>NC_142139.1:58888473-68888473 GCF_024610735.1 Ursus americanus
AGTGGAACAATACCCATGCAGTGTCACTGTTCTAATTATAGTTAATACTATTGGATCTCCTTGCCTGAAAGGATTTGGGTTTCTCTATCTTCCTAGAAAAAAAGAAAGTTGAGAAACTATTAACCTTTGATAACCTTTACAATATTTTTTCAAGTTTGCCATGTGCTGCCAAGGGAACATATCCAGACAGAGCAGAAAATTCATTAGACTTGAGTGTTTCAAATATCTATATCAAGGACAAGGACAAAACTGCTGTCATAGAGAAAGGACTGGTACACTAGGGCACAATAACTTCAATTTTTCTTCATCTGGGTCTGGTGACCCATTCCATGAAAATGCCAGCACTGCACTATTTCATCCAGATGAACTGGGGTTAGGACATCAAGATAAACGCTATTTGCTCAGAAAGTCCTGACGCACAGCCCTGCAAAGCTATATTCCTGATAATATTCACAATCTCCCTCAGTAGAGTCAAAAGTGATATCCAGTTTGGATGACATTTGCAGAATTTGGGGCCAAAGTTTTTCTGCCTCCCAAAGGCAAAAACGTTTAATCAATGGGACTACTGGGTTTAAATTAAGGTACACACTAGCGGTCGGATACTATTAGACTCTTAGTGAGTTGAACAGCAGCTATAATTCCAACACCTTTAAGTGTCAATTTAGCTTTGTAGTATTTTCAATTTCTCATGAAAACCACTGCTTATTGTGGTTGGTTTCCTTCTACCTTTTGTCTCCATTCACCACCTCCTTCTCTTTGGTCTCTCTTCTCCCTTGGTTTTGGGGCTTTGATTTTATCCTGATTTTTCTCCTGCCTCTCTCCTCTCTCCTTCCTAGACCCCTGTAGGAGCCCCTCTTACTCTCATACCCTGGGCTCTCTTCTCTTCTGTCTGTCTCTATCCTGAGTCATTTCATCTGATCTAGTGCCGATGGTTCCTCTATCTACAACACTATCCCAAGTCTTTCCCCTGAGTGTCAGTCCTGCATATTCTACTACTATTTAATAGATCGATCTGGATATTACACAGACGACTCAAAGCAAACCTGCCCAGAACTGAACTTATCAACTAGCCTGTTTACACACCTGATTCCCAGTTTCAGGCAATTATACCACCCAATTGAACCTACCCAATTTCCAAAGATACATGGCTTGAAAGCGAAACCCAACTTTCAAGCTCCTTTTCAAATTCTGTTCAATCTCAAAACCCCTCTGGATCCATTCCCTCTTCAATATCTCCACTGCCTTGGAGCAGGTTCATACCCTTCCTACCTGGATGTCTGGACCAGCCTCCTAGCATATTATCCCTTCTCCTGGTACCCTACCTTAAACTTCCAGTCCCCAACTTCCACTAAGGGAGTCCTTCTAAAATAGAAGTCTGATCATGTCATTTGCCAGCCTTAAGCCTTTCAGTGGATCTTCACTGACTGGGATGTTGTGCTGCGTTTGTGTGTCCGAGGGAGATAAAGAGGAAGAGAGAGGGAAAGGAAAAAGAGAATGTGCTGGGTTTCACTGTCAAAACTCTCTTGGTTCAGATCTATACTCAACGATATGACATCAGTTAGGTCACTTAATTCTCTCTAACCTGAGTTTCTCATATGTTAAACGAGAATAACAGCTGTACCTACCTCCTAGGGGAGCTGTGCGGACAAATTGAGATAAAGCATTCAAAGTGCTTAACCTAGTGCCTGGCATACAATTAGGTGTTTGATCGATGATACTTATTTTGGGTCTTCCTTGACAAAGTCCAAACTCCTCAGTGTTATGTACAGACCCTCCCTAGCCTGTATTTACTACCCCCCAACCTCATCTTCAGCCAAACCCTTCACGCCCTAGGATTCTGCCACGTCAGCTGAAGCACTGTGGTTTCTTATACCCCCTGCCATGGATATGCTGACCCTCTGTCCAAAAGCTCTGCCCTCTGTTCTTCTTTTCCTGGCTTACTCCTACTCACCCTTCAAGGCACTTTTTGCTCTGGACCACTTTTTCTAACCCACATCCGCATCTGGATTATGGGCCTGTGTTATGAATGTAATGATTATGTCAATAAAAAGTTGAGCTTCTTTTATTTGTATATGTGTCCCTCCTATGCCAACTGAGAATAAACTGATATTTGGGCCCGCAGACCTCGTCCTCAAGGAGCTAGGGCAAAGTGCGGTGCCTGGCACCCCTTCTAGAAGCGAAGTCAATGCTTATTGAATGCCTCAAATTCATGAATGGAAGAGGACAAGAGGTGGCATACCTCTGAAGCCAGTCAGAAAACCACAGAGAGTTAGGGGCTCTCAGAACAAGAAGAGAACTCTCTTACCCCCTTAGGCCATGACGAACACCGGAACGTGGCAGCTGGGAGCAGGATGAGGAAAAGAGAAATGAGCTTCCTAAAAAGCAACCCATGAAATATTCCTTCTGTGATTTTGTTGCTTTGTCCATATAATTCTCAGTCCACATCACCTGGAAACTGTGGCGAGAGGCAAAGGATAGAGGGGTGCACAAGCTTTGGAGCCCCTCATCCCCTCCCTGACTAAGGCCTGGTAGCAAAGCTTCCATCCTCCAGACTCTATCAGGCCCTGTCAATGGCCAAATTTCCCTATCTCTGTAGCTCAGGCAGATACACCTGCGACCCATGACATCCAGCAAAATGTAGAGCTTTCTCTTTTTCAGCTCCAGAGAACAGAGAACATTATGACCACACAGGGAGGTAACTATACCCTCAGAGGATAGTTATCTCAGCCATACCACTGGAGTAATAACAGAGTTATAACAACTGCAATGCACACTTAAGGATAACCAGTACTTAATAGGAATTGGCACACGTACAGAATTAGAAGTAGAGCCCTTCCTGCACACATACTCTGTATGTCTTTAATCCCCCAAAGGGGTGTCTGACAAATGTCATATAACAAAGGCCAGGAAAGGACCCTTCAGGCTCCTTTTTGTATTACAGGACATAGCAGTGAATAGAATGAGCTGCGGGCAGCTTTCCATTCTGTGTATAGCCAAAACTGAATATTTAGAAGCCAGTGTTGACCTGCTGACTGCAATTTACAATTCCTGAAGCGCCGTGTAAATAGATAAATGATTCAAATCCAGAAAAGTCCATAGCAACACTCCACAATAGTCACAGGCTCTTAGAACTAATACCACCCAGCTTAAACGGACAACTTGCCCCCTAGGAGGTCAAAGCACTTGGAAGATCCTTTTTACACTTCATCTTCTCAATATCTCCATGAGCTAGGAGGAGGAAAAGATGATAATATTTAGGGAGATGAAAAAGGCCCTGAATGTATCATATAAAAATTTCTTAAGAAGAGAAAATCTAGGCGGTCAAATGTTAATTATCTGGCTTTTTATAACAGAGAAAACCTGACTTTTAAGATAGGTACTACTTCAGAACAATGCATCAGTGGGCCTTTGGTAGCTCTTCAAATTCTAAGAATTACTAGGGCAAAGAGAAAAGTAATTTTATCTCACTATTTCCCTGATGGGACATAAAAGTAGCACCAGGCTGGGAATGAAGCTGCCTGCATTAGGGCCTATCTTTGAAATTTCTTGCTAAAGCACCAAGTGCTGGGAATTTATGGGATCCAGTTCCAACATGAGAATAATACTTTGTACTTCATCACTGATCAAAGCACTGGGTGAATTCATAAATAGAAGGCTTGGCCAACATCCTTGGAGCGTTACACAAATCTAAAATACTGAAAAGTGTTGCTTTTTTTTAATCCTGGGAACTGAAGACCCTGAACAAAGTGAACTGAGAAACCTAGCTCTTCTTCCAGAATTTGTTTTGGCCATTACCTCGAGAACATCACCATGCCTCAAGAACTATCAAATCGCAATGCTACAGGTCCCTGGGAATTTGTAGGAATACCCGGTGCTTTCCACTGACTACGCAGACAGTAGATACTCCATCTGATTCCAGAAACAGAGCTCACTGATTTCTTTGGTGTATCTGATGACAGTCTATGCTGGAAGCTATAGACCTGTCTTTAGAAGGCAAAAGACGTGAATAAGAAAATGGTTTTAATAAAGGGAAGAGGAGAATCCTCATGCAAATAATATCTGGCCACAAGTAAATTTAAAATACAAAATCCTTAAGAAGACAAGTTTAGGGGCGCCTGGGTGGCTCAGTCAGTTAAGCATCCCACTCTTGATTTCAGCTCAGGTCATGATCTCGGGGTTCTGGGATCGATCCCCATGTTGGGTTCCATGCTTAGTGGGGAGTCTGAAGGAGATTCTCATTCTCCCCCTTCCTCTGCCCCTCCCTCCTCCTAAACAAAAAGACAGGCCTAAAAGGATGAATATAAACCAATGCCTCCCATTGTAAATCCCTAAAACAAGCAATGAACAGCAAGGAAACTGACGTAGGTGGAGTTTCCTGGAAGCGGAGCTTAAGACCTAGATTTGGGTGCATCTCATTTCTTGCAGGAGTTGCTTTAGGAGAAACAAGGTTAAGAGCAAAGGAGAAAGAGCCAGGAAGGCTACAGCCTGATCCACAGGTATCTGGAGCATAGATCACACAGCTGAACCAGGAGAAAAGGGGACTGGGCTTTTTCACCCCCATGTCATCTGCCAGTGGCCACTGCTGAGTGTGACGCAGGGGAGGGGTGTAATCTCTCAGCTTCTCTGCACAAGGCAGCTGCCTTCAGCCAGAACAATTTTGCAGAGGAGAAGCAGCTATGTGCTGTTCCCAGAACACTTGCAGGAGCTGGGAAATGAATGGGTGGTCAGTAGGAAAAAAAAAAAAGGATCCAGTGGGGCACCAGCAACTTCGAGGACTAAAACCATGCGACTGTTTCATTACAGTTGTAAGGACCGCTAATGAGCTAACTGGGAAATATCAAATTTATGCACCTTTCGAAACTTCTACTATTTGCTACCCAAATTCCAGATTTGAAACTACATTATAAACTTCTCTTGAGAAGGGACTCTGCCTTGATTACCTTTTCATTTCCACCATGCCTTGCAGTGTGCTGTGAATTTCATGTTTCCTTGGTGAATGGAATGGAAAGGAGCAGACTGGCATGGAATAGAATAGAACCAAAACTCCTAAAATGAGACAGGGTTCTTGGGAGGGGGTTAGACGAGGCATTCATGTCCTCACAGGAAACACGCTAAGTGCAATTACACTGAACTATACTGTAAGTATAAAGAACTCTACGGTAGCTAAGTATGCACCTGTCCTTATAGGCATGTTTCATGCTTTTAATCACCTTGAATCGATATATGAATTTCTGCCAAAACATAAAGAAGAATGTGAACATTTTAGTACAAGATGAAAGAAACTGAAACAAATTGCTAGAGCTTAGGATAAAACCTCACTGGCTTGAGCCCATCACTAAAGTGTTGCTCAGGAGTGAGGAAGGAACTCCAGGGGGTGTAGGAGGAAGGAAACTCCATCAGTCCAAACGAGGCTTTTGGTGAGACTTAAGTACAGACCAGTTATGCCGAGTCCAGTAAATCGGGTGATGGATACTACCTCAAAATGCCTAAAAGTTGTGTATGAAGAGGGCTTCCTATCAAAAGAATATAAAGTTACAGAATTCTTCAAATTCAGCTTTTGAAGTAAAAACAAAACAAAACAAAATAATAATTTCACATGAATTAGTTTTCTGAACTCTGTGACAATCTTACCTATCCTTGTACCCCCTGATCAATGAACAGCCTATAACAAGAGTCCATGATCACTGCTAGCTTGTTGTGCCCCAAGCTCAGCTCTGGTAATTCACATGAACTAATGCACATTCTCACAACATAGGTATTATCGATTACCATCAGTCCCCTTTTACAATGAGGAAACTGAGTCAGAGACAGTAGGTAACTTGCCCAAGGTAAGTTGCAGGAAGAGGACTTGCACCCATGCCATCTGGCTCCCAGGTCCTTGCTGTTAACCATTGCTCCCTGCTTGGTCCTTAGAGCTCATTCCCAATGTTGTCTAAGTTGCACTTACATGTGAACAATGACCTTGTAATATGGTGTGTGTGTACTTGCCAGCCAGCCTCCAGTCACCATCTTCTGGCAACCGCACTTGGATTTCCCTCTAGAGACAACTCCCTCCTTCATCTCATGATGCTTCCACGAAGCTGATTCTACTCTTTAGTTATGGAGCAATCAACCCAGACAGAATTCACACCTTCACAGTGCATTAGTCATCTTCTTCAGGCTCTGGAAAGAGTCATTCAAAATAGACAAGGATAAATAGATGGACCACTCATGAAGCAGAGTGGATTCTTCATACCTTTTTCTTTCATTTCATAATTCTTTCCTCCCCTCAGTCCACACACCCTCTTGTTTGCTCTGAAGTATGTGAGTCCAGGTGATGTCTCCTGTCATCATCATCAGATGTCTAAAACAACAGAGACTCCAATGTCCTCCTATTTATTTCCCCAGGGAACCATGGGCAAATTTAAGAAGCATAAAAGCCCTAGCAATCAAAGAGGGTCCCTACTATTTGAACCCATTTCTATATTGTCCCATAACATCTGTAATTGTACATTTTTTGTTACAGGAGGATTTAAAACTTTGTAGTATTTTTTATTCTATCAGGATAAAAGCCCCATTTCTTCTGTAGTTTATAGCACCAGACAATGACAGGTAATATCCATTCGCTTTGGCCCTGGGCCTGTGTGCACTCAGTCTTTGATCCCTTTTATGAGGGATAGTTTTATAGGCAGTTGTTTGATACAAAATGAAAAGTTTGTTCCTCAAAAACTTCGGATGCAACAGAACAGGTCATGGGACCATGCAGGCTATAGCACAAGACAGGTTCTGCTCTGGTTTTAGAGATAATTGATCAGCTCAGACCACACCTGTGACAAAAATATCTGGTTTACTGATGACAAATCTTTAACCTGATTATAACTACATGATAAATTCATCTCAGGGTTATTAGAGGAAAATGACCAAGATGAAAACAAGAAAACACTCAGAATGGATCATGGAATAAATTCCATGTGAACATGTATGGTATTCTCTGGTCTCATAAAACCAAATCACAAAAGATGCTTCAAGGGCAAATAGGGGTACATTTCTATATTGGCATTAAATTTGAATATTCATACAATTGATGTCCAAACATTTTAGGTGTAGGCCCACAGTGTTTCATTTGCTGGCTCACGGAGTTAGGAGGATCAACCATGAAAACCAAGAAACAAAAAAAGATGGGGAGGGGAAGCCTCTGCCTCCCTTCACATAGATCCCCCCCAGCATATACTCATCTCTCTGGTACCACGCCATAACCACAGCCAAGCCTTCCAAAGTGTCTCCTCCCTGCAGCCCGCTGACTCCCAGCCTTTTTCCCTCCTCTGGAGATGATGGCCTTTTCTCAGTTAGTTCAACATCTCCTTAGGTTGTTCAAGAAATTCCCCTGTGAGTGACGGACGTGCCTTGACAGGAACAGGTCTGTGCGCCTCCTAGAGCTTGTCCTCCTACGTCTCTGTCTTCCCAAGCAAGAAATGCTCCCGACACAGAAATTCTGTAGATGTCATTGCACTGATTCACCTTCCTTCATTTTTTTGTCATATTTTATCAGCAAGGGAAACATAGGCTTTGCAGGTGCATACTTCTGGCTTCACATTCATGGCTGCCAACCCAACAGAGGGAATAGTGGTATCTGTTGTCTGTGATTCTGCTGTCTTTCTATTTGTGTGCATGCCTAGTGTGTGTCTATTACGTCATGCATGGAAAACTGGGGAGGTAATGCTCAAAATCGCCCCTCAGAGCAGGTGATAAAATTATTTCTCAATGGCCAGTTAAGAATGACTGATAAAGTTCAGTATCTCGAAACAAAAGAATACAGAGGGATTCTGTGATTCATTTCTGCCATAGCAACACAGATAGTTATCTGATAGTGGTCATCGGAACTTAAGTAGAGTTTTGATTGCATGTCTCCTCGGTGCTAATTTGCAGAGCAGAAATAGGAAACAATTATGTGATAGTGGAAAAAACAACTTATTTTTTTCTTCACATTATTTTTACGGTAAGAATATGAATGAAAATAATATCTTATACTTTTGATTTTTAATGAATTTTGACCGACCCTTCCTTTAATTAGTACAAATTTGTAAGACTATCCTAATTGCCTTCTGTTCATCTCAATTATTTTAAGATTTTCTGTTGTACCAATGATATCTAAATAGATGCTTAAATCCTAATGTAAGCATCTTCTCCCTTACAATGCGAGGATAGACTACGATGTAGTAACAATTTAAAGAAAGAAAAATGCTGAAATACTCACCCAAATAAGTCATCCTTCAAGAAAGAAAAGCACAGTTTTAGCTTTAAGAGATCATTCCAAAGAGTAACAAGAAACACTTCCAGAATTCATTTCCCAGGTTGCTTTCAGAGTTTGAGTCAAGAAACAGAGATGCTTGGGTGGCTCAATCTGTTAAGCATCCAACTCTTAGTTTCAGCTCAGGTCATGATCTAAGGGTCATGAGATTGAGCCCCCCATCAGCCTACACACTAAGAGAGGAGTCTGCTTGCGGATTCTCTCCCTCTGCCCCTCCCCCCACACACTTATCTCTCTCCCCCTCAAAATAAATAAATAAATCTTTTTTAAAAAAGAAGCAAGAAATTCTGCCTCACTTCTTTGTAGTCAGATCTTACTTTTTAAAAAAGATTTTATTTATTTATTTGAGAGAGAGAGAGCACACAGGGGGAGGAGCAGAGAGAGAGGGACAAGCAGACTCTGAGCTCAGGGCTGAGTCCCATGCTAGGCTCCATCTCACAGCCCTAAAATCATGACCTGACTGAAATCAAGAGTCGGTAGCTCAACCGACAGCAGGTGCCCCTGTAGTCAGATCTTATTTTTTGACCCAAAACTGTAATGTTAGCTTGGTATTTTATTTTTCTGCTTACTCTGTACTTCCTTTTTTATTTGATAACTGGTTGCTTATCCATCCCACCCCCCTTCCCACATCATTCAGTCACTAAATCCTGCCTTTTAAATATTTATCACATCCATCACTGTTTCCACGTCACTGGCCCAGTTTGCTTCATTGGCTCTCACCTGAACAGCTGCCACCACTGACTGTCCACCCCCAGTACTTGCTCTGTAGCATCAGGTCCAGGTGATCTTTCCTGTCGTCATTATCAGATGTCTAAAAAGACACAAACCCTAGTGTCCCCCTATTCCTCTCCCCTGGGAACCACAGGTGGGTCACCCTCAAATCCACTGTCTACACTGCTACCAGACTAATTCAAAAATCAAAATGAAATCTAATCATTATTCCCATGGTTAAGAGTCTTTGGTGTTAACCAGTCACTTACACTCTAAAGTTATTAACCTGGAATTCATAAACCTTCTTGGTTTGGCCTTCCGAGAACATCTATAATTCCCTTGAATCTTTATGCAGAATTTTGGATGGATGTGCATTTATTCAGAGAAAAACTGTAGATTTTATCATTCTCCATGACCGAGCAAAGAGTAAGAATTGAAAGCTCCAAATCAAATTCATGCTCCATGATATAGTTTGCAAGACCCTCGACACTCTGACCAACTTCTCCAGCCTCACCCCCCATAGCACTTTGCCTTGTACTTCATTGTCCAGCTTTCACCAAATGCTTGTATTTATGCACACCAGTACACTTCCCACACACCACACTCTCCAAATTCCTCTAGAAACACATCATGCTATTCCCCCCTATATGCTTTTGTTCTTCCCTCTTCTGGATCACCCCTACTCATCCCACTGCAACACCCAGGTAACGTGGGTAACCCTCTGTAAACACCATAAAGTGCTGTACACATCTCATCCATTTCTCACACCACAGTGTGTTGCTTCTGATCTGCCCCATTAACCCTGAGCTCTACAGGGACAGAAAGGCTACTACTCATTCTTGCATCCCATATTCAGTACCTTGAACTAAGGTTCTCAGTAATTGTTTGTGGCATTGAACTGCAAATGAGTAGACAATTTCAGCATCCTCCTTGGTCATCTGTTAGGTAGCTGGTTTAAACAAACAAACAAACAAACAAACAAACAAACAAACAAACCCCCTAGCAAATCAGTATCTGTCGAGGACTAAATGTGTCTCCACAGAATTCATATGTTGAAAGCCTAACTCCCTTTGTGATGGTTTTAGGAAGTGGGGCCTTTAGGATGTAATTAGGTCATGAGGGCAGAACCCTCATGAATGGGATTAGTGTTCTTATTTCTTAAAAAGTCCCTAGAGAACTCTCCAGCCTTCTCTCTGCTGTGTGAGGATGTGAGAAGTAGGCAGTTTGCAACCAGAAAGAGAGTCCTCACTAGAACGCGACCATGCTGGCACACTGATAGGCTGCCCTGCTTCTGGCACCACGGGAAATAATCTTCTGTTGTTTGTAAGCCACCCAGTCTGTAGCACTTTGTGATAGCAACTTGAACTAAAACAACATCCTATAAAATTGATGTTACAAAAGCCAATATGGATAATCATCTTCACCTCTGGAACAAAGGATTTGCCCAATCAATCAGTCCAGTAGTTACCTAAGTCCACGATTCTGTCTTTATTTTTTCAGTGATCCAGGTAAGAGTGAAACATTAATGATTGTGGCAACCCAGAAAGTTTTCCATGCTTCCTTCTTCTGATAATAAGCCCTGCTGCATTGGCCATGGAGATGAGCTATATGCCACTTCATTCTATGCAAAAGACAGATACTGGGGCCAAGCAAAGCCCACCAAATTCCTTTCCTGGTATTGACAAAGGAACACCGTAAGAAAGAATCTTTCTATATCCTAGGATTGCTAGATAAAATACAGAACGCTTGGTTAAATTCAAAATTCAGATAAACAACAAATAATTTTTAGTGTTAGTATGTCCATATATTACATGCTTCATATTATTAAGTTTTCAGGTGGCTTGTTACATAGCAATAGATAACATGGCATGGAATTGATGCTAAGAATTAACTTCTAATGGGGCCCCTGGGTGGCTCAGTCAGTTAAGCATCTGACTCTTGACTTCTGCTCAGGTCATGATCTCAGGGTCATGAGATCAAGACCCCCTTCTTGCTCTGTGCCCAGTGGGGAGGCTGTTTGAGGATTTCTCTCCCTCTCCCTCTACCCCTTCCCCCACTCCTCTAAAAATGGATAAATTAATCTTTTTTAAAAAAGAATTTCTTGTTATTTTGAAAAATTATTAAGTTAGGAAATGAGAATAATTTTTTTTAAAGATCAAGTCTAAAGAAAAAAAACAACTTGGAAGTTAGGAAAGAGAATATTTGTCAAGATCAAAGGACATTTCAAATTTGTTTAAGCAAGAAAGGGATCAAAGTGCCTCCACATGGCTTCTCTATGTGACTTGTGCTTCCTCCGAGACTGGTGACTTCAGCATGGGCTAAATTCCCACATGGTAGCTCAGAGCTCCAAGATCAAATGACTCCAATGAACACAATAAAAGTGAGGTGGTCTCTCTCAGACCACCTTGGACGTCACAGGGTGTCAATTCTGCCATCCTCCATAATCCTAACTAGATTCAAGAAAAGACACACAGACCCCACTTCTCAATGGGAAGAGGGTCCAAGAACCTGGGAACATGTCTGAAAACTGCCATAGAATGTGAGAGGAAGAGATTCAAACAGACACGGAGTACGGCGAGGATGTTCCTTTTCTCTCCTGCCATATACAGTTAGATGAAACTTCTTTGTTAGTAGGCTTGACCTAGGGGGGGAAATAAGATGATGCTTTTATCCAGATTTTGGATAAATGATAGTTACAGCCTTTTTGTTTAACACCTCTTCTCCTCAGTCCAGTTTGTTTTGCTCTGTTTTGTTTTTAAGGAATTAAGGTCATTAAGCAGGGGGTAAATGTATGTTAATTTATTAAAAGGTAAAGTGTTGATAAGAGGTATTAAAGATCCATGCCATTACAGCCAATTTTAGTTTCATATAAAATGCTAGGATATGAAAGAAAAATTGTTTTTGAGTTGCAGTCAGTGCCTAAGAGAAAAAGCATATTTTGCATTCCTTCCTGAAATGAAGGGGCAATGTTTTCATAAGAAGAAACTGTCAAATGTTTATTAAATCAATGAAGCATAAAACAAGCTTCCCTGCAGTTTCATCCATGCTTGGATTTTAATAACTAGCATTTATTCCTTGAATGAAAAGTTATATTTGTATCCAAAAAGAGAGGCTCCCCACTCTGCACTTGGGATTTTTAGCTGAGGAGTCTCTGTTACTGATGAAATAAGTGATTTGCTCTGCCATTTCAGATGATTATATGTTCCTTTTGATGTTGGTGTTGATGGGAGCGTAAGAGCCTGGATGAGGCAGGGGGAGCAACGAGCAGGATCATTCAATGGTGGAGGGCGGAGTACAAGGGAATAGGGAACCTGGCAGCCGAGAATGGAGATGTGATAAGGGACTTCAGGGACGTGCATTCATCAACACTGTGCGGGGATCTGAAGGCACATCTACACCAAAATATGGATTTTAGGAAGGGATGAAGGTCATGTTGGAAGACAAGGCAGAAAACAGGAGGGCTATGGTGTTATAAATGAATGTCATGTTAATCTGACAATATTATTAAATGTTATGAAATCTGATCTGTGTTTTATGTAAGAGAAGCAGAGAGCCTTTGCTGAGCTCAGCTGGGTTGCTGGATAGATGATACTGTAGCTATGGAGCTGGCGAGGGGGCGGGGGTGACTGGGGTTTAAGCTAAAGAAAGAGAAAAGATGTCTTAGTCCATTTGGGCTGCTGCAACAAAAATACCGTAGACTGGCTGACGTGTAAACAAAAGAAATTTCTGTATCACAGCTCTGGAGACTGAAAGTCCAAGATCAGGCTGCCAGCATGGTGGGGTTTGGGTGAAGTCTGTGTTCCAGGTTGCAGACTGCAGATTTCTCACCAAGTCCTCACACGGTGGAAAGGGTGAGGGAGCTTTCTTGGACCTCTTTTATGAAAATGCGAATCCCATTCATGAAGATTCTGCTTCATGACCTAAGCACCTCCCACAGGTCCTACCTCCCAACACCATCCCCTTGCAGGTTTGGTTTCAACATATTAATTTTTGGAGGGACACATTCAGACCATAGCAGAAGAGTTTGGGAAACAAAGAGACGTGAAAGGCAATAAAGTCTCAAGGTGTTGGATTGGCATCAGTAACCCTTGTAGGGAGCAAGGTTAATTCCAGAAGCAGAAAGTGTCGTGTGGTCCAGAGACCTTGTGAAGCTCTGAGCATGAGTGGTGTGGCTTTGGAGCTCAAGGACAGGCACAAGGCTTAGGTCCTGGGGCAACCCTCCCCCAGGCAGCCTCACTTAAGGGAACCACCAGCAGAGCATGACCATGCCAGCAGAGCAGCCTCCTTGTGGATGGAGCTGGCGACAGGCACAATAGCAAAGTGACTTCATGTACTGGAGTAGAAAAGCACGGGCAGACTTGCTCCGAAGCACACAGTTGACATCCACAGAGACTCCCAGAGAACTGGAAAAACCCGGTGGGCGGGCGACTAACTCCCTTCTGTCAGGCAGATGGGAAGACCACTATAATCTGGTTACTAATGTTAACATGACCTCATTTGTCCCTTCAGGCAGGGAAAGTTTGAGTTGTTTAGACCACATAAGGAGACGATTAATAACTGAAACGATCATCATGGTCATGATCCTGATATGTAATATGTAGCCATGATTAAAACCTGTGACCATTTAGAAATTAGAAATGAATGGGGCATCTGGGTAGCTCAGTCAGTTAATCATCCAACTCTTGGTTTCAACTCAGGTAGTGATCTCAGAGTCATGAGATGGAGCCCCACACCGGGCTCTGTGCTCAGAGGGGAGTTTGCTAAGTAGTCTCTACCTCTACCCCTCTCTCTACCCCTCCGCCTGCTCACGCGCTCTCTCTCTCAAATAAATAAATAAATCTTAAAAAAAAAAAGAAAAGAAATTCAAAATGAATGGATCCAGTGAGAACTGCAGGGTAAGTATACTGAGAATGTAATTTTGGAGTATAAAAATCCAAAACTGTACCTTGAGCCAAGTCTCCAATCCCTCCAATCCTGTCTCTATCAAAAATTATTGTCATTACCAGCAGCTTGACATTGCTCAAAGAGAGAAATGAACAGGAAGTGACTTAAGATAATAAGCCATCGCATTTACACTTTATTTGTCCCCAGACGCCATTGAAGAGATTTCACTGGAGGAGACCAGATGTATTCTGCATCTGGAGGAGTAGAGTGTAGGTGGTCCTACTGTACTGTTTAGCACGCACCTGTTTAAAGTCCAGGATGACCAGGACACGCGGCTGTACCCACACACTCACTGCAGGAGTGAAGAACAGTATTTTGGATCAATCACTCTGTGGCCCATTCTTGGAGGTCTTCCATCTGCACATATGTAAGCACGATCGCACACACACACACACACACACACACACACACACACACACACACACCATATTTAGCCACAGAAGAAAAGCTGAGGGACCCAGCGTCTTGGTCATGTAAGACTAAGACTAAAAAATATTTAGCCATTCTCTGATGCCCACTGAGACATTATTGATGTAGCCTTTTGACATCTGGAATTTTCATTTTCATCTCATGTTAGATCAGTGGCAACCAGTAAAAATACGGAAGCAGCAGTATTCCAAGCAGCTTCACGACTACCAGCTTCATTGGAACACCAAAGCAAGGCCATCACCTTCTTCTTAAGGCTGCATCCAGCTTAATGCCCTCTGTAATTTGTGCTAACATACACAAGATTTCCTCTTTCATCAATCTGTATTTTTCACAGGGCAGTCTACCGTTCTAAATATTAAAAAAGCAGCCAAAAGTATATTCAATTTTCTAAAACCATTTTAAACCATTACATTGTATTATATGTGTTCATGTTTGTGATGAAAGCAAAATTATGGGGCGCCTGGGTGGCACAGCGGTTAAGCATCTGCCTTCGGCTCAGGGCGTGATCCCAGCGTTAGGGGATCGAGCCCCACATCAGGCTCCTCCGCTATGAGCCTGCTTCTTCCTCTCCCACTCCCCCTGCTTGTGTTCCCTCTCTCACTGGCTGTCTCTATCTCTGTCGAATAAATAAATAAAATCTTTAAAAAAAAAAAAAAAAAGAAAGCAAAATTATAAGTTATGGTACAAACTGAGGGCTTCAGAGGGGAGGGGGTGGGGGAATGGGATAGGCTGGTGATGGGTAGTAAGGAGGGCACGTATTGCATGGTGCACTGGGTGTTATACGCAACTAGTGAATCATCGAACTTTACATAAAAAACCAGGGATGTACTGTATGGTGACTAACATAATATAATAAAAAAACATTGAAAAAATAAGTTATGGCACAATATAGAACAAAATTCATACTATGATTTATAATTTTATTTTCCTCTCATTTTATCCAAAAAGCTGAAAAAGTCATAATTCTGCCACCTGCTCTTGGATAACTAGTTGGCCCTTATTCCCTTTCTACTAACCCTTTTCTAAACATTAACATTTGCATTTGTAAATCTAGAAATATAGAAATCTTTTTTTTTTTTTTTTTGAGCAAAGACTTTGGCTTTCATTATGAGCAGCTCTAAAATCCAATTAGCGTTGTAACATACCCTAGGGTGCTAGCAGAGATAACTTTAAAAAATAATCCAAAAAATAAGCCTATGTTAGAACTTAGAAATTAGAAAACTAACCAAAATCCTGTCTCTATCAAAAATTATTGTCATTACCAGCAGCCTGGCAGAACTGCAAATATGTCCTCTTTAAGAGCTTGGAATTCAAAGTGAACCAGCTGTCTATGGGTGCATTTAACAAACTATCTCAGAACCTAGTGGCTTTAAACAGCAAACATGTTGTTGAGTCACAGTGCTGAAGTTCAGAATGTGAGACTAAGCCCCACTGAATCATTCTTCTGCTGGTCTCACCCAAGTTGGATGAACCACTTGTCTTGGTATGCCTGAGACTTCCCCAGTTTTAGCACTGAAACTCCAATATCCCAGAAACCCCTTAGTCTCAAGCAAAACAGAACAGTTGGCCACGCTGTGTCTGGGATTACTTATGTGGCAGGAGTCATCTGGTGGTTTACCTGGAGCTGGATGGTCTAAGATGGCCTCACTTACTTATCTAGTAGTTGGTGCTGTCAACTGGGCCATATGTCTTCAACAGGCTAGCCAGGCTTCTTCACATGGTAACAGGCTCCTTGAAGAAGTGGGAGAGAGGGCAAGCCGCCAGTGGGCAAAGCCTCCACTTGCACCATGTTTGTTGATGTTAGCTGAACTAAGTCACATAGCCAAGTAAATCAATGGTAGTGTACCACACAAGGACACGGATACAAGAAACTGTGATTCACTGGGAAACCATTATTGTTACAATCTAGCATAAAGTCAAATGTCACTTGATATTCACATTTAACAAATCTGAGATTCCCCATTTTGTTCGTTGTGTTATTTTTAGAGTCTATCTTCTACCTGGTAAGAAAAAGAACCCTTTGTTCCCAGGATACAGCCCAAATAACTATTGCCTCTCAGAAAGAAAAACAGAAAATCTCTGTTGCTAATTTTGCTGCTGCTGCTGCCACTTGTTCTTATTTTTTTAAAAAATTGGGGATGGGGGGCCTGGATGGCTCAGTTGGTTGAGCATCCAATTCTTGATCTTGACCCAGGTCATGATCTCAGGGTCCTGAGATCAAGCCCCATGTCAGGCTCTGTGCTTAGTGAGGAGTCTGCTGGAGATTCTTTCTCTCTCTCCCTCTGTTCCTCCCCTACTCACACACGTGCTCTCTTTCTCTAAAATAAATAAATAAATATTAAAAATATATATATACATAATTGTATACTTTTTATTATATATATATTTTTATTTTATATATATATAGTTTTTTTTTTAAGTCCAGCAGTCTAGTTCAGCCTAATGGAAGAAGTAAGAAAGAGCACGATGAGATATAGATCCAGTCACTGGTCCAGTAGGACTTCCTCAGACCGCAGAGTGCAGAGAGAAAACCTCAGCTTAGCTCGGCTGGCTCTAAGCACAGGCCTGGGTGCTAAGTGTTACCCTTCTTTACTTACACAGTTCTTTCACCTTGCACATATCAAAACCATTTCTCCCATTATACATACATAGTCCCAAGGTGCATGAGTTAGGAGAAAGCATAGCTTTCTATGACTGGCGTCAAATTTTCCCTGCATTTCTGCATCTTGCTCTTCCAGACAGGACTTCTTTCTCCCAGCCCAGAACCTACTTCATTTTTTGCCCCTAGAGTGACCAGCTCCTTGCATAACAGAAAGGTAACATTCCTCCCTCATCCTTAAGGCCCTCGTTACACACAAAAAAAGTAAGGAAATTATACCCCAAAAGTAATTTTTTAAAGACAAATTATACAAATGAATTTATCAGTAGTGATTTAACCAGTCTTTTCAAAATTCTAATTAAGTAATGAATTAATACTTGAAAGAACAAAATTGTTAGAAAAAAATGTTATGTTTTAATCTGTAATATCGTTTTATTCAACAATTGAATTCTAGCTGAAAATAATTATATTTTAGCTGTAATTGTTCTGTAAATGTTGAGTCATGGGCCAACTAAAAATTTCTAGTTACATAATTGAAAATTATGTGGTTCATCTCTGCGTTGATTGACTTGGCTTGATTGCGCCCTGAGGGAAATTGTGCCATTTCATTTTCTGATCAAATTCACATTGCCGCCCACATGTCCTGAATTCTCACTGCAGCCACTAAAATGAATGGAAATTGAGAGCCAATTTATTTTCTGAGGCCAAATTGAAGAATTCCTTTAGACTTCTGGACGTAAGTTTTAATTGTTAGTAAATTTTAAAAATAAATTTTTACACGTTTATCATTCAATGCGATGGGTTTTTATTATCAGACCCCCCAAAAGGGACATGAGATGCACTAAAATTCGAAATAACAAAATGCAAGAAAGTAGGCAAAAATTTATGGAAGAAGTTTATTAAAACTCCACCATATTTTTTACATATGGGGAAAAGAGTCAACATGTGAAATGGAGAACGATAGGAGGATGGGCAACGCCTCCGAATGCAGTGGGAATCACAGGGTAAGGCACAAAGCATTAAGAACTTCATCCTGGTTTAGCAAAAACAACCAACTGGACACTTTGAAAAAATGCATTTGCAAATGAAAACACGATTTTTTTCATGAGTGCCAAATAAAGAATGGTTCTAGTATACTTTTATATTATAGCCCCATAAATTTAAAGTCAGCAAATTTTGGAACACAAAAATTGATGTAAAACAGTAAACTAGTCTACCATAGGTAAAAAGGAAACATATTTATTACCTAATTCAGTGGCCTTAGCAGGAAACAGAAGACTGATTTCCATTAAGCATTCAAAAGTTATATTTTTGTAACCTGAAGAATAAAGAATATTCAATAGGAACATGTTGCTTCATGCTTATGTAAATTTTAAAAGATGTCCCAAGGATGACAGGTGTTTGTTAATAGCAAAACTTAAGACCTGATTTGTGATATTCTGAGTAATACCCATAAAGTACATTAAGATGCTAAAAGTTAAATGGACAAAGAACCACATTAGAACATGTCTACAGTGTCTAAACATTCCAGGGGAACAAAACCAGTAAGAATATTTTGGAAGAAATCAAGGAATGTGAAGATAAACAAATGAGAGATTGTGAGAAATAGGACCAGTGAGGAGAGTTTCAAGTGTTTAGCATTATATTTAAAATAGAAAACAAAGGGGCGCCTGGGTGGCTCAGCTCCTTAAGAGCCTGCCTTCTGCTCAGATCATGATCCCAGGGTCGTGGGATCCAGCTGTCATTGGGCTCCCTGCTCAGCGGGGAGCCTGCGTCTCCCTCTCCCTCTAACTGCCACTCCCTCTGCTTCTGCTCTCTCTCGCTCTCTCTGCCAAGTAAATAAATAACATCGTAAAATAAAATAAAATGGAAAACAGAGGATGAGAACATGCTGAAAATAATGAACTTCCCTTCCTCATTTCCTCTGAGGAGAAAATAATGTGACACATTAAAATCTTTATCTTTAAAATGTGAGGAACACAGTCAACTTTCTTCTCTTGACCTCAGTGCAACATTG
Organism: Ursus americanus; assembly: GCF_024610735.1. Lineage (NCBI taxonomy): Eukaryota > Metazoa > Chordata > Mammalia > Carnivora > Ursidae > Ursus > Ursus americanus. The sequence goes on from NC_142139.1 coordinate 58,907,461, forward strand.
CACATAGTTAACTCATATTCGTGTGGTGGGTATGAATTTTCTTCCACAAACTCAGTTGAGCATAATAGATCACGATGTTACATTTTCTTCAGAACCATGTAACTCCCACTCAGTCTCCTTCACAAAACTAGTAGGAGATTCATTCTCTCTTCTCGTGGAAGTTCCCCTGTTTTCAGGGAGGGCAATGGTACTAGAATCTTATTCAAGCCAAATTATCAGAGTAGTCCTTCTGATCGTAATTGTCAGTTTACAGGGTTGCCACCAAGACCCCTGCTGCCCAAGCCACTTGGTTCCTTCAAATCAGCAGTTCTTTTCATTTAATGCAAAATAAAGTTTGTCAAGGCTGAGTCCCGGTCCATGGGCTATAGCTTCCCTTTGCGTTCCACACAGGAGACCTTGCCATCTCCTAGGACACTCACCATGTAGCAGGGTGCCTCTGTCACCCCAGGACCTGACAGCTTCTGGCTCTTTGTTTTCTCTCTGGGACATCTTGCATGATCTCTTCAGGCTGCTTAGACTCCCTTAAAAATAGAAGAAGCTCTTATCTTTTAACAGCTTCATCTTTCCAAGCCCCAAAAATCACTGAGGCTGCTGTCCTGGCTTGCTCTGTGTCTGAAATGAGAAGGGTTGTGGTGATCAAAGGGGAAGAACAAATACTGATTTATTTATCAATAATTTCTTGTGTTACACTGATACTGCCTATACATGCTGCCGGTGGGAATTTTTAGCACCCACCCCATGTGGGTCCTGCACTAGGTACTCTGCATACATCCTCCCCTCACGCTCTGGCTTCAGCAGGACTGGCCTTCTTCCATTTCTTGTTACTACACTCCTTTCTACCACAGGGCCTTTGTACACCATTTTCCTTAGTGTCAAATCCATCCTTTAGTGCCCCCCTTTCTTTCCATTTCTTTTTTTAAATCATTTACCCTGTGGAACTTTTCAACAATTCCTCTCCAAATATTGTCATAATCATGACATGTCCCTAGCACGTTTTATCTGTAGACTAGCCTATACTAATATTTTATGATAGATCTGTAATTTCTCAGTAGGATTGCTATTCTTCTCTAACTCCTATTTTATCAGTCCCTAAATCATTGGGCTTGGACTGGAATGGAATGTGAGCTAAAGCTTCTGGTTAGGACACAGCTTAATGGAACTTTTAACTTCCAGGAGTGAAAAAGTAAATAAATGTGTACACTTTTACTCATTATAGCAAACCAGGATATATAATTCCAGAAATTTATCCTAAGATATATTTACACACATGTGTCAACGATGTATGTACAAAGTTACTCATTGTAGAAATTTTGAAAGAGCAAAATTTTGAAAATAACCTAAATGTTCACCAAATATATATATATACATATATATATATGTATATATATATATACACATATATGTACATATAAATGCACAATGTAATGATGGGCAGATGCTTAAAAAATAGAATAAGGATAGCATGATCATTAAAAAATACTAGTTAGTTTTTAATAATTAGGTTAATTTTTAAAATTAAGAAAAGAACACTGTATGTAGCATACAATCATTTGTAAAGAAAATGGAGAAAAAAAACAGATATAGCTGTTTCTCCTTAGATAAGCATAAAATACCTCTGAAAGGGCATCCAAGAAATAACAGTGGTTGTTCGTGATGAGAAAAATAAAGTGACAATGGATAGATGTAGGAGCAAGAATGTTTATAAAAAATATTTTTTAATGTTTTAAAATAAAAATTAATGGATAGATCTTCAGACTTCCACAGCTAGACAAGATGGAGTAGTATGGGATAGAATTACCCACCCACCTGAAAAGACATAAAATATATGAAACAGTAATTTTCAAGACACTCAGTGTCCAGCAATGAAGTACGATGATCCTTGAGAGATGGGAAACAATAAAGTGAATCCTACCATCACCCCTGCTTCTTGACTTGAGAGTTTCTGGGTTGTGGTATGAGGAAGGGGAACCCAGGTGGGGCTCAGTGTGAGTTGATATGGAGCTGAGAATTTGGGGAAAATGAGGCAGCTAGAATATCGAGGCAGGACACCATGAGAAGAGAGCTACAGATCTGTACCTCTTGAGTATTCAGCAAAGTAATGGTAGGAGCATGTGTGTCAAGTAATGACCCAAGACTGGGGAAAATAAACAAACATTCAAAAGAATTAGAAATAGCAGTACCCAGAATAAACAAAAGTCTGGTAATAGTGTCTCTTCCCACCAGCCAAACTGACCAACCTGGTGATTTGTACGACATTCAGTAGAGCACACAAAAGGTCTATATTAAGAGTAGTGAATGATTCACCCCAGATTATGCACTACTCCAGTCCTGCCTAATAAATTGTAAGAAAAAATCCCAACAAAGTCACAAACTATTTCCAGAACAAAATATTTAAAAGAATACCAAAATATCCAGCACCCCAAAATGTAAAAGTTCTAGAACCTGATGAAAAAAATTACCAGGCATGCAAAGAAGTACCTGTATATGGCCCATAATAAGTAGATAATTCAGTCAATGGAAACTAAGACCTAAGAGTCAACAGATAAGACTTTCAGACATTATAACAGTGTTCTCCATGCTCAGAAAGTTAAGCAGAAGGATGCCTGGATAGCTCAGTCGGTTAAGTATCTGCCTTTGGCTCAGGTCATGATCCCAGGGTCCTGGGATTGAGCTCTGAATTGGTCTCCTTACTCAGTGGGGAGTCTGCTTCTCCATCTCCCTCTGCCTGACACTCTCCCTGCTTGTGCATGCTCTCTTTCTCTCTGTCAAATAAATAAAATCTTAAAAAAAAAAAAAAAAGAAGAAGAAAGTTAAACAGAGACATGTAAGATATAAAAAGAGCAGGGGCGCCTGGGTAGCGCAGTCGTTAGGCGTCTGGCCTTCGGCTCAGGGCGTGATCCCGGCGTTCCGGGATCGAGCTCCACATCAGGCTCCTCTGCTGGGAGCCTGCTTCTTCCTCTCCCACTCCCCCTGCCTGTGTTCCCTCTCTCGCTGGCTGTCTCTCTATCACAGAAATAAATAAAATCTTTAAAAATAAATAAATAAAAATAAAAATAGCAAAAAAAAGTCATAAAGGTGAAAAAAGTGTAAGATTAAAACTGTTTTAGATGGGATTATCAGCAGATTAGAAATTATAAAAAAAAAGATTAGTAAACTGGAAGATACAGCATCCAAAATTAAACACAAAAAGAGAAGTTATGGAAATGATCAAAGTGTATAATTGGAACCTCTGAAAAATATGAACAAAAGGTAGGAACAAAAAGAATACTGGAAGAGGGGCTCCTAGGTGGCTCAGTGGGTTAAGCGTCTGCCTTCAGCTCAGATCATGGTCCTAGGGACCTGGGATTGAGCCCTGCATCAGGCTCCCTGCTCGGTGAGGAGCCTGCTTCTCCCTCTCCCTCTCCCTCTGCCTCCCCCTACTTGTGCTCTCTCTCTTTGTCAAACAAATAAATTATCTATTTTAAAAAAGAATACTGGAAGAAATAATGTCCAAGAAATGTCCAAATTTCATGAAAACTGTATATACAGATCCAAGAAACTCAAGTAATCCCAAGCACAAGTATACCAAGAAAACTACATAACATGTGTCACATCTTATATAATCGCTCAAATCCAATGACATAAAGAAGATCTTAAGAAGCGAGAGTGGGGGAGAAAACTCAGTATGTACAGAAAAGCAAAGATAGAAATAACACATTTTTTATGGAAAACAATGCCAATGAAAAAGTAAGCAACATCTTCAGAAGATGGAAAGAAAAAAGCTGTTAACCTAGTATTCGGTAGCCAACAAAAGTGTCTTTAAAAATGTAGATGACAAGATGACCACATCTTTAAAAATGTAGAGAAATATAAAAGATCAAACTCCCACAACCAGAAATGTTAAAGGAAGTACTTTAGGCAGAAAGATGGAAGGGTGGAAACCTGGGTCTATAAAAAAGAATTAAGGAAACAAAAATGGTGTTCATAATATAATTTCATCTATATGAAATTTTATTTTTAAATCTTTTTAAAGGATAATTGACTGATTAAACAAAAATAATAACAATATAATGTGGGATTTATAACACATGGAACCATAAAGTGTATGACAACAAAGTACAAAGGTTGGGGGGAAAGAAATGAAAGCATTCTATCAAAAAGTTTTTATAATATATGTGCAGTAGTACAATATACCGGAAGGTAAACTGTGATCAACAATAAACATGTATGATATAAATCCTAAAACAACCATTTAAATGAAAAAACAAGAAGTCTTTGTTAAGTCAAAAAGGACACTAAATGGAATCATGAAAAATATTCGACGAATGAAAAGATGGAAAAGGAAATAATAAACAGGACAAATAGGGGGGCGCCTGGGTGGCTCAGTTGGTTAAGCGTCTCCCTTCGGCTCAGGTCATGATTTCAGGGTCCTGGGATCGAGCTTCGCATCAGGCCCCCTGCTCAGTGGGGAGTCTGCTTCTCCCTCTCCCCTTGTCCCTCCCACCTCATGCTCTCTCTCTCTCAAATAAATAAATAAAATCTTTTTAAAAAAATAAAGAAATGGGACAAATAAAAAAGAGATGATTGATTAACCACATGAATAATCATATTTAAAGTAAGTGATCGAAATAATCCAATTAAAAGGCAGAGATTAGAAAATAGCAAGGTGCAAGTATATGCTGCCAACAAGAAAACTACTTTAAAGGCACAAATAGTTTTTAAAATAAAGCAAAAAGATGTAAAAGTTATATATTAGTGTTTAAATAGTACAAATCCGAAGAAAGCTGAGGTGGTAAAACAAAGAATATTACCAGAGACGATAAAAGTCACTTCATAACAGGAATCAGGTTAATTCATCAAGAGCACATAAGAATCCTAGACATTTATGCACTTAGCAGAGCTACAAAATACATGAAGTGAAAACTGATAGAACAGCACACAGAAATAAACAATTTCAGAATTACGGTCATAGATTACAATATCCCTCTCTCGAATTAATAGAACAAGGAAACAGAAAATCAATAAGAATATAGAGGACTTGAATACCACTATCAACCAACTTTACCTAATAAATATTTATAGACCACTCCACTCCACAGCAACAGAATACACATTTTTGTCAAATGTGCATGGAACATTTACCAAGATAGGCCAGATTCTGAGCCATTAAAAAGTCATACTAAATTTGAAAGGATTCAAGTCTGACGAAGTATATTATCTGAACACAATGGAATTAAATTAGAATCAATAACCAAAAAAAATCTCTAAAAAATCCCTAAGTAGGGGTGCCTGTGTGGCTCAGTCAGTTAAGCATCTGCCTTCAGCTCAATCATGATCTGAGGGTCCTGAGATCAAGCCCCACATCTGGCTCCCTGCTCAGTGGAGAGCCTGCTTCTCCCTCTCCCTCTGCTGCTCCTCTTCCTTGTGCTCTCTCTGTCAAATAAATACATAAAATCTTAAAAAAAAAAAAGCTTTAAAAAATAAATAAAAATAATTTAAAAATCCCTAAATATTTGGAAACTAAATTAGACATGTCTATACATTTAATGGATTAAAGAAAGAAAACAAAACGCAAGTTAGGAAGTATTTGGACCATGATGAAAATGAGAACACTGCATATCATTTTTTTTGTGGAATTCTGCTTAGAGAAGATTTATAGTACTAAAATCCTATATTAGAAAAAAAGAAAACTCTCAAATCAATGATCTTAGCTTTTACCTTAAGTAATGAGAAAAAGAAGAGCTAATTAAACACAAAGTACGTAGAAGATTGAAACAATAAAAACTAAAGAGAAATCAATGAACTATAAAAGAACAGAGAAAAATCAATGAAACCAAAAGCTAGTTCTTTCAGCAGATCAATAAAATTGGGAAACCTCTAGTCGGATTGACAAGGAAAATGAGAGAAGTGACACAAATATGCTCAACGTCATTAATCGTCATAGTAAAGCAAAATAAAACCACTCGGAGATGCCGTTATATCCCTCACATAATGACTCAAAAGACTGCCTGTATCAAGTATTGGTGAGAACGTGTAGCTGCTGGAACTCAAACACTACTGTTGGGAACATAAAACGGCACAACCGCTTTGGGAAAGAGTTTGACCGTTTCTTTGAAAGGTAAGCATATTCTCGCCATATGATCGAGTCATTCCACTCCTGGGCTTTTCCTCGAGAGAGAAATGAAAGCATATGTCCACACAAAGACGAGGAACCTAAATTCATAGCAGCTTTGTTTGTAACAGCTCAACACTGGACACAACCCAAATGTCCATCAGCAAGTGAGTGGATAATCAAACTGCTGTATGATCATTCAAATGGAATACTACTCAGCAAGCAAAAAGGGTGCGCTATTAATACATGCTAAACATAGATGAAACTAAAAATAATTGTACTGAATTAAAGAAGCCAGACCTGGAAAAAGAAAACAAATTATATGATTACATTTATATAAAATTCTGGAAACTACAAGCTAATATACAGTAACAGGTGGCAGATTAGTGGTTGCCTAGACAAAGGGAATGAGGTCAGAAGAGAGGGATTACGAGAAAATTTGGGGGGATGGCAAATATGTTCGTAGTCTTGAATATGGTGATGCCTGCACATGGGTATACATACATAAGTCAAGACTCACCAAATTGTATACTTAAAATACATGCAATCCCTTGTATGTTAACTGTTTTAAGTTGTTTAAAAGATTAATGGACATCAAAAACTAAGGATGTACTGTATGGTGACTAACATAACATAATAAAAAATTATTATTAAAAAAAGATTAGTGGACAAACATGAGTAAATTCGTACATAAATGAAAAGTTGGTTTCTTACCAGTCATTCACACTAATCAAGACAGGAAACATTAATTTATTTGGAGCTTGGTAAAAACATCAATGAAGACAAAAAGGATCCATTTGAATTCATTTTATTATATCCCACATTAACCTAGAATACACTACATGGTTTGTTTCATAAACTCATTAAGAAAATAAGATACTGTGTTTCCAACAAATTATATGCAATACATACATGCAAACAAAAAATCAATATAGGTCTTTCTTTTGCTGCTATCTATAATTCTAGATTTATGATAATTCTAGTTTTGAGATTTATTCTGCACAGCATAAATTTTTTTTAAAGATTTTATTTATTTATTTAACAGAGGCAACCAGCGAGAGAGGGAACACAAGCAGGGGGAGTGGGAGAGGAAGAAGCAGGCTCATAGCGGAAGAGCCTGATGTGGGGCTCGATCCCATAACGCCAGGATCACACCCTGAGCTGAAGGCAGACGCTTAAAGACTGCGCCACCCAGGCGCCCCATGCACAGCATAAATTTTGATGCAGTTTGGCCTCAGATTTTCCATGATCAAATGAGAGTACATTTGTATGACTTAAGATCTTTCCATTTGTGGTTCAGTTTGAACAGGATTGAGAAGCTCTGATCACTTACACTCAAGCCCTGAGGAAACAGAGGTTATACTGTGATAGTGCGTTCATGAGGGAGCCGCATCCAGTACATGTTACAGTCCTAATTTGTTCCAGCTACAGTTGTAATTCTGCTCTGAAATTCAGTGCGTGGAAAGTGGAAAAAGATTAGGCTGCTGGAGAAGGGGATAAAGTAGGTTACATCTGATTCTAGAGTTTTTATTTCAAACAAAATAAAAAAATGCTTGAGATTCTTCAGGTTATTTTTTTTAATCCTGCTCACTTTCCTAGGTGGAATAATTATCCCCTTTCCTGCCTTGTAATCTTTCCAACTACACGGAGTCCTGCGCGTTAAAAAATACTCTTCAACTGAAGTAATTAGGCCAAATACCATTTTAACGTACAAAGTCTTTGAAATATATAGCACACAAAGAAATTCAGGTTTATGTTGTTCAAGTGCCTCATAAAACATTACCAAGAGCCAGTCTTCAGTTGGTCTATAAACTGGCGTGTCTAATATGCTTACAGATATTTGAAAATGTGTATCTTCAACACTTAAACGCCTTGTACTCTTATTTATAAATATCCTTTGTTTCAAAAAATTTTCAAAATGATCACAAAACTATATTGGAAATGTGTGTGTTTATAGATTTCTTTGTCTGCGTAAGGGCATTTTCTAATTGTTTTATATCTACATTTAGATATTCATCTCTCCTTAACCCCCAAACACTGAAACAGAAACAATGTTGTGGTAAAGAGGGGGGACTTTGAAACCAGAGGACCTGGTCCAGCCCCAGGACCACCACTAGCTCCAGCCTACTGGTCCTTACCTCTCTCTGCCTGTTTCTTCAAACAGTACATAGGAATGGTATTCACAGGGTTGTAGTGAGGATGAATCAAAAGAATTGAGTAAAACTTTTAGCCAAGAGCCCAGCACATATTGAGTACTCAAAAAAATTAGAGCTACCTTTAAACTATAAAAATTCTAGGACAGGGCCCAGTGATTATAAATTATCTCATTACATAGCAACGGAACTACAGTGTGTTCTGACAGGAATGGAATGCTTGAAAATGATTTGACCAAAAGGAAGATTTCGTAGAAAGGCAGAGAAAGCCTAAAAAGAATAATATAATTACAATGAGAAGGCCTAGTTTAAAGCCCACCTTTGGCGTTGTAATTTAAATAACCAATTCTGGTTGGTTATTTTATTCGATTGATCATCTCATAGTCTGTAACGTGGACATGACCTGTCAGTGGGAAAGTCTTGGTGAATCTGTACTGAGAGATGAAATCAAAGATATTGCCTATAAGAGTGTTTTCTTTTTTTTTTTTTTAAAGATTTTATTTATTTATTTGACAGAGATAGAGACAGCCAGCGAGAGAGGGAACACAAGCAGGGGGAGTGGGAGAGGAAGAAACAGGCTCATAGCAGAGGAGCCTGATGTGGGGCTCGATCCCAGAACGCCGGGATCACGCCCTGAGCCGAAGGCAGACGCTTAACCGCTGTGCCACCCAGGCGCCCCTATAAGAGTGTTTTCTATACTTTCATTTGACTGATAGCACAAGATTCCTTTCACGTAAGAAGAAGTCATAAAATTGAGTGATATCTCTCAAGATATCAGTCGCTCACAGTCACGTATTTCTCTCTAATGATAAACATATGGAGCAAATGGGGCTCTACAGGGCATTAATTGCACCAGAAACTGAAGTGTGAAGTGAAAAGCTCATGAGGATTGCAAGAGCAGCTAGAGACCCAATGAGAACCTATATCCACTTACAGAAAACCGGTGCTGAAAAGCGTCCTACAGTTGACCACTGAAACATACACTGAAGTTTGCTTTTATTTTCTTCCAAGCAGATGTTCATAGTCCTGTATTTTGTCCCTTTCACAGGTCTCCTGTTATGGCTGGAGGTCTCTTCGCTGTGGATCGAAAATGGTTTTGGGAGTTGGGTGGCTATGATCCAGGTTTAGAAATCTGGGGAGGAGAACAATACGAAATCTCTTTTAAGGTAAGTTACCAAGACCCTCTTCACACAATGTCTACATAATTTTGAAGAGTCCCATAGAATTGTCATCATTCTGTTTCGTGACAGATGTGTTGTAAGATGATGGCAAAAATAGACATGTCACCTTTCCAAGTCCGTTTTTGGATGAGAAAAGCTGCTTCCTTCTGATGTTTCGGGGACATGTAGCCATGCCACAAAAGAAATGCGTGAAAGGAATAATTCAAAACCTCATTTGCAGGCAGAAAACTTGGTGTGCCAACAGACCTGGGGCTCCATTGACAAAGCTTTTCTTCCACAGCGCTTACAACATACAGAGAAAAGAATTAAGACAAAAGAAATTGGGCTACTAGAGTTTCTGCCCTTTGTATTTATTTTCGAAATAATGTTTATATTTTTATCATAACCAGTTATTCCAAAATTTCAATAACAGAAGAGTAATTTAGAGTATGAATAACAAATTCAGGCTATTTTTCATATGATTCCATAATATGTGAATTTTTTACTTTTTATCTGAAATGGTCCAGGTCTCTACTTCTTTGATCATAAATACTCAGAAAAATTATATACTTTATTATACATATTTATTATATATATATATACTTTATTATACACACATATGATAGAATTCAAATTTTAGGGTTTATGAATGAAAGGAATTCACCACAACATGTGAAGACCCGACAAGCAAAGAAAAATAAACTGTGTGAAAGGTTGTACTGCGAGCCTCCAAGATGGGTATTTTTTTTGAAAAAGTCTCATAAAGGAAAAGAAATTCATTCTCTTTTTTTTCTTTATCATTGTCATTATTTATACAGAAGGTAGATTGATTTTGTAAGGTTTATCATACAGAAATCTCTTACTAAATAAATCATTTTCTCCTAATTACTTCCATTATAAAATCAAACCAATTCTTGCTGAAGAAAAAAAAAAAAGTATCCCGAATACGGTAAAATCAAACTTAAGAATCCAGCTAAACTCTTTGAATTTACGCATAGAAAGAAAATGATAAAACTGATCTTCATAAAACTGTAACCTCTATATTCAATATATTGACAAAAATGTTATGTTGTCCTCACAGTGTCAAAAAATAAATATCTTTAAGGAGAAACTCAGGAGGCATGATTGCAGGTTTCAGGCCATCTAGAAGTTTCCATCTCACTCTGCTGGCAGTAGTCCTTGAAATACCGTTTAGTAAATTCGTGCTTTTTTCACCATCATTCAAACACATCTAATGTCACATCTGCTTTTTTTTTTAAAGATTTTATTTATTTATGTGACAGGGAGAGAGAGAGCGTGAGAGAGCACAAGCAGGGGGAGCAGCAGGCAGAGGGAGGGGGAGAAGCAGGCTTCCCGCTGAGCAGGGAGCCGACTTGGGACTCCATGCCAGGACCCCAGGATCATGACCCAAGCCAAAGGCAGATGCTTAACCATCTGAGCCACCCAGGAGCTGTCTAAAGTACTCTTTAAAAGCCTTTTTGTGGATATGTGGTTTTAAATCCTTAAATTTACCAATTTCGTTTGTTTCTCTGTGATAGTGATAGTTTCACGCTTACCACAATGTATATGACAGAAGGTAGCTTAATAGTGACGATGACAAAACTACATTCACTTACTGGTATGAGCCAGACGCTGAACTAAATGCTTTATACACATTATCCAATTTAAAGTCAGCACTCTAAGACGTAGGTGTTATTCCATTTTACAAATGAAGAAACTGAGACTGACCGTTTTAAAGATTCTACATTAAACATTGTTTTAAACATTCAAGATTATGTAAATTACCTAGTGCTGCTTTGGGATTAAAATGCTCCATTTCTGCTTAACTACAGAGAATACAGAACCAGTACTAGAGTTCATTGTGAACCCTTTGATCTCGATGTAATTTTTCCTCTCATTGAAAAGGCGAGTATCTTCCTTACAGCCAATAGCATGACGGCAAACTTACTGCTGACCCGGGCAAGTTAACACTGATGATCAGACATGGCTCAAAGCTAGGGGCGAAGTTTGCAATAATCCGGATCTTCAACTGCAGAAACAACATTACGTTTGACCCCAGCATTAAGGGGAAAAAAGGCATTGCTGTATCTGCAATATCTTCATAATTCAAGAAGTACTTTCTATTCTTCACTGCTCAAGATTTCTTTTCCTTAAATACTGTTAGTTCAGATTCTTTAAGTTTACAATGTTTTAAAGAACCTATTTATTAAGCAGGAAATACCTGGCTTTGAATAATGAGCTGGATGATGGATAAAATTTCTACGGAAAGTCTAGAGGACTTGCCCAACATACATTTGCATTCTAAATCACAAAAGCATTTCTTAAACAAACATAGACACGCATCTCTCATTTCGGTGTCACTTGTACCTATCACACCTCTTTTGGGTGACCTGAGATTTTATTACCCCATTGCCTATTTTTCAGTTATCTGTCATTCTGAAGGATATAATTGGAATACAGCCCTGTCGTCTTTGTCTAGAAACCATGGCAACAGCGCTGGAAGATCAGGACTAAATTGCCCCAGGTTGTTTGGTTGGAATGACAGACTCTTTGGCGACAGCTATTTCTTACAGGGTCCCATTTCAGACGTGTCCCTTCATTCTTCTTGCTATTGTGTGCTGACCTTGGGGTTCCTGTCCTCCCTATTAGTATTTGTAACATGAAGGGGACAAACTTAAACAAGCTTTGGTAGAATTTGCATTGAAGCAACAAGAATTTTCTCCGTGTGAAAAGGATCAAAAGAATTGTACACAACGAGTTCTGTGAAATGGTATTAAAAATAAAAGCAAAATCAAACATCTGCACCCTGGGACATATTCCATAAATTATGATTAATTTTGCAGGGCAAAGCACTGTAAGATATACACTGGCCGGCACTTGAGATTCGGGAAATATGTACGGATAACTAAGAGTTTACAAGTCGATTTCACATCGTAATATAGAAATTGTTTTAAGTGTTGAACTTACTAGCCCTGATTCAAAAGATTTCTACCTATGGTCATTATCAGGCATTGTTCCTTGCTATTTACTCTTTAATCAAAGAATCATTTTACCACAATTTATGACAAGGTTCCATTGCTAAATAAATTATTTCTAGAAAATTCTGCTTTACATTAAAGGCTTACTTTTTGGACATTTTTTTGGTTAAGAGTGCTCCTCAATTTTCTTTCTGTGCAAATCTCTTTCCTTTTTCTAACATCTGATTAGATGAGTAGATTTCGTGCCATAACATAAAAGCCAACACAAGTGTAATTTTCAGGAGGCAGTTGAGGAAAAGAGCTCTCTAGAGAAATGATCTGTGTGCCCAGTCTTCAGTCTCTTTCAGTATGATTCTGAACTCCTGCATGGCCCAGAATTATCCAGCTGTCTTTCAAATGTTGCTAGGTTAGCCAGCTGCTAGGGAGGAGAAAACAGCATTCAGTCAGTCGTTCAACAAGCTTTTATTGAACATCTAATTTATTCCAGGCTTGTTCCATGTACTCAATTTGGAATTGCACCTGGAAACAAAGAGGAACCCAAAACAGACTGCACGGTGTGGTGTAAAAGAGATAACCCACACCCTTAAATGTTGTCTACCGTTTAACTTATTGAAATAATATTAAACCATTATGAGTCTCTGACTTTTCCGAGTGCCTTTTTACACTCATTCCCCGAAAATAAAAGGCCAAATGTTAGCATTTTCAAAAAATTCTGTCCTTCAATTACAGAAAACTCTTTCCAGAAAATAAAAATGAGCAATACACACTAATTAGGCACCCACAAGAAATTTAGGAGGAAGCCCAGGGACTCCATCCCGTCACTTTCTCTGGCATGAGATATAAAGCTTAGACCCAGGTAGAAGAGCATTAAATTTGGTTTGGGCTGCCCTCTTTCACCCTTACGGGTGGACCATCAACATGGTCCCACGTTGACCCAGCATTTCTTGGGCCATCTGTAGTCAGGAAAGAGCCCTTGCTCACTAGCCTCAGCTGTGCAGAGACATGCCAGGTGAGATGACTGTGGCGACCCTATGTCCTAGAATGAATCTAACAAACCTGGGAGCCCCTAAGCCTACTTCAAAGCCACTCTTAAGGGGGTAACACACTGCACGATCACCTTTGTCCTGTGCTGCCATCCTTCCCACGTGTTGAGTTTAAGATTCAGACATTTGCGGATATTTTACATGTCATAACCTTTCAGCCCTTTTCAGTCATTAATTCATTCAACAGACATTTATGTATTAATTACAATTTGCCAACTCTGGGCTAAGCTCTTGAGATGCAAAGATAAATGTGAGAAGATTCTCACTTTGGTGGAGCTTACTTTCCAGTGGTAGCCTAGAGAATCAATTCACGGCAATTACTCATCGTTAGTATTGTTTAGAATATATTTTATTTCCATATCACAGTAATAATTCAGGAAATAAGCCTGTTCACTAGCCTCCCTTGCTATATTCTTTCTCCTCTTTCAACCTGTATCCACATTCATTTATTCCCCGAGTTGCTTTTTCTCCTCTCCTAAAAATTCAGTTCCTCCTAATTACCACACAAATCAAATGAATGTACTGAGCCATAAACCATGAGACTTTGCATCAATTATCTGCTTCACCTGAGTCTACACAGCAACCCCCAACTTAGTGTTTTCCTTTTCTTTCCAGAGATAGAAACTCATACTTCCATTTCTATTCCTATTTATTGCAGAGATGTTAACTAACCAGTCAGATTTATTCCTGAGAAATTTGTTTATTCTCTCTACAACTATTAATCAGAAACCTTCACTGTGAGTCTATGTACCATGCAAGCTAGACTCTGCAGAAAAAGGCCAAAAGGAAGCCTAGTAGAAGTCCTTGGATCGAGTACAACTGAGATGAGTATTTCATCCATTAAAAATAAACATCAATTAAAGCAGGAAAACACAAAAAAACTACATTAAAAATTCCCCCTAAAGTAATATATATAAATGTGCATTTATTCGCCACCCTTCTAACGCAAGAGAGGCCAAAGCTTTTCCTTCTGCATCCAGGTCCATAGATTGGAGTAAAAGTAGAGGTCCGAGAACCATACCCATACTGCATTTGCTGTGAGTTCCAGTCTGGTTTTCTTTCAGTGGAATGAGAACTTAAAGACATTTGGAAACTATCTTAATAGGGTAACAGAATCCTTTTAATTTCTTCATGATTTTGCCCAATCTTTAATCGTTTCTCCGTCCATACCTAATTTGACAACAAATTTTTTAAATAACGATTCAGTCCTTCCAAACTCCTCGAATTCGTTTTGGCACGAACAACAATTCTTTCTGTTTTCATAACATATTTCATCAGTTTAAGGGGTATTTAATTAAATTACATAATTACAATTTTTTTAAAACTAGCATAATCACATTCAAGGTAAGCATGTAACTCCACTACTGGGAGTGGTAGAGTCCAGGTGTATTCAGCGTAACCTATAGTCAGTGCAGGTCCGCTATAGTATGAACACTGTTCAATACATTTGCAGAAAGCACAGAGTGATGGTTAATACATTGAACTGATTGAACAGAGATTCAGTTCTTGCTGTCAGAAACTTTCAATCGAATAAGAGAGAAGCTCATGCAGCAGAGGCAGGAGTGTTGCTACCTCTGCACAGAGGTAACTTGCTCACTTACTCAGTTCAGGTCTGAGGTGAGGCTCTTCTTTCTGGTCTTCACCCCCACCCGGTGCCCCACTGCCCTGACCTGAGGATGGCTGCCCAAAGAGGTTGAATGGCCAGTGTCTTACAGTGCTGAGTTCTTGCCCTCTGCACCCTGCTCCTACAGACTAGTGCCCTCTCCTGTTTTCTTGATGTCACTTCCGTTCCTTCCCTCAGACCCAGTCTTGCATAGTCTCTGTAAAGTGTGGGGAAAAAATCAGTCTTAAAATAAGCTTCTGGGGTTTCTTTGAATCTTTGTTTCTACTTTGGTGTGGCTAGGAAAGCAAATGCTCCTGGAGTAAAAAAAGAAAATGGAAAACACATTGAGCATAACAAGACGAGTACTTCAAGTTATAATCCTGGCACACACAAATAAATATATACATTTTAAAGTAACTACAGTATGCCTGAGGTTTCAGTAGACAGCATCCTGGGGGTTTTGGGGTTGTTTTTTTTTTAATCCGTCTTTAACTTGTAAAATCTCTACATGGAGTTACCAGTGTTCCAAAGTTCTGGGCATTCTGTTCTTCCTGTGGTGATAGTAACTATTACTCGGTCCCTTAACAAGAAAAAGTAATGAGTTAGCACTTAAAGGTCACTGAATTTAATTTCTTATGCTATTCAACACTAACGTAATGTAAAAATATAACTTCTATTTCATAATTGCAAAAATAGGCCTTTGCCTAGTTAATATCAAAGCAAGAATTAGAATTCAGGTTGGCTCTCAAAACCATTAACCTAATTTTTCTTAGCTAGAAAAATAGAAGACTTTATGCCATTGGTTAAAAAAAAAAGTGGTTACTGTCACTCTCTGAAACCACTTGAAAAAGGAAATGCTGTTTCTTCCTATCTGATTTTTATTAAATATGAGAGCTGACAACTCTTGTTATGATTTAATATAAAATTTAATTTTTTACTATGTTCAAAATGCAATGGTTATTCAATAAGAATTGAATATACACAATAGGGACTAATCATTGAGTATAAAACATTCAGTTCTTTACTCAAACAAGATAACAGCCATTAATTTGGAATTGTTACAGCTCAGTAAACCATACATTCTAGAGCTTAACCTCGTTACAGAGCTTCTCAAGCACACATGAATTTTATTTACTAGTGTTTAAATAATCAAAATTAATAACCCCACAAAATTAGCTAAATTTAAAGTTTCCCTACATGATACATGGCCATCAAAAAAAAATGTTTAAGTAAACTTAAACTTCAACAACTAAATGTTCTACAATTACAATAGATTTACAGCTTTAAAATAAAAAAGATCTTCTCTTCAAGATCACTGAAAAAAGAACAAGAAACAGAAACAAAATACTAATTTTATCCTTGACCAATTATCACATGTCTTACCCCCAACCACAATGTATGAAGAAGGTTATCATATGCAGTAAAAGTGTTTTAAATGATGATAAAACAAGAGAATGGGAAGACGGAATGACCACAGCTACAAATCTCACTTAAAGCCAGCAGATCTCAATTCCCCAAAGTTAACTGGCACATCCTCACAGGGGAAACTGACAACACTTGTTTGAAACAATGGCAACAGGTGTGGTTGCTGGTGGCCAGGGCTTCCCTTGATTGAGTTTGGCACAGAAGAGAAGCACCAAATGGGAGGTCGGGGACAGTTCTAAAAGAGGTACCAGATAGACAAGCCATATTTGCAGGAAGCAGGCTGTTACTGAGGCAGAACGGAGGAAAGACCCCTGATACGACGAGCAGTCTTGCAGCAGCCAGTTTCTGCTGGATGTGGACAAATACAGGCTAAACTAATTCACTCGCACACAAATTTTGTGTCATGCAGTGAATACCTATTCTAACTGGTAAGAATTCTTCCTATGCAAAGATGAATAATAATAATTTTTAAAGAAAACAGCACATAAAAGTACTACAAGGAAAAAAAGAAAGGACTAGGAAAAATGAAAAGAGGTCGCCAAAATAATGTTGCTATACACTGTTATAAAATTTTTGAAAATGCTGATGAAGTCATTGACTCTGCAAAACAATATTAAATGCTGAACTTTATGAGATTAGGCAAAACATCAGAAGGTAAGAGAAAGAGATGGGAAAAAAAAGTAGCAGCAGTCAGGATAAAAGAAAAAAGAAAAAGAAAACCATCACCAAAACGAAGGTCATACTGAAAGCAGCACAAAGGAGAAGAGGTAGGCTGAAAACATAGAGGGACAGGGAGGATAGCATTAAGAAAAAGGAACAAAATAAGATTAAGATCAACAACGGTAGAAAGTAATGGACTGAAATATATGGAAGATGTAGGAGCTCATCTTAGTGTTCATATTAGGAAAAAATTTTCAAATTAAAATACTGTAAATCAAAACCTAGGAGATATAGCTAAAGCAGGGATCAGAAGAAAAATTAGATTCTTAAGTTCTTGTATCAATATAAAAAGAGACAGGGGTGCCTGGGTGGCTCAGTCATTAAGCGTCTGCCTTCGGCCCAGGACGTGATCCCAGGGTCCTGGGATCAAGCCCCGCATTGGGCTCCCTGCTCTGCTGGGAGCCTGCTTCTTCCTCTCCCACTCCCCCTGCTTGTGTTCCCTCTCTTGCTGGCTGTCTCTCTCTCTGTGTCAAACAAATAAATAAAATCTTTACAAGAAAAAAAAATATGTATATATAAAGAAAGTAAAAATAAGCAAATTTAAACATCCAAATCCAGTTTGCAAATAAAAAATGAAATAAACCTAAGGAAATAAAGATGAAAGAGTAATAAACATAAAAACAGAAATTAATGATTTAGAAAACCAAAAACCGATAGTGCAAGAGCTAGTTCTTTATCACCAAAAATAAATAAATAATAAGAGACACAGAGACACAGATTAACTAGAAAAATGTCATTTAAAAAAAAACCCTGACCTTTAAAAAAGAAAGAAAATAATACACAAACTAAAACAATAATGGGAAAATGCACAAATTTAGAAAAAATTTAAATAATTCTAAGAGATTATTCAGCTCAAGTCTAGACAAATAAGGTTAAGATTGTGGGTGAAATGGATGATTTTCAATAAAATATAAATGACAAAACTTATGTAGAAAAAGAAAAAAAAAATCTGACCTGACTATATTCCATTTCTCTTGCTACATAACAGACTACCACAAACTTAGTGGCTTTAAAACAACACAAAACTTTCTCACAGCGTGTGGGTTGGAAGTCCAGGATCCTTCAGTGGAGCCTCTTGCTAAGGATCTCACAAGGCTGAAATCAAATTTTCAGCCAGCTCCATCCTTATTCACAGGCTCAGCTAGGAAAAGATCTGTGTTCAGGTTTCCTCAGGTTGTTGGCAGAATCCATTTCTTTGTGGTTGTGGGACTGACCTTCCCACCGTGCTGGCTGTCATTTGGATACCATGTGGCCACCTCTGTGGCCCTCTCACAACATTGTAGTTTACTTCTTGAAGGCCACCAGTAGAAGTTCTCTCATATTTAAAATCTTCCTATCCCTTCCCTCAGTCCTTTTTAAGGACTCATGAGTTAGGGTAGACCCTCCCAGGATAATCTCACTTTGATTAACTCAAGGCCAACGAAATTGGGACAATAATCGTATCTGCAAGATTCCTTCACCTTTTCACATGTCACTTAATTACAGATGATCACATCATGGTCACAGTTTCTCCCACACACAAAGGGAGATGAGATAAGGGCATGTACACTGTGGTGTGGGATTTTGGGGAAGACGGATTGTGCCTATCATGCAGCCTGATGACCGCAGAAGTAGACCAAATTGTCAAAGGGCTATCCCCTCTAAAAACTAAAGAACCAAATGCTCTTAGTTTCTCACAAGTCTTTGGAGAATATGTACTGCAATGTTTTCTGAAAACTGTTCTTTAATATTCAAAAAGGAAGAAATCTAATTGGTTATAAAACCATTATGTAATATTGATGCATGATATTGATAGCAAATTCTGACCAAGATAGCACAAAATGAGAGAAAAGTACACATACTTTACTTGTAAATTCCAACATTAAAAATTAATAATAAAAGATCATACTATAGGGGAGTTAAGACGGCAGAGGAGTAGGGGACCCCTTTTTCAGCCGGTCCCCTGAGTCGAGCTGGATAGGTACCAGACCATCCTGAACACCCACGGAATCAGCCTGAGACGCAGGAAGATGCATCTGGATCTCTACAAATGAACATCTCCAGCGCTGAATATTGAGGTACGAAGCGGGGAGCCGTGAAACCACGCACAGATATCGGAAGATAAACGGAAGGGGAGGGAGCTGCCGCATTCGGGCGCCGGGAAGCAGTAGCCACCTGCACGGGGGAGCGGGCGGGGCTCGCGGACAGCACCCGCGAGAGACAGACTGAGACCGTGAATGGGGAGCGCATGCCACCAGACAGAAACGGAGCTCCGGTGCGCTCACTGGAACCAGACTGAGACCAGGAGTGCGCGTGTGGGGGCAGCTGGCAGCTGGTGGTGTTAGAAACACAAGGACAGAGACGCACCAGCCCTGGAAGTGAGGGCTGGGACGCCGGGTGTGGGGCACACATCCCGGGATGCTGCAGGGTTGAGCAGCACCAACAGTAACGGAGTTAAAGTGGCCAGAACATCAGTGGAGAATGGTCCGCGATCCCTCTGTTCTGAGACAGAGGCTGAGATTCGGCCGCTGCTGCTCTGACTCTCAGAAGAAGGATAGCAAACCGCCAGGGAAAGCCACCAGAGAACAAAAGCCTGGAAATACCGGCTCACAGGGTGCCCATCCCCATCCCCCCTCGCAGGGGACACGGAGACTCTACCCAAACAGGGTTACCGGAGTATCGGCGTGGCAGGCCCCTCCCCCAGAAGGCAGGCTGAAAAATCAAGAAGCCCACATCCCTAAGATCCCTATAAAACAAGGGCGCACGGCCTGGGTCCCGGTCAATAATTTGGGCTCTGGACAACCCCGCAACCTCTCCTCATCAGAATGACGAGAAGGAGAATTCCCCCCCCAGCAAAGAAAAGACAATGAGTCTGTGGCCTCTGCCACAGAACTAATGGATATGGATGTAACCAAATTATCAGAAATGGAATTCAGAGTAACAATGGTCACGATAATGTGCAGACTTGAAAAAAGTAATAACGAAAATGTTAATGAGAATATAGAATCTCTAAGGGTGGAAATGAGAGAGAATCTGGCAGAAATTAAAAATTCTATGAGCCAAATGCAGTCAAAACTAGAGGCTCTGACAGCCAGGGTGAATGAGGCAGAAGAACAAATCGGCAAATTGGAGGATGGGTTAGTAGAAGAGAAAGCTAGAATAGGATCTGGACTCAAACAATCCACACCCACGAATGTTGGCTACGGGAGATTACTGACTCAATGAAACGTTCCAATGTCAGAATCCTCGGCATCCCCGAGGGGGTGGAGAAAAACAGAGGTCTAGGAGAGATATTTGAACAAATTGTAGCTGAAAACTTCCCTAATCTAGCAAGGGAAACAAACATTCGTGTCCAAGAGGCAGAGAGGACCCCTCCCAAGCTCAACCATGACAAACCTATGCCACGTCACATCATAGTGCATTTTGCAAATATTAGATCCAAGGATACAGTATTGAAAGCAGCCAGGGCAAAGAAATTTCTCACGTACCAAGGCAAAGTATCAGAACTACGTCAGACCTGTCTACACAGACCTGGAATGAGAGAAAGGGTTGGGGGGGGGGGGGCATTTTTAAAGTTCTTTCAGAGAAAAACATGCAGCCAAGGATCCTCTATCCAGCAAGGCTGTCATTCAGAATGGATGGAGAAATAAAGACCTTCCAGAATCGCCAGTCACTAACCAATTTCGTAACCACGAAACCAGCACTACAGGAGATATTAAGGGGGGGTCTATAAAAGTAAAAAGGCCCCAAGAGTGATACAGAACAAAAAGTCACAATCTATAGAAACAAAGACTTTACTGGCAACATGGCATCATTAAAATCATATCTCTCAATAATCAGTCTCAATGTACATGGCCTAAATGCTCCCATAAATGCCACAGGGTTGCAGATTGGATAAAAATATATGATCCATCCATTTGCTGTCTACAAGAGACTCATTTTGAACCCAAAGATACATCCAGACTGAAAGTAAAGGGATGGAATACCATCTTTCATGCCAATGGACCTCAAAAGAAAGCTGGGGTAGCAATTCTCATACCAGACAGATTGGATTTTAAACTAAAGACTATAGTTAGAGACACAGAAGGCACTATATTATTCTGAAAGGATGTATCCAACAAGTGGATATGACAATTATAAATATATATGCCCCCAACAGGGGAGCAGCAAGATACACAAGCCAACTCTTAACCACAATAAAGAGACATATAGATAAAAATATGCTAATAGGGGCGCCTGGGTGGCACAGCGGTTAAGCGTCTGCCTTCGGCTCAGGGCGTGATCCCAGCGTTATGGGATCGAGCCCCACATCAGGCTCCTCCGCTAGGAGCCTGCTTCTTCCTCTCCCACTCCTCCTGCTTGTGTTCCCTCTCTCGCTGGCTGTCTCTACCTCTGTCGAATAAATAAATAAAATCTTTTAAAAAATATATGCTAATAGTAGGGGACCTCAACACTCCACTATCAGCAATAGACAGATCACCTAAGCAAGAAATCAGCAAAGACACAAGGGCTTTGAATGCCATACTCGACGAGTTGGACCTCATAGATATATATAGAACACTACACCCCAGAACCAAAGAATATTCATTCTATTCTAATACCCATGGAACATTCTCAAGAATAGACCATATTCTGGGTCACAAAACAGGTCTCAACTGATACCAAAAGACTGAAATTATTCTCTGCATATTCTCAGACCACAACGCTCTGAAATTGGAACTCAACCACAAGGAAAAATTTGGAAGAAACTCAAACACTAGGAGACTAAGAACCATCCTGCTCAGAAATGACTTGATAAACCAGGAAATCAAAAATCAATTTAAACAATTTATGGAGACCAACGAGAATGAAAACACAATGGTCCAAAACCTATGGGATACTGCAAAGGCAGTCCTAAGGGGGAAATACATAGCCATCCAAGCCTCACTCAAAAGAATAGAAAAATCTAAAATACAGTTTTTATATTCTCACCTCAAGAAGCTGGAACAGCCACAGAGACACAGGCCTAATCCACGCACGAGGAAGCAGTTGACCAAGATTAGAGCAGAAGTCAATGAATTAGAAACCAGGAGTACAGTAGAGCAGATCAACAGAACTAGAAGCTGGTTCTTTGAGAGAATCAATAAAATTGACAGACCACCGGCAAGACTTATCCAAAAGAATAGAGAAAGAAAAATTATGAATGAGAAAGGAGAGGTCACAACCAACACCAATGAAATTGGTAGGACTATTAGAAACTTTTATCAACAGCTTTATGCCAATAAATTAAGCAATCTGGAAGAGATGGAGGCCTTCCTGGAAACCTATAAACTACCAAGACTGAAACAGGAAGAAATTGATTTTTTAAATAGGCCAATTAATTATGAAGAAATTGAGTCAGTGATAAACAACCTTCCAAAAAAAAAAAAAAAACTCCAGGCCCCGGGCGGTTTTCCTGGGGAATTCTACCAAACATTCAAAGAAGAAATAATACCTATTCTCCTAAAGCTATTTCAAAAAATAGAAACAGAAGGAAAGCTACCAAACTCATTCTATGAGGCCAGTATTACCTTGATCCCCAAACCAGGCAAAGACCCCATCAAAAAGGAAAATTACAGACCGATTTCCCTAATGAATATGGATGCCAAAATCCTCAACAAGATCCTGGCTAATAGAATCCAACAGTACAATAAAAGGATTATCTATCATGACCAAGTGGGATTCATCCCTGGGATGCAAGGGTGGTTCAACATTCACAAATCTATCAGTGTCTTAGATTTTATCCAGAAAGAAAAATTCAAAAATCATACGATTCTCTCAATAGATGCAGAAAACGCATTTGACAAAATACAGCATCGTTTCTTGATTAAAACCCTTCAGAGTGTAGGAATAGAGGGTACATTCCTCAATCTCATAAAAACCATCTATGAAAAGCCTACAGCAAATATCATTCTCAATGGGGAAAAATGGAAGCCTTTCCCTTAAGATCAGGAACACGACAAGGATGCCCACTCTCACCACTATTATTCAACATAGTACTAGAAGTCCTTGCAACAGCAATCAGACGACAAAAAGGGATAAAAGGTATCCAAATAGTCAAAGAAGAAGTCAAACTGTCTCTCTTCACAGATGACATGATACTCTATATGGAAAACCCAAAAGAATCCACTCCCAAACTATTAGAAGCTATAGAGCAATTCAGTAATGTGGCAGGATACAAAATCAACGCTCAGAAATCAGTTGCATTTCTATACATGAATAATGAGACTGAAGAAAGAGAAATTAGGGAATTCATCCCATTTACAATAGCACCAAAAACCATACGTTACCTTGGAATTAACTTAACCAGAGACGTAAAGGACCTATATTCTAGAAACTATAAATCACTCTTGAAAGACATTCAAGAATACACAAAAAGATGGAAAAAATATTCCATTCTTATGGATCGGACGAATTAACATAGTTAAAATGTCCATGCTACCCAGAGCAATCTACACTTTCAATGCTATCCCGATCAAAATACCGAGGACATTTTTCAAAGAACTGGAACAAATAATCCTTAAATTTATATGGAACCAGAAAAGGCCCCAAATCGCCAAGGAACTGTTGAAAAGGAAAAACAAAGCTGGGGACATCACAATGCCGGATTTTGAGCTGTACTACAAGCTGTGATCACAAAGACAGCATGGTACTGGCACAAAAACAGACACATAGACCAATGGAACAAAATAGAGAACCCAGAAATGGACCCTCGGCTCTTTGGGCAACTAATATTTGATAAAGCAGGAAAAAACATCCGGTGGGAAAAAGACAGTCTCTTCAATAAATGGTGCTGGGAAAATTGGACAGCTACATGCAAAAGAATGAAACTTGACCACTCTCTCACACCATACACAAAGATAAACTCCAAATAGATGAAAGACCTCGATGTGAGACAGGAATCCATCAAAATCCTAGAGGAGAACATAGGCAGCAACCTCTACGACATGGGCCAAAGCAACCTTTTTCATGACACATCTCCAAAGGCAAGAGAAACAAAAGATAAAATGAACTTGTGGGACTTCATCAAGATAAAATCTTCTGCACAGCCAAGGAAACAGTCAAAAAAACTAAGAGGCAGCCCACAGAATGGGAGAATATATTTGCAAATGATGCTACAGATAAAAGACTGGTATCCAAGATCTACAAAGAACTTCTCAAACTCAATACACGAGAAACAAATAAACAAATCATAAAATGGAAGGAAGATATGAACAGACACTTTTCGAATGAAGACATACAAATGGCTAACAGACACATGAAAGGTTCAAAATCATTAGCCATAAGGGAAATTCAAATCAAAACCACACTAAGATACCACCTTACGCCAGTTAGAATGGCAAAAATTGACAAGGCAAGAAACAGCAATTGTTGGAGAGGATGTGGAGAAAGGGGATCCCTCCTACATTATTGGTGGGAATGCAAGTTGGTACAGCCACTCTGGAAAACAGTGTGGAGGTCCCTTAAAAAGTTAAAAATTGAGCTACCCTATGACCCAGCCATTGCACTACTGGGTATTTACCCCAAAGATACAGACGTAGTGAAGAGAAGGGCCATATGCACCCCAATGTTCATAGCAGCATTGTCCACAATAGCTAAATCATGGAAGGAACCGAGATGCCCTTCAACAGATGACTGGATTAAGAAGTTGTGGTCCATATATACAATGGAATATTACTCAGCTATCAGAAAGAACGAGTTCTCAACATTTGCTGCAACATGGATGGCACTGTAGGAGATAATGCTAAGTGAAATAAGTCAAGCAGAGAAAGACAATTATCATATGATTTCTCTCATCTATGGAACATAAGAGCTAGGAAGATCAGTAGGGGAAGAAAGGGATAAAGAAAGGGGGGTAATCAGAAGGGGGAATGAAGCATGAGAGACTATGGACTATGAGAAACAAACTGAGGGCTTCAGAGGGGAGGGGGGTGGGGGAATGGGATAGGCTGGTGATGGGTAGTAAGGAGGGCACGTATTGCATGGTGCAGTGGGTGTTATACGCAACTAATGAATCTTCGAACTTTATATCGGAAACCGGGGATGTACTGTATGGTGACTAACATAATATAATAAAAAAATATTAAAATAAAAAATATATTAAAAAAAGAAACATTTTAGCTCAAAAAAAAAGATCATACAATAAAAAATCTATTCAAAGCTTAATACACCAAAATAAGTGCAGCTTTGATAGATACGTTTCACTATTGGGACAGGTATTAACATGGTTCACCTTAATTGTAAGTTTTAAAGGTCATAGTCTTCTTCATAGGTAATATAGAGGCATTTGATAAACTTTGCAATCTACCTTTGAACAAAATACTTACTACTTGACAGGATTAAATATAAATATATATTTGTATAATGGCTATATCTAAACTCAAAAACCATCAGCTAGCTTAAATTGAAACCTTAGGAATTAAATTATTATTTAATGTCACTTAATATTATTCTGGTGATAGTAGGCAATTCCATTAGACAAGAAATGATATAAGACATAAAAATTTGAAGGGAGGAGTGAATTTTTCATTAAATGCAGATAATATCACCCTATACCTACCTGAACAACGCAAGGGAAATCAACTAGAAAAATACAGCAAACAAAAAGAAATTTAGTAAGTTGACTGGGTGAAATATTTATGTGGTGTGTGTGTGTGTGTGTGTGTGTGTGTGTGTGTAAATACATAGAAAACAATAGCCTTTACATATAGAAACACCAACCCCAAAGGAAGATATCATTTACAATAGTAGGGGGGAAAAACATCTAGGAGTAAACTTAAGAAATGTTCTAGACCTCATGGAGAAAGATTTTAATGATGTTGAGGGACACACAAGACTTGAATACATGAAAATTCATAAAGAGAATCCTCCCCAAGCATGCTCCTTAACGTGGTAACACATATTTTATTGGGGGGTGGCTAGACACATTGCTTTTACTTCATAAAGCAAAGCAGATAAATAAAATACTAAGAAAGTTTCTGGGAAAACAATGATGGGGAGTTAATCATAGCTGATAATAAAATACCAAATAAAATTTGAATGAATAGGCAGAGATATCTTTGGCACAGAATTTAAATAAATACAGATAAATATGGGAATTTAGTCTAAAATAGAGATAACATTTCAAATCAAGAGGAAGATAGTTGATTTCTTAGTAAATGGTATAGGACAACTACTCTTCTGGAGAAAAATAAATTAAGTTGGATCCCTGTATCACACTTCCTACAAAAATAGATCCCAAGAGGATAAACCATTTTAAACAGCTGCCCTGTTTTCAGGTCCCCCAAGTCGACAGTATTAAACTTGATACCTGACTGGATACTCATAGATGGTCTCTTCAGCCTTTTACGGGCCCCTGGCTTTGCTATCCTCTTAGTGGAGAGGGTTTAGATTGGGTGGTCAGAGCTTTGCTGGAATCGGGGTAAGCATAGATTGGGTTGTCAGGAAGACCTTAAAAACACATCCAAATCTGCATTTATATGTAAATATATATTTACATGGATGTCAGGATTGCTTAAATACATACTCTAGAGACAGATCCCAGATACAGACAGGCCAAAATTTCTAAGCTAATGCAAAGACTTGGGTCCACTAGAAAACCCTCGAGCAAAGAGAATCTGCAATTCACTCAGTGTGTTCTCAGCCTTGGCCTCCCTTCCATGGGTCTGGACCCCAGGGAGCTTCATTTTCCTCTTCCCCTCTCTCCTCCTGCCTCAAGTGTCTCTTATCCAGCTGTGACCACACCACTGTCTGCAGCAAAAGTTCCATTAATTACATGACTCACAGATTCATGGGAGACATTACAAAACAATGACACACCAGCATCCCACAGAGGATTTTTCTCCCCGGGCCCCAGTCCCCATGCTTGCTAATCTCCATAACCTTGGTTCCCAGCGCTAACATCTGGAACACCAGCAAAGAATCTAGAGTTTTAATTAATGAGCACTTCTCACTCTCTCCACAGTGGTCTGAAAATAGAAAAAACCCCAAGGGTGTTTAATTTATACTCCCAAAATAGTTTATTTGCCTCCCTAGAAGGTACAACTCAATCTCATTTTAGAAATGTACTCTTTTTCCCTTAAGCTGTCTCTACGTAAACTATCGTGATGATGCTTTGTACAAATGGTTTTGTTAGAAATAAATTCAGCCTTATAAAATGTGCTCATTAGAAATCCTTTTTATGCCAAGGATGATTCTAAAATATTTTATATACCTTCTCATTGCTTTTATGAGACAGTATATTAGAGGTCTCTTCTTACTTTTGAGCCTGCAAAATACTTCAAAGTGTAGTTGCAGTTTGTATCCAAAATGTGACAGAAGCCTTTTTATGGCACACTATACCTTCAGATACACAAAAAAATATCTGGAGTTGTTCCTATGGGGTTTTTTTCCCTACAATATTTAGCCTCGGTGACATAAAAATAACCATTTTAATTCAACATGCCCAGAATTGATCTTCCAAAGAAAATATTAAAATGACTCTAAACTCATTCAGAAACTCAAAGATAAACAGAAACAGCTGTTAAATGTCTTACAAGCCAGTCTGAGATTCATTTCAATTACCCGACAAAAGGTACCTCAGGTGTAACAGAGCATTTTCAAGTTAAATTTTATGTCCACTAGATATAAGCCTAGCGGCAAGTCTGAATTCCTCCCAGTGTTACTTCCTTTATGTCTGATGGCATTTTCCTAATTCCCTGTTTAATTTTATTTTAGCTTTTATAGACAGTTGTAAAGTGAGCAAATATAACAATCTACACAGCATTCAGTACCTGTGTTAAGGTCAATGGGACTTTCTGTTGGAATTGTTTTCTAATATTGACATTTTTTTCAAGTTTTTTTATTTTTCTGGTTGCCATTTTTCCCTAACAAGAAAAAGGAAATATAATCTCATCACTCTCATGCTTCTGGTGGGGAAATCTGCATCAAGCAAGTAAGCCTGCCCCCCAGCTACAAAGACATATGTATAGACAGTTAGCCAAAAAAATCTTACAATTCTCAAGCCCTTCACCCCAAATCCCAGTAACGAGAGCACAGAGAGCCTTGGAATAGATATACACAGTAACTGTAGAGGTATAAGATTTTGATTTGTTTGCATCAGCGTCAACAACCTACAACACACGAGGCCAGCATAAATCGACCCACAACTTGCCTCCTCTTCTCCAAACCGCGACAGTAACAGTTGAGAATACAATCTCTACCTCTGTCACACACGCATGTTCGCAGCCTTGCAAGTTGTCGTAAACCCTGACCCCTCTCATAGAGGTCAACATGTGTATACACAACAACCGCCCCACAGAGACCCAATATACCGGAAGAATAAAGGTTGACCAGTAGGTAGACTATATCATGTGACCACCATTCTTGAGCACCTATTATGGGCCACTTAAGGGTGCTGTGGGTATTACTTAACGCAGTCCTTGCAACTATCTTGTGAAGTAGACACATGACTCCAACTTGATAGAAGATGACAACAAGACAATGAGAAAGGGGGAGTAACCTGTTCAATTCAAACCCCTGCATATGTGTTCTTTCCACTGTTCCATATCATAGAGGTGCTATAAATTTCTCCCCAAGATAAAAATAATATGCAAATGCCACTATGAAACTTGAAGAGTGCTCACATTTTTTTATTTTTGGTGAAATTTCTTCATATTGAATATTGCTAAAAAAAAATTTAATTGCTGATTAGCTGAAGCTTAGAAGAAGCTTTTCTTCTCCAAAGTTTCTACTGTAATGACAATTCATCTGAGTAGCTTTTGATTATGTGCTTGCTTCAAAGTACACCCTTGGCACTCCCAGGCACTCAAACTCTCACTGTTCAAACAGAGAGGGCTAGGGTTTTGGGGGGGGGGGGTTGTTTGTTTGTTTGTTTGTATTATTCTTCACCTTACTAGAAGACAGAAATGTAATTCAGCCTAACTTAGAGGAAAGGAGAAATTGGAGATGCCATTCCTGAAAACAAACCGAAAAAGTCAAGGAAACCCAGTTAAGAAATGGGCAGAAGACATGACTAGATATTTTTTCAAAGAATACATACAGGTGGCTAACAGACACATGAAAAGATGCTCAACATCACTCATCATCAGGGAAATACAAATCAAAACCACAATGAGATATCATCTGACACCTGTCAGAATGGCTAAAATTAACAACACAGGAAACAACAGATGTTGGCGAGGATGCGGAGAAAGGGGAACACTCCTACACTGTTGGTGGGAATGCGAACTGGTGCAGCCACTCTGGAAAACGGTATGGAGGTTCCTCAAAAAGTTAAAAATAGAACTACCCTATGACCCAGTGATTACACTACTAGATATTTACCCAAAAGATACAAACACAGTGATTCAAATGAGCACATGCACCCGAATGTTTATAGCAGCATTATCAACAATAGCCAAATTGTAGAAAGAGCCCAAATGTCCATCAACTGATGAGTGGAAAAGGAAGATGTGGTGTATATATACAATGGAATATTATTCAGCCATCAAAAAGAATGAAATCTTGCCATTTCTAACAACATGGATGGAGTCAAAGTGTATTGTGCTAAGTGAAACAAGTCAATCAGAGAAAGACAAATACCATATGATTTCACTCATATGTGGAATTTAAGAAACAAAACAGATGAACATAAGGGATGGTGGAGAAAAAGAGAGGGAGGCAAACCATAAGAGACTCTTAACTCTACAGAACAAACTGGGGGTTGCTAAAGGGGAAGTAGGCGGGGGGGTGGGTTAAATGGGTGATGGGTATGAAGGAGGGCACTTGTAGTGATGAGCACCGGGTGTTATATGTAAATGATAAATCACTAAATTCTACTGAAACCAAAATTACACTATATGTCAACTAACTAAAATTTAAATAAAAATGAAACAAAAAATATATATATACATATCATGTTATAATCAATCTTTTTTAAATTGACTTTATTGAGTCAACTGGATTGGCAGATTTCTACGATAGTGTTCCTTTTCCCACAAAATTTCCCTCAAGAGACTTGTATTCAGTACAATAAATAATTAGTAGTTCTCAAAAAAAAAAAAAAAAGAAAGAAAGAAAGAAAAGAAAAAATGTCAAGGAAATGGGTGAGCCTCTGGAAGGCCTGGAAATAAGGTCCCAAATACTGCTAGAACTATTTCTTTGAGTATCTCCCCTTTGTCTCTCTGTCAGCTTCACCCCCTCCAACAGACTCTCTTTCCACCCCTCAGACATGGCCTCTGGAAACTCTCCAGCTTTCATTTTCTGCTTCATTATCAGACTAGTAGTTCCAGTCTAATGAAACCTCAAGGAAGAGGTTCCAGTAGCAAGGCCTGAGTCATGCTCCCCTGCCATTAGGAAGGTAGTATGATTGACAGCACAACTCAGGGGCAAAGGAGAAGCACATGTTTGGACAGTATCCCCCCCTCCAAAAAAAAAAAAGTTGTTCTAATATAGAAAGCCAATTTTTGAGTTTTTAAAGAATTTATATTTATTTTTAGCAGATGATGAATCCAGAAAATGCAAGCGATGGACTCAAAATCTGGAGACATATGGAAATAACAATAAAAAGCAAACACTTTAGGGCACCTGGATGACTCAGTTGGTTGAACATTTGATTCTTGGTTTCAGCTCAGTTCATGATCTCAGGGTCATGAGATCAAGCCCTGGGTCAGGCTCTAGGCTCATCGGGGAGTCTGCTTAGGATTCTCTCTCCCTCTCCCTTTGCCTCCCCCCCCCCACGCTCATATGCACACATGTGCTATCTCTCACTTTCTAAATAAATAAATAAATAAATAAATAAATAAATAAATAAATAAATAAAAATCTTTTTTCTTAAAAAGCAAACACTTTGTCTCTAACGCACCTTCTAAGCTGTAAAATAATGAATCAAGGGAAATGAGGGATTGTGTCCTTAGCCATAATATTTTACCTAAAAAACACTTTTAAGATGTTCAAATTTGTTCTATCTTCCCCAAGATTTAATGTTTTGAAGAAAACAGTAAGTAATATATCTGTTTTTGTTGTTGTTGTTCCAGTCCCCACCCTAATCACTGTTTATAAGACTGCTAAGTGTTAACTGCAAAATGTGATCACTGCACCTTCAAAGCGATGATCTGACCAAGGTATCCTCTGAAGGAAGCCCTGCTATCCCTGCCCAGACCCCTTAAAAGCTCATTAAGTGCAAGACAGCCTGGGGACAATCTTTTTTTATACTGACATAACAGAGCATTTCTTACTTTGAAAAAAATCCTAAACAGATGGTTTAAGAAATGAGAGCTTTTCCCCTGAGACTAGAAACTACGATGTCCTCATTAAAGACTGTAGGTACATTTTCCAATCTCTGCTTTTATTGTATTCTGATCAACAAATATGAAACGGGGGTCAGGAAAGGTCAAAAAAACTTGTTCTTTTTTTCTCCTGATCTCAAAGAATAATCCCAGCACCCAAGTTTCTAAGAATAAAGCAAAGCAATGGTATGTATGGGTGTATCTCCCTTAGATTAAGTCAAACCAAGGTGCAATTTTTATTCTATCTAGCCCAGAAGAATAGTTTGACGACAGACATGGCCCTTTTCAATAGCTATGCACCAAAGCTTTTTAGGTTAACAATTAATATCTTAATTTCTAAATAGATGGTAAAGTGATTGATTATCTATTCTCAAGAAGTTCTTCAGACTTAGAGCACCTAAGACATACCATACAATTAGAAAGTTACTTTCCAGTCCCAGAAACATAATTACTTATTTATACATAATGTGTTGTATTATAACCCAGATATAAATGCAAATAAATTCAGGATAGCTTATTATCTTGAAATTTGTATTTGAATATACTAGAGATCACAAATTTTATTTTTAATGGCAGCTAAATGGTGGTTATCATTAATAACTCAGTTGTCTGGAGTTAACCTCGCTTTATATCAATAAACCAACAGCTTATTTATTTATTTATTTATTTATTTATTTATTTATTTTTTAAAGATTTTATTTATTTATTCGACAGAGAGAGACAGCCAGCGAGAGAGGGAACACAAGCAGGGGGAGTGGGAGAGGAAGAAGCAGGCTCATAGCGGAGGAGCCTGATGTGGGGCTCGATCCCAGAACACCGGGATCACGCCCTAAGCCAAAGGCAGACGATTAACCGCTGTGCCACCCAGGCGCCCCAAACAGCTTATTTATTTATTCGATAAATACTTAGGGAACACCAACTATGCGTCAGGCATTGTCCTAGGTGCTCAATAAAAGGCACAGACTTTTGTCATCGTTGGGGAGAGAGACAGACAAGTAGTAACATAGTAAGTCCATGAGGTAAGTGAGAAAGTGGTTAAGGGCTGAGTGAGTGAGAAAGTGGTAAGGGCTGTGGGGACAGGAGGGGAGAGTGATGAGGACTCGGAGTGCAAGATGAGAGGGTGTTTGGGGCAAGAGGATTTGGAGCTAAGACTTGGAAGAGATGAGGGACTCAGCCATGCCGAGATCTGGAAGACAATTTCAGACAGAGGGAACAGCCAGTACAAATGCCCTAAGGTGGGAGGGTATCTGGAATATTGGAGGAAGAGAAAAGAAGCCAAAATGGCTTGAGCAGAAAGAAGAGTAGGAAATAAGATCAGAAAGATGCAGATTTTAGAGTCAATAAACAATACAAATTTTTTTGAGAATTTAGATCACCATTTCCATACAGCGTGTTATGTTTCGTCTTATATCTGATAATAATATTCCCTTACTATCCTCTGACAATCAATTTCTTACTGAAACTAATTTCATATTTCATATGACCAGTATAATTGTATGATTCCATTTAATTTAACATTCTCAATGTCTAAATTCCAGTTTGTAGCTGATATTGAAAAGTGATTTTTAAAAAATGAGGCAAGCTTTCAATTATTCAGTCAATTTGAACTACATTATGAAAAAAAATGCTCTGTGGTCATTCATGAGTAAAATAACATTGCTTTAAAATATTTATGTTGTCAAAGAAAGACACAGTATTTGTAGATTTAAAACATTTCTCCAAGAATTAAATACTTAAGCATGACAATGCCATAGTTTTGGTCTGTTTTTTAAGAAACCATCTCATGATACGACCAGGAAATGTCTTTTAAAAATGTAAGCCACATCTTTCAGAACAGATAAAGAATTGGATAAAGACCACAACAGCTGCACTTTCCTAAGGAACCATGTTGTCCCACTGTCACCTAAACACATTTCTCTAGCGTGTTGGGATATGCATGCTTGTACTGAAATGGACATTGTTATTGGAAGAGTGAA
Source organism: Ursus americanus (assembly GCF_024610735.1). Lineage (NCBI taxonomy): Eukaryota > Metazoa > Chordata > Mammalia > Carnivora > Ursidae > Ursus > Ursus americanus. Next base: position 58,940,874 of record NC_142139.1, read on the forward strand.
CAAAATAAAGAAGTGTTTGGTGATGTCCATAGTATAGAAGCAGAAAAACTCTAGAGACAAGTGACTTGGTGTACTTATGGCGAAAAGCAAGTTGGCCCTGAGGTTGTAAGAAGCAATGCTAAATTGGAAAGGCTTTAGGACTCCTGCATAAATAAAAGTATAAGTAAAATTGAAATAGAGGTGATCATACTCAACTATTCAATAAGTATTTATTATTTACTTTTCAAATTATTTAAAAAGATTTTATTTTTTTATTGGAGAGAGAGAATGAGAGAAAGAGATGGAGAGAACAAGTGGGAGGAGGGGCAGAGGGAGAAGCAGACTCCTTGCAGAGCAGGGAGCCCGATGCGGGACTAGATCCCAGGACCTGGGGATCATGACTTGAGCTGAAGGCAGATGCTTAACCGACGGAGCCACCCAGGCGCCCCTAATATTTATTATTTATTATGTGCTTAGCCCTTCACTAGTAGCTGGAGATATGGTGAGCAAAATTGTCACGGACTTTTAGTCTAGTGAGGGGAGACAAACACTAAGCAGATCATTATATAACACATAAATTCGTAACTATAGTTACTGTCTCTACTTGAAAGAAACTGTTCAGAACTTGGAATTGACACATTATGGCCCCAGCATGGGGAACAATGCCATACAGTAAATGCTCATTACATATTTGTTTACTTACTCAGTTACTGAATTATGGGAAAGAGAATTGCAGAACGGAAAGAGCATAAAACAGGAGTCTTAACCAAATCTAGGGGTTCAATTGTGATGGTGAAGCTGAAAGCTGGAAGACAAATATGAAATAGGCAGAGGCTAGGATGGAAGGGAAGGGGAGAATTCCTTCAGAGACAAAGATTTATGGCAGCAAGGAGGGAAACTCAGTGCTTCCTAAGGAATTAAAAATAGCCCAGACAGAGTATGTGTGTGTGAGGTGGGAGCTGTGCTGGTGGTGGGTGAAGTAGGGACAGGAGAGAGTGACTGACAGACACAGAAGCAAGGGCCAGATAAGGCCTTGGAGACTTTATGGAGAAGTTGTGACCTGACCCTAACGGCAGTAGCAAACACTGAAGGATTCTAAATGAAGGTGTGATATATTCAGATTTATATTTCTGAGTGGTCATTGTAGCATAGGGAGAAATGAATTTTAGAATTCTATAGTTTCTCTAACACTGAATCTAGCATAAAAGAAAATCTGAATAGAAGTTTCCTGAACTTGACTAGAAAAAAAATTTCTGATGGCAAGAATTTTAAGAATAGGAGTAGACTATCAATAGAAGACATGAATTTTGGGGGCGCCTGGGTGGCACAGCGGTTAAGCGTCTGCCTTCAGCTCAGGGCGTGATCCCGGTGTTGTGGGATCGAGCCCCACATTAGGCTCCTCTGCTATGAGCCTGCTTCTTCCTCTCCCACTCCCCCTGCTTGTGTTCCCTCTCTCGCTGGCTGTCTCTATCTCTGTCGAATAAACAAATAAAAAATATTAAAAAAAAAAAAAAGAAGACATGAATTTTGATTCACTGGAGATGGTGGTAGGCAGAATTCTAAGATGACCCTCTTCCTTTGTTTATTCCACAATTAGGTTACATTACAGGGCAAAGGAGATTTGGCAAATGTGATTAAGGTTACTAATCAGTTCACTTTAAAATAGAAGTATGGTCCTGGTGGGTTTAACCTTTTCACATGAGCCTTTTATTTTGTTTTTAAGATTTTATTTATTTATTTAAGAGACAGCAGGAGCAGGGAGGAGAGGGAGAAGCAGGCTCCATGTGAGCAGGGAGCCCAATGTGGGGCTCGATTCCAGGACCCTGGGATCATGACCGGAGCTGAAGGCAGACACTTAATGGACTGAGCCACCCAGGTGTCCCATCACATAAGCCTTTTAAAAGCACAGCATTTTCTCCAGCTGGTAGAACAAGAAGTCAGAGAGATTTAAAGTCTAAAGACTATTCTACGTAAGGGAGATCAATCCATCGATGAGATGGAGGGTTCACGGGGCAAGGAACAGCAATCCCTGGTCATCCACCAACAAGAAAATGGGGGTCCCAGTCCTACAACTGCAAGGAACTGAGTTCTGCCAATGCCAGTTGCCAGGTTCCAATGCCAATGCCAGTTCTAATGCCAGTGGTGGCAATGCTACCAATGCCAATGCCAGGCTCTAAATGAGCCTGGAAGCAGATTCTTCCCGAGAGGCTCCAGATAAGAGCTCAGCCCAGCAGCCACTTAGAATTACAGTCTTGTGAAATCTGCCTTTTTCCGGGCAGAGAACCCAATGGAGCCCACTTGGACTTCTGACCCACAGAACCTCGAGTTCATAATAAATGAGTGCCGTTTTCAGCCATTACACTTGTGATAATTCGTTACACACCAAGAGAAAACTGATGCGGATATTTTTAAAAACTGTATTATGGTGACCCTCTGAAAAGAATTAATTAGAATTTCATTTCTGTGTTTCTAATAGGTTATGTTGACTTATCTTAGAAAGGAAAGTAATGTTAATGTATTTAACTTTCTATTGTGGCAATTCTCACTTAGGCAAAATCTCTCATAAGATGTATATAGTCAATTTCTGCCTACTGTCTAAGTATTCTAGAAGACCACATGAACCAAAAAAAAAAAAAAGATTAAAGCCTGAGAATGTAAGGAATTGTCCAGGCCTTGTCCCTACATCTTACCCTCATTTGTCACCATCCCCTAGTCCTGCAGGAGAGACGAATGAGTGTAGTACGGCCACCTTTTTTCATGAGAAATAAATGCCTGTGCCAACAAATCAGTACCTCCCAGATAAGATGATAATATAAGAAGGCTTTTTGTCAGGGTGCCTCGGTGGCACAGTCAGTTAAACATCAGACTCTTGGTTTTGGCTCAGGTCATGATCTCAGGGTCGTGAGATCGAGCCCACACCCCCCTACACATTGGGCTCCCTGCTCAGTGGGATAACTGCTAGAGATTCTCTCCCTCTCCCTCTACCCCTCCCACTCAGTCTCTCTCTCTAAAATAAATAAATTTTTAAAGAAAAAAAAAAGGAAGTCTTCTTTGCCTTGACACTTGCTTATTTTTGACCAATAAAAGCTGACATTCGATTATAAACAGGACTATCTACATTCTCTGCCCTCCCATTGCCCACCGCTTCATCTGTCATATATTACTTCCAAATTTTACGCTTTAAAATGCTGAAATAATCAAAGGAAATAATCTCTCAAATAACTACATTCACTATATTTAATTTAAAATGTCAGAGGAGACGGGGGGGAAAGAAAAGGTTATTAGAGTGGACCAACTCCTATTAAAAAATCCCCAAATCCTGGTAACAACATCAGCTGTCTTTGCCAGGAATTTATTTAACACAGGCTCACTGCAGTAACTTCACAAGCCAAATAGCATACAGGATAATATCTCTTAACGAGTAAATAAAGAAATAGCACACTCCAAATCAATGACAGATTAACCACATTATTGTTCTAGGCAAGGGGAGATGAAAGCAATAAAGTCCTAATTTCATTGAGGTGTACCTTTATGGGAGACATGGCTTAGCCAACCTTGGGCTGACATCCAGCGGGCGGTGCAAAAGTAAAAGTCCCCTGTTACTAGAGCTCATTGCTGGGGAACGAGGGTGCCAGTGTTGATGGACAAGAAGATCTTCCAGGAGCTGCTGCAGGGTTTTCGCCACTGCTGGTAAAAGAGTCAGCTTTACTGTGGCAGGAGCTAACTGCCCCCAAGGTCTTAGGAGAGCTATTTTTAGATGAGTGAACAATTGCCTTGCCTCAACCAAACTCTCAGTCCTCACAAATTCTCGATATTTATAGTCAAAAGGCTGTCTTGCCATAGTTGCTTCTTCCTATACTTTTATTCACAAGGCCCCAGTGGGGCCCCTCGGCAGCTGAACTCCTGAGCTCTTCTCAGTGAGAACAGATGAGATGATGACATCCTGACACCATTTACTGCATTCCTATATCAAAACAAATTTATCTCTAAAGCAATCTTGCTTTGTCTTTGTCATAAACAAGTGGACTAAAACAACTTCATTTAAGTCATAAACAGGGGATCTGAAATCGTATCAGACCAATACAAGACAGGTCCCAAGGTGACACTGTAGGACGAGTATGCGCAATGGGAGATATTATGGTGTCCAGTTTTGGATACTATTATGTCCCACATGTATTATCCTAGAATGACTGAGTTTCAGCATTTGAAAAGACTTTCTAACTTATAAAATGGCAGCCAACAAACTATGGCCCTTTGCCTGTTTTATTGAAATATAGCTAGCTGTGCTAGAGTTGATTTTGCAAGAGAAACCATATGACCTGAAAAGCCCCAAGTATTTACTATGACATCTACAGACAAGGTTTGCGGGTCTATAGATAGTATATTGATTAAACGTACGGGCACTAGTGTTAGACTACTAGGATTCAAATTTCCATTCTGCAGGTGGTCAGTTAATATGGTTTTGGGCAAGTTACATAGTCTGGACTGCCACTTCCCCACCTATATAATTGGGGGGAAAAGTAAAATCTGTCATTGAGTTCTGAGCGTTAAATGAAAAAGGGCACAGTACACACTCATAAATGACAGCTCTTATTATTAAAATTACCTTAAAATATCAGCTAGGTCAGCTGTCCACTCAAAGTTACATTCTTGTCTCCAAAGTGTCACGTACTACAGATTTCAACACAATTAGTGATGTAAGAAACCCATATTATCTTTAATCATTCTATCAGAAAGTTTTTCCACTGAGTTGAAATCTGTCTTTTTATAGCTCTATCCTATTAATCCGATCTCCTTGACGTTCTACAGAACATCTCTTCCAAATACTAGGATCTTCAAATATTTGAAAAGGGTTTCTCTGGATCTTATCAAGATTTCATAACTCCAGTTCTTTTTTCTACTTCTCCTAAAACACAGTTTGCATCCCTTTCTCACTTTGGTAATTCTTTTTAGAAGGGAGCATATAGTATTTACCCAGAAATTAGCATAAGACTTCAGACAGATAGATTCAGACCCTTACTCCTCACATTCTCCATATCATGCTGGTAATGTGTATTTTATGCTACCCAGTCTTTTTCCACCCCATCCTGTTCTGGAAGGGTTGGCATTTTTAGATACAAAGACTTTATGTTTACCCTTTTTATGTTTAATCTAATATAGCTCTCTCAAGATCTTTCCAGATGCTGTTATTATTGTTTAGAATATTCACTGCCCATACCAGCTTCATATCATTTATGCAGAATTCTGATGTCTTGATTCAAAAGATCAATAAATATCCCATTAAGTTGAAATTGATACCATGAGTAGTCCTGAACTCATTCAGAGCAACTGAGTATTGTTTTAGTAATCGAATTGCCTTCCCCTTGGAGTTCTATCACTCTAATCTCTATTTATTTACTGGTCTCACTTGGGATGTCATTTCTCATAGTGGAAGAAGTTGAAAGCAAATGTAAGTTAAGACATAAGTTTCTTTCTTTTCTTTCTTTCTTTCTTTCTTTCTTTCTTTCTTTCTTTCTTTCTTTCTTTCTTTCTTTCTTTCTTTCTTTCTTTCTTTTCTTTCAATATTACACTTTAAAACAAGCTGTATATCTGTATTAGTCAGGGTTCTCCAGAGAAACAACCAACAACATATGTATATATTAAGTGAGAGAGATTTGTTTTCACATGGCCGAGGAGGCTTGGTAAGTCCAAAATCTGCAGAGAAGGCTGGCAGACTGAAGACCCAGGGAAGAGGAGCAGTTCAAGTCCATGGGCAATCAGCTGGCAGAATTCCTTCTTGCTAGGGGGAAGTCAGTCTTTGTTCCAGTAATGTCTTCAACTGATTGCATGGGGTCCACCCACATTACAGAGGATGTAATGCTTTACCTAAAGCCCAATTTAAATATTAACCGCATCCAAAAAAACACCTCCATAGAAACATCCAGAATAATGTTTGACCAAATATCTGGGCACTGCAGTGCCGCCAAGTGATATATAAACTAACCTTTATAGTATCTAACTCTTTTTAAACTTTCTCTTGAAATGACAATAACTAAAAATCTAGTATATAGGAAGCCTGGATTTTGTTTCCATAGTTTTTCCTTTGACGGCTAAGTACTCTGTTATATAAAATCATGATTAAGCATGTGTCTAAGTGGTAAGTCATGATTACAAAATAAGCAATTCATTTTTGTTACCATATACAAGTACAACATTTTAACACATACCTTGAGTTTAATATTTCCTGAGTCCACATCAATAACCAAATATTTTCTGTACCTAAGAAAAGATCAAGGGTAGGAGAAATTAGAAAGCAACAATGATTTTTAAGGTGAGCTCTATTGGAAGTTTCAGAATCTAGATGTCACTTCAAGTATGGATATGTCTGCATTCCTTAATTCATTCACCTATTTTTAAAATTCCATTTTTTATATTTTAAAATTTTGAATTTTGACATTTAAATTCCAATGCTATTTCTTCAAATGATTTCACGAGATTATCAAAACAAATAACAATATAAATAAGAAGCCGTCTAAGCATTAAATGTCAGTGCCAAGCAATATTTGTGAACAAATTTTACTAGAATAAAAAAATGCCAACGTGCTGTCCATGGAAATTAGACTTTACTGAACTAGTATTTTGGTTCTATACTGTTATGAATCTAGGTTTTGGAAATGTGAGGGTTTTTTCTTGGTTAACCTTTTACGATAAATAGAAATTTTTAATTTAGAGACCTCGAGTGATTCTAAGATTTTTTTATGAATCTTACTAATGATTCCTCTTTTTTTAAGTCTGAAGTGTACAGTTCTCTTTCGTTATACTTTTAAATTTCCTTTCTTTAGGTTTGGATGTGTGGAGGAGAAATGTTTGATGTCCCATGTTCTAGAGTTGGTCATATCTACAGGAAGTACGTCCCTTATAAAGTTCCATCCGGGACCAGCCTGGCAAGAGTGAGTAATGGGATCAGAATAAGTTGGGCTTGATATGGCTTCCTGTAGGCAGACTAAGCAGCCTTGTACATGGTATGATTTGTGACGCAGATGGAGAGACACAGTCTGATAGAAACAATTGACCAAAATAAAAACTCCACCACTTGCCATTCCATTTGACAGGCTTTAGTATATAAACCATTTCTGTGTTCCATTCCTTAGGAAAGTATTAACTACTACTGCTAATTCTTGTTTTTAGTTGTTTCAAAGCACTTTCACATACATCATATTTAATCTTTACTTATACCTTCTGAGATTGATATTCTTATCCTTATTTTGTAGATGAAACCTAGGCCTTAGCAAGGTGGCTTGTTCATGCTCAAATGAAAGATAAATAGCAGAGGAGGGGTTTAAGCCCAGGTCTTCAGAATGGATGTCCAGTACTCCCCCTGGTTCCCTTCTGCTATGGAGTATAACAGAATACATAAAAAGTAAGGTGGAGAAAGGGTATATACAAGATGGGGAGAAGCGGTTGTCCAGATCCTGCCTTCTCATTTGCATCTAGGGCCAGCGCTGCCTAAAATTTTACCCCATCCTCAAAACCCCAAATTTGGCCAGTTGCAAGATGTTTTTTCAGATACTGTTTCGAATAAAACCTTTCTCATAGGCTAAAAGAAACAATGCTTTCTTCTGCATTTTAGAACATTTTCATACATCTTTGGGAGAAAGTCACGATACCTTCTTGAAATACTCCTGACGATGTCTGTGTTTTCCATGTGACTGTCTCTGGAGCTGGGTTAGTTGTATTCACCACAGTATGTACCCGCCACTGCAGAGGTGCAAAATCTAGGGGGGAAAAGGTGGTTTTGCCACATCCCTTCACACAGCGTTCCCCTAGGAATCTAGTCTTGAATTATTCAGTTTGGTTCTTTTACTAGTAAGGCTGCAATATATAACTATTTGAGTCTTTTATATTAAGCTCACAGGCTTCTTTAAAATATAAACTAGTTCATCGGGTTTCATTAGAATATCAATCCCACAAAGGCAGAGTGTTTCTCTGTTTTATTTGCTACTGCCTTCCCAACACCTAGAACAAGGCAGTCAACACATATTTGTTGCAAGGATTAATTAATCAGGAAAAACTAAGACTAGAAAATGCTACCGGTTTGTCTTACTAAAACTTGACCATTTCAGGGAAGTATAAAAAAAAATTTCTAGTGAGTTTGAGCTAAAAGGATTCTTTCTTATTTCCCTTTCTGAGATTGTCAACACTGTCCATTCCTTAAGCCACCTCCATAATCTTTTTTATAACAGTTTGAGTTAATAGTCATGAAGTTAGTTCACATACACCTTGAAGGGAAATGGTCATATAATTATGTCCTCTTCAAAAGATTAATAACATACTCTATTGAGTAGCTGTAAAAATATGCTTTGAAAAAAATCAGAAAATCATAAAGCAATTAAAGAGCTGCATCTTGCACAAGGACATATGATTTAATTTTGTCATAAGACTTAACACATAGGAATCTCCAAGCTCATTCAGGAAAACAACAAGAATTCACTGGAAGGTCCAGTTTCGAGCACCTAAAACAAATCAGCCATGTGGATATCATAAATCACAGCAAGTTAAACTACCCCAAAGATAATGATGTTGTCATTTGTGCCTTTCACCCACTCAAACACGCCCAGTTTGTGCCCCACTCTGAATCATCCATTTGCCAAATGGATGGAGGGTGTGCTTGGTTTAGTGTCAAAATTAGTGCGTACAAACTGGAAGGGAAAGTTGTGCTGGTCCAGAGGGTGTATTTTCAAAAAAATAAAACTGTTCTTATATTTTCAAGAAAGAAATTAAGTACTTTTTCAAGGACTGTCAAATATAGGAAAAGTAGGCTGGCACATAAAATTCCCAGCAAAAAGTGTGTGTTCATTCAAATGAAACAAAAAAGTCCATAATTCTGAATTTTAATCTTTTCCACTTAAATTTTACTTGAAGGCTCATTTTTAGTTTTTCTCTAAACTGCTAGGGCAAACAGAAAGTCATAAATATTGAAGCTCTACTGTCAGTCTGAGGAATGTTTTATGATGTTTTAAATAGAAAAAATATATTAAAATGAACAACAATTCTGATTTTTGTGCGAGAGGCTCAACTACCTGCTACCATCTACATCATTACTAAATCATCAGAAATGATGAGAGACTTTAAAGGTGCTTCGGAGGCAGGGCCATGTCTGTTCAATAGGTAGTTAATCTCTCCAGCCTCATTGGGAAATGTAGAAGGTGGAGATTTTTAGCTCCAAAGGTTTGTTTTCATATTTTACAAAGCTCACTTAACTTTTCAAAAACGTGCACCTTTTATTTATGTGCCTATGTAAAATGAGGATTCCAGCCAACTTCCAAACACACACACACACGCACACACACAGCACACACACAATTGTGTGAATAGCCTGCAGTCCTCTAAACAGCACACCAATGTGTATTGCAGAAACAAATTCAAATAATTAGTACCTTCTGTTTACCTAGCATTACAGTCTGGCTGCAAGAGACAAGATAGCCATATATGAAACCATCAAAGGATAATACAGGACGACAAGTAATTATTCAGATGTATTGTAAAGATATGTACAGGTAGAGGGAGGGGGGGGGAAGGGGTGCCATAGCTGTTGAAAGAGGACCTTCAAGGATACCTCAATTAAATGAACAAATTTAACAGAATAGTGGTTCCCAAACTCAGGACCAGTGACCCAGAGCCAGTTCCTGGACCAGTTTTCACCCAGCCTCAGGAAACTGAGAAAAATAAGAATCACAAAGCTACGTATACTCAATTTAATAATATCTTTTTATGCCGCAATTGGAGACTTTTTTCTTTTTTATGACAGAATACAAGATAGATTTTTATTAATGCCCTTATTTGGCAAAAAGAAAAATCAGCATCCCTCTGTCTGTTCCCAGAAAATGCAAAAATCCAGGATATAGTTACCTTCAATTCCCCTTCATCTGGGAATCAGAGTATTCATTCATCATGAATAAAATTAGATATTTTGCTGAGTCAGTTCCTGGTCCAATGTTTGTACACTGGGCATTGTTGTGGTATCTTTTCACCAGGAACAAACTGCCGGTCCCTGAGGGAAGGGATGCTAGGCCCTATTGTTGTAGGGAGACTAGACAGTCCCCAGGGCTGTAGTGACAGTTGTCCCTTCCTGGAGATGACACTGTCCTCATCACAGAAGAGTGAGCAGCTCCCCAGCTAAAGGCCCACCGAGCCTCCGCACAGCGGAAGTGGCTGAGTGGCAGGAGGGTGGAAGACTCCAAGGAGACCCTTCATCCTGACTGGTCGTGAGGTGAACCACGCACTCTGCTGAAGGAGCAGCCATATTGGCACCTCCCAGACTTCTCTGTGAAGGCTAATGTGTTTGGGGATAGTCAAAGCCATTGGACCTGAGAGCAGTGACTCTGTGAGCAGGACATGACAGAGGGGCAGAGCCGTCACCCCATGGATAAACTCACTAGCTGACTGGAGCACAAGGGTAGTCCCACGGATGCAACTTTACCCAAAGGAGTTTCCCCAGGAGGATCCCAAGCCAGTGGAGGGCAGCCCTGCAGACTGGAGGGGGAGAGGGAGGTGGCTATTCTGGAGGCTCACAGAGCTGTCCTCCCTTGCTCCAAAGGAGCATGGGACACAAAATTGGAAGCGACCCTCACTTTAAGTTTGCAAGGGATGTGACAGAATGCAAATCAGGGGATTATAGACTTCTGTGGTTTGCCACTGACGTAGTAGTAATAGTATTTTCTTTCCTAAAATTTCACCTTGCATTTTATGGCAACCATCATCCAAGTTGCAAAATAAAACTATAAAACAAAAGAAGTCAAACCCCATAAGAATCCGATTGCACAGGATGGCCTATAGAACTTCAAAATGTAACTCACATTAGAAGGGATAAGGTTAAATGTCAAGTGAATAGAGCTGGGATGGTGAATTGAGACCTGTCTGCCCAACTCTTAACCCTCCTACCATACTGCCCCTCATAGGGAGGCTTGGAATAAACAGGGGCAGCTGGAGAAAAACGGCAGGGGCTCCAGCCTGAGCTCCTACCTGTAGGAAGGAGCAAGCACAGACAGTGAGAAAGGATTGTGTTGTTTGGGACCTATGGAGCTAAAACAGGAATGTACATTGGAGACAGAGCTGGAGGACCCCACGTGCAGAGCAGGGTGTATTTTTCTTATAGTTTGTGGGGAGATACTCATAGTTTTTGAATAGGAAATGCCAGGATAAAAATAGAAAGGGTAAAAACAGGTCAACCAGCAAGTAAATATTCAGTGGGAGAAAGAGTAAGGAAAAGAACATTTCGAATGTAAGAAGCATTTGTAAAGAAAATTTCCTAAAAGGTTTTTATTGATTTGCCACACTGTGCAGTGACAGAGAGGTCAAATATGGCTACAAGGTTTTCATCATGGCTTCTAAGAAAAAATCATCAGTACCAAAATGGGTATGTGAGAAAGGGGAAGGGGGAAAAATGCTCAGATTTGTCCTAGATAAGGAGGGTGGGACAAGACTGCCTTACATGAGTTCAGGGAGAGCCAGAACTCTGGAGACTTGTAGAGACTTCCCATCTAGGATTCTGAGGACCCACAAAAATCAGATTTTCTATATCAATAAATGTTCATTTCTGAAAAAAAAAAAAGTATTTATCATGCCAGGCACTGTGCTAGACCCTGGAAGTATCATGATGGACAAGATAAACATAAACTTTAACTTCTTTTTATTTTTAAGATTTTATGTGTTTATTTGAGGGAGGGAGAGAAAGTGAGCGTGCGTGCACATGCTGAGCAGGGAGCCTGATATGGGGCTCGATCCCAAGACCCTGGGATCTTGACCTGAGCCGAAGGCAGACACTTAATCAACTGAGCCACCCAGGCACCTCAAACTTTAACTTCTCATAACTAATGGTCCTGTTTGTGACAATCAGGTGGTATCCACACAGTCCAGCAATCTATACATAACAATCCGAACACCATGAGGGTGAGCAAAGGGTTAAATAAACATAACTAAACTCGCTATGGAATGAGATCTGTAATGTATATACTTACTTATAAACTAGTTTGTAAAGATTATGTTATCGTTGTGATTATGACTTTACGGAAGAGGAAGTATATCTCATATATCACATCTAGCATTATTTAGCACATAACGATATATGTTCTATATTAATAGATAATGTTTAATGATCCTGTAGGCTACACTGTGATCTACATCCAAGTTACAAATGTTTTTCACTTCATGTATTTACTTTGGGTTTCTCGGCAGAATGCAATGAGCTTTGAAGTTGTCCTATGGTTATTATACTTCATGGGCATGAAGGTTAAACCTGAGGTCTGAGGGAGGATGGTGGTTTTTGCCTCTGTTGGCTATGAAGTGACCTCTTAACCTATTGCCCAAGTTGTCATTCTTCCAGTGTCATATCCCTGGTGACATCCAGTTCTGCTGACTCCATAGATCATCTCAGACTGTTGACATTGGTCCGGGTGGAGAGAAGTACAGAGGAGGAGGAGCAGGGGAGGAGTGTTTCAGTGTCAAAGCCAGACCACCCCAAGTCAATTAGTGAGTGCCCCCTCATCATTCTCCCTGGTGTCGGCTCTCCCTGTCTGAAGCAGCTTAAACAGAAGAACACAAGATCTGACGTGTGCAGCCCTCCCTCGTTTGTGTCAGAGAAATACAGCAGTTGAGGAAAAGCTTTAGCAAGACCAAAAATGACTACTTTGATATCGGAAAATAAAATCACCAACAAGGCTACAAAGTATGGTGATGAATGGGAAATCTGCTCCCACAAATTGACCTTTCTCCCCGATGATGGTAAATCAGTTTACCCTCATAAAACTGCCCAGCAAATAGGAGCTGTAGCATGACAACCTTAGCCATCAACAGCAGCCAGCACGTCTTTCTGTTGCTCTTAAAACTATAGAGTTCAGGTGCATTATCTGAAACTATCATTGAGTTCAGGGACACGGCGGCCTACCACGGGCTTTCTCCCAAAAAGCAGGAAAATGATGAATTCTTCCCAAAAGACTCAGCCTGCATAAATGGCTAGGACTTCTGTGCAGAAGCAATTCCTCTGAAAACAATAACTATCTCTAATTCTTCCTTACAATATAACAAAAAAGGCAATAAGGCTGTCTGATACTTAGGGCCAGAAATAAAGATGATTCACATACTGCAATCATGTGTTTGCTTCTCTCCCTTCTTGGCCACATTTTAGAATATAATATCCTCTCTTTAGATGGGGCCTTTTATTTAAGAAATCCAAACATCTTCCATAAATAATATTTCCTTATTCTTCATGAGAGTCTCCCTAAAGAAAACAACCATAAGTTTATTACGTGCTGATAATGTTTCAATAAATCATTAAGATAGGATGAATCCACTGCATGTTATGAGGATAAGGGTCATCTCTAGAGCCTCAACAGAGGCTCAGGCTGGAGAAATTTTTCAATAAATATTTTTCGATTGCCTACCATTGAGATGCATAGAGCATGCTATATGTCCTAAGCCAATAGCATTGGGCCATCCCTTTGTAATGGAATGTCACACCACCCAAGGACATCGCCCCACGCTGGAGATTAGTGTCTGACACACAACACTAGTAGAACACTCATACTCACCTTTAGTGATGGCCCTTTTTTGAACACTGGACATTTTATGCTTGTTTTGCCTAAAAGGAAAACAAGGCAAAGTAAAACTACTCTGTCTGCCAAGGACCTAGAGAGAGGAGTTGGGAAAACAGGAAACAAAAACTTATGTCCCAGTGCTTGACCCTCCCTTGTTCCCTTAACTCCTAAACCAGTGGCATCAGAATATTTTTAAGTATTCACATATGTTTTTGTCTGTTTAAGAAATAACAACAGAATCACACATTGTCGTTAACATTTTTAAACAATATGGAGGTAAAACATGGAATTTGCATACCAAACATAGAGACGCTAAACAGAGAGTCAAGTATCATGAAAACAACATGCGAGGCAAAAACAACTACATTATTTTAAAACTCAGCAATTTTCCACAAAGCTTCTCAAAATGAACTTTTAGTTTGCTTTCCTTCCGATTCGTTTGCTCTACATATTCCCCCCAAACTTCCACAGATGCTATCATCCTCCCAACGTTGAAGCATTCTGCTCAGTTTCATTGTTTCAAGTATTCCTCAGTGCTTTCCCAAGTTCAGCTCAGCTATGACTTGTGAATCAAGTAGCTAATTCTTTCTAATGTGCAAAACAGGGCTTGGCATTGAGACAAGAAATTATAAGCCATAAGGACAAAATTCAGCATTTCTTGAGCTATCTAGTGAGGACCAATATTTCCCATGTGTTTTTTGTTAAGCCTATTAGAAGACTTTTTTTGGCAGGGGGGAGAGCATGCGTAGGTGGATTGGGGGTCGGGGGGAAAGGGAGAGGGAGAGAAAGAATCTCAAGCAGACTCCATGCTGAGCCCGGAATCTAACGCAGGGCTGGATCTCAGGTCCCCAAGATCAACACCTGAGCCAAAATTAAGAGTCAGATGCTTAACCAACTGAGCTACCCAGGTGTCCCAAGCCTATTGGAAGATTTTATAGAGTAAATGTAATATTTAAGTGGGGATTGTATGCATCTACATGACGATTAGCCATCATGATTAATCATACTCTTACCTTGTCATTCTTAACAAAATTAAAACAGGAATTATTTTCTCTTTCCTATGGCACCTTTTCCAGTCTGCTTTTGGCTACTCCTTCCCCTACCTAAAGCACCTTGGCACTTTATGTTGTTAGTTAGCATTTATACAGCTTTCTTTTCTCAAAGCACTTGAGAAACTACATGGTGAGCCCATTTGTGGGCTAGGGGGAATTATAATTGCATTTTTATCATTATCCCCATTAGAACCGAACATTTTCCTGCGTTCACAACTCCACTGGAGCCTCGGAAAGGAGAAGGCTTGCTTAGATAAAATAGGTCCCTGCTGCTACAAAATTAAGCTACTGAAATTTAAGCAAATTTAAATATTTTAACATGCCATAATCTCAATAACCAAAAATGTAACTCTTGCAAGAGGGAGCCCGGCTGGCTGCTTTATAACTCCTCCTTTCGGGAGCCCGATGGGATGATGAAGCCACAGGAGCCTCTGAATGGGAAGCACTCATTTTGTGGAATTAGCTTCTTACCGTAAGATGCGTAGATGCACAGTGACACTGTGCTTGAGGTCTGTCCTATTTCATTTCCATTCTGATCACCCTTGTTTCTCATAGTTTATTAGTTCATGGCTAGAATTCCATTGCCAGGGGTACAATGTACAACATGGCGGCCACAGTCAGTATTATTGTAATGAGTATTTGAAAGCTGCCAACAGGGTAAATCTTGAAAGTTATCATCACTAGGAAAAGAATTGTATGGTGAATGACGATAACTAGACTTACTATGGTGATCACTTTCCTGTGTATACAAATATCGAATCACTATGTTATACACCTGAAACTAGTATATGTCAATTTTATACCAAAAAAAAAAAAAATTCCATTTCCACCTTCAATTCCAGCCCAAGTGTGTCTCCTTTTGATGTTACATTTGAAGTTAAGAAAATAGTTCCATTTAATGTTCTATAGACTGAGAAATGGTCAAAACCAATTGGCAGCTCTGTGGTGCCTGGATGTTTTTAGTGTTTTAATTCTGAAAACAGTTTATAAAAATAAAATTTCACAGATTACCTGAACTTTGAACAGATATGATTTCCAACCTAAGGACCCTACATGAGCTATTAAAAACATATAGATTTTGGGGGACCTATTTTGACAGTATGAAAAATAAAACAGGTTCTACTAACAACAAATGGAATGAATACTAGAGCAGCATTTGGTTTAACCACCATTTGCTTGTGGTGGATGTTCACTATTATGGAACAAAACATTCGATACTCTTTGGTCAATGGTTAGAAGTGCTGGTTGTGATATATTTTTTTTTTAAATAGCAATTGTGGCTCAGTCAGTTGAGCATTAGGCTCTTGATTTCGGCTCAGGTCATGATCTCAGGGTCCTGGGATCAAGCCCTGCATCAGGCTTGCACTCAGCAGGGAGTCTGCTTGAGATTCTTTCTCTCCCTCTTTCCCTCCCCCTGCTCGCTCACTTGCTCTCTCAAAAATAAGTAATAAAAATAATAAAAAATAGCCATTGTATTAATTATCTACAAATAAGATCATACTGCCTTTTATATTCATGTTGTGATAGCATGAGACACCATTGGCTTGATTGCCAGAAATGAACACCTTTCAGATTATTCTCCAATGTTTCTAGACCTCCCCAAAAGGCTTCCTTCCTCCCACGTACTTACATACCTATTTGTCACATGCAGTACCCACTCTGTCTCACCCATGACTTGCTTCTTCTTTGTGCTCCCACTTGCCTGTTTCTTGCCTCAGAAGCCATTGGAGAAGCCACACCACCTCCACCATTCAGAAGAAGAGCATCAACTCCTAGCTCATAGTGCTGTCTGTGGAAAAACCAACACTTCAGTTCTCAAAGTGCCGGAACTTCTCTGGGTCCCGGATAGACTTAAAATGGTTGTCTATTAGCTGTGGGCCATATGCCCTCCCTTGAACACAAAAGACCTCAGTTTATATTAAGCTTCCTTCAATAATTCCAATAGCTACTGGTTATCTCCACTTTCTCAGAATTTCAAAAAACCAATCATGAAAAATAATTCTGATCCACAATTGCAACCAAATACAGTTTTAAGGGATTAAAAAAAATAAACAAGACAAAATGAAACAGAAACCATTATTGTCTCTTATCATTCCGTGTTTTGCTTCTGAGGCGAGGTCGTAAGGACATGGCAGCTTCCACCTTGATCTCTTGGATGAGTTGAGTTGGGGGAAGCCAGCCACCACATCATGATGACACTCAAGCAGCCCTGGGGAGAGGCCTGTATGAAGGAAAATGGAGTCCCCCTACCAATAGGAAGCACCAATTTATCTAACATGTAAGCCTCCTTGGAAGAAGATCTTTCAGCCCCATTCAAGGCTTAAGATAACTGTTTCCTTAGCCAAAATCTGACTGAAACTCATGAAAATCCAAGCCAGATTGCCCAGCTAAACCACTCCTAACTTCCTGACCCACAGAAACTGTGAAAGCTTTTTAAAATTGTTTATTACTAAGCTGCTCCATTGGAGGGTAATTTGCTGTGTATTGATAGACAACGAATACAGCTCTTTCTGTTTAACAGTTCTTCAACAGCAGCAATCAGTCCAACTTTAAGGGACATGATTACCTCAGGTGGCCCCCTTGAAGCTTAAACATTAGGTAAGGTTAGGCCTCAAGGATACTATCAACAGGTATCAATAGAGTGAAAGGCAACTCACTGAATGGCAGAAAATATTTGCAAATCATATTTCTGATAAGGGGTTAATATCCAGAATATTTAAAGAACTTCTACAACTCAACAACGACAAACAAACAAGCAACCCCATTTAAGAATGGGCAAAGGACTTGAATAGACATGTTTCCAAAGACAATATACAAATGGCCGATAAGCCATGTGAAAGATGTGGAACATCACTAATCAGTAGGGAAAATACAGAACAAACCCACTTGATGAGATACCATTTCACACTCATTAAGATGGCTATTATTGAAAAACAAAAACAGAAACGGAAAACAATGAATGCTGGAAAGGATGTATAGAAATTAGAATGCTTGTACATGGCAGAAATGTTAAATGTTGCAGCCACGGTGGAAAACAGTAGGGAGGTTCCTCAAAAAATTAAAAATATAATTATCATATGATCCAGGGATTCCACTTCCGAGTACATACACAAAAGAACTGAAAGCAAGGACTCAGATATTTGTACACACATGTTCATAGTAATGGTCAAAACATAGAAACAACCTAAATTTGCTTAATAATAAATGGACAAGCAAAATGTGGTGTATATATATATATATATATATATATATATATATATATATATATACACAATGGATTATTATTCAGTCATATAAAAAGGAAGAAAAGTCTGACATATACTACCAAATGGATAAATCTTAAAGATATATGCTAACTGAAATATTCCAGTCATAAAATAACAAATACTGCATGATTCCTCTTATATGAAATATCTTACACAGTCAAATTCATGTGAAACAGAAAATAGAATGGTGGTTGCTAGAGATTGAGGAAAAAGGAAATGAGGAATTATTGTTTACTAGGTATAGAGTTTCAGTTTAGGAAGATGACAAAAGTTATGGAAATGGATGGTGGTGCTGGTTGCATAACCATGTGAATGTTTTTTGGTTTTGTGGGGGAAAATTAAGGTATCACATTTGTTTGTAAAAATACTCATCAGAAGTAGCTAGAACATTCATTCAAACTGTATTTCACATAATTTATGCTAAAGAGTGAGCATCTTTTTCCGTGCCTTGGCAAATTGTAACATTCCTTTTTTAAGTTTGGGTCACTTTCCAATATTTTATCCTTTATGCTTTCAGTGTTGTGAAATATCTACCATAGTTCCTGTGATGTGAAGTTTTTTATGGTATCACTTTCTCTGGGACTTCTTTATCCTTTCATCACAAGTATTTTCCTCGTTTATGACAAAAAAAAAAAAATACACTCTTACTAAATTCCCTGGCTGTATACATAGAGTCTCTCAAATGGCAGCCATATTAACATTTCTATGGCCAGTCATTTCTCCTAGAAATTCTATTTGAATTTCGTTTTCAGCATTATCACTTTTTGCTTTTTTGCTCCTCTTTCATCTTTGTTAGCCAAGTATCTCATTTTGATTATCCATTTTTGTAAAATGTCATGTCATGTCTATCTATAGGATACAAGGATGAAACACAACTATGTTTCTGGCTATGTGTGAACTGAATAGCAGATGTGAACTGTGTGTGAACTGAATAACAGATGTGCAATGATCAATCACCAGCAGATTTTGAAAGAAGTGATGTAATTGGTCATTGAGCATAATATGCACATTTATTATTTACGTAGTGATTTGTGAGTATGAAGAGCTAACAGCAACATGGGTTCCTTATACAATTACTCACATTTAACATACCATGGCAACTGAAATCTGAACTGTGTTGCTGGGAGCATGTGAATGTTTTTAGTGTCACCAAACTGCACATTTAAAAGTGGTCAAAAGGCAATATTTATGTTATACATATTTTACCACAATAAAAAATGGAAGCAAGTTGATTCTAAAATTTATCTAGAAAATGCAAAGGACCTAAGATACTTTGATAAAGAACAAAGTTGGAGGACTTACATTACCTGATTTCAAGATATTAAAAAGCTACAGTAATCATGACAGTAGTATGGACAACAAAAGGATTAATGAAAGCAAATAGAGTTGAAATAAATTCTTGCATATGGTCAAATATTTCTAGAAAAAAAACAAAGAGGAAAAATTGTGAGGTTGGGCAAATATGACACTTTAGGCACTTACACCTAGAAGAAAATATTGGTAAATTAGACTGCACTGACATTAAGATCTCCTGCTTTTCAAAAGGCACTGTAAAGAGAATGAAAAGACAAGATACAGACTGTGAAGAGAATGAAAAGACAAGATACAGAAAATATTTACAAATCACATTTCTTTCTAATATAGTTTGAAATCAGGACGCATGATACCTTTAGCATTATTCTTCTTTCTCAAGATCGCTTTGGCTATTCAGGGTCTTACAGACAAACTTTAGAATTGTTCTATTTCTATGAAATATGCCATTGGAATTTTGATAGGGATTGCATTGAGTCTATATATTGCTTTAGATAGTATGGACATTTTAACAATATTAATTCTTCCAATTCCACAAGTATTACTATATCTTTCCATTTATTTGTGTCTTCTTCAATTTATTTCATTAATGTCTTGTGGTTGTCAACATACAGATTTTTCAACTCCTTAGTTAAATTTATTCCTAAACATTTTATTCTTTTCGATTCAGTTGTAAATGGGACTCAGTTTCTCTTTCAACAGATTGTTATTAGTTATAGAAATGCAACACATTTTTGTGTATTGATTTTGTATCCTGAAGCCTAACTGAATTCATTTATTGGTTCTAACAGTTTTTTGATGAAGTCTTTATAGTTTTCTTGATATAATATCAAGTCACTTGCAAATAGCAACAGTTTTACTTCTTCCTTTCCAATTTGAATGACTTTATTCATTTTTCTAGCCTAATTACTCTGGCTAGTATTTCCAATACTATGTTGCATAAAAGTGGCAAGAGTGGGCATCCATGCCTTGTTCCTGATCTTAGAAGAAAAGCTTTCAGTTTTTATCACTGACTACGATGTTACCTGTGGGTTTGTTATATACGGGCTTTATTATGTTGAGGTAAGTTCCCTCCATACCTGCTTTGTTGAGAGTTTTTATCATAAATGAATGTTGAATTTTGTCAAATGCCTTTTCTGCATCTATTGAGATGATCATATAATTTTTAGCTTTCATTTTGTTGATGCAGTATATCACATTGACTGATTTGTGGGTGTTGAACCATTCTTGCATCCCTGGAATAAATTCCACTCAACCATGGTGTATGATTGCTTTCATGTATTGTTGAATTTGTCTTGCTAATATTTTATTGAGGATTTTTGCATCTATGTTCTTTGAGGATATTGGCATCCTTGTAGCATCCTTTTCTGGTTTTGGTATCAGACTTTACTGCCCTCATAAAATGAGTTTGGAAGAGTTTCCTCCTCTTCTATTTTTTGGAAGTGTTTGAGATTTGGTATTAATTCTTCTTTGAATAGAATTCACCTGTGAAGCTGTCTGATCTTGTACTTTTTTGGGAGGTTTTTGATTACTGATTGAATCACCTTACTAGTAATCAATCTGTTCAGATTTTCTATTTCATCATCATTTGGTCTTGGTAGGTTGTATCCATCTATCCATTCCTTCTAGGCTGTCCAGTTTGTTGGCACACTGTTGCTCATAGTAGTCTCTTATAATCCATTGTATTTTTGTGGTATCAGTTGTAACTTCTCTTTATTTTTGATTTTATTCGAGTCCTCTTTTTTTTCTTGGCGTGTCTAAATCAAGGTTTGTCAATTTTGTTTATCTTTTCCAAAAAAAACAGCTCTTAGTTTCATTGATCTCTGTACTCTCTTTTTAGTTTCTATTTCATTTATTTTTCTCTAGATTTGACTATTTCCTTACTTCTACTTAACTTTATACTTTGTTCTTCTTTTTCTAGTTCCTTGGGGTATAGAGTTAGGTTGGTTATTTGATACTTTTCTTGTTTCTTGAGGAAGGCATTTATTGCTATTAACTTACCTTTTAGAACTGCTTTTGCTGCATTCCATAAATTTTGGTATGTTACATTTCCAATTTTGTCTGTCTTAAGAAATTTTTTTATTTTGCTCCTGATTTCTTTGACCCATTGGGTGTTCAGTAACATGTTGTTTAATCTCCAAATATTTGCAGATTTTCCAGTTTCCTCTATATGATTAATTTTTAGCTTTATACCACAGCAGGCAGAGAAAGTGCTTGATATGATTTCAATCCTCTAAATTTATTAAGACTTGTTTTGGGGCTTAACATATGATCTATCTCAGAAGATGTTCCATGTACACTAGAAAATGTGTATTTTGCTACTTCTGGATGGAACGTTCTGTACATATCTAGTAAATCTAAGATGTCATTTAAGGCTGATGTTTCCTTATTAATTTTCTTTCTGGGTTATCTATCTATTGATGTAAGTGGAATATTAAGCTCCCCAACTATTATTGTATTGCTATCTATTTCTCCCTGTAGGTCTGTTAATATTTACTTTATATATTTAGGTGCTCTTATATTGGATGTATAAATATTTACAAATGTCATATTCTCTTGTTGGACTGATCCCTTTATCATTATATAACATCCTTCTTTGTCTCTTATTACAGTTATTGTAATAGGACAAAATCTCTTTTGTCTAATGTAAGAATAGCTATTCTAGCTTCCTTTTGGTTTTCATTTCCATGGAATATCTTTTTCCATCTCTTCCCTTTCAGTCTGTATATGTCCTATATCACAAGTCAGTCTCTTGTAGGCAGCATATAGATGGGTCTGGTTTTTTGTTTTTTGTTTTGTTTTGTTTTATCCATTCAGCCACTCTATGTTTTTTGACTAAAGAATTTAGTCCATTTACATTTAAAGTAGTTATTGATAGGTATGTACTTATTACCATTTTGTTAATTGTTTTTTGGCTGCTTTTGTATTTCCTTTCTGTTCCTTCTTCTCCTGCTCTCTTCTTTGTGGTTTGATGACTTTCTTTAGTAGTATGCTTATATTCCTTTCTCTTTGCCTTTTCTGCACTTACTATAGGTTTTTGCTTTGTGGCTACCATGAGGCTTTCATATAACAACTTATGTCTATAACAGTCTATTTTAAGTTAATAACACTTAAGTTTGATGCTATTCTAAAGCTCAACATTTTTACTCTCCCCCACCATACTTTGTTTTTAATGTCACATTTTACATCTTTTTTATCTTGTGTATCCCTTAACTAACTATTATAATCATAGTTATCTTTACTATTTTTGTTTTTTAACCATTATACTACTTTATAAGTGAATAATCCTCTACCTTTACTATATATTTACATTTCTAGTGACATTTGTTCTTTCATATGTGTTCTTGTCACTAAAAAGTCCCTTTTCTTTTCAGCATAAAGAAGTCCCTTTAAGATTTCTGTAAGGACAGTTTAGTGATGTTAAACTTCTTTAGCTTTTGCTTGTCTATAAACTCCTTATTTCTCCTTCAATTCTGAATGATA
The DNA here is from genome assembly GCF_024610735.1 of Ursus americanus. Taxonomy (NCBI): domain Eukaryota; kingdom Metazoa; phylum Chordata; class Mammalia; order Carnivora; family Ursidae; genus Ursus; species Ursus americanus. Next base: position 58,963,536 of record NC_142139.1, read on the forward strand.
ATTTTGCCAGGTAAAGTATTCTTAGCTGAAACTATTTTTTCTTTTAGCACTTTGAGTATATCATGTCATTTTCTTCTGACCTGCAAAGTTTCTGCTGAGAGAAGGAAATGAAAATTCAAAAAGATATATACACCCCCATGTTAATTTCAGCATTATTTATAATAGCCAAGATATGGAAGTAACTTAAGTGTCCGTTGATGGATGATTGTGGTATAAATACACAATGGGATATCAGTCAGCCCTAAAAAAAGAATGAAGTCTTGCCATTTGCAACAACATAGATGGACCTCAAGGGCATTACGCTAAGTGAAATAAGTCAGATAGAGAAAGACAAATACCATCTGATTTCTTATACATGTGGAATTTAAAAAAAAAAGCTCATAGATACAGAGAACAGATAGATGATTGCCAGAGGTAAGGGATGAGGGGTGGGAGGAATGGGTAAACTTTTTTTTTAGTTTAAATAAATTTTTATCACATTTCTAACAAAAGACTTGTATCCAGAATATATAAAGAATTCTCAAGCTTGCATAATAAGAAAACAAACAACCCAATTTTTTAAATGGGCAAAAGATTTAAATAGATAGTTCACCAAAAAAGATATACAGATGGTAAATAAGTGCAGGAAAGATGCTTCACATTATTAGGCATTAAGGAAATGTAAATTAAAACCATACTTTTATAATGGCAAAAATAAAAAGAGTGACCATATTGAGTGTTGAAGTTATGGCTTAACTGGAATGCTCACACAATGCTAATGGGAATGTAAAATGGAACAACCACTTTGGAAAATAGTTTAGCAGTTTCACTAAAAGTTAGACTACTTACCATATGACCCAGACTTTCCACTTCAAAATATTTTCCCAATAGAAATTAAAGCAAATGTCCACACAAACACTATTCAATGCAGCTTTATTTGTAATATCCCAAAGCTGGAAAAAATCCAAATGTTTATCAGTAGGTAAATGGAGAAACGAACTGAAGTATAGCCACAGCCTGCAATATAAGAAACAAAAATGCTTGCAACTAAGTGGATGAACTTAATTATTATGCTTAGTTTTAAAAGCCAGACAAAAAACACTTATTTTATGATTCTATTTATTTAAAATTCTAGAAAATATAAATAAATAAGTAAATAAATAAATAAATAATTCTAGAAAATACAAACTAAATCATGGTAGCAGAAAGTAGGTCAGTGTACAGCACCAAGAGTGAGCCCCAGTGTAAACTGTGGGCTTTGGGTGATGGCGTGTCCATGTAGGTTCATCAATTATAATAAATGGACCACTTGGGTAGGAGATGTTGATAACCGGAGAAGCTATGCGTTTATGGGGGCAGGGAGTAAATGGGAAATCTCTGAACCTACCCCTTAATTTTGCTGTGATCCTAGAGCTGCTCTAAAAAAATTAGGTCTTAATAATTTAAAAAAGCAAATAAACAGATCAGGAGTTGCCGGGGGATGAATGCAGAGGTGCTTAAGAAAGGAAACAGAGAGAGGGTTTCAAAGACGCATATGGAAACATTTGGGGGTGATGAGTGTGTTCATTATCTCGATGATGATGATGGTTTCACCCATGTATACATATACGAAAATGTGCCAAACTGAACACTTTAAACACCAGCAGTTTACTGTGTATCAATTATTCCTCAATAAAGCTGTTTGTAAGATTAGGTTTATGTGCATTTTTTAATAAGATATGTGGTTAAATAATTTGGGGAGTTGTTCTTGGTCCTATATCTAAAGGCTACATTAAATGTTATCAGAAAAGCTACCATCAGTCTCTAAAATATCCGACCAAAAAATAGAATAGAGATATAGTTAAATTATCTCAAAAAAGCTCAGAGCAGGTAACCAGGTACCAACAGCTCACGTAGCCTTGGGAAGAAGAGGAAACTGCCTGTCAGAGAAGCCTCCTTTTTTAGTACTGGGTTAGCCATCCTGTCCTTATGCTGAAGAATTCCCACTGACTTCAAAGAAGTCTTTAGATCAGAGAGAAAGCAGTGCTAGGCTGCATAATTGCAGAGAGGTTGAGGCTCTCTTAAAGAGATTCTCTTTTGAGCTGTATCCAGGGTGACATTATCACTTTATCAATGATAAGAGGGCTTTGGGGTGGGACTCCGGAGCCACTAAAGTACTCTTAAGCATGAAAGAGAAGAAAAGAAATGCGTTTAAATCAAGGCAGAATTTTTTTTTTTTTTTAAGATTTTATTTATTTATTTGACAGAGACAGCCAGTGAGAGAGGGAACACAAGCAGGGGGAGTGGGAGAGGAAGAAGCAGGCTCCCAGCGGAGGAAACCGATGTGGGACTCGATCCCGGAACGCCAGGATCACGCCCTGAGCCGAAGGCAGACGCTTTAACATCTGCGCCACCCAGGCGCCCCCAAGGCAGAATTTTTAAAGTCATGAGATAGTGATGCAATTCCTTGCTGGAGGAGTGTCTGGGACAAACAAGAAACCATTTCTGGCTGAGACTGGCTTTGCTAGCTACCAGCAGTTGCTGGAGGAAAAGCACCAAAAAAAAAAAAAAAAAAAGAGAGAGAGAGAGAGAGAGAGAATGAGAGAGACAGCTGAAGAAAGAGAAATCTATTATAAACCCATCATAATACAATAGCTTAATATCGACACAAGCACAGCGTGGGGGTTGGGGTCAGGCCGGTACCCGTGTAAGGATTGCATCCTGCACAAAGAAAAGGAGGCCCACTAGGAGGTGAGGTGGCCCAGATAGTACATGCATGGGACAGCCTCATGGCCAGGCCATCGACTGCCAGATAATCTGCTGAAAAAAAGAATAGGGATTGTATTTTTAGGATAATTAAACAGCAGGGTCTAAAATGTTGCTGGCAAGAAGAAATAATTAGTAGAGAGATTTCTGCAGTGTCATGAATCAGCAGGTATAATGGAACTATCTATTTTCTTCATGTTGCACAATAAAGATGATCAGTCAGAGCTGGAAATCTGCTCTTATAAACTGAGCTAGAATGTGATTTAATGTCCCTGGTAAGATATCAATTCTAAGACCTGATGTTAGAGTTAAGGAAAGATTTAGTGTCGGATAGTGCAAAGAAAACAAGACTTGAATTCTAAAGACCTCTAATATAAGGCTGAATGTGTTAAGTGTGTTAATAAATATTTGGTCAACACTGAGAAAGGAGAGATTAATACCAGTTTGGGTTGAACAGAGGAGCATGTGGTAACACACAAGAAACACCTGAGGCTGACATAAAAAAGAGATGATGCGATCAACGTCTTGTACGTAGAAGGTGTTCAGAGTAACAGCTTTTATTTCATTTATCACTCAAGACTTAGGAAGGTCTGCAGCTTTTAAAAATAGAGAACTAGAGACATCTTCATTTGCTTTCCACACAGAAAAATGAATGTATTGTTCAGCTCCGTAGCCCTCCTTCTCAAACTTACATCCACGCTGGATGAGAAACCAGCAGGAGAAAACCTCTTGGATTCACCTTGAGTAGGACCGGGCCCTCTCCCCCGGTCTCCCTTGTCCACACTCAGAGCCTGGCTGGAGCCCAGCCCCGATGCGAAGAGACAGAAGGCCTTCATCTACTTATTTGCAGATTAAGGTTAACAGTAAACCCTAAACTGTCCATCCCAGCCATGCCGAGCCCTCACCTCCAGCTTCCAATCAGCGCTGCTGTTACCTTAAACGATGTGGCTGCTTCCCTACTTGCTTCCCAGAGAGAGGGCCAGTGGGATCCCACCTGTGAGAAACAGAAAAGCAGTGGGATTGGGAAGCATATTTAGATCAACTGTGTGTTATAGCAGGCTTCTCTGCAGAGAGCCTGAAACTTCTCTGGAATCATTTCCACAGAAGCAAACCATTCACTATGTATTGGCAAGAACATCAAGATACGCCAGGTTCTGAACATACAGTCACTTAATGAATTAAAAAAAACCTTCACAGAGCACATGGTACCTGCGTACTATATATATCAGCAGTAAGGTAGCTAGACTCGGCAAATAAAAATACAGGACACCCACTTAAATTTGAATTTTAGATAAATAACTTTCTTAGTATAATTACGGCCCATGTGTTAAAAGATAAACTGGAGCATTTAAAAAATGTCAAGAGCTTATTTGAACAAAAGTCTATTTGAATTGGGCCATGTCAAACTGGAAGTGGTTAAGGGCAAAGACTTATATAAAGAAAAATACAAAAGCAAAGAAAGGAAATCATTTGAAGGGTTATAGCTTAGGGCCTCATTGTCTGTTTGTGATCGATTGTGCCTAGTGTTTTGATTTCATAACCTTGAGACATTTACAGGCTTGCATTTTGGTTTGCATGGCAGGCCACTATGGCATCAGAGCCACCTCAGTCTAATGGCCTCCTTGTTTAATTCAATTCAATTCAATTCAATTCAATTCAATTCAATTCAATTCAACACATGTAATATTAATAATACAAGCATTATGCAACTATTAATTGCACTTACATTTTTAAATTATTTGTTCTTCACCTGAAATTCAACTTTAACTACGTGTCCCACATTTTACCTGGCATCTCTAATTGGGAGGACCAAGAAGAGAGTTTCTGAGTGGGTGAGATCAGACAAATAAGAGGAAGAAGGGCATTGAAGCAGGAGAAACTGTATGGACAAAGCCAGGGAATAACTGCATTCTTTAAGTGGCGATGAGCAGAGCAGATCCCATAGGCAGAGATCTCATGTAGAAGAATGACATTCAAGGGGGCCATTAGACACTCTCTGGAGAATATCTGGAACAGTGGGCTTCCCTTCTGCAACAAAATGTTCAGTGGGGCGTAACTCAAGAGCTAGCTGTCAAATTCCTTTTAGGGGAATCGTCTTTGCCCAGTAAAACACCTGGAAAGGACATTTTGGCTGTGGAAGGGTAGGCCTCAGGGTTTGGCCAGGATAAGCAGGGACAGACAATGAGAGAGCTGAATTACTCTGCGTGAAAAGGGAGAAGAATTGACGACATTCTGGTGCAGTCCTACTAAGGCGACCTAAGGAGAAATTTTGAGGATAGCAGCATAGTAGGGGGTCAAAAGACAGAGAGAGGAAATTTTGGCCAAGGAGAAATTCTCTGCAGCAGTCAAAGAATATGAAAGAAGTCAAATATTCCACCTTACATCATCGGAGGCTCTGTCACCATGCTCCCATCTGCAGTCACAGTCTACACCTTCGTGATGTCCCTGGGGGAGTGTTTGAGAGACGAGGAGAAGCACACAAGCGCCCTGCTCAGTGCTCTGCGTGACCGAGAAGAGAAAGCAAGCCTGTGGCAAGACGTCAATAGGAAGGAAAGGTCCCCCAACAGCAACTCGAAGTGAAGGATGAATGTGTGAACACAAAGCCCTGGGATCCCACACAGATCTTGAGGAAAACAAGAATGCGTAGTTTGTAGTTGAAGCAATTCTACTGAAATCTCCAATAGCAGGCATCCCAGCTAACCCCTGGCTCCGTGTGTGTAAGACAATCTTGATAGATCCAACTTCAGATCCTTGGGGAGTAAATGATTGTACATACGGGTCTTCCAGAGTCCGTTCTTCACTCTTTCTTTTGTCTTGCTAACCATTTTTTGGACCCGTTAGCCTCTTCACCAGTGATCCTTCAACCAGTCCTAGGGAGAGGTGGGCCGACTCAGGCTGATTTCTTTTTCTCTTGGTTACCACCTCCGGCAAGAGATGGGATTGGATGTCTCAGCTGCGTGAAACTGTACGCGTGCACGCGGCTGTGAACGTTTCCGTGAGAAATGCCGCTTTGCTCCTCTCCCGTGACCTCCACGTATTCGGATGTGTGTAGACATGCTCCCATATAAATACCTCAATGAACTCAAATGTGTGTATGATTACTTCATTTCTTGGAATGGGTGAATCTATTCTACAATCTATAAAAGGCCAGTGAAACTTTTGCAACTGCTTGTAATATTTCCTCAGCTGTGGTTCCAATGTTTTCCCCAAAACTAAGTACTATTACAGTGGCAAATGAACACAGTGTATTGTTACTTCCAGAATAATGACTTCAGAATGATATTATTTGGCCAGTCACCTGCACTGTTTGGGAGTGAGGACTATTCCTTGACTATAATAATCGACTCTTTAGAAAGTTTCCTCCTGGTAGGAAATTCAATTCAGAGAACAGAGCATCTATAATGGAGGATGTCTAATGAGTCATTGGGAACATTCGAGAATGGGCAAGATGTTGTATTTATGTTTAAATGTTTATGTAATGCTCATTGCTGAAGGGAAACTAGCTATTAGAGTTTTTGCAATTATCATGCTGTTTCTCTTTTACTGTCTCCTGGAAACCTACAAAAAAGGATGATTTGACATTTTCCCTGGAATACATTCATGATCCTGCTGCTTCCTCTAGAGTGTTTGGGAAATCAGCAAACCTAACCTGCAACCAAGTTTACTTCGATTTGAAAAGGACATGATAATGCAAAAGCTGTCAGGCCGGTTCCCACGTAACTATACCGGTTAGCTTCCCTAAAGCTGTTGACAATTTACCAGCGTGCTATCTCCTGCCCCATTTACTTATTGATGGTGCTTATCCTGGCTAACATTTATCATGACACCTCGAGTCGTTTCCAGCTTAATGCATCTGAACAAATCAGTTCCTCTTTGAATTTTATAATAATTCCTATTTCTATTTCAAAAATCCAAAGCAACAGGGGTGCCTGGATGGTTCAGGTGGTTAAGTGTCTGACTCTTGGTTTTGGCTCAGGTCTTGATCTCAGGGTTGTGGGATCAAGCCCCGCGTTGGGCTGCTTGTCCCTCTCCCTCTGCTCCTACCCTGCCCCTCAAATAAATAAACAAGTAAAATCTTTTTAAAAAAATCCAAAGCAACAAATAGCTACCCTTTGGCACCAGCCCTTTTTAAAAAATTGTTCCTATTTCAGTGCCTTTACCATTATACGCATACACTACAAATTTGTTCACATTCATTTTATAATCTATTTTTTATTTTTTATTTATTTATTTTTAAAGAGTTTATTTATTTATTTGACAGAGATAGAGACAGCCAGCGAGAGAGGGAACACAAGCAGGAGGAGTAGGAGAGGAAGAAGCAGGCCCATAGTGGAGGAGCCTGATGTGGGGCCCGATCCCAGAACACCGGGATCATGCCCTGAGCCGAAGGCAGACGCTTTAACCGCTGTGCCACCCAGGCGCCCCTATAATCTATTTTTTAATTCAACAATTAGCATGCCCAGATGAGCACACTCATGTGCTTGGAATCATTCAGGGTGCTGGGTTTTTTAATTAAAAAACAGATCTATACCTAACTTCACGGAATGTACAGTCTAAAAGTGCTTATTTATACAAATCAAAATAGATTGCTTAGTGACAAAGCTATCAGAATTTTTAAGGCATGTCTCTACTAAATAAAGTCATTTTCTCACTACTCCTGGGTAATTTACCTCTTTGCCTCTGCTTTTTTATATACCCCTGCCTTTATTCACTTTCATTGATCAGAGAAGCATAAAGTAGTGGAAATTAAATATTTCCATTTTATGTAATAATTGGATTTTAAGATAAAGGTTGTACCCACAGCCTAAAATCTAATTTGAATTTAAAGTTTTAATATTATTGACTAATTTTTTTCCCATTCTATCCTTGAATCTTTTTGCTAATCAGTAAACATTGTCTGTCCAAGGACAGATAAAAATACCAAGCATTTCATCCGGAGCGCTTGTCAGAATGAAAGGTAAATGGCGAGATGAGGTTGCAGACTCAGCCATGAATGTTACAGGTGTGTGTAGTACCCGGCACCGTCACAGAGCAGGAGCCCCCACCATCATTGGTTTCCTTATCTTTCTCCAAACAAACCAGGCAGTTCAGGATGTGTGACAAGGGCCAGAATATTACAAAACAACATTGATTCTGACTCTGATCGTCTGTCAAGGTAAACTGGAGTGGGAGAAGAGGAAAGTGTTACAGGCAAGGCAATGCTGTTAGGATGGCAAACAATAATCCCTCCGAAAAAAATTCTTACAGTCTCAATGTCAGGAGTCTTGGGAAGGAAGGAACGCAGAGGCAACCAAGAAATCAGAATAGTCTTTGTAGCACTGTCTCTTTTCTGCACCTTGCTGTATTAACTGAGCCCTTCCTTATGCCTGCCAGTGACCAAAAGTAACCAAGGAGCGTATGGAAGCAAGTTGGGGGGGATGCAGGGAGACAAGCTTGGATGAAAGAGAGGTGCATCGGGGACACTGGAGGTGGAAGTGGTGGGACAGAACAAAAAAAGGGTACAATCTTACTGGGACTAAGATATTTGGAGACTCTGACTCCCAACAGACCTCTGGGCATAATTCCAGGCCTTAATTAGGATTCTGTAACAATTTTTAAGAGAAGGTGATTTTCTGAAATATCACTAGTTTTTCTTTGAGTCACTTATGCTGGGTCTTATTAAAGTTTCCAGCCATTCTGCTCACTTTATCTTCTAAGTACAAATGAGAAACAGGAACGGTCCATATCACAGCTACTGGGCACTTGAAATAAGAAATCTGAACACAAAAAACAAGAACCAAAGCCTACGAGACACTGGCTGGGAAACTTTGCGACAAGCTGGGGACATCAGAACTCAGACCCTCTAGACAATGCAGCTGTTCTCACCAGCGCTTAACATAATAGAGCTTGGGGGCACCTGGGGGGCTCAATCAGTTGAGTGTCTGCCTTCGGCTCAGGTCATGATCCCAGGGTCCTGGGATCGAGCCCCATATCAGGTTCCCTGCTCGGCGGGAAGCCCGCTTTTCCCTCTGCCTCTGCCTGCTGCTTCCCCTGCTTGTGCTGTCTCTCTCTCTATTAAATAAATAAAATCTGGGGCGCCTGGGTAGCGCAGTCGTTAAGCGTCTGCCTTCGGCTCAGGGCGTGATCCTGGCGTTCCGGGATCGAGTCCCACATCGGGCTCCTCCGCTGGGAGCCTGCTTCTTCCTCTCCCACTCCCCTGCTGTGTTCCCTCTCTCGCTGGCTGTCTCTCTGTCACATAAATAAATAAAATCTTTATAAAAAATAAATAAATAAATAAATAAATAAATAAATAAATAAATAAAATAAAATCTTATATATAATATAGAGAGCTTGAAGGGGTGTCAGAGCACATCTCATCTCAGCTAAAGACCATGGGAACAATTCAGTTCCTCTGTGGCCAAGCCCGGCACTAGACCTCCAATTACTTTCTGCTAATAATAATAATATCTGTAGTACCTAGTGAGCTCCGGGTATAGCCCAACCACTTCAGGTGTTACGTCATTCGATCCTACAACCATTCCCATGATGTAGGTACATATGACTATCTGTACGTTCTCAGGTGAGGACTCTGAGGCCTGCAGTGCACGAGTTATTTGCTCAATCTCAAAGCTGATGAAAGTGCTGAGCTTCCTCCCCGGGGCCCACACGGTCTCCCTCCCCCAAGGAGCATGCTTATTTCCCTACCATCAGCCTCCCTCTTCCTTCACCCATGGAAACATCTGCAGAGAAGCCCGGCTAGTTGGTGCTTCCCTTAGCTTCATTACACTTCATTGTGCAGGAAATTACTGAATTCTGCTTAGCAGAATTGTACATAGAAAATATCATCGGAACACAAGGTCTTGAATTTAGTAATGCTGGGTTGTCTCTGTAATTGGGAGAGAAGAGTAACAGCTTGTTTGTCCTCATTCTTCCCAAGATCCTAACTGTTCCTTGAAATGGTTTAAGCAATTTGCTGCCTAAGAAGGACTTCATTATCTCCGGTTTCAACTCCTTTGGTTCTGCGTGAAAAATAAAGAATTTATAATCATGAAATCACAGGAGGGATGAGAAAGTTGATGTACTCGTAAGCTGAAATTTGACTGACTTTGATAAATTATCTAACTGGCAGTTGAACCCCATGCCAGAAGCAGAAATGTGCGCAAGGCCTCAGACTAACCATATCACACCCCCTTGTAGTTACAAAAACTCCCACCTATTAAAAAGCCACCAACCAGTGCGGCCTGCTATTGTCGCATTTCTGCTACTTTTTCCAATTCTAGTGCAACGAAAATCACCCTTTGAGTGCCTAGGTCAATAAATGCCATTCTTTTCTGCTGCACAGAACCTGAAGCGGGTGGCTGAGACCTGGATGGACGAATTCGCCGAGTACATTTACCAGCGGCGCCCAGAGTACAGGCACCTGTCCACCGGGGACATCTCCGCCCAGAAGGAGCTGCGCAAACAGCTCAAATGCAAGGACTTCAAATGGTTCATGGCTGCGGTGGCCTGGGATGTGCCTAAGTACTACCCTCCAGTGGAGCCCCCACCGGCTGCCTGGGGGGAGGTGAGGAGAGGCTGCATGAAACGTGCCCTTACCCCAGGGTGTCCTTCTCTCCCGGGCTAAGGAGGCGGTAGGGCTTGCCAAAGCCTCCCGCTCCTCTGCCCTACGGCCAAGTAAGATCAGCTGAAATCATCTCCCAGAAATGAATGTGCAACATTTTTTTAGAAATTGCCAGGGAGAAGCATTCAGCCCTCAGCCTTGATAATCCCACCCAGAACCCTTGGCTGCTATTGACTCTCCAAATGGATTTTTTTTAATGCACCGGAAAATATTTTTATTTGAGGTTAGTGAAATTGCCCTAACAGCTTGCAAAGAATGCAAATAGCTGTCATGCTACTGCGTCAATAGTGTGACCTGATCTTGATAGAATCCCTCACCGTCCTCCGTGCATAGCCTTGTTGCTACTGGTACGTGCAAGGATGAGGTGATGGAGCGGCCTGACTCTTTTCCTAGCGGGAGGTGCTATGCAGAATCATGAAGAAACGCATTACCGTAATACCCACGGCCCTGGCGCAGGCAGGAGCCGCATCGGATGCTTCAGTAAGCACTATCCTTTCCATCTCGGAATGCTTCTTTTTGATTCCACCTCGTGATTTAAAATGAAAGAACAGAATAGCCCTGGTTCCCAAATTTAAAATTCTATCTTTTTGGCATAGAAAGGACTATTGTGCTGGGTTCGGTTCCATTCAGTCCTGTTACTATATAGCCTTCTCCTCAGAGAAAAGCATATGCTAAGGCAAGGACTAAAATTGGATAGGGTGGATTTATCCTAGCAATTTAATCTGCTTTTAGCAGGAGGCTGTGAGGGGGAAACTGCGGGCTGGGTGGGATGCTAGCGCTGTCCTGGTTCTCAAGGCTTTCAGAAGCCAGGAGGTGACTATAGTGCCTTGTGGGGGAGCCTTTTCATCATTGTCCGTGGTTTTGTGGTGTGGGGGAGAACTTGCCTTAGCCTGCTTGGTGTCTGATCTGCGGCTTGGCAGAGCTCTGAAGGCAGGTCGCCCCAGGGCATGGCAGGAGCGGCCGGGGGACCGAGGTAGTGTTCTTGGGTGAGCAGTCCCAGCTCGCCTTGGAAAATGTTTCGTGTGCACTGCCTGCTTTGCCAAGAGGGTCCAAAAAGATGTCGTTCTCTACCTGTGCCTGGGATACCCGAGGCACAAAGGTGAGAGTCAAGGTCAAGAACATCACTGCATGCATGTTCCATTGCCGAATGTTTTTGAATATGCACATGGTCCTAATACTGGCTGCTTAAGCCAGTTAGCAATCTGGTCTGATACTTTGCGTCTTGAACATTTCATTAAAGCTTCCCTGGAATATTAGTCATATTCGTCTGCTCCTATTAGTTTTAGCTATCTGCCGTGGACTCCATTTCTAGCGGTGGAAATGTAAAGTAGATCCCAAGGAGAGCTTTCTTAGTCTATGGCATGGCGTGACACAGAAATTTGTTGCTCGATAAGCAGGAGAGCGCCTTTGTAAGGTGTTTCTGGTTCAGGTTATATCTACCACCTATGGTCATTTAAATGCAGTCCTGTCTTAGTGACTCAGGAATACTCTCAAAGACCTCACAGCATCATTGCGTGATCCACAGCCAGTCGAAATCTCATCAAGCTTTTCTCCAACTCCTGTGGAAACATATATTTTGCTTCCTCTGTGGTTCCTACTTCCAGCTGCAATAGGTCACATTTTCCCTTCGAACCTGACTAAACCATAACGTGTATTTATAAAGCTCCTGGCTTGGAAATAGACTCAAAGCTTCCACTGGTGTTCTAAAAAAGACACGACTTCCCCCAGAAAACTCAGAATAACTGTCTGAAGGCCAGGTAGCCTACGGCAAAAGGTTGTTATTCATTGCTTTTGACTGCCTGACACCTTTACGTGGCTTGCCTGGCCCATGGGAACATTTGCATTCACCATTTCTGGTCTACACAATTAGACATGGAAAGGATAAGTTTTTTTTTTAACATGATGGCAAATTTCTTTCCCCAAAGCTTCAGCACAGCAAACGAAAAAAAGGTCATATTTAGGTTTCAGGAAAGAAGAAAATGGGGCTACAGTTCAAAGGCCAATGGCATTCAGTTGCATTTGTTCAACGAAGGCGTGGTCCACAGCAAGAACGAAGACCTGGAAGATTGGAGGAAGGCAAAAAGAAAGGAAACCAACAAGTGACGAGGGATTGGACTGGTAAATAGTTTTCAAAAACACCTGTTTTCTAAACAGAGTAGGTCCCTGAGAGTAGAAATGGTGCCTGTACATTTAATGCAGGAGGCAAGAGAAGTGTTGAAAAGCAGCTTGATCTAAAGGAAATCATGAGAAAGAGAACTATTTTCTAACTATCTATGAGGTAATAGCAACCTACTTCTTAACTGTGGATAAAAATGACTAAAAGTGCGGAATACATCTGTGGTTCATTTTATCTCTGAAAACAGCTCTTTTGAAGTTATCACCCTTGTATTTTTCTTTTCCCTTTGAAAGGGTATTTTTTTAAATATTTCTTTTATTTTGGAATAATTTCAAATTTGCAGGAGAGTTGCAAAGGCGGTACCCAAAGTCCACAGATAATCTTCACCCCAGTTCTTCCAATGTTAACCTCTGACTGTTGGCCACGTTCACCACAGTGCGTTTAAGTAATGAACGTCGGTACACTACCATTAACTAAACTACAGACTTCATCCAGATTTCACCAGTTTCTTTCGCTCGTGTCCCTTTTCTGTTCCAGGATCCAATCCAGTGTGTGAGAGGGTTGTTTAATTTCCTATAAACTTTGAATTAATTGTTAGAATGGGCAAAGCTCCCAAATAAATGTAAAAGGTCAATTGCTGTTTTTGTAAGAAAGCGAAAAGGGAAATGCAGACCTTGTGGCTCTTTGAAAGCGGGTCTAGAAAGGAACCACAAACCTCCAGCAACGTAAACACAAGAATCCTTTATGGGAGACCTGTGCCAAAACCAGGGTAACTGGCTGTTTTATGCACTTGTACTTGGAATGGTTTCCACCTGCTGTTCTGTGCCAGCCTGATTCTGGGTAAACAATGAAGTGCTTAGGCAATTTTTGGCACTGGTTGTTAGAACCCACCTTGTAAAGGATACGTTACAGGCCACAAATAGCCTATAAACTGCAACTCATTTCCCTAACAAGTTCAGCTGCATTATTGCATTTGTCTCCTAACTCATCTCTCTGCTTCTGCCCTCCCTCCCTTCAGCTTATTCTCAACAGAGTCCACTAAAAATGGGAGATCGGGCCACTTCTCCATTCAGCATCTTTCAATGGCTACTATCTCTCTTGGGGTAAAAATCAAAGTCCTTATCTATGCCTTGAATGATCTGACCCTTGCTGCAACCCCTCCAACCTTCTCTCTTACTATTCGCCCCCTCTTCTCTAGGCACACTGGCCTCATCACCACTCCTCCAACAGGCCAACCACGATCCCACCCCAGAGCTTTTGTACTTGTTCCTTCTACTTTGAATCCTCCAGCCCCGGGAATCCTATGCCTCCTCGTCTCACTTTCTTCTGGCCCCTCCTCAAAAAGTTATCTTCTCAGTAAAGCCGTCACTGATCGTCCCATGGTGTGCAACAACCCGCACACACATGCACACTCGTAATTATACGCTCCCAACCCCCCTTCCCTGCTTCATTTTTCTTCTCAGCTTCCATCGCTATATTACAAGTTATATACTGCGTATATTTCTCATGTTTCTCGTCTATTTCCCACACTAGAAAGAAAGATTCATGACACAGAGATTTTGTTGATTTGTGGCTAAAAAAAAAAAGTGTTTGGCATATAGTATGTGTGCGATAAATATTCATTGAATGAATGAATGATGAATGAATGCAGGATTTTAGCTCCCTCTTGCTCCCTTGCCACTCACTGCTCTGCCCAGGCGCCTGCACAGAACACACCGAGCTCTTACTCTGCTCCACCACAGGGGGGAAGAGTCTCTGTCCCTCCCTTGTTGGCCATACATCATCCATCACTTTGGAAGCTTGGCCCAGAAGAGTCTGAGGTCAGAATCTCAGGTAATCGGTTGTGAAGGACTCTCAGGTCTCTGGCGCACATGACAGTGAAGCGAGATGTTCCATATTCTCTTCTGATACCCTCAGGAGAAGAAGGGAAAAATCCAAAAGTGAAAATCCTCCGTTCTGGCAATTTCCAAACTCTCCCTGCCAGCTTCCTACCTAAAGGCAAGAAGAGATTAAAGTCACATCTGACAGAGAAGTGCTCTCCAGAGAAGTCCCTCCATCCTGCGGGTGGTGGGGACTGGGGCTCATCCTTGGGAGTGGGTGGAATGGGTGGAGCAGTGGGTGGCCATGGAGTCCAGGGAAAAGAAACGGATTTTGAGCCCGGTACTAAGTCGAACATCCCTTTGTGCGATTCAGATAGAAGCCTGTGCTTTTCCACGCTGCTGTGTTGGATGGGGTAAGAGCGAGTTTAAAGTGGAAAACTATTCTTAAACCAGGCACATATGGAGTGCCTTTTTTTGTGTCAAGATACTAAATGAAAGCAGAATTTCCTATTATTTTTCTCCTTCTTACCCTTTCCCCTCCTTAGAATTCATGAATTTGCTGAAGACATTTATAGTATTGCTTTAGAGTCCAGAAAGAAGAGTTCCGCTGAATCCCAAACATCGTGTGGAAGAGGGAATAAAAGATGCAAAATTGACAAACGTGCCTTTCCCACCCTGCGACGGAGAGTCTTCGAGACGTGTCTGCTTTCTGTCCTCAATGTGCCAATCTTGGCTCATCCGTCTGTCTTCTTGCAGTTGTGCAAAACTTTTTTTTTAAATCTTTATTTTAAATTCATCTCAGTGCCGAACTCCTTCGGCTGCTATTTAAATTCCTTCTTCAAGATTAATGTCTCCGGGAATTGTGGAACCTTCACACAGACCGCCGCCCTTGATCATTCCAGGGCTCCTCCCCTGCTTTGGCGGCACTTGACTTCTTTACGGTTGTTGCCTCCTCTTTCTTCTCCTGTTCTCACGGTGCACAGGCTTTTCAGAGCTCTCGCGATCAGCTTCCATGAAAGGAAGTTTGGCCCTAGGCGGTGTGTTATCGGAAAGACCATCTGAGGACGTGAAGGTGTCTCATTCAAACCAGTTCTGTGTAAATGCGGCTGATGAATAATGCCGAGGTCAAAGCCAGCCCTCGCGGCGCAGTGAGGGAGGCTGTCTTGCATCCCCTTGGGACAGCTGTGGCCAGTTTCCCCGCCTCCCCCGGCAACCCAGTCTTGCAACTGAGAAAGCTGCAAAGAGAGATTGTCCTGCCATTCCCGTGGCAACTATGCGGGGACCGGCCCTGCCATTCAGCCGCTATCTGTCTAAACCAGATCATTAAATGAAGCAGTCGTTCAGAGATGATTTGTCATTCTCTGAGTGTATTCGAGTTGACTTGATCTGTCATTTATTTTCCCAGGCAGAGGCAATGCCAGTACACCACGCTAATTCATCTCTCTGGAGCTCAACAACGAGGTTGAGAAAAATGTAAGAACACATAAAGAATCGCATTATCCTTTCAGATTTTACTGTGTGTTTTCCGAGTTCTCGACAGTTGAGACAGTCCAAGGCAAACTTAAAGCGTCTTATGATGAAATTGATTTTTAGTTCCATGTTGCCAGCTGAGTAAATTGGACATCTTAGTGGGAAGGCTGGGTGGCTCAGTCGGTGAAGCATCTGCCTTCGGCTCAGGTCATGATCGCAGGGTCGTGGGATCGAGTCCTGCATTGGGCTCCTTGCTCAGCGGGGCGCCTACTTCTCTCTCTGCCTGCTGCTCCCCTTCCTTGTGCACACTCTTTCTCTCTCCCTGACAAATAAATAAATACAATCTTTGAAGGGGAAAAAGATGGGACATCTTAATGTCCCAGCAGTGGCAATTTGGCCCAGGTTGGCTAACAGATTTTTTTTCTTCTCTTATTTAAATATACCAAGCAAAACGTTCTTTTCTTTCTATTTATTTTGTTCTTCCTTAAAATATATGTATTCATTTTGACATGTTTTACACACTTAAACATATGCCTTTTGGGGCTCGCATGACAGGAGTAAATGAAACTTAAGCGTATGTTAGCCTAATCATTAATTCGTCTTAGTGTTTAATTTCCAGTGACAATTGGTACCTTCCTAATTCCAGGAATGACATAATATTAATAGAATTCGAGGATCACTCAGTTATCATAGCAGGATTTCTAATCCAGGCCTCAGGAATTGGCATAACGAGAAAAAAATCCGTATCATCTTTCCAGTCATGCACAAAGGCAGATCTCCATTCTGTCTGTTCTTTAACTAAGTGCACAGCTGGCTTGGAGCTAAGAGTGGTCTCTGCAGTAGCAACAGCCCTCAGCTTGCCTGAAAAATCCAGTGACCGTCCACAGGCCAGTGGCGAGCAAGAGTAAGCAGCGCAAAAAATGGGGAAGATTCTTGGGGTCTTGGCATAAAAGTGAGAAAATACTGGAGGTCAATTCCCAGTGACCCAGACTGATGCCAGAACGCATTCTGGAGCTTGGAATTTGGTTTTATTCATTTGCAGACGAGCAGTAGTTAGGAACAAGAGCCAATATTCCCCCAAGTGCCCTGACAATGTACTGTTAGTGGTTGGTGTTGGCTTGGCCCTGTCCCAAACCCTGAGAAGTACTGTGAGCGCACTGCTTAAAGGTGCACATTCACAACAGAAATATTTTCATATTTTTAGCAGCCTAAATGGCATCAGTCAGTCTTAGATTTTGTGAGCAACCTGTCTTGGTTTGGGTGATTGGAAGATACCTGCTCCGATGCTTTCCACCCTGCCTCCTTGGTTAAGTATTTTCTCCATGTTTTATTTTCTCATAATTATCTCTTTACGTTTTTTGATCTGCTTGAGTTATCTTTCGTCCTATTAATTTTGAGATTCAGGAATTGACTTTGACCAGTTTAGATTTCCAAAATCTGTCTTTGTCAAATCAACAACCCCGTAATATTTGGCTAAACCACCTCTCGCCTTAGACCTTTCCCTTTTTGCAGTGATGTGGGTAACTTTTTCTGTTGAGCCTCTATGGCCCATGGTGCCTATTCGTTGATCAATTTCTGGATAAGACGGCCTATTCTTTAGGCCTGTTAGGAAGAGAAACTAACGGAAAAAGATAATTTCAGAAGGAGCTTAACTTTCTAGCTTGATCCCTAAAAGGGGAAGGATAAATCATTTTTTTCCAGTCTTGCTTTAGACCCAAGTCATCCAGAGCTAATTACAACTATCCAGGCTCTTTGCCTATGCTTTTTTTTTTTTTTTTTTTTTTGCCAGAATTGCCTACAAGTTTGCAGGAAACAGTTTTGTTCCAGATCCTAACATTCAAATACGCCCATTCTATTGGAAATAAAAAAAACCATAAGGTGTGAAGCCAGAAATAAAAAGCTAAACTTTCTACAATATTCTTGCTTTAAGATATACTGAGATTTCCAATGCTAAACACACAGAAGCAGCATGGTTTTATTTAATCACAAAAACCAGACAGAACATTTAGGACGGCGAAGAAAAAACTCACGACATGGCTATCACTTTACATAAAACTGGTAACAAGGAGCCCCAGAATATGGGTTAGTGTAACCTAAGTACCAGACAGCAGCAGGGCTTGTGTGGGATGGGCAGAGGCGTGGAGTCCGTAATAGAGAGAAAAGGCAGTACTGACAGTTCTAGAAGCTGTAAATTAGAAATCAACAAATATTCACTCCCAGAAAAAGACGATCTTTTACAGAACAGGAACTAAAGCAACCAACTCTGCAAATTACCAGTAAAATTCAAAGACATTCTCACAGGCTTCAAGCTGAGGACAAGCATAAAAAGACGATAGGAAACCAGAAAGGGGCCATGGGAACGTCAACTGTGCTGAAGCCCACCCCTATCTCAGAAACACTCCAGAATACTCTTTTTTGGAAACACGGAGATTCATTCTTTTCCTCTCTGGTGCCCACACCTGCCCTCATGGGAAAAAAAGAAAAGAAAAAGACAAAAGATAAAACCTGCTGATGGTCGAATCCAAAATGAAACACAGCGGATGTCGGGGAGACAAAAGCTTCTAACAGGAGAGAAGGAAGTGTCTGAGGTAGACCTCAGAAAGCACTGAAAAACAAACACATTTAAAGGGGACAAGACTGCTTTGCAAGAAAAGACCCTCGGAACTCTAGACAACACAGAGTCAGAGGCAGGAAGCTGTTGTAAATCTGACTTAGCTCTGAGAGACAAAGAGGCTGTAGCGTGTAATACATCACAGTAACAAAGAGAAAAGAGCCCTACAGAGGAATTTTCCTCTACCAGCCCAAGAAAACGAGTTTATTTATAGATAGAAAATAAAAGTAGATTACAATAAAACCCCATACAGAGATATTCGACAAGGATAAAGATAAAAGTGAACCCAATAAAGTTCCAACAGAGAATGAAAACATACTACAAATGTGGCCACAAAGACCAGGAAAAATGCAACATAAGATTTCAAAATGAGCTAAAAGTATCCTAAAAACAATCAAAGCTTGAAGGAACCATGCACATCAGAATTAGAACAGCTCAGAAAGGATACGGCCAGAAGGATAGGAGGCATCATGATGGGAAAAGAGAGTTGAAAACTCAGGAATGAAAAAAAAAAAGAGAAGAAAAGAAAAAGGATTTCAGAAATGAAGGCTAAGTTGGGAGGAACAGAGCAGCAAGTAGAGCCCATGGAAAGCACAGTAAGAAAAACTGAGGCTGGAAGAGCGAAGAATGAAATTAACAAAGTGGAAGGAGAGAAAAGAAACGAAAGGACTCTACCAAAGACCTGGAACAACAAAGATGCAAAGGAGATTTAACATGAATTTGCGAAAAAGAAAGCTCCTCCCAGAGCGAAAGACATCAAATACATAAAACCGTAACTCAAGAAGCTCTTCATAAAATAAAATATTTGAACCTACATATTAAAAGAGCTATATTTGAGAAAGTCAACAAGAAGCCTCAACACCGAAACATATTTTTTTAAATTAAAAAAAAAAAAGTAATTTTATGCACCCAAGCAAAAAAAAAACTAAGTAAAACTTCGAAGCACAAACATTTTCTACCAGAAAACAATGGACAACATTGAAAAGATGCTCCGGAAAATAAACTATGAGCCAAAATTTTTCTTTTAAGATTTTATTTATTTATTTGAGAGGTAGAGAGAGCAAGCATGAGTGGGTGGGGGTGGATTGAGGGAGAGGGAGAAGCAGACTCCCTGCCGAACGTGGAGCTCCCACGGGGCTCGATCCCAGGACCCTGAGATCATGACCTGAGCCAAAGGCAGATGCTTAACCCACTGAACTGCCCAGGTGCCCCAGAGCCAAGGATTTTATATCCAAACAAACTATGCCTCAAGTATGGAAGCCATCAAAAAACAGTCATGAGCATTGAAGAACTCATGGATTATTTTTCCCAAGAGACTTTCTGAGAAACATACTAGAGAATGAGCATCAGAAAAGCAAGGGCTCCTGGGTGGCTCAGTTGGTTAAGTGACCAACTCCTGCTTTTGGCTCAGGTCATGATCTCTGGGTCTCTCTCTCCCTCTCCCTCTGCTCGCCCCCACCCCCCCACCACCACTCACATGCACACTCTCTCTCTCTCTCAAAAAAAAAAAAAAAAAAGTGCTGAAGAAAGAAAGAAACCCAAGAGATGTCAAGAGAAGGTTGGCCTAAGGTCTGGTAGAGACTAGCTATAAAGATAGAAGAATATGCAAATTTTATATGTTCTGACAACGCAGAAATAATACAACTAACAAATAGGGAAAGTAAGTGGAAGCAGAATGAGTTCACTGATTGTCCCAAAGACATTAACTAGAGTTAAAAGAATATCACCTATGTTTGTACACTGAAGAAGAGGGAAGAAAAAGGGAAAAGATTATAACCAACCAGTATTGTTTAAAAAAAAATTAAGCATTATCTTTAAAAAAAGGAATCATCAGATATTATATATAATATTAGTGTAAATAGTAGAACAAAAAATACAGACCATATTAAATACCAAAGATTACAAAGAGAAAAGAAAATGGATCACATAGTGATTATGTAGGTACAGTAAATACATAATAAATCAGTATGTCAGAGCTGTCACAAACATATAATTAGTATAAAGAAATATACTAAAAGAAAAATATCTATATTGACCATTAAAACAGATCTGTCCGCTGAGACATACCTAAACCAAAATGATACAGAATGATTAAAGATTAAAGAATACAATAGAAATACCAGACAAGTTCAAGTAACAAGGGAGCAGAAGTTGAAATTTTAATATGAAATGAGGTAGGACAGGGGGGAGAAAAGCTAAAAAGTTG
Organism: Ursus americanus; assembly: GCF_024610735.1. Lineage (NCBI taxonomy): Eukaryota > Metazoa > Chordata > Mammalia > Carnivora > Ursidae > Ursus > Ursus americanus. Next base: position 58,984,083 of record NC_142139.1, read on the forward strand.
AAAAAGGGCAAAAAAGATATAATATCAGAGACTACAATCTATAGAAAAACAACTTTGATAAGGTAGAAACTGCTGGAAATGAAAGAAGAAACAGACAGAAACACACCAATAATAGGACAGCTTAACTCCCATAATAGGTGGGCCAAAATTAATAAGGATCTATATAATTTAAACCATGTAATTAATGATATAAATCTGTAAATCTGTTTAACTCTGAAACATTTTTTAATTTACCTTCTTTTCAAGTACACAAATTTAGAAGTATGTTAATGTTATATAAAAAAAACACAAGGGTTTTTTTTTTTTTTACAATTTATTTATTTTAGAGATAGAGAGAGTGCGAGAGGGGGAGAGGTAGAGGGAGAGGGAGAGAGAGAATCTCAGCCAGACTCCCCACTGAGCGTGGAGCCCATCGTGGGGCTCGATCCCAGGACCCAGAGATCATGACCTGAGCCAAAACCAAGAGTCAGCCTGTTAACCTACTGAGCCACCCAGGAACCCCCAAATATACATAAGGTTTGCAGCAGAGATCCAAACATAAGAAGAGATCTGAATATAAAAATCAACAAAATAAACATGCTATGATCTTAAATTTGAATTGGAAATGTCAATGTGAATTCATGACTTTTTTCCCCTTTCTACAAATACAAGTTTTCTAGCTCTATCCACTGAAAAGGCCTAGCTAGAGACAATTCAAATCCCATCTCGGGGAGCGCATCTAGCTCTCACTGTGGTCTCTGTATAACATTCTCCACTAAATGGAAGTAAGGATACTTGAAGAAATGGTTGAGTCCAGTTGTGGGGCAGGAAATGTAGAAAAATGTGCAGGGATATTTCTTGCTCCAGAAAGCAAGGGGAGTAAGGAAGCTATCAAAAGCTATCGGATATGGTCACATCAATGGGACAGAGGAGTTAGCTAGAAGAGGTTCCACTTCTTATAGATGGAACAATATGAACATCAAAAAAAAATTACCCAATTAGTCAAATTATACTAAATATTTAAAAAGCTATAAATTGATAATGATGCTTTATTTTTTTTTTTTTTTGAAAGAGAGAGTGAGTGGAGGGGGGTGCAGAGAGACTCTCTAGCAGGCTCTATGCCCAGCACAAAGCCCAGTGCAAAACTCGATCTTTCAACCTTGAGATCAGGACTTGAGCCGAAATCAAGAGTCGGATGCTTAACCGTCTTAGCCAGCCAGGTGCCCCCGTGAGGATGGCTGAAAAGCTGGAGAGAAGAGAGCAGAAACAAAAGAAGAACCACTAGTCACCATTGGCAGTTGCTAGGACACCAAGTCATTACTTTGAAAATTGACATTTTAAAGGACAATAATTAAGTATCTTTCATGTGTTTCTGGTATAATATATATTTCGGGGTGTCCAAAGAACCTTAGTGGCTCAGTTTTTTCCTACAGATAATAAATTTAAACAGAAAAATAGAATTAGGAAAATCACTTAGGGGTGAAATGACAGGATGTGTGGGATTTTCTTTAAAATTATCCCGCAAAAAAAGAAGTCAGTTGGGAAGTGAATAGATGAACAAGCATGCCAAATGCTGGTGGTTTTCAAAGATCCGGTGCGTAGACGTCTTCATAATACAGAGTATTTTCGAATGCATTGCTTTGGAAGGTGTGTGGGAACATAATAACAATAGGGAAAGAGAAAGCAGGAGCATGCATTTTGGTGATGTTGTAGGCATAGCTAGACATCAGCATGTTTATTTTACTTGTACCCTAGAGCTAAAATCATTATATTGAAACACATCATCGTATCCTATCGTGTTTGAGTGGCATAATGCCTCAATAATGTAATATTTTACTCAAATTTTATACTTAGAATATTTATTGGCTGTATCTGAGAGCCAGTGTGGAATAACATGAGACAAAATGCTGTATAAAATATGAGCAGATGACACCTTTTTTGTCTGCCAGAATTCCTCTCTCTCCCCCCCTCTCTTTCCCTCTCCTTTCTCTCGTTCATTTCTAAAGGTTAGAGCTCTGGTTATTAATTGTCTAGAGAGCTTTCTTCTTTCTCACCAGCCAAATAAAATGAATTGTTGAAGTCATACTATGATTAGTAAAATTTACAGAGTAGTTTGTGTTTTCAGAATGCTTACTGTAATTGATTTAATCCTCCAAATGTACATGAAACATATAGTCCAATTATTCATTTAACTGGATAGCAATAGAGACCAACACTGGTATCTTTTTAAAAAGAGAATGGAAAAGAGACACCATTAAACCATGGTCACAGGGGATGTTAGTTACCACGACCGAAATTGCTATGTAGCAATCTGGGTCAAAAAGTCGGTTCAATTTCGGGCATAAAGAAATAATCCTATTTAAAGGAAGTAAAATAGCCGAAGATGAGAGAACTAAAAAATCCTAAGATGCAGAAGCTACCAAACTGGAAATGTTAAGCAGGTGTCTAAGGCAGGGCTTCTCAAATGGACAACGCGTTCCCTGAGAGAGCGCTCAGCCTGAGCCCAGGGCCATCGGAGCCACGGAAAGCTCCTGCCTATCTTCCCAAGAGCATTGATTTTACTTAAAGGTTAATAGGAAGATAACAATGAAATGAAATGGGTATGTTACAGAATAGAATGCACAAAATCCAACATTTTTTTTTAAACAAAGAGAATACTTCAAGAAAATGTACTTCAACCCAAGATTGCTGACCTCGCAGACACACATTCCCTCATTGTCAGCCTGGTCTGTGAGGCAAGGTGTAAGGGGCACCAGCCTGAGGAAAGGGCTGGGTGAATGAAACTGACACTCCTCTTCGAAGATCCAGAAACTGACTCTTTCTCGTTGCTCACGGTGATCGGATCCCCAGAGACTGACTCTCCCCAGCTAAAATGCACAGGGGCTGAGAAGAACACCAGGATGTCCACCATTAATTGTCCATGAAAACTACCACCGTCACAAAGCTCAGAAATCCACGTGTGAATAACACCAGTACTTTGGGGCCTCAGAATGCTACGCGTGTGCCCAGTGTTCACCAGGAATCTCTCTCGTGATTCTGCACGATAAATCACTGTCCGGGGAAGAGAAAAATTTACAATCATATTGTCAGCACATTCTCTCCATGTAAGCAGACGACGTAGGAGTCGGAAATTTGTTTGATGAACATGTAATCACAACATAGACAGAGAGAATGTTAATGGTGTCAGGGATGCCAGTGGGCTCGGTTTGCCAGAAAGAATAACCCTCAAAGTCTGTTGGCTACAAACTCCCAACTTCAGCTCTATCCTAAGGACACCCCCACCATTGACACCGGAAATTTTTCCCATACATAGGTGGTTACTCTGGGCAACACTTGGACGTCATGTCCCACACTCATTTCTTAGTCACCTTTTTCTGTCCTTCCATTGCTGACAGCCCCTTTTAATCAACACATCTTTCTTTCTTTCTTTTTTTTTTTTTTTGTGCTGCTCCATTGAGTGGGACATTGTAGAGTTTTGCTGCCCATTCTGTCCCCTTCAGATGACCTTACATAGCTGTCATCCAATGTCAAGTGTTCATTCTTATTTCCCTTTTCTCATTCAGCAAATATTAATGGGCCGGGCACTGTACTTGTCACAATGGATGAATGGTGAGCACATGAGACATAGCTTTTGTTCCCATGTGGCTTAGGGACCAGCAAGCTAGGAGAGCAAGCTGCTTTCATTACATCGAAGGAGAGACATCTCACTCACAACATACCTGCGAAATCCTAGAGTTCTTGAAAGCTTCTTCAGTGGCACAATGACTTCTGATGATGAGACCTTGTCTCCACAACCACAACACGGCAGGCCACGGTGTCCTTCCATACTCCCAGGGACTGACCCGTGCATCTCCCAAAAAGAGCAAATCCACAGTCCATCCCCTTACATTAATGGGCTAGCTGCTAGAAGTGCATAAAAGGGAGAGTGTAAAATGCCACATTCCACAAGACCCAAATTAAAATGTGAGATAATGAATAAAGTACTAAAATCCATAGACTCAAGCTGAGCTCACTCTGCTGCGCGAAAGGCGCGATGGGCAATGTTGAAGCGAGCACCAGGCCAAATCGGAAAGGATGGTTGTTCTCAGTCCCTTATAGGTTAGCGCACATCCTAAGTGCTTCTGAATTCCCAGACACCCCTGTTCAAACCCCAGCTCCAATATGTACTGGATATGAGAGAATCAGGGAAGTTTTTAAACTCTGTTTCCTTAGTAAAATGAGAGTGATTGTCCCCACATTCTAGAGTTTGATGAAGATTCACTGTCATGATTCATGTCAAGCTCTTACCTCAATGTCTGGCACATAGCAAGTAATCAACAGAAGGCACCTGTTCGTACTGCCGGGGGGTTACTCCTAAGAGTGGTGGTAGGAGTACTAGCAATAACTTGATTTAAATCAATGGATAACAGTAACTGGAGTTTTGCTGTTGTTGTTAACAGGCTCTGGACATCTCAAAGCCAGATCAAGTCAGAATTACCCAAAGATATAATTCTGCATCCGCTATAGTTATTGATAATTAAAATTTGAAGTATTCCATATTGAGGGTCTCCTGCATGGCTCAGTCGCTTAAGCGACCGACTCTTGTTTTCAGCTCAGGTCATGATCGCAGGGTCCTGGGATCAAGCCCCGCATGGGACTCCTTTCTCAGCTCAGAGTCTGAGGATTCTCTCTCCCTCCCCTTATGCCCCTACCCCAGCTCGCGTGAGCGCTTTCTCCCTCTCTCTAAAGTAAATAAATAAATCTTTAAAAAGTAAATAAAGTACTCCATATTGAAAAGAGAAACTGGGACACCTGGGTGGCTCAGTCATTGAGCGTCTGCCTTCGGCTCAGGGCGTGATCCCAGCATTCTGGGATCGTGTCCCACATCAGGCTCCTCCACTGTGAGCCTGCTTCTTCCTCTCCCACTCCCCCTGCTTGTGTTCCCTCTCTCGCTGGCTGTCTCTCTCTCTGTCAAATAAATAAATAAATAAAATCTTAAAAAAAGAAAAGAAAAGAGAAACTACATTTCATTCCCTTTCACAACAAAGTGAAAGTGAACAAATATTCTTTCCCGAAGAAAATTGTTCTTGCCTTCTCTAAGAGATTTGATTTTCCAGAGAATGCTTTGGATAGAAGATAAAAATTAAATAAAACAAGGAAATTGAATCTGGAAAAAGAATTTCGTTTCGGTAGTGTCATACTCAATCATGACGTTCTGAGTGAGCAGTTTGGGAGGGGGGCTGGTGAAGAGTTAAGGTTCTTACTTATGTTGCCTACAGTCTGGTCGTTATACTAAGCAGAGGAAGGCAAAGGGACCCTATCTTTCAAGTACTCTTTTCTTTCTTCTATCTCTCTCTACCTCTCCAAATGAATTATAGAATTGCTTAGTAATTTAAAAGCAGACTTTGCCTCTTCCAGTTTATTAGAATATTCTCTCTCTTTTTAAAAATCCTTTGAGCTGCCCTGCTTGGTTACAGAACACTGGCGACACAGCTGGAAAGCTTAGCTTGACTATTTGAGCTGCAGGTTACGAAGACCATCTTGGTTAATTTCTAAAGACGATAGTATGGGTTGGAAGGGAGTTAATCTCAGATAAGGCAGGATTAGAGAGGGCAAAATAAAAATAAAAATGCTTACCGCTTGCAAATATCTACAACTGGTCTTAATGTCTTCCCTGTAATGGGAAATAATCCCAGTCCTTTGGGGGAATTTCCAGACAGTTCTCTCTCCTAAAACAATTAGTCACCATCACAGAAGAATAGATAATTACATATATAATAAATAATATTAAAAAATTCTCTCTATATGTATTTTTGTAACTTTTCCCTTATGCATAAAATGGGTGCCAAATACCTCATTGGTGTGAGATACAATAATTCTCAAATACACTGAGAAAATTGTATTTACTCAGAGGCCTATTGAGCCCAAGTGTCTTCTAACATCCACCCCAAAGCAAGAAATTAGGTCCTGCTTTATATGCCTGCCACTCTCCCACAACTCGGCTTCTTCTCTTTTATGGATTTACAGATAATCCCGCCTGCTCCAATCATCATCAAATAAGCACTGCATTTTTTTTATGATAGTAAAATATATATTTACCTTTTTAACCATTTTTAAAGGTACAACTTGGTGGCATCAGTACATTCACATCGTTGTGTAACCATCACCACCATCCATCTTCAGAACTTTTTCATTATCCCAACTGAAACTCAGTACGCATTAAGCAACTCCCCATCTCCCCCTCCCCACAGCCCCTAGTGGCCTCTATTCTACCTTCTGTCTCTATGGATTTGACTGTTTCAGGTGCCTCATAGAAGTGGACTCGTACAGTGTTTGTCCTTTAAGAGCTGGCTTATTTCACTTAGCCTAATGTCCTCAAGGTTCATCTAGGTGGTTGCACGTGTTAGATTTTCATCCCTTTTTAAGTCTGAATAAAATTCCACTGTGTGTATATATCACATTTTATTTATCCTTTCATCTGTTAATGGACATTTGCGCTGTTTCCACATGTCGGCTATCGTGAATAATATTGCTATGAACATGGGTGTACAAATATCTATTCAAGTCTTTGCTGTCAATTATTTTGTGTATATACCCAAAAGTGGAATTGTTAGAGCATATGGTAATTCCACGTGGTAATTTCTTGAGGAGCCACTCTACTGTTTTCTATAGCGGTTGCGCTATTTCATATTCCCACCAGCAATACACAAATGTGCTAATTTATTCCACACCTTTATCAAGACGCCGTTTTCTGGTTTGACTCTGTTTTGTTTATAATTCTAATGGGTGTGAAGGCATATCTCAATGTGGTTTTGGTTTTCATTTCCCTAACAATCAGTGAGGGTGAACATCATTCCGTGTACTATGGGTCATTTGCGTATCTTCTTTGGAGATATGTCTATGCAGGTCCTTGACCCATTTTTGAATTGGATTGTTTGGTTTTTGTTGTTGACTTTTAGGAATTCTTTATGTATTCTGTGTATTAACCCCTTACGAGATGCAGGATTTGCAAATATTTTCTCCCATTATGCATCTTTATATTCTGTTAATAGTGTCTTCTGATACACAGAAGTTTTTAATTTTAATGAGGTCTAATTTATCTATTTTTTTCTTTTATTACCTTTGCTTTTGGTGTCATATCCAAGAATCATTGCAAAATCCAAAGCTGAGAAGTTTTTCTATGTTTTCTTCTAAGACTTGTATAGTTTCAGCTTTTACATTGAGGTCTCTGATCTATTGTGAGTTAATTTTTCAAATGGTTAAGGTAAGGGTCTAACTTCATTTTTTTGCGTGTGGATATCCAGTTTTCCCAAAACCATTTGTTGAAGACTCTTTTCCCCCACTGAATGATCTTGAGCCTTTGTAAGGACTCTTTTCACCGTATATGGTGGTGTTTTTTCCTGGGCTCTTCATTCTAGTCCACCAGTCTATATGTCTGTCTTTACCCCAATACCAACTGTTTTGTTTACTGTAGCGTTATAGTCCGTTTTGAAATTAGGAAGTGTAAGTCTTCCAACTTTGGTCTTCTTTTTCAAGATTGCGTTGACTATTTGAGGCCTTTTGAGATTTCATATTAGTTTAAGGATTGACTTTTTTTTTTACTTTTGAAAATATATCATTGAGATGTTGATAGGAATTGCAGAATCTGTAGGTCACATTAGTTAATATTGATATCTTAACAATATTGTTTTCCAATCTTTGAACATGGGATATTTTTCCATTTATTTATGTCTTTTTTAATTTCTTCCAGCATACATAATATTTTAGGCAAATATTTCCACAAGAGCACTGCCCTTCTACCCAGGCAGGTCCCAGCCACAGCTTAGTAGGCTTCTCAGGCTCCCCTGAGCCCTCTTTCTTCTGTTCCCATGTCATGGTCTTCATGGGGTATCTTACCCCAGAATGCAGGGAAGGAAATTTGAGGTCAACACTCTGCTCCTGATGTGATATTTGGCTCTATTGTCTTGGCCTCACCTCTGTTTCTTTATGTAAGTCAGCTTCGTAGTTCGACTAGAACTGAAACTGCTAGCAAACTGAGCCCTGACCTCTCAGCCTGTAGCCAGTCAGCACATGGTATCACCGCAACTCTGACTGAGAGGAAGCCGAGAAGAGACATTGAAGTTTACAGTTAGTAAGTGTGGGGCTTTCTTGAAGCCCTAACATAAGAGTTGGAATCCTAGGTCTACCACTGACTTATTGTAACGTATCCACTCTTTGTGTAGAAGGTTGAGTGATGGCCCACAAAAAAAGGTATGCCCACATTTTAATTCCCAGAGCCTATGAATGTGATCTTATTTGGAAAAAGTCTTTGCAGTGAAATTAAGTTAAGGATCTTAAGACGAGATCATCCTGAACTATCTAGGTGGACCCTAAATCCAATGACAAGGCTCCTTATAACAGACACAAGAAAAGCAACACATAGAGGAGAAGGCCATTTGACGACAGCAGCAGACATTAGAGTGAGTAGCCACAAGCCAAGGAATGCCAGCCTCTACCAGAAGCTGGAAAAAGCAAGAACAAAATCTCCCCTAGAGCCTCTGGAAGGAGCACAGGCCAGCCAAGAGCTTGATTTTGGACTTCCGGCCTCCACAACTGGGAGAGATTGCATTTCTATTGTTTTAAGTTACCAGGTGGTCCCTTGTTACAGCAGCTGCAGGAAACTCATATCTTTTGGTTTCCTCATTGCAAAATAGAAGTAATAATAATACCTACCTCATCGAGTTGTTGTGATGATCAAATGAAATAATCTATAGAAAGCACATTGCATAGGGTCTAACACAGCAAGCTCTCAGTAAAAGGTTAGCTATTATTCTTTACAGTCCTTGAAACCTTGATTTGCATTACATATGAATGAGGAGGCAACACATACCTCAATCACACAAGACAATGGTTGAGAATAATTGTTTTGTGCATGAGTTATCTCTCAGTTGTGTGTGTGCGTGTGCATGTGTGTGTGTGTGTGTGTGTGTTTTAAAAGCAAAAACTACAGCCATTCTCTTGCCTACTAATGTTCATGGGTACAGGGAAAGTATCTCACATGCACTCCAAAAAGCAAGTTCTAGGCTCTCATGTGTCTCTTTGTGGGAGGTGGAAAGAAATCTATATATGTGATAAACATGTGAAACAGACTTTACAGGCCACCAGATGTAGAAAGCAAGGATATTTTGTATGTCAAACTTTGTGTCTGTATATATGTACATTTTTCTGGAAAGTGCATAGCTTTCATCAGTTTCTCAAGGAAAGACTGTGACTCCAAAAAAAGTTTACTATCACTTACATAAAATGACACTGACAGCCTTGAATGAAAAGATTAAAACAGGACTCAAAATATAACCGAGGCAAGTACCACTTTCAGCTGGAGGACCGCCTGTGGCTCAAAATTCAGCTGGAGGACCGCCTGTGGCTCAAAGAAGTCACTGCTGGAGCTTTGCCCATGACCTAATTCCAGGAATAAAAAGAGATGAGTCAGGATGTTGGTAAGGATTTGAGAGATGAATGCAAGCAAGTGGCTTTGAGATTCTAGCAATCTCCTCACTAGGCCTAGCGTGTGTGTAGTACAGAAAATGGCTATGAAACATATCCACCAAAAACTTGTAGCAATAAATTCCTTCCAAATCATCCAAAAAATACAATCTTTGGAGAAGCCTCTTTGAGAAACTCTTAGATCAATTGCAAGAAGAATAAATAGCTGTCATTGTGACCCTTCGTATTCATCAGCAGAGAAACTAGCAAGAGAAGTACTTAACTGTCTTCTTTATTTAAAAGGAGGTTATTGAGTAAGTACTATATGTTAAGGACTGAATTGTGCCCCCCAAAATTCATATGTTGAAGCCCTAACTCTTCAGCAATATAACTATGTTTGAACATAGAGGAGGTAATCAAGTTTAAGTGAGGTCATAAGCATGGGGCTCTAACCCAATAGGACTGCGATCTTATAAGAACAAGAGACACCAAGAGTGCCAACACATAGAGAAAAGACCACATGAGGACATAGCAAGAAGGCAGCCATCTTCAAGCCTTCAAGCCCAAGAAGCCTCAGAAGAAACCTTCTCTGCCAGCACCTTGATCTTGGACTTCCAGCCTCTAGAGCTGAGAAATAAATTTCTGTTGTTGAAGCCTCCCAGTCTATGATATTGCTACAGCAGCCCTAGCTGACTAATACATGATACACCAAAACCTATGCCAGGTGCTGGGCTTACAGAAACAATGGAGGCATAGCCTCTCCCCAAGAGAGCCCCATGGACTTGGGGTAACACTGCAGGCTGGCCTCCCAAAGGCCCCTGACATGAGATGGGGCTTCCCTGAGTTTTGCTTGAAATTGCCTGGACTGGCTGTTTAGGTTATTCATGTAGCCACACTCACTAGACTGGAGCTAGACTGATGTTGGGTTTCTCTGAGAACTCGGTTGCTTTGCTCTGCATTGTTTTGTTGTGGTTTTTGTTCTGCCCTATTTTCGGGGAGAAATAGAGTCTCGCTCTCTCCCAGGGAAAGGCTAACTCTTGGCTTTGAATACCCACCATTCATATCACAATCTTATCAAACCTCAGCCTGTTCATCCTCAGAACTATCCACCCATTGAATCTGATCAACTGCATTGATGGTTAATTTGAGAGGAGGCACATTATGCAAAATGCTTAGATGGTTAAGCAGATGTACGGTTATTGTTCAGAAAGCTGGCTGGAGGATCCAAGCACTTGAGATCATTACACTACCTGTTACACAAGATGATGCCCCAGGGCGGAATATCTGCTGTCACGGGTTTAAAGGGAGTACATTTGCTTTTTTATAGGAAATATTAATCAGTCGTCTTTATTAAATAGCTTTGCATGAATTTCTCTTACTACAAGACACAGTGATGGAATGCTCATCAGTATGACTCAGAAATTTAAGGCTAGGCCTTCAAATCTCATTATTTTGGTTCCCCATTTGTTTGATTTTGCTGCAGGAGGTAAGAAAGAGAGTGTAAATATTTTTACGACTACTCAGTTGTATTCTATAAAATGGAAAGGATATGGCTTCATAATAGAAGGTCCACAGAGAAACATTGCAGGGAAGTAATTATACCATGAAATATTTTATAAATATTACATTATAGTTCAGTATCCCAAATGTAATTTGACTTTTCCACCTTTTTTTCCCTTAAAGACCCAAGTCACCTCTTTTAATATGCTGACTGTGTTTAACAGTGATGAAATTTACAATAGAAAACTCAGACCCTGAGTTATCTTACTTGAAAATAAGGACAATTTGCTGACCTGCCTTAGAGGGATGGCTATTAAACTCAAGAATGAGTTCAAGAGAATCTACTTCTCCAGAGAACTTTAAAAGCCCATAGATTATCGTGAGTCTCAGGGATTTTGCTGCAATCCTGTCCAGGGTCAAAGGGTCACGTCCTTCTCAGAATCAACCCATAATTTTGATTGCAGATCTTCATTAACTAACGGTTCTAAATTTTACACAAGAGCTTAACATCTCTATATTAGACAAGCTTTTAAACCTGTCCACATTTCAACAACCTGACCTGAATTTAAAGGAAGAGTTATTTTATCTAGACACTGTGTTGTGTGAGTCGTTTTTCAAGTACTAAGAAGTTGCTTTATTTTTAATGCCCTTGGCTTTGGGGATAACACTGAAAGTGGCTTTTCACGATTATACTGGAACTGGAGCAAATCTTAGATTTATTGGCAATTCATAGGTGAATCTAAGATCCATTGGGAGAAGTGTTTGTATTCATAAAATAGCACTCCAGAAAAAAAAAAATGCAAGGAACATTAAATGTCAAGACGTTAATCAAAAGATGAGGTGCTTGCCCAGCCCAATGTGGCTCAGTCTGAGATGGCTCCATGTCATTTTCTGAGTGACGGTAGAGCAGCTATGAGGACTAACCCTTTCTGGCTGTAGTCCATTCTGGGATTTCTTCTCACAATCTGGGGCTGCAATGGGGCCAAGCCACCTTCACAGCCCCCAAGCCAGCTCCTCCTGTGGTTTGCATTTGCCTTCAAAGCAGTATTTCCTGCTCTTAAACCTCTTAACGCAGGTGCAATTAGTGTTATTAGCAGCGTGGGAACAGCTCTTCCCTCCACAGAACACAGGAAAGCTCCTATTAACTCCAGACTTAAAATGCCTTTCCTGATTTTCAGATATCCCTTTGACAAGTTTTCCTGTAGATAAAATCTCAAACTCTTACTATAAGATTTTCCTTTGGATCTTATTTTCCCTCCTATTGTCCTCCTTTAATTTACTCACCTGCGTCTTGTAAATTGTAGGGAGAAAAGGAGGACTCAAGAAAATCTGTTCATCTCCTAAATTACTCCTTACAACTCTTTTTTAAAGATTGATTGATTGATTGATTGATTGATTGATGGATTTGAGAGAGAATGAGAGAAAGAGAAAGAGAGCACATGAGCAGGGGCAGAGGGAGAGGAAGAAGCAGGCTCCACTGCTGAGCAGGGAGCCTGATGCAGGGCTCGATCCTCGGACCCCAGGATCATGACCTGGGCCAAAGGCAGAAGATTAACCAACTGAGCCTCCAGGAGCCCCTCCTTACAACTTTTTAAAAATGTCTTCTTTCATGTTTCCGACATGCAATATGTTTTTTTATTTCATTACTCATGTGTGTATAATTCATACCAAAACATGAATAATTACCACCTGAGCTTTCAAAAATCTTTGTTCAGCCAAACCAGTTATTGGTCATCCCTCATCAGAGAATGTCTCAATGCCAACAGTGTACCCAGGAGAGGATACATGCTAAAATATTTCTTTCCTCGACTTTATGAAATTCCAACATCAGAACTTAAGGAAAGAAATCCAGACTAAGAAAATTCATAGTTTCTAAGCCTTTAAACTTACATATTTGTGGGTTCAAAAGAATAAAATTGTTCCATATTCTCCACTTAACAAAGGATATAACTGTCTGTTGGACCCAAAAGAAGGTATTTTCTAGTCAACCATATAGGTCAGAATAAAGTCTTCACTGTTCTGCCACTTTCTGACTTTTTGGGAAATGAATTTTTCGATCTAGAATTCTGGAATTCTAGATTCAAAATCTCGAGTCTCATGCAAAGGTCAGGAAACTACTTCTTGTCCTGATTTCCCATGGTTCCTTCTCTCATCCCAGCACAGCCTCCCTGGAGTCCAATCACTATGGGGAACCACCTATTTCTCTTCAGTCGTGGACCTCAGTGACTTGATTGTCACTTCTTCAACCATTGGCTTGGCCAAGGGCTTTACCAAAGCTTCCTGATTGTTTTTATTTCTAACCCTGTTTCACCTCTCTATCTAGATCAGACCCTCCATGTAGATCTAGCTAGACTCCAACCCAATTTTGGACAAGGATCACTTCTTTTCTAAACCCAACGATTCAGAACCTTCTTTGATCTTCATATATTCCTTTGAGCTCAGGAAAGCATTTGCCATGGATTTAACACCCAAAATTGCACTATTCCAGTGAATTAATTATAACCACTGCCACAATATAGGATAAAAGTCATGGGTTTAGAAATGAGAGACATGGGTACAAATCCTGCCCTCCATCTATGGGTTTTGTGATCTTAGACCACTTAGCTCAGAGCCTCAGCTGCAAATGTGTATGAACACACAGCATGGTGGTGGTACAGATTAAAAAGCAAAATAGTGGTTGTGAAAGCACTCCGTTGAGTGTGAAATAGGTGCTGTAATTTTTTTCCTTTTATTAGGGAAGTGTTGCTTATCTTAAGCCCAATAAAAAGTGGCGTATTTATACAAATCTTCCTCTGTATCTGTTTGTGAAAATCAGATTGTTTTTGGCAAATAACACTTAGCCTAAAAGTTCTATTCTGATGCTGGATGGGTTTCACAAACGAGACTCACAATGCTTCTAGCAGCGAGACATCGTTTTAGAAAAAGACGATTTAGAGAAGAATGTGCACAAATCTGAAGGCCCTGTGGTGATATTTCTGCCACAAGCTCAGCTTTTTCTTGCACAATAGAAGCCAGGCTTCTGAAACGAGTGGTTCTAGTAAGTCCCAGGGCAAGAGAGAGATGCCAAAGCAATTACATTTATGGTAAATTCAGAAGAGGAAATGTACATAAGCTCTGAAGAAAACCTCTGTGGGCCTAATTTCAAGGAAAGGCAGTAGTTGGTCTCTGCCAGCAGTCAGTGTATGCCCCGAGCATGGAGCAATTAGAGATGGAATGGGTCTGTTCAAACAAAAATGGCGTGATGGCCGTGAGACAAAACCTGAAAAAGGAAAAGGTCCTACACTGAAAGCACTTCTAGTGTATTCTATTTATATATTTATGTTTCTAATTTCTAAAAACACTTCAAAAAATTTTTTTGAGTGTCAAATGAATTAAGGCAGGGTTTATATGGAATTCTATTCTCAAGTCACCCCATTCCCAAAATGTTGTTTTTTTAATTCTATTTTTTCCCTATATCTACCTTTCCCCTCACTGTCAAGCTTCTTGAAAGAGATGCTTCCAGGGGCACCTGGGTGTCTCAGTTGGTTGAGCGTCTGTCTCTTGACTTCAGATCAGGTCATGATCTCAGGGTCCTCAGATGGAGCCCCACCCAAGTAGCCTGGAGCCTGCTTAGTTAGGACTCTTTCTCTCCCTCTCCGTTGCCCCTCCCCATCTCCCCACCCCCTCTTAAAAAAAGCAGGAGGAGCTTCCATTTGTTGACTTGGACTTTCACCTCCCAATTTTCCTCAGCCTACCAGGCAATCTGTCTCCTGCCTTCAGTTACCACACCACAGAAATTGTCCTTGGAAAGGGCCACCAGCGACTTCCTAACTGCTGACTCCAACAGCCTCTTCCAGTCCTCCTCCTACTTGACCACTCTAAGGGATTTGACGCTATTGACTCTCCCACCCACTTCTTGAAACTCTTCCTGCTGTCTCCCTTCTAGTCCTTCTTTTACTTTCCCTTTCTTTTTCCTCACTACTTTTCTTTGCCCTCTTCCCAAAGAAAATATTCCCCAGAATTCCATCCTCAGTCTTCTTCATATGCTCTGCTTATCTGCTATCATATCCTTGTATGACTTCAATTATTACTCATATGTTGCTGCGTCAGTCAGGGTCCAGTCAGGAGCCAGAAATCATACCAGTAATTTCAACAAGGAAATTTTAATATAAAGAAAATTGCAAACTAGCAAAAGGGGTAAAATGAACTCTAAAGCATACAGAAGCAGCAACTTCATAAGCTGTAATGACCTTCAGGGCTGAGGGGATGTGAGCAACGCAGGAACTTAGAAACTTGGAAGAGCCCTACCCTTCTTCCCCCACCAAGGTGGAGGTTCAAGTTTCATCTGATACCTTTTGGCTGGTGGTGGTGAAGAGACTTGCAGGCAGTAGCCACTACTAATCTCTGAGGGCCACTCGGTTAGGGCTACTTTCTTCCCTCTCACTCTACACACCAATTTACTGACTACAACGTGGAAAACCAGCACACACACAATGGAAGGACTGAGGCTTCTTCCTGCTCTGCCTTTAGTGTCTCCCCAGCACCCTCTAGGAGTAAAGCCTAAAACAGTGCTGCTGGCAAGGAAAAATGTCCACAGGGTCCACCTTGTGTATCACAAAGCAAGACAAAGAGGGATGGATTTGGAGTTGAGAGGCCATATATTAATAGCTGGCACAGTAGATAATTTACAGATCTGTATTTCTTACCCTGACCTCTCTTCTAAACTCAAGATTTCTGGATGTCTATGTATGGATGCCACAAGACACCTCAAACTCGGCATGTTTCTTCATTTTCCATGTGGAGTTGTTGAGACCGGTAAATGCTATCTGAACAATGTGTGTGGAATCCATCTCTCTTTTTTAAACACATACATATATTCTATCACTATCACTAATACTACAGATTCTCATCAACTAGAACTAGTGCCCATGTTTACAACTACATAACTCTCCACCTGTCTTTCCCACTAACTAGTTTTTAGTTTAAAACTAAAGCAAGTTTTTCTTCTCAAAATCAAATAATTCTGTTTGCCAACAGAACAAGGTCTACATTCCTTGTTTTGATGTTCAAGGCCCTTCATAATTCTGCCTCCCCAGTCTCACTGTGCATTGCATCCCGATACTGCTACTACTGCTAATAGTATAAAGCTAATGTTTACTGAACACTTAATATGGGCCAGACACTAACGTAAGCCCCTTACGTGTATAATCTCATTTAATCCACACATCAGATTTACCAGGTAAGTGTTGTTATTACTTTCAATTTACAGATAAGGAAACTAAGAAAAAAGTAAGTTAAATAACTTGGCTAAAATCACACAGCTAGTAAATGTGAAGATCAAAATCTAAACTTGGGCAATGTCATTCCATAATCTGTGCTCTTACATACATTATATTTCTCTCTAAAAAAATTAATGTAAGAGTCAATTTAACTAATGAGGGAAAAGATTTGTACATTGAAAACTATAAAACATTGTTGAAGAAAATTTTAAAACATTGAGATAAATGGAAAGACATCCCATATTCATGGATTAGAAATCAATATTGTTAATACTATCCAAAAATACTATATCAGTGCTACTCAAAGAAATTTACAGGCTCATTGTGATCTCTATCAAAACTTCAATGGCATTTTTTTGCGACAACAGAAAAACCCATTCTAAAATTCATATGGAATCTGAAAGAAACTTGAAGAGGCAAAACAATTTTGAAAAAGAAG
This sequence comes from Ursus americanus, assembly GCF_024610735.1. Classification (NCBI taxonomy): domain Eukaryota; kingdom Metazoa; phylum Chordata; class Mammalia; order Carnivora; family Ursidae; genus Ursus; species Ursus americanus. The sequence continues at coordinate 59,000,700 of NC_142139.1, forward strand.
AACAAAGTTGAAGGACCCAAACTTCCTGATTTCAAAACTTAACACAAAGCTACAGTCATCAAAAAAGTGTGATATTCATATGATCCAGCAATCCTACTTCTGGGTATATATCCGAAGGAAATGAAGTCACTATCTCAAAGAAGTTTCTGCATCCCATGTTCATTGCAGCGTTATTCACAATAGCCAAGACACAGAAACAACCTAAATCCCCACTGATGGATGAAAGGATAAAGAAAATATGGTGTATATATATATGGAATGGATTATTATTCAGTCATAAAAATGAAAAATCCTGCCTTTTGCGATAACACGGATGGCCCCTGAGGGCGTTATGCTAAGTGAAGTAAGTCAGACAGAGAAAGACAAGTGCTGTATGCTCTCACTTTTGTGTGGAATCTAAAAAAACTTAACTCATAAAAACAGAGACTAGAATGATGGCTGCCAGGGCTGGGCTATAAGAGAAAGAGGAAATGTTGATCAGAAGGCACAAACCTGCAGCTGGATGAGGAAGTTCTAGGGCTCTAATGTACAGTGTAGCGGCTATAATTAACAATACTGTATTATGTCTTGAAAGGTGTTAAGAGAGTAAGTCTTAAATGTTATCAGCTCCCCCCCAAAAAAAGGTAATTACGTGAGGGGATAGAGGTGTTACCTAAATTTATTATAGTAATCAGTTCACATATGATATATTAATAACATATATTGATATAGTAATAACATATATCAATGTTATAAAATTAATAACATATATCAATGTTATATAACATATATTAATATACCAATAATATCTCGATAGAGCTGGGTGAGGGGGAGTGTAGTAATGGCAAAGGACAGATACATCAACCAACGGAATAAAACAGAGAATCCAAAAATAAACCCTCACTTATGTGGTCAATTTTTTTTTTTTGACAAGAGCACCAAGATCACTCAATGGGGAAGGGATAAATTGTTCTGGGAGGACTGGATACCCAATGTTAGTGGGTCATGTTCCCCAAAACTCATATATTGAAGTCCTAATCCCAAGTACCTCAGAATGTAACCTTATTTGGAAAGAGGGTTGTTGCAGTTGTAATTAGTTAAGATGAGGTCATACTGGGCTGGAGTAGGCCTCTAATCCAGTATGACTGGTGTCCTTATAAAAATAGAAAACTTGGCCACAGACGTGCATAAAAGGAGAACGCCATGTAAACATGAAGGCAGAAACCAGGGCGATGCATCTACAAGATGACATTGTCAAAATTGCCACAAACTAGAAGCTAGAAGAGAGACCTGGACATATTCTGTCTCACAGCCCTCAGCATGAATCAACCCTGCCACCACCTTGAGCTCAGAATTCTAGCCTCTAGAACTTTGATACAATAAATTATGTTGTTTAAGCCACCTCGTTGATGGCAGTTGGTTAGGGCAGCCCTAGCAAGCTAATAAATCCACATGCAAAAGAATGAGGTGGAACTGTATCTTATATGCAAATTTTAACTCCAAGTGGATCAGACCTAAACACAAGGGTACAAAATTCTTAAAATTAAACATCGGGGGAAATCTTCATGGCATTGGATTTGGCAATGGTTTCCTAAATATGACACCTAAAAGAGGCAACAAAAATAAAAATAGATAAATTGAATTTGATTAAAAATAAAAACATTTGTGCACCAAAAGACACTATCAACAGAGGGAAAGACGACTCCACAAAATAGGAGAAAACATTTGCAAACCATATATCTGATGAGATTAATGTCCAGAATGATCTCTAAAACTCCAACAATTCAACAACAACAACAACAAAAAACAAAAACAAAAAAACCCCAATTCAAAAAAGGTAGAGGACTTAAATAGACATTTCTCCATAGAAAACATACAAATACCAGATAAACCCATGAAAAGACATTCCATATCATTAGTCATTAGGGAAATGCAATCAAAACTATAATGAGATACCACTTCGCACCCACTAGAATGGTAATTTATCAAAACCAGAAAACAATAAGCATTGGCAAGGAGATGAAGAAATTGGAACCATTGTACATTGCTGGTAGGAATGTACTGCTATGGAAAACAGTACGGTGGTTTCTCAAAAAGATACACATAGAATTACCATATGACTCAGTCAATTCCACTCCTAGGCATATACCCAAAAGAACTGAAAACAAGTAAGCCAACAGACATTTGTATGCCAATGGTCACAGAATCATTTTTTACGATAGCCAAAACTTGGAAACAAACCCAGTGTCTATCAATGGATGAAGAGATAAGCAAAATGTGATATATGTGTATATTAATGTGTGTATTACATGCAATGCAATATCATTCAGCCTTAAAAAGAAACAAAGTTCTAACGTATGCTATAATATGGATGAACCTTGAAAACATTATGCCAAGTGAAATAAGCACGCACGACACAAAAGGACGAACATGGTGTGGTTCCGCTTATCTGAGGTATCTAAAATAGGCAAATTCAGCACCACCTGGGGGGCTCAGTCAGTTAAGGATCTGACTCTTGATTTCAGCTCAGGTAATGATCTCAGGGTTGTGAGATCGAGCCCCATGTAGGGCTCCACGCTCAACAGGGAGTCTGCTTGAGATTCTCTCTCTCCCTCTCCTTCCGCCCCTCTCCCCAACTCTCTCTCTCTCTAAAATAATAAATAAATCTTAAAAAAATAAAATAAGATAGGCAAATTCAAAGAGACAGTAGAAGAGAGGCTACCAGAGGTGGGGGAAGTGGGGAAGTTATTGCTTAATGATTACAGAGTTGCTATTTTGGGGGATGAAAGCAGTCTTAGACACAGTGGTGACAGTTACACAGAATTCTGAATGTACTAATGCTATTGAATTTTATACTTAAAAATGGTGGAAATGGCAAACTTCATATTATGTATATTTTACTACATTTTTTTAAAGCTCACGAGGAGATGTTGAAGGTCTGGGAGACTGGAAAGGAGAGGAAAGGAGTAGGGGTTCAGCTAATTGGGAGTGGAGGCAAGATATGAGGTGTCTAAGGTGACACCCAAGTTGCCAGACAGAGATCTTGGATGTCTGCTTCCAACAGCAAGATTAACAGGTGATCAGGACTAAAGAAGAGTCTGGAGTGATGGGCCACAGCTTGATCAGTTGTAATCTCTTTGTATTTGAAGTGCCTGTGGGATATCTCACGGCATAGGGATCTGACTGTGGCATCACCGCAGTTACCACCATATTGGAGACAGCTGAGAAAATAAATAAGCAAATAAATAGGAGCTAACACCTACGGACCTCTTGCACTGCACTAACACCGTGCTAAGCCCTTCGCCTGCCATCAGTTCAATCTTCGCAACCACGCTCTGAGGCTCGATTGTCCTCATTTTACAAACCTCATGCTGAGCCATGATTATGCACCATTTCCTTGCACCGTCCAACCTCCATGTTCATTTCTGATCCCTGAGGCTAGAGTGTCCGTCTGTCATTTCACTCTCAAGATTCAATTCCGTGCGTCCTCTAAAGCCCCATCCAATGTCATCAGTTCTAAGTGCCCCAAGCTGTCTTGCTCAGAATTGATCATTTCCTCTTCAAGCCTCACTTAGCATTTAGTTATCTAACAAAACGCCTTCCAAGTGCTCTCTCCCCACTAAGGTTGTTGGCTCCTTGGGAGCAGGAGCTGTTTTTCCTTTGTCCTGAGATCTCCATCAGTACTTCTCAAAGCACCTTTCATTCTGAAGCACTCTTTAAAAGTTAACTTTTGAGAAATGGATGAATTGAGCTTTTTAAAGAAATACAAGGCCAAGGTTAGGGGGAAACTGTTTTTGTGACTGGTGAGCAGAACCCAGCCCTGCTCCGTCTCCACTCAGCTCTCTCTCCATACTGTCCTACCATCTTCTTTCTTTCTAGCTCAGCACACAAATTTACGTTCTAAAACCAACCACGGTCCAGAAAAAGGACCATCTTGATTCCTTTTGCCATGTTAAAAATTCACAGCCAGAAATGTCGGGAGTCTCAAGCCTTTCTTCCACTCAGGTGTTCTCTGATGTCCTTACTAGACGTCAAACTGCAAAAAGGAGGCGACCGATTTTGTTGTGGTGGTGGTTGTTAAATTCAAATTTATTTTTATCAAATGTTTTTTATTGAGATATAAGTGACATAAAACATTATATTAATTTCAGCTGTACAACATAATGATTTGGGTATTTGTATATATTACGAAATGATCACCGCGCTAAGTCTAGGTAACCTCCATCACCATACATTGTTACAATTTTTTCCTTATGAGAACTTTAAAGATCTACTCTCTTAGCAACTTTCAAATCTACGACACAGTATTCTTAACCATAGTCACCGTGCTATACATTATATTCCCAGGACTTACTTATTTTATAACTGAAGTTTCATACCTTTTGACCCTCTTTGCCCATTTCACCTACCCCAACCCCCCCCCCCCGGAAGAGATTCCCTGTTATTTTTCACCATGTACCCAGTATGTGGTAAAGCGCCTAGGAGAGCAGGTACTTGATAAAATTTGTTGAATGAATCATGAACCCACTATTTCTTACTTAAAAGACCCAAATGAGGGGGAAATTAGCAAACCATACTCTCTCATTTGTTAAACTGAGGCTAGTTTCTCTTTAACGTCCAACAAAATTAACAATCCCACACCTACTGGCCACCCTGACATTTATACCACACTCCCCTTCTCTGGAACCTCTTTTTAACAACTTCTGTGTTGGGAAGGGGGCAAAAAATATTCACACTGAGACTGACTTCTCTTGTGTATCTGACACTTTCTTTACTCTCCGCCAGACCTTTTCCTAAGCCTTGCCCAAAAGGAGATTATCTCTGTAATCCTGTCACACATAATGCTTCCGTTTTCCCCCATTTTTCTCCAGCTTCCCACCCATTCCCAGTCAAGCACTCCCTAACTTTCTAATCCTGTTCAGTGTCTCTCAGGAGTTCTTGACACAATTTTAATGATGCCAAGCCCTGAACCTAGACATCAAAGGAATAAAGCATGAATAGTATCTATTCTGTCACAGATTTATTCAGTGTTCTGTGTCCTAGATTCGGGTGTGTGCATGTGTGTGGACCGCCTTCCTTTCAGCCAGACACAGAGCCCGTGTTGAAAAAGCAGTAATCATTTATAAATGTTCTTATCTCTGTATTTTTTTTTTAAGATTTTATTTATTTATTCGACAGAGATAGAGACAGCCAGCGAGAGAGGGAACACAAGCAGGGGGAGTGGGAGAGGAAGAAGCAGGCTCATAGCGGAGGAGCCTGAGGTGGGGCTCGATCCCATAACGCCGGGATCACACCCTGAGCCGAAGGCAGACGCTTAACCGCTGTGCCACCCAGGCGCCCCCTTATCTCCGTATTTTTAACTCTATTCAAATAAATACACAGAATTCGTTCTATTGGAATTTTAGTCACCTGTTTGTTTTATTTTATTTTATGTTTGAGTACAGTTCACACACTATGTTACATTAGTTTCGGGTGTACAACATAGTGATTTGACAAGTTTATACATTCCGCTGTATTTGCTGCAAGTATAGCTCCCATCTGTCCCATTACATCACTGTGACCGTATCATTCACTATATCCCTTGTGCTGTGTCTTTTCTTCCCGTGACTTATTCATTCCATGACTGGAAGCCTGTATCTCACACTCCCCTTCACCCTTTTTGCCCAACCCCACACCCCTCTCCCCTCTGGCAGCCGTCAGTTTGTTCTCTGTACGTGTTGACGGAGTTGTGTTTGTGAGCAAGAGGAGAGGACAGGAGTATGTGCGGAAGAGGTGAGCATAAAATGAAAGGGAAGAGAGAAGCCAAGCGAGGACGGCCGGGTAGCGGGCTCGAATCCAGGTGCCTACCTTACCCTGTATTCTCTAACACTTCTTCTCTGGCACAACCATGTGCTGGAATTTACACAGATGTAGACAATTATGCCCTTGAAACTTGAAAGTTGCCTTCCAAAGCAGTTTATCCCATTGTGTACGCAGATGCCATTTGAGGGAGAATTTAGAAAATTCAGTTTAGAAAATGATCTCCTCCAGCCGTGCCAGAGCGCTTCAAGCTCATGGCATTTAGAAACCACCACGCGGCTCTCTGATGGGCTTGGGTGTGTATCCGCAGGCAGACTTGGCCGATTTGCCGCTCTGCGTCCCCGGCTCGGGTACAGTCTTTTCCTCCCGATGCCCTCCGCTTCCGAGAGCAGACCGAGCCCCTCCCTTCAGTGGGCGAGCGCCAGGCCAGCCGACGGAGAAGGACACACTTCTGCCTCGGTGGCCAACGGGTCATAACCCATCAGCAGCTGCTGCTTTCCTAAATGTGGCTCAGAGCTCGCGGACTCAAGCGGAGGGAACAGCAGCGCCCTGAAGGCGTCTCTGGCACACACGGATGCTCGTTCTCTAAGAAGAGAGCGGCTCTGAGCTACACGGTCCCACAATGGAGAGAGAGACCTGCCCGGGGTTCTGTCTGCAGCTCCCAGGTTCAGACAGCTTTAGAAAACTGATACACTGGGTTCCGATAAGGCGATCAAACGGGGAGCTTTGCCGAGTGGGCCAGGCTCAAGTCAGTGACAGAAAAAGCAAACTTTTGACCTTCTGGGTGTTTCTATTTCACCAAAGAAACTCAATCACACACCAAGGAATTGATTTCACAAAAGGCGGATTTGAAGCTTGGCTCCCCGGATTCCACACTAAAATTCCTCCCTGGTACTTGTTTCAGGAAGGCCGAGAAAAGTCAAGAGACGTGAGAGTGAGTCCGTGCACGCTGACAGCTGCCAAGTTCATACCCTGGCTTTCGGGATTTCCCCCGCTCCTAGGAGGAAGGATACAAGTAGTTTTCAAGGAGTGGGTGGAAAGCATTTTCCCTAATTCAGGGTTCAAACATGGAGTGTGTAAGTTCCAGGAAAATGGACACAGAAGTGTTGGTGTGTATCCACTTATAACTTCTTTGGTTGGTTTGGTTTTGTAAAAGTGTCCATAGCTTTCCTTGGATTCTCAGAGAGGTCTGTAGACCAAACTAGGTTAAGAACTGTTGCCCTGTGTCCTACATCATTTCACATTCCCCTGGCACTGGGGAAGGAGACCCTGCACGTAGAGGTCCAAGAGTGGGTGATGAACCCCTGCTGTGGCCAAATTCCCCAAATAAGGAAACTGATATCTACCACATTGTCTCCCTCCCGAATGACATTATTCCAACTTCTACTCCTGCAGTAAGTGAAACAAGAAACCACTCTCTCCGCCACAATCCCGCTCCTGCATCATTTATTCCTTTCGCTACACTCAGTATATTGCATCACAACCTTCTCTCTGCCTCTTGCTCCTGTCCCAGTAGGAATTGGCCTGCTTCTGACGTCTTTCTGTTCTGGACAGACTCCTTACCGTATCTGCTCATTCTTGGCAAAAGAGCCTCGACTGAAACGATCACCTGAGTACATCCTGTTCTTGTTTCCAACAACACCTAAAGGGATTATTATAATCCAGGACTATATAAAGGCATAAAAAGGATTGAGATCATTGAGCTTAGCTAAACGTTGACACCCAAGTAACAAGCCATAAACAACATCCAAACCTATCACGGGGTGTGGTTCTGATGTCGGCAGAATTAGTGACATTGTCAGGCAGGCAGCCTTGATGAAGGGACACGTGTCCATGGCCTAAACTCTTCCTGTTGCTATTTCTGTTGTTACTTTTCACAATCCACTCACTTTTTGCCCACGCCTAACTACTCAGTTCCTTATATCAGTATTAACATGATAATTGTAAGAATTATCGGTCACTTTTTCCTCATTCTGCCAGTCTGTCAAAGTTCAGACTTTACACAGAGAATCTTCACCCAGCCTAGCATCGCACCAATAGTACCACCTTTCCTAGTTTGCAAATACTCTAGGGGGGCACTGAATTGATCGTCCAGAAGAAACGTGACACCGTGACCACAGGCGTAGACCGGGATCCTCCAGGCAAACCGGGACATGGTCCCCGCGTCCTGCACAGAACCATGAAGTGCTCAGTCGCTCGTTCTCTTCCATCCCACACAACTTGCATCCCCTGCTTCATATTGGACCTCTCCAGCTAAGGCAGAAGTGGTGGAGAAAGCTCTGGAGCAAGAAGATAACAAATACCAAGTTAAGAACTCCCTGAAGGAAGAAAAGGCCAATTTACGAAAGTCGTGAGCTCAAAGCTGCTCCCCGCCGTGCATTATCACGCAGTCCTTTGCGGTAACCAGCTGCAGTCTTGCTCTTCAACCACCTCACCTTCCTTGACATGCCCACTAGGCCATGTTATATTCAATTCCCTGATTTTGCGCCACAAATTGCATATAAATGTAAAACATCGTTCAGTAATCATGTAATCAAAAAGACAACGGCTCCTGGTGGCTCAGTCGGTGAAGAGTCTGCCTTTAGCTCAGGTCTTGATCCCAGGGTCCTGGGATCGAGTCCCACATCAGGTTCCCTGCTCAGCAGGGAGTCTGTTTCTCCCTCTGCCCCTCCCCCTCCTCGTGCACCTGAGCTTTCTCATTCTCTCTCTCTCCTTCTCAAATAGATTAAAAAGAAAAAAAAGATAACTACTGAATCTATACCAGGATTGCCAGGAGCTGGGGTGCAAGAAAAACCAGCCCCATGCTCATTCTTTCTTCTTTCCACAGATTCGAAACGTGGCAGCAAATCTCTGCGTGGACAGCAAGCATGGCGCCACGGGCACTGAACTGAGGCTGGACATCTGTGTCAAGGATGGTTCTGAAAGGACATGGTCTCATGAACAGGTATGTCAGCCACCAGGAGCGACAGGGGTAAGTGGGGACCTCTAACTGGGGGATGTAGGACCTGCACTGGGGTCCTGGTTCCGCCTCCAAGCAGCTCTGTTGTTAAGCGAATTACTTACCTTCTTGGTCTCTGTTTTGTCTCAGAGCAGCTGTGATACTCAATTGAGATCATGTACAAAACTGTGCTTTAAATCATAGAAAGGATGGTAGAAACGTCCTGGGCTTATATTTCCTTTCCCAGAATGGTAGTCTTCAAACCACGAAAAGCCTGGAGAGTGCCATGTGATCTTCCAACTAAATTTCACAGTTTTATTGAAAGACTCTTTGTTATTTTGTAAGTTTTTTGCGACTTCATCTAATCTTACTTTCCCCTCTGGCGATATATCGGAAAGAACACTTCACACACATACCTGTTGCTGTAGCAGTCTGTAATCCTACACTTGAAGGATGACTTCCAGGCAGTGAGAGCTCGACATGGACTTCCCGGGATACTTTAGAACTATTTGTTGCCTTTGATTGAAAAGCATTTCCGTGCAATTCTGTTTAAGTGAGTTGCGACTCCTGACCCCCTTTGAAAACTGTTGGTCTTTATAAGGGACTTTCCTCACACTGTGTCACTTGCAAAAGAGAAAAGATAGTGAGTAGAATTGTGTCTGCCCCTTTTAATTGTCTTAATTTTTAACTATGAGAAATCAAATGGGGGGGGGGGCTCCTGGATGGCCCAGTCTTTCAGCATCTGCCTTCAGCTCAGGTCATGATCCCGGGGTCCTGGGATTGAGCCCAGAGTCATTGAGCTCCCTGCTCAGCGGGCTGTCTGCTTCTCCCTCTCCTTCTGCCGCTCCCCTTGCTTGTGCTCTCTCTCTCTCTCTGACAAATAAATAAATAAAATCTTTTTAAGAAATCAGGGGCGCCTGGGTGGCACAGTTGTTAAGCGTCTGCCTTCAGCTCAGGGCGTGATCCCGGCGTTCTGGGATCGAGCCCCACATCAGGCTCCTCCGCTGGGAGCCTGCTTCTTCCTCTCCCACTCCCCCTGCCTGTGTTCCCTCTCTTGCTGGCTGTCTCTCTCTGTCAAATAAGTAAATAAAATCTTTAAAAAAAATCAAATAAGGAACTATAAAAAACATTATAGCCCACATTGGCACACTCATGACACAGATTTAACAAGTATCTGTGGTTATTGCCATATTTTTTTTAAACAGATACAGTTAAAGTGCCTTCCCTATCCCACTCCCCTATCTCCCTCTACAAAAGGCTACATCGCACATTCAGGATAGTATAAACGGCCTGTGCTTTGTTTCCCATAATTGTCCATAATGCCTCTCTTATGAAAACCAAAAACTGTAGGCAAGCAGTTTCCAGCAAGGCTCGAGTTCTCTCCTATAGCTATATTCCTCCATTATCCGTCTTGTATACGAAACTAGTGAAGACAAAGCATGCCCAGCCTCGGATCCTGAAGAGCTGTTCAGGGATGCTGAGATGCACCCTGTTGGCACCTGCCTGTCCTCCCCTCCGCTGTCCCGTCCTACCCCGCGTGTAGCCGACATCGCAGTGCAGAGCAGCATGAACCCGGAAAGCCGCAGTGAACCCAGTACCGTACACAGCACAGTCCAGAATTAACACCAACAGTCCACGAACCAACACTGCCCCTCCCCGATGGGTCACCCGGCCCTTGAACTCTCATCCACAGCCTCGTGGTGTTCCAGAAGGATCGTGGGCCTTGCAATCAGGCCTGCCTAGAATTCAGCCACATGAACCTGGGTGACCTTGTGAAATTGTTACATCTTGCTAAGCTGGAGTTGCTCCACCTCTAAATAGGAACAGTAATATTCACCCCACAAACCGGTTTATTATGAAATAAACCATGTCTATGATATAACAGCATCTTGCACATGTGGTAGGGGCAAAATAAATGTACTTTCCCTTCCGCTTTATGATATCTCCTCCCCCGGATCACTTTATACTAACACCAAATGAGAAGTTTCTCTCAGGTCCAAGGCAGCTGCCAAAACCAAATACTATTTATCATTCACTCAAATATATCCTACAGTGTGCAGATGCTTATCAGGTGGGTTTTAAAGAAGGCTCTGCAGGGACACCTGGGTGGCTCAATCGCTTAAGTGGCTGCCTTCGGCTCAGGTCATGATCCCGGGGTCCCAGGATCGAGCCCCACATCAGGCTCCCTGCTCAGCAAGGAGCCTGCTTCTTCCTCTCCTTCTGCCTCTCCTCCCTGCTTGTTCTCTTTCTCTCTCAAATAAATAAATAGATAGATAAAATCTTTAAAAAATAAAGAAAGAAGGCTCTGTGGCTCAGGATTTACTGGCGGGAATGAAACATCAGCACCCCTCCTTCTTCTGGAAGCACCACAGGGATGTTACCACGGATGCAAGGAATAGTTTGTCCTGTCATCTCCAAGAAGTAATTCTGAGTTCCCCCTGGGAGCAAGAGGGAAGGCTTCAGAGGCCTATCAGTAGGACTCACATCTAGAGTGGAAAAGGACACTTTTTTAAAGGAAAAAGAAAAAGAAGCATGCCATATGGCAAATCTATGTCTGTGGGGCTAAATTCCTCTCTACCACCCCTGTGCAGCCCAACCAGGAAACACACCTAGCCAGCCCGCTGATAGGAAGTATGACTTGTCTGAAGGCCTGAATCATGTTTCATAGTTCTGTCCCCTGGAATGTTCTAGAATGAAATATACTCTGGATCACAGATTTTATTTGACACCCGAAAAATAAATATAAATAAAACCAACTATATTGCATACACTTTAAAAATGCCTGATTTATTCCCCCCCTCGTGCTGAACTGCTAAAACCTATGTCATGTAATTCAAGAAATAGTCACCAGAGGGCAGCACCAGACAAGCAGACAACTATATGAGGCACAAAAAGACCAGTTAATACAGCTCTTTAAAAAGATTCCTGGTCTCTAGAGATTCTGAAAACAGAGCTACAGGGAGATTAAACAAAGTTGACGGGAGGTAAAAATGAATCATCTTTGAAATACGTATCACCATATATTGGCTTGGTGATTAAAACATTACAAGCTACTTTTTTTTCCCCCAATAATTAGTTGTAAGCTTTGTTCACTGTATTACTCAATGACTTACATGAATTAAGACTCGTTCTCCTCCATTTAGATTAAAATGCCTGGGTGAAAAAAGAAGTATATCAGAGCAGGAAAATTATAGGTATTCTTTTTTATTCAAAAGCATTCAAAGAACCCACAAGGTGCACTTATTAGAGTTGAAATGATCCTCTTTAACAAATGGCAAAAATAAAACACAGATGAATAAACAAAATCGTTACACGGGAAATAAAGGATCGTCTACCAAAGCACCTTTATAAGAAAATGCCTCTTGTTGCAGAACACCAGTGATGTCTAATTTGGCTTCTGTGAAGGAAGCAATTTGTGTGATTCATTTTTCCAGGGCCTTCTATTTAAGCTGTTTGAGATCACTGTAGCATTGTGTGCTGGCTTTCAGTTTCCTTTAGGGACCCAGAAAGAAAAAGCAAAGAGAACTTAATAAGACTGTACGGTCTGGAAAGAACACCCTCCAAATGCCATTAGGAGTCCAAGTGAGAGGGGAAGGGAGGAAGTAGAGCCTTCTGTGGCCTACAGTTTGGACGGGCAGCAGGCTCTGATCTCATGCTGGGGAGGAAGCATTGTGCATTGTGGCAGAGCAGGCCTCCCCACCCCCCCAGGAAGCAGACCAAATGCTCCCTTTGCAAGACCTGGAGAGGAGCTGTGCACACAGAGATGCAAGCGAGTCAGCGTATGTGGTAATGGACGGGTTCTGGCATACACAGCCTCAGACTCAGAACAGGGCTGGGTACCGACTAGAACATGCAGTGGCTCAGATTTCCGCCAACCACATAACAAGGAAATAAAATAGAACCATCCACGGGAGAAAAATATTTTCAGTCTTCTCAAATCAGGTAGCAAGCTCAAGGTGATGGGTGTATTTGCAGTACAAAGTCTAGTTGAGCTTATTCATATGATACGGTATAAACCCAGGCAACATTACGCATACCACATTGATAGTAAAGCAAAGAAGTACGAGCTATGTATCGTCCTGGATCTATATTTACAAGTACCACTTAAAAGTGGCAAGTGGAGAGATTAACATCGATTTACTCTAAAACTGAGGATTTGAGATTGAAAAAAATCAAGAGTTATTGTACAGGAAATCTGAATGAAATCTAAATCCTTCCATCAGTAAGGAACAGCCCAGGGGTAAGAGACAAACTATAAATGTCACAATAACATCATAAAATGCAAACGATGAAAATACATTCATAGTGCCTACTTGTTTCTGGTTCGACAAAATTGCACAGGAGAAAGTGTGCCTAATGAATGAAAAGCTTGGTGCCTGATTGGATTGACATGGCCATTAGGATAAGAAAAATAGCTGTAGAAAGCATTTCGAAGACAAAAGAGAAAAATTTTAGCTAATGGTAGTTGCAGAAGAATAAAGCAGTTGATAAAATCTGGAAATGTCACTTGGGGTGCAGGAAAGTAATCACCACATAATCATGATGATGATGATGGTGATGATGGTGATGATGATGATGACGATGGTGATGATGACGATGGTGATGATGGTGATGATGATGATGACGATGGTGATGATGGTGATGACTGATGATGATGGTGATGGTGATGATGATGATGATGGTGATGATGGTGATGATGGTGATGGTGATGATGGTGATGATGGTGATGACTGATGATGATGATGATGGTGATGATGGTGATGACTGATGATGGTGATGATGGTGATGATGGTGATGGTGATGATGGTGATGATGGTGATGACTGATGATGATGATGAAGGTGATGATGATGATGATGATGGTGATGATGGTGATGATGGTGATGACAGATGATGATGGTGATGATGATGATGATGGTGATGACGATGGTGATGATGATGATGATGGTGATGATGATGATGACGATGGTGATGATGGTGATGACTGATGATGGTGATGATGGTGATGATGGTGATGACTGATGATGATGGTGATGATGATGATGGTGATGATGGTGATGGTGATGATGGTGATGATGGTGATGACAGATGATGATGGTGATGATGGTGATGATGGTGATGATGGTGATGATACAGCATAAAACACCATGGAGACTACCAGCTAACAACCAATCTACAAATCAGAGAATGATTATCGCACTATAATGACAAACCTAGAAACAAGAAATAAAAGTCACCTAAGGAGCTCTGGGATATAACTGGGACAATAGATGAAGACGTCTATCAAGAGAAGAATTTGTTGATGTTTGCTTTAACACAGGAATTCTTTTGTACTTAACAGATCCATTTAATAAAAAATAAGAAAAGTAAAAATTAAGAAAGCAAAAAGAAGAAAAAAAAAAAAGACTATCTGTGAAAGAATACATAAGCCAGAGCACCTGGGTGGCTCAGTCAGTTAAGCCTCCGACTCGGTTTCGGCTCAGGTCATGGTCTCAAGGGTGGTGGGATGGAACCCTGAGTCAGGATCCCCACTCAGCAGGCAGACTGCTCGAAGATTCTCTCCTCCGCCCCTCCCCCCACTCGCTCCCTCGTTCCCTCGCTTTCTTTCTCAAATAAGTAAATAAATCTTACAAAAAAAAAAAAATACATAAGCCAGGGGGCCTGGGTGGCTCAGTCAGTTGAGGGTGGTACTCCTGAATTCGGCTCAGGTCAGGATTTCAGTGTCATGAAATCGAGCCTTGCATGAGATTCTCTCCTCCTCCCTCTCCCTCTGCCTCTCCCCCAGCACCTGGCCCCTGGACTGAATCTCAGAGAACTGATGAGTGTGAGCTAGGTTGGCTGAATGTTGGCTCCCGACCACAGGAACTTCATAAGCAAAGTCACAGAAGGCAAAATACAGCCTGATTAGTGCAAGGAACTACAGATGTCTTTGAATTGAGATCTCATTCGCATACGACACGATATGTGCTTCAGTTATACAACATGATGATTCAGTATTCGTACATATTGCAACGTGATCACTAGAGCAAGTCTAGCTAACACACATCACCACTCATAGTCACAGGATTTGTTTTTCTGGTGGTGAGAACTGTTAACATTCACTCTCTTAGCAACTTCCAAATGTTTTGTTGTTGCTGGAACATAAACTAAGGGAAGAGGGATGCAGCTGGGGAAAAATGGCAAAGGCCAGATTGTGGGAAATGCTTTATATGTTAAATGATGTAGGAAAGACATTAGGCTTCAAAGCTGATGGCCAAGAAAGAATTCTTGAGATGTCTTTGGTGAGAAAAGGTGGTTTCATTAAAACACAGGGCCGGGACCCCTGGGCAGGAAGAGCAGCACTGGGGTCACGAAGAGCGGCCAATTATATACTTTCAAGCAGGAAGGGGGTTGGAGATAGCGTAAGTCTCTAAGGAATTTTGCAAGCAAGGTTTCCAGGACCTGGAGGGGGCTAGCTATTGTTGGGAAAAGGTCATGTATTACCATCTAATAAAACCTTAGTTGTGAGACCCTTCAGATGTATATGCTTGGGGGATGAGCGCCAACACATATCTTGGGGGGTGGAGATAAAGGAAATTTCTAAAGGAACTTTTATATGTTAAAGTAGACTTACAGGATCCAGGATCAGGGTGGGGGCCAGGGCAGGGGGCGGGAGGGGAGGAGGGGAGGGGAGGGGCAGGCTAGGATTCCTTTACCCTTAGCAAAGAGTCTGGAGGCAGCTGAGTCCCTAGAGGAATGTCACTCTGCCTGTTTCAAGGACTTGTCAATGGGCTGTAGGTAGTAAGGAAATTTAATAACTTCTCTTCTGCCTTTGTTTCCCACATCGGGTTCTCCAAGGGTTATGTGAAAACACGGCGAGATTGCAGGTGGAGAGCTAACATGGTCAAACGGTTGTGAAGGAAGGTGGGAAAGACCAATCAGGGAGTCGTTTCAGTACTCCAGACAAGAAATACTGAGAACCAAGGTAGTGGAGATAGAGAGGAAGGGACGACTTTCAGCAATAGTCGGAGGCAAAAATGGTAAGACTTGCTAATTGATTAAATAATGAGGGTTAGGGACAAAAAGGAGTTAAAAGAAGAGACTCCCAGCTTGGCAAGGGAGTACCATGACCACCAACTAGAACAAAATGAAGGAGTAGGGGCAGGCTTGGAAGGAAAAAAGCAATTGAATTTAGGGTATTTTGAATTTGAGATGTCCATGGGGCATGCAGGTGGGAAATCCTACACGGAGTTGGACACATCGCAGATGATAAGTTATCGCTGTATTGGCGAGAGTTGGACTGAGCATGCCCAGTAGCAACCCGAGGACAAGGTCCAAGGGAGAACACTGAGCTGCACCTGTGTCGAAGACAGATACAAGAAGGACATGAGCGAAATAGAGGAATAGGGTAACAGGAACCCAGTATTTCAGAAGCCAAGGGACTAGTGAGCTCTGATACGAAGAGAGTAAGGAAATCAGAAATACCTAGCTGATGGACACTTTTCCTTGACTGTCCTGCATGGGATTTACATGAATCTAAAAATGTCTCAGTCTACAATCCTAGTTGGGGCCGGGGGCGGGGGAACTGTAGGAAGAAAGACCACACAATGTCTCTTCATGAATCTATTTCACATGCCTCACCTGAAACTCTTGTCCTTCTATTTAAAGCATTCTCTTGTGTCCTGTCTTCCAGGGAAACAGAACGTAGTCACTCACCATTACTCAGGCAATCCGCTTCCCTGTGTCTGATTTACAGCATTTCTTTCCGATTTCCTTCCTACCACTTGGTCCAGGGTTCTCAAGTTTTCTGTAGTCTGCCCCCCCAGGTCACTGTTTTTGGTAGTCACTCTACATTTTCTTAGCCAGCTGGGAGGGAAAAATGGAACTATTGTGAGGGTCTGGTGGGTGCTGAGTGCGGTATCTATACAGGGCTCAGCATCCTGTGGGCTTTGTAGCAACAGGACAGCTCTTTACCTTGCAAGTCACAGCTGGGCTTCACCAAGGCCGCCTGAAGTCTGTCTCAGTGTAAGAATTACATGACCTCATTGAAGTGTTAGAATTGGAAGAAAGCATAGGGCTTGTCCAGTCTCTTTTCCTACTTCCTTGAGGATTTCTCCTACCAAACTCCTCAGATGGCTGACCAGCTCAAACTCAAGCAAATACCGATCCCTTACCGAAGTGGGTTTTTTCCTTAATTCAATATATTGTAAAATCCACTTAGTGCCTCCGGATGGGATGGGCAGGACAGAGTGGACTAAAAGAGGGAAAGATCGGATGGAGTATCAGAGTCCATTAAATGCAGTAAGGAAAATATCCTTTTGTGAAGCTTCTGTTTTCTTCTGGGGGGGAGGAATCTGCGTATATGAGTAGACTATATATCTTACTATGTGTTACAGTCCAAAACTTTCTCCATTGCCCAGCTGAATGACTCATACCAACCCCAGAAAATTAATTTGCTTATTCTTTACTTCATTAAGCTCAGCTTCCATTTAAATCAAATTTTTCAAACTGCTAGCATCCATCCAGTTCAACTCGGCTCCTGGTCTTTTCGCAGTTAATCTGCTTATTTGGGCTAACTGTGCAGCATTTGATCCAGTCCCATTTTATCTAAATGAAGAATGTAAAGAGCTTCATTAAAGAGCTTCCTTCCCTCCCTCCCCTCCCCCTCCCCCTTCCCCTTGCCACTCCTCCCCTCCGCCCTTTCTTTCTTTCCACGCCACCTCTCTGTTATTTTTCCTGGTACCTAATTGGAAACTCCTCATTTGTATTTTTTGACAGCCCAAGCCAAAGGTGCCACTGTTGCTGCTACAGAGCTTTATGATACATGCCTTTTTCAACACCTCTATTATGCCTAGATGGAGTTCTTTCCTGGTAGATCACAAAGCACGAATTCCACATTGCTAAAAAGACCTCCCCCGCCCCCACCCCCACTCTCCAGACTCTCCAAATTAAGCTCACTGTAGCTTTTCTGCTATTGTTGTTTTGCCAGCTCTTTACTTTTGGATGGAGAGAAGATATTCGCCCCGGTGAGCCACTGCACACCCGAAAATTCTGCTTCGATGCAATCTCACACAGCAGCCCGGTCACTCTCTATGACTGTCATGGCATGAAGGGGAACCAGCTCTGGGGATACAGAAAGGTAAGACTCATCTCCCTGCAGGCATTCCCCAACTGCTGCGCTTGTTTCCTAACTCAAAAGTTCGTTAACACACGTTTCTATTTAAATTGTTACCTGGACACGAGTATACACGTTTGGAGACCACCAGCAAAGATTAAAGGAAAGATAGGGTGTGCTGGAAGGGGCATCGTTTTTGGTTCTGCTTGCCGTGTGCACACTCATCACAATCACTTATGATTGACAAATGGCTTTGAGGACGCCTGGGCGGCTCAGTCGGTGAAGCGTCTGCTTTTGGCTCCAGTCATGATCCCAGGGTCCTGGGATGGAGTCCTGCATCCCTGCTCGGCGGGGAGCCTGCTTCTCCCTCTCCCTCTGCCTGCCACTCCCCCTGCTTGTGCTCGCTCTCTGTCTCTCTCTGACGAATAAATAAATACAATCTTTAAAAATAAAAAAAAAGAAAGAAAAATGGCTTTGAGCCAGAACACGCACTGCAGGTGGAGGGACTAGTCTTAGCCCAGACAACTGCAAATGGAGGGACCACGTACCCAATAAACAAATGTAATTTCTGAGAACTTCAAGTCTCTCTCTCTCTCTCTCTCTCTCTCTCACACACACACACACACAGAGACACACACACACACTTAAGACGTCCATTTATTTATATCTCAATCTCATTTGCTTGGGAGCTGTTTGGGTTAAGACAATTAGATTTACATAAATCCACACTCATGTAGGAGTAATCATTGCCACCTTTCTACAGACTGACCCATTTGTAATTTGACCAAAATCCCGCCCAAGGATAACTAAGGAGAACTTTTTTGGGGAAGTTAAGCTTAAAAAATTGTAAAGTTAACATTTAATGATAGAAAAAGATAGTTCGAAAGCAAATATAAAAATCACATTTTAGTGAGTTGATAAAGAGCAATGAAATTTTTATTTTAAAATATTTTCATCGAGTTGCCTTTTGATAACTTTTTAAGATACCGCACAAATTTCTTTTCAACTTTTTTGGTTTTTAGGGCAGGACTTCCTAAACTATACAGACAATGTCATACCCACCACTTTAATCATGCACTTTGGCTCTCCCGTGACCGAGGTTAAACTTAGTATCCCCTGGAATTACGGAAAGCTAAAAGGGAAAAATCTGCAGTGAATCAATATGGGGGAACCACTGGTTTTGATACTTGTTCCCCCACTTACTAAGCTTTCTGGTATCCACTTTTCAGGGGCGGGCACCTAAAATTATACTCAAAGGCAGACTCATTCGTACTAGTTTCTTCTGCACACCACCACCCCCCACAGCCTCTGGCCAACTGTGACTCTGTGACTCTGTGTCCAGAAAAAGTATGAAACATCAGTTGTATCCTTCTGTTTCCCTTATGAACTGCATCACAAATGATTAATCTTGCCAAACCCTTTTTATTATTCAATATGATACAATCTATGGGTGATGCAATAAGAAAGTTGTTTTGTTTTGTTTTTATGGTTATATTCTGACCTTTAAGAAGTTCCTTTCTGGGCACATCAATAAAATACCTGATTCACCATTCGCCTAGTATGCTGGTTGTCCCTGATGATCAGACCATTTCTCATTATTGCACACTTGTAGCATGAGAGACAGAACACTCAAAAACGTGCAGTTAAGCCAAGAAAATACAGTTGTTTTCATTAGTGAGCTTACAAAAGCTTACAGATGGATAAAACCAACTAATACACATGCACAGAGCTCCTGGAGAGGGAAAAAAATGGCTGTGGTGATTTCAAGAGTTAACTCTTACAGCTTTAACATTTTAAACCTTTCCAGGACCCTAAGGGATTTGGGAAAGGGACCCACTGGATACAATTGTGCTGTGGCTCCTTTCTCAGAGGCTTCTGTAGCTGCTGGCCTTGCATTGCTTAGCAAAGGGTTACATTCACTGTGTATTTATATAACAAACAAGGTATTTATACATAATCAGGAACATGCCAAAGGCTCAAAATGGAAAGTTTCTGAAATATCTCATCCTAGTCAATGACTCAGGCTTATTCAAATGCACCTGTTTTTGAAAGCGCTTGTTGTTTATTTCACGGGCTATTCCCAAGGCATAGAGAGAGAAAGCACAAAGAGAGAAGCCTCTCTGGGGTGTTACCTTGTCTATTTAGATGCACTACGTGGCCCTGGGGGCTTCCAGATAGTTTCGCATCTTTCGAGACAGCTTTGGAGCTCCGTCTTTGTATTAGCATATTCATGAATAAACAGGATCCCTAAGACTCTCCTAATTGCCTAAAGGACCGCAGTGGGCCATCTCCTAAGCTCAGAAGGTAATAATCAACATCATCATCTCCAACTGTTAAGGAGGCATTGAGCTAGTGCTTTAGGCATATTACCTCCAACTTCCAGCCACCTAGGTACTATTATGTATAATTCACAGAGGAAGAAACTGATACTGGCATGTTTTTGCCAGAAACAACATTCAGATTCAGGGGCATCTGGCTTTAAGGCCTCTACTTTTCCCTCTGCCATGCCCTTAAGAAATCATAACTGAAACCAAAAGTCATGGTCAACTGCTTTAAAAATAAAGATGAAGATATGGTCATGAAATTATGTGAAAGTGGATCATCGCATTAAGTATTTCAGTACTTAAAATGTTGGTACTAGCCATAACTTAAAGGTGGTGGGGAAAAAGCACATACTTTAAACGTGTAATTTTTTAGTTCCTTTTTAATGACAATTATTTGCAATGTATTTACCACTACATTTACATTAAATTCTTTGGTATCAAAAAAAAAAAAAGATTGGTATTCCCTGGGAGAGTTCCCCAATGCCTTTTGGATTCAGCACCATTGATAGCAACCAACCCCTCCTCCGAGCTACAGGGCAATTTCTCAGAGAAGGAAGGTGGCCAGAAGCTACTTGGCTTGAGTGGGTGAAGGCTGTCATCAGGCCCCACTCTCTGACCCACTGGCAGCCATTGGCCTTCAGTTGTACTTTTTTTTTTTTCAGGAAGATTTTTGTGTCGTCTCCCAGCTTTACTGAGATATAACTGACATATATAACATTGTGTACACTTAAGTGTCCAATGTAATAATTTGACATATGTATACATTGCAAAGCGACCACCACAACAGGTTTAGTTAATACACCCACCACCTCACGGAGTTACAATTCTTCATGTGATGAAAACTTTTAAGATCTACTCTCTCCGCAACTTTCAAATATACGACACAGTATTATTAACTATGGTTACCATGCTGTACTTTACATCCCCAGGACTTATTCCTCTATAACTGCAAGTTTGTACCTTTTGACCACCTATACCTATTACCCCCAACTCTACCACCCAGCTTTCAATTATTCTTAGATGTGAGTCATTGCCAACACAAAAAAAGGGGGGGGGGGGATTCCCTATTTTACAGCCTGTAACTAGGTTCAGTGATACAATTGTGTTCCACAAGAGCAAGTACCAAGAAAGAATCCCAGTCTTGGTTTCCTTTTACCACCAGGGGGACCCCTCTTACAAAAACAATGACTTGTTGGTGACAGTGAAAATATTTAAATTATCAACTGATACCCAAAACAAAAAACTTTCTTCCCTCTTCTTCTACCCTTACATCTAATTAGTCACTAAGACATGTCTGCCCCCACCCCCACCCCCAGCCCATATCTTGAAAATCTGTCCTCTCTGCCGTGTCTACAGACCCTGCCCTACTGGCTGCCCTTTCTATCCTACCCCCTAGATGACTGTCAGAGCTACCGTAAGGGTCATCCTGCCTCCCGTCCCTTCCCTCTCTAATCCATCTTCCATGCTGAAGTCAGACGGAGTTCCTACAAAATCCGGTTGTTGCATTCCTCTGTGTTATAACTTTACTTGGTTTCCCACTAAGTAGAAGATAAAGTGCCTTCCTTCAGTTCTTATCCTGACCCTTTCCAATCCAGTCACCATAATGATTTCCTATCAAGCCTAACACATCCTAATTCATCCTGAAACTGTAATGTGATCTTGAATAAATTATTGTGCATCTATGATTTTCAACCTCCTTATCAACATAAGAGGGATAATAATTAAGTGTACGAAACCATGTAAAAATTAGCTGTTTCCGACCACATGATCAAATTTATATTCATGTGGGTGGAAAATGCAATTTTTACACTGAAAATAGTGGTAAGTTGTAACCTATAATACCACATCACTACAGCAACCTATCCTAAGCAATATTAACTATTATTATCCACCCCCCAAAAAACTAAGAGCTATCTCCCATGTCCCTTTCCTTTGAACTAAAGTTTTATTGAAGTATAATATATACCTTGGTGTGGGTTTCTCTAGATGTATACATAAAGTGAGAATTTGAGGGTGTTTTATTTGGGAGATGGCCCACCAAAATCTTGGTAGGAAGTGGGTAAGTGAATAAGGAAGGGATGGGAGTCAATAAAGGGTGAGTTATAAAGCAAGCACCACTGTGAGCAATTAGAACTCATTCCTACTAAAGATCTCTGGAAACGGTATGGCACATGTACCAGAGAGCAAGGGAGTTGGGATATTCATACACCACTCTAGTCAACCTGTGGTTAAGAATCCTCCTAAGGGGAGGGGAGTTTGTTCTCTGACATCTCTGGGCTGTGGCTCTTACAGACAAAACTGTTCTTGAGACCAGAGGCAGCCCTTAGGGAGTGAGATACAGTGGCCAGCTGCTGGGGTTGGGCCAGCATGCACTGAATTGGTGAGGCCTGAAGAGCTATGGGCAGGGTACAGATACTGCGTGAGAATCCAGTTGCTCCACATTTTTGTCAACTCTTGGCATTCTGTTTCTTCTTTTCCTCTTTTCATTTTGTGGTTGTAGAGTGATATTACATGCTCGTTAGCTGTTTAGGACATCTTCTTTGTGAAGGACCTGTTAAGTCTTTTGACCATTTTTTTATCGTGGGTTGTCTGCCTTTTTCTTACAGATTTTTGGATAGATAGGTAATAGATAGGTAGATGATAGATAGATAGATAGATAGATAGATAGATAGATAGATAGATAGATAAAAGTGCTTTTTTGGGGGCGCCTGGGTGGCACAGCGGTTGAGCGTCTGCCTTCGGCTCAGGGCGTGATCCCGGCGTTCCGGGATCGAGCCCCACATCGGGCTCCTCTGCTATGAGCCTGCTTCTTCCTCTCCCACTCCCCCTGCTTGTGTTCCCTCTCTCGCTGGCTGTCTCTCTCTCTGTCAAATAAATAAATAAAATCTTTTAAAAAAAAAAGTGCTTTTTTGGACATACATATTGTAAATATCTTATTCCAGTTGATGTCTTTCCTTTTTTCTCTACAGAATATCTTGAGGAAGAGCTGTTCTTTATGATTAGTGTCTTTTGTGTCCTGTTTAGGAAATCTTTGCCCACACCAAAGTCATGAAGATAGTCTTTTAAGTCATTTTTGGAAGATTTATTGTTTAATCTTCTACCTTTTGGTATATAATTCCGTGAAATATTTTATGGATGCAGTGTAATGTGGAGTTGATTCCTTTTTCATATTTATATCCAATGGATCAATCACCATTTATTAAAAAGACCATTTTTTTCCCTGCTGCATGGAAGTAGCACCTTTGTCATAAGTCAAGGGGCCTTATATTCATGAGTCTATCTATGAATCCTCAAGTTTTTACCATCTAAGACTAAATAGTCTTAGCCACACAGAAGGTAACCTAATGGAAATAAACTAACTTAATCTAATAAGAGGGATATCCAAAAACCCACAACAGCCATCACTCTTCGTGGTGAAATGTGAAAGCTTTCCTCCAGGGACTAGGAATAACATATAATGTCTGCTCTCATCGCTTCTATTTTACATAGTACAGGAGAGCCTACCCAGAGTAACCAGGCAAAATTAAGAAATTAAATGGTATGAGAATTGGAAAGGAATAAATAAAACAGTCAATTCACAGATGAAATAGTATATAGAAAATCCAAAAGATTATACATTTAAACTATTAAAATTACTAAGTACCTTTAGAATAGTCCTGGATGCAAGGTAAATATAAGAAACACAAATGTCTATATACCAGCAACAAGAAGATAGAAAATGCAAAAATAATTTCATTTGAAAAGCAAAATAAATCTCACAACAGGGATGAAGATAAATGTCACAACAGAGGTGACAGACCCTTACACAGAAAGCTACAAAACATCGCTAAGTGGAATTTAAAGCTATATACAGAGATCTATCGTGTTCAAGCATAAGACTCAATGTGGTGAAGATAACAGTTATCAAAAGGGTATATACGTTTAATGCAAAGTTAGTCCAAACCCCAGTAGGTTTATTTCTGGAACTTGATAAACTGATTCTGAAATTTATATGGAAATGAAAGGGCCGAGAATACCCAAGAAACTGTTGACCAGGGAAAAGAACAAATATCAAACATTCTAAAGGCACAGTTTCCAGGACATTGTAAAGGTACATTCAAGGCAGTATGGTGTTGACATAAGGTGAGTCTGACTGAGGCTCTCTAGAAGGTGAGGCCTGGGTGTTGGTATTTTTTGAAGGCTGCTAAAACAGTCTCGTGTCTCGGCAGCCAGGTGGAGAATCCCCTTTCTAACTCCAGTGTTTACCTACTTCCTTTACCCTGGTCCTCCCGTCTGCTTTAGTTGGAATTTACCCCCATTTGTATTCCTATACCATTCTGTTTCTTCTTTTGTACCAGGAACATTGTTGTCTACATAATTAGTCTCCCTTTATAGATGTTAACTACCCGAGAGCAGGAACTTCTTCTTTCACTTCTGTATGGCCTGCTTGATGTCTAATATATAGAAGTTCCTAAATAAGCATTTTTTTAATGGCTTAAAGAATTCCTGGGGTCAATTATTGATATGTTCTTCTCCTTCATGAACCCCAAGCTGTGCTGGATAAAATTTAACATATCTCATGGAAGCAACCCAAATGTCCATTAATAGATGAGTGAATAAAAAAGATGTCATATATATATAATGGAATATGTCATGAAATATTACTTAGCTATAAAAAAGGATGAGATCTTGCCATTTGCAACAACACAGATGGGCCTGGAGGGTATAACGCTAAGTGAAATAAGTCAGCCAGTGAAAGACATATACCATGTGATTTCACTTATGTGTGGAATCTAAAAACAAACGAACAAACAAAAAGCAGAAACAGACCCATAAATACAGAGAAGAAACTGATGTTTGCCAGAGAGGGGGTGGGGGATGGGCAAAATGGGTGAAGGGGAGTGGGAGACACAGGCTTCCCGTCATGGAATGAATAAGTCACGGGGATGAAATGTACAGCATAGGGAATACAGTCAATGGTATTGTAACAGCGTTGTATGGTGACAGATGGGAGCTATTCTTGTGGTGAACATAGCATAAGGTATAGAGTTGTTGAATCACTATGTTGTAACCTGAAACCAATATAACATTGCATATCAACTATATTTCAGTTAAAAAGAAAGAAGAAAATAACCAACAACAACAACACTTAACACATGTTTGTTTGTTTGTTTATTTGTTTTTTGTCTCCGAACCACATACACAGCCTCCCCAAAGACCAAAAGTGAAAGGTTTAAATTACTATTCTTAGTTGCTCCCTAGGGTGTTCTTGTAGTTTAACTGCCATAGGAAAGGGCTTAAAAATAACATCAAACAGGAAATACAGATAAGAAGTTTCCTTTCAGGCTAAATTGATAACATTTCAACAGTCACATTAGTTTAAAAAGTGAGTGGGCGGAATTCTTGGCATGTGCCTACATTTGCCTATTTATTGTAACTTGTGATATATGCCAGGGCTTTGGCCTCCCAGCTCATAAAATCCTGCTGGTCCACAAGGATGCCAGATGGAAGGCCACAAGGTTCTTATTTTTAAAGTGTTCTGGTTAGGTATTGATTTAGGACCAAAAAATGAGGAAAGTCTATACAAAGAGTTTAATTAAAAGGCATGTATTCCAACTTGGGTTATGATGTATGAAGCCCCACTACAAAATCCCGGACTTCTGGTCATACTTAGGCAGTCACACTATCCCAGTTCAGCCCATTCATTTCTGGACGGTCCCAAGTATTAAAAAGTTCTGGATGTGAGGGCGATCTGGCTGCAACATCTGTCACCCCATTGATCGCCAGGGTTGATTCGGCTGATCTGGCTGGCTAGGCGGGCGTCCCCTTCCTCCCTCACCGCTTCATGTGCGTCCCTCCCGAAGCTGCGCGCTCGGTCGAAGAGGACGACCTTCCCTGATAGAGGAGGACCGTTCTTCGGTCAAGGGTATACGAGTAGCTGCGCTCCCCTGCTAGAACTTCCAAACAAGCTCTCAAGGTCCAAGTATTAAAAAGTTCTTCCCTGGCCTTCGATACCACACCGCTTAAATTTAATCCATTTCACTGCATACAGATCCCAAGTATTTGAACAAAGCTTGCCCTATCTTTACTCTTTACTTGGTCCAATTTTCTGCCACTACTCTTCATGTGACTTAATTTGGATCTACCTCCACTTCCTGGACACTCACTCTTAACACACTCCAAATAGTTCTAGAAAGTGGCATGATACCCAGAACAGAACACAATATTCTGGGTGTGTTCTGATCAAAGGAATCGAATCTGTTTCTAGCATTCTCTGTTACGATTGAGTTAATTGATTTTTGACTTTAACTTTACGTACTGTGCTTTTTAATAAATTTTCAGTATAAAAACCCACAGTCTTATTCTCATTTTGCCACACAGCTGCATCTCTAGAGTCTTCTCCCTGTATAATTCATCTTTTATACTTGTGTAGCTATCCATTTGTTTCTATTAAATTCTATCTCACCAGATTTACTTCACCCTAGGTTTTGACTCTTTGATCTAACTTATGAGCCCTCAAATGAGTTTGTTGCAACCATGAACTGGATACGCACGCCTTCACCTAAGTTGTGGGTCCCAATGCACAAGGCAAGAACCGAGCCCTCGGCCATAGAGCAGAGCTGACACTGGCCCATCAATGTGCATCACTTGGCTGAAGTTATTCAACCACATACAAATTACCTGATAGTTATTTCCTCCAGCCCACATTTCTCCAGCTTGCCCAACAGAGAACAGAGAGGGGCTTTTCAAATACCTTGCTGAAAACAATATGCACAATGTCTACATCCTACTTCCATTTGTAATAAGAGACTGAAATCCTGGGGCGCCTGGGTGGCACAGCGGTTGGGCGTCTGCCTTCGGCTCAGGGCGTGATCCCGGCGTTCTGGGATCGAGCCCCACATCAGGCTCCTCCGCTATGACCCTGCTGCTTCCTCTCCCACTCCCCCTGCTTGTGCTCCCTCTCTCACTGGCTATCTCTATCCAGTTGAATAAATAAATAAAATCTTAAAAAAAAAAAAAAAGAGACTGAAATCCTTGTACCCAAAGAAGTTATGATCTTCATGTCAAATGAAGGATTCAACCGAGAAGGCGGTTAACACCCAGGAAGGAAATACATTCAGCACGATGACACTACATTTCCAATAGTGTTATCATCCCATCCTGTTTTTATTTGTATGTCTCCCTTAGTTGTCACAACCTTTTAACTTGTGCTGTTTCCGAGTAACTTAGCAATATTCCTACTAACTAAGAATATCCTAACAAACTTAATTGCCATTCTCCGATCACTCAGAACAAGAAAGGCTCCATCGCAGACTATCCCAGGCTCCAGCATAAGGATAAAGGCTTCCTGAATTAAATGCCTGCCAAAGTTTAGACTAACAGAAAATAATCTTGGTAATAACAACTACAAACAATTTCAGTCAGTATTTAAATTTAAATTAGTATTTGCTAAGGATCAGAGTAGAGTAGGACTGCTGGTTGGCTCAGCCAAGAAGAGCACTGAAGCATAACTTAGAGGTCAAGGTCCTGTTGGATCGGAGACTGGTGTTCAGGCTCTTGTGTGGATCCTGGCTCTGGGGTCTTGGAAAACTTCCTTACTACGCACTTTCGTTTCCTTATTCATAAAATGGGGATAATAATAGTTTCTATCTTGGAGGATTGTTGAGATGCTTAAATCAAATTTAAATGTACCTGGCACATGGCACTTAAGAGTTCAAGTAATGCTAACTATTGCAAACTATGTGTTCAACAAACTATCTTCCGATTTGACTCTAGCTCTTCCAGCAAGTTTTCACACAGGAAAATATGGGCTAGTTAGTTGTATTTCTGTATTGCACATTTTTGTACCATTTTAGTTACTTAGCTATAGCTGGGTATTAGATAGTAAATTCCATAAGAGCGGGGGTTTTTCTCTGCTTTCTTTCATTCAGTACCTAAAACACTGGTTGACGTCGAGTTGGCACTTAATTAGCATTTGTTGAATAGATCAATAAATGAACTTAGCTTCCTATTTGTCCACATTCACTATCTCCAGATTGCTTATGTGGTTTACATAGATAAAATGAGAAAATCTACATAGAATACTCAGCACTGCCAGACACATAGATTCATAATAAATAGCAGCTATTATTATTATGTTCATATGACTCCCAGAAGGTTTACTGAGGGGAGAAAAAGAGCCATGGACAGACGGAAACAAGATATGGAGCAGATGGGTTTTCTCTACTCTTAGAGCTCTCAGTCTAGTGGGGAGGCAGACAAAAATAATTAAATAAATTAAGTTCCAGGATAATATGAGAACACAAAACACTGGGCTCTACCCAGGTCAGAGAAGTAAGCAAGGCTTCTCTGACAAGCTAACATTTAAATGGAGATCTAAAAAGATGAGTAGGAATTAGGTAAGTAAAGGAAGTAACAGAGAAGACGACCCCAGATATAATATCAGCATATGCAAAGGCCCTGAGGTAGGCAAGATCTTGGCTTTCTTGGAAAAACAGAGAGAAGCCAGTTGGAAGGTGTGAGTGTGAGGGAAAATGATGAACTATAAAACCAGACATCTGGCCAGGGACAGGACTATACAAGACCTTGTCGGCTATGTCAAGAATTTAGCTAAGAGACCAAGAAGGCTTTGAATGGTTTGAAGAGCAGGGCTCTGATCAGATTAGATTTTTTAATAATTCTGGCCACTGTCAGGAGAATTAAGGATATGCTCAAGTACATCGCTTGCCTGTAGCCCAGAAAAGCCGGTGGGGAGAGCAAGGTGTAGGGGTTGAGGGTCTGCTGTGGCTGGCACCGTCTCAGCACACACACCAAGGGGCTCTGTCAGGACCTTAAGAAACCTTGTTTCTGATTGGCCAAATTAGCCACTGATGCAAGAAAACCAATTTTCTTCTCCTGTGAAGAATTCTACCTGTCAAAGAAAAAAATGGAAAAGAACAGACAGTCAGACTGCTTTGTCCCTGTTATGCCTATCAACGTATTATTCGCATTCCCCCAGATGCCAACCGTAAAAGTAGGCAGGAAAAAACTACCTAATTTGTCTTTCTTCCAGAACACAAAGGACATTCATGTATCAACCTTGTTCTTCCGCACAACATTCAGAGGTGGGAAGGCAGATATTCTCAATCTTATCTCATCCCACTCTCCTCTCCACTCCATTCATTTTGCAGCTGGAAAACCTGTATCGCTGACAAAGTGACCATCAGAGATTATTGTCAGGGATCAAAATAGGATTAAAAACTAGGAATATGGGGCGCCTGGGTGGCGCAGTTGTTAAGCGTCTGCCTTCGGCTCAGGGCGTGATCCTGGCGTTATGGGATCGAGCCCCACATCAGGCTCCTCCGCTATGAGCCTGCTTCTTCCTCTCCCACTCCCTCTGCTTGTGTTCCCTCTCTCGCTGGCTGTCTCTATCTCTGTCGAATAAATAAATAAAATCTTAAAAAAAAAAAAGTAGGAATAATTTGGGGCACCTGGGTGGCTCAGTTGGTTAAGCGTCCGACTCTTGGTTTCAGCTCAGGTCTTGATCTCAGGGTTGTGAGTTAGAGCCCTGCGTAAAAAACAAAAACAAAAACAAAACACCTCGCAATATCCATAATAGACACCAAAGGCATTGGACGGAAAGGAGCTCTCTCTCACAAAAGCATTCTCTTTCAATGTATGTTACCCAGAAATGAAGAGTCAGTGGAAGGGAGCCACTCTGTTCTCCCCATGGTGCATGGAGGAGCTAGCCTCAGGCCCAGTCTATACCCAACTGCTTACTGGGCCTCTGAACCTGGATGGTTCATCGCTGCCTCCAGCTGGTTCTACCGAAAACAGAAGTCACTCTCCTCCCCCGCTACCTGATCCAGTCCCTCTTCCTGCCTTTCTTGCCTCAACACTGCTTTTCCTCCACTTCTTCCCCCACCTTAGGCCCCACGTGCCATTATCAGAATGTTCTCTCCATTTACTTCTCAAATGGCTCTCAGATCATTTCTCAGGTCACCCCCAACTCACCCCCATTGCTTTGGGTCTTGATTTTGCCAGCTTCAATCTGGGTGATGGCAGTGGCCTCGCACTATTCTTTTGGCCAGGGTCTAATGCCTCCCTGTCCCCACTCCATCCTCCTCCCTGCTACTAGCATGTTCCACCCAAAATATGGATTCTGTGGCTCCTTTTTTTAAATCTTCCAGTGGCCACCTCCCAAACACAGGAAAAATCAAGCCTGAGCAATGTACCCCAGTCTCTGCATGATATCTCTTGGATATCATTGTCTGGAATTCACCTTGCTCATTGTGGTCCAGTCACACCAAATGACTTGCTGGTCCCTAGGACATGAGCTAGCTCTCCATTACCTCTGACATATCTCCTCCCACTCTGCCTCACCCTGACCCGGGGCCCCCTGCTGTTCCTCTAACCCCCCACGGTGCATTCCTGCTTAGCACCTTAGCACCTTTGCCCTGGCTGTTCTGTCTGGAACTCTCTTCCCCCAAATATTGGCATGGCTAAATCCCTCACCTTCTTCAAGACTACCCAGATGTCACCTTCTCAATGAGGTGTACTCTTGCTGCCCTATTTAAATTTGCACACGAACGCTATATCTATCTATCTATATATTTTAACCTATTATGCCCATTGTTAATTGTCTACACCCTACTGCCTCACCCCCACCCTGCCTCTAACATGTAAGTTCCAGGAAGGTGGGGGGTTTTGTCTTGTGACGTTCACTGAAATATCCTAGCCACCTAAAACACTGCCTAGTAAATAGTAGGTCCCAAATAAATTTTTGTTGAACAGATTGAACGCTATCACATCTCTCCCTTCCCATGTTCCTCTCTATATCTCAGATACCCTCATGCATTATATTTCCCTCCATCCACAGTCTCATTGGCACTTTTTTTACTCCATACATTTCTCGTTTACCTCTTGGTCTCCCCCACTTCTTGGGTTAAGAGAAGCGTCTCAGCTTATCTTTCTACGCCAATCTCCTAATACATACCAGAAAATAAAAGGCATTCAATAGCTATTTCTTGAACTCTGGCCTGAATCATGTTGTATTTTAGACAAAGGACTGAAACACACGAACCACATACAAACTGACCATAATTACATAGAAGAGCTCATTCCCGAGCTGTACATCACCTTTGTTCTGTAAATCCTTTTGCTTAAAACGGAAGGGACGGGTATATCAATTTGGATAACTGGTTGAGGCAGGAGCTGATTTCTGCAAATTCTCTTTTGCCAGGATTTCAGAGAACGCAGTTTGGTCTTGAATAGCTGGTCTCGGATACAGATGGTTTGTATGTTCTGATTTTTAGAATTGGGGATGCTCCCTGACTAAAAATAAATTAGGGGAAGATGCAGAGTGGAAGCACTTATTATATGTAGGATATTGTGCCAGCGATTTTACATATATTAACTCATTTTATCCTCACAACTAACTCGTGCGGAATATATTATTATCTCTCTTTTACAGATGAGGAGGCTGGAGTTCAGAGAATTAAATACTGCCCAAGGTCACACAACAAGGACTTGGCATGACTGGAATTTGATCCAAATCCCCTGCAGAACAAAACCCCAGCCCTTGACCCAACATAGGTTGCCTTCTCCCCCACCGTGTGCGAGCTCTATTCTCAGAGTCATCTTTCTACACATTGTGAACTCACACATTTATTGTATTGTCTTTGTAGCTGTGGGATTTTGTTCTTACATTACCTTGCAAATGGCATGGAATGCTTTCTACAACTTACTCAGGCCTTCAAAACTCAGATCCTGTAGAAGTATGGAATCAAATCGAATTTAGTGCCGGCTGATGACGTCACACAGATGCCAATCAAATCGCAGGTCAGCTTCAGGGAGGTGTCCCTTTCAGTCTATGCCTTTCACAGCATAGACTGACCGGCCAGAACTGGACAATGAGTCTGGCCAGATTGGATTAGGAAGGGCAGTTCCACAATCCTAAATGTGAACTTTTTCATTTCCTGCTCAAGGATTTCTCATTTTCTTAGGCAAAACCCAAACAGGAGCAACAAGGGAGGAAGCAGGCAGGGAAGGCGGGAGAGGTAGAGGAGACAGGAAAGGTAGAGTTTGCCGTATGACACTGTGAACAGCCAGAGCGTATGCTCTTGCTTTCCTCTCAGGACTGAACAGGGAACAGTCCAGCCAAAAGCACCCTTTAAGGAGGATTGTTATGGAACAGCAGACTTGCCAAAGCACACAGAAGTCTATTCCAAAGGAAAAAAAAACAAACTGTATTCGGTTCTGTTACCACCCTCTGTTGTCGTGAGATGAAGGGCAGGGGAGCAAAGGGCTGTCATAGAACAAGAGACCATATTGACGAATGATTACTCCGTCCACTGACTTAGTTCCGGCCAGGAAAGTCATCAGTAAAGATACTTTGTAATTCCAAAGCTTAGCTGAATAGAAAGTATAAAGATGGCAACGTTCGTGGCCCCCAAGGTCAAAAGGGCCAAACGCATGCTCTGGGGAGGCAGACAGTGCCTCCAGAAGCTTCTCCTGTAGCACCTGGAGGATACCCCCAAAGACAAGGGTGAACAGAGCTCAGTCTATAACCAGAGAATGATCAATCTGCTGAGTATTGTTGATAATCTCTAGTTTGATGCCCTGTCATTCATCTCTGTCCGCAGTGAACTTTGGTATAAAAGGCTCATTCCATTTTATGTCCAGGAGAGGTCTTACAGATTAATCTTATCTACCCTCTCATTGTACTGATGGAGCTTCTCAGCCACAGATGGGTCAAGGGAATTCAACTTTTCAACTTCTATGAGACCACAAAGTACAATAAGAGAAAACACAGGGACGCCTGGGTGCCTCAGTCAGTTGAGCGTCTGCCTTTGGCTCAGGTCATGATCCCGGGGTCCTGGGATTGAGTCCCACATCAGGCTCCTTGCTCAGCCGGGAGCCTGCTTCTCCCTCTGCCTGCGGCTCCCCCTGCTTGTGCTCTCGCTTTCTCTCTGGCAAATGAATATATAAGGGACGCCTGGTGGCTCAGTCATTAAGCAGCTGCCTTCAGCTCCGGCCATGATCCCAGAGTCCTGGGATGGAGCCCCACAGTGGGCTCCCTGCTCAGCAGGAGGACTATTTCTCCCTCTCCCACTCCCCCTGCTTGTGCTCCCTCTCTTGCTGTCTCTCTCTGTGTCAAGTAAATAAATAAAATCTTTTTAAAAAAATAATACATAAAAAATCTTTTTAAAAAAGAATTAAAAAAAAAAAAAAGAAAGCATTCTGGATTTTTCCAGGTGGGGCTGAATGTGCATATCCTGTCAGTCCTCTTGCATATACCTGTATATGTCAGGCATGTGTTCCTGTTTGAGACTGGGAGAAATATGATGACCTTATAGCTCAGAAAACACCGGTCAGAAAATCCGGTTTGGCTTTTGCATCCCTACTGAAGTACAGAAGCTGGTGAAGGGAAGAGAATAGAAACATGTTCTACTCCTTTTTTTTTTTTTTCATTTTTTTAGCTTTCATAGAAATATGTGTTTTGGGGGAGAAACTGCGAGCTTATAAAGGTCCCCACTTGAGCTACTGGCCAAGGGAACAATAGAAGGAAATGCAGATAAGTAAGGGGAAAAAAGAAGCAGACGTAGGTGGAACAAAGGGAATTAGAATTTAGTAGGTCACACAGAATTTTCAGGAATCGAACAGTTTAGGAATGCTCTTTGAAAAACTGATTTAAATATACCGTGTAGCTAAATTGGTAGAAGTTAGGGGTAGGAGACTGAGCGTGAGAGATGGTGGGAAGCAAGAGGGTGGGCACAAAAGAGACAGCAGCCCAAGGGACCACCACAGCCGTGAGGAGGGGTTTCTGACTGTAAGCTTCACCCCAAGAGAGAAGAATATGTGGGGTGAGCTGCAGAGCGCGCTTGCCTCCCTCCTAGACTCTGCTCCCTGCACCCAGAATAGAAGGGAGTTCCTCAGAGCTTCCCCTGGGGTCCGACAGCAGCCAAGGTAGCAAAGCCCCAGAGGAAGAAAAGGGGAAGGACACCTCTTTGTGGAAAGAAAATAAAATCCGCAATAAATCCAGGAAACTTAAGAAAACAAAAGAGAAAAGTGAGCCTTTGTATGAGGTCCAGCTCTTTGTTTACACTAAACAGAAACAAGCACTAAATTGCAGGGCACTGCCTTTCTCCTTCCTTATTCTTCCTTCACACGCTGCCTAACTGTGCAAACATCCGGGTCCTAAAAGGACATTAAATATTGGTTGATGGAATCCTAACATCCAGGAGCAACCCAGAAATATTTACACAGGCTGTCCGAGAAACTCTGTCATTCCGAAAGCATTGAGTCAAGTATTCCTCAGTTAAAGAACATAATCAGAACCTCTGAACATTTCCTAAAAAATCGTATTTGGTCCCGAAATTCAAGCAATGACTTGAGAACACTTTTTACATGTTCTTGGCAATTTTTGTTTTGTTTGTTTGTTTGGTTTCGGGTTTTTTGCATGGCTGAGACAAACGTTTTTGTTACTAGTTAAGGATTTGTTTTTCTCTTTACATTACCTTCCTTTTCCCTACTTGAACAATAAAGAGAGGTGTGTGTTGGGGCCCCTGGTTGGCTCAGTTGGAAGAGTGTTCGACTCTTGATCTCGGGGTCATGAGTTTGAAACCCACGCTGGGTATAGAGATTACTTAAAGAAAAAAAAAAAAAGAGGCGTGTGTTCGAGGCTGTTCGGATGCTGGGCTTGCTCACCGCTTACCCTTTGTGCCCGCGTAGCACCTTTCCCTCACAGAGCTGCTAGCTCGATCATGGACTCAGCAACTTTTTTTTAAAAAAGTGACTGCTGCCTCCTCCCTTCGACAGAAGGCCCCGAGAACTGCCCCTCGGGAAGAGCCGTAATGGCAGAAAGGGAGGTTGGTTGAGTTTGTCCGTGGAGACACGGCCTGTGCCTCAGCGATCTCGGCCCCCGTGCCTTCCGAAGAGGCCAGCTGAGCACCGAGATCATTTGCTTCCTGTTTCTTCTTGTATTTCTCTGTCCCGTTAGAGGCTCAACACCAAGGGAGGGAAAATTATGACTGCTCTGTTCGTGTGTGTGTGTGTGTGTGTGTGTGTGCGCGCGCACGCGTGCACCTGCTGTTTCGTTTGCTGTGGACGGAATTACCGTTTCCGTGCATGTGCCTCTCCCCACACAGCGCCATGAGGGGCAAGCAACCTCATATACTCAGTATCTTTAAAACCCAAGCCTGTAGCAAAATGCTTACTACAGAGTAGGAAATGGATGCATCGCTTTTTTAAACCGACGGTGAAAGAAGGAATTCTTTGTTTCTGATCGAACCTGCCTGGAGTCCCTCCATACAGCCAGCGGACCCTGCGGCACTGTTCTCCATGTGGTTATCCAAACCGCTATTGTTTTGTTTGGGAGATGGTGTCGTTTTCACGCTCTGGGTATACAGTGAATTATAAATAGGGATATTTTACTTCCTCTGTATATTTTGGGTTCAAACCATTCACCATGTATTACATCAGCCCTTTCTTCTCTTTCTGATCCCTCCAGGACAGAACATTATTCCATCCTGTGAGCAACAGCTGCGTGGATTGCAACCCCGCAGAGAAGAAGATTTTCATGGCCAGATGTGACCCTCTCTCTGAGACTCAGCAGTGGATTTTTGAACATATTAATATGACTGTTTTAGACAAATTTAACCACCATGCCAGCTCCTAGAAAGAAAAAAGGAGGAAAGAATGAGTGATTGCCTACAGATTATAAGAACTAAATTTTAGCCAGCATCTGGGTCGAAGGAGTCAGGAATAACATTTCCGAGATCCAGGAAGCCTGGTTTAAAGATTTGTAAATGCCGTGTCAAAGTAGGTTGTCCTGCAGAAATTCCTGCATCTGAAGAACTTGGCCGAGAACCTCACCAGCTGCATCTGAGAACTTGAGACTAGCAGTGCCCTTGCTGGCCAAGGGCAAAGATTATTTAAGGACTTTTGCAAACAACTGCTGAGTTAATCAATCCTAGCATTTCTCAGGTCAAATCCTGCAGTAGTGAGTAGCTATGAATGGATCCTATTAACTGGGTGGGAGGGGGGCGAAAATAGAGTGCATGACTGCTCTGACAACCCGAGGAAACCACAGGTTCAGAACTGGCCACGCTGGAGGGGTGCGCTGTCCTCTCTGGTGCCGCTCTCTGACGAAGAAGGGGGTAAGCAGGTTTAACCCTTAAAAGTGCTGCAGATGATTTTAGAGTGCTCATACCATTCTGTTCTCCCGTTTTTTCTTTTCCAACGAGGGTGCGCTGTCTAATGTTAAGACTCAAGTTCCATCATGAAACGCACTTCCCAGTGTTCACATTCCTTCGTTCACATTTCCTTTTAGAGCAGAGGTAACCTACTGTTCATCGAGGCTCGTGTTCACCCACTGAAGTTCTAATTCAGTGCCCTTGTATGAGTCCAGTTTAAAAACGAAACAAAAACTATGCTACCAAGTTACTCCAAAGAGAAAGATTTCACAGAAGCAGCAAAACCATGTAGGGTTTAGGAGAGGGATTTCCCTAGGAAATCGATTTTTACTTTTCTATTACTTTTAGAATTTTAAAAGTCTGATGTTTGTCCAGTCATACTTTTTATTAAGGAAGGAAATGGAGTGAGGTTGCTGTAATTCGTTTAGGAGATTCTGAAACCCGAATAAATCTACACTCCAAGGGATGTGCGAAAACGGCTTGGTTCACTTCGATTCTGTGCGATCGGTGCTGGGGACGTAGACGCGGTTTCATCTGTTTTGTTTCGGGGTTTTTAATTTGTTTTATATTGCTGATATTAACGATGTTTTTGTTTCACTTGGAAGCTCACAGAAGGAATTTCCATTAATAAAGTTCTTCTGACACCGTTTTCTGTTAATGAGACAATACTTTAGGGGTGACGAAAGGAATGATTACAAAACTGAATGGAACATTTCATCCTTAAAAGACTTTTTTTTTTCTTAATTTTCAGTAATTAAGGGGTGGGGGAAGAATATACAGGGATCCATCGGGATGGGTCTTTGGACGGAAGGGTCGTGTTTGTTACACGTTTCTCAAGCTTTTTCAGGTAGAAAAAGGTTTTATTGTGCTTTTGTTGTTCCTGTTTAGCTTGGTTTTTCTGTAAGCATGTATCTGTGGTCCCGGATGGAGAAGCTTTGGATTTTAGAACTGGGAAGACTCTGAGAATGCAACCCCTTTGTTTTTCCAAATGAATAACAAAAGGCCAAAGAGGAGAGTCCTGATTCCTGGCAAGGCAGCCGGCCCTTCTGAGCAGAGCTTTTCTTCCTGTGTGCGGTCTTGCTCGCTCTGTTACCCAAAGCGTTTCTGGTTCTCACTCTGATGTGACTTGAAATTTTCAGTCACGAGATGAGGCTTTTATGCCTCCCTGGGGATGCTTCTGAGAGTAGCATTCGTGTTCAGAAACTTTAATATATGAAATGTCTTGTAAATGTCCACGATTTTGTTCTTTCCTCAAAATCGAATCAAAATGGCCAGTGAAACCACCCTGCTAGTAGTTGGGCAAGAGTTATTCTGCTATCTTTCCTGGTTTTTCAAGCAGTCTTTTGAAGAGCTATTCTTTTTAAAATGACAGTCACAGAGGTTTTTGTGTGTGTAGGTCAAGAGATCTTGAAGCACGTGAGACGCAGAGTAGAGAAAACCAACAGTGAGAAATTAACCTGTGTGTTGAACAAGCCCAGAGAGTGAGTGAAGATTTATCTCAAGTGTTCGGAAAGCAATCTGGTTGTAGAATTAGAGGAAGCTATAACAATTCACACTATGTCATTAAATAATTGACTGCTATTTACAGTTCCACCAAAGAGCCACCCCTGGGTTCCGCACCCTGGAAAGCACAGGCTCGCAATACGTCAAGATGCTGTAATCACGGGAAGCTAGCCGTGACATGTTCGGCACTGTTTTCTGAGAAAGCCTGAAGACCGCATCATTCTAGTGTCATACCCAGGACCGACGAACATTGGTTTCCCGACCTCAGAGGGGCTTGTCTCTTGTATCTAATCTTACCTTTGAGCAAAGGGGTGTAATATAAAATATTACAATTAGTTGAAAAATTTAAGAGAAGCCTGAGACATTAAAGCCAAAATCACAACTTCAAACTGCCAAGCAATTAAGTGTGCCCAAATGGGGGACATCCAAACAGACTAAAATGAAGCCCAGAGAATCGACTTCTTAGCAGATGCACAGAGCGCTGCCAATCAGCACATTTCAGGAGGCATTCCCAGTCCCACCAAAGGTTGGGACTCCACTTACTTGAAAAACCACCACTACTATTGCGAAAAATAGAAAATTACATATGTCCTCTATTTGTTTGGCAAAGAGGAACTGAATGGTTTTCAAGAAGATTCTCTTTCCTGGAAATAACACGATTCAGACATTAGTACAGTCCTGACTTACTCTTTTATCAGAATGGGAGGGAAAATAGCATAAAGTTAATCTGGCCTCAGGAATTGCTGTTTCTCCATAATAAGAAATGGTTTTGCCAAAAGTTAGAACATAATTTTTTTAAAAGATTATTTTTTTTAAAGATTTTATTTATTTATTCGACAGAGATAGAGACAGCCAGCGAGAGAGAGAACACAAGCAGGGGGAGTGGGAGAGGAAGAAGCAGGCTCCCAGCGGAGGAGCCTGATGTGGGGCTCGATCCCAGAACGCCGGGATCACGCCCTGAGCCGAAGGCAGACGCTTAACCGCTGTGCCACCCAGGCGCCCCAGAACATAATTTTTTATACCCTTATGTAGGTACTGAGGAAAGGCTATGCTGAAAAACAATTGTGAACTAATGATGGGATTTATACTTTGTTCCAAGCTGAATTAATGCCATGGTAATAACAACGGATTAGCGTCTCTGTCTACCGCTATTTAGTTCAAGATATGAATACGATGACATGACTTTTTAAATGTACTCATTATAAAAGAGGCCTCGGTGAATAATGTAAGTTCCAAAGTTATTTTGTGAATTGGTAATATCGAACTTTATAAAGA
Source organism: Ursus americanus (assembly GCF_024610735.1). Taxonomy (NCBI): domain Eukaryota; kingdom Metazoa; phylum Chordata; class Mammalia; order Carnivora; family Ursidae; genus Ursus; species Ursus americanus. The sequence goes on from NC_142139.1 coordinate 59,039,765, forward strand.
GATTCATAGCATAGAACGAACTGGATTTGCTGTCGATGAAAGAGAGGTTTAGGTCCATTCCGTTCACGTTCTTGCGAAACATAAAACCAATGACAATGCTTGACACCATTTCCTTTAGGGACAATTATACATTTTTTTAAAAAAACGCCAAAAAATATGTAAAGGGCATATAAATATCTATTTTGTGATTCTTGCCCTCACGTGGAAAGCTTCTGTTTCAATTCTTTCGTAAGTAAGGAAATAGCAGAAAGAACTCCTTTATTGGAATGGGTATAAAGTCCGTGTCAGACACATCAAAAGCGCCAATGGCCCTTCAGTTAAGAAGCCAGCTCTCCAGTCATGAGAGGAAGGCCACACTCACCACCGTGCGACACACCTGCGCCCAGGACTTGACGTATCTGAAGACCAGAATGGAGTTGAGGTCTATCACCAACGGCTTTTGATTCCCATCTTAAGTGTTAGCGAATCTCCCAGGAGTGGACAGTCCCGAGCCCCACCCCACCGCCATGCCTTCACATGCTTCCAGATTATTTAGAATTCAGAACCATCCTAATGATATGTGAGTCTCGTGAACATTGATTTATCCCCGGGAACCCCCTTTGTAAAGTCTCTTTAGGCTTCTTCCCCTGGCAGAAATATAAGGCCGCGATACACTTTCCTAAACAGGTGCTGGAGATGAGGCAGCAAGGCACGTCGTATAAATCCTGAGAAGGAACACCTCGAAGGAAAAATGTTTTTAAGTGGCTCTCCACGATTCTGCGACGAAACATGCACGGTGAGAGGTAAACTGTATCTCTAACACGGGTGTGTGTAGTCCTCTCCATTCCCCTCATCGACAAGCTCCACCTGGCCACCGTAACTCTCCGATGACACCGCGAACTGTAATTACTCTCTCTGCGCCAAACTGTGGCGGAGAACACCGAAGCGTGACAAGTGGCCAGTCCTGCCCACACCGCCGATGTTGGAAGATTGCTCTTTGATTTATGTCTGCAGCCTTTGCTTGCAGAACCGGGAGCTGTTTGCAACTCTATTTGGTAGACTTGACATTGGCCTGAAGCTTTTATTCACAGTCACTCATCTCTACACTTGACGCACCAGGCTGATGCATCTGGTACTGTGGCTTCTCAGCAGACAACAGCTCAGGCACATGTTTGATACTTCACTTCAGAGAAACCTGGGAACATTTCTTCTATCCCTCCTGCCTGAAGCTGCCCCCTCCAGCTCACCGCACAATAGCCTCCTGGGGCTGCCGCAGTCTGCCACTCTGCACCTTTGCTAGGTCCCACCGAGATGCCACCGACCTCAACACAGAAGTCTGGCTACATTTCAGAATCTTACTGCTCATGCTTTTGTTCTGACATTCCTCACCTTGGGGTGGGGGGGATGTTTGTAACTAAGTGACACAGATCCCGATTTGCCAGGGACAGCCCTGGCTTATGCATGCTGTCCTGTGTGTTTATTAACAGCGTCCCTTTTTCTCTCAAAAGTGTCGCAAATCAGATGGTCATTATCTATAATCCACCTGACTGTTTACTTCATAGTTCCTTAGGGAAAGTTAAAATGTCCTGTATTTATTAATGCTTACAGCCTGCAAGAGACCAACTAGTCTCACTCTTTCTCTTCAAACAGGACCAAGCAAAAAGCAGTTATATTTGTTGATTGCCTATTGCATTCACATGCGATAAGTTCTCTCCAGGTTGCTTAAATGAAAGCTTTTCAATCAAGAGTTCTTATACCCACCTAAATCTTTTTGCTGAATTAAGAGGATTCTAATTATTTGTTTTTTCATGATTTTAAAAATATATTTAAAATCAACTAAGTCATTTTCAACTTTTCCAAGCTCAAAACAGTAGATGCTCACCATTGGCCATATTATTAATTCTCAATATTACGGTATAGGATAGAAACAGATAAGGTAGGTAGGTAAGTAGGTAGGTGGATAGATAGGTACATTCTATTTGCATTATTGATTTTGTTTTTCAAAATGACTTTACATTTAACTCATTCCACCCTGTCTCAGAGGTAGACAATATTACCATCCTTATGAAGAAACTAAAGGACTCATAGTCAAGGGGTTCACTAGATCAAGGTCAATAGTTGATAGTTGCCGCTCTCCATATTTGTAATTATTAGTAACTTGTGACAAGTTAACAACAGAACCAGGACTGGGAGTCAGGCTTTCTGATGCTTGGGCCTCAGCTCCTTCCACTCCCCATGGTAATTCATACCTCACTCTAGGGTCACTGGTCCACAGCAAAACCAATTATGAGATGTATTGAGTTACTTCAAAAACTCTGTGAACAATCATTCCTTGGGGGCTTCCATTTTTAACCCCTTAATTATGTTTGCTCATCTCTGTACCTGTGGTTTTCGTTGGTTTTTCCACAAGCTTATTAAAGCAAGAACACCAAACTGCATTTAGGATTAGTTCCTCTTAATGAGATTTCCAGGGAACTTTGAAGAAGTGATCAACTATAGCTATTTGCATAGCTCTGGAAGAAAATCCCAAGCAAATACTTGCACTTCGTGATTGTCAATGGGCTCAGCCCTGGGGTAAGGGGGAGGGGGACAGTCAGAAAGCAAAGATTTTGCATTTATTTTGCAGTAAGTCTCCAAACTGACCTTCTTTCAATATTCTTACTTCTGAAAAGTTCTGTCCAGGTACATCTCTTAGGCATTTGAGACCCTCTAAATGCACAGAGGTAAGTTCTCTCTGCAGTACTTTCTCTCTTCTGAGGATACTATAGCAGAATTTCTGGGTAAGGCTGCTAGATACAGGTAATTCTATGATTGAGAAGACAAGGAATTGCTTTGTGCCCCAGCTCTCAATGTCTTACCGCTAGTCAATCCAAGAAGTTAATTCTCCGACATGGCTGTCTTGCTCACACGCGTGGGCTGCGGGAGGCTGAGAGCATGGCCAGCTGGCATCCGCAGCTAAGCTTACATTGACAGGAACATATCCAAGAACACTTTACTTCAAAACTCTCTAGCTTTTATTAAGCCGGTGCTTACTAAACTGTAGTACCTGGAGGGATTGTGAAAACACAGATTTCAAGGCCACAGCCCCCAAATTTCTGATTCATTCAATCAGGGATGGGACCCAAGAATTTACATTTATACTAAATTTCCAGGTGAGGCTGATCTTGATGGTCTGGGAGCCACACTTTGGCATAGGTCAATAGTCTCACCAGTTTGAAAATATCTTTTTAAAGATAGTTTTGTTAATCTTGAATGTATTTAGAAACCATTATTATATTTAAAAGCCATCTATCAGAAATGATAAAACCAACTCACTCAAAATCCAAACGAGTCTAACTCAGTCGAATAAATATTTATACCTCTTTTAAAGCTCTTTAAGTCAGGATTACAGAGCTGGAAGCCTAAGAATAGGCTGTCTTGTGGTATCATAGTAAATCTCTTTTTAATCACTTATATTTCTCAACCAAAGTATAATGACTAGGGCAAGACCCCTCCCATTAAGTGCCTGGCATTAAGCATCACATCAATAATTTAATCATCATTGTTCCTTCCTCTGAGCTGCAGGTAAATTTCATGCTACTATAGAACAGTATTGAAACTCAAAGATGGCATAGTATGATTAAATAATTTATTTAACACTGTTTTTCATTATATCGGCCTGCCTGACCTAGACCATGCTTTTTCTCCAGTTCTGTCTTATGAAAAGAAACATTACTTTTTTTTGGTGGCAAATACCTGGCCAAGCTCATTTCAAAATCATTGTGCAGATATGACTGAATTATGGTTCCTTACGTCTTTGAAAAATGCTGCAAGCTTAATTAAAAGTCTTTTAAGTGCAGCAATAGCTCACTATGTTCAACTCAGTTCAGCAACTTCATTAGAAATAGTTGCAAAAGGTGAAGAAAACCTTAGTGCTTCCGCTGTGTCGTAACTGTGGTTCTCTCGGATTTGTGACCTTCTTTTCATTGAAAATAAATACTAAGATCTTTTTTAAAGGTTATTTCTCCCTCGTCCTCTGTCTGTAAAAGTCTAAGGTTTTTTTTAAGATTTTATTTATTTATTTGAGAGAGAGCGAAAGAGAGAACATGAGCAGGGGTGCAGGGGCAGAGGGAGAGGGAAAGCAAATTCCCTACTGATACGGGGCTCGATCCCAGGACCTTGGAACCATGACCTGAGCTGAAAGCAGACACTTCACCAACTGAGCCACCTAAGTGTCCCCTGCAAAAATAAAAGTTAATGGAGAATATTTTTCATTTTTTTCTTTTCAGTTTATTTAAATTTTAACCCCTAATGGCATACAGAGTAAATCTTCCAAATTATTTTTTCTCCCCAAACATTTTTCTGTGTGTGTGTGTGTACGTGTGCACATGCACTACACGTGCGTGAAAGAATATATGGGCAGAGGTGTTTTGCTTTACTGATATTTGCTATTCAACTTTCTGTTACCCAGCACATTGTTACAGAATTTATAATGTAGTCATGTGCCAAAAATCCAAGCCACATATGTTCAGATTTTATGGAGGAAAAAGTACGGTGGATGCAAAAACTTCTTTTAGAACCGAAACCTAGACAGTACATCTCAGATCAAAAAGATAAACTTCTACCATCAGGACTTTCGATTCTTTTTCAAGCTAGCGAGAACCAAGGAAACTGAAGGGCTAACCAATGCTCTCCAATCCTAGCAACGAACGGATTAAAGGGGATGAGGAAGGGGCAGGGGGGTGAGGTGAAGAGAGAGAAAGAGAAACAGTCATGCTTTATTTTCCCAAAGATAATTTTTTTTTAACATCCTGGAGGAAGCAGCAGGGAAGTGTCGGAGTGACTGAGATGTCAAAGAAATAATCTCACAAAAGAAATGCTGCCCTAGAAGCAAGGAGCCACTTCTCATTAATATCTCCCCGCCAGCAAGTGGCGAGGGTCAGACACATACAGGCACACACACAGTCTTGAAAACCGCTTTCGGTCGGAAGACAAGGATTTATAAAGAATGGGAGCTCAAACAAGTATTAAGTAACTATGCAGAGTCACTGAAATGTTTAAAATAAAACAATCTCTAGGGCAATTCATCTGGATAATAAATGCCTCTGCCTGAGAAAGGACATGGAGTGGATCTTTTCTTTCTTTGGTGAATGACAGGAAAGCCTTAACCGGGGGAGAGCTAATGACCTTGTTTCTACATGCCTCAGACATCCATCGGCTGCCAGAAAACTGCCTGTGGGGTCGAGGCAGTGATGGTTTAAAGTGGCCAAGGAGAAAGGCTACAGGACAAAATGAGCCGCGGTTTGGTGGCAGTTCTAAAGACGCTGACGGATGTCTCCCCACTTGGTACTAGCCGCTACCCCGCTGAGCCATCGGCCAAGAGGAGACGATATTAGCAAGGCTCATTGAGAAATTATTCTTCTCCTTCCATTTCTTTTTAAATTCTCCCCTATTTCTATCAATCCTGAGTAGACTTCCTCCAAAAATGAAGTTAAAACATCAGGTGACTTGAGGAAGTCAGAACATCTATCTTGTCCAGGTAAAGAGAAATGTTAGAACCGCAAAATCCCCGCTCTTCCTTCACATCTCCTTTTATGCTTCTCTGTTCCCGAACTAAGAAAAATGTTTCAGGCAATGTCAGTAGGTTGGCCTCTTTCTCTGAGGACTCAATGCTCTCTCTAAATTTCATCCAATAAATGTTTGTTGAGCACCAGCACAAGCAAGGCTTCACTTTAGAACAAAAGGTACAAATAGCTAGGAAGAAAAATGTCTGGTTAGTTGTCCAAAAATTCTGTTCTTGCCTTAGCTGTGGCCCTTTTCTCCCATTTGAAACTAGGGGAGTCTTTGGGGCGCCTGGGTGGCACAGTCGTTAAGCGTCTGCCTTCGGCTCAGGGCATGATCTTGGCGTTATGGGATCGAGCCCCACATCAGGCTCCTCCGCCATGAGCCTGCTTCTTCCTCTCCCACTCCCCCTGCTTGTGTTCTCTCTCTCGCTGGCTGTCTCTCTCTGTCAAATAATGAGAGTCTGTCCCCTGGCAGCTTACAATTTAACAATGTGATTCTTGGGGTGACTGTATTATTTGTCATACCAACGAGATAATATTTGCGAGTGAAAGGAGATATTAATAGTTATGGAGGAAAACAGATGAGAACCAGTAGTGGGGGAACTAGGACATATGGTGATCCTCCTCTTAAAGATGCTAACAAAAGATTTATGGAGAAGACAAAAAAATTTTTTTTAGAATGAGGGGGGAGGGGCAGAGGGAGAGAGAGAATCTCAAGCAGGCTCCACCCTCAGTGCAGAGGTGACAGGGCTCAATCTTGTGACCCTGACATCATGACCTGAGCCAAAATCAAGAGTCAGATGCTTCACCGACTGAGCCAGCCAGGCGCCCCTGGAGAAGATGAAATATTAAAACTGAACCCACATAGCCAACATTTAGGAGTTGTCTACCCTCTTATGTATAGTTTTGAGGGCCTGCAAATGAAAGTGATATAAGACAGATGAGTAAGGAAAAAAACAGGTATAATTATGTATTTATGCAAAGGAGTTCATAAAAAAAAGTGACTCAAAGAGACAGTTAGAATTTGGGTCTTTTGGGGCGCCTGGGTGGCACAGTGGTTAAGCGTCTGCCTTCAGCTCAGGGCGTGATCCTGGCGTTATGGGATCGAGCCCCCCATCAGGCTCCTCCGCTATGAGCCTGCTTCTTCCTCTCCCACTCCCACTGCCTGTGTTCCCTCTCTCGCTGGCTGTCTCTCTGTTAAATAAATAAATAAAATCTTTAAAAAAAAAAAGAATTTGGGTCTTTTATACCATCTGAATAGGAGATGGAGATGGGTAGAGGGAAACTTCTGGGAGAGTAAATTTCTTCTCAAGAGGGGAGCAGGGAGAAGGGTACTTATGGAAAAACAAGTGACTTTTTGGAAATCAAAATGGGCCCCTAGGAGAATAGATGTGAGATACGACAGTTTGTGACAAAGTCTGTTCAGAGGTGGTGCCAACTTCTTGTCTCTAAGAAGAGATTAGAAATTTTCCCGGAGTGAGGATTTATGACATTTGAGTTCTTTTGAGTCCTTTCAGAAGACTCTGCTTTTACACAGGTAAAGGATTTTAATTCTGAAATGACTTTGCTCAAAATAATTTTTATGACAAAGCGGCATATTTTGGGGTAGCATATCCCGATCCCCTTCAGGGCTAACAAAGTGGATGTAGATTCTCTTATTGGGAAGTTCTTTGAAATCATGTAGGTTATGTAGTTCTATTCGCTATTTTTAAGTTCAAGCATGAAGCTTTATCTAAAGATAAGGTGCTATTATAGCTAGATTATAATATCTAGGCTATTCACTGCTTGAAAATGGCCTTAAAACCTTTATTCATCAAATCAGGGTATCCAAAGAACATCATAATAATAAGCTTAATTGAGAAAATATAAGTAAAAATCTTATAAAGAAGGTGCTTTAGAGGCGCCTGGGTGGCACAGCGGTTGAGCGTCAGCCTTCGGCTCAGGGCGTGATCCCAGCGTTATGGGATCGAGCCCCACATCAGGCTCCTCTGCTATGAGCCTGCTTCTTCCTCTCCCACTCCCCCTGCTTGTGTTCCCTCTCTCGCTGGCTGTCTCTATCTCTGTCAAATAAATAAATAAAATCTTTTAAAAAAAAAAAAGAAGGTGCTTTAAAGAGGAAAGATAGTCTTCTTTGTTTTGATATGCAATTGTATATACTTAATTAAAAATAAAAGAAAAAGGAAGGTAGAGCTTAGAAAACAATTGAATCATTAAATACCTCCCACAACATTAAAATTGCTATTTTGTAATTTGCTTTATGTAGATGGCCAATAGCATTGTGCTTTGCTTGATGAATGAGGATTTGGGAGGGAGGCCGCTGTCAGAGGATTTAGCAATAAAACAAAATAGCAAAGATGACGTTAGGTTTTTATTGCTAATTTACTTCCTTGGTTTTGCATTGCACCAGAGGTAATTTCTCTATCAAAATGTAGTAATAATGCCTGATAGACTTACCTGAGAAATGTGCCCCATCTTCAGAATGTGTGATGAGCTGTGTTTGTTCAATTTCACCGCATTCCCAAGACAAAAAAAGACAATGGGGAAAGGCCACTGCGAAATGAAGCAAATTATTTTCTACAGGGTTTGTTCCTGACAAACCATATTACAGCCCCTACAAAAATAAGGTGACAATATATCATCTGCTTTAGAAACCAAACAAACCAACCAAAACAAACAAACCAAACAAAAACAAACATAAGGCACCTAAATGCTACTCCAGTAATGGACCTGGGCAGAGAGAACTCTGTGTATCTAAAATATGTATACATTAGATGCCTAAAAATTGTGTTGGATGGATGGATGGATGGATGGATGGATGGATGAATGGATGGATGGATGGATGGATGGATGGATGGATGGATGGATGGGTGAATGGATGGATGGATGGATGGATGGATGGATGGATGATGAATGGATGGATGGGTGGATGGATGGATGGATGGATGGACGGGTGGGTGGGTGGATGGATGATGAATGGATGGATGGATGGATGGATGGATGGATGGATGGATGGATGGGTGGATGGATGGGTGGATGGATGGATGGGTGGATGGATGGATGGATGGATGGGTGGGTGGGTGGATGGATGGATGGATGGCAGGAACGCACCTATTTCCCTGCGCTACTCTCAGTATTTCCCATAACTCAACCTTGAAAATGGAGAACAGACAGAACAAGAGACAGAATGTGAGAGACAGAGAGACTGGGAGAGGGAGAAAAGTCATGTACATGGAAGCCACGTCCTAAAACATGAGAAATATACCATAACTGGATATTTTGATTGATGTAGTGAGTGATTTTGTAATTGCTGCTTCAAGAAAAAAAGAATTGAGACATAATCAAAACACACCCCATTAGGCAGTGAACAGGAGAAAAAATGTCCCCAGAGGAGAGCACAAATCCTGTCCACAGTGAGTGTCTAAGAACCCTGAACCACTTCCAGTCTCCCAGGTGCGGGTCCCACCATGGGAAGGAGCACAACGCAGGAAGATTACCCTTCTCCTTCCCAGCTCATGCTGACACTTTCACCCCTTCTCAATGTACGTGGCAGTGATATGCGCTAGAGATTGTCCGTAGTTAGGGAAAGAAATCTGAGAAAAAGAAAAAAAGACCCTACAGAAGCTGATAAGCACACAAATTATACAGAGGGTTCTAGTTATTGATGGAAATGGCAGATACAGATATGTCATATTGAGCCCCTCGAGAGAGATATTCATTTTAATGGCTGAGACCCCAGTAATTCTAAGGCAGAAGAGTCCCATCGTGGTACAGTTTTCGGCCTCTTGGCTGTTAATGGAATGAGCATTAACCCTTTCCAAGAAAACCTTGGGGCCCTATGTGCTCAGGGAGGGGAAGAAACAGTGGAAGCCACGTAAGTACATTTCCCCAACAACTTCACATTTATTTATTTGCAAGCGGGAATCTGTGATTTGAAAGCTTTTCGGGGTAGTGACATTGATTGCTAAAACTAATGAAGCAAGAAGAAATGCATGAAACTGAGAAAGGAGGCCAGTCTAAGGCAAACATTGGGCGATAACACAAAGACAACGGCTTCAGCAGTAACTGAAGAAGGTCTCCTGACTGTTCTTGACCTACGAACTTCACTTCATTTCGCTTTACGGCTGAATCACACAAATGGAAGATAATCCCAAGTAATGGAAGCAGTAATTGCTCTCCTAATAGTTACTGTTTTGACCTGATGCGAATTAATATTCTTCAACTTCTTCAAGGCACATTGCATTTGACTAGCTTATTCTTCAAAGTCACCGCAAGAGGAACAATGCTTACCATACACGCAGCGAAGCTGTTTTGTTTTTGTTTTCATTTCTGTTTCTGTTTCTAACTCCTCAGGTCACCAACTCTAATTTCATAGAAGTTAAACTTTGCTAATCAGCCACACAACCATGGGTAAATGGCCCGATATCTATAATTTAGAATATTCATTCCTAAATTGTACTCTCTAACATACCTTATAAATGGGAAGTTCTGTGATGTTATAATAACTGTAAAGTAAAAAAAAAGGAATCCATGTTAAGCTATAAGAATATAATCTGGAGGGGCGCCTGGGTGGCACAGCGGTTAAGCGTCTGCCTTCGGCTCAGGGCGTGATCCCGGCGTTATGGGATCGAGCCCCACATCAGGCTTCTCTGCTAGGAGCCTGCTTCTTCCTTTCCCACTCCCCCTGCTTGTGTTCCCTCTCTTGCCGGCTGTCTCTCTCTGTCGAATAAAGGAATAAAATCTTAAAAAAAAAAAAAGAATATAATCTGGAGAACATGGAACATATTTTTCCCTCCTTTAGAGGGTTGGGATAAGAATAATCTTTGGCTATGTTAAAGTAAACAAAGTAACTTTACATAACATACAAAAATGAGATAATGAATCATAACGCACTCTTAGATACTACAAGTGGCTGGCAATGTATTACGTCCATTGGCTATTGATTCAATCATTCAACAAACATCTATTGAGTGGCTGAATGGTGAATGCTGATCGTACAAGCTCTCAAAAACCTATAATATTGCTTCATGGCAAAGCTTTCTCTTATGAAGCTGTTTACATAATTGAATTCACAGAGGGGCTCGTCAGATACTCTCTAAACCTCGCCAGCAGGCTGAAAATCTGCTTACCGGATTACAAAACCACAGCCAGATATAATGTTTAAAGGAAAAGATTCTTAATAGTAATCTTACTCTCCTTTCCTATTGTTTCGAATAGATGACCGGAGATTTCTCACAGAATAAAATAAAAAGAAAAGGAAAGATCTTGAGGACTTTGGAAGACTAACTTTTATAAAATAAAAATAGCTGGTTATGTTCACTAGAGGAAGGAAACCAGGAATTACACATCTCAGGCAGTAGAAAACCTCTTTCCTTCCTTCTCCTAAATATTCCCCTCTGGCCCAACCAGGTGATAGAACGTTGCTGGTTCACCGTTGAGACCCTGACAAGGACACATGGGAAAGGCAGCAGTACTCACCTCCTTGTTGGGTCGCCTCATGTATCTTGTCACAATTAATTTATTAATAGCATGTAAAGCTCCCACGTTTTTAAATTTTTTATGGCGTTAAAGAAATTTGAATTTTTTTCTAGAATAATATCATTCTCACTCCCACCTCTGGTATGCTTTCTCAATAGCATGAGAAAAGGGCATGGTTACGGTTGGTGCTAACAATTGAAGGAACCCTGATTCTGACTGTGGGGACACCGCGGGGCAGTGGAAGGCTCTCCATCACTCTCGACAGCAGCACCAAGACTGAGAACAGACGCCTCATAAATTTAGTTGCCAGCCTTGCACTCTACTGCGTGTTAGGACCTCAGGTCTCTAAGGGGAGTTAGAGGAATAGAGGCACGGTAAGCGCTTTCTCACCCAAGGCAGGTCCTGAGAAAACAGCATCCGGCCTATTAAAATAGGGTTCGAAAATGGTGATAAAAAAGCAAACCAGTGAAGAATGAAGTTTAGTCTAGTCAGGCAAACACTTTTGACAAAGCCAATTCAAACTCATCAGAATCAAATGTTAACTACGTGGCGATTGCTCGACCAGCACGAAGCAAACTACCATTCCCTGGCTTCAGATTTCTTCTTAAAAGAGATAGAGTAGAAGCCTATCAAATAGCTCACTGGTATTTTCAACCCCGGCAGGAAACGGGCCAGCCGTCCTGCTGCTTAAACAGAAAGACCATTAACGCAATTGCCCGTTTTTCCCAATCCAATAAGCTTAGGCCCGATCTTTACAGGCAGTTCAATGGTGCCACGCTTGATCCATAGGCCTGTGTGGCTGCCTGAAAGCAAAGCGAAGGACAATGCCAACTAACAAGACAGCTGCAAAAATTAACATTAGCTCCTGGAGGAGATGGGAGTTTCAGGATCACAGACGCTGTCCCCAGCAAGAGATACCTGTTACACAAGAGTGATGGTTATTAAAAGAGCAAGGAGCCACTGCAGATATATTTAAAGCGTTCTACCATCAATTTTCAGGTAAGTGACATCGCCTGAAGTTGAGCACAAGAAGGTAACTGGAATCTGTGATTCTCCTTTATCATTTGAGATTCACAGCCCGAGGGAAAGAGGCGTGCAAAATACAAACTCCACCTGGATTTTGTACCAAAGCCCTATAATTAACTTCCCATTATCGGCAGCAAACTTGATAGAAAAGGGCATTTGAGGAAGGACATGGTCCAGCAATCGCAGTGGGTTAGAACTTGGGTCTTCTGAAAAGCCTGTAGCTTCTTTTTGCAACCATTTGCAAAATCCTTGCCAGGAGCAGGGAAAATCTATATGCTAATCATATACCCAATTGGGCTGAAACTGAAGGAAGTTAAGAGGAGAGCACAAATCTGACTCAGAGGGCAAAGGGGCTGCCATCCGAAAAGCAATGATTAAAGTGATCTAAAATGCCCAGCTCTGCTGAGTAGCCACCAAGAGAAGACGTGATTGTCATTGGAGAGTGTCCACAGAGTGTAAACAGCGGTCAGAGTCATTACTGAGCTGAAGAGAAGGAATAAATTGAGGTGAAATTAAGGACACAGAAATTTTTGCTTCATGCCTGCAATGAAAAAAGCTGCCAGATAGTGGAACACCTCCCCAGGGGTAACCATGAGCCATCGTCTCAGGAAGTTTTCAAAGGTCAGCCTTCACCGAGAACCAAATGAGCATTTCCCAGTCCTTTGGATTGGAAAAACCCTTCATAAAAGAGTAGGATTCTATTTTGGGGAGAAAATAATTGTCTACAATTCCTCTCAGAGGAGGAAAAACCTGTGATGGGACAACACAGGGAGCTAGTTTGTTGGGGTTGTTTGGTTTTCTTTTGTTTTTAGAGTAGGCTCCACGCCTAGCTTAAACTCAAGACCCTGAGATCAAGACCTGAGCTGAGATCAAGATTCTTTTTTTTTTAAAAGAGTCATTTATTTATTTGACACAGAGAGAGAGAGAGAGCACAAGCAGGAGGAGTGGCAGGCAGAGGGAAAGGGGAAGCAGTCCCCACTGAGCAGGGACTCCAACGTGAGGCTCGATCCCAGGACCCTGGGATCATGACCTGAGCCAAAGGCAGACACTGAACCGACTGAGCCACCCAGGCGCCCCCACAGGGAGCTAGTTTTAAAGGAAGTGAGGTAAGAGCTGAATGTTTAGAAAAGAGGCAGGTCATTGGCCAGCAGGGAAGTGGCCACCAGACTCCTCAGAAAGACAATGATGGACCTATACTGGTAGCAAACTTCTGCTTATATGTTGAAAGCAATGGCATAGGCATCTTCTTTAGTTCATCAGCACGACTGGATTTTTCCTAGCAGTCGCCTCAACAGTTGGCGGCAAACTACCACTTCAATTCTTGGTGTCCTTGAGCTAAGAAGTGTCTAAAAACTCTAGTAAGCTAGTCTTTGTAACATTTTCTAGCTAATGGAGTGGTGGCTCAGAACACAAGCTTGCCTTCAAGGAGTTCTGAGTTCCAGTTTCAGCTCTGATATTTCCCTATGTGACCACTGGCCAATTAATACAACTTCTCAATGACCCAAATTCTCAGCTGAAGATGGGATAATAATATCTACCTCTAGCAGTCTGTGTTCTTGGTTGCAAGAATGACATGGGAAAACTTAAGCAGAAAAGAAACTGATTAGAAGTTTATTAGAGAGTTCAGAGAATCATCAGTAGAACCAGGTAGAGGAAATGGATAGAAATTAAGAGAGGTGAGTCGCTCCAAGCCATGGGCAAGGTTATGCCACAGAAATTGTCTTGTTACAGTGTCACTGCATGAATTGCTGCCACCACTACCACTGGACCACACCCGACTAGACTTTGCTGTCACTGACTACCGGATGCTATTTCCATCCTCTCTGTGCTTAGCCATTGTGAGGTGACTTGTAAAAGAGCTCTGCATCTGGTTTCTCTCACTTAAGAGTCTAATTCCCTACTGGGAGTATTTGATTGGCTAAACCTAGGTCACCTGCCTGTTTCATAGCTGCCAGAGGGGGCAGAAAGGGAGTACCTGATCCTCTTCGTCTTCTTTAGTTGAAGACAGGGCTCTGCCTCCCATGGAGATTCACGTGGTGAAGGATTCCCTCCAAATTAGAAGGCAGATTTTAACCCTGGGAAGCCAGGAAAGGGCACACATCTTTTCCAGTTCCCCTCCTTGGCTGTCCGACTTTGTCCAGATTATTCGTTCTCTAATTAAGCTTCTCCTAAAAGTTCCTACCTAACAAAATGCAACTACCCTTATATAGTCAAAAATTCACAAACCCTCTCCCAAAAGGAAGACAAGGCACTGGTTCTCACACCAATTTAAATCCAGGCTCTCTCAATGATGTTAACACCTCTTGTTCTATCATAATCACATCCCGGTATCCAAAAACCAATGACAAATTGTAACACAAATAGCTCTACCCCTACAGTGTTGGAAAGGAAGAGGAGAGAAAAAGGAAACATGCAAGGATCTGTCTAACTCAGATCTATCAGGTTCTGAGTTTAGAGGGGGAGAGGTCAGACAGCAAGAGATGTTACATATACGGTATATTCACAGCAAAGAAGGAAATTCGAGTAGGAAGGAAATCCACAGTCATTATATCTACATGGTCATTGGGCCATGGCTAAAATTTTATTCCTCTTGCATGGCCTATTTGCTGTTCAGGGCTTGCCTTTTTTTTTTTCCTGGTGAGGTCATTCAAATCCCTATTTCAGAGGGATCTGGGTTTAAGGGTCCCGGCTATATGGAATTTCAGTAGCTCTCCATTCATTGTTATCTCTAGCTACAATAAAAGGAGGAATTACCCCAGAACATCACCTCAATGCCACAGCAACAGGTGACCTTCACCCTGATGCTCCGGATCAACTAGGCGCTTCAGCACCAAAGCTTTCCAGAAGATCAAGGTGGTCAGGGAGCAGTCTCAATTTCCAATTCAGTGGGACCATTGTTCTCTTTACTGACGAACACATCTATCCCTTGAGTACTTAAGGCTCTAACCATGTAACCCAGGGTCACATGAATAGAAGCAAAAATTTTGAACTGGTCATTAGGCATAATTACTTATATTCCTTGGTTCCAAGGTTCATGGACTCTAACCAGGAAAAGTGCCGTCAATTGGCCCAAGAGCATATAGTTGAAAGCTTGCATAGAGTACTTTGCAAGATACATGTGCCAGCTGGCACCATGAGTAAATCTTCAACAGGTTTTGCCATAAAGCCAGCTCCTTCTGGATGGCACAGCACACGTAAAGAGCAACAAATAACTGAGTGGGAACACGTTGCCTTTGTTAACGCACTATTACGTGGGTCCCTGGTGGGAGCAAAGTTGTGTGGGATACTGTGTCTGAGGTCTTCGGTAAACCCGGTCATCAGCCAAACTATTATCCATTGATCGTGACATGTGTAAGCCTTACGTCAGGCCATTATCCTTTCCAGACGCAAAAGATAACAAATAGGGGCTGCCCAGAGTTCCTCCCTGAGGAAGGACTGACTTTCATCACCCCTCCAGGCCAGGCTGCGTGGAATGGAATTGCACAATACACCGTCCACTTCTGACTCATGCCAGCCGGGGCATGAGTCTTAGAACACTTAGTCAAGCTCCAGCTTAGAACACTAAGTCAAGCTCCAGAGGCTTCTTCCTCATTAAAGCAGTCATGGGGAACCCTCATGAGGCCAAATGTGTTTGCTCAGTTGTAAAATGGGTTTTAGAAGCTCGTGAGGATAAAATGGGATAAAATATTTGAAGCAGTTAATCCAGAATCTGACAGAATAAAAATCCTAAAATCCGAGTCATTATTGTTGCCAAGGCACAATATGTGTGGGCAAGCAAATGAAAGCAACTACAGGTTTTTCCTAAGTCTACATGTTTACATGAGAATATTCAATAAATACACCAATGGGTACATACTTAGCATCCTATCAGAATTAAAGTTATGCATTTTAAACCCAGTTAATGCACACACACACACACACCTCTCTAATGGAATTACCTGAGAAAAATAATTTGATCTATGATATCAAATAAGATGAGAAAATTCTAAGCATTTCTGTATACAAATACTTTTTTTACATAGAGACTTTCTGTAGAAAAATTCGCTAGTCTACTCCAAGAGGGTACCAGAGTGCTATTAACCTCCCGTATCACTACCCTTCATCCAATTATATGCATTTAGCAGATCCAGACGATGGCCTGGAGAAAGCAAGCCATCGACAGAGGTCACAGAGCAACATCTTGAAGAGTCAGATTGGAAGCCTCATCCCTAAAGTCTCCACCCTCAGACGATGTTGTCCTGCCAAGTGTATCTCTGGAGCGTCACTACCAGACCATTCTTTCTCAAACGCTAATATCATTACCATGGAAAAAATGAGCACAGGAGACATCTGGAGAAATTCAGAAACCCGAAGGTGAGAGACTGCTTGTTACACCTCCTCCTACATGATGTATTCTAGACTGAAGGTTTGGAGCGTCTCTTATAGCAAGAGTGTTATTTAATCACAATGTCCCCCTTCAACGATCGAGTTTTAAAATAACTGAATATTTAATGAATGCTCCAGAGGAATCTAAAATATGCAGAATTGATTAAAGAGTAAAAATTTTGCAGTTGTTCTATAACTGCAACCTCATTGAATGCAAACGAAATGCTCCAAGATGTGGACAGCTTACACAATCCACAGGAGATTGGAAAGTAGGGTTGAATGTTAATTTCGTCTAGAGGACCAGAGACTCAGACTTCCAGACAGCCTCCGTCCTGTTTTTCACAACTAAGCTGTCCCTGAATTTAAAGGAGAGGTGATTAATCATAATCTGTGATTCTGTGAAAATATGTCATTATGCATTTGAGAATGGTAGTTCCCAGGAAAATTTAAAAGCTATGTGGTGGATATTTTGAATGGATACTTGCTTAATTTTATATGATAATTGAAAATTTTACAGCAGAAAAAGAAAAATGGCATCCTGTTTCCTACCTAGCTGCAATAGAGCAATGTGACAAGAAATTCCGGAGACCCACGCCTTGGCCGAAATAGTGCGCAGACGAGAATTAAGGCATATCACCGGGTAACAAAATAGCCTCTATTCAGGTACTGATTCTGCTCGTTACAAAGGTTACAAAACAACCTCGACTTTGAGATTCCCTGAAGATGACAGGAGTGATAACAGAAGAGGCGAGCGTGCAGAAGGATGTAATAAGCGGTGAAATGAAGGGAATAGTTGTAACTTCACAAGCTTTAATCAGAACAGGAGTAGGAGAAGAGTCAAGGATTACACCCAGGTTCTCAGCAGCAACAAATAGGTCATAGGTGAGGTTACATTGGGACCTTCAACATCTAGGTGGTCAAGCAAGTGTTTAAACAACCATCGTAATTTAAATATAATGTCACCTCTCTACTTAAATAACAAACAAAATATCCTCCTAAAAATGAACATTTTCATGTTAATGTTGAATATGCATATTCAAATTTGAAATACTGGACTTCTTGTTCTAAAAAGAAAATGACAGATCACAGTCTTTCACTGTACGGTGAATACCCCAAATTTACTCATACTCAAAACTTGTTCATCCCAAACTGTGTCAACACCCAGAAAGGTTTGGTTTTGTCTTGTTTCCAATTTCTTAGAAGAAACATAAAACTAATTTGGCCCCACAGTCGCCTGCATCCTCCTGGTTGATGGGACTGGGCGGCACCCAGTGGAGGCAGCAGCCAGTGGAGTCTACACAGAAAGTGAGGTTTCTGCGGCCAAACTGGTTACTGAGAAAGTTAATTTACTCAGCACAGATGAAAGCAGCAGAAGCAAAAGAAAAAGAGAATCTCCAGAAGAGGTAATTCAAGTTGTTAGCGCAAAAATGACAAAAGCAGGTATGTCAAGTTCAGGGGCTCAAAGAGGTTTTTTCAAAGGGAAAGGCCAAAAAGGGGGACACCTGGGTGGCTCAGTCGGTTAAGCATCTGCCTTCGGCTCAGGTGACGACCCCAGGGTCCTGGGATTGAGCCCTGCATCAGGCTCCCTTCTCTGTGGAGAGTCTGCTTCTCCCTCTGCTCCTCCTCCCAGCTCGTGCTTGCTCTCTCTTTCTCTCTCAAATAAATAAATAAAATCTTCAAAAAAAGTAAAAAATAATACAAGGGAAAGGAGCCAGGAATAATGGGCAGAAACAGAAGGTAAGGTCCAGTTTAAAACTAGCCAAAGTGAGTTCTTCACCATGCGGGGCGGGGGGGGGGAGTGCAAGATAAATGGGGTAGACGTGCAAAGCCAGACGGGATGATGTAAAAGCTCGTTACATAAATCGCCTGTTAGAGAGCACTGAGTGGTATTAGTGGGAGAGTTAATGTGCTGCAAAAATACCTAGTCATTTTGTTTACTCCCCAAATGACACTCAGGAATTCAAGGTCAGCTTTAAATTTGTACTTTTCTTCCCTAAAACAGATGGAAGGGCAAGGATCTCCAGCATCAGTCTGGAATGCAGCTTGTTCAGAAGTCCTGCTGTCATGCTTACGGCAGCCTGCTTTTTCAGGGGAGGCCGGCTGAGCAGGCATTTGTCATGCAAAGAGCAGAGACAGAACAAGATCCACAGAAGGAAGATTAAGAGCACAAAATCAGGCCATGTGGCAATAACCGTGACCTGCTGGGAAGCAGTAGCAGCACCTGGGAGAAAGTGAATCATTGTGAATACAGGAGATGTGTGTCACAAGGAGAGAGAGGGGGGAGGAAAAAACAGAGAACAGCAGGTTTTGCAAACAGTGACCACAGGCGCCAAACCCAGGCCATATTGCAGATGGATCTGGGAAGGACCGCATGAAACACACACACATTCTCATACACAAATTGCTCAGCACTCCTAATAGGAACGTAAGCAGGAAGAGCACCTTTGAATAATTATATTTTATATCCACAAAGAAATTTTCTCTATTTTTGTTTAAGTAGGTTCCATGCCCAAAGTGCAGACCAACATGGGGCATGAACTCAAGACCCTGAGATCAAGACCGGAGCTGAGATTGAGAATCGGACACCCAACCGACTGAGCCACCCAGGTGCCCCAGAAATTGTCTCTATTTTAATGTGATTTTCTCTCTTTGGGAAATTTCCCAAAAATTTGAATAAAAAATGTAGTATACATTATAATAGGATTTTCAGGTTATGATTCTGTATTTCCAAGACTACTAACTGGACAGATAAATAATGAGCAAAAGACTTTTTCCATTCTTACATTCTTTCACTCCTCTACTCATTCATTCAACCAATATTTATCAAACACCCAGCACAAGCCAACACTGTGCAGACCTCTGGAAATACAACGATGATCCATGTGGATGTGGTTCCTGGTCTCTCAGAGTTAACATCCCAATAGAGAAGTCAGATACCAACCAAATAATCTCACCATATCATAACTACAAATGGAAAGGCTGTTATTCAGTAAGACCACTGCAAGCTGTGGGAGCACACGACGAAGGACCTGATCTCATCTGTAGACTCAGAAGAGATGTGCTCGAAGAAATGACATTTTACCTAAGTTCCAAAGGAGAAGGAGAAGTGTTTTTAAGACCTGCCAGGTGAGGCAGGATATTGTTTTTTGTTTTTAATATCACGTAATGTAAGTATCAAGACCCTGAGAGAAAGACGAGCCCAAAAGGTTTTACTGTCCCTTTATGATCTCTCAAAAGAAAATGGTATTACCCTCAGTGCTCCTAGCTCTCTATCTAAAGGTGGGATTCTTGCAACATCTTTAAGATTCTGGGTATCCCTGCAGATGCCTGAACCTCTGCTGTGCTGCTGGGCCACTGTACAGAGGGAGGAATGGGAACGGCGTTTGGATTCTTTTTATTACCTGCTCCAAGAATTGAAATTGCCAGCCTTTGGTGAAAATCAATCTTTATTCTCTTACCTCATCCAGGATGCCAAGGAACAAATTTCTCCTGTTTTTCTAATAAGATAAAAAGGAAAGGAAGTATAATCTCTAAACAAAACAAAACAAAAACATAAGAATGTCTCTGAGCAAGATGTTCTTATGAAACAAAAGAATGTTTTTAAACAAGACATTCTGTGAATATTACATTTTCTCTTCTGGGGAAGAGAATCACAGATCTTGGTATAACTTGCTTAAGAACAATAGACAATAGACACTTTTGGTTCCATCTGTCTTCCATAAGAAGAAAACATTTTTCATAGCAGAGAATGAAGGCTTTCAGGTTTATAGAAGGGTTATTCTGGGATTTTCTACAAAAATGAGTTATTGGTAAAGGAGGCTAGAATAAGGAATGCGGATGAATATCCAAGGAATAAGAAATATACATGCAAAGGCCCTGGGGTAGATGATCTCCTCCTATGAGGAGATGAAGAAAAGTCATTGTGGCTGGGGCACAGGGCCTAACAGGGCAAGTGGGAGAGATGAGGTTGAAGAGGTGCAAGATACTATAGGACTTCAAAGAACAAACTAGTGATTCTGATCTTTTTTCTTAAAGCAATAGAGATCCATTGAAGGATATTTAGCAGGAAAGTAAAAACAACAGATGTGTGTTCTTAAAAGATCACATTTTCTGCAACTCAGAGGAGAGATTTGAGAGGAGCAAAAGCAGATGTAGAGAACAGGTTAAGGGGCTGTAGTAATAGCTTAGGAGGGAGATGATGATAGCTAGACTTAGGATGGTGGTGGTCCAGATGGAAGAAAATAGATGAAATAACAGGATCTAGGGGTGCCTGAGTGACTCAGTCTGTTAAGCATCTGCCTTCAGCTCAGGTCATATCTCAGGGTCCTGGGATCCAGCCCTGTGTCGGGCTCCCTGCTCAATGGGGAGTCTGCTTCTCCCTCTCCCTCTGCCTCCACCCCCCACCTACTTGTGCTCTCTCTCTCTTTCTCAAATAAATAAAATCTTTTTTTTTAAAGAAATTAACAGGACTTAAGCATAGATTGGATTATAGAAGTTAAAGGAGATGAAGTTGTCAAGGATGAGGTCTTCATTTTGAGCTTCTTTCTATAAATGGGTGGATAGTGATGGCATTCACCAAAAAGGGAAACCCTAGTACAAATAAACTCGATGGGGTGGTGGTGGAAGAAACAATGTGTTTAGCTTATAAATGCTGAGTCTGAGGTGCTTTGGGGATATCAGGTGTGTATATTATTGGAAAGTTGCATATTTATCCCACAGCTGACAGATATGGGATAAAGATACTGAACTGGGATACTGATGGTTGAGACATAAGAATGGATGAGATTGCCTAGAGAGAGAATGTAGAGTGAGGCGTTGGGGAGGAAGATGGACAGGCAAAGGAGACAAAGAAGATAGAGTTAGGAAAATCAGAAAAGTGGGTTCACGAAGGCCGAGGTTTCACAGAGGACTAAAAAATGCCTGCTAGATTAGTGGCATGAAGGTTACTTCTGGTGGTAAAAAGAGTCATCTCTACAAAAAAGAGCAGAAACTACTTCAGAGCGTGTTGATTAAGGAGTAGAGGGATGGATAAATAGAGTAAGTGTAGACAACAAATCTTCCAAGAGGTTGGCTGTAAATGAAAGATGAGTATGGAAGAGAAAAGTGGAACTGGGTAGGTTCATAAAAAATACAAATGGGTGAGATTTGAACATACCTCCGTGCTGAACAGAGGGCTCCATTGAAAGAAGGAAAAGTTGATGGTACAAAAGGGAGAATGGATTATGGAAGACATAACTTTTCTAAATCAGCAGAAGATGGGATCCTGACTACATGTGGAAGGACTAAACTTAGAGAAGAGGAAAGGGAGAAGAAAGTTGAGAACATTCCCCCTGATGGTTTCTATTTTCTTCGTCAAGAGCAAGGTTATGCCCAGAGCAAGAGAAAAGAGGATCGTCGAATTGAAAGTTTGAGAAGAGTAGTGGTCTGAAATGGTCATTGCGGTGAATGGGTAAACAAGTTAATCAGAGTAGCATTGATGAATTTTCCAATAATGTTTGAAAGACAACTGAGGTTGTCTAGTCATGAATTTGTGGTGGTGAATAGCTGCCCTATTGTGAGATTTTCTCCAACAGTTCTTCAACAAGAATTTAGAAACACACGCATAGAAATGATAGCTCATCAAATCTAAGTTATATATGGAAGATAGTAAGGATAAAATAGGCTTATGAGCAGAGCAAAGCCAGAACTGTTAATAGAGTCGATGCCCACATGAGTTTGAAGAATGATGTTAGTACAAGTAATTGAAAAGAGTCTGGTTTTAATCAGAGAGTGGATGTCAGATTTGTGAGTTAGAATTTTAAGTGTTGGGTGTTTTAAGCTCCAGGATGTGACTCATGGATTGGATAGAGGTGAAATAGAGGAGAAAGTCATCGGAGAGAAAAAGTCAAGAAAATGGGGGCCAAAGTGTGCAGTGGGTCATGTGTTTATATATCATAGCAGGGGTTGGAGTGAGATGATCACTATTAGACCAATATAAAACTCATTAATAAATGAGTAAGAGTAATGGGAGGTCATAACAATGAAAAGGAAGCATCGTTAGTAGAGCTAAAAGGCCTGTGCCTCCACGAAGCATGACATTCAACAGAACCGTGGAAGTGATACAGAAATAGCAAGGAGGCCACCAAGCCTGTCTCTAATCCCGGAGGCACATGGGGTACGAAAAATGAGCAACCTCTTGTTTTCCCCAAAACAGCCCATGCCCACAGCAACCCCAGAGTCTTCGCATCTCCCTCTCTGGGCCATCTTCCCTCATTCTAAATCTATCGTTTCTGTCCGTCAAAAGCCTCTGAAATGATGCAATCATTTCTTTAAAAATATGAACACTATTTACTGCTTGAAAGATTCATTTTTGTATTTAACTAGTTTAACTCTAAAATAGTCGATGCTGCTATTATAGGCCGAGCAAGATAATGTCAGAAGCAAATTGGGATAACAGTGCACTTTTCTGAAAGTCTAGATTGGAGTTCAACTTTCAAAGGAAGACCTTCAAGGAAAACTCATCAGAGACTCATATTCACAATCTAGTCAGCCGGTATATTTGGATTCGGTGCTCAATATGTCTGTAATAGCGTACTTTCTCACTTACACATCCCCACAGTTACAAGGTCTTAATCATAATGAGTCATAATGAACTCTTCTTTGGTAAGTGGGATTAACATTCCCACATGAACTTGAGATGCTAAATTATTAATAGCCTCCGAAGGCTTTTGGTTTTTTACTGCGATGCCTCCAAAGCTTTCATTAAAGTTTAAGATCATTAAAATAAAATGTAGGCTCAAAATATAAAAATTTTTATACCTATTCTTCCCTGTGTGGTTTCAATATTCTTCAAGATACGAGAGAAACTAACAATAAAAGGTCATCACGAGCTTCTCTTGAGGTAAATATTAAGGCAATGAAATTAACAATACTTTTAAAATGTTATTGCAGCATAGTGGGGGGAAAAAACCCTCCAAACATTCTGTTTTCACTATGTGGCACTTATGGCTCATCAGAATGACCTCTTTGACAGTCTGTGTTGGCTTTAAACCAATGCTACTCAATGACAAATGTAAAATTGAAGCTGTGAGATTGTCCCCAAAAGACATGTGGTTTTACTAGGTTTTGCCTGTTTGTTTTGACTAGGTTCATTGGTGGAGATAGTGCAAGAAAATATTCATGAGAAACTTTGATCACGAAGAAGACATCTAAATGCTGAATAATTTATCATTCGAAAGGCAAAGAGCTGGGGCACCTCGGTGGCTCAGTCCGTTAAGGGTCCTAATCTTGGTTTTATCTCAAGTCATGATCTCAGGGTCCTGAGACCGAGCCCTGCATAGGCTCCACGCTCAGTGGGGAGTCTGCTTCAGGATTCTCTCCCTCTGCCCTTTCTCTCACTTGCGTGTGCACGTGCCTGTGATGCACTCTCTCTCAAAATAAATACATAAATCTTAAAAAAAAAAAAAAAGAAGGCAAAGGGGGAGGGAAATGGAGAGACTCAGGCATAACTATGTTACCTTCCTTACCTTCAAGAGTAAGAATGAAAATAAAGGGTCCCCCCCCAAAAAGGCCTTCAGAAGGGATTTCCAGAAGAGATATAGGTATTCACAATTTTTTAAAATGGACTTCAGATTGTGAAAGGGTGGACAAGAGGAGTTAAGATGGCGGAGGAGTAGGGGACCCCTTTTTCAGCCGGTCCCCCAAGTCGAGCTGGATAGGCACCAGACCAGCGTAAACAACCACGGAACCAGCCTGAGACGCAGGAAGATGCATCTGGATCTCTACAAATGAACATCTCCAGCGCTGAGTATTGAGGTACCAAGCGGGGAGCCACGAAACCGTGCACAGATATCGGAAGATAAACGGAAGGGGGAGGGAGCCACCGCATTCGGGCGCCGGGAAGCGGTAGCCACTTGCACGGGGGAGCAGGAGGGCTCGTGGACCGGCACCCACAAAACAGCAGACTGAGACCGTGAGCCGGGTGCACGCGCCACCAGGCATCTCCCGGAACACCGGAATCCCGGTGCGCTCACTGGATCCAGACTGAGACTGGGAGATCCGGGAGCGCGCGGGGGCGGCTGGTGGCGTTAGAAACACAAAGGACAGAGACGCGCCGGCCCTGGAAGTGAGGGCTGGGACGCCGGGTGTGGGGCGCACATCCCGGGACGCTGCAGGGTTGAGCAGCACCAACAGAAACAGAGTTAAAGTGGCCAGAACATTAGTAGAGAACGGGCCACAATCCTTCTGTTCCGTGACAGAGGCTGAAATTCGGCCGCTGCTGCTCTGACTCTCAGAAGAGGCACAGCAAACCGCCAGGGAAAGCCGCCAGAGAACAAAAGCCTGGAAATACCGGCTCAGAGAGTGCCCATCCCCATCCTCCCTCGCAGGGGACGCGGAGACTCTACCCAAACAGGGTTGCCTGAGTATCAGCGCGGCAGGCCCCTCCCCCAGAACACAGAAGGCAGGCTGAAAAATCAAGAAGCCCACAACCCGGGCGCCTGGGTGGCGCAATCATTGAGCGCCTGCCTTCGGCTTAGGGCGTGATCCCGGCGTTCCGGAAAGGAGTCCCTCATCGGGCTCCTCCGCTGGGAGCCTGCTTCTTCCTCTCTCACTCCCCTGCTTCTGTTCCCTCTCTCGCTGGTTGGCTGCCACATAAATAAATAAATAAATAAATAAATAAATAAATAAATAAATAAATAAATAAATAAAATCTTTAAAGAAGAAGCCCACATCCCTAAGATCCCTATAAAACAAGGGGCACGGCCTGAGACCCAGTCAATAATTTGGGCTCTGGACAACCCCGCAACCTCTCCTCATCAGAATGACAAGAAGGAGAAGCCCCCCCCCCAGCAAAGAAAAGACAGTGAGTCTGTGGCCTCTGCCACAGAAATAATGGATATGGATGTAACCAAAGTATCAGAAATGGAATTCAGAGTAACAATGGTCAAGATGATGAGTAGACTTGAAAAAACTATTAACGAAAAGGTTACTGAGAATATAGAATCCCTGAGGACAGAAATGAGAGCGAATCTGACAGAAATTAAAAATTCTATGAGCCAAATGCAGGCAAAACTAGAGGCTCTGACGACCAGGGTCACAGAAGCAGATGAACGCGTTAGTGAATTGGAGGATGGGTTAATAGAAGAAAAAATGAAAATAGAAGATGGTCTTAAAAAAATCCACACCCACGAATGTAGGTTACGGGAGATTACTGACTCAATGAAACGATCCAATGTTAGAATCATCGGCATCCCCGAGGGGGTGGAGAAAAACAGAGGTCTAGAAGAGATATTTGAACAAATTGTAGCTGAAAACTTCCCTAATCTAGTGAGGGAAACAAACATTCATGTCCAAGAGGCAGAGAGGACCCCTCCCAAGCTCAACCATGACAAACCTACGCCACGTCACGTCATAGTGCATGCAATTCGCAAATATTAGATCCAAGGATACAGTATTGAAAGCGGCCAGGGCAAAGAAATTTCTCACGTACCAAGGCAAAGGCATCAGAATTACGTCAGACCTGTCTACACAGACCTGGAATGAGAGAAAGGGTTGGGGGAGCATATTTAAAGCTCTTTCAGAGAAAAACATGCAGCCAAGGATCCTTTATCCAGCAAGGCTGTCATTCAGAATTGATGGAGAAATAAAGACATTTCAGAATTGCCAGTCACTAACCAATTTCGTAACCACGAAACCAGCCCTACAGGAGGTATTACGGGGGGTTCTATAAAAGTAAAAAGGCCCCAAGAGTGATACAGAACAGAAAGTCACAGCCAATACAAACAAAGACTTTACTGGCAACATGGCATCATTAAAATCATATCTCTCAGTACTCAGTCTTAATGTAAATAGTTTGAACCATCCCATAAACGCCACAGGGTTGCAGATTGGATAAAAAGAAATGACCCATCCATTTGCTGTCTACAAGAGACTCATTTTGAACCCAAAGATGCATTCAGACTGAGAGTAAGGGGATGGAGTACCATCTTTCACTCAAATGGACCTCAAAAGAAAGCTGGGGTAGCAATTCTCATATCAGATAAATTGGATTTTAAACTACAGACTATAGTTAGAGATGCAGAAGGGCACTATATTATTCTTAAGGGAAGTATTCAACAAGTGGATATGACAATTATAAATATATATGCCCCCAACAGGGGAGCAGCAAGATACACAAGCCAACTCTTAACCAGAATAAAGAGACATATAAATTAAAATACATTAATAGTAGGGGACCTCAACACTCCACTATCAGAAATAGACAGAACACCCTGGCAAAAACTAAGCAAAGAATCAAAAGCTTTGAATGCCATACTCGACGAGTTGGACCTCATAGATATATATAGAACACTACACCCCAGAACCAAAGAATACTCATTCTATTCTAATGCCCATGGAACATTCTCAAGAATAGACCATGTTCTGGGACACAAAACAGGTCTCAACCGATACCAAAAGACTGAAATTATCCCCTGCATATTCTCAGACCACAACGCTCTGAAATTGGAGCTCAACCACAAGGAAAAATTTGGAAGAAACTCAAACACTTGGAGACTAAGAACCATCCTGCTCAGGAATGACTCGATAAACCAGGAAATCAAAAATCAACTTGAACAATTTATGGAGACCAATGAGAATGAAAATACAACAGTCCAAAACTTATGGGATACTGCAAAGGCAGTCCTAAGGAGGAAATACATAGCCATGCAAGCCTCACTCAAAAGAATAGAAAAATCTAAAATGCAGTTTTTATATTCTCACCTCAAGAAGCTGGAACAGCCACAGAGGGACAGGCCTAATCCACGCACGAGGAAGCAGTTGACCAAAATTAAAGCTGAAATCAATCAAGCAGAAACCAGAAGTGCAGTAGAGCAGATCAACAGGACTAGAAGCTGGTTCTTGGAGAGAATCAATAAAATTGACAGACCACTGGCAACACTTATCCAAAAGAAAAGAGAAAGGACCCAGATTATTAAAATTATGAATGAAAAAGGAGAGGTCACGATGAACACCATTGAAATTGGAAGGATTATTAGAAATTTTTATCAACAGCTATATGCCAATAAACTAAGCAATCTGGAAGAGATGGAATCCTTCCTGGAAACCTATAAACTACCAAGATTGAAACAGGAAGAAATTGATTTCTTAAACAGGCCAATTAATTATGAAGAAATTGAGTCAGTGATAAACAACCTTCCAAATAACAAAACTCCAGGCCCGACGGTTTTCCTGGGGAATTCTACCAAACATTCAAAGAAGAAATAATACCTATTCTCCTAAAGCTATTTCAAAAAATAGAAACAGAAGGAAAGCTACCAAACTCATTCTATGAGGCCAATATTACCTTGATCCCCAAACCAGGCAAAGACCCCCTCAAAAAGGAGAATTACAGACCGATTTCCCTAATGAATATGGACGCCAAAATCCTCAACAAGATACTTGCTAATAGAATCCAACAGTACATTAAAAGGATTATCCATCACGATCAAGTGGGATTTATACCCGGGATGCAAGCGTGGTTCAATATTCACAAATCAATCAGCGTGATACATCATATCAACAAGAAAAGACTCAGGAACCATATGATCCTCTCAATCGATGCCGAAAAAGCATTTGACAAAATACAGCATCCTTTCCTGATTAAAACCCTTCAGAGTGTAGGAATAGAAGGTACATTTCTCAATCTCATAAAAGCCATCTATGAAAAGCCTACTGCAAATATTATTCTCAATGGGGAAAAGCTGGAAGCCTTTCCCTTAAGATCAGGAACTTGATAAGGATGCCCACTCTCACCACTATTATTCAACATAGTACTAGAAGTCCTTGCAACAGCAATCAGACGACAAAAAGGGATCAAAGGTATTCAAATCGGCAAAGAAGAAGTCAAAATGTCTCTCTTCGCAGATGACATGATACTCTATATGGAAAACTCAAAAGAAGCCACTCCCAAATTATTAGAAGTTATAGAGCAATTCAGTAGCGTGGCGGGATACAAAATCAATGCTCAGAAATCAGTTGCATTTCTATACACGAATAACGAGACCGAAGAAAGAGAAATTAGGGAATCTATCCCATTTACAATAGCACCAAAAACCATACGTTACCTTGGAATTAACTCAACCAGAGACGTAAAGGACCTATATTCTAGAAACTATAAATCACTCTTGAAAGACATTGAGGAAGACATAAAAAGATGGAAAGATATTCCATGCTCATGGATCAGAAGAATTAACATAGTTAAAATGTCCATGCTACCCAGAGCAATCTACACTTTCAATGCTATCCTGATCAAAATACCGAGGACATTTTTCAAAGAACTGGAACAAATAGTCCTTAAATTTGTATGGAAACAGAAAAGGCTCCGAATCTCCAAGGAACTGTTGAAAAGGAAAAACAAAGCTGGGGGCATCACAATGCCGGATTTCGAGCTGTACTACAAAGCTGTGATCACAAAGACAGCATGGTACTGGCACAAAAACAGACACATAGACCAATGGAACAGAATAGAGAGCCCAGAAATGGACCCTCGGCTCTTTGGGCAACTAATATTTGATAAAGCAGGAAAAAACATCCAGTGGAAAAAAGACAGTCTCTTCAATAAATGGTGCTGGGAAAATTGGACAGCTACATGCAAGAGAATGAAACTTGACCACTATCTCACACCATACACAAAAATAAACTCCAAATGGATGAAAGACCTCGATGTGAGACAGGAATCCATCAAAATTCTAGAGGAGAACATAGGCAGCAACCTCTACAACATCGGCCAAAGCAACCTTTTTCATGATACATCCCCAAAGGCAAGAGAAACAAAAGATAAAATGAATTTTTGGGACTTCATCAAGATTAAAAGTTTCTGCACAGCCAAGGAAACAGTCAGAAAAACTAAGAGGCAGCCCACGGAATGGGAGAAGATATTTGCAAATGACACTACAGATAAAGGACTGGTATCCAAGATCTACAAAGAACTTCTCAAACTCAATACATGAGAAACAAATAAACAAATCAAAAAATGGGCAGAAGATATGAACAGACACTTTTCCAATGAAGACATACAAATGGCTAACAGACACATGAAAAAATGTTCAAAATCATTAGCCATCAAGGAAATTCAAATCAAAACCACACTGAGATACCACCTTACGCCAGTTAGAATGGCAAAAACAGACAAGGCAAGAAACAACAATTGTTGGAGAGGATGTGGAGAAAGGGGATCCCTCCTACATTGTTGGTGGGAATGCAAGTTGGTACAGCCACTCTGGAAAACAGTGTGGAGGTCCCTTAAAAAGTTAAAAATTGAGCTACCCTATGATCCAGCCATTGCACTACTGGGTGTTTACCCCAAAGATACAGACGTAGTGAAGAGAAGGGCCATATGCACCCCAATGTTCATAGCAGCAATGTCCACAATAGCTAAATCGTGGAAGGAGCCGAGATGCCCTTCAACAGATGACTGGATTAAGAAGTTGTGGTCCATATA
This sequence comes from Ursus americanus, assembly GCF_024610735.1. Lineage (NCBI taxonomy): Eukaryota > Metazoa > Chordata > Mammalia > Carnivora > Ursidae > Ursus > Ursus americanus. Next base: position 59,069,612 of record NC_142139.1, read on the forward strand.
TACAATGGAATATTACTCAGCTATCAGAAAGAACGAGTTCTCAACATTTGCTACAACATGGACAGCACTGGAGGCGATAATGCTAAGTGAAATAAGTCAAGCAGAGAAAGACAACTATCATATGATTTCTCTCATCTATGGAACATAAGAACTAGGATGATCGGTAGGGGAAGAAAGGGATAAAGAAAGGGGGGGTAATCAGAAGGGGGAATGAAACATGAGAGACTATGGACTATGAGAAACAAACTGAGGGCCTCAGAGGGGAGGGGGGTGGGGGAATGGGATAGACCGGTGATGGGTAGTAAGGAGGGCACGTATTGCATGGTGCACTGGGTGTTATACACAACTAATGAATCATCGAGCCTTACATCGGAAACCAGGGATGTACTGTATGGTGACTAACATAATATAATAAAAAAATCATTAAAAAAAAAAAAGATCGTGAAAGGGTGAAAAGTAACAAAATAGGTAAGAATGAACAAACACTGTATTTACATAAGAAAAGTAATCAAAAACATGTTTGTTTCAAAAGAAATAGCTTTGCAACAACTGGGACAGGAATGTCATGAAATGAGGACATTCAGAGAAGTTGTAGAGAAAAAAAAAACACAAAGAAATTAAGAATTCTCAATCTGCCGTGATGGAACTCCTCCGGAGGAGAAAGCAATGCGAGAGGGTGTAAATTACAGGATGGAAATAAGAATGGGAGATACTTCATTTGGTGAAAAGGCGGAACTTGAGAAGTCAAAGTGGGAAAGAAAAGGAGAGTTCATAGAAAATCTAGGGGTGTGACAATATCATACGTCATGGAAAAAGCAAAACTTCGAGTAGAGAGATTGAAAACAAATAGCACATATGTGCAGACAGGCGGAGAGACAACTACAAAACTGAAGATACATTTTTAAAAGTACTTTTTAAAAAATGATAATACCGACGATGAAAAGATGAAGTGTGAGCTGACTGGCATCAGGGCTCATCTCGGTGGCTGTGTTAGTTTGCTAGGGCTGTCATAATAAAGTACCACAGAGTGGCTTGAACAACAGCCATGTGTTGTCTCACGGTGTGGAGGCTGGATGTCTGAGATCCAGGTGTGGATAAAATGGGTTCCTTCAGAGGGCTGTGGGGGAAGGATCTGTTCCCAGGCTCTACGTGGCTAGTAAATGGACATCTACTCTCTTTGTCTCTTCACCTGAAATTCTTTCTGTGTGTCCGTCTGTGCCCTGACTTTCCCCCTTGGACACCAGTTGTCCTAACTTAACCAGTTTCATCTGCATCGATCCTCTTTCCAAATAAGGAAACATTCTGAGGTGTTGGGGGTTAAGACTTCAACATGCGAATTTTAGGACACAATTCAACCCAATAACAGTGGTCAACAGGGTTGCCAGCATAATGCCAAGCGGCAATGAGATTTCCATGTGACCTGGGGCGCCTGGGTGGCACGACGGTTAAGCGTCTGCCTTCGGCTCAGGGTGTGGTCCCGGAGTTCTGGGATCGAGCCCCACATCAGGCTCCTCCGCTATGAGCCTGTTTCTTCCTCTCCCACTTCCCCTGCTTGTGTTCCCTTTCTCGCTGGCTGTCTCTCTGTCTGTCAAATAAATAAATAAAATCTTTAAAAAAAAAAAAAAGATTTCCATGTGACCTACATGTCACCTCGGGTCCCCTGCTCTTTGAAACTTAAGTATGATCACATTAGACCCCCATTCATGCCCAGCAGATATTCAACCTTTCCCCAATACAGTAGTGATTCCCCTGGGGGCTTATATCATCAAGGCCAGCTCTGGTGCACTCTCCATCCTGCACTGCAATGACCCAGAAGCACGATACACCCCTCACCTCCTTGATGTTCACCAAAATAACATTTATTTAGAGCCCCGTTCACTAAGGATCTATGAGGGTAATGGATGTTACTAAAGATCTGAAGGTCATTGGAGGGGAGAAAGTTGGAACACATGGGAAGCACACCGTGAACATATTAACCTTTCTGCTATTAAGAGTCCTTTAGCTCAGTTTCCCACCAGGCTCCCATGCCAAAGTTATTGCCTCCTGATGCCTCGCACATCTTCACGCTGCCAAATCAGCCCTGTGTTTCCTGCGTCCTCCACGAGCCAGAGTGAGTTCTCTGAACAAGAGGAGAGAGGCCCTGCTTCCCACTTGGTCACATCTGTCCCATTGGCCCCAGAGCAGGGCCACCTGCACATGTATTGCAGTGGCCCCTTGTGATTGCGGCTCTCTCAGCTTCCCTTTGGAGCCCCTCTCTCTGTAAGACTCATTCATGGGTGGGATCCTGTATCTAATCAAAGACGTAAACCCTGTTGTCCCCTCCATTCCTTGTCTCCCTCTCCCCAGGGCACAGGGCAAAATGCCTTCACCTCATATCATGCAGATGGAGTTCTTACAGCCCCACCTCTGAGCTCAGGCTTGGCTGAGTCCCAGGCTAGACTTAAATAGGGACTTCTGTTTCATTCCTTTATTAAACTTCCTGAAATGGGAGTTTCAGCAATGAAAAACCAAAAAATTCCTGTCAGAAGGAAATTGAAAATGTAAGAGAAAATGATCTAAGGGAGTGAGGATCTGTCCTTTCAATGTGTCAAAAAACAGGGAAACCTATTAAAATATGATATATAGAAAACTCTCAACAGAAAGCACGGAGGCAAAGATTTTAAAGAGCCAAGTAAATATTCCCAACCGCTAGGATATTCAGCAAGTACAAGCTTGAAAACGCAAAGGTAAAATACTGGAGCAAAATATCAAAAGACAACATCCAAGAGACAATTCTGTCAACAGAGTCAAGACTGATAAGAGAAAAAAAGAAATCAAGCAAGATTAAAGGTATTACCTACAGATATTTTAAGTATGCAAGAGGAGAATAAAGGGGGGTAGTAGACTTAGGAACTAGAAATAAATTGAAGTTTAGCCAAAAGAAAAGGAAAAAAAAAAGATCTTTAAAAGGAGTACTGCATGGAATTGTTTCCAGAACAAGGTATAGAAAAGACTGATTCTAATGGAGCTGTGGTGGTTCCTATGGCCCCCTTCCCAGATCCCCCGCAACTAGTGAAGCTACCTCAGCTCCTGGGAGCGCTGCGGGCCCTTCAGCTGGCGGGTCCTTCAAGGATTTCCTCAGCTGGGAAGTGAGCCTCGCTCAAGGTCACACCCCTTCCCAGGACCGCCCGTATCCCATGATGGATCAATGCATGGGGTGGAATGGCCCGGGCACTTTGACACATCTCAAGACAACTCTGAAGGGCCATTCGAGTTCCAGAGTCCCAGAGTTCCCGAGGCAGAGGCTGCCCTTAGGTCTACGTCCCAACTCCACCTCTGCATCCACCGTATTCCTTCCTCCTTGCCCTGTCTTACGGGCTGATACTAACAAGCCTTCCTTCATTAATAGTATGCCCACTAAACCCCAGCTCAGAGTCTGCTTCCTTGGGAATCCAACTTGTGATGGAAGATGATTCATTTATATGAATAGGCATATATGAATATAAACTCAATTGCTTATTTGAACAAATTTATATAAGAACTTAAAAAATGATTGATGTTCTTAGTCCGTTATGGTACTATAACAAAACACCATAAACTGGGTGGCTGTAGACAACAGAAATGTATTTTTCATAGCTCTGGAGACTGGAAAGTCCAAAACCGAGGTACCACAGATTTGGGGTCTGGTGAGGGCTGGTGTCTTCATCGATGGCATCTTCTCCATGTGACCTCACACAGAGGAAGAGGCAAGGGACAGGGCACAAATCCATTCACAAGGGCTCCACCCTTATGACCGAATTACCTCACAAAGACCGCACCTTGAAGTACATTTGGAAGTAGGTTTTCCACACACGAAATTTGGGGGAACACAACCATTTAATCTATGCCATATGGTGTGAATAAGATGTTCAGCAGGGAAAGAACTTCTGGGTTCATAAGTTCGTTGCTTGATTCTTTAAACGCCAAGGATTATCTGAGAAAACTTGTGGTTTTAATGTCAAACACAAGAATAGTCAATAGTTTAAAGGAACACGTGTATTCCAAATCAAGCGTTAAAGAGAGAGAAGAAAGGCAATTTGCACTTGAGGCCGTTAACCCTGTTGACAAATGTCTTATATGAGTCTTAGTATAAAGCCTGGTGTGTGTGACAGAAAGATGATAAACAAGGTACGATGTTGTGACATAAAGAGAGGAAGCACAGCAGCTGGTGACTTAAGAGAAACCAAGACGCAAGATAGGGAAGGGTCTACATCGTGCACTAGAGGGACATACAAAACCCATAAACTATAAGCGGCCATGTTCTGTCTTGAGGAGCAAAGATGAGAGATGAAGGGAAAGCCCTGGTGAAATTTAGGTCCTTAGTTTTAATTGACTCTTAAGCCTTATAAAGAGGTAGATCCTTCCTCTATATGCTGAGGGAAATCCTAGATTTTATGAAGAGCTTTGGTTTGAAGATACTCTTAAAGTACAGGTTGAAAATCAATAATTAGAAAACAGTTTTAAACTGGAGAAGCAATCTCTGGGGCCCACTTCCTCATGCATGGTTGTTTTCTACCGTTAAGAAAGTGTGTTGTATCAATGGCAAATTAATTTTGAACATTAAAAGCATGCTGTAGATCCATATTTATTAACATTAAATCAATGACATAATGAAAGAAGATTTCACAATCACATGTTAATAACCTAATTAACATAAAATACTGTAGCTCCATGTGTGGATTTATGTACTCACTTATCATTGGATCATGAGATTTTAAGGGCTATTTTACATATCTTGTTACTGGTGAACTGTCTGTGACATCATGTATAACCCATATCATGTTTAATATTGAAGAAATAATGAAATCAAAGAAGGCACAAAGATCAGTTTTGAGGTAAAGACTTTTCTGTGAGTAGAAATATGAAAACCTGTTATGTATGAAAAGAGAAGAATTTGTCAAAAATGGTAAAACATAAAAGGATAGACGTTAAGAAAACTAATTTATTAAAGGAAAAAAATAAAATTTTGAGACAGATAAACTCTTGGGAGACAATTTTCCATGGATTTCTTGCATTCCTGCATGGCCTAAGCCTTCTGAGTACAGGACAAGTTTGAAGAACAAACAGCCTAGAAGCTAGAGACTGTGTAATCCTCTAGAGAGAGTTAGAGACTTATCTCACCAGAGACATCCAGGGTAGTAAAGATAAAGCCCTCTTCTTTCCCACCCAGAGACGTTTGTGTACATTCCAAGATAATGAGGCCTGTCTCCCCAGAGGGAAAAAAGAACAGATGTCCCAGCAATCCCATCTAGCTCAGAGTCTCCCAGTCTTGGGACTCCTTTCTGGTGATGTAGTCTCACTGAATGCCCGGGTAACCTCAGGCTGTCATCACATCACCATGTGGGGACTAGGGTGTGAGAACAAATACCCATAATGCTGCTCTGACTCTTGTTCTTGCTGTAAGAAATGGTCTACATCTCTGACCCAGGGTTCTTGTATTCTTCTATGAGTACAGACCTAAAGCTGGTGCAGGCTAACTTCTTATCTTTCAAGAAGAGTGAAATCTTAGACCCTTCACAGCTTTAGACTCATCAGAAACAAAATGTAAATTGTGTTGTTTCATTTGGTGTTGGGAAAAGAAGTGCAAATATTTGAACCCACTACTTACATTTGATAATCAAATGTAAGTCCTTAAAGTCCAAAATCCCACGCAGATATAAGGAGATGGATTCAGTAACTCATAATTTTAAACTCAGCTATGATGGATATTGGTAGCATGACATCCTTCAGATGTGACACATCCCCTACTGAATTCATTTTCAATTGATAGCTGTCAAATCTGATGTTTACACGCATAAATACAAATTGCATTTGTGTATGTCTATATTCATATATTCATATATTTCTTCAGCTTTCCTGTCATCTTTCACCAGATGTGGTTTATTTTATTTTGTCCCCACCCTTCTTGCCCAGTCCTTGCCCACTCTCTCTTTGCTGGGTTGTGATTGTTGCCTCAACATTTTGGCATTTTCCCTAGCTCTGAATTTGGAGATGCTCCATCTGCTTTTATTTTCCTTGAGGTCTAGTTTTTCAGCCCCTGAAGTTTATCGGTTTTGCCCTGTTTCTCAGAAGAACAAGTAAGAGCCAACAGCTACCATTGGCTGATGGAAGAAAGGGCTGCCTGCCTTGTCTATCATCCAGTGACCCCCTTTTAACTCTTCTGCAACGACCTTACTCCAGAGACTATCTGGACCTTCAAGGTTTCTCCCAAGTATCCCAAGAGATAGGGGCACTTGTTGGGAACTTGTATTAAATGTCAAGAAATAGCTCTCCTGACAGGGCTCTTAAAATGTTCCAGATACTCTGGCAGTGAAAACAGTTGGAGTTTTCTTTACCATCTTTATATTTGGCCAAACTGGCCCCTCTCAATTGCTCATTTTTTTAAGATGCAGCTTTATTGTTCATTATCAGAACAAACATATTTGATTGCTTCATTCAAAAGGTCCACATCAAAATATGCTATAAAGATGTTTCCTGGAAAATTGACTATTGTTGTTTAAATGCACATTTGTCAGAGAGCTCTAAAGAACTCCTAGTAAGTTTCCACATTTACATAAGATTAATTTGCATCACCACTCTTGCACTGTCAATGCTTTTCGTTTTTCTTTTTTGGTATTAGTTTCTTAACCTCTTCACTGCATCCTTTAAGACCTCAGCACTCTCCCCTTGTGAGTAAAAAACTTGGTGGAGTCTTCAGCAGATGATATTGCATTGTTTCTAGGACTAGGGATGCTCACCGTTGTCTAGTTAGGATAGCTTCCATCACTGAGTCTCATCTTACACACACTAAATACGTTAAAATAAGATGCTCCCTCCCTTGGTCTGCTATTTAGTCTAACCCTTTGCTACATAGGAGAGTGGAAAAAGGAAGAGGGATGAAGAGTAGAGTAAGTCACTGAATGCAGGAAAGAAGCTTGACTTGGACATGCAAGTGTTTGGAAGAGGTAATATCTGCATCAAGATAATTCAGGGAACTTTGTTTGAAATTTCTATTCAAGTGAGGCTGAGACGGGTTTTTCTGTGGCATTCCTTGAGTTGCCCAATCCATATAATTCTCCCTTACCCAGTATGGCACAGAGAGGAGAGAAGTGGAGAGAAACGGGCATGTTGGGGGTTGGGCTTGGCAAAGTCCTGGAAACCTGAACTGAGATGTCAGGACCTCAGATCCTAGCTGAGAGTTAAATCGGACCTTCAAGTTCATCTGGATTTGGCTTAGGGACCAGCAGAAGACTGGAAATAGAGAGGTGCAGTGACGAAATTCGAAGTGCTTTTGCGAGACCTGCGTTAGGATAAGATCAGGTTGGGTCTTGAGGTGGGAAAGATGTGGCAAACAATACAGGTGTGGGGATGTGAGGATAACCAGAGTGGGCATGGAGATCGGAGGCTGGGGGCAGGCATCTTTGTCCTGCCTTTGTTGCTGTTACTATTCTTCTAACTTGTTTTTCCTCATCTCCAGCTTTTCTTCTTATATTTTTCCTTCAATTAGCAATTACAGAGCACGTAGGATGCAGGGGACATTGTACCAGGCAGCATGCAAATTAGATAAGACCGAGTTCCTACCTTAGTAATTACCCCATTACAGGAAATTATAGTCTAGGCCTATATTTCCCAAACTATGTGTAAAGAATCATTACTGTTCCCATAAGCTATAAATAAATATTTTCTGACGTTTTGTTTCTGTTGTCAAAGGAATTTGAAAAATGCCTATAAGATTCCACTTTTGGATAATGACAGGAAAGGTACTGACATATCCTGTAATACAGAAAATTTTAACTCATTATTTTATCAATTTATGTAACCACAGAACTCTCTTTTGTTTCTTATAATAATTTGTAATATCCTAAATGAGGGAAAATGAGGGATAGTCTAAGAACATACCTATAATAGGGGATTTAAAGTATTTGTTTAGTAAGGCCAACATCTGGACTCAGTCAGGGACACTTTCTAGTTGTGAAGCTATTGGTTTTTAAGGCTGCAGCAGACCTTGGAGAAAAGGATGGGATTAGCACAAGTGAAAATATCACCAGGCTTGCTGGGTTGTTTTTTTGTTTGTTTATTTTTTTCTTTTTTTGAGATTTTGCCTTTAAAAAAATTATTTATTTATTTGAAAGAGAGAGAGCATGTACAAGAGAGAGAGCATAAACAGGGTAAGGGGCAGGGGGAGACGCAAGCTCTCTGCTGAGCAGGGAGCCCAACACAGGGCTCAATCCCAGGACCACAGGATCCCAGGATCATGACCTGAGCCAAAGGCAGGCACTTAACGGACTGAGCCACCCAGGTTCCCTGTCATTTTTCTTAAATAAACATTCCTTAGGTTGCTACAAGCCTTTAGTTGATTTTCAGAGTTCTGAAAATGGTGATTTTGATAGTTTTACTGCTTTTATGAGCAAGTAGGTTTTTGGAGGTCCTTACTCCACCATTCCCTCTATGCATTTTTTTGATTCCACTCCGTCTTTATTCTTGTTGTTCTCCATACTAGGAATGTACTTGTCCTCTGTTCATGCTGCTTGGAAAATTCTCATTCAAGCGTCAAATGTCTCATCCTTCGTGTAGTCTCCCTTTCTTCTTCTCCTCCCAGGCAGAATTAATTATGCCTCATTTGGCTTGTTCATACATTTTATGGCAGTGATCACATAGCCTTATGCTTAGCTGTTTCAGAATTCCACATTTGGTTATGAATGTTGTGTACCACACACCCCAGGGATTACTATTCATAGTAATCTCGAACGTGCCCCCTGGAGTTCTCTAGTGAACAGTCTGCATGGCCGAACCTGGCTGCCTTGTGTCTGTCTCTACCAGTTAACATGAAATACTTACAACAGAAATAAGGTCTAATTCAAATTTGTTTGCCCAAGATTGAGTCCAAAATATCTCCAAAGTACATACTCGATAATTTAACCAAGGAATGAATAGAATATATTCTCCCTACCCTTGTTATAGATCACAGACAGACCCTTCCTCAGAAAAACTTAAAATGTGGAATATGAACAGGAAACCAAAATAACTGAGCTAAATAGGGACCTATAACTGCCATGGGGTTAGGAATAAAATTCCCATTATTTCTACAGCAAGAGAGAATGATTAGCAAATTCATGAATTAACCTTCTGTTTATTATCGGATTTCTACTTAATTCATGAGTTAGGCCTTAATTATACATGTTTCTGTATGTCTTAAGAACTTGTTAGGTTGCATGAAACAGAAGCTGAAAAAGAGGAATTTTTATAAAGAATCAGAGATATTTCATAGAAACCAAGTGCAGAACTTGAACATGTCCTCTCAACACAGTGCAAGTCAAAGCTAGAAAGTCCATAGTAAGGCCCTTCTTCCATTTCTCCAAGACCATTCTCTTGGATTCTTATGTCTTCTCTCTGCACATCTGCTTTATTCATTTCTTTCTCCCAAAAGACCTATTTTCTCTAGGCCAACATGCACCGCAAGGTCAGCTCTCTCTGTTACACATCACATCAAACTAACTAGAGTTTCTGAGTCCCTGTTTCTAATTCCCACAAGAGCAAATCCATTGGACAAGCGTGGACCAGGTGTGAGCTGCTGGGATAAATGGCTGTGCGGGGGCAGGGTTACATGGTGCACTTGCTAACAACTTAGGCAATTCTGCAGGAGCTCACTCACTAGAAGAAAATCGGCAACGAGGATAGGGCTGTAGGTGGTGGGGAGTTTAACTGGATAGGCATGTGTATTAGTCTGTTAGAGCTACCATAACAGATTACCACAGACTGGATGGCTTAAGCAACGGAAATTTATTTTCTCACAGTTCTGGAGGCTAAGGGTCCAAGATCAAGGTGCCAGTAAAGTTTCAGGGAGGTCTCTTTTCCTGGCTTGCTGATGGCCACCTTCTTGCTATGTCCTCACATGATCTTTCCTCTATGCGCCCTTGAACAGAAATTTCTGTTGACTCTTCCTCTTCTTCTAAGGCTACCAGTCATATTGGATTAGGGTCCCATCCTTATGAGACCCTAACTTTAATTACTTCTTTAAAGGCCCTACCTCCAAATATGGGGGCTTCAACATATGTATTTTAGAAGGACACAATTCAGTCCATAACAGCATTCTAAAAGGTATCTATGATGCCATATAAAATTATATCTGAGCTTAATTTCTGAGTATAATGCATTGTTTTACTTACTAATAATGGTCATTAATGATCTAGAACTGTTAAATATTTGTTGAAGAATAATTCATGAATTAGTTTTTCTTCTTTGTGACCAATATCCTCACATGTGTATATGTGAGGATATCCATACTAATGAAGATGTAGAGTGAATATTCAGATGATCTGAAATCAGAAGTATTTTTGCACCTGCTCTCTTCTAGTAACCAAATGTCCTACAGGAAGCAACAGTAACGTTCAGAGGACCAAGAGTGTAACTTTGCCACGCCTTTCTATATAGATGGCCGTACTTTTAATGAGCAGGAAAGATGCTTTGTGGAGCTATGTAGATATCTCCATCCTATTTTATTTAGTAAGGGAGAGGGTTGTACAGCAAAAAGCATGAAACCGGGCCTCAAAATAATAGGAGTAGTCCTGGCAGAAAACTAAGGGAACTCTTTATAGTATGCAATTCAAATGCATTTATCATAGCATTCAGAGAATTATAGCTAAATTTGAATGGGGACCAAAACAATCCCCCTCTAAACAAACAAACAATCCCCCCTCTAAACTACTCAACTCCACCGCTGAAATCCATTTACCCAAACCCAGTGACTTCTTCAATTACTATTTGGGTGCCATTCTAAAAGCAAAAATCCTAATGTCATCTCAGCTTAGGGAGAGTGTTCTGCTCCCAGTAAATAATTCTGAGTACTTTGGATCCTCAGAAAGCTAGTAACACTGAAACATAGTTAAATCTTGACTCATTCAAAGACTGCTCTATTGAATGCTGCCCTAATTCTGCTGTGCCCGTCTTGGCTGCCAAATCAAGAGAAGGACACTAACACAGATTGAGTACCTACTATGCAGCAGTACATCTACTTAGAACATTTTAATTTCAGATAATACTTCTAATAGTCAGGTAACTCCTTTAAATATAGAAATAAGAAATAGACAGATCTACCATATTTGTCTCTATTTATAAGTTTTATGGTATAGAGCTATTGGATATATGCAGTGTAGTATGGTCATTAGGAATAAGGACTCTGGAATTAAAATGTCAAGGTTCAAACCTCAACTCTACCACTTAGTAGCTTTGTAACCTTAGCCAAATCACTTAAGCTCTCTGTGCTCCAGTGTCACACTAAAAAAGGATAATAATAACTTCTACTTCATAGGATTGCTGGGAGAAGTAATAAATAACAAATGTAAATGTTTAGAGAAGTTCATGGTGCATAGTCAGTACTATGCTACTTTTTGCTGTAATTACAATCTCTATTATTTCCATGATAGCTACTATGGCAGACAGACTCTAAGATGGTTTCCAATGATCTCCACTTCCCGGTATTCACACCCTTGTGTAATCTCTTCCCCTCAAGTGTGGGTAGAACTTATGAAACGCTTCTCTTTTTTTTCCTTCTTTTTTCTTTTTTTATTTAAATTCAATTAGCCAACATATAGTACATCATTAGTTTTTTATGTTGAGTTCAGTAATTCATTAGTTGCATGTAACACACAGTGCTCGTTACATCACATGCCCTCCTTAATGCCCATCACCCAGTTACCCCATCCTCCCACCCACCTCCCCTTCCGCAACCCTCAGTTTGTTTCCTGAAGTCAAGAGTCTATCATGGTTTGTCTCCCTCTCTGATTTCTTCCCATTGTTTTCCCTTCTTTCTCCTATGATCCTCGGCATTGTTTCTTATATTCACATATGAGTGAAACCATATGATAATTGTCTTTCTCTGATTGACTTATTTCAGTGAGCATAATACCCTCCAGTTCCATTCAGGTTGATGTAAATGGTAAGAGTTCGTTCTTCTTGATGGCTAATATTCCATTGCATATATATATATATATATATATATATATATATATATATATATACCACATCTTCTTTATCCATTCCTCTGTCAATGGACATCTGGGCTCTTTCCATAGTTTGGCTCCTGCAGACATTGCTGCTAGGAACATTGGGGTGCAGGTACCCCTTCAGGGCATCTGTCTCTTTGGGGTAAATATCTAGTAGTGCAATTGCTGGGTTGTAGGGTAGCTCTATTTTTAACTTCTTGAGGAACCTCCATACTGTTTTCCGGAGTGGTTGCACCAGCTTGCATTCCCACCCACAGTGTCAGAAAGTTCCCCTTTCTCCACATCCTCGCCAACATTTGTTGTTTCCTGACTTGTTAATTTTAGCCATTCTGACTATGAGTTGCTTCTAACCAATAAAATACAGCAAAGTTGATGGATGTCACTCCTATGATTAGGTTACATGAAACTGAGACTGTCTTCTTGCCGGCAGACTTTCTCTACTGCCTCCTTGGCATACATGTGTCAATGAAGCAAGCTATCACATTGGAGAGGCTCATGTCCCAACCAGGAACTGAGGTCCACAGTCCAACAACCCACAAGGAATTGAATTCTGTGGACAACCATATGAGCTCACCGCAAGTCCTTCCCCACTCAGGGTTTCAGATAACACTCCAGCCAGCCCTGGCCTACGCTTTGTAGCCTCTAAAAGACCTGAAGCAGAAGGTCCACCTAAGCTCTGCTTAGATTTTCAAGCCAGGGAAACTGTGAGATAATGAGTGTGTATTGTTTTAAGTCACTACGTTTTGCAGTTCTTTGTTTTGCAGCAGTAGACAGCTAATATACCCACAAGAACTTAACACAAAGTGATTGCTCCAATAAATATTCATTCCCTCTCCCTCCTCAGTTATATGTCTTTTAATGAAATTTTTGGCTAGAAATCACTCTTTAAAGCATTGTTTAGGATGCCTGGGTGGCTTGGTTGGTTAAGCGTCTGCCTTCAGCTCAGGTCATGAACCTAGGGTCCTGGGATCTAGTCCCGCACCTGGCTCCTTGCTCAGTAGGGAGACTTCTCCTTCTGCCTGCTGCTCCCCCTGCTTGTGCTCTCTCTCTCTCTCTCTCTGACAAATAAATAAAATCTTAAAAAAAAAATGAAGCATTGTTTATTAAAACACACACATAGGATCAGCCCAGATTTGACTTACATCTCGTTGGTAATCATAGTACTCTGTTGCTTTGATTCAGTTTCTTCAATAATACGAACCAGTCCTTATGAAGTGCCTGTGTATGCATGCACAAGCCATGTGTCAAACATCTTACTCATATTATCTCATTCAATCTTCAAAAAAACCCTGAAAGGTGAGGATCATTACTTTCTCTTTATGGGTAAGGATACTGGTGTTCTGAGAGATTAAACCCCTTTTCCAGAGCCATAGCTTAATGTTCTAAATTCTTCAAACAAAACAGAACAAAAAGCCACCATTGTTTATGCTCATAACTGTTCTCAAAGTAATACAGTTGACCCTTGAACAACACAGGAATTAGGGTAGGGATGGCAACTCTGATGCAGTCCAAACTCTGCATTTAACTTCTGACTCCCCCAAAACTTAACTCCTAGTAGCCTACTGTTGATCAGAAGCCTTACTAATAATATACTTAATCAACACATATTGTATATGTTATGTATATTACATATTGTATTCTTACAATAAAGTAAGCTAGAGAAAAAATGTTGAGAAAAAAATTTTAAGAAAATCATAAGGAAGAGAAAATACATTTACAGCACTGCAGTGTAAAAAGTTCACACATAGCCAATGTGTGCGGTGGTCCCGCAGGTCTATCTCTTGCTTCCACAGTATCTGGATGGACAGACCCAGGAACGTCCCTTCTTCCAGCCTCTGAGCACCCTCCAATCTCTTTTCCATTTATAACCTTTCAAACCATCTTCTCAGCCGTCCTCTGCCACCAGGACCAGCCAACACTGTTTTTTGAGTTTAGTTCTTCACTGCCGATGAACCGTGTGTCAGAAGTATTCCACCTGGCAAACATGCACTGGCAGGCCCCTTATACCTACCTCTCTCTGGGCTTCTATTTCCAATGTGACAATCTGGCTCTAGAGGGCATGAGTCACTTCCTCACGGAGTGACCCAAGAGAAGCACAAGGGCACCAACATCTCTTGAAGAAGCAAAACCAGCATGGCGGCCTCACCTTCTTCCAGGATGTGCAGAAGTAGTCTTATTGTAAGCACGCTATGAAGGCACACACACAAGTTGTGTCTTTCCATAGTGTCAGCTTTATTCAATCATAAAGCAAGGTTAACATAATTGCAAAGCAGCCTCAGGATTCCAAACTCAATGACATGTCGCTCTGCATTTAACTTGGCTTCATACGCGTCACACAAAGCAAAGGACCATGTAAAGTCACACCACAAACAAGATACAACAAGGAGTAGGAAGCTAACAAACTCAACTTGAAATCAGTCCATGAGCGTGCAGTTGAGATGAGGTCTCCATCAGGTCAGGCAGGCTGGTTTTGACGCTAGCTGGTCTTAGCACACCGCCTTTGGCTGCTTGACATAAGACATGGCTTGACACGAGTGGTTCCATCTTGCTCTCCACATTCATGTGTAAGTAGACCCACACAGTTCAAACCCATGTTGTTCAAGGGTCAGCTGTACTATTTTTCTCCAAATAGTATATAAAGACTTCCGAGATGATATTACTCTTCTTCCTTCATTCCTTTCACCTAGAAAATTCTCATGCATCAATGACCATTTAATCTGGCCCTTCCCGGTGTATTTACACTGCAGTCAGGCAATGCTCAGAAGGTCAGAGATATCTAGCTGGTGTCCTCTCTTAGGGGACATCTTCATACATAACTATATTTTTTTTAAAAAATAGATTTCAATAGCTCACATTCAGGCCAAATGCTATCATTACAATATGCAAAGGAGCCTCTCAAACATTCTTTTCTGTCTAAGTTAAGGCTTAGGCAGAAACAGAGCTGAGATTTATGCCCACAAATCTCAAGTTCAAAATTATGGTTCCCATGACAGTCATAACTTACCCTCCAGCACACAGGT
This sequence comes from Ursus americanus, assembly GCF_024610735.1. Taxonomy (NCBI): domain Eukaryota; kingdom Metazoa; phylum Chordata; class Mammalia; order Carnivora; family Ursidae; genus Ursus; species Ursus americanus. The sequence continues at coordinate 59,084,631 of NC_142139.1, forward strand.
AGTATTTTTAGTTGTTAGGTTATAGTAGGAATGTTGCAGCCTAAAAAATATGTGTGATATGTTCAGATTACAGCTAATACAAGATAGGCTAATTTAGATTTCCTTTACGCAAAGGTTGTTTATATTTATACCTAAACTGATTCACTTGAGTGTGATTTTTGCACTTAAAGGAATGTGCATTTCAAATTCGAGGGGGTAATAATTACTTGCAAATTTAAATTAAAGTAGTTGGAGCTTAAAATAGGCAGTGTTTGAGCTCAGCACTCAATGACAGGTAGTGGGAATAATACAACCTCAGAGCACATTCAAATATTTAAGTTAAGGAGACTCAGAGGAAGGAAGGCTGTCTTGTTATAAGGAAGGAGAGAAGCCTCAAGGTTAAAATAAACCATGTGGGTTAGTGTGTGTATTACAGTCTGTGTCCTCCAGGCACATGCATACAAGTAATTCATCTAAAAGCATTCATGTATTTAGACTCATTCTCTAAAACATAGCATAAGGTGGATATGAACATTTAATCTTGAAAACCAGCATGTAATCATGTGCCTGGGCCTGAAAATAAATTCCCAAAAAGAAAGGAGAAACAGGATATGAGACAAAAGGAAGCCATATATATTTAGCTCCCCCTTCTGTTTGGATTTCTCAGGTACTGGTGGCTACTTTGGGAAAAATGTGAGTGGATTGGCTCAATAGATGGTTAAATTATCTGAGTCAGTCTCAGGCAACACTGTAGAATGTGCCTGATATGTGGCACTTTGGGGCCTTTACTCTTAAAGAAATGTAGGTTTCTGAAACAATGTTTAGATATCCAAATTCTTCTTTGCCCATAAATATTATATATTTATATATGCAAGGATATCAAAGTAGGCTCTCTCTCTGTCTCTCTTACACAGACACACACACACACACACACACACACGCACACACTAGGGTTTTGTTTTGGGTCTTTTTTCTTCACTTAAAATCTGAACTATGTGAAAACATTGAGTTCTGGAAGGCAACACTGGGTACAAGATTACTTAGGAGTGATAGATTTGGAATAATTTTAAAATGGACAGGAAGTGTGGAGGGAGTTATTTAAAACTTAAAACTAGAGGCTCCTGGGTGGCTCAGTCGGTTAAGCGTCTGACTCTGGATTTTGGCTTAGGTAATGATCTCAGGGTTGTGAGACCAAGCCCCGTGTTGGGCTCCGTGCTGGGCATGGAACTTACTTAAGATTCTCTCTCTCCCTCTTCTGCCCCTGCCCCACATTCTCTCTCTCTCTCAAAAAAAAAAAAAAAAAAAGATAAACAAAACCAAAACAAAACAAAAACACTTTAAAACTAACAATTTACTTGGTCTGTCTCTCAGCTTTGGATTTCCAATTATCAAAATCACGGGTTTTAGAAAATAAAATTTGTTTGAAGTGAACCAAACTTCTGAGATTGAATTAATACAGGAGACTAATCATATGTACACACCTGTTTTCCAAAGTTCCATTAAATGAAAAATATATTTTAAATTATTTATTTTTGCAAGAGAGAGAGAGAGAGAGAATGCTCACAAGTGGGGGGAGGGGCAGAGCCACAAGTGGGGGGAGGGGCAGAGGCACAAGTTGGAGGGAGGGGACAGAGGGAGAAGCAGACTCCCTGCTGGGAAGGGAGCCCCACTCTCTGGGATCATGACCTGAGCCAAAGGCAGACTCTTAACCAACTGAGCCCCCCAGGCACCGGAAAGATATATTTTAAAGTAGTGGTTCTCAAAGTGTGGTTCCCTGAGCTAACAGCGTCAGCATCACCCAGGAACTTATTAGAAATCCTACCTCTCTCTGCATCTACTGGAACACTGGAGGGGAGGACCCAGCAATCTGTTTTAGCAAATCCTCCAGGTGATTCTGACACAGATTAAGGTTGAGAACCCCTGGTTTAAAAAGAATAAACCCAGATTAGCCTCAAAACAGAAGAAAGCACCATCAGAAAAAAAAATTGGATACATTTCTGAGAAATAGAAGGCACACTGGATTGGATACTCAAAGCAACAATACAAGAGAAAACTAAAATCTTATCACACGTGGGAGAAAATATCTACTAGGGCAGAAGCAGTTCAGGGAAAAGAAAAGAAAAGTGGGGGTGGGGTTCAGGGTTGGGGGTCTGAGAAGCCCTTGGTGATTAATTTAGGTGGCTGCCTTGGAACACCTGGGCAGGGCTGACCCCTCTCCTGCATCCCTGAGTTGCTCCCCCACCCCACTGATGCCAACTCCCAGGCAGCTGTGGCCTTTATTACAACAGAGGTTTGGGGCTGTGCCAGCAAAGCAGGGCTGGGCCCCAGGTGGCTACTGATGGGAAAGATAAATGACCCCATGCCAAGGACATGTGGCTGTCTCTCCCCAGAAATCTTTTCTCTCTCCCCAACAAACATTATTGACAAAACAAGGTAATCTCTACAGATAGGCAAGCAGGGATTCTTTTTTTTTTTTTTAAGATTTATTTATTTATTCAGCAGAGATAGAGACAGCCAGTGAGAGAGGGAACACAAGCAGGGGGAGTGGGAGAGGAAGAAGCAGGCTCATAGCGGAGGAGCCTGATGTGGGGCTCGATCCCAGAATGCCAGGATCACGCCCTGAGCCGAAGGCAGACGCTTAACCGCTGTGCCACCCAGGCGCCCCAGGGATTCTTAATTAAAGAGGTGAGCAGTCAAACAAGAATTAAAATTACTTGAAGAGAGTCCACACCATGAGAGGAGCACTAAAGTCAGTAAGCAGAAGACATAATAAAACTAATAAAAATAAGCTAGTAGAGCAATCAGTAAAGAACACTGGAATCAGTTACATTCATCAGGGATTGCAAATGGCGGTGCCAATGGCAACTAAAAGTGAACTGAAGATTAGGTTTATTTTTGTTATATAAGGAGAAGAATGAAGGGCACTAGTCCAAGGCTACTGTAGCATTTCACTGATGCCATCGGAACCCATCCTCTTTCCATCTTTCTGCTCTGCCATTCTTAAAGTGTTGCTCTTGTTCTGATGGTTGCAAGATACCTGCTGAAACTCCAGACCACATAACTGCATCCTCTGAATGAAAAGAAAGGAAATAAAAAGACAGCACCAACAAACTTGGCCAGAATTATGGTCTATAGCCACATCCAGGTGCAGGTTTTTATAAATTACAACACCTAGAATAGAGAGAGGCAAGGTTGTTCACCTACAGAGTAAATACCACATGAGAGTAATTAGTATATTTGGGGAGATTTAAAAAGATATTGCATCTGTGATAAATTTTAAATGTAATTGACAAAATCAAAACTCAGTCGATGAATTAAATAGCATAATAGACAGAGCTGAGAAGCAAATTAGTGAGTTAGGAAACCAAACGAAAGGATGTTAGAAAAATTCCCAGAAATTTAGAAATTCAATGTATTTAAAGCAGGAAAATTGAAAAATATTCATGGAGGAATTCCAAAGAACAAAAAAAACAAAAATCAAAAGAGCTCCTACAGAAACGAATATGCACTCATACTAGCTGAGAATAAGCCCCCTCTATTGTCTGTCCTTTCACTCTGCAATCACTCAGTAAACAATGCTCACCCCAGAATCCAAGACTACTTGGGTTGATTAAAGACTTCCACCTTTAAGCTGATACCTGCAACAATGTTGTTAATACTTCGATATTATCTGAGCATTGCATAGAATAGAAAATAAAGCCTAGATGAACGCTTTAGCTGATCTCTAACACACGGTGTTTCTTTTACCACAGCAAACAAAATAAAATTTATGACATGAACCAGAGAGATGTAGCCATCCCTAGGTTTGGCAGACATTAAAGCAAACAAAAGTACACTAACAGGTAAAAAACAAAGTGATATAAAAAGATTTAATAGACTGACTATGGCAAAAGAAATTAGATCTTGCAGTATTAATATTAGACCAAATAAAATGGAAAGAAAAGGACATTTACTGGTTTAAAACAGGAACATATTTTACATTTGTAAAAGGTACAAACTGGAAAGAATATATAACAATAGTAAACTTTTAGGTATTTATGAACACAACTCTGAAACCTATAAAGCAATAGCTAATCGAAAAACAGTAAGAAATGTGAAATTTTGATGCATCTCTCTCTTGGAAATAAACCAAGTAGAAAAAAAGGTAGTAAGTTTGATCTATGTGTAGATCATATATATTATATATTTTCCTTCTCTTTTCCTCTTAATAAAAACTAATAATTTGGAAAGATCAATAAAATAAACTTTTTGACAAGAAAGTAGAAGACACGAAATAAACAGCATTGGAAGTTAGAATGTAGCATGCCTCAGTTATAAAGATTTTTTAAATTATAAGAGAAGATAAAGTATAATTTTGCTCCAATAAATCTGAAAATCTAGGTCCCGTAAACAATTTGTCATACTTACGGATTCAAAACCAGGTAAAAACATTAATACTGTAGGGGCGCCTGGGTGGCTCAGTCGTTAAGCGTCTGCCTTTGGCTCGGGGCGTGATCCCAGCATTCTGGGATCGAGCCCCACAACAGGCTCCTCCACTGGGAGCCTGCTTCTTCCTCTCCCACTCCCCTACTTGTGTTCCCTCTCTTGCTGGCTGTCTCTCTCTCTGTCAAATAAATAAATAAAATCTTAAAAAAACAAAACAAAACAAAAAAAACATTAATACTATAAAACAAAAACCATGAGAAAATATAAAAGAAAAAAACCAAAAAACTCCCCTGAAAGTATGCTAGGATTAGGATATTTTTAAGGCAAGTCTATCAAACAAGAACAAATCATTCTACATCACATAAAACAGTTGAGAGTGTAGAAAAGTACGAAAAATTTGGCAGTTAATGTTGACACCAAAGCTGGAAAACACAATACAAATAAAAAATGTAGGCCTATATCATTTCTAAAATATAGGTTAAAATCATAAATAAGACATTAGAATATAAAATCCATCCCTCTATGCATAAGTGGGGTTTATACAAAGAGTGTAAGGATGATTCACAGCACTAACGGGCAATTTGAGAAAAACAATCATTAAACTTGGAGCCAGAACTACCTTCTAGTCCTGGATCACGCAGATCACTTGGCTATCTGAGCTATGGTAATGTTTATCTTTAAAATCCTTTCCACTTTAAAAATAAATGTTGAAAAATAAGATTTTAGAGAATGGGGAAGATTATTTTATAATATTCTTATCGAGGACCAGAAAGTTAAATGCTTTAAATATTCACTTGTGTAAAGATCAAAGTGCCTCGTCAGTGACAGGTGTGGGGTCACTCCTGAAACTTTAATGAAATGCCAGGATTTCTGAGGGAGAAGAATAAGAATCAAACATCACTTACAATACGCTGATAGTTAAAAAATAATTATAGTTAAAATGACTGGGTGGCTCAGTCATTAAGCATCCACCTTCCGCTCGGGGCGTGATCCCAGGGTCCTGGGATCGAGCCTCACATAGGGCTCCGTGCTCTGCTGGGAGCCTGCTTCTTCCTCCCCCACTCCCCCTGCCGGTGTTCCCTCTCTTGCTGGCTGTCTTTCTCTCTGTCAAATGAATAAATAAAATCTTTAAAAAAAATAATTATAGAAGGTAAGTAACTAGGCTGGATCTATAAATTAGCAAGAGCTAACTCAAGCTCATAATCCTCAAGAGTGAAGCTACAAAAGCCAGCTGAATCTGAAAACCCGTAAGTGAAGCAATTTAAGTCAAGCACAGAGAGGCAGAGGCACAGAGAGAAATAGCTTTTTCTCTGACACCTTCTAATGCTTCCAGGTTATCCCTCTGTAGCTGACCTCTAGGAGATGTTGGTAGTGAAGTATTCTTATGCAACTTTACAAAGCATCACGACGTCCTGTGACAGCCAACAGATGGGATATTATGCAACCAATAAAAATAAAGTTGATAAAGGATACAAATATATCTTTGAAGAAAATGCCTCTAAACAATGTGAATATTTTTAGCAAGCAGAAAATAAAATTGTAAATACAGTGTGATACCACTTTATTAAAAAATAAACACATAATTATATAGATAATGACACAGGTATTATTATTATATATGTTATTTATATATATATATATATCATATATATATGATACATAACATCTATATAAACCTTGGGTCCTCAACATCTACAGCCATCTTTTTTTCCTTTAAAAAAAAGAATGATGTCTTCAATTTTTCTAAACATTCCCTTTCATTGATCATCCACTTCTGCATATATCCTCTTCCTCTGGCATCACCTTCTTTAAGGGTGGACCCTTCTAATCTCATCACTCCTAGGAGTATCATTAACATAAGGCTGTTAAGTGTGAAGATTTTCATTAACCGTTGAGGCTTACAGAGGGGAATTACCATAGCACGACTTAAAACTAGCTAGAATCAGGGGAGGTTTGCCTATTGTGAAAGCATCGTGGCACTGCCTCCAGAGTAGATGGATGGAATAAATACTATACCGAAACATTAAATCCAATTTAAAATTCAATCCAAAGTAGGAATTTAGTATATGGTTAGGAAAGTACTCCAAAACAATAGGAAAGAAACATACTCCTTTTTTTTTTTTTTTAAGAGAGAGTGGAGGTGGGTGAAGCAGAGGGAAAGAGAGAATCTTAAGCAGGCTCCACGCCCAGCATGGAGCCCAGCGCCAGGCTGGATCTCATGACCCCAAGGTCATGACCTGAGCCAAAATCAAGAGTCGACTGCTTAACTGACTGAAACAGCCAGGTGCCCCAGAAACATACTTTGTAACAGTCATCAAGACAACCGGAAAACTCCTCCTTTTTTGTGAACTATTGTTTAATTAGGTTAGATTCCCCATCGCATATTGTATTCCAAAATAAATCTAAAATGGCTTAAAGATTTATATATATATATAATTAAAACATTCAATGTTAAGCAATAATAAAAGTGAACACTGATAAAATCTTGGAGAAGGGGAAGGAATTTTTGAAACATGAAAGAAAAATTGGGTACCTCAAAAGGAACAGACAAGTAAACGCAAAAAGTTGTTCAAAGGAAATAGCTACACAAGAAAACAAAGGTAGATGTAAAACGGTGCTTGGGGTAGTGTTGCATATAAATCTAAATATGTGAGGGATGTGTGGGTGGCTCAGTGGGTTAAGCACCCGACTCTTGATTTCGGTTCAGGTCATGATCTCAAAGCCCTGAGATCGAGCCCCATGTCAGGCTCCAGGCTCAGCGGGGAGTCTGCCTTGCCCCTCCCTCTCCCTCTGCTGCTCCCCTGCTTGTGCGTGCTCTCTCTCTCAAATAAATAAATAGATAAAATCTTAAAAAAATAGGGGCGCCTGGGTGGCACAGCAGTTAAGCGTCTGCCTTCGCTCAGGGCGTGATCCCGGCGTTATGGGATCGAGCCTCACATCAGGCTCCTCCGCTATGAGCCTGCTTCTTCCTCTCCCACTCCCCCTGCTTGTGTTCCCTCTCTCGCTGGCTGTCTCTATCTCTGTCGAATAAATAAATAAAATCTTTTTTTAAAAATCTTAAAAAATAATAAATAAATCCAAATATGTGAGCTAATTTAAACATCCATCAATGGGATTTAGTGAAATAAATTCCAGTTCTTCCATATATGTTACATTTAAAAATAGTATGTGTTTATATTTATTGATATGAAAAGACATTCACAAACTGTTAATAAATGGGAGGGGGAATTATTACAAAACAGTATATAAAAAATATATAAAACAGTATAATTTTTTTTCATGTTCAAATATAAAAGTAAAATTGCATCATTTCCTCGTCACAAAGCTTCCTATGGCTTCTTAATACCTACAGAATAGCCTGACTTTCTAGCATAACATTTGAAGCTCTTTACATCAAACGCTCCTTTTCCTGCCTCAAGAGAATGTGCTTTATTCACACAAATCTATTATCCTGTCCCAAAGGACTGTGTGCTGTCACATTTTCATGGAGCTCATGCTGTTCTCTCAACCTGGAAGGAGAAATCTTCCACGTTTGCTTCTTAAGGAAATTCTCCTCATGCCTCAAGTCTTTGCTCCAATGTCACCTTTCACTGGAAACTAGCACTAAGCCCACCCCCACTCCTTCCCTACATTCTCACAGCACAATATTTAGACATTTTTAATACATCAGCATTTTTGACAAGCCTCCTCCACACACAGTACTGAGTTTAATGCTTGTAATAGTCTCCTATAAGTGTTTGCTTAAATACAAGGCTTATAAAATTTTAATTATTTGAACAATTTTTCAAACAAGATAAAAAATTAAATAAATCTATCATTTTTTGGCATTTCTATTTCTACTAATTAAGGAAGAATTGATAGAAATAAAAAACAGTGCGTAAAAGTGCCTCATAATTTGACTTCAACACCCGCAAGGCAACCTCTATTAAGAGTTTAGTATACACACCCTCTCACAATTTATTGTATGTGTGCTTCATTGTTCTATAAAAGTAGCATCTTAAAAGGAAATTGTTTATCAGATTAGCAAGATTCCTCTCCCTAACCCTCCCGTCAGAAAAATGTAGAATATTAATTTTCCTCAAAATTCTTCCTGCTTCTTTCTCATATTAGACCAGCATGTGCTTTTAATTTTATTCAACTCCACCCATAAATCCTCAATTTGCCAGGTGCTTTCATGATACGGAGCAATAATTCACGGTGACCCCGCTGGTCTATCTGGACCTGTCCGTCTGTGTGACTCGGGCCTCTCACCCCATCTCCGAAGGTCAGTTGGGCTGACCTTCGGGCGTTCTACTCCTAGGTTTAAGTGGTCCCCATGAAGCCTTAACGATGTCCACACAGAAACTGCACAGCCACTACCTCCCAACAGTGTCGTAACGTTTTGCAGAAAGAGAACTTGGCTGGGGAGCAGATCCAGGGTCTCCGGAGCTCTGCTTCCCACAGTCTTTGTCACCAGGAATCTGTAGCCCCTTACATCTCTGGACTTCAGTATCTTGATCAACGAGGGATTGGACGGACAGCATCAGGAAGTTTCAAACTACCCTCCAAAGAGTGTGGGGACCTTGAGAACATGCCCCCCGAGGCCTTCAATAGAAGGACAGAGAAGAGAATTATTTCGTAGTAATTAATTAATAGAAAATCATAGCTACTCAGCCAACTCTCGCATCTTCGGAATTCCTAAAACTGAACAAGAAAATGAAAAGCGGCATCTCTAGAACCCCCATGGTGCGTGGCATACAGGTGAGGTCAAATATCGATTTGTTGAGGAATGGAACTGAGGTGCCAGCAAGGCTAGTTTCTAAACTGGAATCTTTAAACTTGAAAGCGCAGCCTTTTACTGGTGTCGTTTCCCTTTCTCTCTGTGCGCCTTGAGAGGAAGCTTTCTCACCAGCCCAGCCTCATCTGAGTATTCTGTTTCAAAGCTTGAGGCAAATAATGAAATAGTAAAAGCCCTGGATTCGAACAGGCAGGGAACCTGAATCGGGGTCTCGGGGCTGCCACTAAATTTTGACCTTGACCAAGTCACTTGCCTCTCTGGGACTATCCCTTTGTGCAACCATTTATCAATTAGTTTGCAGCACTTACGACACACCGGATACCAAACCAAAATTGCTGGGAATGCTAGGATTCGTATGACCGGGCCCCTTCTCCTGGAGCTCAGCTGGAGATAGCGGAAGGCAGAGAGGCAAATACACACAGACACGGAAAAGTCAGCAGGACAGCCTTGAGATTGTGTGACCACGGGACTGCCAAATGCCTTTCAAACCCCAGAAGTATACAGCTGTGTGGAAAGGAGCTCACTAATTGGTTCATGATCTTAAATACTGTTCACATTTCCTCCTCACATCGTGGAAAAATAGGGATAGAAGCTACAAATATGTAATTTGCGTTGACTAGCACCTTCTCCAAAATATCCCTGCCACCTGGTCTGAAACTGCCACCAACAATCAGACGACAGAGGTGGGGCTCCATCACCAGTATCTGGCACATGGGAGGGGCTCAATAAATATTTGTTGAATTTGTGACTAAGTAATGGCAGAACAGGTCTGGGCAGAACAGGACTGAGCAGAGGAACCTTCCAGCTTTTTTTCTATGGGTATGGATTTAGGCAAAGCTCAGACATAGAAAATGTGACTGTGGGGACAAGAGTGGAGTGTGCAGGTCACTCCTTGGGACGTGAAGTTGGGCGGTTGTCCCTCCTGCTGTGTTTCCAAAGCTGATTTTCCAGCAAAAGGAAACTAATAGTGATGGTGGTGATTAACTCTGCAAGACTGGAGATAATTACGGTCCTCGGAGAGGTATAAATGAATGCTTTAGCCTCCCACAAAGAAACACTTTTCCAAACATGAACATGTCTTCACATCAAGCAGGCACTTCTCAGACCTCTCACTGGGCATAGACGTTACTTTTCGGCAAATCGTTTACAGGTGTCTGTGAGGTCCGGGCGTGTAAAGGAAGGAGGCCTAACAGAATTTTCTGCGGCGCGCATCACCTCGCTCGCTTGTCCGGTGACATTCTGGGCTCCCAGGTGTGGCCTCAAAGCGGGAGAATGTTCCGGCAGGACGGAGGCACCCAGCAGCTGGCTGCTAAGCCGATTCAGAGCACAGCTGTTTGGCTCAGAGGACGCCAGAGAGGAAGAACGCTCCGCCTGCCGCACAAGTCAGCTGGGGTATCTGCTATTCTTGCAAATTGGTCTATATTAAATACGTAATTCAAGGGCTAAAATTAAAACCAAGATGAGCCCACAGTTTCTGGAGCAGTCTTCAAACATTCCAGGCATAGCTGCACGTCTTTTCATACAGCCAGCCATCTTCGGAGGCTCAAAAGGAATTTCCTCTAAGCAGAAAAGTCTGAAGAGAGTTCTTCAAAGATCCTTGAGGGAAACTCACTCTGATGGCAGGAAAGGAAAGTTCAAGATGCCTCAGGGATTACAGGCATGGAAAAATACTTTAGACTGTCAGGGCAAGAGGAGGTCATGTTTGATGATACCTAATACAGTCTTGGGTTAGAAATCCTGCTCAAAACTAAAAGAGCAAGAGTGCTAGTAAAGACATAAACTTGGAAAGCAAGGACCCAAGAACATAAGTACATATACAGAAAACACTGTGGGGCGCCTGGGTGGCTCAGTGGGTGAAGCGTCTGCCTTCGGCTCAGGTCATGATCCCAGGGTCCTGGGATCCAGTCCCACCTTGGGCTCCTTGCTCAGCAGGGACCCCGCTTCTCCTTCTGCCTGCTGCTCCCCCTGCTTGTGCTCTCCTTCTGACAAATAAATAAATAAATACAATCTTAAAAAAAGAGAGAGAAAAAACATTAGCTGCGTGAGTGTATATGTGCTTATATATTAATGCAGGGGTGACGTCCAAAATATTGAACTACTCTAACAGCAGACGATGATCAGCTGTCCCAGTCGGTCTGGAACTAATGGGTTTCCTGGAATATGGAACTTCTGCTACTAACACTGGGACGGCCCTGGGCAGCTGGGGTATTTGGTCAGCCTAGGCAAGGGCGCTAACCAATCCGAACAGACATCAGCTATACACACCCGTGTGGCCTGGTGAATACTGTTTGATCGCTCATCCTTGATGTCTGAGCGTGTTCGCGCTAGAGGAACCCTGGGAATCAAACAGTCCTGTATTTTCTTCCCCTGAATTTCTCACACTTTCTCCTGCCTCTGTGCCTTTGCACAAACTGTTCTCTCCACCTGGAAAAGCCCTGACCAACATCTATAACTTCCTGCCAGAAGACCTCTCAACCCTTCAAAAACTGAATTAAATACATCTCTGAAGATCTTCCCGAGGACTCGGTATTTACTCCTATACACAGAATTTGAGGGAAAATGGGAAGCAGAAAGGCAACTCCAAAGAAGCAAGATTGTTCATCTCAATTACTTAACGAACAAGGAAGAATCGGTGAGCATCTCTCAAATCCCCACCCCCAAATTCTGAATCAAAGTAATTTTTATCACAGTTGGTGGTAGTCTCCAGGAAGCCGCTAAAAGCTATTATGGGCTTTTGTGCATGCTGCCAGGGCCCCAGGCGGAGCAGAAAAAATCTGAATCCAAGGGGCACCAGCTGGCTCTGTTAGTAGAGCACACGGACTCTTGATCTCAGGGTTGTAAGTTCGAGTCCCATCTTGGGTTAGAGATTACTTAAAAATAAAAATCTTAATGGGGCGCCTGGGTGGCTCAGTTGGTTAAGCGCCTGCCTTCGGCTCAGGTCATGATCCCAGTGTCCTGGAATAGAGCCCCATGTTGGGCTCCCTGCTCAGTGGGGAGTCTGCTTCTCCCACTGCCTGCTGCTCCCCCTGCTTGTGCTCTCTATCTGTGTCAAATAAATAAATAAAAACTTAAAAAAAAAAATAAAAATAAAGATAAATAAAAATCTTAAAAAAAGAAAAAAGAATCTGAATCCAGTGATTTTAGGGACAATAATGAAGACCCACTATTTCCGCAGGTCTGGGCCACAGCACTGCTAGTAAGCTAAATACTCTTCTTCAGCTTAGGTTAGGCCATGATGTTTCTAAGAAAATAATTACTCTGAGTTCTCAAGAGGTGTAATTAGTTAATAAGGCATCAGCAGTCTGAGAAGCCGTCCTAGGTGGGAAAACTGAGCTGGTACTGGAGGAAATTTCGTACCTTCCCCTTCTCCCAAGGCCCGCCGCCCTCCCAACTACTTGAGCCGGCAGGAATCAGGAAAGAGCAGAGTTGAGCATTCTCCTTCTGTGGAAGGTAGAGAGCACAGGAGTCACAGGTGTGACCTGTAGCTAGAACCAGGTCAAGGAAGGGGGAACACCCAGACAGACTGGATCAGTTAGGGTTCCAGCAGGAAGCAAACAGCATACTCATAACAGGGAAATCCAGAGAGGGTTCGATGAAAGGTCTATTTACAAAGGTGTGGGCAGGGTGTAGAGAAACCACAGGGGATTAGTGTAACTCCTGGGGCAAAGTGGAGAAATGGTTACCAGAATCTGGAGACAGAAAATGCTGAGCAGAACGAGCCATATGACAAGAGCTTCACACCTGTGATGGCAGGACTCAACCGGGGGGGAGGGGGGCAGTGACAAGGCGGGAGAGAGCTGACCTCTCTCCCCTTCTCTCTCCAATCTCTTGCTAATGCTCCCCTTGGGACCAATGGGTAAGGGAGCCATCCACATAATTGAAGGTCAACTCCTGGTGCACAAGACAGAGTGGAAAAATGTACAGAAGGTCTGGAGGACAAACAGAAGGCGTCCAGCACATGGACACTCACACCATGAAAGCCTGCATCTTGTGCTCATGACCTTCAAATGCACAAAGAAAATGCCAAACCCTGGGTGCCTGGCTGGCTCAGTAGTACAGCACGCAACTCTTGATCTCAGGGTTGTGAGTTCAAGCCCCACAAAGGGCATAGAGCCTACTTAAAACCAGAGAAGAAAAGAAAATTCCAAACTACAGTTGACCTTTGAACAACACAGGTGTGAATTGCCAAGTACAGTTATATGCGGATATTTTTCAACAAATACTGCACAGTACTGTAAATGTGTTTATTTTGTCTTCCTTATGATTTTCTTAAAAACAATTGCTTTTCTTCCCTTACTTTATTGTAAGAATACAATACATAATACATACCACATACCAAATATGTGGTAAAAGACTGTACATGTTATCGGTAAGGCTTTCAGTCAATAATAGGCTATTAGTAGTTAAGTTTTGGGGGAGTCAAAAGTTATATGTGAATTTTTGATTGCATGGGGGTGGGGGATTGGTGTCCCTTCACTCTCATGTTGTTCAAGGGTCAACTGTATTTAGAACTTGAATCTTGGCAGTGGCTAAGAGCATTGGTGAGACTGCCTAGATCTGGGGCAAGTTGTTTCACCCCTCTAAGACTTGGTTTACCCACCTATAAAATAGGCACAATAGTAGTACATATTCATAGAGTTGTCGAGATTCAGCAAAGAATCCAACATAGTGGATGGTAAATAGTAAGTGCTTAATAAATGTGAATGTTAATTTTCCATTTATCACTATCACTCGGTTTTGCTACATATCATATATGCCATGCCATTTAATGTTTTCCTATTGAGGAGGCTAAAGGGTCAAGGGAACAAGGGGAAAAATAAAAAAGTCTTCTCCATTCCACTCTCTGGCACGAAGAGAAGGAGGAGTCACCTGACCTCCAGATGTGCTAAAACACAGAGGCCATTGTGTCAGCCAAGAAACCCAGAATGTCAGCTACGACAATGTCTGCAAGAGAGATGGGTAAAGCCAAACCTCCCAACTGGCTCGTGTAGATTAAAATATCCATCCCCAGGAAAGGGTTGGGAGGTTCCTACATTCCTATTATACTTAAAAGAGGAAATAGACCAGAAAAATGAAATTGAGTTTATGTAGAACAATCTATGCATTACACAGAGAAATGAAAACTCTTCAGAAATTCAGCGGTGATCTTAGCATGTGTCTGAGGGCGTGAAGAATGTAGGACACCTCTGACAACAATAAAAGTCATGGTCTGCATACTTTCTTTTATATAACTATTTGGCCACAACTTACGTGCATTGGGAGAAACCGATGCCACTCAAACGTTCTCGATGTTTTGGAAGCGCAGGATCTCCTCTCCATATCCCACCACAAGTATAATCCTTTATGGCAAAACTTTCTATTTGACAACCTGACATAGCTAAGTTAAAAACAGAGAATTAGTACTGGCAAGTTAATAGCATTCTATGGATCCATGAGTCACTAAGTTCAGTGTCAGGTAAGAATGCAGGTGCAGAGAAAGCAGAACACAGGTTCCACCAGGGGAATTAGAATGAATTGAGCAAACAAAGGATTAACACCAAAAAAATGCGTGATACAATCCCCGGCCTTAGCATTTTTGTCTCTCCTTATCTTACCTGTTTTGATTCAAGAAACTTGCTAAGACATTGGTAGGCTATGGACTTTTTTTTTTTTTTTTTGGATAGTTGGTGGTTTTCAAGTTTGTTTTTTTTTTAAATAATAGCTTTCCTGAAATACAATTCATATACCATACAGTTCTAGTGTACAATTTCAAGTGTACAATCCTGGGGTGGTTTTTTTTTTTTTTTTTTTTTTTTTTTTTTTAGTATATTCACCCTTACGTACAACCATCAGCACAAATTTAGAACATTATTATCATCTCAGAAAGAAACCCCACACCCTTTAGATATCCCTCCTTTGTCCCTGTCTTCTCCTTTCCCCAGCCCTAAACAACCACAAATCTATGTTCTGTCCATATGGATTTACCGACTCAGGCCATTTCATGTAAGTGAAATGATGTAATAGAAGAGCTGTTGTTGACTGTCTTCTCTCACTCAGCACAAGGGTTTCAAAGTTTACCTGCCATGCAGCATATATCGGCACTTCATTCTTTTCTACAGCAGAATAATAATCCATTGGAAAGATGAACCACATTTTGCTTATCCATTCATCAGTTGATGAACATTTGGGTTGTTTCCACATTTTGGCTAAGAAGAATAATACTATAAACATTCATGTACAAGTTTTGTATGGACATGTGTTTTCATTTCTCCTGGGTGCATACCTAGGACTGGAATTGCTGGGTTATATGGTAACTTTATGCTGAACTATTCCAGAAACTACTAGACTATTTTCCTAGATGTCCGTAGCAGTTTACATTCCCATGACTCCTTCATCTTTTCTACCACCCTTATAATATAACTATTAGAGTGGTAACCAACTTAATATCTAAGTGAAAGTACAAAATACTGGGTTGATCCTTAATCCAGTCACATCCACGAATAATTCTTCTCCAGAATGAAGATTCTGTTCTCACTTCCCCATCTATTCCTAAATGTATGCTGATCATCAGTAACAAGTCACAGGGAATCTTCCAAGGATTGTAGTAAAAACGGTAGTAAAAGCTGGCTTGTCCTCTGTAGTATCCCTATGAGATGAATTCGTTTTATTTATTTTATTCTAAAACACACACACACACACACACAAGTGAAATAGGCAGGAAGGGCATGGCTATTTCCATTAAGCTAATCAGGAAACAGAAACACAAGAAAATTTATAACTTGCCCTAGGACACGTCTAAGTGCTGATGCCAGGGTATCACATACTTCAAACTCTTCCCTCCGGTTGGAATGATAAGATATTAACATAAAAAATAACAATGCCAGGTGTATGTGCTATGAATCAAATGGATGACAAGAGCCAAAAATATAACAAGAGTGTTGCAAAAAGTGAAAGCAGATGAGGATAAGGGTATACTAGGAACAAAGGAGGGAGACACAAGGGAGATTTCCTAGAGGAAAAGGGAAAGTGGCACTGGAGCTCGGCCTTGGGGAATGTGTAGAAGTTTGAGGGTTTGACAGGTTAAGTTGCTGGCCCCCAAAGCAACAAGACCAACAACTTGGAAAACACAAACAGAGCCAGGGAATAATGGGTAGACCAGTTAGAGGGCAAAATACTCCCTTACATCGAGCTAAGAAGTAATAGGTTAAGGGTTCAAATATACATATCAAATTAAGACTCTAGTCTTTATTCAGTAGGCAGTAGAGAAAATTTGACAAAAATTTCATGAAAGGATTTTCATGATCAGTGTGGTGCTTTAAGGATACTATTGTGGCAACCAAGAGGATTATGGAAACAAGGTAAAAGGATACATAATGGGAAGAGAAACACTAGTTAAAATACTATCATAACAACCCAAGTGTAAGATAACAAATATCTATATCAGGGGTTCTTTTTTTTTTTTAAGATTTTATTTATTAGAGAGAGAGAGAACACGCACACACAAGCAGGGGGAGCGCCAGGGGCAGAGGGAGAAGCAGATTCCCCACTGAGCAGGGAGCCCAGTGAGGGACTCCATCCCGGGACCCTGGGATCATGACCTGAGCCGAAGGCAGATGCTTAATCGACTGAGCCACCCAGGCGTCCCTATATCAGAAGTTCTTTACCAGGGCATATGTTACTCCCCAGGAGACATTTGCGATGTCTGGGGACAAAGTTGGTTGTCACACAGTGCAGAGTCCTTCTGACGTCCACTGGGTAGAGACCAGGGGTGCAGCTAAACACCCTACAATGAACAGAAGGACACTCTACAACCAAGAGTATCTGGCCCATAATGTCAATAGCGCCAAGGATGAAAAAACCTGGTCTAAGTTAAGGTAGTAACAGTGAAAATAAAAGCAAATGACAGATAATAGAATTATTTTCAAGGAAGAAGTGATAGGGTTTGATGATTGGTTGTGTCTGGAGGAGAGAGGGACTAGGTGGTTTAAAACATGCTTGGCAAAACTCTAGTAACAAAAACAAAAAAATGTTAAGAAATTAGGAGGAAGGAGGAGTATAATGAGTATATGTTTTTATCTTCTCCGTATCTTTTTCTTCTCCTCAAACTGTCATGGCATTTGAATGGGAAAGATCACACCCACAACCCATCTACAAGTGGTACTTTTCTGATCTGGCTCTAGCCAATCAGGCTCCACCATAGACTTGGCCTTACTGAATGGTTCTCTAGGTGAGCATGTGATCCAAGCAGACCAATGAGACTTCTTTCTGAATTCTGCATATGTCACCCATGAAGCCAGCCTGCCTGAGAATTAAAGAGAGAGACAAACCAAGAAATAGACTCTTAACTATAGAGAACAAACTGATGGTTACCAGAGGCGGGGGCAGGGGTGGAAGGATGGGTGAAATAGGTGATGGGGATTGAGGAGGGCACTTGTCGTGATGAGAACAGGATGTTGTTTGTAAGTGCTGAATCATTATATTGTACACCTGAAATTAATATTCCACTGTATGTTAACTAACTGGAATTTAAATAGAAACTTTAACAAAAATTAAACAAAGGCAAGCAGAGCAGAGTAAGCAGAGACAGAAAACCAGAGACAGAGAGTGAGAGAGAAACAAATTCTAACGGATATCATTTAGGTTCCTGGATCTAGCTATGCCTGAAATACAAGATTCAGATTTCCCAGTTAGATCAAGCCAATACATTTCCTACTTTGCTTAAGCTAGTTAGAGCTGGATTTCTAGTTCTTTCAAATGAAAAATTTCAGCTAATAATGAAAGAATGAGATTAGTTTTCAATGCGTTAACAGATGGAAAATCTTTCAGTGAGGGAGCAGCTAGAATTTCGAGAGCTGAGTTAAATTAAGCGATGTATTTTGGAAATTATTTCCTTAGAGGTGACAGATGCCAGAATAGTCATGACCCTTTTGAAACAGGCCAAAGATAGAAAGACTTGGTATTTCTTTTCCAATGTATAAGAAAACAAAAGGAATCATAAGTTATTAAGAAGTCTAATAAATTGTGATCATTCAGAAACAGCAATTCTAATTAAGATATTAGAAACTGGTTACTTAGGAGTTATTTTGAACTCTTTGTAGTTTCATCACATGTAGAATAGCTTCGGATTTGTTCAGTTCTGGGCTAGCAATTGTTAATCATTTGCCTATTTGCTCTTAGATTTCTTTTCTCTGCTTCTCCTGCTCTGTTCTGTACCACAGAGGTTTGATTTCTGCAAAACACATTGGTCAGGCTTCTTTGCCAACTGGCTTCTCGTTAGTTTGGCCAATATAAGTCATTAGCAGGAGTCTGGAGTATGGAAGGTGGGGAGAAGCCAGAGTATGCCTCTCCTTCTTTCCTTACTTTGGCCAGTATTTCTGGCGGTGGTTGTGTCCCCTGCATGGTCCCAGCTTTCCGCAAGCAGCCCTATTCTGGGTGGCCCCAGCTCCCGCTAAGCAGCCCCAGCTCCAAAAGTCCGGTGAAAGCTTCTCCTCTTTCTGTTCCTCCAGCCCTGGAAGTGCTGGCAGCTTCTTGCTATTACTAACGTCTGGCTTTATCATTTGCTGTTAGCCTTGTTTCTCTTCCAACACCTTTGTAACCAGTTCCCCATGTTAAATCCTTTCTATTAAACCACTCTGTTTAGAGTCTCTATTTGCTGATTCATTTGTTAAGTATTTTCGTCAGTTTGGGAAGCTGTAACAAAAATACCATAGACTGGGTGACTTAAATAACATTTCTTTCTTGAGGTTCTGGAAGCTAGATGTCTAAGATCAAGGTGCTAGCACGGTCAGGTTCCTGGTGAGAGCTCTTTTCCTGGTTTATAGATGGCCACCCTCTTGCTGTGTCTGCGCATGGGGGAGACACCCTCTCTCTTGTGTCTCTTCTCTTAGAGCACTAATCCCATTCACGAGGGCTCTACCCTCATGACCTATTTACTTCCCAAACTCCCCACCTTCAAATACCATCACACTGGGGATTAGGGCTTCAACATATGAATTTGGGGGTTGGGGATGTTATACAAACATTCAGCTTGTAGCGCCTTGTCTCCAATTCAAATCACCAGAACTGGGTGATGAACAGAGGAACAAAGGGAGCCCATTGACCATTTTTAACCCTTAGATCCAATTAAATAAGATGTATAAAACTACTATATTGCTGGTGGATATAAAAGTATAAAACACAGCTTGTAAGGAGCATGTGATATAAAGCCATATATAAACAAAATAAAGATAGGAAATAGTGTAGGTGTAAGTTTCAGAGTTCAGAGGTGAGATTGATATTAATTGCAGGCATCAACAGAAGGCTTAATGAAGGAAATAAGACCAGAGCTGAACTCTAAGGGATAGAAAGCCCAACAGTGGGGAGCAGAATTACAGACAGCATTATGCAGGCAAATGGGTGGAGCATTAGCAAAGAAGCAGGGATAAACACAGTGTGTTCATGGAAGGTCTGACCGAAGTAGAGGCATTTATGGGCAGATTGGTTCAAATAAGTAAGGAAAGGTCACATTGCAAAGCGCCTTTAGTAGGCAGAGAACTGTGAAGTCTGGGGGATCAATCCCAGGAAAACTCAATGGTGAGGCCACATCCTTTAGAAGATGAAGGCCATAGTTCCCCCCACCCTTTTTTTTATCTAGTCAATGAAACACAGAACAAAGAGTCTGAAGGCTGGCTTTCATTCCCATTTCCTGACCCATTTTATAATCTTAAAATTTTTCTTAGATTTTAGGTCTCAGTTGCCTAATTGCAGAGGAGTGAATAATATGCAAGATTCATCCGAAAATTGGTAAGATTTTTGTTGTTCTTCAGGTAGCTAAGTATTTTTTATATATTTATCCTGTACCTAATCTTCTGCTAAGCCTAAGATTATGAGGTCAGTTTTGTTTTTCCCCAGTGCCCACTTTACTCCTTCGTAATAAAGAAGATGACTTGACATTGCATAAGAGGAACCAGAAAGAAGGGTGTTTCTTCCAGCACCTAGTTCTAAAACATGCTGAATTTAACCTTAAAAAGTCAGACTGGAAGAAATAACGTAATACTTTAACATACTCTGCTAATTGGTTCTTTTTTTAATTTTTTTTATTTTTTAGAGAGAAAGAGTGCACGTGCAGGCGGTGGTTTGGGTAGAGGCAGAGGGGGAGGGAAAGAGCAAATCTTAAGTCCAGTTCCATGCCGCGTGGGGAGTTGGACACTGGGCTCGATCTCACGACCCTGAGATCATGACCTGAGCCAAAAACAACAGTTGGACGCTTAACCGCTGAGCCACCCAGGCACCCCTGTTAATTGCTTTTAAAAAGTAAAAGTATTCATAAACCCAAGAATGGGCATGTCATTTGAAATTTGACGTGTTTTTTTGAGAATGAAAATAGAAAGATACATTTTTGCAAAGATTAATATTATTTTAGAATTCATAAGTGGGTTCACTTGACAGGTGGCTGATGAAATAAAATTCTACATTCCATTTTATATTAAGGCGAATTTGTTTTGTCATGTGTATTATAATTCGCATTAGAAAAGCTAGTAATCATTCTGCTGTTAACTCCACTTTTATTGTGGGAAGAATGGGCAGAAGCAACATCTTAGCCTTTATCCAGTGCCAGGAATGACTTGCAGTTGGAACAAACAAAAGGCTTAATTACAGCCTTTAAACAAAAGCGGAAATAGTACACGTGCAATTGCAATCTTATCCAGGACGAATTTTTTAGAGACAATACAGGTGAACTGGAATTTCAGCTTTTGGAAGAAGAAATCAGACTTAGTGTCTACCGTTCTATCACCTGATATCAGTAAAAATTTGGTTAGCATTGGAAGTCCGTGAAAGGATTTTCAACTCTCTTGAGGATGTTTTGTCGACTTCCCCCCAAATTGGTTTTCAGTGCCAATAAGAAAAAGAAGTACACATCAATTTAACTTGATGAAATAAAGACATCTGAGACTTGATTGTAGTTTACCAGAATGTTCACTTTTGTTCACGGCGGAAGCTGGGGGCAAAGGGCATTTAATAGAAAACACATAAAAAGAAACCTCTTCACGGAAGGCAAGTCGTAACCCACCAGTCACATAATCATGTCATTCGGTAAATGAGTCCGCCGGGAGACGAGGAAACAGCAATCCAAAGGGCGTTTCCAGGGCTGAGCGACAACGTGGCAGGGCAAGTCGGCTGAATTGTTGCGCTTGAAAGGGCTGACGGTACTGAGCAGTCTCCTGAGCGTAGCAAGATTTTCAGCTAACCCTTAATTGTTCAGTCATTATGACAACCACTGATGTGTCATCCCTGCTATCATTGCCGTAGGCTCTTCTCAGCACCTGTTTCGCATTTACGGTTGTATCCCAAAACTTAACACAAACGTACAATGAGACTATTACTTCTGCCAAGTGCGCATGCACTTCGGTTGTAAAACATTTTTGAACACGCACACAACGCAGTGGGAATAATCTCCTGATGTTGTACAGCTGAGACCAGCTGGTTGAGCTCTGAAGGTCAAAAGTTAGGAAAACAAAAGAAAACAACAAAGAAAATCATGCAGTCAATCCATGAGCAATCACACAAAAATCTTGAAAAGAGAAGAAAGCGGCATGGATGATTTTTTGTTAGGGAAGAGGGTTTGCCTCGGTAGCCACTACGCACCCTTTGCACCTCCGCAAAAGCCTGCCCCCAACACTACTTATGTGGCCAAACCTGCGTCCAGCCCAACCTCGTGGCCCATGAAATGACTGGAACATGGCGGCTGAGAAGTCATGAAGAATGGGGCCCCTGGAAGCGGAAGTGAGCCACTTTCTTACCCGGTCTGCTCACCTCATCCCACCCCTATATACCTGGCAGGCAGCTTGGAAAAAGCTTTTCATATTCTTGAGCTTTCTCTAAACATGCTGGTCCTTATCTGAATGTGTTTAAACTGAACTTATGCAGAAAATTTACACACATATTTTGATCCCTACTGATTGAGGTGGAGGTTTATGGGATCTAACCGTAGAGCCTCGGTTGTCAAAGGCAAAAAACTCTTTGTTGGTAACACAGAGGAGCTCATTCCCATCACAGTATTAAAAAGATATGTATCAGGATATAGCTGTGAGATCAACACACAATCGACTTTCAGTTCTCTTCTTCCGTCCATCCCTAGAGGGACACAAAATGCCTTCCCTCTGACCACTGGGCACCATAGGGCCACAGACCCGTGGGGTCTGGTATCAAAACCACCCAGAGGCTGGCTGGCCTCCTTCAACTCCGCGGAAGTTATTTTGTTTTAGAGCTGATGTTTCAATTCTTTCTTTAACAGGAAAGCACGGTGGATCAATAGGAGTTTTGAAAATCTATACCCAGAAAGATGTATCGAGTCTAGTCCATTTTAGCATTACTAGAGGGGAGTTTAGAAAGTATACCTTCCAACGTGAACAATCTGGAAAAGAAGGAAGTTAAAATAAACTGCTTAATAGAGGTATTACATTTAGGAGAAACATAAAGGCCTGCAGTGGTAATTCAGGATCTTTTTTTTTGTTTTAATTTGGGCCACAAAAAATAATATGGAATGATGTCAGTAGCTAAAATAGTGAATGCACAGGGACTGCACACATGAAGTTACAACACAGCTGATATCTGGAAGTAAATGAACTTGTGATCCTTAAAAAACAAAACAAAACAAAACAAAACCAAACCTTAAAATTCTCATAGAAGGAAACATTAGGCTGAGAGTTCCCCAAGATTTTTTTTTTCTCTTCTTCCTGTAGTAGATAAAAGGCAGTGTATATTTTACAGAAAGAGAAATCAACTCACAAGACACCAAGAGAATAAAAGAATTGTTAAAAATCACACAGCAAGGCCACGCTTGCTTTTTAGACTCCAAACACACGACTCTAACCCCATTGCCGCACAGTTGTTTTAGAGGTGATTTTTACGTGACAGCATGTTTTCTTCCATTGCCAAAGAAAAGGAAATAAAAGATTCCAGTAGATACATTGGAGCAGGTTTAGGCATTAGAGGGAAAAAAACATCTATTCTGTGTTGTAGTTGACTTAACGCCCTATGATCTTGCTTTCCAAAGCCGCAAGCCACTAAAATATATTACTTAGCACCTTCTTGGAAAGCCAGGTGAAAGTCAGCAGACGGCTTCTTCCACAACAGTTTTGATAGGCACTTTTCTGATCTCTACCTCTGTGATGGATGAGGTATAATTTTTAACACAGAAATCGTATGGCCGACTGTGAGGATAGAAGAAAGAAACAGGTGTCGGTGATAGAAAGACACATCAGATCAAGTTAGACTTGAGGCGCTGTTTCCTTTTTTTTTTTTTTTTAACTTGAAAGCCAAGAAAGGGGCTAACTCCCTACAGAGAGGAGATTTTGTTTTGCTTTTTTGTTTTTTTGGTTTTTTTTTTTTAAGACTTTATTTATTTATTTGACACAGAGAGAGAACCAGCGAGAGAGGGAACACAAGCAGGGGGAGTGGGAGAGGAAGAAGCAGGCTCCCAGCCGGCAAGCCTGATGTGGGGCTCGATTTCCAGAATGCCGGGATCACGCCCTGAGCCGAAGGCAGACGCTTAACGACTGAGCCACCCAGGTGTCCCAGAGAGGAGATTTTGAAGATGTAAATGCAAAGTTGGGGATTTCAAACTAAAACTGTCTTTCCATCATAGAAAAATGCATGAGTGTTATGGCTTTGGGAGAAGATTAAGGGAGAGAAGGATCTCGGCAAAAGACCCGCGAAGGATACGAATTGTTAGGATAGGACGGTGCAAGGGTGGCAAATTCCTCTACTCTCTGTGAACAGCCTGGAAAGATATATAATTGTATCTTTGGACTTAAGTGACACTCTAAAGATTTATGACTTAAAGTGAATGTAAAATATGAGTCTAGCAATGTCTGCTTTTTTTGTAGCTACTGCAGGGTTTGATTTCCAAATGCATTTGATCCAGAGAAATGGAACTTTGTAATTTACCCGCTGGCATAATAGGTGATCCAACGTTCATTTAGTCCCTTTCCCCGTACTGCTAACAAAATGTGTTATGATTTAGTAAAATTACCTAGTACTTGGAGTGGGGGCTAGGGAGATTTAGAGGTGAGAGACGGTTATATTGCAAAATGATGTCTTCTAGGAAATAATCTTGCCTTAGGGTGATCTAAAATGAGCAACTGGTGAAGGCAGTTACATATTTGTTTTTTTCAGCTGAGTCCAGTAATACTTGACGACTGGCATCATCAGTACACACACAGAACTATATTGCATTTCCCTTGGCTTTGCTCTCATCTTATTTAATATTCCTTCATAACTTTTCACTTAAAACATAGCAAGGAGATGTAGAAAGAAAATCATATGGGTGCATAAATAATTCATGGGCACCTGAAGGCATAAAAACAAAACAAGTAGTAAGGAAGGTGAACAAGAAGTTAAATATAAATATTGTTTAAAAAAAAACACACCAAAAAACCCAGTGGAAAGCTAACTGAAAGAGTCTGGAAACTAATATAAAATATCTCGCTCTCCATGAGGATATATGTAACCTTGCTCTCTGGCCCACATCATAGTAATTGAACTAATTCATCAGAGATTGTCTTAAACTTGAGTAACTTTAGTGTCCGTAAGATTATTAAGGTACTGAATTGTCAGCTCTATACAAAGAGATTTGTAACTCTATTTACACAGTGTTCTTTACCTTCTAAGATAATATTCTGAACTCTGCCCATGCTTTCTTAGAAGGACTTGTCCATGCATTTACAAACTTCAATGACCCTCTGTCCCCAGACTTCAGAATAACAAAGGTTCTGGTACCGAATAAAAGATAGTGACTGCACTTTCTTTCTTTCTTTCTTTTTTTAAGTCATCTCTACACTCAACGTGGGGCTCGAACTCACAACCCCGAGATCAAGAGTCGTATGCTCTACCGAATGAGCCAGCCAGGTGCCTCTGACTATACTTTCTAGAGATAGTATATGTGTTTAAAACATAAAAGTTTCTTTGAAGGAGAAAAGAATTCAATAGCCCTAGATTTGATAATACTTTACAAAGCATTCAACCATTTTGTATACATTTCTATAGAGTGGTAGGGTTTGATAGTTTATTTTCCCATAAGTAATGAAGCATGTACAAATATAGAAAAATAATATACAGTAATCTAAAATCCCCTAAAATTTAATTGCCAGCCAAATTACCTTTTTATTTATTAGTGTTATACTTTCCTATATTTCCTTTTATTCTTTATACTGAGAGATTAATGATAATAATAATGGTTAAATTCATTTAATATTTACTATATGTCAGACACTATGCTAAGTACTTTACAAGATTTATCCCATTCAATCCTAATAGCCCTCTGAGTTATCCCCAGTTTAGAGATGAGGGAACCTAGACAAGAAACTTGCGAAACGTGATAAAGCTAATAAGTGATGGCGCTGATTCCAGCAGTCTGAATCACGAATATGTATGCTCTTAAACACTCTGTTAGTTTCTGGGCTCACGAAAGAAGAAATGGTCAGGGTGCCTGGGTGGCTCAGTCGGTTAAGCGTTGGACTCTTGACTTCAACTCAGGTCATGATCTTAGGATCAGGAGATCAAGCCCCGTCTTGGGCTCCGTGCTCAGCAGGGAGTTTGCTTAAGATTATCTCTCTCCCTCTCCCTCTGCCCCTTCCCCTGCTCTC
The DNA here is from genome assembly GCF_024610735.1 of Ursus americanus. Classification (NCBI taxonomy): domain Eukaryota; kingdom Metazoa; phylum Chordata; class Mammalia; order Carnivora; family Ursidae; genus Ursus; species Ursus americanus. Next base: position 59,110,416 of record NC_142139.1, read on the forward strand.
TCTCTCTCCTTCTCTCTCTCTTTAAAATAAATAAATAATTCGTTTTAAAAAAGAAGACATGATCACTGGCCCTATTGTTTTGAAGCGAAATTAGGTATTTTGCATTTGTCTTGGATCCTTACTAATGGATCTGCTAAACAAAAAGGACTTTCAGTTCTAACCAGGCAGTTATCACAAGTATGGATATCAAGGGTTGTGAAATCCTAGTTACCTGTTCAATTACAGTGATCTCTACCATTATCTCCCAATCACACTACATCATTTTTTATTCAACAATCATTTTTTGATCACCTACTATGTGCCTGACTTTTTAAAAATAGTAAGAAGAACAGGACAGGAAATAAATTATACAGATATTTTATCTAGGTAGACATCGTTTGGCAAATTTTATTGATATTTTTGTGCTCACCTTCATTTAACAAATGGTTAACAACTGCTATTAATGACGAAATTGTCTGGAATCCAGATCCACTGGACATTCCCTCTGCCTTCCATCACTCTTTCTTCCTTGTAAGGAGGGATACCTTTAGCCAAGGAAAACCATTTGCGAGTGGTTGAACAGTCGCATTCCTATTTAGAATTTCCTTCCTGGGCATGGTTCAGATTTGTCTCTTAATCACCTGCGGTTTGGGACAATGAAGAATCAAGCGGATAACATCTGCAGTTCCTAAATCATTTCAGACTCTTTGTGGGACTGGAGGTTCAATGGGGCACCGATCGTCCTAACCTAAAGAAAGTCAAGAGGAGGGCGAGATGGGACAAAGGCACAGAGAAGGGATGCTGTCTGGCCCTCCATGTTCTCTACACCGGTCCGTGGCAAATAGTTTATTTTAATCCTCGTGTGCTCTCTCAAGGATAAAGATATTCTTCTTAGAGAACCCTTGATTTATTAGAGTAGTTACTATTCTAAAGCAAAAACTGGAAGTGTGTTTATGGAAAGAGATGGTGGGGAAATGACAAAGATATTATTCCCTCTAAAAAGGGGGTTAAAAAAAAAAGGAGAGGGGTGCCTGGATGGCTCAGTTCTTAAGCATCTGCCTTCTGCTCAGGTCATGACCTCAGGGTCCTGGGGTGGAGCCCTGCGTCAGGCTCCCTGCTCACTGGGGAGCCTGTTTCTCCCTCTGCCCCTGCCCCTGCCCCCTGTTCATGCTCTCTCTTGCTCTCTCTCTCTCGATCACTCTCTCTCAAATAAATAAATAAAATCTTTTAAAAAATAGGAGAAAATCTGAAAATGAATACAGTTCTTTTATTCATATCAACGAGATCACATGAAAAATTACTTAAACCATTCCTCAAAGTAGGACAATCTATGGATTTCAAGACGTCCTGTTAATCAATGTCCATTCACTTCTTTGGGAAGGCTTGCGGAAGGTAAAGATCCTCTTCGCTCTATTCAATCCTGCCAGTGGGGGAGGTTTCAGACTGTATTTTGATTTTTCAGAATGAATGTATTTTTGACCAGGCCTGAAAGCTCCCGAATAACAGGGCAGTCTTCGGAGAAAGGTACTTGTAAGCTCTTTGGAGAATTATTGATCCTTCTCTCTTGGATCAAGAGCCCAAATGAGCTCATCTGAGCTCTTGATCCATATGTAGTTAGCCTAAAATACAAATCCCTCCATAGAAAGTTCACGTAAGAGGAACGATATTTGTAACAGAATCTTCTCATGCTTTTTACTTACCATAATATCATCCTCTTGAAGTTGGACAAAAGTAGAGGTCATCCAAGCAGGAGTCTCCTGCAAAATTATCTAAGAAGTAATCACTTGCTAAATACCATCTGAGGTGAGAAGTTCTACCTTCACGAGATTTCTTCCTTATTCTGAGGTAAAGCCTGTCTTTCTTCGTGATTCCTCTCATAGGTACTAGCTTGACCTCTTAGAGTTGAAATTTCTATTCTCTCTGCCACCTAAGGGTCCATGAACATTTGAAGACAGTTATGTACATGCAAGCTCCTTGTGTCTTGCTGTTTGCAGAGAAAAGAACATGGGATTTGGGGTCCTAGATTCAAAACCTGGCTCTGACACTTACCACTTACAAGGACGTGAATACGACATTAAATGTCTCTATCAATTTCCTTAACAGAAAGGAGAAGAAAGAACACGCATCCCATGTGGTGGCTAAGTGGGTTTAATAAACTAATGTACGCAGTGCCTTTTATTGGAGGTACTTAATGCGTTGTGGAGAGTATAATTATTAATACTGTGGCGTCAAGTCCTCTCCTTCCATCCCAGTTTTTCCGAGCAGAGCTGTGCGAACCGTGTATGACAAGCGTGCCAGAAGATTATCATTTCCTGTGGGTGCCATGGCCTTGGTGTGTAGGTCAGAGAAGCACCATCTTTGTTTTTATGTTCTCTTCCGCGTATGGGGGTGATCTGTAACATTAAAAAAGTCTCTTTCCCTTGTCACGTAAATATTCTCTCATTATCAGTGTTTGAACAGCAACTTGGGTTAGAAATTAAAGATTCTCTAAGAAAATAGGTTAGTTCTTGACAGTGTCTTAGTCCCTCAGCCCTGAGGGTGGCCCAGCAAGGGTTTTCCCCTCACCTGTATTCTACAAATGTTATCATTTTCTGGGGTCACCATGGTATAAGAAGTTAGGGCAACACTGCAGTTGAGTTTACTAACGTTGTCTTGGTGTGAGATACTCGAATTTAACTCAATGTTATACTCCAGAAGGTTAAGAAGAGTAGGATGAATCATGGTCTTCGTTTGTCCTAGACATGATACAGGCTCCTCTGCTATCCAAAAGTAGGGTGTACCCCTGAAGCCTTTTATTATCTGAAATGATGGAAATTGGAGAAGTAATTACCATTAATTTACATGGAAAAATTTTTTTTGAGCATCCCCAGATCCAAAACATAATCTTTCTTAAGCTTTTCTGATTCCTTAGGACACACACTGCCAGTGTATGCCCAAAATAAATCGAGATAAAACCCAGATGCTCACAGACACGGTCAAAGCTATTGTGGCTTGATGCTGCCGTGCGGAGTGTCGATCCCAGGGCAGGACTCGGCGGGGCCGGGGGCCACTCTCCCTGCTCGGGGTGCTCGCTGCCTCTGTAACAGCTCCCTGCAAAACAAATGGCCAACGCCGTTTCCGCTTTCTGCCTTTTTTGTAAAAGCCAGATCCTCTTCGGATTTCTTTCAGTTAGTGAAAACAGGTCCGGTATTATTAATGTAGGTATTTCATTAAAAAAAATGTGGGTATTTCCTGAACTTTCAGAAAGTGGAGGATACTTTTACTTCTTTGCTTGACGTTTAAAACGGCATTTGGGTTTTGGGAGAGCCACTTCAGACTGTTAACTAACACTGACCCTGCAGTTCATGAAAACTGCTAGCAAAAATATAGATTCATTCATTCATTCATTCATTCATTCATTCAAAAAATATTTATTTTAAGTCTATTTATTATGTGTACTATTCTAGATACTTGGGACAGAGCTTTGAACAAGATTATAAGGTTCCTTCCTTCATAAAATTAACATAATAAAAAACTTTCAAGTCAATGGTATCTACCATATGGTTTGAGTTTTAAAAATAAATAAGTGCTAGGGCACCTGGGTGGCTCAATGGGTTAAGCGTTGCCTTTAGCTCAGGTTAGGATCCCAGGATTCTGGGATCGAGCCCCGCCTTGGGCTCGCTGCTTGGCGGGGAGTCTGCTTCTCCCTCTGCACCTCACCCCAGTCATACTCTCTCTCACTCTCTCTCTCTCAAATAAATAAATAAAATCTTTTTTTAAAAAGCAGAAAAACATTAAGCACGGTGGAAGCATCACTTTTGATGAGATTGTCAATATTGCCTGACAGATGTGACACCAATCTTTAGCCAGAGAACTCTCTGGAATTATTGAAGAGATCCTGGGGGCTGCCCAGTCTGTGGGCTGTAATGTTGATGGGCACCACCCTCATGACATCATAGATGACATCAACAGTGGTGCAGCGAAATGCCCAAGCAGTTAAGAACTACGAAGGAAAATATTTCAATAAAGGATCGTTTGACAACCATAAATAAATAAATAGACCCCCAAATTGCTACCCTGGCTCATTTCTATCAGGAGGATAAATACCAGAGCCCAAAAGGTATGGGAATCAATTCCTTTCAAAAATAAACTCTTAATATTTTTTTCCTATTCATTTAATATAAATAAATGCAGAAGAACGCATGACAGCCTGCCTGACATGGCTACTTTTTCCCCTTCAATTGTGTCTCATAATACGCACCATCTACCCCCCTACTCCACCTGCCACCTCTTTGTTATTTTCCAACAAATTGACACAATTTGGAATACCTTCTCCTAACAATTCCTACTGGTTCTTCAAACAGAATAAAGGCCAAAACCCTCTTTATTTCACTCTTGATAATGATGCTTTTGTATACTTTTGTATATGGTATCGTAGCAAGATTGGTTAGGTTGCGACACAGTGACAGACTCCAAAATCTTAGTGGCTGAGAGCATAAAGTTTACTTCTTGTTTCTGCTCTATTTCTATTGCCGGTTGGAAGTTGGACCCTGCCTTTGATAATCTCGCAGGCGTCCCAGCTGTCTGAGCAGCTGCCGTCTTAAATACGGTCAATCACAAAGCCAGAGGGAAAAACGGATGTGCTGAAGGAGACACTGCCTCTTTCACTTTCCCCAGCCGGAGAAATTACTTGCCACACCTAATCCCGAGCACACAGGGAAATACAACCCTACCACGTGTTGTGAAAGACAGATGGCCCGGAATATGCAAGCCACCGTAACGGTGATCACAGGAGTACTATTTACTGATTATATTCTTCCCTCCCAAAGTAATATTCCTTTCAGGTATTCAGAATCTTACTTTGACATTTATGCTAATATGATCAATTGGTACAATTTATAATAGTGCATTAAGTTTAGGAAGTCCTTGTATTATCTGTCAGGTGTCATCATAAATCTTGAATATATTCTCTAATTAGACATTTCACTTTTTTAGTGTCAAAGAAGTAAATCATTTTATACATTTAAACTAGAGTGATATTGATATAAAATACTTAGGCCTCTGAGAAGTATGAATGAGTCTGGAATGATGTGGGCTTTTCACCCTGGGGTTAGAATTTGCTCAACTGCCATAATGACATTAGTTAAGTACAACAAGTGATTATTAAGCAATCTGTGGATTTTTTCTACTATACTTTCATCCATAATCCATCTCAATTTTTTTTAGAAAAAAAAGCATGAGATTCTCATGATTCTTCAATAAATTAGGTTTTAGGAATTTACTGACTGAGGATGATTTGGGTCTGAATATGCCAGCAGCAGAATATTTTTGTGAACTCTCCTGCTCAGCGTCGCCTGTGGGACCACCGGAGTCCTTACAACTTGAACCACTGTCTGAAACTCAGTTGGTGAAGAAGTGTCTTGCTAATAATAGTCTATTCAGACTTGTCTTTCTTTTATAAAAATTCTTTTGCAAATAACACTGCATTTTCTTTATACTACTCACCTTCTAAAGAATCTGATTTTGATCTTCCTTCCATGGGTTTCCTGAAGGCTTTCTGGCTTATGCCTGCTTTGTTTGTGTTGATGCTCTGTTGCTTGCACCTTGGATGGAAGTGAATATTTTTCTCTTATTCTTTGTTTAATACAGAAGGCTGCTCTGTGCACTCTCCTCTGTTACTCGAACGAATTTCAAACAGTCTTTCAGAACTCCCACCTGGGGATGACAATGAAAGTAGTCAGTAATTGTTGATGAAAGCTTTGCAACTTCTGCATCATATAACAAAATTGAATCGTGAAGAACAAAAGCTGGTCCCTTATCCTTCCTGGGATTCTGAGAAGGCTTACGGAAACCTCAGGAAAAGTCTGAGTAGGTACTCTTCCATTTAGCAAATGCAATAGAAGACACAACCTGATAAAATTAATGAGATAACCTGACAAATTGAATCTTTAGATGACCAGAAAATATTATCTCTTACTGATAGCTTTGGTATTCTGTTTCTGAGATTATAGGGAATTCGGATATTCCACAATTTTGTTTGTTGGAGACAATTTACCCATAATTGTGTTCACTGCTGTCATAAAGTTTCCATAAATTATCCATTGTTCATTATGAAATTGTTACAATCTTTTGAAGGCTTGAGTTATAAATGCTTATTTGTTGGGAGCATAAATTGAATCTGATGGTGTGTTCAACTAATTTATTTATTTATTCCCTACTTTATCAGTTTCGATGTAACTTACAAAGATACTACGGTACAAAAAGAAAACAATAATTAAGAAAATAATTGAGAAAAATATGAATGAGGAAAATAAGGCTAGGACAGTCATAACAACTAAGAATCACACACACACACACACACACACACACACACACACACACATGCAAATTGGTCTTGGAGCCCAATCCCTGACTCTGTATTAACAAATTTTGTACCCAAATTGCAAAAATAATGAAACGTATTAAATCACATCTCTCCCGCTAAAAATTCTTGTTACTAATAAAATATTTAAAAGTAAAAAGGAGAGAGAATAGTTCATGATGTAAATTTTCTAATCTTTTCTTTTATAATTTGCAGTTTTTTTTGTTTTGATGAAGAAATTCTTCCAAGATCATAAAGATAATTTTTACATTTGCTTTTAAAATTCTTAAAGTTCTGGATGCCTTGGTGGCTCAGTTGGTTAAGCATCTGCCTTCAGCTCAGGTCATGATCCCAGGGTCCTGCGATCGAGTCCTATGTCGGCTCGATGGTCAGTGGGGAGGCTGCTTTTCCCTCTCCCTCTACCACTCCCCCTACTTGTGCTCTTTCACTCGCTCTCCCTCTATCTCTCAAATAAATAAAAAATAAAATCTTTTAAAAAAATAAGTCTTAAAGTTCTGCCTTTCGTATGTAAGCCCTTGATTCATGTGGAATTTTTTTCCTTTTTTTTAGATTGTGAAGTAGGGATTCAATTTGCTTCTTTCTCTACATGGAAAAATCAATTGCCGCTAGTCATTCTCATTGAGGGAAAACAAGTAGGAAAATGAAATTACCACTGTGGCCAAGATTGAGACAAGTTAGTACCAATAGTTGAATTCCAACCTTAGTGGAGCATGGAGAACGCTCATGGCGTAATCCTGGCAAGTACACGAGCTGCTTGGAACTACCGCCTTGACTCATAACTTGGGATTTTAGCCTTTTCCAGTTCCCCTACACATGATAAATCTTCATTATGTAGGGCTTCACTAGTTCAGAAGTTGTTAGAATTCACATAGGTACTCTACTGAAGTTTGAGTTTCGACCAAGAAAATGTCACTATTCTGTATACTAAATGACAGAGATTGCAAACCATCTTAGAGATATAAAGGAGGAGGTGCATGAGAACAACTATCTTCAAATACCGCAAAAGAACTTGTTTGTCGAAATATTATGCTTAAATATATGTTAAAGTCAGTCCATCTCTTAGGAACTTCTGCTAAGCAATTATTATATTATTAGACATCGCTAGAAAGAAATGATAGTTTCAGACTAATTTGCAAGAGGTTTTCTCCCAGAGTCGAATACCATGTTTTTTAATAGAAACAAATACACTGCAATACCATTTAATGAGTTTAATAAAATGGAAAATAATGCTGTGGTTACACTTTAGTTCCCAAAGCTAATTGTTAATTTTTCTAAAGTCCTGTTGGGAACTGTTCTTAGCATGTTTTACCCAAAGGGATTACTTTTGTGGCAAACAATTAAGATGAAACAGAAGTGTCAAAACCCGTCAAAGCATCTAACTTACTAGTCATCGACCGGGTTGGTTTTATTGATTTTATTTATACACTATGTGTTTTAATTATCTGTTGCGCAACGACTTACCCCAAAACTTAGCAAAGCAGCTTAAAACAACAAACACTTACTATCTCACATGGTTTCTGAGAGTTGGGACTCTGGGAGTGGCAGAGTTGAGCAGTTCTGGGTCAGCGGTCACTTGAACTGCGGTCCTCTGAAGGCTCAATTGCAGAAAGATCCCCTTCCAAGCTCACTCACATGTTTGTTGGCAGTCCTCATTGACTTGCTGGCTGTCAGCTGGGGTTCTCGTTCCTAGTCACAAGGGCTTCTCCAAAGGCTGCTGGGAGCATCCTCTCCTACTACAGCCTCCTTCCCCAGAGCAAGTGATCCAAGAGGCCAGGGTGTGAACTGGGAGGTGGGGAACATTGGGAGCCTTTTCGGAGGCTTTGCTATAGCACTTTGGTTTTAAAATAGATCTGTAGAAAAGAAAAGGGAATAAAACAGAATATAGAGAACAAGAGATGTTCACTCAGGAGGCTCAGAAACATATATACATATATATGTTTTTGTATACATTTAGTATACAGAATAGTGACATTTATATATACTTGAATATGCGTCTGGGTCTTTGACTTCAATCCATTGATCTGTCTGTTGCAGTATCATCACCATTCCGGTTTTGATTACCATAGCGTTATAACATACTGCAATATCTGGTAGAAAAAAACCCAGAAGGAAATATTAATTTTTAACAATAAAAAATTACAATTTTTAAAAACTGGCTTTTATTTCTATGCTGAAATAATGGATTCTATCTTCCCCCCTCCCCTTGCAAATTCATTGATTTCAAAAAGGCGGTTATCAACAATTTATGAAAAACAAAATAATTTGAGCAACTTGGAAAAGGAATGCAGGATAATGAAGCTACATAATCAAGGGGGAAATGTCATGAGTGGAAGAAATGAACAACTGATTCCCCAAGGGCAAGTCAGCGGCTATCTATGTTTGCGGAAATGTGACACATAAATGCAGAACTTGGTTGAAGAAAAAAAAAAACCAGATGATACCAAAATACTCAACTATATTTGAACTTTAATCTATTGGTTTGGTAACTTTTTGTTTGTGTCTGGCACTCACATCACGTGGCTTTGCTATTGCTATATTCATTTCCACACAGCAATAGAGCATTAGTGGCAAACTATAAAGCGAGGATATTTGCTTTCTCATTCTCCTACGCACTACCTCCCTTTTACCAACTGTATTACACATCGTCTATTAACTGCTATGAGAAACAACCCCAAACCTCAGGGACCTCGTGCAATGTAGGTTCATTTCCTGCTCAAGTCACTATCCAGTGCAAGTGCAGTGGGAAGGAGAGGAGGAAATCTATACCACATACGCCCTCGGGGTACCTCTTCCATTCCCCCCAAACTCAGTCTTTCTTTGAATTCTGGGCATCTGATGCTCAAAAGACAAGACAGAACCTAGGAGACCTGTTCAAGACGAATTGTAGGCGCCAAGCTTGCACGTGGTGTACACAGTTTTCATTGGCCAGAACTCAGTCACATGATCCCGCTAAGAGCATCTGGGTAATGTGCTAAAGCTGTGTGTGCACGAAGGAAAGGGGATGGAGTTTGATGAATAGTGGTCTCTGTGTAGCGCCGCCATTAGTCTCCCTGCGGAACGTGAATATGTGCATGATGAAACTCCCCACGAAACTCTAGCATTCAGTCCTTCGATTTATACTTTTCTTGTATTTTATGCTTTGAAACACTTATTCTTCAACTTTATAGAAATAAAAAGGACTTTACTGAATCTTAGTTAAAATGACAGTAAGCTCTGAACTGGGTTATTGATGATAGGTTCCAAATGACGCAAAGGACTGGTTTGGAGCCGCTGTGTTGTGGGGTTGTGGTATTATTAAAATCACTGTGCTTAAACTCTGGGTGATCAGTAAATGCAAGTTTATGGAAACTCTAAATGGTAAAGTTCCTCTTTCACCTCATTAATCCTAAAGTATGAGAGTGCATAACTAAAAGGATGTACAGTTTTTAAAAACGCCTACTTGTACACAGGTATGAATTCTTTTTTTTTTTTTTAAAGATTTTATTTATTTACTCGACAGAGATAGAGACAGCCAGCGAGAGAGGGAACACAAGCAGGGGGGAGTGGGAGAGGAAGAAGCAGGCTCACAGCAGAGGAGCCTGATGTGGGGCTCGATCCCAGAACACCGGGATCACGCCCTGAGCAAAGGCAGACGCTTAACCGCTGTGCCACCCAGGCGCCCCCCAGGTATGAATTCTTATTCACAGCACCTTCTATCTGTGCAATCAACATTTTTAAAAGCCGGTGAAGTAAAACAATTTGCACTTTAAAAATTACATATGCAATACAATGAATTCAATAAACTGGCACTTGAGACTGAAGAAAAGAAAAAAGTAATGAAAAATTCTGATTTGTAATGCTGAGATTTCAAAAATAAAGCAGTAAATAAAATCTAAAGCTTCAACAGATTTGAACTAGTTTTTCCCTTGATTGATTTGCTTCTGTTATTAAGCATTAAATGGCTTATGAAATCAGACATCATGTATTCATTTGCAACAAGTTATTTAATTGACCTATTTCTAGGCAAGAGACATAGTTCTAGTCACTTGGTACATTTCACAAGGGCAATTGGTGGCTGAAATATTATTTAATGCTGAATTAAGGATTGCAGTAAGTTGTTTCCTCTTGATGACATCTGATTTAAGGTCTTCTCAATCCTTACCTATGTAACTGAAGATTTTCTTTAGATTGTATTGACAGACTTGGTTAACAACTTTGGTTAACAATAACCCTGATTTGTTGTACAATTCTATTTATCATATTTCACTTTTCCTCCTTTCTATGCTCCCAAATTGCTGTTCCCCAAAAAATTCGCTTAATTTTTTTTCCCTTTTCTTGTTATACATTATCCATAAGGAGCTTCATGGATAGCTATCCTCATTAGCATTTCTTTCTTTTCTTTCTTTCTTTCTTTCTTTCTTTCTTTCTTTCTTTCTTTCTTTCATAGTTTCTTTCTCTCTTTTGCACACACCTTCCTCCCTTCCTCCCCACTCTCTTCTTTCCTTCCTTCCTTCCTTCCTTTTTAAAATAAGGGATTAACTGAGGTCAATCATGGCAGTGAATCTCCTTGATAAATTCATGATGTGAGCCTTTATAGCATAACACTAAATAAAAGATGCCCAGAAAAAGAGCACTTCCACACAGTTCTAGTAGCAAAAAAAAGGGAAATTTGAAAATGTTTATAAAATGTAATCTTAAATTTTTTATTAGAGGTAGCAGTGAGAAGAATAGCTAAAAATGCTATGACCATTAATCATTTCATTCAGATTTTCCAGGCTATAAACTCCTTAAGAGCAGGACTTTGTATCTTCGGTATGGTATAGCCAGGCACTCAATATTTATTAAATGAATATGTCAATGAAATCACATATGAATGGTAAGGCATGATACCTTTGCATGTTTCAAATACAACCAAAAACCTGTTCATGTTGAGATATGAAAATTGGTGAATAGCATGGAAGAAGAAAGCTCTACAAATTCACTTAATACTATGAATAGGTTATTTAAGTCTTTTTAAAAAAGAAAGCAAACTGGACAGTCTTATAAAGTTGGGCTTCATCCATTGGTCGATTTTCTTTTGTCTGTGCTGATAGAAAACTGTCTCATCACACTGAAAATGTCTCTTTGTGACTAAAACAATTTCATTTGTAGAGTGCAATTTGCTACCTGTTCCTTCTCTGATTAACAAAAGATTAATTCCCCAAACAGGAAATGACTCATCATTTTTATAATTTTATTAGACATCCTATTCTATTTTGAAAATTTTAGAAGAAAACAGGAATGTGTTGGATTTCAACCATTTTATTTAAAATTGTGTCAATAGAAAAAAATCAGGAAAGGCATTCCTCTAATTTTTGCAGTGGTGAAGGAACAAATTAAAGAGGTGCAAAGTTGCCCATGTTACCTTAACTCCTTTTTAGTAGGAGTTATTATCGAACTATAATGTATTTGCTCCTCTGTCTATAGCTCTCACTAGTCTGTAACCTCCTCACGGGCCAGGAACAATGACCTCCGTTGGTATTCCCCGTATGATGCCTGCCATATTGTTTGCACTCGGCTCTTTCAACAGATAGTAATTTGGTAGCATAAAACTGAAATTTGTGGTTAATCTTTCTTAAAAACCGAAACCCCAAAATTCCCTTATCCTTCGATATAATCCCGAGATCAATTTGGTTGTTTATTAAAACATTAAGCCATCTGTGTAATGTCTGCTTGCAGACAGGCCATCTCATTTTGTTCTTCCTCTTTTCCCGTTGGATTACTGTCAATAAGCCCTCCCACAACCACAACTCTGAGAGTGTCACGTGTGAGCAGACACTCAACACAGACTCCCTTGCCCACTGAACCTTCAGTAGCACGCGGTACAACGTGTGTGTATGCCTTTGAATACAGCGGCTCAGCAGGGACATATAGTGATGAAATTGAAGGAGTGCATCCAAGTAGGAGAGCACTGGCTTCTCTTTCCTCCAGTCTACCCTTAGAAAATAAATATCTATGCATTCTTCACATCATCAGATAAGATGAGGCAGGGACTCTAAGCTGAAGTATATTCTGGGGTATCTAGCTAATGAAGCTAAGGTTCTCTGTGACTCTCGATCCACACTCACTGGCAATCTGTTTCCCTCCCTTTCCCGTTGCCTTCAGGATTACTTCTAGAATCCCTGGTTTGATTTAGCTATTGCCCATCCTGGAACACTCACACCAGCTGTGAAGACTTATTTTTCTCTGCCTCATCTCAGGCATTCTGCACATGCTCCGTCCCATACCACCTCCATGATGGGGTAACACCCATTTGTCCGTCAGCCTTCTCTTAAAACACCACGTCTTTCAGGAGGCCTTTTTGGATACACTAGGTTAGGGGGCATTAGGTGCCTCCATGGAATCAGGTACTGGATCTGAAGTATTTCTTATCATCATGCACATTATACAATTAATGTGTACCTTCCCTCTAGGCACATAAGCTTTGGGAAAGCAGGGGATTTTTTTCTATCGTGTCCACTGCTGTATCTCTAGCACCCATGTTCAGTTTACAACTACTTAATGAAATTGAACAATTGAATCATGTCTCCAACTTGAGATAGAAGTAAAGGGAACCCTGGACTGGAAGTTGTAGAAATGGATCAAATCCTTATTATGAGTACAACGTGCTCTCAGGGCTACTGTGAACCTCTTTCAACAAAGCAAGTAAAATAGTTTAATTTAGTTAGCATGCATCACAGTTTATGAAGCCAAGAGACTCTAGCACCTTGATAAACGGAGGAGAGGTACTTTGGTGCCATGCGGCTACAAAGACCAACAATCAAACAATAGTTTTTCCACGGAGCAGTGTGAGAATTGCCCTCAGTTATGCAGTTGGAACTGCTCAGCGTTAACAGTGGGTCTCAGCTCCGCCTCTCCAGGAAGCGCAGCTCAGGGCTTCCCCCAGCTTCCTGACCACAGCGGGCCAGGGGCTACATTTCTCTGTTGTGTCCCCGGGACTGCGTGTAAGATAGACTTGTTCCTGTTATTTCATTTATGAACTCTAGCCATTACTCCTCGGCATCAAAACAGCTGAAATGTACATTTGTGGGTCTCTATGATTCCCATCTAAAGTCTAATGAGATCACTCAAAACTGAGGCCAAATTTATCATTTGTTATTTATAATTTACATTCCAACTTCAAAAAAGATGAAGCAATTCAGAGTAACACGTGAAACAGGCTGTTTAAATCCTGCCGTAAGAACAGAAAATCTCAGATACTGTTAGAGGAGAGGGACAACGGTGCACCGGGACGTGGGATCACTGGAGCTCTCTATATAGAATAGGAGTTAGGGTCCAAGCATGTAACACGTGGGGTACATGGGACATTTACTGTGGCCCCTCAATCCAGAGTGTTTCATCCCTCTATGTTCTTGCTCTTTACCTTTTCTTATAGATGTATGAATATTTATTTATTTATTGTAAATAACAAGAGGGGGAAAAACAATTTATAGTTCCTCACTGGTAGGAAAAGCCAGAAGAACTAGCATTTCTTCTTAGGTGTCCTCCTTTCCAATTATTCATTTCTTGGCTCAATAATTAAAATACACCCAATGGTCAAATCACACGATGGAATGAGTTATATATAATAGAAACTCCGTCACATCTAATTCGTAATAATAACAAATAGCCCAGCTAGTGTGTTTATAGCCATCAGTATTCAGGAAAGTGCTTATTCCAGAAGTCTGTGCCTCACAATGAAAGCTAATGTTCATCAATCAGCTGTTGTTCTACAAAATCCTCCTAAGTCTTTGTAGATGGGGTTTTTGCTGAAGACTCTCATTTTCTTTTAAAAACACAGGAAAAGAAAATATTGTAGGTTTTTCACCTTAACCTACCTAATGTAACCTATAAAGTCATTCTGCTTGGCTATGCGTCTCAACTATTATTTTGCTGACTTTGCCCTGTCTTGACTTGCTCCCATCCCTTTCTTAACACTTGGCTTCAACCCCCCGCCCCCCGCCCCCCGCCCAAAACCAAGACTTAATAATGACCACAAACCCAGAAAAAACAGAGACCACACCCTTACTTTTGGACAACACATAAATCATCCCAAACGAGTCTCTATCCTAAGGATTTCCCCAGACACAGATTCTACAATTTTCTCTGTATTTTTTTATGTAAGTATCAAAACCCCCAGTTCGTCTTTTCTTTGTCATTCAAAAGGAAACCTCATATAAGGTGTAAAAATTAATGACCAGCTTTTGTGGCTCTTGTTATTACTTATCATCTCTGGGAATAGGATTATGATCTCAAGAAATAGTAGATATCTCTTTATTTTACTTATTTTGGCTAGGTGCAAACCGAAGAATTCTGGTCTTTAAAAAATATTCCATAGATTAGGTGCTTGGCTGGCTCAGTTGATAGCCAGTGACTCTCGATCTTGGGGTTGTGAATGTGAGCCCCAGGATGGGTGCAGCGATTATTTAAATAAATAAATACTTCTTAAAAATATTCCATATATTAACTAACTTATTCTGTTTTGTCATAGAAATATTCTATGCCGGGGCGCCTGGGTGGCTCGGTTGGTTAAGCGTCTGCTTTCAGCTCAGGTCATGATCCCAGGGTCCTGGGATGGAGTCCCACATGGGGCCCCCTGCTCAGCGGGAAGCCTGCTTCTCACTCTGCCTGTGCCCCTCCCCCTGCTTGTGCTCGTGCATGTGCTTTCTCTCTCTGACAAATTAAGTAAATAAAATCTTAAAAAAAAAGAAGAAAGAAATATTCTATGTCACATCAGTGGGCTTCCATTGAAAATGGGGTGGGTGTAGGGGAGCCAGAGTATTCACAGTTTAAAAAAATTGTGTGTGTTTTTTTTAAGATTTTTATTTATTTATTCGACAGAGATAGAGACAGCCAGCGAGAGAGGGAACACAAGCAGGGGGAGTGGGAGAGGAAGAAGCAGGCTCATAGCGGAGGAGCCTGACGTGGGGCTTGATCCCATAACGCCGGGATCACGCCCTGAGCCGAAGGCAGATGCTTAACCGCTGTGCCACCCAGGCGCCCCTAAAAAAATTGTTAAAAAAAGTTCATTTGTATATACTACTTATTAAACATTCACTTTTTGGTACCTATATATGAACAGAGTCACAAAACTAGATCATAAATCATAAAACTAGATATTCTATTGGGTGGGGAAAACCTGTGTTAGTCATGGTCCCCACCATAGAAGCTTGAAACTAAAATGTGCAATAGGTAAATATAACATATGGTAGGTCAGTTATTTCTAAAGGGTAGTAGGCTTGGAGGTAAAAGAGATGATTAAGTAGAACAGAAATATTATTTTTAAAAGATTTTATTTTTAAGTAATCTCTATACCCAACATAGGACTTGAACTTACAACCCTGAGATCGAGAGCCGCATGCTCTACTGACTAAGCCAGCCAGGCACCCCATGTATTTTTTATTTTGATAATTATGTATTTATTTTAATATGTATAGAAAATTACTACTACAATCCTGTGATTTTACTGGTATTGCTTAGTACAAAGCTAAATTTAAGTTGATAAAAGTATATAATTTTAATGAAAAATATGAAAGCAATAACATGTGTATTACTCCAGGTATGACTAAAAATGGTGTAAATAGTACCAAGATGAATAAGGTTCAGGAAACGCTAACACAGGTTCTTCCCCAGTATTGGTATCACATTTAGTATATGATTTAAGTCATAAAACTAAAATCAAGTTATCCTAGAAAGAAAGTGTGGTAATTTGGCTAATCAGTTGTCACATTTAAAGAGCATCACTAGAGAAATAACTGCTCTTAACATTTTGTTAGTAGGCTTTTCCATTTAATTATTCCTTTCAGTTGTACTGGTTCAATCAACGAATATGCATTAAGTATCCTCTGATAGGTAATTTCCAGGAATATAGAAATCTTTAGACACACCATTTTCTTTCTTTAAACATTTTTGATAAGGTTTATTTTAAAAAGGAAGACTTTCATTATTAATAATTTAGATAAGACAGAAAAATGTTGAGAAGATTCCCAATCCCACTATTCAGATAGAGATCAAAATGCTAATGACTTATTTCCTTATAGTTTTTTTTTTTTAAAGATTTTATTTATTCTTTGAGTGAGAGAGAGAGAGAGAGAGAGAGAGAGAGGACAAGCCCGGGGAGGGGGAGGGGCTGAGGCAGAGGAAGAAGCAGACTCTCTGCTGAGCAGGGAGCCCCATGTGGGGCTCGATCCCAGGACACTGAGATCATGACCTGAGCCACCCAGGTGCCCTCCTTATAGTCTTTTAAAAGTGAGAATATATTATTTCTCTTATTAACAGAGTTGGAACAAGAGTACACTTACTTTTATATCATGTTTTTTTCCCACTTAAGCTTCCACTTTTTCCATTTTCCCACGTTACCAAATATTTTCTGAAACATGACTTGAAGGACCAAATACACCATTTAACTATTCGTCTACCAATAGACATGTGGCTGAGTTCTAGCCAATAAAATGGGGCAGAATGGATGTTCACCACCCCAACCTGACTCTTCAAACACCTCCTGGGCATCCGGTATGTGCTCTTTTATCCTTAAATTGCTAGCTCAGTTGCAAAGAATACCCTAGAGCACTTGGATTGCAGGGGGTGGTAGAGCCACTGAATGGGGAGAGCATGGGTCTCGAAGGGAGACCTGCTTAGGGGCAGAGTCCCTTCCCGGCCCCTCAACCAATTCACAGAGAGGAAGGTACATTTTTTTTTAAAAGATTTTATTTATTTATTTGACAGAGAGACAGCCAGCGAGAGAGGGAACACAAGCAGGGGGAGTGGGAGAGGAAGAAGCAGGCTCCTAGCGGAGGAGCCTGATGTGGGGCTCGATCCCAGAATGCCGGGATCATGCCCTGAGCCGAAGGCAGACGCTTAACGACTGCGCCACCCACGCGCCCCAAGAGGAAGGTACATTTTTATTGCACAAAGCCCCTGAAATTTTGGAATTGTTTGTCATAGTAATTAGCCTACCCCAATTCATTTATTTATTTTTTATTTTTATTTTTTTTAAAGATTTTACTTATTTTATTTATTTGACAGAGAGAGAGGCAGTGAGAGAGGGAACACAAGCAGGGAGAGTGGGAGAGGAAGAAGCAGGCTTCCCGCTGAGCAGGGAGCCCGATGTGGGGCTTGATCCCAGAACGCTGGGATCATGAACTGAGCCGAAGGCAGATGCTTAATGACTGAGCCACCCAGGCGCCCCAACCCCAATTCATTTATGTTCTTCCCCTAACTCTTGAAAAGTCCCTTTAAAAAAAATTATTATTTTATTTCTCTTAAAAACTTCCAAACTCATGTTCCCTCATTTTGTGGCACTTTTTCTATGGGCCTTATCTTGACTTTTTCAGTTTACTTAATCCCAGGTCATTTGCCTAGTGGTCAACAGGTTGTGAATGTACTTGATTTCACTTACGGCCACTTCTCAAATCCAAAGCAGGAGAGTAGATTGCTGTGAATGATTTTGCCCAATAAGACACGAATTACACTCTGGAAATGCTGACTCGGAAGTTCCAAGTAGGAAGGGTCCTGTGGTCTAGTGCTCAGAAAACAAGTCTGTGCTAAAAGTTTAGGTGTGACAATTATTAGTGTAGGTGAAATCTTGTGAATGGGTCAATCTAGGAAAATATTACAAACTGAGGAAAAGAAAAGGAACTAGAATGGAGTACTAAATGATGTTGCTGGGGCGCCTGGGTGGTTCAGTGCGTTAAGCATCTGTCCTCAGGTCGGGTCATGATCCTGGGGTCCTGGGATCGAGTCCCACATTGAGCTCCTTGCTCAGCAGGCAGTCTGCTTCTCCCTCTCCCTCTGCCCCTCCCCCTGTTTGTGCTCTCTCTCTCAAATAAATAAATAAAATCTTAAAAAAAAAAAAGGAGTGTATTTGCTTTTCAGATGCCTTGTGACATGATTGGTCTGGGACCACTTTAAACTAAGTTCTTGGTTTTAGAGTTTTCTAGCTATCCGGGTGGTGTGTGGATTCTGGCTGCAAACCAGCGTGATGGTCAATTTACAATGGCTAATTTCTTAGATAGATGGTGTGGGGTATGTGCAGAGGAAGGTTTCTCTTCACGGGGTGACGGCAATGGGTTAATTTTAGTTCTCTCTCACCTTGGGGATGAAACCCTTTGGGGAGCCTAGTTTTTTTTTTTTTTTTTTTTAAGATTTATTTATTTATTTGAGAGAGAGTGAAAGCAAGAGAGATCACAGAGGGAGACAGAAGCCGACTCACGGCTGAGTGGGGGGGCTCGATCCCAGGACCCTGAGATCATGATGTGAACCGAAGGTAGACACTTAAATGATTGAGCCACCCAGGTACCCCTGGGGATCCCAGGTTTTGAGGTACTATTAGACTCTCCATTTTGGGTGGATCCTGAGTTTGTTTTCCGTTCCTAAATCCTTGAATTCAGAACATAAGTGATACTTGGGTACCTGGAGTTTGAACAAAGCCCTTATGGCAAAAACCCAGCGTTGGTGTTAACAGACCCTCTCTATTCCATGTTTGATCTTAGTGTTCTTTATTTTCTTGTTACCCATGGATGCATTTAGAAAGATTTAAAAAATATTTTACCTGGCATTTTCAGTTGATCCTGGCATCTAAACTGCCATTGCTGCATAAGAGATTTTATTTCCAAACAGAAGTTGTTCCATGTGAAAATATACTGTGTATATGAAAATCCAGAACAAATTGCCAAGTAATTGCTTACACAGCTTCTTAAAATAATGTGTGCTGCCATAGCATTTAAAGAGTTTGTTTTACAGACTATTAATTTAACTACTTACAGAGAGTCTGGAAGCAAAACAATAGGTTCGATTATTTGGAACCATAATAGTTGAAGAATAATCAAAATATATCCATATTCTGACCTATTTTAACCATTCCACTGTCCTAATCCTAGCCCATGCTACCGTGATCTCCCACCTGGATTATTAAAAATAGCCTAACTGGTCCTTGCTTTAATCTTTGTTCCTTCCCATAATGAATCGAGAAGCCAGAAGGTGTGATCCTATTTAGATGTAAATTAGATCTTGCCACCCCTCTGCACAGTCAATGGCTTCCTACCTCACTCTAAATTAAAGCCATAGTCACTACTGTGCCCTAATGATCTCCTCTTACTTTCTCAGCTGCAACTCTCCTTTTGTCCTTGCTTTTCCTAAACCAAGCAGGAATGTTCCTGCCTAAGGGCCTTTATACTTGCTGCTCTTTAGGCCTGGAGCCATCTCCCTCAGGTATCCATTTGGCTTGTTCCTTCATCCCTTCCGGTCTTCTTCCAGTATTATCTTCTCAATGAGACCTTCTCAGACTACTGAAAATTGAAACCTTCCCTCACTGTAGGCACATGACGGGAACCACAAAGAAGTTCTTTGCACCATCTTCTGAATGTTTTCTTTGGATTAATTATAAGTGGGCTATTTTTAGTAATGGACTGTGTCTTGAAGCTGTTTCAGACACCTCAGAGGACATAAGCCAAGTTGCATGCAAATAAAGAAACTGAGGTATAGATTCCTGAGACACATGCAGGAGGATTCTCCTAAATGATCCAGGAATTAGGGGCTGGGCAGGGAGAAGATACCTAGTTATTCTAAAGTTTCTATTTCCCCACTGGGCCATACTGCATCTTGCTGAGGCCTGGAAACTTCCTCTCTCCTTCAGGTATTTTCTAACAACCAAGCAATGAACAGGTACATTTTCTATTTATTTGGACGTGTGGTCCTCCGTTAAATGACTGTTTGGAGAACCACACCGGGGAGATGTAAGCCAAGAGCGCCGATCTTCAGAGAAGCTCAAAATACTGTTATTTAGGTAAAGATACCTTTCAGCACACTGCAAGGAGTTTTGAAATTTGAATTTTAATTCTATTTCTTTTTGGAGAATGGTCTTTGACGACTTGGTCTCATAGGAATGTCATCTATTTCTCAAACTGTGTAAAATGATTTTTAACAAATTCAATCTCTTTCTATCATTTTTATTGTATATTTATATCTATTTCTATTTAACTTTTTTTGAGCGTGTATCATGCTAGGCATTGTTCTAGATGATGGGATATAGCAGTAAACTAAAAGAACAGAAACCTTGTAGTTTGCCTTGGACAAGCCCAAAAAATGTCCCTTCCTCCTGGTCCACACATCTTCACATCCTTTCAGAGATCCTGCTTATCCAGCTACACCTATCACGGTCAGGCCAGAGAGATTCAGCAAAACATCGCCCAGAATCTCACCTCCTTCGACGTGGGAATCTGAGGTCTTCAAGACAAACTAGCCTCTGTTTTCGTCATACTGATAATCCCTTAGAGCACCACTTTGACGTACCTGGGGCGGAATGAAAAGAAACTCTGTCAGAAGAGGGACAGAGAACCCCACCTGTCATATGTAAAATGAGAGATTTGGCTACACTCTCATTTCCCTTCAAGTGCTACAATTTCATGAAATTAAAACATGAAATCCACCAAAGAAAGACTCAAGTTCTCAGCAGAGTGTGGTTAAATGACATGAAAAGTCTTTAAAAGTGAAATCTGTCAAGGTATTACTGTAAGTCCCATTACAGTTGGTGCATATAAACCTCGGCATCAGTGGGCAGATAGGTAGTTCCAAACAGCTATCAGTTTATTATCTAGGAGTTAATGTACTCACTTTGGTCACATAAAAATGTAGAAAGAACAGTGTAACCTGCTATCCCAGCTCCTAAAAAAAGGGCAAAGCCACTTAACTCTAAACTACTTATGCAAAACATTTAGCTATTCTCCCCTCTTAAGATCTGTTAATTAGAAATTATTAAAGCATGGGGGAAGAAAATGTACCTCCATTTCTACACACATTATCCAGCTGTAGAAAGACACTGAAACTCATAAAGATGAGGGAAAACTGAGGTAAAGAATTTCATAGCTGAGGTGAACTGGGGGCAGTGTGTAGCAAGAAGGGAGCTTCAGTTCCTAAGATTTTTATTTTTTAGTGACAGAACTACCTGACATATTTTAAAATTAGTTATAAGTAAGAATTTTTTTTTTTTTAAGTAATGGACTGTCTAGAAGCCTTTTCAGACATCTTGGAGGAGATAAGCAGACTTGCACACACACAAAAAGAAACTGAGGTACAGACAATACAGAGATTATGCAGAGACATCACCATAAATGATCCAGGAATGACAGACTGGACAAGACTCCATATCCAGCAATTAATTCCAGACCCTGTATTTCTCCACTGTCCCTTACTGCGTCTTGCTGAGGTCTGGAAATTTCATCTTTTCTTCTGTCCTTTTCTAACAACTGAACAATGAACAAGTATGTTTTCTCTTTATGTACACGCATGCAATATATCTTTTATTACACAATGCTTCCAAACTTCTTTATGCTTAAAACACAGAGTGAACATACGATGCAGTGAACATATGAAATCTACTTTCACTCATTTATCTCAAATACTGACCATCTCCTGCGTGCCAGGCACGATGAACATCTAGGACTACAATCACAAATGAGAAGAACATGGCCCTTACCCTTAAGAAATTTGGTCTAATGGGGGTGACGGACCACTGAAGAAGCAATTACAAAGCAGAGCTCTACGTACCACAATGGAGAGTGCATGCGGTGCTCTGAGAGCATGAGGCAGGACCTCCTAACCCTGCCAAGGGTGGGGTCTGAAGCAAACACTCAAGAGGTATAATTGAATTGAAGGATGATCTGGAGTTTGGCAGAAGGGAGCTGCTGCTGAAAGAGAGTGTCCCAGGTAATGCATGAAGGAAGGCCTAGAAGTGAAAGATCTTGGCCTGCCAGATGGAGAGACTATCCAGAAATGGAGAGACTATCATTGTAGCTGTAGTTTGAGATGGAAGAGAGATCCCTGACCAGCTGTGCAGCTGTGGAGGTAAGCAGAGGCCAGCTCACAAAGGGCTTTGTAATAAGTTGAGAAATTTGGGTTTAATACTAAAAGCAGTGGGATGCTGTCGAACAGGTTCCATGCAAGAGTGGGTCAGAGATAAAATTCACTCCAATCACCTCTTAAATAAACGGTTAAAATCAGAAGAGTACTTCTGAATTCCGGGAGTCTGAAAACAGTGCTCAATTATGAGGAGGTAGAGCTCTACAGTGTTAAATCTAAGAGGGCTTTTAAATAAGAATTTTGCCTTCAAAACACCATAGGAGACTACTAACCTCATCGAATGGAAGCCCTAGTGACAACAGTCTTCTATTCCAGATGAGCACAACTTAGGAATTATCCATCTCTTAAGCTTATGATTCAAACGGTAATCCATGTCAAGAAAAAAAAAAAAAAGTATACAGGCAGAATTTTAGTTTGCTGTATTCTACGCTAGGCTATAAATTTAAAAGTGTCAACCATACATCAACATCACAGGACAGTCTAGAATTTTAATATTGAAAGGAACTGAGATCATTTGGTCTAACTCCTTTATTTTATAGCTGAGGACAGTGCACAGAGTTATTTCTTTGCAAGGTAATCAGAAATAGATAATTATTTAAGATCTGGATTCTTTCTGAAAGATTTCAGCATATGATCATGAATACTACATAACTGAGTTAACACAAATAACAAAGGAAAAAACTAGTATTCTGACCCAGATACTTGATTCCCAGTATTGTTCTTAAGCTTTCAAAGTCCCCCACCTCTTAGTATGCACACCCTTGTCTAGTCCGCTCCCACATTGTACCAAACTATAGGCTTCCATTTCGAGCTCTCTCTCTTGCCCTCAGATCTTTCACTCTGGAGGAAGCCAGCTGCCATGTTATAAGCAGCTCTCTGGAGAGGCCCTTGTGACGAGGAACTAAAGTTTCCCGCCAATGGCCCATGAGGAAGTGAGGCCGGCCTGTTGGCTTTGTGAGTGAACTTGGAAGCATATTCTCTAAGTCCAGCTGAACCATGAGATGCTTGTAGCCCCAGCTCACGGCCTGGCAACAACCTCGAGAGAGACCTTGAGCCAGAACCATCCAACTTAACCACTCCTGGATTCCTGACCCTCAGAAACCGTGTGAAATCAGTTTGTTGTTTTAAAGAGCTAAATTTGGGGGTAGTTTTTATGCAGTAAGAGATCACTAATAAACACTGCACAAATTAATAATTTCTTAACAAACTATCAACACTTTAAAAATACCAAAATAGTAATTCTTTTCTAAAAGATAAAATACATTTTTGACTTAAAAGTACTACCATTGGTGTTCTTCTTTGAAAAGAGGTGATTAAATGTTTACAGAATAGGTAATAGGAGATTTATCCTATAATTTATAGGTCACTGATTCTAATTTAACCTGAGTTCTTGGCAGCCAGACACAGTTAAAATTGAAATTTAGTTACAGATAGTAATTGCCCATGGCTACATGTTCCCATTTCAATACAACTTAATTTCTTTCTTTTTTGGGGGGAGGGGAGTGGCTTTTCAGTAGATACAATAATCTCAATTTAAATTAAACTATCACTTTCCTTTTGTCTTGAGTTGCCCTAGTAGGATGCAGAGTAAAGGGGAAACAACAGTCTACCAGCTGCTGCTGTTGATGACAACATGCAAAATAATCACTTTTCTAATTAGATAAAACCTCTAAAGTTTTATCCTCGGAAGGTGAGCCTCCAGGTAAGGAAGAAGGAAGAAGAGCAGTTGACATAGCTCTGACCCCTCGTCTACCTTTCATCCTCACTTTACAGTCTCCATCCAATTATCCATTCAGCATTTCATTGAAAAAAATAGTTACTGAACCCTTTCTACACACTAGACACAGGAATATAATGATGAACTAGACAGACCAAACTCATGTACCTCTTTATCCAGGACTGGGAAAAAGAAATCAAGCAGTTACAATGTAGTGGTAATTAAGAGAGAAAAGTGTGGGGTGCACCTATTCCAGCACAGTGGTTAGGGAGGGACATGGGGGGTGGGGAGGGATGTGAGCGGGAGTGTGGAAAAGCTTTTTGTTAAGGTGTCATTTCAGGCCAAAAGAAGTCCCCTTACAAAGGCCTGAAGGCAAGGGAGTTCAAGAGACACTTAGAGACTGGGGTTCAGCTTGGTTGCAGCATAAAACAGAAAGGAGTAGTGAGAGCCCCAAGGGAGAGCACTACACCTTTAACCTGCAACCCAAGCATGGACACAACTCCCTTCAGTGGGTTCTCCTTTAAAAGAGCAGGCACCAGGAAGAATTAAAAACCTAACAAATCTTTAGGCCCTGACCTTTTGCATCCTGTCTGAGAACGCTGATTTATATTCTAGGCCCAGAAAGCTAGCACAGCTTGGTGAGGAGTATGCATGTAGTAGCAAGAATCCGAGGTTAGAAAGCTCTGCTTTGAATCCCAGCTTGACAACAACAGTAATACCAACCTCACTCACGTTGTGACAAGATTAAATGAAGTAACAAATATGAAGCATCTGGCACACACTAGGCATTCACAAAAATTCTCTTCTGTCCCATTACCTTGCTTCTGAGCTCTCTGCGGGCCTCCTAGCCGAAGGTACCGTGTCATGGTCCGCCACACTGACCCCGTACCTGACAGAGAGCTATGCTCCCTTGGCCATCCCCTGTGTCCCTCCAATGCAGTTCTAGTCTCTACCCTCTTCCTCAGTGAACCCAGGATTAGACAAACTGGAAGTATTCCAACATACAAATTCCTGTCATACGGTAACTATAGCATCCGTTAAAAAAAAAAAAATATATATATATATATATATATATATATGCCCATACACAACTGAGACTTGTTCTACCACACTATCTTTACGTTTTATACCATTACATATACTTTATTGCATATGTACTTGATCCCCATTACTCCTTTTGATAATATTGTGAAATAGTATTGTAATCACTGTTTGGCAGACAAGAGTCCTACGTTCAGAGCGGTTAAGTGACTAACCTTGATGTAAGCTTTGCATGTAGCTCATCTTCTAAACAGAGTTGGGCCAACTCTACAGAGGCTGCGTCCCAGCAAATATTACAACTATGCTCATAATAGTAAAAACGAAGCTTCCTATTTTATTAATAATAAAAAACTGTCTCCTCTGTGAAAATGAGAGCACAAATGAGAGGTTTGACTTCAGCTCCTGATTTCAAACGGAATTATTCCCTCACGTGATCAGAATAAGATCCCCTGAAGGTCACCTGTTCTAAGTCCAGTCTTTGGTAACTATCTACTTTGCAAAGATGTCCTCCTCCCTTCCCAGCAGCTCAAGGTGGGTCCACAGCTGAGCCTATTCCTGCCTCCCAAGAATATCTAAATAAATCTTTCCCAAGCACCCCTCCCTTTTCACTGTTTCTGCAAAGGATGTGCACAGCTTATCTGGATCAGAATCACCTGGATACTTACTAACAGGTGATTTCTGGGTCCCACCATTGACCTGAATTGACCCAGCAGTGGGGCATTAGCTTTCTATATTACCCAGAAGGTTCATACTTAATCAATTAAATACTCAGGTCTTTTTCGCCAAAAAAGTCTTCAGCAAAATCTCCCTCGTCTTATACTAAAAACAACCGGTTCTTAAGTGGCTGATAAAAATGCTGAGTCAGATAGTGATTTGTGTTTAACACCTGATACCCCTCCTCCAGGGGCTCTATATATTAGGCTTATATTGCAACTGTGCACAATTATTCAGCCAAACAAGAATATACCTAACTATATTGTCATCCATTCTACATTTCCCTATGTTGTTCACAAGGGTATCACTTCAAATATTTTGTGGAAATTCTGAAATTAAGGCATCTACAGAATTCCCCAATAAACCAGGTAATGTAACCCAAATTATGAAGTACATGAAGTTAGTTTGGTACAATTCTTTATCCGGATGATTCAAAGTCTCTACTTCATTTAAAAAATTTAAATAACCAGGTTTTACTTTTCTGAAAGTCCTTTTAAATATGAGACAACATTAGGAAAAAGGATCAACTTTCACCATCCTAAATATTAGGATAAGGTATTAAACATTCTGTTTAACTTAAATTAGGCAGTTTGAGATATGGTACACTGATAACCTAATCACATACACTTGGCAATAAGATGATTGGCATCTTTATTGGGAGATAGGGACGTAAAATTATTCCCTCAGGGTGAGGCATTTGGCTACACATTGGTCGATATCCTTTCCTGTATAATTTAGGTCTCACAGGCAGAAAAGGGTTGAAAAACAGAAATCAAGTGGTAAAAATCAGATCTGAGGGAGGCAATGAAGGTAGAGCATTGTTTTAAAAAAACCCAAATCCTCGGTCCTCCACATAGAAACAGCCCGGGAACAAGGTTGATATTATTAGCATGAGACCGGTGTTCTTCTAATTAGCTCAAGAGAAAGTGAATATTGGCTTTCCAGGTGAACCCCTCCGGTCCGGTGATATGTGCACATCACACCTGGGCCTTTCAGTTACAAATCCACCTCCTTAAGGAGCCGTGTGAAAAAGCAAGAAGAATCAATAAGAAAAAATCCTCCCAGCTATAAATCAGCCACGTGGAGCTGCTGCTGCGGCAGCGGTAGCCCTGACTTCCTGGTTTGCTTTCTGCAAGCCTTGCGGCTGGGGGCTCCGGGCAGTGGGTGTAAGAAAGGGAGGGGCAGCCAGGAGCCGCTCTGGGTCCGCGGGGAGCGGGGCGGCGGGCCGGGGGAATCCTGGAGGGCACGGGCGTTAAGGACAGAGTTACGGCCCATAATTAAAACAAAAGTTTGGGAATCTGGAAGCTTTCAGAGCTGAGCAGTGGGGCAAAGGCTAAGGACCAGACCTGGGGAAAGTGTAAGTTAGTTACAAGGTAACAGAGGATTGCGAAGAGGGTTCTTGGGCACAGTGGTGAGAGAAGAGGGGGACTGCGGGCCGGGAAGGGGGTAGGTACACAGAGAGGAAGCTTAGAAGAGCGAGGCACACGGGTCGGTTGGAGCTCTGCGGAGGCCGGAGGGGGGGGGGGGCGGCGACGGGGCGCAGTCCGAGCCTGCCAGCCGCGGGGAGGGGGCGGAGAGAAGAGCCCGGGGGAAGGTAGAGCCAAGGGGAGTTCCGGATCTGGAGCTAGAAAGGGCAGGCAGCGGAGAGGGCGGCAGCCGAAGCGGTAGGGGTGGGGGAGGGAGGAGGTGGAGAGCCGGAGGAGGGGGAAGGAAGGAGGGGAGAGCTGTGGCGGCGGCTGCGCCGGGCTCTGTGTCTCTCGCCGCCGGAGGAAGATGAGGCTGAAGATTGGGTTCATCTTACGCAGTTTACTGGTGGTGGGAAGCTTCCTGGGGCTAGTAGTCCTCTGGTCTTCCCTGTCCCCGCGGCCGGACGACCCAAGCCCGCTGAGCAGGATGAGGGTGAGTGACCCGCCCGCCCCCTCCGGCGGCGGCGACCTGCAACTTGTTTTGTTTGCGCGCGCGCGTGGCGGGAGCAGGGGCGGCGGGGTCGGGGCGCGGCGTTGCGCCGCAGCTCCGCAGGTGGTGCTGGCGCAGCGCGGGCAGATCCGGGGCGCCGAGCCCCAAGCACCCGGTCCCGGCTACCAGCCACCGGCCCGCCCCCTCGCCGCCCCTTCCTCCCGCGCTCCCCCGCCCCGGGCTCCGCCGCCGCCGGCGGCCGCGCTCCACGCGGGGACTGCGGGGCGGAGCGGGAGAAGAGCTGGGACCGCGGCCGCCCAGCCCCCCTACTCCTCGGTGCGGGGACCGCCGCGATTGCGGCCGGGGGACGCGGGGTTGGTCCAGGCTGCGGCCTGTGGCGCGTGCAGGCCTGAAGGAGGCGAGATGCTGCCGCTACCATCACCGCCGTTCGGGACCAGGCCCCTCGGTGCAGCCTTCCCCTCCCGCCACCGCCCGTCCGGGGATGCTCTCAGCCCCGGGCTCCCCCAGCCCGCCTGCCTGCCGGGAGTGGGAGGGAGATGGCGCCCCGCCTCCGGCTCGTACGGAGAGCGCCGCCTTCCCCCCACTCCCCCCACCCCAGCTCCCGTGGCCGGGAGACCCGGTGCGATGTGCGGCCGAGGCCTCGCCCTGGACCGGCCCTTCCTCTCGCTTCCGCGGCCGGGGGAGAGGCGGTTGGCCCGAGGTGGCTGAGGGACATCCCCGCCCGGCTCGCGGGCCCCTCCACCGCAGTCCACACCGCGCCGGAGAAGTCCCTTCTGCCAGAGCCGCGTCGCCCGCCCGCCCGCCGGCTCCGGGCGGCTCTGTCCGGGGCATGTGGGGCCGGTTCCTCTTCCCGGGCTGTGGCAGGGCTGCTCGGGCCGGAAAACTAACTTGTGCCGGCGCCCCGCCGCTCGTCTTTGGCTGCCTGCTCGCCCAGCCGGACGCCGAGGGGCGCCGCGGCGCGGAGCTGCCGGCGGCTCCGCTGGGACGCATTTGTCTGCCGCCCAGGGCGCGAGTGTTAGCTTTGACACTCCCTTGCTTTTGAGGGTTTAGTCAGGCGCCTCGGAACGTTAGTTACCGTGAGCCGCGCCGGGAAGGGGCCGCGGCGACTGCGGCTTCGCTGACCCAGTTGGTTGGCTGCCTCCCGGCTTCTCCCCGCTCCCCGAAAATGAGCCGCTGCCCGCCTCTCCCTCCGCATGCCGGAGCCCGGGATAGCCCGCTGGGCCCGCTGCCCTGGGGGGTGAGGGAGGGCGTGAAGAGTTCAGGGCCACTGAGCGGCCCGGGGGCCGTGGGAGGAGTTATGCTCTGTAGTAAAGTGCCTTTTGCAAGTATTATCTACACTGCGTCTGTGTGATCTCCTTTATTAACTTCCCTTAGCATAAACTTAGCATCAGGAAAATCAATGAGAAGGCTTCCTTTTAAGAATCCTAGGAAGAGATTTCCTTATCAGTTTCTGTCTATATGGTGAAATTAGATTTACTCTTACGTTTTAGTATTTGAAGTCTTGACTGAAGTGGAATCTCTCTATAAAATCTGGGGTGGGTTCCTATCTAAGTCATCTAAGTTACTGATCATAAAAAGTACCAAGTTTTCCTTTTAGTGTGTTTGTGGTTTTAAGCCTCTCAGATCTCTTGGGCTGATGGTAACCTCTTTATGATTTTTGCTTTCAAAATGATGGACGAAGGATAACTGAATATTGCGATCAAGAGCTTTAAGTCACAGCTAGAAATGTTAAAACCCCATTTTCTGGGAGAGAAACTGAGGAAAGTCTGACAAAACTAGCCATATTCAGAATGTCCTGTAGTTCACATGACGAGTCTTTTAAAGAGCGGGTGAAACATCCGCACCAATGCCCATCTCTTTTGAAATAACTTATTAAAGTGGATCTATAATAGTTACCCAGCCACAAGGCTAGTCATTCAGTAGCAGGTGGTGGTATCTTGATTTTTTTTTTTTTTTTTTGGTCCAACTTATTTGATAGTTTGTCATTGGGTCCACTGTAATTTCTGTCATTTGCCAAAGACAGAAGCTAGATTTTTAAGACTTTTAAATGTAATTAACACTGACAAGAATGCTTATGTATCAGGAAAACCAAAGCCTTTTATTAATTTTACAGGCAAATGTTACCTAAGCAATTTAAGGCATAGCTTATGAATCATTACGGGCATAAATAAGGGACTTTTGCCTCCTTTTATTAAAAACTCTGCTAAGAACTTCTGAGATCTGGCACTAGAAGAACATTTCCTTTAGGGAAGGTTCTGACCAGCACGCAGATCCTGACTCCTGAGTTTCCCTTCTGCCTTCTAGTTCTTTTCCTTTGATTATGATTGCGGACACCTCCCCCCACTGTGAGACACCTGCCTCTTCAATGCTGATCCACCTGTGGGCTTTTTTGGATTCCCCATAAATCTCTATAAATGGCTTGAAATAGGCTAGAACAATCTACCAAATAAAGGTTCTGCCTCTCCTCTGGCAAGCTTGTACTTGGGGCTCCACCCTGTGCCACTGTTTGTCTTGTACTTCAGTGTCCCAGGAAATAAAGGCTGTAGCAACCTGGTCTTTTTTTTTTTTTTTCTTTTTTCTTTTTTTTTTTTTAAACCAGGACTACTTCTTTATATCTGCCCAGCTGTGGAGGTCACTTTTACAAAGCCCATTACCCATGGTCAAGATGAGAAACACATTTCTTATCTCCTTCCTCATTCAGGGCCTTTTACTGTTTTTCTGAGGTAAATGATGTGAAAGATGATCTTACCGTTCAAATTGTACTCTGTTGTATATGATGTGATTGATTCAACAAACATTTTTGAGTGCCTACTATGTATTAATGCTAGTTATTGAGGAAATACTCCTTACCACTAACCCTGGATCTTACAGCTTTGTGGGGGAAAAAGCACCCCACATTAATCAAAACTCCACAAATCTGCAAATAAGTTATGCTACATGCTGTGAAGAAAAGCCATAGGGGATAAGAAACAGGAATTTGGTCATAAAAGTCTTACCTGAAGAAATGACTTAGTGAGTTGAAATCTGAAGATTTGAATACAGGTAGTTGTTGATCTGGATGTGGGGGGAAGGCACTCCTGAGAGGGAGAAGTATGTGGAAAGGTCCTGAGGTAGGAGGTAGTATGGTGAACTGAGGAACTGGAAGAAGACCAATATAATTAGAACATGGAGAATGAGAGGTGGAGCGGGGTTGTAAACATAGTATGGGTCTTATAGGCCATGCTAGAGATGAGGTCTTTAGAGCAGCAGGAAACCGCTGAAGGATTTTTAGGTAGGGGAGACTTGATTAGATTTGTGTTTTGGAAGGATCATTCTGATTGCCTGCAGGAAGTAATTGATTTAGAGCAAGAGCAGAGAGTAGGAGTCCTGTTGGAGGTTATGATAGTTCAGGTGGGACCTGATGTTGCTTGGATGGGGAGGGTGACAGTGGAAGTGAAGAATTGATTCAAGAACTATTAAAGATGCAAAGATATCAGGACTAGTTGGTTGGATGTGGGAGTGGAGAAGGTGTCAGGAGATTTAGGATGATGGATTATTTGTCACATTGAAAATTCTGAAGACAAACATTCATACATTTTTATGTTCAATTTTATGGTTATGGGAAGGCTTTTTTAGGCTTTGTTCTCTGGATGTTTTCAGGTCAGCATTTATTAAGACCATCTGTTTAGTACTTGCGAAGTGCAGAAAGTTCCTTTAATTAAATAAATTATAGTATTTCCTAGACCATACATCCCAAGTTTTAGCCTTGAGTTTAAAATAGAACCATAAACTCCTGACAATGAAGGTTTGTAATGGAAATGTTGAGAGGTCTTCAATGGTTTTATTACGGCTAATCCAGGACTGATGAGAAGCTGCTGGTAAATGGACGATTCTTTGTATATGCAAATGCTGCCTTAGTCAAACCATTAATGCCACTTAGGTTTAGAGCATACAGAGCAGGGCTAATTCAGGAATCCGTCCTAGGCAGAGAGGTTTTAAGTGATAAGCTAAGACCCATGGAAAGGAATATTGCTTAAATGAGGCTGAGTGACTGAATTGATTACCCTGTCACAGACCCTTTTATCTCTGTGATGATTGATTGCACCCTGAAAGACTCCACCCTTGACCTTAAGACTTTTTTTTCAAATGGAAGCTCCATTGATATTAGGAATAGAGCTATCACTTAGCAAAAGTGTAGTGTCTTAAGTGGTCACTGTTGTCTTACTTCCCCAGTTG
This sequence comes from Ursus americanus, assembly GCF_024610735.1. Lineage (NCBI taxonomy): Eukaryota > Metazoa > Chordata > Mammalia > Carnivora > Ursidae > Ursus > Ursus americanus. The sequence goes on from NC_142139.1 coordinate 59,142,212, forward strand.
AAATATCTCCGGATTTGTTCTTGTTCTATTTTGCTGTCCTCCCTCACACCTGTAATGAAAAACTCCCAATTCTACGAACTCTGGGTGTTATAGACCTCCTGAAATGAATGCAGACTTCTATGTACATGTGCTCTTTTGGGGGGTGAGACTCAGAAGCTTTCTCATTTCACTGTAAACCACTGACTGAGTCCTTGGAAGGCAGGATTTAATGTTTCTTGGAGTCGCTCTTGGAGTATCTCCCCTATCCACGAGGATGCTGGAACCATTCATTCATGTCTCCCCCTTAGGTCCAGACACCCTAGAAATGCAGACATTCCTAAGAATTCTAAATCTGTAGATTTTGTGCAAGTGTTGCCCATCCAGTGGTCAAAGGTCAGGCATCAATCCTGTTACAACCCACACCTCTTTGCCTCCCTCCCAGGAAGACCCCATTGGAGAATACCAAGAATATCTCAAGTAAAAGCCCTTGCTATAAGGGATCTCATCCTCGTTGAAGAGATGCAGTACTCCCGTGGCCTGGGTTCCTCCCGTTCTTCCTTAATCCAGTAGCAATGTAAGGAAACAGTGAGAGCTGTCACAGCATGTTTTGTCAAGAGCCAACTCAGTAGGTGGAGAAGGTGGAGAAGAGCCATTCAGGGAGTGCACAATTACTCGTAAGGAAGGAATGAGAACTGTTAGGGTTGAATTTGGATAACTATTTTGTGATTGAGGCTGGCTGCATGGAATGGGAGAGAAGGTGTGGGCTGCAACAATTTGGTTTTAGTATAAACTGCGTTAGATCAGTCAATCTTCTATTGGAGAAGGAAGGCGGGAGAAAATAATGCAACGTGAATGAAAATCAGAATTCTGAGCGTGGACCATTTGTAAACAGAGTATTTGTAAATTCTAACTCCAGAGTTCTAAAAAAAGAGTTGGTCAGCAAGATTTGAGTGGCTCTTGAATGTAGGAAAATGATTGCGATGATCTGACTTCAACCTAGATCATTGTCTTTGTTCGTGTTTTGAATTCTAATTTTCATTCCTGAAGAATGAATGTACAATCTGACAGGAGAAAAGTGGTTAAATTAAGAATTTACAATCTCTAGAATAAAATGGACGTAGCTTGAGTCTACTAAAGGAATGATTTTTATGGTTGGGTTTTGTACGGTGGAAGAGGGGAAAGGATGAGAGGGTGAAATATGTCTTAATGTGGACAGAATTCTTTGTAAGAATTGGGAGATATATTTTTATTAAAAGCATGAGTCATTTACTCAACAAGTGTCAAATATTTGAGTGTTTACTACATGCTATCCGTGGCTCTAGGCATTGGAGATGCCCTACTGGACAGTGGAAGAGATTAAAAGAAAAAGTGTTGACATAATAAAGATGTTACTCAAGTCTCAACCTAGTAACTGCACAGTGGGTGTTGCGTCCATAATAATGGCAGTTTTCTTTTGATATATAAGGTTGGGCCTTTTTATGGTACCTCCCAACCTCCAGCCTTCTGTTTGCTCAAAATGTATGCAAGGCCCTGGGCTGGGCACTGAAGATGCAGAGATGGCAAGCACACAGACTCGGATCTCCTCTCGTAAGTGAGATGATCTGTGTGACTATGGAACGGTTGTAAAAAGGAGGGGTTTTTTGTTTTTGTGTTTTGTTTTAGATTTTATTTAATTACTTGAGAGACAGAGTGAGTGAGCGAGAGAGAGCATGAGCAGGGGCAGAGTGAGAAGCAGACTCCCTGCTGAGCAGGGCTCCATCCCAGGACACTGGGATCATGACCTGAGCCAAAGGCAGACTCTTAACCCACTGAGCCACCCAGGCACATCTAAAAAGGAGGTTCTTGAACAGCTGTAGGAAGTGGAGGTTCAGAGGCAAGAGCATGACATTTGGCTAGACCTGGAGTGTCTGAGGGATTGGAGAGGGATGCAGAGAAGAACATTCTACAGTAAAAGAATATGGTGAAACCAGAAAAAATACTTTTTTTTACTAGAGCAAAGTGATGGAAATTAAGATTGGGAAAGTAAGTTTGGGTCCCATTTTGAAGGGAATTAAACGGTAGGCCAAGGAACTGGGTTGGGGTTTTATTAAGTCAGCCCTTAGGGAAGCTTTTTGGAAGCTTCTGGAGTAGAGTTGAGGGTGTGGTGACATCCATTCTTCATCAACTCTTGATTCACTAATTCACTCAAGTATCTCAAATATTTATTGAGTGTCTACTAAGTACCATCCATTGCTCTAGGCACTGGAATATTATAGAGGAGTAAATAATAATAGTAATGATAGCAGATAACCTACAATAGATAACATACCTTGCTCATTTGTGCCAGGTAAGAATTCTTTGTGTATTATGTTGTTTAATTGTACCAGCAACCCTCTAATGCACGTCTGATGTAATTGTCACTTTATAGATGAGACCATGGAGTCAGGTGAACTCTTTGCTGGAGATCATTTACTTAGTAAGTGGTAGAGCCAGATTCAGTCTCCTGTATTTGGACTTGAGCTATGCTCTGAGCAAGCACTGTAGATTTTAACAAGATAGACGTGCTCAAGTGGACTACGTTGAACGGGGGAATAGGACAGTGGAGAGGTAATTTCAAACAGAAACACTGAAGACAGTACAGGATAACATGAAGGAGAAAGGGGCAGTGGGGACCTTGCAGGGAAGTTCAAGGGGGCGGTGGCTGAGCCGAGTCTCAAAGAGTGAGTATAAGGCTGTAATGCAGTTCTGAAGGAAAAACATTCCAGGCAGAGGGAACAGGAAGTGCAAAGCCCCTGAGTTGGAACGAGGCTTTAATGTTTGAGAAGTAGACGGCCAGTATGACTAGAGCATGGTGAGTTTGGAGGGAGTACAGTACTTGATAAGCTTGCAGATGTAAACGGGGCCCTGGGTTGGATGATAAAATTGCGTAGTCCTCTACGTATGGTCCAAGATAAACAAAATGAGTAAAGATATTTTTTTTGGTGACCTGTTGTTAGTGGTGAGGCAAGAACTATATTAGCTAAGTCCACTGGGTCCTGTGGGATCACAGAGAAGGCAGCATCTAGTCTGTAAGGCCTGGGTGCTGTCAGCTCTTTAGAAAGGGCATGTTGGAGGGATGAGTGTGTGAGGACAGAGGAAAGGTATGTGCAAAGGCATGAAAGATGACAGCAAATCCCGGGGACTGCATGGCTGGAAGATGGGATTGGGGAGTGGAGGAAGGGGAGAGAGAACCCTAGAAAGAGAGTCTGAACCCTGAAAGATTGAATACTGTGAATGGCCAGAGCTGGGCTATCAGGAATCCTCTGGAAACAGTGCAGGCTGGATTTCAGTGAGGAGAAAAATGTCTCTCTCCTAGGACGTGATAAGGCCTAAAAGCGAGGAGAGGGACCAAGACAATGAATATGAGGAGAGAGAGATTATGAAAGTAAAATCAGCTGGTTAGCTGGTAGGCGGAGGAACCCTCTGGATGGAAAGGGAGTATGCTGATGCCTTAGAAGGAACGGAACTGTCTAGAGTGGTAGTTCTCAAACTTCATTTGGCCTCACAATCACCTAGAGGGTGTGTGGAAACAAAGTACTCCAGCCTCATGCCTAGAATCTCTGATGCAGGTCTGACGTTGGGCACAGAATTTGCATTCGTACCTAGTTCCCGGGTTGCCGGTCCAGGGATCACACTTTGAGAAGTGCTGGTCTGGAGGGTGGGTAGATTTGGGGGCTGTCAAACAAAACATTGGTTTGGTTTGGGCATGTAGTATTTTTTGGGGGAGGGCGGCATGTAGTATTTTCTAGATAGTGTCTACTGGGTAGTTGGAGCTCAGGACAGGATCCATACTGGATGTGAAGTGTGCACATCACTGGCAGGACTGTGAAGCTTGAGCACTGGATTGGTAAATGGAGGGACTCTGTGTGGATAGAGGAGAAAAATGTGGGTAGGAAGAAAGAAAGCTGGAAATACCTTCTTTCAGGTGCCGGGAGGGGGGAGAGATGAAAGAAGGCATAGGCAGGTGTAGAAGATTTAGAGAATATCGCCCCGTAGAAAACCTGGGCAAAGATAATTTAAGGGCAGGACCATCAGCAATGTTGACTATCGCAGCATTTGAGCAGGAATTGATCCCCACTAGGGATTTAGAAAGTGGCTGTAGAACCACGCTTACCTGCCTGCAAAACTAACCCGTGGTACCTGGGGCCAGGGAGGGGCTACGGTGGCATCTTCGCTGGCATCTCAGTAGATGTGATGACCCAGGGGGACCGGCTCGAAGAAAAAGAAGTTCAAGTGGTGAATAATCACCTTCACTAGATGGAAAATACTAAAAGAAGAGGAAGGGTTTTATTGGAGAACTTAACTATCAAAGGGGAACTTAACACATTTTGGATTCTATCTATTCTAGCTTAATTAGGTGCCTCTCTACACCCTCCCCCCCATGTCTGTATATAGACACATCTGTACATATATATATATATATAAAGCTAAGCCATAATCATGTGGTTGTAGTAATATATGCTTCATATGCTATACACATTATATTACAATTATAATGCATAGCAGGCATTTTCTGCGCTCTTTTCATCTGAAATCCAGTAACTTATAAGAAGCTGTAACCAGAACAACATTTTAAAGATTATTTATTTATTTATGAGAACGAGAGAGAGAGAGAGAGAGAGAGAGCGAGCATGAGAGGGGGGAGGGTCAGAGAGAGAAGCAGACACCCTGCTGGGCAGGGAGCCCGATGTGGGACTTGATCCAGGGACTCCAGGATCACAATCTGAGCCGAAGGTAGTCGTTTAATCAACTGAGCCATCCAGGCGTCCCAGAACAACATTTTAATATTTGAGGTTGGAAAAGAAACTTTATCCATGGAATATTAGGCAGTTTTTAGTCTTTAACACGTTAACTTGCCTGATGAGTAATTACAGGGAGAAACAGAATAGCAAAATTGTCTGCTCAGCATTTCAGGTAATGTTGGTTTTTTACAGTGGGGTCCGCTTCATTCGAGCTCATTCGGGTTTCATTCAAGCTCAGTCCTGGGATCTCGCAAGCAATGCTGAGGCAACGGGAACAGTTCTCCAGGGCTTAAGTCTGTTTTGGAGAGGGAAGGACTACCTTCCGATTGCTTCCTTTTGCTAAGCATCCTGAATATTTCAAAATGAGAAGTGTTCTCCTTTCTGCTCCATTATAAATTCCCTTCTGGGCTTGGTAGCATTTTAAAGCGTTACTCCTGAGAAACATTTAAACATGCCAACAGGGAGACCTGATTCAGTTCACTGACTATAGGAACTGGTACTCTGAAACTTGAGGGAAAAAATTAACTTTGCATTATCTAATTAGGTTTATAGAATTGCTGCAGAGCAGCCCGGTTTCCCAAATCTAGAAGGTACAATTAACTGCAGTATTATATCAATACCAACTAGTCTGCTAATAGGCTTCCAAGCAAAGCAATTGGAATTTGTTATTACCAAGGATATTTTAAACTGGATGAATTAAAATTAAATCACATACTTTTGGGAGCAGTTCTGTATGAGAATAAAATAAATGACCTAATCATTTTTAATCTTTAATCTCTTATTGAGTCCCTGGGTTTAAGAATACATGGGCCTCAAGAGGTATGCTACTTTTCTTTAATAGTAAACTTAGATGCTTAATGATTATCTGGCTTAAACATAATTTTAGCATTTGTAATTCTTTATAAAATATTTTACAATATGTGTTAGCACTTCAGTATTGAAGTACTTTGAAAACTACTACGTACTCACTGGTAATGTGTACACCTTATAAGAAGAATTGGTGTTAAAGAGTAAAGAGCACTGGGTGTTCTGTACAGCTGATGAATCACTGAATTCTACCTCTGAAACTAATAATACACTGTTAATTGAATTTAAAATAAAAATTCTTAAAAAAAGAGTAAGTCTTAATAGACATTAACTGAGAAATTGCCAAAGCTTTTTTTTTTTTTTAAATCACTTTTATGAGAAGGTGGGTGTGCCAGAATTTCTATTTTTTTGACCATCTGTAATTATCCTTTGACTCTTGATTTTCCTTTTAATAGAAACAACACACACACAGTGGTAAGATACTCTGATGTGAGCCAGGTTTGCAAATAGCTTTTACAACTGTGTGAATGGCTAACTCCTCCAGCTGGAACCCTTGATTTCAAACGAAGCCATTGAGGCCAGCTAGCTATTGCAGTGAGACTGGAGTCTCAGGTTCTCCATGTAGTATAAGAGACACTTTTGAACAGTTTCTTAGAATTTTAAGAATTAACACTTATTGAAGTAATCTCATAATAGCAATATAATATCTTTATGCTTCTGAGAATTTCTTTTTTTAAATGCTCTAAAAAAGCTGAATAGAAAAAACATAGAATAAAGTACAATATACGTTATAAAAAATAGTCCTTAAGTCATGATATTTGAAGTGCTGTAGAGGTTCTTTATTTGTTAGCACTTCTGCATTTTAAGTAATTTTATTCTGTTGAACTTAAAGTAAATATTTCATATGCATTTTATTAACATCAGTTTTTGGAAAAATAGTTCCCTTAAAACCCTTGGGAAAAAAACCCAGAAATGATCAGTGTACTTAAGTGAGTCATGTAAGTTTGGTTTTGCCAGACTAGATCAAAGACAGATACGATAGGTAAGAGAAAGATGGAGACGTTCAGATACAGAAAACTGTGAAGGAGGAGGATATGTCGATTCCATTTCTAGAGAGCTATGTAGTTTATTAGTCAATTGTATAAACATTTCAAAAAGGACTCAGGAAAAATCTAATAGGGTTGTATCAATTAAATTTTTATTTGCTTGACTGTTAAATGCAGCTATGACAAGTACATATTTGTGTTGGGAGATATTTGCCTAGAAAAATTTGCCACACAATATATCATACCAGCTGGGATTTTTTGTTAATAACAGCCCATGTACTGATGAAATCGAAGATTCACTTTATATAGCCATTTCCAAACTTGTCTTAAGATGTTTTCTAAAATAGTTGGCTCATTAGGTATAGGTTTCAATTAATCTTACTTGGGAGGACTTAAATCCAAAACTTTTCCCCCAATATTTCCTCTGGCAATTGAATATTTTGCTATGCAATTCTTATTAGACAATTTAATCATTATGCTTCTTTTTTCTTTTTTTTTTTAAAGATTTTATTTATTTATTTGACAGACAGAGACAGCCAGCGAGAGAGGGAACACAAGCAGGGGGAGTGGGAGTGGAAGAAGCAGGCTCCTAGCAGAGGAGCCCGATGTGGGGCTCGATCCCAGAACGCAGGGATCACGCCCTGAGCCGAAGGCAGACGCTTAACGACTGCGCCACCCAGGCGCCCCTAATCATTATGCTTCTTAAAATTTAATCCGACAGGATTAGTCTTTTAATCTCTAATACAGTAAGGTGTCTTCCACGTAAGTCAGTATTTGTTACCTTTACAATCTGTTTGTAGGGTTTTACGTCTTTTCTTTTGAAAGAAAGCATTTAAAACCTCCTGTTCAAAAGTCTGCTAACTCTTGCCAGGGTGATTTAAAATGAATAAAAAAATCCATTAGATTTTTGGCAAATAAGCTCTCAATTATGGTACGGAATAAATGACTACAAAGTGCTTTTTAGAGTAATGGAATGGAAATGACTGAAATCTTACTACTTTGCACATGCAGATTTTTCTACTATTGTTGAGTGTTTAGTTGAAGCTAAAAGATCACTGTCAAAACTGGAAATTTTGATCATTTAAAATATATAATTACATCTTAACATTTAAGCAAAGGACTGGTGGAATGCAGAAATATAGGCATGTGGTTTCATTTACTGCTGCTCTCAGCAATGGTCTCAGAGGAAATTGGAAGTCCACTGTTCGTAAAAGAAGGTTGGAGGAGAGTGTTGCATTGTGGTGGTCATTTAAAATAAATTTGCTTACAGTTCAGGGAGATCCTGGTGGGTGGCAAAGAGAAAAATACTTCTAGCAAATAGTTTTCTGAAATTCTCTCTTCTAAAAATGTGCTAAATACGGTGATTTCTAAATGCCTTGGTATTTTAAAGAAATACATTTTCTGTATGAAATTAGGATAACTATTCCTTTTTTTTTTTTGTAGTTAACATTTAGGCTGTAAACCATGGCACACATAACTTCTATTTTAAAATAAATGTAGTGAACATGTGATCACAGTTGCTAACTGAAAATTTTGAAGAGTGCTATCAAACCTGCAAAGGTAATAGAGCCCCAAACCACACCTCTTCCCAGGTCCTGCTCTTTTCTTAGCTTAAGAAAAGAACTGGCATCTAAAGTATGGGTCAAAATATGTCTGTACTACATGGGTATTCTCAGATTTTTTTTTTTTTCAGCGTCCTCTTGGAAGTCGGAGGAAGGTTTTAATGAACTGGGCTTCATTTCACTTTCCGTGTTGCCGTGGCAAGAAGAGTGCCAGCCACTTTTACCCGAGCAGCCCATACCTGTAACTAACCTAAAGAAAATCTCAGCCAGAGAGTCTAATAAATAGTTTCACCGTGGAACAATCATGTTTCATAAGAGGCAGGTATCATCCTTGACCTCTGCTCCATTAACTGGTAACACCAAGAGAAAAGTAAATGTTAAAATCGTTATTATACGTTGGCAAAAATCACTTCCTGAAGATAAAATGAACGGCTTGAAACATGTCCTCATTTGCATCTACTTCTCTAGCTTAAATAACAGGTGCTTGTGTTTAAAAGCAAGTATGTTTTGTGCAACGATTTATGACTCAGAAGGGCTGATGAAATGAAGAAAGAGTAAAAGGAAATCGTAAGTGGAAATTAAGGAATAGATTTCTAGTATAAAATATCAGATACTTAAGGTACCAGTAAAAACAATATATATATTCAGTATTGTTTTTTAACGAATCGTGATAACTTTCCTACTATTTTCAAATCTTCATGAAAATAACAAATCTATTTTTTTTTTCTCCCTTGGGACGTAGGATTCCTTTTGATTGTGAGACATTTGTTGAGCAGTTGGTCAGTTTCTTTGGGTCCCAGTGGGTGCTAAATGTGAGAATGATTCCTTTGAGGTCAGAAAGGTCAGCCCTGTATTTTATTGACCTCAGGGTAGCTGGAAAAACCCAGCCTGCTATCTGGGCACGCAGTGCGTTGCCTCCGGAATGATGAAGCCAGCAGCTCACTCCTAATTTTGGTGTTTTCTGAATATACCCCATTCTTTTTCATTAAAGACAACTAAACCTTCACAGTCCTTTATCATACCTGTAACTCTTGCAGTGAGTCAGCACCAATGAAAAAAAAATTTTTTCATTTCTAAAATAGAGATAAAAGAAACTTTTTAAAAGACCTTTGTGCTCTCTCTGTAATCTCTCTACACCCCTACCCACAACTCCTCTTACACGTCTCTCTTTAACAAAATGCTCTAAGAAGGTGTCACATCCTGTGAATACTGACTAGGAATGGAAGAAAAATGTGAGTTTTGGTTTTGTTGCAGGAGACTGCTTTCTGTCGGAGACTGCAGATTTTCCTTGGTCGGCATGGGCTTAATTTAAAATTGCCTCCCATATGCAGTGATGAAAATCAAATCAAACTTAAAATATTCTGTGGAGCATTTTTCTGATAATGTTTTTGGGGAAAAAAGATCTAGCACAGTGATGTTGAGATTTTGAAATGCTACTGTTGTGAAAGTTGAAGTTTCAATCTCCTTTCCATTCCTTCCATCTCTCATCAGGTGACTATAGACACTGGTCCATTTGTCAGAGTTGAAGTGGTTAAAAAAAAAAAAATCAGAAAATATACAGTGCCTTATTTAGTCAGGTTCCTGATTTATTTCTAGTGCCTTCCATTTAGATCTAGATTTGATTTGTTTGTTTCCTAAATTCATGGGCCAGCACTGATACTCATAGTTGTATGCTTGGGATATCCAAAATAAAACATCTAAAGTCATTTGTGATAGATGATTGACACTCAAAAAAGTAGAACAGTAAACCTAACCCAAACTGTCATGCTTTAGCTGGTTTGTGGTGAAGCAGAAACATGAGAAATTTGTTGTGTTTGGGTCTGCTCATCATCACGTGGAAATCACCTCTGCCTTGCCCAAGGACGACGTAGATGGGGTGAATTCTCCTCGCCGTTCTGTGGAAGCGTGTAGCGCTGTGCCTGCCTTCATTACATACGTTTAAAGAGTGAATGGTACACTTAGTGGTCCCTGGAATCTTGAAAGGACAATGTCTCTTACATGTTAATTTATTGCTAGGACTGAAGATGAATGAGTCTCAAAAAGAAGAATGGAAAAATTCCTTTAGGGGAGGGGAAGCTAATATCCTCTAGGATTTGGATTACTACAGTTTCTTCACTGAGGGAACTCCTTGATCTTTCAAGAATACAGGTACTACAGTTCAGTGCTTCCTGACTCGGGCAGTGTAATGAATTAAAATGCACTGGATAGCTAGCCCAAGCTACTGTTCGGGAATACTCAATGTAGAATTTCGTCCTGTAGGCCAGTTATCAGGAATCTCTGCTGCTGGGAAAGGTTTTTGTTTCCTCGTGGAAGTCTTAGAGCCTCCCCATCTTCGATTTTGCTGTTTTGTGAACTGTCACAGTTTTTGTTGGTATGTAAATGGCCGCTAGTCAAGTATGAGACGGAAACTCAGTTTAGGTTTGAGAGATTCAGCAACTTCATGGTTTTGGAATAATCTGGATATTTTAGTGGTGTTTTCTCGTCACTGTCTCATTGAGATTTTGAAAAACCTAGATAAGTCCATAATTAGTAAAGATTCCTAGGAAGGTACATTCAATTTGATTATGGTATTGGTTAGGAGGAAGGGCAGGGAGTTTGAGCTGTAAGGTGTTGGGGGGAAGGGAAGGTGTGCCGTCTAAAAGGAGGAAGAACCTCGTATGGTACAAGGTCAAGGTTTAGGCCGATCGTTTGTGTTGGGAGTAGGAAAGACAGGAATTTAAACCACATACGTGTTTTTTTCTTTAAAAAAAAAATCGGGTTGATAACTATGAATAGTAATCCCCGTAAATAACTAAATATCCTGGGGAAATATTATTGATGTTTAAAATTACTGACTGTGCGGCATGGAGCTCCTCAAGAACAAGGTGGATTAAAAATAAAAGCACAGGAGAGTAAAGGTCTAGTGTAGTCAAAGTCCACATGGACTCTGACATGAGCTTAAACCCTGTGACACTGTTAATAGCTTCAGTGAGCTTGGCCTAGTGACTTGACTTCCCTGAGCCTCTTTTCCCTCATCTGTAAAGGAGACCAGGCACTGTTCCTGCGTTTGCATTAGGGTGAGGTTACACCAGAGCTCCTAGGAAAGCATTTGACTTGCAGTTTTACCCCTGTTGTTTCCCCTTCTTTCCCTTCCTTCTTGGGTGAGTAGAACAATTTGTACATAGTTTCAAGAGTACTTAAAAGAATGAAAATACTTACGTGAATTTGTTATAAATACACTGTTTTGAATTAGAAGAAAAAAGGGGCTGAGACTCTTCTCCTAGACTGTGACTTTTGCCTTAAAAGTTATGTCCTTCAGGGAACTAATGTTCTAAAATAGGGAAAGAGGAAAATACTATTTTTTATTTACTTTTAAAATATACTCTTTTGGGGGGTGCCTGGGTGGCTTCAGTCGGTTAAGTGGCTGACTCCTGGGTTTTGGCTCAGGTCATGGTCTCGGGGCCCTGGAATTGAGCCCTGTGGTGGGCTCTGTGTTCAGCAGGAAGTCTGCTCAAGGGTTCTCCCTCTGCCCCCCACTCATGTGCACCCTCTCTCTCTCTCAAATATTTTAAAATATACTTTTTTTCTGAATATAAATATATATTCACTGTAGAAAATATTAAAAAGTAAAAGCAAATAAATTAAAAATCCTATAATCCATCTTACTCAAAGCTAATTATGATCTGTTTGGAGTATTTCTTGCTCAAATTCAAGGGTAGACCTAGACTACATATATACTACTTTGTGGATTGCCTTTTTTATTTTATTGTAGAAACGTTTTCATTTATATATTGTCTTTAGGACCTCCATTGTCTTGTAAACTCACCTTTTAACCTCTGGTCCTTTTAGCATGGAGATGGTTTAAGGGAAGAGGACATTAGGAAGGAAAAAAACCCAGAAATACCAGTGTGCTGGGAACTACAGATCCTGAGTTGTTGTGTATACCGCATTTGCAAAATTCCCACTTGCCCCTTAAAAAAACAAAAAAACAAAAAACATCGGTTTGATTCCAAGTTTTGCTGTTTAAAAAAGTTTCGGGTGCCTCTGGCTAACCCACCGATGAAATGGAGCAAAATAAGTGATCTGAGGGAGAACAGAACTGGAAGAGAAACCATCGAAGCTACTTATTTTCGCTATCTCTTCCTTATTCTTCCCAGAAGCCTAGTCCCCAGCTTAATGTTGAGTTGTGGTTGCAGAACATTCCAAAGCTCTTAAACTTCTGCTTGGTGAGTTAAGTATTAAGAAATCCGAGTCACCGCCATTGGGTTAATTATGAGGTGTGGTAAATACATTGTTTTCTTAATTTCATTTGTTACCTTCGGTGCTGTTGTCTCTGTGTTGTGAAGAACAAGTTTTCTTCTTTCGGATTCAACTGAGCCACTCCTGGATTTTCTTAAATGTTGTGTGCCATATTCACATTTAAAAATGAAAATTATGCCCTTTCTTTTTAGTCATTGTGTAGTTGGAGGAAACCCACGTCACAGCGCAGTGATAAGGCTTTTTGTTTGCCTTGAATCTTATTTCAAGCACCCACCTTCTGTTTGTACTTGTATATAGTAATATAACAGGTCCGTACTGTGGGAGCAGAATTCGAGTGTGAAAATTGATTGAACATCAAATACTAGTAAGGAACTTTTATTGAATTCTTACTATGCCCTCTGCTAGGTGTGTTTAAATTCTCAATTTAACCTTCTGACATTTTACAGAAGAGGAAATTTGTGGCTTAGAGAAGTTGAATGCCTTGCCTGTCGCCTGGCTTCGTAGGTGATGGATCTGGAGTTTTGAACCCCGGCTGACAGCAGAGCCCACCCTCTCAGGCTGGATGCAGTACCACCAAGTTGTACCCCCCGCCCCCCGAACCATGCAACCATGCTCTGTGAACCAAGGGTGGGAGTTACTTTAAAAAGGGTTCTTGGGCCAATAAGGTTGAGAAATGTTGCATGTTATATCACCCCTTCAGAGATTCGCAGGGCACATAAGTATGTTAAAAGCCCTGAAAAGTCCTACAGAAAATAAAATTTTAAGATTTTTTTAGCTCATCTCTCACAGATTGACCTGGTCAGTGATTAGTCTGTAAAGAACTCTACCATCCTGAGAGATCAGTCGGCTAATAGCCAAATAAGCCGAGTAAGGGAGCTATTTGGGTGACGTTACTGGTTCGTGGTCTGTGGATAGACGCACCTGCCTCCAGAGGAAGGCTCTAACTGCCTGGACTTGCTGAATTCTGCAGCTAGACTGTTAGTTACATGTGCATGGTTGGCACGTCCCCATCCAACTCTCTAAATCTTAGTATCCTTCAAGATCCATCCAGGTTTTGTCTCTCTGAAGCTTTAAGTACTTTAGTCTGCTTGGCTATCTCCAATCGCAGAAAAGTTCCTCCTTATGAGACATGACTATAAATGACTGTAATACCCTTTAGTACATAGCTGTTTTCCCCATTGGTCTTAAGCTCCTTGAGGGTAGGCCCAGTTTTATAGTGTTCTTGGTTCTCTGCTAATTAGCCTCTGGTCCCATTGTCCTAGAGAGATCGGAGTTCTAGTGGCCTTTGCTCAGTTGACAGATACTCATTGTCTGCTGGTTATGAACCCCACTGAGACCTGCATTCATTCTTAATCCTGAAAGTTGAACTCACAGAATCCTCTGATACTAACATTGGCAGCCCTTCTCCCTGTGTTGCTTTCCAGTAGGACACAACTCACTAATCTTGCTCTATCAAAAGTGACTTTAGTTCTGTTGTACATTCTCAGACACAGTGAGTATTTTACAACTGTGGAAAAATCCTACTGAGGAGCTAAAATAGGTTTCTTAGAACAATCCCTCCTTTGCAGTCACCTATATCTTTCTCCATTGCCTTAGCAGCCCAGTGAATCCGACAAGTATTTATACTGAGGAATTTCTCTTATACAGGGAATCCCAACGTAAGTGGTTCCTTGACTTTGGTTGCGAGGCAAATGGTTTTAAGTATAACCCATATCAAGTTGCTGTTGATATGGACATAGATGTCCAGTGCATAAATTGTGTTTTAGTTACTGGAAACTCCTTTCACATCATGAAAATATCAAAATAGGTCCCCCAAACCAAATAAATGCTTTTATAAATATTTTGTAGGCACATAAAACCAAAGCCATGTCACATATGTTATGTGGATAAATTTTTCTGCATAGACAAGATTGAGTGATGCTTCTTAAAATATGAGTCTAATAAAGTTTGCAATGAAAGCACCACCTTCTTTTAGAAACTCCCTGTAGTAATTATGGATATTCTTTCTTTGCTCCAAGGCGCTTCTGTGTACAAAATTAACATCATCTGTCTTGACTGTTTTCACTCTGTATTTCATGTGCCCAAATGCCTCTGGAAGTCTTTGAATGGTACCTTCTGGGAAACAGGTGATTTCTTACCACCACCCCAAACTTCTTCGGGGAAATATGAAAACGGCAAACCAAAGGTCCAGTTATCAGTTGGTTTTGTGGGCTGTCTGTGAATTTTAAGGGGTGGTAACTAGATACCCGGGGTTTACATCCATTAGAATATAGATTTGACTATTACAGAAATCCAAAAAGTTAGATGTCCCCCTCCCCTTACGTAAGGAGCCAAACTGATCTGGCAACTCTTCATAGTCCTGTGTAACCTCACCAGGGATCCATGCCTCTTCTCCCTTCTTCTTTTTTTTTTTCTTTTTTAAAGATTTTATGTATTTATTTGACAGAGAGACAGCTGGCAAGAGAGGGAACACAAGCAGGGGGAGTGGGAGAGGAAGAAGCAGGCTTGCAGCGGAGGAGCCTGACATGGGGCTTGATCCCAGAACGCCGGGATCCTGCCCTGAGCCGAAGGCAGACGCTTAACGACTGAGCCACCCAGGCGCCTCCTCCCTTGTTCTTCTGTTATTCCTAGAGAGCTGTTCTCATCTGCGTGGCCAGAGATTACACCACCTTATCTACATTCTAGCAGTAGGAAGGAAAGAAACTGAAAGGGGAGTTTGTTTCCTTCTCTCCATCGATACATATCCCGTTCAGCCACATTCCATTGGCCAAAAGGTGGTCATTCTGAGGGAAGCTGGAAACGGTCCTTACTCTAGGTGGCCACCTGCATAGCTTCAAGTCAGAGGTTAGGGGAGGTGGTTAATAAGAGGAGAGGAAGAATGTCGGGAGGCGTAGAAGTCTTTGCCACAACATAATAGCATGTAAGTTTTTAAATAAGGTGTGTAAAAGTCTCTCTCTCGCTCTCAAAAAAAAAAAAAAAAAGATTTTGTGAAAGCAAAGGTGAAAGTCCCTTGTAGCTCAACTTTCAGTTGTACCCAAATCCTTCCCTAGAAAAATTAGCATGGTCTTGGTATCTGGTATAAGTTTGGTCTTCTAACTCAAGCACAAAGTTTATTTTTGCATTACTTAATTGTTGATCCAAGACTCTTCAGACTCATCTGCTAAACTCACATCAATAGGACCAGGTTTTAAGTTTCTCTTGTGCACCCATTATCCCCAAACAGTGCTGTAGATGTTCAGGGACTGCATACCACACTGAATCATAGATTATTAAAATTTTCCCTCCTTTACTTATTTGATAAAAGATTCAGTGGTTACTTGTCTTTTTTTTTTTTCTTTTCCCGACAATTGTAACAACCCCTACTCTTCGCATCAGAACTCTCTATCCACTATCAGAACGACAGAAGAGGTATAGAATTTTCAGGATTGATGAAGATGTGTTCCCAAAAAATCCCTCTCAGACCCCTTTGCTGTTGGTGGTCAGGGAACCACGAAGGGGTATCGGTCTTTGGAGGAGTTAACAAAAGTTTGTGGTTTTGCTTAGTAGCATAAAGAGGTAGGTCTCACAGTAGGCAAGATGTCCTGGAGAATTGTAAAAGCAACGTCGGGATATAGAGTGAAACACAGCAATAGTGATTGAAAGAGCTGCCATCCCTAGGGCAGGTCAAGGGGTGAGCGCATGGTAAAAAAAAGAAGAGGTTGGGATTGTCAGAATTCAGAAGCTCACGGGAAGGCCCAGCAAGTTGGGGTTCAGATCTCTGGGAGTGGCATGGTGGGACCCTGGCCAGCTGCCTGTTGCATCTCTAGAATATAATGAGGCTGTTTTAGGAGGAATCTGTAATGGAGTTGGGCTGGATAAATGCTAGAGGCTAGAAGCACTCCAGCTGCCCTGGCGAAATGCCTTAACTTTTGGCAGCAAAGAATCAATCTGTTCTGCCTGCCTTTCTGTCTCTCTCGCGACCCCTGTTGGTGGAGCCTAACAGAGGCAGTTGGCAAAGGAGAGATGTTTGCGGAGTTCCAGGCCACAAAGCAGGATATAGGAGGAGGAAAACAAATAACAAATGATATATGTATGTATGTATATGTGTGTGTGTATATATAGTGGGTTTAGAGCTGAGAGCAATAGTTTAATAGCTAACACAGTACTGGATATAGAGTCTTCCTTTAGAAAGTTCATGTGGGAAGGTTTGAGGCCAGATAGTATTGTGAGAAAAATTAGATCTGGACTGGATGCGATACAGATCTGACTTCTTAATATAGACAGAAATAGACTTTCTTTGCCAAGTGCCACTTACTTGCATACTAAGTAGAACAGTGGTCTGCCCAGCCTCATCCTCTGTCTTATACCCGTACTGGAGCTATTTTTATGCAGGAGAGCAGGACTTTCATCCTTTTATCCTTATGGGTTAAGGATACAGCTTAGATTTTCCTTTCTTTCCTTTTGAAACCCGTTATGAAACTGTTAAACTCAAGAAAGCCTCAAGGAAATGTATATTTCTAGTATCTGTGACTCATTAAAAAAAAACTCCTTAGACTTTTTAGGTGTCTTGCATTTCGTTGCGCCTTGAGGATATGAAGCTGACTAAGATACAGTCTGCAGTCTCTGTCCTCAGGGAAGTGACAACCTCGGTTGAGGTACAAGGCGAATGGGAAGTTTATATGTTAACTAGTAAGCCAGAATGAATTGTATCTGGAAAGTAGAAAAGAGCAGGCCCGTGGAGGGGAGTTAACTTTTGGGCTCATCTTCAAAAGTAGGGCTTTGGCAGGCTGAGGGAGGACTGTGTGTAGGTGTGTGTTGTGGGGGAGGGCAGCAAGTAAAAACTATACATTTGAGGGTAAAGAAGGGAATAATTATTATAATGGCATTTGGCATATCTTTACCAGTTTCTGTATGAAGTAACATTATTCAGTTAGGCCTACGGAGGCCCTTCTTTTGGCTTCAAGGGATTCTCCTTATTTCAGAATTTTGAATTTGATAGGCATCTTCCCTCCCGCCCCCATCTATTATGACTTTCTGTACTTCAGCCATATTCTTGCTGAGACAGTCACCTTTATAAACTAAAAATTCCTGATTTAGTTTACTTTCAAATCGAAGCTGGTGCATCTCTGTTTTTATATTAGTTGTCCCTCACAAAATAGCTTCGAGTTTTTATATATGGAGCCTCCCTACTTACAAAAGGCTGTCTTGAGTATCAGAATTGCTAACCAAAGAAGGATTGGCCCTGGCTACCATATCACTGGAGGAGGCAGGTCACTTTTACATGCACAGTTGAGTTCTTGAATTGTCATCATTGTCTTGAAAGGGAGCCGAATTGGAACACCTGGGTAGCTCAGTCGGTTAAGCATCCAACTTCTGGTTTCGCTCAGGTCGTGATCTGAGGGTCATGGGATCAAGGCCCACATTGGGCTCCATGCTCAGTGGGGAGTCTGCTTGAGATTCTCTTTCTCTCTCCCTCTCCCTCTCCCTCTGCCACCTTCCCCCCCCGAACCCTGTTCACACTCTCTCTCTGTTTCTCTAAAATAAATCAGTCTAAAAAAAAAAAATAGAATCTCTTATTAAATTGCAGGGAAAAAATAAAAATTCACCTGCCTGAGCCTGTCTCCCTCAATGTTCCTGTTTGTGCCAGTGGTTAATATTATCCTCTGTATATCATAATTCAAGACATCTTGTAACATCTTAAGGCACATCCTGGTCTCAATTCTCTGTCCGTGGCATGGAAGGGAGAGGTCTATCCCACAGACACAGGTAATTGGAACAGGGGTGTCTAAGCTAGATCAAGTAAATTTTTGGTCCTGGGATTTTTGAGTCACATGGTGTTGTCTACTAGAGGTGATGCCGAGTTGGTTTGTAGACATGGTACCATGGGCAGCTCCTTAAGCATCAAAGTCACATACAAAGTAAAATTAAGGGGGAGGAAAACGTAAAAGTCTTGCTGAGGAGACCAGTCATCAGAGAAAGGAATAAAGTAGACTTTGTTTCTAGAAGCGGAGAAGAAAGATGTTATGGAGAGGGTCAGACAAAAAGACTCTACTTCTGCCTTAAGACCTTCTATCTTTCCATGAAACCTACCTGTTTAACTGCAGATTAAGTTCTGTAACATTTGCCTGAATCCTTATAATAAGTGCCCTTTTACTTAAATAGGTTTCTGTATCTTGCATAACAAATTATCAGAGTTACATATAGAAATAATCTCTTATTTTGACCTAAAGGAATTACCATCATAGAAATTTCATATATAAGCCAGAGAAGATTTTGTTGTAAGGCCCTCAAGTTACATACAGGAAGTTGTTTTGCCCAGCGCCTTATGTCTATGGCTACCTCTGTCTTGTTTTTTCCTCCATCTCAAATTTGTTTTTGAGGTGTGGTGATCAAGGAAGATGAAGCATTTTTTTGTGCAAGAGTAAAACTTGTTTTTCTAGAATTTAAGATGTCTGCCTTTTTATCAATCTTTTTTGACAAAAAAGTATCGTTAACTATGATATGTAGTATAACTCTATATAGTATGTGTAATATGAAATTTGGAGAAATTTCTGTGTAAGTGAATGATAACCCAGAAGACAACAAAATAGAAAAAAGGAATTCATAACCTCCCAAATTTGTTAGCATTTAGTTTATTGCTGATGAGTACTACATTTTCTTTAATCAAAATCCGAAAACTTTGTATATATAAAAATTTATATATATATATAAACATTTTTTTTTCTGGCTAAGGAAAAGTATCATTTTAACTTAGTTTCTTTGAAAGAAATCTGTCATTTACTAGGAAGGTATCTGAGTGGTTTATAAAACCAAAAACTGTACACTACTAAGTCTTAAAAAAAACAAAACTAAACATATTCAGTTGTTAACAATACTAATAATTTATTGCTGTATTTACTCTGAGTTTTGGGTTCATATAAATTTCGTTCATATGCTATGTAGTTATAGAATTGCACTGTGAAAGCAATTAGACTTAGTTTTCAACTTTCCTATTTGTAAATGGATTTAAGTTCGTTTTGATTGTCTAGGAACCAATTAAATATTTCTTTAATGGTTCAACTAATTGCTTCATGACTTCATTATTTATTTTACTGTGTTCGCTTTACAGAATGTTAACAGCATTAAGAGAGAATATTAAGGAGACTTATGATGTAAACTAATTGGAGTTCTTATTATCAGATTTAATATAACATGTTAAATACAGTATATATAGAGGCCTATTTTGTACATGCCTTGGGTTGTTTTAAGGAGCATTTAAATTTAAAGTAGGCAATTTACTTATCAATGTGGAAAGTCTGTCTTATTGCCCGAGGGTTAGTATACAGCACATTGTAACTCTTAAAAACTGGAAAGCTGTTGGGAATTTTGTTTACCAACACTTTCACAATCCCAGTAATATTCCATAGCTTGGAGTGTAAATTTAAGAATTCATTATCTTCAGAAACAAGGGAGAGATGATGTTTGCGGATAATAAAATGAAACTAATATCAAGTTTTGAATCTAATTACTTTTTGGGAGGTGGTTTCATGTGAGTCTTTGATTAAGATTTTATCTTATAGGAGATAAATATAATCTGGCTTTTAGCCATAGGAGCATCCATTCTGAATTCTGAAACCGTCCTCTCCGTCTTTTGTTGGTATTGAAGAGATCAACAGTAAGTT
Organism: Ursus americanus; assembly: GCF_024610735.1. Taxonomy (NCBI): domain Eukaryota; kingdom Metazoa; phylum Chordata; class Mammalia; order Carnivora; family Ursidae; genus Ursus; species Ursus americanus. The sequence continues at coordinate 59,162,245 of NC_142139.1, forward strand.
TTTTTTTTTTTTTAAAGATTTTATTTATTTATTCGACAGAGACAGAGACAGCCAGCGAGAGAGGGAACACCAGCAGGGGGAGTGGGAGAGGAAGAAGCAGGCTCATAGTGGAGGAGCCTGATGTGGGGCTCGATCCCAGAACGCCGGGATCATGCCCTGAGCCGAAGGCAGACGCTTAACCGCTGTGCCACCCAGGCGCCCCCAACAGTAGGTTTTGTAAACCCGAGAACTTATAGCTGAGATCTCCTTAGCTAAATTTCAACCTAGAATCAGTTGCTAGGTAGCAGATGTTGATTTTCAGTGCTGGTTTAGTAATGAAAACTCAACTTGTTTGTAAGATTCGGTTTCATAACACACATAAAGTATCTATAAAGCCATTTATTTCTTTTAATTTCAAGACCAAAATACAAAGTCTGCCTTTGGGATTTGGAATTGAGTGTGGGCTTAATGAAGTGTCATTCAACAAGTTTGTCATACCTCTTACACTTTATTTTTACTTGTTCAGCCTCATCTCTTGAGTATTTGTAAATAAATGTAGTTTATTCTTAAAGTGTACTAAAGTGATCTATAGCATGGATAGGCAGAAGAATCTTCCAAAAACGGAAGGGGATCTGTGACTGGATCTAGTTCTTAGCTAACTTTGAAGTGAGTTTCGTATTTGGAACTGTACTCTGAACTTAATACCTTTCCATTCCAGAAGACCTTTGAATGCTTGAGTTGGTTCTCCACCTTTTCTGGAGTAAACCTGATAACTCTTCTAGGATCCTAGGGTCATTCTGCAAACGAACTAAATTGGCATCAAAATACCTTCCTCCCTGTGCCTTCAATATCTGGAGTGTAGTGCAGAAACTTATTTTCTTCTCTAGGAACATTAGATCCTGAAGACAATTCTCAATGTAGGAGTAGGGTTGTCCTTATCCTGAAGAATCTCTTTGGACAATCTGTAATGACCGTTAGGAATTTCTATTCCATGCTTACGATGAAAAGTTGTTCCTCTTGAACAGCTACTTAGATTAAATTGATGACTTGGATGAATTAGGTAAAGGAACTTATGTTTGGTTTACTCAGATGTGTAGTCTCTTAGACAGTAGACAGACACTAGATCTGGCATGGAATCCAAAGAAGCTTTCAAAAATGTCCCATGGGACTTAATAATGAGGGAAAAGAATACCACATGGCTTTGATTGACATTTCAATTCAAACCCTAAAACTAAAATGTGCCTCCTATTAATGTTATATAGTCAAAGGGTAACTTAACTGTATCTGCCTTCAAACTGATAATGCAAATTACGAATAACTGCAAACTGCTTACTCTATTTACTTTCAAGTGTGAATGAGATACTTAGTTATTCGATAATTCCCTAATTAATAGGAAGAAATTAACTCGTGGACAGTGCATTACATCAAATTATATAAAGCTGCATTACAGTTTCTAGTTCATATTTTAATGATGGAGAGTCTTAAGTTGGAATGTATTCAAGTTGTTGTTTAAAATGCAAACATTCTACACGACCTTCTAGAAAGAACTTGGATTTTGGAGCAGGGATGGGCACTACTAGTTGGTAATATGAAGATTGTTGTTTGGTTGTCATGAAAACAAATTAATTTGGCGATTATGGTGCCATCGTGTAATGGCTTAACCTCTGAGCCTTTTCCATGTTTGCACTTTGCTTTGCTTCCTGAACATTATTGTCCTTTATTCCTGGTGTTTAAATATCAGATTGAGGCATATCAGAGGCATATTCAGAGGCATATCTGAGTTCTTTGCTCAGACAGAGGTACATTTGAAAAGTATATGTGTTTCAGAGAAGGTGAAATTTTAGATCCTTTTTTTGGGGGGGGGGGAGGGAAACAGAAGGAACCATATCTTTCGGTATTGTCAAGATACGGATAGTAGGGATCTAATTCCATGAATGCCTTCTTTTTACAGACTCTGGAAAGTAAACTCCAGAGTTTCAGACTCTTATCACTTAAATTATATTCTGTCTTAAACCAAATAGTACTTCTATGCAGGATTTCTGTAATCTAAGCTTTTATAAATTTATATTGCATCTGGAGCCTGTTATAACGTGTTCTCTTCGAATAGTAAAGACATTTCATGTATATGGGGGAAAAGACTAGGGATGGCTTTGATAAACCCTGGACCAGACTTTTATGATAAAAATAATTCATTTCCTAATCAACTTTATTCAGAAATGTGGAGAAGACCTTTCTCTTCTTTCTCAAATTTTGTCTCCTAAAGGGATGAAAAATGGTTGCCTTACTTGTTGTCAGAGATGTTCTTTTTTATTTTTATTTTTTTGAGCTTCAATTCCATAGCACCTAATGTTGTCAAATGTTAAACTCTGAACACAGTTTATTCTTGTCTGGGACTCGTACACCCTGCAGTGTAAGCACAAGGGGGACATGCATGATCCTCTCCTTCTGCTCCGTCTTGGCTAGCCGTGTCTCACTTGGGGGCCTCTCAAAGCCCAGACGCACGCCTGTCCAGGCTCTGGTTGGAGAGAAGCTGGGAGATGAAGAGGTGGTATGTGCAACACTGGGAGACGGATGGGCTCTGGAGCCAGAAAGTTCTGAATTTGAGCCCTGGGCTATCCTCTTAGTTCCTAGGTGTAATGGAGTATATTACTTAATCTTTCAGAGCCTTACCGTCATGATCTGTAAAATGGAGATTGTCCCACCTCACAGAGCTGCCAGGAGGATTAAACGGAGCTTAATGCGTGTTTACATGTTACGGTTCCCGGCCTCCCTTACATTCTGGGAAGTGCTCAGGGGAAGGAGGAAGCTGGTAGAGTTGGGTGTAGCTCAGGGCTCTGAGCATGTGAGGAATTAAAGGGGGAAAGTGCGAAGTGGTCTCCAGGAGTATAAATCCTAACTTAACCCCAGTTTTCATAACTTCACATCTGTGGAAAATAATACAAAGAAGTGGCATGTATGAGCCAATACTTTTAGTTGAGAGTAAATTATTCTTTCCTGCATTTGACTACTATTATTTGTTCTCCCCCTTGAGAAAAATATCTAAAGGAAAAGCCTACCTTTCTTTGGTTGGTTTTGAGTGTTCAGACTAATAAAAATGTGAGGGGCACCTGGGTGGCACAGCGGTTAAGTGTCTGCCTTCGGCTCAGGGCATGATCCCGGCGTTCTGGGATCGAGCCCCACATCAGGCTCCTCCGCTGTGAGCCTGCTTCTTCCTCTCCCACTCCCCCTGCTTGTGTTCCCTCTCTCGCTGGCTATCTCTATCTCTGTCAAATAAATAAATAAAATCTTTAAAAAAAAATGTGAGAAAGGGGAGGTTTATCAAGGTTAGGTGGGAAGTTTATCAAGTGAGAGATACATAAATAAGTTAACTGGGTATTCTGCTTTGTGACCCCGAATTCTCCTTCTTACATTGCTCACTTGCTGCAGTGATCTTACTGAACCTGTTCCTCTCGTGAAGAAAGGCTTGGGGAGAAGGCCACTTCTTAAAGCGGTGTCCAGAATCTCTCATAGAGTAGATCTATCTCTGTGGCCCTTCCCGGAGTGTCCTCCTGTGAGGGACGCCATTAAAAATAAAAAATTCCCACGGGCAGATAAATTTGGCAAAAACTTTACTATACCCTTTAAAGAGTCACAAGTCTGAAAAGTCTTGAAGAAACTTATTTAACTTTAACCCTGTTATTTCAGTAAATAGTGTTTGAGAACTTGCTGTGTTCTGACACTGTCCTAGGCTGCCTCAGGGAGGGCTGGGGAGAGACAGGGAAAGAGATTGAAATGATGAGTTCAGGTAATGGTGAATACTTTGGCCATCTTAAAGCCGTGTGAGTGCTGTGGGTGAGAGGTGAGAACTGTTTTTGATCGATGGTCATACAAGGCTCTTGAAAGGCGCTGTTTGAGCTGGAGTCTGAATGGGAAATGGAATGAAGCAACTCAACTAGACTTGCGAAAATCTTGGAGGGTAGAAGCCTTCAGGCAAAGAGAGGATCAAAAAAGGAATTCGTGTTTTCTGGAGCACACTCTGCGGAGGGTAAAGCCAAAGAAATGCGTGTGAGAAGGATTCCGTAATCCCAATTTTGCATATGCGTGATGTGTATTTAACCTCTGTAGCCTTGTGTGCTAGGTGCTCCGTGCCACAGACGCAGAGAACACAGCTCTGTTTTCAAGAAGAGAGTAGCTCAAAGGAGAAAGGTCAGCATTCAGGGCACAAGTGCTAAGCGGTACCATGGAGGCAGCATGTTGTGGTGGCAGAGGGGGCTGGGCTGCTTAAGTTCAGATCCCGGCTCTGCCTTGCACTAGCTTTAAAACCTCGGGCAAGTGACTGAGCCTCTGTGACTGAAGAGCAGGGGCCCTATGGTGTCTCCTTCGGCGGACTGCTAGTATAGGCAGAGTTCGTAGAATAGTGCCTGGAAGGTAGGCCCACTTGCTAAAATAGATGATGATGGTGTGCTGTTCCTAGCACAGTCATTGTCATGTCGTTGTCACCATCAGAAGGTAATGGTGACATCATCGTAGAAGACTGCGTAGTGTCCCACATGGCACGGTCACATGCCTGGATAGCGTTCATCCCCTCCTAACGGGGCCCAGGCCTGCCCATGGGGTCCTGTACGTGTTCAGCCACCACGCACGCACTGTCCTTGCCCAGCAGAGGAGATTGGAACTCGCTTCATCGACTTTCTCTTTTTTTAAGATTGATTGATTGATTTGAGAGAGTGAGTGCGAGCAAGCACGCGTGAGTAGGGGAAGGGGCAGGGGGAGAGAATCTGCGAGCAGACCCCCTGCTGAGTGTGGCTTCCCAGACACAGGGCTGGGTCTCACCACCCATGCGACCGTGACCAGAGCCGAAGCCAAAAGTCGGTCGCTTAACTGACTGAGTCACCCAGACCCCCCATCTGCTTTCTACCCAAGTGAACTTTTAACAACACAAAGTTTTTAAGTGTTTATAAGCCTTAAGTCTGATGGTCTTTTATTTTGGGCACGGACAGAGTTGGTCATAGCGTTGAGGGTAGGAAGGAACAAATCAGAATCTGCAGCCTTCCACTTGTTGGAAGGATTAGGCTAGATGAGAATCCTAGTTCTGTAATAATAATGGATCATCACAAGTGACCTTAAGGTGCTACGAGATTCACCGTGTTCCTTCTAAAGCAACAAAAGTTAAAATTTATTTGGAATAATTTTAGCATTTTATTGCTTTTTTTCAAAAAAAGATTTTATTTATTTGTCAGAGAGAGCGCGCACAAGCAGGGGGAGCAGCAGGCAGAGGGAGAAGCAGGCTCCCTGCTGAGCAAAGAAGCCCAGTGCGGGACTTGATCCCAGGACCCTGGGATCATGACCTGAGCCGCAGGCAGGCGCTTAACCAACTGAGCCACCCAGGCATCCCAGCATTTTATTGATTTCTAATTCTTAAAAAATTGGCAATCCATGTATAGAATAAGAAAGTCCAGTGGCTACCACCATTCATAACCTGAAGAATTCATTCCCTAACCATTTAGATAAAATGAGAGATTTTTATAAAGCTAAAGAAATTATTCAACTTCTGTTTTGTACGTGGAAGAAGCCATTTAGCTAACCAATTATATATCTAACTTTTGTAGCAGCCCTTTGGAATTAATCTAATTGCATTCTATTGAAAGTCACTCACCTTTTGCAACATGACAATTTTATGCCAAGAGAACGAAAATGTCAGGTCTTTCCATTACAGAGAGCCAGATTTTCCCTTGATTATTTAAGGCAGAAAGAAAGCCAATGAGATTAATCTGTTTTAAAACTATTTTTAAAACGCGCTGCCATGTTCTAAGACCACTTTGTTCTTGGATACTGCTTTCTGAAATCTGTGGGTTTCTATTCTTTAAAAAATAAAAGAAAAAAATGAATATCTCACTTGACATACCATTTTATTCTGGGAAATCCTAATTAACACACTAATATCAAAGAGCTGACAACTTCTACATACTATTTTAGGATTCCATGTGCAAGACCGTGTTATTCTAGTTATTTGAATAGCATATATTCTCCATAGCTTGCTAATAGCAGTTTTATGTATTCTTTTTTTATTTATGCCTGTCTGGTCTTTAGAGTGTGCTAAGGAGTGGGAGGAGGTAAATGTGTACTCATAAAGGATGTTGCAGGAAATGTATCTTGTAGGATATAGTTCTTTCCATTTTTTTTAGTACAAGATTTTATAATTCCAAAATTCTATGTGGTATAACATGTTGAGTGTTGCTTTTTATTTCAGTGAAACAAAACTAATGGTCAGAATGAGAGAAAGATTAGAGGAGCATTTCTCAAATATCATTTGTGAACCTCAGCTTTAAATAGATGTATCACAGAAAATCTTAGGTGAAAGCAAAGAAAGAACATTTATGAGACAGATACTGTATGCTAGGTGTTTTCATAGGGGATATGATTCTTACAATAAAACTTCAAGATCTGTGATCCATCCCAAATTTGTTCAGATTGAGTAGTTGCCTAATGGCTTTGTGAATTACTATTTTGACTTTGTTTTAATGTTTTTAAAGTTCAGAGCCAAAGTTCTTCTTACTTTTAGCAACTGCGTAATACCTTTTAGAATGAAAAAAAATTTAAGATTTTATTTTTAAGTAATCTCTACACCCAACATGGGGCTGAAGCTCATAACCCCAAGATCAAGGTTTGCGTGCGGTACAATGAATTTTCTGTTTATCTTGTTTCCCCTCACTTTCTTGCCTTCATTTCCCCCTTTTGCCTAATATTTTTAAAATTTTTTTTTTAGGATATGTTTTTAGATAGACTACCTTATATTCTTTTCAGTATGTGGTAGAATTGTTAAATAATTACAAACTTGGCCAAATTTACCCACATAGGAATGGAAAAGCCAAATATTAATACAAACCCACCTATGATTAATTGCAAAGTACATGCTGTTCTGAATGCACCTTGCTGCCTTATGGAATCCAGATAAAAATAAAGAGGAAAACTTAAGTGCTTTGAACGAATTCAAAGCTATTCGTATGACTAGAATACAATCTATTTTGAGCAAAGAGAACTGGGTTATATTCTATTTCTATATTGAGCCAAACTAGTAAGTCATTTTCAGTCTATAGGATTCAATTCAACATTGTATTAACTTAATGAAAATGCCAACTCCCATTCCGGGCATATGACCAACTAGTGATATCAAATAGGACATCCTAGAAAGAGCACCCTTTTTCTAGTAATTGCTGATTGTGTCCTACAACCCTCCATGTTAATTGGCAGGGAATGCTTAGTAATGCTTTAGCCAGGTTGTCCAGAACCCTACAAACATTTTTTTGTCAGCTCTCATCAGGATGCCATTTTGTGGCCTTTCCTTAATAGGAAGGCAGAGAGCTTTCAGACTTCTATGTCCCTTAGTGGGTTTTGAAGTTTGGAGAAAAGTGACAGTCCCATTGTAAGTGGTTGTCTGATCTTACACCTCTAAAGTGAGGAAGATCTTTCTGAAAGAAAACAGCAGATCCTGTCTTCATGAATTGTTTTATTAGCAAGTCTGATTTTCAAGTTCATAATGTGCACTGGTTTTTTTCTTCTTTCTGATGGTAGTACTGCTCTTTCATAGCAGCCTTGATATTGTATGGTATCAACTGTTTTCATTTTGCCAAAGGGAAACACTCCTATATTTTGAAAAACTTGAGAAGCAAACATTCTTTAAAAAGGGCTTTTCCTGATTCAGCCCTGCTGCCGGGCTACACAGACCGCCAGGGTGAAGGAGCATCCTCTGAAAGCGAAGCTCGGATCTTTGTGGGTCTAGCCCTGCATCAGACATTTTGAAGGCAGAAATCACTGCCACCTACTTCTTCCTAAGCCCGTGAGTTCCTAAGCCCAGTGCAGATCTACAGTGGTGAGAGCCTGCAAAGTCACTTAAAGAGGGGTTGGGTCCGTCTTCCTGCCTTTGATCATGCAGTCGCCTTTTCTTGGACTATCCCCCCTTTACTTTGTTTCCTGACTCTTCAATCCTTACCTAGCTGTCAAAATCTAGTTCAGATCCTCTTCTTCTGGGAAGCCTGGCCCGTTCGTTCCAGCTCCCAACGACTTCTTTTCCTGGCCAGTTCCAGCATTTGTCGCACCGTCTGATCTGGCCCTTGATTGGACACGGCCTGGTATTTCCTAGTAAAGGCTGTCCTTGTGTTGGATACGGATTCCGGTAGGAGCTTGTTTTTATCGCACGGCATCCCCTTCAGATGGGTACTGTCACGATCCCAAATGGACAGAGGAAAAAAGATGACCTCTCTTGACAGTCACAAAACCCCAAAGCAGTAGAGCCGAGTTGGAGACCTAATCTTTTTGGTTCCAAGCCTGCTTGCTTCCATTGTGTGGACCTAGACTCTCAAACTCTTCTTTAGGTTCTTCAAGAGTTTTCTGCCTTTTTGGTGTTCTAAGAAATGGGAAAGAGAAAGGAATATGGAAGCATGAGGGGGAGTTTCCCTTCTTCCATCTGCACAGTGTGCACTGGCCCCAGGAGGCCTGTTGCTGGAGGGGTGGGTGGGGTGAGGACAGATTGTCCTTAGTGTCCAGTCCAAGGTCTTCCTCCCACTAAGTAGTTCTGGATTTAGAAAACTCAGTTTGCAGCCAAGATGTGACGCAGCCTCTGCTGCTGTCTTTGGGAACTGCTGTTGTGGCAACCCGGGGCTCTAAGGAAGAGGGCGCTTTGCTATCTGTCACTGCGGTCAGCGCCCCTTCTCCACGTACAGCAACTATCCCTAACTGCGGGGCTTTACCGTCCAGTAAGTGGACTCCGTGTCTGCTGTCTTTCTGTGTTGCCTTGTTTGTGGCCTTGAGTGCGGAATGTGATAACTTGCCTTTTCCTTCTTTCTTACAACTGTGTCTGTTGTAACTGTTTTCAGTACCTGGGACTGTAGTGGGCTCTTGAGTTTCTCCAAAGGGGACCTGCTGCCCTTGTCACGGGGGCTATTCATGGGCCTGCTACCCCAAAATGAAAGTGATCCCGCCAGGAGAGTTGCCCAATTTTTGTAGAAAATACAAAGAAGAATAAAATAAGAATGACTTACCACTCAAGGAGAACTTGTGAAATTTTGGTGTATATTACTCTAACATTTTCTCACATCTGTGTATATGTTTTGTCATGTAGGATATATAAACACTTTTAAAAGGGGGTATGTGGCTCATTTTACATCTGTAGTTTAGCAGTCTGACTTTCTCTCCTAGAACTGTATCTTCCATATCATTATATTTTCTAAATTATTTAGAAGTAAAGTTAAACCTCTATTTAGATTGTTTCCCATCTCTCTGCTGTTGTAAACAGTTCTGTTAAGAGATACAGCTAATTGTATATGCAAATCTGTAAATACTGTGTTTTCACCCTTTTTTCCTGGTTTCCTTATCTTTAAAGTAATATATGTACATGAGAGGAGTAACTTAGGATGCCAGTCATCCATAGCTTTATGATTTCCTCAGGATTGATTTTTAGAATTTTCTTTTTCTTTCTTTTTCTTTCTTTCTTTCTTTCTTTCTTTCTTTCTTTCTTTCTGTCTGTCTTTCTGTCTTTCTGTCTTTCTGTCTTTCTGTCTTTCTGTCTTTCTGTCTTTCTTTCTGTCTTTCTTTCTGTCTTTCTTTCTGTCTTTCTTTCTTTCTGTCTTTCTGTCTTTCTTTCTGTCTTTCTTTCTGTCTTTCTTTCTTTTAAAAGATTTTATTTATTTGAGAGAGGGAAAGAGAAAGGGAGTGAGCATACCCATGAGCAGGGGGTAGGGGCAGAGAGACAGGGAGAAGCAAACTCCCCCGCTGAGCCGGGAACCCAATGTGGGACTTGATCCCAGGACCCCGGGATCAGGACCTGAGCGGAAGGCAGCTGCTTAACCAACTGAGCCACCCAGGTGCTCCCTTCCTTCCTTCCTTCCTTCCTTCCTTCCTTCCTTCCTTCCTCCCTCCCTCCCTCCCTCCCTCCCTCCCTTCCTTCCTTTTTTTTTTAAAAGTAGGCTCAGGGTCCCCAGGTGACTGGGTTGAGCGTCCATCCCTTTGCTCCTCCTCTACCCCACCCCATGCTCTCTCTCTCTAAAATAAATAAAATCTTAAAAAAAAAAAAAAGTAGTTTCCACACCCAACATGGGGCTCAAGCTCACAACCCTGGGATCAAGAGTCATATGCTCTACTGACTGAGCCAGCCAGGTGCTCCAGATTTCTAGAATTTTAATTGTTGGGTCAAAGGGTATGTCTTTTACAAAGCTTATACTGTATAAGTTTACTCTCTGGCTAATAATGAAAACCTCATTGACACTGGATATTATCATTTCATATTTTGTCAGTTTTGTAGGTAAAGAAATCTTGGTTTTAATTAGTATTTTTAAAATACTAATAAAATCAAGCATTATTTTTATTGCTAACCATTTGAATGTTGTCTTTTATAAATTGCCTGCTTATGTTTTTTCCCATTCTTTTCCATAGACTTTTATTTTTTCTTAAAAATTTGCAAGAGATTTTTGGGGCGGTGGGAGTGACAAGGTGGCTGGGATTTAAGAATATTTACATTTTGGTTGCTATGTATATATTATAAATATTTCCCCTGCTTTATGTCTTTCTTTTTTTTTTTTGGTATTTTAAATTTAAAATATTTTTCATGGCTAAAGACTTAAACAGCTAAAAGTGGAAAAACTACAGTCTATGCTGTTTCTCTAACAGCACTAGAAAATAGGCAATTCTTCCTCTTTTTGATTGAACAATGGAAAATACCTCTTTGCTCCTTGATATGAAAGATGCAAATTTGGCCTGTCTTTTTTTGTTTACCTCTCATTCTACCAAAAGTTGAGAGTTTTAGTTGTTCTTCTCTTTCCCTATTTGACTCAAAATAACACACTTCATCTTCTATTTTTGTTTTCTATTAGCCTCTCTTGACCCGCACTTTATAAAATGAGAATATTAGCATCCCTACCCTTGGGGCCCACTTTTGATCCCCATCTACACCTGGGGATTCTGAGACCAGAGCTTTTCCAGAAGTATCCCTCTCTCTAGTCCTGACAGGACTGGCATCCATCTCTACTGCCCCTCTCAGCCTGGTTCATCTCCCAGCCCTCTCTCATTTGCTTCCTGTCTTCCAGAAGAACTCCCGTTTCTGCTTATGCCTTTCTCTTGCCTGTAACAAGTTTCCTTCCTTGTATCTTTGTCTTGAATTAAGTGAGTTCTCCGAAGATGAGAATGTGCCTCGCCTGCCATCTCCACCTAAATTTTACAGTGGCTTTGGACATAAAGAATTAAACATTTTTTTTCTATAGTCAAACCTACAAATGATTTCTTTTGGTTTCTACCTTTGGTGCCATGTGTGGAAAGTCCTTTTTCAATTTAAGATTGTTTCCTTTCAGTATTTGTATGAATTCTTTCTTATATTTAAATCTTTATTAATTTCCAGAATTTATTTTGGTGGGTGGAATGGTTTAGAGATAAATCTTTTTTCCAAATGGTTAGCCAGTTGCTCCAGTATCATTTATTAAATAATAAAGTATTGAGGTAACACCTTTTGTTAAATACTTAGGGTTTTGGGCGGGGTTGGTGGGTTTTTTGGTATTTGTTTTTTTTGTAGAGTGAGAGAACATGAGCAGGGAGTGGGGCAGAGGGAGAGGGAGAGAGAAAATCCCAACTAGGCTCCAGGCCCAGCACAGAGCACAGTGCAGGGCTCAATCTCACTACTGTGAGATCATGACTTGAGCCGAAATCAAAAGTCGGACGCTTACCTGACTGACCCACCCAGGTGCCCCTAAATACTTAGTTTCTTACATACATTTGTGTCTGTTTGTGACCTTTGATTCATTCGTCTGTCTCTTATCTACACTGGTGCCAAACTTTTAATTGTTGTGATTTCAAAATTCATTTTAATATCTGGAGGGCAAGTCTCCCCCCACATACCCCAACATCATTGTTCTTCTTTTTAAAAATATTCTTAGCTGATGTGTTCTGTCTTGCCTTCTGCAAGAAGAAAAGTTTGCTGTATTTTTATACTTTTCGAATGAAGTTGCCTTGGTCAGCCCATTTCTTAGCTCTTCAGAGCTCTTTAGTATTTTTTTTTCCAGCTGGGCTGGAGAAGTACAACTTTTATGTTACACTAGTTCGTGTCCAGAACTATTCTCACTTGCTCCCAAGACTAGAATTGGAAAATGCAGTACATTGCTAATAACCCCAACTCCTCTGATTCTGTGAACATATATAATGTCTCACTGACATTTTTGTGTAGTTACTTAGAGCCAAAAGAAAAATAATCATGTAGCCAATTTCACTATCAACACTGCAGGTGTGCTTCCCTTCTCTGACACCTGCCAGTAGCCTCTCCCCCACCCCCCATACTTCATCTGCTCTTCCTGTCTCTGGCAGTTTCACCCAGCCTCCATCACTTCCTTCCTCAGGAATGTGTAGATGCCTTGAGACCATTTCATCAGGTTCCTTTCTCACCCCATCTGCCAGTCCATCCTTAGCCTTCCCCCATAGGGTACCAGCACAGAAAGTTCCTGACCTTGCGTACCTCTGTGCTCAGGCAGAGCTGGGCACCTAACAATTCAAGAAACATTTAATTATCCTTACAGCAAATTGCAGCATAAACATGACTCATTCCAGCCAGAAGAATGAGCACTTGTTTCCTGGCAGGAAGGATGCCAGGAAGCCTATGCTCTGGAGTCCCTGTGAGCATGGAGCATGTGTTTGAGGTAGATAGAATTTCAGCGGCTGGAAACTCACCTGCACGAACTCTTTCATAAACCTACCTAGAGCAAAATGGAAAATGGTAACCTGTGCCCAAATCTTTATCAGGAGCCAAGGAGAGCAGAAAATCACCTCTATTCTTTTTCCTTTTATATTTGCTTTATTAGTCTCTTTCTTTTTGAGTCTTCAACAAAAACTGAAATGTTAAAAATTAAATATTTTCTGTAGAAGATACTTTATTGAAACTCTATTCTGGTGCTAACAGAAAAATAAACGCAAGTCACATATATAATGTAAAATTTCTAGTAGCCACATTGGAAAGTTGTGAAAACCGGGTGAAATTAATTTTAACATACTTTATCTAACTTAATATATACAAAGTCATGTCCTGTCAGCATGTAGTCAATATAAAAAAAAATTGACATCCTTTAAATTCTTTTTTCCTTTGAAATGTGGTGTGTATTTTGCACTTAGAGCTCATCTGTTGGACCCGCCCATACTTTAAGTGTTCAGTAGCCACATGTGAGATCCTTTTTTAAATTTTGGATTGTCTTACTTAGTCCTTGTATTAAAACTAACCATTTCTAGGGGTTCTTACCCTGAGGATGCTTGTCTAGAATCACCTCAAAACTTCTTCAAAATATGCATTCCTGTTTGTACCCCCACTAGATCTGCTGGGGTAAAAATCTGGGAGTCTGGGCATGAAAAAGATACATAGGTGATTATAACAAGTACCTTTAGAAACCACCGAACTAGTCCCATGTATTCATTTTACCTATGATCAAACAAACCCAGTGTGATGCGTTTCCCACAGAGTAATGATACAGACCTGACAGATCTGGCTCCTTTTTGTTATACCACACTGCTCGTCATTTCTACCATACTGGATAAGAACGCAGACTGATATTCTTTTTTTTTTTTTATTTTTTTTTATTTTTATTTTTTTTTTTATATTTATTTTTTTTTTATAATGATTTTTTATTATATTATGTTAGTCACCATACAGTACATCCCCGGTTTCCGATGTAAGGCTCGATGATTCATTAGTTGTGTATAACACCCAGTGCACCATGCAATACGTGCCCTCCTTACTACCCATCACCGGTCTATCCCATTCCCCCACCCCCCTCCCCTCTGAAGTCCTCAGTTTGTTTCTCATAGTCCATAGTCTCTCATGTTTCATTCCCCCTTCTGATTACCCCCCCTTTCTTTATCCCTTTCTTCCCCTACTGATCATCCTAGTTCTTATGTTCCATAGATGAGAGAAATCATATGATAGTTGTCTTTCTCTGCTTGACTTATTTCACTTAGCATTATCTCCTCCAGTGCTGTCCATGTTGTAGCAAATGTTGAGAACTCGTTCTTTCTGATAGCTGAGTAATATTCCATTGTATATATGGACCACAACTTCTTAATCCAGTCATCTGTTGAAGGGCATCTCGGCTCCTTCCACGATTTAGCTATTGTGGACATTGCTGCTATGAACATTGGGGTGCATATGGCCCTTCTCTTCACTACGTCTGTATCTTTGGGGTAAATACCCAGTAGTGCAATGGCTGGATCATAGGGTAGCTCAATTTTTAACTTTTTAAGGGACCTCCACACTGTTTTCCAGAGTGGCTGTACCAACTTGCATTCCCACCAACAATGTAGGAGGGATCCCCTTTCTCCACATCCTCTCCAACAATTGTTGTTTCTTGCCTTGTCTATTTTTGCCATTCTAACTGGCGTAAGGTGGTATCTCAGTGTGGTTTTGATTTGAATTTCCTTGATGGCTAATGATTTTGAACATTTTTTCATGTGGCAGACTGATATTCTGTGTGAATTTTTTTAAGAGGTGGCGGCGGGGCAGAGAGAATCTCAAGCAGATTCCACACCCAGTGCGGAGCCCATCGAGGTGCTTGATCTCACAACCTTGAGATCATGACCCGACCTGATATCAAGAGCCCAATAGCCGATGTTTAACTGATTGAGCCACCCAGGTGTCCCTCTGTGGATTTTCAGAAACAAATGGGACTGGCAATAAAATGGATTTTCAGGTTAATCTTTAGTTTTTGAGGAAATCAAGTGTAGAAAACCACACTGATAACATATGCAGGTGTGCGTACACGCACATTGCCTGATACTCTTGGTGATTGAAGTTTCATTGTGATGGGCATGACTGGATTTTATGTGTATTTCCATCCTCCATGTCTTTTAGATATTAGCGTTAGCCTGCATAGCATCATGGGCTACTATTTAAAACTCCTTTTAAAAACCTGTATCAAAATAGCAGTCGGGTGTATTGTAATTATTTTAATGTTATCTCTGGACATCATGATCTAATATAAAAGTTCTTCAGCCTATCAATTTTTAAAGTGTGAAAAACACATTCAACTCTTGAGCTTTCAGGTTAAAATTTCAAATCTTTAATGACAAGACTGCCACATATCAGCAGGCAGTATGGTTGACTGCTCTGTAATTTTACGGGAATTCTTTATAGGGTGAGTCACAATGGCTTTCTTCTTTCTCTTACATAGAGCTGACAAGGGCAGCACAAGTACTACACTGAAAAATAATAAATCTGAGAGGTCATCCAAAGGTAATGCCAGGATTATTTTAGATTAGTTGAAGATATGGAGAAAAATGTTTGCTTTTTAACACTAATTTTATGCGAAGTGACTAAATTTTAAAGTCAGATAAATTTTAGGCAAGTGAATTTAACAATTAAATATTTTCAGGTTATTTAATAATTCTTTTTTCTTTAAAATCATTTTAAGTCTACAGAAATTATAAGCAATTAACAAGGCCTATTAAAAAAAGGAATGGTATCCATAGTGCCCTCCAAATAACTACTAGATTTTTTAAAAGCATCTTAAAGTTTCAGATCATTTAAAGGCTGTTTAAACAGATTTTTTTAAATAGTGCTCAGGATGGTTATATGGCTCCCAGTTGAGAGTCTGGAGAGAGAGAGTGTGTGTGTGTATACACACATATATTCTAGATAATCTATATATATAGTCTAGATAATATATGTATATTCTTTTAATTTCTTTTTAAAGAATTTTTTTTAGAGCAGTTTTGGGTTCACAGCCAAATTGAGAAGGTACAGAGATTTCTCCTATATCCTCTCCCCCCACACTTGCATGGCCTCCCCTGTTACCAACATCCCCCCACCAGAGTTGTACATTGTTACAATTGATCAACCCACATTGACGCATCATAATCACCCAAAGTACATAGTCTGCATGAGGATTCACTCTTGGTTTTACACAGTCTTTGGATTTGGACAACGTGCAACGTACGGTTGATTCTTGAATGACACGGGGTTAAGGGGCCCCAGTCCCTGTGCAGTCGAAAATCTATGTATAACTTTTGACTCCCCAAATTCTTGACTACTAATAGCCTACTGCGGACCGGAAACCTTATTGATGATAAACACTCGATTAACACATTTTGCATTTGTATTATATAGTGTATTCTTACAATAAAATAAGCTAGGGAAAAGAAAATGTTAAGAAAATCCTAAGGAAGAGAAAACAGTTGCAGCACTGTACTGTATTTATTTAAAAAGTCCGTGTGTCAGTGGACCCGCACGGTTTAAACCCTCATTATTCACGGGTCACCTGTGTAGTGACATGCATCCATCATTACAGTATCGTACAGAGTATTTTCACTGCCCTAAAATTCTCTGTATTCTACCTCTTCATCCCCATCCAGCCCCTGGCAACCACCGAGTTTTTTGTTTTTGTTTTTTTTAACCATCTAGTTTTGTCTCTCTCTTTGTTTACAAATGAAAAGTTCAGACTGAGATCTGAAGAGATCAAGGGATTAACTCCAGGTCACACAGATTTCTCTGGTCTGCCACTACCTTTTTTTTTTTTTTTTTTTTTTTTAAGATTTTATTTGTCAGAGAGAGAGAGCACAAGCAGGAGGAGCCGCAGGCAGAGGGAGAAGCACGCTCCCCACTGAGCAGGAAGCATGACGCGGGGCTCCATCCCAGGACCCTGGGATCATGACCTGAGCCTTAAAACCAACTGAGCCACCCAGGCGTCCCCTGCCACTACCTTCTGATTCACTTCACTGACTTTTCTTTTTTATTGGCTATGATGACCTCTTCTGTTGGAATGTAATAGCTTATTAAGATGGGATTTGCTATAACGAAATGATTAAAACTGTTTTGAGATCTATCTATTGGACTTATAAACACAATACAATGAAGATAATAGCAGCATGATTTCAGTGTTTGAAAATTCCATCTGTATTTCCTTCTCTTTACCATTGGGCATTAAATAGAGCGTGATTATTTCTTCAAAAATAGGTTTCTTAAGACTGAGTTCAGTAACCAAAATTTTAAAATGCTTTTTATGGAAAATACTAAAACTTGAAACCGTGACACTGATTTTCTTTTTTAATATCCTTGATCACGTCAGGAAAAAATTTTACATTGGGCAAGTGTGTGTAATTGTATATGTAATGTACTGGGACGCACAGGTTGCCTAATTGACTATTAATATATTAAGTATCTGAGAAGATGTACATATTAGTATTTTTCAGTCAACCACATGATAAAGTGGAAGACTATTTGAGTGCTCTGATGTCGTCTTAGGATTCAGGATCCTTAAGCTAAATAAGAAAAAAATAGGATTTCTCTTTTTACATTCTCTTCTTTTCCAGTGGTATTTTTCTTTTTAATGCTGGACAGTGTTTTTACTGCAGAATTAAACCTGATAAACCTGATCCTCAACTCTGTGTGCCAGTCAGGCTGCTTCAGTGAGGAACTGTTCCCCCATAAGCCCGGGAATTTGTCAGAAGTGCAGCATTTGCCATTGAGCATGGTAAGGAGAACTAGACTGAAAGCCGGTAAGAAAAGAGGAGTTGTTTTCTGGCGGTGTTTGTAAAAACCGATGAGGCAATGAGCAGTAGTCCCTAACACAATTAGCTGTGATGAACAAATATGACTCATCATACATTGTCTTGCAAGAGCCCTGGATTGATATTTTTACTGTGCACCGTACTTCACAATCAGAGGAGCCTGTTTGCACATATCCTGAAAACTACAATTTGATAACTATATGGTGATTACTTCTTAGTAATTTTTGAAGGTCTGCCAACCAAAAAAAATTGTAATAAAATTCAGTCTTATGAAATTAAAGATTAAATGACAAAAATGCAGCTGTTCTGATAACTATCAAAGCACTGCTGTGTATACAGCACGTCAAATGTAGTTGTTTTTGCCAGCTTTGGTTTTAAAAGTCTTTTTTCCTTAAGTGAATTACATGAACGTCCTTTCCTATTACTACTATGAAGGATTCTTCATAATTTTTCATAGTAAGTTTGTTTTTGAACTCTGCTTTTAGATAAGTTTAAATGGATTCTTCGGTGCATTTTCAGAAATGTTAACTACTGCACTTTGCTAATGTATATTTTACTTTATAAAGTTAACATATGGGCTTTTGTATTGCTCCAGGCAAATTTGGTAAACCTCAGTCTCTGATTTGCAAAAAAGAGCAGGACACCTCTGAAAATAATACACAACCCAATGTTATTTATTTTTTGGAAGACATAACTAAGATGCGATCATTAGATTACATCCTTTCATTTTCATGTTTTAAACAACAAAGTTCAGTTTGAAAGACCCGAGTACAGAGCTCTTTAAAAACTCTTACCGAGTCCACGTTTGTGACAAGTATTTCAGCCGCTGGATTTTGATAACCTAAGCAGCTTTCTTTACAGAAGTCATTCACTTGTGATTTGACCCGGATCACTCTTCAAGGTCACGATGGCTTCAGGCTTCTTATCTCTAAGTAGCCTGCTCTGCTGGGACACAGAGTGTTCCAAGAGAAAGAGCAAGATCTCTGTGTGATTAAATTGAGTGTGTAGGGGACCGAAGGCACCCAGGAAAACCTCAGACTTTAGCAAATCTTCAAACAGAAGAGAGAGCCAGACCCAGAGGAGCCCTCAGGACAAGTGCAGTATTCGGTGCAGGTACGCCTTATGCACACACTCAGCATAGCTGTTCCAACCGAGAATCCACATGCAGGTGCTCAAACCCGGTAGAGCCAGATTACCAGCCCTTGGCAACAGAAAGCTTGTAGAATTCCCTGGAGGAATCCAGCAGTAAGTAG
Organism: Ursus americanus; assembly: GCF_024610735.1. Classification (NCBI taxonomy): domain Eukaryota; kingdom Metazoa; phylum Chordata; class Mammalia; order Carnivora; family Ursidae; genus Ursus; species Ursus americanus. Next base: position 59,180,976 of record NC_142139.1, read on the forward strand.
TAACCTGTCACCGTGGCCTTTCACTTGCTCCCAAATTTGCAGTTTTATGGATTTTTTCCCCATTATATTCCCTCCAGCCCCCGTCGTTGGACAGCATTTTCCAAAGTGTTATTCAACACTTCTCTAATACCAGAGGCAGTACCAACACATCCTGGCATCTCGCCAGTGCTTGTACTTCAGGAATACCCGGCTGCCTCGGTGATGGCCAAATGCCAGTTCATGTAGCCAAGTTGTGGTTTGGACGCGTGGACCCATTCCTTTCTGTAACCCTATCAGAATGGCCCGCTTGCTTTCTCCCCCCACCAGAATCTCAGCTCCTAGAAGGCAGATGCTATGACTTTTCCGTTACCTCCAGAGGTGAGCCCACCAGGAACACGGTGGGTACACAAAGGAGTTTAGTTGAAGGGGCAAATCCAGCCATTCAAGAGGTTCTGAATTAACCCCCTCAAGTCTGTTTTTCTCTTTTTAATACGCTCGCCTACTGGGGGAACTGAATTTAGTAAGGATCAGAGCTGCTAGCCAGGGAAGGGCCCGTTGCTGACCCGAGTACCTGAGAAGTCCAGGATTTGGAAACTATTGGGCTCAAGGAATCCTTTCAAGGAGCATTCTGGGATCACAATTCCACTTTCTCTAGCTGTGAGTGCAGTAATCTTATATTTAAAAAAAAAAAGCAAGACAGAAAAAAGCCTCTGTGTGAATCTGTTTCTCTGGATAATCTCACAAAGGCATGAAATTAAAACATGCCTTATGTTTTCATTTATGAGGAGGGTAAAATTACATGCAACTGAGGTTGATATGAGGAAATTCAGGAAGTAAGGTCACTTAATTATAGGAAACTTAATACTGCTTTAGGTTTAACTATTTCTTTTTTTTTAAGGTTTTATTTATTGAGGGAAGAGAGAGCACATGAGCGGGGTGGGGGAGGGGCAGAAGGAGAGGAACAAGCAGGACAAGGCAGGCTCACCTCCACTGAGCAGGGAGCATGATGCAGGGCTCCATCCCAGGATCCCGGGTTCATAACCTGAGCTGAAGGCAGACGCTTAACCGACTGAGCCACCCACGTGCCCCTAGGTTTAACAATCTTGATAGGGTTCCAGTCTCAAGAATTCTTCAATTATGTGACAGAATAAACCTTTACCTTTTAAGATTAACTAAGAAGCTCATTTCTACTTAATGAAATGTTAGAATTAGAGAACCATCTAAAAACTATAATTTTTCTTGTCAATTATTTTGAAGCTGTTGTAGTAGTTAGGTTTGAGATAGACAATATTGACTGCGTTTTTACAGACATTCAGATATTTGAAACTGGCTTTAATGCTTATGGAGAATGATGTCCATATGCTGTTTTTAAGATGGTTCAGTGTTAATTCTTTCCTCCTTTAATATTTTTTCAACCACCGATTTACTTTAGCAAACTCTTTGTGAAAAATTCAAAGGTAGAACTTGTAACTAATCAACAATTCCAAATCCGTAGACTCTAATGAATGAAGTGTTCTGTCCATCCTACTTTAGTCAGAAATATCATTTTTATAGCATGTGGCAATAGTCCATTAGTTTGTCTACTAATAACTAGTAAATAGAGGCATACCCCAGAGATACTGCGGGTTTGGTTCCAGACCACCACAAAAAAGAAAATATCACAATAAATTGAGTCACCAGGATTTCTTGGTTTCCCAGTGCGTGTAAAAGTTATATGTATTTACACTAAAATTGTAGTCTATTGAGTGTTCAACGGCATTATGTCTAAAAAATGTGCATACCTTAATTTAAAAATACTTTATTGCTTAAAAATGCTAACCTGTTCTGAGCTTTCAATGAACTGTAATCTTTTTGCTGGTGGAGGGTCTTGCCTCAACGTTGATGGCAGGGGTGACTGTGGCAATTTCTTAAAGTAAGACAGCGGTGAAGTTTGCCACACCAATTGACACATCCTTTCATGACCGATTTCTTAGTAGCATATGATGCTGTTTGATAGTATTTTACCCACAAGAACTTCTTTCGAAATTGGAGTCTATCCTCTCAAACCCTGCTGCTGCTTTATCAACCAAGTTCATGTAATAATCTAAGTCCTTTTGTTGTCATTTCAACAGTCTTCCCGGCATCTTCACCAGGAGTAGATTTCCATCTCAAACCACTTTCTTTGCTCGTCCTCGAGAAGCAACTCCTCATCCATTCCAGTTTGATCATGAGCCTGCAGCAATTCAGTCCCATCTTCAGGCTCCATTTCTAATCCTAGTTCTTTTGCTTTTCCCACCATATCTGCCATTACTTCCTCCGCTGAAGTCTTGAACCCCTCAAAGTCATTCATGAGAGTTGGAATCAAATTCTTACAAACTCCTACAGATGTTATTTTGACCCCTTCCCATAAGTCGCAGAAGTTCTTAATGGTACCTAGAATGGTGAATCTTTTCCAGGAGGTTTTCAATTTACTTTGCCCAAGTCCATCAGAGGAATCGCTATGGCAGCTAGAACCATACGAAATGCATTTCTTAAGTAATAAGACTTACTTCTTGGTCTGTGGGCTGCAGGATGTTGCATTAGCGGGCATGAAAACATTAATCTCATTGTCCCTCTCCATCAGAGCTCTTGGGTAACCAGGTGCATTGTTAATGAACAGTCAGATTTTGAAAGGAATCTTTTTTTCTGAGCAGTTCTCAACAGTGGGCTTAAAATATTCAGTAAACGATGTTGTAAATAGATGTATTGTCATCCAGACTTTGTTGTTCTATTTATAGAGCACAGAGTAGATTCAGTATAATTCTTAAGGGTCCTAGGATTTTTTGGAGTGGCCCCTCACAAGAGAGTCAGCCTGTGCTTTAAAGCTTTGAAGCCAAGCATTGACCTCTCCTCTCCAGCTGTGAAAGTCCCGGATGACCTCTTCTTCCAATAGAAGGCCACTTCATCTACACTGAAAATCTGTTTAGCGTAGCCACCTTCATTAACTCTCTCAGCTGGATCTTCTGGAGAACTTGCCGAAGCTTCTCCATCAGCACTTGCTGCTTCACCTTGCACTGTGGAGACAGCTTCTTTCCTTAACCCTCATGAACCAACCTCTGCTAGTTTCCAGCTTTGCTTCTGCAGCCTCCTCACCCTTCAGCTTTCATGGAATTGAAAAGACTTAGAGCCTTGCCCTGGATCAGGCTTTGGCTAAAGGGAATGTGGTGACTGGTTTGATCTTTTGTCCAGACCACTGAAATTGTCTCCCTGTCAGCAGTAAGGCTGCTTCCCTTTCTTATTCATGCGTTCACTTTGAATGTCCTTCCAGAACTTTTCCTTTGCATTCAAAAGTCTGCTTGGCATGAGAGACCTAGCTTTCAGCCTATCCTGCTTTTCGACATGCCTTCCTCACTAAGCTTAGTCATTTCTAGTTTTTGATTTAAAGAGAAATGTGTACCTTCCTTTCATCTGAACACTAAGAGGCCTTTTAGATTAGGGTAATTAACTGACCTATTTTCCATATCGTAGTGTCTAAGGGAGTAGGGAGACCTGAGGACAGGAAGAGAGACTGGGGAACAGTGGAGCAGTCAGAACACACGCATTTATTAAGTTTGCCCTTAGGTGGGTGCCGTTCATGGTGCCCCCAAACAATTACAGTAATCACATCAAAGATGACCGATCACAGATTGCCGTAACAGATACAATGAACAAGTCTGAAATATTGTAAGAATTACCAGAGTATTACAGGGAGACGCAAAGTGAGCAAATGCTGTTAGAAAAATGGCACTGATAGACTTGTTCATCACTGGGTTGCCATAAACCATCAATCTGTTTTTTAAAAAAAATGCGGTATCTGTGAAGTGCAGTAAAACAAGCCATGCTTGTATCTGACATCTACAGGAACATAAGGTTGAAGTGAATTCATGTTTTAGTTTTGCAGAAAATTGTTTTAAAATGCACGAAGAAAACAACCCAAATATCCGTGCACAGCCTTCTTATTTAAATTGGGTTTAACATCTGTATCGCCCAGAGATCCAAGTGTTAGTCTTCTCCATTTCTTTCCCTAAATGACAGGAGATGGTGGTTTTGCCATTTGTGCAGACTGGCGAGGCACGGATCTGTTTCAGCCTGACTTCTTCCCTCCGAGGGCGGGGCTGATAAACTTGCAGCCTTGCTCATTGAAGGCGGCCCCTCCTATTAGATACTGTCTTAATTGGAAAAAGTGCTAAGGAGGCTGAGCGTTGTTTATAAAATACCCTCATAAAGCCATCAGGCTCCAGAGAGTCTGATTACATTTCATAATAACCTTAACTTCTCTGACGGAATCACCTCAGTACCTTTTACTCCTGGCTTCTGGAGACAGGGTAGGAAGACAGATTAAACTTCCATACCTTAAGCTATTTGTTGGGCCTGGCAGAGTTTCTTTAAAAGTTTAAATGATAATATAGATTAACAGACTGATTTATCCTCAAATCTTAGCATAGACGTTTTATGTAGATTGGAAGTCATCCCATTTGTGAATGAAATATGGCTTCTTATATAAAAAAATGAATCTTATGCAAATCCAGGCTTACAAGCAATTGTTGGAATTCGGGGGTTGGGTAAGGAGTTTTATTTTAACTCTTTTCTAATTGAATAAATGTGAGATGTCTTCTGAAAGCTAAAAAGCTTTATTTTAGGGGCGCCTGGGTGGCTCAGTCATTAAGCGTCTGCCTTCAGCTCAGGGTGGGATCCCAGGGTACTGGGATCGAGCCCCACATCAGGCTCCCTGCTCCGCTGGGAAGTCTGCTTCTTCCTCTCCCACTCCCCCTGCTTGTGTTTCCTCTCTCGCTGGCTGTCTCTCTCTCTGTCAAATGAATAAATAAAATCTTAAAAAAAAAAAAAAGCTTTATTTTAAATTTGAGAGGGCTTGTTTTATTTTGTTTTTTAATTATGGAGATCAAGATAGTATCACACTTACCTAAAATTCTCTCTGAATATTTTGTGTCCTTTGCTATAGAAACAACATCAGCAGTGGCCATTGAGAAGGGTGTGTGTATATTAGTAGGTTTTAATTGCTCTTTGAAGGGAATTATATATACGTACTCTAAAAAGAGCAATTTAGGCAAGTTTCTCAGCCACTAAGATTTTGTGTTTCTTTTTAGTTCGGTCATTACTATTCACGTTGTGTTGATTGTAGAAGTATTGATAGTATCCAGTATAAATAATAGTAAAATAAAATTTCTGCTCAGAGTTAATTATAAATATTAAAATATCTTTAGAGAGTGAAAAGCATGTTCTTTTAAATGTTGGCAGTTACCCCATGCTCCCATTCATTCATTCATTCATTCATTTTATTCAACAAGCATTTACCGACCCCTGTTGTTTCTAGCACTAGCTATTTGCTCGATGTGCAAGGATGAATGAGGTATGGTCCCTCATCACAAGGAGCCACCAGCTTCCAAATGCTTGGTCATTTTGGTTGTTTTATTTTTATTTCTTTTCATCAATATCTGTCTTCCTGGAGATCTGCTTAGTACTGGGGATATAGCAGAAAAAAAGACAGGAACAGTCTCTTCCTTTACGGGGTTATTCTCCAGCCCAGTCATAAGTCAACATGAATGAAAGAACAAAGCAACCAGTACTAAGCTGAACTTTCCAAATAGAGTGAGCTATCAGTCATACTAATATAGAGACGATGCTTTGATGAGAGGCTAATAAATAAATGAAATAATATTAGAGGGTTTTTTTCATAGACTTTATTATTTAGAGCAGTTTTAGGTTCACAGCAAAATTAAGAGGAAGGGACAGAGATTTCTCATGTACTCCCTGCCCCCACTCATGCACAGCCTCTGCTATCAACATCCCTCGCCACTGACCTGTTTCCTGTCTCTGTGGTTTTGCCTTTTCCAAAATGTCCTACAATTGCAATCATATAGCGTGTAGCCTTTTCATACTGGTTTCTTTCACTAAGTAGTATGTACTTAAAATTCTTCCATGTCTTTTCGTGGCTTGATCGCTTATTTCTCTTATAGTTGAATACTATTCCATCGTCTGAATGTACTAGCGTGTGTTCATCCACTCATCTACTGACGGACATCCTGGTTGTTTCTAAGGTCTGGCAGTTATGAGTAAAGCTGCTGTAAATTTCTGTGTGCAGCTTCGTGTAAACGTAAGTTTTCAGCTCCTCTGGGTCAATACCAGGGAGCATGATTGCCGGACTGCATGGTAAGAGTGTGTTTCATTTTGTAAGAAACCGCCGAACTCTCTTCCAGAGTTGCCGTACCATTTTGCATTCCCACCAGCCGTGAAGGAGACTTCCTGTCGTTTCACGTCGTTGTCAGCCTTCGGTGTTGTCAGTGTTGCGGATTGTGATCATTCTCATAGGCGTGTGGTGGTATCTCATTTTTAAACTTTGCATTTCCTCGATGACGTATATTGTAGAGCATCTTTTCATGTGCTTATTTGCCATCTGTAGCTCTTCTTTGGTGAGGTGCTTGTTAAGGTCCTTAACCCATTTTTTGAAATTGGGGAGGGTTGTTTTTTTTTAAGTGACTAAGTGACGTTATGGCCCCACCAATAGAACAGAATCACCAATCTAAAATAGCAGTCTCTAGATGCAGACTTGGGAGAGTCTTTACTTAGCATTTGATTTATCGAGAACTTTAATATTTCGGTAATATTTCAATAGTATTAACTATTAGTTTTTAATTATTTTATTTGAAAAAGGTGAAAGGCAGGTACCAGTTTTAAAATCAAGCTCTGACTCAGATGTTGGCAAGTGTTGCTGTCACATCAGACTTTATTAAGTCTGTAAGGATATTAATTGCAGTTACCTCACAGGTGTGTCGTTCAGATTTCTTTGGCTCCACCCACTCTTTAATTACCACTGTTCAGGGAGATTGATCTAGTGAGAGATACACTTAAATTTTAACATGAGTCAAAAGGGGCGAGGCACTGTTTTCATCACTTTATGCTCTCCGGTGCTGCTCCCAAAACAGTCTGTGTTGAAGGACCACGTTTGGTTTTTTGGTTTGTTTTTTCTTTCTATCCAGTCACAAACTGATACTCTAGATCAGTAAAAGTGAATTGATAGAAAAATGATAATTTTAAAAGGAAAATGCAAACTACGAGCCTGAATTAGATTGAGAAGACATAAAATTAAGGTACCCGATTGCCTTAAAAATGATAAATGCTGCCTTTTACCTTTGTACCTACGTCCTCAGGGAGTGCTGACAGTTCCCGAGGATTGCTTTTCTGTGGCCTCAGTATGTCCTTAGTAGCCCCTCAATAAACGTTTGCATGAACGGAGGGTTTGTTGCACGAAGATCTCAACGTTATTTTAATAATCTGTACATTTGGTGTTGCTTTGCCTTTAAGTTGGCTATTTTTAAAAGTTATGGGTATGAAACAAAGATTTTTACATTCCGAGCATTTCTTTAGAAATTTTAAACTGTTCCTACCTCTTCTAGATTAAGTACATTTAAATAGGACTTTATGTAAAGTGCTCTCCCACACTTTAGCTCATGTGATCCTTGTGACAGCCCTTGAGGTTGGAAGCTTCCTATTTTCCCCATTTTACCAGTGGCTTAACTGCGATTTATCTTGAGATTATATAGCTAATTAGTGGAGGACGTGGCCTAAAAACTAGATTGCCTGACTCCTGCTGTAGAGCTGAGGTTGGACTCCTTCACCATTGACCTCCATCGGTGTTTGAAATAAAATTGCTCCTAAGGTCAAAGCACCAGACTGTTAGTTTCTGGCTCCGGGTCTTTTTGGCAATAGTAGTATAATTTTCTTCGTAGGGAGATTCATCCTTCAGGGGGAGAAAAAAAATTCAGCACTTGCCTGAATCAGTTCAGCCACTTGTACTTAGATGGAGCTCCTAAAGATAAGCAGTCTTTCATTTTTAACAAAAGAGGAGCCCTTCACAGGTGTCTAACAAGTGATTTTGAGAATTTTGACCACTGATACTTGCTCCAGTCATTTAAAAATCAAGTCCGACAGGGGCGCCTGGCTGGCTCAGTCAGTAGAGCACGTGACTCTGGATCTTGGGGCTGGGAGTTTGGCCCACATTGGGGGTAGAGTTTACTTTAATAAAAAGTAAAATGAATCAGTTCACTGTTTAAGAAATAATTTAAAAAAATAAAGGTCAAGTCAGACAGCCTCTGTATTCTGCATAGGATTCCTTTCTTTGCATTTTAAATGCAGTAGTCCTTCCCATCGCTTTTTCATACTATATCCTGCCTTTGTTCTAGCCCATGTTAAGTGTCAATAAATTTAGTGCATAAATTTAGTGGCGCTTTTAAAAATTAGTACAGCAAGATTTCTAAGCTTGCTAGTTCTCATGTAAAACAATTCTGTAATTCTTGAATATGTCTGTTCAATAACGAAAAAGTTACTGAATTAAAAAGAATTGCATGGTATTGTATTTGCTTTCTTTAGGAATTCCTTTACTTCACTAGTCCAAAATGTGTCAAGTCATTCAAAGAACCTAAAAAACCTGTAAGAAGCATTTTATAACGGAAATTTTCTTCAAATATACAAAAAGGGGGTGGGGGATGGGCAGAATGGGGTGTGGGAGGTATAGGCTTCCAGTTACAGAATGAATAAGCCACAGGGATGGAATGTACAGCATAGGGAATACAGTCAATGGTATTGTAACGGCGTTGTGCGGTGACAGAGGGGAGCTGTGCTTGTGGTGAGCGTAACATAGTGTATAGACTTGTCTCATCGCTATGTTGTACACATGAAACTAATGTAACATTGTCACCTTCAATTAAAAACATATATACACACACACAGGCACACAGAAGCTGAGAGAACAATACAGTGAACATCCATGGGAACACCTCTTGGATTCAACAGTTGTTAAATTTTGACAAATTTGCTTTCCTTCTCTTCTTCTTCTCTCTCCCCCTGTATAGGTCTTGACTTGATTTAGGTAAAACATGATCGTTAAAAATACTTGTTTGTTGTGTGGACTTCATATCTCGTCATGTCAGGAGGCAAATGATGTCAGAGGTTATTCCATTCTTATAGTGGTAACTGCCAGCTCTCTTTTTTGTAAATAGCAAATGTGCGTGAGTACTACTTTGGTACCATGTGAATATCCTGTTCCCCAACAACCTTTCACCCAAAGGTTTCAGCATCATTTGGCCCCTGCCAGAGACTGGTGTTCAATCAGGATTGATTATTTCATCGGCACGGTTAGCCGGCATTCCTCTGTAAAGGTGAGCATGCCCTCACCGACTGTGGATGGCCTACAGCTCATTCGAAAAAGTCAGGGTAAATGCTTAATTCTTCCCTTATCCTGTTTGGAGTAGATTTCACTAAATCAAATTTCCCCATATTTTCTTCAGTGCTGCTTTTCTTTCTGACAAAATCAAATTGGCTCACCTTGTGATTTCCTGCTTCAGATCCAGAATCAGCCACTTCCCCAAGGAGCTGAGTCCCTTTTAGTGGGGCATCGTATTTAGAAATCAAGATCTAAGGGTGGGGCATGTTCGTTTTTTTATATCACTGCTTTTAGGCCCTTTCAGCAGGAAATGTTTACTTTTTTAATCATCATATTGAGATTTCTAATTAAATTAACTTTAGCTTTTTTTGAATACATTTGTATCTCTTATTCTGAAAATCTTGGTTCTTATTTATCTATTAGCTTATTTCCTTCATATATACATATGTTTAAAGTTACGATGTCAATATTATAGCTACTAAAAATAAAACTCTGAAGTTTAAGATTTCTTGGCAGTTTGTCTTATACCTGGGGAGTTTTGAAACATATGAATTCCTTTACCCCAGACCTTTTGCTTGAGAATCTTGGAGGAGAAATTGGTGTCAGCTCGTAGGTTTGTATTTTCAAATAACAAATCCATGACCTACTGCCCTAGTCAGTCTCAGGATTGCTGGAGTGTGTGAAATTTGTTTTGCTTTGGGTAATATTTTTCTTTTTCTCCTCCTAGACATTTTCATAATTTGATTATAATGTAATGTTGAATAATTGACACACAGAGAAAAATGTAAACAAATGGGAAAAGGGTTGACTGGGAAGAAAAAAAGGAACAATAACTTTTTGTATATTCAGAGTCTCATTCTGTACAGAATCTCCCTACATTTATTTCTTCAGAAGGTTTTAAATGGTAATCCTGATCTGAAAAACATTTTAATGTTTATTTAATAATGGCATAACATTATATTGCATATTTGGTTTAGCTAGGCACTCAGTGTTTTATATATTACCTCATTTAATCTTTGCACTCATATTATTCCAATTTTATAAGTGAGGACATTGATTTAAATATATGTAGTGTCTGCTTATGGAATGACTTTTCAAGGAAAATACAAGTCTTACCTTCTGCCACAGGCTGGGTTATCTAGGAAGCTGACTCTGAGATGGAGGTGAGGATGCAGGTTCTTTTGGAGAGGGGGTCTGGGGATCAACACCCCTGAAGGGAGAGGTTGGAAGCATAAATGCGCAGAGAAGTTGAGCCTCCCAACCACCCCCACCCTCAATAAAGCAATACACTGTTAAAAAAAAAAAAAAAGTTGAGATGTGAACCGTCTCTACAAGTCCTTAGCCAACCCCATGGGGGGCACTAGAGCTAGGATGGTCCTTCAGAGTTGTTCCAGTTTGCAGTGGAGAGGCTGGGCCTTTTTACCTCTGCAGCGACCAGTGATTACGTGCAGACTGTCCCTGAAGGAGGCCTGACTTTGGGCAAGGCGGGTTTCTTTAGCAGAGGTGATCCCAATAAGGGCTGACAGCAGTCTCCACCAGCAGCTGGGGGAGTAAGTCCTTTAGTCCTGGAGGGGCTATGGGTGCTTATCATGGTGCCCAACAACCTCTTCTGAGGATTTGCTATAGTTTCTCCAAAACAAATTGTTCTCGACAAAGATCATTTTTTTCCATTGGTTATCTTCTTCTTTTTCCAGTTGAAGAATCCATGTTCAAGGCAGTTTTCCCATGCCGCTCATCATAAACCTGAAGTCTTCCTTTTAACCCAGTTTAATCAGCTTTTAGCTCCTTGCCTTGTATGATGTTGGCTGGACCAAAAGTTTTACATGCAGATAACTTTTATGCTGTTTTTAGACATCATGTGTTTATCATCTCTAATCCAGTCACTAGAATTTTACTCTGCTTCACTTTAACCATGCTTGAGAAGGTTCTCAAAAAAGTCCTTGCAAGAGATAGTCTTTACAGTAACTCAGGCTTGGGATTTCCTGAATTTCAAACCCTTCTTTGTTAAAGCACTGTCTTCGACTCTCAGCATGCATCCTTCATCCCGTGATTTTCTGATGAAGAAAGTTACTTGCTCTCTTAGCCTTGTTCCCCGTCTGTCCCAGCAGTCTGTCCTCGCTGTGAAGTTGGGGGCAGAAGAGCAGTCAGGTTCACAAAGAGCTCGTCCGCCTGTTGGTGTAGATGTGTGGGTGGCAAGAGCTGGACTATGGTGTCACTGACAACTGACTGCGCATACCTCCTACCTGGTGTGCCTGGTCCCTTGTTGGGGGCGGGGGGTAAGTGTCCTCAGCAAAAGAAATGCTTGATTTTGAATATTTGAATTAGATTAGGCTGCGTATTGTAAATGTACTACTTGCTGTCTTCTTACTTCAGGAGTATATCTGGTCTTCATTTTTATTGAAGGATCTCAAAATACTTTCAGTATGTTCTGTAGTTCGTAAAACTTAGTCACTTCTCGTTGCACTGAATGTTGGCACCCAACAACATCATTTCTTTGCTTTACAGTAGTCTCTAACCTACAAATGAAAAGCTTGTAATTGGGCAGCCCTCTCGGGTCCCCTCCCTCCCTCGGGAGCCTTGTAGTATCACTTTGCTGTCACTCAATAAACCTTGATTTGCTGCCCACCAAAAACCAAAAAACAAAACACACACACACGAAAGAAATGCTTTAATTTTAACCTCTTTAATTTTTTTTTAAAGATTTTATTTATTTATTTGACAGAGAGAGACAGCAGCGAGAGAGGGAACACAAGCAGGGGGAGTGGGAGAGGAAGAAGCAGGCTCATAGCAGAGGAGCCCGATGTGGGGCTCGATCCCAGAACGCAGGGAGCCGAAGGCAGACGCTTAATGACTGCGCCACCGAGGCGCCCCTTAACCTCTTTAATTTTTTGACTTAATTAAAGATTGTTAAAATTTAGCTCCCTTTAAAGACGTGTCTTGAGGATGAACTGGGAGCAAGTGTAAGCAGGAGAGGTCAGTGGAGAACAGAGCGTGATAAAGTATTCTTTTTGAAAAAATTGTATGCCTCTTCGCATAAAGCACTTGGGCTTCTCCTCATGAATGTCACATTTTAGAGGATGTCCTACAACATAATTCTCTCCTCTTTGCATTTATGACTGAGTGATGAGTCATTGAATTCACTGCCCTTTGTTTCTTGTACTTGTAAAAAACTTACTAAAGTGTCTTTCGGTTTTATTTTTTAATGCTATCTAAAATTTTTGGTAGTGGACTCAAATGAAAAATACTCCTACCTGTGCCCATGTGTGAACTTCCAGCTTAATCTTTCTGTGGTCGTAAGTATTGTTTCCCTGAGCCTTCTATCAACCGTGCTTGGCGTGTATTCTCTTTATTGCTAAATGATGTACAGTGACCTCTTTAGCGTCAGCGAACTTTACAATTTATTGATGTAGAGCCTCCTAATGGAAAACAGAATCTCAAGTTACTATTACAAACTGTTTTCTCATGGATTTTTGTCAATTTTAAAACAAGTTTAAGAGAAAGGTAATCATTTTTAAACACTTTATATAAGCATATGCTCAACATAGGAACCAAGGGATGAGAAAATATCACCTAAAATCTCCCCATCAGAGACAACTACTACTTCTAACTTTCTTTCTTGCTAGTCATTTCTGGTTGTTGTTGTTTTCTTCCATATTCGAGATGATACAGTATAAGCAGTATGTATATCCAGTGCATGTATTCTATGTTTTTTTTTAAAAATTGGATCATAAGGATTTTCCCTAAGAATTATTTTTCTTAAACATTTTTATAGTTATGGACAATCCAGTTGTGTAAGGGTAACATCCCTTTCTTGGCTGTTCTCTTGTTAGAAACATTCTATTTGTTTCTAGTCTATTTGCTAGTATATGCTGCAGTGAACATTTATGCAGAATGTCTTTTTCTGTAATTAGAATTATCTCCCTAGAATATATTCCCAGCTCTGAAATTTTGTAGTTAGAAAAAATGAATGTTTTTGAGGATTTTGATACATACAGCCAGATGGCTCTATAAAGAGCTCTACCAACATTGTACTATTTATATATATCTTTTTTTAGGAGAGGGTCCAAGATCTTCATGACCCTACGAAGGTTGAGAACCACCGATACATTTATAAAAAGAGATTTTGTGATTCTTGAGGTCGTCACTGGCTTTTAGCTTTCTAGAAGGCTAGCACAAGCATCGCCTGAAGAATCCGTGCCAGAAATTTGTTGAAAATATGATGTTAGTGAGACCTGCAGGTGATCAGACTGAGGATGCCTTTCAGAAATACGTACCTCAGGGAGTAGAAATGGTGCTAACTCTTCCTTGTGTCAATTTGAAAAGCCCTCTTTTATTTACTTCATATTTGTCGGTGGCAGACAAATAGAAGATACTTGAAAACCATTCTGTGCTTCTGTGAAATCAGAAGAGCAAGCATAGCAGCTCAGTTGGGTGGTCTTAGGTGCCAGAGTGACTAACTGAAAATAATTTGTTTTTCTCGGTAGAAATAAAACCATATGAGTGCATCATTCTAATATTCCGATAATCACCTACATTAGTGGGCCTCATAGTAAGTTACTACTACTTTTTGAAATATGAATTGAATTTCCAGAAATTTATTTCTTAAAAATAGTCCTTTCTGAGCTATCTTATTACTAATTCTTATTAATAGCATGATACTAGTTTTAAAATAAAGGGGTTTTTATTAAAATGAACTTCTGAAGTTAACTGATTCTAAGGAATATATTTAGGTTTTGGTATTTAAAAAATCTGAAAGAAAGCTATCAATTTGTGTAGCTAAAAGTTACAAAAACTTTGTGGATGCCTTCCCCACTGGAGAGAGTAGTGGTTAATTACACGGGCTCTGGAGCCTGAGACCCTGGATTTGAATCCTGTCCCTACCACCTCCTGAGGGTACAGCTTTCAGCAAGTTATTTAAATTCCGTGCCTCAATTTTCCTCATCTGTAGGATGGGATAATGATGGTACCCAGCTCAAAGGCTTATTTCAGGGTCACAAAGAGCTAGGTGGAATGCACTTGGAATAGTGCTGGTAACATTGTAAGGGCTCTTCTTTCTCACCCAGCCATCATCATCATCACTGTGAATTTGAATCAGCACTCAATAAAATACTTCCAGTGATAAACTGATTTACCCCTGTTTTAAAAATCTGTTCCATTTTTCTGTTTAAGCCTTTGGAGGTTCTCTGCTAATTTTGCTAGCGTTGACAAAGCTTTGACTGACACCTTGGCAGGCTGTCTTTGGCAGGCTATCTTTGGCATGTGCTATAGTAACAGTGAGCCTCTTTTTCCATTCATTCATAGATACAAAAATAAATGTCTTGCTTACCTAAATTGTGCCGGGTAAAAAGGAAATCTTTTTCACGGAAAAACAGAAATACCTAAATGACTTAGGGTCATCCGAAGATTGTGTCAAAATAAAGTTGAGGTGTTTGGTGAGACTTGACCATTCCAAGGACTGTGCATGTTTTTTGCTGGAATTTCACCTTTAGTTGTAAAGGGATCTCCGATTTCAGTTGTACTACTTTGGTAGCTCACGTGAGACCCCGTGAAGTTGGTTGGCCTGTGTTCGAGCAGCTGAACTGAGCGTGGATCTGACTGACTGGCTTCTCTCAGCTGCTAGAACTGCTTTCTGTTGCTCAACAGCTGCTGTGCTGCCTTCTCCCCGAGCGCCGAAAAGGTTCTTGAGTTTATCATTTTAAGGTGTTCTAGAAAGAGGTGTAAGTATTATAAACATAGTTGTGATAAAATTAGAATACTGCTTTTAATTTCTAGAAGGTGGTGGTTAGCAAGACTCAGAAGTGGAACTGGAAGGAACTGGAAAGCTAAAACGGGGTCACACTGTTAACGTTCTAATACAAGTACAAGCTGCTTACTCCGTGATGCATCAGAATAGATGAGGAAACACCCTGTCTTACTCCCTATGAAAGCAGCGTCTTGATACGCTCCTCCTAACCTTCCTTTGGATTTCAGAGTGAGCGTCCTCGTGTATCCTAGAAAACAGACTGTGGTATTTGTGGACACATGCTCTGCAAGGCTTTCCTCTCCTTTTCCTAAGTGATATCTCTTACACCAATGCCAAAAAATGGAGCTCTGGCCTTGTGTACGGGCAGCGCGTCCTGAAAAATGTAGTAAGCGCCCTGTGATGGTGTAATTCTCTTCTATTATGGAGCCATTTTTTGATAAGTTTTTGGTTAGAGTAGAATATTAGTGAAGGTATAATCACGGGCTTGTAAGAATTTGGTTTTATGCCATGGCTTCAGCAATGCTTTTCACAAAAAGGCAAAAGTATTTTTTAGCAGGAGTTTGAACGACTCAGAATTCACAGCAGTACATCAGTCAGAAGAGTCAGCTTAACAGGACCAAAAATACTTTAGTCCTTACTTATGTGAGAGACTGATTTAATTCATTGTGTAAAATTAGTTCAAAATGTCTTCCCCTTATTTCACATGCTGTCAGGGGAAATCATCATCTAACACATTAAAGGAGCAAAAAAAACCGTTGACAAGGCACATCTCGTTGTTTAGAGTGTCAGAGTGGGCCATTTCTTTGGTGTAAAAAGTTGCCAGAGACTTTAGAAAATGTGATAAAAGAGCAGAATAAAGAGACATGAAAGTGTATATTAGTTGAACATTTTAAAAGGCCTTTCAAAATTATTTGTAAATTTCTAGAAAGTAGAAGTCACCGTCAAGCAGTTGTAAGTCGAGTGGCTTAGCATTGTGGCTAAACGCTGAGGAGTCAAGGTTATGCAGACTAGGCTTCAAGTGCTAGGCCAGTCCCTTCTGTATTATGTGACATTGGACATGTTATTTAGTCTCTCTAATCTTTGACTTCCTCAACTATAAAATGTGAAAATAAAATCATAGGACCTATCATAGGATTGTTGTGAGCCCTGGAGAATGTGTGTCCGGCTATTTTATTATTTATTTATTTATTTATTTATTTATTTATTTATTTATTTTTAAAGATTTTATTTATTTATTTGACAGAGATAGAGACAGCCAGCCAGAGAGGGAACACAAGCAGGGGGAGTGGGAGAGGAAGAAGCAGGCTCATAGCGGAGGAGCCTGATATGGGGCTCGATCCCATAACGCCGGGATCACGCCCTGAGCCAAAGGCAGACGCTTAACCGCTATGCCACCCAGGCGCCCCCGGCTATTTTATTTTTTAAATCAAACTTTTCATTGCCGTTCCCCCAACATCCATCTAAACAACATAAGGCACACCCCCCTCTAGAAACGTGGAGCTCAGGGGACATCATGTTTCCCGTTGAATAGGTGTGATTTCACATATGGGGATAAGAATAAGGAAAATAGAAATGCCAGAATTGAGAAGAAAGGAAGATACATAATACAAACCCTGACTGCACAAGAGGAGTAAAAGACGAAGACTCTCCTCAGAGCTTTTCGTCTGGGGGGGAAAGCGAGCACATGGAATAGAGAATTATAAAAGTATTAAGGAGTAGAAATTCATGCGAGGAAAATAATCACTGGAACTAGAACAGATGGCGGGGCTGAATCTTATCAAAGGAATTGGAACTGAACCTAGAAAGAAAGAGGCGGGCAACAGGGCAGTGCTGGAGGCTAAGGCTTGCTAGCAGGAGCCAAAGTAGAGGCCGGGCTGACAATGTGTTTCTATGATCTCCTGAAGGGGTCCAGCTGACTAGAGTATGGGGACAGCTTGAGTGAGCTACCAGGGATGACAGAAGGCCAGGCAAAGGATTTTGAACCTGACATGTTAGAAAAAGATGGGAAGACTTTCAATTTTTTTTTTTTTAAAGAAATCTCTGACATGCACTGTGAAAACATCGTTTAACAGAGGTCAGTCTGATTGCAGGAAGTAGACTAGGTTAAATTACTGTTGGAGTAATCCAGACAGCAGTAGTGAGGGTCTGGATCCCAAGGAAGAGCAGAGTACCCGTGTCTGCACCAATGGCGTCCTTCCCGTTGGGGCAGAGGGGCTGCCTTCCTCCTGGCCTGGCTCACCCCGCCTCTGCTTAGGCTCCCACCCATTCCCATTCTCAGGAATGCCTCGCTTTTGATGATTCCTCCTCTCACATGTATTTGAATATTTTACCCTTGCTTTTCTTTTCAAGCTGCTCAGGACTTTCCCATTAAAAACAAAACAAACCAGAACCCCTCACCCCACCTCATGTCCTCCAGCTACCTCTCCATTTCTGTTCTCTTTATGAGCGGAGTTCTCACAAGTGTAGCCTGCTATTGCTTGCACCATTTCCATACCTTCCAACTCCACACCTCAACGCCACTGGCCCTGGGTGCTTGACCCCATCATAGCACTGGAATGGCTCTCACTAAATCCAGTCCTCCTCTCTTGTGGCTTTTAACCAGCATTTAGCACTGTTGACCGTTCTGCTGTCCCACATGTACTGTCTTGGTTTTGGTTTTCTTCCTACATATTGGGCCAGTCCTCTGTCTCCTTGGTAGTCCCACCCTCCTCCACCAGTCTTTTAAGGGTTGGATTCCTCAAGGTGGGGTCAGTGGGTCCTCCTCTTCTCACTTTATGGTCAACTCATAAATAGCATCCAGGTCCTTATGTCAGTTAGGATCTGTAGAAAGATTCTTATCTTCTCTAGTCCAGTCACTGAGATACAAATTCTGTTTCCATCTTCTCTTGAATGTTTCAGAAGAACTTCAAAGTCCGCATATCCAAGAAGGGCCTCATCATCTTAAACTTTAGTCTTTTTCAGTGCTCCCCCTCTCGGTGAATAGCATCCAGTCGCACCTTAGAGCCATCCCTGACATTCCCCATATCCAGTCCATCATTAAATGTCTCCATTTCCTAATTAACCCTCATCCACTCTGGTCTCTTTCCCGTCTCTTACTCCTCAGCCAGTGGGCTCTTCTCAGAATGCTCCTGTCTCTGGTAGGAGCATTAAAACTATGAACTGGCTGCTCAGGCTCCCCTATTACACCCAAAGTCATTACCATGATAGCAGAGCCCCGCTTGGTCTGGCCACTACTTCCCTTCTGCCTCATCTGGTGCCAGGCTTCCCCAGCTCCAGCCACATTGTTCTTCCTGCTTACCATAGAACTTCCTGCTGTAGAGACTCCACACGTGTTCTCTGAATACTCTTTCCTCTTTTTAAGATTTATTTATTTTGGGGGCGCCTGGGCGGCTCAGTCAGTAAAGCCTCTGCCTTCGGCTCAGGTCATGATCCCAGAGTCCTGGGATCGAGCCCCACGGTGGGCTCCAGCCCCACAGTGGCCTCCCTGCTCAGCGGGGAGTCTGCTTCTCCCTCTGCGCCTCCCCTGTGCTTGGCCACACACACATGCTCTCTTTCTTGCTCTCTCTTGTGTGTGCTTTTTTAAAAAAGATTTATTTATTTTAGAGAGAGAGCGAGAGTGAGTGGGGGAAGGGGCGGAGGGAAAGAATCTTCAAGTAGACTTCCGCTGACCGCACAGCCTGACGCAGGGCTCAGTCCCATGGCCCATGAGATCCTGCCCTGAGCCAAAACCAAGAGTTGGACTCAACCCAACTGAGCCAGCCAGGCTTCCTTCTTTCCTCTTTTTACTGACTTGACTTCTCCTCATCCTTCAGACCTCTGCTCAGCAGTCCTTCATTCTCAAGGAAGCCTTTCTTAGCCTCTTAGATTAGATCGACTGTCCCCAAAAGGCTCTTAGAGCACCATGTTTGTATGACTGCTTGATTGTGTCTCTCTCGCTGGACAGAGAGCTCCACGAGAGCAGGGACGTGTTTACTCCTCGTGTCCCTGAAGCCCGGCACAGCGTAGGTGCTCAACACTTGTCATCCATCAATTAGACAATTTCAAAGGAACGTCTAGGGCAGAACAAGAGGATCACAGAAATGCCTCTAGCTTTCTAGATGATAGAAAATAGGATCCTTCCATCTGCAGCTGGGTGGGAGATAATTGGGAGGAGTCTCGAGGCCCCTCTAGACCCACACTCCTGGGGCCTCTGCCAGCATTGTAGAGCACAGAGCTGGTGAGTGAGTCATGCTGTGGAACCAGGACCAAAATACCTCCCTTTGCCTGTCTCTTCGGACCTTGGAATTCTCATTAATTTAACAACTTGCCTGTAGTTTTTAGCCCTGTTGTCCACTTCTTGAAATTCTCTCCTGTACTGCTTTTTCCTGTATTTTCTAAAATTTTTATCTTTTATCCCACTGCAAACATCTTGGCACCTCTTCCCATTCATTGGCTCCATCAGCGTACTCATTCCAAAATCCAGCTCTGATCTGGCACGCTCGCCTCTCATGGCTCCCATAAAGTCTGAACTTCCTGGCATTTCTTAAGAGGCACTCCGAGGCACTGCCAGCATCTCAAGTCTCATCTCCTGCCACCTCCCCATATGTCCCCTGCACTCGTTACAGCAAACCATTTGTTCTTTTATGCTTCTGTGCCTTTGCCTCAGCTGCCAAACTCCACTTTCTACCCCCACCTCCTTTACCGACCAGCCATTCACCGTCTCCGTGCCGGGGCGTGTCTGCTGCCTGAAAGCAGGGACTCAGTCACTTCCAGCCCGTTCAGACATCCCTTCCCGCAGTCTGCGCGTCCTTTCCTGGGAGGGCGCGCAGTGCCTCGCGAGTGGTAGACCTACTGTAATATTTGGAAAACTGCAAGGACAGTTCTTTTACCTTTAATGATACGTATAATAAATACTTATCTGAATGCCAAAGAACGATTATGAAAAACTAGAGTATTCGTGGATAAGCATTCCCTCTTGAACTCAAACCTGTTGATAGTCGAAGAGTAAAATGTCCAAACGTTTATTTACTTAAATCACCTTGATCTACCCTGAATGTATTCTTTCTGTCTCGCACAATGGTGTTTCCTTGACACACCCTCCTAAAGTGGATTTCTAGTCCCGACCTGGGAGTAAAATGTTGTCCCACACTTTTAAGATGATAGCTCCACCCAGAAGACTTTGAGATACTTTCCTTCTTGAGGTGATTTTTTTTTTTTTCTTAAATTTACAAGAGGAGATTCTTACACCAGTCAAAATGGATGTGTTCTGAAACCGCACATTGCGGTCCTTTTTCATGAGCTGTTATGAAAGCCAAGCTTCGGGGCAAAAGCAAGGAAACACTGGAGGAAAGGCTGTTTTATGCATTTCCAGCTGCAGAAAGTAGTAACACTTCATGTGGGAGTGCTGTATTCATTCTAGAATTTCTCCCCTAGAGAGATAATAGGACATTGCTTTTTCAGCTTTCAAAAGGGTATTACAAACATTCTCTCCCAACACAAATACCACATTTGACCTCATTCTCTCACTCGGTAAACTGTTTTCCTTAGCGTCATAAGAATTATTAATGGTTGTGTTGGTGACATAATTTCCAATAAAGTTTTCGGGAAGATTTGGAAATCATTTCATGCTTTCACTGGGATTGCCAGATGTGAAGGAGAATTAGGAATTAAACTGTCTGGCTTTGGCAGGTATTAGACTATGAAGTGCATTGTTGTACTGGAAATGAGAGTCAAAGGATAGGACTAAATAAACACTTGTCCTGGGTTTAGGAAAAAGTGTTAACAGTGTGATTCCCCGAGGATTGGTGTCGGGATTGCACTTTTGAAATACTTTAAAGACGATCTAGGAAAGAGAGTGAAGAGATTCTTAGCTCTTCTAGGTAAAAAAGTAGAATCGATTGGCATAAACCAAAAGAAGGTTCCAGAACATCATGCGAGTGGGCCGAAGAGGAGCAGATGGGACCTCATTTTCAATCAATTCAGCTTTTAAGTAGTTCCTCCTTTCTCCACCTGATGAAATGCCATAATTGTTCTTTTGAAGGGTCCATTCAGCTGCGTTAATTTCTTATTTCTTATCCTCCTAAGCTATTTGGTTTTTAAATGTGTATTTCCTCTCTCCGTGTGCATATATCATATGTATGCATACATAAATTATTCATGTGTTAAAAAATCTTCACAGATTTTATTTTATAATCTTTCCCTCCTTGCTTTGCTTTCATTTTTTCCTCCTCTTTAATAACTTCTTATTTGTAGACAGGTCATTTTGTAGGAATAATGTGGTAGAATATTTATTGTTAAATACCGACAATTTTATTAAAATACCTTGCATAACTTATTATATGCTATTTTTAGAATGAAAATGCCTCTTAGGAGCTTTCTTTTTAAAACTCAGTAATTGCTTAGCTCCCAAACAGAGTTAAAAATCTACCCACTATATCCTTTTATGATTTCTAAGAGGTATTACTAATCTGCCTTTTAGTACCCATGGGAGGTGGAGCTTTTAAATGGCATCAGTGTGCCTTGTATTAATAGCCTTGTCTTGACATTGCTGCTCTTACCACCGAAACGACGGCATAAACTCTGACAACTGTAGCTTCATCACTTTGTGAAACATATTACAAAATGATTTATTGGCCATTGCTTGGTATTCATGTTTGATTCTTAAAATTCAGTTCAAATCAGTTAAAGATTTAATATTAAATATTCATAATAAATATTTTTTAAGCCTGTGAAGTATATCTATGACTCAGTTCATGAGCTAAGGCATGCATTTTTCATAAGGTCTCTGGAAAATAAAAATTATTTGGATTGCATAAATATGTTTAAATTTCATGTTTCATAGACTTGGTTAGTTGTCTGTGATATTAACTTTGATCTGGGCCATTAAACAGTCTTACAAATAAAAGTTTTTTTGTAAAAGGATAACCAGTTTGCTATTTTCCTATTGTAGACATTAACCTACATTTTGGACCTTTAGTCGCTTATTTCTTCTTCTAATTTATTCCCCCTTGAGCATGATCTGATACTTTTCTGACCTGATTTTAGAATCTTTATCTTATTACTGTTTTAAAACAAGCCCCAAATTTAGCAGGAAACCATTTGCAAGATAAATTGGCTTAGAGGACTGAGATGAACACCAGCAGATTTACTTTCTCGTGTTTAAATAAAGTACTCATTTTCCATGAAGTAACAAATTTCACTTGCAGACATGATTTATCCAAATCTGAAGAAGAGAAGAAACTAAAAAAAGGATTATTCGAATTTTAGATTTGTAGGGAAAGCAATGTTGTTAGTAGAGAAAATAATGTTTTTAGTTATTTCATTTGGATTCTGAAAATGCTTGCTTAAATCAAGCCAGGCAGTGGCATAAGACAGTGGCTCCCAAGTCAGTTTATATTCTAGAAACATAATAAGAGATGACCCACGGCTAGGTGTTCTCCGCTTAGTCTGTGAAGAAACATGCGCTGAGTACCTGCCGTCTGCCCCCCCCCCACCATGTGGAAGGACACACAGACACACTCACTGTCGTCGAAGAGCCCCCAGTCTGACTGGGGAGAAGCATGTACACAGATACAAAGGCAAGTCAGGAAGAGCAGTGTTAGAAATATTCGTGGGACTGCGGGGAATATACCCAGAGCCAGTTGCTGAGTTTAGAACTGCTGGCTTGAGCTACTGGTGCTTGGTGGTCATTTCACATTTACAAAATAGAACGTTAGAGATAATGGTATTAATACAGAGAAGGGTTTTGCGTGAAATCTCCCTGTTTTCAATTATAGTTTTAACTTAGATGTTGAAAATTGAAAATGTTTATCACTGAGGAATTTGTAGTTTAGTCTGATACCTTTAAAAATGCAGTGCGTTGACATGGTTTTTAAAAAGTAAATATTATAGGGCGCCTGGGTGGCTCAGTAGGTTAGGTGTCTGCCTTTGGCTCGTTTCACAATTTGGGGCTCCTGGGATCAAGCCCCCGTGTTGGGCTCCCTGGTCAGTGGGGAGGCTGCTTCTCCCTCTCCCTCTGCCCCTCCACCCGGCTCATGCTCTCTCTCTCTCTCTCTCAAATAAATAATAAAATCTCAAAGAAAAAATAAATTTTATAACTTGAACCAATTCAGTCATTTACTTTGGTTGAACTAAATTTTGTTTTGAATTTTGAAAAGAGCCCAAGACTTAAAATTTGCCATATCTAGATATTCTATAGTTGACCATGATTATTCAAGATGTGCAGAGATGTTCAGAAAATTGTGTCAGTGCAGATGGATGCTCCCTTAAGAACACCATGTGATATGAATGAAGATCCAAGTCTGCGAAAACCGACCAGTTGCACAACCATGGGATTTATTGGGAGACTCTTTTATAATGGACATCTCTCTTTTATTAAGACGATTAAATGTTCAAAATGTGATATAGCTAACTTTTTAGGAAGACATCTATTAATTTCAGTAGGATTCACAATAGTACAGGGTAGATCTGTGTTATATACTGTATTTTGCCTATTTGGTTAAGGAGAGGTGGCATTTAATTGGCTCAAAATGCCCCCATATGAACCTGGTAAAATCTTTCCAGTGGGTGGTTAATACTACAGCATTAACCTACCCATTTGTAACTATGGTTGCCATCGTGTCTCGTAAGTTTTAAGGGAAAATAAAAGGACTGATCATTAGCTCTTATGTAATAGGCGGCTCTCCACAGTCCAGTCTCGATCTTGCAGTTCCTAGAGGAAGTCTGGGTCAGTCTGGCTTCCTGTGACTAGTGGCTACCCTCCCAAAGTCTAGTTTCTAGTGCTAGAAGTGCTGACCTGGATTTCTCTTGGTGGGGCAGTCATCGTGATGTCAACCATGCTATTTTCTCCATTCTGTGACCTTTTGGTTTATAACCTGGCGGGGGGTGAGGAGGGAGAAGAAGAATTGAAATGCCTGCTATGGGAATCTATTTCTTCCAGAAGACAGTTCTTCTATTGGAATGCAATACTGATTAGCCACTCCCTTCTTCATTTTCAGTTCGGCCCTAGTTGCTAACAGAGGCCTTGCCATGGGTCTTCAATGTCTTCCTAGTTCATCAATCTTTACACATACTTGGGATAGGTCTCTTTGCTTAAGGGAGACCATCTTAGATATTCAAGGACTGATAAGGTCTCCGTTTAATCTTGGGTTTTTCCATTTTCTGCTCTAGTTAAACACAGGCAAACCACTTGACCCCTGCCCCTCCTCTCATGACCAACAGAGGCCACCGACTCCGCAATGCAGGGGTCCCTTTCAGTCCTCTGAAAGGAGCAGGAGTGAATGGTCTTCACTCGGCACAAAATGCCAGCAGGGATGGGTTAGCTAAGAATCCAGCTCTAGCTAATCAGAGAGAAACAAGGGTACTGAGGGTGGAGCACCCACTTTCCCACCCACCTTCTGCCACAGAGGGGTGAGAGTCTGGGGAGGCCCGGCCTATAAGTACACCCAGTTTCTTCCGGCCCCTCCTTGTTTTAACTGTCTCCCTCCCTGATCTCTTTGTTCCAGTTCCTCACTCACCTAGGAGCAGAAGAAAGTGGAGCTAGAAAAAGATGCTGGTGTCATTCTTCTAATTTAAGGTGTTTCTTGGGGCGCCTGGGTGGCTCAGTTGATTAAGCCTCGGACTCTTGATTTTGGCTCAGGTCATGACCTCGGGGCCGTGGGATTGAGCCCCCATAGGGCTCCATGCTCAGCTGACAGTCTGCTTGGGATTCTCTCTCTCCTCTTCCTCTGCCCCCCCCACTCACTCACTCTCTCTCTCCCCTCTAAAAATAAATCTTTTTTTTTAAAGGTGTTTCTTATCGAGAGGGTTTTTAAATCATAAAATTAAATTTGACTCCTGTTTTTAAGTTCTGTGACTCACGTAGCAGGATAACCAAATAGTGTGAATATTGTTAGCAGTGGCCACTTTCTAAAACTAAATTGTAATTTCTGCAGAAATCATGTGACTTCGAGAGCTCATCATTAAGAGCTTAAGTTTTCTAGGTTCACCTATAATTTCAAACCGAGGCAAGCCTATGTCTAAAGACTGTTTTTCTAAATCCCTTTGTATTCCTGTCATTTCTACCAAGGCATGATCATCTTGGGAAAATACCACACAGAAGTAGAATCAGGGGGTGAAAGGGGAGCTTTTGTAAGATGGCAAGTGAATAGTCGACCTTGATTTCTGATAATCCCGTGTTTCCATCTGATGATGAGTGAGTACACTTTTCAGTATATTTCCACCTTTATGAACATAGTGATCTTAAGCAATTATCTACTGATTGTCTTTTCCATTTCTAGTCAACAGTGATTCATTGATTTTTAACCGTAGAGTAAATCAGCTGGTGCTTAGGAAGGTATTAGAGTACCAGTGAGTCACAAAGGCACCTACTGACTCTCATTCACTCTCAGGAAGGAGTATGTAGTTTTCCTTCTCAGGGGAATTGAGTGTTACACTGCTTTGTAGCCATTCTTTGAATCATATAACATTACGATTTGACATGATTATTATTAATTGACTTGGGGTTAGACAATTCTCATATTTGGTTTTGCTTTCAGATTTAATGACATACAGGCTTTGAGAAGTGAGCAAATTCAATTTTTCTGGTGACTATTATAGCATTTTCTGGTGACTATTATAGCGTAAGCCGTCAGAGTACAGTACTGTGGAGAGAATATGAAGTTATGTCCTGATCTCTTGCTGATTTTGTAAAGTATTGCCAGATATGCTCTCTGACCCAAGCCCCTCTTCCCCATTCCATATTCTCCATTCTCTCTTTTCCTTTTCTTCTCTCATAACCAAAGCAGAAATTTTCGGATGCATTCATTTATTCAGTAAATAGTTATTGAGGAATTATGTGCCAGGTTAGACAGGGGGAATGCAGTGGTGCGTACCATGGACACGGTGCCTACTTTTTCACAGAACTTACAGTCTAGTGCAGGGGTTGGGAGGCGTGGTGGTTACAGATCCATCCTATTGCCTGTCTTTGTAAAGAGTTTTATTGGAACACAACCATACCCACTCATTTACATATTATTGGTGGCTGCTTTTGCACTATGATGGCAGACTTGAATGATTGCAACAGAGACCTTTGGTCTGCAAGGCCTAAAATATTTACTCTTGACCCTTTACAGAAAAAGCTAACCAACCCCTCTTCCAGTGGGTATGGTGAAGAAATTAAAGTGCAGGCTGGAGCCCGAAAAGCTTTATTAACCTTGTTAAAGAGTATAAACTCTCTTGAGGGAAGTGGACCAGTGGTGGAGTATTGTAAGCAGAGAAAGTAACATGTCCCTATTTGGATTTTAGAAAAGTCACTATGGTTGCTATGTAGAAAAAACAATGAAGAGCAAGTTAAGTGCATGCATTAGAATGAGAAGCACTCGGGCATAGTGGTTAAGAGCCTGGACTCTTGAGCCAGACTGCTGAGATGCAGATTTTGGCCTACCATGTACTGATTTTTTTTTTTTAAGATTTTATTTATTTGACAGAGACACAGCGAGAGAGGGAACACAAGCAAGGGGAGCGGGGGAGGGAGAAGCAGGCTTCCCACTGAGCCGGGAGCCCGATGCGCCTGGGATCAGGACCTGAGCCAAAGGCAGACACTTAATGACTGAGCCACCCAGGCACCCCTACCATGTACTGATTCTGCTGTTAAATAACTTCTCTGTCAGATTTTCTATCAGTAAAATGGGGGTGGTAATCACAGAACCTAACTCTTGGCAAAATAAATAATCGATATATACAAAGCACTTAGAACAAAGTATTTGCAGTCATCACTATTATCACTGTTGTAGTAATCCTGCTAAGGGGTGAGGGTGGTCTGAACTAAGGCGATGGCAGTGATGGAAGCGGCCAAATTCAGGAGCTGTAAAGACAATAGAATTGACGGGTGTCAGGGATTGGTTGGACGTCAGCTGGGTAGATCAGAGAGCAAGAAGTTGAGGATGAAATGTAGGTGTTGGGTTTGATCGGTTGAGCGGATGGTGGTTCCTGTCCCCAAAGTAGGGAAGAACTGTAATCGAAAGAGGTTTGTGAAGTGACGTAAACAGAAGTTCAGCTTGGGGTGTCTTAAGCTTAGGTACTTGGTTGATGTAAATAGAAATCTAACATGGGACTAGATTGACATATAAGTAGATAGAAGGTTGATTGATACAAGTAGATGTAATAAGATTGATGTAAGTAGACATTTGGGAAGCAGCCAACTGTAAGGATTAGAGATGAGAAGTGTGATGTGGGCTGAGGAAAGGGATGTAGGAATTGTCAGTGTGAATCTGGTCATGGCACTTGGATAACCCAGAACGAAGCTGGAGTCTTAGAGAATTATGAACTATGAAGAACACCAACAGAGGAGGATCAGACAAAGAACCCGTAAGCCAAAGAAAAGATCTAATTTGGAGGAAGATAAGCATGAAGTTTAAATCCATTAAATATTCTCTTGTCGAGGTGGGCGAATTTGAGAAATATTTAAATTTGCAAGTTTTGCGTCAGCATAGGCCAGCCTAAACCATAGCGTGTATTTCACAATGGGTCTTCCATGTACTGCGATTTCACAAACGCCATGTTCCATACTCTTCCAGTATACACTGTGATCTTTATGGAATATTAGGCAATGTAGAGTGGTTGCTCTGGCGACAGATGTTGACATCTGATGACCCGTTCAGTCTGCTTTTCTGTATTTGACATTTCCTTCCCCTCATTTTTTACCTCCCCAGTTACAGACTCACTGGAGTCTTGATGTGAAAAATTGAAGTGGGGGAGACTGTCTTCTTTATGTGTTATACTTGGTTCAACATCAGTAGCTTGGGTCCAGTATCGTAAAGTTTTAGAAAGATTTTTCTATTTTAATTGGCTTACAACACTGCCACAACACTTTTTTGGAAAGAGCCGGGAGCTACGTTGGAGAGTCAGTAGGGCTCACAGGTTAGGCTGCAGCTAAGTCCTTGCCACTTAGGTGTGTGATGATAGAAGGCTGATCCAGAAGCCTTATCTACCTTATAACACATGCCTGAAGAAAGGTATCACATTTATATAATCAGGCTGAGTGTTGCATTTTATATTTAGTTTTGTGTTATAGGAGGAAAAACTTTGAAACGGACCAGAAAGATTATTAGGTGTACTGTCTGACTCTGCTTCTGGGTTATCTTGCCCTCTCCTTATCTTTGAGCTATTTACAGTGCTAGAAACAACAGAATACTGATGGTAATGCAAAAGATTCTCATCCATTGAAATGGAAATTGTGTCCAGTGGAGTGCAGTTGGTTATCGCCTTGTGGATATTGACCAGTGTTACCAGTTTTGCATCTATTTACAAACCCTTTGCCGTATTCTTGATGTTTAGATATTTGTTCTTTGGATTCGCCTTCGAACCACTTTATCACCATACAGGTTTCCTTTTTAAATAAGGGATCAATTAAACTCTATGTCTGATGTTAAAAACAATTGTTTTGTTACCTACACACATGTGTGTTTATACGTGCATATAACACCTCTAGAAAGATTCCCAAAGTGCTGGCTGTGATTGCCTCTATAGGAGAGGAGGCAGGAAAATGTGCTTTTCATTAGATGCCCTTTAGGGTCCTTGGAATTTTCTATCATATGCTTATATTACCTAAACAAATAAATTTTTAAAATTCCTTTTTGAACTCCCCCAAATCAATCCTTAGCTAGCCCTTACCAAAACTTCAGCTAAATTCACATTTAAATTAATTGGCTGGGTGATGGACACTGGGGAGGGCACGTGTTGCGGTGAGTGCTGTGTGTTGTTAAGACCGATGAATCACAGACCTCTACCCCTGAAACAAATAATACATTATATGTTAATAATAATAAAAAAGATAGATTAAAAAGTAATAGAAATTAATTAATTAACTGGCTGTCTAAAGAATCTTCGTTTCTCAATAAGCTCCCAGCAGATAGCAGCCTACATCTCAATGTCATACCGAACCCTTTTCTTCTGTACTCTTTAAGGTCAAGTTTTTAACTTTACTTTTCAAGATAACTCTAAGACCGTAGACACATTTTGGTCAGATGGTCCTAATTCTGTTATGAATCTATGAAGGACTCCGATAATCTCAGTGTGGAGTGAAGGCGCAGACCCGGCTGCCTGTTCTGCAGTTTTAAGTTCACCTTGCCTCTTCCCCAGCTGTGCATCTCAGTAATCCTCTTGGCTAATTATAGCTAGCAGCTCTTCCTCTGAGCTTGAGGTTCTCAAGCTTGGATGCATATTAAAATCACTTGGGGAGCTTTTAAAAATGGGAATGCCCAGACCAATTAAATCACGAAGTCTGGGGGTGGGACACAGACATCAGTATTTTTTAAAGTCACTGAGGTGATGCTAATATTGAAAAACGCTGCCCTGTGCGAAGAATGGTACTGATTTAGCAAAAGCTTCACATTGGATACCTCGGCAGCAAAAGCACTCGGGATTTCTGACCGGAAGATCTGCAGGGGTGGTGGGGGGAGGGTCCACACAGACACGGGAGACAGCCCTTACAGAATATCCGTATGCACCAAATCTGGTTTTCCTTGGGCTACCTCTGGAATGGGGCAGACTAGGTATTTGGTTTAAAGGCCTAAACTGACTTAGTTAGTCTTTACCATATTGTTTTTGTTTTTTTTAAAAAAATAGTTCTGAATTCAGCTAAACTCTCGCTGAGTAGAAAATAACCGACTATTGAGTGCCTATCCCCGCCTTTTCCTCTGCCGTTAGAGGCACAAAGCCAGCCTCGTGATGGGTGCCATCCAGTACCACTGCCACCATATGGCTGTATTACTGACAGGTAGTTATATTTATCATACACCGGACGTCTGGGAAAACCACATACTGTACATGACCTATTAAATGTCTGTTTTTGTCAAAGCTCCTAGAACCCCAGTGCTTTAACCCATAACAATGTGCTTTATTAAGAGGTCTTTGATAGTTAGTTTTAGAAGGAGAGAGGTTAAAAAAAAAATGTATCCATTCGTTTATTTTGGAATGGTAAGGCAAGGAAATAGCCTATTTCTTGGGATGTCCTCCCCCTGCCCAGAAGATATCTCTTAACGGAAAGTCCTGATTAATAGCCTGCTTCTGTTTAACATTTTAAATCTTTTTATTGTTGCCTCAGCCTTTTATTAAACATGAAAATTTGTATCATAAACTCTTCTGTGGTTTGCTTTCATGTACTCATTGTATATCCCCCTCCCTTTTGTATAGGAAGAGAGAGATGTCAATAACCCCATGCCTAACCGAGGAGGCAATGGATTAGCTCCTGGGGATGACAGGTTCAAACCTGTGGTGCCATGGCCCCATGTTGAAGGAGTAGAAGTGGACTTAGAATCTATTAGAAGAAAAAACAAGGCGAAAAATGAACAAGAGCGCCATGCTGGAGGAGATAACCAGAAAGACATAATGCAGAGGCAGTATCTCACATTTAAGCCTCAGACATTCAGCTACCGAGATCCTGTGCTACGTCCAGGGGTCCTTGGTAACTTTGAACCCAAAGAACCTGAGCCTCACGGAGTGGTTGGTGGCCCTGGAGAGAACGCCAAGCCATTGGTTTTGGGACCAGAATTCAAACATGCAATTCAAGCCAGCATTAAAGAGTTTGGATTTAACATGGTGGCAAGTGACATGATCTCACTGGACCGCAGCGTCAATGACTTGCGACAAGAAGAGTAAGCACATCCTCTTCTTTCTAAAATTGGGGCAACTATTGTTTTGATAGATATTTAGTTAGATTGTTAGAAGGGAGAAAATATTTTTGCCTTTATTTCAAGGAAATAAAAGGCTCTTCGGTCTGCAAAATGGCCAGGAGGAGGAGATCGCTTCATTTATGCCATAAGATTGAAGGTATGACATACAAAATTCTGGGGGTTTGACATCAGTGCTACTCAGATGTGGTCCCTGGACTGGCACCAGTCTGTGAATTTTTTGTTACCAATCCACAATGAGAAGGTGAACTTGTACCAGAGTGTAAACCAACCAGTAAATACTTTGTTTAGTACAGTGACAATTTTTTAATAACTTTCTCGATGCGTTGATTTTCATGCTGGATCAAGCCCCTTGTCTTGTGGAATAATAACAAATAGTAACACTGCTTTAGATGTCTCCTGTAATTACCTCGATATTGATGTTTCCCTTAATTTTTTTCTCAGTACTACACCTGATAATCAGAACTCTCTGGGTCTATGCAAAAGAAGCACCCGAACAGATAAAACCATGGCCTAAACTTTCAAATTATTTTCATGTAGTTTGATTTAAAATAAAGGATTTCCAGCTCTTTTGGTAGACAGTGGTTATTGAATGAACTCAAAGCTTTTCTCTTTCAGTTTATTTAATAACCAGTTCTACTCCTATAGGGATCTAAATAGGCTCCATTAACATGGGTGCAAATTTAATTCTGTGCTACTAGAAAACTCTCAAAATGTATTCGGATGATGTATTGTTAGTGGTTAATGTAATCTTCATCCTAAAAGGTTAACACCTTTATGCACACACACTCAGACCCCACAGCGGCGTCTGACCACTAAGAAAGATTCTATACCTAGTAAAGTGCTACTCAGTAGACGTTTTTTTTTTTTTCTTTTCAAATTTTTGTTTAAATTCTAGTTAGTTAACATACAGTACAATATTGGTTTCAGGAGTAGAATTCAGGGATTCATCACTTACATTCAACACCCAGTGCTCATTACAACAAGTGCCCTCCTTACGCCCATCACCCTTCTAGTCCGTCTCCCACCCACGTCCCTCCATCACCCCTCGGTTTGTTCTCTGTAGTTAAGAGTCTCTTATGGTTTGCCTCTCTCTCTCTTTTTCTTTTCCCCATCTCACATGTTCATCTGTTTTGTTTCTTAAATTCCAAGACTTTGGACCTTCAGATATTAATTCAGAATGAGAGGGGGTGAATGAAATATGCCAAGAGAGCAGAGGGAACAGAAGTACAGAACCATGATGGTGAGAGGGGTTAAAGCATCTAAAGGGACTACGAAGGACGAATCCTGGAGCAGTTGATTACAAGTCATAGTAGAGGCTTGCCTGGTCATAAGGTTGCCAGATAATTTTATTAGCAAATAAAAATAGAGGACACTTGGTTAGATTTGAATTTCAGATGAATAATGAAAAACATTTAGTATATATATCGCAAGCAGTGTATGGGACATACTTATACTTTAGAAAATTGTCGTTTGTCTGAAACTTGAATTTAACTGGGTGTCCTGTACCCTTCCAGTGAGGGGCTAAGGGTGGTTATTACGGAGCTAGAACTGCCATGCAAATAGCCTTTAGGACCCGTGTGAGGCTCTGCAGCTCCTGATCTGGAGTGTGTCCCATTTATCTAAAATATAGCACTTAAACATACTGTTTATCTCTGTGACAGAAGGTTCTTTGAGAACCTATCAATGGCATTCTCCCCACTGAGGACGGAAGGGAGGGGGAGAATAACGTATATTGACTTTCTACTACATGCCAGGAATTAAGTAAGAATTACTTAATTACTTAATTCTTACAACCAAACTGAGAGTTTTTAGCTATGTAGGTAAAGTCTGAAGCCTGGAGCTCTGACTTCTGTGTATTCGCCCAGCAAAATGGTAGAGTGGTGGTTCAGCCCAAGGTGGTTTGGTGCGAAAGCCCTATCTTTCCACCACATGTCACCTCAAGGTAGGTCTTTCCCTGGGAGATATGCCTCCGTGCCATGTTACAGTCAGTGGGTGAGCTTAGTGTAGAAATGGAGATTTTCAGCATGTGAGCTATTTATAAAAGATAGACCATAAAAACACCAATATAAATCTGGCTGATTTTTCAACATAAGAAATAGGCTAAGAAAATCAAATGACCTACAAGACAGAGAAGTACACGCCTCTGTGTCTCTCTCTCCTTCACCCCACACATCCATTCTGTCTGCAAGGCCCCTAGCTTCTGCCACCAAAATATGTCTCAGATTACTTCTGAGGCAAGTTCTTTCATCGCCACTGCCACCATCCAAGTCCAGGCCACCATCTTCTCTCTTGGAATCCCGCAAGAATCTCCTTCATGGCTTCTCCATTTCGACTTCTGCCTCCTACCTTATCCGCACAGAAGCCAGTGTGGTATCTGAACCACTCAGTTCGAGCTTATCTGTGATTCTTTGCCTTCCTGGTGCACTTAAAGTAGAACCCAAACTCCTGAGCAGCTGTCGCGACCCTTCTCTGCCTTGACCTCCTCTTGTTACTGTGCTCCTCGCTCACAGCGCTCTAGCTGGGCTGGCCTTTCCCGGTCTCTTTGCCTGTGCCCTTCCCTCCTCTATGAACACTTTCTCCCTTCCTGGGGCTCGCTCCTTCCCATTCTTTAGGTCTAGTGGAACCTCTCTATCCATGCTGTCTAATCCATGCCCTGCTTTATCTTTTAACACTGCTCTCTGGCCATTTCATTCATAGTACATATCTATTTTATGATTTATCAAATTTATATAGGTATTGGTTTATTTAGTTGTTTATTGACTATCTTTCTTACTACATGATAAGGTCCTGGGAGCAAGTCCTGTTTTCTTCACCAGGTACTTCCAGTAGCTGACACCAGTTGATAAATATCTGTTGAGAGAATGAATGAATGAATGAATTAATGAATGGAATCTGCTAGGGTTCCAACCTTGACTCCATTACCAGATGTGAGATCTTAGACTAGTTACTTACCCGCTCTAACCCTCGGTTACCTAATCCTTAAAATGGGTCTAACAGTACCTATCTCCCGGGATTGCCGTTAGAATTAAATGATGTAATAGGCTAAAAGTCTTTTGTCACAGGCCTGCTGGTTAGAAACGTAAGTGTTCTTGAATTATTATTATTATTATTATTATTATTATTATTATTATTATTGTCATCACTGTGGCACTTTCTTCAGGTCACATACCTTCTTGTCAAAATTTTAATGTTTTCAGTTATTATTTAACTTTGAGGTCCTCTGTTGCCTTTTGGAAAATGCAAATGTCACGCACTGCCTTATCTTCATCATCTCGCTTCTACTTGTACCTTCCCTCTCCTGTGGTAAGTTTTTTAGACACACCAATTGCTGCCCAAACCCCCAAACTCTCTGAGTCCTCCTTGGTCTTATATAACTTCCTTCCTTCCTTTCTCTCTCTCTTCTGTCCTTTCTTTCTTGCCTTCCTCATTGCATCCCTCTTTCCCCTTCTTTTTCCTCTCCCTTCCTTCCTTCTTCCATGCCACACATAGGCTGATCACTTGCCGTGTTCTTTTCTCTTGCATAAGTACTTAGAAATAGGTTATTTCATGTTTCTGTGTATCATTCCTGTAAGTATGCTGTCCCCGGCCAAACAAAAGGACCCAAGACTATCTTAGCAGGTGCTCCTAAGCCCCTCTTCAAACTTGTAAGCTAGTGGGAAAACTCTTTCTTTTATGCTTCAAAATACTCAAGCATTATAACCCCCAGAGAGAGAGAGTGCATGCAAGCTTGCGAGCTTGAGAGCGCATGGAGGGTGGGGCAGAGGGAGAGAGAGAATCTTAAGCAGGCTGCACCCCCAGCTTGGGGCCCAGGCGGGGTTCGATCTCACTACCCCAAGACCATGACCTGAGCCAAAATTAAGAGTTGGGTGCTTAACTGACTGCGCCACCCAGGTGCCTCCACCACCACACACCCCCCCTGCTCTGAAACTTTTTAAAACTGAATCCAGATTTTTTTCCCCCAAGATTTTATTTATTTATTTTAGAGAGAGAGTGAGCGCTGGAACAGAGGGGGAGGGAGACTGAGGGAATCTCCAGCAGACTCCATGCTGAGTGCATCATGGGGCTCGATCCCACAACCCCGAGATCATGACCTGAGTCGAAACCAAGGGTCAGTCACTTAACTGACCGAGCCACCCAGGTGCCCTGAATCCAGATTATTTTTTAAACTTGATTCTTTCTCATAATTAAAAAAAAAAAAGAGAGAGAGAAGCTTCATTCCTCTTTGAACACTGAAAATTCAATGTAGAATAAATAATTTCTAAGTAGAGTTATTCATATATTAGGATGTGGATAGTCTTAAGAATTTAATCTAAAATAAAAAGGCCAACAAATAAAACTTCCCTAAATTTTACATATTATCCAATATATATATTAGCACTTTTCTCCTTTTTCTGGAAACGTATTGAAAGCATAGCATACATCCATATCGCACACACAGCCTCCCTTATGCTCATCCCGCGTGGGGAATATGCTACACAGAGCCTACGAGAGACTGCACCTCTGGAATATAGGCCTTATCAGCCCTGTCCTCTTGTATCCATCAGACATTTATTCATTTATTTTTTTAAAGATTTTATATATTTGAGAGATAGAGATTGAGAGAGAGAGAGAGCACAAGCAGGGAGAGCAGCAGGCAGAGGGAGAGGGAGAAGCCGACTCACCGCTGAGCAGGGAGGCTGCCATGGGGCTCCATCCCAGGACCCCAGAATCAAGACCTGAGCCAAAGGCAGACGCTTAATCGACTGAGCCACCAGGTGCCCCTCCTTCAGACATTTAAATGAGCCACCTGCCAAGCCTGGAAACCAATCTTTGGGGCTATTTGTCCAGCTGTGACATCTGACACTGTGGTTAACTTGTTTGTTCTTGTGGCTGTTCCATAGTCTTTTCAGATGAATGTTCTCTACCTTAGAAACAAGAGAGAACTGCCCAGCTGCCAACATGACTCATACTTATGTATGTTACAGCTTTGAATTACATGTACTGGCTGAGTAATTTACTGGCTGTTGATTGCTTGTTAAAAGAGTGAGTAACTGTATTTTGAGTGAACTGGAGGCCTACTTCTTTTTTAGAAACTTGATCCAAGAATGACTTCACCTGCCTTCACACAAATTTCCTATAAAAAACACATACAGTTTTTTTCACAGTTCAACAGATATCAAGTATCTCCAATAAGCAATGCGCTGTGCTAACCCATCAGTTGACAAAATACTAGTCCTTGCCTTCAGGGGGCTCCCCATCTGCCCCTGGGGAGAAGGGAAAGAAATCCACAACAGGAGAGTCATAGGAAAGGGGTGAGCAAAATGATGTAGTTCAGAGGGGGGAGGGGCACGTCAAGTTACAGGAGTCGGAACAAGGTTGAGGGAGGGGACACCAGGGCTGAAGCCTGGAGGATGAGTCGGGTCTTCCCAGGAAGAGTTACAGGTTTAGAAGACATAAAGGCAGGCAGTGACTAGGAAAAAAGCGAGTAGTAGAGTATATACTTGGATCAGGAAGCATGTGTAGAGAAACTGGTAGGATAAGTAGGGTCAGGTTTGAAGACCACAGGGCCACACACAGAGTCTGCTGGTTGGTGGTCAGCAAATAGCCTCCAAAGGTTACACAGAGAACCTTAGGGGACTATCGGACTGGTAAAGATGTCGAGAATGGATTAGGGGGTGGAGACCCGTTGGAGGGTTAGTGGCTTAAGAGAAGGAGCTTCAGCGAAGGTTCCGGGACCAGAAAAAGGAGACTCAGTGTAAGAGAACAGAAGAGTTAGAATCAGTAGGCCTTGGCAGCTTGATGGAGTGGAAGGAGGAATCCAAGACAAATCCAGTGCTTGGAAGGGCAGTAACACAAAGAACGGCGCTGTTAACAGGAGAGGGCAGTTGGGATGGAGCAGGCCCAGTGACCTAAACCGCTTCCCTGGCCAGCTTCAGACGAGTTCACGCGGAGCCCAGCAGCATGGGGAGCCTGCGTGTGGGGAAAGGTGGAATGATCTGTTTGTGAATATGTTAGATTTTCTTCAGATAAAGCTCCAGATTTTATTTCCCCTGCTGAGAACTAACTGCTGATGCAAATACATGGAAATTATTCTTGCCCTTTTTCTGCCCAAGAAGGCAGACAATCAGAGGTATATAATCCAGGCTATTTAGTTTCAAACAAATGAATTAAATATTTTGACTTGTTGAGCAAATTCATCTGCTTCTAATATTTAACCTTTCCTCCTACCTACACACCAATTGCATTTTTATTTTGTAGAAAGCTATCTTCGTTGCATTTACAAAGTGAAATAATAGATGTTAAAGTGCTCCAGAAATTCTAAGAGCTATGCAAATGTTAATATGATTAATTGTTAATAACTTTCTTAAGCTTGTCTGTGGGAAATTGAAGGGTTTTTTTAGAGATATTTTACATTTACACTCATGCCTTATAGACCAGACAATTCTCTTCTTACCTGATACCAAAATATTCAGGTTTATACTCTTATTTCATGTGAATTGTGATCATGAGCTTTTTAAAAAATCTTTTCTATTCATGTTAAAGGCTTTCTTTGATATCTTTGTTTAGAATATAGTGCTATAATTTATAAAACAGATGCTATTTTCAAAACGTTTAGTAGATATAGTATAGGGTTCCTTTTAAATTTCAGTTTCTACGTATGACCCATAGGTTTCAGTTAGAGCTAACTAAAACTGAGCTGGTCATCAGAGGCTAAAACGAATTATTAGAATAATGTATAAACTCAATATACACATATATATATGTGAATCGTGTACATGCATATGGATTTCACCACTTTATCCCAATTTCTATTACCAGAATACGTGGTGGACCCCATCCAAACTGCACTGATCACAGTTACTAACACGTGAGCCTCTTCTCTCACGAGGATGGCCCAAGATATGTCTCATTTTCCAAACTACAGTTTGGCAACCCTAAATCTAATCTGTAGGAAGCACATTTGAAATTGGTTTCAGATGACCCATGATGGACATATTGCTTCTTTTTTATCTCCAAAGTATTACTTTCTAACTGGCTTGACATTTTTTACTCTTAGAAGCCACTTTTTGTAAGTTCAGAGGTTTCCCAGATTAACTTTCAAAATAAATTGTGCTCTAATGCCCAGTTTCCCTTTTTCCTTTTCTTCTAAACACACACATAGGAAACCATACACATGCTTACACACACTTTGCACTTTGGAGTTTTCTCAATTATGGTGGCCGAGCTGATTTTTGTTTAAGGTCCTGGCTGACAACAGGAAATGTATTTAGCCAAAGCGGAATTATTACAGAGGTCACGGGTAACTGCGGTCAGCCCAGTTTCCACAGCAGTTGAGAAGGGTACCACGTTCATAAAGTGAGCCTACAAAAACTGGAAATAGAGGAAATTCCCTCTAAGCCACCGTGAGCAGAGGGGCAGCAAATCTGGAGTGCTGCCCTCTCCTTGATAGTACTCTGGGATGGCTCACTCCCCTTGGCGGAAACATTCTTCTCCTGCCGAGACCTCATTTGGTTGATAAGGACCTTCCCATTCAGTAGTCATTTTCCAAGTTGCTCTATCGAGAAGGGCCCTAGCGTCATTTCCCCTGCCCTTATCTGCCCCTCCGTCCCCATCACCGGCATTACAAAAGTGTAAGGTATGCCTGAGGAAAAATTATGAACTCAGGGGTTTATTTTTGTTTTTTTCAAGCCCTCCACCCCCAACCAGGAATTTAGAATAGATTCCCTGCTGGCTAGTTAGAAAAATATTTATAGAAGCACCACTAGATATCCCATAACATCCCACCCCGAAGGTAGACAATTTCGGGGAAAGGAAAATCTTGACTCTCCCCCCCACCCCCTTCAGGATAAGTTTCCCACCCCTGAGGAGCACTGCCATGGAGGTTAAGGGATGGTTTTGATGCTCTCTTCTACAGCATCTCAGTTTTGGAGCTAACAATTATTTCAGATGCTTAGTCCCTGTCCTCTGCTACAAGGTTATCAATTCCTCCCCGGGGAGAGCTCCAGACACAGACCCAGGCAGGCCACGGTGCCATGTGGGTGTCAGAACACACGTCCCCCTAGGGGGTTGGCACGACCTGCTCTGGTAAAATAGCAGCTCAGACGAGTGGATGAAGCCAGGGCCGTCAGATACAGCCTGTTTATTCCAATGTGTGTCTCCTCAATGCATATCGGCTCTTGTGTGTTTGGTGAATAAGAGAAATGGTATCAATTCCGTGCGGAAGTGCTGAGGGTTCCTACATCTCGTCGTGCATGTGAATGTTTAGAAGTGGTCAAGGGCAAGGTTTCTCGCAAAGTGACCTGAACAGTGTATTTATGAAGATCCTAAGAGAAAAGCTGACAGTCTGGAGGAATACTTTTCTTTAGTTCAAGATAGCGGGGGCTGGGGGGGTGTAGTGTCTCCTAGATGCACTAACTACACTTGCTACTATATTAGGCTGTCTGGGGAAGCTGCCAGTGCATCCAGAGAAGCTGAGAGGAAATGGATTGGTGAAGAAGGGTGTCTCTGGATCAGACTTTTAATTTTGGCGAAGTTGCTCTGTATTAGAAGCAAATGTCCCCGGGGCCTACAGGAAGGAAAACAGAAACGCCCGGGATTAGAGGCTGCAAAGAATGGCCTGTGAACGTCAGTGGTGATTTTAGCTTACGCGGATTGATTTTGTTCTCCTCGGGGCTCTGGTCCTGACGTTCCCTGGGTTTGGAGTGGTCTCGTCCTTTCCCTATTTTTCCTTTAAGTCCTCTTTTCTTTTTTTAAATACATGATTTTGCAAAACAGAGGTTTATTGGGAGAGGATCGATCGATCGATCGATAGATCTCTATATGCCACTGTAGCAGAAGTGTCTGTATTGTACCCAAATGGTAGTCAAAGCCAAACTTGTGGACAGAGGCATAGTGTGACTGCAAAGTCATAAGGTGTTTTCTACATTTAAGATGAATTATGTACATGAAACTGGTTAACTGTTAAGCCAAGCATGAACAAACAGTTAAGGAAGAGAAGAACCCTACCTTTATTTATTCCAGAAGCCCTGCAGCCATCCTCGAGGTTAGTGCTCTGTAAGGGAGTGCTCCTGTTAGGCCACACGCTCGGGAGAAACTCTGGCCAGTTTAGAGCCAGGTCTCACTACTGTCATGATAGGCTGTAAAAACCCAAGGTGACAGCCTCACCCTTTCCACATGGACACATACAGATACCTCTGGGATATCCGGTAGAAAGGATTAGTTTTGTAGAAAAGCAAAAGGTAGGATCTGGGAGAGATGGCAGTCTTTGAAAGTGGTTGCACTTTTAAAGGTCAGAGCCTTCCTTCCTTTTGACTGATTGAGTTTCAGGCTGACATCCGCTCTGCGATGTGTGGGGCAATTTTGACAGCTCCCCCGTGGTAGACACAAGTCCTTGGGGGAGAGCTGTAAGGAAGGATCATCAGTATCAAGTTTTTTTTTTTTCCATAGCAAGTATTATAGAAGAAGTAAGATGAATAATTTGTCGTACGACTTCTTGAGTGCACTTGTAAGTTACTTATCTTTGCTCACTTTAAGCTGAGAATGTAAAAAAAACGCACTTGGTATGTTGCAAATAGAATTACTCTTATTCTCGCAACACATAAGGTGAACATGCTAAAAAGTAAAAAGGTCAAGTGAATTGCGTGCATTAAAATTATGTTAAAATACAGTTTGAGTTCAGTAATGTCCAGGAAATGGCCCATAGTTTTGCTCTCTTCTTCACGGCATCCCTGCAGCGAGATTCCACTCTCCAAAATGTAGTCAATGTGTAGGAGGAAAAAATCACAGTTTTAATAACCTAGTAACTCATTTTAGAATGAGCCATGCCATTTTAATCAAAAGGAAAATACCGCTCATTCTCCAGAATAGCGGGTCCCAGTGAGCAAATCAAACACCAGGATGAAGGGCTCTGGAGAACCATGTGAGAACCTGCACGGCATGTTCTTAGACCCTGGACGTGCACTACTGTGACTTTAAAGGAAGGAGTTGTGAAGTCGTCCCCAGAAGCAAATGTGAACAGCAGACCGCTGTGTTTCATCGTTTGTGAGGCAGGAGCTCCCTCCAGAGCCACACGGGCTGTGCCGCAGGCCTGCTGGCGCGGGTCGCTCCCTAGGAAGACGGGCAGCGCACCCTTCTTCTCTGAAGGACAGAACGGGAAAGGAGCGACGAAGGAAGACAGACAAACTCTTTCCTGAAAGTTTTTGTTGAGGCGTGTGTGAAGCACAGCTGATTGGGGAAGTAGCATCAGGTAGTCAGTCTTAAAATCAAGCAAAGAGGGGCGCCTGGGTGCCTCGGTCAGTGAAATGACTGCCTTCGGCTCAGGTCATGATCTCAGGGTCCTGGGATCGAGCCCCAAGTCCAGCTCCCTGCTCAGCGGGTAGTCTGCATCTCCCTCTGCCTCTGCCCCTCCCTTGCTCTCTCCCTCTTTCTCAAATAAATAAATAAATGGTTTAAGAAAATAAAATCAAGCAAAGAGTATCTTCTAGGCAGACAGTGAAACAGCCTAGACTGGGTTTGACTGCTTCGTAACCTTCTCTGGCTTCTGTCATATCTGCTAGTCTCTGCCTCCACAGTCAGATGCTGGTCATTAGAGCTCAGGGCAGGACAAGTTGGAGTTAAGGGTATGCTAGGGGACATAGGCCATAGACCTAGAAAGACACAGAAGGGCAAGTTCCAGCCCAAGGGCATTTATTTATACTTTTTTATATGGTTCTTTGGGGAAATATTTCTCAGTCGCTTTATTTTATTTTTTTTTAAAGATTTCATTTATTTATTTGACAGAGAGAGCACAAGCAGGCAGAGTGGCAGGCAGAAGCAGGCTTCCAGCTGAGCAGAGAGCCCGACATGGGGCTCGATCCCAGGACCCTGGGATCAGGACCTGAGCCGAAGGCAGATGCTTCACTGACTGAGCCACTCAGGCGCCCCCTTCTCAATTACTTTAAATGCAGTATAAGCCATGTTTACCACGTCCACGGAATTAACTCTGTCATTGTGATGGTGCTTTGCTCCCCTGTTCCTCTGATACAGCAGGTAATGAAGACAGAGGTCCTCAGTAAATGACAGGATCAGTAGCATCATTGTCCATTTTATTGAGCACCTACTATATGTCTGGCAGTGTGCCAGGGGCTTTGATACACAATCTCCAATCGTTAAAACCATATTGAAACAGTACATGTTTTTTCCCCTGTGTTTTTAGTACCTGAGGCTCAGAGAAGTAGGTAGTTTGAAGGTCACATAACTTTAAGATGGTGGCACTGGGATTCAAAGTCTGGCTTCTAGGGCACGTTGCCTTGTTAGTGATGCTAGACTAATGGCCAACGGGGTTATGTTACAGGACACTACAGTGTGTTTACTTTATGAAAAAGAAAAATGGGGAAAGTTAGGAAAAGGTAAAAGGCAAAGACATTTTTTTTAAAAGATTTTATTTATTTATTTATTTATTTATTTATTTATTTGAGAAAGAGTGACAAAGATAGCCAGAGAGAGCACCAGTAGGGAGGAGACAGAGAAGTAGGCTCCCCACTGAGCAGGGAGCCTGATGCAGGGCTCGATCCCAGTGACCCGAGCAGAAGGCAGATGCTTAACCGAATGAGCCACCTAGGCGCCCCGGGCAATGACTTTTTAGCTCGTTATTGCCGAATGTTTTTCTGCCGGTAAGACAGGGTTTCTCAGTCTCAGCACCATCACGTTCTTTGTCGTGGGCACTGTCCCGTGCATAGTAGGGTGTTTATCAGCATCTCTGTAGTCTGCCCACTTGATGCCAGGAGCCCACGCACCCCTGGCCCTGGTTGTTGTGACAGCAACAACAACAGATGTCTCCAGAGTTTGCCACATGTTTCAGGTAGGGCAGAATCTGCCCTGATGAAGAATCACTGCCCTAGGAAGTCAATCAAGGTCATGTTTCGGTGGGCAGGGTGAGGGTGGTGGTAATACAATAGAAAGAACGGAGATGGGATTTCTAGCATTTTGGAAAAGAAAAGCACAGATTGATTGAGCCAAATAAATAGGAAGACCTGATCCTTGGTAAAATGAAGTTAGTTATTAGAAGTGGAGGATTTTGTCATGGGTCTCCGGCTCCCTGGGGGCAGAGTATCAGTGGCATTACAGTAATCATTCATAGATAACATGGATATCTCTTTCACTTTGGTTCTGTGTAACGGATACTGGGGGTGCAATGCACAGAGCTGCCCTTTATTTATTCCACTACTGAAAAAACAAAAACCCAATCCTGCCTTTTGTTTAATCCCACATTTCAGTCAGTGGTGGCCACTGATGACATTTTCCAGATTGAGTACATTTTGTCTGAACTTATCCTAAGTTATTCAACCCATCCTTCTCTTGAATTATCTCTTATTTCTATTCCACCCCCCTTTTAAATCTGGACAATTAATACTTGTTGGGAAGGGAAATTATTCTAAGTAACAAATATTGACAATGCCTATGTTATTAACCTGTGAAGATAATTTTATACATATTAGGACCATTGTAAGGCAGTGATATTTCTGTTATGTATCAGCAAGTGTCAGAATGAATTAGGTAAAGGTAAAACCTATAACAAAATATCTGTTTAGTGACTTGGCCTGTTCAGATTCTATGGACCAGCAGTTCTTCACCTTTTGGTCTCAGGCCCCCTTTAAATGTTTAAAAATTATTAAGAGCCCCAAATTATTAGACTTCTTTTATGTGGGATGTATCTATCAAAATTTACCCTATTGAAATTAAAGCAGAAGTTTTTAATTATTCAGTTAATAGTAATAAACCCCTTACATGTTTACACATTTTATGAAAAATTAATTTTCCAAAATGATGAAGTATGGTAAGAGTAGAATTATTTTGCATTTTTACCAATTTCTTTAATGTTTGGCTTATAGAAGGTATCTAGATTCCAATATCTATTTCTGCCCATATGTTGTTTTGGTTGAAATATATGAAGAAAATCTGGCCTCACACAGATATGTAATTGGAAAAGAGGAGTATTTTTAATAGCCTTTTCAGATAATTGTGGGTATTCTTCCTTGATAACTATGCCGAAACATAACCCATAGTAGTTTTTGAAGAGTGGTTCCAATGTAGAATCTACAACCATACCAACAAGCCTCTAAGACTCTGTTGTTAGTCTGTCTTGCAGGTCAGTGAGTCTTTTCACCCTGAATGATGTAACATCACCTGTTCATATCCTGAGTAATGCAGATCTTCCAAGTATTGACAATTTCATCATATATATATATATATATATATATGATAATATATATCAGATTGATATATTGATATATATATATATATCAATCATCATCAGTTCTCATCAGGAAGGGTTTTAACTCCTGGAAAGCTGTCATAATTCCAAAATTCTAAGTTTTGCTTGAAAGTGCAAGTTTTATCATCAGAAACAAGTGATGTCAGCTGCTTTCCTTAAAGTGACAGGCTCCCTTCATCCACATTTGAGAAAATGCCAAATAACCAAAAATGTCATCCTTTGAAAAAAATTGGCTAGTTCTGCTTGGAGCTCAATTATGCAGGTGCTTTTCCTTGCGA
Organism: Ursus americanus; assembly: GCF_024610735.1. Lineage (NCBI taxonomy): Eukaryota > Metazoa > Chordata > Mammalia > Carnivora > Ursidae > Ursus > Ursus americanus. The sequence continues at coordinate 59,225,032 of NC_142139.1, forward strand.
CAACCATCATAATGGAGCAGAGGTCCTTTTTAAAATACTTCCCATTCCGTCTCACAGAATATCAAAAAGGCCTGTACTCAAGGGCAGGATTTAGTACAATTAATAAATCTTCATCAGGGAAGATTTACTGCTTCATCAAGGACATTCAGTGTAGATGGCATTGTTTTTGCTTTGAGAGTGTGACGGTGAGGGATACCATCAACACAAGTACCTTTTGGTGCTATTACCTGGATTTGTCCAAGGCCACAGCAGTTTTACCCACCACTGCTTTTGCCCCATCAAGGTAAATATCAACACAGTGAAAAAGGTATTAAGCTCTTGATATCATGAAAATAATTTTGACCTAACCAGGCTCCTGAAAGGGTCTTGGGGATCCCAGGGATCTGTGGATCATATTTCGACCACCACTTTTATAGATATTTAGAAAAAATTAGATAAATAATAAAAATGAGACTTCAGAAAAGAATTGTCATCTTCAGTCTTCCAGTTTGATCATTGACAAATTATAATGTTATAAAATTAAGTTAGAATTGTTATACCTGATTCATCGGTAATTTCACCAGGTTCCACGGTTAGTGATGATTTAGATCATTAAGACGCTTACCTCATCCAAAATTTAATTGGACCCATTTTAATTAACTGATAAAGAAGAACTTTATACTACAAAAAGTGCCAGAACATCCGCAGAAGGGTAGATGACCTGATAGTATGAGATCCTATCGCTAGACTAATTAATAGGATTGATGGATAAAGCAATACAAAAAAATGGCCAGCCTTAATATTCCTGGGACAGAAATGTTTTTAAGTGGTATGATGCAACCAGCCTCCAAATTTATAGTAGTTTTTTCTTAGCATAATAATTTAAATGGTTCAGAAAGGGTCTTGCGGGAGTAAACAGGGTTTCAAACCCAAGGATTCAAGTTCAACAATTTATTGGCCAGGTATTTATTATACTAATATTTTTGTATCGGTCATTTTTGATATTTCAGGAATTCACAGCAGAGTGCCCAGAGGTGGTTTATATTTACTGAAGTCTAGAGCTAGTACTAGAATACATCATCCAAGAGACCAATAGTATTGACATGGCCCTTTTTGATCAGACATTATACAGATAACCTAAGTTAGCTTCCAAACTGCTGGCTCACTTGGGACATCTGCAAGGCTATTCCTTTCAAGACCTTCCTCTTTAGCAAATTACTAGCCCCCCAAATGCTATTTTATTGGTATTTTATCATATATATAGTTTATATAGACAAAATAATTAAGTTATAAAGTTAAAATTAGTCTTAGGACCAGATTTTTAGTAAGGAAAATATAGCAACTTGAGGGGATGCTTTGATTTTTTTTCACTGCACCCCACCCTTTCATTTTCAAAAGGAAACGATCTGTATACTACCAGAAGGCGCTTATTATTTCTGTTCTAATGATTGTAAAACTAAACAGATACGCAATAAAATCAGGAAAAGCCAACTCTACAGGACAGTCGAATTAAGTCTTACATTTCCCATCAGTGTCCATTACAAAGTACATTGTGTGTGAACACACTTTGGTTGTTGATTCTCACGTCTCTATCTTCATATAGTATGAGTTCTTTGAGGAAGCACTCCCCATAGTCCTGAGTCTCCGTTTCTATATCTGTAAAAAGCTGTTTTCAGTGTGTTTAACTTGCTTAGCCGCACCGTCCCCGGAATCCTTTCTTCAGATGACTCCCTTCATGACTCTGTGCATCTCCTTGAAACCACACTCCTTAATTCAGTTTAGAAACCACTAGACATTTTCCAAGGTCTCTTCCATCTGAAAATTACTTTTTTTCTCTGTTTCTACATTCTCCCCTGGGTCTTCCACGATGTTTCTCTTGATACAAGGGCTGAAAGGAACTAGCCAGCAAGCAGCTGGTGTGCAGCTGTTACCACTCTTGCTTAGCAGAGTGCTCTCTGTTCTGGCACTGCCGCCTCTTCCTGGAAGAGCTGAGAGCCTGGCAGCTTCTGGGCCAGTGCCAGGAGTGACAACTCTTCTTGGAAAGTAACAGTAGATGTGGTATTTATTAACTGAACTATGCTGTATCCAAGCAGAGGCAAGCACTGCTTTGACTCCAGCATGCTAGCAATTTGCACCATTTGGCAAAACTTGCCCTTGATGTCCAGCCCCTCGACGCTGTGCCCGACCTGGCAGAGAGAACATCACACTGGCTGCCAGGATACCAGGCTCACCCTTCTTTGGTTTCCCCAGGAGCAGGAAGGGGAGCAGAATGGATTAGCTGGAAGACAATCAGCCATTTTATATTGCCAAGTTCAACCGTGCTGGTGTCTCTCGGATAGACTCCTGCTGTGAGAGTGTCTCCTCTTGTTAACCATTGTGTGTGTCAGCTCCAGGGAGGGGAGGAGACCCATTCTGGCACATTGACCAAGAAGCGAAAGTCTCCGTTCTCCCATTGGAGAGGCTGCTGCTGTTTGAATATTTGTCAGGGTCTTTCCCCATCCATTTCTGTACATACAGCCACACTTATTAGAACGTAAAAATCTTGTTCTATAAGCTCATCACTCCCTATCCTCCCTTCTGTACTTTATACGTCGGCCTCACCAGCCTTTTCTGTGTGATCTGAGGCTCGCGGCATGGTTAGCACCCTGCTGGCTCCAACGAGGCGGCAAGGATGTGCTGTTTCTGGCAGGTGTGATGGTGGGGTGGGCCCTTACCTCTCCTAGCCCTTCTCTCCAGCACACTCCCGTCCGTGGTTTTGCCTCGTCCACTGCCATCCTGCGTGCGGCCAGTTCTCTGCTTCCTCTCACGCCTCAGATGGCCCGGATGAACGGCCGATCACAACAGATGGGAGCCAGGTGCCCGAGATTGCACTTTCGAAGCCACGTGACAACTTTCAAAGGGCGTGGCTTGGACACTTCAAGAACCTTACACATAGTATATGAAGTATTTCACAGACTCAAAATTGTAGAGCTAAATGGAGCCAGAGAGGTCACTGATACTATTTCCTCATTTTGTGGATAAGGAACCGGAAGTCCACAACGTAAGCAATTACCCAGGACTATGTGGCTGCCAGGGGTGCGTCCAAGTCTCTGGGATATTTCACCACACCAGGTAAAAGATCAGGAAAGTCTGTTTATGAGAGCAGTCCTTTTAAACCTGAGACATTTTTACAGTAGTAACATTTTTGACTTAGAAACAAAAGGCGAGAGTATGTTATCAATTTCAAAGTGACTCTCTTTGAACGTAGGCGTTTAAAATTCCAACTATTGGCAGCAAGCGTCTCTGCTTCAATCTAAGTTGGAAGAAGCCGTCAGAAGGAGAGAGCAGAAAGGCACCAGAGCGCGAGCCTGGAGCAGAGGGGCAGTGTTAACGTTTGTGTAGTGCCGGTCCCTTAGATCGTGCGCCCTGCCTGGCCCCTGAGCTCATTCATACCCAAATATCAAGGAGATACTCTGAAAGAACTTTTCACTAGAACGTCTGCAGAACTCTGGGACAACAGATTACCACACTTGAGGGTATGTCAAAGCCGGTAGCACATCACCATCCAGTGGGTTCTGCAATGACAGGAAGCTATGGCCTTGGCACAGATGGGCAAGTGACTTCAACATGGTCCTGCCTTACACAGAAGCCGAGGCCCCTTTGCAGCAGGGCACACACACCCCCCCTCAGTGATCCTGAGCTAGAGGAAACAAGGGGTACTATGTGGTGGTACCTGAGAGTAGTACTGAGTTCATGAGTGCACCCAAGGTACCTCTTGGGGATCCCACGCAGAGTTGAAAAGAATGATAACTAACATTTAGAGAGCCTTGCTTGCCTCTTCTAACAAATATGGATAAAATACTTGGCCCATAAAGGTATTGTGATTATGAAATGTGATAAAGAACATAAAAGCATATAACCCAGTAGGTAACATGAGCTCTGTGGGCCGGAGATCCCAGTGGTTGGAAGCCACCCTTGTCCCTGGTGCAGCGTAGACAAAACTACAGAAGCTGTCGCTCCTGTATAGGTCTCTCCTCGTCCCAGGTGTATGGCCTTCAGCCTCATCTTGGTCTTTCATCCCCCACATTCTCCTGCTTATGAGGAGGGATAGTCCTAAAGACAGAAAGCATAAAGCGGGTCCTTAATGTCCTCACACCATAAAGAACTTGCTCAAAAGTACTGGGTGATTGAATTGATAATTGGCATCATTAAGAGAAGCGAAGAAAATATGAAGATGCATCAGGGCTGTAGAGTTTAGTATGTAAATATTTCATAATAAACACCATCATTTCTAAAAATATAAATGTTTGCTAATTTAACCCTATTTTTCTTTTAACTCTAAGCATCTCTTAATAGTGTAGACTGTCATTTGAGCAAGAGACCACACTGTCCTTTAAAGGGTAGGTTTGTCTGCGCAGCGGACTCATTTCTGCTCCATGGTGAAGACCTCTCTCTCTCTCTCACTCTGTCTCTGTCCAGTTTCTCTTTCTTCTTTTGGCAGCTTCCTGTAATTTTCAGGGCACATTTTTTATATAAGGCATCCCTGAGTAGTTTACAGAATGTTCCTGACTTACCCTGGCTTTTTATGACCCTACTGGTTAAAGTCCTATTGTCTGGCCTAATAATAGTTGTTTTCAAAGCATAAATTTCATTTTAATTGAGGGGACGTGATGGTCTCTGACTCTTAAATCTTTCCAAGTTACTTTGAGTCACAGTGCAGCCCGCAGCATTTGCCCATAAAACAGATTCATCTGCCCATCACGCTTCCCCTGTAGAGCGGGCAGTGCAGAGGGGCGACAAACTTTATAGCTGACTTTTTTGTAGCTGACCTTATTGGCGGAATTGAATTTCTGTCCGTGCGTATTTTGCTATGCATTCGATCCTTGTTATCAAGGTAGTTGCGTTCTATCAAGTCACTGCGAGCACGCGGGGAGGAATACAGAACATTGCTCCTGGGGGAAACGCAGGGCTGGTTCTTGTGAGCCCCCGCTGATCAATACATAAGCCGGATATATGTGTGTTTCTGTCTAAGAACACCCTATTTAGCGTGTATTGTTGACTCGTAACATTGAACTCATGGCCGGGGGCGCCAGAACTCGTGCCCGAAGGAAGAAATCGAACACCCGTATTTTCTCCAGAAGGCACAGCACTGCCTTCTCACACTTAGGAAAGCCAGACAGCACTTGAGCGCCAAGCTTGGGAGCCATTTCAGACAGTGAGATCGCCAACAAAAAGCACAAAATTGAGGGGAAGATGGCCCTAAATAGACTATGAGAAGGACACTGTTGACGGTTGTCAGAGTAGAAACGGGAAGGCAGAGTATCCTCTTGTGTCCGCCTGCAGGCAGCTCAAGTTGCAATTCATATTTATTTTATTTTATTTTTTTTGCTGCTTTGTGCATGTTCTCAAATGACTGTAAGTGTCCCCGGTATCAATTTGGGGGTTGCAAATACATTTTAGGGAGTGCACAGGTTAACAAATACAGACTCCAGGATGAATAAGGATCTGTTGCATTTTTGTGTATTTGAATATGGAGCTCAGGTTAATCACAGAAATATTTAGCATACGGTTAATGAACAGAATGCCCAAGACCCCATTATGGTAAATGCGAATTGCAGGAACACTGAAAATGGTAATTCTAACAAACCAAGGATTTTTTACCTGTTAATTTATGCCAAAAAGAAAATACGATAATGGCTTTTAGAAAGGTCAAGACCAAAAAGTGTAGAATATTAAGTTTTTCTATTTAAAAAATGGAAATAAACTGGCCTAGTTGTTATGAATATACCTCCATAATTAATCTTTCTTTTCTCCTCCCCACCCCTCCTTCCCTACCTCGCTGTCACCTCCTTTACTACATCTTACTACTAAAATGGTCTTGGGCAGGAAGTTGGAATCCTGCCAGGACGTGCTCAACAGAGGCTGCTGCCGGCAGGGGCAATGAAACACTGGAGGTTTGCTGCACTGTTCGGAATATTTATTAGATTCAGTGATGGAGTCGTCTCTGTTGATTAGCACACCTAATCTGAATTTTCAGAAGCACTGATGACCGTTTAATGTGAAAGTATCTTGCTCCCAGGCCCCAAGTGCATCACTTTACCTAAATGGTTAGATGCTACAGTGAATCTGTTTAATTTCCCATAACTAGCCTAGACTTTTATCAGGAATACTTGTTAATTTTAGATTTTATCTCCCCTCCTCAAGAGAGGTGATTTAAGTTCTTTCCAGGCAGCACATAAATAAAAGAGCATCACACCTGTTACTTCAGTCCTGGTCTCAGAGAAGCAAACAGCAGACTCTACTAGACCATAGCCACAAAGTCCAATTATAATGGCAGGAGAAGAAATGGGGCTTTTGGGGATCAGAAGTTGCAGGCATGATGCTGGGAGAGTTCACATACTCCTGGGTTCCAGTAGAATGAGAGACCTCGTCTCACAGCTGATTGTGGGGAAGTTATTTAGAAAAGTCCTCTGAATAAAAGAGCAAGACAATACAAATGGGTGCATACTTCTAGAACCTGAACATATAAACGCTAATAAAATGTGCTTTGACATATAGCCACTAGTTTTAACAATCGTGCAGAGGTACAGAGCTACCGTTGTTCCCAAAAGGAAAGGATATGGATACTTTCCTAGAGAAATTTTTAAAAATTAAAGTGGGAATATTTTGGAGGTAAATAGAAGCATACTTATTTTTCCCTTGAAATTGTAACACTGACCCATACAGTTAGTCGCCTGTCCTCCCCAGCATAAAGCTGTACTAGATGGTATCAGCTTCAAAAAACAAGACTTTAGGTGTGAAGAGATTCAGTTAAATTGCTCCTGTGAGGTCTTGAGTTTATCAACTTGAAAACAAAATGCTTTTTATTTTGGTGACAAGTGTCTCGTGAATAAAAATTTCAGGGGAGAAATGGTGTTCTGCGTTCTGGTATCTCAGGTAATGAGGAAGCTTCAGAGGAAACTTCCTCTCCGTCCTGAAGGCTTTAGTATAAAAGATGGCCATGGCGGCCGGCACTCTGATGGTAGCCTGGGGCCGGCAGACACAAGCCAGCGGGCAGCAAATGGCACAGCGGTGAGCAGGACCCTCGCGGAGCGGAGGGACTAAAAAGTCAGTTCATGTATGAAATCACTACAGTTCTTTAGATTACTCTGAAGTGATGTCCACTCATAGCTCTCTGTGAAGGACTTTTTTCCTCTTGAGAAACATAATTGTGGACATCCCTGAATCGCTTCAGAACACTGAGAATTTCTAAGGCTTTTGGTAGAGTTTAAAGAGGTATAATTCTTCCACCACATGAAATACTTTATTTCTGAAATGGTGATAATTAAACATACTTAGTGATACTTGAAACATTATATTGGAACTCAGAAGAACTGGTTTTCCCGTTTGGATTTATAAACTTCCAAAAGTTGGCAGCTGGCCCTCATAAAAGATTGCTTCCAACGGAGCTCTTCTATCTTTGTTTGTGTTTTCCTTTCGCACTTCAGCACATTTGTCTTTTCTTCTAGCTGCTCTAGCACTCTGAGCAACAGTTGTCTGCTTAGCAGCTCTGTTCTGAGGGGGCTTTTTTCCATCCTGACAGGATGGCTTTATAATCAGATGGAATTAAGTGGAGTAACCAGCTCGTATCAGGAAGGAAAAGACTGGAAGAAATGAAATGCAGAGGCCCCTTAAGTATGATTTGCAAGTCCCTCAAATACCCTCTTATTGAATCCAAATGCGAAGGGGTATAAATCGTAATGTTTTAAAAATGTGCCCTCACTTCTTGGAGGAGATGCGTTCCCGCCCAGCCATCTAGGAAGCGAATGCCCAAGTTTGGTCTAATTCCATCGCTAAGGTAAAGGTCTAGCTCCAGGGAAAGCCCTAATGTGATGGTTTAATAAGAAAAGAGTTAGGATAGACCTCTTGCCCCGGGGGTTGCTGATTCTGAAACTGCCCAGTAACGTTCTTTTCACTTGTAGTTGTCGGAAGTAGCAATTTTCAAGGTTTCAGAAGAGGAAAGCATATGCTTTAAAGAAAATATAGAAGAAGAAAATAAGAATCCCCTACCACCAGGTTGGAATTTTTTTTTTTTAAACAAAGATATTCCACTCCATGGATGACCAGAATTTATGTCCTCAGTCCTTCATTTGGGGACATTTGGGTTGTTTCCAATTTCTCACCATTATGAACGAGGCTGCGGTGAACAAGCTTGTGGCCCCATCATCGTGTCCACTTTGATGACTTCAGGAGGACAGATTTCTTGGTGGAATCATTAGATCAAAGGAGTAATAACTGTTTCCTTTTACTTGGTAGTGTTTTTTCGACTCTGGGGTCTCCTCTCCACTGTCTGCTGTATCCCTGGTCTTCACTGCTCTGCCAGCCTCCACCTCACACAGAACAGATTTGTTTTGTTTTGTGTTGATAATTGCCTTCCCTCGTACGTGGCCTATCCATAGACCTACAAGAAACACAGGGGCTCTGAGGGGAGACGGTAACACATCGATCACACACTGTCTCCGGATGACGACTGACTGTACGTCACTTGAATGCTCACATGTGTTCAGTCTTGGGTTTCCTGCCAGATTTTAATGAGCTAGAATGTTTTCCAAAATTGTGGTTTGAGGTTTCCTGTCCTCTGTCTTCTTCAGAGGGGAGTTAGGAAACCCTTTCGGTTCCTGCCTTATAAATTCCATCTCCTTTTTGAGCCATAAACCTTTTGATAATGAACTTCAACTCACTTTGGGGGACTCAGCCTCCCAAGAGAGGATTTGATTTTCTGGGAAAATTACCATGATGCAAAGATGTAAGAGAGAGGTAAAGATAATTCAGTTAATGCAGGAAAAGAGGTAGACTGCTTTAATGATTTCTTGAAATAGTATTACCAGATTTCTTCACCACAGTATTTATTAAACATCTCATATGTGTCAATTATATTACATGCTAAATGAACAACCTGGCTTCCTAATACCTTAAACAAGATAAATTACTAAACAGTTAATATATTCTTGTTAGCCCCAGAAATTGCCTGCTCTGCGAATTAATAAATATTAACTTGTACATTATGTACTCTCTTCCACATCTGTAATCATAGTTTTATGGTTGGGAGCCTTTAAAAAAAGATCTAATGCATTTCCTCATTTTGCTGTAGGAGCGTCCGTATCCATCAGTGGTTAAGACTTCCATAAGTAAATATTATACAGCCTGTATTGATAACTCCCTCGATATCTCACACTTCTTTGTTGGGGAATTATTTACTAACTCCAGCCTAAAGTTACCATGCTACCGCTGTAAGCTTACACCTCTTTCGTCATTAGCAGCGTTGAAATTTGCTCTTAGAAATACGAGCCCTGCATATGGTCGATGTGATTTCCTTCTTGTAATGAGCGGAGAGAGCAGACACACGCTCACTCACGGAGTGATGAAACATGGAAGAGGAGATGACTCAATAAACATTTTAAAGAATGTTTGCAAAGTGTGATTTTCAAATCTGTGTTGAACTGAAATTCCCAACTTCGTCTCTGCACAACTGTTTTTACTAACTTGTGTTTTGGTAGAATGCCATTGGTCTCCATTGACAGTCTTCATGAATAACAGCCCAGTGAAACTCGCTGCTGCATTTGCCATAAGGAGGACCTCTAGGGGGAAAAAAAATCCCATCTGGTCCTCACACCAAGATTATTGTACTTCTTCTGAGCCACTGGTTTGTTAAAGACAGATCAGACCAGGTTTCCCTACTAGGCAATTCAAGCCAAACTGTGGCCTCCCCATTAATAAGTAGGGGCTTCAGGGCACCCAAGGCTGCCATGTTGCCTGACTCAGGGCAATGCTATTTGGACTGTATTCTTTGTGACTGTACCTCAGAATGGTGCCCACAGGAGCCCTTGGGCCCGCTGGTATGTACTTTTAACACCTCATTCTTGATTCCTCCTTTTTTTCCTCATTCTTTTTCTATCCATCTTCTCCCCCTCCTATTTTGAATTTTCATAACATTGTCGCATTCTCTGGGCATGTGTAAGCCGCCCAGAGTCCTTTGTGGAAAGAGGTGCCGCAGAAATTGATCGGTGCAAACCTGCATTCATACTGTTAGTGTCCTTATCCACACCGTGGCATCTTGCTCGATCCTTACCCCCGTTAGTGGTGGTGGTTTCGGCTCAGACATATTGGTTTTGATAAGCTGGTGCCTCTGTAAAATCAGAATATGGCCTGTAAGCTCCTATTTGAAATGGGAGTCCAGTATAGCTATAAACATATGGCTCCCACTGTGAAGTGTTCATTTTCCCTTCCCAGGGAGTTTTGAAGAAATGCACACGAACATATGTCCAGTCACAGGATTCCCTGCCAGGTTTTTTCTTAAATTATGGCTTGACATTTTAGGTCATTAAGTGGACACAACTGTCTGCATATGTTTTCCTTTAAAAAAAAAAACACACACACACACATTTGAAGACATTTATCCAGTGACATAGCTCAGCGTTCGTACTTTGCCCTGGTGTATTATTTAGTATTCTCAACCCTTAAAATCAGGCAGAAATCGACAGACCTGTGAGCAGTCGTTCTGTTAGTGGCTGTGGAGTCCTTGGGTATTGAGTGAAAGCCAGGAATTCATTTTCCTTTTTTTTTAAGGCATATATTGTGTCATTCTTAGTAAATCTTTCGTTTAAAGGAAAGAACCTTGAAGGTAGAGTCAAATGGTTCATTTTTAAATTGCGCCTCCATGACTAACGGTGATTTTGAGCAAATCATAGAGCCTAAGAGCGCCTCAATCCCCTGATGTAGAAAATGAATAATACGAATGCCTGTCCCACCTACCCCAGAGGGCTCCTGTGCATCTCAGAGGAGATAAAGCGGGGAGAAGTGCTTTGGAAACTTTAAGAGCTGTTAGAACTGTGTTTTCCCAGTCTGGGATAAAATGAGATCGCAATAACTAATAGCAAAACCACTATTTACTTGGCTCAGATACTGTCCGTTCTGCTAGAATTTTACCTCCTTCACATTCTTCCCACCTGGATCTGGGAGTCAGCTGGGATTGTTGAGCACATGCTTGGGAATGAATCTTGGGTTCCTCAGAGCATTCGAGTTTCTTCTCTGTGGCTCACCGAGTTGAGGGGTTTTCACTGCTCCTCACAAAGGTAGGCCTGACCAACTCCTTGGCCTGAGGCCCTTGATGCCACTAGTGTCTTCACCAAAGGGACATAAGTCATCCCTGTGTAACCACTCCTCACACCTGTCAACCCTGAAGTTCTCTCCTACGTCACTTCTCAGAGTATCTCAAAATGGAGAAAACGCCCTTCACACCTGGGTGGTTTGTCAGGACACTGAAGGAGAAGGAGCATCAGCGGGATGGCTGGGAGCGAGGTGTTCTCGAAAGCCCGACTCGGAGGTTTCTGTCCCAGACTCTGCACACGTCATCTAAGGTTGCCGCAGAGACCGCGAGCTGAGGGGCCCAAAGTTGCCGTCAGCTTTAGGAAGCCTCTGGCTGTGTTGGAGCTGTGAGCTCTACCCAGACTGTGGCTGTGCTTTGAACATCATTGGCAGGTGAGCTGCCATGGCTGATGACTAGACCGCTGTCTCCCACTAACTGAGGGGGGGGGGGGGGACAGGAAGCTGGCTACCTCGGAGAAGGTGGAGAGAATGGAAATCAAAACAGATACATGCTTTTCGGGGAGCCCTGGGTGACAGGAGGCCACAGGGGTAGAGAATGGGCCTGCTCTTTGTTACATAAACCACACAAAGCCGTGGTCTTCGCTAGCTCTTATGGTGGCTTCTTGCCTTAGGAATCAGCTATCGTGAGCTAAAGGGTTTCTGGTCCTTGTTAGTCTGCTCTGCCAAGAATTTCCCCCCTTCCTCTAATACATTACTCGTTTGGACATGAAGTAAACTCGTGCACCTCAGCTCTGCCTCGGAAAGTGAAATCCGGCCCAGAACTGGGGGCACTTGTCCTAGAACCTGGCGCTCATAGCAAGCATGTGTGTTTTATTTACATCGAGCTGATTGGGAGGCTGGACCTGGTGGGGAGTGTGGGTGTGACGAGCTGAAGCAACCCCTTCTGCTGCCGCTCACACGGTGCTGGGTCCCGCTCTCCAGCTGCGGCACCGTACACTCCAGAACAAGGATGGCAGAGCTCTGTTTTCACATACCTAGTTTAATCCCGAAGGGTGGTATGCTTGAAAAACTTTTGTAGACCCAACCATTAATTCTGTGTTCATTGATTTTGACTTTTAACTACAATAGAGCAGAAGCTAAAGGTTTATTATTCTCTTTTTCATTGATATTTAATTCATTAATGAAGAGACTGGGTGGTAGTCTTTGATACAGTACAACACTGAGAGGAAGAGTATTCTTACAAAAGTTTTTGAGATCAAATCAACCAATGTGTATTGGGTATTAACATAATACAGGAAAATTCTGTTTTGGCTAAGAGCAGGACTAATGACAATCAGCTATGCTGACATTTTCATCTTGTGGGTGGTGAAGGAAGAATGAGTTCTGTTGTAGACTTAATTTTGGCCTTCAAGGGAAGACTGGCTAGTAAGAGGAATTGATGAGAACATTGAGGAAAAGGAGCTAGATCATCTTAGAGCTTCTAATAATCAAGGAAAGGAGTATAAACTCTTGAAGACATCGAGGTAGAATTTTGATAAAATCATTAAGGAAAAACTTCAATTTTCTCATGCCTAGTAAAAGAATCTCTTACCAAGAAGGAAATAGCCTGCAGGGGGATGAGAACAGAGGAGCCAAAGAAACCCTGTGATCATTGTACCCCCAGCCGTCCATGAGAGAGGGGACCTGAGTCTGCCAATTCGAATTTACTCTGTCCCACAAACCCTATTGCGGACGAAGATGTGCGGAGCTTTCAAAACCAGTAAGACTGTCAAGATTCCACGTGCGCCAAGCAACATTCCTCTTGTCATCAGAATTTGTAGGCAGATTTTCTAGTGATGACTAGGCTACGTGAAAATTTGTGGGTTATTTTTTTTTCCCCCATCAGTTTACTATATCAGCCTCCTATTTGGTTAGCTCATATAATTCTCTTAAGCTCAATTTTGTACATTCATAAAAATTATTTTTAGGACCTACCAAATAATACTGGCCTCTGGTAAGGCCACCTCTAGCTCATCTTTTTATAACTTCAGTGGTGATCATTGAGGAACATCTCCAGTAATCTCAAATTTTAAGAGATAGATTGATTAAATGATAGTGAAAATCTCTAAGTTTAATTCTGTGAAGATGTATACAGAATGAAGTAAAGTTTACCAAAATATCAAGAGGCTCATGTTAAATGTGGATTATTTGCCAGGAAGGATTCTACTCAACTAGCTTAAGCTAAAAAAAAAAAAAAAAAAAAGTGGGGGGTGGGCAGGCAATTAATCGAAAGGATGTAAGAGTATCTCATGAAACCTAAGGTCAGGAAATGAAAAGTTGAGAACCAAAGTCATATGCTCTTTCTTTCTGTAGTTCATAGACTCTCATGTCTACTTCTCTCTTTGTCTGCTTCTCCATGAAAACAGCTGCCCAGCCCGTGCCTCACAAGATCATTCAAGAGCTTAATGGAAACCAACTAGAATCTCAGAAGCTCGAAGTTCAAGGACGGTGCCTTTGGCCCAGCTTGAGCAAGTGTTCGCTGCTAGGCCAGGATGACTTCTACTCAGTAACTGTTATTTAGGGAGACTCTTAGAGAAGTGGACCTTGGGCAGGACTGTGAGTGCTGGGCAGCTTTCAGAGAAGGAGGAGACATACATTCCAGACATGCATCCCCAGTGGTGTCTGCCAAAGATAACCAAAGAAAAATCATTTTAAAAATCTCTTTGGAGTAAAATAAAGAAAAAAACAAAGAGTAGGCCGATTATTAGAGCATATTATGTGGTTTTACGTATGAGAAAAAAACAGACGTGCATACTCTTTTGTTTCTTAGATGTGGGAGTGATCTCCATGTTGGAAGTGTTATAACAACATGTTAAAGAGGGAATTAAATTCCAATATAATAAGCGTGGAATAAGGAAGCTCCTAAGTACATTAGATTGTTGAGGCTTTTATAGCCTCTTATAGGGGCGCCTGGTGGCTCAGTTGGTTAAGCATCCGACTCTTGATTTGGGCTCAGGTCATGATCTCAGGGTGGTGGGATCGAGCCTGTGTCGGACTCCACATTCAGTGGGGAGTCTGCTTGATATTCTCTCTCCCTCTCCCTCTGCCCCTTCCCCCACTCACTTGTGTGCTCTCTCTCTCTCTCTAAAATATATCTTTAATAAATAAATAAATAAATAAAGCCTCTTATAGCACCAGTACAGAGCACCTTAGCAAATGAGGTTGAGAGGAAGTGCTGTCAATAATCCAGAGGTATTGTGAAGAAGTAGAGAGACTGTAGGAAGCCGGAGGTGGGGAATAGTGCCTTACATTTTCCAAAGAGGAGAGAGAAAGTTTGGTTCTGAAAACTTGATGCTGATGTCCTACTGTTAAGATCCTAGGAAAGATCACTTATCTATACTTAAAAAGTAACCTTCACTAGGTACTGGCTTGGGTCTATGAAGAAGAGTCAAGCTGACTAGTAACTATATCTTAAAAAAAAAAAAAAAAAAAGAGTTTACCCTAGCAGACCAGGAGACTGTGTGATACCTAATTCATCTTGATTTAGCTGGATATCTGAATGAGATTTTCAGATCCCTGTGGACTAGGTAGAGAAATGTAGTATGAAAGATGGTGCTGTTGGGTGAAATTGATGAGTGGAGTGATAGCAGCCTCTCAAGGATTACACATAGCCTTCACTGGTCTATGTGTCTGTTTCTGTGCCAGTGCCATGCTGTCTTTGTGATCACAGCTTTGTAGTACAGCTCGAAATCCGGCATTGTGATGCCCCCGGCTTTGTTTTTCCTTTTCAGCAGTTCCTTGGCGATTGGGGGCCTTTTCTGGTTCCATACAAATTTAAGAACTGTTTGTTTCAGTTCTTTGAAAAATGTCATCGGTAATTGTACTTGACCTTCTCGTATTCATCCACATAAACAGTGGACACAGAGCTAGAAATCATACTAATCCAGTCTTCAACACAGAAAACTAGGAGGGATGGTTATATACACCAGTTGGCAACACCATCAAAGGGCAGAACCTGCTGGAACGTGCACCCAAGCCAAAAATGTAAAATGCAATAGGTTGTAAGCACAGTATTTTATGCGGAGTTCAACTGCAGAAACACAGAACGAAAAACACTAGGCTTAACGCTAATTAGGGAGCAAAGTTGTAGGGGTTCGTGAGCTAGCAGTATGATACGGTTGCAGAAAATATATCCAGTGCCAATGTAATTTTAAATTGTATTTGTAAAGGAAATGTCTCCAGATTAAGGGCTGTAATACTGCGTCTTTATGTTAGCGAGTCCACATCTGGATTGTAGCAAGCTTTTCTGGGAAAGACATTCAGAGAATGGTGATCAGGAAGCTTGATTTATAAATTTTTTGACGCTTAGGTTATTTCTATGTGTAGTGAACTGTAAGGAATAAAATCTACCGTAGCGTGTTCTCAAGGAGCCTACTTTGTGTCAGCCAATCAAAGTGCATAGAACCTAAATACTCGGGTAAAATCTACTCCCCCCCCGCCCCGCCCCAGTCTGTTGAGCTTGAGTGATTTGGTTTAACAGTGATAATTCTCCTTTCATTGAAAATGTATATTGGTTTCTGAATGCTAAGTTAAATTTTATATTCTGCATTACTAATTTATTCAGCCATTGGGTGTCAGCACTGTTTCATGTAAATCATAAGTAATTTTCTACTTTTATCATGGGAATGAGCAAAAAGGGTTTTAGATGGAGACAGGAAAGATTCCAAATTTATTTAAAAATAAAAGTAGATAGTTTAAAAAAAAAAAGTATTCCCCAAATTGAGGATTTGTTTCCCATGCCTAAAAAAAGCATGCACATGCGTGTGTGGACACACACACATACACACTACCATAGATAAATGATAGTGTATATGGATTGCAGGAGTTGGCAGCCTAAAAATGTTATGTTTTCCATAGTCTGTTGAATTAGATATTATTTATTGATAAAGTCTAAATAAAACAAGGCCATATATCATGCTACAGATCTTAAAAACATAGCTGGTACAGAGAGAATACAAGTAAATTATACATAGGCATTTCCTTTTGGGTTTTGAGATCTACTTTTTAAGTCATAGAAAAGTCACCATGAGGATTTTTATTCCCATCCTTTCTTCTGATCCCCAGCACCTGGCCCTCATGGCCACTACGAGAATACTCAGTTGAACGACTTTAAGGATAACTGTAGCTTTTTAGTCTTTGCAAACCCGTGATCTGAATGTGAATATTTACAACCTTGATTTGTCCTTGACATTAGAGGACGTATAAGCTCTCTTGGAAAATGAAGCGTCAGAGAGCAGAAATTAGTCAAAAGTCAAAAACCCGTCCATTTAAATGTGGCATTCTTGGTTCAGCTGACCCTCCTCCTCATTCGAACTTATTATAAACTTTACATCAGTAAAGTGAGAGAAATGATGCTAAATGGGGGTTTTACCTCCATACCTTGGGTGCTTCTTTCAATACTAAGGCTTATGTATCTTATGAGCTCATTTCTGTATGCTCCACCCACCGGACTCATCTCACAGTGGAAGATCGGAGAAGCTGCCACAGAGCTAACCTTTCTCGCGAACCTGCATTCAGGCTGATGGTGGCAAACGGAAGCTAGTAAGTAAAGGGAACCCAGTCTGCATTGGCGTAAAGGTCTCCGTTGAGCTAGTGTCCAATCAGCCTGAAGTTCAAACTCCCTCTCTGGGCTGTTTCTTCTCCACAGTGTCTCGTCTCTTCTCTTTCTTCTGTCATATCCAGGTGATAGGAGGGTCTTGCATTCTTGAGGTATTGTGGGCAGTTCTGGACCATTTACCCTCCATCTCTGCTGCCGCCTCCTGTCTTCTCAGGTGTATCGACCTCTTTTCATTTGCTGCTGAAGGAACTCCTGCTGCAGGAACTTCTGGTCAATTCTCCTGCTGCCCTTGGAACAGATGGTCCCTTCTCACACCTGCCCCACTCCGGGGATTCCTCTCCACTTTGGCTTTCAATAATACTGTGGATCCTGTGAACCCCAGGGCCAATCCCTGGCTTAAGCCTTCTCCCCAGAGCTTTGCTGCATATCATCTTACCCCTTACCGTGGTGACTCCTGGCAGGCCCTTAGATCTTAGTGCTCATCTACCTTCTGTGTTCCCGCTGAAAGCATGTGGAAATACTAGGCTCTCTGGTTCCATCTTAGAGCCAAGGGAGACTGCAAAGAAGTGGGAAAGGGAATCGTCCTTAACCCTCCTTGCCTAACTACACCTCAGCATTATTTCTGTTCCGTGCTACAGCCACACCTGGTTGGGTGATCTCTTGCCAAGTTCAGAACTGGAGGCCAGGCATGCGTCCCTTCCTCTATCTGCTTTCATTCCCATCTTGTTCCCTCTAGATTTTTTCTACCCTCCCCACTAGAAATGCTTTTCCTTCCTCTTTCTGTGGAAAAGGAATGTCCCCTCTTCCACCTGCCATATAGGTTTGTTCTTGAGGGTACCTCAAAATAGAAGGGTTGTAGGGTGGAGGGTGGACATTACTGAGAAAAGAGAGTACATCAGGAGGTCTTCCAAAAATATCCCCAGAGCAATTCAATAAATATTTATGGAGCAGCTATTATGTGCTAGATTATGGTGAGGAAAATAGCTGAGACGCCTGTCCTTAATGAGCATACGGCCTTGAGCATTCTACAGCAAAGATGCCTACACAAGGTCATAGAGATATATGCATAAGGATGATCATTGTGACATTAGTTTTAGAGTCAACTGAAATGTCCATCAATAAGGAAATGGTTAAGTAAATTATGGAATGTTATGGAATATTCTATGTACTATGGAATATTATGCAGTAGTTGAAAAGAGTTAGATAATAAGATAAATCTGTACATACTCACATGGAAGTAGAATTTATACATACTCATCTGAATATATGTTGTGTAGAAACATACACACATTTATATGTCTGCATGAAAATAAAAAATTTTAAAAATACACAGCCAACTATTAATGATTTCCCCTAAGAGGTGAGATCTGACATAGATGGGGAGAGGTAAAGAAGGGAACTTTCCCCTTAATAAACTTCTATATTGTACAAGTCGTATATTGCTTTTGTCGTTTTTGAGACAAACAGCAAAAATATACACCAAGAGTTGTAACTGGCACACAATCTAATTTACATCTTTGGAGTTATTTCCAAACTGTACATAGGCAGGAGGGGATGAAAAGGTGAGACAACACACTCTATTCCAGCTCTCTTGTCCCCTTGTCCTGGGGAAGAAAGCCAGGTAGCATGCCCAGACCTTTAAACTGTCTCCCCAGGACAGTGATGGTGTCCCTCAATGTACACTGTCTCCTGTCTTCACTTTGCCTCCCCCCCCCCTTCAGTCCCTCTGTGTTTTCAGCTCCTTTCCCTCCCATTCAAAGCCCCTGTCTGCGTGTTTCCCCAGGTTGTCATCTTTTTAAAAAAGATTGTATGTATTTATTTCTTTTAAAGAGGCGGGGGAGAGAGCAAGTGCGAGCAGGGGGAGGGGCAGAAGGAGAGGGAGAGAGAGTCTGAAGCAGACTCTGCGCTGAGCACGGAGCCCAACACGGGGCTCAATCCCACGACCCTAAGGCCCCCACCTGAACTGAAATCAAGAGTTGGACGCTTAGCTGATTGAAACACCCTGGCGTTCCCCAAGTTGTCATCTTTTGTCTTAGAAATCAACAAGTCCCAGATGTCCTCCCATGTCTTAAACATTTTCATCACCTCTGGTGTCTGTTATAAATCAAAATTGCTGTCTGTGTCCTCCGGTTCTGCTGCTTTAAGCCCAGTGGTTATATACAGAGAAGGAACGCCTGACCCTTCATCAGGATCGCAGTTTGTTTGGGGGGACTGTTACCCCTTCCCATCTAAAGTTACCTAGAGGGCGCCGGGGGCTCAGGCAGTTCAGGAGCTGCGTTCGGCTCAGGTCATGATCCTGGGGTCCTGGATAGAGCCCGCATCAGGGCTCCCAGCTCAGCAGGGAGTCTGCTTCTCCCTCTGCGCCTCCCCCCTGCTTGTGCGCGCATGCGCTCTCTCTCTCTCTCTCTCTCTCTCTCTCTCTCTCTCAAATAAATAAATAAATAAATAAAATCTTTCTTAAAAATTAAATTAAATTAAACCTATGGGCCCAGGTTGGTTTTTCTCCGGAAACACTCATCACATCTTTCAAGACACGCATTCTTCCACGACTGTATTTTTTAACTTGTGGTTCTGAAAGAGCATGGGCCCATCTCAACTTTGGATTACACTAGAAAACCTTCTTGGTTTAATCTGTGGCTAGAGGGTGCCACACCCCACCACTCCTTCCCCATTTCTGGGGCCATCTCCTGGCTGCAAAGGGGAGGGAAGAGGGCTCCTATCACATAACACTACGCTCCATGGGTGCCTTGTATGGAAACGATACGCGGTTTCATCCTTAATTCTTAGATCTTAGGTCAGTTCTTCACCATTCATATATAGGTATAGCTAGTGTTTTTTCTTTTTCATTTGTTTTATGTTTAATAAGATTTCTTACAACTTCAAGATAGCCCGGGTTTATTTCCTTCCTTCGTTGCTTACTAGCTGTATGATCTTAGGCAAATATTTCTCTCTGAGTCTCAGTCCCCTTGTCTGTAAAACGGGACATTGATAGTACTAACCTCATAGTGTTATTGGGAGATTAAATAAGTTAATAAAAGTAAAGCACGTGGACTAGTAACCTGGCACATAATAAGTAGGTGATATTTGTTACACTGCAAATGCCCTTCTTTGTAACTTTTCCTTTTTAACTTATATTTATTTTTCATATTTTAATTAATTAAAGATATAGATCTTCCAGGTTCTCATAGTATCTGCATCATACGCACATGATTCATTCTTGTGCTTTTGTTTTTTCCTCCCCATTCCCCACTTCTTCAGGCTCAGTACTTTTTTTAAATCATCCTTCTGGTCTCACCCTCAAATCACTGGCTCCAGGAGGCCTCCCTGACCGCGTGGCTTGAGGCTAGGTGAGCTCCACCTGCCGTGTATACCCTGGTTTTTGCACCTATACACTCAGGGAAGGTATAGATACTTGCTTTGTGTCTTGACTCCCCTGTAGGACCGTGGCTTCATAAGGGCAGAGACCATGCTGACCCCCGATGCTACAGCTCTAGGGCCCAGCTTAGAGCGTGGGCATAATAGGTTATTAATACTCATTTAATGAGAAAATGCGGATATAGGAAGTAAGACTTAAATGGGTTACCAGACTCAGTCCACATTTCTACAGAAACCTCTAAGAACATAGACCATTTAGAACAATTTTGAAAGGAAAATAAACACCTGAAGAAAGGCTGTTTCCATCTATATTGGGTCAGGCCCCGTTTTAAATAACGATTATTATTCTAAATGCTGGGATAGGTTATCAAGCTGATAATGTTATTACTGCTCTTATGGTTTTAAATTTAATCTTGGGAACAAGCTTATGTACTTCAAGAAAAGCTTTGGGGTTAAAAAAAACATAAACAGAGATATAAATATGCATGAATATATACACATGTATATGTATCTGTGTAATTCACAGATATTTTGTGAAACTCAGTGAACCTTCCCTGGCTCCTGGAGTATTTATCAGGCTCTGTTTGGAGTTTCCTTTCAATTAGAAAAGGCCTTCTGGCAACTTTTTTCCTACTACAGTTGTTTCAAATAATTTTGTGTAGACACATGAAAAAATGCACATTACTTGGCATCAGGGAAATACAGATCAAAACCACAGTGAGATAGCACCTCCCACCGGTTAGAATGGCTAAACTTAACAAGACAGGAGACAACAAATGTTGGCGAGGATGTGGAGAAAGGGGAACCCTCTTAACACTGTTGGGGGGAAAGCAAGTTGGTACAGCCACTCTGGAAAACAGTATGGAGGTACCACAAGGTGTTAAAAATAGAGCTACCCTACGACCCAGCAACTGCACTACGGGGTATTTACCCCCAAGTTACAGATGTAGTGAAAAGAAGGGACACCTGCACCCCAATGTTCATAGCAGCAGTGTCGCAATGGCCAAACCGTGGAAGGAGCCGGGATGCCCTTCAACAGATGAACGGTTAAAGCAGACGTGGTTTATATATACAATGGAGTCTCACTCAGACATCGGAAAGGATGAATACCTACCATTTGCATCAACATGGATGGAACTGGAGGGTATTATGCTAAGTGAAATAAGTCAATCAGAGAAAGATAATTATCATATGGTTTCACTCATATGTGGAATATAAGAAATAGCGCAGAGAATCATAGGGGAAGGGAGGAAACTGGGAAGAAATCAAAGAGGAAGACAAACCATGACAGACTCTTGACTTCGGGAAACAAATTGAGGGTTGTGGAAAGGGAGGTGGGCGGAGGGACGGGGTAACCGAGTGATGGGCATTAAAGAGGGCACGTGATGTGATGAGCACAGTGTGTTACACGCAACTAATGAATCGTTGAACACTACATCAGAAACTAATGACGTACTTTATGTTGGCTAATTGAATTTAAATTAAGAAAAATAAAAATAAAACAATAAAATAAAATAGCTGAATATCCTTTAGCTAATGTAATAACTAAACATTACTGGAAGCTTTAAAATTCATTCGACAGGTAATTTTTTAATGTGTGCTATATGCCACAGGTCAGCCTATTGAATGTTTTTTTTCCTGAATGTTTTAACCATATTAGAACAGTACAGCTTTCAAACACAGCTACATAATTGTTTATACACAGTAAGTGAGATAAATCCTTTGCACTAGAAACTCAAGTTTTAAAAAGGAAAATAAACCGAGATCGAAGTCATGGAAAAACACAACCCAGCCCTGATCGCTGTAAATAATATCTTAAGAATCCCCAGGTGGGGAGCGTATATTCAGAAATTAATTCTCTTTATCCGCACAGCCAGTGCCAGTTGGTTAGGAAGGAGCTGTGTCGGTGAGTCACTGCATCTCGTAGCAGCTTCTCTCTTCTGTTTTGTGTTTCTGTTAAGATATAAAAGGTTGCATTTCATTCACTTAAATTGGTTAAGTCAATAATATTTAATCCAGTCAGAAAACATCATCATAGTGAGTTTGAAACCCCGCATTATAGATTACCTCGAAATAAATACGGTGAAATTTTCCTTTTGCAGATGCAAGTATTGGCATTATGATGAAAACCTGCTCACTTCCAGTGTTGTCATTGTCTTCCATAACGAAGGATGGTCAACCCTCATGAGAACAGTCCACAGTGTAATTAAAAGGACTCCAAGGAAATATTTAGCAGAAATTGTGTTAATCGATGATTTCAGTAATAAAGGTAATGGCTATGGAAAATTGACCTTTTGTCTATGAAATAAGTTAATTATGAACAATTACAGAATGTAATTTTAGAATAATTAGCCTTTAAAAATTAATAATTAGCATCTTTTGATAGCCTCTGTTATCAGCAAGTTGGCACTGTGTCAGCCTTGTATATGAATGATTTTGTTTAATCCTGACAATAAGCCTTGAGATGGATGTTGTTATTATCTTTATTTTACACATGAGGCTCAGAGATGTTAAGTAACTTGCCAGACGTCACAGAGAGAGTAGTTAACAGATGATACAAATCGAGAGGCTCATAACTTTGTGGGTTTAACTACCATCGTGCACTATACCAATTCTCTGGGCCCTGGATTTTAGGAAAACTTGGTCGTGGGGATAGTTTATTGAAAGACTGAGAAAGCGCAATTGTGTGTATATCGTAATGCCGCCTGACGCTCCGTCCGTGGTTGTCAAAGTGAGAGCCACAGGCCTGTTCAATAGCCTGTATTTTGCACTTGAACAATGATGCAAATATTGAATTTGACCAGGAACCATGGACCATTGTTATTTATAATAGAAAGTATTTACCAAAGCTTATTTTGTTCAATATTTGATTTAGGATGTTGAATAAAAGGAAATAGTGTTTTATTTTTTATTCTTTTTAAGGAGTCAGCTATGATAGCATTTAGGGAGGTGTTGGTTAGTCTTGGTTCAACTTGGCAAGAGAGAGATTGAGCAATGGTTTTCCAGATAAGTGGGTTTTTTTAATTAACATTTTTTTTCTTTAAGTAGATCCATTATTGTAAGCTGAATATATCTTCTTAATGGCACAAGTATTAGAAGATAGATAATGCCATAGTTCAGACCCCAAATCAGTAAAATAAATGGAATTGTGCTGCTGAAACCCAGATCTGAAATATTTACTTACTCCTCTTTGCCTGTCATTAAAACAGAGTTGAATTCTTTGAAAATTGCCCGGAGAGCTCAGGCTACTTAATAGCAGCAGGATATTTGCTTTTTGGCAGATAAGTATTGCAGAGAATTTTTGTGTACAAGTAGTGATACCACTGAGTATATTAGAGGTGAGGACAGAACATGGGTAGCATGAAAATACCATTCAGAACAGCTTTACGAAAGCTTTCTCCGAAACGTATTTGTAACTCCTGCAGCCTAGATAAGCCTCTGCTGTTTTGGCAAGGACATGACCAGAGCTTGATCTTGTATACATGTGTTAGCACGGAGAAGAGGGAGAAACATGGCCTCCTTCCTTTCCCCCTCATCTTTGTACAACTAATCACTTTTTTCAACTAATCACTTTTAATTACACTAAAGAATGTAAACTTTAAACTTTTTAGCCCTATCAAATGCCCATTCACTTAGACATCTCATCTTGGTTGCAATGTTCTATGACAGGAGTATTTTCATTAAGAATACTATTCCTGTCTCAAGATAAATATCTGAAAATATGTTTTAAAGTGATACTGTTGGTACCAACAATACTTTAGATTTAGGAAAACCTACAACTACAAAAATAACTGAGAAATCTCATGTATGTGATTATGCTGCTTTTAAGAAGCCCTATGTTATTCATACAAGGAGAAGCTTAGCGTAGCCTTTAAAAAAAAGTAAAGATACACGAAAATGTGTTTCCCATCCTAAAATAACTGCTTGGCTTCAGAAAAGGAGCACAAAGTTTTAGATGTCAGTTTTTGGTCCATTTTACTTTCATTTTCTTGAGATCAGTGTTTCTGGTTACAGACCCATACTATTCAGCTCTTATAACACATTTTAATAGCAATCAGGTGCAGGGCCAGCTTAGCTGACAGGGTACAGAGAGGCATTTGTTGAGGCTACCTTCGAGCAGAAGTACAGAAGGTCTTTAACTTTCCCAATTTCAAAAAAACCTTAAAATTTGTCAGTCCTGTCCTATGAGTGAAAACTTGGTGTGTTCTTTCCCGGACGTATTCAGAAAGTAAGAGTTTGAGTTATAATTTTTCTTCGAATGACAAAATACTAATATAATACCCTGCACAGGAAGCTGGCTTCTCCTAACACTTGGGTTTCTGGAAAATACAGTCCTCTCTACACAAGGTGTGGGGCGTTTAAATAGAGCACACTCCTCCGTGCGTGTACCTCAGCCAGCTCGAGGCTCCGCGGGGCCAAGGTCAGGTGGACTCCACATTGTCAGTGGCTTGTAAGCACAGAGGGTCACATCGTTCTCTGGCTCATACTCCGTGTTTGCTGTAGGTCAGTCCCGGCTCTGCCCCACATCTGCACCGCAGGGCAGCCTGATCTCAGACATTGCCTGCCTTGTGCGAGGGAAGAGATAATGGTGACGCACTAGTGGGATTTTAACGCTGCTGCTCACAAGTGCGTCACATCATCTTGTCCCCATCTCACTGACCGTGGCGAGGCACCTGGTCTGGCCCGACGTCAGTGGGGTGGAGAGCATACTTATTCCCCAAGGAGAGGCGAATCTTTTGAACATTATTAGAGTCTGCCACCGTGCAGGATTCCCAAGAAGCCAGACGTCATTCGATTGACCCACTGATCTTTTGGACCACCTGAACGAAGAATCTAAATGTGAAGAACAGGCCATCAACTCATTTCTGGCCGTAACAATTTATTTTAGATTTATCTAGATTGCATAGCCAAAAGAGCACCAAAATGCAATTCAGAAAGGCTTTTAAAAAAGTAATTTAGGATTGGAGCACCTGGGTGGCTCAATTGGTTGAGCGTCTGACTCATGATTTCGGCTAGGGTGATGATCTCAGGGTCTCACATGAGATCAAACCCTGTGTCGCCCCCCCCCCCCCGTCAGCGGGGAGCCTGCTTGAGATTCTCTTCCGCTCCCTCTGCCCCTCCCCGCCCCCTGTCACTCTCTCAAATAAATAAATAAAATCTTTAAAAAAAAAAAAAAGTAATTTAGGATTGTTACTGAGCTGAAAAAAATAAGGTAAGATTTAAAAACAAAAAATGACTTAAATTAAGGGGAAAGTACCTAGATTTTCCTGGGGAAAAAATATAATTCAATATAAATTATATAAATATAATTTATTTATAATACTCATTAAAGCTGGATGCCAAAATAGAAAAAGGTAATTTTTTTTTCTTCTCAATTCTGAATACCCATGTGTAGGTGTATTAAGCATACAGCCTGATTTGACCACTTAACTACCAGCACATCATGAAATATAGCTTCTGGGGCCCCTGGGTGGTACAATAAGTTAAGCTTCTGAGTCTTGGTTTTGGCTCAGGTCTCGATCTCAGGTTCCTGGGATCAAGCCCCACGTTGGGCTCCGTGCTCAGGGAGGAGTCGGCTTAAGTTTCTCCCCTCCTCCCCCTTCCCTCCCCCCTCACGCATGCTCTCTTACTCAGTTGCTTTCAAATAAATAAATAAATCTTTAAAAATAAATAAATACGGCTTCTTTGTTGTTGTTTATGTACTCATGGTCCAAAATTTTAAACAACTTAAAAATAATTTTTGTGTCCCCAAGAAACATCTTTAGAGATCCAGGAGGTAGTTGTGGCTGTGACGGGCCAATATCAAGGGCTCATAGGGACACAAATAAAAACTATTCTCTAGCAACTGGGAAACCAGGTGGAAACTTTGGCAAATGTGTCTTGTTTTTATAGCAAAGTTTCCTGCACCAGATCACAAATATATACATGTATATTTATTCATTATATCTAAAAGTTACATTTAAATATTCACAAATGCATATATGATATATTTTATAGATATATATATACACACATATATATACTTGTTGATACCCAAAATTGGAGAAAATTGGATCCTTTGATGATTATTTGCCAACTTGATGGGAACTGTATTTATCGCATCAAGACTGCAACTTTCAACCAGAGCTGGAGGAAGATGGCCCAGAAGCAAATGTTAACCTATACCTTATGCAGACTCCAGTAAAGACGCATAATGTTATTTATAGTCAGCGTATCTTCAGAAATCTGGAGCCATTACTTCTGTCAAAGCAAACAAAATGTTTTCCTTAAAGCTTTTAGATATGACATTAAATATGTGAATTTTTTTTAAAAGAAGTTTTCATGTCTGCTGGCCTAGTCATCGTATATTTAATGTTTCGAGAGATGTTTGATAACTCTCAGGCTAACCAGTTCTCTGTAGACATATTAAACTCAAAAATTAACTCAAATAATATACACTACCTTCCTTCCCCGTGAAAATTCAGTCTGTTTGTTTCAGATGGACTGCCCAAAGGATCTGTTGCCCATTCCTGTTTCTTGAGAAAAATAATAGACTAACTGGTTCATAGACATAAATCTAATTTATAATGTTGACTGAATTTTTTTTTATTCCTAGAACACTTAAAAGGAAAACTAGATGACTATCTTAAGCTGTGGAATGGCTTAGTGAAGGTATTTCGAAATGAGAGAAGAGAAGGTTTGATTCAAGCACGAAGTATTGGCGCGCAGAAAGCCAAACTTGGACAGGTAGGAAACGTTGGATATTTACCATGGCAGCAGCTTGGAATTGGCAACTAAGCAATCACATATGTTTTTAAGTACCCTTCAGATGTGTTTTTAATTGAAATGAAAATGCTGGCTTTATTAGATAACTCGTATGTCAGATGGACCCTCATGCTGATTCATATTAGCGTCTAATTTTAAATTGTGTGTGACAGACGATGTGCCATATATGAGGAGTGTTCTTTCACCTTGCCTCTTCTTTTTAAGGTTTTGGTCTACCTTGATGCCCACTGTGAGGTGGCTGTGAACTGGTATGCTCCACTTGTAGCTCCCATTTCTAAGGACAGGTAACATCACCTTGCTTTCTTTTCTTTCCTGGGTGAAAAGTAAACCTTGTCCTCGAGGGACAAATAATCTTCTCCTTCTTCTCTTTCCAGTTCCATTCAGCGCCCCAAGCCTTGTGTTCTAAGTGTGATCCTTCAGCTCGTTGTTTCAGGGGGCGAGGCCAGGCTGATCCTTGGGGCAGTCAGGCATTGGGGATAAGCCGAGGGGGTCACACTCAAGAATGGTCCTGTGGTTGGGTTATTGAACAGACGTCCTCTAGCTCCAACAGCTTTCTCAAAGAGTAACATTAATTGCTCCCTCTACACTGTGGTAACAGTTCTAAAGACTCGAAGGCGCACGCCCTGAAACTATACCTATTGGTTTTTTATGCCCTTTTGAATTATTACTTCAGATAAAAAAGACCCGCTGTGGTGCATGTCAAGGCTTTGGGTTCCTATAGAAACTTTAGTAAAGTGTAGAAATAGACAACCATTCCATGGAAATGTGTCAGTCGCCATTCTGTTTACAGAAATGTCTGAACAACAGAAGGCGGCATCAGTCTCCTAGTTCCAACAGCCTTTCCTGCTTTTAGTCCAGAATTCTGACAATTTTTGGAATCGAGGGGAGAAAAAAACATGTCCCTGTGGTGAATAATAAGAGTCAAAGAAAGAACTTTGGGGGATTCAATCATCAGAGGATTTAGTCTGAAGGCCTGTCATAAACATTTCTCACACGCTGATTTAATCCTCACGGCAGCCCAGCAAGAGAGATATTATTAGCTCCATTGTACTGAAGAGGATGTTGAAGCCTAGAGAAATTAATTGATTTGCCATGATTCAAACAGCTAATAAACTATCAAACCGAGATCTCTCTGGGACACTTTACACTATTCAGAAATCTGAGAATCATGGGAAGTGAAGAAAGATAACACACCTTTACCTCTCCAGGTGAAAGCTAGCAGTCTTCAGGCGCAGCGAGGAAGTGGTTTTCTGCAGGGTCCTGTGGCAGTCCCTCATACATCCCACAGTGACCACCCCCATCCTCACTGTCCCCTGAGAATCCACAGTCTGCGGAGAATAAAGCACCTGTCTCATCCACTTCCCCCAATCAAAATTCTAAGCCCTGCAGGTTTATCTCTTCTCCTTGGCTTCTAAAAAAAGCACCTTAACAGGGTTATGAAAAGCTGCGATCTCTGTTTCAGGAAATGCATTTCAAAATCCTGTCTGATAAGATGACCATTAAAACAAGCCGGGTGCCAAATTATCTCTGCAGAGCTGGTCCTACACCTAACTGGTCATACAGGACTAGCATTTATGAAGCCCAAGTACAAGGTAGTTTTTCGCTTTGAGTTCTCAGGCCACTACTTAAGTTCTTCAACAGGTTTTGAGGGATTTTTTTCCCCCTTTTTAAAAAAAGCAGGACTACAATACAGTACTTTTTTTTTTTTTTTGCAATGAAAGCTGTTGCAATAAAAGGAGTAGGAAAAGATCAAGTAAGGAACAGAAACATTTTCATAACAACTTTTTCCAAAGAAATAGAAAGCAACAAAGAGTTGGGAGAACCGCTAAGAATGTAGCGGGTGTTATTTCTATACACACACACACACACACTCGCTCACACGGTCACATTCACGTTCACACTCAGATACACACATTCACGCTCGTTCACACTCACATATTCATTTTTATTTAATGTAGGAATAAGGAGGGAAAATAACAGGCAGGAAGATCTTGTAAATAATGCAAAATTACCAAGAGAAAGTTGCCTGTAGGACCAAAGTAAAAATGAGAAAGCACTAAGTTCAAAGACACGGCTCTGTCCCTGACATTGGCCCGTAAGCCAAGGGAACAGTCCCCTCCATCTTTCCCTTACAAAAAAGGGCTCCTTGATTTTTAAAGACATTCATTTACTTCAATTTCCCATTAGGTATGAAAGTCCCTTAATGAAAAAAAAAAAAAAATCAGTAATAAAAAGATAATGTAGTTAGGCACGCTAAACTAGTGAGTTTGGGTTCTTAAATGCTTTTTCATTTTCTGTAAATGTTTCAGAACTACATGTACTGTGCCTCTAATAGATTACATAGATGGGAATGATTATTCCATTGAACCCCAGCAAGGTGGGGATGAAGATGGTTTTGCCAGAGGGGCCTGGGACTGGAGCTTACTATGGAAACGTATCCCTCTAAGCCACAAGGAAAAGGCCAAACGAAAACATAAAACTGAACCTTATCGGTAAAGATTACTACTTTATTTTCTTATGTGGAATGTCTATTCTAAGTGCTTTTTTTTTTCCTTCCCCATGCATTTGTATAAATATGTGGGTCCATCCATCCCCTTGATTTCATCTTTGCTGCCATCATCAACACAATACAGAACCATTTGCACTGTGCCGATTATAGATGTCATAAATGGCAACACATATGAAATTATACCCCAAGGGGGTGGTGACGAAGATGGGTATGCCCGAGGAGCATGGGATTGGAGTATGCTCTGGAAACGGGTGCCTCTGACCCCTCGAGAGAAGAGAATGAGAAAGACAAAAACTGAACCATATCGGTAATCACTAAATCACTTAAGTGTTTCTCTTTTCTCCAGTTGCTCTAACATATTAACCTCTTGCCACGCTAAAACATTTGTTATTAAAACTATAGATGCTGTCGCAGATTCTGTAAGAGTTGTTTTTCCCTTGCATTATTTCTGAGGTTTGAATTCACATTTGCTTCTTTGTAATTGTTTTTTTCCCTAAATGCAAGCTCCATTTTTGGGGGGGCTGGGGGGAGGTTATATGGCACTGGTTTCAAATACAAGTGAAAAAAAATCTTTGCCCTCCTGTCCTAGTAGACTAGACATCCAATTTTATTCTTTTGACCATAATTTCATTCCGTAAATTTAAAATGCATAGATTATTTCCAATCCAGGTTTATGTCCACTTTGATCCCTTGGCCTGTAGTGTTAGCGAAGAAAGGCAAATAGCAAGAGATTTCTTGTCTTTTTCTTCTTTTCGTTTTGTATGCTAACTCAGAAATACTGATTTTGTACCAGTTAAGTCTGGTGCATAAAAATACATGACTTTGGAAAATATTACATAGAATCCTTTATTACTTCCTTCTCAGAAGAACATTTGATTAAAAGGAAACTTTATTCCAGAATCAGCTTTTGTCCCTTCTTACGGGACAAATAGAACAGTTTCTGCTACTCTATTCTTTTGGTCGTTTAACTGAAACATTTACTGCCTTCCAAGAGTGACTCCAAATGCAACTTTTTTATCTTACGTTAGTATAGCT
Organism: Ursus americanus; assembly: GCF_024610735.1. Classification (NCBI taxonomy): domain Eukaryota; kingdom Metazoa; phylum Chordata; class Mammalia; order Carnivora; family Ursidae; genus Ursus; species Ursus americanus. The sequence goes on from NC_142139.1 coordinate 59,255,355, forward strand.
TCTAAATGTGTCTAATTTTTTCTGATCTTATGGTTCTGCTTTTGGTCTCTCTCTCCTTGGTGTACTGCTGATAATGTTAGAACTCTGTTTTGGGAAGGTGTTTCCAATGTCACGCAAATGCTGGCGGGATCTGGCGGGTGATGATATCAAGACACTGCGATGGCAGACATAAGGAAATTATAGAATTTTAAGCTTTGACGCTTTCCAAATTTCCCTCTTTTTTCAGTTCAGGAATTTACTTGCTTACCTACTTGATTTAACGAGTACTTCTGGGTGTACAAAGTAAAGGGCAATGATGATACTTATATTTCTGCCAATTCCATGGGCTTGGCTAGTAAAGAAATGTTTTTCAAGTGGGCTAGAAAAATTGTTTCCCTTTAAATAACTCACTGGTTTTCATGTTAAGATGCATCTTAAAATATATACTGAGAGAAGTGGGAATGCAGTTAAAGATCAAAAAGGCATGGAGAGTAATTTTAAATGACAGTTAAATAAATGTGCCATGAAAATAACCAAGAATGTAATAGTTCTGCTTACCAAGTCAGGCAGCATACCTTAAGAAGAAGCATAAGAGAATGACTTCCACTTGATGTGATTTCCTTTATTTTTTTTTTAAAGATTTTATTTATTTATTCGACAGAGATAGAGACAGCCAGCGAGAGAGGGAACACAAGCAGGGGGAGTAGGAGAGGAAGAAGCAGGCTCATAGCGGAGGAGCCTGATGTGGGGCTCGATCCCAGAACGCCGGGATCACGCCCTGTGCGGAAGGCAGACGCTTAACTGCTGTGCCACCCAGGCGCCCCGATGTGATTTCCTTTAATATTGAAAGTATTAACTTGATTTATTATTTATCCACTCAACAAATATTTAATGAGTGCTTACTATGTGCCAGGCATGGTTTTCTGGGGATAAATTTTTAAAGATATGTTCTCTTGCGGCACATAAAATATAATGGGTGAGACAGAAATTAAACAGATCACTACACGAATAACTCTGGAATCGCCACTGCAAAAAGTGGTACGAAGTCAAACCACAGGGAACTTGGAGCTTAGGGGACGGAGAACCTGATCCAGGCGGGACGAGCCCGACCGGCCTTGCTGACCTTTAAAGTGTCCTTCAGGCTGAGACCCGAAAGGCCAGGAGTCAGCCCTGTGGACAGGGAGGAACATTTCAGGAGAGCGAACAGTCTAGGGGAATCCCTGAGACAGAAGAGCGTTTGTCGTGTTCCAGGCATGAGCAGAGCCGTGAAGAACTGGGGCGGCGGAAGCCCGCTGAGCGTCGAGAGCCCGGAGAGGCTGGCGTCCCCCGCGCCCGGGGCCACGTTGAGTCTACTCTGCCTGCCGGGAGATGGCATGTGGATGGGGGCAGAATTAGAAGAAGAGACCCAGTCCGGGTGTTACCATAGCAGTGCAAGTGACGCTGGCTTGGTGTAGGGTGGTAGCAGCAGTGACAGGTTCCACATACGTTTTCAAGGTGGAATCAATAGGCATTAGTGACAGATTGAATATTAGGTGTGAGATGAAGAAGGAACTCTGATGGAGGCGTCTACTTAGGAATCATGACGCATTAATAATTAATTGTGGGGGAGGGGTGGGGAACAGGATGGAGACGATTCCCCTTACCACTTCCTCTAGAGATGTAAGTGGCTTGTCCCTAAAAAGGACCCAATTTCAGATTCCATTCAAGAAGCCCCACAGATCACCCCTTTGCATTCCTACCTCCTGACACAGTAAATAGCTACTGTCTAATTCTCCTTGTCGTTTCTGTGCAACGTTTGCAAACTCTGAATGAACTGTGACTGTTCTGCCATGATTTACACCCTTATTTGGCATGCCCCTGAGCTATAAAATTAAAAAATGACAGACTACTTCCATGGTCTATGGTTTCGCTCATCCTAGAATGACTCATAAATCATTGTAGGAGCAGTTAGCAGACCATGGCTGGATGGCTCAGTATTTTTAGGAGGGAAAGAGAAAATTCACTCTCAGGGCTTTATTTTCAAACCAACAAAGGAACTGAGGCGCCCTCTAATGGCAAAATGATGCAATGCTCTAAGTTGTAATGAACGCAAATTGGATTTCAGATAGAAATCAGAGTAAATGCATTAAAGAATTATAAACAGATTGTTTCGTGAAGGCTTTGTAATTTCTTAATGTTTGGCCATCAGTTTTGTCTCTTCTGTGCATTATTTAGACTGTGTTGCACAAAGGCTGTTGTCTGTTGGTGAAGGGGTACCGGGGGTTTATCTGTAATAGTTATTGTGGTGTCTCATCGCTTAGGTCCCCTGCCATGGCTGGTGGATTATTTGCCATTGAACGAGAGTTCTTCTTCGAACTGGGTCTGTATGATCCAGGTCTCCAGATCTGGGGTGGTGAAAACTTTGAGATCTCATACAAGGTAACATTTCATTTAAACAAATGCAGCTTTCTAAGTAGTCACTGACCTTCGTGACTTTCAGATAAGGCTGGTTTCTTTGGGGAAAAATTGTTTAATGCACTTCGCTAAATTACAAAGAATGACTAACAAAAATGCATGCATTTGGGGAAAAATAGGGCAAAATGCAAACTCCAGACTTCTTACATATTTACATGGCTCATCTCAACATTGAAGCCCACAAACTTCAAAAATGAAAATACCGGGGCGCCTGGGTGGCTCAGTCGGCCAAGCATCCGACTCTTTGATTTGGCTCAGGTCATGATCTCGGGGTCCTCGGATCGAGCCCCACATTGAGCTCCGCACTCAGTGGGGAGTCTGTTTGAGGATTTTCTCTCACACTCCCCCTACTCCTACTCGCACACGTGTGCACGCACACACACATTCTTTCTCTCTCTTTCTCTAAAATAAATAAATCTTTTAAAAAAAAGGAAAATACCTCCTCCTCCTTACTCTCCAGGCTCTCTGTACATTGGAGCCTTTTATTACAAAGCCCTTTGGAGAATCTGCATGTACGGGGGCCACATTTGACCATCGATACACTGACGCAGTTAGCCTTCATCACGGTAGGCCGTGGTGATTCGGGACAGAGGCAGACCCCAGCCATGCCTGCGCACCCTCAGACTGACATTGGAGCTGCCTTCCCGCAGTACCCACCCTGTTGCTGAGGCAGTCCTTGGCCAGTAGTACCACCCATGGTCCAACCCCCACCCTGCCCCTACCCACAAGAAAGAAAGAAAACTATATCACAGTTTGAGTTAAACAGATATTTATGGTCTCTTGTCTTAAATGTCCAGAGACAGAAGAAGAAGAACTCAGTCCCTGCTCTCTAGGAATTCAGAGTTCATAAGAAGAGATTAGAATTAAATTCATAACACGCTAAGAAGCTAGATGGCGTTCAGTTGGTGTGATTAAGAAACAGCACCGTACTGGAGGGAGAATTTGAGGCAGACCAGGAAGGTGGGCATGATATCGATAGGCAGAGATAAGGGGAGGGGAGGAGACCTCAGAGCAGAGACGGGGGAAAGGCACAAAGGTGGGAAATGAAGAGTGCGTTCAGGAAACAGTGAGGAGCCCAGTTTAGCAGAGTCCGACGGCCTGCGTAGGGAAGACATCCAAGGAGAGGAAGTGGCCAGGTACGTGAGGCTTGTACGGAAGAGGCCTCTAATGCTGAGCCAGGAGATTTTTACTGAATTTGAAAAGCAGGAGCAACCTAGCGAAGATATTAAGCAAGGGAGTAACATGACCCAAAGCTGCCCTTCAGCTAGAGTAATCTTACTGTGAATAAGGCTAGCACTGAGTTGAGAGAAGCCGGAGGTGAAGAAGCCAGTTTGGAGGTTATTATAATAATCACCCAGGTGGGACATCCGTTAGCCGTGGAAACGGTGAATGATACCAGGAATGAAGATTCTGCATGACTTTGCAGGGTTACACTGGGCAAAGGGTGTTGAAAGGTACAGGTGCACAAGGGCCTGAGGAGCAGAACGTTACTGCATTCCTGGTCGCCTCGTGTTGGATGAGTTTAGAAACACTTTATTTTAGGATTTGTTCCATTTATGGAATCCCTGTGGACACGGTATCTAATTTAGATTTTATATTTACATTTATAAGACAAATTTTCACGTATAATGTATTTTGATATTTGAAACAACTTCCACGTGTGTTTTTCCTCGACAGATATGGCAGTGTGGTGGCAAGTTACTGTTTGTCCCCTGCTCTCGTGTCGGACACATCTACCGTCTCGAGGGCTGGCAAGGAAACCCTCCACCCATTTATGTCGGGTCTTCTCCGACTCTAAAGGTGAGTGTTCGGATAAAAGGAGAGAAGCCTAGGGGCTCTGTACCCCACGTGCCCCACTGATAGACCACACGCTGAGGTAGTCACTGAAATGGCAACTCACTGAGTGGGGTAAATCTTTTAAGCAGTCAGCGCTGGTTCTCCCTTTTCACTTAAGCTGGACTTACTCATGAAACACCTTATTTTTGTTTTGTTTTTGATTGAAGTAGAGTTGACATACGATATTATAGATGGTATGTTACTTACGGGTGTACCCAGGTATTCGACACGTCTATACGTTGTGAAGTGATCACCACAATAAATCTAGCCACCATCTGTCACCATAGAAGTTGTCACAATATTATTAACTCTGTTCCCTATGCTGCGCGTTGCTGTCCCTTCCCCTGCGTCAACCGTCAGCTCGCTCCTCTCGCCTCCGGCAACCATCCGTTTGTCCTCTGTGTCTGTGACTCTGTTTCTGCTTTGTTTGTTTGTTTGTTTGTTTTGTTTTTTAGATTCCACATCGAAGTGAAATCATATGGTATTTGTCTTTCTCTGCCTAACTTATTTCACTTAGCTTAATACCAGCCATGTTGTCCATCTGGGTCCATCCGTGTTCTCACAAATGGCAAGATTTCATTCTTTTTTATGGCTGAGTAATATTCCAGGGTGTGTGTGTGTGTGTGTGTGTGTGTGTGTGTGTGTGTGTGTGTATCTGTATACCCCACATTTCTTTATCTATCAGTATTGTCAATACCTTGGCTATTGTAATTGTAATTGTAAATTGTATTATAAACAATGCTGCAATGAACATAGGGGCACATATATCTTTTTGAATTAGTATTTTTGTACTCTTTGGATAAATATTCAGAAGTAGAATGCTGGGTTGTATGGTAGTTCTGTTTTTAATTTTTTGAGAAATCTCCATACTGTTTTCCATCGTGACTGTACCAATTTGCATTTTCAAAAACAGCACACAAGGGTTCCCTTTTCCTCATATCTTCACCAACACTTGTTATTTCTTGTCTTTTTGACAAGATTTTTTTTTTGACAGGTGTGAGATGATCTCTCATTGTGGTTTTGATTTGTGTGTCCCTGATGATGAGTGAGGTTAAGTAGCTTTTCATGTGTCTGTTGGTCATGTGTCTGTCTTCTTTGGGGAAATGTCTGTTCAGGTCATCTGCCCATTTTGTAATTGGTTTTTTGCTTTTTGATATTGAGTCATGTGAGTTCTTTATGTATTTTGGTTATTAATCCCTGTTTGGTTGGATCATTCGCAAATATCCTCCCATTCAGTAGGATGCCTTTTCATTTTATTGATGATTTCCTTCACTGTACAGAAGCTTTTTAGTTTGATGTAGTCCCGTTGTTATTTTTCTTTTGTTGCACTTGCCTGAGGAGATAGATCCAAAAATAATTGTCCCAAGAGCTTACTTCCTATGTTTTTTTAGGAGTTTGAAGGTTTCGGGTCTTATATTTAAGTCTTTAGTCCATTTTGAGTTTATTTTGTATATGGTAGAAGAAAGCGGTCCAATTTCATTCTTTTGCAAGTAGCTGTCCAGTTTCCCTAACGTTATTGAAGAAACTATCTTTTCCCCTTTGCCTCATTTGTCAAAGATTAGTTGACCATAGAAGCATGGGTTTATTTCTGGACTCTCTATTCTGTTCCATTGAGGTATGTATCTGTTTTTGTGCCAGTACCATACTGTTTTGGTGACTATAACTTTGTAGTATAATTTGAAATCGGGGAGCATGACACCTCCAGGTTTTTCTTCTTTCTCAAGATTGCTTTGGCTATTCAGGGTGTTTTGTGGTTCCACACAAATCGTAGGATTGTTTGTTCTCATTCTATGAAAAATACTATTGGTATTTTGATAGAGATTGCATTGAATCTATCCATTACTTTGGGTAGTATGGACATTTTAATATTCATTCTTCCAGTCCATGAGTGGTGTATCTTTCCCTTTTTTTGTGTGTTATCTTCAGTTTCTTTCATCAGTGTCTTATAGTTTTGGGGAGTATGGGTCTTTCACCTCCTTACTTAAATTTATTTCTAGATTTTTTTTTGATGCAATTGTAAATGGATTGTTTTCTTAATTTCTTTTTCTGATAGTTCATTGTTAGTTTATAGAAATGCAACAAACTTAGGTATGTTAATTTTGTATCCTACAACTTTACTAAATTCATTTATTCTGATAGCTTTTTGGTAGAGTCTTTAGGGTTTTCTATGTAAAGTGTCATGTCATCTGCAAATAGTGACTTCTTCTTTCCCAGTTTGGATGCTTTTTATTTCTTTTCTTGTCTGATTGCCATGGCCAGGACGTCCAACACTAAGTTGAATAAAAGTGGCAGGAGTGGGCATCCTTGTCCCAGATCTTAGATGGAAATCTTTTAGCTTTTCATCATTGAGTATGATGTTAGCTTGTGGGCTTGTCATGTATGGCTTCCATTATGTTGAAGTATGTTCCCTCTATATTCACTTTGTTGAGAATTTTTATCATAAATATGTGTTGAATTTTATCAAATACTTTTTCTGCGTCCATTGAGAAAGTTAAATGATTTTTATCCTTTTTATTAATGTGGTTTATCACGTTGACTGATTTGTGGACATTGAACGAGCCTTGCATCCCTGGAATAAACCCCACTTGATCATGGTGTATAATCCTTTCAATGTATTGTTGAATTCAGCTCGCTGATATTTTGTTGAGGATTTTTGCGTCTATGTTTATCAGGGATCTTACTATTTTTTAAGATTATTCGTTGTATCCCATTCTGATTAAGATTTCTATATTGAATGTTCTCCATGAGAAGACATCTCAGACAAATTCAAAAACAACTGCCACTCTGTAGGAAAGTAGTTGAAAGGAAAATATCAGCTTCTACTATTTTCACATGAGTAAAATATTATTTTTATTTGGTCTAAAAAATTAATCATTAAGAGTTTGTGCAGTAAACAAAATCAAATTTCCAAACAATGCTTGCAAAAGATTAATATCTTTTGTCCCTCAAACCAGGGACAGAGCAGAAAAGCTTCACACAGAGGCCAGATGTCCCACTGCTAGGAAGATGAAGTTCTCTGTTCTTGACTGAGCAACTTTGAAGTTTCTTTAGTTGGGCTGCTTTCATAAATGCTAAGAGCATAGGAGTCTGATTCCATTCATTTTCTGGAGCCCTTAACCAAGTCAAAAGCAGAAGGAAGTTTATTACTGGCTGCAGATGCAACTTGGAACAGTTCCTTAAAGGGAAGTAGATAATAGAAGCAGAGATGGGAAGGTCTTAGGAATGAAAACAGCTTTCTAACTAGCCAGCTTCTCATAGAAATGGCCAAATGGAGCCCCTGCTATAAGAGGAGATGAGATTAAAATATCCGCGATAAAACAAAGAGCACCAAACTAACACCAGGCCTGACTGGCGTTGCAGGAAAAGAACCTGCCCTTGGAGTTGGACCCACAATCACGAAGAATTAGTGAAAAGTCAGGTTGATTCATGAAGGCCTGTGCTACAAGGAAAAGGAGAAGAGATGAGAGGGCAATCTTTATCCACTCTAAAAATAAAGTGTACATATCGTAAAATCGACCCGATAGGTATAACCCTCCGTGTACACTTCGTGAGTGCCTAGAGTGTGCCAGGTACTTTTTTCTCTCCATCATCCACTCCAACCACAGTGTGCCCGTGGCTTACGTCTGTTTACCCAGCTCATCTGTCTTCTCTGAGCTTCCAACTCTAATAGGCAGTTGTCTCCTAGAATTACCTTCTTAGATGACCCTCAGGCATTTCAAACTCAATGTAGTCAAAGCTGAATTTTTTAACTTCTTCTCAAATGTAATTCCTTTTCCTATGTTCTCTATCTGCCCATGAATGGAATTTAGGGGGAATGTTAGGGTGGTTTTCCTCCTTTCCCTCCCACCTTACCAAGCCCTGAAGATTCTACCTCATACATATCTCTGAAATCCGTTCCTTTCTATGCTTCGTACAGGTCCTTGACTCTCTCCTGCAGATATTAAATGACCTCCTACTTGGCTCTGTGCCATCTTCCACTCACCACCAGTGTTAGTCTCCTGGAAATTAAATCTGATGTCTGTACCTGCTTAAAGCCTTTTGGTGGCTCTCGGCTAAATGATAAAATTCAAAGTCCTTAAAAAAGAATAATAATAATAAGAGCGAACGCTTTTCGAGTGCTTAGTATACACCAGACACTAAATGCTTTTTAATTTTCACAAAACACAACAAGCTAAGTTATGGAAAACTACTTGCAGGACTCCAAATGTACCGTAATTTGTCACTTCTTTTGGGTTTCTCCTTGTCCTGATTACCATTCCCACATAATGAACCACTGTTTCGAGACTGATCCGTCCCATGCCCCTCCACGCTGCCTCCCTGGCCTTCTCCCTCCCAAACAACGAGATGCTCCTTCTTTGTGTTGCTGTAACCTTATGTGTGCACTTACTCTTCACGTTCATTAGTATCTAGAAGACATGGGCTTTGTCTACTTTTGGATGACTTTGCAAAAATTAAGACTATTTGGCGATAATATTATGTGTTCTTGTACAATACCCCCGCATACCACGTTTTTGGATCCCACGGGCTTTTGCAACAGCATGCCTACGTTCACCCTTTGGTAGTCGTAGCCTAGAGAATCCTAATCTGAACACAAGGTCTTTTCTTTTCTTTCTTTCTTTTTTTTTTTTTTTTGTTTAAATTCAATTAGCCAACATAGAGTACATCATTAGTTTCTGATGTACAAGGTGTTTTCTACTCCTGATGTAAAACAGGGCTCAGCAATGATGGCCCTTAGACCGAATCCAGCCCATTTCAGTAAATAAAGTGATACAGGAGCACCAGCACCCCCATCTGTCTGCGTGTTGTATGAGCTGACAACAGCAGAGCTGAGTACTTGCTACAGAGACCGTGCGGCCCACTGTGCCAAAGATCCTTACTCTCTGGCCTTTCGTAGAGAAAATCTGCTGAGGAACGATGTAGAAGACCCAGGGCCTAGACGGTGTACTCAGTCTGTCATAATATTCCTGCCCGCACGCATTCATTCCGTTGAACCGTAGAAGACAGGTCTTTATCAGTTATCACGGCATCAGCTTATTTTATTGTCCCTTAGTTGCTTTTCCTTAAAGTGCATCAACTGGGGAAAATATCCCGTTAATTCTGGGTGATAGCAAAATGCTTCTATTATCGTCGTAACATGACCCAAAAAAGCCACTTGCAAAAAAATGTGTTTTATTCAACAAAGCTATTGTTTTTCGTGATGGTTTCTGAAATGAGCCTTTTCCCTACACATGCTCGTACTGTGGTTCTAATAGAAAGATTCTGGGTGAAGGAGCATCCGTGTCCAGCCAGCCTCTCTTAAACCCTTTCTGGGTTTTACTTTCTTCCTCTAGAAGGTGGATAGAACATACAGTCTTAGAAAATACGATCTTTACAGCTCGATGATGTCAGATTCTGTATCTATCACTTCTTAGTCGAACATGCATGACATTTTATCCTTAGCAATTGACATATTTGGATCGTCAGCTCGCTTGCATTTGTTTAATTAAATATCAGGTCCTATTGAAATGAGTTTGTCATATGTTGTTCATATTTCATGTGTCTAAGATGAGCTGTTTATGGCATTGCAGGTGTTTTTCATAATGATATCTTCTTTTTCACAGAATTATGTTAGAGTTGTAGAGGTTTGGTGGGATGAATACAAAGACTACTTCTATGCTAGTCGTCCTGAATCAAAGGCATTACCATATGGAGATATATCTGAGCTAAAGAAATTTCGAGAAGATCACAACTGCAAAAGTTTCAAATGGTTCATGGAAGAAATAGCTTATGACATAACTTCACACTACCCTTTGCCACCCAAAAATGTTGAATGGGGAGAAGTAAGTACCGCCTGGTTTTCAGGTCTCAAAGTGTGTGTGTTTGGAGACTGAGTTTGGGAGAAGGCAAAGAGAGATGGAAACGTATGAGTGAAAGAGAAGAATTCTTGGAGCAAAGTTTCTGAAAAACTGTCCGGTAACCCCTCCCCCACCTCTCCACCAAACCATTAACACCTCCCCTGACCCCCCAACCACTGTGTCCCCTGCTTTCAACTTTTGGACTTCCAGCTCTCCATCCTGGAGTGCTGTCCACTCCCTGCAGCAACTCCTGCCCGTTCCCTACCCCTCCCTCCAAGTCCCTTTCCTGACTAATTCCAGCTTATCCTATTGCTGTCAATTTAGAGAGCACCAGTTCTGAAAATCCTTTCTTATTCGTCCCCACCCCATCAGAAAGACTGAGTTCTTGATCTTTCCATGGGTTCTCATAACACTCACAATTGCTTATCCCTCAGCCAGTCTCTGTGCTCAGGACCTCGTTCACCGTTGTGTCCCAATGGACTAAAGCGGAGACCCCCATATACAATAGGCACTCAAACAATGTTTGTCAAATGAATGAATTAATTAATGGTAACTGAAAATAAGTAAATCAGGACAAGTCATTCATTGGTGTTGTCATTTGTTTTTTTCAGACTTGCCTTTGTAACCTCATTTCTAATTTTATTCACCCATGAGCCTTTGCTGCTGCTTCATGGGTGTATTGAACGTGCCATGAACTTTCAAATCTAGGTACTGTTGCTTAATTACGTATTCAGCAACTACTGGTCAAGGGCCTGCTACGTGCCAGTCACTCTTCTGGACATGAAACAAGACAGGCAGGTCCTTTCCATCAGGGGAAAGGTCTCTCCCCTTGGGCTAGTGGGGGAGAGACAACAACAGGGAGGACGAGAAAGGTGAAGGCAGATGGTAGCGAGGCCTACGAAGGAAATAAACAGGTGATGTTCAGGAGGACGTAGGGACAGATTAAGAAAGCCTGCTTTGAAGAGGGGACATCTCATCTGAGATCTGAATGATAGACCAGAGAGCCAGGAGAGAGCGTTCCACATAAAGAAAGTGGTGAGGTCGGAGGCTCTGAGTCAGGACATGCTTTGCCTTCGTGAGTATGTGTTAACTGAATGTTTGTGATTGTTAAGGCTTCCGGTCAACAATAGGCTATTAGTAGTTCAAGTTTTGGGGATATCAGAAGTTATATACAGGTTTTTGACTGTGCAGGGGGTTGGCGCCCCTCACCCCCGCATTGTTCAAGGGTCAATTGTATATATCTCAGGACTGCTCAGATGTTACCTTCTCAGTATGAATCTGTCCTGCTGTCCCCCAAAGCCTCTTAGCCCCCACCTTTAACTTGCTCTTCTTTTTCTTTTCTCCATGGTACTAACCACTTCCAAATGTGTTAGTTATGTTTTTTGCTTATATTCTGTCCTTCCCTCCCTAGAAGGTAAGCTCGCTCCTTGCCCCAGCGAGCTTTTATCTTTTATCCGTTTTGTTCTCTGGTATGACAGAGCCTACAACATGCCTGACACAAATATTTGATGAATAAATTAAGTCATGAGTGAAGGAATAGGTGGAATTTTCTCTTCTGCCTTCATAAGCTCATCCCTAAATATATCTTCACTTCAACCTCTATCCCCACGCTGGCGCCTATACGTTATACCTCACTTCTCAGCGTTCCCTGCACATTGCAGGGTAAACCCTTACCAGTTTAAACCCCATGTCTCCCTGGGGACAGTCTTCAGCGTCCCTCCAAGCAGGGCAAGAGGCTCCTTTCTCCGCATGCCTGTCCCTCCATCCTGCTGGACGCTTAGCCCTCAGTCTCCTACAGACGTGAGGGCCCTGGCCCATGACTTGATTCTCCTTGTGTCTTCTGAAGCACTTATCGTCATAGGTGCTCCGTCAATATTTGCTCACCTGAGTGAAAGAATAAACATTTTATCCAAATACTATAGTAATTCATAATTGAGATACAAATATATAGTATTTCCAGAAAAGGAAAAAGGTGAGTTGTATACAAAATGTGCGTTCCAGAGATGAACCCCTGTGTGTGCTTCTCACCCATATTAGTCAGAGAAGAGTCTCACTGCCTGACCCGTGTGCCGTAACTTTTGCCCCGTGGGCTCCTTGGAGACAGCTGCCAAAATTGTCACGCAGCCATTTGGAAGAGTTACCTTAACATATTTAATTCTGGTCTAGACATCAAGGGCCAGTGATTGTTACCACTGGGGGTGGGTAACTGCTCTGTTTGCTTCTCATCCACATGAATTTTCATGAACCTGGAATTGTATTTCATGATATCTTTTCATTTTTTTCTTCTGTGGTATTTTATCAAAATCTATAGACCAGTGCCCTCAGTTGGCGTAAGCCCGTTCCAGAGCGGACTTCAAAACCATAAATGATTTCAGAGATGACTGGTATACTCTGAGCTCCTCAAAGACTGACAAGACCGTCATAACCTAGCATTACACACACCCAGATTTCCGCTGTGAACTGCAGTACTTAGCATGAAACTCTCTCACCCTGCTGCTGGAGCTCACTACAGCTCAACTGTTGCCTGCCTTTTGGTTCTTTGTTCGTTTTTGTAGATCAGAGGGCTTGAGACTGTTTACTGCATCGATAGCATGGGGAAGACAAACGGAGGCTTTGTTGAACTAGGACCCTGCCACAGGATGGGAGGGAATCAGGTAAATAAGCATACTTGCGTGTTTTTATAGTTTGCTGCCATGGAGCAGCTAGTCTTACTGATCACGGGGTTTTGTTTGCTTTTTAATTCGATAATTTTGTTTGTTTGGGTAAAGTAAAACATTCTGTAAAAAACTGATAGTGCTAAAGCATTTACTTAGATGGGGGTATGATAGCAGTGTTGGGTTTTCACAGAAGCAATCTGCATCTAGGATTTCTGTCTCATATAAGAGATTAGAATATATTCCTCTGTGAGTATGTAACCCTGTAGTAATTTTACTTGCAAGTATTGTTCAGTCTTCCGCATTTCCCCCTAATAAGCTAGGATGTTACTGCCGGGAAGCTCTATTTCGCTAATAGATTTTCTTACTTCCTTATGTGGATATTGTTCTTATCTCTGGTTTAGATTGTGAAACATCATCAGTTCTGTTTCCACTTTTTCATCCGCTCATACTGTTGGTACATAATAAATATGTGTGAATGACCCATTCTATATCTAAGAGGCTGAGGAACATAGTCCTTTAAGTGTTAGCAGGAGTCTTCGCTAATATCAAAATGGACATAGTTTCTATCTTTGGACACAGAATTCCAAGCATACAGAAAAATTATAGAAAAATTAGATAGTCATTGAGTTTAATTATGAGTTAAGTTTTTTTTTTTAAATAATGTATATCAGCAGAGAAGGTGCCTTGTTACTTTACTTTCTTTTTTTTTTTAATAGCTTTTTCGAATCAACGAAGCTAATCAACTCATGCAGTATGACCAGTGTCTGACAAAGGGGCCAGATGGATCGAAAGTTATGATCACGCACTGTAATCTGAATGAGTTTAAGGAGTGGCAGTACTTCAAGGTATTGTGCATTTCAGCTCCTGAAATAGTATTATTTGCTGTTTCACTTTAATAATACCTACCATCTGGAATTTAGGTGTATAAATCTTGATATATGTATGTATATATATGTATATATGTGTGTGTGTTTATATATATACATATATGTAATTTCCATAATATTGCATTTATAGTTCATGTTGTCCAGCAGGTGGCGATAGAGACAAACAAATACCACTTGGAAGTCCCACTTCTTTTTTTTTTTTTTTTTTAAAGATTTTATTTATTTATTTGACAGAGATAGAGACAGCCAGCGAGAGAGGGAACACAAGCAGGGGGAGTGGGAGAGGAAGAAGCAGGCTCACAGCAGAGGAGCCTGATGCGGGGCTCGATCCCATAACGCCGGGATCACGCCCTGAGCCAAAGGCAGGCGCTTAACCCCTGTGCCACCCAGGCGCCCCTGGTCCTTCCCATTTCTTTATCACAACTGGATAAATACTGCCTTAAAGGTCAAGTGTAGTTACTCACTTGACACCACAGGCACAGTTTTTCACTTTCAGCTGTGAATAGTCCAGGTTCTTTGCTGAGTTGAAGATTCCAACATAGTAATGTCTTTATGTATAATTTTCAGTGTCTAGACTTGACTAAATCAATTTATTGTGAAACACAAAGCTGGGAAAGCTGCCCCACACTGAAAGAACCTGGCAGCCCTCAACTTTATTTACTCGTGTAGTGGCCGTGATCAAACCGTGTCTCTCATGCAAGCACTTGTTTGCTCTGTAGTGACGGTGTTATGACCCAGCGTCATATTCCCGGTTATCGTCATTCATAGATAATCACTATGAAGTGGTAAGTCCGTGTCAGTGGCTGACTTTCTTCCTGTAACAAGTCAGGAAGGAGGAGGTTAACATAAACCCTGAAGAACAGAGCATTTGTTTCCACAAAGAAAGGTGAATAATAGCAATAAGTGATGGGGGTCGTCGAGAGTAGTATGAGTAAAACAGTCAATGAAGGCGACGGCAGACCAGAAACTACCATCCAGAAGTAGTTTCGTGGATGAAAAACAGAATGTATGTGTTTTCGATATTTTAAAGGCCGCAGCATTAAATACACATTCGTGCATCAGACGTTACTAAATATTCCTTGGGGCCCGATGATGTGGTGACTTCAAAAAGAAGCCAAAGCCCATCATATTCTAATGGCAGAAAAGAAAAAAAAAAAATGAAAATAAGTAAAATGCCATAGGTTAACAACGGAGAGATTAATAGAGAAGTATCATTGTACCAGATCTTGAGATAGAAAAAGGCTTTTCATAGAGAATGAATAAAAACTGGGTGAGCAAAGGCACGGGATGAAAGTGAGTCGTAAAGCCTAGGACTCAGGGTTAGTTTGGTCCCCTAAATTGTAGTCCACATGAAAGAACATTGGACTTCGTTTTGTAAGTTTCAGAGAGTGAACAACTTTGAGGAACCCAGTGAGAGGAAACAGTGGATACTTTTAGGAAAATAACTCCAGGAATCTTGTGAAATATGGACTGATAAGCAGATCAGCTCAGTCTGCAGTTCTCAAACTTCCGGTCTCTAGATTGTCTCTACACCCTTGAAAATTACTGAGACCCTGCCCCCCCCAACAAATTTTATCTATCTAGGTCATAGCTAAAAATATTTTCTGAATTGCAAATTAAACCTGAGAAATTTTGTAAGCATGTATTCGTATTGTATTATATTTGTACGTATGTATTAATTCATGTAAAAGTTAGTGATAACCCTACTACGTGTTAATATAAATAATTTTGAATAACGAATTACTGGTTTTCCAAAAGTGAGAAGAATGGCATTGTTTTATGATTTTGCAAATCCCTATAAATGTCTGGTTTAGTAGAAGACAGCTGGGTACTCATACTGCTGCCGCATTCAACTGGATGTGATATGTTGTTTTAGTTGAAGTATATGAGGAAAATCTAGCCTCGAACATTCGGCTAGAAAAGAGAGGATTAGGTAGGGGCGCCTGGGTGGCGCAGCGGTTAAGCGTCTGCCTTTGGCTCAGGGCGTGATCCCGACGTTATGGGATCGAGCCCCACATCAGGCTCCTCCGCTATGAGCCTGCTTCTTCCTTTCCCACTCTCCCTGCTTGTGTTCCCTCTCTCGCTGGCTGTCTCTATCACTGTCAAATAAATAAATAAAATCTTAAAAAAAAAAAAAAGAGAGGATTAATTTAATAGCCTTTTCAGATAACTGTGTTTTTTGCAGTGTAGAACCATACCAGTGAACATTTTGCCCTATGTTACATTAAAATCCGTTGGTCTGTCTTACACGCCGAAAGGATCTTTTACTCCTGTCTGCTGTTGTAACATCATGCATTGCTTGTTTGGAAAATATTGGCTCCCTAAGTTATGTAGATCTTCCACGTGTTGACACATTGCACTAAACAGTGTCAAAACATCACAGATATAACCACTGATTTCATGGTAGAGCTGCCGAGTTCATGGTGGTGGGTACACGTTTTCCACAACTCTAATTTTTGCTCGAAAAGTCAGATTCTAGGGGCGCCTGGGTGGCTCAGTTGTTAAGCGTCTGCCTTTGGCTCAGGGCGTGATCCTGGCGTTCTGGGATCGAGCCCGGTATTGGGTTCCCTGCTCCTGTGGGAGTCTGCTTCTTCCTCTCCCACTCCCCCTGCTTGTGTTCCCTCTCTTGCTGCCTCTCTGTCTGTCAAATAAATAAATAAAAGCTTTAAAAAAAAAAAAAAGTCAAATTCTATCAGTGGCAACAAATACTGTCAGATTAGTGTTCCTTTTTTTTTTAAGTGACAGGCTTCATTCTCTAGAAAGTCTGCCCAGTCCCAAGTTTGAATAACCATAGTTTGTCCTTTCAGAGTAGTCCTTTCCAGTCAAAATGACGTTACATGGAAAAAAGTGGCTAGTCGGACTCTCAGGTCAAACAAGTGTACACATGCTTTCTTTCCGATAAGCACTGTACTTCAGTATGTGGAAGTGCTTTATGCACACTTTCCATTTCATCTCAGAATACTTTTGAAAGTATACTTAAGGGTAGGGGCGCCTCGGTGCTTCAGCTGGTTAAGCGTCTGGCTCTTGGTTTCAGCTCAGGTCATGATCTCAGGGTCATGGGACCGAGCCCCTCAGCAGGCTTTGTGTTCAGCAGGGAGTCTGCTTGAGATTCTCTCCCTCTGCCCCTTCCCCCCATTTGCACACTGTTTCTCGCTCTGTCTCTAAAATAAATAAATAAATACTTTTTAAAAAAAAGGTATACTCAAGAGTCAAGATTTAATAAAACTAGTAAGTTTTACTGTTTCAACGCAGACATCTTTAAGTAAAACTAGCATTTTCTTTTTTAGCTGTGGATCTATGGCCATGAATAATGAAACGACTAGCACACTTACGTCACTGCTTGATTTATGCTGAGGCCCCAGCATTTTTACCTGCCATTGCTTTTGCACCATCAGTGTAAATGTCAGTGCGATGAAAAAGGCAAATGGGGTCTTTGTATTATTATAAGGATAGTTTTGGCCTTACAGACCCAATCTTAGATAGTCTCTGAGGACTACGAGTATGAGAAGCCCTGAGCTATATTAAAGAAATCGACAGCAGGGCGTGAGGGCTAACCTAAGGCCTGTGCAGTGGGTCTGGGAAAGGCTAGAGATCAGAGACATTGCAGGTATCGGTCCTCAGTGACTGCTACAATTGGAAGGAAGGAAGGAAGGTGTAGCATGAAGTGCCTCTGTCCTGAGGCCTGGAAGGATGGTACTGCCGTCAGCCACGGTGGGAACTGAAGAAGTAGGTTTGGAGGGGACGACAGTGAATTGAAGTTTGTATACCATTGAATTTGAGGTACCAGCAGTACATTAGGACTTAACAGGAAAAGGGCTTAGAAGACTGGCGGTCAGGGGCGCCTGGGTGGCACAGCGGTTAAGCGTCTGCCTTCGGCTCAGGGCGTGATCCCGGCGTTATGGAATCGAGCCCCACGTCAGGCTCCTCTGCTGGGAGCCTGCTTCTTCCTCTCCCACTGCCTCTGCTTGTGTTTCCTCTCTCCCTGGCTGTCTCTATCTCTGTTGAATAAATAAATAAAATCTTAAAAAAAAAAAAAAAAAAAAAGACTGGTGGTCAGGAATAATCCAAAGTCCGAGGTAAGGCTGGTTTAAGCCTGTCCGATTTGCTTGAATTCTCTTCTTGTGAAAGCCAGGTGATGACTTCGAATGTCAGTGATACCAAAAGAAGTACAAACTTAAAATTCCTTTGTCCTTTGTTTTCCAGAGCCTGCACAGATTTACTCACATTCCTTCAGGAAAGTGCTTAGATCGTTCCGACGTCCTCCATCAAGTGTTCATCTCTGATTGCGACTCCAGTAAAATGACTCAAAAGTGGGAAATGAACAACATCCATAGTGTTTAGAAAGAATGAAAGAAACCAATAACCTACCTACTGACACATAAATTTATACAGGACTGAAAACCGCCTGAAACCTGCTGCAACTACTATTAACTCTGTACAGCTCCAAACCCAGAACCTCTGGATCAGTTTGAAGGACGTTGATAAACTGTGATTTTACAATAACATTATCATCTGCAGTTACTGTTTACAAAACTGCTTTTACCTTAAACTTTGTAGATGTTTACATCTTTTTTTGTTTTATTTTAAGATGATGTTGGTAATTTGTGCGTTTAGCTCTGTTTTATTTAGAACAGAGTTAAAAGCATCGTTGTCTTCTTTGGGATTACACTCAGGGGTCTGAAAGGCAGTTTGATTTTATCTTTTTTTTTTAAACACACTTGAAAAAAAGGTTGGAGTAACCAGACTTTCATATATAACTTGGTGATTATCAACCTGTTGTGTCTTTATTTAATTTTACATCTTTATGAAGCACTGCCACAGGTTCTTAGCCAAGGTGGCCTTCCTTCACAGTCATGCTGCTTTTTTGAAAGGTGAATTTCAACACATTTAGTGCCTCTTTCATTTCTCAGTATATATTTCAAGAGCTTTTGATGAAATTTATAGGATGGTAATGATGGAATTGTCATCTGGATGAGGAATACTTTCACTACTCAAAAATGAATTTATGTGCTACCATTTGTTCTGAAATTGAATGTTGTATGGCTTGAAAAAGAAAAGACCGTATAGAACATCCAAGGCTATTTCGTAGGGTTGAAGATTGGCATCAATTCCCTCACTCGCTGGCATTCCCAGCGCTCTCTGTTGATGCTGACTCCTAAGATAGCAAAGGGGGTCCACCAACCAGAGAAAAATTATCCACTGACATTTGGGATTTACTTTTCCCTAATACCTATCACTACAGAGAATTCTCAGTTTTGAAATCTTGAAGTGTGGGGGTAACAAAAACAACAAAATACCACTGTAGATACATCCAAGGTTCATTCTCCAAGCCCCTATTTAATTAAGCCTTACAAAACTCCTGTGAGTTACAACCTCAGCTGTGGAACCGCTGAAGCCAAGAGTGAATGGATGTTTCATGTATCTCTTCATCCAAATGAAATCCCCTGCACATTTTTTTAAATTAAAAAAAAAGGCTATTTAAAAATACAGTTCATTAACAAATATGAACTTCTGTTAGGTTAGGTGTTAGTTCCCTAGTGTTTCTTAATTTTTTTTTTTTTAGAAAGCTTATTTCTATTAGTATTTTTCCAGTGAAAAGAAGACTTGTTTGGATTTCAACATTAAGATAGTATCTACTATAGGAAAACAGAATAGCGCAAGTGGTCAATTAAATTTTAATTTCTAAATAATAGTCTTTTGTTACCCAAAATATTAAAATGCTACACTGAGTGCAAAAAAAAAAAAAAAAAAAAAAGAAAAGAAAAAAGGAAAAAACTGATGAAGTGGGGAACGGCAAGTAAATTACGCATTTTTGATCCTGTAATCATGATATCATTACAATGAAAGGAATTTCACAAACTACTGCCAGAGGGAACTATTTTTAATTAAAGCTTAAAAAAGGAAAGAAAAAAAAAATCTACATTTGTTTAGAAGAAAAGCCTACAAATTTGTTTCTTCCAAGCTTAGCTCTTAAATTTGGAGAGTCAGAGTTAAACATCCTGAACAGAGTTTTATTTATAATTTTGAATTGTCAATTTATATTTTGCTACTGATCTGTGATCAACCATTTTAACTTTCGCTCATCTCTAGGGATGTTTAAAAAGGAATACATTTATATATGCTTATACAACTGCAAAATAAATCAACTATAAAAAGGAAACTAAGAGAATTGGTACTTTAATTACTTGTGTCTTTGCAAATAGGCTCCATTTTCCTTGTTGAATAGATTATAACCTTGTTAACTATGCATAGGCCTAAGAAAGGTGGCACATAAACTGTGCATGTAAATTTTAAATGGGTATTTTGTGCAATTCGTTGATACTCTATGAAAATGATTCTATATATTGAAATCGGAAACCTTACCAAACATGAAAAACATCAGAAGCTGCTGCCACATGACTATTTTCTACTGTAGGCTGCTTTGGAAATAATTCCCATATCCTTGCTTTGTAAGTTGATAATATCACTATGCATTTCTACACATTTTATAAATTTGATTTATGCAGATTTTGATACACTGTATGTTTCTGTAGAAATTGTATAAATATTCAAATTTTATTAGGGATAAATTTGAGAAGTTTATGTATATCTTAATTCTGGGTTGCTTGTTTTTTAGGTGAGAAAAAAATAAAATACTGTATTTTAATCCACGGGTTTTTTTCAGTATTTGTAATCATTTCTAAATCCAAACACTGCATGCTTGAAATAATTACTTGATTTTATTGTTTATAAAATACACTAACATAATAGCTAAAATATCTTATACTGTAGTTATATGTTGAGTATGTGCTTGAATATTGGTTATAATTCTGCTTAGAATATGCTTGGAATACTTGGAGCTTACTTATCTGTAGGAAGGAAACATAAAAGTTTATTTTTGTCTCTAGTTGCCTATATATAACATTTTTTTCTGAAGTCACTTATCCAATTATAAAAAACCACCCCAGCAACACATATCTTTCTTGGCAGTATATTTGACTATAGAATTGCCTGTTGAAAGCAAAAATTTCTTTAGGTCAAAACTCTACAACCTGACAGATCGAGTAGAGAGAAAGGAGCCTACCAAAAAACAAACAGACCGTAGGACCTTGAGGCAAAACATGTGACATCTCAGAAGATAGGGCTGCTGACATTCTAGTAAGTCTCAGTGTTGATTTGGGAAACTTTCTCTCAGTTGACTTGGCTATTGTCATATCCTCTAATTCTCAGCTGCTATACCAAAGAAATTTGAAAAAGTCACATAAGACCAGACTGGAGTAAACGGGGGCTCACTTATTTCTTAAAATACAGTCTCACAGGAATCTTGGAATATATTTCATTTCTGACAGACTCTAACTTTGTAAAAAAAAAAAAAAATGCACTTATAATTCAGTGGAAAACGTGGTAAGTACTTGATCTGAGCCAGATCCCTAGTAGGCCAGTCATTTGGGTACGTTAAAATTAATCCATGTGAAAGCAGATTTAAAAAGTATCAAGCACTATGAAAATGCATGTCATTCATTGGAATCAGTCAGTTGCAGGAAAATGGACAGAGAATGGTTTTTGTGGACCACTCTTTCCTGGAATTGAGATTAAAGGAAGGATAGACTCTAAATTTAATAATTGTTTTGCAATTCTCATTTTTAAGATTTTGAAATGTCCGTAATTGAGCCCACATCTGAGCAGAGGTGGGATGGGGAGGGCTCCTTATTTTCATAATAGAAGGATGTTACAATCTACTCATCTGAATGAATATAGTATGGTGGACCAGTCTATTTTCAATCTCTGTTCCACTACAAATTACTCCTATAATCTTGGAAAGTTATTTAAACTCTGTACCTCAATTTTCCCATTTGCAAATCGGGGAAAATAAGTGCGTATTTTGTGGGATTTTATTAGGATTGTATGAATATACATAAAATGCTTAGGATAGTTCCTGGCATATAGTCAGGGTAATATAAATATTAGCTGTTATTATCTGGTTTCAAGGCCTTAAAACTTGTTTTTAATCAGAAGATGGCCTACACTGCAAACCCTATATAAAGGCTACCTGTGTGTACCTATGTTTCATATATGAGATGACATTACCCACACTTTACAAATGAAGAAATGAAGCTCAGAAGTTCTGCTGCTTAAATTGGGGGTAAAATGTTTATCTATAAGGCAATAAATGATCTCTACACCTCATCATTTATATAGCATTTGTAAAATATAGTTTTTAGTGGTCTAATTTAATGCTTGGATAGAACTAAGTGCATCCTGAAGAATGTTTAAGATCATGTCCTAAAATTACTTTTAAATGAAATTTCTCAGGTTTTTGATATGGGCAAATAAACTCCAACTGTATTAATCCTTAAATGTACAAAGCAAAACTAAAACTTTTAGTAGAAAGTTGAACTGCATAGACTTCCATGTCTGGCCATGACATAGTAATTGGTATTGGACTTACCCTGCTGTCCTAAACAGCTATAAACTGGACAAAATATATGGGCTGTTTTGAGGAATTGGATAATAGGCAAAGCAGACTGTGATACTTGAGAGAAAGGAAACATGCAAGGTGAACCCCAGGTTTACCATGTCTGTCTGTCCGTCTGGGAAAACTTTTGTGATCATGGTAAAGGAAAATGGAGCTCAAACAGTGGTGATACTGGTGAGCTGAGGAGACAGTAGAGTTTGGTGCTGCTGAGACAGCTGGAATTCACAGGGAAGGTTACTGGAGGGGAGTGCACTTGAATACCAGGAAATTGGTACAGGAATTTCTATAGCACTGCCATTTACAATTGCAAAACCCCCAAGAACAACCTAAACACTCATCAATATTACACAGCAATGAGCATGAAATAGTTAGAAACAAGTTAGTAGGGTAATGTTAAGTGAAGAATGCAATTCCCAAGACATGACCAGCAAATACTTTTTGTAAAATTAAAGGCAACTGAAACATACAGGAAGTCACACATCTATATGTGATAGATTAAACAACTTGTCCAAGTTCAAATTTAGCATTGGGAGTCAAGAACATAAAAAGGACATTAGGTCAAGGACATAAAGAAGTTCACTATCAGTACTTTCAGAACCATGTAGGAGGAATTTCTATTTGTATTTTCCATGTAACATTGTTTTCCTCTCTACCTTGAGGGTCAAAAATCTCAGAACTGGGTTCCTCAAAAAATTAAAAATAGAACTACCCTACAATCCAGTTATCATACAACTGGCTATTTACCCAAAAATACCAAAACATTAATTCAAAGGGATACATGCACCCCTATAGTTATTGCAGCATTATTTACGATAACGAAGATATGGAAGCAGCCCAAGTGTCCATTTGTTCATCAACAGATGAATGGATAAGTGTGTGTGTGTGTGTGTGTGTGCGCACGCGCGTGTGTAAAATGGAATATTACTCAGCCATTAAAAAAATGAAATCTTGCCATTTGCAACAACACGGGCGGAGCTAGAGAGTATAATGCTAAGCAAAATAAGTCAGAGAAAGACAAATACCATATAATCTCACTTGTTATGTGGAATTTAAGAAACAAAACAAATGAGCAAAGGAAAAATATTGAGAGACAAACCAAGAAACAGACGCTTAACGAACTAAAGCTTGTGAGAGGGGAGATGGGTAGAGGGATGGGTGAAATAGGAGATGAGGATTAAAGAGTACACTTATCATCACAGAAAAAAAATGATTTAAAAAATCTCAATATACTCTTACCATAGCAACTATATTAACTCATACATATTGGTATGTATACTTTTAGCTAACATTTATTATTTACTGTCACTTGCCACTCAGATAAGTGTCTTAAATATATTGCCCCATTTAATCCTCAAAATCCTCAAAATTTCTAATTTTATAGACGAGGAAATTGAAAGGTTATATGATTTGTCTGATGTTACCAACCAGTAAGAAACAGAGACCTATTCAACTCTAATCCAAGTCCCAAGTGTAACTCATCTTCTCACTCTTAATCTCCCTCATAACCTTGTTTTTCCCTTTGTATTTTTTCTTAAGTAATCTCCATGCCCCACATGGGGCTCAAACTCATGACCCCAGGATCAAGTGCCGCATGCTCTACCAACTGAGCCAGCCAGGTGCTCCCGGTCTGTATTTTAATTTATCCTTTGTATAAGCCACCTCATCTTTATCGGAAAAATGTGAAGAATCAAATAAATAACAAATGTAAGTGAGTTAGTGTTTTACTATCTTACCTGCTGCCCTAGGATATTTGGCATGTCTTCCTGAAGGAAGGAGACTGGATTGGTTGATATAAAGATCATTTCCAGTTCTGAAGTTTGATGCTCCATGTTGCTTAGAAGTTATTTTTCTCCTCTTTAAATGTGATGATCTGTGCTCCTGAGCCCACTATTCTATAGATACGGTAACTCCTGGGATGAGGCTCACTAAAGGAAAAGTCTGCACTGTAAATCCTAAAGAGAGGCCCAGGAGCACAATGAAATTCCACTAAGACCTCAGAAACGACGTCTGTATGTACATTTACTACAGGAAAGAAGTCAGAGGACTTTCCAGTCAGGGTGAGAAGTTTCTTATACAACTATGAAAACAATGCTTAGCTGGAAGGCATATAAACCTATCAACAGTCCTAACTCAAATATTACCAGTGATCTTACATTTATTTACCTATTTAATTTACAGATGGCAAACTGGTAACCCTTGGGTAGTATCTTACCTGTAGACGTTTTCTTTGAACCTGACATTTGAATTCATTGCCAACATTTATGATTCAGATTACGCTTTTTAAAAAATATCTAGATTTCTGGTTCTACTTGAAAATTTGGGATATCTGGGAATCCTAGACCCACATTTCCATCCAACGACAGGACTGAACTAAATAGTAGCTGCCCTCTTTATCCTGGGCATTTTTGTTTATAATATAGAGTACCTACTACGTTTCTGGCACAGAGTAGAGAGCATTATACAAAATTTTTTAAAATTGCCCTCATAGAGCTTACTTTCTTGGATGCTCATCACTTTACCACATCCAGCCCTTTTCCCTGTCTACACTCTATAGAGCTTCGCATTTCCTGCCAATATCCTACCTTTCTCTGAAAATGCCATCGTCTCCAATAGGAATCTCATGAGAATGAGTCCAAAAATGGGTTATTTCTAGAGAGATGTTTTATTTTTAAAAGGACTGGATCTTGTGCAGTGACCTAACAGCTGTTTTATTTCTTCTTGCTATTCCCCAAGAAATAAAATAATTGCTGCTTTGTAAAACATTTTTAGTGGCATATGTGGTAATAGGTTTAAGATAATGCTATATTTGTACTAGTCTAAGACAAGCTTATGATTTACTACTTACAGTAAATAATGCTGTTAAAAAACAAAATACTTACAAAAAGGCATACTGTCATCCATTGAGCAAGTTTGCAATTGACTACACCAATATGTAAGAAACCTTAGGCTCTCCTAACCCAGCTTTTACAAATAAAAAGACCAAAGTAGTAGCTGCCATCTGGAAAGACATTTGAGCCCCTACCGGAGTCTTTCACCAAACTAAATTCCAGGAGGATCAGATTTAAATACTATTTTTTAAAGGAAAGCAGATAATCTTTATAATCTTTGAGTGGGAAAGGTCTCCCAAAACCACTAAAGAATAAAATTGCCCACATAAAACTTTGCATGAAGAAAACATCATAAAGTCAAAAGGCAAATGACAAGGACAAAAATATTTACAATTCAAGTCACAAAGGGTCACTTTCCTTAATCTCCACACTAATAGAGACCCATGAGACAGAAGACCACAGGAAACAAATGGCTCTTAAACATAAAAATATGCTCAAGTTGTAACAGGAGGAACCATTTTTTTATAAATCAGAATAGCAAAGATTAAAAAGTTTGATAACAATTATGTTGCTGAGATGAGGAAACAGACACTCTAAAACATTCAGTGCTGTGGCGTATGTAGTAGTACTTCTATTGAGACCAATTTTGGCAGGCTTTATTAAGTTAACAAAATGTTAAGAGGTTTCCAGCATATACCAGGTACAGTTGACCCTTGAACAAAGTGGGTTTGAACTGTGCAGTCTACTTACATGTGGATTTCTTACAGTACAGTACTGTAAATGTATTTTCTCTTAAATGATTTCCTATCGTTTTCTCTAGCTTACTTTAAAAATACAATATAAAATATATAGAACACAGAAAGTATGTGTTGATTGACAATATTACCAGTATAGATTCTTGTCAACAGGCTATTAGTAAAGTTTTTGGAAAGTTGAGTTATATGCAGATTTTCGACTGCATGAGGGGCAGGATTTAGCTCCCATAAGCCCCATTTTTTCCAAGGGTCAACTGTACAGGTTTTGGTGGTTATAATCATCAAATGTTAAAATATACAAACTTAAAATTTTTGTTATATATAAGGATATGCATTGCAATTATTGCTCATAAAAAAACACACCTACCTTTAGGGAACTGATTATGATCCAAGCAATGGGATACTATGCAGCTAGCTACTGAAAGTGTCACTCTGTTGTACTGTACTGATAGAACATTTTCTAAAATGAGAATAAGGGGCAGAGCATACATATACAAAGCTTCCACTTGTGTAGTATCTATATATAAAAATATTATGTATTTATTTGTATTTACTATATATAAAATTATTAAAAATTATATATAAAAATATTTTATATATAAGCACAAAGCATATTTGTATTTACATATATAACTATTAAAGTATTAGTTTATATATATAAATATATATATATATATGATTCTTAGTGCTTAAATCTCTCTTGAAGGATAAATTATACTATTGTGGTTGCCTCCTGGGTTCTAGAACCAGGCAATTGGGAATCAAGAATGGACTACCCACTACATAGCTGTTTTACATTTTGTATCATGAAGATATGACATATTTCCTAAAAGAAAAAAAAAGGGGAGTTTTCATGAACAGCTGGTCTGGGATGGAACCTAATTCTTACCCCTATTTCCGTGCTTTCCAACAGAACCATTCCTTGAAGTAAACTAGTCATGAAAATTTGCTGATATAATCTTTGAGATTGGAAATCTTGATCCACACTTAAAAATATCCAACATTACTCACCCTAAATCCTGAACTTACTCTAGATCAGCTCTTAATTAAAAGAATGAGTCATTCTCAGCTTAGACACATTCAAGTGTTTTATATGAAGAAAATTAAAGCAGTCCCAAAAAGATGACAAGTCTGATATGTCTGCCTCATGGGTCTAGAAATTCAGATTTAGAAATCCTGAAGGAAACAAGACTTTTACCCTATTTCAATTTTAATAACTCCTATTTAAAATCTCTTTACACACTAGGTAGTGCTTTGGGTAGTTTTTTAACTTTCTCCTTTAACATTAAAACACTGTGAAGTGGGTACTGACCCCATATTACAAATGGCGAGATATAAGGTCAAAAAATAAAGTTCATAAAGCTAGTATTTACTGCTGGGGAATCCAGACCCGGATTATGTCTTTAAAATACACTACCCTAATTTTTTGGCACTATTAAGCCACTTAATACCAGAAATTATTTTTTTAAATATTAATTTCTTTTCATTTTGATCAGCAAAATCTCCAAATTTAAATGTGCAATTACTGGGATAAGACTAAGGTGGCCAATCAGCGGTCTGCAGATTTTGTCTATTTGCTCTGGTAATTATGCTAATACCTCACTTCCATTTAACAAAACTTTGGTATTTCCTGTTTAATGATATCAAATACTTATTCAAATATGGCATAAAATAAACAACCAAAACTTCCACGGCTGGGTAATAAGAATTTTGACTATTTTAAAACTTGATAATCAGGATTGTCAGGTTTAATTATGAAACTATCAACAAATAGGTTTCTTCTGTCACCACTTGACCAAAAGAGGTTGACTTTCACTAGAAGCCTCTGATAACTATTCAAAACAGTAATTCTAATTCAAATAGAAGCAACTGCTCCCTCAAAGGAGCATTTCTCAAATTAATTGCTTCCCCCAATAAATATAAATCCTAGTGAAATTTAGTAATGGCAAATCACAATAACCACCTCGAATGTTTTCTTAAGGTTATCCAAAATTCTATACTAATTTTTAAAGATATAACTCCAAATTCATTCTGGTATTCCACCTTGAACTAGCTCATAATCAACAGAAAATTCAACCTGTTACTATAGATGTTTTTAAAAATTTGTTTTTAGGTATATACTCACTGTATTAGCTCCTCTGCCTCATATTAAAGAGAAAGTTTCCCTAAAGATAGCGTCAGTTAAAAAAAAAACAAAAACAAACCCAAGGGACAAGTTAGTAAAAATGAATAAAAAAAACTTACTCATTTTGTAAAACTGCACCGATTTTAGAAATTCATTAAATTCCAGATCTATTTCTTAAAGAATACTTTGTAAATTAGAATAAGGGCATGTTTAACTTTCTTTTAACCAAACATTTTACTCCATCAACTGTATCTGAGAACTATTAGGCAGAAATACAAGAAAAAGTTGATGTGGTTCCAAACCTTAAGCATTTTTAAAGCGAAAACTAACCTAGCACATTACGACAAAGACAATAGAAATAATATACATAATTTTATTACAAAATTTTTTTTAAAAAACAAAATGCAACATTCTAAAAAACCCAAAATTTACTATTGATACTAATTCCTACAAGTTTGCTGTGCTACAATACACAAGTCAAGAAATTAAGAAAACCATTAAATATTTAGAAACATTCAACATCAGAAGCTTTAAAATCTAACTGTATGTAGTAGCCCCTCAAAAAGCTACAACCTGCATTTTTAAAAAAGTATTTTCTCTACAAAGAATCTTATCAGCTATACAAAAATCTGTACAGTTTTTATACTGAAGCTAATATTGAGCTGCACTTGAATTCACATTCTTAGCAAAACAATTGCCTGAGCACACACGCACACTCCACACATATCATTACAGGATAGCCATTTATTCTTCATCTTCCTCCTCTTCCTCATCATCTTCATCTTCTTCCTCCTCTTCCTCTTCCTCCTCATCCTCTGGCTCATTCTTCTTCTTTGAACCTGTTGGCCTGCCGGGGCCTTTCTTTCCCGCTTCACTTTTGCCCTTGGCACGATATGCAGCAATATCCTGAAATATTGTCAAAAAATAAAATCAGCATCCGGTGTCATTACTCAACTCTGAAAACCACTAAGTTGTAAACAATCTAAGATTATTGACCAATAACCCTGATGACTGTCCAAAGAAGATTCAGAGTCTAAACTCGGTTTTGAGAGCATTTATTCTTTAGGCTTTAGAAAGCTCATGTAGTAAATTGATGAGGTTGTAGATGTCAGAACTTTCACTATCGAGGTCCATTTACCTCACGTTGCCCACCCTCTCAAATTTTAGGTACATCCACATAAAACAAGTTAGTTCTTAAAACTTAGAGACCCAGAACTATGAATGAGTTTATATGCAGGAATCTACCAATGCTACAAACACTGATTTCATTCAAAAAAAAGGAAGTTTCTCAATTAGCTTACATTCTTAAATGTACAATTTTCACTAGTCCTTCTCCAAATAGAGCTGACAACCATAAATACAAGATTAACTAAACTTCCTAATTCTACAGTTCATACCAACTTCTAACATCCTTATTTAGAAAATATCTTGGCTTTAAAAGGTTAAGACAATGTACCTTTTCATATTTCTCCTTTAGCTTAGCTGCTTTCTGTTCATATGGTTGTTTATCTTTGGCTGACTGTTCAGACCACATTTCACCCAATTTTTTTGCAGTATCCCCAATGGATAAACCAGGGTGTTCGCTTTTAATTTTGGGGCGATGTTCAGAGCAAAACAGGAAGAAAGCAGACCTGAAAGGAAGCAACGGAGTTAATAAACTGAGTGGAAAATTAAGGGGCAATTTGATCTGAAAATGAACTTACGGAGGCCTTTTAGGAGCATTGGGATCTTTTTTCTTTCCTTTCTTGTCACCTTTGGGAGGAACATAATTTTTCATCTCCCTGTCATAGCGAGCTTTGTCACTTTTTGCCATATCTTCAAATTTCGACTTTTCCTTTGCAGACATGGTCTATGGGCATGAAAGGAAGAATAAAAGTACAGCAAAGCTATAAGCTACAGGCATCCAAAACACATCAAGACCATCCTTAAGGGCCACATTTTCCTTGGTGAGCAGCACTTTACTTTTAGCAGTCTTAGTCTTGGAGATAAACGAGGTAAACGAAAACCTAGGGTAATCTGCCCAAAACTCAAAATAAAATATCTGGGCGAGTCACCACCGTAGCAAAGTTGAAGGTTACAGTTTACCTACCCATTTAGGGTCCTAGTCCAAAAAAAAAAAAAAGCACACCTGAAAAACCCCTGGCTAATTCCGCTCTCACCTTCCATCTCTCCGAACACTTCTTGGAGAATTCGGCGAAATTGACGGAAGAGTCTGGGTGTTTCTTCTTGTGCTCTTCCCGGCACGTCTGCACGAAGAAGGCGTACGAGGACATCTTGCCCCGCGGCTTGTTGGGGTCTCCTTTACCCATGGTGACAGACGGCGTCTACCTAGCGGGGAGCGGGGCGGTGGGTGGACGCTGGCGGGGCTCGGCTTCCCGCCCAAATACGCGCCCGCCCCCTCTCGCGAGGAAGGCGGCCGACGCCAGGCTCCCCCGCCAGCCCGCCCCGGGCGGCCGCCTCCGCGCACACGCCTCCTCCCGGCACCCGCCGGCACGGCCGCGGCCGGGCGCCTCACGCGCGATCACCACGCCGCTCCCGAAGGCCCGAGACGCCTCCACCCGCCGCCCGCCCGCCCTCCGCCCGGGCTGAGGAAGGCAACGCCGCGGGCGCCGTCGAAACCCTTTTCCTGACAGAAATGTTTCCCCGGCTTCCACGTCGCCGGCCCCACTCAAAGAGCTGTCGCCTCACGACCGACATTCAAAAAACGACTGAAACCGGGCCTGGCCGAGCGTCCCGCCCTCCCGCCGGCCCCGGCCGCCCGCCCTCCACGGCCCCTGGCCCTCACCCGCCCTCAGCCCCGATTCCGCTCGCCGGGTCGAACCCCGGGAGCCACAGTGCCCAACCCGGCCAGATGGCTATGAGGAAAGGGGGAACGGCAGACCCCCGAACACGAAGGGGCTGAAGGGAATTCTTGCCTGGTGGGAGCTTTTCCTCAGAGTCCCGCGGAGAGGCCGGATCCAACTGAGACGCTTCCTTCCCAGGGCTCCGGCGTGAACTGGTTTATCGCTAACGCAATCCTCAGCCTCTTGTTTTGCAGAGTTCTCCGCGCCACGGCAACTTGACGAGCCGGGCCACAGGCCACACCCCCGCCTCTCTGATTGGTTCTGGTGATTATTCAAACTCCCGTAGGCCCCGCCTTATCGCCACAGAGGCCTCCGATTGGCCGATGTCTCGCCAGGCCCGTCCCTCCAGCCCCAGCCTAGCAGGTTCGGTGGGTCGCCCAGGTCGTTAACTCCCAGACCCGTTAGAACCGGTCAGGAGAGGAATGTACTGCTCGATCCTGATTGGCGGCGGGAAAAAGGTTTGAAAAATGGCGGGCCTGACGCTGACTGGCTGGGGCCGTAAACGGGGGGAGTGGTTGGCCTGAAAGGGAAAGCCCCGCCAGATTTAAAAATACCAACTCGGGAAATAGGGTTGTTAAGAGGTCGGAGGCGGCACAGTTTACAGGTGCTGAAGTAACGAGTAGACCACCCTACCCCTTCCCCTACCACTGTCCAGGTCGTGTCTCTCCTCCGCCCCAACTCGGCCCCACAGCGTTGTCTCTTCCTGGGAGCTGTAGTCGCTCTGCCGTGTGACCCCAAACGGCCTGCTCTGTCCCGTCCAGAGAATAGCAAATGGAGAGAGGCGGAGGAGCTTGGCCTGCGAGCCGATTGCCCAGCTCCGTCCGTTGTCGCTGAGGCTAGGATAGAACCCCAGGAAGACCGGAGGTGACGGGGAACCTGGGAACCGGCGCGGGGGGCGCGGCTGTTCGCGCCTCTCGTGTGGTGTTACCTAACGATCTTTCCGTAAGGCATTTCCCGCCGGTGGAGTTTCCCTCAGAAGGTCCCTCCCTCCCTTCCCCCTTTGTCTCGGGTGTCCAATGCCCGGAGGTAAACAAGGGCGCCCTGGGGTCCCGAAGGGGCGGGGGCGGGCGTTGTCTCCCTGGCTCCGCCCCCTCCCTCCGGCTCGGGATTCCCAGCAGCGACCGCCTAGTTGGGCCCGGCTCACCCTCGCACCAGCGCTGTGCTGAGAACTGGGATTCCCGGCCACTGCCCAGCTTTCGCTATCTTATCTGTCACCTCTTATCTGTCTCGTCCCTCTTATATGATAATGTAAAAACTTTTTTAAAAAGCAATGAATGCCCCCCACCCCCGCAACTGCTTATATTCTCCAAGTGCATAGTGCAGCATTTTACACACTCCTCCAGGCCCAGGTTAAGAACCTTCATTTTAGTGTCTAGTAAGAGCGCACCAAAGCTACCTTAACTGCTTACCAGCATCACAAGCTGCTTTTCCCAAAGTGGCAGGTCTTTCACTGACATCTTAGTATGCTATTTCTGTATTGTATTTAGTTTTGAGGTCTATTTTTTCCCCGTGTGTTGCACTGATGGTTTCAACAGATTTTAATATTCTTATTTTCTCAGTAAATTCACTGGCATTTGTTAGACTGTGTGTGCCTGTTTGGTTTGTATTCAGTAACCCTGGCCAAAAATAACTCAAAACCAGCAGCTCTTTACCTAGATTTACTAATAAAAACAAGGGTTTTAAAAATGATTTTTCTTTAGAAATGGATATTGGCTGCCCAATATTGTGCTGAATTTAAAAATAAATTTTAAAAGTAGGTTTATTGCTATTTGAATAATATAGTATGATTTGTCAATTTGGATTTTTATCTGCTTTTTATAGCACAGTTATAACTGTGACCTTATTTGAAAATAGGGACACTGCAGATGTAATCAGGATGAAGTCATACAGAGGTGAGTTGGCCCCTAAACCAATGATGGGTATCCTTACAAAATTTATAAGGGAATTTGGACACAGAGAAAGGCACAGAGGTTAGACAATGTGAAAAGACACAGGGAGAAGGCCATCTACAAGGTAAGGAGAGAGGCCTGGAATCTTCCCTCACAGCCCTCAGAAGGAACCAACCCTTCCCATTCCAATTTCCATTCTTCACTCCATCACGGTGGAGAACAGGAAAACATTTCTGTATTGAATCTGCTATTACCTTGGATGCTAAGACTTAACTCTTAGGCTGTACTTCCTGGTCTAGAAGTAACATCAAAAAGCACAGTGAAGTGATAAAGTTTAAATGAGATCTAGACAATTGTTGGTTATAGAACCACCTTTTTTTCTTTTTGGAATAAAAACCATATGCAGAATCTGGTAACACAAGAAATCTAGTACCAAATTTGGTTCTGTAAAGATGGGTTAAATACACAAGAGGTTTGGTTCACTATTATGAATTACCTGGCATACTGTTATAACTTTATCAGAAAACTAAAATGTCCTATAAAGATATATACTAAAGGTCTTTCTCTTTTTTAAAAAAAAGGTTAATTAATTAATTTGAGAGAGAGAGAGCACGCGCCAGGGGAGGGGCAGAAGGAAGGAAGAGAGAGAGAGAGAAAATCCTCAAGGAGATTCCCCGCTGAGCACAATACCCGACCTGGGCGCCAATCCCAAGGACCCTGAGATAAGACCTGAGTGGAAATCAAGAGTCAGATGCTCAAGAGTCAGATGCTCAACTGACTGTGCCACCCAGGAGCCCCTAAAGGGCTTTCCTTTGCGTCTACTGTTGTTATGGTTCTAAATAGGAAAATAAGATTGTTTTCTAAAAATTCAACCTTCTTTCAGGAACACATCAATTTCATATATTTTAAAAATAACTGTCTAAAATTTGTTGTTATTAGTATGATGAAAAAGAAAGTGTTTGTTCTTCATAAAGAATGTATAAATTAAGGGGCACCTGGGTGGCCCAGTCTGTTGAACATCGGACTCTTGGTTTCTGCTCAGGTCATGATCTCAGGGTCCTGGGATCAAGCCCTGTGTTTGGCTCTGCCCTCGCTGGGGAGTCCACTTGAGGATTCTCTCCCTCTGTCCCTCCCCCTACTCGCTCACTTTCTCTCTCTCTAAAATAGTCTTTAAAAAAAGAAAAGAATATATAAATTAAAATCCAGCAAGGGCTTGTGGTTTTGAACATTACATTTAATATTTCTAGGTTTTTGATTCACAAACTGTAAAATGAGATTTGGGGGATCATCTCTAAGGTATCATTCAGCTCTTAAATTGTATGATTCTATAATTCTGTGAGTATGTGTTCATAATGTGGGAAAATATTTTAACTTTTGCTATTGTTAGTGGTCAAGAGATTACAAATAAAATTTTAAAAGATAGGGGCGCCTGGGTGGCACAGCGGTTAAGCGTCTGCCTTCGGCTCAGGGCGTGATCCCGGCGTTATGGGATCGAGCCCCACATCAGGCTCCTCTGCTATGAGCCTGCTTCTTCCTCTCCCACTCCCCCTGCTTGTGTTCCCTCTCTCGCTGGCTGTCTCTATCTCTGTCGAATAAATAAATAAAATCTTTAAAAAAAAAAATTTTTAAAGATAAATAATTCAAGATATAAGAAATCCTTTGGTTATAAGAATACCAATTAGTTGTGAGCCTAGTTATTTCAAAACAGTATTTGTTGAAGTAAAGTTTATAGCTGTTCAAATGTAATAAATTATATAGACCAAACTTTAGATTAAACAATATTAGTCATCTTAGTCTTCTAGTAAAATGATTTAACCAGGGGATCCCCCTAGATGATAGGAATATAAAACTTTATTTGCCAAACTTTGCCTAAGTTCAGCTTCTCACAAATTGTAGCAACGTAAATATTTACGAATAAGCTAATTGTGAGTGAGGACTGAAGTTGTTTCCAAAGTAGGTCCCCTATCTATATGTATAAAGAGCTATTCTGTAGATAAACTGGAAATTATCTACAATGTCAATCTGACAGGATTGTGTAGAAATGATCTGAGTTGTGCTATTGAAATTCCTATCATTTTTTTCATTCACTTACCCTAAAAATTTGGACTTTTCCTAATATGATCCTTAAACCAGACTGGAAAATCCTGATAAAAGAGAATATTATATGTCTTTTTTTATTTGTAAATTCCCTCCCCCAACATACAAAGCAGTAAATAATAAACTCAACAATTATTTTTTATTATTTCTTGATTAACGCATATAGTCGGCCAAAATTAAAATTCTCTACATAAGGTTAGTTGCATATAAGATAATTCTTATTCTCTCAAGTTGCCTAGTTAATGTAAAAAACTGAAAAACACTACCCTGCACACATATTAGTTTCTCAAAGATTAGTCTTATATTGAAATTTAATATTTTTAGGTTGTTTTTAAAGGCATGAGAGGGGAAGGATAAGCATACCAGAGTATTATCAAATAGGCACATTCACTTGTGGGGAGACCACTGGTTCTGAGGCCTAACTGTATACTGACTCCAGAGATTCAATGTGGTGTAGAAGTGATGTAGTTAGCGATGTAATTAGTGATGTAATTCAATTATATATATATATATAAAGACTTTATTTATTCGTTTGACAGAGCAGAAGCAGGGGGAGTGGCAGGCAGAGGGAGAGGGAGAAGCAGGCTCCCCACTGAGCAGGGAGTCTGATGCAGGGCTACATCCCAGGATCCTGAGATCATGACCTGAGCTGAAGGCAGACGCTTAACCGAATGAGCCACCCAGGCGTCCCACAACAATATATTTCTGAAGAAATGAAAATGCAGGTTAAGATAAAAAAACAAAAACCTTTCATTCTACTGCTAGCAATTTCAATGAACAATGGTAAGAAAATAAAGTACTCTGTTTTTCTTCAAAAAAACTATCGACTATTTTTGTGAATCGATTTGAATTAAATGTCCCCCAAAAAGTTATTTACTTTCTAAAAGCCTCCACTGCCACAATCAGAAAAAAAAAAAAGAGGACAAACTGCAAAAATCATGTTTTTAAATACATTGTATATCTATTAAAGCGATCAGAAAATAATTCAAACTAAAATTCTGGACAGGTATGCTGTCTGTCCTAGGTGTGCTGATGATTTTTGAGGAGAATTTATAGATTTTAGGTAAGGAACTGAGGATCATTCGGACTTTGTCCCAGGTAGAAGGACCTTCACTAAGGGAAAGAGGATCCAGCAAGCTTTTGGCAATTGCGTGGAGTTAATACAATCGGTTGGAAACTAGAGGACCCCTAAATATACAGAAATCGATTTTCCACCTAAAGGGGCTGAATTCTGAGGTGGTACAGAAAGATAAAAAATTGTGCCAGGAAGTTTTAAAAACAAAGTGAAATCTCCCAGGGTTTCATGGTGCTTAAAGGACAAAAGTCTGGCTGGAGGGAGAGGGTCAGTGACAAATACAAGACCGGTCTCTTCCTGAAGATATCTGCCATTTTTTGAAGCTGTGTAGGTGGGAATGTAGAGAGACAAGCTCAAAACCATCAAAAAGCAGAAATGAATCTTCCATAGTCTTTCTAGCCTAAGGAGACAGAGACAGACCACCAATCCCTCAATCAAAACTCATCAGTGTCTGAAGAACAGGAATGAGCCAGAGGTGAACTGGGTCTTACTAAACTTTACAGCCCAGCCTGGATACATACAGCTCATTCCCTCATTGGATTAAGATAATCTTTCTACGTATTAGAGGCGTTGATTCTGCCTAATAGAGGAAAGATCAAATCTTCTCTAGTATAAGATACGATTTGGAGCACATAATAAAAAATTTGAAAACTAAAGACAGAAAATCTTAAAAGGACCAAAGAAAAAAGACATAGTAAATTTTAAAAACAGTAAGTGGATGCTGACCCTTCAATAGAAATATGAAATCCAAAAGGCCACAGAATGACATCTTTAAATTGTTAAAGAAAAAAAAAACAAAAAACAAAACTGCTAACCTTGAGTTTTCTATCCAGACGAAAAGCTTTCAAGATTAAGGCAAAATAAAGATGTTTTTGGACAAAGAAAAGCTGGAAGAAGTCACTGCCAACAGTCTTGATTAAGGAAAATGATCTTAAATCCTCAGGAGGAAAAAAGAATACAAGCAAGGGTAATTATATAAATTTAAAATGACTATTACTTCTTTAAAATTACAATAATAATAATGTCTTGTGGGTTTTTATAACATATGTAAGTAGAAACAAATGGTAAGAGGGATAAAAGGGTCTTCTTTCATCATTCAGAAAGTGATAAAAGTTAACAATATGTGTTAAACCGTATGCCTAGCATGCTATACTTTGGGGTGCTAGTTACATAGGTATGTTTATATACATATACCTACATATGAGATATGTATATATGTGTGTGTGTGTGCAAAAACTCACCCTTCTGCACATAGGCGACCAGGTGTTAGTCTATGCTAAAAAAGTCAATGATGAATGGCTACTAAGCATATGAATGAAGTATGTTTAACATCATTAATCATAAGGAAAATGCAAATTAAAACCACAATAAGATCACCACTTCATACCCACTAGGATGGCTATAATTTAAAAAGAAAATAGCAAGTGTTGGTGAAGATGTGGAAAAATTGGTACATTCATTCATTACTGGTGAGAATATAAAATAGTGCAGTCACTATATAAAATAGTTTGGCAGTTTCTAAAAATTTAAACATGTATTTACTCAGCAATTCCACCCCTAGGTATCTACCTAACAGAGAAGAATACCTATGTCCACACACAAAAAAATCTTGTGAGGGTTTACAGCAGCTTTATTTGTAATAGCCAAAAACTAGAAACAATCCAAATGTCCACTGGCTGATGAATCAATAAACAAAAATGTGGTATATCCATACATTAGACTACTATCTATTAATAAAAAGGAGTGGAGAAAGAAAAAAGAAATGAACACCAATACAAGCTATAACATAGATGAACCTTAAAAACATGCTAAGTGAAAGAAGCCAGACACAAAAGACAACATATTGTATGATTTTGTCTACCTGACATTTCTAGAAAAGGCAAATATATAGACTCAAAGTAGAAGAGTGTTGCCCTAGGGAGGTAGGAGCAGGGACTGACTGTATAGAAGCATGATGGAACTTCTTCAGGTAATGGAAATGTTCTAAAATGGATTATGGCTGCACAACTACATAAATTAACCAAAAAATCATTAAACTGTACACTTATAATGGGCGAAATGTATGTACATTTTACCTCAATAAGGCTGTTTTTTTTTTACAGGCTAGTGACTTATTTTTCAATTTGCAGAGCACTGTATCAAAATGGTCAACAAATTAGACTTTAACAATGACAGCTGCAGAATACAATATGAAAATATAGGGATCACTTGAGAGGAAGTGAACACTACTTTTCTATTTTAGGAAATGGTAGTTCAGTGTCAGCAGCTCTTGAATTGCAATAGCATTGTTAGTTTGACCCATACTGGCTGAATATCTATTGCTTTCATACAATAAAAAAATAATTCTTTTGTAGATCCTTCTCAAATTATCTACTTCTTCTTTGTAGGTGTTTCCAGTTAAAGTAAAATTGTGATGACACATCCCTAAAGGCAAGAGAAACAAAAGATAAAATGAACTTATGGGACTTCATCAAGATTAAAAGCTTCTGCACAGCCAAGGAAACAGTCAGAAAAACTAAGAGGCAGCCCACGGAATGGGAGAAGACATTTGCAAATGACACTACAGATAAAGGACTCGTATCCAAGATCTACAAAGAACTTCTCAAACTCAATACACGAGAAACAAACAAATCAAAAAATGGGCAGAAGATATGAACAGACACTTTTCCAATGAAGACATACAAATGGCTAGCAGACACATGAAAAAATGTTCAAAATCATTAGCCATCAGGGAAATTCAAATCAAAACCACACTGAGATACCACCTTACGCCAGTTAGAATGGCAAAAATAGACAAGGCAAGAAACAACAATTGTTGGAGAGGATGTAGAGAAAGGGGATCCCTCCTACATTGTTGGTGGGAATGCAAGTTGGTACAGCCACTCAGGAAAACAGTGTGGAGGTCCCTTAAAAAGTTAAAAATTGAGCTACCCTATGATCCAGCCATTGCACTACTGGGTGTTTACCCCAAAGATACAGACATAGTAAAGAGAAGGGCCATATGCACCCCAATGTTCATAGCAGCAATGTCCACAATAGCTAAATCGTGGAAGGAGCCGAGATGCCCTTCAACAGATGACTGGATTAAGAAGTTGTGGTCCATATATACAATGGAATATTACTCAGCTATCAGAAAGAACGAGTTCTCAACATTTGCTGCAACATGGATGGCACTGGAGGAGATAATGCTAAGTGAAATAAGTCATGCAGAGAAAGACAACTATGATATGACTTCTCTCATCTATGGAACATAAGAACTAGGATGATCAGTAGGGGAAGAAAGGGATAAAGAAAGGGGGGGTAATCAGAAGGGGGAATGAAACATGAGAGACTATGGACTATGAGAAACAAACTGAGGGCCTCAGAGGGGAGGGGGTGGGGGAATGGGATAGACCGGTGATGGGTAGTAAGGAGGGCACGTATTGCATGGTGCACTGGGTGTTATACGCAACTAATGAATCATCGAGCCTTACATCGGAAACCAGGGATGTACTGTATGGTGACTAACATAATATAATAAAAAATCATTAAAAAAAAAATAAAGTAAAATTGTGGTATGTTAATACTATACTGATCTTATATATAGCCAATGATAGTTTTGAGTTTGGTAATGACTAAAATGTAAATATTAATATGAATATAAAGGTGACATAACTCTGTCCTCTAAATAATTTTGTTACTGTGCTTAGTAGTTTGATTGTATTTAAAAATATATTCAAGGGACGCCTGGGCAGCTCAGTCAGTTAAGTGTCCGTCTCTTGATTTGGGTTCAGGTCTTGATCTCAGGAGTTCAAGCCCCACATTGGGCTCCACACTGGGCATGGAGCCTACTTAGATAGATAGATAGAAGATAGATATTCAAAAGCTATATGAGATTTTCAGATGTACTTTTACAAATATCTATCTAAATTTAAAGCCTAAAATTCTAATTAGACTAAAAAACGTACTTACATATAGTTGAAAATTGGACTAATTAATAAAGAAAAAGAAGTACAGGTTTCTCCTATTTTCCAAAAGTAAAATGTTCCTATGAAACATTTCATAAGCCGAAAAGGCATATAGGGAAGAGTATCCCCAACTTTCTAAAAATTCAAGTTACACCACTTCACTTTTATGAAAGTCCTATGGTACAGTAATGGATTTTTTTTGTAAAGCAAAACATCCTCTTTGAGTTTCTTTTGGTCAGTGAAAACAGGTACTGATGTAGGTCTTTCCTAAAAGCGAAATCATGTAACAAACTTTAGGAAAGTGAGGGATACCTGTATATACTATGTGCCTAGTAGGACAAGCTCAAAGTTTTTAGGACAGTAAAAATTGAAGTGATCTTACTTTGTGGAGAACTTCAACAATCATTCTAGGAACTTCTGTAACCAGTTCTCTGGACAAGGATCCAACGTTTGTATAGACAGAGCAGTATCCTGTTTATTCAGTAACCTCTAGGTTTATCTCATTCCCACATTTTTGTTTTGTTTTGTTTTGTTTTGTTTTGTTTTGTTTTGTTTTGTTTTGTTTTGTTTTCTGGGGGGGGACTGGTCTGAAGGATCTTGGGAATGGAGTAAATGTAACCCTAAAATCTGAGTCTGCTTTCTTTGTTGAGTATGAAATAAAAAACAAGGCTATTCTCAAATCCCTAAATAGTAGCCAATGAAAGAACTCCACACAAATGTAAAAAATCTTAATGTAGACAAGATTTAACCCAAAAAAATCTGTATTTCTCAAACATTTCTGGTACATGAAGTCCCTGACATTCCACTCTGAAGATTCAGGATTTATCTTCAGGTTCTCGTGCCAGTCTTCCACTGCCAGTGCTGCTTCCTATCCTGTGTACCCCTCTCACCACTGCACATCCTACAATACAATAACTTCACAAAGACATTTAAACCTTTGGGCCTCCAAAATGTCTACATTATGTCTAAAGCAAATGAGAGAAAAAGACACTGAAAAACATACATGCTGATTTAATGACAGAAGAGATGAGCAAAGAAGACAGAGCCTAGAGGTCACAGGCAGGGAAGTGATAGCAAAAAGCAGTAATGGCAAGGGAGGATCATGGGGCAGGTGGCACAAAGTGATAGATGTTTGGAGAGGGACATTAGATTTTATAAACGTAATGGCTAACACCATATGTATTTAACAACAGAATATGATACACAATACCATTTATTTAGCAAACATAGTGTCTGCTTTGTGCCAGGCACTGTTCTAAGTATTCTAAAAACATTAGCTCATTTAATCCTAATAATGCCAACGAGATAGATTACTATTCTTATCTATTTTCATTTTATAGAGGAAGTCACTGAGGCAAAAAGTTACTTGGCCAAGGTTACATTATCAGTCAGTATCCAGTCAGGAAAAGAAAACCACTTTGGGTATTTCAGAGGTAATATCACCTCTGTTGTTGAGGGAATCCTTATAGAAAGGCTGGAGGAGCAAAAAGAAGGAAGGTATAATCCAAAGGGAACTGCAAGCAGAGCCAGTATACTAGCACTGAAGGAACAAAAGAGAAAGTAATATTATCCAAAACCCACAAATACTGTGCTTCAGAAGCTTTCGGAACTTAACTATGGAATTATTAGAACTATTACTGCTACCTGCTTTGCAAGAAGCCAGCAGCCTTCAGCAGCCCCCCTACCCCCACTCCTGGAGCCAGAGTAGAGGAGCACAGTGTGTCCTGAGGCCACTGGAGCTCAAAGAAAGGAAAAATGCCTTCCATCCTCTTCTTGCTTTTCAATCTCCCATTAGCAGGATGGAACTGGAGACCACCTGGCAAGTGAATCTGGGAAATGATTTTTAGGACTCCAGTACCTTTACGATACAGAGAGGGCAGAAGGAGCTGGGACACAGTGGACATAACTAGCATAGTTGAACAACTGGCAATTGGCAGAGCTTCAATCTCAGGTAGTCTGGCTCCTGAGCCCATGCTCTCAACTGCTATACCAGGCTATAACACTGTGATCTACTATAATAAGAGTATTTCATATGTCTTAAAATTAATGTCTGCTCATAAATATAGTTGGCAGCAAAAAAAAAATTGTAGGAATTGTATTTATAAAATATTCAACAAATATTTAGCAAGATCCTATTTTATGCCAGGCACTATTCTGAAAATACAATGATGGGGAGGAGAAAAAGAGAAAAGAGGGAAGAGAGCTCCTTTCTCCGTTTCAGACTGAACAAAATTCCCTGGGAAGGATTCCAACTGGGTTGGCTTGAATCATATGCCCACACACTGAACTAAGCATTTTAGCTGAGGCATGGTTATTGGGGAAATAACCTGGTGGAAATGCCCACTATAATCCTGAGACAAGGATTTGAGTGCAGGTAGTTTATCTGAAGGGTTCAGGAAACACCAGTAAGAGGAAAGTAAGACAAAGAAGGGAAGGCAATAAATAAAGGGTACCTTATCGAGCCAGCAACCACACTGATAATGACTGGAGCATAATCCCATGGGAAAACTGTGGGAAATGGTATGAAACACATAACCCAAAGTTACCCACCTGAAGGGCAAGAGGGCTGGGGTATCTATATAATAAATCCCATCCGTCATTTGGTGAGGGCTGCTGAGATGGGAAGTCAATAATTCTCAGGCATTTGTAAATTGCCCTGACTACACAGGGACAGGGCTGCCTCCCATGCTTGGGAGAAAAGAGAAGCAGGTACTGGCAGCTGGAAATCTGCCTGAGAACAGTTAAGAGGTAAAAGCCAGAGAGGTATAGGCAGGAGTCTACAAGGCCTACTCTTAATTTTTCCATCAGATACAAATTTTCTTTGCACATAGTTGTTATGACTTCAAAAGAAATAATGCCTGTGAAAGAGTTTTATAATGTAGGAAGTATAATACCAAAAATTATTTAGAAGTTTCCTTTTTTTTTTAAGATTTTTATTATTTGAGAGATTGAGACAGAGAGAGCAACAGCACGAGCAAGGAGGAGAGGGAGAAGCGGGTTCCCCGCTGAGCAGAGAGCCCGATGTGGGGCTCAATCCCAGGACCCTGGGATCATGACCTCAGCCAAAGGCAGACACTTAACCTGGGATCATGGCC
Source organism: Ursus americanus (assembly GCF_024610735.1). Lineage (NCBI taxonomy): Eukaryota > Metazoa > Chordata > Mammalia > Carnivora > Ursidae > Ursus > Ursus americanus. The sequence continues at coordinate 59,298,111 of NC_142139.1, forward strand.
TGAGCCAAAGGCAGACGTTTAACCAACTGAGCCACCCAGGTGCCCCTAGAAGTTTCTTGAAGACAGGGAATGAGTATTGTGTTTTACATCTCTCACAGGACCTAGCACACTGCTATATAAATATATGTCATAGGCTTAAATATTTACTGAGAGTGAATTTGTCAATTTAATTAATACCTGACCATATTATTTTGTAGGTTTATGAAGGTAGAATTATTTTTAAACTGTCACTATGATCAAAAAGTCAAGTTTTCATCTGTCTCAAGAATTCTAAGTAGCATGGTCTTGTTCTATTCCTTCTTCTATCATTCTTAAATCTAGACCATTGTAGATAACCTATTAATTGCCTACCCAATAGCCATTTTCTTTTCTTCTTCCTTTAAAAAATATCTTGATTACAAATAGTATTGATATTGCTGGTTCAAACCAATCATGAGAATACTACTCTGATTAGCACGAGGAAAAGGCAAGAAAATCATAGATGCCAACCCTGACATTGTTGAACTACTTAAGTGATGCCAATAGCAATCTTCCTTCAGCCTTCTTACTACATCAGAAAAATAAACTCCTATTAATACTGTTAAACAGGTAATCTGTTACACGTAGCTGGTGATTCATAACTTTTTAAATAGCATTTTTTTTCCTTTTGCATAGCAACCCCAAGACAAGTCATTTTATTTCTGGAGTAAATTATTTAAGATAGTAACTCATCAGAAAACCCAGAAGAGCAGTAAGTATTTGGCTACATTAGTTTTAATCCTTCTGGATTCCCCTTTAAGGAAAGGTCATGGTATTCCTCACAGCTCTCTACCTGTGCTCTGTTCTTCAATATTCACTTTGATATTTTAAAACTTACATCTAAAGAAGCTCAGGAGGGCTATATCACTGAGAAAGTTGCAGTGACATGATGGCCTTTCAGACATGAGTTAATGCAGCATAACCATTTATGCATGATCTCCTCTCACATAGCCACTTCGCTTGCTCAGCTATATTTAAAAAAACACATTCTCTGTTCTCCCTTCAGAATATATTCTGAATCTCTCTACTTATTTCCAGCTCTACTATCATCACACAAGTTCACAAGTTCAAGTTCAAGCACAGTAATTTCCTACCTAGAATACAGCAATAGACTCTGAATTGGTCTCCCCAGTTCCCAGAACTCTTGGCCTTAACAATCCATCCTCCAAGGAATGGTAAGAATGATCTTCTCAAAACATAGATCAATCACTTCCCAGCATAAAACCTTTCAATGGCCGACCATTTACATAAAACAAAAGCTAACACTTTATCATTGCACACATGATGCAATGCATGATTGGCCCTCTTCCTATCTCTTTAACTTCATCCACTACCACTCTCCCTCTCCCTCACTATGCTATAGCTATATAGATAATCTTCCAGTTCCTCAGACACATCAAAATATTTTTTGCCTCAAGGCCCTTGCACAAGCTATTCCTTCTGTCTAGAATGTCCTGACCTTCTCATCATGGCTGGTTTAAGCTTAAATATAAAGTCACTGCCTGGGAGCCTGGGTGGCTCAGTCGGTTAAGCATCTGCCTACGGCTCAGGTCATGGTCCTGAGACCCTGGGATTGAGTCCTGCATCGGGCTCCCTGCTCATTGGGGAGTCTGCTTCTCCCTCTGCCTTCTCCCTCTGCCCCTACCCACCCCGCTTGTGCTCATTCTCTTTCTCTCTCTCTCACAAAAATAAAATCTTTAAAAAAAAATGTCACTGCCCAACTTTCTCTCATAACTTATGAGAGTAATCATTACCTGTAATAATATATGTATTTGTTTGCTTTTTAGTTTAGTATATATGTTGTCAACTAGATCCCAAGAGGGCAGAGACCTGGTTCTTTTCTCCTCCTTTAACAGAGCGTTTGATACGTAAGTGCTTGTAAACTTGAATTAAATGAATGAATCAATTAATTATTAGCAGTAATTTTACTTGAAAGCAATTAGTTCTTGAGTAAATTACTCTTTTTAATGCATTAGGATGGCAAAAAGTGAGGGAAATATCTAAGATATTCCCTCCTGCTAGCAAAATGAGTGCCAGGGAAAGACACCAACCATGAGCTAAACTCAGAATTGCTGGCTTTAAGTGGTAAGTAAACCTGAGGACCAGGTTAGCCATGAGAACAAATGCCCCAAGCAGTAGTTTACCAAACAAGTAAGGGAAAGTGAACTGGGGACAATATAAAGTTGGACCCTTTAAAGAAACTATAACGGTACCATGTTCATAGCACACTTTGTCCTTCGGCAGAAATATATGAAAATCCTCACTTCGGAAAATATCCCAAATTAATCTTAACAGAAAAATCACAGATTGATCAAATAAATATAACTACAAATCAAAGATGATTAAGCACATAAAGAAGAAAGCCACCACTGAACATCCAAGGAATTCAGCTATTACAATCATTAGATTCAAGGAACTCTTTAGTAAGGAAAAGGGTAAAATTATAAAGAGAAGGAAGCAACAGGTATCTATCAGGAATGATAAGAAAGACCTGAAAAATAACGAAATGGATCTTCCAAACATAAAGAACACAACTGTTGGAACCTTAATGAATGGGCTAAACAGATTAGATAGAGCTGAAAACAAAATTAACAAACTGGAAGATATTACTGAAATTACCTAGAATGATGCACAGAAGAATGAGATGAAAAATGTAAATTATGAAACTGAGAAAGTTTGAAAATAGAATGGTGTCCATCAATATTCCAACATTATTAGTCCTAAGGGGAAAAAAAAGAGTAGAAAAAAGCAAGGAATGGTATTATTTTAATTTAGTGGCTGAATTTTTAAATAATAAATTACATGAACTCAAAATTAGGAAGTATAAGGTAACTCAAGAGTTTAATAAAAAGATACTGCATAATATCAAAGATAAATGATTTTGAAAGAAGCAAGAGAGGAAAGACAGCTTACCTACAGAGGAAAACAGACTGAGAGAAGTTCTCAATAATAACAATGGAAATCAGAAGACAGTGAAATAACACCTGTCAAGAGCTGAGAGAATGACTATCATCCAAGAACTGTGCACAACCACAGCAAAACTGTGGGCAAATTAAAATATTTTCAAGATAAGGGCAAATAAAAATATTTTAAGATTAAGGAAAATCATGAGATCAGCAGACTAGCTCTAAAGGGACTTCCAAAGTATGTACTATAAGGAGAAAGCATATAATCCCAAAGGCACAGTATGAATACAAGAAAGTATAATGAGCATTAAAAAAAAAAAAAAAAGTAAACAGAGTTGCCAGTATGAGAAAAGGAAGATAAGTAAGAAGAAAATAACCAGTCATAAGCACAGAGAGAAATAAGGGAAAATGTAAAATACAGAAAAGAGCATGAGAGATAAATGTGACAAAGTGAAAAAGTCTAACATTCATATAATTCTAGTCTCAGAAGGTGAAGACAGAAAATTGAGGAAACGTATATTTGAAGATGTATAGGTAAGAATTTACACAACTGATAAAAGACACCCATAGGTTTTAAAAAAAAGAGAATGAACTTCAACCTAAGTGTCCCACCTTACACGCTTACAGAAAAATGAATTCATTTTGGGTAATAGAATTAAATATAAAATGTAAAACTATAAAACTTTTAGAAAAAAAAATACACAGGAGAAAATCTTTGGGATCTAGAGCTAAGTGTTCTTAGAGTTAACACCAAAAGCACAATCAATTAAAGGATAACCCGATAAACTGAACCTCATCAAAACTAAAAAATTTGCTCGGTGGAAAACATTAAGACAGGATGAAAGGCAAGTTACACACTGGGAAAAAATATTTGCTAACCACCTATCTGACAAAGGACTAATAACTATAATACATAAAGAACTCTTAAACCCCAACAATTTTTTTTTAAATCCAGTTAGAAAATGAACAAAAGAGATGAACAGGAACTCATCAAAGCAGGTATACAGATGGTGTATAAGCAGATGAAGAGATGTTCAACATGATTAGCCATTAGGGAAATGCAAATTAAAACCCTAATGACAGATCACTACACACCTATCAGAGTGGCTAATATAAAAACTGTGACAACACCCAATGCTAATAAGAATACAGAGAAGCTGGATCACTCATACATTGCTGGTGACAGTGTAAAATGGTATAGCCACTCTGAAAAACAGCTGCAGTTCTTACAAACCTAATTATGAAACTACATAGAGCCTATTACACACCTGGGAATTTAGCCCAGAAAAATGACTTGTGTTCACAAAAAACCTATATACATGAACGTTTATAGCAGCTTTATTCATAATAGCCCCAAACTATAAACAACCCAGAAGTCCCACATCGGGTGAATGGTTAAATAAACTGTTCTACATCCATACCATAGTACTCAGCAAAAAAGGGGAACAAATTATTGATATATGCAACAACCTGAATGAATCTTCAGAGTATTGTGTTGAATGAAGAAAAACAATTCCAAGTATACTTCCATGTATTTTTGTATATTTTGTTTTGAAAAGACAAAATTATAGAAATGGAGAACAGTTTAACGGTTGCCAGGGGTCAAGGAGGGTGTGGCTATAATGGACAAGATGAGAGATCCCTGTGGTGATGGTGATGGAAACATTCTGAATCTGACTTTATCAATGTCAATTCCCAGTGGCAAGACTGTGCTACAGTTTGCAAGAGGAAACTGGGTAAATGGTACACAGAATCTCTCTGTGATATATTTCACAATTGTATCACACTCTAAAATTATCTCAAGACAAGTTCATTTTAAAAACTATAATAAGCTAATGGAGAGGGAAATGGAATGATAAAAAATATTTAATTGGTTAAAAAAGGCAAGAAAGAAGAATGGTAGCATAGAACAGATGGAACAAACGTAAAACAAATGATAAGATGGTAGTTTTAAATTCAGAAACATTTAGGAAATATACTAAATGGTTCGGTTAAAACACAAAGATTGTCAGACTGATTAGAAAGCAAAACCCAATCATATGCTGCTTAAACAAGATACACCATAAGTATGGCACATAAAAAGTGGAAAAGGATGGGAAAAGATTATCATAAAAACATTAACCAAAGAAATCTAGTATAGCTACTCAAATGTCAAAAGTCAAATTCGTGTCAATATTACTAGAAATAAAAAGACCATTTCATAAGAATCAACATGTCAAGAGATTATAAAGATCCTACATATTAAAAGATAAGAAACAGCATGGCCAGGGCACGTTGGTGGCTCAGTCCATTAAGCATCTGCTTCGCTCAGGTCAGGATCCCCAGATCCTGGGATCAGTCCCACATGGGCCTCCCTACTCAGTGGGGATCCTGCTTCTTTCTCTCCCTGCTTGTACTTTCTCTCTCTGTAAAATAAGTAAGTAAAATCTTAAAAAAAAAAAAAAAAAAAAACAGCATGGCCAATCAACTTGAAAATTTATATGAAATGGACAAATATTTTGAAAAACGCCATCTTGCAGCCATCAAAAAAATGAAATCTTGCCATTTGCAACGACCTGGATGGAACTAGAGGGTGTTATGCTAAGTGAAGTCAGTCAGCCAGAGAAGGATAATTATCATATGATCTCACTGATATGTAGAGTCTGAGAGGCGGGGTGGAGGATCATGGGGGAAGAAAGGAGGGAATGGGGCATGGCGGGGGGAGACAAACCATAAGAGACTATTGGTCTCTGGAAACAAACTGGGGGTTGCTGGAGTGGAAGGGGGTGGGAGGGATGGTGGCTGGGTGATGAACATTGATGGACACTGAGGAGGGTGAGTGCTGTGTCTTGTATGGGACTGATGGGTCACAGACCAGTGCCCCTGAAGCAAAAAAAAAAAAAAGAAGAAGAAGAAGAAAAGGAAAATCAACAGAATTGAAAACAAAAATAAAACAAAAACTAATAACAACAAAATATTAAGCTTTATTAATTTTTATTCTTGTATTTTACTCATTTCCTTGTTTGATATTTCTTCTGCATTCTTATTCCTTCTGTGTTAAATTTTACTCAGTACAACTTTGAGTAACATTCTCAAAGAGATCTTTTGTATGGGTAGTAAAATCGTCAGTGTAGGTTGTTAATAAATTTGGCAATTTCTGTCCTTTCCAAAAAAAAAAAAAAAACACATCTTAACAAAACTGACAGGTGAAGAAATAGAATATCTGAATGTTTATCTATTAATAACCTTAGTCTGTTTTTAAACTTCCCATGAAGAAAACTCCAAGCACATATTGTTTCACCAGTAAAGTCTATCAAGCATTTAGGAAGTTCACAAATTCTTCCAAAGAATACAGAAATAGGAAACATTTTTGAACTTGTGAAGTAAGCAAAACCTTGACAGCTAGGGTTGCCCAGTTAATTTGAATTTCAGATAAACAATGAATGATGTTTTAGTGTAAAATATTGCACAGGATACACACATACTAAAAAATTATTGTTTATTTGAAATTCAAATTTAACTGAATGTCCCATATTTTATTTGCTAAATGGGGCAACTGTATTGGTAATAATACCCAATAAGGGCTTTCCAAGAAAAGTAAATTACAGGTCAGTATCTCATGAATATACAGGCAGTAATCCTAAACAAAATACTGATAAATTAAATCCAGCAACACAGAAAAAAGACAATGTCATGATCAATTTGGCATTCTTCCACAAAAGCAAGATTAGTTTAACATTGAAAAAAATAGTAAAACAACTAGAAACAAATGTAGCACATAATGTATAAAGTAAAAAGTTAAATATTGTTTAAAAATCCAAATTGATTTGTAGATTTAATGCAATGGCAATGTAATTCCCAGCAGGGTTTCACTGTGGAGTCCTAGCACTGTTTACTTGGTTCCCTCAAATTTCTAAGAGAATGGTTTCAGAGATAAGATGATCCCAGAGTAGAGCTTGAAGGATGAATAGAGTGGATAATGTAAGAGAAAGGGATGGCAACTGCCAAAGAAGGAAACAGTAGGTGACAAGCACAGATGCTTTAAACATTATGGTTTGTTCTGGGTGGCTGGCTAACATAGGAATGTAGAATGTAATGTGAGAAGTGGTATCAAAGACGCTACAGACAGGCAGGGGCCAATTTATAAAGGGTTCAGACTTTATCCAATAGGTCACGGGAAATAAGGGGGGGTGGAGAAAGAAGGGAAGAAGAGTTTTATGCATGGGAAGTAATGGAAGGCAAATAAGTGGATATAGTAAGCGTACATATGCTACCCTTTTAAGGAGCTAGACTATTAAGGAAATCAGAGCTTAGATAAATATCTAGAGGGCCTCCTAGAATTAAGGGAGGGTATTGTCTTGTACGAGGTGTTTGTTTTAACATGGGAGAAACTTGCAGCCTGTAGAAAGAGAGTGAAGATATAGGAGGGAGGGAAAGATAATTAATGGAACAAAAAACCTGGGGACACAAGAGGTAATAAAATAAACAAAACAAAATAAAACAAATAAGACTTTGTGAGATTTGTGAGAATGCAGATTGTTTTGTTGGTAGGCACAAGACAACTAGGGAATTTCTAACAATATCAATTTTCTTTGTTCAATAGCAGGTTGGTCTTTGGGTTAAAACAAGATGACAGATGGTGGGACGGGAGGTCAGCAAAAAGTACTGACAAATCAATATTAGCTAGGGATGGGTAGAAGAAGGACCTGCAATGAAGCACTCTGCAGGAAGCACTCTGCAGTCAACTAAGATTAGATAGAAATAAGGTTGATTTTTGCCCAGCAGGTGAGAAGGGAGGTTTTCAAGGGAATTGAAGATAATGAAAGTGGCTAAATGACAGAACATAGGGTAAGAATAGGAAAAAAGCCTGAAGAATGTTACTTTGTCATTATGTCCATATTCCAAAGTCACTGTTGCTAGGTATAGGAGTTAACACTTTCTCTAGTTGTTCTGATTGTGTATTTTACATACTAATGGCAAAAACATATTATTTTGTCTTTTTCCTTATCAGAACAGTATCAATTTGCCCTCATTTTTTTAAAATAGGAAAAGAGGCCTTTTTATGGACCAAATATGTTATCTAAGTTAAAGATAACATAGGATTAAAATAAATGTAGCAAGAAGTATTGGTGTTACAAGCAGAAATTCACAGAAGCACACAAGTAGTCCCCACACACACCCATCAGGGGCTTTTCTTTCTTTTTTTAAAGATTTTATTTATTTATTTGACAGAGAGAGAGCATGTGCACAAGCAGGGAGAGTGGAAGAGGGAGAAGCAGACTCCCCGCTGAGCAGGGAACCCAACGCAGGGCTTGATTCCAGGACCCCTGGATCATGACCTAAGCCAAAGGCAGACACTTAACCAACTGACCCACCCAGGTGCCCCAAAGGGCTTTTCTGTATAAACACAAAATGTACCCCATCACTAGGCATGACTTATAAAATCCAATTATATGCTCTGCGGCAAAACTTCAAAAACTTCCTGCAAAGTTAGGGAAGCAGTCCATATGAGATCATCCTCACTCTGACACCAATTTCATAGTTCAAAGGTTCCCAGGATCACCCTTAGATTTGATAATTTACTCGAAGGGCTCAGAGAACTCACTGAAAGCTGTTATACTCACAGTTATGGTTAAAGCAAAAGCATACAGATAAAATCAGCCAAGGGAATTGGTGCACAGGGCAGGGTCCAGGAAAGTTCCATACATGGAGCTTCCAAGTTGTCCTGTCCTTGTCGAGTTGTGGACAGTGTTACTTTACCAGAAATTATGTGCAACAATACACAGGAAACACTGCCAACCAGGGAAGCTTATCTGAGCCTTGGTTTCCAGAGTTTTTATTGGGGCTCCACTATGTAGGTGTGTGGTTGGCTGCCCTTGTAGCAGATTTAGCATCCAGCCCCTCTGTCGGTAGAGATGATTCCATGTGGCCCAAAGCCCCCATCATAAATCACACTGTTAGACTGTCCAGTGTGGCCCAAAGCCTCCAAGTAAACAAAGCCACTCTTCTTGGAGATCACCTCCTAGAACATGAGGGCAAAGACCAGACCTCTCTTTGGGTAAGGTTAATTCTTTACTGTGCATTCCTAAAGCGTCAAAATAGTCAATTCTGATTGCATTCTTAATAAAAAGTAGACATTAATAACCTGTTTTCTGACTCCCTGCTACCTGACTCTTATATTTATTGCTTTTTTGTGTGATTTTTACTTCACAGTATCATCACTTCAGTAAGTTTTTCAAATTCATGTTGGGATGCAGAGTTATAAATTTCATTTATGATAACAATTTGCTGGTAAATTTTCATCTTCCAAAGGAAAATTGTCTATATGATTTCACAGTTTTCTCACTGTATTTTTGAGTGGATGTTGTACATATGACTTTCATAATCCTCATATTTGAATGAACTGCATTTTCCTGGACTATAACCAGGAGTAGAAAGGCAGGCCAGGGTAGCTTTACAGAATTCATCTCTCATGGGTTCTCTTCTGTTGCTATAGCAAAAGACTATTTCTTTAAAATATGGCAACTCCATGAAACCACACTTACTCTGCTTCTCATTACCAAACCTAGTTCTGAAGACATTCTACACAGGGTCCTGGACTTCCTGATTTATTCACAGGCCACAGGGAGCTACAACTTGCCTTCAAAGATAGTATTGGTTTTAGAAAGTTACTTTACCCGTGCTTTCTAAGATCTGCTATCTCTGATTAGTCACTTTCTATCCTTCTCTCTCTCCCTCATCAGTGTTTGGACTCTATTCAATCTCAGTTCTTTCTCAAAATGTTCTCTTGATTTCCTTTATGGGCTTCCAGCCCAGTGCTTCTGGTCTCAGTTGCCTATTGTAGCACTTACATGTGATTTTGGAGTCTGGGGAGTTTTCTTAGTCAGCTATTTGTTGAAAGTTCAGTTTCTTTGAATTTATTTCCTTTCTCCCTTTTGCTCTGGGTTGATCAAGGGAGAATGAATGAAAAAGTTTAGGACTAAGCAGACCCTGTGTTCTTACAGAATGCTAATATGTTTAATTTTTCTCCCATGTTTTCAAGAGATAAGAAGAAATTCTCTGAAAGTGCTATGATTATTGGCTTCAGATAATGAACAAAAATGTTGTAGTTGTCAGTAGCCAAATTAGAACTGATTATTTAGATGTTCACATCTGCTATGACATTAAGATTATGTACAGAAATAATGCAACAAAGTAGTTTTAATGAAAAAACATTTGGGGCATACAATGTAGAAAAATTTTTTAATGGAAGAAGCTCAGAGGGAAGCAGTACTTCATTCTGATATGCTAAAAAGAGATTTTTTAGTGAACTAACTCCTGAACCCACGCAACTAAAAGATTGTACAGGAACATCTGAGAGGATCGTATTGGATTATGGATGAGGGGATGTCCCAAGAATGCTTTTTTGATCCTGGGGATTTAAAGCTACGTTTTCTTTTTGATGGTTAATACCATTCCATCTTGGTAATCAGCCACAAATAGTTTTGTAGCAGAGCAAGCGCCAGCATTACCTGGAACTACATTGCTTTTTGTATGTTTCACACTCTGATGAGAAGAAAATCACAGTGGAAGAAGTAGAGATATGCTGACCAAAATGTTACACTCTGGACAATATCAGAATGTGAATGTTATTTTAACATAAACAGTACTAGTAATAACCAGGCAATTTAACAAAGGAGGTGAAAGGAAAAACCAAGCATATGACAGTCACTTGGATCTAGGGCTGGAGTCCGATATGTATTAACCCTACTGAAACACTCCCACTCCGTGACAGGACCCCAAGAAACATAGCCCAAAAGTGGGGATATGGACTGGAATCATTTGGTTGGCTCAGAAATCCTCAAGCATTGATTCAGGACTATTGGCACCCTTCCCTTATAACGGACTTGAGAGGAGGAAATGAAACTCTTCGCTGGAGGAACCTAACAATATCCAATGCTTCAAATTATTTCTATCATTATTTTTTTTAATGACATCAACAGCAAACAATCAAAGATAATAGGATGCAAGAAGAATCGAGTACGAGCCAACACCAGTAGAAACAACAGACAAAAGACAATCTAAAAACCACTCTGCTTGCTGTGGTCATGGAAGAAAAAGTCAAGCTTATAAATTTTGTCAAGAAACTAGAAACTACAGAAAGTGACACATCTTAACCAAACACAAATTATAAAATAAAACGAATAACTAAAAGTATAAAAATTATGGATGAATCTTACAGCAGATTTGGCATACCTAAAGAGAATGAATAACTGGAGGTAGGCTAAAAGAAACAATCCCCAATGAGGGAAGGAAAAATAAAATAAAAAATATTGAAGATAGAGCAAGAGACATAAAGGATATAGTGGGGATGGCCTAATAAATACCAGAGTTCCAGAAATGGAATGAAAGCAGAAATTATATGTGAAGAGATAGTGGCTGAGAATGTCTGAGAATTGATTAAAAATATTAACTATAATTTGAGAAGCCCAATGAAGTACAACAGGATTTTTAAAAATAAAAGGCATATTACTGAAGTAAAACCATAGAAAATCAAAGAGAAAAACTTAAAACAAGCTGGGGGGCGGTGTTGGGGAGGACATGACCCTCAAAAGAACCCCACACTTTCTGGAAAGAAGGCAAAGTAAAGATTAATATTGGACTTTAAAAAGTAAGGATATATGTTGTACATTTTAGGATCAGAAGAATAGAAAAAGAGTTTATAACATCCAAACTAATTTCAAGGAAACAGAACTATTTTAAAATATTCCAAAAGAAAGCAAAAAAGGAAAATAAAACAAACACAGAGTAGGCACAACAAATAGAAAACACAAAAGATGATGGATAGTAGGTTTAAACCCAAGTATATTAGTAATTCATAACTATAAATAGACTAAATGCCCTAGTTAAGACACAAAGATTATTAGACTAGATTTTTTAAAAATGCAAAAACCATGTGCTCTAGAGACACATTTAAGTTATCAGGATAAAGGAAGGGTAAGAGTAAAAAAGATGGAAAGATTTGGTTGATCTTTGAACAACATGGGTTTGAACTTCACAGGTCCAATTATATGGGGATTTTTTTTACAGTACAGTGTTGTAAATGTATTTTCTCTTCCTTATAATTTTCTTAATAACATTTTTTCTTTACCTTACTCTTTTGTAAGAATACCGTATATAGTACATATAACATACAAAATATGAATTAATCGGCTGTTTATGTTATTGATAAGGCTTCTGGTCAACAGTAGGCTACTGGTAAAGTTTTGGGGGAGTCAAAATTATATCTGGCTTTTTGACTGCATGGGGGTATGGTACCCCTAAAGCCCACATTGTTCAAGGGTCAGCTGTGTATTATGCAAACACTAAGTAAAAGGCAAGTGGTGTAACTATATTAATACCAGCCAGACAAAATGGAATTTAAGGCTAAAACCATTAGAGATAAAGGAGGTCATTTCAGAATGCTGAAATACTCAGTTCCAGGTCCATGTAACAATTCTAAATTTGTATTAACTAAATAACATATGTAAAGTAAAAACTGACAGAATGAAAAGGAGAAATAAACAAATTTATAAACCTGTGTAGGATATTTTAACTTACTAATTTACAGAACAGACAAAAAGTCTGTAAGGATACATAAAAATGAATAGCACAATTAATAGGACTCAACAGACATAAATAGAATACTAACCTAATAGGAGAATATGAATTGTTTTTAAACACAAAATATTTTAAAAAATCAACTGTGTTAAGAGAGCCTGGGTGGCTCAGTTGGTTAAGCACTTGACTCAGGTCATGGTCTCAGGGTCATGAGATCAAGCCCTATATCCGCCTCCATGCTCGGCAGGGAGTCTGCTTGAGATTCTCTCTCCCTCTGCCCCTTTCCCAGCTCACACATAAATAAATAAATACATCTTTAAAAAAAATCAAACATGTTCTTGGTTCAAAAGCAAACCTCAATTAATTTTGAAGAATTTAAATCATATATTTCTGCACCAACAATGCAAATGTGTTAGAAATCAATAAAGGTAACAGATCATCCGCATCTATTTGAAAATTAAGAAATATACACCTACATAATTATGCATCAAAAATAATCCTGAGGGAATTTAGATAATATTTTGAGCTCAATGATAATAAGAGTAACACACATTAAGACTTGAGGGGTCCAGGCAAAACAATATCCATAGGGAAATATATAGCTTCAAATACATGTATTTGTAAAGAAGTTAGTAAAACAACAGCAAAATAAAAAAGAAGGAAATAATAAAGAAAAGAAATAGAAAAAATATAATAGAAACTATGAATAAAACTAAAATTTGTCCTTTAAAAGGTCTAATGAAATTGATAAAATACTCTGGTGAGATCTGGTCCAAAAAAGAGAGAAGGTACAAATAATTGAAATCAAGAATGAAAGGAGAAACAGCGGTACAAATCTGGCATACACTAAAAACTTAAGAGGATATTATGAGCAAGTAAACAGTATAAACAAATCTTGTGTACATTAAAAACATAAGAGGATATTATAAACAAGTAAACAGTATAAGAAACAAAAATATCTGTCGTAAACACGATTATATAGTGGTGAAACCTAAAGAAGTCTTTCTTTTGAGACTGGGAACAGGACAGTAAGCCTGATAACACCACTTCTTTGCCAATATTGGTCTGGAGTCCTAGCCATGTAGTAGAGTAAGAAAGAAAAGTAAATAAATTAGGAATGAAGGAACAAAACTCAATATTTACAAATGATGTGATTGGGTGCCTTGACAATCCAAATGAATATAGAAATAAATTACTGTGAGTAGGAAATTTTATGAATAGAAGTTTGCTGAATTTAAACATTACTTTGGGAAAAAATCAGCTTAATTTCTACATCTATTGGCAACAAAGAAATGAAATATTAAAATGATGCTATTTATAATAGTAGAAATATCAAGTACATATGAATAAGTCTAATAAAAGATATGCAAACTACAAAATGACAAAATTCTGTTAAGAAACATTACAGAAGATGTGAATGAATTGAAAAATATATCATGCTCATGGATTAGAAGGCTCAGTATTGTAAAGATGTCTATTCTCTCCTACGTTATGTATGGATTCAATGCAATGTCAAACAAAAATCCCGAAATGTTCTATTGTGGTTGTATTGTTTGGGTTTTTTTTTTTTTCTGGACTTGGGTAGCAGTTATATACATGTTTGTTTTTCCATAACTACTGAAGTTGGACATTTATGTTTTATGTACTTTTTGTATGCTTTATTTTAAACTAGGTAAAAGAAAGCATGATGTAAAACAGTATAATAAAATAGAATTATTCATACACAGAGATGTATATACTGACATACACAATGTTTTTCTAACAGGAAATCCAAGAAATTAACATTCATTGCTTTTAGGGACAGGGATTTGAGAAGATGAGAGGAAACAGGCTTTTTTCATACTGAACCTTTTGTATTATTTGAATTTCCTAATCATGTTGATGTTAGGATTATGGATCAATTTGTAAATTTTTATAAATTAAATAAAATTATTTAATTACTTATTTTAAAGTAAAACCAGAAAAATTCAATCTGGTTAAAAGCTCCAGGAGGAAGGAACTCAGGGAAAAATACTTTTTAAAGAATCATAGTATAACCATTTCAGAAAGTAAGTATTTTAATGATATCGACAACCGTCCTGTAACTTACGTTTCATAACTCTGTATTTCCATATTGTCTACTCTGAGGTGGCACTACCATGAAGCTAACGGACTTAAGCTTCAGAGTCCCTCACTTGGACAAGCCCTTTTAAACACTTCTGCCTAATTTTGTATTTATAATTTTAAATACTTTTTCTTAAAGAAGACTCCTCAAATTATGTAAGTTTGAAGCTCCCCAAAGCCTAATTCCAACATCGGCTGCGAATTATACTTAAAGGAAGGAATTCTTACCCGCCATGAATATGAAGATTTGTAGAAATAACGAACGTTGGCTATTATGAAAATCTGTCCGAACAGATTCACTGAAGATAACTTTAAATCAGGCACTGAGAATTTACAGTTCACCTACGCCAGGAATGCCTTCTCCTTGCCAGAGGTGAGTCATTGCCTCTTGTGCACTAGATCTGTACTTTTTCTCTAATTTTACTGAGGCGTGTATTTTAGTCTGTTTGGCTGCTATAACAAACACCATAGACTGGGTGGCTTATAAACAACAGAAATTTATTTCTCACAGTTCTATACACTGGGAAGTTCAAGACCAAGGCGCTGGCAGGTCTGTATCGGGTGAGACTGCATTCTAGTTCATCAACTGCTGTCTTCTCACTTGTGCCCTCACACGGAAAAAGGAGCAAAAGAGCTCTCCGTCTCAGGAGCCTCTTTTATGAAGGCACTAATCCAATTCAGGAGGGCTCCACCTCATGACCTAATCACCTCCCAAAGATGCTGCCTCCGAATACCATCACACTGGGGATTAGGTTTCAACATATGAATTTTGGGAGGACACGTTCAGTCTTTGGCAGCTTATATAGTGTGCCTGTTAAGCTACTCTACCACTAGACAATGAGCTCCCAAATGGCTAGGACCCTGTCTCAATTTTTTCATACCCCAGGACCTAGAAAAGATCCTAGTACGCAATAAATGTTTAATTGGATCTTTTTAAAATACTGTATGGTGTATAAAGGAAGCCTAGCCACAATTCTTCACTTTAGTAAAATTCGTATGAAACCGATACATTGCTAAGCCATACACATATACAGGAAGTAATGTGGTCATATTTTGCGTAAGATAGATTATAAACTTTTAAGACCAAGGACCAAACAATATCATGAATCATTTTAAAAACAAATAAATGTACAAAAAATATGAAAATCCAGCATCCTAACACTACATTTGTTTCAGATTTTTTTTAATAAATAAAAACTTAAAACATAACAGACTCCACCTTTAAAACATTCCCTGATACTATCCCTTGGCCTCCCTCCTGAGAGATGAACCCCACCCTGAAGTTGGGAGTGTATCCATCCTGTCCATTTGGTTCTCATTTTTAACCACTTCAGAAAATATATGCACAAACAATAGATATTAGCATTTCTATGTTTAATAGATTAAGCCAGCATCATCTAATACAAATACATATTTAAACATTTAAATGTCCTCGTAGCCACATTTAAAACAAACAAAAAAACAGGTAAATTTTATTTTAATGTTACATTTCATTTAAACCAGTATGCTCAAAATATTATCATTTCAACATGTAATCAACATAGAAATTATTAATAAGCTATTCAATATACTTTTCTTTAAAATTCTGGTACTAAGTCTTTGAAATCCTGCTAGTTCATACTTAGAGACAGCACATCTCAACTTGGATTCTAAATTTAGATTTCACAAAATTTAAGTTGAAAAAAATATATATTCATATATTCAAGTTGTTCCAAACACGCGTAAAGGTTTTCCAATAACTGAAATCCGTTTTTAAAATTTAGTTAAAATTAAATTAACAATTTGGTTTTTCAGTAGACATAACCACATTTCAAGTGTTCAATAGGCACATATGGCTATCAGACACCCTACTGGAGAGTGCAGCTTAAAAAAGTAACACAAAATACTTACCATTCAGCCTCTTTCTTTCACCCAATTTCTGTAATATTTTAATGTTTCTTTTTTTCCTTTGCCATATCCTAGAACGGAAAAGCACGGATGGGATGGATGGCTTTGAATTTCACCGCAGATGACATTTCCGTTTTTTAAAAAATCATCTATCACTGAATTCACTCAGCAAGTCTAAATGAACTTTCAAAAGAACCTGCCTCGTATTTTTGTTTAAACAATGGGATTGCTAAACAGGATACATCTGATAAAAACAGTGACGCGCTACAACTAGCAAAGGTGCAGCTTTCGTATCAGCCGCTCCCATTCTTCTACCCCTCCCTCCACAAGCACGCGCCCACAGGCACGCACGCACACGCAAAGGCGCACACATACACGTACAAACACGCGCGCACACACGCGCGCCCTCTGCACGCACAAGCACTCAGGCGCTGGCAGGCACCCAAGCAAATGTAGTTTCTTTCTCGCTTCTCATTCGTTAGAAAGAACGCCAGCAAGTTTCTGAGAAACACTCACGCTAACTTGGTATTGGTGGGGGTTCCACGTCCTCTTTTATAGAATACTGGACTCCGCCCTTCTCCAGGTCCAATAGAGGAGAAATTGTGAAGGTTGGTGGTGGAGGCGGAAAGAAGCCCTGTTATAACCAGTCAGGAGCTCCACCTCAGAAAGCGGCCAACTTTGTGCACCCAAGAATGAAACCTGATCTTTGCAGGAACGTGCAAGGATTTTAAAACGGCCTTAAGCTGAGGCACTGGGGAAGAGGCCCTGTCACGGTCGAGGTCGGGATGGGTGTTTTTGCCTAAACAGGGCCCGTAAACAAACTGGTGAGTCAATGAATGAAACTGTTATTATCCATCCACCTTGTTAGCAGCAGGACCGGCAGGACCTCCAGGGCCCGAAGAGCGACAGCTTCCCTGAGCTGTCCTTGGTTTGGATTTCCCACAAAATCATGGCCACACCAAAAATTCTTTTTCCACAGATAAGAAAACGGCCGCGAAACTTTTTTACCCCCACACCTTCACTCCCTTCCCCTCCCTAGTCCCCACCCCCCCGCATTTTGCGCTTCGCCTCAGGAGCTGAGTGACCTCTTCGTCTGGAATGCCAACTCTGCAAAATTCCGGTAGCCAAACACCAACTTACGAAGCGAGAAATCATCACAACCCCCAACCACACGCCCCTGTTTTCCCCGTGCCTTAAAAAAAAAAAAAAAAAGCAGCGGCGGCAGCAGAAGCCCAGCCCGTCGCCCCGCGATGCATGCTAGGACAAGTAGTTCCCCCAATCCCCAAGGCACCGAGTCAGGGAGGAACTCAGATTGATTCTCCCGCAGGGAACTACAATTCCCGTGGTGCCCTGCTACGGAGTTGAAGGGGCGGGACAGAGAGAGCGCTTCGCGCTTGCGCAGGTCGAGGGGCCCGAGGGAGGTGGAGGCGCCCGGGTCCAACTGCTGAAGCGTCTCCATGTGACAGTGAGCGGGGTCTTAACTCCTGGCGCCGCCCGACTCTGGTTCCTGACTCAAAGCGCTGTCCCCCATCCCGGCGCCAGCAGACAACGACAGGCTAGGACGCTTGGTGTCTGGCCGTACCGCCGGAGGAATTGCCTCGGCAGGGTCAGGTGCCTGAGGGACCCTGCGGAGACCCCGGAGTCTCCGGAGAGAGGCGGAGCGGGGATTTCTGTCAGCGCCGGCGTCCCAGAGCGCGGAGACATGAACGGCTTCACGCCTGAGGAGATGAGCCGCGGCGGGGACGCGGCCGCCGCAGTGGCCGCCGTGGTCGCGGCCGCCGCGGCTGCCGCCGCTTCGGCGGGGAACGGGGCAGGGGCCGGCGCCGGGGCTGAGGTGCCCGGTGCCGGGGCCGTCTCGGCGGCCGGGCCCCCGGGAGCGGCCGGGCCCGGCCCCGGACAGCTGTGCTGTCTGCGGGAGGACGGTGAGCGGTGCGGCCGGGCGGCTGGCAACGCTAGCTTCAGCAAGAGGATTCAGAAGAGCATCTCCCAGAAGAAGGTGAAAATCGAGCTGGATAAGAGCGTAAGTGACGGTGGGACGGCCCTTCCCTGCCCACCCCCTTGGAGCTCCAGGAGCGGTGCCGACAGGGATTGTTAGGCGGAGGGTTCAGGGGTCCCCCTAGACCTGGCTGCAGTGCGAACCCGTTGTGTGGTCTCTGGTAGAAAGCAAACAACAAAGTCGCTGCAACTCAGTCCGCCACCCCCAACAGACACACACTTGCACGCCGCGGTTCCGCTCCTCCCCCACCCCTCCTGTCCCCCCCGCCCCCACGCTGCCTGAGTCCATTCCGCTCGCTGTCTAACCCCTTCCTCCTTCACCGAGATCGGGAAACGAAACAAAGGGGATCGCCGCTCGGAGGGCCGGGAGTAGTTTTCTTGCAGCCCGGCAGCTCCCGGAATGGAGGCGCCTTCTTTGTTTTGCTGCCCTAGCTGGCGTGTGGCCCCAGGGAGTAACTCCCCTCGTGTAGGCAAAAGTGGAGTCCTGCAAAGACCAAGGACCTGATAGTGCCGTAAAGAAAGACCCCTTTCCTCGTTCGCCCGAGTACGGAGTGAAGGAAGCCGAGCCCACCCTGCGCCTTGCTGGGAGCGGGGATTGTGAACGATGTCAGCATCTAGCGCAGCTGCTAGGAACGTGGGGAGCACGTAGCCTTTGCGATTTTGCCATCCCTTTGGCAGCCATGGGGATTTCTTTTTCCGTCCTTTTGCACGTCTGGTTTTTTTGGTTTTTTTTTTTTTTTTTTTTTTTTTTTAAACCATCCATGAGGTTTTTAGAAACAGCCATTGCCACTTTTCTCTGGCTGGCGGTAAATGAGTAACAAGATGCCAGAACCTAGCACATGTCCTCCATAATTTTAACTTGGATTTAGTTTAGAAGTTAATTTAAAAGACTTAGTCTTTAATCGTTTGGTTTTTAAAAAGGAGTTTAACTGTTAATATATGCAGCCCAATATTTCAGATGTTACCATACAACTCTCAAGACTACGTTTAATTGAAGCTTTCGCAAAGTTTGTGATACTTTATGCCTGTTAAAGGCAAACTTGTGATACTTTATGCCTGTTAAACAATTCTTTCGTCATGCTCATAAGAAACTTGTCAAGTAAACTTGAATAATTTCCCATTGCTTTGGTTGGAAAAACGTATTACAAATAAATACATTCATTAAATATTCAGAAGTTTATAATTGAGATTTAAATATATGTAGTGTATGAAATCAGTAGCTCATTTGTAAAAATGGATAGTTTTGTATCTGGATTATAATTTGAATATTGAGAAAGAATAGGAAGCATATATCATGCTACTAAAATGTGCTCTTTAAATAGAAAAAATAGCAGATAGCAAAGTTGTGGGCAACATCATCTTTCCCTTTGTTCAAAAACAGCATGACCTAACAAATCTAGTTCACCCTCACTGCAATTTAATGACAAAATCTAGAGTTGGGATTTCTCATTCTGCTTCTCTGCCTCCCTTCCTGCCCTCCCCACCCCACTCCCCAATCCTCTTAACGGTATCGCGGCTATTGCCAGACGTGGAATGTTCTAACTGAATATAGGATTTTAGCGTATAAACATGTTGTTGTCTTAACAATGGCCTGTTTTGACTTTTTATTTTAATAATTCACTGTGCCCTATGCATTTTACTAATACATGGACACATTATATAATCATAAGTAGTCTGTGAAACTTTTCTGTTTCAGGCAAGGCATCTTTACATTTGTGATTATCATAAAAACTTAATTCAGAGTGTTCGGAACAGAAGAAAGAGAAAAGGGAGTGACGATGATGGAGGAGATTCACCTGTTCAAGATATTGATACTCCAGAGGTAGATAAAGTTTCTGTATGTTAAATATAAATCCTAAATATTCCATTCTGAAACTTCTGTTAAAAGATATGAACAAATTTTAAAAATACTTACAGAGAAAAATCTGAAAATGAAAGCAAAATTAAATATAGCCAGTTAACAGGCAGTTGTAGTTTGACTTATGTTTTCATTTGACAGTACTGATAGCTCTGTCGCCTTCTAACTTCTTTTTTTGCTCCCAGTTTTCAGTATTATCTTCAGAAGATTACGGTGTACAATATATTTATAGTTTTGATTATATAAAAGGAATAATGAAATGGATTTAAATAATGTAATTTTGTTATTTAATAATGGAATTACATTTTTATTGTGCTAAAATTGAAATGTTATTCGTATCAAAGATAACTATTTAAAAAATTACATAAACTAATTCTTACATGTTTATTTTTTTTCTAGGTTGATTTATACCAATTACAAGTAAATACACTTCGGAGATACAAAAGACACTTCAAACTATCAACCAGACCAGGACTTAATAAAGCACAACTTGTTGAGGTATTTGTGAGTTTTAAACTATTTATATTTTAAATGAGCCTGTTTATACAAAAAGAGTCATTAAAAACTAAGGAAATTGTTAACGTAGTGTATATAGCAATACATTTTAGTTAGAAAGATCAGTTAATAAAAAATCTATTGCGGAAGAATTTAGTTTCCTAGGAACGTTTGTCTGCCTTTTAAATTCCTTTATGTAACAACCACTCAATGGATTGTATGTAATTTTCTAAGCATTTTTTAATACTGGCTTTCAGAAATTCTGGGTGATAATTTTTTAATTCTCATTCTGAAAGTCTGTTGATTTTAAAATTCCACTTAGTAAACATTTATTGAACACCTGAGACATAATAAAAGAAATTGATAAACTTTGTTGTCTTTATTAGAATTTTTTTTTTTAAGTTTTTGATGGACTAGGTCTACCGATTGGCCTGTAAATAGTATTCCTATAACTTGTTGATTTAACTATTTCAGAATTTGTCCTTGTTAGTGTTAGTTTGTTTTACTTGAGCCATCTATGCTTTCTTCACATCTGGAAGATGCAAAGACTTTTATCCAAGGTTTTACTTAGTTTGCTTTGTCGATATAGAACTTCTAGTTTTTTCGTAAATTTTGCAATATGTTTGTTCTCAGGAATTAATAGAACCAAGAAATCTGTGAATCATAATAAGGTGTTTTAGATTTATATATTTATACTTTAATCATTTAAGTAAAAATACTTAATCTGTTAGAATAGAAATTAAATGTATAAATGAGTTTTCTCATTTTTTCAGCTTGGGCTTAGTAATGCAACATTTTCTAAAATGTGCATATTAGATAAGGTAAAAGATACAGAAGATACAATTCTTTGACAGAATGCTTTTTTAATGTTAAGATCTAATGTATTGACTTTTTAGCCAGAATTTCTTCTTTCCTTCTTACCCAAGCAACAAAAATTCAGTTTTTCTTTAAATTTGATTTAAAAGATCCAGTCCTTTTTAGATTGTATAGTATATTAATATAACCTAAACATAGATATTATCTACCATAATGAAACTATCCATTTATGCAGATACTAATCAAGTGCAAGTTACCTTTGTTTTGGGACAAATGAGAACCAAAGAACTGATTATTTTAAATGTTACATATAACGTATAGTTGACCCCTGAATGACGCAGGGGTTAGGAGCATAGTCAAAAATCCTCATATAACTTGATTCTGCAAAAACTCAACTACTAATAGCCTACTGTTGACTAGAAGCCTTCCTGATAACATAGTCTAACATAGTCAATTAACATAGTTACTATGTCATATGTATTATATATATTCTTACTGCATTCTCAATAAAGTAAACTAAAGAAAAGAAAATGTTAAGAAAATCATGTGGAAAAGAAAATACATTTACAGTACTATACTGTATTTACTGAAAAAAAAAAAAAAGTGGGTAAGTGGACCCTCACAGTTAAAACCTGTGTTGTACAAGGGTCAGAAGTATGTATTTTTTTAAGTGTCCTTGAAATATTTGATAATCTGCTATTTTAAAAGTTATATTATTTCTAAAGCTACTTTCTTCTTTAGAAATGAGAAAAAATCCAAATGGCCATGAGAGTTACAGTTTCCTTAGTCAGGAATGATTCCAGAGTTAGGTGACTGTCCTTAATCTTAATTATGTCTTTAAATTTCTCAATTATCGTATGAATAACATTTTCTTTAAGAAGTTTTATCTTCCACATTCTAGATATGCATCTCAGCACCCCAGTTTAGTCTGTTGTATTTCTCTTGGTTGTTGCAGTGCACATGTTAGATTAGCAGAATGAAAAGGCCAGAAAGCAGATAAACATTCTTCAGTGAATGTCTCTCTTTCCTTTCTCATTTTCCATCCATAATCTTTATTCAGAAAAACTTTCAAGGAACTTTAACAAAGAGTACTACCAATGAAGGAATGAATATAAGTTATAGCAAATATATTTGTAAGATAGTTTGTATAGTAGCAAAATTTTTTCAACTTACATATTTATCCTTTTTCTGTGAGTAGGGTCTACATTCTGTTTTATTTCATTGGTATTTAAAGTTTAAAAATAATTACCTCCTAATGTAGCTTCTAGTTATAAAATTTAAATAAAAGGGAATAACATTCTAATTAATGTATATTTAACTGAGTGGGTTGGAGGGTCCTGTGAAATCACACTATCTCTTGTTCATAACATCTTATTCTTACATGCTTTTCATCTTATTGGTATTTTGTTAAATAGTTTATGTTTAAAAGGAAATAGCTCTTATCACATAGCACTTTTTCTTTTGATGAATGTGTTTTTTACCTAGTATGACATCTGTCAATATCTATAATTTAATTTCAATTTTTTTTTTAATAGATTGTTGGTTGCCACTTTAGGTCTATTCCAGTGAATGAAAAAGACACCTTAACATATTTCATCTACTCAGTGAAGAATGACAAGAACAAATCAGATCTCAAGGTTGATAGTAGTGTTCACTAGAAGAGATGGAATTGAGACTAAGACTTGGATGTTCTGATGTTAAGACTGTTTACTGTTTTTTCACATGTAGAAATGTTCCTTGTGTATTTTTTTACAGAGGATTTTCTCTGGTTTTATTTTCTTTGTTTCTGACTCTAATAATTAGTTGGAAACTCGTGTAAAATGAGCTTTCCTAGATTAAAAAATATTTTAAATAAAGGTGATTACTATTATAGTTGCTTCAGTGTATTTTGTGAAGTTTGATTTTTATATAAACTGACTAGGTACTAGTTTTAATTGACAGTTTATTTTTTTTTAATAATAATATTTTTTTATTATATTATGTTAGTCACCATACAGTACATCCCTGGTTTTTGATGTAAAGTTCCATGATTCATTAGTTGCGTATAACACCCAGTGCACCATGCAATACGTGCCCTCCTTACTACCCATCACCATAATTGAGAGTTTAAAGATCATTTTGTTACCACCATTCCTTCCCTCCCCGCCCCCCCCCCTCCCCCCCGCAAGAAATTAAGGTTAGGGAGAAGTAACAAGCGTAGCACATTAGCTCTCTCTGGGACAATCTGATTTGGAATTAAAGATATCCTAATGCTGTAAAGTGCTTTTTGGTGCTAATGGGTTTGAAAAATAGACTTCCTTTGGGGTGAACTTCTTTTTGAAATAACATAGAATTAGTGTTGTTTCTTTAAATTTTGTCTTAGAGAAAAGGTGTTTATATGAATGAATATAGAAAGAAATTCTGTAGTGCCCTTTAATTTTCAGTCATGTCCTGTACTGTTTACATTGCAAATTAAAACTAGTAAGTTGGAGAGATCTAGAAATCTAACAAGATCTTTAAATTTTCATCCATACATAGCTCTGACTTGATTATATTCTGCTTTCTTTTACATTTCATTCTCTGTCAGTTTTCTATTAAAGTTCTCATAATTGCAAATCAAATGTATAGTTTATGACATCAAAACAAAACAACAGCTTCAGTTAATGTCCTTGATGATGGTGCAGATTTTAGGTTGGAAATGGATCAGAATATTAATGTAGCTCAAGTTTTCTCTCAAAGGTTGACATTTGGGCCTGATAATTCTTTACCATGGGAGGCTGTCCTGCGTGTTGTAGTTTTAGCCGCATCATTGCAGTCCACACTAGTGCCAGTGGCACTCTGAAGGTGTGACAACCAAAACTATCACCAAATGCTGCCAAACATGCCCTGGGAAGCAAAATCACCCATGGTGAAGAACCACTGATGTGGCTAAATCTAAAGTAGTGTTTCATTAGAGAGTTAGTCTGTGTATTTTTAAGTGTTCTGAGTGTATTGACAGCTAGAAAATATGGTGAAAAATAATGCACTGGACTTCATTCTTGGCATAATATGTAAAGATTTACAGTTGACCCTTTGAACAATGCAGGGGTTGGAGCACCAACCACTGCATAGTTGGAAATCGACACACAACTTTTGACTCTCCCAAAACTTAATAGCCTACTGTTGGCTAGTAAGCCCCTCCAATAACATAAACAGTCCATATACATCTTGTGTGTTACATGTATGATAATACTGTATTCTTAAACTAGAGAAAAAATGTTTTTGAAGTCATAAGAGAAAATAACGTTTGCAGTAATTAATGCACACGAAAGAATCTATATATACGTGGACTCGCACGGTTAAACCCATGTTCAACAGTCAACTGTACTTTATTGATGAGCAGAGACTGTGATAATTGGTATTACAAAACCCTCTCATTTTTGGCATTCCAGAAATCTCTGAGAAATTTTTTCTTAGCTGTACGAAAGTGAACCACATAACTACAAGATGTAGCGGTGGTTTATTTAAAGAAAGTATTACTTACACATTTTTCTCTAAATCTATAATCTGTAAAAAAGTTATTTTTTTAATAAAACTTGACTGTAAGCTTACTTTTTCCTATAAAAACACTGTTTTTGTGAAAGAATCCTGAAACCATTCACTTACATTAAATTACCTGTTTATGGATATAACGTTTAACAGTGTTAATTTCATAGTTAATTATTTGCATAAAATGTAGTTGGATAAAAGTGAAAGAGTTCTGGGTGTTAGTTATGCAATGAAATTAAATCCTTATTAGAGCAATTTAAAACATGAAAAACTGTAAGAACATCAAAGCTTAGGAAGTCAAGATGCTGCAATGTAAAAGTCAGTTTTATATAAAATTTTTAATTATTTGCTATTGGGTATGAAAATTTCACTAGAAATCTTTTTCCCTGTTTATCTCTGAACCAAAAAAAGTAAATGGAAACTCTACCTCTATAAGGGTACAAGTTGCTTATAACATTAGAGCATCAGAAGAATCCAAAATTGTGAGGTAGAAGGAAGAAAACATAATGAGTAGCAGATACTCAAGAAATAAGTCCAGATGGTTTCCTTGTCAAGGAGTTAAATCTGTATTTTTTAAGATTTATTCATTTGAGACAGAAAGATATAGAGAAAGAGCATGAGCAGGGGAAGAGACGGAGAGGGAGAAGCAGAAGCAGACTCCCTGCAGAGGTGAGAGCCCTACCCGGGACTTGATCCCAGGACCTGGAGATCATGACCTGAGCCAAAGGCAGACACTTCATCTGAGCCACCCAGGCACCCCAAGTTAAATAAATCTTACATATGCTCACTTTAAAAAAAAAAAAGTTATTTGGTAGAACTACCTTTTATTGGACATTTAAGAAAAGGCTAAAAATACCTGAAATATAGTACTTTACAAACCAAGCTCTGTATTATTTCTACACACAAAGTTTTTTTTTTTAAAGACTTATTTGAGAGAGAGCAAATAAGAGCATGAGTAGGGGGAGGGGCAGAGGGAGAGGCAGTCTCCTCCTGAGCAGGGTGCGCTATGCGGGGCTTGATCCCAGGACCCTGGGATCATGACCTGAGCCGAAAGCAGATGCTTAACAAACTGAGCCACCCAGGCACCCCTACATAAAGTTCTTTTTTAATTGAGCTAAAATTAATATGGTAGTATTAACCATTTTAAACTGTATAATTTGTTGGTATTTAGTGTATTCGCAATGTTGTACAACCACCAGCTCTAATTTCAACATTTTTCATTACCCCATAAAAACACCAATAAAGTAATTACTCCCAATTCCTCCTTCTCTTCATCCCCTGATACCCCTAATCTGCTTTCCGTCTCTGTGAATTTGCCTATTATGTATATATCCTATAAAGGAAATCATATATGTCCTTTTGGGTCTGAATTTTTTTTTCACATAGTGTATGTGTTCAAGGTTCATCCAAGTTGCTGCATATTTATCAGTACTTTGTTCCTTTTAACAGCTGAACAATATTCCATCGTGAGATAGATAGATAGATGATAGATAGATATCACAATTTGTTTATTCATCCATAGATGGACATATTTCCACCTTTGGCAATTAATAATGCTGCTATGAACATTTGTGTGCAAGTTTCAATGTGGACATGTTTGGTAGAAGTTTTCATTTCTTTTGGGTATATATGTAGAATTGTTGAATCACATGGTATTCTATATTTAACTTTTTGAGGAACCTTCAGATTTCCATAGTGGCTGTACCATTTCCATTCCCACCAGCAGTGTACAAGAGTTTCTATTTCTCCAAATTGCCAATACTTGTATTTCCTTTTTTCTTTTTAATTAAAGCCTTCCTACTGGGTGTGAAGTGGTATCTCATTGTAGTTTTTTTTTTATTTGTGTTTTCTTACTGACATATGATACTGTATATCTTTTCATGTGCTTATTGC
Source organism: Ursus americanus (assembly GCF_024610735.1). NCBI lineage: Eukaryota > Metazoa > Chordata > Mammalia > Carnivora > Ursidae > Ursus > Ursus americanus. The sequence goes on from NC_142139.1 coordinate 59,325,147, forward strand.
TGACTTGTATGTCTTCTTTAGAGAACATTTATTTAACGCCTTTGCTTATTTTTCAGTTGGATTGCTTGTCTTCTTGTTGCAGGAGTTTTTTTATTCTAGATATGGATATTAAGTCCATATTTTCTCCCATTCTGTGTGTTGCCTTTTCATATTCTTGATAATGTTCTTTGATGCACAAAAGTTTTTAGTTTTTATATAGTCCAGTTTATTATTTTCTTTTGTTACTCATATTTTTGGTGTTGATCTAAGAATTCTTTGCCAGATGTGAGATTATGAAGATTAACCCCTATTTTTTCTGGGTTTTTTTTTTATATATATGAAAATTATAACTTTGGCACTTAAATTCAGGTCATTGGCCCCTTTTGAGTCAATTTTTGTATATAGAGTGTTGTAGAGGTTTAACTTCATTGTTTTGAATGTGGATATCCAGTTGTCTCAGCACCATTTGTTGAAGACTGTTCTTTTTTCACTGAATGTTTTGTCACCCTTGTCAAAAATCAATTTGCCATAGATATTTGGATTTATTTCTGAATTCTCAATTCTGTTCCATCAGTTCATATTCCTGTTCTTATGCCAGTACTACACTCTTTTGACTGCTGTAGCCTTGCAGTAAGTTTTTAAATCAGGAAGTGTGAGTCTCCTACCTGTCTTCCTTTTTCAATATCATTTAGGCTATCTGAGGTCCTTTGTACTTCCTTATGAATCTGAGGATTGGTTTTTTCATCTCTGCCAAAAAAGCCATTTGAATTTTGATGAAGTTTGTATTGAATCTGTATATCACTTTAAGATTGCTATATTAACAATATTAAGTACTCCGATCCATGAATATGGGATGTTTTTCCATTTATTTTGGTTTTAAAAATTTGTTTCAGCAATGTTTTCCAGTGTACAAGTCTTTCACCACCTTGATACAATTTATTTCTGATGATTTATTCTTCTTGATGCTACTGTAAATAGAATTGTTTTCTTGATTTCTTTTTTGGATTGTTCATTACTGGTGTACAGAAACACAACTGATTTTTGTATGTTGATTCCCTACAATTGTGCTGCATTTTTTTTATTACCTCTAGTGGTGTTTATGTATATTCTATGAGATTTTTAATGTGCTATTGGATTTGATATATTAATATTTTTTTGAAGATTTTTGCATCTATATTCATAAACTATATTGGTCTGGAGTTTTCTAGTACTATCCATGCCTGACTTTGGTATCAGGATAATACTGATATAGGTTTTTATTTGTAAAATTCTTAAAATATAGGAGCTACATATATGCCACATATTTCTCTCCAGATAAACCACTCTGCAAAGATGAGCCCATTATGGTGATAGCACTCTATAGAAGTAAATTGGGGAAGTTAAATCAGTGTCAATTTACTATAATTTTCTTTTTTTTTAAGATTTCATCTATTTTAGAGAGAGAGTGGAAGTGGGGGGAAAATAGGGAGGGGAAGAAGGAGGGGGAAAGAATCTCAAGCAGACTCCATACTGAGTATGGAGTCCAATGCAGGGCTTGATCTCAAGACCCTGGGATCATGACCTGAGCTGAAACCAAGAGTTGGACACTTAACTGATTGAGCTACCCAGGCACCCCAATTTACTATAATTTTCTAATACCAATTTCTCTTCAAATCTTTGAGAGAAAAGTTTAGGCTTGGCTGTTAATGCAAAGTGATTTAGAAATATATGAGTTTGATTATTTTTTCTTTTTGGGAAAATTATTTTAAAGCCCATAATGCTCTACTGATGTGATTATTTACATTTTAAAAGCACCTGTCATAATATTTTGCAAAAATGATTTCTTTGGAAAAGAACTCATGTGTACCTGTTAGCAACTATAAGGAAGTTAAAGTATTTGTATCTGTGAATGTTCTTATCTGTCTGTCCTTCCCTTCCTCCAGTAGTTGTTGCTCTTTGTTTGGGTTCTCCTTATAGCTTCCAATTCTCTAATAATCTTTTATGATTAGTACTTAATCCCAGCAAACAAAAATATTCAAGGCATTCCTATGGATTATGACGAGGAAAAAAGAAATTTTATCAAGAAGAGATGGGCTATTAGTAAGTATTACTCTCAACTTTGTGCTCAGATTCATAATAAGGAAAAGGATATAGAGCATTCAAGATAAAAATACAGAAATTGTTAAGTCAGTAAGCATTTAGCTTATACAAGCTAGCTGAAGTGTACAATTAGGTGTCCCATAAAGGTTTATTTTCCTGGGGTGCCTGGGTGGCTCAGTCGTTAAGTGTCTGCCTTTGGCTCAGGGCATGATCCCAGTGTTCTGGGATCGAGCCCCACATCAGGCTCCTCCACTGGGAGCCTGCTTCTTCCCCTCCCACTCCCCCTGCTTGTGTTTCCTCTCTCACTGGCTGTCTCTCTCTGTGTCAAATAAATAAATAAAATCTTTAAAAAAAAAAAACACGTTTATTTTCCTAAAAAGGAAATAGATTAGATGATGCTATTAAATAACAGTGGTTAAGATTCTAAATGCTAGAGTAAGACTGGTCCTATTCAAAACCTGGCACTACTGCTTTGATAATGTAACCTTAAACTCCTTAATCTCTCTAAACCTTGGTACTTTGGCAATAGAATAGGGATCATAACAGTACCTACCACACTCAATTGTAAGACAGTGTTAAGAAAAATAGTAAATTTTTAGTAAAAGCTTAATTGTCTTTTCTTGTAGCTAAAAGCTATGGAAAAAATAAAGGATCTGTTTATTAATATGATTGAATGAAGTGTTTGCTTTAAAAATATATCAACCTAGTCGGGAAAAGTTACATAAGGTAAGTTATATGAACATTCATGTTTTTATATTTATTTGGTAATATGAAGAGGAATGTGTGCTTCTGTTATGCATTCCTTTCTAAAAGAATGTAATTTAATTTCATATTACAAAAGTTATTTCCAGAAAGGGGAGTATACAATGAAGAATAATCATAATAATCTATAATATTCCTTTAAATATTTAGCTTTTTTTCAACTACTATTTTTCTCATCAGGTTTTGTTTGCAATAATAAGAGAACAGTCCTTCAAAAACCGTTGTTGTCTCACAGATGCTCTCATGCTGATGTGTCATTTACAAATAAAGATACTGAATCCTTAACACTTTTTTCCTCCCTCAAAGACAGTCTATACCAAGTAGAAAATGAAGCAAGTTTACTGATGATTTTCTTATTTATCTGTTCTGTGCACTGTTCTAGAAAGGATAGAAGACTTATTTAGTCTGATTTTAATATCGTTTAATTCAGTGAAGAAAAAAAAAGCCCAATCAAATCCTATTGCATTACTGAAATAATGAATTAGTTTTTTTAAACAATTCTTTTTCATGTATTTTTGTAGGAAGTCATACTATTTGAAAAACATATTCTAACTTATTTTTGTGTAGATTTTAAGAGGGACTGAATACTGACTACTTCAAAATTGTTTGGTCCAGCCCATTAACACTTATTGGACACTGAATAGATAACAGGGACTTCCAAGTATGTATTTCAATTAAATAATACCACTTTTTTTTTTTTAAGAGAAAGAAAGCGTGTGACTGGGGAGGGGCAGAGGGAGAGAGAGAATCACAAGCAGGCTCCACACCCAGCATGGGCCCATCATGGGGCTCAATCTCACAACCCTAAGATCATGACCTCAGTTGAAATCAAGAGTCTGTATCTTAACCATCTGAGCCACCCAGGGGCCCTTAAATAATGTCACTTTTATTGACAAAATGATATCTCTTAGGTTTACTACAGGGTATGGTATTTCTCTAACTTTTCCCCATAATAATACTTTGTATAGCCCTCTACACTTCCCCTTTTTAGCAGGGTTCACATTTATAAATAAGTATTTGGTTGTAATTATTACACTTTTGTTAGAATACAAGTTCCAAGAGGACAAGTCCATCTTATTTATTAGCACATCCCCAAGTCCAAATCATAGCTGGCACTTAGCAAGCATTTAATAAATTTTTATAGCACTAAGGATATTCCGAAATTACCTCTGATGGCCACTAGTCAATGCATACCTCCTCAGATATGGGGCATAGTCCAAAGCTGCCTCTATCAGAAAATATCTTTCAAGACATCCGTTTTACTTACCTTTAACATTCATGTGACTTTAATCCATTACATGTTTCTTTTAATGTACGTTATTCTAAAGAAGAATTGATACATCAGGGATAAAATAATTTTAAGGATACAGCTGTGTGTGAATGTGTGTAGTATATGGGCTACATTTGATTTTTAGCAAATGTCTTAAACTTAAGTTAGTATCTAAAAAAATGGGTTTAAGAATACTTAACCGTGAAGGTTTTTGTTGTTTTTTTAGAGAGCAAAGTGAAAATGCACTTAAAATACTTGGCATACATAATATGTACTTAAATATTGGCTCCCTTTATCATCTTTTTTTTTTAAGTAAACTCTATGCCCAACAAGGGGCTGGAACTCAGGACTTAAGATTAAGAGTTTCATGCCCTACCAACTGAGCCAGCCAAGTGCCCCAGCCCTTTTACCCTCTTACTAGAAATCTTCTAGATTCCCTTCTAAGAACCTCATTTATATCTGAATCTTTCCATTAAGTATACATGGTCAATAACTGTCAACTAAGAACTAAAAGTTCTCAACCTTTGAGCAAGGATTATGGCTAATCAACTATTCAGAAATCCTGAGCCTACTGAATACTTCATAGATGAAAATTTTCTAGCCAAAAATTTTAACCAGTGCCAACAATGTCCACAGAAAATTTAAATTGAATTAATTTTTATTACTACTTATTTAACACAAGTTTACTGTCTTAGACAAATAAGAATTTATAGAATCTGTGCTTTATTGCACTGGAGAGAAATTTGAAACGCAGTTATGTTGACATAATGCAATTTGTGGGAAATGAGAGACGATGTTCTCTGGAATGCATGAAGATTCTCAATGATTGTTGCAAGGAATCACAAAAGAGATCTTTGGTCCAAAGAAGATATCTCTGAAAGAAAGTAGGACATCAGTTAAATTCAGCTGAAAACTAAGATATCTATTAGTCTTTACTGGGTTAAAAATGGACAAGAATTTCAGATATGACTATTCTTTTTAGGAATAAAGTACAAAGAGAATGAGTGGGAGAACTCGCCAGAGGAGCAACAAAGACCAAGAAGGTACTCGAGTCTCCCGCTTTCCTCCCCTTTGCCATTGATATAATGCTATCATTGAACTCTAAAGAAATGGAAAAATTAAATGATTTCAAAACCTTATGATCATACCAAAAGTATTATTTCTCTTACATGAGTGGGGATGGGCCATGAAGTTTAAATCCATAGATAAGAAACAGAAAGTTAAAAAATTCTCAATAAATAAATTTCTAGGTTTTATAGGGAAAGGACAAATGTTAAGCTATTCAATTCTACTGTTATGGGAAAGATCACATAAGCTAAAGTAAAAAAATGCATGAAAATAATATAAAATTATATCATGATTATGACTCATTAGAAATATATTTAGTATGTAAACTCTAATGTAAGTATAGTTTACAGTGCTATATCATATATTTGTAAGTTGCTAAGAGAGTAAATCGTAAAAGTTCTCATCACAAGGAGAAAAAATTGGGGGTAACTATATGAACTAATGGATGTTAACTAAATTTATTATGGTAACCATTTGGTAATATATGTCTATCAAGTTATTATCCTGTATACCTTAAACATATACAGTGCTGTATGTAAATTGTATCTCAATAAAAATAAGAAGAATATAGGATGGCAAATTAGAATTTGTGTTTACAGGGGGGAAAAAGGAAATATACTTAGCAAGGTAAATCTGTTGGTACTGGGGAAAAGGTAGCCAAATCAGGTAGAAATTACTTTTGTGTATCCAGACTTCTATTCTCATCCATAACCACAGATGGTCACAAAATTATATCATAAATTAAATACAAGTACTTCTCAATATATTGGTTTCAGGTCTTACAATTACAAAAGAGCAAACATGGTATTTTAATATTAAATAACATTTCATTTATGCAGTCTTGGAAATACTGTCATTTTAATGGAATCAATTAACTCACATTCTTGATATCATTTAGTACAAGTCATTTTCAAACTTTATCATGCATTGAAATCACCTAGAAGATTTGTTAAGCCATAATTGCTATGCCTCACCTACAGTCTTCCTAATTCAGTAAGTCTGGTCTAGGGCTCAAGGATGGATGTTCATTTTTAATAAGAGCTAAGTGATATTGAAGCTGCTGATCTGGGAGCCACACATGAAGAACCAACTGCCTTGGTAGAAAAAAATATCTGGTCCAAATCAGAAGACCTGATATTAACTAGTTGCGTGGGATGGTGCTGGTCATTTTACCTCTCTGCACCTTTCCTTGATAAGATGATTATATCTGTCCTTTCTACCTCACAGGTTTCTTAGAAAAATGAAAAGATGATGACATATGTTGAAAGTAATTTGAAAGAGCTAATTTTGGTATGAAATAGCCAAGATCATAGTATTTGAGGCTCTTCAGTAACCAGAAGATGATTTTAAAAACAAGAGCCAAAAAAATTATTGATTTATCTGCCATCATATTATACTTAAAATGCATCTATTTTCCAAGTCAGTAGATAATTTTTATTTAGTTCATTTCTGGTTAACTCATACATAGAGCTAGAAAGGTTTTCTTTGACCATTACCACATCTCTGTCCCATTAATTATTTGTCCCTCTTCTCTAGGATCTTTTATCTAAAGCCTTTTATTGGTTTTCAAATTGATTTAAGATATCAACCTTGAAGTTGACCTCTCCTACTGGTAGATTTTTTTTGTGGTAAAAGATAGGGAATTTAGAATTTAATATACTGGAGTGTTATTAATTTTCTGGATTATATTTAGTTTTATTAAAATCTGCCAAACTGTTTCTTAAATGAAAACATTCAGTTTCAGATACAATGGTGATGATCCTAGAAAATAGCTGAGATTTCACTAGGATTTTACTAAAAAAGAGTGATTAAACATCAGTAAACCCATTATAAAGTTGTCGTAAACGAGAGTTGTTATGCGTACATTTTATAGCCATATACTTTGTGATTGCATTTCCTTACTTTGGGCAGCAGAGCAATTCGCTGAAGTTGCAGTAACAGATCATCTCACATCCCTTCCCATCCCAGAAGTGATCCTGGACGTTTACATCCATCTTTGTCAGGTCAGTTACTCCCTCTGGAAGGTTGTGACAGTTGCGATCTCTTAGTGTCTTTCTGTAGCAAGAGAGCCGATTGGCAGGCATGGCGTGGACTCCTAGCAGCAAAGTTAGCCCAAGGGTGACAGCAAGTACTACAAATTTCATTTTGGCTCTTTGCCCTGAGATAGAAGAAAAAGCAAAATGTGTCAGTGTTTGTTTTTTTAAAAGATGGAATTCATCCGAACATAAAGTTCTGTAGCATTCTCATAAATATTTGGATAGAAAGATTGTGAGTTGATCTTTTCTACTTTCTTCTTTATGTTTCTCAAAGTGTAATTTTATGACTATTGACAATAAAGTCCCTTAGAATAATTTTCAAGATCAAATGCCTGGGTTCCACAACAAAATATTAAATAAGAAATGCTGGGGATCAGGGGGAGGTGATAGTAAGAGCCAGTCTGCATTTTTAAGTACCCGAAGTAATTTTTATTTTTGGTATATTCAGTAGAGAAAAACTGCTTTTTAAGGTGGTAAAACTCAAGTGAATTTCTAGAACGAATATCATCATCAAGTTCTGTGGTTCTTTTTTCCTTTTTTTAAAGATTTTATTTGTCAGAGAGAGAGAGAGAGCGCGTGAGAGAGCACGCAAAAGCGTGCACAAGCAGGAGGAGAGGGAGAAGCAGCTTCCCCGCTGAGCAGGGAGCCTGAAGCGGGACTCAATCCCAGGACCCGGCATTATGACCTGAGCCAAAGGCAGATGCTTAACCGACTGAGCCACTCAGGTGTCCCAAGTTCAGTGGTTTTTGACTCGCATATCCTAACAACATTGTCAAATGTTGGGTTCCACTCTGACAGGAACAAAAAACCTATCTATTCTGACACTGAGAAATAATATTCTGTACATATATTTATAGTTCAATTAAGTTTTTAAAACCTACCAGAAATATTTTGGGGCTCCTTTTTATTGCAAATTTTTAGTGATATTGTGAATTTTTATCCCACGTAGATTACTTCATCTTAGCCTCATTGAAAACAGAGACTTGAATTTCCTCTAGTAAACATTTAGCCTGTTCTCAAACACCTACCATGCTGGGGAGCTCATTATTGAATGTGTATTCTGCTATTATTGACTAAGTCAACCTATTGTACTGATGCATTCTAACATTTCCCTCACTGTAAAATATTTTTCTGTAGCTTCTACCAACCAGTCCCAGTTTGAGCTTTTGGGGTCATACCAAACAAGTGTTTTTCTCTTCCAGTAGAGAATTCTTTAAATACAGTATTTGCATACAACTGTGGAATATTCATCATCTATTTTTTCTTTTTTCTTTTTTTTTTTTCATCATCTATTTAATGAGGCTTCTCTGGCTTTCAGGTTAGACATGAAAAGAATGGCGGCTATTGTAGCAAAGAAAAACTAGCAAAATAGTGGAGGAATCAGAATCAGAATCCACAGCCATTGAGATTTCATCGTATTAATAGATGCCAAAGGATCTTTCCTACCGTGGAATAATAAAAAGATGGGAAGACATATATGTATATTGTACTTTGAAAGAAAAGAACGTTGTTGAAAGGAAATTTTTGTATGAAGTTTTCAGTGACTAGCTACATCCCAAAGGTGAATTAATTTAGGTACGATTGTGGATTTTTTTAAAAGGACAATTATTTTAGAGTAGTCTTTGGTTTAAAATAAAATTGAAAGGAAGGTATAGATTTCCCATATACCCTCTGCCCTCACACATACATAGTCTCCTAGAGATCAACATCACTCACCAGAACAGTACTTTTTTTTTTTCCAGAGATGAATCTACATGGCACATCATAGTCTCCCAAAGTCCATAATTTCATACGTGGTGTTGTACATTCTATGGGTTGGGCAAATGTATGACGTTTATCTGTCATCACAATATCATACAGAATATTTTCACTTCCCTAAAAATCCCCTGTGATCTGCCTATACATCTCTCCCTCCTTAACTTCTGGCAACTACTGATTTTTTTTTTCTAAGATTTTATTTATTTATTTGACAGAAATAGAGACAGCCAGTGAGAGAGGGAACACAAGCAGGGGGAGTGGGAGAGGAAGAAGCAGGCTCACAGCAGAAGAGCCTGATGTGGGGCTCGATCCCATAACGCCGGGATCACGCCCTGAGCCGAAGGCAGACGCTTAACCGCTGTGCCACCCAGGCGCCCCACTACTGATGTTTTTTATTGTCTCAATAGTTTTACCTTTTTTAGAATGTCATATAATTGTAATCATACAATATGTAGCCATTTCAGATTGGCTTCTTTCACTTAGTAAAATGCATTTAAGTTTCCTCCATGTCTTCATGTCCTGACAGCTCATTTCTTTTAGTACTAAATAATATTCCATTGTCTGGATGTACCACAATTTATTTATTCATTTACCTACTCAAGGACATTTTGTTTGCTTCCAGTTTTTGGCAATTATGAATAAAGCTGCTGTAAATCTCCACGGACCAGTTTTTGTATGGTCATAAGTTTTCAACTCCTCTGGATAAATACCAATGAGCGCAATTGCTGAATTATATGGTGAAAGTATGTTTAGTTTTGTAAGAAACTGTTCAGCTGTGTTCCAAAGTGAGTGTACCATTTCGCATATCCACCAGCAACATATGAGAGCTCTTGTTGTCTCATATCCTCACCAATATTTGGTGTTGTCAGTGTTCTGGATGTTGGCCATTCTAATAGGTATGTAGTAATATCTCATTGTTGTTTTAATTTGCATTTCCTTGATGACATATGATGTGGAGTATCTTTTCATATACATATTTGCCATCTGTATATCTTCTTTGGTGAAGAATCCGTTAACATCTTTGGCCTATTTTTAAAATCAGGTTGGTTGTTTTCTTATGTTAAGAGTTTTTTGTATATTTTGGATAACAGTCCTGTATCAGATGTGTCTTTTGCAAGTATTTTCTCCCAGCCTGTGGCTTATCTTCTAATTCTCTTGACATTTTCTTTCACAGAGAAATCTTAACTATAATAAAGTTTAGCTTATCAATTATTTCTTTCATGGATTATATCTTTGGTGTTGTATCTTAAAAGGCATCACCATACCCAAATGTTGATTGTATTCAACAGAGTTTTATAGTTTATCTCATATAGATTTTGTATGTATTTTGTCATATTTATACCTAAGTATTTTATTGGGGGGTGCTAATGTAAACGGTATTGTGTTTTTAATTTTCAAATTCCACTTATTCGTTGTTTGTATGTTGGAAAGCAACTGTTGCTTGTATATTAACCTTTGTGTCCTGCAACTGAACCTTATTAGTTCCAGAAGGTTTTTTGTTGATTCTTTTGGATTTTCTGCATAGACAATCATGTCATCTGCAAAGACAGTATTATGTCTTCTTTCCTACTTTATATACATTTTATTTCCTTTTCTTGCCTTATTGTATTAGCAAGGACTTTCAGTAGGATATTGAAATAGAATGACGGGAGGGCACATTCTTGCCTTGTTCCTGATCTTAGTAGGAAAGGTTTGATTTTGTCACCATTAAGGATGTTAGCTGTAGGTTTTTTGTAGATAGTCTTTATCAAGTTGAAAAAGTTCCCCTCTATTTCTAGTTTACTGAGAATTTTTATCATGCATGCGTGTTAGGTTTTCTCAAATGCTTTTTCTCCATCTATTGATATGATCATGTGATTTTTTTAAATCTATTGATGTGATGGATTACATTAATTAATTTTCTTTTTTTTTTTAAGATTTTATTTATTTATTTGACAGAGAGAGAGACAGGCAGTGAGAGAGGGAACACAAGCAGGGGGAGTGGGAGAGGAAGAAGCAGGCTCCTAGCAGAGGAGCCTGATGTGGGACTCGATCCCACAACACTGGGATCATACCCTGAGCCGAAGGCAGACGCTTAATGACTGCGCCACACAGGCGCCCCCCCCACCCACATTAATTAATTTTCAAACATTGAACCAGGCTTGCATACCTAAATCACACTTGACTGTGGTATATCATTCTTTTTATACTTGTTTGGATTCAATTTGCTAATATTTTGTTGAGGATTTTTATATCTATGTTCATGAGAGATAATTGGTCTATAGCTTTCTTTTCCTGTAATGTCATTGTCTGGTTTTGGTATTACAGTAATGTTGGCCTCATAGAATGAGTTAGAAAGTATTCCCCCTGCTTCTATCTCTGAAAGAGATTATAGAGAACTGGTATAATTTCTTCCTCAAATATTTCATAAAATTTACCAGGAAACCCATGTGAGCCTGGTGCTTTCTGTTTTGGGAGGTTATTAATTATTAACTTAATTTCTTTAATAGATGTAGGTCTATTCAGATTGTCTGTGTGAATTTTGGCAAACTGTGTCTTGCAAGGAGTTGATTCACTCATTTGGTTTAACAGATTTATGGGCACAGAGTTGTTCATAGTATTGCTTTATTATCCTTTCAATTTCCATGGGATCTGTAGTGATGTTCCTTCTTTAATTTCTGGTATTAGTAATTTGTGTCCTCTTTTTTTTCTTAGTTTACTTGGCTAGATGCTTATTGATTTTTTAAATCTTTTTAAGGAACCAGCTTTTGGTTTCATTGATTTTCTCTATTGATTTCCTGTTTTTAACGTCATTGTTTTCTGCTCTAATCATTTTTTATTAAGGTATTGATTTTTATTTTCTTTTTATTGTGTGAAAAACTTCAAATATATACAAAATAGAGATAATGGTTTAATGAACCTCAAGATCTCATCCGTTAGCTTCAATTTTTATCACCCTATAGCCCCCCCTTATTTCACCTATACCTCCCTCTTTTTTTCTGCCTCAGTTTTGATTACTTTGAAACTAATTCTAGTCATCTCATCTTATCCACAAATATTTCAGTGTATTTCACTAAAGGTGAGGACTTTTAAAAATCATAATACAATATCCTTTAACATAACTAAAGAAATTTAATAATTTTTTATATCATCAAAAAGCCAGTCATAGTTTAAGTTTTTCTGCTTAAATTCCTAATTTTCTCCTTTTATTTTTTGACTGAAGTATAGTTGATATATCGTATTAGTTTCAAGCGTACAACATAGAGGTTTAGCAATTATGTATATTATGAAATGCTCACCATGATAAATGTAGTTACCGTCTGTCATTATACAAAATTATTACAATATTATTGACTATATTCCCTATGCTGTACTTTTCATCCTTGTAAATTATTTATTTGATAACCAGAAACGTGTACCTCCTAATCCCTTCCACCTATTTTGCCTATTCCTCAACCCCCTTTCCTCTGACAACCACTAGTTCTCTATGTTTATAAATATTGTTTCTCATTTTTGTTCTTTTGATTTTTAGATCCCACATATAAATGAAATCATATGGCATTTATTCTCCGACTTGTTTCACTTATCTGTTCTAATTCTTATTATTTCTCTTTTTTTCCTGCTTACTTTGGAGCAAATTGAATTTGCTCTAATTTCCCAAGGTGGAAACTGAGATAATTGATTTTAGATCTTTCTTCTTTTCTAATATTTGCATTTAATGCATTCATAAGTTTCCCTCTAAGCACTGCTTTTGCTGCATCCCACACATTTTGATAAGTTGTTTTCCTTTTCATTTAGTTCAAAATATTCTAATCTAAAGTTCTCGAGATTTCTTTTTAGTCCCAACCTATTATTTAGAATTGTGTTAATCTCAACCTATTTGGGGATTTTCCAGTTATCTTTCTGTTATTGATTTTTAGTTTAATTCCATTGTGGTCTGAAAGAAGAAATTGTATGATTTCTATTCTTTTCACTTTGTTAAATTGTGTTTATGGCCCAGAATGTGATCTGTCTTGATGCATGTTCCATGTGAGTTTGAGAAGAATGTGTATTCTGCTATTATTGGGTGAAGAAGTCTGTAGATATCAGTTATATACAGTTCATTGGTGGTGGTGTTGAGTTCTACTGTATCCTTACTAATTTTCTGCCAGCTGGATTTATTCCGTTTCTGTGGGGTGTTGAAATCTATGATATATGGATAGTGGATTCATCTGTTTTTTTCTCACAATCCTATCAGTTTTTACCTAATGCAGCTTGATGTTCTTTTATTAGGCACATACTTGTTAAGAATTGTTATGTCTTGGGGCGCCTGGGTGGCACAGCGGTTAAGCATCTGCCTTCGGCTCAGGGCGTGATCTCAGTGTTATGGGATCGAGCCCCGCATCAGGCTCCTCTGCTATGAGCCTGCTTCTTCCTCTCCCACTCCCCCTGCTTGTGTTCCCTCTCTCACTGGCTGTCTCTATCTCTGTCGAATAAATAAATAAAATCTTAAAAAAAAAAAAAAAGACTTCAAAACAAACATTGTTTCTTTAAAAAAAAAAAAAGAATTGTTATGTCTTATTGGAGAATTAACCCCTTTATCATTATGTAATATTCTACTTTATTCTTGATGACTTCTTTTTGATGCCTGCTCTGTCTCAAATTATTATAGCTACTCCTGCTTTCTTTGCTTAGTGTTAGTATGGTATATTTTTCTCCATACACTTACTTTTTATCTATATGTCTTTTTTTTTTAAGTTTTTGTTTGTAAGTAATCTCTACAGCCAGCGTGGGGCTTGAATGCATGACCCTGAGATCCAGAGTCACACTCTCCTCCTACTGAGGCAGCCCGGTGCCTCTATATGTGTCTTTTTACTTGAAGTAGGTTTCTTGTAGACAACATATAGTTGGGTCATGGGTTTTTTTTTTTTTCCTTCATAGTATCATTCTCAATTCTTTACTAACACCTATAATAACTGCCATAACAAGATACCACAGATTGGGTGGCTTAAACAACAGAAATTGATTTGTCACAGTTCTGGACAGTGGAAGTCCAAGATCACAGCAGATTTGGGCTCTGTCATTGGCTACCAGATGGCCTCTTTCTCACTGTGCCCTTATATTGTTTTTTTTCTGTGCACATGTGGAGAGAAAGAGAAGTGTCTGGTGTTTCTTCCTCTTCTTCAGTTCTGTTGGATTACGACCCTGTGCTTATGACCTCATTTATCCTTAATTACCTCCTTAAAGGCCCTATCTCTAAATACAGTCACGTTGTGTTGGGGTTAATGCAGAGCATGAAATCAGCCATAACACCTGGCTCGCTAAAATGTAACACAGAGGCCACTGAGGTCAGGGAAGGTTTCGGAGAAGGGCGTAGGCCTTTGGCATGCTGAGTGACCACTGTGCCATTGGAATGCCTGGGGAGTTGCCTTCCCGAAACTTTCCTAGCCCAAACAGCCGCCCTGTGATCTAAGAGATGTAGGCATTGTCCCTTAGGCTATGTTTAATAGACAGCAAATTAGCATATCGTATCTTTCCTGTAAACACATCCTCCCAGTTTCAGTAAGACCCTTTGTCACACATCACATGCTTGAGGAACAGTGATAAGGATTTGTGATTATCCTGAAGGACCAATAAAAGCGGGAGCAAAGAAGAGGAAAGCGTCTTCCCCTCTGAGGGTTGACCCTCTTGCCTTCTCTCTTTCACAGCAAAGTTTCATCCGTTGGTACAGGGAGTACTGGCCATTCCCGGCAACATTGCGGGTTAGAACTTCAACATATGGATTTAGAGGGGAGCACGATTGAAAATTATTCAGCCATAAAAAAGAATGAAACCTCGCCATCTGTAACAACATGACTAGAGCTAGACAGAATAATGCCAACTGAAATAAATCAGTCAGAGAAAGACAAACACCACATGATCTCACTCATATGTGGAATTTAAGAAACAAAACAAATGAGCAAAGAAAAAAAAGGGAGAATGAGAAACCAAGAAACAGATTCCCAACTACAGTGAACAAAGAATGGTTATAAGAGGAGAGGGAGGTGGGGGAATGAGTGAAATAGGAAATGGGGATTAAAGAGTACACTTATTCTGATGAAAAAAATTATAAAAAATGCTTTTAAATTATTAAGCATTATATACGAAGTTTAACATTGGTCATGTTTTTTGATCCACTCTGATGATCTGTCTTTTAATTGGGACATTCAGACCATTGCCATCCAAAGTGATTATTGATACATTTGGACTAATATCTACCACATTTGTTTTTGTTTTCTATTTGTTGCCCTGTTCTTTGTTCCTGTTTTTCTCTTTGACTTTTTTTCCCCTCCCTTCTTTTGTGGTTTTAATTGAATATTTTATATGATTCCATTTTCTCTCCTTTCTTAGCATGTTGGTTATGCCTTTTTTTTTTAACTTATATTTTAGTAGTCGCCCTAGAGTTTTAAATATACATTTGCAACTAATCTACATCCCCTTTTAAAAAATACTATACCTTGGGGCATCTGGGTGTGAGTGTCCAATTCAATTTGGACTCAGGTCATGATCTTAGGGTTGCAAGATTGAGCCCTATGTTGGGCTCAGTGGGGAGTCTGCCTGAGATTCTCTCTCTCTCTCTCTCTACCCCTTCCCCCACTCTGTCTCTGTCAAATAAATAAATATTTATTAGGGGGGAGAGGGAGAGGGAGAGGAAGAGAAGCAGACTCCCTGTTTAGCACAGAACCCAACTTGTGGCTCCATCCCACAACTCCAAGATCATGACCCAAGCCAAAATCAAGAGTCAGATGCTTAAAAGAGTCAGAGCCAGCCAGGCACCCCAATAAATAAATCTTTAAAAAAATACCATACCACTTCATGGCAGCGTGAGTACCCTATAACAACAAATTGTCTTAATTCCTTCCTCTCATTCCTTGTATCATAACCGTCATTTGTTTCCCTTATATATAAACATACATATGCATATATATACGATCTATACATAAACATGCATAACTGAGAACATCATTGCTATTATTTTTTTCATCATTGCTATTATTTTGAACAATTATCTGTTAGATCAGTTAAGAATAAGAAAAATACATTTTTCTTTTTCTTTTACTTTTACTTATTCCTCTTTTCATGCTCTTCCTTTCTTTATGTGGCTCTGAGTTTCTGACCTGTATTACTTTCTTTCTCTCAAAAGAACTTATTTTCACATTTCTTGCAAGGCAGGTTTACTAGCAACACATTTCCTCAATTTTTATTTGTCTGAGAAAATCTTTCTTTTTTATGTTTGAAGGATAATTTTGCAGAGTACAGAATTCTAGGTTGAAATTCTTTTCTCTCAACAATTTAAATATTTCACTCTATTCTCTTCTTTTTTAAAAATTAAATTCAATTAGCCAACATATGGTATCATTAGTTTCTGATGTAGTGTTCAATGATTCATCAGTTGTGTGTAACACCCAGTGTTCATCACATCATGTGCCCTCCTTAATGCCCAGTTACCCCATTCCCCCACCCACCTCCCTTTCCACAACCCTCAGTTTGTTTCCGCGAGTCAAGAGTCTTGCATGGTTTGTCTCCCTCTCTGAATTCCTCCCGTTAAGTTTTCTCTCCCTTCCCCTATGATCCTCTGTGCTATTTCTTATATACTCCATTCTCTTCTTGCTTGCATGGTTTCTGAAGAGAAGTTGGATATAATACTTATCTTTGTTCTCCATAAGGAAGGTGTTTTTTACCTCTGGTTTCTTTAAGAATTTTTTTTAACCTTTGATTTTCTGTAGTTTGAAAATTGTATGTCTGTATGTAGTGTTTGGGTGTACTGTTTGGTGGTCTCTGAGCTTCCTCAGTTTGTGGTTTGGTGTCTAACATTAATTTGGATAGATTCTCAGTCATTATTGTGTCAAGTATTTCTTCTGTTCCTTTCTCTCTTTCTTTTCCTTCTAGTATTCCCATTATGAGTATGTTATACCCTTTGTAGTTGTCCCACAGTCCCTAGATATTCTGTTCCACTTTTTTTTCAGTCTTTATTCTGTGCTTCATTGATTATAACCTCTGGCTCAGTGATTTTCTCCTCAGCTGTGTCCAGTTTGGTAATGAGCCCATAAAAGGCAAGCTTTATTTCTGCTAAAGTATTTTTCATCTCTAGCATTTCTTTTTTGGTTCTTTCTTAGAATTTCCATCTCTCTGCTTACTTTGCCCATCTGTTCTTGCATTCTGTGTCTTTATCCATTAGAGTCCTTAGTATATTAGTCATGGTTGTTTAAATTCCTGGTCTGATAATTCTAATATCCCTGCCACGTCTGGTTCTGATGCTCATTTTATCTGTCTTTTAGTATGCCTTATAATGTGTTCTTGATAGCCACATATGATGTACCAAGTAAAAGGAACTGCTGTAAATAAGCCTTTAGTAATGCGGTAATGAGATGTGAGAGGAGAGGAAGCATTTTATAGGCCTATAACTAGGTCTCAGTCTTTTAGCAAGTCCATGCTTCTGAGCTGTGACTTTCACAAGTGTTTCTCAGGTTTTTTTCCTCCCCTCTTTGGTTGGAGCCTAGAGCCAGCTGCAGTTGGATATTTCTCTTTCACTAGGTCAGTTATGCTCTGATAATACCTAAGCAGGTTAGGTTCTGGTTAAGTAGTTTCTTCTGAGAGCAGGCCTCCTTAAGAACAGAGCGCTCTGGCATATTTCAAAATGGTTCCTTTTTCTTCCCCCTGATGAAACCCTGAGGGGATTTTTCTGTTATTGACTGTGCGTACTTGGTTCATTCCTAGAGGTAAATCTCACAGTATTGTGGGGGACCCCCATGACTGAGTCCTTGTGGAGTTATTAACTCTCAGAGTTGTCCACAGTGAGCCTCTACCAACTCATTGATTGGGTTCAGGTTTTTTGTTGGTGGTGGGTTTTTCGTTTTTTACCCTGGCACTGGTACCCATGACAGTTTCTCCTAATGCGTCTCGGCTCTGAGAAGACTTTAATCCCTATATTTATCTGCCTGTCTTCCCAATCTTGGGGGCATGGTTTCCCCTGTGTCCTCCCCTCTTTTATGAATCCAAGAAGAGTTGTTGATTTTTCAATCTGTTGAGCTTTTTACTTATTGTTAGGACAGTGTAGTGATTTCCAAGCTCTTTACATGTGGAACTGGAAACCAGAAGTTCTGATAAAAAAATTTTTTGAATAAATATATTCATGCTTTTTTCTAAACTTAGAAACTAAAAATATTCCTTCATACTCCAAAGAGCTTAATATTTTCTCTGATTCATAATCTAATTTGAATTAGTTATTTTGGGCTTTGCTTATATGTTTTCTTAGAATTTTAAATATTTAATATAATTCCTATCTCCAAACACTAGTGAAAGAAAAGACAAATATGAGATCTATTTCACTTTATATTTTTTCAGATTTGATGGAGCAAGACACTTAGTGTTGCATTATATTACAATCTAATATAATAATGCCTTCCAATAAACTTTTTACAGATCATAGTTTAAATTTTATATTTTAAAAAATATAATTCTCTGAGGTGCTCTAGTTCTCAATTTCTTCAGTTTAGGGTCTTCTTTATACCCATTAGATAAGTGATATTTTTTAAAAGAGCCACATTTCTTGACATTTTTTTAGGTTAATCTTCAAAGAAGTTTAATTAGAACTTCTGTTCACTGAACATTTACTGGGTGGGAGGAATTACCACAACCATTAAGCTTTAAACAATATATTGAGATTTAAAACTAAATTCTATACAGGCAAAACTTTTTTAAACAGTTTTATCAAGTAAAATTGACATATAATAAACTGTAAATATTTAAAGTATACATTTTGATAAGCTTTGGCATATATATATTCCCATGAAACCATTACCACAATCAAGATAATGAACATATATGTTATCCCTAAGTTTCCGCATGCCCTTTTGTAGTTCATCACTCTTACCTCCTCCCTTCCCTCCACTCTTATACAGACAACAACTTATTTGCTATCTCCAAAAATAAATTTGCATTTTCTAGAGTTTCATATAAATAGAATCATAAAATATGTACTCTTTTTTTCTGACTTGTTTCACTCAGCATACTTGAGATTTATATATGTCATTGTGGGTATCAATAGCTGATTTCTTTTTACTGCGAGAAGTATTGCATCATATATGCTATTGATTGTTTATCCATTTACCTGTTGATGGACATTTGAGTTGTTTTATGTTTTGGGCTATTGCAAATAAAGCTGTTTTGAACACTTGTGTATGAGTCTTTATAAGGTCATAGCTTCATTACTCTTGAACTAATACCTAGAAATAGAATGGCTGAATTGTATGATAGGAGTTATGTTTTACTTTATAAGAAATTGCTAAATTGCTTTTCCAAAGCGATTGCACCATTTTACATTCCCACCAACAGTGTATGAAAGTTCCAGTTTCTCCACATTCTCTCCAAGACTTGGTCTGGTCAGTCTTTTTAATTTTTGGCCATTCTAGTAAGTGTCTCATTGTGGTCTTAACATTGCATTTCCTTAATAATTAATGATGTTGAGCCCCTTTTCATGTACTTATTTGTCATCTGTATGTCTTCTTTGGTGAACAACCTGTTCAAATCTCTTGCTCTCTTTTAAAAATTGGAGTGGTTTTCCTGAGTTTTGAGAGTTCTTTACATATTCTGGATACAAATTCTTTATCAGATACATACTTCCTAAACATTTACTCTTTACCTATGGCTTTCCTTATCACTTTCTTAACAGTGGGCTTCAAAGAGCACAAGTTCTAAAAATTGATGAAGTCTGATTTATCAATGTTCTCTTTTTCTTAAAAAAAAAAAAATGCTTTCATTGTTATACATAAGAAATCATTGCCTTACCCAAGGTCATAAAGATTTTCTTTTATGTTTTCTACTGGCTTTAGAATTTTGGGTTTCCCATTTAGTTCTGTGATCTATATTAGTTAATTTTTTATTTAGTGGTGTATGAAAACTGCATGTTTTCATACAGTTGTCTAGTAGTTTCAGTACCATATTTGAAAAGATTGTTGTTTCTCTGCTGAATTGCCTTTGCATCTTTGTCAAATATCAGTTTTCAATATAGCTGTGAGCCTGTTTCTGGACTTTATTCTTTTCCATTGATCTATTTATTTATCTTTATACCAATACTATAGTTCTGATTACTGTCACTTTATAATAATTCTTAGAATCAGGTAGAATTAGCCCTGAAACTTTCTTCCACAAAGTTGTTTTGGCAATTATAGGTCTTTTGCATTTCTGTATGAGTCGTATTATCAACTTCTCAATTTCTACAGAAAAAGCCTTCTGAAATTTTGATTAAGATTGCATTGAACCTATAGATAAATTTGGAGAATAATGGCATTCTAACAATATTAGATTTTTCTGACCCTGAATATATTTTCATGCTTTTATTTTTACTCATTTGTGGTTTTAGATTTCAGATGTGTTTCTTATAGGTAATCTATCATTTGGTCTTGCTTTTTTATCCAAACTGACAATCTCTGCCTTTTAAATGGAACATTTAGATCATTTACATTTAATGTGATTATTGACATCATTGGGTTTAACTGACTAAGCCACCCAAGGTGCCCTGACATCATTAGGTTTAAATCTATCAACTTGCACTTTGTTTTCTATTTGGTCTATTTGTTCTTTGTTCCTTTTTTCCTCTTTGTATGTGTTCTTTTGGATTAATTGAACATTTTTTTGTGTGTAATTTCACTTTACTTCCTTTGTTGACATATAGCTATAATTCTTCATTTTATTATTTTAGTGGTTGCCTTAAGATTTATAGTATATGTACTTTAACTTATCATTCCCCTTCAAATGATATTATACTTTACATATAGTATAAAAACTTTACAATAGTATACTTCCATTTCTCTTCTCCCGTCCTTTATGCTATCACTGTTATATATTTTACTGATGTATATGCTAAAAACTCAAAATATATTATTATTGTTGCTTAAACAATTGTATTTTAGGGCATTAAATAATAAGAAAAAATCTTAAGTGTTTATCCATGTAGTTTCCATTTCCAGTGTGCTTCATTTTTCTGTGTATATCCATGTTCCATCTGATACCATTTTCCTTATGCCTGAATGGTGTCCTTTAACATTCTTACAGTGTAGGTTTTCTGGTGAGGAATTCTTTAAACTTTTGTATGTCCAAAACTGTCTTTATTTTACAATTGTTTTTGAAAGATATTTCTGCTGGCTATAGTATGGTAGATTGACAGTTTGGATTTTTTTCAGCACCTTAAAGATGTATCTGTTTTAACATCCTTTGCTGCTAATACTAACATATGTATCAATTCTGTGTTGGTTTCAGTTGATTGTTTATTCCAGTTGTGAGTTATGTTTTCCTGCTTTTTTGCATATCTGGTAATCTTTGATTGGATTTCAGACAGTTTAAATTTTTGCATTTTTGGGTGCTGGGTATTTTTGTATTCTTATAAATATTTTTGTGCTTTGCTCTGGGATGTAACTAAGTTACTTGGAAACAGTTTGATTCCTTCAGGACTTGCTTTTATGATTTGTTAGATAGTTCTAACTCAGCTTAGGGCTAATTATTCCTCATTACTGAGGCCATTCCTTCCTGCATAGTCTACCCAATGGCCAATGAATTACCAGTTTTTTTCAATTTGTCTTTGTGAGTATGCCTGACTTTTTGTGAGTGCCAGACACTCTGTTCTCTAATTCTTTCAGATTTTTCACCCTGACCATAGATAGTTTTCTCATTTGCATGCATGAATCAGTTTTCTGAATACTTCAGTGGGGCCCTCTGCAGACATCAGCATTCTCTATATATCCTTCTTCTCTCCAGTACTTTGTTCTGTGAATTGTGGCTGTCTCAGTCTTTCTGACTCTCAGCTCCATTTTCTCAATTCAGGGAATCTGTAGGATTCTGTGTTCCCTCTCTTTATTTTTTCAGCCTGGAAATTCCCTCAAGGCAATAGACTTGGGGATATACCTCATTTGTTTCCCATCTCTCATAGGACGATGTCCTTTGTTGCTTGAAATTCAGTGTTTTGTCAGAGGTTGTTTCATATGTTTTGTCTGGTTTTTTGTTGTTGTTTCAGAGGAGTGAGTAAATCTGGTTCTTTTTACTCCGTCTTGGGTAGAAGCAAAGCATTCTATACTACTCTTACTATTTGCAACTATTTTTGGAGGAATATGAAGGACAGATACCCAAATCTTACAGATTCTAAAAATGAGCTGCATGGTACTCTGATAATTTAAATACTTAAGCCAAATTCTCAGAACTATGTTTTTCCCTTCCACAGCCTTTCCCAAATTGAATTATGGTTGCTCTGACTCCCATCTCTTGGATAGGGTGAGAGCTACTGGGTCCCAAAGCACAACAAATAAGACCCATTATGGTTTGCACAAGGAGCCATTCAGTCTGCCCTTCTTATTTCTGGAATGATGCTTGTATATTTTGTTCTGGTTGATTAAGGCTGCTGAAAATAGCCTGAAATCATTCTTCTATCTTTAGACCCAAATCTTCATTTACTGCTTCAGGTGAATTAGAATTCCTCAGCCCATACCAAGACCAAGCTGGCAAGAGTATTCAGGAGAAGAGCAGCCAATACTGGGAAAGTGAGAGAATAAAAAATAGCACTGTTGTAGAACTCACTGATCAAGTAACTATGTGTGAGAGAGAAAAAACAGGAGCAAGCTGGTTTAATTTGGTTCAATGTAACAGACATTTTTTAGTATTTCCTTTATGCCAGGCACTGTTCTAAGTACCAGCAGTGAAAAGGAATTAAGAAAAATATTAATAACTAAACCTATCCTCTTCCAATCCCTCCAATTACTTCAGTTAAAGCTAAAGTCATTGTGGTGGCCTCCATATGCAATCTGGCTTCCTGTTATCTCTCTGAAATTATGTACTCTTCCCCTTGTTCTTTCTGTTCTAGCTAATCCTCAAAAATACTAGACACATTCTTGCCTTAGGGCCTTTGCACTGGTTAATTCCTCTGCTTGGAAACCTCTTCCAACAGATTAGCTGCATGTCTACCTCTCTCACCCTCTTCAAGTTTTTATTCACTTTGCTTCTCAGTAAGATCTATTCTATTTAAAACTGTTTCTCCCCTCATTCTCAATCTTCCCTAGTTGCTCTACTTTTCCATGGCATTTATGAACCTCTAAATTGTTAAAAAAATATTCTTATTATGTCTCCCAGAACTTGAATGTAAGCTCCAGGAAGGCAGGGTTTGTCTGATGTGTATCCCCCAACCACCTCAAACAATGCCTGGCATGTTAGTGAAAGAATAAACAATATACTCTAATCTCTAGATGCTTATATATAGTCAGAGAAGGAGGAGTTTCTCAGATTGCTAAACTCAATATCAAGTTGCAGGGAATGATTTATTATGGGAAGATGTTAGTGAGCTGTCAAATTCTTAAATTTGGTTATCATCAAGTACTATTGTTTTGATTAAATTGTATTGTATTTTTTTCTAAATAGTCTGACCGTAAAATGTACTTCCCAGTTTCTGTTCTGTTTTCTTTTTTTATCAAAACTATCGTTTATTCTAGTCAGCTCATACCTGACTTAAAAAGTATGTATTTACAGGGGCATCTGGGTGGCTCAGTCGGTTAAGCATTTGACTTGATTTCAGCTAAGGTCATGATCCCAGGGTCATGAGATTGAACCCTGGGTTGGGCTCCACACTCACTGAGGAGTCTTCTTGAGATTCTCTCTCTTGCTCTCTCTCTCTCTCTAAAATAAATAAATCTTAAAATATGTATGTGTGTGTGTGTATACTTCTAACAGAAGATTCAACAACAACAAAGACCCCTCCCCTTTTCTCTAACCTCCCTTACCAGATTACTATTTAAAAAATTGGGTGGAGAGAGAGAGTTGTAAATTCTTTGTAACCTTTTTACCAATTGTGTTTGAAGAATTTTTCTATTATATTAGTCATTAGCATTTTTCATATATTTTACAGTTTGGGTCTCCCTAGGTTTTTTGGGGGTTTTTTGGTGTTTTTTTTTTTACTATACAATCATATTGTTCTTATTTTTAGTGATTAGCTTAATTTTGTCTAATTCTTGTGGCTTTTGGAAAAAGTTGTGCATTTACTAAGCTTGGGCTCTTATTACCCTTTATATGTTTCCTGCATATAAGTGTAGTTTGTTTGTGAGCTCATTTCATGTCTGCTAACTGCTTAAGCTTTCTTTCTATTAGATGGTTCTAATTATAGCCAGAAACCTGATTGGATTTTTTTTAAATACTTTTTTTAAAAAGTAATAATACTCAGTATAAAACATGGAAAATACAGAAAAGAATAGATAGAATAAAATACAACTAGAGTTTCCAGGTAGAGATAAGGGTTGTTAGCATTTTGGTATATCTCTTTTTGGTATGCATAGGCATTAAGGAGAAATTGAGATGGCCAGGGACAGAACACTGGGAAACTAACATTTGTAGACTGGATGGAAGAAAAGTCAGAGAAAGATGTTATACCACAGAAAGGTATTGAGAAGGATATACAGGGTCATAAGATAATGAGAAAAGGGGAAAAGGATAAATGGGTGGAAAGGTGAGGACAAACTCATCACAAAGATTGGTATTAACTGAGGTATATTCCTCAGAGTGTCTCCACTACACTCTGCTACGTAAAAGCAGATAAATTCAAAATCATATATCACCACTCCCTGACCTCTTTTACAGTCCTGTGTCTCTAATTATATACATGATATTGACACTCAGATGACATTTAATATTGTTAAAATATATTTGTCAGATAAGATACAGGATACTCAGTTAAACTTGAATTTCAGATAAATAATAAATAATTTATAATATGAATATGTCCTAAATATTACATAGTTTCTATCTCAAGTTAATTTTGATAATTTATATTTTGTTAGAAAATAGCTCATCTGACCCACTTAAAAATATATTGCAATAAAGATATATAGAGTATATCCTTATAATTAAATAGAAATCTTTCTTCCTCCATTAGGATTTTTATACATGCTGCCTCTTTAGAAGGAATGCTCTTTACTTGCCTGGCTTATTCTTGGCTTTCCGTTCTCAATTTAAATGTCATTTTTTCAGAGGCTTTCTCTGACCATCCAATCTAAAGTAGTTTCAATTTGATTCTTTCATGGTGCCTTCTTTTTCTAATGATATTTATCGCATTTTAAATTATATATTTATGAGTTTACTCATTTTATGTCTATCATTCCGTTAAGACAGAAAACTCCATGAAGGCAGTCTATTTTGTTCACCACCACATACCCAGCGGCTAATACAATGCATGGCCCCTATATGTACTATTACATGAATGATTCTCTGAAAATACTTTTTTTTGTCCTGAGGAAGAGTCTGCAGTCATTTCATGGTATCTAAAAAATGGTGAACTTTGTAAAGCTAATCCTAAGGCCTTCCTTCCACTTCCCCTCCACATCTACCATTCACTATTGCACAGCTGGTAGGAAGACCAGTCATCTCTTCAACCCTACACATATGTCTTTGCCTTATGGTTCCCTCTCACCTCCTCTCTTTGTGTTAATTTCTGACTAAACCATCTATTGAGGACAAACCTCAAACTCATCTCTTCTAAGAAGTCTTCCCAGATTCAGCCCATACCACTCTAATAGCTCCCTTGTTCTATGTGCCTATAGCACTCATGCGTAATCCATCCCTTAAGAACTGTGAATTTGACTAAATAATGGCTTTCATTGTCTATTTTTCATAAGCCAGTTAACAATAAAGAATATGGCTATCGTTGGGAGTGGGAAATTCACCGAAAGGCATTTGGCCATTGAGTAAATTGGTCATTCTGTGTATTTACCTGGAACCATGAAGGAAGATATGGAAGCATCATAAAGGGTCTTATAGAACATGATTAAGAGCTTGGATTTAATTTAATATATTAGGAAACCATTTTGATAGAGTAGTAATGTGATCTGACTTACATCTTAAAAAATAATCCTTGACTGCTTTACAAAGATGTGCTGTGGTGGTGGGACAAAATTGAAAGAAGAAAAAGGCTATTGGTGAAAGTTGATGGAAGATAAGAGGCAAGAGGGAGAGAGTCAAGGATCACTCTTAGGTTTTTGACACGAGTGATACTGACATTTTTTGAGTTGAGGAAGAACTGGATGGGGTCAGTTTGGGGGAAATTTAAGAGTAAATTTTCAGACAAGTTAAGTTTGAGATGCCTACTAGAGATTCAAGTGAAGATGTTGAATAGGCAGTATGTGTCTGAAGGTTAGGGCTAGAAATAAAAATTTGAGAGGCATCAGGATGTTTATTTATATTTATAGCTATGGGACTGGCAGGGTCAGTACAGATTAAGAAGAGAAGAGACAAAAGACTGAGACCTGGGGCAAGCCAATATTCAGAGGATTGGAAGAGGAGATGCCAGCCTCATGAAGGCAAGTACTATAACGTCTACTGTTTTGCATCTCTCAGAGCGCCCGCTTCAATACTGGGCTCACAGTCAATGTTCCAAAAACATTCACTGAAGGAATGAACAAATAAATCGCTGGAAAAGCAAGTGGGTATGTTGCCATACCATGCACCTTTTCTGAATATGTCCATGCCAGAGCACAAAATAGTGCTTCTGTCAGTCTCAGTCACATACTAGGATGGAAAGTTCCACACCTGGCAAGCACTTACTGGTAGTTTTTTTTTTTTAACACTTAATAAATTACATGTTTGAACTGAAGTTTTCTCTTCTTCTTGTACTTGAGTGCAGATAAATAGATTTAACTTTTATTTAGCAAGTGGAAAAATGTCTCAGCCACTATGTTCCTGTGATACATTGATTATTTTTTTCATTAGAAGACACCAACCTTAATCCTTGGCAACCCATCAAGACCATAGATTTTCAAGTGCCAACAAGAGTGAGATGACTTTGGCAAATTTGAAGCAAACTGCTCTATTTTTTTTTTTTCTATTTCAGCTGAAGTACTGCACTTAAAATTCCTCCTAGAGTACATCCAAATTACAAAAGACAACAAAGTTAAAAACTGAATATCTAAAGGAATAAGCAAGAGATCCTTAGATAGTTATCTGTTGGTTTTTTTGGATTCGAATTTATGTAATTAATATTGTTCCTAACACTATATGATACCATTCATATCCCAAGAGTGGCATAGTTCCTAAAGGATCGATGCAGAGGATATACAATCATGGTCAAGGTATTTCCAATTAAGCAACAGATCATGGCCACCATCATAAAATAGGGAATTGCAAGTTTTGATTATATGAGGGTATTTGCCATCAGAAGGCTTTTGAATGGTTGAGTTAAATGAAGACTTAAAAAGAAAAATTATCCCATTTAATGGCCAAAACTAACAGGGCTATGTAGTTTAAGTGTTCAGAGATTTATGGTGCAGTGCTCATACAGACAAGTGTTGTCACTTCTGGGAACTAGTATTAAGAGCAATGGAATGGAACAGAGTTGATGAATTAGACAGAAAGGGCAGTCCATTTTCAGATTTCAAAACATAGCAAGAGAGAAGCAAAGGCTCCAAAAACAAATGAAACTTCCAGCTCAGAACTTGACATTTAAAATATCAAAAATTATAGTTGGAAGAGATTAAACTTACCATCTAGCCTGCGATGTTCCTCATTCATCTTTCTTGGATGATGAAAAAACTGTCATTTCAAAAAATTTCTCTTTCTTATTAACTGTGTTAGAAGAGGTTTGTGATAGAATGCACCCTGAATCAGAACTTCTTAAAGTGTACGTTACAGAAGAGGTGGTATGAGAAAGTAGATAAGCCTTTCAAACAACATTAAACCAGACACACTCAGCCCAAGTACCCAAGAGACCTTCATCAGTGGAAACATGAAGTTCACATCCTTCCTGAAAGTAATCTTCCTTCAGAGAATGCATTCAGAGAATGCTGTGAAATGATACTAATACTCAGTCTTGCATCATCCTACTTGTTTTCCTGGCTATAGTAGATCATCATCACTGGAAAAAAGGACCAGCATTTGGGGGAGCTTTTTACAGCTTGTGGAACTAAGTTAAGGAATTTTAAAGAGGGATTTTTACAAGCCTGAAAGGGAAAAAGTGTTCCTTTTATCTTAGCAGTACAGACACTGTAGTGTGTTCTATGGTGGGGACACCAAGCATGAATTTGGTGAATTCCCTCTTTGTATCACACGGTTATACCAGCTCCTTTTTAGGAATTAGGATTTTAGAAGCAAGAAAAAACCCTTTCCTTTCTTAGATATTGCAGTTAACTTCACATAGGGTCAGTAATATAGAGGTATAGCTACTGCATTAAAAGACTAAACTTGTATACTTCATTATCCTCACATAATTCTGAGAGGTGGAATAAAAAGGTCCTGTTACATGGGGTCAGATTCAGAGTGGACATGGGCATTAAGCAGGAATCACAGTGAGGGAGCTCTTTATAGACCTTTGATTCAGCGACTCTCTCAGTTAAGAAATGTACATTTTCTAGTCCCTTTTAATCTGATTATTATCTTTTATCCTAGGAAAAATTATCTTTTTCAAAGTATATCCATCTCCTTAGAGAATACCTTACTCTCTGACTTTCTCTTCTGATTTAACACATAAATACATTTCTGCTCTAATTGATAGCAATAATTTGTAGTAAAATAAGTGATAAAAAATGATATTTAAGAAAAAATACATACCCTTTCTTCTCTGTTCCTTTGGTCTTCTTGGCAGAGGAATCTTCTTAAATGCTCCAATTCACTGGGTGAGTTTGGGCAAAAGGAGAAAAAAGGAGGTGCTAGAAGGAGGTTCCTTACAAATAAACCCTTTGTCTGCCTTGTGTCTTGCCCGGGATTGACAGGCGCACTGCTCCAGCCAGGACTGGGGGAGGAGGGGAGTGAAAGAGAGACAGGGCTCAAAGAACTGCCTCCTTGGATTCTTCCAAACCAGGCAAGGATGAACTGAACAGCTTCTCACAGAAGGAAATAACTAGTCTCTACAAGGACCTCAGCGAGGCAGACTCTGGAGCAATAAAATGTAAAACCTGAGGGATTTAAAAAGAACACAGAGTAATTTTAACCTTAGGAGAAGTGTGTGTGTGTGTGTGTGTGTGTGTGTGTGTGTGTGTGTGTGTGTGTGAGTGTGTGAGAGAGAGAGAGAGACAGAGAGACAGACAGACAGACAGAAACAGAGACACAGAGAAAGAGGCACAGAGACAGAGAGATAGATGAAGACAGAGAGCAGGGAGAGAAGAAGAGGAGGAGAGAAGGAGGAGGAGAAATGGCTAATGTGATTTAAGCAAATGGCTGAGCACCTCTTCCTCTCTCACAGTTTCTTTGTGCTTTTTCACTAAGCCTTCCTCACCATCTAGATCTCTTATAACATTTTGGTTGAATATATGTTCAAATTCTCCAAGTCCTTACCCAACGAGTCATTACCAGTCAATGGAAAGTAAGAAATAAAATGACTAAAACAGAAATCTGTGTCTCAAATAAAGGCACAAAAGGAATTTCACTGTTTTGAGCAAACTGCACTGGAATTGTAGCATCTGTTAACTATCCTTTAATTGTTGGTTAATTTTAAAAATTCAATTTGGAGTAATGTTGCAGGAGTTGGAAAAATTAGAATACAGATTATCTAGACAGAGAATAGAGGGAAGAGCATTCTAGGTAGTATAAAGAAAGGCAGGGAGGTGAAGGAGAGGGTAACAACTTTGGGGATTACAAGTAGTTTAGTGTGGCTGGACCAAGGACGGCAGGGGCTAAAATTAGAGGATTAGAAAGAAGCAAGTTAATGAAGTACCTCATATGCTACATTGAAAACTTTGGATTTTATCCTGAAAGTAAATGGAAAGATATTGAAAAGTATTAAAAAGGATGAAGCCCTTGGCTGCAGTGTAAAAGGATGATGATGTAGGAGGAAGGAAGCTAGGGACAGAAGAGGGGCTCTTGCAGTAACCCAGAAGAGAAGATAGGAAGCAAAGTGGAAAAGATTTGGTGACCAATTAGGTTTTTATGTTTAGGGTAGAGGTAGTTGAAAGAAGGGGAGGAGACTTTATTAACTTTCAGGACCTTGAATGGATAAAGCATTATTCATCTAGGAAAAGAATACAAAAGGAAGAATAGTTTTGGTGGAGCAGGAGGGGGAGATAGAAATGAATTAATTTTTTTTCTATTGAGTTTGAAGTATTTTTATTTTTTATTTTAATTCCAGGATAGTTAGCATACAATGTTGTAGTTGTTTCATGTGTACAATATAGTGATTCAACAATTCCATACATCTCCCAGTCCTCATGATGACAACTGTACTCCTTAATCCCCATCTCCTATTTCTTCCATCCCCCCATCCACCTCCCCTCTGGGAACCATCATTTTGTTCTCTATAGTTAAGAGTTTCTTTCTTGGTTTGTCTCTCTTTCTTTCTCTCTCTTTTTTTCCTTTGGTCATTTGTTTTGTTTCTTAAATTCCACATATGAGTGAAATCATATGGTATTTGTTTTTCTGTGACCAACTTATTTCACTTAGCATTATACTCTCTAACTCCATCCACGTTGTTGCAAATGGCAAGATTTCATTCTTTTTATGGCTGAATAATATTCCATTGTATATATATATGCCACATCTTCTTTATCCATTCATCTGTTGATGGACACTTGGGCTGCTTCCATATCTTGGCTATTGTAAATAATGCTGTTGTAGGGGCGCCTGGGTGGCTCAGTCAGTTAAGCATCTGCCCTCAGCTCAGGTCATGATCCTAGGGTCCTGGGATCGAGCCCCGCATTGGGCTCCCCTGCTCCATGGGAAGCCTGCTTCTCCCTCTCCCACTCACCCTGCTTGTGTTCCCTCTCTCACTGTGTGTCTCTCTCTCTGTCGAATAAATAAATAAAATCTTGAAAAAAAGAAAAAATAATGCTGCTGTAAAGATAGGGGTGCATATATCTCTTTGAATTAGCATTTTTGTATTTTGGGGGTAAATACCCAGTAGTGCAATTACTGGATCATAGGGTAGTTCTATTTTTAACTTTATGTTTTTTAAGATTTTATTTATTTATTTATGAGAGACAGAGAGAGAGATGGAGGCAGAGGGAGAAGCAGGCTCCCCAGAGCAGGGAGCTCAATGCAGGACTCGATCCAGGACCCTGGGATCATGACCTGAGCGGAAGGCAGGCACTTAACTGACTGAGCCACCCAGGTGCCCCTATTTTTAACTTTACGAGGAAACTCCTTACTGTTTTCCACAGGGAATGCACCAGTTTGCCTTCCCACCAATGGTGCAAGAGTGTTCCTTTTTCTCCACATCCTTGCCAGTACTCATTGTTTCTTCTGTTTTGGATTTTAGCCATTCTGACAGGTGTAAGAAGATATCTCACTGTAGTTTTGATTTGCATTTTCCTGGTGATGAGTGACGTTGAACATCTTTTTAAAAAAAATATTTTATTTATTTGAGAGAGAGAGAGAGAGTAAGCACAAGCAGGGGGAGTGGCAGGCAGAGGGAGAAGCAGGCTCCCCGCTGAGTGGGGAGCCCAATGCTGGACTCAATCCAGGACCCTGGGATCATGACCTGAGCCGAAGACAGACACTTAACCAACTGAGCCACCCAGGCGTCCCTGTTGAACATCTTTTCATGTGTTTGTTGGCCAGTTAGATGTCTTCCTGGAGAAATGTCTGTTCATGTCTTCTGCCCATTTTTAAATTGGGTTATTTGTTTTTTGGGTGTTGAGTTGTATAAGTTCTTTATATTTTTTGAATACTGACCATTTATTGGATGTGCAAATATCTTCTCCCACTCACTAGGTTGCCATTTAGTTTTGTTGAGTATTTCCTTCACTGTGCGAGGCTTTTTATTTTAATATAGTCCCAATAGTTTATTTTTGCTTTTATTTTGCTTGCCTCAATAGACATGTCTAGAAACATGTTGCTATGGCCAATGTCAGAAATTACTGTCTGTGTTCTCTTCTAGGATTTTTATGGTTTCAAGTCTCCCATTTAGGTCTTTAATCCATTTTGAATTTATTTTTGTGCATTGGTTTTGTGAATGAATTTGTTTTGTGTATTATTTTGGTGCAGTTATAAATGGTATTGTTTTCTTAATTTCTCTTGCTGCTATTTCAAGAAAGGAGTTAGTTTATGAAAGTTGAATTTAAGGAGCCCTAGATGCAGTCAGGAAGTAGTTAGTAGGCAGTTGGTTAAATGGACTTGGAGTGCAGAACAAAAGTATGGGCTAGAGAATTATAGTTTGTCAATCAATCAACTAAATATTAAATGATTAACTGAAAGTTATTCAACCAAATGATAGTTGAAATCATGACTTTACCCCTTAAAAGTTACCAAGTACTTGCTGTGTACCAAGAACTTCACATGTCTGAACTCATTTACTCTTCCTTATGAGCCTATAAAATAAATACTAGTATTAGTCCCTTTTTACAAATGAGGAAACATCAGAGTTAGGTACCCTGCCCAAAATCTCACACACAGCCAGAGAGTGGCAAGACCCTTGCGATGTGGTTCTAGTATTCATGCTCTTTACCATTGTGCTTCTCAGAATGCATTATAGAATAAGAGGAGGATAGGACTAATCAAAATCAGAATCTTAGGGACCACTGGTACTTAAAGGATGGCTAGAGAACAGGAAGTAGTGGAAAAATCAGGAGAGTATTGTCGTGGAAGTCAAAGAAAGGGCATTTCAGGAATGGAGGTGAGTGGAAGGACCGTGGTGACAGCTGTTATAGGGAAGCCATCCATGCACACCCTGATACGGAGGTATGGAGAGCAAAGTGAAGACCAACAAGACCAGAAGCAGTTACCAATCTTAAGAGAGATCAAATCTCTGGTCTCAATTTTATTGAAGCTGCAGCAAATGGCATGAAATTCAAGAAAAGAGACGAGAGGCATATGTGCAACTGACTGCACGTTTTCTTTGCATATTTATGAATAAGTTACTTACTTATATGATACTTACTAAAAAAAAGGCCTATGCCACAGATAGGGTTAATTTATGTGTGTGACTTAAAAGTGTAGAAATATGTGAATTTGAAGAGGAAAATGGAAACTATTCAACCTTCACTCCATCTTAAGAGCTATCCATCTTGTTTACCCCATGTCAGTCAATCTAGACCAGAACTATCGTGCCAACACAAATTGATTTTCCTGTAAACAGATTCTCTCTTTTCCTCTGTGTCACTGTTATTTCCCTTATAGCACTGCTCATTTTGTTTCCTTGCATTTATTCCATAGCTGGTCAGAATTGTCGATTCATTTTTATATTCAACAATATTCAAATCCTAATATGCCTGCCACCATATTTCTTGCATGCCTGCTTCAAGTGGCGCCAGCAGCTCTAGATAGCAAAGTAACTACCTAATGCCTCTGGATTATGTTCCTAGACCCTTAGGAAAGATTTCCGCTCAACAGCCCATTTTTATCTTGGCTTCTTATTCCCTTGTTGTGTCTCAAACATTAACTTATTACTATCTAGACTTCCCACCATTTCTAGGGAGAATTATTGAACGTTGTCAAATTTAAGAACATCTGCTGTTATTTATCCTGATGTCCTTTACACGGATTTGCCCATTTGGAAAGCAGTGGAATTGCAAATCAAGGCCTGAAATTGGAGAGGTTGCTTTTGTGACTTTTAATTTGGGGTTCAAATCTGAAACCACTATTTATGTTTTTATATATGGAGACTAAATGCATCTTTGTTTTTGTTTTCTCTCCTGATCGCCAGTTACTCAGACC
Source organism: Ursus americanus (assembly GCF_024610735.1). NCBI lineage: Eukaryota > Metazoa > Chordata > Mammalia > Carnivora > Ursidae > Ursus > Ursus americanus. Next base: position 59,358,696 of record NC_142139.1, read on the forward strand.
TCATCAAACCCTGGTTTATATTGCTTTCTCTTTGAGCCAGTCTCTGGGGCCTCTCAAAGTAAACCTCTTATGTGTGGTAGGTAAGGACATTTAAATACATTGTCCAGATTTCTAGAAAATATGTTTTGCTAGATTTTCATGTGATATTTACTATATGTGTGTGTATGTGTGTGTGATTTACTATGTAGGTATATGTTATCACGCTTATGTCCAATCAGGTTTCTTACAAATATAAAATTCTCACAAATTAATGACAGAGTCAATTCGTGAGTAGGGAAACATTTGATATAGAGCTTAAGCAATTATGTTAAAAGTGTTTTTATTAAATTTGGAAAGCTAGCTGATTAGTATTTTATAAACAAACAATAACAACAACAAAATCCTTCCAATCAGTTGAAGTCTCAGGAGATGTCTTAGATACAAATAATTTTAGGCATTGGACATCTTCAGCTTATGAAGAAAATGGGAACACACATAAGCTCTTCCTCTGATTTCTACCTGGGAGCTCATGCGTATGCCCTGATTTAAAAATCTGCTGCTCCTCTGTTCCATAATTGACCCCTTTCTCTCATCTCCCTCAGGCTTAAATCCTTCTAGTGTCACTAATGTTGGCAGCGTGGGGAGAAGCAGCAGCTGGTTTCAACCTTCACACATTCCTCCTAAGAGAGAAGAAGTAGGACCTGTTTTATGTGACTATCCTTGACAAAAGGAGTTTCAAAATATTTATGCTAGTTGGAAACTAATCCTCAGTCTGTCACAATAATAATGAGCCACAGATAAAATGATGTTTTAAAATTCCTTTAAAAATCATTTAAAAAGTAGGGGCGCCTGGGTGGCACGGCAGTTAAGCGCCTGCCTTCGGCTCAGGGCGTGATCCCGGCGTTATGGGATCGAGCCCCACATCAGGCTCTTCCACTATGAGCCTGCTTCTTCCTCTCCCACTCCTCCTGCTTGTGTTCCCTCTCTCGCTGGCTGTCTCTATCTCTGTCGAATAAATAAATAAAATCTTTAAAAAAAAAAAATCATTTAAAAAGACACAATTAACCTGTTTTGTTAACTTAATTATTTTTGAGCTCTGTAAAAGAGTGTTCTTTGGATTAAACTATTTAAAGTTACCCTTAAGATTTCCTGTGAAGTTAGTACATTTGTGCTTAGAATGGTTTTTGCAACTGGGTTCAACAAGATAACCTTTATGACTCAAACTTAGCTTTCTGCCACTGAAGTAGAACTTAAGAAAACAGACTCCAGTGAGTAGCCTCAAGGGAGGCCCTAGAGAAGGCCGCAGAAGTACCAAGGAGCTGTTGCGGAAGGTGTTGAGCTGGTGGTACCACCACAGGCAGGAGCACCGCTTCCAAGAGGCATTCATATGCGTGTGCTGTTTCAAAGGGCTGATGTCCTTGGGAACTGCTGGGATTCCCACACAGGCAGCCGTGGCTCTAATGGGGATTGCAGAGGGAGACTTCTTGCTCAGACGCTTTTATTCAGAATAGCAAACACAAGACCTCTTTTACCCAGGCACGGAGAAGGAGGCACCCTCTGGGAGTGCTGGACTTTTTCTCAGCACTTATACACAGAGGTTGTGAGCACCCTGAGTAGTGGGATCTTTAAATATGCTAGAAATAAAGTCAAAAAGATGAACATCAGGAGAGAAGTGTATCAAGAACAACTATCCACTTTTAGGGAGCCCATGGAATATTTAGAATGAATGATAATGTTAACATGAAAACAAACTTGGGCAGGAAAAGACGCCAAGAAGGAAAGGAACTTGAAAATAACCCCTTCAGTTTCCTAGCAGTCTAAAAGAAGCACTAGGCTGACAGTAAATAGAGTCATAGCCCAGATCCCAACAATAATTCTGTGCTTTGTTGGAAACAACCCATTTATTAAACCTAGAAAAACCAAAAGATTTAGTGTGCCAATGTGTGTTCTTTTGTGAATCCTAAGTTATTGCCCTAAGTTATTTCAGAGGTACAAGCATCTGGTCGGTTGGCAACGATAACAATAATAGTAATGACACTAGTACTAATAATGTCCTACTAATAATGTCATTGCCAAGTATGCTAAGCACTTTAGAAATATTGGTTTATTGAATCTAAGCAACATTCTTTTATGAGGTAATTTTTCAGATGGGGGAACTGAACCTCAAAAAGATTAGGTAAATTGGCCAAGATCGCACAGCGAAACTGGAAAGCAAGACAAAACTATGCTTTTAGCTTATTGCCTCAGTAAGTAGTATAAGGAGTAGAATGAGAGATTGGAGATTCTAATACTATTCAAAAATGCAGTAGCCCAGAATTAAGTGTGAATGAACCGCACATACTCGACGTGTCTCCTAAGGGCCATCATCCTCTTAACGTGCCTCCTCGGTCTATTCCCTGTTAATACGTGGCTTGAAACAATTCTTCCTTGGACACTTATAAACTTGAGTCAGCTAAATAGAGTTTCCTACAAAGTCAGATATGGAAAATTGCCAAAATGTCATTCCTTTGGATAGAGTTTCTAAGTAATTATAGTTCTAGGAGTAAAATTATGATACCAGAGACTCAGCAAATATTTGTTGAATGAATGAGTTAATAAATAAGTCAAATGGACAAAATACTTAGAAGGTAGATTTTTGGAAATTATTCACCATTCAGTAATTATTTATTGAGTGTCTATTATGTGTTATAACTAATATTATAGTGTCAAAGAGAGCAAAGTTCAGCAGCGAGCCACCACTGTTTATCCAAGGCCTCCTCCAAAGTAAAGGCTATTAAGTTCTACTCTGCATCCTGTTTTCTCTCTTGTAAAACAGAGGGTTTAACTAGTGATTTTTATGGTCCCTCCCGTTTCCCACGTTCTATGATTGTATGATTCTCAATATTGTTTTAATAGCTTAAATTTAGGTGTACAGAGAAAAATGCTAACAGTACAGGAATTTCCCATATACCCTACACCCCGCATTCTCTATTATTTAACATCTTACATTAGTGTGGTACGTTTGTTACAATTAGTCAATATTGATAGATTATTATTAACTAAAATCCATACTTTATTCATTTTTTTCTTAGTTTTTACCTAATATCCTATTCTAGGATCCCCTCCAGGACACCACATTACTACTTGTCACGTCTCCTTAGGCTTCTTCTGGCTGTGATGGTTTCTTAGACTTCCTTTTTTTGATAATCTTGACAAAAAAAATTTTTTCCCCAAGTCATCTCTACACCCCACATGGGACTCGAATTCACAACCCAGAGATTAAGAGTATCATGCTCTGTCGACTGCCAGCCAGGAGCCCCTGATCTTGACAAGCTTTGAGGAGTACTGGTTAGGTATTTTATAGACTGTCCCTCGATTGAGATTTGACTAGTATTTATTGTATGATTAAATTTGGGTTATATGTTTTTGGGAAGAAGACCACACAGAGTGGCGTTTTCATGACATCATATGAAGGGTACATACTGTGAATATGATTTATCACTGTTGATAGTAACCTTGGTCACCTGGCTGAGGTAGTGTTTGACAGGTTCCTCCACTGTAAAGTTATCCATCCCCCCCCCCATACTGCACACTTTGGAAGGAAGTCACTATGCGTAGCCTACATTTAAGGAGTGGGGAGTTATGTTCCATCTCCTTGAGGACAGAGTATCTACACAATTTTTTTGGAATTCTGCACATGAGATTTATCTATTCTCCCTCATTCATTTGTTTATTTATTTATTTATTCATCTATTCATTCATTTATTTATATCAGTATGAGCTCATGGATATTTATTTTATACTTTGGATTATAATCCAATATTATTTTTAAAAAGTTTTTTGTTGCTCTAATTTTTCCGGCTTTGGCCATTGGGAACTCTTTCAGCTATATCCTGTGTCCTTCTGATTTATACCCTCATCAGGTGTTTAGGTTTTGTTTTCTTTTTTTTCCCCAATACTTACATTCTGCTACTGTAAGATGCTCCCAGCTCATCTTGCATATTTCCTGTCCTTGTCTCTGAATCAACCATTTCTCCAAAGAGCCCTGGTTCTTTTTATTGGAGAGTGGATTAGAAACCAAGGTCCAGTTACCAGGTGGGCCCAATGCTACTGGTGTGTCATAACTTCTAGGCCCTCCCAGCTCACAGAGCAAGGAAATATATATGTGTATACTAATCTATATATGGACATATATCTATACAAATTTCTCTATGTAACCCTTTGTATCTGTATCAAGCTAAACATGAGTTTATACTGATGTCTCCAACTTGAATCCATTACTACATGAAATGTTCTAGCCTCCTCCCCTTGCCTATCTGTAACCTCCCACTCAAAGAATGAAAGCCTGTCCTTCACCATCTGCCATTTATTCAGTTGTTAAATTCCAGTATACATGTATAGCAGTATCAGCATTCGTAACCTGTATCCTGTGATAAATGATTTTATCAACTAGAGTACAGTACTTAGGTGTAGTGTCTTTTGCCTTCAGTTTTGTAGACTCTACCTCCCAAGTTACTTAGATCAGCAACTTTCCCTCCACTACACCCTTCAGTGGGGATGTTTTTCTTACATTTTAAATATAGTTACATTGTTTTGTCACATTCTTCATTCCATCCTGGGATATCCCAACCTCTTAAATTTTTTTAAATTTGCATGCATTAAGATTCAGTCTTTGTGCTATAAAGGTCTATGATGCTATATGCACAGTGTCAGGTATCCATCATTATTACATTATGATACAGAATATTCTTACTGCCCCAAAATATCTCCTGTGCCTCATCTACTCAGCCTTCCCCCTGCCTGGAACTCCCGGCGACCACTGACCTTTTTACCATTTCTAGTTTTACATTTTCCAGACACTTATACAATTGGAATCATATAGTATGTAGACATATAGGCTGGCTTCTTTCACTAAGCAATATGCATTTAAGAGTCATCCTCATACTTTTATGGTTTGATAGTTTATTTCTTTTTATCACTGAATCATATTCCATTATGTAGATATGCCATAGGATGTTTATCCTTTTAACTGTTAAAGGACATCTTAGTTACTTATAGTTTTTGTAATTATGAATAAAGATGCTATATATATTTATGTTCAGGTTTTGTTTGGACATGAATTTTGAAATAAGTTGATCAATATCTTTTTGATATTTATTTTTCAGTTTGTAATTGTTGGTTTGTAGTCATCTAGCTTTTATGTGGCTTCTCAAATATAGTTATTTATTTATTTATTAAGATTTTATTTATTTATTTGACAGAGAGAGCGCACACAGCAGGGGAGTGGAAGAGGGAGAAGCAGGCTCCCCACTGAGCAGGGAGCCCGGTGCGGGGCTCAATCCCAAGACCCTGGGATCATGACCTGAGTCTAAAGCAGATGCTTACACAACTAAGCCACCCAGGCACCCCTCAAATATAGTTATTTAAAAAATATTGATCAGTTTCACATAAAAAATCTGTTCAGAATCAAGTACCATCTTCTATAAAAGTATAAATAATAAACCCATAAATATTTTATGGAATAAAATAACTTTAAATATAGGGCAATTTAGAAATATATACATCTAATGTTTTTTGAAATAGGAGCAGACCTGTGGTCTGCCAAGGCCATTTCTTTCATATCACAAACAGGGAAATTTATAGGTGTCGAATTAGCTGCAAAATTTTCCTTTTATTACTCTGTCTCAAATAAAACATGTTAAAAATTACATGTTTGGAAATCCAAATACAAGCATTTGCAACTTGATGTAATAAATACAAGACCACATTGGATAAGTAAGCCCAGCTTCCTTTACGTGTGTGCATGTCAGATAGGAGAAGCACCAAGAAATAACAAGCAGCGAAAATATTTTCCCTGGACATTTCATTTCTAACACATGATACGTTTTACAGACAGCATAATCCTATTAAAACGTGACTTGTTAGTCCATAGGATATGGGTATACAGTAGTGGGAGACAAGTATGCATATTCACTAAAAGTCTAAAACATGGTAGCAGTTCTACCAAAGAAAAAGAAAAAAGTCTTTCTATAACACTGTCTTCTATCAAATTGCAAGTTAGTCTTTGCCTTTAATACTAGTATTCAAGGATGGTTCCTTCTTTGTGGATGAATTAACAAAAATTGTCCCCACATTGTTACCACCTTACAGAATTTTCACTGTATTTTCTCACAGTATCCAAGTGACTCATGCTGACTGGTCCAGCAAAGCTCGAGTATAAAATACCCTGGCATCAGGAAAGCTTTAACATTGAATGTTATGTTACCTGACATAAAAACTGGAGAAGGCCAAGTGCCTGTGAGAATGAGGGGCTTAAGAATATACTAGTTCAATATATGACTTTTTTAGTATCAGAAAATTAATGATTCTAAAGCTGTGTTGGGAAATACTGGCATTCCCTGACCTAAAAGGTTCTGGGATTTCTCTCTTAGGAGCTTGACTCCCTGAGAGATGAGGACTGGTTTACCGAGAAGCCTGGAGGATTTTAGGGCTTTAATTCAGTGGAAGAAATTTAAGAGGGAATTCTTGGGAGTCTGATTCTTTCTGAAGCAGAACACACCTTATGATGTATTACACGGGAGCTTCTATAGATAGACCGTGCCCTTTTAATGTACAAAAAATAAAACAGGGAAAAATCTTTCTCTTTCTTTCATTTTCTCTTCCCCATGTAACAGGGGGCCTTTCAGACGCTTAGTTATCTCCAACGTCCTAGAATCTCTTTCTACCCTTCGTTCCCATTAAAATTTATAAGTGATAGGCTCCATATACTCCCATGTCTTAGCTACCTCTCAAATAGGGTCAAACTATTTATAACCAATAATTTTTAAGTGTTCCAACTTCCCAGAAACATTCACAGTGATTTGAAACCATATTTGTTCCTTTGTTTGTTTAGTTGGAGAAGCTGCAAGACAGAGTAAGACATTTATTCCCTGGATCTTCTTTAACAGTTCCCTGAATACTCTTAATTAGGCCAATATGAGGTAAGTCGCTATACATGTCTCTGAGGAAAGGAAATTTACAGAGATTTGTCTTCCCAGTATCCCCCTGGTACGCCAAATTAAACTTATGTAAGGCCAAATATCCTTCAGAAAGAAAGGGATTAAGACCCTATCCCCTGTCCTTTGGAGAGTAGAGCTTTGAAGGGCTGAGAAAGCTCTGACAGAGGTCTCCCAGTAGCAAAACCCACTGAAGTTCCCCCAAGAAGAAAGAGGGAGTCTGCCATGGTGACTTAGGCTCCACACCAGGGCCCAGAGGTTTGCGGGGACAGCGTGTTCTAGATACAGAGTGTAGCTGTGGTTAGAAACCCAATTAAACCTGGCCACTTTGGCAAAGCTGTCATGTTTGGAGAACAGTGGCTTATTCTGTGAGTGTAAAGCCAGTGAGCTGTCATTTGGGGAGTCCATGTCCTCAGTGCCACTCTGCTGCCTGAGCAGGGTTATACAGCTGAAAGGACATCCTTATAAGCAAGTCAAGGATACACAGGAGGCTTAGGAACCAGTTTTCAACAATGACACAGTATAGAAGTGGTTAAAATCAGAACTTTAAATGGACTGATTAGTTCTTCCCACGTGGAACAATATTGCTCCCTTTGGATTAAGGAACTTCCCAGGGTTCCTGACAGTTTGAGGAATGGTGAGTCCTTGAGAGAGGGAGATACTGAATTATCTACAATATGGAGGAATGGAGGCTCAAGCAAGTCATTAGAAAAATAAAGAAGATACCCAGTTTTGCAATCCAAACTGATGGAGGTCATACAGATTACATGTAATGTTAGTTTATTGTGAATTTTGAAGGGATGAAGTGTTTGTCAAATTTATTTAACCACCAAACATTTTTCCCCTAAACTAAGCATCTTGAGGGATGAGATTCCAAGGAACACTTCGAAAATGCTTCTCAAATGGTAGAAATTTAGATACTAAATCATGACAAAGGAGCAGCATACCTAGGACAAGGATCTTTTCCTGGCACCCACTCATGTGATTGCTTAACTGTGACAGACGAGTTCCACAGTTCTGTGACGCTAATGGCAATATTCAGTAACTCTAACTCGAGGAGGGCGGAGTGCACAGGGAGAGGGGGCTAAAATGATATCACAGCTTTCTCCTTCTCTCCATCTATCCTTTGCCTTTGTATAACGACCACCACCTGCAATCTCTTGTTGGCTCCATGAGTAAGCATTTTTATTTTATTGTGTTAAGTATCCTCAGTGCCTAGAACTCTGGGTGGCATCGTAGGTATTTAATAGTTCTTTGTGGAATGCATGAACTTCTGGCTTTCGCTGTCCTGGCAAAATTATTAAAAACAACGTGGCAGGACACCTGGGTGGCTCGGTCAGTTAAGCGTCTGCCTTTGGCTCAGGTCATGATCCCAGGGTCCTGGGATCAAGTCCGCATCAGGCTCCCTGCTTAGCGGGGAGTCTGCTTCTCCCTCTGCCTGTCACTCCCCCCGCTTGTAAGCACGAGCACACTCTCTCTGTATAATAAATAAATAAATAAATAAATAAATAAATAAATAAATAAAATCTTTAAAAAAACAAACTTAACATGGCTTTCTTTCTTTCTTTCTTTCTTCCTTTCTTTCTTTCTTTCTTTTTTTTCTTTGGGCATGGTTTATATCTTGTAGCTGCAGAGCAGATCCCTCTGAAAATTCAGTAAGTATAAGAAGAGTAATGACTGGGAAAGCTTGACCAGGTTTGGTAGGCCCAATTCTCTGAAACAAATGGAAAATAACGTTTCATTTATAAATCAAATGAAACCCATATTTGCCCAAGTCAAACCAACGTGGGGTTGGGGGCAGGGATAAAATGAAGCCATTTCAAACCTCACCAGCTGAATCACTATTCCCCAGCTCCACATGGTGCCCACTATGTGTAACGTATTTAACAACTGTAAGTTTTATAAATAAAGTTAATTCAATAAATCAGTATATGGTAAAAGTTAAAAATATTTCCTTTCTATTCTCTAAGTTATCATGAAACTACTTACCATGTGGTATAAGGCAAAATGGTCATCAAATCATTCTCATGATTTCTAAGTCATATTTGGTTTTTAGAAATTACTTGTGTGGTCTTACGTTTGATAAGCTCTCACAAAACTAAATGTTCCCTGTCTCTAAGCTACAGTTTTACAGAGGAAATGGCACCAAACTCTTTCAATGACTTCCTCATGAAATTGATGGTGGTTAGATCTGGCACCAGGCACTTGCTGCAGTGAGGGTAACTGGGTGGGCTGTCCTTCATGTTCCAGTGCTAGTGCTTCTCACAGAGCCTATAACTGGGGGGCCTTTGCTTCTGCCCCCGCCTACAAAATTGCTCCCAGCAGGCCCATCCCACACTCCTGCCAACCCTGGCCCCTCCTGAGTAGCAGGCGGGGACTAGATTCCTCCCTGCTGCCGGCTTGGTCTGCTCAACTCATGCCCCAATGTCTAGCTGCACTAATCCTATAACCACCTTCTCAGTGGCCATTGGATGATGTCATTCAGTGACATGTGGTCTAACATAAGCTATTTACCAACCATTAGAGCAGTATTTCTATATTTTAACCTGTAATAATGCTATGCCAGTGTGTATTAGCTGATTATCAGCCATGGCCCAGTTTCTTCCGAGTAGTTCAGAAAATCTCAAAGTCTTCTCCCATATATGTTCGAACAGGGCTGTGAATGTTTTTTTCTATCTCAAGATATCTGCCATTTCTTATTCTGTCTCTTACTTCCATAAAATGACTCCCATGTTTATGTATTGATTCCTGGAAGCAGCCACTGATTTTGTTTCATCTCTTAAAGTCACTCAAGCGCTGTTGCTCTTGCCAATGCCCTATCTCTGAACTAACACTGGGGAAAATCCCCTTCATGGGCCTGAGTTGCCCAAGGTTACCAAACAAGGCTGCCTTTCTCTCTTTGTGACTCACTCCTATTACAACCCTGAGTCTCTGGGTAACTATATCAGAAAACAGCCTGAGCGTCATACCACCCTGTTTGCTATTGGCTCCCATAGCTCACCATCTTCTGGATTAAGTCTATACATTTCTTTTCCAGTTTTATCGAGATATAATTGACATATATCACTGTATAAGTTTAAGATGTATAGTATAATGAGTAGACGTAAATGTTTACTACAGTAAGGGTAGTTGACATGAATTATATAGATTAAAAAAAAAGAAAAAATTTTCATTGTGATGAGAACTCTTAGGATCTACTCTCTTAACAGCCTTCAAAATCATGCAGCAGTGTATAGTCACCATGTACCTCACATTCGCAGTACTCACTTATCTCGTAACTGAGAGTTTGTACCTTTTGACCACCTTTATCCAGTTCTTCCTCCCCACAGCCCCCACCTCTGGTAACCACAGGTCTGATCTCTTTTTCTATGAGTTTGGTGTTTTATTTCTTTTTTAAGATTCCACATATAAGTGAAATCATACAGGATTTGCTTCTTTCTGTCCAACTCATTTCACTTAGCATAATGCCTTCAAGTTCCATGTATGTAGTCACAAGGGTCAGGATTTCCTTCCTTTTTTTTAATGGGTGAATATTCAACTATATATATATATACCACAGCTTCTTTATCCCTTCATCTGCCTATAGACATGTTGTTTCTATGTCTTGGCTATTGTTAATACTGCTGCTATGAATATGGGGGTGCAGATATCTCTTGCCATATTGTTTTCATTTCCTTCCCATATATTCCCAGAAGTAGAATTGCTGGATCAGATGGTAGTCTTATTTTCGTGGAACTAAAAGTAGGACTTTGCCCGTTTTTTAATTGTATTATTTGTTTTTGTTTTTTGCTATTGAGTTGTATGAGGTCTTTATATATTTTAGATATTAACCCCTTATCAAATATATGATTTACAGATATTTTTTCCCATTCTGTAGGTTATTAATCATTTTTTTTTGTTGTGCAGCCTGTAGATTTTGACACTCTTTTTGTCCTAGATAATTTTTTTTTCCTCAATAGCTTGAGAGCATAGGAAGAAATCTTTGATCCCCAATGGTTTAGGAGAATTGTTCTCAACATGGCTGGGCCTCAGAAGCAGTCAGTTAGTTGTGTGAAACGAAGGCATGAAGACTGAAAGCTTCATCGGTCAGTCGATCTGCATCCAGGGTTGCGAACCCTTAGCTTAAGGGGTCTGTTTTGGCTCCAAAGCAAGTACTCACTTTTCCCTTCCATTTATTAGGCCCACTGCCAGATGTACCCTCATGCCTCAACAGGATTAATTCCTAGGAAATTCATAAACAATTTGGTTGTTACTTTGGGATTCCTGCCACTCTGTGAACTACTCCTATGAACAGTGATGCACAATTTCCTTTAGGTTAAGTCCATAAGTTGCATTTCAAAAAAAAAAAAAAAAAAAAAGCCCTGACATCACAAGGAAACCACTTTTAGTTGCTCCATTTCCTGGAGCCTACTGCTGGCAAAATGCCTGGGACAAGATGTATTCAATTCAAGTCAAAGCAGAGCTGTGTTAGGAGAAACAGATGGCCCACCTAAGGTGAAAAAATTACATTCTTGGGGGAAAAGGCAGGGTGGTTTATTCATCTCTTCCTCTAGGAAGGCTGGAATGTGTGGCGGCCAAATAAACAAAACACATTACAAACGCATTCCACAGATGAACAGAATAAATGGTGCTGAACAAGCCTACGGGAGGCATCCTGCTGTAGGAGCGGGTCACATGTATATGAAAGTGCCCCCAGCACTTGAAAATCATTCTGTCAGAGGAAGTAATAAGAAGCAACACATAACTGAAGAGACAACCCACCAGTAACCCTCTCTGAGAGCTGGTAATGAGGGACTGCGAAGACTGGGGACTGTCTAGATGAGCCAGGTACTGGTTCAGGAAAATGACTGGATATAAAACAAAGCAGTGAGGGTTGGATTATGCCCCATTTGCAGAAAACTGGTATTAATGTGCTAGAGGGGTGGTAGATAGGTCATCTGCATTTGTTTAGAAAAGGGGAGACCAGGCAGTGAGAAATTGTTGCTGATCATCTCACAGTTTCCAGAAGAGAGAGATACCTTTCCTGGAGGTTATCAGTGTTCAGATCCCCTGGAAGGCACATTCCCCTCAGAAGACTTTTCTAATACTCAGATGAAACACTGCGTAAGTTTACCAACGTTTGTTCTACATGTTTATTCAATAAGGAATATTCCGATTATGAATTCGGTTTCTCAGTTACCCTAATAATGGGCAGGATTGAGGGAACAAGTTTGGAGGTCACTGGAGAGATTTATTATATACCTGTTACGAATAAATACAATCTTTTGAGGGTTTGCTTAGCATGAGTTAGTTCTGCAACCTAATTTCCTAGCCATACAGTACAATACACGTTTCCGGCAACCTAATTTCTTTGGACCCACACAGCTGAACATCAGAACCCACTGTGACCACTGCCCCCCTTATTGCCTTCCTGTAGGCTCCACCCAAGCAGCCCTGGGCCTTCTTCTGTAACATCGGTGCCTCTCTTTAAATTCAACACAAATCATCCCCAAAAGTCATCTCCTTACTTGCTGCTTTAAAATCAGCAGGAGATAATTCTAAATTATGTTCTCTGTAATGTGTTCTAGGGTCTCATAGCCCTGACCCTTAGGAAACAAGTCACATTATCTGTGACCATGTAGTTTCACTGAGTACAAACTTACAGCTTCTTGTGGTCCTTGCTGTTCTCTTCATCTTGAGGGGGTGGGTCATAGTGAGGCCACATGATGATGTACCGAAGGTCCTTCAGTAAGAGGTGGGAATGGAAGGATCACACTACCAAACACAGTTCCTACCCAGACCCCCTCATGTGATCAGATAAAGGGACTAGTAATTTGAAAGGGAACGTAACTGGGTTAAATGAAGAAAACATGAGTGTTCTCATCCAAAAGAGCAAAACTCAAAGTGCACTTCTTTCTGCCAGCGGTGCTCACGGTAGCCGTGGGAGAGCGTGAAGCTTTGCCCATTTCTCTCCATCAGAGAATGCGTGCTTCTATGACCTGCCCTGGTGTTCTCACCCCTGACTCTTGTAATAGTGGAGCACCATCACTTCAAGTACTCTTGCTTAGTTGTCTCTGTCCGAGGGAGGAAACGGGTGGCACTGTGCGCCCCTTGGTGGACACTGGACACTTGTTTGCTGTAGGGCATTTGTCCATTGTCTTTGGTGATAAATAATTTTTGCCCATCTCCATAATGAGATGGAAGCAGCAATGATCCAACTCCGGAAATGATCTATTAGTCTTACATCCCAGAAATTGTCCTGTGTTCCTTGACAAGAGCAAACTATCTTCCTTTTAAAAGCAAAAGAGAAATATTAATGTTGCACATTAATTTCTTCTTCTCCCATATCGGAGAGTTGGATGAAGGACTAATGATGACAACTATTATAAAAATTCTCTCAAAATATTCATTTCCTAAATAATATAAGAGATACATTCACTGCAACTGAGATTTATAAGGGTTCTGTGAGGTGACAAAATGGGGTTTGCAATTCAGGATGTTTATTGCTCTCAGGGGCTATGGCTAATCTCTTGTGAAGGAAAGTTTCAGTTGGATAGAGATTGAGCAATTAGAACATAGATGCATTGTGTAACTCCTTCTTCCTCTTTGTTTACTGTGGAACAGTGAATATCTTAAGTCTCAAGCTATAGGCCAGCTTAATAGATTTAATTTTTGAGTATCTTGTTTCATGAGAACTCAGCATTTCTTATGAAAAGTGGCTACAGATAATTAAGGCCATTATATGTCTCTGTGCTGATACTGAATTTGTCTGACAGAGTTCACATAAGAACATCCTAATAGTTGTTTTCTTTAAAGGCAAAGAGAATTGACATTTACTGAGTACTTACTCTGTAGCCACACTACATTTATTGACAAATCTCTAATATTGATACTATTTCTCTTATGTTATGAATGGGATTGAAACTCAGATTAAGCAATTTATTGAAGACAATAGAGTACCGTAGAAGCTGAAATGATTATGTTCTCTTTTGGTCAATTTTATACAGAAGTAAAGTGATAATACTATAGAGCTAGGCTTTAGGGTCTAAACCCAGTCTCTCTCACCCCCAAACTACTGCTCTTTTCACTGTACCGTGTTGCCACATTCACATACAAGAAGCTAGAGAATTGCCACAGAGTTCGTTTGCTCTTTCTTGCATTTTACTGCTTTTTTCCCCAATTTTATTTTGTGGTAAAATACACATAACATACAATTTACCACCTTAACCATTTTTAGGGGTAGAGTTCAATGGTATTAAATATATTCACAAAGTGCAACCATCACTACCATCTATCATCATAACTTTTTCCATCTGAAATTTCAAACTGAAATTTCATTTCCATTGAACAATAACAACTCATTCCTGCACCGCCCCACCCCCCGCCACTCCTTGGCAACCATGATTGTACTTTCTGTTTCTATGAATTTGACTAATCTAAGAACCTCATACAAGTGGAATCATACAGTATTTGTCTTTTTGTGACTGCCTTATTTAAACATAATGTCTTCACAGTTCATGCATGTTGTAGTATATTGTAGAATTTCCTTCATTTGTAAAGCTGAATAATATTCCATGTATATATATATACCACATTTTGCTTATCCATTCACTTGTTGATAGACTCTTGGATTTTATATATTGTGAATAATGCTGCTATAAACATGGGTATACAAATATTTCTTTGAGACCCCGCTTTCAATTTTCTTGGGTATATATCTGGAAGTACAATCATTGGATCATATCATAAATCTATTTTTAATTTGTTGAGGAACCTCCATACTGTTTTCCACAGTGGCTGTCCCATCTCATATTCCCACCAACAGAGCACAAATGTTCCAATTTCTCTACATCCTTGCCAATAGTTGGTTGTTTTTTTTTTCTCTTCATAGTAGCCATCTTAATGGGTATGCGGTAGTATCTCATTGTAGTTTTGATTTGCATTTCCCCAATGATTACTGATGTTGAACATCTTTGCATGTACTTATTAGCCATTTGTACATCTTTGGAGAAATATCTATTCAAGTCCTTTGCCAGTTTTTGATTGGATTGTTTTTGGGTTGTTGAGTTTTAGGAGTTGAGTTCTGACTAGTAATCCAGTTACTAATCAGATATATTTATTGCAAATATTTTCTTCAGTCCTGTGGATTGCCTTTTTACTCTGTTGGTGGTGTCTTTTGATATACAAAGTTGTTTAGTTTTCACGAAGTCCAATATGGTATCGCATTTAAGAAATCATTGCCAAATCCAATGTTGTGAAGCTTTTGATTGTTTCCCTCACAGAATTTTGTTGTTTTAGGTCTTACATTTAGGTCTTTAATCCATTTTGAGTTAATTTTTATATATAATATTAGATAAGAATCCAACTCGATTCTTTTGCATGTGGATAATCAGTTTTCCCAGAACTATTTGAAAAGTCTGTCTTATCTCCATTGAATGGTCTTGGCACCCTTATCAAAAATCAGTTGACTATATATGCAAGGGTTTATTTCTGGGCTCTTTATTCTATTCTATTGGCATGTATGTCTGTCTCTCTGATAGTACCACACTGTTTTGATTACTGTAGCTTTGTAGTAAGTTTTGAAATCAGGAAGTGTGAGTCCTCCAGTTCTTCTTTTTCAAAATTGTTTTGGCTACTCAGGGTCTCTTGAGATTCTGTATGTATTTTAGAATGGGTTTTTCTATTTCTGCAAAAAAAAAAAAAGATGTCATTGGGATTTTGATAGGAATCACATTTAATCTGTAGATTGCTTTGGGTAGTATTGACATTTTAACAATATTAGGTCTTCCAATCCATGAACATGGGATGTGTTTCCATTTATTTGTCTTCTTTAATTTCTTTCAACAGTGTTTTATATTTTTCATTGTACAAGTCTTTTCCTTCCTTGGTTAGCTTAATTCCAAAGTATTTTATTCCTTTTCATGCTATTATAAATGGAATTGTTTTGTAATAGTCTGTTCAGGTTGTTCATTGCTAGCATATAGAAATGCAACTAATTTTTGTATGTCAACTTTGTATCCGGCTCTTTTGCTGAGTTTATTCATTCTAATGGCTTTTTTTCTTATATGTGTGTATAATCTTTAGGGTTTTCTACATATCAGATCATGTCCTCTACAGAGACATTTTTCTTCTTTTCCAGCTTAGATGCCTTTTACTTATTTTCTTGCCTAATTGCTCTGACTAGAACTTTCAGTACTATGTAGAGTAGAGGTGGTGAAAGCAGGTATTCTTGCCTTTTTCCTGATCTCTGAGGAAAAGCTTTTAATTTTTCACCATTGAGTATGTTTGCTGTGTGCTTTTCATATATGGTTTTTATTGTGTTGAGGTAGTTTCTTTCTATTTTTAGGTCTTTGGAGGAGGTTAGGGTTTTGTGGGTTTTTTGTTTTGTTTTTGGTGTTTTTTTAACCATGAAATGGTGTTAAATTTTTGCTAGGTACTTTTTTAATTTTTTTTTGGCATCAATTGAGATGACCATATTCCCATTCCCAACCCTTTATTCTGTTAATGTGATGTATTACACTGTTTTTATTGTATGTTGAACCATCCTTGCATTTCAGGAATAAATCCCTCTTGGACATGGTGCAGAATCCTGTTAATATACTGTTGAATTTGATTTGCTAGGTTTTGTTGAGGATTTTTGCATCAATGTTCACAAGGGATATTAGTCTGTAGTTTTCTTTTAGTGTCTTTGTCTGATTTTGGTATGTGGATGATTCCGGCTTCATAAAATGAACTAAAAAGTGTTTCCTTCTCTTTAATTTTTTGGAAAAGTTGAAAAAGGATTGGTATTAGTTCTTTAAATGTTTGGTAGAATTCACCAGTAAAGCAATTGAGTCCAGTGCTTCTCTTTGTCAAGAGATTTTTTATTGTTAATTCAATCTCTTTACTAGTTATAGGTTTATTCAGATTTTCTATTTCTTTGTGATTTAGTCTTGGTTGTTTTTGTATTTCCAAGAATTTGTCCATTTCATCTAGGTTATCCAATATGTTGGCATACAATTGTTCATAGTACTCTCTCATATCCTTTTGATTGCTGTGGAATCAGCAGTAATGTCTCCATTTTCACTTCTGATTTCAGTCATTTGATTCTTCTCTTTTTTTTTTTCGTCATGTAACTAAAAGTTCATTAATTTTATTGATCTTTTTGAAGAAACAACTTTTGGTTTTATTGATTTTTCTCTATTGTTTTACTATCATCTATTTTGTTTATTCCTGCTCTAATCTTAATTATTTCCTTCCTTCTGCTAGCTTTTGATTTAGTTGGTTCTTCTTTTTCTAGTTCCTTAAGTTATAAAGTTAGGCTGTTGATCTAAGGTCTTTTTTTGTTTTTAATGTAAGTACTTACAGTTACAAATTTCCCCATTAGCACCACTTTCTCTGCATCCCATAACTTTTGGCATGTTGTGTTTTGTTTTCATTAGTCTCTAAGGATTTTCAAATTTTCGTTGTAATTTCTTCTTTGACTCGTTGATTGTTTGAAAGTGTATTGTTTAATTTTCACAATTTTGTGAATTTTCCATTTTTCCTTCTGTTACTGATTTCTAACTTTTACCCATTGTGGTTAGAGAGGATACTTTGGTGGATATCTACTGTTAAAAATCTATTGAGACTTAATTTATGGCCTCACATATGATCATTCCTGTGAAATATTCCATGCGCACTTGAGAAGAATGTGGTATGCTGTTGTTGGGTTAAAGTGTTCTGTATATCTGTTAGATCGAGTTGGTCTATTGTGTTCAGTGTTTATTTCCTTACTTATGTTCTGTCTAGTTGTTCTGTTTGTTATTATGAATGGATATGAAAATCTCCAACTATTATTGTAGAACTGTCGTATTTTTCCCTTCAATTCTGTTAGTTTTTACTTTATATATTTTGATAGTCTGTCATTAAGTACACAAAGGTTTATAACTGTTATATCTTCTTGCTAGAGTGAAGCTTTTATTAATATATAATGTGCTTCTTTGACTTCCGGTAAACTTTTTCAATTTAAATTCTATGTTGTCTGGGGCGCCTAGGTGGCTCAGTCATTAAGCATCTGTCTTCGGCTCAGGGCATGATCCTGGCGTTCTGGGATTGAGCCCCACATCAGGCTCCTCCGCTGGGAGCCTGTTTCTTCCTCTCCCACTCCCCCTGCTTGTGTTCCCTCTCTCAATGCCTGTCTCTCTCTCTGACAAATAAATAAATAAAATCTTAAAAAAAAAAATTCTATGTTGTCTAATAGTATATCCACCTGTGCTCAATTTTAGCTATTATTTGCATGGAATATCTTTTTTCCATCCTTTCACTTTTAATCTATTTTTGTCTTTAGATCTAAAGTGAGTCTTTTGTAGACAACATATAGTTGGATTGTTGAATTGGATTCTTCCAATCTCTGTCTTTTGATTGGAGAGTTTAATCCATTTACATTTAAAGGAATTCCTAATTAGGAGGTTTACTTCTGTTATTTTGCTATTTGTTTTCTAAACGCCTTATAGATATTTTATGCCTCATTTCTGACATTACTGTCCTTTTTTGTGTTTAGTTGAATTTTTGTAGTAAAATATTTTCTCATTTCCTTTTCTTAATTTCCTTTTCCTCATTTCCTTTTCTTAATACACTTTAGCTATTTTTTTTTTTTTGTGGTAACAAAAGATGTGGTTAATGTCCTAAAGTTTTAACACTATAATTTGAATTTATTTTCAAAAGATTTTATCTATCTATCTATCTATCTATCTATTTATTTATTTTAGAGAGATAGAGAAAGCACGTGAGTGCTCATGAATGCGGGGAGAGGCAGAGGGAGAGAGATAATCTTAAGTAGGCTCCATGCCCAGCACAGAGCCCTTCGTGGGGCTCAATCCCACAATCCTGAGATCATGACCTGAGCTGAAACCAAGAGTCAGGCACTCAGCTGATTGAGCCACCATGCATCCCTATACCAGTCTAACTTTAATAATACACAAAACTGCTTCTCTATAGCTCCATCCCACCTCTTTCAGCTATTGATGTCTTAAAAATTACATCTTTATACATTGTGTGCCTCAAAACATAAACTAATAATTTTTTACATGCATTAGTCTCTTAAAAAATATATGGGGACCTGGGTAGCACAGTCATTAAGCATCTGCCTTCGGCTCAGGGCATGATCCCGGCGTTCCAGGATCGAGTCCCACATCGGGCTCCTCTGCTGGGAGCCTGCTTCTTCCTCTCCCACTCCCCTGCTGTGTTCCCTCTCTTGCTTGCTGTCTCTCTGTCACATAAATAAATACAATCTTTAAAAATATATATTAAAAAAGCAAGATTTGGAGTTACAAACCAAAGTTAAAATAATACCAGCTTTTAGTCTTAGAATTTTTCTTCATTAACTATATTAGTTTCTTAAATCATGTAGAAAATAAAAAGTACAATTACAAACCATTGTTACAATAATACTAGCTTTTATAATTATTCATGTAATTACCTTTATTTCTCTGTACAGCTTTGAGTTATTGTTATGGCTTCAAGTGTCTTTCCACTTTACCTTGCAGGACTCCCTTAAACATTTCTTCCAGGACAGGTCCAGTAGTAACAAATTCCTTCAGCTTTTGTTTATCTTGAAATTTCTTAATTTCTTCCTTACTTTTGAGGGATATAGAATTTTCTGGATATAGGATTCTTGGTTGACAGGTTTTTTTCTTTTAGTACTTTGACTATATGAGCCCACTGCCTTTTGGCCTCCAAAGTTTCTGATAAGAAATTTGCTCATAGGGGTGCCTGGGTAGCGCAGTAGTTAAGCTTCTGCCTTTGGCTCAGGGCGTGATCCCAGCGTTCCAGGATCAAGTCCCACATCGGGCTCCTCTGCTGGGAGCCTGCTTCTTCCTCTCCCACTCCCCTGCTGTGTTCCCTCTCTTGCTGGCTGTCTCTCTCACATAAATAAATAAAATCTTTAAAAAAAAAAAAAAAGAAATCTGCTCATAATCTTATTGAAGATACTTTTATGTGATTATTTGCTTCTCTGTTGCTGTTTTCTAGATTATCTTTTTGGTTTTGGCATTTGAAAGTTTGAATATAATGTGTCTTGGTGTGAGTCTCTTTGAGTTCATCTTACTTGGAGTTCATTGAGACTCTTTGATGTTTATATTCATGTCTTCTATCAAGTTTGGAAAAATTTCAGCCATTATTTTCTTTAAATATTCTTTCTACCCCTTTCTCTCTCTTCTCCTTCTTGGACTCCCATAATGTGTATGTCAGTCTACTTGATAGTGTCCCACAGGCCCCTTAAGTTCTGTTCATGTTTCTTCAATCTTTTTCTTTCTGTTCCTCAGATTCAATCATTTCAATTGTCCTTTCTTCAAATTCATGGATTCTTTCTTCTTCCTGTTCAAATCTGCCTTTGAATTCCTCTAGTGAATTTTTTTATTTCATTTGTTGAACTTTTCAGTTCTAGAATTTCTTTTTGTTTCTTTTTTTTAAAGTTTCCTATTTCTTTACCCCTATTTCCAATTTGTTGATACATTGTTTTCTCAACTTTCTCACATCTTCCTTTAATTCTTTGAGCATATTTAAGATAGCTATTTTAAAGTTTATGTCTAGTATTTCTGCTATTGGGTCTTTTTTAGGGTCAGTTTCTAAAGATCTATTTCTTTTCTTTGAATAGGCCATACTTGCCTGTTTCTTTGTATGCCTTGTGATTTCTTGTTGTTGTTGAAAATTGAACATTTGACTCTAATAATGTGGTAACTCTGGAAATCAGATTCTCCTCCTTTCCCAGGGTTTACTGTTTTTGTTGTTGCTATTGTTGTTTTTATTGTATTTGTTTATTGTTTTTGTTTTTGATTGTGTAGGCAGTCTCTGGGTCAAGGTATAAATTTAAGGTCTTCTTAGGTCTTTTCTAAGCCTTTCCCTGGGTGCCTGGTTACTTTCTGATTTTCCCTATATATACAGTTGCTTTTTAATGTTCTGGTCTTTAATGTCTAACTACTAAGAAGGGGAAAAGGAAAATGAAGGGTATAGAAAGGGTGCTAACCTTTTAAATCTCCTGGATGTCATTTCACCCAGATGGGGAGAGATTTGCTTAATGGGGGGAGGTGCAACAACAATGGCTGCCTGCCTCTTTGTCTGCACCTCTGTGATCAGAAGCAGCAATCAGTGATCAGAGCACAGATCCCTGATAGGGAGGATAGGGCCCTTTTAGCCTACCCCAGCTCCTGCAAGCTGTATGCAAGCTGCCTCAGGGGCATGTGCACAGCTGCCTGCCTCATGGCTGGGGGTGGGGAATGGGTAGCTGCTACTGTGCTAAGACCCACAATTGAGACCAAAATTAACTGTCCAAGTCTTCCCTCAGACATTAAAAGCTTTCAGTAAACTGTCCAGAGTTCCAAAATAGTTACATAAGACTAATTTCACCAGTGCAATTGTTGTCTAGTAAAGGAGACAGATGGTTAGTGCTTCCAATCCACCATCTTTCCAGAATCCTCTAGGATTTTAAAAAATAGATATCATTTTGTAGAGCATTTTTAAGTTCACAGCAAAACGGAGCAAAAGGCGCAGAGATTTTCCATATACCCCTACCTTACATGCATAACTTTCCCCATTATCAATAGAGAAATCCCTCAAGATTTTAAATAACCACAAATAAAATGTGTAAAAAAACCACTTTTTAAAAGAAAAAGCCAATTGTCATGTTGGAGCGTTTCAATGCTTTCCACAGCAGGCAAGTCTGGCCCTTTTAGGACCAGTATTTGTACACCGGTGGTGGCCTCAGTACTTAAGAGACAGAAACACTCACGGTCTCTTCTCTGTTTATGAGAAGTACAGGAATAACAGCAAGACTGACGACTCAAACTCATTCTGCCACTTTCTGTCTGTGACCCTAACATTTACCTAGTTTTCTAATAGTCATCTTTCAAAAAGACTTATTCTACTTGAATCTTCTTTCTTTCTTTTTTTTTAAGATTTTATTTTTTTATTTATTTGAGAGAAAGAGAGAGATAGTCAGAACATGAGCTGGGGCCAGGGAGAGGGAGAAGCCGGCCTCCCACTGAGCTGGGAGCCCGATGCAATGTGGGGTTCCATCCCAGGACCCCGGGATCATGACCTGAGCCAAAGGCAGACGCTAAACCGACTGAGCCACCCAAGCACTTCTTTATTTAAATAGTTGCCAAGTTCTCAAGATTCCTTCACTGCAGCATCTTACCATGTCTATGCTCACTCCTACTACTCTATTTCAGATCCTTATATGTTGATTCTGGTCTGTTATGAGTCTCCTAAATAATTCTCCCCCTTGACAGACACTCCGTGCTCCCATAACATGGCTGCTAGATGTGTCATCCTAAATCACAGCTCAGAGTATCCCATCCTTCTGCTAAAAAAGAAAGAAGCTGCCAAATTCCCAAGTCCAACCCTAGAAATTGCCTGGGGCAGTCATTAGGTTCCTGGGGTCCTCTCCCAAAGTACAAGGTCCTAGGACTAGAGTGTTCATTTTGTTTTGGGATGCCGTTTCCTCAAAATGATGCTTTCTGACACTGTTTTATAACAATCTATAAGAAGAAAAGAATAATGGTCTAGAACTCTCCAGTCTTCACCACCAAAAAAAAATAAATAAAAGCGCCTTTGTCTTCTTTAAGTTGTTGTCTAGCGCCACCTTGTGTTAAAACTAAACAGTGGCTCTAGAGAAAAACCACCTGCCGTACATACTTCATATTGCAGATCTTTAACACTGGAAAGGAAGCTTAGAGATCATTTAGACAGCTGCCTCATTTTAAGAATAGTAATTTATTCAGGATTTAGAGGAAGAACTGAATCCAGATTTCTTGAATTCCATGCTACTCAATTTTCTAACACATCCTCGTAGCCTCTTCAGCCTCCAACGAAATAGGGCCAGAGTGATGATGCCGCCTTTGGAAGAAGACAAAAACATAATAATTGATCCCTTATTATAATCCAGTTATTACAATAAATACACTTACAAATATCTCATTTATTCTTTATAGGGAGTCTGTTCTTATTTCTGTTTCACATATGGACAAGGTACGATTCAGAGACATTGAGGAACTCATTAAAGCTATATTGGATTATCTGTTCACAATTATTCATTCCCTCCTGCCCTTGCCATGCTTCTATGTACAAGCCAGACAGATACTCCCCGGCCCGTATTGACCTGGGGTTCGGCCAATTCGACTTCCTTTGGTCAATGGAATGTGAATGGACTTGATATCTGCCACATGGGAGCAGAAGTTTTAAATTTTGTGGTTTGATTTAGTGTACTTCAGTCTGACCTCCTCCATGAGAACAACATGCCTTAGAGAGGGTCTGTTTCTTCCACTGTGGCTCCTGGAATGAGATGACACATGGAGCTGAGCTGAAGCCAGATGAGCCGACTCGTCAGAGTCAAGGCTGACCCACAGTTAGCCTGCGGCCCTCATAAAATGTGAGTGAAAAAATAAATGTTTGTTTTGTAAGCCACTGAGAATTTGGTTGCTGCAGCAAAAGCTGGTCAATACAGGCTTTGAACACAAGTCTGACTGACTTCAAAATCTCTCTGGAAACTCTGTGAGAAAGAACGCTGCTCCTGGGGTGATGTTTAATTTAACTCATTTGCTGAGGTTCTCACCTCCTTCAAATCTGCTTAATTCTACTCTTTAACTGATGCTTCCGCTGAGCATCTGGTTTAATCTGCAGATCGCTTCTCTGGCTCTGCCTTCGCATTACATCTGATTCCCTGTACCTTGATTTATCTTTTCTCTTTCGAAAAGCACTCATAAAAATGCTTTTATTTACCTTCCAAAATACTCTACAATCAATTTATTTACGAGTCTCCCCAGCTGAATTTTAGGAGGGAGGGCAGTGCCTGGGACATAGTAGGTGCTGAAAAGTTGTTTAAATGAGTGAATGAAAATGATGTGAAAGTGCTTCTGAAAGAATGGTAGATGCTGTGTTTTAATAAGATGACCAGTAGAGGTCAGGCATGAGTTCTTTAACGATCTTGTTAGACCTGCAACCGCTTCGACATGTGTGTTTATACAAGGATCTGTTCACTCTGGATGTCTCAGGAATGAGTGCGGATTGCTACATGATCGATAGTGGTGGCAATTGGCATATATCATGAAAACTACTGAAAGGTAAAGACTGATGGTACCTCAGATTGGTTTTGCCTCCATATATGAACTAGTCTTAGGAGCGAAGTGTGGGGTTGCAGGGAGAGGTGGGAGCACATAGAAAGAGAAAATAGGATGCAAGGGGCACCTGAGTGGCTCAGTTAGTTGAGTGTTGGATTCTTGGTTGGGCTTAGGTCATGATCTCACCGGTCTGTGGAATCAAGCCCGGAGATGGGCTCCCCAGTTGGCAGCGGGGAGTCTGCTTGAAGATTCTCTCCCTCTGACCCTCCCCCCATACGTACGCACTCTCTCTCTCATTCTCTCTGTCTCTCCACATAAATCTTAAAAAAGAGAGAGAGAGAAAAGGATGCAAGATGGGACAGAAAATGTTGGCTTCAAGGTTATGTTTATTTTTTTAAATGGCTTGTAAATAAAAGTTACATTCGGTCAAACAACCAGAGAAGATAGTAAATGCTTACTTTCAATTACAAAGCTACTAGATTAAGAACACAGCCTCCCAAAAGTGTGTATGTGTGTGTGTGTTTACAGATACCAGAACACTTGCCTGACTTTTCCTCTCCTCTTTTCCAACACAAAAAGGCAAGCCAAAGATCACAAGCCATGATTCTGCCTGAGTGTGTTTTAATCTCCCTGGCCTAATAGCTCATGCCTAAATGTCACAGTATATAACTGCACAGAGGGAGGGTTTAAAGAAATGAAATTGCATATTGGTTTTGATTGATCGATTAATGCAAGGATAAGAATTTGAGAAGAAAGGAAATTTAAGGTTACTGGTTACCTCCCACACATCAGGCCTTGTGACAGTTTTGATATGTTATCTCCCTCACTCTCTGAAGTAAACAATGTCAAAGATAGCACCTAGAATTTAGTAGAAACTCAGTACTGAATATATGAATGAGTAAATGACTTGTAGGAAAAGATCTGTTTCTTTGCTTTGCTTTGGTTTGTTTGAGAGGGTTGATTCCGTGTATTTCCTTGATAGAACTAAATCCAATTTAAACCCAGGATGTGGGTACATTTATCTTTGGTATTCCCCTTTCGTTACATGTGTCCATTTACTGGGCACTGGAAAATATGCGTAGAGTGTGGCTCACTGAGATACTGAAATATAGGCATGGATAGAAAGCTGAATTAACTGGATGTTAATTCTGGTCCTGCCGTGAAACGTTTCCTTTCCTTTAGATTCTGTGCAATGAAAATAACAATGACATAATTCCCACCTTTCCTACGTTACAACATGTCATGAGATAAATATGAGATGCCATATTTGAAGGTGATAAAACTTGGTGATTAAAATTTGGGGAACATGAATAAATGGGGGTTTAATGAAAATTCTTCTGTGATGTCCTTTGGGGATTGTGATGTTGCTCTGACTGTCTTTGCCTAAATGAGTCGATGAACAAAACAGAGCAATGATCTCGAGATCGTACCCCCCTGCACCTATTCTGCCTCTAAGGGTGGTATGGATTTCCAGACTGAAGAACCCCCTTGTGTTGGAATATTAGAGATGATGTTTTTCTTGAGTTTTGTGTTGGTTAATAGCCAGATAACGTAGTTTTATCCTGAGGCTTGTGGCCAGGTAATGCAAGGGTAGATTCTCTTGCACGATCCTATGAAAGAGAATACACAAACTACTCAAAAATGTGTGGGGTGGGTCAGGTGGGAGGATGGGCCGGAGTGGCCATGGGAAGAGTTTTCTCTAAGAGTTTATGGAGGCTCGTTCTCACTCCAACAGAAGTGAAATAGGTCTTTCTTCCTCTTCTCTCCCCATTCCTCCTCCACTGTACTCAGAGCTTTAGTTGACTGTTAGGCATGTAATATATTCATTGCAAGCATAATCACCACAAAGTATGTAAAGATGCCAAGTACACATGAACAAATTAGAGGTTCTTAGTCAAATCCAAACAAATATATACCTGATAATGGCTTTGGCTGAAATATATTTTTATATTTTATAGCATGTTCACATTTGCCAGTGGTTAGCAAAGATTAAGCTTGCCAGACTTTAATGTGGTACAAATGCCATGTTCAGGGCAGAGTTAGTGGACTGTTACAGGATCTGGCAAATCAAAAGCATTATCAACAGCTGTGGGCTTTCATATGCTTTGTGAGACTGGAATAATAAAGCACACGTGCATGTAGAGTGGGTATTAATTCTCATAATTTTTTTAAAATATGATTTATGCTCACTGGTAGTTTCATATGGTATTATAGTCAACTTCTGGTTAGATGTGGTAATAGCCAGAAGGCAAAACTGATTGCGTCCCAATTAAGTAATTAATTAATGAAGGATTTATTGAGAGACTGCTAGGTTCAGGGTCAATCCGAGAACTTTACATGTGGAACAAGAATACTTCTTAGGGGGCTTTGGGTGGCTCAGTCGGTGAAGCGTCTGACTTCTGCTCAGATCATCCCAGGGGCCTGGGATTGAGCCCCATGTTGGGCTCCCTGCTCAGTGGGGAGTCTGCTTCTCCCTCTCCATGCCCCCACCCCGCTTGTGCTCTCTCTCAAATAAATAAATAAAATCTTTAAAAAAAAAAAAAGAGTAGTTCCTTAGGTCTAGCTATCAAGACTGCTTGCTACCACTTCTATGCCATCACTTCCATGCCACTGGGGGCTGCAGCCCCAAACTAAAAGTTCTCCCCAGTAGAGTTGCCAGAGCTAGCAAATAAAAATACAGAAAACCCAGTTAAATTTGAACAATGGGGGAAAAAAATCAGTGGAAGTATGTCCCAAATATTGCTGGGGTGGGGGGTACTTACATTAAAAGATTATTCGTTGTTAGTTTGAAGTCCAATTTAATTGGACTCTCTATAGTTTATCTGGCAACCCCATCCGGGAGCCTTCCTGGGCTGCCTCCGTGGAAGTGAGCCACAAACCCGGAAGTCCTCCAGCTTCTCCACACCCGTCCAGGTGCTTGAGGTTCTGCCCAAGGAAATGAGGGCAGAGAACAAAACACTGACTTCCTCTTCTCCTCCCCTTTCTCCCTTGGACTTTCAACTTCCTCCACCTCATATCCTCCTTCCCATTACTTCAGATATACTAAAACTCCATAATCTCGTCAGTCTTCCTGCGTGGGTTTGCTCAAAAAACCCTAATTTCACAGATTACTATCCTGCTGTAGATTTAGAGATCCTTTTGGGATGTCAGCCACTAAATACTCTTTACATCATTTTGCTTTCCTGCTACATTACTGTATCCCCTCCCCCACTCCTTGCTAGATAAATGGCTCTGCCTCATAGGATACCAAGAAATGCAAAAGAGAAATGTATATTGATATATTTGTGAGGGGAGGAATTTTGTCTATTAACTTATACATATATTTTAGCTTCCTGTCTGTCTTTTCCCTTTTCTCCCACCCCAATCTAGAATTTACTCTCCATGAGAAAATGGACCTTGCCCTGGGAATGTTAAAACAATCCCAGGCACATAGTAGCCACCTAGAAAGTATATGTTGGATGAATGAACAAACTCGCATTTTCCAGTGAAGAAAATGAGACTTAGGAAGTTAATTGGCCCAATCTGCACAGCAGAGCTGGGCCTCATATGTAGGTCTAACCAACTGGGGAACCCTAACACTTCACTCCTACATATTTCTACCTGTCTGCTGTCTTGTAGCTCACACAGCCCTCCTGGTGTGCTTTTTTCTTGAAACTTTGGTCCCAATTTGAAAAAAGCAAAAGTAAGAATTGCATTTCTTTACTTCTTTAGCTGAAAAAAGGGAACTTTCCAACAATAGCAACAACAACAACAACGACAACAACAAGAAATAAAGAAAATCTCAAAAGCATAACACTATTATGTTTATAAAGTACTATTTTCTGATTCTATGGTAACCAACAAGCTCTGTTCTAGTCCCCAGAACAGGGGAGTGATCCGAGGGCCTGATGCAAATGCACTGATCTTGAGTTAATGATTTCTTGGGCTACAGGTAACCTTTGCAGCACCTTTGCGTAATTCAGAAAAAGATGCTCCTTTTGCTGACAAGGCACAGCACGCCTCCATGGCATGCAGCTTGGTAGGGGGAATGCAGGCTGAATTTCAGTCCTCATTTGCCACCTTGGCCAGACACCTTCATGGACTAACAATCCACTCCTCTGTAGGCAATAGCTCCTTTCTTGGTGTAGCTGGCCATTGGTCCAGAGTTTGGCTGGAGGCGCTGTTAAAAGTTGAAAAATTCTTCTTTCCTCTCAGATCTTTGTTTTTTAAGCACATGCTCTCTGGGTATCTTACTCCCTCCCTCCCAACTTGAACTGGGATCCTCTCCCAGGAAAATAAATCAAAGATTTCCTTCCATTCTCCATATCCAATGTCAACCAGTCAGGGAAGGACAAAG
Source organism: Ursus americanus (assembly GCF_024610735.1). Classification (NCBI taxonomy): domain Eukaryota; kingdom Metazoa; phylum Chordata; class Mammalia; order Carnivora; family Ursidae; genus Ursus; species Ursus americanus. The sequence goes on from NC_142139.1 coordinate 59,387,039, forward strand.
TCTCCCACCATCCTGACACCCTCCCACTCATGTCTTTTCAGTTGCCCCTTGATGTCCAGAGCAAGATGACCGATCCCCTTGGCACCAGTGAATAACCTTGCCTTTCCCAGACCAGAGCAATCGTCCTACTACATCTTGAGCTTTCTGTGGTAACTCCCGAAACATGGTGAAGCAGTCTTCAACAAGTTCTCCTCAGAAAAAACAATGTAGAAATACCTTGACTATACAATTTTAGGTATAGTCTGTAAGCCTATGTACAATGTGTATGTTTGTAAGTGCTTTCTTAGATGGATAGATAGATAGATGATAGATGATAGATAGATAGATAGATAGATAGATAGATAGATAGATAGATAGATAGATGAAAAAAATAGCTAACAACTTAAGTTTGGAGACAGTATGATATAATGGAAAGCACCCAGGCTTTCAAGCAAAGCAGATCTGTGTTAAATGACAGCCCAGCTCTTACCGCCAGTGTAACTCTGGGGAAGGTCTCTCATCTGCCTAGTCCTCAGTCTCCTTGTTTACAAAAAGAGACTAAGACTTAACTTGTAGGGCTGTGCCTTAGTTTTCTAGGGCTGCTGTAACAAAGTACCACAAACTGGGTGGCTTAAACGACAGAAACTTCCTTTCTCACAGTTCTGGAGGCTGGAACTTTGAAATTGAGGTGTTGGCAAGGTTGATTCCTTCTGAGGGCTCCGAAGAAAGGATCTGTCCCAGGCCTTGCTCCTTAGATTGTAGATATCTGACTTTATATTCACATGGTGTTCTCCCAATATGTGTGTCTCTGTGTCCAAATTTCCCCCTTTTATAAGCATACTAGTCATAATGGATTAGGACCCATCCTAATGACCTCACTTTAACCCAGTTACCCCTGTAAAGACTCTATGTTCAAATAAGATCACACTTTGAGGTCCTAGGAGTTAGGATTCCAACATATCTTTTTGGAAGGGAGACAATTCAACTCATAACAGAATGAAATATGGTAACTTATATAAAGCACCTCACGGAAATCTTGGGTTACGAGAAGTACTTAAATAGCAATTGTGTACTTACTAGTAACGGTTTTGCCTTCTGTTCTTTGTAATGATCGTATAAATACATGATTACTTTCTGGGAGTAATAGACCTACAGAGAGAGGGTCTATATGGGGGAAAATGTATAAATATATAGAATATGTCAGACATCAGAATCAGTGAATGAGAATAAAAGGCTTTTTATTTATGTATGTGTTTGGGGTAGAACTGGGAAAGAGCAGGGATATAAGTAGATGGTGAATGAAGGGCATAGAATTTAATTATCCAGACTGACTGATTTTTTAAATGATGAACACTGGGTTCGACTTCACTTTGAAAACAGAGTTAAAGAGAGATACAGAATCAAAGTTTACCCTTCAACAGTATAATTTGTGCCAGGAACAGTCTGAATCGTTGTGTTTGTAGAGCAAACAGAGTCATTAGAGAATCAGCCACATTCTGATGACAGAAAAACTCAGACTGTAATTATTCTACAAACAGCGTTACTTGGAAAATGTTTACTATAGTAATATTTTCAAGCCGCTATGGGATTTAAAAGTGATATATTTTCTGTGGCACGTTTGGCCTTAGAGTGTTATTTGAAGAAAAATTCTCACTGTTAATAAAACTAGAAAGGAGAAAATTGTATTTGCTATTTCTTGAAGAGAGACATCTTGTTTGATCTTGAACTTTTCCCATCAGGATATCCTCCACGGCGGCTGGGTAACTAAGACAATGCAGTGGAATGCATGGCTGAGAGGGTGAGTCTTCAAGAAGATGAAGGGTTATTATGTAAGAATCTGGTCTCCATTAAGAATAGAACAAGAGGAAATATGTTTGATTTGCAGAAGGAAGAATTTAGGCGAGATCCAAATACTCTCCGTATTGGTAATCAGTAAAATAGATGCCCAAGAAAGGCTAAGTAATACCATTCCTAAGAAGATCTGTAAAATTATACAGAAATTGCATTGTTAATAGTTTTCAAAAATCATAAGGACTTATGAATATTCTATCCAGCATATGAGAATTGCATTACCCTAGGCAATTTTTCAAAATAACTCTTTTCTAAATAATCTTTCTGATTACCATTACTCAGTATATATACTTTTTATGGATGGTTGACTTTGATTAAATTGATCAATTTGAAAGTTATTTTTAATGTTATAAAAGCATGGTCTTATAATTTTCCCACTCAAAGATTTCTATTGAAGTCAAGCCAAAGAAAAACTGGAGATAGAGTTTTAAATCTTAGATTTAAGGTCTAAATCCCGATTTCCCCAGGAAGAGTGTAGATTTCTTTGAGAATAGGAATCTGTCCTCCTATCCTTTCCTTTCCTTCCTTCCTTCCTTCCTTCCTTCCTTCCTTCCTTCCTTCCTTCCTTCCTTCCTTCCTTCTTTCACTCTGTCTTTCTCTCTTTCTTTCTCAAAACTGATTCCAAAGAACCCTTCTCATAAGGAAGCATTCATTCTATCTGTTTTGTTTTGCAGAGTACCAGAAAACTTATGAACGATGTTTGTGAGAGGTACACAGAAAGGGGTGCTGCCCTCTTCATACAGATTATTTCTGTTGATGGAGGCCAGCAGATAATTGCACAAATCTTTTCACTTTGCCTAAGAAGATATTTTCAATGTAAGTCTATACGGAATCAAAAGTGGTTACCAAGCAAGTTCGTTTTCAGAAGTGACTTCTTTTGACTGTTCTGGATTTATTTTTTTGCCAGTCTTGTTAATAATGGGTTCGAGTTTTAATGTCTATGAAAGTACAGAAGATACATTTTTGGGTCCATAAAGGGCAGAAATTTGGATTGAAGACCCTAAAATAAATAGCCCTTGAATGACTATACATCTGTGAAAGAGAACTGAAAATATATAAACCCTCCCAAAGGAAACTCTTGTTTAGCCTGATCTAATGGGGAAGGGGGAAGGGAAGGAAAATCCTGAGAGTCTGAAAAAACCCCTGAAAACCTCAGGCTCCCCACACTCAAATTTGAGGTTTGAATTTACGTTCTCTGAAAGGCCTACGTTCGCCAACAATATAGTATAACAATACTGGTGCCCTCAAGAGAAGTAATTAAAAGTCTTCTCTAGAAAGACATAGTTTCAACCCTGCATGGGATTCGTCTAGATAAAGTGCCACCAAGCATGAACTCACAGTTCTAAATTACAAGAAACATGAAGAAACAATCCAGAATCATTAGTAATAACTTCTTAGGCCCTAAGAATTTCAGAAATAGATTATAAAAAAATTTAAAACTATTAAAGAGAAGAAACAAACACTACTAAAATACTTACTATGAGCAATTTTTCTGGCCTATTAAGGGGTTAATTTGTGTGTTCCTTCACAGATTGTTTTCCTTATGAAATAACCCAGGACCAGAGTTCTGCTTATGGGCAAGGGTACTCCATGTTATTTTCAGAACATTCCTTCTTGCATATGCTGGGGCTCCATGAGCAAACCTAACCGGGAATGGGCACAGCCGCTAGCCTTCTACTGCGGGCCAGTGAGCCAAAGGAAGTTTAAATTTGTATTCCAGCTGAAGTAAAGTTTGGAAAGTAGACTAATTCCAAAAGGGTGAGAACCAAATAAAAGAGACACAAGACAAAGCCAGTGAATTTAAGAGGTGGAGGATGTGGTGTTCCTTAAGGCTCGAGAATACCAATGGAAGATGGAAGCAACCCTTTGTAGGTCACCTTCAAAGGGGACTGTGGTTTAGAGCAATATTCAGAAATGTTGTTTTGGCTATGAAGTAAAGCCAGATCCAGTGAAAGGAACCTAATTTCAGAAGGGGACTGTGTCTGCTAGGATGTGAATAGGTGATTTTATTCTCTTTTTTTAAAAAAAGATTTTATATTTAAGTAATCTCTATACCCAACATGGGACCCAAACTTACAACCCTGAGGTCAAGAGTCACATGCTCTACCAACTGAGCCAGCCAGGTGCCCCTAGTAGATTTTAATCCCTAGAACTATACATTTTTGCCTAGGCTTCGTTTCTCCTGTCTCTGGCTTAGCAACATCTGTCCTTTGTCATGTTGCTGTTGGAGACCAAACTATCAGAGTCTTCTGTCACAACTGATCAGCTTCCAAATGAATGGGACAGAAAAGTTTCTCGGAACCAGAATTGGGTCTTAATATCTTATCTTAATATGATTTAATATCATATCTGGTCTGTAGGTAGGACATCATGATGAAAGAAAGTATGTTCAAGTCATGTGATGGCTACTTACAGCCGCAATCCATTGCTTGGAAATTTTGGGGACCTGTTTTTAGGATAAGGAATGGAATAGATAAAATTAATTCAAACTGCTTTTGCTTAAGAAATTTCCAGATTTCCAGACAGGAATCAGCTGTCTTCATGAACAAAATCCAACTCAAAGGTAAAAGCCAGATTAGCATAACTTGACGGAGACGCTCATATTAGTTGGACATTGGGGTGTTATAAAATGAAACATTCTAGTTAAATAGGGGTAATTAAGAGCCAATCCCCAAGGAATCTGGAAAATCATCAGGCAGTTATTTTTAATTCTTTCCTTCCTCTCTCCCACCCTCTCTCCGTCCCCCACTCCCTTCCTTTCTTCTTCCCCTCCCCTCCTCCTTCTTCTCCCCCTCCTCCGCCTTCTCCCTTCCCAATTTCTCTTTCTCTTCCCCTCCCTCCATCTCCATCCTGCTTGTTCCTTTTCTCTCAGCACCCACCTTTGCAGACAAACTTTTGTCCCCACTCATCTCCATCTGCCACATGGTGCCTCAGACCCACTCCCAAAGTTTGCCATGCTGTATTCTGTGTTTCAGGCTCAGTCTGAGTCAGGGGTTACCGTCAGATGCCTCTTCCAGACAGAGACAGGCATGGGAGGGGTAGAAATAACCATAATCCTAAAAGTAATAAACTTCCTTTTTATCTCCTTGAATACAGAGTCATTCTTTGCCCCATGGGGTAATTTTCACGCTACCCTGGGTATTTAAGAGCAGTCGGTAACCCAGGGCTCTTGAGATGATTCATACAGTTTCATGCAACACTCCCCTGTTTCCTTCAGATTTTGTTGAAGCTGGTGGTTTTTGTTACACGTTATAGTGAGTCTTCTGGGGGTTGAGCGAGGAATTCTTTTCCTAACAGTATGCTTAAGGGCAGAGGACGACGTTCCTTTTACAGATATCAGGAAGCATAAAAGAGAAATAGTTAGATCTAATCCTTTACAGATAGAATTTTATTTTTCTTCCTATTTCACTTGCATGTGTTTTTTTCCCCCAGCTTCAGAAACTAAAAGATAAAAAAGCAGTTTAGACTTAAGGAGTGCCTTTTTTTAAAGAACAACATTTACAATACAGTTTTTGTGTTCTGAGGAATATTATATCTGTAAAAATAAGGAATTCACACTAAATACATTTTAGAAATAATTAAACAAAATAAAGCAGGTTTCTTTACTGCAGGACTTTTCAGTGCCTTTAATATGCTAATGGACACTGTGACACTTCAAAAATGGATTATACTTTTCTGAAAATTATTTGACCATCAAAAAAGCATAGTCCTGCAAACAAAAGGTTTTAAACTTGTTCCTGCCAATGCAAGTTTCACTGCTGTCTTGACTCAAAGGAGTGTCCGATGCTGTGTTTGATTACGATACTATCCCCCAGCTCTAAACCCTGCCTACTCTACTCCACTTTGTGATGCAGAGGCCAAGACCCTGAAACCACATTATTCTTTAGTCATGTGGCTTCCTTTTGGGATGCCCTTGAGAGAGACTGGGGAGCAGGAGGAAGGGAGAGGGCTTTTCCTTCTTCCTTTCTCTTTGCTCTTTTTAGATATCACCCTACCAGTGGCCTTTCACTCGGCAGCAATAATTAGTTGCTGTCTTCAGCTTCCTTCCACACTCCCAGAGCCTCATTGCAGTCTGAGATGAGGTCGCAGGGCTCTAGGTAATGGCCCCCTTGGGAGTCAGAGCTCCAAATCCAAGAGGCCTCTCCTCAAAGCTCCGGAATACGAACAGGGGCTTGGCAGTGCCCCACCCTGAGACCTGGGTCCCACCTTTATGTGGCCCTCCCCAACTTCCAGGGCTGGCAATTCTAACCTCTTCCCTAAGAGTAGAAAGCTTGCTACCTAACTCTGTTATCTTTGTGTACCTTTGTGCTGTTTTTGAGCCCTCCAACATCTGCAACAAATTTCCCATATCAAATTCTCTCTGTTAAAATACCTAGTGTGGTATCTATTTTCCTGACTAGACCTCAGTGGAAAAAGAATGCACATGAGAGCTTCTCCTCCACAGGAGTGCCTTTGGAGATGGAGGGAGGCTGGGAAAGTAGGTAGAAGAGACAAAGACAGGGGAGGAAAAGCCTTGAATTCTTGCCTTGAATCTAAAGCAGTGGTTTTCAGACTTTAGAAATTCAAGTGAACTCAAACAAGTTCCATTTTGAAAACTTCACAACACCCCCTTGAAATAATAGGATACATTCCGAGGTGTTATTAAAATAGAATTATGAATTCCTTTTTCATCTATTAAGTTACTCAGCGATTTTAGTAAAAATGTAGGGAAATGTAACCTTTCTGCAGGGCTGTATTTGCCATAATTTTAAACACAGATTAACCATCCCAAGACAGTGGAAAGAGATAGTGGGACTTGGTAGGGTATTGGAATTAGAATATTGAAAATGCAAACATATGTTCTAATGGAATCTCTGGGGATACCATTTACAAATATTTGGTTTAAAAAAATAACTAAATCTCTGGGTCTCAAATTTGGCCGATCATTAGGACCATCAAGGAGATCGTTAAAATTACAGATTGCAGAACTTGACCTCAGGACCAGGGATTCCGACTCTGCTAGGCTGGGCCCCTGGAACTGTTATTTTTGGAAAACCCCATACGATCAAGAGATTCTGATCATTGACAGGATCCGTTAGTATATAGAATAAAAACTTTTCTTTTTCTTTATTTTTTTAAATTTATTTATTGGACAAAGAGAGACTCAGCGAGAGAGGGAACACCAGCAAGGGGAGTAGGAGAGGGAGAAGCAGGCTTCCCACTGAGCAGGGAGCCCAATTCAGGGCTTGATCCCAGAACCCTGGGATCATGACCTGAGCCGAAGGCAGATGCTTAACGACTGAGCCACCCAGGCGCCCCTAGAATAAAAACTTTTCTAATTTTTTTTTTATAGAACTTAGATTCAAAATTCAGTGTTTGGTTTTTGTGTTGTTTTTTTTCCCCTCCACTAACAGTCTGAGCTAGGAGCCGCGGTGCTGACAGTCTCTCTATGCTAGCAGGGGGCAGTGGGGAAACCCTGGGTTGGAAGAGACAAAAGGCTGTGGAGCTTCCCTCCAAGGCTGATTTTTGAAGGGCTTTTGATCATCTCCACCCAGTGTCAAAGCCAATCATGGACCCTCAGAGCCAAGGCAGTTCTGGCAGGTTGTTTCCATACCACGACACCATTTCTGTCGGCTTCTTGGGGCTCCGGGGGGCGCCTGCTGTCAGGATGCTGAGAGTCTAAGTTAGAAGTGGGCCTTTCACAACCAGTGCAGAGTTTTTTTCCAAGTCGTTCCCTTCCTGGGATTCTAAGCTATGGTGGCCAGGCCTCTGACTTGTGAAATAAACTACTGTCTGTGTCCACAGATCCTGCCAGGAGCTTCTCAGATAAACGGACCATGAAATGAATGGAAGAACATAGCCAAGGTGAGCAACGAGAAAGTCTCATTTAACTTGAGCTGAGGTCAGTTTTCTTGCCTGGAGAGCCTCAGTATTTTTAAAAAAAACTCTAGTGGAAAAGGGGAAAAAGGGCATCTACGTGGCGGTGCAAGTCCTCACTCCCTCCCTGTGCTCTTCCTAGTCACAACTGGCAAAGGTGAGAAAATCAAGACCTTCCTGCTCAAGGCCAGGGGAAAGGAGGCGAAATCTGTTAAGATCGAGAAAACTAAGGATAATGTGGGGTGTGCAGTTCAGTCCAGCAAATACCTTTACGCCTTGGACGAAGGGAAGGCAGAGAAACCGAAGCGGTCCCTGCCCCTGGGATGCACAGTGAAGGAGCTGAAATGAACCAGACATGCTGATTTAACTGTATTATAATTTTTTAATTCAAACAAATGAATAAATAATTATTTTAAGGGGTGGAAAGGATGCTTGTTTTCCAGTTGCTCCAGTTGGCCAATCACAGCGGCATCCGGTTTGGATTAATATTGCTGGGTTACTTGGGATAGCAGGTCCTGGATTTGATCAGGGAACTCACCAGGCTTGCGGCTTTTCAATAGTGGAATCTGTCGACACAAAAAATCCTCAGCACTTTGGGTGATTCAAGTGCACTTTCATAATTTGCTCTCATTTTACCCTCTTTGTTATTTCCACATTCCCCAAGAATCCATCACTCCCCTCTGAATTATGTGCCGCTTAGGACTGATGCTCATACCACCCGCTCAGGGAGGGCAACCTCAGCTTCTTGAACTCACAGAACCTATTGTTCCGTCCCTTTCTTACCCAGCGCTGTCACTGCAGCCCTATACTCCAGCTGGGAGGGCATGGAAATGACTCCCCAGAGAGCCATTCATCACAGTAATAAATGTTGTGTGTTTTACTAAGCTCCGTCAAAGTTCACCTCCACACCGAAGCAAAACAATTGTTCTCTATGCGTTCTTTTCTGTGTCAAAACATACTGTTCCCCAAAGCGCAGAAGCTATCCATCCGTCTATGTGTGGCAGGTAAGCTTGAAGCTGCGTACACATCTGCGCACAGACCGTGGGTGGATGTATTTGTTTTCAGTCCATGTGAGCCCCGGTGAGAGACCAGCGCTTACGAGACACCTCGATGCCTGGCGGAACCGCCACTTCCGCAGGCTTCGGGTAGAGACGACAACTACTTACACGTGTGCATTTTCAGTATTATTCTGAATTTTTTTCCTAGCCTCCCAGGTGTGTTGGTTTTAATTGCTTCACTCTCGTAAACATCTCCGAAGACGGTACTAGGTTAGTTAGCGGTGCAAGCCCGTTGCCGGCTTTCTGCTCTCCCCCTTTTTTTGCCCACACGCCCAAATTAACCAGCAACGTTCATTGCTCAGTAATGGGGCTGGGATTCTTCTCTGTAGAGTTCAGGAAGGCATAAAAGGCAGCCTGTCTTTACGCTAACATCAACTGTTTTCGTCATCTTCTTCCTACCAAATGCTCTCTGCCGACTTGAGAAAAGAAGCGAAGATTTCCCTAGCTTCTCAGAGCTTGCAGTCCAGCTGTTGAGCAATTTTAGAACAATTTACTATGTAAGTCACCCAACAAAACAAAACAAAACACACACACACCATGTCAAAACAAAACAGCTTGGGCAGCCTTTCCTTGTTTTTAAACATCATTTGCTCAATAACATATTGAATAAAATATATACCAACTCAATTTTGTCCAGCACTGTTTAATGCAATAACTTCCACACACACAAAGAGGCCTAAACATTTAGCCACACGTGTCATCAAATAAGAGGTGGTGTAATAATGTTCCGTAATTTAACATTCAGATTTTAAGATATGCCTTGTTAAGAAAAACAAAAGGGCTTGTTAACTCATTTGCTTTTCTTATTAACTCTATTTTTTAACTGACTGAGCAAACATCCAATTAGACGGATCCTTTGTTAGGGTCATACATTAGCTAAAGAGAAAAGAGGAAAAAACAACTAGAGCAGAAGCTAGGAATTTCCAAAGGCTTATTTTGTTGGAGTTAGGATATGATATCTTTTTTTTTTAATTTTTTTTTTTTAAGATTTTATTTATTTATTCGACAGAGATAGACACAGCCAGCGAGAGAGGGAACACAAGCAGGGGGAGTGGGAGAGGAAGAAGCAGGCTCATAGCAGAAGAGCCTGATGTGGGGCTCGATTCCATAACGCCAAGATCATGCCCTGAGCCGAAGGCAGGCGCTTAACCGCTGTGCCACCCAGGCGCCCCAGGATATGATATCTTTTATTATTTTTATTTATTTATTCATTTGTTTATACAAATTTTATTTATTTATTTGAGAGACAGAGAGTACAAGTTGGGGGGGGGCAGAGAGAGAGGGAGAAGCAGGCTCCCTCCCCACTGAGCAGGGAGCCTGACTCGGGGCTCCACCCCAGGATTCCAAGATCATGACCTGAGCTGAAGGAAGCCACTTAACTGACTGAGCCACCCAGGCACCCCAAGGATATGATATCTTTTAAATAGGCTGATGACAATCTGTCCCTTTATATATTAAAGATAAATGTCTCAGACATAATCCCTGTCTGGCTACCTTAATCTTAATTGCAGGAAAAGACAAAATGGAACACGGATTAAACAAAGAAACAAAAAACAGACTGTGCCAACAAGTATAAGGAAAGAACAGTTCCAAATTTTGTGTCGAATTTAACTGCCCTTCAGCTGATCCATACAGCCTGCTATGCCATATCGTTCCAAAAAAACACTGAAACTTTGGGTTTGGGTATGGATGCTCTCAGAAGTTCCACTGGTTTGATCAAAATCATGGTTGTGTAGACCCACCCATTCTTAGAGCAAAAATAGGTAACCAGGTTACAGGTTATAAGCTGACAATTAAGCTTTTTGTCAGGGAATCTGCAGTTCATAACCAAATCCCACATGAAAATGTTATATTTGCATTATTTTGAATTCTAAACTTTTTTCCACTGGTTTTATTGAGAAATAATTGACATACAGTATATCACTGTGTGAGTGTAAGGCATACAACGTGACGGTTTAATCCATACATATACTGTGAAGTGATTACCACAATAGATCCATCCTTTACATAGATACAATAAGCAGAAAAGAAAAAAAGAAAAAAATTTTCTCCTTGTGAGGAGAACTCAAAGGATTTATCCTTTTAACAACTCTCAACTATATACCACACGGCAATGGTAGCTCCAGTCACCATGTTATTTGTGACATTCCTAGCACTCACTTGGTTTACAGCTGGAAGTTCGTACCTTTTGACCACGTTTCTCCAATTCCCCCTCCCCCCCACCTTCCACCTCTGGTATCCACAAATCTGACCTCTTTTTCTGTGAGTTTGGTATTTTTGTTCTTTTTTCTTTTTTAGATTCCACATATAAGTGAGATCATACAATATTTATCTCTTTCTATCTGACTTATTTCACCTAGCATAATGTCCTCACGGTCCATCTATGTTGTTGCAAATGGTAGGATTTCCTTCTATTTTTTTTTTATGGCTGAATAATATGCCTGTGTGTGTGTGTGTGTGCGCGTATACGCACACACATATATAAACATGAGGGTGCAGATGTACTTTTGAGTTAGTGATTTCATTTTCTATGGATGTATTCCCAGAAGTGAAATTACAACATCATATGGTATTTCCATTTTTAATTTTTTGAGGATCCTCCATACTGTTTTCCATGGGGGCTGCACCAATCTACGATCCCACCAACAGGGCACCAGGGTCACCATTTCTCACCATCCTCACCAGGATCCATTCTGTCTTGTCTTTTTCATGACGGCCATTCTCACGGACATGAAGTGATATCGCATTGTGGGTTTAATTTGCATTTCCCTAATGACTAGTGATATTGAACATCTTTTTATGTACCTGTCGTCCTTTGATATATCTTTGTTGGAGAAATGTCTATCCAGGCCTTTTGCCTATTTTTTAATTGGGTTATTTGGGGTTTTTTTGCTATTGTATGAGCTCTTTAAATATTTTGGATATTAGTCCCTTATCAGATATTTGCAGATGTTTTTCCCACTCCATAGGTTGTATTTTTACTTTGTTGATGATTTCTTTGGCTGTGCAGAGCTTTTTAGTTTGATATAGTCCTACGTGGTTTTGGTTTTGCTGCTTGTGCTGTAGGTGTCATATGCAGAAGATCATTACCATCACCTATGTCGAGGAGATTTATTCCTATGTTTTCTTATACAAGTTTTATGGCTTCACATCTAACACTTAAATCTATAATCCATTTTGAGTTAATATTTTGTGAGTGGTACAAGATATGGGCCCAGTTTTATTCTTTTACATGTGAATATCCAGTTATCCCAGCACCATTTATTGTAGAGACTGTGTTTTCTCCATTGAGTATTCTCGACTCCCTTGTCAAATATTGGTTGACCGTATATGATTGAGTTTATTTCGGGGCTCTCAATTCTGTTCCACTGGTCTATTTGTCTGCTTTTATGCCAGTGCCATACTGTTTCAATGACTACGGCTTTATAGTGTAGATTGAAACCAGGAAGTGTGGTGCCCCTACTGTGTTCTTTCTCAGGATTTGTTTGGCTCCTCAGAATTTTTTGTGGTTTCGTGTAAATTTTAGGAGCTTTTTTTCTATTTCTGTAAAATATGCTATTAGAATCTTGATAGGGATTGAATTGAATCTCTGGATGGCTTTTAGTAGTATTGGCATTTTAACAGTATTAATTCTTCCAATCTATGAACATGGGATATATTTCCATTATTTTGTGTCTTCTTTTATTTCTTTCATCAAAGTCTTACAGTTTTCACAGTATAAGTCTTTGACTTCCTTAATTAAATTTATCCCTAAGTATTTTATTGTTTTTCATACAATTGTGAATGGGAACCATGTCTTTATTTCTATTTTGGAAAATTTATTGTTAGTGTATTGAAATGCTACTGATTTTTGTATGTTAATTTCATATCCTGCCATTTTATTGAATTTATTGATTAGATCTAACAGTTTTTGGTTGAGTCTTTAGGATTTTCTATATATAAAATTATGTCATTGGCACATAGAAACAATTTTACATCTTCTTTTCCAATGCTAACACTTTTATTTCTTTTTCTTGCTTGATAAACCTGGCTAGGACTTCCAGTATTATGTTGAATATGAGTGGTAAGAGTGGGCTTGTTCCTGACCCCTGCTTGTTCCCAGCCCTAAAGGAAAAACTTTCAACCTTTCACCATTGAGTATGATGTTAGCTGTGGCCTTGAATTGTGTGAAATGCTTTTCCTGTGTTTTACATCCCAGGGATAATCCCACTTGATTATGGTGTATGATCCTTTTCGCGTGCTGCCGAATTCAATTTGCTAGTATTTTATAGAGAATTTTCGAATCTTTATATTTAGCAGAGATATTGGCCTATAGTTTTCTTTTCTAGTAGTTTCCTTTTCTAGTTTTAGTATCAGAATAATGTTGGCTCATAAAATGACTTTGGGAGTGTTCCCTCTTCTTTGATTTTTGGAAGAGTTTGAGGAGGATTGGTGTTAATTCTTCTTTAAATGTTTGGTAAATTTTACCAGTGAAGCCATCTGTCTGGGCTTTTCTTTGATGGGGAAATTTTGATTACTGATTAATCCCCTAACTAGTAATTGGTCTATTCAGATTTTCCATTTCTTCGTGATTCAGTCTTGGTAAGTTGTATGTTTCTAAGAATTCTTCCATTTCTTCTAGGCTGTTCAGTTTTTTGGCTTATAGTTGTTCATGAAAGCCTATTATGATCCTTTGAATTTCTGTAGTACCAGTTGTAATATCTCTTTTTCATTTACAATTTTGTTGTTTGGGTCCTTTGTCCTTTTTCCTTGGTTAGTGTAGCTAAGGTTTTGTCAATTTTGTTTATCTTTTCAAGGAAAAACTCTTTGTTTTGTTAGTCTTTTCTATTATTTTTCTGCTTTCTATTTCATTTATTTATGCTCTAATCTTTATTATTTCCTTTCTTCTGCTAAATTTCAGCTCAGTTTGTTCTTTCTCTAGTTCCTTAAGGCTTAGAGTTAGGTTATTTATTTGGAAACTTTCATGCTTCTTAATATAGGCATTTTATTACTATGAATTTCCCTACTTAGAACTGCTTTTGCTGAATCCTATAAGTTCTGGTATGTTGTGCTTCCACTTTCATTTGTCTTAAGAAACTTTTTATTTACCCTTTATTTTGAAGAAATTGGTTGATCCATTGATTGATTAAGAGAGTGTTGTTTAATTTCCATGTGTTTGTAAATTTTCCAGTTTTCCTCTTGTTACTGATTTCTAGTTTCATGCCATTGTTGGTCAGAGAAGATACTTGGTATAATTTCAATCTTCTTGAATTTGCTAAGACTTGCTTTATGACCTAATATATGCTCTATCCTAGAAAATGTTCCATGTGTGCTTAAGAGGAATGTGTACCCATGCTGTTTTGGATGGAATGTTCTGGATACGTCTTTTAAGATTTATTTGGTCTACAGCATTGTTCAAATTCACTGTTTCCTTATTGATTCTCTGCCTGAATGATTTATCTATTGTTGAGAGTAGGATATTAAAGTTCCCAACTATTATCATATTACTGTTTATTTCTCCTTTTAGCTCAGTTTTTGCTTTATATATTTAGGTGCTCCAATGTTGGGTACATATATATTTATAATTCTTATACCTTCTTGATGTATTGAACCATTTATCATTATATAGTGACTTCGTTTGTGTTCTTTTGAGTAATTACTACAGGATTTTCCATTGTGGTTACCATGGGACTTACATAAAACATCTTAAACTTATAATCCCCTATTTTATATTGATCAAAATTTAACGTCAATAGAACTTGTACACTTTCTTTTATTTCCCCTCTCCCTTACATTTTAGGTTATCACTGATACAATTTACATTTTTTATGATGTAAAACTAATAGCATATTATTGTAGTTATGGTTATTTTTATTACTTATTTTCTTTTAAACTCTGGTTGTAAATGAGTTATGCACCACTATTACCATATTGCAGAATCTAACTAGGACTATATATTTACCATTATCAGTGAGATTTACAGTACCTTTTTATGTTTTTATGATGTTAATTAGCATTGTTTTACTTCTACTTTCTGTCCCTTTCTCTTACTCTTCTCCTTCAGGAATTCCCATAATGCAAATACTGTTCCTTTCTTTCTGTCCTGTAATTCACAGAGGTTTTTGTAACTCTTTTTAAAATTTGTATTTAGTTCGTCCTCTTATAGGTAATTTCCAGTGTTCTATCCTCTAGGTTACTAATTCGAGGATTTGTTTGTTTGTTTGTTTGTTTGTATGCTGAATACAGCCTTTGGCCTCTTCTACCGGGGAATGTAACCAGGGCATATGGAAGCCGCATTACCCGTTCAACAGCCTAGCATACAGTGGCACTGAAACAGAAAGCACAGCCGATGGTGTCCCCCATCTGCAGAGCAACACTGGTGGCCTCACCTGACCAGGGAATTCAATGCACACTGTGGCCTGATTTGGGTTCCCAAACAATGAGCTGTATAGCCCCTGGGTACTGTCCTGCAGCTCTGCCAGGGAAGGGAAGCTAATCCGTAGTCCCACCTATTATTGAATATAGTACCCAGTCCCCTCTAGTAAGACTGACCAGGGAATCCAGGCAATTGTGAAGCCCATCCTACATTCTCATTTAGATAGAGTACCAAGTTTCCTGGTCAGAATGTGCCCATGACACTGTTCTGCAGGTGAGCAAAACTACTGGCTGGGATTACTACTTGGGCACTGCAGGTATGAACTTGGCTGCCAAGACCCATGTGCTGGTTGCTACAAGCCCCTTCTCTCTCTCTGTCAGAGTTAGATTTCCAGTGGTTGAGTCCTGCAGATTCCCCTGCAATTCCGTGGTGCGAGATTAGAGGAAGAGCTCCTGCAAAGCCACCTGTAATGCTGGGGGTGGCTGATTGTTTCCCCTGGGTTCTCTTTTCCCATTGGAAGAACCGAAGGTGCAGGGAAGACCTCTTCATGGGGTGCTGCACTGGTCTAGGGGACAGGCAGTTTGGTCAATATGTAGCCACTTCTCTTACCCTTTTAAAGCAGTGTGTCTTGGTCTCTGTGGTACAGGGAGGTGCTTCAGCCTTCCAGCCATGTTCTAAGATTCTCTCAGTGGTGTCTTGTTGTTAAAGAGTTATTAGTTCTGCTTGTGAGAGGGAGTGAGGTTAGGAACAACCTATGTACCATCTTGTGACGTCACTCCCTAAATTCTAAACTTTGATTGGAGATGATAAGGAATATTACATATATATATATATATATATAATGGAATCTGAGCAATGTATTGATTAGTCAGTGACTAACATATTAATCACAAGCTCCTTTTTTTTTAAAAAAAGATCTTGGTTTATTTATTTGACAAAAGAGAGAGAGCAAGAGTGCACAAGTACACAGAGTGGCAGGCAGAGGGAGAAGGAGAAGCAGACCCCCGACTGAGCAGGGAGCCTGACTCGGGGGCTCAATCCCAGGACGCTGGGATATGACCTGAGCCGAAGGCAGACACTTAACCAACTGAGCCACCCAGGCGCCCTTTCTTTCTTTCTTTCAAGTTTATTTATTTAAGTATCACTATACCAAATGTGGAGCTCAAACTCACAACCCCAAGATCAAAGAGTCATACGCTCCTCCAGTTGAGCCAAACAGGTGCCCTAATCACAAGCTTTTTAATAAAACATCTAAAAGAAAAGTTACAAAACCTTAACCCAGATGTTTGATGGATTTTAAAGATCTACATACCTTGTTTTTGTCAGAGTTCATGTTTTTCAATAAATCTTTCCATTTTTAATCTAACTTTTTCTCGTGATACTTCATCATTATATTTTGCTTCTTCTGATTTAAGACCTAAACTTTTTTGAAATATTGTAGTGGATGATAATTTTAAGTAGTAAGACATAGACTGTTGGTTGTTCCCCAAACCAGAATCCTCTTCTCACTGAGCTCACACATGGTTTCCAAGGCCCTTGTTGCTATTAGACATGGCCCTGAGCCCGAGTCCTGAGCCAATGGGATGTATGCAGAAGTGACATGGAGCTTCTGGGCTTCTCCCCAAGACCTTCCCGTGAGTACTTCTCTAGGCTCTTTCTTTCCTCTTCAGCCAGATTAAATGCAAATAAGTGCAGGGCCCTTGGTAACCATATACTGAAAATGGCAGAGACAAGATGGAAGGAACTTGGGTACCAAAAATTACTGCTTGAAAGAACACGTCCCAGGGGCACCTGGGTGGCTCAGTCAGTTAAGCGGCTGCCTTCAGCTCAGGTCATGATCCCAGGGTCCTAGGATCAAGCCCCTCATCTGGCTCCCTGCTTCTCCTTCTCCGTCTGCTCCCCTGCTCCTGCCCTCTCTCTCTATCTCAAATTAATAAATAAAATCTTTAAAAGAAAGAAAGAAACAAAGAAAGAAAGAACCCATCCCAAAGGACAAGAATACCCATTTGTATGATCAAGGAGTAAAACTTCTGCACTGAAATATTTTTGGATATATATGTCACTACAAAACATAGGAAGGTCTCCAGCACATAAAAGCCTTCTTATTCAGGGCAAATGTGTAGTGACAGGTCCTCACCTCCTACCACTGTAGCTACAGGTAGATAGATATCCCTTGTCTCTTCTCCCTGTCGGGAAGAACATGGTATACGGCCTTCACCTCATCAATTAAGTGCTCCTGCTAGGGCTTTGACACAGAATGATGCGCTTAATTATTATTTCTCTGTTTTGAACAAGGACCTGTGACACTGTCTCCACAGAACTGATTTTCCTTGTAGGTTTTATATGGATAGTTAACTTCTTTTATGGCTCTTAATTCAACTAATCAACAAGTAAACATCTCTAGGTTAAGTTTCAGAGAAATTCTTCTGAGATGTTAGAGGTATTTCTGCAAAAAAATATTGTGATATTTCTGTCAAAATTAGGAGATTTATGTTTTAGGATGTGCTTAAATGAACTTATTCTCTCCCTATTTTTGCTGTCTGGCAACTGGTAAACCCTACAGATTTTGTATTTGTTTATTAATACTCTATGGCTTTGGCTAGTGGTTTTCAGCATGTTTACCATAAAGAATTTGTTTTCTAACTTTTGCCCTCTTCAGAATCTATGTAGATTGAAGGATTTTAAATCCCTGAAGACTTTTATTAAGTGACAATAAATCTGCCTTTTTGTATTTTGTTACTTTTCTCCTACTTCTCACTCTGGAATAAGTGGCAGGGTAAGAAGAGGCCTTTCTAAGGAGTGGGCATGGCTTTAACATGGGCTAGCAGACATCAGAAATTAGAAATTTGGTGGGCATTTAGAATTACTAATCATATCCCCATCAGTTTACTTTTATAATATTTATTTTTCTAGATATTATGTGAGTGCTAAGGACACAGAAATGAGTAAGACATGCTCTCTGTCCAAGAAATCATATACACAAAAAGGCATACCCCAAATGGTGTGGCGGCCTTGTGTATAGGTGGATATGAAAGGAAGAGGGTTCTTTATTAGTCTCCTAGGGCCGTTGTAACAAATTACCACAAACCGAGTGGCTTAAAACAACAGAAATTTATTCTCTCACGGTTCGGGGGACTAGATGTCTAAAATCAAGGTGTTGGCAGGTCCATATTCCCTCCGAAGTCTCTCAGATCGAATCCTTCCTTGATTCTTCCAGCTTCTGGAAGCCACAGTCTCTGGCTCCATCTTTACATGGCCTTCTCCCCCATTTCTGGGTCCAAATTCCCTTCTCCTTATAATGACACCAGTCATACTGGATTCAAAGCCCACCCTAATTCAGTATGATCTCATCTTAACTTGATTATGTCTGAAAGAGCTTATTTTCAAATAAAGTCACTTTCGCAGATTCCAGGTGGCCGTGAATTTTGAGGGGACTCTGTTTAATCCAGTACAAGCTTCCAATGCAAGTCAGAAAGATGATCAAAGGATGTTTCCTAGAGGAAGAAGGTGATAGCTGAGCTGCACCTCGAGGGGTAAATGGAAGTTAAAGGAGAAATAAGATGGTTTATCACCTAAACATGTGTGTTACCACATAAAGCAGATTTTTAAAAATGCCTTCTACACAGAAAATTTTATTATATTCCTTATTTTAATTAAGACGAGGTTCAGTCTCGATCACTTACTTTGTCTTTCTTTATAGTAGTGTCTCCTTCCCTGCTTTAATCCAAGCAATCCTACTTCATTCTCAGCTGTGAAATATTTAGAGTCCATGTGCTAAATACATATCACATTAACACTTCCTAGTGCAAGAATCTCTCTGTAATCCCAGCCTCCTGGCCTTATTCCAACTGTAAACATGAAACACCTGTAGGCCGCTCATTTTCCTCTGATTTGGAATGTAAAAGTATTCTCACTCATAAGGAAGTACAAAAGACGCCTGCATTAGGGTCAGACCTGACTTCATTCATTCATTCAATCATTCATTCCACAAGTTTTTTTGAGTACTGTGTGCACCCCACTGTGCTAGGTGTGGAGAAGATTAAAAAGATAAATATAATATATGTCCTGTCCTCAAAAAGTCTATAGTCTGATAGGGAGAAAGAAAACATAAGTAATATATACCATTTCTGGCATGCAATAATTACTCAAGATATTTGTTGAAGTGAATAAAAAGATTTAAACATGGACCAGAAGGAATTATTCCTGACCTTAAACTTCTTGAGAGTAGATTCTGGGCTCTTGCCTGCTTGGATTTTTTTTTTTTTAAAGATTTTCTTTATTTGACAGAGAGAGAGAGTGAGAGAGAGCACAAGCAAGAGGAGTGGCAGAGGAAGGAGAAGCAGGATCCCCACCGAGGAGGAAACCTGACACAGGGCTCAATCCCAGGTCACCAAGATCGTGACCTGAGCCGAAGACTGATGCTTAACTGACTGAGCCGCGCAGGTGCCCCTGCTTAGATCTTTTAAGCGTACTTAATTCCTCAAGCCTTTGAGTCCGAAGTTTAGTACTTAACCCTGCTGGGATCCCTGCCACCTTGTTTTATTTCCATTGTGACCCTCGCCCTGTTTTAGGCTTAAAAAGGTGCGCAACTTTCTAGGAGCAACCATATCTCAGCTGTGTCTCTTACAGCTTCCTGCTGATAGCTTGAGAGTCACTGCTGTGCAAACACACTGTTGACTACTTGGTGGGACAGATGATGAGGATCTTTCTTTCAAACTGCTATGACTACTTCCCATCTAGTTTTCACCTCCTGAAACTTATGAGAGATCTGAAGTCATCACCTCAACTTCAAACCTAGTGTTCTGAGGGGTCCTATAGGACAGATGGGATAGGAATTTGAAGACTTGTTTCTCCATATGCTTAGGGAATTGCTGGATCATATGATAGTTTTATTTTTAATTTTTTGCAGAGCCCCCATACTGTTTTCCATAGTGGCTGCACCAATTTACATTCCTACCAACAGTGTATTTCCTTACCAACCCTTGTTACAGTTTCTTGAGTATAGCCATTCTAACAGTGCGGGGTGATATCTTGTGGTTTTGATTACATTTCCCTGATGACTAGTGATGTTGAGCACCTTTTCATGGACCTCTTGGCCATCTGTAAATCTTCTTTGGAAAAATGTTTATTCAGATTCTCTGTCCATTTTTTTTTTAAAGATTTTTATTTATTTATTAGACAGAGATAGAGACAGCCAGCGAGAGAGGGAACACAAGCAGGGGGAGTGGGACAGGAAGAAGCAGGCTCATAGCGGAGGAGCCTGACGTGGGGCTCGATCCCATAACGCCGGGATCATGCCCTGAGCCGAAGGCAGACGCTTAACCGCTGTGCCACCCAGGTGCCCCAATCTCTGTCCATTTTTAATCAAATCGTTTTCTTGCTATTGAGTTGTATGAATTCTTTATATATTTTGGATATTAATTTCTTAACAAATATATGATTTGCAAATATCTTCTCCCATTCAGTAGGTTGCCTTTTCATTTTGTTGATGGTTTCCTTTGCTGTGCAGAAGCTCTTAGTTTGACGTAGTCCCATTTGTTTATTTTTGCTTTTGTTGCCCACCCCTTTGGTGCCGGTCCGAAAAATCATCACCAAGACCAATGTCAGGGAGCTTACTGCCGATGTGTTTTTCTAGCACTTTTGTGGTTTCAGGTCTCACATTCAAGTCTTCAATCCATTTGGAGATAATCTTTAGATATGGTGTAAGATAGTCGTCTAGTTTCATTCTTTTGCATGCAGCCGTCCAGTTTCCCCAACACCTTTTATTGAAGAAATTGTCCTTTTCCCATTGTATATTCTTGCCTCCTTTGTCATAAATTAATTGACCATAAAGTATGTGGGTTTATTTCTGGGTTCTCCTCCGTTCAGTTGATCTGTGTGTCTGTTTTTATGCCAATACCGAAGTATTTTTACTACTATAGCTGTATAACACAGTTTCAAATTATGAAGTGTGATACCTCTGGCTTTGTTCTTCTTTCTTAAGATTACTTTGGCTGTTTGAGGTCTTTTGTGGCTCCATACAAATTTTAGGATTGTTTTCTCTATTTCTGTGAAAAGTGCCATCAAATTTTAATAGCGATTGCATTGAATCTGTAGATTGCTTTGGGTAGTATGGACGTTTTAACAATATTAATTCTTTCAATCCATGAGCATGGAATATCTTTCCATTTATCTGTGTCTCCTTCAATTTGTTTCATCAGTGTCTTACAGTTT
This sequence comes from Ursus americanus, assembly GCF_024610735.1. Classification (NCBI taxonomy): domain Eukaryota; kingdom Metazoa; phylum Chordata; class Mammalia; order Carnivora; family Ursidae; genus Ursus; species Ursus americanus. The sequence continues at coordinate 59,408,351 of NC_142139.1, forward strand.
TCAGCATACAGGTCTTTTACCTCCTTGGTTAAATTTATGCCTAGGGGCACCTGGGTGGCTCAGAGGTTAAGCACTGGACTCTTGTTTTATCTCAGGTCATGATCTCAGGGTTGTGAGATCCAGCCCAAAGTTGGGCTCCATGCTCAGCAGGCAGTCTTCTCAAGATTCTCTCTTCCTGTCCCTCAGCCCCTCACCCCACGTGCATGCACACTCTCTCTTTCTCTCTCTCTGGAATAAATAAATAAATAAATAAATAAATAAATAAATAAATAAAATCTTAAAAAAATTATTCCTAGGTATTTTACTCTTTTTGGTGCAATTGTAAATTGTTTGGGATTGTTTTCTTAATTTCTCTCTTTTTTTAAAGATTTTATTTATTTGAGAGAGGGAGAGAGAGAGAGAACATGAGCAGGGGGAAGGGCAGCGGGAGAGGGAGAAGCAGACTCCCCACTGAGCAGGGAGCCTGAAGCAGGGCTCAATCTCATGACCTTGAGATCATGACCTGAGCTGAAGGCAGCTGCTTAACTGACTGAGCCACTCAGGCGCCCCTTAATTTCTGTTTTTGATAGTTCATCATTAGGGAATGGAAATGCAAAAGGTTTTTGTACGCCAGTTTTGTATCCTACAACTTTACCGGATTTGTTTATTAGTTCTAACATTTTTTTTGTATGTATGTGGTCTTTAAGGTTTTCTACATATCATATTCGGTCATCTGCAAATAAGGACAGTTTTATTTCCTCCTTTCCAATTTGGATGCCTTTTATTTCCCTTTCTTGTTTTACTGTTCAATGCTATGTTGAATAAAAGTGGTGAAAGTGGGCATCTTTTTCTCATTCCTGATTGTAGAGGAAAGTTTTCAGCTTTTTATCACTGAGTATGAGGTTAGCCATGGGCTTGCCAAAATATGTCCCCTTTATACTCACTTTGTTGAGATTTTTTAAGTGGATGTCAAATTTATAATGAATTTTTGAATTTTACCATAAAAGGATGTTGAATTTTGTCAAATGTTCTTTCCACATCAGTTGAGATGCTCATATGATTTTTATCCTTTATTTTGTTAATGTGCTGCATCACACGGATTGATTTGCAGACGTTGAACCGTCCCTCCATCCCTGGAATAAATTCCAGCTGATCATGGTGTATGATCTTTCCAATGCATTGTTGAATTTAGTTTGTTAATATTTTGTTGAGGATCAATGGAGGATTTAATGGAGATACTTCTGGGCCCATTAATTTTTCTATTTTATTAACTACAAAAGTTATACATGATTTTTTTTTAATTCAGACAATACAGAAGTAAAAAATAATGGCTCCCCCTTCATGCACCTAAACATACTACTATTTCCTTTCTTCTTTACGATTACCATGTAACCGGTATAAACATTATCTTTTTGGAAGTCCGTGAGGTCAAAGCCATTTTCACAATAGTAAGACATTATTTGCCTTTTTCACTGGGCTGTTGGCACTGATGGTGCAAAAGCAATGGCGTGTAAAACCGCTCGTGTCTTAGCATGAAACAAGGCCGCGGCTTCTAACTGTACTAGGAGTCACTGTATTCCTCAATGCCATGCACTCACAGGAACAACAAAAAAGGCCTCTCTTAATTACGAATGTTCTTGAAATATCAGTAAAAATGATTACTTTTATTAAATCTCAACACCGAATATGCATGTTTTGAATATCCTGTGAAACAGAATGGGGCACCCAGATAAAGCACTTCTGCTGTTACTGAAGTATGAAGGGTGTCTGGAGGATAAGCACGTGTGACATGGGTGTTAGGAGCTGACTGGCCTCCCTTTTCATTAGGATGCCATTTATACTTGAAAGAATGACTGGCAGACTATGGTTATTCAGATTGAGTTTGGGCTGATATTTATTTTTATTTTTTAATTTTTATTTATTTATTTATTTATTTAAAGATTTATTTATTTATTTATTTATTTATTTGACAGAGAGACAGCCACCGAGAGAGGGAACACAAGCAGGGGGAGTGGGAGAGGAAGAAGCAGGCTCCTAGCAGAGGAGCCCGATGTGGGGCTCGATCCCCGAACGCCGGGATCACGCCCTGAGCCGAAGGCAGACGCTTAACGACTGCGCTACCCAGGCGCCCCTTGGCCGATAATTATTTTTAAATGAACCAAGCGAGGCGTCGCTGCAAGGAATGTTGCCAACAATAAAATTTAAGCTTTAAAGTGAAACTTGAATTTTGAAAAATTTGTATTTGCCACTATGAGCTCGATCGCTTCCCAATATGTAAAGACATTTCTGATGAGATTACTGGTTTTATTAATTAATGTTGTTTTTTAAAATATAACTCAATTACGATTTTCCAAACAATCCGTGCCTTATGTTATGATATCAAGCATGGGGAAGAGATCCATTCAAAGTGCAGAGCGGGCACCTGGGTGGCTCAGTCAGTTAAGCGTCTGTCTTCAGTTCGGGTCATGATCTCAGGGTCCTGGGATGGAGTCCCCTGCTGGGCAGGGAATCTGCTTCTGCCTGTCCCTCTGCCCGTGCTCCTACTTGTGCACTCTCTCAAATAAATAAATAATTTTTTTTTTAAAAAGTGCAGGGTGGACTAATGGATTTTAATGAAACAGAAATGCAGCTCATTGATATGGTTTCAGATATCACATTGTAAATAACCTTTAAGAAATTACCACTTGTGGTGATCGTCCGGTTGTGGTGTAATGTCAAGGGGAAGCTACAGTTATCTGAAAAGGCTATTTAAATACTCCTCCCTTTTCCAACTACATCGTCTGTTTGAAGATGGATTTTCATCATATATTTCAACCAAAAAAACATAGAATGGATTGATTGCAGAGGAAGATATGAGAATGCAACTGTCTTCTATTGAATCAGACATTAAAATTTATAAGTGTTAAAATAACACTTCTCTAATTTTTTTGGGAAATATAGTTATTTTTCATAAAGAATATTGTTAGCATGAAGTAAATAATATATTTTTAATTGCTCCATTTTAATTCCTAATATTGTTAATATCAATAGATACAACTAACATGAACAAAACCTCTTTGGGGAACTCAATAATTTTGAAGACTGTAAAGGGGTCCAGAACCAAACACTGATTTAGAAGAATATTTAATGAAACACGAAAATAGTGGAAATTCCATGTCAAGGAGTAAAAAACAGAATATAGAAATGTCACCTAGTAGGGTGACAGCTAAGTAAAAAATATACACAGAAAAGTAATAGGATGACACACAACAAAAAGAATAATAATTTAGGAAATTCAAGTTTTCTTCTATTTTCATGAACTGTCCAAGTTTTCCACAGCAACACAATTTTGACTTTATAATCAGGAAAAATAAAATTTCAATTCCAACCACAGATCAAACATTTGCATTATAATCGTGGCAGCCCCCAAAAGAACATTACGTTTTCCTTTTATTAGTTATGAATAAGGATTTAATCTGACTATAAGACAATGAGGTTTTTAAATAAACTTCCCAAAATCAAATGAGTGTATTTCTTCCTCGTAGTTCCCCTAGAAGGCTATATGCTTATTCAAATGATGTTTTTCAGAAGCCTTACCGAAGAATTATCTGTAGAGAGAGTCAGCCACAGAAGAAATTAATCTTCCGTCTCCATAGAGATACGGCCTTCTCTCTCCCTCCCTCCCGTGCCCGCTGACGCTAACGGTGTGCGTCGTGGTTGATGTCGGTCTGGAGAGGTGTTGAGAGCGACGAGGCAGGGCTGCAAGGCCACGTGCAGAGAAGTAGCCCAGGCAAGCCGCTCGGGCCCCAAATAAAAGCGAGTGCATCTGTGTACCGTGAGATCCTGCAGCGGCTAGCGGAGGTTTACCTGGCTGTACTCTAGGAAGGGGAGTTAAGTGAGGAATCAGCGGCACTTGCCTTTTTTATCCCTACCCTGTACTCAGTATGATATTGAGCACAAAACAAAGGCTCGATTAATGGATATTAATTGGAGCATCTGTGACACTCTGCATAGTTCTGGCTGGAGTCTGGATTGTTAATATCAACTTGGTATTGAGCTTATTTAGACTAATGGGTAATTGAGGTTTCCAAGTAGCCTACGACTTGCTCTCCTACCAGGGTGACTAGTAGGGTGACAGCTGCTATGTTTGCCTGGGATTTTTCTTTTTTTTTTTTTTTCATTTTTTTAAAAGATTTTATTTATTCTTGGGAGACAGAGGATGAGCACAAGTATAAGCACAAGCAGGGGGAGGGGCAGAGGGAGAAGCAGACTCCATCCCAGGACCTTGGAATCATGACCAGAGCCAAGGGCAGATACTTAACCAACTGAGCCACCCAGGTGTCTCACCTAGGATTTTTCTAGTTTTAGCACTAAAACCCATACATCCCAGGAACCCCCTCAGACCCAGGCAACACGGGACGGTTGGTCACTCTATTCTCCAATGACCCAACTTTATAATTATGCAACTTCTCTTCATTTTAATTTGACTTGTCTTCTCTAGCCAAGTGTGTATGCCCAACGCCAACCAAAGCTGGAGGAGGCATCGGTAGGCCCAGCCTTCTGACCTGCTGCTGTACGGCTTTGTCCTACAGATGAGCAAGCCAGAACAAAGGGGCTAACTGCACAGAGACGGCACCCAACTTATAGCATGGTTATAATTTTCCCGGGAAAGGCTTGGGTCCCGGCTTACCCATCCAGTCCTTTTGAAGAGTGACTGCTTTTCAGGGTAAGTTATCACTTCTATTTTGCCCGACCGCTTATGGAAAGACAAACTAAAGAGGCCGAAATGAACCTCCTAAGAACAAGGTTTTAATGCCAGGGTTTGACAGGCCGGAAAACTTGCATCTCTGGAAAGGAGCCCAAGCCTTAACGCAGCCGAAATGAAGACTTATTTTTATTTTTATTTATTTTTGCATACAGAGAGGAATGGCGATGTCATCCACGGGCGAGACACATCTGAATTTGTGGATTTTTTTCTTCTTTAACTCTCTTAATTGGATGAAAGTATGCTGCTGCTGATTTATGGATCACCAGTTGGGCCAGGCATCATTTTCAATGTGCACAGCTGCTCAGCAGTAGTTTAACTTGGCAGATAGTATTAAACCGTAGAATTGTGTCATTTATTTGTATATGCGTACAATGGCCTCCTTGTGCGGGTTCTTCAGAAACCCTTGCAGGCATGGTTTGGACTGGGCGTTTAAGGCGTCTTATGGAGTGATTTATTCCCTTGGAAGGTTTTCAAAGTTTCCAGAATGAAGCATGAGATATCGTTTTATGCCATTGATAAGTTCCCGGGGGAATCACAGAGACAGCCTGAAGTGGAGAGGTTACAGAGTGAGAGGTCTCAAGCTTACATTTGGGAACTCCAATTTCAGTGGTCATCCAGGCAATGTAGGACATGTTGCTGCTGACAAGAGTCTCGCTTTCATTATGACATGTCGCAGGGAAGAAGCTAAAAGAGGGGGCTGATCTAATACAAGGCATCGCAGCATAAATAACTCGAAAAGCTCTGTTGACAATAGAAAATCTGGCATTCATAGTACTTAACAATGCTATCTTCAAATTCAAAGGGCCCTGAGATTTGTCACTGTTGTCCTTTGTAGTCAAGGATGACACTGTTGACACTGTGGTTATCCCTGCATGCAAGTGTGGCTGAAAATACCCGAGTGTGACAGATGATAAGGCCTTTCTGCGGAGTGTATGTGGAGAACCTTTTTTTGGTTTGTGTCTGTTGGCCTCCCGAGCACATGGCTCGCCTTGTCACAGTCATCCTGTCTCTGTCTGCAGCAGACCTAGCTGCTCTGCTTACGGCCTCTTGGCCCCGGCCTTCCACAAACGTCTCCTTTGCTTGAATGTCTTTCCCTCAGGGTCTTGTGGTGATTACACATCCTGCCTGATGGGCTTACCATCTCCCATGCCGAAGCTGCCAGGCCGGCCAGTGCCGGGCCTCCTTCCTTTGCTGCGGCTTGTGAGAAAATCACTTCGAGGTGGGCTGTGTTCCTCATTAGCTTTTATTGGTGATTTTATTTTGCCACTTGAAAATTGAATGTGTTCAACTGGAAAGATCACAGAGGCTGAAATAACTTGTTCCCCTTTCTCAGTGCTGCCTGTCTTAGACCGGAAAAAGCAGAGGAAATGCTTTTGGCTGAGATATGCCTCTCCCATAGGTAGACTGAGTGAACATGTATGCAGTTTGTTGACTTAAAAAATGGTTCCACACCCATGAGAGACTATGGACTCTGGGAAACAAACTGAGGGCTTCAGAGGGGAGGGGGGTGGGGGGATGGGTTAGCCCGGTGACGGGTATCAAGGAGGGCACGTATTGCCTGGAGCACTAGGTGTTCTGCGTAAACAACGAATCATGGAACATGACATCAAAAACTAAGGATGTACTGTATGGTGACTAACATAACATAATAAAATTTTCTAAAAATGCAAAAAAATGGTTCCACAACAGCCTACGCTCAAAATCTTGTTTTTAAGGCCCAGATTCCCAAAAGGTCATCCGTGACGCCTAATGACAGGTGTCCACAAGCCACTGGAACTATCTCAAAAAGCCCCCCTTGCTAGGACTGCTCAGGCGACTTGGCTTTGGGCAGTGGTGGTAATTAGATCGGGTCGGGGTACAGCACTGGTGATCTCATGCTGATAGCAAGCAAGTTGACTGCTCATTACTTTACCTCTTTGGCCAATAAAAATCTTTTTACATGTGGGTTCAGGATGGGGGTGAGGAAGGATAGTGAAAGGTTTTCTTTATGGTCTTTGAGCCTTAAGATCTCCTACAGGAGGAACTGCAAATTGTCTTGGATAGGGAAACCAAAAAAAAAAAAATCTTAGTTATTTAACCTCGGAGTGAGTTGCCTTGTCAGATCTTCTTTGAGAAGAATCTAAATTGAGAGTAGCTTCGTGCATGAGGAGATTGTCATGAGGATGGTTGCTGAGAGGGATGAAAGCTCAGACCCAACCAGGGTCACTGGGCTTCCCCGGAAGGGAAAGACTTGACCCAGATCACCCATGAGCAGCAAAAGGCTACTGGGTGTCCAAGAAAAAATGTCTCACCAGAGAGAGAAGAGGCCTGAAAGTAGGAGTGGGGGAGGAATTGAAACCATACTTTGCCTACATCACAATTTTACCTCCCTTTGGTTTGAGGTCATCCAACATAGTGTCATCTTTTTTTTGAAGTTGTTTCTCCAAGAAATGTCTCTGACAACTTTCATGTCTTCTTAGACTTTTATGGACACTAGAAGTGAGGCACAGATTCCCAAGACCCCAGTGCGTGTAGCCAGTCTCTGATCTTCCAGTTATCCTATTTTGTTTTAGAGTAACTAAAAGGAATGGGATTGAGAATAAGCAAGCATCTGGTATAAAGAAAGTTTTGTTACTCCCATCTTTACAGATGAAGAAAGTGAAGTTCAGTCGTTGGACCAAGATCGAATAAGAGCTAAGTAGCAAAGCTGGCATCTAAACTGAGACCTATTTACCAGAGGTGAGCAGGTGCAGAAGTGAGCTCAATTCACAGAGCTCCCCAAATTTTACTTCTTCAGTTCTGTCTCATAACTGTAGGATTCTTCACTAAAGTTCTGACCAAGAATTTCATTAAGAAGACAGCAAGTCTGGGGCACCTGGGTGGCTCAGTTCATTAAGCGGCTGCCTTCGGCTCAGGTCATGATCTCCGGGCCCTGGGATCAAGCCCTGCATCAGTCTCCGTGCTCAGTGGGGAGTCTGCGTCTCCCTCTCCCTCTGCCCTTCCCCACTGCTCATGCTCTCTCTCTCACTTGCTCTACTCTCTCTCTCTCTCAAATAAATAAATACAATCTTAAAAAAAGAAAAGGACAGCAAGTTCTCATGATGTTTGAGAAACTGCTAATTGAAGAATGAGCCTCAACTGTATCCCTGATGTCTTATTAAAATAACAAATAAATAGTAGCATTGCTACAATGGTGAACATTTAAAATGCCACCATCTGTCCCTTGGTCATTTTGAAGGTGCCATGAGAAATCGGTTTTAAGACCAATATCTGAGTTATTTTATTTACAAACCTTGTTTGGTTTGGCGAGTTAAAGTAATGTCCTTCATCTCCACTATGCATTTTGGACAAGGGTCCGAAGGAAATATAATTGACCCTTGAACAACACAGGTTTGAATTGTGCGGGTCTGCTTATGTGAATTTTTTTTCCAATAAGTATATTGGAAAAATTTTTGGAGCTCTGTGACAATTTGGAAAAACAGACAGATTACATGGCCTAGAAATACCAAAATAATTAAGAAAAAGTGAGATATGAATGTATAAAATATACGTAGATGCTAGTTTATTTGATCATTTACTACCATAAGATACATACATATCGATTACAAACAGAATTTTTCAAAACGTATGCGCACAAACATAGCTCTTACATGGTGCCACTTGCAGTCTAGAGAAATGTAATCCAACACAAAGATGCAGTGTCAGATCGTTACTGCATAAAATCAGCTACAGTGCCTATTGTTTGGACTGTCGTAATAATCTCGTAGCCACCTGCTATTGCCATCGTGGTGAGCTCAAGCGTTGCAAGTATCCACTGAAAATACTGTGAGATGCTAATCATCTTCATGTGAGCTGTTCGTTTCTCCAGTAAATTGCATATTGCAGTAAAAAGTGATCCCATGAGATTCTTGAGTGTTTTTCATCGTGTTTAGTGCAATACTATAAACCTTGAATAACACCATGAGACTTGTACAAAGTGCCACTAGTGATCCTGGAAGTGCTCCCAAGAAGCAGAGAAAAGTCATGACATCACAAGGAAAAGTTGAATTGCTTGATATGTACCGCAGACTGAGGTCTGCAGTGGTGGGCACCTGCCATTTCAAGATAAATGAATCTAGCGCAAGGACCATTGTGAAAAAAGAAAAGGAAATTCATGAAGCCATCACTGCAGCTATGCCAGCAGGTGTGAAACCCTTGCACTTTTTGCAATGTACCTTTTTATCTCCTATAGAAAATGTAGCTTTTATGTGGGTACAGGATTGTGAAAAATAAGGCATACTGCTAGACTGGAATAGGACTTCAGAATTAAGTCAAGTCATTATATGACAACTTAAAGCAAAAGGAAGGTGAAGGATCTAAACCTGAAGAAATTAATGCCAGCAAAGGATGGTTTGATAATTTTTGAAAGAGGTTTGGTTTAAAAATCGTCAAGATAACAGGAGAAGCCGCTCCAGCTGACCAAGAGGCCACAGACGAGTTCCCAGACTCTATTAAGAAAACCACTGAGGAGAAAGGATATCTGCCTGAACCAGCTTTTAACACAAAGTGCCCTATTCTGGAAAAAAAAAATGAATCTAAGGACATTTATTAATAAGGAAGAGAAGTGAGCACCAGAATTTAAGGCAGGAAAAGATAGACTAATTCTGTTTTATGTCAGTGGTGGGCTTATAATCAGGACTGCCCTTGTCTATAAAGCGGCTAACCCCTGAGTCTTGGAGAGAGAAGATGAACACCAGCTGTCAGTCTTTTGGTTGGACAGCAAAAGACCTGGACAACAAGAACCTTGTTTCTGGATTGGTTCCCTCAATACTTTTTCGCTAAAGTCAGGAAGTACTTGCTGGTAAGGGACTGCCTTTTAAAGCTCTTTTGATCCTGAAAATGCTTCTGAGCTCTCATGAGTTCATGAGATCCCCATGAGTTCAACACCAAAGCTATTGAAGTGGTCTACTTGCCCCAAACACAAAGTCTCTAATCCAACCTCTAGATCAGGGAGTTATAAGGACCTTTAAGGTTCATTACACATGGCATTCTGTGTAAAGGATTGCCAATGCAATGGAAGAGAACCCTGACAGAACATCATCAAAGTCTGGGAGGATGACACCACTGAACGTGTCATCCAACGATCTACAGGAAAAGTCATGAAAGCCATCAAGCCCGAAACAATAAATTCTTGCCGAAGAAAACTGTCTGCATGCTGTGCGTGATTTCACAGGATTTATGACAATCAAAGAGACCATGAAACAGATTGTGGATATGTCAAAAGAAGGTGGGGCGTGAAGGAATTCAAGATACGGGTCCTGGAGAAATTCAAGAGCTAATCGGCACCACACGGGAGGAAGGAACAGAAGATGACCTGATGGAGATGAGTGCTTCTGAGCCAGTGCTGGACGATGAGAAAGAAAATGTAGAAACAGCTGAGCCAGAAAACAAAGTGACATTAGACAATCTGTCAGAAGGGTTCCGATTATCCAAGACTGTTTTATTTATTTATTTATTTATTTGACAGAGAGAGAGAGACAGCCAGTGAGAGAGAACACAAGCAGGGGGAATGGGAGAGGAAGAAGCAGACTCCTAGCGGAGAAGCCTGATGTGGGGCTCGATCCCAGGACTCTGGGATCACGCCCTGAGCCAGAGGCAGCCGCTTAATGACTGAGCCACCCAGGCGCCCCTATTCAAGACTGTTTTTGACTTCTTTTGTAATATGGCTCTTTCTAGGATCAGGGCACTGAAACTAAAGCAAATGGTGGAAGAAGGATGGGTACCATGTACAAATAATTTTAGAGAAATGCAAAAGCGAAAAAGACAGAAATTATGACGTATTTCGGCAAAGTTACAGCGAGTGTGCCTCTCCTGCCTCCCCTTCCACTTCCACCTCTTCTGCTGTCCCTGGGCCAACAAGACCAACCCCTCCTCCCGCTCCCCCTCCTCAGCCTGCTCAGTGTATGAAGACCTTTATGATGATCCCCTTCCACTTAATGACTAGTGAACAGTCCTCATGCTGTACAGTTAACACACGCATCTGGGTGCAGGTGGATGAGAGCATTTGTGTGAAAACCTAGTGACTGTTCAGCAAGAACTGCATGAGACATTTTTCCTCATCAACATCGCCTAAGTTTTCATCATGTCGAACACGGTGTGCAAGACTTGTATGGAAGTGGAGTGCCTCTCCTTCCATAGGCATAAGGTGAGTGATATCTAATATCAAATTAAATATGTGTTAGTTTCTTAGTTTTATAGCTGTGCTTTCAAAGAATCACATGACCGTCCAGTACGCTCCTCTCTCTCACAAGTAGAGAAACTGCTTATCAGTCTATCATCACAGGTAAGTGGTTTTTTAAAAAAATGTAACAAAGTTTCCCAGACCATATTATGAATGTGACTGTAGTGCTGTATGCCATAAAAATGTTTATAATGATTCATTCACTAGCCTATAAGCGAGGCTACAGAGAAGCAGTCATATCGATCACACTAGGCTACCACAGAGCAATCTATTGCTACTCCTTCATTATCAGCATGAATTGTTATACCTGTAAATAAATACGCATTTCTTGGTCGTGTTTTCTTTTCATTTTTGATGTCTGGTGTTAATAATATGTATAACATCTACAGTGTTTTGTATCATATAGACAATTTTCATGTAGGTCCTGATAGATGATTCATCTCATAAACAAATAATGTAAACTTAAGTATCAATAAATACAGTACAGTACTGCAAATGTATTTCCTCTTCATGATTTTCTTAATATTTTCTTTTTCCTAGCTTACTTTATTGTAAGAATACAATACATACATTAACATACAAAATATGTGTTACCCATCTGTTTATGTTATTGGTAAGGCTTCTGGTCAACAATAAGCTACTGTGCATGGGGTCAGTGCCCTAACCCCCACTTTGTTCAAGGGGCAACTGTAGTTACTCTGAGCTAACACTTGCGAGATCCTAATAGGTTTGGATTGATAGACATCCAAGCAGTTACTGGTTATAAGGACTGAAATCCCCCTAAAATTCGTGTTTGTCCGATAAGTTTATCCCATATGGTTTCCAGTGGATTTTCTAAATGTCGGGAATTCCTATCTTCATGAACTGGGACATAATGAGGTTACAAAGCTTCTAGTGTACAAAGCTCTCTTTCTCATAAATTGTTTCATGAAACCTCAGGGAAACCCAGGGAGACAGTCAAACCCTAATTGTCATTCCTTTTCTATCTGGCAAGGATGCTGAGACCATAACACCCACATGTCCCTGAAGGTATCAGAACTGGGAAACGAGGGAGCTGTTTCTAGGAGAACCTAGAACTCTCGCATTCTCAGTATTGCCCCACCACGCTCCCTTCTCCACCTTACACGGTGTGGATTAAGGATCACACACTTCCATAAAGCACCTGACGAGCGCCAATGCTCATTTGAAGCTGAGGTCTCAGACCGTGAAGAGGATAGGGCTGGAAGAACTCTTGCCTGAGCTTGAGATTGGCCCTAAGGACTTAAACCACGGCTGACCATCTGACTGGGGTACAAGAGGAAGGATGCCGAGGATGAAAGCTAGGCCCAGCCTGACTCTGGGGAATGCTGGTGGCACTCAGTGTTAGGAAGCATTTTCAAAGTAACTCTGAAATATTTTTTAAAGTGATAAAATCTCCTCTCTCCTTCCACTTATATCTCATTGGCTAGAACCCAGTGATATGGTCACCTCCGACTTGAAGGCAGGACGAGAAATGTAATATTTTAGTTAGCCATAATGTTTCTCAGCTGAAAAAAAAATTAAAGTATTTTTACAAAGGAAAAAAGGGGTAGGTAATATTTGGAGGAATTAAGAGTCTTAATTATGGCTCGCTTCTTGGACATATTCCCCCCATCTTATTCTCTGTGCATCCCCCTCTCCTTCCCCGCCCTCTTTTGCACACATGCATTTTGAAAAAAGACCCTACTGCCAGAGAGCCGGGGCCTTACAGAGCAGAGAAGACGAGTGTGGTTGAATCTGAGTCAAACTAGGGATTTTGTTGCTATGATTATTTTACCTTATTATCAATATCATTATCAATAAAACTTATTGGGAACTTAGAATGATACCAGAGGAGTTAGGAAATATAATATAGGATTCTACTTTCTAATCTTCACTTTCTCGTTTAGGGGAGATAAAGTTTCCGTAGAAAGATACTGCGTCAAGAACTGTGAAGGGTCTGAGATTTTCCCCCCACTTGTAAGCTAACAAGCCACACTGCCATGGTGTCACACGGGCTGGCATGAGAATGCTGGGTCAGAGAAAAAGGACTTTATTAGAGCAATAATCAGAGCATCAACCTATACTTGTGCAAGTTCCCCAGGCCCCAGTGTCCACAGGATGACACCAATGGCCACACGACAAGTGCGCATAGCTGTGGGTTGCATTACAGGTGAGGAACCCTGAGCTTAAGGAATCAGACAGACAGAGTCTTTCATAATGGGCAGTAAGCATGCCTGTCCTTTTCTCCAGAGGGAAGCACTGCCTCTGTATTTCAGGCTATTTGCTATATAAACACCCTATAAACACAACCCATCCAGAGCGAAGGTGGTGAGTGCCTGTGTTTGCAAGATGTTCAGAAACATGAGAGACCCATGGAGAATCATCTCTCAACAGATATAAGGCAGTGCTTGCCAAGTGCCACCCAACTACCAGAAACGCTAAATATTATTGGTGTGCCCCTTATGAGTGAGAAGTGAGCATAGCGGCTGCAAAATCTGGGAAAGCAGCTGGACTTTGAAAGGAAGGGAGAACCTGGACCAAGAGAAGGGAGAGAACTTCTACTTATGCATTCAGGTGTGGAGACAGGAATGTGAGGACGTGTTTGCAAACCCACAAGAGACCAGCTTGGTTGAAGGGAAAGTTTATTTAGCAACCCATGTGGGAGGTTAGAACTGGTCTCTGGAGGGCCTAGAATGCTCAAGAAACTTTTCTACAGTGGTGAGGAGAAACAGTAATACTGCTTACTGGCCACACGGCATAGGATGGGCCAGAGTGGAAGCGATTAGAGACGAGGCAAAGAGACTACCAGGAGGTTAGTGCAACGGCCTAGACATGAAATACTGAATACTGTAATGTTTGCCACTTGGCAGGAGAACACCGCTGTATTTATTCAATTTTGTTTCCTTTACTGTAGAGGATCAAGGCAAATTTTCTAGGTCACTTTGTACGTGTAAGGATTGATTTATAGCTTCATTCATAACTCGATTACCTTAGGTGGCACTTTCATAGACTTTCTCATTCGAGAAGGTGTCATCCAAGCATGCTTGGTGCTGGATTCTCTCTCACGCATTTTGGGATCAGGCCATTCCCCACAGTCAGGGGTCAAGTCCAAAGGAGTTCAGGGGATCCTTCCTGGCCAGCAGCATGGAGGGTTCTAGTGTGGGGACAGACTGATAGAAGTGACATCTGTTGTACGGGGGCGACCAGTTACAATATCAGCCCTGTCCTCCCAAATTTGAGGTCATTAACAAGCAAATGTCTTGAACAGCAGGGCCCCTTGATAAAATAAATGCTAAACGTCCAAATCTTTAACCCTCGGGTTGGAGATTGAAATTCTATGTGTAATAGAATTCCTCTTCTTCTTCTTCTTCTTCTTCTTCTTCTTCTTCTTCTTCTTCTGTAATAGTCTTGGCTCCCTGAACATGTTGCAAGCAACAGGACCAAGTCTCACACCTGCCTCTCCACAGATGAATGAAGTGCCACCTTAAATGTTCCCTGGGCTCACACCCTCCTCTGGGGGCCTCCCACAATCCTGGGTCCTCAGCAGTTCCATAGTGAGGCCACTAGAACATCAGTGAGGGCTTTGGCAGACCACCCTGTAAGACAACTCCTAAATATTTTTAACAGAGCCCATGGCTGACAAAAGTCAAACTTTATATATTAAGAGCATATTAAACACACAACATTTCCAATAATTTATTATGCACATGCTCGTAAACACATTACACTTGTCACAGAACACGTACTTGTTGTAGACCTTCCAGAGGGGAATAAATAACACTTACCTAATGAGAAGGCAAATGTCAGGTGCACCAAGGTTCCAGCATTGAAGCAATATCATGACTGGCAATCTTTTAATAGGAAATCCCCTGACCACTGGCCACCTGTGGTGTGCAGGCCACCGGTTGGGAACCACTGAACTTGGCAAAGGAGCAACAATCCCTACGGCCTTACTCAGACCCATCATTAAACTGTTCCCTGAAACCGAGCCTGGAAGTTTTCATAGCCGGTGACCAAGGTAAGCCGTCAAAGCGAACTGGAGTGCATGTTGAAGGCTCATGTCAAGAAACGCAATCTGTCATAAGTGAAAAAAAGCCATCAAAGTGCCAAATTATTGACAGAATGTTACCAAACCCAACACACTGTGTCTGACTGTGGATACCATGCTTGGGGAGGAATCTAAGCCCAAAAATGTAATAAATCACAGGAGATACATTGAACCAGGTTGGCGAGGGGACACAAAACCATGCCACATTAGGACTAATCAAAGAAACAGGATCCATGTGGATAGGAGAAGATTCAAGAGGCCATACTAACTCAAATACTCAAATACTCCTCAACTACTCTGAAGGTTGTCAAGAAGAAGGTTCTCCCAGGGGCACGGGAGGGTAGATACCAGTGATTAAGGGGGAAGACCATGAAAACGGATTTAAGCGTGAAAAATGTGGGAGATAAGAGGGGAGTACTTTCTGATAGAGCTCTTCAAAAAGGGATTGGATGGTTTGGGAGACACTGAGTCCTCTGTCATTTGAGACATTCAAGCTTTGACTGCGTGTCGTGTTGGAAGAATATTAGAGAGAGATTCGAGTCTCTGATCATTGAACAAAGTGACTTTAAGTCATTTTCACCCCCAGGATTCTATGATTCTATGTATAGGGAACTTAAATTTGAAGTAGAGCATTCTTGTGAAAACTTCCCAACACTGAATCACAATATACACTGGATTTAAATCTATATGGTAATGAAATTCACATGAATGAATAGGAAACACACGAAATTCAATATTTACATTCAGTTGTAGATAATTGCGTGAGCTGATTTGGTCTTGATGAATCTGAAGGTCTGATTTGGTCTCAGAAAAATTATACCACGTTTTGAGTTTTCTTCTGGGAAGCTACCTTTTCCAGTTGCAGGGTTTTATCTGATTGTCTGCCGTCACCGAGAACACACACGTGAGTACACATATACGTACAAGTATTGTCTACATACAAATACTGCTCTAATATTCTGTGTTACTTCATTATATTAAAAAACAAACTTTTGTGTTATAGAATGTCCACCCGTTTGTAAATTCTCACTGAAAACTACAGAGATACGGGTGGAAACACTATTTCCAGCATTGGCAACTCAACAGGTGCGTATGTTGAATAGCTACGAACATGGACAAAGTTAGGGAGGAATTAGAGAAACTAATTATAAAGGTTAAGGGAAAAGTCACAAGAGTAGGAACGGTTGCACTGTTCACAGATAGGTGAGAGATTTTTGTTTCGAGTCCTGGACATCAGTTCTCTTCCTTGTGCTTCATCAGTGGGGAGTCGAGGGACGGAGCAGGGGTCAGGATCCCTGTCTCCCAGGCGCTCTCAGCCTCAAGGTTCTTAGTCCGGACATTGCTTTTGCTGTTTTCTGGTGAACAGTTAACCCTGTCTCAGAGGAGCTGTAAAGACGGCTCGGGGAGGCTCTTTTCTCCATCTCAACAACAGAGGCCAGGGAGGCAGGGAGGAGAACTCGGAGCCATGCATTCATTTCCTTCTCACCAAAACTAGCGTTAAATGTGCTGAAGGGTAGCATAGCCTGAGCTCTGCCATTACCTGTGCTTCTCAGAAAACCCCCCTGCTGAGGAAGGGGTAGAGGGCAGAGGGGGCTCCCCACTAAGCCCAGGCCATGGCCAGTATACCAACAGAGGAATAAAGACGAGAACTCTTGTAGAAAAATGCAGCAGGGGCGCCTGGGTGGCGCAGTCATTAAGCGTCTGCCTTCAGCGTTCTGGGATTGAGCCCCACATCAGGCTCCTCCGCTGGGAGCCTGCTTCTTCCTCTCCCACTCCCCCTGCTTGTGTTCCCTCTCTCACTGGCTGTCTCTATCTCTGTCAAATAAATAAATAAAATCTTTATTAAAAAAAGAAAGAAAAATGCAGCAAATTCTGAAGACAGAAAGACACACAAATGCTTTTTTTTAGGATGCTGATAATGACACTTAAAAAGAGTGTTCTCATATTTCAAAAGACTCAGGGAAGTGAGCCAATTCCTTATGTTTCTTTATTGTTATAAGAAGAAATATATATATATATATATTGTTTTGAGTTGAGTTTGTCTCTGTTTTTCACAGAAAGACAGAACATTGGGTAACCATCCTTAGTCATTAAAAGCATAGTGATCTTTGGGGTCTGGCCTGCAGACAGTCTTCCCACCCTCCTCCCAATGAGGTGTCTGTCCCTTCAGTGGGGCCAGCAAGTCTTGCACTCAGGACTCTGACATCGCCTTGACACCTGTTACTCAATATTCTTTTATTACTCTACTTTTAACCCAGGTTTTATCTAGGAGACCTTGCCTTTGTAGTATTACAGGCATACATGTGTGCTCGGAAAGTAGTCATCATCTTGTAGTAGCTGAGGAGTGTATGAAAGCTCTCCCTCCACTACCGGGAGTGTTCGATTCCCAGGTCCTGCTTATCCTCTTCTTGGGTCCCGTTGTCCATCCACAGAGGAATGGCCGAGCAAAATGTATGCACATACACTGGGCTATTACTCAGCCTTAAAATGGAACGAAATTCAGATCCATGCTACAACACGGGTGAACCTTGAAAAACACGCTGATTGAAATATGCCAGAGACAAAAAACAGATATTGTACAATTCCAGGTAGAGGACGTGCCTAACCAGGGAAATTCATAGAGACAGAAAGTCCAGTAGTGGTTACCAGGGGCTGGAGGTAGAAAAACACGGGCAATTCTTGTTTAATGGGTACAGAGCTTCAGTGTGGGAAGGAGAAAATATTCTGGAGGGGGCAGTGATGATGGTTGCAGAACAATGTAGACGTTCTTAGTATCACTGAACCGCACGTTCACGAACATGGAAATGGTGACTGTTATGCAAGGCTTGTTTTACCGCAGTTTATGTGCCTGCGGGTGTGTGTATGTGTGCAGACACATTGCACACATGTCCTGACCTTACTTTTTGTGCGTGGGTCTGTCTTCCCATGTGTGAAAGGAGTGCCATGTTTTCCTCTCAAGCCTGCTTTTGAACAGGGAGGAAAGTTAGCAATAGGGGAAACTTGTCACTAGCTTAGAGCCAGGCCCAATTCCCCTTGATTTAAACAACATTTAAGGACGAAATGGCTAATCTGAAGTTTAAAAAAAAAAAAAAAAGGTAGGAGAGACAGGCTAAAAAAAGAAGAGGAAGGAAAAGAAGGAGGAGAAAATCTCGTGAAACTTCAGAGTGCTTATACTTGCGGTCGAATGGAACAAGTTTCTTTTTTATTTGGTACATAAACTTGTCCGAAGCAATGTACTCAAAGGGAAAATTCCCAAGCAGCAGTGCTGGGTTTGGAGTCATTTGTCAAGTTAATCATGATATATTTTCTTGCTTTGAATAGCGTCAGCTGGAATATGTTCCACTCCATCCTCGTATAGGAATGCAAGTGAACAATTCGCAACAAACAACTGCTCAGTCTGCAGAGAGTGAAAACCTCCAAGTCCTTTCATTGGTGTTGACCACATTTTTCCATGATCTTGCAGGTGGGGAGACAGTGAAATGGGAAAATGAGGACTGGAACCTCATACAGAGTTTTGGAACCAGCACAGTGTTGGTGTTAGAAGAGACCAAGATTCCAAACAGAAGGCAGCGCGGGGTTTGGTACAAGATAGTCACTTAGGAAGATGGAAAAACTAGTAATTCAGGCCTGATAAATATTTGGCACAAACTTTAAGAGTCCGAATGCTTAATTCAGTCTCTTTTTCAAGTACTTGAAACAAGTGGATGGTCTAATAATGAAATGTTAGCATCCAGCCATGTAATATTTGACAAAACAATGAGTTAATACCCCAAACTGCAAAGAATGTAGTTGATTATTCAGCCGAAAATCAATTTGAAGACGCTAATAGATTTAAAATGTAAAACTTTGTAATTCTGAAATGTTACGGTCATGTACTTCATTGGAAGAAAAATATGCCAATATTCCATTTGACTCAGAAAACTTGATATAGCCACCTTACCCATGAATGTCCACAGGAAAAAAAATAAAGTTGGCTGTAAATTAGTTTCCCTAGCTTCTGATGTTCAGCTATGAGTTCTTCTCCCCCTCTCCAAATTCAGGCCTAACATTCCTACCACAGGGGATGTGGTAAGGATATAAGAAAAGGAGGAAGCTGGGAATTCTCCAGATCACTTGGGTTAACAAAACATTTCTCATGGAGTATACAATGAATTAAAGCAATATTTTTCAAGAAAATGTATTTTTTAATTACATTTTAAATTTATTTTATTAAGTTACTTGCCTCTCTTCTCCCTCGTTTGAACGTTAGTAAATACTAACAAAAAGTATTTTCTTATGGTACTAAATTTTTTTTAAAAAAAACCTAGGTGTTTTTGGCTTTGGTGTAGAACTACACATCTTCTATGTCATGTGAACAGAGTCACGAGAATTTAAATGACTACTCGATGCACTAGATTAAAAGTGAATGAACCCACCCAGACACAAGCAAGCAAGCGCTCAGAGCAGTCGATTCGTGGCGTGCCATTGCCATTTGGGTTCATGTGAATGTGGGGAGAGTGGAAAAGGCTGCATTTGTTGACAAAACTTGCTGGTTACCCAAGGCCAGATTTTTTGCCTTGGATTGTTTCGGGAGAACTTTGCCAACAATTCAGGAAAGATGATAAGTTGGCCATTTGTCTGTGACTCGTATAGCCTCCCGGCTGGGGCTATCAACATTAAAACACTCATGTTAAAATGGTCCTCTGAGGTTTAGTATCTCGAGGCTAACTTAATCTGCTCCCCGATTCCATTTCACCTGAATTCTAAGAGCTGCATGTGTTCTTATATTCCATGGATGTTGAGTCACACTGGGTCAGCCAAACCAGCAAGCTTCGGGAGTTGGCGGGGGAAAACATTTTGAAAGAGTCTTAACAGAACATGCTTTTTAATTATAAGAGGGTGGGAAGTGAGGAGATTTTTCCCTAAGTAATTGAACCCAAATGGAAACAAGGCTTTGCAAGAATGGAATTACTGAAAAATATCAGTTACAATGATGTCTAGGTGTTAAGTCAAACATCGGCTTCCTACACATTTTCATCCACGTGTGTCCTCAAAATCCACCCATGATCCATCCACTGATGAAAACTTTTACTGGAGGTTTACTGTGTGCCAAGGCCATGGCTGAGTATTAGACAACACGTGATGGTATGGAAATGAACAAAAAGCGCCCCCTGGCTGTGCGGGGAGCACCATTCTCAGAGATGGCTCCAATCAGACAGGGACGACCGCCTTATGCCGTCTAGTCTCTCTGCCACAGACATTTTCTCCCAATCCAGAAGGAGGAGATTGTGGCTCAGACGGTCTTTTGAAGCGTTTCATTAATCTCCCCTTTGGCAATTGACAGGCGTCAGGATGAAACCTCGACGATGGAGAGGCAAGCACACTAATGACACAAAGAACGTCTTGTAAGTGAACTCATCCACATTCTGAAACCCAGGGAGAAAAAGAAACATTTCGCTTCTACAGATACAGGGCACAGTGACATCACAGTTTAAGAACCTATTCCAACAAAGATCATCTGTTCAGAGACTGAGCGTGACCCACCTTTGTATTTTCAGCACTGCGTTTTGCTCAGAGGAGGGGCTCAAACAATCCTGTTTGATCTAAAGTGAAGGTAGAAGAAGCCTTCTGCCTGACAGCACACATAGTAGAGGCTCGCAAGTGTCCCCAGTGCAGTGATCCGTGTAACTTAATTTTGCCACCGTGTATAAACAAAGACTGACCCGAGGTATTTTCATTTCATTTATTTTGGAAGTCACTCAAGGCAGAGTTCAGAATTAAGAAATTGGATATTATCTTGGATGCTGGTGATGGGCCATGAAAAATAAATTAGATCCTTTAAATAGTAAGTATAACAAAACTCAGGAATTAGCCAGAGGGGGGAAAAATGGAAAAGCAAATTTTTAAATAAATTTTTCTGTAATCAATTGAATCTTTTTAGAATTCAGACAATATAATAGACTCAGAACTTTGTCGTCATAAAATTGCCAAAATAATGATATGAAATAATGTAGAACACTTCATTTTTATGAATTTGTTTTTTAAAAGAAAATAGAGACTCTGCCAACGTATCCCTCAGTAACCTTCCAACTGTTTAAAGCATTAAAATAATGTATGCTATTTAAAAATTATTCGGGATCCATTAAATTGGCAAGGTCTCAGATTTCATGGATTGAGGGTTTTGTTTTGGTGGGAAGCAAATGCTATAAACTCCCTATTGGAATGAGATATTTTTGGATGAGTGGCTGTTTTCTTCTCACTGGAGGGGAAAATGCTGTATAAATAAGAGGGAATAGTACCTTTTCGTCTGCTGAATTCTTCTCCCAGCATGAGATAGCAATGAAACCACCTGCAGGAAGGAAGAAGAAACCATCCGAGCGTCGTGGATCCTTTCAGAGGATTTAGATACGCCAAGGCGAAGAACTTCTCCAGCTCCTTCCAAGTTGATGGCTGCATCCGGGGAGCCCTGGTACTGTTGTCTTTAGCGTCTACACGAAGCTACTGATTCTATCAGAGGCATGTGGCGTCACATACTGCTGTTCTGTTGCTCTCCAGGCTCTGTGCACGCGCACACAGCTCTCCTGTCAAGGAATGATAGCCTTTCTGGGGTCTTACCCTCTGTTGGGAGGCCAAGCATCTGACCCAGCCCAGGTGGGGAGCTCAGAGTCAGGAACAAGGAAGGTGGTTCATATTAGTGATCTGTCCCCTCCCTATCTCTTTATCCCCCCTCTTCTCTCTCTCTTTCTTTTTTTCATTTATCATTGGTAAGCACCATAATACATGTCTACCGGGTAGTATAAGCTATTATAGAAACAGAAGGCAATAAGACTTTTCATTGGTACGGAAACCTATACTGGGCATCTCTTATAAGCATTCCACCATGCAGGTCATAAAGGACAGGCAAGATGAACAAGGCATAATTGCTCCCTCTTGGAGTTTACAGTCTAAATGACTGAGATCAGCTCACAGGTGACTTGGTGTTTCCGTCATATTGATTTGTCCGATATTCTCCGGTTGCCGAGAAGTCATCACAAGGACAATAGGGGGGAAAAAGCACCCTTCCACCAAAGCAAATTAAATAATGAAGACCCAAATTGGGAATCCTTACCATTTTCTGGTTGAAATGCACTTCATATGAACATTTGCCTACTTAGATGGGCTTTTGTTTTGTACAATAGTAAAAAAGCAATATGACTTTTTTCATTTCTTTTTATTTTTTCTTTTTTATTTCTTTTTAATACAGTTCAATGAAGTTATCTGTGTTCAGTGCCTTGCTTTGTTATTTTTTAGCATCGTGAGAACTTTCAGAAACACAGTCATCTTAACTAAAAGCAGTGAAATATAACTTTTATTTAATAGTTTTTAAAAGTTAGATATGATCATAGTTTAGTACCCAAAAGTGAATAAAATGAGCAAATTTTATGAAATATCAGTGGGCTCTAGGAAATACGATATTTTTTTTAAAAACCCTCTGTGAGCAATAGTCTTTAAATACATTTTCCCCCAAAGATCAAAAGGTAAGAATTAAGAAGAAATAAGGAAAGTCTTATCATTTTTAACCTTTGAAGGTTATGTATGAAGAAATAAAAGCTGAAGATGTTATGTATTTTTTGAACATTAAAAGAAGGATAGCAACTGGGCTATGCGATGAAATAATATTGTCTATGCACAAAGAGTTTTTAAAGTCCATTAATCCTGGATACTGAGCTTAGAGATGCAGTGTAGACTGAGTTAGAAAAAAGAAATCACTTGATAGATTTATGAGAATAAATGTCAAGTCTATTTGAAGGCAAAGAATTGAAGTCACCCTGTATAATGGCAAGCACAAAGTAGGTTCTTAATAAATACCGAGTGCATTTGGGAGAAACAATGCGTTTTTGGCTCGGAGGATTAGCAAAGTCTTCTAGACTCTTCCTGGCTTCTTCATTGCGGTTAAACCTCCAAAGGCTTCACACCTGAACTGCACTCTGGGTAAGAATCCCCCTATGTCTGGGGCAGCTCAGTATAGAAATTGGAGTAGTCCCCTTCTTAAGCTTCTACCAACACTCCAACACTTCGCCCAACACACACACACACACACACACACACACACACACACACACTTTTATACTCAAATGCATATCTAATTCAATTTTAAAAAATTAAAATTTTAAAATAACCATTTCAGAGTAAAACAAATCAACAAACCAGGCAAACGAGTTTTTGGAGTGATTGGTCTCGTCAAAATCATGAAATGGTCACTTTGGTAAACAAGAGAGAGCGCTCACTCCTGAAGAAGGGAGGGGAGGTGGGCAATGAGTTCTGAAATTAAGAATCACACTGACCTCTTACCACTTCTGCTTCTTCCTTTTCTTATCCTGTTGCTCCCTTGATCGTAGCGCAAAGATTTCAGCTGTCATTTGGTTATTTACCATGGAAGCTCTTATTTCTCATGGGAGAATCTTTCTTTTAAAAAGGAAAACAAAGAAAACACATGGCTATGGAGTTACTAATAATATGCAAGATGGGTTCACATTTATTTTACCTTTATTGTATAGGATTTCCTTCCCCGGAAACTTCACATTGACTTGAGAACTATTTTTATGGGAACCTTTGTGATACTTCATGGCTGAACTTGACAAAATTAGATTTCCTTTTGCTCTTTGATTTTATAGAACTAGATTCTTATATACATATAAAGAGATTTATTATAAAGAACTGGCTCGCATGATTACGGAGTCTGAGAAGTCACAAGCTCTGCAGTCGGCAAGCTGAGAACCGGGAGTACTGATGACGTAGCTGGGGTTGGAATCAGAAGGGCTGAGAACCAGGAAAGCCCATAGCATGTTTCTAGACTGAAACCCACAGGCCTGAGACCCAAGAAGAGCCAGTGTTTCCATTTGAGTCCAGAGGCAGGAGAAAATTGGTGTCCCCGCTCGAAGGCGTCAGGCAAGAAAGAGTTCCCTCACTCGTGGCATCAGCCTTTTTGCTCTACTGTTCATCAGTTGATTACATGAGGCCCCACACACGGTGGGGCAATTTGCTTTACTCGGTCTACTGAATCAAAATGTGACTCACCCACAAACACCCTCACAGGCACAGTCAGAATAACGTTTGACCAAATGTCTGGGCTCCTTGTGGCCCATTCAGTTTGACACAGACAATTCACCCCCACACCAGGTGAGATTCAGTTATCTGATTAAATTGACGGCTGATAGATTTACATGTAGAGAATTATGCTTTTACCATAAGTTCAAGTATTTGACTGTAGAACATTTGGAGACTTGAGGGCGCCTGCGTGGCTCAGTCGGTGAAGTGTCTGCCTTCGGCTTGGGCCTTGATCCCAGGGTCCTGGGATCGAGTCCTGGGTCAGGCTCCCTGCTTCTCCCTCTGCTCCTCCCACCCATTCGTGTTCTCTCTCTCTCTCAAATAAATAAGAAAAATAAAATCTTTAAAAAAAAAAAAAGGACATTTGAAGACCTGAGTAGCCATTTTTTTTTTAAGATTTTATTTATTTATTTGACAGAGATAGAGACAGCCAGCGAAAGAGAGAACACAAGTAGGGGGAGTGGGAGAGGGAGAAGCAGGCTCATAGCGGAGGAGCCTGATGTGGGGCTCGATCCCAGAACGACAGGATCACGCCCTGAGCCGAAGGCAGACGCTTAACCGCTATGCCACCCAGGCACCCCTGAAGACCTGAGTAGCCATTTTAAGCAGAAACGAGCCCTTGCAGGATTATCTGCAAAGCTATTGTTTGAACAAAAACTCTTTTAAAACTATTAGGCACTATTTAATTGGTTATTTATTCATCTGTCAATCATGCGTGTGTTCGATAAACTTCCTTTGAGTATCTACTATGATCCCCACATGTGCCGGGCAAGTCATTCAGATGCCAAAGGAGAGAAACCTGCTTCCTGTCAGCCAGGAACCACATGAATTAGGAAACGAAGTTATTTATTTATTTTCTAACTCGAGCTATAACTGGCCTACAGCATTAGGTTTCAGGTATACAACATAATGATTCGATATACGTATGTATGAAATGGCCTTAATGAGATGTATTAATGGCAGGATGACCACGCGTCCTCCTAGCCCAGAGCAGTTCCCCCTTTACATCTGTTGTTGTGAAATACTAATTAAGAGCTCCTTGTTATTTGCAAAAATGTCCTAATGTGGGCAATGAATTATGCGGCCACCCAGCTATAGGAGATGTGAAAGAAGTTTCTATGAGATGGGGGATGCCCATGAGGGAGAGGCTGAGCTGCCTGATGGAGGGAGCGGAAGGAGAGCGCTCCACAGACCCTGAGATTGATCCTGACAAATGAGGACGGGTGTTCACGGGACAGAGGGAGGCAGCGCGAGAGCTCCATGCAAAAGGGGCAAGAGGCACGGCTCAACGGCGGGGGCAGGACCGCTATGGACATTTAGGCAGATGTGGGGCAGCAGGCGCTCGGGTTGGGAGCAGGTAGTGAGGCGGCAGCAGTTCCCAGCAGCTAGACCCTGAAGGCCCCTCCGGGTTGTGCCGAGGGGTTTGAACACATGCTCTTGCTGAGGGGACACACTGGCAGCGTCAGGGCAGATAATGGGTTAGGTTATTTTCGTGATTTTGAAAAATAAACATGGCTGTTAAGAGTTGACTTTCTGGGGGAAAAAAAAAACCAGTTGACTGAGTATTCACCAAGTTGACCCAACTTTTGAAAACTGAGGTCTTAGAATTGATGGCATCATTATCTTCACCACCACAATTTTAGGGCTTTTTATCAGATGGTAACCAAGTTCTAGGCATTAGGCTAAACAGGTTACACACGCGGCCTCCATTAGTCCTCCCATCCTCACCTTTTGAGGTAAATGTTAGATCCCATTCTCCATACCTGCGAACCCTCCCGAGGGAGGATCGTGAAGAAATGCTCACCCTTTCAGAATATATTAGCAGTCATTTCAGGTTAGCGCCTTTGATAATGTTTCCAGAAACGCTCTCACTTTCTCACTGATAATTCAGAAGCACTAGCAGGATCCGGGGGAACGAGAGAGACTTCTCTTAGCTTCATGTCGGGCCTTCTCAGGCAGCTGCCCCATCTGTTGTCAGCAAGGTTATGATATTCTGAGTGTGCCCCATGAATTCACACGCTTCTTTGAGGACTATTTATTTATTTATTTATTTAAACGATCTTATTTATTTATTTGACAGAGAGAGACAGCCAGCGAGAGAGGGAACACAGCAGGGGGAGTGGGAGAGGAAGAAGCAGGCTCCCAGCAGAGGAGCCTGATGTGGGGCTCGATCCCAGGACCCTGGGATCACGCCCTGAGCCAAAGGCAGACGCTTAACGCCTGAGCCACCCAGGAGCCCCTGGGGACTATTTATTTTTAAATTCTAGATTAAACCGTGAGTAGGAAATGTCATTTAATAATTCAAGATCCCAGAGGAAAGAGAAGATGGGAAGGAAACTTTCGTGTCTCTGGTGCAGTAACTATTCGTTACCCTTTTTCTGAGAAAGTTCTAGGTCACACCTGTATCACGAGCACGACTTCCACACCACACCTGTGTTTGGGGCAGCTATTTGCTCAGCGGCTCACCGCAGCAGGGTCTGCTCACCCCGGAAGCTGCAAGAGGTGTGGACACCAGGTAAGAGAGTACCAGAGATCGGACTGCAGTTCTCATTGCTCTTGCTGAAGAGACCTCGCCTGGAAGAGCCAAAGGAGGCGGGGCCCCGAGCTGGCACCTTGGACCTCCGTGCAGTGCGGCCACCTTCAACTCCAAATTCTGACAGGTTGGACAGCGGATTTCCTCCCTCTGGTCCAGGTAAAATAAAGAATCAACAGACAAGCCATCACGCAAAGATGGGAACTGAAGTCACTGATGATGGAAATTCTCACACGAGTGAACACTTAGTGTGGAAGTGGAATGTTATTCGGAAGGCCCCAAGTGACCCCAAGTGGACAGCCTTTCGAGAGCTGGAAGGAACGTGAGGAAGCTTTTCCTATCAGGCTGGAGATTCAGTGTGCAAGAAATGTAACTTCATGATGTGACTACCGTGCTATTGCAAGCCATCATTCGGTCAAGTCAGGAACTGTCTTTGTCCCTAGTGTCACCCTTGAATTCTGGGGTGGTTTACACAGAGCCGAGGCATTCGAGAAGCTCACGGAGTTACTGGGTCATACGGTAATTCTGTTTAATTTTTGAGGAACTGCTATGCTGTTTCCACAGTGGCTGCGTCCTTCCCACCGGCAACACACAAGGGCTCCCATTTCTCAGTATTCTTGCCCACTGGTGAGTTTTATAACAGGGGTGCTCGTGGCACTTGGGGTTGGTCCTTCCTCCTTAAGCAGGATTGTCCCACTCTTGGCGGAATGGTTAGCATTCATGGCCCCACCCACTGTTTGCACATAATGGGATAATGTTTCCCAGTTGTTGTGACAAACACCTACCCCGCCCCTCATTACACTTTCAAATGCCCCCTAAGGGATCTAAGGGGTGGGAGGAAGCTGTCGCCTTGAAACCCGTGGTCTATGCCTTGCATGTTTTTCCTTTTTTTTTTTAATTTAAATCCAATTAGCCAACTTATAGTACATCATTAGTTTCAGATGTAGCGTTCAATAAATTATCAGTTGTGTGTAACACCCAGTGCTCATCACATCACGTGCCTTGAATGTTTTCTGACGCCTTAAGGCCTTGTCTTTGGAATCTCTACATCCTGCAAGGGGCCTTTTTTTCCCTTTGTCTTGCTGTCACATCACTTCCTTGATTCAATAAGCAAAGAAAGGCCTAGTTTAATTAAATGGAGGGGACAGGAGGGGGGGGAGGATGAGAGAGAGCGAAAGATTAATATTTCAAAATACGAACTCACCACAGAAGGATTTCTCATCTTGTTCACTTTCTTCTCTTAACTCTGAGTTACTCTGTCATTTTTATTTTCTTGTCAGACCAATTTAGATTTTCTTAAAAGGCCTAGACGTGCATACGACACGTCCTTCAAAAAAGCATATGAACTGTACTAACAAAATGACCGCGGTGACAAATATCACGCCTGTCCCTAAAGGAAAAACATGGCTGCGTGTCTCTCTGACACACTCCACGCGGCCGCCCCACCGCTCACCGCGGCGGGTGGCTTTCCACGCATCAGGCAGCGCTGCGCTACCAGGGCGTCTGGCAAGCGCGCTCCAGTCCCACACTCTCCACCCAGAGACGGCATCAGATCCCACAGGGTGAGGGCTCGGTCCCACAACACCGCCCCACCAGCACGTCAGATGCCATCGGAAGTCCAGGGTGTCGCCTGTGTTTCTGACCGACTGGCTGTAAGGTGGTGGTGCCCCTGACCACCCCTCCTGGGGTTTAACTTGCTAGAGTGGCTCACGGAACTCCGAGAAAGTTTATTTACTGGACTACCAGCTCACTGATAACTCAGGGACTGCCAGATGGGAGAGATGCCCAAGGCAAGGTGGGGGAAGGTTTGTGGAGCTTCCTTGACCTCTCAGAGCAACGCGCTCTCCCCACACCTCCATGTATCCAACTCAAAAGCTCTCCAAACCCCTGCCCTTTGGTTTTTATGGAGGCTCCGCTACGTAGGCATAAATGATTCAGTCAGTGACCGGCCACTGGTGATGGATTCAACTTCCAGCCCCTCTCCCTTCCGCGGAAGCTGAGGGCTGGCACTGAAAGTTTCCCTGGCAACCAGCCACCATCATGAGGCAGACAGAGCTGAAGGGATTGAATTTGTGACCAGGGACACCCAGGCTGATGGGCAACTCAGTGTCCCTGAGTGGATGGATAACACGGAGAACCAGAATGCCTCGGCTCTGCGTAAACCACCCCAGAATTCAAGGGTGACACTAGGGACAAAGACAGTTCCCGAGTTGACAAAACATTGGCTTGCAATAGCACAGTAGTCACATCATGAAGTTACATTTCTTGCACACTGAATCTCCAGCCTGATAGGAAAAGCTTCCTCACGTTCCTTCCAGCTCTCGAAAGGCTGTCCACTTGGGGTCACTTGGGGCCTTCCGAATAACATTCCACTTCCACACTAAGTGTTCACTCGTGTGAGAATTTCCATCATCAGTGACTTCAGTTCCCATCTTTGCGTGATGGCTTGTCTGTTGATTCTTTATTTTACCTGGACCAGAGGGAGGAAATCCGCTGTCCAACCTGTCAGAATTTGGAGTTGAAGGTGGCCGCACTGCACGGAGGTCCAAGGTGCCAGCTCGGGGCCCCGCCTCCTTTGGCTCTTCCAGGCGAGGTCTCTTCAGCAAGAGCAATGAGAACTGCAGTCCGATCTCTGGTACTCTCTTACCTGGTGTCCATACTTCTTGCAGCTTCCGGGGTGAGCAGACCCTGCTGCGGTGAGCCGCTGAGCAAATAGCTGCCCCAAACACAGGTGTGGTGTGGAAGTGGCGCTCATGATACAGGTGTGACCTAGAACTTTCTCAGAAAAAGGGTAACGAATAGTTACTGCACCAGAGACACGAAAGTTTCCTTCCCATCTGCTCTTCCCTGGTAAATGTTCTTATCCTATTATTCAGAATCTGTTTCCCCCGGGTGTTGGGGGGCAGCTGCCTCCATGGAGCGCGCACCTACGGACAGCTGGGACCCTCTCCGCTTCCAGGCCAGCAAGGTCTGGAGCAGCCTTCCGTGGGAGGGGCCTATAGTCTTCTCTTCCTCTGTGGGGGCGGAAGGGAGGCGGAGCTGAATGAATCTGATGGGGCTTCTGGCCTGAGAGATCCAGCACGTGGTCTTGTTTTTGTTTTTCTGTAAAGGAATGCTGCTACACCCTAGTGACTGAATTTGGCTCCCCCAAACGCCTGGATTTTACTATCTGAAAATTTAAGCTCAGTAGAAAAATAGAATACCTCGTCACTATACCTTTCATTTGCTGATATCCATTTACTATGATTATTCCCAGTGTTAATTTCAAGTTCTAAACATAGTCTCTCATAATAGGTGGTTCACTAGCCTCTCATCTCCCCCTTTCACTAATCCTACTGCAGAGAAGTGTTCCCTGGGCTACTCAGGCAAATCCTTGTAATCCTGGGCATGTGGTCCTTAAGTAACTAACCTCTCGCTGGAAAAAATACTGCTCCTGGTCTTCATCACATTTCTGTACTCTACTGAGTCCAGGTTTGGGCAATTTCCAGTTTTCTTGTGTCCAGACTTCAGCTGCCTGTAAGACTTCTGAATTTTCTTGTTTTCCTCCTCCGTCTGTGGAGCTTCTCACAGTTTTAACTCTCCCTCTGGCTCAATCTTGCTCTCTCTTTCCCCTCTCACCCTGGGAATTGAAGGTATGTGCTCTGCAGTCTCAGTAATGTTGGCTTTAAGTGAGACCACAGCACAAAATAATAAATGAGATTTTAAACAATGTTTGAAGTGGGTGGGAGCCATGTTGTACGTTTCAAGACTGATATTCTCGCAGAAGCCATTGTGGGAGATGACGAAAGGCAAATGAATCACAGATGAGGGTGAAACGAAACCAATGGAATAGAGAAAATGAACAGACACAGATTTTAGAAGTTTTTTTATTTCTGATTAGGCTTGATACCACCATGTTTGGTTACTGGTAAGTTTTCACTCCCACCCTCTGACCTTCATAAAACAGGAAACAAAGAAGTTATTCCAAGGGATCCACATTTCAATTTCAACGTGTGGCACAGTTAGTTCATGGTGAGAGTCTAGAAGCCATCAGACCTTCAGTCAACGCTCAGCTTCTTGGTACAGTGGGTACCGCTGGGATCTCACTTCATTACCCATGGCAATATGCCATTCACTTCCATAACACCACAGAGCTCCATAACCTGGCATGTAGTAAACATAAAGTAAAATGAGTAAGAGAACTACAACACATGGCTCTGGTAACCCACTAGTGCCCAATTTACTAGCCCCGATATGCATGACTTTTGTAAACCAAAATGGTACCCAAAATGACAAAGATATGAACAGAGAATTTTGTAATTTTAGGTTGAAAATACCTAGCTAGATGAAAGCTCTGAAAAGCTGAGTATAATTCTTTATAAAACCAAAAGCACAATGAGTTATGTCTAAAAAAAACAAATAAAAAACAACACTACATCAAAAACTAAGGATATCCTGTATGGTGCCTAACATAACATAATAAAAACTTATTTAAAAACAAAACAAAACAAAACAAAAAAACAACCTAACTTTAGGGAACTGAATTTTTCATAGAGCCAAACTACCACCCCACTGATTGACTTGCTAATTGACAAGGAGAAAATGCATCTTACTAGTGAAAAGAGCTGTGTTTGCCATCACATTAACTCAATGATCAAAGCTGATGTCCCCAACAGTGGGGTAACTAGACTTAATGTGCTGCTGATATCATGCACTATGAAGTAGATACTCTCACTTATGGAATATTCTTCAAAATGTATACCTGAATTTCATCAAGACTTTAGATCTAAGGCATAGGCAGAAGATGGAAAAGCAAAAGAATCGAAAGTCCAGAATTGAGGCATTCTATAAGACAATTGGCCTCACCTCTCCGAAAAGTCAACATAAAATGTGAAAAGGGTATGGATGTGCTATTCTAGATTTAAACAGACCGAAGACATAATTATGGTATGTGCTACTCAACTGGATTCTAAATTGGAAAAAAAAAATCTATAAAACCAATGTTACAATTTAAATATGGACTGGGTGTTACATGATAATAGGGAATTAATATTAATTTCTTAAGTGGGATAGATTAGAATTTGGTTGTGTTGGGGCACCTGGGTGGCTCAGTCATTAAGCACCTGCCTTCGGCTCGGGTCATGATCCCAGGGTCCTGGGATTGAGCCCCGCATCGGGCTCCCTGCTCAGTGGGTAGCCTGCTTCTCCCTCTCCCTCTGCTCGCCTGCTCTGCCTCCTTGGGTGCGTGCGCTCTCGCTCTTTCTGTCAAATAAATAAATAAATAAATCTTAAAAAAAATAATAAAGAATATTCTCTAAAAAAAGAATTTTGTTATGTAAAAGGATGTGTTCATTTTTTGCAGATGTACATATAAGTGCTTAGAGTGATTAAAATAGTCCAACAACAACAACAAAACAGATGAAGCAAAGATGGCAAAATGATTATAACTATTGATTAAAGGTATTGGGTCATGGGTATTCATTGTACTATTTTTTTCTATTTCTCTGCATATTTGAGCATTTTTATGATAAAAAGAAAAAACTTACTTTTATTAGTCTGAAAATTGGATGTCTAAACTAGTTGCTTCCATCTACGTGGACCAGATAAACCTGTCAATTTCACCAAAGAAATTTAAGTAAATGAATATATAAATACTAATCATTTTTTAAAAACTTAAGTAATACCTGCAGTCCTCACATGAAAAGTCATCTACTGGCAACAACAAACAAAAAGGCAATAATTTAAATTAAACCACACCACTTTCCCTTTAGTTAACTTTATCTTATAAGGGAAAAAACCAAAAACTTGAAATGGCAACAGTGCCTGGTATTTCTGTAAGTTAAAATCAGTAGAATTGATTATTGGCTGTTCTTATTAATGAATGACTTTTAAGTATATGGTTTAAAAGTGAAAACAATCTTGCTCATCACAAAGTATATGTTGTAACAACTTTTTGGTAAGAGTTTGTTGAAGCATAGAGAGTACCTGTCAGTAAAAAGAGAACCAGACTTCAGGAAATGTCCATCATTTATAAATAACTGAAAACTGTGCCTGTTTGCACATTAATTAAATAATTTAGTCCTCACATATATTTTAACCAGTCTACTTTCCTATCTGAATGTATGTATAGAATATGCTAATTAAATAAAACATTCATATTTCCCTGCATACATTTGTCTTAAGATATCATGATTGGGTAGTCAAATGGTGATTTCTAAAATTGCTGAAACCCATTTCCTATAATAATAAGGTGATTAGCGATTGGACATAATGACAATGGCACAGGGCTGGTAGTTATAACACATACATGATAGGCACGCTTACAGGCGTGTATATTATATAAATACCTGCTTGACATTGGGCAAGTCTCTTTGGGCTTTAATTTCCTTATTTAAACATGCAATGGTTAGAATAGATTAAAGACTCTTAACTTGGGTTGGAAGGATCCATGGATCCTCTGAAATTAAAATATTTAGAAGCATGTAGAAGCATTTTTGTGAGGAGACTTTTGGTAGATGGGGTATATGAGTTGTAGTACTTCTCACCTAAAGATATTTTCTATTTCCCTGACCATTGATCAGAGGTGGCCTTATGACTTGCTCTGACCCATTAGAACGAGACAAAAGTGATGTTATATGACGTCCAAGCCTTGATCTTGCAGCTTCTGCTCGGGGGTTCTCTTGGAATGCTGTCCCCACCATGTAAATCAGTGCTGGCTCTTCTGAGGGAGACACGTGGCTCAGCTGACAGCCAGCAACAACCAGCAAACACGTGACAAAGACCATCTTGGACCATCTAGCCCAAGTTAAGCTATACATGACCAAAGCCACCTGAGTGATCCCAGACAAAACCAGCAGGAGAACCACCCAGATGGACGCAGGAGAAGAACTGAATTGTGAACAAGTTAATAGTAGCTGCTTTGAGCCACTAAGTTTTTGGATAGTTTGGTATAGTGGAATATCCACCTATTTCAAAGCGTATTTAACTTTTATCTAACTCTCAAGGGTTGTAAATTGAATTCAAGTTAAAGTATTTAAAATTTTACGATTCCTTGTCTCTGGTCTCTTCATGAACTTTACCATGGGTAGGATTTAACTTGGCAAGTCTTACATTCAAACTGCACTTAAAAGTAAATTCTAGGGTTTTTGAACTGAAGAATCAACAGGTTTTTGAGTCTATAATTCAAATACTTTTTCTACTTTCCTTTTGAAAAAATGTGGGGTGCCTGGGTGGCTCAGTCAGTTAAGCGTCTACCTTCGGCTCAGATCATGATCCCAGAGTCCTGGGATCGAGTCCTGGGATCGAGTGCTGGGATCGAGTCCTGGGATCGAGTCCTGCATCGGGCTCCCGGCTCAGTGGGGAGCCTGCTTCTCCCTCTATCACTCCCTGTTCTTGTGCGCGCTCTCTCTTTCTCTGTGTCAAATACATAAATAAAATCTTTTTTAAAAAATGTGGAACCGTGTTCAGATACTTCTTCATTTTCTGTACTTTTTTCCTTTTTTCTTTTCATTCTCCATATTTTTTAAAGATGAAAGCCACTTCATTCAAAAATTCTAATAATATTCTGGTCTGTTACTTTCAGTGTTTGAATTTATTTAGGACAGCTAGCATTTGCTCCTAAGTGATCTTATTTCTCAATTCCTCTTCCCAAACTTTGTCCTGCCCTTTCTCATCTAAAGAGTAAAACGGAGTCTGAGGGTGTGGCCACCTTGTATTTTCACCGTTGACATAACCTCGACCCAACACCATCACAGCCCTGCATGGATTCTACACTTTTCTTGCTTTTGTTTCAAACAGCCCCCTTCATCATCTAGAATGTTAGCCTCCTTCTGGATTTAATCTTTCTGACTCTTTTTCTCACATATTCCTGACAGAGTTTTTGTATCCAGCTTGTTTTTCTAGATTATCTTTCACATTTTATATATACCATTTAAAAATATATCTGCTCTCAGCAGACACCTTCCTGCATGAAGACACTGAATCTTTTTGGCTACCTCCTTCCTTTTTCTTTTCTTCGTTTTCCCCCCTGTCTAGGACCATTTACAATAGTAGCATCCAAATTTTATTTTGAGGGCTCTCCCCTGCTTCTTTTTGGAATCTCAGCCGGGGGGGGGGGTCAAAGTCAGGCTTTTATAATTTCCTGAGATATTTTAAAACTCCAACTAACCAAGTGTGTGTCTGGCAGTGACCACATCCCTCTGGAATTTTCTGATGGCCAGGTGGCCCTCTTCCAGGATTCCTGTCACTTCTGATTTTCCATGCAGGGCCTCCGAGTTGGCCAGAATTAGAAGCAGGGTGTTAATCCTCTTCATCACTTCCTCTCCCTTCTGAAAGATGAAATTATCATGTGGGTTAGTGATTTTCAACCTGGCTGCACATTCAAATCCCTCGGGGGCACTTAAAAAAGAAGTCCGGGGCCCTACCCTGAGAGATTCCGCTTTAATTAGTAGGGTGGAGCCTGCCTGTCAATATCTATATATTTAATTCTGGGATTATTCTAATGTGCATCCAGGACCGAGAACACTAAGCGAGGCAAATCGTGGATTTATCAGATGTTCTGAGTTTAGAAATTGAGACATCTGGCAATGCCTGGATAGTGGGAGCCCCCATCATTAAGATTCTGGATGCTTCTCTTCTCTAGTCCATTAAGTTTTAACACAGGCAATCTAGTTCTAGCGTGTCTAAACAGGATAATGACAACCAGAACCACGATATTGCTTTCTGATTGTTGATATTAATCTCAACACAGCTCTAACATCTTTAAACAAGATGAAGCCCCAAAGCTAAAGGTCCTTTGAAAAGTTCAGAAGACAGTTTGGGGCATTCGTTTTTCTGAAATTCCAAATGAAGATGAACTAACTACATTGCCCTTGATGGTTTTTCTTGTTAATTAAGGGAGTCATTTGATAAAGGAAGTATATTAAAAATGACAAAATGAAGCACAATTTTTTTTTCTCCTTCCTCGGTCAGTCCTCAGGATGCCCCTTCTCTGTTAGTCAAAAGGCAATTGAGATGTCACATACATCAGATTTTTGAAAAATTCCCCCTTACCACACATCACACACAGCATGCCTTTTGGGCTTTTTTTTTACATCTTCAGTTCTAATTGTTAATAACGATCACCGAGTGTGCACGTGCAATTTTCCCTGAGGCGGACTGTTCTTCCACCATAGAAAGAGCCTTGTTTCTGGTTAGTGGCAGAGCTGATCATAGTGTCATTCTCAGAGGTGAGCTAAATGTCAGCCAAACGGGGACATTTAAGAGTGAGCAACACATCAGCCCTAGAGCTGCACGGCTTGGAGGAGCGTCTCCTCAGACGCCCTACCGAGGGCACCGCTGCGTCTTGGCAAGCACCGCGCAGGCGGGGAGCGGACAAGCGTGACTGCACAACCTGGAAGGCTGTGCCGGGCACTCTGGGCATGCGCGGGAATTCAGCCTCCCATGAATTAGAGGTGACCGTGGGAGAACATGAGGATGCGATTTTCCGGAATGCTTGCTCAAGAAATAAAAGGCATAGAGCGTCCTAAAACTCTAGCTCTAATCTGTTCTGAGTTAGCTGTGTAGAAACGGCTGTCTGGGGACAGTGGAAGTCCAGAGGTATGTTCTATAGCAATCTAAAAAGAGATAGACAACAGAAAGGATAAGCCACATTCTCATGTTGAAACACTGCAACTGCTTTCAATTAAGCAGGCCGTTTAAGAATCACATGCATTTTGTCAATAATTCAGTTTTGCAAATGTTTGGCAATATGGTTTCATCTGACAAACTCTCAATAACGTATTTTCCCACTTTCTAAAGAAAGCACATGTAGACAAGGGTGTCAAGTAACGTTAAAGAGTGTGTTTTGAAACCGTGGACGCTAAGAAAACTAGCGTTGGTTCTCTCTCCAACGCTAACTCATGCCATCTTGAGCCAGGATTATGGAAGTCTAAAAACAATACATGAGAAGATGGTGGAATGAAACAGAATGACTGCCAACGAGAAAGAGCTAATGGCAGAGTGAACACCACTGATAACAGGATCTCCTAAAATTGGTGGGTTTAACTCGGACTGAGAGTTACTTTCATGTCTCTTTCATTTTACTGAGATAGACAACACCTATACACACACACACACACACACACACACACACACACACACACACACATATTTCATCACCCGTGCTCCAATATCGACGCTGAAAACAATGTATACTGCACAAATTGCAGATTCATGCACCAGTGTTTGCATAAGTTTAAAATATAATCCAGTTACATTTCTGCTTCTTCCAACATTGTGCAATCTTTCTAAACAACTCTGTGACTTTCCTGGAGGAAAGAGAAGATTCCCACTGCTTCAAATTAAGGTCCACATATTAGCAGAGGAATTATTGGTTATGACTGATGGAAAACAGATTGAGTATTCTTTCAATTAGAAATAAGTACATTCATTTTATAAATGGTCTGCCCCAGGAAAGCAGGCACGTTCAGACCACAGGTGTACATGGTGATCGCTCCTTCCACTCTTTCCTTAGAAATGCAGTAAAAACCACACCTAGTACTTTAAATGTTTTGGTTTTGCAAGCAACACAATCTCCCGATTTCACCCTAAACCAACTGGCTGCTTTGGTACAGTTCAACCAGGACTGCACAGAGGACCCGGATCAAAAGAAGACAGTCTACCTCTTCATTTGATCTGAGTCAGTGTGAATTAATTTAAAATGTCAAACTTGATTTCTATAAAACAGGCTTGAAAAACAATACTGTTTGGTTAAGAAAGAGGTTAATGAGGAAAATGTAATCCCTACTCGAATGCCATTGGAATGCAAAGCCACATTTATTTGCATGTGTGGTATCTGTAAAAGGTCCAAGGAATTTTGTTTTTGGTGTTTTGAATTGTTTATAATGTATTCTCTTTTTATTCCATCTACTAACAATTCCCAGAAATGATGGAAATCAAAAGATGGAAAAATATAAATGGATTTGGCTTCTAAGAAAATTACCAGTTGCAACATCAGCTCTAGCCACAGTGCATAAAGCAGGTGATTATGGGGACAATAAAGAAAAATGTTATTAAATCAGTAAAAAAAAATCCCTCGAATCTTGCCAATTCTGTGATAGCGCCTTAAAGTCTGACACTCCAAAACAGTCCATGCCAAAATTTGCAACAAAGTTTCACTAATAATGATGCTTATTTGCAAGCATACAGTTTAGATAGCCCAGGCTGCAGGGCACAAAACACACTGGATAATTTCTTTGACCTTGCTAGGTTTTATTACAGCATTTACCAAAGTGTCAAATAAAACAAATCTATTATTTTAAAATCAACACTGGAAAGGTCACTTGACTTTTCAATAGGCCAGTTTTTCATCACACTTTCAGATGATTTTCTTGCACATTTCAGGGTCGGGATCAGCTTCATTAAGAACACTGGATTTCAAAACAAGCCCTTTTCCCTCTGGCCTAGCAGCCAGAGTAGAGCACTGTGCTGGGAGCCACAGGCCGTCAATTAACAATGAGCCAGGCCCTTGGAGCAAGGGATGTCTTGGCAGAAAGTCAGTCGTATTAACCTTCAAGCCTTGGTTCTCGTTTCCCATGGAGTTGCTTTCCTATCGCACCTATGTGCTAATAAATTACCTCTATTTAATGTAACCATTAGGATTACCATTATCTAAACTTATTTCAATGCCCTCCCACCGCTTTCAAATATGCAAGAATAAAAATGAGACAAAAATTAATGTTTTTATGGCTTCTCCTGATATTTCTATTTCTGGCAAATTCTTTTAGATACGTGGAGTGATAAGATTCTACAGTAACAAAATCTCTTCAGAAACCTCTAGTTCCCTTGCCTAAAGTTTTCCGGGGTTGGACCTCCTTTGGAGCAACCCTCCAGCCCCGGTGAAGGAGGAGGGGCGATTTGATTGATGCCTTGGGAAGAAAGACCTGAGTGTGCCCATTCCAGCCCCCTGGGACCAAACTCTGGGCTGGACAAGAGGTGTGATGTATTAGGCTTCTAGAATGCCAATTCCTTCACGGAAGTAAATTAACTAGTACAGAATTAATATAAAAACGTAAGTTTTAGCAACATGTGCACTCTGGATTCCGACAGCCCTGCTCCACCTTCTTCACTCGGGGCCCCCGGCCTCTATCTGGAGCCACCTGTAAGTATCTGCATCACTGCTGACATGCGTTTAGAGGGACTAAGGACCAAAGACAGTCATTTCCACTCTGACGTCATTGGCCAGCGCCAGTCTCACATGACCACAGCTGCAAGCCACAGAGTGGGGCTGTGTGCGCCTCCTGCAGGGGGCGGGACCATGCATTTGGGAACAGTGACAGTTGCCGGAGCCGTCAGTTCCTTCTGGACAAAAATTAGTTAAGTGACGTATATTCGGTCTCGTCTCTGCTCAGGAAGAATTGAGAAGTCAAAGAATCAGCTCCTGAATAATATCTGCAGGTGCAGGGCTCTAAGGTGGGGTTTAGGCAACAAGGTGGGCAGAAGGGACAGCCCTACTCTCCGTGCTGCAGCAGAAATTTGCAAGGTCCACTCAGCTCCCAGATCACACTGAGGGAAGCAGACTTGCCCAAGTAACTCATCATTCATTCTCAGGCTGGAAACTGAAAACTCATTATCTTCCCTTAAATTGGTTATAACCTCTTCCCGGAGTGAGTGCCCCGATACTAGAGCACAGCACGGGGCGGTAACAATCAAGTTTCGAAACGGGCGGGCAGTCATTGAGCCCTAGTAAAAATGTCTGCCTGAACGCTCCAAAAACTGCTGTTTGCCTTGCTTTGCTATGAAAATCAGGAGGGGGTGCCAGCAGAAGTGAGGCTTTGTTGCTAGAGAGAGGCAGAACAAGATGACAGCGATTCAGCACGCTCATCTCTTCACCCACCAGAGGTCTGGATTCCAGGCAGGCTCGCTGGGATCAGGCTCAGTGCTCCCGAATTGCCCCCCGCTGAGGACGGTCATCTCACCACCTGCAGGGTCTCTACTACCCTCCGCCCACACTCATCCAGACCTCGGTGCAAAGCACCCAAACAGCCTTGTTCGCTGGATCGGTCAGGATTCAATACAGGAAACAGAAGACAATCTAGATCTTTTGAGCTCAGAGAGATTAAATACAAGTTATCAAGTTGGAGAAAGCCATCGAGTCAGGGGAAGCCATCGAGTCAGGGGAAGCCATCAGAGCCCCCATAACCACAAGGCTGGTGACCAGACAGACAGTGGACCATGGAATGCAGCCACTGCCCATACTCATGCCTTCCAGAGTCTTCTTGTGCACCCACAAGCTAAAGGAAGAGAGTGTGCTCCTCTTTTTTGCCTTTCAATCCTGTGTGACTGCATTTAATTATCAGAACGTACAGTGCACCTTGGATTCTAGCTGCAAAGGTGACGAGGAATTGGTTTTTACACTCCCGGGCCCTGTAATACAAGATCATGGAGAAACTTAGGGGTGGTGAGTGGATAGGTAGTAACTAGCAGTCCTATGGGGACTGTACAATGAATCACTTTTCTTCGTGGTCTGTCCAGGAATAAGGTGCCCCAAACCCATACTCTCCTGAGAGCCCTTCAAGATGGACAGCCCCCAAACCAACCACTGGGAGCTGGCGTTGTTTCTGGAGTCACCCTCCTCTGGTTCAGATCTCCTGGCAGCCTTGATTGTTGGATGATTGGCTTGGGGTGGGGGGTGCGGTGTTCATGGAATTAAGATGGCATTAGGGCCCAAAACTCAGGAGTGTTTTTGTTTGGCCCTGCAAGTCACCTTCCTATTCCACACCCTTCTCAGAATTTTATGGAGCAATGGTTCTCAAGGTCTGGTCCTGGGGCAGCAGCAGCCTTACTTGGGAACTTGTTAGAACGGCAAATTCTCAAGCCCCACTCCAGACCTGGTGAATCAAAACTAGGTGTGGCGCCCAGCAATCAGGGGTGTAACAAGCCTCCCAGCTGACTCTGATGCATGCTAAAGCTTGAGAACTGCTATAGGAAATTAGACATTTCTGGAACAACAGAAAATGGAAAACGATGCCCTCTTGATTACTAGAGGCAAAACCAGCATCTGTCTCAGCACAGAGCTCTAGTCAAGCTAAATGGAGCCTATGGTAGGTCCTCTCCTCTGAAGTCTAAATCAACATCTCCTTTCCCTCTGGCTGGCCACGGGATGCAGGAACCCAAAGCTGTGAGCAGCATGTTTCCAGGTGAAGAGAGAAAAGGAAGGCCACACCCAAGCTGGGTCTTGGCTCAGCGAACTAGCCCTGGTATTTGGAGTGGGAAAGGGATGTCAACCTTACATGTCATCCCTTAGGGCAGACGGTACCTAGCAGGTCCACTTACCAGGAACTAGGAGAAAAGGGAGCCATTGCCTTTAAACATAACATGACCTGGCTTCTAGTAAATATGGTTCAATCGACCCTAATAAAGGGACGGTAGGATCTGCTCCTCTTCGATACTGAGACTGGGAAGAAGTGCAGGGACAAAAGCGTTCCTACAACCCAACATCAATCATTGAGCTCCTAACTGACTTCTCCTGGTTCAAGGCTATTCTTTCTGCTCCTGTTAAGATAGTGGGTCCCCTTACCAAAGTACGTAACTCCAGCCACCCCTCCTCCACCCTTTGGGAGAAATGGACCACCCTCCCACACCCAGTCTGAATAAGCAGGCTAATGCTTTGGGCTTTGCTCCAGGGTTCCTATGGTAATCTTCCTCACCACCTGTGCTCCAGTCAGAAATTCTTTCTTGCCAGTCTTCTCCCCGGGGCCCTACGCCTGACTCCATCTCTTATCCGTGTAACCCTCATAATCAGGAAAGAACCCACCAGGTTGAGATTTTAAAATTGAATACCCTGGGGTGCGGGGGTGCTGGCTCACTCAAGTAGAGCATGGGACTCTTGATCTCGGGGTTGTGTGTTCCAGCCCCTCACTGGGCTAATTATTATTTAAAAAATAAAATAAAATAAAATTTTAATTAAAAATCACAGCTTTCAAACTCCTTTTTAAATGTAAGCCATAATAAGAAAGACATTTTACCCTGCGATTCAGGACATATATACACAAAAATGGGAAAAAACGATTTGTGAAAGAATATGTATTCTTACATCCTTCTGATATTTTTTATTTTTTTTC
This sequence comes from Ursus americanus, assembly GCF_024610735.1. Lineage (NCBI taxonomy): Eukaryota > Metazoa > Chordata > Mammalia > Carnivora > Ursidae > Ursus > Ursus americanus. The sequence continues at coordinate 59,450,003 of NC_142139.1, forward strand.
TATTTCATTTTTAAAAAAAAATGCTGCTCAAATCCCGCAGTGTCGATTTCATGAGTTACTAATGGTTGGCAACCTGCAGTATGAACAACACTGCTCTGGAGCACACGCTGTAATAAACACACCACCAGCACCATATAAAAAGCAGCATTAATAGCACACTGTCATCATTACTGAGGTTGCTGAGTGCTCTGTGTGTTTGTATGTATGTTACTGTCTTTTCAATTAAAATCTTAAAATTGCTATAGGCCATAATACCAACTCTACTCTTAATGTTCCAGTGAATTAAAAAACACACACACACAACAACCCTTACTTTTATTGAATTCATCTTAACTTCAAATTTGGTGACGATTTGCAACAGCAGCACACGCGTATGGCTAAATTTTCTTTACGGGATTAATAGTTATTTTGTAAGTTTCAACAAACATTTTTTAATTCAGTGATGTTTGGTTTAGATCAAGGAAATCGATATGCTCTTATAATGGAGTTTCTCCCTTCTTCCTGTTAAATAACAGTAGTTCAAAGACTGGAAACATTTCAAGGATAAAAAATGGGGTTTGAAAATTGAAACGTGTGCCCTCCATAATAGATTCAGACCCTCAGCTGTCATACGAGGGAACCTCAAAGCCCTCCATTCGCAGCTGGGAGGAATTCAACTTTTTTTTTTTTTTTTTTTAATAAACATGCACTTACTCTGTTACTTAGGAGTAAGTAGGCCACTACACACGACACACAGAGACACGATCCTGCACCCACGGCTACGCGCGCACCGAGGCTCGAGCGCCCTCCCGGCCCCACGCGTCATCTGCTGCACAGACAGATACAGGATGCCGGCAAATTGGAACCGGCCTTAACCTCTCCTCGCTCTCCTTCCCCAAATCAAAACCCACCGTAAACACCGCGAAGAGCCAGGAAACCTCATGGCTTTAATTATTTCCGTTCCCCAAGCTCCATGTGGCACACAGGACACCTCGTTTCCCTTTGGGCTTGCCGTCATCCTGCGAGGGGCGCGGAAGAAGAGGCAAGCACATGTCTCCGCAGAACCGAGGGCGCAGAGCGAAAGCGCCAGCCTGAGACGGAGCTCTTCCTCCACCTCTCCTTCCCACTAGGGAAGGAGGAGCCTCCAGCTCTCGCAGGGGTTGAGAGTTGGCGCCACCTGGCTTTTTAAAGAAGAACGGGATCAGGAGGTGCAGGAGGTTGAAGAAGACCCTGCGCGCTCCTCTCCACCGCGGGCGCGGGCGGTGTTTAGAAAGCCCCGGTGCGCCCTCCACTTCAAAGCCCCCAGAGGCAGCCGGGCAGCTGGCAAGGGCGCGCTACGGAAGGAGAGGCAATTACCCTGCCGGGAATTGAAAAAAACTGGGAGCTGATGTGAGAATAGCGGATTCCACATTTAAGGCAGGTCCAAGGTGCACGAGTAACTGTGGCAACTCAAAGCGTTATACATAAGCACGCGTCAGTTTACACCTTGGTCAGCTCTGGCTCGGTTGTAGCAATCACTTATTCCGTGCAAACTTCCTACGCTGACCCTTGGAAAAAGAAAAAAGACAGGAGAAAGGGCTTCCGAGGGTTCTGATCTCCATTCGGTTGCAACATTGGAAAGAAGGCATGTTGTTCAACGAATCTTCGGTGTCTCCGTTTGTTCACGTGCAAAATGAGATAAACAATGCCATCCATCACTGCTCCAAGTGACCCATGTAAAAATAAAATGAAAACCTGGCGGGAAAGTGCTTCAATGTTACCGTTTGAGTAGGAAGGTACAGTCATAGTCACAGTAAAAATAGTAATGGGCTCTATAAATTTGCACCTTTCGTGTTTGTGTGTTTGGATATAATGATGCTACAGGATGGCTGCAAATTGGAGGCCACTGCTACAAACAGCTTTATCTAGAACCTGGACTAGTTATCGAAAGTATTTATCCACCTATTCAGCAAGCCTTTTAAAGGGTGGGATCTGGGGGTGCCTGGTGGCTCAGTCGGTTAGGCGTCTGTGTTCAGCTCGGGTCCTGGTCCTGGGGTCCTGGGGTGGAGCCCTGCGTTGGGCTCCCGGCTCAGTGGAGAGCCTGTTTCTCCCTCTCTCTGCCTGTCGCTGTGCCTGCTTGTGCTCTCTCTAACTCTCAAATAAATGAATAAAATCTTTAAAAATAAATAAATAAAGGGTAGAATCTAGAGAAAGCTATGTTTGGAAACTGCCTTTCCATGTAACCATGCAGGTACACAAACACAGACATATGGATGCATACAATAGGTATACATTAAGTGCACGTATGAAAACGCATGGGAAATGTGGGTCTGTACTTAAAACAATGACTAAGGTACAGTGCTGCACAGTTTACAGAAGACTTGCATTCACTTTTCATTTAATCTTCACAGTATCAGGGGGTATGGTTAGTCCCCGTTTTACAGATGAGAAGAGTGAGACTCAGAAAAATAACTTCCCCCAAATTTTGATGATATGAAGCCACAGACCCAGTATTTACTCTAATCCTGGGTCACTCTCATATTCAGCAAACATGTGATAAACACCTACTGTGGGTCAGGCACGAAAGCCTTGTGGCCACACAGATTAAAGCTTTAGTCCACTGCCCTCAAGGAACTCACACCTAGTGGAGAAGAGAAAGCAATTATAATCCTATAAAACTCTGTAGAGAAAAACTCTGTAATCAGCCTGGGGCTTGGTGAAGGCTTCCAAGAAGAGAACACACAGGCTGAATCTTGAAGGACAAACAGCAGGAGTCTGATGAAGGAGGGAACTGGGTACCAGGTAGAGAGACAACATGTGCAAAGACATGAAGGCAAAAAACAAAACAAAACAAAACAACAACAACAAAAACACCTCAGTGTAGTTCAACAGAGCCAGGGCTTAGCAGGCATGAAGGGAAAGTGGTGAGAAAGGAGACTATAAAGAGCATTATAGGCTCAGCATTTGGGTTTTCCTGATGTCTATGGGGAATGCATAAAAGATTTAAAGTAGGGCATTGACATGATCAAATTGCATTACACAAAGACCACTCCAGCTGCTGTGAGGACAGACTGGAGAGTATAATGTAGGAGAAATGATGGAATGATACAGGCAAAACTCAGTATTTGTCATTACTAAGGCAGGAGGTTGTGGGCGGGGGATTTGAGCTATTTATGAGGACCTGGTGACAGTTGTCAGGCAGCTGGTCTGAGCTCCTGATTGGCGGTGGTGTCACTCAGAGACTGTGCAACTGGGACTAGAAATCCAATCTGTTTTAAGCATAGTGGGTCTTACAAATCTAAGTCCGTCTACATGTAAATGACCTCCAGTAGGGGGGATATTCAGGTCTAGTGTTCTGAGAAAAGGTCTGAATTGTAGACAACTATGTCGTTAACACCAAATGAAATCATAATATGGTTAATAATAATAATAATTGCAAACATGCATTGAGTACTTGCTATGTGTCTGGCACTGTGGAAAGAGAATTTTTAGTAGATTTTCTCATTTAACAACCTCAGGAAGTCAGTATTCTGATTATGGCTCAGGGAGAGGTTTTCATATAAGAAGAGGTCCAAAACAGGATCCTGAGGATGATGTTTTAAGACGAATGGCAGAGGACCTCCTTCTACAATATTGCACAGCTATAGCCACAAAGAACAATTTACATTATTCGCCAGATTTAAACACAAGAGGCAACATGTCAACCTCCAGTTGGCTGAATTTTCAGCTCCATCTTTTCTCTGCATGCCTAGGACAACATCCTAGAGTGGCCATCTGGGCTGGGCAGCCCACTTACACATACCTAAGTCCCTGATGACAGAGATTCCCTCAAACCTGGTACTAGGTGGGGTTGTTTAAGCCCCCAAGTCATCAAGGTCCCCAGCAGGAAGGTGACAGAGGAAAAGACAGTGTCAGTGCAGAGAAATTGCCTGTCCCACTCCATACCCAAGGAAAACACATCATAACTGTTGGTCCTTAAAACACTCTGGATTCCAACCAGGCAGCATCAGGCTAGTCAAGGTCAACCAGGGCCAGCCATGCAGGAGGGAGAAAGCACCCTAGACTTAATTTTCAATGCGGCAAACAGTTCCCCAAGTCATTTTACTACATCAAGAAGGTGCTCCCCCAAAGCAAGTAAGAACAGCTTTACTGTCTTATTCTTAAAGGTGAATAATTTGTTAGCCCCTCTGCCAACTCACCCCAACATTGATAATTTGGGAGTTTGTTGTGTGAGGGGAAAGGGTCAGTTGAATATAATTCTGAACATTGGCATTATTCTAATTATTATTTTGCCTCATATTAAATTTGACTAGGGTTTATGTTGGATTCGAGACTCTAAAAACAAGTTAAGACTAGCTGTTATACTCTCATTAGAGGAACCCTAATCTTTGTCCCAATGGGCCTTGAAGGCTTCAAGTCTCATGCAACAGAGCTGATATGCTTAAAGAACCACTGCCCAAGTAAAATAGTACGGACTTCAGTTCTGCTTTAAATTCACCCTCCTGGGGGCGCCTGTGTGGCACAGAGGTTAAGGGTCTGCCTTAGGCTCAGGGCGTGATCCTGGCGTTATGGGATCGAGCCCCACATCAGGCTCCTCCGCTATGAGCCTGCTTCTTCCTCTCCCACTCCCCCTGCTTGTGTTCCCTCTCTCACTGGCTGTCTCTATCTCTGTTGAATAAATAAATAAAATCTTTAAAAAAATAAAATAAAATAAATTCACCCTCCTGAACCTAAGATTATTATATTCTGGCTAAGTTATTCCTGATTTGAAAGACAAAGTGGGGTGAGGAATATGGATGAATGGGTAGTAGAAAGAAGCATCCTAAAGAATTGATCCATGCTGGGGAGGGGGAACAGCGGAGCTGGCTGGCTCAGTCAGTAGAGCATGCAACTCTTGATCTCAGGGTTCTGAGCTCAAGCCCCACATTGGGTGTAGCGATTGCTTAAAAATTTAAAAAAAAAAATCTTAAATTTTTTTTTTAAAAACCTAACTGATCCATGCTCATCTAAACCTGTCACTAAGACTGGTAGATCCCCATATTTGCAGTAACTCTCTTCAGGGAGTAGGAACTCTCTTCCTGAGCAGGAAGCTAACATGGGCTCTCCAACTATGCAACGTGGGCAGGGGAAATCAGCTCTCCCGGCTCCAGGATGAAGGGGCAGAAGCATTTCTAAAGCCCTCTGCAAGTTTAATATTCACTCAGTACTAATACAAGAAGGGTTCTAGTGTTGACTCTTGTTTTTCCATCTGGTATGGGTAAGGGATTCACTGTATGTTGATACATAAGAGAATATAAGGACAGAAATTGGATTTATGAACAGATCACCTTGATGAAAAATTAATATATATGTATATATTATCGACACCTAATACACACATACGTGTGTGTGTATACATATATGAGAGAGAGAGAGAGAGAGAAATAGATCCAACAAAATTGACTGGTCAAGATACGCAGCAGGCTGATGGCAAAGCCAGGTCTACAGCCCAGATTTTCGAACTACTTGTCAGGTAATTTGCCCACTGGTCCCTGCGTATAAGTCGTATATGGCATCAGAACACTGGAAGATGTGATAAGATTCATGTTTAATCAGCTCCATGTGGGATGTATTTTCTTCCCCCACCATCATTAATATTGCATTAGAAAAAGCTGCAAGTTCTGGCGACAGCATGCTTCTTCTTTTAAATGGGAGCCCCAAGAATTTACCCCTGCTTTTAATACTAAACTTCCATGTAAATTTGCTGAAGGAGAATATCCTTTTTCAGAGGTGATGATAGGAATCCATTTAATGGGAGAAGCTAAAAGGAAATTATCCAGCTTGTCCTTCCCTTGAGGTTAATGTGAGGTAGTGAGCCCTGTGTGCACTAGGCTCGGGAAAGAGGGCTCTTCCCCAGCCCCATCCCAGCTATGTGCCCTGAACAAGTAACTACCTTTCTGGGTCTCAGTTCATCTTCAGAGAAATTCAGAAGTTGAACTACATCACATTAATGACCCCTGACATTCTGAGATTTCTTCTTGAGAAATTCCTGAAGCAAACCTCCTGAACTTTTAGCCAGCTGTTCCCTGCCTCTCTCTGCTAAATAATTTTAAAAACTGGGAGAGTAGTAATAATAATAATAGCAGTTAAAGAAGAAGAGGAACTTTGCAACTAACTCTTGTTTACACTGAGTAAAAACGTACTTTGCAGGCTATTGCCTTCACTTAGTTCACCATTCATTCAATGAATATTTAAGGGCCCCCTATTCGAGCACTGTACTAAGGCCTGGGGATTCAGCCAGTGTAACGACCACATTAAGGAAGCACTAAGAGGAAAACGTGCTTTTTCAGATACTATGCCGCAAGCGACCCTACAACCTCTGAATCTGATAATGCCTCAATACCTCAGCCGGCTCTGAGTTCTGGGCGAGTCACGGCCTCCCCGGCCTGGCTTCTGCACCCAGCCGGCCCGTCTTCAAGGTTCCAGTCCTGGGCTGCATTCAGTTCCTGAAAGGCCTCATTGATCGGTCAGCACAGCCGCCAACTGCCTCCAGTGAACGCTACACGTCCTAGGTAACCGGAGCCCGTGGCTCCCTCCCATTTGGGGAGGAAAAAAAAAAGATGGGGGTGGTGGGACCGAAAAAGGAAAGGAGAAAAATACTGAGAAACATGTTTTGGCAGGCAAGGCCTTCGGAGACTACCATATGTGCTCCATATTGAGCAGCCCCTGGTCTTTGATGTTTTTTCTGAAAGTAAAGACATTATTCTTTCTCAAACTGTGCCTAAGTACTACAGACATTAAAACAATGAGGCCAGAACGAACGGACCGGGCTCTAAGTGTTTAATTCGTCCTTCACCCAAGTGCTCGCCACCGGTTCGCTCTCCAGCGTGCACCCTGGCAGCTGGCAGGGCTGCCACCCCGTGCCGGCCCCATCCCCCCCGTTCAGGCCCGCGTGTGTCTGGATCCTAGGACACCTTCGCGCCAAGTTCGGAAGTAAGTACTTTCCCAAACGCCCGGCGCAAACTCCCCAGATGTTTCCTGCGTCACGGAAACGAGCCCGGGTTGGATCTGAAGCATTCTTACGACGGCGGGTCACGGGGCCCGCCCGGCGCCCGCGAGCCCGGCTCCCCCGCGACGTGCGGGGTGCGCCCGGCCCCCGCCCCCCCCCCCGCACTCCCCGCCTTCGCGCCCACTGCGGCTCGCTGGGGAGAGGCCATCAAAGCGGGAAATCGGAGGGGTGGGCCTTTTATTACTTGCAGAATTGTGAATCACAACTGAAGATCCCTAGTAAATTTACACTCTGATCTTTCGGGAGTTTATTAGTCACTCACGCGCCGATTGTAAATTCCTCCTTCTCTGTGCCTCCCTCTACACACGGCCAGACGCAACGGCGACCTTAAACGAGGAACCTACACCCACTCGGGCTTCCTCCGGGGAACAGGGAGGCCCGGGCGCGCCGCAAGTAAGAGAGACTCCGGAGCGGGGAACTCCCCACCGCGGGGCAGGAGGGTGACGCGAGCCCGGGACCCGCTCTCGCGCGACGCGAGGCTTCGCCAACCAGGGTACCTCAAAGGTGGGCGGGACGAGGAGCTCACACGCGGGAAGAGCAGCGTCCGAGCTCCCGCTGCTTCCGGGTCTCCGCAAGCGCTTCCGGGGTGTGCGCCACGCGGCTGCTTTTGGCGCTGACGGCTAATTACCAAAGGCCAAGAGAGAACAGCAACAGCCGTGGTCAACGATAACGCCGGGGTGGGTGACACCAGGGCCCCTCTAAATAGTCGTCGTCAAGCCCCAGTGCTCAAGCACGTCCGCATCTGCTCTCCACCAAGCAGAGAAGGGGATTCCTGTAGGGCTCCCAATGTTGCAGGGTTACGTGAAGAGGGGGACCAGAGCGCACGCCTCAGCATCCCGGTCCCACCTGTGGTCGCAGGGACTTGGACACGGCCCGGGGCGCCTCTTTACGCAGAGTAAATTCACTGGGTGCACGAGGAGTGGCCTTTCTGTGCTCTGGCTTCCAGGAAGGTCTCTGTTCCTGGTCGTCTGGATTGAGTCTGACTCCGGTGGGCTCAGCTCCCCTTGACCCTCCACGGTGAGGAGAGGAGCACTGCCAGGCAGAGGTCACAGTGATGCCGTGTCTGCAAATGGGTCAGCTGAAGAGGGGCTCCCTCGATGCCAAAAATCGGCTTGGTGTTGGGGTGCTGGGTTGAGATGTGAGAGCAGATCCTCGGGGTAATCTTGTATGTGAGCCTGAAATTAATTGAAAAGGCACAGGATACACACACGCGCCCGCTTTTACTTACACTTGCTCTCAAATAATTGCCCCCTTCCTTCGAAGCATCTGTTTTGTCAACCAGGATCTATTGTCTGAACTCCTACTGTGTGCTCAATATCTCTACCAGACCCTTTGGGAGATGCAAGGCCACAGAAGTCTAACTTCTTGCTCATGAATCAGGCTCAGGACTAGGAATTAGTGAAAGAGAGGGAGGTAGCCCTTTAAAATTACTTCTTGTGCTGCACTTTTTTTTCTGGAGTGATTCAAAGGCACCCGGAGGAGAATGTAATAATGTATGCCTGGACTTCAGGCTCAGCTTCCTTTTCTGACCCTTTCTCAACCCAGCTTTCCCTCCTCAAGAAATTTGGAATTCCCCTTAAGGAGGGTGGGTGGAGAAACTGCCAGCCCAGGTAAGTATGGGAGCCACATGGTCTCCAGAATGGAAAAAAGGAAATCATCTCCAAATGCAACCAGGCAGGTGGGGGTAGATCGAATCTGAAATGGAATGGGAAATCTGAATAACCCCCAAGGCAGCAGACTCCGTACCCAATGGTGAGGTGTGAGAAACAGTCAACATTTGGAGCAGTGGAGTCAGAAGAGTTTTGGCAGCTGTTAGATAACTTCCTGATCTACAATAAAGTTCATGTGACCGAGAGGATGTTTTCCGCAATTCCGTTGCCTGGCTACCTTCGTCTCTCTCCAAGTCTGCAAGTTTAAGAGATTTTTCTGGGTCCCAGTTGAATGGTGGTGCTGGCCGAATGCACACCCTGGAAGGGGTCTGAGAGACGGCAACTGCTCAGGTTGGACAGGTGCAGTCCAGGTCTCACTGATTTGTTGCCTCCCCAGCTCTCACCTGCAAGGTGACATAGAGGCCCCCGTTTTGGAATGGGGAATCCAGACCCTCCCCTCCTCCTTACCAGCCATCAATCTGTTTGTTCTGGACCCTACCCAGATGGTGCAAACTAAACTTTTTTTTTTTTCTATGTAAATTCCCAAGCCCCTTACTTGGCCCCAGGGTCCTCAGGCCACAACAGCCAAGTTTCTGCAAGGCCATCTTCTATAATTAGTGCCTGACAACTACGGAAACCTACGGCAAGACATTTACTTTCCTTAGTGAAAAAAAAAAATGTAAAGGGAGCCCAGGAGTTCTTCAAGACTCCCTGGGAAGCATTGGGCATTGAGAGGGGCCCAGACACACCAACCCTGAACCTTCCACTGCCTGGGCAAAGGCTGAAGAAGGGGTGGTGGAGCCCAGGCCCAAAAGGCTTTCCACAGCCCAAATTCCTGGGTTCATCCTAGCAAATGTTTCCAGCACGGCCAGTGCAGGTGTTGCCCTTCCGTCCGTGTGGCCAACTAGTCCTCACATCCTTCCCTCTCCCAGAACACCCAGTCATGCACATGTGGACTGGCCCCCCAGGCAGGTGGGTAGGAGGCCGTGCTCCACTGGCATCACAGGTCTGAATTTTTGCACAGGTTCTGACCTGCCTCGAGGGACCATCCTTTGGGTCTGTTGAATATGGGCTTCCCGGAAGTGTCACTGGAGTTTATTAGAACTAACTGAAGAGACCCATAGCAAGAATGCAAAAAATCAAACCTTGCCACCAGAGTTGGAGAAAGTAAATAGGGGCAAGGTCGAGAATGCGCTGGTGCTGTGCAGAGGGAAGGATTTGAAATTTGCAGAGTCGTTAGTAGCTGGCAACGGGGTGGGGGTGGGGGAGTGGGGGGGTGGGGAGTCAGAGTAGATCATCCTAGCAAGCCATACCTCCCGTGGGAAAGGGAACTGTAAGTTTTGTCACATTTCTAGAGTTTCTATAAAGAAAATGCGTCTTTCCTGCCCCCCCCCCAAATAAACAAATGCACAACAATGAGGGTCATCAGGGCTAGGAACAGAGCTTTCAAACCTCTTATTGGGCAAATGTCCTGGTTTTGCAAAGGCAGAAACAAACTCCGTGAGGCCAAGATGCTAGCTCGAGATCACAAAACCAGTAAGTCCAGAAGCCATGCTCCAACCCAGGTCTACCTGGCCACGAAATACACAAAGCACTTGCCTCTGACAGGGAGGTCAAGTGGGATCTTAGAGACCTCCAGGAACTCTAAGACTCTCCAGGAGTCCCTGATCTGTCTTAACTCCTGATGGATTTTGGGGGCGGGGTTGGTCATTCTTAGCAAAGGAGAGACTTACCTTAAACCTACTGCTGGGGAGGAAGTCCGGGTAGTAAGTCTTCTTAAGTACACCAAGAGTGCCTCCCATTTTCTGCCAACCGCAAGCACTACTAGTCTAGCTGTTTCTTCTGACTGCCTTCCAGCCCCATACAGCTACGAACCCTGGAGCTCAGAGCCCACCCACATGCACCTCTTCTCCTGGCACGGATTGGATGCTGAAGAAGCAACTATGGATTTGGTCAGTGGTGCAATCCCCTGGCTCATGGCCGTCGTGCAGAATCCAAGCTGCCCTGGTTTCCTCATTTGGATCCATTTCTTTTTGGTCTTGGCTTAAAAAATCAGTCTGGCCATTAATAACTGTCATAAGAGCACTGTGGCTCAAGTCACTGGTGCCCCTCTGTATGGATGGCGGAGAGCCTCCCCCTGACATACCCGTCCATCCCAGGGCTTTTCTCACCTCACTCCCTGCTCAACCTCCAGCTGTCCCTACCCACCGCCAGTGCATAGAGCCCTGCTGGACCCCAAACCCACTTGAATGTGCCCTTCCCAGGCAAAACCCCCCCAGAGATACTGAACAAGGGAATTGGGTTTGAGAAGCCAGTGGAGAAACCCAGTGGAGATAAGCTTTAGCTTTGGTCATTGGAAATTCAGGCAGAATTCCAAACACCCTTCCAATTTTGTGTATGAGTATTTTCCTTTTTCTTTCCCTCTCTTCCTACAGTTTCCTGTTCTTCTAATATCTCTCTTGAATTTATTGATTTTTTTTTTTTTTTTTTTTTTTTTTTTTTTTTTTTTTTTTTTAGTTTCCAGACTGCCAGTGTCTCTGAGAGGAGAGGCGATTTTGTATCTGATCATGCTATTCTGGTCAGAGGAGGGAAAACCAAGTTCAACGCAAATTGGCAACCTAATCCTAGTCTTATGGTCAGGCTCTTCTGTTTGGTGTTCGTAAAGTCCAGCCATAAGCAGCAGCAGAAACTACGGCAGAATATGCTAGAGGAGAAATACGTGAATGCAGTACAGCTTTCTTAACTTGATTTTTACTTGTCTGTTGTGTGCCTTGTTTGTCACCACTGAGATAGATAATCATTAGTTGTAAAAGAAAACCAGGGGGAGGAGGCAGAGAGAGTTAACTAGTTGGCATTTAGGAAATCACCATGGGCTCTCCCTCTCCCACCACAACGACTATAAAGTAAGTTAATATACCCGGATAGTTTTTTTTTTTTTTTAATCCTATTCAGTGACCACTCATTTAGCTGCCTCCAGGTTTGGAAGAGTGCTCCAGGGGCAATTAGGGTCTAGAAATTCAGGAAATGCACCTGATACCCCAGGAATTACCTCCCATGTCCAAAGGGAACAGAGGGCTCAACAGGAATGAGTATAGCTTTAGGGACCCCTTAAAACAATTTGTCCTGAATACCCACTTGGAGCCTGTGTCCCATGCTGCAACTGACCAAAAGAGAAAAATGTGGGCATCTGGTTCCCTAATTCTCCTTGGTCAGGCCCAACATCAGGAGAGTAAAGAAGAAAGAAAATGGGGAAGGAAGTAGACAATGGAGAGGATCTAGGCTAGGACTGTGTAGGAGAGGAAACAGAAAAAGTCCCCCACCCCCACCCCCAGCCTGTGCAGTCTCCTTCCTTGCTTTCTGGCTTTGCCTGTTCTGTCTCACTCCTCCTACCTTCTGCAAATGCCTCAAATCCCAAATCTAAGGCATTTTCTCAAGAGTATGAGCAAGCAGTCACCAGACAGCCTCCCTGTGTTAGTGGCATGAACAGAAACTCAGGCCCAGTGAATCTGACTTTAAATCTTCTCAACCCTGATGTGATGAGGCAAGAAAAGTGACAGTGAGGGACATGTGTGTGGCAGACTTGGGGCTCCTCTGGTTGAGGAAGAGATTCCTGCTAACTTGGATCTTCTCGAACATTTTGGAGGAATAGGTATAAAGGTGCTACAGTTTAAAGTGGCGTTCAAAGCTTCAACTTCTTAGACCCGGATCTTCCATCACTTAAATCTCTCTGGGAATGTATATTAGAGGCCCATGGAAGGCAGCTCATCTCCCTCTTCAAGGTAAAAAGAGACGTAGCCAGGCTGCAGAACCTCTAATCGTGTCATCAGGTCTCAGGACATTGCTAGAAGCAAGAGCATGGCAGTAAGGAAGCCTGGACTTTCTTTGGATGCGCAGATTAGGCTCTGGCCAGGTCCCCTCTCTGTGCACCTCAGTATCCTTGCAGGCATACAAGGTTTGGAAATACTCTTCTTATGGTTTGGGAAGATTAAATATTTTACAGCCTGTAAAATGCTTGACACTTAATAGGCTCTCATTAAAAGTAGTTCTTTGTCCCATGTTCTGGAAGTAGAGGCAGGCAAAAAAAAATTTTTTTATTTAATTAGTAATGTCTATACTGAAGGTGGGGCTTGAACTCACTACCCCAAGATCAAGAGTCACATACTGTATGGATTGAGCCAACCAGTCACCCCTACTCCTCTTTTCTTGACGGAAGAACAGAGGAGAGGTCCTGGAAGAGCAGCAGAGAACCACCCTTAACTTCCCTGACTTCTCGGATTGAGCCACATGGCCTCAGTCCTGCTGTGATGGCTGGACTCTCAGTCCCCCTGCCCCACGCCCGCCTCTTTCTAGGAGCCCAGGCCCAAGCCTAGGCGAGTGCCAGGACTGTGGTGCCTAGTGCACCAAATGGAGCCCAGTCTGCTGTAACTGGACTCTGGAAATCTCTTGCGGTGGTAGGTGGTCGAAGGTCCTGGTGTGAGAGACTGGAGTTCATTTGACAGCCAAAGGGCAAGCAACACTTGGTGCAAAGAGTGCTGGCTTCCCCAGGCCAACCTTGCTGTTTGTCCTCTTCTCCAGAGCATTCATGACACCGACTGGGTGCAGAGGTCTAATTTAATTTCCCCCACCCCACTCCCACCCCGGGCCCAGATTTATGGAGCAACCCCGGATTAACAGAGCTGCTGCAAGGCCACCGAGTGGGTTGGGGGATGGGGGGAGGGGAGGCGTTGCGATTTGGTGTCTCAGAATCCCTTAATGACCAAATGCTACCTTCTGGGCCTGGCGCTCCAGAACGGAGGCCAGGAGGTGGTGCTTATTATGCGGGACAGGCCATACTCCTTGCTTAAGCCCGAAGGGCAGGCCTTGTTCTTTAAAAAATCCCCAGTCTAGCCTCATACAATTAACAAAAGCCAAAACAGTCCCCAGATCTCCAACCCCCCCCAACCATCCCCGCCACACCCGAGGGCCCCCAACCAGTGTCCACCACCAGCACCACCTTACTAGGGCTTGGAGGTAGAGCCTAGAGAGAAGAGAAGAAGCCAAGGACCCCACACGAGGAGAGAGTAATATTCGTTCCCATCACTGGCAGAAGGTGGACGATCTGGAGCTGTCGCTGGAGGGCTGGCTTGTGCATGGAAGTATTTAGCAGGTTCAGTGCTATTACTGCCTAACAGGGTGTGAAAAGTAATATGAATGTGAAATAGTGTGGGAAAATGGAGAGGTTCCAAAGCAGGCAGCGAGGCCCCTCCGCGGTCTGGCCTGGAAGGCTCAGAGTACCTGCTGCCTCATGCGTGGCGCCAGGAGGCAACGCTACTGGCCTGGGCCCACTGAGGGAACTGGGTGTGGGGGGAGGAATTAAGGACCGACTGAGGGGGGGCGGGGCGCACAAAGACTACTAGGGAAGGGGTGGGAGTGTTGGGGGCCAAGCTGGCAGCATGGGAGAGAAACCCCAGTAAGTAAAGCCTTGAGGGCTCTCCCTTCCTGGCCGCGGAGGTTCACACTAGGAAGCTTCTTGGAGCGTCACCACCTCCCTACTAAATACACCGATAAAGACTGACTTTTTACTTATTATTATTATTTTTTTTTTTACTAATTTTATGAAGCAAACTATCGACTGAGTAAAGCTGACAAGAGGTATGTGAGGGCTTTCTGCAGGAGGTGGGAGCGGAGGGGAAATGGCAAGGTCCTAGTTGATGGAAATTTCTCCAACCGATTCCAGATCGAGAACACACAAACCCGACAAGCATCGCCACACTACGTCCTGAAGACAATGACTCCTCCTCGTGGTCTGACAATAATCCCCCCACCCTGGCACACAGAGGGGTTCAGACTTTTCTACCTCCCAGGCCTCAGCAATCCCTAATTGCAGGACGCTCGAACCACAGACCCGCAACAGGGGAGACTGATCACAGGCCACGCCCCCGCGCTAGGTTGGTGCCCAAGCGACTTGTCCTGGGGCGAGGGCAGCGCCCTCCAGGAAGGCGCTAGAGAAGAGAAGGCCCGGGACCAGGGTCTCCCCAGTACAGCGTCGAGCTACCTCTCAACTCCACCTCCAGCCGGGCTCTGGACCGTCGCCAGGTATCCTCCAGGCGCGAACGCTCTCTGCAACCACCAAGCAATGACTGCACGCAGGGCCCGGCTGGCTGGAGTAGCACTCGCGGCCCGGGAGGTGGAGGTGTGAATGCCTCCCTTTGGGATAGGTGCCACTGCATTTGTTGGGCGCACTGTCAGTTTGGAAACGAGTGTAGCTGCAGTCTCACATTTTCTGCATTCAGGGCCTGGTGCCGCAGAGATAGCCGGCCTCCCTCTTGAGAACGTTTCCCCAGACCAGACTGTTTCGGAGCCGTTCGGTGCTGGTGTAGTTGGCTGCAGATGGTACCAGATTTGGAACAGATCCCCGGAATACTCTAATTCAGCAGTACTAAGGTGTATTCAAGAATTGGTGGCCGCGGTCACCCTGGTTTTCTCATGCAAATCAGTCGACGTCCTAATATAAATCGAAGTTCCAGGACCTGATTTTGAGAGGGACGTTAATGAAAGAGGAGGGTAGGTAGGTGTGGTGTGTGTGTGTGTGTGTGTGAGAGAGAGAGAGAGAGAGAGAGAGAGAGAGAGAGAGAGAGAGAGAGAGAGCGCACAGGGACAGACGAGCAAACGCTCACGCGGCGGGAGGGTAGGGAAACACCAGGACGTGGGGGCCTCGTCCGCTCGCAGAAAGCCCTCGCAAGTCTCCAGCCTCAGGCTTCTTCGAGGCCTGAACCTCCCGAGTCCGGGCCGCGTCTCTCCTCCCGGAGCGGGAAGGACGGAATGCGCGGCTCGAGGTGGAGTCCTTGCCGGCGGCCCCAGCACCACGAAAAGCCGGCCTCCGCCCCGGCCTCCTCCAAGGGCTAGGGCAGCGGGACCCGAGCTCGCAGCTCCTCCCCCGGGCTCCGCGCGCCGCAGCCCTGCGCCTGGCCGAACCGCCTTTCTTTCCTGCCCTCCGCAGTGAGCTCACTTCCTCCCCGCGCGGCTCCCTTGCGTCGGCCGGAACCCGCTCCCAGGCCGGCCGCAGCCTCTGGGCGCGCGGCATTCGCGGTTTCCGCGCCTCTGGACTTTTCTGGGGGCGACGTGCGTGAGCTGAGAGAGATCCTGCTAGCAGGAAAGGAGAGGTCGAAGCCTCTGCGAAGACAGGAAATGGCTTCATTCGTGGCCAAACTTAGAGCGCGGGCAGGAGCGCAGGGAGAGCGAGGCCCGGCCGCGGAGATCCCTCGTGATACCCCCTTGACTCGGGCCCAGCAGCCTGCGTCTCTCTGCTTGCTTTCTTTTTTTTTCTCTCCCGCCCCTTGTTCCCTTGTTTCTCCTTTAGGTTTCACATGTGTTAAAAAATTCATATGCAGGCACATTTAAAAAGCAATTTCGTATTTTAAAGTCGGCAGCAGCAGAGGGAGAATTACAAATAGGATTGGATTTAATTAGCTGGTAATTCTCCTCTCATGCCCCCATAATTAAACAGAGATTCTAGAGCTGCTTCAGGGCTCACAAGTGATTATTACAAGCATATTTTACATTTACATTAAAGTGCTATCCCCGGGGTGTAATCCAAGATCTGGCTCCATTTATTCGGATTTCGAACCTGAGAGCTGAAGCCAGAACATTGCTCCCCAGCTATGTTGTGGGATGGCTTGTGGGGGCTGTTGCTTAGTTTCCTTGGCTGATTTTTAATTTTGTTCAGTTCTCTTTCCGGGGCGTAAGGAAAGATAACCGAAGGCTGGGAGAGCCTTCAACCTCAGATCCCACTGAGAACTCACGCCAAAAGAATTAAAAAAAAAAAAAACAAACCCGCCCCTTTCAAAAGCGTGAAATTGTGCAAAACTCAGAGCCATCCTGGTGGTTCCCCACAACACACAGAGGGGTCACATCCAGCCCAAGTACGATCTTCAGCCCAGACAGCGGACCGGATCTGGTCACCCTATCCGTGGACTCTGTTTCCCTAGAGAGATCCGGAAGCCCCGTTTCGTGACTATTCAATCTCTCTACTCCCCCCATCTCTTTTCCCCCATTTCATCTTTTTCTGTCGCGGCGATGTACCAACCTTCCTCCCTCAGCGATTCCCTGTGAATCGTCCCTAGTTTCCTATCCGAGCCACAGCCTCGGTCCAGGGTCACAGCCCTCCCGGAACTCCAAAAAGGCCCCGGAGAAGGCCTGGGACCGTGTCTCCCCGGTACAGCGTAGAACTACCCCCCCCAACCCCAACCCCACCCTCGCACGCTCACCTTGGGACTCCGCGATGCTAGCTGTCCCCACCCCGCCTCCACCGCCTGACAGTTTCCAGGCTCCAAGCGAAGCGCGTGTCCGTGTTGTCACCAGATCCACGAAGGCTTTTGATGAGAGCTGCTTCCCTTTTGAAAACACCATTCCCTTTCCCCAAGAGAGAAGAATCTATTCTCCTGGACTGGTTTAAACACGCACATACGAAAAGTATCTGTGTTGTGAAAACATCAGCCTTTAATAATTGTCTTGGAGTCAGAGTAAAGACTTCCAGGAAATGATGGAGATAGGCCTGCTCAAGTAACCCATCCCCCAGACTGTCATTTCCCTGGCTACCTCTTCTCTTGCCTGGCCCTCTACATCATTTTTTTCTTTTCTTAAAAACTGTTTTTACCACGACCTTCTTCTTATTTATGTCTTTATCTTAAACAAGAGATCCCTGGAAATAACTACCTAACCAAAGAAGAGGAACTCACCACTCCCGGCGTCACTAATTAGCGGCACATGCTGGCTAGGAGCCAGGAGCATCTTTGAGCCTGACTATTCTCATCTGGAAAAAAATGGTTAGAACAGATAAACTCTAAAGGCCTAGTTCCAGTCTTAAATTCAATACTTCTAAGAAAAAAAAAGAGCCTTTCTTCTTACTTCTGAACGATGTGTGTGTGTGTGTTTCCACTAATGTTCTGTCCAAGATGCAGATAAAGAGGACATTTTAAACTTCTAACAGTGCCCTCTTTGGCTGGTGCCTCCCAACCCAGCCTTTCTCTCTGGGCACAGAAAGAGAACACCAGGGATAGGTCTCTAGAACACAGCCACCATCCAAGTCCACTTATGGTCACATGATTCATTAGGAACCTTAATCCTCATCTGACCTGGCCAATTCAAGCACCGCCAGTGAAACCCCATAAAACCAGCCTAAAGGCTGGCCAACATATGCATACACTAATTAGAGTTACTGTGGGCCTTTGGCTTCCAGTCTGATGAACAGCTCCAGGGCTTCAGGGGGGAGAGGGTTTGAGGTCCTTTTCACCAACCAGTGCCCTTTGGTCCCACAAGGGCATCAGTTGAACACAGTGGGTGATCTGAAAGCTAACCCCCTGAAAGCTAACCACAGCCACTAAGCTGGGAAGACAAGAATCTGTTCAAAGGAGATAAAGGGAATCAGCAGTGAGCTTTTCTTGTTATTACTGCATCTAGTTTTATTATGAGAGAGAGGAAGGAGAAGCCCAAAGTGAAAGAAGAGAAATTTTTAGCATTTATACACTTAGCAACCCTATCCCTGAGCGCGCGCGCACACACACACACACACACACACACACAGTAATGAGTACAATGTATTAAAAAACAAAAAAAGCTGAAGACGCTTCCAACCCCATTTACAAGGATAAGGGAAGGCGTGGTGAGGAGGAGCATGTGGGCTTGAGCCAATTTAGCAACCACAATTCTGGCCAGGTACCAGGAAGTCACAGAATACCCTAGATAGCAGAACTGGCTCCATCCCTGGCAGGCGGCCCCGTGCATGGTAATTTTCCTGCAAGGATATTCTCTTCTCCATCCACATCTGACTCCTCCGTAGAGGATGGTCAAGGTCAGTAACTGCCAGCCAGTAAGACCTTTGAGCATCTCTGAGAAGGGCACTGATATAACTGAAGGTGCCCCCTGTTCTGTATAGGGAGCAATCAACTCTGGCTTTATCGTCTTTCATTGAATTGTAAAGGACAAAATATCTAAGGTCTCTCAAGTCTACATTACACTGCCAAGCTTATCTGTTGTTTTATAATACACGTGCATGTCCCAATCCCTTTCCCATTATTTATGACCCATTCAAGATATCTGCAGGCTAGAACATGGCAAAACCTCCCTTATAGTAGGAGGAAATTTGGTATTTATTTGATGCATAACAATTTAGTCCTTTCCAATTTGTGTTCCAGCGTGTTTGCTTCAAAAAATGAGGAGCCACATCCCCACAACTCTAGAATATTATAACCTCACTCTTTCTGCTTGCTTTTCTTCCTTCCCTTCTTCCCTGTTTCTTTATTCTTTGGACTCAGCCACAGAGAAAAAAAACAACCCAGTTTGGAGCTTTAGAAATCGTTTGTTCTGCATGTGCCCTGTCTTCTCTTTCCCAGATAGTTTTAGTTACAATCAGGAGGCATCTTACACCCTGGCCAGATTGTATTTGGTGAGAGCCTCTTTTAAAATTCTTCAAAGCTTCCAGGGATCTCCCCCCATCGCCAAGCCCTCCAGACCAGCAAGCGGATACAAATGGAGAAATTTGCATCATTCTAGATCCATAGAGATTATATTGCTATTTGCTTTTCTATGCATCAGGAAGCTCGGGAAGGTTGTTCAAGAAATGAACAATGGGAGAAGCACCTGGACAGATAGAAAGAAAGACTATTCATATGTACATTTTGTAGCTTTTTGAACCATGAGAATTACTGCCTATTCATTAGAAATTAATCTGATCAGGATATATATGAGAGATGTTGGATGTTAACTATATTTAGAGATAATATCACGTATTAGGGAGAAGGATCTTAAGCAGATCTAGAAAAAACATGCAACAAACTTTCTGTTTTGCTTAATTGGTCATAAGCTAGAACTATGACTAGAAGATAATATTTCATGCAGATTTATGCAGAAGTATAAAACTTTAGGTGAGGCAAAATGCACACCACTCCTCTCTTCAAATATTTCTCTCCTATTCCCAGATGTGAATATATGTCAGTTTAAAGCTGTTTGCTACTCAAGTTAAGTCAGGTTATACTGGGAACACAGACTTACAGGACTGGCTGAGCCCTCAGTCATAGGTACAAAGGTTAAGCTAGAACCCAACTGTAAAAGGACTGATGTTTCCTAAAAGGCACTTGAAAATGGACAATTTTCCTCCTTTGTACGAGGAGGACAAGATCCTTCCCTAGAAATGGCTGCCCCTCGGTGGCTCCCCCTCCGCGAATATCTTTTCACTCCTCTGAGGGTGGGCTAAACACTTTGCCCTAGGACATCTGCCCCTTACCCTAAGCTTTAACCAGGTGCAAATGTTTTTATTAGGCAAATTCTACTCGGGAAACAATGTTTTAAGCCTAAATAAAAAAAAGGAGGGTATAAATTCCTTTAGTGATGTTAACACAATCAACACAATTCCCCCCCCCCAGGTCATCAGATGGCCCTGAATGCCAAAAAGACTTGGAAGTTCAAACTGCTGTGCCCTTTAAAAAATAAGCAAACAACTCCACCCTACAAGGGGATGCGGCTCATAAGCTAACACTAGTATTTACATCTCCTGCAGTTTTTCCTGTTGCATAGTCCCTGCTAGTAAACAACCTAAACCTATCTCATGGCAAAGGTCAAACTGCAAAATTACAGGGACTTTTTAAAACTCTTATTTAAAGGTATGGTATATAGAAAACCACATGGGGAATAATCTCAGTTCTACCCACTTGTGTTAATAAACAAATCCTCCCCAGACACAAAATCAGATCACCTTTTCCCACGAAAACAGGTGGTTAACTATGTGATTTCCAAGGAGGTACTTGTATATTGGAAATTAGGAGGGATTTCAGAAGACGCATGAGGAGAAAGAACCGATAAATGTTTGTGAAACCCCAAAACGTGGCATTTGGGGGAAAGGGGGGGTCGGAAGGAAAATAAAGGGAGTTGAAAGAGCCCTTGGTTTCCCCAGCTGTTTGCAGAGGTTGGAACATATGGTGCCAGGGTTTTCCAAAGATGTCAAAGGATAGAAAATAAAATTATTTTTCCCCCTAAGACATGCCTTTCCCCCAAATAAAGATACATCTTCAGGCAGGAGACATTTTTTCCTTCCAGAGGGAATGAGCAGAGGACACTTAGAACCAATTCTCATCATTTAGTGAAAATAACAGAGTGATCATGGAAGCAACAGGAGTCAAGGTGTTCATGCTAAAAAACTTCAAGATCAGGCCCGGCCCCGAGTGGGGATATCCAAACCGGTTCTTCATATTTCACGTTTTATAGACAGAATTTTCCCTAAAGGATATACTTTCATTAGGTCATAAATGCACCAACAGAGGAGAGAGAGAGAGGGTAAAAGGGGGCGTGTGTGTGTGTGTGTGTGTGTGTGTGTGTGTGTGCGCGCGCGCGCGTCTGGCACAGGGGCGCGGGCGTGCGGGTCCCGCGAAGGTGAGACTTAGGGTCCAGGGGCGGAGGTGTGTACACCCCAAGGGCAGAGTTCAGGGACGGTGACTTGAGACCAGTCTCAGAAAGGCTTCCTGGGGCTTCTGCTTCACCTTTTTAGTTCTTACATTTCCTCTGGGTTCCACCGAAGAGCCTAATTGCCCCCAAGTCCAAGTACTTACTTGCCTAAAGGCCACAAGAAGAGGGATGGGGGAGAGAAACGTGTTTTTTCAAAAGTTTGTTAAAAATTTAACTCGGGAAGACTTTTAGTTGGGGCCTCAGTCCCTGAGCCTAGATGTTAGGGAAAGGGGTTGTCTGAAGACTTTAGCTTCCCGCTGGAGCCCATTCCTGGACTGGAGAAGTTTACCTCTCTCAACACCCAAGGGATGCGACTTAGTGCTCTCGAAGGCGAACGCTCACCACGTCTGGGCTCCCTGGTGCCGCCAGGAGAGAACGCTGCAGGCAGGGAATCGCCCTGCCTCTGCTAGATTAGCCACTTTGGCTTCTTCCAGAGCATTTCTTGAAAGCGAATCGGAGTTATGCAACCAGCGTAATTAGCCTCTATCGAGTCCCGGAGAATATTTAAATACACAGCACTGGTTTCACACCTAGAAGTCGGTAGCAGTTTCGAAATTATTGTAAAACACCGCCTGGATGATATATCGTCTGTCTAGGCCAGATTAGCAAGACACGCGCGCATACTCTACGTTTAAATCACACCCTGAAAATGAGATGTTTCGATAGGGATTTACACGTGACACAGAAAAACAGGAACAATTCATAATTTCTCTTTTTTGATTCCCTGTTTCTAAAGAAAGCATTGGGATCAAGGACGAGTTAGGTAATGTGAACTGAAAGGCACGCGGGTCGCCCAATCACAATTCGTAGTTCAAGGAAAACTGCCTTTAATTGACGTCGTGTATATTCCTCGGCTCCTCTCGAGCTGCCCCCAAGAGTATTTATTCCTGGGGCTGGAAACAAAACAACTAACCCGGTGTGCGGCGTAAGAGAGCGCTCCAAGATGGACTGCCGGAGAGAGGCATTTTGACCCCGATGGAAATCAGTCATACTGACAGACGCCCAGGGAAGGTCAATTACCCAGCGCGCTGACGTTACGCAGAAGCGCGCCCTGTTGCGACTCCGCCGCGGCGCCCAGGGGCCGCAGGCTCCCCGTTGGTTGCCCCAGATTCCGACAAAGCCCCGCTTCGCTTCTCTGGGCCTGGGATTTCAGCGTGCAGGCACGGAGAGAGCGGCAAAAAGATGCTAGAGAGGAACAGGGCGAGAGAAAACCGAAAAAAGTAGTGGGAAAGAGAAGTGCTGCGCCATTGCGCCGGCAAGCTGTGGAACCCAGAAGAAAACGAGCAAAATCCGCAGGGGAGGGAGTGAGGGAGGAGGCAAGGGGGGAGAGGACCGCGCGGCTCTGGGCTCCCAGGTCCGCCACTTGGGAGGTCCCGGCCCCAAGGCAGGCCGGGCCAAACGTCCCCCCGGGAGGCTCGCCCCTCGGGCGGGGTCACAATTATACCTCGGCTCCAGGCGAGGACTTAAAAACCAAGTGGCGGGGGCTGCAGTCTGGAAGCAAGGCCCTGCGGTCATCAGAGGGGGGCCGGGCCAGTGCGCAGAAACTTTTTACAAGGCGTGTGGGTACATGGGGGAAAAAAAATCAAAACAAACCACTTTCATCCAGCGTGGGCCGTGAAAATAAAAGCTGCCTTATAAAGGGGGCGAGCGGGAGTTTTGAAATTTAGTGTGTGTTTTGCTTTTATATAAAGAGTTTTGTGATTTTACCTGATAACCTAGGGGGAACTGTGGGGAAAATAACTGCTAGATTTTTTTTTTTTTCCGGAAGAGGGCCGTAATAGGAATTCACAGGTTTCTCCCAAATCAGCTTGTGTCCCAGAACTGAAAACAACTGCATACATCCATATAGATCATTACGAACTGGGGACAATACTTGCGTGACCGGATTATTGTTGACGTAAAGTGGGATCCAGTGGTCCCACCTTCTTTTTAAAAGTGAGCCTTTAAAACTGAGTGCAGAGGAGGCGGAATGGAAAGCGTCAAATAGTGTAATCTCTCATTTTACCGGAGACTGGACCGGAAGACTTCTCTAAGAGTAACCGGCTCGGGGCGCAAAGACCAGGCGAAATTCGCCGGGCCGCTGTAGTGAGGGCGTCCAGCCAAGCCCGGGCTCTGGCCCTTGGCTCCAAGGAAGGGACCCGACAGCCGGCCCCCTCCAGGGCTGGGCAGGGCTGGAGGGAGGCAGCTACCTCCTCCTGGACTTGGGCCTCACGTCTGCGGTATTTTTAGCTTTTCTCTCTGTTCCCCAGAGGCTCTTTTGTAAGCCGAATGGAGGCTCTCCAAACTACCCTCACTGGGAGGGGGTGTGGGAGTAGGTGGAGGCGACTGCACGGGGTTTTGAAAGAAAAAAAAAGTTACTTAAGTTTAAATTAAAACAAAACTCCCTAGGTTTTTGTCCTTACAGCCTTTTCTCTCTTTGCACCCTCCCTGGCCCAAGTCCGTGGTAACAAGCCAAGTTCCATAATTAAGTGGGCCATGGGGGTAAGGATGGGTAGGATCTAGATATTGGAGCAGAATCAGAGTGTTGTAAGCCTCCGTTTCTGCCTTTCATCCCCGCTCTCCCGGCCACTACTGCTCCCCCCGGAGCTGGCCTAGGAACCCTCCGGAAGGGAAGGGAGGAGGGGAGGAATCTCCGTTACCTTCGAGGAAGCAGGGACACGCGGCATTTGTTTATTTTTAAAATAAAGGTTTAAAATAAGCCCAAATGTTTTTGCAGCGGAGTTTCGAACCCAGCGTGTGCCCAGGGATGCGAAACTCAGGACTCAGACTCACAAATGGACGGGTGTTTAGTGCATAGAAAGCCGGGTCTCGCTGCGCCCCCTCTCACCTTGGAGATGCCCTGGTCTAGCTTCCCGGCTGAGGCCGCAGCCAGGACTTTCCCCATCCCACTTCTTCCATCCTGGACCAGGCTGGGCCCCTGCTGGCTCCTGCGGCTCGCCTTCAGCCCACTTCCAGATCCCCGCAGACAGCCCCCGCCCACCCCCACCCCTTCTCAGGCTTGGCGCTGCCCCTCGAAATTGCCCAGGCTGGCGGGATGGCGCTCCGCTGTGGAAAACTAGGGAGGGAAGCGGGAGCCGAGCGCCGGTGCTCTCTGCTTCCGCCTTAGGTTCGATCCTCTCCCCCCCCACCAACCCCGCCCCACAGGGAGTATTGGGCCTTGCGGTCCACCCCAGCGCCTAGGGTGCTCCACGTTGCCCCCACATCCCGGACGCCGTGCCTCTACCCACCGGATTGCCTTCGGGGCCCCTCGGTGCTGTGTCTACGCCGCCGCGCTGTGGGTCGCGCGAACAGGAACCAGTAGGCCCGCCGGGTCTGCGCTCTCAGCAGCTGGGTAGCCCAGCGTGTCGAAGATGCTCAGAGGAGGAGGAAGTGCAGAGAAAAAAAGAAGAGGAAGGAAAGGGGGGTGGGGACCTGACATACACACAAGCACGCAAAACCAACTTTGGTGATGGACTTTTTCAGTTTCACACGAAGCGACCTGTAGTATCTGGAGAAGGTTTTTGAAGACGTTTAGGAGGGAGGGTGAGTTTTCTGCTGAGAAACTCAATCTGCCATACAGTAGCGGCCCCATCTGGGATCTGTCACTGCTGACAGCACCACAGGGCACAGACGTGATCTTCTGCACAGCCTGCACTCCCCGAAATACCCTCCTTAATCAAAGGATGTCTGCGCGCCGGAGCTCAGCTGACCGCGCCGGGAGCAGAACTGCCTGCGAATTCCACCCCCACCCCCTTGCGCGCCCCCTCCCCACGGACACAGCCACGGCCCCTCTCCCCTAACCAGCACATTAATTAAAAGCGGAAAAGAGACAGAGGCTGATGTCATTGCTCTCAGAAGATCATAAACGTAAAAGAGTCAGCCTGTGAGAATCCCTGAAAATGACTTTAATGAATAATTTCAGAGACAGTTATGGCTTTGGGTAATTACTGAGCGAGAATATGAAAACCAGATTTGCAAAGCGAAGGCGATGGTCAGGCGGCCTGGCGGCCACTTTCTCCCATTAAAACTGCACCAGCTTTTCTTCACCGCCAAATTCTAGTTACAGACTTTGGATGCATTCTCTTCTTTAAAATAAAAGCAACAAACACACATTTTTCTTTTCCTGCACTTCTGCCTTATCCTAAAGGCAAAACTGTCAGCTCAGAGCAACAACAGCCCACTTTAAATAGAAGTCAAACACGCACTGGCTTCAGTGGCCATTGGCTTCCATTTTTTCAGGAAGGAGGTATTAACGGCCACTT
Source organism: Ursus americanus (assembly GCF_024610735.1). NCBI lineage: Eukaryota > Metazoa > Chordata > Mammalia > Carnivora > Ursidae > Ursus > Ursus americanus. The sequence continues at coordinate 59,475,373 of NC_142139.1, forward strand.
TGATTTAGAATGATGTCTTTTTGGCCTTTTCTTGAGGCAATATACTTAATAAAGGTTGAAAATTCCTTCTGCCCCCCTAAGTAAGAAACTGTTTGTTTTAAATTCTTTCAGCTGGTGAAGGAGCAAACAAGTGAACAGCAAATGACCCCACTTCTTACAGAAAAACCTGCAGGTCTCCTTGACTCTAGTCCTTGTTCCCCACAATGATTTGGTTGTACAATAAGGAAAGATATTTTGACATACTCCATCTGGTCACAGGGAAGCATCAGGTTGGGCCTGGCTGTTGATGATTAGCTGTGCATTAAATACACTATTTGAGAAAACTGTCTTATTAGTTGGGGAGGAGGTTGGTGAGTACCCGGTAATCTTTTATATGAACGGTTAAGCTGCTTGCAAACCTACCTTCTTTGCTTGGAAATACAAACTGGGATTCTCTGGGCGTTTGGTCCATGTGGATTCATCCTTCCAATTCAAGTAAAAATTCATTTATGCTATGTGCAGAAAGTATTGATAAAAAGTAATGTTTGCCTGCATTGTTTTTGCCTAAGCAATGTAGTTTTTTGTTGTTAGTTTTGTTTTTGAGTCCGTATCATTCGGAAAACTGACTATTTGCCTGAGTAGACTCCATCATTAAGGAAGATCATGGAGAAGCCACTTACCAGCACTGTGGGAAACTACTGTGCAGCTATTACTTGCCCCTCCCCCCCTAAAAGCACAGTTAGGCCCCTCCTTCTCCAGTCATCACAGACTCGGTTGTCTAAAGCCTCATTCTCTATTCCTAGCCCCCAAACCCTCTCTACCCCCCCCCCCCAGCTGAGTCTTTCCTTCTCCTTCTGTTGGGGATAAGGGTGGGTAAAGGAGGGAGTCAAGCTCTCTCAAATGTGACATTTTCACTGATTTAGGAGGAAATGGCCCTCATCCGTTCTAGATTACATGAAGACACTTTGGAATTTGGAGTTTCAAGTTGCCTCAAAGAATTGAAGAGGGGTGAACATTTGGAAAATTTTCTCTACTGGATTTCCTGTTTATTTTTGATAAAACCCCGGGCCCCCCAAATAGATCTTCTTGTCACTACATTCAAATCCTGGGCCATGGATTCTTTTCACTCTAGCTAAATTCACTGTAAACACTGGCTTGGGCTTTGCAACCTGTGTGGAAGTAGATAGCATTTTCCGGGTTTGAGTCTTTGCATTTCCCAATTAAATCGAGGTGTAGGACTGATTCATGGGGTGGCCAATTCTCTCCCTGTAGAGACTTTAAATAATGCAGGCCTTGCCCTACCTCTCCCCCATCCTTGATAAAGCCATCCTCACCCCTAGCGTCCAGTGTTTCATAGTGGTGGTTGACCGAGTGCCAAGAATGTGGGATTAGCTGCAGTGGGTGTGTGTGGCCTCAGGCAGTGGTTCCTAAATCCTGGGGCGGGGGTGGGGGGATGGGGAGCTTTTGGAAATTGAATAATTCTTTTCTCCTACCTGACATGCTGAATCAGGATTTCTCGTAAAGGTGGGGTGAAATGAAGGCTGAATTTCTAATTTTATCAAGTTCTTCAGAGATTTTTGGATAACCAGTGTGGTAAGCTCCAGCCTAAAGTGTTCTGGAGTTGGATTCATCCCAGAGATCAGGACAGTGCCCCAGGATGCTGAAGTCGGAGGTCTGGGGTGTTCTCCGGTCCAGGAATTATACAAATATACCTAGCCTCTGTTCTGGGCATTGAGATATAGTAGGGGACAAGTGGATGCCAGTCATTCTCTTTTCAGCCAAGGAGCACTTCCACTGGGGAAAGGGGGAGGGTAGGCAGAAGAGGGTCTAGAGCCTCTGTTCCTTAGATCCATTGGGCTTTAATAGCAGGTGCAAAGACAGAGGCTCGGAGAGAGGCCTGTTCTGTAATAAGCGTCTTCCAGGTCACCTCATTAGGCAGAAACTCCCACTGTTGAGGCCCGAGGGCTGTGGGAACCAAGCAGGAGCCAGTGCGGCGGGAAGGGCAGCCCTAAGAGCCGCCTCCTTTGCCTCTCGCCTGCACGGGCACCGCGGCGAGGGCCGCAGCTGTTGGTGTAGGAGAGCAGCACCCTGGCGCTGGCGTAGAGGAGCGGCCAGAGGTCAGTCAAGGCAGGCTGTGGGAGGCTTTTCCAGGCTGAATGTACCAAGGCGCAGCGAGTTGGAAAATTTAAAGTGAGGAGGGGGCCAATAGAAACTTTAACTGGCTTCGTCTTACCTCAAACAAGAAAAACAAAAACGTCTTCTGGGCTAAAAATACATATTTAGAAAGTCCCTGTGCGCAAGCAGGCGGCGCGTTCCAGCTGCCGGCCTGGCCCGGGGAGGACTTGGCCGCGCGGCCGCCGATTACACCCAGCTCGGCTGGGATGGCTCCGAGCCGTCTGCCCTGACGTCAGCGAGGCTCGGGGCCCCGCCGCCGCGAGATAGGCAGCGCGGCCGGGCGCGGGCGCGGCGCTAATCACTCCCAGATGTCCCTAATAGCGGAGATAAAGACGGACGGAGCGGCCGGGAATAAATTTGTAATCAGGGCTCTACCATCTGATCATCAAAGCGGCCCAAATGCCGGGAGAATTTGAAGGGAATGTGTGTGTAGGGGGGTCACATTTAGGGGAGAGGCGGGGGACGCGATCCTCGAAGGAAACTGACTTGGGCAGGGTGGAGCGAGAACAGGGAGAGAAGTCGAACTTCTGTGCGCGTGTAAGATACGCAGTGCACTTTAACTTCACTAGCCTGACCGGCCGAAGCCGCGGAGCTGTTAGAGGCCGGCTAGAACCCGGCAGACAGTTGCTGTGCGGAGAGTACTTGCCCGGCAGAAGCTGGATGGCAAAGCTGCGCGCCCGGAGCTGTCCGGCCCCCGGAAACGGGCGACTCGTTTCCTCCGCTGGAGTTACCTCCTCGCCCCTCCTCCCCTTTCTAAACAGTTAAAAAGTACTTCATTCTCCCGCCGCCCCACCCCCTCCCCTTCACCCCGTAGACGTGAACCCTACAGCACGGCTGAGCTTCCTCAGGAAGGGGGGTACTGGGGCCTCGAGCAGGGGTCTTAGGCGGCTCCAAGGTCTTTCTCTTGGAGGGATCCGCGGGCTGCGACAGGCCAGGAGTCCAGTGCGTCGCGGAGACCTGTTAGTGCCTCCTCCTCATGCAGGGGTCTGGACCGTAGGAGTTGGGCTGGGTGGAGGGAAGGGGTTCACTCAGGTTAACGGATCCAGAAAAGACAAGCGGAGCGCAGGGTCTGGGTTCGGCCCTTTACGAGGCGTACGCCACAAGCCTCCTTCGCAGATCATCTCGTCTTGGCACCTACCACCAGTTCCTTTTCCAAATCCAGGCGCGTGGGTGGGACTCGCGCGCAGTGAGAACTCAAGGCGGCTGTGGAAGAGAAAACTGCAAGCCGCACAAGCAGCGTTAGACACCGAGTTTCTTCAAAGCTCCAGGAATAGCCGAGAGGTTTCCCGCGCTTTGTAGACCTTCAGTGCAAATGCGGTTCCGGCTATTGTGGCATCCTTGGACCAGCTGATTGTCTCCTGCACGCACACCTCAAGCGCTCGCAACTGGTTCGGGCTCTCTCTGCAAAGCTAAGGTCTCGGATGTAGCTCACAAGCCTGCCTCCTTCCGCTCCCCGCAGCTTTGATTCTGAGCTCACTCCCACCCTAGGCACCCCTTCCAGCGAAATCAGCGCGCACACAACTCACCCTCCTGCTTCCTTAACAACCCGTGGGATACGAGCTCTGTGATCCTCACCAGCAGCAGGCGGCGGCCGGTAGAGGCATAGACGAGGGCGGACGGATCGAGCCACCCTCCACCGCGACTCACGCACACTTGCTACCCTTCCTGGCGCCACCGCTGACCCCACCTCATCGCGGGGACGACCGGGCCGCCTGGTCCTGAGAAGGGCAGCCCAGGCGGGGAGGCCCACGCTTCCTAGGTGCTCGGACCTATTGGCTAACATACTCGGATGCTGGAGCTTCCCACCAAGCCTCCAGAGGGTGGGGTGGGGTTGGATTTAGAAGGCGGGAAGAACCCCAAGTGATCTTGCTGTCTTCTTCTAATAGTTTCGACCTGAAAAAAGCTCTTAAGGGTGCCGTTAGTGTCCCAGCTGGGGGCGAAAATCCTGGAACATTGTGACTGGGAGCAAGGAGTGTGCTCAGATCCCCCTCTGTTGAGCTTTCCAGGTTACTTCCCAAGAATTTGAGAATGGGTCTGTAGGAACGAACACACACACACACACACACACACACACACACACACACACACACACACAGCGGCCGAGCCCTCTCCCCGCCGGTGCTCCAGGGTTATCAGGCGCTCGGCCTGCGCGGCGGTCTGGGGCCGGGCCCTGACAGCCAGATCTACCATCAATTTACCTTCCGCCGCCCCAGCTTCCCATTTAGCTTTTAACGTCAAATCCTGCATTTTTGTCGGCTCCGGCCTGTCTAGAGAGCTTGTGATTTCGCTGCAGGAGTGATTGCTTTTAACAAAATGGCAGCAACCACATTATCCGAGCAATTAAAACAGAGGCCTTTTAGCCGGTCCCGCAAGGCAAGAGGTTGGAAACTTTTTTTTTCTTTAAGCAAAAAAGAGAGGGAGTTAAAAGAGAAATAAATGTGCAGAAGAGAAAAGCAGGGAAGCTCAGAACAAATGCCGGCCCAGCACACCACTCGCTTCCCGGGACTTGACAACGTGGGGCAGGGATGTTGGGTGGCTGGGAACGCTGGGAAGGTTGGGATGTCCCATGAGGCTGTAGAGACAGATAATCTGGGGTGTCTTGCCAGTTAGGGGTTCAGCATCTAGGGTGTCGGGTCTGCTAGATGTCTGGCCCGTTGGGATTTCACACAGGTTGGAATGTCGAGATGGTGGAGGTGTCAGGCCTGGTGCTGCTGGGCCAGAGGAAGCGGCTCGGCAGGCAGGAGAGAAGGCGGGCAGCGCCTGGCCCAGACAAAGAGGACGAATTTCTGCAGCGCGGGTTTTAAAACTTGTGTAGCAGCAAGCTGCCCCATAGCGATGCTGCTGCCAGGCTCTTCTGGATCTTCTCTGCTGGTGTTTAATAAACCAGAAAAAGGGTTAGACCAGCAAAAGTGCATTAAGACCCAGATGGTAAAGAGGACCAGCTACCCAAGGCAAGCACAGGCCCGCATGCATGATGAAGATAACTCCTCTTCAGTTCCTGGTTTAAAAACCTCACCACCTCCACCACTGCTCTCTCCACTATTTTAGTAAACCTTTTTTCTACCCCTGGGATAAGAAGTCTCTCTTTCCATCGGTTTAAAGTAAAGACGCAAAAGGCCGCTGGAGGCAGGAAAGGGAGAGAGCCATTCGGTCAAACCGACAAGAATCCCGAGAGTAATAGAAAATCAGGGAGCGCCTCCTTACGCCCCCCGGTGCTATAAACAAAGGCAAGTGTCTGTAAACACAGCCCGCGCCCACCGCGTCGGCCCAGCGCCGCCTGACCCGGGGGGGAGAAAGTTCAGATCGCTTTGGCCGAGTTGTTCTAACCCCTCGCCCTCGCGCTGTCAGCTGCCCGCAGAAGAAACCCGCAGAGCCGCTCGTTCATCTCTCCCCCAGCGCCTGCGAATTCGCCCGCTGCAGGCGGCAGGCTCAGAGTGGGCACCCGCGAGCCATGGGAACCCCTGGGATATAGGGGGAAGGTCTGTGCCTGGAGCCGAGGTGCGAACATCACCCCGAGGATGGGTTCCAAGATGGAAAGCCTCTGGCAAGCCTCCCTAACACCAGATTTATATACGTGGCATTCCATGAAACAAACCGCTTTTTAATACGTTTCACCTTTCTTCCCCCACCCCCCCAACTCCATCTCTCCCCTCCTCCCTCCCCTCCCCAGCCTGCCGAGTCCTTTATGGCACTACAGTTTCTCTGGTTCCTAGAGCAGAGATTCCGGCTCTAGCCAAGACTACGGGCAAAGGAGGCCTCGGGGACTTCCTTTTGGGATGTGCTGGGACTCAAGGAGACCAAACCTCAGACGGGGTGACGTCCCCAGCGGGCTGGTAGCTGGGGAAGGGAGCCGCTTGTTCCGCTGGCCTGGGGCCGGGAAGACTTCAGACACCGCACAGTTAATATTGAGTTCCCTGTAGCTCCTTGTAAATCTAGCCCCCCCCCCACCTCCCTTTAAATCCTTGGTCATGTTCGCGATTTCTTACTTGACGTAAAATTCCTTGTTACCTAATCATGGACTTTTTTCCAAAAGCTCTCCCCCGCTCCCAAGGCCGGCTCAGATGAGAATCACCCTGATGGAGACTACAAGCAAAAACTCCTCTTTCCCTCTTTTTTCTTTTCCAGGATGAAAGCCTACATTTTGAATTAGAAACTGTAGACTATTTCCTGTGGCTGCAATAACTCCTGGGATCCTTCTCAAATCTCCTCCACCTCAAACATGCTCCCCAAACAAAAACCAAAGGCCCCCCACAGAATGGCATCTGGTTGAATTCAGGGAAAACAAGAACACCTTTCCACCTTTCCAGCGAACTGCCAAGACCTTTCTCAGCCCCAGGTCCTCCTAATACTGACCACTGGGCCTACTCCAGGGCTCGGGGTAGGGAGGGGAATGCGAAGGAGACAGGACTCTGATAGAGCCCAGGTCCTTTAGCAGGATTTTCACCAAGGAACCTTCCCTGCGAGGGCTGGAGCTCACGGTGAGGATTGATCAGAACTACTGACTCTTTCAAATAAAGTTAGAGGCAATCATGATAATTTAGTTTACTTCTGAATATTTTAAATATTATGAAAACAAGTATAACAGTTTTGTTTTCAAAACTTTTGAGGTATCAACCATTAAAAGATTGGGTTTTTTTGTAAAAAAAAACACACAGTGGTTTATTGAATACTTACAAAGTTTACACCTTCAATATTAATTAAATTCCACTTAGTTTTAGAGGACCGAAGTGCACAAAACAAGTAGCTGTTGGAAACATCTTCAAATAGGGAACGACCACAGATGATAAGACAGCACTAGATACCGAATCCAAAGGAAATGTTAGCGGCCCCATTTTCTGCTTTGAAATAAAAATTTATAATCCCCAGGAATATTTATATCCAAAGGCCAAGTATTAAAGATACACTTCACATACACACTATTATCTGCTGTCTTTATCTGGAAGGGGTTGGGTAAATGGGGAGGGGGCAACGCTGGTGTCTACACAGCCATGAGGGAACATTCACACACCGAGAATCTACGAGACGACGGGATCCCTTACCACGCGGGAGTGTCCTCTTCATATTAAAATATGGAATGCTTTTCTTCAAATATCCACTTTTTTTTTTTTTGGTGGGGGAGGTGGGGAGCGGATGCCTCAAAGGGGGGCAAAGAGAGGGGAGGCAAATTGCACATAAATAAATCGGATGATTCCAAATGCGAGAAGTCCTCAGAGCGGAGCGTGGAGAGCTTGCCCGGAGTCCTGGGTCTGCTTCCGGCTCCTGGGCCCTGGCTCACGCGCGCTCTCCTCCTCCTCCTCCTCCTCACTGCTTGAGCTCCAGGGCCCAGACGTGCTGCGGCCAGCCCGTCCGGCCTTTGGTTTTCTTGTCGTTGCTGCTCACTGTGCTTTTCAAGATTTCGTTCTGGGCCGAAGAGAGGCGAAGGGGAGAAAAGTGGAAAGAAAAATTCAGAAAGGAGACCTGGTTCCGCGCCACCCCCGCACCTCTCCGGGGAGGAAAGGAGACCGGGAGAGAGCGAGTAAGGGATGAGAGGTGGGACGGTTTCAAGTCCTAGCGTCTGTAGAAACGCTACGAAGATTTGCGCAGCCCTAGCTACCGCCCAGGCCTCCACGCGCCTGCAACGCTCAACTACCGGATGGGCAAGCTTATAAACAACCAGCCGTTTCCAAGTCGTTTATGGAGGGGCTGGGGGCCTTTTCTCTGACTCCAGATGTAGGGGCGCGAGCGGGGGTAGGCGCTAAATCTGGTTTCCCGGTTTTCAATCGCAATCCCAGGTTTGCGCTCTAGGGAAGATGGGGATAAGTTCCCTGTGCCCTGGACTGGGCTGGTGGGCAGGGGGCTCTCGGCACCCCCAACAAGGCAGTGCGTCTTCACCGCGGCCTCTGAAATCCCTAGTCATTCGGGAGGTCACTCGATTATGCACAGACAAAAAAGCGCCACAGGCCTCAAAGAAGAAAAACGAGACAAATGGGATTATTTTCCAGGCCCTTCATGGCAACAGCCCAGCTCCAACACCACCAGCCTATGGACATTTGGTAGGAACTTGAGAAAACTAATTTTCAGTTATAGTTCTGTGTTACTGCAAACAACGATAACAATGATCATAATAGTATTTATTGTTTGTCTTAAAATGCTCATGCAAATAAAACAAGAAATACCCATGAAGTACACATCTGGGAAGTTACGGTTTAACCTCATTGCCCAAGAGAAACTGGAGGTGCATTTTGAAGTTAAAAGTACTTATTTTATGTTTACCTTTACGTCTTCTGAGCATTGTAATAACCACAAAACTCTCTTAGAATCAGTGGTGGTCTGGTTCTCCAGAGGGGGCATTAGGGATCAATAGTGAAATAATGGGAATCTAGCGCTTCTGGGCGATTTATTTTAGAAATACCTGAAAGCAAGATGGGATTGGAGGCCAAATGAAGGCTCTAAGAGACATACAATGATTGGGCCTGGGCAATCGGAAGATCAGTAGGGACCCCGAGTCCAAAAACAAGCCCGAAGTGCCGGTGGGAACAGCCATCGCCCGGAGGGAAGATCACCAGCGCGAAGCATCCCCCTTAACCTCCTCCCTCCTCCACCTCCTCCTCCTCCTCCTCCTCCTCCTGGGGCTGCTGACACCCCCCATCTCCTCAGCTTCTTGGGGAAACCATCCTCTCCAAAACCTGGTTTAAACAACCGTGGCTTAGGATGCAGCCAAAGAACGAGGGATGTCATTGCTCAGCCCAATTGGAAAGAGTCCGGCAGCACCGGTCCCCCGAACTGCGCACCCCCTCTGCCCCCTGCCCCCTGCCCCCTGGTACTGACCAGCTCCTTCTTCCTCTTCTCTTCTTTCACATCTGTCTTCTTGATCTCCGCCTTGAAGGCCTCCGCCTCGCCATTCTGGTCGTCCTTGGCCAGCAGGTCCATGAGGTAGGCGATGTAGCTGGTGGCCAGGCGCAGCGTCTTGATCTTGGAGAGTTTGGTGTCCGCGGGCACGTTGGGGATACACTCGCGCAGTTCGGCGAAGGCGCTGTTGATGCTCTGAGTCCTGCGCCTCTCCTTGCGGTTAGCGGTGCCCCGGCGCTTCACCGGGCGCGGCCCCCCTAGGCCCGGGGGCCCGGCGCCCGGCGGCACCCCCCCGTAATGGGAGTGGTCCAGGCCGGCGGCGCCGCTGGCGTACTCGGGGCTGTAGGACAGGGCCATGCTATAGTCGGGGGGCGACATCTCGGGGTGGCCGATGAGCCAGCCATGGAAGTAGGGGTTCTCCTCGTGGCTGCAGCGGCTGGCGGCGGCGGCAGCGGCGGCGGCGGCGGCGGCGGCGAAAGGATAGCCCTCATGGTGCACCACCGGGTGGTGGGGGAAGCCCCCCACCAGACTCATATCGCCCTCCGCGCCCCTCCACGCGCCCCAGCGTGCGCGTAGCCCCGCCGCGCCCTCGGCCGGGGCCCCTGCTTCGGCGCTGGGCGGCCTCCCCCACCCCCCACCCCCCAGCCCTCGGGCGCCCGGGCCGGCCCGGCAGCCGCAGAGGGGGCTGCTGCAGCCCGGGCCCCGATCCCCCGCCTGGCCCGCCGGGCCCGCCTCAGCAGCACTGCGGCCGCCGGCTCCCCATAGGGCGCGGCGAGCTGGTCCCGGCACCGTGAGCCCCTGGCCGCCGCCGCTGCCGCCGCCGGCTCCCGCCTTGCTCCCCGGCCGGCGCGCCGGCTCCTGCTTCCCGGGCAGCTGCTGGGAGGCAGAATCCTCTCGTGCTCATGCAAAGGTGCCGGGGCTCCCGCGAGGCTGCTTTGCGGAGTCTCCGGGCTCCACCGCGGCCGCGATCCTGACACCGAAGCTAACTCGGAGTCCCAGGACGAGTCCGAGCCGCGGTTGGAAGAGCCGGCCCGGCTCTGCAGGGAGGCGGCGGGGTCGACTGCTCACTGTGAAGCTACCTCCATGCGACCCTCCCCTTCCCGCCCCTTCCCCTCCCCCCACCAGCCCGATCTGGGTTCTTGGGCGCTTATTGTTTTAATGAAATTTTTGGTTGTTGTTTTGGTCCTTGAATGTGATTTTAGCAGCGAGTAACGTGTCCTCACTCCTCTCGGGCTCCCTCGGAGGGTTTTCAGAGAGGTCTCAGTGCATCCATTTTCTCAGATCCTCTCCTTCTTTCAGGGGAAGGATCTGGGGCCCTGCAGGAGCCTCGGAGCGCGAAGGCGGCGGCTCGAGTTCTCGGAGGGGTCTGCGCGGCGGCCGAGGGAGCTCCCGGGCGGCGGCGGCGGTTCTCGTGGGCTGGACGCCGTGAGGGGAGTAAGCGGATTTTCCCAGCAAGATCTCCATGTACAGCTACATCTTTAGGGCTGCTCGGGTTAATATATGTCGTCAGAGGCTCCTCACGCCAATCCCGGGGCGGCAGGGGCGGTGCCTCTCGCTCTCCGCAATAAAACTTTTTGATGTTCTCGTTGCTAATTGTCGAAGTCCTCTTCCAGGATTGGCTGCCCCTTCATAACCATGAGATAATTAAAACGAGGGGGGGGGCAGGGTTAAAAAAAAAACTTTTTTATCAGCCAGAGGTTAATGCAAGTGTTTAGCAGATGCTTTACTATTAAATTATTTTTCCCCCCAAGTCTCAAATCTTGACGAATCTCAAACCAGGTATAGTATCACTCTGCTTTCTTTTCTGGCTAAAAAAATTAAAAGGTGGAGGGGACGCAGATATCTCTTTTCGAAGTGGTTTTGTAGGTAACCGAGGCAAGAAATAAGCAGACAGCTTCGTGCCATTTTTGTGCGGGTGGAGTGGGGGCCGGGAGCAGAGACAGCGGGCGGCGGGGGCCCCCGCAAAGGGGCGGCTGGGAGCCGGCGCTGTCGCCTCGCCGAGGGGAGCGGCGGGCGCGGCGGGGGAAGGCTGCTGCTTTGACCTGGGCACAGGCTGGACATGCCCGTCTCCACGTCTCTTTATTTACCCAGCACGTTACCCTGGCCGGGGCCGTCCGAGGTGGCTCCTGTTACCGTGGCTGCTTTTGAAGATCACGGCTGAGACCACCGGACGACCGGGCAAGCCGATTGTAAATACTCTTATTTCCATATTCTTCAGGGACACCAGCCCCAGCGACGACCTTGGGCGATTTCAAAGCGCAGGCACCTCGATTCCCCGAATTTGTGGTGTGGCCGGTATCGGTGTTCCCCTGGTTTAACTAGCCTGTTTGGTAAGTAACTGAATATTTTTTACAGCGTGTTCAGAGCTTATTTTCCAGCTTTTATGAACAAACATATAAATATATCTCTGCATTCCTGCCTCTCCCATAAAAGCGGGCATCTGTGGAAAGCAGGTTTAGTTATCGGAGGGGAACCATTAAACAACAGTTTAAGAGGTAGACCGGGAGGACGGCTCGTGGATGTTTAGACTGCTGGCCTTAGTGAAGTGATCTTGAACGCATTGTAACGGAGAATGGATCTCCATTTGTAAGTCACCGGGCGGCGGGGCACCGGGCCGCCGCGCCCACGTGGCATGAGCATTTTGAGAAAGCTGGAAGAGAGGCTGGGGCAGGGGATGGACAGTGGCAGGAGCTGGAATCTCCCCGGGGCTTGGTTGGGAGTCCCGAAGGGAGACTGATGTGTAAATGAGGATTCGGCCTGATGGAGTCTGGTGTGTGTGGAAAAGGGTGTCAACCGGGACCCCGCCTGACGGAAATTAAAGGGAGCCCAGGGAAGTGTACAGAAGACGGCGCGGGGCCTTGGCGGCCTGGGACTCGTCGCTAGGCCTGGCGGGGGTCACCCAGAGGAGACCCTTGCCTCCACCTTGGGTACGGTCCTTTGGAAGCAGGCAGAGTCAGGCCCCAGGCCTCAGAGGGAGCCCCACCCCACAAAGGGTGCCCCACCCCAAGGACCGGGTGAGGACAGTCCTTTCTCAGCCCGCTGGGCGCTTTCTGCGGGGTTCGTGCTTGGGGATGGAAGGCAAGGTTCGGCGGGAATGGAGGGAGGGGTGGTGGGGACGCCCAGCTCCTCTGCAGCGGGGGATTCAGGGCCGGCTCCACCCGCCACTACAGCCCTGGGCAGCAGCACTAAGAAATACTTTTTAGGTTTGCGGTGGCTGGGCGTCCGAGAGGGGAAAGAACTGAGAGAGGGGAGTAGGCTAGCAAACCCAGTGCGGGAGCCCATTCAGGGCCCATTCTGTCCCTTGCGTAAGGGGTCGTTTTCCCTGGATGCCCCCAGCATAGCATCTTAAGTCAGAGAACAGGGTGTGGGGAGAAGCTGAAATCGGATTTGTTGGTAAAGTGCCACTTGGGCATGGAACAAAATAGCGACCTAGAGCTTTCAACCCCCAGCTTGGACGGGTCTGTGATTTTAGTGTGAGTGGAATGTTTTAAAGCTCTCGTTTTTCAAGGAAAGAATATAGGTAGTGTGGTGGGGTTCTGTTTACATTTTCACCAGGGAGGCAACCCCTGAATGTGTAAATACTGGTAGTTCAATCCTCTGACATTTGATACTTAAAAAAAAAAAAAAAGTCTGTTTATAAGAAGCACATCTAGGCCTTGGAAACAGGTAGACCAAGTTAAGATGGTCGCACTCGGGCTGGGAACAGATAACAATTCAGGGGAAGTAGTTGGTATGCCACTTTCAGAGCCAGAGGAAGTTTTGGGAATTGAAAGGAAGAAGAGGCCAGGCAGAAGGCTGAGTTGGGGACTGGGATGCTGTGTCCACCAGAGGCGAGTGGCCTCGGTGTCGAAGCCATCAGAATTTACCACGTTCAGCCTTGCTCTTTTAATTGAAACCAAAAATGGGCAAATCTCTTCATGGTCCCAGATCTCATGGCAAGTGATAAAAGAGATGGAGAACGCGGGACAGAAAAAAGTCATAAAAGATGCTAATCTGAACATCGGTCCTCACTGACAGTGTCATTATCAGTTAATTACTGCTGTGCAAGAGTCTAGGGCTTCATGTGGCTCAGAAAGCCAAGCCCCGAGACTACAGCCTTAGAAAGGCAGCTTGGAGGCAGGGGACAAATGGGTGAACCCTAGTGTCCTTAGCTGCAGTTCTTGACTTGCAGAGACCAGACTGGCTGAGTGCCACTCTGAATGCACAACCCAAGGAGTCCCCTTTTTTCTCCCAGTGTCCTCTTTTGTACATTTTGCTGCAGGTCTAGTGGGATGCTGGGCTAGTCTCTGTTTTGGAAGGCTGTGAGGCAGATGACATCTCAGGTTTGCCCCCAGTTTAAATGGCCTGTGCCTTCTGGGGGGTAGGGTGGGGTGGAGAGTGATGGAAGGGAAATGTGGGCAAAGAAAGGGGGGAAGGATGAATTTCCCAGCTTTGACGTCAGCCCAGGGACTGTACGAGTGTGGACTCTGGTACGCTGCCCCCTCTAAGGGCATGTGTTCTGAGTGCTCCAAGGGCCCAAGCACCACTGAGTACCCCTGGGTGCCCGCAGGAGGAATCCTAGTCAGGGCACATACTAACTTGCCTTTCCTTTTCCGAAGCCACGGGCAACCAATCTTCCCCAGGTGGGCAGCCCCACGTTGGAGAAATGCTGGGGTTCTAGGTCCAGTCTTCACTGTACTTGATGGTATACCCACCGTAGGGCGCATGACCTCTGCCTCCAGCTAAACAGACCGAACCGGGGTCAACAATTTATTTTGCACCCATGTCTCTTGGCTCTTTCCCTTCACTCCCACCTCTTCCCCTGGAAAAGACTCAAAGAGCATGGGAGAGGCTGAGCACTCCCTTGCAAACATTTCGGTCTTGTGAGATATTCCTTTTAAAATCAATCTGGTTTAAACTAAATATTTTTTTAAAAAAAAAAACTTCAGTCTGTTTTTAGGGAAAATACAGATCTTTTTGAGGTATTTATTATTACAAAGGCAAGGGCAGTTTGTATCTCATGTTTTGCTCATGAGAACTCAAAATAAACTGGACCTGAAAAGAACCAGGCCGGAGGGCCATAAACACACATTTTATGTTTACGGGAATTATGGCTCAATTCCCTTCATCGTTTTTCAAGTCTCGTTTTACCTTATTTTCCTAACCAACATAGTAGAAGTGACTGAGCATTCCTTTAAATATCTATAATGCTCTTACATAAGGTGAACCCCAGAATGTTGGCTAAGAACTCCAGAAGGAACGTCAAACCCAGAAGGTGGCAGAAAAAGCAATGTGCTCCTGAAGGTGGAACTGCAGCCCCACCTGCTCAGAGGAAGGTGCTTCTCCTGACACCTCGATGGCTTTGCATTTTTCTGTCCTGGGGTGGGATCGAGTCATCTAAATGCTAGCCACTTGGTCCCAGAACCCGTCGGACATATGGAACAAGGCACATTGCCCAAGTGGCGGCAAGGATCTCCTTCTAACTCAGGTTCTGTAGTCCCTCCCTTTCTGGTTTGCCTTCTGGGAAATAGTTGTCCACAGACAGGGCAAGTGACCGTGGTTCCAGAAATGTGGTGGTGCTCAAAGTACTTCTACAAAGCAGACTCGAGTTTGATTGAACTCTAATATCTGTTTCAAAAATGAAGGACAGGAAAACTTGTCTTTGGCTCTTATGAGGTTTTATTTGTTCTGAGCATTTTCCGTTTGCATTTTGGGGTGGGGGTGGGGTATGTGGTGAGTGATCCCTCTTCCCTCCTCTTTCCCGTTAAGAGCAGATCTGTGGAGATGGGGGCGGGGAGGGGCTGATCTAACTGCAATGACTACGGAGCAGCTGATTGCTTAGGGCTCTGTCAGTCCAGGTTTGATTAGGAAATATTTAAGTCAGTGGAGAAAATTGGGACTTGCTTGATGCTTCCCTCCCCACCCCATTTAGCCTTTCTCTCCCCTTCCTTCTCTCCCTGCCCTTCCCTCTTTCCCTCACTCCCTCCCTTCCTCCCTCCCTTCTAATTTGCCTTTGAGCAATCCCTGGATTTCTGAGGTTTCTGAGGTCATTGAACCTGAAATCGATGTAGAATAAGATACTGGTTTATCTTTTAGTCCCTTAAGAAAAATAGTTTTTTTAAAATTGAGATATAATTGACATATCACATTGCGCAAGTTTAAGATGTATGATGTTTAAGAGAAATCTCAATATCCAGTACTACAAGCAGTGGGAATTCACATTTTCTTCAAATAATCAATGACTGGATCTTCATTTTAACTGACAGATGTGCTGCTGCTCTGGAGGGTTTTCATTGATAAGGGAGAGTGAGATACCTTGCCAAGTATCCAAGCCAGTCCGTAAAGCTAAAATACTTACTCAGACTAAAGGGAACAGAAGGTGATGGACGTGAAAGGACCACTCTAGAGGCAGCAGGATACGTACATGGGTGTTATTACGATTGTTATGCTGGTCCTTAGAAGTAAGGTAGATCTGATGGTTGCTACTTTCTAGTAAAATACAGATAGAGCTCAGAGCAAAAGTGGCATGAGAAAATACATCCCACAGGATTTCTGTTAACTACTCTGTTTCAAGCAAATTACATACACACTGGCAACATTTTCTTCCAAGCCAGAAAGAAAGCATTCAGCATTCAGATGAGGAAGTCATTGTAATTTTGCTTCCACGGTACATGGAAAAATAAGTAGTCGTTAACTTTGACTAGCTTGCAATACAGTCTGGGGTTCAGAATAAAATACAAAAGCAAATGGCAACTTAAAATGTGAAATTTGGACAAGCCATTTCAGTGACTGAAGGTTTTGTTTGTGACTTGAGGCCCCTGTGAATTCTCAGTTCTAACTGTGGGGTTGCTCACATTCCTAGGAAGTCCTGTTCTGAAGCCTCCTCTGCAAACTCGTGTAGACTTTTTTTTTTTTTTTTAAAGCCCTGCCAGTTTCTTCCAAACCTTTTCTACTTTATTCTAGGGCCTTTGCTTCTAGACAAGGGACTTGAGCCAGGATGGTTAGGTTTCAAGTTAACAAAAAGAAACCCTTTTATTGTCAATATTAATGGCAAACTTCGATTTTTACAAGGCTTAGGTTTAGCAGCATGAGCAGATCAAAAGCAGCTTGGCTTGATTTCTCAATATTCTCTGGAGCTTAGACAATTAACTGCAATTTTGCTTCTAACGAAACAACACAAAAACGTTCGTTACAAAAATGTTAACGTTAGTCTTTCAGCAAGAGTGTTTACCTGTGTACCACATGTCAGAATCGACTACATTTGAGCGCTGAACCTGAGCTGAGCTTTGAAGGAAACCTCCTTAAGAAAATGCGTGAGCAGAGTGTCTTCATTGCAATGCCACGAGCCTGTTTCAGAGTGTGCATTCCACACTTGCCTTTCTGGCTGGGTAAGGATCCGGCAGACTGAGGTCCCCCCTGGTAATTTGGGTACACCGAGTCTCCAGTTAATGATAGATAATCAGCCTTTGGGTCATTCGGTCATTCTCTTATTACAAACCCCTCCTGCTCTCTCTGATCTCCTTTCAAACTAAATTTCACACAAACAAATAAAGCAAGACAGGGACACGTTCTTTAAAAAAAGAGGGAGAAATATTAGAAACTCCTGATACAGAACTCTAAACAAGGAAAGGCAAGCTAAAAGAGGATAGGAAAGAACATCTTATCAAAATGAACATGTTGTGTACAAAACATTAGAAGAAAAGGCTCTGGTTTCTGTTAAAGTGACAGAAAATTAAAATAAAAATAATTGCAGGCAGAGAAGTTATAATATAAACAGAGAAGGCAGGATGCTTGCTGGAAATGCGCAGCACTAGGAGACCAATTTGTTGTTACAGATTATATATCTGCACCGTGGTAGGAGGGGCGCTACTTTGTTCTATTTTCCAGAAAAGAACGGCTTTCTTTTTAGTACTTGTATGAGTGCCCACTTAAGTCAACACAGGCCCAACCTCTAGGAACAAAAAATGGAATTGCGTTCTGCTTGTGAAGCATCCAACTTCAAAAGAAGGAATTGGTTGCATAAAAAAAAAAAAAAGCAGAATTCCATTCAGAACACATTTAGAGGGTTCACTAAATCGGTATGACTGATGCTGTTTTGCTTTGCTGACAGAGGTGCAGATCATTCTTGGGAAGTACAACTGAAACCAGTCCTCCCCTGCCCTCTGGGGGCCTTCGTTTTCCCGGCCTACATCTGCTCCTGACTCCAGAAAGACAGACTTCAGATTGGCCAAGGTACATCTCTGACCAGATCCCTCTAAGAGAAACTCAGGAATGTGTGACTCTAATTGTTCAGAACTCTGGTGAGAGCATCCCCAGTGCCACTTTCCTGCCCTGTCTTTGACAGTCCCTTTTGGCTCAAGTCCAGAGCTCCAAAGGGTCAAGGTCTAGCTGCTGGTGTCATCCCCAAGCCCTGGGTTTTCAATCCTAAGAGAGATTGGAACTTTGGCTCAGGGCTTGATCAACTCACAGTTCTCCAAGTTAGAGGGGCAGCCGGGAGAGGGCAGCAGGTGGTGAAAGTGTGACTCCCAGATTGTCCCCAACAGTCTGTCTGGCATTCCTTGATTTGCCCCCATAGCTGGCAAACAACCCACCTCTCTCACTTTTTTAAAAAATCCACACTTCTTTGTTTCTTCTAGGCCCAGTTTAAATGCGGCCTCCTCCAGGAAGCCTTTCCAGGTATTACTTTCCTTCTCTCTGCTCCCCCAAATGAAGTCCCCTTTCTGGTGCACCCCCTCGTATTCTCTCTGATAGACCACTGGGCACATACCTTTAACCTCTGGTGACTGGGGGTTCCTTGAGCCCCCAGTCAACGCACCCAGTAGGGGATTAAACAGCTTGTGTAAGAGGGATGACTTAGAGAAAACGGGTGAATCCGGCATACCCCAATTGCAACTGGATTGGCTGTCTTTATTTTGAAAGCGACTAGAGCTAGTAGAGGAGGAGGGCTCATTAGGGAACAGACCTTCATCTCCAAGCCCTCTGGACAACCAGAGAAGGCTTCCTCGGGATGGATCCCACTGGCAGTGAGTCTTCGTCAGCCGGTCTTGGCTCAGAGAATGGAAAACCCAGCCGGGGCCTGGTCTTCCCGGGTGGCCCCTCTCGACAACCTGAGCTCCAGAGTCAGAGGTGGGCAGGCCGGACTCTCGTGCACCCAAATACTGGCTGCCTGATCTCGGACAAGATCGTCCATCTGTCTAAACCTTAGTTTCTTCATCTGAACAATGGGTTAATGACACCGACCTCGAGGGTGTGTAGGGGAGATTAAATGAGATCAAGATGCACCCGAGAGCAACACGCCTGACACACAGGCTGCGCTCAATAAATATTTATGTATTTTCTCTTCCTGCCTCTTCGGTTTCTTCCCTCCCTTACAGCCTCCTGGAGACCCAGCCCGACGGCGATGGGCCGGGTGGCGGCGGAGGGCACCGCTCGCCTCAGTGCCCTGAGAACCGCGGCTTCTCGGGGATCGCAAGGGCCTCAGGCCTCGCAGGACCTTGGGCGCCGGAGAGTGAGCCCAGGATGGTTGGGGGGCAAGGGGCGCTGCCAAAGCAGCCACCCCGGATTTTGGCCGCCGGCCCTCCGGCCACTGCGTTGGTTGCTGGACCGCCCCTTCCCTCCTGGTTAAGTTATCCTTTTGATCCCCATCCCCCCTCACGGTGCCCGCCACCAAGGAGGCCGGTTCCCCGCAGCTCAGGCCGGGGGAGGTCACCGCCCCGGGGCGGGATGGACCCCCAGCTTCCCCGCCGGTCTCCGAGGACTATTCGCCCGAGGCGGGCAGGAAGGGGTTAACCGCGCCCTTTTCCGCCTCCCCGCCCCCCCAACCCAATACTGAGCCCTCGGCAGCGGGCGAAGGCCGCCGCTTCCCTCCTGAGGTCTCATTAGGGAAACCCTCACCGCTATTTTCAACATTTCCTCAATCAAGTGCCTTTAAATAGAGCTGCACAAACAAATTGGCGGCAAAAGCGTAGATCTTGTCACGATTGAGACCAATCCAATATTTCAGCCTTGTTTGCTTTGCAATTACGGGTTGGCTTGAGGCTGCGGTGCCACCGGGGCAAATCTGCAGCCGCCCGCTTTCTCCTCTGCACCCTCGGCGGGTGGAGGAAGCGACCCGCAGAGCCACTGGAGGGAGGGAGGGGGGTGGCGCTGGAGGAGGAGACGCGAGGGAGAGGCGGGCGGCGGAGACCTTCCTAAACCTGCGTGCAAAGGGCGCGAGCAAAGTTAAAGGAGACGGATTTCTCAGGTTCCTGGCCGAGCCACTGAGCTACACGCAGTAATAATAAAATGTGCAATGCACATGCCGACATCGATGTTGTGTCCTTACCCAGCCCCTTTTCTCCTCTCTTCCCTTTCCCCTCACTTCTATCTCCATTACATTTTTCTTCAGTATTTGTTAGCGGGGACTGGTTTCCCCTTCTTTTTCGCTGTTAAGCTGCTAGCATGATTTGTTACGTTTTCCATAGCTGCTGCTTCTTGTTTGACTTTTTGTACAGAGTCACTTTAAATCGGCCGCAGGGAGAATAAAGGTCCAAGCCCTTTGGATGGGCGCCTGCAGGCGTGGGGCTGCCCCCCTGCCCTCCCTGAGTGCTTGGCCATGGCTCTCGGGTGAGTCCGCCGCTGGCTGCGTTCGGGCACCGCGCGGGCCAGCCTAGTTTGTATCAGCAGAACAGTAGTTAACTCAAATCAGGTCCTAAGCCTTGTATTTCACAGACAATTAAATCTTGGCTGCTGTTTAACAAAATCGTAATATTTACTCTGCTCTGGACTGAGCACTTTTAAAGTCAAAAACAAATACATTTCAAAAAGAAAATATGATAATAAATCTCTTTTTATGGATTTTCTCTGCATAAGTGGAAACAACATGATTTAAATCCCCACGCCCTCACCCCCCTCGCGGGCACAGCTGAGGCTTACAGATACTGTCTTTTCACACGCATTCTTCATGGCGGGGGGAGGGGGGGTACGTGCGTTTGTTACGTTCAGTTTAGTTTCTAAGATTTCGTACCCCACCCTAACCCGCATCCGCAAAAGCAGCAAGGATTTTGGAATAATTGGGTCTGGGATGTGAACCCTATTTTCACGCCGATTCAAGAAAGGTGGACATGACTTGGGTCATTATTTTATGATTTCATATTACCTTATAAATGACTACCCATTTTCCTCTCCTGTTGACTTCTGAAGGAGGTAGGAAAGTTGAGGCAGAGAAATATTTTTATGAGACTCTGGGGTACATATTAAAATATACTTCTTTATTATTTAAAAATGTGTAAGGTGTGGATGGACCTACATTTGTTTGCTGGTGGTCATAAAATACAGTCATAGCTGTTCTAGTCAATGAGCAATCTCTTTTAAGCTTTACAGATTTTTGGTTTATAATCCCACCCCGGATTGTAGCTTCATTCTTCCGGATCGCACTCCTATTGTAACATTTTGGTTTTCAATTTTATTTAAAGCAAACCTCAGAAATAAAGGCTTCATAAAATTGTGCCGTGTTAAAGCCACAGAATAATATTTCACGTTCGGATGTCATGCACACTCATGTATCTCTCTCAAGAAATAGGAAGCAGTAGCTAGAAAGGGTACCATTTCATGAGAATTCTCTCTTCACCAAAAAAATTGGTCTGGCATATTATTCAATGCACAAATTATAATATTACTTTCATGTGTGTTAATCTGTTTAGTATTAAAACTGCTAGTGTCTTAATCATTAACATGCTTTACCACACTGCTTTCAAATGGGTGATCTCAGATAATTATGAAGATTTTGATGTTAATCCCATGTTAAGTGAACAACTATGAAAATAACCTTAAAGCATTATTATTCTTACGTAAATGCCAACAAACACAATTGGAGAGGGAACATGATTACTTTTTATCTGGCATTATTCTATAAGGATATGGCTACATTGATTTCTCATAAAATCAGAACAGTTTTCAATTACTTTTTAACAGAATTTTTTTTAACATGGCGTTTTGCAGCATCTATAAACCACAACAACTTCGTACTGACAGATACAGATTTTTTCAACATTATTATTCATTAGCTTCTTTGCAATTCACTAAAATAGAATAATACACAAAAATATCAAATCTAGAGTACAATTATAAGGTTCTACATATTTATTTAGGTAAGCGCATATTATTAAAATTAAAAACATGTGCCTGGCATATAAATGTTTCTTTAAGAATTCTTGTTTGGATGCACAGTTATTATTTTTTAAACCAAATCAGATTTTCAAGTACTGATTTTTCACTCTGAACAGGCATTGCATTGTTTTAAACAGTAGCTCCTGGAACAATACCACTCTTAGTATTTTAGACTTCCAAACAACAATTGGAATTGGATAAATGCTTTCAGCTGGGGGCACTTTCTTAATACCTTTGTAGGTAATGGGACTCCCTGTTTGTGTGGAGTGACAAACGGACAGTGCAGTGGACAGACCACTTACCCTTTACAGAATCTACCAGAATATGGAATTTTTCTCTGAGATTGTTTGTGGTCCATCTGAAAGGAATTCTGTTCAAATGTGAAATCAGGGAAAATGAACGAGTGCCTTTTCTAACTACAGTTATGAAGTGGTGACTGGAAAAGGGGAATGAAAAATATAAGACAGGAGGAATGCAGAAACATAAAATCTGAAAAAGACAATTTCCTTGGGCAGGATCTGGCTCTTTGTCTATAAACAGGAGAGTGATGAATTGGATCCATAGAATCAAAGAGATTGTTTTTGTTTTCTTCCATTCAGTGGTTTTTTTAAAATAGATTTTTCACTGGATGAAGAAGCCCAAACAAGGAAATATATGTAAATTCTCATATATGGGAAAATGCTAGCTTCCATGATTTTAAAATATTGGTTTAAAATAGAAGGACCTTTAATCCATTGTACCACAGTTCTTCCTAAATGAATACGTGTCAAAAAAAAAAAAAAAAGAACCCTGTGGTAAATGAATATGTGTCAAAAAGCAATGAATTTTTTCAAACCGGTGAAATATATCCATGAGATAATTTGTATAAACTCCAACTTGCTGAGAAAAAATTAAAAAAAACAACTTTTTTCAAGAATCAACCAGGGAACTTTGTTATTATTCTGGGATAAATAAAGCAAGAAACCGCCTCCTTACATTCTTAGTAATTCTTTTGTTTTTTCCAAACATTGTTAAGCTCTATGCATCTTTTGCTATTCAAGCAGAGTTGATGTCAGCAATAAAATTACAGAATCGAATCAAGTGACTATTTTTGCTTTATTACAAATATAGATTATATATGGGCTGTTGAAGTGCTTAGCTGCTTGAATGCTGAAATTTTCCTTTTTTCCGGATAGACTGCTATTTAACGAAGTGTTTCTGAAGATAAATATGATGGCGCATCAAGGTGAAACAGTCATGGTAACAAAGCAGGATTTGAGTCCGTGAGGTGTGGGCTATGCTTTGTAAATTATAGTGCTTTTGAATCATGACCTAGGTATTTGTACTGAGGATATCTGGGAAGCGAACCTCAAGGGTCCTGAACATACACGAGCAAGAACACACAATCCTGTGCAGGAACTTGTCCTCAGAAGGATATTGCCATTCCCACCCCACTCCCCCAGCCCCGCCCCTGTCATACTTCTACTTGCTGTATTTTATTAAAAATCACAGAGGGGGGCCTGGGTGGCCCAGTCGGTTAAGCATCTGCCTTCAGCTCAGGTCATGATCCCAGGGTCCTGGGAACCAGCCCCTCCTGGGGCTCCCTGCTCCGAGGGGAGTCTGCCTCTCCCTCTCCCTCTCCTTCTCCCTCTCTCTCTTGCTCATGCTCCCTCTCTCTCTCTCATGTAAATGAATAAAATCTTAAAAAAAAAAAAGTCACAGAATTAAGAGCTCCTGCAACCCAATGGGCTTTTTTCTCCTTAAATTCTTTAATATCACATGGTATTAATATAGCTACATTAATGATTGAAGAGTTCACAGAGCTGTTCCTGTGGTTTGTTCTCATTGTTAACATTCTGAGTATGGGGCAACAACTGAATCATGCACTGAATTTTCCTCATTGCCTTGAATGCTAGCTTTAGCTTGCAACCTCAGATACATTTGAGTAAATCATAAGCCATTTACATTTTATTGTGCTATTGTTTATGCCCTGTGTCATGTCAGAAAGACTGTAAAGCTGTTTTTTTCCCCCAACAATTGGTAAGATAAAATTTTAAAAATCTATAAAAATAATCCCTGTAAATCTAATTGTAGTTTATTTTGATGCTTATTATAAGATCATTGATGTGTTCTGGTAAATATCTGATCCCAAGATGAAGCAAAGTCGCATTTGAAATGAGACACATTTTTTAAATTAATTTTGAGTGTGTTATATTATTAAGAAGTCATCCTCCTAATACATGGAAATAAAGCTATTACTACGCATGTAAAGTAGCACAATGTAAGGATTGAGAGCAAGTCTCTGGAGTCAGAGGCACAGCTTTGAATCCTGACTACAACACGCAGCAGCATGTGATCTTGGGAAAATTGCTCTTCTCTGCTCTGGATAGTAGTCGTAGACTCTTGCAGTGTCGTGATGAACATTTTTTGAGATGGTTCCCACAAGGCTCTTGGTTGAGGGTCTGGCATAGAGTAATTGCTTACTAAACAGTAGCTCCACAGCATTAAAAAGTGGCATGCCACGGTTCCCTTCCTGAGAGCCACTAGGTGTGGGGATGTTGACAGCCCCCAGATTTCACGGAGATTGGTATGAGAAGCCTACACTGGCTTCCAGACCTCCGCGTTGACAGGGTAAAGGCAATGGCTTCTGTCTGCCTTCAGAGGCTCTAGAAAGGAATGAGGAGATCATTCTAAGAGATAGCAACCTGCCAGATTGGCAGCGGAAATCTAGTTTCTTGCCATCTTGCCCATGTGTGGTGTGGCCTGTCGGTGCCTGACACAATGGTCTAAACTGAGGAAAATGACACATTAAAGAAATGAAATACGCTAAGGCAACGGTCCCTCCCATTGTTTTAATGGTGCACTCCAACAGTAAGACATTTTAGGTATAGATTTATTTGCAAATTATAAATCTGAACTACTTTACTGATATATTATATACATTAGAAACCCCTGCAAAAAATAAACTAAAAAAGGCAAGGTAAAGAAGGCTTAAACAATAGGTGTAAATATTTTCAGGGGAGATAAATTCAGTTATCATCAGCAGTGCATGCATACCCACCTTTTAAATGGTCTTGGTCATTTAAAAATGCTTTACAATCAGCTTACTGTCCAATTTGTGTTGTCAACGTTTCTGCCTTGACTAAAGCTCTTCAGTAGGAGGGAATGTCAGTTCTGCCATTTTCTTGACCGTTTATGCTAGTATTTGAATGATCTTTAATCTAAGGTTAATTGTAGGGCTTTTAAAAAAATTAATTAATTAAAAAATTAATTAATTTTGTATTATATTATGTTAGTCACCATACCATCCCTGGTTTTTGATGTAAAGTTCGATGATTCATTAGTTGTGTATAACACCCAGTGCACCATGCAATACATGAATTGTAGGGCTTTTTCTAAAGCCCCCTGTCCATTTGGCCAAGGTTAGTTTAGTTAAAACTGGATTACATCATCTGCTTCTGCCTAACTCAGTCAGATAAGCCATAACACATCTCAGTCCGTGTGAGCTCGACTGGGGGCTACTATCAACCCCTCTGCAGCTGAGATCACCTCCTTCCCTAAGGATACCTTGTGAGCCTCGGGCAACTTGACGAGGACCAAGCGAGGGTGTTGGTGAACTCATTTCTGATTGTTTACATAAAAACAAATATAAAGAGAATTTCTGGGGTGCCTGGGTGGCTCAGTCGTTGAGCATCTGCCTGGGGCTGGGGTCATGGTCTTGGGGTCTTGGGATCGAGGCCCACATCGGGCTCCCTGCTCAGTGGAGAGCCTGCTTCTCCCTCTCCCTCTGCCCCTCTTCACCGCTTGTGCTCTCTCTCTCCCTCTCAAATAAATACATATTAAAAAAAAAGAATTTCATTCTTTGGGGCACCACTGTCCCAGACTCAGACATAATTATGGTTCCTGGCATTTCTCTTCCCTAAGATTCTACAGCAGAATGAATGAGACCCTTAGGTGCACTGGACTTTGTTTTCTATAATTTGCCTTACTCTGTTTACGTAGCTCTTCACTATTTATGAATCACTTTCACATATTTCTGTCATTTGAACTTAGCATCCCTATAGGGGTGGTAAAGCAGGTCTGGTTCTGTCCATTGTAACGATGGAAGAGATGAACCATCAGTGGCATTGACCGGAGAGGTGAAATAATTGCTCAAGTTCACACAGTTGGTAGGAGGCAGAGCTGGGTTTGAACTTGTTTTCTCTTTTAAAAAATTAAAAAAATTTTTAAGTTAAAAAAATTTTTTTGAACCTGTTTTCTGAGAGTAATATCATGCTGTTTTTCATACATCATTTAGAAAGAAGATTTTATTCATTTATTTGAGAAAGAGTGAGAGAGAGCACAAGCAGGGGGAGGGGCAAAGAGAGGGAGAGGGAGAGGCAGAATCCCCACTAAGCAGGGAGCTCCAGGCAGGATTCCATCCCAGGACCCTGAGATCATGACCTGAACTGAAGTCAGATGCTTAACCGACTGAGCCTCCCAGGTGCCCCCTGTTCCATCATCCTAACCAACTTTAAACTGTATTCATATTTGTCTGAGCTGAGGGGAGAGGGAGCTACACAACTGAACAGAAGCAATGGTTTTCGGTCATGCTGGAAAGGGATTAAGAGGAAACACGTATATTAGGATATATAAGGATCAAATGGGGGTAATGTGGAGGAAAGGAATTCACATTTATTGAGCACTTATTTTACTCTGTGCTCATTATACGCATTATTTCTTTAATATAGTTCTTTTTTTCCTTTTTTTTTCAAGATTTTATTTATTTATGTGACAGAGAGACAGGGAACACAGCAGGGGGAGTGGGAGAGGAAGAAGCAGACTCCCAGCAGAGAAGCCCGATGTGGGACTCGATCTCTAAACGCCGGGATCATGCCCTGAGCCGAAGGCAGACGCTTAACGACTGCGCTACCCAGGCGCCCCTCTTTAATATAGTTCTTAAAAGGGATACATTCTTACATATAAGGAAATAAAAGTTCACAGTATTAAAGTAATTTGTCTCAAGTGCACAGCTTTTAAGTTGTGGGGTTGAAACCAAAGAGAGCTGACATTAAAAATATAAACATTTTCAGTATCCAGGTAATTTTAAAAGAAAATATGTTAAGTTTGAAAGTCTTGCGAGCACTTTTTGTCTCAAAGTGGATCTCTGGCTTTGGCTAAAAGTCGACCACGACAAGATCAAGCTCTCAAGGAGGCAGAGAAACTGGATCGCTAAGACACTGCTGGTGGGAACGTAAAATGGTACAGCCAGTCTGGAAGACAGTTTGGCAGTTTCCCAAAACGTAAACGTGTAACTACCACATGATTTGGCAACTGCACTCCTGAGCATTTATCTCAGATAAATGACCACCTAAGTCTGCATGGAAACCTGTACATTATAGCAGCTTGTTCATGATAGCCCTAAACTGAAAACAACTCACAGGTCCTTTAATGGATAGACAAACTGTCAACCATTCTGTTGACAGGTGAGTATGTATTGCTGATCATAGTATATCCATACCATGGAATACTATTCAGCAATAAAAAAGGAATAAATTACCGATTAGCGCAAGAACCTGAATGAATCTCCAGAGAATAATGCTGGGTTAAAAACAAAAAGAAAAACAACAAAAAAACCTAACCAGGACAAGTTATAGACAGTATGTTTCCATTTATATAACATTCTTGAAATGACAAAATTATAGAAATGGAGAAGAGATTAGTAGTTACTAGAAGTTAAGGAGCAGTGGGAGTGGAAGGGAAGCGCATGCAGCTATAGAAGGATGGCGAAAAGGATCCTTGTGGTTATGGAAATGTTCTTAACTATATTAATGTCCACATTCCGGTTGTGATGTTTGACTATAATTTTGCAGGATGTTACTACAGGAAGAAACTGAGTAAAGGGTGCAAGGGATCTCTATTATTTGTTACAACTGTATGAGAATCTATAATTACCTCAAAATAAGAAGCTTAATTAAAAAAGTCGATTGACCTTTAGTGACTTCCAGAACTGACCTGGAAAATAGAGGAACGTTGGGATTGAGAACAGGAGTTGTGAACTTTAAGAACTTTAAGAATTATTTTCAGTGCACCACTCAAACTGGGTCTGAATTTTTTCCTTCTGATTTTTATTATGGATTATAATGCATTCTTACTGCTATTTGGGGGAAGAAAAAAATGCCACCTCTTCATCATAGGACTTCTATTTTGCAAACTGCAGTGATTTTTTAGTTCATTAGGTGACTGATTCACACATTAGAAGATGAAACTAGACTGGTGCCTGGCTGGCTCAGTGAGTGGAGCGAGGGACTTTTGATCTTGGGGTTGTGAGTTCAAGCCCCACGTCGGGTGTAGAAATTACTAAAAAAGAAAAAAACGTAAAAAAAAGAAGATGAAACTAGATTGCATTGGATCTGATTGTCACATCTATCTTTTTTTTTTAAGATTTTGTTTTTAAGTGATCTGTATATCCAGCATGAGGCTCGAACTCACAACCCTGAGATAAAGGGTTGCATGCTCTACCGACTGAGCCAGCCAGGTGCCCCTGTCATGTTTTCTCTTAAAGTCAGAGAAGAGGGTTTGTTTGTTTGTTTTAGATTTATTTATTTATTTATTCATTTGAGGGAGAGAGGGCAAGCGTGCAAGTACACGCCTGTATCGTGAGGGAGGGGCAGAGGGAGAGAATCTTCATCGACTCCCCACTGAGTGCAGAGTCCTTCGTGGGGCTCGATCTCAGGACCCATGAGATTAGGACCCGAGTGGAAACCAAGAGTAGGTTGCTCAACAGCCTCAGCCACCCAGGGGCCCTGAGAAAAGAGTTTTCATTATCCTTCTTTTGTCCTTTTAAACTTATTTTTCTTCTTTTCTCCATTATCCTATTCGAACTCATATTTTCCTATACTGTACTATTTAATCTAAAAACCAATAGGTGTACATACAGCAGATGGAATTAGGAATGTCATTCTTAAAATGCAGAATATAAAGATATCTAGATTATGCACGCAGTACTGTATGCGTGCAGTATGCTTGGCTGTTCTTATTTTTGGAGAGGTCTAATGGAGAGTATAAATGTAATTTAAAAAATCTCGTGATGGTTTGTTGAGAAGATAAAGCAGCAGCAGGATTACGGAGGGTGGCTCTCGCTCCTCCCGGCCACCAGCACTGCCACGGGGCCCCTTGCAAGCACCTGGCAATGCCAGAAAGTGATTTAGTCATGGCCGAGGAGCTGCCGTCATGACAAATAGGGGTTAAATTGTGAGAATTTCAGGACATATTTTGGGGAAGGATTAAATAAATCAGGGGACTTGCTGACAGCAAATAGTATCTTTGAGTGGCTGGTTTGAAACACGGCATCAGAGAATTGAGATGAATCCCAGGTGGTCTTTGGGAGCTGGAAAAAGTCCCAATGAGTTGGCCCACTTCTGCCCAGGCTTCATTTCAGCATCATTAAACAGTCTCTAAGAGATGGCTTATCAATTATCACCTGAAGAAAAGATTATGCTAAAATATAATGGTGGAATTAAGATACGTTAATCCAGCGAACATTATTTATAGTTCATTTAAATTATTTCCCTCATCGCAGGGTTAGAAGGCCTTCGAACTGCTTCGTTATAATACATTCAGTTCTATCACTGTGTTACAATAACACACCTTTCTCAAGGAATTTAAAGTGCATTAAATGCTTTCTTAACTGTCAGACTGAAGAATTTTTTTTTATTCTAACAGTGCGTGTAAGCTCTTATTCTCTTATAATAATGAATAATAAACTCTATTCAAGGATGCCATAGTCGGATGTTAAAATGAAGTCTTTCAACTCAACTAGCTCAAAGTTGAATGAAAGATGTCAAAAAGGAGGATGGCTACCACACAGCCTGAAAAAAAATTGTGGCACACAGAGGCATTTCTAGATGCTTGCTGGGAGGAAGTGCCATGGGGAACAGGGGCAGTGAAACAGGTGAACACCAGACAACAGGAAGTCCTCATTGCATGTTTATATGAGAGAATTCAACATGGCTGGTCCACCTCGTTTATAGCTGTGTCAGACCAAATAGACAAAGAAAATACAAACAACAGAAACAATGAAAATCCCAAAATCGACAATAACACAACAAAAACTTTAATATGAACCTAAACAAAAATTGGGCTTTTATGAGGTTGACTCGAGGTCAGGAAAAGAATGGTAAACTTTTGAGAGGAAGAAAGAAATCATCAAAGCCAAGGCGGGAAGCTCGAAGTGGGGTTTAACAGCAGCTATCATATTGCTCCCAAGGCTTGGCCATTTCTGATGCAGCTGTTTTGTTTTAAGATGTTCCCATTCCTGTTCCACTAACACAGCCTTCCACAGTGACCTGAGTGCACACACCCAGGCACTCGGGCCATTCTAGATAACCGTAAACCCCTCAGAGAATTACTGCAGGGGCCGTGTAAATGAAAATGATGAAATCCAATATAGCATTTAACTGAATCATTGTCTGAGGTTAAACCCAGTGAACAGTTAGCAATATTGGGAGTCTCCTTATACCTGTCAAAATTGCACTGATGGCATTTTGTGCAAATTATGCACATGAGGGGAAGTGATTTTTTTATGTTTAATATCAGTAGACTTTGGGCAATAACTTGGATATAATTTTTTTTTCAATTATTAAGGACATGAATGGTGATAGACTTCTCACTCTGGAGAATATTCTTAAACATTGCAAGACGTTAGGCCTTGTGGAGAATTCGTTTTATTGAATGGTGAACTTTGTCTTCTTATTTGCAAAAGGAGGATGATTTATTACATGGGTGAACATTCTTACGGGGCAATGAGCACCTCTAGGATGGTGTAAAGTCCGGGAAGTTGGTCAAGGCCTTATTCCACCCTACATCAAGAATTAGAAGTTGTGGGTGCCTGGCTGACTCAGTAGGTAGAACATGCGACTCTTGAGCCCCATTTTGGGAGTGGAGATTACTTAAAAAGAATATACATGGAGGTTGGAATAATAATAATAATAATAATAATAATAATAATAATAATAATGGCACCCACTACATG
Organism: Ursus americanus; assembly: GCF_024610735.1. Lineage (NCBI taxonomy): Eukaryota > Metazoa > Chordata > Mammalia > Carnivora > Ursidae > Ursus > Ursus americanus. Next base: position 59,505,473 of record NC_142139.1, read on the forward strand.
TCGGTCCCTTTTCAAAGTGCATTTTCCATATTATCTCATTTATTTTTCACAATTACTAAGATACAATCATCCTTATTTTAGAGATGAAAAACTGAGGCACACAGAAGTTACCAGGGTCACACAGCTACTGAGTAACAGGAAGGAATGAAATCCACGCAGACTGGCCCTTGATTGTGTTGTCTTATCCACTCTCATTCATTTGTCATTTATTAATTGAGCGTCTAGTATACTAGAGGCATTCGGCTTTATGCAGCCAATCCTTTAGCGAATCCAGATGGATGTTTGTCTTCTTTGAGCTTACAGTCTATTCGGCATGAGCTAGTGACTTACTGTGTAAAGTACTTGATGTTATGAGAAGGTATTAGTTAATATTTGCACGGCACATTGATTTTTATATAAGCCCCTTAATAAAAATAGGTAGCCCAACTCCTTCCCACACAACCTTGGTTATCTTCTTCCTTCTGCTCTTCATCTGAGTGGATAGGAAGGTCAGCTCACTTCAATGTGAACCCTCAACGACAGGCACCTTCACTATACCCTGGTGTGTGTCTCAGGTCACAGGCTAGGTGGGTGGGTTTCCCACTGGGATATAGCTGTTCCAGTAATAGTGGCAGTAGAGGTGGGATTTGGGGGCCGGGTGATCTTAGAATGCATTGGTGTTAACCCATTTTTGATTTGTTTTGATGGATAGCCATACAACTCTGGAATATGACCCTGGGTTCACCAATTTCAAGATGGCCTCCAGAGGGGATTTAGGAGAAAACTCTGAGGGTTCTCTTCTTTCATACAAAGGAAGGTCCAAGCTAGTTCTTCTAAGATTTTGTCACATCTATTATCTTTGAGCTCTGACTGACTAATTTTGACTGGATCTTTTGGAAACCTTAAAATTATTTCTGGGATTCAAACTCAGAATTATGTGGAATAAATTACATGAAGTGGATCTGAGCCTCGTTTTTGAGACTTTTATTTTGAATTCCATCTGGGATCTCTTCTAGGGTGCTCCCCTGTGTGACTCTGGGTTGGGTTCCCAAGTTCAGGTGATTGGGATCCATTAATTCATTCTTCCATAAGTGTTAATTGAATACCTACTACATGCAAGACCTAAAATAAACCCAAGTTGAGATCCTAGAGTTCATTGATTTCCTTAAAAATTCTGAAGACAAAAATGCTAACTTTAGATTTATATGAGGATTTAGGATTAAAAGGAAATAAGTAAGTCACAGATTGTTCAGGAAGCAATGATTTATTTTGCTCAGGAGGAGAATATTCTATTCTAAAACATACTGATACGTATAAACACATTTGGTAATAAAACAATGTAATTTTTACGAGAACATATCTAATCATGAACACTGAGATCCAGCCTCTTCCAAATGTGTAAAATAAGTTAGAGTTTTATTCAGACTAATGATAATGGGAGTGACATATGTGCATACAGTGAGTTCATGGTGGAAGGCCCAGCTGATTAGGATCTGTGTTCTGTGGTTTTTGTCACTTGTGTGTGATTAAACCCTATGGAATAGGGTCTATCCCCATGTATTCGGTTTATGAAGAAAACCAGTAACATGATATTGAATTAATGGTCCAGTTTCTCAAAAGGGGAGACTATTGGCCTAACACCTTCCTAAATTGTAGCTGTCAACATGTTTAGTTTGGTTCTAACGGGAGCTGGGCTGGAGAAAGGAAAAGTTTTATAGGAAAGGTTATGTGATATTAATAAGAACCACATTCTGTTTGATGTTCTCGCAAATTATATGTCTTTATCTTACTAAAAATCGAAACATTCAAAAATAATAAATCTTCCTTGTCCATGGCCCACAAATGATCAACATTTTGGATGATCAAAAAGTTTTTGTCCTAAAGATACCCCCACTTCTAGCTCAGCTTTATTTTCTGGTGCTGATTTATAGCTAAGAGCACCACTTCATATTTTTCAAGCATCAAAGTCATAATGTATTTTACAAATACTCAAAAGTGCTTAAAATCCATGAACCTCTGTATTCCTATTTTTTAAAATTCTTTTATACGTATTCAAATTGGTTAAACAGATGGCTTCCTATTTTTGGGGAAAAAAAAAAAACCTGCTAAGAATATTCACCTTAAGATGGAGAGCTCGTAGGTTAAATTTCATTCTGGAGTGCTCTTTTACAACCAAGTAATTAACCTTTGGAAACGAGAGTATTTGAGAAGAACAAGGGAAATCTTAACAAGACGATCTCAGAAACACTGGTTTGGCAGACATCTCAGAAGCAGAGATGCTCTGGAAGGTTAATAATGAAAAACCTTAAAATGTTTTATAAACATACCTATTTTAATTTTCCAAAGTTTCTTGTTGTCCCTCTTTATTACAATAGCCTTAAGAAATAACTACTTCAGGGAGTGTTTCATCATATCTATAGGACTTGGCACAAAAATTCTTGGTGGGAGGATGGAGGTTTTGACATTAGTCACTTTTAGTCAGTCCCATTTGTTGGGTGTTTACCACACACAGAGGTCGCTTCCATGCTTGTGGAGGGATATAATAAATTATAATGTGTAGAAACTGCCCTTTGAGCTTACAGTTTAGTTGGGCTGAAAAGGACTGGATTCATGAAAAGTGAAAAGGAGAAATAGAAGGAATAGTAGATGGGGTGTTGAAATAGTCTGTGGTTGTTATCTGAGACTCTTTGTTAATAACATGAAATTAAACCAGGAAAGGTCATTATGGGATGGAGTGACCAGGTACGAATTCCTCTCCTTGTAGCCTCCACTAAACCCCAAGAGAGACCAATTTGGAAAGGCAGAATTTGGGTACCTGAAGGCAGAAGAATACCCTAGAGGGGAGAGGAGTTTCTTTTTGGAGCCAGACAAGGTTCAAATCTTAGTTCCATTATTCTGTAGCTGTGTAATCTTGGGAAGATACTCAGCTGTTCTAAGCATCTTGTAGAAAATTGATATTTTTTCTAGGATTAAGTGAGATAAAATATATAAAATGATACATCGTAAGTACTCAATAAATGCTAATGCCCCTAGTTAGAGAGAACATTCTCAACAAGAACAGAAGAAGGAGAGGGTCAGTGTTCGTGGAACAATGGGAACACTAGTATGATGATTCTTGGAGGGAAGGATTAAGTAAGAGAAGTGGAGTGAGATAATGTGGAAAGATAAATTAGGTCAGATTTAGTCATTCAGTCGTTTCTTCATTCAATAATTTATTGAGCTCATTTTATATGGGAAGTCCTCTGCTAGGCAGAGGGAGGCAAAGACAAGACAGCCTTGAATTTCTGCTGGATGTCAGGGTAAGAAATTGGAACTTTATGCTGCGGGGAATTGTATCTTTCAAAAGGGGAGGAGTTTTACAATGGCATTTTTGGCATATACTTCTTGCGACCCAAGATATGACTTTGGTTGTTATCTCTTAGTGGTTGGGGTTAATGTTGTGCCTGTGGTCTTGTTGACCAGCATCCTGGTGGAAGAGTCCATTCAAACGAATGAGGAGTGAAACCATATGATAATTGTCTTTCTCTGCTTGACTTATTTCACTTAGCATAATCTCCTCCATACTGTTTGGTGACTAATATAACATAAAAAAATAAATAAGTCAATGATTTTATTGTCAGAAAACAAACAAACAAACAAAAAACCCCAAGTGAATGAGGAGGAAGAACTTCTGAGTGGAACTTTTTCATCCCTTGACATAAAACCTTGGCAATGAAACTGCTCCCATTGTACTTGTGGTTAAATTTCTCACTAATCTGGGATTTTCCACACTCACTGAGTATTGCATTGAGTCTACAGTCATGGGACCCTTAGAACTTGGCACCAGAGTAACTGTCTATTCAGGGCTAAGGAGAAACTGGATAATCTAGCCTTAGTGACTTTCTCCATGATTGTATGTCCTATGAGTGTAAATCCCCTCCCTGTTAGTAGATCTCTGTGACCAGAGCCCCTTGACACACAAAACACGTGGACACTCAACCACAAGTTGTAGATTGGCTAAGTTCAGATGTTTTCTTCACGAAGCTTTGCCTGGAGACACAGCTTCTGTGTCTTCTAGTCACAAATTATTGGCTCATATTCTCATCTCTACCTCTGCCAACTATTATTCTTATCTCTACTTCCCCTTTTGGCCCAAGGCTCAGTAGAACACAAATCAGATGAGATATAGAATCTCTTGCTTTCTGGGATCTCCTAGCACATTCTGGGTAACTACTATTTCAATGGCCAATTTCTTTATTTCAGGGTTGGTACCATATGGAATTGTGGTACAGAACTGAGATAAATGTCCTTTTAAGGTGCTTATATTTTGGTTCTCAGCTTGGAAAATGCTGCTGGGGCATGGGATACAAGATACATAACTTATAAGAGGACATAATACCCCCCCTTTAATACCCAAGCACTAGGTTTATGTCCGTTGTTGTACGTTATTTTATACCTGGGTTTGACACCCCCACACAGACATCTATCTACACGCTGTTCAAGCTTCACTTTTTTTTTTTTCATGGCTGTTTAGCTCAGGTGGCTAGGGCATTGAGCTAATGAGAACAAGGTCACAGGTTCAATCTTTGTGTGGGCCAGCAAGGTTTGCTTTGTTCAGTGGCCCCAGATCTGGTCCAGCCAGCTGTCTAGCATATGTCTGCCCCAGGTCATAAGAGGACATGGCAGGAGTGTGTGGATGGACAAGAGCAAATCCATCACCACCATTAGAGAAAGCCAAACCAAGCACGTGTCCTACTAATGGGGGTCAATAATGTCTCATTTAAATGAGGTTGACATTTTAATACCTCTTGCCAAGAGGGCCTTTTGAACACCAAATTTAAGCATTATTACTCTTTTGGTGTGAATTCATTTTTAATAAATGGAAGGCTGCACAAGACCTCAGATGATTACAGATTTTCAAATACAGATTAATGACTCAAATATCTAAATAGTTGGTTTAGTATTAAAAAAATTCAGTATGGCTCTTCAGTTACCTTCCTTTTTTCTTAGAACCTGTTTAAGCTAGTAAAATACATAATTAGTTTTTCAGCGAGTGGTTGATAATCATTATCTTTGTTTAAGAATGAAAACATTCATATTCAACTTTCTGATAATTAGACCATTAAAATGTTAGCAAGAAGCCGCTACAATTCTGTATTATTCAACATTTTGGCCATTACCCAGACCACACATCCCATCTTTCATTTCTAGGCAAACATGTTCCCCAAATTACTTCATTATTTAGCATGATGTCTTGGATCAAAATCTACTCCATTCCAAAGTGCTCTGCCTCAGCTCTTTCCCCCAGTCCGGTCCTTATGAGCACTGACAAGCTATTTGATATGGAAGAAGGGAGGGCAGAATACAGAGGGAAATTTGGCAGGAGAAGGATGGAGAATCATATATTGAAGATTCTCTGAAAATCCATGTAGTATTAGACAAACACTAGAAGAATGATAATGGAAACACATATTTACAATTTTTTGGAATAGGTAATACAATTCACAAGGTTAAAAATAAAAAATATAGGGGCGCCTGGGTGGCTCAGTCGTTAAGCGTCGGCCTTCGGCTCAGAGCGTGATCCCAGCATTCTGGGATCGAGCCCCACATCAGGCTCCTCTACTATGAGCCTGCTTCTTCCTCTCCCACTCCCCCTGCTTGTGTTCCCTCTCTCGCTGGCTGTCTCTCTCTCTGTCAAATAAATAAATAAAATCTTTAAAAATATATATATATAAAATAGTATGTTGTGAGAAGTTTTGCTCCTTCCTCTGTCCCTCATGTACCCAATTTCCTCTCTCTGTATAGCCATTTTTACCAGTTTTTAGTGTACTCTTCTGGAGGTGTTTTATGCAACTATATCTTAAACCCTTCCCTCTTTTGATGCGAAGGTTAACGCACCATAAACATTGTACTTAATCTTGCTTTTTTCACTTCATGTATCTTGGAGACCATTCTGTATATGAAGAATAGCCTCATTTTTTCAGTATTATATACCATTCTGCTGAATGGATGCACTATAACTTATTTATCTAGTTACCTGTTGGTGGACTTTGATGTAGTTTCTGATATTTTCTATTACCGACACCAATGGAATAAATTATTTCAGGATGCATTACATAGAAAGCATTCTTACTCTTTTTTTAACATTTGCGTATTATCCATTGAGTGGATATATCAATGGATATATCATAATTTATTTATCTAGGCCCTATTGGTGGACATGAAGTTTCCACTCTCTTATATTTTATAGACGGTGTTGTAATGAATGACTTTATACGTGTATTACCTAATATATGTGCAAGTACCTATGTAGAATTAATCCATAGAAGTAGGATTTCGAAGTAAAAATGGAAATTTTAATGAAGTCAAAGTCATAAAAAACTTATCTTATTACACAGTTCAGTATTTTCATTTTCCAAGTTACCTCTATGCCTAAGTCATTTTTTTCCTGGTTGTAGAATATAAATTATTTTGCTTTTACGCTTGACACTGTAATATAGACATTTGAAGGATATGGGTTCTAGAGCTATAGCAAGAGTTAAAGAATTGGGGGAAATCCAACAAAGAAGAAACTTTAGTGGATTGGGGGTTATGGTTGTCTTTTAGGCAGTTTCAGAGCCATATAACAAACGTAAATTTAGAACAGTCTATGTAGCCTACTTAAGATTATAGAAAATGGCGTACATAAGAAGTGAGAGCCCATGATAACTGCATGAGCAAAATGTTTGGTTGTGAAAAATACTTTTCATTTATGGATAAGTTTTAGACAATATTAGCCTTGGGAATGGTGGGGAAAATGCTTTTGTCACTAATTCAGAAATCTTGTGAGAAAACAAGTTAGTGGTAATAATGATTAATATTGTCATGTACACTTTCAAGAATGTACTATACCCAGGTAATTCTATTTGATATCCAATTAAGTATGAAATGAAGAAGTCTTGTTTTCAAGATTCATTTATTTGGGAGAGAGAGTGAGAGAGAGCACAAGTGGGGTGAAGTGCAGAAGGAGAAGCAGACTCCCTGCGGAGCAAGGAGCCTGATGCCAGAATTGATCCTGGAACTCTGGGATGGTGACCTGAGCCGAAGGCAGACGCTTAACTGACTGAGGCACCAAGGTGCTCCCGAAATGAAGAATTCTAACATTTACTTTAAATGAAGAAATAAGAAGGAGAAAAGGAGGTAAACTTCAGGGAATGTGGCCAGAGAACATTTTCCTGAGTACTTCTCAGACTGCTTATCATTGTAGTTAACGTTATTGGGCATTTCTTGTTGTGTGTGACTTTTAATGAGAGGGAATTTAAGAAAGTCGTTGATGAAAACCTGGGTTAAAGCAGGACAGTGTGTTTTTGGGTGACAGCAATGAGGCTTGCTATAGGGTTTTCATTCATTCCGAAATCCATTTATTCCGTTCACTGATTCATCTATCCCTTTTCCCATTCCATATTTATTTGTGTATAATCATCATGCTAAACTCTGGAAAATACGTTACAGTCTTGTAAGAGAATTAAGAAATGGACAGGATGGAATAAAAACATTTAAGTACCTTAAGAATGGTATAAAATGCTATGGCAGCTCCAAAGAGGAAGACATTACTTTCTTTCTTTGAAAGATTTATTTGCTTATTTTGAGAGAGGGGGCAGGAGGGGCAGAGGTGGGGGAAGGGGCAGAGGGAGAGAATCTTTCAAGCAGAACCCCTCCTCCCCCACCTCCCACTGAGTGCGGAACCTGAGGCAGGGCTCCATCCCACAACCCATGAGATCAAGACCTCGGCTGAAACCAAGAGTCAGACATTTACTGAGCCACCCCTGCACCCTGGAAGACATAACTTTCAATTGTCAAGAGACTGTGGCATTTGTCCTGGAGAACAAGACAACCGGAGTAACAAAAATGCAATGTAAGATTTTACTGGTGATGCAGGGATTGATTCAGCGTCTACACTGACTGGATAAACTGTCAGTCGCCGATGCAGGCACTGTGCCCCTGCCAGCTGCCCACCTTTCCTTAGTCCTGGGGCTGATCCTTCTCACACTTTCATAATTCAGCTCCACGTTGTTCGGTGGGGCCGGATGGACTGTTTTCCGTGTTTCTCCAGATGCTCGCAAGGGGCAGACTGCCTCAGGTGTAGCTCGTGACCCAGACTCTTCTGTCAGGGTTGATTCCAGCCCCTGATTTTTAGCGTGTGTTTTGGTGAGCTTACCTAGCACCTTCTCAGGCTGTCCCATCTCAGCAGATTCACCATGAAACTGGCTTAGTTGATGGCGTTGAGGCAAGGAGCACAGCACCAGGCTGCCTGAGCTCTTTCCCGATGCAGCCTCTTTAAACTAGCCGTCCTGGCCCCTCTTGCTAAGATATCGTGGCTGCATCTGAAACAGTTCTTTTGGGCTTTGCCAAAAATAACTCTGGAAAGGGTCTTGATGAATTTGGACCTAGGCAGGGGCGTGGGAAGAAAGAGAAATCATTCTCAGTGGAAGAAACCGACAGGCAAAGGTATGCACACAGGAAATTGCCAAGTGTGAGGGTGGGGAACAGTTGAGCGGAGCCCAGCTAGCGAATTTAAATGGGAATGGTGGATCCTAGGATCCCGTTTTTCAGCCTGCTGCTCCAATTGTGACATTTGTTGCTATGCTTTTTTCGAGAGAAAGGAGCATAAGTATCATTTAAAAAATGTACATGTGGCATTTGTAATGTATGAATTACACTCGGGATTAAAGCTGGCAATGAAATGAGAGTAATTACTTAAAGGTAATTGGATTTGTTGGTAACCACTAGAAGGACGACGATAATATTTTTTATCGCTCTAGATCAGATTTGTTTAATTAAACTTTTGGCAATGATGGGAATGTTCCATATCTGGGCTAATCGAGTAGTCACTAGTCACATATGGCTATTGAACACTTGAATGGGACTAATGCAAGTGAGCAACTGAATTATTTATTGTGTTTGGTTTTAGTTAATTTAATTTTAAATGGCCACATTTGAACTAGTGGCAAGTGTATTGGACAGTGGAGCTCTAAATAGCTCTTGGGTATTCTGAACACATAGAATCATAGTGGTAAAAAAAAAAGATTTATTTATTTATTTATTTATTTATTTATTTATTTATTTGAGAGAGAGAGGGAGCGAGCATGTGGTGGGGGAGGGGCCGAGGGAGAGGGAGAGAAAGAAATCCAATCGGACTCCCCACTGAGCATGGAGCCTGATGCGGGGATTGATCCCACAATCTGGCGATCATGACCCAGGCCGAAACCAAGAGTTGGAGGCTCAACCGACCGTGCCACCCAGGTGTCCCCGAATCACAGCATTTGAGCTGGAATAAACCTTATCATTTACCTAGTCTGGCACTTTGATTTTACAAATGAGAAACAAAAGCCCAGAAAGTGAAACATCTTGTCCAAAGGCACATGGGTAATGATGAACAGTTGGAACCTGACCTGATTCCTCATCTTCCAGTTTATTGGACTTTTGACCCCCACCATTCTGCCTCCCCATTTATGACAGTAGGACTGCGGCTGCACATAGCTAAAGATGGTTGATTGGTAGATGGGAAAGTGAAGTCAAGTGTAGTCCTTCAAATCAAGCACCCAAAAAGTATGTGTTGAACCTGGTGCCAGGCACTGAAGTCAGGAAGGAGGTTATTGGGGTAGGGAGTTGAAAAATGGCATAAGGAACCCACAATTAGTTTGAGAAAACAGGAAATGTGTGTGTGTGTGTGTGTGTGTGTGTGTGTGTCACTGTACAAGGTAGCCTACATGGGTTAAGTGAGCAAAACCCCAGACAGGGCTATGAACATTTAGGGAGACCACCTTGGGTGGGTGGAGTTTCAGGGGCAAGACTTGATCTATATTAAAGTCTCTAACACAGGGGGTAAAAGACAATATTAATGTCATTCAAACTTAGCAGTGGTTGACATGAAACACATTTCTGATTCATAGTTGTTTTTGTATTCTTGCATTTTGTATTAATTATGCACATTCATATGCATGCAACCACAACTAGAATGAATAGCTTAAAATTGTTCCTGGAGGTTTAAAATGTAAAAGGAAAGTGGTTTGTTTCAAGATCATTTTCCTATAGAATGGTAATCACATATAAGTATTTAGCAGTAAGGCTGTGTTGTTGGATCACAGAAAGGCAAATAATCATAAAAGACTGTGTATCTGAATCAGGAGAAAAGTTTTGGCCATTATTATCTTGTAGGCATAGCTGAGATCAAATCCTCACTTGGCTTATTAAAGTCTTAATGTAATACCGCACAACAAAATTTCTAGATTTTTTCCCCCATTGGTAGGCAAAACAAATGAGACCCGAGTGCTCATAGAGCATTCCAAAGAGTCAACAAAGAGAAATGGAAAGTATTAGAAACATTATTGTGTTTGGAAGGCAAGCATAAACGTAAGTAAATTGGGGAATGAAAAATCATCTATTATCTGAAGTTGAAGTCCACGTTATGGATGTTTCTTAACATTTTTTGTTTGTCTGATTTTATGAAGGTTACGTGTGCTTCTTGTATTTAGCTAGGAAAATAAAGAGAAGATGAAAATGCAAATAAAAGTCACTTGTAATCTCACTCAGAGATGGGCATTGTTAATCCCTGTTTTCCTACTTCGCAAACATCTAGTTTTAAATGTTGAGGTAGTTGCTATTGCAGAAAACTGCGTATCCTAATTTTCACTTCGCCTTAATTGAGTTTTGAATGGAGAGAGCTTTGAGTGAAGAGCTTTTTTTTCTTTTTCTTTTTTTTTTTAATGTTTTTTTATTATATTACGTTAGTCACCATACAGTACATCCCTGGTTTCTGATGCAAAGTTCAATGATTCATTAGTTGTGTATAACTCCCAGTGCACCATGCAATATGTGCCCTCCCCACCACCCATCACCGGCCTATCCCATTCCCCCACCCCCTCCCCTCTGAAGCCCTCAGTTTGTTTCCCAGAGTCCATAGTCTCTCATGCTTCATTCCCCCTTCTGATTACCCCCCTTTCTTTGAGCTTTTACTAGGGAAGCCCACGCAGGATGGGAAACCCTGCGGCATTTCTGCCCTTCAGGTCTTTAAGGATGTTAATAAATTATTGTAATCAGTTGCTAATGACTTCCAAAAGTTTTCTTTGTTGGCGTGCTTTGGTAAGTGGGTTAAATAATCTGGCTTGGTATCTTACTCATTGACCAGTGGTTGATATGAACCATCCATCAATCTGCACCAAGTGTTTCTTGAATCACCAGAGGCTGATAATTTAGAAAACACTGAATCTCTTCAGCTGGCAGGGCCCTGAAATTCCCCCTTGTCTCCTTGGCTTATAGAGAGCTGATCTGGTCTGTGGGGCTTCTGGGGTAGACTTCAAGAGCCATCTCTTTCCAATGAAACAAATTTATGTAATTATGTTGTACTTATTATATGGACATTTCCCATATCCATGTAAATGGCTGAAAATAACGTCACCTGCTGTTTTGTTCAGTCCCCAGAAGGGATCCCTGACTTGGCAATTTGGTAATCTTATTGTGTTTTTGTCTTGCTGCAAATGACCTATTAGAAATATTGCTAAAAATGTTTGATCCAACTTGGGTAACCTAAAATGATACTCTGTATTTACTAATCTTGAACTTTATAAATCAGTTTCTCATCCTCAGAGGAATTTTTTTAAGATGCTGTTTCCTGCACAATTATTGCCTCCTTTGATCTCACACTACATTTGGTCTTTCAGATAAGAGAGACCAATAATTCCTCAGCTCTAACTTCAGCAACACAGATAGCTATCATGCATTGTGTGACATGCAATTCATTATTCGATGGTGGATAACCACCATGGTCCTATATTAAATGTTTTACAGCTCATCTCTTCATGGCTCCCTGAGTTAATGTAACACTTATGACTATTTTAAGGTCTAGGAGCAATAAAACAACTCTTTATAAAATCGCATATAATATTTAAATTAAAACATTTTAAGACCTCTTAGAGGGAGAAAATAGCACAGTGAAGTAAATCTCCATCTGTAGCTTCGTTATTTTACTTTATTTTATCCAATAAAGGGGCCTCCTCTCTTTGATGTGTCTAGTAATTCTCATTACTGCCTGTGGATAAACTAGATAAGTGTGTCGAAGCAAGATTCAGCCTTCAGAAATCTTATGATCAGCCTGTACTGATGTTCCATCGGCCTTCTTTATCCATTTAATAATGGACTGTTGAGTTGTTTGGCCCGCATAAAGACCTCTTTGGAATGTAACAGAAAACAGAAGATTGGTTCAAGATCTGATCACATATTTACAGACAATCTTCCTACAGTTTTCCGTTCACCAAATCAAGAGTGGGCAGTCTGGAGATGGCTGGAAGAGCAGTTTCCTCATGTTGAGTCTTTGGCAAGCTGGAATGCCACCTGCTAAAATTGAACAGTGTAGAGATTGTTATCCCCTGGGGACATTTGCAATTTTCTGTTTGGTGCTCCATAAAGCAGACAGCGCTCCTGTGCTGGAAAAATGTAACTTGCTGTTCATTTGAGTATTAATCTATCAAAATATTTCCTGGACTTATTTTGCAAACTAACAAAAGAGCTATTATACATTTACCATCAGCAAGTTCTTAGTTCATATTGATATTTTTAATTCCTTAATTGAATGGTTTTACTTCCTAGCTTAATGTAGACATTATTTTCAGATTATTAGTGAACTAAGAAAAGGTTAATTTGTAAGTTGAATTGGATTTTTGTTGCAAACTGAAAAGCCTTTTTGTAGCCCAAGGGCGTTTTTATCCTGGACTCTGATTCTCCCCACCACCGCTTGGCCTGCACTCCTCTGCTCTCAGAGGAGGGTCTCCCGTTTCTTCATTTCTACTTCTCTCAGGGAAGCGGGTACTCTGTCAACTAGTGTGTGCTCACTCTTTAGGATGCATTGGTTTCCAAACATTTTAGGAGGGGTGGAGATGTTCAAAAGTGATGAGAACTGAAGTTTCTTACTAAAGTAAAGTTTTCTGGCATAGGTAACAGGATAAAAGTCTGGTCACTGGACCACATACATTTGAATTCACTCAAAAAGACTTTTATATTATTATTTTCTGAAAAAAGTCTTGTGAGATGACAATATACAGTAAATCCTTTTCTAGTTTAGAATACAATTCCGGAACAAGAGCTTAATTTTTTTCTCAGTGATTTCCGGGGCTCTATTTTTTTTCTTCTTTTTGTGTAAATTTTTTAACAGAGGAGGTTCAAAGTTTGTTTTAAATTTAAAAACAAATTTTTCCAGAAAGGTGGACTTAAAATAACTAGTCTGGACTAATTCCTTACCTTAAAAACACAAAATAGGAATTGTTTTGAATTTTGCTGTTCTTACTTCCTCTTACTCAAATCTAATTTGTTAGTGTGTGTGCGCGTGCGCATGCGTTTAGGGTCTGTGGGTAAGCGTGAACTATTAAAAACAAGAAACTTTAATGGGAGGAATGACATAGTGAATAAGACATGTCTACAAAATTGGGGGTCATTTAATAATTATTAGGTGAATTTGGACTATACAGAATGACAGGATGGTTGACTGATCTTGGTACCAAATTCCAATTCCTCCAATAATAATTTTTAAATTACGAAGACAAATCTTTACTTCATCTGTGTGAATCCCACTTAAAGCATCTAGACACTGGGCACTACCAAAGTGGGCAAACTGAGCTGACCTACGCAAAGTTTTGTCAGAATAAAAATCTCTGCTTGATAATGGCCTTTTCACAACCCCCTTCTTTGCTCCTGCCCCCGTGGACTGTTTGTCTTGATGAGGTCTCAGTGTGTTGAACTGTAAATGGAAAGAATTTTAGAATCAAAAGACAACAGTTCAGAGTCGTATAGCTTTGGGACTTTGCTAAAGTCATGCAGCTTCTCTGAGACACGATCGTTTCTTACATAAAAGGAGTTAGGGGCGCTTGGTTGAACATCTGACTTCAGCTCTAGTCATGTTCTTGGGGTCCTCGGATCAAACCCTGCATCCAGGCCCGCGTTGGGCTCCACATTTAATGGGGAGTCTGCTTGTCCCTCTCCATCTGCCCCTCTCCCTGCTTGTGCTCTCTTTCTCTCAAATACATAAATAAAATTAAAAAAAAAAAAGGAGTTGGGGTGCCTGGGTGGCTTAGTCGGTTAAGCATCTCTTCTGCTCAGATTGTGATCCCAGGGTCCAGGGAAGGGGCACCACCTACGGGCTCCATGCTCGGCGGGGGGTCTGCTTATCCCTCTCCCTCCCCAACCCCTGCTCACGCTCGCTCGCTCTCTCTCAAATATATAAAATCTTTAAAAAAATAAAAAAAAGAGTTAATAACATCACCTACCTCACAGGTAGGTAAAAAAATTGTGACTAAAAATATTGAATATGTGAAAGTGCCTAAGAATGCCTGACACATAGTAAGTACTCTGCACATTTCACGTTCACAGAATATAAAGGATTAGTTACTCCTGAAATACTGAGCTGTTTTTTGCAACATGGCATCAATCTTGCGGTATCTTGAGGTTATCTCTTTAGTAGTCAATGTAGCCCCCAAACAGGTGTCTAAGTTATTGTTTATGTCTGTCATCTGATCGTACTGAATGAAAAAAGGAATAGATGGTACGCCTCTTTTCGAGCTTAGTGGAGAGGGGCCTGGCTGCCCTCAGAGCTTTCTTTCTGGAGATCTTGATGTGTATCTAATTCCTTGCTTGCAGTGGCTCTTTGAATATTGTTTTTATAGACCCTCTGGGGCTTCATGCATCCTTCCCACACCACCACACATCCATAATCCTCAGCACAACCAGAAATTCATTTCTCTTCCAAAATTATAGTAAATCTAAAAGGCCTGAGAGATGGAAAGAGTTGGAGTAGAGAAATGGCTGCTTCCCTTTGTTCGCCTGGCCAGCCAGTGTCTGCCATTCCCCTCTGAGAGCTTCAAGAGGCCCCCAGTATGGTCTTCATGGTCTCCTCTGACATCCCCTTGGTCCTCTTTGTGGTAGGAAAGGCTCTACCTTCTATTTGAAAATCACTCCTATAGTACAGCGAAAGCTCTAAAGAGGAAAGGGCTATGTCAAGGGCAGATATTGTCCTTGTTTGGAGGTCATTCGACATCTCCAGTGGCGTGTCCATCCGGAGTCCCAGGGGAGGCCGAGGCCTCCCACACAACAGCAGCTGGAGCTGTACAACCCCATGGTTGGGGTGGGCAATTCTTTATGGGAATTGCCACCTTGCGGTGGATTCTTTAAGGGAATAGCTGCCACCTTGAGATCCCTTGCCTTTTCCATCTGGGCTGGGCACTCCATTTATGTAATTGTTAAGAGGGAGGTACTTGGAATCAAGCATCTTTGCCATGTTGTGTGACCTTTAGTCTTATTTTCATTATTTAAGCAGGCATCGTGATAATACCTACCTCCCACAGCTCTGTGAACATTCGGGGAGATGAGGGGCTGTATCACTGGTCACATGGTAGGTGCTCAAATTCCTGTACTCTACTACTAATAATAACAAAGATAAGTTCTAACAAAGATTATGGGAGCTTCAGAATCGTGTGCCTTGTCGTGGTTGAGCAAGGACAAACGATGTGATGGAGACACAGGATAAGCTTCCCCATCCTGGTTCTGCTAGTCTCTGCTTTTGGTACGGCGGGTTCTATACTTGTTCGGGGCTCGAAACCACTAGAGGGTCAGACAATTGCAGGGAGCCCTGGCTGGGGGGGACATGGTGAAGAGTGGCAGGATTTTCTTCATTGGTTTCTCAATGAGCCATAACTCTTTCAGATTCACTGTTCACATATGGCCTCCAAGCAGATCTGGCCGTTTCCCTCCCTGATGCAGGCTGGGAGAGGAAGGATCTGGAAAACTCATAAAAGCAGACTGAGTGGTAAAGGAAAATCAATCTTCTCCTGCTTTGGACCAAGTTGATGAGAATCATTCTCCCTGATTCTCCATAAATTGGAACAAGGCTTAGGACACTAATCCTACTGTAATACCATTTGAAGACGAACACTGACATTTGTGACATTTAAATAACAGTTCAGGTCTGCTATTAAGCCGGGGCCTCCAACTGTTTAACCTTTGCCCTTGTGTACTATTACCCTTCTGTCTAGTGCATGCAAATACATTTATTAATGCATTTCAGCTTTCTGATGACACGTGCTTGTTTAGTGTGGCTGGATACATCGCATAAGGTGAACCTCACTGCACCAAATACCAAATTTATCTTTAAACTTTTAAGTACGATATATTCCAAAGCTCTCTCTCCGATTGCTTTTATATAGTTAAGGCTAAATAAAAAGTTGAGGCAATCACTCAGAAATTTTCCTGTGGGTAGAGGAAAGTGGATTTCTTAAACTGAAATTATCTAGGGAAATCTGAAAGTCATTCATTCATTCAACAAAATGTCTTAAGTACATTGATGGGTCACGTAGAGTGTTAGATCCAAAATAAGAAAGATGTGCCTCTTGCCGCTAAAGAACTCTAGCTTGTGAGTTTATGGACCTGCTTACATAGTTCTGCATCTTAATGGATATCTTTCTTACCTTAGTCTTTGCTTAATTGCACAGGTGAAATCTTTACTGGTTTCAAAAGAGCAGTTTCTCTGGTGCCTGGGTGGCTCAGTCGGTGAAGTGTGGGACTCTTGATTTCAGCTCAGGTCATGATCTCAGGGTCGTGAGATCGAGTCCTGTGTCAGGCTCCACGCTCAGTGCAGAGTCTGCTTGAGATTCTCTCCCTCGATGTCTCCCTCTGTGCCTCCCCCTCCTGCCCTCTCTAATAAATGAATAAATAAATAAATAAATCTTTAAAAAAAGAGAGCAGTTTCTCATTTAGTTTGAATGAATTAGAGGCTGGAGGGTATGGATCTTTCCCACTCAGATATGCTATTTTTATAAAGATAGTGTCGGTGTTAAAGTCAGGAATAAGCTTTTCATCTCTTGGATATTTTCCTAAACAGGAGAAAACGTTTCCTGTTATATTCTTTATCACCACCGACCATTTTCTGAGTATCAACAGATCTGCTCCATATCTGACGGAGACGTGAGTCGGGTTACGCTACTATTAGGGTCATTTCGATGGCTGAGACTCTAGGTTGGTTTAGTATTAACTTAGTCACAACCTGATCGGAACCCGACAGACCCAGGCTCGATGACTGGTTCTGCCAGTTTCTAGATGGTGTGAAATTCAGCAAGACCCTTAACTTCACAAGCCTCAGTTCCTCATCCATAAAATGGGTAATAATACTTTCCTTGCTGACTTGTTGGGAAGATCCAAGAAAATAATTCTGAGAAGACAGTTGACCTACAGCGTGGCACCCCGCAACACTTGTTCTGGTCCCCGTGCTTTAGAGAACCCCCCACCTCATCCCAGCCCTTCTCCAGCTCTGCCACTTGTCACAGCACAAGTCTTTCCTTTCTAGGTCAGTGGTTCTAAACTGGGAGCGGTTTCGTCCCTAAGGAGATATTTGGGTATGTCAGGGGATTGTTTTGGTTGTTACGATTTGGGGGCAGGGGTTGCTAGTTGCATTTAGTAGGTAGAGGCCAGAATGCTGCTAAATATCCTATAATGCCCAGGAAAATCTCCTCCTTACCTTCCACAATGAAGACTCTTCCAGCGCCAAGTGTCGAGAGTCCCAAGCTTGAGAAACCTTGCTCTAGATTCCTAGGACCCTGACATTCTTTCCCTAAACAGCCCACTTCCAGAGTCTATGCGTGTCATCACCTGGGGAAAAGGGGTGGCTATTTGAGAGGGATGTGGGCAAAATGTGGCTGTGTGAGATGGATGGGATGTCCACACAGGCTTGTCCACACCGCCATGTTTCATGAGGAAGCCCGAGGAGTCTGAGCATTCTACACTGGACCCAGGCCCTCTAAGTCGTTGTGAAGGCATTATTCATCAAGGTCAGAGAAGAAAATATACTTTATTTAGCAGTTTGTAGGCTTGATCTGCAACTTTAAATATTTACACATGTAAACGTGGGCCTAGGTTTG
This sequence comes from Ursus americanus, assembly GCF_024610735.1. NCBI lineage: Eukaryota > Metazoa > Chordata > Mammalia > Carnivora > Ursidae > Ursus > Ursus americanus. Next base: position 59,523,364 of record NC_142139.1, read on the forward strand.
CGCTCTTGCTCTGGGCCCCACAAATGTTGGGATGGGCATGCCGGTGAAATTTCCATAATGGCATCATTCCCTCTCCTTGGCCGGGGTCACCTGATCTCCACCCTTCAGGCTCAGTTTTAAGAATTCACCTTTATGAAGGCAGATGTTGCCTGGTTGGCTCTCGGGCCACGTGCCCCATGAGGCTCAGCCCATGTCTTCTGATTGCTGGTTTGTTCCAGAGTTTGTGATCCTTTTTTGTAGCTGAAATATTTATGGTGACCATCCTCCCAGTGACCTCTTTTCCTGAGAACTTACTTCAGCTCAGGCCTGGGCCTCTGGCAGACGTGTTAGTATCATCTGATCCAAGCAAAGGCCTTCAGGATCCTTTCCAGGGAATCAGTTTCTGCAAATGGCTGTAACTCCGTGCTGTAAACACGAAGGTTGCTGCTGGACAGACATCTCCCACCACAGAGGAAGGCAGTAGGTAGAGAAGGGAAGAGATTGAGAGAAACAGAGGCCTGCCTGGGTTCTTGATGCTTTTGCAGACTTGGAAAGATGTCTGGGTTCCATCAGATACCTCAGTTTCTTCCAAGAAATTATCTTGTTTGCTTAAACTGGATAGAGTTGGTTTCTGCTATGTGTAACCATAAGGCCCTCGACTTAAGACCCCATCTTTCAAGTTCATCTTTTGGTAACTTGCCCCAAATTTCAGTGCCTTACTTGCACAAATCTGGCTTTGTTCTTGCCAGTCCACTGACTGGCAGTGTGGAGGATGGAGCCCACTGCTGGATGTCAAATTTTGCCGGTTCCAAGGCAAATTTTGCCTGTCCCTTATCATTTACAGGTGGGGATTGACTCCCAGGAGCTGTCCAACATCAGTGGACAGATTTGGTTCTGGAGTCACTCTCCTAGTTGCAAGAAACAAGACCATTAGGCCATGTCCTTCCTTGTGATGCTCTCTATTCTCTCGAAATTTGCAGCTTAAAGCTGTGTCTATGTGCTTCCAAAAATCCAGGTCAAACTCCCTGAGCAAATGGATAATGCATTTGCAAAGTTGATGAACAATAGATAAGGAAGCACATTTTCACCTGGACACGTGCAGTTAGTTGGGCGCAGTCTTGGATCCATACCATTTGTGGAAGAGCTGGTAGGAGAATATACAAGCAAATATTAAGATGCTAGTCCAGGGGTCCAGCTCAGAGGACGGGGGTGGAGTTGTGTTTGGAGTATGTGTGCTCGTGAGTGAGGGTGTCGACCTGCTCCTTTCTGGGGTCTTTACGTATATTTTTCACTTCATCCCCATTATAACTACATGTCGTAGCTATGATTTATTACCTCCATTTTTACAGATAAGAAAACTGAAGCCCCTGTTAGTGATGAAGGTAGAGTTTGAATTCAGGTCTCTCTGATTCCACAGGTATGAGGTTAGTAGTAAGGAACCCAAGTTAGAAGGTACAGAAACCAGTGGTTTTCTTGTAGAAGAGAAATGTTGAGAATGACTTTTTTTTAAACTGCTTGTGTTATACAAAAAATAGATTCTAAGTAATCACAGAGGAATTCTGTTATGTTACGTAACAATTTGGGGCCCTTCTTATTTCTCTCTCTCTGCTTAACATGATGATTTAGGCCAGCTTCCACAAGAAGCCGTTGGTTCATTAGTTCAGCCAGATTTTTGTTAAGGGCGAAAAAGTCAGAATGGCTTTTATATGTAGTGTAGTTAAGACAATTAAGTGACCGAATTGCTCACTCTCCCTTCTGCTCTTTTTTTTTTTTTTAAAGATTTTATTTATTTATTTGAGAAGGAGAGAATGAGAGAGTGAAAGGGAGAACTCAAGTGAGAGCACAAGAGCAGGAGGAGGGAGAAGCAGACCCCCTACGGAGCAGGGAGCTTGATGTGGCTCAATGCGGGGCTCCATGCAGGGCTAGAGAGGAGGACACTGGGATCATGACCTTAGCTGAAGGCAGCTGCTTAACCCACGGAGCCACCCAGGCGCCCCTTTCCCTTCTCTTCTTGCTGATCTTTTAGTTTCCTCCCTGGAGTTTGCCATCTTTTTCTTCTTATTTTTATCCATGCCACTCAATCAATGTCGACTAGTTTATTTGGATGGATTTGTCGGAAGTTTTCTTCTGTATAGACTCAAGATGGTTGTCTGGCTAATCTGATCATCTACTCTAATATTATTAAAGATGACTAACCAAAAAAAAAAAAAAAAAAAAAGCCAACAAATTCCAAAAATCAATTCCGTAGTCTCCTAAACATTCTATTTATATGTTTCCAGGCTTAGCCTGGCCATAATTTTAAATTCAAGAACTAAACCCAATTATAGATTTGCATATAAAAAAGATGTTTAGAATAAGTTTATCATGATCCAGAGAATTTGGTGCCAACAGTTTTCTTTTTCTTTCTTTCTTTCTTTCTTTCTTTCTTTCTTTCTTTCTTTCTTTTTTTTTTTTTTTAAAGATTTTATTTATTTATTTGACAGAGAGAGAGAGCCAGCGAGAGAGGGAACACAAGCAGCGGGAGTGGGAGAGGAAGAAGCAGGCTCCCAGTGGAGGAGCCTGATGTGGGGCTCGATCCCAGAACACCGGGATCACGCCCTGAGCCGAAGGCAGACGCTTAACTGCTGTGCCACCCAGGCGCCCCTGGTGCCAACAGTCTTCTGACTTAATTTTGTTTATTTGTAAAATTCCCAGTCTAATGGACATATCCAGGATTGTTCAAACAGGGAAGTATTACTGTAATTGTTGAGTAATTAGATTTTTTTTTTCAAAATTACTTTGCTATGTATTTTAATAAACAGCAAAATCTAAAGCCCTACAAATTCTACCGGTTATAGGAGAAAAGTAAAGGACTAATTAAAGACCCATGTCCACAGTAGAAAAAAAATGATGAATCTTTTCATCACTCAGCAGTCTGGGATGCTCCAAATACATTGTTTCTTTTTTCCCCCTTGGAGTTATTTATTGGCCAGAGGGGAGGGTGGACAGAACTTCTTTGAAGTTAAACATCTTGCTTGGATGAGCAGATATGTTGCATCAAATCAAAGTAATAAAAAGACAAAATGCTTTATTAAATCTTCTTTATCACTCTATTGTGCTCCAATAGGATGATCTAATTAAAGGCACAGTTAAGCCTCTTTTCATCTGAAGAGGAGTTCAGAAGCTTTCATTATTAAAAGGTTTGCACAGAAACAAATACATTGTTGTATTGCTTCCAAGTTTCTCAGTGGTGCCTCCTTCCTGTTTTGCTCTAATTGTTATGGATGTCTTGGCTGCCACTTCATGGTTTGATGCTAATTAGTCCTTTTCATCTTCAAAGTACCTGTATGACATTAACATGACTAACATTCGTAATACCGATCTGAGGTAGGCACTGGAAGGGCCAAATTCTTTTTGGAGATATAGAAACAAAAGAAAATAATTTAAAGTGGTATTTATATGGATGTTAATGATGAGCACTTTGCTTTCTGGTCTGAGCTCCCAAATGCCTAAGCAGGTTCCTTCCTTACCTTTGTGCCTGTCCCTGCACAGCTCCTCAGATGCTGCCAATTCGTTCTGCATAACGTGAGATTTCTTCAAGGAATCTAACCACCATCAACACCATGAGAAAATGTATGCAAATCAGGGAGAACGATTAGTGATTGCCCCGCAGGGGGATTCTGTCTAGGTCCATTTGATTTAACAAGCTTTCACAAAATACGGACTCGTGTTTTAATTTAATCCTTCTATAATATATTCTTGCATGAAACTTCATTCAGGTTGGACTAAACGGGATCCAAACCCAGCAGCTGATACAGATCTTAATTGGCCAGCCAACTTGTTTCATAATTTTCATTTTTGAGTTTGCAGTTTTTGTGGTGAAGTTTATGCTTTCTGAATCATCATAGACCCCACTGCCCTCTATTGCTTTACCCAGAGTTGAATCTGTGTGATTTATATTACTTGCCTAACTGGTGAAGACATTTGAATTTACTGACTAAACAGAGAAGGGAAAGATTGTCTTACTTCCCCCAAACCAAGGAAAATTTAGTAAATTGGCAAATTGCTGAATTTCTTGGATATCACATCACCCCTGCCCAAAGATGATCTCCTTTTCCCTGTCGAATTCTTATTTGTTTATTTCATTTAGCATTCTCAGGGGAAAGTAATCTAATAAAGGAATCCACACTAAATTGTAAATAACTGTTACTAGCTTGATGTTTCACCCCTCTAGAGCTGCTGAGAGTTTAAAAGAAGGTGGTAACCACACCTCCATCTCTGGTATCTGCCAAGCCAATGGAACTTTTTTCCCTCCCTTAATAATGGCATGATTGAAATCTCTCAAGTCACATTATATACTTGTGATTGTTGGCTTTTACGCTGCGTGTATATAAGGCAAGTTCCACCCAAAAGCCTGTGGGTTTTTTTTAAATATTCAGATTTCTATGTCAGAATTTAAAACATTGGAAGAAATCAACAAGAAATGTTGAAAAATAAATCTAAAACGTTGCTTATTTACTTAGGCTTCTCTCTGTAGTAAAGCGAGAACAGGAAGAGAATGTTCTGGGGTAGAAGTTGCAACGGAAGCCAGGCAGACTCTCTTACATTTTTATTTCCATTCTGAATTTGATGCTGACCTGCCTGGCCCTGAAAGCTTCAGACGCAGATAGTAGAGATTTCCAGCCATGATGAATGATCTTGGACAGAGGGGCCGGTCGGGTAACGGCAACTATTAGTGAGAAATAGGAAATATTCCAGTTGGGACTTATTCCAGAATGGACCTGCAGGCCTGGGAGGTGAAAGCCTAGAGAACAGCTGCCTGTGTCACTCTCCTTCTAGAGCCTTCTAGAGCTTCACTTTCCACTTTAACTTGACCTTAGTTGAATTAACTCAACCTATGTCCTCGAAGGACCAGGCAGTGCAAAAGCAAGTCACTTTCGGAGATGTGTGCATCTCGGTTCATTCCTTTGGTCTTCCATTTTTAATTTTTACAGGTTCTCTGCTTTCGCTTAACAGTAATTTGTGATCAAGGTTAAATTAAAGTTTATTTTATTTTTGGTGACATTTTTGCAACTAATTTGAACTTAGGTCTCTTCTTGGAGAAACATTTACAAAGAAATAACATCCAATTGCGTGGTATAAATGCCATGCCATTCAACTATGTAAATAGCAGCTGAGATGTTTAATTGAAAATAAAACACTGGTAAAATGTAAACATCATTCTTATTCCAGTTGCTTCAATGGTACAAATGAATTCACTAACTAATGGTGAGAGTTAGAATTTGTAACAGGGTCCAATAACTCCAGTGTGTCTAGAAACCTTTTTAGTAATTGCTATATTCTTCGATGATGTTCAGTTCCCCTCTCAAAACACATTCATTGGTTGTCATAAATATTGGCTGTTTGAGACCTACCACATTGGCATTTTAATGTGCAGTTCAATATACTGTTGTGGGCTTTGTTTTTTTCTCTCACTTAGCTCTATTGTGCCTCTAAACCAGCTGTCTCGTCAGACTGCCTCATTGTCTCAAGCCACTAGAAGTATCCCGGGCACTCCAAAGCATCCAATGATTAGTGTTTTGAATTTGTTTATTTATTTATGTCCCCGGAACTCTGTATTGTATGGAGCACCTCAAGCAAAACCCTCACAGGTCATCGTTTGACGAACATATTCTTGGAGGAAACGTACGTGCTTGGTTATGACATAAGGAATGTACCTTGGAGAGAGTTGTCTGAGTATCACTACTTTTTGGAGAGTCTTTTATTCCAGATTTACAGACTCTAATATGTAAAGATGAAATCGTAACACCTTTTGATCCAAAATTTGATGAAGGATGATTTCAACGATCCCAACCAATTGCATATTTCATCTTTAAATTAGATTAATGGACTACACTAAAATAAAAAGCTTTTGCACAGTGGGGTAAACCATCAACAAAATAAAAAGGCAGCCTACTGAATGAAAGGAAATACTTTCAAATAATATATCCAATAATGGGCTGATGTTCAAAATATATATATAAAATTATATGAACTCAACACCAATAAAACAAATAATCTGATTAAAAATGGACATAGAACCTGAATAGACATTTTTTCAAAGACATACAAATGGCCAACAGAGACATAACAAGACGCTCAACATCACTAATTAACAGGGAAATGCAAATCAAAACTACAGTGAGATATCACTTCATGCCTGTCAGAATGGCTGTTATCAAAAAGACCAGAAATAAGAAGAGTTGTCAAGGATGTAGAACAAAGAGAACCCTTGTGCACTGTTGATGGGAATGTATATTGGTGCAACCACTATGGAAAACAGATGGAGGGGCCTCAAAAAAAATAAAAGACAGAAATACCGTATGATCAGGATTTCCACTACTGAGTATTTACCCAAAGAAGAGAAACAAATTAATTCAAAAAGATGTATGCACCCCTATGTTTATTGCAGAATTACTTAAAATGGCCAAGATATGGAAACAACCCAAGTGTCCATTGGTAGATGAATGGATAAAGAAGATGTGGCTATATAAACATATATATATATACATATATAATGAAATATTATTATATTATCATATTATATATGATACATATTCATCTATATTGTATATTCATATATATATATAATACTATTATATATATAATGATTTATTACTCAGCCATAAAAAAGAATGTAATCTTGCCAATTGCTGCAGCAGCATGGATGGACCTAGAGGGTATTATGCTAAGTGAAATAAGTCAGACAGAGAAAGAGAAATACCACATGATTTCACTTATATGTGGAATCTAAAAAATAAATGAACAAAAACCCGAAAAATAGAAATAGACTTGTAAATACGGAGAGCAAAATGGTGGTTGCCAGAGGGGAGGGGTTTAGGGGTTGGGCAAAATAGGTCAAGGAGATAAAGAAGTAGAAACTTCTAGTTATAAAATAAACAAGTCATAGGGATGAAAAGTACAGCCTAGGGAATACAGTCCATAATGTTGTAATAACATTGTATCATGACAGATGGTAAATACACTTGTGGTGAGCATTGTGTAACGTATAAAATTGTTGAGTTACTAAATAACTGAAACTAATATAACATTGTATGTCAACTACACTTCAATAATAAAAATAAAAATATAAACTACATTAATGGAAGAACTTCCATCACCTTTCTCAAATAACTGTATCCAGAGGGAAATTATAACTTAACTATTAAGAACGTAGACTCTAGAGCCAGACCTGCTGGGTTAGTTGTGAGACCTTGGGCAGGTTACTTAACTGTTCCCCCCCTCAGCTTTCTTTCTTTTTTCTTTTTTTTTAAAGATTTTATTTATTTATTCGACAGAGATAGAGACCGCCAGCGAGAGAGGGAACACAAGCAGGGGGAGTGGGAGAGGAAGAAGCAGGCTCATAGCGGAGGAGCCTGATGTGGGGCTCGATCCCAGAACGCCGGGATCATGCCCTGAGCTGAAGGCAGACGCTTAACCGCTGTGCCACCCAGGCGCCCCCCCTCAGCTTTCTTATCTGTAAAATGGGTCTAAAAATAACATCTGGTTCATCAAGCTGTTGTAAGGATTAAAATGAAATAACATATGTAAAGTAATTAGAACAGGCCTGGCACAGTGTTATATGAATGTGGTTATTATTCATGTAATTAGTAAACATGTATTAAGGGCTTTTATTATTTAGCATCTATTAATATACATCAACTTTCTATATTATTGTCTTTTATGGAAAATGATTCTTTTATTTTACCGATTTATTTTATTTTATTATTTTTCCCAGCTTTATTGAGGTGTAATTGACAAACACAAAGTGTATATACTTCGGTTGTACAATGTGATTTTTTAAAAAGGTGTACAACACGATGATTTAATATGCATATATATTGTGAAATGATTACCACAGCCGAGTTAATTAACAACCTCCTTATCTCACACAGTTACTATTTTTTTTGTGTGTATGGTGAGAAAATTTAAGATCTACTCTTTTAGTAGATTTCAAGTATACACTACAGTATCGTTAACTATAGTCACCATGCTGTACATTACCAGAACTGGTTTATCCACCATACAACTGAAAGTTTGTACCCTTACCGACTTTTCCCCATGTCCCCCACCTCCCGGGGAAATAATTCTTTAAGGAAGTAAATCTGATTACAAATTCTCACCACTCTATTCCCCACAACGATGGTCAGGCTTTGAAGAGTTAAAACCTAATGAAAATGTGCTCATATCTGGTAAAATTCTTGGTACGAACACTTCTTTTTTCATTTAAAGGGCAGCATCTGGATTTTAGTAAGCAAATATGCAATAAAATATTATTTTGACCTTTTAAAAAGTTGATCTTTATTTTATTCAAATGGTAAAAATATTCCAAAGAGTGAAGTTCCATGTTGAATGGCATTTTGCCATTATTTAGTGAAATGTTTATGTGCAAATAGTGCTTTTACATTTCACATTTTGTACAAAGAAAATTAGAGCATAAGCTGACAGAATCACCTAAAGAAAAAAAATTAGAGATCGGACTTAGGCTCACCAAACATGGGAATCCAATTTGAAAATACCCTTTTTAGTTGAGAAATGGCTGAATTTTGTTTGCTATGCTAGCATAAGGGTCAAAGATCTTAGGGTAGATTATTTTGCTCTCTGTTACAGCCACATCTCTCTCTCTCTGGTGTCACGCAAAACCCAGGGATCATTTCATAACCTCACTCCCTGCAGCAAAGACATGGATGTGAGGTACAGCTATTTTGGTTCCCACCTGAAGGATTTAATTTCTAAAGCTCAAAGTGGACTTGTCAGAAATAGAAAATCATTTCCCGAATCCAAAGGCTTTTAAAAAATAAATCAAACTAGCACATTTATAGTAAACCTCTGTCGTGTGTGTGTGTGTGTGTGTGTGTGTGTGTGTGTGTGTCCAATTTCCCTTTTATTAGTTTCCAGTCGCCTTTTGGTGAAGCCTACCAGTGTGGAGTCCTTGGGAGCCACACAATAGACCCTCCCTCTTCTTCCTCTCTGGAGATAGCCGTGCGATTTAGATTTGGGCAGACGTTGTCTTCTGGGTCTTTAAATCTTAAGCAGGTGAGGAAGCAGGCAAGGGCAGATGGAGGCACCTTCTGACGGGGGCAATGGGATCGGAGTCCCCTGCTCTGCCTGCCTGCTCCTCGGGTTCCGGCTGCCCAGCTCTGTTGGACCCCTGGGTTTTTCAGACTGGTCCTCCAGCCTCCTCTCAATTTTGCAAGCCTCCGTATACTTCCATTAAATCTCCTTCTCCACAGTTTTTTGTTCCTTATGATAATCAGAAGAGGTTTCTATTTCATGCAAACAAGAACTTTCATTGATGCAACAACCTTCAGAGCCTGGGTGGAAATAAATGGCAACGTTTTACACTGAATCATCAATCTAACCCAAGGTAACTGGCCTGAGGGCGACTTACCTTTAAACAATGTTTTATGGAATCTATTAGCTATTGTGAAACTGTATCAATTATATGCTTCTGTAGGACTGCACACGTAATATTTTGCCCAAATGTATTTCGGTTTGGCAGTGGTCCCTAATCAGCCAGCGACAGCTGATCTTTCCTCAGCTGCTATTTTGGAACTGGAATTTTGACATTATTAGAATGAGTTCTGCTACTGTCTTGGGGAGATGGGGTAAGGTAAATCCACAGATGTGTGATCGGTTTCAATACCGCGCTTTCCCAAAGTGAAATGTCTGTGCTGGTGTTATTAGCTGAGATACTGTAGACAGTTTTACATGTCAGGAACAATTAACACGTGTCCTGTGGGTCTGATTACCAGAGTTAAGGAAGTTCTGCTCGGCATAAACCCCAAAGCAAAGCCTCCAGGAAAGTTAAAGGTCCCTGTTCCACTATTAAAATGGGAAAGTAATGTGCCTTTTTTTGATTGACTATAAACTTTGCCTTGTGGGACTTTGTTCTTAAAGGTGAAAACAAACATGAGTAGGAGGCAAGTTGTTTTCCTTAAAAATTCTTAAAACGTTCATTGAAGCCCTTTATCAGAAAATTTCTCAAAATAAAACTAAATCAATATTACCTTATGATTATCATAGGCAAATAAAAAGCTAAAAAGCCAAAGTTGACATTTTCCTTAAAATACAGCACAAAGGAAAATTTATATGTTTAGGCCATTGCCCAAAAGAGGGATAAATTTGATATTTGATATGTGAAACCATTGTAGGAATAGCATAAGGAGTTGTATTTATAGAAGATTTTAAGAGTAATTAAATGATTGAAAGTGAATTTATGAGACATCCTGATTATTACATATGGTAGATCTTTGAAATATAAAAGTAATTAGGTGAGATTCACATGCACACAGTAAGTTAAAAGTATTACTAGTAATGCCCAGTAATATGCCTATTCTCAATTCCATGAGAGTGGAGAGATGGCGGAGTCCAGTCATAAACTGGGCCTTCTGCTCCCAGCTTCTTCACTAACCAAGGGACTAACTTGAGGCCAAGTTGGCTCAACTGTAAAGTGAAGAATGTGGACTATAGGAGTTCAAGCTGCCTATGAGCTCTGAGATTTCATGATCCTAAAGTTATGTTTAATTCTTTTTTTTTTTTTTTAGTCATTGGAGTATGTTTCTCTTCTCTCTGGATAAAGGAGAAAAGAAGCAGAAAGAGGTGTGATGTCAAAATAGACCATATAATTCCCAAATGCCTGGCCCCGGAATGGATTTGGCAATGAAGAGACCCCCTCGTTCATATGCTTCCAGTCCAAGAAAGAGAGTTGGGGCAGGTGTTCTATTAGTGACCATCAGCCAAGACATAGAATTAAGTCTTCCTGCCACAGGCAAATCCTGGTGTCAAGTGCTGGACTGAGGAAGTGGTTTCTGCCTCTGTCACAAACAACCCCATGGCTTTGGACCAATGATGCAGCCTTTGCCCGCGTCTTATCTTCAAAAGAGGAGCTAGGATAGATCGTCAACATTTCTTCCAGCTCTCCTATTCTTCGATTCCAAGAAAGCCGTGTTTTGGGTATGAAGTAATGATCCGCTTTATCTACGAATTTGAGGTTAAGGGTTCTTTATTTTGCCTAAAATATTATCACTCCAAGCTGCAAGGTAGAGAGAGCTCTGAAACTGAGGCTAACTTTCCATTTGAAACTATAGCAGGCGGATTGGGGACTTCTCCTTGAATGAAGGGAATAAAAGAACAAGGCGCATGGTCAGGAAAACTGTAAAGCTGTGGGAAGATAGAGAGATTAGACATTTTTCTATCAAAGGCAAGAAAGCTGTTAGAGGAAAGTGGAAAAAAAAAAAAGAGTCAGAGAGAGAGAGCAAGCACAGGGGAAGAAGTGGGGGAGGAAGGAGGAAATACAAGGAGCGCAGCCCCTCCCGCCAGCCGGGCTTTGAAGTGAGGCCAGAGCTGCAGCAAAGCATTGTGGGAGAGGAGGTCAAGAGAAAAAGTAGATGCGGACCCTTTGTTCAGAGGTTAATAGTGATGTGTCAGAAGTGCTTTATCAGAGTAAAATGCTCTGTGCATTTTTAGATACTCATTTCAGAGGAGTAAACCAATTCCGTGGAAGTTTCCCAAGGTCCTTAAGAAAGAAGTGCTCCGTTGGTTTCTAACCTAAAAAAAGATATTCTGCAATCACAGGCTCTGTTTTAATTAGAAATAACCGATTGTGGAAAAGGTCTGGTGTTTCATATTTAAAATTATCCAAAACAAAGGATTTTGTTTTTATTTGGGGGCCCATGAGCCTCCGAGAGGGATCTGGATAGCCTTTTAATTGCTCAGCGGGACCTGCGCTGTTTCTGCAAGTTCAGGGCCAGGAGCTCCGTAGATTATGAATGAGGGAGAAACTCGCAGCTCTGCTTAGGCATTCGGATTCCGAGGCGATTCCAGCCAAAAGTCAAAACCGAGGTAAATTCGAGTTTGCTTTGGCAGGACCTACCTTCTTATTCAGATAGCCGAGCCCGCGATTGTGTAAAATTAGCAAAGGCTACCGTGGGAGCATTAAGAGAGTTTATTGAAAGTGTTGGAGACAGTAGCACGGTGGCCTTTCCTCGAATGAGTTATCTGAAGTGCTTTCAATCAGTAGTTCCGGGGAGTTGCGTGTATATGTTTCTTGAACAAGAAGGCCGAGCCGATTCCTTTCCGGTTGGCAGTTGTCTTTGTGCGCCGGTGACGTGGGCAAGCTTTTATTTGCAGAGCTCTCGTCAAACGTGCAGTCCGCAGCCTCTCGGATGATTAAGAGGGCGCACAGGAAACCTCCACCTCTGACTGTTTAACTTACCAGGACTTTTAAAAGCAAGCCTGATAAAGTTCATAAATTTATCACATCTCGAGCCGTCGATGACCCGCACCAGTCCGTTTCTGATCCTCTTCAGTTCTGCGCATTCGTGAAGCCGGGTCACTGATGACAAATCTAGTGCAGAACGATCGAGTCATAACTAACCTTTAAGTGTTTCCTTGAAGGTTAAGACCAGAGGAGCTGAATAAAAAGTAGCAGGATCCTCGCTCTGATCTTTTTCTGACATTTCCCAAACGCACAAGGCAGAGGGCATGGTGCAGGTTGGAGCGTAAACTGTTCCATACTCAACCCTCACCGAGGAGCACAGGAGACTTGGTTTTTGCAGCAGGAAAAGGAATAAACACACACGCATTAAGCGACTCATATTTGATTTGACTGTAGATTTATTTTTAATAAGCTTATTAAACACACTTATCTGCAAAGAAGACTTAAGAGCACAGATGTAATCGATTATAATATAATCACAAAACACCGAGGTGCAAATTTCTTTAGTTTGATGTTGGGTTTTTGTTGTTGTTGTTTTTTTTTTTTCCTCTCATTTTCTAGGCCCTTGCAAATACAGTTGTTATAAAACGACTGATTTAGTACATCTCAGCATTATAAAAATTGTTTAATCCGTGGGAAAGGATTACGTTTCCTCCTCTTTTAATTGTTGGTCAAAATTTCAAATAGAATGCAATGTTTTATATACATGATGACAGGCGAACTGCGTGTTTCTTACAGGATGGATGGTTAGTTGTCCTCGTATAACCAATATCATTCTCTGAAAAAGCAGGTCAAGTAACGCTAGACTCAGTAATAGCTGTGGGTACCTTGAGCACGTCTCAAATCAATAATGACAGAGGTAGCCTGATAGCAATTTATGAACCACAGTCCTCTTGGGAAACATATTTCAAACCATAACTTCATCTAAACTGTTTATCGGCTAAGCTTGCTCAAATGTATGAAGTGTCAAAAAGTTTCTTTGACATTAGGCTTGTTATTATCCTTTGATTTATGTACCTAAGCAAAACGTAGTAAATAAAAAGATTGTTTGGTGGTTTGGTGTTTGAAGGAAATGATTAGAAACATTTGCCAATGCTATTCATTTTATATGTTTTTTTTCTTTCCAAATAAAAAAAAAAAAAGTGTTTCCGTCCGGTGAGTGACTTCACAGTAATGGAACCTTGAATGATCATTAAAGCAGAAAAGCCAGCGGAGTTGCCATGAAATATTTAGAAAACTCTGAACTAAATGTGTGATGTTCATATAAAGCGTCTGTCCTCTCCTTGAATTTTTCATGCCCAGCAGTTCACAAAATGTCCCATTTGAGGCACACTTAAGGTGGTAAATCTGACTTATTAAAAACGTGGTCATCATACCTTAGTTAGCTTTTGTGGAAACTTCCACATGGAAAATTCAAAGGGCTATTCTTTTGAAAAGCATCCTTCAAGAAAATTCTTGGGTATACACAAAGCATTTTTATTTGCTTAGGATTGGAAATATTGACTTCTTAAGATTTTTTGATGATGGAATATTATAGTTATATAAAAGGCATCAAAAGGCAAACTATAAGACAAATCCTTTGAACAGTATTTCATTTAAATGTTTTAATCCAGGATTTTGCATTTTATTTCAGTTTGAGGCTTTCCATTCTTATAATTCCTTAAGCAGATTTTCATATTAGGCAACTCTTGGGAAGAACGTATATAAAAAAACTAAACATAAGATTATAAAAGTTGGCCCAGGATTCCAAAGGGTTGCATTATGGGTTTTTAAAAGATGAACTTTTAAACAGTTTTACATTGATATGAATGGAATTCACTTACACCTTAAAGGGAAACGAGAAACCTACGGGGTGGGGGGGGGGGCGGTGGGGGGACCGTGAGGGACACATTTTAACACAAGGGTTTCTTAAATGAGAACTATTTCTGTTTCTAATGTCTCTTTTTTTGAATGGTTAACACTAAGTTGATGGGCACCATAAATAAAAAAAGGCACAGACACAGGACAAATGAGGACACAGATATCTATACCCACATGGTTAACTTGTTAGCGTATCTGTTTCCTTGAAAACAGGATACAGTGAATCTGTGTATATTTAATGGAAAGTGGCCACATTTACTGAAGAATTAGGAGAAAACACTGCCCAATGGAGTCAGAAGTTCTGATCTGCTATCCTTCAAAGAAAGACTGTTTCCTAGGCTGGCCAATATTCCTGGGGAGCAACCTACGCCTATTGATAAGTTATCGGATTCCTCTCCGGAATCAGCTGGTCAGGAAGGATACAGAGGGGAGGGAGAGGAAGGGAGAAGGGATTGTGATAGTGTCTTTGTCTGATCGCCAAGGTAGGAAGGGGGTGGAGGACTGAGAAAGGAAGAATAAGAGAGGTGAGAGATAGGAAAGAGAACAGGAAAAGAAGGGAAAGAAATCAAACAGAAGCAAAATAAAACAAAGAAGGAAGATGATAGCTAGATAGGAAAAAAAAAAAAAAAGCATCTCTGCAAATGGAATCTCCTTCCAGACCTCCAAGCTCTTCAGAACAGGGATTTCTAACCTTGATCTCACAGAATTCCCCAGGTCTGAGAACCCACTGTGAAATTGTATGCATGTTTTGTGAGGACGGGTATGTGTATTTTTTGTTTTTCCTGGAGAAGGTGTTCTTTTCTCTGATCTGCTTCTCCAAGGAATCCCAAGATTTAATAAAACCTAGGAGCTCGTACTTTAGTGGGATTTGGTGCACACTGTAAAGGTATGTCTTTTAAGGAGTCTGAATGCTTGGGATGGACTGTAGCTTGTCAAAGAGTGTTACTTTCTAGTATTAAAAGTTGTGTAGGCTGAGGTTATTCATTTTTTCAAGACCTTTAGAGGCTAGCTATTCAGTCAAATGGCATTGATTGACTATTTGCATTAAATTAAGTCAGTGTTCTTCAAATTGGGTGTCCTGGGAGAGTGGACAAACAGTGCTGCCCAGGGCAAAGCATATTAATTTGGAAATATTTCTGGGACACAGATACCATATGGAATGCTAACTAACAGTATAAAACTGGACTGGTAACATCTGCTCCTTAACTCTCTATCCTCCTCTATAAATGAACATGATGATGATGATGACGACTTTAATAGGGCTGATGTAGAGATGAACAGAAATGTAATACCGGCTGACATTTATTGGGTGCTTACTATCTTCCATGTGCTGTGATAAACATCTCTATGCTTTATACAACTTAATTTTTCTGACAATTTTTATGAGATTGCTGTTATGTTTTCATTTTATAAATGGGGAAATTGAGGCATAGAAGTCAAAAATTTGCTCATGATCATGAAAGTAATAAATGGTGGAACCAAGTATTAACAACACAGGAGCCAACAGGTGTTGGCGAGATTGCAGAGAAATTCCCACCCTCTTGCACTGTTGGTGGGAATGCAAACTGGTGTGGCCACTCTGGAGAACAGTATGGGAGTTCCTCAAAAAGCTAAAAATAGAACTACCCTATGATCCAGCAGTTGCAGGACTAGGTATTTACCAAAAAGATACAAAAATACACATTTGAAGGAGTACATGCACCCCAATGTTTATAGCAGCATTATCAGCAATAGCCAAACCATGTGAAGAGCCCAAATGCCCATTGACTGATGGATGAATAAAGAAGAGATGGTATATGCATATATTTATATATAATGGAATACTACTCGGCCATCGAAAGAATGAAATCTTGCCATTTGCGATGAAGTGGATGGAGCTAGAGCAAAGCGAAATAAGTCAATCAGAGAAAGACAAATACCATATGGTTTTGCTCATGTGGAATTTAAGAAACAAAATGGATGAACACACAGGAGGGGGAAAGAGAGAGACAGGAAAACAAATCATGACAGATTCTTAATGATAGAGAACAAACTCAGGGTTGATGGAGGAAGGTGGGTGGGCGTGGGCTAGATGGCTGATGGGTATTAAGGAGGGCACTTGTTATGATGAACACTGGGTGTTATATATAAATGATGAACCACTGAACTTTACTCTTGAAACCAATATTGAACTGTCTCAACTAACTAGAACTTTAATTAAAAAAAAAATTTAAAAAAATGGTGGAGCCAGTAGGTGAATGCAGTATGGGTCATGCAGGTCCGTAACCCATGCTCTTGGACCATTAGACCGAAGTAATGCACCTGTGGGGCAGTTGCTTAGCCCCTGCTGCTGCTGATGGCAGAGGACCCTGTTCCTTCTGTGGAGTGGTTACCATGGCACCACTTGCACAGAAGCTGCTCCTATATCTGAAATACGTATTGCTACCTTATTTCCTTCCACGTTGAACATTATCTTCTTCTGTTATGACTTGTTCTTCTCTTTTCCCCTTCCAGATGACTTCCTGGGTCCTTGAGGTTCTGTAATTCTAGGGGAGAAAGGAGGACAAGAATTTGATGTGTGTTTCAGGAGAAAACGAATTTTCCATCACCTACCCGAAGTTGTTTCCTAGAAGCTCTGGGAGAAATTGTGTCTCCCCAGATACTTGGTGTTCCATCAGAATGAGATCTAATGCTTCTAAGGCATTATCTCAGCAAGGTAGACCCCACCTACCAAATGCATCATAAAAAATAAAAAATAAAAGCCTTGGAGACGTAACACCTTTCTTTTTTTAGCTAGCCAACTTCTTGTGGACAATTACATAATGTGAAGTTGGCATTATATTATTTGGTACTTTACATTCAAAGAAAGTTCAGTATTTTTCCTCTTTTGGAAAGTTTTCCTTTTTTCCTGAGGGATATGGGTATTCATTGATGTGTTTTGTGTACTTAAATCCTAGAAAAGCGTACATGTAAAATGTAAGTTTCTTTTTCTTATAATCAAATTTCCTTTCTTTTTTGTTCTTTCTTATTGCTATTAATCAACAAAATGGCCAACATTGGTCTTAAAAGAATCTTATTATCCAGATTTTTGGAAGATTTGGGAAGATATGTCCTGTTGAAAGAGAGCCTTTTTTTCCCTTCCCCTCTTCTAGGAGGAAGGGCACATATGGAAGGCCTTAGCTTATCTTTTGTGCCTCATACACCCGTTCTGGACTCCACGGAAAGGCTACTGAACGGGATTAGGGCCTAGAGATAGCATGTCAGTCATCATGAGGGATGAACTAGAGCGTCCTTTAATTTTTTCCTTTGGGTCACATGTGAAAAACAATTTACCAGCATTGATGAGTGTTATTAACAATGAGATAGGATATAGTCCCCCCCATCCCCATTGGGTGTGCCTAAAAATAGAATAGCTATCTTTTCTCTTAAATGATTTAAATGCAGGTCTGGGGGGGAAAAGGTGGCTTGGCAGATATCTTACAGGAATTTTCTCTTTCTGTGCTCTAGTGTAAGGTTTAATTCCTCAACTCCCTGTATTGCCCTGCTTTAATCAATGATCTGAATGATTTTATTTTTCCTAAAGCTCAGATTGATTAAGAAAAAATCAAATAAATTTTTGTTTTCCACTGAGTGGTTAAGTTGATGCATTCTTTGGCTCTCTACCCTCACAGCCTAAGGTACCTGATAGGCATCCCTGGGATTTTTATTTTTATTTTTTTTAAAGATTTTATTTATTTATTTGAGAGAGAGAGAGAACACAAGCATGGGAAGTGGCAGAGGGAGAGGGAGAAACAGGCTCCCCGCTGAGCAGAGAGCCTGATATGGGACTCCATACCAAGACCCTGGGATCATGACTTGAGCCGAAGGCAGACACCTAACTGACTGAGCCACCCAGGTGCCCTCCATCCCTGTTTTTTTTTTTTTTTTTTTTAAGATTCTATTTATTTATTTATTTGACAGAGACACAGCCAGCGAGAGAGGGAACACAAGCAGGGAGAGTGGGAGAGGAAGAAGCAGGCTCCCAGCGGAGCAGGGAGCCTGATGCGGGGCTCCATCCCAGGACCCTGAGATCAGGCCCCGAGCCGAAGGCAGACGCTTAACGACTGAGTCACCCAGGTGCCCCTGGGATTCTTTAAATAAAACGCACTTTGCATATTTCTTATTCTAAATTAAATTTTCTTCATTTCCAAACATCACCTTTAAAATCCAAGGAAATAATGGTGCCTCACTGCCTTCCAAAGCTTTTTGGCCTTCGTGTTGAAAATAAACAATTTTTAGGAAGGGAGTTTCCATGTAACTACTTACAAATGAGCTCTTGATTCGTCGGGAGCAAGTTTTTCATTGTAGGGACACCAGGTCTTCCCAGTTTGAAACCTGACATGAATAATTCTTCTCTGAGGCTCTGGAAAGGCCAGGAGTGAGGTTTTCTGACCTGCTATTCCCACAACATCATCTCTCCCTCACCTCCCTCCTTCTCAGAAGCAGTGGGCAGCAATGGGCTACAGAACTGGTTTTCACTGGTGCCTGGTAGAACTTTCATTCCTTCCTGTCAGCACATCCCTAGGCCTCTCTCCTGGTTAGGATAAGGACTGGATAAGCTGTTGAACTTTTGGGTCATTTTTCAAATGAAATTCAACCTCTAGACATTTTGAGGTTTACCCAGTCTTCCTCACTAGCCTAAGATGAGTTTGGAATGAATTTTTACTTAATGGATTCTATTTGTGGGTGGGAGAGGTAATGATGGCATTGCTCAAAGTCATGAGCGTAACTTCAAATCAGCGACAAGAGCCAGGCAGGCGTGTGAGAGTAGATGTGAATCCGAGGAAGGTGTGCCTGAGGAGGTGCTGGGAGATTCTGATCAGCCGTTGAATGGAGACACCGAATGTCACGTGACAGAGGTCACCACCTAACGTCAGAGTCACGTTTGAGTGGTGATTTAAAAAATGATAGCCAATGAAGAAATACGAAAAGCACTGCTTTGCAATATAGAGAAATGATCATGCAACATTCAGGATAAATTACTGAGTATTGATCAGCCAGGTGAGAGGCAACATGACATTAAAAATGAAATTCGTAGTAGTAGTATCTTGAGGAAGTGGGACTGTGCTGCCTGCTGGTTTGTTGTGAGGAATTTTCTTTTGGGAAAATCCTGTTGAATTCCATGACTTGTGAATCTGGTTCTAGGTACTGTAAATCTTATAAGAAAAGAGAACTCTTTTATTTAATTTTTAATTTTTATTTTTCTAAAGATTTTATTTATTTGAGAGCAATTGAGAGAGAGGGGATGGGCAGAGGGAGAGAGAGAGAGGCAGACTCCTCACTGAGCAGAGAGCTTTATGAGGGGCTCCATCCTGGGACCCCAAGATCATGACCTGAGCCAAAGGCAGCCGCTTAACCAACTGAGCCACCCAGGTGTCCCAGAAAAGAGAACTATTTTATTTAATTTTTAATTTTTATTTTTTTTTAAAGATTTTATTTATTTATGTGAGAGCAATTGAGGGGGGGGGATGGGCAGAGGGAGAGAGAGGCAGACTCCTCACTGAGCAGAGAGCTTTATGAGGGGCTCCATCTTGGGACCCTGAGATCATGACCTGAGCCAAAGGCAGCCGCTTAACCAACTGAGCCACCCAGGTGTCCCAGAAAAGAGAACTATTTTATAATACCAAGATATCTTTAAAAATTCTCATTTTTAGCACTGCTACCTTTTATTAAAAGAAATCATTACGGTTCTATTTGTCCAAGCTACTATTTTCATACTGGGGTAAAATGAGGGTGAAGCCAGTGTGGCACCTGCCACAACCCTATTTTATTTTATTTTATTTTATTTTATTTTATTTTATTTTATTTTATTAATTAATTTTTTAAAAGATTTTATTTATTTGACAGAGAGAGAGAGAGATAGCCAGCGAGAGAGGGAACATAAGCAGGGAGAGTGGGAGAGGAAGAAGCAGGCTCCCAGCAGAGCAGGGAGCCCGATGCGGGGCTCCATCCCAGGACCCTGGGATCACGCCCTGGGCCGAAGGCAGACGCTTAACGACTGAGCCACCCAGGCACCCCTCACAACCCTATTTTATACCACATGTTTTGTTTCAATGCTTAGGCCTCAGACATGTGTGCAAACAGGCTATTTTTCTTAGCAGTGTTCTAAATAATGGAGAGAATACATTAACATTTGGCAGTTATACTCCTTTGAACTAGGCCAATTCTTTGTTGAAGATGAAACTTGTTTGTCACGACAGAAAAATGTTTATTACTAAGAACTTCTTCAACAACGAATAATTATACAGGACATACCTTCTACAATCGGTGAAATTATCAAGAGGTATAAGATTTCATCTTATCCTCATAAAGGTTATGGTCTAGTCAGGCAGACAACACAGAGAGATGGAATATGGTAACTTGCTCTATGTGGTAGGGTAAGCTAAGTGCCAGGTGAGCCGTACTGAGGAATAGCGCTCTGGGAAGACCAAGTACTCTTTAGATTAGGCAGGCAGATAAACATGGGACTTGAACCAAGACTTGAACTGAGGGGGCACCTGTTAGCAGAGGAGGGAAGCAGGTGATTCAGGTAGTGGGGTAGGTTTTTGTGGTTTTTTTTGCAATTATTAACTTCTCTTCTTTCCTGGAATAGGATTATGCACTGCTAATTGCAGGATTTGTAACGTTCACTTAGAGGGGAAGTATATGTTCTTGGTCTATTAATGTTGGACTTGCCAATGTGACTTGCTTTGGCTATGAAACATGAGTAAATCCCGACATATGTCACACCGGAGCAAAAACTTTAAATATGACTGTCTGTTTTGCTTCTGTTTTCTGCCAGGACCACAGTCTGTCCTGGAGAGTGGCTTCTTCTTGGGTGTGGACTCCAGAATGAAGTGACACATAGAGCAGCGTTGGAACCTGGAGCAGAACTGAGGCCCAGGGATGGCCCACATGTAATATGAATGAGAAATAAATGTTTGTTGTTGTAATCCAGAGATCTGGGGGGTTGTCAGCTGACCAATACAGGGAGGGATCACAACTTGAGCAAATATATGGAGACAGAAAGCTAACATGGATGAGGGCAGTAAAAAAAAAATCCACTTTGGTCTAGTCAAGGGATTTATGTAGGAGAGAAATTAAAAAAAAAGAGTTTGGGGCATATTATGGAAGCCTTGAATAACAGATTAAGAACACTGACCTTGTTCTAAAGGCAGTGAAAAAGCACTAAAGATTTTGAGTGCAGACACAAAGGAACAAAGGGTGAATTTGGGTATTATTTGTCCAACGGCAGTGTTAAGATAAAGTGGAAAGTGGGAAAGAAACATATTCTTAAGCATGTGCTTTAAAAATGTTTCTGAATAGGGGCGCTTGGCTGCCTCAGTCAGTAGAACACGTGACTCTTGACCTCAGGGTTGCTAGTTCAAGCACCACATTGGGTGTAGAGCTTACTTAAAAAAAAAAGATTCTGAAGAAAAATGAATATTTTGTTAGAAGATGGTGGAGTTCGTATCACCACATATAAAAATTCAAGGAAAACAAATCAAACGGGCAAAGCAACTTCAAGGTTGAAAAAAAATTGATACGCCCAAGATAGCACAAATGTTTTCTTAGCCAGGGAAGCAGGACAATCTGCCCTGATTTGTTGTCATCTTTGTCAAGCTGATGCTTCATGTAACCACGTTAACCATCTGAGGCCAAAGCCTTCTTCATAATTCAAGTTTGTCCCTTCTCTTTGCCCATATAGTCCAACTGACGTGCAATCTTTTTCTTCGTCTGCAGATCTGTTATTAATGTTCTGCTCCGTGCAGTATCGATCCGTGAAATCGTGAAGGGGAAGAAAAGTATTTAAGGCACAGAAAACCTGTAGGCTTGCTGGTCTGTAATTGGTACACACAGAATCTAAAACTTCAGCACGAGTGATCTTTACCACACGTAGGAACTAGGATGAAAGTTGACATTAATCGCTGGCTATCCGATATTCCACGATAACCCAAAGTTTACCTGCTTTTTATTTTGCTCTTCAGGTCCACTCGCGAGTGTCTTTCATATCTAAGCAGGACAATTTTTTACTTGGACTGGATGAACTATCTTGCATTTTCCTAGGTGATGTTTCGTTGGACACATTGGTTTGTTGAGGGCAGATAACAGACTCATACACACAACACCGCGCGAAGGTCAGCTAAACCTTGCAACCCTCACCTGTGCCCACACGTGAGTTTCTCCCATTTTGAATTCCTCAATAGAGTATTCTCTCTTGGTTGCACTGAGATATTTTTACTCACCCTGATCACAGTTTTTGCCTCAAATCTCATAAAGCCTGGCGTGTTACTGCCGTCCTGGAAGTCTCCTGTTTTGCCAAAGACACGGTTTAATGAATTGGGAATATCCACGCACATTGCGTTCACTTAAAAAGTGAAAGTTCTTTTAAAAAGCTGTAGCCACAGCAATTCACTTTAGTTTATTTAGGAGGAAATGAGAAACTCGAATTGTAGGTGTGGAGTCTTACAATCACTCAGACTGATAAAAACATGGTTTGGGGGATGGTTAGAACAGCGTGCAACTGCTTCAGCCGAAATTAT
This sequence comes from Ursus americanus, assembly GCF_024610735.1. NCBI lineage: Eukaryota > Metazoa > Chordata > Mammalia > Carnivora > Ursidae > Ursus > Ursus americanus. The sequence continues at coordinate 59,545,981 of NC_142139.1, forward strand.
TTTTGTGAGCACATTTCCAAACGTATGATCATGTTTTGATAAGAAAAATCCCCTTTCTCCACAATTTCTCAGGTCCCACTCATTGGCCCCTCCCCCTCCATTCTGGAACCTATGTCAGGCTGTTATGTGGCTCAGTTCTTGGTGATATGTTTTCAATTTGAGTCAACTTGATGAGAGAAAAATTACTAAAAAGTGGGAATGAGCTGTGAGGTGAATAGGGTTTTCCTATCAAAGTGGAGGTATTTTTAAAAGCATTTGTTATTTCAAACTAAAACATTTATAGAAAGCCATGAGTGTGAAGTGTATGGTTACCAGTTGCGGCTTGCCGTATTGAAAACTTCAAGTTCATAGGAAATATTTACTGAGGCTCTGGCTAGCAAGTAGTTTGTTCGCGGGAATAATTCGGTCCAGAAGGCATGTCAGTTTAAAACAATAGTTTACTAACATAGTAGTAACAGGCAATTAGGATTCATAAATGTTGCCATGATTGAAACGTAATTTGGGGGTCTTAGATGGAAGCAATTCTGTTTTTAACAGAACAGAACTTAAAGGCTGTATGGCAAGGCCTTACACATGACATGAATGTCAGAAGTGAGAAAATAAGCCCTCCATTTTCAATATTTTATGGGCTCTGATGTAATATGGTTATTTTCTTCTGTGTTGAAAATGATGAATATCGTTTTTGGCACATTTGGTCCATAGTAAAGAAAGTAAAGCTTACAAGTGAAAAAGTCCGGCTTCGACTGTGGATTAAAGAGATGTTGTAGAGTTAAGTTTAGTTTCGCGGGAAAGGTCAGTTTTGCGTGGCATTCTCTGGAAATTTGGTTTTGGCACGTATAAAATTCTCTTGTCATGTGAATTCTGGAGCTCCGAGGGAAATTAGGTTTAATCACATTTGGTGAGAACGTTCCTTTTTGTGTGAGGTCTTAGTAAGCTCACAGCGTTTTTTCTTACTCAATTTTACGTCGTGGAGTTCATTCTACAACAATGCCTATCTCGTATTGTTGAATAAAGAGCAGGCCGCACGGGGACCCGGGTGGTGCAGCTGGTTAAGCATCCGAATCTTGTTTTCAGCTCAGGTTGTGATGACAGGGTCATGAGATCGAGCCCCGGGTCGGCTCCTTGCTTGGTGTGGAGCCTGTTTGAGATGGTCTCCCTCTCCCTCTTCCTTTACTCCTCCCGCTCATGCTCTCTCCACCTCTCTCTCTAAAATAAATAAATGAATCTTAAACAAAGAGCAGGCTGAAAACAGTATTGGTAATATTACCTTCTATACATGTAATAGTGTGTGTGTGCATGTGCATACAAAGAAAGTATCTGGAAGGTTGTTAATCTTTAACTCTGGGTGGTGGGTTTTAGGCAATTATTATTTTCTATTATTTTCTTTTCATAGTTTTTAAAGTGTGTATGGTTTTCTTTTGCTCTTCTGAAGTATGCTGTGCATTTAAAAGAGGGCATATGGACAGTTTAAAGAGAATAATATAATGAATACCCACAGTCCAGCTAAAAAATAGGATGTCACTTTATCTTGGCCTTCCTTCTGCTCCTGCCTCTTCCATGGAGGCAATTACTTGCCTGGATTTTGAATTTCGAGCTAATCATTTCTTTGCTTTTCTGTATGGTCTAGCCACCCCTAACCGTATCTGAAAGCCACGTACGGTTTACTTTGATTGCTTTGAATTTTAAATAGATGGAGCCATGCTGGATAGATTCCTCTGTAACTTTCTTTTCCTTTTCTTTTTTTGACTCATTATGTTTTTGAGACTTATCCATGTTGATGTGTGCTGTCGATTTTTTCTTTGAGAGTAGCTAATATCATTTCATCACACACACACAACAATTCAGTTAGTGTCATTTTGAAAAGAAAAATCTCATATTGACCTTTTAGAAAATCTACGGCTGAAGGAGCGCTGAGTTATCATGCCGCTGTGAACAGAAGTTATTTTTTACCGTTCTTCTACGTCTCTGTGTAGATGGTGTCCACAGCCCCCCGCAGGACGGGATTTCAGCGATCCCTGGCTGTACAGCCCACGGGAGAAATACCTCCCTTTCCTGTCCCTGCCGGACAGCCACAGTGTCTGAGATTCAACCATTAGCTATTTTTTCCTTGGCACTTTAGCAACTATTTCCCAAAAGGAAAATCGTGTCATTTACCATCAGACATGAATGAGCAGAGCCAGTAATCGCCTTTAGGACCTGGGAAGCAATGAGCAGGTGTTGAGGACCAGAGGAAAGGAACAGTTCTAGACCTGGAGATGTTTGGAGGATGGCCTTCAGTGGGACATTTAAACGAAGCCCTCTGGCATCCCACCGGCAACTGGGGACAGAGTGAGAGGCAGTACCAGGAGCGTGAGCTATAGAGAAAGGAGGTGGAAGGGCAAACTTTTACCTCCTTTATTACATTGCCCATGTGTAGTGACAAGCGTTTTTTGAGTACCTAGTGTGTAAGGCTCCATACCAGGCGTTCTCAATTCAGAATATAGCTAAGACCCAGTCCCTGCTTTTTTTTTTCTTCATTTTTTAAATTTAAATTTGATTAGCCAACATACAGTACATCATTAGTTTCAGACGTTGTGTTCAATAATTCATCAGTTGCATATAACACCCAGTGCTCATCACATCACATGCCTCCTTAATACCCATCACCCGGTTACCCCATTTACCCCACCCGTCCCCCCTCCAGCAACCCTCAGTTTGTTTCCTAGAGTTAGGTGTCTCTCATGGTTTGTCTCCCTCTCTGATGACTTTCCATTCAGTTTTCCTTCCCTTTCCCTATGGTCCTCTGTGCTGTTTCTTATATTCCACATATGAGGGAAACCATATGATAATTGTCTCTCTCTGCTTGACTTATTTCGCTCAGTATAATAACCTCAGTTTCATTCACATCGATGTAAATGGTAGGTATTCATCCTTTCTGATGGCTGAGTATTTAAAGAGCTGTCTTTAAAACAGCAACGATCTTTGTACCACGTCCCAAAGAGCACAAAAGAAGAATTGACTCGCTCCCTTGGGGGCATCAATGAGGAGGCCAGGCTGTGCTGGGACTTGAAGGAAGACAAGCCGGTGGGCAAGGAAGGGGAGGCCTTTCCGACTCGAGGGAGGGCATTTACAGAGGCTAGGGATACAGGAGCGCTGACTCCAGGAAACTGCTGGTACATACGGCTGGAGTGTAGGGTCCATCCTCCACCACTAACAGGATGGTTCTCGAATCTGGCCATGTCACCCACCTATCCGAAATCACTCTCTGCTTCTTTAGCACTAAGCCTTGAGCACATGCTATCATTTGCCCCTGGGCTCAGTCCTCCTCTCCCACCTTTTCCTTTTCTGCATCACTCGTCCCTCAATCTACAAAAACAGAGGACTAACATCAGGTTACCTAAACTCAGCTCTGCTTCTTTCCACAGAAAGCCTGACAGCAACCCCCACTTGCTAACTGGAGAATGAGTATTTCATCTAAGAAAGAGAAGATCTCTCTTCATTGCTGCAGTTGACTAATAGAAGTCCAGAAACACCCAGGCTCCAGTGAATGCAGATGATCGGTCCAGGAAGGTCTAAGTACCGGGGGTATGAGAACACCAATTCATCACTTACCGAGTATTTGAGTACCTACCGTGAGCGAGACACTAGATGGCCTTTTTTTCCACATGCTCTACCGAAGAATCACAGAATGGAGAAATTCCCATCTCTCTCCCACTGCCAACTTCCCCAATCAGCCTCCCTATAATCTGACTCCACTGCCTAGGAAATCCATACAACACTCATCAGCCCCATAAGCCAGAGCAGGCGGTGAAGAAGTAAAGTAGTCACGATCACTGGTGGATTGAACTGTGGGCGTTGGAGCCTCCAGCAACTGAGAGTGTCCTTTTCCCCTCCAGTTTTTCCTCTTATGGCCAGGTTTAATGTTATCGATCTAGAATTTCTGATACTTCAGAGAAAGCCCTATGAGATGTTGCCTATGGCTCTCAGACCCTATTTTCTTGAACACCCCAGAGCCTCTCTTGGATCCTCACAGGGCGAAGACAGATGAATTGCAGCTATTTCTCCTTTTCTTTCCAGGTCTCCTCTAGGACTGATACATTCAGGGGAATAAATAGGAATGTCTCTATTGCTACCATCTTGGTCTAAGCCACCGTACATCTCACCTAGCTACTGTGATGTTTTCCTAACTGGTCTCCCCACTTCTTCTTGACTCTCTCTCAGTCCATTCTTAACACAGCAGGTGGAATGATCTATTAAAACTCTTAAAGCTAGTCTGTTAAAACTCTTTAAGCTAGTCTGCCCACTTTCTCTCCCCATCCTCCACTGTCCCTTCCTCCATCTCCCTCACTCAATCTCCTGCTGCTCCCCTTGCTTACTATATATGCGACATCCCAGCCTCCTTTCTGTTTCTCCAACACACCTGTTTCCCCAGGCACCCTCTCACCTCAGGGCATTCGCACTTGCCATTTGTGCCCTCTGCCAGGTCCACTCTTCCCCCATATCTGGCTCATTCCCTCACCACCACCAGGTCCATACTCAAATACTACATTCTTGATGAGGATTTCCTGGGCTGGCTGCTATATATGAAATCGTAACGTCCAGAGCCTTTATTTCCTACTTTCCTTCCCTTCTTTATTTTTCTTTATGGTACTTCTTGTCATCTACTCTGTTATATATTTTACATGTTTCCTTCGTCTATTCTTTGTCTCTCTCCTCTAGAATATAAGCTCTGCCAACTTTTTGTCTGTTTTCACATTACTGTATTCCTGGTCATACGGCATGTTGTGTGTGTGTCTGTGTGTGCATGTAAGAAACGAATGAGTATGCAAAAATAAAGGATTACGGCTACCTTCTATTGCTTTTCTTAGAATGCTTTAGTTCCAGTCTAGAATTTAGTTAGAACCACACTTGGTTTTTGCTTCAGTGAAAACATTTGCACATGGTGTTTTCTTGTTATGTCCTACAACATTCACTGTTTGCATTTTGTCTTTTCCCAGCTGAAGAGAGTAATATATTGAGGGCCAGTTTAGTAATTTCTGATTGTTCTCACATTTTGGAAAAGAGTCTCTTGTGTTAGAAAGTGAAAAATTTTTAAGCTTTTAAGAAATACTCCCTTTTTCTTTTTTCTTTTTTTTAAAGATTTCATTGATTTATTTGAGAGAGAGAGAGAGCGCTTCAGCATGAGAGGAGGGAGGGGCAGAGGGACAGGGAGAAGCAGACTCTCCACTGAGCAGGGATCCCCACATGGGGCTCGATCCCAGGACCCTCAGATCATGACCTGAGCCGGAGGTAGACGCTTAACTGACTGAGTTGCCCAGGTGCTCCAAGAAATATTCTCTTTGAGGAAATGTCTCAGAAATAGCATTCATTCATTCATTCATTTATTTGAAATAGTGTTTAAATATAGCTTTGTGTGATCTACACATTCAATGAAAAGACCTCTTTGCTTAGGCAACTTTTACAGTTGGGGTGGGTGATCACATGTCTATCCTGATTCTTCCTTTTCAACTTCAGATATTTGAGAGAACTTTTGGGTCAGGTGGTCAACGAGGGCAATGATCCCCTTTTTCTTCTTTAACTTAAGGCAGGGGTTAAGAAGGGAGTTTTCTTTGCAGAAAGAAGATGGAGAGGGGTGTCCACAAATCTGTCCTGCACTTGTTTTTACAAAGTCGTGCTGGGACACAGCCATGCCCACTTGCTTATGTGCTGTCCTGGGTATCATCTCTGCTCTCTGGCCCTGTGCAGAAAAGCCACAGATCCTCTGTGGATCCCTGACGTTAGAGCATAACCTATTCGAGCTGGGGAGGCCAGCTAAAAGGCAGGGAGCCATATCGAGGAGGAGAAGACAAAGGTGTAAGACAAACCACAGAATGGCTACTCCGTTCTTAATTAATTAGTATGTAATCACACGTTTTCTCAATTTGTGCAATTGCTCAGTCCTGTTACATTATTTACAAACACAAATTTTCTAAGTAAAACCACATATCCTCATTGATATTTTGAAATTCAGAACGGTTCTTTAAAATTTTAGGTTGTTTTTCAAGGAATAGGGACTCTAGGGGCGCCTGGGTGGCTCAGTCAGTTAAGCATCTGCCTTCGGCTCAGGTCAGGATCTCAGGGTCCTGGGATTGAGCCCCACATCGGGCTCCTTGTGCAGCAGGGAGACTGCTTCTCCTTCTTCCTCTGTGCTCCTGTGCCCTCTCTCTCTCCCTCTTTCTCAAATAAATAAAATCTTAAAAAAAGTAATAATGACTTTTGCCCCTAATTTGCAATTCTTTTACATTTTTTTTGGATCAAATTTATTCTGTAAGCAACACGGCTTTTTATAACACAAATTGCGCTCTAATTTATATGTTTTATATGTGTCTTTTAACATATGATTGAAATCTGTTGTATGTAAGTTAACCCTATTGCAGTGATTAGTTTTAATGAAATTATCTCTTTAAACATTAACTACTTCACAATGGAATATTGGGCAGCATTAATACTGTAGTTAATTTGGTCATCCAGTCAGGTTTCATTAAAAAAAAGACTTAGTTTTTGGATTTTCTTGAAACGCAGACAGCACTTCTGCATTTAATATTGTATTTTATTTCTGACACATCAAGATAGATTGTATTGAATTGCCCATTGAGATGTGTGATAAATATCAAAATTAAGAACTGTGTTTAACATTTGAGAAGCTTCCAGAATGTGTTATTTACATTTGGGAATCTCCAGGAAGGCTCTGCTTGGAAGATCTATCATCTGTTTAAATGAATGAGGTTGGTATAATAGAGACCAGGTGTCCAATCAAGCCTTCCAATATTTGTTGGGAAATAGAAGGACATGTGACGTTTTTAGCACTAAGTACAACTCGAGTGGTCTGAAAAAGTTAGGTGTCTCTGCAAACATATTATAATCAGATTATCTCAGACACTGTGGCAAAGAGTAGACTTCTGTCTTAAATATATAGCCATTAAATCAGAAATAGAAACTGCATCTGGCACTGCGTAGTTGCAGTAAATTCTATCATTCGATCCAAAAGCAATAAAAAGAGCCAATCTATTTATGGAGACTTATGTGTGCCAGGCACTGTTCCATGTGCCTCCCGGGCATTATGTCACTTGTTCCTCCCAGCAGCCTTCCTATGTCTGTTTTGCTGATGAAGAAACTGAGGTTTAAGGAACTTCTCAAGAATACAGAGAGGATGTGATGGTGCTTGAACGACCTAGGTAATCTGTCTGATCCTGAAGTCTGGCTCTTGACCTCTGCAGCATAGTACTGCTCTAGGGCGGTGTGATCTAGATTATAGATTATGGGGAAAGACTTAAATAGATCCTCTCTTCTCATCCATTTTATGTCCTGTGACTCGGTTAAAAATACTCTTCTCTCCAGGACGCCTGGGTGGCTCAGTCGGTTAAGTGTCTTAACTTCAGCTCAGGTCATGATCTCAGGGTCCTGAGATCGAGCCCCTTCTGTCGATCCCCACCTGGAACCCGGAGTATAGCGGGAAGTCTGCTTATCCCTTTCCCTATGCCCCTTCACCCTGCTCGTACTCTCTCTCTCTCTCTCAAATAAATGAAATCTTAAAAAAAAGAAACACTGTTCTTTCCTACCCTCAGTTATTTCCTGCACCCTTACATTTGCATACTTAATTGCCTTTTAGAGAAGATCCTTATAAGTGAAATTAAAAATCATGTCCTTGAAACATTATGGTTATCTTTCTCTTATTTATCCTTTCCCTAGTTTCTTAAATACGATGTTGTAAATCTCACCTATCATCCATGCCTCAAAAGGTGCTTTCTCGTTAAAAAAAGAAAAACAGAGAAATTCCAGGGTTGTTCCAGACAGCTGTATTATGTTGAGATGACTTAGGTCTGGAAGGTGTTCATTCTACTGGACATTTCTGGAAACAAATATTTTAGCTTGATTTATGGTGCTGAAATAATTATTGTTATTTTACGGATTCCACATACTTCCATTGGAAGAACATTTGGAAAGCATCTTCCAATTGTCTAGGCACCATTCCCTGCCCTGAATTATTTCAATTTAATTAAACCATGTGGTATTTTGTGTCAATAAATAATGCTTGTAAACAGACTGGAAGGTGAAAAGTCCAATTTAGCAGGACATGTTACTGATATGAGGCCATCAGCCCGGATATGTCAAGTAATCTGCAAGCACATTCTTTGTCCACTTTTATGTAGAGCCAATCATTATGGTATCTAGACACCATCTGGATTGCACCCTCTCTCTTCATGATCATGTGAAATTTTAGGACTTTTGGGGAAGAACCTATGTTGTTTCATGCTGACTTTTTTTAAAAATTAATTTATTCATTTGAGAGAGAGAGAGCGCTTACACACACAGAGGGAGAGGGAGAAGCAGGCTCCCACTGAGCAGGGAGCCAGATATAGGGCTCCATCCCAGGACCCTGGGATCATGACCTGAGCCAAGGGCAGACGCTTAGCCAACAGACCCACCCAGGCGTCCCTCGGGCTGACTTCCTTTCTCCCTCTCCCAGCTCCTAGATTTGTCTGCTGACTGAGCGGACAATTGTTGTGTAGCATCCAGAAGTCGAAGAGTGTAGTCACATTGCCTACTCAATGTACATCTGACTAGAATTTCCACTTCTGCCTTTGGGAGGATAAGGAGGAAAGAAGGTGAAGTTTTGGGCAAGCAGTTAATAGATTCAGCAAAGTTTGCTTAATTATTTCAGCAATCAATGAATTATTATTGACTAATAGTCTACCTCATTCCAGAGAAGATTTGAGTGATATACATGTATATATAAAATAAGATTAAAAGTAGGCATGAATAGAAAGTCAAGACCAGAAGAAATATAATGTGAAGGTCAAAGCTGGGGAGAATTAGAATAGAACCATTCACACCCATGTGAGTAAAGCCAAGTTCAGTTTGGCTCTGAATGTCCTGTGGCTAACATGGAAAGGGAAACATGATTGATAAAGTCTAAATTTAATTCACTGAAAAGAAACTATGCCAGTATTGCAGTGCTTCCCCCCCCCCCCAATTATTTTGAGCATAAAAGTCATGTGGGACAGAACTTTCATAAATCTAATCTTGCTGTGTTGGTCATTGTTGGGGAAGTGGATTGATTCTTTCCTGCTACAGATCATAACTAAATGTATTATTCCATTACCTGCAATGTCACCTAGAAGAAAAAAGAGTCTCTCAAAATGTTGTCAATTTATTTTTTACTTATTATTATTTTTTACAATGTAGTCAATTTAAGCCTGGGCTATAGTTAACTCTCTTGGCCGAATCTGGCTTGTTCATTCCTAGTTCAGTTTTTTTTTTTTTTAAAGATTTTATTTATTTATTTGACAGAGACAGCCAGCGAGAGAGGGAACACAAGCAGGGGGAGTGGGAGAGGAAGAAGCAGGCTCCCAGCAGAGGAGCCTGATGTGGGGCTCGATCCCAGAACGCTGGGATCACGCCCTGAGCCAAAAACAGACACTTAACGACTGCACCACCCAGGTGCCCCCATTCCCAGTTCAGTTTTAAGGACCTACTCCACTTGCTGCGTAGAACTACCTAGAAATACTCGTATCTTTCTGTTTCCACCTGCATATTCCTGTTTCTAGGCCTTTACTCAGTCTGTGCTGTCTGCCTCAAATATGCCCGGTAGAAATTGCAAAAGGTATGATATTTTACTCTGCTTGCAAGCTAGCAAGTTAACGGCCGCAGTCTCACAATTCACCGCAAATAGCAGTAGCCAGAGCGTGAGCATTTGTGTGGGCCCCCTGAGCATTACTTCCTGCAGGACCGCAAAGACCACGTGATATCTCCATGCTTGGTAGGCTGCATTACAAGACAGGAACCCTGACCTTAAGGAATCTGAACATTTTAATCTTCCTTATGGACAATAAGAATGCCTGCTCCTTTGCCCTGGAGAAAGACATTCTCTCTAACTTCCAAGATGGTTAGCTAAACAAACATCCTGGAAAAGATAGTTTGGAACAATCACAGTGTGTCTACTTGCAAGAAATGCAGAAATGTGAGGGACCCATGAAGAATGGTTTCTCTACACTACCTTCACTCTTCACCCTTTTATAGCTTTTTAAATACCATCCATCCCTGAAAACCAACATTTTAAGAGCTACTTTATTTCAGCCTTCTTGGTACCTGCTTTTTAGTGAAATGTTACTTCTCTCCGAACTCTCTGGGAACTTCCATTGTAATTATGATCCCTACCGGGATTTTATAATTCATCTTCTAACATAGACTTCCCTGTTTCTAGTGGTTTCATGTAAGTCGACAGTTTTTTTTTTTTTTCCTCTCAGGGAGGTTCTAAGGCCTTTGAGGGCAGAAACTACTGTTTGGAGCTTATTTGGTACCCACTATAGTACTCAAGATTATAGATGGTGTTAGAGAACGTATAGGAATAGGGAGAAAAGGCCACAGTTAGAAAGGTTGTCCCCAGTAACAAAATGATAAATAATTGTCCATTATTTCCCATCCATCATGCTTTAGTGACCAAAGAAACAGAATTCCTAACTAAGGATCTGCAAATTGTTATGATTTCATAGCTGTAGCATGTCAGGATTCCACAGCCAGCTCTTGGCTTGATTTGACTGGAGTATTAATCTTGGTGTGTTACTGAATTGTGTTGATTTATCTCTGATTCAACATAAGGGATGGCAGGGACTCTCATGAGACCAGTCTGGCTCTGCTTTGATCCAAAAGCTTCTTGGGTAAATAGGGCCATACAATGTGTAGAAGACAGGTGGTGGGAGGTAGAAGGGAAAATTCTGACATGGCATAATCCACGTAGATACTAATTAATAAGGAGCAAGGCCATATTTATGGAAAACTAATTAGGTATCAGCGCTGAGCTTGGCAGCCTGGCTTCTGGCACAGAAGCAGAGAATGAGACGAGCATGTATATTTGAAATAATTTGGCAACCTAAGTAAATAGTTTCCTTTTTTTTTCCTGCTGAACTCTCTCTCTTAAAAAAAAAAAACAAACCCCCCAAAAACAAAAAAACACAAAGCACCCAACAAAATATGTTTTAAAATGGAAGTAAAAGGCTCCTCAACAGAACACGATTTTGTAGATGTGTGAGAAGCATTACAGTCCAGTGGGAAGCATAGGCTTTGAGGCTGGGTTAAAATAAGGACTGGATCATTTATTCACTAAGTGAGTCAGGTTAAATTGCATGTGTTTGTTGAGTTATCTTATCAGGAAATGTGGAAAATAAAACCCACTTCTTGGCATATTTGAGAATTAAATGAGATAATGTATGTCAAGCACCCGGTGCAGGGTCTGGCACAGACATTTGGGCCCCGGAAGATCATTTTCATGATTACTAAATAATTGGCTCATAACGATGATTCAAGCCTGGAAAAGTGGGGAGGTGATTAAAGAAAAATGAAAAAGGCCAGGATTAGGCAGGCGGGGGTGGCGGGGATGAATGAGTAGAGCACAGAGTATCTTTAGGGCAGTGATATATTCTGCATGGTAAATTTGGTGAATACATGTAATCACACATTTATTCAAATCCATAGGATGTACACCACCAAAAGTGAATCCTAATGTAAGCTATGGACTCTATGGGTGTGAATCCTAATGTAAACTCTGGGTGATAATGATGTGTCAATGTGGGTTCATCAGTTGTGACAAATGCAGCAGTGGGGAGGGTATGTGGATAATGGGGGCCTGCATGTGTGTGTGTGCGGGGAGGGTAGATAGGAGATCTCTGTACCTTCTGTTCAGTATTGCCATGAACTTAAAACTGCTCTAAAAACAGTTGATTGAAAAAAAAGAAGATCTCTTAGAGGCATCCCTAGGCATCAGATAAACCAAGAGACCTGGGAAGGTTTTAACTATGAATGAGGGTATCCACTAGATCTCAGGAATGAAGAAAACAAAGACGACTGCTCTTTGGTGGGTTGTTCTGATTCGTGATAGGTTAAATTGAGAATTTCAATCTCCAGAGCCATGGAAAAAAATTTTAAATTTTGGAACCTTATCAATCTTTGTAAATTTCCCCTGCTAAAATAGGCAATTTAATAATTACCTGTGATGTACTTTAGAGGCTTTATCTGAGTTTCAACTTGGCTTTCTGTATTTTCTTGCTTGCTTTTTAGATATTCCCATTATAAAGTATAAAATAGAAATTGTAATGTAGGGAGTAAGAGTTTCTTTGTCAAATTGAAATAAAGTAATTGGTAGCTTTCCAAGATAGTCTGAAGGGGGTAAGTTACGTTTATGTGATCTAAATCCATTGGTTAAATGCACAGGGATTAACATCTGTTAAAAGAATTCTGCGTGGCATGCAGGTGTTTCAATATTTGCATTTAGTATGTGTTTCAGAAACAGCCTCTGAGAAAAACATTTATGTAACAATCTGGTGGTTTTATTGTTTAAATCTGTCAGGACAGTCATTTTGTTACTCAGACTTTGTGACCCTCTTGCAAGCTATAAACTGTTTAACGAAGTGAATATATTGAGAAAGATGACAGACTTTCAAACTTCGGGGGGAAAGAGTATTAAATGAGAAGAATCAGCTTTCCCCCTGGAGACCGCGCCTAATATGTGAACAGCAAAAACAATTACATTGGTGATTTCAGGAAGTCCAATAAATTCCATTGCACAGTCCTACTTTTGAAATATTACATCACTCAGCAAAAGCTTAGGCTCATATATTAGCTGAAATGAACTAATCATGAATTAATTACCATTAGTTCAGTTTTGTGAATGGAGGGCAGAGGTAAGGCTCTGGTTTTCCCGCGGCCAGCGCCTCGAGGTTTAACGATGCCTGCAGTCTAGTCTCCCTGTGCCCGTGCGTACGTGGGGGGCACTCCGGAGCCACTCATTTCAGCAGTCCGGCTGATCAGCTCTCATTGCGGTGATTGACTTAATCATTCTGTAATCCACATTGTTAAAATAAGTTGTGCTCTGGTCGTTTGTTTTGTAGGTAAAGTGGGGGAAATAAATGCAGCGTTTCTCCAGAGATTTGTGGCTTAAAATTAGAAAGAAAATAGAGGAATCAATTGGTTTCACACACGGCCAGATTATACCTCAAGCAAATTAAAACTGGGTAAACGTTGAATTGCAAGTTGAATTCAGCTTTATAAAAGCCACACATGGCTATGCTAGCTCGTGATGGCTCACTTTGGCTTAACTACTTTTTAAGTGCCTTAAATGTCTTTAGGGTACATGAGTATCCAGTGGGACACAATGTTTTGTGGATAAATAGCAACTAGTTTTGAATGTTAATATCTGCCCTGTGGCTTGTTCTCACACAATTTCTTTGCTTTTTAACTTCTAGATCCTAGTTCAGGGTTATTGCAGGCCACTTTGGAAATTCACCCAGGAAGTTTCAGTTGGTGTAGATTTCAGATACATTATTGCCTCAGGTAATTGTCTCCAAGAGCCACTGGGTAGGGTGTGTGTGGAGTTGTATTTAGAATTTTGTTTCATAGCTTCTGGAATAGTCCGCACTTCTCTAGGGCTAGAACAGCCATCTACCGTATTTTCTTCGCGTAATAATAATACTTCTCTCAATTGCTGTAGTCAGTTCCACAAATTCTACCTTATTCATATCTCTCCTTTGATAGTATCCAGATTTGGGATTGTACGGACCAGCAAAATCTCCAGAAAGTTCTGGGGGGAACCTGTGTTGATGGTCAAGGTTTGATTTTGTCAATTATGGACAAGAAACAAATACTTTTATCGTTTAATAAATGAGAGTACATTTTAACACCAAAAGTTAAGAAAGGTCTGCATGAATGAAGAACAGTGCTTTAAATTTAGTCAGTTTAATTCACACAGAAGTCAGTTCCTTAACTTATTTTTCTCATTTGGGTGACAACTTTGTCATGGATGGACATCCAGCAGGAGAGTGTAGAGAATTATTGAAAATTTTCGAAATAGCTTTGGAATGCCTGGCTGTCTCAGTTGGAAGAACATGGAACTCTTGATCTGGGGGTCATGAGTTCAAGCCCCTGTTGGGTATAGAGATTACTTAAATAAACAAATAAATAAAAACTTTTTAAAAAGTTAAAAAAATAAAATAAAAATAAAAATGGCTTTGGCTTAGAATCAGGAGACCTGGGTTAGGGATCAGACACCATTCCATGTTAGCTATCGGATTCTCTCTGAGCTTCTCCAGTGGGACAAGGGGATGATAACCCTAGTTGGGCTTTTCTCACAAGGCTATTGTGAAATTCATGGGAAATAATGCGTGCAAAAGTGTGTATGAGCCCTAAAGCACATGAGAATGAGGTGGTTTTAATGTAAATTTATGCACGATTATGATGAGCTTCTAGAATCCTACGATTGGGCTGAGCCTCAGGAATCATCGGAACAATCACCTCACAGCCTTTCCATTTTCAGGGGCAACACAAGCCATCTCTGGTCTCTCATGGGTAAAGTATATAGCTTTTTAATTCAACTGGTTTAGATGCTTTCCTGTAGCGTCTGCCTATTGGTACCTGTTTCTTGAAGAAAGAAATGCTGTTCTTTCTCCTCTGTGATGGCACTTGAGAAAAGTAAAGGCATTTTACTCCCGAGATTTTATTTTATTTTTCCAGGCCCAATATCTCTAATTTCTTTCATCATTTTTTGTATGGAAAGATCCTGAGTCTCGTTGTCATCCTGTCCTGCTTCTTCCGTCTCTCAGTGGAACTAAAGATGGGCCACCGAATTGCAGGTGTGCTGTAGTGAGCATAGACAGAGGTAAGGGATCGAACTCAGTGCTTAACACATCGCACTGCCAGCACTGCAGCTGGAGGTCTTGAGCGAGATTGACATCGTCCGTGAACTTCTCTGGATGTTGTCTTTTCTGCTTCCCTCAGACTGCATGTTCCTGCTTTCACTCTTAGTGCACCCTATTTAATTATATGTTGATTTTTTTTTTTTGAGAATGGGATTTATTTATTTTATTTTTTATTTAAAATAAATTAATTAACATATAGTGTATTATCAGGGGTAGAATTTAGTGATTCATCAGTTGCACATAACACCCACGTCACGTGCCCTCCTTAATGCCCGTCACCCAGTACCCCATCCCTCCACCTCTCCTCCAGCAACCCACGGTTGGTTTCTTATAGTTAAGAGTCTCTCATGGTTTGTCTCCCTCTCCGATTTTGTCTTATTTTATTTTTCCCTCCCTTCCCCTATGTTCATCTGTTTTGTTTCTTAAATTGCACATGAGTGAGATCATACAATATTTGTCTTTCTCTGCCTTACTTCGCTTAGCATAATACCCTCTAGTTCCGTCCATGTTGTTGCAAATGACAAGATGCATGGAGAAAGAAGATGCAGTATATATATATATATAATGGAATATTACTCAGCCATTAATTATATGTTAACACGCCTCTATCCTCTAGTATCCTCTAGCATCCTTCAGAATAGGGTCGTTATCTTTTCTCATTTTTGTGCTTTCATTACCCAGTAGATTCTTACTAAATGTTGTACTCCACTGAACGTGGGTCTTTTTCTTGGCAGCCACATGATTCTGTTTACAAATATTAAACTGATAACCCAAATCTTCACGTCTTTTTTTTATTGGGGTTGGTGATAAGTCATATATTTCCTGTTTTTCAGTTGCTTACTTTTTCTGGTGTCAAGAGGAAAACCTTACAAAAAGTTAATTCTATCTTGTTAATTTGGCCCTGTACTCAGTGGGTCTAATAATGGAGTGCAAGTCTGATTTTTAATTTCTTTCTTTTTTTTTTTAAAGATTTTATTTATTTATTTGACACAGAGAGAGAGAGAGGCAGCGAGAGAGGGAGCACAAGCAGGGGGAGTGGGAGAGAAAGCAGCAGGCTCCCAGTGGAGGAGCCTGATGTGGGGCTCGATCCCTAATGCCGGAATCATGCCCTGAGCCGAAGGCAGACACTTAACGATTGAGCCACCCAGGCGCCCCTGATTTTTAATTACTTAAATGATTTTAAATTCAGGTAATACATGTATAAGGAATTCAGTTCAAAGGGCACAAAATGTGTGTGCTGTGTAAAGGACGTCTCTTTTCTGTTTGTCACAGAGCCAGCCAGCCCTTTCTCTTCTCTGGATGAAATTGTTACCTGTTTTCTTGTGCATTCCTTAGAAAATAGTTTTCACACACACACACACACACACACACACACACACACACACACACACTCACACTCACACACACACTCATACACATTTTAAAATATATTTACATTATTCTACATGGTGATTTTATTGATTTTTTTGAGAAGTTATTCACAAATTAAATTTTATTGATTAAATTTTATTGATTAAAATTTATTGATTTTTTTGAGAAGTTATTCACAAATTAAATTGTATATATTTCAAGTATATAATGTGATGATTTGATATACATATATATTGTGAAATGATTACCAACATCAAGATAATTAACATATACGTTATCTCACATAATGAACTCTCTTTTTTTTCTTTGTGGTGAAATCCCATAAAATCTACTCTCAGCAAATTACACGTACACAATAACTGTATTATTAACTATAATCACCATGTCGTAACTAGATTCTCTGAACTTATTCATCTTATAACTGGAAGTTTGTATCCTTTGACCTACAGCTCCTACTTCTCCCTTTACCATAGCCCCTGGCAACTACCACCCTATTTCTACGAAATCAGCTTTTTTTTTTTTTTTTTTTAAGATTCCACATATAAATGATACCATACAGTATATGTCTTTCTCTGTCTGGTTTATTTCTCTTAGCATAATGCCCTCCAAGTTTATCCATGTTGTCTCAAATAGCAAGAACTCATTTTTTTATGGTTGAGAATATTCCACTATATATTATATATACATACCTATATATGCATATGTGTGTATACCACATTTTTTAAATCCACTCATCTACTATTGGACACTTCGGTTGTTTCCATATTTTTAGCTACTGTAATGCTGCAATGAACATGGGAGTTCATAGGTCTCTTCAATACAGTGCTTCTATTTCCTTTGAGTGTATTTTCGAGAGTGGGATTGCTGAGTCATACGGTAATTCTATTTTTTAATTTTTTGAGGAAACTCCATTCCCACCAACAGTGTACAATGGTTCCTTTTTTTCTGCCTCCTTGCCAATATTTGTTATCGCTTATCTTTTTGATAAAAATACTTATTCTGACAGGCGTGAGATGATACCTTATTGATGTTTTGATTTTCATTTCCCTGATAATTAATGATGCTGGGCATCTTTTTCACGTACCTTTGGCCATTTATATGTCTTCTTTGGAAAAATGTCTGTTTAGCTGCTTTGACCATTTTTAATTGGATTGTTTGGTTTTATTTATTTTATTTTTATTTTTTTGCTATTGAGTTGTATGAGTTTCTTATGTTTATTGGTTATTTACCCCAGATATATGGTCTGTAAATAAATATTTTTCCCCTTCCATAGGTTGCTTTTTGAATTTATTGATTATTTCCTTTGCTATAAAGAAGCTTTTTAGTTTGATGTAGGTCTCTTTATTTAGCTTTTGATGCCTGCGCTTTTGGCCTCTTACCTAAAAAATCATTGCCAAAACCAATGTCAAGGAATTTTTCTCTGTGTTTTCTTCTAGGAATTTTACAGTTTCAGATTTTACATCTCACTCTTTAATCCATTTTGAGTTAATTTTTGTGAGTTGTGTAAGATAAAGGTCCAGTTTCGTTCTTTTGCATGTGGGATATCCAATTTTCTCAACACGTTTTATTAATGAGACTATTCTTTCCCCATCTTGTGTTCTCAGTGCCCTTGTCGAAGATTAGTTGGCTGTATACGTGTAAGTTTATTTTTGGGCTCTCTGTTCTGTACCATTGGTCTGTATGCACGTGTTTATGCCAGTACCATGCTGTTTTGATTACCATAGTTTTGCAATAGAGTTTGAAATCAGGAACTGTCATACCTCCAGCTTTGTTCTTTTTTAAGATTTCTTTGGCTATGTGTGGGCTTTTGTGAATCCATACAAATTTTAGAATAGTTTTTTTTTTAATTTCTGAGAAACATGACATTAGAATTTTGATAGTGATTGCATTGAATCTACAGATGGCTTTGGGTAGTATGGACATTTTAACAATATTAACTCTTCCAATCCATGAGCCTACGATATTTGCCATTTGTTTGAATTCCTCAATTTCTTGTTATCGATGTCTTATAAATATTTTCAGTGAACTGGTTTTTTTACCATTTTGGTCAAATTTATTCCTAAGTATTTTATTGTTCTTATACTTCTATAAATGAGATTGCATTGTTAATAATTCATTGTTAGTGTGCAGAAACATAATTGATTTTCTGCATGTTGATTTTGTATCCTGAAACTTTATTAAATTTGTTTATTATCTGTAACAGTTTTTTGGTGGAGCATTTTGGGTTTTCTATATAAAAGATCATGTCATCTGCAAACGGAGGTAATTTTACTTCTTCCTTTCCATTTTGGCTACTTTTTATCCCCCCCCCTCCCAATTGCTATATCTAAGACTTCTAGTACTATGTCAAATGGAAGTGGTGGGAGTGGGAGTCCCTGTGTTTTTCCTGATCTTAGAAGAAGAGCTTTTAACTTTTCATTATTATGTTGTTAGTGGTGGGCTTATTATGAATGGCCTTTACTATGCTGATGTACATTCCTTCTATAACTAGTTTGTTGAGATTTTTTATCATGAAAGGATGTTGAATTTTGTCAAGTGCTTTTTCTGCATCTATTGAGATGATTATACGATTTTATATAATGAGATGAATTTTCTTAATGTGATGTATTATTTACTGATTTATGTATGTTGAAATATTCCTGCATCTCAAGGATAAATCCCCTTGATTACAGTGTATGATCCTCTTAATATGCTGTTGAATTTGGTTTGCTAGTGTTTTGTTGAGGATTTTTGCATGTATGTTCATCAGGGCTACTGGCCCATAATTTTTTTTTTTTTTCTTAGAGTGTCCTTGTCTGGTTTCAGTATCTGGATAATGTTGGTCTCATAAAATGAGTTGGGATGTATTCTTTCCTCTTCAACTTTTTGGAAGAGTTTGAAAAAGATTGTTATTAATTGTTCTTTAAATATTTGGTAGAATTCACCAGTGAAGCTATCTTGTCCTGGTCTTTTATTTGTTGGGAAGTTCTCTATTACCAATTCAATCTCCTTACTTGTTATTGGTCTGTTCAGATTTTCTATTTCTTCATGATGCAGTCCTGGTAAATTGTATGTCTCTAGTAATTTATCCATTTCTTCTAAGTTGTCCAAATTATTGGTGTATAATTGTTCATGGTAGTCTCTTATGATCCATTGTATTTTTGTGGTACCAGTTGTGATGTCTTTCATTTATAATTTCATTTATTTGATTCATCTTTTTTCTTAGTCTAGCTAAAGTTTTGTCAATTTTGTTTATCTTTTCACAAAGCCAACTCTTAGCTTTGTTGTTATTTTCTATTGTTTTTCTAGCCTCTATTTCATTTAGTTCTGCTCTAAACTTTATTATTTCCTTCCTTCTGCTATTATTGGGCTTCCTTTGTTCTTTTTTCCTTAGTCCCTGGATACATAATCTTCAATTGATCTTAGATTGATTATTTGAGATCTTTTTTTTAAAATTGAGGTATAATTGACATGTAATATGTATTAGTTTCAGATGTTCAGTATAATGATTTGATATTTGTATACATTGTGAAATGACCATGACAGTAGGTCTCAGTTCCCCATCATCATATAAAGTACATAGTACACAATACAATATTGTTAAATATAGTCACCACGCTGTACATACAATCCCCATGACTTATTTACTTAATGACCTGAAGTTTGTACCTCTTGACTCCCTCTCCTTTTGCCAACCCCATGACCTTCATCCCCTCTGACAACCACCAATTTGTTCTGAATCTATGGGTTTTGTTTTGTTTATTTTGTTTTTTAGATTCCACATATAACTGAAATCATATGGCATTTGCCTCTCTGTGTCTGATTTATTTCACTTGGCATGATATCCTCAAGATCCATCCATGTTGTTGCAAATGGCAAGATTTATTCTTTTTTATGGCTGCATAGTATTCCACGGCATATATGCAGCACATATTCTTAACCCATTCATCCACCAATGGACACTTTTGTTATTTCCATATCTTGACTATTGTAAATAATGTTGCGATGAACATGAGAGTGTATATATATATATGTCTTTGAGTTGGTGTTTTTATTTTCTTTGGATGACTATGCAGAAGTAGAATTACTGGGTCATATGCCCTTACAACTGAGTTGAGTCTCTCATAGACAGTATATAGATGGATCTTATTTTTGTTGTTGTTGTTGTTTTGTTTTTTACCCATATAACTGTGCCATGTCTTTTTTTTTTTTTTTTAAGATTTTATTTATTTATTTGACAGAGATAGAGACAGGCAGTGAAAGAGGGAACACAAGCAGGGAGAGTGGGAGAGGAAGAAGCAGGCTCATAGCGGAGGAGCCTGATGTGGGGCTCGATCCCAGAACGCTGGGATCATGCCCTGAGCCGAAGGCAGACACTTAACCGCTGTGCCACCCAGGCGCCCCGTGCCATGTCTTTTGATTGGAGAATTTAGTCCACATACATTTAGAATAATAATAATTTGTAGGTATATACTTATTGCCATTTATTAATTGCTCTTTTCTTGTTTGTTGAAATAGACCTGTATTATTTTGAGCTTCCCTTTTAGAACTGCTTTTGCTGTATCCCATAGATTTTGATGAGGTATTGACCAAAGTTCTTTTTTGTATTTTGTAAACTGTATTGTTTTTAAAATTTCAATTTCTAATTAGTCATTGCTAATGTATACAAATAAAATACTGTATCCTGAAACCTTGTTAAATTCACTTATTGGTTCTAATAAGTTATTTTTGTTTTTTGAAATTTCTGAAGGATTTTCTATGTAGTCCTTTTGTTTGCACATAGAGGCAACTTTTCTAGTTTGGAGACCTTTTGTTTCTTTGACTTACCATATTGAACTGGCTTAAATCTCCAGTATAATGCTGAATAGATAGTAAGGGGGGCATCACCGCCTTTTTCCTAGTCTTAGGGAGAAAGCTATCAGTCTTTCTCTGTTAAGTATGATATTAGCTCTAAGCTTTCTGTAGAACTGTAAGTTTTCAAGTTGAAGAAGTTCCTTTTGAGTCCCTCTTTGCTAAGAGTTTTTAGCAGATATGCTTATTTAATTTTTGTCAAATGTTCTTTCTGAATTTGTTGAGATGATCATATGATTTTTACTTTTTAGTCTGTTAATGTATTGAATTACATTAATTGATATGTGAATATTAAATCAAACCTTGTTTTCCTTGAATGAGCCCTATTTGGTCATGTTTTATCATCTTTTTATATATTACTGGATTTAATTTACTAAAATTTTATTTAGAATTTTTAAAATGATTTTATTTATTTATTAGTGATATATAGAGAGAGACAGCACAAGCAGAGGGGAGGGGCAGAGGGAGAGAGAGAAATAGACTCCCCACCGAGCAAGGAGCCCAGCTCAGGGCTCTATTCCAGGACCTTGGGATCATGACCCGAGCCAAAGGCAGACTTAACAGACTGAGCCACCCAGGTGCCCCTTATTTAGACTTTTTGCATCTATGTGCATGTAGGATGTTGGTATATGGATTTCTTTTATTATAATGTCTATCTGGGTTTCATGCCAGAGAACTTCTGGCCTCATGCAATCAGTTGGAAAGTATTACCTCCTATTCAGTTTTGTGGAAGAGTTTGTGTAGAATTGATACGATTTTTTGCTTAAGTGCTTGGTTGAATTGTCCAGTGAAACCATCTGAGTCCTGAAGCTTTTGTTGATTTGTTTGTGGGACACTTTTAATTACAAATTCAATGTATTTAATAGGCTATTTAGGTTAGTATTTATTCCTGAGTAAATTTGGGTAGTTTGTATCTTTAAAGAAATATGTTAATTTCATCTAAACTGTCAAATGTTGGCATAATGTTCTTAATATTTTCTTATTTTCCTTTAATATTCATAGAATATATAATATCATCTTTACCATTCCCAATATTAGTAATTTATGTCTTCTCCCTTTCTCCTGATTAGTCCAGCTAGCAGTTTATCAATTTTATTTATCTTTTTAAAGAAGCAGCTTTTGTTTTTACTAATCTTTTCATTGATTTTCTATATTTTATTCCATTACTTTCTAGTTTGATTTTTTTAATAATTCCATCTCTTCTACCTTGGTATTTGTCTTTTTGTTTCTAGTTTCTTTCTTTCTTTTTTTTTTAAGATTTTATTTTTAAGTAATCTCTACACTCAGTGTGGGACTTCAACTCACAACCCTGAGATTAAGAGTCTCATGTTCTACTGACTGAGCCAGCCAGGCACCCCTCTAGTTTCTTAAGGTAGAAGTTGAGGTCATCCATCTGAGGTCTTTCCTCTGTTCTAAGTGGTTGGTGTTATAAATTTACCTCTAAATATTGCTTTAACTGCCTCTCACAAATTTTGAAATGTTGTGTTTTCACCAACACAATTACTAATTTCCCTTTTCACTTTTTTTGACCCATGGTTTATTTAACATTATGTTGTTTAGTTTCAATATACTTGAGAATTTTCCAGATAATTGGTTTTTTAAGCTATTTTTATTGTGCTCAGAGTAAATACTTTGTATGGTTTGGGTCTTTTTAAATTTATGGAGACACGTTCTGTGATCTAAAATATGGTGTACCTTGGAAAATATTTCATGTGCACTTGAAAAACATGAGTATTCTAGTGTAGTGTTGGATGGGTTGTTCTGAAAATATCAAGTAGGTCAAATTGTTTGATAGTGTTCTCTTTAACTCTTCTATAGCCTTACTTTCTGTTTAATGGTTCTATCAATTATTGAGATTGTTGAAATCTCTGACTATAATTGTGAATTTGTCCTTTTTTATTACAGTCATATCAGTTTTTGTTTCATGCGTTTTGATGTTCTGCTATTATGTCCTCAATATGAATTGACCTTTTTATCATGAAATAATCTGTATCTTTAGTGATATTCCATGCTTTGAAATCTACTTTGTTCTATATAATATAGGTGTTTCATCTTTTGATTTCTGTTAACATAGTGTATCTTTTCTTATTCTTTTAATTTTAATCAGTTTGTGTTTATATTTAATTTTTTGATAGACAATATACTGAATTGAGTATTACTTTTTATTTTTTTAATCTGATCTGACAACCACTGTCTTTAACTCGTATTTGTAGGCCATTAACGTTTAATGTGATTGTTGGTATGGTGGAGCTTAAGTCTTGGTATTTGTTTTCTATTTGCTCTATCTTTCCCGTATTCTCCTTTTCATCATTTTTTATGTTTTCTTTTAGATTAGTTGAATATTTCATTGTTCCATTTTATTTTTATTGTTGGTTTATTAGGAAGAACTCTTTGTTGTGTTATTTTAATGGCTGTTTTGGTGTTTGTAGTCAACATCTTTAATTTATTACATTCTAACTTCTAGTGATATTATACTGCTTTATATACTATATAAAACCCTTACCACAGTATACTCTCATTTTCTCCTCCCAGTCTTTCTGTCATTATTGTCGTCTATTTTATTTCTATATATGTTACAAACTCCATAATCCATTATTGCTTTATATAGTCAATTATCTTTAAAGACACATAGCTAATAAGAAAAAAATATTTTAAAAACATGTAGTTGCCATTTTTGGTGCTCTTTGTTACTTTGTGTAGATTCTGATTTCCATCTGTTATTATTTTT
Organism: Ursus americanus; assembly: GCF_024610735.1. Classification (NCBI taxonomy): domain Eukaryota; kingdom Metazoa; phylum Chordata; class Mammalia; order Carnivora; family Ursidae; genus Ursus; species Ursus americanus. Next base: position 59,569,615 of record NC_142139.1, read on the forward strand.
CTTCTGGCTGATAGATTTTCTGTATTATTTCTTGTATTTCAGCTGTGTTAGTGATGAATTCTTTTGACTTTTGTGTATTTGAAAAATATCTTTATTTTACTTTTGTTTCCAAAGATATATTTTCTGGATAAAGTGTTTGAGGTTGACAGATTGTTTTTTCTTTTAGAACTTTAGAGATGTTTCTTCGCTATCTTCTGGGTTGACTGTTTCTGACATGAAATCTGATGTCATCCTTATCTTAGTTTCTTTGTATGTAAAGTATTTTTTCCTTGGGCTACTTTCAAGACTTTTCTGTCACAAAGATTTTAAGTAATTTGGTTACGATGTGTCTTAGTGTAGTTTTATTTATGATTCTTGATCTTAGGGTTCATTGAGATTCTTGGATATGTAGGTTTATATATTTCATTAAATATGAATTATGTATATTTTAATTATGTCTGGCTATTATGTCTTCAAATTGTCCAGAATTGCCGGATCATAGGGTAGTTCTATTTTTAATTTTTTGAGGAAACTTCATACTGTTTCCTGTAGTGGCTGTACCAATTTACATCACCCACCAAGAGTACACCAGGGTTCCCTTTTTCAACGACATTTGTTCCCTTTGCATTGCTGCATCACATTTTGATAATTCTCACAGTATTTCAAAATATTTCATTATTATTCTATTTGTTATAGTGATCTATAATTAGCGATCTTTCATGTCACTATTGTAATTGTTTTGAGGCACCACAAACTGTGCCTGTATTATATAGCAAACTTAATCAATAAATATTATGTGTGTTCTAACCGCTCCACCAATTGGCTGTTCCTTGGTCTCTCTCCCTCTGCTCAGGTCTCCCAATGTCCTGAAACACAACAATATTGAAATTAGGCCAATTACTAACCTTACAATGACCTCTATGTGTTCAAATGAGTCAACTGATGTGGCAAACTTCATTGTTGTCTTAAGAAACTGCCACAGCCACCCTAACTTTCAGGAACTATCACCTCGATCAGTCAGCAGCCATCAGCATCAAGGCGAGACTCTCCACCAAGATTATAACTTGCTGAAAGCTCAGATGATGGTTAGCATTTTTAGCAATAGAGTATTTTGAAATTAAAGTATGTGCATTGTTTTTCTAGATATAATACTATTGCACACTTATGGTATATTATAAACATAACTTTTATATGCACTGGGAAAACAAAAAATTTGTTTGACTGGTTTTATTGTGATAGTCACTTGATTGTGGTGATCTGGAACTGAACTTGCAATATCTCTGAGTTATGCCTGTGTATATGAGTCTTAGAGATGGCCATCTTTAAGAAAATGTGTATGCTTTATTATACACGTAGCTTATAAGTGATTATACGTTTTGTTTAGAATCCTGGTTGATGTTAAGCATCTGAGACACCCTTGTTCTTGGTCTTCAGGATCTAGCTAGGCTAAATCCTCATCTATATTTTATATTACCCATTATGTAAAGTGAACAATAAAAGCAGATAAAAATAAACAACAACAGCAGCAATGACAAGGACATGAAGTCATCCCGAGGCCAAATGCACCTTGAAATTTATTTATGGCTATCAGAGAGTCTCTATACTATAAACTTGCTTTAGGAAATACATATTTGAAGGAGTACATGCACTCTGATGGTGATAGCAGCATTATCAACCCTAGCCAAACTATGGAAAGAGCCCTAATGTTCATCAATTAATGAAATGAAAAAGAAGATGTGATGTATATACACAATGGACTACTACTCAGCCATCAAAAAGAGTGAGATCTTGTTGTCATTTACAACAACATGGATGGAGCTGGAGTGTATTATGCTAAGTGAAATAAATCAATCAGAGAAAGACAAATAGCATATGAAATACCATACCAAAGGAATTTAACAAACTGAGGGCTGATGGGGTTTGGGATAGATGGGTGATGGTTATTAAGGAGGGCACTTGTTATAGTGAGCACTGGGTGCTGTACATAAGTGATGAAACACTGAACTTTACTCTTGAAACCAATATTGAACTGTATGTCAACTAACTAGAGCTTAAATTTAAAAAATAAAAAATAAAAAAAACAAATTTGCCTTAGTAATGGTATGGGATTTATGTACAGGTCATATAAGATGAAAACTGCTAGAATAGAAAAAACCTCCTTCCTAAAATCTGTTTAATATTCCCTGAGTTTTAAATTTCCATGAATAGCATGATTATTTTTAGTCATCTATGTAGGCTCAAAGCCTTGTAATAATGTTTTATTCATTTCCCTCTATACTTTAATCAATCATCTCTTACAGCTGCCTTCCCTGAGCATCTAGTATTTGCCAAAAATCAGTTATCATCTAAATTTCACAATGTCTTATAGAGTAGATATTATTATTCCTATTTTCCCAATGAGAAAAAAAGAAACATAAAGAAGTTATACTGGTGACTCCATGTCATCAAGTTTGTAAAAAAAAAGAGCCAGAATTCAGAGCCAGGTTTATTTGTCTCCTGAGCCCCCCCCCTTTTTTTTCCTACTAGAGTAAGCTAGCTTTCTCAGGGGACACTATTATTCTCTAGGGAGTTTTCCTCCTGAAAAATTTCATTGTTATTATTTTTTTAAGTTTCAGGGACACAGATTAGTCGTAATCCTTGGTTCAGAACATTTTCATCATCAGTTCATTCATGGCCACCTTTTATTTATTTATTTGTTCTTCTGTTTTGAAATAGTAATCATGATCATAATAAAGTGAACTACTGCCCAACATGAAAGAGAGGACCTTGACAGTAACTTACATCTACTCACTGACTCTTGTATTAATCTTCTTTCAACTCCTACTGCCACTGCATGACGTGCAAGTCTGGATATCTCAGCTTTGAGCTATTTAAATTGCCTCATAATTGACTCATATCCAATTTTTTAGAAAGATTTTTAAAAATTTATTTTAAGGAGAGAGAGAGAGAGAGAGAGAAAAAGAGCATGAGCATGAGTGGGGGGAGAGGCAGAGGGAGAGGGAGAGAGAATCTCAAGCAGACTCTCTGCTGAGCATGGAGCTCAACAGGGGCTGGATCTCATGACCCTGAGATCATGACCTGAGTTGAAATCAAGAACTGGATGCTGAACTGACTAAGCCACGCATGCACCCTGACTCATCCAATTTTTTTTTCCCTTCAATCTATTTCAAACATCTCTTGGTATTTGATTGATATTACTAAAATACAACTCTCTTACATCAGTATATTGTTCAAATCTTTTACTCTTTCCCCAGGATTTCTTAGCTGGCCTTTGAAGACCTCTAAGATTTGACCTCAATCTACACTCTAGTTATATCTCACAGTGTTTTTATACACTGTATGCTCTAGACAAACCAAAGTGTTTGTGCTTCTCAGACAATCTCCCCCGTATTTTTATTCTTAGTGCCTCAAGCCATTCTCTTTGCTTGTGAGCCAATCTCTGATCCTTTAGTTATGCCTTTCATGAAGTTTTCCTTGATTCTCCCAACTAGAAGTAAACACTGAACTACATGAATCACTCACATACTTGTGTCTATCACATGGTTCTTAACGCCTACTAACTCATGCTATAACAATTTGTATTCTTGTTTTATTTCCATTAATGGATTGTAAGCTCTTAAGGGATGGGGATTATTTTAAATTTATTTTTGTATTTCTCATCAGTGCGGTCATTTACTTTGGTTTTCCGTTACTTGTGGGAAGGATGGACGTCTGTGAACCTCAGTTATTTAGCAACAACCAATTACTTCTGCCTTTTATTCTCAAAGCCTTTTTTCTTTTGCTTTTCATGACTCACCACTTCTGCTTATCCATACACTGAATATATGGGTGGTGGTGGAAGTTTAGTGGGGGTGGGAGGAGAGATAAAGGAGGAGGAAAGGAAGTACCCAATACATACAGCTATGTCATAGTATCCAAGACATGGATCTATAAGGAAGTGATGTAAGCACATTGACAGGCAAGAATATGACAGTATCACTTATTTCAAGGGTAAGGAGTGGCTGGAATGGAAATGGGGAGGGGGTCCAATTTCATATGGTGTCTCTTGGGCTATTTCTGGAGCCTCCTAGTTGACTAGTCATTCTTACTACATTGAATAATAATACCTTGCCCTGAGTAGCACATTATAATGTAATTCACATGACCACTATTTCAAAGATAAGGAAAATAGGTTGATGCAATTTCTTTAATTCTTTTCTTTTATTTTTCTCTATAATTATCTTATTTACTGTTTCACAAGTTAGTAGTACTTTTCTCCTAGCCTAAAAGGATGCAGGGACTTTTGAGAAGCAGAAGAGGGATGACATTTCTAAATACGCGTGAACTGGCACGTTGATGGAAGGAGCTCTCCCCCTGTTTGATGTGGTGCTGTCCTAACCAGCCACTTTCATGCACTGAAATGCAGTTCCTAAGGTTCTTCACCATTTCTTTTATAATCCATCTTCTTGCTTCTTTCAGGGCTCCAAACACTGTTGCTTTTTTGGTGCTCTCGGCTTCCTGGGCTGCAGTTTGGGTCAGGGTCTTCCCCCCTGAGTCTCAATGTTCGGAGCCCCTAGGCAGTGGCAGACAAATTATGCCTATTTAATCATGTGAATTCTAGCTTTCTTAGATCTATTTCAGTGAAGTTGCTAAGAAGGACCAGGTCTTTCACACATTTATTCCTGAGAAAATGCCATTAATGAAAACACTGTAGAGTCATAATTCCATTTGCTCGCCAATAATTCGTACATTGTGTGACCTACCACATGCTGCTTTTGCAGCTTTACACCTTCGGTGGAAACTTGCTGGAGAAAACCCTTAGGAAAGAGGGAGGGAAGGAGCGAGGGGGAGGAGGAATGGAGGGAGCAAGGGAGGGTGGGAGGGAAGAAGAGAGAAAGGGTGGGGGAGAGAAAGAGAATGAGAGAGAAAGAGTGTGTGTGTGTGGGGGGGGGGACTTTATTTTTAGCTTGAACCCTAAATCAGGGCAGACAGGAAACAAAAAAGCAAATGTACAGGACGTTGATGTCTAGGTGACGAGTCCTGTCAATGTTACTAAGTCGTTCAGGGTTTCCGTGGCATTGCTTTTAAAATATAACCTACAGGTTGAATGTACTTATGAAAAATTTCAGAAAAGAAGTTATTCCCAATGAGTTTTTTGTTGTGGTGGTGATGAGGGGTGTGTGTTATTGATCTTATAATAGAAATAATGACTTTAAACCAGGTTTTCTTAGAAAATTAATGACTGCCCCAAGTTAATGTCCTTCAGCCAATCTCCCAGTGAGCCATTAATCCCCAGGAAATGCCCTGGGCCTTGATCATTATTGCATAAATAATACAAAAGTGGGTAGAGTTCTCTTGTCAGATGAGAAGCATACATTGCCCTTGTTGTCTCCTGGCCTCCTTTTATGGTAGTAAGAATAGCCTATTAGGGAGGAAAACTAACAATTTTGTTACCAATGCAAATAAATAGTCTTGTTTAAACAAAATTATTAAATAAAATATTGAACAACAGGAGCTCTGCATGTTTGAGTAAGAAGTAATGGAGGACTCCAAGTTCAGAACTCTTAGATGGCTGTACTTAGAGCCATGAGGGACGTAAAATATAGACTCAAATATTGAATTAAGAATAATGCAATTACTTTCATATTAGATATTTCCAGTTAAAATCAGGGTTAAAGTAACACGTAATTGACTTCTTTCATGGTTGCAAACAAAAGATGGTACTGAAATTTACTTTTAAAATTAGGACCTTAAATTCTAATAAAAATATCTTGAGGAACTACATTTTACAAGGTTTCAAATAAATATCATGATGGATGGGGATATTTTTCTTATCTTAAAATATCAAAGGACTTTCATAGTCCTTTTCGTGGCTTATTTTGCATTCCAGGATCGTCAAGAAGGCAAATAGTAAAATGAAAAACATGTGTGGGAAATTAGTACAGCCGTTGCCCTTGACTGCCAACGGAGATGCTCGTGAGCTAAAAAGGACTTGGAGGGGGTTTTCCTATTTTGAACAGAGATGTCCATGCGTGTCGTTATCCCACGTCCCAAATTCAGGTGTAGAACTTTACATGAGGTTTCTCAATAAACGTTTTCAGAATGAATAAACGTACTTTAAATATCTTAAAATGTTGTCAGTTTTACCTCAGCAGAGCTGGAAAAAAAAAAAACAAATTAAAAAGTGCCCCTCCTTGTCCTAAGAGTTTTTGGTATCTTTAGAAGATTAACTCTTTTTAATTTTTTTGAAGTTTATTTATTTATTTTAGTAATTTCTACACCCACCATGGGGCTCGAACTCACGACCCCGAGATCAAGAGTCACATGTACTTCAGGTAGGCGCCCCAGATTAGCTCTTTATCTTTGTTATATGTTGTGCGCTTTTTCTCCTAGATTGGCGTTTATCTTTTTTCTCTTACGTTTTTTTCTTTTTCCAGACGACTATCCATTTGTCACAACACTATTTATGAAAGAGTCCATCTTGTCCTCACAGGTGTGAAATGCTATCTCAATTATATTCTAAACTTCCATATGTATTTGTATTTATTTTTAAACTTTCTTTCAATGCCATGTTTTGATACGTAGGGGAGCTAATTACTTCCCCCTTGCCTTTTCTCTTATTTTGTTACACTAGCCAGTAAGTCTGATATTGTATTAAATGGTTAAAAAGTGGGGCGCCTGGGTGGCGCAACGGTTAAGCGTCTGCCTTCGGCTCAGGGTGTGATCCTGGCGTTATGGGATCGAGCCCCACATCAGGCTTCTCCGCTAGGAGCCTGCTTCTTCCTCTCCCACTCCCCCTGCTTGTGTTCCCTCTCTCACTGGCTGTCCGTCTCTGTCAAATAAATAAATAAATAAAATCTTTATAAAAAATAGTTAAAAAGAACAGCAGGCATTTTTGCCTCATTCTGGATCTTAATGGAAACGCTTCTAATGTTTACCTAATAAATAATATGCTGGCTTTAGGATTGAGGTAAATTTATTTTATCAATTTAAAGAAAAATCCATGGCTTTCTATTTTACAAATGTTTTATCAGAAATGAATTTTGAATTTAGTTGCATTTTTTAATGTCCTTGTCATTAGACAAGTAATTTTTAAAAATCTTTAAGATGGTGATCATAGTGGGGCGCCTGGGTGGTTCAGTCTTTGGGTGTCGGCCTTCCCCTTGGGTCGTGATATCAGAGTCCTGGGATCCAGCCTGGCATCGGGCTTCTCACTCCACAGGGAACCTGTTTCTCCCTCTCCCTCTGCCTGTAGCTCCCCCTGCTTGTGCTCTCTTTCTCTTTCAAATAGATAAATAAATTCTTAAAAAAAAAAAAGATGGTGATCATAGTAATGGATTTCTTAATATCGAACCACTCTGCATTCATGTAATAAACTTGGTCATGAATATATTAATTTTTTAAATATGCTGTTGGATTCTACTGCCTAATACTTTAAGATTTTTTGCCTCAGTATTCCAAAGTAAGATTGGTTTCTGTTTTTCTTTACTCTACTATATTTTCAGGTTTACGTACTGATTTTTTTTTTTTGTAATAATAGTTTTGGAAATGTCTTTGTTTAGAAAAATTTGTGTAGTTTTGGATCATCTAGTCTTTAAAAGTTTGGCTGAACTCCCCTGTGAAACTATGTGCACATGGTAATGTTTGAGGGCAAATTCTCCACTTCTTTGAAATTTAATCCAAGTTTTTTTTTTTATATATATAAGAAATCTGTATTTGGATCTGTAATAGGAGAACAATGGCCCCCCAAATATCCATGCCCTAATCCCCAGAACCTGTGATTATGTTGTGTTGCATGGGAGAAAGGACTCTGCAGGTGCGATCAAGGGTAGGGACCTCTAGATGGGGAGATTATCCTGAACTGCTTAATCTTTTGAGAATTTAAAAGTGAATAACTTTTTCTCACGGGTCAGAGAGACTCAATGTGAGAGAAACTTAAACCTGCATCACCGTTGCTGGCTTTGAAGGTGGAGTAAGGGACCATGAGCCCAGGAATATGGGTGGCTTCTGGAAGCAGGGAAAAAGCTCTCAACCGACAGCCAGTAAGAAAATAGGGACCTTGGTCATACACCGACGAGGAAACAAATTCTACCAACATAGAATGAGCCAGCAACAAATTCTCTTCTAGAACCTCTATGAAAGGAAACAGCCTGCTGATACCTTGATTTTAGTGAGACCCATATTGAATTTCTGACCTAAGAACTATAAAATAATAAATATGTGGTATTTTAAGCCACTGAGTTTGTGGTAACTTTTTATGGCAGCAATAGAAAACGAATACTTATCTGGACAGAGAAAGTCAAATTTGATAAACGTATTTTATACGAAATTGACTGTTTTAGCTAGATTTTCACATTTATTTTCATAGGATTACATAGTAGGGACTCAGGATTTTTCAAAATTTTCTCACTTTATTTCTCCTTTGTTATTTGTTATTTTGTGTATTTGTACTTTCTTTTTCTTTTTGGGGGGTTTGGCAGAGCCATCTGAGTCTTTATTTGGGAAAAGACAGTTTTAGTTGGGGACGTGGGCAAGAAGGGGTACCCAGGGTGACAGACTGCCTCCAAGGGTAGGTGGAGGACTGGGACTGAGCCTCAGGTAGGGCTCTTGTTCCTGATGCTCCCCCGCACAGCTTCTTCCCCCAGAGGCTCTATGGTAGTAACAGGAGGGAGGAGGCTGGGAGGGACCACAGTGGCTATTCACGTGGACAGGACATCGGACGGCTTGGACACCAGCTTTCCACTGCAGGTCTTGATCGTGTTCACAGCCAAGGCCTTGGAGGAACTGACACAGCTAAAGGAACTGGAGCCCCTGCTGGAGCCGAAGCTGGACTGGCAGGAGCTCAGGCCATAGCTGAGGCTCGGGCTCAGGGTCAGGAGGACTCTGTAGGCGGAGCTCAGCCCACGTGAGTAGCCGCTGGTGGTTTTTGCATGGATATTCATATTCCACAGCCCAGACTCCGGCTGGCTCTCCTCGGCCTCCAGCAGCTTGCGGTAGGTGGCGATCTCCATGTCCAGGGCCAGCTTGATGTTCGTGAGCTGCTGGTCCTCGTACAGCCACTGCACCATATCCTGCTTGGCTCTGATCCGCCGCTTTGGCATTGGCGTCCTTAACAGCCAGCTCCTGGCTCTGCTTAGCATCAGCGGTGGTGACCTTCAGTGAAGCCCTCTGGCCTTTGAGGCCCTGGAGTCAGCTGATCTTCTGGTTCATCACGGAAATCTCCATCTTCTTGCTACCGAGGTCATCCCCAGGCTGCCCAGCCAATGCCTGCAGCTCCTTGTACTTGATCTGGTACACGGTCTCGGCCTCAGCCCAGCTGCGTTTGGTGACGTCCTTGACCTCAGCGATGATGCCGTCCAGGTCCAGGGAGCAGCTGTTGTCCACCATGGACTGCAGCTCACGGATCTCTTCTTCATAAGCTGCCCTAGGAAACCGATCTCGTCCGCCAGCCCTTCCCAGCGGGACTCCAGCTCTACCTTGTTCATGTAAGCTTCCTCCACATCTTTCTTGATGCGGACAAATTCATCCTCCATGTCTGCACGCTCTTTGATCTCCTCCTTGTACTTATTTCTGAAGCCCTCCACCCGCTCCTCGCTGTTGCCAATCTCCACCTGCAGCTTCCGCTTCTCCTGACCAGGTGTGTTCTGCTGCCGCCAAAGGTGGTTGATGGAGCTCTCCAACGTGCTGTCTGTGTTGCTCCGAGCGGGATTCTGCTGCAGGAGGAGGCTCCACTTGGTCTGCGGAATTTTGTTCTGCTGCACCAGGTGCCGCACCTTGTTGATGGAGGCAAACTTGGTGAGGGTCTTGATCTGGTCCTTCTTCTGGGTGTTGCACAGCCTGGATGTTGGGGTCTGCCTCCCTCTTAAGGGGGCTTAGCAGGCTCTGGTTCACTGAGACGGCTTTGATGCCCCTTATCCCCCAGCCCTGCTGTAGCCCCTGACCATACTCACGCTGGTGTCCAGACCACCCCGGGAGCTGTTGCTGCTGCCGCCGGCGGGAGAAGGCTGGGGAGTGGATGTGGGCTCCAGGTGTCTCGGGTGCGAGTGGGCGGGAGGTGAACACCTCTAGGACTTCTGGGTCACCCTGGTGGAGGTTGGAGTGGAGGTGAGGAGGCTGAACCTGACAGAGTGTTTGAGAAGGAGCCAAGAAGCTACTTCTAGGTGGGGATCTCTTTTTCTCTGATTCAATTAGCTACGTTTTTGGTTTTGGCTACTTTTAAGTCATCTGAAACAGCAGTCTTGCATGAGAAAGCAAAAGGCCCTGTTTTCTTTATCTGATCTTTGCCACTAGACTGGCCCCATTCTCAGTGATGTTTTCAGGGGGAGTGGGCCAGTCTCATCTTCCGCTAAATCCGTCTTTGCAGAAATATAATTCTTTTGAACTCGTCTCTACTGCCAGACTTGCTAAATTTGGCAAGGAAAAACCAATTCTCACCAATATTTTGAGTTTTTTCCCAGGTGAACTCTCTCATAGGCTCTATCTGCATGTGATTCATATTGAAAGATATTATAGTCTACAGCTAATCAAATAACAGTTAATCACGTAATCCATCATGGCATATCAAGGATCACCAACTTTCCAGCCTGCAGTATCTCTTTTCTTGCTGATCACCAACTGACCACAAAATTAGTATTTCATATCTTAAGCATTGTTAAGGTAGCTGCATGTCTAGATAGCAACTCTGTAGTTTGTATATTATGTTAACAGTATAACAAATAAGATGACTTTGAAAAAATAAAAGTGCGTTTGTCTCTCTTACAATACTTCAAGCATAAGCAGTCCAGGTTATGATATGATAACTTTGTTTCTTTTCTTGCTCTGTAATAGTCCCTTGGATTGCTCTGGTCTGTATGGCTGCACATGGCTTACACTACTCCTTCTAGGTTCTGCCTGAGGATTGCACACTTCACTTCTGCTTATGTTCACCTGGCAGAACTCAGGCACATTCCTGCATTCCTACCTGTAAGGGAGAATGCAAAATACAGGGTTTATTCTCAGTGCCAGTTTGTCTAGATGAAACACAAAGAGAATCTAGGAACTGCAAAAGGGGAGAATGGATAGTGAGGCCTATTGGTGGCAGATGCCATCTCCTTTTTCTCATGATTTTTTCCCCCATTTTTTCCCTTTAAAATGTGAGGGGTTTTTCTTTTTTAATTTCAAGGCTTAAACATGTCCCCCATAGTAAGTATTCATACTGAGAGATATTTAAACTAGGTGTTCTTTATATAGCTTTTAGGTTTTTTCCCTCTAATGAAAATAGCCCTTTCATCATATATTTTATATATAATAGTAATCACTGTTTAAAAAAATCAGCCAATGAAAGAGAAATATCATCCAAAATTCTTGCACATTGAGGAAAAATACCATCGATGTTTTGATGACTACTCTTTCATGTACCATTTTTAGAAACATACACGGACACTCCTTTTCCCAAAGATTTCCAAAGATGGTCATCTAATAATTCTGCTTTTACTTTATAAGCTTTTAAAAAATGCAATTTTCTTTTTTGTTCATTGCCTCTTCTTCCACCAACTGAATAATCCTGGGTATCAGTGTTACCAGTTTGTTGTGTACCTTGGCTTACTTTAATTTATGGTCAAATGATTATATGCATTTGCATATTTATATATATTCACACACATTTGTAGTTGTATATATATTCAAATATTTTTGGCATTGTTTGGTTTAGAAGAGTGGGGTAATATATATATATTTCTCGGCCTCTTACCTTTCTCACTTGATCACATATTGTGGAAATGTTTTTAATCCTTGATTATAGATTGGTAAAATCTCTTGTAATTGCTGTGTGGTATCTCATGGTATGGTTGTACCACAACTTATTAAAAATTTTTACCCATTAGTAGACATTCAATCCCCCCCCCCCATTTTTGTTCCTGCCCTAAAAAACTGCACTAACTATCCTTATCTACTAGTATTTTATTTCTATGGTTTAGATGACCGGTAACAGAGATGTTGATTTGAAGGGGGTCTATATCTTCTATTTTAGCAGATATTACCAGACTGCTTTTCCAAAAGGCCATAACAATTCATCCTTTCTCCAGTATACTTCCCAATGTCTCCATCAGCATTGGTGTTCCGCTGTTTTAAATCTTACCAATATCAATGTGTTACCTACTTCTACCTTAAGTTTTCATTTTGTAATCATTGAGAGTGTATGCATATATTTATTTATTTATTGTGTATATTGTATAGCTGTATTTATTTAATGAAAAAGGAGACACAAACTTATTTTACATTGCTCTTGGACATTCAAAGTGCGTGTCTGCTGTGGCTCTATGTAATCGATGTACATACTGTGGGTGTCAAAATCAAATACACGCATTTGATTGTAAGAGATAATTTTCCTCTAGCGGTTTATGTTTCTCTTAAACCTTTAGGAGTCTGTAGGCTGCTATATAAATGGTCTGAGTGCTAGGTGAAATTTTTTTAATGTAAAGATATACAAAATTGTAGCTACTTGTTTCTATGGGGATCGAGAGAGAAACTGTGAAATAAATTTGGTTGTTCTTGCGGCATTTTAAACAAGCAAAAAAAGTTAAACTGTCTATAAAGACACTGCATTTATAAGTTTTATTATTAAATCCACCACTGCTTTGCTGACTAATAAAATGGAAAATGTGTGCTTTTATAGGTTTATAAAAAGGCAAGCTATAGTTTCATGAAAAATATCTTGCACCGATTGAATACAGGTGGCTACTTGTTTAGACTTTGAAGATGTAAAGACTTAGTATAGATGTCTGAAAAAGGTAATATGGCACAATAAAAAAAATCTTCCTTTCTTTGCTCATCAATCCTTGGGGTATTCCATGTCAAATAAACGCTACAACAATTTATAGTAAAAGTACACAGTGGAAGTGCCAACGTTAACACTCCTTAGGACTGGATACCTGCCAGATTTTTCACACCAATATTTAATGTGAACTAAAATGTCTTTTCCATTGGAAGTGTGAGAAGGCGCTTGCTTTCCTATATTTGGCAACACGCTTACGTGAAGTATAAAGTCAAATGCCCGTGATGTTCTCTTTATTTCAACCATGATAAATTGTGTTCGTTTGTTTAAGTGCATGTGGCAGCTTTAGTGTTCCAACTATAAATTTTGGTTAACTTCTATTGACATGCTGTATTAAACTTAAGAAAAACAAATTACACTTCACCCGTTTTAATTGACTAAATGTGTCAAAAACACAGTAAGTATAACACAAAAGGTCAGAGCCTTCGTCTACACTGTAATGGGTGTCATGGCAGGGATCCAACTTTTCTTGTACATTTCATTTTTCATGAAGTTTTAGGACAAGGCATACGTTTAACATTCACTTCCACTTCTCATTTGTACTTCAAAGTTTATCATAGGCTGTGTGACTACCAAGAACACTTTTCTCTCGTGCTATTTAAAGTTCTCTTCGCATTGACGTGTGTACCCAGGGGATACTGATGTTCTCCTGTAAACAAGGCCTTGAGAATGGACTCTGGCATCCTGAGGGCCACGGTGCTGGTGTATAGCACACCCATAGATCACTGCAACGCTCCCTGGGAAAGACCTGGTTTACATATCTAGTCCCCGCTTCTATGACTGAGCAAGCAACACTGTGGTCAGGTGCCAGATTAAACTTGGCATCCTGGATTCCCTTGGGATCTGATGAAAGTTACCAGTTTTAATTCTTTTGCTCTATGGCCAATCGATTACATCAATCTTTATTCCTTCAGTAATTTATTAGCTTGATGCCTGATGATTAAATAATATTAATTAATCTCTCTCTCACCTGCTGCCACCACCCTCTCTCTCTCTTTTTTTTTTAATTTTTTAAATTTTTTATTTATTTGATAGAGACAGCGAGAGAGGGAACACAAGCAAGGGGAGCGTGAGAGGGAGAAGCAGGCTTCCCCGCTGAGCAGGGAGCCCGATGCGGGGCTCGATCCCCGGACCCTGGGATCATGACCTGAGCTGAAGGCAGACGCTTAACAGCTGAGCCACCCAGGCGCCCCATCTCTTTTTTTTAGTTACCCCTTGGTAACTAACCCCTTGGTGTGGTATCTTTTCATCTCCTGTCACAAAATTAGCTCCTTTTCAGGGGTTCAGACATTAGTTTCCAGTGTGAATTCATGTCTGGAAAAAACTCAAAACGGCGCAGGTGTTTGCAGAATGTTACGTTGCAAATTGGAGAAAACAGAGATTCTGAATCTTAAAGTTCATTCCATTCTCATCACTATTTGTAAGCATCTCATTCCTTAGTACATGCATTTCAGCAGAGAAACTACAAGTTTTATATTGGCAATAAGAGGAGACTGTCTATTTGTTCAGCTCGGATCAATTCAGGGGTAGAAAAAAAGAGCAGTCATCCTTCTCCAAGAAGCTCAGAGACTGCCCAGTGGAGCCTAATAAAAAGTTTCAATTCTCCTTAAAAAAAGGAAGAGATCCATCTTTCCAACCCAGGGGATCACTGTTATCCTGAAGATTCCCTGAGAGCGAGTCTGGTTCTAAATTACAGTCGGCAAACTTTCCGAGAAGCGCCACCGCGGAAAACTTTTAAGCCTCGAAGCCCACGTGATCCCTGTCTCACCTACTCAGTCCTGCTGTTGACAGCATAGCCATTGATACTACGTCAGTGATGACTGTGGCTGTGTTCTAATAAATGTTTATGGACAATGAGACTTGAATATCATATAAATTTCACGTGTCATGAAATAGTCTTCTTGCCTTTTCCCAACCATTTAAGAATGTAAACATCCACTTTTAGCTTTGGGGCTGTGCAAAAACCATTGGCAGGTTGGATCTGGCTTCAGGGCCTCGCATGCCAGCCCTTGCTCTAACCTCATATTAATTTCTAAAAAGCCCAAGAAATTTAAAGGAAGTTGTTTTTTTTCTTTGAGAGAGAGAGAGAGCATGTGTGCATGTGCACATGCAGGAGCCGGCGGGGTGGGGGTGGAGCGGTGGGGGAGTGGGGGTGGGGCAGAGGGAAAGGAAGAGAGAGAATCTCAAGCTGACTCCACTGAGCCCGGAGCTGATGCAGGATTTGATCCCACGACCCTGAGATCATGACTTGAGTCTAAATCAAGAGTCGGTGGCTTAACCGACTGAGCCACCCGGGCGCCCCAGGAAGTTTCCTTTTCCAATGATGTTGCTCTGGCCCTCTCGTACATGCAGTATTCTCTTCCGTACAAGGAGAGTTTCTCTCCCTTCCCTCATTTTTTTTTTTTTTTGTTCAGATGATAAATATATCGGTATTTTGGAGTCCAGTCTGATGGGACTAAGGTACAGCAAATGATGTTGATGCCTCGTCCGTATCTGTTCAGTAGCCACCGTTCCCCTGCCCGTCCACTCTGCTGCTTTGTGCAGCAGGTGTGTGAGATTCCGTAGATCGTCTCTGACCACTGGAGTGCGTTTGGCCTATAGGGACGGCGTGCTGGGAGTGCTGAGGCATTAACGTCCCTTGGGAGTAGCTCTTGGGCAATGTCTGATAGAATTGGAGGGTAAATATCCGTAGCTAGGGAAATCTCTGAGGCATATTCTGCGTTGTCTCCCTGGGTTCTTCCGTGGGATTGGAGCTCCAGGTGCTAACAGCTGTAGCCTGGTCGAATATTTATTGGCCTCCTTCCTTTCTCTATTTCAATTCCCTACTTCTTTTCCTGGTGCTTCTCAGGATTTCCTCCCAAATAAATCACTTGCTTGCTAGATTCTCAAGAAATTGCATATACTTAAATTCAAAACCAGCCTTTTGCAATGAAGGCCACTGGCTTAGGTTATAAATGTTAAGTCCTTGCTTTCTTCTCTTGAGTTTAGGCAGAGCTTGCCATCTGTCCTTTGAGTATGGCAAGGATTTTCTCTTCTCCTCTTTTGTCTTCAGCCAAAGGGAAGATAATCGTAACTATGGGCCATCAAGTAGCATTCTGAGAAGTGGTATGCTGTCTCCACCCAGGTCATAGTGATTGTTGTGACCCGTACAGTATGACACATGACACAAGAAAATAGTTCAGAGGGGACATTGTGTATCCTTCACCTCCTCCCCTGTACCAGCCCATAAATATATCAAACAAAGACTATTTCTATTGACAGCTCACTTTCTCTTTTCCATTACGAAGTGCAGAATTGGGATGAATTAAAATGACATGGTCTTTTTGAAATCCAAATCCTGGATAAATTTCACTCTGCATCTAATCTACAATAGATTTCCTTACTGCCCCCCTGTACTCTGACCTATCTGTTCACTTTTCTTCCAAATCACCTATGTTTTATGGTGCTGGGACCAATATTCCCAGTCATTCCTACTATGATTCTTAGTTATTCCAAACAACAATTACTTTTATTAAAATTCTTAAAAGTAGTTAGTTTTTACCCCTGATAACCCTCTATATATCTTTCTTTCATTAGCAGGAAGCATGGATATGATTTAGTAGCATTCCTCCTCCTGGCTCCTGTTTTTGAGAGGTACAACACTTTCGCTACTTGCGGTGTAAGTGGAGAAGGAGTAGGGATGACCAGAAGCCTTTTTAGGGTAAAATTTTCATGAAGAAAGAGGTACAAAGTGGATGTATATATGCAAAGGAGAGACGCTAGGATTCTTTTTATAGCAGCAGAGAGTGGTAGCGGTAAAAGCATCGAGAATGCTTGAGACAGAGTTGATAAGATGAAAAATTATTTCAGACAGACTGAAATAGAAGCAAATTTATATATTAACCAAAAGTTTGTACTTTTGGTAGAAGGTTCTACTACTACTTCAATGCCAGTTTTTAAAAAATGCATGTTTCAATGGATAATTATTGTTATATTAACTCCCGATTCCTATGAATATGAAATCAAAGATAAAGAGCTAATCTGGGACTCCTACCTGAAGAGCATGTCTTCTGCCCATTTTGTGACTGGATATTTTGGGTTTTGGGTGTTGAGTTTGATAAGTTCTTTATATATTTTGGATACTAACCCTTCATCAGATATGTCCTTTGCAAATACCAGGGGACTGTTTGTAACTGTCTTTTTCTTTCCTGAATCATTTTGACCAACTTCTGAACCAAACTGGCTATCTTAATTCAGTGTAGGTTCAAAGTCAAGTCCTAAACTGTCTGAATGCATCTATTCCATTTTGAAGTGTGTAAGTATGCCCTAAAGGTATAATTCCTGGTCGATCTCTGGTCTTCCTTATTCTCATCTTAGCCTTTCACATCATCCTCCATGCCAAACTACCTCAGATATTTTTGGTCCCAGTAGACCTGAAGAGCATGTGACTCTTGATCTCAGGGTCGTGAGTTTGAGCCCCATGTTGGGTGTAGAAATTACTAAAATAAATAAGTAAACTTTAAAAAAAATTAAAAAGAGTTAATCTTCCAAATATACCAAAAACTCTTAGGACAAGGAGGGGCACTTTTTAATTTGGTTTTTTTTCCCGGTTTGCTGAGGTAAAACTGACAGCATTTTAAGATATTTAAAGTACATTTTTGAATTATGACATCATTGAGTTTCAAAATAATCCATATATGGAGGTTAAATTATGGCAGAGGCTTGTCGTTGAGGACTGCTTCCTGACAACGTATCACTCTAGTCACATGAAGACAGGAGGCAATTTGAAGACAGGACATCTATATTGTGTTTAGGGATTTAGTTGCCAAGTGTTGCTCTTAATTTTCTAAAGAATATCCATTTACCAACATTCAGCCCAGTTTTCAAGTTTCTTTCTGGTCATTTGTATAATCTCTCAGATTTTTGCATTACAGATGGATGTCCACCACCCCAAGATCACGGCCCATCTCACTTCATCCTTCCTTGGGATTTTCAGCTGCACTTCATCATGTATCATCGCCTGTTAGTCTGCGCTGGTCACCCCACATCACACTTCATCACTTCTTGCACGCTTTGTGAGTTCTTTGCTCTGCTCCAGAATCTGTCTCCATTGTTCACTAATTCATTCCATATCAACCAAATATAAATGAACCAAACTTTAGTGGTATCTAGATTAGTTCTTTCTAATTTATCGAAACAAGACTATGGCACATTATAAAAAGGAATGATTTCTATGATAAAATGTGGTCAAGAAAGTATTGCATATAATACTATATACTTTCCGGGCTTTATTCCTCTTTATATTGACTCTATAAACTTGAGCAGGCAACTTATCACCAGGCGCCTTTATTACATTAAGCTGAAAATAATAGAGGTATTTGCCGTTGCCCTGTTGAGGTGTCAGCATTATGAGTTGGACATGTTGCTTTTGGGGACGCTCACTTAGCAGATTTTTGCTTTGACTACATTTCACTGTATTGAGTGTCATTTTGGGGGTCATCCTCTTACCTCAAACAACTAGGTAATTTCCTTCCTTCCGACTGACCAATCCAGGCTGAATGTTTGCGAACTTATTTGGATCATCTGAAAGAAAATCTCTATACAAAAATAAAAGTACTGCTGTTATATGGTTTACTATTGATTTAAGTAGATTTTCCTGAGTGAGTGATTCCTTCCAGCTTTCTGATGTAAAGTTGCTAGCAATAGATTTCATTATATAATGGAATTGATCATAGCAAATGTAATATTTTTATTCATACTCTTTATGTTTTACCCATTCAGATTCTCATGTATCCTATGTGTAATTTCCAACTCTTTGCTAATATAATGAACTCAAATTACCCAAGTAGATTTTCCCACTACTCTGAGTGTCTTAGTCTATTTAGGCTTCTAGAGCAAAATTCTGTAGACTGTGTAGCTTATAAACGACAGAAATGCATTTCTCAAGATTCTGGAGGCTGTAAGATCCAAGGTCAAGGTGCCAGCATGGCTGTATTCTGGTGAGGGCTCTTTTCCTGGTTCACAGCTGGCAGTTTTATCTCTGTGTCCTTACATGGTAGAAGGGCTAGGGAGCCTCTTTTATAGTCCCATTCATGAGGGTTTTAGCCTCTGAGTTAAGCATCTCCTTAAGGCTGCACCACCTAATAACGTTATCTGTGGGGGTTAGGATTTCGACCTATGAATTTTGGGGAGACACAAAATTCGCTCATAGCACCATGTCCAGTAGAATCAAAGGTGGTACATTTAGAAGTTCACCATCCCTACGAGGGGATGCAAATCTTAGCTTGCCATTGAGTTTTCTTGTTTGTTTGTTTTGTTTTGTTAAGTAGACTCCACGCCTGCAGAGAGCTCAACACGGAGCTTGAACTCACAACCCTGAGATTAAGACCTGAGCTGAGATCAAGAGTCAGATGCTTAACCAGCTGAGCTGCCCAGGTGCCCCTGCCATTGAGTTTTAATGTGGTTTAGTAGAGCCTAAGGGAGACCAGTCAGCAATTTCAAGATATAATGTGAAGGGGTTGTGATTTCTGATGACATCATTTTAATAATTCTAGAAGTTGTATTTATGGTTATGTGGTATATCCCATGGATGTTTCTAGCTCATTATTCAACTAGTCCTAGAGAATATGGAACCTATACTATTAAAGTAGGGAAAAAACATGCCTATATAAGATATTTTAATTATTATTTAGGAAAGTATTTATTATTTAGCACAATATTAACTTAAAGGTCAAAAGGCCGCAAATTTAGGATTACTTACCTTTACCAAGTCCTCTTCGGGTACCTCATTATTGCCTAGGTACTAAATTGTGACATTAATCACATCTGTTACAGCTAAGCAGGCAGGTGTGTGTGGTCAATTTTTAATTTTGTTTTTATTTTACTCCTGGTCTGTAGAATTTACGATTTTGTTTATTCAGAGGATGATGAGAAAACCCTGCCTTTGGAGTACTCCATAAAAATTTACAGAGACAATGCTTTTTTCTTTAGTCAAAATAATGCATTTCATTTACTTTAATGACCGCCTAAGTTTGTAATTGGTTTGCACTTTGAAGCACTTTGGTATTTGTTGGTGGTTTTTAACTTAAGGTATGCAGGTCAAAATACAAATGGGTTGATAAGTCTGACTTTAGAATCCGGCCTTTTAGATTTCATTTTAGTAACCCAAGAAAACAAACGTTGGCGTTTGCCGAATGAGGGGATCGATGTTATATAACCAAGTATATACAGAAATATTTTTAGATCTATCTGGGGTGACTCGGAATTAGAACTGCGTGAATTTTTCAAATTGAGACTGGCAGTGTGGCATTGATATTTCTAAGTAAGCAACTGAGGGAGCATGCTAGAAGAATTCTCTGTAATCTCTGACTGCATGCAGACGTAAGACTTACTTTATGATTGGATTCAGATGGAAAGGATCAGATGTCTTAACTGATGAATTTTAAAGACCCACAGCCAGTCTACAAAAGCCCGGTGCTGACCAAGAGGAGTCTAAAATATTATCTATACTATTTTTTTTAGCAAATATTTTTTGAGTCCCTTTAATGTGTTAGGCACAGGTGATGGAGATATAAACATAAAGGAGACACTATCCTTCCTCAAGGATGGGGCTGCGTGGAAATAATAAAAGCAGTAGTAGCAAAAATAGTAGTAGTTACATTTACTGAACACCTCAAGTATGTCCACTACTTAACTGCAGTTATCTCTAACACAACAGTTCTGCAAAGTATCATTTGCTCTGGCTTGCCAGCGAAGAAACAGCCCCAAAGTGGTTAATTAACTTGTCTGAGTCCACAGAGAGCAAATAGAGAATTTGCATTTGAACCTTGTTCTGATCCCAAGGTCTAAGGTCACCATTTTAAAAATACATGGGTCAGATCATGTAGATCATTTAGGACATTCCAAGTAGTTCAGATTTTATTCTGAAGGCTATTGAAAGCTACTGATTTTAAACAGCATACGGCATGCCAGGATTTGGGTTCTAGAGAGAAACTTCTGACAATAGCATGGAGAATGGAATGGAGGGGCTTGAGACGGGAGGCAAAAGCCATTGCAAGAGCTAAGGTGGGAGAGACTGAAGTCCTTCTTAGGACACGGCTGTGGGAACGAAAAGGAAGCAAATGAATTTAAGACATACTGAAGAGGGGGTGGGTGCAGGGATAAATCAAGGACTACTTCCAAATTAGAAGATGGTACTGTTTGGCTCCATTTTGTGAATAGGAAATACAGAAGGAGATTAGTTTAAAAAATTGTATTGAAAAATTGTCCAAACTCATTATAAAACTTAGAGCAGTACAAGAAGGAAAGGAATGGAAGTTAAATGTCACCCCAAATCTCAGAGCTCAGAAGTATTCATTATTAACTTTTGATACACTTAATTCTGGACATATTTCTATGGGAAAAAATATATATATAGAAAAATAAATTACAGGATTCACTCAGCTTTGGATGCCTGATTCTTTACTGAAAGGGATATAAGTTCCTAAAAGCTTCCTCTAAAGTTAAGACAAAAGATTATAATACGGTTGAACAACATGGTTTGAACTGTGTGGCTCTATTTTTGCATGGATTTTTTTTGATAGAGTAAGGCACTGTAAATGTATTTTCCTTATGATTTTTAAGATAACATTTTCTTTTCTCTGGCTTACTTTAAGAACACAGTATATAATACACACACAAAATATGTGTTAATTGACTATGTTATTGTTAAGACTTCTGGTAAGACTACTAAGAAAATTAGTAGTTTAATTTCAGGGAAGTCCAAAATTATATGTGGATTTTTATTTTTAATTTTGCATCTCACCTTTATTTATTTTTATTATTAGTTTCAGGGGTAAAGTTTAGTAATTCATCAGTTGCATATAACATCCAATGCTCATTACATCAAATGTCCTCCTTAATGCCCATCACCCAGTTATCCCACCCTCCACCCCCACCCCTCTAGCAACCCTCAGTTTGTTTCTTATAGTTAAGAGTCTCTTATGGTTTGTCTCCCTTTCTGATTTTGTCTTATTTTATTTTTCCCTCCCTTTCCCTATGATCCTCTGTTTTGTTTCTTAAATTTCACATGTAAGTGAAATCATATGATAATTATCTTTCTCTGATTGACTTATTTCGCTTAGCATAATACCCTCTAGTTCCATACAGGTCATTGTAAATGGTAAGATTTCATCTTTTTGATGGCTGTGTAATATTCCATTGTATATATGTACCACATTTTCTTTATCCAGTTTTCTGTTGATGGATATCTGGACTCTTTCCATATTTTGGCTATTGTGGACATTGCTACTATAAACATTGGGGTTCAGGTGCCCCTTTGAATCATTATGTTTGTATCCTTTGGGTAAATACCTAGTAGTGCAATTGCTGGGTTGTAGGGTAGCTCTATTTTTAATTTTGTGTGTGTGGGTTCACGCCCCTAATTTCTGCTCTGTTCAAGGGCCAATTTGATTCTGGTTTTGTAATTGCACATTACTTCTCTAAACAGTGTCCTATGGATTCAAGTTCAATTTTTAATGTGCTGAATTTAGGTGCTCACGGGATATCCATATGGAATTGTCCTTTAGTCAGATGCATTCGTGGTCTTGGATCCACAGCGAGATCAGGGCTAGAGATGTTAAGTCAGGAGATGTTATCGTATAGGTGAAAGTTGAACCCCTGAGAGGGTCACTAACACTGAGTTAGCATGTAGAGTTGATGAGGCCTGCAGTAGAGCCTTTGAGGGTACTCACATATTTAAGGAGGGGGAGATATAAGACATGACTCTCCAAAAGTATTTATGTAGGTAGAAGAAAAACAAAGAGATATGATGTTATAAAAGCCAGGAGAGAAAAGAGTTTGAAAAAGTTCTCCATAGTTTTGAATGCTGTAGAACAATCAAGAAAGATAGAGTAACTAATTATCCACTGGCTATAGAAATTAGGGAACAGCATGAACAACAATTTGGTCTCATCACGAACAGTTTTTGTAGATTGGAGAAAGAAACCGAATTACAGTGAGTGAAGAAGTAAGTGGGAGGCCACTCTCAACCAACTTGGTCATGAGGGTCCGGGGAAGCTAGAGAGATTGCTTAAGAAAGACACAGGGTTGAGAAAGGGCTTGCTTTTTCACATGGGAGGGGTTTGAATATATCATATGCAGAGGGTAAAACCCCAAAAGGGGAAGAGGCTGAAGGCAGAAGCAGAGCTGATTGGCAGAGCAGGGACCTGAGTGGGTGAAAGATGTGGATTGCAGGACTAGCTTTGGGCAGGAAGTGGGCATCTCATTCTCTGTGATAGAAGGGACGTAGGTATGTAGATGTATTTACGTAGGAAAATAGGGCTTTGAGAAAGTTCTGCCTAAATGAGTTGTGTTTTCTGTATCAAGAAGAGGACAAGACGATCTGCTGCAAATGAGAATGACAGTTCGAAAAAGGAGTTTGAAAATAGTAAATGTAAATAGTAAAGTTGTTTGTGATAACGGGAAAAGGGGCAGATGAGGAATATGTAAAGGACTGCTGATTGGCTCCAAGGGCTCGATCAGCATTGGAAACCATAAATCTTCCCGGTGCCAGATTTTATGGCTGTGTGATTTCCTTTACAGACCACAGATGTAGCAGAGTAGACTAATGGTTAGATTGAACCATGGGTTTTCAGTCCTTATGCATCGGAAGAGAGATCGACAAGGGCAAAGGCCATGGATGTTAACAGGAGAATATTTGAAGGGATAGACCTGAGACTGAGACCAGGAAGGGGAGAGAAAGGGAAGAAGATAAGGCATGTTCTCTGAGGTTGACTGTAGGTATCAATGAAAGTAAGAGATTGCAGAATACATGAAGAGAAAAACTTGCAACTGGGATGTGATGTGTTTAGATTTAAGAGATGGAATGCTTTCAGTGGAAATGAGAAATTTAAAATAGCCAAAAGCAGTTTGCGTATTTTATCACGAAGGGAACACAGTACCTGGGAATTCCATGGTTGTGGACCTGGGATTGCAAACACAGTCTGTGGTAGGCACACGCCCAGAACAATATGTCTGTACTGTGAAAGAATGACGTCTTTCTTTCAGGCTATCAATGCTATGGAGAACGGTCCTACGAGGGTTAGAGAGATTGAGTTCCAGGTGGGATGATGGAGATGAAATGAAGTTCTTGCACTCCAAATCGACTGCACCTAATGTTAAAATAAACTCACACTGAACTGATATGTGAATTGGTTGTGTTAGTACCATGTCCGTCATCGTCATACCGCTATATAGCTTAGCATGTTAGAGGGTAAGAGCTGTTGTCCCCCTCCCATTAGACTGTGATTTCTTCTGTAGCAGGGACTGCCTCTCATTTATGTTTATACCCCCAACACTTAGTGTGTCTGGCACATCACAGGGGTTCAGTAATGTTTATTTCCTCACACAGACAGATTTAATCAGGAAGAATTCACAAACTAAGTAGGCTTTGAGCAACTGACTGTCCTTTTTGGTTTTTTTTTGAGAAAGAGAGAGAGAGCACATGAACTGGGGGTGGGGTAGGGGGGAGGAGAGCAAAGGGAGAGGGAGAGAGAGAATCCTAAGCAGGTTCTACGTCCAGCATGGAACCTAACATGGAGCTTGATTTCACAACCCTGAGATCATGACCTGAGCTGAAATCAAGAGTGGGACATTTAACTGACTGAGCCACCCAGGCGCCCCTGACTGTCTTTTCCATCACTGTTTTCTGTATTTGATTTGCCCTCCAAGGACCAACATGGCATAGAGTAGGTGCATAATAAATATTTGCAATCCATTGGTTACAAAATAGCATCTTTTCTTGATTGAAGAATTTTGGGCATTTCTTTGCTGTTATTTATGTAAATCTGCACCTGTATTTATACAGCTCATTTATTTCCTTAGTTCTGATAAAGAGATGTATTTTATTTCCTGAAAATACTCCTTTGCATAATTGTTTCTGCACCTCGTTGAAGATACTTATCCTCCAATTCTGATGATGAGAAAATGATTTTAGTAGTGGTGGGAGATCTCTGTATGTTGCATAGCTCCTATTAGAGCTCTAGGATGTTTACTGAAAATTCTTCTGAATATGTTATACCTATTGATTCAAAGGCTGTGTCTACCTAACAAAAGTGGGAGGTTGAACCCCCAACTTATTTTTACCTTTTTTTCCCCTCTTGACTGGCTCTCAGTCACAATCATGGGCTAATTACCCAAACAGCTCAAGTGCGGTTTAGGAAAATCAACAAGGACAGGTATCCTTTGACTAATATAAGATGGAAAAAATTTTGCCATTTTAAAAAAGGATGAAAAAGTCATTTTAATTACTGGACTATTTGTGTACTGGGATCTGGCATGACTACTTCTTCTCAGGTGCACAAACAATGTCAGAACTTGTTAGAATGTTTGGATCCTGTGCGATAGTCTCAAGATTTTCTGTTCTGTTCTCAATTTTAGGGGATACTGCTCTTCTTGTTTTTGACCAAAGTGGCCTTCCTTATTTTTATTATCCTCGGAGAGCTCATTATCTCTCTCTTTATCTATCTCTCTATCTCTATCTATCCTCTATCTATCTATCTATCTATCTATCTATCTATCTATCTATCATCTATCAATCATCTATCATCTCTCATTCTCTTTCTCTCTCCCTCTCTTTCTGCCAGGGAAGTTTGAGCTATTGGGTCTCTGGATATCCCTTATAAATAGTCATAAAATTCCATTTAACACATAAAGGGGCCATGAGGGTGTAAGCATTAACTGGTTAAATTGTGAATCCAAGTGAAATTCTTTCTTTTTCTTTTTTTTTTTTTAAAGATTTTATTTATTTATTTGACAGAGAGAGACAGCCAGCAAGAGAGGGAACACAAGCAGGGGGAGTGAGAGAGGAAGAAGCAGGTTCCCAGCGGAGCAGGGAGCCCGATGCAGGGCTTGATCCCAGGACTCCGGGATCAAGCCCTGAGCCAAAGGCAGACACTTAACGACTGAGCCACCCAGGCGCCCCCCAAGCGAGATTATTTCTAGATTCAATGGCCATCACAAATAGCCATATCCTAATCTATATTTTGGCCACAGATTTCAAACTCCCAGTGAGATCAGAGGCCAGATGTATTACTATTCTACCATAATTTCAGGATTTCTGGGTCAGGCTTAGTGAGGAGACAATGTCAAGTGTGAAAAACCAACACAAATTATTTCTTTGAAATCTGGGTCAGAACACAATTGTTGGTTTTTTTGAACATTTTATCAAATGTAGTTTAGATCACTTTGAACTTATAAGCAATGTGTGGAAGGAATAGTCTCATGGAGAAGAAATCTAAAGCCGGAGTACTTTTATTAGCTCTTTTCACCATTGACTTAAGAATCAACATTTACTTGGTGGGATTTATTTTTATAAAATGTCAGAAAGTAAAAAAAGAAATTATGTGTCAATTAATGTTCTCAATTTCTGAAGCAACTGAATGCTTCCTTTTTTAAAGTTAAAGGCTTTTCAAGAAAATTTAAAATAAGTATGCAATCCCAACCAGATGTTACTGTAATCCTTCTGAAAGACTAGTCAGAAGCAATTTTTTCATTCCAGATTGCTTGGCCTGTTGACGAGATTTTTCCAAATTCTTCTTGGATTCTAAGGAACCAAAGTAGGCATGCGTGGGGGGCACGAACCCTGTTATTTCCTACTATTAAGTTAGACAATTCGCTTTCGCTTTTTCAGATTGGGTTCAGACACATTTCCCTAATGTGTCAGGAAAGCTGGGCTCACCTCATGGCTCTTGTTTCACCTCTAAAGGAAGTATTTTTGGGTCAGTTTTCCCCAAGTCTGTTCCTGGATTCTTTTTTGGATCAAAACCAAACTTTGAGTTCCCTTTTGATATTGCCAGCCACAAGCTTCTAATAATCTACCTCTTCTCCAACTCTTTTCTTTTTCTTACACCCGAGGCACCTATCGATGGGATCCATGAAACTGTTTTTCTGTCTTCTCTTCTTCTATTATAATGTATTTTTGTACCATTTTCAAAGACCTCTTTTGAAAACATAATGCTTTTTTGGTGACTTTTCTTCCAATTGTAACTCAAAATTATATTAATGGATCTAGGCTGCTGAGCCACAAACCAAATACAGTGTCTAGTTACAGAGTTCCTAAAGAAAGCTGATGAATTGAAGAGGCTTGTCCTCTTTTGTCTACCTAGGTATTAGTTGGTGAAGTAGAGAATGATGAAGAAAACTAGTTATTCAATTTGTTGGAGAAGGATGTTAATTAAATCAAGGCATTTCATCCTCACCACAGTCCTATCATTAAGAGTGCCCTTATTTTTCTTCTATCATAGATAAGGAAACTGAGGTGCAAGGGGTTGAATAGCCTTCCTTGGACCCCATAGTTAGGAACGAGCAGAGCAGGGATTTAATCTCAAGTCTGTGTCATTTGGAAGACTGTACTCTTTTTTTTTTTAAGATTTTATTTATTTATTTGACACAGAGAGAGAGAACCTAAGCAGGGGGTGCAGAGGGAGAGGGAGAAGAAGACTCCCCTCTGAACAGAGAGCCTGAAGTGGGGCTCCATCCCAGCATCCTGGGACCATGACCTGAGCTGAAGGCAGACACTTAACCGACTGAGCCAACCAGGTGCCCCATGAAGACTGTACTCTTAACTACCCTACTACATCAACCCAACCAGCTATTCAGAAACATTTGCAGTAAACCATAAAAATAACTTCATTATGGTGACAACTCAAGGCTCAGCTGATACGAATGTTGGGTTAGTGGTCCTGCCTTGCACAGTACTGTATAGTGATGCCCAGAATCCCTCCATTGAGTCTGAAGAGAAAAGTATTACCTTCCAGTGGGGGTTAAACTCAGGGAAACCAATGCATATTCAAAAAACCCACAAGAAATTAATTTATAAAGCAGGAGTTCAAATTATTTCTGTAAAGAGAAACACATGTTCACAAGATGACAAATGTTGATCGTTTGGAATGAGTTTTCTCTTTAGTTAGGTAGATTCACTTAGGAGATCCATAACATGTTAGAAAGGTTCTTACTCAGAAAAAAAACCCCAATATTCATAATGGGTTTTCTTTAAATTACTACAACTGAGTGATTATTATGGGCCGAATTGTAACTTCAAATTTACATGTTGAAGTCCTAACCCTCAGTATCTCAGAATGTGAGTGTGTATGGAGACAGAACCTTTAAAGAGGTAATTAAGGTAAAAATGAGGTCATAAGGGTGGGTCCTTCCTCCAGTGTGACTGGTGTCCTCATAAGAAGAGATTCAGACACACACCTGTGATCACACCGAGGAAAAGAACAGTGAGAAGGTGGCCGTCGGTGAGCCAAAGAAGGAGGTCTTGGAAGAAAGCAAACCCGTGCACACCTTGTTGCTGCATTTCCAGAGCTGTGGGAAAATATCTTTCTGTTGTTTAAGCCACTTGGTCTGTGGTATTTTGTGATGACAGCCCTAGTAACTTAATATGATAATTATATTTTTTTACTGTAGAATTATTTCCATTTCATTAAATAATATTGGCCATTAAAATCAGAGTTTACTTTTTCTAAACAGTCCTGAGATGTACCGAACGATTTTTAATCTGTTTCCTAGATTCTGTACCTAATGAATTGTGTACTAAATGAATCGGTACTAGTTTTCTTCACTAATAAATTCTGTTATTTTTAAAACTACTTTGATTAGATTTGGTAAGCATTCCAGACAAACCCTGAGCAATTAAAATATAACGTGAACCACTAACGCTCACATTATTAAAGTTGCTAATAGGCACATTTAAAAAATAAAAAGAAAAGGTGAGGTTTAATTTCAACAATATATGAATATATATTAGTGTATGTTATGTCTTATATGTGTTAATATTACATATAATACATTCAAAATAGAATCATTTCAATATGTAGTCGATATACAATTATTAATGTGAAATTTTCCAATTTTTTCCCTCATACTAAGTCTTCATAATCTAATGTTTACTTTACTCTTAGGGCAGATATCATTCTGGACCAATCAAGTTTTAAATGCTCAACAGTCAATGTAGCTAGTGTGTGGGACAGCTCTAAACCTGTTGTTGAATCTTTTTCTATCAGCACTGGATTTGCACATCTTTTTTAAAGATTTATTTATTTGAGAGAGAGAGAGAGAGAAAGAGAATGTGTGTGAGTGGGGGAAGGGGCAGAGGGAGAGAATCTTCCAGCAGACTCCTCAGGGACTGCCGAGCATGCCACGGGGATCCCACGACCCATGAGATCATGACCTGAGCCAAAACCAAGAGCCTGACATTCAACCAACTGAGCCACCCAGGTGCCCCCTATTTGCATATCTTTTTAAGGCAATGTTTCTGCAGATGTCTGAGGTCACCGATTTTACGTTGGTTATTTGAAGTTTCAGTTTCTGAATGTGATATCCTCTTACATGAAAGCATCAACTTTATCTGAGTTTACTGCCACTTTATGTAACAAATTCCTGATTGACAAAGTGTGATAAAAGGAAGTCATTACTAAAATTCCAATCAGATAATATTTTCCTGTTCAGGCTTCCTGGAAACATCAATAGATATTTATGAGCTGGCCTGCTACATGCAAGGTACTAAGAGGGAAAATGTGTGTAAAGTTGTTTATTTTCAAATTGAATTATCTTAAATATTAAAAATCTCTAAATGGATTAAAGGGGAAAATGCTTCCATTTGTTGGTCTTTTACTAGGTACTGACACATGTGATCTTATTTATCTTTTTTTAAAAAAGATTTTATTTATTTGAGAGAGAGAGAGAGAGCATGCATGCCCACAAGTGGGGGAGAAGGGCAGAGGGAGAGAGAGAAGCAGACTCCCCACTGAGCAGGAAGCCCAACTTGGGGCTCGATCCCAGAACCCTGAGATCATGACCTGAGCCGAAGCCAGATGCTTAACCGACTGAGCCACCCAGGGGCCCCTTACTTATCTTTTAAAAGTCTTGTAAGCTTTATACAAATGAGAAAACTGAAGCTTCATAGTTTTAAGTAAATTTCCCAAGATCGCCTTGTTCACAATTGATGGAGTTTCTCATTCATATGCTTTACATCTGAGAAATTTCAAAGCAACACGAAGCGTGTGAATTTTGCAGAAACCATTAAATCTAGCATGGGTTTTGAAGTAGGCTAAGCTCAAGTTCAAGGTTCCAGCTCTTCTATTTACTAGGCTTTTTGTCTTTGTTTTATCTTATTTAAACTCCACGAGCCTGTTTCCTCATTTAGAAAATGGGCATCATAATAGCTCCTATCTCTTAGGGCTGTGTGAGGACTGAGTGAGCTAATTCAGGGAAAGTACACTGTGTGAGCATATATTAATGACTCACCAAACATAAGCTCTTTGTTCTTTTTTATCATCACTAGTGACAGGCCTGGTATACATTAACTCTTTCAATTTGCAGGAATTTTTTTGACCATTCGGTAGAACAGAATACATTTTTATATTTTAAATATGATTAAGCAGAGAAGCCTGAAATACGTTTCTATAATTAACTGCTCCAACTGTGTTAGCGCATGAGAACAGCTTTCAGAAGGAGCTCTGACATTCCCCAAGAGCCAGGGAGAGGCCAGCGCTGATGTCTTCTCTACCTGTGAATGAACCGTTTTATCCTTCGGAGGTGGGGACCTTGATTTCTTTTTTAAAGATACCTGAATTCTGGCCAGTGCTGCTTTAGGATTCGATGTGCCATGTGACCCATCTCAAAGGAGATAGAATAAAGTTTTTCAAAGGTCACATCTCAGCCACTTAAAATGTTTATGTTTTTATTATGGCTGAAGATCGTATTATGGCAATTGCAATAAAAACAACCGAAGTCAAAATGAACCAATGAACACAACAAAAACAGAGAAAGAAAGGGGTGGGGGGGGGAGAGCTTCCGTTTAGGGTTCAAATGCTTCCACTCATCAGTCTTAACCTTTTTGATAATTGTATTATGTGCAGCAGCAAAGAAACAAAAGGGGATAAAGGTCTTAAGAGTTATATTGATAAACTATGTGTGGTGCTCAAAAATGGCATGGAATATCTTGTTTAAGCTGTAAAAATATATTAGCATGTCATGTTATCTTCATAAATTCTTCTCACACATAGGGTGGGTGGAGTTCCCAAATCCCAAGGCACATTACCAATTCGGTTGGTCGCCGCAATTCATCAATTGTTTTGTCACATATTTTCAGGCTCACAGTTGGGACTGAGGTATTATGATTCTAGAGGGTTTGATAATAGGTGAGTTATTAGCTGTTGGGGACAGATTTGTTTCGGAGCCTTTCTGTGGCAGTCTGTTATATGGGAAGGCAATCATTTTCACGGAGTTTGCTCCCTCAGACTTAAAGAGATTCTGAATATAGCTTGTAATTTTTTTCCTAGTAAAATTTCATTAGTGGTTAATTATGATTGGTAGAGCTTACCGGAAGTTCACCAAGTGTGTTGAGAGTTCAAACATGGCCAGTTTTAAGCGGTATCATGATGGGATGGACAGCTCTTGGTATTCTCTCTCGCCATGTTTATACACACTGTCTATCAGTCTTCAGTGTATTATTGCATGTTGAACTTGTGATTTTAACCTTTTTGGAAAACAAAAAGGACTTTCAGAATTGACTTTTCTCAGTCTGGGCAACTTTACATTTTGGTTTTTGAGCATTTGCCTCGTACTATATGATTTGGGGTAAGAAATAATTCGAGGAATGTTTAAACAGCATCTAACTTTGATGGGGTGCAAGAAGGTAATTGCTTTTTGTGGATGTTGTGTTGCAGATCAGGCCAGATGAACCCAAAGTGTGCTGAAGTCCGGTCAGTCCCATCTACAAGTTTCTCAAAGAAGCCCGATTGTATCAAAGGCAGATTAAGCAGAGTTAATTTCTCTTCGAAAAGTGCACATTTGTAAGAAACATGAAAAAGATAAAACATAAAGGAATATAATAAGTTTCTCCATATATTTTTCTGACAGTTTCAAGTTTCTATTCTAGAAGGGTATCCTCATATTTAGATAGGTACTTTAGTTCACACAATTGTGATCAACTTCAAAATTAGCTTGACTATTAAAATTATTAGTTGCTTATACTTTTTTCAGTAAGGGCAGGAGGAAATGCAAATAAAGGAGGATTTCGAAAAAATCAATGCAAAACATAGTTATATTGAAGTAATACATAATTAAATATATAATTTGGATTAGGCTGAATCAAAAGTTTTTGCTAAGAATATAATGCTGTCAGAGTTTTGTGCTGTCTTTCCTCTCTGTTTTACTGGAGACAGGGTTATTCTGAAAACTGCATCTATTATCTCCTAACTAGAGAATATAGAAAGAGAAATGAAAAAACTTTATAAAAAATGGAAAAATGGTCACCACGGCAGTAGATCTCCCAAATGGCAGCTGTGTATAGAGCAAACATTCCAGAATACTGGAATAGATTTAAAATATTGCTGATCTTCTGTTTATGTTCTTGCTGTGTTGGGATATGAACATTTTTTGATGAGGGGTATTTCTGTTTCAGCAATGAATTATGTGGCTCAATTATCTGGAATAGGATTCGGGGCCTGAAAGATATTTGATTATATGTTATACAGGGCTCATAACTGAAATGGGGTATGAGTGTTAGACATTATACATCCATTTAGCAGTTATGTAAATTATTTCTGATAAATTATTTCGAGCCCTTTTTTCAGCCTTATACCTCTCATGCTATTTTGGAGAGCCCCTGGCCTAGGGCAGATTCAGTCCTAGGTTTTATTTAAAAATGCTTTATAGAGGATACAAAATAAATCTAAGTCATAGACTATATTCTAGAAGCTTCCTAGAATATTTTGGGAAAGCAGCACCCATTCTTAGAGGAAGAAGACCAATGAGGGCCTAAGGTGCTATGGAACGCTTGCACTTGGGCAGGCAATGAACCGGGAGGAGGATAATCCCAACCTATATTGGGGGCGGGGCAAGCTGAATGGGGGTTGAAGTTGAAATGTGTCTGCGTGAGGAATTATGTGGCTCTTCTCCCTCTTACCTATTTTAGCTCAGTCACTTATTCAATATTTGTTGTGCATATTTGTTGTGCATCTACCATGGTTCGGGTAACTCGAACCATAATGGCACATTATGCTGAAGATAATGAACACAGTTGCTGCCTTCATGACTTTTAAGATCTGGTGGGCGGTAGGCATGAAACATGAAAACAAACAAATGTATAAAACAACACACTGTGCTAGGCAATAGTAAAGAAAAGCAAGATGCTATGAAAGAGGTTGCGGATTGGGGAATGCAGGTCTGAAGAAGAGACATTTAAGCTGAGATTTGAAGGATATACCTATTAAAATATAGACACACTTCTTATATAGGATATGCTAAAATTAGAATTTCTTTTCTTTTAAGATTTTATTTATTTATTTGAAAGACAGAGAGGAAGAGAGAGAGCATGAACAGGGGGAGGGGAGAAGCAGACTCTCCTGCTGAGCAGGGAGCCTGCTGGGGCTCGATCCCCGGAGCCTGGGATCATGACCAGAGCTGAAGGCAGTCGCCTAACTGACTGAGCCACTCAGGAGCCCTAAAATTAGAATGTCTACCGACTTGCTTTTTTATAGTCATGTGTATGACAAATGAGGTAAAGAAATATCTAGAACATACTCATTTAATTAGCAAGTGTATCCTCAGAGGCTCACCAAGAAACAGATGCCACCTGCAAAATGGAGAACTTGAGGAGGGTTAAAAACATTTTATAAAGCTGTGGTGATGGTGTAGGGAAGTGACAAGGGATAGAGCAGTTTTTTCAGGGCCATTAATAGCAGAGCTGTCACAATACCTAGACCCAAAGGGACAAGATGGGGGGCATGGAGACCTGAGTACTAGGGAGAGGTATTGCCTTGAGATGAATATGACCTTGGTTGAGGGACACAGCAGCCTGAGGTGCCCCCAGTGTGAGAAGGCAGGGCTTGTGTGTGGGGGTACAACCTGGAATCTCACTCTCCTTTTCTTTCTGTTCTCCTAGTAATGATCCCCTTTAGCTGGACCCAACTAGAAGTCATAAGATGCTGAGTTTCACATGGGTTGGACTACCAGTTAGAGATCATGGTCCAGAAGGTAGAACACGGACTTTGGAGAGAAACAAGATACCTCACAAAGCGAGTCTAAACGAAGCTCTCACCATAGACAGAGCTCAGAGGTGGGGAAGGGGTGTGAAAGAACAATAAGCCTTGTGAAAAGATTTATGAAGATTCGCTCTGTTTTGAGTTCATCGGTGGTGGGCATGGTGGGGTCTGTCAGAATAAAAAATATGGCTTCTGGAGACTATTATACTAGCTCTTCTAAGAATTTCTCCTACTGGCTATTCAGACTTCTCTTCCAGGGGCTGTGTTTTCTCTGTAATGTCTGCCATAATACCTGAATCACTCGGGAAGTAATAGCACCCATGATGGCACTGCCACAGGAAGTGCAACGGGCCAGGAACAGCTCATGGCTGAGCAGTGTGCTCCCACAGTTACCTACCCAGACACCTTCATTCAACATATTCCTGCACATTCCTACAGTGCCACTTCTCCTAGGACCACTGCTCTGCTCTTTCTTTGGGTTGTTTTGTCTCCCCCCCCCCCCCTCAGCAAGGCTGGGGATGTGGAAATGAAGAAAGGCAGAAGTTGAAACGTGCTGTAATGCTAGCTGACATGTGAACGTTGGGATTCCTGTGTAAGAGGAAGGAATGGCCATATTTACCAACCAGCGCCAATCCCCCTTTCCGCCTCAGTTTCAAATTCTGCAGGAAAGAGACAGCTCTGAAAATTTACGAGCCATAACTTGCTCTTCATTACTTGGTTACAGGGTAAGCAATGAGCACCCAAGCCTAAGGGTCACCTGCGGGTCTGGAAATCTTTGTAATTTTATAGGGAAGTTCATGGGCTGCGGGAGGAGTGATGAAGTGCTGAGAAGCCACTCATGCATCGGAGACCGCTAAGTAGTTTTGTTATAAATAAGGATATACATATGCACAGGGCTCTTTCATTAGAACATTCTCCCCCAACGTGAGAATCTCAGTTAATGGCTACGGTGGCCCAGTGAATTGGGCAGCGCAGGCCTCGCAAACTTCCATTTCAGGGACACTGAGACTCAGAGGCCAACACGACCTGCCAGGGTCCTGCGGCTGGGGAACGGCAGAGGTGCTGGAAACGAGTTCCAACTAAAAAGAAAAAAAATCACAACAGTTTCCAATGGAAGATTTCAAAGCAGAGAACGTCTAGGCCTTTTACAGTTCTCAGAAAATTCCAGAGTGTGGCGAGAATCGGGAACTTTTACGGAGTTTGTTTATAAATTTGTCCAATGAAAAGAGAACTGTGGTTGGAGGTAAAATTATACTCTGTTGGAACTGCTGTTCAAATACCTCTTTCCTTCTTTTTTTCCTCTTCGGAATACTAGTAGCAGGATGGGAAGCCTGCTTCTCTCTTCGCTGTCATGAGCGGTTAGTCTCGGTAAAATGAGGACTCTGCAGCTTTGCGAGCAGGGAGGTTACCTGATCTGACTTCCGGTTTTGCAAAGGCTCCTCTGGCCACTGTTCTGAGAGCAGGCGTTGGGTAAGGAGGAGGGTCCAACTGAAAGGCCCTAGCAGCCTGATATGCGAGCGGTGATAACGGGGTTTTGGACAAAAGTAGCGGAAGAGATGGTAACAAGTATTGTGACCTGGATATATTTTGAAAGCAGAGCCAGCAGGACTTCGTGACAATTTAGATGTGGTTTGTGAAGGAAAGAGAGGAGTCGAGGATTAATACGTGTTTGGCCTGAGTAACTGGAAGGAGGTACCATCAAAGAAGATGGGGAAGAATGAGGTGAAGCCAATTTGGAGGGAAGATCAAGAGGTCAGTTTCGCAAATGTTGAGCTTGGAGGATCTGTTACACATTTGTATTTCGTCCCTCCCTCCTTCCCCCCCTCCCTTCCTTCTGTCCTTCCTTCCTTCCATCCTTCCTTCCCTCTTTCCTTCCCCTTTGTTTCACTCTTTCTCTCTTTCTTTCTTTGTCCTGCCCTTTCCCTGTGTAACAAATTCAAATAACACCCAGTTATAGTTACAGTTTTGTAGGTCAGAAGTCAGGCAGTGCACGGCTGGATTCACTGTTCAGGGTTTCACAAGGCTGCAATCAACCGGTCGGTAAGGCTGAGTTCTTGTCTAAAAGCCCTGGAGAGCAATCCACTTCTAGGTTCATTTAAGTTGTTGGAGGAATTCAGTTTCTTGTGGTGGTAGGTCTGAGATCCCTGTTCCCTCCCTCTATGTCAGGCGGGAGCCTCTCAGCAGCTAGAGTCCGCTCTGAAGTCTTTGCTCCATGACCTTGCCCTCCTTCAGCAATGGAAAATTTCCCTCATGTTGAATTCCTTTCATGCTTCAACTTTCTGACTTCTTTTTCAGAGACCAGTTGGAGAAAGCTCTCTGCTTTTAAAAGACTCATATGATTAGGTCAGGCCCACCTGTATATCTCCCACCCTCCATCTTAAAAAAAAATTTATTCTCAATTTGCTGAATTTTGTTCTAAGTATCAAGAAACCTGAAAAGGAGCTATGTATAACAAATCGTTACTAGAAAACATAAGTAACTGTTCAAAAAAGAACAGACAGTTCGATTAAAGTATAGATAATAGCAATGCTTCACCATCCTCTAATACTTCTGCCCTTTTCTGGAAATATTATTTTATTAAAGTATAACTGACGTATAACATCATATTAGTTTATGATATACAGCATAAGTATTTGATATCGGTGTACACTGAAACGATTAAGACAATAAGTCTGGTTATGATCAGCACCATAAAAAGTTAGAAATTTTTTATTTTTTTAACCTTAGGATGAGAATTTTCAAGATATATTCTCTCAGCAACTTTCAAGTATGCAATACGATACTATTGGCTATCGGTACCATGCTGTATATTACATCCCCATGACTTACGCATTTTATAACTGTGAGTTTGTAGCGCTTTTTTTTTTTTTAAAGATTTTATTTATTTATTTGACAGAGATAGAGACAGCCAGCGAGAGAGGGAACACAAGCAGGGGAAGTGGGAGAGGAAGAAGCAGGCTCATAGCGGAGGAGCCTGATGTGGGGCTCGATCCCGTAACGCTGGGATCACGCCCTGAGCCGAAGGCAGACGCTTAACCGCTGTGCCACCCAGGCGCCCCATGTAGCTCTTGATCCCCTTCACCTATTTCACCCACCTCCTTACTTTCCTCCCCTTTGGCAACTATCAGTCTATTCTCTGTTATCTATGAGTTCTTGTTTTGTTTTTTTAGATTCCACATATAAGTGAAATCATATGGCATTTGTCTCTCCCTGTCTGACATAACTTCAGTTAGCATAATACCCTCAAGGTCCATCCATATTGTGGCAAATGACAAGATTTCATTCTTCTTGATGGCTGAGTAGTATTCCAATGTACATATATACCACATCCTCTTTATCCATTCACCTATCAGTGAACAATTAGGTTGTTTCTATATCTTGGTTATTATAAATAATGATACACTATACATAGTGGGACATCTATCTTTTCAAATTAGTGTTTTTGTTTTCTTCAGATGAATACCCAGAAGTGGGATTGCTGAGTCATATGGTAGTTCAATGTTGTTGTTGTTGTTGTTTTAAGATTTATTTATTTATTCTAGAGAGAGAGAAAGCATGAATGGGAATGGCAGAGAGAGAGGGAGAAAGAATCTCAAGCAGACTCTGGGCTGAGTGTGGAGCCCAACATGGGGCTCAATCTCATGACCTGAGCCAAAACCAAAAGTCAGATGCTCACCCAACAGCACTACCCAGGTACCACGGTAGCTCTATTTTTAATTTTTCGAGACAACTCCATACTGTTTTCCATAGTGGTTGCACCACTTTACATTCCCACCATCAGTAGATGAGGGTTCTCTTTTCTCCACATTTTTTGCCAATACTTATTATTTCTAGTTTTTTTGATAATAGCTATTCTAACAGGTGTGAGGCGATATCTCATTGTGGTTTTGATTTCTATTTCCTGATGATGAGTGATGTTGAGCATCTTTTCATGTGCCTGTTGCTCATTTGTACATCTTCTTTGGAAAAATGTCTATTCAAATCCTCTGCCTATATTTTAATTGAATTATTTGTTTTTTTTTGTTATTGAGTTGTAGGAGCTCTTTATATATTTTGGATATTAACCTCTTATCAGATGTATGATTTGCAAATATCTTCTCCTATTCAGTAGGTTGCCTCTTCATTTTGCTGATGGTTTCTTTCACAATGCAGAAGCTTTTAGTTTGATGTAGTCCCACTTGTTTATTTTTCTTTTGTTGCCCTTGTGTTTGGAGTCAGGTCCAAAAAACCATCTCCAAGAACAAAGTTTTCCCATCATTTACGGAAGAGACTGTCTTTCCCCATTGTATATTCTTGCCTCTGTTGTTGTAAATTAATTGACCATATATGTGTGGGTTCATTTCTGGGCTTTCTATTTGGTTTCATTGATCTATGTGTCTGTTTTTATGCCAATACCATACTGTTTTAATTTCTATGTGTTTGCAATATAGTTTGAAATCAGGGAAAGTGATCTAGCGTTGTGCTTCTTTCTCAAAATATCTTGGGCTATATGGAATCTTTAGTAGTTCCAAATAAATTTTAGGATTATTTATCCTATTTCTGTGAAAAATGCCTTTGGAATTTTGATAGGGATTGCACTGAATCTGCAGGTTGCTTTAAGTAGTATGTACATTTTAACAATATTAATTCTTCCAATCTGTGAGCGTGGGATATATTTCCATTTACCTATGTCGTCTTCAACCTCTTTCATCAGTGTCTTATTGTTTTTAGTCCATAGGTCTTTCACCTCTTTGGTTCAGTTTATTCTTAGGTATTTTATTCTCTTGTTGTAATTATAAAAGGGATTGTTTTAAACATTTCTTTTAATTTTATCATCCATTCCCATCTCCTCTCCTTACCACCGCCCCCCCACAACCGGCCTTTTAAAATTTAAAAATTTAACTGTGCCATGTCACATAACATCACTACAGGAGGAAGATCCATCATATTTATAGTCCCAGGGATTTTGCAGGGCATGTATACAAGGGCCAGGAATGTTGGGGGACCACCTCAGAATTCTGCTTACCACAGTATCCAAGAGAAATGTTGAATAGAAGTCTGGATAGTCACATTTAGAGTTCAGGAGAGAATTTTGGGAGTCCTTGTGGTCCAGATAATACTTCAAGCTGTGAGGCTGAGCTAACTATGAATGAATCTAGATATTAAAGAAAAGAGGCTCAAAGAGTGAGCTCTGGGGAATGTCAAATTTTTTAAAAGATTTTATTTATTTATTTGACAGAGAGAATGAGGAAGCACAATTAGGGGGAGCAGCAGAGGGAGAGTGAGAAGAAGGCTCCCAGCCTAGGGAGCTCGATGTGGGCCTTGATCCCAGGACCCCACGATCATGACCTGAGTTGAAGGCAGATATTTAACCATCTGAGCAACCCAGGCGCCTCTGGGGAATGTCAATCTTGAGAGGTCTGAGAGAAGAGAAGAAACCAGTAAAGGAAACTGAGAAGGGGTGACTAGTAAGGTGGAAAGAGATCCAAGAATGTGGTTTTCTAGAAGCTGAGTTTTAAAAAAGAATATCAAATGTCAATATCAATTTAATAAATTGTATCAAATGCTGCTGCTAGATTAAGTAACATGAACAAAAAGAATTGATCATTAAATTTAACAAAATGGAGGTCTTCAGTGACTTTGATGAGAATGATTTTTTTTTTTTTATAGAGAGGAGGGAGAGGAAGTCTGTCAAAAGTGGAAGAAGAGAGAATGCAAGGAGACAAATTTGAAATGGTTACTCTAGACTGTTCTTTGAGAAGATTTGCCATAAAGGGAGCTGAGAAATGATAGTAGCTGGTACAAGGCAAAGTGGAGCCAAAAATGGGAATAAAACTATGATTAAAGATGGGATAAATAACGTTTGTATGTTGAAGGAAATGATCAGTTCGAGAGGAAAAAAATTAATGATATAGCATAGAGAGATGAGAATTGCCGTGTGGCCTTGAATAGGCAAAAGACTAAAGATCAAATGCACAAATGGATGAGTCAGCTTTAGATAGGAGCGTGGGGTATCCTTTTACAGTAACTGGTGGGAAGCAGAATATTTGGTTACACACTGGGCCATAACCTATAGATGTGTAGCTTGTGCTCTGCTCAAGGTTGTCTTCCTGAGGAGAGTGGAGGAGCTGAAATGTAGCCACACTGTGTGCCTTGATGTGGGACCAAATCTATCCAGCAGAAGGAGCATAAAAGTATCATTTGGGATACATATACTCATAGATGGTGTTATAAGCTGAATCATGTGTCCCCCTCTAACCCGATTCATATGTTGAAGGCCTAATCCCCAGTTCCTCAGAATGAGACTATATTTGGAGATAAGGTCCTTAAAGAGGTAAGTAAGGTACAATGAGGTCGTAAAGGTGAAGGGTTAATCCAATATGACTGGTGTCCTTATAAGAAGAGGAGAAAAGAGACACCAAGAATGTGTAGGCAAAAAGAAAAGAACATGTGAAGACATAGGAAGAAGACAACCAGCTGCAAGCCAAGGAGAAAGGCCTTGGAAGAAACCAAAACTGCGCACATCTGACCTTGAACTTCCAGCATGCAGAGATGCAAGACGATACCTTTCTGTTGCTTAAACCACTTCGTCTGTGGGACTTTGTTATGGCAGTCCCAGCAAACTAATTTAAGTGGGTAGAGGTGGTGGTGGAACTCTGTGGAAGTTCTTTTTGGATTGCTTCAGTTTTTCTCAGTCAGGTGGAATCTTTAAAATATAGGCGTAGAGATGTGGTCTCTACATTGAATACTATTTAAATTATTTTCTTTTTTTCATGGGTTTGTGTTGTTTATTTGCTAGAATCTGACCATAGATACTTAGTTCATCAGTTTTGAGGTTTTCAACATTTTCTGCAGCTGCTAGTGCAATAAGATAAGGAAAAAAAATTGGAGGCATAAGGAAGAATAAAACTGTCATTATTTGTGGGTCATTATTTATATAATTACCAAACAATATAAACAAATTTTTATTAAAGATAAGAAAAAATACACAAACTAATCAGACTGTTTAAAGAAAAAAAAAAAAACGATGAACATGGGATTTAGCGGAGAGGGAGGAGATGGGAAAAGGGTCTATGTGGCCAGATGTGAGTTGTTATCATGGCACTAGCTTATGTTTTGGGTGGTGATTTCATGAATGTTTATTACATTATTAAAAATGCCAACTAAGTAATCAACCAACTAAATAAATGTGGGCTAAGCCTGGACCAATGATGAATGTGTACTATGAATGAAAAATTATAATTAATCTAATTTTGTGTACCTTGGGCACAAATAAAAAAATATCATAATCACCATGTGTTTAGCAATTTGCAATTTATGATATGTTTTTATACCCATTCCTTGTCTTGATAATCATTTGAAATATCTCCTTTGATTTTCAAGGTGGTTCTGTAAGGTAAAACTTTATCCTCATTTTCCTGTAAAGACAGGGATCTAGGAATATTAAATTAATGTCACATTGCTCATGGGTGGTGTTGTTAGAACTTGAAGTGTCCTCCTCAACTTCATGCCAAGTATCACATCTAGCGATGTTTTCCCAATTGTTGAGTTGAAAGCCTAAGTCTAAAATCATTCACCGTATTTGGATGTTGTTTGATTTGCCTTGCTGTCGTCTCGTACATTGCCTTTATCTTTCAAACAAATTCAGTGAATTCTTTTAACATTCATGTGCGTAAGAGCTGTCCATACATTTGAAAATTAAAATAAACAGATTGATGTAATTGAAATTTAGCTGTTTAGAGAGTGAGAGTGTACAGTTTTTAATTCTGATTCAATCCTTAGCCAATATTAGTTCCATTGTCTTACTATTCTACTAAAATCAGAGAATGCAAGTAGCCTCAAAAACGCAGACATCCTCCCCACCCCACAAGCTTGATAACAGACTGACTAGAAACCAAATACATGAATGGTGATGTAAATGAGACTCTTAAGTTTCGCTCAGCGATGGAGGGTAGAGGGACCTTAAGATGACTATTTCATTAAGAAAGGTCTTCCCACCAATAACTTTCATTTGCCCTATTTATTCTTTTATAATGTCAAGTTAAGGCAGATATTATTATTAAATTCTATTTAATATAATGTATTCACTTTTCTAGCTTCAAAATATTCACCCAGAA
This sequence comes from Ursus americanus, assembly GCF_024610735.1. Lineage (NCBI taxonomy): Eukaryota > Metazoa > Chordata > Mammalia > Carnivora > Ursidae > Ursus > Ursus americanus. Next base: position 59,611,491 of record NC_142139.1, read on the forward strand.
GGGTACAATGAAGTTAGAAATGGGCATTCTTTACTGTTTTTTGATTGGGGGAGGTATTTTACTAATTTATTCTTGCATTCAGTAAGACACTAATTTTTCAACTGACTTAATTTTTCAGTTTTACAAGAAATATTGTACACTTCACACTTATTTCTTCTGTGATTGGTTTTATTCGGAAGCTGTGGAGAGTCATATACTTTTTTGCAGCCACGTCTCTGCTCAGAGCATGACTCGCTCCCCTGGAAGGCACTGCTGTGTTCTGTTAACAGCATGTTGGCTTTAACTTGGTAAATAATGACAAACAGCATCAAAGTTTAGTATGAAGATATAGCACTGAGCGGTCATGCCCTTGGTCGCTGTATCATTCATGCAGACACAATTATTGTAGAACTGACTACATGCAGCTTCATGCACTGCTACATACCGTGTACAAAATTTCATGCACTAATTATTCTCTCTCCAGTAAGTTTCTAAGATGTCTGAAGACAGGTGGGTCATACCTTTTGTTTTGAGTGCAATATTTTTTGTTGTTGTTGGATAAAACATTTTTTTAGAAGATTTTATTGATTTATTTGAGGGAGAGAGAGACAGAGAGATTACAAGCAGGGGGAGCGGGAGAGGGAGAAGCAGGCTCCCACTGAAAAGAGAGCCCGACACAGGGCTCAATCCCAGAATCCTGGGACCATGACGTGAGCCGAAGGCAGACGCTTAACCAACTGAGCCACCCAGGAGCCCCTGGATAAAACATTCTATTCATTTATTCAACTGTCGCTTATCCAGTGCTCATTCTGAGCCAGGGCTTTTGCTAAGTACTGCCATACAAGCATTTGCTATTTATTAATTCAACACATTTCTGAGTGTGTAACATCTGCCGGATTCTTGAGATACAGGTATAAAATAAATTAAATTTCTAATTTTGTGTACCTTCCGTTTTAGTTGGGAAGGGCAAACAATAAAGAAATAAATAACCTATATGTATTATTAAGTAGTGATAAGGGCAATGAAGAAAATGAAACAAGGTAAAGCAATAGGGAGGGATAGAGTGTGAGTGTGGGGATAGTTGAGCGAAGATGGTGAGGAAGGTCCTCTCTGAGAGATGGCATTGGAGCAGGGACCTGAGTGAAGTGGGGGGGGGTGCTGAGCTAAGCAAATGTCTGACAGGAGAGAGTTCTTGGCCACGGGAAGAGCAAGTTCAAATGCCCGGGATGGGAGATGCTCTTGGCATGTCCTGGCGCAGCGAGAAGGTAAACTGGCTGGAAGGCCCTACGCTCCAGGGAGGGCTCCCTGGAGGTAAAGTCAGAGAGGAGGAAGGGCCAGATCAGAAAGGGCTCTAAAGGATTTGAGTCTATATGCGGTGGAAAGATGTTGGAGGTTTTAAGTAAGGCACTGATATGGTCTGATTTATGATGAATAAGACAAATGAAAAAGATTTTGAAACTGCTCTAAAGAAACTTAAAATCTATTATTCAAAGTTTTACTATACAAACATTCATAGGCATTCTTATTAAACTATGAAATTAAAAAAATAAATTTACTAAAAATTAAAATATTCCCGCTATGTGTATGGTCTATGTAGAGAGAGAGAGAGAGTGTGTGTGTGTGTATATATATATATATATATATATATATAAATATATATAATTGTGGGAAGAGGCAAATTGCAAATTTAAGTGGAAAATTATAACCTCAAAAGTTATAAAGATGAGGAATGTAGCATTTATAAACTAAAAACTCAAATCCAAGAAATGTAGTTTATTCATTTGAGAAACAAAAGTGGTGGCTGTTTTTTTAAATTTTACTTCCATATTTTTGTACCTCAAAATGCCAGCATATGACTTACTATTTTTGCAAGAATATTAATTACTGTTATTTGTTAGTTTTTTATTTTACTTTATTTGAGAGAGAGAGTGAACGAGAGGGAGAGAGCATGAGCAGGGAGAGAAGCAGAGGCAGAGGGAGAAGCAGACTCCCTGCTGCAACGGAGCCCAATGTGGGGGGTCTATCCCAAGACTCCGGAATCATAACCTGAGCCGAGGGCAGACGCTAAATCGACTGAGCCACCCAGGTGCCCCTAAATTACTACAATTCAAATAGTAGGTCCCAAAGAAAATTTGATAAATATTTACAGCACATGTTTGCTTTAAATTAGGGCATAGTGGTTGGTTGTGTAGTGAATCTGAATAGAAACATAATTATATGATCTTAAGGATCAAATAATCAAAGGTCCTTCTTTTTTTTCTGTCCATAGATGAGATTTTAGCCCTGTAACTAAGGGGTCTGGTTTGTAATATTAATTTTGGTGCTAATGTGATAGGTGGCTTTGAGCAAGACTGCAATGATGGTAACAGCTAACGCAAATTGAGTTCTGTGAACCGTGCTCTTTGTGCTGGTGTTTTCTTGCCAGAGTTTGGGACCAAAGGAGAGATAAAGAGCAGCTGGTCAGATGGAGAACCAAATATCACCTTTAGGGCTAACGAAGCGGTTATCAGGCATTGTGGCAACAACAGGTTTCTAAATACTGAAGCCCGGGATAAGAGATTTCTGCGTGCAGGCTTGGGCCAGGCTGGTGGACTGTGACTTTCCATTGAAGGGCATCCTGAGGTGTATAGAACAGAGCAAAAGTTGAGTCTTGTGTGGGTATTTAATCCTAGGGTAAAGGAGAGCAAGGATCTGGGCTACATCATTCTACCCCTTCTTCCAAAATCATAGATGTATTTAAGGATGTTCCCTCTTCATGGAAGTTACGCTAATGGAGAAGACCTTTTTTTCCTGGTAATGAATCTCATTTAATTCTCACAGAAACCCCACAGAATAGGTATTATTATCACAGAAACCAAGGCACAGAGAAGTGAAGTGAAGCGTGTTGGCAACGTCCCACCGTGAGGCTGTGGTGGAGACATCCTTGAACCCAGGCAGTCTGGCCCCAGACTTCGCATTTTCTGTTCTCTAATCTTTTTGAGCTGAACTTTCTTATCTGAAAAATGACGGGGTTAGGCTAGAAAAATCTCTAAAAATTCCTTTCGACTTTAAAATGCTTTAATATGTCTTTTGGTTTATTGTAGAAATATCTGGGTGTGTGAAATATTTGAAACTCCTCAGGCAAGGGATAATATGGAACAATATTACATACAACTTAAGACGTTATTTTGATGAAAAGTCACAGTAGGTAATTGTAACCCAATTCTCTTTTCAATGTGGAAAACTTAACAGTTTAAAAAGGAACAGACAGATGGAATTTTGCTAACACGTCCAAGAAGGAAATATGATTTCACATGCATATTATATGCAAGTTTATGAATGCAGTCATAGTGTCTGGAACCTAGGTAGGAAACTATGATGAAAATCAGTGAAGTGAAATATCAAAATAAAACATTGCATGACAACTCCTAATGGGCAGCAATGCTGGCGCCTTTAATAAAACCACTTGGGAGTATTAACGTGAGACATAAGTGGCTGAAGGGTTCTGAATTTCCCTGGTGATATCCATATATCAAAATGAATGTTAGCTGGCAATAGCTCAAGCAGCGACATGCTTAGCATGCCACACTGTTGAGATGCCCAAGTTGTGATCACGGACAGTAAATCGTGACATTTTACTTTGTATTAAAATCAAGTAGACAACTGTGTTCATAATTTCCTGAGCACTTGTTTGGGGCACAGATTTAGGCTTATAATCTCAACGAAGGATGGAATGTGTGATTTAGGTAACAGAATCACCGTTGTATATATATATATATTTTTAAAGATTTTATTTATTTATTCGACAGAGACAGAGACAGCCAGCGAGAGAGGGAACACAAGCAGGGGGAGTGGGAGAGAAAGAAGCAGGCTCATAGCAGAAGAGCCTGATGTGGGGCTCGATCCCACAACGCCGGGATCACGCCCTGAGCCGAAGGCAGACGCTTTAACCGCTGTGCCACCCAGGCGCCCCCACCGTTGTATATTTGAAAGGATGGAGGCATTATCAGCAGGTTTCCAGTGAAACTGCTTTCACAGTCTTCCAGGCAGCAGAGAATTTACTCCACATTTGAATACACTCTGGGCATTTTGGAATACTATTTTTTAATGGAAGATTTTTAAAAATCACTTTAAAATAATACACTTTTAAAAATGGCTTCAAACCAATATAAGTTCCTTTTTAAATAATGATTTTATTTATTTATTTAGAAGGAGGGAGTGCATGCATGAGCAGGGGGAGGGGCAGAGGGAGAGAGAGAGAGAGAATCTCAAGCAGACTCCCCGCTGAGTGGGGACCTGGCCAGCTGCTGGCTTGATCCCAAGACCCCAAGATCCTGACCTGAGCTGAAATCAATGGTCAGACTCTTAACCTACTGAGCCACCCAGGCACCCCGAACCAATATAAGTTCTACTCATACAATTAATGTTCAAATAACTTCAGTTTTTCTGTTAATTTAATTTGGTAGTTGGCAAGTGTCAAGTACCTTTATTTAATGCAATATGTTTAAATTCTAGCTGATGAGCTTTCTTCTCTACCAAAAAAAAAAAAAAAATTAAAAATGACATTGCCTTTACTAACTAAAAATATATCTTTGATAAGTATGACTTTTGAAAACAGGTCATTTTCTTTTTTCAGGGGTTGCCTGGGTATCACGTATGACTATTGTTCTAATGCTCCACTTGTATCTGTCTTTCTTTTCAGTAGCATCATTTTCCAGACAATATCCGATGGGTTCCTCCTGGAGAAATTGTTTCTGTTTGGTTACAAAGAGATTTTCCTTACCTGTTGGAACTTTATGTATATTTACTCTTTCCAAAGTGTGTGTGTGTGTTTTGAAATTATTTCTTTAAAGATTCTGGCACTAATGGGATGTTATGATTCTTGGTTTTCAAAAAAAATCTAAGCAAAAGAATGATTTCTAATGACCCAATTTATATGTATTATAAATTGCTTTCAATAATATGTTTATTTTATTGACTAACAACTCCAGATCGAGGACATGAATTAATAAGGAGCAGGGCTGGATCGTTCGAAAAGTAAATGACAAATGTCAAGTACTCAGGAGCTGGGTGGTTTAATGAAATAAAGAGTAAAAGCCCAGGTTGTTTTTTCTTTATTGCAATATTATAAAGTGTAATAAAGTTTATAAACATGTAGCATAAACTAAAACTATATTATTTGACTTCTAATAAATTATGTTGATGACTTGTTACAAACAAATGAATAATAAGTAGTAAATATGAATGTACAAGTAAGTCAACATGTATTTTAAAAACTCTAATAATATCCAGGGTGTAATGATTATGGAGATTCCAGGAAAGGGGATGTCTGTCTGAATAGTGAGATTTCATTTGCTGCTTATTTTGAGAACAGTCACTTGGACCTCTTGTGAAATAGTCTCTTGTGATTTCTCCACCTATTAATAGCTTGCTTTGGGCCTGATGGCTTCTAATCAGTGAATAATGATTACTGACCGGGCCACGGTTATCAACAAAGCAACAACAGTAGCATTTATGGGCTTTTAGTCCTCATAACAACGCAGTGAAGTAAGGCTTATAATTACCTTCATTTTTACCCATACGCAAACCAACACTCAGAGAATTTAGGTCATTGCCAGAGACCATCAAACAATGCAAATATAACTGATACGCATTGTGCTCCTGCTTCGTTCCAGGAGCTGTGCTGGTCTAAACAGAATAGAAGACAGCCTGTGTTCTCAAGTCCTGTTCTGGGGGAAACAGATGAATTTCCAGGCAACTACAATGTAGACGGCACTGGGGTGCTGGGAGATACAGACGCATTCATAGGGCGTGAGGGAAGACTGCTGCAGGCAGAAAGCACACCCTTTCTTGTGTGTGCCTTGCTAGTGAACCCAGACCGTGTTCATCCTTATTCTTTGAGCTCTCGAAGCCTTGAGTTCTCTGCAAGCATATTCTAGCTCGCCACAATACCACATGGGAAACGACTCCTCTTTTGCATATGTAATACCAGAATAGACCTTACATTTATTTTCAGGGCCGCATTGAGGAGACTACTTCTCTATTTTGCCAAGCAAAATACATACTTGAGAAAAACACTGAATAATTCTCGAGACACGTGGAATCCACAGCCAATTGTTTCTAAGATCTGGTTACTATTTATAAACTCTCAATTTTAATATAAGATGTTTAAGCTGCTGAAAAGTATTATTTCTTTTTCTTTTTTTTTTATTTTAGAAGTTCAGCATTGCATGTACTTTCTAGGTGGAAGGATTGTATGAATTTACAGCACTAGAGAGCCATCTGTAGATCTGACTAGGTTTAAGAATGAAATGCAGGATGTACTAGGTCAGTTGGGGAAGCTTCGAGCAGTGGGAGTTGGGCACCGGGAAATCGTCTTTTTTTAGGAACTGCCCCTCCTCTGTAAATTCACATGTTGCCATAGATATCACCAGGTTTATAAAAGTCACCATTGATTGGTTAGGTTGGGAAGAAGATCCAAGCCTGGCTAAGCATATTATCCCACGATCTCGACCTCATTAATTAGGCCTGGCTGGTCAGAGGCCATTGTTTCCATCCCCAGTGGGTTGATTGCAATTCAATTCTGGCGCTAACTACCTGGAATTAGCACCAGACTCCACAGGTTAAGGGCTCAGTCCTCCACAAAACTGCCCTGTTCTTAGAAACCAGATGCAAGTGGGGTCCCCAGGTCAGCCACACTTACTGACCTGCTTTAAATTTGGGGGTTTCTATGGCTCCTTCATTTTCTGTAATTTAATAGAACTCACAGAACTCAAGGATGTGCTATAGTCACGATTACAATTTTCTTATATAGGACACAACTCAGAAGTAGCCAAATGAAAAAGCTGCACAGGGCAAGGTCCGGGAGCGTCTCAGACACAGAGCTTCCATGCTTTCCGCAGAGTCAGGGCACTTCACTCTCCTGGCATATTTCTGCGCCAATCAGAAAGAGCCTTGCTGTTGAGTTTTTATTGGGGTTTCACTGAGAGGTATGATTGATGAGATCTTCCGCTGTGTGATTGACTCGATCTCCAGCACCCATTCCCCCTCCCTGGAATTTCCAACTGTCTCCTCACAAGCCAGGTCTTTCTGGTGACCAGCTTTCACTGTCCTGAAGCCATCTGTAGTGTCGCCCAGGCACGGCTTCATTAACATAACAAAGACACCTAGCATTCAGGAAATTCCAGTGGCGTTTAAAGCTCTGTGCCAGGAACCAGGGACAAAGCCCAGAGAATATTCTTTATTATACCACAGAGTTCATGCTTCGAAATTCTGTTATTGGAACTGATTAAGAGAATTAAATCTTTTTAGGTTCCTGTACTGTTATTAAACCTTAGGGCTGTTGGCTGCCTTGTTTCCCACCAGGAAAACAGAGGCCAAGGTATAGAAAGGAAAAGAGAAATGAAGCTCAGAGAGAAGAGAGGAATGGGGGAGGGAGCAAGCCCCTAGAGATCTGAGTCACTTTTCCACCATTTTCCTTTCGTTGGTTTCTATGAGGCTTCACATCACCTTTACCAACTATCCTTTCCGTCTTCGGACTTCATCCAACTCTGGCTGAGTTTCCCCATCTCCTAACTGAGCATCTACTTGGTAGAGGGAGGCAGTGAGCACACGTGTGGAAACGGAAGTGCACAGGCTTAAATCACACAAAGCTGTGGGCAGGGTTGGTATCTCCTTACTCCACACGGCACAGAAGGGCCCGCGCTGCTTTGTGCAAATGCTGATCTTGGCACTCTGCAGAATGACGTCACATCAGCATGTGGGGAATGTTGCCCACCCTTTGTCAGGTGTTCCTTCCACACACAGGTGTCCGGCAGCAAGGACCTCTCTGTCTTTATAAGATGCTACGGTAGCAGCTGCAACAGAATTGGAGCAAGTGGCTCAACCCCAGGGTTTGCTCTGGCTGACCCAGACTCGGCTGCTGTGCGCAGACGCACTGCTGGTATCATGGCGGCCCTGGCTCTGCTTGCTCCTGGGGGCCTCCTTCAGTGGCCTGGGATTTCTACAACTTCCTGGTGGGGCCCCACAGTTGTGACTTGGGAAGGTAAGTGTGGACACATGATAACGTCCTGAGGAATACCAGATAACATATAATTTCACTCAGGACTTTGCGCCTTCTCCTGAGGGGTCCATGGGTGTTATTATGGGGACTGGAACATACTTGCCTTGCCTCAGGGCTTTTGCATGTGCTGGGCTCTCTGCCTGGAGGGCCCACACCCGAGGTCTGCGCATGAATTATTTCCTTAGGACCTTGAGGCCTGTCCTATGGACAACTCAAGGGCAGTCTCCTTAGGGATGTCTCCCTGACTCCCCTGTCCGGATGGCTCCCACTTATTCTTTGCCCCTCTATCCTGCTTATTTTACTTTTTAGCACTTATGCAACGTCTGCCATACTGAACATTTATTTGTTGACTTGTTTATTGTCCTTTTGCTCCTCTAGGATGTAAAATCTCAGAAAAGAGGGCCTTTGTCTATTTTGTTCATTGTTTTATCCCAGCACCCAGAAGAGTTCCAGGCACACTGTAGGCACCAACAAAGAGGTGAATAAGAAGAGAAATGAAGAAATGCTTTTGCTGCCCAGCACCTTTGGAATACCTTTCCTGCGTCTGGGGTGCTTTCTGCCTTGTCAGTCTTCCCTCCCTGAGGCGGCCAGTCAGGTACTTGATTTGACCTGCCTGTAGCTGGGGCACAGATCAGATGTACCCCCCAATACTCTGAGTCAGAAGACAGCAACTTCTGGAAGTATGTACTAGGAGGAACACGTGTGTGTGTGTGTGTGTGTGTGTGTGTGTTGTGTAAAGGCACACTGGTGGGGGATGTTCTAGTGGCCAAAGCCCAGCGCCCGTGGTGGGAGCTGCAGCTTCTGTGTCTGGTGGAGCTGGCGTTGGGTTTTTCTGTGGAACAGTCTGTATGTGTTTGGGGGTTGTACCTGCTTGCATAGCCTCCAGGTTTTACTCCCTCCCCTTCCCACAGAGTTTGTGAGCGATGTAAGTTACTTTTGAAAATAATTTTCTTTTTTTTTTTCCCTACTTAAACTAGAGTTTAGGTGAATTCTGTTGTCGGCAACTGGGAATCCTAACTGATTCACAGCTGGTTTGAATCTGAATAATATATCCGAAAGTCTACAGTTTTTAAAAGCAATTTAGCGGTTTATAAGCTAGAACATTCTTTTGGTTAGATCTTCGTGTTCATCTGGTCAAGTAATTTTCAACTTTTTTTTTTTCATAGAATTATTTCCTCAAGTGAAATTTTACGAGAAGGTGGGCATACAATATGAAAAACAGATAAAATCGAAGCCCCGCAAGGTGAAGGTTGGGAGATGTAAGAATCCTTCACCCCCCCTTCCCTCACTGTGTCTGAGGCCTCTTCTTGCATCCTTAAGGCAGTCCAGAACATGAGAATTCACTGACAATCACCTCATTTTCTAGAGGAGGGAATGGGTACTGGGAAAGTGTAAAACACATTTAGTGAGAGAACAGTCACTGGGACCCATTATCTCTACACTAGCCCAGAGTTTTTGTACCACACTATACTGCACACTCAAAATAAGAAAGAAAAGTAATCATTCTCTTTTAAAGTTTTCTTCTGGGCATAGTTTGAGTAATAAAAGCAATAGTCTGTTTAAACTGAGGTTCTCAGATAAAAAAGTTTAACAAATTGAATTTAAAAACTAACTTCCAATGGTATATTTGAGAGCACTTTAAAAGTTACCACTGTGTAGCTTTTTAAAAAAATGTATATCATCCAATAAATCTTTTCCCTAGGGTAAAACCCCGTTTCAAGATTTCTTACCGGTATGTGGTAATCTAACTGCTATACATTATACTGTTAAAATTCAAATGCATTGAAAAAATGAATCAAAATAATATTAAAACATATGTTAAGCCCATATAGATATATTTATCCTTTGACAAGTCTAATGAGATCAAATCAGTGAAACAGACAAACGTTTCCTTGTCTAATGCCTGCATGTGCTAATGTGTGTTTTCTATGGCAATGCAGATAGAGCAAAACAAACTCTTTCAATTAGTGCATGAAATGAGTCCCTTTATTGAAAAGGCAAATTCAATTAGAATCAATAGAAAGTAGAGGATCCATTTGAATTTCGACCTAAATTCTCTGAACCTAACCCTATATAGAAAATATGACTAAAGTCCCAGTTGTCTCAAGGACAATTAGAGACATTTGTAATTTCGATTGCTATGATTACCTGTTTTGGTGTGAACTCTTACGGAGAAACCAAAAGTCACAACAACTTATTGGCAACATCATTAATTCTCTCCTTTATTTCTCTTTTGCAAATGATAACAATTTGTGTCTGGTGATTTGTGGGCTGTTTTTTATGACTCATCTCCCAGAGGGCTATAACCTCCCATTAAATTGCTGTCCATACTAGGACCACAAAACAACTCTTCCCTTCTATCATGATTTTTTTCCCCTCAACTATTCCCTTTATAAGCATTAAAAAAAAATTTAAGCTCTATCCTACTTGTGAGTCTTTACCCTTAAATTTTGGAGGGACTATCAGTAAGTCGATCGAGAAATTTCTCCTCAAATAAATTTGTATTTTACTTTGGTAAAAAAAAAGAAATGAGGCCTTCATGAGGAATTTAGGACAATTTCATGATTGATACATTGCTTTCTTTTTAAAAAATTCTTTTAAATTTGATTTTAGTTGACACACAACATTAATTAGTTTCAGGTGTGCAACATAGTGATTCCACTTTTTTATGTTATGCTAAGCTTAGCATAATTGTAGCCACCATCTGTTACAATACAACATTGTCACAGTATCATTGACTATATTCCCTATGCTGTGCCTTTTATTGCCATGACTTTTTCCATAACCGAAACCCTGTATCTCCCACTCCTCTTCGCACCTTTTACTCAACTCCCACCCCTCTTCCCTCCTGACAACCATCAGTTTGTTCTCTGTATGTATAGGTCTATTCTGGTGTTCGTTTGTTTATTCATTTGTTTTTTTAGAGTCTACATATGACCAAAATCATATGGTAATTGCTTTTTTCTATCTGACTTATTTCACTTAGCATAAAACTCTCTAGATCTATCCATGTTGTTGCAAATGGCACAATCTCATCCTTTTCTAAGGCTGCATAATATTCCATTATATACATATATACAACATCTTTCTTATCTATTTGTCTATCAATGGACACTTAGATCGTTTCCATATCGTGGCTATTATAAATAATGTTGCAATAAACAGAAGGGTTCATATATCTTTTTGAATTAGTGTTTTCATTTTCTTTGTGTAAATACCCAGTAGTAGAATTATTAGATCATATGGAATTTCTATACTTAATTTTTTGAGAACCTCCACACTGTTTTCCACAGTTGCTGTACCAATTTACATTCCCCATCGTCAACTTTTTTGGTGTTAGTGATAAGAGAATCATATAAGTGACAAAAGAGGCTCAATACATGGCATCCAAAAGTGTTTCTGGTGCTCACAATTCAAGATATTTTCATGACACCATTAGTGTCCACACCTAGAGGCTGCCACCGTTGGGCACTAGGCTGGTGGAAGGCATCGGATATGTAGATTCTCAATGACCAAAGCTATGCTGTGTTCCACAACTCTTCAAGTTCTATTCAGAATTCTCCCTCTTGTCTGAAGACCAAATTAAAAAAAAAAACAAAAAACGATCTGATAGGGAATAATTGGCAGGGTAGATTCTTTCCCAGGAGGATTTTCAATCCCTCATGTTAAGAGACTAATCTTTCTTGGATTAATAATTATGACATTTAAGACAAAATAACCAAGGACCATTATATTAAAACAGTAGTTACATGATATTTGTGTTTAATCGATAACTATAAAGTCCTACTCTGGGCCAGAATTGACCTTTCTGTTCTTAGTTTATTCAACTTTTATAAAATGGCTACTACTCTACCGTGTTTTCATATTTATACATTTTAAGGCTATATAAGCATTCATTCACCCATTTTTTCAACAATGCAATTCAAACCTCTATCATTGACCAGTGTATTTAATATTGATCTGTATAAAGAATTGGTACCCTGCCATGAATGATAAATGTAGTTTTAAAAATGGGACCTAGCCCTAGTCCCGACTCAGACAGTTTTCAAGGTTAAACAAGTAGCTGATCTCTTCCCATTCATCTATGCGATGCTTGCAGAGATCATGGCCTTAGACAAGGCCCGGGGGGGGAACTGACTGGGGCCACTCTTTAGAGGGTCCTGTATATCGTAAATACCATTCAGTTCCAAGGAAATGCATCTCCACTTTTCTTGCCCTGTATCCATGAAGCAAAGCTCCAGTGTCCTAATTCCATGAAGACTTGGGGATTGTGTCACTGACAATGTTAGAGACAGACTTATTTTGAAATGTGGGATAAAAATACTTAGGTAGAGCAAAAATTAATTTGCCAAATGCTTTCTATCAAATAACAATAACACAATATTTTCTTGAACAGTAAATATCATGTGCTGTTAGTATTCCTGCTTTTCCTTATTGCCAAGGACTGAGTTGTTTCCCCAAATTCATATGTTGAAGCCTTAAACCCCAATGTGACAGTATTAAAGGATAGGCCCTTTAAGGAGGTAGTTAAGTTTCAATGAGGTCATATGGGTGGGTCCTTAATCGAATAGGATTAGTGTTCTTTTAAGAAGAGATACCAGACTATCCGTCTCTCTTCCTCTTTCTCCCTCTTGCCTGGGCTCAGAGGAACGACCATGAGGATTGCAGCGAGAAAGCAGCTGTCTGCAAGCCAGGAAAAGTCCTCACCAGAAATCGGCTGGATGTTGATCTAGAACTAATAGCCTTCGGAAATTGGAGCAATGCATTTCTATTATTTAAGACCGTGTTTCTTGTTTTGGCAGCCCAAGCAGACCAATATGCCTGTGTTCTAATTTCTGGATCTGGAGGTAGCCATGAATGAGTGAGGTACGCACAACAGTTGTACACGGTGTCTGAATAGCCTTTTACAATGTTAAATAACTCATAGTACTTGGAAAAAAGGTCTAGCTGAAACATGTGAAGCATGACTTTTTTTGCCAGTTTTATTGAGCTGTAATTGAGACATGAAATTGGATATATTTAAAGCGTCCGATGTGATGATTTGATGTATGTATACATTATGAAATGATTATCACAACCAAGTTAATTAACACATCTGTCACCTCACATAATTTCTTATTTATTTGCTTATTTGTTGGGGATGCTTACGATTTACTGGCTTAGCAAATTCCAAGTATATAACACAGCATTATTAACTGTCATCCCTCCATGTTATATACTAGATCCTTAGAACGTTGTCATCTTCTGACTGAAGGTTTGTACCCTTTAACCAGTGTCTGCTCATTTCCCCTACATCCCAGGCCCCGGCAACCACCATTCTACTCTCTGTTTCTATGAGTTCAACTTTTTGTTTTTTGATTCCACATATACATGATACCATATAGTATTTGTCTTTCTCATGACATTGATTCTCTACCTTGAACATTCAATGGTGAATGGTTTTCTTTTTATAAAAATATTTAATAAGATGTAATTAAATTTTTGAAAATTAAAATTTCAGTTTATATTTATATCTTCTGGTTCAAACTTTGTCACTGATACTAAATTTTATTTTGCCTTTTAATTTTAATATATTATTTTGCTTATTTTAGAGAAAAAAATAAGAAGCATGATAAATCGTTTTACCTTATTTACCTGTAAAATTTTTTATACTTTGAAAACAATATTTTATTTTTTAATTCTTTAGATCAGGGGTCAGCAAACTAAGACCTGTGGGTCAAATCTGTCATTTGTTTTTATATAAAGCTTTATTGGGACACATCCATGCCCATATTTTTATGTATCGTCTGTGGTTATTTTCATGGCACAACATCAGAATTGAGTAATTGCTACAGATACTGTTTGACCTAAAAAGCCAAAAATAATTACTATCTGGCCCTTTATAGATAAAGTTTGCTAATCTTGGTTTAGATCATTGAGAGTGTGTACAATTTGAGTCATGATAAAAGTAGAAATTAGGATAAAAACGAAAAAGCAATAAGAGAGAGAAACTTTTCAAATTAATGCTCCAAATTTAAAAAACCAGAAGCTAGGAAAGTGAGTGGACTTCTGCGCAGCATTGCTCACATAAAAGTTGTAAGCAAGATGTTATCAATTATTCAAAGAAGACTGAATGAAAATGAACGAGGTATATTATTCACCTGAAATCCACACTGAAACTGGTCAGATAAAACTTCTTTTTTTTTTTTTAAAGATTTTATTTATTTATTCAACAGAGACAGAGACAGCCAGCGAGAGAGGGAACACAAGCAGGGGGAGTGGGAGAGGAAGAAGCAGGCTCATAGCGGAGGAGCCTGATGTGGGGCTCGATCCCATAACACCGGGATCACGCCCTGAGCCGAAGGCAGACGCTTAACCGCTGTGCCACCCAGGCGCCCCCAGATAAAACTTCTATAATGACAGAGACTCATTAAATGAAGCCGTAGTCACCAACCAAAAGTGAAAATGAAAGACAAAATTATTCATATCAAATTTGTAATTCAGAGACAGCAAACATAATTCTGGCATGCTTGTTAGAAGCCGAAGAAAAATACATTCATAAAATCTGCAAATTGGATAAAAAAGTTGAAAACTTTGGAACTTTACTCTGTTTATTGGATGATGATTCTGGAAAATGGCTGTCATATCCTGACACAAATGAGAATGTTTCTAGCAAAGCACAATCTGATTCAAATCGATGATTACAGTTTTCCATTGGATAAATGTGAAATTTATATTTCGTTTTTTCATAGACTTTATTTTTTAGAACAGCTTTAGGTTCACAGCTAAATTGAGTGGAAAATGCAGAGATTTCCCACGTCCTCCCTGTCCCCACACACGCACAGCCTCTCCCATTATCAACATCCCCCACCAGAGTGCTCCATTTGTTACAGTTGATGAACCCACACTGACACCTCATTATCATTCCGAGTCCAGAGTTTACATCTGGGTTCACTGTTAGTGTTGCACATTCTATAGGTTTGGACACGGGTGTAATGACATGTATCCATCGTTATTGTATCATACAGCATAGTTTCACTGACCTATAATTCCTCTGTGCTTCATAAATTTCATGTTAAACCCCTAATCTTTCAAATTGGGAAAGAAGCTGTTATATTCTAAGTTCGAAGACAAAATATCCTGTTACTACCCTTATATATTTCCCAACCAATGTTCATAAATGGTTTTGGGCAATAAAGATATTTGTGATTGGAAACATATTCTTGATTAAAAGAAAACGAAATGAGAAAGTGGCAATAATTAAAATGTAACCAGGAAGAATGCCAGCCAAATGGAAAATGGTTAAACAAATTATGCGTAGAATATTATGCAATGTGAGCAACTATTACTAAGGAATAATTAAGCCAAAAAAAGAACATGAAATGCCACAAGCACATAAAATCAACAGATACTAAACAAATGAAAAAAAGGATGAAGTAAGTGACAATTGATATTTTTCAACAAAGAAGTAAATTAGAACAGAATATGCAACATTGTTATCAAGTTCTTAAAAGAATATTAAAGATGATATCATGTGTCCAATTTTTAGCAAAGCACAATGATACTTATTGCAGCAATAGCATTTTGTTCAGCTTTACTGAGGTACAATTGATAAAATTGTAAGATATTTAAAGGGTCCATTGTGATGATTTGATAGATGTCTGCATTGTTAAGGAATTCCTCCGGTCTAGTTAATTTGCACATCCGTCAACTCACATATTTACATACATATGTTATGCATACATGTATATTTTTTGGTGAGAATAAGTAAGTTCTCTCTTAGCAAATTCCAGTGACATAATACAATGTTATCAATTATAGTCACCATGTTATATATCAGATCCTCAGACCTCATTCATCTTATAACTAGAAGTTTGTACCCTTTTATCAACCTCTGCTTAATTTTTATATAAACATGAAAAATTTGGGGCTTTGTAGAAATCATCTCCAAGTCTGTTAATAGAATGGCTAAAGATGTATAAAATGTGAATAAAAATCAGGAAAAGAATAAAAAATGCGACTCCCCTTTGGATAGAGAATCCTAATTGGATCGTTCATTTATTAGATAAGAAAATGGGAGAAGGAAACATATAAAAAAGTAAATATTACTCAGTTTAACTGGATTTCAAAGGTTATATTGAGAAGCTCCTCAAATAAAAATCAAATTGTGATTTTTGGCAGAAAATGAATTTAATTTCAAGTGTCTGTGTGGCTTGCTATTAATAACGGTAGGAAAAGATGATGACCACCACAGCACAAAAACGATGTGCTTGGCCAACGACTTCATTTTTAAAAGACTTCAAAGCTTAAAAGAAGCCCCAAACCCTGGAGAAAATTTTGGAGAGATTGCAAGAAGCTACATGTTAAATATGCAACAAATGTGACATTTCATTAAAAGGGAAAGAAATTGCAACAGCAAATAAAAATATTTCCTGCCTATGCAGAAAAAGATTCATGTACAAATATTTCTGAAACTGATTTCTGTAAAGCATACTTTCTAGTCATGAGAAAGCAAGCTATGGTTTCGATTGAGAGATTGGAATCAGTTGAACAGCACGCTGCTCTTTTCAGATCTCTTTATAATATTCCAGTACAGACAATTTTAGAAGAAGAAGAACCTAAGAAATGTGGTATGGCTCTAGATACTGCTTTAAAATACTTTGAAAATCTAATAGAGGCAGTAGAAATTTATATCTTGGAGTTAAATTATTTTGTAATGTTTTGTGTTAATAATTTATCATCAGTGTTCCTCTTGCGATGTTCAAACATGATTTGTTAATTTCATATTCCATTTTTGAATCTCAGGATTGCTTTACATTTGTCTTAACAATTGCGGTGTGACTGCCTCAGCAGAGCAAAGTTTCTCCATGTTAATGTGAATAAGAAACTAAGAACCATCAGGACTCGAGAAAGGTTATCCGATTTGGCTGCTGATGGAAACTGAGTATGTGGAAACTTTGATGACACCAAATAATTAGTGAATTTGCAGGAATGTTATGAGATAGAGAATTTTCAAATGAATTATGTCATTTCGGTGTTTTATTATTCACCCAAACTTTGTTGGCCCATCGACAGAACACCTAGATGGGCGCAATAAAAATTAAATTCCGTTTTCCTTGATATTTTGCCAACTTTCAGCTTTAGGCACATATTTCTCAATTTTATGAGGAAGATCTATTTGTTGAAAAAGGGGAATAGAGCATATTAAGTATTTTATTTAACAGCTTGCTAGCTTGCTGTAAAACTTCAGTATTTAGACATGTGGTATGTGGACTTCTATTTGTCCCCTGCTTTCATGGCGAAGGGCCATCTCACTGGCCTCATCTTCTTTATGGGCTGATCCAAGGAGCATGGATGAGATGAAATGTGAAAGCATGTTGACAAGGGAAGGGTGACGTGCTCGTATCTTTCTCTCATTCAGCCTCCTCCCTGCTCTTGCTACATTTCAAACCGATCTTTCCTCGCTGTTCCTAGGATGCGGGGGACATTGTTGCACACTCCAAACCACTCAGTATTTTTTTCCTAATTTGAAGCTTTTTGCTTTCTTGACGGAAAAAGATGTTTTGGTTTTGAATGAACCCACCTAAGTAGGTTGGCTCTGTCGAAAAGCCAAAGAAATTTGCTTTTGGATTTTTCCTACGCGCTTCCAGGGAGGATGAATGTCTTCCCATCTAGGAGAATCAGCAGTCTGTCACAACCCAGACCCATTAAATTTAATGATTTATTGTAACAAAGTCTATGCTATTATATTCAAGCAGTTATTACATATCTTATACGCCAAAGCTGTTAAAAATAACAAAGGACTATTATCTCGAGTGTGGGAAACAAAATCATTTTTTAGAACGTGATTAATTCTGTGAGCTTGGGACCTTTTATGTACATGTGGTACGCAGTATTGCATGGGAACTTTCTCAGCATGTGTCCAACGATGTAAACAAAAAGTTAAAATACAGCTTACACTCTCCCTGGCATTCATTAGCATAGCCAAGAAAGCAGGAACTAACCACATTTTACATAAAAAGACTTTAGAAATCTGTATCTACTTACATTAGCATTATTCAATCTGTGGGTGCCAACTAGATGCGTAGAGACCATTTATTTATAGGCCTATCAGCAAAATGTGTTCTTCATTAATTCATATTTTTCCCAGCTCACATTACTTCTCGAACCCATCCAGGTGGTTTTTAAATGCTGAGGGTAATTGAAAACCGAGCGAACTCGTGCGCACCCTGTTTTTTAGGGCTTGTGAACAATCCAATGGACATGTCCTTACCGCTCATTTGATACTTTGTCAATTTGTTTGCCTTTAACTAAGCTGAAGACTAGCACCAGTGTAAGCCTGGCTGGACCTTTGGAGTTCCGATCCACACTGCGAAGGAAATAAACCTTGAACGTCTTGCCAAAGATATTTAGAAATACATTTCTCACAAGATTAAGGCTGAAAATCCAAAGTGACTACAGTTTATTCCGACAATACAGTTCAGTGAAACTGTGTTATATTGAACATTTCCTTGTATATGACATTCGTTAAAATAGAAAAGGCCTCATCTAAAGGCTTGTAAAGTGACGTTTCCTCCATATAATATTTTCCTGTATGTAACGTTCAAAAAGTGTAGTGCCTTGGAAAACATTACAAAGGACTTTCCTTGTGGATCTGTGCTTGTTGTTAAATTTATTTTGGGCTGTCCTTCTGGTTAGCGTTTCATAGCTCTTCACAGATTCGGTGAATACGTAATAGAAACCAAGCCCCCAGAGTTTGCCTTTTACTACTGTGAAACGGCAGGAGAAAGTTTACGTTCCTGGCTGAAGGTTCTCGAACACAGACTTCGGTTCTGATAAAGCTTCGGTCACGTCCTTCTGTTTTTTTCCGGGGACTTGTGTCACCTGTGCTGTTCTCTGCAATGAATGGGATGCTCAGAAGTGACCTGATGACAAGAAGATCTTAAAATTAACGTGACTCTTTCTTCCAGTCTGGGGAGCAACCTTCCCTATATGTTGTATTTCTATATCGTGTTGTGTAGCCAGAGACTCCGCTGAGAAACACAGAGCTGATTTGTGTCCCTAGGGTGTAATTTCTCACTGTCCATGATTCTTCAGCCCAGCAGATGATTCCATTAGATGATGAAAATATTTTTCTACACCACGCTTTGAATTTCCCAGTAATAGACTTCACGTGTATGTATGTAGGTACATATGTACAATGAAATTTATGCAGAGAGAATCTGCCCTCTCTTGCTGTATTATTTTGTGGTATATTTTAAGCAAATGTGAATCCAAAGGGGCCTTCTTAGGGCTCCTGGGTGGCTCAGTCAGTTAAGTGTCTGCCTTTGGCTCAGGTCATGATCTCATGGTCCTGGGATTGAGCCCCATGTTGGGCACTCTGCTCAGCAGGGAGCCTGCTTCTCCCTCTGCCCACTGCTCCCCCTGCTTGTGCTCGCTCTCTCTGTCAAATAAATAAATAAATAAATAAATAAAATCTTTTAAAAAAACAAACCCAAAACTATAAGTGCCTTCTTGTTCATTCACTCATTTATTCAAAAACATTTTCGAGGGGCACCTGGGTGGCACAGCGGTTAAGCGTCTGCCTTCGGCTCAGGGCATGATTCCGGCGTTATGGGATCGAGCCCCACATCAGGCTCCTCTGCTATGAGCCTGCTTCTTCCTCTCCCACTCCCCTTGCTTGTGTTTCCTCTCTCCCTGGCTGTCTCTATCTCTGTCGAATAAATAAATAAAATCTTTAAAAACAAAATAAAACAAAACAAAACAAAACAAACAAACAAAAAAAACCAAAAACATTTTCGAGTGCCTACCATGTGCTCTGCTGGCCACTAGGCATAAAAACAACCCTGTCTTCAGCTGCCTGAGTGTTCACAATTAACAGGGGTTGTAACAGAATGTGAGGAGGGTTGACAGCATGCTATGGGGACAGACAGCACGGTGATCTGAGCTACTTTATGGAGCCCAGGGGAGGCCTTACTGGGGGGCAGCAGGGGGAGGAGAGTGGTAGAGTGTGGGTGGGTGTGGTGGGCGGCTTTTAATCTGACACCTGAAAGACAATGAGGACAAGCTAAGGGAGGGGGTGCATTGAAGGTTGAGAAGATTCTCCACAGAGTGAACAGCACATGCAAAGGCTCAGAGGCCAGAGAGCATGTGGTGTGTTCAAGGAACCAAAAGTTTGAGGCCAAGGCCAAGGGTGAGGAGGCGAGGGGCGCACATGACCAGTTGCATGTCACTTCTTGGCACGATTCAGGCAGAGCGAATGTTAACTAAGGTCCACCATCATAAAAAGCTACATCTGCTAAGAAAATTATAGAACAGATTTTAAATTTAACTGCACTACTGCATATGCAGACTGAACGTTTATGTAACCTTGCCGGGCCTGAAATCTAGACATTCTCAGGGCAGAAGAGATTTAAAAATGATTTTTGATTGATAAGCTGGATGCTGGAAAGATTTTGCCCCTGCTGCAAGCCTGTGCCCTTGAGTCCAAGTGGGGGACGCAGACAAGGACACACATTTGGAAACGGCACAAGTGCCTCCAGGGTAATAGCTCCGAGTCTGCTGCAGTCCGCTTGGGGTATTCTCCACGCCTCTGGGTTGACCTCAGCCCCTCACCTGCTGACAGCACTCCCACTGCGTTCCACCGTGAGGAGGGAAAGGGGGTCACTCCAAAGAGATCCTGGCCTTCCTTGGCTCCCCCAGCTGGGAAGCGATGAAAGAGTGAACAGGATCTGGGTTTTATTTTTCTCCCCTTTCTTTTATTTATTTATTAATTATTTTCTTCAAAGTTCGTTATTTTTATTAGGAAGATGTTTATTTCTTTCAAACATGAGCTATGATCCAACTGCCCAGATGACCTCTGTTGACGTTTCAAGTGCGCCGTTAAGAGCAACACCTGTAGGAGAGATCTCTGGGTCCTGGGATCGAGCCCCATGGCAGACTCTCTGCTCAGCAGGGAGCCTGCTTCTCCCTCTCCCTCTGCCGCTCCTCCTGCTTGTGCTTGCTCTCTCTCTCTGCCAAATAAATAAAATAAATAAAAGTCTTAAAACAACAACAAAGATAGTTTCTGCTGAGGACTTTCATGAGCTGGTCATTAATGGGCATCAACTCCATCCTTGCACCAAGGCTTGGGGGTCAGTACCGTTATTATCACTGTATCACAGATTTGGAAACTGAGGCACAGAACTATTAAGAAACTCATCCAAAGTCATAAAGCAAATAAACAGCCAAGTGGGGATTTGAACATTTAAGCCCCCAGTGGATTTATGCAGAGTCGCTTTGGGTATCACATCCTGTGAATGTTTGCCTGAAGAGAAGAGGGTAAGAGAGACACCCGAAGAAGATATTTTGATTGGACTGGCTAGCCTGGCCGTCGGAAGTACAGTTATAGCACGAGGTTAATAATTTTACAGTTTAAAGGAAGGAAAGGAATGGGTGGAGGGAGGGCTTTGTGAAAGCCTATGCTTTTCATTTTGCTAAGTAATTTGTGCTGCATGGGTCTCAGAACGTACCCCAAGGAGTTTGGGACCTGCATTGATTTTGTCAGTACGAGTCATGTACTTGGTCTGATATGAGGTCCATTTGCCTCCAAAGATCTTTACCACTGCCTGACAGTGTCTGAGATTGCAGTACTCATTCCTTTGAATGTCAGAGAGTTTTTATTTTACAGAATTCTCTTTTAAAATATAAATGTCCCCCCCTTTTAAAAATAATTTCAATTTTTTAAAAAAGATTTTATTTATTTATGTGACAGAGAGACAGCCAGTGAGAGAGGGAACACAGCAGGGGGAGTGGGAGAGGAAGAAGCAGGCTCATAGCGGAGGAGCCCGAGGTGGGACTCCATCCCGGAACGCCGGGATCACGCCCTGAGCCGAAGGCAGACGCCCAACGACTGCGCTACCCAGGCGCCCCAATAATTTTAATTTTGTTTAAATGTCCCTTTTGAAGGCTAAATGTAAGTCCCTTGAAGTGATGGCATATATATGTCAGTGTATCCTGAAAATGTTTCCAGAGTATGGAAGGTTAAGGGGAGCAGCAAGGGGTAAAGGAATGTGGAAAAGAATTTTACTGAGGAGATATTAGTGAAAAATTGCTTCTTGAGTCCCTGAATTTATGTGTGGCATCCTGAAGACACATTCTCATAAAGTTATGATCATTAATATATGTAAGTTTTCTTATATGGCTTCTTTTATTATACATGTTTTATTTTTTAGAATGTCAACTGATTATTTTAAAAAAGCTAATTATTTAAAAAATCATCGTTAAGCATTACTAGTATATATGTACTTTTCTGAAACTGTTCTATGTCCCAGATAATGGTAAAAAGAGAGATTATTTTAAAATATACAATGGAATATTACTCAGCCGTCAGAAAGAACGATTACCCAACATTTGCAGCAACATGGACGGGACTGGAGGAGATTATGCTAAGTGAAATAAGTCAAGCAGAGAAAGACAATTATCATATGGTTTCACTCATTTATGGAACATAAGAAATAGCAGGAAGATCAGTAGGAGAAGAAAGGGATAAAGAAAGGGGGGTAATCAGAACGGGGAAAGAACCATGAGAGACTGTGGACTCTGGGAAACAAACTGAGGGCTTCAGAAGGGAAGGGCGTGGGGGATTGGGATAGGCTGGTGATGGGTAGTAAGGAGGGCACATATTGCATGGTGCACTGGGTGTTATACGCAACTAATGAATCGTGGAACACTACATCAAAAACTAAGGATGTACTGTATGGTGACTAACATAACATAATAAAAAATTTTAAAAAATGTATCTAATAGCACTATTACATCACAGTGGAGGAAAGAGTATAACATCATAAACTAAATTATCTACCTTTAAAACAATTAAACATCCCTTTAGATGTAGTTGTGATGATTGTATACCCATAGTGAAGGCTGTTAATGTTTGAGACTGATGTCACATTTTCAACAACATTCAATGGATCGCTGAATTTATTATTTTCTTCTCCTGCTGTTATCTATTACTCTGTCAAGTTACAATTAAAACAGAATTAAGTTCCTACAGCGTGGGTAAGTATAAACACAAAACACCCAATGTGTTAGGAGATTCTATTTGAAGATAATTGATTAAGATGTGTAAATAAAATAATTTATGAAAGAACCACAGCCTAATTAAAAATATTGCATAATCAAAAGGTAAGGCCCGGAGTATTTGTGGATGCAAAAATGTCTGTGTTTTTGGATTAGCCTGTGGGTTTTATAAGAGGTAGTAAGAAATCAGGGGTGTAATAACTGAGACCTTGAGTTTCCTCTTCTGTAAAAAACGTGGGCTAGAGGGGCGCCTGTGTGGCCCAGTCCATTAAGCTTTCAACTCTTGATTTCGGCTCAAGTCATGATCTCGCGGTCATGAGATGGAGTGCTGGGTGTGTAGCCTGCTTAAGATTTTCTCTCTCCCTCTCCCTCTGCCCCTTCTGACCCTCCCATACCCCCACCACTGCTTTCATATGCCCAGGATTTCTCTCTCTAAAAAAATGTAGGCTAGTGATACCTCTTGTATACCTCTCAGGGTTGAATCAAAACAGAGTGTGTGTGTGAAGGGCCTTCTAAATGATCATGGGTGAGATATGTGTCGGGAGACTCTGAGGTTAAATGGACGGAGTGTGGACTGTCTGGGGGAGTCCAGGAAGGCTTTGGAATGTGCTTTCATTACAGTGTAGCTGTGCAGTTTTCTGAGTAGTGGGTCTGTATCTTTATTCAGTCCTCTGCAATGGTGAAGTGTTAGGACCGCTGTCTGGGAGGAGGTATTTTCGTCTACTTTTCCAAGTGATCTGAGTTGAAGAAACAGCTTCACAGACTGTCTTGGCTTATGGAAATTTAATAAAATCTTAGAGTTTATGGAGCACTGCTGAAGGACCAAGGCCTATGTGGCTCATTTCGAACACTGGTTCCTCGTCAGAATCTCAATTTTCAAGGCTGGATTAATGGATACGCTTCAGATTTGACTTGCAATTCCAAATAATGTGCCAATTCCGTGTCATGGCATGAAGTATCACAAACATAATCTGCATGGCTTTTGGGGGTATGTTGCATGGAATTTGGGTGTGTCTATATGGAGCTTGGTAAAAAAAAATTTCACTTTCTTTGCATAATTATGATGGAGAAAATAAAATACAACGAATTAAAAGGGTAAATGCTGAATTTCTAAGGCCTTTCCAAATAAAATAGCTTCAAATAATCTTAATGAGAAACTCAAGCTTGCTTTTATCAGCTTCAGTGCTTGAAATGACTATATGAAGTATTCGATGATCTCTTTAATTTTTAAGTATTTCTCATTAATGAGAAACTTAATTCAAAATAAGTTTTTAAATGACTTCCCAGCCAATCAAGAATTCATAAGAGTTGAAATTATATTTTAAAGTAACTAATAAAAAGAAATAAAGTACCCACTAGATTTTCCTTTTCTTTCGCTGAAAATTTCTTAGGCTACTGTGCCTGGATTCCAAATCCAATGGAATATTTCCATATCAAGTACTTCAAACTAACGAAGCTCTACCTTTGGGAATATGTGTGCACTGTGGTAGTAGTCACCTTGCAGCCACCACGGACAACGCTAAGTGGACCACCAGCCGCCAATGGGCAAAGGAACTCAACATCTGTGAAGACTGAGTCAGGACTATTACACGCTGTTGAGCCTGCCAAGGGCCCCTGCTCTGTTGTCCTGGCCTGACTTCTCTAGTCTCCACCCTCTGATTGGCTCCTGAACTCTGCCCTGTGTCCTACTTGGGAGCAGGGGATAGAAACTTCTTCAGTAGCTCCATGGCCCTTGGGCAGGTGGCTGCCAGTGGAAGTAGACAGGCAGACGGTAGTTCAGAGGAGGACGAGGAAGGGCTGAACGACGCACATCCCGCTTGCTGCCTCTGGGGACAAGCTAGGAACACAGAAGTCATCAAACTCTGATTAGGCAGGTGGCTGGAGGCTAGAGACCGAGGCTTGGGGGCTTTGAACGCTCCTGTCAGTTTTGCCTCTGAGGGCTGAGGAGATCAATATCTCCACTCAGGGCAAGCTAGCAGGAAAGTTCCCGACCAGGGTTTTTCAAACTTTGGGGTATGTCAGGATTACCAGAAAGCCTTGCTGAAACACAAATGTTGGACTTTACGCTCACTTTCTGACTCAGTGGATCCAGGGTCCAGCTCCAGAATTTGCATTTCTTTTCTTTTCTTTTCTTTTCTTTTCTTTTCTTTTCTTTTCTTTTCTTTTCTTTTCTTTTCTTTCTTTCTTTCTTTCTTTCTTTCTTTCTTTCTTTCTTTCTTTCTTTCTTTCTTTCTTTTTGTAAATTTTATTAATTTATTTGACAGAGAGAAGACAGCCAGAGAGAGAGAGAGCGAACATAAGCAGGGGGAGTGGGAGAGGAAGAAGCAGGCTCCCAGTGGAGGAGCCTGATGCGGGGCTCGATCCCATAACGCCGGGATCACGCCCTGAGCCTAAGGCAGACGCGTAATGGCTGAGCCACCCAGGCACCCCCAGAATTTGCATTTCTAAGAAGTGTCCAGGTGATGTTCATGTTGTTGGTGGGGAACTGTAGGTTGAGAACTCTTGCTTTCAAGCATGGGGTTTCTAACAGGATTTAAGGTAATTTTTCACTTTTCCCCAATAAGTTTCTAAAAATCAATCTTTTAAAGTATCTCTGTGCCTTTAAGAATTTTTATAGCATGCAAAAGGTTATTGCCATTCACAGATGTAAGCTACGTGGTTCGAAAGTACAACAGGAGCCCGAATAAAATCATTTTTAATTTTGCTGAAACCCAAGTGTGAATTTCATGTCGTACAGCCACTGTGTGTCTGGACTGCAGCCAGCAGCTGGTGAGTGAATCCACCCAAAGGCCAGTGTCAACGATTCAAACTGTCTTTGTCTGCTCCTCATGCCTCTAGTGCATTCGAAGTGAAAACTTACACACTCTTACGCCAGGGCCACAAACTCAAATGCCTAACTGGTCCAGGGAAGCAACTGCAAATGAGTCGAAAGAGCTGGGGGAGAGTGTGGCGAACTGGTGGGCTTGTGCCCATCCAAGGGCAGCCACCTTCCAGAGCTCCAGCTGACTGATGCCAGGTAGGAATGTGGGGCTGTTTTGCCATGTTTTTCCAATTTTCAAGAGAATCAGAAATCCAGATTTTTATATGAAATTCCCCCTCCCCTTTTTTAAATGTCAGCTCTCTGAAGGCCCAACAAAACACATTTGCAAGCCAATTCTAAATTTACTTTTACCATCAAATAATCCCCCACAATTTGGACATTAGTGAAGATTTTGGAACCATAGCTTTCGTGAATATCAAGTGCTCACTATTCAATATTTTAAAAGGGTTCAATTTAGTTTAAATATGTGACTGCCCTTTAATAGCAGTTTTATAATAATGGAGGAAAGGAAATAAGTATACTATGGAGTTTCATTTTCAGGGTCAGGAGATGGAGTAGGATTTTCTCCACAGAATCACTAAGACGAACTTTACAAAGTAGGCATTCAATGCCACGAGTACAAATTCCTGTGCCAAGCAGAAACTGTATTTTTTGTGCTGTGCCTTATCATTATTCACATTCTTTTCCTAGCCTGAAAATCATTTTGGGAAACGACCCTCCAGTTGCTGAAAGTAGATACAATTTTCCTAAAGTGAAACAATTTGCCATTAAAATATTTTTATCCAAAGGCCAAAGTTGCCATATGACAGCTGAGGTGTTTACGGTCCACTCCCAATTATCTAGAACCAGGCTGTTGGATTTTCATATGAATTCTCTTTTCCCTTGCATACCCTTTGACTGTTTTATTGCTCATACCCCTGCCATCGTAAGCCTGGCAGATAGAATGATAGGATGTGGTTTTACAAGCAATTCTTTTAAGAGTCGAGTTGAGAGGTTCTTGGAATCTAAACCTTAATTTGAAGTTAGGGTTTTGGCATTTTCATTTATATGTTTTCCTGCCAATCCTGCTTTCATTTAAGTAGCTGAGGATGACTAGGATTTGTGTTTCTTCTCTTTCCAAAACTCCCAAGATTTTTGGTGCTTTGCCTTGAGAGGAAAAAAACGCCATCTTTTTGTAAGGGAAGCAACAAGATAAATGATGGGTATCAATGAGAGCTCAGCAGAGGGCGGGTAGATGGAGGAGCCCGGGATGGCTTTGATAAATCACTTTGCATCTCTAGACCTTAGTTTCTTCATGTAGAGGACGAGTTAGGCTGGACAGAGCAATGATTTTCCCCTCTGTGCGCTGTTTCAGACTTTCCCTTGGTGTGCTGTTAGTAAATTCTTCTGTGGATTGTAAAGGGTAGAGCGGTACCTTACCAGTCAAATCTTGCCCAAATGAAACTGAGCCTGTTTAAATAACAGAGTAGAGGGTTCCACTAGGAGTTTTAGGTAGATCTTAGTCATGAAGGGGGAAAAAAGTTAAGAAAAGAGTAAAACAAAACAAAACAACAACCAAACTCTGATGAGCTGGTATATTATCCCTTTGAATTAACTATAGTTAATGGAGCAAAAGAATTAGTGTTTTCTCCCTCCACAGTCTGGAAAAACATGACATGGAATAGCATCTTTTCAATGTCGTGTTATTGTCTTAAAGTGAAAGTGAATGATGTTATACTCTAGGTAAAAACAACCACAAATAGATTTCCCAGCTCTTCTTTTTATCACTGAATAATTGCAACCTGTGAGGTCAAACACAGTTGAAAGTTA
This sequence comes from Ursus americanus, assembly GCF_024610735.1. Classification (NCBI taxonomy): domain Eukaryota; kingdom Metazoa; phylum Chordata; class Mammalia; order Carnivora; family Ursidae; genus Ursus; species Ursus americanus. The sequence continues at coordinate 59,639,180 of NC_142139.1, forward strand.
GCCGCAAGCTTTTGGGATTGTCGTGATTACTTTGTAAAAGGAGTTTAATAAGATATTTCTCAGCTGAAGGCAGGGGATGGGACCCCATGATCATTCGTGACCCCCTTTTATACTAACGGACAGCACTGAATTGTCCAATGCTGTGATTAAATCTTTTGGAAGAAAGTTAAGAGACATGTAGAATGTAACAGAAAATAACACAACCCTCTTACTATATAGGTCAGCATAATTCTAGTATTGGTTGCAGGGTTAATGGGAGGGGAGGGGAGAACGGATGTTTATTGAGTGTATACTACTGTTCTATAAGCTGGAAATATGGGTGAGCAAAATAAAGAAATCTCGCTTTTATGGAGTCTACATTTTACACACACACACATGCACACACTTAATGCTGCGAAGAGGAATAAATCAGAACAAAGGAGTGGAGAGCGATGGCGGGCGTTCTGTTCCAGGCGTCAGGGGGTTCTCTCTCGGGAGGTGGCATTAGGGCAGGGACTTAAATGAAATGGAGGAGGAAACCATGCCAGGTTCTAGGAGAAGAATGTTACGGGCCAGGGAGCAGAGAGCATACAAACACCGTGGGGAAGAGGACGAGCTTGATGTTCTCGCAGCTAGAAGGCGCGTGGGACTGGAGTGAAAAGCAGGGGTGGAAGAGATCAGGTCCGAGAGGAAACAAGAGATTCGGGGCCTCGCGGTAAGCAGGTCAAGCAGCTGGCATTTCATCCCGAGAGTGTTGGGAAACCTTTGGAAGTTTGAGTAAAGGCCGACGATGTGATTTAATTTACATCTAAAGAGGTCGCTGTGCGGCTATATGTGAAGGGTAAAATCTGAGGAAGGCAAGAGGGGAAATGGGGGCCCAGCTGGGAGCAGCCCGCAGCAGCGGATGGAGGCTCCCGCTAGGACAGCCGCGAAGGGGTAAGAGAGCGGGTCAGATTCGCGGCGTGTTTGGAAGTTAGAGCCCAGGGGCCTTGTTGATGAATGGGAAGGGGCTGTGAGGGAAGGAGATACAATAAGATGACCCCTCCAACTCCCTCCCCTCCCCCAAGTCTTTGGCTTGATCAAATGTATGGAACCATTTAAGGGGAGGGGAAGGACTTGAAGAAGAGGCGAGACCAAGGAATCCCGAGTTAAGCTTGAGTTAGGTTTGCTTGTGAGGCATCCAAGGGAAGCCGTCGAATAGGCAGCTGGATGTGAGAGTCTGCTTTTCCAGGGAAGCCTGAAGCTGGAGATAAAAATCAGGGCATCGTGAGTGCGTAGATCACACTTAAAGCCGCTGACTGAGATGGCTTCTTGAGAGAGAGCGTGGAAGGAAAAGAGAAGAGGCTCTGCGGCTGAGTCCTGGGGAGCGCCGAGGTTTGGAGGCGGAGAGGGGACACAGGGAAGGCCCTGGTGCCTGCTGCCTTATCCTGGTTTTCGGTAGTATGTCTATATAACCCAGAGGAAACAGCTGCAGTTTAATAGGATTAAATTCACTGTAGTGAATTAAAAATCTCAGAAGTCCAGGGCACCTGGGTGGCTCAGTCGGTTGAGCCTCGGACTGTTGATTTCCGCTCAGGTCATGATCTCAGGGCCCTGGGATGGAGCCCCGCATGGGACTCCATGCTCGGCGGGGAGTCGGCTTGTGATTCTCTCTCTCCCTCTCCCTAAGCCCCGCCCCCCAACTTGTGTGCTCTCTCTCTCTCTCTCAAATAAATAAATCTTTAAAAAATCTCATAAATTCTTAACAGATCACTTTACATATGTGTCAATCAAATGATAACCTCACTAAAAAGCCAAATATAAATGGTCCACTCACCTAGCATGATATGACCTTCAGCTATCTTAGCAGTAGAACGAATGTAGCAGTAGTCCATGGAGTTGCAGGATATCATCAAGATAAGCAGCTTGATGATCATTTAAAAATACTATTTATTTGAATATTCCAAGATTAAGGTATAAATACGAATAATCAAGATGGGATTGACAATTTCCCTTATTACACAGGTGAGTTAAGACCTTGAATTGTGTTTAGTCTCAAAGTTTAGGAGACTTTTGAATTAAAGAGCAATTTAAAAGGAATGTATGTAATAGCAAAAAAACAAATGATCCAATTAAAAAATGGGCAGAGGATCTGAACAGACATTTCCCAACGAAGACATCCAGATGGCCAACAGACACATGAAAAGATGCTCAACATCACTAATCTTCAGGGAAATGCAAATCAAAACCACAATGAAATATCACCTCATAAATGGCCACTATCAAAAAGATAAGAAATGACATGGGTTGGTGAGAGTGTGGAGAAAATGGAACCCTGGTGCACTGTTGGTGGGAAAGCGAACTGGTGCAGCCACTCTGGAAAACGGCATGGAGGTGCCTCAAAAAGTTGAAAATAGAGGTACCATCTGATCCCGCAGTTTCACTTCTGGGTATTTATCTGAAGAAAATGAAAACACTAGCTTGAAAAGATATATGCACCCCCCTGATCACGGCAGCATTGTTTAGAATAGCTAACATGTGGAAACAACCTAAGTGTTTGTATATTTTGCAAAGTGATGACCACAGTAGGTCTGGTTAACATCCATCTCGATACACAGTTACAGATTTGGGGGAATGAATGTAGAAAGAAATGTGCTATTTATATACACAATGAAATATTATTCAGCCACAAAAAAGGATGAAATTTTTGTCATTTGCAACAACATGGATGGACCTCGAAAGCCTTATAGTGAGTGAAATAAGTCAGATGGAGAAAGATACATACCATAATACTGTATGATCTCATATGTGGACTCTAAAACAAAACAAAACAAAACAAAAAACAAGCTCCTAGATACAAAGAACAGTTTGGTGATTGCCGGAGGCAGGGGTAGGTAAAATAGGTGAATGGGATCAGAAGGTACAGACTTCCAGTCATCAGTTAGATAAGTCATGGAACATAACGTACAGCTTGGTGACTGTAGTTAATAATCCCATACTTCATATTTGAAAGTTGCTAAGAGAGTAGATCTCAAAAGTTCTCATCACAAGAAAAAAAATTCTCTAACTGTGTATGGTGATGGATGTTAATTAGATTTGTTGTGGCGATCATTTTGCCATATATAGAAATATGGAGTCATTATGTTGTATATCTGAGCCTAATAAAATATTGTATGTCAATTATACCTCAATTTTTAAAAAAGCAATTCACATTAAAAAATCGATTTTTTTTTTTTTTTTTTACCCCAGTGGAAACATGGCAAAGGATTTATACAGGCCAAAGGGAAGTACATTAGGATATATGCTGACATTTGTAATCAAGTAAACACCAATTAAATGAAATATCAATTTTAATATTTTGGAGTGGCAGTATTTTAAAAAGATGAGTATATGTGTACTCACATACATTATTGGAGGGAATGTAAATTAGAAGAATTTTTCTAGACTAAAATTTCACAATCTGTGAATAGCCTTGAAAGATTTAGATTCTTTTTGAGAGCAAATCTGCTTCTAGGAATTTATCTGAAGAAAACATTCTGGGGCACCTGGATGGTTCAGTCGGTTAAGTGTCCAACTCTTGATTTCAGCTCAGGTCTTGATCTCAGGGTTGTGAGATTGAGCCCCACCTTGGGCGTATGCTGGGTCTCTCCCTCTCCCTCCGCCTTCTGCGCCCCCTCCCCCAACTTGGGCATTTGTGTGCACTGCTCTCTTTCTGTCTAAAAAAAAAAAAAAAGAAAAGAAAACATTCTGAATTATGCACTAAAATATTTATCGGAGCAATATTTGTAAAGGTGAGAAATTAGAAACATCTTAAGAATACAGTGGTGGGGATTGGTTAAATATATTACGGTGTATGTATATGATGTGATTTCTCTACATGTTTTTGGAGACTTTCATGACATGGATCCATGTTCATTGTATACCATGAGGAAAAGCAGATTATCAAATACTGCACGCATCGTGACGGTAATTATATATGCACGCACATGCCTATATACACAGAGGACATGAAAAACATCTGAAAAGACTCCTACCATAACATTTACAATAATTTTCTCTGGGTAGTCAATTGAGGTGATTTTTAAATTCCCCAAATATCTTTTACATTTTCTAAAATTTCTATAATAGTCACATCTTATTCTTACATTTAGAATTTTAAAAATGTGTGGAGATTTAAAAGGGAGATAACACTCTTGGACACTTGTTTTCCTGATAATACCATACTATCATAAAATTTGTTCTCCTATTTACTATTATTGAGCATTTGTGGCTTAGAACCAAAGAACTTGTATAAGCGAAAGAATTTTGTGACTCATATGCAAAGGGTTCTCTTTTCTTCTCTCAACTTGATAGTGTGACGGTGATGTCATCTGCTGCTTAAGGACAGATGTCATTGTGCTATGCTATATAGCAGTCATACAATATACCATAAGGAGAGAGTGAAATATGGAAAGAACTGGTAGTTAGCAGAGCTGAATTAGGTAATTCTGAATTCTTGGCATTTTATTAAATGCTAAATGGTAAAAGACTGAGTAAATATGTTGAATCAATTATTTTCTTTTTGTTATGCAGGTTTTAATCTGACAGTGCCAAAAGATGTAATGCTGAAAGATTTCTTAGGCCAGAAATTTCAATTCTCTGAACTCTCAGGTTTAATCTGGAAATTGTTGAGGTAGGGAGAGCTAGGAATTTAGATGGTGTGAAGGTCCTTTTCTTTAATTAATACAATCCGTTTGAGGAAGTAATGTGAAAAATACTGTAAAATTCATTATAGATAATGATGAGGGTGTTGATCCATATGGAAAAGCTCAAACTTCTATGGCAAATATATATAAATATACATATATATATATATGTTTGCTTAAAGTATTTAATTGGCTAAAATTAATTTTTTTGTTTATAAATGGCATGGATGTGAAATGACATTAAGTATGCTTTTCAAGACAGGATTTTCTGGCCTTAGGATAATTGTACAGTGACTCAGAAGAAAATCATATGAGTAAGTGGCAAAGTAACCGAGGTAACCCCATATGTAACTCACACAAAAGGAAAAGAACTTTTCTCAAATCACCTCTAATGTGGATTTCCCTTGAACGACCCAGATAATCGCCATGATACTTCATTTCATTTGGACTATGGAGACGTGATTTTTAGCTTTTGGTTTCCACGTAGAACACAATGAGAAAAATAAAAAAGCATAAGCCCCTTCCTTTATGGAATTTCTCAATGAAATTGAAAAGGGAGTAGCCTTGAAGCGCCTGGATAGCTCAGTTGGTTAAGCCTCTGACTCTTGATTTTGGCTCAGGTCATGATCTCAGGGTTGTGAGATCAAGCCCCAAGGCCAGCTCCACGCTCTGCATGGAGTCTGCTTCAAGATTCTCTCCTTCTGCCCCTCCCTCCACTCAAGCTCTTTCTTGCTCTTCCTTTCTCTCTCTCTCTCTAAAATGAATAAATAAATCTTAAAGAAAAGAAAAGAAAAGACAGGAACCAAAAAGTTGCAGGGTAAACCGAAGACCTTAGCTTCTGTCAGAAGTCCTCTGAAAGAGATATTTAAATACATTGAAGATAGGTTTTATGTTTTCCTTATTTAGTGCCAAACGATTTGCATCAGTTCTGGTGAAAGTAATCTGATGAAAGCATTATTTCTAATTAATAAAAGGCAAAATGTCTTTACAAGATTATAAATTAGTTTTAACACCTATTTTTAGAAGTTGCATTGCCAGGTAAGCTGGGTATTTTAGAATTTGCTTCTCAGATGTAAAAACAGAATTTGAACCATATGATCAGTACGATTTCAGAATGTTTTAATGACTGAGGCTAAGAAAGACTTAACGAAACTTACAAACTCTTTAAACAGAGCATGGACATTGATGACCTACATCCTTTGAGATGGGTTTGGTGGTGTGCACCTAACAATGTTTATGACTAATGCGGAGTCTTTTAGGAGACGCACGAGACTTTTTTGGCTGTTGTCAGAGTGAAATACTTGAATTACCCCTATGTAGTCTTTGATTGTTTACAATCTCCTCTTGAGGTGTCAGTGCGCTTGAATTGTACTTAGAACACATAAATCTCCCTTCAAAGGTAGCCTGAGAGCCTGAAGTGCAGCCAGGGAATTTTAAATGGAAAGGGTAAGCCAGGCCTACTGAGTCCTCTCGAAAGTATATATTTCAGTTTAAATTATAGCACAATCTAGACCAAAGAATAAAATCTCCATGATACTTTAGCTAAAGAAAAAAGTATAGCTGTTATTGAGAAAAAAAAATGTAATCACCAAAGACTCTTATTTATTTGAGGCTGCCTTAAGGATGTTTTTTGGGGGGGGGTCAGTGGTTTGCAATTCCACCACAGTCTCCACAAACAAACAAAGAAACAAACAAACAAACCAACCAAGTCACTCACACACCTTAGTCTGTAATCGCACTGGATTACTGGAATTTCTTATGGGGCTCCAACTTGGAGAAAAGTAAAATTTGTGAGGTTCGTGAAAGATTACCTGCCTTGATCCATCCTTTAAGTTCTTGCATCTAACAAGTATTCTCAAGTATTCATTCATGCTCCCCTTATTTCCCTATTGTGTCATTTTATATCACAAAACTGCACATTTAGCATTTTTTAAAATCACAAATCAATTCTGCACTAAAAGCTGCAATATGTCACACTGAGTTGAGTCCCATGTATCTTTTGTTTGGCAGGAACTATTCTGGTGCTTAATGAAGGCTGCTTTGGCTGATCCCTCGGTGCCTTAATTTGTCTGGCCACAGGAGTTGGTTTCTGTCTTCTCCAGAAAATAGTTATGTAGCCAATTTTTTAAATCTATGTTGCTTCATAGCTGTTGCATGCTTCATTTTAGCTGGAAGCCTATTTTCTTTTGGCTTTCTTCGCCAGCAAATTTTCCCCCACTTTCCAACTGTATCATCTTTATTACAACAATCTGGGGGCGGGGGGAGTACAAATCCACGTGCCCCGATCAAGACACTTCTTTTGACATTTGGGTGAATGCCAAGACTTTGATATCTGAAAATGAAGCTAATACTTGAAAGAGCCTTTCACACAGTTGATACAAACCTTACCTTTTCCACCAGTGTTACACTGGATGATACAGTTTAATTAACATTTGCACATTCATGTCAAAAGCTCTCTCACTCATTGCTAATTTAAACCTTTCATTAGTCATTATTTCCTGAGAATCAGTGGCACCCTGGCACTCAGGGAACAATTGAGGTAACAATTATTTCTGGATTATTTTTTTTAAGATTTTATTTATTTATTTTTTGATAGAGAGAGAGAGAGAGAGAGCAGGGGGAGGGGCAGAGGGACAAGGAGAGAATCTAGAGCAGACTCCGCTGTGCTGAGCACAGAGCTAGGATTAATCTCACAACCCTGAGATCATGACCTGAGCCAAAATCAAAAGTTGGGCCCTTAACCTACTGAGCCACCTAGGTGCCCCAATTCTGTCTTACTTTTAGCTATGGTTGGTAGAATAGAGACTGTGCTGATGCTTCCATTCTTATGTATGTGTGGCTTATGTATTTGGCCAAAGGTAGTTGCCCTTCAAGAGAAATGTGAGAGGATGGCAACTGGCTGTTGAATTTAAGTGAGGATTAGCATACAAAAACAGAAAACTGGTATACCAATTATCTTTTTTTCCCCTCCTAACTTTATTATTATTATTATTATTATTATTTATTATTATTATTTTTTATCTCTTCATCATGATTTATTTTTCCTGGAGAGTCCAAGATGGAAAGAAGCAGTCCATGAACAATTGTTCCCTATCTAGTCACTTTCAGTTTGGTCATACTGCTTTATTCTCCTCATAACACTTGTTACTATCTGAAATTATCTTCTTGATGCATTTGTTTGCTTGTTGACTTGCCTGTCCCTTACTCACAACAATGGAAGCTGCAGAGCTTGGGCCTCGTCTGTCTCACCATTGGTATCACCAGTGCCTGTGACAGCCTGTAACAGTGCTTGGCCCATAAAGGGAATTCCACATGATCTGTTCGGTGCATGAGAAGCTGGCTGTCACTAGAGTGTGAGGGATCAAATTGTGAAATTATAAGTTCTGTAGGTGGTGAAGAGAGACTTTCCTTCTAACTTTAAAAACATCTTATCCGATTTATTTGAAATATAATTTGAGAGTCAGAAGCTACAAGAATTACTAGAGAAATGCATGCTCAGGTAGGAGGAAACTTGGAGAGGATACGTGTAAGAACGACATTATGTGGGGACAGGACAGAACAATTAGACAAAATTTATAAAGGAAATGAACGGCTGATAGGGGATACTGGTTTTCTCATGCTGAGGATTCTTCTTTTTTTTTGGGGGGGGGCATTCCAATATCATAACTTTCCTGGCTCCTCTCTGCCCCCTCATTCACTCCACAATGGGGATGTTGGAGTTACCTCTCATTGATGAGTGGGAAGGAGAAGTTCAGTGCTTTCCCGTCTCCCTTTCTCTTGTGAGTAGGCTTCCCAGAGAGAACTTTCTTCTTTGCATTTCCATGTCATAAATCTAACAGAGGCAGGTCCCAGGCAGTGCATGTGTCTAGAATGGAGAAGTCTTTCTAAATTTGAGATTCAGTATTATGAAGTTCATTTGTCTACTTTCTCTAATAACATCTTTATAAGGAATAAACGTAATATTTTGGCAGCTGTAAGATAACAATAGCTCCATGGATGAAGGGAGAAGTGGAATTGTATTATTTAAAGTTATACTGTACTTGAAGTGATATAATATAATGAAAGTAGACTGTGATTAGTTAAAATGCATATTATAAACCCTAGAGAAATCATTAAAAAAAGAGATATGTCGATTAACAGAGGAGATAAAATGGAGCACAAGAAAATATTCTACCAAAACTAAAAGAGGGAAAAAATAATAGAAAAATGAAAACAGATAAGAAAAATAGAAAACAAAAAGCAAGATGGTAGACTCAAACCCAGCCATATCAATAATAAAATTAAATGTAAAGTGTCCATAGACATTCCATTAAATGGGAGAGGTTGTCAAAATGGATAAAAAAGATGAAGATCCAAATATATGTTACCTGGAAGAAAAGCACTGCAAGTATAAGGAAAGATAAGTTGGAAGTAAAAGATGTACCCTGCAAATACTAATCAAGAGAGCAATGGACTGCCTATTTTAGTATTACACAAAGAAGCCTACTGGACAAGAAATCCCAGCAGACATAATTATGAAAGAGTCAATTCATCTGGAAGGCAAAATAAACCAAACATGTATGCTCCTAATAACAGAGCTTTAAGATACAGTAAGCAACAAGTGGCAGAACTGAAAGCAGAAATAGACAAATTCAATTATTATATTTGGAGATTTCAACACTTCTCAGTAATTGATAGAAGAAGAGAGGAAATCAGTAAGGATGTAGAAGACTTGAATGTAATCATCAACCTACTTAACCTACTTCACATTTATAGAAGATTACACCCAACAATGACAGAATATGTGTTCCTTTAGAAAGCACATAGAATATTCATGAAGTTAAGCATATACTAGGTCATAAAACAAATGTCAATAAACTTTAAAAGACAAATCATACAGAGTGTATGATCATAACAGAACTAAATTAGAAATCAATTACAGAAAAATATCTGGAAAATATAAAAATATATGGAAATTAAACAGTGTAATTCTAAATAACCCATAGATCAATGAGGAAATCTCAAAGGAAATCAGAAAATTTTTTGAATGACAATGAAAACATTATATATATCAAAATTTGTGGGATGAAGCTAAAACACCAATTAGAAGGAAATTTATAACAATAAATTCTAGGATTAGAAAAAATAAAACTTTAATCACTAAGTTTCACCTTAAGAAACTAGACAAAGGAGAGAAAATTAAACTCATAGCATTTTGCATACAATTTCAGGTGATCCTGGAACCTTTTGAAACCCATCGTAAATTCAGGTTAAGAATCCCCGATCCTTAAAGATTATTCCTACATTCGTATCCCCATACCAGACCTCTTTCTTGACTCCTAGAATGTCATATTTAAGTGATCTCAGGGTATCTACAATTAAAGATTTCACAGGCACCTAAAAGACTATTGCCAACAGTTTAAAGCTTTTATTTTTAATAGATCTGATCATTTTAATCTGATGTTGGCTTTCTTGTAAGAAGTAGAGCATTAACTCTGCCTCCTTCCCGCTCTCCTCCCTCCCCCTTTCCTTTTCTAAGTGTAAACCAAAGAACAGTGCTATCATTCACTCACCTGCAAAATCCTGGGCATCTTCCTCTCCTTCATTCACTCGTCTAATCATTTACTAAATCCTGCTTATCCTACCACCTAAAATCCTTCAAATCCACCCATTTTTCTCCATCCTTGTTGCCACTGTCCTAGAGTGGGTCACCAGCATATCCTTAAGTAGAACATATAATAGCTTCCTAACTTATTCTCATTGTCTCCTGCATAGTCTGTCTTCTGACATTTTCACCTTTAATAGGTAGTCAGGGTGAGATTTCAAAAAGAGTAATGTGATCTTATCACATCCCTGTTTATAACCTTTCTCTAGCTTTGCTGTGTTCTTGGGGTTAATTCTTGTGCTTTGGCTTATAAGGCCTTTCATGATTGGGATCCTGCTTATCTCATTGACCTCGTTCTCCTCATGTTGTGCTGTTAACTTTATAACGTTAACTCTATAATGAACGTCTTTCTGTTTCCCTCAGTTTCATGCTTTCTTTTTCTTCCAGGCCTTCCAGATGCTATTCGTTTTGTCTGGAATATTTTTCCTAACCCATTTCCCTTTGCTCTTCTCCCTCCATATTTTATTGGATCATTCCTACTCATCCCTTAGACCTAGTTTAGCTGTCATTTCTTATCAGGACCTCCCAGATCTTCCTTCTGCTACCTGCTTATCTTTCACCTCCAAAGGGCCCCAATGTCCCTGCTAAGAATCTCATTGCATTTTATCATTTAGAATTGTAATTTCTGACTTGTGACTCTCCCCTATGTGGCTGTAATATAATGTTTGTTCTTGTGGATAAAAGCATGGTATATTGTTTTTGATAATCTATGGTAATATAAGAAGGATTCCGGAATTCTTAATCACTTGGGAAAATACATGGTAAAAATAATGTATGCATGAAGTAAGAGTGATAGACATCCAGTGAATATTTATATAATTAATGCACTTTATCTGTGATGACATGTTGTCATATGTCATTATCATAACTATGCTTTTATAGATTTTTTTCTCTGTTCCATTGACAAGGAAAATATAATTGTTTTGTTAATAAGTGTTGGTGGCATGTTGGATAGATGATGAGAAATTAAATGTTATAGTTTTCCCTCAATTTCCTGTGTATTTAATTATATTTTCTCTTCACTGAGCAGAATTCTGATCATAGGGTTATAGATATTTGGTTGAGAATCTATGACATAAAGACTTCAGCATCCCAACTGAATGCAAAATTGATGGGCTTTTGACTATGTTAAGCTGTTTTGCCTGCCTTTCATTTTTGTATTATTAAGTTGTAATTGCCCATTCTCTCCTGCCCCTTTGCTAGAACATTCAAATGGTTAGTACTAAAATTACACCATGCCATCACCAAATGTCCAGCACCAGATCCTTATTAGGCTAGTAACAGATTCATTAGAGATTAGAAGGGGTCAGTATGCCCTTTTGGCGTGGCTTTCGTACACTGTACTCTACTTTGGAGGAAAAACAAAATCATTAAAATAACGCGATGCACGAATAGTCATTAAACCATGTTACAAACATTTGGCTCATTTAACTATGCCTGGGGTTGGGCATATTTGTTCATCAAGTTATCCTGATAAAAGTGGCAAAGACTTTTGGGATGTTTTAAAAATAACCTACAATCAAGTGCTCATAATTTTTGTTTTCTTTATAACATTGTAGGAAGGAAATCACTAGTAAAGTAAACATGGTTAAACATAGTTGAGCTATATTATTGTGTCATCTCTAACCATAAATATAACACATTTAGAAGTGTTTTGCTCTTCCATAACCCTCAAGTTATAAGAAGGAAAAGAATTATCAGTCATACAGAAGATGAATTGGATCCAGACTTCATAGGTATTTATTTTCCCATAAATATATTCTTCTAATAAAAGACTATTGCCAACAGTTTAAAGCTTTTATTTTTAATAGATCTGATCATTTTAATCTGATGTTGGCTTTCTTTATTGTTATTTTTTGGTCATTCCAGTCAATGGTCAGTTTATTGTTGTTTTTTACTCATTCATTCATTCACCAAGTTTTTATTCATTTAGTATATGTCAGGTGCTGTGCTGTTGAGGTTCCGGAGATGAATAACGTACAATCGATGATGTCAAGGGGTAGAACTATAGTTAGAGGCCCTGGGTGCTCTATGCATCTTTGTTCTCTGAGAGGAAACTTAGGCCATTTGAGGAGAACCCTTGTCATGGCGCCTCTCTCTGGTACCCTGTGGACCTGGTAGAGGAGTGTCTATGGCAACTCTGGCTGCTCTGAGTTGGATGCTTTCGTCTTAAAATATTCAGAGGAGTCTATGTCTGGCGCTGGGTCATTATTTTCCCTCAAGTAAATACTTCAATTACATTTAGGTTTCTATTGATCTTTCACTTAATTTAGAAAGAGGCTTCACTGATGCATTGCATTTGTTGCTCGGTAATGTCAAAGAATGCTATCATTCTGATTGGTCCCATTCGTAGTAAACAAAGAAGGAGAAGCATACAACAGCCTGAAAGATTCCTGGTCCCTCTCCCCACTGAGATGGGCTTGTACTGGGACACCACCTCTAGATTGGTACAACCCACATGCCAATGGGATAGATACATTTCTCTGGGTTTTAAAAATTTTGTTACATTTTGTGACCTAAAGGTTTGGTTTTTTTTTTTTTTTTCTCTTGGGAATAGAAATATGTTTTCCCCCCATTTTACAGGCAAACCACTTCCAAAGAACATGGCTGGCAGCCATATGGTCATATATGAATCCAACAACTAATTTAGCAAAGAAAACTGCTTGTAACAAGTTTTGTATATGCCATCTCAGGTATTACTTTGATGATAAACGAGGAGATGATTGCCAAGAAAATGATAGTAACGTTTATAAAAAGGTATGTTCCCTTTAGTCATTTAATGATGGTCAAATTATTAGTTACCATCTATTTGAAGTGAAGTCCATGGCACTTGTAGGAGGTACTTAACACTTTTTATATATAATTTTATAGCAAAAATATGGTGTTAATTTTCAAGCAGCTTACAATCCAGTAAACTTTTGAATGAGTGCTTGTGCTACCCTTATCTGGAACTTCTAGGTCTAGACTTTTGGCTGGCATGGCTTCCAGAACTGGCTTTATGACTATATTTCAGAACCAGTGTTTCTAGCCAAAACTAATAAGTGTGGAATGGCTCAAAGACGGAAAAAAACAAAACAAAACCGAATTAACTCAACATATTAGAATCTCATAAAGAGTTCTTAGGAATTTTGGGGAAATGGCTCATCTCAGTTTTTGTTTTATGTTACAGGCTATTGCTTCCCTGGAGGGTTCCTTCTGCTCTGACGCTTGCAGAATCAAAGCTTTAGCTGGACGGCTATCAGTCTTCACACACAGGGAGCACGCATGGTGTGTCGTTAGAATTCTTTTCCTTTAGAATTCGTTGGCATCAGGAGTGGATAAAAGTTTCCCTTTTATAAAAAAGTATTAGGGTATTTTGTGAATTTTGTTTATACTTCACTAAAAGGTGACTGTTTAACCTGTCTGGGGAAATTAAATACGCCATAGCCATTCACAGACGTGAGAAGTGCACACTTGTAGCGACATGAACGTGGTAAGGAATATTTCCTCTGAAGAAATCTATAGTAGTTTGTTTTTATCTAATTTCATCAGCTCTTTTCAGTAATGTTCCTAGTTAAACATTTAGATAGTTTTTTGAATGTACTATAAAATAAACTCAGCTGAATTTCTGAACTGAACTTGTTATCAGGTGCCAAAATTATAATACAACTCAAATGAGTAAGATATTAAAACTATGATGACAGCTGAAGAACTATCCACAAAATACCAACAAGTCTGACTTCTGGAAGGAGGCAGAAACACTTCCTAAAATATTTTATATGTAATTAACAAATAAGATTTTTAGAAAAATCACGAAAATATACGCCATTGTGTGTTCCATATACATGGCAGCCATCTGCAACTGGTAAGGTCATACGATCACAAGGTCAGAACACAATGAACTGAAATGTGTTCCAGTGCGGATTCTTTCTGAGAAGGCTTTTGTTCGCACTCCAGTGATGCACAGGGGTACATCAATGCTGGGAAAGGGTTAAATGCTCAGACCACCATTCCTTCAGAGCTGTTCTCCACGAAACTCTTGACTTTCAAACAGTTCAGTGCAGTGTGACTCTTTCAATATATAAAAGTCATGACATGATCCAGGAAGGTTACCAAAACTTTCGTACTGTTTTATTTAGCTTGGCATCTAGTATTCCGGGGCATTCACAAAACAGTATGAATTCCTTAGAGAATACCCTGAATGCACTACTTACATTAAAGGAGAGAAGCTTAGGAAAATTTTAGAAAAGGATTAGAGTACGCAGTAAATATTAGTTTGATTTCTCTGTAAAAACCTGTTTTACACTGGTTATTTCATCTAACTTTGAATTTGAATTCACACTTAGGGGCAAGTGGTCAGATTTTATATTTGAAAACACAATTTCTTTTTGTGGCTACCAGAGAATGAGTATTATAAAGGGTAGAATTTCTAAAATGGAAGAAAATTACCCACTATTGTGTAGTCCTCATTGAATTTAAGAGATACCCAAATTTAGGCTTTGTTCTTGACTTGTATTTGGTTTAAACTCTTTAATTCTTTTATGGTTATTTTTTAATGTATAAAATGGAAAAAAAATCACAACCTATCTTTTGAGGCTCGTCTGAAAAGCAATAAAAGGAAAAGTAGAAAAATCAATCTTGGTTAATATTTCTTTTAAAAGGCTGGCGGAAGAAAGGATAATAACAACATCGTGTCAATTGTGGCCCAAATTCTTCAGAAGGCAGGAGCTAATTTTCGGTGAGTCTTCTGGACTTGCCACATCTTAGCAGGAATTTATATTGACATGGGTTAGAAGTCTAAACTTGAAAGGAATAGAGAAACATTTTCCTTCACATGCCATCAGAGTGATTTGTCTAAAAGCGAAATTTATCATTTTACCACAGTGTTAAAAATTCCTTGGTGATTTCTCCATCATATTCAAGAAGCGCATTGTATACGTCATATTGCATGATGCATTTTTGATGATCGTTTTCCAGCTTTGGCTGCCATGGTCCCAGTATATACCCCATACTGCACTTACAGCGCACCTCACCGAGCTCACTGAAGGTACGAGTTCCCCCAAGCTTTCCTGCCTTCGTATGCTGTTTCCTCTTCCTGATGTGCCATATCCTCATCACCTTCCATCACCAACCTGGGGAGCTTTTCTTCAACCTTCAAAACTCAGCTTATATCAACTCCTTTATGTACCTATTCCTAACCTTCCAATTGCCTAACAGAATGCTGTATTTGTTTTGTGCCTGGGCCCCAAATACACCGTGAGTTCCCGAAGTTCCTTATTCTATATACCTCTGTATCTCCTGAGCTTAGCTCAGTGTTGCTGATTGGACAAATAAATAAATAGATGAAAATCTGATATGAGTTACTCAGTATTTGTCTGGAAGCATCTGGACAAATATATTGAAGCACTCCACCTTTCTAAGGTTTGGAACTAACTGAGAGATGGAGCCAAGAATCAGGCACTTGAAGATTAAAGTGATGGCTTCGTTAGTGACAAAAGCTGGGTTGGAGAACATGCCTTACGTATGTGGTTGTGGTGGATTTCCTGCTAGATCCCAAGAATTAGACATAGTATTTTCTGGGTCAAGGCAGTTCTGGACAGCTACAGGCCTAGACAACATACTTTTCAGTTTTGGAACAGAGTCTTGAACACTAAGTTTATAACACGATCAAAGAACACACGCATATGGTCAGTTCCCAAAAAGAAAGAGGAAAGAACTGATACAGGCTTGCCTTCTTTTTGTTCCAAGCTTATCATTTGGTTAGGTCAACATTTCTCCCTTAGGAAAGAGTTAGTGTGGGTGTAGAGAGGCCAGAGGCATTATTTGAATGGATGTCCTTCTACGTGGGAACATGAAATCAGGGCAAAAGAAGATCCCCTATTCTCCTTCTTTTGGTACTAAGAACAGTTGTCTTTCCATGTGTCCTTTCTCTGTCAATGGCGTTACTCTTCTCCCAGTTATCTAAGTGTAATTAGAGAAACACTACAGATTATAGCTCATCTCCCACAAAAAACGATTGGCAATGATCCTTCAGCCTATGTCTAGTCCCAGAACTAATTGTTGGTATCTTATCTTTTAATTGTTTAATATATAAAAGTAATAACAGGTTACTTTGAAAATTACAAATCATTCAGATATATAAAAATAAACCTGCCCAGAAGTATCCTAGTCTTCCAGCATTTTCTCTTGTCTGAAGATAACTATTGTTCAGGCATATATAGCCAGACTTTTTTCTAGGCATTTATACATGTTTGGACATAAAGATTTTTGAAAACTCCAAATACTTAATAATAATAACTGACAGACATTTTCCTATTTCTCATTTTATTTGTTTACCTCATTCTTTTTAGGATTCCATAGAATGAATGTTTCATAATTTCTTTCAGCATTCCCCTATTTCTGGATATTTAGATTGTTTCCAATATTTTACTACTTCAAAGAGCAAAGATTCTATACACCCATGTCTCTTACTATTTCTGTAAGAGAGATCCCTATAAGTAAAACTGTGGAGTCGCGTTACCTATACATTATAATTTTGATAGGCATTTTCACATATGCTTTTTTATACTGTATTATATATATATATGTTTATATACATACACACATTATATATATTGTTTTTACTAACAATATATCAAGTTCCCATTTTCTGAAACTTATGGACTTTGGAAATTATAAATTGTTCCAGTTTTTACCAGTTGAGTGGATAAAACATATCTTATTGTTTAATCCCCTTTCCTTTATTACTTATAATGTTGAACATGATTTTGCATAGTGATTATCCTTAGTACTTCCTCTTCTGCCAGTTCATAATTTTTGCTCATTTTTATTTGATAGTTTAACATTTTCATATATTATGGATTTTAATTCTTTATCTGCTAAATAGGTATTTCCTTATAGAGAGGGTTTCTTTTCAATGTGTTTAATAGTTAGCTTTTACTAACAGATTTTAATGCTAACATTTTCTTTTCTTTTTTAAAGGAAGATTTTATTTATTTATTTATTTACTTAGGGCATGCATGAGTGGGGGAAGGGCAGAGGGTGAGGGAGGGAGAAAATCTTGGGCAGACTCCACGCTGAGTGTGGAGGCCAACAAGGGGCTCAATCCCAGGACTCTGAAATCATGACTTGAGCTGAAATCAAGAGTTGGTTGCTTAACTGACTGAGCCACCCAGGTGCTCCAATGCCAACATTTTCATAGACTGATTTCCTATATATGCATCACTCTCTTTTAGTAATTTCAATTCTGTTCCATTGATCTATTCATCTATTCTTCATACTGTTTTAATCCTATAACAACAGAATTTAATAACAATAATCTCTAATCTTTTTTGAACCTTTAATATGCGCCTTTCTTTTAATTCTTTTAATTCTTTTAATTTAATTTAATAACAAATACCTTATGTGGTAATCAACATTATTATCACCATTTTACGTGTTAGGAAACTGAAGCCCAAATTGGTTAAGTAACTTGCCCGGGGTTACTGATCTACTAAACAGCTGAGCTGGGATGAACCCTAACATTCCCAATCCAATTCGAGAATGTTGGTAAGCACTATACTATAAGCACTTTCCATAGGTTTTTGGGATACTTTGACATTTGGGATAGCAAGTTGTCTGTCAACGATGCTCTATTTTATAATTTTCTTATGCATTTTACTCTCACGAGTAAATTTTATACTCATCCCGGCAGGTTTCATAAAAAGTTCTGTTGGGTTTTTAATAATAATTGTTTTTGAAATTTTAGATTATTTTGAGAAAGGAATGTCATTGTTATGGGCTGAGTTGTGTCCCTAGCTCCATGTTGAAATCCTAACCCCCGGTATACTTCAGAATGTAACTATATTTGGAGATAAAGTCTTTAAAGACCTAATTAGGTTAAGATGAGATTATTGCAGGGCACTAACTCAAAGAAGAGAAATTTGTAACAGACAGATTCAGAGGGAAGATAGCCATCTACAAACCAAGGAGAGAGGCCTCAGGAGAAACTCACCCTACAGACACCTTGTTCCTAGACTTCTAACCTCCATATAATTTTCTGAGAAAATAACTTTCTGTTAGCTGTCCAGTCTGCAGTACTTTGTTATGGTAGCCCTGGCAAACTAATACACTGTCATAATTTACTGTCTTTCATTCAGTATAATTCTATGAATTTTAATGTACTTAGTCCTTTTCTACATTCATCAGTTAAGGGTAAGTGTTTTCTTTGAGTATACATTGATGTTTCTTGTTAGTCTTGTTCTTATTCATTTTACTGCTTTCTGTTACTATTGTGAATAGGATATTTTTTCCATTGTATTTATACATTTCCTATTGATTTTTGTATATTTGTATTTTATCTGGCTACTTTACTAGACTCTTATTAGTTTTAAATTTTTTCAACTTTCTTGGAGTGTTTAGGCAGGCAAACCTATAATATGCAAATAAGGACAGTTTTATTTCTTTATTTCCTGTGTGTGTGTATATATATACACACGTGTATACACACACACACACACACACACACATTTCACATTTCTTGCCTTATTGCATTGGCTGGAATGTTTCAAAATAAGCTTGAATAATAGTGGTGATAGTATACATTCCTTGCCTAACAGTGAACTTTATTTGACAATCTTTAATATAGTATTTATCATAGGTTTATTTTTATTTTTTTAAGATTTATTTATTTGACAGAGAAAGAGAGAGAGCATGAGCAGGGGGAGAGACAGTGGGAGAGGGAGAGAATCTCAAGCTGAATTCCTACTGAGCATGAAGCCCAATGAAGGGCTTGACCCCATGACCCTGAGATCATAACCTGAGCCAAAATCAAGAGTGGGACACTTCACTGACTAAGCCACCCAGGTGCCCCTATTTATCGTAGGTTTTTTTTTTTTTTTTTTAAGATTTTATTTATTTATGTGACAGAGAGACAGCCAGCGAGAGAGGGGACACAGCAGGCGAGTGAGAGAGGAAGAAGCAGGCTCCCAGCAGAGGAGCCCGATGTGGGACTCGATCCTGGAACGCCGGGATCATGCCCTGAGCCGAAGGCAGACGCTTTAACAACTGCACTACCCAGGCGCCCCTATCGTAGGTTTTGATCTAATTTTCAATATTACAAATTTTGTAGGAGGCTTTATTGTCTTTATCAGCAAAAGAAATTATAGGAAGTGCTTTACCAGAAGCTTTCAAAATAATCTTATAGGTTTCTCTTTTCATATGCTATATAGTGAACTGCATGAATAGATTCCTAAATTTAAGGCATTTTTTGATGTTAAGAATAAGGCTGTTTGTTTATTGTCCATTCTTGTGATAATTCACTGCTAGATAGGAATTATTAATATTCTATTCATGAATTTTTCAGAAAATGTATTGTGTAATAAACTTTCCAAGTCACTATATGACTGAAGATTAATTTCACCTATAGATTTGAATAATAATTTAGTTGGGCATAGAATTCCAGGTTCAAAATAACTTGGAAAACATTGGTCCATTATACTCTGGAATCCAGTATTGTAGATGAGGAATTAGAGGCCAGGCTAATCCTCTTACATCAGAAATATTAAGAAAAAACTGGGACTTCATCAAGATAAAAAGCTTCTGCACAGCCAAGGAAACAGTCAAAAAAACTAAGAGGCAGCCCACAGAATGGGAGAAGATATTTGCAAATGACATGACAGATAAAAGACTGGTATCCAAGATCTACAAAGAACTTCTCAAACTCAATACACGAGAAACAAATAAATCAAAAAATGGGCAGAAGATATGAACGGACACTTTTCCAAAGAAGACATACAAATGGCTAACAGACACATGAAAAAAATGTTCAAAATCATTAGCCATCAGGGAAATTCAAATCAAAACCACATTGAGATACCACCTTATGCCAGTTAGAATGGTAAAAATGTACAAGGCAAGAAACAACGAATGTTGAAGAGGATGTGGAGAAAGGGGATCTCTCTTACACTGTTGGTGGGAATGCAAATTGGTACAGCCACTTTGGAAAACAGTATGGAGGTCCCTTAAACAGTTAAAAATAGAGCTACCCCATGATCCAGCAATTGCACTACTGGGTATTTACCCCAAAAATACATATGTAGTGAAGAGAGGGGCCATATGCACCCCAATGTTCATAGCAGCTTTGTCCACAATAGCTAAATTGTGGAAGGAGCTGAGATGCCCTTCAACAGACGAATGGATTAAGATGTGGTCCATATATACAATGCAATATTACTCAGCCATCAGAAAGAATGATTACCCAACATTTGCAGCAACATGGACGGGACTGGAGGAGATTATGCTAAGTGAAATAAATCAAGCAGAGAAAGACAATTATCATATGGTTTCACTCATTTATGGAACATAAGAAATAAGAAGATCGGTAGGAGAAGGAAGGGAAGAATGAAGGGGGGGTAAACAGAAGGGAGAATGAACCATGACAGACTATGGACTCTGGGAAACAAACTGAGGGCTTCAGAGGGGAAGGGGGTGGGGGACTGGGATAGGCTGGTGATGGGTATTAAGGAGGACACATATTGCATGGTGCACTGAGTGTTATATGCAAATAATGAGTCATGGAACATTGCATCAAAAACTGGAAATGTACTGTATGGTAACTAATATAACAAAATAAAAATTATTAAAAAAAAGAAAAATCTCGGGAAACAAAAACAGAAATGGAAAATTGGGATTTCATCAGGATAAAAAATCTTGCACAGCAAAGGAAACAGTCAATAAAATTAAAAGGCAACCTACAGAATGGGAGAAACTATTCACAAATGACGTATTAGATAAAGGACTAGTATCCAAAATCTATAAAGGACTTAATCAAACTCAACACCCAAAGCCCAAAAAATTCACTCAAGAAATGGGCAGAAGACAGGAAAAGACATTTCTCCAAAGAAGACATACAAATGGCTAATAGACATGTGTCTATGTGACACAATGCTCAACATCACTTGGCATACTTGAAAATACAAATCAAAACCACAATGGGTTATCACCTCACACTGGTCAGAATGGCTAAACTTAACAACTCAGGAAACAACAGATGTTGGTGAGGATGCAGAGAAAAGGAAGCCTCTTACACTGCTGGTGGGAATGCAAACTGGTGTAGTCACTCTGGAAAACAGTATGGAGGTTCCTCAAAAAGTTAAAAATAGAGTGATCCTATGACTCAGCAATTGCACTACTAGGTATGTATCCAAAGGATATGAACATAGTGATTCAAAAGGACACATGCACCTCAATGTTTATAGCAACAATGTCCACAATAGCCAAACTATGGGAAGAGCCCAGATGTCCATCTACAGATGAATAGATAAAGAAGAGGTGGTGTAGCTATACAATGGAGTATTACTCAGCCAACAAAATGAACGAAGTCTTGGGGTTCCTGGTGGCTAAGTCAGGTGAGCATCTTCCTTCGGCTCAGGTCATGATCCCAGGGTCCTGGGATGGAGCCCCACGTTGGGCCCCGTGCTCAGTGGGGAGTCTGCTTCTTCCCCGTCTGCCCCTCCTCCCACTCATGCTCTCTCTCAAATAAATAAATAAGATCTTTTTTAAAAAAAGAATGAAATCTTGCCATTTGCAATGGCATGGATGGAACTAGAGGGAATTATGCTAAGCAAAGTAAGTCAGTCAGAGAAAGACAAACATCATATGATTTCACTCATATGTGGAATTTAAGAAACAAAACAGATGAACATAGGGGAAGGGAGGGAAAAATAAAATAAAATAAAAACCTAGAGGGAGGCAAACCATAAGAGACTCAACTATAGGAACCAAACTGAGGGCTGCTAGAGGGGAGGTGTGTGGGGGGATGGGGTAATTGGGTGTTGGGCATTAAAGACAGCATGTGATGTCATGAGCACTGGGTGTTATGTGCAACTGATGAATTACTAAATTGTAGCCCTGAAACTAATAATACATTATATGTTACCTAAATTGAATTTAAATAAAAAATTCAAAAGAAGGGGAAAACTCACGATTTTATGTGAATCACAGCAAAAATGGATCAGAGTGGAAGTTTTTAGATTCTAAATGAACTATTTTCTTATGCCTTAATGTTATGTTTTTATTCTTTACAGTTTTCAGTAATATGGCCCAGGCAGGTAGAATGAAGAAAGAAAATTAACATGTGTCCTTTTTTCATTCCATCAGCATAATCTAATGAAAGAGTACTAAACTCAGAAAGAAGTTAAGAATAAGAAATTCTTGCTACTGAAGAAGAAGCAGATTAAAGACTGTACCCTTCTGTCAACGCAGAAATCAGACTGGAATCCAGGTCTCTTACTTAATTATGAAATGCATGAGATTCCTGTTAGGAAAGAGTTTGCTGGAACAAGATAAAATTGGAACTCTTGTGTAAATGATAAAGGGTTTCTGACAGTTGCTAACTGTCTCGGGGCAAAGGCAACCTGAAATGCACAGGTACGTGGTGTTTGCTTGTTCTGACAATTGCTCTGTTAGACTTGGGACTTTCAACTATGAAACATATTAACCCCCCTTTTAATCATTATGTACATGTGTTAATATAGTATTTGCATATAGAAAACTCTGGAACATCTATTAGTTCCTAAGGGTATTTAAAGTACTGATTTATAGTAGAAATTCATTTTTTCCACATTTATTTCATCAGTCTGGGGGTTGTCTGTTGGATATGAGTTTACTAAATTTGAGATTGAGAGTACACCCAAACAAAACTTTTATTTATGAATTAATTGGCTCGTGGATTTGTCAAATAAAGCCTGAGTCTGATGGTCATATCACAAGTTGCCCTGCAGGTCTTCATGAAAAAGAAATGTGATGATTTAAAGAAATAATGTCCATTTGATTAAATTGGTCACTTCAAAAGCATATCCTCATTTGTCATCTTATATCTGTTGTTATCATTTAAAAAAAAACAAAACAAAACCTTGCATGTGCACTTGAGAGCCTTGGGCAGCAAAAACAATCCCAATAAAGAATGTTGGTCATCAGTTTCTTAAGAAAGTTGAACTGAGTAAATGATAGAAATGCATAATTATAGAGGAAACAATCTTACTCTGAAACTTGAGTGTCATTATTAACGGAATGTAGAGCATCAGATAAAAATATTAAAGTCATAAAGATGGCATATAAGTTTCATGATGTATTAAATATATCTATTAAATAATCTGAGACCTATACCCCAGTTGCCTCTCATGCACACTGAACGGGGTGATTTAAGAATAAGGTGAACTGTCCTTTTTGGTTGTGTTAAACCAGTTTCCCTTGGGGGGAGATATTTTTAGAATTCATTGAAGCACATTATAGTTCTGCTATTACTGGGCCATCAAATGCAATTTGGCACGGCATGATGTTTCAACAGTTGCTTGACGTTAACAGTGACTATAGAACCCTTTGTGATCAGCTAAGGTTATTTTTAAACTTAATTCTAGATAAGCCAGAGAAGTGCTGTTCTGTAGTCCACATGGTCATTGCAGCAACATTTGTCATCAAAGATGTTGCGTGCCTTTACGCGAGATTCCTTATAAACCCCTCTCTC
Organism: Ursus americanus; assembly: GCF_024610735.1. NCBI lineage: Eukaryota > Metazoa > Chordata > Mammalia > Carnivora > Ursidae > Ursus > Ursus americanus. The sequence continues at coordinate 59,662,950 of NC_142139.1, forward strand.
CATTAAACCACTGAAACAGAACCACAAAGCAGGGCGAGAGTCATGCTATTTCAATTAGAAAGATCGCACCTTACTCATTTAGGAATGCTCTGTTGCCTGGTGTAATTTGTTTGCTTACTCGTCTGGGGAAGGAAACATCTTTGCCTACATGAAGCTTTCGTGAAATTAACCACTGCCATCTCATATGTTGGGGGTCTGTCCTCAAGGAAACCACCCTATGTGTGAGTTTCTGGGACATTCCTGGGAGAACTCTGTGTTCATTTAACTTGATGACAAAACAGCAACATGCTAAATAATGTGATTAAAGTTGTTAAAAGCCAAAATAAACACTTATAATTATCTCAAGAAAAATGGTGTCAGGCAAGTGTGGTCTCTATAAAGTGGGACTCCGCATGCGTCTTTTGGGCCCTGCTGCACAATAGATCATAGTTAAAGGTCTGTTAACAGACCTCTGACGGCTGAGCTGGGTAGCTGGTGGTTTCCTTCGAAACCTATTGGCATAATGTGAATTTATGTGTGAGGTGCAAATTGGAAGTTGCCTGCTCTTGGTGCCCTTGGCAGAACAGAAATCCTACTGTAGGGCTAGCAGCAGGAAGTACATTGCTTTGAAATTACCCAGCGGGGTTTCTACTTGCTGCTCTTGTTGCTTCCGAGACAGGGGCCTTGTATTGTCTGGCCATGATTAAAATCAAAGTGTAGCCTTCTTTGCTGGGTGCCAGTAAACTTAGGTGAAAAACAGAAACAATCTGGAGTTTTAATTATTTTAAAATGCAATGTAGACAAGAAACAAAGATGAAAGCATTTTGACTCATCTATCCCAATTATTTCACATAAACGGATTTGCTAAAAAAGGAGCCGAGAGAGAGAGAGAGAGAGAGAGATTGCCTTTGCAAGAGACTTCATAACGTATCTCACAGCCATAAACTATATCTATGCCATGTAATCCATTCTCAGGAAACTCATAGAGAAAAAAGTGTCCAAACATTATACTCTGGGGTGAGTAGAGAAAACCAGATGTGTCTTTACCTTATTCCAAATACAAGATGCTATGCATATGTGAAATAAACTTTCAAAGCATGGGATAGAATTTATTGGTTAATTACTTGCTAACCTAAAATAGTCCATCTGTAAGGGAGTATCTCCGTGCTATAATTAAGACCGGTCTAATGCCATAGGAGGCTGGACAGATAATTCCCATTATGCCTTCAATTCCCGGAGCTGGCAGGCTCTGGATTTCTTCTTTTTAGTTTTTTTTTCCATGAAGAGTATAAACGCACAAGTCATAGGTTCAGAGTTTGCTGTCTCTACTAAGCCACTGGGAGAAAATGTCACTCAGTGTTGAATGAAATACAGAGAATACAGACTTTCTGTCACATCGTACCAGCCAGCTCTCAAACAAGCAGTGGTGGAAACTAATCTGTAGGTTCTTTGGAGGACGTCTCACTGCACCCATGCACAAATACTGGGAGCTCGTGAGTTTACAAACATTTATTGAGCACGTGCTATGTGGTGGGCACTGTGATAAGGACTGGGGATATGAAGATGAACCAGACTTACAAGGAAAGCTAGAGAATTAAATGATTATTTCCATATGTTACTCTGGAAATTGAGTGCTAAGGTAAGTAAGTAGAATGTGCCAGGGTAGGACGTAGCAGGGACCTCTAAACCACAGGTGGTACTCTGCCCGAAGGAGAGATGCGCACAGCACATTTTCACCTCGATTGTCGGATATTTTCAAATGATATGAATGATGAGGAAAAATACATTATTTTGATCACAAAGTGAGAAATGGCTCTGGGAAAATTGGATCTGCAGGTCATTCCCTTTCTTTAAATATTCCCTTCATGCAACTCCAGTCTGTTCTATGATACTTGCAATCGTTTAGCCACAGCAAAGAGCAGGTGTGTAGAACTGCTTCAAACCCTATGGCTCAAACGCCAAAGAGCTGTATCTTACGATTACACTGCTCAAGGTCAAGGCTCTTGGGCTATCAGACCTGCTCAGGCAAGGGAGAAATCTGGATTTTAGATCTTCTTCCACTCGAATTTCAGTGTAAGAAAGAGAGAAAGCATAATAACATGGATAGGTTAAAGAGCATGTTTGGGTATCTTTTGCACCTACCTAAATTTGGAACCTGCCAGTTACCGCTTTGTTTTGACAGATAGAAGCACAGAAGATTCAGGAATTTGGCTATTTTAAGTTAAAATCTGCTTATGAAAATGAGCTCCCACTGGTGGAAACATCTTTCTTTTCAGTGCAAGAAGTTGTTTGAAGCTTTGTCTCTCTCCAGTGCTCATCCTGATTAGAATTTAATACTGCTCTCACACCTACGTTTAATTTCATATGCACAGTAATTTTGTTCAGGCAAAGCTTCCATGACGCGTGTCGAATCAAAGGTCCGTATTCAGTCTCCCATCCCAGCAGCACCACCTATTGTCTGGAGGCTCTTGAACTAAACTTCCCAAGTATTGAATTTGTTTATTTCTTTGGGCATTTCTGAGGTATCCACTATACTCTATATTTTACTGGCTGTAAGGGTTAAGTATTAAGAGTGGGGTGACTTTTCTAAAGTTATAAATCTGTTCTGTATTTACTTAAAATGAATTTTTGTGACACTTCAGACTTTCATTTTAATTGCTGAAAAGAAACTGAACGGAAAGGCTCTATGCTCATAAAAATATTTGTGGACATAAAATAATGTTGAGCAAATAAAATCCTAGATGTATCTGTGTCTTTTGAAAATCACCACTATCATATATTATTTATCAAATCTCAGTGGTATTTTCCCTCCCCATGGGGTTTAAAAACACCTGTAAAACACAAATATTATTACTTGCATTTACAGGTAGAAACTGAACCTCAGGAAGTGTCAAATGGGGGCCACTATGGCATTATTCCCAGAGGAGAGACAGGTAGGACTGGAAATTTTACATAGTCTTTATTTGATATTTACATATACATATATGAATAAGAGTAATAAACTATATTTTCTGTAAGCCATGTGTATTTAAACAATGTAAACCATAAAAAGAATTTTAGGAGGAAAATAATAAGTAACATATGAAATATTTTCATACATATTGTACCATTTAATCTTCCCTACAACTGTCTGGCAAGGTAAGGCGGCTTCAAGTCCTAAACCATTGCTTTTCCCACCATGTACACTCTTCTTGAGATTTCAACCACTCCTATAGATTGAATTATCATCTTTGCATTAATAACTTCAAAATTTGTATTTATGCTCTTTATATCTTTCCCATCCTCTAGAAAAAAATGTATACCTTTGGAAGTTTCACAAGTATCTAAAACTCCACACAAACTTATTGTCTTTCTTGACAAAGCTACTCATCTTCCTGTATTCCTCATCACAACTAATGCCCTACCATCTATCTCGTTGCCCATGCCAGAAACCTGGACTCGTATTCCTTTTTGTTCATCCTCCTGACTCAATCAGTCATTGATAATTACATTTCCTCAATATCTCTGAATTTCACCTTATTTAGTTCAAGCTCTTATCATTTTTCACCTGGCTCATTACAATAATTCTACTGTTTCTAATTTGGCTTTTTCTGTTACCAGAGAGATTGTTCTAAAATCCAGGACTCTTAATGAAAAGCTTCATAAAATATTTCTCATTGCTTTTAGGATGAAGTCCAAATTCTTTGCACAAATAATAGGATGCCATTAAAAAATATGACCCAGTGGGTGGTCAGATGTTTCTACCACATGAGTTGTTTAATACCTACAATGGGCAGGGCCTAATGGTGACTCCCTATTTGGAAATCTGTTAGTAGAATTCATCGTATCATTAGAACTAAGGATCAAGGTCATATGATATCTACAGAGGTGGTTAAATGACATTTGAAAAATTCAGGATTAGTGGTGTTGTTGACGTTATAATTTCCACTCTTAACTCTAATAGGGACATTTGAGAAAACAAAGTTTATGAAGGCCAAGGTATTCACAAGATAGATTATGAAAAGATGATTAGCAATTTTAGAAACAATCGTTTGTTATTAGCTTTTTCTAATTAAGCCAGTTTTATTTTAATTTGGAAGTTAGGTGAGTTGCAAGTTTTCGAAGGGCACACATTTTTGTTTGCTTTTCTATAACAACTGACAGAGTTTTGTGGGTCCTTTTAAAAATCCGAATTAAATTTTCTATAGTGATGTGTCTGTATGTCACACATTAACTACATAAGGGCATTGAATTACTGTACTGAATAATTAGAGGACTGATCATGTTAATGTATATCTCCAGTGCATAATTTTTGCATTTATTCATTCATCAAGGATAACCATGACTAATGCAATTATAGTTTCATTTTAAACTCATTATTCATGGTCATCAATTTAGAGATAAGAATGGAATTATGTTGATAAGTTTATAAACTGATGGCAGGAGGCCAATGCGATTGCTTCATGCACTTAAATTATTTTATGATGATGTTTCTTAGAGTGAACATGTTGATCTGAAGAGAAAGTTTTGGGCTTCAAGTCATGATGAAAGAGCTGTAAGTCATTTTTCATTCTAGGTCTCTCATATACATACAAAATAGGCACATGAAAACTATTTCATGAGTTTGGTTAACACCATCATAAATATTACAAATACTTGTAGACAGAGGGGAGTAATCTGCAGTAAGAACAACATAATTCTGATGCTTTGTGCAAAAAATACAGCATAACAGAATTCAACAAAGAAGTGATAATTGGTACGCCAGACTATTAGAAAAAGATTTTTGGAAACATGTATTTGTTTGGAGAACCAAACAAAAGAAACATTCACTTATTTGAAGAAACCAAAATAGTTGTAACTGGGCCAGATGACATACTTATAGGTTTCCATGAGAAACAAACTTATCCTGAATAAAAAATTGCAAATGGTCAATACAATTAAAAAAGAGAAGTAGTGAAATCATCCGAGGACAAGGTAGGACTTGGTAGAGGAAAACAGGTTTTTTTTTTTAATTTTTAAAGATTTTATTTATTTATTTGACAGAGAGAGACAGCCAGCGAGAGAGGGAACACAAGCAGGGGGAGTGGGAGAGGAAGAAGCAGGCTCCTAGTGGAGGAGCCCGATGTGGGGCTCGATCCCAGAACGCCGGGATCATGCCCTGAGCCAAAGGCAGATGCTTAACGACTGAGCCACCCAGGTGTCCCAGGAAAACAGTTTTTAATTCAGATATAATTAGTATGCAAAGGAATAGATCATTTTCAATTGAAAGCTAAAATCAACTGAAATTTGAAATAATTTTAATTGAAAACTCATCATGTGTTTGTATCCTTGTTTTTCCACCTGTTGAATATAGTGACAACCCACAATTATTTTCAACTTAGTCAATATTGATTGAGCATCTATTTCATAGGCAATACTGTGCTAAGTGCCATCGTCAAAGTGAAGGTTTAGCAAGGTGTGGTCAAGGAGTTTGTCATCTGGCAATGTGGATAAGAGAAAGGCGCACTCATTTGGAAACCAAAGCATAAAGTGCCAAGTCCTGAAGAACCAATACAAATACAATGATTTCAAAGAGTGATGGAGGAAAGAGCACATCCAGTTGGAAAGATCAGGAAAAGCTTCATGAAGGAGACAACATGTGAGATAAGCCATGAAGAATAAAAAATACTTTCACAGACTGGATAATAGAGATATAAATAAAAACAACACAAGCTATATAGTGCTAGGCACTGTTTTAAGGATTTCATTTACATTGTGTCATTTAATCCTCAAAACAGTGACAGAAATAGTACTCTTATTATCACCACGACACAAATGAGGAGAATGAAGAGGTCGATTTGCCCCAGATCTCATGGTTAAGTGGTGAATCCAGGCTTTAGACTCAGATCTGTCTAGTTCCAGAACCTAACCCTCATTCTGCATCATCAAGAGGAGTTGTTTGTGAAGGTGAAAATTGAGAAACTTAGATCCCCAGAACATTTGCATTTTAGTAAAAGGATGCTTAAAAAGTTAACATTGGTTAGGGAGATGATAAAAATGCATATTATCATATTCAGTTCAAAAAGCACAATATGAAATTGTGCATGTGCTTTATAATAACGTAGACTTGGTAAATGCTTGTTGAATGAATTAATAATGAATAATGTAAAAAACATGTATGCATATGAGCAGGGATCAGGAGAGCAATATGTAAAAATGATTAGTTGTAATAGGATTGTGGCCTTTCCTCTTTCAAAGTCATCTTTAATTTGTGTATTGTCAGATCTTCCAGGTTTGAGTAGAAGCCAGCTGTCTATTTCCTTTTCATTAACAAAAGACTAATGACTTCAATCTTAAAGGATAAGTGCATCAATCTGTGCTATCAATAATCAATAGAGAATTCTTTTTGCCGAGTATTTGTTAACATATGCAATCTTTCTGAATAGTTTTTTCGCTTTTTAATTTTTTTCAGTAATGAGGAGTATAAATCCAGATAAAATGATACATATATCATAACTTAGGCATGCACGATTGAGACCAGATGAGGCAATGATAGTTTGCATGCTGACTTATTTCTTTAATTTCCCCAAATTGAAGTCTTATTAATCACTTGCTAGTTTCATGCTATGGCACATTCTTCAAACAGTGCCTAATGATAGAAACAAGAGAAATGATAAATGAAAATGGTCAAAGTACTCAATAACATGTTGCTGATGTATTAAGACTTTAAAATAGAACTTAGCATATCACGGGATTTTTGCCTTTAACTAGACTAAAATATATTTTGTTGACTCAGTTTGAAGGAGCTATTAAATACTATATACAAATTGCTCTATACTTATTTGATTAGGAAACAGCAGTTATATGCAAACACGGACCCATGCATATATATATACCAATGAAGTTGACTAATTCCTATGTCTGAAGGACCATTTTTTTTTTCACTAAAAAAGGAAGGCTTTTGGTGACAACGTAAACTACCTTTGAATATGCTGGGTTCACTTACTTGCTGCAAAGCTGTCAGTTTTGAGTGGGGCCCAGAGCAAAAATAGGCCCTGCAGCTGGTCCACGCTCAAGGATAAGACATTCTGCTCTGTGGGCTTCATGATCGGGCCGATCCAATGACACCCAAACTGTCTGTGGCAAGTAGAAATGTTTTATGCAGGTCCTGGCTGTCCCCAGTAGAAGACACCAAGGATTTCGGAAACAAATCCTTTCCCTCTTTGAGAAACAGCTCCTGCTCCCCACTTGCCAGTCTCCGATAGACACCGAATACCTGGCTAAGATGCACCACGTGAACACTTGACCCGAACTGCCCCTTTCATCCAAGGCACGATGGAGTTGGGGTTTGCTAAGAAGCACTCCATCAAGTGGCAATGGTCTATATGAGACAGGACTTAGGAAGTTTCTGAAGGTATGCATACATCGTGGCTCCAGTTATCTCATTGTCTCCTTCTGCTGCTCTAATCTCTTATCCCCCACCCACACCTTGTCTCTTGGGAGTTCCCTTTGATTAGTCGACTGAAGAGGTAAAAATTCAAGTGTGGTTTATTGGGGTTTTGCGTGACGTGCTGGCACTGGCTGAACGGGACTGCGGCAGCCTTACGTTACCGTTCGCCTTGGAGGTGGCCCAGAAGGACTCTGGAGAAGGAAATCCTTCCAACAGGAAAAATTACGAGCAGTGCCTCTGATTATTTACTTTGCTTGGAAAGAGAAAGGGCCAGAGATATAAATCTAGAGGAATTAATAAGTAGTGGCTAAAAGCTCGGCCAGACGTTCAGGAAGAATATTGAAGGACTGACGAAATGAAGACCTGGCAAAGGATTTGTGGGTAGATTCCTTAGAATAGTCCAGGAGGTGAGGCTGCCCCATCACCGAAGAGGATCTCAGTGATCAATGGTCAGGATGACTCAATGTCGGTCAGCTTCTCCTCACCAACTGCAGAGCTGGCTCACGGGTCATGAACAAAATGACAGCAATGAAATCTCCATGACTTTCGTGACATGGGCTTCCCTTCACCAAGGGTGATCTAATTGCTGCCAATTTAGGTATTCAACCTGGTCGTCCTATTAAGATCAAATTAAGATCATTCTAAGAGAAACAGGTATCGATGGAACTCTAGGGAGAGAGTGAGGCCTATACTAAGCCCTCAGAATAGTTTCTCTCCCCGGAGGGACTAACCAGTCACCCATGAGGAAGTGTATTTTGGATGCCTACTCCTCATGGAAGGGACAGTGATTTATGGTCACTAGAATTGGCTTACTCTGAGCTGGATTTGCCTTCCTTGCCCATTAGTTCTTTTGCAAACACTGCCAGCGCCGTACAGAGACTTTCCATGGTTTTCATCATCCAGTACCCTATACAACATACTTTATGATCGAGAAGTTTTTGGCAAATGAAGTGTAGCAATGGGCTTGTGCCTATACTATTCACTGGTTTTACCCTGAATTCCTTCATCCCTGGCCTATTGAATGCCCCCCAAAGAGTGAAGAAGAGGTTTCTAGTGTCCCTATGTTCTTAGACTTACAGCTTTGTGTCCAAAGGAGTAAAGATGTAGGTACAAAATTATTAAATCGATCTTTTTTAGTGATATGACTGGTTAGTGAGTAAATATTTCCATTTCCATTTGCCTTATTATTTTTCTCCTACAGTTGTTCTCTAAAAGTGAAATATAAACACCCAGCATATATTTAGTGTTTATTATTATTTTAAGGATCGCCTTAATGTGGTGTTGGACGTGAGAATATTATAAAAACTAGCATCAGGTGATTTTCACTGACACTTATGCATGAGGTTAGGACTTTAAATCAAATAAGGTTATTAAGAGCTGGACTTCAAATCACATTTTGATTCTGATTTTGTTTAGTACAATTTTTCAGGCCAAATAACTTCATGTATTTTTAAGGATTCTGAATCAACGGCCAGATATTAAAGTCACTGGTTCAAATGCCTTGTCGAAAGTCTTTGAGATTATTTATGGAAATATTTAGTGATGTAATTTTAGGACCTTGGTAAATTTTGTATTGCTTTGATTACATTTAAAAACACCTTAGTGCCCCAAAATAACTAAAAATTTAAGCTAACATATACTCTAAGAAAGATATCTTATATTACAATAACTGAAAATTTTTTTAATGGGATGTCTTCTGTAAAAACACATAGATCACTCGAGGAAAATGTCAGCAAGATAAAGGCATACTATTAATATAAACAGTTAAATGTTCTGATCTAAATGTGGTACACTCAGGGTAAAATTAGAACCAAAAGTTAAACAAAATATAGCAAGTAACTTAAAAAATATGTAACCTAGGGGTTAACATAAGCTATTCTGAAATGAGCATATGAAATGTACAGAATGCATAGAGCTAAAGGTGAGTGTTAGAGGCATTTAAAAAATTTACTTTGCTTCTCTCAAAGGAAGAAAAAAATGTAGTTCAGTATAATCTTTTCCATAATAGGAAATAAAGCTTTACGGGCAAAAGTGTAGAGAGTCTGATGCAGAAAACTTACACCTGCATCTTTTCATCATCCGAGTTAACAATCTATAGCCCAGCAAAAAAACAGCTTGAGCTTTGTCATTGACCAAATCGGGACAATTTTCCTGACGTGAAAAGCATTCTCATGAATGCTAAATGGAACTGAGAGCCGGGAGAATTCGATTCAAGCCTCTGTTCTGCAGTGATGATGTTACTCTGAGTAAATAGTTCACCGTCCTGGGCCTTAGTTCCCCTGTGTGAAGTGGGGTGGTAACTTCTGTCTTGTCCGACATGCTGAGTTCTGAGAATCGAGCGAAAAATCTGGCACACATTTGTGAAATGAATACATGAAAATATTTAAAGGCATTTTGTACCTGAGAAAGACCTAGCTGCAAGTCAGTTATTAATCGTTCTACCCCAAGCTCACAATCTGATCTGAGAACCATTTTTTTAAATGTAAAGGATAATGCTTGGTTAAAATATTTTGCTATGTTTGGATGCCACTTGTTTTATCTGTAAATGAGTGCAATAACAATGCGTTAGGTTGGTTGTCCCCTACCGAATATCATTTGATGAGTATGCTAGTTTCTCTTCCTAAAAGAAGTACTGTCTCATGACTAAAGCTTCAAGACAGGGTAGGTGTTGCCATAGGTTAAAAAGTACCTATTTTGAATGGCGCTTTGAAATAAGATGAGACTAGCTCTTTGGGAGAGAAAAAAAAAAAAAAAGAAATAGTTTAGTTATAGAGATTGTCAGGGTGGTATTAAAAGTTGGTCATCTGTTAGGACATGGGCCCCACCATCAGGAGGGAAGTGTGGGAAGCTACACCAGAGTTCCGGAGGCACCCTGCTGTACAAAGCATTTACTCCTTAATTGACAATCATGGGGAACTGTCGGAGGGTCCTGGGTGGGAGGTAGGGCATCCAGAATGGCATTCAGAGGGCTTGGGATGGTTGGTGGCTGTTACCTTTAAGAGCTACTTTTTTTTTTTAATGATTTTTTATTATATTATGTTAGTCACCATACAGTACATCCCTGGTTTCCGATATAAAGTTCGATGATTCATTAGTTGCGTATAACACCCGTGCACCATGCAATACGAGCCCTCCTTACTACCCATCACCAGTCTATCCCATTCCCCCACCCCCCTCCCCTCTGAAGCCCTCAGTTTGTTTCTCAGAGTCCATAGTCTCTCATGGTTCATTCCCCCTTCTGATTACCCCCTTTTCCTTATCCCTTTCTTCCCCTACCGATCATCCTATTTCTTTTTTCTTTTTTCTTTTTAATGATTTTTTATTATATTATGTTAGTCACCATACAGTACATCCCCGGTTTCTGATGTAAGGCTCGATGACTCATTAGTTGTGTATAACACCCAGTGCACCATGCAATACGTGCCCTCCTTACTACCCATCACCAGTCTATCCCATTCCCCCACCCCCCTCCCCTCTGAGGTCCTCAGTTTGTTTCTCAGAGTCCATAGTCTCTCATGCTTCATTCCCCCTTCTGATTAGCCCCCCTTTCTTTATCCCTTTCTTCCCCTACCGATCATCCTAGTTCTTATGTTCCATAGATGAGAGAAATCATATGATATTTGTCTTTCTCTGCTTGACTTATTTCACTTAGCATTATCTCCTCCAGTGCCGTCCATGTTGCAGCAAATGTTGAGAAATCGTTCTTTCTGATAGCTGAGTAATATTCCATTGTATATATAAGAGCTACTTTTATCTGGTGTTTACTGGCTAAAAATCAGCCATGGAGGTTGCAACTCAAAAGCCTATGGGAATTGGGGCATCTGGGTGACTCAGTTGGTTAAGCATCCAACTCTCAATTTTGACTTAGGTCATGATCTCAGGGTTGTGAGATCGAGCCCCTTGTGGGGCTCCGCACTGGGTGTGGAGCCTGTTTAGGATTCTGTTTCTCCCTCTCCTTCTGCCCACCCCTCACTCAAAAAAGGCCTATAAGAGTTCAGACCTCAAGTACCTGAGAAGTAAATGCGGTGAACTTTGTGGTAAACTGGAGATAGATGCTTTGTGGAGAGAGAGCTGCTTATCTCCTCCGGCCAAATGTCAGGAGGAAACGCAAGTTTGTATTTTCAACATCGAGATTTTACTATGAAATCTCCTGAATTTGAGATGGTGGCAACACATTCAATTTTTTTAAAACAGCTTCTTTCACACTAAGCAACGGTGCATCCAAACATGATCGCATACATCTGAATGGAGCAGGAGCCTGGGGTTGATCCTGGAAAAGTCCAGGAAAACATGCTGGTAGCATACGATGAGCCAGTTCTGTCTTAGATTTGGCCAGCTCTCTACAAACCTCACTCTTTCATTTTCCTGTGTGCAATTTTTAATGTGTGCCTAGCAAGTTTACAATGTTAACAATATTGCAGGATAAAATTAGTTGGACTTTAGAGTATGAACTATGTGCAATTGGATTGCTTCTATTTGAGTTAATGTTCTTTTTATTTTTTATTTTTTAAAATTTATTTTAAAAGATTTTATTTATTTATTTAAAGAGAGAGACAGAAAGAGAGAGCATGGGGGGGGGGGCAGAGGGAGAGGGCAGAAAGAATCCCCAGCAAACTCCACCCTGAGCGTGGAGCCCAAGCCAGGGCTCGATCTCGCAACTCTGAGATCATGACTTGAGCCAAAATCAAGAGTCAGACACTTAACTGACTGAGCCACCCAGGTATCCCTTGAGTTAACGTTATTTTTAATAAGCAGATTATTTGAGAAAAATTGCATTCTATTGTACATATTAGAAGATAATAAAATTGAATTTCTTTTAAGAAGATTTTTTTTGGGTGTTGCTTGATCCAGACCTTAACTCAGACTAAAGTGGTGAAGTGATAAAGTAGAAGTGTAAGATTCTAATTTTTTTATATGGGCTTTTCTGTTGACTAGACATGTGGTCTTGAATGAGCCACTTCAATGTATTGGGTTTTAGTTCCCTTCTTGGTAAAATAAGGGCATAATAGAATACCTGTCCTTCCCATCTCATAGCTATCAAATAGAGAGGCTTTTGAGGAAAGAAAGGACCACACAGAGTTTCGGTAAACATGGAGGTAGAGTCTACACAGGCCCTAGGACTTGGCAATGTGGGGAACTTAAGATAATTCAAAAACAGAGATATGTGGACAGGAAATAACTTGTGGGTCACCTCGTATAAGTTGTAGTCAAGCATGGCCTTTATTGGGAACACTCAAGGTAGCAAATTTGAGGAGACAGCAAGGAGCAGAACTCTGGGGGAAGGTAAGCACAAATATTTAGCTCATACTCTCAACAGGCAGAATGAAGAGTCAGTTTGGTTATCTCTTCCTGAATTGTTCTGATGAAGTAAATCAGCTTCTTCCCTTGGGAAAAAAGTATTTGAGGAGTTCAGTAAAATTAGATGAAGGTGGGGAAGAGTGAAGGAGGACCCATGTTCTTTTCTGGCCCTAGCCCTGAGGGAATAATCTCACAGTCCTGCCATTTCAGTTGAGGTATAAATGGGCCCTACAATGAGAGAAATCATCCAAATCCAGGGGTGGAGAAAGGGAGGCAATGTTCCCTTTTATTAGGGGAAGGACTGGAGGATGGGGAGAAAAGGATGAATTTCATAAGGCTTTCAATTATATGCTAAAAGTGGGAGGGTTTGGTAGTCAATATCAGAAACGACTCTAATTGTGCAAGGGTGGGTATGTATTTCTAGGCTTCCCCTTTTAAAACTGGAAGGAGAAAGGATTTAACCCAATTACCAGGCAATATTCTTGTCAGCCAGCAAGCAAACCCTCAGAGGCCGGGATGAAAATAAAACAATCCTTTGGGTTCTATCTGGGCCTTCCAATCCACACAGACCCAATGGGTCAGGGGCATTTGGGCTTAGTTCCTTTTTCTTTTGGATTCCAACTGCTCAAGAGTCTTGGGGCCTCTTAAGGCCCCATGTAGTAACCCGTGATATGTTCTGTAGGGAAACCTATTCACCTTGGACCCTCCCTCTCTTCATTCATTCTCTTCTTTATTAAAGAGGTTTAGGTTCTTTAAATCGTTTTCCCCCCTCATTGCATGGATCCCATGGCTTTGCTCAGCTAGCGTCAAGTCCTGGTTTTAGCTAGTAGATTCCATTGGGTATCACTCCCCAAGGGATGGGGTGAGGTAGGTGACCCGCTGTCCTGGTTTTCCCAGTGTTGAGGAACTCCTGGTTTGTGAGTGTTTCAGTTTTAAAAACCAGGAAAGTCTCAGGCAAACCAAGACTGGTTGGTCATCTTAGGAGGGGGAGAAAGAGGAAATGGGGTATTCCAAACTCAGCGTGGAATATTTACACAAAAACCAACCCTTTTACACTAAAGAGATTAACCTTCTCTTAGCGTATTTCCTATGACCTTAAAAGAAACTCTGTCTCTTTGTTTGTCTTGAGAAATGTGTCTTAAAACCCCCATAATAAATCCCTTTCAGCTTAAACTAGCAGATTTTATTCTCTCAATTGCACCCTCCCGGACTCAGTGCCACATGGGGTATTTATACTGAAGAGATTACACTAACAAAGCTAAAGACTATTTTTAGACAACTTGCGTCTGGGAGTTTTGTGGATTTCTTTCCGGCCAGCAATTTCTTCCTCTTCTTTAGGTAGCGATATCTTGATTTTTCCTTTGGAGAATCACCCCTTCTCCGTTCTTAGTCTGGGCACGGTTGATGCTACAGGCCTGGAGACAAAGAACGTTCTTTTTCCAGCCACGGTGATGGTTCAGGCATTGGAGCATGACCCACTGGACTAATGAGGATTATCTCTTGGGAGTTTGCCTGAGCTACTGAGAAAGGACTTTGTGTTATGCATCCTCCTGCAGGAGAAATTAAACTTAAGACCCGCCAGTGGACACAAATCTTGCTTGAGAACGCTAGCAAAGGAGGCAGAGTTGTAAGGGAGAGAAAGGGGCTGCAGGCTTATCATCTTGTTCGGACTTCTGGATCTGGTCATGCCTGAGGTGCCCTTGCAGTGACAGGCATCCTGTTACTCTCTACTTTGTTCAAATGGGTTGGAGTTGCGTTTCTGTCATTAAAGGACAGAACAACCCAAGATGATACAATAAAATTTAAATTTATAAACAGATACATTTGGGGGATTATTGCCCACAAGGATTCACTGGATTAAATAGCTAACTTGACTGCATTTAATGTACGATTTAATTTTAAAAATCTGATGGACATGTATACTTCCGGAAAGACCCATAATACTTCAAGGGAAGGAAATTTGGTAGAGCTCATTCTCTTAGCTTGATTCTATTATTTACTAACATGGTGCCTTGGACAAGGTATTTGACCTCTCTGAATTATTTGCCTCATCTGAAAAATGTAGCTATTAATAGTAACTACCTCATATAGTTATCGTGTATAGAGGGCGAGGCAGCTAGAACAGAGGTCTGTTACCCAAATGCATGTTAGTTTTTATTGATAAGAGATGAATTGTTGTTAACTCCTTATTTTTCCGATCACATTGAAAATTAATTTAATGCAATAGTTTTTAGGCAGTTTAAATAAGAACGTGGAGCATTACAAATACGTAACCAAGTATATAAAACATTTAAGTATAAAAAAGTTAGAAACAGTTACATAAATAAGACATCGACATAGGAGAAAGGCTGAAGAACTATAATACCCAAAAATCAAATATTTTTTTTTTACATGTTCAGGTAATGGTTAACTTTTGCTCATTTAAAAATGTATTTATTTTATCTATTTTCCATAAAAAGACAAAAAAATACATAACACAGGAGTGTTTCAGAGTGTCAATTTTTTAAATCTTTGTTAGAGTAAATACTGTTGTTCGATAATAATAAACAATCTCATAATAAAGTCTTACACACAGTGTAATATTTTATCACCTTTGCTTTTTAAAAGAGAAACAAAAGGCTAGCATTGGGTCATATATCCAATGTGAAATATAGGGTATTTCAATTAAGATTCAAGTTGACTTTTTAAAGTGTTGTTCAAGTCAAATGCTACTCTATGTCAATTGCTTCCAGCTGCTGAATGAGTTTGTAAAGTTATAGGGCATTACAACAGCATTGTCTGCAACACTTCTTAATTTCACTCTTAGAACATAGAAGATAAATCATACAGTGCAGAAAGCATATCAAAATCATACTAAGTGATAAATAAATAAAGAATAACAGAAATAATATGTGTGCAATCCCTCTTCTCTTGGAGGCATGTCTGTGGAACAATGGCTAAAATGTGCGTGTAAACTTTAAGGGCAAATTACCAGTTACATCCAGTGTTACTCTCATCTTCCACCTTTCTGTTTTTTTAGAGACGATTTTGCAAATATTTAGTATGAGTGTTGACTGCATTTTTTTTTTAAACTGTAGCTCATTTTTTTGGAAAGAGAACAGGGATATTGTTGTATTTTGAAACCAAGGAATGTTGTGACACTTTAATTCATGCTGTTGCCATTTAGTGGAATCTCACTGAATCTTATGTATATAAATGAGAAAAAAAATAGTAGAAACTTTCACTGGTCCAACATGACCCATACTGCCTCGCTCTGTAAATTCTTCAGGTCAGAATGAAAACTAATGGTATTTTGAAACAAGTGTACACATCTGAAAGTATCTTCCAGAATCTAGTGGTCTCAGATTGAATTGGAAAGAGAAAAGGTCCATTGCTTGCCAGGGGCTTATTCCCCATTTTTCATTTCTGTTTGTAATTCCTGTCATCTTTGTTTCTTATGCTTTGGCTAAAAAGGGCGAGTCATATTTATTGGAACTGGGTTTCAATAAACATTATGCATTATGGTGAACCAAAGAGTGATTTATTGATAATTTGTCACTTATATTTATGAAAATGTAGACCTCGGAGCTCCAGAGCTGGTAAATCATATCCTTGAGCGTGTTGGTTCCCCCTCCCACCACCATTTACTTGCCAAAAGCGTCATACAAGCTCCGGGCCCCTTACAACTCAGGTCCTGGTCATCGTGCACTTGCTAATACTGAACAAGAAAGACCAAAAAAAAAAAAAATAATAATAACTTTAGAGATTTTTTTCTTGGTTTCAATATGTTTTTAATTTCATCCTCAAGTTGCAGAAATAATACATTGATAAAACGTAATTAGATGTGAGATTACAATTTAATGAGGCCAGAGAAGGGGCAAGAATGTAAATGGAACAGTAGACCCTGCGCATTTTTTTTTTTTAGTTTGTTTATTATGTTACAGCTGTAAAGCACTTTCACACAGATTCCAGATGCAGGCAGCTGTTCGTCCTTCACTCTTAAGGAAGCAAAGGTTCAGAGTTCATTTTGATCCACTTGTTCTAGACGAGCGATGTTCAAGACGACACTTGACTAAGTCGTTGCCTTGGGGGATACACAGGGCTGTCAAGACGGGCATCACGGGTTCACTTATCTCATCTGGCAACCTCTCCAACGACAGGCTGCCTCAGTCTCCATAATATGTTTATCTGCCATGGTGATGTCAGCAGAACTCGGCAAATCTAATATTCATGCTCAGATTTGCTGGTGCTCTTTCTTCATAAGAATGGGCCCTGTATCACTCCTGCAGCTGCTTCCTCTAGATATGTGGCCGGGCCTTTGTGTTTCATGTTCCCTTCAGACAGGGCTTGGGCAGTGAACAAAGCACCTACCTATCTGCCTACAACCTATTTTTCTGGGTGTTTTTTTGTTTGTTTGTTTTTTATTCCCCCAAATCGAATTCCAGTGTGGGTTTTTTCCACGGACGTGACTTTACCCCCATCTTTTTCCATTTGGGCCCAATCTCTTGGGCATGAAATATTTACAGCAGTAAAATACTGCATATTTTTGCTTTTTCAGAGGCATCATTGAGAGAAATAGATAGGATTTTAAAACACCATGGAGGCAGGAAAATAATTCTTAAATGTAATGCCCTAGCTCTAAGGAATTAAACTCATGGAAATGTGTGTATGTTCCACAGAGACGTCTATAAAAATCATGTCAATATCTCTAGTTTTACTGATATGATAATTGATCCCTGTTTCTCAAGCTGGGAGTGACTTTTATGATTCGGTGGCAACTAACGAAAAGATGGGGAAACAAACATAATTAGCTGTTTCTTTTACATTGTTTCTAGTGCAAATCTTTAATTTTTAATGTAGAGAGATTGAGTTTAAAATCTGCATCTACTTGAGTCAAGATAAGGGGAAGCCCACTGAGTAGAAGATGTGGAACTTATTTTTCATCATGAATTTAAGGCAATTTATTCCCATGCTTGCTCATTTATATTTGAGCACAGACAGGTGAAATTATTTCTAAAAGTGTCTCAAGTACATTTGTTTTTAAGCATGATAGCATTGTAACAACTTTAGGGGCTATCTTTGATATATGACTGATTTTATTTTATTTATTTTTTTATAACTAATTTTATATCATCAAGTTATATATAATTTTATATAACTTTCTAATTTTAAACTGAAAGACCATATATCTGTGTTATATCACAGGATTGCTTGTTTTTTAGTTTTTTTTTATCTTTTGGGAGGCATAATACTAAATGTTGATATGTAATGATTAAAGTGATATTTTTGCACCCAAATCACTCTATCTTCTTCAGGTATTCTCAATTATGCTTCTTTTGATAGATTTGCAGTCAAAGCACGGCCTCAAAATGTCTTGTTATTTTTAAGGTTATTTAAAGACAAGGTCCTTATAGTTTGTATTAAGAACTGATTAAAAAGATGGTATCAGTATTATAAGCATTTGTTTTTGTGGTAATTTGAATAAGAGCTTCATCGTATACTCACCTTACATGCAAAGATCCCAAGGCATAAGTTCTATATCTTGACATCAGCCCTATAAGATTCTGAGTGTCTTCATTTTATAAATTTGTAAATTGATATTTGGAGACTTAATATAAACTGACCCAGGTCACCTTGTAGCCAGATATCAGAAGTTTTATGCCAATTATTATTATTATTATTTTAAAAGATTTTATTTATTTATTTGAGAGAAAGAGAGAGAGGGAGAGAGCGTGAGCAGGAGAGAGCAGAGGAGGAGGGAGAAAGAATCTGAAGCAGACTCTGCACTGAGCATGGAGCCCATTGGGGGGTTGGGGGGGCAGGGAGGCAATCCCACGACCCTGAGATCATGACCTGAGCTGAAACCAAGAGCTGGACGCTTAACCAACTGAGCCACCCAGGCGCCCCTACCAGTTATTTTTTGATACAAATTTATATGACATAAATAAAACACTTAAATTTGAAGACTACCCACTTAAAAAAATTCCATGTTTTAGGTAATAATAAATGAAACTATATTTAAAAATCTTCTGATTTTACATCCCATGTGATTAGAATTTACAAAAATATTAGTTAAAAAATATGGCCTCAACTGCGTACCTATGGTGTCTTCTGATTCTATATTTTATTAGCTTTCTTTTCAAATGTGTTAAGTGTCAAAATCTGGTTAAGACAACCTGATGTGGTAGCTCCTTTTCCTGGAGGAAGAATTCTCTGTTCCATTATTTGCAGAGACTGGTAAAGTGGATACTTTTTTTTTTCCTCCTTGAGGCAATAAGAATGAAATACATTATTTTTGCTTTGCAGTTACTATTTTCAGTTTTCTGAGTTCATATAATTTTAAGCAATCTTATTTTTAAAAAATATTGCACTTTCTGGTTTTCTTACCTTTCTATGGTAAAACAGATCTTCCTTAATTACTGAGGGCCAATCAAATGAATTCTATAATAGCAGGACAAAATTATAGAAATCTAAAGATAGAGCTCTCATTTTCTTTCTTCCTTCCTAAACACTGAAGTCAGATATGGGTGTATATTCACATTTATACATCCTATATTTGTACTTTTTCTTAGGGCATGTAAGAGACTTGAGTTCGGGGGCGCCTGCGCGGCTCAGTTGGTTAAGCGACTGCCTTCGGCTCAGGTCATGATCTCAGGATGCTGGGATTGAGCCCCACATCGGGGTCTCTGCTCAGCAGGGAACTTGCTTCTCCCTCTCCCTCTGCCTGCTGCTCCCCCTGTTTGTGAGGTCTGTCTCTCTCTCTGACAGATAAATAAATAAAATCTTACAAAAAAAAAAAGAGTTGTGTTCATAACCATATTCTCTGATCAGTTTTCTCAGAGGGGTACTGGATACCCTCGGACCATGTAATTAATTCTCTGAAACCATCTTTACACATTGTTCTTCAGTCCAGATTGATATCTAGTGCAACTGTCCATCTAAGTAAGTGGGGTTTTGTTGTTGTTGTTGTTGTTGTTGTTGTTTAGTACACCCTGAAAACCACTTACTTCCTTATGTTCCACTGAAGTTTCAGGGCAGTCTTGGAGAATCTCTTGAGAAGGAGAGGATCACAGTAATTACACCTTGTGCTGTTAAAGTCTAGAGAATCGCGGTGGGAGTAGCCCCTCGGGAAGGAGTCTCCAAAGCTCCTACTATTTCAGGTGGAAAGTGGTATAAGATTAGGTTTAGGTCCTAGGGTCCCAGCTGCTAAGAACACTTGAGCTTTTATGGTGGTCAGATGACAGCAACAGTCTTGCCAGCCTTCCATCACCGCTTTGCAAAAAAGTCATGAAAACATCAGACTTGTTTTCACTCAGTCCATGTCATCATCTCAGGGGCCCTGTAATTGTGGCCCTTTAGTATTTGTAATATTAAAATAAGACAGTTTTTCTTTTCAGGTCAACTTTTTCCATTAAACAACAATAGTAATAACAACAAATATTTATTGTGCTTATTTGATCCAAAGGTACTGAACTGGGCAATATACGTTTAATATTTCCAATGATCATCTGATTGGGTGTTACTATTATCCCATTCTATAGAGGAAACAAGCAGAGAGAGGTTGAAAATCTTGTCGAAGTTCACACAGTTTTGTGGTAGGCAAATTCTAAGATGGCTGCAAGATTTCCTCTTCCTGATATACGCACCCTGAGTAATGCTCTTCCCTTCAGTGTCAGTAGGACTTGTGACTATCATGGGCTATCACTTCCACAGTGATGGAAAGGTATATTACAGAAGGGATTTCACAGATATATTAAGATCCCTAGTCAGCTGACTTCAAGTAAATCAGAGAGGAGGGTGTCTTGTGTGGAGCTGACTTAGATGAGCCCTTAGAAGGAGCTGGACCTTTCCAGAAACAAGGGGATGGAACTGTGTGGGAGGGCCATGGAGGAGACTGTAGAACAGGACTTGGTGATGCTGAACATATTCCCAGTCAACAGCTAGCAAGAAAATGAGGACCTCAGTCAAATGCGCCACAAGGAACAGAATACTACCAACAGTTGGATGAATCTAGAAGAGGACACTGGACCCAGCACCAGCTGACACCTTGACTTCAGCCTTGTGAGATCCTGAGCAGAGGACCCTGTCATACCATGCCCAGACCTCTGACCTACAGAACTGTGAGATAATAAGTTACTATTTCAGGCTGCTAAGTTTGTGCAATTTTTTATGCAGTAATAAAAAACTAATATAGCTATTAACTTGCAAGCCAAGATTCTGACTTGGGTCTGTCCAACACTAGATCCTTTGCTCTTTTCACATGGGCATTTATTATTAGACTCTATTGAACACTCATTCTCTGTACCTCCCTGTTCTAAATCTTCTACTTTGGCTCTGGGTTCAAGATTCATGATAGGCAAAATACCCTTCAAAGCTAATTTGTTGGGTTTTGAGTTCCTCGTAGCAATCTAAGGAAGTAAGAGCAGGAGCCACAGCTTAGCTGGTCCAGGCTCTTCTGAGGAAGAGCAGGACTGGAGAATTCACGGTCACCCCCATCCCTGGCTCCAACTAACTTACGATGTATGAATAATGCTCAGATCAATATTAACACCTTATGCTGAAGTCACTGCACTTGTAGAATCATGTGCAAACCATAGCTGATAGGAACATCAGCTTTGGTTTGTCACTGAACCTGTTCAACTTTGTCACCCTGTGTTTCTTTATAAAATAGGTGATTCGTCAGATTTAATTTTATCTCTTTCTTACCAAATAAAAATTCCATAGGAAAGTAAGAATTGGAATGCAAGCAAGAAAGTTGAGGTTCTGAAGCACTCTACCAGGACTCATTTGTGTGATGCTATGGGATAAAAATCCAGCAGGGGTGTAAGGATTGAGAGCAGAGGGGACCTGTGCTTTTCCCAGAGGGTGGAACAAGGCAAGTTCTCTGGGCAATATGGCAGAGGGGCAGAAGAGCAGACATGGCTGTGTCAGGGTGTCCAGACAGAGGAGTCAGATGCACATTTCCACATGCCCCACTAAGAGGTGAGAAGAACCCTGTGTTCCTTATGTATCTGAGAAAAGCACAGATATCTCTGAGACAGACCTTGGGTGATATTCAGAGAATGAGCCGTGATCTGTGTGAATCAGGAACTGGAAACCAGATGACTGTGAGGTGTCTCCACGAGAGACATCTGCATGGGCAGATGAAGTACAAACATGAGACATTCTGTACCCCAGCCCCCAACCAAAGGACACTCTCTGGCATTCTGGAGGCCCCCGGAACTAAGGACACAATTCTAGGAACTGGATGACAGGAAAAGACCCTTAAGTAATTACATGTGTATATAGTTGTGTATATAGCCTACCTATATTATAACTTTATAATAATAACTATATTTTGGGGTTATATGTAATTTTCTATTTTCCTCCATCCAGTGGGACAGGAGCTCAAAATAGAAACTATGTTTTGTGGTACAATAATAAAGAAAATTATGCTCCCTGGAAATGCAACGTTTGGGGCCTATATATGTGAAGCTACCCAATTTCATTAATAACAATGCATTGGTATTGGCATTGTTGTATTAATCACTGTCAACACCATATGTATTGGAACCAGACCCACAGAGACTATGATTGGTCCAAGGTCATATAACAAATTAGTGGCTAACACCTTACTAGACTAGACTTTTAACTGATCTTCGGTATAGCTTGTGTTAGAATAATATTTATCTCTACTATCCAGAAAGCTGAAGGATCGGCTTCATTTTAACTCAGGTTTGCAGAATAGCATTCATGGCTTATACTTTTCCTGATGCCACTTAACCTAGGAAACCAGTGGCTCAGGAGCAATAGATGAACAATCGTAATCACAAAGCCTTGCTTCGTGGTGTTGTGAGGATAAATGTCTAGGATACGATGATTATGAAAACTGGTGACCTTAAGCAGTGTCCAGAAGAGTCTTAAACGATGATGGCTGACACACGTTTAAATAGACTAGCCAATCTGCAAAAATAGACTAGTTCCTGAAGTCTTAAGCATTTCATGACTGGCGGGGAGCAGACGTTCCAGCATCCCTCCGCTAGAGCCTGGGATGTTAAAATACCATTTCGATCCTTGAAGTAAGCTGATATTTTCACCTCATAAAAATACCTCTGCGTGTTCACCTGAGGAGGAAAAAAAAAGTGACATTTTTCTGGTGACTTTCATGAAGAATCCCAGTACTCTTTTTCAAAAGGAAGAAATGGAAAAGTCTTCATTTCCAGATGCTCGGAGATGGGAGGAGGTAGGAAATTAGTATCTGTAATTCTTATAGCAGTGCGTTGTTTTCAGGAAAGCGTAAAATGCTCTGTGTCGACATCGGCACATATGCGCAGACATGTCAACAGTTTTGAGCAATAATTCTAACGTCTTCACTCCCCACCCCCCGCCCCCCGCCCTTTGATTCCCGTTCTGTCTGCAAGATATCCAAACCCAAGGATTTCAGCAGGCGTTGGATTCTTTCTTGGATGTCACTTAACTGCCCCGAACCTCCTACACGTCAGTGCTCTGATTTTAAATCCAACGCAAGATGGCAGCTTTGAAGAGTGTGGTTGGGGACATCCCGACGTTGTCACTGCTGGACTCACACCAGCCCTGCCGTCTAATTTTCTGTTCTTTCTCCTCGACTGAAATTCATATTCGAGACTGGAAAGCCCAACGTTAGCACTGAATATTTTAAGCATTTTATAGCCCTTCAGCTGTTCTGTCGTGCCAGTTTGTTTTCCATTGCCCTTGACATCTCACGATGCTAAGTGCCCAGTGACAGCCTGTAGAGGTTTCTCCATAATCCACCTTTATCCATTAACAGACACTCAATCACTAAAGTGCTTACTAGACTAAACATATTTATCCAACCAAATCACACTTTACAATGCAAATCTGCCAATCAGACCGCAGCTATTAACAAGAAACTGCTTTAAGGGGATTTTGGTGTTTGTGCTGTGAAGAGCCTGCTTACCTCCAACAAACCACTAAACCAAATTAACATAGCTGTATCCTCATAAAAGAAACCAGATATCCTGTTGTGAAAATAGAGAGCTTGGTGGGACAGGCCTCCTTTGATGGCTAACAGTGTGGCAGACAGGGCTTCAGACTTCAAATCTGGCTACCACGAAGTCATTACGAACCTCCAGCATCAGGCTTTTGATAACTTTAAAAGCAAAATAAAAATGTAGCGTTGGAGTAACTTGGTAAGTCGTCAAGTACTCAGTTACTATAATAATTGCAATAAGTGCTGTAATTGTGGATAAGGCTCCTTAATTCTAATTGCTCCTTCAACCGAGATCATGTTGTAAAAGTGCTTGCATTAGCCAAAAATAAAATCCAAGAGACACAAATGTGGTAGTAATAATAATTCTTTTTATTGGCCTGGCAGAGAGGAAGAGAACAAAGCTTTAAAAACTTCAAAGTTCTGACCAAAAAAAAAAAAAAAATAATAAATAAATAAATAAAAATAAATAAATAAATAAAATAAATAAATAAATTAAAAGGGGAAAAAAATCCAAATTCAGAATTGGAGAGACTCAACTCATTTACTCTCTGCCCCTTTATTTGACCAATACTTACTAAGTGCCATCACCACAAGTTAAGTGTTTGACAACCCTTTTCTTCCTAGTCTGTGGGAAAGTTAGTCCATGTTGCCATACTAATTTAAGATTTCTGTCACAAACTACATAGCACAGTCCTGTATATCCTCACTCAGAACTCCTAATCGTCTCAGACTTACTGGTATTATACCTCCTTGAAATACCAATATTTTAAAGCAGCTTTGACACTTGGTAGGGTTTGAGGTAATTTTTTTCCCCCACTTAGTTAGCAAGAGAAGAAAGGTAGAATTTACTCAGACTTCAGCTACAGACACAAAGTAAATAGTAATTCGTAAAATAATAGGCCATTATACTGCACAGAAAAAGAACGCTACTGTATCTCAACTCCACACTTCTGGTCCTCAAATGAAATATGAATTTCCAGTCTTTACTGTTTATCAAAAATAATGAGCACTTTCTTATTTTAGTAGACTTTATAGGCCCTTCTGGGGAAAATATTATGTGCAGCTAGAACTAGCTTCATTTTGGAGGCCACTCTTCACTCTGGAATAATTTCCAAAGTGAATAAACCACAATGTATATTTTCCCAAAGATTAGCTGAATAAAAACTTCCAGCCACAGTAGAAATTAAATTGTTATGCGGCGAAATCTCAGGAGTTTGCTAGAAATCTTTTATAAGCATGGGTATGTTCCTGAAATAGGGATAACAAATGAACATTCTTGCTTATGTATGTATTTCATAATCTCCGTCCACTATTCTCATCTCTTGTGGTACAGGAATGAGTTAAGAAAGAGTTGCTAGATGAATCGTGACATATTTTTGGACCAGGGTTTTGCTGTAAAATGTGTGTAAAAATAATCTTGATGGTCCGCTTAGTTAAAAAAAATGAAATGAGAACAAATAGCAATATTTTTGTACATGTGTTAAGAAGTGTAATTTTTTTGACATTTGAAGTGGTAATATGAGCAGTCTATGGTTATGTAACTGTCCCATTGATGTTAATGTGCACCAACTAATGTTCTTATAAGTTTACCCGCACTATGTTTATGAAAAAAATCGAATTTAAATTTGAAGGTGATAAATATTATGTTTCAAGGTCAGCATGATGTAGTGAAAGCAGTGAAATCGTATTGAATAACAATATTGGAAAGTTAAGCCTTTTGTCTTAAAACCATTTTGTCTAATTAAGCTATCATAGAGGATAACATTTATACATATAGTTATAATGTTGCCATTCATTCTTTCATGATGGCTTTTTTATTTTATTTTTTTATAGGAATTCTAACCATTAGCTATTTCATGTTGGATTTTGAAACTGCACTTTTCCAGGAACAGTATGTATCTATCATCCAATGAAAGTGTAGATAATGCAGATAGTATTTATTGATATGTACACTATTGGAGAGATAGATGGAGGAAACATGCTTCATATTAGAGGTACTTTTGATATAAAATTATCATGAATTTTATAAAATATTTACAAGAAATATACAAACAGTGTCTGCAGGATTACGGTAAAGGAAAGAGAGGAGATACACAGAGAAAGTTTCCAGCATTGGCTTGTAAATTCTTCCTGAGATTACTGTCATTTTCATTTCTTAATATCATTAGTGCCCGAGACTCTACAAGTAGATCAGTGAAAGTTTGTTGTTTAAGTGAATAAAAAATTCCTGGAAAAGGGGCGCCTGGGTGGCACAGTGGTTAAGCGTCTGCCTTCGACTCAGGGCGTGATCCTGGCGTTATGGGATCGAGCCCCACATCAGGCTCCTCCGCTATGAGCCTGCTTCTTCCTCTCCCACTCCCCCTGCTTGTGTTTCCTCTCTCGCTGGCTGTCTCTGTCTGTCAAATAAATAAATAAAATCTTTAAAAAAAAACAAAAACAAAAACAAAAAATTCCTGGAAAAGAAGTTGACAACAGATTTTGAGGGAAGGTGGTTCGTGAAAGAAGAAGGTAGATATTTTCTTCCCAGGCCACTGGAAGGTAAAGGCCACAAGGAGAACTGGGAACAGAAGGGGCACATCCCTGAGGTACACAGTTTGAATACTACCCGTCCCAGCCTTTGCCCCAAGAAAAGGCAGACAAGAGCGTATTTTTACAAAGCCAAACCTTTAGAAGGGGTTAATGTTTTGAAAGCATCAGACTCTTCACTAGTGTCGCTTTGTAGTGCAGAGAGAAGGACCATCACTTACAATCAGCCTGGGAACAGATGTGGTCTTCGTTTAATTCACCTCCCAGTTGGCAGAGAAGTCTCCCCTGCAGCCCCCCGTCTCAGAAAATGACTCGTTACTGTAGAAGAATGTTCAGATGTCAGGTCTTATTTTATTTTCTTGCAATCCAGCAAAACGGGTACCTTAGAAGATCTGAGATGGAAATCCACTGGGATCTGAGATGGAAATGCACTGGGGAAATGGCTCACCCCTCAACCATTTGTATTTGGCCTTGTCAGTTCTGTGTCGAAGTAGAACATCAGCAGCTGTCATCCCCCTAACTCCCTGTAGCCTATATTTTTTTCTTATATTAACTGTTTTTTCTGTCTCCCAGTGGTCCAGAAGATTCTTTCCATCTCCACCTGTTCCCGTCAGTACCACCTCAAACCCAAATTTAAAAAGCTAGATTACTTAGTTCTCACGGTCTCAGGGATGGGACAGAGCAAAAATCCTTTTGACTTTAGTTTGTAAAAGCCTAAGCTATAAGGAGAAGAGAGAAGGTTTGAGGTATAGCCAAAAAATGTCAGGATTTGAGGAATGAGGGATTTTACTTCCGAACCGGAAAACATTTCTCTGCACTGGAAGGTGTGAGGAGAGAAGGAAGGGAAGCATTGTGCGAGGAGATCGCAGTGGGTCCTGGGGAGAGGAGCCCCATGCCCCAATCTCGTTAGGTCCGTAGATAGCTTTGTTCACAGGAGAGAGCAGGAGGAGCGAGAGGTGGGCAGACTGCCGAGTGGGTCTGTTAGAGATATGTAAGACTAGAGTCAACCTCACAGAGATTCCCAAGGGACAGGCTGAAACATGACAGCACCTGCTGAAAGGACCCCAGGGACCCAGAGGCCAAGGACAGGGATGAAGACCACCTCAGCACATGAGTAGACTGATCAATGAGAACCAGCTGGGATAATGGGCTTTCAGGAGCATGCCTCCATGGATAATCGACATCAAAGAGCAGATGGCATCCCCTTCCCAGGCCTTGGCACTGTGAACTCACCTAGACCTCAATCCCAGAAAACAATGATTGGTTACCCCAATTGACTGAGATTTGGTTTCTGCCACCCAAATGGAGTGGGAGAGCAAAGTATAAACCGTGCTGGGTTATGAATGGAAAACATTCAAAATGCGTGTCAACTGTGAATTTGTCCACCATAACTGGCACCATCTACGTATCATTCGTGTTTCTAAAACTATGAAACTGGTATGTGCATCGGGCAAAACAAAGAAAAAATACCCAGCACTTCCCCTGCAAAGCCAAACAAAACAAATCTGGAAATGCAAAAGTGAAAGAGGTACAAAGTCAATGTCCTCTGTTCCCTCTTCCCCCACCAACTTACACATGAACACCAGTTCTGCTCCATGCAGATAAGAACTGTTGATGGAGTATTTTCCAACCTTTAGAGGCCAGTAGATAATGATAAGCATCCTGATTGGAGGTTGAGAAAGCAGGGGAAAAAAAGGAAAATTCTCCTTTCACCACGTTAATTTTCATTTTAAGACTTTATCCTTATTTTAAACAAGCTCTGAAACCTACCACGTACCCCCCTCATGACCTACCTCAGCAATAAGAAAGTGTCTTTGCGGATCCCTGACAAAGAGTGATGTGGGTTTTTTGTTTTAAACCAAAGCAGCTCCAATGACGCATGAAGTTACAGAAATCTCGGGGGAGGGGAAACCCTTACTAATGCACAGGTTATGTTCATTCAACAAGGGGCCATTCAGTGTCATTCGATGTCTGAGAAATTATGTGAAGGTCAAATAAACTGTGGGCTCTGGTTCAAAAGACAGTCAAAAGCACACTGGAACCACAGGAAGGGAGACAGTTTCTCCCAGCTGCCTAGATTTTATCTTTTCTTGGAAGAACTTACTATACCTTTAATTCTTGGACAATAATGGAGTTTGCAAATGAGGAAGAGAGAGCATGAGACGATAAATTGATTCTGTTTACAGTTACAGCAAGGAAAGGATTTTCCATTCATTTTCCCTCAGAGAAATAATATTTCTATCCTTGTAAGACATCCCTTTTGAAGGGATTTTGCGAATACAATGTAGGTAAATTACTTGTGATATATTTCACAGTTAATAATAATTATAATGATGGTAATGATAGTGATGATAATGATGATGATAATAATGATAATTTTGTAAGTTTATTAAATGAGAGTTTTTAGAAATGGTTAGATCACTGAGAATGGGAGGCTCCCTGCTTTTATTATAGGCTTTATCTTCTGTTGTCATCCAAGGCATTAAAATTAAATAAATTAAAATTCAATTCTCTAGTTGCACGGGACACATTTCAAGTGTTCAGTAGGCACGTGTGGCTAGAGGTTATTGTTTGCCTAATGCGGATCAATGTACAATCTTTACGCATTGCAGAAAGTCCTAGTGGTCAGAGCTGCTGTCTGGCTATGGTGATATATACCAGGAGGGGAGAAATTTTGAAATATTACTGCCACAGTTTGATTCTTAATGTACTGTGTAAACACAAAACTTTTCTCTTTAGAGCATGTTAATAGCAACACCACGGCTAACATCTTACTTATTTTCCAATTCTCACTGACTAGCTGACTGACAACTGAATGAGTATTTTCCTGATTTTCATACAGTATGAAAAGAACGACTAAAATAAAATAGTGGCTCAGTCTACTGATTTGTGCTTAATGAGTACCCTTTTTATGAAAATTAAAATACTGATTACATGATTACTTCTTATTTCATTCGTAGCCTGCAGATCCAAACCACATTTCTTTTTTTTAAAGATTTTATTTATTTGAGAGAGAGAGAGAGAGCACAAGCAGGGGGAGTGGCAGGTAGAGGGAGAAGAAGAAGCAGGCTCCCTGCTGAGCAAGGAACCTGATGCAGGACTCGATCCCAGGACCTCCGGATCATGACGTGAGTTGAAGGCAGATGCTTAACTGACTGAACCACCCAGGTGTCCCCAAACCATATTTCTAAAGAAGACTTAATTCTTTAATTATGTGCCAAAATATTTGTTTTCTTTCTTTAGTATTTACTTCCACTTCTTCACAAGTGTCTTCCTTATGAAAACACTATCATAAATATTTATGTATACTCAACGTGCTTACGGTGTCTTCTTATGCATTTTGTAACTAACTGATCTTAAATGTCCTAGTGATCACATAAGGAACTCTGAGGTCAAACTTATTTGGAGTTTTCACATTGAGTCAGATGAAGGGATCGGTTCATTGTAAAGACTAATGTCCGTAATCTCTATCTTTTCCTGTGTTTATTTTTGAAATCCAGTTTTACTAAAAGCTGTGGAATAACAACTTACCCTGAGGAAGTGAGTCAGTGTCTCCACGAAATAAAAGGATAGTAATACCCACTAGGGTTCTATGTGGTAGAACCATGTGGTGAGACCTAGAAACTACGAGGTTGTTCTGGAGGAAACTGGTGTGGATCTTGGAAATCAAAATATACTCTTAAATTGAAGATGACTCCTTGAAGATGGGTTAAAAAACAAAAAAGATGTACGTTTTCAGTGACGTAAGAATTCATACTTATGATGACACCAATATATCTCTCTCTCCTTATGTGAGTAGAGGCATCCTTATTTATGGAGTTGTTAACTCAAAAATCTATTTCTAAGTCAGAGTTTTTAAAAAGATTTATTTTAGAGAGAGGGAGAGAGAGAGCATATGAGGGTTGGGAGGGAGGGACGGAGGGCAAGAATCTCAAGTAGACTCCTCACTGAGCACGGAGCCTGATACAGGGTTCAGTCTCATGACCCTGAGATCATGACCTGAGCTGAAATCAAGAGTTGGATGCTTCACTGACTGAGCCACCCAGGCGCCCCTCTCAGTCAGATATTTTTGAAAGGAACAGCGTTGTTGTTCCTTTGAATGAGTGATGAAGTTTTTTCTGTACTTTTTTGACTAAATGCACTTTCATCATTTTGGTTTTTTAAAACATATATTTAAAATGGAGTCAGCAGTGTATACATCGGTATCATTATTCCATCAGTCGCTCCATCCATACAAAGAAAGTCTCGCCACATTTTCCTCGGTAACTTCTTCTCTTTCAAAATACTCCCCGGTGCCTGCTGTTTTCCCTTTTCTAGGGCCAAGAGGGTAAAATGAGGATTTGGCAAAAGTGAAATCGGGTCAAAGTTTCCTCTCACACATAGAGTTTTATGGTAATAAAATCAAAGTAGGAATCATTATATTTATGCATTTGGCCTCCTGATTTTATGAGTGAAATGATTTTTCTTACACTTCAGTAGCAGTTCTTTTTTGCATTCAAGCTGAAATATATATATATATATGTCTATACATATATGTATATCATAGTGTGTGACTACTCTGTTCACATTTATTTTTATAAGTCTCCTAGATTGACTATTCAAAAGCAGCATGAGAAAATAACTTACCTTATATTTCCTTTTGAAAGACACTTAAAAGTCTCCATTAAAAATAGAATCTCATGGAGAGGGTTCAAGACGGAGGCAGGATGACCTTGAGCTCACCTTGTTGCACAGACACACCAAATCCACAGCTTCATATGGATCATTTCCCTCTGAAAAAGAACTGAAAACTAGAGGAACTGCTTCTCCGCGGGAAAGGATGAAAGGACTACATCGACCCAGGTAGGAGAGGCAAGAGGTGGTCTTGGCTAAAAACCTCACCCCTGTCACAGTGATGCCTGTGGAAGGATCTTACCAGTCCTATGCTTCTCCTGGAGGGGCAAGGGTTTGGAGCCCCACATCAGGCATCCCATCCCTTGGGATCTGCACCAGAAACAGGAGTTTCTTGAAACTCCTGGCTTAGAAAACCAAGGGACCCAGAGTGCCACAGGAAACTGAGAAGCTCCTTTGAGTGGGCTTGAGTTGGCTCTTACTTGCCCCAGGATCTAGCACAAAAGCACCAATTTGAAAAGCACCTAGATTGTATGTGAAGGAGATTCATTTGCTGGTTGGGGACATCTGCTGGAGGGTCAGGGGACAGTTGGGGCTCTCTCTAGAGATGAAGGTGCCAGCAGATGCTGTTTATGCGCTCTTCAGCTACCCTGTAGGACAGGCGGGCATGCTCCATGCACGACCCTCCTGCTGCCTGCCTGGGGCTGGCTGGGGTGAGCAGTCCTGGCAATATCCTGCTATCTTGTTGAGGCTGGAGAGTGTTGGCAGTCATAGCATCCCCCTGCTCCCTGGTGGGGGAAAGCAAGTGGGAACATTTCTGGCATTCTCCTACCCCAAATATGGGGCCAGCACAGGAGTGCAGACAGAGCACTCTCCCAGAACATTACGGAGGGCTCAGCACCCATGCAGTCAAGGCATGTTTCCACTGCCTTTTTTTTTTTTAAGATTTTATTTATTTATTTGACAGAGAAAGACAGCCAGTGAGAGAGGGAACACAAGCAGAGGGAGTGGGAGAGGAAGAAGCAGGCTCCTAGCGAAGCCTGATGTGGGGCTCGATCCCAGAACACTGGGATCACGCCCTGAGCCGAAGGCAGACGCTTAACGACTGCGCCACCCAGGCGCCCCTCCACTGCCTTTCTGAAGCCACTAGGCAGGCCCCACCCCTGGCACTCTCCAGCTGCCTGTTAAAGCCAGCAGGCATATGTAAGCCACTCAGGGGATGTCCCTTGTTTGCCCGGCCCTGATGGCCAAGGGGGCTGGTGTTCCTGAGCTCTAAGGGACACTAACAATCTGAGACATTTTTTGGCAGGCCAACAACCCTAGGGCACTGCATGGACAGCCAATTGAACCACACTCTCAGTCTTCTTGTGAAAAAGACCTATTTACTTATCTGGGAGCTGCAGCCTGAGGGAAAAGCTTCAGGTTTCCCACACATCCAGGGGCTATGAAGGTGTCTCAGGGAGACATCTTCCTCGCCTCACCCTTGGTTTATATATTCCCTTGGCTGCAGTTCCGTGAGGCTTCCCAGAAAGGAGCTTATACACTTGCCTGAAGCCCTGATGTTTGCAACTGCTGCCCAGGAAATACCTCCAGATCTCTCAATATGGAAACCAGCAGGATTTACGATTGCAACCCCATGACTGTATATATTTGCATACTTCAGAAATTGCTGATTTGGCTTCCAATCAGCCAGAAACTAGGTGCTAAAGGAGATTCCTCCTCTCGGAGCACTGACAGATTTTGAAACACCCTCAACAATGGAGACATATCAAGAATAAGGCAGGCTGTTTAGACAATTACAGAGGTTTGAGAGACAAACCCAAGAACTAGGGCAAGGGTGAACGAGAAACATCATCACCTACACAAAGCCCCTCCTTCAAGATGAAAAGATGTGGCTGTTTCACGTGATCCACAGAAACAAGTACTGTGAGTCAAGCAAAATGAGGAGCCAGAGAAACACGTTCCAAAAGCGAGATAGGACAAAACCTCAGAAAAAGACTTAGTGAAATGGAGATAAGTAATCTACCTGACAAAGAATTCAAAGTAATGGTCATGAAAATGCTCACCATACTTGGAAGAAGAAAGAATGGATGAACACAGCGAGAACTTCAAGAAAGAGATAGAAAATGTAAGAAAGAAAGAAAAAAAGGAAATGGAAGAAAGTCATGGAGCTGAAGAATACAGTAACTGAATTGCGGGTAGGGTTCACCAATACACTGGATGAAACGAAGAACAGATCAGCAAGCTGGAAGACAGAGCATTTGAACTCACCTAGACAGAGCAGCAAAAAAGAAAAAAGAATTTTAAAAATGAAGAGAGATAATATGAGACCTATGAAAGTATCATATCATTCACATTATAGGGAAGCAGAAGCAGAAGCAGAAGAGAGAGAGAGAAGGGGGCAGAAGTACTATTTCAAGAAATAATGACTGATAATTTTCCTAACCTGGGGAAGAAATAGACATCCGAGTCCAGGAAGCCCAGAGAGTTCCAAATAAAATGAACCCAAGGACAACTGTATCAAGACTCTATCAGAAGTGAGTAAGAATGGGAACAAGATAGCCAAAGCCTGCCTGGAAGGCCTCTGTTTGTTGAAGTACATATAAACCTGCCACACTGGCTTAGAAGTCAGTTTGTAACTATGGTGCCTTTCTTTATGGCAATACTGAGAACATTCTAGAAGCAAATGTATCTTGTGCTCCTGTATAGGCTTATGCTCTCACTTAAGTAGGAAAATGATGGGGTCCAGAAGAGTATTTGGGGGCCGTAATTACTGTTGTGATATTTGCAGGAACTTCCAGAGGTGGGCTTGGTTCGCTGGTATCCTCAGAGAGTTTGAGATGTCACTCGCGATGTCTGGTGTAACTTTATTTTTTTACTTTTTTTAGATTTTATTTATTTATTTGACAGAGAGAGAGAGCGAGCACAGCAGGGGGAGCGGCAGGCAGAGGGACAGGTAGAAGCAGGCTTTCCACTGAGTGGGGAGCCCCATGTGGGGCTCGATCCCAGGATCCCGGGATCATGACCTGAGCTGAAGGCAGACGCTTAAGCGACTGGGCCATCCAGGCACCCCTCTGGGGTAACTTCAATCGGGAACCTGCTTCTCTGCAGGAAACACAGGCTCCTAAACCTTGTGTGATGAGCAGTGAAGGAAAACAGATTTTAGAGTAAAACTATCTTTTCAAATGGAGAATATCTACCTGAGATTCTCCAATCTGCTGGGAATTTAAAGGAGACTACTTTAACTTGCAGGTTAATTGTTCAGTTGTTGAAGATGAAAAGTGAAGAGTAACACGCGTAGAGTTTTACAGTAAATGATGATTTGGCTTCAGACAAAAATCAGGGCCTCAGATGAGTGTACTTTGTAGACGAGAGTGATTTGTCGTGACCTTTTTACATGTTGTACATTGACTAATGATGTGGATCGCTGACTAGCAGGTTTCACAACAGTTTGGAGAGCTCATTCCATGCTTTTAATTCTTGGGGGAGAAAACAAAAGAACGCATAGTAGAGGCAGAGGAAAAGTTCCTTGGAAGGCAAAAAATATGTGCTAGTGGTAGTAGAAAGAGAAAAGGGCAGAGTTTTATAGGGGATAGGATTTATAGACCTAATGCCAGAAACCATGAAAAGAAGTTTTGTATATCCCAAGAGCAATACATATCTGCTTGCTTTGCTAATTGCGATCACTCTTCAATAACAGAAACCGACAGAAAAGGGAGCAATTTTTGAGCATTCAATGTGAACTATTTCTACTTTAAAATAAATGTGAATATTTTGTGACTGCTTGGGAGCTTTCTTATGAGATTCTCACTCCACTAGGAATCAAGAAACATTTATTAAGCACCCACTCAATGAAGAGCAATACATTGGTTCTTTTGGATGATAGTAAAGAAATATGACATCATCTCTGCCATAAAAGGTTTTGCAAATCATTGGCGAGGCAAGACTCTCAAATGTGAAGCAAGTGGAGAATGAGTAATGCAAGAAAGTATTTTAATGGTAAAGAGATATCAAATATGAAGCCTAGAGGAAGAGGTAGGTTCTCTGGAGGAAATGGAACTGAAGCTGGATCTTGATGGACAGATGAAATTTGGGGTGGGGTCAGGGGGAGATGGGCAAAGGACGGGTCTTTGAGGTAGAGGAGTGATGGAAGGGGTCCTGGAGACCTGACGGTGCATGCCATATTCATAGGGCAGCAGGAGGCTGGCTGCTAGCACGCTTGGGAGAAACAGTGGGGAGGGGAGAGCCTGAGGTTTTATACTGAGAGTGATGCCCAACTCATTTAAGCTTATATATATATATATATATATATATATATATATATATATATATTAGTTATAAAAGAAGTGAGTAGTCAATCCTTCAACACTTCCTTTACCAAAGGTGATTGAATTTCCTTTTTTAGTCCTCCATCCATGTTTAAATGAGACAGATTATTTTGAAATTTTAATTGTAGTTAAAAAGTTTTTCAGTTGTTTGAAAACTTAGGGTAGATCCCAGATATCTTTCAGAGTTTTCCTCCTTATTAGTTTGTATAAATATTGATTCGCCCTAGAAATGAGTTATGGGTAGGAAGGATTTTTTTTTTTTTGTACTATACAACACAGCATTCCAGAAAACCCTCATTTCCGTTGATGAATGGCTATTGGCATACAGAAATCTGGCATGTGGTTGAGAAGAAGGGATGCAGCTGACATGAGAAAAGCTTGAGAAGGAAACCATAATCCCCCTTCAAATTCGCTGCTTATTAGAGGAGCTAAAATGATTAAGCAGCTGGAGGTTTTGATGTATGAGGAAAGATTAAAAGAATTACATGTGTGTAGGTTGGTTGAAGAGCTAAGGAGTGTGTGCGCATGTGTGTGGGGTGGGGGCCTGATAGCCATTTGCAGATAATTGAAAGTATAAACCCCAAAGAAGGAGAGGGATTGCGGAGGTGGTCTTTAGGGGATTATCTAAGGGTAATGAATGAACTGAAGAAAAGAAAAAAAAAAAATGCTTTCATCAGGAAGACTTTCATAATGGGTGAGACTTAGGAGGCCATAAAAGAATCTCCCAGGAGAGGTGGTGAAATTCCCATCCCTTGAGTCATTTGAAGGAGGCCCATAAAGTTTTGGAAGTGCATAACGCTGCCCTGTGGGGGAACAGATTTGGTAAGCGAGACCATCCTTTGTCCTAGTGTTTTATCGTTCTATTTCTAAGATGAATCAATTGGTAAACAATAAATTTGGAAGGTCCCCAGGAGCTGAGTCTGTCTCATCTCACTGATAACTTCCTTCAAGTAATAGAGACATGTTCCACACCTCCTCCTCTTCTGATTTCCACGTGTTGTCCCTGACATATAATTTTTTTAAGGGATGTACAGGTCCAATGGTAGACGAATTGCAAGATTGAAAGGGTAAGCAGCATGTAATTCAGCAAATGGCAATATTAATGAGCCTCCCTCCCCTGCACTCTTTTTCCAAACATGCTTGCTATGTGTTCCATTAGAAGGACTCTTTGTATTGTGTTCCTTGGGGTCCTTCAGGGTTAGTCTTTGGATCATGCTACTTTTAGAAATGAAATTGGAAAAGGCTAGCCTTTCTCCAGTATCATGACTAAGCAGAAATTCTTTCTGGTGACTTTTGATAAGGACAACAGTATGTCTATTTTTATAATTTGCAGAAACTCAAAGAGATGGGATCTGAGAGCACTTCATTTTAATGCTAATGGCATAAAAAAAAATCCCATGACCTTGGAGGATCATATCCTTTGATCTTATAGTTTCTCTCTTAGGTTTGTCGCCTGTGGAAGGAATAATAAATAATTCTCACATGAAGATTTACATACTAGTTGTTATTCATGGTGTTATTTATACAATTACTAACCAGAAACAACCTAAATATCAACAGTAGGTTAGGAAGTTTTGTTATGTTTTCTAATATATTGTCACAGCCACAAAATTCATGGTTTTCAAGAATATATAATGATATGATAAAATGCCCATGATAATGGTTGAAGAAATTAGTAGGACATTCAAACACAGTAGTATCTTAATGTATTTAGGTAAGAAGACAAATGGTTAAATAGACATTTATACTAGCTTTGTTGTCACTGAGCAGTGGGTTTTTGCTTTCTTCTTCTTCTTTTTTTTTAAGACTTTTTATTTATTTATTTGAGAGACAGAGAGAGAAAGAAAGAGAGCATGGGGGGTGGGCAGAGGGAGAGGGACAAGCAGACTCCCAGCTGAGCAGGGAGCCTAACATGGGGCCACGATCACGACCTGAGCTAAAAGCAGACGCTTAACTGACTGAGCCACCCTGATGCCACTGAGTAGTGGGTTTATGAATAATGTCAAGTTTCTTCTTCATGCTCTTTTATATGTTCTACAATTAATATATATTACTCATCAGATCGTTATTTAAAAAATTTTTACCTTTATTTTTAATTTTTATTTTTTTTTTTAGTTTCAAGTTATTTAAATTCCAGTTGGTTAACATAGAGTGAATATTGGTTTCAGGTGTACAATATAGTGATTAAAAACTTCCATACATCACCCAGTGCTCATCACAAGTGCACTGCTTGATGACCAGTGTTCAGTTAACCCATCCCCATGCCCACCTCCCCTCCAGCAACCCTCAGTTTGTTCTCTATAGTTAAGTCTGTTTTATGGTTTGCCTTTCTCTTTTTTTCCCCTCTATGTTCATTTGTTTTGTTTCTTAAATTCCACATCTGAGTGAAATCATATGGTGTTTGTCTTTCTCTGACTTATTTCACTTAGCATATTACCCTCTAGCTCCATCCATGTCATTGCAAATGGCAAGATGTCATTTTTTTTTATGGCTGAGTAATATTCTATTGTATATATATACCACATCTTCTTTATACCTTCATCAGTCAATGGATATTTGGGCTCTTTCCATAATTTAGCTATTGTTGATAATGCTACTATAAACATCGGGGTGCATGTATCCCTTTAAATGCCTTTTTTGTAGACTTTGTGTAAGTACCTAGTAGTGCAATGGCTGGATTGTAGGGTAGCTCTGTTTTTAACTTTTTGAGGAAACTCCATGCTGTTTTCCAGAGTGGCTGCACCAGTTTGCATTCCCGCCAACAGTGTAAGAAGGTTCACCTTTCTCTGTATCCTCGCCAACATCTGTTGTTTCATGAGTTGTTAATTTTAGCCATTCTGACGGGTGTGAGGTGATATCTCATTGTAGTTTTGATTTGTATTCCCCTGATGATGAGTGATGTTGAGATTTTTACCTTTAAAAAGTATAAAAATATACATTAAAAAAACACAGGTATTTGGATGTGAGTGTTTTGCAGTAAGAAATGGACTACATGTGTAGAGTTCAGAGTGGACTTTTCTGAATTAAAAAAACATATTAAGTGGAAACAATTGGGTACTTCTGTATAATTCAGAAAGTTAAAAAATCAGGTTTTTAAATTTTTTTAATCCAAAATATTTTTATAAGCTGAAGCAAGAAGAAAGTTGAAGATTGGTTTATGTCAGCATTTCAGAAGCTGCTCCCAAGTCCCCTAGTGTGCCAAAATATTTTGTTATGTTTCCTTCAAAAAAGCTTTCATTGGGATATAATAATAGACATTTCAAATAGTACTAACAAAGACAAGTTTTTATTCTTCTTGACTTATTAGAATCTTCAATATGGTGATGAGATATCTATATCTTTATCTACATATAGATATAGATATATTTCCAACTCTTCAAGAGAGGGATATTAAAACAACATGTTTGAGGGTAAATCAATAAAGGAATTACTAAGAATGAAGGATAAAACAAAATTTTCTCTTACTACATTTATTATTAAGTTTTTTCTTATAACTTTTATTTAGTGTTGTTGATCAGAATTATTAAAAAAATTATAGCAATCAGAAAAAGAAAAAATCAAATGAAAGCAATTACACCCATAAAACATTTCATGAGACCCTAGTAAATATAAAATATAAAACTTCCATCTTTTATTCTACAAATATTTATTGTGTACCTCTGATGCCCCTGGCGCTCTTCTAGAGTCCGAGGCTACATTGATGAAAAAAAGGGACAAAAATTCCTGCCACTGGGCAGCTTTTATTATGGCAAATTTTAAATCTTCTATAGCCTGCTAACCCTCTGTATGTACACACTAAATACTGAAGAAATAATCTTTACATAAATTTTTGCATTTGTTTGTTTTCCATCAGAAGCAGAAACACCGAATTGAAAATTATATCTATAAATACTTTACAGATTCCTGACAGGTACTGTTAAAATGATCTAAATTGATTTGATTTTTTTCCTCTACTAATGTAAAGAATTGTCTTAGTATCTTTTGTTAATTTTTATTCAAGTTCTTCAATCAATTTGATATGCAACTTTCAATGACATATAAAATATATATACACATATGATATATATTCTATTTTATTAATCTGCCTGTTCTGCTTTCTGTGTGAAGAAGCCGGAGACAGACATATTAATCAGCTTTCCCAATCATTAGTGCAAAAATATGAATTGTCTAAATTGTTTGAAGAAACATTCGAAATAAAACAAAACATAAAGCAGACCATATAGTAAAAAAAGAAAACGATGAAATTTAAAGCATAGCAGAACACGTGGTGGCAGAGATAAGACCAAAATAAAGTATTGATAAAAATGAGTGAGCTAAATGAACCCCCCCCTCCAGATTCTAGCTAGATTACAAAGCAAAACACAGCTAGTCATTCCTACATGGGATACATCTTTAAAAAATACTTTAGAAGTGTTGAAACTAAAAGAGTAGGAAAATGCATACCAAGAAAATGCAAACAGAAAGTGAAGGGTCGTAGTCTTAACTTCAGACTACAGTGGAATCAGATTAAAAAAAAAGATCAAATGAGATAAAACAGGATAATCCGTAAATATCTACACACCTAGTTATTTTAACTTGGGGAAATTAATATCCCTGTCCCTTTGTTTCTTCATATGTAAAGTAGATAATAAATGGGAGAGCCAGGATTGAGAATAAGGAGTCTAGCTTCTGAGTACTATCCTTTACCTGTATCTCATGTATCCAAGAACGTATATAGGGCAGATTTTTCTGAAGGTTTAATGCCGGTGAAGATAGTAATTGCAATCAAGGGTGGCAGAGCTAATCACTCACAACTGAACCATAAAGAACCTTGCTTTTAAAAATCTCACCACCCTCTTCATAGGGAACTAGCTCACCATCTTTCTTGTCTTGTTCTTTCTTTTCTCCTTCAGCTTGGCCAGATACCTTGAAAATTATTCCCTCTCTA
Organism: Ursus americanus; assembly: GCF_024610735.1. Classification (NCBI taxonomy): domain Eukaryota; kingdom Metazoa; phylum Chordata; class Mammalia; order Carnivora; family Ursidae; genus Ursus; species Ursus americanus. Next base: position 59,702,975 of record NC_142139.1, read on the forward strand.
TTGACAAGGTATTTGGTTCTCTTTTTCTCACTTCCAACCCATGCTGCCCAAGCTCTGAGGGCTCATATCCTACAACTAGAAAGACTGATCAAAGATGCTTTTCTCAACAGAGGGCATTTTTTTTTCCTAACAGGGATTCTAATGTCAGTTAAATTACTCTTTTTTTTTCTTCCTCCCATTGCACATTTTTTTGTGTGTGTGTGCTATAGTTGAGGGTTTTTTCCCCTTAGTTTTATTGAGGTATATTTGAAAAATAAGATTATATATACTTAAAGTATACAATGTGATAATTTGATATATATGTACACACGGTGAAATGATTACCACAAGCAAGCTAATTAACACATCGCTTCGTATAGTTACCATTTTTTGAGTGTGATAGGAATGCTTTAGATTCATTCTCTTAGCAACTATCTAGTATATTAACTATCGTCACCACACTGCACATTAGATCCCCAGAACTTATTTATCTTATATCTGGAAGTTTTATACTTTGACCAGTTTTTTCCCCAATTCTTCCACCCCTCTGCCTCTGGCAACCACTTTTCTCCTCTGTTTCTACGAGTTTGACTTTTTTTTTTTTTAAATCCCCCTTATGAGGGGCGCCTGGGTGGCTCAGTTGATTAAGTGTCTGTCTCCGGCTCAGGTCATGATCCCGGGGTCCTGAGATTGAGCCCCACATCGGACTCTTTGCTTGGGAGGGAGTCTGCTTCTACCTCTCTCCCTTGCTGGTGCTCTCTCTCTCTCGCTCTCTCTCTCTCTCAAATAAATACAATCGTTAAGAAAATAAAAAAATATATATCATTTAAAAAAATTCCCCTTACGAGTGAGATCATACAGTATTTGTCCTTCTCTGTCTGACTTTTTTTTTTTTTTTTTACTTAGCGTAATGCCCTCCAGTTTCATCCGTGTTGCTGCAAATGGGAGGATTTCCTCTTTAGAAGACTGAATAATATTCCATGGTCAGTTGGTCTCCCTATCTATCATCTATCTAGCCCCACGTCTTTTTTATCCATTTATCTGTTGATTGTTTCCATGTCTTGGTGATTGTAATAATGCTGTAATGAGCATGAGAACGCACATATGTCTTTGAGATATTGACTTAGTTTCCTTTGATATACACCCAGAAGTGGGATTGATGGATCATATGGTAGTTCTACTTTTAATTTGTTGAGATTTGGCCCTCTATAAATTATGCCAAACAATTTCATTCTCTTTTTAGCTCATACCCATTAGCTGACCCTGCCTATATTTAAGATTCCAATGTTTTGTTCATCATAAATTTTCACATTAATTTTTATTTCTAAAAAAGTATCACATGTAAGTATTATTTATCTTCTTTATTGAGTCTTTGGCACTCTCTTAAATTCTGTGGCCAAGACAAGTGCCTCACTTGCCTCATCCTAGCCCTGGCCCTGCCCATTTATCAGAACTAGATATTAAGCAATCCCCAAAGAAGGCAGCATAATAGCACAGGGTTTATCAAATTTTTTCTGATAGATTTTATTTAGTTATTTTTTCCCCCATTTTTCCCTCATGAAGCTAAAACAGCTTGCCAGTTTTTTTATTATCTTCAGATCATTTTTAAGTTATCTCAGATAACAACTGGAATGCACTCCATTTCTTGATTTATTTGCCCATTTGTTAGGGAAACCAACAATACTTGTTGACCGATTAAATGAATTTCTGACTATTTTTTAAAGTCTTCGTCTGTTGCAGTCCAACACTCCAATTGAGAACGTTTCTGGAATTCGGGAAGCCCACATAGTTCTGAAAAAAATCTAAGTTAATGCAGAATCTATTTGTAAGTCCTCAAATAGCAAAGCCCTTAGACATTTGTGTTTTCAGAAGGTATTCTTCCCAGAAAAACGCTCTCCTACTTCATGTTAATGCAGAAATGATAGCTTTTGAGAGGATGTGATAGAAGACCTTTGGATGGCTGAAGATATTGAGTGATTTAGTGAAGAGGGGCGTGAGAGGAGGGTAGTTTTGAATGGTTTGAGGGGGGCAGTCCATCTAGTCTGTCATTTAAAAATTGTAAATATTTACAGAAAGTCTTCTGGATACGAAGGAAAAAATTCTTATAAGAATATTGTAATTTGGTACCAGAATAGGAAGAACGTAGCTAGAACGGAAGACCAGTTTGAGATCCAAAAGAAGGACATTTGGGGACTCTACTCTCGATACTTGAGTCATATTTTTAAAGGAAAGAAGGGAGGCTTTTAGTACAGACAGGTCAAGACAAAATATTTGTGTGGACTCTGCACCCAGTGATTGCGGCTTGTGAGATGACCAGGATGGCAGGCAGCCCAGCTTTACTCAAACAGACCTTGGTTCATCTCCAAGTGACCATTGGTGAACAGGGTCTCCTCACTGTGTTATTAATTAACCCTGGCAGACCGTCAACATTTTCATTACCTTGGCAGAAAGTGGGCTTTTCCCTCAGTGTGCTGGCTAACCTTGGAGACTGTATTTATCTCCATGCCAGCACTGCACTGAAGTCATTACAATCATCACATGTAACCCTATGGCCGATGGCTGATGTTGCAACAGTCTTGGAAATAGTGAAGCTCATCCTGGTGTCATTTATTTTCCTTAAATCATGCCACAGGACATTCAGCGTCCCCTTTGTATTCTGGAATAATGATCAAGAGTTCCTTGTTTTGGTTCATCACATTTACTTGGGAATAGAAAAATCAGAGAATAATGTGCTATAATATCTGCATCACCTGAAAATATCACCTGAAGATACTGCCTGAAGATATCACCTGAAGAAATTAGATTTTTGACTTATAATTAATGCAGGGCCAAAGAATAAGAATCACAGTATATCAGAACAGTATGGCCCAACCCCCACGTATACACATGATTCTTTATAACATCCCCAGACATTTTGTCATTTCAACTCTGTCTGAATCCTTTCTTAAACAGAGCCCTTAATTACTTTTTATTCTTTTGTTTTTTTAAGAGAGGGAGGGAGAGGGGCAAGAGGCAAATGTAGAGGGAGAGAGAGGATCTTAAGAAGGTTCCATGCTTAGTGTGTAGCCTGATGTGGGGCTTGATCTCACAACCCTGAGGTCATGACCTGAGCCGAACTCAAGAGCTGGAGGCTTGGGGTACCTGGGTGGTGCAATCAGTTCAACATCTGACTCTAGCTTTTTAACTCAGATCATGATCTCAGGATCATGAGATCGAGCCCCCCGTTGGGCTCTGTGCTCAGTGCTGAGTCTGCTTAGACTCTCTCTCTCTCTCTCACCCTCTGTCCCCCCACCACTCTCTCTCTCTTTCAAATTAAATAAATCTTAAAAAAAAAAAAAGTCAGACACTTAACTGGCTTAGCCACCCAGGTGACCCGATCTTAATTACTTTTTATATCTCATATTTGGGAAAGAATCATGGTTCAAAGATATAACAGAAGATTTGAAGTCCTGTAACTCAACCTAAAACTTAGAGTTGCTATTGAGGAGTCAGGTTGTATTTGGGTAAGAAACTGAGCTTCTCAAAACCTCAGTTTCCCATGTAGGAAACAAAATTTAAATATCTGCTTCAAAGGGTTGTTATGATAATTAACTACTGGAAAATAACGTACGTTATGTGGCATTCCTGTCTACTGGGAGTTATTAGACTGAGGTCACATTTTTTTTTTTATGTACAACTCATAACAGTTTGAGTTATTTCCACTTGACAGGAGGCGGTTGGTCTTTTACCATGTTATTGGTTGCACCGTTGGTTCTCACCATGAACATTTGGCGGAATCCACTAGGTCTGGATGTTCCACAGAGCCATTCTAAGTGTAGTCTTCTGGTGTTCTCCTCTACTCTTCCTTGAGCCATTCCTGCTACTTCAAGGAATCACATTGGTTCTCCTCTGGCTGCCGTGCTTTCTCTTCTGTAGCCTCACTACCAGCCTGGGGCACAGAGCCTGCTCTCAGTCCCCCATGGCAAAGGCAGAATGTAGCTGCAACTTTTAATGGGACCTATTGGAGGCTTGGGGAAATGGATGGAAATTCCAGCAATAAAAATATCTGAAAGTAACTACTAAGAAGTTCTCAAATACACGAATGGAACTGAGACCCATTACAGGGCTCTCTCCATTTTACTGAGCTCCTAGCTTGCCCCACTGTGGCAAACCTCCAGGCCATGCCTGTGTTCCTGGCCTTTTGCCATGTCCTAGGGGCCACCTTACCACCTCCAGCTGGGCAGACCTCAAGTAATCTCACCTGTTCAGTCCTCCAACTCTTTGTCTCCTTGAGATGGAAAAATATTTTCTCTCTACTGCCAAGTCTTCAGTTCTGCTCCAGAATTTAACTGTACCCAGGAAGACGGGCCATGAGAACTTCGACACCTGGGGAAAAATTTCTTTCTTTTTCTGTTGTTTTCTTTTCTTTTCTTTTTTTTTTTAATGAAAATGTCTTTATTTGCTATTATTTTTGAAGGATATGCTCACTGGTCACAGAATTCAGAGTTGACAATTTTTAAAAGCACTTCAGGGATACTGTTCTAATGTCTTCTGATCACCTTTGTTTCTTTTTTTTTTAACTTAAATTCAATTAGCCAACATATAGTACATCATTAGTTTTTGATGCAGTGTTCAATGATTCATTAGTTGAGTATAACACCCAGTGCTCATTACATCATATGCCTTCCTTAATGCCCGTCACCCAGTTACCCCATCCCCTCACCCACCTCCCTTTCCACAACCTTCAGTTTGTTTCCCAGAGTCAAGAGTCTCTCATGGTTTGTCTCCCTCTCTGATTTCTTTGGGGAAAGATTTCATATGTCTCCCCCACAATATGGAGTACAGTCTAACCATAAGATTTCTAAGAGGATATAATAATCTAAGATCAGTATTTTGCTGACCCCAAAGTCAGTCTTTTGCTTTTCTCCAGCTCAACATAAACACCAAATCTCTGTTTTTTCCTGCTTATTTTAGTACATAGACATGCGTACGTGCACACACACACACACACCACACACACACACACACACACACACATATTGTTATAGACTGAATGTTTATGTTTCCCCGTCAAATTCATATGTTGAAACCTAATCCCCAATGTGCTAATATTAGGAGTTGGGGCTTCTGGGAGATGATTAGATCGTGAAGACAGAGCCCTCATGAATGGGATTTAGTGCCCTTATAAAAGAGACCCCCTGAAAGCCCCCTTCTCCTTTCCCTCATGTGAGGACACAGTGAGAAGATGGCTGACTATGAGCTAGGAAGTGGGCACTCCCCAGACACCACACTGCTGCTACCTTGATCTTAAACTACCCAGCTTCCAGAACTTTCAGAAATACATTTGTGTTGTTTTTAAACCACCCAGTCTATGGTATTCTGTTATAGCAGTCTAAACAGACTAAGGCAAATACACACACACACACATATCCAAATACATACATACGTATAAATGTATGTTCCAAGATCCCCAGTAGATGACTGAAACTGCAGATAGTACTGAACCCTATAAACTATGTTTTTTCCTATACATACATACCTTTGATTAAGTTCAATTTATAGATTAGGCACATTAAGAGATTAACAACAACAGCTATTAACAAAATAGAACAACTGTAACAAGATACTGTAATAAAAGTTACATAAAAGTGGTCTCTCTCTCTCTCTCTCAAAATATCTTACTATTCTGTACTCACTCATCTTCTTGTGATGATGTGAGATGATAAAATGCCTACATAAGATGAAGTGAGGTAAATAAGGTAGGCATTTGACAGAGCAGTAGGTTACTACTGACCTTCTGATAATGTGTCAGAAGGAAGATCACCAGCTTCCGGATCACACTTGACCACAGGTAACTGAAACAATTATAAGTGAGACACAGATGTGGGGTGACTACCATATATCAGTATGGGGAATTCTAGATTGATTCTAAGAAAATAAACAGTTTATTTTATCTTAAAAATTTTTATTTGTTTATTTGAGAGAGAGAGTGAGCATGGGAGAGCGCACCAGTAGTGAGGAGGGGCAGAGGGAGAGCGAGAAGCAGACTCCACACTAAGCAGAGAGCTTGATGTGGGACTCGATTCCAGAACCCTGCGGTCATGACCTGAGTCGAAGGCAGACGCTTAACCATCTGAGCCACCCAGGCACCAGAAAATAAACATTTTAAAGTAATTATAATAATCTGAGTTTAAGGGGAAGATTATATTATGGCCGTAGCCTTTTCCCCCCCTGCTGCTTATGGAGGAATTAGCAACCACTAAGAAACTAACCACATTCCCCCCATTATGTAGAATAGTTTAGTTTTGTAAGTAATACATTGTCCCCAATTTTTTTTTCCCGGAAGACATTTTTTCTTAGTTTTTACGCTTATAAAACTCATTGGCTTGCTTTATCTAGAATAAGAAACAAGTTTATCTTAATATTTAAAGTCTGTTCTCACAACAAAGAACGCTGCTTTAAACTTAAAATTGACTTTTTCTATTTTTTTCCCCATCAGCTGTTGAGAACGACTTAGTGGAACAAGACTCAACTTGTCATATATGTAGACTTATTGGCACACACTGGGTGTTCAAGAATATCCGTTTCCCTTTCTAATCTTTAAGAACTTTTCCTTCACTTGTGCCAAATACAGCTCTCTGACATTTTCATTCATAGATCCTACTTCTGTCCTCAGGAAGCTGTACTATTTCATACACTTTAGGTTGCTGCTCTGCCCAATATTTGGGTTTTTACAGCTGCAAATGGGCAGCACAGATTTAACTTTGTGTCTTAGTGAGTGTTGAGGCACAAGATATGCCTCAGGAAATCAGACAGACACACGCACGCGTGCACACACGTGCACACAGGCGCACGCACACACACACCTACTTTCTGGCCGTGAAATGAAGAACTGGGCTTTTTCATATACCTGTTTTCCTTGAATTGGGAAGGAAAACAAGGAATTTTGAGAGTCAAATGCTGCTTTCTTTGGAAAGGGAAGCTCTGTAATTCATGGTTAAAGCTTTATTTCTGCATAAACTACTAAACATTTTAACATTCAGAAAATTGGATCAATCTAAGGAAAAAATTTTCGTTATTTCTCTGGCTTCTGTCTTAGTAACTTCTTTCCCTACCAACATTTGTCAGACAGAAGGGAACCTCGTGGTAGGTGTTCCCCAGGTGTCATGTTTAGACTAAGGACGGAATATTGTCTTTAGCATCTCACCATCTTCCTTGAAAAAATACCATTCCCTCAGAGTTTTATTAGGCATCCATCCATCTGTCCAGCCAGCCTGCCAGCCAGCCATGCATTTATTATTCATGATTTGGTCAACTCTTCCAATGTCTTACTGACTTACTCTATTATTCTTCTGAGAGAGAGAGAGAGAAAGAGAGAGAGAGAGGTGTAGAGCTGAAATTGACCTCTGCAAGGATTCTTCTTTACTGTATTTCACTATACAGTTGCCCTGTTCACTTTCAAGTATTTCTTTGACTAAAGACATAGCCTCTTGTCAAATTTTAGACCCATTGCAAGCAATGGGAGATGGCCAATACAGTAGATATTATTTGTATTATTTAAAATAGTTTTCACAAGTTGGAATTAATGGATTAATACAGACAAGATCAAATGAAAGAGTGTAGACATATATTTATACAGGTACAAACTGGGGCAGCATGACTGAACAGCAGAACCTATAAAAGAGACTTCAAAATTTTTGCTGACACGTGTCTCATTCTAAAATGAGGCTTCAAAGTTCACGTCATTTCACTCTGCATTACTAGAAACGTTAATATTTGGAGAAAGGGAAGTTGTAGTATGCTTCTACATTCTACCTAGATAAGACTCCAAGTATTGCGCCTCCTCCTAGGTAGTTTACTTTGTTGGGATAATGACAAACTGGGGCTGCCCAGAGCAGAGTGGACAGGATAGCATAATCATGGAAACACTAACATGGAAGACACTATGGAAGGAACTGGGTGCATTCAGCTGGGGGGGAAAAGCCGACTAACAGAGATATATGATGATTATATTTAAATATTTAAATGGTGTTATCTGAATACATAAATAGGAAAATCTCAGTCTCTTCAAATCTGGGCTTAAAATATAGCTTTGCTATTTAGTAATATACTATCAGGCAAGTTACCCCTTTTTATCATCTAGAACATGTGAGGTTAATGAAAGCTAATTATTTCCCAGTTCGGTTGTGAGGATTAAATGGGACATCTATATGAAATGCCTATTGTTATTCCTAGCACATTATAAAACCTCAATATATGGTAATGATTGCTCTTGTTAATGTTCTCAGATGACAGAAATAATATCAAAGGGAGGAAATTACGAGGAGATTAACCTTAATAGATGTAAGAATACAAAAATACATTTAAGAAGTAAATACAAGAAAGAAGCTTTTAAAAATATGAGCTGGTAATAAGTAGTTATCTATTTCCTAGTAATGGGAATGTAGAAGATAAAATTTGATAACTAGTTATCCAATAATGAGTGATAATTGCACTATATGAACTCCCTGGTCCTTTTCAGCTATGAATTCTATGAACTTCTCAGAAGCAGGATGTTTAAAAGTGAAAGAAATTATGACTTGTGCACAATAATAAGAATAAACTTCCTGGATGACATTATCTGCCAAAGTTACCTAATTTAAGATTTCTTGTGCTCCAAGCCAATTTGTCTTGGGCATTTTCAGAGCACATGACTTCAGCAAAGTCTTACTTAGTTGGGTATGGATTTCTTTGTTGTTCTTTTTGATGATATTCAACAAATATATAGGATACTTCAAAATAGCACTTTGACCGAGGAAAATTTATGTTTGGAAAAGTTACCTACTTTGGATTTCTAGAAAGAACAGACCAAAGTCAACTTCGTTTACTTGAACATTAACCCAGTAGAGACGCACAGATAATGGCAATGAAAGCAAAGGCAAATTTTTAGTATTTTTCTTTTCTTTGATATTTTCTAATGATATAAACAAAAAGAGTTGCTAATTATTACAAAGAAAGGTACAATAAAAATATGGCAACAATGATTGATGTTTGCTTTGTCATAATTGGTTAGGTTATTGGATTTAAGGAAAAATTTTTAAATAAAATGTGCTACCTCTGTAACAGACAATTAATTAAAAATAGTCTGTGCATGCATCTCACAGTCTGTCCACTTACCCATAAGAAGAACAGAGAAACTGTGAAGACTTGTTGATTGTAGACCAACTTTTTTTTAATTATAATTTTTATTTTGTTATATTAGTCACCATACAGTACATCCCCAGTTTTTGATGCAATGTTCCATGACTCATTATTTGCGTATAACACCCAGTGCACCACGCAATACGTGCCCTCCTTAATACCCATCACCGGCCTATCTCAATTCCCCACCCTTCTCCCCTCTGAAGCCCTCAGTTTGTTTCCCAGAGTTCATAGTCTGTCATGGTTCATCCCCCCTTCTGTTTACCTCCCCTTCATTCTTCCCTTCCTTCTCCTACCGATCTTCCTATTTCTTATGTTCCATAAATGAGTGAAACCATATGATAATTGTCTTTCTCTGCTTGACTTATTTCACTTAGCGTAATCTCCTCCAGTCCCGTCCATGTTGCTGCAAATGTTGTGTAATCGTTCTTTCTGATGGCTGAGTAATATTCCATTGTATATATGGACCACATCTTCTTTTTTTTTTTTTTTTTTAAATGTTTGGCTTCTTTTTTTTTTTTTTTTTTTAAGATTTTATTTATTTATTCGACAGAGATAGAGACAGCCAGTGAGAGAGGGAACCCAAGCAGGGGGAGTGGGAGAGGAAGAAGCAGGCTCACAGCAGAAGAGCCTGATGTGGGGCTCGATCCCATAACGCCGGGATCACGCCCTGAGCCGAAGGCAGACGCTTAACCGCTGTGCCACCCAGGCGCCCCTGGACCACATCTTCTTAATCCAGTCATCTGTTTAAGGGCATCTCAGCTCCTTCCACGATTTAGCTATTGTGGACAAAGCTGCTATGAACATTGGGGTGCATATGGCCCTTCTCTTCATTACGTCTGTATCTTTGGGGTAAATACCCAGTAGTGCAATTCCTGGATCATAGGGTAGCTCAATTTTTAACTTTTTAAGGGACCTGTTTTCCAAAGTGGCTGTACTAACTTGCATTCCCACAAACAGTATAGGAGGGATCCCCTTTCTCCACATGCTCTCCAACATTTGTTGTTTCCTGCCTTGTCAATTTTTGCCATTCTAACTGGTGTAAGGTGGTATCTTAGTGTGGTTTTGATTTGAATTTCCCTGATGGCTAATGATTTTGAACATTTTTTCATGTGTCTGTTAGCTATTTTTATGTCTTCATTGGAAAAGTGTCTGTTCATATCTTCTGCCCATTTTTTGATTTGATTATTTGTTTCTCATGTATTGAGTTTGAGAAGTTCTTTGTAGATCTTGGATACTAGTCTTTTATCTGTAGTGTCATTTGCAAATATCGTCTCCCATTCCGTGGGCTGCCTCTTAGTTTTTTTGACTGTTTCCTTGGCTGTGCAGAAGCTTTTTATCTTGATGAAGTCCCACAAGTTCATTTTTTCTTTTGTTTCTCTCGCCTTTGGAGATGTGTCATGAAAAAAGTTGCTGTGGCCAATGTCAAAGAGGTTGCAGCCTATGTTCTCCTCTAGGATTTTGATGGATTCCTGTCTCACATCGAGGTCTTTCATCCATTTGGAGTTTGTCTTTCTGTATGGTGTGAGAGAGTGGTCAAGTTTCATTCTTTTGCATGTAGCTGTCCAATTTTCCCAGCACCATTTATTGAAGAGACTGTCTTTTTTCCACTGGATGCTTTTTCCTGCTTTGTCAAAGATTCGTTGCCCAAAGAGCCAAGGGTCCATTTCTGGGTTCTGCTTTCTGTTCTGTTGGTCTATGTGTCTGTTTTTGTGCTAGTACCATGCTGTCTTTGTGATCACAGCTTTGTAGTAGAGCTTGAAATCTGGCAACGTGATGTCCTCAGCTTTGTTTTTCCTTTTCAACAGTTCCTTGGCGATTCAGGGCCTTTTCTGGTTCCACACAAATTTAAGGGCTGTTTGTTCCAGTTCTTTGAAACATGTCATTGGTATTTTGATTAGGATGGCATTGAAAGTGTAGATTGTTCTGGGTAGCATAGACATTTTAACTATGTTAATTCTTCCAATCCATGAGCATGGAATATTTTTCCATCTTTTTGTGTCTTCTTCAATGTCTTTCAAGAGTGCTTTGTAGTTTCTAGAATATAGATCCTTTATGTCTCTGGTTAAGTTAATTCTGAGATAACGTATGATTTTTGGTGCTATTGTAAATGGGATAGATTCCCTAATTTCTCTTTCTTCAGTCTCATTGTTCCTGTATAGAAATGCAACTGATTTCTGAGCATTGATTTTGTACCCCGCCATATTACTGAATTGCTCTATAAGTTCTAGTAGTTTGGGGGTGGAGTCTTTTGGGTTTTCTATATAGAGTATCATGTCATCCGCGAAGAGAGACAGTTTGACTTCTTCTTTGCCAATTTGGATACCTTTTATCCCTTTTTGCTGTCTGATTGCTGTTGTAAGGACTTCTAGTACTATGTTGAATAATAGTGGCGAGAGCGGGCATCCTTGTAGTGTTCCTGATCTTAAGGGAAAGGCTTTCAGCTTTTCCCCATTGAGAATGATATTCGCTATAGGCTTTTCATAGATGGTTTTTATGAGATTGAGGAATGTACCCTCTATCCCTACACTCTGAAGGGTTTTAATCAGGAAAGGATGCTGTGTTTTGTCAAATGCTTTTTCTGCATCTGTTGAGAGAATCATATGGTTCTTGACTCTTTTCTTGTTGATATGATCTATCACACTGATTGATTTGCAAATGTTGAATCACCCTTGCATCCCAGGGATGAATCCCACTTGGTCATGATGGATAATCCTTTTAATGTACTGTTGGATCCTATTAGCTAGGATCTTGTTGAGAATTTTGGCGTCCATATTCATTAGGGAAATTGGTCTGTAATTCTCCTTTTTGATGGGGTCTTGCCTGGTTTGGGGATCAAGGTAATACTGGCCTCATAGAATGAGTTTGGTAGTTTTCCTTCTGTTTCTATTTTTCGAAACTGCTTCAGAAGAATAGGTATTATTTCTTCTTTGAATGTTTGCTAGAATTCCCCAGGGAATCCGTCAGGCCCTGGACTCTTGTTTTTGGGGAGGTTTTTGATCACTGCTTCAATCTCTTCATAATTAATTGGTCTGTTTAAATAATCAATTTCTTCCTGTTTCAGTCTTGGTAGTTTATAGGTTTCCAGGAAGGCATCCATTTCTTCCAGGTGTTTAATTTATTGGCATAAAGCTGTTGATAAAAGTTTCTTATGATCCTTCCTATTTCATTGGTGTTGGTTGTGATCTCTCCCCTTTCATTCATAATTTTATTAATTTGGGTCCTTTCTCTATTCTTTTGAATAAGTCTGGCCAGTGGCTTATCAATCTTATTTATTCTTTCAAAGAACCATCTTCTAGTTCTGTTGATCTGCTCTACTGTGCTCCTGGTTTCTAATTCATTGATTTCTGCTCTAATCTTGATCAACTGCCTTCTTGTCCGTGGTTTAGGCCTATTCTTCTGTTCCAGCTCCAGCTTCTTGAGGTGAGAATATAAAAACTGCATTTTAGATTTTTTTATTCTTTTGAGTGAAGCTGGATGGCTATGTATTTTCCCCTTAGGACCACCTTTGCAGTGTCCCATAGGTTTTGGAGCTATGCGTTTTCATTCTCATTGGTCTCCAGAAATTGTTTAAACTGATTTTTAATTTCCTGGTTTACCCAATCATTCTTGAGCAGGATGGTTCTTAGTTTCCAAGTGTTTGAGTTTCATCCAAATTTTTCCTTGTGATTGAGTTCCAGTTTCAAAGCATTGTGGTCTGAGAATATGCAGGGAATAATCTCAGTCTTTTGGTATCAATTGAGACCTGTTTTGTGACACAGTATATGGTTTAATCTGGAGAATGTTCCATTTGCATTAGAAAAGAATGAGTATTCTGTTGTTCTGGGGTGTAGTGTTCTATATATATCTATGAGGTCCATCTGGTCCAGTATGTCATTCAATGCTCTTGTTTTTTGTTGATTTTCTGCTTAGGTGATCTGTCTATTGCTGAGAGTGGAGTGTTGAGGTCCCCTACTATTAATGTATTTTTATCAATATGTCTCTTTATTCTGGTTAAGAGTTGGCTTGTGTATCTAGCTGCTCCCCTGTTGGGGGCACAGATATTTATAGTTGTCTTATCCACTTGTTGGTTACATCCTTTAAGAATAATATAGTGTCCTTCTGTATCTCTAACAACAGTCTTTAGTTTAAAATCTAATCTGTCTGATATGAGAATTGCTACCTCAGCTTTCTTTTGAGATCCATTGGCATGAAAAATGGTTTTCCATCCCTTCATTTTCAGTCTGGATGTATCTTTAGGTTTAAAATGAATCTCTTGTAGACAGTGAATGGATGGGTCATATCTTTTTATCCAATCTGCAACCCCGTGGCATTTATGGGAGCGTTTAGGCCATTCACATTGAGAGTGATTATTGAGAGATATGATTTTATTGATGTCATGTTGCCTGTGAAGTCTTTGTTTCTATAGATTGTAAATTTCTGTTCTGTATCACCCTTGGGGCCTTTTTACTTTTATAGAACCCCTGTAATATCTCATATGGGGGCCGTTTGGTGGTTATGAATTCCTTCAGTTTCTGCCGATCCTGGAAGGTCCTTACCTCTCCATCAGTTTTGAATGACAGCCTTGCTGGATAAAGGATCCTTGGCTGCATGTTCTTCTCAGATAGAGCTTTGAAAATACCCTGCCAACCCTTCCTAGCCTGCCAGGTCTATGTAGACAGATCTGATGTTATTCTGATATTTTTCCCTCTATCCTTTACATAAGGATTTTCTTCCCCCTGGCTGCTTTCAATACTGTATCCTTGGATCTAATGTTTGCGAATTGCACTATGATGTGACGTGGTGTAGGTCTGTTCTCATTGACCTTGGGAGGGGTCCTCTCTGCCTCTTTGACATGAATGCTTGTTTCATTTGCCACATTAGGGAAGTTCTCAGCTACAATTTGTTCAAATATCTCTTCTAGACCTCTCTCTTTCTCCACCCCCTCGGGGAGGCTGATGATTCTGACATTGGAACGTTTCACTGAGTCAGTAATCTCCCATAATCTACATTCTTGAGATTGGATTTTTTTGAGGCAAGTTTCTGTTTTAACTTTCTCTTCTACCATGCCATCCTCCGATTCACTAATTCGTTCTGCCTCATTTACCCTGGCCGTCAGAGCCTCTAGTTTAGACTGCATTTGATTCATAGCATTTTTAATTTCTGCCAGATTCACTCTCATTTCCGCCCTTAGAGATTCCATATTCTCGTTAGTATTTTCATTGATATTTTTTTCAAGCCTACACATCACCTTGACCGTTGTTACTCTGAACTCCATTTCTGATAATTTGTTTATATCCATATCTATCAGTTCTGTGGCAGAGGCCACAGACTCATTATCTTTTCTTTGCTGGGGGGGATTTCTCCTCCTCGTCATTCTGATGAGGAGAGGTTGCGGGGTTCAGAGCCCAAATTATTGACCGGGACCCAGGCCATGCGCCCTTGTTTTATAGGGACTTTAGGGATGTGGGCTTCTTGATTTTTCAGCCTGCCTTCTGGGGGAGGGGCCTGCCGTGCTGATACTCAGGCAACCCTGTTTGGGTAGAGTCTCCCTGTCCCCTGTGAGGGGGGATGGGGATGGGCACAATGTGAGCTGGTATTTCCGGGCTTTTGTTCTCTGGCAGCTTTATCTGGTGGTTTTCTGTGACTCTTCTGAGAGTCAGAGCAGCAGTGGCCACATCCTAGCCTCTGCCTCAGAACAGAGAGATCGCAGTCCGCTCTTCACTGAGCTCTCTTGGCCACTTTAACTCTGTTTCTGTCAGTGCTGCGAAAAACCCTGCAGCGTCCTGGGATGTGTGCCCCACAGCCGCTCTCCCAGCCCTCACTTCCAGGGCTGGCACATCTCTGTCCTTTGTGCTTCTAACACCACCAGCCGCCGCCCGTTCCCGTTTGCGCTTCCCGCGCGTGCTCCTGAGCTCCCTGCTTCAGTGTGGTTCCCGGGGCCTTGAAGCACTGGTTTTCAGTCTGGTCACGCACGCCCTCCAGAGCTCCCGGTTTTAGTCCGGTTCCAGTGAGCGCTCTGGAGCTCCAGTTCAGTCTGGTCACGTGTGTTCCTGGGCTCACCGTCTCAGTCTGCTCTCTTGCAGGTGCCGGTCCGTGAGTCCCGGCTGCTCCCCAGTGCAAGTGTCCACTGCTTCCTGGTGCCCGAGCACGGTGGCTCCCTCCCCCTTCCGTTTATTTTTTGAAATCCCTGCATGGATTCATGGCTCCCCGCTTCGTACCTCAATATTCAGCGCTGGAGATGTTCATTTGTAGCGATCCAGATGTATCTTCCTGCGCCTCAGGCTGATTCCGTGGGTGTTCAGGATGGTCTGGTACCTATCCAGCTCGACTCAGGGGACCAACTGAGAAAGGGGTCCCCTACTCCTCCGCCATCTTTTTTCCTCCTTGCAGAAAGTGGTCGCTTTTCTGTTCATAGAGTTTCTGCTACTCTTTTTTTCATTCTCCAGTTGTGTTCATAGGTATTCAGAATGGTTTGGTAGCTCTCTAGCTGAATTCCTGGGATCAGGCGAACTTTAGGTCTCCTGCTCCTCCGCCATCTTGGAACGACTCCTGTAGATGATCTTTTCATATCATGTGATCACAGAAACTCTGTACTATGGATGGATGAAACAAATTTAAGAAAGCTGCCCTTCAGGTAACATACCTTCAGGTAATTTAAAGTATCTGCTATTCCTGGGGCGCCTGGGTGGCACAGCGGTTAAGCGTCTGCCTTCGGCTCAGGGCGTGATCCCGGCGTTCTGGGATCGAGCCCCACATCAGGCTCCTCTGCTATGAGCCTGCTTCTTCCTCTCCCACTCCCCCTGCTTGTGTTCCCTCTCTCGCTGGCTGTCTCTATCTCTGTCAAATAAATAAATAAAATCTTAAAAAAAAAAAAAAGTATCTGCTATTCCTGGTTTGGTTTCTTTTTAAAATTGTTTTACAATTTTTCAGGAAATATGTTTATGGTAGAAAATTTAATGAAATTAATCAAGGTAAGAATGAAATTTACTTAATTGCTTTAATTACCAAAGAATGAACTGTAATCTAGGCCAAATTTGCAAAGTCTTTTATAAAAAAACACTTAAATTATTAACAAAGTGCAAAGTCAGTTGTTAGTATTATTTCTTCTGAGTGAATATGTGATACATGTGTCTTTAAACCCGTGCTAAAGGAAACAAGAGTATAGCCTTTGGTTAGATGAGAAGATTTTTTCCTATGCTCAATGAGAAATGTTCACTAGAAACATATTGGCTATTTCCCACCCACTCTCTTTGGTCACAAACAGAAGAGCACAATAGAAGAAACCATTGGAATTTTGTGATTAGATAGAGGTTTTTTCTGAAAGGTTGCTTCTGAAAAAAAGTTGTAATGACTATGATACCTCATGGATAGTCTTACCTATACGTTTCCTTCCATCAGCCCTCATCTCTAGAGATTTGCTTAATTTGTAGTGGAACCTAAATGAACTTACAGATACATTGCAACTAGAAACTTTCACTCATGTTCATATCATGTTCACCAAGTAAACATATGAAACTAAAACTTTTCCTGCTTCTAATTACATTTAAAATGCACCTTGGGCTCCGGCACAAAGGGAGTGTTAAATTTTCACATGTATGCGTTCTATAAGCATGTCTGATACATATTTGATGTATTATTGCTGCTTTTATATAAACATGAGATCCAATTACCCATACATTATACTGTTATATTTATTGACCTTGAGCTCTTCCTCTAATAATTTTAAACTACATAGCATACCTATACCCTGTCTATTAATATATTACCATGTCAGATGAACAATGATAAAAAGAAAACCAGCATCTACATACTTAAAACAAATTCCTTTCTCTGGCTTTCTTTTTTAGCATCAAACTTAAAAGCACATTGTACATACTTTTAAGTTTATATAAGTAACTTTTTAAAAAGTTGAACATAATGAACATGTGAAAACCCTGAAGTAAATACCCAAAACACTCTCACTGGAGCCTACCAATCACACACACACATTTAAAAACTTAATTGAATTATGCTCCCCAAAATTTAGCAAGTAAAGTAGAAGTGTTCAAGTAAGCCTTTCAGGTACCTTATTTAACTCAGCTCAGATGACATCTTATTTTTCTTAGAATTCAAGCTATGAGCTATGCACTAGGAAACATAGTCTTATGGGGCATGACATTTAAACTAAGCCTGATCAAGCAATTTCATTTCTAAAAATATACTCAAGAGAAATGAGTGTGTCCAGCAAAAGACATGGCAGTTTAATCATATTAGACAAAAATTGAAAATAAATCAATGTCCATTGATAGAATGGATAATAATTACATTTATTAAGGAGAATATAAAAATCAATAAAAATAATGAACTGCTGCTACAAATGAATGAATCTCACCAGATGTAATGATGAGCAAAGAAACTAGAAATAAAAAAGTACATACTAGGGGCGCCTGGGTGGCACAGCGGTTAAGCGTCTGCCTTCAGCTCAGGGCGTGATCCCGGCGTTATGGGATCGAGCCCCACATCAGGCTCCTCTGCTATGAGCCTGCTTCTTCCTCTCCCACTCCCCCTGCTTGTGCTCTGTTGCTGGCCGTCTCTATCTATGTCAAATAAATAAAATAAAAAAAAAAGTACATACTAGAGGGAAAAAAAAATCACAAATGAAATTAGAAAATACTTTGAAATGAATGAAAACAAAACACAACATACAAATGTTATGGGATGCATCTAAAGCAGTGCTTACAGGGACATTTATAACTAAACAGTTACATTAGGAAAGGGGTATCTCATATCAATAACCACACTTTCATCTTAAGAAAGTAGAAAAAGAAGAGAAACCAAAACCCAAAGCAAGCAGAAAGAAGGAAATACTAAAGGTTAGAGTAACAACTTACTAAATAGAGTTGAAAAACAATAGAGAAAATCAACGACACCAAAAGCTGCTTCTTTGAAAAGATAAAAAAATTTGGCAAGTCTTTAGGAAGATTGAGAGAGAGAGACAGAGACAGAGGGAGAGAGAGGAGAGGACAAGACCCAAATTGCTAAAATCAAGAATAAAAGAGAAAATATCACCACTGATCTTTCAGAAATAAAAGAAGACTATAAGGAAATATTATGAATAATTGTCTGCCAACAAGTTATATAACCTTACAGAATAGAAAATTTTCTAGAAAGACAAACTACTGAGACTGACTCATATATATATACTGAATAGATCTACAACATATAAAGATTTTAAACTAGTATTTATAAAGTACCCCAAAAAGGAAAGTTCAAGCCCAGGTGGCTTTACTGCTGAATTCTTCTTCTTTTTTTTTTTTTTTTTGAAGATTTTATTTGTTTATTTGACAGAGATAGAGACAGCCAGCGAGAGAGGGAACACAAGCAGGGGGAGTGGGAGAGGAAGAAGCAGGCTCATAGCGGAGGAGCCTGATGTGGGACTCGATCCCAGAACGCCACGATCACACCCTGATCCGAAGGCAGACGCTTAACGACTGCTCCACCCAGGCGCCCCTACTGCTGAATTCTACCAGAATATTTAAGAAGAATTAACAAAGATCCTTCCAAGGCCAAAGGCTTTTCCAAAAAATAGAAGAGAATACCCAACCAATTCATTCCATGATACCAAAATCAGAAAAAGACATAACAAAGAAAGAAACTAGAGACCAATATACCTTATAAATATAAAAACAAAAATCCTCAACAAAATACCAGTAAACTGAGTCTAGAAACATATGAAAAAGACTATATAGCACAAGCAAATGGGATTTATCCAAGGAACACAAGGTTGTGTCAACACATGAAATTTTTTTTTTTTTTTTTAGCAAAGCAAGGGTTATTGAGTGATAGCAAAGTAATAGTACAAAGCTCCTAAGGAGGGAGGGGACCCGAAAAGAGTGCCCCAACATGTGAGAATTAATGAATGTAGTACATGGTGTTAATAGCATAAAGGTACATGATAAGCTCAGTATGCAAAAAAACCCCAAAAAACAAAAACGAAACCATTGACAAAATCCAACATCATTTTGTAATAAAAACACTCAACAAACCAGGAATAGAAGGGAATTACCTCAACCTGACAAAGGCTATGTATGAAAATCCCACAGCTAACACTATGTTAAGTGGATAAAGACTGGATGTTTTCCTCCTAAAATCAGGACCCAGACAAGACTGTCTGCTTTTATCACTTCATTCAACATTTTATTAAAAGGTCTATTCAGAAAATTTGGCAAGAAGCAGAAATAAAAGGCATTCAAATAGAAAGAAAATATAAAAGTATTTCTTTTTGTAGATGATGTGATCTTCTATTCAGAAAACCCTAAGGAATTCACTAAAAACCCTATGTGAACTAATAGGCCAGTTTAACAAAGTTAAAGGATACAAGATCAATATACAAAAATCAATTGCATTTCTATGTATCCAAAAATAAAATTGAGAAATCAATTTCATCAAAAAAATAATATTTTAAGAATAGCATTAACAAAAGAAATAAAAGACTTATTACAGTGAAACATAAAGCATCATTGAAAGAAATTTAAAAAGACTGAAATAAATAGAAAGCATTCACGTTTATGGACTGGAATATAGTATTGTTAAGACAGCATTGCTCTCCAAATTGATCCACAGATTCAGTGCAACCCTTATTAAAATTCCAGCTGCCGCCTCCTCCTTCTTTTTCCAGAAATTGACAGGTTGATTCCACATGGAAATGCAAGGGACCCCAAACTGGCAAATCTATTTTTTTTTTAAGATTTTATTTGTTTATTTGGGAGAGAGAGAGAGAAAGGGAGTGCTCAAGCATGAAAGAGGGAGGGACAGAGGGAGAGGGAGAAGCAGAATCCCTGCTGAGTGCCGAGCCAGCAGGAGGGACTCAGGGGCTCAATTCTTTGACCCTGAGATCATGACCGGTGCCCAAGTCAGACGCTTAACTGACTGAGCCACCCAGGTGCCCCAGCAAAGTCTATTCTGACAAAGAGGAAAAAATTTGGAGAATTTACACTTACTACAAAGTTATAGTAAGCAAAGGATTATGATACTGGCATGAGAATAAACATATAGATCATTAAAATAGAGTTGAGAGTTTAGACATTTACCCTTATGTTTATGGTCAAATGATTTTCAGTGAGTGAGATAAGACAATTAAGGGGGGAGTTGAATAATCTTTTCAGCAAATGGCTCTGGGATAGTGGATCTATATGTGCAAAATAATGAAGTTAGACATCCAACGCACACCACGTAGAAGAATTAACTCAAATTGGATCATAGACCAACGTGTAAGAGTGGTAAGTATAAAATTCTTAGAAGAAAACATGGGAGTAACTCTTCATGCCCTTGGGTCAGGCAAAGAAAAATAGACAAAGTATTTGAATAGACATATCTCCAAGAAAGATATATGAATGGCTAATAAGTACATGGAAAAGTGTTCAATGTCATGTTATTAAGCAAATGAAAATCAAAACTATAATGAAATACCACTTCACACTCATTAGTTGGCTGTAACAAAAAAAGGAAAAGACTAGCAAATGTTAAAGAGGGTGGGAAGAAACTGAAACCCTCAGACATTGCTAGTGGGAATTTAAAATGGTGTGGCCACTTGGTTGTGTTTTTTTGAAGTTTTTATTTAAATTCCTGTTAGTTAACACAGTATAATATTAGTTTCAGGTGTACCATATAGTGATTCAACTTTGAAATAAAGTTGGGCAACCTTTCAAAAAGTAAACGTAGACTTCCCATTCGAATTGGCAATCCTACTCCTAGATATTCTACCAAAGAGAGAATTAAAAACATATGTCCACATGAAGATTTATACACAAATGTTCATAGCAGCATTATTTATAGTAATTAAAAAGCGTAAATAACCCAAACGTCCAACTGATGAGGGGATAAACAAATGTGGTCTAGCCACATGGTGGAAAACTATTTCGTCATAAAAAGGAATGCAGTCCTGATGCATGCTACGAAATGGATGAAGCTTGAAAACTTTGTGTAAAGTCAAAGAAGTCAGAAATGAAAGACTACTTACTGTTTTTTTTTTTTTTTAAGATTTTATTTATTTATTTGAGAGAGCAAGAGAGTACAAGCAGGGATGGGAGAGAGGAGTAGAGAGAGAGGGAGAAGGAGACTCCCTGCAGGACCCTGGGATCATGACCTGAGCCGAAGGCCGACACTTAAGCGACTGAGCCACCCAGGCACCACAAAAGGCTACTTATTGTATGATACCATTTACATAGAATGTCCAGGATAGGCAAATGTGTGAGTGCCTGTTAATGGGCACAGGGCTATTTTTGGGGTGACAAAAATGTTCTGGAATTAGATAGAGGTGTTCATTGTACACATTTATAAATATATTAAAAAACAACGCATTGTGGTTATATTTCAAAAAAACCCTAAGATCAAAAGGCTACATACTATATGATTTCATTTATATAAAGTAGTTAATCAGTGGTGATAAAAATCAGAATAATGGTTCCCTTAGAGGGTTATTGACCTGGAGAGGTAGGAAAATAGTCTCTATCTGAATAGTGGTAAAGACATGTATCCTTATATATCACTATTTATATCTGAGATGTATATTTAAAAATCTTAACATACATGTAAAAATCATTGTGTTGTACACTTAAGATTTGTGTACTTTAGTATATATATGTTACAACAATAACGTTTATAAATAATGATTCTAATATTTCATGGTAACAGATAAATATATTTATTGTAAAGGCCAAGTTTTTAGGTCTCAGAAATAGTAAAGTCAAGTCCAAATAAAGTAAAACTTTATTATGTGATTCATAATTTATCTTGCGAACAGGACATTTTCGTCTCTGGCACAGAGTGAATGCTTAATTCAAGACAATCCCCTCTTCTTTGCTGTTTTTATATTTCTTTATTTTTATACTGGAAAATAATTTGATACTGCAAGGCCTGTTCTCATTATAAATAAATAATTCCCCTTTCCACCTCGGGATTCTCTTTACAAATGACCACACACATACACACACACACACACACACACACACACACAAGACCATCTAATCAATAACATCACTTCCTGATATTCAAAGATATGGAAAGTGAAAAGAAAAGATACAAGTATCTGTATCAGATAAAAAACAACCTCATAAATAGGGAAATGTGTTGGTCTCTGCATATTTAAAAATATCTATGAAGTATAAACTGTTTCTGTTTATTATAAGAACTACTTATTAGATATTACATTTATAAAAAAGCAATAGGCTTGCCAATCACTGTAATCTGTGATCTGTTTAAGATTAAAATAGTCTTTAATTGTTTATAAAGACAAAGTTTCTACAATTAATTAGATTTTAATTATGGTTAAGAGTTCTTTTAAATTAACATTTGGCTTCAGTTTTTCAATGATTCAGTTAAGACTATTAATATTGGTTAATTTTGATTAAAATGTGCCAAGAAACCTCATGTTCTTAATAGCCATGAAATTAGAGAAGAGTTCTTTTTTTTTTTTAACTTTTTGGATTGGCTTAAAATATCATTACATACCTGTGTTTTGTTTAAGAATAATTTCAATACTAAAGCCAAAACATATAAAATTTCTATTTAATCTTGATAATCTTTAAAATTGTAAGATCCTAGAAATGGCATTTCTTGATAATTTATTTGTAAACAACAAGAATAATTATTCTACTTACAAAAAAATTAAATCATACTATGATGTTACATAATGCTGACATAGAATGCTAATTTGATTCACACTCTTTTATTTAAATATACCAAACATTTTTAATTTTTTAAAAATATACGAAACTTTAGTTTCTAAATTAAAAAATATTTGCCAGTCAAGTCTTTAATTAATAAGACTTCACAGAACATTTAAGCTTATAGAATTGACGAACCAAACTTAGAATTGACTTACTGGACTTAATATTATGGTTTAAAATAGCAGACATCCAAAATGAAAAATCTTTTCATGTTTCACTTTGAAGAAATTTGGATTTTATACGCATACTACCCTTTCATTGCCCACATGCATAAATATTAGGAGAAAAGGTTGCTGAATATATATGTGTGCATGTATATAATGATGTCATTATAGCCTGTATAGAGTACTTTTTAAATATATAATAAAAAAGTAGGCAAATAGGCAGAATTTTAACTAATCATATATAAATATAGAAAACTGTAAGTTTCTCTGCCTTTCTGAGGCAATGTCTACATGGAGCCTATAAACATTTGAGTATCCGTTTTCGCTCTCTTTCTCTCTCTCCCTTCTTTCCTCCTTTTCTCCTTTCCTCTCTTTCTTCCTTCTCTTTTTTCTTTTTTCCCCACTTCTGCCACCCGTACCACAGTTGCATCTTGTAATCTATCTGGCCATGGACTACATCTAATTTATAAATTTAAATAATCCCAAACACATGTTTAGTTATTTTCAATTTAATTTTCTTCTTTAGATAGATCCAAAGTCATTTTCCTATGTAGAAAGCAGGAATCAAATTTACAAATACACCCTCATCATCAGCTATATTTTCTTGTATTCCACCGGCCATTAGAAAAATCAGTTAACACTAATCAAAGTCTTGGTGATTCATGTGTGAAGCACACAATCTCAAATTGTTGGTTCTTAACCATTTAGGAAAATATTCTGGACTGTGGTCTTGTTTTCAGAATGAAAACTACAAAGCCAAAAATATCAAGCAGTTAAATTTAGATTACGTTATCGATGTAGGCGGCTGTACTCAAGGCTTCACGGCAACAAAAAAAGGAGTCCATTTTGGCTACTGTATCATCATGATTGCATTTCCCATACTGCTCACAAGAGGAAGGCATGTGGATTTTAACAAATTTCTACCTTCCTCAGGAATTATTCAGACTTTTAATTTCAATAACATTTAAAAACCACAATTTTATTTAGTTATTTAAGGATAGGTCTCAGTTAAGATTTAGAAATATTACCGAGGAAGATTTACTAATGTCTTTAGATGATTGAAATAATGTTAATTGAAATCAAAATAATCTAGGGCAAAAGCAAGAAGCTTTTCCTGCATGAGGCAAGGTCACTGGAAATAATAAGACCTTGTAGGTCTTATTAAGCCATATTAAGCCGTTGTTAAGTTTTTCCTTGGCTGCAAACGTAAAATGCTATGTGGTCTACAAAAAAGTAGCAAGGGCTTCCTTGAGTTTCCTGCTCGTTACGTGATCATACTCATAGTTTCAATGTACACCGTTCAAAGCGATATTCTGAGTACCAAGTAATAGAATGAGTTTTGTGAAAGCTTTTTTTTTTTTTTAAATTATGATGCTAACATTGAAAAGAAAAGCTATTTTTGATATTATTTTTTCCTCTTTCACAAAACAATGCATTTATGCTGGAATATTCTCTAATTTCTGCAGTTTCAGGGAAATGACAAGGAGGGATTTCAGAAGTTCTGGGGATATATTTTGATATTTTAATAGGCCTATTGCTAAATATGATTAGACACTCAATAAATAATTGAATTGAATTGTTTGGGTATTTTCATTGGGGAGAACATAATTTCGATTTCTTTTGCTTTTTCCTTAAAAAATTCCTGGAAAGTCTTCATTAAGTAGAAAACAAAACAAACCATAAGACCCAGAAGGAATAAATAACAAAACCGACTTCAGGGCTATGGAGTCTGACTTAGCAGCTTGTACTCTAGCCTTTATAACAAAACTCCTCTGCTAATGTGAAGCAGCTGTGGCAATTTTACAAAATGGCCTAAACTGTTGAAAAGCCATTAAGAGTCTGATGTATGTAGAATAAAAAGGTTCATTCAGCTTTTTAAAAGGTTTCCCAATATGGAGTGTTATTTTATTTTATAACCACGTCTTAGTCATATTAAGTTTAAATGCCACAGAAAATTTTAATGACCATGTGGCTGGCTTTTTTGGTGAAATAGCAAGAATTCTTCAACATGCCTAAAATTCTTTTAGAAAAAAATTGGTACAAATCTATTAGGGACACTGTAAAAGTCCTCACTATTAAATGCATAGTTAGAAAATTGAGCAACATGTACAGGATGATTTATCATTTATGTTTGTAGGAGAACCTGAATAAATTATAATCGATTTCTTTAATCCTAAGGCATATAGAAGCTTTTGGAAATAATGAAAGCCACTTGCTTTCCCAGCCCTTTTTTTGGTCTGAATCTCAACTATAAACTGTACATTTTTGAATTTATTTTTTATAGATTGTATGCTTCTTAAAAATAAGTTTTGGCTTTTTTCCTAAGGATGTATGAAAGATTATACCTATATTTTCCTTCCCTTTTTTTCCTCTGAAGATAATAGCTCTATGATGTTTTTTATCCATTCACCTGCTTTACTTATCTTGGTTTTTACAAGATCTATCTTTGTGCCCTTCAAATTATTTCTTCTTAAAGATTTTATTTGTTTATTTTAGAGATAGAGTGCACGCATGCACGCACACTAGCGGCATTGGCGGGGGGGGGGGAGCGGGCAGAGAGAGAGAGGGAGAAACTCCCCGCTAAGCGAAGCCGGATTGGGGCTTGATCCCATCACCCTGAGATCATGACCGAAGGGAAATCAAGAGTCAGCTGCTTAACTGACTGAGCCACCTTGGCACACAAGTGCCCTTTAAATTATTTCTAAAAGAGAATGAAGCATTAGTTTATAACTGTAGTCAGTGTAAATGTTTTCAGCAGACTTAAAATCCAATAGCTAGCTGCAAGCACTGTTAATGTGCTCCTTAGCAATCCCTTGTATTTTTGTGTTATTCTCATGTATGACAATTATTATTTGCTAATAAGTAAGAGATAATTGAAAATTAGTTTGGGGAAGAAACAGTTTAGAGAATTTGAATAAACTTGCAGCTAGCTTTGGCGTTGAGACGGGATTCGGGGATGGTTTCACTCCAATGTTTTGTGATTATTTTTTCCCACTCTGCTATATTCTTAACTGTCTTGAACTTTAAAATCATATACTTTCCTATTTTTTCCTTTTCTTCTTATTATTTAGGACCCAAGAAATATAAAGAAAAATATATAATTTAGGCTTCTGAAGCACAGTCAATTACATTCACAATTTTTTTCCCCACAGGCAGGCCTGTGGTCTGGAAGACTAGTGATATCATCTTTATCTAGCCATCACCATTTTATGCATAATTCTTATTATTTGATCTGGTATACTACTTTCCAATTAATCTCTGGTTCATTTCAACAAAAATTCATCCTCAGTAATTACTTGGTTCTATCTTCAGATGGTATAGTTGTGTTAAAAGTTATATTTTTATCAGGTTAAAGATTACTTTTTTAAAAAATGAAACACGATCACTTAATAAAGAGGAGGAGTTTAGACTGTAACTAGGGGAGGGGGGGTTTCTTTTTAATAGAATCATGCTTTTTAAGGCAATTTAATATGCCACTGCTTTATGAATGGGTTTATCAATGGATTGGAATAAGATTAGTCAGATTATTTGTACAATGGGCCAGGACAGAGGTGATATAATTTTGATTATAGCAGTTGAAATGGGAATGAAATTGAGGGGGATATTTTGGGGAAAAAAGAATAATCAACTAGATAACTGAACCTGGGCCAAGGCTGGGGAAGAAGTTCATGATTGTCCTAAGAAAACTCAAGAAATAATAGTAAACATGAGGTCAATGAACACAGACCACAGTGCAGAAACCAAGGCAAATATAACTGTGAGTCCTAAATATTGGGAAGAATATGTCTTTTAAAGAAAGTCCCAGGAGATGACATAATTCAGAGAAATTGTTTTTGTGAAATGAAAATCCGGTACAAGTTGCACTGATGGGAAAAGGGCGGAGATAAACATTTCATAATGAATGGGAGCTTCAACATGGGCTCTTTTCTTGCCATATTTGGCTTTTTGAGGAAATTGTGGATTTAAAATACAGAAGAATTAACATGAGGTAATTTTGGTTTGGGCTACACTGTTTTACTTGCCGCAGTGCTATTTGTTTTCTCTTTTCCAAATCACTGCTCTCACATACACTCCCACCCTCACATCTACCCACACACACACGCACACGCACACACACATACACATTGAAATTAGGAAATACTTTATAATCCTTTGCATTCCACACCATCCAGCGTTGCCTCTGGCAGAGGATAGGTGGTAAAATTACATTAATTAATTCAGCCATTCAATTGTTCATATCCGTATTTACAGATGCTGCTAAAAATGGCAAAGATGAATAAAACACTACAGGGCTCTCAAGTCGTTCATGATCTATTATTGATTGATTGCCACTTGTGACAGGCAGGGAATAAAGACATAACTACTTTTTAAAAAAATTTTTATTAAATGTTTTTTTATTATATTATGTTAGTCACCATACAGTACATTCCTGGTTTCTGATGTAAAGTTCGATGATTCGTTAGTTGCGTATAACACCCAGTGCACCATGCAATACATGCCCTCCTTACTACCCATCACCAGTCTATCCCATTCCCCCGCCCCCCTCGCCCCTGAAGCCCTCAGTTTGTTTCTCAGAGTCCATAGTCTCTCATGCTTCATTCCCCCTTCTATTACCTCCCCTTTCTTTATCCCTTTCTTCCCCTACCGATCTTCCTAGTTCTTATGTTCAATAGATGAGAGAAATCATATAATTGTCTTTCTCTGCTTGACTTATTTCACTTAGCATTATCTCCTCCAGTGCCGTCCATGTTGCAGCAAATGTTGAGAACTCGTTCTTTCTGATAGCTGAGTAATATTCCATTGTATATATGGACCACAACTTCTTAATCCAGTCATCTGTTGAAGGGCAACTCGGTTCCTTCAACGATTTACCTATTGTGGACAATGCTGCTATGAACATTGGGGTGCATATGGCCCTTCTCTTCACTAAGTCTGTATCTTTGGGGTAAATACCCAGTAGTGCAATGGCCAGGTCATAGGGTAGCTCAATTTTTAACTTTTTAATGGACCTCCACACTGTCTTCGAGAGTGGCTGTACCAACTTGCATTCCCACCAACAATGTAGGAGGGATCCCCTTTCTCCACATCCTCTCCAGCAATTGTTGTTTCTTGCCTTGTCAATTTTTGCCATTTTAACTGGCGTAGGGTGGTATCTTAGTGTGGTTTTGATTTGAATTTCCTTGATGGCTAATGATTTTGAACATTTTTTCATGTGTCTGTTAGCCATTTGTATGTCTTCATTGGAAAAGTGTCTGTTCATATCTTCTGCCCATTTTTTGATTTGTTTATTTGTTTCTCACGTATTGAGTTTGAGAAGTTCTTTGTAGATCTTGGATACCAGTCTTTTATCTGTAGCGTCATTTGCAAATATCTTCTCCCATTCCGTGGGCTGCCTCTTAGTTTTTTTGACTGTTTCCTTGGCTGTGCAGAAGCTTTTTATCTTGATGAAGTCCCACAAGTTCATTTTTTCTTTTGTTTCTCTTGCCTTTGGGGATGTGTCATGAAAAAGTTTGCTTTGGCTGATGTCGTAGAGGTTGCTGCCTATGTTCTCCTCTAGGATTTTGATGGATTCCTGTCTCACATCGAGGTCTTTCATCCATTTGGAGTTTATCTTTGTTTTTTTTTTTTTAATGATTTTTTATTATATTATGTTAGTCACCATACAGTACATCCCCGGTTTCTGATGTAAGGCTCGATGATTCATTAGATGTGTATAACACCCAGTGCACCATGCAATACATGCCCTCCTTACTACCCATCACCGGTCTATTCCATTCCCCCATCCCCCTCCCCTCTGAGACCCTCAGTTTGTTTCTCAGAGTCCATAGTCTCTCATGTTTCATTCCCCCTTCTGATTACCCCCTTTCTTTATCCCTTTCTTCCCCTACTGATCATCCTAGTTCTTATGTTCCATAGATGAGAGAAATCATATGATAGTTGTCTTTCTCTGCTTGACTTATTTCACTAAGCATTATCTCCTCCAGTGCCGTCCATGTGCAGCAAATGTTGAGAACTCGTTCTTTCTGATAGCTGAGTAATATTCCATTGTATATATGGACCACAGCTTCTTAATCCAGTCATCTGTTGAAGGGCATCTCGGCTCCTTCCACGATTTAGCTATTGTGGACATTGCTGCTATGAACATTGGGGTGCATATGGCCCTTTTCTTCACTACGTCTGTATCTTTGGGGTAAACACCCAGTAGTGCAATTGCTGGATCATAGGGTAGCTCAATTTTTAACTTTTTAATGGACCTCCACACTGTCTTCCAGAGTGGCTGTACCAACTTGCATTCCCACCAACAATGTAGGAGGGATCCCCTTTCTCCACATCCTCTTCAACAATTGTTGTCTCTTGCCTTGTCTATTTTTGCCATTCTAACTGGCGTAAGGTGGTATCTCAGTGTGGTTTTGATTTGAATTTCCTTGATGGCTAATGATTTTGAACATTTTTTCATGTGTCTGTTAGCCATTTGTATGTCTTCATTGGAAAAGTGTCTGTTCATATCTTCTGCCCATTTTTTGATTTGTTTATTTGTTTCTCGTGTATTGAGTTTGAGAAGTTCTTTGTAGATCTTGGATACCAGTCCTTTATCTGTAGTGTCATTTGCAAATATCTTCTCCCATTCCGTGGGCTGCCTCTTAGTTTTTCTGACTGTTTCCTTGGCTGTGCAGAAGCTTTTAATCTTGATGAAGTCCCATAAATTCATTTTTTCTTTTGTTTCTCTTGCCTTTGGGGATGTGTCATGAAAAAGGTTGCTTTGGCCGATGTCGTAGAGGTTGCTGCCTATGTTCTCCTCTAGGATTTTGATGGATTCCTGTCTCACATCAAGGTCTTTCATCCATTTGGAGTTTATTTTTGTGAGAGAGTGGTCAAGTTTCATTCTTTTGCATGTAGCTGTCCAATTTTCCCAGCACCATTTATTGAAGAGACTGTCTTTTTTCCACCAGATGTTTTTTCCTGCTTTATCAAAGATTAGTTGCCCAAAGAGCCGAGGGTCCATTTCTGGGCTCTCTATTCTGTTCCATTGGTCTATGTGTCTGTTTTTGTGCCAGTACAATGCTGTCTTTGTGATCACAGCTTTGTAGTACAGCTTGAAATCCGGCATTGTGATGCCCCCAGCTTTGTTTTTCCTTTTCAACAGTTCCTTGGCGATTCGGGGCCTTTTCTGGTTCCATATAAATTTAAGGACTATTTGTTCCAGTTCTTTGAAAAATGTCATTGGTATTTTGATTGGGATAGCACTGAAAGTGTAGATTGCTCTGGGTAGCATGGACATTTTAACTATGTTAATTCTTCCGATCCATGAGCATGGAATATCTTTCCATCTTTTTGTGTCTTCTTCAATGTCTTTCAAGAGTGATTTATAGTTTCTAGAATATAGATCCTTTACATCTCCGGTTAAGTTAATTCCAAGGTAACGTATGGTTTTTGGTGCTATTGTAAATGGGATGGATTCCCTAATTTCTCTTTCTTCAGTCTCATTATTCGTGTATAGAAATGCAACTGATTTCTGAGCATTGATTTTGTATCCCGCCACTTTACTGAATTGCTCTATAACTTCTAATAGTTTGGGAGTGGATTCTTTTGGGTTTTCTATATAGAGTATCATGTCATCTGCGAAGAGAGACAGTTTGACTTCTTCTTTGCCAATTTGGATACCTTTTATCCCTTTTTGTTGTCTGATTGCTGTTGCAAGGACTTCTAGTACTATGTTGAATAATAATGGCAAGAGTGGGCATCCTTGTCGTGTTCCTGATCTTAAGGGAAAGGCTTCCAGCTTTTCCCCATTGAGAATGATATTTGCTGTAGGCTTTTCATAGATGGCTTTTATGAGATTGAGGAATGTACCCTCAATCCCTATACTCTGAAGGGT
Source organism: Ursus americanus (assembly GCF_024610735.1). NCBI lineage: Eukaryota > Metazoa > Chordata > Mammalia > Carnivora > Ursidae > Ursus > Ursus americanus. The sequence goes on from NC_142139.1 coordinate 59,733,841, forward strand.
TTTAATCAGGAAAGGATGCTGTATTTTGTCAAATGCTTTTTCTGCATCTATTGAGGGAATCATATGATTTTTGAATTTTTCTTTCTGGATAAAACCTATGACACGGATTGGTTTGCGAATGTTGAACCACCCTTGCATCCCAGGGATAAATCCCACTTGGTCATGATGGATAATCCTTTTTTTTTTTTTTAAAGATTTTATTTATTTATTCGACAGAGAGAGAGAGACAGGCAGCGAGAGAGGGAGCTCAAGCAGGGGGAGTGGGAGAGGAAGAAGCAGGCTCATAGCAGAGGAGCCAGATGTGGGGCTCGATCCCATAATGCCGGGATCATGCCCTGAGCCGAAGGCAGATGCTTAACCGCTGTGCCACCCAGGCTCCCCCCCCCCCACTGGATAATCCTTTTAATGTACTGTTGGATTCTATTAGCCAGGATCTTGTTGAGGATTTTGGCATCCATATTCATTAGGGAAATAGGTCTGTAATTCTCCTTTTTGATGGGGTGTTTGCCTGGTTTGGGGATCAAGGTAATACTGGCCTCATAGAATGAGTTTGGTAGCTTTCCTTCTGTTTCTATTTTTTGAAATAGCTTTAGGAGAATAGGTATTATTTCTTCTTTGAATGTTTGGTAGAATTCCCCAGGAAAACTATCAGGGCCTGGAGTTTTGTTTTTTAGAAGGTTGTTTATCACTGTTTCAATCTCTTCAGAATTAATTGGCCAGTTTAAAAAATCCATTTCTTCCTGTTTCAGTCTTGGTAGTTTATAGGTTTCCAGGAAGTCCTCCATCTCTTCCAGATTGCTTAATTTATTGGCATAAAGCTGTTGATAAAAGTTTCTAATAATCCTTCCAATTTCATTGGTGTTGGTTGTGACGTCTCCTCTTTCATTCATAATTTTATTAATTTGTGTCCTTTCTCTATTCTTTTGGATAAGTCTTGCCAGTGGTTTGTCAATTTTATTCTCTCAAAGAACCAGGTTCTAGTTCTGTTGATCTGCTCTACTGTACTCCTGGTTTCTAATTCAATGATTTCTGCTCTCATCTTGGTCAACTGCTTCCTCGTGCATGGATTAGGCCTGTCCCTCTGTTGCTGTTCCAGCTTCTTGAGGTGAGAATATAAAAACTGCATTTTAGATTTTTCTATTCTTTTGAGTAAGGCTTGGATGGCTATGTATTTTCCCCTTAGGACTGCCTTTGCAGTATCCCATAGGTTTTGGACCATTGTGTTTTCATTTTCGTTGGTCTCCATAAATTGTTTAAATTGATTTTTGATTTCTTGGTTTATCGAATCATTCTTGAGCAGGATGGTTCTTAGTCTCCAAGTGTTTGAGTTTCTTCCAAATTTTTCCTTGTGGTTGAGTTCCAATTTCAAAGTGTTGTGGTCTGAGAATATGCACGGAATAATTTCAGTCTTTAGGTATCGGTTGAGACCTGTTTTGTGACCCAGAACATGGTCTATTCTTGAGAATGTTCCATGGGCATTAGAATAGAATGAGTATTCTTTGGTTCTGGGGTGTAGTGTTCTATATATATCTATGAGGTCCAACTCCTCGAGTATGGCATTCAAAGCCCTTGTTTCTTTGTCAATTTTCTGCATGGGTGCTCTGTCTATTTCTGATAGTGGAGTGTTGAGGTCCCTACTATTAATGTATTTTTATCTATATGTCCCTTTATTGTGGTTAAGAGTTGGCTTGTGTATCTTGCTGCTCCCCTGTTGGGGGCATATGTATTTATAATTGTCATATCCACTTGTTGGATACATCCTTTAAGAATAATATAGTGCCCTTCTGTGTCTCTAACTATAGTCTTTAGTTTAAAATCCAATCTGTCTGATATGAGCATTGCTACCCCAGCTTTCTTTTGAGGTCCATTGGTGTGAAAGATGGTGTTCCATCCTTTTACTTTCAGTCTGGATGTATCTTTAGGTTCAAAATGTGTCTCTTGTAGACAGCAAATGGATGGGTCATGTCTTTTTATCCAATCTGCCACCCTGTGGTGTTTTATGGGAGCATTTAGGCCATTTACGTTGAGACTGAATATTGGGAGATATGATTTTAATGATGCCATGTTGCCAGTAAAGTCTTTGTTTGTATCGGTTGTGACTTTCTGTTCTGTATCACTCTTGGGGCCTTTTTACTTTTATAGAACCCCCCTTAATATCTCCTGTAGGGTTTGTTTCATGGTTACGAGATTGGTCAATGACTGGCGATTCTGGAAGGTCTTTATTTCTCTATCAATTCTGAATGACAGCCTTGCTGGATAAAGGATCCTTGGCTGCATGTTTTTCTCTGAAAGAGCTTTAAAAATGCCCCCCCCCAACCCTTTCTCTCTTTCCAGGTCTGTGTAGACAGGTCTGATGTAATTCCGATACCTTTGCCTTGGTACGTGAGAAATTTCTTTGCCCTGGCAGCTTTCAATACTGTATCCTTGGATCTAATATTTGCGAAATGCACTATGATGTGACGTGGCGTAGGTTTGTCGTGGTTGAGCTTGGGAGGGGTCCTCTCTGCCTCTTGGACACGAATGTTTGTTTCCTCTGCTAGATTAGGGAAGTTTTCAGCTACAATTTGTTCAAATATCTCTTCTAGACCTCTGTTTTTCTCCACCCCCCTCAGGTATGCCGATGATTCTGACATTGGAACGTTTCATTGAGTCAGTAATCTCCCATAACCTACATTCCTGAGTGTGGATTTTTTTGAGTCCAGATTCTATTTTAGCTTTCTCTTCTACTAACCCATCCTCCAATTCACCGATACGTTCTTCTGCCTCTTTCACCCTGGCCATCAGAGCCTCTAGTTTTGACTGCATTTGACTCATAGAATTTTTAATTTTTGCCAGATTCGCTCTCATTTCCGCCCTAAGAGATTCTATATTCTCATTAACATTTTCGTTAATACTTTTTTCAAGTCTACACATCATCTTGACCATTGTTACTCTGAATTCCATTTCTGATAATTTGGTTATATCCATATCCATTAGTTCTGTGGCAGAGGCCACAGACTCATTGTCTTTTCTTTGCTGGGGGGGAATTCTCCTTCTCGTCATTCTGATGAGGAGAGGTTGCGGGGTTGTCCAGAGCCCAAATTATTGACCGGGACCCAGGCCGTGCGCCCTTGTTTTATAGGGATCTTAGGGATGTGGGCTTCTTGATTTTTCAGCCTGCCTTCTGGGGGAGGGGCCTGCCGAGCGGATACTCAGGCAATCCTGTTTGGGTAGAGTCTCCATGTCCCCTGCGAGGGGGGATGGGGGTGGGCACCCTGTGAGCTGGTATTTCCAGGCTTTTGTTCTCTGGCGGCTTTCCCTGGCGGTTTGCTGTGCCTCTTCTGAGAGTCAGAGCAGCAGTGGCCGAATCTCAGCCTCTGTCTCAGAACAGAGGGATCACGGACCATTCTCCACTGATGATCTGGCCACTTTAACTCTGTTAGTGTTGGTGCTGCTCAACCCTGCAGCGTCCCGGGATGTGCGCCCCACACCCGGCGTCCCAGCCCTCACTTCCAGGGCCGGCGCGTCTCTGTCCTTTGTGTTTCTAACACCGCCAGCCGCCAGCCTCCCCGTGCGCTCTGAAGCTCTGGCTCTCAGTCTGGTTGTTCCTGTTCCCCAGCTCCCGGTCTCAGTCTGCTCTCTTGCAGGTGCCAGTCCACGAGTCCGCCTGCTCCCCCGTGCAGGTGGCTACCGCTTCCCGGCGCCCGAACGCAGCGGCTCCCTCCCCCTTCCGTTTATCTTCCGATATCTGTGCGCGGTTTCACGGCTCCCCGCTTCGTACCTCAATACTCAGCGCTGGAGATGTTCATTTGTAGAGATCCAGATGCATCTTCCTGCGTCTCAGGCTGATTTTATGGATGTTCAGGCTGGTCTGGTACCTATCCAACTTGACTCAGGGGACCGGCTGAAAAAGGGGTCCCCTACTCCTCCGCCATCTTAACTCAAGACATAACTACTTTTTGACAATGTTGTGGTATCTGTCTTCGTAAGCTTGTGTGATTCTTCTTTGAAAAGACTAAGGTAATGCCTGTGACATACTTAGCATAGTGCTTGGCACGTAGTAATCTCTCAGTAATTGTTATTTATGTTATTTTTTAAATCATCATTATTAAAAAATAGAGATGACTGAAGGTCTTTGATAAATATTCACAGTATGATTTTTATCACCTTCTAAAATGGCAATTGAGAGGCCCTGAAACTTTAGCTTCCTTGGATTCATGATATATTGACTTCTGTTCCAACAATACTTAGAAGTGTTTTAGGAAATAAGACAATCAAAATTGTTTTGCTTTATCAAAATTTACCTTCATTTCAGTGCTACTCTCCTATTCCATCTATTCCATCACTCCATCTTATGAGATGAGGAACATGAGAAATACAGCTTCTGTTGGTAGTAAATGTGTTAGGTTTTTTTTGGAAACAGAAGTAAAATAAAGGAAATAGAAAGTTACATACTTACATTTCTTTTGAGATGATTTTATAATTTCTAAAGGCCTACCATCAAATCTCCTTTCAGTTTGTCTTTTTAAAAAAATTTTGTCGATAGACTTAAACGCCTATTTTCTTGACTGTCTCTCAAAGTGTGTAGGTATAATACATTCCAAGTTAATTCTATCATAGCTTCTTAGCAATGCCATCATATTTTACATATGGTGGCAGTGGGGCCAAATAGGATTTAAGTAACTTGATCATACTCTTAAGAAAATTCCATGGATTTTAAAATCCCACCAAATATATTAAACAACTACTAAATGTCAGATAGTATGTCTTCCTGAATCAATAATCTCTCGCTTTCTTCTGTTCTTCTCCTACCTTCTATAACCTTCTCTACCCCTTTCACTCTCTTTCCTGCCCCCTTCTGTTTGTCTTTAACATGGCTGCTCACGGATTCCTCTGGTAGTTTTAGCTTTTCTCCTATGACGCACTAGTTTCTAGGTGAGCATTGTATTCTTAAACATGTAAGCATAGCTTTAATTGATTTAACCACTTGACTTTAAGCCACAGTTCAATTTTCAACTGATATGATGACACCTTTTCTAAGGAAAGAAAATACGAGACCTATAAGTCAAACGGGAGATAGGGTAAGTGCTCCTATCTGACATCTTGATTAATATGAACGAAATCAAGCTTGGTTTAGTAGTTCATAAGTTCATGTCAGCAATGATAACAGTAGCCATTAGTGATGACATTGAAAATGTTGAGCCTTTAACTTGGATTTTCTTTGAAGTTCAAGGGACCTAGCTACTGAAGTTCAGCTCTAAGACAGGATGGGAAATACAAAACAGAAAATGCTGAAAATGTCAAATGGATATAATTTACTTCTTCACCATCATGCTTCTTAAAGCTCTCAGGTAATTTTCATTAATTATGGAATTATGATACAAGGTGAATATTAAATAAAAGCCTCCAATTTCATGTTCAGAAAAGAGGTCATAATACATTTTGAGAAGCTAGCTCTCTGTAGTGCAGAAAGAAAAAGGATAATACTCCCCCCCCACCCCGGGACAGAATATATGATAATTTCCACTTGGCTGTGTGGCCCAGTTTCTCAGTGATTGTCGAAGGACCACATAGAAGACATTAGAGTCTAATCATTACACTCTAGTGTATCAGGGGCACATCTGTTTTTCCGTTAGTCTGCAGTGCTTCCCATGCAGGAGTCTTGGATCATCTGTTGTAGGGCCACCTGAGAAAACTATTAAACATTGACATTTCCTGGATTGCACCCTAAGTCTGCTGAGTCAGACTCTCTGGAGATGGAGCCTGGGAGTCTGCATTTAATGCTCTGCTCTGTACGTATTTATTATACACACTAAAGTCTGAGGCTCAAGGCCTTCTAAATTCATAGTGGTTTTTTTTTTTTTAAGATTTTACTTATTTATTTATTTTAGAGGCAGAGTTAGTGCCAGTGGGGGTTGGGGGGGTTGGGAATCCTAAGCAGACTCTGAGACTGTGCACTGAGCGCCAGCTCCACTAGGGACTTGATCTCCCGGTGGGAGACCACGACCCGAGTGGAAAGCAAGTGGGACACTCAAACAGCTGAGACACCCAGTTGCCCCTAAGTTCATAGTTTTTAAATAGAGGATTTATGGAAAGTACTGGAATTTTTATCTTTGAGCAAAGGTGATATTAGGGACAGTCAACCTTGGTAGTCCTACCCCTTCCAATGAAATGCTCACCATGGTCACGGTGATATTAAATCATGAGGAAGGGGTTATAAAATTGTTCCTTTTCCCCCCGAACTCAGTCAATCATGAGAAGGTCTGGAAGATTGTCCATAACATAATATAATTGAGGACCTAAAGATGGTGTTCTGACATCTATACTGCTCACAATGGGAACAGATTAGGCGGCAAATTGCCTGATTAGAAGTCTACTTGGAATATAATAACTTCTCATTGGACAGATGGTGGCGCTTAAACACGTCCAAGTGCACCAAAGTATTTGACTTGATATGCCAGTCAATGTAAAATGTAACTGGGTGCCTGGTCCTAACCTGGTCAAGAGATGCTCTATGTATCTTGATGTAGAAGGAGGCTGAATGAGTCAATGTCCTTATTTGTGTTATTTCCATTTATACTCCTCAAGGTTGTGCTTAGGCATTCCACACATCTGTGGATCTATTTTCACCTCATATAAACTGAGAGGTCACCTTCCTGTGCTCCTCTCACACTGGAGATTGATTCCGTGCTCAGACTAATTATTAGTCCCGTAGCTTCCTCAAAGGCCCTGTCCTGGTGTTCCCCATGGAGGTAGCAGAGATCCCTGGTGTAATATTTACAGCGTAAGAGACTGATTTCTAGTCCTGTCCCAGCATCTTGTCATCTAGGGGGGTTACCTTGGTTGAAGTCTGAAGCTGAAATTAGTTGTTAGTACTGTGGCTTTACCTTCTCTCAGAAATGCTGGAGATGGTAGAGATTCGTACTGAGATCTGAAAGGTATTTGATCCTTTCATTCACACTGGCTGTTTTGAATATTAAAAAAAATGATTTTATGGATATTTGAGAAGAAGAGAATGGGAATCAAGAGTGCCTCTACTCACTCAGTCTTCCTCTTGCAAGTCTTACGATTTTTCTTTAATTAAACTTTTAAAATGCCAATAATTCATCTCGTCATCCTGGTATCCCAGGGCCTTTTATAATTATATTCTTGCAGCTCTGCAACACATCAGCATATTCCATTCCCATAATATTCATTTCTCATTATCTCCATACCAAAAAGGGAACTGTATTTGTAAATGGAAAAATTACTATGGTATTCACTTTTCACATATTATCTTCATATGTTGAGGGAGTCTTTAAACTGCCAAATAAATAAGCCAAAAAACCTTTTAAAAAAACTTCTTGAGGGCACTTGTCATGAAGAACACCAGGTGATGTATGGAAGTGTTGAATCACTGTATTGTACACCTGAAACTAATACAACACTGCATGTTAACTAATTGGAATTAAAATAAAAACTTAATATATAGATATAGATAAAGATGTATGTATATGGACTTCTTCTCAAACATTATTCTCTTTCTCTTTTATTTAAGGTTCTCCTATTAAGGCAAAAATAAATCTTTCACTAATGTATTATTTCTAACTAGTTTTGCATCAGTTTAACACGAATGGTAAATACCAGATTCTGCTTTCTATGACCTTCGAGGCATCCTCCAATTTAATTTAATGGAATATCTAAGGACATTAGGTCCGATTTAGACACCCACTGAGTTCAATTCTGAAATTTCTTTGCCTTGCAATTTGAAGTCTTTTGTTGATAACAAGACAGGTTGATGTTCGAGGACCAAAGTTAGCTGTGGTTCTAGACGTGTGGGTCTGCCCCATGGTGAGGCTGGTTGAGACCATCTTCCCAACTTTCTATTTGTATAGTGGAAGAAGGTTATATCATGAGAGATTCCATGAATTGTGGATGGTCACAGTAAATTAATGATGAAGTATAGAGAAGAGTCTTGGGCCTTTGGTCAGCCAATCTGGACTCTTTAGGGGAAGTGACGTATATAGTAGCTGAGAGTTGAAAGTCTGGAGTCTGTTAGACCTTGTTTTAAAGCCTGATTTCACAGCTGTGTATTTGTGGCCAGTTCTCATGTTCCTGTCTTAAAAACACTGTCGTTTTTATGATCAAATGAGATGATGTTATTAAGTGTTTAACACCAGTGCCCTACACATGGTAACTAAAGGCAGATATATTAATGTCACTTTTACCTCACAATGCGACCTTTTCTGTATCCTTTTAATTTATAGATCTAAACTTTTAGCTTATAAATTAAAGCTTGGTAATCTACCAAAATAAAGACAATATATTTATTTCATTCACAGGTCTATCTACCTCCAAGGTACAGATTTAGTGTTGATTGGTTATTAAAGTTCTTATAATTAGTTTTTGATGATTATGAATAATAAAGTACACCAGAGAGGTGCCAGTTTTGAAATCAAACAGACTAGTTGCAAATCCTGGCTCTTACACTTTCTGATTATGTAACTAAGTCTCTCAGCCCTCTTTAACTAAGTTCAAGCTACCATTCCTAAAGTGAGGACATCAGTAACTACATTGTAGGCTTGTCAAGAAAACTTAAAGTGTGTTAACTACCAGTCTACTATGCTGCAACTAACAGCTGATAAATATCAGTTTCCTTCTCTCTTCTCCCACTTCAAACAATTCAGAAGTATTTACTAATTTGGGAAGTATTTGCTTTTGGACTGAAAGGGTTTTGGGTCCATTATATCTTTTACTCTCCTAAAATCACCTCGCCACTGTAGGTACTAACTAACACATCAAAGATTTAGGCATATAACATACCTCCATCCTGTAAACCCGCTAAAATGACTAAGAAGGTATATAGTTGGTACATACACAAAAGACAAAAAAAAAAAAAAGCTGGTGAGACAAGTGGACACTAAATGAACAGAGTCCCAGAAAGGGGAGGGCTGAGCCATAATGTGGGAAATGCAGAAATTTGCTGATTTTTAACACAGAACCCTAAAATGACTCAGGAATCTGGGACCAGGTATTATCGACAATGGTGTGAAGATGGAGTAGAGAGAAGAAGGATTTATCAGGAGTGTGTTGAACGAGGGATTAGAGCACTCCTTGTAGCTGGGAAATAGTTCCCACCAACACACACACACACACACACACACACACACACACACACACACACACTTTAGGACTTAACAGAAGCTTGGGCATTTACTTTCTGTGGAGGGTAAACTGGACGATTTGAGATAGAAGGAGCAGGAGGCATTGCTGAAGTTAAGAACACCATATTGGAAGTAGGGGGCAAGGTGGGAGGAGGCACTAAGAGAGCCAGCTTTTCCCTCTCATCCACTTCCGGGACAAGAGAAATCAGGCCAAGACCTTTGAGGCAGAAGTTTGAAAGGTTTCTTACTGCGAATCAGATTAGACCATGAGGAAAGATCCGACAAGATCAAAGATGTCTTTATAAAGGTAAAAATAGTCCTCTTCTTCCTGGTACAGGAGAGGTGGACACTTTTATAAACATAAATTTCCTTTACAAAAGGAAAACTTATGGCCTTTTTTAAAAAGAGTTTTTCCTATGTCTACTGTTTCTCAATGGCTTTTAGCTCAAAATAACCCCCATATTTTGGGGTAGTACATTCTGCTACCCTTTGGGCCTTTTATACAGGATTATAATTTTCCTCTGGGCAAATGAGGAAACCAGCTTTATCTCAAAGTGAAAGTTAATTTATTGTCATTGAAAATCATTCAAAATGGCAATTATCAATGTTACAGTCATCTGTGATTTATGATGAATGGAATAAAGAAGAAATCTGTTAAGCTTTCAGAATTTTGTTCTGATTACGTGACAGGAGGGCAGGAGAGCAAAATTAGCCTTTATTTGGTTAGGGGCTCGTTCTTTTTGTCAAAGTTCATATCCATGATGGTTCCGAATGGCCTCAACTTGAACATGGCCAGCAGGATTATTTTGCATTTTGCTAACCCCCCTGTAAATGGGCAAATTCTACATGTAGAAAATTGTGTGGAAATGTAAGAGTGTGTGTGTGTGCGCGCGCACGCAAAGACTCTCTCCTTGACCAAACTTTATTCAGGCTCTTCTGAGCCTCCTTTTCAATTAGACCTCTATCTTGACCCCATCCTTGTGAGTCTGCAGATCCCAGTTTTAGCACCAGTCTTGCCAACTCAGTCTGGGGAGAATGCCCCACTTTTGATATTTGATCGCCCTTGATATCTGCCAAATTCCTCATCCCCTGCCATCTCTCAGGTGATATCTGATCACCTTGACCCTGCCATGAGCAAGAATCCTGTTAAGTCAGTTCAGCAAAAATTCCCCCCGACCTTTGATGTCTCCTTTTAATAATTTTCCACCCATGAACTTCAGCTCCCACCCCAAGCTGCTCCTTGGCTTGTAAATCCCTACTTGTTCCTGTCATTTTCAGAATTAAGCCAGTTCCATCCTGAGCTCTTCTCCCTATTGCAGGCGTTTCTGTACAAAATCTGTTTTCACGGCTGTGACTACTGTCTGGCCATGGTTTTCAGTGTGCGTGTGTGCTTATCGAGAAGTCTCATTAATTCCTGCTAATTCTGTGCAAAGAAGTCTACCTTACTGAAAAAAATCTCACAAAATGCTTTGTTGGTAAAAGTCCTTGGAAGACTTATTTTATTTTTTAAGATTTTATTTATTTATTTGTCAGAGAGAGAGAAAGTACAAGCAGGGGGAGCAGCAGGCAGAGGGAGAGGTAGGCTCCCTGCTGAGCAAGGAGCCTGATGAGGGACTCGATCCCAGGATCCCCAGAATCACAACCCAAGCCGAAGGCAGATGCCTAACCAACTGAGCCACCCAGGGGTCCCTGTAAGACTTATTTTAATGACTAGATAGGGTTGCATTTTATTCTCTTTTGTAAAGTTTCCTCTTGAGACCTTTCTTTTCTACCACGTGACAGAAGTTATGAAGCACTAGCTAACTGAGGGTAAACATTAGCAAAGTACCTGTTGAACTTACCCTACAAATGTTAATATGATCAACATACATTTTTGGGATGTTGTATTTTCTTTCTAGGGAAGAGTATGGTATACACTGAAACTTACATACTCAATCAGCTCAGAGCTATCAATTTAGTGCAACATGGTGGAGACATAGCTTTCACTTTGAAGAATATAATTTTATGGGTGAAAAGCTGAGAACATTTTTTTTTGTTAATAATGTTTTTAATTCAAAGACAGCCTTTCTCAGTCCTCACTGCTTATGAATATGATAGTAATCATGCTTTTCTTAAATTTGTTTTTAAAATTATGTTTTTTAAATATAATTCAAAATATTTAATATTATTATGAACAAGTTTTCTCCAATCCCTAAGACAAAAGGAGAAAATAAAGTTCTAGGTTCTAATTTTTTGAGCAGAACTTTGTGAGATTTTTAGCTGACTCACCTTAAATTACCATCTAGTGCTTGCTTCTGGGGAAAAAAAAGATGCTGGGAATAATTTAGACAATATCTTTACTTTGTGGTAATTGGGGAAGCCAACTTGACTTTATTGTAATCCTTAAACATTTTCTTGGTAGAGTTCTCCAAAGGAAAGTACATTTAAATATTTATAAGTCTAATTAATGCTTGTATGTACAGCAACACTTAAAAGTGGATGCATTTTATGTTTTCTTCAGATAAACTCACTGAGTTAGCAGAATAAAGTTTATTACAATTTTACTGGATGGTTTTTATTCTTCAATAAAAAGCAGTAAGTTCTAAGCAATAATGATAGAGTGATTCTTTTCTTGAAGAAATTTTGTTTTTAAAGGGGACTTTTGAAGGGAAAAATCACACACTTCCTTGTGTTACACAGCAAGCATCCTGTGTGTTATTTAGAGATCCTTTATCATGGAGGGTGGTCCAGTGGTAATTTACCAGGGAAAAGAAGGAGTGTACAAAAATTTAATTATTATTTGACCTCAAACAATTATATGCCACTAAACTAATTAAAGAGCAAATTAACAATGTCCCACTAATGGGCAGTCTGCTCCTTGCATGACTCACTCATCTTTCACAAAGAATAAGTGATTTGTATTAGAGGAGAGTTGTTAAGGATGTTTTTTGGGATAACTATCGCTGTCATTGCTATGTTAAATCACAGGCCCAACCTCTGGATAAAAAGAGACAGGCTTATCAGGAGCCAGGGAAACGGCAGCTCCAGCCTGATAGCTGTGAGTCAAGGCCTTGTTTAAGCTATGACTCAGTGCGGGGCAGCCAGGCAGCCCCGTTCCTCTCAGTTCCTTCCAAACCAGCCATTCAGCCTCTAATATGCAGGTTGCGTGCCTCAAGCCGATTATTTCTGTGAAGTCCCTCAGAGTCAGCTTTTATTTTCTCACAGGCATTCATCTTCATTTCCAAGTGAATGAAGGGGGATTCAGTGGTGGTGGTGTCCACAGAGCAGAGCTCACAGTTTAATCATAACAACAGCTGAAGAAACTGCTCGAAGAATGTTAATCTAACATGGAGGCTTTGAATATATCCATGTGGAGTGTCTGTCTGTTTGCAGTGAGTGTGCTCGTGTAGCAGGGCTGTTTATTTTTATGGTGAGACTCAAAATACCCACGAGTGTAAATAGGGACTCTGAATCTACATGTGTTATTAGCGAGAGGAGATTTTTATGTCCATTCTTTCCCTTCTTATGACTTTTTATCATTTCTTTGATTTGTTCCATCCTTTCTCATGATGAAACTACAAAGACTTATTTTTTATTGCTTCTTTATTCGACAGCCTATAATTTCACTTGGCCATCAAGAGGCAGCAACCTAGAGACCAAGTGTAAGTAATCATATATTTCTGTCAAATCGCAGCATGAATGTGATAATAAACAGCAATTGCCAGCGTGCAGACGCTACAGAGACTGTGGCTCAGTGGGGAAACTGTATCCCCCGTGGCAACCTTGATATTCCGCGCCAATCTACCACTACCATGCTTAGAGAGAGGCCAAGGTGGAAATCCAGATTTTTATATAAATTCAATTGACTTTGAAACGTTGGAGACTAAGCTAAAAAATTTTAAACACCGTGCAGGCCAACAGCCGGCTTGCAAGCTGTCTCTGGCCGCTGGACTGCCAATGTGCAACCTCTGATTTGACCTCAAAAGTTCTAATGGCATTATTTATGTCACTATAACGTACTGAGAAATGGTCCCCATTTTCTGTTACCTCTGTGCCAATAGAAATATTGCAATAAACAATGTGAAAAAAATGGGTCAAGTAATAACGAGTAATTTGACATCAACTATTTATTGTCACTATTTTTTAGGAAAGAAAAGAGATGCTTCAGGAAGTTACGTGGTTCGCCTCAATAGAACAAAACTCATAAAACGTGTATCTTCTAAACACATATTGTGTGTTCTTTCCAGTTACTCTGTGTAATGGACTGAATTGTGTCCCCTCACCCCCAAAGTGACTTCCTTTGGAGATAAAGCCTTTAAAGAGATAATTGAGGTTATATGAGGTCATATGTGCGGGACCACAATCCAATAGGACTGGTGTCCTTTTAAGAAGAGGAAGAGACATCAAGGGTATGTGTGGAGAAGAGGCCACGTGAAGACCCAGAAGCTAATGTTTGCAAGCCAAAGAGAGAGGCTTCAGGAGAAACAACCCTGGAGGCCTTGATCTTGGACTCCCAGCTTCTAGAACTTTAAGAAAATAAATTTCTGTTAAGTTAAAAAGAAAAAAAGAGGCAACCACCATAGCCTTCTCCCTTCAAATGGCCAGACACTGATTACTTCATACTCTCTGCTGTTCAGGGACACTCCTATTATCTAGCATGTTAAGTTCAAAACACTTGAATGAAAAGTAACCAATTCTGTTATTACACGCTATGAGATCAGACGTCCAATATTAAATTTGGACGTCTGATCTCATGTAGCATGTAATGGAGATGCAATTATATTTGTTGAATGAACGAATGCTGATAAATACTTGAATGTTTGCAAATGCCAGTATAATTAAAGCATTTCCCTTTTCTTTTGGATGACATCGATGTAGATGGAAACGTTGGAATCTCCAAGAAGTCATGAGAAAAATGCAACATTTTTCTTATAATTTGTTGACACCAAACTCCATTTTTACCTACATAAGTTGTGAGAAGAAATGTTTTTATTTAGACTTAGGACTGTATTAAATTTCACTCCAAGATTATACTTTTTTCATTCCTATATGTATTATTTTATTATAAATTAGCTGGAAAAGTAAATAGCTAGCATGCTCCCAGGTGCGAACCACAGAAAACAGGTTAGAAATTGAATTTTAATAACGGATATCTTCCATAGTTTCCAGAATGAGGAAACCGAATAACACAGTTGAAAAATTATCCTATTTGAAAGAAATTTGAAGGCATGGACCTTGGTGAAATGATTGTATTACTATCTAGATTAAGAAATTAAAATATGTCCTTAATATAATACTCTTAAGCTATTTTCAAATATCAAAATAATTATTTAGAAGAGTCAAAATGTGTTTGTTATCTTAAAATAAAATTCCTATAAAATTATATTTAATAATGGATAAGAGACATTGATTCCTATGATATCCAAATAGAGACTATGCTTACTGTGTGTATATAAATGACACAGAGAAACTAGAAAGAGGGAAAAAAGGAAGAAAATACTTTAATTTATAACAGATGTTTAAAATGCATCTTGGGATACATTCATTATGGACATACACAATTAATCCTTCAGAGACTGCAGCTCACATCATGCTTTCCTTACCTGTTCATTGGTTTACACCTGTGCATTAGGAGTGCACCTGGTTGAAATGTGAGTGACTCCCAACCTCAGCTTGTTAAATCTTTTTCTATAAATTTTCCTCTTTAAAATGTAGCAAAATAAATTCAGAAACAAAGAAACACACCTACATAAACAAGGAGATCCCTGAAAAGCATAAGCAGCCACTGGACTCAACCAGAAAGCACAGGTGGAAAGAGAGTTTAAAGGACCTCAGAGCACTATGAATGTTTTTCACAGTGTCACAATTACAGAAACACCTGGTTCTGCAAATGGGCTGATCTACTGGGAAAATTTTCCACAGTGTTCAGTGGGCCTCAGAGCGGCTTTACTACATAGAAGGTTACATAGAAGATTATGGAGATTTTAGCTACGTGCCAAACCGAGAAATAGAGTTAAAAATATCTGAGATTCCCAACCAAAGACCTTCTTGATAACTGTTGGTCTGTCCACCAAATAAGTCTTTACTATGCATTTTTACCGTACCTGTTAGTAGCAAAACTTAAAGCATGAAGCTTGCCTGACTTTGAGAACATATTAGGCTTTAAATCAACTATTTCTAATTTGATGTGGGGACCTAAGACATCATGAGGCAGAATAGTGAGGTTGTTGTCTGGACTGGGAGCTATAATTTCTCTCCCTCCCTATTTAAGACACCAACTTAGAGTAACAACTCTATTGTGAAAGCAGAATCGTGGGGGTCAGATGCCACATATTACCCTGGGGGTATGTCCGCCAATTCGTGATCCTCCTTATTTCAATCTTTGTTATAAATTCAGGATAACATAAATATCTACTGCGCTTGATGGTATCTTTCGTAACTATAATTTGTTGTTTGGTAGAGTACTGGAAGGCTAGAAATTATAAAACCCAAACAATGTTTCAATGCATAAGAACACATAAATAATAAAGATAGATAGTTGCTATTTAAAAGCACAGCTTAGGGGCACCTGGGTGACTCAATATGCTAAACATGCGACTCTTGATTTCAGCTCAGGTCATGATCCCAGATTCGTGAGATCGAGCCTCCATATTGGGCTCTGTGTTCAGCGGGGAGTCTTTTTGAGATTCTGCCTCTCCCTCTGCCCCTCCTCTCTCTCTCTCAAATAAATAAATAAATAAATCTAAAAAAAATAAATAAAAGCACAACTTAGGTTCCTACTTTCCACCATTTGAGAAATGGTATCATCTTATCATAGCGAGTATAGCAAATTTTTTTATGTTCTATCCTCAGACCAAAGTCTTCACGGGATGACTGCCATGTTCAGTTTCGATATTGTGACTTCTCAGACTACCAAGAGCACACTCGTTCAGATAGAAATACAAAACCGCAGGTACAACTTTTTTTTTTTATAAAGATTTTATTTATTTATTCGACAGAGATAGAGACAGCCAGCGAGAGAGGGAACACAAGCAGGGGGCGTGGGAGAGGAAGAAGCAGGCTCATAGCAGAGGAGCCTGACGTGGGGCTCAATCCCATAACACCGGGATCACACCCTGAGCCGAAGGCAGACGCTTAACCGCTGTGCCACCCAGGCACCCTGATGCAGGTACAACTCTTATACAACAATAGTTAGTCCTAGGTTTGTCTCTGCTTATATGGAAAATAAGCAGTTGACTGAAAAGCTTCCCTCAATATTTTATGGAAACGAGAGAGTAATGGGTACTTACTGATAAGAGCAAAGCAGCTTACACAAGTACATCATGTATCGGGGGAATGGGGTTGGGAGGCGATGGGGTGTTTGTCTTCAGAGCTATCAGAAATGTTGGATTGTGTTTGGCAGGTTTGATATGTTAGAAGAGCAATAGGGAACACAAGTTAGGAAGGCTCTTAAAAGTCACAGTAAGTCCTCCAGCTGTTACTTTCATTGAGAAGGGAAGGCGTGGAGATCTGTAGCAATGGAGTGACAAGGTTTGCTTTAGATTTTAACAAGATAACTCTGGCTGCTGTTTCAAGAGAAGAGGGAAGTGCACCCTATCCCCAGGGCAGAAACAAGACCAGTTACGAGGCTCTTGCAATAATCCAGGTTGGACCAATAGTGGCTTGGAGGAAGGCAGTAGCAGAGGAAGTGGTAAGAAGCAGGCAGAGCCACTGTCTTTTGAAGAGATGTCAGATCTGGAATAATAGGTCAGATTTCATATCAAAAAGAGGAATCAGGATGACTCCGAGTTTTGTACCTGGAAAATCAGAAGGATGAAGTTGATTTTAACTGATAGGAGCCATGCCATGAAATAGCATTTGGTAATATTATTTTTATTAATTCCGTATGATTATGTCATAATGTAATAATGCCTTGACTATGGAGCTTTAGGTTCTATTTCTTCACTTTCATAAATTAAGCTGTGGTTAATATACTTGGAAACAAATATCTCTGCATGTAACTATTGTTGCTTTGGTAAATCCCATTGCCATGAACTTTTAAGGCCCTTGATACACATTGCCATATTGCTTTTGAGACATTCTGTAAATACAACCAGTATGTTAAAGTGAAAATATACATCATATATCTTTATCTGTCTTTTTATTCTTAGTAATAAATAAATTTTATTCATTGAGCATTTAATACCAAGCATTTTACACACATCATCTTATTTCGTCTTCATGGCAGGATATTGGGTAGATTCTTTAATCTTATTTTACACATCAGGAAACAATCTCACAGAAAGTAACCTGTCAAAAGTCATTTAATTGGTAGTGTCAGAATTCAAATAACTGTCTAAGTTCAAAGTTTTTTGCTGCTAAGTACTATGACATACCATCTCTTTACTGTAAAACTTCTGTGTACTCATTTTTCAGCATGTATTTTATAAGATATGTCTAGTTAGATTTTAAACATTCTAGGTGAAGTCTATATTTTAATTGGGATGTTTAGCCCATTTATTTGTTGTAGTAACTGATGCTTGATTTTACATCTATTCCTTAATTTATTCTGTTCGTTGTTTTTGTTTTGTGTTTTATATACCTCTTTAGACCTATTTTATCTGCTTTGTTTATTCCAAAGATTTGAACATATATATGTCCAAATATAGTCCACCCTGAATTCTATGCATGAGTAACCTAATTTTTCAAAGACAAAACTGAATTTATATTTTCTCAATTTTTAATTTGATAGCTTTCACTCACTTAATCCTTGAAACCTCTTCATGCACCCTGAAAAGTTTGTTGCAGACTAATGTGTTTGTTACAAAATTGAGGAGCTTGTATTTTTTAAAAATGGCTGCAACAATACTTCCTGTGCCACTTGTTCATCTAGAACAGGGGTCAGTGGACTTTTCTGTAAAGAGTCAGCTAGTAGATGTCTAAGCTTGGTGGGCCACGTGGTACCCGTTGCAGCTACTCAACCCTGCTGCTGTGATACAAAAGCAGCTGTAGACAAGACAGGAATCTATGAGTGAAGTGTGTTTGTGCTAAAAAAAAAAATCTGTATTTACATTCTCAAGTAGTGGGTCAGATTTGGCCGACATACTGTAGTGTCCCAATCCCTGTTTGAGAATCTTTATACTCCTCCATCAAGAGGTGGAGACCAATTCTCTTCCACTTAAATCTGGGAGGATCTCTGTCTCATTTGTAACCTATAGAATGTGGCAGGTGTGACTACAAGGCTAGGTCAAAAAAGACAGTGAAACTTCTTCCTTGCTTGCCAGAAGACTGATGCTGAAACGCTGAACTGCCATGTAAGGAGTACTGAGGACCTGAGGCTACCATGATGGGTGGGAGCTCAAACTACCGGGGGAACCCCGAGATTGCATGAAGAGGTGCACAAGCTCCAAGCATATTGTCTCTCTAATGAAAGACCCAGAGAGAAAACCATACAGATGAGCCCTTACCACATAAATTCTTGACGCACGGAACATGAGAGCTAACACAATGATTGTTGCTGTTTTAGGCCACTGAGTTTTAGATAGTTTGTGATGTAGCGATAATAATTGGGTCAAGATTTAATACCTGTGGGTGGGGGTGCTGCTGCAATAAAAACCTGAAACATGTTGCATTGGTTTTAGTATTGGATAGAGGTAGTGGCTAGATCTCAAATGAGTTTCAGTGAAAATTGGAAGGGAGTTCAGAAGCGCATTAGCAGAAGCCCAAAGGGCCTCAGGAGGCTGTCAGTGAGGGCTTAAGGGAAAGTGAAGGGACTGTTACTGGAGAAAGTGAGATTCTTATGGAGAGGTAGAAAATTTAGCAGAGCTGTTCTTTGTAGAATTGTTCAAGAAAGGAATCAACTTAATGACCTTGGTGATATAGCTAAGAAGATTTCCAGGGAGAGTGTTGAAGCTTCCTTGAGAGAAGAGAGAGATGAACTAAAGAGCAAATGATTCAGTTTTTAAGTGGAGTTTGGATACAAATAATGAATCACGGAACATTGCATCAAAAACTGGGGGTGTACTGTATGGTGACTAATACAACAAAATGAAAATTATAAAAAAAAATTAAGTGGAGTTTGGAGGAGATGTAAAGGGTGAAGAATAGTCTTTTTGGCCAGCGAAGCATTCTCAAGGTAAGACGTGGCCTCAGAACATGGAGCAGCTCAAATTCAGATTTTATTAAGATCTCTAAAAGATCTGACATGGTACTGCCTAAAACCTTACAGACTGATGAAAATAACTCTCAGGCTCCTAGGGTTTGCCTGTCAAACACTTTTCATAAGTACTAGAGCTTCTAAGAATCTAAGATCTTATCTCAAAGAGACTGCACTTGTGTGTGATAGAATGAACTTCAATAAGAGTTAAAGAAAACTCACAGATTTGGAGAGAAAAATTTCTTTTTCCATTAGTAATGTATTTCCATTAAAGTCTATTTTCTTGGACAAGGGTATAGCTATTCCAAATTGCTTAGAATTTTTTTCTGCTCTTTTTTTATTGTGGTAAAATGCATATAACATAAAATTTACCACCTTAGTCATTTTTAAGTATACGGTTCACTAGTGTTAAATACATTCACATTGCTGGCCATTACCACCATCCATCCCCATAACTTTTCATCTTGTAAAACGGAAAATCTATGCCTATTAAACCCATTCTCCTCTCCACAGCCCCAGGCAACATCATTATACTTTCTGTCTTTATGATTTTGAGTACTCAAAATACCTCATATAAGTGGAATCATACAGTATTTGTCTTTTTGTGGCTAGCTTTTGCACTTAAGCATAATGTCCTCAAGGTTCATATACATTGCAGTATATTGCAGAATTTCCTTCCCTTTTTAAGGCTGAATAATATTTCATTATATGTATATACCATATCTTGCTTATTCATTCACCTGTCATTAGACCCTTGGATTGCTTCCACATTTTAGGTTTTGTGAATAATGCTGCTAGAAACATAGGCATACAACTCTATCTTCTCTTCAAGACCCTGTTTTCAATTCCTTTGGGTATATACCCAGAAGTGGAATTGCTGGGTCATATGATAACTCTACTTTCAATTTTTTGAAGAATTGCTATACTGTTTTCCACAGCAGCTATATCATTTTACAGTCTTACCAACAGTGTACAAGAGTACGAATTTCTCCCTCTCACCAACACTTCTTGTTTTCTGTTTTTTCAATATTAGCCACCCTATGCGTGTGAGGTGATACCTCATTGTAATTTTGATTTGCATTTCCCCAGTGAGGTTGACCATCTTTTCTTGTGCTTATCGGCCATTTGCATATCATCTTTGGAGAAATGTCTCCTCAAGTCCTTTGTGCATTTTTGAATTGGGTTGTTTCTTTGTTGCTGAATTGTACAAGCTCCCTATGTATTCTGGATATTAATCCCTTATCGGATATATGATTTGAAAATATTTTCTCCCATTCTGTGGGTTGCCTTTTTACTCTGTGGATGGTGACTTTTGATGAAAAATATTTCTTAATTTTCCTGAAGTTCAATTTATCTATTTTTTTTCTTTCCTTACCTGTGCCTTTAGCATCATTTCCAAGAAATCATTGCCAAATCCAATGTTGTGAAGCTTTCCCCTTATGATTTCTACTAAGAGTTTTGTTGTTTTAAGTATTACATTTAGGTCCTTGACCTATTTTGAGTTAATCTCTATGTATAGTGCTAGGTATGGTTCCAAGTTCATTTCTTTTGCATGTGTATATCCAGTTTTCCCAGCACCGTTTGTTGAAAAGACTCTCCTTTCCCCATTGAATGGTCTTGGCACACCTATGAAAAATCATTTGACCATATACATGACAGTTTATTGCTCGGCTCTCTTATCTGTACTGTTGGTTCATATATCTGTCTTTATGCCGATACCACACTGTTTTGAATACTCTAACTTTGTAGTAAGTTTTGAAATCAGGAAGTGTGAGTCTTCCGGTTTTGTTCTTTTTCTAGAGTGTTTTGGCTATTTGAGATCCCTTGAGATTCCATATGATTTTTGAGATGGGTTTTTCTATTTCTGCAAAAAATGACAATAGGATTTGATAAGGATTACATTGAATCTGTAGGCTGTTTGGGGGCATTACCGACATTTTAACAATATTAAATTTTCTAATCCATAAACATGGGATGTATTTCCATTTATTTAGGTCTTCTTTAATTTCTTTCAGCAATGTTTTATAGTTTTCATTGTGGAAGGCTTTCACTTCCCCTGTTTAGCTAATTCTTAAGTATCTTATTGTTTTTGATGTTATTGTAAAGGGAATTGTTTTTGTTATTTCCTTTTTAGATTTTTCATCGTTTGTGTATAGAAATGCAACTGATTTATGTGTATTGAATTTGTATTCAATTCTTTGATACTTTGCTGAATTCATTAGTTCTAATTGCTTTTTTGTGGACTCTTTAGGATTTTCTACATATAAAATCATATCCTCTGCAAATGGATACTTTTACTTCTTCTTTTCCAATTTAGATGTCTTTTATTTCTTTTTCTTGCATAATTGTTCTGGCTAGAACGTCAAGTCCTATGTTGAATAGAAGTGGTGAAAGTGGACATTCTTGCCTTGCTCCTGGTCTTAGAGGAAAAGCTTTCAAAATTTTACTATTGAGTATAATGTTTGCTGTGTGTTTAAATTGCTTTTGTTAGAGATTGTGGCTTGTCCTTTTTATTTCTTTAATTTCAGCCATTTTGTTTCTATATGGCATGTGTCTTTTAAACATCACATAACTAGATTTTTTTTTGATACATGTTTGGCATGAATATTTGGCCTGCAAAGGTATAATATTAATAAATACTTTTTTTCCTCTTTAAAAATATGGAAGAACCTTTCAATGATTTAATTGTTATCACCTTCCTCTATCTTACATATTGCTGTTTACGATATTTTAGTTTCATCCTATTTTAATAACCAGGAAATTAGTCATCATAATAATTATTATTTTATAAAGTCCATGCTTAGTTAGATTTACCCACGTACTTAGTCATTTTTTATGCGTCCTTGTTGTATTCCATCTTATAAATTCAGCTTCCTTCTCATCAAATGTGAAGGACTTCCCTCCATCAGTCCTCCATCAATGAAGAACTGTCAGGAATAAGCTCAATTTGTATTTGATAGAAAATGAGTTTATTTCACCTTTACTCTTGAGTATAGTTTAGTATATAGTTTAAAATATTTTTGTATATCCTTGAATATTAATTATTTTGTCAGAACTTTGAAGAATACTCCATTGTCATATGGCCTATATTTGCTGTTGAAATCATTACAGATAATCTATCATTTCCCTTTGATTACATTTAATAATTTCTTCTTGTCTTAGGTGTTTTATAGTTTTTCTCTCATATGTGGAGTACTGGTGTTTTGGTTGTTGTTTTTTAATTCTCCTTATGACTCATGGTGGTGTCTAAATTTCTGCTCTAAAATATTCTCAGCCATTATCCCTCAAGTAGTACCATCCCCTATTTCTTCTATTCTCTTTCCTGGTACTCCAACAGTCTGCTGTATTCTCTCTCCCATGTAAAATATTCTGTTATATTCTCTGTGTTTTTATGCTTCTGTCTTCATTCTGTGTAATTTCTTCATATTGATTGTCTAGATTGCCAATTCTTTCTCTAAATGTATCTAACCTTCTATTGCATTTATTGTGCTGTTATTTTCATTAACCATATTTAGAAGTTCTGCACAATTCCAAATCTATCTGCCCTTTATAAGTAGTGGTCTGTTTTTATATTTTCTTTTCCCTCTTCTAGTTATTTTATTCTATTTTGTTTTGTTTTTAGCAATTTGAATTTTTCTTACTTTATAGCCTCTATTAAATTATTCAATTATTTGGTTTTTGAAAATCCCACTTGGCTATTTAACTTTCTACTGATTCTCATTCCTGGTGGGTTGTTTCTTATGTGTTTTAAATTCTGGCTTCCGAATTCCTACTGAAAAGCTTTTGGCTGTGCATCCTAGATTGAAATGTGTCCTTTGATAGCCATTTTTTAAAAGTTTCTGCTAAGTTACCTGTGGGGATCACTGGTCCAGGAACAATTTATTACTGTGTCAGCTTGAATGTTCTAGGATTATGTTGAAAGTAAATTCAACACCCAAATGTGCAAGGGGTATAGACAATGGGTATCCATTTTCAATGGGAACATTTTTTCCCCCACTCAGAGCACAGGTGAAGATAAGTGACCTTTATCTTTCTCTCTGGGATTGTTTTATATTCTCCCCTTTCATGGTGAATGTAGTCTTCTGAGCACCCCAATTCAATCAAGGTATTGTAGTTCAAAGCTCTACCTTACCTACTTTATCGCCTTACTTCAGATTGTCATATTTGGCGTAAGTAACTTTTTTTTTCTATGACACAGATGACCATTTCTAGGAGATTCCTGGATTTTAAACCCTTTGTGTTTCTGACACTAAGATATTTTTAGGAGGTCACAAAATCCCTAAAAATGTTAATTTTATTTTACTTAATTACTTTTACATGTTGGTATTGGAAGAGGTTCAATTCTCCATATAGCTTGAACCAGGAATTGAGAACTAATTTTCAAACTTTCTTTTTTAGTAGGAGAATCTTTTTAGACATGAAACATTATTCAAAACTACATTTTTTTTTTAATGGAAGAAAGAGGAAGTGATTAGACCAAAGTAGATATAAAGCAGTGCATCTTCCTCTTCACCCTCCTGTGGACTCCTGGGGTAGTTCAAGGGAACATTAGGGCTCTAAGGCACACACTTTGCAAACCTCTTCAACGGGATAAATTTATTCTTAAAAGCTCTTGACATAAGCCTGGTGTCATGAAAAACACAATGGAATTTGAGGCAGGTGACCTTGATTAGAGTCCCACTTTGCTGTTATTTAGCAATATGACCTTGTGCAAACCCTTCAACATCTCTTGGATTCAATTTCCTCATTTTTAAGAACAGAGACGGTTGGACTACATGGTCTCTGAGCTCCTTTTTTGCTGAAATATTCTGCGATTGTAATATCCAATCCAAAATCCTCCTGGCATAAAATTTTGGGCATACTAAAAGTAAGAATGGCATTATAGAACTAAAGTAATTGAACACAATTCTCTGATATTTAAGCTCTAAGGATTATTTAGCAATTCACTTATTTTGTGTAGCTTGCCCACAGACATATTTTAAAATGCGAGTTTTTAAATTTAGACGTTGGCTGAACATTCAGACATTAAATTCAACCCAAATCTATATTGGAATGTTTATGACTAAAAATCACTTAAGTGATAAAAAAAATTCTGCACACAGCCAACTTTAAGTCTAATGTAGGTATAAAGGGAATAATTAGTAAAGATGGGTTTTGAAAAGGTGTTTAGAAAATCTTGTTCTTCTTTCAGCCACCACCAAACTGATCATAAGAAAAAAGTCTCAAAACATAAATTTCTCTTAGTAACCATGACAACATTCAAAACAAAAAGAGTTTTAAGAGGGCTTCATTTTTCTCCCTTTTTATTTTTTGGCAGTAATCGTTTCTGCTTCTGAAACAAGTTCATCTAAATTTATTGCACTACTCTACATAGAGATTAGTACATACCACAAATATAGCTCTGTTTCAGCTTATTTAGGATACAGCTAACAGCACAAGAAAGAGAATTGAAAGTGTTGGTGTGATATGGTGTTAAATTATATTTTACAAGCTTTAACTTAAAGTGTCAGTTACATTATTATATAGTTTTCTTTCCATTACACTTTAAAGCTTTATTTTAATGATCAAATATGGGATAAAACATATCCTTTGTAAAATAGTTCAGACTTGGACTTGAAGTTGATGACCTAAGTGTATAAAAAAATTGAATTTAAAACATTGTTAGTATGTTGGGTTATACTAGGGACGTACATACTGTGAAAATATATATTCACCTAAATTTGGAAGTAATGTTTTACCCTTTTCCTGTGATTTGATTTTCAAATTGAATTTCAATTTACAAATTGCAATTATATTTTATCCCATGCTGAATTTTACTTAAAAGCAACTCTCTTAAGGTGGTGTTCAAACTAGGATGATCGGTAGGGGAAGAAAGGGATAAAGAAAGGGGGGTAATCAGAAGGGGGAATGAAACATGAGAGACTATGGACTATGAGAAACAAACTGAGGGCCTCAGAGGGGAGGGGGTGGGGGAATGGGATAGACCGGTGATGGGTAGTAAGGAGGGCACGTATTGCATGGTGCACTGGGTGTTATACGCAACTAACGAATCATCGAGCTTTACGTCGGAAACCGGGGATGTACTGTATGGTGACTAACATAATATAATAAAAAATCATAAAAAGAAAAAAAAAGAAAAAAAAGAAAATGCATTTCTAGGAAATTAAATCAAGTTCTATTTGACCATAAAAAAAAAAAAGGTGGTGTTCAAGGGCAAAAAGAGAGAAAAAGAAAAAAGAAAATCAACAAAATGACAATGTAACCTGTGGAATAGGAAAATATATTTGCAAGCTATCTCTGCAATATCCAAAATGTATAAGTAACTTATATAAATCAATAACAAAAAAATCTAATTTACAAATGGGCAGAGAACCTGAATAGACATTTTTTCAAAAGAAATACAAATGACTGATAGCTACATGAAAAGGTGCTCAACGTCACTAATCATCAGGGAAATGCAAATTAAAACTACAGTGAGCTATCACCTCACACGTGTTAGGATGGCTCTCATCAAAAAGACATGAGATAGCATGTCAATACCTGGATACAGAGGATATTGATAAAGGAAACGCTTGTGCACTGTTGGTGGGAATGCAACTTGTGCAGCCACTCTGGAAAACAGTATGGCGGTCCTCAAAAAATTAAAAATAGAACTACCCTTGATCCAGCAATTCCACTTCTGTGTATATATCCAAAGGAAAGGAAATCAGTATTCAAAGAGATATGTGCATTCTTTTGTGCATTGCAGCAGTATTGACAATAACCAAGATATGGAAACAACTTAAGTGCCTATCTATGGATGAATGGATAAAGAAGATGTGATATCTATCTCTATCTATCCTATCTATCTATCTATCTATCTATCTATCTATCTATCTATCTATCTATAATTCAGCCAAGAGAAAGAAAGTAATCCTGCCATTTGCAGCAATGTGGAAAAAACTTGAGGGCATTATGTTATGTTCAATAAGCCAAACAGAGAAAGACAACTACTGTATGATATCTTTTATATGTAGAATCAAAAGAAGCTGAACTTATAGAAACAGAGAATAGAATGCTGGTTGCCAGAGACTGGGGTAGAGAGGAATAGGGGAAATGGAGAGATGTTGGTCAAAGGGCATGAACTTTCAGTTATAAGATAAATAATTTCTGGGGATGTGATGTGGAGCATGGTGACTATAGTTAACGATACCATATTGTATACTTAAAAGTTGCTAAGAGAGTAGATCTTAAACGTTCTCACTACACATTCACGCACACATACACATACATATACACAAGGTAATCATGTGAAGTGATGGAGGTGTTAACTAACACTATTATGGTAATTATTTTGCAAATGTAAGTGTATCAAATCATCACATTGTTTACCTAAAACTTATAGATTATACGTCAATTGCATCTCAATAAAGCTGGGAAAAAAGAGCACTACTTGCTCACTTAGTTTAGGGAAACAATACATTGTTTGGAATTCAGTTAGGTGGCAATTAAGCATTCTTATTTTTATATTTTATTAAATTGGAAGGGAAAATGACCCTATTTTCACATGTAAGCATTTGAGATGATGGGTGAGGTCTATTTTGTAAATCAGGATCAGGAAATAATGTTTGCATGTAGTACACCGGTTTCTAAGGAGGAACTAGAATAAATAGATCCCTCCCTAGGTGTGAACACCTTTCAGGCAGAAAGAGGGATAATTCTCAGATAGGTCAAAGTTTTAATTCCAGAGAATATTTAGCCAACAACTAATGAGTACTTGTTCCCCCTCTATGATAATAATAATATCATTATTATTAACAATCCGTAGGATAAAAACCATAATAAAGCACTGCGAGGTTTTGCTAATATTCATTATAAAAGTTATAAAAATAAAAGTAAAAGAGATTGGATTAAAATTTTCATGACATTTCTTACATATATATAAATAAGCAAATGACAGTCATTTTACGTGGTTCTTTGAAATACTCTAATTTTTAAATAGTTCTTTGAAGTAAAAATAACCTATGTGGCAATCCTTTTAACAGGTTCTGAACCACATTATAAAGATAGCTTGCTTTTTTAAAATGGGATTTTCCAGTTGTTAGTGGCAGATATTCCTTATTGGGTGGTAATAAGTAGTTACATTTAGATACACATCATGCCTCTAGTAGTCAATAAAAATTAGAATCTTTAAAAATATTAGACAATATAGAAAAATACGTGGTAGTTAAGCCAATTAAATCTGCTACCAATCAGAAATGTTTTATGAGTTTCTTCGGAAGTTGTTTTTTCAGCTGACACCACTCTAATAGAAATGCCTGCATGACGAAATTAAACCTTTCCCATTATTGCAATGGCATAAATCTGCAGAGAATCTCCTTAGTCAACTTATCTTATATGTATTCTTTGTTATTGTTACAGAACATAACTTTCCTTTTAGGGACAGATTTTATGAGAAATTCTCAGTGGTATTACTCATAATAAATATACTTCATGTGTGTGAATAATGTTTAGAATCTGTCAAACAGTACCAAGAAATTTTTAAATCTAAATCTTCCATAAGGCCAAAGCAAGGTGCTTATATAAAAATGCAGGTTAAATTCTTGGTCTGTAATGTCACGTGGTTTCAAATGTCCTTTTCACTGAAGGCAGTATGCAGAGGTCCACGATTTTAATAATATATGGCATTATGAGTGCCCTGGCTAGGTTTTCTATCTTCTCTGGCCCATGATTATTCAGTTTCTCACCAGAGTTCACTCTGTGGGGAAGCATCTTGCACAGTGAATGACTACCCAGGTCAGGCCTAGTTTTCGTAAGTGCTTCTACTTGCCAGTGTTTGACCCTATGAAACTGCTATTTTTATAGACTAAAAAATCGTGTCATGTCAGCAAACTCATACCGCTCCACCTAATACTTGTACGACCACGAGTAAGTAATTTCTTTAGGGCCGAATATCCCTATTTAGAACATGAAGAGAATAAAGTGTGCGCCATAAAATCATTACAAGAATGAAGTACATAAATTAATTTGCATAGCGCTTAGCCTGTAGCAGTTCTTTCAATAAAAGGTAATTATAGTTATAACAATATCATAGCAGTAGTGCGGGCATTTAAGGAACAGTGTTATTACCAATAAATTCACGGTTAGCGAGCGTTCTCGTAGGAAACGTGGGAACTCTCAGATGAGTTCTTGGTCTTGCAGAATGACATTATCTTACCGACCAACCACTCCTACCTTCATTTCTCCATATGGAATGTAGGAATATCAGCTTATACCTCACAGAATCAGGAAATGTGATATTGATAACTCCACATAAATATCAGGTGTAAGAAGTACCCAGAGAGAAACAGAAGCTCTCAACACAGAGTATTTATTTGAGCTGTTTTTTTATCATTTTTATAACTTTTTTCTTTCTTACCAAAAGGAAACCAAAGTTTGGGGAATTTAAGTAATTTGTCTAATATATCACAGATAGATGCAAAACTGGTTTTAGAACCCAAGTCTATCCTTATATCAAAGCCTGGTTTGGGTTACATTTCCCTGTTACGTTCCTTTACAAAACTTAGCATTTATTATTTTATATAATAATGATCTGTGTTCCTGTCTGCCTTTTTCCAAACAGAGAGAATGCATTTTTGTCAGCTTTTTAAGTCAGGTACCAGGAATGTGCCTGATGAACAAGTGAGTAAGTAACCTTTCCCCATATTCCTGTCACTTGACACTATGAGAGAGCTTCAATTTTCCTGATTTTTCTTCCTGACTACAGCTTTTGGCAACCCTTAATTAAAATCTCAGCATCTCCCAAGGATCTGTATTACTGATCTCCATCTCTCACTGGTGCTATTGCCTCTTAGATATTGGCTGGAACCTTCCCCTTGACTGGGGAACCACAAGTTTCCATGTGCTTAGTCTGGGTTGTACCGGAGTGAAAAGGAACAGAAAGTAGAAAGAAAACACAAGTAATCTGCTAAAGCGGTGAAATATCAACAGGCCCAGAGAAAATAAGGGGTCATTCCTGAAAATAGAGAGTGCAACACTTGCACTTCCTTATGTGCGTGATGACCCTTCTTCTCAGAGCCTCTGCAGAATTTTACCACCGAGATGTAAGACAAGTGAAGGATCAGCATGGTTCAAGTTTGCTTATGGCTCAATAGTTGTAGAAGATATGTAGATTTATTTCTGGTTCAAATTAATTCACTGAGTTTTAAAATAGTTGTATTCCTGTAGGCTTGAAGTTCAGTAACTGAGTGTAGCTCATTTTCATTTTTGTTTTATGCTTCTCTAGATGTCCTTGCTTACTACTGTGTGATGGGCTATGGCCATTATAATACCACGTGTTCCAATTCCTATCTTCCTTACTTTCTTACTACTGCTCTATAGGAAATCCAGGGGCCAAACATATCTTTGTCATTAGCATCATCATTCATTCAAGAAATGTTTATTGAGTGCTGACTACTGGCCAGGTAATGGAGGAGACATAAAATAAACAAATGTGGAAATCGTCAGGGGTATGATAAGTGTTATGAAGAAAATTAAAACAAGAGTTAGAAAGACAAGAGGGTGGTAGGTAATAGGAGGTTGGAACTACTTTATATGGGGTGGTGAGATTTGGCTTCTTTTGATGAGCTCATAGTTAAGAAGATACCTGAAGAAAATAAGGAAGAAAAGCCACATGGTCATGTGGAGGAAGAGCATTCCGGGCAGAGAGGACAGTAAGTGCAAAGGCCCTGGGGGAGAACACTTGATATGATTGAGGAGTAGCAATGTGGCTGGAGGAAAATGAATAGTGGGTAAGTGGTAGAGGATGATGTCAGAGAGCAGATGGGGACTACATTAAGGTCTTTGACTTTTACCCTAGAATGGTGGAGGAGTGTCATGACCTGCTCAAGAGAAGATGGAGAGCAAAGGGGTGGAAGTAGGGAGACCAGGTCAGAGGCTACTGCAAATAATCCAGGTGGGAGATGGTGATGGCATAGGTCATAATGGAAGCAGCAGGAATGATTAAGAAATAGACTGTGGATATATTCTGAAGGCAAACTCAACAATATTGACTGTTGTATTGGGGGGTGGGGTCAAGGTTGATTCCACATCCCTGGGCATGAGTAATTGGAAGAATAGAGTTTCTATTGACTGAGCTATTGTATGAGGAGGAGGTTTCATGGTGAGTGAGGGGGCAGCAACATAAAAAATACAATGCATTTTTCACTTTAAAATTTAAACAATTCTAGCTGGCTTTAGTTTTGGCATGGAAGTGTTACATTAATCTGCTGAGAATTTCTTTTGGAAGACAGATCTTCTCTTTAAGGCAATGAGTAAGATTTTTATTCATCATAACTTAAAACGACAGTAAACTAAAGTTGGTCTTGATAAAATATAAAATCTCTACAGTCAGTCTGTGTATACAACTGTCTCGTGGATTTCACCTCCTTGAGTAACAGGGATGATTTTGTGGTGTGTGAAGCCAGAAAGCATATGGTAAATGTAAATAGTGAGCTAGCTATCTGGGATTTTAAGTCTGGGCTTGGATTAAATTAATGGGAACTGTTTAGGGAGAACCCAAGTACCAACTTGGAGGTGATTTAGATAGGGTACCCTGTAGTGGCCGGATGTCCCCTGGGAGAGGTAGGCCCTGGCTGCTGTGGGGGCTCAGGAATATTTTAGTGGCTTTCCTGTGCCCAGTAAGAGGAGGACATGCATGGATGGTCCAGAACCTCCCTCTTCAAGGGCACAGGGCTATTTAATAAGCACGAATGCCTGTTTTTTTTTTTTTTTTTCTCTCCATATGTGCAATTGAGAACTGTTGACTTTGGATTCACTTTTCATACACTGGTTTGAAATCCACTTTCTTTAACATTAATTTGTCTTTCTTATTCAATCAAAACAATCATACCTTGTAGCTGTCATAACGTTTACTCAGACTAGTAAGTGGTAACCCCCCACAATTACTATTCCTCTAGGGAGCCACCATAGTGGTCTCTTTAGGCCCTTGTGTGAGAAGTTCCTGCCCCCTCGGTGCCTGCCCAACAAAGGCCGTTCATCAAGCAAACACCACAAAGGCCTAAATTAGGAAACAGAGTCCTAGGAATAACAGACTTCTATAAGGAGGTAAGACTCTCTGACCAGCAGCCTCAACAGAGCAATCTTGTTTCTAAATATAGAAGCAATTTTCGGGCCTCTTTTCAGGGCAGAGAGACAATTATTGTCAAAACAAATAAGGCAGTGTCTCTGTACCTCGGGCACTGAGGGAATGCCGTCTGGGCAAGGACGACAGCCGGGACAACAGCACGCCAGTTTCGCTGGCCTTGCTAGGCTAACGACCTCCCTTAATTGTCTTCGAAAGGTTTCAGCGTGTCCCCTTAATTGATGGATTAGCTAACTTGAACAGAATGCGAGACACAGGAAGATCGCGGTGCTCTGCTCGCCCATTCGCCTAGCACTACAAATATACAGTACTCGCTAGAGACGGACGGCTGTGAGCAAAAACGTTAATAACATGCAGATCTTCAGGATACAATTGCCAAGTCGTCTCAAAATTCTGATTATGCCCTGAAACGATCCCCTCGAATTTATCTGCATGTCCGGGCAGGGATGTGATGGATTAATGTTCTCCGCTCGAAGTGAAGTTAGAGCTCTGAACTGAATCCTTTCAGTTTCTGCAAATAGCGTCATCGAGCTTCTGGATTGCTGCTCATTAATGACCACCGTCCGGAGTTCTTTCAGACATATCCACCTGCCTCCATGTGCTTTCTCAGGATTCCACCCCCATCCCTACTTCATGATTTTGCCCCAGGATCGTGTTATCTCCACACAAGCCCAGCAACTTCCACATAAGAGTTTAAAGAAAATGTAAGGTCGTTCTGGTCTCCAAATTCTTTTATCTTCTTGACCCTTGGCCTTCTCCTGTTTTCATCTTGACATCTTTCAACTCTGGATAGCCTCAGTTTTCTTTCTTCTCTGCTTTTGCTCCTGGGCCCCAGAGCAAGTCACAATAATTTCAGACATTTTTGTGCGTCCTTAAGGTCTTAGCCTCATTTCCCCTCACATTTAGTCACTGACTTCACTTCTGCTCGGATGAGAATGAGATCATTTTATGGGAATTTGCTCCACCTCGCGTCTTCTGTATCCTTAGCCAACCTGTCCCCTTTTGTTCATTCTCTCTCTGTCTGCCTGGCCCATAGTAGCAATTCAAGAAATATTTGTTGAATGAATCAATAATTGCTTCTTGATCTCAATCCTTCAAACTAATGGTGGTACTTTGCCCTGCTCCCCTTCCCCTTCATTCTTTCCTCTTCTTGAAACATGATTAATTTTCTTTGCCTTACTGTTTTCTCTTTAAAGAAGACTCTCTTTTTTTGATTATGCTTATGGTACAAGGGGAAAATCTCTAAAAAAAAAATTACATGCAGAGGAAATTGCTGATAACATTTAGGTGCTTTATTTCTATGCTTTTATTTATTCATTCAAACTAAATCACTCCTATGTTTATCTCAAAGCCTTCTGTTTAAGCCTCCAGGTTCTTCTACTTGCCACAACATTTTTTAACTAAGTCACTTGGAGCAAGTCAATTTCTTTCTTTCTTTTTTTTTTTTTTTTTGAAGATTTTATTTATTCATTTGAGAGAGAGAGAGAGAGAGACAGCCAGCAAGAGAGGGAATACAAGCAGGGGGAGTGGGAGAGGAAGAAGCAGGCTCCCAGCAGAGGAGCCCGATGTGGGGCTTGATCCCAGAACGCCGGGATCACGCCCTGAGCAGAAGGCAGATGCCCGATGACTGAGCCACCCAGGCGCTCCGGAGCAAGTCAATTTCTTTAAGCTTAAGTTTATGCTTCTATGAAATCAATAATAAGAATCACTCACATAATTATACGGTGGAGATTAAAGGCAATATTGCATATAAGAATTTACTACACAGCTCAGCGCTCCGCTGCTCAATAAACATTAACGCTTGTCATCTCCCTTCTCCTTCCATCTTTAAGCTTCTTTAAAAATTTATCCTCTTTCACTACTTCGCTTTCACCAACCATTCCTTTATTTCTTATGAACTGTTCGGCATATCCAAGAGAATATATGTAACAGACTTGTTACAAACTGTAACAATAGTATGGATACTTGTGAGTTCCATCATCTTAAGAACTACAACATTCTCAGTGGATGTGGGTGGAACAGTTAAGAGTCGACTCTTAGTTTCAGCTTGGGTCATGGTCTCCCCTTGTGAGATAGGCCCCTGCATTGAGCTCCACACTTGGTGGGGTCTCTGCTTAAGATTTTCTCTCTCTCTTGGGGCACCTGGGTGGCACAGTGGTTAAGCGTCTGCCTTCGGCTCAGGGCGTGATCCCGGCGTTACAGGATCGAGCCCCACATCAGGCTCCTCCGCTATGAGCCTGCTTCTTCCTCTCCCACTCCCCCTGCTTGTGTTCCCTTCTCTCGCTGGCTGTCTCTATCTCTGTCGAATAAATACATAAAATCTTAAAAAAAAAAAAAGATTTTCTCTCTCTCTTTCTGTGCCCCCCCCACTCTCTCTCTCTCAAATAAATAAATCTTAAAAAAAAAAAAAAGAATCACAAAGTATCTCCACTCATTTTTGTACTTGATGCCTTTGTGTGCACGGTTATCTCTTTCTGGAGTGTCCTCCATTTCCACCTGCAGAAATTCTTCCCGCTTTCTTGTGTCCAGACTATACGTTACCTACTCCTTTGTGTTTTTCTTGAATGCCAGGATGCATATTACCTCTTAGTTTTCTGAGCCTTTACCATGGTTCTTTCCTAACATAACCTTTGCTTTGTAATAGAATTATTTGTGTGTAAATATACCTTACTAGATAGTATGGAAGTCTTGGTGATAGAAGTGTCATTCATTTTTACTTCCTATAGCATAGCTTCTTCTTCTTTTTTTTAAATAAAGATTTTATTTATTTATTTGTCATAGAGAGAGAGAGAGAGAGACCACAGGCAGGGGGAGCAGCAAGCAGAGGGAGAAGCAGGGTCCCCACTAAGCAAGGAGCCTCATGTGGAACTCGATCCCAGGACCCTGGGATCATGACCTGAGCTGAAGGCAGGTGCTTAACCGACTGAGCCACCCAGTAGTACTGAGCATAGTATATTCTCAACAAATATTTGAAAAATTAGCCTCACCAAAGAATCTATAATATTCTCTCAAGAAAGAAAATCATACTATGATGCTTCTAAACCCTCAGAAAGAGTCAGGTTGTAATACACACACACACACACACACACACACACACACACACACGATAACAGGAAGCAGTTAACTGATAGGACCGATTAAGAAATTAGAAAGTTTAGATGGAGGAGTTATTTTCAGGGTGTGTAGAACCCCCCTTTCCTATGTCTTATAGAAGCTCCTGCTTCTGTTATCCCAGCCTCCAAATTTCACAGCCATTATATTCTTTAGAGAGGATTCAAGTTTCCACCATTAGAGCCATTCAGAAGTTCAAGAATTAACATAGAAAACCACCATAAAATGGGTTCATGTTAAATTAGGCTAGAGATAACACCAACAAGCAATAATACAAGTGGGACATGCCTACCCCTAAAAGACAGGGTTCTTAGAGACAGGAATGAGAAAAAGGTAATGTTTTGAGAGAAACAAATCATGAAAGAACTTAAACTGGTTTATCTGAAAAGCAACCAGAATGTGGACCCTACTTGGGAGAGGGTAATTCCATGAAGACTCTGAGTTTCACCTTTAGCTAAGGACTAAGGACAAAAGAATAAGAAAACTACAAGTATAATATAATAGGGTTTAATCTTGGCCTACTTTAGAGGGTCCTTTCTTGGCTTAGAAGTTTTATAAAATACATTAAATTATACATTATCATTTTTAAGTTCTCTAAAACTCAGATAATGCTTTTAGGAATTTCAGAACTTAAGAAATACATTCAATATATAAATAATACATTCAATACATAAATAATCAATAACATCTAATGAAAATGAAATCTTGCATAATAAGAATTTTATGGCCTACTTCCTATTTTTACAGTATCAAAAGTTCTACTTAGGTATATTCTGGCCACGGTGGAGTTACTAGCTGTAGATCAGCCCTCCCTGTGTAAACATCTGTTACACTGGACAAAGTCTTTGCAGGCGTTGGACAACAGGGAGTGATTCTGGAGAGAATGGAAAGTCATGAGGTGAGTGTCACGAACGTCAGTTTCTTTCCAGGAACAATTTCCAGGTAATAGTACAGAGCGGTGGGGTCTGAGCAGAGCACACAGTGGTTCCTCTGAGGTAAGGAGGCAGAGATCAGGATTTGGGGTGGAGAAGTGGCTTGAACCTGCGGTGTGTGTCATGCAGAGAAGGAAGTGAGGCAGAGAAAGGACCATATGGATGCATGCCAGGGTTTTCTGAAAGTCTGTGGCTGAGGGCTAGCTGCACAGAAGGAAGGCAAGGTCATCTCAGGCTTAGTAGAGAGGGGCTAGTATGGGACTGGGAAGAGAAGAGAGGAATTACAGAGGTGGCAATTTTCCAGGAAGGTCTGTGTCAGGGAACATTAGAGTTCTGGACTCGCAAGCATGGAGATATCCTATAAATATTTCCTCAACACCTCTGGCATCTAATACAAGAAAGAACACATCTCAGAAGTACGAATTATGACTTAGAGGAAGATCTATCTATCCTACACCTTCCCAAACAAAACTTACAACAAACTCGTACAAAAACCAAAGGGAGAGAGGGTTTGGAGGTTGAGTCTTGCCAAATTAGAAAGACTTGGGAAGCAGTGGAGTCTCTCCACGGTTCTGTGTAATAAAACAACATAAAATTCAAGGCTATAAGTGAGAAATTGGACTGTATGTTAAAACAGGCATCCCAAATTTGTCAGAGGAAGATAGCAGAATCTATAACCTCTTTAATGTATTATCCATTGCACGAGATCTAAAAGACAGAAGAGAATGTGATCCATAGGAAAAAAAAAATCAATGATATAGAGCATTCAAGAAAATAATGAATATTAACCTATGCAAACTTTTTTAAAAGATAAAACACTTCCAACTCATTCTATAAGGTCAAAATAACCCTGATAAAAAAACTTCACAAAGACTTTTTTTTTTCAAAAAGGACATTACAGATCAATATGTCTTACAAACATAGACACAAAAATCTGCAACATATTATCAATTTAATCAAGCAAATAGGGGTTTTCCTAGGAATATAAGGTTGGTTTAACATTTAAATATCAATCAGAGTAATTCACCACAAAGAAAAATCATGTGATCGTCTTAAAAATGTGGAAAATTCATTTGACAAAACTTGACGTTCGTTCATAATAAACATTCTACAAAATCTAGGAAAAGGAGATCGCTTTCTCAGTCTGATAAAATGGCATCTGTGAAAATCCATAGCTAACATTATTCCCAATAGTGAAAGATTGAATGCTTTCTCCCTAAGTTCAGGAATAAGCTTAGTATGTTCACACTTAGCACTTTCTTTTTTTTTTTTTAAAGATTTTTTTATTTATTTATGTGACAGAGAGACAGCCAGCGAGAGAGGGAACACAGCAGGGGGAGTGGGAGAGGAAGAAGCAGGCTCCCAGCAGAGGAGCCCGATGTGGGGCTTGATCCCAGAACGCTGGGATCACGCCCTGAGCCGAAGGCAGACGCTTAAGGACTGCGCTACCCAGGCGCCCCCACTTAGCACTTTCTATTCAATACTACAGTTGAGGATCAGGATTTCAGAGAAAGCTGGGCTGATCGAGAGATGAGATACTTGGGGAGGGCTATAATGTCTTGAAACTATGAAATATGCATAGACAGAGAGGAAGCAGGAACAATTTGAGCAAAGGTTTAAAGGCAGAATAAAGCTAGCATAATGGTAATAAGTTAGAACCATAAGTTAGGTGTAGGTAAAAATGTAACTTCTTATTCTTATAATTTATTTATTTATTTATTTTTCTGTAGGATGCATTTTATTTATTTTTTTAAATAATTTTTTTATTATGTTATGTTGGTCACCGTATAGTATATCCTTAGTTTTTGATGAAGTGTTCCATGATTCTTTATTTGCTTGTAACACCCAGTGCACCATGCTATATGTGCCCTCCTTATAATTTAAATCAAATTTTCTTTATGAGCTCTGTATTAGTTTTCTATAAAACATGACAAGTCACCACAAAGTTAGCAGCTTAAAACCACATGCATTTATTTATTTTATTTATTTTATTTTAATGTTTTTTTATTATATTATGTTAGTCACCATACAGTACATCCCTGGTTTCCGATGTGAAGTTCGATGATTCATTAGTTGCATATAACGCCCAGTGCACCATGCAATACGTGCCCTCCTTACTACCCATCACCAGCCTAGTCCATCCCCCCACCCCCCTCCCTTCTGGAGCCCTCAGTTTGTTCCTCATAGTCCATAGTGTCTCATGCTTCATTCCCCCTTCTGATTACCCCCCTTTCTTTATCCCTTTCTTCCCCTACCGATCTTCCTAGTTCTTATGTTCCATATATGAGAGAAACCATATGATAGTTGTCTACCACGTGCATTCATAATCTCAGTTTCTGTGGGTCGGGAGTCTGGGCACAGGTTAACGAGGTCTTCTACAGAACTACAATCATGGTGTAGGCCATACGCGGCTCCTCATCTGGAGGCTCTACTAAAGAAAAGTATTCCAAGCTCACTCAGGTTGTTGACAGAATTCAAATCCTTGTGCTGATAGGATTCATGGAGCTTTGGTTCTTCAAAGCTACCAATAGAGAGAGATATTGGAAAGTATCTGCTAGCAAGATAGGGTCATGCAATTAATATAATCACAGGTGTAACATCTCATCATCTTTGCCATGTTCTCTTGGTTTAAGCAGGTCACAGATACCACCCACATTTGAGTAGGGGGTGTCAGAAAGGGCATGAGCAGCAAGAGACAGGCAACATGAGGGGCCACCCTCAGGACTGTCCACCACAAGCCTCCACTTCTGCTTATCCATAGAGATCATAAATATAGCCATTTCTAGGTGTTTTAATCACTTCTGGCTCAAAACAATCTCTTCGGGTGAACTTATTCAGTCCAGTATGATTAACCACTTATAGCCCCTGTCAGAGGTTTGTCTCATTTTCTGAGTCTATCCCAACTCTTCCTCTTGGTTTTATTACTACTTCACGGAACTCATGTAGGAGTAAGCCAGAAGTGACTAGAAGGGGAGAGAAAGTAGGGATGACAGTGAGAAGGACAAAGTATGTGCCTCCAAGGCCAAGTGTAGGCCAGAGGAAAAAGCGGAGCTGGCCACTTCTTAAGTCAGGCCTGTATTTCAGCTTTGTGTTGGCATCACAAAGCTGTTTTATTAGTCTTCCTGGGCTGCCATAAGAAAATATTGGATGGCTTAAACAACAGGAATTTATTTCTTTTTTTTTTTAATAATGATTTTTTATTACATTATGTTAGTCACCATACAGTACATCCCCGGTTTTCGATGTAAGGCTCGATGATTCATTAGTTGTGTATAACACCCAGTGCACCATGCAATATGTGCCCTCCTTACTACCCATCACCGGTCTATCCCATTCCCCCACCCCCCTCCCCTCTGTAGCCCTCAGTTTGTTTCTCATAGCCCATAGTCTCTCATGTTTCATTCCCCCTTCTGATTACCCCCCCTTTCTTTATCCCTTTCTTCCCCTACTGATCATTCTAGTTCTTATGTTCCATAGATGAGAGAAATCATATGATAGTTGTCTTTCTCTGCTTGACTTATTTCACTAAGCATTATCTCCTCCAGTGCCGTCCATGTTGTAGCAAATGTTGAGAACTCATTCTTTCTGATTGCTGAGTAATATTCCATTGTATATATGGACCACAACTTCTTAATCCAGTCATCTGTTGCAGGGCATCTCGGCTCCTTCCACGATTTAGCTATTGTGGACATTGCTGCTATGAACATTAGGGTGCATATGGCCCTTCTCTTCACTACGTCTGTATCTTTGGGGTAAACACCCAGTAGTGCAATGGCTGGATCATAGGGTAGCTCAATTTTTAACTTTTTAAGGGACCTCCACACGGTTTTCCAGAGTGGCTGTACCAACTTGCATTCCCACCAACAATGTAGGAGGGATCCCCTTTCTCCACATCCTCTCCAACAATTGTTGTTTCTTGCCTTGTCTATTTTTGCCATTCTAACTGGCGTAAGGTGGTATCTCAGTGTGGTTTTGATTTGAATTTCCTTGATGGCTAATGATTTTGAACATTTTTTCATGTGTCTGTTAGCCATTTGTATGTCTTCATTGGAAAAGTGTCTGTTCATATCTTCTGCCCATTTTTTGATTTGTTTATTTGTTTCTCGTGTATTGAGTTTGAGAAGTTCTTTGTAGATCTTGGATACCAGTCCTTTATCTGTAGTGTCATTTGCAAATATATTCTCCCATTCCGTGGGCTGCCTCTTAGTTTTTCTGACTGTTTCCTTGGATGTGCAGAAACTTTTAATCTTGATGAAGTCCCATAAATTCATTTTATCTTTTGTTTCTCTTGCCTTTGGGGATGTGTCATGAAAAAGGTTGCTTTGGCTGATGTCGTAGAGGTTGCTGCCTATGTTCTCCTCTAGAATTTTGATGGATTCCTGTCTCACATCGAGGTCTTTCATCCATTTGGAGTTTATTTTTGTGTATGGTGTGAGATAGTGGTCAAGTTTCATTCTTTTGCATGTAGCTGTCCAATTTTCCCAGCACCATTTATTGAAGAGACTGTCTTTTTCCCACCGGATGTTTTTTCCTGCTTTATCAAATATTAGTTGCCCAAAGAGCTGAGGGTCCATTTCTGGGCTCTCTATTCTGTTCCATTGGTCTATGTGTCTGTTTTTGTGCCAGTACCATGCTGTCTTTGTGATCACAGCTTTGTAGTACAGCTCGAAATCCGGCATTGTGATGCCCCCAGCTTTGTTTTTCCTTTTCAACAGTTCCTTGGAGATTCAGGGTCTTTTCTGGTTCCATACAAATTTAAGGACTATTTGTTCCAGTTCTTTGAAAAACGTTCTCGGTATTTTGATCGGGATAGCATTGAAAGTGTAGATTGCTCTGGGTAGCATGGACATTTTAACTATGTTAATTCTTCCGATCCATGAGCATGGAATATCTTTCCATCTTTTTATGTCTTCCTCAGTGTCTTTTAAGAGTGATTTATAGTTTCTAGAATAAAGGTCCTTTACGTCTCTGGTTAAGTTAATTCCAAGGTAACGTATGGTTTTTGGTGCTATTGTAAATGGGATGGATTCCCTAATTTCTCTTTCTTCGTTCTCGTTATTCGTGTACAGAAATGCAACTGATTTCTGAGCATTGATTTTGTATCCCGCCACGTTACTGAATTGCTCTATAACTTCTAATAGTTTGGGAGTGGCTTCTTTTGGGTTTTCCATATAGAGTATCATGTCGTCTGCGAAGAGAGACATTTTGACTTCTTCTTTGCCGATTTGAATACCTTTGATCCCTTTTTGTTGTCTGATTGCTGTTGCAAGGACTTCTAGTACTATGTTGAATAATAGTGGCGAGAGTGGGCATCCTTGTCGTGTTCCTGATCTTAAGGGAAAGGCTTCCAGCTTTTCCCCATTGAGAATAATATTTGCAGTAGGCTTTTCATAGATGGCTTTTATGAGATTGAGAAATGTACCTTCTATTCCTACACTCTGAAGGGTTTTAATCAGGAAAGGATGCTGTATTTTGTCAAATGCTTTTTCGGCATCGATTGAGAGGATCATATGGTTCTTGAGTCTTTTCTTGTTGATATGATGTATCACGCTGATTGATTTGCGAATATTGAACCACGCTTGCATCCCAGGTATGAATCCCACTTGATCGTGGTGGATAATCCTTTTAATGAACTGTTGGATTCTATTAGCAAGTATCTTGTTGAGGATTTTGGCGTCCATATTCATTAGGGAAATCGGTCTGTAATTCTCCTTTTTGAGGGGATCTTTGCCTGGTTTGGGGATCAAGGTAATATTGGCCTCATAGAATGAGTTTGGTAGCTTTCCTTCTGTTTCTATTTTTTGAAATAGCTTTAGGAGAATAGGTATTATTTCTTCTTTGAATGTTTGGTAGAATTCCCCAGGAAAACCATCCGGGCCTGGAGTTTTGTTATTTGGAAGGTTGTTTATCACTGACTCAATTTCTTCATAATTAATTGGCCTGTTTAAGAAATCAATTTCTTCCTTTTTCAATCTTGGTAGTTTATAGGTTTCCAGGAAGGATTCCATCTCTTCCAGATTGCTTAGTTTATTGGCATATAGCTGTTGATAAAAATTTCTAATAATCCTTCCAATTTCAATGGTGTTCGTCGTGACCTCTCCTTTTTCATTCATAATTTTAATAATCTGGGTCCTTTCTCTTTTCTTTTGGATAAGTCTTGCCAGTGGTCTGTCAATTTTATTGATTTTGTCCAAGAACCAGCTTCTAGTCCTGTTGATCTGCTCTACTGTACTTCTGGTTTCTGCTTGATTGATTTCAGCTTTAATTTTGGTCAACTGCTTCCTTGTGCGTGGATTAGGCCTGTCCCTCTGTTGCTGTTCCAGCTTCTTGAGGTGAGAATATAAAAACTGCATTTTAGATTTTTCTATTCTTTTGAGTGAGGCTTGGATGGCTATGTATTTCCCCCTTAGGACTGCCTTTGCAGTATCCCATAGGTTTTGGACTGTTGTATTTTCATTCTCATTGGTCTCCATAAATTGTTTAATTTGATTTTTGATTTCCTGGTTTATCGAGTCATTCCTGAGCAGGATGGTTCTTAGTCTCCAAGTGTTTGAGTTTCTTCCAAATTTTTCCTTGTGGTTGAGTTCCAATTTCAGAGCGTTGTGGTCTGAGAATATTCAGGGGATAATTTCAATCTTTTGGTATCGGCTGAGACCTGTTTTGTGTCCCAGAACATGGTCTATTCTTGAAAATGTTCCATGGGCATTAGGATAGAATGAGTATTCTTTGGTTCTGGGGTGTAGTGTTCTATATATATCTAAGAGGTCCAACTCGTCGAGTATGGCATTCAAAGCCTTTGATTCTTTGCTTAGTTTTTGCCAGGGTGTTCTGTCTATTTCTGAGAGTGGAGTGTTGAGGTCCCCTACTATTAATGTATTTTTATCTATATGTCTCTTTATTCTGGTTAAGAGTTGGCTTGTGTATCTTGCTGCTCCCCTGTTGGGGGCATATATATTTATAATTGTCATATCCACTTGTTGAATACTTCCCTTAAGAATAATATAGTGCCCTTCTGCATCTCTAACTATAGTCTGTAGTTTAAAATCCAATTTATCTGATATGAGAATTGCTACCCCAGCTTTCTTTTGAGGTCCATTGGCGTGAAAGATGGTACTCCATCCCCTTACTCTCAGTCTGAATGCATCTTTGTGTTCGAAATGAGTCTCTTGTAGACAGCAAATGGATGGGTCATTTCTTTTTATCCAATCTGCAACCCTGTGGCGTTTGAAGCCAGAATTTAAACCATTAATGTTCAGGCTGAGTACTGAGAGATATGCTTTTAATTCTGCCATGTTGTCAGTAAAGTCTTTGTTTGTATTGGCTGTGACTTTCTGTTTTGTATCACTCTTGGGGCCTTTTTACTTTTATAGAACCCCCCGTAATACCTCCTGTAGGGCTGCTTTCGTGGTTACGAAATTGGCTAGTGACTGTCGATTCTGAAATGTCTTTATTTCTCCATCAATTCTGAATGACAGCCTTGCTGGATAAAGGATCCTTGGCTGCATGTTTTTCTCTGAAAGAGCTTTAAAAATGCTCCCCCAACCCTTTCTCTCATTCCAGGTCTGTGTAGACAGGTCTGATGTAATTCTGATGCCTTTGCCTTGGTACGTGAGAAATTTCTTTGCCCTGGCCGCTTTCAATACTGTATCCTTGGATCTCATATTTGCGAATTGCACTATGACGTGACGTGGTGTAGGTCTGTCATGGTTGAGCTTGGGAGGGGTCCTCTCTGCCTCTTGGACACGAATTTTTGTTTCCCTTGCTAGATTAGGGAAGTTTTCAGCTACAATTTGTTCAAATATCTCTTCTAGACCTCTGTTTTTCTCCACCCCCTCGGGGATGCCGATGATTCTAACATTGGATCGTTTCATTGAGTCAGTAATCTCCCGTAGCCAACATTCGTGGGCGTGGATTTTTTTAAGACCATCTTCTATTTTTATTTTTTCCTCTATTAACCCATCCTCCAATTCACTAACCCTTTCCTCCGCTTCCGTGACCCTGGCCGTCAGAGCCTCTAGTTTTGCCTGCATTTGGCTCATAGAATTTTTAATTTCTGTCAAATTCGCTCTCATTTCCGCCCTTAGGGATTCTATATTCTCAGTAATATTTTCCTGAATACTTTTTTCAAGTCTACTCATTATCTTGACCATTGTTACTCTGAATTCCATTTCTGATAATTTGGTTACATCCATATCCGTTACTTCTGTGGCAGAGGCCACTGACTCACTGTCTTTTCTTTGCTGGGGGGGGCTTCTCCTTCTTGTCATTCTGATGAGGGGAGGTTGCGGGTTGTCCAGAGCCCAAATTATTGACTGGGTCCCAGGCTGTGCCCCTTGTTTTATAGGGATCTTAGAGATGTGGGCTTCTTCTTTAAAGATTTTATTTATTTACTTATCTGAGAGAGGGAGACAGACAGTCAGCAAGAACGGGAACAGAAGCAGGGGAGTGGGAGAGGAAGAAGCAGGCTCCCAGCGGAGGAGCCCGATGAGGGACTCCTTTCCGGAACGCTGGGATCACGCCCTAAGCCGGAGACAGGCGCTCAATGACTGCGCCACCCAGGCGCCCGGGTTGTGGGCTTCTTGATT
This sequence comes from Ursus americanus, assembly GCF_024610735.1. Classification (NCBI taxonomy): domain Eukaryota; kingdom Metazoa; phylum Chordata; class Mammalia; order Carnivora; family Ursidae; genus Ursus; species Ursus americanus. The sequence continues at coordinate 59,777,826 of NC_142139.1, forward strand.
TTTCAGCCTGCCTTCTGGGGGAGGGGCCTGCCGCGCCGATACTCAGGCAACCCTGTTTGGGTAGAGTCTCCGTGTCCCCTGCGAGGGCGGATGGGGATGGGCGCTCTCTGAGCCGGTATTTCCAGGCTTTTGTTCTCTGGCGGCTTTCCCTGGCGGCCGGCTATGCCTCTTCTGAGGGTCAGAGCAGCAGAGGCTGCATTGTCACAGAACAGAGGGATTGCGGCCCGTTCTCCACTGATGTTCTGGCCACTTTAACTCTATTACTGTTGGTGCTGCTCAACCCTGCAGCGTCCCGGGATGTGCGCACCAACCCGGCGTCCCTGCCCTCACTTCCAGGGCCGGCGCGTCTCTGTCCTTTGTGTTTCTAATGCCGCCAGCCACCCGCCGCCCCGCAGGCTCCCGGGTCTCCCGGTCTCAGTCTATGCCCGGTGAGCACACCGCGATTCCGAAGTTCCGTGAGAAGCCTGGTGGCGCGCGCACCCGGTTCAGGGTCTCAGTCTGCTGTTTCGCGGGTGCCGACCGCGAGTCCGCCCGCTCCCCCGTGCAGGTGGCCCGCCAGCCGCCAGCCGCCCCGCGCGCGCTCCGGGAGTTCCCGGTCTCAGTCTGGATCCCGTGAGCACACCGGGATTCCGGTGTTCCGGGAGATGCCTGGTGGCGCGCGTTCACGGCTCACCGGTCTCAGTCCGCTCTCTCGCGGGTGCCCTCCGTGAGTCCGCCTGCTCCCCCGTGCAGGTGGCTGCCGCTTCCCGGCGCCCAAACGCGGCGGCTCCCTCCCCCTTCTGTTTATCTTCCGATATCCGTGCACGGTTTACAGCTCCCCTCTTCGTACCTCAATACTCAGCGCTGGAGATGTTCATTTGTAGAGATCCAGATGCATCATCCTGCGTCTCAGGCTGATTCCGTGGTTATTTAGGCTGGTCTGGTACCTATCCATCTCGACTCAGGGGACCGGCTGAAAAAGGGGTCCCCTACTCCTCCGCCATCTTAACTCTCTCTCCAGGAATTTATTTCTCATAGTTCTGTAGGCTGAGAAGTTTAAGATCAAGGCACTGGCTAATTTTGTTACCTGGTGAGGGCTCTATACACACCTTTTCACTGTGTCCTCATATGATGCAGAGAGAGAGAAAGAGAGAAAAAGAGAAGGGGCGGGGGGGGGGAGGCTCCCTGGTGTCTCTTCCTAAAAGGACACTAATCTCACCATGAGGGCTCCATCCTCATGACCTCATCTAAACACAATTGCCTTTCAAAGACCCCATCTCCAAACATTACTACATTGGGGATTAATTTTTCAACATGTGAATTTTGGTGCCGGGGGCATAATTCGGTTCAAAGCTGCTGCTGATACCCTATTGGCTTCTTCAGTGTGGATAAAGTATGATTTGGGGTCATTCATTTGCCACATTAGATATTCTTGGGGAACTTAGGTGGCCACCACCATAACACCTCAGCCTCCTGGCTTCTGTGGTAGATGATCCTATTGGGATCATCTTCTCTAATGGGGGATCCATCCCATGTCCCACAGACTATGTTGGTGGAGTGACTGTACTGCAGGGTAGAGACTGGGGAGTTTGAAGCTGGCAGACCAGTTTATCCCCCCGGCTAACTTTTATGGCCTTCTCTAGGCCCACAAGAAACCTAGGAATTACCATCATTCCAAACAGGGCACCCCAGAAAACCAACGGCAATCTGTATCCTCTCCCATCTCTCTATGCCACACCATGTCTCTCTGAAGTCTTTCTTCCACATGCTGGTAGTGCTGGATAAGCTCAGCTTAGCAAAAGAGACAAGAGTTAGGCACTGGTCCCTATGTTCAGAGTCACCCCCAAATATGTAGGGAGATTCTCTTGGAGACTCTCTCGTCATTTGGAGATGACTGAGCAGATGATGGTGGCAGCATACATTAACCCTTCCTTCCTTCTCAGTTGCTATTCTTCCCAAACTCACCTCTAGTTCCTTGTAATAGTCTATACTAATAACTTGCCCTGAGTAGGGAGAACATTAGTTCTTTAGGCTGACATTTCCTCCACAACAGCTTCTTCATCTGCCTGGCTGGTTCTTTATTAAATCTAACAGTTGATAAACTTGTTGTGTCTCAGCAGTACGTGATGCGTGTGAGGGCTGGTGGGAATTAGGACCAGGTTGGATACACTGCGGGAAGAGAAGGAGAACATGTGCATAAAGTTATTGTCATAAGTAAACATTTCACATTTCAACATTTGGAAAGTAGATTTGGGGGGGGGGAATGAAGAAATCAGCATAAAGGGAGCAAGTTGGATCCATGAGACTGGACATACAACAAGGACCACCCTGGGGTTTGCCTTCAAAGTCTGACAGTGAATTAGATGCATTTCTTGGTTTTTGCTTGTAGTGGCCGTCCTGCCCATCACTGCTTCCAATGGTTTATATTTGGAGGGTGTATGAATGGAATTACAAACCATTTTAGAAAAAAAAATTGAGTAGAGAGTCAATTTTTCAGACTTGAGGGAAAAAATTGAGACATAGAGCTCTAGTAAGAGTTGGTAGTCTCTTTTCTTAACCTCCTTCCCCCCCTTTTAAAATGATCTTCTTTTTAACTTAACCTTTTATCATAATTCCTCCATTTATTTCATATTTCTCCATAATCTCTCATAGGGATAAGGCAAATTCAAGGACAAAATATCTGCTCTATGTACGACATAAGGGATGCATGCTGATTCTGATATGGCTAAATGTGTTGGAAGCATCAACTGATTTGTGTACCTTCAACCAAATGCAGAGCTAGAATAAGGTTTCGTTTAAGGAAGCTCCATCTGAAGATGATGAGAATCCTTTGGTTATGGAGCAGTGATTTTGGGAATTCAGCGATCACATGGGCACAGTGAATGATATATATCATTTATTATTGATTATAGAATAAGAAGAAGATCAAAGAAACAAGCTTTATAGGTGTTTTTTTGTTTGAATAATGCTTTATCTAAAAGCTTGGAATTTTGAATACAAATAGGGAAATTAAAATAACCACCCCCTCTGTAACAAGAGACAAAGATTGTCATTAAGAAGACAATCCAACAAGAAGACATAACAATTGTAAGTGTTTATGCACCTAACATGGGAGCACCCAAATACACTGATACAATAATAGTAGGGGACTTTAACATCCTACTTATATCATTAGGTCATCTAAACAGAAAATCATATGATCATATGATTCTCTCAATAGAGAAAATATTTTTTTAAGATTTTTAAGTTTTTATTTATTTTAGAAAGAGAGAGAGAGCATGAGCAGGGGGAGAAGCAGAGGGAGAGGGAGAGGGAGAGGATCTCAAGCAGACTCCCAAGTGAGCACAGAGCCTGACACAGAGCTCAATCTCATGATCTCATGATTTCACGATCATGACCTGAGCCAAAATCAAGGGTCCGATGCTTAGCAACTGCATCACCCAGGTGCCCTGAGATTTTTTTTTTAAGATTTATTTACTATTTTAAGTAGGGGAGGGGAGAGGGGCAGAGGGTGAGGGAAAGAGAGATTCCCAAGCAGACTCTCCCTAAGCACAGAGCCCTACATGGGGGCTCGATCTCATAACTCTGAGATCATGACCTGAGCTGAAACCAAGAGTCAGACACTTAACTGATGATGCTCCCCAGGCACCCCAACATCTCTTCTGGAGTCCCTTGTGGGGTCCCATATTAGGAGACAATGGATTTTTTTTAATTGATTGAATTTACTAATCATTTCCTCAATAAGCCAGGAAAATGAATCGCCCCATATCTCAAAACAAATATACAGTAACTCTGGTTAATATTTATTTTAGTAATTTTTATTTTGTTATATTAGTCACCATACAGTACATCCCCAGTTCCTGATGCAATGTTCCATGATGGATTTTTTTTTTTTTTTTAATCCCAAGGCAGGACGGAAAAAATTTCATTTATCACTGGAGGTGAAACACCTTCAATGAAAAATAAATTGACTCAAAAATTTTGGAGATTAATGTTTTTTAGGTGAGTTTCAAATATCACCCTTGGAGCCTGTCAATTTATTCTTCAATCAAACATTTTATTGAGTGTATGCTGTTTGAGTATGAGTAGAAGTTTGCAAGGGTTGTGCTACTGTAATAAACTAGGCGGATGGATCCATGGTAAGAATGAACAGAAGGCAGGAAGAGCAGTATTGCTTTACTCCTTGAAACCTCAGTTTCTCTGGAGATATCTAACATTGCGCCTAATACTAAATGGTGACAGAGACATAACAATAATAATTATTTTTTATTTGGGTATAGTTGACACACAATGTTACATTAGTTTCAGGTGTACAACTTAGTGATCTGACAAGTTTATACATTATGCTGTGTTCACTGCAAGTGTGGCTATCATTTGTCCCATTACATTGTTATTGTGATATCGTTGACTGTATTCCTTATGCTGGGCTTTTTATTCCCATGACTTATTCACTCCATAGCTGGAAGCCTATATCTCCCACTCCTGTTCACCCATTTTGCCCAAACCTCTACTCCCTCCCCTCTTGTTCTCTGTATTTATAGGTCCAATTCTGCTTTTTTGTTTGTTTACTCATTTGTGGGCTTTTGCTTGTTTTTAGACTCCATTTATGAGTAGAATCAGATGCTATTTGTCTTTCTCAGTTGGACTTATTTTAATTAGCATAATACCCTCTAGGTCCATTCATGTTGTCTCAAATGGCACAATCTCATCTTTTTCATGGCTGCATACTATTCCTGTGTGTGTGTTTGTGTGTGTGTGTGTGTGTGTGTGTGTGGCATCTCCTTTATCCATTCATCTTTTGATGGACACTTACAGAGCTTCCATATCTTGGCTATTGTAAATAATGTTGCAATAGACATAGGGATGCATATAGTTTTTTGCATTAGTGTTCTCATTTTCTTTGGGTAAATACCCAATAACAGAATTATTGGATCATATGGTATCTCAATTTTTAATGTTTTGAGGAAACTCCATACTGTTTCCCACAGTGGCTGCATGAATTTACATTCCAAAATGACAATAAATAGCAAGTATTGGTGAGGATGTGAAGAAAAATGAGCCCTTACACACTGTTGATGGGAATGAAATAATTATTAATGAATAAATTGATACATATTTATCAGTAAACATGATTCAGAACATCTCTCTCTCTCTCTCTCTCTCTTTCTCCCTGCCTGCCTACCTCCCTCTCTATCCTCTTTCTCTTTGGAAAGTTTGACAATGTTTCTAGTGCGCTTAAGTCTCCAGAATTTTGAGTTTTGTTGAGTAGTTCACCATGCACATGATTGGGATACTCTAAGGTCTTGATACAGAAGTGTCTTCTCAGCTGAGTGTCCAGTCTTCTACATCTGTAAGGTGAGGTCCTTTGCTTTTATATTTTAAAATCTTAAATCTCTTAAATCATTTTCTAGAGTATGTAAGCTAATTTTAGATTTCATTCATTTTAAACTTATTCAGTAAATATTTATTAGATGCTTCCTATGAGCCAGATTCTATTCAAGAATCTTGGAACACAGCAGTGAGAATAGCACCAATATTATCCTTCAGTGAGCTCCAGGGAACTTACAGTCTAGTCAAAAGGAGGATGTAAATTAAATGATGAAGGGAATCTTGAAAGCAGGGGCATCCTTTGTTTATTTTCTTCTCCGTTGTATTCCATGTGTAGAAGGGTTTCAGACAGCTAATGAATTGCTGTACAGTCCATGTTTGTTGAATGAATTAAGGAGGAAAAAAGAGAGAATAAGGTTATATTAGAGCACATTTAAAGAAAGAAGAGAAGAGAAAGAAGAGAATAAGAATGAGGAAGAGGATGGGAAGATGGAGGGGATGAAGAACACCACCTGTGGGAACGCCTCAGTGGCTCAGTTGGTTAAGCAGCCTGAACTGACGAAAATGCCTCTTTTTCACATATTTTTGAAGTTACCATATATATTACACACAAAGGAACTCATTTAGAATGATAGGCATATATTTATAATGAAAGGTATAGATTTTTGGAATGCTGCAAATCTTGGAATGTGAAGAACTGCATTCTTCAGATCCCATTTTTGCTTCAATCATCATACCAATGGCTCTCACAGAACCATGGTGATTCTTGTAGGCAACTGTGGCTTTCACAGTCACAGTTCCCAGATCTGTGCCACAGCCTGTCAGGTATGCCCCCACCGTGCCCCACGTCATCCTTGGCACACGTCTTGGCCAATGCCACGTCTTCCCTCCAGGCAGCCCCTTGTTGAATTGGAAGTTCCCCTCTCGCATTTCTCGTCTGCAGTCTAAATGATGTCCTTATTTCCCAGTCACAAAGCAGTTCAAGTGGTGCCTTCCTTTTTCTCTTTCAGGCTCTTCTTACTGCTTGTAGGCTCCTGTAGGACAGAAAAGCCCACACGTCTGTTCTGTCACTTAACTCTGTGATCTGGGGTAAGTTTTAAGGCCTCTTCTACCCTGTATTTCATTATCTATAAAATAGCAACAGTTACAACAAAAATGCTTCTCCCAACCATTGTGTCTGTTTCTCATAGCATCCCTACCAGGTAGATGCTAATATCATTTCCATTTTCAAAATAAGAAAACTGGACCCACTGAGGTGAACTAATCCACCCAGCGCTACGCAGCTAATGAGTGGTAGAGGTAAGAGAGATAACGGTAGTAGGATCTGGCCTCCAACAGCTCCACAGTACATGTATTAGCTATCATGTGATCATAAGAATCCTTTCTTATTGGTTCTTGTGAGTTAAACGAGATGATTTTTGTGAAAAGCTGAACATGGCGCCAGGCACACCATCAATTCTCGATGACTATAAATTTACTTTCTTCTACGTTCAGATGAAGAAAACAGAGAATTTGAAAAAAGGATTTTTGTGTGTGCACGTCTGATCTGTGCTTTGTCCTTGTTTCAGTATTTAAACCTTAACATAGTGAAATAAATGGAATGTCATGTAGAGAATTATTGTGTTTTGTCTTGTTTCTCTACATAGCTCTGCACTATTTCTATGACTGAAAACTAAATTCTGTGTAAATCTAAGTTTCCCTTTGAATGGATTACAACAAGTGGAACTGACTTTTCCAATTACCTACTCAATTGACCTGGTACAAAGAAGGTTAAAGTTCCCACCTAATATATGATCATTAAAGCTTTTCATGTAGCTTTTCAGACAAGGCAGTCTGGGAAAACCCTGACACAACATCATTTTCGGTGCCAGACTGATAAAGCATTTAGCATTTGTCAGTTACAGGAGAAGACAAGATATTAATTAGATGTACTCCTTCTCTTGGACAACATGGAAAGAATCTTCTGTTTTTTAAAAAAAGAAACATGTCAGATAATAAAAGGGAAATATAGGGTGGCTTAAATAATATAAAGAATCTCTTTTATAATTACCAGAACTTTGAAATCTGTCATATAGATTTAACATATATAGACATATATATCACATAGATATATGTCTATATATGGGAAGCATGCACTGAGCAATATTTTTTCATCATCACTGTTAATTTTATGCTTGATGATTTCACCCAGGATGATTTCCAATGCCTGGTACCAGCTAAGGTAAATTAAGAAAAGAGGTTTTGGGGAAAAAACATCACTTACCTAGAGAATCAACTTCTCAGCTGCCACACACCTCTTCAACTTCGTAAACATTTTTTTTTGCCAGTTTCCGAAATGTTGCAGAAACAAACAGTGAGTAAATCCAATAATTGTCCTCTAAGATTTTAGTCTTAGTTGAAATCAATCATGTAGGCCATTTATCTCCTCTTTTTCCTCTGCACCAGCCCCCGCCCCCCACCAGACCAGTGTGGGCTGGTCACTTGCATGGCCTTCATCCACATGTGTTTCAGTTTGGGGATCCTTCACCATAATTGATGAAGGATTATTTTTCTTTTTCTTTAAGACAGCTACACAGCACGCTTTAGGAACTGGGTTCCACAAAAGGACTTTAAATTCCATCTTTTAAATATTTTATAAGTTTTTTGAATGTTGAATTCTATACATCAGTATTCAGAGAAAAAATGTCAGCATTGCATATATCAGATCAACATTTTATTCTAGAGCACTAATTCATTTTTCTTTTATTTAGAGAACTAGCTACTTAATTATAAAAATCATGTTTTGTATTGTAGTATATTATACTGAAACCCTTAGGAAGGTTTTATTTATTTTTTTTTAAGATTTTGTTTATTTATTTGAGAGAGAGACAAAGAGAGCAAGGGCAGGAGCAGTGGGAGACGCAGACTCCCTGCTGAGCAGGGGACTCCATCCCAGGACCCCGGGATTGTGACCTGATGCTTAACCAACTAAGCCACCCAGACACCCCCTTAGGAAGGTTTTATATTCTTGTTAACTTACACTGTGGTGTAAACCAAACTGGATTGGTTTCTTAATTTACTTCCTTTTATGGAAATTAAAAAAAACAACAACCTTGTTTTTGTTTGTGAGTCTGGTTTTGCTACAGAGTATCCGATTTTAGTGTATATTGATAGTTCCAACGTTGAAAAATAGCCATTGCTAACCTTTCTTTTCCTCTTTCCCTCTCTCACTCAAAGAATAAACGGAGACATAGAAGATTTAGGAAAACATCTAAGAAGACATGTGTAGAACCAGTAGTTATGATAAAATCCAGATTTTCTACCTTTGGTAAGTGCTCTGTTTTAATTATATTCTAAATCATATGAACTCATGAAGAAAATACAGATCATGGCATTTTCTTTGTATTTTAAAGTATCCTTTTGAAACATTATTTTTGGTGCTTTTGTCAGTTACAGGAGGTAGTTGCATATTCATACATTAATAAGGTGTAATATTTAATTATATCATTATTTCCCTTCATTTTGAAGGGCAAAAATCTTTCTGGACCTTGGAAATAGGGCTTGGAAATGAGAGGCGAAATCTTAGAATACCATCTTCAACTTGTGCTAAATTTTGCGGATCTCAAGGTATTGCGTGCCACGCTGCCATGAAATATTTTATGGAAAACAGTGTCCTACTACGTGTAGGTTAGTGTCAGCTTTGTATTCATTTGTTAGCATTATAGAGTGCAAATACTTGGAGGAACTGCCAATGTGCTAAACTAGCCGTGAGTCATGAATCCTCCTGACCCTTGAGCTCATCTGGACTTATCTTATCATAAACCAGGGGGGAGCAGAGATTGTGAGGCTCCTCCCACGTGCATTTAGATACATAGCGCCAGCTCTCTTGGTGGGGCTGATGCCCAAGATAAGTGCTAAAGGTGACCACTTGTGGCTGTCCTTTCTGGGGAAGAACTCTGTAATGCGTTACACCCAATATCCGCTTGCAATGATGTCAAGATCCACAGTTTGGATTATCAGCTAGGCATTACTCACAGAGTTTAGAATTGTGCAAGAGACCTTATGTCCTCATAGAATGAGGAAGACTATTTTAATTCTAAACATGCTTCGATTCAGGATTTTTCTTTAATGCCCCCATGTGTCACACTTGCAATTGCTTCAGTATAAGGAGTCAATGGCCAGCCTTGGACTTTGGATATTGTTACCCAGAAATGCGAAATCGCTAGCTCTTTCTGAACTATGCTGAAATAGAACTTTAGCTTTACTGTACATGTTTACCATGTTTTTCTTTTGCCAATTGAAGGAGACACACGAGCCTAGTGTAGGCTCATGCACAGGTTTTATAGGATGTCAGACAAAATGATTTTTTATTGAGGAAGGGTCAAACGAGTTGTGTTTTCTGTTGTGTCACACTATACAATATGAGGGCCATGTTATAAAAATTCAGGGCTCCCACAAGAAGGCAAAGGCTAAGAATGGTGATTTAAGACTACATTATCCTGTTTCTAATTCCTTCTCTTTCTTCCTGCGGAAATGTAATTGCAGAAGCTGGGAGAAGGGATTGGAGCGTGGGCTTCTATATCTGCCTTGAAGAGAGTCGTAAAGTCTGTTTTATGAGTCTCTCTCTAGCCTCGTTCTACTTTTCCAAATTAAAGGAGACAATATGACAATTTCACCAGGCTCTGATCTTACATCTTAATTTGCAAACTCAGCAGCAATATCAGTATCTGGTTTAAGTAGAGCAGATAAAAGTGTTGAAATTAACAGCTTATCTCTAGAAATTCAGTAAAGTGTTCTATGTAGTGAAGCCAAAGCCATTTTTTAAAAAAAGAATATCTTTATTACAGAAATTATTATTTCTTAAAATTGATGTACTCCATGTCAGTTTCTTAGTTTGGACAAACGTTCCATGGTAGTATAAGATATTAGCAGTGGGAGGAACTGGGTGAAAGGAATCTTCACGCTGTTTTTACAACTTTTCTGTAAATCTAAAATTATTCTAAAGCAAATTGATATATACATTGCAAGCTATTATATGTGTCCTAATACATTTGTGATGTGACAACCTAAAGACTGGGAAGCAAATTCACGGTGCCGTATTTCTGTGTCAGATTAACTGAGGGCTTTCATGGTATAGACTGTTGCCCATTTCCATGATTTTAAGAACTAAGAGTATTTTGTTTCTTAGCATACGTCATGTAAAAGGGCAACGTGAACTTGTCTGAAGCATATTCACCAACTGTTGTGTTTCTAGTCAGGCCAAACAGCCTTCACGTATTACGTGAGGTCCCTTCACCTGCGCAGGCTTTGTCAGAGAGTTGAAACCACCATGACCGACAGTGTCTCTTGATTATGGCTTCAAAGGACCACCCACTTCTGGGGGTGAGAGGCTAATTCTGACTCTCCAACAGGCCCATTTTAGACCTTCGGAAAACAAGCATTTCATTTAAGTCTTCCCAAACAGAACGGAGCTTGTTAGTGGGGTTCTAGCATTTGGAACAGAGTCAAGATTAAACCTTTGTACTATTTAAACAGAAGAGAGATGAGAGTTTACAGTTTATCTCATCAAAAACAAAAACAAAAACAAAAACAAAACCCAAAAAGCACAAAAAAACCAAACAAACAAAAACTTCAGTGAGAAAAAAAAAATGTGTGCGAACTTCACCATAGCTATTCTCCATGTAATGATGTGCCATTGATCATCTGGAGAGAAAACTTCCATCCTTTGACATGCAAATCGGTATACAGTGCTTCTGGAATCGAAATCTATTCCTTTGTTGAAGTGAAACATTACAAATGAAAACCAAGAAATGCACTAACCTGCAAAAAGAAAACAAATGTATTGCCAAGACTTCACAAATCACAACGAATTGAGTCACAACAAAACTTCAAATAAAGGAAACAATGTGGTAATTGGGCCCCTTGTCCTATATAATACGCTTGTTGGCATACATTATGGGTTTGCTATCTTCTAAGAGTATTAAATCATTGTACAAGAACATTGCCAAAAAAACTCTTCATTTCCTTTTAGTGACTTCTTACTGCCCTCAGTGGAAGTTTAATAGAAAAGGAAGGACATGATGTAGTTTTAATGACAGGAAACCCATAGCCTTCCAAATGAATAAATTCCATCACTGGCTGCCACAAAGTGTGCTAATTATTTCCTTTGATAAATTAAAAGCTGTAAAAGTCCAAAGTATATAAGCATGTGGTTTACAGTTATAATCAACCTGTCTGCATCACCGAAAGTTCATATTACCCTCATTATTTAATAAGCATTGCATTTATTTTTTTTATTTCAGAAAATTGTATCAAAAACATGTGTTAAACTTTTACTGACTTGACAGATTACTAAATAAACTAATTAACCATCTTGTTTCTGAACTATGGGATCCTAAAATCAAGTATTACTCTATTCCCCAATTCCAAACTTTGAGGTTGAAAATAAACTATATTTATAAAGTAAATATAAACTATATTTATGAAAGGATGAAACAAAATCAAGCAAAAGCCACTCATATTCAAAATGTATAAAGGAATTGCAATCTTATACTTGATTTTATTAATTTATTTTAAATATCACCAAAATCAACTTTGGGAGTGCAATAGAGCAATTAGTTTACTCCATAAAATCTATTACGTACCTCTGTATGCTCTATATGAATTTATTAACTACACAAATATTTATTTAATGTGTTCCGTGCATTCTGGGGATACAGCAGTAACCCAGATAGCCTCCCGTCCCTGCCTTCATGGAGCTTGCCATGTAGTGGGAGAGCCATGAATGTGGGGATCATACGACTGTAAACTTGGAAATGAGGTAAGGAGGTTTGCAGTTTAATGAAAGCCTACTGACCATAGGGAGAGCTGTCCATATCATAGAGCTTAGATTTTCTCCATGGAAGGGGGATCAAACTGAAATAAGAGCAATGAGCTGAAGAGGACAGGGAGAATTTCAGGCAGAGGTATGGCATATGCAAAGGCTTTGTGGTGGGACTAATAAAAGACCTTGTGACATCAGGATAGGGAACGAGGCTGGCTAGCATCTAGCTTGCCCACCAGCAACTTTGCGTACCTTTTCTTTCTTTCTTTCTTTCTTTCTTTCTTTCTTTCTTTCTTTCTTTCTTTCTTTCTTTCTTTCTTTCTTTCTTTTCTTTCTTTCTTTCTTTCTTTCTTTCTTTCTTTCTCTTTCTTTCTTTCTTTCTTTCTTTCTTTCTTTCTTTCTTTCGTCTTTCTTTCTTTCTTCTTTTTAAAGATTTTATTTATTTATTTGAGAGAGCGAGCGAGCATGCAAACAGGGGAAGCTGCAGGCAGATGGAGAAGCAGGCTCCCTGCTGAGCAAGGAGCCCGATGCAGAACTCAATCCCAGGACCCTGGGATTATGACTTGAGCCAAAGGCAGACATTTAACCAACTGAGCCACCCAGGCGTCCCAATCATGGACCCTTTCTTCAAGGTAGATGCAGACTGTACATGGATTGTTGAGTGGAGTGTGGTTGCATTTCTTTCCCCATCACCACCTTGCTGAATGGCCAAATGCAGGCCATGATTGCACAATACATATGGTAGCCCTGGGAAAGTAAAGCAAGATAATGTAATGGTGGGGAGGTAGGGAGAGGTCAATTGCTACAAGATGCTATAGACTGAATGCCTGTGTCCCCCCAAAATTCATATATGGAAACCCAATCCTTAATGTGTTAGTACTTAGGAGAGGGGCTTTGGAGAAGGGATTAGGTCATAGGGTGGAGCACTCATGAATGGGGTTAGTACTCTTATAAGAGGTTTCTTGCCTCTTCTACTGTATGAGGAGACAGGAAGAAGACAAGATGCCATGTATGAGCCACAAAGCCAGTACTCACCAGACACTGAATCTGCCAGTGCCTTGGTCTTGGACTTTCCAACCTACAGAACTGTGAGAAATAAATTTCTGTTGTTTATAAACTACCCAGTCAATGGTATTCTGTTACAGTAGACTGAAAGTGCTAAGACACAAGACTTTGCTGCCTTGTAGCAAATAAAAAAGAATGGTTTCTACTAAGCTTCATATTAAATGAGCTAATTTTACAACTTTAGTTTTGCACCGTTTCCAACATTTCTCAAGTTCTAACTCTGAATAGCTCTTTGACTAAATTGAACATAACATCTTGCCTTTGTCTTGTCTTTTGCATTCAAACACAATACCTGTTGTATTTTCAACCATTTACTATAATTCTGTTCAGACTGTCTAGACTAAGACATTGAATGTAATTTAGTAGACATACATGTGTGTTTAAATCAAGGCTTCGTAATGTCTTACATCAAGGTACTGTGGTTCTGTTAGAATTTAAAGGATATTATAACAGTGTCTTATAAAAGAGTTGTAGAGTAAATCAGCTATGAATCCATGCAGTCATTCATTCATTTATCCTTTTTTTTTTTTTAAACTCGTAAAAGTTCATGTTAGGTCTACTTTTATCAGGATCTGTGAGAAAGGGTAGAAGACTCAAGGAATCAGTCCCAGGCCCTGTACTGATTCCTACTGGGGAGATCACCTAAATAGCTTATTAAGGAACAGATATTTAGGAACAATAAGACTCTGACAAAGTATTAAATAAGGGGTGAGGGAAATCATTCTGGGCAGAGACTGTAAGGAGTAAGCCTGACAAAGAATGGAGGAGGAGCCTTCCAGATGGAGAGGTCAGTGGGAACGAAAGCAAGGAAGGAGAAAAGCATGTTGCTGGAGCATAAATGTGGGGAAGAGAGAAGCAAGGGCTGACACAGGATGGTAGGAGGGGCCAAGTCAAGGGGAGGCTTGAACATTAAGAAGCTTAAACTTAACTTTTTAGAGATGGGAAGCTATTGAAGAGTCTTGCTTCTTCTCTTGGGATCCATCTAAGGAGTCCATATGTATCTGGGCTTAAGGCTTCAGATCAGACTCTGTTCTTTACTACTTTGCCATGGGTCCAGCAGGTGTTTCACAAGTGTTTTTCAGAATGACATAATCAGGAATATGGTGGAAAAGCTGTTTTGTAATTCAGTTTAGTGGCTCAGATTTGCATTTTAGATATGTCACTGGATGTCCGGATAGAAGAACAGTTTGGCAGGGCCCCAGCTCTAAGCGCAGATACTAATGAGGAAAGCGTTGCAGTTGTCCAGGGGATAGAACCTCAGCGAAGACTCTTGTGGTGTGCAGGAAGAGAAAACAAAAACCTGAGAGGAGTATGGGAGATAAAAAACAAGCCATGCTCACTGCTTAATTGAATGTTTGGAGTGAGGTGTGGGGGGGAGAGAAATCAAGGATGACTCTTAGCCTTCTAGCTTGAATAGCAGAATAGAATGTGAAAAATCAGAAAAGATAAAGACATCGAAAGCACCAAAGCATTCATACACTGAATTAGGAAAAAATTTGGTGCAACAGGAAATTTCAACAAACATCGACTTTGTTCTTATCCATATGGAACCGCATTTAGTGACACGTAGTTGTTCGCAGCGCTATTAACAAGAAGTTTTTCTTTGGCAGGATGATGGTCCTCTAAACAGGCAGCTTCTTGGCACTGTCCAAGACAAACCCTTCCTGTAGCAGATTCGGTGCGTGTTCTTTTACTCTATCTATACATTCTTTCTTGTCATTTCAGATACTTATTAATCACACCTAACCTCTGCGTATCTGCTTTCTCTTCTCAGTTCTAAATAAACCTAATCCTTTAACTTCCACTCAGAGACTTTATTTTGCAAACTACGAAATCACTTTGCTTCTTCTCTTGGGATCCCATCCAGGGAGTTCATTCCTCAGTTTCAAGGCCTTAAATCAGACACATTTTCCCGACATTTCTACGCCTTGCATCCAGTAGGTGTTTGATAAGTCTTTTCAAAATGACAAAATCCTGAGGATGGTGGGAAGACTGTCTAGTAACTCCCACATGCTAGAATCCTATTTATTCCAGCTTTTTATCAGCACATTTGTAATCATTAACATGGCATCGGTGACTTCTATGTGATCCTCTCTAATCCTGTCTTTTGTTTATGCTGTATTTGCCTGTGACCAGGTCTTATCATCATTTCTGCACAGTTTGTTCTCCCCTTTTCACTTGTTCTGATTAAGTTTTTATTCTCATTATTTCTGTTTATTTTCAAGGTCATTTAAAATTATAATTATCTTCTCCAAGTTGCTAAGCTTCCCACTCAACTTGGTGCCACTAGTAATTTACTGAGCTCCTCCCAAATTCATCTGTGCCATTAAAGATGTTATAAAATATTTCTGGCTCAGGATGAGTCCTATGAAAACACACTCATGCTGTCCAGGCTGATATCGCATTGTGGATAACTGTCTGTTGAATATTTTTCTAACAGGTTTATGCTCTTAGCTAGTTGCAAAGAAGCTTAAATAGTAGTGAACAAAATAACATACGTCTGTATGGTATTATAGAATCCCCCACCATAGATCGTTTAATCTGTTGCTTAAATAACCCTGTAAAATAGGGAGAAGAAGGTTTTCTTAATCTCTGTTTCAAAGGCATAGAAGCTGAGATTCAAGGTAAGTGGCTTGAATAAGGTCACTCAGCTAGCAGCTAGTAGAACCAATTCTTAAATGCATATATGCTGGCTTCAGAACCAATGCCCTTGCTACTCTACCATGCTGAACCACACTGTTTATATATTAATACATGGTTTAAGATTAAATTAAGATCCCTTATTAAAAAATTCTGACTACTCCATTCCAACATTGATCTTCCTATTCTTTTAATACTTAAGGCATAACTGGTCTGTACAACACAATTCAATTCAACATGTACCAATTGTTCAGGAAGTGCGTAAGGCGCTGACCTAAACGCTGAAGGGTACATAAAATAATCATGACACTTTCTGAAGGAGCTATCTTAATAGATATCAAGGGGATAGACAGTTGAATCTGACAACAAGAACCACAAGCATAGAAAAAAATTATAGGGTGTTAGGTAGTATCTATTTATGTGAGGTTTTGAATTTTTATGTTTATTGTTTTAAGAAAAATGGCTCATTCCTTGAGAGCAGATTCCATGTAGTCTGTATCTGCATCTTCTAATCATACATAGCAAGTTCTGGGCTAATAGCATAGATTTTTAAAATACTTGTTGACCTACTTTGCTGATTGCACTCCATATTTACTGAATTCCTACTACGTGTCCAATGCTGTGCTAGGTATAATGTGGAATGCAAAACTCTGTCTTCAGCAAAGGGAGCACTAATGAAAGGGTGTGTTTGGGAGATAATTAGGACACACCTTGACCAGACTAGACTCTTGACTCTTGACTAGAGTTCAGGTTTTGAGGTGAGGAGAAGGAGGAGATAAGCTTGGAAGGATCAGATTGGTCCATAGTATAGAAGACCTTGAAAATCAAGCAAAAAAGCCTAGACTTGAGTGGTAAACAAGAAGTATAATTTCCATATCAAATAAATCCATTACCAAGGATGAGAAGAAATTTAAGATTATATCATCTATTGTTTCCTGTGTGGTAATGTAAGTACTCCAATTCCTATTATTTGAGAAATAATAAAATAAAAAAGAAGCTCTTCCTACCTCCTTGAAACGAAATATGTTTTCTTCAGTGTTCCTTTGGCCCACCTGTCTAGACATTCTTTATCTAGCAGCACCTTCATGGCATCCTTCTCCTTCTTCTGGAATCTCAGCCCTGCTTCTTTTGCTCCTTTTTCCACACATGTGTTTTTCCTGGGGCTGATGACCTTTTTCAGCCATCATTTGTGTTTGCAAATGATGATTAAAACCATTATGTTTTCAGTCCAAATGATTTAAGTTCTAATAAGCTACTCATTTTGTCATTTAATCAATTGACCCATCCATTCATTTGACATGAATGGGGAAGGCAAATGACATGGAAGAAATCTGGATTGTGTGGGCAATGTAAAGAATACAAAGAGACAGTTGAGGGCCCTGAGAAGCTTCCGAGCTAGGAATGCATTACAGTGCAATACATTCCAAGCTTCTTGTATAGCCTCACATTTAAGAATACCACTATAGCATGTGGTTTACTCCCTAAAGTAAAATGTAATTTAAAATATTTAAACATCTCATTAATATATTCCTGATACAGTGAGTGGGGAGGAAGAGGGAGAGAACTCTCAAGCAGACTCCCTACTGAGCACAGAGCCTGACATGGGGCTCAGAGGCATGGCCAATGAAATCATGACCTGAGCCGAAACCAAGAGTTGGAGTCTCAACCAAGTGAGCAACCCAGGCACCCTGCTAATTGTAATTTTAAAAAATCACACTGGAAGTAGTTTGGAGCACAGATAGAGGAAAGAACCAGCATGTCTAGAGGTAAGTAGACCAATGTGGAGAGAATAACCTTGGATGTTGTTTGGATTAACTTCATGTTACTAAAGGAACAGTCTCTGTTAAGTAGTGAGCTCTTAATGAATGTAGCTTCTAGAATTACTACTACTGGCATTATGTTACTCTTATTTGTATTACTGAAATAGTTTTGGTGAGAAATGAGAAATGATTAGAACATATACTAGAGTTTCAGAAGTAGGGATGGAGAAGAAAACCCAGATTCTCAAAAAGTCAGCTGGGTTAGGGTGTAGGAGAGTCTAGAATTAAGAAGGTTTTTTTTTTTTTTTTTTTTTTTTTTTTTTTAGATGACAGGATAAGGTAGAGGGAGAGGTCTAGAATGTGCTTTGAAACTTTGAATCATGGCTCATTAGTAGATTGTGATATCAATCTAGAGGGTTATGACTGGCCATTAAAAAAAACTCCAAATAGAACAGAATTGAAAGGTTCACGAGTAATTATTCTGCAAAACTTTTATGTGGCTGGTATAAGTAAGGGCATTTTCAGCGGGTCTGTAGTGTATCCAGGCACTATGTTTAGCACAGGTCTGGAAGAGTCTGGATGAATACAGTCCTCCAGCGGCAGGGCAGACAGCTCAGAGAAGACTAGCGCTCAGGTTCCTGAAGCCATACTGGTTCCGAGGGGGAAGCTGAGAGAAGCCATGCTTATATCTTTCCTTCAAACCTGCGTATTAGGTAAGAGATCAGTCCTCTTATGGATTAGAGGTATGAAGAAAGGACGGAAGTGTTGTTTGTTTGTTTGTTTGTTTGTTTGTTTGTATAGGAAACTCATCCATAGGGAGCAAAAGGAATTCAGAGTATGTGTTGCTTTCTAATAGATGATTTACCTTCCTCCAATTTTTGATGAGGTTATTGTCATGATTTTTATTTTCATAGAGATTGGCACTAAAATTGACATAAAATGGCAGTTTTGTGAATTCAGAAATTCAACCTGACATCACAATTCTAAGATCTCTGAAGAATTTTTGCTTCCATAAGGAAACAGTATCTTGCTTCAGTGAGAGCACGTGAGTCTTTTGGTTTTCTTCTTGCTTTTAGTGTCTGAACAGTGTTTTACTGCAGGCAAAGACTATTCTAAGACTCTGAGGTTGGAAACTGAACATAATTTGATTTTTAAAATAATTTATAACCATCTATCATGAATGTGTATCTCCATGTCAAAATTTTAACCTGTGACATGGACCCAGATTCTCACTGAGGAGAGTCCATATCTCTAAGCTAATGGAGCCACTAGGGCACTGCAGTGGGGGAAGGAGGGAGACAGTGTGAAACTCACTAACTGGACCATTAAGATTTCCAGTTTTCAAAGCCCTAGGATTTTTTTTTTCTCTCTCTTCTTCCCAATCCCAAAATACAACCACTTTCAAACCTTATTAATTCTATCTTTGAAATGTCTCTTGATTCTGTTTTATCCTTCCTGTTCATGCTACCACAGGGCATAGCATAAATTCCCGGTGCCTGGGTCATTATGCCCTGCTTCCACTCTGCCTTCTCCAGACAGCCCTTCCCTAGACCCATAGGCCCGTCTTCTCAGCGGCTGCTTCCATGGGATTGCTTGCCTCGCTCAAAACCCCTTGCCTGGGTGGCTCATTCCGTTAAGTGGTTGCCTCTTGCTTTCATTTTAGGTCATCATCTCAGGGTCCTGGGATTGAGCCCAGTGCTGGGCTCTGCCCTCAGCAGGGAGTCTGCTTGAGATTCTCTCTCTCCTTCTCCTTTTGCCTCACCTCCTCCTCACATGTGCAAGCTCATCTCTCTTTCTAAAATAAATAAATCAATCTTTAAAACAAAACAAAACTCCTTGATGAGACAACTAGGTTTCCATATAAGGAAAAACGAAGGGAGGGACTCTAGTCCTATCTTACATGATGCACATAATTCCAAACAGAATTAAAATCTAAATGTGAATGGCGAAACAAAAAATGGTTTACAAGGCGATTCAGGAAAGGATCTTCATTACATGGAGGGTCACGAAGGGTTCTCTAAACAAACACAGGAAGCACTAACAAGAACAAAAGAGATAGATAGTTCAGTCTAAATTAAAATGAGAAATTAATGTTAAGAGGAGTTTTATCCAAAAACACCATATAAAAAATGAAAAGACAAGCTTTAGCATAGGAGAAGGTATTTGCAACACATACCCAACAAAACCCTAGCATCCAAAATATTTTCAAGAACTCCTACCAAACAATATGAAAAAAACAGACAACCCAATGGAAGAAAAGACAAGCAAAAAAACCAGGCACTTTCCAAGAGAAAAAAACAGAAACAAACCAACAACTCCTTGATGAGTGTTTATTGTCTACAACTCAAACCCCAAATTCTGCCTTCAAGGTCTTTTGCAAACTTGACCCCCCAAAGATTCACTTCCACCCACTTTTTCTAAGACCTTCAAACAGTCAAACTTACTATTTCTCAAGTACACCTTGTCTTTTCCTCTCGCCAGGCTTTGAAAAGCCAATACAAATGCTGCAGCTTCTGGAATACCTCCTGACTGCAACCATGCACACACCATCCATCCCCTCTGACATGAGGATGCACGTTCATCCATTTGTTTTAAAATGCCTCCTGATCCTTGTATTCTTCCTTTGTTTCAAATTTTTCCTTTCTCCGTTCATCTCCTTTCCTTCAACCAGACACTGAAACTTGCCGAGGTCAGAAAACACATCTCCCTTTAAAAAAAAAAAAATCTGTATATTTTTCTAGGATGTACTTTATGTGGAGGGGATATTTTTGACTCATGAGAGAACATCTTTTCTGGGTATTTTCTCAGTGTAAATGAAGTCATCGTAAGAGCATCTGCAATCACTCTCAAGCTTTGCCCTTCATCTCATTGAGTTTGAAAAAACATTTTGCTAAAATAAAAGTAATTTCTTTCTACCTTTTTCTTTAGTTCATGTCATCCACATCCATGTCCACTTTCTCTTCTCACATCAAAGGACTCCTACTGTGCTACAGATCCAATCTCCTAAGTATTTCTTGGATCTCTTATAGATCTCAGAGCCCACCTCTTATCCATCTTCATGGCCACTGCCTGGGTTTTGGTTCTCATCCTTCCACCTGGAACTTTCCATACACTCTTTCTTGAGTCTGAGCTGTCCTCCAGACTGCTACGGGACTGTAGCAACTCACAAAGCAATCTCACAACTTGCTTTGATGGCTTTGCTTCCAGGCTAATGCATAAAGTTCTCCAAGGAGGGAGGAGCACAGTGGTCCTGCTTTGTTCACAGACAGCCCAGCACTTGACTCCTGGCGCTGCCACCTGTACTTGAGTGGGAATAGGATGAAAAGGAGACAAAGAATTAATGCAAAGGACTTCCAAAGAAATAACCGTTTATGGACAACAAGAGAGGAGGAGTAATCAGCAATGACTTTGGGCTTTTGAGTTTGAAAATGGTATGTATGATGAGACAATAATTGGAAATTGATAGCAAGGAGTGAACAAATAGTTCTTGTTCAGTGGATGTTAATATGGTACATTTGATCCTTAAAATATTCTCACTGAGTGGAGACCATTTTCTAGAATTGTTCATTGTTATTTTGGGCAAGTCACTCAAACTGTGCTTCAGTTTCCTCATTTATAAAATGTGGATAATAACACCTACCCCACAGGGGTATAATAAGAATTAAATAAGATGACAAGTTATAATCTTAGAATGGCAACTGGTACATAGTTTGGGATGAGAAATTGCCAGCTATTATAATGATAATGGTGGTGGCATATGAAATGTTTGACCTTCTGGCTCCCCTCTCCACCCAAGCCAAAGTAATCACACTCCTTAAACATCTCTTAGCCAGGGGTGTTCTCATCATCCCCTTTCTGCAAATAAAAAGTAAGTACACTTGTCATTCTTTAGAACCAATTCTAAATTCCCTGTAATATTTCCTTATTATTCTAGGTACTGTGAGCAAGTCTTACTTTCAGGGTCCCCAAAAGTTTAATGTAATTTTTGAAGCCCCTGTATTATTATAATGCTATTATGATGTGATTATATGTTATGGTATTTAACACATGGAATTTCTTCATTGCAAGAAAATGTCTATTTAAAAATAGGGCTTATTGTTTTATTTACTCAATATAAAACAGTGCTTATTATAAAAAAAAGTTGGAAAAAAAGCTGAAGATTGAAAAAATCTGTAATATGATCACCTAAAGATAACCATCATTTATAATTGATATCTTTACCTAAAATATCTTAAGGCATTTAAAAAATTTCATTGGGTTTATCCTATGTACGGCTTTGATTTCTGACTTTTTTAAAATTTGATTTTGGCCTGAAGTTCATACCATGCAAGGGTGCCTATCTCAATAATTTTTTTTGACCACACTGTCAAAAACTTTATCAGTCATAAAATCTCATGTGCTCTGCTCTTCTCATCCCCGTTTCTGCCTTCCTCATTTCAAAAGTGCCTAAGTGTGCTACATTACATCAGTGTTTGTTTCGTGAATTAAAGTCTATTTAACCATTATGGCGTTAGGCACCCTACTTTCTTTTCTAAGAGATGAAACAATTTATTGTCCTTAATAATTGATATTTGAAATTCACCTTGGTATCATTCATAAGTTTTGTTCCATAGGTTTGAAAATAGTTAAGATGTGAAAAATTAGGTTGGCATGATGATGTCTACATATGCTGGCTTCCAATCATCATTCTTTGTTTGGAAGAATTAGAGTATTAAAGAGATGGAAAAAAAATGTAGCACATTTGTTCTTGGGCAAAGGACTAATTTACGTCTGGAAATTGTCCTTTAAAACAGCAACATTTAACGTCAACTCTGTCTTTTCAGAGGTGAATTCAAAGAGAATCTCAAATTCTGTTATTTCTTTTAACGATTAGCTCTGCTTGGGAGGTTAGACATATCTCTGAGGTGTGCTTTGATAAACATTTCCCATTCTTCTGGATGAGAAAAGCATCAAGAAATCTTTGTTTTTAAAGATTCATTAATGTAAGGATAGCATTCTTGCTCTTGTATAAAAAGTTTGTCTCCAGACTTCTGGTTAGTGAAGGAAAGATCTGGAGAACCTAAGAAAAATCATGGAGGTAGGTTTTATAAAGAATCCTTTAGAGAGAAAAAAAAATACTATTATTATTAATAAATTATGAGGTGTGCTTTTTAAAAAAAAATCTTAATGTGTTTTAGCAACTGATAGGTATTGGTTGCATTTTTAATTATCTAGGAATATTTTAGTTTTGGTTAGCTGAATGTTAGGAATGTTTTATGCAGTATTTCCTAATTTCCTAGTGTCACAGCTGAGGTTAAGGGCTGCTTCTGAAAGGATACCCCTGTGTAGGATCTGCTTGGTTAGAGAGAACTCCCTGGGAAAAAACAATCGTCCACACTTATCTAAAAGTTGGCACTATCATGAATGAGAGGCATAATAATATTATGGTAAGATAAATTTCCTTTTTCAGTCAATGTGGGGACAAAGGAATGGGATAAAGATGAAACAGCTTCCCTGTGGCTCTGGAGTTAACTAAAACAGAGTTCCTTAAAATATTGTTTATTGCAGTGATATTTGTGCTACTTGGTTAAAGATCTCAACATCTTTACAGTCCAATTTCTCTTCAAAGATTTTGTGACATTTCTAGAAGAATTAACTCCAGTCTGAAAATTGGCAAATAGTACCTCAGTGTAAGAACAGATCATTTCAGGGGGAGAAGGAAAGACTCAGACATTTATGGGTCTATAAAGGAATTCTCTTTTAAGAATTTTTCTCTTTGTTCAAGGAGGATTTCTTCATTAAAACAAAACAAGACGAGTGTTAGAACTTGACTTACGTGCGCTAATCATGAAGTAATGTGAACACAGTAAAATTTAACCAGCGGCTCACTGTTATGGACCAAATTGAATTCATTTATTCGAAGAAAATACTTTTCTAATGATTTTACTAACCGACTCCTAATTCTTTGCAAAAAGGATGTAACGAGAGAAAATTTAAAACACGAGAGAAGTATAAACAAATGATAAATTCAGGGCAGGAACTTTGCTCCGGACACCTTGTTTTGTTGCTGCTGTGTTTCATTTCTTTGTTCAGCATTTTTAAGAGAAGAGTGCGTGGCTGCTAGTTAGAAGGTTATACTCCCCCTCTTTTTCAGGGAGAACCAGGCATAGAAATTATGATGTGTGCCATATTGTAAAAAGAAACATTTGCTTCGAAGCTTGTAGCTGACATTTTTACTCAAGATCTTGTGCTTTCAAGGCAATGAAAAGCTGGAAAATGTTTTCCTTTTAGAGTGTGAGGAGGATCTCACATTAAAATAAGCCCTATTTACTGGTTTCTGATTACAAATGTCATGTTTTGGCTTATTTCTTCCACTAGGTGCTGGTTAACCGCAAGTATGATCTGTTGTATGTTGCTACAGAGCTGGACCCGCTCTGAACATACTGTGGGGTTTGGACATCTACGTTTTCTTCTTTTTCTAGAACTTTTGTGAAATGTTTCTGATAGTGTTTTAGTAAAATATGAGGAAATGGTTAAGTTCTCAGAGTGTTAAGTAAATTTAGTTTCATTAGCTCATCACATCTGAAATTAACATATCTCATCTTTAAATATTTTAAAATTTTCTTATTTTCTTTCTCGTTTGCTAAAGAATCCTGTTTTTCTTGACAAGCACAAGATTCATGTGAGGACCTGTATGGACCTGTCCTCATGTGCTCCACCATCGATTTCCACCTCAGCCGGCAAAGGACTGTACAGGTAAATGTGACTCTCTTTGCTTCTCCTCTTCACCTTGGCTTTTCAGTGGTTGGGTGAGCAAGGCACACAGAGCAGGGGACACTCAGCGGGACCTTGTTCCTGCTCATGTGACGAATGTCTCCTGATGCTGTGACCAATCATCCATATGGAGCAGTTGCGCATAAAATTGCAAATCTCATCTTTTACACGAACTGTTTAAAACTTGCATGAATTTATAAGCTTGATTAGCACAGATCCTGACATAATCAGTAATAAACATATATAGAACAAACAAATGAATGTCATAAGTTTTCTTATTCATGGGCGCCTGGGTGGCTCAGTCGTTAAGCGTCTGCCTTCGGCTCAGGGTGTGATCCCGGCATTCTGGGATCGAGCCCCGCATCAGGCTCCTCCGCTGGGAGCCTGATTCTTCCTCTCCCACTCCCCCTGTTTGTGTTCCCTCTCTCACTGGCTGTCTCTCTCTGTCAAATAAATAAATAAAATCTTAAAAAAAATAAGTTTTCTTATTCACAAATCAAGTTAATAGGTCATAATAGCTCTCTCACTGAATGTTAACTCCACAAAAGCAGAAATGATTTTCTATTTTTTTTACTGATGGGTCTTCAGTATTTCACATTCATTCATTCAAGCACCAAGTATATATGAAACCTGCAAAGTACTGGAAGGAGAGTGTTGAATAAAGCATGAATGACTCCTGCTTTCATGGGTGTGTAGTTACTGGGATGAACAGGTGCTAAATAAATTACCAAAAAAACCCCCACAAACATATAAATGCTAATAAGGAAAAAAAAGTGTACAAGAGATTTTAAGAGACATACTAAGTAGTAGTATTATTAGTAATACTAATAGTAAGTAGTAATAGTAAAAGTTTGGGAGTAGTGGTGGTCAGGAAAGGCTTCTCCCATTTAAGGGAGCCCTGGATGATTACTAGGATTGGCTGGGAGTGCAATGAGTAGAAGAGTAGCTCCAGGTGTGGCTGGAGAGGTAGATGGATTAACTCATGTAATATTGGTAAGAATTGGGAATTTATTCTAGTACTAAGGCATGTCATTAATGAATTTTGAGCACAGAGTGAACCACGTTATTTTTTTAAATATATTTTTATTATATTATGTTAGTCACCATACAGTACATCACTAGTTTTTGATGTAAAGTTCCATGATTCCTTACTTGCGTATAACACCCAGTGCACCATGCAATATGTGCCCTCCTTACTACCCATCACCAGCCTATTCCATTCCCCCACCCCTCTCTCCTCTGAAGCCCTCAGTTTGTTTCCCAAAGTCCATAGTCTCTCATGGTTCATTCCCTCTTCTGTTTACCACTCCCCTTCTTCTTCCCTTTCTTCTTCTACCAATCTTCTTATTTCCTATGTTCCATAAATGAGTGAAACCATATGATAATTGTCTTTCTCTGCTTGACTTATTTCACTTAGCATTATCTCCTCCAGTCCTGTCCATGTTGCAGCAAATGTTGAGAAATCGTTCTTTTTGATGGCTGAGTGATATTCCATTGTATATATGGACCACATCTTCTTAATCCAGTTATCTGTTGAAGGGCATCTCGGCTCCTTCCACGATTTAGGTATTGTGGACAATGCTGCTATGAACATTAGGGTGCATATGGTCCTTCTCTTCACTACGACTGTATCTTTGGGGTAAATACCCAGTAGTGCAATTCCTGGATCATAGGGTAGCTCAATTTTTAACTTTTTAAGGGACATCCACACTGTTTTCCAAAGTGGCTGTACCAACTTGCATTCCCACCAACAATGTAGGAGGGATCCCCTTTCTCCACATGCTCTCCAACATTTGTTGTTTCCTGCCTTGTCAATTTTTGCCATTCTAACTGGTATAAGGTGGTATCTTAGTGTGGTTTTGATTTGAATTTCCCTGATGGCTAATGATTTTGAACATTTTTTCTGTCTCTCTTCACAGATGACATGATATTCTATATAGAAAACCCAAAAAACTCCACCCCCAAACTACTAGAAGTTATAGAGCAATTCAGTAATATGGCGGGTTACAAAATCAATGCTCAGAAATCAGTTGAATTTCTATACAGGAGCAATGAGACTGAAGAAAGAGAAATTAGGGAATCCATTCCATTTACAATAGCACCAAAAATCATACGTTATCTTGGAATTAACAACCAGAGACGTAAAGGATTTATATTCTAGAAACTGCAAATCATTCTTGAAAGACATTGACGAAGACACAAAAAGATGGAAAAATATTCCATGCTCATGGATTGGAAGAATTAATATAGTTAAAATGTCTATGCTACCCAGAACAATCTACACTTTCAATGCCATCCCGATCAAAATACCAATGACATTTTTCAAGGAACTGGAACAAACAGCCCTTAAATTTGTGTGGAACCAGAAAAAGGCCCTGAATCCCCAAGGAATTGTTGAAAAGGAAAAACAAAGCTGGGGGATCACGTTGCCAGATTTCAAGCTACACTACAAAGCTGTGATCACAAAGACAGCATGGTACTGGCACAAAAACAGACACATAGACCAATGGAACAGAATAGAGAGCCCAGAAATGGACCCTTGGCTCTTTGGGCAACTAATCTTTGACAAAGCAGGAAAAAACATCTGCTGGAAAAAAGACAGTCTCTTCAATAAATGGTGCTGGGAAAATTGGACAGCTACATGTAAAAGAATGAAACTTGACCACTCTCTCACACCATACACAAAGATAAATTCCAAATAGATGAAAGACCTTGATGTGAGATAGGAATCCACCAAAATCCTAGAGAACATAGGCTGCAATCTTTGACATTGGCCACAGCAACTTTTTTCATGACACATCTCCAAAGTCAAGAGAAACAAAAGAAAAAGTGAACTTGTGGGACTTCATCAAGATCAAAAGCTTCTACACAGCCAAGGAAACAGTCAAAAAAAACTAAGAGGCAGCCCACGGAATGGGAGAAGATATTTGCAAATGACACTACAGATAAAAGACTGGTATCCAAGATCTACAAAGAACTTCTCAAACTCAATACACAAGAAACAAATAAACAAATCAAAAAATGGGCAGAAGATATGAACAGACACTTTTCCAATGAAGAGCCACGTTATATTTTAAGAAGATCACCTGGCTGCTGCATGGAAATTGAATATAGTGGAGCAAGAGTAGAGCAGGGGAGAAAAATCAGGGGCTATAACAATACTTTAGGCGAGAAATTGTTGGCTTGTTCCCAGGAGGGTGGCAATGAAGACGTCAAAGGTAAGAGTGGGTGGGTTCAATATGTTCTGGAGGTCTGATCCATGGATCTTGGTGATGGTTTGGATGTGGAGTAAAGGATGAAAAAGGTGTCAGTAATCGCTACCAGGTTTCTAGGTTGAGCAACTGGTGGGTTTTAGTGTGATTTATAGAGAAAAGGGAGAATTAAATAGGAGTAAATATCAGGTAGATGATCAAGAAATCAGTTTTCGACCTGTTAAATCTGGAATCCCTGTAAGACACCTAAGTGGTGATATCAAAGAGGAAGATACATAAAAGATGTCTGGCTCAGATCTATACATTTAGAGCTCACCAACATCTAAATGGGTTTTAAAACCAGAGGCAAGGGTAAGATGGCCTAGAACAGTACTTTCCAAACTTGTTGGAACATAGAGATTCCTGAGCAATTATTTAAAATATATACTCATAGGCTCTACCACAGATCTCTTGAGTCAGAATTTCCAGGATTGGTTAAGAGGTAATCCGTGTTCTTAATAAGCACCCTAGCTGCTTTTTATAATCAGGTATATTTGGGAAACACGGAGCTAGACAAAGCATGTGGACCAAGCTCAGAAGAATTCAAGTATTTCAAGGTATGGGGAGGAGGGATAGTGGGACTACGGGTATCAGGAAGATGAATGGGAGAACAAAGGTAACATTAGAAATCGTAGGGTCTAAATCAAACACTGGCACTCTCAATCCCTTTGCTACAGATTTAACAAACAGCCCCACTAAAGAGCTTTATTTTCTATTTTCACATTTCATGTTACTTTCAAAGATGTCAATATCTTTATTCAATATAGTTTTATACACACAAAACTTTCCCGTACATCTTGCCAAATTATAAGGCAGCAGGCAATTGGAATTATTTTTGCTCTTTCTGTACTTAAAATATCGTCTCCCTCGAGTAAAACAGTGCCATCTGAGCCAAATAAGTATATTTTGACGAATTTGGAAGCTAGAGATAAAAATCCTGGCCTCATAAATGCAAGCAGCCCCAGAACTCTTTCTGTCAATATGGCATTTCACCATTAGAATGTGATCATTTAAAATCATAAACAGCAAGTATAATGAGGCTGTGAAGATTGCATATGAGGTGTGACATTCTTTTCTGTGAATTTCATAACTGCCATTTTGATTTTATTGTGGTTTACTTCATCCTCAATGGTGCTATTAGGAAAACCAAAAGAGTCTCTTGCTCTTAAAATTTAAAACTCTTGCTTTTAGCTAAGCCCAGGCCACTAAAAGGAAGGAGGAAATGCAACCCTGCATTTCAGTGTCACAGCCTTACACCCTAAATTCAAGTCAAATTATATTTGTTAAGATCAAAAGGAATTTCTCTGGTTATTTGTTTGCAGATTTAAAATTTAAAGGAAAATGTTAAATAGTATGAATATATACATTGCACTTCCTATCTCTATACAAGTGTTTGAAATTGATTGAGTTTATTCTATAAAGTTTGGTGGTTTCTATTTTCTGCCTTTATTATCTAGTGTTTAAGTGAAGGTGAGCTTAGCCGATCTGTTTTATGTCTATGTGACATGCATCCTCCTTCTTTTTTGGCTCTCTTCTCCCTTTTGGGTCTTGACTTCTATCACTATTTTGGAAAGTCAGGAAGTCAGCCAGAATAAAATGAAGCCTAGCAGATTTTTTTTAATAGCATTTATTTAGGATGGTAATTCCAGTGGCAGCGAGTCCACCATTAGCAAGGATATATTGGTTACTTTTATTACGTATGTCTGAATTCCTTGTCTGTCATGCCACACATAAACCCAGAAGAGAACAGTTAGCAGATTTGTGGTTTGCACTGTCTCCGAGATGTTACTTTAAATACCTGATTCATAATTCTCTGGAGGGAAATCTCATCCTCTGGAATGGTGGGAGATCAAGGGGCTGGGATGCCTTTAGAGGGAGAGTGGGGCTTCTGTGCCTTGCAAAACCCAGTTATTTCTTCAGCTAAGGCTGGAATTTTAAATCTCAAGAATACAGTTAAAAACCCTGTCTTCTTGGTTCTGCCCCCTGCTAATTGTCAGTCAAGGCAATGATTTAAAAAAACTGAAATTTAGACTCAACAATACATCAAAGGTATAGTTTTCTTTTTATTTATTTATTTGATCAAGAGAGAGAGAGAGCAAAAGTAGGTGGAGGGGCAGAGGGAGAGGGAGAAGTAGACTCCCGCTGAACAGAGAGCCCAAAGTGGGGCTTGATCCCAGGACCCTGGGATCATAACCTGAGCCGAAAGCAGACACTTAACTGACTGAGCCACTGAGGTGCCCCTGGAAGGTCTACTTCTGAGCAATTCATGGTATAAGTATGGACTTGCTGATGCAGAAACATGTTGATGATGTTCATACTGACAACATTTGAATATGATAAGGTATGGGAGTACATCATCATATGCTCTGAGGGAGAGCAAGTTATCGAAAGGCATCTGGATATCATGGCAACAGCTATCCCTATTGAACCTTCAGGAATAAGGACTAACACTTCTTCTAGTGGCTTTTGTATCTCCATGCATTTCATTTATATCATTCTCCTTGAGAAGAATGCATATTCTAGCATTTTCTTGATAGGTGGGAAAGTTAATGAGGTTAGGGAGAATACCAAGAGAACAGAAAGAGAGGCCTTGTATTCTAATATTGGCCTTTTTTGGATTTCTTTGCAATTTGTGTCCTCAGGATGTGATGGAATGGATAGACGGAAGTGATGATGGAATCAGGGCCAAATGAAATGACCAAAGTGTGGGTTCTATTCATGCTACTTATCATCTCTGCGACTTAGTTTCTGCATCGTAAACTGAGATAATAACACCTCTCCTGAATATTCCACAAGGTTTTTCTATAGAGAGCAAGTGAAAAAATCCCTATAAAACTCTAAGATTTCATACCAATTTAAAAATATTTGTACCGAGATAGCCAAGTGAATATTGTAAAGAAACGAAGAAGTTCAAACAGTAGTGAAATATGTCAACTTACTCAACTACAAATAAAATTGAAAAAATCAAATTAGGAAAGTAAAATTTAAAAACAAAGAAAAGAAAGGTGCTAAGAGAGTAGATCTAAAAACAAATAGTAGAAGTAGCAAGAGTTGAAATTGCAGTAGTGGAAATAGGGGCGGCAGCCAGCATTTGTTGAGCATTCCGCATATTCTATGAACTGATCCGGCTGTCAGTTTCCCTAGATACATTGCCTTCATATTCACAGTGACTTTATAAAGTAGATTAAGAAAAAAAAAACTCAACTGCATAAATGAAATTGCATTTCAGTGAGAAGTGAAGCAATTTCCCCAAAGTCACTCAACAGAGAAGTACAGAAGGGCGTCAGTAATCACCATTGGAAAAATGTCACATGGATCTGCATGGAACAAAAGGATACAGCTAGCACAAATTTCCAGCACTTTGCTTTTCTTCCTGCTGGGGGCTGTCATGAATACATTCTTAATGTCACAATTTCATCTTTGGCATTAAGATCCCAAAGAATACAGATGAAAAGGGCGTTCATTTTTCTTTGATTTTTTTTGGAAACTAACATCATTGGAAGAGACTCTGAAATTACCAAGATCTTTCTGTGCTACTTTATACACAGAGAAAGAATAGGAAGCATAGTGTCTATGTTGCATGCTTCCATTCAGTTTCCAAAACAACCTGATAGAGATTTTGAAAACACTTGCACCTAAGTAAATGTGTTCATGAGACTAATGCCAGAGAAAAACGAGAAGGTCACTTTATAAAATAGATTACTAACTGGAAAATATCAGTGAAATTGCAAGATCTCTTTCTTCAAATGAGTATGACTATAAGGTAATTCCTAAAATGACTAAGCTTTGGAAAGAGCAAGCTTGACAGTTATTACAAATGGCAAAATAATTTAATACACACACTTAAATAATGATGCGATATCTTTCAAACATCATATTGTGTTCTTAAAAAACTATAAATATATAATATAAAAAATGTCATATGGTTAATAATGTCCTCTGTTGTAAGATAGTACTACTAGAAAAAAAATCTTGTAACTGAAAGTAAGTTTAAAGAAATTACTCATCTCAAGAAAAAAAACCCTAACAGGAAATTCATAGACAATCTTCTAACAGCCAACAAACATATGAAAAGAAACCAAACACAAAAACTTGCAACTTGCTATTAAAACATTCAGAATAAAAGGAGAAAAACTATTTCACCTATCAAAAGGCCAAAAGGTTAAACAATTTAAATCTAGTAAGTCTTTCTGTGACTGGCAGGCTTACTGGCTGCTGGAGGAAGGGAAGGTGATATCATCATTATGAAAAGACATTTGGAAATGTTTTCAAATAACTTCAAAAATTTCATATTTTTTGATCCAGTAGTTCTATGTCTAAGCAAATAGAGATGAAACAGGTTAAGTTGAAGTATCGTCATTTGATTGTTTTGCACAGTCAAAAGTTAGAAAAACACTATTGCAAAATAGAGAAATATTTTAGTGAGTATACTTACATATGGCCGTGCATATCTAACCATTAATAAATTTTAGAATATTATCTAATGTAGCAGCTTACAAGTAGTTGGAAAAAACAAATATAAAAACACAATGTATACCCATGGTTTTGTTTAAAAACATGAATCATAGAAAAAATATTAGAAAAAAACATAATGCTGAATTTGAGTGGAGGCATAAAAGTTAGTTTTTCTTTATAGGCTTCTGTATTTCCAAGTTTTATACACGATCGTATAATATAAAAGCTTATATGAAATTGTTCATAAGTGTATTATATAACATTCAAAGAAATTGAGTGATGCTGAGCAATAAACTATTTTGACAGTTAATTAATGAAGTAAGTAATTAACCGTAATAGACCATCATTTTATTTATAAAAATCAAATATTTATACTTCTCAAAAAGAACTCTTCCTGACATTTTATTTGGCTTGAAGGGGACCCTGATGTGGTCAGACATGAGATCCTTCAATTATTTAAAATGAATCCTTCAATGCAACTACTTTCTTCCTCTGCAAGTAGAATTTGTACTTTTTCCTATTTCTATTGTTATATTTTCTTAGTTGTCCAAATAATCTATGCCTAGAGAGATAATGTTCTGGCAACCCATACTGGTTGTTCCTTTCTTCATAGTCACTAAAAAAGTAAATCCTTCAGGAGAACATTTCTTTAGCTTACTTTTTCATTATTTCCAGAGGCAAAAACTGGCAGGGCAATTTATAATTCAATTTTTGCTAAATCCATGACACCCAATATATATGTCAGGCATTTCAACGGCAGGGTACTTTGGGGATAGGTGATAAATTGTACTGATTATAAGTGCAAGCTGTTCTTCTAAAACATGATATCAAAAAGAAGGTAGGTACTATTAGGAAAATGTAATGTATCTTTCGATTGTCCAGAAACATCAGGGCTAATCGCTTCATGTGAATATATTCCCCTTAGTGTTATATAGCAGAATATTACGGTTCTTACCATGTTTTTGATAGCACTCGTCTGGAGAAAGGGGGAAAAAGATGCTATCAGTTCCCAGAATCACAGGCTGGTAGTCTTTCAGCAGACACATAGCTCTTAGAGCTGCAATAACTCACACCAGCCAGAAACGACTCACTCTGAAACCCGAAACATGGCCCTAATCATTTTAGGACCGTGTTGGTATATATGAGTAGTATAAATATTATTTTATAATATAATCTCCTCTGATCTTTTTAAACATCCTTTCAGTGTTCCAGATATTGCCCTGTGTGATACGTACGGCTTAAGCAAAGCCACGGGATCTCTAAGGTTATCTCCCCAAAATGCTTAAAAACAAAAGTGGACAATTGAAATATAAAATTCTGCTTTGGCGGTAGACACATACACACCCACACATGCTGCGGTTAAGTTTGGCATTCCATTCATGAGTGAAGTAATTAAGCAAAGCAAACTGGTAGGGTGGCTCCAGGCCTAAGCGTAGGGAATGGGCTAGGGAGCCTTTCACCTCTAGGTCAATGGTTTCTGTTTAATCGGGCTGTTAATGACTAAAAGTCATTGTTTCCATCTGAGAGCTGTTTGGTCTCAATGTGAAGTAAGTTGGTGGTCTGCTATCAGTTTCTCATGTGCAAATGTACAGATCGTGAAACCCGCTGCTGCTTTTGCTAGGCTGTTCGACAACTCAGTAAAAATCTTGCTGTTTGAAGGAAATGACAAAACAGCTCTCTCTCAGAGCATTGCCTCAATCAGAAAAGGTATTCGTAAATAGAAAGTTATAGAAAGATAATTGACATAAAATAATAGAGGATTCATGAATGGACTTTTACTACTTAGAGTAGTCTTTTTATATAATTGCCTTCACAAACCTTAACTTATTTGAACCTTAGAGTGAATGTATATGACAGAGGCCATGAGGATAATCATGCTTTAAAGTTTCGGAAACCAAAGCTCAAACAGGCCAGTGCTTGCCTTAAGATCACGCAAGTAGTACGTTTTTACATCTGTGCTGGAGTCGTATGATAGCTTCTTGGAAGAGGGGGGGCTTGAGGAGGGCTTTCGAGAACTGGGAGAATTTGGGTAGAAGAGAAAAACAAATGATATTCCATGAAAGATGTCAGCTTGAGGAAAATCAGAAAGGTAGAAATTAGGGGCGCCTGGGTGGCTCGTCCGTTAAGTGTCTACCTTTGGCTTAGGTCATGATCCCAGGGTACTGGGATCGAGTCCTGTGTGTTGGGCTCCCTGCTCAGTGGGGAGTCTGCTTCTCCTTTTCCCACTGCCTGCTCCCCCTACTTGTGCTCTCTCTCTCTCTCAAATAAATAAATAAATAAATAAATAAATAAATAAATAAATAAAAATTTTTAAAAAGGTACTAATTAGCACAGTGTGTTCATAGAATGCATTGCATACATTTTACATTGTATGTTCCCACAGGAATGCATTCCAATATAGTTTTCAAATAGTTTTAACATACACACACAACTATATTAATGAACACCTGTACATTCACACCAAGTTTATGTAAGCAATAACGAATTGTTAGTGGTGTTCTTTCAACAGAAAAGGTAGCAGTAAAGATCCATTCAGAACAAAGCATGTAACTATTTATGAGGAAACAGATGTGAAGCTGCTGCTGGAAATAGACAAGAAGCATGTAAACCTCTTTTCAGAGACATGAGCAGCGGTGGAAAGATAAAGGCTCTTATGATCCTAATAATAAACTAACAATATGTCTTGATTAGGGAAGAAAGGCTTCTGGTAATCCCACAGATAAAAGAAGTTATTGTGGAACTTTTCAGTCAAAAAACTCCCCAAAGTCCATAGAACAACCTGCTAGAGTTGTTAGAGAAAAATCTAGGTCAGGAATCTGTGCTTCTCAGTTGGGAGACGAACACTTCCACATGCAGGGACTGGAAAATAGTAGGGATAATTTTGGTTTCCGGTATGATAGGGACTCTAATGGGCAAGGCCAGAGATGCTCAGCTTCAGTCCCCCTCTGTGAACACTTGCTCTGTCCCCAGTGCCAGTAGTAGCCTGACCAAGAAACACTGTTAACATTTTTCTCACCAGTTTTTCTGTAGACCCAAGACTGTAACTCCAACACCCACAAAGACTCATTATCTCAATAGTTTTATCTTTATTTTTTCTTCATCTACTTCAATTTTGCCTTCACTTTTTTTTAAGTAGGCTCCATGGCCACCATAGAGCCCAATGTGTGACTTGAACTCACAACCCTGAGATCAAGCTCTGAGTTGATATCAAGAGTTGGAGGCTTAACCAACTGAGCCACCCAGGCCCCGCTTCCCTCCACTTTAAAAAATGATATTCCTACTAAGATTATTCCACCAGCAGTGTGCCTGCTTGAGGGAAGTCTGCTTGAGGATTCTCTCTCTCCTTCTCTCTCTGCTCCTCCCCTCACTCATGCTCATGCTCTCTCTCTCTAAAACAAATTGATAAGTCTTAAAAAAAAAAAGATATTCCCACTAAGATTATCCCTAAACTAAACACCTTATCCAATGGGTGCTCTTCAGTTATCATCTTTATTGGACATCCCCTTTTTCTGGAAACTCTCTTCTATATTGACTCCCTCAAGGTCATTCTTTCTGACCTTTCAGAGCACTCCTCAGTTGTCTCTGTAGGTTTCTCTGAGTTTATCAATTCCTTAATACCAATGTTCTCTAGGGTCCAATTCTTAGCTCCCTTTTCTTTTCTTATTAAGTTTTTTTCCCATGCCCGTGGCCTTGGCCACCACTACTGATGATTCCCAAATCTCTATCTCCAGTGCAAATCAGTCTTCTGATTATGAGACCAATAGTGTCTAAACAAGGTCAATTGTCTACTGCATATCTCCACCTTCACACCACAAAGACAGATTTGGGTTTTCAGCAGTGTCATAATTATGCCACTCTAATCTTTTCCTTTCTGTTTTCATCCAAGTGACATGTTTTTATTAAGTGGAGCTAAAAATAAAAATATAAGTAGAGCCTCCTAGTTTGGCTGAGGATATAAACCTAAGTAATTACAAAAAAGGAGTGTTCACAATTCCATGGGAGACAAAAGAGGGAGGGTTCAACTCGGAAAAGGGAGATAAAAGGGGTGAGTAGTTAGAGCCCAGGAAACATCTTAGGGTACAGGACACTTAAGCTCAGAGTCCCCCATATGATCAGAGGCATTCTGACAAACGAACTAACAAGGAACATGTCCATGTGGTTGAGAAGGATTAGGGCATGTTTTTGCACCTCTCCGTCATCCGGTGTGACTTTGAAGTGCACAGGAAGAGGGCATGGGTGCAGTGAAAGAGAGGCAGCAACCAGATCACAAAGCTCTTCCATTTCTCTGCAAATTAATTTGGACCTTATCCTATAGGCCACTGAACAATCGAATGCGTTTAACTAGAGGTTGCCTGACAGCATCAGCTTTGTGTTTCTGGTGATTCGTCTCAATGTGGTAAAGAGGTTGATGAAGACTGCAGAGCAGTACCTAAGGAAGACGTGGACAACATAGGATTTTTAGCAGCCAATTTAGAAATCATGAGACCCTGCCTGATTTAGGGTGTCGGAATGGGAGCACAGAGTAAGAACTGAAGTCCATATTTCCTATTCTGTGGGAGGAAAATCAACAGGCTGTGGTGACCACTGAATTGGAAAGTGAAGGAAAGGCTAGAGAATCGAGGATGACCACCCGATGTCTGGGTTTGGTGATGCAGGGCGCAGTGCCAATGAAAGAAAGGGAAATAAAAGAGGAAAGGAAAATGAGAACATTTTTTACTTCACCACGGGCTTAAAATAGCTGGGCCTTGAGAGTCAAAGCTGAACAATGACCTCTTTACTCTAGGTAATCTCTCCTATACCAACCCTTTCCTTCTTAGGACATTGAGCTTTGGGCTTATCCTTAATGGTAGAATGGGTACAGTAAGGAAAGATAGAGCCCTGGAAAGTATTTCAAAAATATCCACCTTGTTCTATTAAAATGCAGTTTGTGATCGTTGGCATGTTACTTAAACCTATCTGAGTTCAATGGTCTTATCTGCTAAGAGAGCAGAATGATGGCCGCCTCACAGTGATGTTATGTAAAATAAAAGGGCCCATTTTAAGGTACCTACTCACATTCTTTATGCTCAGGAGTCTCTCAAACTTGGGTGCATCTTTTCCCTTCCACAGTGTGGTTTTCCAATAGCTTCAAAAATATGCCAAATGCTCTCCAGATATTCTTTTTCTTTTAAAAATAAAGTCGTGCTTGTTACTGAACTCCTATATTTCAGCACATTTTACAGAGAATAAATAGCTTATTGGCATTATTCTGGGCCTGTTTGATGTACTTAGGGTTTCAGCAGTCTAGACTTACCTAACTGCAAAGCTTTGTGGCAGCTATATATTTTTCTAAAAATAGTGCTTAGAAGAAACTAACCACCTTTAAAGGGCAGGCTTTAAGAGTCCAAACAGTTCTTATAAAAGTTACCATACATAGAGGCAAATGACTGTAGCAGTTGGAATCCGAAAATGAAAATGTCCTCGCTGTGGGAGTGGAATGGTAAGAGCAGAGATGAGAAAACCTCGACTTTCAATTTGGTCGGTCCAGCTGATGAAACACTAAAATTGATGGCAAAAAGTGGAATTTGATATAAGAGAGTCCCAGAAAACCTGATAACAAAGAAATTATCATTTAGAACAGCAAGATTGAGGAAAATTTTTGGCATAAAACAAAACAGACCTAACAGTTCAATTTCTATGGAACTATTCCAGCCACAGGGTTCCTTCTTATAATCTATATAATTTGGTTTAGTTGATGTAGTTGTGCGGCTGATTTATGCTACTGATAACAGAAACTTATAAATTTCTCGAAGGGAAGTATGGGCCTTTGTAGTGGACTGTGTTTTAATTCACTCACACAACCCATTTCTACTAGCAGCAACCTAAGTCTTTTATATAAATCAGAAGTGCCCGGCCTTTCCAAAGTCTTGTCTATACCCTTGTAGAACCATTAAAAACATGTCAAGATGGAACATAATTGGCAGAACTTTGGGCCTAATCCACTTTCCCCCTGTTTAATGTTGTGTTCTGGCTCATAGATCCGCAAAGAAGATGGATGAGGCATTTTCATTTACAGCAGTGGTTTTCAACTAAATATTTATAGTAACATGAAAAAGAGAGAAGGCCAAAAAGCATGTGTTTATGTGAAATGAAATACAATAGAGAAGTAAATATTGATGGACTTTATATAGGCCTACAATGGGTGAAGTGATTGACAGAGGGAAGAAAGAATGAGGAAGAGAAGAGAAGTCCCAGGACTGAGCCTTGAGTGACTCCATACATGGAAAAGCAGGAGAGAGGACGAGTTGGCAAAGTTGACTGAGCATAAGACGCCATTGAGGAAGGAAGACTACGGGATTCGTTCTTCTGAGAAGCAAGCCAAGGACAGATAGAATGTGTTTGGTTTTGAAGGGAAGGTGAGAAGCAGTAGGTAGAAGTGGAGTTAAGGGTATTTTAGGACTTGAGTATATTTAAATGCTAATAGAAAGGATTTGGTAGACATGACATGAACAAAGAAAAAAGAAAAGTGGAATCCCAAAGTGATCTTGTTTATGTGGGTCATAACTAATAATATTTCCTGTATGAGAAATTAAAACTGAGAAATTATTAAAATAGTCACCGATATTAACTCATCCAAATTGCCATAACCCACCCATTACGTTTTAACATAAAGAGCTTGTTTTTATTTAGAAAACTATATTTTCCAAAATGAAAATAAGTTAGTGATAAGAGTGCCACCGTTTTACACTTTCTCAATTCTTTCTCGTATCATGTTCAGTAGAAGACAGCTGGGGTCTCATGTCTGCCTCTGTATTCAGTTGTCTGCCTTATGTTGTTTTGGTTAATGTATATTAAGAAAATCTGGCCTCACACAAATACAGAGTTGAATAATGGAGGAACTATCAGTATGCTTCTCTGAGGCTAAAGTAAAATTCACCACATAGTAGTTTTTTTTAAAGATTAGCTGCAACGTAAAATCTGAAGCCTTATCATTACATGAACTTTTTGTACTCTACACCCATTTTTCTATCTTGGACTTCAAACTGAGTTAGGCAGATGCTCTACATGCTGATAGATTTATTGCACAATGTTAAAAATCACATTTGTTACTATTATCACTAATCTCATCAGACGTATCTCTTAGTATTGGGAAGCTGTCAAGATTATGATGTTAGTTACAAGTTTCCCAAAATTCCAATATTCACTTGAAAGCTAATATTTTATCTTTATCGATACTTTAAATTGTTTTCCTTAAAGTGGCAGGTTCACTTAGTTCATTTCCAAGAAAATCTCTGCCAGGGACCTAAGTGGGAATGACCCCTGTTTGTCTCTCAGTCATTCTTTCAAGTAAAACGTGTTTCATGAAAAAGCTCTGAGTTCAAACAATTGTACAAGTGCTTTTCCTCAGGACAACTATGATTTTCGTTTTAGGTGTACTTTCTATTATGTCACACAGAATATTAAAAGGATGAATACTAAAGGTTTGAAATGTATTTATTTTTTAAGATTTATTTATTTGGGAGAGAGAACGAGTGCACACACGTGTGCACACACACACACGTGGGCACACAGTGCACTGGGGGAAGGGCAGAGGCAGAGAAGCAGACTCCCCCCTGAGGATGGAGCCCTAAGTAGGCTCCATCTCACAACCCTGGGATCATGACCTGAGCGAAAATCAGGAGACGGAAGCTGAATTGACTGAGCCACCCAGACGCTCCTCAAAAGTTGAAATTTAATAAAACTAACGATTTTTACGGCTTCATCAAAGTCATTTTTAAGCAAGCTGGCTTTTTTTTTTTTTTTTTTTTTAGTGCAAGTGTGTGAAGGTGAAAAATACAAAGCACATATGTGTTGAAACTACCTTGCTTGGTGCTAAGGTATCCTAAAGTTCTATCTGCCCTTGACTTTTCTTCGTCAGTGTATAAGTCAGGACAGTGAAATAGTTTTAAGCTTGTGGAGACCATGACATTTTATAAGATATCTCTGGGATCCAGGGACCACACTTTGAAAACTATATAAAGACAGAGTTTAAATCCATCGAGAAAATACTATTAAATAAATATTTCTGGGACTATCAGAAATGTATTTGGAAAGAAAAATGTATATCCTTACCTTATATCATACAAATACAACTTTAATAGATTAAATGGTTACATGTGTATGGTTTTATTAGCTAAAACTATTAGAAAATATAGGTGGATATATATTTACTTTAAGGATGAAGAAGACTTTTCTCTGCCCTAACACAAAAGAAGAAACCATAACAGGAAATATGGACAGATCTAAAAAAAAAACCAAAAAAACAACAAATTGAAAGACTTTTTCAGGTCAAATAACTTCAGTGTTGAGAGAAGTATAAACAAACTGGAAAACTGAGAAAACAATATTGGCAATATATAATGGTTAAAGAGTTGTATGTATTTTTTTAAAATTTTAATTTTTTTTATTATATTATGTTAGTCACCATACAGTACATCCCTGGTTTCTGATGTAAAGTTCGATGATTCATTAGTTGCGTATAACACCCAGTGCACCATGCAATACGTGCCCTCCTTACTACCCATCACCAGCCTATCCCATTCCCCACCCCCCTCCCCTCTGAAGCCCTCAGTTTGTTTCTCATACATAAAGAACTCTTGTGAATTAAAAAGGAAAAAGGAAAACATGATGACAGATCATTTTTAACAAAAGAACTATAAATGATCAATGAACAAAGGAAAAACAATGTTCAATCTTTCTATTGATGCAACAAATCGGTGAAGATGGGAAAAAATGATTGTCTTAGTTACAGTTATTGCTGTTGAACAACTTACTCCAAAACTTAGCAGCTTAAAATAACAGACCGTTTCTCCTAGTTTCTGTGGGTCAAGCATCTGGGATAGCTTAGCTGGGTGGTTCTGGCTCAAGGTTTCTTACGAAGTTGAGTCTCAAGATTGACCTGAGGCCAAAGGATTTTCTTTCAAACTCAAACCATGTCTGCCTCTCCTCTGGACTTCCAACAACATGGCAGCTTGCTTTCCCAAGCACAAGTGATGAGAGAGAGACAGAGAGACAGAAAGAGACAGAGAGAGAGAGAACAAGACAGAGTAGTCTTTTTATAAGCCAGTCTCTGAAGTGATAACCCATAATTTCTACTATGTTCTCTTCATTCGAAGCAAGTCAGTGTGTGCACCCCACTCTGAAGGGAAGAGAATCATTGGACACCATCTTAGAGATGCCTAACACAATGATAATCTGCAACATGGCAAGGCTATGATGATACAAGTGGGAAAAGGTACAATTGCTGTCTCTCTGGAGGAATTAGGCAATATATATCAAAACATTAAACATCTTGGCCCTTGTGACACAGCAATTCTATCTCTAAGAATTAATGAATATGAGGAGTATATAAAAGATATTCACAATAATGTAAATTATAATAGCAAAAAATTAGAGGAAACCTAAATGCCTAACAATATTTAAAAAATAGTTAAATAAATTATTATACATTCCAGGAGTATAAAATTTGCAGCTTTTAAAAACATTTTTTAAAAACTTTTACTAACAAGGGCAATTTACTTGTGATTTATAGTTTATTGGGGATGTACTATATGCTGAAATGTTTTTTAAAACTTAATGCATGCTTATATGCATTGGCACTACGTTTGAAAAGATACAATTCTAGATGTTAGTGATTTTGTGTGTGTGTGTGTGATGGGGGAAACTTCTTGTTTTCATTTGTATTTTTTCTCTTTCTCTGCTTCATCTACACTGAGACTTTACCATAGAGGCAAATCAGAAAATATGCCCTAATAAAGAAGTAATAAATTAATTTTTTTAAAGATTTTATTTATTTATCTGTCAGAAAGAAATAGAGAGAGAGCACAAGCAGGGGGAGTGGCAGGCAGAGGGAGAGGGAGAAGCAGACT
Source organism: Ursus americanus (assembly GCF_024610735.1). Classification (NCBI taxonomy): domain Eukaryota; kingdom Metazoa; phylum Chordata; class Mammalia; order Carnivora; family Ursidae; genus Ursus; species Ursus americanus. Next base: position 59,819,746 of record NC_142139.1, read on the forward strand.
CCCCACTGAGCAGGGAGCCTGATGAGGGACTTGATCTCAGCACCCTGGGATCATGACCTGAGCCGAAGGCAGACACTTAGCCAACTGAGCCACCCAGGCGTCCCGAAGTAATGAATTAATTTTTAAAAAATCAACAGAAAAGGAACTTTTGATAGAAATGACTTTGAGACCAGCTGCCAAAACCGTAACATACAGTATAATAATTATGTTTTAAGCTGCTATCGTGAGGATTCTTTCCCCATACTCAGTATTATATTACATGAGCTGAATGGCAACATAGCTTTAACTATGCAGTTATCAATAAAATTTGAGCTAATGGGGGTGGGGTTCAAGAAAAGTCATCAACTATTTTAAAGTTTATCATTGGAAAGTAAATGATCACTTCTTTCTAAATTCTTGAAAAAGCAGACAGATTCCAGGTTCTTCATTAAATGACTGTCTTCTTCCCAAAGGACATGAATTAAGTGATTTAAGAGGTTGTTTCTAGTCTAAATACAGTGCTTTTGACCAATTTGATTGGAATTTCATCCCAAATTTTTGCTTTTAAGAAAGAATGTTAGTTCAAAACACATTGGTGTAATTTAGAGTACATTTCCCAAACCACTCCGGGGTGTCTTTCCTTGTGTTAGTGGTGGTGTTGGATACACTCGGGCTCAAGTGAAGCGTGTCTCTTAGTGAGGCTCGTGATACTTTCTACGGGCGCCTTAGACCATATGTATTTCTGAGTACATACCATTTATATGTGAGACAGACGTTTTGCAACAGGATATTTTTGAGACCATTTGATATCATGTGAATTAATCCAGATTTGAACTGAGTAGCTATACATAGGCAGAAGAAGAAGACTAAAACAAATGAGATTCTCTAGTAGGTATTGTGGAAATCCCCTTAAGAAGTTCATTTTAGAATATATTCTTATACGATACATTCAAAGGTTAGGTTTCATTTGGAGTTTCACAATTGCCCTGTTACGGTGGTTTTTAGTAGCTGGCCCATTGTAATATATCTTTGGAGAGTGTTTATTATGTCTTAAAATTTGGATCTGAATCCACAGCCAAACTTAATGCTGACATTCATAAGGGCTTGATAGGCTCTATCTCTGGCTGGAGAAAGCTCTTATTGTGGTCAGTTTAACTGAGCCAACTATTAATAATGTCACAATACCATTCTGCAAAGCAGAGCAATGCTTAGTCAAAGTGATTCATATTAGCTGAGCATGAGCAAAGAAATCTCAACAGGCTATTTCAGAATCCTGGACTGCCATTGAATCCATTGCTCTTGTGAACACAGTGGAAAGAATCAGGGTTCATGCAGGCTGTTCAGACTTCTTAGTAAATGTTTCACTGTGTCCCAAGGAGAAGACAGAGTGTTTTAATGTGGGAAATGGAACCTTCTGTGCTGTCTGTTCTGGAGAAAAGAATGCGGCTTCTAAAATATTACTTTTTGAACTTCCTGTACTGTATTTATATAATTCTGACTCTTTAAAAGGCTAAACTGTGTTATGACTAAAGCAGTCACTGATAGACCTAATTTGCTCTATAGAGAAGGGTTCTTCGCCATCTCTGTGCAATTCCCTTTGTGTGGTGCCATCTTTTCCCAGTCTGTATTACTCTACATTCAGCAAACGAGGAAGCATGAGCCAGGGGACCTGTTTCTCCACTTACCACGCTAGATAATTATATTCCACCTGAGAATGTGTTACGATTCAGTGATGAAAAGCAAGGGTGTGGAATGAGACCAGACTGGAATTTCATCTTGTCTTGGGGTTCACTTCACTGAGCCTCAGTTCCCTCATTGTAAAAGGAGGATAATAATACTTCATAAAGCGGTTTTGAAGATTAAATAAAGTGGGTGTGTTGCACAGTGTCTCACAATTAGTAATTGCTCAATAAATTATAGTTTTTGGCCAGAGGACCAGAACGTTTGATTTCCTTTGGCTGTGGAAAATGGGTTCAGCCGATGAGAATGCATTAGTGAATTTCCGAGTACTAGCATATGCTCAAGGTCATCTTTACATACACTTTGTAAGTCAAAAATCAAAGCTGATATCAGAATTGAGGAAACAGATTAAGTAAGCAATGCCTTCTTACTTTTGGAAAAAAATGCCACCCACGGTAAGAAATACATTTGACCTTGTGACCTAGTCTACAATACAGAGACATGCCGTACTTGTAACTGAAATGACAGTTGAATGGAACAACACTCTTCTGTGTATGATATACTCAGATATTTTCTCTCTTTTTCTTTCCTCTTCTCTTCCTGTCCGGTTAGAACCAACTAAGTTGATTTCATATGCACTAATGGTGTGTAAACAATGTGAAAGACACTAATTCAATGGAGAGTAAATTAATTTATTGCACAAATTTGTTTAGGACAGTATTGGTTATTGAGTGTCATTTCCTTGTACTTGCATTTTGTAATTTTTAATTATATTAATGAACGTTTGCCTCGAGAAAGGGGAAGGAAACTGACAATTGCTAGTACGTACTGTGCCAGATATCATCTGCACCGTTTTGCACGTTATCTCCTCTTTTGTTACAAGAGTCACACTATTCTCTCCATTTTACAGATAAGGAAACCAAAATTGGGAGAGAGAAAATATCTTGCCCAAGAATTCAAAACCATTGATTTTCTACTGTCTCTAAATGCAAGAGGCCAAATAACTTACAGTGACATATTGATAAGCTTTTATCTCTGGGCTGTACTCTATGTTCTTTCTTTAATTAAATTGTGCATCCTTGATCACTTAATAGAATTAGAATTCTAATTATTATACAAAAATTTGGGAAAAAAAGATCACATAATAGTTCTACTTTGTCTGATCTTAATAAAGAGTAGCCCTCACCAGGGAATATTCTGAAATGGCAGGATAATTAGGCTAATTTAGCATTTCTTGGTGAAACAGAGTTTCCTGGCATGTGATTATTTTGTTCTATGATTCTAAATACAATCGTTTTCATTTTTTTCCTGTAAAAAATACTCTTAGAAGAGACAACACAGGAATCTTATTCTCTTTTAGTTAAAAATAAACCAACTTCGATAGTACCATCATAAACCTAAAAGGATTTTAGTTTGATTCAGTGTTTGAAAGAATGACCAAACTCTTAAGTTTATTTTTTCATAGTTCTTTTTTTCTTCTGCAGATTCTTCCCCACAATGGATTAACAACAGACATTTGAAGTTGTACTGTTTAAATATCTTTGAATTATTTTTGTTTAAAAATGTCAATGGGTACGATAGGAAAAGTACATTTTTTTCCCTGTAACTTCAAAACAACTGAACAGAACCTTTGGACTGAAACCAAGAATTGAATGCTTTAGCTTTAAGAAGATTTTCCTTTCTGAGAAATAATGAATGAGTCTCTTTGCAAGTTTAACTATTTCAGGTTTCAATTCTCTGACTTCAAGCATTCTGCTATTTTTTTTAATGTAATGTTTCATGAGTAAACATTTTTTTCTTTTTCGGTTTTCTTTCAAGCCATGTAAACTTCAGATATATATAAAAGTTCTATACAGATGAGTTGCATAATGTTTTTAGGTGTGTAAAAACTAGTGTTCCATTTTCTTAGTGGCTACTTTCTCTCTTTTTTAAAAATTTTATTTATTTATTTGTCAGAGAGACAGAGAGAGAGCACAAGCAGAGGGAGTGGCAGGCAGAGGGAGAAGCAGGCTCCCCACTGAGCAGGGAGCCCGATGTGGGGCCCCATCCCAGGACCTTGGGATCATGACCTGAGCTGAAGGCATCCCATTAGAGGCTACTTCCGAGTGGGCATTATTGAGTGACAGTGCTTGAGGATAGCCCATAAAGGCTAGTGGAAAGAGAACCTCATAGTTTTCTACTTGCTCTACATGGAAATTGAGGAGAGGTTCATCTTCGTGATATCCCTTGGGGGGCACAACAGTGTTTAGTAATTTTTATTTTAGTAGATTGTAGAAACTGTGTGCGGGCTGGGGGACACCATAGAGACTGACCAAGATCCACAGTTTCTGAAGACTTCATGTTGGGACAGGTAATTCCTGAGGTCTGCTTTTAGACACAGCCAGACATGCAAAGCAGACAGATCACCACAGACCCTCTGTTTTAGGAATCAGAACAGACAAGGGCATCTGGCGAGTTCTGCCCTACCTTCCAAGACACCAGAGCTTTCTAAAGGCATCAGAGCTTGCACCTGCTACCTGCTACAAGTGCATGAATTCCTTGGCTCACAGTGTCCCAGCTAAAGCTTTCTCAAATCATCTGTGGGGAAGACAAGCCAGTGGAGGAGAACTTTGCAAAGGCAGATTTTAAATGGTAATGACTTTATGAAATTCTTCTTAACATTCTTAAATGTACACTGGCTCATTTTCCCTCCAAAGAACACAATGCATCCCCTTTGTACTTCCATTCAAAACTTGTATCTATAAGGCAAATGCACTCCTCTGTGAAGGAAATTTGTAGAGATAAGATGAATGGTAACTATCACTAAGAGTTAAAATGGTGACTCAGTTGATAGGTGAAGGTTATCAGAAGGAAAATATGGAAAGATAGATTAGCAAACCTGTTGATGGACTCAACTTTGCTTTCTTATTTTCTGAAGTGCTCTTTGTAACTCTCTGATAAAGCCAAATTTGGGACAAAGTGCTGTAATACAAAACAATATATAATATTAACTTGGTGGGAAAAAACACATTCTACTGATTTATTTTATAGTCTCCAAAGTGATTCTACGGAGTATGTATAATATATAAAGTGAGGTGGAAAAGAACATACTTGTTCACTATAGAATTTGCTATTTTTATTGATCACAATGGATAATCTGGCATCGCATGAGTAGGAAGAGAAAGACTATGCGTAGAAAGAGCGATTTCATTTCCAGAGATAAAGATTATGTTTTAAAAATCAGTATTCCACATGAAATTTATTGTAATAAGATAGCCATATGGTAAAGAGACACCAGGGTTCTAGTTAGAATTTGCTCTCTAACGCGTGACCTTGGCAAGTCCCTTTACCATGCTGAAATTAACCTCTCTGAACTAGAGCATAAGCATTAAGTCACCTTTATCATCTTTTTAGGTTCTGGAACAAAAATTTGAAAGGAAAAAAACCCATTTCACCAAAACCAAAGTGCCTGGGAACCTCACAGATGAAATTGCTTTCTATGTTTGCCAGCACAGCTCCCTGCCCCCCCGCCATAGCCTGGAGGAGTCTGAAGTACCAACTTTTATTAATTTATTTTTAATTTCTTTTTTAGAGATTCTCTTTATTTAAGAGAGCTAGAGCGAGCAGGAGTCAGAGAGAGAAGGAGAAGCAGGCTTCCCGCTGAGCAGGGAGCCCGATGTGGGACTCCATCCCAGGATCCTGGGATCATGACCTGAGCTGAAGGCAGATGCTGAACTGACTGAGCCACCCAGGCGCCCCAAAGCACCAACTTTTAAGCAGGCCATCGTGCAAGGTGTGAACGTAACTGTCTCATCAGCGCTCCGTCTTTACTTCCTCTCCCAAGACTCTGTGCTGCGGCCACTCCAGACTCTGACTGTTTCAGGAAAACATCACGCCCTCTTCCTTCTCTGGGTCATTTTCCCTCCCCACACCAGTCTTTTCTGTATTTCTGCCATAGCTACCATCCCCATTCTTGGGTAATTTTTTCTTGTTCAGTCTCAGTGCAGTCCTGCAGTGGTGCTTTAAGACATGGCATCCGATAACCGAGGTTCCAGTTCCCAGCCCATTACTTTTAGAAACAGGTGACTTTGGGTGAGCGACCAAGTTTGTGTTTTTCCCTCTGTAAATGTAAGGGCCCATCCCTTAGGGTTGTTATGGGATTTAAATGAGCTATTACAGGTAAAATGCTGGCTCTGTGCCTGCCACACAGTAAGCCCTCTTGGAGTGTTTAACAATATCATGAACCCCAGCACTGTCGGGTTTCCCTGTCTGATGGCATTTATCTCCTTGTTTCGGAATTGCCTATTTAGTCGGTTGTCTGCACACATCACCACTGCTTCCACATCCCAATTAGACCAGATAGTCCCTGAGAAGAGAAACTGGGTCTTGTTCACTGTTGTGTCTTCAAAGCCTACAAAATAGCCTGTCTCATGGTGGGGCCCAAATAAATATTGAATAAGAGCATGGTTATTCCATCTTATAACCTCATAGGGGAAAGAATCAGCAATTGTTTTTAAAGATTTTATTTATTTGAGAGAGAGAGAGAGAGTGTGTGTGTGAGAGAGAGTATGAGCAGGGGGGATGGGTAGAGGGAGAAACAGAGTCCCTGAGCCCAAGGCAGGACTCAATCCCAGGACCCTGAGATCATGACCTGAGCCGAAGGCAGACGCTTAACCCACTGAGCCACCCAGGACCCCAGCCAGCAATTCTAATTCAGAGATATAATCTATAGGCAACCAGATTGATTTAGGAGTTAAGTTTTTAGCAACCTAGAACTTCTGGCATGGTAACAACTCACTTGAAAAAAAGTTATTCATTTTAATATTCTGGTCATTTCGGAACACTAAGCAGGTTTGACTTTCCTCACTAGGGAACACTGGTCTTTGGTGATTTGTTCTTTGGAGACTAAATTCTATGCAGTTTTATATTGATAAAGAAAGCTGACAATATGTTGAGGTATTTCTTTTTTGGGAATCTTGTTGACAAAGGTAACACAAATCGGTAAATATTCATTTGGCCAAAGTAGCCAAGAAAATACTCTGTTACCTATTTTCTAGAATCTAACAAGTAATTCAGGATCAAGAAGGCAATCTGTGGGAAATTCTACCACAAAAATGACAGAATCTTATACAGATTCATGTCTAGGCCACCAAAATTTCCAACTGAACGTAGTCATTCTCATTTTATGGAAAAAGAAATAGGAGAAAAAGAAGAAGCAATTTGTTTGGTCATCAGAGGCTTAACCCCAGGTTTCTTGTCTCCCATTATTTTCTCTATAATTTAAACTGTTGTCAAACCTGTTCTTTTTCTGCATTGCCCACCAGGTTCATGTTATCACATCCCCTTGGTCTCGTGTGAATTTGGAGCCATTCTCACCGCTTCATCTTCTCTCTACTCTCCATCTTCTTCTGGACCCTTCTGTTGGTCACCAGGTGTTTTGTTCTTGAAGAATCCCCCTCTTCAACTCAAGTGCCACTACCAAACAGTAGCAACTCAGGGACCACTTATGGATGAGTGTTACTGAAGTTAGGACAAATCTGTAGTAAGTTCATTTCCCCTAAGATGTCAATCCTAGAGGACAACACTCAACTGGACACATAGACTCAATTGGACACATGTGGTCATGACTTTGTAAGTAGACATCCTGGATATGTGTGTAAAAGAACTGGAAATTTACTGTGAGGATAAAGCTTTCTTAAAGTATGAGACTTAGAACCAGGGAAAGGGAAGATAGAGGGGTATAGAATTCATGTTTAAAAATTATGATTATTCGAGTGCGTATTTTTTCAAATGAATCATTGATGAGAAAATAATTATAAATCTATGAAATACATGGAAACCATTTTATAATTAAAAACTATGTTTACATTTTCTAGCTATAGAGTAATTTAAAAGTAAAGGAGATCACCACCTGCCCTGATTCTTTAACTAAGCGCTCAACTTGCTTCAATGATTGTGACTTCGCAGATCATCTTGGAGTTCTTTCTATGATTTAGTCCGTGATATTGAACAGGCTCTGAAGCAAGAAGAGAAGGGAAACTGTATAAAGTAAATAAACTTAACAAGGCAGAAGATACATGTACCCGGAGAGTTCAACAATTTAGAAGATTTGCCTGACTTTTTTTAAGTCCAAAAGTAATCTGTGTTGATTATAACAGGAAACTAGTCTTCCAAATTAGAGACTGAACATGTGTGTGGTCAAAACCCTCTTTAAAAAAAATGCATTGAAAAATGTAAAAGGCTGTTTAAGGAAATCACAACTTCCTATATTCTCTCTTCATTAAGTCTCTGAAAATATTTTCACCAGTTCATACATATAAATGCACAGTCCTTACAAAAGGGTGTGTGGGTGAAACTCACACAGAGACCTAGCTACAACACTGTTTTGTACAGAGCAAAGTTGCATACATGCTCACCATTGATGAAACATGCTAGCAATCTTTATTTTGGATCTCGTTGATAAAGATAACGTAAATTAGTAACCAGTTTTTCATCTGGTCAAAGTGTCCAAGAAAATAACGAAGAGACTTCAATAGAACAATGCCATCATTTCTCTGGTCAACATTTTAGTGATGCCAAGTGTCTCGTGACACATTGCAGATGATCCAAAAATAATCTATATTATCGTAGGGTTCTGAGGTTCTAAGTTTATAATTATTTTTAAATGAATGCAGCAAACTGAGTTCTTTGGAGGGGGGCTGGGATAAAGTGGGGGAGGGGAGTTATGTTAAGAGAGGGAAAGAGAGAAAGAGAAGGCAAACTGGGAACCAGTTAATTAAAATAATAATGATGTCAGTCTTTTTACATTGGAAATATGTGCTCCATCATGCTCCAGTAATGGGGAGTGCAGATTTCCTGATAAGACTGGGGGACTGTAGTTGGGGTTAGATGAATGCTTACCATGTGTGACCAAGTGGGAGGAAACGGGTGAGGCAGGGAAGGAGAGAAATAACTCACTTGGCGTCTGGCATGATGATGTTGAAGCTCTTTAGCAATGGTCTGTGTGTTATGTATGGGTTATGGGAGTTGGCCCTTGCGTTATGCCTGCTGCAAAGAAATGCCTTTTGGCTCAGATTAAGTTGTGATAGCTTCCCTTTGGCGCCCCTTCAGTGGTGTCAGCATTTACAGCTCATTCCCAGCCACGGCTGCGGTTAAGTCTTTGCGTCTCAAAAGCTAGAGAACGCAAACCCAGGTCGCATTGTTGGCGTTGAGGGAACTCACCCAACTCCCTCGGGCAATGACGGCTACATCCTAAGGCGGCACTTGACTCTCTACCCGTGACCCAGGCTGTTCCACTGCCAATGGCAGGTCTTGCCAGTTAATCGGGCTCATTACCACAGGCAGAAAGGGAATCAGCAAGATAGAATAGGACAAAATACTTCCACCAAAATTTTATGGGGTATTTAAACAAGACAGAGGAGTTCTTGGCTTTTCCCGAATACTATAGAGAAAGGAGACAGACAGTGGAGGTAGAAAGTCTCATACACTATGCAGATTATTATGATTAAAGCGTCCTAAGTAAACTGTGCTGCTGGGTATCCTTTACATTTTGTCTTTTTGAAATCCCAAATGTTTTTGAAATTTGAAAACTCAAACTACTGGCCTACGAAACCCTAGAGAACCAGCAGACCAGAAAAGGAAACCTGGCAAAATAAGAATAAACAATGATTCTGTGTTAAGATCGATGTGAATCGTCAAAGGAAAGGTACAATGCAGACGAATTTCAGTCTCTCCGGACCTTTTCCAATTCTGCTTTGCTTGTTTTCCCTCTGACAGCTCCCTAGAGTTTTCTGATGTCTTTCCTGAACAATTCAGGTAGCTAGGCTTCCTTTATCAGTAGTTCTTAATGTCCTTCAGTGTGTCTTGGCATTGTCTTTGCCTTCCCATAGGGTTTTCCTTACATCTTGATCCGTGATAAGAATAGTTTTTTTTTTAACGTGTAAAAGTCCTAACTACCCACCTTTAAATATATATATATATATATATATATATATATATATATTTTTTTTTTTTTTTTTTTTTTTACTTTCCTCTTTTTTGTTTTTTGGTTTTTTTTTTTTTGTTTTTTTTGTTTTTGTTTTTGTTGTTTTACTTTCCTTTTTCCTTGTTTCTGTTCTTGTTTTTTTCTTGTTTTTCAAGGAGGCAAAATGCTACAATGCTGTATTCTGTTTCCTGACCGCACTTCCAAAGGCAGTAACTCAAGCAAGGGCTTCAAAGACAGGTGGGGCTGGTGTCACCAACTCTGCGACCGTGGGCTTCCATTTTGTGGTTTGCAAGATGGGAATATTCACATTGCGTGGTTATGTAATGATTGGATTATATAACGCCTAATACACAGGAGCTATTCAATAAATGTTGAAACAAATTTTTCTTGTAAAGAAGGTAGCCACTGAGAGAAGTAACTTAAAAAAAAACCTATAAAATTCTCTACCCCCAAGCTTTATTTGTCACCAATATAACGTTAAGACCAGGTAAAAAAAAAGATACATCTGACTTAGGTCTCTCCGTCAGGCTATATCCGATAACTCGGAACTTCTCAGCCTTGACCATTCCCCAAGGTGCACTGACAATTCACATTGCAGTCCTATGTCTATCGTTAAAAGATATCAACTCATAAATAAAAATAATCTCTTTATTATCCCTACTGCCTCTATTTACACTGCATGCTGTTTTTTTTGGTTTCCCCTGAGGAAGTATCTCTCCAGCCAAAATGTGCCTCTTCTATAAGGCCCAGACCTGATTAATATTCTTTTTAAATGATTTTTTTTTTCATTCAGTAAGCGCCTATTAATCTCCTCATTTACAACCTGCCCTGTGTGGTTATTTGCAGTACCAGATTATTTAATCTTTTATATTATTCTCTAATCACTTTCTGTTTTTAAGTCTGACCTGTGAATCTAAGACTTGAGCCAAGGGTTCTAATGAAAGTCTGCCCTAAAACTAAAGATTTGCCATGATGGTAATGGTTGTTTTCTGGGCCAAAGATGGAGCACATAATCCATATGAAAAGTATAAAAATTGCATTTTAAATATTAATTAAACAAAACAAAAATACCACCATGATTCCTTGGGTTTTTTTTTTTTTTGAGATTTTATTTATTTATTTGAGGGAGAGGGGCAGAGAGAGCACAAGCAGGGGGAGGGTCAGAGAGAGAGAGAGAAGCAGACTCCCCACTGAGCAGGGAGCCCTACATGGGGATCGATCCCAGGACCCTGTGATTGTGAACCTGAGCCAAAGCCAGACACTTAACCAACTGAGCCACCCAGGTGCCCTGATTCCTTAGTTTTTTGAAGTGGACATGGCTCAAACCTCTTGGAAGAGTTATTTTTATCCCAACTGCCTACTACAGTGGTCTCCAAAGTGGGGTGCACAACACAATCCATTGGGGTGCAATAAAAAATTCTCCTTTTACTCTTATATTTTAAAAAAGAAAGAACGGAGCTCTACTGTACTTAATAAGTTATTGTTATGGGTTTCTCCCTCAGCCCACTATTGGTCCTAAATGTCAGATGATTGCATGTCATGCCCTTTATGCAGAATAAGCCAAGGTAAGAGTGCTACCTTACTGTGAGGAAGTATTACTAGCGGTGTCTTTATTAGAGTGTTTGATCTAACTTGATCTCTGCATATTGCAACATCATATAGTTTTTGTGTGCACTGGTTGTGTGGTTTCATGGCTATCGCTAAGCCCTCCCCCCCATGATAAACATGAAGTTAAAAATATTCCTTCTGGAAATTGCTGCTTAAAACAATATTATTAATGCAAGCCCAAGGGACCAAAAAGCAAATAATACAGTCAGTACATTTTTACTATTAATAAAGCTCTTTGTCAGCCACAAAACATGGTAAAAGCATTGACAGATACTATTTGTCGAGTGGTCAGCCAAAAGAAAAGTATCAAGAGCCCCGCATAAAGTGGATTTACGTCCACCACCTTTAACTCGAACCTTTCATTAAGTATATATTGTGTGAAAAGATATTCACTAGTGGTAGTATGAAGCCATCACATTCAACTACTCACTTCAAAATAGGATTTCCTTTTTATTTCTCATTATCGAAGAATCTGTATTTTTGTGTATTTTCGAAAGTATGTAATTAGCATGGTGGGCCATATCTGTCATTTATAGGTAAATGAACAGAAAGGAAGGGTAGGCACAGAAAACATCTTTACAGAGAGGTGTGGAAGATCCAAATGTAGACCCCAGTGCTCCTCTGGACTGTAAATACCTGACTAGACTGTAAGACTCTTGAGGACAAGGGTTAGAAACTAACTTGCCTGGAGTGCCTTCGAGGAGCGAATGAACAGGGGAGTGGATGAATGAGTGGAGATTTCAGTGACTCACATTTCTTAACTTCAGGGCACTTTGGCATCTTCAGTGTTCGAGGCAGCATTTACCATAAAGAATACAAACCCTGTGTGTGCTCTACCCTGGAATCGTGGCAGCAGCTCACTGACAAAAATAATGATGTCAGCTTTGACCTCATCAGGTAACGGAAAGATAATGTCTTCTTTTTTGGTGGAAATTCATCCCTATCCTTATATTATGTTGCTTTTTTGTCTAACAGAAATGACTTTTATCTATAAAAATACAAATTTTCCTTGCTTTTGGAACTATCTCACATCCGTGGTTACTCCTAGACTTCCATATTTTTCTAAGACTTGCAGTTCTTTGATTTACCACACTCTATGAGGAGATGGACCTCCGTTAATTTATAACCAAACTTCAGGACATTGACATGGTACTTGAGATATACAAACAAGTCCTTGTCTTCAGAGACTCTGTAGTCATTTTATTTTTGTAAGCTTTAAATCGTGTGTGTGTGTGTGTGTGTGTGTGTGTGTGTGTGTATACATGCAAGCACAAACATATATCCATATACTTTTTATTTGGTATGGGGTTTTCTTTTTGAAGCCAGATATAAAATACAATTAACACCCAGGTTTATAATTCCGGAGGTACCCTTCCAAAAACCAGACACATTTTTCTGTTGAAAATACGACATAGATACAAGTAGAAGGATGAAGACTAAGAGAAGTGTGATCCCATCATGTGCCTCCTCCAGAAGGAGAACCCATTTTGTAACAGCTGGAGCAAAGGCCTGAGATGAGCATGGTGTCTGAAGATGATGAGGGGACATGGCTGGTTGAGAGGAGTTGTGCGACTAATGTCACTCCAGGGTCCCAATGTTGGACATAGGTTTGCAAACAACCTCCTCTCTCCAGGTTGAGAAACTGTCCCCTGAATTAAGGAGCCAGGACACTTCCTGAGAGAAACGACATCCCAGCATTCTCTGGAAGTTCAATTTTTTTTCACCTTTCCCTTTACCACCTCCCCCATCACTCATCACACACATACACACACACCCCTCCACAGAAGCATCTGGCACAGCTGCTCTTCAATTCACAAAAAGAACTAAGAGTTTACTATTTCCTATATTAGACTGTGGCTTGAATGGAACATAGAGACCTTCGCTTTTTCATTTAATTATTCATTCACTAATTAAGCAAAGAACATTAATCACCTAGCATGTCAGAAACTGCTCAATTGCCCCATACTACCCAACCTCCCTTTCCTCATGTTAGTGAACCCATTGGACTTTCCACAAGACACAAGTCTCCTGGCTAGATCCTTCCTGTTGGCTAATGTGAGCAACATCTGGGTCACTTCCTTAGAAAGGAAGCTTCCTACCTTCCACCTTCTTTCCCTCTATCCAGGTATAGGAATGTAGATGTGATTCTAGAGAGTTAGCTTCAACCTTTTGGATGAGGGCAACATGGAGGCTAACAGGGCAACAGGTAGAAGGACCCTGGGTCCTGGTGGAGCATGGGGACCTACCTACCTGCCCTGGACAGCCAACTCATGGTTGAGCTTGTTCCACGAGGGAGAAAAAAACCTTCCATCTTGTTTGGGCAGCTATGCTCTGGGGAATACTTTAGTCTATAGCCCAATGAGTAGACCAACTTTGGAGCCGAAAACATGGATATTTACATATATATTTAATAAAATATTTTCTTAGATATAAAATAATTCTGCCTTATACCTTCACAGCGTCAGGCTTTATTCATGCTTTTTCAGCCATCTTTATAATGCCGCTTATCTATGGGCAGAAATTCTACTTTTCAAGGTCTTGCTCAAATATTATCCACTTAGTAGTTCTTGTCAGTTTTGCTCTTCCTCCTGAACCTACCCTGTACCTTCCAAACTGTTCCACATAAGATCAATGTCTTCCTTTGTGCTTCTCTCACAATATATAGTTTTTGTCTAATATAATGACTACGCATATGTTTGTATATTCCACTAAAGGCTTCAGAACAAAGACTATCTTCTTATTAATTTTTCTATTTCCCTGATATCTAGAGCAATGCCTTCAATAATCGAATAAATGTTTGTGAGATATTCATTGAATATAAGCTTTATTCTGTGTGCATTTATCAGACTAAAATAGTATATGTTTTTCATAATTAATCTGAAGAAAATGTTCCTATTCACTTCTTTTCTATTTATCAAATGGAAAAGTAATTGTTATTTCAAAAATTGTGGGAGAAGGATATCTTCTTTTTCTCCAATTAAAGACTACTAGCCTGCCTTGGAAACATATGGCAGAAAAGCTAACTATTGTTAGGATAAGAAAATTGTGATTGTAATAACCCATTTAAAAGACATATCAGCTGCTCCTGTTCTATTTTCCACATAATAGAGCTATGGGCTGTTTCAGTATGATGTTTTCAGGACCCGGTATATATTTTTATTTCCCTACATGAATCTTTCATCCTTTTACTGACATTTATTCTTTTTATGCAATTATCCTAAAAGGAAAGCTCTGGCCAGGCAAATGGGTTGTTGTCTGCCTCTGAAAAGACATTCATATCTTGTGGCTTAGCTTTCAAGTTCTGCGATCAGGAACCCTCGGGCCGATTTTTAAGGAGGCTGCGGGCTAGTTGAGCTCCACTGTCTCCCAAAATGTCCAAAATGAGATTACATGATGGGCAAGATCAATTTACTGGAAGGTACTTAAGCAATAAATCTGGAGCTTTTGGTCTCGTCACTGTTTCTTTCAAGCTTTGTGGCAGAAAATTAAGCCGCAAGAGCTTTGACAAATTGGATATTACTACATCTAATTGTGTATGTTTAAGCTTATCGCAGTGAATCGCTGCATTGTAACTGACTAGTGTGCCAACAAGGCCTTCGTTTAATCAGCGCAGTGCCATTTAACGGCGATTAATCACCCGACTAAAATGTCATATTAAGGTCACAGAAACTTGAAGGCTCAGAAGACAGAACATTAAAGCCAGCTGATAAATAGAGGAAAAGAGCATGTTGTGCCAAGGGAAGTCAAGCACTTTGCTTTGTTAGAAGCTGGTAGACCATCTAACGAGAACTCGGGCTTAACTTTTTCAACTCAGATCAGAAACTCTTGAATTTACTTGATTGGGAAGGAAGCCGTTCTGTCTCAGTTCTTTAGTGTGTTTGTATGTAGGCAACTCCTGCCCACAGAAGACTTGCTATTGGTGGTCCATTTTATAGATGTTTGTATCTCTGCAAATACTACTTGCTGATTTTTATTTAAATTATTTTTTAATTTTTTGGCATTTTCCCCCTTGCTGTTTCTTTTAAGAAGAAAGAGATCAGATAAGATATGGTACGCAAGACACGAGGAAATCACATCACCATTTTGCACACTTGCAAAATATTTCTGAAAAGGAACAATCGGAACAATTTGATTTTGTTTGCAAGGGACATTTTATTTTTTTATTTTCTAGAAAACTTGCCAAATTAAATGCTACAGGACAAAAGGAAAATGACTAAAGATGTTTTTTCATGTTTATTCTTAATGCCTACAGGGGAGTTGTGCAAATGGGTAGTCTGATAAGTCCATTTAAAGGCCCTTACAAGACAAAAGTTGTCAAAAGTGGAAATAATTTTACCCGAGTGGATCTAGAATAGAGACTCCTTGAATGCAGGGACTCTGTCCCTCAAGGTTTGTTCTAAGCACTTTAACCATGCTCGGCTCCAGTAAATAGTGCTTGACTAACTGAACCAGAGTCATGGCAAATGGTAAACAAAAAAAAAAAAAAAAAAAAGGCACACCTAATGTCTCTTTTCATTAAGGAGAATTAGGTAATTGCCAGTAAGCTTATAGACTCCATGTAGAATTTTGGAATATTTTGTAATGTGATACAACTTCCTATAATGGCCGTTGTTTAGACTTGGAATGAATAGCACAGAGACTGAGAACAAGGGTACCTCAAATAGGAAGAATGGATTCAGTTTTCACATCCAAGTGAGTTTATCAGCAGGGGAGGCTTCCACGTTTTGAGCGAGGTTCACGGAGACTGCCATCCAGTTTCTGCAGGCCTGCGTGGTCCAATACAGTCCCTGCTAACCACATGTGGCCATTGAGCACTTGAACGTGACCAGCCTGAAGTGCGAGGTGCTACAAGTGTACAGACACACCAGATTTCGAAGACAGCATAAACAATACTGTAAACTATTTCATTAATAATTTTTCTTATTGATTACGTGTTGGAATGACAATATGTTGTCCTGAATTAAATGAAATATATCATTAAAATTAGTTTTGCCTAGGCTTAGTCGGCAAAATGGCCAACTCTTGATTTTGGCTCAAGTCATGAGCTCAGGGTTTTGAGATTAAGTCCTGCATTAGGCTCCGTGATCAGTGGGGAGCCTGCTTAAGATTCTCTCCCTCTCTCTCTCCTTCTGCCCCTCCCCCTGCTGTGTGCACTCTCTCTATCTCTCTAAAATAAATAAATAAAGCTTTAAAAAAATTAGTTTTGCCTTTTTCTTTTCACTCCTTTTAATGTAGCTTCTAGGAAATTTAAAATTACATATATGGTTTACCTTATACTTCTATTGGACAGTGTGGTGTAGACTAATGAGGAGTCACCTATGTTGGTACCATTCTTGACCTAGACCAGATGTGATCCAATAACCCAGGGGTGAAACACTTCCTGACCTATTCTAATCTACTAAACCAGGCTGTCTCCCAGAGCTTTCACCTCTTAATCAAAGAGATAGAGTTGCTATAATACTGAATGGAAAACAAATCAATAACATCAACAATTTGAGGATTATTTCTAGAAAGAAATCGGCATCCTTCAGCTTGAAGGAGAGAATGACAAAACACAATTTAATGGGCACCTTTTAGGGACATAATGAGACAAGCTAAGAAGGCAGCATCAAGGTTGGAGGTTAACTGAAATGATTTCTTAAGAGTCAGAGCTGTTTAACACTTGAGACAGGTTGTGACTCTTCTTTTTCTGGAGGGCAATGATAATAAAGTAGGGCCTCCTCTGAAGTCCCAGATAAGTATAAGATTGGAGAAGACAATTTAAGATAGTGACTCCAATATCAGTACTTATTCAGATACCTGGAGTGCTTCTGAAAGTTGGTGACAAGACAGGACAAGATTACCAGCCCTTACAAACACAGTGCGCCTCTAATTGGAGCCATCTTTAATTTCTCTGTTTAGATATTAATGAAATTCAGTCTTAAAATTTTGTGATATCTGGTCATTCTCAAAATATTTGCATTTAAGGCTTTTCAAAATAAATCTGGAAATGGATTAAAAGCGCCTCAAGATCTGAAGCAGTGCATGGTATTACCTTTTTATTATCATATGCCATCGTGTGCATATAACTATGTTGTACTTATTATATAATTAAATGGGTGCACACACTATAGGACCCAGTAGCCATTCAAGAATATTTGATGAATGAATAAATAGATTTTGAATAATACAAAAATCAAATATATATACTTCCACAGCTTAGGTAGAGAACACAGCTAAAGTGTGCCGGAAATCTCCACCTCCCTAATTACGGTTCAATATATTTATACTGCAAAACCTTAATAAGCAAATACTGCACTTAAATGTAATAGAGTTTGGATTTTTTTTTGCCAGCGAGATAGAGTGTTATATTGTTTTCGCTTTAGGAAGTTAGGAATGATTTTTCTAAAAATATTGTTGTTTTATAATACTTTGCAAGATAAGGTCTTCTGGTAGTATGGCATTAAATTTACGAGGTGAAGGAATGGTCACTACATGTCTCAATATGAGAAAACCAAACGGCATTCCAAAGCTCTAAAAAAACCGCATTCTACTTAAAAAGAAGTCCCTGATCAAGTCAAAAGCATGGCTTATAACCTGTAAGGCATTACCAAAAATCTACATTCAAACTAGGTTCTTGAGTGGAGGCTTTGGGTTTCTTTTTTTCTTAAAGACAATGTTTCTGGCCTCCATTTGTATAGTGTTTGTAAACTCATATGCTGAAATCTTTGGTGGATCACAGGTTTATTTTTTTAATACATTTATATCCATGCATCAAGTTTTAAATGGAAACATCTGAGTTTTCAGTGGCTATGAGCCAATCGTGATTGGGGAAGGAGTGTTCACACGACACATGGTATAAAATCCAGGTGTGGCCAAAATAATGCACATCCATATGCATCTCGAGTTTCTGCCACATAAGGCAATGGATAGTAGAGCTTATCACCTACGGCAATGTACTGGGCGATTCTGACTCTGTTACTGAGAAAAAGTGATTTTATCTTGGTCCAAGACTCAAACAATAAAGAACCTATTGTTTCTTCTTCTTAAACTATCAACTTCACATCCAACATTTCTAACAATGCCAAAATTAGTTAATTTTGAGCCATTTACTCTACCTCTGGCTGGACATGTTCCTCTAATTTCAATGCCAGTGCACAACTATTTGGCCTTTTATAAAGGTCACATATTTCCCTTCTAAGTAGAGTTAGTTGCTCTATGTCAGAAAACATGTGTATCCGTCCTTCCAAATGAGAGATTGATCTTCTCACCTATGAGGATCCTGCAGCGAGCCCCTCAAGCTGCTGTTACCTTTTCTTGGAGGGTGAGGGGGGAAGCTACTGGGACCTGTACAAAAGATAGCTTCACTTGATGCAGGTATCGATAAATTACTTGTCCAATCAGAAGAGCAACACTGGATTGGGTTGCGAAGTTTATACCAATACCTGGGAAACTATGTTGCTCTTATACGCAAACCATATGAAAAAGAAAAAAATAACATAAATTTTAACATCTTTCCATGAGGTTCGTGGAATTGTTCCTTTACATATTAGGAAAACATACTCTAGCAGGTATAGTACTTAGTGAAAATTAAAATGCTGTTTTGGAGAAACACAGTGATATTGCTAGATGTCCTTTTAAAAAAAAAATCCTTCTTCTCTGCCCCCGCCCCCACCTTCCTTTGAATGAGTGGCCAACGCTTGGGCCGGGCAATTTAATTCTTAGTACTTTTATCAACATGAGAGGTCCCAGCCTAAAACAGGGAACTTGCTGTTTTCTTTTTTTCTTTTTATTTGTTTTCTTTTCGAGATATCGATGATATGCCCCTATCAAATGTACAGTTTAGTGAGATGGATGACACGTCACTAACTGGCAGTTCAAGGAAGTCTTCCCCGGGCTTGTTTACACGAACACGTTTTAGACCAGCCATTTAGCTTCCAGCCGGCTCTGCCCCGCTGTCCGGCACTGGGGGGAAGAGCAGTCCACGGGCCCATAGGTTGCTGATAAACTAACCCCCCATTTGGCAAGCAAGGAAGCAGAATGATAAGGGCTCTGATTTATGTTTTATCTGTCACTAAGTTTTCAGTCAAGTTGGGCAGCCAGCCTGAAATGACTCAGTTCTGTTATCACCTCAGATGCCCCAGGTTTCTTAAGTGAGGCAGATTCTTTGGCGACTTTTAAAGAGAACTTCATTTCACCTCGTGGAGAAGGTTAGTGACGCTGCGTTAAAACACCCAGCTCAGGGGCTGTCAGCTGGTCTGGGGGGCTCGGCTCCAGCGCTAATTCTTAGCTCCCCAGATCACCTGTATATATAACTGTAACTCTTTGGGGAACACAAAACCGGTCTTGATGATATTACTACGGGATGGCTTGAAGTTTAAAAAAAATAAAATTGGATACCTGAAAAATCTGGTATAACATGAAGACTGCATAGACCTTTCCATTCAAATTTACCTAAAAAGAAAACCTTCTACAAACAGTATTCAATTCGATCCAGAATAAAATACAGGTCGACTTCAGATAATGAAAAGCAACTTGAAGGAGAAGATAATCTATCTTCAGGGAAAAAAAGAGTGTCAGTGGATACAATTAGAAAGCAAAAAAACTCCTGTTTACCCTGTGATGGATGCCGTGGTATGGCAATGGGGGTCAATGGGAGATTAGCCTACATAAAAGCGAGGGAGCATGTCCTTATCTAGTCAACTAACACAAGTCAGTAAATGAAAGCCCTCTGTACCCTTCTCCAACCTGTTTCAAGTTGTTTCCCCCCACGTTTAAATTGGCTTGTCGTTTTACAAGGATGGATGGGTATTATTTTTAAGCTTTTATTTTACAATGAAAGAATGTGAGGGTTTCAGCAGTGAAATTTTCCCATGGAGAAGGGCATAGCAATGAATCATAAACAGTGTAAACACTCCTGAGCTTCTTACATACAGAAGGTTATATTCTAGTATCTTCTCTCCCAGTCGTGTTTTCTTTCCAAACATCACACAAGCAGAAGTGGGTGGGGGAGAGGGAAGGGAGAAGGCCATTAGAAGCTATCTTTTGAAAACAGTGGTAGTCTATCTCTGTATTCTCAATTGTATAATCTTATTGGTATCTGACACGGGTTCAAAGAAAATGACTCCGTATTTCCCTTGAGGAATATCATTCAGTGATGTTCCTCCTCTCCCCTTCCTTCAGGATAAAACTGAAACTTCTTAGCACAGAAGCTAGACCTTTCAGGTCTGCCACCATTTGCCTACCTGGTCTCACCCACTGCCACTTTCCACATGTGGTTTTCACACGAATGTACCTGAAGTCCCCTGAGTATTTCATGTGTTTACCCTTGACTGATCGTACCCCTCTCTGTGAGAGGGAGGGCTCTCAAAGACAGCAGGTTCGATCACTACCATTTCCCCCCAATGGCTGAAACTATTCCTAGAACTGACTTCCTGTCCAATAACGAGTTGTGAACTGAATAGTCTCTGTTCTTCCTCTGACCGAATTTTACTTACATTTCAAAATTGGGGTCACTTCGGGGAAGTCTTGTATCTTCCATCTCCAGATCAAGGAAATACGTCACCATCGCACCACTGCAATGCTTCCACATTTTCTACACTGCGTTTAATTCTTTGCATCCACTAGCAGGGAGAGAGCTCCTTGGTGGGCGGGGAACTCGTTTTCCACTTCTGCGTGCCTTGTGTCTGCTTGAGTCTGTGATGAGTTTAATTAGCGGCCAAGTCCCCTCTGTGCCCAAAGGCCCGAATGATGTGCTCCCTAATTAACCTTTCAAGTCTCTTCTATTTCTGCCCACTCTCCCTCACTCTAAACTACTGACAGGCTTCCTTGCTTTTCCACGGACAACGCAAGCCTTAACCCTTTCACACTCCGTTCCTTCTGCCTAGATTGTCCTTCCTTCAGATATTGCTCTAAAACTGCCTTGCTAGCCTCACTCAAATGGTCACCTGTTCATGAGGTCTCCCCTGCTCTCCCACCTAAAACTGCAATCCTTTCTTACCCCATTGCCGACCCCCCTACCCTTCCTACCTTCTAACATACAATAGGATATGGTGGTGTGTAAGTTCATTGTCTCTTGCGTCTTCCACTTGAAAGTAAATTTCACAAATGCAAGGACCTTTGTTTTATTCACTGAAGTATCTTAAGCACTTATAACGATGCCTGAAACACAGTAGGTAATCAATAAATACCTGTTGAATAAATAAATGCCTATTGTATACATATACATACATGCATTTATATATACACATAAAGCTATAATTACTGTTTTAACCTATATAAATATATTCAATTACTAGTTGAATAGTGTTATTATCTACGTTAACACATGTCCTTTCTTTCCCTTAATGAAAGCTATAAAGCGGTTTTCACTGCGTCTTTTGAAGGCCAATACACAAGCTAATGGAAGTCACAGTCTCTTTCTTAGTGTGACATTTAAATTTTCCTTTTAAACCAAATTACTTGCCTTTATAAAGAAAACTTTCTTTGGCTTAAACTGTTCACCAACTTGCAATCTTGCCTCATAAGCCACAGTTTTCAGCCCCTATTTAAAACCACGGTTGATTTTAAATTGGTCTTCTCCACTTTTGATGACTTCAATAAAAATCATGTTGTGGGCTTTTAAATTCCTCAGTGTATTTACAGTACATGTGGGTCGACTGAGAAGAAGATGCCAGAAGCAGGCTGGCGTTCCTGAACCTTGGCTTCTGAAGCATTCTCTCGCTGTGCAATTGACTATGAAAGCGTTTGTATTCCCTATAAAAATATTTCCACTTTATTTGCTTACCCACTTTGTACCACGAATATACATATATTTTTAACCACTAACGAGCACAACATGAAAATATTTATCTTTGCTTTCTCATCACCATGTTGGCACGTTCCCACTGGCACTGGGCATGGAAAAGAGATGTCACTGGAAGTCCCGCCTACATTTTGCCATAGTCCTGTCATTACAGAACAGAGAGATCCAAATTTTGCTGAAACATGGCGATTTGATACTTCTCTCGAGTTTATGTATGGCCGGTTAAACAGTAGGCTTAGGAAGTAAGATCATCATTTTGCTATTGTTGCTTTTGATTTCCCCTTCTCTTTATGTCTTGCCCTGCCTTTTCTAATATATTTCTTCCTTTCTACTTTTTTGCAGGGTTACTTTTTGGGGGAGAGTTAGTGAGGGCATCTCATACCAGCGTCCTCATTTTGTATTTACTTTGTGTCTGTTTATATGTATTTGTATTAGTATAACTGAAATGATCTTATTATTACCCAGTTCCTTTTCCCTTGCTCACAAATGTCACATCCCCCATGGAATTGTCTTAGGTATACATGGGATCTTCTGGATTTGTGTCTACTTAATAACAAATGAGTCAGTTGGCACACAGTAAATCCGCGTTTGTTACACACATGACAATTGTGTACGATGGCGTACATAGTTGATCTATATCCTTAAATCACTGTTTACAATTTATAACAAAAGATTTGCATGTACTCTGTTAAGGAGAGTTCTTCAACAGCTGTCTTAATTAGTTTGAGAACACTGTCCTTGACTTAGACACATTGTACCAGGACACAGAATATCTGGGCTCTATATACAGGAGAACAATAGTTCACTTAAGTGGGACATGAACAAATGCGGGCTCAACCAAATGCTATCATTAATTTTAACATCAACAGAATATCTTCAGTGCATATTAGGCAAAGACATGGTGTTGACTTTATATTTGAATGGCATTTGTGGTATCCTATGCATTAAATTTAATCTCCATAATCCAGTAAGGTTAAGCATCTTTTTTAAAAATAACAATTTAAAGCTTCTTTACTGGAAGTCACTCGTTTTGTTTAGTGAAAATGTTATAACAAATTATTCTACACGAATACATTCATGTTTAAGAATTCTGTCATGAGTAAGTTCCCCCCAGCTGATTATAATAAGTTTCTGGAGGCAAGACTGGTACATTTTTAGAAAGATGGAGGGTGGTAGGTTATTGAAAACTTTTAGGTTGGGTATATCCAAGACAGATAAGCCCAATGGATTGGTGTAATGGAAGACTGTGAGTAAGCTGGGGCCTTGAGAACTGGGTAGAAATGGAAGAATAGGAGAGCAAGAGGCTAAAAAGAATCTCTACTTCACTGGGTGTGGTTGTAATAATTCCAAAACTTTACAGTGGGAAGCATTCTGTTCTTATGATAAAATGTATAGTGACATTCAAATGTACCTTGGCTTGATCTTCAATGTATATAGAACTTGCGGTCCTTTTCTCCACTCAGCTGGACTTACCTTCACTCAATAACTCAATAGAAGAGTATCAGAGACCAAGCCTTGAGCCATATATAAGAGATGTAGGATTTAGGAGAAATGGGTTAGGGTTTTTTGCACTACCAGACTCTTTGGCTTGGAAAGGGAATTGGAGGGATACTGGGTAGGGAGAGCTGGCTGGACCTCAAAGCTTGGCCTGAGCAGACAATCAGGCACATTTTGTCACCAGCACCCAGAAGCCTATGCAATCCCAGAGACCATTCACGATCCTTTCAGGTGTACAGTGGATATCACCTGTCCCCATAGGAGTGAGAGCTGTCCCTCTCTACTTGCTACTTTTCTTTGAACAGATGGTTTAGTTCGTAAGTTACAAGGGGAAAGTGACTCATTACACGCACAAAGACTTTTGTTTCTCTTAAAAAACTGATGCCTCGGGGTGCCTTGGTGGCTTAGCTGGTTAAGCATTGGCCTTCGGCTCAGGTCATGATCCAGGGTCCTGGGATCGAGCCTCACATCAGGCTCCCTGCTCAGCAAGGAGCCTGCTTCTCTCTCTCCTCCCGCTTGTGCTTTCTGTCGCTATCTCTGTCTCTCTTGCTGTCAAATAAATAAATAAAAATCTTAAAAAAAAACAAAACCCACAACTTGATATCTGCTCACAGTTATGCCTAAGCTGAGCCTGTCTAAGGCACAAAGTGAATTGAAGGTTAAAAAATATACCGTAAAAAAAAAAAAATCCTGTATCTTTAAGAAAGTAAGATAGTCCAGTAGATAAAAAAAGTGAAACATACATTGATTTCCACTTTCTCTTGAATTGCTTTGGTGTTTCACAACAAGGCAGGAATTTTGCTTCAGTCATTTGAATACGCTAAAGCTGGATAATTCTAGTACAATTCCCAAATATAAATTATGAAGGTCCTTTAGAGAATCTATGAGATTAAAGAAAATCATGTTAAATGTACTACGCAATATACTACCCTATATATATAGCGTAATATACATATGGCAAAGGGTGCAGTCTGCCATTTATTTAGTTTGTCTCAGGTATATATTAATAAGCCCCAGGATACTGCAGGTAAACATTTATTCACTTTTAGGACCTAAGGCATGGAACAGCCACCAAATAAAGATAACATCCTAATAGAAGTGTCAAATAGTGAATGATATCAGTCCTGTAATATGTGCAAACAGCAAACATCACTAGTGTTGACAAGCTTGTGACTGTTCTACTAACAGGCTGTGTCTCTCAGGGAATACAGTTTGATTCTCAAAGCTGGCCCTTCTTTGGATTGCAATCCTTCCAGCTGTCATCCGGGAGAACCGCAGAGCATCAGACAGCTGCTGTGTTAGTAGAAAATGTAACAAACAATTCCTCCAACAGCATTTGTGGACCTGAAATGAGAGATTGTGTCCTCAAATGCTCATTTCTGAGTTTTGCCTCAGGATGTCCCTGCTTCTGATCATGGGTTTGGGAGAGAGATTTTGAATGTCTTGTTATGTATTCATAGGCTTCCCCAGGAGGCCGTATCAAAAACGTAATACTTTTTCCATCGACTTTATTTTTAAAGGAAATGGGTTAGAAATAGCTGTGTGTTCACTCGTTGCCAAGGATATTGGTGAGAAAACACCTAAAATATGTACAGCTTATGTCATACCGTTGCCTAATAAATTAGTACCAAAAAAGTGCAAAACCTCAAGAACATTTAATGATGACAGTATATTTTATCACACCGTACAATATGAAAACAGTCTGGAGAGCCTGCCAGAAATTTTAGGGACAAAATTCAGCAGCCCGTTTCACATGCTGTGTGATATGATGGGCGTCCAGATGCAGAAAACCTGCTTGGATATCAGACTGGGGACACTCAGAATCGTCACCAAGACCTCATCTACCAATTCTTAAAATGATTTTCAGGTATACACAAAGGTATAAACAGCCCTACGACGTGTCCCATCTGCCTGTCACTGAGTTTCAATAGTGATCAATGGTTTGCAACACTTTTTTTTTTCTTTAGACACCTCTCCCAACATTTTTAAAGGACTATTTGAAAAAAAAAAAAAAATCCCAGGTATCATGTCATTTCACCTATAAATATTGCCAGGATGCAACTTTAAATTCTGAGGGTTTTTAAAATTAACCACCATGCCGCCACATGAAAAAAAAATAATCGCAAAATATCATTTATATTCATATTTCTAGTCTGAATTCAAATTACCCTAAATGTTTTGAAAATATCTTCCTATGGCTGGTTGTTTCTAATAGGGATCCAAAGAAAGCAAATGGATACAAATACTGTATAGTATCACTTACACAAGGACTCTTTAAAAAACCCTAAAAAAACCCATAGAAACTCATAGAAATAGAGAGTAGAATGGTGGTTACCAGTGACTGGGGTGGGGAATAGGCAGAGATTAGTAAAAGGGTACAAATTTTTAGCTATAAAATGAATAAGGTCTGATAATCTAATGTATATAACATGGTGACCATAGCTGATAACACTGCATTATATAATTGAAATTTGCTAAGAGAATATAATTTATTTTTATTTTTTTCAAGAATTTATTTATTTGACAGAGAGAGAGCACAAGCAGCAGGAGCTACAGGCAGAGGCAGAGGGAGAAACAGGCTTCCAGCTGAGCAAAGAGCCTGATGTGGGACTTGATCCCAGGACCCCAGGATCATGACCTGAGCCGAAGGCAGATGCTTAACTGACTGAGCCACCCAGGTGCCCTAAAAGAATAAAATTTAAATGTTCTCACCACATATACGTATTTATATATATGTCAATGTGTGTGTGTGTGTGTGTGTGTGTGTGTATATGGTAATGGCTGTGTTAATTAACTATATGGGAGAAATCTTTCACAATGTATAAATATATCAAGTCATTACATTATACACTTTAAGTACCTTACAGTTTTACTTGTCAATTATACCTCAATAAAGCTGAAAAAAAAATAAGATCAATACATTGCATTTTTTTGTTAGTCTCTGAAGTCTCTCTTATTCTAAATAGTCCTCCTTCACCACACTCTTTTTGCACCATTGATCTGATAGGGGGTTTAGAATATTCTGCCTTCTGAATTTGGCCAGTTGCTTTCTCTTGCTAAGATCTCTTTGGACTTTTCCTACAAACTGGTATTTAAATCCAGAGGCTTGATCACATTCAGCTTCAGTTATCATGGGTGGTGCTGAATACTTAACTACAACCAGTCATGGGGTACCTGTCTGATCACCTTGCTCTTAGTATGGCTAATATTGATCAGTGGGGTCAGATAGGGTCAGTCTGATTCTCCACTATAAGGATCCCCATCACTTCATTTTTTTAGCAGTAACTGATGAATGTTGTATAGATCCATTATTTTGCTGTGGTTGGCAAAATAGTAATTCTTTGATTTCATCATTTCTGGAATTCCTTTATAAGGTAATTAAGAGTATACTTATCTTCATGAGCACTGAGAAATGTATAGAATTTCTGAATCTCTACACCTGAAACTAATATAACTAATATAACTAACTAATATAACTAACTAATATAACACTGTATGTTAACTATATTGGATTTAAAATAAAAAAAAAAACCCTGAAAGTTAAATAAATAAATAAATAAATACATGTTTAAATTGAGTCCCTTAAAAAAAACAAATTCTCCTTTATCAATTATTTAGTTATCCTGAATACAGGACAGTTTCCCCTTATTTATTGATGCTGAAAATAATGTGCTATCATACTAGCAACCCTGAAGATACCCAAAGGGGGTCCTTTTTGGTGTCACTATGAATGCAGAGGTTCATTGTAATCCATTGCAGTTATTATGCCAAAGCTATCCCATCTTAGCCCAATGGAAGTTTCAAGTTGTCTCCTATGCCCTTTTGACATGGTCTAATTCCTTTCTGATAAATTCCTCGTTTTCTGTCACATAAGATCTCCCAGGCTCATCTGATACATTTGCTGGACATGATACCAGTTATTTCTCTAAGAACCCTTCATTCTTGTTAGTGGGACATCTAACGACCAAAATTTGACTTTTATAAGAAATATGTCCTTGAGTCGTGGATGTGAACATTGCATGTATTGTTTTTCATTTTTTCCCCCAAATTGCTGAAGTATTTGAAAGGCTAGACATATAAAATTTTAAAGTGGGCCTTTCAAAGTGTGACCAGTCAACTCTTACTTCTGTGAAAATTTAAAAATTTTATATATATACCTACTTGTAGGTAGCATGTCTATGTCTTCATCTGTCTTTAAAATTTTTATTTAAAATAATTTTGGTTTTCTGAAACAAGAAACGTATACACCAGTGTTCACTTAGCAATCTTAAAATGTAAGCAAAATACAGTTTAAGGGGTGATATTCTTAATCACACAATTATTGTTTCTTATTTTCAATGACTTTTTAAAAAAAATCTGTGAATCTGCCTTTCTGAAGCTAGCATGTTTTTGTTTGTTTGTTTAGAAAGGTAGAGGGAAAGAGTGGCGAGGGGAGAGGGAAAGAGGGAAGAGAGAGAATCTTAAGTGGGGCTCAATCTCAGGACCCTGACATCATGACCAGAGTCAAAATCAAGAGTCGGACACTTAACTGACTGAGCCCTCCAGGGACCCCCTGAAGCTAGTGTTTCTATAATGGAACATTCAGTGCTATGATTTGAAGTGTAGCTTTGAAGTCTGTTTTTAGCTATAATTTAGGTAAGTCAAATCCATTTCTGTAAAAAGAATTTGAAATCCAGGTTTATTGCTGATAATTAGAAATTTGGCTCATGGGGTTCAGCTCCCACTTCTTTATTGCACCCATAGGGTGCAGAAAGGAGAATGACTTAGAGGAAGGACTAGTTCATCTGTTGTCTGGACTTCTGTGCTGGTTCGTGTTCCTGCTCAGGCCCAAAAGATAAGACTTTTGTATCAAAGAAAGACTTTCTTTGCTCATTTTCTCCCTAAAATCCCTAGAGCCTGGCATGCAAAGAACTCTACTTTGTCCTGGTGTCTTTCAAAGCAGTGCAATTCATTAGTCAACTGGTGCTGGAAACTTCAATATGATTAGAATCTTCCTACATTTCCAAGTTCTAGTCATTGTACATGGTGCAAAATTCTCCATATATCCCTAAGCCTTTCTTCTTCTTCCCCTTCCTCCTCCTCTTCTTCCCCTTCTTCCTTCTCCTCCTCATCCTCCTCCCCCTATTCCACCTCCCCTTCCTCTTCTTCCTCTCCTCCTCCCCCACCTTCTCCCCCTCCTCCTTTGCTGCTGCTTCTTCTTCTTCTTCTTCTTCTTCTTCTTCCTCCTCCTCCTCCTCCTCCTCTTTTTCCTCTTCCTCCTTCTCCTCTTCTTCTTCTTTTCATCTTTTTTTTGCATTAATTATTTTGATTACTTGATCCCTAATAGGTATATCCCAAGAGTTAATGTTACTTAGGTCCATAGGCACCTGGGGCCAGTGTAGTGCTAATCAATATTTTGAAATAATAGTGTCAAAGAATCTCATGAGCACACTCAGCATTAGGGGACGCAGATGGGTGAAAATCAAGGTGGAAAGAAGAGGTAGTTGGTCTCTGGGGTACTGGCTGGTCCAGCACAGTAGTCCTGAAATTGGCCTAAATGGATATGAACTCACTTTCTACCCCCCCCCGGTCTCTTTTTTACTGCTTTTTGACTCATATAGGTCATTCATTTTTAGATTTTATGTGCAATACTTTTCATTATCAAATAGTCTCTTGTGGCCTTCTGGAAATATTGGTTAAATTAGAGGAGGTTTGTTGTTTTTCTGTTATAAAATAATAGCAAACCTTTATATAACACTTATTCTGTGAGCCAGATGCAGTCCCAAGAACTATACATAGATCAACTCACAACAGCCCTGGCACAAGGCTACTGTTATCAGTCCCATTTTATAGATAAGAAAATTGAGATGCCTAGAGAAGATCAAGTAACTTGCCCAGCATCACACAAACAATTAGGGACAAGAAATGTGCCCACTAGTCTTAGAGTCACTTGCAGGTTGTTTAACATATAATTAGCTTCTGTGAGCTGCAGCCATGAGGTGTCATTAAGAATTGGGTCTTGGTCTTCAAATGATTTCCAAATTAATCTTGGAACTGTGAAAACAGCATAAAGCCATTCTCAGTTACTATAGCAGAGTGAATGTCTTTCTAGAGTAAACAAAGCAACAACTATGTAGGTCTCTGATAAATAAAATTGATACCTTGAAGGTTGTCCTTGAAGATAAATAAAGTGGAAAATTACATATTACTGTTAAAGCAAAAGTGCCTGGGGTATAATTTGAGAGAATACCAAAATCAAGATAGAAAGGTATCAATCAAAGGAACGATGCTCACATTTGAAGGTTAGATTAGAATCTGGACTAATCACAATGTATAAAGAAATATTCTAAACCAAAATCATGAATCTGAGAATATCACGACCTACACACAAAAAGTTGAGCTACTGTCCCCATCAGCACCCAGCCTGCTATGAACTATTTTCTACAAAACTGGAAGTTACTGAAGTCAAAACAGTAAGTACTAGATCTGAAACAATGGGGGGCACAGGAAAATGACGCATAGCTCCCCACAATCCTATACTCCTACGCTGCGCTGCCGAGTCCGTCCTGGGATCAATGTAATGTCGCTCCCAAATGCCATGTGGTTGCGTGACGTTGAAAACTAGCCGGTGGTGACTAGGCAGAGACCACCAACCTCTAGACAGGCTTGGAACCCAGGTCTCTGGAGGTGAAAGGTCACAGCCTCACCTCACAACACCACTTTGGGTCTGTTTCTTATTACCAAATAATTTCCAGAAGGAGACCAGGCCATGGGCCTGATTTGCCAGTAGCAATACAGAGGGAAATGAAGAGTTCAAGGAGGAGAAGTGATATTCTTTGTGTGGTAGCTTTTCAGTGACTGATAGAGCAGTGACGGTGTCAGGAGAAGGCAGCTCTCTCCCAGTTCCAGCATGTGCCGAGCGTGGGTGTTCCTCACAGCTTACTGTGAGGAGATAGGAGGAAACACAGAATCTGTTCACAGAAGGACCGGCTAACTCTCAGAACCCCATTCGACAGAGCCTTGAGCAGGCGCGGTCCCAAAAGAGGGGAGGTGAAAACCACATTCATGTACCTGAGGTGAAGGACCACCATTAAAAATAAATAAGAAACTCCCAATGTGTAAATCCGATATAAGCCAAACCATATGGCATAAAATGAAAACATTTTCTTCTTGTACCTTTGGTAAAAATTGTTTCTTACCAGATTTGATATACAGGAAAGTATTAACACACCTTTTGCCATGTAGTTTCTCCCCTGATATATGGCATTGATAATATAAGTAGTTCAATGATACTTCCACTGTTTGTGTAACGAGGTATATAAAAAGAATGTTGTGCATATAGGAAAAGTGCTAAAATCCCGATGTAACACCTCATACATTAGTGGCCTTCCGTGGTGAACGAAGTCATTTTTCAGGCAAGTCATAAAGCAGCCTCAAACACAAGTATTTCAGTGTTTGCTCCGAATGAGGCAGTGGCCCAGGACCGCCGTTCATCTGACATCATCTCTGACGCAGCGTGGGCTTGATATCTGATCAGGGCTCCCTGCCACCGTGGTGCCAGACTTGCTCCTTCCGTGAGGTGGCTGAGGGAAATTAATGTGTCAGCGTCACCAGAAGGGGAGAGTGTCTGCTTCAAGTTTCCTTTGGAGAGCTTCGGCTGCAATGGCCTTTGATTCCTTCCCAGAGAAGCTTTTCGAAGCTCTTCATGGAGTTCGGTAATAGGTAAAGATGAGCTTGCGACAGAAAATGGAGCCAGCCTCAGAAGAGAAGGTGCCCTGGAGGGTGCAGTGACATTTATATACAAATGTAGGTCAAATAGCTGACTTGTGTCAAGGATGAACTGGGGTCTCCTGGGAAGCCGGAGGGCCCGTATTCCCTTACCTCTAAAGGTTACATTTTCAACGTGGCCGTGCCACTGACCCACTGCCTGGTTCTGGAAAATCACATAACTTCTCTCAGTGTCCATTTATTTCCCTTAAATAAGAAGGGAAATGCTATATGCTTCACTGATGTATGGGAAAATTGGGTAGAAAATACCCAAATGTGCCTTGAGATTTTTCGATGAAAGGTGATCTATACATGAAAGTATTATTTCTGTAACGTGTTTTGTCTCTCCCCCTTCTCCTCCTCCTGGCCTGTCAGCTGTTTCATACATAAAACTTATCACAACTCCCAACCCTTTTCATTTCCACTTCCCAGGCAAACTTTTGGATCTGAGAATAGAAGATTCTGGGACGCACCTTTTCTTTATTCAGTTGAAGCAATGCACACAAAAAATTTCTGCAGACCTTAAAGTCAAAAAGAAATATCAATGACTATTTCCTTTTCTTATTGAGAAAGTGTAACGTAAGAATGCGTGCTTTGTCTCAGACGAGTGTGGACGGGAAGCCCGGCTCTGCCGTCTGCTCACACTTACGTACAGCTCATTCATACACACGCGCATTGCCATACGCACACGAGAGCAAACACAGCCACAGACTACTCACACACATGTACACATGCACGCAGACGCTCCCTCCTGCGTGTATACACGCCCACATAAGCTCACGGGCGTGCCTCTACACACAGATTCTGCACACTTAAGTGACTCCTTGCAGAGGTTCTGGGATCAGAGAAGCAGTTATATGTGTTTGGCTATTACTGCGCCTGCCGCTATACTTCCCAGGAAGGACATTTTATTTTACACCTTTTACACGGCACAGAAAGCTTTTTCTCTTAGTGTAGAGGCCAGTGGCACCAACTCGGGTCCGGAAGACTGGGTTTGAATCCTGCCTCCACTACAACTGTGTGGCCTTGGATAAATTACCACGCATTTGTGCCTCTGTTTCCTCATTCGTCTGTCAGGAGTAATAATAGTACCTCCCACACCACCTTATAAGGGTGTTTCAAGAATTAATTCGTAAGCTATTCAGAGCAACGCTTGGTATGTGGTAAATGCTACCTACTTGCTTGCTATTAATATAAAGGGGGGAAATAGCACAGCCAAAAGGGAGTTTTTTTTTTTTAAATGCAATGGTCTTTAATGTGACTTTCCATGCGTGAAGGGGTGGATGAATCACCCAAGATCTTAATGGACCAGGTCATCCTAATACTACACATAGAAAGGATGTGTAGTTTTCATAGTAAATTAAGGCTTTTCTGGTTCACCCATAGGGAGAGTCAGGTCTGTGCTCCCGTGACTCTCAGAACTGAGATCACAGCCCACCTAACAGCCGTCAGTTCCTTGAAATTCATTTTAAGATGTCCTCCTAAGAGTTTAATGGTAGGCAATTATCCACGTTCTCAGAAATCTGGGATGTTGGGTCTGGCCTCTAAGTGTGAAAGAAAATAGGCTTCACTGCTTTATATTTTTTTCTTGAGTGATATGATAAAGCTGGTCATCATACTCGTTAGGGCTCTACTTCTCCCACACCAAAAACCCTTACATGTGACTGTATCATTTTGTATTATATCTAGCTGCTGTCGTTCATGAGAACGATTTAAAGATGTTCATTGTTTCTCAGGTTCTGCCTATATAATTATGATGTACTTCGGACAGAGAAATCATAGCTTGATGGACTTCAGAGCTGAGTAATCAGCTTTATGGAGGTGCTAAAAGAAGAGTGAGGAATGTGTATGAAGCGCTGTAACTAATCAAGATTTGAAGAAATACTTCCGGGGCACCTGGGTGGCGCAGTCGTTAAGTGTCTGCCTTCGGCTCGGGGCGTCATCCCGGCGTTCTGGGATCGAGCCCCACATTGGGCTTCTCCACTGGGAGCCTGCTTCTTCCTCTCCCACTCCCCCTGCTTGTGTTCCCTCTCTCGCTGGCTGTCTCTCTCTGTCAAATAAATAAATAAAATCTTAAAAAAAAAAAGATTTGAAGAAATACTTCCAAATTAACAATCTTTAATTATCCTTCATCACAGCCCATCCTAGCTTTGATTTCCAACAGACTTGGAGATATTCCATCAACTCAGAGTGAAACTTCCTATTTGTAAAATAAAATATAAAATAAAATAAAATAAAATAAAATAAAATAAAATAAAATCTTCTGCAACGTATAGTCTTCTGGGTCTACGTGATAGTATGATATGTAAATATTTGCAGTTTTGATTTCTAAATAGAAATTATTTGTGTATCTTCTCTCTTCTAAAGCCTGCTGTTGAAGAGTCTGTACCCCTTCACTTTGACTCGTGGAGCTATGGTGTGCTTGCACCTGGGTTGGGTGCTTGCCCTTCCCTCAACTGTAGATTTCCAGTCACATTATCAATTTATTTTCTGCTTCTCGTTTGTATGAAGGGTTATGAGCTGCATGAAGTATTTAGATTAATATTTGTATTTATTCAGCCAACCATTTCTCTCTCTGAGTTACCCCCCTACATATCAAAAAATTTTAGTATAAATCACTTTCAGAGGTTTGGAGCTATGCTAGATTGTAGCTTAAACATTTATATTGAAACATAATTTAGCAAAGGGTATAAATGAGAATAAATGATGGAGAGGAAATTATTTTTTGTTCACATGATAATTTGTGATGTTTTAGGCACTGATCTTTATTTGAATTATTTCTTTTTTTTTTTTTTAGAGATTTTATTTATTTATTCGACAGGACAGAGACAGCCAGCGAGAGAGGGAACACAAGCAGGGGGAGTGGGAGAGGAAGAAGCAGGCTCATAGCGGAGGAGCCCGATGTGGGGCTCGATTCCATAACGCCGGGATCACGCCCTGAGCCGAAGGCAGACGCTTAACCGCTGTGCCACCCAGGTGCCCCTGAATTATTTCTTTTAATCCCCACAACAAGTATGTGAAATATTAAGTTATAAGGACAAGGAAACCAAGCAATTGTTGAAACCAGGGAAATCGCACTCATAAATGCAAGAGATGAGATTTTTATCCTAGATATAAATAACTAGATGGTCTGATTTTCTAATATAGAAGTGCTTTATGAATGTCTAGAGCTGACCATTTATTTTTAGGATCATCATTTTTTTAATCAACAAGATTTATTTAGGCCTTAGTATATGCAATGTTTGATGAGAGGCACTGGAAAAATGAAAAAAATTGATTCCCATATTCAAAGATGGGAATTTAGTTGGAGAAAGAAAACATACAACCCACATTTCAGTAATCATGTCACTCTATCAAACAGAACGTGAGAGAGACAAATAGGAGTAAAGAAAACTAATTAATGGAAAATCTCCTGAAGGAGGGGGCAATTAAACCAGGCCCTCAAGGATGAGCAAGAGAACACTGGAGAAGACAGAATCTATCAGCAGCTTGGGGATGGAGTTCATTATCCTGCATTCAGGTGATACTAGGAAGGCTTCTCACACTACAGATGTGCTCGAATCAAAAAGTAATGAGAAGGCGGAGCATATGACCAGTTGGCCAGGATTGGAAAAATAGGTGGAAAGTCTGGACTTAGTGATACAAGCAAAGAAGATAATATTAGAATTTTGTGAGCACCAAAGTATCATAATGGTGGACGTATTTAAAAATATCGCGGGCCTATAAATGATGATCCAATTTAGAGGATAATGAGGGCAATTTAGGCTTGAAGTGATAAAATCTGCTTCAAAAAGATGATAGTACACATACAAAGGGGGAATAGAATCTGGTGACGCATCGAAACTATGAGATCTAGTGGAAAGTTTCAGTGATAATTGTTTGATTTGGAAAATGGTTCTGCAATTTATTTGATTTTACAGGGGAAGCCATCTTATCTGATATAGTTGTCACTGGTGCTTGGTTGCATCACTGAGCCAGTTGAAGAGTGGAATCATTAGGAAAATAAAATAGGCAGTTTAAACATTTTAGTTATTTTGAAAACTCATGAATTTACCAATATTTGATGCAATTCCTGGATTTGTTCACTGGAGTTCTGTGTCATCTTCTTGGGTAAATCACACACTTAGGGCGCGATTTATAATATCATATTTTTTCCAAGGGAATTCAAAACAGTTAAGAAAACAATTGATCAAAAAATTCATCTACTTTTTGATTCCCCCCCAACTCTCAAAGCAGTTTCACGTACACCACATTCAACCACATTCAATAGCAATCATTTCAGTGACTAGGCTTATTAAATCTTTCCAAGCCGTTCCCTTTAGTTTTCATAGAAAGACACCTTTCTTTTTTTTTTAATTAGCATTTTATTGATTTCTATAATATCTAACTAAATTACATACATAACAAATACAACTGATATAAGTAGGCTTAGAAAACACAACTGAGGGGCACCTGGGTGGCTCAGTCAGTTAAGCATTGGACTCTTGATTTCGGCTTAGGTCATGATCTCAGGGTCATGAGATCAAGCCCCAAAGTCGGGCTCTACACTTATCATGGAGTCTGCTTAAGATTCTCTCTCTCCCTCTCCCTCTGCCCCTCCCCCTGCTCAGGCATTCTCACTTGCTATAAATAAATAAATAAATAAATAAATAAATAAATAAATAAATAAAATCTTTAAAAAAAACAAAGAAAAGAAAGTTAGTTAATCCAGCAAGTCAGTGAAGAAGAGATTGGTGAAGAGTTTGTATTGTTTTATACAGAACACATCCCTCTAAAAGCTAAATGGTAACACATTTTTCATAGTTACTGTGTGCATTAAAATGGAACCTGGCATGAGGTGGTCCTCATTTTCTAGTAACAGTATATCTTGAGTTTAAACATATAGATCTTCTATATTGTCTTTTGGGGAAATTTTAGTTCAACTAAAAATAAATGTCAAATCTAACAATTTTTAAATTTGTAGTGAAATCAAGGCAGCAAGCAGATAAGAATTGAGATAGAATTTGACATTGTAAAGTAAAAAAAAATTTAAATGTATTTAAGCCATGATTTTATTTTTTTAAAGATTTTATTTATTTATTTGAGAGCAAGAGCGTGTACATGGTTGGAGGGGGAAGGAAGGAGAGGGACAGAGGGAGAGGGAGAAACAGATTCTCTGCTGAGCAGGGAGCCTAATGAGGGGCTCAATCCCAGGACACGGAGATCCTAACGTGAGTGGAAGCCAAACACTTAACCGACTGAGTCACCCAGGAGCCCGTAAGCCATGATTTCATTCATTTTTCACATAGAGGTCAATCCAAATGAGCACCTATTTATTTTTTTTAGAGTTTATTTTTTCCAATATTTATAAAATTATGAAATACTTATTTGCAAGAACCACTTCAGGAATTTTTTTTCAACCTTAGGAAACATAAAATCAACAGATCATTTTAATTTCCTAAGTGAAGTGAAGCCAAAAAGTTATCAAGTATTACTTATTTCCTTGATGTCACCTAAAAGGTCTATGAAAGCCGAGTATAATGAAGCCTAATACTTACTCCAAAGTTCATTCTTTGACATGAAACCCCTATATATGCTATCCCATCTCATTTTTTTTTTAATCTAAGACTTTCATGGACATATATGAATGGCAGAGCTTTGGACACATGCCAGCTCCCTAGCAGCATGGCAGGCTGGTTAAAATAGTTCCTGGTTTCCACTTTGGTGTCTCAGATCCATAAATTAGAAAGCACTCTAACAGAGAGTGTTAAAATTACAGATTATGACACTACACGCTATAGCTGGTAATCAAATCATGCCGTCACATGCCAAAAGGAATCTTTTGTAAGGGTAAAAAATACAAATGTGAATATCTCAACTCTTTATTTTAAATATAATCAGACTTAGCACAGTGAATTATCTAAAAATAGAAATCAACAGAAGGAACCTCAGTGCATTAATCATTGAAGGTTATTTCCCCTGTTTCATCTTTAAAACCCCTATATGTGATAACCATGTCACATCTAGTTTTTATAAATTGAGTGACTCTCAAAAATCCATTTTAGTGGGTATATTTCACGTAGTGAGCATTTTGATAGCCATTAACCGCTTTTAGGTCTTTCAGAGATTTTTAATTATGACAGGATGGGTAGGCATGCAATGTAACACCAAAAACCAGCCATAGATTACCTAGATGACATTGTACTTAAGAAGCTGAGGAGTTTGGAGCTGAGCACTTTAGCTGATAAAGCACTCATTTTTCACCTCTCAGACCTCGGTTCCAGTTGTCTCTGATTCTTTAAGCAAAATTAATTTTGTTATGTCAACCGTGCTACCATTAGTTGGTAATCCAAGAGGCAATAGATGACATGCATATTTCATCCTTCGTTAGATTCATGGTGTTTCTGAACATGGGCTGAACACAAAAAGCAAACACTTCAGACATGCTTAGAGACCCGCTGACTTTAGCTTTAGCTCAGAAATTGTAAAAGTTTGGTAAATTGTTAACAGTTCTGAGCAGAACCAGTGAGACACTTGAGGTGATGATCCCAATTTCTATAAAGGAAAAAGTATTGACAGATTTTACTAGTGTGCCATGTTTACTGGATTCAGAATTAATTTGTGTTTCTATTATTAACTTTGTGAGGATATGAATTACTTTTGGAGTTCTTGTATTCTCTGTTTGCCTCCCCTTCAGGCCTGTGGAGTCCCTTGGGTTAAAGATGAAATGCCTAGGGCAGTGCTTAGCGTAGAATGTATGCTTAAAACACAGGGTGGGGGAGAGCCATCCAGCTGAACCCACTAGGAACATTATCACAGAAATGTTTAGGAATTAATGATCACACTCCAAGATACAGGAATTAAAACCCTGGAAAGATGACAGAAGAAGGCTTCAAGGAGTACCTGAGATAGACAAGCAACTCATGCAGACATAAGAATTAAGCAGACGTCGGAGCTTCGTCCTAGGCTACCAATTCAGTTGAAGGGAGAGAGTGTACTACACTTTTAGGTGAGTGCTTTTAGGTCCTATTCAAATATCCTCCAACTCATCCTTGGGAAAACTTATTGCAAGTTCTTTGAGGGGGAGGAACCAGGAAACTAAAGGAATAAGATCACCCTTCCCGGAGTCTTGAAGAACTAGTCGTACCATAATCAGGGAGGGAGAACTCAGCTGTGAAGCACGTTCGCACTTCAATAACAAACCATAAGAGCAGAAGAAAGCCCATGATCCGCCATAGTTACATACTTTACACGGCCAGCCTTGAGGGATGAGATGGCATTCCCAACCACAGGCCCCACACTTGGGCTTGATAGGGAGACCGTGTCACTCACCAAGAGGGTCTAGACTGGTTGATTGGTAACCTTAGCAATCATCATGGCCAACAAGTGGTGAACGAAGAGAAGCTCCCTGGGCGGCAGGATAAAGGAGTTAATTACCTCCACAGAGAATGTGTGAGCCACTAGGATTGCATCTGGGAATGGGATGGCCTTTGGGGGCACAGTCCAATGAAGCTTCTGGCTTCACACCTGAAGACTGGCTATTTTACTATCATAGAAGATTTGTTAACACTACAATTTTACACAAATTTACTCACACTACGGTTTAGACATACAGAAAAAAAATGTAGTTAATTTATTTTGTCTGTAACTAGTCTCTCGGGGGTCCTTAATGAGAATTGAGATACAGAGAAAAGTTATTTTTTTCCTATTTCCCTTTCAAATTTCTGAAGAAAGATTGCTCTTTAGACTGCCCTGAGCTGCTCTGAAACATGACCACGTCAAAATAGATCTGGTGGCTCCCCGTAGACAGGCAGAGGGAAGCCTGGATGTTCAGCTTCCTTGGGCTGCTCTAGATTCTACCTAAGAAATGGCCTGGATGGCACTCAGAAGTTTCTACAGGTTCCCAAGTGGACGACCTGTCAATCAAGGGTCTGTTCTTGAACCCGCTTGAAGAAAAGGTGACATGACTCCACAGAAAAAGTCAGGAGTGAAGAAGTCCGTAGCGGAGCGCCTAGCCAAGAGCTCGGAGGGGACTGTGGAATGCATCTGGCTCTTGAATATGCTTGAATATTTTCTTGGCCACACCTTTCTTGTCATGGAAGGAACTGGCTGCTGTCATGTTGCCACCATACCCCAGTCTTAGACCTCATTAGAAAAGAGAGAGAATTGTCCTTCAGTGTTTTCTGGCAACATTTAAACAATTATATTATGATGATACATAATGAACATAAGTGTTATCTCTGAGGAGCCCCCCAAATAACCTACCTGTTCAATAATTAAAATTTTGAAATAAAAAAAATTGCATCGCACTGGAGCCAAACATGTTCTTTTTATCTTCTCTGCATCCACAAGAAGTCTCAACCTACTAGTAATGCAAGCATTTGCATTATGAAAGTTGCTTTTCAAACATGATTCAAGGTGTGAAGAGCCATGGTCAGAATGTGATGTGAGCTGTTTCATCTAAACTAATTTCCATAAAAATCTCGTGGGATAAGCTCTGTTCAAATGTTAAAGTCAATTTTTATCATCGTATCTGATTGAAAGGGGGAAGGCATCCTTAGGGACAATGCGATACAATAGTGTTTTAGAATTTAAAAACCTCATAGTATTAGTAATTCTCATCACTTTGTGTCTTAAAATAGGTATAGTATTACACGTGGGGACATAATTAGCATCTG
The DNA here is from genome assembly GCF_024610735.1 of Ursus americanus. Lineage (NCBI taxonomy): Eukaryota > Metazoa > Chordata > Mammalia > Carnivora > Ursidae > Ursus > Ursus americanus. Next base: position 59,859,659 of record NC_142139.1, read on the forward strand.
GTCATAAGCAGAGCGGGGAATAACATGAACTTGGCCCTAGCCCTGCTTACCAAGAGGTTAGGTAAATAAGACAAATGAGGAAGGGCCTCATCTCTTCTAAACTTTTCGGATAACTGTTGTCAAATCTAGTTAACTGAAAAATATGAAGTCGGGAGATAAAGGTTTTGGAGAGAAGAGTGGTGTGTCCCAAATACAGAACATTATGTGTTGGATTGATTCTAAGTGGTAACTTTTGGAAAGTCAAAAAGAAGAAATGAAAAAAAGATGTTTAATTCTTGAAAATTTTCTCTGTCATATTTGAGACCATGGGTATTTTCTTACCAAAAGAAAAGAGGAAACTAGTAAAAGCCACTCTGCTGAAGAGTATAATTCCTCTAAATCATAGCATCTGTATTTTGAACTCTTTTTAGTATGCTGTTCACAAAATAATTAATAACCTAGAACTGTAACAGGTTGTGGACTCTGGCAGCAGAAAAGCCCTACAATGACTTTTTGAGCATTTCTCGATTGTTTACATTATGTTTTCCTATCTATCGTGTTCCCCTGTTGGCTCAAATTAGGTGACAGAGGATATTTGATTGTTAGATTTCTGCCCTAAGGTTAATGAGTAATGTTTGTGATCTGAAACAGGTATATTACATTGACAGTGTCAGGAATGCCGCCCGCTGTGCAAAAAAAGGTGTCAAAATGCCAATAACCAAGTGTGTGGTGAAGGTCATAGGGACTATATCTGGCCACTTGGTGGGCAGATCATAAACTCTTAATAAGTGGCACTTGGGCTGGGAAAGCCTCATAATTTGTCCACACATGTCTTTTCTTCTGTACTACCACACCCCATCAATTCACAGCCCACAGCTTTAAACATTTTCACAAGCAAATCTCAAGTATGTCTTTCTAACTCCACTGTAACTAGGTTGTAGAGAGACATCTCCTTTGCTTTCAAAAGTCTGTCTTAGACCTCCAATGCAGCTCATCCATTTTCATCTTTAAAAAAAAATAAATTATACATATGAATTGCATATCTCTAAAATGACATGCCCTTTCGATCATCTAAATCATGTGGTCATATATAAATCTTCTGATTGCCACAGCGTAAACCTCTGAATCATGACGGCATTCAGAACCAGTTCATAGAATTTCTAAACCAGCTATCCTGTTAGCAGCTAGAAAGATTAACCCATTTGTCTAGTTATGGAATGGATTTTAAATTTTGGATTTTTTTTCCAAGTTAATATTTATGATTATTTATAAGAGTATCTCTTTCTCGGGCACCTGGGTGGCTCAGTTGGTCAAGCATCTAATTCTTGATTTCAGCTCACGTCATGCTCTCAGGATTTGAGATCCAGTCCCGAGCCAGGCTCTGTGCTCTGTGTGCAACCTTCTTAAGATTCTCTCTCTGCATCTCCCCCCATTCCCCCCCCCATTCCCTCTCTAAGAAAATAAAATAAAATAAAGTGCAAAGGAGAGCTTAAAAAAAGGACATTTCTTTCTCTCATTCAGTTTTCATTGTTTACTATGTGCTAGACAGAATTCTAGGATTGGACGTATTAGTAAAGAAAACAGACATATGTGGGAACTTTGTTTTTGCATAATTCACTAATAGATCTTGGTTAATTTCGTATGTGGATGATTTCCATATCAGTACAATTCAGTGCAGTCAGGAGCATTTACAGTTAGACACTGTGATCTTTGTGTGAGAGGACAGCCATAGCAATTCATTGCATTATTCTTTTTTTAAAATTATTATTTTTTTTTTTTTAAAGATTTTATTTATTCATTCGACAGAGAGAGAGACAGCCAGTGAGAGAGGGAACACAAGCAGGGCGAGTGGGAGAGGAAGAAGCAGGCTCATAGCGGAGGAGCCTGATGTGGGGCTCGATCCCATAACGCCGGGATCACGCCCTGAGCTGAAGGCAGACGCTTAACCGCTGTGCCACCCAGGCGCCCCTTAAAATTATTTTTTATTTAAATTCCAGTTAGACAAACTGATTTTTACCAGAGGGGAGGTGGGCAGGGGGTGGGTTAAATGGCTGTTGGGGGTTAAAGAGGGCACTTGTTGTGATGAGCACTGGGTGTTGTATGTTCCCTGGTTTCTGATGTAAAGTTCGATGATTCATTAGTTGCGTATAACACCCAGTGCACCATGCAATACGTGCCCTCCTTACTACCCATCACCAGTCTATCGCATTCCCCCACCCCCTTCCCCTCTGAAGCCCTCAGTTTGTTTCTCAGAGTCTACAGTCTCTCATGGTTCATTCCCCCTTCTGATTACCCCTCTTTCTTTATCCCTTTCTTCCCCTACCGATCTTCCTAGTTCTTATGTTCCATAGATGAGAGAAATCATATGATAATTGTCTTTCTCTGCTTGACATTTCACTTAGCATTATCTCCTCCAGTGCCGTCCATGTTGCTGCAAATGTTGAGAACTCGTTCTTTCTGATAGCTGAGTAATATTCCATTGTATTTATGGACCACATCTTCTTAATCCGGTCATCTGTTGAAGGGCATCTCGGCTCCTTCCACGATTTAGCTATTGTGGACAATGCTGCTATGAACATTGGGGTGCATATGGCCCTTCTCTTCACTACGTCTGTATCTTTGGGGTAAATACCCAGGAGTGTCACTGCACCATTCTTATACAGCAGTTTGCATAGTGTTTCTTTACTCAGAAGTCAAAGAGAATAGTCCTTCCTTCTTTTCTCCACTCTATCACCTACTAGTCAAATACTTAATCTGCCCACCACATCTTAGATAGCTATGATTCAGAACATCTGTGATCCATATCTGGGACAATGTTAGGGGAAAAAGTCATGACATATCCTTGTAAACTCCCAATGTTCTACTTTTTCTGACTCTGGCTTTCATTTTACTTCCATCAATGCTGTCATTAGCTTTATTTTTAATTCCCAGGGAGAAAAATAAAAGAGATGGGGAAAGGACCCATATGTGTTGTGGTACTTGCATTTTTAGATGGAGCTTTTTCCAGTTGTCCCATTGAGCTCATGTTATGGATGGCTCCTACTGGTAGCAGAATACAGCCATGGAAAATGTAAGGTTTCCATGTTGGATGCTTTGCAGTCTTATAATATTCCTCATTGTTGGAATTATGTTTGTGTCATAATACATGAAAGAGTAGAATCAGAGGTTAGAAGGCATTTATACTCAAGTCTTCTCCCTCTATGATGGAAGAACTTTTTTTTACTTTAAGACTCATAAACTTTGATGAATGTTCTTTGCTGATAATGTGCTTTCCCCAGAAATACGATGCTATATCTTGGATGTAAATTCTCACGCATATTGTACAAAAGAGTTTGAATCATATTCCTCCCCTCTCCCTTCAGAGATTTTCTTTGCTGTTGGTTATGTGGGATGTCGAGGGAGTTGTTAATCTTTTCATGCAAATCTATGGGAATGTGGTTTCTTTAAAGACAACCACGTTGTAAGAAATGTAGTTCTACTTTTTTACAGAAAATTTAATTAGTTCAGTCTTTAAATAATAATTATTCATCTTTGTAGAAAAAAGTTTATTTTTTCTTCAAAACAAAGATCATGTATGATACAAGCTAACACATATTGATTAGGGGAATACACTCTAAATAAATGACTTAACTATCACCTCTTTGCATAGTTTTGGTAAAGCATACTAGAAATAAAATAATTTCAAGCTAGGTCATGAAATTGCCTAAAGAACTAGAAGAAAGCCTGGGAAAGCATAATGCTCTTATTATTGTGTGTGTGACTTAGAATCCAATAACAACAGTTACTAAAACCACATAATCAAAGAGATGTGTTTGATGAGTGAATATCTTATTTTGGACTTCCTAGAGCTAAATCAAATAGATTTAGGACCTTTAATAGCTTTTGCATATGAATATAAATCTAATATAAACAGGTTTAAAATATTCTCAGATGGTGCTCATGGAAGTAATTGCCACGGTTTGCCTTATTTTCTATTGCTGGTTTTTGCTCTTCAGTTTTCACCTTGACTACAATTTTAAATTAGCTATCTCAGTGAAAATGAAATCCCCTATCGACTGAAATCTGTGAATTTGCAGCATAGGAAACTGAGATACTAATGTAGTAAAAATGGATGATGACATTTTTTAAAATTGTGGCACATAATTTATTTCCCCATTACAGTTTCTGTCTCTTAAAGGAATGATGACTCAAAGAGTGGTTTAGTTAACTAAAACAGATTACTAAGTTAGTATAAACTCAATCAGTGGGAAATCTGGCAGCCAGCACAGTTATTTATGATGTGCCAGATGCAAAATCATGTTCCTACTTTGAAGTTTTGGTAACAAGGCATATTGGAAATTCCAGAAAGAAAAAAAGAAGCTCTTCTAAAGTATTTGAACGTGCATATAGCTTTACAATTGTTTCTGTAAAAAGGTTTCATGGTTTGATATATATACTTATACAGGATTGCTTGGAAAGCAATTTATAAAATTAAATAATTATACATTTTAACTTAAGTGCAAAGCGACTGAGAAAGGGCAATCATTGCATTGTAAGAAACAGATTTTTAAATATTATTTTAAGGCATATCAAAATGAATAGATTCTTATCTAACTTTTTTGACTCATCTATAGGTATCTTAAAATTGTCTTCTTTTTCTCTTTTACACTTTGTGCTTATTCCAACTATTTTTTTCATCACTGAATTGTGGAAATATTTCTATGACGCTACCAAATTACTGAGACCACCAGTTTTCTGTGTAAAGGCCAATTGTGAAAGTCAACTTTTTTGATTTGATAATAATGTGAAAAAGTGGAAAATATAAATTCATGTTATCTTTGGGTGCACTTATAGTAGGAGATAAACGCTGTTAACATGTTTGTGTAGTCCTTAAAAATTTTATCATACTTCATTGTTCTGTTCAGGTGGTATCTGTGCCTGAGTTTCATTATTATATGGATAACATTTATTTCCAATGAAGCAGAAACTGATTTTAACTGTTATAACTGGGTATTTAAATTTCTAAATTAGAAACACTTTAAAATGGTTCTACGAATATAATGTCTACTCTAGAGGTACTACTGCAGAGGCACTACAGCTGGGTATAAAAGAAGTAGCAAACAAAAACTATACATTCAATTCTATTCAACAGGTACTTACTAAGTCTCTATCATTCATCAAAAACTATTCTAAATGGAGAATGCAAAAAAAAAAAAAAAGGCAAGTGGTACCTGTTATCAAAGACCTTACAATTTGTTAAATAATGTATGCTCCCATGAATAATGTTTATGACAATTCAATGTTGAATGCAGTTGAGAGGATGGTGTATTAAAACTTCAGAAAAGAGAATTAGTATTCAGTACCATTTGGGAAAGTCTTCATGGTCAAGGAGGGACTTAACCTGCACAGAGTAAGAACATTTCAGTTAGCAAAATGAACAAAGACACTATGACCAGGCCAGGAAGAACCTGTTTAGTAAGTTGATGTGAAGAGCTCCTTGCTTGACTAAGAAAGAAGTCTAGGGAAATCATGGGAAATGGGCACAAAAGGGAAATCAAGTTTTGATCAGATTTGGAGGACTTTAAATACTTTTATAATATGATAATTTCTATATTCTAGACCTAAGTGGTTGGTTTCTGTCCCATAAGCCTTGGGAGGCAGAAAAAGACCAGAGGAATGCAATGTTTTCAAAGAGTAATTGAACAGTTAACATTTAGGATATTATTAGGATGTTAGGGGAAAAGATAATAGAGGCAGAAAGACTAACATAATGCAAACATGTAGTTACTACCAGGACATAGGGGGAAAATGGTAGAAGTGGCGAATAAAAAGATGGATATTAAAGAGGTGTTCAAGGAATATTTATCCTCCAATTCAGTAAAATGATTTTTTTCTAGTCTTCAACTATTTTTTTTTAATTTTCTGAAGTTGTCCTAGATTAAAGATGGTTGCACATTTTTTCCTATACCTCTTATTGAGAAGTGGAGTTTAATTCCGCTACTTCTGATTTGGGCTGAGCTTGGTGAGACTTGCTTGAACAATAGAATGCAACACAGGTGAGACCTCTGGGACTATAGGTCATAAAGGACTTATAACTTCTGCTCAGGCCTCTTGGAACATTTGCCCTAGGAACCTGGCTAATGTAGGAGTGGCCAACATGAAGAGGTGCTGAGGTCCCAGACAATAGCCCCAACTGGGCTTTCAACCATCAGCCAGAACCAGTTGACTAGCCATAGAAGTGAACAGTTTGAAAGTGGATTCCCCAGCCCTGTTGAGCTGTCTCAGTCCCATGAGGAACAAAGATGAGCTACACACAAAATTGTGAACAAAATAGAACTGTTTTAAGTGCCCAAGTTTGGTGTCATTTGTTATGAAGTAATAGGTAATCAGGATAGGAGTAAATAAAAGTATTTGAGTTCAACATAGAATCAACCAATCAAGATCAAATTACAGGCGATATTTTATTTCCAGTTATTATTCTTAAAGAAATACTAAATCCTTTCTGAGTAAGGGGATCAGATGAAATACAAATAATGGAAAAAGTCCTTACTGCCTTATAAAGGCCTTGAAGGAGGAAGAACCCTTTAATATCAGATTCCATAAACATGAAATAAAAATATATTCAAAATTCCATGACACTGAAATCCATGAGTGTTCTTTCTTCTTTCTTTTCTCAATAAAATTGATTAAATGATTATAATTTGTCATTCTCTATTGATACTATTTAAGAGCTATTTTTTCCTTTGATATACAGCATGAGATATGTAAAATTTAAATTTGTTCAGTTTACCTAATGACATCAAACCATTTTGAAACTCACATTTAAAAAACTTGCTTTAAGTTGCTGCCTTATTAGAAACATAAATTAATTACTAAATCTGTGAGTTTAAGTTTTTCCAGAAACTTCTTGTAGATTATCAGTTTCTTTTTTTTTTTAAAGATTTCATGTATTTATTCGACAGAGATAGAGACAGCCAGCGAGAGAGGGAACACAAGCAGGGGGAGCGGGAGAGGAAGAAGCAGGTTCATAGCGGAGGAGCCTGATGTGGGGCTCGATCCCATAACGCCAGGATCACGCCCTGAGCCAAAGGCAGACGCTTAACCGCTCTGCCACCCAGGCGCCCTAGATTATCAGTTTCTATAAAGTGAAAAGACTTTATTTTATACTTTTATCATATGCCTGATAATCGGGAAGATGAATTCTACTCTCTCAACATGGAAACAAGACAAGGGGTAGCGCTCTTGGGAGAAATCAACCCTTATCTTAATGAACATTCATGGGGAATTCACAAATATTTAGGGGCATTAATAAGGTACTTGTTTCTTCTTATTTATTTTGCTTCTTTGCTTTCATAGAAAATAGGAATGGGAAAATATTTGTGCAGGAAAATGCTGAAAAAGCAAATCAACACTTTCTCTTTTATTTGGTTCAAATACTAATTAGGAAAGTGCCAAAAGAAATACGAATTAAAAATTTTAACTCCAAGAAATGCTTCAAAACATAAAAGCCAAATATAAACATGTTTTCCAGCATTAAGGCAGAGAGGGAAGAAATACAATGTATACATTTATCTCTTTAAGTCATTGGAAAAGAAGGAGACAAATATACACTTTCAGAATTAATAAGAAAAGTACTAGGCACATTTAAACAAATTTTGCTTTCTTTTAAGTTATTCTGTAGTCAAGTATTCATTAACATCACAAAGCTTCTATGTGTGGCTGTTTAGATGGTTTGAAGAATACAGTAGGGTGCTGTTTTAACCTAGAACAAAACTGACTTTAGGACCAATGGTGGACAGAAGCGAAAAGGGCATCAATCAGACTGTTGATGAAAATTATAGGTCCTCAAGGAGAGTCTTAGGGCTTCAAGCAAGGTATTGTGAGGGTGTACAAAAAAGCAAAACATAACTCAAAGTTGGAGAAAAGTGAACCTAGTTTTGTATGTAGTGAGAGAAAGTTTGGCAACACTATTACCTGTGATAATTTGAACAATAGAAAATATACCTAATGAATTTGTAAATCTGTCTAAGAAATTTCCAGGCAGTTTGTTGAAGGCACCACCCAACCTCCCTGCCTGTGATAAAATGTGAGAGGAGAAAGATAAGAAACACAAAAGACTATTTCTAAAATTAGAGTAGGAAAAACTGGTCTCATAATGGAACTATTACCCCATGTGAAATGGTTTCCACACTGAGCTATACTCCCATAACCTTATTTTAAACAGATTTATCCAGGAAGTTCAATATCACAGGCATCCAATAAGAGAATTGTTCTAAAATATTTTCAAATAGTGGGGCACCTGGGTGGTTAAGCATTTGCCTTCGGCTCAGGTCATGATCTCCGGGTCCTGGGATTGAGCCCCACATCGAGCTCCCTGCTCACTGGGGAGCCTGCTTCTCTCTCTCTCTCCCTCCCTCTGCCCCTCCCCACTGCTGTGTTTTCTCTTTCTCTCAAATAAATAAATAAAATCTTAAAAAAAAAGATTTTCAGAAAGCAACCCATTTTTCCAAGTGCACTATCGTGATGTATAAGGGTGTATGTCTGTGATGAAGGTCCGTAAGTCTGTGAATAATCAGTCAGAGGGGCTTGGGCCCCAAATAAAAGGGAACGTCTCTTTTTGGATGATCACAGTGGCATTAGGAACTCTGGCTGGTCATTCAGAAGTTGGGACAGCTCTAGGTTCTTTACCTGTGTTGTCATCTACAATTGCTTTAAGCAGTATATTGAAGGAAATGTTTATATGTAATAATTCTGTTATTTTTCCTTTTCAATAGTTGGCATCTTTAGGAAATAAAACATTTAAGCTTTAGAAATACCATTTATCATGACACAAATATTTCAGGTAATCGATATTGAACAAAAACAAAACATTTGCTACCATGATTTTACATTCTGACCACATGTTTAATTATTAAATAAAACAAGAAGGAAAAGATAGCCCATATATACTGAGCTTGAAATGCTCATGCAGCATGCTTCCACGAGCAGTGGAAGTTAGGGGAAATGCTTGCTGTGATGTAGGAATGAAAGCAATGACTCAAAAGTGGAGTCTTTGAAAACCTGGATGCTGTTATTTTGTTCCCATGTCCAAGCTGACCATAAAGATAGCCCTGCTCCTGCCCCCCAGTCCTATGCCATGGAACCAAGTCTAGGGAGAGGGAAGCCATCCTGAGAGTGTTACAGGGCAGCATGCCCACGTGGAGATTTCTAAGAGCCAGAAGCTGGCAATGTTTCATGTGGAAAAGGATTCTGTCACCTGGAACTGTTCTAGGTAGCAATGGTGAAATGATAAATAAAATTTGACCTGAATATCTGATTTGGTCAGAATCTATAGGTGGTAGTCACTGAGGAAAACAAACTGTGAGTGAGCCTCAGGGTAGACAAGCTTGTGTGTAGCTCACAGGGAAGTTTTGCACGATTCTAAGACCACTCTGTGTGTGACAAGTGTGATATTAAACATATAACGTAAAAATATAAATATGACACGAGAGCATAGAAACATAAACAATTTAACCCGAGAGTGTGTGGTATTTAGAGTATCACAGAAAACTGAGAGGAGAAGGTGATATTTAAGGTGGTTTTGAAAAGCAGGTAGTATTTTTAGGAGAAAAGGTAGGGAAAAGATACTCCAGGCTATGGAACAACATAAGCAAAGAAATGGAGGCATGAAAATACACGACAGATTCAAGGAATTATGAGCATTCTGATATGGCTACAGTGAGAGATGACTGTTGCCTTTGGAAGCGATTAGTAAGTACCCTAAATGCCATGCTACTGAGTTTGGACTTGTACCTCATAGGCAATGAAAAGTCCTAGAAGTATTTTAAGCAAGAATATGGCATAATCAGATCTATGTTTGAGAAAAAACAAACTGCATCTTCCAATGTGGTAGTGACAAGCCACACGCAGAAAGTTAAAGAAAATTAAAAATTCAGTTCCTGAGTTGTCGTAGTCACATTTCAAGTGCTCGGTCACACAGGGACAATGCAGACAGAGAACCTTTCTATTAAGTTTTATTGGACAGTGCTGGGAAAGAGAAGGCATCGAGTGTTGGAATAGACCAATGACATCAAGCATCAGAGGAAGGGAAATCACTTAAAGGGCTATTTTCACAGTCACCCAAGGAGAGAATAGGGACTTGATGTAAGAAGAGTGGCACTGGGAATGCAAATTGAATGGATGCAGGCAAAATCAAGATATGCCTTGAGGGACCTGGGTGGCTCAGTCATTTAAGTGGCTGGCTCTTGATTTCAGCTCAGGTCATGATCTCAAGGTCCTGGGATTGAGCCCTGCATCAGGCTGCTTGATCAGCAAGGAGTCTGCTTGAGGATTCTCTCTCTCCCTCTCCCTCTGCCTCTCCCTGCTCACATGCTGTTTTTCTACAGTAAATAAATAAATCTTAAAAAAAAAAAAAAGATATTCCTAACAGGTGACTGGAAGCTAATTGTGAAATTGAATTCCTATGCCCACGCTTCTGAGAGGAACTATTTAAGAAACAGATACAAGATTTGGTACCAAAATACTAGCTAATTTACTAGAATAGCAGATTGGAGAATGTGACTTGAATCAGAGGCCACATCCAGGTGTCTTAATACTTTAACCCTAAATCTAGATTATGGAGCCTCTATGGAAGAAAGAATTTGCCACTCTAAGGGAGTGTGGTAACCAACCTCCGTGATGGTCCCCTTAGCTTCTGGTATGGAGAGTTGTTCAGTCCCTTCTTCTTTAAATAGAGTCGAGTTGTGTAACCAATAAAATATTATGAAATGACAGGGTAACTTCTAACTTGACATCATGGACATTGAAGCATTCACTTCCCTCTCTATTGGATTAATCATTCTGGAAACCAGCCATACAGCAAGGACGCTTAAATAGCCCTATGGAGTAGCCCACATGGAGAGGAACTGAGGTCTCCACCAACGACAACTACTCACTTGCCAGGCATGTGTAAGCTTCCTTAGAAACAGATGCTCCAGCCCCACTCAAGCCTTCAGATGCTGCAGCCCTAGCTGACGCCTTGACTGCAGCCTCGTGAGAAACCTAGAACAGGACATGAGCCAGACACCTCGCTGATCCGTCCTTGGAATTCTGACCCCACAGAAACTGCATAATATTATAAATGTGTATTATTTTAACCAGCCAAGTTTTTAGGTAATTTTCATGCACCAATAAACATAGGGAGTTGTTCTTTATGAAGTTGATCCTTCATTCAAGGATATAAAGAAACAAGACACACATGTATATGACTCTTGAACATATTCATTCTACACAGTCAAGATATATAAGCAGATGAAAACCACGGTCTTACTACTCACATCTCCTCTCATTAAGGCCCTGGGGGAGGAGTTTTGCAAATATCAATCTAAAAGAAATCCCATTTGGAAGAATGAGACCAGCTTCCCAAACACCAGTGCCTGGTTGTAGAACATAAAGTAGAAGAATGAGGCTAAAATGACTTTGGACATAGCCGACACTTAGCTACAAAATGGGCTTTGCTATAGAATTTCTATGGCTTCTACCTTTTCACGTTCAAGGAAAGACTGTGGAAGAGGTATGGAAGACAATTTAGGAACTTCACAAGCTGACTCTACTTTCACTGGACAGTGATTACTTCTGCTTATGTGTTTGGGTACTAGTATTTTATATTTCGATGCATTGTATCTGCTACAGATATACTATCTTTATTATTTCATTTAAAACATTCTAATTTAGTGTTCTAACTCCTTGAGAAACACTGTCACAACTTTCTTCCTCTTACCAGAACGGATGCTTATTTTAATTAGTTTTCATATAAACTGAATGCCAAAAGTAGGTTGGAAGTCGACATATATCATTAGAATAGAATATAAGTAATAAAAAATGTATGTCCTAAAAATCTCAAGTGGAGTATTGTAAACCAAAAACTTTTAATAGTCACCATTCATTAAACACCTATGTCAGATGTTTTTCCTCAAAGTGGCGTCATTGAGTTGTCTGAAAGAAAATGTGATTTTGTTTTCCTGTTACAATTATAATCTAAAAAATTACTGTAGTATATACTGGATTGTGTATATGACCACGTTATATCTGAGTATGGCCCCTCAAGTTCAGTTCTCATGTTTGTTCATGTGTTAACAATCCCTTTTATAGTTATAGAAAAATTATTTAATAATTGTAATCCTAGAGTAGACAGAAAAATAACAAGTCAAACCCTATCAAATAAACAAAAACCCTATATTGTGACATTAGGTGCCATTTCTAGGCTATGAAGGGACATATTGGGCAGATCCTGTTTGCCCAATTTACAACAATTATTGGAAGTAAGTATAGGGGAAAATGAAGAGTAAAAAATGTTTCTGTCTGGAATCCAGAAATAATTGGTTTAAATATCCACTTACTATTGATTTCAATCGCACTCAATTTTACCCTAACTTCAGGTAAACAATATACTTTTACAGAATTATCAAGAAGTACCTTGTTAATTTTGAGTCTGAATGTTTCACTTTGTGGTTGTTTTTGTAAGCGACAAATAGGATACTATCATTTTAAACATGAAATAATGTGCCTATAGAGCCGGCCTTTTAAACATTAGTGGTAATAATAGGCTCAAACAGTAGGGAAACACAAGAAAACACAATTTCTTTATTTATCAAATCTTATGTAAGTTATTTGCTATATGTAAACTTTCGGGATTAGCAAATTTTAAAAATTTAGTCATTCGACTTTTCCCTAATATTTTCAACTTGCCAATTCTTTCTTTCACTTAAGACTCACATCCTAATGGACTCAATTCTCTAAGCACAGGTTTCAAAAGCATGGGAAACTTGCATATATTACATAATATGTTTGTTCATGACACACTGTGTCACTGCAGTACTATTTTTCCTCTTGCCTGTACCAGTAGTAAAAGATGCAATAGAGTAATCAGCAAATATACGACTTCGTATCAACTAAAAGCACTCTACAGAAGAGGAGAGACTCTAAGGCAACAGACTTCCTACGGCAGTACTTTCCTAAGTGTACTAAGGTAATTAGCCTCAATAGGAGATAATTTTGGTTCACAGGGGTTGCTGTTGTTCTAAGTCTTCCTGGGAAATTTGGATTTTCCATTGATAGCAGTTTTAACATGTCACACTGGAGCCAGAGTGAATTAAAGTGAAGAGCTACACAGTCTAAACAAACATTCCTTCCCATTATCAGAAGCCTGACAACATAATAGCATAAACTATAGTCATGTGGTCACATTCACAAGTAATACAAGAACAATTAAAAATCAAAGAAATGCTACCCTTCCTAAACCAGACTTGAACTGGGGGTAAGCATGTTTAAAATGACCACTTTTCCTCCCCTCCCCCATAAGTTTTATAGTATGTTTTACATTGAAAAAAAAATATGGTGGTCTTTACTCGAATCATTCTCATGATTAGTCTACGTTGACGTTTTATAAAATTAAGGCAGAACATGGTAATATGGCAATACAATTTCAGGTATTTATACCTAGAAAATACTTTAGATTTTTTTAGTAATTTTTTTTTTATTTTACCAGAAGTCCACCATTATGCAAATGAATTTAGAGCTGTAATTCTACTACATTTTCCATTTTCCCCAAGGATGTTACTAAAATTTGGTTTTATTTACTATGAAGACCCTTTAAGCATATAATGGGTAATGTAGTTTACATGTTAAAAATGAAATATTTTTCCATGTAAATTTTCTTGTTTTTCTAAATAAGAGATTAAAAAAAAACAACTCCTAAAAATATATTTCAGTAGTCTCCAAAGAGAAAATATTTTGTCGATAATTTTGGTATTCTAATATTCCTTCACTACTTTTAGATGAGGGTTACACAACTAATACAAGCTTGTCAGAAATAGTTTTGGCCACAGAATGTGTTCTAAAACAAACATATTTTTTCATTGTTGCTTAAGAGGGGTTGTATTCATTATATTAAAAAAAAATCTTTTAGACTTAGACTCTGATGGCAGATGATCTCACCTGCACACGCTTGGAGTTTCACAACCACACAATCCTGCACTTTCCAAGACCCTCATTGTCAAGTACTCTGTTTCCCGAAGTATATCCAGATTTGTCCAACCTCATTATTTTTATTCAGAAAACAAAATCAACTGCCATGATATTAAAACATCTTCAAATGAGGCTTTGTCATTTCTTCTGTAGCTTTTTCCAAGTAGGGGTTTGGCAAACAACTCACTTTATACTCAACTTGCCTTGGAAAAACAACCAAATATTGTTCTGAATTCAGGGATTGACGGTCAAGTGATAAGTGAGCAGGAAATACCAAGAAGCACCAAAATGAATAACGGTAAGAATTCAATTCCACATGTTTTTAAATACCTACTGTTTACTAAAAATTGTGCTAGGTACTGTAGGGGTTATTATAATCAGAAATATGCAGCTCTATCCTCAGCGAACAGACCAGCAGTGGGGAGATAAACTACAGGAAAATAATTATTACATAAGACACATTGTGAAATGTTAGAAGAAAAAGAGAACAAAAAAGATACAAGTTTTGGAAAATATCCCCAGTTCAGTGATTCCCAAGCCAGGCCATACATGAGAAGCACCTAGAAAGATCTAGATTAATACTTTCCTTGACTCAATGAATAAGAATTTCTTGGGGTTGGGGGTGTGGGTGGGGGTTGGGAGAGTAGAAACTAGAAATACATATTTTTAAAAATTTCTCCGAATAATCTTGAAGCACAATCATATTTAGAAACATTAATCCACAGTATCATAGGAACACTGTGGGATTTTACGTAACTCTATCTTTAGCCCTCCTTATTATTTTCTGCTTGGGGCTCATTCACGGGGAACTGACTCTTTCATACTAACTTCCACTTGCAAAATTCAAAACATCCCCCATGTAGTCCCACCCATCTCCAATCTCTTCGTTTACTTAGGAACCTTTCATAATTTCATATAAAATTTGTTGACATGTGCTTCCATTTTTTAATGAATTCTTAGTGATTTGTTCATGATTTTATTTTGAATGGGCTATGATTTAAGGTCATTGTGAAAATTTGTTCTTATAGTTAAATACATACACATATTTATCTATACAAATCTACATATAACACAGATTCATACACACATCTATGTATGTATACTAAGATTATACATACATACATGTTTATACATTTCCCCACATCACATAGTCTTGTACCTTGTAGTGGTGGTAGTGGTAAGTGGCTTAGTGATAGAAAATTTTGGAAAACATTAGCAAAATACTTTTCACAAGCATGAAGTTTATTTTCTTCCATTACAATATTTGTTAAAGTTCAAAGTTTATTTGATTTCTTTTTAATTGTTCAGAATTTAATATTTCTTCTAAGCTGAGAAAACTTGTGTAAGTATTAATAAAGCAAGGAAGCAAAGTTCCCACGAAAGCGTAATTATAAAATATTTTTTCATTAACACATACATATGGCCAAAGCCCAATACCAATTCATGAAAAATGGCATTATTTCAAATCTGTAAGGTCATTTGACAAATAGGTATAAAAGGCTATGAAATGTTTGTGACAGCACTACGGAGTTCAACCAGCCGGATTTGGAGTGAGATAAAGGAACTTTAACCAAGAGCTCCCTGTGGGAAATAATAAATTTCTCTCCTTCTTGGGAGAAAAACAACAACATCAACAACAGAAGTTCCATGAAGCAGATGAATGGGGGAAGGGAAGAACAGACTGAAATTCTGGCACTGTGTTCTTTCCAGTGAGAGCCATTGTGCCAAGGCTATTAAATTCTTCCTGGCTAAAAAGACTCAAGCTTAATCATACCATGCTTCCAGACCATGCAGATTTCTGATCCAAAACAATTTTATTTCCAGCCCATAACACAATGAAAAATACCTCTGGGTCAAGGCAAAAGAAAAAAATAAAGATGCAATGGGTATCACATTCTGTAAAAATTCCCCAGTAGAGGAAGATGTCAGTAGAAAGCTGGGACGTTAAAATAGTCCAAATGGTCCCTTGAGTGTTGCTAAAATCTATAATACAGCTTTCAGTTTCTGATAGTCACCCCTGGAGTAATGACATGAACAACGAAGTAAACAATAGTCTTAGGCTCATCTCATTTTATTTTAGCCATTATTTTAGGTTTTTAACCTAAATATTGTGTATATAGGAAAAATTATGTTACTTTATGCATGGGCTGACTTTATTTATTTATTTATTTATTTCCCCAGAAATTTTCCCAGAAAATGATGGCCAACTCAGGAAAGGTATTTACAGATTTAATAATTATTCAATCCACAAGTATTTACTGAATATGGACTTTAACTAACCTCAAAACAAGGTCTACAGGAGGAAAGGAGCAGGCCTAGGTGGCGGTCTTGGACTTTGAGAGAAGCCTGTTCAGTGAAAGAAGGCAAAGAATGCACCTGAAACAAGATTAATAGACATAGAAGGAGGTGATTCTAAGTGGCCAGAAACATGAGCTGTCCCTGTGTTGCCTCTTGACATCCAGCCTTGACTTTGTTATGAATTGGGTGGAGCCAATTGTAGAGAAGACAAAGATGGGAAACGTAGCAAACAGCACCATCACTTCTTTGGATTAGACTGAAACTATTCCAAATTTTAATCACACACACACACACACACACACATAAAAAACCCTTTATACTCAGTTTTACAAAAGTAAGATCATCTGGTCGTTTGAAATCGGCTTGGGCATAAAAGGAGAGAGGCAGTATGCTATTTGTATATGTTTGACAGATTCTTGTATTTTAAAATCACTACAATCATAAAGGAATTCTAGCAGAATGATTCATATGAAGTGGGCTAAGTAATAAAATCACTGCCATTAGAACTTGAATGAGTTTCTCTCTAGAAATTCCTAATGTGGGGAGTAATTTTAATTTGACACTCTGCCCATTAAATGACTTCCATTAAACTGTGAACTCCTTGAGAAAAAAAGAATATCTCTTCTTAGTTTTGTACAATACTTAATGCACTCAGAGAGTTAGGTGGTTTTTTTTTTTTTTTTTTTGATTGTTTGTTTTTAAGAGAGTTTAGTTTTTAAAAAGTATTAGTTAGGGATACCTGGGTGGCTCAGTCAGTTAGGTGTCTGCCTTCAGCTTAGGTCATGGTCCCAGGGTCTTGGGATCGAGCCCCACATTGGGCTCCCTGCTCAACAGGGAGCCTGCTTCTCCCTCTGCCTGCCCCTCTGTCTACTTGTGCTCTCTCTCTGTTAAATAAATAAATAAAATCTTTTTAAAAATTTTTAAAAATTTTGTTAAAAAATAAAATAAAAAGCATTAGTTAGGCTAATAAAAAATTATTTTTAAAAGGTACGCCTAACAGCCATCTTCAATGCACCATGCCCAAAATTATATTCTTGATCTTGCCCAAACTGTTCTTCCTTCCCATAGTTAGCTACATCTCAGTAAATGGCAATTTCTTCCTATCTGAGCTCGGGCCCAAATCTTTGTAGCTATCCTGGACTCCTTTCCTTCTCCCACATTTGCATCTGATCCATCAGCAAATCCTATCAGCTCCTATTAGGGCAGAGGCTAAGCTGCTCTAATAAGGAGACCACAAAATAGAGGCTTAAGACCTCAGAAGTTAGTTCTTTGTTGGATAAGAACTTCAGAAAGTAGCTCTTCAGGTCTCCAGGGCAGTGGCGGATCTGTCTGCCTCAATGCATTAAGGTGCTCGAGTCATTGTCATGTCCGGAAAGAATGGAGGAAAGAGGAGAAGCAAATGCAAAGCAACCGTCTTTAGGAAGAGAGCTGGGAGCTGACTTATAGCACCTCCACTTAACATCCCACTGATGAGAACCTAGTCCCATGGACACTCTGCTACAAGCTTGGACGTGTAGTTTCTAGCTGGGCATCCTTATGTCCAGGAAGGAGAGAAAAGATGCAGGAGGACGGCCAGTGAGTGTTCTCTGCCACAAATTTGTATTTGCAAAATATATTTGGTCTCCAGTTACTTAACATCTCCACCTCTAAACACGACTGCGCTGCTGGAAGCCCCAAATTCATCACCCGTAACTATTGTTACTGCTTCTGCGCTGGCCTCTCAATCTGTTCACATTCAGTCAATGATGGTGTTAAAACTCACATTGGACCGGGGCATTCTTCTGCTCTCACTCGCAATAACTTCCCACCTCACTCTCAGTAAAAGCACATGGGTTGGTTCTGCTGTTTCTAGAGCTCAGCTCTTACTCATACGGTGGGCCACCTGGCTCCAAACAGAGCCTGCGTGCTCCTGCCTCGGTCCAGCACTTTCTTCCTCCAGCTCTCCCTGAAGGTCACCTCCCATCTTTATGTTGCTTCAAAAGGACCCCATCCTGGCAACGCCTTGCCTGGACACCCTGTTTAAAATTGCATCTCTGCTCCCACCTTAATACCCTTACCACCCTCCTTTCCTGTTTTATCTTTGTTCTCAGCACCTTCTCTCCTTTTTTTTTTAAGTTTTATTATGTTATGTTAGTCACCATAGAGTAATGTCCTCAGAACCTTCTAGCATATTATGTATTTTACTCAATGTTGTTGATTCTCCTGGCTCCTTCCTTTCCTCCCCACCTCCAGAAGGTAAGCTCCAGGACAGTAGGTGTTTTTGTCTGTTTTGTTCTCTGAACCTTGTATAGCGTCTGGACTATAGTAAATGCTCAATAAATACTTTTGAGTGAATTATAGGGAAAAATAAATGTATAACCTCAGGCATCGGACTTCCCCTTTAAAACATCACCTCGTAAATACTTAAAGGATATAAGGAATCAATCTTATAATAATCATGCTGTGAAGCTCTACAACTAGGAGCTAAACATTGAATGAGCTGTGGAAGGAAACAGAGACCTGAAGTTGGGAGATTTTATGTTTATTGCCATTCTGAGACTAACCTATTTGTGAAATTAAACAACTGATTTCCTTCCTATTTGCCCTGGTTTTCTTGGCTCAGTGAAATATGCTTCAGATTTACAGGGATTTAGAAACTTAAATATGTGAAAAATTCAATGCAATATCTCAAAAGTATTTGCATATAATTATCTTTAAGTTTATAACCTTTGTTAAAGTGAAAGAGTACCAAAGAATTTGGTAATTTCAAACAGTATATCTGTAACAGTATGGGTAATTTGTACAGATCAGTCTTTTTCTATTTTGTGTTTATCTCTCGGGTTATAGTGAACCCCAAGGATGCCCTGAATATGTTTAATAAAGTAATCATAGTAATAGTAATTGAGAACTTTGGGATTTGACTTGATTATTTTTACGTGTTATATTAAATCCTTATAGAAGCCCTTTGAGGTAGGTACTTACAGAGACATGCAGGATATGATTATACCTGACCTTAACAATTAAAATAATAATAAAATATGTATAATTTGATAACTTAAAAAATTTCAATTTTGACACTAACGCACAATTAACAAAAAAGTGTAAATATAAAATAAGTATATTTTTGAGATGAGTATTTACTTACATGAGGTACTCCACTTTCCTTCCATAATCTGTTATTTTCTCAAGTTCGACCAATAAAGAATGTCCAAGTAGATGTAAAATGCGAAAAGTAATAGCTGTTAAAATCGTTTCCCCTTTTACACTATGATAAAGATGCAATGTGTGGCAGAGGTCACTAACTCAAAACTAAACAAATTTCCAACTAACTCAAATTGCTCTAGTTTTCTTTCCTAAATTAGAAAGAAAGAAAAAAAAAAGAATATGAGTTTGTCTGCACATTAACTACACAAAACCTCATAAATAAGGTTTTTTTCGTATGTAATTTATAAGAGTGACAGACTTAGAAAAAGCAGCCGATCATGAATTAAATGACAGTGTGTGGAATGATCAAGGAAACAACCCAGATTCCTGCTAATTTAGTTTCAGGAGATGATAATAATGTTTTTTATCTCCAACTTGGCTCAAGTTTGGGGAAAAAAAATTTTCCCCAGGAAATTTTAGCCCAGCTGCAGCAATTGATGTTTACTGACTGTACCCTCATTTCTCAAGTTTCGCTACTTAATACACGTTCTCTCATTCACACGCATTCGAATGGTTGTTCAGAATTGAATCAACAACTTTGATGGAGTTAATATCTCTGCCGGCCTTTCACAAAATGCCCTTGTTACTCCAGAAGATGGACAAGAACCAGAATAGACTTACCCAGTTTCCTAGCTACTGCAATTGAGACAATCAAAAACAGTGTTTGACTCTCCCCTTTTCTTAAGACGCCACAGAGGGAGCACAAATTTCAAAAAGGACACAATACAAGTCTTCAGGAATAGAATTTATCATATTCTAAAAAAAAAAAAAAACCTTTTAAAAATGACATCTCAAACCTCCTATTATTTTATGGACAAGCCTGGACACACTCACAAAACTTTTGATTGCTACAGAATTCTCAACGATGGTGGCCATAATAAAATTCTTGACAGTATTATTCTTAACACAAACAACAGATAACTTCACATTCATTGAAATGAAAATGTAAAAGCTTTCTGGATGTTAAAAAAATAATTTAATGGCTTTTTGCAAGTCTTCTCTGTTAAATTTATATTGATTATGGAAGTTTTAGTATGAACATTACTTTCATTAAGTTTTTTAATGGTAGCTAAGATAAGTATGGCTAAAAAAATTCCAGAGTGTTCTTGGGTTTAAAGGGTCACTTCCTTAATAGATTGGAGTTGTGTCAAATCTACTTTAAAATGAGATGGTACATATAAAAACACTTTGAAAAGTTAAAAGCATCATATAAATGCAAGACCTTTCATAGATTGAGACCTTATTTTGGAAGCACTTAACTATAATTACAAACGCTGATAAATGAAAAAATAAGGCACCAAAATGCTTTCATTGCCTTTTCCCCAGTGCAAGTACATTTGCTAATGAGGAGAAATCCATGTCATACATTAATGTGGCAAGACCATTTAAATACCAAACCTGTAACAAGTATTCAAATCTGAGTTCTCCTTTGAACTGAATCCCGAATGAATGCTCCCCACCACACACACACTTTTGGCCCTGTATCAATAGAAGTTTGTTTCAATAATTTTTTAAAAATTATGGTATTTTAATGAACATAACGATAAAAATTATGTCTTTCAAAAATGATTCACTTTTCCAAAGCGACTTTGAAAACCAATAATCTTCTCCTGACTTACTGTCCTCCTCAAAGGGCAGGGATGGTTCCTTTTACTTCTCTACTTCAACAGCAAAAGTAATGTTCAAAAATGTACCATCCATGGAGTATTAAGAATCAACATCATACCAAAAAATTAGTATGTCCTCAGGTTGTGCCTGTGAAGCTCTGAGATAGCGCTATCTCCCTCTACTGGCTAAATTAGCGTCCAGTTTCTGAGTTCCGGTGACCTAGAGACTGATGCCCCTTCCCCCAAACAAGGAAGAAAACCAAAGAGAGCGGCTCTGGCTGTGTGCTAGGCTTCCAGAAGCAGCCCTGTGCTAAACAAGGCTGGGAATTTTCTTTCCATCTGAAGGAAGGAAAAAGAAAGAGAAAGAAAGAAGAAAGGAAGAAAGGAAGAAAGAAAGAGAGAGAGAGAAAGAAAGAAAGAAAGAAAGAAAGAAAGAAAGAAAAGAAAAGAAAAGAAAAGAAAAGTGATTACCATGAATAAAGACACACTGATTAAAAAAAAAAAAAAAGGAAGTATTTTTCTTAAAATTTTTTTTAAAAAAGTACCAGGACTATTCTTGAAGATTAAATGCAAATGCAGTGTTCTATGGGCACAGTGTGACTTTTCACAGGCTAAATAAAAAAGAAGCCATTTGTAGAATACAGTCACAGCAAATCTCATGGATGAGAACGTGTGGACGTTAGGAATACATATCCGATATTTGCCTTCTTGATAAATGGCTCATTAGGGCACTACTACTAGAAGTCGGGAAAGGCAGGACCTGGCTTTAGGTATTTTAAGTGGCATTTCATGTTTTCTTTCAGTTCAGAGGGTTAAACAGGTAAGTGGTTTCACATGTTGGTCCTTCCTAAAAATTGAGGACAGAAATGATGAGCTGGTCACTTTTTTAAAGGTGGAAAAAAACCGAGGTAGAATCCACGATCTCTGGAGACACAGCCCCGCCGTAAGTGGAACCTTCTGACGACGGGGGCCGCGGGAGTCAGCAGCTGGGTTCTGTCACCCTGACTGGGGCGGCCTTGTTAGTGTAGCGTGACCCCTGGAGCGCTCGCACAGATAATACCGGCACCTCTCTCCACTCTAATCTCCTCCCCGTCTGAGCAATTCAGCAGGAGATAGGGGCAGTAAGGCCATATTATTCCAAACAACATTTAGCTGAATGGTAGCTGAAGATTGTGACAGCAAAAGACAAATTCTCCCAGTCAAATACGTTCCTTCCCAGAAAAGTTTCCTGTTTTCATACTTGTGAGACACAGAAATGTCATTAAAATGGAACCCAAATGGAAATCCCACACCATCCTTAGCTGAACCTAGGAAAGCTGAAAGTTCAGTCAGAATTTTCTGGAAGCCTCTTATGCTACAACAGGCTATTCTAAACACCACCAAATGTCCAGATAGAGACCAGTGCATCCCTTCATGGGTTTGCATGTTTGGTTGGTTGATGCGTACGGATACCCTGTTCGTGCATGGCCTATTTAAATACTTGGTGGCCTGCAGTCATTCTTCCTGGGATGAGACAGTGTTACGAGCACATAACCAGGGTCAAAACTCTAAATGCCAGGGGTTGAGTGCTACTTTTCCTATTAGTGATACAACCTGCCCTACATTGAGACACCAGTGAACGTGTTTCTCACAGTCCGAGTTAGCAAAAGTTAAAAACGTCCTTAAATTCGGAGAGCTCATTCTCAGGGCTGTAGTTGTACCCTAGCCTTCTTTTATATTTCTAAGTGGGAACTGAAACAAATCACTATCTAATGTATGGAAGGCGAATTAGGAGCCCTCCCTGTGGTTGCTTTTTCTCTTTCTGTTGTTTTTCCTTTCAAAATATACAGCAACAGGATTTCGCTCTGATGTTCTAATAATCCAATTTGGGTTTTAAATTCTGGCAATAGGACTTATGGGAAAAAAAAATAAACTATCTCTCCGGTAATCGGCAATGTCTGGTGTTCTGAAATAAGGTCAGATAGTGATCAGAGATGATTCTTTCCTGTGACGGGGCACTGTGTTTTGGGAAAGGCTGATTATTCTTTTAGTTTGGCCTGCGTAAAACATGACCTGACTCGTATGCTAACATTGGTTTGAATGCTACAGCCGGTGTCTCTCACACCTTTGAGGCTCATGATAGCGATTTATTATGAATGATGCTAACCATTTAAAGAATCTCCTTTCAGGAAAGTGTGCATATTACGCACTTCCGAAGAGGTTAATATATCAATAAAGAGCTATTTTCTCTATCATTCTTTTAAACAACATCATTCTTTTGAACAGACTTGTTTAATAATGAGGAGTAGATTTCCCTTACTGAATAGTATGTTATATAGCATTGGAATTCATACTTCATCTGAGAAAACTAGATTTTCCACATGTCAACTGAAATAGGTTTGTGTGACCTTGTTCTGTTGGTCAAAAAAAGTAAGCTCGCTCCTGTGCGTGTGAAAGAGGGGGCAGTAGAGATGGTCATTCACTCTTGCACACTAAAGCGAATCATTTGTTGAATCTGCCCTATAAATCTTAATAGATTATGAAACATGACCAATTAACCCATTCTCATCAGAACGATTTGATCAGTTTATTAACAGCTATATCTTTGTCATTTTTGTCACAGTAACGAAAGGGGGAATTTTATTAATCATAAACACACTCACTCTTTCATCCTAACTAGGAGCATATCATCTTACAACTGGAACTTGGTCTTTTTCAAGTCGATCCCTTTATTTTACCGAGTCAGACACAGAACCAAAGAGGTGAGATAATAATCCTTTGAGTTCACCAAACTGATTATCATGGGAGCTCATGATCCATCCAGGTCTGCTGAATGAGTCTGCCCTTTCTACCTCGATCTGTTATACTTGACGATTTTAAGCTATTTGTGATAAGTCAGCAAATAAATGGATAAATAGAAATACAAACCTCTTTTTATAGTTAAAACACATCCGAATAAAATTATAGAAGGAGTCGGATTTTTAAAAACAGGCAAAAGAGGCAATCTGTGCAGGGCACTGAGCTGTAGAAATTACTGGAATAAATAAGAAATGTGATGCCAGGAAACTAGGGTTTCTGCAGAACGCTTTGTACATAACTGATAAACAGTAACTTGGTCCTGCTCTTGGTGAAAATGAAAACATTCTTTGCCCATACCAACCTATCTGAGTATTTTATTTTGGCTTTGATTCACGAGTTGCCAGGGAGTGCCAGGGACACTTTGCTATAATTCGGAAACAAGTATACAAGGCTCTACTGAAAGCTGATTTATTATATTATTGAAATAATCATTTAAAATTTAAGTTGTTTAATATACTTTCAGAGAAATTGTCTATTTCAGAACATCAAAGATGCAAATTGAAAAACGAAAAATGGAGATGAATAAGAAGATTTTACAGACACCAAAGTCACCAGAAAACAAACAATTATGTTATTTGGAATTAACTGCATAATTATATTTATTCCAATAGTGAGTGATGAAGAAATTTAAATAAAAGATAATTTCCAGAATCTTAAAATGTTATCTTTTTAATGGGGAGGAAAACCCCATGTATGTTATCAATAGCAACAGTAACAAAAACTGCTTAGAATTAAACATAACACGAAATATCCTAATCCTACATAGAGAAAACCATAAAACACTACTGAAGGCAAAATATTCTTGAAGATATGAAAGACATTCCTTGTTCTAGGACTGGATGTCTCAAAATACTGAGATGCCAGTTCTCTATTAGTTAACTTGTAAATTTGATGTGATCCTGATAAAAACACCGATGGCCTTTTGTCTTTTAACAGAGCTAGATAAGTTTGTGTTTAAGTTCATGTGAAACAATAAAAATGGAATGCTAGCTAGAAAAACCAAAAGGAAGAGGGAGGCCTATGAGATAATAGAACATACTACAAAGCACCTGTAATTGAAACAGTACGACACTGGTATATGCCTAGATAGATACCCAATAGAACAGAATAGAAAATCCAGAAATAATCTTCTATACACAGAAACCTGGTATATGATAAATAAGTTGCTCTCTAATCACTGAGGCAAGGGTTGTTTTGTTTTTAATAAATATATTGGAACAACTGGATAGCCATTTTAGGAAAAATAAAACTAGATCCAATTTCTTGCATCATAGATGAGAATAAACCCCAAATCGATCAGAGAACTCCAAGTAAACATGACATACATACAGGCATTAGACAAGAAAGTGGGTAAATTCTTCTCTAACCTGAGTAAAAGGAATTTCTAATTATGAATAAAAGTCCAGATGCAATAAAAGAATGTTAAGTTGTATTACATAAATTAAAAAGTTATATGGCAAAAAACCAAAAACCAAAAAAAAACCCCAGAAACCAACAGAAAAACAGACAAAAAAGCCCCACACAAAATGCAAATATTATAAACAACACTTGAAAGACAAATGATGAATTGGAGAAAATATTTATAAAAACAGTATAGAGAGGGTTAATTTCCCTGATATTCAAAGAAATTATAAAAATTGAAGAATCTTATAGAAAAAAAATCCAACAACATGAACAGACTGGTCACAAAAGACATAAAAATTACCCTTAAACATAGGAAAGATATCCATCCACCTTAAGTTAGAGAAACAACTAAATTACAGAGAAAACCTATTTCCTACCCATCGGGTTTACAAAAGAAAAAAAAATCAAAGCTTGACAATACATTCTTCTGATGATGATATTGAGAAACTGACATTTTCATACAATGCTGGGGGAATGAAAAATGGTATAATCCTTCTAGAATGAAATTTGCCAATAACTAACAAAACTACTCGGTCATTTAATATTGTAGGAGTTTACCAAAAAGATATACTCTAACCATATGAAGAAGAAAAATATATAGACATGCAAGATTATTCACTATGGGGACACCTGGGTGCCTCAGTCAGTTAATCATCTGCCTTTGGCTCAGGTCATGATCCCAGGGTCCTGGGATCAAGCCCTGCACTGGGCTCCCTGCTCGGCAGGGAGCCTGCTTCTGCCTCTCCCTCTGCCATTCCCCCTGCTTATGCTCTCTCACTCTCCATGTCTCTCAAATAATTAATTAATTAATTAATTAAATATTTTTTAAAAAATTAAAGATTATTCACTACAGCAATTGAAATTACAAAAATATTGGAAATTATCTAAATGTCTAAGCATAAGAATGGGTTCAGTTAATCATATCACAAATACTCAATGCAGCACTATGCAGTTGTTTAAAAAATGGATTTAAAAGTAATGATTTCTAGGAGACACTGTGAAGTGAAAAGTGCAAATGCAAAATAACATGTATGTACACTACTTTTTGTGTAAGAATGAGGGGAAAGTAAAAAAACACTCACACACACACACATATGTATATCTTATCTTTACATTAAAGAAAACATGCACACACAGAATGGGTAAACCAGCAAAAAATGAAGTTGATTACCTACAACGTGTGGGGGAAAACAAGAGGGGCCACAGAAAGAAGTGACACTTTTCTGAGTTTTTGTAAATTTTGACTCTCTGAAAGTATGTTAATGTTAGTAATCAAAAAGTAAAATTGAATCATCAAGAATGAGAAGGCAGTTCTTATATTAAAGCAAAAAGAAGTAAATGAACTAGATAGAGTGTATTTCAAACGACTCAATCGTCACACTGAAGGAAGGTAGAGAACTAAGCTAAGGGAGGTCTCCTGCCTCTAGTAGATTACTGAGTATTACCTGGTAAATGTGGAGACAGTAATAGAGCTGGAAAATCATCATTTTGCAGCCAACATATTATAAAGACTGGTTCAGGCAAAAATCACTCAGGGGAGCTCAATCATGAGGGGATTTTGATGAGGAGCGGCACATTTGCATGGACCTGAAAATGTATCCCACAGATTGCTATTACTTAGGGAAAATAGGAATACCTGTACAATGGAGAAACCAGACAACACCCTGAGAGGGTGATCAAAATTAACACCACCAGTGAGAGGGAGATGGACACAGTGTCCTGAGAAGGCGACCGCTTCTTCTGTGTAATATTTCAGTGGAGGCCACGTATATGTAACTTCAGTCTAATCACAAAACACAGTGGACAAATGAACACGGGGGAGCATTCTATTTTTCAAAATGGGGGATTGTTCTTCAAAAATGGCGATGTCATCGAAAGACAAAGAAAAGCTGAGGAGATCTCCCAGATCAAAAGAAGTTTCAGCAATATGATGACTAAATGTCATACTTGATCCCGGAGTGGATCCAGTACGGGAGGAAAAATTATGTTATAGAGGACATTATTAGGTCAATTGATGGATTTGGAATACAGCAGCTCAATGTGTTGAAGTTGATAGAGTACGTGGTTATATAACTAAATATTCTTATTCTTAAGAAATACATCCTAAGGCATTCTGTATGTGATTCTTTTTTTGCAATTCTTCTTCAAGTTTGTTATTATTTACAAATGAAAAGTTCTTTTTTAAATAGCTTGTAGATAACACATATAATAATACCTAATTTGGGTATAAAGATACAAACATTTTAACTCACATAAAATCCATTTATTATCCCCAATATGTAGCAAATGTTAGTTTGAGGGATACCAAATGTTGGCCTGGCTGGCGTTGCCCTAGATATTAGTGGACTTGTGAAGTAAGCTAAGTCTCTCTTGATATTGTTTGTGTCTCCTGAAAATTAGAACTCAAAACCAACCAACAGAAACAAACTTCTGGACTACTTCTGACCCATAAGAAAAACCCACTTGGGTATTGTAAAGAAA
The DNA here is from genome assembly GCF_024610735.1 of Ursus americanus. Taxonomy (NCBI): domain Eukaryota; kingdom Metazoa; phylum Chordata; class Mammalia; order Carnivora; family Ursidae; genus Ursus; species Ursus americanus. Next base: position 59,887,432 of record NC_142139.1, read on the forward strand.
ACGTTAATATCCCTGAAAAAGCAATAAAGTCATCTTAGAACCCTTAATAGTCAGTGAGTGAAAATATAGAGAGTTAGACCTGATATTCACAGTTTTAGGACAGCACAGTTCAAAAATGTTTAGAGAAAAAAATGTTTGACCCCAAAATGGGAATCCCTGGAAGGGAGTCCAAAATGTTTGAGAAGCTATGATGACCTCATAAAGGCAATCTTCACTGATGAAGAGTAAAAGGAGAGACACAAGTAGGATAAGATTGCAATGTGTAATCATTTATGAACTCAAAAAAATGAAAATAAACATAAAGGGAAAGAAAAATAAAGACAAGTAGCTGCATAAGAAAGAACGAGTGAAATAGGGTGGTGAGGACATGTAAAACTAATGTCAGGAAGACTAATGTCCCTGATGAAGGGAGGCTTGCTCACCCTTCCCCAACAATGGTAAATAAAACAAATTTTTTTCCTGAAGCTATATTGAAGCAAAAAATAAAGGAATAGAGAACACTTATCTTAGCTTGACTGGTCATGAATGAGACATTGCCTGAGCTGAATTTTATAAGAAAAGTTCAAGAAATAAGAATCAAGAGGATTTCTATGTAGAGGGATTGCCACAAGCCATGCCACAAAGGTATGGAGTTGAGAAGGAACCGTAAGGGCTCTGTTGGAAGGTGCAGAGGATGAGGTCAGAAAACTCAGGTAGGAACCAGGTTATGCCTGATGCACCACACCATGGATTTCAGATTTTTGTCCTACAACTGGGAGATGGGGACCATTGCAAGTTTCTATTATTATTAGCATTTACAATTATGGGATTTATCCAAGCATCATTTTAGCCACTTCCCACAAACTTTGATTTGTTACATTTCCATTATCATTTTGCTCAAAACGTTTTTGGATTTACTTTATGATATTTTCATTGACTCATGAATCATTTAGAAGTGTGTCGATTTGTAAAATATTGTGGGTCTTTCTTGATAATGATTTATTATTCCTTTTTAATTGAATTCCTCTGAGGTCAGAGAACATTCTCTGCAAATTTTACCTCTTAAAATCAATTTGAGAATTATTTTGCTGCCCAGGATATGATCTAACTTGGTGAATGTTCCGTGTTCATTTGAAAAAGCTGTGTAGTCCTTTGTTATTAAGGATAGCACTCTGTCATTGTCAGCTTGGTTAAGGTGGTTACAAGGTCATTCTGATCTCCAGCTTCGCTGTTTTTATAGCGTTGTACTATCAACTACTAAGAGATGGATGTCAGAATTTCCCGTTTTAATTGTGGACTTGACTATTTCTCTCTTCATTTCTGTGAGTTTCTGCTTCACGTATTGTGAAACTCTGTTGTATGATTGTACTATCTTTGTAATATATTGACCCTTTAGTCATCCTGAAGTGTGTCCTTTCCTGCTAGCAATCTCCTTGTCTTGAAGTCTGAGAGAAGAGCAAGCTCACAGATTCACCCAGTGCAGTTTGTCCATCTAGCTCGAGTCCTCCCTCATCGCTGCTCTTTCCCAAGCCCCCCTCAGTGATCCCCACACGTGTGCAGTTGCAGCCATCCAGGGATATGGAGAGTTTATGTTTAGATTCTGTGAGCCATCCCTGCTGCAACTTTCTTACTGCTAGGATTTCTCTCCTAAATCTCCAGCTGCTTTGCCAACCTTGAACTCGGTCTTTCTGCCAGCTAGGGACTAGGATATAGCCCACAAGACCATAAGTAAGAACTTAGATATTGTTCTAAATGGGATGGGATGCATTGGAGCTTTTGAACGAGGGGGTGTGAGATGATGTGAATTTTATGTTAATGGTATTACTCTTACTGCTGTAGGGAGAGTATGTCGTAGAGCAGCAAGAAGGAACTTTGAGAGACTGGACAGGGCGTGATTGCAGTAGTCCAGACATGTACGCTAAGCTTCATTGTCTACTGACTATCTGCAGAAATAAACACACACTCTGGGAAATTGAAAGTATCATTTTTCACAAAGAATCAATCTTCATAACTGTCTACATTGCTGGGTGTGTTAGGGCCTGATTCACTATATGTTGGCTTGTGAATAGTAAGCAAATGAATAGTTCTTTTAAGGAAGAAAGAAACAGCTGACATCATCATAATTCACTTAACAAATACTAATTGAGGGACTGCCAAGGGAAGGCAGGCTCTAACTTAAGGCAGGGGACATACTGGCAAAGTCTCTGGCTTCGGAGAGGTGATAGTCTAGAAGGGGAGATGATAATAAAGAAAGAAGCTAACGGACATGGATTTGGGCAGGTAGCAATACATGTTTGAACAGTGACCTACATGAAGGGAAAGAGGGAGCCATGTCCAAATCCAGCAACAGCGATGTCAAGATGGGAGAGCACTTTGGTGTTCTAGAACTGCAAGGAGGTCAGTGTTCTGGGATTTAGAAAGATGACGTCTGAGACACAGCCAGTGCCAGGTACTGTCAGGCCTCATGTGCCATAGTAAGGACCTTGGATTTTATTCTAAGCATGACCTGTAGTTATTGGAGCAGGGAACTGATTTATTTTTTTTTCCAAGTATCACAAACTATTCCAACAATCCTTCTTGATCAATTCCCTTTTGGAGAAACATTTTCATGACAGTCTTGCATTTCAGGACATCTTGCAGGCAGAAATACTGGCTTCTATGGTTATCGATTATCTTTGTAAGGATGTTTGAAGGAACAGCCTTGGATATAGAGATAGTGCCTTCCTCCAGAGCATATATTCCCTAAGCATGGATTCCTCCTTCTGACATAACCCGATGCCTGAATCACCTGGCCCTCTTCGAGTCACCCTGTGAGAATTGGGGCTTGGAAAATAAGACGAAACATTGATTCTCTGGCTACTGCTATTGCTGTGAGTAATAAGTCCTTTGTCTCCTACTCAAGAGAATTGTGTATTTTTCCAGCATCCGTGAAGCTGTGGCAAACTGACTTATTAGCTTGTGAATAGCATAAACTCACATCCTTCACAATTTTCAACAGTTTGCGCAATGAGAATAGAACACTGACAGATATATCACTCTGTAGAAAAGAAAGGATTAGAGCCTCTCAGGCCAATTAATAGGAATGGAGGAGAGTCTGGGAATCAGTAGTGAACTTGACCAAATTGTATAGTGAACTTGGCAATAAACGGTGTCCTCATCATTGCTTGTGAATGAGGAGGAACTGGGGAGGCAGCTGCTGGTCGAGTACAAGGAAGTAGTTTTCCAGACAGAATCCAAGTGGTTCCATGTTTGTTAACTCTCCTTCATCAGGGATGAGGGGAAAGGAAGATGGAGGTCATCCTCTTTGATCTGGCAGTCAGCCAAGGTCTGCCCTAGTGTAAAAACTAGTACTGAGATTCATCTCGGGTAGTATCCACACACCAGCAGACAACAGTTACAGCGATACTCACTCACATTTAGTGTGAGAGGAAGAAAACCCTCAGCCAATATGGGCAGAAGCCAGGCAAATCTTAGAATGTTGGCTGGTTCACCTGGGAGACAAGGGGTGGTGTTAGGTAAATACCCAGGGAAGAATGGCAACGGGCCATCTTACAGCTCGACCCCTTTGGCGTTCTACCATGTCAACCTTACATACCTTCAGAAAGGACAGTAAAAGATCTCAAGGAGTTTTATTTGTTTGTTTGAGTCCTAGCTGCTATAAGAGAGCTTTGGTCCCCTAGGTGAAACTTCCCAGAAAAGCCAAACACCAGTGGGAAGTCATAGACGAGGCATCTGCTAACATTTGGGTTCACTGTGGCTGTGAATTTTTTTTTTTTGTAAGACATCCATGAAACATCTATTGAAGTATAACTTTATGGCAAACCCTTCAAAATGGAGTAGCTGTGAAATATATCTCTAGATAGCTGAATCAGTCTCTAAGTAACAGATTCCTACTAATCGGACCATGAGGCCCCCACCCTTCCTTTTCTCAAAAGCCACGTCTTTGTCAATATCCCATCCGCATTGCCAAAACCAAGACTTTGTGCTAAATCATTTCTTAGAGATCCTAGGAATAGACCAGTTAAATGCTGGGGGGCATCTGACAAAAATTATGATTCTGGTTTTGAAAGACTTCATCCAGAGTCTTTCATAGAGAAATTTGCTAACAGAGCAAAACTTTTTTTGAAGTTAGTCCTAGTTTATTATTATGCAGCCATATTACCTTATATTGTCCAGTACACTATGGTGGGGTAGGAGGAAATCCAGTGTTTATGCTTGATTTCTTCTCCTTTTATTCACCCCCCACCCCCAACTGAGGTAATATATGTATTTGGACAATTCTTAATATAAGAGAAGACGTTTGATCTGATGCTGGAGTCTGGAGCCTTTTGGTTCCTGTGATACAAAACAGGTAAAAGTACTTCAGGTCCACTGCTGCCCACCGTTTCTAGAATGGTCCATGGAGAGGTGGTGGTCTGCCACTTTGGTAAAGCTTGGGGTGAAGACATCTAACCAAATGGATTCCTGAGAAGGTCCAGCTATTTTAAGCAATTCTTATTAAATACTACTTCTGATATCTTGCCCACTTATTTTCCAGAGTCAAGGGAAGAACTTTTTAATGCTAGTGATGCCAACTTCTTCTCTTCCATATTAGCTGAACTGTTGTACTCTTGTAAAATCAGGAAGACAATCATCCTCTAAGATTGAAATTTCCTAAGATTTGCCATAGCCCATCAGCTCCCTCTATGCTGTCCTCTTAGTAAGAAGCAGGTTTATAACTTACATTCTTCCACTTGCTCACTTTCCACTATCAGGCAGCTCTCCAGACAAAGCTAAATGGGTTCAGAAGAAACAAATAACTATGATGTTCCCCATAGGCCTAGTGAGTACCAGTGATAACCAGAAAATGAAAAATAGTAAACATTTCAGAGTAATCCACAGCTTTAAGGATAGAAATGAAGTAGAAATTGCTAGAACAGATAGATACCATTGAAATAGGAAAAAAAAAAACATAGCAGAAATGTAATTACAGAAACAGGAAAGAACTAAAAATAATTCATTGATATCTGAAGAGAAAATTATACAAAAGGAGAAGAGAAGTCGTAGAATAACAAAGATTTTTTTTGTGAGCAAAAATTATGATGTGTTTAATTTAAAAATCCCATAAAGGCAGTGAAAATGGAATAAATACTGATGAAAAAACCCCATTAATAGTATAGTAAATGAACTGGAAATTATTCTAAAATAGAGAGTAAAAAGACAAAGAGTGGTAATTTGGAAATTTAAAAAAAAGTAAACTTTTTTTTTTTAAGATTTTATTTATTTATTTGACAGAGAGAGAGACAGCCAGCGAGAGAGGGAACACAAGCAGGGGGAGTGGAAGAGGAAGAAGCAGGCTCCCAGCGGAGGAGCCTGATGTGGGGCTCGATCCCAAGACCCTGGGATCAGGCCCTGGGCCAAAGGCAGATGCTTAACAACTGAGCCACCCAGGTGTCCCCAAAAAGTAAACTTAATAGAAGATACACCGAGGAGATCAAATGACCCACTAATAAAACTTTCAAAAACAGACAAAGAAACAGATGAAGAAAGAGAAACAAAGAAATAATAAGAAAATGTATCTCTGAGTTGAGTTTTCAGATTAAGGGTCCTGATTATCAGCCCAGGGTAACAACAACGAAAACATTCTCCATAACCTGGAAAATTCTCGGCCCTGAAAGGACAAAGAGCAAATCTCGCAAGCTTCCAAACAGAGAAAAGAGTTTACCAATAATTTATCAGAATAGAAAGAGATTTTTCCTCTGTAACTCAGGAAGCTGCAACAGAGTAAAACCATATTTTTGGTTTTCTAAAGCAAAAAGACTGGGATCCTATAGGCAGCAAGATATAATTCAGGGGTGAGGGAGAGAATTTAAAACTTATCTTGCAGAAATTGAGTAATTAAGTAGACAAAGAACACACAAGCACGTAAAGAATCTAAAGAATATAAATTAATGTATGAACTGGCTACAGAATAAAAACTGAGAATAGTCATGTTTTTCTTATGTCCGTGGAGTACTTTTAAAATCTGCTATGCGCTTCATCACAAAGAAAATCTCTGCAGGTTCCAATAGTGTGTATTTTATGGTAAATCTGAACTAAAGTAAAATAAAGCAAAACATTTGATTTCTTAGTTATTTAGAGATAAGTAAAAATAAGAATATCGCATGTCAAAACCTGTAGGGTCCAGCTGATGGAGCAGAGTCAAGGGAAGATTTCACTTTTAAGTAAGATTTAAAAGATTTCACTATTAAGTAAGAAAGCTTTAAAACAAATGGAATAGCCATTCAATTTAAGAAAGAGGAAAAATACAAGAGCTGGAAATTAATAAAGATGAAAGCAGAAATTACTAATTTAGGAAACAATAGTAATAGTTAACATTTCTAGAGCATTTGCCATATACCAATTACTGAATAAGTGCTTTGTAAGCATTGTCTCATTTAATCTTCATAATAACTCTAAGCGATCATTTTCTTCATGAAAAATAACAGTCGTGGATCTTTATGGGGCAAATAATTACATCAGACTCTATAAAGAAATAACGAATTACAATTGCCATAGATGTCTTTTAAAGAACTCTTCCAGCCTTTGATGAGTTTAGAAAATAAAAGGTCAACACTGCCCGCAAAACCAAACCAAACAAAAAACAAAACACAGAAAATGTGAACAATAAGATGAAGTGGAATACACATATATTTATACTTTTCTTATACAAACATGGAATATGTTTGGAATTAATAAATACAACCCATCTATTCGGACCCCAGTGAAAATGAAACATGAAAAAGCTAAACCTTGTACAGGTCACTATCTAGAAAGCATAGATCAAGGAATAAACACGTATTTCCAAAGAGTAAAATTGGGGGAGTTGAAGATTATATCCTCATCTAAAATTACATATGTTGGGGGTGCTTGGGTGGCTCACTCGGTTAAGTGTCTGCCTTCAGCTCAGGTCATGACCTCAGGGTCCTGGGATCAAGCCCCACTTGGGGCTCTCTGCTCAGTGGGGAGTTTGCTTCTCCCTCTTCCTGTGTGCTCTCTCTCACTCTTGCTCCCTCTCAAGTAAATAAATAAGATCTTATAAAATCTTAAAATAAAATAAAATAAAATAAAATTACATTTGTTAAGAAAATAGCAAATAAGGATCTTTTTTCAAAAAAAGGAGGCCAAATCTATAAATGAAAGCATATTAACAGCCTGAAACATTTTGAATAATCAAACAAGAGAGAATGAAAATAAATAAACTAATTATTCATGTCAAGAAGTTCTAATATGCAAAAACGATGGAAAACTAGCAAGGAAAGACTTTTAGTCTTTAGTAAAACAATTATTTTAAAGTGGGCAAGAGTTGTTAAGGCTTTTTGACGTTACTTTTAATTTCTCTTTTCTATTCTAACTCGTTCTAAGTCGAGTTTTTTTTTTTTTAAGATTTTATTTATTTATTCAACAGAGATAGAGACAGCCAGCGAGAGAGGGAACACAAGCAGGGGGAGTGGGAGAGGAAGAAGCAGGCTCATAGAGGAGGAGCCTGATGTGGGGCTCGATCCCACAATGCCGGGACCACGCCCTGAGCCGAAGGCAGACGTCCAACCGCTATGCCACCCAGGCGCCCCTGTCGAGTTTTTATCATAACAGTATTTATTTCTCAGTGTTGATTCTGCTCTTAACTGCCTCTAAATTTGATGCAGTGATGGAATTTCTTAATGTTCTTTCCCAATCTCATTCAGCTACCTTTCTATGCCTGCCACCCATCTCAGTGTCCTTTCTTATCATCTGCAGTGGATACTGTTGTACCCTGGGCCCAACCTTTCCCATGAATTGCCTACCTCTTCATGAAGTTGCATTAGGACTTTGCGCCAGACCCAAGGTGGGGAAAGTCAGTGCTTTTCGCTTTGTGAACAAGAGAAAGCTAGAGAAGGAAACACAAGTCAGGCTCTCTCTGGCTATGTGGACCTGTAAAATGATGCTTTTGGTAGCTTTCACTGCCACATGACCTGGTCTGTAGGAAGAGAATGAAGGTTGTAGAATGCAGCAGGTGCATGGGGTGGGGCAAAATTAAGAGAGACTAGAAGCCTCTGCAGGGCTTGTTTGGGTCCTGCTGGCTGCTCGTTTTCAGCCCAGCTCTGTGTCAACGAGCTGTCCCAGCATCTCTCGAGCAACTCTGTTCTTGGCTACTTGGATCCGAAAAAGTCCTTATTTCACACATTGCCTTATCTCACCTTGCTTATTTTATATTTCCAGTTATTATTTTCCACTGGCTGTTGAAAATACAGAGTAGATTCTTTAAATGCCTAGTTCTGCTTCCTTTAGTCTATCTTTCCACAAGCATGCTATTCCTGTGCTCTGTGCCTCGAGTACCCTATGCTCCACCTTTATATTAATAATCCCCATAGAGGTGCTTTTTTTTTCTTTTGTAGTAATTCATCCTTGAAGAAACACAAGTCCATCCAGCTGTGGGTGGATTCTCTTGTATTCTTTTTAGCTTTGGTGTTATTTGATGTATGTATCCCTTAAGTCAATTATCTGAAGGTTTATAGCCCTTTCTCCATGTGACTCTGCGCCTGGACATCTTACTGCGAACAGTAGAGTTCATCCCTGGTTATTGTGAAGCAGCCTCACATCTCTCTTGCCAGAATCAGCAAATAAAGACCCGTAATCCCTACATGAGCCACTTTCAGCTCTTTCAAGCTTAGCTTGCTCCTGCAACTGGTTTCATATCTAGGAATGTCAAGTGCCACTCCCTACCCAGCCTGCCTTCTGCTCCAGTGCCTTGCTGGCAATCTTTTATCCTCCTTCAGGCCTGGGGGATAAAGGTTCATGTCAGGCTATGCTTGTTTGCAACACAATGATACACTTTGCCAGAACCACTGCTTCTATGTGTCAGAGACCACAGATGATTAAAAAAAAAAATAGTAGTTCTAAATATAAAGATTGCATAGTCTAGAAAATGTAGAGTGTTAGAAAAGTGTAGAACTTGCATAAAGAGAATAAATGACCCTGCGGAGCATTAATCTGCAGGTCCCTGAGTATGTCAGGGTCCGTATTTTTAAGAGATGTAATCTTAAGAGGGATTAGAAATCGATTGAGGAAACTGGCTAGAAGCTGTAGGGTAAATGATGGTAAAGGCCCCCCTTTGTTTGTGACGCAGGCACTCTCTACTGCTGCCATTCTCTCTACTTATGCTTTTGGTAGGTCATCATAAAATCCAAACAAATCACAAAATTAGAGAAGCAAAATGTAAATGTATTAAGGGATTGTTAACTAAAAGTGAAATAAGAATAGCATAAGACAATATGACACGATTTAACATTGTTTCAAGGAATCATATTAAACATAAGAGAATTTAACTACAATGCAAAACATAAAAAATTTTTAACATTTTTAAGATTAACAGCATGAACCTTGCTCCCATCACTACCTCAGCACCAGATAAATGGCATTCTCAAAGGGTTTCCATTTACAGAGGAGTGGGGAGACTTCGAGAACCAAAAGAACTGGTGAGAAGTGGGAAACCATGAGCATTTCTAGACTCAAAAGCAGCAGGGTGTTTCCAAATGGTTTTGCCAGAGTCAGTGAGGGCCACTGCCAAAAGGAGGGTCCACTTAAGGTACAGGAATTGTGAGGTAAGATAATGAAGGGCCTCTCTCCTCCCACCACCCAATCTTTATCCTGGGCCTCCCAGGGCACAAAACAGGGCTGAGAAGAGCAGAGAATGAATCTGGACAGAAATACCAACCTGAAAGAAAAGGAAGTTAAGGATAGAAAACATAACAAAAATAAAAACGTGAAGGCAAAGGGGGGAAACGTTGATAAATTAAAAATGTTAAAGCCCAGGGTACCTGGGTGGCTCAGACAGTTAAGCGTCTGACTCTTGATTTTGGCTCAGGTCAGGACCTCAGGGTCGTGAGACTGACCCCTGCATGGGCTCCTTGCTTAGGAGGGAATATGCTTGAGATTCTCTCTTCCCTCTGCCTCTCCCTTCCCCTCCACACTCTCTCTCTCCCTCTAAAATAAAAATAAATAAATCTTAAAAGAAAAAGTTAAAGATCATTAAATGAAAACAAAAAGAGTATAGTCCTGGTGAAGTCAGATTAAGCAGAGTTAGGAACTAGAAGTCTGAGTAAAAAATGAAAAATTAGTCGAGTAAGTAAGACACGAGGCAAAATAATTCATTTTATAAAATGAAACAAAGGAAGGAAGTTCAAATGTTAGAAAGAGGTGATGAAATCAGAATGCAACAATAAAAATGAAATCAGCAAAAATAAAAGCAACAATATATGTGAAGAAGTAACCTAGCTATGAACAGTATTAGAATTACTTTTATTATTTTTATTTTATACTTTATGCAATTTCAGAGTTTTGAAATAATAAGTGTGCTTTATTTTTATAATTAAAGGGGAAACTAGATTTAGGAAATAAAAAACACATAAAACCCAGTCCAGTCAGCCAAATATTCAGAGGGCTAGATCAATTAAAAGAATATATTATAGATAGAAAAACTGTTCATAATTAAGTAATTTGCTAAAACCATGTTAAAAGTTAGGGAGGAAATAAATTTCTTCTACTGTGTTGTGCCCTCTCCCTCCTGGCTGTGTTTTATTTTGTTTATTTTTAAAGATTTATTTATTTATTTGAGAGAGAAAGAGAGCACACGCATGCGGGGGGCTGGAGGCAGAGGGAGAGAGGAAATCTTCAAGCACACTCCTCCCTGAGCGCGGAGCCCCGTGCAGGGCTGGATCCCAGGACCCTGAGATCATGACCTGAGCAGAAATCAGGAGTCCGACGCTTAACCTACTGAGCCAACAAGGTGCCCCTTGGCTGCATTTTAAACTCAATCACCACAGATCCCCCTCTCGGGTTTTTGCCACAATTATTTTATTGCTTCCCTTCTCAGGTAGAGAAGAGGCAAAGATCTCTCTATCTTTTATTATATGACTGTTCAAATGATTTGGAGAAGCAGACACAATACATTTGGTATCTAAGCCCCTATATAATATCTTAACTATCAAAAACATATATGAGTGCCATTGTATTGCTTTCCCAAGGCAACCAATTGTGTGATACAAGCATGAAAAGGACAGCGTAAGCCTGAAAGACATCACGCGTATGCTGGCTTCACCACCAGTGAAGCCAGTACCTACAGCAGTGTTTCTAGGCCCCACAGGTGCCCCAGTTCCCACCATCTGGGGATTCTTATCCTTCTCCCCTCACCCTCGTTGTCCACCATGGGAGACATGTCTGTTGAGAATCACTGCATTTTTTTTTTAACCCAAAATGATTTTTTCAAGTCTCACTTTCAAGCTACACACTATAGGTTTGTATTACAAAATCAAGAGCTTTTTTTCTTCCTTCCAATACAATAGACACTGACTCAATATTTTTAGAGACTACACTAGTCCCGCTGCACCAAGGGTACCGAAAATTCTCTGATGGTGTCCTCTCTTCCTAGCTTTTGCCTGCGCAATCACAGCTACTGTTGCCAAGCTGACACTGATCACCCAGAAAGTAGCCAAAAACGCTTATGTGACTCTCAGACTGGTTTGTGTCTTTAAAAAATCTGGAAGAAATTTCTTCTCAGCCCTTATGTTTTCTCCTTTGTATGATAAGGTTGTGTTATCTCCAAGTGTGCTTCTTTGTTTCACGTTCTGGATTTTCAAGGATTTAATCACCAAATGGGTTTGGTCATCATACATCTTGGTGGGTAAGCCCATGTTCAGGAAAACTACTCCATGCTTAAGATGGACACTGTAAGGACAAAAGGAAAGTGCTGCCCATCCCGGGCTCTCCTGTCACTGTCACCTCCACCAAAGTGCCTGGGAGAATCCACACTCACTGTCTTTTTGTGTATGGAAGCAAAGATGACTTCCATTGCCCTGTATTTCTGCTCCTGACATTTGACATTAAGAGAAAGTCCAGACATCAAACAGAGATATAAAGGGAAGCTGAAGCTGAAAATGGATAAATAAAGTAAGCCCTGAATAATGGGAGTTGTTGATGGCACTATAATTGGTCCTTGCAACTTTATAGAACAGATGGGATTCCTAAAAGATCTTAAGAAAAGATAGCTGGAGGGTGGCATATATTATATAACTGTCATATTCTGAACTGAAGGAGAGTTCTGGGGAGAAATAACTAAATTAGGAGCATGTAAAACAAATGTGTTTATTGTTATCTATTATTTATGGCTCTCTGGATAGCGGGTAGTTCATTTGACTATACTTCTGCCTAAACCAATTTAAATTAATCTAGCTGGTAGATTGAATAATGCTGTATCAACTGCTTTGCTGCAATCAAGATATATTGCATATACTCAGCTCTCTTAATCTAGTAACCATATTTGCCAATGTTGATGGATAATTGCCTTTAAGTGCATCCCTGCCCTCTCTGCTTTTAGGTCTGGTTGATAGGACCATTACTGGAAGTGGTATGTTCCCAGAGCCATTTTGAGAATGCAATTTGCCTTAACTCTCCCATCAATAATATCAGGATAATCTGAGGGTTCTAAAGGCTATTAGCTTTCTCTAATGGTCTTTGACTCCCTTAAATAATGATCAAAAAGGGTCCAACAGACAAGAAGAGACAAACTTCAACTTTCAACTCCCTAATATTTTCTCCCCTTCAGCGTGAATGTTCACTGCAGTTCGTAAGCATATAGTTCTGAAGGCAAAGAATACCTCTGTGAGGATTTGTGTGTTGTATCAATGAATACAGCCTAGTCAAACCTGTAATTTGCAAAATTGTAACTGTAGTGAGTTTGTCTGTTTCCATTTATACTTTGATAGGACATTGCTATGGCATATCAGGAAGCTATGAAGAAACAATGTTAGTGAAAGTCTGGCTTTGTAGACCTGTATTAACAACTAAACTAAAAACATTTCAATGATGCATGAAATTTCGTCTTTTTCACCAGCAGGACAGGATCAGAATTCTGAGCTGTTTACACCTTCTTTTTCTTCTCAAACAGTTGGTAGATACTGTAATTGGCTTTAAAAATCTCAGTTTGCATATGCCTCTATTCCGGCCAGGAAATTTTTTCTATTAGCGTTTGTCACAGACTGCTTATTCCTTTAATGTTCAACGTCAGAGGTGTGATTTTCTGAAGTTAGCTTAAATGTCGTCTTCACTTTTTATCATTAGGTTTCTGAAAACTCCTCTGATCATGGTTCTGATAACTGCTATGGTAGACGTGAAGGCAATCACACTCCCCACGAGGGCAAACACTGCAAGGGGCCTTTCAGGTGTGGTTATGACTAACTCTGGGTCACCTGCAGTTCCCTCCTGTGATCAGTGATCCCAAATGTTGCCGTAGCATTTAGTTCTGGGTGTGTTGTTCTAGATAACAGAAGAAAGGCTGCCTGTTTTAGATCACAGAGAAAACCAGGCATTTCCAAGAATTGTAGTTCTTTTCAGCTGAAAAATAATAGAGACCCACAAAACGTTGGGGGGTAAACATTAGGAAGATAATCTCTAAATGATGACACCTCAAACCTCGACTGCCAAGGGAAGGACAAAATGTAAACCCACAAACAAAAAATAATATGCTTCTATATGTTAGAGCTCATCAAACAAGACTTGATTTACGACTCTGTTCTATCTTGAATTGACACCAATGTGTACCTCTGGTTCATCCATACATAATAGAATATATTTATATGTGTTTGGACCAAAATCAAAATGAGATCAGCTATGGGAAAGCACTTCATGCTTTACAATACATTTAAAATATAAGATTTATTATGTACAGATTTAGGTAGACCTAAGAAGCAAGATGTTTCTTCAGCACTATTACATTGAATTATCCATTTCGAAGTACCTTATCTGATTCCTTCCTGACATTTCCAACTAGTCATTTGATCATCTATACTTTCCCAACCCAAATCCTTCCATAAGTGGAAAACTGTAAATCATAAAATATTTAACAGAGAACTTAAGATGACCATCTCAAATCTTCTCTGGTTTTCAGATACATGTGCTAGGCAATATTTCAAAAGGCATCAATATGTATAACTGCTCTATGAAAATCCATGCATACATGCATACACACATATGTATCCATCTATCCCTACACACGCTTATATATAAATTTAAAAGACAAAATTAGGGGCAGGCTTTGTACCGTGGCCAGTTTTTAGATCTTGCCAAAAAAGTTCATTGTTGTTTTAAGAAACAAAGATGTTTTGCATTAACTTCAAAGTGCTTTAACTCACAATCATATTTGAATATATAAACTCGCAATCATATTTTAACATATAAAATACAAATAAATTCAACTGTATGCTCTTTGAGGGTAGGGATTAGGCCTTTTGTTTCTTGAGTAATTTTACCACAGATCTTAGGGTGCTGCTAAGTCCAAAGTGGCTATTTAATAAACATTTATGCTGTATGGTTGGCTGAAAAATATCTTTCAAATATATTCCAAAAATAGGATTCTACGTTTGATTCTATGTTTGGTCTTTACCACTAATGATATTGAGAGATCTATACAGAACACAGGCCCAGAAAAAGCTTGATAAAAGGTCACATCAAGACACAAAACCTGCAGGAACCATCCAACCATCTATAGCACGAAGAAATTGGAATGATGGAGAATTACCGTCTCTTTCTCATGAGAGACTTAGGTTATGAAGTGATACCTGTTTATCAAGGTCATGCTTGTTTTGTGTCAAATGCAGCACGCAGAGAGATTTACTCTTGTCTACTACTGCCAGACCGTGAGTAGTGTATGATGACAAATCAACTACACCAGGGTCTGAAGTAACAAGACACTTTTGTCAAGTAGATCTTATGAGTTTGGAATGTTCCAAATACCGAGCCATGAAATAATCCAGTAAATGCTCTAGTTAGACTCAGGTCAGCAGATTTTTCTAAAGTGACTCTTATGTGCTTAGCATTTTGATAAAGACTCCTGAGAAGATTCCGTCCCTAGGGATTTCCTCTTGCTGGGGAGGACAGAATTAAATATTTTTTTAAAAAGCCAACTGAGATAACAAAACAATCATATAAATAAAATAGATGCTACAGATTATCAGTGCTGGAGGAATACAGATGGTGTAATCGACTGGGTTCACAGACGGGTTTTCGAGGGGAGCTGGTCTTGGGAAGTGAGCAGAACTCGGACTGGTAGGGAGGATGGCAAAGCCTTGAGAGGAGGATGGCTCAGATAGATGTGTAAAGATCAAGCCTCGCATCTAAGGGCAGCACTGCAGAGTGCTTCCTGGTTTCCACTCAGAGTCTGTCCCTGTGTTGCCCATATGGGCTTTTTTTTTTTTTTTTTTAAGATTGTATTTATTTGTCAGAGAGAGAGAGAGTGCACAAGCAGGGGGAGCAGCAGGCAGAGGGAGAAGCAGACTTCCTGCTGAGCAAGGAGCCCGATGTGGGGCTCCATCCCTGAACCCCGGGATCATGACTGGAGCCAAAGGCAGATGCTTACCCAATCGAGCCACCCAGGTGCCCTACCCAAATGTGCTTTATCTCAATTTTCTCATCTGTAAAATGAAGGAAGGAATAGTGTGTGTGTGTGTGTGTGTGTGTGTGTGTGTGTGTGCAATTCGTATATAATTTTATTATCAAATATTATTTTATAATTTTATGGGTTCTGGATCTCTTATCTCTTTAAGAAGTTTAATTAGGTACACTTTTTATTAATACTTTCTTCTTTCTCCTCCATGACATCTGTTTCCTCTAGGCTTCTTTTTATCAGTTTGTGTTTGGTGATTTCTGGCTCTTTCTTTTTCATGTTAGAGATTGTCCTCAAATATCTGGTAAGTCTGGTTGCCTATGTTTAGAATGAACCTTTACTCATGAAGAAGAGCAAAGAGTCTACGCTTCTCTCATAATCCTAATAGATACCAGTGACTAATACATGTTTATAACTAAAAGCATTCCTTTTCCATCCCCTAGCATTACAGTGCGGTCTCCTTGCACAGTATGTTGCTTCTTTCTATACATCATGCAATAAAATCTTTGCAGAGTAACTACAATGTCCAAGACACCCATTTCAGCAACATGTGAAACAGAAACAAGTATTCTATTTTTTTGTCAAGTTCTCATTTAAATTCCAGTTACAGACAGTGTAATATTAGTTGCAGGTGTAGGATTTAGTTATCCATCACTTACATACAACACCCAGTGCTCAGCACAGCAAGCACCTTCCTTAATCCCCATCACCCACTTAACCCATCCCCCGCCCACATCCCTCCAGCAGCCCTCAGTCAGAAACAAATATTTAAAAATGTTAACAATAAACACGACCTCTCTCCTGAAGAGAGGAGGCAACATACTAGTTGGAGAAATGGGACATTAGAAAAATACTTACCAGTAGAGGGGCTCCTGGTGGCTCAGTTGGTTAGGCACCTGACTCTTGATTTCGGCTCAGGTCATGATCTCAGGGTCCTGGGATTGAGCCGTGAAATGGGCTCCATGCTTAGCGGGGGGGGGGGGGGGTCTGCTTGAGGTTCTCTCTCCGTCTCCCTCTGCCCCTCCTCCTACTCACACTCTCTCTCTCCCTCTCTCTCAATAAAATAAATAAAAAATCTTTAAAAAAAGATTTACCAGTAAAGTATGACAGAAATGGAGTGGAAATTATTATAAGGCAGCAAATGAGAGGGGCCACAGGCTGAGCAAACAATAAGGGTGTGGCAATTCTAATCTTTATAGCATGGTAATTAAATCTTCTGTCCACGGAGTCAGAAAGATCTAGATCCTGACTGCTACTTACTAGCTGTGCAGCCTCGCTCCAAGTACCTCCAAGTACCAGGTACCTCCAACTCAAAGAAGCTCCAAGTGCCTCATTCTTAAAATAAGTATCAGTGTATTACCTCATTTGTTCAGTCATATTCAAGTCCTTACTGTATCCCAGACTCTGGGATACAATGATTATGACACTTATAGTCTCCACTGTCATTAAACAAGAAGCAAGGAGTCAAACTATGGCAAGTATTCTAAAAAGGAGATAAGAGAATGCAACAAACAAATGTAAAACAAAAACCTTCCTGAAGAAGCGGTCTTTTTTTTTTTTTTTAATTTTTTTTTATTATATGTTAGTCACCGTACAGTACATCCCTGGTTTCTGATGTAAAGTTCGATGATTCATTAGTTGCGTATAACACCCAGTGCACCATGCAATATGTGCCCTCCTTACTACCCATCACCAGCCTATCCCATTCCCCCACCCCTCTCCCCTCTGAAGCCCTCAGTTTGTTTCTCATAGTCCATAGTCTCTCATGTTTCATTCCCCCTTCTGATTACCCCCCCCTTCTTTATCCCTTTCTTCCCCTACCGATCTTCCTACTTCTTATGTTCCATAGATGAGAGAAATCATATGATAAGCGGTCTTTTAAAGGAAACCTGAAGTGGGTCAGAATAGCTGGAAGGCCTGCAATCAAGGGGGCAGGGGGCGGTCACATCCTCGAGGATGGAACAGAACCGCAAGAGACTATGGACTCTGGGAAACAAACTGAGGGCTTCAGAGGGGAGGGGGGTGGGGGACTGGGATAGGCCAGTGATGGGTATTAAGGAGGCATGTATTGCATGGAGCACTGGGTGTTATACGCAAATAATGAATCATGGAACACCACATCAAAAACTAAGGATGTACTGTATGGTGACTAACGTAACATAATAAAAAATTATTATTAAAAAAAAAAAGAATCCTGATGGCTGGAGCAAAGACAGCCTGGGGTGGGGCAGAAGAGGAGGCCAAGGACTTCGCCAGAGGACGGGCAACCCACAATCAGGAGGTTAGACTCTAACCTAAGCATAATTAGAATCTATTGAAGGATTTTAAGAATACTTCATTTAAGGAAGTGTTACAAGAACTACATGAGAAATTGCATGTAAAATTTCTCAACTTCCTTCCTTCTTTCCTCCCTCCCTCCCTCCCTCCCTCCCTCCCTCCCTCCCTCCCTCCCTCCCTTCTGTCATTTCCTTTTTTAATTTTTTTTCATTTTTCTTTTTCTTTCTTTCTTTCTTTCTTTCTTTCTTTCTTTCTTTCTTTCTTCTTTTTTTTTTTTCAAATGAAAGGCTCTTTCTGCTTCATGGACAGTGGTACTAAGTTACATCTCACTCATTATATAAGGAGGTGTGGTGTTAAGAAACTTAAAATCATCCAGTAGCTTATTTCCGATTCCTTCTGTGAATGCTTAGCAGGCCATATAGCAGCATTTCCCAGACCGTAGTCCTGATGACCCACCCATTCTTTCAATTCTGATGGGAGTAAGTTTAAGAGATTATTTTAAAACAAACATGTAATTTTAAAGAAATCTATAAGACAACCCCCATTTCCATCCACCTTTGAAATACTATTCATTCTTCTCTGATAAAGGGAGGCCTTGGTGGGAAAGTTTTACAAGCTCGGATGGTATAAACTCTTAATAAGTGTCCAAGTCATTATTATTCAAAGAAAGGACAGAGAGAAGATTGAGAAAGGCCTTGAGGTCCAGTGGCGATTGAATCAGGCTTTCTAGAGAGGGTGGGGTAGATGAATGGAGAGAGGAGAAATGTGTTCAAGGCAGAGGACATCGTGAAAGAAAATGCACAATGGACCAATCTGCATCGGACAGGCTCAGGGGCTGAGATGCGTAGAGAATACAACAAATCCAGAGAGAAAGGTGGAATTATGTTACAGAGTGATAAATAACTCCGGGGAGGGGGGAGCATGATTTTGATTCAACAACCTTCTTCATTTTCTAAGGTACAAAACAAACGTTTACAAAATTTTGAGTATGAGAGTCTCAGAGATAACAATTAAAATCACTAAGTAGTGTAAATACATTTCCTCTTATATATACTGATAAAGAAAAGAACCCACGGATACTAACGAATGCTGCTGTATGCTGAACAAGCTTCCTTTCAACCAAATGGAGAAAACAAATCTGGGGTCAGATCCCTTCAAATGAAAATGCATGACTGTGAGCTTCATAAAGCAGGAAGGGAAAGAGGACATTAAGTAATACACTACATTGTATTGCACTGTATAGTGCATTAATTCATATCATATACAAAATAAATCGAACAGCTATGCAGTGGTTTGTTCATTTACAAAGTATTAAGTCAGCCTGAAAAAAACCTCATATAATCATGAAACTAAAAAAAATGGTACATCAAAAAAAAAAAAGAAAGAAAATAATTTACAAACAAAAAGAAGCAAAAACAAACAAACAAAAAGCCTATATTTTCTGTGATTTATTTCTACTAAATGAAGTGAACTACTGAGTCATGGTAAAGACTTTTGTACCCAGAGCCTTTAAGTGACTAAGGAACACCATGGACAGTGATCTTAAGCCCTACCTCCGCCCCTCACAATTTATTTGAGTACTTCAATTGTGTTCCTCAATTTTATAATGCAATAAAAACAGTATCTAGATGGCTTTTTAAATAAACGGTACTAAAGAAAAATTCAAAACTTTTTAACAAATCTGTTAAAAGAAAATTAGTGGTGATCTATTAACAGAAAAGTAGTTTAATAAATTAGTTTAATAGACTTAACAAAACCAAAACAAAGGAAGTTCAGTGTTGGAGTGTCATCTGCCCATTTTTATTCTGGCTTCAAATCAACCATGATAATTTTTTTTAAAACATTGGAAGAATTTTTTTGTAACTATATAAGTTGCCAGATAAAATGTTTCCCATATCACTGCTAAAATACTAGAAAAGGAGCGGCTGTACCATAAATAATTTGTGACTGTCTTTGCTTATATACATTCTGATTTAGATCTTCCCCTATTTTTGATAAATGTTCTGAATTTCTGTATGTGAAGTTTTAGGAGAAAGCATTTGTCTTGTACTATCCTTAGTTTATACATCTTTGGGAAAAAAAGTCAAAAGAAAGACAACAGAGCTATTTTTAGGAGGTTGTCCTACATTTTTATTGCCTTTTAATAAAAGAGATCCTTGGGTTTTGAGGAGGAGAAGATAAATAGTAGGGAGTGTGAAATTTAAAAGAACATATATCTTGACTATAAATTCCATAATATGAATACAATCCCCTTTGTTTAGATCTCTCAATTTTTCTCTGAGCAATGTATAGCCCATTTGAGAATCATTCACATGTTTAAGGAATATTTACATAGCAAAATTTTGTTTTGGTGGAAGACGTGATAAAGACATGAGAATCTTCTAGAATGTAAAGAGGAAAAATAACCAAATGAATAGGGCTAAAAAAAACAACCCAAGCTTTAAAAATATCCAATCATATTCAGATTGAGACAGCACACAAAATGGTGAGCACATCCATCCTGCTTCTTCCTCTCCCACTCCTCCTGCTTGTGTTCCCTCTCTCGCTGGCTGTCTCTATCTCTGTCAAATAAATAAATAAAATCTTTAAAAAAAAATTCTTAGTATTGTACCACAAATAACATCACAGCAACTGCAAATAATAATAGCTTTACCTCCTCCTTTCCAAGATTTTATACCTCTAAATTTCTTCTCTTGTCTAATTTATAGATTAATCTCTTTCTGACAATGTTAAATTGTAGCAGTGATAGTGGACATTCATTTTTGTCCTTACTTCGGTGAGAATCCCTATAGTATTTCCACATTTAGTATGACTTTGGCTTTTTTGATATATATCCATATATCTTTACATAGACAGAAAATCAAATTAAGAAAGAAAGTACAAAATGGTTACTGTATTGTTGAGTACGTTTAACAAAAATGAATGTTTGTCAAATGCCTTCTCTGAATCCAGGTAGGTGATCATATAACCTAGACGGATATTGAACCGGAGGCATATGGACTTTTTGTGCACTATCTGCTCAATTTTGTATAAACCTAAAAACTTCTGTAAACAAATTAAGTCTATCAATTTCAAAAATTAATTTGTATATATACGTCAAGTAAGGGTGACATAAGTTTCAAGATACAGTGTCAATTGAGAATGATCAAGAAGACAAGAAGATATTTAGAAATAGAAGACTCATTAGCCTTTACCCTAGACAATCTCTACCGAATCACAAAGCTTCAGTATACATTTCCTTCTCTAGAAATTTAATATCATTTTGATCTAGCCCCACTGAATCTTTGCTATCTAGACCATGGCATGTAATCAGTACTCTTAAATGAATGAAAACATTGAAAAATGAATAAATGCCAGGCTCCAAGTTTATTTCATTTCCAGTTTGGGGAACTTAAGAATCCCAGAAGGTGGTATGTTGCTCCTTGGACAGCTTTGTTGTTTCTCATTCTGCTCTGAGTTTATAATGGGGTTGGTGTAACTTGCTTTTACTCTACTTCTTATTTTCTCTGCCTGGATCCCTCATTTGAGTCCTAGTCCAGTTACTTTCCTTGGACTCTACCTTTTTCATGGCAATCTTCCTGAACACGAGAGTCTTGTCCTGAAACTTCATTTTCTATTCCTGGACTCCTGCTTTCTTCTCTCATATCTACCTACCTGTAACCCCTTGTGTCTCACCTGTCACAGACTCCTCTGGTGTCATATGTTACCAACCAATGAAGGCATCTGTTTCAGGCACATCTTTTCTATTTTGTCAGATTCACCTGGCTTTCCAAGAATGGCTGTTGATTCCTACTGTGCCCAAAGGGTTCCACTGCCTGAAATCTACAAGAAGTACTCCCCGTGTCTGGAGATTCTTCCATCACTTGTGGATTCACAGGAAATGCTACACAGCAGAACTTTCTGAGAAGCTGCCAAAGCATCTAGGATTATAGGACCAGAGGTTTGAGGTAGTTACCATACCATAGGGCAAATTTTAACCAATATGAAACAGAAGAAGCAGCTTAGAAGATAAATTCTCTCTTCTCTCCAAAAGATTGCTCTAAAGCACAGATTTCCCTATACCTGCATTTGGAGCAGTCTTCTATGGAAATTCCTGCTGAGATACTGGCTGGGTTTCGTTGTGATCCAGAAGAAAGCATGGCTAGAGCAGTAATATGCGTCTTTCAGTTATTGCCCATCCATTTGCTTCACTTCCCTTATTCTTCACTCTCACTTCCCCTGAGGTTTTACCTTCTAATGAAAGCATCAGTACTTGATGCATACTATGGACTGAATGTTTTTCATAACCACCAATGTGATAGTATTTGTAGATGGGGCCTTTGGATGGTAATCAGGGTTAGATAAGGTCATGAAAATGGGACCCTCATGATAGGATTAGTGTCTTTTCATGAAGAGATATCAGAGAGGACACAGTGAGAAGGCAGCCATTCACAAGATAAGAAGAGAGTCCTCACCAGAACCTGGCACCCTAACCTTGGGCTTCCAGGCTCCAGAACTAAAAGAAAATGAATTTCTGTTGTTTAAACCACACAATATATGGTATTTTGTTTGGCAGTCTTAGCTACTACAATGCTTAAACCAAGCTCCATTTTCTAGGGAAACTGAGCTGAAGCAGCAGCCATCACTTTGTGAATATCAGATGCCCATATTACCTACTGCCTATTTACCTGAGCCTTGGTCCATGCTCCTAGTGTTCTGCTCTGTTCAATAGAGCTCCTTCATTTCCATTATCAAAGGGGCCATCTTGGATATTATAGCTTGCAGTGGCATGTGCATCTGGTCTCTGAAACCCAGCTCTTATGTTTTAACTCAGTAGATAGTCTTCAGTCCAGTTCTGCTAGCTTAACAAGACAAAAACCAGCATAGACCTGGGAAGGAGCTCTATTGACTCACATCCAGAGCTTCCAACACTCACCAGTCTGTCTGGCCTATATAAAGAATCATTTATGAAAGGAAGTACTTGTTCCTCTTTTGTATGTCTCGTGCCCTTTGACTCTGACTAACATCCCTGAAGCTAGACCATACACACTCTATCCTGGGAGTAAACGCTACTACCCATTACCACCATGCTACTCCTCACGTGGGTATTGATCACAAACTTCCTTCCACAGCCTTGGTGGCACACTGCATAAGTTCTGCCTATTTAGCATAACAGGCTGTTAAATGGGATTATTTCTGTCTCTGTTTTGGTGTAAAGCCCCAAATCTGAGAATAATGGGGCCCACATTCTAAAGCAAAGTTTAGGCCATATAAGCTACACTTGAAAGAATTACCCTAGTTCTTCCAATCTTTGCCCCTTACTCAACTTCAGAGTATAGAATTTTGAGGCTGAAAATTTTGATAGTATGATGTGTCTTGGAGAAGTGTGTCAGTATTCTAGGCTTCCAAGGAGGGAATTCAAGGGTCAGAGAGGGTTTTAAGACCATCACTCTGACCTTGACTG
This sequence comes from Ursus americanus, assembly GCF_024610735.1. Classification (NCBI taxonomy): domain Eukaryota; kingdom Metazoa; phylum Chordata; class Mammalia; order Carnivora; family Ursidae; genus Ursus; species Ursus americanus. The sequence goes on from NC_142139.1 coordinate 59,910,564, forward strand.
GTGTAGAACTCTCACCAGGAGAAATGTGAAGATGAGAGTCTGGCTGATGTAATGCCTCCGAGAAAGGATCACGTTGGGAAGTAACTGCTTTTAACTGACATTTATGGAACAGATGCAGATTCTGCAACAATAAACTAGCCTGGGGATGTATTTAACAATTATTCCACTCAAGGAGATCACTTTGGAAGACCAATTTGATCTAATAAATGAATGGCCCACAAGAAACCAAGTGGCAGAATGAATTCTCATAAAGCCAGAGAAGAGACATCAGGCATAAGGAGAGCTTCGGTAACAGATCTCCAGTGGGGACAACCATAAGAGAGTCAGTTCTAAATATCCTCTTACAGGAGGGGGCACCTATGCCTGATCACATACGTATGATAGCCATTATGAAGCGGCATTAGCAAGTGGGGAAAGAAATGGGTGAGGAAGAGGACAAATTCTTTTACCTGCTGAAATCCTGAGCTGCCAGAAAGGAGAAATTTAAGGTGGCTAAGAGTTCAGAGTTTTGATATTACCTAGTACTGGACCAGTCTTCCGATTTTCAAAGAGTGCCCAGAAGTTAAGAAATCAGGCCTGAGAATCATCACAGGTATAGGGAAAAATAAGTTGTGAAACTGATTTGAAAGAACAATGGGAGAAAATGAAGCAGGTTACCGGTTAGTCTTCCAAAATCCAATTTGTTCAATACATCAGTAAGAAATAGACTTTTTTCAAGTCTTTTATGTATCTACATTTTAACAAAACTGGAACAAGACTCCTCAGTGTTTAATGAAGACAGAATTGGTATTTTGTTCAGAATAACTTATTTACAGTATTGGCTCATGTTATTACAGAACTTTTAGCATTCAACATTCTTCCACATTAAAGATCAATCAAGTTCCCCAGTGATTTTGACAAATGTTTCCTAAGATTGGTACCTCCACAAACTGAGAGATACTTACTTCGGGTAAATGAGCTAATGTTGACAACCTGGGTATCTTCAAATGACGTGGTTAATTTCCAGTAAGGTATAGCAAAATGTGAACCTTGGATGGAAAATTCTACATTCCCCTTCCAGTTAAGATCTTAAACATTTAATAACTTATATCTCAGTAGCAATAAAAGAAGAATCCATTGAATCTGATCAAGTCCCTTGGGATGCACTATAGCCCTTGAAATGAAACCTAAAATCCAACTGCTAATCTAGAAAAAATTCCATGTTAGAAAATTTAAGCAGTAGAATCTAGAATAAATTCCATGTTGGAAAATTTATGGCTCTGCCTCAAGGCCGACCCAAACATAATACACTACAAAGGTTTATGATCCCAAAATGTTATCTGTAATAACACGGTGAAAACGAAATCCAAGATAGTTATAAGCTGTGCACACTAGCAAGGTCTGCTTTATGAAAGATCATAATTGCTGCAGATATTACCAAAGAATTTTGAATCTATAAATAGGAGATAGTGTCTGAAACACAATTCTGTATGACATTAAGAATTTACGATGAGATGTCTGGCAGGTGGGACCTGCAAATGTAGCATGGTCAAGGGGGGAAGATTAGATGAATGAAGAGAGGGAGGGGGTGGTAGAACCAGTAACTATACATCAAAGAATTGGTTACCTCTCCCCAAAGGACTTGAGAGATGACCTGCCATCATTTACCAAGCAATTAAGACTCTGAAAACAAAGAGGAAGATCAGCATTAGCTATACTGGAAATTAAAATGGAGACAGCCTGAAGGGAGTAAAACCACAGATACAAGTATGCTATGCAAAAAAGTTCTTGAACCAAAAAACTCAATGGTGAGTAGGCTTTTGAAGGCAGACATTGCAAAGTACACATTAGCCCCCAACATTCCCTCAAAATAGCAGGTTTATGACGGTTACTAGAATAAATAAATAGATGCAACAGCGACCGTAAAATAAGTGGACCAAGGGGAATAGCCTTGTAAATTGGAGCTTTGTCTATAATAAACACACTATGGTTGAATGTATGGAGGCTTATTTTACAAAGTAGAGAGGTGAATTAATTACACTGAATGCAACATTTAAACAACTATTACACAAATAATATGGCAATAAGAAAATCTTAAACAAATGTTCCTTTAAAAGTTCCCATGGTTTATTACTTGCTAGAAGAGCATAAAGAAACAGCCTTCACTATGCTTAGCTTACTCTTGTCCCATTACAAAAAACAACTCTGGAAAAATAACCGTGAAAACATGATTTTACACTAAAATTTTAAATAATGAAATGGGCCACCTCTTTCATTCCAAAACTGAGGGTGTAAGAACATAGCAGGCTAGCTGAACCAAAAATGAAGAAAGGGTGTAAATATTAGTCAGTTGTTGCTTTTTGCCTTTCCCTGTGGACTTCGTACACGTGGCCCCTGGATTCTTCTTGCTTGGCCTGTAAGGATGATTATAACAGTGTGCTGAATCTCACTGACATGTCTCTAAGCAGGCTGATCACTCCTAAGGCTTGTTAATGTTACTGTATCTTGGCTGTGATAAATAATGTTGCAATAAACATAGGGGTGCATATATCTTTTCAAATTAGTGCTTTCATTTTCTTTGGGTGGAATTACTGGATCATATGGCAATTCTATTTTCAATATTTTAAGAAACCTCCAAACTACTTCAATAATTTTTTTAAATGTTAAGAATGAGGAAAAAAGAATTGCTAATGCGAATTAAGCACTGCCAAACATTCAGCAGAATTCTAAGCACCTCACATGTATTAATTTATTAAATTCTCAAATGACTTCTATGAGAGTGATACTATTAGCCACACTTGACAAATGAGAGTTGAGAAAACTGAGCTACCAAGAGATTAAAATAACTTGTCCAAGGGTGTGTGGCTAGAAGTAGGAGGGAGAGTCAACTCTTAAACCCATGAGACTCTTCACTCCCAAGGAAAACAACTAACTGGTGATGTGCTTGGGTGTCTAGTCAAATAAGACATACATTTAATAAATGTTTCTTTAATACATAAGAATGAGCTTAGAAGCTCGGCTTGGGGAAAATCATTAAGGAATGAAGACCCTCAGAGGTTGAAGAGTGCTGGCTTGGAGAAGAGGGATGCAATGTACAGAATAAATGGGAGGCTCCTAGCTGTGTGGGAGGATGTGGTAATGTTCCTTCTCATCAGATATGTGAAGTCTGACACTTCCTTGCTTCTGGCCAGGAGGTACAACAGAGAGAGAGAAAGAGTATTGAAAATGGAAAATACATTTTGGGATAATCACTTGGAGGCATAATATTATATAGATTAATTAAAACAAATAAATCTCTGTCAGCTAAAAAAATCAAAGTGAAAAAATACTCTTAACATTTCTCATTAGAAATAATATTTTTGAAACAAGAAGCCCATCCTCAAGCATTATCTCTGTGCTATGCTTTCATGCAGTTGTGGCACATACAAGCCTTTTGATGGCCTCCATATTTTTTTTTCATCTCTGATAACTTTGGAAATTACTAAAGAAGGTAGCAATCCTTAATTTCTCATTTTATGATCCTGTAAATCTCGCCTTCATTCATCTTATGAAATTGTATTGATAAAAAAAATTCCATCTGCAATCCTATTAAGACCTTTGAAATCTTTTTCTGTTGACTCCTCAGTTTTCAAATTTACCAAATGTAGCATTTGTTTATATTAGATGCCTTAAATACAGATATTAGTATGCCTATTAATATTGTAAAGATACACCAGAGAAGAAATCTGTACAACCCAAAATTGTTTACCGACAGAAAAAATAAATAGGTAAAACAGTAGGTTGATCAACCAGTATTTTGTTGACCGTTTGCTAAATGGACAATTTTATGAGTAGTTATCAAACATTTTCTATATGTTAGGTATAGAGTGGAATACAAGATTATAGAAGGCACAGTGGCCCATGCTCTCCTGGAAAGGTCTACAATAAGCACACAGTCACCACAGCAGGTGGGATATGGCAAATACCACAGGAACGGTATAAAACAAGTCAGAGAACAAGGGAGGAAGTCATTTGCGCTGGTAGACAAAAAGAAATGAAGGCAATCTGGGGCAAAGGAAATAAAACTAAGAAATGGAAGAAGCAGAAGAGTAAATTTTCCAGATTGGCTGAACTACAGATCATTATTTGGAGAAAAAGGAAGCATAAAGAAAAATGTAAGCTGGATCAAGGTGATGAAGGGGCTCGAAGGCCAGTCTAGAGCTATTTGTTATTACATAGACAAAACATGTGTTTGACTGATCTTTCCATCCAGATACTTGGCATTATCCCAGCATTTGACTTGGAATTTTAAGATTAAAAAAAAAAAATCAAGAAAACATAACCCTTGGGTGAAGGTCAAGGAATATCTGAATTTGACGCTGGAATTTTTTTTTCCCCAAGGGGAGAAGTCTTACTACTATTCCTTGAGGCTTAAAAAGAGGCCAAGGTTAAGAAAATAATTTATTTTTAAAAAGCCAAAAAATCAGAAGGACTGTAACATAAAATGTGTTCACTCCAATTCTAATTTATATAACTTTATGGACATTAATATTTCAATGGCCTGTAAAGTGCTATAGTACCCTTACCCACACACAGCCAAGATGCAATGACATTTCATTGGTTATTCCTAAATCAGTATTTTAAATGGTAACTGCACCTTGATGTCCACTGAACTTCCCTTGAGATTCAAGACTCTTTATTTATTAGTGCAGGCACTTACATCTGTAAGCTGGAAAGTCGTGGGTTTGATCATAAATTTGGGAGTCATGAATTTGTAGGCAGTCTAAGAGTTCAATCATAAATTTGGGAGTCATGAATTTGGCATTGGTTTCAGTCTTACCAAAATGTATCTTCCTAACTCTAATCCAGTGACATCACTGTGGCCTTCAAATCTTAATCCCCAAGCAGGCGCAACTCCAACTATAAACACTGGGAGGTTTTCACATTTTAAACTGTAAACCCCACATAACCAAGAGTTTGGTTGGGACTTTAAGTGTATAGAAAACTCAGATTTTAATCCCTATAAAACAAAAATAAAAATTCTTCAAACATATTTTAGCAAAAAGAAATTTTTTAAAGTACTTTAGATCTTTTATCTTTCTTGAGTGGGTCACGAGTTAAGGACAATCTGTCACCATAATTCTGAACTACTTGATCTTGGTATGCTTTTTTGGTCTAGTTTTAATGTTTCTCAAACCCAATTTCTCTTGTCTTCCTTAAAATGGACTAATCTCCAATCATCATGGAAATAAGTCAAGTAAATGAAAAATCATAAATTACATGGAGACTCACTAATTCAGTCAGTTTATTTGAAAACAAATGCCTGGGGCTTCAAAGAGAGGCAACTGCCTCAGCTCCAATTCATCCTATACGTCGGCCAATTTAACTTGCCAAGGAAATGATAGATGACTTAACAAAGTGAGTGGTCATTGTGACATTCTGTTCCATCCACAGACGTGTTGGGGGTGGGAACGAGGTGGGGGTCAGAGAAGGACAGAAAAAGTCTGGAGCATTAATTCTAAATCATGGTTTTTATGAAACACTCAAGTTAGTTACATTTTGCCCCCTAAGGAAGTATCATAAAACAACCCCAACATTTCCAAAGTTGAAAGCTTTCAATTCAATTCTCTGTTAATTATACATACTACAAAGCACCTTAAGGAAGTTGCAAATCCCCAAGGGCTATGAAATATAAGATTAGATATGTGCCAATCAGAAAATAATTGAAACTCCCTTATAATTTGTTACATTATTGAAAACAAAAACCATAAGTTATCAACAAGAACAACAACAACAAATGAATTCAAGACGTAAGTGACATTTATCTTACAGGCATATTGTGGTTTCTAGGTGTAAATTACATCCATCGTATCTATATTACAACTAGTCATGTGAGATGTGAGGGTAGATATTATCGTTTCATTTATCAAAAAAAGAAAAACTGAAGATTGGAAAGATTTAGTGATATATATTCAAGGCCACACAGCCGATAAATAGAAGAAAACAGAGATCCATAATTAATCCAACTTTCCACTATCATTCACCAACTATTAAAATGGAAGTGAGGAAAAGTATAGGAAAAAAAGAGTTATAAATATATTGTGGACTCTTAGGTAATATTCATTCATTTACTCATTTAAAAATAATTTCATATATTAATCCGTCCCACACTTTCTTATCAACTAGTGAATAAGGCAAGATAAAAAATAAAATATAGTCTTAGAAGAAACAGGTTGTCGAACATAAAATTTTTAGAGTGGCAACTAGTTAGATGAAACTGGTGTGTTCTCATGACTTTGCCTCCATACCACTTGTAGAGTTGCTGAATTCATCTTTCCTTATCACCTTTTAAAAGTTTTTCTGAAGATATCTGCGATGAGAACTCTAAAACAAATTCTGTCTTGATAAAGGTTCATTATAAGGAAATTTTCTACCAATTCTTACCTCAATACCAAGTGGTTTATTTGAAATATAGTAATGTGCTATTGGGCCAAATTGCTTTTTAAAAAATTAATAAGTGCATTATGGTGAATTGATAATAGTGGAATCAAGTTGGAATTTTAACTCTTTTTTTTAAGTCTCAAATTTTGGATGGCTATAGTATAGATTGACAAGTATAGACTTAGCCTAAGAGGTAATTTGGAAAAAGATTCCTGAATTCTTGTATTGATGTACAGGAAGTAGAAAGCAAATGTCAAATATAAATGTAAAACAGGACAGAATAAACTATTACAGCAGACCACGAAAGTGGTTCAGTTCAAACGGGCTTGTCTGGGAATTTTGTGCTCTCCAGATGGGTCAATTTGATACATGCACTTATATACATCCTACAAGAGTCAACCAAAGTCTCTTATAACTGGAATGTATCACAAGCTGACAGCTTATGAAATACCGAAGTATTGAAATACAAGCACAGTGTGATGAAAATTAGAATAACATACAAAAATCAACTTTAATTAGTTGTGCATTAATTGGATCCAAATTAGTTGTATACTCACAAGTAGAAGCATTCGGATGGATGATGCAGACATCCGTTCGAGTGCGGGCAAAGGCAGAGAGATAATTTCATTTCCAGCTGCTTTAGGAAGGAAACAGAGAAAATATGGCAAATATGATAGACTAATTAAATAAATTAGACATTTGTAATTACTGTACAAAGAATTTCCATGTTATTTTGGGCAAAGTCATTAGAAAACAAAGCAAAAATTTAAAAAAAAATAAGACAATGGATTTTCTAAATAAATATATAAATCAAAGTCTTGGAAACAAATAGAAAAAAATAAAGTGGAATAAATATAAAATAATGGAAGATTAAGCTCTATAAAATTTTATTTTGAAGCAGAACCTCCTTATCTGCTGGTGGCAACAATAACATCAGCCTACATAAAACCAGAAAGATTGCTGAAGGGGATGGCCACCTTTGGCTAAACTGCAGACAATCAGGTAAATTATCAGGAAAACCTGCTGCTCCTTTGCCTCCTCGCTCCCTTCCATCCTGCTATCTTCAGGGAAAAAAAAATGTACAATTGTCACAGCACATGCACCAGAAGTGTGTTCTACTGGTACGACTTTTGTGTCCTTCTGTTTCTGGTCATTGTACGTTGAATTTACACCCTGACCCACAGAGCTGGATAAAATCCATTTTGTTAAGTCCCTTCATGTTTAGGGATCCTAAATAAACTACCTTCAACAGACTATTCCTGTGCCTGTGTCCAGATTTAAAGCCATGTAACACCTGGACTTTGTGAGCTTAACCTGCTGTGACAAATAAAAATAAATAAGAAAGTTTCCCGTAGTTGACAACCCAGGTGGAAGTTTTACTACAATTTCCATCAGTCATGGGGGCAGGCTTCGAGTGAAATAAACTGTATTTACACACAAGTTTGCTCCGAGAAGTGGCTGTATTATAGCTTTACACAACCTCTGAAACTTGCAGGGAGATCCACAGATATACGTAAACTGAAAATAATTCCCCTTGTCCACTTGAAATTTTTATTTATCTGTTTACATGCATCTCTTCTGTATCTAAGTAACTTGGACCAAGTGGGTTTTGCCCTAATTCAAGGGGAAAAAAATCTGGGGACTCTATGTTGAATGACATAGATGCTTTGGAGGAAAAAAAGCCAAGTATTACACATACTCTCTCAGCTCTATGTCTCACACTGGTTCTGTGACTTAAGTTTTCCTTTTATTCTGCTTTACCAGACTGATGGAGTAGGGGAAATGTGACAACACCTTGGAAAACACTGTATGAAGACAAAAATAAACAAACCCCCACACGACAACAATATAAGAAAAAACACTGGTTAAAGAACTCAAGGATTTGAATCAAAATCTCAAACGTATTTGTTTTTAATGAGACAAATTTTTCCTAAACGTATGGTATAAAAATCCAAGATAGGTAAAAAAAAAACAAGATTTCTGAGCGAAGACTTGGGGTAAGATATAAAAATGTATTATAAAGCTACCATATTTAATAAAGTGTGGTGATGTGGACACAAAAATAAAATCAGGCTAGAGTTCTAAGAAACAGAAAACCCTGCAGGAAATAAAAATGCTGTCTATAATAATATAATTGAAAGCAATTGGAAAAGAATGACTTAACCATTAAAATAATGAACTGAGATTTTCAGGAAAAAATAAGGTTCTATCTCTACGTAGCTCTACCGCACACAACAACAGGGTTTAAGCCATGTGGATGGTTTAACACTCTTCATATTTAAGAAGGAAAAAAACTTTAAAAGACCAAAAAGAAAATATAAATGAGTATTTGTCTGACCTTGAAGTGTAGAAGAACTTGAGCTAAGAAAAATATCATAAAGGCAAAAGCAGAATGTTTTCACAACAAAAGCAGAAACATCTGAAGCAGAAAAGCACAAACCAAAAGAAAATGACAAATCAGAAAAGCACGACAACACACATGGGAGATGAGCGGACACAGTCCTAATGAAGAACCAGGAATAAACGAAAAGGTGAACACACGAATGAGATTATACACAAAAGACAGGAACAGACAAAAAGAGAAATAGAAGTCGTCATTCAACATACAAAGTAAGGTTTTATTTCACTTTTAAGCTGAGAAATATAGATTTCTCACTTTCTCTTTGGAAAATCTAAAAAATAAATAATACCCAGTGTTGTCTGGGTAAAGCACACACTTGTGTATCTTGCAGCCGGGAGTGTATGCTAAGGCATTTTGAAAAAATAAGTTGCCAATATGAATCAAGATCCTTAAAAAGGTCTATGCATCTTGGTTCAGCAATGTTGTATCTGGGGATTAATAGTATGGAATTAATTTGGACATACACACTAAGATTTATGTATAAGGATAGTCATAACCGCTTTATTTATAATAGGAAAAATAACTTAAAAACTCCATAAAAAAGATGAGCTGAATAAATTACAATACATACATTAAATGCAATAGCCTATAGCCATAATAAATCCTATCTTCAAAGACTACTTAGTGACTTGCAAATTCTCATAAGAAAATCAGGATACAAAACGCTGTATATACTTTGATTCAAATTGTGTTGTACACAGACACAAATACCAACACAGAAAAGTACTATACTGAACTGTAAGAAAATATTAACATGGGTTAAGTACCAACCTTGGATTTTAGTTGATTTAAATTTTCTTCTTCACATGTTTCTGCATTTTTTCCAAAATGCCTACAACAAATGCATATAGCTTTTCTAATCAAAAGACAAAAATAATATAAAATCCTGTGTTTGACCACAGCTTAGTCCACTATGTGAACTCGGCCAGGTCACTTTACCTTCTTTTTTGAGCTTCATTTACAACCCACCATCCCAGCTATACTTTTCAGAGATAGATAGGGTGTTTAACAGCTTAGAAATAATAATAAAAAGATTACACATATTTAACATTGTTTGTTGCTTCCCAAAATAAGAGGACATTTATTACTCATCTCTGGTGCCTTCCCAAAAAATGGTTTGGGTTTTATAGTCAACAGAATTATTCTGGAAGGTGTATCGAGCTACAGTTCCTCACTATAGTTGCTGATGGCAAAATGTTTACATCATCCACCAATTAATAAGCTAAAACCGAGCAGAAAGACTATTATAGTGTTGGCATGGAAAAGAAATCTTTCTACTGTGTTCTAGATATTTTTGTTAATGTGGAATACAAGTGTTTTATTAAGGAAAAGTTCAAGAAGATTTTGGCATTGCTTCCATTGATGCGTTGTTTCTGAAAGGCCGGATCACAATCGATCCTGGTTTTTAGTCAGGAGGCAGGGCATACTAATGTCTAACAGAGAGGGCCGCGATTGGTCTTGATATGTGCTAGTCCCTCATAGTTCTTTGCCAATTTCTAGCCAATGTGAAAGTTAAAATTATTACGTCGGTCATAAGAAAAGGGCCAAATAGGTGGCTGGGTGCATGAGGTATACCAGCTGCATGGAAACAGACAGAGCAAGGGGAGGACTGCTGTGTTTCAGAAGATGGGCACTTGCCTTTCGCTGGAAGAAGAGTACCATCACCGGCAAGAACAGAACATACCAATATTTTACTCGACTGAGTCTCAGTCACCTTGACAAGGAGTCATATGCTGAAAATTATAAAATGTACCCTTTCATTATCCTGTTCCAGTGTGGTTTCTTTCGTAATACTGAGGGGAAAATAGTAATCTCGATGGTCATGTTTTTAATCTACCACGAATCCTCTTACATTTGAGATCAGAGCGTCTACTACAGGGTAGGAAAAAAATCAAAGGCAGAGGAATTTCTGATATTTACATTTTTTCAGTATTGAATTATAGAAGCTAAGTTTCTGAGGTTTTGAGGATTCACCAAGCTTCAATTTCACAGAGCCGTTAGAAATGTTAAAAGCTCACCTTTGTTGACTATCAAAGCTATATTCTATCTTTCATAAAAATTGGTGAGATGTTTTGCATGGAAGAGGAAAGAATAAGCCACTTCACCTTCATCATCCTTTGTGAGAAGCCTATTATTTAGCCAGTAACCAACAACAGCAGGGATTTCTAATAGTAGTAACTCCTGGTGGTAGTTACAGTCTGAATCCTACTCTGATGCTCTGGTCCGAGTTGGTCATCCTTGTTTCTAGAAAGATTAAGTAAGCCGTGCTTTGTTAGTATGACATCAACCTCAAAACACATTCTTTGATGGAGAAATTTGAAAGAACAGAAATAAGTGTCACGTTCTATGGTTCCAGATAATAGCCTTCTCCCCCTTTAAATCACCGTATTTATTCATGTCTTCTGGAAGGTGAGTGAGACAAAGCTTCCCTGGGGAGCCATCAAGGCCATCAGAGTACCAGGGTATTTTCAACAAAAGCAACAGGAAGAGCACTGCATGGCCTCCTCCTCCTGTTTTAGTGAAGGAAAACAAATTCTCCTCTGGGGGTTACCCACACGCTCCTTCTCCCAGCCCCAGCTTGAAGACTTAAGAATAATACCTATTTGCACAGTTATATACAGTATGTGTAAAATTTTAGGTTACTGTGCACTCAGCTTTCTCTAAGAGTGTAAGCATGTTTATTTTGCAGACATCTGTGCCTTTTCTTACGTGCAGGTAAAGGTGGCAGAGGCTCGCGGAAGCGCCCACCATTTGTATCTGGACGCACCTCAAGAGTCTTGGTGTCAAGTAGGGGCAAGTTCAGAACTAATTTGCTAAAGCACTTTAATTAGCACATTCAATAATAATGAACAGATTTTTTTTATTATTTATCATTATTGAGTTTACGAAATCATCAGTCATGTTGGAAAGAACATGGGCCTTGAAGCCAGTATTACCTTGATTTAATCTCAGCTCTAATTTACAGGCTCTGTGATGAGATGCATATTACTTAGTCATTCTGACCCTCAAGTGTCTTCATCAGTAAATAGCCACATTTTGGGGGCAAGAATCAAATGTAATACAGTATGATAGAGTGGTGCATACAAACTATACACTCAATAAGGGAGGGTGGGGTTTTAAATACTTGGTTAAAATACACCAGAAAATACAAAGCAGAATATACTTCCTGTCCATTGAAGATTTGTTCCCTTCTTATCCAAAACATTGAGTATGCAGTGATTTTTAAGAAAAGTTGTTTGAATGTTCAAATTTTAAGTAATAATTGAAATAAAGAATTGGCACTTTTTTCCCTCGTTTTTCTTACTTGAAGGCTGACGTTCAATTACTTAGTTTTTATTCCTTTAACATCTCTCTTTGCCTCTAGCCTGCAAGTGTCAGGAGGTTAGGGACCAGATCGGTCTCCTCTTCATTGTTTTCCCGGTCCCAACGCACAGTAGGCATTCAATAGGTCGTGTTGATGGAAAGAACTTTTCAAAAACTAATGAACCTCCTTTAAGAGAGTGAGTGATGAACGTGACGAACATACCGCCAGTCGCGCTGACCTCCCCAATTCACTAAGAGCTCAGTAGAAGACAGTGGAGCTACATACAGGTTGGGAGACAGTCCTCCATACCATCTGACCTCTGCTCAGTCCACTAAATCCTTATGATCCTGGGTACAAAATAATATTTCAAATTAACTTCATTTTGCACTTCCAGATGACTTTGTTACTTGATTCCAGAGTTGGGAAAAGAATAAACAAATGTTCTTGTCTACAGAAGTCACGGAAGAGGCCCAGTATCTACCCCCTTATTGTTTGGCTGCCCTGAAGTTCCCTGTAATGAGCCCAAGAGACCTATCAGTGACGTCTCACGAAAGAACAGGTCCGATCTCCCCGCTCTACTGAAACGTTAGGCAGCCAGCGAGTGGGAAACCGGGGCAGGGGAGGTTTAGCTTTATATTTTACTATCTGCCACTTCTTTTGAACAGCATGGGTGGTGCTGGGGCCTCTGGCACTGTTCCCAGAAGCGCTGCCCCTGCCAAGCAGAATTTGCACCTTCACAAGTGCTGATTGGCTGTGATAGAAAGGTATGGTCCCCTTTTGGAAGCAGCTTTCTGGGAAAGATATTATACTTTCAGTCCAGGGAGGACCCAAAGAGAGAGGACTATTTGTCTGGTACTAGGAGGCAGCAGATCATCCAATTCTTTCCTCATTCCATCTGTTCATTCTACCATTGATATTTCGAAGACTTAAGTTGCCTAGACACAGATCGTAGAAAAATTAGAAAATAGGAAAGAAATAAAGTTTCTCTTTTTTTCTTTCTCTCTTTTTTTCTTTTTTACAGAGTATTATAAAAAGTTTGTTTTCCTGGCTAAGAGCAGCACATGTACAAAGCTTTCTTCGTTAGGGTTTGCTATTTAAACCATCAGCTCATTCTGCAAGAACATCAAACATGTGTCTACCAGATGCTGGGGAACAGCGCGGTCCTAAGGATCTGACTCAAGTGAACAATAATCCGTGGACAGCGGGTGTGAACCTGAGCTGGGCCAACACCTCATCAGACCGAATGGCTAATTGATTTCAAAATTAGACTTGGTATTTCTGAACAATAATCTTAAAAGGCAGCAATAAAATACATCAGGATCCTTTGAGCCAGCCAAGCTTTCATCCAAATGGCTTATTGCAAAGAGCTGGCACACCTGAACTTCGGCACAGCCCAATAAATCCCAACACAGCAAATGGAAACCACATTTGGCACTGGAGGCTTGTCAGGAAAAGTTTGTATTCATGAGGAAACATGATTTTTTATTTTGAAAATAATTTTTGGGTTAGTGGCAGGAAGCAATTCATTGAATGCGTTTTCCTTTGACACCTGTGATTTATGCAATAAAATATGCATACTAGGTATCTGAAGGCTTTGGGGTGTCACCTAATCTTTGGAACACCAGGAGCAGCCAGGGCGCAGCAAGGGTTATAGTAGTTCCATTAGTGATAACTTAATCGCATGTGTAGGCCTACCCCTTTGAACTCTGAATAGCTGTTTTGTGGCATCGGGGTCCAGAAGGGTTTAAATCTGACTGCACCGCAGTGACAATAAATTATACCAACTATTTTAGAAATGCTTGGAATCTTATCTTGCCTTCAGAGTGAGCAAACTAAGATTACAATCCCCGGTTGAAAATATGGCATAAATTCTGAGAACAAACACTTAAGATTTACACGACGGCAATGGTGAATTTCAGTACTCTTCTCCAGCGACATTTTATTAGAAATCCTACAGATACATATCGAAAGGCCTTATTTAAAAAAAGAAAAAAAAGAAAAGGAAAGGAGGCAAACAATAGGGTACATCTGACTGGGTAAAGTGGATTTGAGAATTGGTGGCTTGCGTAATCCCTGTAAAAATGAGATTCTTATTTTAACTCTCTGGCTATTTTAGGAGAAACACTTTTGGCATTTTCTTTACACGTATTATCCAAATAATTGACTCAATTTTTAGAATTAAATTTTATGTAAAAGCTTTGCTCAACTGGATGTTTTTGTTGAGTCTTTTCACTTCCTTGCTAGACTCTATCCAAAGATAACAAAATATTTCATAGAGGGAGGAGGGAAAAGAAAAAAAAAATTAAGGAAAGGAAATGGACGCACTAGTATGGGTCTAACCCAGAACTCATGCGGCGAAGAATTTTCTAGAGAATCAGGAGGGCAGGGAGTGACCCTGGAGACCTTATCTGCAATTGAAAGTATTTTTCCTTCTTTGGGTTCTCCCTTTTTCAGGGCAATATCTCTCTGGCTGGTCAAAAAGCTGACCACCTAAGAGCAATTGTGATTATGATTTTTTTTCACGAAGAAGTGACTCCCAGCCTACAGCCTGTACTGAGCTCAGTAGGAAGTGACTGCCCCTTGGGAATTCATGGTTAGAGAGCTGAAGAAAGAAGTCACATGTGAGTCCTATCCTCCACTCCTCCGTTAATTCTCTTGATGATCTTGGACACATCTTCCTCTCTGGCCTTCAGTTCACTCATTTTTAAATGATGAGAATCGAACCAGATGATGTCTAAGGACTATTTCAGTTCTAAAATATTATAAAGCCATAAAATAGCTGCTTCAAAGTTGGTATAAACAAGCTTGGTGCATGCACTGCTTGAAAGAAAACGTTAGAAAGAAATATTTAGGCTGTGATATTTAATGAACTGGATTAGGACACATGCAATGGTTTTAGAAATTTGGTTTATAGCCACATTTTTCAGCATAATGAGATAGAGAACTAATCGACAAAAACTTTAATGAGAAATGCTATTTGAAGTGGAAATGATTTTTTAGCTGGAACTAAGTAGATGGAAAAATCACTCATTAACTCCACTAGCACAGGGCTAAAGCAAAATTTTCCAAAATAAAATTAGTTTCTGAGAGCACATCTCTCAAATCACATTCTTCATTTATCTAGTTAGCCAGCATACTCTGAGTGATTCTTTTATAAAGACAAATGAATACTCAAGATATACAAATACTCCAGAGAATTACTAATGCAGAGTGTTGAATTCTGGAGAGTTTTAGATATTGTGAAGATTAACTACTTGGTATTCTGTTTATGTATTTTGTCAGTATACAATAAAAGAGTAAAGCATGTATTTAGTTTCAAATGGTGGAATCTTAGAAGTTGGAATCCAAAATAGTGCTTAAATTACAAAAACACTTTTATGGTCTATGTTCAAACCCAAAATTCTTAGGGTTTTCCATTTTAATGTATATTTAGCAATTAAAATTTATGTTAATATGACGTTGTGTTATCTATACCTTTAGATAATTTTATCTGGAATCTGGTTTTTTTTTTTTTTTTTTCTGAGAGAGAGAGAAACAGAGCTCATGTGTGATTGGGGATGGAGGGGGGGAAGGGCAGAGGGAGAGAGAATCTTAAGCAGGCTCGATCTCACCCTGAGATCATGACCTGAGCCAAAAGCAAGAGTCACCCAGGTGCCCCATCTGGAATCTCAAGTAATACATTTTAGAGGGTACCTATTTTTATTTCGTTCAATATGCCTTTGGTCTCACTTAAGTAATTTTTTAATTTTTGTGAAATGACGATAATAATGACAATAATATTTAACAAATGTATTCTAGTCTGCCAAGTGTTTTAAATGCAGTGACTCATTTAAATTTCACAATAAACTTGCAAGGTGGGTACTATTATATCTGTTTTACTTATGAAGAAAGCAATTGTAAAAAGGTTAAGTAACTTGTCCTACATAGCACAGTAACTTTTTACTGGCCATTGCCCACCAGCTCTGATTTCTACAATAAGCACCATTACGACTGCAATGAGTGTCATCACATTCATTTATTCCTTTATTCCACAAATACTCATTGGTGGCCTGCTAAATGGCAATCACTACTCTAGGTATAGAGGACAGCAGCATATTTACATTTTAGGGTTGGGGATGGGCAAATAAATGAGTAAATATATAAATAAACGAGATTATTTCGGTTAGAGGATTAAGTACCAAGGGCCACCACGTCTAGCCACACGAGTTGTGACTCTAAGTATTGTGAAGAAAATAAAGCAGGATGGTCCAATGGGGAGTGACCAGGAGTGATTTTAAATTAAGTAGTCAGGGAAGGCTGCTTGGAGGAGGTAGCATTGGAGCTGAGATTTAAATGACAAAAAGCAACCAGCCTTGGGGAGATCCTGGGCAGGGGCACCATGCAGAGTGAACAACTGGTATGAAAACTTTGAGGCAGGAACAAGTTTTCTGAGGATAAGAAACATATAGGCGGGCAGTGGGGCTGGAGCCCGGTAAGCAGGGAAGGGGAGGGAAGACGACTAGGGGGTGGGAAGTGGACTAGACCCCATGTGGCCTTTTAGCCATAGTAAGGAGCATAAAATGCATTACTAGAATACTAATGTAAACCTTCCTGTTAAACTGTTGTCATTAGCATTTATAGAGGTAAAGCAGAAGCTTGAGAACTTTTCTGACTCTTGGAATGCTTGGAGATTTTAGGGGCAAAAAAAAGAAAAACTATAGACCATCTCCCTGGAAACACACACTCACACACACAGCTATCTGCACGCCATTTCAGGAGGTATCTGGATTCATGCTTCCCCAGGAGCTTATATGTGGGCCCATGAACTTCGGGTTCAGAGAAATCACAAACACGATTTAACAGTGAACTAAAATGAATTGTAGTCATTAAATAATAAGTATAATCCACACTTAAGTGGACAGTTTTCCCCCAAAAAATTATATAATCCAGTCCAGACTGTAAGCCACACTACCCCACACAAGGCTAAGTTTCCAGTTTCAACCTCAAAGGTAGATTTTTTTAATTTTAACAGACCCCCAATCTCCTTTTTACAATTCTTCCATGCAAAAGCCAAATTCTAAAAGCCAAGAACAATAGTTTCATAAATCAATTACCAGAAAAATTTCACCTCACCGATGTGAGGTTATTTTTGATTTGTCTTTACTCGTACGACTCCTATGTTTCGTGGCAGAGATAATAATGTATTGCATTAAAAAACGATGCCTTAGTCTTCATGGTTATGGTGATGAGAGATGGATGATATAGACAGGTAGGTAGGTAGGTAGATATGTAAGTACATAGATATTTAGATAGTTACATAGATCCCTACATCCCCTCCAAAAAAATATAAGAATGCTGCAACACAGGAGGCCTTGGGCCTCAGAGGTAAGGAAACATGGACCCGTGTAAGTTTTCTTCCTTCTGAAATGTTTCTTGATATGTTCGAGATCCCAAACATAAGTCAGCATCCAGGGCTCTAACCAGCTGGTGTTCTGACGGGTTTGAGATGACAGCCTAGCATTTCCTCTCCGAGCAGACCACCTCGGGAATACGAAGGCTACAGGACACCGTGAACATTCTCCCTCAGCGTATAAAACACACCTGTACCAAATTAATTTGTGCTTATCCAGTGTGAAGTTCACAGGGTCCCTCAGCCTTTCTTACCTATGAAGGGTGGTCTATTGACTTAGCTGCTGTGCAAAACAAGCCCAGGCAGGGAGCCCCAGCCTCTCGAGGGGCTTTTCCAGGAATTATTCCTAACATATTCCCAAGCTTGGTTCTTCTTTTGTTTTCTCCATTCTTATTTAACGTTTATTTATATAGTGTAGCTTTGTATTTTCAAGGCATTTTGACCACCATTTAATTGCTAATCCATCCCACATTGTTGTAAAGTCGGCATTATTCTCCTCATGCTGGGGAGAGACCCAGAAACGGGTTAAGTAATTTTCTCAAGGAATCCGAATGTGAGTCAGTGATTAGGCTTCAATTAGAACTCAGTTTCATATGCGCAATGTTCTTTTCTCAGGTCTCTGGGGCACCATGTTATTATCCGGGAAACGTTCCCAAAGACCAAACTAATTATCCCTAGCTATGATGCTTCTGCCTAAGAAATAAACACTTCTGGGGGCAGAAGAGGAGGAAAGAATTGTAAAGAAATAAATTTCCTAATTTTCCATAATGTATTAATGTATTGAATGTAATGAATGTATTACCTCTTCTTCAGTCTTTGTAAAGTCATCCCCCCGTATTTTAATATACTCTAACATGACGACTGAAAGCCTAAAACAATTATATTTTCAGAAAATAAAACAGTGAATTAAAACTATTAGAGTTGAACTTCTGTTGAGTACATTCACTTACTCATTTTACTTTGTGTGCTTAATTGAAAAGTTAAAGTTAATCTTTGCAAGTAATGGAAAACCAGAAAAGAACGCATATTTGATAAGTCTCTAGTGGAGATCTGTCAAAATTAAAATACTTTTTTAATTCAGTCCATTGTTGTTTTGAATATGAAAATCTGACAGATGGCTCAAGAAGGAAAGGAGGACACATTGGGAGGAATATTCTTCTCTAGTTTTCTCCAATTCTCTCTCTCCACTAGGTCATCTTGTGGACACCCCTTAATTATGTTTTTTCTTCCCCTGCTCCTTTTGGGATCCCCATAACTGACCTTCTCCATTTATATGCAAGTTGCATCCAGGTTTTTCTTAACCTATACCTCGACCCCTCAGGTCATTGTAGGATCTGCTATTGTCCACCAAAATTTCCCTCTGTATCTATGTCAGGTCTCTAGAAGTCCACTTTGACAACTCAGTTTTTTATTTTATTTTTACACTGCCTCACTTCCCATCAACGTCAGTGATAATTCTCTTGACTCTTTGGACCATCTCCTCTTTCAAATATGTTTTAAAGAAAAGTAACACATTTCTGCTTATAATGTGTTATAATTGCTCCCATTTTCTACCCCCCAGAAGCCCAATGGCTCCATCTTTCAGTGGAATTCCTCACGGCACCACCAACATAATTGCCCTGTGTTCATCATTCAGATCACATCAGAACCATCCTGAAAAACCTTTCAGTGGTTCTCAGGATTATAGCTCTCACAAATGAGCTATGTAAACCATGCTGCTTGTTCTTCAAATACCACACTTATATGTTCCCTGAAACAATTTAGGGTGTTCCTTTTTCTCCAATCATGGCCCAATTTGTTGGTCTCTAAGGGCTTGGAAGAATTCTTTCTGAACATTCCCTAGATTTCCACTTACACATGTAATAGCCTCTTCTGTTCCATCCCACACATTGTAATTTTCTTCCTTTAATCTTGAACTCTTCTCCTTTCACCAAGAAGTCTTTCCTTATTAACATTACATGCCCCAAATCTCTCCACTTACCAATTGTTTATTACTTCTGTTTTCATACTTTGGTTTTTTCAAATTCCTATTTGGTAAATTCTTCTTGTTATTCTCACATCTGTCTTGCCTTTGTCTCAAAGGACATAGTCTTTACAGCTAGTGAATCACAAACACGCAATGCCAATTCTACGCCATGCCCTTAATTATCTGCTGTCTATTTGCTTTAAAAGAGAGAGAGAGAGAGAGAGAGAGAGAGAGTGAAAAATTTAATGTACCTTTTTCTACCAGAAAGATATCTCTGGAGTTTTTTGTTTTTTTTTTCATTTCTGTTTATTTGTGTCGCCCATATGTTTTGTAGTAGAGCTGATGATGTGTTGAATTATAGGATGATGCCTCTTTCTCCACTGGTTATATAACTATATACAGTGTTACTATGTATAGGATAGAGAGAGGGAGAGAGGTGAGTGTATCTATCAGAGGTGAGTTGAGTGTAGAGTCAGTAGACCCCAGAGCCAGACTGCCTAGGGTTATATTCCACTTGAAACCTTAATTATTAACTCTGTGCACCCAATCAAGTTAACTGCTCTGTGCCTCAGTCCCCTCGCTGGTTACACAGAAATAATCATAGTGCTCACCTCTTAAGATGAATGTGAGGCTTTAACGAGAAACTGTACTTAAAGAAATTTTTAAATAATTTTATTTATTTATTTGAGGGAGAGAGAGAGAGAGTGAAAGAGAGCACGATCTGGGGGGAGAGAGAGAGAGAGAGGGAGAGTGAAAGGCAGACACCCTGCTGATTAGGTAGCCTGACGCAGGGCTCCATCTCAAGACCCTGAGATCATGACCCGAGCCGAAGGCAGATGCTTAACGGACTGAGCCACCAAGATGCCCCTGTACTTAAAAAACTTACTAGTGTCTGGCACAAAGTGAATACTCCATAAGATATAACATTATCACCTTTAAAATTAGATTGAGTTTCTCATGTGACTTTCAACATACTGGCTTGGTGGAAAGAGTGTAGAGAGCAGAGTGCAAAAGAACATACTACCAGCTTCAAAATAATTTGTAATATAAAATATTGAGTGTGGTTAGTGTTTAAAGTTACAAATTTAATTATAGTGTATCCTACTGAGAAATTTCATATTTTAGTCATTCACTTAGTAAAATATGCATTTATTTAAAGGAAATATACACACACAGATATAGGAATTTCTCTCTAGGTTCTCAATATTGAATAAATGCATATGGAAATATAAATGTTCTTCCCTGAACAGTGGAAAACCATTGAAATCTTGGTGGTGAGCAATTAGGAGGCTTGTAACCCCATGAGCTAAACTGTAGATGAAACAGAAGTTTTTAGGGAGAATCAGAGAAAGAGACAGTAACAAAGAGAACTCCTAGGGTGGAAACAAATCTCAAAGATTCTCTTCAAAGATCACACCCTCTTTACCAATCCAAATAGCAAATCCCATAATAGAGTTCTCATCCTGCTGGATTGTTAGCCCTAAAAATTCATTCACAGCAGTGTGTGTCTCTGTCCTCCAACAGACATTTACATGTCCAAAATTTCCCCAAATCTATAATCAGTAAAATGATAATAAATGAACCCACTAATATAACTCCCTAGTACCATTCTTGCACATAGAAAATCATCAAGTAATATTCAGTAAATTTAATTGACTAATGTTTTACTGTAAGTATAAAAGGAAAACCAACATGACCTGGTTCAAATTTGTGAAAATAATATAGCAACTTTGCAGGTATTTACATGATTAAGTAAAATAAGCCCTGTGAACATCTAACAAGTTTAGGAGTAATTTTGCTAGTTTCAGAGCTGAAATACAAGTTATTTTCTTAGTAAAGTCAGAAAAGATTACCAGTCAGAATTGCATAGTGAGTTGAGACTGTGAAGCATCTTCCACTCACTGGACACATGGCAACAGTAGAAATATAGAAACTAAAACTTGAAAGGATAAAATAGAACTCGAAAGCAAGATAATCATTTATAATGGATTAAAAAAGAGCCAAAGCACAAAGCTCTGAGTCATATTCAGGTCTGACCTAACTGCAGCAGTAAGTAGTAGCTGGGAAGGGACAGGGTCTAAAATGTGCTTGAAAACTGGGTTTCCTACTCTTGAGTAGAGGCCCAGATAAGCCACTCAGGGGCCACGACTAACTGGAAGATGTGGAACTAGGGAGAGCACGAGCCGGGGCGGGGGGGGGGGGGGGAGAAGAGGGAGAGGGAGAGGGAAAAGCAGACACCCTGCCGATCAGGGAACCTGATACGGGGCTTGATCTCAGGACCCTGAGATCTTGACCTGAGCCAAAGGCAGGTCCAAGATGACTTGGAAGATGTGGAACTAGGGAGGCACGTTTTAGGCCCTGTCCCCGGCCCCCAGCACCCTGCTAGGCAGGCATGGCCAAGAGAACCTGTCTCCTTCTCTGGAACAGTTCCCCGGCATAGAAGAGAATCCGGGGGCAGTCGGCTGAGGATACTGAGACTTCAGTGCTTCTGCCCGGGCTCACTTACAGGGAAATGTTCCATGCCAGGAGAAGCTAACTGAGAAGACCTGGGTCTAGCATCTGCGCTCAGAGCTCTCCTCACAGACCAGGGCAATCCCTCTGGCAGAAGTGGGCGACTGTCCCGGCTGCGGTGTGGCAGTAGTTTTGCTTAGGGGGAGAGAAGGATTAAAACAACAGAGCCCTACAACTCAACTCAAGGGTAACTGATTGTATTTGGAACTGGGTATGGGTCAGTTCACGGCTAAGGGTATTGTGGAAAAAAACTGAGATCTTGGTGCTGAGCAATTTCGGAGGAGTCTTGTAACCCCATGAGAGAAATAAACTAAATGGTAGATAAACCAGAAGCTTAGAAGGGAGAACCAGAGAAAGAGACAGTAACAAAGAGAACTCTAGGGTGGGAACAAATGTCAAAGTTTCTCTTCAAAGATCACCCCTCCTAAGAGGACCCAATTTAATGGGTCAGATTGTGGAGCCATTTATGCCCCAAGGCATTGTCAGAAACAATAAGGCGATCCGATCCGCCAGCCAGGAGGGGAAGCTAGAAGCAATTTGTGATTTTAAGAGAGGCAGTCAGCTAACAGAGAAGTCAGGGAAAAAGAGAACTGCAAAATCCTTTCTCTACTAAGGGTGCTTATACACACGGCAAGGCTGTGTCCACTGCAAAACGACATCAGAGGCTGCTCCCAGAAGGAGAGCTAGCCTTTACTAAAATAGTCCACCCAAGTCACCAAACGACCAACACGGAAACACTATATTATCTAAAATGTCCAGGTTTTAACCAAATACCGTGAGACGCAAAGAACCCGGTAGGCATTACCGACAGGGGAAAAAACAGGCAACAGAAACTACTCTGTATGATACTATAATGACAGATACGTATTAATAAACACTTCTCCAAACGCATAGAATGTGCAACACCAACAGTGAACCCTAAGGTAATCTATGGGTTCTAGGTGATTCTGTTGTGTCCATACAGGTTCATCAGTTAGAACACACGTACCGCACTGGGGCGCGAGGAGGCTAGTAATGGGCGAGGATATGCATGTGTCGGGGCAGGGAATATATGAGACTCTCTGTACTTTACTTCCAGTTTTGCTGTGAGCCTAAAAACGACTTTAAAAAATTAGTCTTTAAGTATGAAAAAAAAAGAATACATAACTTAGAAGGAATATAAAGGTTGGTAGTATTAATCAGCCAGATGTCAAGTTTTATAATAAAGCTACTGTAATTAAGACAACATGGAAATCGTGCAACTATAGACACGTATTGCCCAACGGAGAGCTTGTCTACAGAAACATGTTATGGAAACATGTTAATATTACAAAACAGTCTGGAAAAGACTGAAAGGAAAAATGTTTGATAATTTCTTATCTGTATGGTAACATAAAACAAAATTAGATCCTTACCTCATACTTCATATGAAACAAGTTCCAGATGGACAAAAAGTCTAAATATAAAAAACTAAGCAATGATATCTTGAGAGGAAAATTCTTAGAAAACATCATCATCTTGAGGTAGCAAAGAATTTTGAAATATACAAGAAAAAAAGTCATGAAGCAAAAGATTGTTAAATTTGACTAAATTGCACTATAAAATTCTTTTTCTAAACACACTAGAAATGAAAATATAGGATTTTATCTTTATGATTTTGGAACAGGGAGTGTGATATTGTGATATGAGAAATACATCTTTTGGTCTTTGTTCCCAGCTCCAGGTCAGAGCTTCTAAAACCCTTGTAATTTCCTGGAAAGACTACAGGAGCATCTTTTGTTATAATATTTGGGTTTTGTTACCAGTTCCTGAAATAGCTCAAGGGTGATAAAGGTGAAGGACTGTCTTCTGTTGTGTATCAAGCCCTGTTCAACCACACTTGAGTTTCTGTTAATGAGGTGACTTTTTAGAAGCTTCTAGGGATGGGGAGCTTGTTGCTAGGGGAACCAACCATATGATTAGAGGATTGGAACTTTGAGCCCCACCCTCAGTCTCTGGGGAAGAGGGGCTGGAAATGTACAGAATCACCAATGGCCAATGACGTAATTCATCTACCTATGTAATGAAGTCTCCACAACCCTAACCTAAGGAGTTCAGGGAGCTTCTGGGTTGGCAAACACATTGAAGTGCCTGGAGATTTGGCTGCACAAAGAGTTTTATGTTGTTGTGGAATGGTGTGTTGACTCCACACGCCTTTAGGAACCTGAATTTCTTCTGTCTTTCTCTCCAGCCATCTGTGGCACGTGGTTTTGTCTCTCATACCCCTCCCTTCCAGTCACAAGATGACCGTTTCACCTCTACATTACATTTCCTGTCCAGCCATGAAAAAGAGAGCAAAGTCAGTCGAATCTTTTGAAATAACTTTCTAAGAAACCCCACTCGAAGTTTCTATTGCATCCTCATTGGCTAGACCTGTGTTACATGGCATCGTATCGGCAAGAGAGACCCGGGAAGGTGATCTTGTAGCTGGGCATGCTCCCTTGAACAAAAGCGGAGTTCTGTCAGTAAGAGGAGGACAATGAACAGAATTGAATTGGGAGCCATTGTTTTATGCATTCCAAGAGGACCTTCATTTTGAGTCCTGTTTGCTTGACTAGAAATGATTTGGGGGCGACAATCTGATTGGAAATACATTTATTCGATTTGATTTGAGCCTCTGCGCACTGCTCTTATTAAAATGGCACGTCTGTTTGGGGTGTGGACGGAGGAGGAAGAAAGTAATAGATGGAGCTGGTGAATGTGGAGATTCTGGAGTCCCTGAGAGTCCTCAGGTGAACCACGGCTTCTAATAATTTTGCTTTTAACATCTCTGGGCACAAACGCTTCCAATCAAGTTTTCTTTGCTTGTGGATTAAATCAGGGAAGTGCAAAGATCACAACTCTGGTTAATAATGTGTTTTCATGACGGGGATTAACTGGATTTTGGCAGAATTGTGCTTTTCTCCTTCTAACTTTTTTTCCCTTCTCTTCTCATGGTCTTAGAGGAAGAAACTATTAGAACTAATGTTTTTTAAAAAGAAAACAATATTCCTCCCATGAGAGATCTTGCCTGAAGCAATCTCTTTTATACGGTGCTTCCTAAGGCAGTAAGTCCAGCCTTTTATAGACAGAGCACAACACAGGTGCGTTAGAGCCACACTAACGAGCAGCACACGCTTTTCGTTATGTTTTCATTCGTGGTGTCATCAGGGTCCAAGAAAGCAAAAATATTACAAATTTAAAGGGGGGAGGAAGATTCTGAGGCTCTTTTAAAAGTTAGGTATTCTGGGAATCATAAATAAAATCAAAACTTTGACTTATTACAGTGCACCCCACTTACAGCAAATCATTCACCGGTGAAAATTACATGGAGAAAGAATGTTTTAAAGTCTATAAGAAAGGGGGGATTAAAACAGGTTTTCTTGTGATGTCAATTCAGGCCAACCTTGACCAACCTCCATTCTCGAATCAAAGTTTGGCCCAGTACCTCGATCTTTATAGAAGTTCTGTTAACAATGGCTTTTAAACAGGGTAAAAACTGAAACCAGATTAATTGACTTGCCTCAAGTCTTAACTTCCCTGAAGACTGCAAACCAAGCCCTGGACTCCTTAAAACTCTAATTGGCTCATCTACAAAAGTCAACTTCAAATTTTATCTTGGTGTCATTTGGAAGGATCAGTCCTATTACAGTCAAAGGTGGTTATGATGGGGGGGCGCCTGGTTGGCTCAGTCGGTTAAGCATCTGCTTTCTGCTCCGGTCATGATCTTAGAGTCCCAGG
Organism: Ursus americanus; assembly: GCF_024610735.1. Lineage (NCBI taxonomy): Eukaryota > Metazoa > Chordata > Mammalia > Carnivora > Ursidae > Ursus > Ursus americanus. The sequence continues at coordinate 59,936,272 of NC_142139.1, forward strand.
ATCGAGCCCTGAGCCAGGCTCCCTGCTCAGTGCAGAGCCTGCTTCTCCTTCTGCCCCTCACCTTGCTCGTGCTCTCTCTCACTCTCTGTCTTTGTCTCTCTCAAATAAATAAATAAAGTCTTTTTAAAAAGAGGTGGTTGTGAATCTTCAGAATCTCTCTGCAGCTACAAACAACATCTGGATTAATAAGAACCATTTTGGATAAGGACATATCTTGAGCTCCTAACTGTATTCATAAGAAATAATGAAGACACGTAATTCACAATCATTCCCTCTTCCATTGCACTAAAGTTTAAAATTGCCCTAGATGCTAATATGTGCAAAAAAGTTGAAGGACGCTTCCACTTTGATTTTTAGCCCCAACCATCAAGCAGTGAAGAGCAAGAGAGTAAAAGCACAGGGACGAGCCAAAGTATCAGCCTTTTATGGTTAATGTTATAGTGTATGGGGGTGAAAGATGTGGGAGAAAATAGAAGATTACATTTATACATTCTGGACTGTTTAGTCCCTTCCAATGGCCACTGATGACTCAGGAGTTGCGAAGCCCATCACTAGAGGGTGGGATGAGGTCAGAGAGACACTGGACCCCACCCAAAGCCTAGTTTGAGCCTTTCTAGAAAGGAAGGCAGGCCAGTCACATTCCAGTCAACTGGCAGATGACACCAGAGCCAAGCAGGGCAGGTGCAAGAACCAGGGTCCTGGAGCACAGTTAAGATTAGAGTTGACTGGAGTTGATGAGGACAAAAGGAAACTGAGAAACACATCTCCATTTGGGAGGGCTCAGTTCTTTGCGGTGGCTTCTTACAAAGGTATGTGCCCTTCCCTGCCCCCAAATATCATGCTACCTCTGGTATTTGAGGGGTAGCATTTGACAATATTTCATCAGGTTGTCATCTCCCCTGCACACACCTTTCTAGTTTTGACACATTTCACACAGTTGTCATACCCACTGTGCTCAGACAAGTCTGTGTGCTTCGGACAAACAGAGCTGTGCGAATACAAATGTCTGTAACTGATAAGGAATGAGGCATCTGGAAGATTTATTGCAGCTAAGACCAGAAAAGAACGCTGTCCCTTCTCTTCCCCTCCTTGGAAACGGATGCCTTTTCATATTTCCATCTAAACACTCCTTCCAATTTTTTTTTTTTTCTTTTTCCAAAGCCGAGGTAACTCTTCCAGGTGTCAAATCTGTCCCCTTCATCTTCTATGCAGAATGTCATCATGTCTGCCAATCTCTGCTTTTGAATTTATGTTTTCCTTTTCTCTAACACCACCTAGACTAGACCCTGGTCACATCAAACCCAGATTATTTTAATAGTTTCCTAATTTGATGGGCTGGTCCTAGCCTTCCCTCTCCCCTACCTATTTTCATTGTGGGACCCCTGTGCAGTCTCCTTACCTGTAATAATGAGTCTAAAACCCTCCTGTAACACTTAGGATCTGGGCCACCTTCATCCCACCACATTTCCCACCTACCTCTTCTTATCACTCATCTCCCTCTTTCCAGTTTGGCCATGTTTTCCCCCACTTCTTCTTCTTCTTCTTCTTTTTTTTTTTTTAAGATTTTATTTATTTATTTGACAGAGATAGAGACAGCCAGCGAGAGAGGGAACACAAGCAGGGGGAGTGGGAGAGGAAGAAGCAGGCTCATAGTGGAGGAGCCTGACGTGGGGCTCGATCACATAACGCCGGGATCACGCCCTGAGCCGAAGGCAGACGCTTAACCGCTGTGCCACACAGGCGCCCCTCCCCCACTTCTTCTAAACAATTCTCTGCTTACAATGACTTCTCCTTCCATTCCAGCTATCCAAATGCTACTTTTCCTTCCAAGTTCATGTCAAATTATCTCCATTAAGTCTCTCTGAAAAACTTGGTCCCTTTAAATTCCACAGCCCTAACTGTCCATACCACACATTTAGGAATCTAGAAGATTATGTTCTGGTTTGTGTTATTTAATTCTTGTTTTATAAGTTCAAGTTTGCCTCCTTACACTGCTCTTTAGGGCGATGACTTGTGATACATTTCTCCTAAATTAAGCTGTAGCCCCTTCAGGGGACATGCAAATATCACGCTCTGCATACAATGGTTGTTTAATATATATTCATAAAATTTGTCTGAAAACATGAAAAAAATTACATTAAGAAGGACTCTTGGAAAGTCAGCTTGGGATTGGAGAGGATTAAACATTTTATACACAAGAATTAGTTTGAAGACACACGCGAGGAATGAAATACTCTGCTCCCTCTGACCTTTGGACCAGCAACAATGCTGGCACATTATACTCTATTTTTTGGCCCTTCTACCACCGTTTCTGGGCTCCTTAATTGGCCTGCATTCCAAGTTCATCACTGGAATGTAAGACATCACCTACACATTTAAATAAATAGTTAACTCTGACCTCTTGCTTTTCCAAGTGAAACAGTGTTTCCAAAAGTGGGACCCCCCCCCCCACCTCTGCCACAGCCTTTGTAACTTGAGGAAAGTTCTGTGTAATCTCCTCACATCCCTGTGTTAAATTCACCTTCTCTTCCCCTGAAAATAATGCTAAAGCAAGACAGGGGTAAAAATCAGAGCCCAGGGGAAATAGAAGGATTAAGTAAATTTGATTTTAAACTGAGAAACAATTTTCATTCTAAATAACTTGCCTACATGGTACCTTCAGTTAAACAAAATAATATGATTTTTATTAAGCATCACAGAAGCAGAGAGCCTGGGTGAAGTTGCATCTAGCTGGGGATCTGCTCAGCATCAGATATCTGATTAGAAACACTATAACAAAGGTCGAGAATATATCCAGAATATGAAAATTGATTAAATCACAGAGTGACAATTCTCTTCAATTAGATCTTCCCTATTCCATCTTCAGGGACTATGGCAAAATTATTTAAAGTATGGAAACCATGTAAATTTTATAAAATCATCAAGGAAAGGAAAGTTGATTTTAGACCAGTAAAACAACACCGGGACTGGGATCAGGGGAAACTGAACTGACATGCATTATCTACCACCAGCAGTAGAATCTGGGAGTCATCAATTAATTTTGAATAAGAGCATCTCATTTTTATTCTTTTTTAACACATGTGGGTTAGAATTTCAATCATCAAACCATCATGGGTTGAAAATACCAAGCTGGCTGACCAAAGCTTTGTGTAGACCAGATTAGCATTCAATAACACGCTGACTAATCTCACTCGCCCTAAACATATTATTTTCAGATTTGACTTAAAGAGCCAAGTTACCACTTTATCTCCTTCTTTGTCCAAGCCAATCCCTTCCCTCCCTGCCTTTTACAGTGCCATCTTTTCTTCTTACTCAATATTATCAAACCAAACCACAAATCTAATTAAGCTGTCTTGATGCCAAAATCTCTGCTCCTGGAAAAATGCATCATGCAGCACATCTAGGTAAGTGAATTACAAAAGCATCCAGGCAGGTATCTGGTGAATGTCTCAGTTCATCCCTGCATAATAAACTATCTTCTCCTGCTCATTCATTTGTCAGTCACAGTAACTAAGGATTATTATTTGCTGAATGTACGTGACACCAGCAATTTGCAAAGTCTGTTGGCAAGAAAATCAGGTTAGAATGACAGAGTGAGAAATTAAGCAGAAGCCTGATGTAATTAGCTACAACAATCAGTGCTCTAATTTCTGATTTATTGTTTCCTGTTTTCCTGCTGCACTCCACTCTGTGTATATACTGTATGCGCTTCGTATGGGTCAAACAATTGCCTTATCAGTCCTGGCCAAGCGAGGGGTCAGAGTTAACAATATTTATTTAAACATGCAGGATGCTTCCCACTGCAATTAGGAAATAACTATTACTAATAGGTCCTTGGCACTACTTCCTCATTTATGCAGTTTTTTGGGGGGGAAAAAACAGAAACAGAAACAAGAAAGGCTTGGGATTCATGTCTTAAATATGCACGGGAGTCAGTTTCGCTCTCCTTGTAAAAGAATTTTCCTCACTTTCAAAAAATCTGTGATTCTAAATGAGCCAAACAAATCATTATTGTTACAGATGAATGTTCATACAAATATGGAAAAAAGTATCCTTCCTGATAAGTAAGGCAGTTTTATTTTCAAATCTCTGTTAAAACGTTGTTATTGACCTCCCTTTTGTAAACTCCATGGCGAATTTCTTTCCTTTCTGTCATTTAACCACAAACATAAGATGGAATCAGTCATTCTTTTCATACTTAAGAAAGCATTCTTTAAAATCGCAAGTAGGATCTACTTGGAAGAGGAAAATCATGAGCATTTTTAAATTCAAAATAGAATTTTTAAAAAGAAACCTCTAGAGTAAAACAATAAACTCCTATAAGATAAAAATACCACTGGACTGAACTCAAAATAATGTTTGCATTTCTGAAAAGATGACTATACCTCAAGTCCGTGTAAATTCAAATGAAATTTTTATCACTGGCCATGTAAAGAACAACTTTATAGGTCATTTTGAAAAACAAATGAACTGGGTATGATGAAATAAGTATTTTTGTTTTTATTCCTTTTAAAAAAATTTTTTTTAAGTAAATAAATAAATACTTTTTAAATGTTAATTCCAGTAAGTTAACACACAGTTATTTTAGTTCCAGCTGTACGGTATAGTGATTCAACAATTCCATATGTTTTTGTTCTTTTAATTTCAAAATTTTACATATCCAGTGCTCCCACAGCACGATAAACTTACAATAAGATGAAGCAGAATCTTTACAAGGCCTTCAGGAAGCCCTCGGCTGACTGCAAAGCAATATGGGAATTAGAAGAACAATGAGTATCGGGAGACCTAGATTTTTATCTAGGCCATTTCTTTCATTAACTAGTGGTCAAGTCATCTGCCCTCTCTAGATTTCATTTTCCTTAGAGATGAAATGAGAAGTTTAGACTTGATCTATAAATCCTTTTTTTAAAGATGTATTTATTTATTTTAGAGAGAGAATCTCATGCAGACTCCCCACTGAGCACAGAGCCTGACAAAGGAGGGGTGGGGGACTCGATCTCATGACCCTGAGATCATGACCTGAGCCAAAATCAAGAATTGAGGCTTAACCGACTGAGCCACCCTGGCGCTCTGATCTTTAAATCCTTTTCATAACAAAAATTAGTATAAATTAAACACTTATGCTCTGTGTCAGGCATTATACTAAATATTTTAGAAGCTCTTTTTTTTTTTGCTATTAGTACAACTAAATTAAAAACAAATCAAATTCAAATTAAATTAAAATCTAAAACATTATAATGGATAAAAGAGGGGCATGAGGAGAAAGATTGTCTATTATATTTGCCCATATATCTGCTCTTACATTGTTCTGCCCTTCCTGATGCTCCATGATTCCTTCATTTGTCATTTCCTCTTCATTTGAAGAACTTCCTTTAGCTGTTCTTGAAGGGTAGGTCTACTAGTGACAAATTCTTTGTGTTTCCATTCATGAGAGAATGTCTGGATTTCCTTCATTTTTGAAGGATAGTTCCCTTGGGTATACAATTCACTGTTGACAATTCTTTCCTTACATGTTGACAGACATTCCATGTTTTTTAATTCTCTGAATGGTCTATGAAGTAGGAACTCATTATCTCTGCTTTACAGATGAGAAAACTGAGACTGAAATTCAGTGACTTGCCTGAGGTTATTCAGCTAGAATGAGACCCAGGGATCATTCCAAACCAGGTTAATTAGAGCTCAGGGGCTTAACCTTTGAGTTCTTTAGCCTTATGTCTTAAGCTCCTAACATAGTAAGATTCTAACCAAACATACATACGGATCCATGGAAATCAGCACTATACTATATCTTAAACCAAAACAGAAATCCACACAGTTCTGCTCAAATAAGATTGAATACCTTTATGTGTGAGCGTCCAATTGTACTTGTATCTAAGAACAGCTCCATGAAAATGCCAATAAGGAGCATGAAATCAACCACTAAATAGTTGCTGAGCACCTACTATGTTCTTAATTCAGAATTCGATCCTATAGAAAGGTATAGACATCTAAAATGCATCCTTTTCCCCCAAGATATTATTGATTCCGTTGGAATTATAATCCATGTTATACATTTGTTTACAATAAAATTTGAGGTGCACACAAAAAGTGCCGAAGTATTTCAACTCTCAGAGCAAGAACAGTCAGAGAATATTCATGGATGAGGTAAATGAATATAATCTGAATTAATGGCAGTGGGAAAGAAGAGCTTTACTGGAAAAAAAATGGCAAAAAGATGTTGGGTAAGGGATTGAATAGAGACAGGAGTGTTTAAGAAAGTCTACAGTGTTCAGGGCTGAGTGGTGAGGACTAAGTAGACAGAGTCCCGTGGTATTTAGAGGAACACCTATGAGGATCTCCTGATCAAGGCTGACCTTCAAAGACATGTCTTGAAGGGGATGTCTGAGTTAACATTTGAGAGATAAGTGGGGGGTAACCAAGTGAGGAACCAAAGTAAGAGTATGCTGAGGCACAAGATAAGCATGCTTGAGGTGAGATATCCCACTGCATGCTGGGGGTTCTGAAAGAAGTTTGGAACAGGTAAAGTACGCAGTGCTGGAGTATGTGATGGAAAAATAACACTAGTTCAGTCTTAAAGAGTCTGTTATATCTTCATCTGAAGATAATAGGGAAAAACAAAGGGAACTCGGGTTGCTTCCAGTATTTTGGCTATTGTAAATAATGCTGTAATAAACATAGGGGTGCATAGATCTTTTCAAATCAGTGTTTTCGTTTTCTTTGGGCAAATGCCCAGTAGTGGAATTATTGGATCATATAGTATTCTATTTTTAAATTTTTGAGGAACTTTCATACTGTTTTCCATGCTGGCTGCACCGATTTGCATTCCTGCCAACAGTGCACAAGTGTTTCTTTTTCTCCATATCCTCATCAGAGAAACACAAATACCACATGATTTCACCCATATGTGGAATTGCAGAAACAAGACAAGTGAATAAACAAAAAAAGAAGACAAACAAACAAACAAACAAAAAATCCAGACTATTAAATACAGGGAACAAGCTGACAGTTGCCAAAGAAGAGGTGGGTGGGAGGATGAGTGAAAAACATAAAGGAGATTAAGAGTACACGTATCCTGATGAGCCCTGAGTATTGTATAGAATTGTGTAATTATCATATTGTATATCTGAAACTAATAAAACACTATATGTTAATTATATTTCAATAAAAAAAGAAAGAGAAAGAAGGAAAAATAATAGAGAACAATAAAAGAATAACATGATCGGACTTGAATCTGGGAAAGCCAGATATTCAGTGTAGATGATTGTATCATCTGCAAAGTTAATTTTATTTCTGACTTCCCAATCTGTATTCCTTTTATTTTCCTTTCTCGTTTTATTGCCTTAGTTAGAACTTCCAACATGATAGTTGAAAAGGAGTAGTAATAGGAGATATCCTTGCCTTGTTCTTGGTCTCAGTGGGAAAGTTTCAAGTTTCTCATCATTAAGTATGTTAACTGTAGAGGTCTTTTTGGTTTTTTTGGGGGGGGGGTGTTTGTTGTAGCTATTCCTTATCAAGTTGCAGAAATTCTCATGTGTTCCTAACTTATTAAGATATTTATCAAGAATGGGTGTTGGATTTTGTCAAATGCTTTTTCTGCACCTATTGATATGATCATGTGATTTTTTTCTTTTTCAGCCTGTTAATGCAATGGATTACATTAATTGATTTTTGAATGTTGAATCAGCTTTGTATATCTGGGATAAATCTCACTTGGTTATGGTATGTAATTCTTTTTATACATTGTTGGATTTTATTTGCTAATATTTTATTGAGGATTTTTGCATCTACGCTTAAAAGGAAATTAATCTACAACTTTCTTTTTTCATAATGTCTTTGTCTGTTTTGGTAGTAGAGTAATGCTAGCATCACAAAATGAGTTAGGAAGTATTCTCTCTGCTTCTGTCCTCTGAAAGAGATCCTAAATAATTGGTATATTTTCTTCCTTAAATGTTAGGTGGAATTCAAAAGTGAATCCATCTGGGCCCCAGCTTTCTGTTTGGGGAGGTTATTTGTTATTGAGTCAAAATCTTTAATAAATACAGGCTTATTCAGTTTTTCCATTTTTTCTTGTGTGAATTTTGGCATTGTATGTCTTTCAAGGAATTGGCCCATTTCATCTAGATTATCAGTTTTATGGGCATAGAGTTAATTCATAGTATTCCTTGATTATCCATTTTTTAGAAATCACATAGAAAGCACAAGCACCAAAATCAAAATAAACAAGTGGGATCATATCAAACTAAAAAGCTTCTGCACAGCAAAAGGAACCATCAACAACAGAGTGAAAAGACAACCAATGGAATAGGTAAAACATATTTGCAAATCATATATCTGTTAAGGGGTTAATATCCAAAATATACAAAGAACTCATACAACTGTGTAGCAAAATTAATAACAACAGTAATAATCCAATTCAAAAAGGGTACAGGACCTAATAGATATTTTTCCAAAGAAGATATGTGAATAGCCAACAGGTATATGAAAAGATATTGAACAGCACTAGTCATTAGGGAAATGCAAATTAAAACCACAAGGAGATATCACCACCTGCCTGTTAGAATGGCCATCATCCAAAAGACAAGAGAGAACAAATGCTGGTGTGGTTGTGGAGAAAAGGAAACCCCTTTGCATTGTTGACGGGATTGTAAGTTGACACAGTCATGATGGAAAAACAGTATGGAGGATACTCAAAAAATTAAAAATAAAACTGCCATATGATCCAACAATTCTACTTCCAAGGATGCAAAGGAAACCAAAACATAAATTTGAAAAGATATCTGAACCCCAGTGTTCATAGCAGCATTATTTACAATACCCAAGACATGGTACTAAGGTAAGTGTCCATCAATGAGGGAACTTGGTAAAGAACTTGTGTGTGTGTGTGTGTGTGTGTGTGTGTGTGTAATGGGATATTATTCAGCCATGAGAAATGAGAAAATCCTACAATCTGCAACAACATGGATTGGCTTTAAGAGCATTATGCTAAATGAAATAGGTCAGGGAAAGATAAATACTGTGTGATCTCACTTACATGTGAGAACAATCTAAAAACAAAATAAAACAATTCAAAAAACACCAAACTCATAAAAAAAAATAAAACAATTCAAAAAACACCAAACTCATAAAAAAAAAAAAAAAAAAAAAAAAAAAAAGGACATCAGATTTGTGGTTCCCAGAAGCAGGGAGTGGAGGGTGGAGGATCTGGAGGAATGTAGTCGAAATATACAAACTTCCAGTGATGAGACAAATAAGTACTGGGGATGTAATATACAACATGATGACTAATACAGCAGGATGACATATAGGAGAGCTGTTAATGCGGTAGATTCTAAGGGTTCTCATCACAGGAGAATTTCTTTTGTTTTTATTGCATCTATATGAAATGATGGTTGTTAACTAAACTTCTTGCATTAATCATTTCACAATATATATAAATCAAACCATCATGCTGTACACCTCAAACATATACAGTGATGTTTGTCAAATTGTTTCTCAATTAAACTGTTAAAAATGCAGTCACTATTATTATTTTGAACAAACTGTTATCTGTTATATCAATTAAGAATAAGAAAATTAAAAGTTTTAAACTTTATCTTCACTATTTCTTCTTCAGTGCTCTTCCCTTCTTTATGTAGATCTGAGTTTCTGACCTATATTATTTCCCTTCTCTGTAAAGAACTTCTTTTAACATTTCTTGCAAGGCAACTCTACTGGCAGCAAATTCCCTCAATTTTTGTTTGTGTGAGAACGGCTTTAGTTCTCGCTCCCTTTTGAAGAATAATTTTTCAGGGTACAAAATTCTAGTTGGTGTTTTTTTTCTCTTGACACTAAGTATTCCACCGCACTCTCTTCTCACCTGAACGGTTTTTAAGAAGTCAGATGTAATTCTCATTTTGTTCTATAGGTAGGGTGTGTCTTTGCACTCTTCCAGGATTTTTTTCTTTATCTTTGATTTTCTATAGTTTAAAAAGTTATATGCCTGGTGTAGGGTTTTTTGTTTTTTGTGGTTTTTTTGACATTTATCCTGTGTGATGTTCTTTGAACTTTTCTGGACCTATGGTTTGCTGTCTGGCATTAACTTGGGGAAATTCTCAGTCACTACTGTTTTAAATATTTATTTGTTCTTTCTGTTTTTCTTCTCCTTGCGGAATCCCCATTACACATATGTCACACCTTTTATAGTTGTCCCTCAGTCTTTAATATTCTGTTCTCTTCCTTCCAGTCTTTGTCTCATTACTTTTCAGTTTGGGGGTTTTCTATGGACATATCCTCAAGCTGAGAGATTCTTTCTTCAGGCCTTTCCAGTCTACTATTAAGCCTTTTAAAAGTATTCTTCATTTCTGTTACAGTAGGTTTTTTTGGGTTTTTGTTTTTGTGTTTGGTCTTTATCTCTAGCATTTCTCCTTGGGTCTTTTTAGGATTTCCATCTCTCTAATTACAATTGCCATTTGTCCTTGTATGCTGTCTACTTCATCCCTTAGAGCCCTCAGCATAAGAATCATCATTGTTTTAAATTCCTGGTATGATAAATCCAATATCTCTGCCATGTCTGGTTCTGACACTTGCTCCATCTTTTCAAATTGTGGTGGGGGGGTTCCTTTTGGTACGTCATGTAATTTTTCTTAATAGTCACACATGATGTACTTGGTAAAAGGAACTGCTACAAATAGGTCTTTAGGAATGTGGTGGTGAGATGTGGGGAAGAGAAAGTGTTCTATAGTCTAATGATTAGGTTCCAATCTTTTAATAAACCAATACCTCCGGACTATGAAGTTCACGATGTTTCTTAGTTTTTTCCTCCCTCCTCGGTGGTAAAGGACAGCTAGAGTGGGTTGGAGTTGGTTATTTCCCTTCCTCCGCATGAAAGGCTAGAGTGACTGGAGTTGGTTTTCCCTTCCTTTAAGGCAGTTAGGCTCCTATAATACGTGGTTCACATGACAATTCCCACACATGAGGTCTCTGCTCCAGTAAGCTGAGACTGTCTATAGGCACCTGTCTCTCCAATCTTGAGGGTCTTGGTGTGCCTTATGTTCTCATTTCTCCTTTGGATCCTAGAAGAGTTGTTGATTTTTCTGTCTGTTCACCATTTTACTTGTTATTAGGATTAAGTGGCAACTTCCAAGCTCTTTATGTGTGAAACCAGAAACAGGAAGCCCCTAGTTTTTTTTATGTGAGTGATAGGGTAAACATGGTGTCATTTATAGAAACAATATTTATCATTAGTGAGGTATTGTTGATGTTTATACAGACACAGCTGTGACATAAACCTATACATGGCCCATACCAAGCTGTACTATGAAAGGCATACATTCCTTAATTCTTTCATTTATTCCACAAATATTTACTAAGTGCAAAATGGTCTCTATGCTGTATTGAGAAAACAGTGGGAAACACGTAAGACAAATCTTCATTCTTATGGCAGGAACTCTGGAGTTCAAGGTATCTATCAGGAGGTGAAAGGCCCCATGAATGATAATTGGCTGAGGTTGAGCCACCTGGGTGCAATCTTTAAGAACAGCAAGACAGGCATAATGGACAGCATCCAGGCTGGAGTGCTAATGGAAGTCACCTCATGCAGTGTAGTTCTGGATCATAGACTTAAATTTCTCACAAAGAACAGCCACGTCTACAAGTATGATGGCTTGTAAGAATCCAGATTTAAGAAACTCTGATTCCTTCACAACCTACTATTGCCTTGAGTTAATAGAGAAGGTCCTATGTATGAAGGGCTAAAACTGAGGGACAGTGAAGTTTGGTGGACTGCTGTTTTCCTTTGACATTGGTAACCAGCTGCTTTTTGAAATACCCTTCAGCAACATGTCCCAGGACACCACAGGCAAGAATGAGGAGACACCAGAATTCCACCAGAATGTTGATGCCAGTCTCTCTCATGGAGGTGCACTTCTATGTGTCTCCCACCCTAGAGGATGATGTGGACCTGGTTGAGGCCTTTGCTGAGTACATGCTAAGATGTCCAAAATCCTGGAGGCCTGGAGATGCACTTTCCAGAAGCTGCAATATCTGACTTCTTGGGGTTGTGAGAACATTTGGATCCACCCCAACTTTCTGCAGCTGCACAGCAAGACCTTTGACTGTAAGATCCCCTTTACCAAGATACTTAATCTCTTTTTGCTACCCAACAAGGATCAACACCAGATATTCATTGTGATCAGCCTGGATCTGCCCATCAGGCAAGACCAAACCTATTGCCACTTCCTGATCTTCCTTTTCTCCAAGAACAAGGACATTTTCTTTTCTTTTCTTAAGATTAATTTATTTATTTTTAGAGAGAAAAAGAGCACGAGACAGAGCAAGTGCAGGGAGGGGCAGAGAGAGAGGGGGAGAGAGAGAGAGAAGATCCTCAGACTCCCCACTGAGTGCAGAGCCTGATGTGGGGCTTGATCTCACAACCCTGAGATCATGACCTGAGCTGAACGGAAGAGACCAACGCTTAACAGACTCAGTCACCTAGGCACCCCAAGGACATTTTCTTGACTCCCATGATGAATGAGAAAGAGATGGAGAAGCACTTTGATGGACAGATCACCAAGAATGTGCCAAGATCCCTCAAAGAGATGATTAATTGGGTTATGAAAACACTAATGAACAACTTCCAAAGGCACTCAGGGGCCTGGTGCATCACCTGTTCCTATAAGGCAGGATCAAAACACTGCTGGAGCAATGTTTTATCTAGGCTTACAAGCCACCTATGCACATCTGCTCTGACGAGATCTCCTTTGTCTGTTCTGCCTGTGGCCTCGCCTCTTGCTCCTTTGACTTTGATACTAAGACCAAGCAGGGCACTCAGTACACCATCAGAAGCATCAAAAGGCAAGTGTATGGGAAATTGATTTTGTTAATGCAAAAGGTTCAACATCAAAAATGAAATATTGAAAGAGAAGATAAATCAGAACTACAATAAATAGGTCCCTTACTGTGACAAAGATGAGCATAATGCCCCCTGGAACTGATAAAGGATGCCTACTCAGAGAATGCCATCAACAACAGAGATGACTCAGGAGAAGGAACCAGTAAGACAGTCAACTCAGGTGAAGAGGAGGAAGAAATGGCAGAGACGTTTGACAGCAATGCCTTGGCCGGTTCCTTCAGTAATGAGGATGACAGTGACTGGAATGAAAAGAAGAGGAAACACCTCAAAAAGACCAAGGTTCGTAAGTTGCAAGAAGCCTGTGGAGATAGCGAAGAGCAAAGAGCTCTATGACCCAAGGGGCATATTTATGCACAGATGCTCCGGCTCAGTGCTGGCTGAGGAAAGACCATGTCAGAGCACCGTAACATCGGTATTACAGAGCTTTCCAAGAAGGTAAACAAGACCTGGAAGGGAACGTCCAAGGAGAAGAAAGAGGAATGACATTGCAAGGTTGAGGATACTAGGAAGGAATATGAAAATGCCATGAAAGAATATAAAAGAGTCCACAGTGAGTCTTCTAAGAGAGACAAGTCAAAGAAAAAGAAAAGTAAAGATGGGAAAGAAATCAATACTTTCCAGGGGCTCATTTTCCAAGTCATTCTCAAGGCAGCTAAATGAGGGCTTCAAGGAAATAGTCCGTGTCCTGTGATGACAACCTTTTAGGAAAGAACAAGAGAAAAAGAAGAAGGAGGAGGAGAAGAGGAGAAGGCAGGAGAAGGACTCTAAAGAAGAAAAACTAGCCAGTACTTCCCCAGCTCGGAGGACTGCGTAACAGGATGCTGTAAGCAGAGAGAGGAAAATGTTCCCTCCTTGCTTTTGTCCCGTCGCACCTTAGTCTCCCCATCCATGTTTTGGTACCAGCTTCTCCTCATGTGAAATGTCATCCTTGGGGTATGTGCCATCCAAACAAGTTCTGATGATATGCCCTTCACCGGGCAGCAAGAGAGGTGTCCTACCTGCTGCTTCACGTGGATGACTCTTTATAACTTGGGGAGAGATTGGGTGGGAGGCAGGTCAATGCAGGGTCAAAATTCTCCTAATTTCCCAGCATTAAGAATATGTTCAATTTGCTGCAGCAGGAGTCATGTGAGGTCAGGGCTGTAACTTCTAACCAGGGCCTATTTCTACTTTTATTTTGTATTTCTGGTCTGTAAAAATCAACATTTAATAAAAGGAAATGACCTTTGGGGGAAGGAGAAGGAAGCAGTGAAAAATTATGCCAAATACTACTGGTTGGTAGAGAAAGGCAGATAATGACAAATGAAGATTAATTAATGATGACCTTGACAAAAGCAGATTCGTGAGCTTTGAGGCCACACATCTAGGGATTTAATATCAGGCTCCACCACTTAAGAGCTTATGACTTTGGGGAAGAAACTGAGCCTTACCATTTTCTTCTTGGCAATCTTGTTATAGTGCTACAGTCAGATTGGTCTGGTGACTAACAAAATAACATATGGGAAAGCTCTCATGACTCAAAAAATAAAGTCTTTCTTTTTATTCCTCTTTTCCCAAGTCAAAAATTGAAAATATTGCTAATTAACTAGTTTTGTTAAGCCAAATAAGGTCCATGCATTGGAATTTAGAGAATAGATGCTTACATTTCTGAAGCTACTCTTCCACTCACAAATTTAAGACAGCAAAGTTTAAATTTTGTAATGGGAGTAGTCATGAATTACTAAATGGGCACATAATAGCTAATAATTCTGATAAATGCTTTAAATTTCTAACACAAAGAAAATAAGGAAAACATGTTTCTTACACGAAGAACTAATTTTTTTTTCTGAAATAAAAGCAAAATGAAAGAAGGGGTCGTGACAATAGAAGTATTAATAAAATTAAAGGCATATTAACTTAAATTAAAATGGTAATGATGTCCCAGTAGGAATGAATAAATTCTTTTCAGACTGAAGAAACAATTTCATGCAGGATTTGCGGCAAAAGAAATGCTATCCATGTAATGGAATCTATCATTTTGCAATTAATTTAACATTTTGTCTGGGTTAAGGCTTAATTACTGCACAAATATTCTTAAGGCAACATGAATTTCTGTCAAGACATTGAAACAGTGAAAACATTTCAGGAATGTTTGGAAAATACCTGGGAATCTCTGTAATACTTTCCTAATTGTAAGAATGAAATTGAAAGCAGTGCATTTCTCTGAAATTCTTTAATTTTAATGTTGTCCGATATGTCGATCTTTTTCTGAACAATTAGTGTCTTTTGTGTCCTATTAAAACATTTAGTGGATTTTAAAGTTCATTTATTCATTCATTTATTCAACAACATTACTTCTGTGCCCCTCTGGGTCAAAAATAGGACACACAAATGAACATGATAAATCACAGTTCCTACAGAGTTCCTTGTACAATTATGGAAGGGTGAGAGGTGTGGAAAAGACACTTAACACAGTTAATAAGTATACATTAAGAACTAGTGTGATTTAAATGTTATAGCACAAACATATGAAATCCCAGGGGAGCAAAAAAAGTAGATTAATTCACACCGTTAGGGGACAGGCCTTATTTCAGAATTTAAAATCTATATATTTCCAATACATTTAAAGGCTGTGGAAACAGTATGTTCAGTCTTATTCCGGGATGGACCCAAGTCTGGCTTTATTAGCTATATAAATTACAGCTTATTAGCTATATAAATTCAAGGAATTATTAAACAATCTGATTTTCAGTTTACCATCAATAAAATAAGCATGATAATGCCTGCCTGATGGGATAATTAAAAGTTTAATGAGACTACTTATTAAGGGACTGACCTATAATAGTCTTTCAATAAATGCTAATTCCCTTCACCTCTACTTTATCCTAAATTATTAAGGCCATCTCAGTTTAGGTGAATTATCAATTGATACCAGAAAGCTGAATAAATGTCCATAGTCCCTCCAAAGTTTAAAATTGTAGTTTTTTTTTTAAAGATTTTATTTATTTATTTGAGAGAGAGACAGCCAGCGAGAGAGGGAACACAGGCAGAGGGAGTGGGAGAGGAAGAAGCAGGCTCCCAGCAGAGGAGCCTGATGTGGGGCTTGATCCCAGAACCCCGGGATCACGCCCTGAGCCGAAGGCAGACGCTTAACGACTGAGCCACCCAGGCGCCCCTAAAATTGTAGTAGTTGAGAAAATGTTAGTGTATCAGAGAATTCTAGGGCTCCTCAGTAATTAAAAAATACTACTCTTAAAAAGCTGGGCTTAGAGCCAGTGAGATTAAGGATTAAATCTCAATCTTCCTTACAGTCTATAGATGTGGTCACCTGCTGAAGTTCTGGTCAATGGTGGGTGAACGGAAGGGTTGTGGGCAACTCTCAGACCCCTCCTTACTACCTAGTATTCTTGCCAAATGCCCCACATATGTACTTGATCCCATTCCCCTTGCCTTCATCCATTTTTTAAAAGAATCTTCTTGGGTGCCTGTGTGGCTCAGTCGGTTAAGTGCCTGCCTTCAGCTCAAATCATGATCCAGAGTCCTGGGATCAAGTCACTCATCAGGCTCCCTGTTCAGCGGGGAGCCTGCTTCTCCCTCTCCCTCTGTCCCTCTGCCCTGCTCTTGCTCTCTCAAATAAATACATAAAATCTTTAAAATAAAATAAAAGAACCTTCTCTTACCTCTCTTACCGTGCCAGCTAGCATTTCATTTCTTTGCTCCCCTTTGCTGAAAAGTTTTTAGAAAACATGTCAAAACTCACCGTTCCCAATATTTTTCTCTTTTCTCAAAATGATTCTTCTCAACCACTCCACTGATTGCCAGGTTGCTCACTCAAGTTATCATTTCTTGGTCCTTATCTAGAGTAGTCAGGAGTATTTGACCCAGCTCATGCCTCCCTCGTCTTTGATGTTTTTTCCTTACTTGTTCTCTTGATTTTCTTTCTTCCTCATATAGAATTCCTTCTCAATCTTCTTTGTACTTTCCTCTTTTCCATGATGCCTTAATGTTGGAGTTCTCCAGGACTCATATCTTAGTCCCTTTCTCCTCCCTTTACATTCTCTTGCTGATATCATCAAGCACCATGCATTTGTCTTTTTGTTTTGTTTTTTAGAAAGAGAAAACTCGGGGTGCCTGGGTGGCGCAGTCGTTGAGCGTCTGCCTTTGGCTTAGGGCGTGATCCCGGCGTTCTGGGATCGAGCCCCGCATCAGGCTCCTCCACGGGGAGCCTGCTTCTTCCTCTTCCACTCCCCCTGCTTGTGTTCCCTCTCTTACTGGCTGTCTCTCTGTCAAATAAATAAATAAAATCTTTAAAAAGAGAGAGAGAGTGAGAAAACCCTTGAGAGGGGTGGGGGGAAAGGGCAGAGGGAGAGGGAGAAAGAGAATCTCAAGCAGGCTCCACGCTCAGCATGAAGCCTGACTTGGGGCTTGATCTCAAGACCCTGAGATCATGACCTGAGCTGAAATAGAGTAGGATGCTTAACCGACTGAGCCATGCAGGCGCCCCAAGCACCATGCCTTAGAATACCATCCGTATATTCACATACCTCTTGTTTCTGATTTCAGAAAGTGTTCAATGGTTCACCATTTAGTGTAATATTTACTATCTATTTTTTGTAATTATCCCTGATGGGACTAATGAAGTTTCCATCTCATTTCTAGTTTTCTAATATCTCTTTTTATGAATGGATGTTGAATTGTGACAAACGCTTTTCTGCATCTGCCATTATGATCATATTTTTTCTTTATTCTGTCAATGTGCTAATAAATATTGCTTTATCAAAATTAAGCTAGCTTTATGAAACAAGTTGGAAAATATTCCCTCTCTGTTTTTATTTTTGTTAGAATTTGTTAATATTGGTATTATGTCTTTCTTAAATGCTTGGTGGTACTCACTACTCACAACTAGTCTTGGAAATTTTTTGTAAGGAAGCTTTTAATTATGGACTCAATTTCCATAACTGATATAGGACTCTTCATATTTTTTAATTCTTTGTTTTAGTTTTGATAGGCTATGATCTTCCAGGAAGTAGTCCATTTCACCCAAATTTTAGAATTTATTGCAATAGAAATGTTTGTCCTCTTATGGCCATTATAATATTTATAGGATATGTGGTGATCATACCAACATTAGTAATTCTTTTTTTTTCCTTTAGCAATCTTTCCAGATGTTTATCCAGTTTATTTTCTTTTCAAAAAGAAATTATTTCATGGATTGCTGCTCTTTTGATTGTTTTCTGTCTTCAACTTTCTTTATGTTTAACTTGTTATTCTTTACACAACATCTTGAGACAGATACTTGAAATAATTTATTATTTGTGTTTTTTTCCAATATATAAATTGAGAGCTATAAATTTCTGTCTCATTTCCCCACAAGGTAATCCCGTATCATATCTTCATTACTATTCAATTTAAAATATTTTCTAGTTTCCATTAGTTTTTATTTTTGGACTCACATATTTTTTATAATTATATTGGGGATTATGTTAGAAATTTTCCAGTGAATCTCTATTTTTATGATCAATTTTGGTAAATGTTATGGTTACATTTGAAAATATATATATTCTGCAGTTCTTGCATGAAGTATTCTGTATATTTAATTAGATCCAGTAAGTTAAGTGTTTTTATATTCTTACTGATTTTTTTCCTGCTTCTTTTATCAATGACTGAGAGATGCGTGTTAAAATTTCCTCAAATGGTTGTGGATATTCTGTTGACCTTTTAGTTATGTCAACTTTTTCTTTGTGTGTTGTCAAGCTGTGTATTAAGTACATACAAATTTAAAATCCTTTTTTTTCCTTAAGATTTTATTTATTTATTTGACAGAGATAGAGACAGCCAGCGAGAGAGGGAACACATGCAGGGGGAGTGGGAGAGGAAGAAGCAGGCTCCCAGGGGAGGAGCCTGATGTGGGGCTCGATCCCAGAACGCTGGGATCACGCCCTGAGCCGAAAGCAGATGCTTAGCGACTGAACCACCCAGGCGCCCCCAAATTTAAAATTCTTAAAGTACTTTGCTGGATTGAACTTTTATCATTACGCAATGTCCTTCTTTATCTCTAGTTATGTTTCTTGCCTGAAACCAAGGTTGGTATCAGTTTAGAAGCACCAGCTGTCTTCTGGTTAGTTTGCACTGTGTGTGATTCTTCCTCCTTTTGCTTTCAATCCTTTGTCATTTTTATACTCAAGGTATATCTCCTGTCAGTAGCACATAGGTGGCTTTTTAAAAGAATTTGATCTATTTGTCTTTTAATGAGAGTCTTTATTATGTTATATTTCATATAAGTCTGGATGTATTGATATTTCAATCAACTATCTTACCATTTGCTTTCTTTTACTCCCTGCCTGCCTTACATTCCATCTCCTCCTCTCTTTCTTCCTAGACGATTAATCAAATGTTTTAGATCCTCTTAGGTCTCATTTTGTTTCTTCTCAATGATAAGTTACTCATTTTAGTGTTTAGTTTGGAGTTATAACATGCCTTTTTGACTTCTTAACATCTGATATAAATTAGTAACTTCACCACCTTCCAGACATTACAAACACATCAGAATAGTATAATTCCAATTACCCATCTTTCTCATGTAATTATTAATATATATTTTAATTTTACATAGATCTCAAATCCAAAAGACAATTTCTGCAATTTTCATTTAGAGATAGTAAGGTATTTACCCTTTATTGTGCTTCTTTCCCCTTTCATGCAGCTACATACTTCCATCAACATCATTTCACTTCTGCTTGAAAAAATCCTCTCATGGGGCGCCTGGGTAGCGCAGTCGTTAAGCGTCTGCCTTCGGCTCAGGGCATGATCCCGGCATTCTGGGATCGAGTCCCATATCGGGCTCCTCCGCTGGGAGCCTGCTTCTTCCTCTCCCACTTCCCTGCTGTGTTCTGTCTTTAAAAAAAAAAAAAAAAAGAAAGAAAAAATCCTCTCAAATTATTGCTGCTTCAGTAGTTACCAGTACCTACAAACAATTATTTTCACATTTTGTTCAGATTTTCTAATTATTCTTGGTAAGTGTATTGGTCTGAAATTAGGTAGTCTGTTATTGCTGGAAGCAAAAAGTCTCCCTGGATATCTCCATCTCAAACCTCTCTTCCAGATTCTTTCCCAGGTTCATATATTCAAATGCCTACTCGACATCTCCACATGGGTGTCTAACGACTCAAATCTTGGCCTTCCCCTGACACTCCCACCCCATCGCAACAAACCCTCACTTAATCTACTGTCTTACTTGATAATATTGTCAGCCTTTTATTTGGTCAACCTCAAGTCTTTGGAATAATTTTTCATTCTTCTTTTTTCCCTCAGACCTCATAGTCAATCTTTTGGAAATTATGTTGGCTCTATCTTCAAGATTTATCCAGAAACCAACTATATCCATCTGTACTGTTACAACTCTAATGTGAATCACTATTATATCTCACCCGGATTATCACAAAAATCTCCTAATAGGTCTCTCTGAGTCTACCCCTGACCCTCAACAATCTGGCCTCAAGAGTACAACTATAATGATCTTTTTGATAGTTAAATCAGATCATGTCATTTCTCAATTCATACCTTCCATTTAAATAATGAGAGATCTTACTACAATTTGCAAGGTCCTACTTGATTGTCCTCTCCTTGCCTATCTGACCTCATCTACCATTTTCACTGTACTCTACCACACTGGTCTCTTTGCTGTCCCCAAAACATAGAAGGCATTCTCATATCAGAGTTCCCACTCTAGCCCTTTCTTCTTCCTACAGAGCTCTTCCCTTACATATCCCATTGGCTAACGTTCACCCTTTCAGGTCATTTCTCAAATTCCACCTTTTCAATGAAATAAGGCCTACCATGACCAATGTATTTAAAACTGCAACTTGTCTGACTTCTGAGTGGCCCCCTTCATTCCCCCTTATTCTGCTCTATAGCTTTTCTTTCTTTCCATTGAATTTTTTAATCTTTTAACATAATATATGATTTGCTTATTTTATAGTTTATCTTTATTTATCTTCAACTGCTTGCATAAATGTTCCAAAAAGAAAGGAGTCTGTGTGTTTTTCATTAACAGTTAGAACAATGTCTGGCATATAACAGGCTCTCTATACATATTGGTTGAATGATAAGTGAGTGAATGAATACATACCTTCCTCCGTCTACACATTCTCATTCAGAAGATAAGTGAGACACTTGCCTATCTTGAACCATGAGAATCTATACCATATCCTCGTGTGTTCATGTTTTGTGCCAGCTGCAACAAGTGACCACAAACTTGGTAATTAAAGCAAGACAAATGTATTCTCTCACAGTTCTGGATGTCAGAAGTCCAAACTCAGTATCACTGGGCCCAAGTCAGAGTGTCTGAAGCCGTGCTCCTTCCAGAGGCTCTGGGGGGGAGGGGGGACTTGTTCCCTGAAATCAATTTTTAGGATGGAGTTCCTAGACTATGGCCACATTACTCTAATTTCTAAAACCAGAGTCTTCAAATCTCTCTCTGCTCTGTTTTTGCATTAGCTTCCCCTCTAACGCGTGTCAAACCCCCCTCTGCCCTCACTTATAAGGACACAAGTGATGGCTTTTAGGACCCACGTGAGTCCTCCAACATGTCTCTCCATCTCAAAATCCTTTGCTTATTCACATCTGCAAGAGTCTTTTCCCAAATAAGATAACAAATAACTTTTCAGGGATTAGGATGTGATATTTTGGGAGCCATTATCAGCTTCCTACACCTACAGATGGTAGTGTAGTGAGGATATTTTCCTTAGAGCTTCATGGAGAAGAGTTGTCCTATTAGCCCCAGAATCCTTACTTTGGGATATTAGGTTAAAGAGAAATAAACCTATTTTAAGCCACTGTGATTTGGGGCTTTGTTAAGTTCAACCGAATCGAATCCTACCTGATAAAAGCTGGTGAATCATTGTTAATATTTTTTAATTGAAATATTACATTTACCTAAGGTGAAGTAACACAGACTAACCCCAAGGTCATGTTTCTTTACTTTAGATTGGAATTGTATTGACTCTGGGCAACATTGCCTATTTCACATTGATCAGAAACTCTGATATGAAATTTAAGAAAACATTACAACTTGATAATGAAGTACGGCATAATTTTTAAAAACCTTGAAATGCTTAGAGCATATAAAAAGTAATATAAAGAAGTCTTATTTTAGAACTCTTTAGAACTACTGCTCCATATGAAAGCACATTAAACAGCTGAAGAGTTATCTTCCTTACCCTAGACACTTTCTCAAGAAGCCTAATAAGGAGCAAATGACAACAGTCTAGACTGAGTCACGAAGACATCAGTGTTCAAAGAAAAGTATGTTCTAAACAAATACCGTATTTGGTAAGTGCCAATAAATGGTAACAGAAAACCTGAGTTTTAAAATAAAAAACTGCCTCTTTAGCCTAATTGTAAAAGCTGATTTTTATTTTGACATGTTTGTCAAATAATGCATTAAGAAAATATTGGGCAATTCTAATTCTGCAAAAATAATCCCCAACAATCTTTCACCAGATATCCTCCAGGGAAAGGTATTATTGAGGAGTATAGGCCAAAAATGCTTTAAGAGATTAGCCCTGTGAAAGACAGTTCAGAAGGCTGTGGAATTCTAGTGGACATCTGTGTTTGGTCATATTTGGTCATTGCCCACATGTCTCATTAGTAACGCTGTCGGGGAAAACATCTCAGGCCAAAATCAAGTTCATTACCTGACAGAGTTATGTACCAAATGTTATCATCTTATAATTAAACTACATTGGTTCCCAACTGCTGCCCAAATACTCATATAAACCATACATTTCATTAAGATACCCCAAATTTTATGTTGTGGATTTTTCTATAAATTATCATCAGTTGGCTTATTCAGTAATGAATGAATGAATTACTTAATTCCGTAATTAACCACTATCCACTCAGCTGCCCAAATCCATTTTTCCAGTTTTCCTTTCCACATCCAGTGAGAGAGTAATTCCCAGTTATTTAAGATCTTCATTCCTGTATTACCCCATTACAACCACTCAGATCAACTCTAGAACTATTATTTCCCATCCAGCTTGCATTAAGCTCCTAAATGACCTCCACACATTTATCAAGTCCTTTCTAGCACATTCTCCCCCAGAGGGACCTCTGAAAAGTTAAATACATGCTTCTGGTGAAGACCATTGGGTGACCCACCAGATTCACTAAGATAAAACAGTGGAGCCATTAAGAACTTGGGCCCTGGATCCAAAAAACATGGATTCCAGTCCTTGCTCTACCACTACCTAGCTCTGTGATTCTAGGAAGTACTTCATGTCTCTGGTTCTCAAGTTCACACCCTGCAAAATAATGAATATAACAGTACTGTTGCATTAGCGTGTTTGTAGGGATTAAAAGAAATGATGCTTGTAAAGTCCTTAGTCCAATGGCTGGTACACACTAAACACTTCAAAAAAATAAGCTATGTCTCTAGTCTTGTGTTCTCTACAGTTATAAGAAAGTGCTGGTAATTCTCTGAAGGTATCATTTTGTCTGGTTTCTGTCTTTATACATGCTGCTTCCTTTTCCTGGAATCCAAAGTCCTTTCCCTACAACCTCAATACCGCTTTCCCTAATTGATTTCCACTTGTATCCTTAAAAATTAGTGAGATTGGGGGCACCTTCATGGGTCAGTGGGTTAAGCATGTGACTCTTGATTTTGGCTCAGGTCATGATCTCAGGGTCTTGAAATCGAGTCCCATGTGGGGCTCCGTGATAGGCAGGAGTCTGCTTGTCTCTCTGTTCCCGCCCCCCCAGTCACACTCTCTCTCTCAAATAAATAAATAAAATATTAAAAAAAAAAATTAGTGAGATTTAATGTCCTTCTGGAAGCTTTTCCTCACCCACACTCACCCTGGTCTAGGCTGAGTCTATGTCCTCACAGAGCAGTTCATACTGTGCGACCTGATGTGCCATATCACAATTGCTTGTCTAGATGTCTCTATCCCCGCATGGATTATAAGAACTACAGCTATTCCTCTCTGTATCCTAATTGGTTCATATGGGACCTGTATAATCAAGTCTTATGGATAGTGACCGACAGAAGATACCAAGTGAACAGAAGTGGCAGAAATAAGGGTTCTATAAAGTTGAATGAACCTGAGGGTAAAGGAGTCATCAAAAGGATCCCAATTGTCTGGTGGATGATCATATGCAAATATTTAAGACTGGATTTTTTTTTTCACAGAATAAATTCCAAACTAATCAGATCCAAATGTAGATCCAAGTAATAGAAAAAAAAAAACGTGGGTAAGCTCCTTTATAGCCTAAGAAGCAACAAAAGGGAAAGAATGATAATTTTGAACACACACACAGGTGTTGCATGATAAAAATAAAAACATAAACAAATCAAAAACCATAATATGTTTTCAAAAACCCTACTTATATCATAGACAAAGATTTACTATTCCTAAGATGTGTTTTAAAAATTGATAAGTAAATGGGGTGCCTGGATGGCTCTGTCAGTTAAGCGTCTGCCTTCAGCTCAGGTCATGATCCCAGGGTCCTGGGATTCAGCCCCGTGTCAGGTTCCCTGCTGAGCAGGGAGCCTGCTTCTCCCTCTCCCTCTGCCTGCCACTCTGCCTACTTGTGCTCTCTCTTTCTCTCCCTCTGTCAAATAAATAAAATAAAATAAAATAAAATAAAATAAAATAAAATAAAATAAAATAAAATAAAATAAAATAAATAATGGATGAGTAAGATGAAAGAATAGAGCATTTCTCCTATCTGAAGGATTTTCAGATGTAAGGATATGATGTTTAAGGCATTGATTTTTAAAAATTTAAAAAAATTTTCCCACAAACATTGGGGGATAAATAAGATTGACAAAATGGTAACTAGTGAAGCTAGATAATGGGTACATGGAGATTCATTCTACTGTTCTCCCTATTTTTTATGTGTAAAAATTTCCATAGTAAAAAAGCTTTTTGACGTGCTTGGAAGAAAGAAGATTTAAGCATTTGAAGGTTTAGGCTAATTGAGTTCCAGTGTTTGTTTATCAGTATTAGAATTTCTAAGAAGAGTCCTTATCAATGTTTTATTCTTCACGTTGGTTTGAAATTACTGTATTCTAGGTCCTTTAAAAGGCTAGCAATTTTATCTAGGATGTTTTGTTTCATGAAGGGTTATCTGTGTTTGGGCAGATGTCTTCTGAATTGGACACTGAGCCTCCTAAATCTCAGCCTGTGTTAGATGTACCAGAACGGTTCTCGGCCATTTCACACATATCAGGCTGGCCTTCTGGCACTCACCTAAACCAAGACCTTCGTAGGACCCTGGCAGGCCAGGCCCACACCGTTGACTTTCTTAGAGCCAATGCTGTTTCCTAGATGGGGACTCAGTGATGGGTTTCAAAATTTTTGCTAGAATGGCAAAAAAATGTCTTCAAAGGCTTAGAGGTTTATTTAAAACCTCCAATAAAAAGAAAAGTGACTTACCAAAGAGAAATATAAAACAATTAACAAATGACCCTACATTTCTGTAGTTATATATAAATATATAATTAAATAAATATATCTTTATCTTTTCATCTCCTTTCTCCACAACTGTCATTGAAGCTTTCTGACCATTTCTCTGCGTCCTGTTGTTGCTCAGTAAAGTCTGCTCTGCACTTGACTGCAAAATTAATTTCTAAGAACTTTATCATTGTATCTCTTTTTTGAAAAACTTTTCATAGCTTATCAATGTCTGTGGATTAAAATTCACACTCAGAAGTTCATGGCTTTCCACTCCAGGCAAACTTACCTTATCAACCTCTGGGCCTTTTCTCACCTGACTCTTCATTCAAGAAGCCTTGTGGCACATCTTAGATTATTACATTCTTGTTTAGTTTTATGATTTTATTCTTTCTAGTTCCACCTTACACTAAACTTCTTAAACAGTACAAACCACATCTTTTTTTTTTAAGATTTATTAATTTTTTGGGGAGAGAGAGAGAAAGCCGAGCAGAGGGGTGAGCAGAGGGAGAGAAAGAATCGCAAGCAGGCTCCTCCCTGAGAGTGGAGCCCCTGGTTGGGCCCCACCCCAGGACCCTGAGATCATGAACTGAACAGAAATCAAGGTCAGAAGCTCAACCAACTGAGCCACTCAGGCACCCCTAGAAACCACATCTTAAAGTTATTCTTCTCCCTAGAATTCTTTACACATTGTTATAACATGTAGTAAACAGATTTTTAAAAGGTTTGCTCATTCGATTCAGTTTAGCACTCTATTCAGGTGCCAAAGATAAGGAAACTAAAGAGAACCTGTTAGGTTTCTTCTCCTGGGTTTCTACACTCAGCCTCCCACAGGTCTGAGACTACAGATGGACTGTAATTCAAAGGAGCCCACAGGTTTGTGAGTGCATTGTAAAATCTCCGCACAGCCACTGAGCACATTGCATGACTCATTTTCAGAAAAGTTACATTTTCATATTTACGTAATTTCTTTGAGAAGTCTAAAAAGTTATTTTCATTGATTTTATAAATAAACAAGAGTAACAATTGTTTATCAGATGAGTCATAAGTTCCTGATGGGACACGACGTCTTGAAATTTACGGATGTGTGAAAGAAAATGTTTTCATGAACTTATAATCGCTTATTTCTCTTGTAACATCAGATGCGACCTTTGCTAGAAAGTTATAATCAATTTGGGAAGTTAAACTCTCACTCATTCTCCCTGCATTTTTCTTTTAAAATTTTGCGAAGTTTCTCATAATAATGATTATACCCTAAAAACTGAAATCACTTTAAAAGGTATACTTAGGATATGTATCTGAATCTATCAATCTATCTGTGTACCTATTCTTCCATCTACTCTCTCTGTTTCCCTACCCACCCACCTCTCACCTAGGCTCACCTTCAGAAAATATAACACTGGGAATAAAAGTGTTGTTCAATCTAAATCACAAAGCAAGATTAAGCGTGAGGATACTCTGATGCTTCTCATCTAATATCCACACTCAGCCAGACGCACCACAATAAAAACTAAATTCTAGGGGCACCTGGGTAGGTCAGTGGATTAAGCATCCTTTCGGCTCAAGGTCATGATTTCAGGGTCATGAGATGGAGCCCCACCTTGGCTTCTTTCTCAGTGCAAAGTACAGAGTCTGCTTAAGATTCGCTCTCCCTCTGCCCTTCCCCTCACCCCCCACCATCACTTTCTCTCTCTCTCTCTCAAATAAATACATAAATCTTTTTTTAAAAAAAACCTAGGGGCACCTGGGTGGCGCAGTATTTAAGCGTCTGCCTTAGGCTCAGGGCGTGATCCCAGCGTTCTGGGATCGAACCCCACATCAGGCTTCTGCGCTATGAGCCTGCTTCTTCCTCTCCCGCTCCCCCTGCTTGTGTTCCCTCTCTTGCTGGCTGTCTCTGTCAAATAAATAAATAAAATCTTAAAAAAAAAAAACTAAATTCTTTATTATAAACAAACGAACCTGCTCTAAGCATGATCTGTTAATATCCCAGGGGGGTTATTTTCTTAAACATTAAACTATATCCTATTAATGGCTACATTTATGAAAAGAAATCAAAGTGAAAGACACCACTTTGCTTCTTTAAGTGTATCAGACTCCACATATTGTTGCCCCAATGGCCACTTGCTGATTTTTCCCAGGGCCATTCAAGAAGGCAGAGTCACTGCAAGACATTATCACTCGGTTGCTGCTAGCAAATGTGTGGTACAAACAGCATTTTAGTTTGACCCTTGATTTTATAATTTAATACCAATATTACTTACGTTATTAGTTTTACTGGTAAATCAGGAGCAAGTTGTTGGAGTCCAGCTGTGACCCCAGGGCAGGAACTTTTTGCCTGCTGTCACCTTCTGACAGTTTGGGCTGTTAATTACCTCAATCAACTAGCCCACAAGCACCTCTCTGTCTGCCAGCTGGCAGACTCGACTTCAGAAACTGGCAGCTTGGGAAGATTTAAAACCTGTAAAAAGGGCTGCTATGTAAACAGTTTATTGTATAATATTTGATGACCACAGTAGACCCGCATCAGTAATCAAAGGTAGGGTCTGCTCTTGTGCCTTCATAGGTTAGCAAAGAAGAAAGTTAAAAACAAAACAAAACAAACAAAACAAAAAAACAACCCAGCTCTCATTTTTACCTTTTTTATCCAGCGGAATGAAACTAGGGATTGTGGCTCTGGAGGCATTATGTCAGTGCCGTGGAGGAAAGTCCGTCACTTAGCTCTACTGAAATAAGTGTAGAACCAAAGAAAAGGAAAAGCAAGCAAGCAGTAATGTTTATTTGGCAGAAATCACAGTAAGCTGGAAGGGCTTAAAGCTCTCTACCGGGTAAGGACGCTGTGTGCACACGCACCCGGAAACGCAATCAGTACCCACGACACGTGTGTAAATGCTGGACGTGCTGTAGGACGGACTGAGTCCGCCTGCTGCTCTATTCTGACCCAAACGCCCTTCCTTACATTCAAAGACATTTAAGATACGTTTTTCAGAACCATGCTCCGACTTCTGAGATTGGATCTTATATTTCACAATCTCCCTTCCAAATGCCATAGAAAAAATGTTTAGCTATTAATTTGATTAGACTATCACATGATACGTCAAAATGCTAAATGAGCTTTAATTCTAAAGAGTCTATTCGAACATTAAAATTCAGAGACATCTGGCTTTTGTTGATTTGCTGGCTCGTTTCATAAGCCAAGTGGCTGAAGTTCAAATCATGATCAAAGTCTAAATTTTTTATTTGCTTTAAAGGAATAAGAAGAGGGGTACCTGGGCACCTCAGTTTGTTAAGCGTCCAACTCTTGATCTCCACTCAGGTCCTGAGCTCAGAGTCGTGAGTTCGCACTCCACCCTGGGCTCCATGCCCACCATGGAGCCTACTAAATAAATACATACATACATAAACATATAAAGGAATAAGAAAAAGTGTAATACACTGTGATAAAATAACTAATTTTCAGAAAAGAAATAAAGCCAAATTCGAATCTATCTGCCTTTGATTCATTTCTTTGAGGCCTTTCTTCATGTATCTTTCCAGAAGAAAATGGAGAAGTAGTAAATTTCTTGGTCTCTTCCTTGGAAACTCTCTTCATACAAATCGTCAGACCTATTTAGAATTAATTACGCACACACACACACACACACACACTATCTGAACATTTTGCAGGTAAGAATTATAAACTTATCTGTATTACAAAAAACCTGAAAACCCCATGTCTGAGTAAGAGTAGTCCCTGCAGGTTTGTAATCGGCCTTGCCTTCCAGAAAAGCAAAACTTCCGTCTGCTTCTCTCTTTCACTCTTTTCAACCTCTCTGCAGTATGTTCCGTTGTTGATAATATTGATTGCTAACTACATGCCACACGAAGAAGCACTTGAAGGGTATTATTTCTCCTTCATACTTTGCAACAGCCTTATGAGAGAAGTCATAAGATTGCCTTCACCGTCCAGATAAAGGTGCTATAACTCGCTCAGTCTTGCAACGGACAAATGTCAAAGTAGAGATTCAGTAGGAAATCTTTCTGACTCCTGGCTCTAGCCCCTCTGGGCTCTGCTACACCACCTGTCAGGCAGCAACGTTTCCGGGAAATGCTTTCTTGAAAGACGATCACATCTCTGGGCTTTCTTGTCTCTCCTCCCTCTTTTGCCAGAACGTCACCAGCTTTCTCTTTTTTTCTCTACGTATGTGGAGTATTGCCTCTGTTCCCAGGGCTTCTTCCCACCCACTGTCCTCATTTATTTCAGTGGCTTTGGCTTCTACTACTACGCATGTGGCTCCATCATCTTCATCAATTTTCTTGGGTTCTAGAACCTCCTCTTTGCAGAAAAACTGCCCTTTCACTTGTCACTGTGTCTTGGGTAACGGCATTATTGTCCAACCAAACTCAGGATTACCCATTGTCTCTTCATGTACCAACGATCCAAGTGAAAAAGTTCTTAAGAACCCTACTTTTGAAAAAAAAAAAAATCTCTTTTTTTCTTACACTTGTAGCATGGCCAAGTTTGAGTCCCTGTTATTACTTGCTAGAGTAGTATTTCAGCAGTATCCTAACTGCTTTCATTGCCTCTCGTCTCCACGTTCTCGAATCAGTCCCACATTGTGCCACCAGAAACATCTTTTAAATCACAGAATAGTTCTTAGAACTCACCTTTCCAAAAACCTTCGATAGCTTCTCAATGTACACAGACTAATATCCAAGCTCCTCTGTTTAGTAAACCCCTTGGCTTAGTTCTGGCTTATCTTAATCCAGCTTCACTTCTACTTCAATACCCAAGATATACACTCTGCCATTCCCTAACCGTGCCCTGCCCTTGTCTCCTCCTGATTATGTTTGTGCTGGCCTTTCTCTGTGGGCTGCTGCTGCTGCTTTCATCTTAACCCCTCTCGAGCCACATCTGGTTTTCCCCTATGAAACTCCTCATGGTCCCACTATGATTCCCACTAAATGATTCATCCACCTCTCCATTTACTGAAGAAATATTTATTGAATATTTACCGTGTGCCTGATAAGAAATATTTACTGAATATTTACCATGTGCCTGACACTGTGCTCACATCTAGAATCTTAAAAATACAAGGCAGTTTCCCTTTTCTCAAGGAGTCTCTAACAGTCTGTGGGGGAAGACAAACAAGTAAATAAGCAATTGAAATGAGGTACAGTTTTCATGAAAGACACAAACTACCAAATCTCACTCAATTAAAAAATAACCTTAAGGAGCATCTGAGTGGCTCAGTTGGTTAAGCATCTGCCTTTGGCTCAAGTCATGATCCCAGGGTCCTGGGATTGAGCCCCACATTGGGCTCCCTGCTCAGTGGGGAGTCTGCTTCTCCCTCTCCCTCTGTCTCCTAGCTCTCGCTCTCAATCTCTACCTCAAATAAATAAATAAAATCTTTAAAAAAAATAACCTTGAAAGTGCCATGATTATTTAAAGAAGAAGGGGGAAAAGGAGGAGGAAGGAGAAAGGAGGGAGGAGGGAGGAATAAAAATAGGAATAGGAAGAAGAAGAAGAAGAAGAAGAAGAAGAAGAAGAAGAAGAAGAAGAAGAAGAAGAAGAAGAAGAAGAAGAAGAAGAAGAAGAAAAAGAAGAAGAAGAAGAAGAAGAAGGAGGAGAAGAGGAAGAAGGGAAGGTGGAGAAGAAGAAGAAGGGGAGGTGGAGGAAGAAGAAGGGGAGGTGGAGGAAGAAGGAGAAGAAGGATGATGATGATGATGATTCACTAGTAATTCCACTAAACATTTAAGGAAGAAATGATACTGATTATTCACAAATTCTTCCAGGAAATAAAGATTCCACCATGACACTACTGTTACGCATACTAACAACCTAATATCTCAATACAGCAGAAGATAAATCATTTGCAGTTCAAGGGAGACATCCACTAATATTAAAACCAGACAAAAACCCTATGAAAAAGAAAACTGGAGACCAATGTCTTTCATTCATATAGATGTCTTTGATTTCTGTGGGTTTGCCACCTTTATAAGGCCTCATGTCACTCCGCTGCATTCTCTGCATCCAGCTGCAAGACAAGAGGAAACAGAGAGTGTGGGGATCACAAGATCAGTTACCAGGCACCAGGTCTCAAAGTCTATATGGCTTCTGCTTGCATCTGTTGACCAACACTCAGTACCCTGGCCCCATCTAAAGGCGGGGAAGGCTGCATACTCAGGAAGAAAAGGAAACAGACGAGCACGTACAATTGTCTCTGACACGGTGATCCTGAAAACAACATATACTTCATCGTTTTCCTTTGGTATTCACATGTATTTTAGCTGCCTCAAAGTTTTTGGAGCAAGGTGAAGTATGAATTAATTGATTATACTTTTCTTATCATTAAATCATAACTAATATAATAACAAAGATGTTTTCTATGCCCCAAACTTTCCATGTACCTATTATAATTATGGAAGGAGCACAATAAACTTCTACTGTGATGATTGAAAAATGCTAAAGAACTGATTCAGCAAATTGAATGAAACTCAGGATCTTTCCATGTCTGCATCCATGAGTATAAATGAAATGAAATTATAGCTCTCTGCATCTATGTTTCTAAATAAATTCAAACAAAAATGTCTGCAGTATGGTACAGGCTATTGTGTTTTTGTTTTTGTTTTTTAATTTCTACTTCTTACCTAGGACAAAAGAAGTACAGCTGTTCTTTGGCTTATGATGGGGTTATATCCTGATAAACCTATCAGAAGTTCAAAATAATCATTAGTCCAAAATATATTTAAGACACCTACCCTATCAAACATCATTAACTTAGCTTAGTCTACTTTAGATGAGCTCAGAACACTGACCTTAGCCCACAAAGCCATCTAACAAAGCCTATTTAATATTACAGTACTGAGTATATCACGTAATTGATCGAATATTGTACTGAGAGTGACAAACAGAATGATTGTATGGGTAGAGAATGGTTGTGAATGGATCCGTTATTGACCCTTGTGATCGTGTGGCTGACTGGGAGCCGTGGCTCACTGCACTGCCCCACATCACGTGGAGAATGGCATCGCCTATCCCTAACCCAGGAAGAGATCAAAATTCAAATTCTGAAGTATTTTTTTTACTGAATGTTATCATTTTCTCACCATCGTAAACTTGAAAAATCATAAGTCAAATCCTAAGTCAGAGACCAGCTGTGCATATTAACTATCTCATTATATCATGGAGTGGTGGAAAGAGAAGTGGATTATGAAGTAGGAATCCCAGGTTCTAGGTCTGGCCCCATTAATATCTGTGGTCTTAACAAGCAGCTCAAGTCTCTGGATTTTGTCAGTAAAGTGAAAGATGTGGATGAGATTATCTCCAAAGTACTTTCCATTTCTAGTGTTCTGAGAGTCTTTACAAAGCCATAAACTCAAGCTCGCTTGCTCCCTTTGGAGTCAAAGGGGCTTATCACTCAAGGACTGAATGTTTTGGTGGCAGAAGCTCAACTGGAATGAAAAGAGAAAGGAAGGGAGACAGAGAGAAACCCAATTGAATCAAAATGTCTCTTTGCCTTAGGAACTTGTAATGTACAATTAATTCTATCTGGGGAAAATTATAATTATTTGTATTCTTCCCATAAGAGGTTGGTTTTGGGGGGGCTCAGTAAGTCAGTAGTCATTGCCATAGACGATACCCTTATTCACCTGCACTTATGTATTGTGGGTCAGGTTCTAACCGTCCAGTAGCTAAGACTATCAAATGAATATTAAAAATACTGAAATTTCCTGGTTTGCATTTAATTAATTTCTAAGGCGTAACCACAAATAAGATGATGTAGACCTCAGAAGAGACCACATGAAATAGAAATAACACAGAAACAGAAGCTTGAAAATCTGTATTCTATTTTCTACTGTGCTCCAAATTATTTTCGTGATGTTGGCAAGTCACTTAAGATCTTTAGACACCAGTTTCTTTATAAAAGAAAGAAATGTTTGGGTTTGCGGGATGTTAGGATGCCTGGCAATCGAGAAATCCCTTTAATATAAGAAAAATAAGATCCAAATTGAGAAATACAAATAGTCATATATTACTAAAATCCTATCTCAGATAAATCCTGTAGAAAGACTCATAAGCAACATTTCCCTCAACAACTGGCCTTCTGGCTTACCTTGGACCTACCGCTATTACCGCCATTGTTAGGAGAGAAAGCAAAAGGACAAGTTCATATTCTGTTTAGAAGATAAAAGAATGAGTTAAGGTCCTATGTCACAGGTCTCAAAACCCACAAGGTCTAAAGGTGGAATAAGTAAAAAATAAGCAGACATGTAACTTAGAGCAATGGAAAGGTGAGCAATTTTTCACATTTTTCTTTTCAGCATATCAGTGAAATGAGAGAGGCAAATGCTTCTGTGGGAAATTTAATTTCAGTTTCAAGCCTCAAATTAAAACCTGCCAAGCTTCATATAGTAGGTTTCTTCTAAAGAAAGTAGGAAGAGCATTTACACACTGAAAAATGATTCGAAATAAACGGAAATATATTTTCTAGCAAAAATTAATTCTACTTTTAGAACTTAAGATGCAAGAAAAATTTTTAAAAGAGATTTTATTCTCAGAAGTATTGTCATAGTAGGAAATTTCTCTAGAGCCACATTAAATATCTTCTGAATGCTATAGTAGTAACTTAATTTCTCTTTAACTTCATTTTGCTGTTGGATCTCACCTACCAAACATCTTGCCTACCCTCCAAAGTACTTTCCATTTCTAGTGTCTGAGAGTCTTTACAAAGCCATAAACTCAAGCTCGCTTGCTCCCTTTGGAGTCAAAGGGGCTTATCACTCAAGGACTGAATGTTTTGGTGGCTCAGTTGTTTAATTACAGTACTTTTCATTCTTCTGATGGTTACTTTAGACTATCTCTTTAGAACTGTGGGATAACTTAGATTTTATCCTTGAGAGAACAATTCTGCTCTTAGGAAAACAAACACTGTTGTTTAACTACTCAGGTCTTAGGACAATCATAAGAATTTAGATTCATAAAACCAAATAAACAAATGTGGTTTTTGCCTTACTGACCACATAATGAGCACCAAGCTGCTTTTGCTTTGAACAAATATGGACTGTCATTTTCAATTTCTTCCCATTGTATAACGTAACAAAACATTTCACGAATAGCCAGGAAGGAAATCAGACTCACGAGCATTCTCAAGATAGTTATTTATAAGTGCTTGTGCATATTCACACACACACACACACACACACACACACACACACACACACACACAGCCTGTCTTAGAAATGAAAAACATGGCCTAATAGTTTCTGCAAAAAAATACCTTATTAACCCTTGGGCAAAGCATCACGGGAACATGTAGGAGCAGAAATCTTGAACAGGATGGGCCCGTTAAACTATCCATCATTCTGATATTAGAAACAACTCCTAGTTTTTCATAGGTTGCCTACAGTGTTTAAAATGATAGAAGTTCTGAGTACATAAACAAGTTAGAAAGATTTCAAAAATAATTACTCAGATGTCATTTTACAATTCCCTTTGCCGTAAATATCTAAAATAATAATTTTTAAAATTATGCCTTCCTTTGTCTGTTTTTTGCACCTTTCCGTGAATTCTTATGTTTCTCTGAATCATCAATACCTCTCTTTTTAATTAAATGAATGAAAATTTTAAATACAGAAAAAAGAGAGAAGCTAGAAGGTTAGAGAGAAGAAATGAAAGAAAAAGATAGACCTTTAACATTTAGAAAGTAATGAGAAAACATCTCCTCCAGATTCTATCGCTCAAGACTTTCAAAATTGACAGTTGGAGACTGAAGCTTCTAAGAATTGAGTCGTATTTTGAAAACTTCACATACTCACTATTTATTTCTTTGTTTGAGAAAGAGAGAGAGAGTGAACACGGTGGGGGAGGGAGGGCAAAGAAGAGGGAAAGAGAGAATCTTAAGCAGTCTCCATGCTCAGCATGGAGCCAGATACAGGGCTCGATCTTACAACCCTGAGAGCATGACCTGAGCCGAAATCAAGAGTCTGACGCTTAACAGACTGAGCCACCCGGGCGTCCCCGTTACATACTCTTTAATTCACTAACTATACCACAGGGAAACAAAATTCAACAGGAATTTTAAAGCTCTCTTGGATGTCATAGACACCCCCACACACTGTGCGTATTCCGGGAGGAAGTTTGCCAAAGATTTGCAAGGAGAGGTGTTTGTCCATTCTGGGCAAATCACCCATTGACATTTAGAAGACTTTAAAATATGCCATGATAGATTTCACAAGGAGCCTTTGTAGGGCTTGCTTTTTTCACCTACCTGTACTAATACTGTAACTGGCAATCCTCAGTCATGTAGAGGCAGACATTATCCTTACACCTGAGAGAGAATAAACTGGAATCTGAATTAAACTTGCATGTGCCTCTTGTCAGAAGTGTTCTGGTACATGTTTAACGACAGGCCCTCTAGAAGAAAAAAAGGTGTATGTGCATGTTTATTGTTTATGATAAATTTCATTGATATAAAGACTGTGTAGCGAACAAATTACAAATAGTAATAATGTTGCAAAAACTTTTTTTTTTCAAATTTCATATAGCTGATTGGTGCTCACAGTAGCTTTTGCTGATTTTTGCCAAAATCTTAAATCCACAATTGATCTCTGGTTATAATTGATGAATGAATATAGTTCCAGCATGAACATTGGTTAATATTTTTTATTTACCTTAACCAAAAAGATAAAGGTAAAAATCCTGTAGAAATAATTTGGATGTTTGCTCATTACCAATAACATGGGCATTTCCTTTGTTGCATCTCATAATCGTTTGCAAATACCAGAAGAATGTGTCATGAAATTTTGCACTGGTCGCAGTATAATACCTACAGATAAAATGCACTTTTCAATGAGATTTGCATTATTAACACTTCCTCCATCATTTTTGGAAGTCTAGGCCATCAAAGGAAAAAAAAAACAATAAATAAAGCCATGATTCAGAGTGTTTGCCAGTTTCTGTGGTTTGAGTGCTTTCACAAGCTTGGAATTCAAGCTACTACCATGCGTCTCTGAGGCAGCGTCGGAAGAAATCTACCGGAGCACTCCATTATATGGCATTTCCACTGTGCAGATACAATGGGCATGAGTTATGTCAAGAGCAGAGATGCTAGTACAATACAGTGAACTAATTGGGAAGTAATAAATTTTGAGTATTTACTGCCTCTGTTTTTAACATAATTTATTTAATTATAAGTTTATTTAACCCAATTTTTAATAATGGCTATGTTTAACAACCGCCTCACAAAATTCTTCAATGTCTAACAATCTGCTCTTGTGAGCCAGTGTGAGCAGACTCCCTCACCCCACTACCCCCTGTTCAAAATGGCCGGGAGATTGAATACTAGCATTTTGCCACAGTTTCGTGAATCTAAATTGTTTCCTAGGTACAAGATTGCTGGAAGTACCAGATGAGAACTTCTTTTTAACTTCATGTAAGAATATGCCATTTAGTAAATAAGTCCTAAATTTGGCAAGTGCTTTGAAAGTTAATCTGTGAACACTATAAACTCCTTATACCTCTGTATATTTACACACCACGGAAGAACAATAGAGGATTTATGCAGGTTTACATCTTATATAGGTTTAAAGGTTTTCTGTTTCTTTGTTTCCATAACAATTACAGTGGTCAGAACAGAAGTAGCAGACAGATAGTCTGCTTAGTCTCATTGAAAATACTCAGAACAAAATTTATTTATGGTATAAAACGCCAGCGCCTATAAAATTACCAATGCCCCATCTTCGAGAATGTAAGCAAGATACTGGGATTTGTAGATCAGAGTCTGGCCGAAGTTCCGTTAAGTGATCTTGAACACTGTCAGAAAGTTAAGTTAAAGATACTTACAAACAAGGTCATATAATTAGGTGTGAATCAAGTTGTATACTTGAAAAACAATGAGACAGTGCAACATAGTAGAGAAGGAGCAGGAGGAGAGAGGGTGGAAGTTAAAGTGGACTTGGGGCTAAATTCCAGTCAAGCCACTTAACTAACCATGTAACTTTGGAAAATTACTTAACTAGTCTAAGCTTCCGTTTCCTCAAAAATAACCTAGAGATTACAATACTTAGTTTACAAAGCTATCAGGATCATGTAAGAGAGTATATATGCATTACCTGGCACGTAATAGTAGGTCAATAAGTAACAGCATTATGAAAACATACTCCCTTCTGTGTGTAGCCAAACAAGTGGAGAAAAAGGTAGGAACCCGTCTGAGGAAAAATATTTGTAATGCACTCAAACAGACTTCATTCAAAACAAAGCAGACAGTGATTTGTATTAGCCCCAGAGGCTACCTCAGTCCCCAAATATCTAAAAACCATCATTGGACTTCTTTGGGTCAAGCCACACAAACTGAATCTGAGACTCGGAAGCTCTATTTGCTCACCACCAAGTACAGGGTCTTCAGAAGTACTGAAAATCCTCTGCTGTCTGTTACAACACAACATTCAATAAAGAAAAGAGAGCTATCAAATATCTGTGATTTTGTCACTGAGTCAATTCAAAAGGCACAATCTAGGAATAGTGACCTTAGAAAATTCTAGAAACTTCTAGAAAATGCATATTCTTTTTTTTTTTTTTTAAGATTTTATCTATTTATTTGACAGAGAGAGACAGCCAGCAAGAGAGGGAACACAAGCAGGGGGAGTGGGAGAG
The DNA here is from genome assembly GCF_024610735.1 of Ursus americanus. Taxonomy (NCBI): domain Eukaryota; kingdom Metazoa; phylum Chordata; class Mammalia; order Carnivora; family Ursidae; genus Ursus; species Ursus americanus. The sequence goes on from NC_142139.1 coordinate 59,974,229, forward strand.
GAAGAAGCAGGCTCCCAGCGGAGGGGCCTGATGCGGGGCTTGATCCCAGAACGCTGGGATCACACCCTGAGCCAAAGGCAGACGCTTAACGACTGCACCACCCAGGCGCCCCAGAAAATGCATATTCTACCTAAAACTGATTTCCTTAGCCTTCAGTACCAATAACTCATTAGAATGAATTAACTTTTCACTTAGTGTTCCAGAGAGAAGAGGGGGCCAGGAACAGGTAACTGACGGAGGGTGTGGAGAAAGAGCTACCCTTACCTGGACAGCTACTATCTGGGAGGGCCGTCCCAGCAGCAGGAGGCCGTGATGCACTTGGGTCTATCACAGCCACGGGCTAGTGGTGTGGAGAAAGAAAAAAAAGGGAGCTGTGTAAACAAAATTATTTTATTTTGCAGTTTTGCATGAAAACGGTACTTGGCACAATTATAAAAGCACTATTTTTTGAGTCACAAAGAATATTTTCTTGGATATTCTCCTTAATATAGAAATGTCAACAAGTTGGTAAGTATTTTTTACTTGGCCTCTTCTTTAGTGGCAGAAAGCCATCTTTTGAGGTAGCTAGCTACCAGGAAGAAGTGCATCAACTGAGTTAAAAGTAACTCTTCTATGTACTTGTAGGTCTTTAGAAAAAAAAAAAATGTATGAACTAGAATCCCTGAAATAGCAGATAAAGAAAATAGCAGCCAGACAGAAAATTAAAGTCTGAAAGCAAAAGCTGTAGCAGTTCCAGAATGTCTACAGAGGAGAGGCTTGGGGTAGTCATCAGGTTGGAAGGGAAATTAGAGGACTTTCCTTAACACAGCATTCGCTTAGCAAGCACACAGCTTTTACTTACAGAATATATTTATTTAGGGCAACCTGACACCAGGAATGGGAGGGAACCCTAATGGAGATTATGAGGGAACTAAATTGAAAAAAAGAAGAAAGAAAGAAAGAAAGAAAGAAAGAAAGAAAGAAAGAAAGAAAGAAAGAAAGAAAGAAAGAAAGGAAGGAAGGAAAAGATGAGGGAGGAAGGAAGGAAGGAAGGAAGGAAGGAAGGAAGGAAGGAAGGAAAAGAAAGAATCACACATTTCTTTGCCCATATACCTGCAGTCACTAAAATGGAAAGAGAAGACAAATCTAAAATTATAACTTAGCTGAAAAACATTATCCAAGTTTTTTAATTATGAGAAGTTAATTTAATCAATAATCAACCGATATTTATTGATTGCCTCCAGCGTGCTTGATACTGGGTAGGAAAAAGGTATGTCTCCTGATCTCTCATTGCATGAAGGCAGCAGGGAAGATGGACATTGGGCAACAAAGTGATGTCACTGGTCTTATAAAAGGGAGATGATGGAGATTCGATCTGGTATAGGGTCAGGGAATGTTCCCTGAGGAGGTGACATTTCAAGGAGGAGTTTCCTGGGCAAAAACTGAGAGGTATGTGGTAAAAGAGGGACAGAAGGATGACAGGGACTGGAAAAACTCCTAGCAGAGAGAGCCGAATGTGGGAAGTCAGGAGTAGAACCTTCGTAATCTGAGCAATTTAAGAAATCTGTCTGGAGCAAAGAGAGTGTATCAGCCAGGGTCCAGAAAGAAAGCAGAAACCAGCTGGTTATTCTAACATAGAGAACTGGGAACCACTTCACAAGTGTTGGACAAGGAGAGATAGAAACTGCAGAGAGCAGGGACCCCTAAAGCTGGGAGAAGAAAAAGGGAGAGGGCAGGGTAACCGGAACCTGGAAACTCTGAGGAGAGGTCAGAGCTGGAATCCAGGTCTCACAGGAAGGGACTGGCCGGCAGATCCTAATTATACCAGAGAGGACGCACTGAGACTGGTTCTGGGGGTACGGGGGAAAGCCTCGAGGCTGGAACCCACTGCTTCAAGAGTGAAGAGCTATTGGTGCATAATCGAGAAAAAACAAAAAGGAGCAGGTCTTCTCTTCTCCAATCTCTCTCTAGCACCTCCTATTGGCCAAAGTTAAATATCAATCTACCTTTTCCATGAGGTCTCCAGGTGTGAATGATCCAACTGAACTTTGAAATGGAATTGGTCCCTCTGTTCTCTTAACACTTGGTTTACATCCGTATTTTCATAGTCAAAGAGTACTATTGCGCTAAAATATAATATGGTGGGTGGGAGGATGGATGAAATAGATAAAGCAGATTAAGGGTTACAAACTTCCAGTTACAAAATAAGTAAGTCACAGAGATGAAAAGTAGAGCACAGGGAATATAGTCAATAAGATTATACAGTAAGATGATAAAAACATTGGTGACAGTGCATGACTACACTTATCATGGTGAGCACTGAGTATTTTGTAGAATCGTTGAATCATTATGTTGTATACCTGAAACTAATGTAACATTGTGTATTCATCATCCTTCAATAATATGTGTGTACATATATATACATATATACATATATATATATATATATATATATATAATCAAGTTATTTTATTCTCCACTGTTTTACTTCTCATTTAATCCCTTCAGTTCCCACCCTGAGTCCGCAAGATTTCACTCTGACCAAAACCTGTTGAAAATTTGTGCTGCTTACTAAGGATGCTCTCTTTTTTCACCATGTCGGCAAAGGGGCACTACTCAGGGTATCTCACTGTCCACGATTGCTTTGGGGAGAAGAGTATAGGCTCTTCTCTCAGGGAAAGCAAGGAAAGCAAAAAATGAAGCTGAGCGTTTTGCTCTTCTGCTATTGTAAAAGGTGGACGCTAAGAACAGCTTCAATCTCTTTGATCTCAAAAGCAATGGAACTTGGAAGAACAAATCAAGAGGTGGGATTTACCCTGTTCTCTTAATCACAATTGCATGACATTTCTAACTAGTCCTAAAGGAGGATGAGAAGGTCAGATTTCTGCAAACGTTGTACATGGGTGAAATAACGGATACAGTTTTAAAACATTTTTAAGTATTGAAGTCGTTATGCTGTAATAAAATTACAAACATCAGGTAATTTGCAAGAATCTTGCTTGACCTTTTTATTTTTCTCCCCAAATCACCTTACAAAATGTGAACTCCAATAATTTGTCAAATAGTGACAACCTCCAGGATCTCTCCTTTTATTTTTCTTGGGCTCCTAAGTCTCTCTCATAGATACTACAGCATTAGTTGGAAAAGGCAGGGGCAGGAAAAAAAAAAAGCAAAGTTTGCTTCATCATTTTAAAACATCAGAGCTAAAATATATTATGTACATAAATACAAACCCAGAGTTTCCAAAATGGATATAATTTGCACGGCTCGATGTTTGATATCTAGATATATTTGTAACATCTCAAAAGCACTCTGTGCTGATTTTTTTAGACAGATTTTACAGAACCCAGCTTAAGTTAACAGAAGTTGTAAATTATGTCTAAGTGGACTTTATAAACAAAAGTTAAAGTTGAGCATGCAAGGGAATATTGAAAAGTTTGCATAATGCTGTCAACATCTACAGTGCCAATGTTCATCCTTTCTTTTATTATTAGCTGAACTTTTTTCTATATACATGGATATATGTCTAACTAAGTATGTGTGTACAGATTTATGTTTTCAAATGAAACAAAGCTGTGCAGTTACTATTGTAGGGGTCGACTGGTCTCTGCAAGCACGTGCTTCCTCGAGCCTATTAAAGTACAGTACCCACATTTCCCTCTTGTAGCTTTGTGAGTGTGATCCGACCTGAGCTTGTGTTTCTGGGAAAGCGCCTGGAGAATACCAATTTAATTTAGAAACTGCTCAGCTTAAGTGTTTGGTAGGGTTTGACAGCACTGCATCAGGTCATCAGATATATTTTCAGAGATACCACAAAGAAAGTTGGAAATGTCACCAAAAAGTTTACGTTAAATGTATTTTTCCTGCCGAGGAATTGATTTTAGACATCATTTAAATTTATAACACGTGCCAGATTCCAGTGTTTTGCTACATGACGGCCTTTAGTTGCTTGTTCTCTGCTTTCAAATTCTTTTAGTGCCGGTATGGGCTTTTGCTGGAATTGCCAACATTGTTACTCCGTTGTATACTATTAAGCTAACGGCCGAATTGGAAATTCTTATGTAATAAAGATGAACAGCTATTTCTCTCACTGGTTGAACTACGGTAATGTTGTACAAACAATATCTGTGGACTTGTTCTTTCTCTTCCACATGGGCTTTTTCATTCCTGTTACACGGAGCTTTAAAAACAAAAAAAGTACGAAATTTTGTAGTTGGACTTGCCCTGTAACGTCCTTGAGAAAAAAGTTATCGAACAATGTATCCTTCCCCACTCACCGCCCCCATCCAAACACCATGCATCGCCTCAAGTTTTATTGAACACACCCAATGTATCTTAAAGAGTATCATACCTTGTCCCTGAAATTAACGGGGGGGGGGGGGGGGGGGGCAGACAGTGCGGAGAATATTCCAGGCTAGGTGAAATCTGTTCATCAGTAACACATTTAAAGGTAGTGCATTTCCAAGGATGATCAACTTTTTTTGGGATGATCCTTCGGGGAGAGGAAAAATAATTTCAAAATTGAACTCTTCCTCCTAAACCAGCCTGCCAGCTTGCTTCTCTGCCTGCCTTTTTATTGAATCTGTACTTTGAATTTCAGTGGCCCGTTAAATTCTTCCTGCTTTTTAGAGTTTCTTTGAAAATATCTTGTGAAGAGTGAAGGAAAAAAATCTTCACCCACAGCCTCGCAAATCTCGTGGATTCTCTAAACAAGAGCAGAGCTGTCCTCGGGTTTTGTTTTGTTTTGTTTGTTTGGTTTGGTTTCTGAAGGAAGGGTAGAACACGAACACATGGCAACAGTGAGATCCCACAGATCAATCTCTGAGTTCTTTTATCTAGTAAACATTCTAATGATCAACTTCAAAGACAAGACGGGAAGAAGCTTCCTTGTCTGCAGTGCCAGAAGGAGAGGCGAAGCTCTTTACCACTCATATGGGAGATATGAGGAACCTTTGAATGGATCATTGCTTTTTATGAGTAGTAATGAGGTGAGAAGTATTCTGGTGTGTGGCACAGGCCTTCATTAAAAAGCGTGAAACAGAATGGCTTACGGTTAAAGGGGGTAATTTGTTCTAACATACTTGCTAAATTGTGCTGTAACCATGCCAGTTAACAGCACTATATTTTCCATAGGATTCCCGAATGCATTTGTGTCCAATTATTCTGCCCATACCAAGTTCAGGGATTTTTCCAATCGCTTATGTTAACTACTTGACAATGCTCGCTCCTTCAGTGGAAAGTAGATTGAGTCCCACCGTTCAAGAAGGGTGAAAGAATCCAGAGATGTTCTCATTCTCCCTTCCGAAGCCAAGGGGTTCTTGTAAAATCAAATTTAAATGAATGCCATTGGCCTAAAAGGTAGTCTCAGAAGTAAGGGCCAGGGTAACAACCACAGAGCTTGAAGTTTGAAAATATGCATGATAATAAAGATAGTCCATAAGAAAGCAAATCGGATCTGGTAGTTTCAAGTCCACCATTTAAAAAGAAAAAACCTTAAAAAGTAAGAGCAGTCATTTTGCTACATTTGTGCGGAAATTCTGCCCATAGGAGATCTTGAAGTTCTGCATCATACCAAGAAGATTACTTGTTCGGGCTCTTAACTGGGAACATTGGACTAAGATTTTATTCATTGGAAAAATCATTCTGCTTAGAGAAACACAAAATTCTTTTTTTTTTTCACATGACCAACTATCAAAAGTGAAAAAATATAGGAGAGAAATACAAAGTTTTGGACAGGACCTAGAATTGGGGTATGTCATATGGGAAAACGGTTTTATAAGTGACAACTTTTTAAGACAGACTTACTGAAAATGCTATAACGTTAGACTTCAAGGGGAAGAAAAAACTCCTTTGAATTTTCTAGAATTTTCTTAGGAGGTAGTAATCCAAATATTAATTGTTTCATAAAATATGCCCCAATTTTATAACTGACGATACAATTTTATTGGAACAGCAACGTATTAACTAAATGCAATTGATACGCCACCACGGACTAAAAGTGGAGACAATTTTTTTTTTTAAACAGGTTAAGAAGTAGAGTTTTTATTCAGGATACAATTTAGGCAATATATAATGGAGAAATATTTCCAACATCTGTTTTCAAAATGCTCAATGGAGACTTAAATTTAAGCACCAAAAGACTTTACAGTGAGACAGGAAGTATCAGTGTCTGTCCACTCAGTGGAATTTCTGAGACTGAGCAGTGGGGAGAAGAATTTCAGCTTTGTCACTTTCTACCCTTTTCATTATTATTATTTAGGTTTTGCATATTTGATATTTGATATTTGGGGAAAAGTATTTACAATCACTGTTTTGTACATTATTCTAGCTTCAAAAATAAATACTGCCAAACTTAATAGAAAGCAGGCAGTGGGCCTATAATAAATGTAATAAGCTCAGCCTCGCCTTTCTATTTCCTTTTATTGGGTTTTCAGGAAAGTCTATGAAGGAAATTCTAATTGCAGTTGCTCCTCAGAAATGCTCAGTCAGGTTCTTTTAGCCTGAAGGAGGGAACTGCTAGCCTTGGGCTATGTGGTAGAGTCAATGGTATTTTTTCAAGCAAAATTAAATATGTAGGAGTGAGTAATGAAAATTACATTTCACATGGCTTAATCCTCATCATTGTACAAGAAGTCAAATCAAATAAGGGCTGTGACTGCGTACAAAATAACGTCTCACTCTGTGCTAGATTCATTAACCTGGAACATGGCACTGAGAAAGTAACCAATCTTTTTATCACTGTCCCTGTAATTACTCTCAGTAATCAGAACTTCGCTTGTCCTCGTTTTAATACAAACATTCTGAGTTACTCGGGAACAACTAAGATAGAAAACCTGGGAACCAATACAGGAGAAAATGTGCATTAAAGGGACATTTACCATGCTTTAAGCTTTCTTCTGCATTGTCTGTCGTTTATATCTAACTGGAAAAACTGAGCCCTTCGGTCGGATACAATGAAGCAATACAAGGGCTAGGTGAATGCGGGGTGAAAGGAATACACTCATTGAGAGCGTTCTGAGCCAAGCTTGTCTAACTCCCTTGTGACATCATGGATCCCCATGACTGGGAATTCCAAGTGGCGTCATGATGTCAAATACTTGAGAAAAACAAGGATAAGGAGACTAAAATAGGCAATAAGTATTGGATGGAAAATACTTACGCAAATATGTTAAGACTAAATGTTATATTACATAATATACATATACATTACATACATTATGAAAACATTTTCTCTCTGGGGAGAAAAAAAGAGTTAAAATATTCCAAATGAAATATATAGCTACACTTGAGAAAAGTTTTCATTGGGAGACCACCAGTGTGCTTTCCTGAGAAAGTCGCAGCCATTTAACAAAATTGCCAAGTGCTCCAAACCTTCGGCAGGTGCGTAGAGACCAACAGGTGTAAAGAAATACACAAAGCTCTGGTCAGTAGGAACTACCTGGGCAGTTGAAAAGATGTTACAGCTCCATTCTGCTCGTGGGCATCTCTACTCGGGTATATTTCAATGCAGGAAAATGCATAGGAAAATTAAGAAAAACATCCAATTTCATTTTGCTTCACCGGATAGTGTCTGAACATCAGGGAGTAGAAAGGAAGAGGGGATAAATACACTTGGAACACTAGAATAAGCCAAAATTTTTAAGTAGTCAGCGTTAATCTTTTGCTTCTCTTTCTTTGGTTATATCCACTCATCTTTCCAAAGCCCCTACACGTGAGTCTTCGATGGACGCTAAATAAACTTAGGAATTTCTTCCATGACTCAGCATGCTCCAGGTGATATTCTGGCTTCCGCCAAATTTATCCCTGCCACATCAATGGTTACCGTACTTGGAATTTCTCCTCCATTACATCCATTCAATGACAATCTCTGGACTCCCACTCTTTCTTTATATAAAAATCCAAGGTCCAGCTCAAGTTACTTCCACACATAAACTGGACTCAGCAACTCCCACCCAGATGGTATCATCTGTATCTTATGGATTTGAAATAATTATATTTAATTTCTCAATTTGTTCTTTGTTTTCTTGAATTGTTCATAGATTGTTGCAGGTGTATTTATTGTTTCATAATAAACTCCTTAAGGATACAAATCACGTATATTATAGTATTTTTGTTTCACCAAGAGCAATATACAAATGAAAAATAATCCAAAAATAGAAAGGCCAGGGAAACACACCAGACCTATTACCTTCTTTCTTGTTGCATTATTTATATCTTTTGAGGTAATTCTCCTGCCCTACTGTCTACTTTCTAACGAATCTAGTAGTGGACATTACTGTCTATATAAGAAGAAACGAGATCAAATTGGCAAACAGTGGGAAGAGTTTTTGTGGTACTCCTTCCAATTTCTCCCTATATCACCTTGTTCGCTTGGGATTATGCAAAAAAGGATAGAACAAAAAAATGAAAGTAAAAATGACTCTGAAATTTAGGATATTTAAGATATTAGGAAAAGAGCGGGCAAAGGAGGGCAAAACATGCTTGCATTTTTGAAAGCCATTTTCTGTAAGGTCTTCAAATGCTGGATATGCTAATTCAGCATATTGAACCAGAATCCTGTTCTGGATTTCTGAAACATAAAGAAATTATGACTAGAGTGAATGCCAAAAAACAGCAAAGTAAAACCAATACACGTTTCTTACTAATTGAAAAACACTAAATGAACATAATGTGTTTGTTCACATTGAAATGGGTGAAAGTATAATGATTTTATACCTCACTGAACAGAATGCTTTTACTCTTTTAATCAGAGCAGCACCTTTCCACGTTGTCTTACAAGTCGTAAAATTATCTCTTATCGTATGATTTGCCATATTTTAGGTTACTGGTCAAAATCTCCTTTGAATTAGCAGTCATATATATGTGCCAGAGTATTTGTAATTGGCATCTCCATGGTAAGACCAATCCATTTATTTTCATATTTATGCTACCCGTAACTGGAGGAAGTTAAAGAAACTGATAAGTATTGTCTCAATATTCCCTTTGCTCAATTTCTATGGAGAAATGATGGAGGCTTCATTCCAGGTAACTGAGAAGTGCCATATTTAGGGACATTTAGCAAGACATGCTCAAGCTGTAAAGAAAATTCTAACTTAATTCCAAACACTGTTCTGTACCTTAAGAAGTAGAACCATAGAAAACAGCTGGCTCTCTGCCAAAAATTAAGAAGTGGGCTAGAAAGGCTTTCTCGATCCCTAGTTATTGAAATGAGAAAATTAAAATGAATGTTCCTTATGGTGTGGAGAAATCTCCAACATCCTTAGGCTAGTTCAAATAAGTCCAGTTCTCAAGTTAATATTTCTAATTAAAATAAATAACTGTGAAATGGCTTAAATTTTTTTTTTTTTTTGTCCAAATGCTTTCTGGCAATGGGGACAGGGTCATGCTAATGAGTTTCCTACTCTATGCCCCCCACAGCCTAGAAGCAGATTGAAAGCATTCATTTCCCTTGCAATTTTTCTTTCCCAATAACAACATGCTAAAATCCAAGCATTTATATTACATTATTACAATTTTTAAAAATTGCTGATGTAAAAAACCTTTCTCTAATTAGTGTCTTTGCAAAATTGAATACAGACAGATTTTAATCCTTCATTTACTGATTTTATTTTAATGCTATTACTCAGCATATGTTGGCTACATTAAACCATTACAGTAAAAATTAAAATGAAAGTCATATGATTTATCCCCCTTTAAAAGTGCTCAATCGGTCTAATAAAAGTCGAGTGCCAAATACCAGATGTCTGATTTAAAAGAAATTCTGAACAAAAAAGAAATACCCTCCCATTATTCCCTTAAGATATTTTGTTAAGATTAATGCTACCCAAGGAAAAACAACATTTATATATAAATAGAGTTGTATGGCTATATTTCACTTAAGTTAGAAGATGCAGGTAATAAAAATATATTAATATTGTTCTTGCTTGTCTTAAACCTTTGTCTTGATAAATAAATTTGTACTACTAGTGTACATAATCATCAAGTTAACTTGATATTTTAAAAAGAAAATGAGGTGGTTGGTTCAGTTTAGAATGCAGAAGCCCAGAATGGGAATACAAGATATAATCAAGATATAATCGAGTTTTGTTCATTATTTTTCCTTCAAATTTTAGTTCCTCTTCACTATTTAATTATCAGCATAATTTCTAGCCAAAATCCATTGCCTGGGAAAATAAATTGATGTTCTCAGTTCTATAGAAAGATGTTTTCAAAAGAAAGAGCTAAAAAGGGGCATTTCTTTTCAGGTTTTATTACACTTTAACTCAACCACTCCATATTCACCACTCCTCACACGGTTATGTCTCTCAACTCCAGATCTTTGCCCATATACTTTTGTTTCCAAAAACAACTTCGTTTCTCCATCAGCTCAGATCTATGCCTCAAAGACCATCTCCCCTAGCAATCCTCTTCTACATTTTTTTTTTCTGATTGCTCCTCCTTCCCACTGCCCTGATGACAATACTGTTATGGTAGTTACTGACTCTAAGTTCCCAAAATGTACGGGCTTTTTCTCCAGCACTTAGCAAGATGACATCCCCCAGTCTTCTTTTCTGAGCGGGATGGCCGTGTGATGGTAGGCTGGCCAGTGGGCTGTCAGCAGAAGTTATAATACCCTGCCGTGTGAGCCACTACGGTCCCTTCTGCTGGCTGGATTTATTTGCAAAATTCAGATTATGACACAAGCCACATACTGGAGGTAGCAGAGCTGGAGTCCCTGAAGACCCTACGAGTAGAGCCTGCTCTCCCTCCCACTCCAGCCCGCCACCCCCCCCCAACTGAATTTTTGTGTTTCTCCACTGAGATTTCTGGGCAGCCGATATTAACTAACACCACGAAAATGACAATCTTTCCATTCACTGAATATCCACAACATTCTGGGTTGTTCTTGTTACTGTCTATGTTCTCCTTGTATATCAGCGATATCTCTTCTTGCCTTTCCTCTTAAGGTCAGGAACCACCTTCCTTTTCAGTTTTTAGTCCTTGCATTATTAAGCAGTCTCTGGTACAAAGTAGATCCTTAATAAATTATCCTGTACCCATCAATCTGAGTTTATTAACCTACCCCAAACTAAAAGAATCTCTTGGTTCTTTCATTTTTTTTATTCATGTATGTGTTCTAAATATCTCTGGCATCCCTACCACATGTTGGTGCAATAGACAGCTTTGAGTTACCTGCCCAGCTCACACTGATTCTCCTTTCTCGAAGATTTAGAAAGGTCTGGAAGGAGTGCATCTCTAGCAGCCATAGTTACCCCCACATGAGCTTGTGGCCAATTTGACCGGAGTTTATGATGTCACTCAAGCTCAGCCAACTGCATTCTGTCCCTAAGAAGGTATCTGGGAAGTAGGCAGTCCTTTGTCATGACTAGAATTTTTTCATATATACTGCAAGCAGAGGGCAGGTATATAATCCCACATTGGCCTGAGAAGCCCAAAAAGCTAGTATATGGAGGAAAGAAGAGAAAAAAAAAAAAAAAAACCACTGAGAAAGAAGCATTGAATTCTGTAGGCTTTCTAAGGCTTCTTTCCAATTTTTTCTTAAGGCCAGGCTACATTCAACCACAGCTCTGTAGCCTTCTACCTCACCTGTTTTGCATAAGTTATCTCAGGATGATTCCCGCTACTTACGACAAGTATAGCTTTAGTTAATCTAACTAGACATCATGCTTCCCTCCAGAGATACAATGGTGAACAACGCATAGAGAGCTCTTACTCTTACAGTAAGGTCAGTAGGTGGTAATTCAGGAATATCGCTAAGAGAGCGAAGGGACTTACCCTTGCGATGCTCTTGGATGTTGATTGTCCTTCCTCTTGATGAATGAAATTTGCAGGTGATTTTCTTTTCTGTTACACATTGGACAAGAGTTTTTTATTACCCATGAGAATATTACTTTCTCCCATCCTGATTTTTTCCTCTCGTTATTTTGCCATTTGAGAGTGCTACAACAAGTATAAAATCAAACATCAGCAAAAGAAGCTAAACACATCAATGGTGGAAAGAGAATGATGGGAAGCTTTGGACTGGGATGATGGTGTTGATGAGACAAGGTGGAAAGGTGTAAGACATTTGGGAGGTGAGAGATGCAGAGTTTTCAGGGCTAATTACATACAGGTACAGCAGAAAGAAAAAAGAATAAAGATGGCGGGGTTCTGAGCAGGACCCCTTTGGGAAATTGTGCAAGACCAAGATGCTGGTTTAAGGGAAGGATGATATGTGACATATCGCGGCATTTCGGAGTCTCAACCCTCAATGTGTATCAGGATATTCTGGAGAGCTTTAAAAGGATACCAATGTCCCACCTCCAGCCCTAGAAATTATGACATAATTGGTCAGGAGTGAATTCTGCCATTAGCGGTGCATAAAAACCTCACCCCTCCCCAGTGATTTTCATGTGTTGATGGGGTTGAAAACAAACTTTTCCATGTCTGGGCCTTCCATAAAAATGCCTGTTTACTTATTTCTAAAAGGCGATTCCATTTAAAATAATAAAACATTGTGCTGAAAACTGGAAAGCTGTGACATTTGGTAAATGGAGTCGAACATTAAGGCAGAGGAGGAGGGGAGAATAAAAAAGAGATGAAGCAAAAAAAAAAAAAAAACAACCCTATAAAGTAATACGAAGGGTGGAAAGATAAACTTGAAAGGATATATTCTGTAAGTCCTGCTCTCGCTGTTCTCTTTACCTCACATGCTACAACTTCTAATGACTCAGAAAATCCAGGCAATGGCAAGGCTGACCTGTGAAGTAATTGAAATTTCACTGCAATCCTTTCTTCCTGCTCAATCCTCAGTCTTTCCAGTGCCTCTCAGACCATCTCGGGTTTGCCAATTCCTTCCATTTAAACAGATAGCCGCTCCTCAGGACTCTGACCTCAACTTGGCGATGTTCTCTGGGCTGGGAAGTAAGAATATCAGAAGCTAGGTAATTAGCCAAAGCATTGTTAATAGATTATTTTCTATTCAATAATTAGCTCCTAATAGACATTGAATGAACACGTAGCCACTTAAGAATCAACTAGAACTTTGTTCCTCTTCTTCCCCTCCAAGGGCAAAAAGAAAAAAAAGAGAGAGAGAGAGAGAGAGAGAGAGAAGAGACTTTTGTCCACCATTTATTAAACTGAGCATAAACAGGAACTGAAACCAAACCTAATTTCTCCTCCCATACAGAGTAGACAAAGCATGTAAGAGAAGCAAAACCATGTAATGAAAAAAGTGGAAAGTAATAGGTTTGATTTTGATGTTAAGTATTTTATAGATACTCCAAGCCAAATGTCATAGCAGTGAAAATGACAGAAGTCCTCAAAGAATGGATGAGGGGCGTGCGTGTTGGGGGCGGTGAGGGAAGGATTGCTTTTCAAAGTGTCAGGAAAAAACATACGATGCCACCTAGTGGTAGAAAACAAGCCGATTCCTTTTAATAGCACAAAGCAAGTTCGCTGTTTCATCAGAAAAAGCAAATGAATTCATTCATACAGCGGACTCTTGCTTGTGCAAATTACACAGTAGTTAACATTTAAATATAATGTCTGTGTTTTAATTTTTCTTCCACCAATGGCACTAAAAAATGTGGTGAAATTTAAAGAGTTCTGGAGTCAGAGTTAGGATAACTCCCATTTTTCTTTCTATCCAGGTCACTTAAGCATCCCAGACATCGTTTCTTCCACGAAGAGCGCAGGGTAGTTGAATCTAAACTGTTATCAGGCTCTTAAATGCCATGTTTCAAAGTAAGCAATAAGCCATATAATAAGGGTATTCTTATCTAATGCAGTTTCTTGTGATAAAGTCAGGTCACCATCTTTATTGACCGAATACTTAATTACGTGGCATGGTTTCCACACCCTCAACCCGATTCCAGTCACATTTTACAGGCTCTGCTCTTAATCCCAAGCCCTTCTTTATTGCTGCTTCTCATTATTTGATACCTACTGCAAATAGCCCCTCGGTTACAATTTTTAACCTCTGTGAATATCAGTGGTACATATTTGTAATCTATTTTTCTAACTTACATAAATGTTCACATATTCCCTTTTTCCCTTGGAAATCAGATAAACTATTCCTCAAAGAGGAAATGAGGTAGAGTTTGGGATTTTTGTAGCAATATTTCTCAGATATTAGGAGTATAATTTCCCCTTCCCCCCACTCTCACTAATAATATATTCCGAGGGTGACCCTGTTAATCAGAATTCAGAAAGGCATTAAAAGCCAGCACTTAATCTGAGTTCTTTGGAATATTTAATCTCCTAATAAACAGTCTGTTCTTGAAACCAGCAAACAAGAATGCTAAGATTTTTTTTTTAATTTCCAAAAAAAAAATTCTTAAAATATAACATTTTAATTGCCCCGATTGTTATGGAATATTTCTCCAAAGCAATGGCTTAAAAAGTATCGGAGTCATCTGTGCGAAGTCTTTTCATTTGGGAGTCTGACTTTCTCTAGACCAGAGCCTTGCCCCTCACCCCAGCCCCAACTGATAGCAGGAATCGTAAATAGCTCTCTAAAGAGCATAAGTGGGGACGCCTGGGTGGCTCGACAGTTAAGCATCTGCCTTGGCTCAGGTCATGATCCCAGGGTCCTGGGATCGAGTTTGCGGTGGAGTCCTGCATGGGGCTTCTTGCTCAGCCGGGTGCCTCTGCTTCTCCCCCTGCTTGTGCACTCATTCTCTCTCTCTGACAAATAAATAAATAAAATATTAAAAAATAAATAAATAAAAATAAATAAAGAGCGTAAGTGGTTGATGCAAGAACATGCTTATATGACCTAAAAAGCCAGTCTTTGGATTACACTCTAGCCTCATTGTGTCCTCACTATTGACAACAGAGTGTCACGGGTGAAATTATGCAGGGAAGGAAATTAGTATTTCTCCTCCAAACTGGAGAATAGAAAACAAAAAGGACAGACATAGAAAGGAGACAGGATATACATGAGCCCTCCAAGCACACAGAGGGTCTGGCAAGTAGATTTATGGTGAATATGGCCAGCATTCCCCTGATGCAAACTCATAAGATAGAAATAATTTTCTCAAATATGCTTATCACTGTGTTTATTTATTTGCTCGGCTCTCTTTCTTAAACTTACACTGACATCCTTCAAGCCTCCTACCTCCTCCACAGATGTGCAAAGAAATGCATCCAAGCACTTTACTTTTTCCCCTAACACTGTATATCTCTATTCAAGCCTTTGGCTCCTTATAGTATATGTTTATTTGTCAGTCTATCTCACTAGATTGTCAATTATAGGAGACAGGAATCTTATCTTTGTTAAACTGAAGACCTACTACTATGATGGGCCTATAACAGGCGTTTTAAAAACCTTTATTGGATTGAACAGACCCTGTTAATTTAAACAGTGTGTTATTAACACTGGGACCAGCTGACTCTATCTCACTTCCTGTTTTTCATTTCTAAGGGGGATGTGCATTCCCAATAGCAGAGTTTCATAAATAAAGTACTCTTCTATTCTATTTAGAACTATTGAAAAGTATTGCTTGTTTTGATGCTCTTTTCAGAGTGTAGCCAGCAAAGATCTCTACCGACTTAAACATTTCTGATAACTGGGAACAATGAGGAAGTCTCTTCAGTGAGCTCAGAGACAAGAATCAGAGGAGTTTGTTGCCTCCATTTTCCAAATATTATGGGCTAGGGCAAAATTTTAATTTTTTTCCAAACACCTTATATCTTCCTCTCCTCACCCATAGTAAGATCTTTGAGCATACCATATTAGACATGGTAATATTTAGCCCGAGGAAAATGTTGTTTTATGGTTGATGATGTTTGCTGCACAATAGTTTACTCTGGAAAAATCCCAAAGAACAACCTAAGCTTCTTCTTCTGAAGGACCTATCCATTCCCATAAATAGAGCCAAGAATAAAAGTCGCCGAGGCTTTGATCTTGGCATGCTACTAAACAGAAGCCAGGAACTCAGAGCAAGGGAAGATGGGTAGAAAACACAGGAGAGATACCCCCATAGTCTTCGATTTGAAGCCAACCCTGACTGAACTAAAAAGTGTCATGGTGGAAAAACGCTGGGTGGCATTCTCCAGATCTCACACATCTTTATAGAAGGCTAACGTTAGGATGATTTTCCAGTAAAATCATCTTTCTGGGATTAGTGTATACCCACATCCTTCCAGATTTTGGAGAAAGTAATGGAGTGGCCACAGTCAGAGTGTTCTTGGGTTTCTAGACATGAATGAAGAAACAGTAATCACTTTGCTTATTAACGCATAGACAAGTTCGTAGCAAAGGGGGGTGGGACGAGGACTATCTAACCAGCAGCTAGTTGTCTGATACTCATTTTCACTTAGGGATGCACTGCTTTGTGAAATCTTAGCTGTTTAGGAGTAAGAGCACTTTCTGACTCCGCTACTGGACTGCCCACACCTTGAAGGCAATGCTATTTGCTGTTTTCACCTATCTCATCCTTCTCACTGTCGCCCACAAATAGTCATTTCTCCCCCAAATTCTCCACGTGAGAAAATCTTGAGTGGATTGTGTGTGAAATGCTGCTAATACTAGGAGGAGGCAAGGCAGGAGAGAAAGTAGATGTCCTGTTGAAATGTGGAAGTAATTAAAGAAGGGGTAAAGAACTAAATGTTTGTGCCTGATGATTTTAAATAATTATAATAGTCACTATTTACTGAGCTTTGATTGGGTGCAAATTATGATAGATTATCTTCAGGTATCAGCTAATTTCATTTTTACCAATGTCTTCCAATATTGGATATTACTTGCCCGGTTTTTCAGATGAAAAAATGGGAGATCAAAGAGATTGACTTGCTCAAGGTCACACTGCAAGTCGGTGATAGAGCCGGTGCTCAAACTCAGATCCATCGGAGCCCATGTTCCTGATTTCAACTCTTGCACCAGAAAGCCCTTCTCAGTCATGCCCAGACATTGTTTTGCCTGTTGGTTTATGGAAAAGTGGTTGTAGTTTTACTCAAGATGACTTAAGAATTGTTAAAAGAAAGTTGCACTATTCTAGATAATATAAAGAAGGTTATGATAAGGTCCCAACAAAATATTTTGAAGTCAAGGTTATCTTTTGCCATAGTTTTCACTTAAGGGTCAAGATTCTTTTTCCCTGTGGATCTGAATAGTCTGTGGCTCACTGTATAGCTCAATCTGGATGTCTCACAAGCCTCAAATTCAACTGGTCCAAAACAAAACACTCACTTTCCCATCCCAATCAAATGTCCTCTTCCTCCCCACCTTGGTCTTCACTGTGGTTGAAGGAACCAACGTGCCATCTGCCATGCCAGAAGCTTCAGAAACATTTTCAACTTCTGCGGATTGTGTTGAACACCTCACAAACCTGATTCTTTTTTTCCTTTCCGTTCTCTGGCCCCTCCTCAGCTCCATTTCCTGCTTCCCTTCTGTAATCATCTTTTCCATGTTAGGTTCCTTAGTTTTCAGGTCCTCTGTTCTCTTTTCCACCCTTTATATACTCTTCTTTAGTGATTTTCACTGATGCTTACTGCCTTATATGCCATCTGAAGATGGTAATAGAGTCTAAATCTATGTCCCCTACCCAGAACACACACACTCTCTGTTATTGTCCCTGACAGACACCTAACAATTAAATCTCTAAAGCAGAGTTTTATCTCCAACCCCAGGTTTTAAATGTTTAAATGCCCTCTTTCAACATTTAAATGGCACTGCCATTCTGGGGCACCTGGGTGGCTCAGTTGGTTAAGCATCTGGCTCTTGATTTTAGCTCAGGTCATGATCTAAAGCTCGTAGGATCCACCTGAGTAGAGTTCTGCACTGGGTGTGGAGGCCGCTTAAGATTCTCTCTCTCCCTCTCCCCCTCTCTTCCCCGGGTAAAAAAAAAAAAAAAAAAAAAAAAAATTTTTTTTTTTTAAATGGCATTGCCATTCACAAAGTTGATCAAATCAGGGATGTGGTACCATTTATAACTCTTCTTTTTGCTCCTCCCGTCCTGCCTACATCAAACCACTTATAAGTCCTGTTTACTCCATGTCCTCAACACTTCTTAAGTCCCTCCACTTAGCCCCATCCCTTCCGCCACTTCCCTAATTTGCCCTCCTCATCTCCTTTCACTCATGTGACGGCTCAGCACCGTAGATGCTTTTCCTGCAGGTTGTCAGTCTTCCAATCTCTTCCAAACGCTGTCCTTACAGCATTTTTTCAGGAACTAAATCCAACCTTTATTAACTTTAAACATTTCCATGTTTTCCATTTTGCCATTTGCAAGGACACAGATGGAGCTAGAGAGTGTAATGCTAAGCAAAATAAGTCAGTCAGGGAAAGACAAATACCATATGATTTCACTCATTGGTGGAATTTAAGAAACAAACAAGCAAAGGGAAAAAGAGAGAGAGAGAGAGAAATCAAGAAACAGACTCTTAACTATAGAGAACACACTGATGGTTACCAGAGGGGACGTAGGTGGGGGGATGGGTGAAATAGGTGATGGGGATTGAGGAGGGCACTTGTTGTGATGAGCACTGGGTGTTGTATGGAAGCATTGAATCACTACACTGTACACCTAATATTGTGCTGTGTGTTAAGTAACTGGAATTTAAATAAAAACCTGAAAAAAAATTTCCATGTTTTACCTTCGTTCTTGGGATAAAGCCCAAACTCTGTGACGTGGCTTTAAGACTCTTTGTGATTTTGATTTTATATATCTTTCCAGCCTCATTTCTAGACACTCCCTTCTTGAACTCTAAACCTCAGCTGTCTAGTTTTTGGAAGACCCATGCTCTTTCTCACCTCTGGGTCCATTTCTGTGTTCCATCAGGGACAGCATTTCCTTCCAGCAGCACTTTTTACCTTGAGAACTTCACTTCATCTTTAAACTTAACTACTACTGCCTCTAAGAAGCCTTTTGATAATCCTTTCCACTAAGTCCAGGAGAATTGTCATCTTCATGCATTCCCTTGTCCCCAGTACTTCCCCTAAAACAACTGATTTTATCATACTCTTTTGTATTCTTCAAAAATGTATGTTCAGCACCCAACAAAGTGTTAGGCATATAGAGGATTATCAGTAAATATGTGCTGGAAAATGAGTAAGCATGAACAAATGAATGAAAACCAGCACTAGATTATGTTCAGAGCTGCTTCACTCGTGGGGGGCGGGAGGGGTCATAGAGAGTGTGCTAAGGAAGAGAAAGGGCAGATGACTAATTGTACTATCCCATCCTGTGGATTCATGGCACACTTGAGGCTAACTTGTGACCTGGAATATGGTTGTGAATTTAAACTGATCACTAGCAGTTGTAACGCTTTGGATTCATGCCTCATAGAAAGGGCTGACCTTACGCCTAAACTCACTGTTAAGGAAATAAGGTTATTGGAGGAGCCACTGCAAAGGGGTTTTTGGAGTTCCAGTGGGAGCAGACAGATCAGAGGAGTCTGGAACAACCAATTCACACCAACAACCTCCATAGCTACACACACAATTTTAAAAGAAACCTCCCCCTACTGGCAGCCCTCCCTCCATTCTTTGCAGCCCACACGCTCTAGGAGACAGACTCAGCTGCCTCTGATTTCTGAGAAACCTCATGTCTCCCCCTCTGGAGATTCCAACTACTGAAGTGTTCCTAGGCTGCTTTGTACCGAGAGAGATCTCAGTACCCAGCGTCACTGGCCTGTCCCATCAAAATCTCTGCCTACAAGGCAAAAGGAATTGAAAAAGCTTTATTTGAAATGGCCCCAGCCTCATAGGGCCTGGGATCCTTTTCGCTAAGCATCACATTGAGAACATTAAGGTCAAGGGGCGCCTGGGTGGCTCAGTCGGTTAAGTGACTGCCTTCGACTCAGGTCATGATCCCAGGGTCCTGGGGTGGAGTCCCACATCCGGCTCCCTGCTCAGCAGAGAGCCTGTTTCTCCCTCTTCCTCTGCCAGCTGCTCCCCCTGCTTGTGCTCTCTCTCTTTCTCTCTGTCAAATCAATAAATAAAATCTTAAAAACAAAACAAAACAAAACATTAAGGTCAAATCCTCAGATCCTAAAGTTTAGTTCGTACAGGGACCAAGAGATCTCCCGCAATGTTGTCCCTCGGAAACTACACTAAGCTTTCATACTTCAAGTGCAACTCAGTCACAATGTCTTCCACTGCCATCAACAATTTGAGGTAAGATTGAATTCTCAGCAGAATGGAAAAGATTTCGAAACTAGGATGGGATTTGACCGGATGTCTGAACTTCCTGTTAGCACTAGAAAGTAAAGGCCTCACGCATTTGCATGATTGAAGATGGATTAAAATCAGTGAATTATACCTTTCAAGTTCAGGATGCCAGACATTTGAGCTTAATTCTGCTTCATGTTGTTCTACTCATCTATTTATCAAACAACAATTATCTAAAATGGATATTAGACTATCAAGCATGGAAGAAAGAAGGAGACATGAAAGACCTTCTAACGTTAACATAGACACGGAAACTGACCATTGGGAAAAATGAACTGAACATCAAATACTCTAGGAAATTTATTGAACAAAGCTTGGAATCGTCAAATGTAGCAATATCCGAAAGTATTCTAAATCAGTTATTTTATAGGCTCAAATTATTTAATTTTAGGTCAAAATTTTTAAAAGGTTTTGAAGCTTAAATGGTGATTACACAATATCATGCATTTCACAAGTTATTATTTCCTTCTTAACTGAGTTTTAGGATAGTTGTATGAAAGACCATGTATTTTATATTCATGAACTCTATCTGGACTAAAAGGAAATAATCATGCAAAAGCATGAGTTAAGAAATATTGTTTCCATTGGCCAAAGTTGGGACAATTTGAACAACAAAAAAGTAAATGAAACCAATTAATGCATATTGACTAGATATTTTAAGAAATAAGTTTGTTGTGGGTACCTTTGGAAGTAAGTAGGACACCAAACTTTCACTGTTAAGGGAAAACAATCGAGCATTTATGTTGACATTCTCGTATGAGCTGTATTTTGTCACTGTTTTACACAGGGAATTTTGGCTATAGATAGCATATTAGGTGAGGTACTTGTTACTGTTAATTTTATTCAGTGTGATTGGGCTTATGTGCGTATGTTTTGGTATGGAGGGTTAAAATGAGATAATGTTTGGGATTAAAAAAAAACACTGCAGTAAAAAAAATAAACAAATGAACAAAATCTTGACAACTGTTGACTCTAGGAAATGTATTCTGGGTGACTTATTGCATTATCCTCCTTTTGTCTTCGTTTGAAAAAACAAAACTTTTACAGAAGAAGTGTTGGCCTTCTGAAGTGTTGATTAATATATCAGTGTAATGGGTCTAAAATGTACCATGCCAGGTAAATACCACTTCCCACACACAGATGCTTTCAAATCTGTCCTCTCCTCTCCATTTTCATAGTGGATTTGCATTAGGTCTCGCCTCAGTGAATGAATTACCTTTCCAATTGCCCTTCCTAACTCAAGTCTCACAGTCCATGTAGTGTGCCATGGTCTCCAGGCAGGCATTAAGCAGAGGTTCTGAAGCAGCAATAAGGAAACATTCATGTCAGATCAGTCACACAATTAGAGGGAGTAAAGGCCAAATCAGTGAGAAAATATGCAGAAAAGATGAGAATCTAATGGAGACTCCAGTAGAGGGCTTTTTTGGGTTCATGAGATGGCAAGTCCAGGTGAGTATGGACCATTCGTAGCTATCATGACCTCTTTTCTGATGGATACTCTTCCCATTGGTCAGCTATGAGGTGCTCTTAGGCACCTACCATCTACCTCTGGCCTTCATCGTTTTAGTCTGTTTGAGCTAATATAATAGAATACCACAGACTGGGAGGGTTATACATAAAAGAAATTCATTTCCTACAGTTCTGGAGGCTGGAAAGTCCAAGATCAAAGCCCAGCAAATTCAGTGGTGGAGTTTGCTTCCTGTTTCATAGATGATCAACTTTTCACTGGGTCCTCATGTGGTGGAAGGGTCTGGGAGCTCTCTAGAGCTAAGGGCACTAATCCCACTCATGAGGGCTTCAGCCTCTTGACCTAATCATCTCTTGAAGGCTCCACCTTCAAATACTATCACACTGGGGATCAACATATTAATTTTAAGGAGACACGAACATTCAGAATATTAACACCTATCATGAATGTTGAGGGATACGGGGGAGATCTCCATTCTGTCCACAGTTGGTAGAAATGGAGAGGAGAGTGTATTTGCATAGATGGACCAACTGAAGCCATCGTCTGATGGGCCAGCAGTGTCACAATCCACCACCTCAAATGGCCACTGGAATGAATTGTCTTGCTTTTATGTGATTCTCAGCTTAGGAAGATTTTCTCAATTCATAAGCTTAATTTTCTCATTTTTCTTTAAATAAAATGTCTTCATGAAGAATGTGAACTTTGAGGTGGTTCTGGAAGGAATGAGTAGGATGGGGTTTAGGGGTTCATGTAGCATGGGAAAGTGCTTTCTCCCAAGTACAGAGAATAAAGAGCACAGAGGTGGAAGAGCATGGGGTTCCAAAAGACCTGCAGATAGTTCTGTGGGTCTGACATGCGGGGGACACTGATTGTTTAGTATGAGCCATTATGGGCATTAAGTTCCTTTTAGGAGGTACAAAGATGAACCAATTAAGTCATTCATACATAAATTCATACACGTGAGACAGGTACATATTGAATGTGTACTATGTGCCAGACGTTACCATAGAGCATAGAGTAAGACATGGTCCCGATTCTTTTACCTACTGCTGGGAAATTCAAGGGCACCGTTCGTTCGGCTGCTGCTTGGGGGCAGGAGGGTCCAAGCTACATGTTTTGACCTCATATCAGTATTGACAAGAGAGTTATTTTGGGGTCTTTTGCCACATCTTTATTATTACCTAGAAAACGGAATATAAGAGGTCCTCCAAAAATGATTCCTCAATTTAAAAAATTTTAAAAATTGTATATTTAATGGAAAAGTACATTTTTAATTCATCCGAACTTTGTATGAGAGGTAATGGGTATTCAAAAAAGAGAGGGGTGTATAGCAAATGGGAACAGAAATTAGCTCAAAATGTATTTTCTAAGTCTATTTGGACAAAATTAAATGGATAGACTATGGTAATTCAACATGAAAAGGTTCGCTGGAATTAAAGCCTAGTAAGATGGAAAAAAAGTAAAGCTCCCAAAGTAGAGCGTAGGTCATTTCTAAATTTGTGTTTTACAGCCAGAATGCAGTTTACCTGTGGATAATTCTTTATTATAGAATTCTGCCCATTTCAACTGTACCCCAAGTTTATTTACAGTGCATTTGATAGCAGAATCATAGTCATTCGAATTTTCTTTTCTTTCTTTCTTTTTTTCCCTCTTATTTCTCAAATCATAAGGACTGCTACTTTAGGACCTAGAGTCAGAAACAGATGATTGAAGTATTGTAGTGAACCTAAACAATCTGCTTGATTTTAACGTCATTAAATTTGAAGTGTGTTTCTTGTAAATGAATGTAGGGCAGTAATCTCTTTAAATTTCAAAGAGTAAATTTTTAGACGGGCTATTAGTAAATGTGCTATTATAGCAAGATTCCAAAGAAATAATGGGTGGGAAATGAGTCGTTAATTTAGAAGCAGGTCCCTGTGGCCTCAGGTACTGGAATCCTGCCTTTTGATGATATAGTGCAAAGACCAAAGAAATTATCCAAAGCTTTTTAAAAGACTTCAAGAACATGACAGCTAGAATCTATAGACCCTAATTCCATCTCAAAGACTTCTACATCCCTCAGGTTTTAGCTCAATCTGTTGGGAACTCTTTTCCCAATATCCTTGATGCAAACCAAATAGAAAATGGATTCTCATTTCTAATATTTGCTTTACAACCATTTTTGCTAAACCATTTGTCTTGTTTGAAGCAAGGACTGCCCCACTTCTCACAATCAAACGTTCCCAAGATAACTCTAAACAAGTTATTTATTAAAATGTGAAAGGGAGTAGTGCAAATCCTCTGATTATAGGATTCCCTGTCGTTGAAATATCTCAACTTTTAAAATTAAGAGTTAGAATACTTCATTTATTTGGTGGATATAATGAAAACCCATTACTTGGAGCCTACTGTGGATAGCATCTTACTAACTAAATGATACCTAAAGATAGCTACTTACAAGAGTTGCACAACTGTGTTATTATTAAATAGGTTACATAAAACATCAAATAATTGATCAATTTATTTTGAAAAAGTCAACCCAATTAAAGAAGATGAACAAAAACAATTGTTCTACTGTAAGAAAAACTTGTTGCTTTTTGCCCCTGAGACATATAGATACAGCCCTAGTTCAACAACAGAAAAAAACAGTACTCCAGAGATATGCAAATTATGCCAACTATTTTTTATTTTCCTCTTTTGGATAAAATTCTTACATGAATATGTAGCATATCATTTATTTACTTATTTATTTACTTACAGAATTTTCCTACCAGTAGTAAAACTAAAAAAAAAAAAAAACCATAAAATAATTAAGAATCTTTGAGGAAAATACATTTAATTATATCAAATAGTAAAAAAGCAAAAAAGGTCAAAGTCATTTCAGCTCTTGAGTCAACATGATAAAGTTTTATTTCATTAAATAATATGCACTCTATTATATGACAAGTAAAATAGGTTAAGTTAAATCTAAAAGTCAAAGGTACAGAGACACCTTTTTGTGCATTTACTAATGACAATTTAAAAAGAGCAAGTAGTATAACTTGCATGAAATTTTGTGGGTCTTTAATGCTTAGTAAAATGTGTTCCTCCATTCCTTCAATTAATAAGTCTCAAGATCGCAAATGAGCTAAATAATTATTTTTAAAACATTTCATTGAGATGTTCCCCAAGCATTTCAGCTGTGAGTGAGAAAAATATATATATAATAGGAGGGGAGTTTTATAAAAACAATAAAAGATGGATGTATTCTTTATTAGTGTTAATTAAAGACCAAAGGTTATAAGGAAAATGTAAAAAAAAAGTATGTATTTTCAAATCCTATGTGTGTTTACTTGTTTTTCAACATTCAAAGATCCCAGTATGACTTTAACTCCTGTATGATGCCTTTGGAATCTTTTTTGTTATTTAGTTTAAGAAACAGCTCATATCTTTAAAGCTCTGGAATGGTGTAAATCATTACAGTGGTTTCACATTTTCATGGGATCAAGGAAACAACAGTAAGCTCATAAAACAGATACCACTAATTATGCAGACGAGAAGTCATAAAGTTACTAGGAGAAGCATGTTTTATATTCATGGACACATCATTAAAAGTTTAAGACATGCTATCAAATTCTACATTTTAATACTATACCCAACAGCATTAAACCCTCCCAACAAGAAAATCAGATTGTTTAATGATCCTTTTTTGTCACACTGGTTTTATATGTCTGCAGTTGAAGCAGATGTGGAGTTTGCATTGCTCGACTTTTTTTTTTTAATCACTGAACAATTAAAGAATCATTTTATCCTTTATGTCTAGTATTTGTAAAAGATCTGAATCATCTTCTGACATATTTTTCTTAAATAAAGTGTATTTATTGTGGTAATAAGCTTTAATTCCAGATAGCATGTGTGGATTTTTTAAATAACGACTTGAGTTTTCTTCAGACCATACAAAACCATAAGGGGGCTTCATAATGATAAAATAGAAGCTATTTTATACTAATTTCTAAAATTTAAACTAAAACTCAGAAAATAAAATCAAATTCCGGAGGCACATGTGCAAACACAAAGTGGTGTCTGTCACTAAGAGAAATCACGGAGAAATCCAAGGATCATACAAAACGTTAACGTTAGAGACAGCGATTTTAATAGATGTTTAGCACTGGAACATCACAAACATTTGCCAACACTGGGCACATATATGTAAACTGCAGCCTTTTTTCACTTGTCCCCAAAGAGAATGAAGATGATCTAATATCATGAGTTGTACACAATTCTAAAACGTTTCCCTTTGTACACAAAAAAATGTTTTTCATTCCACCATTTAAGCACATCTGATAGCCCCAGAATACACACTTTCTTGAGTATTTTAATGGGAATTTTACATGTTGATGGCTTCAAGCTTAATCTCAAAGTGAAAGTAAAATATAGCCATGGCAATTCAGAGATGAGACCCAAAAGGCTGCAAATGGGGAAAAAAAAAAGTAGAGTGATTAGTTGTTGGGGATAAGAAATAAACCATGGGAAAACAAAGTCGTTGAAAATACTTAAAAACTACGAGAGAGATTTATGCACCAGATCAGAGCCTGAACTCAAGGACCCAATCACTTCAAGGAATTTAGTGAGGGTTTATTACTGGAACGTGGTGAAGTCAGCTGTGCCGATGGATGTCCATGGGAAGAAGAGAGCTTGGCGCTGCTCTCCCGCTGTGTCATCTTACTTTGCTATGACTTCACCGTCATTCAATAATTTCCTCTTGAGTTTTTCATGCATGTAGTGAACTTCAAATGGTGAGAAAAGGTATAGATAAAATACTGAAAAAAAAAAATCCTCCTGCCTTGATTTTTGGATTCCTCTGATCAGGACACACACTGGTTTACAGTTTAAAAGTGATAATATGTCCCTCAAAATGCCCAGCAGCATGTTGGATAAACTCAAATTCATCAACATCGTGCACCACAACGTGACAACAGTTCTTCAAAACGAATTATCTTAAACTGAAACATGGAGGCAGAGGCAGATAGGTATATAATTAGATGACAGATCATGAGAGAGATTATTATACGCCAATTTACCTTTGGATAACATTGTGTTTGAGTCATACCCACCCACCAGCAATTACTAAACGTCAGGCATCATTCTAAGCGCTCTACGTACAAATTTATTTAATCCTCTTGACAACTTTAAGAAATAAATACTATTCTTTTATTATAATAATTTTTTTATTATGTTATGTTAGTCACCATACAGTACATCCCTGGTTTCTGATGTAAAGTTTGATGATTCATTAGTTGTGTATAACACCCAGTGCACCATGCAATACGTGCCCTCCTTACTACCCTAGAACTAGGAAGATCGGTAGGAGAAGGAAGGGATAAAGAAAGGAGATAAATACTATTCTTATCCCCATTTGATGGTGAGGGGACTGAGGTAAAGTCTGCCCGAGGTCCTAGACCTTGTAAATTCAGGAACTGGGATGGAAAACTAGGCAATTGATTATACTTTCTCAGAATATAATGTAATCTTGGTCTATTTCACAAATCGTGTAATACATATAAAAATTACAAAGCCTTTTAATTATCTACAGATATTCTTAGGATACATGCACTTATTTTATTAACACACAAAAACCTGTATGCTTTCTGCTGTCAGAGTCTCCACTTGTGAGCAAGTCTTCAGCCCGAGGTATCAAGAACATGTCGATTTTGACACTAAATCCATTTAACCTGTAATCGTAAGAACTGCAAAGTTGGTTCTTTGAGGTTAACAGATAAGTAGCCATTTCTAGTGAAATTACCGACAGACGGACTTTTAGGAATCTAAGCTTTTAGGAGTCAGCTTTTGCAAATTCGGGGCTGGTTTTAATTTAAGCCCTGCAAGGGAAAAACAACAAACTTAGAAGAAAATATGGTTACTCATTTGCATCTCCAATTTAATAAGGCCTGTAATTGTTCAGATACCAAAGTTAGCTCCAAATGCTTCTCGACCAAACGCAGCTGCTCGGCAACCGAACACTGATTTGATTTTTCTGCAGGGTACATGTTCCCTCGCTGTTCTCATGATGAATAAATAATGCCACGATGCCGTAGAGTTGCGGACCTTGCCCTTCTTGTGAAAAGGGCTGTATCTGCTTATTCTCAGACATTCACGATCCTAAAGGAATAAGACACCAGAGGCCTGTGAATGAGAAGGGCTTTTCAGACGTACAAAGCCTTCGCTCCTGAATCCACCTTAACCAGTTTGGAGAAAAGAGCTTTTGGCACCAAGGCATCCTTTAGGAAAGACTGATAATGATCACTAAAGACGTACTGGGGGCTGCTGCCTCACTCACTTCAAAGGATTTCTCTCTTAATCAACATTAAATCATCATTTTGCCGGGGATATAAGGACAGCTGTACACAATCTATTTGTTTTAAAACAGATTACAGCCAGGTCCGTCTGCCAAAGTATAAACTTCTTAATGTTGCATGTGCTTTAATATTTTTTAACTTGGAACTTTTATTTGCAAGTCGGTGTCCCAAATTAGCATTTCTATCTTAGTTTATGGATCGCATCTTCCCATAAAAGCTGAGCTAATAGTTTTATCAATTACCCAGATGATTTATACAACCAAACGAAATAGACTGAAACAAAACTTTCCAATATAAATCACCCAAGTATTTTAGGCTGAAGCATCTGAAGTCTCAACTCGGGATGTCGTTTTGCGTGTCCTGTGCACACACCGCACCAGGGCGACTGTCTTGTTGTCTGGTATTAACCGTCTGACATATACAGTTGTGTCTCTCCTTTGTTTCTTCTCTGAAATGTACACGCACGTGCCCTACATCTTTTACCTTTGTTTTGATCCTGTGACATTAGCAACCCTAATCCTCCTTATCCCTTGGTGGTCCTGATAAGTCAAGGATAACTACAAAGACATTTTATTGCCCAATTAAAGAAAAGATTTTTTTAAAAGATAATGAGCCAGGGCCCTAAATTTCAGCCCCAGTTGATCTCGCCAGTTTTATGCAAAAGGACATTAGAACCCAATATCTAAAATCAATCAACGATCATTACTTCAAAATTATATATATTAAGTAGATACAATATAAATTAAGTAGATGCAATTTCTGCTGCATTGAATTACAGTCAACTAATACAGAGTTGTTACTTAGTTAAATTCGGTTCAAAACAATATCATTAGCAATATGAATGATGATATAATTAGAGAGTATTCATGGTATACAATATTTCTATTGATTTTTGAGTAGTTTATGCTTATTGATAATCCATTCTGAGTCATTACCTCCATTGTGCTGCTTACTGAATGGAACAACAGAGATTTTTACTAAATTACTTTGCTACAGTATTAGATGGGAATCAGTGAATATTTCTTTTGGTCTTATAATTGTAGCATCTCTTGCTAGCAACATGTTTTGAAATCTTTTACATTTTTGCTAGCAATGTGGAAAGAAGAAGAAATGTGGGTTAGAATTTTCTTTAACATATATACCGGAAGATGGTGCTTTATGACTGCACAGAATCTTAAATTAACAAAACACTACTTTTTCAATTATTGTTTAGATTGTGCAGGCACTAGTGGAGATTTTGAATGTTTATCATGAAGGTCCATTTAATTTCTATTGTTTTCCATTGCCGAGAGGAGTTTTAGAAATGAAAAACTGAAAGAAGTGAAGAGCCACAGAGTAGAAGACACGCAAGACCTTGGATGGTTGAGCACCTCTTTTTCTCCTGTTTACATTAGAAAAAGTGCCAATTGCCAGTAAAGGGAGTGTCATTGAGCCTCCCTCTAGGAGTGATACCGTGCGGAACTCTAACCTCTTCTCAACCACATGTCCTAAGCGTAGAGAGATCCAGGAATGGAAACCTTTAATTATAGCTATGCTACCTTACACCTTCCAAGGCAGGAGGAAACTTTGGTCTCTGTCCATATTTTGAGTGCTGACACATTTCATAAATGGTTTATGGAAAGTCTAAAAGGACTCCTGTGTCAAGACTGTTCCAGGACAGGTCAGCAATGGATGAACAGAAGTCTCTAATATAGTTCAGAAGATCTGGAAGTTACTTCTTGTTCTCTCTTCTGCATTATTCCCCTTCATTGTCCCCAAGCCTACAGCTCTCCTGACAAAATTCCTGTCGTTCTCACTGAATTTGTGGGTCCTCAAGTGGCCAAAACTGGAACAGTGATCAGGCAGTATAACTTGGTGATTGAAAGCATGGGTGCTTGGGGCCCCTGGGTGGCTCAGTAGGTAAAGTGTCTGCCTTCGGCTCAGGTCATGATCTCAGGGTCCTGGGATCCAGTCCCGCATTGGGCTCCCCGCAGGGAGTCTGCTTCTCCCTCTCCCTCTGTCGCTCCCCCTGCTTGTGCTCTCTCTCTGTCAAATAAATAAATAAAGTCTTTTTTAAAAAAGTTCACTCATTGAAAATAAAATTGTCCTAGTGATAATGCCCCTTTTACATAGACAAGATAGGCGTCTTTTATAAAATTCAATGGTGTGTGTGTGTGTGTGTGTGTGTGTGTGTGTGTGTGTGTGCGCTACCTGTATGCTATGTTACCTGGCTAAATTTTTCCAAGTTTTTATTTAAATTCCAGCTAGTTAACATACAGTGCAATATTAGTTTCAGGTGTAGGATTTAGTGATTCATCACTTACATACAACACCCAGTGCTCATCACAAGTGTCCTCCTTAATACCCATCACCCATCTAGCTCATCCCCCTGCCCACCTTCCCCTCCAGTAGCCCTCAGTTTGTTGCTACCTGGATAATTTTTGAGTGGAATATAACCATTAGCAATACCTTTAACCAATACCGTCCTTTAAAATACATGAAATACAATTCATTTTATATTTAATTTCTTCATATCAGCTCTAACATGCTCTTATTTTTCAGGGGCTTTTCATATTCTGGTAATTTCATTGGTTTTCTTTTAAATACTTTTCTGGTTTATCAATTATTTTCCTGCCCTCGAATATATGAAGTTTTTGCATTTCAGCAGCTCTAAGTAATCCTTTGTTAATATTTCAGCTATCCATAATTTTTCCCCCATTCAATAGTAAGGATTCTGATATTTCCATATTTCAAAGGTGTTCAACTTTGTGCAACTTTGGCCATAAAAATATACAAAATGACAGAACATTATTTCTAAAAATGAAAATTATGAGATGCCCACAAAAGATTATTGCGAGGACAAATAGCTTATGAGAATGTTTTGATTAAGAATGTTGTGTGTGTGTGTGTGTGTGTGTGTGTGGAGAAAAGATAAAGAAAGAATAAATGTTTGCACCACATAACACGTGAAGTAAAATTCTTACTTAAGACTTGAGAAGTTCTAAGAAGCCCAGTCATAAAATGCTTGGATGTGTTTCCTCAGTGTTGAAACCTAGATATGTCACTCTGATGGAAAAAATTCCACTGGTGATATGAATTCTGGAGCTTAAGGATAAACTGTTAGCTATCAAACCTCTAGAGATGATGAACCAGTTAGGCGTTCAGACTAAATAAATACTTTGATGATGGTTTGTGGAACGCAGCAATCAAAGTCTTTCCGCTGCTTCACTTGGGAGCTGGGTGTCTTCTCAGGAATTCTGAAGACAGCTGCTCACATCCATCATATAAATCAACCTAAAAAGTAAATTCCTCCTCTCTCCTAATTATGGCTCTTAATAATTATCTCTTACTTTGGAGTCATAATCATTTTTGTTCGAGAAAGCAAGGAGAACTGTGCTTGGAATCCTTTTGTGGTGTTATGTCAGTTAGTGATGTTGGAATGATCATTTCACCCTGTAATTAATCACAATATTCACTGCGTAGCTTTATGCTCTGCCCTCACAGATTGGAATGCTTTTTGTGATAAGGTGATAATAATATTTAATATTTGTTGAGCACTTACTACATACCAAGTATTATGCTGAGCACTTTATATATATTTCCTCATTTAATTCTCAAAGTAATCTTACAGGGACTATTATATATCAGAGAATTTAAGTAATAGCTCAATGGTACACTCTTAGTGGCAGAACCAGGACTGGAACGTATGTAGTGCATGAGGCTCTAGTGCCCATGTTCTCTCTCTTTTTTTTTAAGATGTATTTATTTATTTATTTATTTATTTATTTATTTATTTATTTATTTATTTGACAGAGAGATAGAGAGAGAGCACAATCAGGCAGAGCGGCAGGCAGAGGGAGAGGGAGAAGCAGGCTTTCCACTGAGAAGGGAGCCTGATACGGAGCTCGATCCCAGGACCCTGGTTGAACTTCTTCGAGTAAAGCTGAGTTTTCATTCTTTGTGGCAGAGCCAGCTAAGAAGTTGGCAAACCTAGCACCCACCACGTTCTCTAATCCCTGCTCCCCTCTTTAGTTTAGTTTACACTTCCCTGGTGTTAGCACCCCATATTGCCCCTACCACTTGCCGCACAGTGCCCTCTCCTGTCCCAAGACTGCCTTCCCAGAGGAGAGCCCTTCCATCACAGTGTATCCCACTGAATCTTACCACTGCAAGCTGTTCACAACCCCCAGGGAAAAGATGGGCTAGTCCCATTCATGATTAATGTTATTAGCTGCTGAAGTGGCTTCGGTAATATCAACTTTAAATATTTTATGTTTTAATAAGAATAAAAGTCTATGTTTCCATGTGTTTGCTTTTCCAAGAGTTAGGAAGTGATTCCTTAACAATTAATAATTCCAAATGAACAGTAAATCTTGACATTTCTTAGAGGTGAGAACTTTCTGGAACTTCATGTAGGAAATCACCGACTTCACCCTCACATATTGCTATACATTTGACCACCTGACACAGCATTTGCTATACTGCATCATTTTTTTAAGACTTATTTATTTATTTTAGAGAGAGAGAGAGAGACAGTGTGAGCAGGGGGAGGGGCAGAGGGAGAGAGAATCCTCAAGCAGATTCCTCACTGAGCGTGGAGCCCCATGTGGGGCTCAGTCCCAGGACCCTGAGATCATGAACTGAATCAAAATCAAGAGTCAGACGCTTAACCAACTGAGCCACCCAGGCGTCCCTCTACCACACCATTTTATTCAAAGTAGCATACAGATGATTTCTTAGATTGTTCTCACTTTATGTCAAAGAAGCTATATGAAATAATTCCACCTAAAAGAAAGAAACAAATTAAAAATTTCCTGACCTTTTCGAAATTAAAGATAAGATCTTCTAACATTTTAAATGATATGTGGGGGGGGGGTTATATTTACACAGAAAAAATGGCTAATTACTCAAGGTTTTCTAAGCTTTCTGTATTTTGTATTTGTAGTCCGTATATGGGAAAGTATCATGAAAACTGTATTAGATAATTTGATAAATAACACTGATTGTGTCTCGGCAAAGTGAAGAAATAGAGCAATTATCAAAAGAAGGGTCCTCCCAAAATGCTCAGTTTTGTGAAGTATCTATAACATTGAGACAACATGACATTCCAGCTTGAACTATGTGAATAATTGGCTCAATTCTCCAATTTATTTTGCAAATGTAGTCACCATCAGAAAGATAAAATTATATCTATTATAAAGAGACCTCAAAAGGCTGAGCCATTCAGGTCAGAAAATTGAAAACAAAGCCAAATGTTTACTCAAAATCAAACCCAGAACTTCTTTTGAAATTCACTGAAAGAGCAATCATTTCCAATGTCTTTTCACCTTCTGGTACGAGATGGAAGTCAAACTGGAAATACTGAAACACTTTAAGAAAGGCAGTAAAACAAAAACAAGCCTTCTTGTAAGACTTCCAGATGAAAGAGTTTTGAATAAGCATTTAATCATGTGGATCCTGGTTCAAGCCAAGCTGAACCTCAAAGGTTTACCTGCACTCATTATTTAGAATTCACAAAGAAATGGAAATGCATTGCATCTATTGGGAACATAGAGGATGAAATGATTTTTGCGAGGAAACTGAATCTTTACATTAAGCCCAGAGTTGTGATCCATCTGGCAGGGAAGACTGAAGGCTGCCCTTCTGCCAGGCTGTTGGGAGGTAGTTTTGTTTTCAAATTTGGGGCTTTCACAATGTGAGTCTTTTTTTTTTTCTTTACTTGCACAGGATGTGAAGTTTAAATCCATGTGCCAGCTGATTTTTCTAGCCGATTTTGCATTTCTGTAGATTTGTTTAATGAAAGAGTGTTTTGATTTAAAAAAAAAAGTGTCCTTGGAAAAGTAGTTGTTTAGAATATGACAAAGAATGTTACTAAAACTAAATGTTATTAGCTACCTATCAACTGTTCACAAGCACAAATTTGATGAATCATAATTTAAATTTAATTAGCGTAGTGAGTCAATTAAGAATGTCCTTCTCCAAACATGTTTTTGAACTTGTAGTATTTTGCAATTGATTCTATGGTTGACCGGCTGCCACACTGGCAGATCAACCTAGTAAGACTTTATATTTTCTCCTGTGCCCTAGAGATGAAACCAATAGTCAAAGAGGAAAAAAAAAAAATTAAGATCAGGATTTTTCTGTAAGCAGAATTACCTTTCAGAATACCAGGGTCAACTTTCCTGACATTTGTCTTAAGAATTACTAAGATTGTAAACTGAATAAATTGGCACTACCAAGAGGTGGCCCTAACATAATCTGGCATAATTCCAGAGCTCATTTTATTTCTCTTTCCTTTTAGAAGGTGACAGCACCTCTTCCCTGAGACAGGATATCCAAGCACACTGTATACACACTCTGAAAAACCATGCTTACAACTGTCACATGAAAGAATTTACAAAGTTACATTTCCACACTGTTTTGGCTTCCTCCACATCCTGACAATAACCAGACTATATGTTTCACTTGTTCTGAAGCCATATATAAATAATAGAATGATATAAAGAATAAAACAAACTGCTTTCCAAAAACGGAGTCTGTAAATCACAGGGTGCAGCAAGTTTTGCTTCTAAAACGTCTAAACTCTTCCTGGGTGCCAGTAATATCTGCCACAAAAGAGGCACTGAATTACTTTTGATATGGACTGGCTAGTCTTACAAACGGGAATTACTGAAAAAAGAAAAAACAAAAGAGAAACCCTGGGAATATTACTTCAAGGAGTTTATCATAGATGGAGTTAACAGCACCACGGAAAAAGGGAGCATATGTTAAATAAGTAATAGATAAAGTACTGTCTTATTAAGAACCTAAACAATGGATACCTGGCCGCTCAGTTGGTTAAGTGTCTGCCTTCGGCTCAGGTCATGATCCCAGGGTCCTGGGATCGAGCCCCGCATCAGGCTCCCTACTCAGCAGGGAGTCCGCTTCTCCCTCTCGCTCTCCCTCTGTGCTCTCCCTCTCTTTCTCTCTCTCTCTCAAATAAATAAATAAAATCTTTTAAAAAAAAGAACCTAAACAATGAGAGGGATTGAAATCAATGTTCGTATTTCATTGACCACTGTGCCCTAAGTCATCACTAGTGACTCTCCTGGACCAAATTTGAAGGTCGTGTGGTTTAGGTTAGTGATGTTTAGGTGTTTCATTACTATTATTATTATTATTATTATTATTATTGTTAAGCTCCTTTCTAGAAATATTACATACATAAAGTGTGTAAATAGTAAGCATGCAGCTCATTGAATTTTTACAAAATAAATATTCCTAAATTATTGCACCAAATCAAGAAATATATATAAATGGAATCATGAAGTAGATAGTCTTTTGTGCCTGTCTTCTTTTGCTTAACACGACTTTTCTGAGACTTACATGGGTTGGTGCATGTTGACGATCCTCATTCTTTTTCATTGTTACACAGTATTCAATTCTGTGACTACCCCACAGCGTATTTCTCCATTCTACTGCTGCTGGACATTTGGGCCATTTTCAGCCTTATGCTATCACAAATAGCGCTGTTCTAAATATGATCATATTTGCTTTCTGACGTACATTCCTGTGTGTTTCTGTTACAGGTATACCTAGAAGCGGAATTTCTGGGTCATAAGGGACACACGTCTTCAACTTTAGTAGATAACGCTCAACAGTTTTCAAAGCGGTTGTGCCGCATGACATCCCCACTGCTGGCTTATCAAATCCCCATTTGCCCCACATCTTCTCTAACACTGGAAGCTGCCCTTTTCATTTTAGCCATTTTAATTGGCATATAGCGGTAAAACCTAGTTTTTCTGATGACTCATGAGGCTATACAGCTCTTCACATGAATAGTCCATTGGCATATCCTCTTCTGTGAAGTATCTGGTGAGGTCTTCATAGTTTCATTTCGCTTAAGTGATTTCACTTTTCTCTCCTTTCAGGTGCAAAGTTGTGTGTGTGTGTGTGGAAGACCAACTCGGAGCAGTCCTGTGAAAAATCACGCACTGCTCCCTCAGTCCTCACAGTTCTACCAGGTAAGTCTCACTTAAACCTCCACTCCCCGCCCCCCCATTTTTTTATCAGTAAGAATACTGGGTCCCAGGGATGCCTGGGAGCCTCAGTCAGTTGAGCGTCTGCCTTCAGCTCAGGTCAAGATCCCAGGGTCTGGGGATCGAGTCCCGTGTCAGGCTCCTTGCTCAGTGGAGAACCCGCTTCTCCCTCTGCCTCTGCTGCTCCCTCTGCTTGTGCTCTGTCTCTCTCTGACAAATAAATGAATAAAATATTTTAAAAAAAGAATACTGGGTCCCAGAGAGGGAAACTAAGTGATCAAGGCAATGCAACTCATAATTCCTAGAGGTAGGATTTAAATCCAGGGTATATCTTTAGGTTTCTAATCTTTTCACTTAGAGTCTTGAATCTAGGCAAAGTTGTCATAACAAAGACATACGATCTAATACATAATGAAGAATACTCAAAAGGAAGCATTTGAAATGTCTGTTTGCACTTATTCTCACATGTCTTTGGAACAATTCATATCCTACAGAAGACAGGAGTTATTTGTGGCACTAAAGTCCCAGCCAAGCAATTCTTGCAGAACCACAGACTAGAATTCCAGACTATTAGAAACAAGGAGAAGGAAGGGAAGAACGAAAGGGGGGTAAACAGAAGGGGGAATGAACCATGAGAGACTATGGACTCTGGGAAACAAACTGAGGGCTTCAGAGGGGAGGGGGGTAGGGGAATGGGATAGACTGGTGATGGGTAGTAAGGAGGGCACGTATCGCATGGTGCACTGGGTGTTATACTCAAACAATGAATCATGGAATGCTACATCAAAAACTAAGGATGCACTGTATGGTGACTAACATAACATAATAAAAAATAATTTAAGAAAAAACAAGGGGTCTTTAGCTATATATATTTATGATGCCACTTATCCATCCTACAGACTGGAACAAGTGATCACCACATTTGACATTTCTACAAATCACTGAGTCCAAGTCAGAAGCACAGAGTTTCAACGTCACATTTTACCTACAAAATTCTCCTGGTGAAAACACATTTTACTAAAGCATTCAAAATTGAATAGAGCTAACTTACTCATCTAGGTTTCCTGGGCCTTTAAGTGGATTCCAAACACAGAAGACATTCTTTCAATTTAGATAATGTTTAAATTGAGAAAGAGAGAAAAGGCAGAAAGGAAATCTGTCATGCCATATGAGTGGAAACAGTTGACAGGCCAAATATATGGTGGTTTATTAAGAGATTACCTAATTATAGAACTTTTATTATGCACATTATTGTAATCAGCATGCTCTCTGTCTACTTCAAACATGGCTCAAACTGGTCCCCCAGCTTACTGTCAAGACGGATCAAAACAGTTCCATTTGTTGCGCCATCAGAGCATTCTGAATTCTGCAAGACATAGAGCGACACCGTCTGTACCCTACAGACAAATGATACACATTGAAAGCCAGAATTTTAAGTTACTTAATGCCTTTTCTGGCTCTTAAAAATATACACAAATTTAAGTAATAGACATACAATGACGTTTAGATTAGCAATTAGAACATTTTACTCTTTATTTTACTATAAATTAATCCAATGCTCACAGCAGTGCAGGATGAACCCGGAAGGAGAAATGGCTTCTAGACCTTGTGAGATTTTACCTCTCTTGCCTTCCCCATAAGTGGGGAGGACAGACGTCATATCTCGAGTGTTTTTCAAGAGGAAAGCCCAGCACCTTTCTATAGTACTGTTGCTTCCAGTTGTAGGAAAGCTTGAGTACTTGGGGGAAAAAGAGCCCCCAGCACAAGACATCAAGTGTAATGGAGGAGAGGGATTTGCTTGGTTGGCTTCTTAATCGTATGTAGCTGGGTACAAAATCCTGGCTCTGCACCTTGCTAGCGGGGTGACTGCAGGCAATTAACTCAACCGCCAAAGGATCTTAATCAAGGAAAGAATGATCCTTGGAGAGTTGGAGGAAATTCTGGGGAGAGAAATAAGAAAGATTCAAATGGAAGGGGAAAGCCTTCACACGTATACCTCGTCCCCACATTCCCCAAGTAACTTCTCTTGGAAAACCAGGACACAGGTCATGAGACAATATTGAATCCTCTGTGTGGACAACTTCCCATGTGCTAAGTGCTTTACGTATTGAAGACTTTGACACACGTGTGCACATACACACAGACAGAAATACGCAGTATGCCTCCTGGTCTCTTCAGTTCCTCCTCTCCATAGACAAATTTAAAGCCCAAGCTTCTTTACAGTTGGATACTCATAATCAGATTCCAACTAGTATCCGTGCATCACCACACTCGAGACTCGCTGGCTTGTTAAAGCTACGCTGTCGGTTTTTTACAACAACCATTTCTGAGGAACCTCTCCTGATCTCTTGCGTGGTCTCCTGCCAGGGGTATTCGTCAGTTTCCTCACCTCTGAAATAGTAACAACAGTACCTTTTACATAGAGTTGTTACAAGAATTAAATATAATTCTTGAAAAACTACTTAGAACATTGCCTGGCACATAATAAGAGCAATGTAAATCTTTGTTAAATAAAATAAATCTCTCTTGTTGTCATTTAACTTTTCATAGTTTGATTTCTTTTCTCACTCAGTTTTCCTTGGGGGAAAAGATCTGTGTCATGGGTGTTTGTGTTTCCTACAGGAAGGCAGAAAACCAGGCCAGGAGAAAAAAAAGAAAGAAAATGATCTCTTATTGAATAGTTCCAATGAACTAAGCACTGAACTAGATGTTTTTTGAATAGATGTTCCCATTTAATCTTCCAAAGAACGCAGTGAATTTAGTAAGATTCTTCCTGTTAAAAAAAATGAGAAAACAGGATCAAAGAAGATCAGTTTCTTGCCAACTAGGCATAATAGTGGCTCAAACCATAACTTTGAGAGATTTTGCCTTTCATAGGCTTCTGTTCATTTCTAAATCTGGCTTTTTAGAATTTCCAGGCTGAAACGTGTTGAAAGTTGTGGTAGTAATGACAGCTATCACATCATCTAGGGCGTGTCATCCACTCATTTACCTAGTTACCTTCTATATACCTATGTCTTCTTTCCTAGTTGTCATACTGTGTGCTGTAAGCTTACAGCAAACCCACTGGCACTTGTTAACCATAGCAAGTGGCATTTCTGAAACTGGATACCCAGCAAGATGCTAATAGATGTCCTCTGAAAAATCAGTTCTGTGATCAACGATATTGGAGAAATTAACTAGATTAAACAAATTTAAACTGGTTGCTTTGTTGCATTACTTCTCGGAAGTTTGAATACCTCAGTATTGCCGTTATATCCTAGGAGGTTATAGAATATGTAACCATGCCAAAATGCATTTTACTACAGGATTTTTTTTTTATTTTACCCATTAACATCTCACAAGCTACTGGTGTTCAACAGACCGTGGTTTAGAAAATTCTGGCGCTTTTTTTTTTTGGGGGGGGGGGTAAGAGACCAGACACAATGAGGAAGCACATAAAAGTTGAGAACAAGTTAACACAAATATCAGACTATCAAGAGGAACCTCCAAGCCAAAGAACAACATTTTAATAGGACACTTATAAAAGTAGCTTTTACAGGCCAGTGGTTAGAACCATGCCCAGTTCTTTGTGGAAACACAGCAATATAGGCTTAATAATAAATGGATGAATATGAGCCAATTATTCTACTAAAAAATGCATCACTGTTTCTTTTCCTCATCCTATGTGGATTCAAAGTTACAAAGTTACAGAAAGGAAGAGGGCAGAAATAACAAAACACTTCAAAATGTTGATGTCGCTATTGAAATTAAGCTACTTATTCAAGAACTTCTAAAAGGTTGTCTGTTTATTTAATAAATATTTGATGAGGAAATAAATAAAGAGAAAATCAAAGCAAGAAGAGGGAGACTGTGGAAGGGGCACTAGTACAGAGCCAAGGAATAGACCTTTGAAAATAAAGACCAACGTGCCTGTGCACGGGCACACACACACACACATACACACACTCACACCCCAATCTCAAGCATTCTGTAAAAACTCTTCCTTACTCTTCTGAGGCAAACATTTAAATCTTTTTACTATCTTTTTAAAACAGACATTGCTGAGGGCAAGAGAAAATATGTCACATGGGGAGATTTTGACATGGTTTTGAATTATTCAACCACAAATATGCCAAATTTATTTTGGACAACAAGATTGACAGAAGAGAAAAGGAATGAGAAAACAAATGGGCCATTTGGTTTGTGAAGGTGTTTTGTTTTTTTTTTTTAACACATCTCTCTTTCTTCATTCCTCTACAAATCTCCCCCCCACCCCCCGCCCCGCTTCCTACTCTGTTTTTCTCCAAGACCTATTTTGGTTACTCCTGAACTGGCCTTTCATGTTTAAGAAAATATGGTCTTTAGAGAAGAAAGAAGGAGAAAAAGAAAGAGAGAGAGAGAAAGTAATTAGAAAAATGAGGAAATGGATCAAAGATATTTCTGGTGAAAGAGATTTCTAGATGAACTGCAGAGGTGAGAACTCTACGGAGCATCATGTGACATCCAGCAATATTCTTAAACTGTGAAATTTCAGAAACGAATAGCAGTA
Source organism: Ursus americanus (assembly GCF_024610735.1). Lineage (NCBI taxonomy): Eukaryota > Metazoa > Chordata > Mammalia > Carnivora > Ursidae > Ursus > Ursus americanus. The sequence goes on from NC_142139.1 coordinate 60,014,673, forward strand.
CTTGTTGTCTCCTTCCTCATTTCATGATCACACATCTGGATGTGGCCCAGAAGTGATTCTTGGTGGAATAGACCAACTAAAACCAATTCATTTGTTCATCTTCCTTGTTCACGCTTTCCCTTTCTGCTTCATATACAGCAAGGACCCATTATTCCAGCACTTTCTTTTTTTGAACCACAACTCCCTGTGCTATTTCGAGGAGGGTGCCGGCCCTGGTTACAACCATTACGGAGAGAAAAGAGGTTAAGAGGGAGTAAGAATGTGAGTGTAAATGCATGGGCAAAATATAAAAGACTTTCCCGACCGCCTTGAGTTGCTCCATATGTTCCCGTTGTTTTAATGGCAGCCCTCAATAGGAGCACGGTATCTTTTAGTCCCGTGTATAAATTCGCTCTGTAAATTAACATGTTGGCTTGTGCTCCCCTGGTGTTTAAGAAGGTGAGTGATGACCTTGGTGGGAGTATGTTTGTGTAGAAATGTGTCATAAAAGATGATGTCTTGGCCCCAGAAATGCAGGGTCCAGGTTTAGTCATTTGTTAAAAAAAAAAAAAAAAATACCAGAGTTAAACATAACTAACACATCATGAGAGGAAGGCTCTTGCCAAATGTGACTTTTTTTTTTTTGAAACTGAAATGTCAGCTTTTACCCTGTGTTTTTAAAGGAATATTTTTAGCATTTTGCTTTAAAGAGTTTCCCTGCTGATTCTGATCACGTTTTAAGTTAAAAAACAAACCAATGAGTGGCGTACATTTTTCACTAAGACATTAAAATGCGATCAATTGATTACTCTCCTCTTGTACATTTATTGGATAATTATGGATGAAATTCAATGTGGCATTTATTTTCTGACGTGATTAGGATTTGGCAGGTTTCATGCATCCATTTATACTCTCATTTTGAGGCTTGGCCATTGAAAAATTAGTAATAGATTTGAGTGAGGAGTTGTTTTGTTAACCTTCTTCTCCCTATCGTTTGTGTTACTAGTTTCCATTTTATATGTGAAATAAAATAAGTAAGTTTATGCCACCCACCCACAGAATTCTTTGGCAAGTCACATTTGAAGGGAAGGCCCAAAGACAAATATCAAAAGCAGACTGGCTTCATCCATCTACACTGCTTCCCAGAAAGCAGTTCCCATAATGCTCTGCTGTTCTCACACTAGTTAATCGATTTTTTTAAGGCACAAATAAAACCCATATTTCAGGCTGACCGCATTGCCATGTAGGGTGATTAGTGTAACATGTATTCGGATGTCACATATGTCCATAATGTGCTCTTAATATAAGAGGCAGCCATATTACAGAAGCATGCCGTAAATGCAGATTCCTGAATATATACCTTAAAGAAAATACACTAATGATAAGTAAGAAAATGACTAAAAGGGGTGCCTGGGTGGCACAGCGGTTGGGCGTCTGCCTTCGGCTCAGGGCGTGATTCTGGCGTTATGGGATCGAGCCCCACATCAGGCTCCTCCGCTATGAACCTGCTTCTTCCTCTCCCACTCCCCCTGCTTGTGTTCCCTCTCTCACTGGCTGTCTCTCTCTCTGTCGAATAAATAAATAAAATCTTAAAAAAAAAAAAAAGAAAATGACTAAAAGTATTACATGCACCTGAAATCTTCAACTCAAGTTTTCCACACAGTCACCCGAAGTCTTATCGATGGTTTACTATCTCCAAGGAATGCCTAGATCAATAAAGTTCTCTCAGCGAAGATGAAATATTATTGTTATCTACAGGAACAGTGGAAAGTAACTACTAAATTATTTGCTAAGTGCCACACAGCCTGTGCCTGGAAAGATTAAGTAAAATTCCTTATGGTTTGAACTATGCATATTAACCTTATAACATCGCGCGTTAGCTTAGCCTAATGGAACATAAACTCTAATGCAAAACTCAGTATGTTCTGCTCAGATCAAAGTTCATGTTCCTGGATTCAGAGTGATAGCTGGGAGGTTCGCTGCATTAAAGCCCCACAAGCTTATTTCTAACTTCATGACCACATAAACAGTGCCTTCCTTCTCTGGGCCATTCTTTATCTATTAAGTGGGGATGCTTTTAAATTAGCATTTAAATGATACATTTTTCACTTACCCTGTTGATTGTCTCTGATAATAAATTCAGGCGGCTGTAAACTATAGCCATAAAGACAAAGTCATAACCTGAATGACATGTCATACTTTCTTGGCACTAAAGTTTCTTTAAAAATTTTTTATTTTATGGTAAACTTACCTCAACATAAATCTGAGTCATCATTTCTGTTAAGAGCCTCGTTCTTGGACAATCGTTTAATTGCTTTTCCATCGTTGTTTTTGTTTTCGTTTTTGTTCTCCCAAGGATGTCAACCTTTTCCAGAACTTGCTTATCTTTTTACTCTTGATACTTCTTCCAATGGTAAAATTTTAAATCGTAGAGGTGAAAATGACCACAGAAGTAGGCCTATTCCTCGAACACTAGAGCAGACAGACACCCAACTGATGCAGATCTCCCCATGCCCACACAAGGATAAATACTCACTCGCTCGTTGCAATTATTTTTCAAAAGCATCTCTCAAGTTGCACATTATGGAAATGGGCTCCATCCGTATGCCTGTGCCTGGTACTCAGGCCTGGTAAAGATACCACGGTGACTGCTGGCAGCCTCTGGACCCAAAACATATGGGACATTCTCAGTTACAGGGAAGGAAATTCTCTTGAAAGGATACAAAGACGAACAAAACAGTTGCTTTTCTTCACCATAGAGATGAACAAATTAGCATTCTGTTAATGAGTACAGCTTTTTTGTTTTGTTTTTCTAAGTACAAAATGAAAATGAAAGACCATGAAAGTCAACTTAGAACAGCTGATTTTTGTTGAATGTTTTCAGTTTATTACAGGATGAACTGGAGAGGTGGGCTCGAAGAGTCTTCATCAAACCAAAGATATTACAGAAAAGAGAACGTAAGCACCCCCCGCCAAAAATGATAGGATGAAAAGCATGTGAGAAGTAAATCTGCATTCAACCACCATACAGATTAGGTTCCACTCTTTTAATCCCATTTTCGCTTAAAATTATATGTTGGAATTTTTTTTTTCAATTGTGAATACTTCCAAAGTAGAACTGCAGACGGTTCCTAGTAAAATTTAAGAGGGGAAATATGGGGAAAAGCTGAGTGATAGCTTTCTCTCACTTTCAAATAGTGATAGAGTGATTACTACGGTAAGGCAATGCATAAAGGCATACGAGTTGGAATATTTTCTTTCGTTGGCCTTTTCCTCCTTCCCCCGGCAGCTCCCATCTATCTGATTTTTATTTTTTAAAGTAAAGCTCATTTTTTGAACCTTCTCGAATCCTTTTCGATCAGGGGCTCGTTCCACTGGCCACAGCTGCTGCTCTCAGTAGAACGTTTGCAAACAGGCATGGTGCAGCTTGCACATCTCGTTTGAAGCCTGAACTGGTCCCTCAATGCGCTACCATTTCTGAGGAAAAGCTGAAAACTGGGAACTGAGCTCAGCCATTCGTTGAAAATGTCAGGGTTTTTTTGTTTTGTTTTGTTTTGTTTTAGTTTTACTAAAACATTCAGATTTCCTCTCTTAAGAAGATAAAATTGACCCCTGGTTTTGAGATACAGGAACGGAAGCCTCATGTCCAGTCATTAGACAACTGAATGTTCTACACTGCAATTTTTTAAATGGGACTTGTTTGTGATAACTGGGAACATTTGAGCAGGGGTGAGATGGGTTGCTGGGGTGATACTGGCAAAAGAACACTCATATAAAAAGAAACAAAAAAGAAATACATAGAAAAATAGAGAGTGGAAGTGAAAGTAATTTCAAAAAAAGAATAAAAGACCTGGGGCGCGTTGCTGTTCATTTTAATTCATTTTTCACCTTTTGAAAATATGATTTTCCACTTCCTCAATGTGAAGCAACAGAGTCGTAAAACGTAAACAAAGTAAGTAACACCTAAAACAAAATTTAGCAGACGTGAAGTAATAAAAAAGACAGTGAGAAATGTGACAGGAAAGACGATTACTGTTTTCTTTCAATGCAAAAAAGAAAAAAAAATCTTCAAAATAATTAACGTTAAGAAAACCAAGGATCAAGATACATTCAGAAATAGCCTCTGTCATACTCACGTCTGTGTCTTTTCCACGTTCTAAACGCCAGCCAGGTGAGTAGTTCTCACGAAAGCCACTGACGGACCCTGGCATCCCAAGGGTGACAGGTTTCCTACTGATAAAATACCAGCAGCTTTTTTCCCCCCATTTCTCAAGAAAGACATATTTCACAGATGTTTCCAATTTCAAATTTTATTCACATAAATTTTTCTTAAACTTTTAGAACATACAACTCATGTCTGCTGGCAACTGCGGGCAAAGGACAAAGTAAATAGCCAGCACAAAAACAGTAACTTAAAAACCTAGCATAAGAGGGGCGCCTGGGTGGCTCAGTCTGTTTGAGTGTCTGACTTGATTTCAACTCAGGTTTTGATCTTAGGTCATGAGATCAAGCCCCGATTTGGGCTCTACACTGGGCATGGAACCTACTTAAAAACAAATGAACAAAAAAAAAAAAAAACCAAAAAACTAGCATAAGAATATTTGTTTCCATGGACTCATAAGTTGAAGCTATAATTGCATGCTTCATATATAGTCAGATTTTTTTTGCTAGGAAAAAAGTTTCCACTTTGTATGATGTCATATTTCCTGGTGTTCTATGAAGACCATCACAACTTCGGGGGAGCTCTTCACTTCAAAGAGTTGGAGATCCTCTAGCATGAAAATAGTATTAATTTAAAGACATGTTCTTTTTTTTTTTATATATTTCGTTTGACAGAGAGAGCCAGCACACAAGCGGAGGGAGCAGCAAACAGAGGGAAAAGCAGGCTCCCTGCTGAGCAAGGACCCCCACCCCCACCCCCCAATATGGGGCTCAATCCCAGGACCCTGGGATCATGACCTGAGCCAACTGAGCCACCCAGGTGCCCCTTAAAGACATGTTCTAACTTATCTTACTGTCCAATTAATAACAATGATAGAAGAGAGTTCTCTAACTAAGGAATAATCAGGGATTTAGAGCAAAGATCTTTTGAAGATCTTTCAGTAATTAATGATTTGTATTTCCTTGGTCACAACTGAAAAGTGGGAGGAGGTTGTTATGTTTTCTATCAAGTACTTTGCATTTTTTAAAAGATTTTATTTATTTATTTATTTATTTATTTATTTATTTATTTGACAGAGAGAGAGAGAGCCAGCAAGAGAGGGAACACAAGCAGGGGGAGTGGGAAAGGAAGAGGAAGAAGCAGGCTCCCAGCAGAGGAGCCTGATATGGGGCTCGATCCCAGGACTCTGGGACCACGCCCTGAGCCGAAGGCAGACGCTTAACGACTGAGCCACCCAGGCGCCCCATCAAGTACTTTGTATTTTGACTGAAAAGACTGGAATTTAGACTTGGCTAAATATAATGATCACTTCTGATATCATGATGTCTTAAGTTTCTACCTTTTGGATCATTCCTTTGGTTTATGGTACCATACCTAACTAAAATGGATGTATTTATCCAGATATTTTTGTCCTTGGGGAGGAGGTCTGCAGTAGGTGTTTAATATGGAACATCTTAGCAGTCTAGAGGATGAAGAAACAGTCAGAGATTGCTGCTTTATAAAACATGTACCCAGACTGTTGTATAAATGTGCACATAGTAAATGCACAATAAACGTTGGCTGACAGAAGGAATATGGTTAGAAACCAGGTGAGTGTCAAAAAAACGAGAAAATAAAATGCCAAAATGGGCATAGCGCTACCCCAAACCACACTCCTCAAAAATGCACCTCAGGTGACCGCTCCCCCAGGACCCGTTTCAATTCTCTCACCCGCAGTCAGTCTTTCAGCCTGCTGAGCCATTCAAAATAACAGTCTGAAAAAGAGTCCAGGCTTTTAGGAAGCAAGTCCAACTCTCTTTTCAAAGTCTTCTTTTTCTTTCATTTTCACTCTGAATGTAGGAGGTCTTGCTTTTGCTCTGTAAGTAGGAAACCCAGAGCACAGGGTGAGCGACCCGGTGGGCCATCTGGAGATCCCTAGGCCATAGCTACGCAAAGAAAAAAAGAAATGGCTTTATCAGGAGAATCCAGCCTTTGCTTCCATAGCTCCATGCTCTCCACTGAACTGGGTTTTGAAATGCAGAAAATAGATTCTCTGTGATCAGAATAGAGGGCAGAGCTAACTCCGGGTCTCCTAACAACTAAAGTTGACCATCTTCTGCAGCAAATCTCTAAGGAGCGAGGGCTCGGTCTCACTGAGGAGCACCAAGAGGACTGCAAGGTGCTTCCCGTGCTGTACACGGGCCTTGGGTAAGGAGCAACGCTTGCGCCCACTCTTGCTTTTGTAGTGAACCTGGCCGGAAGCAGCACTCGGCCATGAGATGATGGGTGAGGGGGTGCTCTTTGGACCACCACAGAGAGCACGGACAGCCTAAAATTGGCACAAAGCACATGGTGCACCTCCTCCAATGTAGTGTCCAGATCCAGAAGTTAGTTGAAGGATAGAAGAATCCCCAAAATCTAGCTGCTCGTCCTTGGATTTTTGTCTTTCCATTAGGAAAGTCTAAATCATAGCCTCCTGTCTTTGCTTCACAAACAGTGAACTATAAAATAGGGTTGTTGGGTTTTTTCCTCCTTAGAAGTAATATGATATTTTTTACTCTTTTCTCACCCTCCCTTATGTATAGTGGGTGTGTCTTAAAGAATAAGCGTTATGGTGTAACATATGCATTATGGTTTGTTAAATGCTGCAGATTTGTTTTGCTCCCTTTTATGCCAGCTTTTAAATATGATTGAAAGCATGTTCTTAAAATTATTAAAGTTTTACCCTGAAGTTTTGTTCTCCTTTTTAACTTATCACTTATGTCCTATGTAACATGATAATCTATCTGATATGTAAAATAGATATATATGTTTAGCTCCCAAGAATGTTTTCTTCAAATAGATCCGAACGCTGGTGAGGAGACACACCCTGTCCATATTCAGAAAGTGATTTAGAGCGCCAGGAAATCCAATGATGTGGTGGTACTTTGAAAGAGGGGCTATCTTGAATTTTTACAAAACCAGTTTTAAAAAGCCATGGAAAGAATACATGCAAGAATACCAGATTTGGGGAAAGCAGCTTAATAAGTTTATTATGGAAAAATGGTAATTTATCTGTGATAAGGTTCTATATTCTTTAAATGGCTGTAAACGTAGATGTGTTTATAAGCCAACTTAATTTACAAATTACTACATTTGTGGATGTATACTAAGCAAATGTATAATGAAAATAAATACATCAATTATTTTTAATTGTATGCTTCAAACCCTACTGTTCCAATAAACAAAACAACACACACACACACACACACACACACACACACATACACACAATTTCTATTAGTCCACTCAGAAGTCATGTAATAGATACTGAAACTGAATGTTTAGCCCTTTCTTAAAAACCTGACACATGGGCTTAGATTTCTTTTTATGCCCCAACATGTGCTAACAAATGGATATAACTTCCTTTTTCAAATTATTCCTATCTTAAATATTCTCCTTTACTCTGTTTGCCTCAAGTTATGTTTTGAACAAAGTGGAGTATATATAAACAAACAGCATTTGATGGTTGTTCTGCTGACTAAAATTGTAACACAGTCAATAGCTTTCTTCATTCACGTAACCTCCCAGAAAGCCAGTTTAAATTTTCAATAGCAAAATAGTCATCAAAATTCCACATTCCGTATTTCCAAATTCTGTTTTCTTCAAATTGTTTATTGACATTGAGATCATTAAAAACATACATTCTGTGAGGAAATTTTTTAGACTAATAACACTGTAAAAACTACATCACTAAGGAGGCTGAGGCTCTGGTTTGGATTAGAAAATTCATTTTTAGAATCATAGTTTCAATTTGCAGCAGGAATGACTCAGCCTCTGATGGCAATATTGTGTACTGAATGCGTAGTGATTCAGCCTGGGGCAGTTGTGGGCATAGTAAAGAGGTTAGCTTTTCTTATAAAAATGTCAGGGGTTTTTTTCCATGTGCATCCCTACGAGCTATTCAAGAAACAAGTACCATTCCTATCATAGCCACAAGACAAAAATTTTTAGCAATTTACAAGAAGTCAAGCAAATATTAACCTGAAACTGTCTGGATTACAGTTCATCTAGAGAAAAATGGCATCATCTTTCCAGGCAAGCAGAAAAGAACAGGGATATTATGTATTTTCTATTGTTTATTTCCAGAGATGAAGTTGATTTTTTCCAACTTTTTATTTTGAAAAATATCAAACCTGCAGACATAGTTAAAAGAACAGAATGAAGACCAACATATCTTAGATTCACCTTTTTTAAAAATATTTTTTGCTTTGTTTGCTTTTCCTTCCTTCCACTCTCTACATTTATGCTTCTTTACGCTTCTCTATTTGAAAGTTAGTCACCATCAAGGTTAACACTCCAACCCTAAATACTTCAGCACATATCCACCTAAGACCAAGAACTTCTCCTACAAAACTGTAATATCATAACACACCCAAGAAATTTATTATCTAAGATACAGTCCTAAAGACTTTATTTTTTTTTGATCTAGGATCTAATCAAGAATAACACATCGTATTTAGTTCCATATCCCTAGACTCTTTTAATTTGGAATGGATTTGAAGTCTGATAAAGTGAAAATGCATAGTTTCAAAATGACTCGGTCTCTGGGGTATCATCAATTAATACCAACAGCAGATATCGTGAAAATCCACCTTAAAAACCTGGCCTTGTACTTAAATTTTTTTAAAAAAATTCTATATTCACATCACTGGAAAAATTTCTTCCAAATTCAACTCACCTCAACTGCTCCGAGGTAAAAAATACAAGAAGCAGATTTGAAAGTAATCAGGTGTTTAACCACACAGACCCCATACATTAAGTTCAGCGTGTTGAACTGAATCCCAGATTGAATTGGTAGTCAGCCCAGGTTATGTAGGACAAGGTAAATGTGCTGGCGAAGATGCTCTCGAACGAGCCAATAAAATAAATATTGATTTTAATTGGGACCTCACTCTTCAAACACACTGCCCTTTCTTGTTACACAAGAATTTGAACATATTCTTATAGCAGTTTTATTAATATTACTACTAGTATATTAAATTTACTTTCCTTATCACAATAGTTCTCTTCCTCATAGTTAATATATTTTAAGTAACATATTGGCACATCTTTATTGGCAACAAGCTTACTGCTTGTTATTCCCTTTGAAAGAAAATGTTCACTTTATCAGGAATACCGTGGTAGACTTATATCCAAATGATTAATAGGAAAATATTTTATAACTGAATTTTATGTCTCACACACAGTTATGTACATAAAAGTGCAGATCTTATATTAATAATTTTCTAGGCTTGTATCATCTTCAATGCTTTTATTGGTAAATATATACATGGCAACTAAATTAATAAATGTACTCAAGTTATTTTCCAAATCCTGTGTCATATACACATGAAATATTTTGGTTCATCTGAAATTCTTCATCAAAAGCAAAGAAACATGTGGTGATAGTAATGAAAATATTGCTGTTTTTCTGTTCCTAATTTTTATGTGAAACTCAAAATCAATCAAAGACTGGATTTCAAACTTAAGGGTTAATAGACAAAGGCAACGGTGTGTCCAGTTTGGGGGGTTTGTACTGCCACCTAGTGTCTAACTCTGTAAAGGACCTGGGTTTGAACAGGACAACAGTTGTGCCGTCCGGAACAGTCTCTTTGAAAGGGAAAAAGTAACTACGACACTTTCGATCAAAGCATTTCTTAGTCTATCTTTCTTTTTTAAAGTCAATTCATTGTCATTAGCTAGTCTATATATGAAAATATTAAGAAAGTCACTCATTAAAAAAATAATACGAAGACAATGATTTGTGTATATATAATGACATGCATTTGCTTTCAAAATTGATTTCATTATTATTTTGGGATTAGCATAAGCATTTAAAAGGTATAACCCTGATAAGGCAAAAAGTATTCATAGCTGTCCAGCTTTTTCCATTGATATTGTTTTGACCTATTACTACGGACTTTCTTCACTTTTTAAATTTGCTTCGTATAAAAGAATCTAATTTGAAGAACACAGTTTATGTGGTCAAGGTTTTTTTCCACTTGATAATTAGGTTCTAATTTCAGAAAACGAGTCGTTTGTTGTATTACCGGAGAAACGACTTCAGTTCCCCACCGAAATGTCCAGCAGTTCACTGAAATAAGAAACTACCTTCAGCAGTGCAATGAAAACATTCTAGTGAAAAGTTCCTAGAGATATGGCCCAACTGAACTATAACCTAATGAGCCAATCCAACACACAGTTGAATAGTCACATATTTTCCTCCCTTTCATGTCATGAGCATAATGCAGTAATGAAGATTACATTGTCTGAGGAGTGGTTTAAATTGGCGTTTTATTGGTTTGCAATACGATTGTCAAAGTGCAACTCCCTTCTTTTATGAATAGATATCTGCAGTTGGCATTGAGATGTTATTTTCTGTTATAAGGGCCTGATAAAAATCAGGTTTCAGCCTTTAAGGTTTTGTTTTAAAGTCAAGTTGAGTATTTTAGCCATTAATTTTATCTGGTAGGAGGCGAGCCTGAGTGGTGTATGCAAGTGATAACCACTCCTTCTTTGAACATAAAATGCACAGTTTGGCTTTGGCAAGGTTTCAACAGTGGAAGACTTAGTGCTTGTAAAGTTCTCCCTCACATACATGGTTACTCCATTTATATTTTTTTTCTTAGTGTGGAGAGTACTATGGAATGTGAAAAGAAATTGCAATAGTAAAGTTTAGTGTGTGTGTGGATATATAGACACGCACTCATGCATTAGTTTCAAATAAAAATTTTACTCTCTAAATTACACCACACTAGAATGCGAGTCTTTGAAAATTTAAAATGTGGTGGTGATTTATTTTCTTGAGACACCTGCAATAACATAAGTTGTAAATTTTGTCATTTCATATTTTTATAAGGAACGCATGGTCTCGAGGGCTTATGATCTTCCTAAATTATCAATTACTCACAAAATCGAGTCTGAATCATTACTCCTTTGGCCACTATTACCAAAGCCTGTATTACCAATGCATTGATTAAAATAAGACAGACTGGTTGATATTTTCAAAAAGGTATATGTGTGAAAATAGAACAGAGAAATGAAAAAAAGTTTTACCAAAAGATGAAAGAGGAAGAACATTGAACTAATGCTAATTCTTCATGTAAAAAGGAAAATGCAAGCCAGTATACTTCTAGAGGCCTAAATAAGATACTGCAGCTAGGATTTTCTGGTAATAATTAAGCTTCATAATTATGTCTAGAAATTGTATTTTCTCCATTTTATTTAGTAACAAAACAGTTTTTTTCCAAATTTTTCTTAACATTTTGCCAATCTTGTCTACACACATACCCACGCAAACGCTGACTTTGAAATGTCACCTCTACGTCCCCAGTCTCCTAGACCCTATAGGAAGATACTTCTCTTTCATCATTTCTTTCAAAGTTAGTATTTTCTGTCTTGAAAACCCATTGGGAATGAGCTCCTAGAAGGAGAATGAGGCCCAATCCAAATTAGGGATGAAGGAAATCTGAAAGGCTATCTGCTTTTTATAACCTTGGTTAACCTACTGTTAGAGGGGGACGGAGCCTCCGAGCAGATTTAGAATCAGGTGGGGAAGTCCTAGCTTCATGGTGTTCAACCTTGTGTCATGATAGAAATAAAATCAACCACATTTCTGGAAAGTACCTAGCTCCGGAAAAGTAGCGAGAGTGGAGCCCAGGTAATGGTAATTCATGTTGGTTTCTCCTATTAGACAGCAGTTTTAGCTCACAGGGCCTCATATGTAGGGATTCAATAAATGAGGGGAAATGAAATTGAAATGAAGCAAATATGAAATTACAAATGCTTTTTTTAAAAAGGATTTTATTTAATTATTTGAGAGCGAGAGAGATCACAGAGGGAGAAGCAGACTCACCGCTGAGCAGAGAGCCCGATGCCAGTGGGGCTCAATCCCAGGACCCTGAGATCATGACCTGAGCTGAACCGACTGAGCCACCCAGGCGCCCCACAAATGTTTTATGTGCAAAGAGAAGCCCAGTAGGTTTGGGGAGCTTTAATAACTATTTTAGGAGACCAGCAAGTTACCTCAAAATAATAAGCTGTACCCCAGTAGGCTCAAAGGCATTACTAAAATATTCTACATTAACTAATTTTGACTAATTATATATGAAAATGTATTAAGACGTACAAGAGGAAGAAGGCAGGTCTCGTGGCCTAAATGTATGGAGACTAGAGGAAATTTTTGAAAACTTTCCAAAAAGCAAAGCAAACGTTAAATGTCAATTCACTAAAAGAGACCACATTTGCAGACAGAGTTCAGGGGAAGGGAAGATGGCAGTGGGAATAAGCATATAGGTGCAGGGAGTCGGGATCTAGGCTGATCTTGAAGAGCCATTTGGACAGGGACCCGAGGAGTGAGTAGGGAAATTAGCGCAGGAGGGAAGGGCAGCAGGCATAGAGGCGGGAGTCTAGAACTACGCTTGCTTCCATCCGGGGTTTGACTGACACCAACCATTCAAAAACAAAACAAAACAAAACAAAAGCTACTGTGTTCTTTCTGTCTGAGAGATGGGAAGAGGTGTGTGGAAAAGTGTGAGGAGGAGAAATCATATTTATTGACTCTCCTTGAAGTGCCAGACCTTATCCTAATGGCATTACCCTTAAGTTTACACTCTAGAAAACAAACAAGAAAGAGCACCAATAACTACAGCATGAGGTAAAGATGAGAGTTGTTACATGAGAGGTAAAAAGCTAAGAGAATCCCCAGGCAGGGAGACACCACCACTCTAGCTGGTGGAAATCAAGAATGGCTTCATAGAGGGGCGTCTGGGTGGCTCAGACAGATAAGCACCTGATTCTTGATTCCGGCTCAGGTCATGATCACAGGGTCCTGGGATGGAGAGCCCACATCAGGCTCTGTGCTCAGCGCGGAGTCTGTCCCTCTCCCTCTGCTCCTACACTTGCTCTCACTCTAAAATAAATAAATAAAATCTTTTTAAAAAATGGCTTCATAGAAAAGGAAGCATATTAGTTGGGTCTTGAAGGTCGTGCAGGACGGAAGACAAAAAAGGAGAGATACCTCAATAGAGAAAGGCAGAGCCACTCCATGTGGGCTTTAAGTATATTTAACTGTACTATGTGGGTGGTGAGGGGTATTAGTGGTATAAAGCCATAGAGTGGAGGGTGAAATTAGATTTTGAGGAAGGTATTTTTGTGCTGAGGGTCAGAATAAAGTGGTGTGAGAGCCTGATTTTTAATTAATTAGGTTGAGAAAAATGTGTGGGCACAGATATAACGTAATCAGTCTTCAAATTACTGAACTTTGTAACAGCTTGATAATCAGAGTGGATCCATCACAAAAATTTCAAGTTCAAAAACTCTGAAAGATCACCTAGTTCAACCCCGATTTATAGATTCATAAATTCAAGCCCTCAGAGGTTCAACTACTTCAAGGTCACATAGTCGGCGACGAAAGTGGAACTCTGTTCGCAGTACCTGGAGTGTTGGATCAGTGTACTTTGCTTTTGGCCATGCTCCCTCTCCAGAATATATTTAATCTTTTTAAAAATATATAAAATGGCTACCTGCTATAAAACTGGGCACAGATTTTTGACTTGGCGCTATCATTTGAATAAACCCAAATTTATGTTACCCTGGGGAGGCCACAGAGTGTCCTGGGGTTGGATTAGTATTCTGGCCCTGCCACGTCAGACCTTGAGCAAATTACTGAGCCTCCATTGAATTTGATTTACTCCTGGATTAAATGGTGAAAATAATAATAACCTCCCTACAACAGTAGGAGCAAAAGGGAAAATGTAGGTAAGATACTTAGTAGAGTGTCTGGTAGCTTGTAGACATTCGCTATATTTTCTTCTTTTCCTTCTGTCTTATTTCCTAGGGAAGCCTGATATTCATTTGGCTCTCCAAACCATGACATCCTGAATTTTTTGACAGTGTATGGCATATAATGAATGCTGTTATTAAATGAATGACTTTCCCTGAACATGCAATGCTCTACTACAGTGCTTTTCGCAGTGGTATTATTCATTTAACTTGCAGAATGAATGAATGAATGAATGAATGAATGAATGAATGAATGATGAAAGAAAGAGAGAAAGAGAGAAAGAAAGAAAGAAAGAAAGAAAGAAAGAAAGAAAGAAAGAAAGAAAGAGAAAGAGTTAGACCAGAACTGTGAAATTTCCTGGGGTTGTGAAGTTCTCAGAGACTTTCTCCAAAGTATGGTGGTAAATCCGAGATTGGCTCAAAGCCCTTTCAAATCTAAGGACTCCTCAGAGTATTCCGTGAATAGTTTCATGAGGTCCCAGATCCTAAGCAGATACTTGCAAAGGTGTGTGCATGTGGATCGTTCTAAGGTGAAGGATTTGTAGCTTTCATAGATTCTCAAAAGGTTCTATGATCCCCCAAATATTAAGAACCATTTGTGATAGGCACCATACTTTCTAAGATGTGGACTTCCCAGCAAATAGCACCACAGCTCTTATGCTTTGATGGAGACCATGTTTTATTTGCCAATACCACCTCACAGAGAAATGGCTTCCAATCAGAATCTTTTCAAGAAATGATATTTTGATGTTTCTAAAAGCTGTAGTAAATATATCAAATGTACATAATAGAGAAAATGGCCTCAGCAAAAGAGTAGAACAATGAGAAAGTAAATTCAAGGCATTATGTTAAAATTCAATGTGAGTATGCAGTTGAAATTCAGTTCAATAAGATACATCATTCCATGTATATAGGATATGTGGAAAGCAAGCTAAATGTAGGAGTGCAATTTATACAGAGATGGTAATTATCCTATGAATTGATGAAGTAATGGTACTTGGCAGAAAGGAACAACAGAATCAACAAATATTTATCATGCTTCCACTGATTGAAGCTCTCTATATAAAATACTTTGCATTCAATTACCTTTCTGACCCACAAATTTGAACATATATATTGTATTGAAGAAAGAAATATCCATTTTCACAATGATTTTTCATTAATTAGAAGTTACATCTTTTCATATAAAGTGCATTTGAAATTCACTGTATTAGCAACTCTTTTTTTTTTTTTTAAGATTTTATTTATTTGACAGAGAGAGAGACAGCCAGCGAGAGAGGGAACACAAGCAGGGGGAGTGGGAGAGGAAGAAGGAGGCTCCCAGCAAAAGAGCCTGATGTGGGGCTCGATCCCAGAACTCCGGGATCACGCCCTGAGCCGCAGGCAGACGCTTAACGACTGCGCCACCCAGGCGCCCCTGTATTAGCAACTCTTGATGTACCAACTATCTCAGTGTATTTATTCAGTTGCTGAACAGTGTGTACCCTGAAAAATTTCCATCATCAGTTTTTCACTAAACAAAACATCATAATACAGCAAGTGGGCTTGTCAGATCTGAATACAATCTTACACCATTTCACAAGATAAGGAAGAATATTTGGAGCCACGCAGATGTTTTGCTATTGATGCCACCGCTGTGGACATGAAGGCCTCTCTGTGAGATGGGAGGGTTCCTCAGTGACATCCTTGGTAGACCTTCCATTCCTTTTTTTTTTTTTTTCCAATAAAATCATTCCAGTACTACTTGGAAATACATTGATCTTCTAATCCCAATCTACAAAGAGATCGTTTTTCTAGTCACAGTCTCATGGAGCTGATTTGACCACCATGAGTGAGTATTTGACCCAGTTCTGGTGAGTCAGAGCCACACAGAGTCAGTGTGAGTCAGATGTCTGTCATTTGCAACCAAAAGCAAGCCTGAAACATTGGCCTAAATTCATTTTCCTTCTGGGATTGTTTTGCCACTTCCATTCCAATATTACCAGTACTCCTATGACCTATATTGGCGCCACACTTCATCATGCGCACTTCTAGAGGGCCTGTTACCATTATCTTCTGGTAAGAAAACCTAAATGTGTTCTCATGATTATCATAATATTCATATAGTGCTTTATGGTTTGCAAAGCACTTTCACATGTACCGTCTTGTACATTTTGCCCATGTTATATACCAAATTTTTCTTATAACCAGCTTGCAATTATTGGAAACAATTTAAGGAGCCATGCATAACTTAGAGAAACATGGCCATTGTGGATTAGAAAACTAGTCATATGTTTAATACTTATTGAGTGCTTGGCAACGCTCTCGGGTCCCCTTCCTCCTTCGGAGCTTTGTACTATCACTTTGCTACCGTCCAATAAACCTTACCTTGCTGCTCAAAACAAAACGAAACAAAACAAAACAAAACAAAAACTCATTGAGTGCTCGTTAACCACCAAATTCTTTTTCTTTTTAATTTTTTCCAGTCTTATGAAGATATAATTGACATACATCACTATATAAGTTTAAGGTGCACGGCATAAAGATGTGACTTACATATATTGTGAAAAGATTACTGTTCCAAGTTTTGTTAGCGTCCATCATCTCATAGACACAATGAAAAGAAAAAGAAAAAAAATAAAATTTTTTTCTTGTGATGAGAACTCGTAGGATCTACTCTCTTAATACTTTCATCATGTTGGACATGACATCCCTAGTACTTATTTATCTTATCACTGGAAGTTTGTACTTTTGACCACCTTCCTCCACTTTTCTTTCCCTGCAACCTCCATCTCTGGTAACCACAAATCTGATCTCTGTTTCTTGTAAGTTTGGGGTCTTGTTTATGTTTCTTATTGGAGGAGGGTTTTTTTTTTTAATTCTACATATAAGCAAGATTATACATTATTTGTCTTTCTCTGTCTGACTTATTTCACTTAGTATCATGCCCTCAAGATCCATTTACATTGCTGCTTATGTTATGTTTCCCATTTTTGATGACTGAGTAATAGTCCACTGTGTCTATCTACCACAACTTCTTTATCTCTTCATTTATTGATGGCCACTTTCATTGTCCCCGTGTCTTGGCTGTTGTAAATAATGTTCTATAAACATGAGGGTGCAGATGTTTTTGACTTAGTGTTTTAGCTTCCTTTGGATACATTCCCAGAGGCGGAATTTCGGATCATATGGTAGTTCAACGTTTAATTTTTTGAGGAACCTCCATATTGCTTTCCATAGTTGCTGTACCAGTTCACAGTGCCACCAACAGTGCATGAGGGTTCCCTTTCCTCCACGTCTTCACCAGTATTGGTTATCTCTTGTCTTTTTGATGATGGCCAGTCTAACAGGAACCACTAAATTCTTTAGATTTATTACTCTCGTTTACATTTCAAGTATTTCTGTAAGTCAGTGTTATTAATCCCCTTCTATAGACGTGGTTTAGCGATGTTAAGTAACTCAACCAAGACCACGCAATGGTAGAGTAAATATGAAAACATAGTTCTGCCCGAGTCCAGAGTCAAATTGTCTAACCACTGTGCTAAACTTCTGCCCCACTCACCAAAAGAAACACCTGTATTTCATGGAGCTCATGGAGGAAACACCAAGGGCACTAATTCCAAAGTAGACGAATGAATGTGTTATCACTAAAGATATGTTTAATTAATATTGACTTTACCCCCTTCAGCTTCTGTTCCAACGACCAGAATTTGGGCTACCAAGAACTGAAAATAAGAAAAACATTGTTCCGTGATCTTGATCTTAAAAAAAAAAAAAAGAAAGAGAGAAAGAAAAGAAAAGAAAAGAAAAGAAAAGGAAAGGAAAGGAAAGAAAAGAAGAGAAGAGAAGAGAAGAGAAGAAAAGAAAAGAAAAGAAAAGAAAAGAAAAGAAAAGAAAAGAAAAGAAAAGAACAAACAAACCTCTCAGCTGGAGACAATGTCCATGTTGGGAAATGTAATCTCTGTCCAAATGGATAAAGACATTAGAGTGAAAAATGAAATTGTTAAGCTGAAACGATGGGAACTGAAAAGGGTCACAGACGGATGGAATGGAAATAAACTAGATCTATCCGCTGGCTGCTATTTTGTTCACTAGGGGCTGCTGGTGCAGATTTTGAAGTCAAAGGTGAACTATGAATTCCATACAGGCTACTCAGTCTCACATGTGGAAATAAAATTCCAAGAA
Organism: Ursus americanus; assembly: GCF_024610735.1. NCBI lineage: Eukaryota > Metazoa > Chordata > Mammalia > Carnivora > Ursidae > Ursus > Ursus americanus. Next base: position 60,032,761 of record NC_142139.1, read on the forward strand.
GGAGGACATAAAAAAAATTGCTTTGATAGATTCAAAGAGATATTAGCCAGTCACCCTGACTATAGAGAATAAAAGACTGCTTACGAATTGCATATCTGGCACACTCTTTGGGATTCTTCCTGGAGATCAGTAGGTCACACTGGTGGGAGGAAGAAACCAGAGAGGATCATCTTCCCAACGAGACCCTGTTGCTCTTTTGTTGTAAACAGTTTATTCCTTGACCTACAAAAGACCCACAAGTATCCTTAACTTTTACAACATGAACTTGGAATAAAAGAAAAAAAAAGAAGTGTTTGCAAATTATTTTTAAATAATCAAATTCAAATTTTACAACTGCAAAGAGTTCTCTCCTAATTGTCCACTGAAGAGAGTGGGCATCAATTCACTCTCTTCTTAAGGAGATAGTCGCTGTCGGCTCCATTAAGTTATCATCCTACAGCAGGAAATTTATCATAATTTATTCTAGGATATTCTAAATTTACCCTGTTGATTACCACTGTGTAAACAATGTCTGCTGTGAGCTGGGGTTGGATGATTGAGGGTTGCGACAGGCACTGGTTTGGAGTTGCCATTTGCTGAAGAGCTTCATGGTCGTTCTATCAGTACAAACTCCAGGGATGTCTAACAAGAGCTCCAGTGGTTATGGGAAAAAAAATGAGGCTCTTCCTCTATGTAATGGTAATGGGCCACTTACTGCAATATCTCTCTTTGGAGAGGCAATTCCAAATGGCAGAAGGTTAAAGAACATTAGAAAGTGGTTTGAGCATGGACAACAACATGGTTTTTCTCATTAAAAAAAGAAGAAGAAGAGAAAAACTGCTGAAGGGCATTTGTAGAGGTCAGTGTTGAAAACTCTTTAGAAAACTGTCTTCAAGGACAATATATAAAATTTAAGTTATGGTAAGTTTTCTCATAGCTGTAGGAGAAGCCGTCCCAAATTGGCAAGGAAGGACTTACGTTTTAATTTGTATATTTCTATTCACCAAAAAATATTAGGAATTTATTTGATGTGGATTGAAGACACTGAACATTTATTAAAATTAATGACATCTGGCTATTTCTTTCCTTCAGACATTGCTCATAACTTTTCTACCCCTTTTCTCCCCCATCTTTCTCTTGCTTCATTTCCAACCATATGTTTGTGGTAACTTAGTTATTCTCAGCTTCTCAGTCTGTGGCAGTAAGGACTTAATTTTCGTCATTCAATCCTACCTTGAAGTTTGTCCTTTCCTATCTTTCTGAGTAGAAGAAGTGGATGTAGAATCCTATTTGACTATTTGCCAGGCAATTTTACCTTTAAATTTATTCTTTCCGATCAAAGTTTTGTCTCTGTTTTTGCTTTTTCAGAGTGGGAAAAGATAATGTAAAATCTTACTGGAATTTTCTGGCCTCTGCCACATAAATTGCTTGCTTCTCTTTGTGCTCCACTCTTTCTCTTTCAAAGTCCCTCATAATGGGGAGTATAAATATAAGGTCCACACAGAGGCTGAAAGGACAGTGGCAGAGGGCTACCAGTGCCCTCTTCAGCAAGGAAGACGAAATGACCAAGTCACTAGAGCCGCTATTGAATGCCAAATTGGGATGATCCCAATTTTACGAGGCCTGTGGTCTAGAATCATTCTACATCTTCTGACATGTTTCTATCTTTCCATGCTTCCCAAGTATCTTTACGAAAAAAAATCATATTTCTTTGAAACTTTAAAGAAATTCTGGATCACCGTCTAGTCTCATTGAAACATGCGTCCCTAAGTAAGTGTATCTTCTTCCTTTCTTCTGATTCTAACCCAGTGTGCCCTGTTACAAGATGATACATGAGTCCTACTTCAGAGGAAAGGGTATAGATTTCAAGGCATAAAGTAAACTTGAAAAAGCCTCATACTTGCTTTCTGCAAGATCGGCAAGCGTAGTGTTATTGTTGCAGCTATAAAAGATGCAAATTTATTTCCTTAATTAGTATTTAAGAATACATTGAATCCTCACTGCATATTTTTCAGAAATTAAATTAATATTATATTTTATGGGATACGATTGTACTCAATTCACTTAATGAGCTGAAGTCAGGAAGGAACAAACAGAACATTATTTTCTCTCCAAACTTCCCCCTTCCAACCCCATTCTGTTCTTACCTATTGTATGAAATTTTTCCATCAACTTCAGTTATTAAAAGTCTAACCATTCTATGAGCAATTTGTTCTCTTTAAAAAGTCAACATCATGATTAGTAACTCAATACACTTGGTAGATAAATATGATCAACAGATATTGGTCTCTAATGTTTAATAATTAAAGCTATCAAGACGTACCTATGACACTTCTACATCTTATTAAATAAACACCTGGTGCAAGTATATAAGAACATAATACACAAATATTTCAAATCCTAATATTTGTAGCAAAATGGAACACTATACTATTACTACTACTACTACCTTCCATTTTTAACCATCGCTTATATGGCAATTCTGGTACTGCTAAATTCCCTACAAATTACCTTGTTTAATCCTCATAGGGACCCTACAAAGTCACTATTGTCACCATTTGAGAGACAAGGAAACTGCTATCCAGAGGAGGTAAGTAACCATCCCCAAAACAACACAGAATAAGTAATTACCTTAAGCTCTTAATCAGGTTAGCAAATGGATCAAAATTAGCCAAAGACTATTATTAGGATAGTGACTAATTATATATCTTATTTCCTGACCTTTTTTTTCTATATATTATAGTATATCTGTGGATATACTATATGGCAAATATAGTCAGCAAATGGGCCACTCAGGACAATTTTTTTATTGTATAATCTCTGGACGTATCCAGATACCACACACTTGGAAAGAAGTATGCAAACATAAAATTCATGAAACTTTAAACAAGTAAAATGACCACAAATATTAGAAGACTAATTACTCTGATGAATTTTTTAAAACAGAAATAGATCTCAGTTGTGTAGATTTTTTATTTTTGGCCTGTAGGGACAGAGAGTTCTGTTTTAACGAGAGCGTTGTTTTCACTGGTACAAATGCGTATTTGTTCAGTTTGCAGATGGCAACCTAAAAATGAGAGATGTAGTCTCAGATATAAGCTCTGACAGGTAAGAGCATAGCAAATTCACTTTGGCCTCCAAAAAGGAGAGAAACTGTTTGATATGTATAAGGACAGAGATAGACAATCATAATCAAAATATAAAAAATAAAACAGCTAGAAGAGACATTCAGGGAACAGGTGGGGAAATTTGAATATAATCTTGGGGAAGAAGATACTAGGAGTATACAGCATCGTTGTAACTGAGCTGACAGAATGTGCGGAGCATCCTGGGAGCCTTTCCTTTCAGAGCTGAAGTTCCTTCCGGTGCCTCAACGGTTAATGTCAAATGCCCTAATGGAGTCTTAAAGGATGCATTACTTTTTAAAAGATTTTTATTTAACAGAGAGAGAGAGAGCACAAACAGGGCGACCTGCAGGCAGAGGGAGAAGCAGGTTCCCCAATGAGCAAGCAGCCAGACACGGGACTCGATCCCAGGACTCTGGGATCATGACCTAAGCCAAAGGCAGACGCTTAATAGACTGAGCCACCGAGGCATCTCCAAGTGCATCTTTTCTTCAGAGGACAGGAAGCATCAAATCAGCCCCTGTTTGGTTCCACCAGCAGCACATTGCCTGTAAACACCATAGCGAGTATCTAGTTATGATTTTTTCCACTGAAGGACCCATGAAAGCTACCGCAAGCCAGCTGACCACGTTGTTAGTAAGTGCTGGTGCTGAAATGTGAATTCTGGTCAGCGGCCTGCAGGGGTATAAATAACAAGCGGGAGGGCTCAGAACCAGAGCCCTGTGCTCACGGACGCATTGCTTATGACCTACGGCTTTGGCATAACACATCATTGGAGCAGTGATGCCGAGGAGACCATTTCTTTTCTGGCTGAAGAAAATAAAATAAAAGACTCTCACACCACAGACAAAAAACAAATGCTAGATTATGAATACATACCTGTGAAAAAGCACAGCTCAAAATTTTAAGATAATATAAGAATATTTTTATGACCCCTTTCAATAGGAAAGAATTTCTTTTTTTTTTTTAAAGATTTTATTTATTTATTCGACAGAGACAGCCAGCGAGAGAGGGAACACAAGCAGGGGGAGTGGGAGAGGAAGAAGCAGGCTCATAGCTCAGGAGCCCCATGTGGGGCTCGATCCCATAACGCCGGGATCACGCCCTGAGCCGAAGGCAGACGCTTAACCGCTGTGCCACCCAGGCGCCCCAATAGGAAAGAATTTCTTAAACAAGGCAGAGAAAAGAGAAATGTTGGCAATTTTTTAAGCTTCTATGTTAAAGTGTCTTGAAATCCATTGTCCAAAAGTCTTACCCTAAACAATTGCCTATAATTAAGATTTTTTAACTTTCCAGGGTCATTCCCAATAGTATAAATATCATTCCAGGGTAATTAATGCCTATTAAAATTTTGATGCTCTATTTTCTGATACAGTTTAGCATTTTCATAAAACCAAATATCTGTCCAGTGAATTTGCACTAATGTCTTTCATAGAGCGTGCATTTACTGTGAAATATTGACGATCCAAACAGAGGGGCAGGAAGGAAAGAAGGGAGATGGTTGGAATAAAAACCACCAATTACTATTTTTGCCTTTCTTTCTATTTTTTTTTTTCCATGTCTGTGTTGTCTCCTTGAGAAGCCCAGGATGAGATCACTCCTCACATACGTTCCTACTTACTGGTTGGCTTTTGGTGGGTTTATCTGTTTCTAAGTAATTAGCTGGAATGCTGTGGGAATATGAGGGATGTCAGACCTGTCAGTCAGGGGAGCCATGTGGGAGGTCTTAAAGGAACCACTACAATGTGGTGGAGCCTTTCCTTTCTTTTTATACTTAAGAAATTTTGACTGATTTTAAAAATCAGCCAAAGTGTGTTCCGACTGCACGGTTCTGGTCGGGTCTGGAACTGCTGGACAGGGAGAGGGATTTCTCCCTGCGAAAGATCTGGATGTTTGCAAGGTCTTATAATAAGGCGCCAACATAGCTTAAACATGGCAGGTGACACACACACACACACACACACACACACACATACTTAGAGGCATGCCTCTAGCTGTATTATTATTTTGTATCTTTATGTTTTAAAAGGTGTTTGTAGTGTTTTTCCTAAGCCTCATGAGTAGAAACTGCATGACTGTTGCCTGTCCCGTGAAGGCCTTTCCGTGAATTACTTTCATCGACTGATCCGGAGGAGGTATTCCGGCCGTAGATTTTTATCGCATCGTCTTCCATCACTCTTAGCAGTTCTACTTTCCACGTTCAGTGCCAGAATCTAACAAGGATGCCAAGCAGCAGAACAGTCCTTCGACACTTGCAAAGTGTAGTTTCATTTGCCATCGGTTTTTGGCCGGATAAGACAGATAGTAAATGCGTGCTTTGGATCTTTTTGGGGGGAGGGCCTTAACACAAAGGGAAAAAATGAAAAGAAAGGTGCTAATAAGATCAACCATTCTTTTTTGTCATTAACTCCAATTCAGTATATGAAAATTAGAGAAATAACGTTTGTTCTAAAGACCTGAGTTTTGAAGAATCACAGAGATAGAAACGTGGTTTTGTGAAGTGGTTTGGAGAAAGGAAAGAGAGTATTGGGAGAAGTTTGGCAAGTCGACTGAAGCAAGGAGGGGACTGCAAGGATCTAGTTAACAGTTCCAGCCAAGCAGAAGTGAACGAATGAAGACGAGAGCTAAGTTAGAGGGAAGGCATCAAAGGACAAGCCGTCCTAATTTAGCGTGCGTGTGGCGCACAGCCCTGCTGGGACATCACAGCATCTCCGGGTACACCGCAGACAGGTGGGTCCCCCTCAGTGGACGTCAGTGTCTTCTTTCTCTCTTGCCACCCCCAGGCCCAGGAGGAAGAGGCTGAAAAAGGTTGAGAGACCAATCTTTCCAAAACAGAGAGGAGTGTAAACTCTAGTTATAAAGATGCCTAATGGAAAGATTCAAAACTAAAATTGCCTTAAAGATATAAAATGAAGGACGCCTGGGTGGCTCAGTTGGTTAAGTGTCTGCCTTCAGCCCAGGTCATGATCCCGGGGTCCTGGGATTGAGTCTGGCCCCAGCTCTCCGTTCAGCAGGGAGCCTGCTTCTCCCTCTGCCTGCCCCTCCCCCTGCTTGTGCTCTCTCTCTCTCTGACAAACAGATAAATAAAATCTTAAAACACACACACACACACAAATATAAAATGATTTAAATAATTTGCCTGTCCAAAGCATTTATTGCCTTAAACTTTTAGAAGAAAATGCATTTATTCATTGAACAAAATTTCTAATCAACAACAACAAAAAAATGCCTCATCCTCGATCAATGAGAGAAACACAATTTTGTGGGGAACACGTATCCTTGATATGTTACTACAACTACTGGTTATTGAAATTGTGCTGTGTGTGTGTATGTGTGTGCGTGTGTATAATTTTCAGCATTTATATGAATCAAAATTCAGCATGTATAAAGAATGAAAGGCAGAACAGCGGCTACAGAAAGCAACAAATATTCTCGAATCTGGTAATGTCTTCTCTACACACCATAGCACAATTAGATAAATACCAAAAAAGACTCAACATTTTTAAGTTACAATGTGTCTTTAATCTCAAACACTATATGCTCCCTTCACTTCCTAAAAGTATGGTTATACTGTCTCACCTTTACAAATTTTTCTACAAAGAAATAAAAAATTATATAAAATAAGTTGTGCTTTGAGAAACAGAGTGTATACAAGAAGTCACAATACTATGCCAACCACCTAAGTAGCTAAATGTAATCACGTACAGTAATTTTAAAGAGCAAATTAATGTTGACAGTCTCATGCACCATTTTGTCAAGAAGGTAAATCATACAAATTGCTCATATAAACAACATAATCAGTCTCAACATTATTAAAATTCTAGAGTTACGATATTTGGTATTTTATCAAAACCTGAGATACTGCCTTCTCACTACATTTTCAACAACCACTGTGTTAACAAAAGTTAGTATTCACTGGGCACTGTTACCATCTCAAATAAATTTATTCATTATAAATTCAATCTAAATATATTGTTGAACTAAAGGATATTGATGTCCATTAAGGGAGGGGAGAATCCTCTTATAAAAAGCTACTGGTGGTGTTTTCTGAATGTGTCTGAAATAACGCCAGGTCAAGTAAAATGTGCTTGTATATGTCCTTATAAGAAATGTTATTTTCTTTAATCTTGCACAACCAAAAAGTGATATGTTCACTTTAAAACACAACCTATATATAACTTTTTAGAAACACTACAATTTCTATTCATTGCACCAATGTAACAGAATTTTTCAGTGAGTATGAGTATCAGAATATGAAAAATACATAATTTATTGACTGCCCAATAGTGGCCTTGGTTGTTTTTTTAAATTCTGTTCAGTCTTTTGACCAAGATTCTACTGGATAGTAAAATAAGCATTAAGTGAAGCACATTTTTGAGGCATAGGATTTAGCAGAAGAAGTTCTTAATAAATACAAGATGTGTCAATATAAAATTTCGAACAGCCACTTAGTAACTCAGGCAGAAACACCCAATGGAAGCCTCTTTAAATGCTGATGGAAATCTAGAATTTGGGGAGGGTTTTTTTTTTTTTTTTTTTTTTTTTTTTTTTTTTGAGGAGGGGACCAGGATAGGGTGAGGAAAATAAACTTCAAAGTCCCCAATTTACATTTGGTGGCAAAATAATTTGTGCTTTAATAAAAATTTTCAAAGAAAGCAATTATTTGAACTCAAAGTATTATTTTCCTTCTTAAATTGTTTTCACTTAAAATGTTAAGATTTTCCTCTTCTAAGAAGTCAAATGAAGAGCAAGTACAGCTGTTTTTTCTTTGAACATGGGAACAGCTTTTACAGTAGTTATAAGTTTGATCATATCCAGAGACAGACTCTCCCAAGGGAAGATTTATCAACCAAGTCAGCATCCAGCACAAATATTCACAAACAGTTGTTGAAACAGTTGTTTATCAATAATATCAAATGACATCTGCTCTGTCCCTTGTAATGGGAGGAGGGGGAGCAGGAGATTTTCAGTCTCATTTCTTTCCTTACATACTTTGCATATTTGGCTCCTAGGCTCACTTATGCTAATCAAGAGAAAACAGGAAAGATACAGGGAACATATTGATTACATTGGAAATGGCCGGTGGTTACTGGAGGAAAAAATAGAACAGGATGAGTCAGGGCCAAAAACAGTATGGGTCGTGTTGGGGTGGAGGCTGGGAAAATTGCACTCAAAGAGAAGAGAGAATATAGAGGGAAATGATCTTGCATACAGGAAGTTGAGAGCAGGAAAGAGGAGTTTAAACCATGTCAGTAGGTCTCGTACATGTAACCCATTGTGGCAAGTTCTTGAAACCCTTGGCTTTTCCCTTCTTTTGTCTGCCAAAGCCATCTGCAGAGACTCTCCCCAGGCTGGATTTGTTTGATCACCTTTCATGAAGGGCTTTGGCCTCTTCCAACATGGCCCCAATCCATTCCCTTCCCCCATTTTATGCTCCCTGTTCTGGACTGAACTGTATCCTCCCAAAATTCATATGTACCTCAGAAGGTGACCGTATTTGAAGACAGGATCTTTGAAGAGTTAATTAAGGTTATATGAAGTCATGTGAGTGGGCCCTAATCCAGTGTAACCAGTGTCCTTATAGGAAAAGGAAATTAATACACAAACTCGAAGGAAGACCATGTGAAGACACGGGAAAAAAGACGGCTATCGCCAAGCCAAGAAGAGAGGACTCAAACCCTGCCAAACCTTGATTTTGTTCTTCCAGCCTCCAGGACTGTGAGGAAATTCATTTCTGTTATTTAAGTCACCCATTCTGTGGTGGTGTTACGGCAGCCTAAACAAGCTGATCCACACTCACTCCATTAAAATCTATTCTCCCCTGCTCCAGTCCTTTCAGCTTGGCCCTCTTCTTTCTCTCCTGCACTGCCCAAAATAGCCAAGGTTTTCTGGACCGATGCTCCATCAGTAGGTTCACACAGACTACCCAGGAATCTGAACTCACCTGAGCACCAGTTACCAAGATAAGGCAGAAACTGATGTAGGAGTGTGAATATGTCGGGAAGAGAAAGCCTGCTGTAAGGGCAGGAGGAAGGGCTAGGCCGTCAAGTTCACTTTGGAGAATCACCTCAGCCAGGGTATGAGGGTGGGATAGAAGGTACTCAAGAGATGGAAGACAGTTTCAGCTCTGAGTAAGAAGAAGAGTAAGAAACAGTGTGATTAATTGAGCCATCCTTTGAGTCAGAGTGCTGAATTAAATGTCTGTGTGCTTTAGGGCATTTAACCACCCTTAGTGACCCTAGGGGATGGCTATTAGTGCTGTCTTCTATTTACTGATGAGAAATGGGCTCAGAGAGGTTAAGCATCTTGCCCAAGGTCTTAACAGAAAAGGAGTGGGTAAGCCATGCAGCAGCCTTGATGTGCCTTCCCCCAGATTCTGGGCCCACCATCACTATACTCCATCCAAATGTTCCAAGGCCGATGAATTAAGGACAATGAAATTCCTGAAACTAATAAAGGTGCAGAGCCAAGGCCCGGTGCTGGTGTGGCTCTTCATTCAGGATAGAGAATGGAACTGCTGGAAGATGCAAAGGGAAGAGGAAGCATACAAAATGACACAGAAGACCAGACGAAATTGGTGGAGCAGACTTCCATGAAGCCCCTCTTTTCTCCTATCATTCTTCTATTCCCCACAGAATTGTAGGACTTCCTTCTGATTCCAGACACATGAAAACATGCTTATTTGATTAGCCGCTAAATGACTCCCTGTCTTACAACCCTGGATGGCCCATCCTCACCCAACTTTGTATTTAACATGTCCCAAGAATATTGCCACTAAGCAGCCACCAGCTGACCGCATGGATACCCTCATCCAGAAGATAACTTTCAACTTGCACAAATGGGTTTTTTCACTTGCTGCCTCGTAACCCTTGCTGACATCTCGACATGCCTGAGGCTTCTATCTGATGGCAATAGCACATCCCATGAAGCAAAATGTGCCTTCATAAAACACAACAATCATGGTGAATTAAGCTCCAGGATTTGCTTAATAGTTATTAGGGCCATGAGATTTTCTATTCCAAGAAGCAATTCAGCCAAATTAACTGTTTGCCTAGAATTTCAGGCAAATTCAAACAAAAGGAAGTTCAGATGAGAAAATACTCAGAAGAGATCACAACTACACAACATTGCCCAATTCTGAGTATTTGAACCCTAATTATTCAATAATTGCTTTTGCGTGCCCCGCTTCCTGCAAACCAGTGTTGCTTAAATACATTTTCTGTGTATGTGAATAGGATTTTGCAAGATGTTTATGAATTCAAAGACTTTACTGCAGACTAAAAGCCCCTGTCCTAGACACTCCACTTGTGGAGTTCATAAATCAAATGGCTGCAGCTTTCCTACATCTTCCAGATGGAGCTACAAATATTTTTAGTTGGCACAATAGCAAAAATGAGATACTCACATTCAGGTTTTAAATGCCATCCCTAAAGCTCTTGCACACGGGAGTTTGAAGTATGTTTAAAAACTAGAATTTTAACTTCTCCCATTCTAATTTCCCTCTTCTATAACATCATTTGAAGCGTAAGGGTTTTAGGTCAAACAAATAAAGAAAAAGTAGCTTCATTACAAGTTTTTGCACACTTAGGATTAAGTTACAAAATGTGTTTTTCATCATCACTTAATTATATATATGGGTGAGATATGTAAGTGATTTCAATCATATTACTTTATTGATTATTTCAAATTTTAAAAGAATATTATTTTGGACACTTGTCAGCCAGGCTATTAGTATACTATTCTCTGCAAAGTATCACTGAAATTATGTTTTTCTATTCCGATGATTAAACTTTGATGCCTAAAGAAATGTGTATTTGTCGTACTGATTAGAGTTATGAATTTCAGGACCTTAACACCCAGTTTTAACATTATGGAAAATATATCTCCCATATGCTAAATTGCTACCATTATCAATATAATATGACATATATATTACATGCAAGTATTAGTATACTCTTGCATATAAGTATATATACACACATATATACACACTAATACTTATACACATAAGTCTAATATATATTATACATGTAATATGACTCCTTTAGCTCTTGAACAGCTTATTTCTGTTTTTGTCATTCTTAGTGACAGGTTTTACATCCAAATAGATTTTATGCTTTGATGAATTGATGTCTAGCCATTAGTCATGATGGCTCTAGCAATTCATAGATTAGCCATAGTAATTAGAAACATGCATCTTTATGGAAAAAAGTAAATATGACTAATTTTATTTCTTTTTATTTACTTTTATTTACTTATGATATTACCCATTTAAACCATTTTGCGTAAGATCATTCTAGTACCTCTACTGAAAAAGGGTACCATTTTATCACTATTCTATAAAAAAACTTTTCAGTGTTTGGAGGAATTTCCAAAGTGATGATGATGATGATAATAATAATAATAAATCAATAAATTCAAAGTTGGGGCACCTGGGCAGCTCAGTTGGTTTAGCCTCTGATTTCAGCTCAGGTCATGATCCCAGGGTCCTGGGATGAGCCCGGCGGGGGGCAGGCTCTGTGCTTAGCAGGGAGTCTGCTTCTCCCTTTCTCTCTCCCTCTGGCCCTCTCCCCGCTTGTGCTCTCCTTCTCTCAAATAAATAAAATATTTTAAAAAATGTTTAAGAATAAAAATAAATTCAACGAAAAAGGCATATTTCCAGCTTGACAACTTCTATGGGACAAAACTGGCTTTGTACATCAAGCTAAAATGAAATATATATTTTTTAAAAAATATTTTGGTCAATTAGCTTCAGCGGTTTTCTATTCTTTTATTTTCCGTGCGTGAGCTAACACCATAGTTCTCTTTCATCATCTTTTCAAAAGATAAAAAATGACCCAATGCATAAATTTAAAGTATAGATACGGGGCTGATATAAAGTTCAGCCACAACATGAAAAGTGAAGTAATCAAAGTCCCCATCGGACCACCAGGCAGGTCCCCCTTGATATGAGCACGTGCTGAGATGCAGCTCGGACTCCCCCAGTTGCCAGTAAAAGGTAACCAGTCCCGGTCCACTCGCCCTCCATCTACAGAAAAATCCCCAGAGCCCACTTGCTACTCCGGCCGTCCCCTCCCTCATTCTTCTCCCCCTCCTTCTGGGCCCTAATCTAGGGTGGCCAGATGCTTTCCTAGATCACTCCGGAGCTGTGGGAAACTGAGCAGGAACTCTGCCCTCTTACGTGTAAGTCACAAAGTCACAGAAATGGGGCAAGGCCTTTTCAGCGAGGTGCTCTGTCCCTCTCTTTACCTGAAGAGTGAGACACAAGGCCTTTCTGCTCTTGAGCTTAAGTCTCAAAGGGAGTTCTCTCCTGGTCAGCCCGGGACTCATTGCCACGGGCCACGAGTGGGGAGAAGGTTCAGGGCTGCCCTGCATGTAACTTGACAAGTTCCACTCCGGGCTCCTCCCTCCCTCCCAGCCCCAGCAGAAGAGGCAGAGAAACCTGTTCAGATTGAACTTCCTCAAAGCTTCTAGTTTTAATGCCCAAATTTAAATTTCCAGGTGTTCAAAAAGAGATGTATCCTGGTTTCAAGAATCTCTTTCAAAACTCACAAAGGCAGTGAAGGTGGGGCTCTACTTACTTGGGGGAAGGGAGGAAGCCAAGCCATATAAATTTAGTAATGTAAAGGAAACAAAATCTCTCTAACAGCTCAGAATGATTGCCCTGCTACAGCTGTTTTCTGAGATTCATAAATACAAAAAAAGATTATTCGATCTTGAATCAAGTTTAACTTAAATATATTTAAAGCATTAAAAGATGTGAAATTTTTCCTTTGTAAGTGGCTTTTTGATTTTGCTTACTTTCCTCATTATAACTTATGACCATTAATGCAGCTATGCTTTTATATCTTTGTACAAGACAATCTGTGTCTTGTTAGGTATTTACTCAGAAAGAAATAAAAGAATTTCAGAATGTCCAAAATAATTAAAAATTATTAGGATAAATTTTATTATTATAGAAAGGCTAAAACTCCTAAAAGAACCTACATTTACATCTTATAACATATAGTCATTTCAAAACAGGAAATGCAGATATATTTTACTATATAGAATGTCTTTTGGTTTCCCCCATTTTATTATAATTACCAGTGTTGGGTCTACAAATATCACATTGATCCATTAAGTTGCTTTAAAAGTTAATTAATTTAGGGCGCCTGGGTGGCTCAGTCCTTAAGCGTCTACCTTCGGCTCAGGGCGTGATCCCAGCGTTCTGGGATCGAGCCCCACATCAGGCTCCTCCACTAGGAGCCTGCTTCTTCCTCTCCCACTCCCCCTGCTTGTGTTACCTCTCTCGCTGGCTGTCTCTGTCTCTGTCGAATAAATAAATAAAATCTTAAAAAAAAAAAGTTAATTAAAAAAATTCGGTCAAACCAATTGTAAGTCAAAATCATCTCTCATCTCCATTGACTTTAGCTCACTGACACCTCAAATATATAAAAGTATCTAAGTATTTTTGCTTTGATTCAGAATCCTGCATCTTTTTTTTTTTCAATGAGGCATGTTGGCTTGATAACAGTAGTAGAATAAGATTTTAGAAATGTGTTTTATAATATGCCAGGTCCTAAGTCTTACTTGGCAATCTCATCTTTACATGTTACTTCTCAGGTCTTTCATTAGTCACATGGCTTCACATTTTAAAAATGGGATGTGGGGATGCCTGGGTGGCTCACTCAGTTAAGATTAAGCATCTGCCTTCGGCTCAGGTCATGATCCCAGGGTCCTAGTATCAAGACCCGCACTGGGCTCCTTGCTCCATGGGGAGCCTGCTTCTCCCTCTCTCTCTGCTTGCTGCTACCCTGCTTGTGTTCGCACTCTCGCTCTCCCTCTCTCTCTGACAAATAAATAAAATTAAAAAAAAAATAAAAATGGGATGGGTATGCAAAGACAGCAAAAGGGAAAAAAGCAAGAAAAAAAAAGAAAGGAAAGGAATTAGAAAGAAAAAGAAAAAGGTATTTTATTTGGTCCCTGATACTTTGAATGGTAAGTTAACCATTTCTGTATCTTTCGGTTCATCCTCCTTCTCTGCACTTACCCAGAGGCTTGCTTCTTCATCTTTGAAAGAAGTGGTGACAGAGAGGATCTAGGATTCCAGAAAGAGGTATTCCAAGCTACTGACAAACCACAGGTCAAAGAAAACAGTCAATATCATAATAAAAAATCAAAACATTTACCAAAAATGTAATTGTTTACTTGTGAGATATGTTAAATGTCTCAGTGCTAAGAAATATCCCAGAGCAGATATAACATATTATCCAATAAAGAAACATCCATAGAAAGTCTGGCTTAATTCTCATTTAAACGTGCTAAATATAAAGATTGATCCTATACTTAAATGCTTCCCCAAATGTTCTAAATTCCCAAAATCATTCAGTTATTATTTGTTATGGACTATTGATACTGTCATAACTTTCTGACAGTAATAGCAGAGCCATGGTTGGTCTTTTTGTTAGTTCTTGAAAGGACGTTAGCAGTGATCTTTCTACTCTATCTAGGCAACAAAGACGTGTTGGTCACCTACTAAAGTGACAGATTCTGTAGGAGGATATCAAAACATACAGCCATCGGAAAACAGGTAAAGAAAATAAGCTATACATGATCATTACAAAGGAGAAACTGAATAAAGGTCAGTAAAGACAAAATTTTACATGAGCTCAAAAGAAGGACACATAAATTTTGCCTACAGGGCATCGAGATGATTTTTAAATGCAGGTGGCAGTTCATGGGCTCTCGTGATGGCCAGCATGTGAGTCAGTGGAGCAAAGCAGGCCATTTCCAGCACAGAGAACTGCAGAGGAGGGAGAGTGAATGTGAAACTATCCCTCTAGAAAACACAAAATGCCCTAAATCACAAAATCCTCAAATGCTGACAAATCCTGCAAAGACCGTGGCAAGGGAGGTCCTTCTTAAAACACAAATTAAGTATGTAAATATCCAGCCTCAATCAGTCAAAATAAAAGCCAGTAAATTATAAACCTTTTCTAAGTTTCTGAGAAATAGTTCATGTTCATCTTAATATGAACACAATAAAATGGACTAAGGTCAGTAGACCCAGCTCTGATTTGAATTCTGCCATCCATTTGCTGAGTGACTCAAGGAAAGTTCCTTGACTCTCTGGGTTTCACCTGGACAGGAAAGATCACGAAACCTGCTCCCACAGCTTCGTCTCCCAACAAAATGAAGCTGTGTCCTCCTCCCTCAAACATGTGAAGGCCCATCGTGACCACCTCCCAGAGTTCTGGATTGGCATTTTAGCTAAAGTTTTGTTGCCCTCTATAAACAGGGGCCACCAGACCCCCAAACCACAGCAGGAGAACTGAGAAAACAAAGGATTCATTTCATTTCAGCCATCAATGAATTATGAATTAGTGTGCAGGATTGATGTGTGTTATGCGACATGAGGGGCACATCTGGAACCCTTCCTTACTCTGCATCACATTTCAAAAAGTATTTTTTAAATCATCATGTAATATAGTAGGCATGAAATTATTTGAATAATGCAAAGCACTATCTAGCTAGATGTTATTACTAACTCATAGAATCCTTCAAAGAAGAAAAACCTCTCTCTTTAAAGACTAAAAAATGCAAGTATAAAAATGCTGCATCATTGGCTCAATAATAAAAATAGAATCATTTGATAATGAGAAATTAATGTGCACAGGATGGCCACATACTACTCTTAATTAAACGAATGGCATGATTGTTTCTCATTGAATAATTACTCTGTGTGTCATTGTGGATATTAACAAAGAAAGTTTTCCAAACCCTTTTTTCTCCTTTGCTTTATTTCATCTCCATGCTTTCATTAGGTGAATTTTTGAAGGAAAAAAAACAATAGCCCCACCTCGTTTGGACACATGGATCTGAGGTTTCACTACCAGATCCTGTGGTAACAGGGATGTTAATTTCCCTCCCCCAAACACCCATCTCTCCTAACGTCTCCAAACGCCACCATTGCCGGCCAGCTCTTCATCAGCTGGACGCTGTGACAGAAGACAATGTGCAGCATCCTCCGTTCTCCCACATCTGCTTGGTCTCTCACATATTTAACTAAGCTTTCATCTCTGACGTGCAAAGATAATTATTTCCAGAAGTCATCGAAAAGAGCAGGACCAGTGGAGGACACGAGTGCTGGGGATTTGCTTGACTTTCAACAGTAAGAAAAGGTGAAAATCTCTACAGAGAAGGATTTGTGAGAGTCTCCAGGAAGGATGGGTTTCACAGTTCGGTTTTTGTGTTAGAGAAAGGGAATTCTACTACACATCAGGGAATGCACGAGGGCCGGAGCCATACTGTGCTCCAGTCATTGCGGGGGTGCAGGGAGCCCTGTGGACACCCAGAGGGTACTACAGCCTCAGGACCGAAAAGATGGGAGCGGTGAGGTTCTGGCTTGGGCAGAGAGCTGCCCACAAGTCCCACAGGAATGAGAAAAGGTGACTTTAACAAAGAAATGTTAAACATTCCCATAAGCAATGTTAAGATCTAATTATTCCGCTAAAACATATCATGTGATTATTGGATACCTTTATTATTTAAGCAAATAACCATAATTCTTGATGGGCTTAGGATTTTGCAGGTGCTGTTAATTTTGTTCCTGTCACAACCTAACATTCAGAAATTGCCTATTTTCTTCTTTTTACCCATTCTAGGTGACCTAGTGATGAAAAGATGAAAAAAAATAACTGTGAGTAAGTTCTTTATTTGTTTGTGACAAATAATGAGAATTATAACCAACTCAATCAAGACAGGGGGAAAAATTCATAAGTAACAGGGACATACTTGATGTTATCTTTTTAAAAATCATAAATTATAAAAGTTAAAACATTGATTTGGGTTTTTTTTTCAAGTTTTTATTTAAATTCCTTAGTTAACATATAGGGTAATATTGGTTTCAGGACTGGAATTTAGAGATTCATCACCTACATATAACACCCAGTGCTCATCACAAGTGCCCTCCTTAATCCCCATCACCCATTTAACCCATCCCCTCACCTCCCCTCCAGCAACCCTCAGTTTGTTCTCTACCGTTAAGAGTTTCTCATGGTTTGCCTCTTTCCCTCCCCTTCTCCTAGGGTAATCTGTTTTGTTTCTTAAATTTCACATGCGAGTGAAATCATACGATATTTGTCTTTATCTGACTGACTTCTTTCCCTTAGCATAGTACATTCTAGTTCCATCCACGTCATTGCAAATGGTAAGATTTCATTCATTTTGATGGCTGAGTAATATTCCACTGGATCTATATATACCACCTCTTGTTTATCCAGTTCATCAGTTGATGGACATTTGGGCTCTTTCCACAACTTGTCTATCATTTCTGTATAAATAATGCCATATAAAATAATGCTGCGATAAACATCAGGGTGCAGGGGCCCCTTCAAATCAGTATTTTTGTATCCTTTGTGTAAATACCTAGTAGTGTAATTGCTGGGTCATAAGGTAGTTCTATTTTTAACTTTTTGAGGAGCCTCAAAACTCTTTTCCAGAGTGGCTGCACCAGCTTGCATTCCCACCAACAGTGTAAGAGAAAGGGGACTTTCTCCACATCCTCGCCAACACTTGTTGTTTCTTGTGTTGTTAATTTTAGCCATTCTGCCTGGTGCGAGGTGGTATCTCATTATGGCTTTGATTTGTATTTCCGTGATGATGAGTGATGTTGAGCATCTTTTCATGTGTCTGTTGGCCATCTGGAGGTCTTCTTTGGAGAAATGTCTATTCACGTCTTCTGTCTTTTTCTTAACTGGGTTATTTGTTTTTTTGGGTGTTGAGTTTGATAATAGAACAATTGATTTTGAAGATGATGTACTTACATCAATATGTCACCATTTTCATCATGCTAATCATTACTCGGTGAAGATTACCATTACAATAATTTATTTAATGCATACTATGTGCTGAACATTGTGCTAAGAGCTTTACTTGCATTATCTTTTATCTTTTTAAACTTTTTGTTATGGAAGTTTTCAATATATATAAAAATAAAACAGTGTAATGAACCCCATGCGCCTCATAACTCTCCTCTACAATTATAAACTCATGGCCAGTCTACTTATTTCCACACCCAACACCGTCTGAGTCCTCACAGCTCTACTATTTTGAATAAATCCTAAACTTTATATGATTTCAACCATAATATTTCACTATACATTGTCTAAAAGATAAGGATATTATTAAAGCAGCATTATTTTATATAATATTCAAGACAACCTTATGAAGTTCATCCCATCAATACCCCATTTCCCAGATGAGAACACCATGAGTTTTGAGAAGTAGAGCATCTTGTCCCAAGGGCCCTGATAGTGCGTGGCCTCCTACAGATTCAAATATAGCTCAGTCTGAACCCAAAGTGGGAGCTCCCATTGGCTGTCTCATGTAAGGTAATTTCATGCTCTAGAATTTTGTTTTAATATCTCAGTACTGACTGGTACTTTACGGTGACCACAACAACGACACAGAAGTGCTCTTCAACACTTCGAGAATGGAGAATTTTACTCAGGGCACTAGATAACATACATTTTCAAAAAACTGAAGTGGTCACAGAAGTCACTTCATGGCTCTTTCTCTATTATCTTAAGTTCACCAAAACTCATGACTTAGAGATACAGACTCCTGAAAGTCCGGTTATAACATGAGCACAGCATCTGGTCATTGGTGCTTTGAGGTGCTAAAGGCAGAGAGAGCTACAGCCAGTGCTGACACACAGCCGGGCAAGCCAGGGAGAAGGCTGACCACGACATGGGTAAGTCCTGAGAGGTAATAGTTGCTACAACTTAACATTTCTCCACAGCACCGTGCACTGTCTAGGGAAGGGCAGACAACACGTACGTGCCTCCAGCTGGTGACACTTTCAGTGGCTGTTTTTAATGTTGCCATTCCACACGGTTCCTTATTTCAATATAATATGCCTTTTAAAATAATTTTTTTTTATCGCCTAAATACTTTTCTCTAAGGTGAGTTGCTTTGTCACCATACTACTTGTCAAGGCAGCACAGAAGAACTTTCAGGTTCAGCGATAATGAATAATAACAACTATTACATAACATGGAATTTCTCAGTTGAAATAGAATTCTATAATCACAGCAATTTCCATGCAAATTATCGCAGACATTATTCCGGCCTACAGAAAGCTGACCTGCAGTTTACAGTTGTCAGATCACACAGACGTAGGCGTCCTAGAGGCAGGCCCTTGGAAGAGTCAAGGATTCAGCAAAAAGAGTGGTTTGCCTGGGGATGTGATGGTGTCTGTGGAGGCTGAACTGAAAGGGAACAAAAAAAGTGGAAAGTCTTTGCTTGGGATTTCTAACAGTAAATTGACATCCTTTCTACATTACACAGAATTTCTTCCCTCTCAGCACATTTGGACCTTACACAAACGAGTCAAAAATACATGGTGATTTTCCATTTTCCATTTGGCTCATTAGCTGACTTTTTTAAGGATTTGATTCCATAAACGAGCAGTATATGTGTACACAGTAGATACAAATATGGGTAAGTCAGTCTTGCCATTACAATGTGGTAGAGAGAAGTATACTGATGACTGTGATACATTGTAGTATTAAGATGTCTCTCCTATGAGAGGGAAGAAAATGTAAGTAAAGTTCTACTGGGTTGGAGATGAGAGCCCAAAGGCGGGATTGGAATTATTCAACTGGGAGGGAATAAAAAATCATGGTGTCTGGGCATTAGACCTTAGGATTCCTCCTATCTGCTTGTTTCATTCCTACTATTGCTAAGTCTCAAACAAAGTATCACCTTTTCCAGGAATCTTTCCATGACTCCCTCCCCAAGACTGAATTCTTAGTATTCCCATATTTCTATTAATGCCTTTCTTGGTGATTCTAAAATGGTGCTGCTAAATCACAGTATCCCGCTACTACAGGGGTTCTTTGAATTTAAGGCCATTGATTTACTCATCTTTGTATCACTTTTACAATCCTGGCATGCAGTAGGTGCTCAGAACTTGGTTAAATCAATGACTAATGCTAAGTAAGATTTAAACTGGACTACACCTCAAAGGAGAGGTAATATTAGAGGTAGAGATTGGGAAATCACCAGCATAAGCACACTGGTTGTAGAATTTAAAGTGGATGAGCTCCCCAAGAGATGTGGTACAGAGGGAAAAGAGATGAGCTTTTGGTGGACAATCTTCCCAAAGCGGCCTATTTTTATTGATACTACCCACTTCCTGCTTTCAGTCTTCTGTACCCCCACTTGGATTTTCTTTCTTTCTTTGATTTTTAAGACATTACATAATTTTTTAACTTATGTATTATATTTATTGTTGCCTAACTCCCCTTGTTAGAATGCAAGTTCAGGAAGGTTGGGAACTTTGACCCTAAACACTTAGAACACAGTAAGCACTCAATAAATATTTGTTGAATTAATGAATCCCTATGTATATTTAGGACTGTAAATAGTGAAGAAGAGAAATGCCAGAAAGAGTAATCATAACATGGGAAGATAAACACAAGATCACTCTATATGGTAGAAAGAACAAAAGAAGAAAATAAATAAGTAATGAGTAGGTAGGAATTGACATAGCCATTAAGAGTTTTAGGAAGGAGTCTGCAAAGAGATTTTTGGATTGAGTAAATCCAGATCATTGATAATGACAGAACAATTGCAGTGGTGATGAGTGAAGAAATCAGATCGCAAAAGGTTGCAAATGCAGCCAAAATTGAGAGAGGGAAGGGCATCTAGCATAGACCACCCTTTTAAGAAATTCAGTGGTGAATAGTAAGAGCAGTAAAAAAAGAAGTTTGGGGTTGTAACAGGAATTTAAAAATTGTGCATAGTTTTAAAACAAGGGACAAATCACCATTTGGTAGAAACCAGGGGGAAATGCTAAAAATTAAGAGATACAAGATGTAAAATAATATTGGGGAAAAACTCCAGAGGAAGCAGGCAGTGATGATATCAAGACCATAGGTAAGTTTAACCACGCCAAGTAGTCAGCAAACATTTTCCTCCAAAACATAATCAAAAGGATAGGCAAGTTCTCTACCGACAGATTATTTAAGGGGAGTAAAGAAAATGCAAAGCAATCCATGTTGTATGGTGCAGTTTTCTGTGCATAAATGAATCTGTATCAGCTCATGTTCATACATACTAACTCTGTCCATGCACGAGTATTATCAACAATATTGATCATGAGCCTGGATCACTACATAATCCATTTAACTACTTTCTACCTGTACGGATGCCAAAGACGCAATACAGCAAATTCGTTTGTTCAAAAGTATTTGTGAGCTATCTACTATGGGCCCGTCCCTGTTCTAGGCACTGGGGCTACAGCAGTGTACAATATAGACAAAACTCTTTGCTAGAGGAGAGAAACAATAAACAAGATAAGTAAATTACATATATGATAACTTAGATAATGATGCATGCTTAGAAGAAAAACACAGAAGAAAATGAAGAGGAGGTGGAGGAAAGGGAAGAAGAGGAGGAGGAGGAAGAAGAAGAAGGGGAAGAGAAGGAGAAGAAGGAGGAGAAGAGAAACAAACCAGTAAGGTGATAGGAAGGGTAGTGTCAAGAACTGCAAAGAGCCTGAGAATTTACCCTATTTGCAAGCTAACAATTAACCTGCAAGAGTTTCCTGGGTGCTAGCAGAAGATACAAGACCCCTGGGTCAGAGACAAAGGACTTTATTACTCAGAGTAAGCAGTAGCCAGAGTATCAACTTGCACATTTCCTCATAGATGAATTCCCACAGGGTGATAAGAAGGTGGCCAGATAATGCCAGCACATGTACAGGGTTACATTATAGGAAAGGAACCCTGAGCTTAGGGAAGCCAAATCTTTTAAAACAGACAGTGAGCCTGCCTGATCTTTTCTCCAGAGGGAACATTACCTTTTTATATTGGAAGCAATTATGCCTTTTGTTTTTGTTTTTGTTTTACAAGGCAAAACTCTTTCTATATTCCAGGGATATTAACCATACAAAAATTCTTTAAAAGATAGTCCAGAATAAATAGCTATCAGTATTTGACTCACAGGATGTACAGAAATGTGAGAGACACATGCAGAGTTGTCTCCCAGCAATATCAGCTCCTCATTTCTACCAAATATGTTCAATCAGTTTCATTCAGCATTTTTATTAAGGCTTCGGCCAACAGAATGCCAAGATGAGGCCAATCTTAATCTTAACCATGATACACAGGGTCCAAAACCTAAACATATGAACAAATCTCATAAGCCATCAGTGTCTACCAAGAAAGTCAGGTGATTTTTTTCCTAAAGAGTTTTTGGCCTCTCAACTTCGCTCAAGGAATCAATCCAGGTACAAAGAGAAGTCTAAGGGCAGTCCTACCTTGTATAACCACCTTGATCAATGAGTTGAGGCTAGCCCGCATGACTTTCAGGACCAAGGTGGTATCATTAATCACTTTTGCTAAAGTTAAGCACCAACTTTCATACCATCTTTTCTAAATGGGTGATTCCCAATGTAGAGATAACTTCAGTTATAAGTCCGTTATTCCTCCAGAATACTTTCCAAAAAATAGTCTCAGGTGGAGAGATCCTTCACTGTAATCTGAGGGCTACATAATCTACTGATGGTGTTTCTTTAAACCCATGATGGTCGTTTATGACCATCCTGATGATGCAACTTACCATTTTAGGGAAGAAGAAGCAAGTTAATGCCTGGCTTCTACCCAATGAGTATAGCTCTCAGTGGTGCATGTGGTGCCCCTGGAAAGGAAGTGTTGCTGGCAATTGTTAAAGGTCTCCAAGTGGGATCTGCATGAGTGACAAAGCACAGAATGATAGTGTCTCCAAGCCAGCCTTCCAACATGGAGGGCATGTAGATAAAGTGACAGGGAAAGACAGAAGTTAGAATAAAGTCCTGAAAAAAATGTGATATTGGAAGAAGCTTTGTGGATATCTGGAGTTGAATCATTCTCTTTTATTCATACAAAAACACAGTGAATAAAACTTTACTAAAGAATACTTGATCAAGTAGTAGGAAACTTCAATTAGAAGGCTAGCCTTCCTCCTGACTATTGTGTAAATACAGTAAAATCAACTGGAATTTTGTGTTCTCAATCTTGTCTACAACATCAAGGGATTAGACAAAGACCTTTCTGCCTCTGTGATTCCATGTTGATCTATACCTGTGTGGAAGAGTAAATCTTTGGATCCTTAAGATCGATAACGTTCTGTACTTGAGAATCAAGACTCTAAAATCACTCCCTTGGATAAAATGACCAATTCCCACCACCACCACCTCATCAAGTGTTGTCATCCCATACTGATTTATTACTTCTCATAGTACTTACATCAATCTGAAAAAATATTTTTTTTATTATTTCTCTTAGTAGAATGTAGGCTTCATACGGCAGGAATTTTGTGTCTTTTTCACTTGCACATTTCTAACACCTACAATAGTGCCTTACAGATACTAGGCTCAAACGTGTTGAATGTTATTGTTTAATTATGCAAATACTTGATATGTCAGCCTTCCTACTGAGACGCATGCCTACCTACTTAGAATCCATTTTCAAGTCAAGTAGATTCTAACAACATTTCTTACTTGTAATTTAAATATCATCCATATCCTGATTTAGAGGCATTTTACTAAGACAATGTCATTTTAATTATGTTCTCACCAAAAGAAAAAAAGAATAAAATAAATTAGTTATGTGATTGTACTACTCTCATTGCTTCAAACTATTTTTTAAAGGCTCTTTTTTTTAAAAAAGATTTATTTGCTTATTTGAGAGCAAGGGAGCAGGGGGAGGGGCAGAGGGAGAGAATCTCAAGCAGACTCCCTGCTGAGAATGAAGCCCAACTCAGGGCTCCATCTCACCACCCTGAAATCATGATCTGTGCAGAAATCAAGAGTCTGACGCCTAATCTACTGAGCCACCCAGGTGCCCCTCGAACTATTTTTTAAAATTTGCTAATCTTTAAAAAAAAATTTTTGTTTAAATGAGTTGACTTGAGGTGGAAAACCAGGTTGAATATCCTTGATAATCTGATGAAATAATATATTATTTCTTGGGATGATTAAGAGAGTGAATAAGGAATTGCTTTTAACCATCTACTTATATTCACATTTTTCTTCTCTCAGGGAAACCAGTTTACTGATTTTGATAATTAACCTGAATTAAAGATGTCTTCTTCATTAGTTGTAAAAACAACATTAATCATTTTTTTTAATATTTCCTCAGCTGTTTAATACGTGAAATGGAGCAGTTTTTTAAACTTTCCAATAGCATGACTAACAAAACTAAATAAAATAGAAGTATACAAACAAAAATAAAAATTGGAGCAGACAATAGAGTTTGTGGTCAAGCATGTAAGTTCTGGAATTGTATAATTTGAATCCAGTTCTGACACTAACTCATGATCTTAGATGAGTTATTTAACTACTAGGAACTTCACTTTCACCATATGTAAAAACCGGGTTAGTAGTGGTACCAACCAATTGGACTGTTAAAAGCTAAAAGAAATAACATTTGGAGAGCATTTATCATAGTATCTGGCAGGCAGTAAATTTTCACTAACTCTTTGCTATTATTACCATTTTAAACTTCAATTGGCTAAACAACTTTATCAAAGTGTCTTCTGGTAAGTCTAAGTCTTTAATCAATATCCCACTTGGGCTTACTAAGAATCTACTAAACTAGCAATTTCACAGTCATAAATATTCATTATGTTGCTGATATAGCCTATCTTAGGGTCGTTCCCTAGAAACAGAGCCCAGACAAAAGCAGATGTGTGAATGCTTTCTTGAGGAATGCTATCCAGAAACATAGGCATGAGGGAAAATTGTGGGAGATCAAATACAAGTAATGTTGGACACAGTTTCTGGATGAGCTGATTGCTCTTTTTCGCAAGATATCTTCAGTGTGCATTTATGAAGCTACTTAGTCTTTTTATGATGGAGGAAGAGAGTAGCATTTCTCTACCAGCCTTTTCATTGTTCAAAACACCCCCCAAGGGCATTTTTAACACTTATAGTTTGCACATGCACGGGCTTCCCGTGGATACCTTAGTATCTTGCTTCTCAGATAAAGACAACACAGGGCTAGAGCAAGAGGTCTTCAGTGAGGAGGGTGAGCTGATGTTTCAGGGGCATCCCCTCAACGACATGAGGAAATAGAGAGCAGCTACCACGGTAAACCTACAGAAGCAGGGACGCCTTCCATCAGACATCAAGACAACTACATGAAATTGGAGCAGTGGGTAAACTGACTCTGATATACACTCTAGCTAAAGGAGCTCAGAGTTAAGGGAAATAGGACTGAGAATCCTAGACAAATCAAATCATATCTCTTTCTCTTCTAAATTAGCTGGGCCTGGGTGTTCAAGTTCTCTGAATATCTACAGCATTCCCAAGATGGACTCCAAGAAAGCTGGTACTGTAATCGCTCTTCAGGTTTTTTAAGTGCCATTTCATTCTCTGGCAAGTAAATAAAAAAAGTCAAACACGAACCAAAAAAATTAACTGAAACGATAACGGTGGAGTTAAAAAATATGCTACACGTGAAGAAAAGAACCTCTTCAATTATTTTTCAAAAGCTATGTTAAACCTTGCTCATATTAGATAATTTGTAGGCAAAAGTATATTTAAGGCTTCTGTACAAGTTAATATTTGGCATATATTTTCCTGATATATTATGACCTCAAGATACAAACCAGAGCTATTTGGGGGTACATCATATAACTAAAAATTATTTACTTTACCTCAAAGAAAATGTAAAATGATGGGAAAGGTTTGAGGCACATTCTGGTTAACTTTGAATGGAAAAGAAGCTGGGGTGAAAAATGTGAAGATTTTTAGAAGATGATGCTTAGCCCCGAGGGATTCTGCCTTAATCTGTTTGATCACATTCAACCGAAGTTGCCATTGTAGGAAGGTAAGTTTGATCGTAAAATGGACAAAAATAACATCAGTTTTAGAAATTAGAAAGACTTAAAGGGACAGTGGTAGCCTAGGTCATTTGGAGTTGTTCTCCACTATGTATTAGAAAAGCTGGACAAAACATATAAAACATCTTCTTTAAAGCATAGGGGAGTTAACATGTTGGTGAAAAGTTGTTAGTTTGGGATCCTGAGGTACAAAAGAGAACCAGAAAAGTGTGTCCAGCTCTGTAACCACTTTCCACATTTTTTCCCCTTAATTTGAAAAGAGAAACAATGAGATAGTGAGTGGTACCCTTGATAGAACACAAACAGTCCATATGAGAAACAAACTGAGGGCCTCAGAGGGGAGGGGGGTGGGGGAATGGGATAGGCTGGTGATGGGTAGTAAGGAGGGCACGTATTGCATGGTGCACTGGGTGTTATATGCAACTAATGAATCATAGAACTTTACATCAGAAACCAGGGATGTACTGTACGGTGACTAACATAATATAATAAAAAATCATTATAAATAAAAAAAAAGAACACAAACAGTCCAGAGTCTGCTGAAGGGAGTTCCCAGTTCGATCCCTTACTTGTGTGGAAGCTCTGCAGGATCGCTCATTCAGATGGTAAGGGTGAAGGGCAAGGATAAGAATGAAGTGTAGTGCATAGCACTTGCAGGAACTACAGCTCAGCTTAGAATCATCTCAATCCATGAAGTTGGATTACGATGATCCCCAATCTTGCTAATGCTCCCAGATGCTTGGTAAATCCAACACTATCTTCTTTTCTAGAATATTTTAAGGGAAATCTGTAAACACATTGGGGTTGGGGGGAAGCAGACACAGAAAAGCAATGCTACTGAAAAAAGCAGAAACAAACAATAGAAACAGACAAACAGGAACCAAATTTGGAGTTAATACTTACTCTGCCTAAGGACATAAAAGATAAGAATTTACACTTTAGCAAAGAACTGAAATCTATTTCTTAAAATAGGAATTCCAGAACAATCAAAAAACTAATTACCAAAATTAAAATCTCAATGAACAGGTCTTACAATAAATCAAACATAATTGAAGAGAGAATTAGCAAACATATATAGGTCAGAAGAAAATGTTCAGAATGAAGCATGTTGAAATCAAAGAATGAAAAATACAGAAAAGAAAATAAGAACTATACAAAGATATAGTATAAAGCCTCACATAAGGGCGCTTGGGTGGCTCAGTCAGTTAAGCGTCTGACTCTTGATTTTGGCTCAGGTCATGATCTCAGGATTCAGACTGGGCCCTACCTCGGGGTCTGGAGTAAGCATGGAGCCTGCTTAAGATTCTCTCCCTCTCTCTCTGCCCCACTCCCCTTCTGCCTCACTGCGCTCTCTCTCTCTCTCTCTCTCTCACACACACACACACTCTCTTTTAAAAAAAAGTCTAACGTAAATATAATGGGGATCTCAAAAGAACAGAAAGAGAATGGAATAGCAGTAATACTTAAAGAGAAAATGGCTAAGGGCCTAAGGGCCCCTGTGTGGCACAGTTGGTTAAAAGTCTGACTCTTGGTTTCAGCTCAGGTCGAGATCTCAGGGTGGTAAGATCAAGTCCCATGTCAGGCCCTGCTTAGGGGAGTCTGCTTAAGATTCTCTTCTCCATCTGCCCCTCCCCTGCCATACAGTGCTCTCTCTCTCTCTAAAATAAATAATCTTTAAAAAAAATAAAGAGAAAATGGCTGAGAATGTAACCAAATTGATGGAAAAAAATCAAGCCATGTACTCAAGAAGACATAAAAACCACAAGTAGAAAAGACTAAGAAGAAATCAACACCTGCTCACATTATGGTTACACTGATGTTGAAAAGCATGCCGAAAACCAATCCAAAGAGAAAATCTTTTTTTTTTTTTTAAAGATTTTATTTATTTATTTGACAGAGAGAGAGACAGCCAGCGAGAGAGGGAACACAAGCAGGGGGAGTGGGAGAGGAAGAAGCAGGCTCATAGTGGAGGAGCCCGATGTGGGGCTCGATCCCATAACGCCAGGATCACGCCCTGAGCCGAAGGCAGGCGCTTAACCGCTGTGCCACCCAGGCGCCCCCCAAAGAGAAAATCTTAACAACAATTAACAGAAAAAAGAATAGATTACCCTCATACAGACAATAGACTGACATCTGACTCCTCAACACAAGCAAAAATAAAAGCAAAACCCCAAAAAGATCCAGAAAGCTATATTTAAAGCTATACTGGAAGTATTTAAATAAAATAATGATTTAAGTTAGAATTATATGCATAGCAAAAATATCCTCCAAAAACAAAGATGAAATTAAGATATTTTTCAAACCAAACAAAAACTGAGAAAATTCATCTCCAGCAGACTTGCATTTAAAATATTTTGGGGGCTGAATAAACTTTATCTCTAAGGGAACTTAGATAGTTAAGAAAAAACGAATAATATGATAAATATGTGGGTGAATCTAAATAAATGAAGTGTCTGATAAAAGACTTCTACAGTGAAGTTCTTTGTGATGTTGTTATCCAAGGACTGAAACATAAAGGTATGAGTGAATTTCAAACTTGCCTCTAAGCTAGCATACCACAATTATGAGTTCAGCTTTCTCACTTTAGAGCTCTGCTGTGTAACATGGGAGCCACGAGCCACATGTGGCAATTGAGTGCCGGAAAAATGGCTAGTCTAAATTGAGATATGTTGTAAATATCAAGGACACATTGGATTTAAGGAACTTAATTTTTTTAAAAACATATAAATATTTCATTAATACTTCCTATTGATTAAATATTAGAATAATATTATGGATGTATCGGGTTAAGTAAAATCTTATTAAAATTAATTTCATCTGCTTTTTTTTACTTGTTCTAATGTAGGTATTAGACTATTACAAATTTCAAAATTACATATAAGGCTCTCATTCTATTTTTATTGGACAGGGCTGCCTTAGAGCGTGAATTCCATTACTTTGGAATGGAAAGCTCCATGTGTGATACCCACTCTCTGAAATCACTGAATCACTGAAATCATATAGAGTTTATCAACAGTAGAGACAATAGTAACTCATGAACACCATGTCTTCTTCTCTTTAAGATAGAATCTTAAATTTATTTATCGCTTTGAGAGTTACATCCATCCTTCAAACAAAAGTCCTTTAAAAACTAGATCTACTTTTAAGGATAGAGTTGGACATTAAAATGCAGATTTTCAACTGTAGGAGCAGGCTTGCCCTCCACACATTCTCACCATGGAATCACCTTCCTGGTACTAAGCTAGTTCCATCAACGACAAGTGGAAGCCCAAGTGCCTTTGGAATTATAAAACATTCCATTACTAGAGAAGGAAAGCAGTTATGTCGTAGAGATGGTTCATGTTTGTTATTTATTACAGTATCTCGGTAAATACTTCAAGGTTTTGACAAGTGAACAGCACTGTGAACAGCACATGGGAAATGAAATGACACGTGAAGAGCAGCCCATAAACTGTGAATGTGAATGTCCACACACGACATACATGATGATACCACAGAGCACAAAGAGACACAGGCAGATGGCGTGACGTGCAGGTACGTAGGTGTATATGATATGTATATGCCGAATTCTCCCCTCTTGAGCTCAAAGGGACATTTACTGGGCTCTTCCTCCAGAATATTCAGTAGCCAGATATTTGGAAGACAAAATTTGTTCTGTGACATTATCTTTTATCTTCGTTCCAGTTCCTGTTACCTGGTGGGTCAGTGTGCCTGAGATAAAGAAGTGATGCTATAGAAAATTCACCAACTGTTTGTGAGAACAAAGTAATTCAACACTTCTTTCTCCTACCAAACATGAAGCCAAAAATAGGATCCAATTGATACATTGCCCCCTAAACCTGGTACAGGAAGACGTTGAGAGGGGATAAATACCTGAGAAAATATTTTGAAGGTGTCCACAAATTAACCCCTTGAAGTATTCCAATGTCATTTCTTCCAATTATCAGCCCTAATATTCATGCTTCTATTTTGTATATTAAGGTCACTCACAACCTCACTCATGCCGGCCATTCCAGCTTCATCTCACATTACTCTCACACGTGCCCTTTGCACTCCAGAAAGACCAACTTTCTTATACTTTCCTGAACATGCCGTTTTCTTTCACACTTACACGTCTTCCCACATGCTTTCACTTCTATCCGGAGTGTTCTTCCTCACGTCCTCTGGTTGCTTAAACCTATTTCTTCTTTATAACTAGGCTTATATGTCACACCTCAGTGAACCTTCACCTCAGAAAAAATGATTTTTGAAATCCATTTTAAAACATTTTTAGACTAGTCTGTGAAAAACATGGGCAAATAATGTAACTTAATCTAGAGCAATTTCAAGGATTTCATTAACAATTACTCGCATATAACTATTGTGTAAAACCTTAGACCATACACACTCATACATGTCTGTGAAGAGATGCATACTTTTGTAACTGCTGTCTGAAGACGATATGAGACTTCTATATACATATGTGCACAGAAATATGCGCACATGCAATATTTATGGGAACCAAAAAGAAAATTTTGCCACTATATTTGCAATGTTTTGGAAACAAAATCATCTTTTAACAGTAACTGGAGATACACGTGCCGGTATTTTGTAGTTAGAATATTTCCTCACCGAAATGACTTTAAAAAGTTAGCTTACGATGAAAAAATAAACTACACGATATGCAAAGGGATAGCAAATTAAAATTTCAACTTCAGTCAAGACAACAAAAACATGTTTCTCTTCAAATCTAATTTCCATGAGAAACTATTCTAAATTAAAACCTTCCAGTGCAGTGTCCTTCCATTTTTTGCATTTTTACTACCTAGAGATCAAACAGTTTGACACAGCAAAAATGCTGGTAAGTTAGGAAGAAATGCTGATTGGTTTGTTGGCTGGTGGCCGGGGGAATGTTATGACCGAGTAATTATGTGTTCTGGACAGATGCATTAACCAGGCTTGGGGCTGGAGCCACTGGATATTATTTTAGTCATAAGGCTAGAGGAACTGAATCATTTTCAAAGCATTGGCTGGCTGACATTGCCTTACTGATGCCTGTTCCAATGACTCTTTGGCAGTAACTTCCAACGCTGCACTTATGACATGGTAAACAAAAACTACATTAAAGGTTTGCTTTTTAATCATGAAGGAGTTCAACATTTCCACTAAGCTCTCTTGCTATTCATCAAGTCACGTTGAAGGTTATTGCAGATTTTCATAGTCCTGTCTTCCGACGGATGAATTGGAGCAATGTAACAGGCAGAGAGGTTTGTGTTTTTTTTTTTTTTACAGCAATGAAAAGGCACATGATCAAAACTCAAAATGATAATACATTTTTGCAGTTGCTCTGAACTAGTAAATAAACTGAAAGTTGACAGCGCCTCTTACCTTTTACCAAGGACTTATTTCAACTCATAAAATGCCATGCTTTATAAAGTAGGCATGTTTTGTGATCGGATAAAATACGCATAGTAAGAAAATAATACAGTCAACATGATGGCTTGTGGCTTCCAGGAAGACAGTACGTCCCATAATAATCAACTGGTTAGCTTCAGGTAACTTTTCCTTTTGTGCCATGTAGACTTGAAGTTTTACTTTGACATCCGGTACTAATCATAAATTTAATAATAATTTAATTGGAACCATGCTTAGTTATTGCAAATATTTTTATAGTGGTTATTAAAAAACTTAAATAATCATTTTAATATGGCTTAAAATAAAAGCATTTTTACTCTTGTAATGCTTTTGAATTATGAGGGTACAGTGACATTTCTCTCAAATGTAGCACTATTAAAGTTCAATGCAAATAATAAAGTCAAGCTTCAGGACATTTGGAAGACTTGAATAGTTTTTTCATAATAGCAAAGGATTGATTTTGATGGCTACCAAGGTAGGTGATGCAAAGATATGAAATTTCTAAGAAAAATATGAGATGATTATAAATCAGTAATGAAATATATTAATATGATTGTTAATATCATTACAACCGTCTTACTATTTTTATTAAAGAAGCTCACTATTTTAAAAAAATTTTTAAAGAAATTTTAATGAGCTCTAAATGCTATTCCCTTGTAATAGTTATCAAAAGTCTGAAGGGGTCAGTTAATTGGAAGGCACTTCATGACCTTGTTAGGAAAAATGTGGAAAAACTCCCTCCTAAACCATCAAGCAGCTCCTAAAACAATAGAAACTGACACTTGATGCAATGTCAAAGACAAATTTACTGAGAGAAAACCTTAAGGTATATCTGAAAAGCAAAAGCCTAATAAATGAGACCACAACGAAAAAATGATGGAAAATGTCTTTCGCAGACAATGGGGAATGCAGAAACAGGACAAATCGGGAGAAAGGAGGCAGGGCAGTCAGACCGGCTCAATCGTCTTCAGTCAGAATTCTATCCTGTTTTAAGAAATGGTTGTTTATGATTCCACAATATAGGATATATTGAAATTCACTATGTTAAGAATTGTTAACCAATCTAAATAGATCAAAATAGTGAAGTATATAATAAAATATTATAATGATACGATATTATAATTAGACTGTAATGAAACATGTTAGCCCATTAATATTTAACACATAAACTATAATTAACAGTAAAGCTTTGGCAGGGAAAGAATGTGCTTTATTTCAACATTGAGGACACACTGTAAAAACCACTCATTTTAAATTTCTCTTTTTTCCTTTGCACTTGGGACTCAGAAATTTTCACAAAACATTTTTTTTAGTTTAATCATTTTAATAAACTTATTTCACTCTAAATTGTTACTAATTCCATTCATAACGTTCTCTAGTGGAACTAATTTATTGCCATTTAAACTAGTGGATAAATGAATGGAATACGAATTAGTGCTATTTCATCCTATGTGGTGTATTTAATTCCTTTCTGAAAAGCAAGAAATTACAATAGTTGATAGTGCTGTTTAGGTTGTAAGATTAACATATTTAATGCAACATCTGCCAATAACGTATTTACAAAATACCAGAAATAATTTTTTTCTAAATAAATGGATTTGTTTTTGTTTACAAATTCTAGCATGCATTCAGTATTCGTTTCACTCCCTTATTTGCCCTTCTGCGTTGTTTGCATTCAGTATATATATTGATATATATCTATATATGTAGATACATATCAGTTATAATAATTCTCTGTTTAAATATAAGAAACTCTAGGACTCATTTTTCCCAAATGTTTTCATAAGATGCTTTTTGATTTTTGAAAACTCTATTCAATCAGGTGTTCATCTTGCCAAAGTACCAGAAAAGGGTGGAAAGGCAAAGACTTTGAAGAAAAGAGTCTTTGAATGAGCAAAGTGTAAAATAAGGTGAACCTATCGAAAGGTATTTTGTTACCATCAGGTGTAGAAAGTGGGAATTTAGCACGGAGTGACCTACGTTAAATACAGACACATGTGCAATATTTTCTCTGATGGACCTAATGAGTATACATCTCAAGCAAGCTTAAAAACAAGAGTACAAACAAAAGAATGCATGTTAATGTGAAATGATCCTCCACTATTGATTTTCTTAAAAAAAAAAAAAAGAAAAGCAACTTTCTCTAAAGCCTAAACAAGGCAGAAAAGACACACAGACACACATCTGTCATATGTTTGCTGCTTTATAGTTACTGCTTTAAGAAAGGATGTGAGTTATGAAGTGAGTCCTTTTGTAAACATTCTAATAAAGTCTGGGTAAGATATACAAGACATCAGAGCCCTTCAAGCTGCTGCTCTCTAAATAATACTAAGAATTATGAGAGTTTCCAAGTTCCTTGTATAAATTGCTACACCGACTCGAAACGCTCGGCTGCTTTACCATTTTGTAAGTCCTTTTAGGAAAACCTCTGTTGCTCTTCCACTTTGCAGAGAGGTAAGCAGCAGTGAGGAATCTATGTTCTGTAAGAGGCTTTTTGGAGGAAAGAGCCAGTACATTCAGTTGATGAGCCCTGATTTTGTTTTTCCTCCTAAAACCCCCAATCATTAGTTTCATGAGGGTACCAAGGATGGCATGAGCATAAGCACATTCTAAGCATTTATTCTTAAGAAAGACACTGGTAAAGGGGACACTTCAAAGCCAATTCACCTCTGATCACTTTATCCACTGTTGTCTTTAAAAACTAAAATGAAGACAATAGATTTTAAAAGCATAGAGCAAACAGTAGAATGTCTCCTCTTGTTCTCCCCTGTCTTTTCCCCTAAATATTTTTGAATCCAATCATGTAAATACTTTATGATTAATTTCCACAGAGACTGTTTAAATAACTTAAATTCCTTCCTGTCTTCAGACTGTAGCATTGCTAGGTCGACACTACTCCTGTGATCCTCCTGACTTTTAATAGCTTATTCCCATTATTCCATTCTGAACTGAAACCAACTCCTGAAAAGGGAAATGTTAAAAATCACAGAAATCTGTTCCACTGGTCAAAGAAAAAAATATGTTTACTTGGTTTCTAAAGATACTTACATAGAAGGAAAATGTTACTATCATGAGACAATCTGAAGCTAAAGTAAAAAAATAAACCCAACTCAAATTAACAAGTTGCTGTCAGAGTACCGATTGTTACCAAGCTTAAATTGTTTAATGACCATTTACAGTGTTACCAGTTGGAAGCAACAAAGAAATACAAACAAAATGACAGAAAAAATAAATTAAAAACCAAAAACTAACAGTATAGATTATGTGTATTGGCTCTTGTAGGATGTGGGACTATAATCAACTTCTTAAAACGCTCTGATTAGTGTTTACTATTATCTCCTAAGGATTTATGTCTCTTAAATGTAATGTTAAATTTAGTCAGTGAATCTAACATCAGGAATTTATTTTATCTTCTACAACATGGATCACCTATGGGCAAGAGTGGCTATTGCAAAATTAGACGTGAAAAAAAGAAAAATAGAGCAAAGTGTTAGCGACAATAGAAGTTAAAAAGATATTTTAATTCTTCCTTGCCTCTCTGCTACCAACACCCCACAACCCTGGGACTCTCACCCACTTTAACCGATGCTATATAATATTTATGCATGCATGACAACCAAATATGTTTCAATAAAAATATATTTGAACTAGCAGAGCAAAATTGCTTTAAGCTTTTGATCTGTCTCCTAGCTCACATCTCTGAAAGTCTTTTCCTTTCAACAGTTACATTCAAAAAGTCAAAGATATACAGCTGACGATTCAAGCTGAATGACACCACGATAAACTATGGTTTCTCCTGAAGATAAAATACATCATAAATCGGCGCAACACTTACCTCATTTTAAATATTACTGTCTCCTTTTATCAGGTAACACTAGATGACCTCCCCTTACCTCCCTTCTTCCCATATTTTACATGGGATTTTAATTCTATACAATGATCACAACCAGAATTTTTTTTTAATTAAAATAGGATATATGGCTTTAAAGGCTTAGGTTATCTGATAGATTTAATTTAAGAAAAATAATGAGGACAGAGTGACTTCTGAGGCCCTGCAAAACGTGGCAATAATGGAATTATATCTATTTTTAAATTGCAATAACTTTTTGTACTTAGCTGCAATTTATCACATGGTATAAAATGATAGGCAACACGGTTTCATAAAACTGGAAATGCATTCACAACTAAATGGCAAGGAGATATTTTCCAGGGAGTGCATGTCAATATAATATGTAGCTTTTACTCATTAAAATATCTATGCATGAACTACAGCGGCCCCATCAACACTGTATTTCCAGTGAACTGCTTGATTTATACTGCCCAGCCTCTAGCCAGAAGTTATCCTTTTTCTGGATACTCAAATCTGGATTACACTCCCAAAACTATTAAATGCGTTAAATGTGCTAGTATAAATCCTGATTATCATCTGCACGGTTTTGAATGCCTAGCCTTCATCTTCCCTGGCCTGTTGAGAGGCAGGCTTTCTTCTTTGGCTGAAGTAGAGAGGAAGAAGGGGGTCCGCTGGTCAGGGGAGCAGATGTGAGGGAGGCACCCCGGGCAGCAGACAGCGAGTAACCTGGCCACCCGTCTGTCCTTTTCCTTCCAGGGCTGCCCCAGAGACGACGCTAGTGCGGCCCTTCCAGGTACATCAGTCTTGTCTGTCACTGGGGAACATCAGTCACCGAGGCTTTTTCCCATTTTACGGTTGCTTTTCTCGGAAACTGGGGCTGGGAATGGAAACCCGTGGACTCAGCCCCCTGCCGCGGGCCCCCAAATTACTCCATCTTCTGAGTTCTTATCCTTCTGAGACACCTCAGACAGAAGCCACCAAATGCACTCCTAACTCTATCCTTTCATTGGGGCGGGGGGGGGGGGTGTTGTCACCATACCGTGACAATCATATCACACAAATTTAGGGTGGTTCCCAAGCCAGCTGAAAATCTCTTTATGGACTCAAGCCATCCTTCTTTAAAAATTATTCTTTTTTACTCTACCAGGATGGCCTACTATGTGAGAGGTTTACAGACATGAGTAAATAATAGAACTCAGTTTCATATAATATAAGAAAAGAAATAAAATGCTTTTTATACAATCCTATTGATTTTAAAAGTTCCCACTTAGGACATGTTTTGTGAGGGTTTTCTATTAGTGGTAAAAGATTTGTGCTGACATATGTCAAACTGTTTCACCACCCTGGGCTCTGTGCAAGTTCGCCTTCCATTCGCTAGACCACTGCCTTGAGTTGACATGGGGTTAATAGTGCAGTCTAGAACCTCGAAACAGGGTGAAGCCAGTTCATCTCGGCATACTCCCCCAATGGCGATTCCAAAGCCATATTCTTGAAGCTCCGACTATACTTGAAGGGTGAAGTACCCAGGCTTGAATACTGCCTGTTTTCTTCCTCCCAACCTCTATACTATATTTTTCTTTCCTTCCTTCCTGCTGCAAAAAAACCGTGTCCTTTTTTTCCACAAGTAAACTTCTCCACCTGGGCTTCATTCCCTCTCCTCTCACCTCCCCAAGGACTCTGTATCATCAATTAACTACTCTTGTCCTCACCACGGACTCTTTCCAATATGCCTTCAAAGACACATGGATCCAGTTTGGAAAAAAAACAAAATCACTTCATGTGTCCCTACCACCTTCCAACTATTTTTCCATTTCTATCCTTCTTTTCATTGCTGTAAACTTCCCAGAACCCAGTCCTCTCCTTCTGTGACACATAAGCCACTCATCTTAATTTCCTGTTTCATGTTTATATTCACAAGAGATCTATAAAGCCCATTAAGGCAGAGATTAAGTCGTCTTGTTCCAGACTGTATCCTCAATGCCTACTATGTTTGCTGGCACATAGGAAACATTCAAACAATACTGAGTATACTGGATTATTTAATTTTAATAAGTGCTTCCTTTTTTTCTTACCACTTTCACCATTATTCCTACCCCTGTATTCTCACGAAAATGTACACTCGTCAAAGATATATGGTCTATACTTTCTCAATAACTATTTACAAATCAGTAAATAAAAGAACATTTCCTCAGCCCTCATTCTTAAGAATCAGACTCTGATAAGGACAGCTTCTTTGGGGACCCTCTGGCTCTCTCCTCTCTCCTCACACTCCAGGCACTGTGACTTTGTCCCAGTCTCTTTGCTCTGACCTTTACAAACGAACCCCAACATCGACACCCTAGCGTCCTTGCTTGGAATGGTATATTAGGCTCTGATATCTCCCATCTCAATTCATATGAAACATTAAACAGAGACAGATTTCTCCTGTTCAAAAATTTCCAAAGCTTCTTGCTCCGTCTTTTATTGAATCTAAGGTCCTTATCCTGGCATTCAAGGACTTCATAATCTGCACCTTAATCTTTCACCATCCAATCTACTTACTAAGACCAACAGAGTCTTATATTTTCCTCCTCAGGGCTTCTGCTTAATGGAATGCTTCCTCCTCATTTCAGTCTATTCAAATATTATTCATCTATTCATATGCAGGCTGGATTGCTATTTCTTCATTAAGGCCCAACAAAAAATTCCAAGTACAATGGTGTCCACTTGAGCC
Organism: Ursus americanus; assembly: GCF_024610735.1. Classification (NCBI taxonomy): domain Eukaryota; kingdom Metazoa; phylum Chordata; class Mammalia; order Carnivora; family Ursidae; genus Ursus; species Ursus americanus. The sequence goes on from NC_142139.1 coordinate 60,070,697, forward strand.
ATTATTTCAGAAATTGACCATGAGCTTATTTACTTTCTTTTATTTTGTTAGTTTTGATAAAATTCTGTAATACAGTCTTGGTGTTCAAAAAGCAAGGGGTGCAAAAGCATATTTTAAAACAATGTCTCTCTCCAACCCCATCCTTCGACCAGCTAGGTTCCCTCTTGTAAGTAACCACCGTTATCAGCTTCTTGTATATCCTTCTTGAGATATTTTATTCGAAGCAAATAAAATTGACTGCCTTTTAATATGCTTAGCATTTTGTACCAAGCAAATATGTAGCTATTTATCTCCTTTATAGTTATTTAACATTTTAAGTACTTACATATTATCTTCCCACTTATGGAGACTGTGTGCCTTGGCTTCTTTATAGAAATGTCTGTCACACAAACATTCCTTGATTGATTGTGCAATTCTTTCTTTCAAGTTTGGGATAGGCTATTCAATGGTAAGACTGAATCTCCACCACCTTCCTCCTCAATTAAAAGGATAAAAAAGTAAGAAGTGGGTTTTTTCAAACACTTCCTCCCCATACACAGCCATTAAAGGGAAATTAAAGCATGACTAATCACATATGCAGATGGGCATTGTTTTACTGCAATAGTTTAATGTGTTCCAGATACAAGCACATATTACCATATTTCCTTTGGTTCTGATACATCTGCAGATACAAAGATTAACAGAATCACTGATTTGTAATGGATGATTCTGTTTCATTCTAGAAATCTCCCATTCCTGCAGCACTCCAAGTTCACTGAAGGTACGTTTGCACTCAAATTCTTGTTTCATCATTGTATCCACCCCATTTCATGTTGCCCATATTAGAAATGACAAGAAAGCCCACCCACCTTGTTACTGCTTTCTAAATGCCCTACAGCTCCTATTATTTTCAACATGTATACCAAACTGTGAAAAAATAAAGCCCCCGAATACTTTTTATTAGTAAAAAGTTATAAAATAATACCTAGGGGTCAAGCACTGGAATCAGAGTAAGTTTCATCCATAACTAAACTCTATATCTAGCACTACTAATTTAAAGCATTACCCAGTACATAATAAAGTACATCTTTCTAATCGAATGGATTATTGGGTCAATAGAGAGCCAAAGCAGATAAACTAGAATCCTTCAAAATTCATTAAAGGGTCTTAACTATCAAACTGGCTGGATCAAATTAATTAGGAAGGTGCCAAATATCCCTCTTAGTTCCCACTATACAAAACAGAACTTTAATGTATACTCCACACATATTCCTTCAATTGGAATGTTTCTAACTAATCTTGTGTTTAAATCGATGCTCAAGGTTTAAATATTAATTATAAAGGCTCAATTTTTCTTGGGAAATGTTATCTTGAATAAGTAAAATTCTAGCTTGAGAAAGTTAATCTAAATGATTTTATCCATATCAGCACTGATGCTTTTAAAAATCTGCATTTTTTCACCTCAGAACTCTATGGAAAATTCTAGTATTTTAGGCTTAAGAATTTTAGGAACTCATTAAAATCACCAGAATTGCGATAGAGTTCTGGTGGAGGCTATTTTTCTCAATGGCATATTTCCTTCCCAACTAAACATGCACGTACAAAGTTATCACAAGCTTACTTTTATTTCTGTGGGCCTCTCACCTAGAAGAGTCTCACAAGTATAAAAGTTGCAGCAAGTTACAAAATCTTCAAGAGTGTGTGAGATTAAGTGGGATTCCATAATTCTGATTCATCACAAAGATTGATTTTATTCTTTATCCTCAATTTTGATAAATTTTGTTTTGGGTTTGATTTCAGACTATGGGTATATATTATCACCAATGGCTTGACAATTTACCAGCTAAGAAATTCAGTAAAATTTAACAGTTAAACCTACTGCTCAAGGGAAATGGAAGACACTGTTAAGGTAGGTTGGAAGCACTTAGTCTTGATAGGCATGATATATAGCCAGGGAAGTAGGTACCCAAATAATTATGCTGTCTTTGAAAGAGTGGTCTATTTATAGGTGCCCTAGCCAATGAGACTGAGGTAGCAGTTGTCAGATTTCCAGGAAGTAATTAAAGAAGCAGAGATTCTCTCCTTTTTACTGGCTGTTTCTGGATTACATAGAGATTATGAAGAAAGACAAGAAAAGTGACAGAGCAACCCGAACAGCCCGTCAGACTCTCTACAACGAAAATCATTTTTCTCCACAAATAAACTTCCTCAGTACAACACTGATTGTTTGCATTTTGTACAGTGTGATGGCACTTTTGCACACAAAAATATTTGATTTCTACATTTTAGCCAAAACCCAGGGACGTGTATTCCCCAAAGGACTTGTTCCCTGTTTTACCAGAATTTTCTAATCCTCTCCATCCCCAACTCCTTTGGTTGGTTGCCATCTGGCATTGTGCCTTTGATTTTATGAATAAGGTCCCCAATTGTTTCTGCAGCTGTTATCAGTACAGTCTGACCCGTTGCGAATGGGGATAACAGAGAAAAATATCTCTACAACTTTCACAGCGTTTCCCTCCCGTGGCTCTCTTCCCAGACCTTGCCTTGTGATTTTCTCGTGTACATTCCTCAACCCAGATGGTGACATTATGAGACCCTTGGTTCAAGGGAGATAAAAAAGTGGACCCTTTCCAGTAATCATTGTTTATAAATATATTTATGAATCTATGTATGAATATGGGATCTATTAATTCTGCACACAATATAAACATATATGTGATGGTCCTCCCTCATGGTTGCTGACAATGCTTCTTGTACAATTTCTCTCTACTTCCAACTGGTTGTTTCTTCTGTCTACAGTGATGTCTACATCTTCCATATTGGCTTCATGCAAAATAATGATTTTCAAACTGGACTTCCAAGAAGTGAAGGACACAGAGGTGCTGGGTTGCTACTGGCCTGATTTTCAGGTTATAAGTCCATCACCATCCTATCAACCAAGGCAGTTATTTTTAAATTTCTTTCACATATTGGACTTCCAAGTAAAATTCTTTTCAGAGAAGGGTTTACTACTAAATTAGAGAATAACAATTCACTCGCTGCTACTCGCTACCTCCAGGTGGCTCTAGGCCAGTGGAGCCAAAGATAGATAAGAGACTATTGTAGTTGAAAGGGCCTTTATTAGCAACCTCCCCCCCAACTCTCTCCTTGTGACAAAGCCTCCTAGAATGTCCACTTCAGGTCCCACCTCTTTTTAAGGCATTGAAAACATCAATTTTAGGAGAACTGTAATAGACTGGACAGGAGAACACATTAAGCCATCCATTAGCACTTCCATATGAATAAGTTTATCTATCAACTCTTGGGACCTAATGGGACCTGGAGAAAACCTAATAAGTTTTGGTGGGGGAGGGGACAGAGGAATGTTTCCTAAGTCACCACCTCAGGGAACTGTAAGTTACCCTGTGGCTGGGGAGTGGAGAGGACAAGAAGAAAAGGAATGGAATCCTGAGCAAGAGAGGACAGGGAACCCAGGCTCTCAAAGTTGAGGCTCCTGAGTCAAGAAAGTAGGGGGGTTGATGTCTAATAAAGGGTGCGGGGCAGTCCTCACCTGAACCTCCCTTTGGTCAGCAGAGCTCTTACCTTCAGATCAACAGACATTTTCTTTTCTGATAGGAGTTCTTCTGATCATGTCAGCGATAAGAATTTTTGTTTTAACTGAATTTTACTCTAAAAGGCTTCTGTTGTCACCAATACCGGTAATAATGCCTAACATATATTCATCCTGAGTTCTGTTTCTTTCATAAAATATGTCCATTCTTCCCCAAATTCAGATAAGAAAGTCATCAAATCTGTGCACACAATTTTTTATACACACTGACATTTTGTGCCCCTATTTTTGCATTGCAAGTTGCTGATAAAGGCTCTTCCAGGGCACTAAGGTAGAACGTAATGCCATAAGCTCCCTAATTGTATTCTCCCTCCCTGCAGCAAGGTAGAGACAGAATATTTATTTAACTTCCACGATCTGTAAAAAGTAGGGAGAAAAAAGCCTACGGGCTCTAGTTTTTACATTCCATTAAAGTGATAAGTAAAATGGAGTCATAGCGATGATTCACTCGGCGCAAATCATTAATACACATCTTCAAACGTGCACTGGAGGAATTCCCTTAAAGCACACCTCTGCACACACGGTCATTTTGTGCTTCTGAATGGAGAGTGCTCCTTGGTTAACTCTGAAGCCAAGTTTGCAGGCACCTTAACTTTACAAAGGAAGAAGGCAACAAGACTGCACGTGATAAATACTGTGTAAGGTTCCCGTAAATGTCAACTTCAGGTGAGAGTGGGAGCTAAAGCAGAGGTGGCAGAGAATATTAATGAAATGAAACCGGAACTCTGCCAAGGATTTTGTTACAGATCGTCCCCACATTTGTATATGAAATTTTCAGATGCACACAGTGATAATGCAACCTAATCCCTTTACAGTTGAAGAGGGGCTTTCGCAGGCATTTTCCCTTTTCTGCAGGCTGTGATCCCGAACACACTCGCGGACCCATCCGAGAGTCGTCCAGGATGCTATCTGAGGCTGGAGAATAAATAACCCTGGGGACCCCCACGGTCTTCAGGCACCACCTCTCTGGGAAACGGCCCCGCCGGCGCGCCCCTTGGGCGGGAGGTCCCAGGTCTGTAGGAGCGTTGGCGCTCCGGTGTCTACTGTACGTGGCGTGGTCCAGGCACAAGGAACAGCTGTGCAGGTAAGAGCCTTTGTTTTGCACAGCCTACTGTCTGGCACGTTCAGAAAAAGCCACACGGAAATGCAAACACTTTTCTAAAGGTCTCAGCGCTACCTAGGATGCAGACATCAATGCCTTGCTGATTTATCCATTCCTTTGATGATCAAATCAAATTAAGCCCCGCTCCCCGGCTGTGCGATGTGCCGCTCCGTCCAGGCTCTTAGGGTTGTCCGAGCCCAGGGGTGTCCGCGACTCACCCACTCCCCGCTTCCCAGTCCCCGTGCCTCTGCGAAGGTACGACGGTCGCTGGTCACGGCAGGGTTTTCCTGCGCATTGTTTCTTGTTCTAAAGCTCTATTTACGCCAATTACTTCTTCCTTTCATTAAGTAACCAGGCTTTATTTTCTTTTCTCTGTATCAACATGCACACAGTCAGTGCTGGAGAACCAGTCAAGGTTTTGTGTTATTTATTTTTATTTCTGATGAGGCAGGTTCAAATCAAACAGCAAAGTCAGAGAAAATAATCAAACAGGTCGCGGTGCGCTTTTTGCCTTTTTTTGTACTGGAGTTTTTCTTCGAGGATCGTTTTTACTTCTCTGCTTCATCAATGGGGCAATTAAATCTATACCCTTGCGCACAGCACGAGTGCAGGAGGCCAGGCCAAACCGCTCAGGCCCTGAAAGCTTTCCTTGTCCTGGTATTAAAAAGGCAACTTTCCTCCCCACGGAAGGAAGGGGAGGCTTTCAGCTGGGAAAGAGTGAGGGACTGAAAGACCTTCCAGCAAAATCAGTCACTGTCTGCAGAAACCTGGCAAGTTCTGGCTGCCATTGAGAAGCTGCTAATTCTTCCCCAGGCAACACCTATGTCCCCTGAGGGGAGGACGAGAGTGAGATCCCGGGTAGGGAGAGGACCCAAACACGGATGCTGGTGAAGAGAGAAAATCCCCTCTTTCACTGAGGAACATGGCCTGCTTTTTGTTTTGAGGTTGGCCTGGGGTCACTGAAGATTCATGGGGCCAAGATTCCTTAGGGGACACTAAAATTATTGAATTGTTGACTGCGTGTCTTGAATAAGGGCCAACACTAGTTGAGAGTGGTGGGGAGTACCACTCCCCCCAACACCTCACACGGGAAAATGGGCTCTGTGAGGGGAAGGAGGTGGAGAGTATTATCATTATCTGCTATTTAGTGTGTTAGGCGCATTGTAGAAAGACTGGGAAGGCGGTGTGATTGAAACCTACATAATAAAGCTCTCAGGTGACAAGAAGAGAGGTTTCAACCGAGTGGCTGGGACTGTGCCTTATGCTTTTATTTAGAACCACATTCTCTCAGGGTCCTGCCCAAAGTGAGTTCTAATGTAAACTGACCCCCCCCCCGCTAGAATGGCAGCTCTAGGAAAGGTTTTTGTTCTTTTTAAATTGCTGTGTCCCCATTGCCTAGACCAGCAGGCATTCAATAACTACTTGTTAATTGAATGATAGAACATTGGACGTCCTCCCCGCCTACACACACGCCTACACACACCATCGCCACCACCAGCAGCACCACTAGGGGACAAAGGGAGTTGCAAATCAAGACTAGTTAAAGAAAGACCTGGCCACCCAGGAGAATACATTCTGACCCAACATCATCACCTCTTTATAATAAAGAGAAGCACAATCGCACGTGGGATGCGGAGGGGAGTGCGGTCTCCTAAGGATCCGTCCTTGGGTTCTTAGAAGAGATCCTGCGAACCGCGGGCTCAGATGGGAGGCGGCATAAACATTAGCTTTGTAAAATCAGATTTATAAACGCAAAACTGCAGACCTTTCAAACTACTGTCTAAGTAAAAGAAATCTATTCGTTCAAAATACAGCTGATAAATGGGTTTTGGAAACGGCTCTCGCGAAGGAATTGTTGATCTTGGACCTTCCGGTTGAGACTCGTTCGGCGGACGGAAAGGGAATGGCCCGTGGCGAACCTCCGCGCTCTCTGGGTCACTCACGGACCAGACTAGACAGCGGGCTCTCTCACCGCAGCCCCGCAGGACAGGCCGGGGTTCGGTGCCGGCGGCCCCATCCACGGCCCCCCGCACCGTCATCACACCCCCTGCCCTGGCTACTGACGGAGGCCATGTGCAGCTGCCATAATGTGTATAAAAGAATCTCTGCCAGACGTTGGTTTCCTCTGTTCCTGGAATGCTTTTGGCAGAGCGTCCACGTTTTCCAGGTCTCTTGGGAAGCTGAACATACATTTTCTTTATTTCAGACTAGATTCCAAAGTGTTAACTAGATTGTGAACTTCCTACTACCTATCCTCCTCCCAGTGCAGAGCTCGTCCTTCTCCGCCGTCGGGGAGCAAGAGCGCGCGCTCTGGCAAACGGCCGCCTGTCCATGGTCCGCGGGCCCTGCCTCTTCCAGCACGAGGGCGGTCACAAACTTGGGTTGTGTGGGCCTGACACTGAAGAGGCTGATCGGGACAAAAATTAAGAGTTGCCACGGACACCAGCTTTGACCTGTCTCCGGTTCGCAGCGCGTCCAGGCTTCCCGACTGTGGTCTCGTTTTTTTGTTTTGTTTTTTGTTTTTTGTTTTGTGTGTGTGTGTGTGTGTGTGTGTGTGTGTGTGTGTGTGTGTGTGTGTGTTTTTTAGAGCCAACAAAAGCAGCAAAAGCATCCCATTCACTGGATTTCATCCCTTCTACCGGTGGGGAGAGGAGCGGGTGAAGCAGGGCCCGAGTTGGGGGCGGGGGCGGGATTGGGGGAAGAGGAGTTGGAAAATGGGAAAACGCGTGTGCTGACCTGGGATATTCGCCTTCGATATTAATCGGGAGAGAAGTTGGGTGGTTTCGGTCCCGCAACTCACTGGCTCGGATTGATCCTGGAGCTAGTTATGGGTGTTAAACTGATACGCGGGTGGGGCAATTCATTAGGCAAGAAATGGATTAGTTGTTTATTATCTATAAACATTCCAACCACAGCGACCAATCATAAAACCGCGGAAGGGCCTATAAAGTCAAGCGGCGGCGAAGCCTCCGTGTGGGCAGTGAGGGTTTAGCAATTGTTCCAGGTGGTAAAGGGTCGCTTAGAGAAGGAGAGAAAGAAGAAGAGGGAGAGAGAGTCAACCATAAAGCGATTTGTCGGGAAATAATTTCCCAGATTGAGAATCACGGTTTCTCAAAGTTTAATGGGGTGGGGGAAAAAACTGGGGTGGCTTGGAAGCGTTTGGTGAGAGAAAGGAAGAAATGAGGAGTAGAGGGGCAATAGTGGGTCGTTAGTGAGGTTGATACCAGCAATAAAAGCTATTGATGAAGTGGGGACAGCAATTTAGTCTTTGGTTCTTGGTGAAATAATCACCAACCATGAAAGCAGCCTAATAATATTTTACCGAGGGAAAACAAGTTTACAACTGGCATCTTTCAAGCAGGAGTTCACTTTTGAGTATGGGTGAAATGCTTTTTAAATTCTCATTTGGGATAAAACATTTTCTAACAGGAGTTAGTCTCAAACAATTAAATACTGTTTTAAAATGTGAAGTCTGGTTGTCATTGTTGTTAACGAAATAGCTATTTTATTTCTTTATGCATATCTTAAAACAAGTCTACACTCTCACTGCTTCTTTGATATTTTATATATTAGGAACAATAGTCCAATATTTATACTGGCTGCCAAGTAACTAATTCAATACTGTTGTCAATTTGATTCAGAACTTATTGCTTAGAAATCAACTTTTTGGTAAATATATTGGCTTGAAAACTTTTTAGGAATAAGTTTTAGAAGACAGTGACCCACACACACATCAAAGGTTTCCTATTTCTCAGATTTTAAAAACGTTTTTATTGAAGTATAACAATCCCCAAGGGGACACAAATCATAAGTAATAAGCTTGGAAAATATTTTTTAAAAATACTTCTCATGTAACTGCCTAAATAAATACAAAAAAAAATGTGGCAGAGGGGGCATTATCAGTACCTCAGAGGTCCCCCTCATTTAAAAAATCCATTTATCAGATTTTTATTTGGGGATATGTTGCTTTTAAATTGTTGCTTATCAAATGCTCAGCTTTCTTTTCTGTTCCAGTATTGTGGATTTTTTTTCCCTGGGTATTATCTTCTGGAAAATAAAAATAAAATGCTTTGAGCTTTCCTGTGTTGAGGAGGGAACAAAAACAGGCTCTAAATTCATTTTTCTCCTTCTGGCAACAGGCACCCCTTCCCCCAGCTTTTCTTATTCCTCGCTGAGAGACATAACAAACAAACGATTACATGTTGAAAAACACATCTGAAAACAGAAAGGTCACGTTACTACCGAGTCCTGGGGAACATTAATCTGGTGTTTGGAAAACAGTTGACAGTTGAAGGCTGAGGTTTCTCTCTTTTCTACTCTTGCACTGGGAGGCAGAGACAGAGACAGAGAGACAGAGAGAGAATTTGAATAAGAAGAACAAGGAAGAGACCCCTACCTTTGTGGCCTCTTCAGAAATAAATGCCTTGGGGGCTACCAACATTCTAACTGAGATTTTGAAAAATAAACAAATAAGGGAAACTGAACAAAGAGAGAATCCGAAATGGCTCGCGTTCTCCTTTACTCAAAGTGTGTGTGTGTGTGTGTGTGTGTGTGTGTGTGTGTGTGTGTTTTCCTAAAATAATGTGAATAGTGAAAAAATAATCACGATAACGTCAAGCCCTGAACGCCTGACGGTACCGTTTGCTGGACGAAAACCAGTCCCTTTTCTAATAGCGACGAGAAGGTGAAAGTTGATTGCCTGCCCACTTGCCTCACTACAGCAAGCCCGCGCCCACCCTCCTCGACCCTCATCTCCCCCAGGGCTCCGGCCGGCCGTGCGCGGAATTCCTTCCCGAACAGGGATGGGTGCCACTAACCCTTCGCCCAGAGGCCCAGGGGTCCGGGAGCTGCCCTGGCTGTCTAGCACCCAGATATCTGAGATTGCCTAACATCCCTCTTATCTGAATTTGTGAGGTAGAATAAGAAAAGATCTCAAGTACATTCCTGAGACGATAACTGGCGGAATCACACTGAAAATTATCCTGATAATTTGCAATGACGGTAAATAGTGAATCCTGCTTTATAGGCATGCTTAGATCTGTCATCTCTAAAACAGAATGAACCGTAGAGGCGGGACGGTGGAGGGGGTCAGGCAGTGAGAGCGGGAATCAAGAGACTTAGGATCAAGCAGCGGTTTTACTACCGCTTTGTGTGTCCTTGAGAATGTTACTTTAACCTTGCATAAATGAGATCGGATGATGTGCTCTTGCGTGCTCTGATTGTTGAACAATAATCAGGCCATCGCGAGCAGACGCGATCTATTGCTAGAACCTTCCCCCCCAGCGCCTTTCGCGCGTCAGTGCAAAGCACGTATTTGGAGCCGAGGTGACACGGCTGGAAAGGGTCCGGGCAAATACTGCGGGTCGGGAAATTTCGCGCGGAGCCCCCGGCAGTTAACCTGCCTCGGGTCAGAGTGGCCAGGGCACGCGGGATCGCTCTGCACCCTCCATCCGGGCTGACGGTGATTTATGCGCTGGTGACACAAGTCGGCCGTAAACCTGGATCGTTAGACTGTATTTGGGAGCTGCGTCGGAGTTAACACAGGACTGCTCAGCACAGGGGAAGGATACTTCAACCTACACACCTTTCCCCAACCTCTCCACCCGGTGCCCTACAGCTCCGGGGCGAGGAGATTGAAGCTTTTCCCGCTCGGTCGGTTTCAACTTCAAACTCCTCGGTTAACTGAAAGTATATCCATTCCTTGACCTGTCTGGCCCGCGGGCCCCTAGGGACTCTAGGCTGAGGCTGGTGGGGGGTCCTGGAGGCCGCGCGCCCGCAGAGCTCTGGGCGCAGTCGGCGGAGAAGGCGCCGCGCGTCCAAGTCCCGCACGCAGTCGGCGGGAACAAAACGCCCTAGAGTTCAACCGGCAATGCCTTGATAGCGGGGGTGGGGGACGGGCCGTTTGCCTTGGGAAAGAGTTATCCCTGATCATTTATTTTAAGACGTGAACTTCTCCAGGACCCACCAGCGACTGCGCCCATAGCCCCAGAGCCAGGCAAGCGGCCAAACTGCGCTCTCGAAGAAGGAGAGAAACTGGTTCCATCCGGTTACAAATAGACTTTTTTTTTTTTTTTTTTTTTTTAAGCAATCAGATCCTGAAGCCCTTCGCTCGCCATTCACAATTCTCAGCAGGCTGCCTCCCCGAAGCTTGAGCCGCTCAAGGGGACGCCTCCGCCGGGCAGGCCTCGGGTGAGGGCCAGGAGAACTCTAACATGGACAGTGAACGCTGACTTGACCTTTGCAGGTTCTTTCGCGTTTGTTTCTCAACCCAGCAGTTCAAAAATTGATTTTATAACTATCTCCAAACAAAAACACACAACTAAGAAAAATGCCAAAGCATTAAACTGGCACCAATGTTTGGGATTTTCCCCCGGAGACCGACACGGGGGGACTCTCCCCCTCTGCAGTTCACGCTGTTTCTGCCAACTTTCTGGTCGACTTGGTTCCGGAAAGCTACGCAGACAAGGCCTTGAAACGGATTGGGGCGCAACAGGTTTCTGTCATTCCCTTTAGTGTAAAGTCCCCGAACCCCATCTCCACCCCCACCCCCGCCATGGGAGCGGAGACGCGGGAAAAGCTGCCAGACTCTGGGCACCAGGCCCCGCAGTAGGAAGACCGTGAGATAAGGGATACTTTAAGTGCCACTCGGAGATAAGGTCCCAGAATCTTGGAGGAATTTAGCCCTACTTCCCTCCCTACTTTCCTCCTGTTTCTATCGCCCCGTTCCCGCCCACTTCCCGTCCCCCCACCCCGTCCTCCCCCCACACCTGTAGGCAGATCTAGTGGCCGGGAGAGGCAGCTGCCCTTGACGTGCATCCCCTTGCCACCCCCCCCCCCCATCAGAATCTTCTAAGGCACGCAATCTGCGTGGAGGTCAATTAAGAGGCTAAGAAGATCTATCAACGGTTCAGCACAAAAAAGATGGAAAGGCGACAAGCCTCCCTTATTCATAAATAGTATTCCAATTGTGTCAAAGACTTGAAGAGATTTTTTTGTTCTGTTTGGAATCTCCGGTGGAACACTTAAGATGCAGAAAAAGATTGCCTATGGTTTGTGCTAGTCACACGCCAACACACCGTTAAAGTAAAGGAAAAAGGAAAAAATGTTTTTAGGAGGACACACATAACATTTAAGATAACCATACACAAAATGCTCACATAATTTTTATGAGTTATATGAATAGTTACAATGAAGAAATTACATTTCCAATTTAATAAAATTTATTTTAGTTGTTTGCACAGATTTCCTGCATTGAGGACGCTTGGTTATAAAACTTTATTTTGCCGAAAAAATTATTGCTTCCCTATCAAGTTATAACACTATGGCAGCAAATAGTATATTGGACTTTTAAACATACCTGGTTATTTTGAAACGAAATATTGTAACTGCCAGGCAGGTACACAAATCACTAAAAATTTGGTTATACTTTAGAAATTATTATAATACATTTGCCTCAATGAAATCAGAATTTACCCCACTTAAACTAAGAAAGAACGACTAACTCTTTGAGTTAAACAATCTTTTCTTCTTAATTCCTAGACATGAATTGGCAAGTAATAAATGAATATTTGCAAGAAATCACTAAAAATCAAGATTAAAATGCTGTATAATCTTCCTTGTAAAACGTAACTTACATACATTTCTATCCGACCATATGAAACTGTCATTTATAAATTTTATACTTTTATGGAATATAATTAACTTGTGTTGTATTTATTTTGCAGCAGAAAGGAAGACTTATTGTTTTGTTTAAGCAAATATTGTTATATCACTTCTGTTGGTTTACTTTTACTTTTAAACGCCTCCCTCCCAAAAGAGGGATGCTTTTGTTTAAACAGCAAATTTTATATAAAAAAAATCTAAAACAATTAATTATTTGACAGTATTTTGAAAACTTTAGAGATTGTATTTGTTGGCTTTTCTCTTCTCCCTGTCTCTCATAATTTACAAGTGTGAATAATTGGGTGACCTTCACTATCTTTCCCTTGACCTTTCCAGGTTCCTTTCCATTTGTTTCTCAACCCAGCAGGTCAAAAATTCATTTTATAACTACCTCCAAACAAAAACACACAACGAAGGAAGATTGCATTTAGTTAGGAATCCTGCACATTATGCAAAAAAATTAATTTTGAAACTCCTCCTTGATTTAAAAAAATGTTACATATCATCCCTGTGAGGTGAATAAACTAAATGTAGAATTTCTTTTTAGTCACAATGGTGGAGCAAATATAAGCGGCACTATATTGTTGATGTTAAAAGATAAAAGCTTTCAGCCTGTGAAAATCACCTACCTACCTTCTATTCATGTTTAAAAAAATGTCCATTGAATTCCTTGGACAGGCTCTCTGTACAATCTGTGTCCTCACTAGTTTTTATCATAAATATTAATATTGAAATTCTAGAGGTAGCTTTATTCCAATTAAAGAGAGATTGTAAACTGCACAACCATAAAAGGAAAAGACATTTTTCCTGCATACTCACACCCTAAACTTCCTATCCCCAATGTAGCAGGAATAATCCTTTTATTCCATTAAAATGGTCACTAACCTTATAATGATAAAAGAATGTTTTAGTCTTTTACCTGCAGGAGTCTTGTCAGTGTAACAGGAACTGAAATCGGGACCTGGCCATGTTGTCTATAACAGCCCAGGGCTCTGTACTGTTTTGTCTTCATGAAGGCTAAAGTAACAATGTCTGACTATAGCCTCCTGGGACCCTTATGAAAATAAGATAGATAGCTGGTTCAAATGCATGTTATAGACCTTGACCTGGGGTATAACTGAGAAAAGCAAACAATTCCACATACACTAAAAAATAATTAAAATGTTATTCTAAACTTTGTTTTTCTTGTGCATGTCATTTTGTATGTGCTTATGAATGCTATACTCAGTTACACAGATACGTAAGAAATGATTGTACTTATAAAAATGTTACTTAAGTCCTTTTTTCTCAGAAGAGCAAAAAACCTCGGAAAGCAATTGCATTGCAACTTCCATTTTCAAAGTCTTTGAAACTTGAGTATTTTAATTCATAAATTATATCTTTATCATTCTAAAAAAAATTTAGGCTTCTTCAAAGCTGTCATTCTAAAATGTCTTGGCGGTAGACTATTTATGTAAGGTTGCGTTTCCTATTGACTGGGTCAGATTAAGTCATTGCTTTGGATATAATACTTATTTGGATGTGTGTGCATATTTGTTTAAAACTATGAACCCTGGAGAGAGTTTTAATTCTATGCAACATAAATGAGTTTTATAAAAGGAATATAGAGTTTCAGCTAAAAAAAAGATTTGTATCTCAACAATATATTATTGTGTTAGGATACTGTCAGTCTAAGAGCAGCTTGATTTGAAAAAATGATTAAGTTCTTTTAATGAACTGCTAACATACTGCCCTGTGACATATGGACACATATTTTGCTGATTTTAGAATGGAATATAATGCTTCTGAGAAAGAAATTTGAGGTAGATTACTTAATGAATTTTTTCCAGCCCAAATGCTAAAACACTGGCATACGTTTTGCTGTTTAAAATATTTCCAAAAGATGGGGCACCTGGGTGGCTCAGTCGTTAAGCGTCTGCCTTCAGCTCAAAGCGTGATCCCGGCGTTATGGGATCGAGCCCCACATCAGGCTCCTCCGCGGGAAGCCTGCTTCTTCCTCTCCCACTCCCCTGCTTGTGTTCCCTCTTTCGCTGGCTGTCTCTATCTCTGTCAAATACATAAATAAAATCTTTAAAAAAAATATTTCCAAAAGAGAGTCTCAAAAATCAAAAAGATATTAGAGGAATACTCTATTTAAAAATTACAATCATTAAAAAATGAATAAAAATTATGATCATTATTCTGTTTTTTAAAAGCACCAGTTTTATGCCAGGAGAAATATAGTTAAGAGTCACTAACACTTTAGGCTCATTGAAGTAGAAACATGGAATGTTATTTTGAAAAAGAAATATATGTATATTCATATGTATACATATGTACTCTTTTTAAAAAGAGAGCTAAAAGAGCTTCATAATTCGGGGCAGCGGAAAAAGGGAATAGCAAACATCACAGCCCAAAGCAAGAGGAAAGTCAGCCATGGTTTTTAGAGTAAGAAGAAAGGACATTTTCCAGGCTAGATTTAGTTTTATTTGGAGCAGTAGGGGTGAAAGAGAGGTAGGTTCTCACCATCTAAATTAAATTATCTGGATTATCTGTTTACATAGAGCAATGATGACATTTCCTGTTCCTAAAGAGCTATGTAGAGATATCTCTAACCCAAAAGCATAGAACCCACCATTTACTTTGGAAATAATTTTGAACTTTCCATTTAGTTAGGAAACACATTTAGCCAATATCATACTATAACTATATTTTCTATTATATTCTCCATAAAATAGTCTTTAAACGAAGTTACCTCCAATTACTTATTGATCATCCACCAAGTACCAGGCATTGTTCTAGGAACATCAATGAACAAAACAAACAAAATCCTTGCCCTCCACAGTTGGTCAATTCTTTCTGAAGAGTATGGAAATCAATACTTGAGGGGGACACCTTGTAGTTTTCATGTTGTCCACTAGGTGGCAAAGTGTGCAAAACTGACCACTCGATGTGGAGCAAAATTTGGTGCAAAGAATAGCTTATTTCTATGAAACTTTCCACCATATTTTGCTTTAAATGTCTCTTTTTGAGCATTGCAGGTAAGAATAGATTCTGTGTTCAGTTTACAAAGCATTCCTTGCTAGGGGCTCACCATGTCAAGGAAAGAATACAGCCAGCTGCATTCCATAGAAGTCTGTCTACAAGATCTCCTAGCTTATTTTAAGAAATTTTGCTTTTTTCTTTCCCATTTTTCTCTGTACTCTCTGGTGTGTGGATTATAGAAAATTACCTAAGGGTTTTGCATAAGGTCCCACAAAGCCTTGGGTCAATTTTATTCACATTTACAGAGATAAATTTAGGTACCACACTGCGATTTCAAATTTGGGGAGTTATCGTCCAAAACGTTAACGTAGTGGAATAACATCCATGTGGATGAATAGTCAAACACATATGCCAATATAAACATACATGCAGTCATGTATATGTTTTGTTTTCAGAGGCCCCTTAAATGAGAGTCACACTTATAAAGAAATAAAATTACTTCATGTAATCAGATCTCTTCTTTGGGATAGAATTAAGATAGTCCCAAATGAAATTGGACTTTTATTCATCTTTACATTTCCTAGAGATAAAAATAATTTTCTCATTAGAAAAAGTGGTTTATACACCACGTAGAAATACTTGCAGAATTGTTTACACAGAGTTGGAGGCTGTCCTGTGCTTCTGTGTCAGGATCTTTGTTACTGACTGCTCTTTAAATAGGAAGGCGAGATGTTGCGGTATTTGTCTGTGTGAAGATGCTCTCTCCAACACACGAGGAAAGTCTCTGTGTTCTTTTTCTAAGGACAGAATTAATGGAACGCTAACATGTGAATATGGACAACTGAAAATTTTCTCATCACATCTTTCACTTTGGCCCTGGTGATTCTCAATACATTTGAAATGCATGGATCACACTTTGGGCATGAGGCTTGACAACAGTGGCAAATAAACAAACAAAAAGAGAGAGAGAGAGAGAGAGAGAGAGAGAGAGAGAATATTTTAATACATAAGTTGGAAATATGGGTGAGTTTCCCAGTAGATGTAATTGTTTTAGAGTTACCTGAATTCTAGGGTAACTATTGTTTGATGCAAAGTGCAAACATTCATGTGGAACTTAGTGCTTTCAACACACATCTGGGCACCGATTTATATCTGCTCTGCTTGGTCCAGGGGGCCCTCCAGCATAGCTGAATGGTAATAACTTTATTGACTGATAACAGTGATTACTTCATACAGAAATCATTTGTATAAAATTTATTTGTAGCTCTTAATGTAATCAAGCAAGGTGTGGCATGGAATTCCTAGTGGAAGATCGATTCTTTCTTTTAATATGTATTTTTTAAGATTTTATTTATTTCAGAGAGAGCGAGGGAGCACAGAGGGAGAGGGAGAAGGCGACGCAGGGCTCGATCCCAGGACCCTGGGATCATGACCTGAGCTGTAGGCAGATGCTTAACCGACTGAGCCACCCAGGGGCCCCAAAATGTACTTATTAATATAAGTTTAAATTGTAAAAGGATTTCTTTGTATGAACAAAAGAAGGGACAATTCCAAGGGGTTCAGGTGTATAACGTGCTCCTAAACTGAAGAGAGCAGCTGGTTGTGATCCCTACTGACAGCGAAACAGGAAAAAGCCTCAGAGTCAAGCACAGGGAGACTTGGAGACCTTATGTTAGAAAAAGGTGGAAGAATTTTAAGGAAATTAGAGTTATAAATAAAGGACTGGATTGTAATGGGAGCTCATGGGATCTCCTTCACTTCCGGTCTTTACCAGTAGAATTTTATATCAATAATCTGAGTTTGATTTTATTTATTTTTATTTTTTGGTCTCTACCTCTCTTCCTTCTCCCTCAACCCCTCATTACATCTGCTCTGAATTTTAAGTCCTGAGAATACAGCTTTTAGTGGTTTTAAAGTAATCCCATCACAAAATTCTTTAATGAATTTATTACAATGAAATTGTATTCTGGGCTGCATTCATTTTAGGCTTGTCTTATGGACTTACTGTTTGCTTTTTTTTTCAACCAGAATTTTACTTTTACAATATTATAATAAACAGAGTAAAACTTTAAACTAAAATTTTTAAAAACCACAAAATCCTCAATAAATCGAAGTTTTCATTCAACCATATTTTCTACTCATGTTTTTCAGTACACAAACACAGTTTTTTCAGAGTTGTAATTACTGTATACAATTCGTAGGGGTTTCTTTTTACTTAACATTTTATCATAAACAGTTCCCTAATTCTTAGCTGGGTTTTATATTTTCCTAATGGTTAAACTCCCTTGGATTTCTTCTCTAAACATACTCCTTCCCAATGTTCCTCATCTCAAGTGAATGACACCACCATCTACCTAGTTTTTAAAGCCAAAAACCTAGCAGCATCCAGTTCTTAAGATCCCTCCGGCCACTGTTCTTTTCCAAGCCTCCCAGGCTTTCATCTGTCCAACCTCAGAAGCCTGAGAAAACTGCTCTCCTTACTTTCATTCTTGCTCCAGCCAGTTATCCATTCCTCACACAGCAGTCACAGTATTATTTCAAAAACATAAGTCACACCACATCACTCCTCCTTTAAAATCCTTCTGTAACTATCCACAGCCCTTGAATAAGATCCAAATGCCTTACCACCACCTACCAGGCCAGACAAGATAGGACCTCTGCCTTCTTCTCAAAAACTGCCTGCTTTCCTAAACGAATTTGCTCGTTCATTCATTCGTGCATGAATTCTCCAAATATTTATTGATGTTTTCTTGTGTTTCAGTGACTTTTTTAAGGTGCTTGGAATAGAGAGGTGAATGAAAGAGTGTCTTGTTTCCTGAAGCTTACATTCTATTGTACGTGAATGTTTGTGCCTCACAGCTCTTGCACTGGCTTCTCCCTCTGCTTTGGAATATTCTTGTCCGGATCTTCTCAGGGACGGTGTGTTTAGACAGATACAGACAGGCATGTACATATCTATCACTGTAGCCAGTGTATGGTGACCTCTGAAGTCGTGTTTATCTTCTGAGTGTACTTGTGAAGGCAAATGACTTAATGAAGACGAAGCCCTTAGCAGAGTAATCATGATAGAGCGGTAAGATCAAAGTTCTCTGTAATTGTGATTTTATTTTTAAATATTTCCCGAATCATCCCAGAGATTTCTGAGACTAGGTTTCCTATAGTGTTGACCAAACTACAAAATGAGCTTCTCTACAAGGATCCTAAGTCACAAAATACATTTCCAAGATGCTGAAAGATTATTTCCTTCCAGAGCCCGAGCTCTGCTGTGCAGCGTGGTACAAATATCCCCAGCCTAACAGTATGGTTTTTATCATGGATGCCAATTGGAAAATAATTTAGAGATGTTCTTGATTGGAAACAAATTTTGACCCTTTGGTGCGTTACATTCACAACGTTTCCACTGAAAAGTGTTTAAACTTTTATTATTGCATTTATCACATTGTATTATAGTCATGGGTAGGTTGACCATACTTCCTAGTTTATGCCTGTTGTCTTGAAGTACCATCTGGTTTAGCATTTTAGCGCTCTCAAAAGTGTCCTGGTTCAGACAATAAACTCTGTAGACCCCCAAGTTATGAGGCAGGTGCCTGGCTGGAGAGGCTGAGAAGCACTGGGGTGGTCTGGAGCCGAGTGTGGGCCGGCTGGAGAAATTGGTGAGGCCGGTGACGAAGAGATGTCTGGCCGATTTGCGCGCTGGGAAGGGCTTTGGGGGGAGAGTTAGCCACTGGTGGCCGAAGGCAGAAGCAGAGAAGGAGTCAGGAGGGCCTCAAAGACTGTGGCTAAGCCCTGTGAGGTGGGTACTCCGCCCCCTCCCCTCTCCCCACCACCCCGTTTCTGCCAAGAACACCCATTCTAAGACAGTGAGGACTGCAGAGAACAGAACCATTTTGGCTCTCGGAGAGCTTGCAGTTATAAATGTTAGTGGGCAGCGTCCTGGTGAAGAAATGAGGGCAATGAGACATAACCTGGAAGAAGCTTTGTAACCCTTCACCCCAGGGAGGTGTGAAAACAATTAACCAGAGTTTCTAGGCATTCTGAGAAATAGTCAGGTGGGGGTGGATTTGCATGGGTCTCAGTCACCAGGGCAAGATTTAATTTGCTTTAGGATAATTATAGTTTTGAGTATTCCAATTATAGAATCAATTATAGTCTATCAATTTACAAAGAATAGTTGATATGTAGAACACATCACATCCGAGAGGAATTTTTGCTGAACAGACAGTGTCTTGGTTACTTAGTTCTAAAATTGTACTGGGAAAGATTTTTAAATTGAAACAGGATGAATTTTTTATATCTAAGACATGTTATTAAAGCACTTAGAGATTTTTGGAGATGTGGTTTGAGAACACTTATCAATATCAAAATGTTCACTCAACGACTATGTCTTTAGATCCTACAATGTTTCATGCACCGTGCCAAGTGATCATGACAGCATATTTATCTGCTCTGCTATTTCTTCTACATTTTTATGCTGAAGACTCTCCCAAAATGGTATCTCAGCTTTCATCTCTAATCTCTGTGTTGTTATACATGCCTAAACTAACTGCTGAATAATGATTCCCATAACTGTCCTACTTGTACTTTACATCTAACTGAGAAAAGGGAGCTCATTCTCTCCTTCCATTCACCACCCTACACCCAACCCAAGTGAACTTGCCCTTCAATTGTGTCCGTCTATTGTGTTGTAATGGCAACATCTTCTTCAGACCATTGGGAGTAATTCTTAACCCCTTCCTCTTTATATCCAACAGCTGGTAGTTTGCCAAGATGGTTTACTTCCAAAATGTCTCATAGATATGTCCTCCATTTCCATGCCCAGTACCAATGCTGAAGGTCAGCTGTCCATATTTCGCTTGTGTAAGTACAGGGGCCTCTTCATTGATCTCCTTGAATGCACTATATTCTGTTGCATTTCGACTTCATGCTTTAGATTGGCTTTAGAAAGATCTTCCTAAATCACAGATCAGAAATGACACCGTTCTTCACAAAACTTTCCAATTGCCTACAAAACTAAAGTACCAAATCCCTATTTCAGCTTACGTACTCCAATCTATAGTTTCTGGTCATCTCTTCCACTAACTCATTGCTCACACCTTATCCTCCAGGTCCAGCAGATCAGTGACCATTCCACGCTCCCCCTCGGCACTGTTGCCATGACTTGGATCACGCTGTTCCCCCCGAACCAGTAATACACCTACTGAAATACCATTCATCCTTCACACTCAGCTAGTGAGTGTGTTTTGTTTTGTTTTTTAAGATTTTATTTGTCACAGAGAGAGAGAGAGAGAGAACAAGCAGGGGGATGGGCAGGCAGAGGAGAAGCAGACTCCCTGCTGAGCAAGGAGCCCATTGCAGGGCTCTATCCCAGCACCCTGGGATCATGACTTGAGCGAAGGCAGACGCTTAACTGACTGAGCCACGCAGGCATCCCTCAACTAGGGAACGTTAATTGTTCACTCCTCTAAAATGCTAGCTTTTTCTTTCCTAAGATCTTTTAGTACATTTTCTTCTGCTGTTCGTTCAGGTTAGTAATATACAAAATGTACTTGGGAGTCAGCCTCTCTCGATTCCTGTAAATGTTCATGTGAACCTCCGAAAGTCACATAAATTCTCCAGACCTCTGCAAAATTGTGGTGTTCTATATAAAGTATTATAGAATTGTATGGACTATGGTTGTCTTCCCCCCGCTGAAGCCTTTGATGGTAAGGGACAGTTTTCTTCACTTTTGTCTCTTTCACAGTTAATTCCTTCCTCACACAAAATGAGCCATCTTTAAATGCGTATTTGAATATTTAAATTAAAACATCACTGTATTGTAAAACAGTGTCCTAAGTTTATGCCATGTTATAGGTACATGGGCGGTATAGTAAACTTGAATATGTGAGAAATGAGATTTCCCTTAAATAATGAGAAAAGCACCAAATGCATTAGAATGGCTTTTAGGGAGCAGGACATGCCTGTAATATGATCTGCTATATTAAGGTTTTAAAGAAATTAATGTAATAATAATTGAAAGTCTTACAAACTAAGTTCTACACCTGCAAGTAATATTACACCGTGTGTTAACTAACTGAAATTTAAATAAAAACTTGAAAAAAAAAGTATTAGAAACTCTTCGAGTCAATGAAAAGGGAAACCACTGAGGAGGGGAAAGGCAAAGCATTGTTCCACTTAATGGTATGAAATAAAAAGAAACATGGAGCGCCTGGGTGGTTCAGTCTGTTAAGCGTCTGCCTTCGGCTCAGGTCATGAACTCGGGGTCCTGGGATCCAGTCCTACATTGGGCTCCCTGCTTAGTGGGGAGTCTCTCTCCCTCTGCCCCTCCCCCTGCTCTTGCTCCTGCTCTCTCTCTCACAAAAATAAATAAATAAATCTTAAAAAAAAAATAAAAAGAAATATGGAGCCAAGTACTGGCCATACCTAGTGCAAAGTGACTTCAGCTATCAAACTCTAAATGTGCAAAATTCATCTCTGTTGAGAGAATGATGTATTTGGCTATGATGTTTAATACGAAACATTAAGCGTTTGATTCTGCTAACTTCCCTTGCTCTGACTCCATGATCATCAACCAACTTTCTGGATGTTGGTAAAGAGAGAGAATGTACTGATCACATTCAGTAAGTTTCCATTGTAACACTTCCTTCAGTTCTAGATTTAAAAAATCAGTGCCATGAAAAATACATTGCTTGAGGTCTATTGATAAAACCAGATTTTGAGGCTGAGAACCAGACCCAGAACCAACAAATTCATCATGATAATAAATGCTACCCTGGGAACGCTGTTCCAAGGGCATTGGATTTCTCCTAATCTAAACTGAGCTTGGCCTCAGTCAAGAGTTTTTCATTCCTCTGGCTTATTATTGACAATGGCTATATAATCTTTTTTCGGGTTGCATTTTGGAAAATCCTATGCATTATTTTCTTTGTTCCAAGATTAACTAAGGGAAGGAGAAAAAAATATATATATTTTTGAGTTATGCAGTAAAAACAAATATCTCCAAAGTGAAATAAAATGAATAACTGAATCCCTTCATACACATGATTACCTACATTGGATACTGAAGTCCATTTTTTGGGGGGGGGAACATAACAAAGTAGCTAGATTGCAACACTAAAATTGATACTTATTAAAAATAGTGTATATAATTTGAGAGTTTTAGAGATATAATAAACTATTTGATGGCCTCAGGATGGGAAATGACATTTGCCTTGACAGAAACTCACTGTGAGGCAATGTGATGGGTGGGAGAGTGCTGGTAGATACACAGAGCTATTCTGTTTTCCTTCTTTTATTGTCCTTATGGTAAGAACAGTGGCCTCGATCAACTCTTCTAGACATTTCCACTTCTCTGTAAATCTGCAGGCAGATTCGTTGGCAGTCAGGCCCTGGCAGAGGTCTGTCTCCTGGGGTTGCACACATTCACAATTCAGAGAGAGGACTCCTCTAAAACTGTTTAACATGAAAGCATTCTCTGTTCACATTTTGTTTGCATAAAAATTGGCAAATATTCATTATGTTAAACTTCCACAAAGGTAGTGTAGTCTTCAGATGTCTATCCTATCCTCAAACCTTCAACAAGATTTTGTTAGAATCAATTCCTTTTGCCTGAACTCTTTCAGACAGGCTTTTAAAGAAGATGATAAACACTGGTATTGTTTTCTTTTGCAGCTTAACACCAAAGCAAAAATACATATTGCTTTATGGATGCATAACTGACCATACTCATTAATTTGGTTTTAGCTAATCACATTGATTGTTTTTAAACTTAAGTACAAGAATGAGCATAAAAGGGTGTGTTAAGTCAGATCACAATCTTTTGGCTTAATTTAAAAACCTGATAATAAAACTGGGTCATACTGACTGCTAAGACGTGTTTTCAAAAGTGAAAAACAATTTCATTTTTAAAGAATGCTTCACCTTAATTCTTAAAAAAAAAAAAAAAAGGAAAGCAGAAAAGTAACCTGAGATCCTAAAATCCCTTTTATTTTAATTTTTAAAATAAATTAGGGAGGAGAGACATTAGTAAAGATTTTGGCTTTACATAGTTTCCTTTGGAAAGCGTCAACAACTTACATTTTCTTTCTTTCTTTCCCTTTCTTTCTTTCTTTCTTTCTTTCTTTCTTTCTTTCTTTCTTTCTTTCACCACTGAAATATTTAAAAAGTGATTAGCTACTTGCAAAGAGAGTGAAACCATTATCTTAGGTATGTGTGTCCCCAAAATTTACATATTTCTGATTCAGACATTTAAACTGTCGATACCCAGGAGACAATGCCATTGACGTGTACCTGGCACTACTTCTGCCAGTTAATTTTTTCCCCGGAGAGTGGTTTTGGGCGACAGAGTGGCGTCCGGGCTCCCCGGGTTGTTGCACTGACAAACTGCAGTGGTGGTAAAGTCAAGGAGCCTGACAAAATCTCATTAATCATTTTAAATTAAATCCAACCTTCCTGTCCAACTGCGCCAAGAAGAAAGCCATTCTTTTTTTTTCTTTTAACAAATGAAAATTTCTTCAGTAAAGATTTGGTCTCTTTCTCTTATTGGTCTTTAATTCGATGAGACAAAAATAATATAAAACAATCCACTTTTCGAAGCTTGAAAACAAAACATTTGTCCAGAAATGATTTAACAGATCAACCAAATGTCTTTTAAAAATAAAACAAATTTTGAATAAAAATACATGGAAACATTCTGAGGGGAAACTATACTGGTTAATTTAGGGACACCATTTATCTTTATTTTCTAAATAGCTCAGGGAATTTATTTAGTTCTATCTAAAATATATGATCCTTAATAATATTCAAAGGAGGAAATAAGCTCATTATCCATATCTTGGTATATTTTACTCCAGATTTTTGTGGTGTTTTATAGTAAGTTGTAATGTGTGTGTGTGCACACATACATACATATACATATATGCATAATTTCATATCCTTTTGGTATTCATAATGATTTGTAACTGCTTTCCCATATTATTCATAAACATCATAGCTTCACGGTGATACACGATGAAGACGTATTTTGGTCTACTTGACCAGTGCCTAACGTAGTGTCTGGTACATAGCGTGTACTCAAATATCTGCTAGTTATTTGTTTGAACAGCCCCAAGTTTTGGGCATTCCAGTTATTTCCTTTTTTTTTTTTCCCTTTGAATTAAAAACAATGACAGAACTAAAATGTAAGTACTGCCTTTTCCCTATTTTGGATTATTTCCTTGGGATGGCTTCTCACAGTGGACATATTCAGTTAGGAATGCTTAAAAAGAAACTAGGCAGTTAACAGCATGATATTTAAGAAGTTCATTTTAAACACAGGAAAACAGACTCCAATTACAATAAACAAATTGTTATCTCAAATGTTAAGACTCCTGAATGCGCTTAGTCTCATCAAGCACCATATTAATCATATTGTAAAACACGTAAAAGATCAATTTAGAGAAGTAAAAATATCAACGGCTTAAATCGAGATTAAAAAAAAGACAATCTTAAAGTAGTGATTCATCTAAATATTTAAAATCAGAAGTCCTCTAGAGATGAATTTATATCAAGAATAATACACAGGTTGAATTTGTTTTTAAATATTTTTAAGAAGTTAATTAACTCTAATATGTTCCAATTTATAAACCACATACACCTGAAAGCTCCAAATATATTTTTAAAAAATGGACATATTAAAGCCATCTTCCTATGTGCTTATGTACAAACTAAACCAGATCTAAAATAATTCAGTTGGGCAAGGTCTATGTTAGGTACTGAGGGAGATATAAGAATAAAATTTCCACCTGAAAGAATTGGAACAGTTGCCCTGGAGAGGAAAGAGTCTAAGAGGACTTTGAAGGGCAAATAACACTGCAACAGGTAAGTGTGAGGGAGAGGTTACGAGCTTTCAAAAACAAAAACAAAAAAACAAAACAAAAAAAACACCAGCAAAATTAATGGAAGGATGAAAATACAGGGTTCATTGAGATTGGAGAGTGTTAGTTTTTTTTTTGTTTTTTGTTTTTAAAGATTTTATTTATTTATTTGACAGAGATAGAGATAGCCAGCAAGAGAGGGAACACAAGCAGGGGGAGTGGGAGAGGAAGAAGCAGGCTCATAGCAGAGGAGCCTGATGTGGGGCTCGATCCCATAACGCCGGGATCACGCCCTGAGCCCAAGGCAGACGCTTAACTGCTGTGCCACCCAGGCGCCCCGGAGAGTGTTAGTTTTAACAAATGTACTTAGGAAAAATCCTGCTGATGATAAATCTGGATGACTCAAAGTTTTTGAGCACTTTTTTCCCTTGCCTTCTTTTCTTAAAAAACAAACAAACCAACCTATATATTAGAAAACCTAACTGGTAATTATGTATATAGGAAAAATGCACTAGCAGTACAGTTGGTACGGTATGTTCTAGCCCTGAAGCAGCACAGCTCTTAGTGGGGATGGAAGGTGTAGACAGGCCTGAGTTGCGGTGGACCATAACTACTCTTGTGGGTTTCAGCAGAGCTCAGATTACCCATTGGGGAAGAGAATATTTGGTCAGAGACAATATAAAAGCCATTAGCACTACTGTAACTAAAGAACTCAGCCTTAAGTGGAAAAGGTAGACTCAAAGAAGCCTAAGTGTGGATAGGAAAAAAACCACTTGGTTGAACTGTACCAAATACAAGTTGGCATCCATCTTGAAACACCACTTCCCTAGTTCTCCAGACACCATTCTTCCCCGGTCTTTCTATGGACTTCACAAACCCTCTTTTTCTCTACCAAAACCTAAAATGCTGTGCTTCCCAAGCATTTCTTTTTACTCAACAAACTTCCTAGAGGAGTTTTCTCCAGTGCTTCACTTAACAAAATACCTTTCAAATACGAATATGACCCCCGAACTTACATATCCAGACCTGATTTTTTTCTAGCCTTACTCTCCAGCTGCAACCAATGTTCTACTGATATTTTCAGATTCAAAATATCCAAAAGGTGGGATCGTTATCTGTTCCATATCACTCCGCTGGTTGCTTCTCTTAGTAGTTCCCTTTGATAATAGGACAACCAGATCCTTACACCAAACACCTTCCTTCAAAATCACTAAATCCCATCAATTTTCAGTTTTTGTTAGTTTTTTATTCATTCCTCCTAAGTCCTCTGTCACTTACTTAGTTCAGGCCTTATAATAGAAAGGCAGACTTTGCAAGCTTTGCTGAATAAGTTATATCCAAGGTGGATCTTAGATGATGAGTAGGGCAACTTTAGATATAGAAGGGAGAGCAGGATATCACAGAAAGACGAACTTGTAAAAGACAAAGACAGATAAATCACATTTGAGGAACGCTGGAAATGAGGCTTTAAAGAAAGATAAACTGAGGCCAGATTGTACAGCCTTTTTTGTTTGATTTTAAGGATTGATTGACTGATTGATGGATTGATTTACTTATTTCAGAGAGGGAGTGTGTGTACATGGGTGGGGGTGGGGGTGGGGAAGACTTCCCACTTGAGCATGGAGCCTGACGCAGAGCTCAATCCCAGGACCCTGAGATCATGACCCAAGCCGAAATCAAGAGTCAGATGCTCAACCAACTGAGCCACCCAGCTGCCCCCAGATAGTACAGCCTTATATGCCATGCTTAGGAGGATTAATTTTGTAGAAAGGGAGACATTGAGGACTTTAAACAGATGTGCCATACGGAGCCTGTGTTTTAGAAAGATAAATTTGTTTTATCAGAAAGAAGTTCCACTGGTTTCCAACTTCAGGCAACTGGAAACATGTGGGAACATTATTTGTATGTCACAATAACCGAGGGATGCTCCTGGCATCTGGCAGGCAAAATCCAGGCATGTTGATGTTCTCTACTGTAGGGCGCAGTTTCCCATAGTGAACATCCTTCCCCGAAAGCCAGTGGGGCCTCCACTGGAAAACACTGAATTTCTAATTGAGTTAAGCGTTCAGTAAATGTTTATTATGATGGGTTTTTAAAAAATAAACATGTAAATTTATAGTCACCTAGTTTTTAAAATACCAGGAACAAATCTCTATTCAGTAAGCATAGAAAGTAGTAAAAAGAATACTGCCCAAGGAAAGAGGGTTCTACGTCAAATGATGGCCCAGTAGCTCTTTCAGACCAATCCTTGAACAGGTAAAACCACAAACTCTGGACAAAGTATAGAAATGGAAAGCAACCCAAATAAAGGCTGATTCAATAATATTTTTCAGGCTGACATTGAAAAGAATACGTGGGAGAAGAGAAAAGCGTTGGATGAATTTCCCATTTTTTGGCTTTTGCCTGAGGGCGGCCTCCAGTCTGCATCATAGCAGCTTTCATTTTACGGACCTGAAGAACCGTGGGGCAGAGTTTGGGGCAATAGTAACTGCAAGAAAATGAAGAGATAAATAATGGCAAGTAAAGAAGAGTAAGCACCCTAATTTCTGTGTATGTACTGTGCCCCAAACTCTGGCTTCTCTCTGACGTATGTACACACAGAAAAAAGATTCCAGGTCAAAGAAGTGACCTGACATTTGAGCTGCTTCAGGGGAGCAAGAGCTCGCAACTGAGTTCTGCCAGTTAACTTCTAGCTTAAAAAAAAAAGGCTTTGGAGAAATGTATCATAATACAGGGTTTCTACATATTTTATTTGCCGTGTCCAGGACAAAGTCTAAATTACTAACATATGAAGAAACAGGAAAATGTGATCTATTCTTAAAAGAAGAGACAATTGAAGAAGATGAAATGAGCAGATAAAGATTTAAAGCAGCTATTTAACTATGTTCAAGGTTGTAAGGGAAAATGTGCTTGCAGTAAATGAAGATAGGAAATCTCAGCAGCACAGAAATATAAATTATAAAAACTTGAAGGAATGTCTAGAACCAAAAAGTATAGTAATTAAAAAAGTTCATTGAATGAGCTTAAAAGAAGAATGATTATAGAAGAGTCAGTGACCTAGAGCAAGGATCAAGAGAAATAATCCAGCTGAAGAAGAGAGGAAAAAAAGATTTTAAAAAATCTGTAAGATGATATCAAAAGTTCTAGCATATGTGTAAAAGGGGAGGAAAAAATGAGACTGAAGAATATTTGACAAAAGAACTGTCAGAGGAAAATGGGATTTTTATACACACAGGGAGAAAACAATTTGGATATACCGACTTCTCACTGGAAACATTGGAGGCCAAAAGACAGCGGAGGACTATCTTTAAAGTGCAAAAGGGGGAAAGAAAGTGTCAATGCAGAATTACACACGCGGCAAAAGTATTCTTCAAAAAGGAAAACAAAACAAAGATATTTTCATGTCAAAGGAAACTAGGATAATTAATTGCCAGCAGACCTGAACTGTCATAGATGTTAATATTTTTCAGGCTGTCATGAATGATACTACAAGGAAACTCGGATTTTCAGAAAGGAATAAAATCATTAGAAATTATAATGTGGGTCAATATAAACAAACGTTTTTCCTGTTGTTTAAAGTATATATGACCACTCAAAGCATATTATTACAGTGTGGAGTTTGTAATGTATGCTATCTGTAATTCATATGACAACTATAACGAATGGAGGAAGTGGGTAAACACCCCTATCTGGTTACAAGGTTTCTATATTTTAAGTGAAGTGGTGCAAATATTAACTGTAAATAGGTTTTGTCAAGTTATATATCTTTTTTTTTTTTTTTAAAGATTTTATTTATTTATTCGACAGAGAGAGACAGCCAGCGAGAGAGGGAACACAAGCAGGGGGAGTGGGAGAGGAAGAAGCAGGCTCATAGCGGAAGAGCCTGATGTGGGGCTCGATCCCGCAATGCCAGGATCACGCCCTGAGCCGAAGGCAGACGCTTAACCGCTGTGCCACCCAGGCGCCCCTGTCAAGTTATATATCTTGATATGGGCTTGGTTTACTCAAGTGTATGCATTTATTAAGATTCATGGATTAGTACACTTTACATTTACGTATTTCACTGAATGTAAATTTTACCTATAAAGAAAAAAAAAATTTAAAAAGTGGATCTCTAGCTAACAATATACAAGTTGAATTCTATATAGCAAGAAAGTGTCCTGTGATGTCCGAAACCTGTATTACCTGTATTAAAACAATGATAGGTTGACTGACGGACAGAGGGATGGAAAAATATGTGCTAAAGTGAATGCAGTAATATTTTAATTGTAAAATCTACATAGTGGTTATATATGCATTCTCTGTAAAATATTTTAATTTTTATATGTTTGAGAATTTTCATAAGAAAATGTTAAAAAAAGAATACTGCCAATCTACATTTATAATCAGGTCAGGGTGGAAAAAATAAAACAGGAAAAAGGGGAAAACTGAAATGGAGGATACAAAAAAAGAAATAGAAGGAAAGAAAAGAGAGTAAAGCTAAAACAGAGGTAGAAAGAACCTAATGGATAGAAAAAAAAGAAAAAAGAAAAGGAGACAGAGAGGGCAAGATGCCTGCCATTCATGGGAAAATAAAAATGATAAAATGTTATCATTACTGTTGGTCTTCTGAAACTTTCCAATAAATTAGTTTTGAAGTTAAAAATTACAAAGAACTACTTTGTCATAGAATTCAAAATTATGCAAATATTGGGGCGCCTGGGTAGCGCAGTCGTTAAGCGTCTGCCTTCGGCTCAGGGCGTGATCCCAGCGTTCTGGGATCGAGTCCCACATCGGGCTCCTCTGCTGGGAGCCTGCTTCTTCCTCTCCCGCTCCCCCTGCTTGTGTTCCCTTTCTCACTGGCTGTCTCTCTCTGTCAAATAAATAAATAAAATCTTTTAAAAAAAATTATGCAAATGTGAAAATTTAGGTATTTTCCTCAAGATCTGAGAACTTGTTTACGTCCAGTCTAAAGTGACTTTCAAAATTGTTTGATTATCTTATGTCTTGTCATTGAAAATTCTGTAGGACATCACTTGTAGTTGTAATATGACCAACCACTATTTACTTAGGACCAGATCTGGAAAGAAGCTGGGACTGTACACTTCCAGCAAAAGTTTCTAAACCTCCAAGTTCCACCCCCTAAACTAGCGGCGCTACTCATCACATAGCGTCTCATTTCAAAGCTGAGGCTTTTCACTTAGCAGTATTTCCAGGAGACTTCTAACTTATCATATAAATATACTGTTCTTTATCATTTCGATGCTAAGTGTTTCATAATTAAAAAATTGTTAATTAAGCTATGCTTCATACATTTGCTCTCTAAGAAGCAGTATTTTTCCTTTCGTTACCAGTCATGTAACATCTCTGAAGGCAGGGCCCATGTCTAAGTATTGCTACTACCTAGCAGAGTGTTTAGTACACGGAAGGTCCTTGGTAAATATTTGAATGAATGAATGAAGAAAATTTATTCTTTCACAATACCCCTTTCTCAACTGATTCTAAACAGAAATTATCAAGGTAAGAGAATGGTAAATTTTGACTAATTACAAGAGATATGTTTTAATAACATTCTGTTCCTATGTATGGGAATGCTAGATTTTAACACATTTTGCTATCTCAAGTAGTTTAAAGGACTTATTGAGAAATGACTAACCCAGAACTTTTTTTAAAAATGGAAAGTCAAGTGACGAGTTTATTTTATAAAAATAAGTGCCTGTTTTGCTTATTACTAGTAATAACTCGATACTCTTTTCAAAGTTCAAAGGAAAGAGAAACTGGTATTGGTTTTTATCCAAGTCAGATCCAACTTTTATGAAGACAGTAATGAGCTCAGATCAGAATCAAATAAATTTCAGAACTCGGTTTGAGAGAAAAAGGAAAGGCTTTAGTTAAAATCTTTACAATAAAATAATTATGATTATAAATCTCTTTAGTTAAATATGTACACATTACATGGTATTTTAAAAAAGAATGAAAATGAGTAGTTTTTCAAGCAAATCTAATGCACAAATACACCACCTTTTAGAGTATAATGTCAGTTTAACATTCTTAAACAGCTGTGTCAGACAATGGCTCTGCTTTGTGCAAAACATGATAAGCAAAATTAAGAAAAATTCTGCAAAATTCTTTAGTTCCCCAAGGAAATTACTAAAAAAGAAAATAGTAAAAGAAAAAAAAAGGTGTACACTCGAGCTTGATTGTATACAGAGGCTAGAATGACCAGCACTAATGTAACCCCCATATCTGCTAAATAAGTCCTTGGGTAACTTTAGTTTGAATAGTTGAAGTCCTAGCAATTGTGCTTTTATGCAGCCACATGGCCAATAAGGTAGATGTTGTCATAAAGGTGCCCTACAAAATCTTCACTAATGTTTTGAGCAGCACGACGGGTATTTCGAATAAATTCTCTTTTTGACATTTTATTCTTCACATGAGGGCTAGTGAGGTCAATGGAAAGTAGAATCAAAGAGTAGCACAGTACATAGACAGCATCTGGAATTAAAAAGAAACACGTCAAATTATTAGGTGGTTTGAAAAATGTGGTCCCAAAGGCATTATTTAACGCAAACATTTGTATAATTTAAAGAAATCAAGATTAGATCATAAACTAAACATAGAATGGCCAACTCATCCCAGTTTGCCTAGGCCTTTTCCAGCTTTAGCACTGAAAATCCCATGTCCTGGGAAACTCTTCAGTCCTGGACAAACAGGGATGCTTGATCATCCTGAATGCACACCAGTTTAGTGAGTATTTCCTTCAATTCATAAAGCATTTTAGAATAGTTTAGGAATTTATAGTGAAAGCTCATTCTAAACTTAAAAATCTCAGAACTGGTTTTATTTTCATCTTTGTTTCAAATGTGATACTCCCATTCAACTATCCATAAAATACACCTGTACTGTTAGTATATTTGTCTTCCCATTAAAAAAAAAACCCACATATTTATTTACATAGAATGTTTTTTGTAAAAATCTAATTGGAAAATATTTAATGACAAAGACATGTATTAACAGTCCTTGAAAAAAAAAAGGTAAACAACTTATAAGACAATTAAATTAATATCCTCTTTTGAGATACGTATTTTTAAGGTCCATGGAATTTACGTATTAATTTCAAAAGTAAATTTTTAGGAAAAAGATTGCTAAACCTGAGCACCATGCAACAACAACAATGAAATGTCTTTATACATGCCCAAAGCAATATCTGATGTTTACTATCAAAATAGTAACAAACCTCAGGATACTTAGTATTATATGCTACAACTACTTGTTATTACAATGGGGTTTTTATTTCAGAATCCTGCAGTCTTAATAAAGCAAAGTTAAATATTATGTTATTTTATAAAAGCATTTTCAACAAATTTCATAAGATGGGTACATGTTCTTTTAATCTCCATTTAATAAACACAATAAAATTTTTGAGATGAAGAGAAAAGTAAAGCTCTGTCAAATGAAAAAATATGTAGGATACTCAGGTTATATTGCACATATATAGATATATACTCATACTCACAAATTATAAAAATTAGTTGTATTAAAAATAAATTTTAGTAGGAAAAATTCTACGTGTTACCTATGTAATATATGGACTATGAAAAGCTTTAAAAATAATTTCTCAAGTTTTTAGTTAAATTAGTAATATTCAATTCTCAATCAAGAATAATTTTAATGAATTTATAGCTAAGTCTAACTTTCTTCCAAAAACTGTGTTTTTATAAATGACAGCTATGACAAACTATTCTAAGCTCACATAAATGTATTCTACAGAATTAGTCATTGCTATAAGTAGTAAGAGAAGTATTTCTAATCACTGAAAGCATGTTTCCCCATGGTGAGAAAAAATGTCTCATACACTACTATTTTTACGTGGAGGTGGGAAGGGGGAATGGATATATATTCTTACCAGGACTAAGGCCAAGTTCTCGCATTAAATCGGGGTTACAAGCACAGAATCTATGTGAGAACTTTGTTATGAGAGTTTCAAGATACTCCCCACGCTCCTCAGGGGCATGGATATGACGAAAAAATTCTCTCAGTGCATTGGGCAAAAACTGATTTCTAAAATTATGCAACGTTACAAGGTCATCCAAGACATCTCTCCTAGTGGAAAAAGAAAAAGATACAGCTTTAGTTAACATTTCTCTACTAAAAAATTGATAAGGACTCATAAATTATGTTTTTGGATGAAAATACCTTATTATTGATTCTCAGATCAGCTAATGCTATAAAGTATACATAATCCTTAAAATTAAAAAATCCAACTCTGATTAAGACATTAAATAATTTTTAAATCTTTTGTGAATAGGTGATAACAAAGCAAGGTGAAGCTAGTAATTCTAATTATAAAATGAAGAAAAAATAAATTTTGCAATATTAAAAGGGGCAGCTTCTTTTCAAGGGTCTTTTTGGCTAAATTCAAACAGCAACAGAATTCTTTATGTTTTTAACTATGAGAATAATAAGAGTTTTCACTTTCCACAGCAATCCAAACCACCAGAGGTAACAACTATTTTTGTAGACTTTTAAAAATGTCAACATACAGTACCTATTTTTCTAGTATTTGCTTTTCTTATTCCATATGGCATATGGTGAACAGCTTTTTATGTCTTTACACACAGATCTAAGTCATTCTTTTTAATGACTCAACAGCATCCCATCTTATGGATGTAACAATTCTACTTATGTACATTTGGGATATTTACAATTATATAAATATTTGTGTAAGTATATGTGTGTGCATATGTGTACAAATATTTGTGTAAGTATATGTGTATATGTATTTTTTTTATCAATGGTGATCTAATAAATCGTCATCCTTTGTTATATTATGCTTCAATTCTTGCTGAACTCAACCATGATTATATGATTATAATCTTTAATTTCTATCAATTATTTATGGTAGGGATAAGCAAATTATATCTAGTGAGCCAAATATGGCTCACTACCTAGTTTTGTAAATTAAATTTTATTAGAACACAGCCATCCTCGTTTGTTTACATACTGTTTGTCTGCTTTCAGGCTACAATGGCAGTTACGAATAGCTGTGAGAAAAATTTCTTAACTAGATGACTGCTATGTGGTATAGTTTTAAAAGTAAAGCTTAACTCATTAAAAGCATTACTTAACTCATTTCTGATGAAAACTTAAAATTTGTTTTTTACCTTTCATCAAGATAGATTCTCAGTTTTTTCCAATTTAGTGTTCTTGTACAGAAGATAAACTTTGCTATTTCCTTTGATGAATCATCTAGGATACCCTTGGACATAAAGTAGTTCACTCCCTAAAGCAGAAAGACAAGTCTACATAAATAAAGTCAGTCTTTATTTATAAATTTTAACAATTAGGCGATAGCAGAACAATAGCCATAAATTCTTTCCAGCATTAATAGACTTTTTATAGCTTTAACATGCAAAATACAAGCTAGAACTTGAGCTGAAACTATTACTTGTGGTTGATAGTTTACATGCAATGAAAAGTAGGAAATTCAAAGTTAAGACTCCTAAAGAAATCCTAATTCAATTTTTTGGCTCATGTCAGTTAAAACTAACTATACAGAAATATGGCTTATATTGTGGTGGTGGCTGGGCGGGAGGGGAAACTACTATATAGACTTTAAAATAAGCCTGTAACAAACACTTCCGCTGCCTAATAGAAAACATGATTTCTTAGACATATTCTAATACATTATTCAAGGAAAAAGCTTCTTGAGAAAAAGAGATTCTCCAAATCAAAGATCAACAACTTTATTCTGTAAAGAAAAATACTTAAATTATTTAACTTAAAGTAAAGTAGGCACAGTTCCAGGTAGGTTTATGGTGTGTATATACTTTGGTTTTAAGCATCACTATATTCCATAAGAATTTAGCTTCAATTTATAGTGAGGCAAAATATAACATTTTTTCATAGGATTTATCTTTGAATTTCCTTTTCCCTGCATGCAAAGTTTTCCAGAGAAGCATTATCCACAGTTTGTACCTATTTTAGATTTAAATCAACAACAACAAAACATCAACAAAAAAACTGAACACTGAAACTAATGTTTTCTCATGTATATGGAGATCACATTCAAATAAATGCCTTATGTGGATTTGAATGCGCAGTTATTGAAATAAAAGGCAGGTGTGTTTATGTCAACTCATAGTTATCCAGATACATGCATTCCCATGAATACTTATGTCTGGATAATAGCACACTGTGTGCAGTTAATTAGTAGAGAAAATGATGTATTATATACACACAACATACTGTTTTCACACATAAATTCCTTCAGCATTTCTTCCCTTTTACAAACACATATACTACTCAGAAATATTGCACCCATTAAGAATTCAAAAAGTTGGAAGAATTTTTATGAAAGACTCTTCGAGATAAAATCTCATAAAATTTTTCTATTAAAAAAATTAAAAAGCAATTTGGTACCATGAGGTAATGCCTTTGAAAGGTTATAATCATCTGTAAATTATAATTCAAAGATAAGATTTTTTAATATAAAACTAATTTTATGAGCCATGAGGATAATATCCTAATGACAATGTTATCAGTTTCTCATGTGAATTTTAATAGTACAAAAGCAGTGCTAAGGCTCTGGATTAAAAAATGTGCCTAAGAAGAGCAGAATGTGATAACATGAAACTTTCTTGTCAACTCAATTGTAAGCAGTATTTCAGACTGCGTCCTGGATACAAGGCTAGGAAATGCAACATGGTAAAGATGGAAAGCCAAAGAATTTGTTTGGAATGAGTCTCTCAGCAATTGTCTGAGGGGGCAGGGACTAAAGAAATAGTAATGCTTGTTCCATCCTTTCCTCCATTAATTTGAATAATCGAGAGTTGACTGTATGTTTTAATTCATCTACTTAGTAAAAAATTGTCAGGTTTGATTTTTTCCAAAATTCCTCCATTTAAGAGAATAACAATATTTCAAAAGTATTTGCAGTGCTTAATTTTAATCTAAGCTATTCAAACCCCAAGGAATGTCAACTAAATATTATTTAATAGGTTCTTTATTTATACCTACTTGTTAATCAATATTTAAGAGATGTAAAACTAATTCTAATCAATTTTTAAAATTATACAAAATATTAAAAAACACTAAATGATCCATTGAATAGAACATAATTCTCTAATCATATGATATAGGTCTTTTAATATCATTTGATGCTCCTTAGTTACAAATTAGCATTGGTATTTGCCTCATGTAAGTATCCTAAAAGTATGCTGTTGATAATTTCCTTTTTTAAGGAATACATGTTTTAAGAATTTAATCCCTCACCTAACTTGAAGTCTCCAAAATCAATCATATACACAGGAGTAAGCAAGAACACAAACAGCTTGAAACCCAATCCTGACAACGAGGGACACAGATCGAAATAAACCAACTCTGTTGGTTTTATGAGGAAAGGAGGCATCAGTTTTCAAGCCTGGGATTTCTCTGGAAAGGAAGAATACTTCAGAAGGGCTATCAAAGTGACGGGTCAAGGGGTGTGAAATAGGAAAAGGAATGAGATCAGATTATAATTTTCTTTAATAAGCAAGGTGGCAACCATCCGAATTCCTATCTTGTTATGTAAGCAATGAACTACAAAAGAAAACATTGTATGAGATTGGTTGAATAACTCTATATTTGTTTAGCTAGTGGTATAAGTATTTTTTTAATATTTAATGTAGTTTTAGAAGAATGGTATAGAGAGAGCCCCAGACCACAGAGCACGTTACTAATCAGGACTAGAGCTTTCAGCAGAGTGAGAGTACATGTGTGGTGTCTCACAGACAAAGGAAATCATGAACATTATTATTAGTCTATACCAACAGTTTCCAGAAAAAGGGAAGGCTATAGCTCACTATTGCCCACATAATTCACTACAAAAGTGTCAGATTCTGGATGTCACATTTTGTGGGGCTATTGACAAACCAGAATTTATCTAGATAAAGGAAATCAGGACCAGATAAGATTGTTGAAGGGTCTAGAATCCCTGTTAGATAAGGAAGAGTTAAAGAATGTACTGATATTAGGCCTAAAGAAGATACTTAGGAAAGAAGTTTAAGACTTTATGACACCTGAAAGGCTTTACCATAAGGAAAAAGAACATGCATTGTGTATGGTTTTAGTGAAGATCTTAAGCTGATGAAAACTACAGAACTTCTTCCCAGAATAATGCACATACACATTTTTAAAATACACACTAAATGCCTGAAGCCCCTCTAAGGACTGCAGGTTAGGAATCCCTATTCTAGCTGATGTAGAAGTATGGCTACTGAGTGTCAGTAGTGGGGGAGGTTAGTGCCATGTAACGAAGGCCTCACTTGCAATTACAGCCAAGTTGCTCAAGGCCAATGGTTTGTCATTTATTTGATTTTTTTTTTTTTTACATTTCCAAAATAAATTTGCTTAAGCTTCACATTATTACTACTTAGTTTACTTTGATTGCTTAATCTATATACATTTTAACTCCACTGTGCAAACTCTACACTGTTCAACTTGCAGGTTTATCTGAATTGTTACAGTCATAGTGTAGTTCCTTTTTTTTCACATAGGAATAATTCTAAAACATTTTTGTCATATAACTCGAAGCTAAATCATGATGGTGTCAGTCCTATAATGAATTGGCTCCATAGCATAAAGGGAAGTTTTTGTCATCTAGAAGGTATTGACCAAAATGGATTTTATTAAAAAAAATAGTTTTAAAGGAAAGTTACAGTGGGATAAATAAAATTCCTATCATGAAAATAGATGGGATGTATACATTAAGATTCATATTTTTCTGGAAAATCATAAAATAACACTCAATTACAAATCCTAAATTCCTTACTAATGTGATTTTTTTTTTTTTAAGAGAGACAGAGCACATGTGCCTGAGAAGGGCTGGGGCAGAGAAAGAATCTTAAGCAAGCTCCACGCTCAGTGCATACGAGGGGCTCAATCTCACAACTCTGAGATCATGACCTGAGCCGACATCAAGAGTTGGATGCTTAACAAACTGAGCCACCCAGGTGCCCGAGAAAGAGATATTCTTATAAATAATCATAAATACTAATTTGGAAAAAAAATCCAAATTTTAATATCCACTCTATAACCAGACAAATGGGCTAGTCTTTCTAGCTGCCAACAATAGGATAGGTGCCCCAGTAATGTGATTTTTAAAAGAAGTATCCATTTAACTTTAGATTTAAATATATGATGAATACCCAAAGACTAGTTCGTAAAACAGATATACGTTTGTCTGTTTATATGTGTGTATATATATATATATATATATATAGAGAGAGAGAGAGAGAGAGAGAGAGGAATGTTATCTGCTTTAAAAGCATTTCTGAAACATTGAATCAGAACAAACACATTAAAATTATCTACATCTTCATTTAAAATGTATTAAGCGCAAGGGATATACGCAAGTTATTCAGTGACAGACATTGAGAAGTATAAAACATTTTCGCTCTAAGAAAATCTAAAGTTTACCTGGGGAGATGAGACAGGGACACAAATAACTAGAATATGCATACATGACAAATCAATGGTATAAGGCAAACAGGGCCTAAATGAACAGGTGTGGAAAATAAGCATTTCAGTAGTTCAGTGGAAGGAAAAATCACTGTGGGACAGGACATTTAGATAAGTTTTCCTGGAATATCTACTTTGAAGGAATGGTAGTGGTTTAAATAGCTCCGAATGAGGGGAACACTGGAGATGAATATTTTAGTCGATGTTGTATTAGATGAGCAAAAGCATTATAAAATAAAAAAATCAGGCAATTTTCGGGAAAATAGGGAACTATCTTGGGTTTGAGAACCAGACTTGGAACTAGACTGTAGTAGGAATAGCACTGAGTTTTAAGGGAAGTAGTTTATTTTCTCCCTTATATGTAATTGGAAGCCTCTGAAGGCGTTTTAACATGATGAAACAATGGCCTACAATATAAATTTGACAGTAATATAAAGAGAAATAATTAAAGGGAAATTAGACAGTAGGCTACTACAGTTGTGCAGGCTTAATGCAACAGAAATGCAAAGGAAATAATCTATCCTAAAAACATATGAAAAAATCCACATATGTTATGTTTGTAAATGAAAATAAGAGGTGAGAGCACATGTTACCATGCTGGCAATCAATCCAAGGAATAATGAAAAGTGAAAGATAAAGGTACTGATGTTTCTGTCTTTGATGAAAAGGGAAAAGACTGACAGGGGGAAAATCTCACAGGTTATTGAGGGTGTTGATTTAAAGAAAACAGTAATGAGTTTGGACTTCAAAATGTTGACCTTCAGGTGATGATAGATAAAACTAGAAAGGCAAAGTAGGCAGTTGACAATGTAATATGACAAAGAAAAAAGTGTGGGTTGAAGGTACAGACTAAGGATCCTGAATAAGAACAATCAGGAAAGGAGTAGGCAGAGATGGAAGAAGGCCGAGACAGAATAATGTCCCAGAGGCTAAAAGTCTTTGAAATGTAAAGAAAAGAGTACACAATGCAATTACCTCATACAGTTGAAAGAGCATAATTTTCAGAAGAGGGACCAAATCATGGCTCTGTGACTTTGTGAACATAATTTACTCAAACTTTCCGAACCTTAGTTTCTTAATTAGTAAAAATCTTATTTAAGTGGCTACTGTGAAGATATGAAAGTGTCTAGCATAGAACATGGCTAGTTTCCTTTTTCCTTTAGGTAGCTCAAGGAGATGAAAATGGGAAAGAAGGTAGTGGATTTGGTGATTTGGAGAAAAGAAAGTAGTGCCTTTCAAGGCACTTTCTACAGAGTGATGGGGGCTCAAGTCTAAGAAGAAAGCTAAGGAATAAGCTCAAGGTAAGGAAACTGATAGCCCAGTCACTTGAAAAATTTATTAGTACAAAGAAGGGAAAAATATTAAAGAACATTAAAGGTCAAAAAGAGACACAAATTTTTTTTTTTTTTAAAGACAATTTTGACCCATGCATGTCAGAAGAGGAAAGAAAGAGAACCAACAGGGAGAGGAAAAGACTGACAAAGAAGCAATAAGAGATAATGAAAGCAGCAAGGTAGAGAAAAGGGGAGCAAGTGAAGGACTGAAAACACAAGTGGAATTAAAATTCATCACACTCTGGCCAAGGTCCAAACACTCCCACTGCAGGCAAGGAAGAAACCCTGCAGAGGACTGATCTGAGGGACAGAGCAGCCGTAACACAGCGGCTGAGTGCACACAGCACACACCAGAGACGCTTCCTGAAATGCCAGGCCCTAGACAGTATATGACCTCTTCTTCATAAAGCCACTACTCTCTGGAGCAGGAAACATAACTGGCCTTCCTAACACAAAGACAGAGATCTAGACAAAATGCTAAGATGGAGAAATTCACCCCAAAAGAAGGAATAAGAAAAGGTCACGACCAGGGATCTAATCAAAATAGGTACGTAATATGCCTGATCCAGACTTTATTTTTTTAAAAAGATTTTTATTTATTTGACAGAAAGAGACAGCCAGCGAGAGAGAGAACACAAGCAGGGGGAGTGGGAGAGGAAGAAGCAGGCTCCTAGTGGAGGAACCTGATGTGGGGCTCGATCCCAGAACACTGGGATCATGCCCTGAGCCAAAGGCAGACGCTTAACGACTGCGCCTCCCAGGCACCCCCTGATCCAGACTCCAAAGCAACAATCATAATGTTACCAGCTGGGCTTGAGAAACGCATACAAGACTAAGCAAGGGAGTCTCTTACTGCAGGGATAAAAGAACTTAAAACCAATCAGGCCAAAATGAAAAATGCAAAAACTGATATTTGAAACCGACTGGATGCAATGACCACAAGGATGGAAGAAGCAGAGGAACCAATTAAGTGATATAAAAGAATTCTGGAAAGTAATGAAGCTGATTAAAAGAGGGAAAGAAAAATCCTGGATCATGAATGTAGACTTAAGGACCTGATAATGCTTCCTGAGACTGGAGGACAGGACAGCGGTGCTGGTTCAGGGATAGATATATTAAGAAACTGATAAAGGCAGAAAGCAGAGCGCATATTGGTTTTCTTCTTAGGGTGCATAAACCATCTAGAAAGAATTAGAAAAGAGAGCTGAATTGGATCCCACAGTGAAGTAATAAAGATTTCAATCCACAATGGGAATCCAGGGAATCCACTAGGAATAAGTTCCTATTCCGTTCTTAAATTCCACATGTGATACATTGGGAATCCACTAGGAATAAACAAAAGGAGTGCGAAGCAGCAGGGAGAACCCTTGTGATGTTAATGTAAATTCATCCCATCTCATTTTAAGAACAGATGTTTGCAGTAATTCAAGAAAAAAAAGAAAGAAATTTTGTAAAGCAGACTCCATAGAGTATGTTACTAAAAACTTATATAAATGATAGCTCCAGGACTTACACAATCAAATTAGAGTGGTGAACTGTTTTGATGTAATTTGTGTAGGAGGTAACAAATAATTCAAGAAATCATGAACAGATTGTTTACACCAATATCAAGAAGGAATTTAGAATCAAGAAAAAATGTGTTGGATAAAGAAGATGTGGGGTGTGTGTGCGCATGCGTGCATGCACACACACATGCACACACACATACATACACACTGGAATATTACTCAGCCATCAAAAAGATGAAATCTTACCATCTGCAACAACATGGGTGGACCTAGAGGGCATTATGCTAAGTGAAATAAGTCATTCGGAGAAAGATAATTACCATATGATTTCACTCATATGTGGAATTTAAGAAAGAAAACAGGATCACAGAAGAAGGGAGGGAAAAATAAAATAAGATGAAATCAGAGAGGGAGACAAAACCGTAAGAGACTCTTAACTATAGGAAACAAACTGAGGGTTGCTGGAGGGGAGGGGGGGTTGGGTGATGGACGCTAAGGAGAGCATGTGATGTAATGAGACTGGTGTTATAGTCAACTGATGAATCACTAAATTACCTCTGAAACTAATAATACACTATATGTTAATTAATTGAATTTAAATTTAAAAAAGAAAAAGAAAAAATGTGTTAGGGCTTAGTCATCTATTTTTTTTTATTATTGTAAGAATGCCTCTTTTCATACAATTCATGTTTTAAGATACATCTACTTTCATTTCTTCTATTACATCAATAAACGCATTTTCTCTCCCATTTTAATAAAGCCTTATTTTTGTTTTGATTCAAATCATTATTATCCACAGTATGCTTCAAAAGCAAAATCTACTATACATATGTT
The DNA here is from genome assembly GCF_024610735.1 of Ursus americanus. Lineage (NCBI taxonomy): Eukaryota > Metazoa > Chordata > Mammalia > Carnivora > Ursidae > Ursus > Ursus americanus. Next base: position 60,113,020 of record NC_142139.1, read on the forward strand.
CAGGACCAGAAATTATACAGTTAACACAGTGAATTCTAGAAAACTGGGTATGCAAAACCAAATGAAAAAGAACCAACTGTTATTGCAAACCTAAAACTGACTTAAAAAATATACACTGTTAATTAAAAAACAAAAAAAACAAAACGCGCTGACCACTGATACTGAAAGTATTGGCTATTGGCACTGACAGTTGGCAGAAACATTATGCAGCAGTTTGTATCAATAACAGAAATCATTACTAAAACAAAATTGGGGGTACCCTTGTTTTCCTACAGAATGGCATAATAAAGATATTTTTTAAAAAACTTGGTTTAACTAATTTTGTTCAAATTTGCCTATGTATACAATGTAAAATCCAGAACCATGGTTACTATTTTTCAGGTAATAAATCTACACTTAGGAGAATTAGATAATAGAAAGCAAATTGGATGCTACATTTCATTTTTTAAAGGACATCTGAAGACTTTTAAAATAACAATCCTTAAATTTTAACAATAGATATTTATAAAACAACACAGTTCAGTCTAGATTTCTACCTTTTCTTTCAGTGAGAAGTGATACAGTAATATTCAAATATGTATTTTAGCCACAGTGAAATGAACAATTGAAATGTCATCTTTTCACATTAAAAATAATAATCTTAATGTAAAAATTAAGATACAAAAAATGTTATAGATATTTATTTTCTGGATAGTAAAAAATAATTAGCACATCAGAGAGAGGGCAGCCTTCTATAGGTCAAATGGAGCATCCACATTGTCTTGTTTGAAAATAGCACTGATGGTGACACTATTTCTTCTTTTTTATAGTGTTTTCAGAATCACTTAAGCAAAATGAAAAATCTATTAATTTCTGGTCAGTAAGCAGTTCTCTCCTTACGTTTTTTTTTTAACTTCATAATAATATTTTTTATTATATTATGTTAGTCACCATACAGTACATCCCTGGTTTTTGATGTAAAGTTTGATGATTCATTAGTTGCGTATAACACCCAGTGCACCATGCAATACGTGCCCTTACTACCCATCACCAGCCTATCCCATTCCCCCACCCCCTCCCCTCTGTCTGAGAAACAAACTGAGGGCTTCACTCTCCCTACGTAATCAGAGCATATGTATTCTATAGTTAAGGGAAAAAACACATAGAACTTGAACAGGTGAAATTCATCTGGGGATATATACACTGTGCAAGTAATAAATTAACACCTTGCTTTTTAGTTGCAAAGTAAATGCAGAAGATTACTTAATGAGCAAGTTTTAAGACTAAGTATGGAAGCTTTTCTTCTGTCATTTCATTTCATTCTACCCACTAGCTTTTGCAGCCTTTTCTTCTGTAAGTTTCCATACCATTCTCCTCTGTTGTAACACTGACCTTCAGCATACTGTAGAAATGTCAGCTATTGCTTTTTCATGCTAATTTAAGCTGTTTATAAATAGTATAATTGTTTTTTTTTAAGATTTTATTTATTTATTTGACAGAGAGAGAGAGGCAGCGAGAGAGGGAACACAAGCAGGGTGAGTGGGAGAGGGAGAAGCAGGCTTCCGACTGAGCAGGGAGCCCGATGCGGGGCTTGATCCTGGAACGCTGGGATCATGACCTGAGCCGAAGGCAGACGCTTAACGACTGAGCCACCCAGGCACACCTACATAATTGTTATTCCTAATCTAGTCACTAGAGTCCAAGACTAAAGTAAAAAAACTATGCCAAAGTTTTTAAAGTTGTCCCATCTGAAAAGATTATAAGAATGACAAGAAAAGTTTTCCTCTTATTGAGGTGCCTATAAGCAGTCAGTGGAAGCTTCTGTGTGACTTAGTTATAATTAAGAGGAAAGGACGTCATGACAATTGGGACAGAAATGTGAAGATGATTTTGATGTCAGTTTGAAATCTGAACTGCAGATTCCACTCGTCTCTTCCCTAGGAAGAACAGAGAGCACATACTGTCCATGCTTATGTGGGGGAAGTGACAGTTGGGGAGAGACAGTGCTAATATACTGCAGCCAATTCTTTCTTTCCTTTTCTTTTCTTTTCATTAATAGATTTTATTTCTTAGAGCCGTTTCAGTTTTGCAGAAAGATTGAACAAAAGTGTAAAGAGTTCCCATATTGGCTCCACTCCCCCAATTTGCTCACCCCATCCAATTTCCCCTATTATAAACATTTTGCATTGGTGTATTGGTCAGCCAATTTCTTCTTATACAGTTACTGAAAGTGGCCAGAATTAAACATTCTGGAGGATAATGAAGAATCATATTATTCAGTTTTGAGTATGAAATATGGAATGAAACAGCTTATTTATAGACCTTGTTTAAAGTGGCAAGGATTTCAGCTTTCCAAAACAATTTATGGAGGAATCTTCCATACAGCAGAGTGTACAATGTTGATCAACTATTAAGAATAGGCACACATACACCCTAAATCATTTCTAGTCAGAACACGTCAATGGGAAATCTCACATAAAGGAGGGATAGTTCAAAGAAGATCTAAAGAAAAATGGAAAATCTTTCTAATGGAGTCCAGGGGAAATGGAGGAGAAATGTAAGACAGATGATTGTGCTTCTTTTTTCATAGGAGAGAAAGCAATGACATCAGACAAAATCATATAAATGTCATTATCCAGGTTTTAAATAACAAAAGCTAGTTCCTATTAATTAGTTTTAATAGAGTCAAACAGAAAAAGAGTCACGCTTTGAGTTCTAATAGTCCCCAAAAGTGTTAATCTGCTGACTGGGATAGATCAATAAGATGAAGAACATGAAAGCAATTCTTAATGATAAATCACTACTACTACTATTATTGACAAGTTGCTGGTAGCTAAAGTAAACTTCTTGGAAAGGCCCCTTCTTATCTAAACTGTCTGTAAATCAGAAAAAGAAAACATTCTAGTCAAAATCTGGAAATAAAACTCTATTAGGTTAAGGTACAATTAATAATAATTCAAACTAATGAGAAAGTGACACATTTGAATATAATATTTGCTAATTTCGAATTCCTGCTTTATAAAAATCACGTGCAAACAGAACTATTTAAATGATCGACTTGACTTTGATAAATAAAAATTAATTTTCTCATTCTAGATTCTAATATGTGCATTTATAAATATATTTTAACAGCTCCGAAACAATTTTGAAATAAACAACACTAAGAAAAACTACAAACCTTAATGGTAGACAAGCAGGGAAGCAAGCTGGAATTTAAACAGTAGTTTCACTGCTAGCCCATGTGTATACTTATTCAGGTAATTAAAGTATCTGTTCGTCCCACCACCATATTCAGCCATGACACAGGTTTTAATTTGAACATAATTTTGGACACCTAATTACTGTTTAAAATGTCCTCAAAAAGATAAAAAATAAGCATCACCACTGACACAAAAGGTTACGGTATATGCAAAAGGTTGTTCATCACATGCTAGACAATGAAATTAAAAACAAAGGGTGTCATCATTTAAAGCTAGCAGATGTTGGTGTGACCGATACATACATTATGAAGGAACATTACGCAGGTGTCAAATATTTATCTACTAGAATCTGAAAGTTCCGAGAGAGGATGAACCCCAATGCCTACAGCAGTGCTTGGCTCTTGATAGTCTAAGTTGTTATAGTTGTACTTCTAGTATAAATATAAAGCTACATTTGGGGAGCGCTTAGAGGCACTAAGCATTTAACATACACTATTTCATTTAATATTCACAGTAACATATATTGTGAATCACAAATATTATTGTCCCCATTTTATAGACGGGGAAACTGAAGCCCAGAGGTTAAATAATTTGCCAAGGTTTAAGTCATATAATTAGTAAGTGGAGAGATACTTAATAAATATTTGTTGAATTGAATGTTTGAATCTGTACAAAGCCTCCAGGTGGCTTTCAAGAGAAGCTATCGGCTTTTAAGGATTACATAATTAAACTAAGGGGTAAAAAAAGAACAGAAAATAACCACAACAAAAACCTATGAGTTGGATCAAAACTCCAGTGTACTTTGAAATACCTCAAATTATAAACTCTCCAAAGTTGGAGGTCCCAGTACAAATAATAAAAAAGCAATGGGTCACTCTGATGCTATCTTTACCTGCTAATGGCCAAAGTGATTCACAAAGATCTTAACATTTTTATTATAAAGAAGGCATCTTCAAAATCTTTATGACATGAAAGAAAATGTTATATAATATTAGGGATAAATGTATACTATAGTTAGTTGGTAAAAAATTTGCATTTACTGTAGTGTTTCCTTCATACTTCCATATTTCAAAAGCTGCAGTTAATTTGATGGATGCTGTACAACTGATGACATCCAAGAACTGAGGAAATACTATTTAGATTTCTGATAAAGAATTCATCTTTAAGACTGACATTTACTGTGACATTGGTATTAGCAATTGCTACATTCAGACAAGATGTGTAGGACAGAAAACTGCTTTGGACATTAAAATTGAGAACTTAGGTCTAGAAAGTGCTGTCAAGTTTCATTGAAACTGTGGTCACATCAGATAACAAAGAACATGGACGTATTAAGATGGTCAGGATATGGGAAGGAAATAAAAGATAAACAGATTTTTCTTTGAAATGTACTTAAAATATTACCACAATATTGTAAACTCACCAGGTGTATTTATCTAAATTGGCAACAAAAGTAAAATTCAAACAAAGAAAAAATCTTGCTCATTTCAGCACTGCACATTTTAAAATTTGTAGTATGGGTGCTGTGGTGCTAAAATATTCTAACTTTATTCTTTCTTCTAGTTGAAAGTCCTAGATTAATATATTGTCCACTAATTTCTATTTACCCTAGATAATTCACATTAAATGAGATAACAGTATCTCCCATGACATACTGGGGAAAACAAAAGCAAAATGCATCCGGTGGTTTGACTGATCAACAAGCTATAGAATATTCTATGTCTGAATCTCTTTTTCAATTAGATTAAGACGAAAGAGGGCCTGGGAAATTTGTTTCCCTTTGAAGCTTCTAAAAGGTTTACCCCGAGTCCAAATACTTCTGTTGGGTCATTGTATACCACATACTGGAATGACTCTTGGTGACAAGGGAAGGGGAGGGTAGTCAAGATCTATTATGGTCACGGCAGGGTGTAAAATAAAGTTGACCTAAAAGACACAGGATAAAGTTACCTACTTAAACATAAAATTAACACATGATGGATCAGATTAAAAAGAGATAAGATATATCCATACACACCTATACACATACCATGTTGCCCTCAAAAAAGTGAATGGCCTCCAGTTTAGTATGACCTGACTAGTCATAACCAGACTGAAAATATTGAATTATCTAGTGAGAGGATAATATTCAGTGTCTGAGAGGCACAGTTTTTCACTTTGACTCTAATTTTAATCAAGGGAAAGGGGTTTTGACAATCAACTTGAGTATTTTTGCTCTTTTGAGTAAATAATTCCAATAGAGGAGAAAGCTTTTTAAGCTATATATAATGAGGGACTCCTTTCAGTGTCAGCTAGCTCCTTTGCTCTGACTAGATTCTCATCAGCAAATTGGGGATAAAATTAATTTGTTAATGAAAATGAGCACTGTTTATTCTTATAAAAATAATTTGTGTTCAGGATTACATATCAAATTCTTAATGAGTTTGGGTAATAAATAATGATGATAGTGATGACAATGCATTAGTACGCTCTTGATTGCAAACAACAGGAACCCCTATCCAAAAAAGTAAAGGTATTTAATTTCTAATATAAAAAGAAATTTCAAAGTATTTTGGCTCCAGGGTTGTTAGGCTCATGGACCCTATTCTTCCTTCCTAATGCTCTATTTTCCCTGTGTTATTAATAGCCGTCATGGCTGCAACATGGCCGCATCTGTTCCTGTCATTATATGCTCATACATTAGTTCCAGAAGTATATACACATACAGGTGTGTACACATACACATAGATATAGTATTACCTTCTTTTGTCTCTTTTTGAGACTTAAAATTTTCTCTGCACATGTTTCCTCCAATCTTACAGGTGGATTGCAGTGGATGCCAAGCCAAAAGGAATAAAATTAGCATGATTATGTTGGAATACTCTGTGTACAACTCCTGAGGCTGGGAATGGAGCTATCTTTTCAGCTGTTTGAAGTTCTTTACCTAGTGAGTAGTCTAAGTGATGTGATTTAAACCCTGCCTGATGTACTGTATGGTGACTAACATAATATAATAAAAAATCATTAAAAAAATAATAAATAAATAAATAAATAAATAAATAAATAATATAATATAATATAATATAATATAATATAAAAAAAATAAACCCTGCCCACATAGGGCTATGTGATTTTTTAAAAATTTATTTTTATGATAGGATATAGTGGTACTAGAAGAACCTTGAAGACAGCTCCTGAGTTCCACTTCTATCTTTCTGTTTTCCCCACATTGTGGGAAAAACTATTTTCCACTGATAACTGGGCTTTGTTACTTCAACCACAGTGTAATTATCGACCTTTATCCTTTTTTTTCTTTTTTTTTGGTCATTTTTGCTCAGTGGCAGGAAGACCTAAAACTCCAAGAAGGTAGTCTCAGCAACCAATCTGAATTGTTGTGCCACTTACCAATATTCCTCCTTTTGGTAGGCTTCTAAACCAGTAGAGCCCAGAAATAATAGAAGCAGAATAACAAATTTTGTAAGTGGCTCACTAGTAAAACTACTGTTGCAGATGCTTGGGCCTGCCTCAAAGCCATTTCACTCTTTTTATTGCTTATAGCATCTCAGCCACAGTTGCTAAATCACGGTAACTCTATGTCAATCAGGTAATCCCTTCTTTTCTGTTCTCAATAGGTCTAGGGATGTTCATGTGATTCAGTCTGTGGATTAGAAATCAGCAGAAGTACACTGAAGGCTCCTGAAAAGATATTTTTCTTCCTATTAAGCATAAGGAATTAGAGGAGAAGTTTCTTTGTTTTGCCCCATCTTTGTGCTGAGGATACTTTCATACGAGGATGTGATATTTTGGGTGGCGGTGGCCAACTTATTACCAAAAGAAGGCAGAAGTCAACACACCTTGAGAGTCTGTGATGAGATCAGTCTATCACTGAAATAACTCTGGGATACCCACCTCTGGGTCTCTTTGGAGTAAATAAATATATACGGTTAAGCCACTATTAAACTGTCTGTTCGTTCCAGCCAAAATACCCTAGGTGATACATAAAGGGAAAAGTGGGCAGTACACTTGCCAAACTTAAAAGCATCTTAGTGGCCTGTCAGTCTTCGCTGAAAATATCTGTGTTGCAAGAGATAACAGAGTTAGTATAGAGAATGAAATATCAAGGATGTAATGATAAATGATCTGTATAAATTACTTAATACGAATACTTGTATCAATGTCTAAAGGTAATTATTTGAATTCAATATCTCTATAAGGTTTTATTTTACAAAGTAACATTTTCCTTAACATATTAGATGATAATCAAAATATAGAACATGGATAAATCTCTCAGTCTTTCAAGGCACAACTCTCAGTTTTAATTTATTTTTTATAATACTATCAGACAAAAGGAAAGAAAACAAATATAAATTCATAGACTTTCAAAAGAAAAAAGATTACTGGTAAAATAGGCATCAGATAACTGTCAGTGAACACGAAGGTATTCAAGCTAGGTGTTTATCCATTTAGGAACTCATATTTATTTACACATAGTAAGATACGGATAATCTATACTAACATATCACAGAACGTGTCTGCTGGAATGTTACTTTACCAAAGGAAAAAAAAGGACACTGTCAAATAAATTTAACGCTATGTCAAATAAATTTGAATAATACTGCACACAACACGTATTCACAATGTGCATCAATGTATTAAAGACTTTGAAAGTTATTTTTTAAATAAGCCAACTAATCATAACCTATCATGATCAAATTTATTAGACTTGAGGACTCCTTTGACTATGTCCATTATCCTGTGGAATAATTATTCCACAGAATATATTTGGAAAATGCTTATCTGTATATTCTGATGATACCAATCAGAGTTTTCTAGCCCCAGGAATAAAAATAAAAATTATTTTTCATCACTGTTGCTATGCTATGAAGTAATGGTAATGAACATTTTATTGCTGTATACTGGAGCAAAAAGTCAGTAAGATTTAATGTCTGAGGATAAACTCCTGAGTTCCTTTTTAAAATGGAGAACTACAAATTCCCCGTTTATATTTTAGCTGGTCCAACAGCAAAAAGAATACATTATCATGAACATAAATTGCTTATGCACGTTCATCTAAAATGTGTGCACAGGTCCAATTTAAAATATTTCTCATAATAGAATCTATCCCAGATCATTCTAATAATTATGCATAAATTGTATGCATGCATGTGGGTCTTCCTTTATGAAGGCAAGAAAATTGTGCTTATATAGTTAAAAGACTGTTTTTACCTGACCCCAATGGGAATTTTTTTTTTTTTTTTAAGATTTATTTGAGAGAGAGAGGGGCACGGGTGTGGGGGCAGAGGAAGACTCTCTAGCAGACTTCCCGCTGAGGGGCTCCATCCCACAGAGCCTGAGATCATGACCTGTGCTGAAACCAAGAGTCCAATGTTCAACTGACTGAGCCACCCAGGCCTCCCAAGAATATTATTTAAAAAAATTTTTTAAAAAACATATTTACACAAACAAAAATAAAACCTATAACATACTGAAATTAAACCATGTTTGCTCCCAATTTTTCAGATTCCAAATTTAAAAATAACTAAGTCAAGAAACTGTTTCATACTAAATGGAGATCAAGGAATATAGCTAGTTGGTTGAGAAGTTGAATTACTTTATTATAATACTGCTAGCAGAATAAAATCAACACACGTAACTTGTACATGCAGGGGAAATACAGCCTAATGTAAACAGATGGTTTTTAGCACATTCCTTTACTAGAATGTGGTCACCTGCCACAAAGTACACAAGCTCATGCACAAGATCAAGACTTTACATACAGCTGAGATCACAACATCATGCAGATAACAACAGCGTGCTAGATAATCGTACCACAAATTGTGCGGATGTTCTCCCCCACCCCATGAGCCACTGCCAGCAGTTGCTGTGGAGTTTGGTTACCCATATCCGTGACATGAACGATGTCCTTTGGAGAATCTTGTTCCCTGTGGCTGTAAGTATTCTTATTTTTATAATATTTTAATGATGCTTGCTATCAAAATGATAAGTACAGAACTAGAAATTACGGAAAAGTAGACTTTTTATAATACTGAACAATTATACACATCTTACCTCAGGTACTCACAATAAACAACACTTATATTTACACATATCATCAAAACTAATTTACTTCTCAGGCTTAAAAGAACCCAAAATAACACATCTGATGATAGTGCCCCAATAAGGGGGGGAAATCAACCTCCAAAAAGTACTTCCTGATTTCTAGCACTCAAAAAACTTGGTAAGAGTCATTCTAAGACCTGGTTAAAGTATGACTCATACAGATAAGTTCTATATAAAAACATCTATTAGGATAACTCTTTCAATTACATGATTTTAATTCTGAAGGCTTGACTTGGATAAACAACCAAGCTGATTTTATTTATATTAGTCAATGAAATAAAGTACAGAATATAGTTATTAAAATGCTTTTCCTCATTCTCAGCATCTACAGGTGTATTTATTTCAATGTCCTTCTTTGCCTATTTATAACACAGGTACATTCTGGTAAAGATAGATTCTATTTTGTTATCAGGTAACACCTGTGAAGCTACTGATGTTCATAAAAGCATAGAATCAGAATTCTGGAACCACAAGTCACTCTGAAAGGTTCAGCTGTATGCCTCTTGACAGCACTATGCCCCTTTCAGAATAGTGAATTCAACGCTTTTGGAATGCTCCAGGATATCTTTTAAGTCAGGCAAGGGGGTGAAGAAAAAGAAAATACAGCCAACTCTCAATAACAATGGAAGGTAGGATGGATAAGTATAATCTGAAGATCTAAAAATCTTATTTTAATTAATAACTTCAATCCTCTCTCTTAGCAAACATTCAACTTAAAAAAAAATTTTTTTAAGTTTTGTTAAAGAGAGGTCTTTTAATTTTACCTTTTTTCTCTGCCCACCCCTCCAAACACAGTAGAGGAGGTGTAACAAGAACTCTATAGTCTGATATGTGCAGCTGCAAAGATGGAAACATATTTTGACATCTAGCTTTTCCTATTTAGATATTTAAAACTATCCATATCATATCCTAGTATATGAGGGCCTATCTATGGTTTCATCTTTGCATAAAAATGATGACTTTATAATTTGTTTTAAAAATTGGTACTCCTTTAGCAAGGAATGACTACTTACCATAATCAATATCAGCAGTTACATCCAACTTTTCTGACTTTGTAAATCTACAACTCAGTACTTACCAAGTTATACTTTCCTTAGAATGTAACATTTGCAAGTGATATGAATTAAACATGACAGTTTTACTCATTATCAGTATAATTCATGACAGGAACCAGAATCCCTTGATAAATTGGGCATAATAAGACTGGGGCTTGTAATAGCTGCCTTTCCTGATTCTTATGTATCTGAAGTAAAACACTGTACTATTCTGCCAAGGTTCTCCAGTAATCATCATTTGACTAACTTAAGAGACTAATGCAAAATATGTATCTTATTATAAAGTTTGTCATATGAACTATTTTAATTAGCTACAAGTAATGTCAAATTCTAATAAACAGAATAATGAAGTCTTTGAAACCATGCCATTCTTCAAATATGTAGGTGTAAAAGAATCCCTTGTACAGAGTAGCTATGCCACAGTACAAGATCAAAAAGTGACATGCTTACTGTTGTCATATATTTAGAAGGAACGGAACTTGGATTTGACCAAAAATAAAGTAAAAAGAAGTGGATTTTATGACAAAATGCATCAGAAAAAATTTCCAATCAAGTGATAAGTTACAAAACCTAAATTTATGAGTTTATCCATTCATTTGCCTTCTAAATTAAGTATCAGTCCTCTATTCAATCGGAACATCAAAACTCTTAAACAGCAGTGAGAGAACAGATTTCTTAAATATTTATATCAGGCTTTATAATATATATATATTTTATATATATATTTATATATATAAAATAGAAGCAATTTATCACTAAGAAACTATATATATATATATTTACATTTGTGGGGCTAAGACTTAACTGATAATGTATGGTGTATCAGTAAAGCTTTGCAATGGTGTTATATTTTTTTATTTGTATACAAGGGAAATTTAAGAAATCATATGTAATAAGTAAAAATCAACCTAATTTTTAAAATGTCATTTGTATTATATGCATATTTATAAAATCAGTATTTTTGTTTAATATTCAAATATTTTGCATGGGGGAAACAGATTTCTAATTATGACACAGCAAAAGTTAAGATATTTTTAAAAAATATTCGACTGCCTAATTTAAATAGTCCTTAATACCGCTACAACAAATGAAAAAAAGTTGGGTTTTTGAAAATTAAATTAAAATAACTGCCAGTTAAATTTTTCCACAGAAAAGAATTCACCTAGAAGTAGTAGTTCTGAGTGTTGTATAATTTCTGTTAGATTTCTAAGAATAAGTCTAGTAGGCATTTAAACATTTCTGAGGAAAAAAGAAAAACATTTCTGAGAATCTGAACCTTTCCAGAATATATATTAAAATGAGAATGAGGGGAAAAATCAGTGAAAGAATGGTCTTCACATTTTGATCATTCTTACATTATAGTAAGAAATAATTAGTTAATACAAAATTGTTCAATTTTATGACAATCTATAAGCAGTTTCTATGGCAACATGGACTGTTAAAGGCATTAAGAAGACAACATTTTGATGTGTCACAAATGAACAATGTTCTTTGTGACTGTCTCTGATAAAAGTAGCATCATTACTAAACAGAAAAATAAAACAGGAAGAAAATGCTGCAGATAAAATTTGATGAACATATTGTGCTCTCCACATATACTGTAGTCACATTTTAATCATTTTCGATAGAGGACCGCATATATGTCATGGAAGCTGCCACACAACATGAGCAGGTAGAAAGATTTAAAATGTGAGTTGGTAAGGTAAAGAGAAATGACTATGTTATACAGCATTAACTTTACTTAGTGGTCTTCTCAGTGATTTCCTCCTTGAAAGGGAATATTCAATGACTTGTTACTTTACTTGCAAGTTTACTATATTGGAAAGCTGCAGTAAGGTGGTAATAAAGTTCAACTATTACAAATATTCAAGTTCTTCACTTACCTCCTCTGGGTTAGCATTAAAGGTGAGGCTGCCTTCATCCAGCTGCATATACAATTTTCTGAAAGAAAATCCTAGAGGTGGGTTCTTATTATATATGGAACAGTGACCCCAAGTGGATTTACACAACCTATAAAAGATAAAATCAAACAAGAAAACGTTACTATATTTAATTTCCTAAGTTAAACATGTATACACATGATAAAATAGTAACATGAAATTTATAGCTCTAAAGTTGAAAATGTTTAATTCTGTGCTTATTAATTTGTTTACTAGAGTATGATCGACAAATGCCTTCAATTTAGCAATTCTGACAGTACTTAATAAACATGAGTTAAAGATTAATAATATTCATGAGTACTATCTGAAGTTAAATAGAAACTATTACTAATAATGGCAATGACAGCTATTTGTAACATTTACCCAGCGTTTACTAGACGTCAGGCACTATTTAAAACATTATACTAGTATTAACCTGCTTAATCTTTCCAACAACACTATGATGTTGGTGCTAAAGATAAAGAAACACAGACACGATAAAAGATAAAAAAATTGACTTGAACCCAAGGAGTCTTACTCCAGAGCTAGAAATCCTAACCAAGAAACTAAACAGGATTAAGTAACTATGCTCTATTGCAAAGTAGATTTGAATGGGGGTAAAGATTGCTAGGTAGAGGGAGACCTTTATTTTTTTTTAACAATATTTATATTGTTAACAGGAAATATAAACATAGAAATTATAATGCTATCACTTCAGTACATACATCAAAAGCTGGATATAACATGAAGCATAGCTGCTTTTAAGATGCTGCTTCAAACCACTGTTTTTTTTTTTTACCATCACAGTATACATGATTGTTTTAAAATTCTATGAAACCTAAAATGCTAATAGTTCATATCAAAACATATTATTTTTTCAGCTTGGGATAGTTGTGTCCAACTCCATACAAAGGCATTAGCTACTGGTTATTATTCAAAAGCTAAAGTTTTATCTCATTTTATCTTATTACAATGCCTAGAAATTCTGGATCATTAGATCATAGATATTAAATATAAGTGCATTACTCTAGAGACACAGAGAATACTGCAATTATATTTTAGTGCACTTTTAATGACTCTATCTCAAAATTACCTGATTTTTGTGTGTTCAAAAACACCTACTTGTAGTGATAGATATTAAAATAGTTTCATTTTCTGATATTCATTATTGATTGACTCAAATTTCTTGTCACACACATACAATGCATAGGGTAACAAGAAAAAGTTACTGTCTCAGCCTGTAACTTCAAAAATTGTGAGGATAGTGAGTAAAATATGTGATTTAATGAGAATATCTTCTTAATAGTTATTTATATCCATGCATTATTTTTACCAACCAAATGAAATTCCTGATTCTAAAATAGTGAGTGTAGGAGCTTGTTTAGAAAATTATCAATATTTTAGCAGAACCTTTAGTCTTATAGCTTTTGACTTTTATTACCGAGCTATGTGAAAGTAACAGAACCTCGCAACATTAATAAGTATTCGACACATCCAAAGTTAAAATAAAAACTAAGCTGGCCTTCAATTTAAAATAGAAGCAATTTATCACTAAGAAAAAAAAAACACAAATGTCATAAAAATAGGCATATTATGTGGTAACAATAAAGGAAGCATTTCTTTTGAAATGAACATGCAGATTTAAATCCCAGATAAAGAGGACATTCTGATTGAGTTCAGATAAGCTTAGAAATTAACTTTTTTTTTCCAGAGTTCAAATATAGGATTACAAATTAAGTTTTCTGGGAATACTAAAATGCAGACAAGAAATTCTAAATAAAGAATGAACCAGTTTTAAAGTATTTTTATTTCTTTTACTGATTAAGAAATTAATAACCATAAACACCACTAGTTAATAGAATTTCCTCTCACTTCCACAGCACCTTCACTATAACAAGACAATGAGAGAGTAACAGGGTGATACTGATGATTTTTATCTATTTAGAGGTTGATAAATTAACTATATAATTAATACTATAATTCTGTAGCATCAGAAAGCCTGAGTTAGAAATGTCATTGTTGGTAATGCATTTTTACTAAAGTTTGGTTATTTGGATAATTTATTAATTCTATCAATTAGATTTTCATTTAGAAATTATTTAAAGTCACAAAAAGACCTTTGTTTTTAGACATGTTTTACATCACTAGAAATAATGAGATTTAAAAAAACCTTATATACTAGAAAGCTCAAGATCCAAAGATTCTTCTAAGTTTGCTAACATATTTACAACTCAAGTATATGATGCTATTTAAGGAGTAATTGAAGTTATGTATAAAATAGATTCTATTCCAAACATTCTTAAATTTGTAGGTTAAATTTAAACTGATATAATCACTACTATAATTTCTATAGTCTACTTTCACTTCCGTAAGCAGATTATCTCCTTGGATTCTACTATTTTCCTACTTCATTGATGAAATGTTGGTTAGAAAAAATAAAAAGTAGATGAAACATTCACCACAGTTTATGTTAACAAGCACCTCCGTGATAGAAAGAAGTATATCAATTAGTAAACAATCTTCATACAGGAAGCAAAAACTATACCAGGGGTGTGAACACTGTAAGTTTTGGATTATAAACTCTCACTTAACTTGTATGTTTGTTTAGATATTTTATTATTTTTTTAAAGTAATCTCTACATCCAATGTGGGGCTCGAACTTACAACCCTGAGATCAAGAGTTAGTTGCATGCTCTACCCTCTACCGAGGCGGGCAGGCACCCCAACAACTTGCATTTTTAGAATAAACTGACACCTCTTCATTGGTAACTTCTAACTATAAAGTCATTTTCTTTTATACTGTCCTCCTTTCCCCAATATCAAATTTGATTGTGAGGATGACTCATTATCTTTCCGGGTTTTAACAAAAAGCAAGTCAAAATACAAACAGAGGTTAAAAACAAATATTTAAGCATGATCGTGTTTAGAGATATCTGAATCAAACATGTTAGGTTGAACTTACCCTTGCCAGAGAAGTTCATCATTCGCAAGGTCCTGCCAAACACATGAAGCTAAGCAGAGGTCAGTCGCATTCAGGTAGGACAAGATGGTAAAGCTTAGCTCAGGGGGCAACATTTCCAAATTAATGAATCCTTCCTGTTCTTTAGATTTCCGTGCCTTCAAAAGATGATATATATCAATGCCTCCTTGGACTTGTTTACGATGACTGGTGTTAGAAATGTTGTTGGCAGCCATCCTCCTGCTCTGCTCTCTGCTGAGGTAGCCTTGCTCACTATAACCTTCTTGCTGTAGCTGCTGGTTTCTGGCCACTCTCCACAGCCCCTGACCCATCTGCAAGCCTGGGAGAAAGCCAGAATGTAGTAAGAAGGTTAACTGTGACACGAAGCATTAGTCTACCACAATTAACATTCCTCATTAAAGCACATTAAAAGGAGTGGTATATTACAAAGAATAGCTGGAACATCCTAAGTACAAAACTTGGACAGAGAAAGTTGCAGAAATATTTGATTTGATTTGATCATCACCTTTATCCCAATTTGCTAGCTACTTTTAAAGTCCATAGGTGACATAATCATTTTTCACATGGTAAGATTTAAAAGTTACTGATGTCCTAAAGACTCTTACAAATTATAATTATGTGGACTTATGGGCCAGTATTAAATACAGCTCTGATCAGAGCACAGGACTTTAGTTAAAAGGCCTCTAGACCCTGCTTTTTATCACAACTCAGGCAAAGCTAAGCTAGCCCCTTTTAACCAAACTCCCAGATGCATAACAGCTGTGAAACAGGCTTTTCCTTTAATTCTTGCCAGTCTACACTTAAGTTGTAGACTGTAATAAAATGTAACATAGGCCCTGAAGTCTAATTCAGAAACCTTATAAATTAGACACCTAGAACTCCATGATAAATAGCTTAGTAATGACTATTTGGTTTTGTTGTTTCTTTAAATAAAAATCATAATTTAGACTAATTTTCCAGTTCTTCTCCATATAGCCCTGTGGATTCCTCTGAGGTACCTGGGAAAAGGTAGAAGAGAGTATACTCTAGCCTCCTCTACCTTCATTTGACCTCCAACCAGAGTGGCCCTACATTTATCTGTTTCTGTTAAGAAACATTGGCCTGTCTAGTATACAAATATTAGGAAACTACAGGCCTAGACTTCCTATTTGATCTTGGCTTTAAACTAAGTAACTTTTCCTAGGCAAATAAATTCATAGAGAAACTTGAAATCAGGAAGAGCTTTTAACTAATATAGATAGCTCCATGATTTCTTTTCCAAACAAAATGTTCTTGTTTTATAAATCTGAGTTGACTGACTACTAAGTGTGTGCATGTAATTTAAAAATTGGGAGGGACTGATTTTCATATAAAATCATTAAAATAAATTTCACAGCATAGCCTATCTTTAAAGTAGCTTTAATTAGCTGTTTATAATGAGAACTAACAAAAAAAGAAAGAAAGAAAAAAAACCCAGGGGTGACTAGAAATTTTAAAAATTATTAGGAATTTCAAAGAATGTCAAAGATACTATTTTTCCTGTATTTAAAAAGGCATTCTCCACATGTATATTTACTGAGTTACTGGCTATTATTTCGATAATGACCACTGTAATGGGTTACTTATTGATCAGAACAGAAAAACAGTTCAGGATAATTTTTCACTTTTCTCCTTTATAGTGAACTGCTTGGAATCCCAAGAGCTTAAGGTATAAAGTGATGGCGGGGGGGGCGGGGGTCAAAGAGAAGGAACATACTAATAATTTGTAAATGTGGGGAAATTTATTTTTACAAAGAAACCATAAAAAATTATCTTTCATCCCTAAAATACATACCACAATAATGGCAGCAGTTCTTAAATTAGTGATTACGCTATAATAATTAAATTTGTATTTTTAATATAGGATATTAAAAGACTGAAAAAACAAGCCACAGAGCCAGAGAAAAAAATTCAAAACATTATCTGACAAAGGACTGGTATCTAAAATATACAAAGAACTCTTAAAATTCAACAATAAGAAAACAACCCACTTAAAAATTTGCAAAAGATCAACAGATGTCTCACCTAAAAAGATACATAGGTAGTAAATAAGCATAGGAAAAGACACTCCACATCATGTGTTATTCTACAATCTCAAATCAAAACGACGAGAGAAATACTACACATATATTAGAATGCTTGAAATCCAAAACACTGACAACCCCAAATGAAGGCAAAGGTGTGGGAATGCAAAATGGTACAGTCACTTTGGAAAACAGTTTGGCAGTATCTTTTACCATGTGATCCGGCATTTGTGATCCTTGGTATTTACCCGAATAAATTGAAACTTTTGTCCACATAAAAATCTGTACACAAATGTTTGTAACATCTTTAGTCTAATTACCAAAACTTTTAAGCAACCAAGATTTCCTTTAATAGGTCAATGGATAAAGCGTGGTACGTTCATACAATGAAATACTCAGAACTAAAAGAAATGAGCTATGAAGCCATGAAAAGACACGGAGGAAACTTAAATGCACATTACTAAGAGAAAGAAAATGATCTGAAACGGCTACATAATGTATGATTCCAATTATCTGACATTCTGGAAAAGGCAAACGACACAAAGAATAAAAATGATTAACAGAAAAAATAAGGAATATCAACAAAAATTTGTAAGAATTTTAAATTTGCTGAATGTTTAACATGCCATGTCACATTACAACTTAAGTATAATTTAATTGACACAAATTTAACATTTTAAGATTCAAAATCATAAAGAAAGGTATTTATTTCCATCATGGCTATTTCCCTGTTTATCAGAGCAAGAAAATACCTAGAAGCACATTGCTTGCTAAGGACATTTAGCATATCTTGTCCTCTTTCTTTGATGATTACACTTATTTTTCTCTTTTGTTTTTGTACCACTAAGGTAAATAATACAACATGGTAACTATAATGTTTGAAGTTTCAAGATTTAAAGCATTTAATATCAATTTCTGTGTATTTCCCCTGCAGCATCTTTCTGGTTAAGCAGCTGTTAAGCAGCTGTTGTTATTCTCAGGGATGTTGCTAGGGAACACAGAATCAGGGTGATTTCCCTAGGCTCTGGACTTTAATGGGGATCACTTAAATTGAGCACTGGATAATGTGATTCAGAAAGCATCCGGCAGGTAGAAAGAGGTAAAGCTAGCAGCTGGCTCTTGGAGGGGGAAAAAAACTTGATGGGGAGGGTGGAAGTTCGAGGTTCATGTACACATAATTCAGACAAAGGAAACTGCATTTTCTATTTTCCTACTGATGAATACTACCACAAATTGCCCTTTTGGAATGTTCCATTCCCTTTAAAGCAGTTGTTCATACTGGGCAAACCACTTGAGGAAGATTAATATCATAAATTTATGCTTTGGGGAAAGGAAAGGGTGTTTATAGAGTTCCATCCCCATCCTTCTTGGGGTAACAGGGATGTGGAATGTGGGTGGAACTGTCAGAAAAGTGATAAAACTCTCAAAACGACATGATATCCACAGCAGAAGCTATATAGTAAGTCAGAGTGAGCACAATGTTGTGGACTCTGAAATTGAACAGACTTGAGTTTAAGTCCTGACTCCACTGGTTATTATTTACAGGATCTTGGGAAATTCAAGTGTTAAAAGCTTTAGTTTCTTCATCTGTAATGTGATAATTTGCATATTACATAATTATAATATCTATAGTTCAAAAGGTTGTTGTATTGAATGAGATAATGCATATAAAGTTCATTCTACAGCTACGAAAATGTTAGCTATTTGTTTGTTGTGACAAGATCATATTTTCATAAAATGAAAATAAGAACTTTAGTACAACTTAATGATACTTCAGTTGTCCAGATGTTATGCCTGCTGAATAAACTCATTTGTTCATATTGATACACACAATTCTTCATCTCCTTTAGTTACATGATATTTCAGCCATTTACCAGCATTTGCTCATAAATGCAATTCTTTTATATTGATGACCAAACCAACCAACCAACCAACCAACTAAACCCCAACCTGAAAAACAAAAGCGCCTGTATTATGTTCCACGAAAAATTTCAAACCTCAGCAAGTCTTATAATAGTGCCAGTAACAATGGCATGAAACAGATCCTTGTGTTATTATTAGTAATGTGTCAACATCTGGCTCTAAAAGATATAAAATATGATAGAATTTCATACTGGGGTCTTACATGATTTCAAAATTCTTGAAAATATGTGTCTGAACTGAGTCAATCAAAATCTGACTTCAAACTATAAAATCTTCAGATTTCTTATCAAAGTTTTAATAAAATCTTAGTATAAAGATTTTCAACATTAAAACATAACATTATAAAAGATACGGTACTCTGTCATTTGTGCCAGGAATTCAGTCCAAAAAATATCAAGCTCAATAGTGTAATCACTGAATATACAGAGTTTCAAATTGAAAAAAATTAAACACAAAACAGTTTTTTTTGTATTTAAATAGTTTTGTTGTAAATATGGCTTTTGTGATGAAATCACTGCTGATAATTTGTTCATTCAAAACAGGTTGACGAGTATAGATACTTCTAGGAAACAATACTCTTATAAGAGCACAGTTAGTCTAGTTAATGTACAAATAAAAGAAATACGGTCAATTCTTGTAATTCCTGGTAGTTATGTTCTATAGTCACTACAGTGAATTAGCCAATACTGAACCATCATTCCTAGGAGATACATGGGGTTAGGTTCCTGCAAGCTTCTGGCCACATTTTTGCCAACTAATCAATACATAATCTTGTTTTATGTGTGTTTCTGTTTAAGTACACCTTGTTTAATATACACTGTTGAGTCATTAACATTGAACTCACCAAACCTGATCAGAGCTCATCTATCAGGCATTTTCTCTCTAAAGCACCATCACAGCCTTCTTGCACTTAGGATGCTACACAGTACTTCAGCAGTGAGTGTGGGGCCATTTTAAACATTGAAATCAACAACAAAAAAGCACAAAAATGTAAAAAATGTGCCACTAAATAGATTACAAGAAGGACACTTGTTTACAATATGAGAGCTAAAACAAGAAAGCAGAGCACCGCCCTCCTTGACCTTACATGAGAACAGCTCGTCAGAGACACAAATTTTCTACAGGCCTGTACGTGTCTGAGAATGACTGTGAAAGTGCTAGGAATATTGATTTGGGGGATAAAAACATAAATTTTAGTGAGGAGACTTCACAAATACAAAATCTGCAAATACGGAAGTTCGACTGTAATTAATACTATTTAAAATGTCCCATGTCTTTTCCTCCAAATTTGAATTTATTTTGTTTAAAGTTTATCAAGTTCAAAGAATTTATAAAATTCTAAGGACCTTCAAAATGAAACCAAAGATATTTTCTCTTGGTTTCCAAAGTCAGAAACAGTGCTTTATTATTTCTCATTCGATGGAAATAAAATTTCATAATTATGTAGGTTACAGAGGAGAAATTATTCTAACAAAAATTCCATGCAAGATTTCAAAGTTGAAATTCTTCCCCCCAGAGAAGAGAAAAAATTATGGGGAAAAAATCAAGGCAATTAGGATGTTATATTTTCTTATTTTTCAGAATGATAATGATAATTATAAACAAAGATTTAGATACTATTTAGTAAGTTTAAATTTACATTTTACAGAGAATGATTAATGCAAAATAAAATAAATCTCAAAACTCCTTTTTAAATGGTACAGAGAATCTCAAATAAAGCAACAGCCAAACATGCAAATGAATATTATTCAAGAATTTCTATTTTCCTGGAGTTATGCAAACAAGCCTAACAATTTAGATAATTTTGATCATTTTAATACAGTAGGCAAGCAATGCTCCCTATTATCTCAGAGCTATTATATTCTGTTTTCATGTAAGGGCCAAATATTTATGTTCGATTCTGTACTACTTGCAAATGTACTCATACATAAGTACGTGTATATGCAAATGTCTCATGTGGGTAGAAGACTCAAAAACCTGGCACTACTGGTTATGGGATGGGTAACCCAACTGAACAGCTTTGAATACTCAGTGGTAATGTGGATAAATATGTTACATTAGCTAAAAGAGACAGCTATTTTATTAATTTGATGTCATGCATAAGGAATTTTGTATTTTTGTTTATTATCTTACATCTCAAATTTAACTTTGTGTTCCTAAAGTCCTATGCTACCATGGCACAATATCTGGGATAACATAAATGGAAATTTACATGACTTTAGGAAGATTCCAGCAATTTTCAAAAATAAACAAAGTCTTTGAAAAATATTTATCAATAAGAGTGCATAAAGCTTCTTGCTTAGGTAAAGGTCCATTTATGGAGCAAACAGACACTATTACCTCTAAATGATCTGTCTCACCTCTACCTGACAACATTTTAGGCATGTTACATCCAGGGTTATTATGCATATATGGTGCTTTTCCTTCTGAAAAGCTCTTTCAGTATTAGATAGCTTGATTTTAATAGTCTAAACTCTAAAATTATTTTGATTCATGCTAACATGATTTCAGGGCCAGGTCTTAAGCTAGGACTGGGATAAATACAAATGGTAAGGTACCATCCCATTAATATGAATCGTGAGATGTCAATTAGACAGTAATAGATAAAAGAAGTATTCTAACTTAGTTTTGGAAAAATCTTTTATAGTCAACTCCTAGCTTCTTGTTAAAATTTTAAGATTGAATATATATCTTTAATCACCTTTCTTTCCTATTAAAATGAGAGAAAAGAAATTTTTTAAAAAGGGAAAACTTAAGCCTAAAAGAGGGACAATAGGCTGGTGAGTAGATAAAACATTTCAACAGATTCCTGTAACAAAAAATTGGAAGGAGTAGTGGTTACTAACGAAGCCATGAAGAGGAAGGAGAAAGATAGTATGGAATAGTGCAGAGAATTAAGCTGAGCCCTCAAAAGGCTTTTGGGAGTCCAAAACAGAGTGTTAAGTATGGAAATAATTGAGAGTAAAATAAGAAACAAAAATCAAGGGATTACTGAGTCACTGTTTCCATCTTTATACAATAATGAAAAAGATTAGCCTCTTTACAATATTTATGAAAATTAAATAATATGGGATGACAGACCAAAAGCTATTCCTCAACATACATGCATCAAGTGTCTAGAATGATTAGGCATATACTCTAACCCTTTTCCCTTATCCAGGTTGAATGAAGAAGTGTTTCCTGTAAAGAAACTGAACCCTAGAGAAAAGACTCCCCTTCTCTTCTAACATTTGTAAGTGGCCCAGCATAATGGCTATCAACCCAACCATCCCAAAGCAAGGGCCACCAGCTCTATACAGATGCATACACCCACAAATCAACATGTTATTGTCTCAAAGATCCAGTGTTCAATCACTAAAGTGTGGCTAAAGCATTTGCACAAAGATTGCTTGGCTTATTTACTGCTGATTTCATCCAGTGACTCTTTGGCAAAAGTTAACAAATTAATTTTAATCTTAATCTACTAAACAAAATCATAAACTCTACATATCATATATTTTTGAGAGTTTGCTTAGAGAAGGAACCAACTGAAGCTCTGTAACATATAAATATGGCAAAAAGATACATCTTTCTACCAACTTTAACCTTTCCAATCTCCTTGGGACCCTCCGAAGGGCTAACTAGAAAATCCTAAGGCAGTGTTTCTTAAATGCATATTATGAATGGCCAGTGAGCTAAAAAAAAATCAAAACAAAACAAAAGCAATTAGATAATGTCAAAAGGGATGTTAGGAGCTATTATGAAAAAGCTCCTATTGGTCAAACCTAGGACAATTTGAGCATCAAAATAAAAATAAGGACAGTAATAGATTATAATTCATCGCAAAAAAAAAAGGATTCATGAGTTTACACTGAGGATCAATAAATACATAAATAAAGGAGAAAAGAAAGGTCTCCTTTACAGTAAAATGTTAACTAATAAAGATAAAAGGAATAAAGGGTTAGAAGAATCATTTTATAATCATTGTGGGAAAAATAATTTGGGCAAAAATTATGAATGGAAGCTGGATCTGGAATCTGATTTAGAATGGAATATTCACAGCATCTCCAAGTATCTTCTCACGTATTACTCTTTAATTACCAAAAATTATGAAGATAGTTTTTAACCACATGATCAAAACATTTATCAGTTACAGACGAATGGACTACATATGCCTCTGGCCATGATACCCTGAGAAGGGCACACCATCAATTATGCAGTACTCCAGCCAAACATGTGTATGTAAGTTGAATCTAAACATGAGGAATATCAGAGGAATGAACCCAAATGGAGTCTGTAAAATGACAGAATTTTTTATCTTCAAAAATACTGTGAAGCCAAAGAAAAGCTAAGGAATAGTTCAAGGACATTTTTGGGATATCTGAAAAACTAGACATCTGGGCTGAAGATTGGATAAAATATTATATCAATGTTAAATTTCCTGAATTTGGTAACTGTATAGTGGCTGTATCACAGTATATTCTTGTTCTTAGGAAACACACTGAAGTGTTAAGGCATAGTATATGCAACCTAGTCTCAAATGGTTCAGAAGAATAGTAATATCTATCTCTATATAAAGAGAGTGATAAAGCAATGTTGGAAACATTTTCAAATTGATGTATCTGGGTAAAGAGTATATACTAGTTATTTTTATTATTCTTACAACTTTTCTGTAAACAGATATCTGGTGTGGAATCCAAGCATGTAAATTGGAAAAAAATTCTTTGTTAGATGTGCGTGCAGTTTAAAAATTACCGCTTGAGAGTTTAGTGTAATACACACTGAAAATCATCACTAAGGAAATAAATGCCCAGCATTATGCCTTAAGAGAAGTAGGAGACTCCTGTCAAAGAAAATATCAAAATAGCAAGAATCATTTTTGCCATTTTTGATAGGAATTTTTAAAGGATGGAGGAAATTTTTTTAAAGAAAGTTGGAAAAAAAATACCCCCTTTAACTCTTTTTGTGTTCATATTTAAGGCTTGGAATTCCCGGCTGTGTTCCCTCCTTCTGTACATAATATTACATATGTAATATTAATAAAAATATTAAACAATAATATTGTTTCTGTACTATAAACCACCATTTAATACTTTCTCTGTGCTAAGCACTCTTTAAATATGTGATCTTTATATATGATCTCGTTTTAATACTCATTAACAATCCTAATAGGTAGAAATTATTATTCTAATTCTATACCTGAGGAAACTGTGACCCAGTAGAGGTTAAGCGACTTTGCCTGAGATCTCCTAGCTCGCAAATGTAAAATTTAGGATTCAAACTTAGGTCTGAGCCCAAAGACTTTATTCTTAACCACCAAACCTTATGCCCAAACTGTTAGAGCCCACAGATGGCAAAGGCAATCTACCATCTGTTTTTTCATCACTGGCTCTCATCTCTTCTTTCTCTGTCACTGCTTATTACCTCCATTGTTGTTCCCAGCTGCAGATTCTCTTCTCACGGGCTTTGATGTGAAAAAAGATCTGGCTCAAACTCCAACACAGAATCTGATTCACCTATAGTCTGTGGTCTTCATTTTCCTCATCAGTAAAATAATGGATAATTCTTTTTTAAAAGATTTATTTATGTGTGTGGGAGGGTGCAGAGGGAGAGTGAGAATCTCATGCCCAGCACAGAACCCCACATGGGGCTGGATCTCACCACCAGTGAGATCATGACCTGAGCCAAAACCAAGAGTTGGATGCTTAATTGACTGAGCCACCCAGGTGTCCCAATAATGGATAATTCTTATCCCGCGGGACTTAGAGGGGCTAACATTTAGAGAACCTAGCCCACAGCAGGTAATATACAATAACAGGTAGTTTTGTATTCATCTCTCAACCCTCTTTAAATAATAACCTTATGTTGCCTTTTCCATTTCAGAGTACACCCAATTATTTTGGATTTAATTACCTGAGTTGTTATAGTCTTGCTTCTAAATTTCATTAATTTAGGATCTGTGAAATTTGGGGAAATGCCATTTACCTCTGCTAGGAGAAAAAAAAGCTAGTAAATATATAAAGTAAGAAGCAGCAGCTGACTTCGCCTAGATTTTTATATATATAAAACCAAAATTTGGCAAGTAAGGTCAAGTACTTAGTCATCAGTCAGGGAGAACACAGATACCTTTTTAGCACTTAAGTACTACCATCATCTTTAATCACGATCAATGTTTCCAGAAATGAAAACTTCAAGACTTCATGGGAAGATTCAACATGTCAAAGTTTCTTTTGGCAGTATCACAAAATAAATGTCAATTAATAAGAGGAAATTTCTACTATAGATCTTTAGAACACCAGTAATTTAAATCTTAAAGTGTTTTATGAATAGGTTAATTTTTTAGATCTTTAAAATCAGTATTATAATTGTTGAGATTCATATTTTAAGCATATTGATTATAGAATACTAATATTTACTCAAACATGTTCATTACGACAATACTTTTGGAACTCACCTATCATGTCGTGTTTTTTTAAGTTTATTATTTAATTTATTAAAAAATAAAAATTTTAAAAAGGTATATACACACAGACCTTGCTTTACTACACTTCACAGAATAGTTTAACGAATTGAAGGTCTGAGGCAAGCTTGCATCAAGCAAGTATATCAGTGCCATTTTCCCAACAGTATTTGTTCACTTTGTGTCTGTGTCACATTTTGGTAATTCTCGCAATACAAACTTTTTCATTTCGTATTTGTGATGGTGGTCTGTGATCAGTGATCATGACTTACCAAAAGCTCAGATGATGGTTAGCATCTTTTATCAATAAAGTATTTTCTAATTAAGGTATGTACACTTTTTAGATATAATACTATTGCACACTTAATAGACTATAGTATAAACAACTTTTATATGCATTGGGAAACCGAAAAATTCATTTGATTTACTTTACTGTGGTGTTCAGTTTATTGTGATGGTCTGGAACCAAACCCTCAATATCTCCTAGGTATGGTTGAATAGGGGCAGTCCTTGCTTTGTACAGTATTGTGCTAACTATTAATAGTGACCATGGGGCTGTGCAAGGCAAGGGCGCATCTCTAATATGCTTATTTCAGTTAACATGGTACCATGCAAAGTACGAACTGACTATAAGTACTAAGATGAGGAACTGATTCCACACAATAGGCTACATGGATAAATCCAGTACCAAACGGCACCTTAGATCTATAAAGAGCTCCGTAAATGTTTGTTGAGTGAACAAATGGATGAATGGTAAGCAATGATTAAAAAAAAAACTGATTTAGATGAAACTTGACCTAAACTTCACGTATCTTTTAAAAATTAATTCAAATTGCATCATGAACTTAAATGTAAAGCATAAAATTGTAAAACTTTTTCTAAAATTCATAGAAGGAAATCTAAGGCTTTAGCACTGGGCAGAGTTCTCAATCTTGACATCAAAAGTATGATCCATAAAAGAAAAAACTGATAAGGTGTACCTCTATAATCAAAAACTCACTCATGTGAAGAAGATGAAAACACAAGTTATGTACAGAGTGACAGAAAATATTTGAAAATCTCATATCTGGCAAAGAACTAGTATCTAGAATACATAAACAACTCTCAAAACTCAACAGGAAAGAAATAAAAAAATTCAATTAAAAAGAGGACAAAAGACATGAACAGACATTTCACCAAAGAGGATATAACAAATGGCACATAAGCATGTGGTGACATATTCACCATCATTACCCAGGAGGGAAGTGGGTATAATCATAAAAGGGTAGCATGAGGGATCCCTGTGGTGTCTGAGCTGTTCAGTATCTTGACTGTGGTGCCAGATACGTGAACCTGTGTAGAATTTCATATACCTATTTATATATGGGAGTAAAAAAAACAAAACTAAACAAAACTGGGGGAATATGAATAAAAAAGATGGACTGTATTAATGTCAATGTCAATGAGTTGTGATAGTATATTAGTTTTGCAAAATGTTACCATCCATGGAAACTAGGTAGAGAGTACAAGAGATCTCTCTGTGTATTTCTTCAAACTGCATGTGCATCCACACTTACCCCAAGAAAGGGGGGACAAAATTGTACACTTAAAATGGGTGAATTTTATGGTATGTGAATCATACCTCAATAAACAGCTATAAAAAATTATCAGGGGTGCCTGGATGGCTCAGTCGGTTGAGTGCTGACTCTTGATTTTGGCTCAGGTCATGATCTCAGGGTCCTGAGAGTCAAATAGGGCTCTGAGGCTCAGCAGGGAGTCTACTTGAGGTTCTCTCTCCTTCTGCCCCTCCCCTTGCTTGTGCTCGCTCGCTCTCAAATAAATAAACCTTTAAAAATTTTTTAAAAATTAAAAAATTAAAAAAAAAATAAAAACTTAGGAATCCTTTCTGACTTCATGGAATTTACCATATAGGTCAAAAGAAGAATGATCAAGGAATACAAACCCTTAAAGATGCAAATCCTATATTTTAACTATTTACACAGGCTGTATCAATAATTGGTAAAGGTATAAATGTTAAAGAATTGGTATTAGTGTGCCTCCTCCTTGATTTAAAAAAAATGTAAATGCAAAATACATTAAAGAGAAAATTGGTATAATTACCTCATTAAAAATCAAAGTACATAAACTAATGTAAATTAATTTAGATTGCTTCAACTAATATTGTTTTTAATGTATAGAAATAATGACTCATTAAAAATTTTAAAAATCAGAGTAAGTTTTATCTAAATCTCCTAAATTCTTATATATCCTCATTTCTATTAAAATAACAGCAACATTAATAATAATATTTTTATTGTGCATCAATGTAATAATTATTTGGAAGAGCCTATTTTTAAAGTATTCAGGCGTCTTTGGTTTTTAGAATTTATCTCTAGTTTTACTATGCTGAGATTAGAGAAATGTAGGCTATATGATGTCTGCTTGAGAAAAATGTTTAAGTTTTTTTGACACTGCTACTCTGGAGGGTGAATTTAAAGTTATAGCTCCAAATATGCCATTTGCTGTGTGACCTAGATATTTCAAACAAGGTTCTGTTTCCTATAAAGTGGGGGAAATCACTACTGTCTATTTTACAGGATTGCTGTAAGCCTTAACTGAGATAACATATATAAAAGCATCTTTTCTTTTTTTTCAAGATTTTATTTATTTATTCGACAGAGATAGAGAAGCCAGTGAGAGAGGGAACACAAGCCGGGGGAGTGGGAGAGGAAGAAGCAGGCTCATAGCGGAGGAGCCTGACGTGGGGCTCGATCCCATAACACCGGGATCACGCCCTGAGCCGAAGGTAGGCGCTTAACCGCTGTGCCACCCAGGCGCCCCTATAAAAGCATCTTTTAATTGATAAAACAGTATGTAGGTCCTGACTCACTTTTTCTTCTTATGCAAAAATCCAAGAAACAGCAATACTTTTCTGACATGATTTTAGAGGTAGTTTTCTCATTTTTAAAAAGTGAAATACAGTTTTAGACAAAATGAATCTGGTATAACATAGCACAATGACACTTTCATCTAAAGGCAGTGTACATTAATTACCAACAACTATATTAGTCACCAATTTATTAAAGTTTCTAAGAACCATAACACTTTTCTATCCAGTAGATGGCTATGTTTCTAAAATAGTATTTTTGACTGTATTTGTAATGTCTTGTTCTCTTTTCAAGAATAGAATATTTCCACAAATGCATGAGATAGGATTTATTAATAGCTGTTGGTATGTCTAATATAAAGCTTATCTGTAAAATGTTAAGCAACTTCAATCAAAATGTCTCTAGGTAACAAATTAAACATCAAATAAAATACTATTCTATTAAGAGAAAGGTAACTGCACTAGTGCTTTTAGTAATTCCTTGGCACCAAGCATTCAAATAGCGCATGCTGTGGAGACAACTCTACATAATGAAGAATGGCTTACATACCATTTAAGTAGAAAATACACACAGAAGATGGGAAGAACAGAAATGAGTCTGGGGATCAAAAGCAAACCAACTACCTAAGTCTCTTCCTGACCAAACATGTTAAATCACCAGTATGGGAGGATTGACATATAAATAATCTAATTAAAATAACTCATTATAAAATTCTTCAGTAATTCTTAAACATCTGAATAGTGGAATTTTGAGTTAAGATATTTGTTATCTCAGATAAAGAGCTAAAATGTGTGCCAGAAGTGTTCTCTAAAATGTTAATTTTATTAAGACTTAAAGATGAGGAAATTCACTTACTTTTATCTTTTTAGAGATTTTCAATATTTTTCAATTAGAAAGTAGCAACTAGATTTTGATTATTTTAGGTTTTAAAAATCTTTAAATGATGTGATATTACTCAATGGCATAAGAACATGAGAAATTCTGTGAGAAAATATTTTCTACGATACATTTAGAATCAAATGGGCAGCCCAGCATTTATTTCCCTACTTCCAAAAGAACAGACCACCAAAGTAGTTTAGAACACACTAGGTGGAGAATTTAAAAAAAAAGAAAAAAAAAAAGAGAGAGAAGAAAAAACCATGATAACCAATCACACCCTTAAAACTGAATGGCAACAATTGTAGAAAAAGAAGGAAGGGTAAGCCCACAAGGAGGTCTTTCTAAGGAGAAAAGGGAAATAGCTAAGTACTAAAGGGTCACAAGGTATGTTAAACACATAAAAAAAACCCCACTCATTAAATTTAAAGATCTGGTCCTGCAAGAGGCAGTTTGTGTTACTAAAAAGCATACCATTTGTAGGGTGGTTTTCTTTTTTTAATTCAAAAGATTTACAATATTACTTTCTGAAGCTTTTTTTTTTCCAGTTCTTTAATTTGATTCTATAATGAGTGTTACCAAACGGCATTTAAACAAATGCAAAAATTAAAATGTGTTATTTAAATGTAACCAAAAAAGCTGAGAATTTTAGCCTTATTTAATTTTTTTGGCTTGTTTTGCAAGAAATGTTCCACTGTTTTAATCTTTAAATAAAATAAATTTATCATGCTTCTCACCTGTTTTAACTTTTAAAGTAAAAACATTTATACTTCTCGCCAGCATTATTGTTAATCACACTGGTTCTTACTTAACTGCACTATTTACTCGAACCCCGTGTAATCAGCAACTGCCACAGCAGCATATCCCAACCCACCTCCTCGGGGCACACCACACTCAATGCTCACTAACCAAAATGGCCATTCCTTTGAGATTTGAGGAATTAAAAAACAAAGCAAAACAAAAAGTGTAATTCTCACTGAATAGCTTTTAGACAAATAAAACAAGATATTAAAATATTGAGGGCAGCCTGAATATAAGGAAAATCAGAAATGAGATGAGAAAATTTCTAGTAATGACAAGAGACAGACACAAAACCTAGATTTGATTCAGGCTCCTTCTCTTTACTAACTGTATTGGGAAAGTCACTTAAATTCTATGTCTCAGTTTCCTCACCTGTAAAACAAGGGTTTTGAACCTGATGATCAATCCCTAAGGTCTCTTTTAGCTGTAAAATTCTATGATTCTATAAAAATTAAATGAGAAAAAAATCCTAAAAAAAAAAATAAATAAAATGAAGAGGTGATGGAGGGCTGTATGTGTGTATATAAGCATCTGTTCTTTCCAACTCTTTTCCCCTATGCTTATGACTAAACCTAATGCCTAAACTTGAAACCACAGATATCTTTTATCACCTCTATGTCACTAAAGTATTTGTCCCAAATACAATGTAAACTTATTCAAATCGGGATGTTTTAGTTTTATTATAGAATATATATCAATAAGTTTGTCAGAAAAAACAAAATGATGAGAAAGAAACGGAATACAAATTCCTAAAAGTGGATGTATTTCATCAAAGTTGTTTTAAAATAGTAAAATAATTCAATGAGAAAGCAACATGAGTTAGATGTATATTTCATAGACTTCAGGATTAATGATTTTGATGCATTAATCACAGGCCAGCCAAAGGATTAGCCTCAGTTTCCAAATTTGAGTCAAAATGTAGAAAAAGTAGTTGTACATAGCACTTGGATAACTAGTAAATTGTAAAATCATAAATTTGAATGACTAACTTCAATGCACTGTGATCAAAGAAGATAATCTCTTGGGAAATCAATGGTTTTATATTGTGAAAAGAGGAAAATGGCTCTTTTAATCTACACAAAAGCACAGTAAACACACAGAAATTCCCTATTAAACTGATCATATATAATAATTTATAATGCATGTTTAAGCTTATTTAGCAGTTATTATTGCAAGGTATTTTGTGGATGGAAGTGTTTCAACTGTGTTATTTTCTCAAGCATCTGTTTAAAATTTTGCAAATATATAAGGCCCAAAGTCACATTCGTTAATTGGCATAATGTACTATAAATGAAATATATAAACCTGACAGGGAATCTCAATTTAAAAGCCAAACTTATAATTTGAGAATTGACACATTTAAGTTGGTGTTAAGCACTTAGTTATAAAAGATAAACCTGAATAGTACTTTACTAACAGGTAAGGCTTTACAGCATCTTTCAAACCTGAAAGAAGCATATGCAATTTTACCGTAGATCATAGTGTGACAACAAGCCCTGAAAGCCTGTACCGTTAATTTGTAAGAAGCCTATGTGATTCACTGGCAAAAGCTGTGCTGGGGATGGACAGCCAGGTGGTACCTGCCACCTAAAAATAATCCTGAAAACAGACATGAAAAACACACTTCTAAGATTCACCTCTCCCATTCTTATTTGATCTCACACCAACACAAAGACTGCCAATGACTTGCATTCTTTCTATTCTAGAAAAGCATTACCTCTAGCTTTTCTAACCTCTTTCCTTCTTAAGAGCTATCCTTGCTCATGTTTATTTTGGTAGTGTCAACCATATAAAATGGTAATGGGTAAGGAATACACAATCATCAGTTGTGATATGCTTTGCTCATGCAGATCCTACTCAACTTGAAAAACAGAATAAAATTTTTCCTTCATTCTCAGATCTGCTCAATTTTGTAAACCATTTTCTTAGGGGGATAAAAACCCTCCTATCTCATAAATATGGTTTCCATACTATAATATTAAAAGGAGAAGGAAAGTGGAAATGAAAAACATAAATTAGCTTCACTTTGCAGTAACAAAATCATGATACATTGATTCGGAGAGAAACATCTAGGATCCTTGAAAACAAAAATTCAATTTGTTAAAACAAGTAGACTCAGTTATTAAATTACTAAATACATACAGAACCTAAAAATTAAAACAAAAAACTTCAGTGAGGATTGGAATTTATGTAACTTCATCTAATAATATTTAATAGGAACACCTGACATACAAGAGAGTAGAGACCAGTTCCAAAGAAACAAACAAGAGACAAATTAAGAAGTTGCCACATTTGTAACACAAGTCTGATGGCTGAAGCACCTGTCAAAGCCATTATGACCTTAAGTAAAAGTGTTTGCATTCATATTACCGAAAAGTAAGTAAAGAACCGAAAACTGCCTATGCATCAAGAAAACACTCTACCTGAAAAGCAACACTTGGGCTAGAAAAGAATAATCTTTGCCATTTCTAGGCTTTATTTCATAATGAGCCTGGGACACCACCTGAGGTCCCAACTTAACCTATACTCCAGTGGCCTAGAAACACAAGGAACACACCTACTCCCGCCTCCTGATACAGATTCCACATTTTAATAAGCCATTACGGCTGTCACTCAAAATGCCCTGCACTGCCATTGGTCCCAAAGTCTTGCTGGTTGGCAAGTTTCTGCCAACTGGCAAACACTGGTTGTCTTTATTTTCGAGAAGAAAAGTAAGGGTATGCAGAGTAAAGAGGCACGAGCTCTGAAATATCTTGTACCTGAGCGACCTGCGATCCCCACCGCCGCCGCGACGAATCGGCCTCTGGGCGGGGGCTTTTAGTCAAGGAGAAAATGGCTCAGCCGGGAACTGGTGCCCAGGCCATGGAGAAGCCGGTTCAAACTTTACTTGTTCACGCCGGTGGAGGTATCAGCGGTGAGAATACCAGAAGCAGCACAGGATCCCTTGAACTCAGCGTACCTCAAGCTGCAGCAGCCAGAGCTGCCGACTGTACGACTTTTGACGTTTCCTATTGTTGCCGGAAGTGACGTTAGGGTTCTGAGCCTTAGAGAAGAAGCATTTTTATCCCCGGTGCTTACGATTCGCTATAGATTCCCCGTTTCTCACATCCCACCCCGAGCCACTCTAAGCATCAACACTAGACAGACTTTTAAGCTGTAACTTGGGATCGGACTGGCCGATGAAAAGCCTCTCCGCGGAGTCAGTCTCCTCAGTGGTCTGGACAAACGTGGTGTGGAATCTGCAGCGAGGAATCGTGAAACACCGAGGAGCCGGCAGCTTTGAAGGTCTTCCCGCGGCGCGTGGCGGGCTTCGACCCACTGTTTAAATACAAACGGTCGACTCGAGGGGTGCGCGGAGGTGGAAGCGTCCGGCCGCAGCGACTAGCTGCTGGAGGCTGTGCTACGGTGGCTATCTCTGGTCGCATATGCTACCTCCCCTTCTCCCTGCTGTGTGGGGCCAGAGGCCTTCGGGGCCCTCTTCTTTGCTCGGCGGCTGCTGGGGAGGCTGGCGAGAGTGTGCCCCAGGTTAAGCAGGGGAAGCCTCTTTCTGCTGCCCTTACCGAAACCGCGGGCGGGAGCGAATGATCAGGTCTGCCTTTTCATCCTTTTAAATCAAATGGAGGGAGGGAATCCCTAGGTACGCCATGCCTGTGTACCCAGCTGGTATAGCCTAATGATAAACAGCGAAATGGGAAGAATCGTGGCAGCTAATTCTCTCAGTTTAGGGTTAGCGTTGGGAACTTACAGACTGATTCCTTCAGTTGGAACCTATGAGCTGAGGAAAGATACTACTCCTCCGAAATGCTGACTAGAAGGAAGAGGTGAAAGTAGTGAGTTTTCCTTGCTTGCATTTCCCTGGGTTGCCGTATTTCTCTACCTTCTAGACAACTTACGTTTTTTTCCCCTTTCTGCAAAAAAATCGATCTTGGCATTTTGATTCCGAA
This sequence comes from Ursus americanus, assembly GCF_024610735.1. NCBI lineage: Eukaryota > Metazoa > Chordata > Mammalia > Carnivora > Ursidae > Ursus > Ursus americanus. Next base: position 60,147,144 of record NC_142139.1, read on the forward strand.
ATTATGGGTACACAAGACTATTTTTCTAAAATTATACACAATTATTTTATATTCGTGAGCAGTTTTATATGTGAACATAGCAGTCCTACTGAGCTCTATTCTTGTCCCGTACCCGCTTTGTTTTTCTCCCAATTTTCTGTTTTCCCTTTTCCAGACCTTTCTACCTGTTAGATCAGTATTTCCCCTAATATCTTTTGAGAAAATTTCATAAACTTAATTTTACCTCATATCTACTCTATTTTTGATACACGGGTTTTCGATAATATCTTAGTGTTGTAAGGTATGTCGCAAACTCTTAGCCATGAACCATAATCATTAAAGTCAGCATACTTGCTTCATTCTGAAGAAAAATCACTCTGAGTTCAATGGCATTTCATTGGGAGGCATCATTTAAGACCTCTAATCGCAAAGAGATTGAGCTAGATTAAAAATCGTAAACTGCTATTGTATACTCTTCACAAAGTCTCCCCAGGATAAGTTCAGTGTAGCAGGTCTGACTTGCAGAGAGACCTCTCTGGAGGATGCTAGGAAGCAATCCTGAGTCCATCTTAATAGTTGAATCTGTGCTACAAGCGGAGTAATGGCTCCTTTCTCTTAATTTCTTTTGATAAGGGTTGTAAGTGAAAACGTTAATCAGTTTTTTAAAAAATAAGTTATTTTTCATTTCTGAAAGTACTGTGCTAAAATGTGCATAACTTGTAGATTGTCTTCTTTTACTATCTTAGTTTTAGTGTTTTCCAATTTTATAGTAGATTTAGCAAAGGCTTTCATGAAAATGTAGAACAGTAGCTGTCATTTTTTGTATAATACTCACTTTTTTAAAATCCCTTTATTTTTTCTATCCTGTTTTATTACTTATCTCCTTCACCTACAGATCCAACCTGTACTTGTATCTTACTCTTCTTCAAAATATTTATTCTGCTGGTACTGAAGAGGATGTGTTCCAAGGACATACTTTGTTGTCAGAAAGTCCATTATCAGAGGTAGAAATAATATGAGACATTGATATATGTTCCAGGAGTTCAGAGAAAGGAAAGATACCATAAAGTGTTAAATAAAACAAAATTACATGTACTAGAGACATGGAATATACATTTGGAAGAATTAAAGTCTGTGGAGGGAGATAGAATTTATATTAAAGTTTTAGAATGTCTTAGGAGGAAAAGGTACCCTTAGAAGAATCATCTTAAGATAGGTGGGTCTGGAACTTAATACAATGCTACATTGGCCAGTGGCAGTACCCAAGAATATATATATATATATATATATATATATATATATATATATATATATATATATATATATATATATATATATTTTTTTTTTGCAGTTACAACCAGATTAGTTCCCACTTTATCTTTCCCAGGAAAGTAAAGGCTGGTCTTGGGAAGTCCTTTCTTACTGCATCCCCATTTCTATCTATTCCCTAGTCATCCTAAAAGTTGTTAAATAAGGCTTATTTTCTTGGCCAATATTTTGTATAATGTTATTTCAGGATCACTTCTTTTTCTTATTATCTCCCATTTGGCAGTACGTGAAATTCCCTCTGCCTAAAAATGTAAATATTTAGAAGTAATTGATTAACTGAAAAATACTGAAATCCATGCATGAGTGTATAAATTATACTCAGTAACCTGTTCTTTACCATGTTGCTAAAGGAGAGGAGTCTTGGAACAGGAAGATGCTGTGTTCCTAAAGAGGGGGGAAAGCAGAATTTGGTGGCTAGGGCCTTAAAACAGAAAGCCTACTAAATTTAGGATTTGCAAATTGCTGACCTTATTACCTCTAGTTATGTATAAATACAGAGAAAGTGTTTAAGGAGGTATTTTGTGTCCTGGGTAACTGCTAGAATGTTGACTGGGGGAAAAGATTATACTAACCCTACCTGATTTATGAATTGTTCTGTTTTGTTTTTAATGTCAATGACTTCATTTTAAAGGAGCTTCATTCCCAGAGGATTCATTATTCAAGGTATTGTTATATATTTTCCTTCTATGAAGTGTCCATGGACAGTTACAAATAGATCTTTTTAAGTGTATTACTGAGTGTTGCCTTACTGATTGACTAGACTTACAGTTCAGAAGCCTTTTAGCTCTTTCTGGCGAAGATTCTTAACCATTTATTTACCTATCAATATTTATTCATTATATGAATCTCTTTTGGGAATGATCTTTGAGAATCTAATGAAAGCCCTACACCATACAGTGAATCATTTAAAAATATAATTCCATGGTATTTTCTTTGGGATTTAAAAAATGAACTATTTTATTTAAAATTTCAAATATCATTCCTGTCTTTTGGTGCACATATACATACCATACTGTTTCGTACATATATTCTCTGGAGTCGTATTCCCATTTCATAGGCCCTGTATGTGTCAGCTTTAGTAGATATCACCATAAAGTTTTCTAAAATAATTGTACAAATTTACCCTTCCAGAGCATTGTGTGAGTTTCAGATGTTCTACAGTTTCACATTTTGGATTTACTTTGGAATATCCTAATGATAAATAAGACTGAATGTCTTTTCACATGTTTATTCTTTTGTTAAGTTCTTCTTCAGGTCTCTTTCCCGTTTTCTATTGTCTTTCCTTTTCTTATTGCTTTGAAGGAAATTCTTTACATATTCTAGATATGAGTCTTTTTGTTGGTTTGATACATCGGCAGCATCGTTTTCTCTCAGTGGTTTATCTTTTTACTCTTTTGAAGGTGTCTTTTGATGAACAGAGTTGCTAATTTTAATGTGGCTCATTTTAACAGTCATAAGATAAGAAATCTTTCTCTATCTGAAGATCAAAGATATTCTCCTCTATGATCTCTGGCAACCCTGGTTGTCTTACATTTTATGTTTAGATCTTCAACAAACCTGGAATTAATTTGGTAAAAGATGTGAGGTACCATTTACATCAAGGGGTCAAGATTTATTTATTCTATCTGGATATTAAGTTGACACAGTACCATTTATTGAAAAAGACCATCCTTTCTCCAAGGCTAGTCAGCATCACCTTTGTCATAAATCTAGTGTCAATATATGCATGGTTTTTTTCTGGACTCTTCTGTTCCATTTTTCTATTTGTACATATTTTCACTAATTCCAATTGTAACTTTATTTTTTTCTTATAATAATAATATTTTTTATTATATTATGTTAGTCACCATACAGTACATCCCTGGTTTTTGATGTAAAGTTCGATGATTCATTAGCTGCGTATAACACCCAGTGCACCATGCAATACGTGCCCTCCTTACTACCCATCACCAGCCTATCCCATTCCCCCAACCCCTCCCCGCTGAAGCCCTCAGTTTGTTTCTCTGAGGAACCAAATGTAACTTTATGAGTCTTGACGTCCAGTGGTTAAGTCCTCCAATTTTGATTTTTATCAAGATTGTGTTAGTTATCCTTTATCTTTTGCATTTCTGGATACATTTTTGAATCAGCTTGTCAATCTCCATTAAAAAAAAAAAAGCCTTGAGAGATTTTTTTTGGGTGGGTGGGTGGAATTCATTGAATCTGTGGATCAAGTTTTTTGAGTCTTCCAATCCATAAAAAAGTTGTATACTTTTTCTACTTAGGGTTTCTTTAATACATCTCAGTAATCTTTTAGGGTTTTTTGTTTTGAGGTCTTATACATCTTTACTACATTTATTCACGTTTATGATACTTTTAGGCTAATTGGTTTATACATAGAAAATTTGTTTTAAAAGTTATATAATTACTTGAGGGATACAGAGAAATACAACTGGTTTTTATGGACTGGCCTTCTACCTTGCTAAATTCACTTATTTCTTTTGGACCCTTTTATATACAATTATATCATCTGTGAATAAGGACAATTTTATTTCTTCCTTTTAAGTGTTTACTCCTTTTATTTCTTCTTGCATTTTTGTACTGTCTATGACCTCTAGTACAATGTTGAAGAGAAATGATGAGAGGGAACAAGATTCATTCCCAGTCTCAGGAAGAAAGCTTCCATTATTTCACTGTGAAGTGTGATGTTTGCAGTAGGGTGTTGTTTTTTGTTTTTTGTTTTTGTTTTGTAGATATTCTTTATCAAAGGCGCACCATTCCCTTCTATTTCTAGTGTCCTAAGAATTACATTACGAATGAATGTTGAATTATGAAATGTATTCAAATGATAACATTTTCTCCTTGATTTGTTAATGCACTGAACTATAGTAATTCATTTTTTGTTTTGCTTATACTTTGGATTATAATCCAATAGTATTAAATTAATTTTGTCATTCAGATAGTTTCACCTTTGATCATTGGGAACTGTTTCATTTGTCTCCTGTGTCCTAATGACATACCCCGTTACTTTGGGATTGGTTTGTTTTGTGTATACTTTCTCACTTTCTGGAACTATGTAATACTTCAGGCTCATCTTGTATATCGTCTATCCCAGTCTTAGAATAACCATTTCTACAGTGAGTCCTGGTTCCTTTTATGGGAGAACATTATACACACTAAGATCTGAATGTGAGGTTTACTCTTTACTGCTGGGGTGTTGTTGCTTTTAATCACTTTCAGCTGGCAGAGAAAGGAAATGTGTGTACACTAGCTGTCTACACATATCTGGAAGTACTTCAGTATATAACTATCTGTATCTATATTAAGCTGAACATGAGTTCATACTGGAATTTTCTAACTCTACTCGATTAGGCAGGGATGCTCATTCTAGTCTCCTCTCCTTACTGATCTATAAATTCCCACTCTAGCAGTAGGATACTTGATTTCTGTTCTGCCATATGTTTACTTAATTGTTCAATTCCAGTGTGTATGCATAGAAGTATCAGAATTCATAAGTACATGGGAAACAACTTTATAAACTAGGGTACAGTGTTTATATGCAAGTGGTTTTGTCTTTAACCTTGCACTCATTTCCAAAGTTACTTAGTTAGCACCTTTTCCACCCGTCCCCTTCTATGAGGTTGTTTCACACATTGGTAATATAGTTAGATTCTGTTGTCACAGTTTGCGTTCTGTCCTGGGGTTTACCAACTTCTAAATGGTTTTTTAAAGGTTGCATACATTAGGGTTCTGTTCTCTTTGTGCTATCCAGTTTTATAGGTTTTGACAAATGCATACTGTCATGTGTCTACCACTGCAGTATCATACAGAATAGTTTCTCTACCCTAAAAATTTCCCTACATTTAGTTATTTAACCCTCTCTTCTCCTTCCCTCTGAATCCTTGTTTAACCATGGTCTCTCTTGTTTTCGCTGTCACTACAGTTTTGCCTTTTCCAGAATGTCATATATTTAAAATCATAAAGTATGTAGCCTTTTCAGACTGGTTTCTTTCACTTAGGAAGATGCAGTAAGGTCCATCCATGTCTTTTTGTTGCTGCTTATTTCCTTATTGCTGACTAAATATCCTGTTTTATGTATGTACCACGATTTTTTTTTCATCCATTCACCTGTTGAAGGACATTTTGGTTGCTTTCACTTTTTGACGATTATGAATAGAGCTGCTATAAACATTTGCGTGCAGGATGTTATATGTACATACTTTTCCAGTTCGATTTGGTTAATACCTTGTTAGCATGATTGCTGATTGTATGGTAAGACTGTTTAGCTTGGTATCTGCTAAACTGTCCTCCAAAATGACTACACCATTTACATTTCTTCCAGCAATAAGTGAGAGTTTCTGTTGTTCCATATTCCTTATGCATTTGGTATCATCAGTTTTTTGGATTCTAGCCATTATAATAGGTCTGTAGTGGTATTACTCTCTCTTTTTTTAAATTCACATCACCTAATGATATGTAATACTGAGCATCTTATGTGATTGGCATCTGTATGTCTTATTTGGTGAGATGTATGTTCAGATATTTTGCCTATTTTTTAATTGGCTTGTTTTTTTTTTCTTCCTTACTCTTATAAGAGTTCTTTGTATATTTTGGGAGCAAGTCTTTTATTCAGTATGTGTATGTAAATATTCTCTGCCAGTCTGTGAACTATCTTTTCATTCTCTTAAGTCTTTTTGGAAAAGAAGTTTTAAATTTTAATGACATACAACTGATTTTTAAAAAATTTATTAATTCTGCTCTGATATTATCTAAAATCTCATTGGTAAACCTGGGGAAGCAGAGAGGTAGTTGCCTAGCTGAACAAAATATGTGGGAGGGGGTAAAGCGGGAAGGAGAGTAAAAATCTAGGGTTTAGCAGCTCCTTACACGGACTTTCAAATAATCATCCTTATTTCAGCCCCCTTGGCCTTACCCCTTAGCCTTTCCTAAGCATTAGGGGCCCCTCATTTCTGAACTTATCTTGCTGCTCGCTGTTTGTTTCCTCTTAAATGGGCAGATAGGATTAGACTGTCTCTGCTCTGCTAGGTTGGTTTTCACTTATTCATCTGCTTTCCATCTTCCAAAATTTTGTTGATACTTCTCCTGTCATGTGGAATCCCCTCTAATTCATTTTGCCCTGGTGAGTATATATGGTTTTTAATCATTTACTTTCATTTTAGGGATGTTTAAACAAAAGAAATAAAGATAACATGCACTTAATCTACCATATTTTACAAGCCAAATCTTAAATTTTTTTTAACTCATCTATCTTTATTTTTTAAGTAAAGCATCTTATTGGCAACTATATGAGGTCAAAGCCCTGGGAATAATGACTAAATCTGTAATAAATTCCTTTGTCTCCATTTTTTTACTGATTTTATTATGTAATCATAAATAAGCATCTATAATAGTTATTGATGGAGATTATTTTGGGTTGATGTCTCTTCCCAAATGGTACTTTGTTCAAAATAAAATATTTGGGAGAGTATCATGAGGCACATTGTAAGAATATGAACATAAGGCAAACCTATTTTTTTGTAAGGAAAAAGCATATCTTATATATTGTAGATAGACGAGAGCACTGGACCAGTAGGGTAGATAAGTTAGCTGAGAAATAGCTAAGATAAGATAAATATGGTAAGTGCCTGTAAGAGATGTGAGCAAAATAGAGAAGATTCAGAAATAGACTTAACCAGTGTTCTGTTGATTTATTTTTAGGTGAAAAATTAGATTATTTTAAAAGCTGGAGCTGAATGTAATGTTACATAATGGCAACAGGTGACCTAAAAAGAAGCTTACGGAACCTAGAGCAAGTGCTTCGCTCACTAAATTATCCTCAAGAGGTGGATTGTGTTGGGTAAGCTATGTATCAAACTTTTTTGTGTTCTTTTTGATAATGACTTGAGGTAAGATTTGACATTGATGGTGTATCTAAGTAGAGAATGGTTTTACCTGGGTCGTTTTAAAATTCTCCTTGAAATGATTAAAATATTTTAGAAGGCAAGGAATTACAGGTTTTTTTCTAAGTATGAATCAATGAAAAATTCTAACTCAAGAGGTTTAAAACACCTTTTAGAAGTAGAACCACAATATTACAACGTATGGTTTCTATACAACTTCTAAACTCATTAAAGTATACTGGATCTCATTAATTATATAATTTGCTATCCTCTCACACTCAGTTAGATGGTATTTTTGATTTGGAAGATTCTACTTAATGGATTTTGTATGACAACTTACACTGCGCAAAGATTGTTATTAACTCATTTAATAGACCGCACTTGAACCTTTCACTGTAGTTTTCACTTTCCAAATATGATTTATTTGGTTTTGTAGTATGTAGTAACATGCATTTCTTCTATATTCATGCTAATCTAAATATGGTACTCTTGTCATCTTCTATCCCTTAATACTTCTTTCTTCTTATCTGGGATTATTGATTAAAAGTATTCCCCACTAGAATATAAGCTGAAGACTGGTACTTTGTTTTGTTCACTGCACTATCCCCACATCTAGAATTGTGCCTGGCACATGTTAGTAGCTAACTAGACATTTATTCAATGAGTAAGTGTCAAGGGACAAGTCCAGATTAGCTATGTGTTCAAGTAGTAGAGTAAAACTTGGTTAAAACAGTAAAAAAAGAGAATCCTGGAATAATGTGCTTTACATGTAAGAGGGGATGTTCTAGGGATGTGCTTTACATATGTGCGTGGATGGACCATAGGGAGAACTAACCCCAAGAGATGGCAAAATGAAAGGATAGTGAGGACCGTGGGAGAAAGCTGAGCTCTAATGACCGATTCCAGGCCGTCTGTGTGAGAATCAGAAGGTGCTCCACAGCATTTGGCAGTCGGATCCTGCTTCGTTAAAACAGGGACAGCTCTCCTTTCTTGTCTCACTGGGACTTACCCAGTTTGAATAGCCACATTTTCTTCTTACTACTTGAAACATCATTTTAAGATACATTCTGGTAGGAATACTTGGAAAATATAATGATTATTCTCTTGTCCTTTGAGTTTGGAATCTAAACATTTGATTTTCTAACTGACTCAAGAGTATCATTAAGAACAATAATTTAGACTATTTCACAACATGGTACTCTTCAGGGTTTATTGAGATAGGTAACACTACTTGCTGCTGCTTATTCGGGTTACCCCCCTCACCCACCTATACACTCCCCCCCACACGTATTTTGATTCTTATATTTCTTATCCATTTTTTTAATTATGATATGTTAGTCACCATACAGTACATCATTAGTTTTTCATGTAGTGTTCCATGATTCCTTATCCATTTTTAACCTTTTTCTCAGCATCTCCTGTTTGTGTCAGTGTGCCAGTTTATGATATCTGTTTTATTACTATTTCTAATCAAAGTCCCTAGAAACTAGATAATCAAGATTTTTTAATTAAAACAAGAGGTATTAAATGTAGACCCCGGCTGTCTTCTAGTCATAATGTGCATAAAATGGACAGATTTTGCTGCTCAAAACATTGTTTTCATTTCCTGTTTTGAACTAGTGGACAAGGTTGCCAGAGCAGTTTTCTCATTGGGTAGAGTATTATCGTACCCATAAATATAAAATAAATAATTTATATCAGTACTGAAAAATAAAATGTAATTTTATTATATACTTAGTTCCTGCCTTTTTAAAAAGATTTGGGTGAGGATGCGGAAATTTATGGATGTCTTGAATTTTGTGGAAAACAAATGTTTTCTGTAAGTGCATTTGTGCTTCCGTTGAACACATAGAACTGGCTAATTGAACAAATACCTCCTTGCTTTGTTGTGGGAGAACCAGTGAAGGTACTTCACATTGAGAAAATAAGGTCCTCTTGTAAAGACAAGTACAAGACAGAGCAGGAGGCAAAAGACACTAAATGCCCTGGGATTCATTCTGTGAGAGATCATTGTGGATCAGAAAATTGAGGATGGCTTCCTGGAAGGCTTGAGATTTGCCAAATAATTCATAAGAGTGAATAACAGACAGAAAAGAATGGGATGCCTTTCTAGACTGGAGGAATTAGCATACTGTATGTACTAAGACACAGATTTCTACTCTGCTTGACACGAGTGGAAGATTGCAAACTGATCAGCCCAGTTATAGTAGATGTCCTTTCCAGCCCTGTTTTCCCCTCTGCAATGTAGCATTCATAATATTTTATCTTTGCAGGTTTATTGTAAAGAGCAAATGAGGTAATGTAACAAGTGTTTGGAAAACCATAAAGTGTACTCAAGCACTAAAGGTGGTACATTTGTTTAATTAGAGAAAATGGACTGATCAAGTAAGGCTAAGCTTTGGAAACTCAAACACTATGGTGAATAGACTGTATTAGTACCAAAGAGGTAGCTGTTTAAGTAAATAAACTTACTATTTCATAGTGATTTGTCTATACTGAGTTAGAGTAGGGGATGGAATCTAAAGGGTTTTGTGTATCTCCTAATTATTTGGCTGTAAGTGTTAATTTATAAATTATTGACACCATATTTTAAACTTCTTTCCTTATCTAACTTTGTGGAATTATGCTCATTAAATATCTTTTTCTTTTTCTCCCGAACAGTTTGGTAAAGGGAGATACAGCAGCATCTTTGCCCATCATCAGCTATTCCCTTACCTCATATTCACCTTATGTAGCAGAACTTCTGATGGAATCCAACATAGAGCTCATAGCAAAGAATGACTTGCGCTTTATAGATACTGTCTATAAGGTATTTGAGTTTATGAAATAAATATTTCAGAAGCCATTGAATCATTTTTTAAGAGTAATGTTTTATAATAACCTCTTAAATATATGTGTACCACATACAGTTGACAATATTTTCATATGCATGTTTTCATTTAGATGCTGTCCCTATTATAATAAAGATAATTAAATTCCCTCTGTGTTTTATAATCTAATAAGTGGCAGTTGGTAAAAATTTGTCATTGGTTACCATTTTTTATATCAATTTTTTATATCAAATTTTAGTAAAATTTGGCATACTGGCACAAGCTAGAAATGTGACTTTATTGAGTGAAGTTTGTGGTTTATAGAATTATGATTAATTTAGTTATTAGTAAGAGGGAACTACCACTTTGAGATTTTATGTTCCTTGAGGTCTGGAACCATGTCTTATATCTACTCCAGTATCTACATTTGTACTCTATGTACACTGAACTTAATCTCATATGATTAAAAAATACCTCCAGATTATCATTAATTTTTACTCAAGCACTGGTTTTCTCATTCTTGTTAAAAGAGTAAAACCCATTTATCAAACCAGATTTTTTTTAAAGTAGTGAATTGCATTTGATGAAATGGAAGCTTTTATGTGTAGAGTCTCTGTTTAGTCTTCCCTATCTTTGCCTCTAACCCCAGCAAGCTTTCATGGAAACCTAAGAGGTACTTCTAAGAAATCCTAGGGTTCTATAATGTAGGCTTTGAAAATTGCTGGTCTAGTTAATCTCTTTCTCTCACTTTACAAATGAGACATTGAAACCCAGAGGCCTACTGACTTGTCTAATAAGTCATGCCATGGAAGAATGAACCAAATTATGATTTTTCTGACATCTGGTATGGTATTCTTTATTATCTAGTAAGTTACAGAGTTTTTCTAGTACTCATGAGGATATTTGAACTTTTTGATCATTGGCTATATTTTTTCATCTCCCTACATAGCCATCTAGTCTCTGCTACTTCCTAGCTACTTGTTTTCTACATGGATACCTCTCCTACCTCATGACTCACACCACCCCTGCAAATCTCTTTAATACCCTTAATCTAATGGCTTGATCTTCCTTCTCCTCTCAAAGATGGTATTACGTTCCTAACCAGGTGGCCGTTTATCATTTTGGATTTTGGTCTTTACCCTTTTTACAGCTTCTTCGTGATCAATTTAGTTATAAACCAATCTTGACAAAAAAGCAGTTTCTCCAATGTGGATTTGCAGAATGGAAAATCCAAATTATTTGTGATATTTTGAATTGTGTGATGAAAAAGCACAAGGAATTGAGTAGTCTTGAGAAGGTAATTTTATTAATTTATTTTAACTTATTCCAAGTGGCCCAGTATTTTAATGTATGAAGTCAATACCCTACATAGCAAACTAACACAGAAGTATAATTACTGCATTGTTCACAGATTTGGGTGGCTGTATACCTTATGTTTGCTTTAAATACTGGTCACTTGTTTTTATACTTTTGTGACAGATCTACTAGTCCTAAGCTAACAGTTCAAGCATAACACATTTTCCTCACTTAGTTTTCAAGACATGTCTCTAATTACAGTCTTATCATTTGGCAGTTGTATTTCATATATGAACATTTAAATAATATAATTTAAATATATGTCAGCTTTCACATAAAATTAGTCTTAATACTTTTTTTTTTTTTTTTTAAGATTCCATCACAACAAAGAAAGAAAATCAGTTCTGTTAAGTCAGAACCTTCTTCAAGCACTGAGAAGACATCTACAGAACCTGTTGGCATTGACATCACGGGCAGGTTTATGACTTCAGGAAAGGTAGGAATATACAAAGAAAATGTGTAAGTGCTAAGAATTATCTACCTAATTAATCAATGTACAAGTTTCACTTTCTGACTAGTAGCTAGTAAAACATTTTAGTCAGATATAGTATACCATGTTCTTTAGAAGATGGTCTTCACATTGTAAGAGGATAGAAATGTAAAATTAAAAAGTGTTTCTCTTTATGTTTCTAATTCCTACTTCTGCCTCATTTCCCCCAATAGAATAGCAGTGATTTGGGAAGGTTGTATTATGTGGTCTAGACATGTATTCTTTTTTTTTTTTATGTTTTTTTATTATATTATGTTAGTCACCATACAGTACATCCCTGGTTTCTGATGTAAAGTTCGATGATTCATTAGTTGCGTATAACACCCACTGCACCATGCAATACTTGCGAACCTTACTACCCATCACCAGCCTATCCCATTCCCCCACCCCCTCCCCTCTGAAGCCCTCAGTTTGTTTCTCAGAGTCCATAGTCTCTCATGCTTCATTCCCCCTTCTGATTACCCCCCTTTCTTTATCCCTTTCTTCCCCTACCAATTTTCCTAGTTGTTATGTTCCATAGATGAGAGAAATGAGAGAAATATGATAATTGTCTTTCTCTGCATGACTTATTTCACTTAGCATTATCTCCTCCAGTGCCATCCATGTTGCAGCAAATGTTGAGAACTCGTTCTTTCTGATAGCTGAGTAATATTCCATTGTATATATGGACCACAACTTCTTAATCCAGTCATCTGTTGAAGGGCATCTTGGCTCCTTCCACAATTTAGCTATTGTGTACAATGCTGCTATGAACATTGGGGTGCATATGGCCCTTCTCTTCACTACGTCTGTATCTTTCGGGTAGATACCCAGTAGTGCAATGGCTGGGTCATAGGGTACCTCAATTTTTAACTTTTTAAGGGACCTCCACACTGTTTTCCAGAGTGGCTGTACCAACTTGCATTCCCACCAGCAATGTAGGAGGGATCCCCTTTCTCCACATCCTCTCCAACAATTGTTGTTTCTTGCCTTGTCAATTTTTGCCATTCTAACTGGTGTAAGGTGGTATCTTAGTGTGGTTTTGATTTGAATTTCCCTGATGGCTAATGATTTTGAACATTTTTTCATGTGTCTGTTAGCCATTTGTATGTCATCATTGGAAAAGTGTCTGTTCATATCTTCTGCCCATTTTATGATTTGTTTATTTGTTTCTCACGTATTAAGTTTGAGAAGTTCTTTGTAGATCTTGGATACCAGTCTTTTATCTGTAGCATCATTTGAAAATATATTCTCCCATTCCGTGGGCTGCCTCTTAGTTTTTTTGACTGTTTCCTTGGCTGTGCAGAAGCTTTTTATCTTGATGAAGTCCCACAAGTTCATTTTATCTTTTGTTTCTCTTGCCTTTGGAGATGTGTCATGAAAAAGGTTGCTTTGGCCGATGTCTTATAGGTTGCTGCCTATGTTCTCCTCTAGGATTTTGATGGATTCCTGTCTCACATCGAGGTCTTTCATCCATTTAGAGTTTATCTTTGTGTATGGTGTGAGAGATTGGTCAAGTTTCATTCTTTTGCATGTAGCTGTCCAATTTTCCCAGCACCATTTATTGAAGAGACTGTCTTTTTTCCACCGGATGTTTTTTCCTGCTTTATCAAAGATTAGTTGCCCAAAGAGCCGAGGGTCCATTTCTGGGCTCTCTATTCTGTTCCATTGGTCTATGTGTCTGTTTTTGTGCCAGTACCATGCTGTCTTTGTGATCACAGCTTTGTAGTACAGCTTGAAATCCGGCATTGTGATGCCCCCAGCTTTGTTTTTCCTTTTCAAGAGTTCCTAGGTGATTCGGGGCCTTTTCTGGTTCCATATAAATTTAAGGACTATTTGTTCCAGTTCTTTGAAAAATGTCATCGGTATTTTGATCGGGATGGCATTGAAAGTGTAGGTTGCTCTGGGTAGCATGGACATTTTAACTGTGTTAATTCTTCTGATCCATGAGCATGGAATATTTTTCCATCTTTTTGTGTCTTCCTCAATGTCTTTCAAGAGTGATTTATAATTTCTAGAATATAGATCCTTTACGTCTCTGGTTAATTCCAAGGTAACATATGGTTTTTGGTGCTATTGTAAATGGGATGGATTCCCTAATTTCTCTTTCTTCAGTCTCATTATTCGTGTATAGAAATGCAACTGATTTCTGAGCATTGATTTTGTATCCCGCCGCATTACTGAATTGCTCTATAACTTCTTTGGGAGTGGATTCTTTTGGGTTTTCCATATAGAGTATCATGTCATCTGCGAAGAGAGACATTTTGACTTCTTTGCCAATTTGGATACCTTTTATCCCTTTTTGTTGTCTGATTGCTGTTGCAAGGACTTCTAGTACTATGTTGAATAATAGTGGCGAGAGTGGGCATCCTTGTCGTGTTCCTGATTTTAAGGGAAAGGCTTCCAGCTTTTCCCCATTGAGAATGATATTTGCTGTAGGCTTTTCATAGATGGTTTTTATGAGATTGAGGAATGTACCCTCTATCCCTACACTCTGAAGGGTTTTAATCAGGAAAGGATGCTGTATTTTGTCAAATGCTTTTTCTGCATCTATTGAGAGAATCATATGATTTTTGAATTTTTCTTTCTGGATAAAATCTAAGACACTGGTAGATTTGTGAATGTTGAACCATCCTTGCATCCCAGCGATGAATCCCACTTGGTCATGATGGATAATCCTTTTAATGTACTGTTGGATTCTATTAGCAAGGATCTTGTTGAGGATTTTGGCATCCACGTTCATTAGGGAAATTGGTCTGTAATTCTCTTTTTTGATGGGGTCTTTGCCTGGTTTGGGGATCAAGGTAATATTGGCCTCATAGAATGAGTTTGGTAGCTTTCCTTCTGTTTCTATTTTTTGAAATAGCTTTAGGAAAATAGGTATTATTTCTTCTTTGAATGTTTGGTAGAATTCCCCAGGAAAACCATCCGGGCCTGAAGTTTTGTTTTTTGGAAGGTTGTTTATCACTGACTCAATCTCTTCATAATTAATTGGCCTGTTTAAAAAATCAATTTCTTCCTGTTTCAGTCTTGGTAGTTCATAGGTTTCCAGGAAAGCCTCCATCTCTTCCAGATTGCTTAATTTATTGGCATAAAGCTGTTGATAAAAGTTTCTAATAATCCTTCCAATTTCATTGGTGTTGGTTGTTACCTCTCCTTTTTCATTCATAATTTTATTAATTTGGGTCTTTTCTCTATTCTTTTGGATAAGTCTTGATTCTCTCAAAGAACCAGCTTCTAGTTCTGTTGATCTGCTCTACTGTACTCCTGGTTTCTAATTCATTGATTTCTGCTCTAATCTTGGTCAACTGCTTCCTCGTGCGTGGATTAAGTCTGTCCCTCTATTGCTGTTCCAGCTTCTTGAAGTGAGAATATAAAAACTGCATTTTAGATTTTTCTGTTCTTTTGAGTGAGGCTTGGATAGCTATGTATTTCCCCCTTAGGACTGCCTTTGCATTATCCCGTAGGTTTTGGACCATTGTGTTTACATTCTCGTTGGTCTCCATAAATTGTTTAAATTGATTTTTGATTTCCTGGTTTATCGAATCATTCCTGAGCAGGATGGTTCTTAGTCTCCAAGTGTTTGAGTTTCTTCCAAATTTTTCCTTGTGGTTGAGTTCCAATTTCAAAGCGCTGTGGTCTGAGAATATGCAGGGAATAATTTCAGTCTTTTGGTATCGGTTGAGACCTGTTTTGTGTCCCAGAACATGGTCTATTCTTGAGAATGTTCCACGGGCATTAGAATAGAATGAGTATTCTTTGGTTCTGGGGTGTAGTGTTCTATATATATATGAGGTCCAACTCGTCAAGTATGGCATTTAAAGCCCTTGTTTCTTTGTCAATTTTTTGCATGGGTGTTCTGTCTATTTCTGATAGTGGAGTGTGGAGGTCCCCTACTATTAATGTATTTTTATCTATATGTCTCTTTATTCTGGTTAAGAGTTGGCTTGTGTATCTTGCTGATCCCCTGTTGGGGGCATATATATTTAATTGTCATATCCACTTGTTGGATCCATCCTTTAAGAATGATATAGTGCCCTTCTGTGTCTCTAACTATAGTCTTTAGTTTAAAATCCAATCTGTCTGATATGAGAATTGCTACCCCAGCTTTCTTTTGAGGTCCATTGGTGTGAAAGATGGTATTCCATTCCTTTACTTTCAGTCTGAATGTATCTTTAGGTTCAAAATGAGTCTCTTGTAGACAGCAAATGGATGGGTCATGTCTTTTTATCCAATCTGCAACCCTGTGGCATTATGGGAGCATTTAGGCCATTTACATCGAGACTGAATATTGAGAGAGATGATTTTAATGATGCCATGTTGCCAGTAAAGTCTTTGTTTCTATAGATTGTGACTTTCTGTTCTGTATCCCTCTTGGGGCCTTTTTACCTTTATAGAACCCCCCCTTAATATCTCCTCTAGGGCTGCTTTCTTGGTTATGAAATTGGTCAATGACTGGTGATTCTGGAAGGTCTTTATTTCTCCATCCATTCTGAATGACAGCCTTGCTGGATAAAGGATCCTTGGCTGCATGTTTTTCTCTGAAAGAGCTTTAGAAATGCCCCCCCCAACCCTTTCTCTCATTCCAGGTCTGTGTAGACAGGTCTGATGTAATTCTGATACCTTTGCCTTGGTGTGTGAGAAATTTCGTTGCCCTGGCTGCTTTCAATACTGTATCCTTGGATCTAATATTTGGAAATTTCACTATGACGTGACGTGGCGTAGGTTTGTCATGGTTGAGCCTGGGAGGGGTCCTCTCTGCCTCTTGGACACGAATGTTTGTTTCCCTTGCTAGATTAGGGAAGTTTTCAGCTACAATTTGTTCAAATATCTCTTCTAGACCTCTGTTTTTCTCCACCCCCTCGGGGATGCCGATGATTCTGACATTGGAACGTTTCATTGAGTTGGTGATCTCCCGTAACCTACATTCATGAGCATGGATTTTTTTAAGTCCAGATTCTGTTTTAGCTTTCTCTTCTACTAACCCATCCTCCAATTCGCTGATATGTTCTTTTGCCTCTTTCACCCTGGCTGTCAGAGCCTCTAGTTTTGACTGCATTTGGCTCATAGAATTTTTAATTTCTGCCAGATTCGCTCTCATTTCAGCCCTTAGCGATTCTATATTCTCATTAACATTTTTGTTAATACTCTTTTCAAGTCTACACATCATCTTGACCATTGTTACTCTGAATTCCATTTCTGATAATTTGGTTATATCCATATCCATTAGTTCCGTGGCAGAGGCCACAGACTCATTGTCTTTTCTTTGCTTGGGGGGGATTTCTCCTTCTCATCATTCTGATGAGGAGAGGTTGCGGGGTTGTCCAGAGCCCAAATTATTGACCGGGACCCAGGCCGTGCGCCCTTGTTTTATAGGGATCTTAGGGATGTGGGCTTCTTGATTTTTCAGCCTGCCTTCTGGGGGAGGGGCCTGCCATGCCGATACCCAGGCATCTATGTTTGGGTAGAGTCTCTGTCCCCTGTGAGGGCGGATGGGGGTGGGCACACTGTGAGCCGGTATTTCCAGGCTTTTGTTCTCTGGCGGCTTTCCCTGGCAGTTTGCTGTGCCTCTTCTGAGAGTCAGAGCAGCAGTGGCCGAATCCCAGCCTCTGTCTCAGAACAGAGGGATCACGGACCGTTCTCCACTGATGTTCTGGCCACTTTAACTCTGTTACTGTTGGTGCTGCTCAACCCTGCAGCGTCCCGGGATGTGCGCCCCACACCCGGCATCCCAGCCCTCACTTCCAGGGCCGGCGCGTCTCTGTCCTTTGTGTCCGACACCGCCAGCCGCCCCCGTGCGCTCCCGGAGCTCCCGGTCTCAGGCTGGTTCCAGTGAGCACACCGGAGCGGAGCTCCGTTTCAGTCTGGTGGCGCGCGTTCCCCGGCTCACGGTCTCAGTCTGCTCTCTCACTGCTCTCTCACGGGTGCTGGTCCGCGAGTCTGCCCACTCCCCCGTGTAGGTGGCTACCACTTCCCAGTGCCCGATCGCGGCGGCTCCCTCCCCCTTCCGTTTATCTTCCAATATCTGTGTGCGGTTTCACGGCTCCCCGCTTCGTACCTCAATACTCAGCGCTGGAGATGTTCATTTGTAGAGATCCAGATGTATCTTCCTGCATCTCAGGCTGATTCCGTGGGTGTTCAGGCTGGTCTGGTACCTATCCAACTCGACTCAGGGGACCGGCTGAAAAAGGGGTCCCCTACTCCTCCGCCATCTTAACTCCTCCCCCCTAGACATGTATTCTTAATTATGTATCTAGTCTTTCTAAAACATGGGAATGTATGAAGGGCATACCATTAGTTTGTGATAGGTTATGATGATTCATTTGCATACGTTCATATTTTTATACCAGGAGTGTATATTATCCAGTGATTGATAGTCCCTAAACCTATAATCTGGTTTTGGGTTAGGTTTTTGAATATTTTCTCTTTGTTAGTAAATATCTTACCTACCCTCTTCTCCTTTGAGCACTAGTGGCTGAATGAGTCCAATGCATTTCAAGAGCCATTAAGGCCAAAATATTACTTTATACTAATTAGTATATTTTCAGCTGTCTTCCACTTTGGGCAGACCATTTCTGAGATTGAAGGATAGACTATCAGATAAATAATTAAGGTGTAATTAGGTAAAAGATATGAATAGTTTCTGGCTGAAGTAAAATCTAGAGAATTATTTCTCCCCAATCCAAACTGCATGAGTTATATTAATAGAATCTATTAAAAAGATACTTTTATGCCTTTATAATAAAGAGACATTTTACTGGAGGAAAAATGTTCTTAATTACTTTTTTTTTTAAATATACCTGTTTTGCTGCAGGTAATAACAGCAATAAGAAAAAGAATTAAAAGATACATGTTTCTGAATAAGTGCCCATACTTCTCGTACACTTGAATCTTTAACTTATCCAACTCTTGTTAGTTTTATACAAATTTATTTTTTAATTTCTAAATGGTTTATATATAATATCCTTCCCTAACTAGAATTTATATGAACAGGAAGTTTCTTATACTGTTTTTTTCGTAACCTTCCTGTACTTAGCACAGGCACTGTAAGCACTTACTAAATATGAGCTACTATAACTAAATATATTTTTCAATCTTCTATTTCAGTTTTGGGGCTGAGTAATAATCTAAATTGTCCTAATAAGGTGCAACATTTCAAGGCATTAAACTTGTTTTTAGTTTTCTTGAAACAAAGTATTCTTTGTTATTAATCAAAATTTCATCATTGACACCAGATCTTTATTTATCAGAAATTTGAGTAAATTTTAAAAGTAATCCAACTTAGAAAAGTTGGAATCAGTACTTTTATAGGCAGAGATTGAGTCAATACTAAAGCAAATGGTCTCTTTTCCCAATACCTTGTATGGAGTGTGATTCGTGCATTCTATCTTATATTATATGACATCTTTGTAGTGCATATGCAGTCTGTCAATAGTAAAGGGAGTAGGCAGAAGAGTCTTGTGTGAATGCATAGTATGACCTCATGCCTTACTCTTAGAACTTTCCCTTTGTCACTAAGTTTGAATTACTAGCTGAAGGTCTAATATCTTCTGGCTTGTTTATTAGAAAAAAAATATAATGGATCCTCCTCATGGAGCCAGTTCTTGATTATTTATATGTGAATTATGTGGCAACCTATTATGGAATGTTTCAAACATTTATAAAAGTACTCATTCCCAGGGCGCCTGGGTGGCTCAGTTGGTTAAGCATCTGCCTTGGGCTCAGGTCCTGATCTCCTGGGATTGAGCCCCATATCAGGCTTCCTGCTCAGCAGGGAGCCTGCTTCTCCCTCTCCCTCTGCCTGCTGCTCCCCCTGCTTGTGCTTGCTGTCTGCCTCTCTCTTTCTCTCTCTCTTTCTCTGTCAAATAAATAAATAATCTTTTTAAAAAAGTACTCATTCCCACTCTCAGCAGTGTATCAAGCCCTCCTTAATCTTGTTTCATCTTTATTGTAACCACTTTTCTAGCATCTTTCCCCCCAGATCTGAAACAGTATGAATCAAATACCAGACATCATTGAATAGGTATTTCAATTTTTCTAGTACATAAGAATGCTTTAAAAATCAGGACCACAATTTCATCACACAAAATATTAGTAATAGTAATTAATAGTGTTTAATATATAATCATAGTTTAATCAAGTGTTTGATATATACCTTAATATGTTATTTAAACTGGTAAATCTTAAAGGGAAGATGAATATTTCTTCTGCAAAATTACTATGTCTATGTTTAAAATAATCGTATGAAGAAACCACTGAAGTAGCTCTGACATATTTTTCTCTATGCAGAAAAAAGCTGTGGTGATCCGTCACCTGTATAATGAAGATGGTGTTAACATTCCTGAAGACACGATAAGTACTGTAACAGATGTCAGTGAAGCATTTGATGTGTGTGCCTTAAAGACTACTGCAGTAACGGTTCCTGAAGTAACGTTCCCTGAAATCAAGTCTGAACAACAAGTAAGAGTTTTGGACTTCTTTAACAGATGCCAGTATTATTTACTTTGATGTACATGATTACTTCAGCATCTAAACTTTGGAATGTCTCTAGCCTTTCGAATTATTAATCATAATATAACGCCTTTGTTACCATTATTTAAGAATAAGTAAGCGTACTCTATATGATTCAGTGGATATTTGCTGCTTATGTTTAGGGTACTGGGCCAGGTGTTATGGGTAAGAAAAAGATAGGTAAGGGATAGTACTTTACTTCAGGAAATTTAGTCCGGTGAGAGACAGAGAAATACTACTTTGAACAGTAAGGGTTCTCTACTGTCTGTTCGGTTCATTAATGAATGGAAAAACTGGTACACTCCTGCCATTTCATTTTCCTTCCTGGGCCCTTGCCGTCCTTTTGTCTCACTCTTAGAATCGTTTTTCTATTACTTTATTGCCACAGCCCCTATTATAGCATCTAATCTGTACTGCTCCTGCTAAACTTCTTTTTCTATCTTTCTTTTGTTTCTTGTGACTTCTCTACATCACAGTATACAGTTGTCCCTTATAAAAACTACCACATGGTAATGAAGTTTATTTCCTTTTTATAGCAAACTGAACAGTCTCAATGCACTGTCATTTGTCACTCCCTCTTAGCTTTGTGCTAGGGGCTGTTACAAAAAAGCTAGTTAGTGACAGTTTTCTCATACCACTAGGTGTTGTTCTGAGAGCTTTATGCAAATGATTTAATTTTCACAGGAACCGCATAAAGTAGATACTGGTTTTGTGTGTGTGTGTGTGTGTGTGTGTGTGTGTGTGTGTTTAGTATATATAAGGAAATTGAGACACCAAGGTCATATACCTCAGATGAGGTAGTTTCCGTGTCCAAGCATTCCGCCTCTACAGATCACTCAACTCTCATGCTATACTGCCTGTTGTCACTACTGAAATGACACCGTGCAATGAAAATGGGGATACGTGGATTTTTAAAGGAATTACAGTTTGTGTAATACAATTTTTAACCTCTCTATTCTCTATTCATTTTAGGATGTTAAAATTAGTCCTGAGATTACTGCATTACAGACTATGCTTGCTGAATGCCAAGAAAAGCTTCAGAAACTGACTTTGGTAGAGAGTAGATTAGACTCTTTGGAAGAAAAAATGAAAGGAAAAGTGATGGTAAATGAAAAAACCTGGACTAATCTTCTAAGTCGTGTCACTCTTCTTGAAACAGAAATGCTTTTGTCTAAAAAGGTATTTTCTTTCCTTAACATTTATATATTTAGAAAAGCTGATTAAGATAATATTAAGGCAGTGGGGAAATGTTTAGTTGAAATGAGGTCCTGTTTAGCTACAGCCTATTTTGTTGTTGTTGTGGTTATTGTTTTTCTCTTTATCAACTAAGATAACCTGGCCAAACTCTCTAGGGTCAGCTTTTAGAGCTGTTAATACTTGAACAGCTCTAAGCATTTAAAATAAGGTAAGGTAATGTTTGATTTTTATGAGAACCTTGAAATTATATTCTTTAATAGCATAAATGGCCTATTTTTACTGGTAAAAGAAAAAATGGCTAGGAAGAAATAAAATTATGACTTCCCGTTTTCACTCATTTACTTTGATCAAATTTAAATTTCATAGAAACAGTCAACTAAATTTGCCATGGCCACGTCAAATCTAAGAAATTCGTTTTTTTATTTACGCAGGATTTCGATTTCTGGTTCAATTAAAAATGCTTAAACATTCATCATGTCATCTTTGTATTTATGTTTAATAGTAAGAATATAAAATGAGTACGTTTTTCTTTTCATTTTATTCTAAATACTAATCTGTATTATTCCAGAATAATGAATATGTAAACTTTAGTGAAATGAATGAAGACTATGAATCTAGTAATGACATGGATATTCTGAATCCTGGTAAGTTTTAATCTTATGGCAGTGGTGTTGGTGGTATGGTAAGGAGTTTGCAGGAGGATAATTTATATAGATATTTGATAATTTTAATATTCCCAAGCCTTACTTTTTAAAAATTGTAGAGCCCCTAGAACAAAGACAGTATTGAACTTACAGACTACTGAAGGCAAGGATTGCTTCAAAAGCCAGCTTACATATCTTACATGACATAGTGGTTCGGGCACTAAATTTATTAAACTACACATTTCAGATTTGGTAAAATGTTTCCTCTTTGCATTTTTCATTCATTCATTTGTTTAACAAATTCCAAATCTTAACTCTGAGATCCTTGAGGTCAAGATCTTACCTTGTCTAGCAGACAGAAATTAGGTCCGTATTTCTATCTCCAATATCTGTATATAATAGAGCTCAATTTTTTATATAGCAAAAGAATACTGAATGCCTGCTATTTGCAAATTTTGCATTTTCCTGGGACTCCCGGGTGGCTCAGTCAGTTAAGCATCTAACTTCGGCTCAGGTCATGATCCCTGGGTTGTGGGATCGAGCCCCATGTCAGGCTCCCTGCTCAGAGTGGAACCTGCTTCTTCCTCTGCCTCTGCTTGCTGCTCTGCCTGATTGTGTGCACACTCATTCTTTCTCGCTCTCCCGCCCTCCCTCCCTCTGTCAGATAAATAAATAAAATCTTAAAAAAAAACCAAACCCTTGCCTTTCCAACTTCGCTTTTGCATTTTCATGGTTATAATTTTATTAACATTATGACAGAACATACCTTTAACCCATTCAGTTAACATATGTATATATAAGTTTAAGCTGCTATGCTGTGACTTAGACTGATGAGCAGACAGGCAACCATCTGAAATGGGTTATAGATTATGAAGAAGGTAAATATCTGGTCTCAAAAAGTTTATAATCCAACTGTCATCAATTAAAAGAGTCAAGTCTATATATAAATTCTTACACTTTGCACCTTACATATACATGCTACATGGAAGCAGAGTTTGATCTCACCTGGTAGTTGATAGCAATAATTCTCCAACCTGATTTTAGGATTATGTTAAGTTAGGAATGGTTTTTGTGAAGTACCTGATTTGTTTTCCTTTAATCAGAAAGTGTTTCCTTGGGGAGCTGTAACGTGTCTCTGTGTCTTGGTAAAAATCAGTGAGAAGAGGCTTTTATTATAAGGATTGGCCTTATGTTGGGTGATTTTGGAGACAGTTTAAAGAAGCAAGGGTTCTTCTAGTTTGGGTGATAGCAGAAGCAGGAAACAGTTTGATGACTGATGATAAGAATGAAGAAGGGGCTGAAATTGTTAGTGGAAAAGAAGAAGCACTCATGTTAGTTGGGAGAGGACTATATCTGGTCATTTGTGTGTTTACTGCTTACGTGGTATCCTTGTCTATATTCATGCATGACAGAGCCGTCTTATTTTGTTTCGTCACAGTAATGAAGGGACCTTCATTTTCTATGAAATTTTTTATGTTCAGTAGGGGATAGAGTGATCTAGTTGTTAATTACCAGATAGGCCATGACTGTTGAGGCTTTGTTTTTGCTTTGGTTCTTTTTGTGCCTTTCTTCTCCCAAGAAAAATGTTAATAAAGCTATGGTATCACAAGAGTGTGGTTCCAGTATGACTAGAAGGAAGGGTACATGTGGGCATATGAAGAAAATTGAAGCAGAAGAGTGGAAAGACAAAATCATGGAGTTTACGTGGGGTCATAGGCAGATTTTTAGCAAAGCTGATATGATCAGATTTGTTTCATAGAGGTCATCTTAAAACAGTGATTCATTATAGGAAAGTAACACAGGGAAGGACAGTAATTTTAAGGGTTCCTCAGTGATCTTTATTTCACAATAATGGGCGTGTCTACTAAGGCTATGATAGTGAGGATAAAGAGGAAGTAATTTATTTAGCTGTTAGAATTGATAGGCCTTGATTGCTGATAGAAGTAGACGTGGTGAAGGAGAGGGAAAAAGTCAAGACTGATCACTTGTGTTTGACTTATGTGACTGGATACATAATTGTTACCCTTTAATAAAATAGAGAATTAAGGAGAAGGTTTGGGAAAAAATAATGAGTTCACTTTTGAAAATATTAAATTATGTATGATACACAGAATACAAAATATCCAGAAACCAGTTGGACATAAATTTTTCCCTAATTGGCAAGTACCGGCTTACAAATTACAGGTTTCCCCACTATCAGAAGAGCATTACTATGAAACCTTTCATATGCCTAAATGGTGTAAAGCAGAGAAGCAATTACCACTAATTTATACTGAAATTTTTTCGAGCATTTCCAGACCCAAAAAACAATGTTTTTCTTAGGCTTTTCTGATACCTAAGGACACATCTTTCTAATGGATGCACAGTTAAATTGTGATAAAGCACAGTTGCTCACAGAAACAGTTCAAAGCTGTGGAGGCCTGGTGCCGAGCCGCTGAGTGTAGCTCCCAGGGAAGGTGCTTGGCAGGGCCATTCTCACCTCTCAGGGTGTGTGAGGCCTCTATAATGACTCACTGCAAAACAAATGCTGAACACTATTTTCATTTTTCACCTTTATTCATAAAAGTCAACATCCTCCTTGATTTCTTTGGTTAGCAAAAACAGATACTAATGTGGGTCTTTTGTAAAAACAAAGTGGCGTAATGCGAAAAACTTTCAAAAAGTGGGAGATAACTTACGTAGTTAAATGGCAAAGGACCCAACTAGTGTCTTAATGCAATCAGGTCATAATTCTCCAAAGTTGGCAGTGGAAGATTAATGGTCATATGGAGAGAGTTGACTAGAAAATCTAGATCCTAGAGATACCCTTTCTTTGCAGAGATCTATTAGCAGTGACTCTGAAACTCCAAAACAACAGTGGAATTAGGGGCCACTACTCTCAGGGCCCTTTCCTTTCCAACCTGAGCTTAGTTACCAATTCTTTTCTCAAATCTCCCTTAGTCCAGCTAAGAAGCCATTATGTTTAAACAAGGAAGACTATATTAAAGGCTCAGGAAAACAATAGGAAAAATTGTCACAGAAAGTAATACACACTTACCTGCTCTGGGTATCAAATATGGCTGGTGTTCAGTATATGCCCTATTCTGTAATCTCTGGAATACCCTCTATGGGAATAGCCCCCTATCCTGCCTGATACCAGGTTTTTCCCATCATGAGGTACACCCTTGAAGGCTAGATAGATACCTCCAAGTCTAGGCCCCAGAAAGCAAAACACAGAGAACCATTCCTTCACCTTTCCATTCTGTCTTCCCACTCTTTATTTCCTGTCCTAGGACTCAGCCCTCCCTCCCCCCATTTTTCAACAGCTTAGTTCAGAGGACACTTCTCTCTATCCATAGAAAATAACCCAAGATTAGGGAATGGTAGATGTAGTTCCTGCCTAGTTTCAAATTATTCCTTGAAATTATCTGTTGCCAACAGTCCCTGCTAAAGGATCTGGGTGTAGCTAATCACCATGTGATCTTGACCCAACTGGATCAAAAGTAGACACCTAACCCAGGAGATACTAATCCAAAGCCAGATCATTTTCTCTCTCTTGGGAATTTGGAATTAGGGTACAAAGTCAGTCAAATGATGTTGAGCCTGGGCTGGCTGGCCATTTTGTTCAAATTCATGCCGATAAGCAAGCAGAGGAATGGAGTAAATAGGGAAGAGAAGTAGACAAAAGAGCCTGGCTCTGTGTGAGATGAAAGTAAAAGTCTAGTTGTTTCAGTCCTCAGGTGGCAATACTTTTTACCTAATTGAGGTTGTCTGTATAGGCTTACAATAAAACTGTCCTATGTTTACCAGTTTAAATGGGTGTCTGTTTTTGGGGGGCCTTGATTTTGCAGCCATATGTATCCTGACTAAAACATATGGCTTATGTGATTGATTTAATAGCAGCATGTCTTATCTGTGATGTTTTATAATTGGTTTAGTTGTAGGAAAAAATTGCCATCATTTTGTTGAATAAATGGTATCAGCATACCAAAAGTGGAAAGTTGTTCAATTCTTTGAAAAAGAAATCTGTAAACCCTGAATTTTAAGCGTCGTTTTTTCCATACATGTTAACTTAGGATAGAATGTTTCTCGATTTTTAAAAAGTATAGTCAGTGTTAGTGATAGTTAACCACCGCTTTAAGAATATACCTGAGTCAGTAGCTTATACTTAAAAATTGTGAACTTGCCTATTTTTTCAATTGATTTCTGTCATAAAGGTAACAGTACCTTTTGTCATTTTTATTGGCCTATTTTAAACATCTAAATCTCTATGTCTAGGTCGCTATCTTAAAAGAATAATAAAAATTTATCTGGGTCTATAACAGCAGCCACTTCATATTAAATGTCTGTTTTTCTTCAGTTTATACATAAAATTTTTTTTAAAAGATTTTATTTATTTATTCGACAGAGATAGAGACAGCCAGCAAGAGAGGGAACACAAGCAGGGGGAGTGGGAGAGGAAGAAGCAGGCTCATAGCGGAGGAGCCTGATGTGGGGCTCGATCCCATAACGCCAGGATCACGCCCTGAGCCGAAGGCAGACGCTTAACCGCTGTGCCACCCAGGCGCCCTGTGTACATAAAATTTTTATACATAAAATTTTTAGATATGACTCCACTGTGAAAGGAAAAGGTAACCCAAAAATGAATTTCTCCACAGGTAGAGAGAGCAAAGCGGAGAGGCAAACAAGTGTTCCTCTATCCTCCGGCTATAGTACAGTGTCATCAGATTCAACTCCCAGAACCTCAACTGGTAGTTACTGTGGTTTGAAAGAGAATTCAGAGGTAAGAAAAGCTGGCAGCTGTGTAGATGATTCCTTTCTAAGGTCGGGAGAACAAGCAAGCATTAGATTTAGTTGTAGATGCCGTTGGCAAGAAAAATAGTGAAACTGTAAATCTTCATCTCTCGTAAAAATTCTTTATGATAAGTAAATAGTACTTAATGCAATGTTTTAGAGTGTGTTTTATATGTTCATGGTCCATCTTTGATGATGGTTTACTTTGAGAAATCGCCTAAATTTGTTGCTTTTTAAATTAAAGGAAACAACAATCCAGAAAATGGAAAGGATGAAAAAAATGTAAGTAACAGAAAGGGGCAACAGAAATTCATTTCTCTATAGGGAATTGTATTGGATTACAGTATATATAGAAAGTGCATATGTGTTTCAAACCTTAAAGGTCTCTCAATCAGGTGTGGAATTTCCTTCAGGACTCCAGTGGATAATAAATCTACCTACAGTTATGTGTTTGTGAGATGAGTCACTGTTTTGGTTTCCAACAAGTGATGTAAAACATTGTTAATGGAATTAATTGTGGGATTAAACAGTACAGAGATATTTTTGGTTGAAAGTTAAGAGTATTATCTACTTTTGATAACTGATTTAGCAAAATATTTAATATATGTCAGTGGATGGTTTGGAGACATTTTAAGTATTATTAGAGTATTGCCAGTCTTTCAGTTATTGGTAAGCACTACTAAAAATGATACTTGTATCTTATACAAATGTGAAACTACAAATGGTTATTAAAGAGCAATTAAAAAGAAATATGAAATGAACTTATATAAGATTATTATGCATCCTACTACTTTAATGAACTATATTGTTTTGAAATTTGATAAATATTAAAATAACTTATGCTCTAAGAATTAAAGAGTCATAATTGACTTTGGTTGCTATTTCTCCCCTCTGGCCATAGTATATACTTAATTTATTATTTATACCTATAGATAAGAAAAACACTGTAATTTATTTTAGGTTCAAAAGCATAATTTCAGCCATTTAAATCCTATGCCTCATTATGAATTTTTTTTTACTTAATATTATTTATTTGTTGTATTGCAGGTTTGAAGAAACCGCAGAGTTACTGAAATGTCCAAATCACTAATTATAGAATTTTCTGCGTGAACTTCTCTAGGACTTTGGCTACTGTACATGTTGTATATTTTAAGAATTCTCTATAAATTTTAATATACTGCAATATTTTTATGAAGAATTTGAATTCTATTTGGTATGAGTTGTTTCAATATTGAATAAATACTTACTTTTATGCTATGATTACATTTCTTTACTCTGATTTACTTTTTTAAGGAAAACTTACGTGCCAGTACATTTCTTTTACAGAGTGAAGTCATTACAGCACTGTATTTTTGTGTTGACATTTGTTGGCAGTGTGCTAAGTAATATGTTTTTTAAAGTACAGGCTTGTGGACCGTGGTTTACATCCTGTTGGAAACATTCCAATTGGGACTTGCGTATTGTACCCAGGAGGCTCTCGTGCATACCATCTTGCCATCTGTACTAGCTAATATGTTGTAATGAAAAGTTAAAAATGCTCATTGAAAATTGAATAAAAATACGATTTTATGCTTAATCAAAAAGTAGTAATACATTTTCAGTTAACACTGAAAGAGTGAGGATATGATTCTCTTTTTGTATTTGGCAACAGGTCAGAAAGTTCAACATGAAAAATGTGTTGAGTATTTTAGTGCTGTATTCCATAACACATTTTAAGACCAGCAGCACAGACACAGATGGTGGCCATCCAATATTACAAGATACACAGTATGGTTTTTTGTTTTCTTTTAAGTGATGGGAAGTTATGTATTTTTCTAGAGAGAGAAAAGGTCTTAGATGAAGTTAAATCAAGAGAAAAATGAAATGCACTTTAAAATACTAGATACATTACTAGACAAATGATCTTTTTTAAACTTTATACGTAAAAAATGTAATAATAGCCCTGGGTAATCTTTAAGAAAATTGATTCCATTATTTGGAAGGAAAAAAGGAGGTTTTTTTTTCTTTTTTTATTATTATTTAATAGATCATATGATTGTATTATATTTATTTATTATTTGTTTATATTCTGTATGCAATGTGATATTGTCATATGAGACTAACATTAAAAGTTAATTTTATTAACATTAAATTCTGTGTAGAAATAACTTGAGGCATTTTTAGTATTGTAATGTTTTTAGTCATAAGACTTCAACATTTACAAATTTTTAAAGTTAGCATACAAGCTTAAATTTAGTAGAATTTCAGTAAACATTTCTAGAATTAATGAACCCACTTTGATTTTTTCCATTAAAAAATAGAATATCAAGATTACAGTTATAAAAGAAAAAATCTATTAACGTCTAAAATACCAGTACCAGCATGGAATTATAGCACCACCTTGTGGTTTATATACCAGTATTTTACTTTTTATTAAAACAAGTGATTTTCCATAAAACTTATTTTATATTTCCTTTTTTGAAAAACTCTATTTAAAAAAAGAAACATTTTTCAGGTTTTCTTGTGCAACACAGAAGAAAAAGTAAGTCTCCTATTCTCTTTGTGTCTTTCTTCCCTCCCTTTCTTTGTTTTATATAGCATACATATACAGTTGACCCTTGTACAACACATAGGGGTGAACAGCCAAGAACTGCGCAGGTCCACTGGTACGTGGATTTTTTTCCAACACAGTACTGTAAATGTATTTTCTCTTCCTTATGATTCTTTCTCTCTCTCTTTTTTTTAAGATTTTATTTATTTGAGAGAGAGGGAGAGAGCACAGAGAGTGGGAGTGAGAAGCAGACTCCCCGCTGAGCAGGGAGCCCAGTGCGAGACTCCTATCTATCAGAGGATCCTGGGACCATGACCTGAGCTGAAGGCAAATGCTTAAGGGACTGAGCCACCTAGGCACCCTCTTCCTTATGATTTTCTTAATATTTTCTTTTCTCTAGCTTACTTAATTGTAAGAATACAGTATGTATGGGGTACCTACTGACTCAGTCGGTTAAGCATCTGCCTTCAGCTCAGGTCATAATCCCAGGGTCATGGGATGGAGACCCCGTGGAGGCCCACACTGGGCTCCCTGCTCAGTTGGGAGGTCTGCTTCTTCCTCTTCCCCTGCCTCCTCCTGCTCTGTCTGTCTCTCAATTAAATAAATAAAATCTTTAAAAAAAGAGGTGTTACATCAACTTTATGTCATTGGAAAGGATTCTGGTCAACAGTAGGCTATTAGTAGTTAGGTTTTTGGGGAGTCCAAAGTTATATGCAAATTTGCGTGGACAGTAGGCTCCCCAACACCTGTGTTGTTCAGGGGTCAATTGTATGTACAATTAGATGATTTGAAACTTCTTTAATCCTAATTTACAGATAGTATGCAAAATATAAGTAGCTATTGAAAATATAGTAAAAGATGTCTTATTATCAAGTGGAAATTTGGAATCCAGTTTTTAAAATATTTTTATGTAGGGGCGCCTGGGTGGCGCAGCCGTTAAGCGTCTGCCTTCGGCTCAGGGCGTGATCCCGGAGTTATGGGATCGAGCCCCACATCAGGCTCCTCCGCTATGAGCCTGCTTCTTCCTCTCCCACTCCCCCTGCTTGTGTTCCCTCTCTCGCTGGCTGTCTATCTCTGTCAAATAAATAAATAAAATCTTAAAAAATAATAATAATAAATAAATTATATTTTTATGTAAAAACTTAAAACAAGAACTAATAAATCAACTCATAATAACACTATACATTTACACTTACTAAGAATCTCTGTACTACCCTGACAACATAATCTTTGCAGAAAACAAGGCTATTCTGACTTTGTTGAAGTTATTGAAGAAAGAGCCAAATTATTTCTTAACTCTTTTAGAAATTTTCTCAGATAACTTGGTAAGTAGCTTGTAATAGTAAACCCCTTTGGATTTAACTTGAGGATCTTTAGAAAGTGAGAGAGGAGAATTCTGAAGAGATTATTTGGAGCTACATTATTAAACCCTTAATTAATTGAAATTTTCACTAACTCCATTCACTTAATTCTCCCATAACCTGGATAAAAGGTGTTTATTATACTACCAACAAAGGCATCTGCAGCTTGTGCTGCCCTACCTGTACTATACTTTGTGAATAGGTCTGGATAAAGATTATATAGGAACACTATGAAGAATGTGTAAGGTAAAATACTAGTTAGAACAGATTAAAGAAAAGTAACATCAACAATATGAAAATCCTAGACAATCCATAAGGATTAGTAAGTTAGAAAAAGTAGCTCTGTATTTTTGTATTCTAGTATTCTTAATGTAATGTACATGGAATAAATATATTCACTAAAAAATAAAAACTTAAAGACTTTGGAACAGCATTTTATACCATTCATTACGCACAGCTTTATATAATTGACAGGCACTTGGGGAAGCATTAAAAATTAAAGGACCTTGTCAATTTTACAAACTACAACACTTTTGGAGCTCAAGTAACAACATTATAGATTTAATTTTTACTTTTTAACAATCCCCAGGTTCATCTGTCCTCTTTCCTTTCAAGCTGAAAGTTGTAGAGAAGGTGAAAAGGTGGAGTAGTGTGAAACTTTAAACTACAAAATTAAAACTTTAATTGTTGTGTCACTTGAGTTTTAATGTTTCTAGTGAAAATGGCAGGTTTCTTACACTATTCACAGAATGAAGGAAGCTGGAAAACCAGTACTGACAGCAGTAGCAGCACTGAGAACATGCAAATTTCGGGTGTTGGTGGTGAAAATTTATATTAATTTTATAATGATTTTTATTATAGCCAATAGTTGTAGGAATGGGGACTATATATTGTGTCCGCCTTATTTTTCTCTCTGAAGCCAACTAAATCACTCATAGAATATTGTAATTTGATTTTATTAAAAAAGGGTTTTAAATGCAGAATGTTCAACTCAACATTTTAAAATTAAGAGGACTTACTCAAGTATCTCAAATGTGTAAATTATTTGAATTTTATATTATGGATAGGTGGTAAGAAAAAGCAAAGAATCAGTATTAATTACCCAAGAAAGTTGAACAGTGGGACTCAGATGGGAAAGCTGAATACCGTGGAGTAAGTCCTAATTTGTAC
Source organism: Ursus americanus (assembly GCF_024610735.1). NCBI lineage: Eukaryota > Metazoa > Chordata > Mammalia > Carnivora > Ursidae > Ursus > Ursus americanus. Next base: position 60,179,152 of record NC_142139.1, read on the forward strand.
CCAATCATTCAGTTCACTGAAGTTGAGCTGTACTACTTGGACAGCAGTCAGTTTATGAAATCATTGGGTATAGCTCTTCAATTTCTTTGGTGTTGAAATCGTCAAACACACTACTGGGTATGCACTAAAATTATTCTATACCTGTTTTTTAAATGTCTTTTGATCATCCCTGTGGATAGAACCGCAGGTCTCCCATCTACTACTGCTTTTCACTTTTCGGTATATCAGTAAAATTTACCCTGACTTGGTTCCTTCTTTCTGGGTCCTCACTAGACAGTGTTTCTACTTCTTTAGTTATCTTGATGCCTCTGAAACTAACTTCTGAGATTCTCTAAGAATGTATCCCTGTTAGGATATTTATGAAAAAGTTTTAAAATAAAATACGGACTGGTTAATGATTGTTATAAATGTAACACTACTCCTTTGAATTCAAATGGTACCAGGATTGATCATTTTTAGGTACATTACTACTGACTCACTTTCTGTTTCTCTCATCCCCCACTTTGGAGAAGAAATATGTATTAACCTTCTCCAAATCCTAATTCAGGTTGTTGGTTTTTGTTTTACAAAGTGACAGTTGCTATCAAGAACACAATACAGAATGTCACTCAGCCAGAGATTACTACTCCTAATCCCACTGCAAGTCCTACCCTTTATACTGTTTTATCCGTTAATCTCCTTTCCCATTGCCACTGCATTCCCACTTCTATTCTTTGTCTGCACTGTTCACTGATCTCTCTGCTTATAGTCTTGCCTCCTTTAATAGAGCCACACTACCAGGAAATTGTGTTTTTTGAAATGTTCCTTTGATTATGCTATGCTGCTGGTTAAAATGTCTTTTAAGTTTCCCTTATTCCTACTGAGCAAAGCCCAAACTTCTGGACAGTGAGGATCTTTTTCATTTCCCGTCTGTATTTCCAGAGTCGTCACCTACGATTCTACTGTCGGTGTGCATAGTGCTCGCTTCAGGTGTGCTTTTGCACAGTCTCTTTTTTTTTATTATTATTATATTTTTTTATTATGTTAGTCACCGTACAGTACATCCCTGGTTTCTGATGTAAAGTTCGATGATTCATTAGTTGCGTATAACACCTAGTGCACCATGCAATACGTGCCCTCCTTACTACCCATCACCAGCCTATCCCATTCCCCCACCCCCCGCCCCTCTAAAGCCCTCAGTTTGTTTCTCAGAGTTTCTTTTGCTGAGAATGATTTTCCCTCCATTTGGCTTATCTTCTAAGACACTGTACCTTCCTTAAAAAGGCTTTTCTCAACTCAGAAGCCAAGTTATATGCTCCTATCTCTTTGTTGCTTTAGTGCCATGTTTATACTTTTGATTTTTACACCAATTTCATAGTTATTATTTGTTTATGACTTTAATCTCCATTGGCTCTGTCTTTTGGTTTTCAGCCTTTCTTCCAATGTTTATTTCCCCTAGTGCCTAGCCTTTGATTATTCGTTTCCTTGTTTATTCATTACAAATTAGTCATTTGTTGACTGAATGAATATCAAATTATAATGAAATTATAATCTAGGTTTCCAGATAAGTAAGATTTTATCAAGTTGAAAGTTGGAGTCTGGTCAGTCATGCTATATCCTTTCAATGGAATGTATTAAGGGAAGAAAGATCTAATCAGCATGTGTTCTAGAAAAGGGTCAGCGTACTTTGTTGGTATGTTAATGAATGATTTAAACTCACAGTTGATAGAAGTGTTTCCTGGGTCTCAAACGGTGCACCTAGACACTGGCCATAGGCAGAGAACAAGATAAACATTGGTTCCTGTTCTCACTGAGCTAAAAGCTGAGCAGGAAAAGACAAATAAGTAATAACGTCTTGTAAGTACTGACAAGGAAGTATGATACATCTGACTAATCTGGGGAGAGAGAAGGCAGAATTCTAAGAAGTGCTGTTAATCTGTGCTGTTAACGTAAATCCTAAAGGATGAATGAGGGATAGCCAGGGAAGGTTTAAGAAAAGGGCTAGTGTAAACCAGGTCTTGAGAGGAAGGTCATTTGAAGGAAATTCACTAGGACTAGCATGCATTGTGTGTAGGTGGGAGGAGGATAGTGAGAGTTCCCTTCATCCAGGCCCCAGGGACAGTCTGTATTTAGTGGAAAAGGTAAGCAGCAGAATATCTAACCAGATTTGAGTTTTTGAAGCATTTTTGTGCTACATTCTGGAGAATGAGTAAGAGGTGGCAAGGCTAGAGGCAGAGAAACTGTTTAGAGGCCGTTACAGTAATCTACCAAAGAGATGGTAAGGATGACTCGGTTTATGATGGCAGTGGAGATGGAGGGAAATAATGGGATTGAGAAAATGTAGTTCTTCTCATTTAAGACTCCTCGTAAATTGCATTTAAATTGATCTTGTTTAAGGACTATCTTCAATTTAGTATCTGCATGGGGAGTGATATTACATTAATAATTGGTCTGCTGTTTTGCCTAATTGGTCCTGAACTGGGATCTTAATTAAATACACAAAATCTTCAGCCATTCACACCATCTACGAATCAGATTTGCACTGTACCAAGAACCCAAGGTAATTTGTAGCTACCTAGTTTGAGGAGCACTAATTTCCACTTAACATACCTCTTGCTTTGTTATCATAATCAACTTTTGAATTTAAGCTTTCAAATTCTGATTCTTTTGAATTGCTTTCATCTAAATGCGACTTTTTATAACCCATGTTCAGTATCTTGGGTTTCTTCCCCTTTCAAATGGATAGTTTAGGGTTTTGAATGCATTTAATTTTTTTTCCTTTACTCAGTTAAATTATGTGTAAGAGTTAGAACATTCTTTTTCCAAAATGAGGTGTAAACTTTGTACAAATCAATGTTTGGTGTCTGATCAGAAATGATTCCTCACTAAACATGCGTAGGTCATACCAATGTCTTCTGTCTTTGAAATATCTGTGTGTATGCTGAGAAATTTCCCAGTTTTTTACCTTAATTATATCCCAAAGGGTTACAAGCAATCCTCCTCTGCATACATATTAACTTTTCAGTATCATGTCCCAGAGTCACCTTCTTGACTATATGGAAAGTGATTTTGGGAGTCCATATTTTACATTTAAATTAAAATTCAGTGATAAAAAGTCTCATTAACTCTTCAAAAAAAACCATTTGTTATGTACAATCCAATTTGAGAAGTGTTAAAATGGGAGAGGAAAAAATGCATCTTATATTTAAGAAGATATATTTAGGAAGCGGTATCAATAGATGGATTGGGTTTGAGTAGAGAGGAAAGGAAGGCAGGAACCGTTAAGCATTCATCAACTTACCCAATCAGTATTGTCATCTTCTCAGTAAGTGATTCTTACTAGTTTAGAATCACTTGTGTTTTTAAATTCTGATTATTGTTAGTCTGTTGACATTCAAACTAGAAAACTAAAAAATGCCACCACTGTTGAATGCTTGAATGAAGATTAAAAAAAATCAAAGTGTTAAAATGTGAAAGCATTTCAGTATTCCATTTATCCTTTTCTCAATTTTGCAACATTTTTTGAAGCATGTTCTGTTCCATTTTCCCTCACCCTTTGGGTTAGGATTAGGTTTTCACCCTTTATATACTGTGCTTTTTCAATGTTTGAATATGCTGGACTTGCCGTGACCTTATACTGTTCCATCTACCTGAAATGCTTCCTAGTTCCCAGTCTTTGTTTCTTTTTCTTTCTTTTTTCCTCGAAGATTTTGAGAGAGAGAGACAGAGAGAGACATGGAGAGCACAAGCAGGAGGAGGGGGAAGCAGAAGGGGAGAGGCAGAGGGACAGGAAGACTCCCTGCTGAGCATGGAGCATGACATGGGGCTCAATGCCCAGACCCTGAGATCATGACCTGAGCTGAAGTCAGACGCTTAACTGATGGAGCCACCCAAGCACAGCAACCCAAGTCTTTGTTTCCTATCGTCTCCACCACGTCTAGGAACTTCTACTTACCCCATGGTTTCAGATTAAACATAACTTCTTTCAGGTAACATTCCCTAAGTACCTAGCATGCTTTAGGGTTCCCATTACATACTATTAAAGCACCCTGTAATTTTTCTTCGTTTTAATTTGTACATTATTAAAGCCATTATTCACAATCGTTGCATAAGGTCTGTCCTCCCTGCTATACTATAAGCTCTGTGTGAGAAACAACCTGAGTTTTGTTTACTGATGTGCCCTCCACACTTAGACCATGCCTGCTACCTAGGACATTTTCAGTTCATTTTATGGTTTGATAAATGAACGCTTTGGTAAATGAACACTAACCCCATGTTACTATATGATTCAAATTTTATGGACAACTTTTACTGATTTCTAAATTCAACTTGAACTAATTTCAATTTAAAATCAGCTGTTTATTTAGCTATTATATTTCTATATCTGGTAATGTATTTAAATGCGAAATATAGTATGTAGCATTAATTTTCAAGTTGTTAACTTTTAAAATCATTCTCCATATTTTAAGCATTGATATATTTTTAGCCCTAGTAGGAGTTTCTCCCATTTAAAAAGGTGAGGAAATTTTACACAAAAGTAGATAGGTCTCATTTAAAGTACTATAAGCCAGTGAATTTTGAGAGAAAATGAAATTTCTGCTTGTAGCAATATGGTAGACAAGATATTTTAAAAATTAAAAAAAATCCTGCAACAAATCATCAAATATTCAATAGAAAATACAATAAATATGGCAGGAAATGAGAAGAAATTCCTACAGGACAAGAGAAAACAAATTTAGAGTCTCAAACTTGCCTAAAACAGCACCTGCCCTAAGATAATTTGCTGATAGTAGAATCCTAAGGCCTTGAGGGCTTTTTCCCCCTCATGTGTTTTCATCAGTCTTATTATGGAATAATTTAAATACAATCACGTTCACTAATTTAGGCTTTAACAAGTGTATACATTCTTGCAACCATCACCCTAATCAACATACAGAAGAGGCAACTTTGTAATTACTCCTCTCCCTCCAATTTTGGTCCCTAGCAACCACTAATTTGCATTTTGTCATTTTAATTTTATAATTTCTAGAATTTCATGTAAATGTAACCCTACAGTATTTGGCTTTTGAGAATCATCCATATTATGTGTATTAGTAGTTCATTCCTTTAATATTGCTGAGTAGTTATTTTATTATGTAGAAATACCACAATTTCTGTATTGTGCCATTAGTTGATGGTTATTTCCAGTTTGGGGATACTATGAATGAGGCTGTTCCAACATTTGAATACAAGTCTTTGCTTGAATACACATTTTCATTTTTCTTGGATGAATACCTAAGAATGATAGCTGAGTCACATGATAAAGTTATATTTAACTTTCTGAGAAACTGCTAAGCTGTTTTCCAAAATGGCTGTACCATTTTACTTCCCCCACCAGCAATTTATTATTTCCATTTCTCTGCATCCTCACCAACACTTGGTTTTATCAACGTTTCATGCCAGACAGAGTTATTCAGAGAAGCCAATCACATCCCTACGCAGCAACCAGGGGGCACCTCATAATGCTATGAAGTGTACCTCCCACAGCCCCTACCTGTTCCCTGTTTCCCGGTGTTACTCCCGTGTGGCCCTGCATGGCATGCAGTGTCTTCCTCCCACAGGCTGTGAGTACATGGAACTTAAACTGTTGTTGAGCTCATCTGTCCTGTATTAGGTGTCCTATGTTGGGCCATCTCCATAGGGCGGTAATCTTTCCCTCAACGGTGCAGTGAATAGACCTGATTGAAGCCGTGCATAATGGTGTCTCATGGCAATTTTAGTTTCCATTTCTCTAAGATGTTGAGCATCACATACTTATTTGCTATCTGTGTATCTTTGGTGAAGTTTGGTTCAGAGCTGTTCCCTATATTTTATTTTTTAAAGATTTATTTATTTATTTTAGAGAGAGCACAACCAGGAGGGGCAGGGGGGTGGAGAGAGAATCTGAAGTCAACTCTGCTGAGTGCAGAGCTCCCACACGGGGCTCGATCTCACGACCCTGGGATCCCCACGTGAGCCAAACCATGAGCCGGACACTTAGTCCACTGCACCACCCAAGTGCCCCATGTTCCCTATATTTTAATTAGGGTCGTCTTCCTAGTGAGCTGTAAGAGTCTTTTGTCAGGTACATGTTTTGTGAAGACTTCTCCCAATCTAGCTTCTCATTTATTTCCTTAACAGTGTATTTTAAAGAGCAGAAATTTTAAATTTTAATAACATCCAATTGATCTATGTATTAGTTATTGAGAGAAGGGTGGTTGGAATCTCCAACTATAACTGTAGTTGGTGGCTACAAAAAACATTTAGTTCCCTCATGTATTGGGAGTCTGTTATTATAGACATATAAACATTTTGACTATTTCCTCATGACAAATTGACTATCATTATGAAATGGCCCTGCTTGTCTAGTAATAGCCTCTCCTCTGAAATCTACTTTGACATTAATATAGCCACTCCAGCCTTCTTTTAGAAAGTATTATTACAGTAATTATTTCCCATCTTTAAAGTTATCTGTGGGTGTAATTATAATGGACTTTCTGAAGGTAATCTATAATTTGGTCTTGCTCTTTCATCTAATCTGAAAATCTCTGGAGTGTTTGGGTCATTTACATTTCATTTGATTATGGATATGGTTGGGTTTAAAATCTACCACCTTATTTGTTTTCTGTTTCCCGTTTGGTCTTAGTTCCTTTTGTTGTTGTTGTTCTGGCTGCTTTTCCTACATTATTTTACACTAATTGAATTTTTTAATGTTTCTATTTTATTTCTTTCATTGGCTTATTATAGGTATACTTTTTTTTTTTTTTTTTTTTTTTTGGTTTTGGTTTTGGTGGTTGCCGTAAGGGTTGCTGTATAAATCTTTGACTTGTTACGGGCTACCTCCAAATAATATTATACTAATTCAGGTAGTTCAACAAGAATATTATAACATATTTCCATTCCCTCTCAAGCCTTTTGTTACGGATTTTACCTCTACATGTGGTATAAACTCCACAAAACATTGTCGTTAAATTCGCTTCAATAATTCCTTCTTTTTTAAAGAGGTTTACATAATTTTTTAAAAAATCACGTGTGCCCACGTATTTGCCATTTCTGGTGCTATTTATTCCTTTATATAGAGCCATATTTTCTCCTGGTATCATTTTCCTTCTGCCTGAAGGGGCTTCTTTAACTTTTCTCACTAGTTTGCTAGTGATGAATTCTGAAAAAGTCTTTCGTTTTCAAAAGATGTTAAAAAAAAAAAAGACGTTTTTGCTGGATAGACAATTTTAGGTGAACAGCTTTGTTCTTCTTCCTTTCTGCCATTTAAAGATGCCTCTCCACTGTTTTTTGGTTTGCATTATTTCTGATGAGAAGTCTCATTTTTATCTTTGTTCCTTTACAGATTCTTTTTACTCTGCTTTTTTACTTAAGATTTCTCTTTATCACTGACTTTTAGCCATGAGAAGGGCTATGTAGAAAAACCAAAATCAGTTAGACAAATTTTTGTAGGTAATAGAATTTGGTCAATTTGGGGGTATTAAATCTATATACAAAAATCACTTTTATTTCTATAGAGGAGCCATGAATGGAGATTTTCATATATATATGTATATATGTACATAAAATATGTACATATATACATATATGTACATATATATGAAAGGAATAGATAATGAATGTACATAGTTACAAATGTAATAAAAAGATGTTGTGATCTTCATGTAGAAAATTATAAAACTTATGTAAAATAAAAACAAAGAAAATCCAAATTAATGGAGAGACCTACCATCGTCATGCTAGGAATTGTCAATGAGGATGGTCCATCCTCACCCAGTTTATAATGTCATCACTATTAATTCCAACCAAATTCTTCAGAATTTACTCCAGAATTTAAGATCATAGAGATTAAGAAAGAAAAAGTCCCCAAAGATAACTAAGACAATTTTGAGGGGGAATGGGGTGTGGCTTTTCTAAAACTGTAGTAATTTTAACAGTAATTAGAGTTCTTCCACAGTTGTAGTAGTGCAGGGCAGTCAGGCTATTAGAGCAGAGAGACCCCAAATAGACTGTATAGAATAAGATATAGAAAAATATTGCATTACTTATTAATGGGGAAGGGATGGATTATTCAGTAAATAGTTGTGGGAACACGTGGCTGTCAGTATAAGGGAAAATGCAGTTAGAACCTCTTTTTACACCATCCACAATCATTTTCACGCAGATCAAAGATATAAATATGAAAATAGAAAAGTAAGGTCTGTAAACACCAGTATCAACATCGCCTTTGAGCTATATATGCATTTTAAAATATGCCTATTAAAGTTGAATAAGCACTGATAAAAAAAGATTATCTTCATGACACTGGGGTAGGGAAATAGTTCTTGATACACAAAATGCACAATCCATAAAAGACAGAAAATAAATTTGACATAATACTAAATACTTGAATTACTGTCTGGAAAGATGGGGGCTTCCTGAAGAATTGGCAGTTCACACAGAGGGTAGCCCTGCAAATATGTCAGATTGGAAGCTACTTGACCATATTTTCAGCATCCTGCATCTATGGCACAAATAGCTTAACTTATACGGCCTTAAGTATATAAAGGGAATTTATGACCTCATTGATTTGATGAGTAGAGGAAACCATATATGCACAGAGGCCCAGAAATCTCACCAAGGAGGGGAAAACAACTAAGTTGTAGCCATGTGGGAATTCCAGTCCTGAAGGCTGAGAACTGGGCACTGGAGCTAAGGCCAGTGTGCACACCTATCGTATGTGTGAAGAAGATGCAGCTTGTGACTGCCCCACCCCCACCCCCACCATTCCAAAGTCCAGGTGTGTATACCGAGGGATAACTCTCTGGACTGTTTGAGAAAATGCCAATGTTAGGATGGTTTAACAGCTCTAAGACCAACACCCTTGTATCTCTCAAATACTTTAGATGTTCATATGGACAAAACACAGGGTCAACAAGAGGCACGTGCTAGCGCTTATGGCTTGGCTGGCAAGCCGAACCAACTGTAAGAACTGGAGATGGTCTCCCTTTACACATGCAACCTGGAAAGACTTTCAGCCTCAACTGGCAAAAGACTTCAAACTGCCAGCCATGGGGAAAGGCCAGATCATTCCACACCCATGTTTCCTACACTGTCCTTATCCACCCTTTCTGCTCTGCCAGCCATGGTTTTCCCCAATAGAGCCATTTAGAAAGTGGTGCCAGTGCTCAAATTCCTCCTTTGATGTTACTCATATCCTTAGTGAAACCAGTGAGATTGAGAAGGGGAGCTGGCAGTCTGGATGCCAAGGGTACAGGATCAGGTGTGATGTCACACTGGCTGAAGCCCTCAATTTGCACACCTGTGGGGCTGAACTATTTCAGTGGCCTTGTTGGAGGCAGACAAAGCCTGAGATCAAGGCCACCATCTGAGCATTCATCCCACTCCAGAATATTTCCCCACCTTTTCCTTCCTGATGGCATTGGTTAAGGGTTCCTGGGGTAAGTAGATCAACCTCTGAGCCTTGGTTTCTTCCCCCAGACAGGGAAATTTACCTCAGGGCCCTAATTCTCAAACTGCGTACCGTGGAACTTTGGGAGGTTCCAGAAGTTACTGAAGGGATTTGGTAGAAAACAAAAAAGTTCCAAGAGGAACCCCAGGGTCTCTAAGCACTTATCCCCCATGACTCTCAGCTGATACTTATTCATAGTAGCATTGCATGAAATTGCCAAAAAAAAAAAAGTTAGTAATCTTGATGAGAAGTGAGAGTAGAGAGGTAGAATTCTGTATATCACCCTAAGGACCTTTACCTTGTTAAACAAGGGGAAGCCATGAAGACTAGAATTTTCATTTTACAAAGATTCCCCAGGGTGGTGGGTGAGTTTCAGAAGGGGAATTAGAAGATGACAAAGGTAGAGGCATAAGGACTGGTTAGGGAGCTGATACACTGTCCCAGAGAGACACGGCCTTACAGCAAAGTAATACTATTGGAGACAAAAGCGAGACAGAAAAGAGAAATACTGAGGAAATAGAATCAAAGAATGGTTGACGAGCGGGATAAGGAAAAGAAAGGATGTTTCTGTCTCGCCTGGATGATAGTCACCAAACAATGTTGATATTTGTCCTGTGGAAGTCACTTTTAAAGAGCCATGTCTTCAAATGGGATAGGATAAATAATGTTCCATCTATAATTCCAGATAATTAAATATATTGATTTGTTGGTCTTGTTTTTATACAATTGATCTAAATTTAGTGCAATGTCTGCCCCAAACAATGATTTAGTTTCTGCATAAATCATAATTTTCTGGTAGTCGTTTCATACAGTTCTCCTAAGGGACACAAATACTGTGTGTTTCCTTCGTACTACTGAAGACAGTTTCTGATACATCATGGGACTATCCCTGTCTTCTCTGCTCTTCCAATCATGGGAAAACACAGTCTTTGTGGATTTGTCCATCTGGGACTTATTTTCAAGTCAAAAAACATGTTACATTGTTCGTTTTGGTCATGGAATTAAAGACCATAGAAACAGTTTTTTGTTTTGGTTGTTTTCTCTGAAAAGTGAGGAAGTCTAAATAATCTATGTAATTGTGATAGATATAGTAGACACTTATTTGCTGTGCACTGTCATACTTCTCTTCCTTTGGGGATTTCACCCAAATTTCTTAATGGGCAACAATGCCTTCCCTTTCTGAGGTGCACAGTTTTGTTGTTGTTGTTGTTGTTGTTGTTGTTGTTGTTAACGTATAATATCTTACTTGTTTCAGGGGTACAGGTCTGTGATTCATCATTTGCAATTCACAGCACTCACCATACCACATACCCTCCCCAATGTCCATCACCCAGCCACCCCATCCCTCCCACTCCCCTCCCCTCCAGCAGCCCTCAGTTTGTTTCCTGAGTTAAAGAGTCTCTTATGGTTTGTCTCCCTCTCTGGTTTCATCTTGTTTCATTTTTTCCTCTCTTCCCCTATGCTCCCCTGCCTTGTTTCTCAAATTCCACATATCAGTGAGATCATATCATTGTCTTTCTCTGATTGACTTATTTTGCTTAGCATAATACCCTCTAGTTCCATCCATGTCATTGCAAATGGCAAGATTTCAGATTTTTGGTGGCTGCATAATATTCCATTGTGTATATATATATATATATATATATATATATATATATATATATATACACACCACATCTTCTTTATCCATTCAACTGTCGACGGACATCTGGGCTCTTTCCATAGTTTGGCTAGTGTGGACATTGCTGCTATAAACATTGGGGTGCATACTCTCCTTCAGATCACTACATTTCTATCTTTGGGGTAAATACCCAGTAGTGCAATTGCTGGGGGAATGCAAGCTGGTGCAGGCTCTCTGGAAAACAGTATGGAGATTCCTCAAAAAGTTGAAGATAGACCTACCCTATGAGGTGTGTAGTTTTAAGTGACTTGAATTCAGGTGTGAGCCCACTTACATTATAACTCATTCTAGGTATTCTCGGATACTGACTGACAGGTGAGCAGGTCACCCAACTGTGGACAAGGAGTTTGTTTTTTTTGTTTTGTTTTGTTTTGTTTTTAAGGTGTTTGGTCTTTTTGAGAAAGAAAAACCTTTCCTTTTCCGTGTTATCTACCAGGAGAGACTCTCTTACTCTGTACAATGCAGTATGAGGATTCGACTCTGGAGCTGATAGTTATTTGTGCCTGAGTGAAAAGCTGACATGTGAACCTAAAGAGGAAGCCAGTATCTTAAACGGCACAATGGTAAAAACAGTATCAGAATTGCTGGAGGAAGGTTCTTTCAAAACCAAATCTACCTACGGACTTTTCATTTGCATGAACCAAAATACTGCCATAATTACTAGAGACCGTATGGGTATCATGATGTATCCAGAAACTTGTGTGTAATTTTTAGGGAAAATCCCCCTTATTTCTTTAATGTTTTTCTCATGGCAAAGAAGAACTACCCAGCTACTATGATTTTTAACCATAATACTTTGGTCATGCAAAAGTTATCATACCGTGTTATTATTATACAACTGAAGCCAGTCGAATTCAACATAGATGGTATCAATTGCTCTTTTTTTATAATGATATATTTTTTTATTATATTATGTTAGTCACCATACAGTACATCCCTGGTTTTTGATGTAAAGTTCCATGATTCATTAGTGGTATCAATTGCTCTTGACTTCCTTGGACCAAAGTATCATTTAACAGCATAAATGAAAGTGGCTTTTTAAATCTGAAGTTACGTAGGAAAATTTATGACAAACCACTAGCATTTAAGACTGGAATGTGAAGAGTAATGGCCATTATATACTTCCCGGATTTCATTAGGAAGGTGAATCAGGATGAATAGGAAAATACCCAGGAAAGCACTTTGCTCAAACATACAAAAATTACACATTTTAACAAGGGTTAATCATAAGAATGTTCAAAAAAGCCGTTAGCCTTTTCCCTCGTGGTACAGTTGTAGTTGATTGTTTTAAGTTGTAACAGCTGAAGTTGAAGGAGACCGGTTTTTTAATTGTCTTGGTATATCTTCAAAGTTATGAAATGGTCAATGTTAAAATATATTTGGTGGTTTAACAACAACATTTTGCTTCCAGGATAATGTTCTCACACTTTATAGCTTTAAGAATGTACTTTACTCATGGGAACTAAAAATGTTACACTGTGAGAAACTGAAGGGAAAAAGTTCAAAAGGTATTTCATGAGGTTTTTTTAAATTTTATTTTTATCTTTAATTTTATTATTTTATTTATTTTTGTTTCTAGGTTTAAAAAAAGGATAAGACTGTTTGGATTACGTTGTTCTGATTTTGTAAAAAAAAAAAGCTAATGAATATATGTTAACCTTCAGGTTATCAACATTCTTGCTTAAGATAGATTTATGGTAAAAATAGACTACTGAACTGTCCTGTTAAATTTTTAAAGATGAGTTTGGAGAAGTTACAAATAACATCCTCTACCCTTAGGTCAAAAAGAATATGTAAACTTGAATTTTTTAGATAAGAGTACTTATTTTAGCTTCAAATTTCATACTTCCTATAAAATGACTATATAAGAATATACAAGCTTTTCTGTTCTTATTCTGAATATATACCACATGTTCATTTTTCAACATATTAAAAAGACCATTTTCATTTTGACAATTTTTAAAAGTACAAAGAGCAAATTTGTACTAAATGCATAACAAAGAAACAAACTTTGTTAATATTTTGGTGTATCTATTTTTTAACTTTTTTCTACCTATGTGTATTTATGTGATTGTATGGATTATTAAAAATAAATGTTATATTTTAGACGTAATTTTTACTTTCATGAAACCCAAGAGCTTTTCCCACATCATTAAATATGTTTTCAAATGCGCAATCTGGATTTTAATAGCTGCAAAATATTCATGAAAAAGTTGAACATTTGACCTTTAACATGCCACGCACGACACCATAATCTTCTAAATAATTTTCTCTTGGTGTATTTTGCTGATTTATAAAGTTCCTAAAAACAATAAGTGCCATGATATACACTTCTGCATGGAACTCTTTGATGATATGTATTATTATTCCTTTAGGAAGTAGTTTCAAGGTAACAGTGATTCAGGTAATTGATATCTATTTCTGACTTTATGTCTGTAAGTTATACTCGTCTATGGGAGTTTCTGTTTAAGTGCAAATTCACCATGCATTATGGAACTTTCCTTGGCCTTCTTCCTGTGTTTAATCTTTATTTCTTGGATCCCATGTCTTTCTTTCCTTGCCACACTCTCACATTTATGTGGAGCTCATTTACTAAGTCTAGAGGTTCTCCAGAATTGTGCCTGAAAAGGGGCTCCCTTCACAGCTCCAGCTCTTTGAATGGGTACACCCCATCCTATGGCTTTGTTCTTCCTCCTGCACAGATAACACTGTTCATCTGATTTCCACTTGCCAGATATTTGTTAAAACCTCTGCTGCTAACCCTTCACCCATTCTCTTCATGTGGGTTTATAGCTTTCATATTTCTTTATTGTCATGGTAAATGGGAGCCATGGAGGGTAGAAAAGTACATGACTTCTTAAAATAGAGGACCTGCTTCATTAATTTAAATATTTGTATCAACGTTAGGAAAAAATACATACAAAAATTGGCACAAGGTAACTAGAGAAAAATCCAAACATTACAGAGGAACCAAAGTAGCCCATCCTTACTTTCCTCTCACTGCTTGTGAGGTCCTCACGTAAGTATTATGTATACTTAACCAGAATAGCAAAAGGGGCAAAAACATTGGCTAAGCAAGGTGGGAATGAATACACAGCTTAACAATGAAAGCAGCAGAGAGAGGGCTGGGCAGGGAAAATCGGTTTGTTGTAAGACTGGTAGTCACACTAAGGTCAGAATGTTCCATGTAAGCTGGAGTGATGAGAAAATAAATTAAGTCCTTTGTATCTAAGATCGCTACTCCCGTGTTGATTATACATTCTAAACTGAACCACGCCATTCATTTCAGCGAGCAACAAAAAGCTGTGGGAGTGGAAAGAAAGGAAGATAATGGGGACAGCATTTGCTTTCTCTTTGAACGTGCAACACCGGCAACACTTTAGACTCATTGCACTAATTGCATCGACCACATCTTATAAACCAATTCCATAGGCCGGCCTTTTTCTTATAGGCCTTGGCGCCTTTCATTGTATTTATTGACACCTCAAATTGCTAACATACACTTTTTTCACATCATTTCAATCAAACAAAATTCACTTTTATTTTTATGACCATATTTAAGACAAAATATCTCCCCAAGTGGTCCGGGTCTCAAAGTGACAGAAATTTTATGTGCTTTACATTTGAACGACCAAAGATTGCAAGCAATGTATGTATGCATTAATCACAACTACTTACTGTTCAGGTCCAGATGTTTGTTCAATCCATAGGGCTAGAAGCAGAGTGTGCCTTAGTTTAAAGAGAAAATTATTCAGGGTGAACATATCCATAAATTCTGGCTCAAGCAATCTATTTTTGGAGGAATAAATGCCATTTTGTTTCTAATTGGAGGGAAATAATGCTTAGGGTTGAACCTACTGCCTTCTTGGAATTGAAGTCTAGAACACATGGAGACATTCCTCTCTAAATAATGCATTTGCTAATAGAAACAATCCACCAGGATGTTGAGCCAACACTTCTTGTGGAGGGTAGAGTTCTTTGGAATTTACTGAAAATGGAAAATTGATTACATTGGGCACAAAGGACATTCATATTTATAGAAACACTTTAGATAAGACAAGACTTTTAAAAGCCAGAAGACATCACATTTAGGAGTGTCTCAGAAAAACATTGTAATATATTTTCTTATTTTTAATAGGCATAAAAAAGATTACCATATTGATATTGACAGAAGTTAGGTGGTTAATTGAAGATTTAACTTAAAAGGATGAGTTGCTCTATAACATTGGTTTAGAATTTTTCTTTGCGACGTAGAGTTTAACTTTGTGGTCTGGCAAATGCCCAATAGCCATTTATCTAGTATGCATACCTTTCCACAGCTGGATTTTCAAATATGCTTATAAAGTTCATATGACAGAACTATCCTAAAAATAAATATGTCAGCAGGCTTTGCTTTATTGTATGCATTTCTTCTGGATGTAACATAACTAGATACAAACAGAAGACACTCTAAGACGTTCTGCCAGAGCTATTCAAGCATAGCATGGTTTGAGATTGTGGAAGGTGATTTAGAAACACCTGGGTTGAATATTTATATCTATGCCTTAAATCCTAAAAGCCTTGCAGTTTTATAGTCCTTTCGGGAAAAGACAGGAACTACATTAACACTTGTTAGTGTAACAGTTAATGCACTCGCTGCTGAGAAAGACTGTAAAAATTGGAAAATTATGCAAAAAAATATAAGGAAGACTAAAAAGGATTACTGTTTGATTAGCATTTACAGTTTTAAGACTCTATTAAAGAAATATATTTTATAGTTTTGGGCTTGGGGGCATGAAAAGACGCATTGGAATAAAATTTTGAATATTATATTCAGATGAGCATCATTGTTCGCAATAACATTTAATGCAGCTAAAAGTCCTAACTAATGTTGAAACAACAATCCAGAAATCTGCTCAAGCTTACTTCATGTAGTCCTCTTGGAAACTGTCTTTTTAACCATATTAATTTCACATTCTCCTTCCCCTGCTCCCTCCCAAACTTCTGTTTGATTCAACTTGATGCCACAAGAGACAAAAAGCTTCATTTAATAGAAGAATGTGAGCTGTTAGATCAGTAGAGAGAACAGCCATAAAGTTTCTTCCTCTCTGCACCAACAATGCATTTACATTTAACAGACATCATCTAGAAGTGTCTCCACCTTTCTGTCAGGAAGTCATTTTCAGCCTATACAGCTCAATGTATTTTTTCAAAATGGAAACTTTTATAGATTATCAGATAATATCATGGCCCTATGAAGTCCCAGCATTTTGAAAAAGGCTCCTCCCCCACAAAACAATCATTATCAAAAATTACAATTGCACTAATCTTTGCTAACGTACTTGAGTACTTCCTTACTCTGACAGACTACATTATCTCATTTAAATCTCAACAATCCAGTTTGGTAGATTCGTGTGTTATCCCATCTCACTGATGAGACATCCATTATCAGTTATCCATTGTGATTAAAAAACTACCCCCCAAGTTCACGGCTTGAAACCTCAACCCTGACTTTAACTCATGGTTCTGTGGATAGGAATTTGGACGGGGCTTAGCTAGCTGGTCATTGTGAGTTAGAGCCTGACTGGTCTGTGAAGGCCTTAGCTTAGACACGAGAGCCTCTCTACAATGTTTCTCAGTCTCCCTATAAGCTGGGGCTTGTACCTGGGTAGTCTTGGGGTTCTAAAAGCTCCAGAGTAGAAGCTGCATGATCTCTTGAGGCCCAGGCTTGGAGCTAGCACAACTTCATTTCTAGTGTATTCTGTTGGTCAAAGCAAGTCACCAGTCCTACCAGGTTTCAAATATGGTGGTGGGGTGTGCAGTGGGGGGTGATGGACTCCGCTTCTTGGAAAGAGATTCATTGTGACTATTTTGCATTCTACCATCGTTTCTGAGACAGAGTTGTCATTACGTGCCAAAGATCACACAGTTAATAGGTAACTAGACTCTCATACACTGTTGGCAGGTATTTTATAACCATCTTGGCAAACAGTTTGACTTTTTTTTTTGAGTTACTTGTCTTATTATTAAATTGTAAACATTCTTTATATATTCTGGATATAAGTCTTTCATCTGGCATATGTGTTGTGAATATTTTCTCCCAGTTTTTGGCTTGCCTTTCCATTTCTTAATAGCATTTTTTAAAGAGCAAATGTTTTTCATTTTAATGAAGTCCAATTTACCAGTGATTTTCTTTTATGTCTTGTGCTTTTGGTGTTCTGTTTACGAATGAACGAGTGAATGAAACGTGGCTTGAAGAGTCAAAGTGTAGTCATAGAGGCGGAAAGGTATATAGCCTGATGTGATCCAAGTGTTCTGTTTCAAAACAAATTTTGAATTCTATTTAATAAAATACTTGCCTTCACATAAAAATAATGCCTTACATATGAGTGAGTCTATCTGATGCTCCGGGATAAAGGCCCACATTTATTCCCCGGCACAGGGCTGGACACCTTCTGAACACAGGAGCTCTAGCTCGTGAATCAGAGAACTGAATGGTCCACTTGCCTCAGAACCACATTATTCATAATGTGCTCTAGTGCAAATAAAAGCGATAAGGCTACAAGTAAAAGAATTGCTATTGTAATGTGTGTGCGTGTGTGTGTGTGTGTGTATAATGAATTCTGCCTTAATCTTCTCTGACCATTATCTGTATTCTTAGCTTTCTGTGTAGATTCAGCTAGTCAACTGCTTAAATATGTCTAAGCTACTAATAAGCCCTCCTGAATGAATAGCAGATGAACAACTGAATACAAATGAAAACAGATGCCGCAAAAAAGAGGATCCCGAATTGTCATCAACTCTTCAGTGATCACTACATGTGTTCTCTAACAAGCTCATGTGCCCAGAGCACATTGCCAAAGTTTATTGACTTCTTCCAAAATCTCTGTATGAAATTATGGTGATGGCCTCATAGAGTTCAGGGTTGCTGACTAAAGAGCACATCTCCCCAGGGTATTTTTGCAAAGAAGCTGGTGCCCCCAGCGGCACTGGGGGAGGGAGGCTCACAGATGCATTTGACGACATGGCTAGCCTAAATTTGCTGTAGGATCTCAAAATCTTCCAGAAGTCTGACTCTTTTCGAATCAGAAAATCTGGAGTCACTCCATGACCCAGAGACAGAAGGCAGGCAAAAAAAGGATACCCACTGACCCTTTATTTGGAATCCACATTCTCATGCCTTTTATATACATATATGCAAATATATGATCTATACAATTTTAAAATATAAAAATTATATATATAATTTTATATTTGACCTATTAGAATATCACTATTCTTCTTATTATAAACACATACTTGCACAATAAGTGTATTCATGATAGAGAGGGTGGGTACTTACGCAACATAAAACACACATGAAATCACATAAAACAATGGGTTCCACTCTAGAGGAATCTACTTTAGATTTCATGTCTGTTTAAATGTACGTATAAAACATGCTTAAGAAGTGATAATAGGTTAGATGGTAGACAACTGAATATGCCAGCTAGGACTAAAGTATGTTACTGAGTTTTTAATCCTCATTGGACAAATCCTAGAACAAGGAACATTCATTTTATACCTTGTTTCTATACACACATCAGATGGATTTAACTACTTAAATAATCTCATGGGTCTATTGCTCTGATCCCACCTATGTCTCTTTGTCCCTTTTCCCCACAGTTTTTCTGACAAAAACTGTGGATTTTTTTTTTTTAACTGTTCATTTCCAAAGACAGCTTAAGAGAGGGAGACATATTGAAATACATGTGCAGGGAGCTGTTGGAACCCACACAGATGGGCTTGTGAGCAGCATTGGTAATATTAGTGCAGAGAAACCAATGTAAGTGTTAAGATTTGGGCCTATTATAACAACTGCTAAAATTATGGCTCGTTTTGATAGAAACATGTCCAGCTCAAAATCTAATTTCAGGCAACTCTTCACTAAGCAGAATCATACTATCTTATCTGTGCTTTCTGTGTACTTTGCTTTTTTCTGACTATTCTAATTGATCAAGGCACAAGACTTCTTTGAAAAATCACCAATCAATTTAAAAGCAGTAGTTTTAAAATTATGAATACTTGGAAATGTCCTTAATTCTAAAGGAATGTGCAGCTTTACATAAATGGCCAGCTTTTTTTTAAAAGATTAATATTTACCTTTTCTTTCCAGTTTAAAATACAATAAATAAGTCCATCTCCCAAAGACAACTTCTTCTAATACAAGTCCCCTTCTAGGTTTGTTTGTCTTTTTTTGGATGCATTTTTACATAACCCTGACCATCCTCCATATACAGTTTTTATCCTGCATTTCAAACATTAATGTTTTTCCATAGTACCAAAATTTCATGCATGTAACTTTAAAACCCATCCAGTGACTGTACCATCATTACCTTAATCTCATAATACTGCACACTTAAATTTCCTATTATAAAAATGCTCTAGTGAGCGTCTTACTTTTATTTCTTTTATTGAAAAATATCAATCAGGGTTCACAACCAGAGAAGCAGAACCAGTAGGAGATATACATTAAAGACTTTAAGAAACTGGCTCACGTGATTGTGGAGGGAGCTAGGCAAGTGGGGAATCCCGAGGGCAGGCTGTCAGGAAAGGCAGGCTGGAACTCTCTGGAATGGGCTAAAACTGCAGTCCGCAAGCAAAATTTCACCTTCTGGGAAGCTCCTCTGCTTTTGGTTCCTTTTAACGAATAAGGCCCACTCAAACCATCTTACCGTCTCCTTTACTTACAGGCAGTTGATAAGGGTTTTCAATCACATCTAAAAAGTACCTTCAGAGCAACACCTGGATAAGTGGTTCTGAGAAACTGAGAACTGTAGCTTAGCCAAGCTGATGCAACCAAAGACCATCGGATTCAGTTTTCAAAAGTAGAATTACTGAGTAAAGGGGATTAAAATAATAATAATAAAAAAGAAGATATATATAGATCTATCTATCATCTATCTATCTATCTATCTATCTATCTATCTATCTATCTATCTATCATCTATTCATTTTTTTTCCCTAAGGGGTCATCATGATGTTTCTATGCTTTCCAATTCTATTCCCGCCTTTTTTGGAGGTAGGTAACCAGATTGCTGACCCTACTACAGGATGAATCAGTAACACACTCGGGAGTGCTCCTAAAATAAAAAAGTACTAGTGTCTCAAGATAAGCACATCATTTCCTGGTAGCAAGTAATGAAGGACCCTGCTTT
Organism: Ursus americanus; assembly: GCF_024610735.1. NCBI lineage: Eukaryota > Metazoa > Chordata > Mammalia > Carnivora > Ursidae > Ursus > Ursus americanus. The sequence continues at coordinate 60,199,457 of NC_142139.1, forward strand.
CCCAGGACATTTTGTCTGCCTTCTCCATGTCAACATGCAGCCTCCTGAGCACTGAGTGAACCTTCCTGAGTAAGAGCCCAGATATATTTATGGGTGGGAATATAAATTACTAAATACTATTTACTCTTTATAGGAAATGTCTTAGCCATTTGGGGTGGGGGGACATAGAAAAGTATTAATCCTGTCCTCAAAAAGCCTAAAGACAGTAATTTTCAAATACTTGATATTATATTCATAGCAAGGTTCATTTTTATATATTTCTCTGGGAAACGAAGTTAACCCATGTCTTTAAAATCTACATAACCATAAATAAAAGGCAGACTTTCTGAGACCCTCGCTGTTTCAGTAGATATGTGTGAAGGTCCACATTATTTTATCTTTTGAAAATAAAGGCAGAGGTTTAGTGCAGTGATTAGTTGGAGGGATTTGGGGATGAGAATTTATTTAGCTGAATTCTCAGTTCTACCATGCACTACTTTTTTTTTCTTTTTTTCTTTTTAGATTTTATTCATTTATTTGCCAGAGAGAGAGCAAGAGAGCAAAGCAGGGGGAGAGGCAGGCAGAGGGAGAAGCAGGCTCCCTACTGAGCAAGGAGCCTGACGCGGACCCCATCCCAGGATCCAGGGACCCTGACCCCAGCCGAAGGCAGATGCTTAATCGCTTAATAGCTTAATTGACTGAGCCACCCAGGCATCCCCATGCACTACTTTTTAAAAGCTGGACAAATAATCTCCCTAAGCCTCAATTTTACCATTTATAAAAGGAAGATAATCTTGTCTTTCTCGTGCGGTTGTAGGAGTATTAAAGGAGCCAATAAAGGTAAAATGTGTGGTGTACAGGCTGGCACGTGACGTGTAGGCATATGTATGAGTAATCCCCGCCCCCAACCCCCGCCCCATACTGTCTGTTTGCTTTCTGTCCTCCGCCCCTCATCCCAATGTCTCAAGCAGTTTAGGAGCGGGACAGAAAAATGAAACTGGCTTGCAAATCATTCTTAGTTCTTCAAAGCCTCAAACTTTCAGAGAATTTACGTTTTGCAGGAAGCAGGAAAAGAGTGGGGTGTCATTTGAAGACAGAGAGAGAGTGCCTTGAGAAAACCATAAAGGAGCAAATGCTCACCCAGAGTACACAGAGGGTCCCCAAAGCTGAGAGAGGAAAGGAGGGGGCTTGTGGACCCTGAGAGCAGAGGGGTCTGCATCCTTCTCCATGCCAGTGCCTGGAAAGCTGGCAAGACTCCCCAAAGGGGTGGGCACTGCAGGGCTTCTCAGGGGGTTGGGGGATGAGCTTAAGCAGGCTCCCAGTAAGTTTTTACCGTGTAAGAGTAGCTGAGGGCTGCCAAAGCCGTAGGGCCACACTGACAGGGACAAGAGATAACTCTGGTAATTGCAAGGACGGTTGCAGGTGCCAGAAGCCCGGATGTCATTTCACGTGATCCCAGAACCAGAGCACAACTCAGGCCTGGGCAGGGACAGAGTCTCAGGAGGACTAAGTTTCGCAGCAGCCCAGTGGAATAGGGCCGAGAAACTGAAAGGAAGTTGATTTATAAAAAATAAAGAGATCAGGTGTAACTGAACTTAAATCCAGGTTCACATTCAACACTTACTCAAAAAGTGTTGATAATGATGATTGTTCAGCTATTACTAATAGGGAAGAAAGCAGAAAAAGGAACATTCTTTGGCAGACATCTCTTAATACTTCCTGTCTACTTATGGGCTTTGCTGGATCAGTAATACCTAATTTTAAGAATTTTGGATCTTTTCTTTCCACTGGCGTTTGCCTCCAGATATGCTTAAATCCCTTTCCTACCCTCAAACCAGCAACCACCAATTTCTCTTGATCCGACCATTCCATCAAGTTCCTCTATCCTCCCTTTTTTTTGATGTCAAAGTTCTTAAGAGTGCAGTCACATTTGGTGTGTTCATTTTCTTAACTCCTACATACTCCCCAACTGATTCTAGTTTGGCTTATCTTTTCTTCTTTGAGGAAAACTATTTTTTTTCTGGAAGACAATGGCCTCTGACCGAATCCGAAGGCTTTTTTTGCCCTGTATCCTATTTAACCTCTGAGTAGCATTTGACACTGTATGTCACTCCCATATGTCACAAATTTTGATTTTTTAAAGGCTTTTTTAAAAACAGTTTTGGGTTTACAACAAAATTGAGAGGGAAGTACAGAGATTTCCACATATTCCCTGCTCTCCCCCCTCCACCTACCCTAATACCCAAATCACTCATTGGAATGGTACATTTTTTTTACTAAGTATGGACCTACATTAACTCATCACAATCACCCAAAGTCCATAGTTTACCTTAACTTTCATTCTTGGTGTTGTACATTCTATGGGTCGGACAAAAGCGTAGTGACATATAATCATCATTTACAGTGTCATCGTGTTTTCGGTGCACTAAAGAGGATTTGTATTTTAATCCAGCACTGTACACAGATGTTTTTAAAAGTATCCACAAAGCAATATTTCTAGAAATAGAGGTCGCACTACCCCTCCTTCTTGAGACCTGCTCCAGTGTCTTATGTTGAATCCTTCAGGTGATGTCCCTCTTAAGGGCCTATTCTCCTGAGCCAATGCTTGCTTTGTCCTTCCTCATTACTTTCTTTCCCTCAACTCTCAAATCCAAGAAGTTGGCAAATCCCGTTCCTTCTACCTAAGACATATTTCTTAGCCATTTTTCTTCCTTCCGGTTTCTACCAGGTAGAAAGCTCTCACTTATCGCTCAGAGTATTTGATAATCCTTAGTTTATTTTCCTGTTACCAGACTTCCATACACTAGTGGTATCTCCTACTATAAACCAAAGCCAATGATTTCCATGTCTTCCCCATAAAGTTCTCCATTGTCTCTCATTTCTGCCTCTCAACTGCCCTCTGGATGAAATCAGATTCTCTCCCTCTATCTCACAGGGTGGTCCTGGATCCACAGAATTAGCACTCCAGGGAACTTGTTAGTAAGGCAAAGTGTTAGGCCTCACCCCAGACCAACGGAAGGCACAACCCTTTAGTCCAGAGAGCTGTGATTTAGCAAGCTGTCCTCCAGGTAATTCTGGTTCTGAACCACTGCCTCAGATGGCGGGGAGAAGAACCTTTTTGTTCTGGTGGCTACTAGGCTTTGAAGCCTGTCCTGCATTTGTATTTCTCACGCACTCCGTGCTCTTCTTTCATTGATGTTCTTGCTCATCCTGCAAATGCCAGACTTCAGGACTGTTCTTTCTTTCTTTTTTAAGATTTTGTTTTATTTATTTGAGAGAGAGAGAGAGAGCAAGTGAGAGAGAGAGAGAACAGAAGCATGGGAGGGAGAAAGAGAAGCAGACTCCCCACCAAGCAGGAAGCCTGATGAGGGGCTCGATCCCAGGACTCTGGTATCATGACCTGAGCTGAAGGCAGACACTTAACAGACTGAGCCACTCAGGTGCCCCCACCGCCCCCCCCAACTTGCATTATCATTTTTTTTTCTTGGCAAATTGTTGTTATTTCTTCAATATCTTCATCTCAAATACTGTGTGAACCCTGACTTCCCTCAAGGAACGTACTTGCCCTGTCCTCCATGAGCATTCTGTTCCCATCTCCATAATAGAATTTACCAGGCTACATTTTAATCGATCCATCTGTTTCCCTATCTATAACATTTTCCTCCAAAGACTGAATTCCTCATGTATGCAGACTAAGTTCTGTACATCTTTGTACCCCTATGGCTTAGCATGCTGTTTTCTGTTTTTTTCTTCTTCTTCTTCTTCTTCTTCTTCTTCTTCTTCTTCTTTTTTTTTTTTTTTTTGCTTCCTCTCTCCACAGTGGATTTAAGACAGTTGGAAAAATATTTTTGAAATGAAATATTTATACTCAGCACCATGGCGGTAATTGAGAAGCTTGGCAACTATTACAACTGTGTAAAGGTCTTCATCGTGTCTCAGACTAACCGGTTGCCTGTTGCTCTTTTGTCCACCTGCGTGCATAAAATGACTAATTATTTGAGAGGTAGACTGATTCCTCTCACGCTCTTACCATATGTTATTTCTATTCCTACTTTATCCATGGGTCCCAGTGGGCCTCTTTATACAACTTCCTATGTGACCCCAAGATTCTGACAACAAGGCTCTAATATTTCCCAGGTGATTTCTCTCCACTGTCCAAAATCCTATTGCTTCAGGCTCAGTAATTTCAATTCCCTCCCCTGTTTGTTTGTAAAATCTGCTTACCCTTCTCAAGTAAAAGAACGCTGTGTGGGTGAAGAGAAGGAATTGAGCAAACGAGACCTCCGTGCTACCCCCTCAGGGTCTGGACTTGGTTTGATGGCCTCTTTCACTAAAATAGAGCCCTCTGTTCTCATATTCATTTGATGAAGATGGACTTTTTTTTTTTTTTAAGGCAATGTTACTCAAGGTGTGAAAATATATTAGTTTACAAAACACGGGAGCTATTTGCTACTTGCAGACAAGTTGAGGTAACTTTGCTATTGTCATGGACTCACTACAGTCTTCAAGTTCCCATAGCTTGGCGTTAAACTGTTTAGTAAATTACTGCATCAAAGCACCAAGTTCAATTCAATAGCTTAAAAACCTAATGCGGTTTCGACTGGGAATTGTGCAAATGAGAATCATGCGCCTTGTTTCTGAGAAATGAAATTAAAAAGTTAAGTCAATAGAGGATTTTAATTACCACTAAAACAAGTTGGAACTTTTTTGATGAATACCTAAGAAAACAAAATCAACCAATACTTCCTAAGTAACCTTTTTATTTCATCAGTGGGCATTTGACTTTCCTTGATTACTTCCACAGATTCACTGTATATGAGACGGAGGAAACCGCATCTGCAAAGCCAGAAGCAGCGTGACTTCTTAAATGTAATTTTCATTGTCATTGAAAGTGACAGAATTTTGACAAAACTCAGTGTTCACTCTGAACTATTATAGCAGTTCATTTTCCAACAGCAAGTAATTCCAACTCGACACGGTGCTTAATGTAGACATTGAGTTCATGTGCTAAATCTCGTAAACCCCTAACTGTTCAATTTACTTCATATGGGGAAAGCTCAGGGTCAACCTGGAGCAGTTTCTCACAGAAAAGAACCAGAGCTGCTACAATACTTTGAACTCCAGGTAAGCGAAAGACATAAAATTGATGGGTTTCTGATGTTCCATTTCAAGATAATAACAATGGATCTATTCTTAAAGAAATGCATAAAACTAAAGCTCTTTTGAGTCAGAGGGTCTAGGAGGAGGCTACATTTGGAGACCAGTTGCTTGAGGTGCGATACGCTGCCCATATGTCTCAATCTGCCATAATGGCGCACTCGAGGCCATAGGTATGACGCTTTTTTTTTTTTCCTGCAGGCTCCGAGGGATCCTCTTCATTCCTGTGTCAAAAGCACAGAACCCCATCCTTTTTTTTTTTTTTTTAAGATTTTATTTATTTATTCAACAGAGATAGAGACAGCCAGTGAGAGAGGGAACACAAGCAGGGGGAGTGGGAGAGGAAGAAACAGGCTCATAGCAGAGGAGCCTGATGTGGGGCTCGATCCCAGAACACTGGGATCACGCCCTGAGCCGAAGGCAGATGCTTAACCGCTGTGCCACCCAGGCGCCCCACAGAACCCCATCCTACAACACATCTCTTCACTTGAACTCCTCAGCTTTTCCCAAGGGCCAGAAGTCGTTAACCACTTACTACGGATTTGTCTCCACTAAGCGTATCCAAGTGTTTATTCCCAACTTTGCCTATCATGTTGGTGTATCTGTTATGTTTATTCAGGGAGATCGATCAGCCTTTCTACACTTTAAAAAATAGTGGTAGGAATTGGACTGACTGTAAAATTGTCTGTGTGCAAGGAAAAGGTATAGAACTTTGTCTTCTACCAGAGAAGTCCTAAGAAGGAGAATTTAGCCTCATATCGTGTTGTCTTTTCCAGCCCTGGAAAGAGGCCATCAAACTCAATGATAAATCCAACATCAGAATCTTGTTCTGATTTGTTTCTTCCCAGTTGTCTTCTCAGAGGGGTTCCCTGAATACCCAGGGAAGTGCTGGCTGAGCCTCCTGGGAAGCAGTGATGTTTGGAGGGTGAGCTCTCTGTGTGTGCTGTGACAAGCTATGTGAAAGTTCTAACCAATAGCCTTTCTGTTTTCATCACCTCTCTGCAGTCCTTGTGATGTAGCTCAGAAAACTAGGTAGATAAGAGAGCTGCTTGGGATCATGTTTGTAGGGAATGTCACAGTGCATCTGAATGGCCAAGGTGTTGCCAGGCGCCCTGTGGATTGATGGAGAAAGTACCCTGTCTTCTCTAAAGGGACTTAATAGCCACAGTCTCCCGCATGGGACCAACTACTTTGACTGAATATTAGGATAAATTATGAAGGGAAACTGAGGAACTTCCTTCCATATTGGTAATTGTTCATTCGTTATTTCACAAAATATTTTTGAAAAAACTGTTACCTGTGCTGAAGACTGCAGTCTGGTAGAGGAAGATGTCTAAACTTGTTGGGGGCACTAAAAAATATAAATTCTGAAATAGAAGGCTTTAAGCCTCCGTGGGGGAAGGGAGGCATAAAAGACATAATAAAAGCCAAAGAATGTTCTAGTTAACTGGTGATAACTAGTTTCCCTTCCCTTTTCCCAGCCAGAGAGAGAGAGAGAGAGAAGATAAATAAAAGAAACAGCATCAGATACACCATGAGTAGTTAGACATTTATAGCTGTTATCTTAAACCTGTTTTCTTTCTTTCTTTTTCCTTTTCTTTTTCTTTCTTTCTTTTTCCTTTTCTTTTTCTTTCTTTCTTTCTTTCTTTCTTTCTTTCTTTCTTTCTTTCTTTCTTTCTTTCTTTCTTTCTTTCTTTCTTTCTTTCTTTCTTTCTCCTTCCTCCCTTCCTCCCTTCCTCCCTTCCTTCCTTCCTCTTAATCCTGTTCAACTAAATGGTTTTATTTGACTAACATCTCAGAAGGATAGGTGGAGGGAGGTGTCATGATGCCTCTAGGCTACTGAAAGAAGGACCAGAGTAGGTAGCCTTGGAGAAAGGAACTCCTCAGAATGTCCCAAAAAAAACCAGTAAGGGGAAAATGGGATTTTCTGGTTTATGTATGTAAAACTGCATTTCATGGCATTTTACTAAAGGTTAATCTTGAGTGATGATGCTTCCAAATAATTTGCTCAAATGTTTATTCATATCATTTCAGTCCGGTTCCTGGTAGTTTAAAGATAACCAATAAAACCACCTTTATTCTAAAATCTGTATGAGATGGTTTATCCTATGGTACACAGAAGGGTGAAATTAGCATAAGGGAATTTAAAAGTGCTTATTAAATATGGTGACTGGTTCTTAATCTTGGGGATAGGAGGGGAGAAGTTCACTAATTAGTGCTGGTCTTAGAAAAACTTCCTGTCTTGTCGGGGAGAAAAGGCTCACAAGAAATACTACAAAATAGTAGAGTCAAGTTTCAAAATGTGTATTATAGATGTTCAGAGAATTGTGTTGATTGTTGGTTTCCATATAAAAAAGCATCGTGAAACTTGTGAGTAGGAGCCCCCAGAACAGAGTATTTTTATAGGCCTTCCACTTACTCCAGAGTCATGTTGGGGAGGTTTCCTAGCATTACCTTAGAGCCCTCCTCTGTAAAGTGGGGAGAAAGATGCCTCACTTGTTTGTGAAAGAGATCAGGATATCTTTGCTACCCCTAAATATGCCACTGTGGCATATTGATTATTTTGAGCTGGAGGCAATTGAGAAACAAGGAATGTAAGAAGAACCCTCTGCCCTTCCTGCAAAGCAGGGCATAAATCTTCCCCTCTCCTGTAGCACGATGAGGAGAGCAACCTTAGCAAGCCAGAGATAGAGAGCGGCACCAAGATCAGACCACATAGACAAACCTTATTAAAAATGTCCTTTATGTGCCACTAGTTCCCCCCGTATATTTTCTAGTCACTTCCACACGGTTTATCTGCCCTAGAAGCCCAAGCTCCCTTTCCTGTATCTGACCACTTTTCCACAATTTATTGGTCCTTGTTAAAATGATATATAAACCCCTGAGTCTAACTGCTTCTTTGGGTTTCTCACTTCTTTTCTGTGAAGCCTCATGTATGTAAAAAATATGAACGTCAATAAAAACTGTTTGCTTTTTTTCCTTGTTAATCTGTTTTTTGTTACAGCAACTCACAGGTCCCCAGCCATTGAGCCTAAGAGGGTAGAGGAAAAGTTTTTCCTCCCCTGCATTTGCTAAAAATTCAATGAAGTAAACTTGTGAGAAGTTGTTGGTTCCATCTTAATTATTTTTTTAGGACTATATTTATTTGTTTGAGAGAAAGAGAGGGGGATTGAGAGAACGAGTGGGAGGAGGGGCAGAGGGAGAAACAGACTCCCTGAGGAGCTGATGCTGGATTTGATCCCACAACCCTGGGATCATGACCTGAGCCAAAGGCAGATGTTTAACAAACTGAGCCACCCAGGCGCCCCATCCTAATGATTTTCAACATGATCACACCAAATTTGTCTTATTCAAATACAGACATAATGTAATAGAGTTAGAAAATATTGTCCTAACCGTCAGTCCAGAATTCTTCTCTGTGAACAGTTTCTGTTCAGAAAACACGTTCATAAATGCTGGGAGGTATCAGCTAGTCACTTCAGAAGAAGGAGGAAGCTTCTATGCATGAAATAAGGGGAGGAATGTGTTGTTTTGCTGCTGAGAGGCATGGGAGGTGGGGTTGGGGTGAAGGAGAAGTGTGGAGTAAGAGAGGTGGGGCCAAGAGAAGAGACAAGCCAGCAAAACAGAAAAGCAGAGAAAAAGAGCCAGGAGAAAAACTTCTGGTAAGTGGTAAAAATGGACCTAGGGGAGAGGACAGTATCATAATTGATGTGTTTTTGTCCCCCACCTCTCCAGTCATCAGTAAAATCACGCATGCTTACAATACAATAAAGGAGCTGTTCTACACCCAGGTCGAGATGAGGCAGCACTTCTTCAGCATGTATGGAACAAGAACCCAAGAAGCAGAGGAAGTCATGAGGTAGTAAGCTGTCCAGAAAGTAGCCAACAATCAAGGAATGGTTTTGGACTTCTGTAGCAAATGGAAATATGGGGTTCAATCCAGTCGTATCTAAACCACCAAGGGTCAGATGAACTCCCATAAAGCACATGACTTACACCAATATTAAAGACACAGGAAAGAGTCCACATTGTTTCAAAGTTCATTCTATGAGTGGGCTGTTATTTTTAACCTGTAGTAAAATTCAGTTTAATCCTTCAGTTTAAATCAAGAATGTTCCAGATCTTGTTTATCTGTACTCAGTCTTGCCTTTTCCTGAATCAAATATATCCTTATGCCTCAATACTCAATTACTCTCACCTACCAGAGATCATGATGATGTAAGAGTCTTTCTTTAAATGGAGTTGCCTTATAAAACCATTTTTTTAAAAGATTTTATTTATTTATTTGACGGAGATAGAGACAGCCAGCAAGAGAGGGAACACAAGCAGGGAGAGTGGGAGAGGAAGAAGCAGGCTCATAGCGGAGGAGCCTGATGTGGGGCTCGATCCCATAATGCCGGGATCATGCCCTGAGCCAAAGGCAGATGCTCAACACTGTGCCACCCAGGCGCCCCTATAAAACTATTTTTGAACCATTCTTCTCACACGGGTATTTTGAAAGTAGTTGTGTTCTTCGCAACTTTGACTACAAAGTCAAGTGTCATTTCTAGAAATTTTATTCAGAGAAACAGTTTCTTCCGGCATCCAATGACATTATGTTTTTCATTTTGGCCACTTCCTCCCTTCTTCACTGAGAGCCCCCAAATAAATTATGCTCCAGGTTCCTGATTCCTTCTTTGGTAGTCTCTGTAACTCGAATTGGAGGTGTGGGAGGAGCTCACATTCAGAGCAAATCCAGACCAAACCAGCTGCAGTAAGGTCAGCCTTATTGACAGAAGTAACTTTTACCTGTGCTGACATCGCAATGAAATGTTACACACCCTCAGTGTCATCTGAAGGCTCCAGGACACTCTCAGAAGATGCTTTAATGGAGACAGACAGCAGATCCCTGGCTGATTCATGCTCATATTAGACGGGCTTCGGGCAGGGAGGAGTCCTTATAGAGCAAATATTTGAGCAGCTGCTGTTAAACACTCTAAGATCGCAGCCTATACAATGGATTCTTATATGTTGGTAAAAAGACACAACTCATTTCCTGTCAGCGCCATTTCTGTCCGAGGTTCTAGCTTAATTTTTGTTGTGTCTCATATCAGATCAGTAAAGTTTTGAACATGGTATGAAGGAAAAGTCCCAGGTTTTTTCCATTCTGTGACACCGATGCAACATTCACAAATAAACGTATAGATGAGAAAATGGTTTTGTGTTCACGTTCTTCAGGAATCTCTCCTATTGTATCCTAATATAAACTGTCAATCAATTTGGCAATTAGATTAAATAAGATGTGAGAGTGTTACTGGGAGTATATTTGTTCTTTGTTTAAAAATAAAAGTCTACATTGCACATGTGACCAAGACATAATAAAAAAAAAAATCGTCAGACCTCTAAAAGTCCCTCAATATCATTAACTTCTTCTTTTACAATGTTTCAGTAAAATAAAAGGCAGTTTATTTCATCATTTTTCCGGGGACCAGGCACTAGAGTAGTATTCTTAAATAGAGCAGACATTTTTATTTATTTATTTATTTATTTATTTATTTATTTATTTATTTATTTATTTATTTATATTTTTAAGATTCTATTTATATATTTGAGAGAGAGAGAGAGAGTGAGAGAGCATGAGAGCAGGGTGAGGTGCAGAGGGAGAAGCAGGCTCTCTGCTGATCGGGGAGCCCGAGGCAGAGCTCAATTCTGGGACTCCGGGATCATGACCCGAGCCAAAGGCAGCCACCTAACCAACTGAGCCACCCAGGTGCCCCTTCAGCAGACTTTATTCCAAAGCCATCATAATGATTGAGCTTTTAAATTTTTAAATCTGAAAGAATTATTTAAAATATACATTATTTTTATCAGAGAATTTATTTTGTCAGTAAACCTTTAAGGAAATTGTTTTTTCTCATGATTTACGCATCTCACAAACCACAGGTAAATGTGAACTGATTACTGGAGACAGAATTTCCTTTCCTTTTATTATAGGCACATTTCTCTGTAACCTATTTGCTCACTCCAATTTTATAGAAACTTCATTTAGCCCTTCAATTAATTCCATGTATTAATTTTAACAGTTTCTGTTGTCTGATAAATATACTAATTTCCGTGGCTAGAAATTTATAGTTCCATGAACACTGTGTGGGTAACATGAGTTTGCTGGCTCTTTTCTATTTCAATTCTATTCTTTCACTGTGGTGAGAATAATCCATTGCTATTAGAGCTCAAATTGCCCACCCAATTGAGTGTTTGAAGGGAGATATATAAGATGTGTGGTTTAAGTTTAAATGGGGAAGGAAATGCACTTACATCGTTTTCACCCTTACATCTTAAGGAAACCAGCGTGGTGCACCGTCTTTATGGCTAATGAGATGAGCAACATTGATTTTCACAGAGGCCGATGCCTCTTTATGATAACGGAAGTCAGAAAAACGCTCCTGTTGATATATGGATTTATAATGATAAATCAAATGTTGGATGAGGAAATCTCAGAAGACATTTTAGTATTCAGAAGTGCTTATAGCAAAATAAGTATAAAACAGTGGAGATAGTTCATTAATACCAGCCACACTCTTTTTCCTTTTTCTTTTCCACTACGTAAAAATAAACTCATCTCCAGATAGCAAGGTGGTGGTGTATACTGGAAAGAATCTAGGGCGTAATTGACCAGATGGTAATTTTGTTCAGATCACTGTAACGAACCAGCTTGACCTTGGATGAGCTGCTTGCATTCCCAAGGCTTCGCTTTCTTATTAGTGAAAGAGGCATATGATAGAAGTCTGTGTACCCTGAATGTAAATGAGGAGAGCCAACGTCTGAACACCAAAATGTCGAAATTCTGCCATCTAGAAGTCTCTGTGGATTTCTTCTTTCAATATATTTACAATAAAATGTTTACTATGATTTTTTTTTTTTTTAATTTCTAGGAAGCATTTCTTTGAGCAGTTCAGAAGGGACCAGCCTCAACAGAGGGAGTCGGGCAGCATAGTTTCCCAAGAATTTTGAGTTCTGTCTGGAATTTGCTCACAGGCCAGGCTAAATACCCCGGTGATCAAAGAAAGCGTATTTCTTTCCTCCTTGACCTTTCCTCGAGCTTCTCTGGCAGAGGCAATTGTACAGAGGGCGTATTCAATGTCATATACTTATCACACACTTGGTACATTGGCCTTGGGCAGTTTGCTTAGTGTCCACCTCACAGGGCTGTTTAAGAGGATCGGAGGGAGCTCTGGGCAGGGCCGGCACGTTGTGAGCCTTCGGTGCTGGTCAGGATCAGTGATCAGCATCCTGCCTTCCTGCTCCCACTCCCTCTGCTGATGGTCAGACAATCTACAGGGAGACTTGTTGCTGTAGCCTCTTAGCTAGTCCTCCCGCCTCTGGCTTCGCTCTTCCCTAATTCAGACTGCATACCAGTATCGGGTTAATTTTCCCAAACAATACCTTTACTTATGTCATTTTCCTATTAAAAGCCATCAATGACTTCCCATTTTCAAAAGGATAAATTTTTTAAAATTTTGAATTTAATTAATAATTCATTAAATTGAACTTAATTAATAATAAGTAAACAATACATAATAAATAAAATTTTAAGTCCTTAACCTTTGTCCAGGACCCTGTGGTTCCCTCAGCTTGTCTAGCCTCAAGTACCTTTATGCCCGTTTGTCCATAATGTGACCAGTCTACACCATGCAAACTGCTTTGCTAGCTGTGTCCCAGACTTGCTTTCCCCTTTCCTTGAAACATCTTGCTTGTTCCTCCATTTGACTATCCAAATTTTACCCATTTCTCAATATAAAATTTAAGTACTACATTCTCGTGAACCTTCTTTTTAAAATTAATGAATTAATTATTTTAAATTCCAGTATAATTGGGACGCCTGGGTGGCTCAGCCTGTTAAGTGTTTGCCTTCGGCTCAGGTCATGATCCTAGGGTCCTGGGATTGAGCCCCACATCGGGCTCCTTGCTCAGAGAGGAGCCTGCTTCTCCCTCTGTCTGCCCCTCCCCCGCTTGTGCTCTCTCTCTCTCTGACAAATAAATAAATAAATAAAATCTTAAAAAAAAAAAACAAATTCTACTGTAATTAACGTGTAGTGTTGTATTAGTTGCAGGTGTACAATATAGTGATTCAACAGTTCTCTACGTCACTCGGTGTTCATCAAGGTAAGCGTGCTAGTAATCCCCTTCACCTGCCTATTTCACCCATCCCCTAACCCACCTCTCCTGAACCTTCTCGACATTTGCCCATGCTCCTTGTTGTTTTCCTTTCTTAAGACTTCTCATACTTTATTTCTCACTCACTGGACTTGACTTTACTTTTTACTTTATCGCAGAGATATGTGCTATTGATCTTTACCTAGAGGAAAGTGTTAATAAGAGCTAAATTCTTCAGGCAATGTAACCTTTCCTTTTTCTTCAGGAAAGTGGAACTATTTAATTTAGCACATCAAGAATATAGGTTTATAGGGCACCTGGGTGGCACAGCAGTTAAGCGTCTGCCTTCCGCTCAGGGCGTGATCCCGGCGTTATGGGATCGAGCCCCACATCAGGCTCCTCCACTATGAGCCTGCTTCTTCCTCTCCCACTCCCCCTGCTTGTGTTCCCTCTCTCGCTGGCTGTCTCTATCTCTGTTGAATAAATAAATAAAATCTTAAAAAAAAAAAGAATATAGGTTTATATGTTGTTTGCCTAACATTTTAGTGCTACCTATGAGTCGTGGGATTTGCCAGTGAAGTTTACTTTGTTTTGCTGGTTGCTATTTGCATGTAAGTGGATCTGTTTGGTTAACTCTGATATAATTCTCCACCTTTTTAAAAAATTTCTTTGCATGCATAAAATCATGTTACCTGAGAGAATGACAATTCTGTTTCAAGGATTATTCAAAGCTTCCTAGCAAGCAAAATGAAACCCAAATTCCTGCTATATATTTTATTGTACTGATTCAATTATATCTTTGCTATTTACATCTCGGTGGTGAAATTTAAATAATATACACGAGAATATTTTGATATCCATAAAGCTGTGTACAGATACTCTTGTTTTATGAGTTATTTTCAAAATGCCAAAAACCAACAATACCCCTTCATTTCCACAGGTTAACAGCAATCTTGGACTCAATCCCTATGTCCACTCTCCCTCCAAACTGGTTATGATTACACTTCCTCGGGTTTGTGAACCTTATTTACACGGGAGGAAAAAGAGAGACAGGTCGTCACTGGTTAAAAGAAGCATACATGCATGTTTGGGACCACTCCCAGAAAATTTCAGAGGAGGCGGGAGTTTGCCCTGTCCCAGTGAGCAAGTTCTCTTTCCCACCCCCGTGCCAGAGATGGTCCAGCTTCAGCTAACCATTCAGATCTTGGCTATGCTGTTAAGACTCTTTCTTTTGAAAAGACGTGGACAGAATCCTGAAAAGAAATACATATATATTTCCCCATTCTAAGATGTACTGTCTTCAAAATACTAAATATACAACAAAGCAATACACAGGAAAAAGAGTACGATGTTATTATTTTTCAAAAATGGGTAAGAATAGGATGGAAAAAGTAATGAAGTCAAGAGGAGACTTTGAGTTTCTTTTTTTTTCCCATTTTTTAAATTTAAATGCAATTAGTTAACATATAATGTGTTACTGGTTTCAGAGGTAGAGGTCAGTGATTCACCAGTTGTGTGCAACACCCAGTGCTCATTAGGTCACGTGCCCTCCTTAATGCCCATCACCCAGTTACCCCATCCCCACCACTCCTCCCCTCCAGCAACCCTCAGTTTGTTTCCTATGATTAAGAGAGACTTTGAGTTTCAAGCATGGATATGAATAACTTTTTTTTTTTAAATCTTGAACTTGCTCTAGTTTGTTTGTTTTCTTTTGTTTTTTTTCTTTCCCAGCAACTACTCCCCTGTGCAGCCTTTGGCTTTGCCTGTAGCCCGTACAGTTGGCCTCCCTGAGTCATCTTGCTTCTCTGCTTCTACGAGGTATTTGCTGTCAGTGAAGGGCTGAAGTGTCACTCTCTACATGCCACAAACTGGTGAGTTGACAGGAGGTGGCAGAGGTGTGGGGCCAGTGATGTGGCTCACCCTGGGATGTTAATAGGGGACTCCAGGAACTCAGTAGACAAGTAGCCTACTCTCCCTTGGTCTCGAAATAGTGATCTGTTTTAAAAAAAATAACACTATCAGTATTTACCAATAAATATCAATAATTATCAATAAATTATGAATTAAATCATTATCTTCATAAGAGATAAGTAACCACAGTGCTTTAATGTCCCATATGGAATTTTCTTTGTTGGTAATCAATTCTTACGTATGCTAAGTCGATCAAACTGCTGTTCTTCTGCGGCAGATTTCCTTAATCTGTGTTTCTTTCTCTTAGGATATCAGAGAAATTTAATTTTCATGAGTTTGCTAAACGTTGGCCCTGTCTTTACACACCGGGTCAAGAGACGGGGCACCTGGGTGGCTCAGTCGGGTAGGCGTCTGCCTTCAGGTTCAGGTCGTGATCCCTGAGTCCCAGAATCTATCAGCCTGCACCACATCCGGGCTCCCCACTCAGCAGGGAGTCTGCCTCTCCCTCTGCTCCTCCCCCGTCTCATGCTGTCACTTCTCTCTCTCTTGAATAAATAAATAAATAAATAAATAAATAAATAAATAAATAAAATCTTTAAAAAAATAATATAAACCTGGGTCAGTAGAGTCGTTGGTGTTGGAGTTCTCCAGCACTCAAACTATGTTTAGGCATGATGGATATTGAACCTGGTTAGTCTCATAAGCCACAGGAGCAATAGCTTCCCTCCCTTTTCTATTTTGTTTGCCCTAGTTTTTGCCTGTAGACTAGAAGATGCAATCTAGCATAAGGACCACCTTTATTGCTTTTTAATCCTCTTAGCTAACAATACTTTACATATACATTAGGGCTTCAGAAACGTTTGATCTTATTGATAATGGTAAAAAATGACAGTATTTTACACTTTAGAAAGGTAGTCTTTGCTACAGGACTACATACTTTATAACTGAGCACTGTGATACATTCTCCTAATGCCTGAGCTTGTCTGTTCCTCATAATAATCTCATTTTACAGTGAGGAAATGGACTTGGGAACTTGCTTAAGATTTAGGATGAATATATTTTATGCTAAAAGATAAGTTTGATTCAAGCTGTCTCTGGAATTATTAGACATATTTTATCAGATTTGATTAATGAGAGCTGGCATTTACTGCATTCTTAATATGTCAAGCGTAGTCCTAAGTAAGTGTTTTACATCTATGAACTTAGCCTAACAGCAACACAAGGAGATAGTTGACTATTTATGCTTTGGAAATGCAAAATGCACACGTGAAAAGTTTTAGTAGCTAGGGCACCGAGGTCCTGTAGCTGATAAAAGCCCAACTGGAATTTAAACCATGGAAGTCATTTCAAAGACCCTGCTCTCTACTGATCTGTTATACAGCTTTTCATTTAAAATTAGGCTGTAACCTAGTAGGTGATTATTACTTGGAATAATTTTCTGTGTTTTCCTAGCTAAGCCATTTAATTTTATTGAGCTTTCCTTTTCATTTTTATAAAATGATCTCTTATTGATGTTTCTTTTTTTTTTTTTTTAAGATTTTACTTATCTATTTGGCAGAGAGAGAGAGCAAGAGAGGGAACACAAGCAGGGGGAGTGGGAGAGGAGAAGCAGGGTCTCTGCTGAGCAGGGAGCCTGATGTGGGGCTCGATCCCAGGACCCCGGGATCATGACCCGAGCCCAGGCAGATGCTTAACGACCGAGCCACCCGGACGCCCCATCTTACTGATGTTTCTATATTAGCTTCATAAAAAATTGTTGTTGGGATTCATCATGCGATGTGTTCAATATAAAGCAAGATAAAAATCATCGGTTATACACAAACACACCCAACTGATTTTTGACAAAGGTACAGAGATAATTCAATGGAAGAATTTTCAACAGATGGTGCTGCAGCAATGGGCATCCTGAAAAATGCACTTCAGAGTATTGATTTAAATGCAAAAGGTAAGACTATAAAGCATTTAGGAAAAAAGCAAAAGAGACTATCTCTAGGACTGAGGACTTGGACATGACAACAAAAACATGATCCATCAAAAATGTTTTTGATAAATTGAATGTCAGCAAAATAATAAGCTTTTGCTCTGTGAAAGACCGTATTAAGAGAATAAAAAACACAAGTCACACACTAGGGGACAGTATTTTCAAACCCCATATCTGACAAAGGAGTTATAGCTAAAATGTACAAAGAATTCGCAAAAGTCAACAATAAAAAAAATTTAGAAAATAGACAAAGACGTAAATAAATATTACCCAAGGAGAAGATGCTTAAGGCAAATAAAAACATGAAAGGCTATTCGGCCTCATTTATGAATGTGTATTAAGAAAATGCACATCAAAACGACAACGAGATATCACTCTACACCTATGAGAACAGCTAAAATTAAAAATACTGGCAAAACCAGGGCTGTTTGGGTGGCTCACTTGGTTAAGCTTTGGAATCTTGCTCTCCAGGTCTGGGAGGGGGGGAGCGGGGGCGGGGATGAGGCTGGGGGTGGTCCCTGCTCAGCAGGGAGTCTGCTTATCTCCCTCTCCCTCTGCCCTTCCTCCTGCTCTCTTTCTCTCTTTCTCAAATAAACAAATAAATCTTAAAAAAAAAAAAAATACTGGCAACTCCAAATGCGGATGAGAAAGCCAACAAACTGAATTTCTTACCCATTGCTGGTGGGTATCTAAAATGGTACAATTACTCTGAAAAACGTTTGGCGGTCTCTTCATGGGATTCTATATATTATTTTTGCGTATGAGTTTTGAATTATATCATAATAAAAGGTTAAAGAAATCACATGTGAAACACAGTAAGATGGAAATGGGCTATTGCTGTATTTATCGTTTAGTTGCAATGGTAAAAATAACACTATTCATAATAATGTAAATATAATAGACATGTATGGTTTATTTTTAAAAGTGTTTGCTTTCAGTTGCTTCAGGTTAAAATACTTAAAACATTCTAGCAATTTACGGGGACAAATTCCTTTTCAAATGCTCATCATGGCTTGCTGCAGTAAAGGAAATCATTTTATTTGCAAAAATTCAGACGGACCACTGGATGGCAGTAGAGGTTTGGGATTTTGTTCATTCGGCGTTTGTTGGAGACAAAGCTGAGAAAATTAAGGGCCAAATTTGGTTTGCCCTCAGCAAACAAAAATCTGTAATGACATTATCCATGATTAGCAAGGTTTAAGATCCAAACCCACTCATCAAAAAACATTAGCGTTGGGTAAGTTAAAACTAATAAAGTCTAATAAATAACACTGCCAGAGACTACACGCAGAATAAACCTGTAAAATAAATCTTGGGCTAACCAACTGGATGAAAACGATTTCAGAGGAAAAGAAAGTTTGGCATTGAGCTCTGGACGGCATTTACGCTTTTCTGCTTCAAAATCTTAACTTTCAGAAATTTTAAGCCACTCCTTTATTTCTGCCTCTTCCTACTAATAATTACACAAAATTCAGCTGCACTTTATTTCTTATTTGGGAAAAAGCCTTCTTTTAGATTTATAGATTAAAGCAATCCAGTTTATGAGGCAGAGGAATAAAATTCTGCCGTTTTTATTATATCATATTTCAAAATACTCCACATCTTTTGTTTTGATGAAGCTGAGGAAAAATCCCTGTATCATTTGGTGGGTATTTTGTAAAATGTACTTGCTAGGGGCAAATTGAAACATTGACTAAGCATCAAGTTTCAAGGGATCCTATGTTTCTCTTAATTAATGAGGTTAACTTATTCATACATCTCATTCTAAATACATACTGTCATCAAGGACAATGTTTTTGAGGTATTTTTGAGGTATTCATTTGCATGTGTTACTGTTCTTTCGTGTCATTTTAATGTCCATGGAATAAAATGATGGCTATAGATCTGGGACTGTGTATGTCGGAGAGACACATTCCAAATCTCACTTGAACATTCATAGTAGTGTTAAAGCAAATTTCCACATGAATCAGGCATTGTAATGACTTTTTTTTTAAGTATTTTATTTATTTGTCAAAGAGAGAGAAAGCACAAGCAGAGGGAGAAGCAGACTCCTGGCTGAGCAAGGACCCCGACATGGGACTCCATCCCAGGACCCTGAGATCGTGACCTGAGCCAAAGGCAGGGGCTTAACCCACCAAGCCACCCAGGCATCCCGATGGCATTGCAATGACTTTAACAACCAAATGGTTCCATTTTGAGTCTGCCTTCCATAGCGCCCTCCAAACGTTATGGATGCTAGACAATGAGAGAGAAGTGAAATGTCTTATAATGAGAGGTCCACAGTGAGGTCGGGATGGTAATACAGTGTAGCATTGTTGTGGGGTTTGAGTGTGAGAGTGCTTCGGAAGAGTTTAGTGTTGTGCCTGTCCTGGATGCAGATGCCCAACGAATCCCATGGGCTGCGACTACCTGGCTGGGATCAGTAATGGGTAAGTTAGAGCATTCTCCTCCAAGCATGCCCACAGAAGTGACCTGATTGGGATCGAAAGATCCTAAAGCATAATATATGCTACTAAAGCATAACAGACCTGTAGCATGGTAGAGCGTTTTAAAATAAAGAGCTAGGGATGCCTGGGTGGCTCAGTCGGTTAAGTGTCTGCCTTTGGCTCAAGTCATGATCCCAGGTCCTGGGATCAAGCCCCACATCAGGCTTCCCGCTCAGTGGGGAGCCTGCTTCTCTCTCTCTCCCTCTGCTGTTCCCCCTGCTTGTGCTCTCTCTCTCGCTCACTCTCTTCCTCAAATAAATAAATAAAATATTTAAAAATAAAATAAAGAGCTAATATTAATGCCTTAGTAGAGGGAAGACTCTAATATTTTCTCCAATCAAGGGCATCTACCTTCTCAGGAGACACTTGCCCCAAGTCTTGTCCTTTATTAAAAACCCTCACTTGCAGAGAATTTGGGACTTTTGAGCATTAGCTCCCCATTCTCCTGGGTGGCGCCATAGCAATAAATTGCCTGTCTTCCCTGCAAAGTCTCCGGGTCAGTTTTAATGGGCTTGCTATGCATTGGGCAGATGAACTCGGCTTTGATTCGGTTACATATTACCCTAGAAAAATAAAATTGTCTATTTTCTCTGTAGTTCTGTAAGTTAATAATAAAATCGTTAACTCATGAATAATAGGAGTAAGTTTACTACAGTCGTTCTGTAATGAGAGAAAACAACTAAAATGCCCTCGCCTCTTCAATGTTTATCACTATCTACTTTTGCCTTCGCTCTGATAATAAATATGATCTTGGATTTTGAAATTTAGAGGTTTTCTAAAGACAATTCTCTGGGTTCACCAAGGCTAATGAAGAGAGGTAGTCGACTCATCAATAGTGTGTCTTAAGAATCCACGGGGCATATGCTTTTTATCACGTTTATTTTTCTTAAAAACTTGGCATGTGCTCAGGCACCCGATAATTTTGCCTAAAATGTATTTTTCACTCCTTTTTGTTCGACTGTCTCCAATCCCTACCCCTCCAACCCCCACATTTTTCTGATTTCCTCTTTGCTTGTGACTTTTCCACTTGAAAATCTATCCTGGATTCAAGCAACTCTTTCGGAGGGTGTATGGATTACAGATAGCTACAGACGGTCAGAGAATATGGGCCTGGGGCTCAGAATCTAGGTGTTACTTTCCATGAAGAGGATTATATACTAACCTTAGAGGGAAACATATCACCATCATTTTTAAAAGCCTCAACCTTGCCCAAATGATCGGAAGTTGCATTTTGTTTCTTGCAGTTGGTCTCCAGAATTTCCTAGCAACAATTTTTCAGCGACTTCTTTTCAATACTTTTGGGAAAAGCACCAGGGGAATAGATTAATGTTTTACTATAAGAGTTAATTTGATTCATGTGCTCAGCATCTGTACTCCAAAGCAGCACATTCCTGAGAAATTGCCTGAATCTTTTCACAAAAGAAACCGTCCCCTGCATTACAAAGGAGAGGCCCCTTGGAACTAATCTCATGGCAAATTTCAATACTTTGCGCTTTAAAATAGTAATGGAGATCAGAGCATTCTCCTCCAAGCATGCCCGCAGAAGTGACCTGATTACCCTGCCTTATTGTTGACACGGAACCTATTTTTGAATGTTCAGATTGAGTCTTAAACAGCATCTGAGTCATCCTCATCTCGGTTCTCTCAGCAAAGTAGCAAGAGGTAATGACTCCATTTTTATTCATGCTGACATTAAAACAGAGAGGTCGAATATGCTGGAGTAGATTGTTTCCAAACCCTTTTGGAAGAGCGTGGCTATACATACCAAACGGGTGCGTTTACTTTCGAGCTGCGCTACCAATTTCATGACTGAGTAGAGTCAGGCAAAGGAGCAGGAAAAAAAAAGAGGTGCAAAATTGTTTTAGTAACTAGTATATGCCTGACATTGTTCTAGGCACTATAAAATGGCTTTAGCACCAGATCTTCAGAACCCTATGGTAAAATTTCCTTTTACCCTCAAGGAAACAGGAATTCAGCAAGGTGGGGTGACCTTGATCACATAGCGTGGAGCAGGTCGAATATATTTTCAAGCCCTGGTTTGTCTGTCTCAAGACCTAATCCTTTTTGGAACCCTTGTGCACTGTTGGTGAGAATGTAAATAGGTACAGCTGTGTGGGGAAACAGTATGAAGGATCCAGCAAGCCCTCTTCTGGGTATATATGCAAAGGAAATTAAATCAGTATCTTGAAGAGACACCTGCCTTCAATGTTCATTGCAGCATTATTCACAATAGCCAAGATATGGAAACAACTTATAAATAGCATACACACACACACACATATACATATGGAGAATATCATTACATTATATATTTATATTATTGTTATAGATATTACTATATATTATATATTGTTATATAATATGTACATAATATATACCTTAGGAGGAATTGAAATATAAATTGAAATATAAATATAAATTGAAATGGTCTCTAAGCAGGAAAATCAGCATTTTGCTCCTTAAAAGTATTTTCGAGTTGATTTAGAGTGTGCTATAAGGATCACAGATTTTCCTCTCTAGGCTGAACTTCTCCAATCAGAGTATCAATTATTCAAGGGGCAGAGCCATATCTTACTCATTCGTGTCCTCAGAACATAACAGAAAATGCTGGTGTATATTTCAGTTTGGTCGAATTAATGAGCAATTAAGATATTCTTTCTTGGTAACTTTCCTGGAATCCCAGCTTGGTCAAACACCCCCTCTTCCAGACATCCGGGTTAGAGCGGATCCCTGACTTCGGCAAATCAACCACAAGCTGACTGTGGTGGGAGAGTCTTGATGTAACTAGGAGTGCCTGGAAGAACACATGTTGATAGCACAGTGACTTCCAGAAAACTTGCCACCAGGTTCGCCATCCTCCAGTTAAATACTTCTGCGGTAAGTTGTGAAAATGGGGTAATGGCTCCTGTATCCTTCCTTTTAGATCATGAGATCTAAGCACATGATCAAAATATCCCAAGCAAAAAAAAATTTTTTTAAAGGTGACTTTGTGGCAATGCCTGGAATTTCAAACCCTTTTGTCTGATGAGTATAATGGTTTTTCTTTTTCTTTTTTTTTTAAAGAGATTTCTAGGGAAATACAGTACCTTAAAAATTTTATTTAGCAAATGTTTATTGAACAATCAGGAAAATAAAATAATCTTTTGTCCTTATTCAAACCATTTTCTGGAAGTTGCAGATACATATGTTTTAAAATATGACCATTGGTTTTGAAATAATTTGTTGATGTCCAGGGATGGAGACACCATCCTTAGCCTATGAGTGTTAGTGAGTTTTAGCTATTGTCATCATTATTACCGATACTAACATCTTTAATTACCTCCATTCCTCACCCCCTCCAATTCCCATTGTCATCCACTTCTTTCTTGATCTAACCCAATCTTCTCCAGCTTGACCCAAGTCTGGCTTATGGACTCATGCTGTTTCTACTCCCCTAAGTCCAGCAAGAGTCATAAGATTGGATTTTCTCCCCAGAAAGCAAAACTTAAATCTCCCGCATCTCTTCCTTGACTTGCTAGAAATCTGGAAGCTAAAAAGGAGCATCAAAACTGTCCCCACAGCCACTTCTGCACACATTTACCTCCAGTGAAGTTAATGACAGCTATTTCTGCAGCATTGGAAGAGATGACTTAAGCGTATAAGAGAGAATGGGGGAAGACAACAGGAGTATTAGAAAGGAGTATGCCCGGGCACACCTCGGAGATACTGTGGGCTTGGTTGCAGACCACCTCAATAAAGTGACTAGCACAATAAGTGAGTCACGTGAAGTTTTCGGTTTCCCAGTGCATATAACATTTATGTTTACATTACACTGCCGTCTACTGAATGTGCATTACGTCTAAAAAACAATGTACATATCTTAGTTAAAAAATAATTTATTACTGAAAAATTCTATCATCTGAGCTCTTGGTGAGTCATAATCTTTTGTGGCCAGAGGGTCTTGCCTTAGCACTGATGGCTGCTGACTGATCAGGGTGGTGGTTGCTGACGGTTGGGGTGGCCATGGCAGTTTCTTAAAATAAGACAACAATGAAGTCGGCCTCATCGATTGACTCTACCTTTCAAGAATGATTTCTCCATAGTGTGTGATGTTGTTTGATAGCATTTTGCCCAGAGAACTTCTTTCACAGTTGCGGTCAATTTTCTCAAATCTGCCACCACTTTATCAACTACTTTTATGTAACATTTTAAATTGTTTGCTGTCATTTCAACAATCTTCACATCATCTTCACCAGGAGTAGATTTGATCTCAAGAAACCACTTCCTTTGCTCATCCATAAGAAAAAAAATCCTCATCCGTTCAAGTTTTATCATGAAATTGCAGCAAATCAGCCCCATCTTTAGGCTCCATTTCTAACTCTAGTTCTCTTGTTATTTCCACCACCTCTCCAGTCAATCCCTCCACTGAAGTCTTCAACCCCTCAACATCATCCATGATGGTTGGAATCAACTTCTTCCAAATTCCTGTTCATGTTGATATTTTACCCTTCCCATGAATCACAAATCTTCTTCATGGCATCTAGAGTGGTAAATTCTTTCCAGAAGGTTTTCAATTTACTTTGCCCAAATCCATCGAACAAATCACTATTCATGGCAGCTAGAGCCTTTAGAAATGTATTCCTTAAATAATAAGACCTGGAAGTCAAAATTACTCCTTGATCCATGGGCTGCAGAATGGATATTGTGTTCACAGGCATGGAAACAACATGAATCCTATTGTCATCTCCATCAGGGCTCTTGGCTGACCAGGTGCACTGTCAATAGACAATCATATTTCGAAAGGAATCTTTTTTTCTGAGCAGTGGGTCTCGCAGGGGGCTTAAAATACTCAGTAAATCATGTTATAAACAGATGTGCTGTCATCCACATATGTTGTTTCATTTATAGAGCACAGGTAGAGTAGATTTAGCACAGTTCTTAAGGGCCCTAGGTTTTTGGGGTGGTCTATGAGCATTGATTTCAACTAGAAGTCACCAGCTGCATTAGCCCCTAACAAGCAAGTCAGCCTGTCCTTTGAAGCTTGGAAGCCAGGGATTAACTTCTCTCCAGCTATGAAAGTCCTGGATGGCATCTTCTTCCAATAGAAGGCTGTTTTGTCTACATTGAAAATCTGTTGTTCAGTGTAGCCACCTTCATGGATTATCTGAGCTGGAGCTTCTGGAGAACTGGCTTCTGCATCAGCCCTTGCTGCTTCATCTTGTGCTCTTCCGTTATGGAGACGGCTTCTTTCCAGAAATCTCAAGAACCAACCCCTGCAACTTCAAACTTTCCTTCTGCAGCTTCCTCATGTTTCCTGGCCTTCATAGAACAGAAGAGATTTGGGGCCTTGCTCTGTATTAGGCTTTGACTTATGGGAATGTGGTGGCTGGTTTGATCTTCTATCCAGACCACTCAAACTTTCTCCATATCAGCAATGAAGCTGTTTCATCTTAACATTTGTGTGTTCAGTGGAGGAGAACTTTCATTTTCCTTCAAGAACCTTTCCTTCGCATTCACAGCTGGCCAACTATTTGATACAAGAGGCGTCTTGGCCGATCTTGGCTTTTGACATGCCTTCCTCACTAAAATCATTTCTAGCTTTTGATTTAAAATGTGAGATGGGACTCTTCCTTTCACTTGAGCACTTAGGGTTTATTATACGATAATGTTGTAGGGCTGTTAATTGGCCTAATTTCAATATTGTGTGTTTCAAAGAATAGGGAAGTCCAAGGAGAGGGAGAGAGACAGAGGTATGGCTGGTGAGTGGAGCAGTCGGAACATAGACCACATTTCTCGAAGTTTGCTGAAACTCTTAAAAATTTTCAATATGTTTCAGTTTATCTTTTAGCAGTACTATCAAGGCACTCTTCTTCTCTTATTAACCTAGCCCCTGTTTTCTGTGACGCCACAAGAGGGGCAAATGAGCATACACACACACACACACACACACACACACACACACACACAGATTGCTGGCATTTCTCTTCTCAAGTGTCATATCTTTAAAGAGTGTGATAAGGATTGTACTAGAGATAGTGGCACTCATATTTCTCAAAATTGATGCAATTATGTGGAACCTTGTGACTAGCTTTGGTCAACGATTGTGGGTAGAAATGATGTGTAATGTTTGTTACCTTAGCATAACAGCCTCTCTCAACTAATACAGGTTTTGCACAAGATACATCACAACACACTTTACTTTTTCAGATATCAGCAACTTTATTTTCCTATTGTGAGAAAAATCTAGAAAGGTATATTGTGACAGTTAAAGGGTCCCAGTACTGCATCAAATTTCTAGCTTGGGAAGAAGAGGGGGACCCCATTTTTCTAGTTGGGGTAGTCTGTAATTTTTCAGAGGACAGACAGATCAAAGTGACTATCCCATCTTAAGAGGACTGGGAGACTACTTAGGTAGAATTTCAGAGAGCTAATGGATGCCTTCTCTCTTAGGGGACAAACAGGGCTATGCAGGACATTACTCATCTTTGCATAATTTAAACATATTTTTAACTTCCAATTCAAATGTTTAAATGTTTAGTGTTAAATGTTTAAACATTCAAATCCTGTTAATCACACATTTTAAGTAGCAGAGTCAACACTGGCAGTCATTACATTATCTCGAAAGAAAATGCACCTTAAAATCAATTAAGCTCATCCATTTGAATATTCAACAAATGATAATACAGAAGTTAAATATTCTCCCAAAAACCAATTTTTGACAATCATCAGAGTGCTAACATTATCTTTCAAGAAAGGAATCACCTAGCGATGCTGTGTAAAAGAAAACCTGTCCATATCTCATATTGCCCCGGTACAACCAATGCTCTTCTTTCCGCCGGTATTCTGAGATAGTAGCCTCTATAACACGCAATAAGTAGGGATAGAGTTGGTCCAATTTTCCAATGTTATTGCTGCAAAGGTACATTTTACAGTCTCCATCAGATTTCTGCTCTACCATCTGAGGGCCCAATTAGAATCAAAGCAGCAAGTAAAGATCTAATACTTGTAAGTATTCCATTGAGGTTGTTAAAATATAACTTTGACTCTCTCCAAAACTTAATTACTAATAGCCTCCTGTTGACCAGAAGCCTTACCGATAACGTAAGCAGTTGAGTAACACCTATTTTATAGGTTATCTGCATTCTTACAATAAAGTAAACTAGAGAAAAGAAAACGTTATTAAGAAAATCATAAAGAAGAGAAAATACGTTTATTTATTAGGAAAAATCCACATGTAAGTGGACTTGTGCAGTTCAAACTCGTGTTGTTCAAAGTTCAATTTTATTATAAAGTTAAAGATTAGGGATATCTGTGTCAGAACCAGAAATCTAATTCTGTGTATCTCTTGGGGACCATAGCTAAAGAAAAGGCAACACTTTCGTGTTTTTCTTAACAAGACTTGTACATCAATCAAGATTTGTGTATTTGAGCTGTCAAATTTGAAACTGTCTGCCATTTTGGATTTACTTTATAATATATATAATGCTTCTGGGTTGAAACCCTTCTGAAGATATAGAGAGACTTTCTCCTTTCCCTTGGCTATTTCCACCCCCCTCCCCTTTCCTCTTTCCACATCAAATCTTTTTTACATGTCGAATACTATGCAAGGTACTGGAGATGATAGTAAACAAAATCAAACATGACTCATGTCAGCATGGTACCTTCGATAGTGATGGAGGAAGGGATTAAACACACAATCCCCTAAATAATATTTAATATAATCTCCTAAAGTATATTTGTGGTAAGGACAGTAAATTGATCCTGTATAGATTTGTATCATCATGTAGCCAAAGGGTGTGATCTAGTTTGGAGATGAGGCAGGTTTTCCTTGAGGAAGTGATAATAGAGATGGAATCTGAGTAACAATACATTTTAGCAAATGAAATCGGAGAGGAAGAGTATTCCAGGCGGAGATAACAGAATGTGTTAAGGGTTTGTGTTCAGAAGATACTCAGACATTTCGTTTTTCATCTGTAGTGGTTTGAGTCTTTTTTAAAATATCTTCCATGTCTCCACATGCTCAATGCTTCTTGAATATGCA
The DNA here is from genome assembly GCF_024610735.1 of Ursus americanus. Lineage (NCBI taxonomy): Eukaryota > Metazoa > Chordata > Mammalia > Carnivora > Ursidae > Ursus > Ursus americanus. Next base: position 60,227,124 of record NC_142139.1, read on the forward strand.
GCATACAATTATACTAGCTATTTGATGTTCTTGTCTACTAAAATCTCTATGATTTCTGGGTCTGTTTCTATTGATTGATTTTTCTCCTCATCAAGGGGACATTTTTCTGCTTTTTAGGTGTCTAGTCTTACTTTTAAAATTTTTTTTAAAGATTTTTTATGGGGCGCCTGGGTGGCACAGCGGTTAAGCGTCTGCCTTCGGCTCAGGGCGTGATCCCAGCGTTATGGGATCGAGCCCACATCAGGCTCTTCCGCTATGAGCCTGCTTCTTCCTCTTCCACTCCCCCTGCTTGTGTTCCCTCTCTCGCTGGCTGTCTCTATCTCTGTCGAATAAATAAAATCTTTAAAAAAAAAATAAAGATTTTTTATTTATTTGACAGAGAGAACAAGCAGGGGGAGTGGCAGGCAGAGGGAGAAGCAGGCTCCCCCTCTGAGCAGGAAGCCCAATGCAGGTCTCAATCCCAAGACTCCGGAATCATGACCTGAGCCGAAAGAACACATTTAACCAACTGAGCCCCTGGATGTCTGGTTAGTCTTGATTGTATGCAGAGAATGTAAATTTTACCTTGTTGGGTGCTAGATATTTTTGTATTTCTATATATTCTTGAATTTTATTCCAGGATAAATTACTTGTAAATTACTTGTACTACTAAATTACTTGTAAAGAGTGTATAGCTTTACTTCATTTTAAGTTTTGTTAGGTAGAATCAGAACAGTCTTTAGGGCTAATTAGTAAGGCAGTAATCTTTTGAGTATTCAATCCAATGGCCCTTGTATGATGAGATTCTCTGTTCTCACTGGTGGCCACTCGAGCTATTCCCAGTTTTGGGTGAGCCCCAGGGCTGTGTCCTCTGTGCCTTCTGAGTGTTTCTTTCTCTAGTTACTGGTAGTCTCACCACGTACAAGTGCTGATCAGTACTCAGCCGGGGACTCAAGGATGACCGTCTGTAGATCTCTGGAGCTCCCTCTCTGTGTAAGTCCCTCCTCTCCAGTTCTCTCTGCTGTGAGCAACAGCTGCCTTGCCCACCTGGAGCCCTCAGCTCCGTCTCCTCCATGCGGGTCAGTCAATAAACTTCTGGGCTCTTTCTCCGGTGCCACATCTGGAAAGTCTCTAGTCAGTGAGCTAGGACAAATACAGGGCTCACCTTGCTTGTTCCCTCTCCTTCAAGGATGAGACGTCCCATATTATTGGTTGTCTGATGTCTGTAAACCATTGTTTCATATCTTGTCCATTTTTATGGTTGTTTCAGGTGGGAGGGTAAATCTGGTCCGTGTTATTATTATTTTTAAGATTTTATTTATTTATTGGTCAGAAAGAGAGCACAAGCAGGGGGAGCGACAGACAGAGGCAGAAGCAGACTCCCTCCTGAGCAGGGAGCCCGGTGCAGGGCTCGATCCCAAGACCCTGGGATCGTGACCTGAGCCGAAGGCAGATGCTTAACCGACAGAGCCACCCGGGTGCCCCTAGTCAGTGTTATTCTTTATTCCATGTTGGCAGACAGTGGAAATTTGAAAGGCTGTGACAAAATGTCCGTCTGGCCAGAATTATATGCTGCCAGATGACACTAGATGAGTAGACTGGGAACAGGTCATATATTGATCTAATTTGAAAAATATTAACATACCTTTCTCTTTTTGCCCTTTCATATACACAATGTGTACGCGTCAGCTTCAAGCACCTGTTGACCTCGGGGTGGGATTGACATGCTTGGGACACAGAAGCACCCATATGCTGGGAGTACAGGATGGTGCGAAGTGAGCTGGGCGGCCTGGAGAGCCTAGCTGGGAGTAAGAGGATACAGTGTACAGGGACCGAGTATGGTTGAGGCTGGCAAAGAACCTGTCCAGGAGGTTGATGAGATCAGTAGGACTTCATTTCCAATGCTGGGCGCCGGGAGGCAGGGGCTGGGGGGAGGATCCCAGAATAGCCACTTCATGGTCCAGACCAGCCAGGATCTGAAGAATGTCCTGAGAAATCTCTGAAGAAACTCATGAAGAGTTTCAAATAAGCTTCGCCCCCCACTACCTTCAACCCCCCCCCCCCAGTATATCATGGGTCACCTCTACTTCCCATAAGCTGTTGCCTAGGAGGAAGATGAAGAGAGGAGATAGAACTTAGGTTTTTTTTTTTTTTTTTTTTTAATGATTTTATTTATTTATTTAACAGAGAGTGAGAGAGCGAGAGAGAGCGCACACATGTACAAGCAGGGGGAGCTGGAGAGGGAGAAGCAGGCTCCCCAGTGAGCAGGGAGCCCGATGCGGGACTCCATCCCAGGACCCTGGGATCATAACCTGAGCTGAAGGCAGATGCTTAACCGACTGAGCCTCCAAGGCGCCCGAGGTTTAGCATTTAGTCAACTCATCTAAACAATCTGACACTGTGTAGATGGGCATGCACCAAAATTTCCCCTCATCTGACTTTTCAGATTCCTTTCCTTCAGCTACCCTTCAGGATGAGAGCTTTTGAGTAATGGTAGATCAGTTAATAGGAAACAAAGTGGCTTTTTCTTTCCTTTGTAAAAATGTGTCTACATTTAGCGTGAGTAAATCTGCAACCTCACTGCGAGGTTAAGAATCTCTGGCTTGGGGCGCCTGGGTGGTTCAGTCGGTTAAGCGTCTGCCTTTGGCTCAGGTCATGATCTTGGGGGATCAAGCCCTGAGTCGGGCTCCCTGCTCACTGGGGAGCCTGCGTCTCCCTCTGCTGCTCCTCCTGCTTGCTCTTGCTCTCTCGCTCTCTCTCTCTCAGATACATAAATAAAATCTTAAAAAAAAAAGAAAGAAAAGAAAAACAACTCTGGCTTAACAATGGGAAGCCAATTGAATCTTTTAAAAAGCATACTTGGTGGGCTTTTGTGTTTTCTGTTTTGTGTTTCAAAAGTTTACTTCCACAAGGGTGAGTGACTGGAAGCTTAGAGGCCTTTCAGAGACTTTTATAGAACTAACTGCAAAGATTAATTGAAAAAAGTCATATTTAAGAAAAATAAAGATTTTAAGAATAATCCTAGTAGTATATTGATATCTAAAGATTTTATCACCATTCCAAAGTGCCTAGATGACTATACTAATAAAAAATGCTAGAAGAAAGGCAATCTCATTTTTTATAAATGTTAAGCCATTTTGATACCAAACCACTATTTCAAAAACGTCTTCATCTTTTCTCAGTGAGAGAAAAATCTATTCCAAGAAACTGTAAAAGATTATCATAATAATTTTTTTTCTTTTTCAAGAATTTCAATTCCATTTAGTTAACATACAGTGTAATACTAGTTTCAGGTGTAGAATTTAGTGAGTCATCACTTTAATAATAAATACTTAAAACACTTGTAACAGACAACATTGCCTAAGGCCCGGTATTCTTAAGGAAGTAAAAATGGATCTACACCAAGGGGTGCCTGGGTGGTGGGGTCGGTTAAGTGGCCAACTCTTGGCTTCTGCTCAGGTCATGATCTCAGGGTTCTGAGATTGAGCCCTGCATTGGGCTTCATGCTCAGTGCAGAGTCTGCCTGGGACTCTCTTCCTCTTCCTCGCCTCCCCCCCTCCCCCGCCCCGTGCTCTCTCTACAACAAATAAATAAATTAGCTACATTAAAAAAAAAATCACTCATTTAAAAAAAATATTTCCATACCAAGGGATATATCACCGTTCTTTCTCAGGCCTGTGGCTCCGACCTTGTCTCAGGCGTGCCCAAGTGTCCAATCTCATTGATAACAGCTGAAACAATTCGCGAAGTTCTTTGGATTCACCTTTTTGGGATGGTTGATAACTTTCATCAATAAGGAGGTTTAGTGCTTGAATTAATTAGTAGCTCCTTGATATGATTAATTTCTCCTAGTCCTTCCTTAGTTGGCTCTATCTTGTATTAATTTTGCAAAAGGCTGACATAAAATGTTCTTGTAATTTTGCTTTTCGATACCAGTAATCATTTTTTCATGTATTCAATGCAGAAAGAAAATTGAGATTTCACATTTTTGAAGTGTTTTTCCATCTTTAAAACCCAAAACTTGGTGTCCGTGTAAATCTGTCATTTCACATTTTAATTTAAGTAGATTTAAATCCAGGGGATTTCTTTCCTTTTCTTTCTTTGTTTTAACATATAGATAATATATAATTGTTATGACCATGATTAAAAAATACAGATTACGAAAAGGTAAAAAAAAAGTCATTTGTAATTAAAACAGCATAGGAGTAACCACTGTTACCTTCATCTGTTACATATCTTTTGACTTCGTATTCTTGATATTTTTAAATATAAAAAGAGATTACAATACATATACGTGTGTGTATTGCTTTGATATTGACTTCTTTCACCTAACAGTATGTTGTGAATAGATTTCCATACTAGTATATATTATTTTCAAACATAATCTTAAATGGATGCCTAATATTCCTATATGAATGTGCTATACTCTTTTTCAAAAGGTTGCAAACACAGCCACACAGTTGTACAAACATGGTCACAATCACAGCTAAATGTTTGCACGTATTGTGAACTCTTTCCTTCAGATTAATTGGGAAATTTGTAATAGATTCAGAGGGCTTAACAGAATTGACTCATTGCCATTTTCCTGATCATGAAAAAGAGTAAACTACACAAGTTACTTCCCCACCTCCAGCAGAGAAACACTGTGACATAATGATGCTACAGCGAGACGTCAGAGAGAGCTGGGATACAGCTGCAAACTCCCAGCTGTACTAATTAGGTTTGCGTGGCCTGTCGCACCACGCAGTTCAGTTCAGAAAATATGACTGCTAGGGACCAAATGAGTCATGGAAACAGAATATGCTTGAATCCGTTAGGGGAAAAAAAAAAGTAAGAAAGAAAAAGAAAAAGAAACCTCCACTTCTATAACTTTATTGGAAGAAGAAATGATCATTTATAGGACATCTCATAGGAAAAATAACAGCTTGAATTCCCCTGTATGTTTCAGTGCTTAGTGATGAATTTTTCTGAGTTGCTAGAACAACCAGCAAGCATCCAGTAATCAGCTTGCTCCTGACAGTAAAATGTAATCCAGATGAGCTGATGATTGAAATTGTGGAGAAGGACCTCGTGGAGACTGAGGTTACACGGTTCCTGTTAAGAGAGATAGGAGAAAGATTGCAAGGACTGACTTGGAGCTGGAAGTGTTCACGCAGAGAATTCCTGGTTATTTCATTTTTTAGAAGCCTGCGTCCTTGACTCCTAGAGGATCAGTCAGAGCAAACAATTTAGAAAGCAAGCCATAAGTAATGAGCTTTAGGCAATGCATTTTGAACCCATCAGAGAGTATAACTGGTTTGGGAGTAATTATAAGGGCACAGTGGAAAACTAAGCCTCATGTGTCCAGATTTGTCTCTGATTGAAAGTTTGAAAGATAGAGAAAATGAGCAGTATCGTTTAAAGGCAAGGGGCTTTTTATTTCCATATTCCATTGCTAGAAAGCTTCTCTGGTTTCAAATGTAATAATGATACTTAAGTCAGAATGTTGACGTTTTAAATTTTTACTTATTTAAAATATAAATTATGAAATTAACATGTAAATATGTATGTATATTTTAGATATATCAACATATGTAATGTAGAGAAAATTAATAATATGAAATAAAACATACCAAACAGTATAGGACATAGTACAATGAATACTCATGTCTAGATCATCCAGCTTGGGAAACAATACCTTGTCAATACTGCCAACATGGTTTGCGTTTCCTCCCCAGTTGCATTGTGACAAATGTAAGTATTGCTAAAAAGATGTCACAATTTTGGACACCTTTAAATTTTATTTGAATGAAATTGTACTGTATTTTCTCTGTAACTTGATATTGTGTTCATAAGAATCAACCATATTGATACCTAAAGGACTGGGCCATTTGCTTACTTCTTGAATAGAGCCACATACAACAAAATAAAATACATTCATCCATTTCATTGTTAGACATTTAGCTTGTTTCCAATTCCTTGCTATTATACCCCCTGCTGGTGTAAGCTTCCCTCTCTATGGTTCCTATGCACAGTTTTGAGGGGCCTACGGAAGATATGTCTAGGTTGGAATTTCTGAGTTATGGGGTGCATGCATTTCCAACCCAGCTAGATTTTAACAAATTGGACTTAAAATGTTTTTTCCCAGGTATACTTCAACCAGCAGTGGAAAAGAGCTCTATAATTTCACAGTTTCGATAACACTTGGCATTGCCAGTGTTTTCAACAATTGCCATTCTGATCAGTGTGAAATGATATAGTGGTTGTATCGTGTACCTTTATTTCTAGGTTGTGTATATGCAAATATATATTTTTTAAGACTATTTTTTAGAGGAGTGCCTGGATGATTCAGGTGGTTGAGCGACTGGCTAATGATTTCAGCTCAGGTCATGATGTCATAGGTCAGGAGATCAAGCCCCGTGTGGGGCTCTGTGCTCAGCAGGGAGTCTTCTTGAGATTCTCTCCTCTGCCCCTCCTCCTACACGTGTGCATGCATGTTCTCTCTCTCTCTCTCTCTCTCTCTCTGTCTCTCTAAGATAAATAAATAAATCTTTTTTATTTGACTATTTTTAAAAGCGGTTTTAGATTCCCAAAAATTTGTGCAGAAGATACAGAGATTTCTCATATGTCCCCTACCCACATACATATAGAGGGTCTCCCATTGTCAGTATCATCTCCCAGAGGGGTACATTTGTTATGACTGATGGACCTACACGGACACATCATAATCACCCAAAGTCCATAGTATACATCAGAATTTACTCCTGATGGGACGCCTGGGTGGCACAGTGGTAAAGCGTCTGCCTTCGGCTCAGGGCGTGATCCCAGCGTTGTGGGATCGAGCCCCACATCAGGCTCCTCCGCTATGAGCCTGCTTCTTCCTCTCCCACTCCCCCTGCTTGTGTTCCCTCTCTCGCTGGCTGTCTCTATCTCTGTCAAATAAATAAACAAAATCTTAAAAAAAAAAAAAAAGAAATACAATTGGCTTTAAAAAAAAAAGAATTTACTCCTGATATCATACATTTTATGGGTTTGAACAAATGTATAATGACATGCAACCATCATTATAGCATCATACAGAGGATTTTCCACTGCCCTAAAAATCCTTTGCCTATTCAGACTCTCACTCCCAACCTCTGACAACCGCTGATCTTTTTACTATCCCTCTACTGATTGACCTCTTCTAGACTGTCATGTAGTTGGAATCATATACTGCATAGCCTTTTCAGATTGGCTTTTTGCACTTAGTCATATGCCTTTAAGGTTCTTTAATGTCATTTCATGGCTTGATAGCTCATGTCTTTGTAGTGCTCGATAATATTCTATTTTCTGTGTGTACACAGTTTATTCATTCACCTACCGAAGGGCATCTTGGTTGCTCTCCATTTTAGCAACTATTAATAAATCTGTTATAAGTATCTGTGTGCAGGTTTTTGTGCGGACACAAATTTACAGCTCCTTTGGGTAAATACCAAAAAGCATGATTGCTAAATATGTTTAGCAGTGTTTATGTTTAGTTGAATATATTTTTTCATATGTTTATTGGTCAATTGGACTTCTAGTTTGTGAATTGCATACAAAAATTTTTTGCATATTTTCCATTAAATTATTTCTTTTTGCTTCTTGATTTCTTTATATTTCAGCACACTGAACTTCTCCTATTCACAAATATCTCTCCCCAGGCTTTGGCTTTTCTCTTAATTTTGTAATGGGATACTTTTGGAAATGATTTTTTTAATGTATCATTTTTTAATTGATTGTTTTCCTTGTTTAAGGAATTCTTCTTGATGTGGGGGTTTTAGAGGTAATCTATATTTTTTTCAAAAATTCTCTAAGATTTACTTTTCATGTATCTTTATATGACATTTTACCCTCCAAAAGCATTTTGTCTTAGTATCTGTTTTTGTTTGATATTAATATAACTATTTCAGCTTTTTTTAGTTAGTACATTTTTTTTCTATGTATGTCATGCATACCTTTTTCTATGCTTTTGCTTTGGGTATGTATCTTCTGTTATGCTTTGCTTTTAATTTTTTTGATTCTTTTTGTTTACATGTATCTTTTAGAAATAGCATGTAGTTGGCTTTTTTAAAAAGTTCCAGCTTGAAAATCTTTGTCCTTTGACAGATTTAGTCCACTGATTTTTATTATGATGATGCACATATATTGAATTTTCTTCTTTAAATGTGTACTTTAAAAATATGACTTTTTTTCTTCTTTCCCTACTATTCATGGAATAACGAGCTTTTTAAGTTCGATTTCCCTGGTTAGAAGATACATACTTTAGCTCTTTAGTGGTTACCTTTAAACTTTCAACACAGATAGCTGACGGAACCCAGAGCTAATCCTTTAACAATACAAGAAATTTAGAACACTGAGGACCACCAGACCAATTCATTTATGATTCTAGCTTCCTTTTTCCTCCTTGTTTTTGGTTGCTGGTAATTTCTTTTACTTTTTTCATAGTTTAGGTCTGTAATTTAAAGAATGTTTATATATATATATATATATTTTTTTTTTTTTTGCATTTCTAGGTATTTTTAGCATTCACTTTTTTTTTTTTTTTTTTTTTTACTTTTCAGGATGGGATAAGTACCCTATGTCAGAGACAAAGTCAAGTTTGACTTTCAGGTCTCTGTTGCCCAGCAATGGCCATCCTTTTCATAAGGGCTGACAGTTCTTTGTGGGGTGGGAGAAGACATGAAGCAGTAAGCTTCAGAGGAATAGGGTTGCCCAAACGGAGGAGAGATGCAGAGCCTGGGACGATGCTGATGGTATTTCTACTTCACAGTTCTACCTAAACCCGACCTTGCCCACAGTGTTAATCAAGTGATACCTATTTCTCCCAAGGATTTACTGTGCCTTTGTGGGAAGCAAATCCACTACCGACTTAGGAAATAATGGGTTATTTTTTCCTTTGGAGTTCAGAGTTTTCTCCAGGGAGAGCAAGGAAGGAAAAGTCTATCTTCTGTGACTGCTTGAAAGCTCTGTGTTCTTTCACAGCAAGGAAAAGTTTTGTGATAGTTCAAAAGTAAAGTCCTTGGGCCCCTGCTGGGGACCAGCACGGTAGTTGCTAGGAGAGCAAAATTACAATAGATGCCTTACTCAGAAAATCTAGCAAGTTGAGTCTCCTGGAGCTGAGTCTTAATTTACCCTTTATACGTTTCAGCTCAGGGAATGATTGCAAGGGGAGCCTTATTAGAACTGTCATAAAGGTTTGCCTACCTTGAAATGAGTTAAATCTGCCAACACCCCCCCCCCCACTTGCATAAAGATGCAATTTCAGGTAATAGTCACTGGTTAGTGATATTTTTTTATTTGGTGTCTTGCCACCTGCTCTATGTTCTTTCCTCTTAGAGTGTTATTTTGGTGCTTAGGATAGGTATGGGAAGCGTGTGTTAAATAATTAGTTTAGAATTGGTCCTGGGTCCCCTGGGGTCTTTCCCAGCTGAGTCTTCCTTCTTAGGACGTGGGCTTTGGGAATTCAGGAGAGATTCATAGGGAGTAGGAGACACTGAGGAAATGAATTCATAGAGCCCTGGAGAAATCCTGAGGCTATAGTGGTTGGGACTGGTGGGACCAGGGAAGGAGAAGAGAAATAGAGGTATTTGGACCATCCAGCCACCTCAGTTCATATTGGCATGACTAAAAGAAGGTGTAGCCTGGCTTCTACATAGATTTTGAGCAACTTTAAGAGTGGAGTGATGCCTTATTCACCTCTGTATCTGCAGTAGGCTTAGGTGTCTGACCAAACAGGTGTCCAATCGTATCTGAATTGGAAGAAACATTTATAGCTCAACACTGCAGAAGGTCAAGGAATAAACAGAAATTAGAAATTAGACAGATTTTACTTTCATTTTTTCCACTTGTGACAGCCACTGGTGGAAAAAAACCCCAAATAAAATAGCAGTCTATAGTCTAATAGTCTCAGAATCTTTTGAGATTGCTATTTTGCATCCTGTATAAAAGTTTTTTTACACTAAAAATAAACTTACAAATGATTAATCCATTCGAGAACTTGTAAGTGCTAATATGTTAACTTCATCATTGCTCTATCTCCACTTACATTTTTCTTTCATCTCCCACACACTGTATATGATTAGGATTTATTAAAGCAGTGATTTTTTTGGGAAGTGGGATTGGTTAGAGCCAGAAAATGCACCCATAGGATGACTCTTGAGAATGCTCCCTCTGAAAAAGCCAGCTACATGCGTTTAATTGCCCCAGCACGTCACCAAACTCCAAAGTTAGAGTGGGATTTATCCACGAAATCGCAGACGGACGGGCCTAGAGAGTGACTTCTTGATTTTACTATCTATCACCCCAGAAAATAAGTATCTGGACCTCATCCAAGTGGTTATGGTTACTCCAAACACAGAGGGGTTTGGAGTGATTTGGAATTTCTTTTTTTTTTCTTTCAAGATTTGATTTTTATTTATTTGACAGAGACAGAGACAGCCAGCGAGAGAGGGAAACAAGCAGGGGGAGTGGGAGAGGAAGAAGCAGGCTCATAGCGGAGGAGCCTGATGTGGGGCTCGATCCCAGAACGCCGGGATCACGCCCTGAGCCGAAGGCAGACGCTTAACCGCTGTGCCACCCAAGCGCCCCTGGAATTTCTGAAGAACAAATTAGAGATGGTTAGGTTATGTCACAGAGAATAATTACCAAATATTTTACACAACTTCCCTGTTTTTGAATACCCTTGGAGCTAGGAATTGTTTTTATATTTTAAAGTGGTTAAAAAAAATCAAATGAAGAATATTTCATGACATATGAAAATTATTTAAAAACCAAGTTCCAGGTTCACAAATATCGTTTTATTGGAACACTGCCACACTCATTCATTCACTTAGTATCGATGGCTGCTTTCTGGCCCTTTACAGAAAAAAATGGATGCTCTGTGCTTAACGCCATTGTCAGAGGGAATCTTGCGCCAGGGATCACCTTGGGTCAGAGACAGGTGGGCTGACTTTTGTTCTTTTATTCTATCAGTGCATGTAAGATGGTCTTCCCTCTGATCTCTATATGGCCAGCAGACAGCTTGAGTAACCATCTATAATATTTTCTGATTTTTTAAAAATATTTTATTTATTTATTTGAGAGAGAGAACGAGCAGTGGAGAGGGGCAGAGAGAGAGAGAGAGGGAGAGAAGCAGATTTTGCACTGAGCAGGAAGCCTGATGCAGGGCTTGATCCCAGGACCCTGAGATCGTGACCTGAGCGAAGGAAGATACTAACCCATTGAGCCACCCAGACACCCCTTTTCTGGTAGTTTAGATGAGAAGTCATGGAAGATCCCGAATGTAGTCCAGTTTGTACATGTATGAACACGTGTACATAGATGGAGTGAAGAATGAAGAAACCCATTTCCTGCGGGGCCCAACAGAGTCATCATAAAATTCCAACTTCTCTGTTGCCTGTGTATAGGATACTAGCTCTGTGACTTTCTATTTGATCTCTCTCTCTCTCTTTTTTTTTTTTTTTAAGTTTTTATGTTCTTTAAATAGCCAGGCCATATTTTGGAATGTTGAAAAGCCATGCTGATTGAGGATGGAATTTGCATGCCTTTAAGATTATCTAAAGGGGTTTCATTGGGTTACTGGGACGTTCAAAGTCGAATAAAACTGCTGGCACCGTGGCTATAGTGTCCCTCTGGAGTTACGTGCCTGCGACTGAAATTCTACCTTCCTATTCCCAGTGCTCTGCGAACCCGAAAACGCTCCCTTCTGCTTCACAGCAGGAGATACTGTGATTAATATTCTGTGATTAACATTCCGCTGGTCTGAGAGTAGGGGGACGGAGTTCAGTCCCATTTCTTCCTGCAACTAATTTTGCAGCTTGAAGCTCCTCATTTAAATTTTATTGGCTTCAGTTTTTAAAAATTACAAATCAATGTAGTTGGACTAGATGACCTTGATGACTCCGAAGAGTGATGCTCTTATTTTAACTCATTTTTAAAAAAGATTTATTTATTTATTTGTCAGAGAGAGCCGCAGGCAGAGAGAGAAGCAGGCTCCCCGCTGAACAAGGAGACAAATGTGGAACTTGATCCCAGGACCCTGGGATCATGACCTGAGCCAAAGGCAGATGCTTAACCGACTGAGCCACCCTAGCGTCCCTATTTTAACTTATTGAGGATTGCCTCTTCCCCTATTGAACTGAACCCAAATACCTTGATTTTTTCTACAAGTTATGTATTTCCTGCCTATCTGAAATTGGGTGGAATTCGTTTTGCTTTTCGCATAATTAAACTATTGCAATGAATAGCGTGATTAAAATATTGCAGTGAGATATTGTCCACTACATTTAAAGGAGAAATCATCAGTCCTAGGTGACATTTAAAAATGATATGGAGCACAAAAGCAATAATCATAAAATAAGCTACATAAAAAATAAATACAATAAGCCATAGAAGATAACTAGCTCTGTATACATAAAGTAAGAACATCCTGATGGTGAAGATACGGAGGGATGGGGAAAAAAAAATCTCGAGGCATTTCATTAAAAACCAAACCCAAACCAATTTTCTTTCATGCAGCAAAACAAACAACTCAAACATCCATCTTCTTCCATGTCACCATGTTTCAGGGTCAAAGTAGTAGTATTTGTTGACTATTAAAGGCACAACATTTGTCAGTTCAACTCTCTTCAGACTTTGAGAGTAATGAAAAAGGGAGAAGGGTGAAAAGAGAAGAAGCAGAAATAACCAATAGAAAATAGAAGGGATCAAAGAAGATGAGAGGGAAAGAAAGGAGAAAAATGTGTTTAATTTTCAAGTTGATGATAACATCCTAAGACCACTGCGCATTTTTATTTTGTTTTTTTGAAAAAGTATCTTTGACCTCATGAAACACTTTGTGAAAGTGTTTCATTCTTCCTGACCCAATCTAAGAACATTGAGTTCAAGATTGACTCCAAACACCCCAAAGAAAAAAGTTCTATTTGATATTTACTATGACAGGACATACTTCATCTCAAAGATATTTTTTTAATGGTAATTTTGGACAGCCCGTTGTCTTTTCACATAATTCACTGGTGAGCAGCTGGATAGTTGAAGATAATTTCTACTTTTCTACAACTTGAAGATTGAATCAGAAAAAGTCACGTAAGAGGTTTTAAAAGGAAACATGTTTTAGGGGTGCCTGGGTGGCTCAGTCCTTAAGCATCTGCCTTCGGCTCAGGGCGTGATCCCAGCATTCTGGGATCGAGCCCCACATCAGGCTCCTATGCTGGGAGCCTGCTTCTCCCTCTCCCACTCCCCCTGCTTGTGTTCCCTCTCTTGCTGGCTGTCTCTCTCTCTCTCTGTCAAATAAATAAATAAAATCTTAAAAAAAAAAAAAGGGAACATGTTTTAATCCAAATTACCTGGAGGATGACTCATTATATCTAACCAAATTATATATATCTTTCTACTACTTCTTTATATAAATACTAACTCTAGGCAAGCGGCACTTAGCCATTTTACATTTATAAGATTGCCTCTCCACCCAAACCCCTAGTCTGCTCCTTTTTGATGAAAGGATTGTGCTTTTATTAATATGCATTATGTCACCTTGATAATTTGTTGTCAGGATATGAAAATGATTAGTGTGCCCTCACTTGCCAATCAAGACGAGAGTGAATGCATAGAATCAGCATTTTGTTTTGGAAAGAAGACCGAGTCAAGATCTAATGCAGGACTCACCAACGATAAATAGAATAAGTCACCAGTCTGTGCCTTAGCACCCTCATCTCAAATGAGGGCAGTGGACACCAAAATTTTACAATTAGAGTAAAATCCAGAGAGAGATAATGCTTGCGATGAATTATTACGGTGAAATTCTCCTGTCCAGACTCTCAGGTACCATGAGGATAGACATGACTGTCAGCTGACTGATCGCACATTATTGCCATGTGAAGTAACAAAAGACTACCAACTTATTTAACTTCTTGGAACTAGCATTTGCAGTAGCTGTCAAGGGCAAAAAAATCAAATAAATCATGGTCCCTGTCCCTAAGCAAGTGCGGGGATGTTTGCAGATGAATATGTGGACTGAATTCAACTACTATGTAGGAGTAATAAAAGTAGGTATTCAAACAAAAGGATTCAGAGATTTAAACTATTTGCTGATTGTATTCATTTCTTATGGCTGTTGTAACAAATTGCCACAAACACAGTGGTTTAAAACATCGCCGATTTATTATCGTACCATTCCAAAGAATGGGTCTCAGTTGGTCAAAAATCAATGGGTTGGTAGGGCTGTGTTCTTTATCTGGAGAGACTTCATTTCTTGCACTTTCCACCTGCATTCCTTGGCTAGTGGCCCTCTTCCGCCTTCAAAGCCAGTAATAGTCGGTGGAGTTTGTCTTGTGCCATATCACTCCAACACTCATATTCTGACTCCCTCATCCACTCATAAGGACCATTATGAGCACCTTGGGCACACCCCAACAATGCGGAATAGTCTAAAGTCAACCTGTTAGCAATCTTAATTCCACCTTTAAGTTTAATTTTCCCTTGCCATGTAAATAAGATATCACAGGATCCGGGATTAGCACATAGACATCTTTAGGTTAGTATACGGACATTGTTCTGCCTATCACACTGATAGAACCATAAGTATTGGCTTTCTATTTTGCTCTGATGAGCAATTGCAGTTAATCTTACTCATGCTACACTTAAGAACATGCATTCTGTTCCATAACTTTGAAGTTCTTCACAAGTCTGATATGAGTCTTTGAGAATTCATTCAGGATGCAGAGGAGGACTGGGTTAGAACATCTCTGGCATTGTTCCTATGGGAGTTGTGAACACGTACCCCTTTGCCCATGCTTAATCCTGGTTCATTCTGATCATGTGTTGTTTCAGTTTGTATATCTCCAAGGAAATGATGTTTTATTAGTACCATCTGTTTCTTATGAATCATCAATTGGCTCCCAGGACCCTAAGGCCTTAGATACTTTACTACTAATTCATAGGTCTTTGATGGTATCATTACAAAGAACACTGAAATGTATTTTTTTTAAACCAAGACAGAGCTACAGTTAAAATTCATTAATGCCTTTCAAAATAAAATATAATTCTTGCTTCCAAATACGATGATGCGGAGAAATGATGACAACTAATTATTCTATATTGCTGTAGGAAGGTGACTTGACTCCTTATCAGAAAATTCGAAATTATTCTTCTAGATTCTTACTTTCAAAATCAAACCCAGTATTTTAGAACTAATAGGAACTGAGGTTAAAGAATACAGTCGTAGTAGATGTTGTGAACCTTACCACATCATTCTAAAGAAGGAAAATAAAGTTGAATTGCCAAGGTGCTGGATATGAGATTACGCAGTTTTTTTCAAATAAGAACATGGTCTCCTCATGTTTCTTTTAGCCATTGCAATGTTGCAGCCAGAAGCCAAGAATGTGATTCCTTGATTCTTTTATAGCTTTAAGGTAGATCTGCAGAGTAACTTCAACCCTAAAGCCTTATTATGATTGAAGACATGTAGTAAAAACCCATTTAAATGTTTCCTTTGAAAATAACATTTCATACCTTTTTGACTATAAAGGAAATACTTATTAAATTGTAAACATATCAAAAATGATTATAGAATTTAAAGAATTAAAATCATCCATATCTTCCTTGCCAGCTTATGGTTACAGTTTTTATTATATTTCTGTTTGGTAATGATATCTTCTTGGATGATATCAAAGAAATCAGCATTTCATAGCAGCCTGTTATTTTTTTCCCATCCTTCATAATTCAACCAGTCCTATTTTACCAATTTACTTACAAATCTTATATGTAGTTCTGCAGGGTCTAAAAGAAAAATAAGCCAAATAAACCAATAATAAACTAAAAAATAATAATAAACCACATAATAAATCAAATTTGCCCTTATGGAAGTTCAGAAATGGAATTTATGCAAGCATCATCTCTCCACTATTCCTACTTGTAGAGTTACTAAATGGCATTATTCAGAAAGACGAACAGAAAGAAAGAAAGACAAAAAGAAGAAAGAAAGAAGGAAAAAAAAGAAGAATGTTTGATACTTTGTGCAAACATTCTGTCAACTCTGGGAAAACAAAGAAATATAGAGCATGGGCACAAGTTCTACAAAGAGTTTATAGCATAGTTACATAGCAAGACATAGACTTCCAGAAATGATTTCGATACAAGGAAGCAAATCATTAAGGACCAAATGAGGGCTACACACAAAACTGCCAAAGGAATTTAGGAAGCTCCTTTGGTCTATAGCAAGAGGCACTTGGTAATGTTTTCGTGAAGGAGGTTAAGATTTGAATTGTTCCTTCAAAGAAAATGAGGGCTTGGGTCATTCACCTTCCTTCCTTCATTTAATAAACATTTATTGGTTACTCATTGGAAATAATGCAGAGCATGTAGTTTGGTCTATGTTTGAAGGCTGGTGAGAATGACTGACTAGACCTACTTTAGATTGGCAAGTTGCTGCCATATCAGCAGACAAGCAGGGTAAACGTTGGCATGAGACCACACATAGAAGCAAAGGGTTGAGGCTTTCTTACATCTTCTTAGTTCCTCCAGAGGGAGGCCTCTCATTTCCAGCATTCAGGGAAGAAGAAATCTAATGCAGATGAGCACTGTTTAGCAACATTAGGCTCATATGGAGCCACATCGGCATTCCAGGGTCTATCCCATCACAGCACAACGAAATCAGTGCTGTGACTTGGTTACGGTTTTCCATGGGTTATTTCCTTCTGCTTTGGGCCAACACAAGGTTTCAAGGCAGTGGGTCTGGTCATTACCCAACATACTATTAATGCTTAGCACTGTGTAAGGCAACACAAGACAGCTAAGGTCTCTGCCCTTAGAGAGTATACATTCTGAAGGAGGTTAAATAAAACAGACAGTGGGAAGGAACATGGAGAAGAAAGGTTGATGTATACAGTGATGTGGAGGTGTAGTTTATTCGTGAGATAAGGAGTGTCCAATGAGTATCTTTGGAACAGAGAATAAAAGTACAGGAATATACTGGGGCGCCTGGGTGGCTCAGTCGTTAAAGCATCTGCCTTCGGCTCAGGGCGTGATCCCGGCGTTCTGGGATCCAGCCCCACATCAGGCTCCTCCGCGGGAAGCCTGCTTCTTCCTCTCCCACTCCCCCTGCTTGTGTTCCCTCTCTCGCTGGCTGTCTATCTCTGTCAAATAAATAAATAAAAAATATTAAAAAAAAAGTACAGGAATATAGGGATGGGTTGTTTCAAATGAGTAAGAGAAATAAAATGAAGAATCTTTTATCCTAGGGAAAGACATTTGAATGTTATACTAAAAATAATGAGGAGCTGTTAAAGTCTATTGCAAAGATGGTGGTGATTTTTTTTTTTTTTTTGAGAAGATTAAACTAGCTATAGTGTGCCTTGGATTTGGAGGATCAGAGACCAATGGGAGAAATATGACTGTGGTAGTTATTTTATGTGTCAACTTGACTAGACCACAGGATGCCGAGACATTTTGTCAAAGGTTGTTTTGGTGTGTCTGTGAGGATGTTTCTGGATGAGATTAACATTTGAGGTGGCAGACAGACTAAAGAAGATGGTTTCCCGAATGTGAGTGGGCCTCAACTAATCAGCTGAAGGTCTGAATAGAGAAAAAAAAAGAAGCTGACCCTCTAAGAGGGAATTTCCTCCTTGATTGCTTTCAGCTGGGACATTGGTTTTTCCTGCCTTTATATTCCAACTGAAATATCTACTATTCCTGGGTCTTGAGCCTGCTAGCCTTCAGACTGGAATATACATGACAAACAGATTTATACATAACATAAGAGAACCAACCTATCCTATAGGTTCTGTTTCTCTGGAGAACTCTGACGGATTCAGCTGGGTGAGAGACTTTTTGCTATATTCCAGGTAAGGGCTGGGAGTAAGAGAGTGACTCTGAGGGGCAAAGGAAGGAAGAAATGAGAATGATATTTATAGGAAAGTAACTAGAACTTAATGAGTGAATAACTGACTGATGGGTAGGGATGAGAAAGGGGCTGAAGACTGTTTTGTCGTGCTGTGATGGGATAGACCCTGGAATGCCGATGTGGCTCCATATGAGCCTAACGTTGCTAAACAGTGCTCATCTGCATTAGATTTCTTCTTCCCTGAATGCTGGAAATGAGAGGCCTCCCTCTGGAGGAACTGATTCAAGGGTACTTGAATCAGCCTGGTTTTCCTAGAAAGGAGAGGCACGAAGCAAACTTTCTTGGTAACACTTTATTTGGGTATGAATTCTTAGAGAAGGAAAAATGGGGGAAAATCAAAAGAGAGACAAGGAGGGAGGGAAAGCCACAGCTTTGTAAGAAACACAAATGGCCAGTCACACGTGACTTTTCTGGAAAGGCTGTATGGAATTGTTTTAACTTGCAACTATCTGATGGGAGAAAGGAGAAATGAAGTCATTTTTATCTGCCAGCCACGCATTCTCCTTCATCTCTTATTGGTCCAAGTTTATCCCACAGGGCATTAATTCCCTTGCATTTGGACAGCCTTTGGGGAAGCCAGATCTCAGGACAGCCGAGATGGCCTAGGGCTCAGGGGGAGCCAGCCACCTGGTGTTAGAGAGTTGCCTCCTTGCCTGCCTGCCTCAGGGCCTGGTGGGTGAACCAGTCCGTGTCCTTGGACTCCATGCAGTTCCATATCTTCTCATGCTTGAACAGCAAGAAGAGAGTCCAGGCGGGAGACCGGTGGTGGGTAAGAGGAGACATCAGACAAGGTATGTCAAGAGTACCTCTCAGGCGACCTGGGGAGTGGGAGTAACTGGCCCCAACAGAAGGTACTCTAAGGACTGGACTCTGCTAGGAAGGAAATACGGCTCAATGAGTCTCTTTCTAGGGAAGATCAGAGCCTCCTTTATGGTTACATACACGTGCTGGTGCCCAGGTGCTCATCCTGAAGGGACATCAGAAAGCTCTGGGCCAGTGAAGCTGGAGAAGAGCAAAACTGGGTCTGGAAGTGTGAGTTCCACAGAGCATAATGATCGCACAGACCAGGAGCAGATGATCCTAAGGAGAAACTGACGTTTCCCAGAAAGGGAAAATGAATCATTTGGTTTTACACAGTTGACTGTGATCCCGTGGGGAGGGCTTGCAGCGGGTATCAAAAATCACGAATCAGTGAAAAGCTAATGTTCGACGGGACTTCAGAGGTCACGGTGTTACCATTTCTTATTTGAGAGATAGTGGAAGATACTATTCAGAGTTTAATGATTTTACAAGTGTTACAACGTGTTAGTTATAGAAGGGGGGCAAGAAAAATACATTCCTTTCACTCAGGCTCTTACTTTTGACCAGGCACATGGAAGGCGCTAGGAATCCTGAGTTCTCATCTCTGATTTTCTGGTGACAATGGGTTTTGCCTTTTCACCTCTCAGATGGGAATGCCAGTCAAGGTAACCCCCAATATCCCTTCCAGCTCTGATATTCTAGTATTCTCTGATGCACACAGGAGAGAAATGTGGGAAGAGACATAGATCTATAAGCTTTGATGACATTCAAGATCCCTAAGATGAACACCTCCTCTCTATAAGAACATGCAAGTGCCAAGTATTCGTCCTAAAGGGACACCGGAAAACTCAGGGCTGGCGAGTCTGGGAAAGTGCACAACTAGATTTGAAAGAGTCAGTTCCTGACAGAACGACCAAGTGCCATCAACCAAGACAAGAAAATCCCAAGGAAAACCTTACACAGAAGGAACACTGGCAGAGAACAGGAGGTCAGTGATTAAGCTTCATGGTGTATCTTGATTTAGGGTGTGGGAGGAAGAGGAGAAACCATGAAGGAAACCCACAGAGAAGAAGTGGGTAGTGAAGTAGCAGAACAGGAAAGTCCCCAGAGCTGAAGAAAGAGGAAGGGCTGAAAAGGACTGATTAGAAATGACAAGTGCCACAAACATCAAGATGGGGATTGAGAAACGACCACAGATGTGGCAATAGAATCTTTACATTGAGAGACTTAAAGTACCATGGGCTGAAGCTTAAGGAGTTAATAATTTATAAGAAAATGGATACAAGAGGGGACAAAATATTGAGTGTAGGCAGTTCAAAGACATATTCGAGTAAGAAATAAGATCTGTAGGATCAGGGTAATGGAAGTATGTTTGTAGGTAGAGGAGAAGAGAAAGAACTTGAAGATTTGGAAAAGCATTTTTCTGAAGGAATGAGGTTCCAGGAGAGGTGGGAGAGGTGAAATGCCTCAATGCAGTTGGAGAGAATGGTTTTGGCAAGTAGAAAGGCACCTCTTCCTCTGGGAAAGGAGTGGTGGAAGAGTAGGAATCTGAAAATACAGAGAAATTTAGAGGTGGAGGTTGATAGACATAGAGATGGTTTGAGGTGGAGGAAAAAGTAGAAGAGGGATTTTGTGACAAAGGATTTCTCTTCCCAGTCAGTGTGGAGGCAAGACTCAGATTGGGTGTGTGGACTGAGAGGCTGAGTATGCGAGAAAATGATCCCAGCAGGTGTTGGAAAGAGAGTCAGTTAAAGAATTGTGAGGGGCGCAGGTGGCTTCGTCAGTTAAGCATCCAACTCTTGATTTGGGCTCAGGTCATGATCTCAGCGTCCTGAGATGGAGCCCTGCCTCTGGCTCCTCACTCAGCACAGAGTCTGATGGGAATCTCTCCCTCCCTCTTTCTCTGCCCCTCCCCCTGCTTCTGCACTCTCTCTCTCTCTCTCTCAAAAAATAAATACATCTTAAAAAAAAAAAAAAGAATCGTGAGCTGCTGTGAGGTACGGGTCAATAAAATGCAAATGGTTCAGTGGTTCTCACACACATGATTCTATGCCTTTTATTTTAATCTTGGGGGACTAAGAGTAGAAATATAGAAAGTAGATTTCCCAGGGCTGGGGATGGGCTGAACTGAAAATTAAGGGATACAAGGTGCCTGGGACTCTAATTAAGGCAGCTTAAAGTTGCTGATTGGTATTTCAGGCTGAATGGTTAGGCAATGAAGTCATAAAGGTATCTGGTGAACTAGATACAGCAGAGGGATTAAGGGGCTGGCCAACTTGCTGGAGGAAAGAACAAGATCAGCAATATGAGAAAGTGGGAAACGCTAGGTCAGAAAGTCATGGCTAGGGGAAATGCTCAAGTGAAAAGCAGAAGCAGAGAGAACAGTGTGTGTGAATAACAGATCACTGTCGTTGGAGAGCTCACGTACTCTGGGAGAGGCCATCAGTAAGTCATTACCATAGTGAACTGGTAAATTCCCTGGTATCAGGACAAAAGAAGGGAAGAGAGCAGGGTAGGGGAGGTTGGGACTGTGAGGGTAGGGTAGGATGGGAGATAAGTTTTCATAGCGGGGTGAGGGTAGTTCTCATTGAGAAGATGTGATTTGCGTAAAGATTGCTGGAGGTGCAGGAGTGACCCATAGAGAGATCCAGGGGGAGAGAATGTTCTGGAAAGAGGAGACGACTAAACCAAAGGCGGAGCATGTAGTGCATGGGGAATAGCAGGGAGGCTGTCCACTGCTTTTTGCTATATTGTGTAGCTGGACCTCCGTCTCTTCTGAGCAGTGGAGCTGCAAAGCTCAGTTTTTGTGTCGTGACCAGAGACAGGGATGGCATACGTTCTGTTTTGAATTCCTTCCTTCTATGTACTAGCAGTACCCACTTTGTCATTTTGCTGCATTATTTTTAAGATACAGGAGTTTGTTTGGTAGGCATTAAATGTACACATTTCTGGCTGTGGAAAAATTAATCCCGACCCATTCTGATCCTAAGCTAGAGGAATGAGTTCAGAAATGGAGCACATGAAACTTCAATTCAGGGCGCCTGGGTGGCTCAGGCAGTTGGGTGTCTGCCTTTGGTTCAGGTCATGACCCCACGGTCCTGGGATCGAGTTCCATGTCAGGCTCCTCGCTCAGCGGGGAGCTGGCTTCTCCCTCTGCCTGCTGCTCCCCCTGCTTATGCTCTCTCTCTCACTCTCTCTGACAAATAAATAAAATTAAAAAAAATAAAAGAAACTTCATTTCATCACTTTGGGATTTAGATATTCAAGAAGATGAATTCCTATCTATATAAAATGTTTCGCTAGAATTTTAAGTCTTTGTTGGCTAGTCAAAGTGGCACGTAGGGACCTATGATTAATAGAGTCTTTCAAAAGAACTCAGTAACACAATGTGTTCTTAGGAGCTGATGTAAGAATTCTTCTAAGGCAGAAATCCAGATTTCTTGCTAACAGGGCTGGATGGATAAGCCCTTGAGAATTCATAGGTTTTAACCAGGACTTTTGGCTGTAAGGCTATGACATTGAGGGTTTGATTCAAGACTGTTTATTTCTTCAGGTGTCAGGGTGACCCTAGCTTGGATCTTGGTTATACAGGAGTATGGGTAGAGTTGAAGGGATAAAGGATATTGTTAACACTGGCTTCTTATTACTTATAAGATTGCACACATTCTATTAAGCATTGTGACATCTTCAAACCTGGCATGGAATTATTCCTAAAGCGTAAGAACTCCTTGGTAAGTGTTTCCTGGGTATCCATAATCATAGAACAAAAAAAGACCTACAAAGATCACAACAAGTTTTTTAATCAACAATTAATCCTAGGAACAAGCTGTAAAGTTGCATTCCTTACAGGCAAGCTCCATTTACTTTATCATCTGAACAAATAAATAATTTGAAATAGTTTGAGGAAATTTATAATAGGAGATAAGGACAAAGCTCAGACGCCAGCGTTCAAGTGACAATGTCATTTGATAAAGCTCCCTGGTATTTCGGTGGTTGTTTACATCTTTGTTTCTTGGAGCTCAACTGAGAATGTTGAATTTATGAAAACAAGGTTATCTTTCAAGATGTTCTTTAAGCAACACGAAGACCACACTGTTTTCGATGAGCTCCTGCTCAAACATAATTAAGAAGGGACACTTGAATTTTCCAAGCGATATTGCTAGTGAAGCTGGAGTCCGATAATTTCTACTAAGTGGTGACTGTGCCAGGAGGTTATAGAGAATGGTGAGCATGATGAGGTAATAAAAGTGTTCTCAACTCCTGCGGGGAAGTCTGTAATTCTCACTCATTAGCTATATCAGTTAGAGTGACAGCTTAAAAGTCTGATGTGTCTTTTGCCTCCCTATGAATTAGAAGACAAGTAGAAGAGGAGGGGCCCCTGTGTGGCTCAGTCGGTTAAGCACCTGACTCTTGGTTTTGGCTCAGATCATGACCTCAGGGTCCTTGGATGGAGACCCCATGGGGCTCTGCACTTAGCAGGGAGTCTGCTTGAGAGTCTTTCTCTCCTTTCCCCTTTGCCCTTCCCCCCTGCTCATGCACACCCTTGCATGCTCCCACTCTCTCTCATATAAATAAATAAATAAAATCTGTAAAGTAAGAAAAAGAAAAGCAGAAGAGGAGAGAAAAGGGGGGAAACAATCCCATCAGAGGGAGAAAACAAAAACCAAACCAACTGCCACCTTGGACACTGGATATTTAGGAGAGAAAACTTTCCAACATACACAAAATAAATAGAAAAGAGACATCGCCAACCATTAAATTAGAGTAGAAGGAATTCATTTATAACTTCGCCTCTGTGTAGAAACTGGATGGTGGTGGGGCTGAGCAGAGGGACTGTAGAGGGGCTGGGGGAGCATTCGTCCATTCGTTTATGTAGAGGATTTCAGGGGACAGATGGGAAAGAGTCTATGTAAGCAAACTTAAACTTCCAAGGAGGCCCAAGGAGTATGTCTAGAGTGCTTGAATTAGAAATGGGCTCTGGTCTTGGGAATGAATTTCCTAGTGAAATACCATCTTTAAGTGATCTGGCCAGTTAGTCATCTGGAGCTACACCCAAGAGCAACTTTGGGCCACCGCACTGGTAAAGGTTGTGCAATCTTTGGTTTGCCTTAAGCGAATATTGAAGACAAAGATAGTTATCTTCCAAATTTTCAAGTGTTTTCAGCCATACTATAATTCTGGGTTATGGGATTGACTTTAGTCATACCACATAGCCAGGAAGAAAATGTGCATCAGGAAAATACTTTTTGGGGGGTTTCATTGGCCTCAACATTGTGTAAGTTAATTAGAAATTGGCCATTTGTATATTGCATAACTAAAATGGTTAGGATGGTGGGTCATGTAATAACAGGCAAGATTTTCTTTAGTAGAGCTTCTTCTGTGCATAGGAATAGCTTTTGCTATATTCTATTATATGAAGATATTGAAAAATGTGGTTGTAGCTGCCTAATATTGTAATGCCTGTTATGAAAGCTGTAGGTGCCTGTCCTCCCCAGGCGTCTCGTATGTCAGGACCTTTCTGTCATTCATCCTTTTGATGGCAAGAAGACACAGTGCATGGTACAAATAAAAATGATTTGTTTTCTTTTTTATGCTTCTTGTTTCTCTTTATTTCTTCCCCAAGGAGTAGCTTTGACAATCACAAACCTTTTCAGGTCTCTTTCCCTTTCAATTCTTAAATGAATATTTGTGACAAGGCTATCACAAAATGACAATTGTTTGTCCATTGCAAGACAGTTTTGTTTTTTTTTTTTCCTGGGAGTCATCAGACATCATGCTCAGCCCCTGAGCTGCTGTGTTTTCGAGGTCTAGCTGGTCAGCTGGAGGGAGTAGTTCCTCTATGAGGCTTTTTACCAAAGAACTACAGCATCACCATTTTGACCCTGTCTGAGAGAAAACAGAGAATAAGCAGAAATAAATTGTATCTTTGTGCCTAGATTTAAGAACAGACTTTTGGATTCCAAGAACAAGGAAACTTGGAATGGAGCTAACTACTCTAAAATTGACCTTGTCAGGTTTCCAAAGATTTCCCAAAAGCTATACATTCCTTTTTATTTTAAGCTATATAGCAAGATCCTTATCTTGTTTTAACCTGAGCTTTTTCTATTTCAAATAATAAAAGATGAAATATTAGGTAAGTATCTTTCTATTTCCATTGCTCCCAACTGGAGTAGTGCCACAGTCCTTTATTTGGCGATTTTATTTCTACTGCTGCTTCCCTTTATTTTTTATGTAGCAGAAAGAACTAGTTTTAAAGGTTTGAAAAGGTGCCATGCTATGCCACACCTCTGAGTAAACCCTTCAGTGGTTCTAGGTATCTGTTTTAAAATACTCAATTTTGCTTGACAGAACTTTTCTCAATAAGTGTTATTATTTATTTAATCTACTTGTTTATTTTTTTACCATCTATTTCTTCTATTAAGCTATTTGCTTTATGAGGACCATATCAGTTTATCTATCCTTTTTTTATGCATACAGCATGAACAAGATAAAAACGTCTTCTGACCACATGGGGCTTACAGTTTAATAGGCAGAAAAATCAAACAGGTTATAACTTCCAGTGTGATATTCGATTTTAGAGAAAATAACACCAAGGGGGTACACTGCAGGAATATTTAGACAACCTGAGGGATGGGATTGGGTCAGAAAAATATGTCTGGTGAGAAGTGATATATAAGCTGAAACTCAAAAGATGAACAGAAGCTAACCCAGCAATGAAGATAGCAAAGAAGGTTTCTGGAGGAGGGGGGAGAAGCTAAAAGAATTATACTATGAATGCTTGTAATATGACTCAATGTGGACAGTTCCTGGAGTGTGAGGTGAGTGGCAAAAAAAAAAAAAAAAAAAAAAAAAAGGATACTAGACATATAAGGATTGTATGAACCATCCCTGAACTCAAAAGCATCAGAAAGCCACAGAGGTGATATACACAAGGATTCAGAGGACTGTGGGAACACAGCCAAGCTCTTGTGCTTCATTGTAGAGAACGACCTGGGGGAAGGGATGGAGGTAAGCAAGATAGAGGACAGTTTCAATAACCCAGGTGAATAACTAGGGTGACTTAGTCGGTTAAGCACCTGACTCTTGGTTTTGGCTCAGATCATGACCTCAGGGTCCTTGGATGGAGACCCCATGGGGCTCTGCACTTAGAATGGGACAATCATGAAGCTGTTGGGAAAAGAGAAACATCTGAAGAATTATTAGGCAGTAGGTTACACAAGACTTGATTTTGGACCAAATGTGGAAATAAAGGAGAGGAAAGAGCCAGGGAAAACTCTGATTCTAGGTTGGCCAGTGGGAAATACCTTGGAAGAAGCTAGTTGAGGAGAGGTGAGATGATGTGTTCAATTTTGGCTAGACTGAGCTGAAAATGTCTACAAGCCATCAAAGTAGCAGTGTCCACTAAGCAGGTATACGCACAAGTCCGAAGCTTCACAGAGAAATCTGGCACAAAGATTTCAGAGTTAGAACCGTGGAAGTTGATAAAAAACTACCAGTAGTGTGTGTGTGTAGAGCAAGAAGGGAAAGTGGCCTAGGACTAAACCTTGATGATTGAGTTCATATTGAAAGGGCAAAGAGCAGAAGGGGACCTTTACAAAACATCTGAGACGCAAAAAGTTTAGAATTATAGAAGCCAATGGAAGAAAATGTTTCAAGGGAGGAGTGGTCAACAGTAGTGAAAAGTCCCCAGTAGATTAATAAGGAGAAATTTATCAGTCACCTTAACAGTAGTGGTTTCAGTACCATGGTAGGGGAGAAAACTGGATTGCAGTGGGAAAGAGGCAATGAGAATTAAAATAGGTAACATTTACAGGTGCTTAAAGAGGAAAAGATGTAGAGGGATACCTGGAAGTGTCTGTGCAGTTAGTGAATTTATTTTTAAGAGAGCAGATGCTCAAACATGCTACATGCTTTCTTAAAACAGTACAAAGTGAGTGATGGAAGCCACCCAAGTAATTGAAGATCATGTTCTAATCTTTGTATTCCAGAACTAGATGCAATTTTCTAATATGTAGGTAAAATCAAATATTGGAAAATTATATTAATTATACTACTAAAAATGACAACAAGATTCTATTTTCATGCAATTTCCATTGGTCTGTCAAAAGCTATAAAAAAGTGTGTCAGGCATGGAGCTGATTTGACTCATAATTTCCTTAATATAAACTTAGTTTGGATTTTATTATTTGCAAGATGTTTTAAGTTGCACTTTTGGGAGCATATCCATCCATTTGTTATACGGTTCGCATTAAAAGTCCTCAAACTTTCTGAGTAACAGTATTGAGCATTATGTTAAACAGCCATGGGGTGCAAAGCAATGCAAATGTCATGTTGAGTGTAAAGTAAGAAAGTCTGTTGTATAAACTAGTCAGATATGTTACACTAATGAGGACGAAATTAGTCTTGACACATTCTGGCAAGTCTAGAAAAATATGAGATGTGTTCTCTACCACACACGAAGAGTTGCGTCAGAGCAACAAAGGATATCATTGTTGAGCCTAGAAAAGGCCAGGAATATGCTGTACTTGGACAGATCCTGCCTCCCTCCCAGGGGGACCAGAGTAGAAACCTCAGTGACTCTCCAGGTTGAACCAATTCAGAGATTTTGAAACTTTCTAGAAGTTCAGACTGGAAAGTTAGGGGCCACCATTGAAGAACCAGAGAGGTGACAAATTCCACAAGGACGGGCATTTGGCAAAGGCTTCCCATGTGAGTAAACACAAATCCGCTCCTATACAAAGTGAATGGAAACTGCAGAGAACTCATGGGGATTATTAGAAAGAAAAGGAGTTGGATGTTACCTTCATTTCATACGCACTTTCTTTTCTTTCTATGGATACAGTGGTGGGAATCGTTCCAAAGATAACATGGAAAATGCACATGTTGGCTATTAGACAGAAACTGTTGGGATTTAAGTTTTTGGAAGATTTGAAATGGAAAGAGAGTTCAATGCAGATGGGGTAAACGATAGCCCACAGGCCAAATCAAGCCACCGTCTGTTTTTTGTTAGTAAAGTTTTATTAGAACACAGCTTTGCTCATTTGTTTATGTCTCGTCTATGGCTGAGGCAGAGTTTAGTCATTGTGACAGCTTATGAACTGCAAAGCTGCAAATGTTGACTATTTGGTCCTTTAGAAAAAAAGTTGTCCAGTCCCTTAATCCAGTGAGTAAGTTTAATTTAAAATTTTTTTCTTTCCCTAGGCTTCTTGTTTTCATCCCACCTAAGAAAATATTCTGATGCAAATAGCAAATGCAAATGATTTAATTTGTAAATTTATGTCTATGTGACTAAAGGCTTAACTACCTCTCAATCAATCTTCTCTGGTTTGAGTGGAAACTAGTGGGAGGGAAGAGAAGAAAGGTCAGTGGGTAGAGGTAAACAGTGACAGTTAAACAGCTAAGGAAACCTCGATTCGTAAAGTCAAATGCACTTCCAAAGAAACTATTTCCAGTTTTAATATCACTTCAATATCTAGTCATATAACACATAGACTCAATTTTTCAAAGGCTAAAAAATAAAATAATATGGATTTCATTCTTCTTTGTTCTCTTGTCCTTACCAAGTGTTAATTTCTTTATAAGGAAGGAAACAAAAGAGAAAGAAAATGTGGTATCTGTTGAAATGCCTTTTCAATACTTGGTAGTAGTGAAATTAAGTCAAAGCTCTCCAAATAAAAAATGAAATGCTATTCTTGTAATTTGCTCTGTCAAACTGGGGCTTCATTTCCACACTTCTCAAAAACTTTTTCTGTAGTAGGTAATCATAGAATTTGATAAGTGAGGGATGTCTGGGTGGCTCAGTCAGTTAAGCGTCTGCCTTCAGCTTAGGTCAGGATCCCAGGACCTTGGGATGGAGCCCCACATAGGGCTTCTGCTCAGTGGGGAGCCTGCTTCTCTCTCCCTGCTGCTCCCCCTGCATGTACTCTCTCTCTCTCTCTGAAAAATAAATAAATAAAATCTTAAAAAAAAGAATTTGATAAATGAAGTTTGAATAATTTCTATTACCTATTCTTGGGCAAAAATAGATATCAAATGCTTAAAAAAATAGATATCAAAACCCTTTGACCAAGAAATTTCTTTACTTCAAAATCATCCTAAACACATTATGGATATAGCCAAATATTTAGTTATAGAATGTATAGCACAAAATTCTTTATAGTAAATAAACATGAAAAACCTCCAAATGACCAATAATACAGGATTTGGTTAAACAAATTATGGTTTATACATTGAACGGTCTACTTAAAATCATTGAATGATACTGGAGGTAAAATTTCTTAATGAAAAATGTTTGTAATCTCATCTACATGAAGGAAACAAGGTACAACATAGTATGTGCATTTTGGTCCAATTTTTATTTAAAGCTGTATCTTTATACTTATATCCCAGTTCTTAATTGTAAAGTTTATCAGTTTTATGTGGTTTAATTTAGAAATATACACATCAAGTTTTTAAATGTGATTATTTTCACAATGGAATTATTTTTATATTATATTTTAAATTTAAAAACTATCTATTCTCATTTTTTCTAAACAAATAAGTTTTCTTCTTATATAACAATATTATTTTATATTTTATTAAAGGCTCTTATCTAATAATTAAATGTAAAATAAAATTACAGTATAGTTTTTGTTCATCATTTAAATTTTCACTTAAAATATTTTTGGAGTTAACTTTGAAATGAAAGTGACACTGTATTTGAATTAGATTTACTTGAATAGAAAGCTGAGAAATAGACTTCCCTTGATCTTAACAGTCCTGACTGAGAAATGACCAAGGCCATTGACCTAGATGAACTTTGAAGTATATTTCTAATCTCATAATTTATTAAAAGTGCCCAAAGATGTGAACCTCAAGTCCTAATTTACTTCACATCAGAGATTGTGCTTTTAGAAGTCTATAGATCATAGTACGAATGAAATATGGTGGTTAAAAATTCAATCTTACGAATCAAGAATCAAGTTTTGAGGTGATCATTTGTCAAAAAATAGGTTACACTAATGATGTACATATGGTGACTAACATAACATAATAAAAAATCGGTTTGATTAACTTTTTCTTTTTTTTAAAGATTTATTTATTTATTTATTAGAGAGAGAGAATGAGCAGGAGCGGCAGAGGGAGAGGGAGAGAGACTCTCAAGCCGACTCCCTGCTCAGCAGAGCCCAATGTGGGGCCCGAACACAGGACAGCGAGATCAAGACCTGAGTCAAAACCAAGAGTCAGGTGCTTAACTGACTGCACCACCCAGGCACCCCTAGGTTACCTTAATAAAGGCTGTCCTCTGCTTCTTTAGTTCAGTGTTATAGTAAAGTGGATAAGGTTGCACATCGCACCATAGTCAGGGTCATGGTGATGAATCTAGGGTTTCCCTTTGAAAAGATCAAATCCATGTTTATGAAACTATGAGTCTTCTATTATATCTGATCATTATTTGTTAGGATAAATAGCCAAGATTTAAATTTTAAATTTTAATTGCTTGTAATGAACGACTTGTAAAGCAACTTGAATTTGTTTTCTAATCAGACAGTCTAATTATGCAGTCCTTCTGATTGACTGGACATTGGATAAGAGGGATGCGGGCTTCAGTATTTTTGGTGCACATTAGGAATATAGTACTTGTAAAATGTAAGGGGGAACAGATCTCAATCTTACCCTTTCCACTGAAACCTAAACTTAAAAATGTTTTATTTTCCTTAGAATCTCATACAGCAATTTACTTTGGAAATTTTGTAATGAAATATTTTAGTTATTCTGGGAACATAATTACTTGCAATGAGTATTTGCGTTTTTTTTTAAGAAATTAGTATTTGCTAAAGGATAATCGGTACCATGAGCCACCATCTGGGTCTCTTGTGCCTTGGAACATGTTTTCATGCTACTATTTCTGATAGACTGATCTGACTTCGAATACGTTGTCAATAAAAAGAGCAATGGTTTAAATGGGTTTAATTTTACATATTCTCATATACAGAATACACTTTCCTTTTTTAATAAAAAGCAAGTCAACTGTCTGACTTGCTAATTACATTTGAAAAACTTGGGAAGAGAAATAAAATAAAATTATTATGTAAAGGAAAGCATGAAGTGAAAACTGATAGAATTGAAATAAAATTAGACAAATCCACAATTATAGTTGGAGACTTCAGTATTCTTGTCTCAGTAACTGATAGAGCAGGTAGATAGAAAATCAGAAAGGATATGGAAATCTTGAAAAACACAATCAACCAACATAACGTAATTGACATTTATAGACAATTTGCCCACACACAGAATACACCATCTTCTCCAATGTAAGTGAAATGATCACCAACATCCACCCTATGCTGGGCCATAATATAAACCCTAAGAAATTTTAAAAAATTGAAATCCTGCAATTATATTCTCTGACCATAATGAAATAAAAAAAACAGAGAGTCATCTGTAGTCAACCCCAAAGTTGAACAATTTGAAAATATTCCATGGCTCAAATAGAAAGTCTCAAGGAATGAAGTGAAATGCAAGCACAGTAGATGGAATGCAGTTATAGCAACACTTAAAGGGAATATTTAGGATCAAAGAGTATCTTAGAAAAGAGAAAATTTTTTTAAATCAGTGATCTTTATTTTACCCTAAGAAGGTAGGAAAAGAAGAACTAATTAAGTTTGATTTACGCCTAAACCTAATATAACATTGTATGTTAATCATACTGGAATTAAATTTTTTAAATTAAAATTTAAAAAAAACATAAAGTAAATAGTGTAAAAAAAGAAAAGAACTAATTAAACTCAAAGCAAGCAGAAGAAAAGAAATAATAAAGATGAAAATAGAAGAAATCAGTGACATTAAAAGTAGAAAATAATAAGTGAACCCCAAAACCAGTTCTTTGCAAAGATCAATGCAATTGGGAAATCTCTAACCAGACTGACTAAGGAAAAGAGAGAAGCCAACATTACCAATATCAGGAATGACACAGAAGACATCACTACAGAGATTATATGTATTTAAAAAATAATAAAACAATGTTCAATGACTAGATAACCTAAGTTGTCCTTTTTCTATTAAAGAAACAGAATTTGATTGGGGTGCCTGATTGGCTCAGTCGTTAAGCCTCTGCCTTTGGCTCAGGGCATGATCCCAGCGTTATGGGATCGAGCCCCACATCAGGCTCCTCCACTGGGAGCCTGCTTCTTCCTCTCCCACTCCCTCTGCTTGTGTTTCCTCTCTCACTGGCTATCTCTCTCTCTGTCAAATAAATAAATAAAATATTAAAAAAAAAAAAAAGAAACAGAATTTGAGGTTAAAACCTTTCAACGAAGAAAATTCAAGGCTCAGCTGATAAATTCACTGGTAAATTCTGTTCAGTATTTAAGAAAGAAATAATACTAATTCAATCCAAGCTTTTATAGTAAATAGAAAAAGAAGACTCCATATAACTCATTTGATCAGTTTAGTATTACCTTGATACCAAAACCAGACAAAATAATTACAAGAAAAGAAAACTGCATATCAAAATCTTATATGAACATAGATAGTACTATCTTCCAACAAATATCAGCAGATTGAATCCATTAATATATGAAAAGAAAATAAGGCACTATGACTAAATGCAGTTTATTCCAGGAATACAAGTTTGGTTTAAAATTTGAAAATGAATTGATGTAACTCAACATATTAAATACTGGAAAAAATCATGTGATTATCTCAATAGATGCAGCAAAAGCAGTTGACAAAGTTACATATGCATTCACGTTATGAGCTCTCAATTAACTAAGATTAGGCAAGAACCCTGATTAAGGGCATCTTTGAACAACATTCAGTTACCATCCCATTTAGTGGTGAAAGACTCTTCCCCTAAGATTAGAACCAAGGCAAAGATGTCTGCTACCTCCTCTCCTATTCATATTTGTTCTAGTCAGTGCAATTAGGAAGGAAAGTGAAATAAAAAACATCCAGACCTGAAATGAACTGTCTTCATAGATTATATGATTGCCTATGTAGAAAACTCCAAAACAATCTATTAAAAACAGTGACTAAAATGAAGTAGAATATGAGGTTAATGTAAAAAAAATCAACTGTATTTTTATATACCAGCAATAAACAATTAGAAATAAAATAATCTGTATGTAAAAAACAAAATCACCACAGAAGAAATGTATCAAAGAGGACCTAAATAAATGGAGAGATATGTTGTATTCTTACATCAGAATATTCAATATTAAGATGTCAATTGTCCCAAAACTAATTTACAGATTTTGTGTGATCCCAATAAAAATTCCAGATTTTTTTTGGTAGAAATTACAAACTGAACTTAAAATTTACATGGAAAGGCAAAATAGCTAGAATTGCCAAAATAACTAAAAAAAAAAAAAAAAACAAAAACAAAAAAAAAAACTTAGAGAACTCACATTATCTGATTTCAGGACTTTCAATAATCAAGTCAAAGTCATTTTGACAAAATGATAAGCATTTAGATCAATGACATAGGATAGAGATTCCAGAAATATACCCACCCCTCTATGGTCAATTAATTTCTATGGCCAATTAATTTTTGATAAAGATACAAACCTAACTGAAGAAAGGAAGACTATCCTTTTATTAAACAATACTGGAAAAATTGGGCAACCTTACAAAAAAAAGAATATTGCTTCATACCTCACATCATACAGAAAAATTAACTAAAATAGTTCATTAACCTCAACGTAAAATTAAAAACCATGCAATTTGTAGAAGAAAACAGAAGAAAACTTTAAGACCATGGGTTAAAAAAAGATTTCTTGGCTATAACAGCAAAACCATGGTGCCTAAGAAAAAATAAAAGACAAACTGGTAAACTTTCCAAATGGTAACTTACCAAAATGGTAAACTTTCACTCAAGTTCAATAAATTGAAAGACAAATATTTTCAAAACATACATATCATAAAATATTTTTATCGAGAATAGAATAAGTACTCCTTAAAACTCAAAAACAAGAAAGCAATCAATCCAATTAAAATATAGGCAAGATACCCGAATGGATATTTCACTAAAGAAAATACATGGGTGGCAAATAAGCACATGAAGAGATACTCAACATTAGTTGTCATTAGGGAAATTTAAATTAAAGCTACAATGACGTATCATTGTGTACCCGTTAGAATGACTGCATTATAAAAAATGAAACAAACAGGAACCTGGGCATACCAAGTGCTGGTGGGGATGTAGGCAACTGAAACTCTCACTTATGGCTGGTGACATGCAGAATGGTAGGGAGGCTTTGGAAAATAGTTTGGCAGTTTCTGAAAGAATTAAACATGAGCTTGCCATATGCCCCCTAGTCCCACTCCTAGGGATTTACCCAATTGAAATGAAAACCTATGCTCACAGAAACATCTTTATGAGTTGGTTTCAGGGCTTGTATTTTATAATAGGTAAAAATGGGAAACAACTCCAACTGGTGAATAGAGAAGCTGAGATAGATCTGTGCTATGAAATACTACCCAGCAACAAAAAGGAACAGACCCCTGATATATGCTACAGAATGGATGAATTCCAAATTAATTATATGCTAAGTGAAGTTATTATGTATCCATTTATATGACATTCTGAAGAGGCAAAACTATAAGGACAAAAAATAAGTCATGTGTTGCTGGGTTTGGTGGGATCAAGAATGGTTGATTACACAGTGGCATGAAGGACGATTTGGGGGTTCATGGAAATGTTCTGTCTATCCCTTGATCGTAGGGGTGGTTTATACAACTTTATGTGTTTGTCAAAACTCCTAGAACTTTGCGCCAAAAAATGTGAATATTATCGTATATAAGCTTTCTCGCAATTTAAACATATAGAAAAATCAATAGAAGTGAGAAAGTGTTTGAGGGAATAAAAGAATAGTTTATTCAGAATAAAAGAAAAATATAAGACTTTAGATCAAAAGGGTTCATAGATTGTAGCACAAACTAAATAAGAAGAAAAAAAATGAAGAACAAAATCCCTACACATTGACACATAATAGTGAAATTTAAGAACATCAAAGAAAAGGAGAAAATTCTAAAATCTTAAGGGAGAAAGAGATGATAACTTACAATGGAATATGAATGAAATTGCTATCACAGCAGCAAATTCAGACTTAAAAAAAAAAAAGACAGTGATATGTTCCATGTTTGAGGTAGAAGAACTTCAAATCCAATTCCCTATAGCCAAATAAACTCGCAGTTACATGTGCGATTGATACAAAATATTCCCCAGTATAATACTGCGTTTAAAAAAAACCTCTTTCAGGGGCACCTGGGTGGCTCAGTCGTTAAGCATCTACCTTTGGCTCAGGGCGTGATCCCAGGGTCCTGGGATCGAGCCCCACATCAGGCTCCCTGCTCCGCTGAGAGCCTGCTTCTTCCTCTCCCACTCCCCTGACTTGTGTTCCCTCTCTCGCTGGCTGTCTCTCTCCTTGTCAAATAAATAAATAAAATCTTAAAAAAAGGTCTTTTTCAGATTTTTCAAAAAAATTACTAAAGTAAGAAGAGAAGCAAAATCTATTAGTAAACCAGTACATACACATACATATGAGGGTGAATGAATAACTTAGTAAAGTTCACCGTTTTTACAAAAGAAACAAAACTAAAACAAACCATGATAACCAGAACTAAAATACGAGGTCCATCAATAGGGCAAACGGGGCGGGGCTGAGATGTATGTAATGTCAGAAGCAGAAGGAGGAGAGAGCCTGGGTATTTTTCTTATTTGGGGAGTGCACACAGATAGCGAGAAATGTCAAGCATTTGTGTGGAAAAATAAACAAAAAATATGGGTCTTAATAAATAAAAAGTGATAACCGGAGAACAGAAAAGGAATGCTTTTCTTTCAAACTAGCAGAAAAAGAGGTGTGATTTATTTAATGAAAAACAGAGAAAGGTTAAAAAGAATTTTTAAAATGGTAGTATGGTAAGTGGGAGATATTAAATCAGAGAGCATACACAAATCCCAAATGAATATACAAAGGGGTTAAACCAGTCAATAAAAGCAGACAAGGTAAAATTTGAGATCAAGCACATGTTGGGAGCAAAGGGGGAGGCTATCTGCTAGTAATAAGAATAAATCAAGAAGGTGAAATAATCACAAAGCTTACGAACTCACTTGCAGACATTCCAAAAAATATATAACAGCTGACAAAATTTTTATTTTTTCCATTTATTGGAAAATGCATTTTTTCCATTTATTGGAAAATGCATTTTTTAGTAATTATATTTGAATATCTTACATAACATAATGAATAGCAGATATGCTTAACGGAGGTTTCCTTTTCAGATTACGAAAGAAAAAAGGCTGCCTGTTATCACTATTCCTATTACTGAATATCTTGCCCAGTGCAAAAAGCCCAGAAAAAGAAACAAGTCTTGTAAGTAGAAGAAAAGAAGAGACAGATAATGGCAATACCATGATGATTAAACAGTAAATCTGTAAAATTAGCTACAGTGAAGTTATGTATTCTGGAATGGGTCGCTGACAGAAAATATATTGATCATGTACTGAAAGTTAGACGAGTGCAGATGTGATCTTAAATGTTATTATTGTAAAGAGTTCTTCACGTAAAAATAAGAACAAAAACAAAAGCACGAACACACGAAGTGAAGAAATTTTGCAAAAACTTCGAAAAACAAAAATTAGGAAAATATTTGACAAGAAACTGTTAGGTTGTTATTAATTCATTCTTTTCCAAAATACTGTTATTTTTAAATTACTGCACTCTGACTACTAAGATTTCGTTAACTTATTTCTGTTATTTTCATGCCAATTTCAAAGACATAAAAACAATCCACAAACTTTCGCCACTAGCGTTATTTTTCTTCTGTTTAAGAGTTGTGATGACAACTCGGTGTTATCCGTAAATGAGGAGTCACTAATTCTACACCTGAAACCTATTTTACCATCTATATTAACCAACTAGAATTTGTTTTATTTATTTATTTATTTATTTATTTATTTATTTATTTATTCATTTATTTAGGTGTGGATAGCGTTTATTGCTAGCTTGTGTCCAGACATGAGGGTGTGGACAGCCTTAGTCAGGGGGATACCAGGCTGCTCCCCGAACAGTGGTCGGGGCAAGGTTTAGAAGGGGCTGAGGCAGGAAAGGAGTGACGTCTAAGCATGTAGGGGCGGGGAGGCACAGGGAGCTGGGCGGGCAGGTGCAGTGGCCAGAACATGCTTCTTCATACATTGTATGTTTTGTTTGCACATTAAGTCTGCACCCCCGTGTGATTTTTGGCCTTACAACGAGGAGAAAAGTCAGTGAAAAGGTCAGGGCTGGGTTCGTGGTGGCGCTGACTGGTCTGGTCTGGTCTTCGCAGGAACAAACCAACCACTGGTCAGATGGGCCCCGGAGTTTGCTTCAGGCTGTGGCTTTTGGCTTCCTGGTTGTATGTAGCACCCGCTAGGTGGGGTAAGGAAATGGACATCCGAGAGGTCCTGAGGTTTTCTGCAAGTTCTTACTCCGTAAGAGAAAGACCTAGAAAAGAGGTCTACAAATAGGCAGACAGATATTTAAAGAGTTTTCATTTTGAAACAGGCTGAAATTGCAAGGAGTTTAGGGAGGGCCTAGAGCCCCTTTATTCCAAGATGTGCTTTTCCAGACAGCCCCTCGGAATTCCCATCTGTCGCGCTCCCCTATGATCACAGTAGCACGATCACACGAAACAAAATGACCAGCAGTTCCTTAATAATATCACAGACTCAGTCTATATGCAGATTTCCCCAAATGTCTGTTACAGCTA
Source organism: Ursus americanus (assembly GCF_024610735.1). Taxonomy (NCBI): domain Eukaryota; kingdom Metazoa; phylum Chordata; class Mammalia; order Carnivora; family Ursidae; genus Ursus; species Ursus americanus. The sequence goes on from NC_142139.1 coordinate 60,264,529, forward strand.
TTTTTTTTCTAAATCATGATGCAATCACAAAGTGCTCGATATATTTATGTCTTTTAAGTCTCTTTAAATCAAGTATAGCTTCCTCTCTTTTTAGTCCCTCCTCTTTCCTCTCCAAGCTATTAACTTTTTTTTTATTATGATATGTTAGTCACCATACAGCACATCATTAGTTTTTGAGGTAGTGTTCCATGATTCATTGTTTGCGTATAACACCCAGTGCTCCATGCAATACATGCCCTCCTTAATTGAGGAAGACACAAAAAGATGGAAAAATATTCCATGCTCATGGATTGGAAGAATAAACATTGTTAAAATGTCTGTCCTGCCCAGAGCAATTTACACTTCCAATGCCATTCCTATTAAAATACCATTGGCATTTTTCAAAGAGCTAGAACAAAAAAATCCTAAAATTTGTATGGAACCAGAAAAGACCCCGAATTGCCAAGTGAATGTTGAAAAAGAAAAACAAAGCCGGGGGCATCCTGTTACCTGACTTCAAGCTCTATTACAAAGCTGTGATCACCAAGACGGCATGGGACTGGCACAAAAACAGACACACAGACCAACGGAACAGAACACAGACTCCAGAAATGGACCCTCAAATCTGTGGTCTACTAATCTTCGACAAGGCAGGAAAAAAAATATCCAATGGAAAAAAGACAGTCTCTTCAATAAGTGGTGCTGGGAAAATTGGACAACCAACTAGAATTTAAATAAAACATTGAAATAAAAAAAGAGTTGCTAACAAATAACAAAATAAAATTCGATTTGCATATTTTCTGTATACTTTAAGCCATATTTGAGTAAACGTACGTGAGCACTATAAAATATCATAAAAGCCAGATTGCGAAAAAAACTAAATTATGTCATAAATCACAGACTGTAAACTCTATAACATATTAAGTAGGAATATCCTGATCTGAGAAAATAAGAAGCTACAGATTTGGGGTAAGAAGATTTAGCATACTGTCATGGCCCTAATGGGGATCACAGACTCATTTAAAAACATGTAAAAATCTGTAATACTCATTGTTTTTTCGGTCGTGACCTTTCTGCCAAAATCTGTGAATGAATTGAATTCAGCAAAATATTGTTTTTGGCTAGAGAAGACAGAACGACCAAATTCTGACATGTGTTTAAACAGAGCCTATCTTTCTTTCTTTTCCTTCTAAACATAGCAATGTCCAGTTATGTATTTTAAAATCTCACTTCTTCAAGAATCTTTACTCAGTTTACATATTGTAAACATCTGTCTTTCATAAGGTACTGTTCTCTGCCTTCTCCCTCTGATTCTTTTCTCCTTTTTTCTACCCTGGACAGTGTTGCTCTTGGCATAGTGTGCAGATTCGATATCATCTTTCTTTGAGTCACTTTCCTTCTTTAAGGGAGAAAAACCATATTAGTAATTGTACACTGTATTCTTATAATTATATCATATATTCAGTATGTTAAATTTGCAAACAAGGTTTGCCTTACTTTATGACTTTAGATTTATTGGGTAACCAAAATTTAAAAAATATATATATCATATATATATGCATATATATCATATATATGTGTATATATATCATATATATGTGTATATATCATGTATACATATATGTGTGTACATATCATATATACATATATATGTGTATATGATTCAGGGCACTGGGGTAACCAAAAACATATATAAAATATATATTTTATATATATATAAAATTCAGGGCACTGGGGTAGCTCGGTCAATCTGTCTCTTGATTTCGACACAGGGCTTGATCTCTCCATCTTGAGATCATGATGGTGAGAGCAAGTCCTGTGTGGGGCTCTGTGCTGAGTGTGGAGACTGCTTAAGATATTCTCATTCCCTCTCCCTCTGCCCACACGCCCCCCCAAACCGTCCAGTGCTCTCGTGTTCTCGCTCTAAAATAAATAAATAAATAAATATTTAAATAAATAAATGTATTATTCCAGCCTCCCTTTTATTTTTTTATTTTTATTTTAGTTTTCAGATTTTATTTTTTTAAGTAATCTCTATACTCAATGTGAGGCTCGAACTTAAAACCCCAAGATCAAGAATCACGTGCTCCACCAACGGAGTCAGCCAGGGCCCCCTCAGCTCTCCCTTCTAAATTCCAAATCCACATTTCCTTATTGCTACTTAATTTTGTAATTGTATGTCTTAGTGGCATGGCTATTTATTATCTTTCTTTCTATATATTGGCTCTTTATATTCCTTTTCTCAATCTGGTTAATGGAATCACCACCAGTGTTAAAATAATCAAAAAGAGCAATTTAGTTGGCCTAAACAAATATTATTTCACACTTCACGAAGTGGGCAGTCTCTACTCTCAAGAGTCCAGAGAAATACAAAGTAAGGGGAAAGGGCTGCAAGCTGTTATAGAAAAAATGCAAGCAGGAAACAAGGAAGAAACACTCTGCTTAAGTTGACTGGCTGGGACTGTGTATCTGACCTTATTTGGAACGATCAAGGAACAAGAAAGTAAGAGTAGAGCCAGAGTTGTCTTGGCGTTTGGAGATTGCCTGGATATAGCATGTTTCTGGCCAGGTGAAGCGTTTATGGGAGTAGGAATTGTGTAGGTTTCAGTCTGCTGGCAGAGTACCCTGATCAGGAACAGTTCCATGTTGGACCTAGAAATGTATTCAAAACCAAGATGTGCAAATTAGAAAAGCACACATCATTTCAGAAACTAATGTAATACAGCATGATGGGGGGGGGGAGTGTAGCGCACTTGGGTGTGAGACAGGCATGGGTAGAATCCTTACCACTCAATCTGCTTAATGTGTGTTTTAACCTATTTTACAAATCTGAAAATCAAAGGAATGAAACTTATTTTATGAATTTGTTGTGAGATTGACATGAGCTAATGTGTGTAGAATGTCTTATAAACAGCAGTAATTCTCAAAATTATTTTTCATCTCTCCTTTGGCAACAACATATTCTTGGTTACAGTATTCGTACTTTCTTACGCTCTCTCAAATCCTTTCCTTTGTCTCTTCTTCCCCATACTTCCTTGGTTAACCATCTAGATCACGTCACTCATCACCCCTCTCCCAGACTACAGCCGTGCCACATCTTTGTACCTGGATCCATCCTCTACACTGAGCCAAGAGTGATCATAATAAAGTGCCATCCTGGTTTTATTGCCTGGCTCTTTTTTTTTTTTTTTTTTAAGATATATATATATATATATATATATATATATATATTTATTTATTTGAGAGAAAGAGAGAGAACAAACGGGGGCAGAGGGCAAAGCAGGCTCCCCGCTAAGCTGAGAGCCCCAAGTTGGGCTCGATCCCAGGACCCTGAGATCATGACCTAAGCTGAAGGCAGATGCTTAACCGACTGAGCCACCCAGGTGCCCCTGCCAGACTCTAAAATCCCTCAACTATTTCCAAAGATAAAAGAGAACACCCCATGTTAGGCATGCTGGCAAATAGCATCTCATAGTTACTAATGGGAATGAAAATTGGTATTTTTCCAGAAAGCAATTTGCCTTATGTACCAAACACCTTTCAATAGTCCATTCTGGTCCAGCAGCACCGCTTACATATGCTTATTCTGAACTAAAACGAGAAAACAGGCTCTGGATTTCTGGCAAAACTTCTTTTATGATCGAACTTCTACAACCCTTCTCAACAACTGATGGATGTGCTTGATGAAAAACAAGAATAGGAAATATTAATAATGAAAAAGAAAACTACTTTATTAGCATGCGGAGTAGAGCAATATATCACAAAACCAAAGAAATGTGCGCCAAGTCTGGGGAGAATTTAGTCAGCTCAAAGGAATCAAGACTGAAAGAAGAATTCCCGGTTGTGGAAAATTAAGTGGAGAAAATTCTAGTGACAGGTGGGACATATGGTTGATTTCAGGAGAATTGCAGACAGTATTTATGGCCCAGTGCCCCCTGGTCAGTAGCACTGCAAACCTATTAGAAGCAGGAGTATGCCATAAAACCTGTGGCTAAGCCACATGATTATTTGCTGATAGGATTTAAAGTAGGTTTAATTTTCGTCTTTATGTTTTCCCCATTTAAGAATTTCCATTAAGGAATAGGAATTATTTATTTTTTATTTCTTGTAAAGATTTCATTTTTTGTCTGTCAGAGAGAGAGAGGAGTGAGAGCACAAGCAGGGGAGCAGCAGGCTGAGCGAGAGGGAGAAGCAGGTGCCTCGCCGAGCAAGGAGACCTATGCGGGGCTTGATCCCAGGACGCTGGGATCACGGCCTGAGCCGAAGGAAGACGCTTAACCCACTGAGCCACCCAGGTGTCCCATGAAGAATAGGAATTAATTTAATTAACTGCAACGACAAAAATCAATCAAACTCTTTCAGTGGCTTCTGAATACGTTTACTATAATGAGCAAATCGTGGTCTGTCCCCTGTTTTCTACTGTAGCTCTGCTGTAATATTTAGTTTTCCAAAACATGATATGCTTTTTTTCTCTTCTACATCTTTGCAACTGCTTCCCCCTGCCTTTGTCTGCTGAATCCCTTGTTCATTCATTACTCAGTTAAACTTTACCTCCTCCATGGAATATTCGGTGCTATCTCTAGGCATTACATACACTTCCACTTTTGGAATACCGATGCACTCTGTCAGCACCTCAGTTGTGTTACTCACGCACTGGGGCACTGTTTGTGTGCCTCACTCCCTCCTGTACCATGAGCGCTCTAGGATGGCAGGCGTTGTGTCACTTTAAACTTTATGTGAAACTGAATACACGTTCGTTAACGCAGGAAGTGGGGCATTAAGAGTTCACGTTTTGCAGTCTCTTCATTGAGCTGAGTGCGCAAATTTCTCACAATATTGCCTGGAGGACATTTCTGAAGAAAGAAACATTTTTCTCCATATTTTTTCTAAATTTATCATTCTATATTCCTTTCAAAATCGTGAGTATTTACCTGCTTTTTCATTCATTTTGTATTTATTTATATCCCTTTTATTCTTCCAGAATAAGGAGATCTGGTTTCTTGTGTTTGACTTGCTTCATACACACAATAAGTTGTGTGCACATGGATTCACTTACATTATTTCACAATGCGATGACCCTGTTTTCATTCCATCACAAAGAAAAGTTATTACAATTACTAAGTGTATTTATTTCTCAGATGTGAATGTTAAGGGCTTTGCAATGCATGGGGCAGAGGTGGCCTACTCACAAAAGCTTACGTAAACGAACTGATTGCTTTCAGTTTTCTCTGTGCTCACCTGCCAAGAAACATTCTGAACTGAATTTTAGACTTTAGTAGATTAGATTTATGGAAATTAGAAATATGTTCCTATGCAGAATGTTTTGTTAAAAGATTTTAGGCTCATATTTAGTAAATTTTAAGCTTATTTAAAGTAAACCACTGAGCTCTTTCCAGAACCTCAACCAAACCCAATCTTTGGGAGAAAGAAGTAAGCAAAACAAATGTTTAATTTTAAGAAAGAGGTTAATTTCAAGAATAAACGAGTAAGGATTTTGACTTTCTTATGACGATTCTTATTTTTTAACAAAACCATTAAATTGGTCCTTTGCATAATTAAGACCAACGCTTTTCATAGTCCTCTATCTTTTTGACAAATTAGAAGGGTCTAGATTTTTGTAAAGTCATGAGCCCTGTCAAAACACTTCTAGGTTTGCATATTTTTCCAGATAAAAGTAACAATACCCATAAATCATACTTAAATTCAGATTCTTATCTGAAATTGCCTCGAAATAAGTGGAAATATGGCAAAAGTTTTTCTTAAGGTGTGCAACATTTTACTCTCCAAGTTTGGCTGAAATCTGAAAACAGTATGAGCCTTGACAGAAATGACAGAGGAGAAGGGAGAGGGGGGAGACAGGCAGAGGGGAAGGGAGGAAGATGAAGAAGAACATGTACATTAAGTGGAGGCCAAAAGCACTTTGTTAAAATGTGATTTTGCATTTTATTAAGTCATATTTTATGAAAACCCACTTTCATAGTTTTCACTGTGATTCCTGGTCTTATCTGTGAATCATTGGAATAACCGCATGAACTCATAATAAGGATTACGATACAAATAACACAAATTGCATTTCCAACTTTCGGAATGACTCGGTTGGCAGTTTGCCAGCTTTTTTCAGGCTAAGAGTGAGAGGAAAACAAATTTTTATGGAAGTATTGTTTCTTTCAAAAACATGATCCAGACTTGCAAAGAACGATTGGACTTGCCATTCACACTACTTAAGAAATGCAGCTTAATTATATAAAATTGTTCATTGGTGCTAAAGTGGCTGGTGTGTAGAGAGTGTATTTTTCCTTCTGTGCGTCCTGAAGCAATGGGCTAAATGCTATGATATGCTGTGGGCATGTCACAGGCTGACTCAGTGACTCATGTTGGCAGCAGCCGAGTAAACAGAGCTACTGTGTCTGAAGGTAATGGGTAGCTACCTACCTTCTTGACACTTTGACATGAAAGTTAACTTCAAAGAGCTTCAAAACAAAGAATATTTGTGAAGATTTGATTTCTGAGTCTTTGAATTTTATTATAAGATTTTTCATTAAAATAGAATAAAAACCTAAATTTCAAAATCAAGATATGCAGTAGAGGGGGTTTTTTATCCATCCTTTTAGTTGTTCCAAGTTAATTACTTTGATCTAGTTCTGGATTTCCTATATTGTAGATTCCTCTAGGATACGGCAAGTATATTTTAAAAAAAATCTTTTTTCGGGGTGCCTGAGTGACTCAATCGGTTTAAGGGTCTGACTCTTGATTTTGGCTCAGGTCATGATCTCAGGGTTGTGAGATCAAGCCCCATGTCGGGCTCTGTGCTGAGTGTGGAGCCTGCTTGAGATTCTCTCTCTCCCCCTCTGCCCCTCCCCCATCCCTCCCAAATAAATAAATATATATATATATATATATATATATATATATATATATATATATATATATATTATTTTTTCAACAGAGGGCCAGCTTATTGCCAGAATACATTCTAACATAAGATAATGGAGCTGCATATTAAGCAGACTATCTATACTATTCCAAGAATTCAGTCTAGGAAAATTTATATACCAATTGATGATTATGAATAATTTCTCTTGAGGAATTTGGAAAGATAAAGGTCATCAGAGTCATTAATCGTACTAGAAATCCCAAGTGCTACCTTGGGCATACTAGAAAATATACTGGCTTTTTTTTTTTTTTTTTTAAGATTATATTTATTTGACAGAGAGAGAGACAGCCAGTGAGAGAGGGAACACAAGCAGGGGGAGTGGGAGAGGAAGAAGCAGGCTCCCAGCAGAGGAGCCTGATGAGGGGCTCAATCCCAGGACTCCGGAATCACGCCCTGAGCTGAAGGCAGACGCTCAACAACTGAGCCACCCAGGCGCCCCTATACTGGCTTTTCTAAAGGCGCACAATATAAGATCAATACACAGAAATCTGTTGCATTTCTGTACACCAATAATGAAGTAGCAGAAAGACAAATCAAGGAATCAATCCCACATATATTTGCACCAAATATCATAAGATACTGGGGCACTTGGGTGGCTCAGTTGGTTAAGCATCTGACTTGATCTCAGCTCAGGCCTTGATCTCAGGATTGTGAGTTCAAGCCCTGTATTGGAGTCCACACTGGGCATGGAGCCTACTTAAAAAAAAATAAATTAAACAACAACAACAACAACAACAACAACAACAACAACAACAACATAAGATACCTAGGAATAAACCTAACCAAATAGGTAAAAGATCTGTACTCTGGAAACTATAAAACATTGATGAAAAAGATTGAAGATGACACAAAGAAATGGAAAAACATTCCATGCTCATGGATTGGAAGAACAAATACATTTTTTAAAGATTAATTTATTTTAGAGAGAGAGAGAGAGAGGGAGAGCTGAGGGCAGGGACCAAGGGAGCGGGAGAATCTCAAGCAGACTCCCCACTGAGTGGAGAGCCCAACATGGGGTTCAGTCTCACAACCCTGAGATCATGACTTGGGCTGAAATCAAGAGTCAGATGCTTAACTGACTGAACCACCCAGGCACCCCTGGAAGAAAAAATATTGTTAAACTGTCTACACTACCCAAAGAAATCTACACATTTAATGCAATCCCTATCAAAATACCACCAGCATTTTTCACAGAGCTAGAACAAACAATCCTAAAATTTGTATGGAACCAGGAAAGATCATAAATAGCCAAAGCAATCTTGAAAAGGAAGAGCAAAGTTGGAGGCATCACAGTTCCAGACTTCAAGTTACAGTACAAAGCTATAATCATCAGGACAGTATGGTAGTGGCACAAAAACAGACACATAAATCAATCTAACAGACTAGAACCCACAACTCCACGGTCAACTAATCTTCGACAAAGCAGGAAAGAGTATCCAATGGAAAAAGATATTCAACAAATGGTGTTGGGAAAACTGGGCAGCCACATGCAGAAGGTGGCCTCCCGTATATTCTTTACCCAGGTTCACTAATTGTTAATGTTTTTGTTCTGGTTGCTTCATTTGCTTTTCATAAGCATATTTTTTTCTTTTGAAAGTAGTTACAGATACCATACCTCCTTAACCCCTAAGTATTTGAGTGCATATTTCTTTTTTTTTTTTTTTAAGACTTTATTTGACAGAGAGACAAAGCGGGAATACAAGCAGGGGGAAGGAGGAGTGGGTGAGGAGGAAGCACGCTCCCTGCAGAGCCCTTGAGTACTTATTTCTTAAGAACAAAAACACTCTCCTTGCATAGCCAGTGCAATGACCAAAGTCAGAAAATATAACATTGATAGAATATACTTTGTCCAGAACCCATGTTTGAATTTCATCCATTACCCCAATAACGCCCTATATAGCAAACTTATTTTCCTGGCCCAAGATTTCCAAGATTATGAATTACACTTAGTCGTCATGTGCCTTCAGTGTCCTTTAATCTGGAATAATGCCTCAGTCTTTCTTTTTTTCTTTCATAATGTGAGCAGTTTTGAACAATACCTATTATCTTGTAGAACGTCCCTCAGTTTGAGCTTCCCCTATGTCTCTTAGGATTAGATCCAGGTTATGCATGTCCGGTAGAAGAGCAGATGTAGTATTGTATTCCTGGCACATCACAACGGGAGACACGAGGTGTTGGCTTGTCCTATTGGTGATGTTAGCTGTAATCCCAGGGCTACCGTGATTCTGCTAAGGTTCTCTACTGTAAAGCCATTATTTTCCCGTTGGTCATTAATAAGTAATTTGTGGAGAAAGAGTTTGAGACTATGTAAAGATTCTTTATTCTTCAAACGTTCCCCTACTCTAAGCATTTGTTGATAATTTTTACTTAAATCAATTTTTATTATAATGGTTTCAAGTGGTGATTTTCTAACTCTACCATTCTTTCCACATGTATTAGTTGACATTCCACTACAAAGTGATAACATTTCCTCCCCTGTACCCTCATATATTTAGCTTTAATTAATTTATTTCTATTTGTATGAATCCATGGATTCTTAGAGTAGTCACAGATTCTTCTTAAATTCGAAGTATTTATTAAATCTAACTATCATGATTATCCTGATTCTTTTTTCAGTATTTCCACACTTGAGGTAAATGTTCTTTTTCTAAGGTGGGGGGAGTTATCTCAATCCTCTCTTATCTTTTTTGTGCATTTTTCCAGAACCACTTGGCTCTCTGCGAATGATGGCCGAAATTGGCTGTGCTGGGGCGCCTGGGTGGCTCAGTTGGTTAAGCATCTGCCTTAGGGTCCTGGGATCAAGCCCAGCATCAGGCTCCCTGCTCAGCGGGGAGTCTGCTTTTCCCTTCGCCTCTGCTCTTCCCCCACTCCTGCTCTCTCTCTCTCTCTCAAATAAATACATAAAATCTTCAAAAAGAGATAAATGTTTAAAAAAATAGTTGGCTGTGCTGAAATTTTTTCTTATTTTTCTACTTATAAGTAATTTGCAGCTTTTAATACTGTCTTCTAGTTATGCTGAAAGCATGAGTTTTGTGTGCTTTTATTTGTTCTTTTTCATGTTTGGAGATTGGAGAGATTTGGATTTGACTGCTGCCATTACCTCAATTACTCAGGACTCTTAGATGCAAAGACTTTTAAACGCTGGCCTTAAAGTTCCTTTAATGAAGAAGAATTGTCTTTATTTGTAAAATAATACAACTTTCGAAACAAAAAAGCTACATTTTAGTATAACATGAAAACCCAGTGGCATGGGTAATAAGAAAATTAAAAGGAGAGAGAGCCAATATTCTCTGTAAGGATGATGAACAGATACTAGGAAACGAATGTGAAGAGAGGAGGAAGGAGCAGAAAACTGGGCATGCAACATGGCAGACATCTACGGAGGAAACGGACCATAAGAAATGATTGAAGGCAGGTCAAAGAAATGTGAAGATTGAGAATGTCAATATCCAATGTAAAAACTTTTTGAAGTCACATAAATAAATTTCTGTCATTCCAAATCATAAGTTAACATCTACAAATACTGTGGGCAGGTAGATTGTAGGGCTATTCAAAGGAAATATGTTGCCTTTTGTGTCTTAGTTTGATATAGGGCAGGGGACATGAAAATAGTTATAGGGGATTTGATGCCCATGACATCAGCAGTCTGGGAGGGTAGGTTGGCAGAGCCACAGTAACCATGAAGATATTAACATCAGGAAAGTCTCAGAAATCCTGGGGAGAGTAGTTGATTTCCCATAGAACATGGGATAGGGTGCTTGATCAATATTGTTTGACTTTCAAAGGTTAGGATGTGCTCAGTCAATATATTTATCACAGTAATAGTGTTAAAGTTTTCCACCATTTGAACAGATAAACAAAATTTATGTTATTTAAGTTTCAGTTTATAAGCATAATTTTGGTCTTATCTGTCATCAAAAATATTTTTACTCATCCATGTGAATATTTTGGTGTATTAAATTTGTATTCCCTAAGTAAGATAGTCCAATTGTGTAGTAAGTATTTGAATGCCTACTGCTCTCACAAGATCTCAGAAAAAAATAAGAATTAGATAGAAGTTGGGAAGCGGGCTGAGTCAGCAACAGGCATGTGTAAAAGATGGAAGTTCTAATAGGAAGGGGACACAAGGTCATGTATAAGAGTGGGTCCCAAACTGGCCGGTTGTGCTTGATGTTATATTCATTCTGTTATAATGACCCCACTGATGATTATCCAACTCAGAAGAGGAAAAGACAGGGACTGGCAAGGTGTGATCTGGTCCAGGAGTCATTTACCTGTAGTCAGTCTACCACAGAGAGGGTGGCTTAGGACAGTCAGGAGAGAAGAATAAAAAGGATGGGAGATTGGTTCCACTTCTATCTTTTCTATTATTTTATGTCTATAGTACCCAATAATTGGTTCTCTTTTTCTTTGCTGGATATGAAGGATTCATAGTACATAGAGAGATTTTAAATAGAATATGTGCAAACTAGTCAGAGGATATTCTGCAATAGACAAAGAATATTTGTAAAGAAACATATGCCTATAGTGTGACAACCATTGAAACCATCATTTATTCACTAGAGTTCGTCAAATACGTAAATGGCTTATGCGGTGTGGTGTTTGTTAGGGGTGATAACACCCCTTACTGAGAGGTATCATGAGCCACGTCTGTTAACTCGCATCTCCTACCATGCTAGTAGCTTAGTTTCGTGGAAATAATACAGCTAAGTTCCAGCCTTCTGTTGATTTTTTATAAACTTGATAAAGTTTTGCAGTTTCCTTATCTATAAAATTAGGTGCATAAAGTACATAATATCAATGGTTACCTCCTGCCCCAGGTCAGGGATTGTGAGTCCCTTCACTCAATTAGATGACAAGAGCAAGACCTTACGTCTAAGGAGAACCATACTGGTGTTCTTCAGAAGAGTCAAATAGAAAAAATTATATCCCAGCTTTTCTACTCGTTAGCTTTGCAAACTCAGACAAATCACTTAACCTAAGTCATAGTTTCCTTATCTATAAAATGATAAGAAGGCCAGATAATAGTGTATTCTTAAGGGGTTGGTGAGAGGATAAGATGAGGTAAATCCTGTAAAGGATCTGCTGTAATATTTGATACATAATAAGTTGTTATTCAATGATTATTTTCTACTTTACTTCAAGTATGTTCTCATGATGCAAGGTGGAGCTCTAATCATCAGGCCTGCAAATCAAGTAGGATGTCAGTGGGTCCCCCACTTATTTTATTTTTACAAACTTCATAATCATTTAGCCAAACATTTCTACAGTCATCCCTGCTGACTACTTCGCTAACCCTGACTCTGCACATGGTAATTATGCACATTTTGTTTCTGTCAAATTGCTACTCACTGGCCTCTGCCACTCTAAGATCATTCCCTCTCTATGGAAATAATGGCTCTAATTTCAATTGTAAGCTCTTCCATCAGCATCTCTGGCATTTGTAAATTAGACACAGAAAGCCCTTTTCTTTAAAAAATAGAGGCATTCTACTGCCCGATGTTTGCCTGGAGCCCTTCGGTGAGGGAGTGTCTTTTTGCTTTCTTGGAAATAATAGGTAGGTAGATGGGTAATATACATCCTAAATCTTCCCCGGTATTTTATTTCACCAAGTCTTTCACTCTGTTCCTTTAATTTCTATCAAAGAATTTATAGTGTCACAACTTGGTTCATATGGGTTTAATTTTTCCAGCCAAACCAACCATTAGGGCCACTCTCACATGCTAGAACTAGCGAACTGAATCCAGAATCTCTGTGAAGGGGCACTCATATGGATGCATTTAAATTCACATTTAAATTTTCCTCCTTCTTTGGTCAGCATTCTCAGAATCAACTTTTTCACCATTTCCAATATTTATGAAAACGTAACTAAACAAAGTCTTGTGATATTTTTGATGTATAATCCTTCCCTTCCAGGCGTGGTTCTGTAATTGACATTCTGGAATATTCCTTTATTCATTCCACACATATCTATGAAGTGTCAACCCCATGCCAGGTACTATTCTCAGACCTGGAAATATGATAAGGAACAGAGCAGAATACAAATCCCTGTCCTCATGGAAATTTCACTGTAGCGGGGAATACATAGAATAAACAAGATAAACAAATAAAATACATATCATGTTATATTTGATGGCTCTAAAAGCTAAGGAAAGAAATAATGCATGGAAGAAACATGTGTGGAATTTATGCATGACATTTTAAATAGGGTGGCTACTGGGAAAGCTCACACTGACAGAATGTAAATTTGAGTCAGAAAAAGGAAAATGTGAGGTAGTTAACTATGCATATATCTGAGAGGAAATGTCAAGTACAAAAGCCTGGGGGTGGGAGTACACCTGATAAATTAGGGGGACACTAACTAGGCCAATAGGCTTTGTGCAGAAAGAATTAGAGGGAAGTATGAGGACATGAAATCAGAAATGTAGTGGGGACTAGGTCATGCAGGGCCTGTGGGTACAAGCAAGGGCTTTGTCTTATATCTATGGTGATGGGAAGCTACAGAGTAGATTTTGAGCAGAGGAGTGACATGATTTGATTTATGAGACTTTTTTTTTTTTAAAGATTTTTTATTTATTTATGTGACAGAGAGACAGGCAGCGAGAGAGGGAACACAGCAGGGGGAGTGGGAGAGGAAGAAGCAGGCTCACAGTGGAGGAGCCCAATGTGGGACTCGATCCCGGTACGCCGGGATCACGCCCTGAGCCGAGGGCAGACGCTTTAACGACTGCGCTACCCAGGCGCCCCTGATTTATGAGACTTATGTGCGTTCGTGGGCAGGAAGTGGGAGGTTTGTAAAGTTGACCAAGTAAAAGACTATGGAGACCATTGGAAGGTTACTGCAGTAATTCAGAAGAGATTACGGTGGTCTGGACCAGTGTGGGAGCACTGTGGGTGGTTAGAGGTGTCAGATTCTAGAAACATTGAAGATAGAGTGAACAGGTTTCACATGTAGGATGTAGTAGAAAGAGAGGAATAGAAAATGACTTCAAGAGTTTTGGGTGAACAGCTGAAAAAATGATGAATAATGAAACAGAAGAGACTGTATGAGGATCTAGTTTGGTAGGGATTATCAGGAACTCAGATTTGTACATGCTGGGTTTGCTGGACATTTTTCTTTAAAGATTTTATTGATTTTATTTATTTCAGAGAGAGAGAGAATGGGGGAAGGAGCAGATGGGAAGGGAAGGGGAGGAGAGGAAAGAATCTCAGGCAGACCCCATGCTCAGCATGGAGCCCGATGTAGGGTTCAATCTCAGGACCCTGAGATCATGACCTGAGCAGAAACCAAGGGTCTGATGCTTAACCGACTGAGCCACCCAGGCACACTGCCTGCTGGACATTTTAAAAGCAACATCAGTAGGACATTAGGTTTGGGTTTGGCTATAAGGATTTTCAATTCAGAATATAGAAGGTATTTAGGGGTGCCTGGGTGGCTCATGGGGCGCCTGGGTGGCTCAATCATTAAGCGTCTGCCTTCGGCTCAGGGCGTGATCCCAGGGTCCTGGGATCGAGCCCCACATCAGGCTCCTCTGCTGGGAGCCTGCTTCTTCCTCTTCCACTCCCCCTGCTTATGTTCCCTCTTTCGCTGGCTGTCTCTATCTCTATCAAATAAATAAAATCTTTTAAAAAAAGGTATTTAAAGTCAGGAACTGGATAGGATCACTTAGGCAGTGGGCATAATGGATAGTGTTGAACGGGAAAAGAAGCAGAACTGAATAAACAAAAGCATTTATTTAAGGTCTTATAATTGCAATTTGGGGAGCACAGATCTGTGTAGCAAACCAAATTATGTCCCCTTAAGGAATAAAAGTCAGGGGTTTTTAAAGACAAAAGGGAATGCTTGTATATATTATTTACAGAGATTTTTGATTGGCATCTGTGGCAGAAAATTAGTCCTGGCTAAGCATAATTGGTTGCGAAGGCTATCACTAAGCAAAAGTCAGTCACTGTAGCAAGTTGCAGTTGCTTGTGCAGAGTCCTTAGAATATTTGCTGTTTGGTGCAGTTAAAAACTTCATGGTACCAGCTGCTGAGGACATGCACCTTTTAGTGGCCTCCTAACCCCATTTTAAAACCCCTTGACATAACTGAGTCATTTTGTTTCACTTTTACAACAGAAAAGGGAAAAGAACTAAACAGAGCTGTGACATACTCGAATATTTAAAGGTTGAAGAGATGAGAAGGAACCAAAGTGGTAGGGTATGCTGAAAATCAAGAGAAATTTGTTTTGGCTGACTTTAGTTGCACAATTTAGTGGTAACAAAGTGGGATTCATCACAAGAACTGGCTTTTTCTTGCAGGGTGACTCCTTCAGAGTAGGGTGCAGCAATGTTTTCAAGCAAGAGAAGAGGATCTTTATAACACAAGGGTCTAAAGTCTGATTCCATAGTCAAGGAAGCCTCATTGGGTGTTTAGAATTTCAGTGTACACACAGAACTTCAAATCCTCCCATATATCTCCATTTCAATTCTCTAGCACTCATCTAATTTTGACCAATACAGTGTTAATTTATTATGTATGGTTAAGAATACAGGTTGTGGAATCAACCAGATTGTTTTAATCCTGGCTCCGCTATTATAAGCAATTTGACCTATGGTGATTTACTTCAGCTCTCTGTGCATTGGTTTTCTATATGTGAAATAATACTTAAAAACATTCTTCTGAATATTAAATATAATACAAATATAACACTTAGAGCAGTGCCTCGAGCATAGCACTTTCTAAGTGTTAGCTATGGCTATCATTATGAGACTTGGTAAGGTGAGAATTCAACTGACACTACAATTTGACAACCGAAGAAATCTCTGGCCACTTCAGCCCTGCAGCTGCCTGAGCTAAAGAATCATTTTAAGTGGTTTTAGAAAGTCCCTGGGTTTCTAAATGTCTTTGAGGTGAGCCAATAATCTGGGTTTTTGAACTTTTTAATGAGTTAATTTTTTTCTGTTTAAATTCTATTTCATGATGAAATAAGGTCATGATTTTTTTTTTGTCATACAAGTAACATAATTTATTGTAAAAAAAAAAAAAAAACTACCACCACAGGTACATATAAGGAAGGAAGTTAAAATAAAAGAAAAGCTCTACCCTGACATAACATTAACATTTTGGTGCATATTCTTTTATGCATGTCCATATACACCCATGAAGTTCTGTGAGCCTACCTCTCTCCAGGACCCAAGAACTCTATACTCTAGGACTCTCAACTTCAAGTCTCAAAGTTTCCTCTGGCATAAGAGGAACTAAGTCTTATGCTCATTTTCTCCATCCAGATCTTCAAAGAACAGAGACTATGTTTGTAACCTGTGGCTCCTGAATTTGCTCTGACTAGATAAGAAAAATGGTGGTTGACTTGGATTTGAGAGACATAGGTTGCATACTCTTTCAGAATCCCTATTCTCTTTCATAGAGTATCTAGTGACAATAGATTAACCCTTCTCACACCCCTGTCTTTGTATTCTTCATGTTTTCATGCATTCCATGGGCTGGGCAATATGACTCCCCCAGGCCTTATTCCAGAAGGTACTATATCCTAGGAGACCATCAGCAGTACACATTTTCCTCCTTATAAGGTCTGTTTATTCATAACTTTTGGTCATATTATCTCTTGAAAAATTTACCTCTTTGTGCATGACTCTTTTTTTAGATAATAATAACTATTCTCCCCTGAAACGTACTAAAGACATATATTAAGATACACATTGATAGACTTGACACAATAGTTTACAGTCTGAGAATGATATATAGAATGATGTTTAGTTGAATTCAAAATTGTTCTTCGTGTACACATGTCAAGTGAAAGGATGACTTGTCTGTTTTGTGCATACACCATTTTTGTATTTTTTTAAAGATTTTATTATTTGAGATAGAGTGAGAGGGAGAGACACAGCACAAGCAGGGCAGAGAGGCAGAGGGAGAGGGAGGAGCAGACTCCCCACTGAGCAGGGAGCCGGATGTATGACTTGATCCCAGGACCCTGAGATCATGACCTGAGCCGAAGGCAGGCAGGTGCTTCACCGACTGAGCCACCCAGGCACCCCATTTTTGTATTTTAATGTATTCTCCAATACAAATTTTTTTTTGTTCTAAACATGGTTTGTATGTTGTAGCCTTATTTGTTAAGTGTAGTTTGAGGTTGAAAATTGGTGAATAAAAATGGTACCAAAAAAAAAAGAGTGTACCTTCCTAAGAATGCCCTGCATTTTTCCTCCTCTAAAGGCCATCTTCATTTTAATATCTTCTTCCTTTTTTGGTGAGGACATAAAATCTTCACTGCAGTAAATTTTATCAACTGTTTATTTTCAATTTTGTTATTAATTATATAAATTTGTTTTCATTTTTCAATTGATGTTTTTCATTGTTCAATTGGGTATCTTGGTTTAGAATGAAATAAATCATAGTTTGTTGTATTAAAATTAATGGAATTAAAAAAAACATTAAAATGGCTTTTCATCCATATCAAGGTTTTCAGGGATGAATTAAAATTACTAAGAAAGGTATAGGTGTATTTTTTTAGTTGTTTGACCACTGTCGCCCATGGGCTGCCAGATTTCCATCACAAATATTAAGGAGACTGCCTATCCACAGTCTCCTCTAAACTAGGTAATAAATCCTAGATTCCCCATGTTTTCATGTCTTGCAAACTTCTTCCTATTATTATCTGTATGAATCAGGAATTTTGCTCACAAGAAGGGAAACCAAATCTTGTGGTCATAGCAAAATTATGATTTTCTGGACTGATATAAGAAGTTCAGAGAATCAAATAGAACCCTGAAGCAGGAATCAAAGCTGCTGCAGGGTCAGTCTGTCCTAGAATTACAGCCCAAAGTTCACAACTGGGCTGGGTACAACTGCCCCCACTTGATCATTGACAGCGTCATTAATCCTAATCACCCGTTACTCATTGTCTCATATGGTCCAAATTAAAAGTACTGGGGAAGGGGTGCCTGGGTGGCTTAGTCAGTTTAAGTGTCCAACTCTTGATTTCCACTCAGGTGATGATCTTGGTGTTGTGAGATCGAGCCCTGTGTTGGGCTCCGCACTAGGCATGAAACCGGCTTAGGATTCTTTCTCTCCCTCTCCTTCTGCCCCTTCTCCCACTCTTTCCTTGTCTTGAAAAAAAAAAAAAGTAGTGGGTTAGAGTCCAATTGGCTGAACCTGGATCTTGTGCTTATGTTTCGACTACTGGTGTTTAAAGAGAAGTGTTTCCTCCCTTTGGATTCCCTAGTGGGAGGTTGGGCATTGTATTTCTTCAGTATTGTACCCATGGGGGATTCTTCTGAAAGACAAAGGGAAAATTCATGTTGGAAATCTAAAAGAAAACACATAGCTTCTATAGTTGTCTTTATCTTAGAAGTCATGATAAACTTAGTTGTAAGGAAGCGAATCTCAGAGGAGATCATTTTCGATGGGAAAAGAGAAATGTAAAGTAGCCCCATGTAATAAATGAAAGGAGGCAGCTTCATAAGATGTTTTGTGCAGGCATATCTGGTAACCTTCTTTAGCAGGGATCCTACTACATAAACAGTAATTTTAATTGTCAAAGTCTAGTAAGAAAACAAAATAAGGGATTTAATATTTAAATAGTGCAGTGACCATGCATGTGAAAGCCAAGTGGCATGATGATTCCCTGTGTGAACAAAGTTTGGAATATCAGTGTAATATTCATATTGTCTGTTGTGATTTTACTTCAGGAAAATGATGTCATCTGCCATGTTTAATCCATTAATTAATTTAAATTATCAACTAATACAATTTTAATTTTAATACAACTTTCAATTAATACTAAATGTTGTTAATACAATTTTTTTTTCTGTTTGTAAGTTTCTTTTGGTGTCATAGCTATATGAGAGCCATAAGAATATAGATTTTATATCTGCTTTTATGTTTGTGCATATCTAAGTCTAAGGGGCAATACATTACCCATTTTAGAGAACACTACTCTTTCCTAACTTTGATTAATATACACACACTTATCTTTATTCCAAATGCCATTAACTGACCTACTGGAATACTTTCTTGATATCCTCTTATCCTTATTACCATGAAAATTA
This sequence comes from Ursus americanus, assembly GCF_024610735.1. NCBI lineage: Eukaryota > Metazoa > Chordata > Mammalia > Carnivora > Ursidae > Ursus > Ursus americanus. Next base: position 60,283,494 of record NC_142139.1, read on the forward strand.
AAAAAACACTATTGTTTTGTATTGCTACTTTTGAGAAACTCCCATGTGAAAGGCAGTTCAGTTAAATGGTTAAGAATTCAAGTTTTGGATTCAGACAACTTTATGATCTATGAAAAGAACCTGGGCCTTTGGTTTCATCATTTAGAATCTGGGGCTAGTAAATAATATATCACTATGTTCCATAGCAACCCGACAAAGAAAACCTGGTACATAATAGGTATTCGATCAACCGTAGATGTTACTGTGAACTTTGGGATTATATACTGAGAAAGCTTCGGTATTGTTGGAGGAGGTATTTTCTGGGATGCTTGTAGTTATTTAATATTTATTTGGAGAATATAGTGTTTAAATTCTCAGAAATTAGAATAACCATTCAAAGAAAGCAGCTGATCATTCAGGGAAGATTATTAAAGGAAAGGACATGAAAGTGATAAGCTTTCGTGTTCAGTCAAAATCACTTTAGAGTCACCTAATGATCTATAGCCAGGGAAACCTGGTTCATGAATATTCTCTGCACCACCTCGTTTCTCTTCCACTCCTGTCTCATCTTATTTTCTCTCCCTCTCTCCCTCTTCTAAACACCACAAGCGCTGTTATCAGACCAAAGTGGGTCTGCTCCACGGTGAGTTACAGAAAGAGACTACACCAAAGGGAGTTGCCTCACAAGGTCATCTTTATTTGTACAAATAAGGAGATCCCTGGGAATAATTTCCAAAGGTGTGCCTCCCCAAGCAAGAGAAAGTGGTCTCCTTTTATTAGGGCTTGGGATGAATATTCTGAGAGGGATTTGAACATTATAATGAGGCTGAGGCACTTTCTGATTCCTCTGTGCATGTATCTTCCTCATATGTTTTTTGTTCTGTTCCAGCAGCTTGCTAGTTTCTAAAAGGCGAGAATGAAAGGCAGAAGCTTCTAGGGATTTTCTGAGTTCAGGAGGTCAGCTCTGAGGTCAGAGGGTCAGTCCTGAGTTCAGGAAATCAGGTGGGTAACAGCCCCCCTCTCTACATACTTCTGTTTCTTGTTTACTTCTCAAATTTCATATCACTATTTTTAATAATGAATGTAAATCTGTTAAGATTCAGGGCGCCTGGGTGACTCAGTTCGTTAAGGGTCTGCCTTTGGCTCAGGTCATGATCCTGGGGTCCTGAGATTGAGCCCCTTGTGAAGTGAGTAGTCTGCTTCTCCCTGTCACCCTCTCCCTGCTCATGCTCCCTCTCTCCCTTTCAAATAAATAAATAAAATCTTAAATAAAATAAAATAAAATAAAATAAAATAAAATAAAATAAAATAAAAAAGAATTTGGCCAGACCAAAGTTGTCTTTGCCATTTGCCCTTACTGCCCACACACATACCTGACACACTTTGCTTTGGCTGCTGCATGTGCAAAAAGAGACTCAAAAGCCTTTAAGCACATGGATTCACAGCTCAATCCTCTACTAGGGAACACCAAGTCCACACCCTTTGAACTCTGTTGGGAGCACTCTGGGTCAGCCCTCAAAATCCTATCAAACATAAGCTCATGACTTGGGCTGCACGTGAGAATAAGCTGAGAAGAAAGAAAGAAAGAAAGAAAGAAAGAAAGAAAGAAAGAAAGAAAGAAAGAAAGAAAGAAAGAAAGAAGAGAAAGAAAGAGAGAAAGAGAGAAAAAGAAAGAAAGAAAGAGGCGCCTGGGTGGCACAGCGGTTAGGCGTCTGCCTTCGGCTCAGGGTGTGACGCGGACGTTATTGGATCGAGCCCCACATCAGGCTCCTTCGCTATGAGCCTGCTTCTTCCTCTCCCACTCCCCCTGCTTGTGTTCCCTCTCTCGCTGGCTGTCTCTCTCTCTGTTGAATAAATAAATAAAATCTTAAAAAAGAAAGAAAGAAAAAGAAAGAAAGACAAGGAGGGAGGGAGGAAGGAAGGGAGGGAGGAAGAAAAAGGAAAACTAACACCTGGCTTTTAATCTACCGAGATTCTGATTTAATTTGTTGGGAGGGGGACTGGGCTTCTACCTTTTTAAGTTCCACCAGGTGTTTTTAAAGTTCAGCTTTGGAAACCTCTCCCCAGTTGGTATCTGTTGCCCAATACGGATGTAATTAAGCCATGGCCGAACGCAGCTATCTCACTGCACATGCGTGGTCCGTGACAGACCGTTATTCCTTCCTTTGCCGTAGACGTTCAGTCCACAGAACGCTCGCTGCCAGGAAACAGCAAGCACAACTAACTAAACAACAACTAACAGAGCAATGGTGATAGAGCTAAAGCAATACCTCACTGAGGGCTGAGAGAAAGGAAAATAGAGTTACTGGACAGTTATGTGATGCAGTAGGGCGGTAAGGTCCGAAGGGGGCCTTTGATGGTTAGAGTTTCTTCGGTTCTATGATCCTGTGATGCTAAGTGGCCGAGGCCTGAAGGAACAGCAGTGGGGTTAGGGGAAGGACTCAAACCACAGAGAGAGAGAGTTTTGGGATGAGAGCATGGGTTCTTATTTCTCTCTTGTGTTTCACTGGGGGCCTTTGGCAAATATCAGAATCAATTTCTCCTGTAATTCTCTTTCCCTTTCCTGGCAGACAAACCCTAGGCGAAAACATCTAAAGGGATTTTCCGCATTCTCCTTAACTTACTAACACTCCTTCTAAGACTATGGCCTGCTAACAGATCTCAATGGCTTCAACTCTTCCAAAATAATATTTGCCACAAGGAAGGTGCTGCACGCACATCCACTTACTTCTCTCTGGTCACCGTGGAGAAAAGTGAGAAAGGCAAGCTAGTAGGCTTCTGTGTCTGGCACATACCTCAAGAGGTTCAGCCCCCTTTTTACCTAAATATCTCCTTCTCTGACATAGCATTTGGAGATTTGCTTAAAGTCCAATTCATATTTGCAACTTTTTTTTTTCCAGCTTCTTACTGACCATCTCCATCTGGAAGCCCCAAGTAGAAACCTTGCCCATTAGGTCCCATTGCATTTTCTCTACTTTCCCAGGACCTAAAGCCAGAGAGCTATGTGGTGTCTACATTTTTTTTAACCATTGACATCTAATGCATCACCGGTATACCTCCTAAATGTCCTAGGATCAGTACACGTCTCACTTCTCTCTACCTCCGTGTGGAGGCCTTTCTATATGCCACCACTGTCTCTCTGAATCACTGTGACATCTTCCTTCTGATCTCCTTGCCCTTAGCTTGCCTCTCTGCATCGTTCATGGAGACATTTTTCAGGCTGTGGTCAGAATATTTAAAAATGCAAATCTGATAATACCACTAGTCTAGTACTAACCTTTCACTATTTCCCCATTTAACATTAAACTTCTTTACCAAGGAACTTGAAACCCTTCTTAATTTGTCCCCTGATGTTCCTCTGCAGCTTCATTTCTAGTTAGCATCCCTTCTCACGTTCTGCACCTCCGCCCGATTGAACCGATTTTACTTCTCCAACCAGTCAGTCCCACTTCCGGGCCTTTGGACGCACACTCTTGTCTCTATTTCAAACATCCTCTTCCTTTGCTTTTAATGTCTATCATCTTTCCATCTTAGTTGGCACTTCCTCCTAGAAGGCACCAGTCCTAGCATTTGTCATCAGGTAACTGCCTCTTTGTCAGCATTTCCCATGTGACTGGAAATTGCTGGAAAGTGTGGTTCATATATTGCTTGTCCAGGATGATATCCTCTGTATACAGTAGCATGTAACACACACTACCGCTTGTATTTGTCACATGAGTAATACTTTTGATGGGGCTGCTGGCAGGCTTACTTGGAAGAGCGTGCTCCTCTTGATCCTGGGGGTGTGAATTTGACCCCACAGTGCGCATAGAGTTTACTTAACAAAAAGCAAAACAAAACAAACACAAACACAAACAAACAAACAAACAAATCTCTGGAGAAATTAGAGTAGTAATAAGTCCCAGTTCCTTCTTTCTCTGGATGAAATGTATTTACCTCAATCATGAAACTTGTAAGGAAAGGAAACCTTAAACGGGTATACTGTATTTAAATCCTTTTGCAAAGACTTTCCCCCTTGTCTTTCTTCAGCTCATGCACTGATACTCAAGTCTGAAATACTTACGGTTATTTTCCACTATTACGTCTTTTGATCCAAGAGATCCACAATACAAAATAAAAACAGTCTCTATTACCATATTTACTAGCATGAAGTCAATCCTATCATTTAAATAATTATATGTGTTCAATTAACTTTATCAGAAACTGAAATTTAAGAAATGAAAAACTATTTTTACAAGCTGACACATGTAATTATCATTTTAGATAAACCTATTTTGAAATATGTGATATTCATTTTTTAGAGGGGGAAGGGCAGAGGGAAAGAGAGAATTCTGAAGCAGGCTCCATGCCCAGTGCCAAACCCACAGTGGGGCTTGATCTCATGACCCTAAGCTGAAATCAAGAGTCAGATGCATAACCAACTGAACCACCCAGGCGCCCCTGAATCTGTGATATTCTTGAATTTATTTACCAGTATGACCAAGACTCAGTGTGTTTACTGGCAACACAATCAAGGGATTATATTAACACATTGAAATAATAACATTGCCAATTTGGTGTTCCTCATTACACATTTCCATCAGCATTTCCTTGGTATCAAGTACACACCAGACACTAGAAATAGAACAATCTCTGTGGGACAGTAGGAATGCAAAGTAACATTGCTTTGGAACAAATACAGCAGCGTGTGGTCTGCTTTTTAATGAGGTAGATCTAGAGTGGGGTAACATGACACTGGGCCACCTTGCTGGGTACCAGTAAACATCAGGCAAATACCACTCCTACAGGCAGCTACACCAGCATGGGACTTTGGAGGCCACTTTGGTGGGGAGATGGTGTGAATATAAAGCAGAACCACCCGCAGCAGCAATGATGAGGCAGCTGACAAGCTTCAGAGACTTCTCCATAGAAGGCTGGAGCCAACGGAGGAGGAGAAAGGTAGGTGTCATACAGCAGCTGACATGGCTTTCGTATGGGGATGTATGGGACACAGCTTGAGACTTTAAGTAATAACCAGGGCAATGTCCTACTCATATTTCCAGTGAACGCGAGAATCAGACCAAACATATTTGTACCAGAGTCGCTACCTCACAGTTATTTCTAGGTTATAATTCTCTGGAAAAGGCAAGTTAGTAATTATTTTGTATTTCTAGGAAATTTTCTCACCTGAAGTTAAATGCTTCTGATATTATATGCTTGCAGATACGATCTCACTTATTCTTGCCATAGTCTGAAGTGGTTGGAATTGGCCAGAAATACTTGTTTTTACTTTGCAGATGGAGAGATTGATGCAAAGTCTTTATGTGCAGTCATATGATACCCTCACCGGTCATCAGTGTGGAATAAAGCCAGACTTCTCCAACTTCTATCCATACTATCCCTTGACTATGACCATGCAATCTGGGGGCGGGGTGGTAGATAGTCAGATCAATCAAGATCCAAAATCTTGATTTTTGTGGTTATTTAAATTCCTGGTAGCTAGTAGAAACGTACAGGACCATGAGTTAGCAAGAAAGTTCAATTTCCACTGGTGGCCGTGCTGCTCTGTTGTGTGACCTTTGTCCCACAGCTACCCTGGGTTCCATTTCTTTCTTTGTGGATAAGGTGTTTGGGCCAAATCAGAAATGGTTGACCTGATGTCCGTGGCCCCCTGCCCTTCACACCCCCACAGTCACATCACCCATGAATAGGTTTCAGGCAGTTGGCAAATCTAAACTGCTATGCAACATGTGGAAAACCTGTCGTTTTCTAAACAGAAATGCAGAGGTCATGTCAGATATTCAGAAAGGCTGTGGTCAAAAATCACTGACAACAAATTCACAACATAAGAATATATAATTTCAAAGGCCCTAATTGACTTTACCTATGACTCCATGTACTGTAGGGTTAAATGTGATATGTTTTAAGGAAAGCCCTTTCCCAGTGCAATTTCTAAGTACTAATGGTTATAGAATTTCAAAACAAATAGCCCAAAGCCAATTTCAGAGGAATGCGAATAAGTATGAGAGGGCAGTCCATGACATTATTACATCTGCATGTGTCTGGAATTCTAGTACTTTTCAGTCTCTTCATTTGTTCTTATTTCAGGTTATGTGTCTACATTTCCTTTGTGAGAACGCCTGAGGAATTGTTGAATCATCTGTTTTGCAGACATGTGGGTGCTCTAAGTTCTCACAATATGCTAATGTTTTAAATAAAAAAAAAAATGTTCCTAAGAAGACAAATTTGGTTGAGATCCCAATATGTAAAGTTCGTGTTTTTGGTGGCAAACTCAGTAATGTGCATCATGTTGAAATCATGAAATTATTCCAGAAGTCGTATATGGCTTTGGGGGGAAAATATTTTGGCAGCAAATAAGGGAGTTTCCTCAAAATTTCTGAATGCTTGTATTATTCTCAGTGGGAGATTGCTAACAGGGCACTTGGAACTTGTCCTGTCTTTGGAAAGCTAGGGAGTTCTTACCATTGTGCACATGGGAAAATACAGCGTTTTGTTATTCGGAGAATACGGCGAAATAAATGGTAGTCCATCTGGTGGTCAGGGACAGCTTGAATGATTCCTAAGTTAATTTTTTCCTTTTCAGCCCTAGAATGTCTTACACGCACATTCCAGTGCAAATGCCTTCAAACCTCTCTTTCTAGGCAACAACAACAATACCCATGATCCTACCAATGCCGAAACTGAAGCCATCGCTCTAAGTCATGATATTCTAGGCTGTCAATGGCAACTCTGTCTCCTTTATTGCTATTCTTATTTTCGGCCCGTCACTATGTTCAACTCATTCTTGGAGCACATGTTTTCTGGATTTCTCTTTTTCTTTTCATTCCCACAATCTAGTCTTAATTCCATTTCATCTCTACTATGGTTATCTCTCTAAATGCCCTAACATTTCTTTCCATAATCTTTTCTCCTGGGACTTAGCTTAAACTGTGCAGTAAGAATTCTCTTTCTCATCCATTCTTGATCTAAATATACATATTATCATCATAATATATCATATTTTGTGGGTATATTTACTTATTTATTTCAGGATCCTTTGGTACTTATAAGTAAATACAAACAATCTATAAGCAAATCTTCTATTTATTTCTTCTCATCTTATACCTAATCCTCTTTGGCACAGTAAATTTGTCCATCAGATCTATTCTACAAGGTGTTTGATATTAAAAAGAGAGAGGTGATAGAAAAGAGCCTTTGACATTGAAGAGAATCACAACTTTGTAGATTAAGCAAATGTGTAGATAATTACACTTTTCTTCTTAGCACTTGCCAAAATGAAAATTGATTTATTGTTTAATTTTATCTCCCTCACCAGGGAATAGACCATGGCTGCAAGTTCAATGTTACTCTCAACACCCAATTCAATTCTTGGCACATAATAGGAGCAGAATGCATATTTATTGAATTAAGTACTGAATTATAGCTAAGACAATAATATCCTAATAGTGACACATCCAAGCTTTAGTGGAGGTAACCAGGATCTATTTACTTCTGCATAGAAAGGTCAGAGATTTCACAAAAAAAGACCATGTCTGAGCAGAGACTTTCAAGAATCAGTAGGAGTTGGGAAAAATAGGGTTAAGTTGGATACTGCTGTAGCAAAGGATGAATATAGGAAGTATTAGGAGATAGAGCTGGAAAGAACTTTTTTCCATAAGCCAGCATTTCCAAAAGTGTCTTCTGAGGACACCTGTCCTGCCTGTTGTTCAGAGAAAATCATTTTCCATGGTCAGTAGTGTGCTGGTAAATGTTTAACAACTGATTTCCTGAATAAAAATTTTTTTGAAGATTTTTATTTATTTACCTGGCGGAGAGAGAGAGAGACAGCCAGGGAGAGAGGGAACACAAGCAGGGGGAGTGGGAGAGGAAGAAGCAGGCTCCCAGTGGAGGAGCCCGATGCAGGGCTCGATCCCAGGACTCCGGGATCACACCCTGAGTCAAAGCAGACGCTTAATGACTGAGCCATCCAGGTGCCCCTCTGAAAAAATTTTTAAAAAGTCCTGATTTATAACACTTGTTGGGAAGAGATGAGGAGCAGTGCACCATTTTATAGTATTTCTACTGGAATACCATACAGATACAACAGATTGAAATAACCTCAAGAACATAGATGGGAGTAGCATGTAGTAAAAAATAATTTTGCCCTCTACCTTCTAAGTAATAAGACAGAAATAATAGAATTTACTATTTTCTATTACTTTCCTTCATTCTTTATTCTTTTATTTATAAGAGAGAGAGAGAGAGTATGTGTACAGGTAGGGGGAGGGGCAGAGAGAGAGGGAGAAGCAGATCCCCCATTGAGCAGGGAGCCAAACATGGGGCTCTATCCCAGGACCCTGGGATCATGAGCTGGGCCAAAGGCAGACATTTAACTGACTGAGTCACCCAGGCACCCCTTCTTTATTCCTTATAAATGTAACATATCCCCCAGGAAATGCCTACTCCAAATCATATTCTACGTTTTCAGATTTCTCCTTGAGCCATACATTTTTCCAAGGAGTTTTTTGTTTATTTTCAGATAATTGTCAACTGGCTGTAGGGTAGAAAACCTTATTTTCTAATTCGGCCTTCCCTAATTCTTACCCTTCTAATTTCTAATATTATTTGTTTTTTTTTTCCCTATCACACTATTTCTACCGGAGAACTGTAGTTGTAAACACAATGTAATTTAACATAGATTTGTGTTCATGCTTTTCTCACCTCTGCCATAGATCACAATTTCATGGAGTAGACTCTGTGTCTTCCATATTTTTACAGTTCTAGTAATCCCTGTACAGAATTCCATAAAGAGTGTTGCCCATGAAAATACTGTATTTCTAGCCTAAGAAACTGATAATTACAGAGAAGAGGTACTAAAGGTACACACACCTTTAGAATGCTCAGGTGTCATTTCCAGCTTACGAGCTTGTTAACCAGAGCTAGAAGCCAATATAATGGAAGATTTTGACAATTCCTTGGAAATAATTCTGAGTCTATATAAAGGTTAACTAGAGCAGAGGGCTAGCTGTTACTTAATTTATCATCTGAACCTAGGACTCTCGGGAAGTGTGCCAAAAGAACAAATAAAAGAAACTTTACCCTCCTATTTACTCTTTAATCTCCTCCTCCCCTCCCGTACCTTTTCTCCTCCTCCTTCTCTTTTTTTCTCTTCCTCCTCTCTTCCTCTCCTTCCCACCTCTACACCCCTTATCCCCTTCTTTCTCTTCACCAATTTCAATGTTGTGCTAAATAATTTTGTAATTCTAATACTCTAGGAATTACAGAAATAGAACTATCAATTTTAGAAATGCAAAATGGAAAGGATTACAAAATAAAACTGAATTATCATATTGTTTGCTGTGGCCACCGAATTTCTTACCCCTGGATTTCTTGATCTATTTCTTAGAAATTTGAGAAACGTGGCTGGTAGCTCTACATCTCCTATTCCTACCTAAGCTCTTAGAAGAGCAAGCAATCTGTAATGCGACTGTGCTTAATAATAGAGAAATAATCCAGCCTGTTCATGCTCATATGCTTTCATGTTGAATTATGTCCATTATATATAGAATACCTTTAAGAAATTTTCCTCCCAATATTGTAGTGTAAAATAGAATATTTATTTTCCTATTGACTAAATTTATGTATTAGCTCTAGAAGAAATTGGAGAAACCGTGTTGTTTAACTGCATCCACAATATCATAAAGAAGAAAGCCTTAAATGCACATACGTGGCTTGCGGAAGCTAAGAGGTAGAAAGCAGTTACATTCTCTCCTGAGATATATGATATTTTTTGGTGACGTAATTTAGTGCTTTTAAGGAATATTCATTCTGTGTTCTCCATGAGATTCCTATGATTTCCTCGCTGGACTTTTCGAGCCCTATTTCTTCACTTCACCCTCTTTCCTTTTTAAAAAAAAAAAAAAATTCCCCCAAAGCAGAAGAAAACCATCCCTGGCCCTGCATGGCTTACTGCAAGATCAGAGGTTAAGGTGACCTCACAGATGGGTGGGGAAGAACCAAAAGCTGGCATGTTCCACAGAGAGAAAAAACTCCTGAGGAAATCACTTTAGAGTGGTCTGTCTTCCTGGTCCTGCCCTTCCTTTTCTGTCATCTTTTCCTTCATGCCTAGTGGTCTTAAGGCCATTTGGCAGACCTCTCTCATGAGGGAGGGTTAAGGAATGTCTCAGTAATCCTGGAGAATTTGCCATTTTAGAAGGTGGCACCTTGACATCCCATTCCACCAGTGTCACGCAAGAGCGAAAGACTGGTCAAAAAGAAGCACTTAAACTGTCATTGCTTTTTCAAATTTTCATTGAACACTTAATGGTTAAGAAAGAATACTAATGAGTAAAAAAAAAAAAAAAAGAATACTAATGAGTCCCGTTCAAATGCTTTTTTTTTTTCCTTTTTCTTAAGGCAGTCTGTTAATACAGGAAGCCCAGAGAACAACTGTAGACAGATGCTAGATTCTGACAACAGAAGACATGAACATGGCAGCAAAGCTGGGCAAGAAGGCCTCAGGTGATAGAATGAGCACATCCAGAAGACACCCCACATTAAGGGAATTCTATTTGCCCTCATTGAGCGATTGGCCTTGATTTTGCCCTCCAGATGGCAAAATGTATCAAATCACTATTTTTACACATTGGAAATAGGTAGCACAGGACAGTGATCTTTGAGAAAGAGAGTGACTAAGGTGAGCCTTGAAATTGTTTTTACCTTTTTGCCTTTCTGGATTAGATTCAGTGGAAAAGGAATCCAAGCCGAGGCAGTAGTTTCACAGAAAGAGACAGACAGAATTCACATAGGGCGAGGGCTTCCATTCATGTGGCAGAGCACTATGAAGAAGCAGAAAAAGCGTTACCACGTCCTGTGTACCAGTCCCCTTGAGTCTGTTGCTGAATCCTAAGCTGTGCATAAAGAGGGTGAAACTCCGTGAAGCCAGGCAAAGAACGATCAAGGAGCTGATACATTTCTACAACTCACAAGGCTTTCAAGTTCCAAATAGCTCAAGTAGAAAGACTTCATAGAGAAGATCAATAGAGAGAAGGCACAAATTGCTAATATCAAAATAAAAGTTATCACTTTTAATCTTATTAACATTATATTTATTTGTTTATTTATTTACTTATTTATTTGAGAGAGAGAGAGAGTGCACAAGCGCACTGGGATAGGAGCAGAGGGAGAGGGAGAGAAAGAATCTTAAGCAGGCTATAGACCCAGTGTGGAGCCTAATGTGGGGCTCGATCTCACAACTCTGAGAGCGTGACATGAGTCAAAATCAAGAGTCAGACCCTCGGGGCGCCTGGGTGGCACAGCGGTTAAGCGTCTGCCTTCGGCTCAGGGCATGATCCTGGCGTTCTGGGATCGAGCCCCACATCAGGCTCCTCCACTATGAGCCTGCTTCTTCCTCTCCCACTTCCCCTGCTTGTGTTCCCTCTCTCGCTGGCTGTCTCTATCTCTGCCAAATAAATAAATAAATCTTAAAAAAAAAAAGAGTCAGACCCTCAACCAACTGAGCCACCCAGACACCCTTAAATCTTAAGAACAATGTGACGCCAGTACATTTGGTCACTTTAATTAAATGGACACATTCCTTGAATGACACAAACTACCGTCAACCAAGAAAGGAGGTAAAGTGGAAAAAGAACAAAGGCCTTTATTTGTGGTCTCAGAAATTATAATTCAGGAAGCACAAACCCTAGCAGAAACCAGAAAAGTGTTCTTCTTGAGGGGTGAAAGCAAGGGATTTTTATGAGCAAGAGGAAGGGGGGGCAATTATATGACCTGGATAAAAAACAAAAATAATTGTCAATTGGTACTAAGAGGCTGAACTGCTTTCAGTCACGCATCCATTGACTATTCTATTGGTGTTCACAAATGAAATTATTCCTGGTAGGCATGAGTTAACTATTCTGTCTTCAGGAAGTCCATAACCAACAGTCTTATGATGGGAATGCCTGCTGTCCTGTTGACTTTTTACAGACAGTTGCTTATAAAACAGTTGTTGCTTCCAGCCCAGCCAAGGATCTTTTTTCCCAGTTCAAGTTCATTAGCCATTTGCTTTAGAAGGGAAAGTAGAGCTTCTCAAAATAGAGTCTCTCAGGTTATAAAGTTTTATACAATTCCGCATGACTAAAACTGACACAAGATGAAGTAGAAAATCTGAATAGCTGTGAAGCTACCCCATCTTGAGACGGGACTTTAGGCTCTCTATTCTTTCCCGTGCAGGATGTTTTGACTAAGGTAGCAGGGTGACTCTCCTTAACAAAGCTCAATGTAAAGACCACAGTAATTTATTTAGAAATGTATAAAACATACTGTCTAGACATGAAGACACCAAGGTAGAGAATATGAAGAGATACTAATGCAAACAAAATCCCCTTAAAGTCCTTCAGTGAAGAGTCAAAACAATAAAGTAAAAAGCTTAATGGGGGAGATTGAGGTATAACATTCAGACAGACTAAAAGTAGGACAGTGTAGTAGCTTGGAATCAAGCCATTGGGAGGAATTCACTTGAAACTCAGAGATGTTTCATCAAATAAAAGTGGAGAAGAGTCAGGTGAAAATGAGATTCTCAGGACAGGTAAAAGGGTTAGTTTTGAGAGATAGGAGCAGGGTATTTCTTTGTGACAACAGTGAAGTCGATAGGAGGAAATAAAGTAAATTCTTCAGATAAGAAAAGAAGGACGTCAATAAAATTTACTGTTAATGGCTTAAATCTTTTCAGTGAAATAGTCTCTGGGTTTGAGTATAGGGAGTAGGATTCCACTTGAAGAATGTGGAAATTATTTAAACTAGCTTCTAGGGTAAATAGAAGAAAAGGTTGCTAATTAGTTCAAACCTAGTTGGATTTACTTAGCATGCCCTTTGAATGAGTACAATCAGTAAGAGAGGGTATGAGATTAATGGAAACCAGAGCATTAACCCAGGATAAGGCATTTCCCTTGCCTGTATCACAAAACGTTAGGGGAACAAAGGATTCTAAGTTGATCTATGGACATCACTGAAATGATTTACCATAAAGTCTAGGCTGGGCCAATAAAAATGGCACTGAAATACAAAAGCACATAGAAACTTAGAGAGGAAGTTTTCTGAGATGTGATACCTTCTCTCTGTGAGATAAGATGTTCTGGTTTATCTTCTTGTGCTGTCATTTAATGTATGTCCCAACCATGTAATCTTGTTGCTTTTAACTAAAAATTAACATTCTTTACTTTAGAATATTCTGTTGCCACACAAAAACATTTAATCATGCTTAATACCTTCAAGAAAGGTAGCCAATTAAAACAAATAGGATCCCTCGCTCTCAGAGAGATACTCCTTATTGTAAATGTAAATTGTAAAGGTACTTTATCTTAAAGGCTGAGCCTAAGTTTTTCTTTAATGTTCTCTGTGGACAGTTTGTGTAGAGAAGACCAGTATTTCGCCTTCAATGCGTATAGGACTTACTGTGATAGATATTAGAGAAACATGTAATATGATAAAAAGGCCCACCAGTTGTTCAATTACTATTCAGCTTTCTCTTTATCAAGATTAATTATGCAGCTATAGCCACATAGGTTTTTAATACTCCCCTAACAATCTATTAAATTGAATCATATGAAACTGCCATTTTTATAGGTCATAAATGGTTATTTATTCACAGTTGCATCTGCTTCAACCTAGTATTTCAAATTTTATTTCTCTAACTTTGGAAATAATAGAAATCGATATAGAGTCTGGATATTAGTGAGTGAAGAATTACAGTTTGCCTAGGTCATAATCTATTTTCAATATTAAACTTTTAATAATAGTACAATACTAGCATTACTGACTTTATTTTAATTTTATTTATTTATTTATTTATTTTTTAATTTATTTGACTGAGAGATAGAGTCAGAGAGCACAAGTGGCGGGGTGGGTGGGCAGGGAATGGCAGAGGGAAAAGGAGAAGCAGACTCCTTGTTGAGCAGGGAGCCTGACATGGGACTCAATCCCAGGACCCTGGGATCATGACCTGAGCTGAAGGCAGACGCTGCACCGAGCCACCCAGGAGCCCCTACCTAGCATTACTGACTTTAAAAGGAGTAGCACAACTACCTTCCTAAGATGATAAATACATGGTGTTTGTAGACTATAAAAAACATCCTCAGATTATTTGTGGTCGTGCTCAGTCATAGTCTTTTTCCTGTCTTTTATCTCTATTCTGTTTTGCCCCTCCTAGGTCTCATACGCATATTCATAGTCCACTTTATTTCTTCTCTACCAACTTCAATTTAATACTTGGAGCCCTGAATCAGCTTGCATACTTAATTAAAATGTGTCAGTATTTCATCACACATATAGAAGAAAATATTTATAGCCTCAAAGGGAAGCCCCTGTCTCTCATTGCTCCTTCTGAACTTGACGCGACAAGGACTCTCTGCGGCCCAGTTCTGTGAATTGACAAGATGCTTAAATGAACAGTTGACTCCTCTGGAATAGGAGGACCTCGGGCAGCACGGTTCTTGAAGTCAACAGTCCAGCATGACATGGCTGGGTTCTCTTCTCAGGGTATCACAAGGCTGAAATCAAGGTGTAGGCTGGGCTGAGTCGTCATTTGGAGGTTCTGGGGGAAAATCTGCCTTCTACGTTCATTCTTGTTGTTGGCAGAATTCAATTCCTTGTGGTTATAGGACTGAGGTCCCTGACTCCTTGCCCGTTGTCTGTCAAGGACTTCTCTGTGCCTTTAGAAGCTGCTTGCATTCCTTGTCATACGACCCCTCTATCTTCAAGTCAGAAATGGAACATGGGAATCCTTCTCATGCTTCTAATCTCTGACTTATTCTGTTCACAAACTTTTGTGTGTGAGTGTGTTTTGTATATACAAAATTTATCGGTGAAAGCTAAGGCCCTATAATACATTCCAAAATCCAGAGTAGGTCATTAGAGATTATGTGTGGCTCTGATTGCCCTGTTACTGTGCAATTTTTGCAGCTGAAATGCAGCTATTCCAATGTAATGATGCCAAAGAATATAGGAAAAACTCATCTAAATTGATATCTTCTAAAAATAAATGGTGATATATGTTCTGTAGTTTGTGCATCAGCTTTTATTTTATTTTTTAAGTTTTTATCTATTTATTTGATAGAGAGACAGAGAAAGAGAGAGCACAAGCAGAAAGAGCATGAGAGGGAGAAGCAGGCACCCCTGAGCATGGAGCCCAACGCAGGGCTCAATCCTAGGACCCTGGGATCATGACCTGAGCCAAAGGCAGGCGCTTAATTGACTGAGCCACCCAGGAGCCCCTGTGCATCAACTGTTAGATCAACTTTTCAAATCTTCTGAAAAATAATGATTATTTTCTTCCTTTTTGTCACATAGCATGTTTCTCTAATATCTTTTGCAATAAGTCCTAGATGCGTTACAGAAGAAATATTCTTCTTTTCTATACAAACAATCTTTTCTGTTTTGACTCTGTACTTATAACTCATGCTTTCAGGCATCATTTATGCTGACGAAGTCAAAGATCATTTGGGTTTCTTTTTGCTTATTTCCTATCTAATGTTGGCTTATGAACATGCAGTTATATTTCCCTATTTCTGTTGTTAATTTTTTTACCTGTTTTTTTCAGACCAGATTTTTTCATTTTGAATAAAAGTGCCAGGTTGAGCTCAGCTAAATTTTAGTGATAACCTTCTGTGTGTTTAGTAACTTATATTACTCCTTTCTACAATGAAGTTGTCAGTTGAAAACACCAATTATAAAATTAACAGTGTTCTCCAGTTTAACAACACTTTATATTACTTGCTTTTGCATAGATTGATAAAACAGAAAAGATATTAATTTTCCTCCTTTTTTTGTAGACAAGGGATGAGTTTCTAATGTTTAATTAGAATGTCCCGTCATTAGATACCTTTAAGAACTTGATGTGTACAACTGATATTTGTCACTTTGACTTGCCATGTATATAACTCAATCATCTGGATATTGTGCAAACAGATCCAAAACTTGGCAAGAAAGCACTACTTTCCATAACCAATATGTTAGCCAAGTCCCTGAATTAGTATTGTTTAGAAATATCTGTTCCTGAGACAACTCTGACTAAAATGAAACGTTTTCTGGTGAACAATTTTCCAAGCTTTAAGGCATCTGTGCACCCTGTTCGGTTCATCACAAACAGTGACTCCAAGGATTTGGTGTTAGGGAAATGATTGTAAAACATCTAAATCATGCACTAAAACTTTGTCTTTTTCAAAGCAGCCATAGAAATGGCAATATCTCTGAGAGTGAACACTGAGTTTATCCCACCTGCCAAATATATAAATGCTTACCTCCTTGAAAATGGAAGGATGTGCAGGTTAAATAAATTTAAAAATGTTCTTTGTCTTATAAGATCACTCACACAGCCCTGGGGAGGGTCTTCTCTTCCAGGCGAAAGATGTTCTTGGGTTTTCTCTCACTATTTCCCTTGCTAAGTGACAAATCTCTCTCTGGTGTTTCCTCGATTTTTGTCCTTCTGTGCCTCTACCTGGATGTTTATATCATGTCTCAGTCTCAGGAATGTGGGATGTATGTGTGTGTTGCGGGGTGGGGGTGGTAGAAATTCCAGCAACAATCTTGTTTTGCAAATTGTATGCAATTATCAAGTGTATTCAGCTAAATATCTCTGAAATGTATGACAAGTTACAGTTTCCTAAGAAACAAATTGATTTTAATCCACTAATGTTCTTAGGGAGTAATTACGTCTCTATTGCTCAAGTTTTGTATTATCATTCCCTGGAAAATCAGGCTTCCATCTTCTAATTGAAAAACAAGAAATACCTTGTTCCACTTAATTAAATCAGGTAACAACGGGAGAAGTACAGTGAGGAATGGGGGACCAGAAGCTGAGCAGATAGAGAGCTAAAATGACCTCTCCAGTTTTCTGACTCAGGTTTCTATGGTCTATTTTTATTACTTTGTCTGAAATGCAAATTCTCAGAATGCCAGACACACCCATATTCCAATGAAAGTACAAGAACAAAATTCAAAGCCAACCACAGTTGAGTTTTTCATTGTCTGCCACTTTGATCGGTCTTATTCCTTCCGCCTCCTTTCCACCCCAACCAACCCTAATAATCAACAGTTGTTTCTGTTTAATAGGAAAAATGCATGTACCAAGCAGGTTATTCACCCAAAGAACTTTCTGGTGTAAAGAGATACTCAATTGACCATAAATAAGCCCCCCCTCTTGCTGAGGGCTCTGAACACTACCAGATATTACTGATGTGCTGTTGCTTGCTTGGTACAGCTGACCTTTACTGGGGAAAGTAATACAGAGAAGGATTTTCATATCCAGCCCCTATTGCTGTTGGGCCTGTTTTCTCTTCTCACACAAGATTAAGGGGTAGGCTTACTTGAGAGTCTATGTTCTGGCAAGCCTTGTTGCTGAACTTGGCAGGAGCATTAAAATATCTTTATTAGAAACCATGAATCAAGTTCCATCACAGAATTCGTAACCTTCCAGATCTGGCTGCCTTCTTTTGTCAAACCTCACCAAAAGGTGTGGCTTAAAATGAAGTTTATTTTAGGGTGCAAAGATCCAATGATAATGGTAAATTTTCTTCTATAGCATATACAGGAAGTCTTCATTGAAAGTAAAACACATCAACCTGTGATTTAAAAATGTGCCACAGATTTTCCAAATATAATCCAGAGAATTTTGCCAATAAAGAGCTTGGCTATAAAGAAACGATGATGGGTTTTGAAAAGCACCAGTATTTTCTTTGAGCCTGATGAAAATCCATTGGCTTTGGTTCTTTAAAGATGCATATTGAAATTGTTTATAATAGGAAATTCTGTTAGTACATTCTTAAAGCAAAGGTATGAAATTGCTTTCTTAAAATTGCTTCCAAGTTCTAGAAGTCCAGTTTGAAGAAGTCTAAACTCTCAGAAATCTATGAGGCTTAACCTGCCAGTCAGGCATGGGCCCAGTTATCAAGAAAAGCTATACACAATGAGAAGAGTTTTAAAATATTGGTGAGAGAAAGGTTAGCATGTGTATAGGCTCTCATAAATTTGAGTCTTATTTTTCCAACATGAACTGCAGCCTGGAGGTCCCTCACCAGTAACAAGAGGCATACAATAGACAAATCTGCAGAATGGCCGCAGGGAATCCCAAGCTCATAGTCAACCTTAGAAGTGGTGATGGGGGAAGGGCAGAAAAGAAGCCAGTCTCTATACAAGGTGGGAAAAGTTAGAACATCAGTCTACAGAGATTAATGAAGGTAAGATGGAATCTTTGAGAGCTGTTTTGGTGTGCCTGAAACTAATAATACACTATAGGTTAACTAACTTGAATTTAAATAAAAAAAAATAGAATTGCTTTGTTGTGTACTATCGTTCTGTATGAGTGACAGTGGATAGGCTAGAATAAAAAATTTTTTTTAAGATTTATTTATTTATTTATTTGAGAGAGAGAGGGAGAGAGACAGTGTGAGTGGAAAGGGCAGAGGGAGAGAGAGAGAGAATTTCAAGCAGATTCCACGCTGAGCGTGGAGCCCGACGCAGGGCTCAATCCCACAACCCTGAGATCATGACTTGAGCTGAAGCCCAGAGTCAGACGTCTAACCGACTGAGCCACCCAGGTGCCCCTCGAATAAAAATTCTGAGTCAACTGTGTGAACAATAGAATTGTTCAGATAAATAGGGCTTAACGGCAGTTTTAGGACTATTAAGTAGCCAAATCATTGTCTATGTATGCTATCAGGGTGGATGTGAACGCTTTCTTGACCTAGTGCTTTGGATAAAGTAAAACTAATCTGTTTTATTGTTTTTGAAAATGTTGGTGAGTTGGAGGCATTAGCTTTGCATCAAAAAATCCTATGTTTTTAATATCGATGATTCCGTAGAGAATCTGTGTTAGAACAGAGAAGGAAAGGCACTTGCTATCCCAGCTCCCTATTACTAATTCTTTGATACTTTGATAATTGAGCTGGATTTAGTGGACTAGACGATTAATGTATATTATGTCCCTTTAAGTCTCAAATTACCCAAGAATGCATTTCTTTTTTCAGCTGTGTAATAGCAGCTGACTGAAGCTGGTTCGATCCTATTGTCTTCCAGTGTCTGTCCTACGGCTCTGAATTGTTCAGAAGCACTATACCAGGGTGGGACTCTGTTATTTTGAGAGGTTGAATTAGGAAATGGAACACCTTAGCTCTATACGAGTGCACTTTACCTGCCCCCTGGCACATCTCACAGCCACTGTATGTTGTAAATACTCCTTGTTTATGAAGCCTTACAATACAAACTTGACTGAATGGCTGAGGAAAGAACACACCGCTGTTTTCCCCTTCAGTTGCCATCTGTGAAAAACATTTTGTCTTGGAAGCTTATGCTTCGCTTCCTATATGGAGGCTCTGTCAAAAATTAAATGGAGTTTGAGCAAATTTTCAAAGATCTGGGAGGTGTTTGATGAAACTCTGGGTGGGTTTTTGTTGTTGTTGTTGTTGTTGTTTTGAGGTAATTGCTATGCCCTTCCTCCCTGGTACAGCCTGCCCTTCACAGAAATCCCCATAAATTAAACTTCTTTCCATGAGGTGGAGAGATGAGGAGAGAACGCCTTTGTTTTAGTTTCCTCCATAGAATAATGCATATTTGCTTTAAATCATGAGAAGCTGACAGGTTTAGAATCTGCTTCCAGATGTCCAGATGGTTTAATAAAGAAAAGAATAATAATACATGACATATTTTCTTTTTCTGATCCAGAAAGAAACAGCCTTATGTCAAGTTAACTTGGAAGTTGGAAGTTGAAGGAAACTGTTATGTAAATAAAGAAGACTGATAAAACAGAAGAAAACAGGGCAAGTAAAGACACCCTGCCCAGGAAAAAACCAAGAAGGCATATAAGAAAAATTACTTCTTTAAACAAAGACTGAAATGTTTATCTGATTTATCACAGTCTGAATTATACGTACCTCTAGCTCCCGAGGTAATCTCAAGTCCAATATATTTGCAAACAACCGTGTCCTAGAGTCTTTGCTGTACAATACAATAAAACTGTATTTCAGGGTAAAGCTAAAATAAAAAAGAAAGTATGAATAAGCAAGTTAAGGCTCTGATGGCTTACCGAAGGCAGACATTCATCAACATCCAGACATGTGACTATTTGGAATAAACTTGATTTATATGTATAAACATAAAACTCCACAACCCCTAAAAATTAAAACTTTTCTTTCCTATATGAAATTTAGTATTTCTAAAGCCTCTTGACTCTATCTTTTCACAGAAGTATGGATATGTAGTTCATAGACTTGCTTTTTGGTTTTACAGTATTTACTTTAAACAAGGTACATTGAAAGAGTTCTTGGTTAAAGATTTTGCAATTCCACCTTAGCTGTATCAATAACTTGAAAATAACAAACCAGTATTTTGTGAGAAAAAAAATGGAATGGAAAAATATTAAAGATACAGATTGTGGAAGGAGGACTAAAAAGTTTAGTATCATACACTGTACTGTATGTAAAGCCATATTTAAAACTGAAATACTGAAAGGAAATCCATTTAACCCTTGGGAATTTGTCTCTTTCCTTCTATGATCATTCTCTGCATGCAGTAATTTAAGCACATTAATTATATATTATTACTGAACATTCTTAATACCTGACAATTTAATGCATGAAGCTGTATTCCACATTTTCATTGGATGTATGTACATTTATATTACATATACATATCATATATACATATATGATACATAGATCCATACATATGAATATATACATACATATTCACATAATTTTTAAACATTAGGGAATATTCTGAAAATTCCATCGAAAAATTCATAAATGAGTCTTGCAAAGTTTATATATATTTAGATTAAGGAATGACCAGTCTATTCAAATATTTTCAGCTTTAAGAAAATGTACTAAGATGATCAAAGTAATTCTGCTAAATTTTCCTAATCATTTCTAGGGATGGATGGGATGGAGGTGGGACTAAAGGCCTGTATAGGCCAGCCTGGGGAACTGAGAGCTGCTCACAGCTGGTTGATGTTTCTGAGTTCAACATCAGACCTGTTGGGATAATTGCTAATAGAGTACAGATAAAAATAAAATGCCACAAACTGAAAAATAAGAATAGAGAATTTATGAAACACACGCATTGTTCTATGTGCAATGTAAATATAGTTATGCATAATATATTGTGTATGTAATAGATAGCGTATGTAATATATTATACACACGTAGAAGTTCTCTTTAAAACTCACTGCAATCCTATGAGATAGTTGCTATTTTATTGTCCCAATTTATCAATTTATTGCCCCAATTAAGAAGAACATTACTTATTGTACATGGAAATCCATCAATTCATTGCTATCCAGATCTGTCTTCCTGACTGAGATTTTGATAAGGTTCTCTCACATGCCAGGCTCAAAGGCCATGTAGGCAAATGCCTGGACCTAAATTTAAACTCAAAGGCAGCAGCTCAGACAGTTTCTTCCTTAGGTAATAACTGTGCTTGAAAAAGCAAGGAGCTGATTTTAAAAATCAAAACTAGTTCTATCACAAAGCAACAAAGCTCACACCCAGAGGTAAAGTAACCTTTATTGGTATGACCTTCTGCTGGTATTCCGAGGCCTTTGGGCTCTGTTATTTAGGTGGGTACCTCACGAGCTGGCCAATATATAACCTAGTGGAATGAACTTTAGACATATACGTGGGATGTTTAGGTTCTCGTCTTGGCTCTACCAATGAGTCAAGTGGTTTTAAGTTTGTCAAGGGAACATTGGTTAATGTATTAACAATAAAAACAAAAGCAATATGCTCAAATGCTTTAGAAGAAAGACACTTTAAATTCAAGATATTATTAGTTTTACTACAATAAGGAAATAAAACCCATTGCTATAGTCCTGAGATATTTCTTCTAGAGCTTAATTTTTCTAACGTTCAATGAATGTTTTGGTCCATTTCCCCGAAAATGTGTGGGAGAGGCAGAGGAGAAGCAGAAAGAGGTAGGTCCATGGGTCATCAAAGAACTGCTCTGAGGCAAAGCAGGAAAATGAAAGATCGTGTGTCTACTTCATTTCTCTTATACCTTGTTTTCGAAACCTAAAGCTTGAGGTCATGCTATGTATACTATTCATAAAGGTTATTTAATTTTAGAAGTTGTCTACTGGTGTCTGGGTTGCTAGAAAGATACAAATAAAAACTATGGTGTATCCTCTAATGTTGAAAATTTTCAAATTTTGAAAATATAAATGTATTCAGTATTTTTTCTGTATAGAATCTTATGGTTTCTGTAGTTTTGTTTTGTTTTGTTTTCCCTCTTGGAAATATTCCAGGATACTGAGGTTAGGAGTCAAACTGAGGGATCTACTCTAAGATCTTAGGAAACGCTGTATTCTAACACTGTCATTTAGAAAAGCACAGCTTCTGTCTTGGAGGTAGAGATTTTCAGAGGGAGATAAGAAAAGATTCTTTCTGATAACTATTTCATATATTTTCTAGACATTGGATTCAGATTCTTTGGCTATAAGAATGAAGTATAACTATCAACTGGTCATGGGGGCCATTGTGGGAATGGTGTGCAAGTAAACTTTCTCAATTTTAGTTTTTTGGCATCATCCTCACAAATATTTTATTAGCGATTTATAAACAAATTTAAATCCTTCTTCTGAGTCTAGGATTCTCGGCTATACTCTATTCGCTTTAGTAACTCCCATGTTTCTTTCTGGATTGTATTACTAATTTCTAGGGTGGGACTGGGTGTGTGGGATGCAGAGTAATGAGAAAAATTAAGACTTTATAGATCCTGTGGCTTGATAAATTTTGATATTCTACCAGACTTGTCTACTTCTGCCAGAACCCCTATGGAGGAGGACAGGCTTCTGGAAAATGAGCTGATGTGAAGCCTAGAAGCCTAAACAGTGTAATTTTAAATATTTCCTGATTAAACAAAATAAAAGTAAAAGGTCAGAATCTCAAAAATAGCAGGACTTGACATTAATCGACCGGTAAATAGGCACCAGGGTTCAAATGAGGCTCGAAAGGTGTTCTTTTTTCCTGAAAGCAAACCATAAGCCAGACATATAGAGCAGTATTTTTTCACTTAAAAAAAAAAATGTATACTGCATTGGTTTTTCTTAATATTTTGATTTCACACACCAAAGAGTTTTCTTAATAACTTTTTTATAAATTATTAGCTCACTACCAAGTGGTCAAGTGTTAGTTTTACACCTTCATACCTCTCTCTCTCTTTCTCTCTCCCTCAGAAAGAAATCAAAACATATTTTTAAGGTCTTTTTTCTGTAGGAAGAACAAAATATTTTTTTCCAAAGTGGCTTTTTAAAGATTTTCTTTCAAGGTGCTCCATAAATATTTAGAAACCTCCCTCAAATCAAACAATCTTATATTTAATGTGCTGGGGGGAAATGGCAGTTAAAGATGTCATCGATAGCAGAAGGCAAGGAAGAAGGACCCCATTTCTTTTGGAAAAGCAGAGCTTATGAACTAAGAGCGGAACCAGCTTCGGTTATGTGTGGATGCTGTTCTAGGAGTTAATAATTGCTTTTTTTCCAGTGAGACAAGTAGAAGTTTTTTTACAAAATTGGTTCCTTTCCAGGTTGGATGGAAAGTGGAGCAAAGTCATGCAAATATCTTATAAGCACAGATTGCCAAGAAAGTTTTCGTTGATTGGCAGGATCAGGGAGAGTGAAGGGGGCTGGAGAAGGGAGTAGAAGGGCAAATTGTAAAGTTTGAAATGTGGCATCCGTTCAGTTTGTTTATTGCAGGTTTCTGGCTTGAACCACTTCGAGTTCTAGGACATGTTCTTACAACTTTGCCAATTGTTGGTGTCAGGGTTCATACTCATATAAATAAGTAGTCCAAACATTAAGATATAATTTATCAGTGTTCTCTACATAGCCTGGCTCTGGAGGAAGTTAAAGTAAGTGAGGTTAGTTTTTAAAATAATTTTTGTCACATTACTACTCTTTCCTTCCCCCCACCTGTCATTTTCTGTAGGCAGAACTCTTTTCTTTCATGCCTTTCCTCTGCCTAATAAAATGTGTATTCCATTTCCTGAGGATTCTTATTTCTGCCGGAGTTCATCTGATAAACTAATGCCTGATGAGTTGTTTAATAATAAAAGATTGCTCCTATCTTGCCCATATAAGATTATGATTTTGAATATTAGGATCTGTCAAAAGGCTTCTCTTATAAGAATGGCCAATTTGGGGTGTTTTCTATAATTAGTAGAGTAAATTTTTACACCAAGCAAATTTCAAATGGCTCACTCCCCTTTTTGGGCATATTTTTCTAATAGGACTGAATCAACTACTATAGATATATAGATAGATATATATATTAAGAAAAGAGTGCTTGGTCCTGATAAGCTTTCAATTTTTTCCCATTTGATATTCTTGAATCTATGAAATGCCACACTGAATGAGAATAAACAGTGATGAATTTAACCTTCACTATATCCTAGTATTCATTTTCTAGATAAGTTCACCTTCCCAGATGCTTTATGTATTAGTTGAGATGTTTTTGGTTATGAGTAACAGAACTCCAACTCAAATTAGCATAAATGATAAACCAGATTTATTGGCTCACGTATCTGAAAAGTCCAGGCATGTTTTGATTAAGGCAGTCTCTCAGTTTTCTATGATTCTCTTGGCTGTGCCCTTCTCTGTATTCTGGCAAAAACCTCAGATTGGCTTCCATCATAGCCACAAAATGGCTGCCAATAGCAACAAGGGCAACATGTTATTTGATTCATATCCAAGGGGAGAAAGACTGTCACATTTTATAATCGTTTAACAAAAGTCTTGAGATTTACTCTGATTGAGCCAATCACTGGGCCCAGGAAAAAACCAAATGCTGGTTTATCTGGGCTTTGGTGGCAGCCCCTGCTGAAACAATCTTTGTTTTAACTGGGGTAAAACAATAAAGCTTGGAGCTGGGATGGAGTCAAACCATGCAGAGTTCATGGCTATA
This sequence comes from Ursus americanus, assembly GCF_024610735.1. Classification (NCBI taxonomy): domain Eukaryota; kingdom Metazoa; phylum Chordata; class Mammalia; order Carnivora; family Ursidae; genus Ursus; species Ursus americanus. The sequence continues at coordinate 60,308,396 of NC_142139.1, forward strand.
GCACAACGAGGAAGAGATATTTCCAAAGAAACATCTGAGTGCAGTTAGTAAAGGTGGAATAAATTCTAAGTATGTAACTAAATATTATCTACCAAGCTCCTTTAAGTGAAGTCTATTCTTTCAACCTTAGAAAAATATACAGAAAAACAGAAGAATAGACTTCATTGCCAAACAGAAAAATTGTATGTGACTCATATCTAGCTTGGCAGTTTCTTTTTACTCTATAGTAACCAAAACTTTACTCTTTTCTTAGAACTGGATATATACACTTAGCCATGTGAGAGATTCTAAGTACTATATGATTCAAGAGCACTTGTTACCCTAGACACGTAGGAAGTTCTGAGATGCCACATACAACTACTTTAAGAGGAAAAGGACCAAGATGATACCAAGCCAAAGTTATGCATTCCGTGTGGTTTGGTGTAAGGTTTACAGGGCTCACCCTGAGACTGAGGAGAAGGCATGTATGAATATCTAATTTTAAAAAATAGAATTCTGAGGAAAGAACCAATTCGGTGTTTGAAGAATTATCTAGGGATTGGTTTCCTTTAGTTTCATCTCTGTTCTTGATTCTGTTGCTACTATGTCTCCCAATAATCAATAATTTAGTTTTAATCTGATGTTCTTGTGTAGCTCCTGCTTCATGACAGTGGTTTTCTTTAGGTGTTTTCCATTTTTTCACTTTTGGGTCATTACGTTCAAATTCTTAGAGACAACTCAAGTGGCAATAATATATAGCAAATAACTATTTTTCTGCTTGCTATTGACATATGGGCCTATAGCAGCCATGCTCCAACCTCTAACTTTATTGGTATCGGAGTCTGTATATCCCAAAATATCTCTTTACCTTCCTCTGGTGCCTAGAATTCTTATCTATAGGATCAAACCCTATTTGCATTTCGACATGGTCCCAGTGAGTTACTTTTTAGAATGCTTAATATGGCTTAATAAGAACGTGCTTCTAATGTGCAAATTAAATCACCGTGTGAAGTTTAGAATGTGAAAGCGTTGGCCCTTGCGTTTCTGGCCCTGGTTGTGTGTCTTTTTTCACCTACACATTGCAAAATTCCGGTTTTGAAAAAGGAGAAAGGACTGCTTGCCTCCAAAGGGCAGGCATGGGTGAGATGTTGTGAAGCTGCGGACGTGAGAGTATAAGAATGGCTCTTGAGGAGAAGGCCAGCAGGTAAGGAATGGGAAGAGTGCTACTACGAAATCTTTCCTTTTAGAGCTGAGCATGCGAATCTTTTTTGTTCATCAACTTAAAGCAGTATACATCTAATATCATCAGTCTTAATGCTTATGCACCAGAAATTGAGGGGATTGTCTGCCCAGCACCCCTCATTCTCATGGGTGTTATTGGACCTTCTCTATAATCCCTCTCTTGTATCATTGTCCTGTCTAGAGACAGACACCATATCTGAACTGGGCCAACTGGAATCTTTATAGGAGTTTTAGATATGGAAACCGAGAAATGGAAGTCAATATTTTTTTGGTATGTCAGGTATAAAGGCGGAAGTGTGGAAGCAATTAATAGCCATGTTTTCTACTCCATGGATAGGAGAAGGCAGGCTGCACCCACTGGTGTGATATCTGAGTTAAACAAAGTTATGAAAAATATGCAAGCTCCAATAGATGTTATTTAAATCTAAAAGGAAACATAAAAAAAGAATACAAAATCTAATTAAGTGGTGAAGGAAACGTTAGCTAAAGTCTCATGTGGCAGAATTCCATTTATTTGACGCAGGTAGAAATATTCCATAAAAGAATGTCTTGAACTCTGTAGTCAGTGGCAGGATTGATGTCAGTCTGTATGTCTACCGTTCCAAGTCTTTCATTCTAGCCCCCCAAAAAAGGTCAATAGCAATTTTAACACACTGCGACGGTGATACCAGTTCTTCTTTGAAGAATAAAATTTTCTCCTTGAGGAGGTTCAAAATTAATTATAGAGAATGTTCAGTACATCAAATTAATATTTTAGTATTAGGATAAGAATGACATGTTCATATTTGGTGTTAAGTATTTATAATGTTTATATATCATTATCTATTGATGCTATGATGATTGATTTGTGTGTCAACTTGGCTAGGCTATGGTGCCCAGTTGTTTGGTCAAACACCAGTCCAGTTGTTGCTGTAAAGGTAAGTTTTAGATGTGATTACTATTTACCAGTAGATTTTGAGTACAGCAGATTATCTTCTATAAAGTGGACGGCCCTCATCCAAGCAGTTGAAAGCGTTAAGAGAAAAGACTGAGTTTCCTCAAAGAGGAACGAGTTCTGCCACTCTCCCCCTGCCCCCCCAGGTTGCCTTTGGACTCAAGGTTGCAACATTAACTCTTGCTGGAATTGACAGCCTGTCAGCCTACTCAGCAGATTTTGGACTTGCCAGCTCCCACTCTCTCTCCTTCTGTACACACATACCCACACGTACCCACACCCACACACATTAGTTTGTTTTTCTGGAGAATCCTGACTATACATATTTATGACAAAGGCTCCAAAAATTTTTGACTTAAGACAACAAACATTTATTATCTCACAGTCTCTGTAGATCAGGAATCAAGGTGCAGCTTTGCTGAATGCTTCTGCCTTAATGTCTCTTAAAGGCTGTAATCAAGGTGTTGGAGATGTAACCTTATCTGAAGGCCCAGGTGGGGGGTGGATCCGCTTCTATATTCACTCACCTGGCTGTTGGCAGGATTCATTTCCTCATGGCTTGCTGAACTGAATAGCCCAGTTCCTCACTGGCTGTTACCTGAAGACCTCCCTCAGTTCCTTCAACATGGATCCTCCATAGGGAAGTTCACGACACAGAAGCTGGCTCCATTAGAGCAAGCAACCAAGGGAGGAAGAGAGATCACCAACCACAGGAGGCGGGTTTTTTGTAACCTGATCTTGGAAACAAGACAGTGTCGTTTCTCATGGAAATTCACTGAAAGTCACAAAACACCAGCCCTCTAAGGGGAAGGTACTACATAAGAGTGTGACTACCAGGGGCACCTGGGTGGCTCAGTTGGTTAAGCATCTGCCTTCGGCTCAGGTCATGATCTCAGGGTCCTGGGGTTGAGCCTCGCGTGTGGCTCCCTGCTCAGCGGAGTCTGCTTCTCCCTCTCCTTCTGCCCCTCCCTCCACTCATGCTCTCTTTCTCTCTCTCTCTCTCTCTTGCTCTCTCAAATAAATAAATAAAATCTTAAAAAAATAAAAGTGTAATTGAATGATTGATTTGAACTTGTAATTTAGTTGAAGATCAGGAGAGAATTTTTCTAAGATTGTAAACACTGCTAAAATGCATGAGAACCTCAGATTTATATTTATGAATTTAATTTGTGAGCTTTACTAGAGCAATTTAAATAGCGGAGAAAGTACCTGAGAAAATTTCACTTGTTCTGTCAGGTCAAATCAGGCTACAAATATGTTAATTACAAATGCAGTCAAAAATGTTAAAGGCAATTAAATTAACTAATTTGTAAGAAGCCTGATCAGTGAGTTCTGTAAGCTGAGTTACTCAGACAGCAACGACCAATCTGAAAGTGATTGTTAAATTTTACTAATTTGTAAATAGAATTATGTGATATACATAAAATTAAGTTAAAAGCTTAAGGGAAACTAAATTCTAGAATTTTTTCACTTTAATTAATTGAATATTAATTTTAAAAAATCCTAGCTCTTAAGATTTGTCTTCTCTATGCAAAACCAAAACAAAACAAAAAACACCTCAGAAAAAATAAAATCTTACATTGACAAAAGCCCGTCTTTGGAGAGAAAGAAAGGGAAAATTCAAATAGGTAAGAAGAAAAGGGCAGTGGTGATACTTGGGAGATCTTTCCAGCTGTTCCTACCACAAGCTGCATCCCAGTCTTGCAGTTCTGTAAGATACCTTGGTGTGCTTAAAATTACTTTCACTTGAAACTAAAAGTATAAACTCAAATATGTTTTTCCTAGAATCTTTTCTGCAGAACTGTCATTTGTGAAATACAAACTGGGCACAGTATCTTCTCCAGCAATAGTAATTTTCGGAGAGCCAGAAATGCTCTCCAGCGTGGGAGCCCTGAGACCCAGGGTTCACTCCTGAGCCTCCATCATTTCTTTCCAGATCAATTTCCTTTTTATTAAAACAACGTGAATTTAATACTTGACTGCTGCCTCCTATGACTATCGAGAAAATAAATAATAAACCTCGACACGTGTTGAAAAGAATATTCAGTGGTCTCCCCAAGGTAGTTTAAATGTCATGTATTTTGTAGTATTGGGGTAATAATGACATCTGTCTTAGAAGATTATTACAAGATTTGCAGCGAAGAGCTTGACACGGTGTCTGGAACAGAGTAAGTCCTCAATAAATGTAACTGGTGATGTTGATGGTGCTTTTGTAAGCTTCGCACATGGCACACAGAAAATCTGTCAGTGGTCCCAGGGCTCTCCCTCCTTTCCACCGCTCATTCCCCACGTGGCGCTGCTGATTCTGATCTGTGATTGTGCTTCTGTCTGTGCTTACCTCTTTGTCTCCATTAGTATTACATTTATGAAGTCCTCTGCCATCTCTCCTATGGGATTTTGCAATATTTTCCCATTTAGTTGTCTGGACATCCAGGACAGATTTCATCTATTCCGTTCTGAATGTATCCCAAGAATATCCTCTCAAACACAACACTTTTCACACTTTTCCTTATTAACTAAGTCCATGAAAGGTTCCCTACTGCCAACACAAAGCACAAACCTCTTTGAATGACACACGGGTTGCTTTACACTAGCTTCCAATCCTAAATTTTATGCTAAACGCAAGAGAACTGATTATAGTTTGCTAAACTAATTATGCAGTACGCCTCTCCCTGAAACATCTTCCACCCAAACTCTTAAAAATCTTTCAAGGCTGGGCTCAAAATTCTCCTTTTTAATGAAGCTTCCTCTCCCTGACTCACTCAAGCGAAGTTTCCATTGTAATTTTCCCATCAGCCTTCTGCATAAAGCCATTACAATCTTTATGTTTGTTTCCCGGAACACAGTTGAAGGCAGGCACGTGACTGACTTACTCATCCTTGGCTCCTTGATGTCTAGGACTGTTCTTGAAGCAAGGTGGTTATTCAGTAAATGTATATAAAATGGAAAGTAGATCTATTGATATTCTTGGAACATATAATATTAAATGTAATTTAAATTGAAAATTAAATTAAATTTAAAAACAGTAAATATCCTAAGAGTTCTAAGAAAATTGTTTTTTATTTTTATTTTATTTTTTTTTAATTTAGTGATTCATCACTTAACATATAACACCCAGTGCTGATCACAAGTGCCCTCCTTAATTCCCATCACCCATCTAACCCATCCCCCACCCACCTCCTCCATCACCCTTAGTTTGTTCTCTATAGTTAAGAGTCTCTTATGGTTTGTTTCTCCCTCTCTCTCTCTTTTTCTTCCCATATGTTCATCTGTTTTGTTTCTTAAATTCCACATGAGTGAAGTAAGAAGATTATTTCTTTCCCTTCTATTGGGGAAAGGACTGCTTTAGACTATAATACAGCACTAAATTAAAGTAAAGCAAGTTTGTGGGACACCTGGGTGCCCCAGTCGATTAAGCATCTGCCTTTGGCTCAGATCATGATCACATCATGGTCCTGGGATCGAGTCCTGCATCGGGCTCCTTTCTCAGCAGAGAGTCTGCTTCTCCCTCTGCCCACTGCTCCCCCCGCTTGTGCTTGCTCTCTCTCTGACAAATAAATAAATACGTAAAATCTTTCAAAAAATAAAGTAAATCAAGTTTGTTTCTTTAGGTAGTGGGAGAGGGAAGACTGGAAAATGTTTCATTCCTTGTTTTTGCATGCAGGTTAAAACATAGTTAAGTAAGATTTGTCACAAACTGCAATGCAACAGAGTTGATGGACTATATTTAAGTGAAACAAGAGGGAGTTTTAAGAAGGACTCACTATTTATTTACTTTTTGTTTCCATGTTAAGGGGAAGAACAGCAAAACAGATGGATTCGGGGAAGCTTGTGATTGAGAATTAGTATGGGGATTCTCAGCCTCTTCTCTCTACACTAAAATGCTTAAGAAGCCAAGAAGAGGTCAATGAAAAAAAGACACTAGCATTTGCCTTAGAAACCTTTAAAAATGAGTACCCTTTTAAAAGAGAAGGTTTTGTTGGAGATTGCCATTTCTATCCGTTCTGGCTTTCTACTCATCAAGTCGTTTTGTGTTTTGTGTGTGTTGTGTTGTGTGTGTGTGTGTGTGTGTGTGTGTGTGTGTGTAAAGAGATCTCCAAAAAGTGTTCTTCTGCTGATTTATTTATTTATGTATTTTTAAGTTTTGAATGTTTTGTAGCAATGACAGAAAACAGGATTGTTTGGAGTTCAGCATGCCTCATTCCTCACTCGCCGTAACTTGTAATAAGATGAACAAAGCTAATGGGAGGCAGAGATCAATCGCTGCTCTGTTGCACTGTGAGTGCAGTGATACTGAGGACAGCAGCCCAGCAGCCCTGGGCACTGACTTGTGATGTTTTACAACACCTGAAAAAAGAATTGTCCGGGATCAAGTCCTGTGATGGACTGGACGGTTGTGGATCCCCACTGATACCCTCCCCCGCCAACCACTAAACAGTTCAAGTCAACTAGCCAGTAACAAGCACTTAACTTGAACCAGTGGGGTTTGGGGAGCCACGGAAAGGCCTGCTTTTCTGTCTTAGGTGCTATGATTATAATATGAAAAGCTTATTCATTGTTCAATTGAATCTGAATCAACACTGATTACAAACATCTGTATGTGGACAATTAAATTCAGAAATCTATTCCGTATGCTTTTATGCCAGGCTAAATCTGAAAAACATATTTCTCTGAAGTTTATCTAACTCTCTTTCTAGTATCTTTAGCCTAAAATTCCTTTCGCCCCCGTCACCCACGCCCTTACTTGTAATTCTCTTCCATCAGCAGGAATCCTATCCTAACGATCCCCTTTGCACCTATTCCTGCCATCCCCCTTGCACAAACTCCAATTTCCTTCCCTGTGGGGAGATTCAGAGATGAGGATAAGAGAGAAACAGAATAAGCGAAAGGCAGAGGTGGGGTTTGGGGAAGCCTGTAATTTGATAAGGATTAGCTTAGATAAGGCAGGATTGGCAAATTGTGGTCTGATTGTGAAAGGTCTGGAATGTCTGGCTGGAGCTCCGGACTTCATGCTTCTGGAAGTAGGAGGCAGGAAGTTTTGAGCTGGGGAGTGACCTGATTAGATTACACAAACACAATATTTAGGATTAATTGACCAGGACAGACACGGGAGGCTTGAGAGTAATTATGAGAAAAATAAAAGCATATTAGCACTTGTAAGATGTTATGAGAATCTGATCTTAGGCAGTAGAAGTGGATCAGAGAAAAAAGGATAGTAAAAACAAAAACACCCAAGGCTAGAAAGATCGAATTTTCTGTCTCAATTTTATAATGGGCAACATGTTCACCATCATGAAACCCTAGGCGTCTGCTTGTGCAATCTCATAAATATATAAAATCCCTTCCCTGATAAAATATGGGAAGAGGATACAAAAAAAAAAGATAAATTTTATCATATCACTTTAGCTACCATCAGATAAGGATGACAAATTTATTTAAGAAAACTGATGCTCAAAGCTTCCTCCTTGCCAAAGAAACCTCCCAACCCCCACCCCCATGGGCAGGAAGAATGGAGCAGACCATTCATCAACTAACATTTTGTAAGCCTTTTACAACAAAATCTTAATAAAATAAGCATTGGGTTTATCTAAAATTAGGTGGCCACTGTGACTCCTTTAAAAAGGTCCTTGCCAGAGCCTGGAGGTAGGCAGCTAGGTGGCCGTATGACGAAGTGGCAGCTCGGAAGAGCGTAGCAAGGCCACACCGTTCTGGAAAGCCTCCTACCCAAACACTTAGCTATTAAATAGATATGAGAAACCAGACATTAAGGAAAGTTAGAAAGCAAGCAGAATAACGCATGAACACCATAGTGACCCTTTATGATTAAGTGTGACCATAAATGGTATTTCCTTTGTACAAACTTAACTTCAGAGACCATCGTGTAGGACGTGTAGGACTAGAGAATAGACATGAAGTTCAAAGAGATTTAAAGCTCTTTTTGGCCAAATTCCCACTTGTGCAGAGATGCCGTGTACAGGATCCCTAGCAGGTGCTTAGTATTAGCCTTCTACCATCTCAATGATCAATACATTTTCTGCTTCCAGGGAAAATGCATTTTCTTTGGAGTGTCCTCATTCTCTGGTACCTCATACCACATCCCTTACACCTCTACTTATTCACAGCCCTGTTTCCTGGAGAAAACTATGTCTATTCTATCTTTCTTAAAACAACTCCAAGTATGTGAAGCTTTGTGTATTTCTCCCGTTGCACTTAAGATAAAAATCCAAACGCCAGATTTCTGAAGTCCTCTTAAAATGTGGTACTTCGACTCCAACCCAGTATCCTAGAAGTCATCTGATCAATACAAAGAAGAGTGGAAATATTAACTTCTGGTGTTTGGGAAACTTATATTTTTAAAGACAGTCTAGAACGCTTTAGCCATTTAACAGACATTTCAGTCATCAATTCAATAATCTTTGCTTGATGCACCTCATGTTCCATGTACTGGGTTTTTTGGGGGGTTGTTTGTTTTAAAGATTTTATTTATTTATTCAGAGAGAGAGAGAGAGAGCATGAGTGGGAGGGGCAAAGGGAGAGGGAGAGAGAGAATCCCAAGCAGAGTCCTCACTAAACACAGAGCCCGATGTAGGGCTCCATCTCATGACCCCAAGATCATGACCTGAGCCAAAGTCAACAGTCAGACACTGAATTGACTGAGCCCCCCAAGCACCCCCCATGCACTGTTTTATATGCTGGGATTAGATAGAGAACAGAAATGGATAAAGTTCTTATTTCTATAGAGGTTGTATTAGAGCAGAAAAACCATAACGAAAAAATAAATGACCAAGATAAATTCAGAGAGAATCAATGCTATGAAGGTAAAAACTAAAACAAGTGTAATGGGATGGCCTAGGGTAGGAGAGCTGTACGGTTAAATTAGAGTGGCAGTCATGGGGGACTGTACTGAGGTGGTAATATTAGAGCCCAGCCAATCCTGGAAATACATGGGAAGAGGGAGCTCTGGGCTGCAGAGTGGATGCAAGGTTCCCATGGAGAAAGTTTGATACGCTCGAGGTTCAGAGAAGCCAGGGGTCTACGGACAAGTCAGAAACAAGGGAAGTGAGAACAGGCAAGATCCAAGAAAGAGGATTTTTATCTTAACTGCAATGGCAGACATTGGGATATGTAAAGAGAAGTGTGGGATGATTTAATTTACGATTTGATCACTAGTACGCTTGCTTGTTTTCCATTGGGTCCGCCATTATATGTAATGCTCTTTCTTTCTTTGGACTCATCAGCTAATTATTATTAGAATTTCTTCTCAATTAGCTTATTAGTTATACATTATCTTCTATATTATACTAGCCTGACTTATTAATATCTAACATTAGTGGTTTCTACCAAATCCTAGAAAATATAAATAGCTTAGAACACTAATTCTATTTCCCCATTCATGACATCAAAGCTTTCATATATTTTAAATTCTGGAAGTCATTATTTCATTGCTTAGTGAAATATTTATTTTTATTTATCATGCTCCATCCCCCCCCCCCTTTACCATTACACTTCACAGTTCCTTACATTTTTCTTCCTCTATCTGGGGATCCTTTCTGGTGTTTGAAAAACTCCTTGCTTATATTTCTTTGAAAGCGGATATGTTGTGAAAAATTCTCTCTTTTTTTTTCTGGAAATATTTTTATTGCAATTCAGTTTTGAAGGATTTTTTACTGCATACAGAACTCTAGGGTTTTTTGGTTTTTGGTTTTGGGGGGTTCTTTTTTGCTTGTTTTTGGACTTCAAAATATCATTTCATTGTTTTCTGACCTATATAGTTTCTGTTAAGAAGTCAGTTGCCATTCTTATCTTTGTTTCCTTTGAAGATAATGTGTCTTTTTCACCCCTCTGGCTGGTTTTAAGATTTCCTCTGGTCATTGGTTTTCAGTGGTTTGTACTATCATTTGGCAAGGTGTGCTTTTTTTTTTTCTCTCTTGTCATTTGTATTGTTTGTTGAATCAGCAGCTTGAATTACTAATTAGGAAAATTCTTGAAAATGAGTTTCAAATATTGCTTCTGCCTCAATTTCTCTTTTCTTCTTTCCTGGGACTCTAATCACACCTCTGTTAGACAGTCTTAAGTCCACATTTTTTTAACCCCTTAGTATGTATTTGCCATCCTCCCTTTCTCTTTTGTTGCAGCCTAGAGATTCTCTGCTGGCCTATTTTCTGATTCTCAGATAAGATTCATGAATCTCTTTAGCTATGTCTAATCTCTTATTTCATCTATTTTCATGACTTCAATAATAATTGCCTTTTCAGTTCTAAAGGTCTTATTGTTTCTAGTTCTTTGGCAAAATTCCCAATCTTGGTCATCTAATTTTTGAACATATAAATCGCAATTATTTTATTTTATTTTTAATTTTTTTAAATTACAATGATTTAAAAGTCCATTTCTGATAACTCCAATATCTAGCCCCCTAGATGTGGCCTTTTTCAAACAAAATATTTTCATACTGTTTGTCTGTATGTCTATTACTTTTTTTTTTTGCCTGTTACTTTTTATTTATTTTATTTATTTTATTTTAATATTTTTTTATTATATTATGTTAGTCACCATACAGTACATCCCCAGTTTCCGATGTAAAGTTTGATGATTCATTAGTTGCGTATAACACCCAGTGCACCATGCAATATGTGCCCTCCTTACTACCCATCACCAGTCTATCCCATTCCCCCACCTCCCTCTCCTCTGAGGCCCTCAGTTTGTTTCTCATAGTCCATAGTCTTTCATGCTTCATTGCCCCTTCTGATTACCCCCCCTTTCTTTATCCCTTTCTTCTCCTACCAATCTTCCTAGTTCTTATGTTCCATAGATGAGAGAAATCATATGATAGTTGTCTTTCTCTGCTTGACTTATTTCACTTAGCATTATCTCCTCCTATGCCGTCCATGTTGCAGCAAATGTTGAGAACTCGTTCTTTCTGATAGCTGAGTAATATTCCATTGTATATATGGACCACAACTTCTTAATCCAGTCATCTGTTGAAGGGCATCTCGGCTCCTTCCACGATTTAGCTATTGTGGACAATGCTGCTATGAACATTGGGGTGCATATGGTCCTTCTCTTCACTACATCTGTATCTTTGGGGTAAAAACCCAGTAGTGCAATTTGCCTGTTACTTTTTAATTGAATGCTAGAAATTGTGTATGAACAATTATAGAAGCTCTGGCTGATTATTCTTCTCCAGAGAAGGTTTTCGATAGCTTATGCTAGACAAGCAGAATAGTGGTTAGTCAGCTAAATCCAATAAGGGATTGAGATGACTTGAGTCTGGGTTTTAGTCCTTGTAGGGCCTGGTCTCTATTTCTGGTTTGCCCTTACTTGAGAATATGGCTGTTTGGGGGTCCCAAATGAATCTATTTTCTGTTACCTCCTCACCATAACTGGGGCTGACTCTTATTGTTTTCTTCCCCACATGTGATGCTGGTGAAAACAATGTTTACTTTTCCAGTCTCTTAGCAGCCACTTTATATTAACTTGTCTGCCTCTCAAACCAAGCTGCTTATGGTTTGTCCAATGGCTTGTGCTGAAACTGGCTCCCGGCTTCGGGCTTTCCTTTCTGTACTTCCTTTTTCTCTATAATCCTGCTCTCTCAAATCCTCTCTACTTAGTTGTCCTAAGCTCTAATGTTTTTCCTCCAGCTATGTACCGTTTTTTAAATACTTTTTTTTAAAGATGTATTTATTTACCTTAGAGAGAGAGAGAATGAGAGAGTGGGGGGAGGAGCAGAGGAAGAGGGAGAAAGAATCTCAAGGAGATTTCCCACTGAGCATGGAGCCCAACATGAAGCTCAGTGTCATGACCCTGAGATCAAGACCTGAGCCAAAATCACAAGTTGAACAGACACCCTTGCTTAATGGACTAAGCCACCCATGTGCCCCTGCATAACATTTTACTTCTGTTCTATTTTGCTTCTCTGCAACTTCGTAGCCATTAGCCATGACCTACTGTTTGTCAGCATCTCTGAGCACTTAAAAATTGTCTGATGTCTCCAAGGAGAAGTAGTAAAAACACAACACCCATTTCAGTGAGTTTCTCTTCTCTCCAACATCTTGGTCCCTCAAAATTAGGACTGCTGGGTAGCTTTCCTTTGCCATCAGTCAGATGTGTTTTACTATTATTATTATTATTATTAAATCAAGCTTTTTTAGTTTTCTTTTTTTTTTTTAGATTTTATTTATTTGAGAGAGTGAGAGAGAGAGAGAACACGAGATGGGGGAGGGTCAGAGGAAAAAGCAGACTCACCACTGAGTGGGGAGCCCCATGCGGAACTGGATTCCGACTGAGCCACCCAGGCAGCCCATTAGTTTTCTTTTTCTTTATCTTCTCCTTTCTTTCTTCCTTCTCTTCTCCCCTCCCTCCTTCCCCTTTTTTCTTTCTCTTTCTTTGTTCCTTCCTTCCTTCCTTCCTTCCTTCCTTCCTTCCTTCCTTCCTTCCTTTCTTCCTTCCTTGAAGCCCATCAAGACAAGAGGCTACTTGGCAAATTTTATGTTACTGAGCATGCTGTATTTTAATTGGTTTTTTTTTTCTGTTTTTAGATTTTCACATATTTTTCTATACCATCTTTGTTTTCAGAGCCTTTTTTACCAGTTAGCATTTGCCACATAACAGAGAATCTTACATTAGTGGATTAAAACAATGATTTTTTTTATCTCACAATTCTGTGGATTGGCAATTTGGGCTGAGCTCAGCCGAGTGGTTCCGCTGCATGTTAGGCTTGACTAATCTTGAATGGGGCTCACTCATCACCTGCCGCTTGCTACCGGAGTGGCTGGGAACTGGCCAATTAGCATGTGTTGGTTGCCCTCTATGTGGTCTCTCATCCTTCAACAGGTTAACATCAGGGTTATTTATGAGGAAGCAGGATTCCATGCACAAAAGTAGAAGCAAGCAAAAACCTCATCAGACTTCACACAATATTGATTCTCCTGCAGTTTTGACAAAGGAGGTCACAAGGCCAGCCCATACTGGAGTGCAGAAACAGAGTCCAGCTCTTGTTGAAAAAAACTGCAATGAATTGTGACTAATTTTTTTTTTACAGTCTACATGCTTGATAAATCATTAATTGTAATAATTTAAGTTCCTTGGACTTTCGTACATTGATGGTCACATCCACAGACAATAATGATAGTTTTATTTTTTCCTTTCCAATTTTTATACTGTCTTTTCATTGCCTGACTGTACTGGATAGATCGTTCAGTTTCAAATGAAAGCTGAGATAGTGAGCATTCCTGATTTGTTCCCAATTACAGAGGGAAAGACTTTTTTAAACCTTTCCCTGTTAATATGCTGTAGTTTTTTGGTGGATACTTTTCATAAGACTAAGAAATCACTCTTCTTTTTTAGTTTTTCATACATATTTGTTGTCATAATTAAGAATAGATGTTGAATTTCATCAAATATTTTTTCTGCATATATTAAGATAATCATGTGATTTTCCTTTTTATTTTTTAATGTAGTCATTTTCACTGAATATGTTTTAAAGTTGGACCAAATTCAACTACTATAATAACCCAACTTGTTTTCTATTATTTTTTGATGTGGAAGAATTTTTTTGTTTGTTAACTTTTAGGACTTTTATACTTATGATCATTATGGGAAAAGTGTGATTGGTCTATTCTTCTTCCTTTTTTTAATAATGTCCTAGGCAGGTTTTGAAATCAAGGTTATAAGTGGAGAATTGGCCTCTTTTTCTGTACTCTGGGAGAGTGGATATAAAATTGGAATTGCTTCTTCCTCAAATATTTGGGAGAATTAACCAGCAAAGCCATCCAGGCAAAAAAAAGTTTCTTCTTGGTCTATTGTTCTCCATTTGAAGGGGTCGGATTGATGGTACCAAATCTCCTGGGAAGCTGTGTCACTTTTACACATTCTGCCTGGTCAATCCAAGTTTCAAAACCCAAGGTTTTTTTAAGTCTTAAACACTTAAAGTCTTTTTCAGTCTGGTTTGTAATTTCTTTAGCTGAGCAATTCTCTTAAAAAATTAGTAGACTTCTGAACTATTTACTCTAGTCAATTTTGTTTGCCCGAAAAGATCTCAAATATCTTTATTTGTCAAAATAGTCGTAATTCTCAAGCCTGATATGTTTCTCTGCACCTTCTCCCCTATTCTCTTCTTTCAGCATAATGGCAGCTGCCCTCAGATAAGCAGGCTTAGATGGAGCTCTACACTTGCAATTTGTGATAGACCTATACTATTTTTTTTTAAGTTTTATTTTAATTTCAGTTAGTGTAATATTAGTAATATTAGTTTCAGGAGTGCAATATAGTGATAATTACATAGAACATCTGGTGCTCATCACAGCAAGTGTCCTCCTTCATCCCCATCTCCTATTTCACCCATCCCCCCACCCACCTGCCCACTGGTGACCGTCAGTTGGTTTGCTATAATTAAGAGTCTGTTTCTTGGTTCCCCCCCTTTTTTTCCTTTGCTCCTTTGTCTTGTTTCTTAAATTCCATATATGAATGAAATCATATGTTACGTCTTTCTCTAACTTACTTTGCTTAGCATACTACTCTCTAGCTCCATTACTGTAGTTGCAAATGGCAGGATTTCATTCTTTTTATGGTGGAACAATATTCCATTTTGTATATACCACATCTTCATCCACTCATCAGTCGATGGATGCTTGGGCTGTTTCCACAATTTGGCTCAGATAGACAATGCTGCTATAAACATCAGGGACAGACCTATACTTTAATGCATTCTTAAGCATCTTTAATGCAGAAAACATTTCTTAGTCTTACCTTTTTGTATTTGGAGTCTAAAGCCAGTTAAATTTTCCAACCCAAAAGGCTCCAAATTTCTGGATTCTTTCTTCTCTTCCCCCCCCCCCCCCATTTTATTGCAAACTGGCCAATTCCAGCCTTAACTCGCCTCTGGTTTCCATACCTTGCTAAATGTAACCAGAAAATACCCAAACACACCACTAGCCTTGTGTCTTCCAAACTCTTCACCTAGAAATCAGCTCAGTAGGCACAGAAGCAATATCATTATCAAATGTTTTATTTTTGCTTAACATGGTCCTCCATTTTTCTAGCCTCACCACCCGCCTCCCACCTACTAAGCCAAGGCCACATAGGTTGGGTTTGGTTGTTATTTGACAGCATTCCACTTCAGTATCAACTGTATTAGCTAAGGTAACGTTCAGTGCTGTAGGAGCAAAATCCCCAAATTGCAGGACCTCAACAAAATGGGATTTATTCTTCTCAGACACAGAATTCAGTGTAGGGGTAGAGCGCACAGCATTCCAAGAGGGCGCGATAAGGATTCAGGCTCCTTCCATCTTGAAGCTCCACCATGATTGAGAGCTCCAGAGGTTACTCAGAGAGTAGACAAGGAAATTCCTCACTTTTGGGAGAGAGACCGCACAATGCTTACTTGTAGGATTGTCATCACCGCTATTGACCAGTGATCCTGGTCTCCCCTTTTCCAAGTGAGAGATTTTACTGTAGATTTTCTCCCGTTAGTCATCATTACACAGGGAGTGTGTGTACAAATTAGATAAATTGCCTTTTGAGTTCATAGGTCACTAGTTTATGCGAAGCCACACGTCCTAATGGAGAGGACTGTGTATCTACTGGAGATCTGAGTTGCGTGTGGGAACTGCATGGGATTTCAGGATGTTTCCCTTGAGTGGGAGTGTGTGTATTCAGTGTGAGGAACAAGGGCTTCCTAGAGATGTTAGGTGTGGCAAAAACACAAAAGATGCATTTGCTCGTCAAAAATGCATGATCCCTTTCTATTGTGTAGAGTTGTTTTGGGGAGGCTTGTGGCTACAGCTTCTACATTTCCCAGCATTGCTTGCATTTGGAGAGGGTCACGGGACTAGTTCTCACCATGGGCTATGAGTAAAAATACTTTATGTCACTTGCAAGCTGAAATGTTTAAGAAGCAGATGTACCTTCTCCACTTTTCTTGCCCAGTCTATTGGCTGAAAGAGAATGACCCAAAGGACCTAGACAGTGGAGCTATAAGGCAGAAGGATCCTGAACCACTTCTGGAAAGCTGCTTACCGAATACCAGCATTGGATTCCTGTGTGAGCCAAGGAAAAAGTTTAATTATGTTAAGCCATGAATTTCAAGGTTTATCTGAATCCTCTGTACTCTTACTCAATGATTATAAAGTATACATTGTTCTAAAAATTCTTTTTTGATCACAGGAGCAAAACATTTGGAAGTCACAGACCTATTCTAGTTCTTCCATTCTATCGATCGATCGATCGATCGATCGGTCATCTATTTATTTACCTATATCATTCATCTCTTTATGTATATGTAATTTATGTATACATACACACACATATATGAATTTAAGGGCAGATAAATAAAAACGTATTTAAATTTATACACTCAGATTTTAGATAATGGTGTCTGATTAGCATGCAATTGCTTTAGGGCAACCTAAATCTGGGAATTTACCACCTCATTCTCTTACAATTTAAACTCAGCAAGTTGAGCCCAAACATCTGATAAGATTTAATACCATGATCAACATGTTTTAGTATCATTGGATCCTTTTTTAGCTTTTATACAGTGATGGTGAGGCAGTATTTCTTCTTTTATTTTTGTGACAGTATTTCTTAAGTACATATCTAAAGTCACAGCATAAAACAGATAAGACAAAATGATCTTAAGGACAGGTGATAGGAATTAGTAATAAACCCATGCATCTCTCTGCGCAAGTGCCTGGGCTGTTACTTATCTGCAAGATGTCTGCTGGGTCGTTAGCTGTTGTGCAACTATGCCCCAGACCACTGCCCCATTTTATCTTGTAGAATTAGAGTCTTATCTTTACTCATGCCTCTTAAAAATAAGCTTTAGTGGGTGCTCAGTGGCAAGCTCAAATTTATGATTGCAGCAGGGTAAATATCAAATGTACGGTGTGTCTGTCACTTGTCTGTTTATTCTCAAATCCATTCCCTTCCATTTTACTGCTCAGGCCTGTATCACAAGGGGCAGATCCTGCAAACTCCATTTTCCTGACTTGAGAACAGAATACTGAAGGGCAGGCAGATAGGAGATTTCAGGGTCATTTCCTCCCCGCCCCCCCCCAACCCTTAAGGTGGTGTGTCTGGCAGTGTCTGCCTTCTCCGGGGTTCCAGCTCCCACCAGACACCTCCTGCTCTGCAGTCCTAGCTTTGCTCGGCAGCCTCCCCAGTCGCTTCTGGGTTCTGGTAGTATCCTGAGTCCCACCAGTTTGGAGGTGATAGTGCCTTCCTGCTGGTTGCTTTAGCATCCCCCCCTTTTTCTTTGGCTCTTCAGTTCTTCTAATACCTTTGAAACTATTTCCCCATATCAGTTTCCTTCAGACTTGAATGCTCTTTGCCAGACCAGACCTTAATCAACGCATTAATATCTGCACTAATATCTACATAGAACAGAGTTTATTGAAACATGTACGTATAAATGTATCAACAAAGTAACTGTTGGGGAGTTATTTGTTGAATGAGAGAATTTATGTGTCGAAGTGTTACTTGAAAACTGGGTAAAATAAAGATATTTTAATGGTTTAAAATTAAACATAAAAATTCCTGGGTGGCTCAGGTCGTGATCTTGGGGTCCTAGGATCCAGCCCTGCATCAGGTTCCATGTTTAGCAGGGAGTCTGCTTTTCCCTCTCCCTCCCAAAAGCAGAGGGAAGAACACAAGGGCAGAAAACAAGCCCCTCCCCCTGCTTGTGCTCTCTCTCTCTCTAAAAAAAAACAAAATCTGTTAAAATTTAGTGTAACCATTTGTTGATGATGAAATTTTAGTAAAAGGAATTAGAAGTGGTGCTAAAACATTTGAATAGAACCATAGGATTAAAATGATAGTATAGTCAGAGATTCAAAAACAGTCTAGAGGCAATAATTGCAGTCAATATTAAAACAAGTATCTTTTGAACCTTTTTGAACCTTGCTACGATTCATAATAATAAAGATCTTAGACTGAGAATGAGTACAATTACATATGCATGAGATAACTGCTGTATTGCTGTACTTTCTATTCATTTTCTTCCTTTTTTCTTTTAAAGATTTTATTTATTTATTTGACAGAGAGATAGAGAGAGCACAGGCAGGAGGAGCAGCAGGCAGAGGGAGAGGGAGAAGCACACTCCCCGTTGAGCAAGGAGCCTGACATGGGGCTCAGCCCCAGGGCCCTGGGATCATGACCTGAGCTGAAGGCAGATGCTTCACGACTGAGCCACCCAGGCATCCCTTCCCTTCTCTTTCATCAGATTCTATCAGATTCTATCCGATGTGACACACAGAGTTTTGAAAACATGGTTCTAGGTATGTTATAGGAACCATAATAGTCTTTGTAAATTCATCGACGAGATTAAGATATTACTAACCCTTGTTCACTCTGTCTTGCTCTGTAGTGGAATTCCTCTATTGCCTTCGTCAGCTCATCCTGTTTACCCACGTTCTGGTAATGGCAGCACGATTTTCCTCTTGGAATTATTCCTCTCCTTGTCTTAGTCCAGAGCGTTCAGATCAACTTCCTGCCCACCTCTCCTGTCCCCCACCGCTCTTTTTTCACTACCTCTGGGGGAGGCGTGTCATCTGGTTCTGGTCAAGCAGAATGATCTTTGACCACAAGGACTATCTCAGTACTCAGGACGTAACCTAAGCAAGGCCAATGAGCTCTACTGTCAGAAAGAAGTCGTTTTGCCAGGCTGGAAGCTGGTAAAAATCAGGCTGTGGGTCCTGAAGCCCTCGTCTGGACAGAGTTGCCTAGGAGAGAAGCTAACAAAGGAAAGAGATGGAAGACCGAGGCCAGCACTCGTGACGCTGAAGCCGGTCACCTTGTCCTGTGAACGGGTAAATTCGCCTTTTGAAATTCAAAAGTAAGAAAGAAGCTCCCCTTCAAATGATATTTAGTATGTGAAATGACTTGAATTTTATTAAAAATTTACATTTTCACATCTCTTCAGTATCCTGAACTTAGGAACGGAAAGAACAAAAATAGAAATCAACACATAATCACTTATATTTTAAATGGCACAAGTATCTAAAATCATTTGGATACAAAAATTAAATTTGTCGGACATTTCAATGCCATTATTAAATCTTAATCTTTTTTCAGTGTCCACATACTTTTAGTTTGGCTATTCTGGGAGCCCCCTTCCCCCCCCCAACCTACCCATTTATTAAGAAAAGTACATTTGAAAAAAAAATACACATTATTTACATTAGGATTTTCACCGAAAAAATACAAATAAAGGAATTAAGGCCTCCCCTCCCCCAAATTTAATGTTTATTTTTTTCCCAACCAGTATACAGAGATATCGTATAACATTATAGATTTACTTAAAGCTATTTATAGCAGATACATTTTAATGTAAAATAAACTTTTACAACATAACTCACTTTTTTTCAGTTCTGCTCAGTATTTGATTTTAAATGTCTGCAGAGTTCACTGATTTGAAGCAAATACCATTCAAACCACAAAGCATACCGAAGGCTGCCAGTACAAAATAGTATCCATAAATGAGAAGTTTTAGCTACAGCATTGAACATTACAGTAGGAAAATATGTAAGCGAGGTGACATTCCACATGCTTATATTATTCCCTGACGAGTTACTGCCACAATGGGTGAACGGGTTGGTGCATGATTACAACTCTTCTCTATCAGACATTCACAGATGCTCATTTCTTGTTGTTTTCAAATACATTATGTGAAACTCTGGACAAGAATTATTCATATTAAAATAACTCCTTAAAAGTGAAGGCAATAATTCTCTATGGCGGAATTAAAACAGAGCAAGATATGATAACACTCCAGTGTCTTTAGAAAATCCTCATTAATCTCTCACATGGATGGCATTTGCTCCAAGCTGGGAGCTTTGGGCTTAGCAAGCAGAGTGAATCACTTATACAATATTCTAGGAGAAAATGATTGATTTGGAAATCTTGTGCTTTCACTATTAGTGGCATTAATTATTGCTTGCAAATATTGTTACCCAGAGCAGTCGCTGATCCGATCTTAAGATACTTGACAGAGAAAATAGCAAAACATCACGGGCTATCTCTACCTCTTGTTATTACGACTGAGCGCACAAAAACATTTACAACGGAGGCTATGACAAAATTGGTTTCTTCCTCTCAATACCTATACATAGAACACTACATAAATTCTGGAGATTAGAAAAAGAAAAGAGTTTTATTAAAAAGTAGGCACTATGGAAATTGGCACAAATGAAGTAACCTGAAAAATAGTACATTTGTATTTTTTTCCTTAATGAGGTGATCTTAAATATAGTATTTAAGCACTACCATTTTTGCTATAACTGTTAAATGTTTCATTCCTGAGATTTCTGGAGAAAATTAAATTTCTTAAAACAAGCAAACAGGAAAGAAAGGGTTTTCCTAGATGGGAGGCTGAACTGTGATCTATATCTCAGCCAATTACTTTCTGTCATTTTCCCACACCTCAGATTTTTCATTTGGGATATATTCACACTGTAGTTTATTGTTTAACTACTGGCCCCCACATATGCCACATCTTTAGAGAGCTGAAATGTTCAGCTGAAAGATGGCATATAAGTAAAAGTTATTGTTACTAAAAATTTGCCTTTGTAGGTAGCTTCTCTTTTTTAAAGTGAGAACATAAAAACAAAATGAGATTTTTACATCTGGTTTGATTTAAATAACAATTCAAGTATCTCCTTTAAAACGATATTCTGAAAAACATTAATATTTATGTACCACAAATTTAAATACGTTTTCTGAGAGGCAGAATATTCCTTGAATATCCTTTGTTTTAATCATTACTTAGACTAGAAAGATCAAAAGTTAGCTTTGGTTCACATCCCAGTTTTGATAGCTCCTGATTTTTTTTATCCAAATACCTAACTAATCATTTAGAAATAAAGTTAATATCAAGTGCATGGCGGAAAGCATCAGACAATAACATTTCATTTAAAAAGCTATATTCAAATGAAGATATGGTCTAATAGAAGTCTTTTGTTCTTATTATCAGCTATGGCTGATATGTAAGATGTTCACTGAGTTTTTGCATGAAATGGAGTTGTTTCATAGTCTTGAAAATGAATTCCCTTAGAAGTTGTGATCTTCATAATAGCGCCATTCAAAGCATCATCTTCAATGAGTGTTATTAATCCACTTGCAATCATTGATGGGCTAAAAATAAAGGAAACATTGGTTTTTTAAACACTAAATCTCAGGCATAATTATCACTACACCTTGAATTGTTTTTGAAAAATCTACTACCTTTAACATGTAATAGGGAAATGGATATCATGAAGCTATGGCTACCTCCATATTTTAGTCAGTTAGATATCAATGAAATCAAATGATAAATTGAGTGGTAGATTTCCATGCCTAACCCGCTGTCATTCTGACAGGAAGAATTTATGAATTTGTATTTATTGCTTAGAAAATGATTATTTTCTCGTCTTTATCTTATAGATCATAGACTTACCAGATTAAAATGGTATTAAAGTAGAAATATGAGGAATTATAGATAACATTTATTGAACATCTACTATCTACTTGTTGCTTGCTGTTTTAAGAACCTTCCACATATCAATGTATTCATGGACTTTCCAAAAACTCTATTTTAGCATTATTTCTACTTTACATGTGAGAAAATTGAGGTACCCAAAGGGTTGACAGGTAAGTTTACGGTCAGGGGTAGAGGCAGGATTTGATCCCAGGTGGTCTGATTCCTTTCTCATGACAGTTAAGACTCTGTGCTGTGAAACCAACTGCTTGAACTCAGACACTTTTCACCAAACGTGTGTGTTGATCAACTGTTTCTTACGAAAATGGTCAGAGCTAGGGGGCCATATGAAATTTCACAAAAGGTAAATGTGAATATTGCTTGGAATTTAGTCGAATTAGGTATCATAAATTCCACAGGCAACTAAACACCATGTTTTTTTAAAAAAAATATCTGATTATGGTCAAAGGCATTATGATGCACTGTTTTTCAGAATTCATAATGTGTAAACATTCTATTTGGGAACCCAGAAAAAAATATTTTTTTAAGAGAATTTGCCAAACCAACACTTTGAAGTACCCTTGGTTTCTCAAATTTAAAGGGTTATTTTTTCCCTTTTTATTGTTTATGTCTAGATAGTACTTCGCTCCATCATATAAAGGAAAATACGTATAGTTTTACTTACTCCAAAATTCCATAGAACTTCATCATATCCTTGATATGATCCTTATATTCTATATATTGTCCCATGTTTTCTTCTTTCTCAATGGATTCGAGGATGGGGGTATTAACAAAGCCTGGGCAAATGGCGTTCAGTCTAACACCACTGTTCATGAGATTAGCTGCCATCTGTGGATGAGAAGTAGAAGGCCACAGGTTTCAGTTGCTTTGTAAATGTATACCGTGGGACACACTGATCATTAAAACCATTTCAAAGACTCTGATGTGAAAAATACCAGTCAGATATCCTTCTAGCGATCTAACAATGACAACGTTAAGGTTGACTGGTAGCAGAAAATAAAAGAATACATACTTAAGTGTTAATTAATTTCTGAAAGTCTCAGCTAATTAATTCTTTGAAAATCAGTATTCCTGGGGAACTCTTGAAAATACCTGATTAACGAAGCTGCTCTTATCTACTGAATTCTGCAGGAACCTAAACGTAAAAAGCCGAGGCTCAGAATTAATATCTCAAGTTTGCTTTTAAAGATTAGGATTGTATACAAAGAGAACATTTCTTTAAAAAGTACTGTTAGGGGAAAGTTTGGGACTCTGATTGATTCTAAAGATACTCTTGATAATATGCACTATGTCGAAGGCAATTTAAGTATTTTCAGACTAGCATTCTTTGACTTAATTTTCAACCTTTTGATTTTATTTGAACTACTTATAAAACAAAATGTAGTCAATTATTTTTGGATTCCATTTACCTACTTGCTGAAGTTAATTTGTAACCCCCGAAATCAATAGTCATGGAGTTTTAGGGGTCATTTATGGACAAGCACAGAGCAAATGTTCCAGCTAAGATCAAAAAGATACTCTTGTTTCAGCTCTCATACTATAAACAAATGTCTTCTTTGTGATATAGTTAGTCTATGTTTTTCCCATTTGTGTGCCATTTGTTGGTGACTTTGCTATTTAAAATGCTTCCCAAGCACAGCGGTGAAGGCTGTTCCGTCCTCCTAAGTGAGGGCAGGCTGTGATGTGCCTTACAGGGAAAATTCATGTGTTAGATAAGCTTCCTTCAGGCATGAGGTTTAAATGCTGTTGGTCATGTTAATATAATACATATCGAACACAACCCATATTAAATAAGATGTGTTTACATGGAAATATACATAAGACTAGGCTATATATGGATTGGTTGGTCAAAATGCTGTGACCAGAGGCTTGAAGGACTAAACCTTGTGTTTGCCCCAAGGAGCAACAACAGGTCAATATTCTCTAATGCAGTGTTTGCAAGTGGGTTTATAGAGTCGACTACTACAAATACTGAGAATTGACTGTACAGATTTATATTCTTGTCATTGTAAACAGGAAATTTCTGGTATTGAAAAATTATTGTTTGTTTGTTTAAATTCAATTAGCCAACATATGGTACGTCATTAGTTTTTGGTGTTGTGTTCAATGATTCCTTAGTTGCGTCTAACACCCAGTGCTCATCAGAATTATTTTGTTTTGTAATAGCTTTATGTGTTCATTCAAAGTTGAATTACAGATTAAGTCTCTGCAAAGTAAATAAAAATTTCCAGTCAATTTGAATTAAGAGCCTGAGAGCTGCTCATCTTCCTTTTTGCTTGAACATTTACTGTTCAGGCATCGACTGTCTCTATCCCCATTTCTTCTCTAGCTCTCTGTTTGGTCCCTCTTTCTGTCTCCCCTAGATTAATCACTGCGGAGATTCCCCCAACTGTTCTATCCTCTGCTACCCCTGTCCTCGCTAATACATTCTCTAAGCAATAGCCAGGACAGCCTTCTGAGAGTGGAAATCTAATCTTGTCACTCCTTTGCATAAAAGACCCACTGATGGCTGCAGTTAGAATCAATCTAAGCTCATTCCTGGGCCCATAAGCTGCTTTTGGTCTAGTTCCTGCTTCTGACGTTCCCCTCGCTCCTTAGGTGCCAGTCAAATTGCCTCTTTCCAGTTCATAAAAAGGCAAGCATTCTTACTTCATGCCATCAATGCATGTAGTCAATTAGGCCTCAAATATTTTTCTTAGTTCTGTGCACTTGTCAACGTAGGTCCCATGGAGACACCATCCCTGGCTCCTCTCTCTGGTTAATTCCTGTCCCACCCCTCTGTGCTCTCCTTTTTATCATAGCTCCAGTGATAAGTGATATCTAGAGCACACTACATGCAAGGAGGCCTAAAGTTACTAATTTTTAAATTTGGAGTCAATTTTAAAAATAAAGAATGTCTTCCTTTTTTTTTTTTTTTTTTTTACCCTTAGGATATTTTTCCACAACGCATCTGTGTTTAGGACCAGCTTCGTTTTTAAAAGATCTCTTCTTCATTTACTCCTTGATGTGATCTGAAAACCATTTTTTATAGTAAAGATTAAAGGATAGTTTATTTTTCTCTCTTTAATCCAGATGTACTGAGTTCTGGCCTTATCCCCCTCTGCTCTACAGAACTCAGGTTTCATATGTGCACAGACAGAGAACAGCGATATTGTGGTGGTTCGCTCCTCACCGCAGCTGACCGTGTGAATCCAATTATGCCGTGCTTTGAAGCACAATAAACAGGCTGTTGGGCCACAGGCATGAGCCCTGAAACAAACAAAAGATTTAAACAATTTCACTAAAAAATAAGCAGACAAAAATCCAATAATTACTATGGGATTGAATAATTTGTGCCTGTTCCCTTTGACGTTTATTCTACAAAACACACTAAAATAATTACTAGACCATCTTCCTTCAGGAGCTCTACGATCCTGGCCTGAATGGGTGGTATGTAAGTTACAGTCTAGGAATGAAGCCAAGAGTGATATGGAAGAGTCCTTCTGTCTCCCTGACCTTCTGTCAAGAGGAGGAAATGGTACACAAACAGAATCACCTTACATCCAGTAAGTTACCACCAATGTTCAGTTCTTAAGTCTTGATTTCAAAAAGTGTCTCTTCTATATTTTGTAAGGCTTCCAAATGGCTGAAGTATAAATTTCTGAAGTGAGATTTGGAGAGTACTTGTCTTTGCTGTCAGTTAGTATGCATTTCCCCATCGCCAACTGTACTGAATGATGCCTCTAAAGTGTTTAAGAAAATTCAAAGTAACTTCTTTGGATTCTGACCTGTGGTAGATGCCTAGATCTTCTCGCCCATGACTTAGGTAAAGAAAGCCAGAAATTAAAAAAAGGAAAGGAAAGGAAAGGAAAGGAAAGGAAAGGAAAGGAAAGGAAAGGAAAGAAAACCAGAAATAAAAATGTATGATCCCATTTTATTTCATTTCATAATCATGTACTCTAACAGAATTCAAACAATTCTAGAATTGGTTTAATTTACCACATATACCCCATAGTAACTACTCGAATGTCTGATTAAATTCATGGCCTGCAGAAATAGTAATATTGTAGCGCACATAGCATCTTTTCTCCCCTACCTTCTGGCCCAGCCCCCTAAAAGAAACAAAACAACAGGAGAAACCTTTTACTGAACTGTTACTATCACGTTTATTTCAAATAACTGTCAGTTCTCTAATCAAGAGTGACACCTGAAACTAGAGCCATTAGTATATTTCAGTTTTTAACAAATTTCCTCCATTAACTCATTTTAACATTTTTCAAATTTGTGATTTCTGAGTCAAGAAACAGTGATCTCAGATTACTATAATGTTATTAATATCAAATGTCACGCTAATAATACTAAATTATTCTGCTGAGACGTGTTCATCTCCACCCAGCTAACTAGTCCCAGAGCACCACCAATCAGTTGAGCGTGTTGTGCCAAAGTTCAGCAATAAATGCAGACCTTAACCACTCCCTGGGTGCCTGCCAGGTCTCAATTTATAAAGTATGTTTGCTCAAGAGCAGTTTAAATCCCTGAGGATGGTAGATCACACATAGCGCGTCCACCCAGTGATCTCAAAGTACTGTACCATGTGGCTCTCTTGTTGTTTCTTCTTAGGTTAAGGAAAATGTGTAAGTTAATTAAGTTCATCGATGTCAGTCAACAAGAATTTATGCTGCCTCCACAGGGCACACAGGTGTGTGAGGGGCTGGGGACAAAGGGAATAAGTAGGTGCACCCAGGGATTGCTGCTGCTTGCTCTTCTAACTTGGTCATTGCTTTGCCTCTCCTTAAAGCTTTACGAGACAAAGGCAGTTGGTTGGAGGATGGTGTTCGCGGACTGCAGGAAATGCAGAATGACCCTTAATCAGAGATAAGCTGACGCAGCCAAAGGAACAGAAAGCACAAGGACACCGTGCATAAATGTTGTCAAAGATGAATTCAGAATGAAGTTTTGTTACTTGTGTGAAGGTCCTGAACTTCTGAACCCAAGCTAGTTCAAAATGTCACAGAAGTGAAATAAATCAAGAGTGTTAGGTTGGTTCCATTTAAGAAGCAAGCAGGGGACATAGACGTTCCTCTAAAGGTACAATTGTAAAGGCGACCAGCACATGAAAAATTTGTTTGCATTTTTAAAGTGGCGCTTGGCTTTATGAATCTTGTTAACATTATAATGACATTTTCACTGCTAGCCTGCAGAATGTCTACTTGTCCATTGTTTTCACTTTCTGATATTAGATCAAAGGCTGTATAAATCAATATCATTCAGAAATTGTGTTATACCTCAATAAAAAAATTAATTTTTTATTGAGGTATAACGGACACACAATAAACTACATATATTTAAAGTGTACAGTTTGATAAGTTCTGACATATGTATACACCCATGAAACCATGACCACAATCAAGATAATGAACGTATCCATCACCTGAAAGTCTCCTCTTGCCCCGTTGTCATCTCTTCTTTCTGCTTTTCCCCTCCCTCTAGGCAAACACTGATCTGCTTTGTGTCACTGGAGTTTGCCTTTTCTAGAAGTTTATTCAAACGTAATCATATATTGTAAACTCTCTTGGTCTGACTTCTTTCACTCGGGATAATTATTATGAGCTTTATCCATGTTGTAGTGTATTTCAATAGCTCATTTTTCCTTTTTCTTTCTGAATAGTATTCCACTGTGAGGATATACCCATCAATCGCATATACATTCACCTGTTCGTAGAGATCTGGATTGTTTCCACGTTTAGGATATTACAACTTTAAGAGAATTCTTTTTTTTAATTACTTAAGCAAGTCGTACTTAACTTAGTTAAATAGAGATTTTTTTCTTTATCTTCCCATACATATAGATTTTAACTGTTGCTTCTTATGTTTCAAACAGGTAGGGTGGGTTAGTGATGGGCAGTGCTTTCCCAGCTTGCAACGGACAGTCCAGGTGGAAATTTACTATCTGTACTTCAGTTTGCCATTGTGAAAAGAAGACTAAATGGGTAGAGAAAGGCTTTTTTTTTTTTTTTAAGGTTTTTGTTTTCCTTTTTAACAATGATTTTGTTCTGAATATTTCAGAACATCCTGAATATTCCAACATTTTCTATTAGATCTCAGGTGCCACTTTTCTTTTACACACAATGTTATTGCTAATATAGTTTAGCTTCAGTATTGATTAACCGTACTTCTGTTACTACCTTCGTCCTACAACATTAATATATGTTGTTTCTATGTGCTTCAAATAAAAATGTGTTCTGAGTCTGGGAATCAAGGTCAGCACACAGAATTGTGCAGGGTGTGATATGACTCTGGAAGCACCATTAACATGGTAGTGTAAATTGCGCCCTCCCCCACCCCGCCAAATTCCTGCAGTTTACAACCTGCACAACTATACATGGCAGCCGTCTCTGGTAGAAGAGGATGACAGAACAAAAGAGACTGAGAAGAAAGAACCAGTGGAGCTAGGAAGAAAACAAGCTAAGCACTGTGTCATAGAAATTAAAGATAGTATTCTAAGAAGCCTACAGTGGTCACTGTTATCATGTGCAGAATCAAATTAGAATCATTCCCCTTGAGATATGAGCATGTCTCAATATCACTCATCCAAAAGTAACACCCCTGGTCTTCGTTTCCTCCAGCTACAATTCTGCATCTCTTGACAACACAAAGTACTGAAAAGAGTTACTCTATTCACTGTCTCTACTCTCCTTGCCTCCCATTTGCTGCACAACTCACTCTACTTGGGCTTTCATTTCACCCCTCCAATCAAACAGATCTCATGCCAACAGTTTCTCATACTACTTAACCACTCAAAAATGTCTTTTTAATCAAAGTTGTCAAGAGGGGCTAGAGCACAGTGGTTTGGTCTTTGGGTAGAGGCTGGCCGAGTTAAAAAAAAAAATCTTTTTTTTCAGTGAGAACATTTTTTTTAAGATTTTCTTTTTTAATTTATCTGAGAGAGAATGTGTGAGCACAAGCAGGGGGAGTGGCAGAGGGAGAGGGAGAAGCAGACTCCCTGAAGAGCAGGGAGCCCATCGTAGGGCTCAATCCCAGGACTCGGGATCATGACCTGAGCCAAAGGCAGATGCTTAACCGACTGAGCCACCCAGTGGCCCCCCAGTTCAATCTTTGAATCCACCGCAATGAGCTATGTGGCTTTGAAGGAGTAAGTGCTGGCTCTCTAGGTGCTTTGCTTCTGTGCACTAGAGGCCTCATAGTGGCCCCTGAGTCCCCAATGAGCTAATTTACATAAAATACTTTAAGCAGCACCTAGCACATAATAAACACCGCTATTTGCTATGATTTTACACCAATATTTTTCCTTAAGATGAAACACCTCCAAATCTTGTTTTGTAGGCTTATTTATCCACATTGTATCTTTTTATGTAAACGTACATTTTGAGCTAAAATGCCACAAATCTGGTCCAGTGTCCTAACTTGCTTTGCTTTCTTAACCCTGGCAAACTGCGGGCTACTGTTAATCCCAATTCAAGAGGATTTACAGAAGTACATTCATTTAAGATCTGCGTGTTTAGTCCCTTTCAAGTACAAGGTATAGTGAAGTAGTTTTTAAAATATACTCTATTGAGGGGCGTCTGGGTGGCTCAGCGGGTTAAGGGTCTGCTTTCAGCTCAGGTCATGATGCTGGGGTCCTGGGGTCGAGCCCCTCGTCGGGCTCCCTGCTCAGCAGGGAGTCTGCTTCTGCCTCTCCCTCTGCCCCTGCTCCTGTGCTCTCTCTCTCTTGCTCACTCTCTTTCAAGTATATTTATATACCCTATTTAAATGTGTCAGACTAATGGGAGGACCCCTGGTGCAGGGAACTTCACTAGGTGAAGTGCTAGATCAGTGCTAGTCTTCCGACTTTAAGGGAGTTTTGCCGGTATTAGGACTGCAGGACCAGCTGCTGGAATTAATTTGGGTTTTTAACATCTTGCAAATTAATACCTATATGCACAAGGTCTTCATGTTAGAGGATTTAAGAACAACAACAAAATAAAGGATTGTGGCAATGAGATGGCAGTCTCTGAAGAAATGACATTTTGTTTAATGAGACATTTTTTATTTGTGCGTAAAAACGGATACCTTATATTTAAATGGTTAAGAATAGAGTTTTTATCTCTATCTCTCAACTCTCTAAAACTTATCTCTAAAATTCTAGACCCAGCATGGTGCAAATTCACTCTAGAATCCCAAAACAACTCACTCTAAAATATAACATGTCTTATTAGTTACAGGATTATGTTTATCATAACAATAGATTTCGAAAAAAATCAATAGAAGGAGAAATT
The DNA here is from genome assembly GCF_024610735.1 of Ursus americanus. Taxonomy (NCBI): domain Eukaryota; kingdom Metazoa; phylum Chordata; class Mammalia; order Carnivora; family Ursidae; genus Ursus; species Ursus americanus. Next base: position 60,338,274 of record NC_142139.1, read on the forward strand.
CTACCCACAAAATAGAGAAATTTTTCTACAACCACTCAGAATAATAACACCAATAGCCACTGACTGATGAGATAATTATGAAGAAAAACATAAATACCTGAAAATTACACGTGCAATTACAGAACATACAAGGAATTCATTTAAAAAAATATAATTTCCATTTCCACATTAGTTCTTCTATCTTTCATATTCTTTCTGCCCATATTGGCAACAGATAGCTTTAATCTCTACGTCTCAAAGAAGGTAAAAAGCTCGAAAAGATTTTGTGCAAAAATCTGAAATCTGCTTGGCCAGGGCAATTGTACTGGGTCTCCAAACAGGTTTTCTTTTAAATGGATATAAGTCATGTGAAGTAGGGGCGCCTGGGTGGCTCAGTCCTTAAGCGTCTGCCTTCGGCTCAGGGTGTGATCCCGGCGTTATGGGATCAAGCCCCACATCAGGCTCCAGCCTCACATCAGGCTCCTCTGCTGAGAGCCTGCTTCTTCCTCTCTCACTCCCCCTGCTTGTGTTCCCTCTCTCACTGGCTGTCTCTGTGAACTAAATAAATAAAATCTTTAAAAAAAAAAAAAAAAGAAGTCATATGAAGTAGATTACAGAGACGTGCTAAAGAAATTCAACTTAGGAAAATAAATTGAGAATCTAAAGATACTAATCTTTGCATGATAAACTGTAGTTCAGCAGCTGTGCCGAACAGCAGGGATCTGAACCCCTCACATTTTCTTTACAATCAAAAAGGAAATCGTGTACCCATCTTTCCGTTTATAACTACCACTTCTCTAAGGTGAGGGAAAAGGGAGAACTGGTGAGAATCTGTTTATCTACGTTCCTGTAGAGAGCTGACCAAAGTAATGGGGGCACTTCCTCATCATGTGATGTTCCACAGAACAGAACACCTTATCTGATGCTGCTTTTTCCCTCAGTTTCATGTTTGCCATGAACAAATCATGCTTTATTTATTTATTTTACTTATTTTAAAGATTTATTTATTTTAGAGAGACAGAGAGCAGGGGGAGGGGCAGAGGGCAAGGGAGGAGGAGGGGAAAGAATTGCAAGCAGACTCCCCCTGAGCTCGGAGCCCAACACGGGGCTTGATCTCACCACCCAGAGATTACAACCTGAGCTGAAATCTTGAGTCAGATGCTTAACTGAATGAGACACCCGGGCGCCCCCAAATGATGGTTTAAAGTGTGACATGACATAAAAAGTGGTATAAACCTTCCTAAAACCATTTCTGTAATAAAAAATCTTTCCAGAAAGGTAATTTTGTTTGTTGAGAATGAACTTCATTAATTCTTGAAAGTTGCTTCTAATGTTCTGCCAAAACTCCTCCTAAAAGTTCAGGCGTTGCCTAGCGCTAGGATCAGAAGAAACGGAGATGAGCTTCTACAGCTGCTCCGTGAATCTCCCTCTGCAGACTGGAGGCGAGCGGCTCAAAGTGTGGTCCAAGGACCAGCCCCAGAACTTCAGGACCCATCCCAGACCTACTGAGTCAGAATTTACATCTGAACAAGTCCCTAGGTAATATCTATGCATGTTAGATTCCAGAAGACGATTCATTTCCTAATCTGGCTAGGAAACCCTCAATCTTTTTATCCATTCCTCAAAGGCCAACTCATAAATATTTCATCTTTCCTATTGATTCTTTCTCATCGATGCCTTCTTAATAATGTTAAGCCGTAAGACAACAAAACGGACACCACGAAAAACGTTGCCAGTACTAAACAAGAAAGGTGGCTCGCGTATTCATAACAGCTGCCATATGACCAATAAAGATCCAGATAATCTATGACATACACTAAGAATGGCAAAATAAAAATTGCGTTATTGCTACTGCTAATTCTCACCACATTTTCCAAGTTATATATAGTTGTTTGACTATAAGCCGCAGGGACTGGGTAAAAGGTAAATGTGACATCATACAGACAAGAGTTTATCACAACGCCTGTGACTTGGCAGTTGCTGAACATGTTAGGCCCCCTTCCTTGTATCAAGAATACTTTCAGAGGTTAGGACCACATGATTCTTTTTACTTTTGACCTAGAGATGAAAGAAGGTACCATTCCAGTCTAACCACTGCTCTTTAGGCCATGCGAGACCCAGTGCCTTGAAATTTAGTATCATGTTTCTGTTTAAAAAGTCTATGCCACGCTAACGATTTGGTTCTGCCACCCTGGTAAGAGATACTGATACACAGCTCTTCAGGTAGAAATTTTGCCGAGTTACTTTCATATCCCCCTTTTCCCTTCCGTACATGCTCAATGTATCTTTGACTAAGTTGAATCCGTTACTCACACTGGTATCTTTTGCACACCCACCTTAACACAAACTGCAAGCTTATTATGTCAGTTTCAGTGAAATGTATAGCTTGAATAAGTGTGATACCGGCTTGGTATTCAAGACATGCTAAAAACAAAAAACCAAACCAAACCAAACAAAACAAAAAAACTATGATTTTTCAAGTATTTTCTTGAAACTCGAAATGTTTTCAGAAAATAAGTTTTCTTATTTACTGTGTTTTCAATCTCAGTAAATAAGACCCTACTGGGATCTCTCACAAATGCCCCTGAGTGACTGTCTCAGAGGCACAGAGAACGCCCCCAGTGAGCACCAGGTCCTCAGCAGCTGAGCATGCGGCTGGCGGAGGCAGGACTAGCAGGCAGATTGCTTTCCCTGTGACAACCGCTCCGTCTTTCCCACTGTTCGAAGCAACTAACTATATAAGAAGCACACTTGATTCTTAGGGGAAGTCTTGCGGTCAGAGCACAGCTGTTGAAGGACCTGTGTTAAACCAGACTTCATTCTGACCTGTTGTTGTTCCTCTCAACTTTTTTTTTTTTAATAGTTAAGGATGACTATGTGCAGCTTTATATGCAGTGTTTATAGACAGAAACTTCTAGAGAAGAGTCTAGGTGGTTAACAGTGCTCAGAACATCTTCTGGAGCTCCCAACTGGCGCACACCCTTCCCACACGGAGGAATCCCTCTCCACTTGACTCCTGTTTGTTAAACTTATTAATTGCATTTGATACTTGGTCTGCGTCAGTGGTCATTACTCATTAACTTCTCTGCCCAAACCAGTGTTTCAACTTAAGGTTTTACTGACAGTGAAGGACTCCAGTGAATCTATGTGAGATCGTGAGGAAAGCCTGGTGGAGTTCAACAGCACCTGCAGCTATTCCTTTAACAGTCTGAGCAACAGGGGAAAAATAGGAACAAGTCTGAGGATAGAAGGTTCAGAAAACACTTTTGGAAAACAAGAGGAAGCAAGCATTAGAAATATCTTTCCTAAATTTTGTCATTTATACCTCAATAAAGCTTGGGGGGAAAAATACTTGGACACTGGTAACTCCTCAAAGACTTTTTTGGTCATCTGGCCTCTCCCAACAGGCAATGACTTCAAGGGTATAAAACTGTTGGTAAAATTTCTGAGGAAAATGTGAGGCCAGAGAGGTTCTCACTGATCTTTTTCTAATATTACAAAATCCTGAGTGTTTATCAAACTAATCGTATTGTGGGAAGACGAGACGATCTGGGTGAGTGGATAGAACACAAGGCAGCGCATCTTCCTGCATCTTCTTTGTGAGAGGAAAGCACCTTAGTGCCAAAGCCCGGGGTGGGAGGAGAGGTGGCAGGGCCTGTCCAGCTTGGCCAGTGACAAAAAAGAAACAGTATAAAGGCATCAGGTATGGAGCTCGGGCATTATGGAGGGAGGGTACGTCTCTACGTAAGGATGAAGGCACCACATTAAACAGAATGGACAGAGATAAGCTACATAACTATTATAAGTAGAGTTACCCTGCTGGCTGGGAGGAATATTACGTGGAGAAGCAGTCTGGAATGCTATGATATTCATTAAATTGTAAGAGTGCCAGAAAGGTAATTTGAAGCTAAACTGATCTTATCGCTGAATTTGTATTTATTCACTGTTTCATCTGCACGATTAGAGAAAGATCCACACATGGTTCCAAATGTTGACTGTGAAACAGGTAAGAAGAGAACGAATACCCAGGGGTGGGTAGTGTGATAAAGCAAGCTTTTAGCTAAGAAAGCAAAGTGGACGTCTAATTGTAATCCTTAAATTGCGCTTCTCAGTGACATGTTTTGACTTGTGACTTTGGTAAGCTCCTCAGATGTTTTCAGGGCTTTACTCTGTGTGTCGAACGGGGCAAAAGCTTAAGATATCACTGAGGTTTAGTCATGTGGTCTTGAGATTAAAGCAGCACCCAGAAGGCCTGAAGACAGCTAGCACATTTCACTGGCTTCACCGAGTTATAGGAATTCAGTTTCTTTGACCTCTCAGTTGGACAAAAGTAGTCACGGATGGAGAGCCAAATTAACAGTCTCACGGACAGGAGAGTGAGATAACCTGGTGGTTAAGACAGAAGAGGTCTTGTATCAGGTGCTTGCATGGGAATTCCCACTTTACTGCTTCCTTGCTGTGCAAGCTTGTGCAAGATACTCATATTCTCCTGCCTCGATGTCCTTCTCTACAAAATGCAGATTACAGAATCTACTTCACGGGGTGGTTGTATTAAATGAGGTAATGAACACACGGTGTTTAAAATAGCATTGTGTAAACAGTAAGTGCTCAATGAATGTTAAGTATGATGACACATTTAAATATTTTTATTGGCTAAGAGGCAGTAGTACATTGCATTTCTTTATTCATGCTCTGAGGCAAGTAAGCCTCTTTTTTTTTTTTTTTAAGCCTCCTTTTATGGTACAGAATGTCTCGAACAGAGTCCTAAACCGATCCAACCCTGAGGCTTCCAGACTTCCTGGGAACGAAAGACCTCCAGTGACAGAAGGGCAAGGGGCTCCCTGGAAGGGCTCATGCTAACATGCTTGTTAGCCCTTTAGCTTCAAGACACAACCCACGGGATTCTCTCTTGATCACCACCCCAGGTTTTTCTATGTTTCTATTTTTATTAAGATATCAAGTACTTCTTGTTAATCCTCCAATCATTTATGTATTTTTTCCTTATAATTTCATTTCAAAATAGTGCAGAGAGAGAGTTGGCAATTTGACTCTAGGGTTTCAGACTCCCAGAATCTAAAATGTGGCCCTCTCTTGGGCCAAATATCTAAGTCTTGCCCATGCTCTCAACTTTTACCACATCCTCAGAATTGAATTGTTACCATTTGTAAGTAGACGTTACATTAGGAAAAATAACCAAGTTACCCTGAAAAACCAAGTTACCCTGAAAAACTTGTAGAATTGGTTCTATAATAACTTCAGGGATGTCATTTTGTCTTTAAGCAACCCAGAAACTGAGATGTTAGTCTGTTTTTTGAGAACTTCTCAAGAAGGAGATTTCTAAGCCTCCCTTGGTGGCAGGTTTACAGAGAGAGGCTTAAGGACCATCTGACAATGACGCCCAGAGGAAGGAGAAAGAACAATGCTGAGAATCAGATCTCTGGTGTGGTCACAGGCGCCTCCACACCTGACCCCTGAAATACAACTGGAACTAGGAGGTGGGGCACAGCGGGAGAGGCGGGGAACACCTGTTCTGAACACCTGTTCTGAAATTATCAGGCGATTGAAACCAGATAGTGTAAGGAAGTCTCCCTACTTTGGGACATGCAGAGTTTAGACGAATCGCTGTCAATACTGGTCAGACTTCTAAAACTTCAGAATCTCATTTGAACTACTGAAGAAGCATTGTGATTTTTTTTCCCCCTAAGAAATTTAGAAGTCATCTGGTTAAGTTGTTCCAAAAGTTCCTGCCAAAGACTTACAGCCACTATTGAGTAATATGGTATCGGGTGGTATTAAATCCTACTGCCCTGAATAAAACAGAGTGTGGACTGCACGTTGTGGTAAAGACGGTTAGCCATCTATAGGAATCCATTCTTTCCTTGGGCACAGAGCCAGAATATATTCTCAGACTCTCTTGTAGTTAGGTGAGCCACGAGATCAAATTCTGTTCTGGAACCTGAACAGAAATGTGGTTTGCCATTACTGGGCTAGGGGTAGAGGGTCTGTTTAGAAAAGCAGCTTTGCCCCCTCAGTGCTCTCTTTATTTCTGCTGCAGAGAAAGGAGTCCCCCACCCCACCAGACCCCACTCCCACCAGCATAACTATGGAGGCCCCATGTCAAAGAGCTCAGCCAGCCTGGTTTTCCCAATGACTGCATATAAAAGAGGCTCCCGGCAACAAGGATCTTGCCTGGGACTGATATATGAGTGAGAAATAAGCTTATACTATATTGAAGTTATTACATGTTTGGGTCTATTTATTATAGCGGTTTAACATTGAAGGGTGGCAGAACAAGTCACCCTAAAATGTGTCACTTTGGCATAAGAATTATTTGGAGCTAAAGGCACTTGAAAAACGGCAGGTACAAGAAGGGCTCTCTGACCTCTGCTTTTCCTCCTGAAAGCAGGTGATAAAACTCCGATGTGAAATATGTTCTTCCTATACCCGTAGGAAAGAAATATTCCTATCACCAGAGATGGGGATTTGAGGCCAATGGAAATCTGTACAAACCTTGTTAAAATAACTCTCATCTTCCTTTAGGCCCCCTATATATTTTAGTGACTTTCTCACAATTACCTCTCTTTATTCAACCTTGTTTATAAACGCTTAGGCCTAGCCATTCTTGGGTCTTGGTTTTCCTATGGGGGCTCCCACGTACACATAAAAATCTATACGCTTTTTTCCTGTTCATCTGTCTTATGTCAATTTAATTCTCAGGCCCAGCCAGAGACCCTAAGAAGCTACGGGTAAAGTCTGGCCTCCCCTACAACAGATCCCAACTACTACATATGCCATATTTTAAAATCATATACTCTCTCTAAAATCACGTGGGAGTAGAGATACCTTAACTGTGTTTTAACACTTCTTACTTTGTCAAAGATGCTTTCATATGCATTACTGCTCGGTGCCACAGTAAGGGAGCTTAAAAAGTCACAATTTAAAATAATAGAAGTAAACATACACTTCAAACTTCTGATATTATGCAATAGAAAATTCCATAGAGCCAGTAAAAAACAAAACAAAGCAATTAAACAAATTTTCAATTCCCAACCGGAGTTGGTAATAAATACACTTTGAAGATTACTGTTGTGGTCCAAATTACCAACAGGAAATTATTATGAATGTCGGAATTGTCCTTACCTGCTAAAGAGGACATATTGATAATGACGCCGCCTTCACCTCCGTTTTGCTTACTCATGTAATCCAAGCCAAGGTAGGTTCCACTGATAACAGAAACCTAATCCAGAGACATAAACGGGAAAAGCAACATAGCCATTATACCTTATTATGCATCACAGACTGAAGTTTTTACGGCGATTGCAGACACCCAGGGAGATTTCTCCAAATACTATCACCAAAAGGTTTTCAAGTGGCTGCTTGTTTTTTTTAAAACGAGTCATTGACTAGCTTCTCTTTTGTTTGCCTACAGTGGGGGAGCTGCTCACATCTTTGCAAAACTCCACTTAGTTGCCCAGTCTGAGACTTGACGAAAAAAGTTGTATTCCCATGGTGCTGTCATTGACCTCAAACCTCAGCATCTTCGAGAATGGTACATGCAGTGTTCTTTTTCTTCTCTAAATATTGGGCACAAAATTTATTTACCCTTCTTACCATGTGGGTCTCAGATCCGGGTCTTTCACATTCATCTGCTCTGTTTAATTCTCTTGCATCTTGGGAATATGTAACAGTGGAAACCCTTGATTTCCTACACAGCTTTCATGTCCTTTTTTAAAAAAATTTCTAATAAAAAGTCTATTTGGCATTTGTATCTACTTCTTCCTCATGTCATGCACGAGGAAGGTGATCTCCCCAGGTTTAGCGTGGACACTGATGAATTTCGTTCAGTCGCAGAAATCCCATTCTCTTTGCTAGTGACTGGTTTAGGGGCCCGCATGTGACCCATTTCTACCAGGGACCCCTGAGGAGCAGTCAGCTGGAGGGCCAGGTCAGGGAGGGGTGGTGGAAGAGGCTGTGGCCAAAAAGACTGTTGTTTTTAAGAAAACCAGAAAGAAATGATTGCATCAGTCCCTTTGCATCCCTTTGTGTGGGTGTGATAGCCGAAATACACAGTTACATCCTTAAGATGAAAGGTCTGTGAAGGGCAGCGGACTGGAGAAATGAGAAGACACTGGGTTCTGGGATCACTGTGTTGCAGTATCAAGCACTCCCGACCTCTGTGTTGTGAGATCACAAAACTCTTTTACTCAGTTTCAGGACCCTGACTTTTTGGTCAGTTGGACACACGGTCTTCTGTAATGTCTGTCCCTTAATCTCGTTCATCACTCTTGCACTGTTTTTTTTGAGAGTTTACTCCGATTGGTTATTCACCTCCCTGCGTAGGCAACTTTTCTGTGTACTTTTTTTTTCTTAGATTTTATTTATTTATTTGTCAGACAGAGAGAGCAAAGGAGAGCACAGGCAGGCGGAGCAGCACAGGGAGAAGCTGAGCAGGGAGCCCGATGCAGGGTTCGATCCCAGGACCCTGGGATCATGACCTGAGCTGAAGGCAGAGGCTGCACTGACTGAGCCACCCAGGCGCCCCTGTTGTATCCTAACATTGGAGAGTTCTCCACTACCAAAAACAACTTGTGGTACAAAACTTCTATTGGAAACTTCATTTTCCCTTTTAGATTTACGAACTCTTCTCCCTTCCAACTCAGACTTTGAGAAGGTGAACATTTTCTTTTGACATCTTAATTCCTACTTTTTGCATTCTTTACAATACTGCAAAGAAAATGATACGACAGTAATGAGTCTGAAACTGAGGGAATATAGTGGTGGTTACCTTCTTTTTATTTTGAAAAGTCCATTTGGCGTTTCTTGACAAGCAATGTTGCCACTCTACCTAATAGTAGTTCTAGAACAAAAAAGTAAATTGAAGATTCTATTTCTTAAGCCATGTGTCAGTTTGATATTAAGAAGGCTTAAGGAGAATGAGTAAAATCTCCATATGATTCCCTTTACAAAGAAAAAATACAAAACATTAAATGGTTTATATAAGAAGGAAAAAATGCACATGGCTGAAATAACTGAAGTCAGTTAGATTCTGGTAGCTTCTGCTTAAGTCTCTAGCATGTCTGGACAGAATTTCTGTTTACGCATATTGGCGCTATGCTTTTATTCTCAGGTATTTACAGCTTTGCTGACACCCTGCTTTTGTGTTTTCAACATCCACAAGATGCAGCCAGATAGAAAGCCTGGGAATATTTAAGCTTTATTTATTTTTTTTAAAAGAAGATTTATTTCCAAGGTCTTTGGTGGAGGAAGACAAAGGATTATTTTCTCATCCATTATCAAGTTAAGAGCTGAGTAACTTTTCAAGTGAAAGTGTTCTTGGAATAAATCTACAAAACAGGGTTTAATGCTTTGGCTGGGGCATATGTGATATTTTCACCTCCTCTTCTACAGTAATCTCTTCCTTATCCCAGATAATAAATTCAAGGAAATGTTAAGAAACCACAGAATAAAATGTTTTTGTTAATATTCTAAGAACATTTCTTGTCCCTTGGCAATGTTTATGTATCACATAGATTGGGTCATTAAAACAGCAAGCATCTAGAGGAAAAAAAGAAAATGAAGATTATAGACATGTTCCAGCTACAAACACAAAATAGCAGGGACCTATAGTATTATTTTAGTCTATCATAAAGGTACTCTCAATTTTGTATTTGACCTTCAACAAATTTTGTATTCGACTCTGAAAAAAAGAAAAAGGAAATCCTATGGCTAATTTCACATAGTGCGAATAAAAATTCACTTACTGACAAAACGATCTAATTAACACATGCTTACTCAATAGTTTTGGTTATGAATAATTTTTGTATGTAATACCAAAATTAAACTGTGCTGTATTCCAAATCTTAAATTAGTTTTTTCCACAGATTAAAGTACCCTGTAAGTTACAACTACTCGTAAATTCCCCTGTACTGGGAATAATTCTTAGGTGACAAAGATAAATGGATACATGGTAACAGCATATTTGTTTAACTCTTCTTAGCAGGCATCATGTCTTCTTTTTTTTTTTTTTTTAAAGATTTTTATTTATGTGACAGAGAGACAGCCAGCGAGAGAGGGAACACAGCAGGGGGAGTGGGAGAGGAAGAAGCAGGCTCCCAGCGGAGGAGCCTGATGTGGGGCTCGATCCTAGAACGCCGGGATCACGCCCTGAGCCGAAGGCAGACGCCTAACGACTGCGCCACCCAGGTGCCCCGGCATCATGTCTTCTTACTATATATATGTAATATAATATATATTACTATATATAATATATAATATGTTCTATATCATATATATTTCCATATATATTTTTATATATATAAAAAGCACACATGCATGTATTCACTACTGAAATTTCCTAATCTATCATTTTCCTTATCTTGTCTTCCTCCCCTCTGAGGTTCCTTTTAGTTTATTTCTGGTTTTTGTGCTACACTCTAACTCTAATTTTAAAAATCCTGTCATCTATATCATGAAACGTTGCCTTTCAGGTTTCTTGTCTTTTCTCCAGCCCAATTCTCGAGGAGTATTAATATGGACGACCACTTTTTTTTCTGAAATCCTTGTTCATCCTTGTTTCTCTGTGTTCATTCTTTTCCATTTTTGCTTCTGTGGTAAATATTATTGTATTCCCCCTTGCAGAGCTACTTAAAATTTAGCAAGTTCTGCCGAACCATATGCATTCAACTAGATCTTTAAATATTACGGAGTAAGAGTAACAGAGAGAAGTTACTAATTTAATTTGTAATCAACATCCTTGGGAGCCAAGAAAAGGGAGTACATTTGACAACATTTCTACCCATCTCCTCAACTCTTCCTTGGAGGTAGAGTAGGGCGGAGGAATCCACCTCATATAGAAATGAGATTGTGAGAATGAAGAAGACGTAAGTGTTGACATTCTGGAGGAGAAATGTAGTTTACTGACTGATACTACGTAGTAGCACTGTGCTGGATGCTCACGTAGTTAGGGTTTATTTAAGCTTAACCATCCTCCCCGGTAAGGAAATTATCTCCATCCTTTTACAACTGGGAAATTCAAGACCAGAGAAATGAAATAAGAGTTCATGAACTCTAAGTTCAGGGCTGTCATCTAGTTTTGACGGGTTCTAGATGTATATCCTTACCAGTGCAAATCTTTAGTCAACCCTTGTATTTCTGAAAAAAGAATTATCCTCATAAGCCATCTATCTTGTTCAGTTTTTATTTGAGTACACTAAGGGATTCAATATGTTAGTTACATGTGCAAATTAGATTATAAATCCCACCTGAATGGGAATGAATTATTTAGGCTTATTAGAGATCAGAAAGTAAAAAAGTATATTACAGAATGACCTTATCAATATTCAAAGTTAAGTCTACCTCCCCCCGCCCAATTGCCAGAGTAACCTTTGAGAGTTATTCAAAGGTTCAGTCTTTCCTGAACATTCCTAAGGAGCTCTGGGTAGATATAAATAAAGGCACCGCGGTTGGTTGCAGACTAAGGAGGAAGCACAGAATAGCCTAATGGAAACAAAAGAATGGGAAGAGGTTTAATGTATCTCTTGTGTGGGAAGAATGGTGAAATTTGCTGAGTTAAGGATAAGGAAGTGGTTAAGTTTGTTAAGGAGTAAAAGTAGAAGGACAGATGATCCAGTTTGGCAACACTGATGTAGGAAATAATCCAAACATTGTACTGAAATGCAGAAATGAATATCCATGTGTGTAAAATATCACAGAACAGCTGTTTATGTATCCAATAAATATAAATTGAACATCTTCTCTGTACACAAAATAAAAATTTTATGCCTTGAAAGAGCTTATAGCATACTGGCATAAATTGCACAGGTATAAAAATAATTCTAATAAAATTTTAAAATTTGTTAACCCTATAAGAATGTTATCATTATGGTGTACAAGATTCCAGAAGAGGAAGGGATATGTGGTGAGGTCCTCTAACTAAGTGGTTACTCTAACAGGGACAGGAACATAGGGGAACATGCAAAAGAACAGACATGGTATCATAAAAGGAGGCAAATTACATCCAGAGTTTAAAAAATATATAAACCAAACACAAATATTTGCATTATACTAACAGAGATAATCAAGTTAGAAGGATAATGATAGGTCAGACTCTAATCTACTCTTGAGCAGGGTGTTGCAGGTAGGAGGGGAATTAACATGTTTTCAACCTATATATAGGTAACAAAGGTTATATCTTGCTCTCTAGATGTAAAATTAAATAAATGTCATTAGTTCCTGGAGTTGAGCTAAGGAGTGGCCTATGTCAGCAGAGTCCAAAGAAAAATAAAGGCCAGATAATTTCAATGAGGAAGGATCCAAGAGAGTGAGTTGTAACCAAAGGAGTCAAATAAAATTCTCCTGGTCTTCTAGAATTTTCTATTTGAAGATAATATAAGAATGTGTAGCCTGCAGCAAGTGTTTATTCACCCAGGCTATGTTAAAGCAAACATGTCCTCTCAGCCAGACAAAGATTAATAATTCTAATCCTATTACCTTTGTGATAATCTCTTCACTATTTTCATGTTCTTTATATTAACTCTAATCATTGCACAATTTTATGAGAGCTGATTCCTGTCTTTTTTTTTTTTAAGATTTTATTTATTTATTTCAGAGAGAGAGCACGACTGGAGAGAAGGGCAAAGGGAGAGGGCGAAGCAGACTCCCCACTGAGCAGGGAGCCCAATGCAGGGCTGGATCATAGGACCCCAGGATCATGACATAGGCCTAAGGCAGATGCTTAACCACTTAACCGACTGAGCCACATAGGCACCCTGACAGCTGATTTCTTACAGAAAAGACACAGTAGGTGTCCATTATGAATGCAAGGAATACAGGAACTTTATACCCTAGTGACCTCCGTCTATAAAATATCTGTAGATATTACTAGTGAAACTATTAAAAATATCAGTAGTGAAAAAACTGCTGTGTGACTTGTGCTTTTTCACTAGCAGAGCTGGATTCAAAGAAATTCTTGTCACTTTATATGGTTGTGGAAAGTTCCATTAAGTTTATAAAAATATATTCTTAAATATTCCTGAAGTTCTCAATTGGTTATATATTCATTTTTTTCCCATCTGGCAACCAAAGGATGTTATTAAATATGGTTCATAATAAGTCAGGGACAACCACCAAAGATTAATAAAATGTATAATTTTCAGGGCGCTTGGGTGGCTCAGTCAGTTAAGCATCTGCCTTCAGCTCAGGTCATGATTCTGGGGTCCCAGGATCCAGCCCTGAGTTTGGCTCCCTGCTCAGTGGGGAGTCTGCTTCTCCCTCTCCCTCTTTCCCTCCCCCCAACTTGTGTGCATGCTCTCTCTCTCTCTCAAATAAGTAGATAAAATCTTCAAAAAATAAATAAAATAAAATGTACAATTTTCTTACTAGCAGAAAAAAATTAAAGGTATCCAGTGGAATTTAAGAAAGGAATGGAAAAAGATCAAAAGCAAAAAGAAAACTTAGTAAATTCAAAATATGAACTGAAGGACTGCCTGGGTGGCTCAGTTGGTTAAGCAACTGGCTCGTGATTTCATCTCAGATCATGATCTCATGGGTTGTGAGACTGACCCCTACAGCAGGCTCCACACTCAGCAGGGAATCTGCTTCTCTCTCTTTCTCTCCCTTTCCCACTGCCCCTCCCCCTACTCACTCTCTTTCTCTTTAAAATAAATCTTTAAAATATTAATTAAAAAATAAAATATGAAAAAAAGTATAAGACATAAATCCCAATAAAGGGTAATAATAAATATAAGTGGCTTAAATTCACAGATACAAAATGCAGATATGCTCAGATGTGACTTAAAAAATAAGAGCTCATGCTATACTGTCAGCAAGGGACAAATTTAACATAAATGTTGACAGATCAGGTTTCTAAACATACACACATATCCCAGAAAGACTTTGGGGGAAATTTGACAAATAAATTTTAAAGCTATTTTGAAATCTGATGATATCTAGGAACACTTGAGACAAATTTTAAAAAGAACTGGAAGGAGTACCTTTCATTCTCAATTAAAGGACTTAAGGCATCTGTCAAGTTTTGGGAGAAACTTTGTACCCTTATCAAAGTGGTTCAGCTCTTTTGTGAGGTAGTGTAATTCTCATTACGCCCATCAAGTTATTACAGTTCAGAAATTATTCATGGGAATGTAGATTCAAGTCAAACATTTATTGACTAAGCACTATCTTCAAGATACTATGTTGATTACTGAGAAAGAAAGAAAAAACATAACACATCCTGTTTTTAAGGAGTTTATCATCTCTCAGGAGGGTATCATGAAGTAGAGGGCCACTCCCTATATGTTTATACACACACAGTGGTCCTTCCGTACTTGACACATACCTGCTTTGCAAGACTAGAAGAATGACCTTCCAAGGGCAGGGTGACCCCATGCACAGCCTAGCTCCTACAACTTGCTTTGGCTAAGGTTTAAGTTTTACTAAACCCCACTATCTTATGTCAAGTGTGTCTGTAAAATGGGATAAACAACAAACTTGTGATACAGAGGATAAAACAGAAATTTTATTTCCTAATTCTACAGTTTTGTAATTTAAGAGCTAAATGATCATCAAACATTGTAGAAATTATACACACACACACACACACACTTTCAGTATAAAAATCCTAATAATTACAAAGTCTAACAGTCACTTTAACCTTGCTTTCTATTCTATTTCTGGAATTAAATGAAGATTTAGTGTTTAAATAAATAAGTTAAGCCAGAATTGACAAATATTTTTCTATAAAGGGCCAGATGATAAATAGTTCAGTCTTTACACATCATAGGGTGATCGTCACAACTATTCAACTCTGCTGCGGAAACAAAAAGCAGCCACAGACAATATGTAGATGGGTGACTGGAGCTGTGGTCCAATAAAACTATAGACACTGAAATATGAATTTCATATATTCATATATTTCATGGTTTTTTCCATTTTTTCAACCATTAAAAAATATAAGACCCATTTTTTCAGCTTGCAAGTTCTACAAAAACAGGTGGCAGGCTAGTTTCACCTGTGGATCATAGTTTGCTAAGTCCTAAGTGATGCAATACATTGTTTTTTTTTTCATATTTCCTTTGAAGATTTTTAAGGCAGATTTATTTGTGTAATTAGATGTCTCAAATGTCTTTCCATTTGTAAAAGGAAATGCTTCTTTTCTAGCTTTCTGCGACTCCCCTTTTTTTAATGTTGGAGGTCTTTGTATTGATCCCATGAATGAACGAACCTTTTCGTCTTTAAAAGCATCATTTTATTAAATAAATTTAGACAATAAACATGGCAAAGATAGCTTACCAAATTAATCTGCACAGTTTTTTCCCAGTTTTTCTCATTATTCACGCCAGCATTATTGACCAAAATGTCCAATCTTCCAAAGTGGTCTACAACTTTTCTAAAGGTATCTAAGTTAAAAAAAAAAAAAGAAGAAGAAGACGACATTATAGATACATTCTTATGTTCCATATGTACATTTCAATATTACCCTGTGCCCTGAAATTAATTTTCATTTATCTACTTTTATAATGAAAATCATACTCTTAGACTGTGACTTAATGCCTTGCTTCTCAAAGTGTGGTTTGTGAGCCAACAGCACTAACAGCATCACCTCCAAGCTTGTTAGAAATGTGTAATCTGGGGTGCCTGGGTGGCTCAGCTGGTTGAACACCCGACTCTTGGTTTCGGTTCAGGTCATGAGAGATTGAGCCCTACTGGGGGCTCTGCATTCAGTGGGGAGCCTGCTTGAAGATTCTCTCCCTCTGCTCCTCCCCCCACTCGTGCATGCTTGCACAGTCTAAAATTCTGTCCTTAAGAAATTACTGAAGTTCTGTGGCTTAGACTATGACAAACATCCTTTTTTAATAAGCCATGTTATATTAAATGCAAGTCTTCTTGTGTATTCAGATCCATTACGATCATTTCAGAGAGTTTGATACCCCAGCAAGTAAAAGTGTACTTTTCATTCAGTTGATTTGGATACTGTAACTTCAATATTTACTATTCATTCTTTTCTCTCACTATTATTGCTTCTTTGTATTACTAGTTTGTGTAAAAAAAAAAACTATGTTTACCAGGGTAAAGTCTGCATAGATCCTGAGGCCTGAAGTTCATTCATATATTGTCCAACCACATGCCCAGTCCAGTCCTTGCAAACCCTCCTTAGCGAGTTCATACTTGGCTTTACCACTTTTGTATCAGGAAACACATTATTTCTCAAAGCAGCCTTTGACAACAGTTCTATAGATTTAAACTGTTTCCTTGGGCCTTTTACCATTGGTTCTAGCTCTATTACTTGAGACTAAGATAACAATCATGGCTGTTCTTCCAAATGACAGAAATGTATTCTCTGGCTTAGGGCCAATACAGGATTTACTTGAAAACAGTAAATCCACACAAACTTTATTTTGATTGAATAAAATCTAGAATTATTAACAACCACCAGGCATATTGAAGAGGGCATGGATTCATCAGTTCCCAAATGGATAAATTACTATGCAAGTTAATTGCCAAAAATATTGCAAAGGCCATTATTTACAGTACTTTACCATACTGGAATAGAAAACAACAAAATAAAAACTGTTTACTTTTTCATGGAATTTTTAAACTGTTTAAAATCTCAAATTGATTCCAGAAAGGTCCTCTAGCAGAACACAGCTAAGGAATAATTTTTTTTTCATTCCACCTGAAGCACGTTCTACTCTTCAAAACTCACATCCATCTTACAGAGAATTAGGTTGTTAAGTGCATATGTCTAATTGCTTCTTTAATTTTCTTTCCTTATTCTGGTCTCTAAGCATTCCTTATACTCTGCCCTTATCAATATCTAATACATCATCTTTTCTCTGGCCTACCACTGAATTTTGGGCTCAAATGGCTTACGATTCAGCTCTTGCTGACATTTAGAAGCTTGGGGAACTCTATAATTTACCTGAACTCTCCATGTTGTATTTTTTTCATTTGCAATATGAATTATGTCTAGATCATCTCTCAGAAACTTTTCACTTCCATATTTATGTGATTTCTAAGAAGTCTCCCTTGGCCACAGCCTAAACAGTTTCAAAAGCTGTAGAGTGCATTAAATCCTGAAATTGTTGAGAGTCAAGGCCCCGTCTTCCTTAAATGCAAATAAATGCTGATGTGCAGACAACATGTGGATTTCTCATGACCAACATGCCTTCTCCTGGTCACTCATTACGTGTCTGAGTTTCCTCCTCCACAATCACTTATCCTTAAGGAATGTGTTTACAGCCAAGTTACTAATTTTAAATACTGGGAAGCAACACAATTAAGGTTAAATATCACACGTGAAACTACATAAATTCAGGCAGAAATAGCTTTCAGATGATCTATACTGTTTCCTATTTCATCAGCATGGATGTTGGGATTTGCCATGACTTTATCCTTGATCCAAAATATCATGCATAATCAACAAAACTTTATCCTCTGGCAAAATATATTCCACTAGCACTGTGGTTCACAGACCTTCTAGTTGTGCTTGTAATTCATGTTATAGGTCTTTATTAGCATTTTCAGATTTAATTACATAATTTCCTTTAAAACAATTTCCTTTAGCTGTAGGGGAACCTTCTAAGGTATCACTCCATCTTCACCCTCTTATAGAATATCCCAACATTTCAAAGAAATTCACATTTTCAGTGTTCGTTTAAGAACAGGAGTACTAGAGTGACTTTTATGGAAGATTTCTGTCCCCTTGATTAAGGATGTGCCTAACAATTTAGTCTTCGAATAAACTTTGTGAAATACTTATGTTTTATTTTTCTACTTCTTTCCCAGAAAAAAAAAAGTATTTTTTCATGCAGATCTATCAGGCCTCCATATAACCAAATCTGTTTATTGTACACACCAATACTGTCCTTGATATCCACAAGTAGATTGTTCTATTTTAAGGGAGCAGACCGGAAACAGGAAAGCGTTGAGGAAAGTCTGATAGAAACTTTTCTTCTGCAATTCTAACACAGCAGTACAGCTATTATTATTTTTAAAGGACCATTTCAGAGGGGAAAAACCAGAGAGAACATTTGGTTGAAGGCGTCTAGCACGTCTGTGATGATGATCCTTGATCTTGCATTCTAGTATGTATAAAAGGAAACATTGCCACATTTGGTTGTCATGGGACTCTGCATCTTCCAGCGTTCTGGGAGAAGTTGTTTGCCACAGTCCCTTAGCCTACTTCAACTTTCCAAGTTCCATCTGCAATTTCAGTCGCTTAATAATTACTGCAGCAACACGGTCTTTGAATACACAAAGGAATTTTGATTACATTATGTGCTGCCAAATGACTAAAATAAAAGATTTCTCAAGCAGTCTTGGTTTTCCCCCCTTAGTTTTTATGGCTATCGGGATGTCAGTAGGAAACATAACAGTCCAAGCTATCTATTGGAGCTTGTAAGTGGCTGCTCTCCAGGAGGTAGCCGATCAGCCTGCACGGAGGCTGGCTCTCTGGCCCCAGGCTGCCTTCAGGTCGTTGCTTGTTGAAGGCATGTTTCGTGTTGATGGACTGATTCCCCTCTCTTACCTCTCAGTTGTTCCTGGTCAGCCACATCGCACTGGATGAAGAGAGTCTTCTGAGGTTCAAACTGCTCATCCAGGGCAGCCTTACACTTTACACCTGCTTCAAGATTCCAATCGACCAGCGCTACCTACAGACAAGAGGAGAGGCATCGAGGTCCTGCGCAGCTCGTGAAACTGACGAACAGTAAATAAACACTAGGACGCTCCCCTCTTGGACCTCAGATTCTGCAGTTAAAGTTCGGGGTCCCTCCCCAGCCGCTTTCGAGGTCGGCTCGAGACCGTCAGCCTCAGCAGCTTTCGTAAGCGGCAAGGTGTGCAGCCCGGGACGCTGGGCCCTGGCTCCCCGGGGAGTCCTTTGGTCGGTGGGCGAGTCTCGGGGTGGGGAGACAAGTTTCTGCGGCCGGGCGCCACGCTTACCTTGGCGCCCTTGTGCAGGAGCGCCTCCGCAAAGGCTCTGCCGATGCCCTGCGCCGCGCCGGTCACCAGCGCCACTTTGCCGTTCACGTGCATGGTGCGGCCGCTGCTCCGGGCGGTGGGCGAGCTCGGCGTCTCGGCGCGGCCGCAGCTTTTATGGCCCCCTGCGCGCGCGCGTGCAGCCCTGCCGGGCGCTCTCCTGCGAGTGGGCGGGGATGAAACTGTCAAGCCCGCGCCGCGGAACCCACGGCTGTGTCACCTGGCCCTGAGCGCTCCGCTCCGAGGCGCCAAGCTTCGCGATCTTTGCCTTCCTGACTCGCAGCCCGGGTCAGAGCCTCCCCTTGGCCTCTGTGTGGCTGGCAGGGCGCTGACAGGAAAAACAGAAAGGTTATTTATATATATATGAACCAAACAGATTACCTTCAGGGCGCTAAAGACCACCCGGATAAGAGGAGGGCAGAGGAGGGGCTTGGGAGCTTGGTTTCCTCCTCCTACCCTAACGTCCTCCCCTCTCTCGCGCCCCCCCCCCCCCTCCAAATAAGAAAAACAAAAACTAGCGAACAGAGCAAAATCTTAGGGATGTTGCTCTTTGTCTCAGTCTAAATTTATGTCTGAATTCCCACGTCCTGGCGATTGGAGTGTCAATTGCGTGTCATCTTGAGAGGGCTCCGCAAGAACGGTAATCATTTACTTGCACAGGGCTTGGAGAGTCGCTGTTAGCCTGGTGAACTGTTGGTTCAATGGAATGCTTCCTCATTGAATCATACTAGCTTTGGAGGCTCTCAGTTGTCAGTATGGGAAAGAGGTTCTCAGTCCTCCAGGAACTTGAGTATAAGCTGTGTATCCAGGATGCATTCAGCCAGGGCTGTTCTTCTGACCTAACCACTTTTTTTCTTGTTATCACCTGCAGGCTTCAATTTTAGTTCTGTAAGCTTAATACCCTGTTGGCATGTGTTATGAACAAAGAAACCTAAGCATTTGGGGAGATGAAAGTCAGGCAAAAGGCTTAACTAACAGCAGAATGGATCCTTTGTGTACTTCTTTGCTGCTTACTGGAGATATGGGCGAAGGTGACTGGGTCAGCAGTGAAGGCGTTTGGGCGGGCTGTGTGAAATACATGTTGTCAGTAAGCCATGGAAGAAAGACTTCCAAGTTGATATGAAATTGGGTCTTCAAAAAATGTTGAGAAATTAAGACAGGAAAAGAGATTTACATTCTATCATGATAATTAAAAGTCATAATGTGAAGAGTGCTTTGAGGGATCATATTGAAAGAGAACAGCAGAGGACAAAAAAAGGAAATAAACAAAAACCCAATGCCTCTAGTGGACTGCGCAGACCAGAAAAGACAAGGAATGAGCTCTTCAGCAGGAAGGAAATACTAACAGAGAAGGAACCCCTAGGGGAACATTGGACCATGTTGGGAGAGCAAAGTGTTGCAGCACATATGGGGGGAGATAGCTTCAAGAAGAAAGGAGTGGTTAATTATACAGACTACTCCAAGGAGCACAAGGAAAAGACAGATGGAGGGATGCTTTGAATTTTTCAAGAAAAGAATGCTGAAATTTAAGGAGAAAATGGCTGTGGAGAAGATGGGTATCACAGGAGTTCAAGATATTTCATGGAAAGAAAGAGATTGGACAGTAGTTGGAAAAATTCGGGGAAAAACCGATTTTTCCTCTAAGGAAGGACAAGGAGGGGCTGATTCAGTTTAAGAGGCCAGGAGTCCGTGTGAGTGAGAGGAAGTGGAAACAGTCTGCAGGTGCAAAAGAGCATCAACCTCAGACTCACACAAAATGGGTTTGGATCTTACCTCAGCTTCTGACCAGCAGTGTGACCTTGGGCCAGTTGCTTCAACTCTCTGTGCCTCAGACTTCTTCTTAGTAGAGTAGCAGTTCCTATAAGAATTTGGTAAAAATTAAATTAGGTGATGCCTATAAAGCACTCTTCCAGTGCCTGGCACAAAGTCATGCAATAAATATCTGTTCTAACTAAATACTTCTGGATTATTCATAAAAAGTACATATGAGACAGAAAAGAAAATGTGAGAAACAGTTTTTTGTTTGTTTGGGTTATTTCTTTATTTATGTATTTATAGGACACAGGAAGAACTAGGATCTAGGGTGGTTAGTACATTTTAATCCCTTTCCTCTCAGCTTCCATCGTCGCCACCTTTTTTCAGACCCTTAACTTTCTCCTGTGACAGCAAGAGCAGTTAACATCCTGAATTACTTTGCCCACAAATGTCCTAAATCCAATCCGGCTTCCACACTCCTCCCAGTAAAAATTCTAACCTATAGATCTAGTCATGTTTGGACATTCTCACTTTCAAAATCTGTAAACTATCCAAACTCTAGGGCACTGCGTGAGAGGAGGGCACAGGCTTCCATGCTCCGTGTCTTTCTTGTAGCCCCTCTTTAGAGTCTAGTAAAGTGGAATCAGTTAAAACCTATCCCACTCTCCAAGCCTCAGGCCTTTGCAATCTTCTGTCTTCTCATCTGAGGATGCTTCCCTTCCTATTTTCTTCACTTGTCTTCCAACTCAGCTATGAAAATTCTACAGTGGAAACACCAATCGCATTATTCTTACGATCTGACTATCTCTGTGTGTCCAGCTTTCCTTGAAGGGAGAACTGGGTCTTTTTTTTCCTGGGTATCTCCGGCATCCAGCACAGGGCCACCCAAAGTGTGTGCTTATACATGTTGAATGAAGAAAAGTACAGATAAATGTGAGATATGTGTTTGAGAGAAGATGGAAAATTTGAACTAGATGGTGAGATCCCCGTATATTGTGATTACCTTTTTACAAAACTTACAAGTTAAGACTGGAAAAAATACATTGGTATGGTATTCTTTGAAGCAGAGTGTCTTGATTTTTTTTCATATTTTGTATTAAATGTACATTTTGACTTAAAATTACCTACAGGACATTATATATGTATATTCTAAAACTAAAAAAAGTACTCTTTACCCAGTAAACACATCCCCCTGTGGTTTCTGATACACATTTCTCAGCCTCTGTGTTGATAGTATTATTTCGTTTCATTGACGCTAGCTATACAATTTTAGCATCAATGTAATTGGTGTAATTAAATAAATAATTCTGAAGTGAAACTAAGTTAAATCCGGAACACACCATCATTCATGTAATTTTGCAAAGCATTCCTATTTACAGGTTATACTTTATTTAGTAGCTTTTTTTTTTAAGATTTTATTTATTTATTTGACAGAGAGACAGCCAGCGAGAGAGGGAACACAAGCAGGGAGAGTGGGAGAGGGAGAAGCAGGCTCCCAGCGGAGGAGCCTGATGTGGGGCTCGATCCCAGAACGCCGGGATCACGCCCTGAGCCGAAGGCAGACGCTTAACGACTGAGCCACCCAGGCGCCCCCATTTAGTAGCTTTGAACAAAATTCTCTTTCAATGGAAGTAGATAAAATGTAAAATTAAATAATTAAAAATTAAATACAATTAAATAACACCATTGCAGGTATTGGGTAGTGAACATCTACTGATCTCACAAAGGCTAAAAGCATAGCCTCTGCAGTCAAACTGCCTGGCTCTGAATTCAGCTCCACTGCCTCCTAGCTGAGTGGCCTCGAACAAATTACTCAACTTCTCTGAATCTCAGCTTCTTCATCAGTTAAATGAGGATGAAATAGTATCTATTTCCTAAAGTTGTTGTGAAGACTCTACTGAGTTAAATTCCAGTGAGGTGCTTAGCCCAGTGATTGGCACATAGCAAATGCTCTGAAAATGCTATTATCGCTAAGCACTATACATACATAATTGCATTTATTATTTACAACCAAACAGTGACGTGGTTATTATTGTGGTCATTTTACAGATGAGGAAAACAGGTTTACGGACATTAGGGAATTTGGCCAAGGTCACTTATCTAGAAAACTGAAGGAGGTGGTTTTGAGGCAAGGTGTGGTACTGAGTGGTACTTCTTTTTATTTTTTTTTAATTAAACTTTTTGAGATAATTGTAGCTGAGCAGTAGTTTTAGCCATGATTGAATAGTGATTTCTTTAAGAAATACAAGTTAAAAATAGACTTAAATTCAAGTCAGAATTCCCAATCAAATATATATTTTCACACACACACTAGTCTTTGTTGGGTCAGGTCTCACCTGCTAAAACAAACCAGTCTTAACTTCATTTTCCTTCAATCCATGCCCGGGGTGCCCATAGACATCCCAAGATGCAACCAGGCATGGGCCAGGGTAAGGATAAAGGCAAATCCGTCACCTGATAGATATCAGCTTATTTAATTTTTAAATGATCACATATAAATCAATATGGAAATACACTTTTTCTTTATAAAACCGAAAGGCACTGCTGAAATATGGCAATTTCTGCAAATGTTGGGGTCAAGGATTCTTGTTTTGCCCTTGCCTGCATGAGCCAGGTTCTTGTTCTTTCATGTGTTACCGCATTTAATCCTACAAGATACATAGTATTATCCTCATCTTACAGATGAAGACACTGAGGTTCATGGAAGACAATGACCTGTCCCAAAGTCACACTCTGACATTTAGCAACAAACCTGAGTTCAAACCCAAGTCATGTAACTCCCAAAGCCTTTGCTCTTTCTGTGCCACTCGGCTGTCTTAGACACATGTAAGTTCAAATGCTGTCTCTTCCTTTTTGCTAATCGTATGATCTTGGGCTGATCATGATTACTCAACCTCTGTAGCCCTGAGATCCCTGAGCTGTGAAGTGGAGAAAATGTTGACAGACCGTGGAGCACCTAGTACAGTGCCTGGCACATACTTGGTGACCCATGAATTGTTACTATTAGATTCTTCTTCCTTACTGTTCGTATTTCTTTCTGGACTCAGCTATAAAGACTTAGTTCAAAATGGAAAAACAGTGATGATAAGTGTAGAGTTTCAGCTCCAGAATACAGATACGAAGTGTTAAACTTCCGTAGTGTATTAGTCTGTGAGGGCTGCCATAACAAAATACCGAGCCATGTTCACAGACTCTGTAACATAAATGAGAGAAATTCATCTTCTCACAGGTCTGGAGGCTGGAAGTCTAAGATCAAGGTGTCAGCAGGTTTGGTTTCCCCTGAGATCTCTCTCCTTGCCTTGCAGATGGCTGCCTTCTCCCTGTGTCTTCACCTGGTCTTCCCTCTGTGCACGAGCCCCTGGTGTCTCCCTGCCAATCTAAAATTCCTCTTCTGACAAGGATACAAGTCAGATTGGATTAGGGACAACCCTAAAAGCCTCCTTTAAAGTGATCACATCTTTAAAGGCCTTATCTCCAAATCCGGTCACATTCTAAGGTACTGGAGGCTCCAACAGATGCATTTGGGAGGCAGGTGGCAACACAATTCGGCCCACAATGGATAGGTTTTCCGATTTGAAAAGGGAAGTCTGCTTATTGACTAAACTATATTGGGGAACCCTATAGATGTCATAGGATTGAGCCAGTTTTGTGGCATGTGATTGACAAGGCATCATACGTTCCTGTGACTGGTAAGAACTGGGAGGCAAGAGACATGGGAGAAGAGTGGTCAAGATTATACCTGTGTCAGTAATCTGTGACAAGGAGGGAGAGAAAAAGAAATCTGGCTGTTGTAAACAACTGCTCTGGAGTAACTTCTACTTAATATGCTGCGCTTATACGATTTGTATGATTTAGTCAACAAATGTGTCTTAGGCACCAAAATATGTCCTGCACTAGGACCAGAGGACATGCAGTCAATAAAACACATGGTTCTATCCTCCATGGAGCTTGTAACCTAACCTGATTGGGAAGGCAGACAATCATTTGGACACAGGCATGTGTGTGGTGGCACATGTCAGAGAGACTTAACATAGTAAGGTGTGACTGGGGAGAGGCAAGGCACCTGGAGAAAGTGCTAGTTCTCCCAAAACCTCTCCTTCTCAGAGAAGGATAAAGGGTAGTGTAGATCTGGAGATTCTAGAGCCTAGAAGGAAGGGGAAGGGCTATGTATTCAAATAGTCAGAAGATTGATAAGAGTTTGGGAAGGTGGTGGGGATGCAGAAGAGGAGGCTGGAGAAAAAGGCAAGCGCCAGACCATGGAGAACCTTTGAAGCCATGAAATGGGCTTCAGATTTCACTCTCAGAAGATAACAAGTCACTGGATGGGCTTTAAAAACTCAAGAGACCTCTCAGATTTGGGTGTTTGAAAGATCATCTTAGCTTGTGCTTGGAGAATGAGTTGAAGCAGATCAACTGTATTTATCCTGCTTTACTGTTACAGGGGTCTGGGAAGAAGAGGGGAATTCGAGCACTGGTAAGACTCCATCATGATACCAACCAAGAGAATCAACCCAACGAGACAGAATCGAGTAGAAAAATGTCAATGAAACCTCTGGGGACAGTCGCCCATTCACATTTGCATTGGATTGTTTCCTGTTTTGAGTTGGCAGTGCCCTGTATAACAATGAAAAAAAATGTATATAATTCTGGATGTCAGGGTTTGTACATTTGGGTTTTAAATTTGGGGAAGGAAATTTTTTTGTACTTGGCTGAGCTGTTCACCTGTGGGAGGTTATTTATTCTTACTGAATTTTTGGGTAGTGTCCTAAAAAATCTTTTAGGACTGGCCCTTTGGCAATTTAACCATCTTGGTCAGAGGAGAGTAATCATATTTCACAGTATGATGAGAATGAAATTCAAGTTTCCCATATGTAAGAGATTCCTTACCATTTTTAGATCCTCCTAGACATAGGGGAGGGAACAGCTTGTGTAATAGGAGGTCGTATCAGGCAGAGAGACTTCTACAAGTAATGGCACAACTAACCTAAGTCTCAATACACTCAAATATACAACCAAAGTCCTCTGTGGTGGGAAGATTTGGAGTCCAGAATGCCCATATGTTGCTGACGTGCCATTAGTGATGAGAATTTTTTCAGGTGATGCCAACACAGGTCCTGGTCTTCAGTACCTGAAAACAATAGAGGGCACTTCTCAGAAGCCCATTGCCTTAACTGTGAAGAGACTCTTTTAATATGTGATTTCCTATGTTTCGTAAATTCTTAGAGTTTTTAAGGTATTAAACATAATAGACTTCATAGATTAAGGTGAATTTATTTTTGGTACTGAGGGATAGGATATATCATAGAAATCCAGCCTTGGAAACTTAGGATTTGTGACTTGGAAGTCAAGAGAATTCGCCCTTAGGATGATGTGAATTAGCTGTGTGGGCATTTGCAGATCAAATGCTCAGTATTCTCATCTGTAACATTATGGTTCGAGTAAACAGGAGAGCTCCTCTAAGGGAGCTGACTCTCCTCCGTTCCCTAATCCTCTGCCACCCTCCTCCTTTTTTCTGTCTCTCGCCTTCTCCTTCTCCCCCCATACTCTTTCTAACCCAGGATTAGACATGTTGGCTAACAGGAAACAAAGAATGGGCATAAGACAGGGAAGAGGTGATCGTTGCGGGTGATTTCTTCCTTGGTTAGGAGCCTCTGTGTGTGAGGGCACAGGACCCAACTCTGAGAGCTACTTGAACCCTGAATAAAGTGGGAAATGAGAGGACGCAACTTGGAGAGTAGGAGAAAAGGGGAAAGAACTAAGACCATAGGCTGCAGTTCACATCTGTCCATCCCACTTATCACATGCTCTCTGCTCTTGAAATACTGCTAAAGAAGAGTGTTGCTTTAAAACAACGTAATTAAAATCATTAGAAAGAAAACAATATGGAGGCTAGATATAACACTTGCTAATACTATGAAATTTACAGTGTAGGTCTCTGCTATATTGGATCTAATAACACAAACTGCAACAAATAATATGTTAGGTTGTAGAATTTGAACTGGCCGTCTTTATGTCAGAAGCCTATGAATAGACAATTCTTTCTTTCTTTCTCTTTTTTTTTTTTGCCTCAACTCTCCCCTCCATTTTAATTTGAGATTGGAAGCAACATAGTGCAGGAACTTGGAGGACACCAAGGTATTTTTAAATAAATAGGAGACACATTTATTTCAAATGGGGACAACTAGGTTAACTTTTAGGTTGAAAAAAATTATACTCAAGTTATGGACATGGGACTGTCTTATATTTATGAACTGACTTCTTCAAGATGATCTAAAAATAGTAAGTAGCAATAGTTAAGTGCTTTACAATATATTGAGTACATTTCATGAACATTCTCTGGTTGACCAGGGAACATGCTAGAACTTCTGGAGCTACAGCTTATCAAAGCAGCCTTTCACCTTTTCATTTGCTCCGTGACTCACAAAAGACCACAAATAATCAAGGAAGTTAGGACAAGTATATTTTTCCAGATACTCCTTTTAGAAAATGTTATAGTTTGTTTCATTTTGATTTAAAATATACTTGGTCATATTTAGAGAATTCAGACTATCAGGATTTTTAATTGAATCCTGCCACCAAAGTTGTCTTTTCAAGATTTTTACTTTTGTATAAATATGCTGGCTTGCTTGCACTCTGCTTTGGAATTTAGTTTTCCTAATTGCTGTCAATTAGGAACCTACAAGGTGAGATCTTATATTACCCTATGTAAATGACAGTACAAGCTAACTATAGAAAAATTCCTACCAATAAACCCTGTGGGTTTTAACTGTAACTCTGCAAGTAACCTAAGTATACTGTGAAATTAGGAGAATAGTCTGGCTTAGAAAGAAGAGTATAAGAAAGAGGACAAAGACAAAGACTGAGGAAGGAAGGATGGAAAGAACGGGGGTAGGGAAGAAGGGAAGGAAGGAAGGAAGGAAGGAAGGAAGGAAGGAAGGAAGGAAGGAAGGAAGAAAGGGAGAGAGGGAGGGAGGAAGGGAGGGAGGGAGATAGGAGGAAGGGATGAGGAAGGGAGGGAGTGAAACATTAGCACAGAGCTGCCTGAATGGGTGTCTCAGCCCCTTGCTTGGGAATCAAGGTCTCTCTGCTGTGAAGCACAATGACTGTCTAGGAAAGGCAGCTCTCAGTAACGGGAGCAATACAAATGACTAGCTTAATCGATAAGATCAGAGGTCTTCCCAATGACTCACTGTGAAGAAAAATTCAGCTTTTGCATAGTTTCATTGTATGAAAAGAACAGCACTATTAGTAAACTTGTTTTAGAAGATTGGACACTTCGGAAATTTCCCTGATCTGGATTTTGGGGGCAGTCCAGGCTTGAATAAAAGAAGCAAAAAGATGTTCCCTTTCCCTATATTTCTTATCTATTTATCTCACTATTTCTCATTTTCCTTAGGTACCCTGGAATGGAAGCTCACAAATTCAGTTTCTTCTAGATTTCTCCTCAATGTTATGGGAAAATTTATGCAAAATATGCAAATTCTTCATTTTACATACAGCTGGGTTTTATTTTTCTCCTTCTAAAACAAAAGTATTTCTGTTACATACCACTTAAGTAATTTATAGAGACTTTGTAAGAGTTAATGAGATGATAGATCATGGCAGGTGACTATACTTACTTCAAAGAATGGACTACTGTGTCTAGTTGGCATGCATTGATTTTCTTGGGATAAGTACTTTATTAATCTCTACCAGAGTGAAACGCCTTTATGTCTTGTTATTTTTGGAGTTAAAATGATGTAATAATTCTCTCCGAGAGCTAGAAATCAATTTGGTGAACTGGAACCGGAGAATAATTTATTCTTTGCTACCACAGATGTTAATTATTTATCATAAAATGGAGTGGGTCAAGAGATAATCTCAGAACTTTGGTTTGGATGGAGTCTTTGGTATTTATTATATGTTCCAATTCCTTTATGTTATATATGAGTAGATTAAAGCAATAAAATAAGTGTCTTTTCTTTGATCACACAGTTCTTATTGGTTGGGTAATATCTGAAAGCTAGACTAACTGTTCCAGCAACTACATACATAGCTATCTTCCAGATGAAGACAATTATAGGATTTATAGGTACTGAAAACTATCCAGAACCTCACATTAGAATAAGAGGAGGGTTTTTTTGTGTGTGTGTTTAGGGTTACAGTGACTTGTTTTGGCTAAATAGATGTGCACTGTTTTCCTGGTTCATGTTTCCAAAATAGTGATGATGATGATGATGATGATGATGATGATGATGATGATGATAATGGTGGTGATGGTAGTTAACATTAATTAAGTTAATAAATTAACTTTTCTTAGTAATGGCATTATACTTAAGGGTTTGCACACATTATTTCATTTATTCCTTAAAATGGTGCAGTGAGGTTGGAACCTATTATTTCTTCTGATTTACAGAAGAGGAAAGTGAGACTTAGTGATGACTTGTGTTGAAATGAATGACATTTCTAGAAGGCACTGTTGACATATTTAGGCAAATTTTAGAACTGTAGAGTAGGAATAAGATACTAGGCATTGAGTAACTGTATGGTTAGGTGGCACTGAGCACCAAGATCCTTCTGGACTGAGTTTTAGAATGCAGAGCGGTAAGGGAAGTCTTCCAAAGTGGGAAGAGCAGTAGACACATATCCCCCTTTACCACTTATCAGCTGTTCAACCAGAGGCAAGTTACTCAATTTTTCTCAGGTCGGTTGTATAAAATCTGAGATGAGGCTAATAGTTTTTCTAACGATATCAACAGGAAAGTCAAGTGATAAGATATATGTGAAATGATCCAGCACAGCCTAGGAAGGTCATTAATTGTTAATTGATCCCAGGGAGTTGCTGGCAAAGTTGGAACACATTTCAAGGGACTGGATTTTAGCAAAACATTTGGAGGAAGGGGGAAATGATTAGATAAAATGAAAACCCAGATACTTTGAAATGGTTTCCTGGTAATTCTTAAATGAAAACAGGAGGAGAAAGAATTAAGAAATGTAAGTGATTGTGAATAATGAATAAAATGAAATTTAAATTTAACCATAAATCAGTAAACATGACCTTCATTATTACTATGAACTAGTGAGGTGGCAGAAATAGATCTGAAAGCAAGAAAGTAGAAAGCATATGTACAATTGTAATTCCAAGAATCTCAAAGAGAAATTATTTGAGCCAAGAAAGAAGGAAAAAGAGAAGCATGATATTGTTAATTTTATGTAGTACTGGATTTTGAAGGCATTTTTTTAAAATGAAGAAATGAGTCTTGACTTTAAACAATTTATTGGTGGATGTGAATAGAGCAGGTGGGCAACACTTGGCACGAATGAAGGCTCGATAGTGATGAGGCTGGTATATTTTGTCTATTTTCAACTGAAAGAGCAAAGCATGTGAAAAATACTTGATCTACTTTATTGTCAGTTTTTAGTTTCTGAAGATAGATGAAATGAAAAGAGGAAAGTACAACTGTGCTGAATACTGATCCAAAAGGAAGATCTGATTTGTATCCGAGACTTTTATAGTAAGTTTGGCATCTCAGTATTCATATTGGCTGAAGGAAGAAATGTTGGAATTAGTCTTTCAAAAGCCGGATTATGGAAAATTGGGAAAACATGAGAGAGATGCCATGACTAGGGTTCGATATAAAGAAATATTGTTGGAAATGTTTCTGAGGCTTGCAATAATCCAGTTTTGCTTTACAACCAAGAGTGATCACGGTGGGAGGTACGGATTTGGAAGGTGTTCCAAAGAAGGTGACAGGAAAAGTAATAATAAGTTCCTGGACAGGAGGTGGATGACATAAGCTTAGATTCACTTATTCATTTAACTAAGGCTAATATTCAGTCTGTGCGTGGGTCAGTAATAAGCCCCTGGGTGACATCCGCATCCCTATCCTCACAGAGCTCACCTTTTATTTGAAGGAGACAGAAAAAATTATTAGGTGGTGATGAGGGTTACAAAAAAAGAATAAAACAGGGCTGGGGTAGAGTGACACTGGT
This sequence comes from Ursus americanus, assembly GCF_024610735.1. NCBI lineage: Eukaryota > Metazoa > Chordata > Mammalia > Carnivora > Ursidae > Ursus > Ursus americanus. The sequence continues at coordinate 60,368,955 of NC_142139.1, forward strand.
GGCGAGGAGGAAGGATCCTGCGAGATCCAGTAGTGAACAGAGGCCTCTGAAGAAGCCACATTGGACAGCGGAACAAGAAGGGCCAGCTATGTGAAGATTGGTAGAAGAATGAAAAGAAAGCACAAGATTTGAAGAAAAGAATTAAGATCAAAGCTTTCTAATGGAATGAGATTTCTAAATCCTGGGGGCAGTAATTAAAGTGAAACAAGGGGCGCCTGGGTGGCTCAGTCGGTTGAGCGTCTGCCTGTGGCTCAGGTCATGATCCCAGGGTCCTAGGATCGAACCGAGTTGGGCTCTCTGCTCAGCGGGGAGTCTGCTTCTCTCTCTCCCTCTGCTGCTCCCCCCACTTGTGCTCTCTATCTCTCAAATAAATGAATAAAATCTTCAAAAAAATAAAATATGTGAAACAAAACAACATATATATCTTTATAGAGAGAGATGAATATAAATTCATCTCTATGTATTAATATAATATACTATATGTATACCATATACTGTGTAGATACTATATATAGAGATGAATTTATATCCATGCCCCATGTGTGTGATATATACAAATAAAAATATATAAATATATACATAAAGATGAAGAGGAGCTAGAGTAGCTGATGTAACAGACGATAGTGAATACCTGTGTATTCATAGCCTCTATGATGCTGTTGTGTTGTATTCTTCTTTATCCAGGAGATTATTTGAATTAGAAAGAACAAAGCAAACAGGGTCTGAAGATCACAAGAGACTTAGAAGATTGAAAAGCACCACCTGAATACGTTTAACATGAGTTAATTATTAATCCAAATACTGACATTCTTCAGTGTCCAAGCATTTTCTTTTGTGATTGAAGACGTGCTGTGAACAAACACGGAGGAGCAGTGTGACAGGAGCTGGAAGACCGCAAATGCACAGATGGCTGTGTTTCCACAAGACAAGTCAAGATGACCGTAGGGGGAGTGGGGTTGGGGAAGGGGTTAGCCCAGATAAATTCTGGAAGTTGGGGTGGGATAACTCTGACTTCCTTCTCAGCATAATTTTATGCTTGAATATTGAACCAATTATTTTGGGGCTCTTAATGAGGCAAGATGATTCAATTAGGATTTCCCATGCCAAACTACCCTAATGGATTTTCCAGACTAAAAAGCAAGTAGTAAAATAATTCTAGATTTGAGAAAGGCGTATGAGGAAAAAGTCAGGTTTAATAACTTGCTTTTTCAAGTTAACATTTTACAAATTCCATTCCGTTTCGAAAAACACGCAACTACCTTAGAAGTGGGAAATGTATTTCTTGATAGTAATATGCCATTTTTCATTATTAATAATTCTCTCTCAATCCCCCTTTTTTTAGAAATTTACATTCCAAGTAAAATGTATAAAATAAATGACAAAGCGTTTTTAGTAAACAAAATATCCATTTTTGTTTTTTAATAAACTAACAAATTCTAAATTTGCCTTTGGAGAGTATAAGATAAGATAAATCTATTCATAATGAATATATGGTTATATTTACATCTGGTAAAACAGTATGTGACCTAACGCCTGAGTTTATTCATTCTTTGAAAGTGAAAACATAATGACAAGATGTGGCGTTAAATAACATACTTCAGTCTTCAGTGTGTTATAAATAAAACTATGTACAGAGGTGTAATCTGCCAACTGTACTAGTGAGTTGTAATGTTACACGTGTGATTTCTGAGTGAGTTCACTTGGAAAGATTTTAAAATTACTTTGTAGTTTGAAATAATTTCAAACTTAGAGAAATGTCCAAAAAGATACTAAAGGAACTTTTCTCACAGAAACACTTGAGAGTTGTCAACGTGATGTCCCATCATCCCATATTTCGTGCCAACAAGCAAAGACATTCTCCTGCCTAAGCAAGTATAACCATCATATTTAAAATTTAACAGGACAAAAGGATAATGGATCAGTTGCAGAATAATGCCAGCAAATGCTCCCTGTTGCTCCATGTTACAAATACTGTATTGTCTTTGTTGTTGTTATTCTTATCAATTTAGTTCTATCCATGTTTAGGTACATATAAATTTGTAGTTCATTTTTTGACCATAGTTTTGTAAACATATATTTCAAATGTCTTCCTGTTCTATTAAATTCATGTGGTGTACAAAGAGGATATAATAACTGAATATTGATTATTTGAATTATACTGTCATTGACAAAATGGCACACTGTATGATTTGGCTAACAATATGAAACAAATGTTTCACATTTAAACATTGAAATAAATCAGTCTCAATTGTATTTAGATAACGATGTGATCCATAATGAAATATTCATATATTACTCACTTTATCATTTTTGTCTATAGCAAGTAAAGTTACTTGTAAGATTTGTAAAATTTGGCACATAAACTGGAATGCATCTGCTAGCCTATTAACAACATTATTTTAAATGACAAAATATTATTCCGTGGAAGAAATATGGCATAATTTATTTTTATTTGCTAATATCTTGTTGGGCATTTAGATTATTTGCATTTTTACTTCGTTTTTACTTCTTAAGCTATTTCCTTAGGTCAAATTCCTAAAAGTGAAATTTCTAGATAAAGAGGATATGCCAGATTAATGTTCCGAAAATGTGATACCCATTTATACTCCCACCAACAAGTATAAGAGTGACCATTTCCCTGCTAACTAATACTGTTACACTTTTAAACCTTTGCCAAATGTGGGTAAACCAAATTAAACAGTTGTTTTTATTTGAATATGTAATTCTTTATTGCTAGTGAGATTAGAGAGTTCTCATGTTTTTTGGATCATTTTTAGTTGTTTTTTTTTTTAGTCTTGAATTGTTTATCCATCCACCTTATCCAATTGTTGTCATATTTTAGTTTTTTTAGATTTATTTATTTGAGAGAGAGAGAGAGAGCCCGCGTGCACAAGCGGGGGGGGGGGGAGAGGGAGAGAGAAAATCTCAAGCAGACTCCCTGTTGAGCGTGGAGCCCAACATAGGGCTCAATCTCATGACCCCGAGATCATGACCTGAGCTGAAATCAAGAGTTGGACACTTATCCGACTGTGTCACCCAGGCACCCCTAATTTTTGTCATATTTTAAATAGTGTATTTTGTGTGATGTTACTAATGTTATGAAATTACATTTTAGAAATGCATTCTGAAGAGGTCATGCATTAATTAATATGATATCTAGGACCACAAGTAAAACAATCCAGTAATTTGGTAGAGACAGATAAAATGAGAGTGCTCATGAGCTGACAGATAGTGTGGGAAAACTGGGGAAGACTTCGGGGGACTTCACAGGGCATTCCCCTCCATTCATTTATACATACAAAAATATTTTTTCCAAAAGGTAGAATATGTCTTTAGATCAATAATTTTATATGTCAGAAGGATGGATTTAAAAGGGCAAAAAGAAACTTTTGGCTTCAAGGGTTTAAGCATGTATCAAAACATCAGATTGTATGCTTTAAATATGTAGCTTGATTTGTAATAGCCCCAAAGTGGAAAAAGCCCAAACGTCCATTAACAGATAAATGAATAAACAGATACTATATCCATCCATACAATGGGACACTCTTCAGCAATAAAAATAATGAACTATGACATTTAGGACTCTGAAAATAATTATGTAGCATGAAGGAAACAGAATAAAACAAAAAGCAAACACTTTGTGACTCTGATCATATAAAATTCTAGAAAATACAAACTAATTTATTGTCAAGGAAAGTGAATCAGTCATTGTCCAGAGGGCTGGTAAGGTCAGGGAGAGATGATAAAAAAGTACAAGGGAAGTATAAGGGTGATGGATGTGTTCATTAACATGATTATGATGGTTTCACGGGTTCACCTGTACATCAAAAGTAATCCAATTGCACACTTTAAAATATGTGAGGTTATGGCGTGTCAGGTATATCTCAACAAAACTTAAAAAAATGTTTCCATGAAGGTTTAGATCCCTTATATTCCACATATGAGTGAAACCATGATAATTGTCTTTCTCTGAGGGGAAGGGAGGGAAAACTGAATGGGAAGAAATCAGAGAGAGAGACAAATCATGGCAGACTCTTGACTCCAGGAAATAAACTGAGGGTTAGAGAAAGGGAGGGGGTGGGGGGATGAGGTAACCGGGTGATGGGTATTAGGGAGGGCACATGACGTGATGAGCACTGGGTGTTATACGCAACTAATGAATCATTGAGCACTACATCAAAAACTAATGATGTACTATATGTTGGCTAAATGAGTTTAAAAAAAAAGTTTAGATCTCTTCCCCCCCCTCGCCCCCAGAAACCAGGTTTGACAACTCTGTATTTATTTAACCATCTCTCTCTCTTCATGCCTTGGGAAGGACAGCCCTCTTTTAGTGGGCTTTTAGTGGCAGGTAATATTGACAAGCAATAAAGATCATTTCTATGGGTCAACAAAAACTCTAGCTGAGTGAGAAAAGTTACATTTCTGGACTATGGGATTCCCCTTTTCTCTATTTTCGCTTTCCTGACTGGACAACAATGGCCTTGAGGTGAACAATCCAGAGGCTACAGGAGCAAACAAACCCTTATGTGCTCTGACAATGCCCTTGACTCCAGGAAACACACCAGAATGAAATGGACACTCATGTCATACAGCTGCAGTCACTAGAACATCTGGGGATGCATTCCAGAAGCACATTCTCTCTAGTGTGGTGCAGTCTTCTCCTATTAGTTACACACACTGTTTCAGTCTGGCCCCTGCAGTCTTATGGCAAGTGCCACCAGCAAATGGAATTCTGGACATCAGGGAACATGGATCCTTTGCAGTACCTGGGGAACAGCTGAGTGTTATGTGATGTGCCCTGGGTACAAGGGAACAGATTTTTCTTCTTACCCAAAGAACTGAAGGTTGTCGCCACAACCTCCCTTTCCGCAAGGTGACCTCTGGACCTGCCAAAAAAAAAAAAAAAAAATCCTGGGATTCAGGCCACAAAAGAGGACCACAGACCATTCCTACGTGGCCTTTGTCAGCTATGCAAATTAAATCAAAACTGAAAGAACTAAGACGTTTTGCAAGTTCTCCAGACTAGGTCTTCTTGGCCAAAATTGTGTCAGGACTGTGCCTTAACTGGTCAGATAGAAGAAAAGGAGGCCCCCTGAAGGCTCAGACTAGTCACGGTCTTCTCCAGGGCATGGGAGAGAGCAAGGAAACCTCTGCCTTCCCTGACTACACTGGGTGACTAAAATACACATCGGGGACCTGCTAGGTGGTAGAGGTGGAATGGCATATGCCACAGAAACTGTGACATTACTCTGGCAAGCGCCCTGGCCTGGGCAGGTTAGAAAGTATGGTGCGGCTCATTAAAGCTTCCCACATTCCTAGAATTTATGGGCGGTCTCCCACGTGTATGTTCAGATATATAAAGTTCAATTCAGGTAGATGGCTCTCTCACAAAAGTTCTCCTCCTGTGTTCTTACACCGAACGAGGAAGCTTTCCTCCAGTGTGAACTGTTGTTGAATGAAGTCGAATTTGTGGTTAAAAGATGCCCCATATTCATTGCACGTATAAAGCTTTTCTCGAATACAAACTCTGCATTGTCAAATGAGGTCACAGTTTGTCTAAAGGATTTCATACTTTTGGCACATTCATAAGGCCTGGCTCCATGGAACTCTCTGGTGATTACTGAGGATGGAACCGAGGCTAAAAGATTCCCCACATTCACTATAGTAGTAAACCCTGGCTCCAGGGTGATGCATGACGTTGGAGCTTTAGCTAAAGAATTTCCCACGCTCATGAGGACTTTTTCTCCATCGTGAATTCATTGATGTCAAATAAGCTTATATTTGTACCCAAAAACTTTCCCCAGTTTGCTGCACTTGTAATGACTTCTTCCATTGCGAAAGGCCTCCCCACACTTGGGGCTGCCATGTGGCTTCTGTCCAGGTGGGAGCAGCTGATGCTGGAGAAAGCTGGTGTTGCTCAGGAAAACCCTTCCCATAGGTGAGGGGCAGCCCTTCCCAAGGGAGGACCTGTCCACACCCTGTCTTCACTGTGCTCCTTCTGGTACTGGTAAAGATGTGTGCTGAACCAGAATTATTTTTCACATCTTCACAGGTGCTCAGCCATGGCACAAAATGTATCTTACCACCTGGACATACATCTCACAGAGATGAGCCTTCTGGAAGGACGGCCCTAAACTGTGTCATTCTGCCAGGTGACATTAGTCTTCTGAAACACTCTACACCAAAGGTGTCCCTCATCCTCTGGTCTGCACCAACCATCTAGGGAGGTTATGGGGTGTAAAATTCTCTGACATCACATGGTACGGCCATCTCAGACCCTCCTCAAGGAAACCCTATTCCTATTCCTCTTAGGAGATGTCACTGAAGGTCAGCCACACTCAAAATAATCACACAGAGGCAGTTTCTGCTATGGGGTTCTGTGCATGCAGCAAGCTGGTAGCTGTGCTAACCAGGGAGGGGACCCCAGAACCGGAACCTCAGTCCCCAGCTGACCCGGAAGCATGATCACCACAGAGGAAAGAGGCAAAAGACCCACAACAGCCAACACAGTTTTGAAGAACAAAGTTGGAGGACTGACATTATCCAATTTCAAAATCTACTATACAGCTACATTAATCAAGACAGTGTAGTATTAATGAAAGAAAGACAAATAAAATCAATAGAACAGGAGAGTGAGACCTGAAATAGACCCATATAAATATAGTTAACTGGTATTTGACAAAGGAGCAAAGACAAGACAACAAAGCAAATAAAATAATTTGAACAAATGGTGTTAGAACTAGACAGACATATGCAAAAAAAAAAAAAGAATTTAGACACAGTTCTTCACAGTACCTTTCACAAAAAAAATATTAACACAAAATGGGTCACAGACCTACATGTAAGATGCAAAATTATAAAATTCCTGGAGGATAACATAAGAGCAAATCTAGATGAATTTGGGTTTGGCAAGGACTTTGCAGATCCAACCCCAAAGATACAATCCATGAAAGAAAGAATTGATACGCTGGATTTGATTAAAATTAAAAATTACTTCTCTAGAAAAGACACTTTAAAAAATGAGAATGAATATAAGCCACAAACTGGGAGAAAATATTTGCAAAAGACACTGCTGATAAAGTTTTGTTACTGGTTGAAAGAACTCCTAAAGCTCAACAATAAGAAAACAAACAACCTGAATTAAAAATGGGCCAAAGGCCTTACAGGACACCTCACCCAAAGAGATATATGGATGGGAAATAAACATACATTGCTGTACATCACGTATCATTAGAGATATGCAAATTAAAACAACAATGAGATAACCACTGCATACCTATTAGATTGGCCAAAATCCAGAATGCTGACAACATCAAATGCTTGTAAAGATGCGAAGCAATAGAAACTCTCATTTGTTGTTGGAATGCAAAACGGTACAGTTTGATGCTTTCACACAAAACTAAACATACTCTTACCATAAGATCCAGCAATGGCGCTTCTTGGTGTTTACCCAGAGGAGTTGAAAACGCATTCACACAAAAGCTGCGCACAGATGTTTATAGTAGCTTTATTCGTAATTGCTGAACTTGAAAGCAGCCGAGATGTCCTTCAGTAGGTGAATGGATAGATAATCTGTTACAATCTAGGCAATGGGACACTACCAGCGCTGAAGAGAAAGGAGCTATCAAGCCGGGAAAAAACAGGGAGGAACCTTGAACACACGTGACTAAGTTATAATTCCAACTACAGGACATTCCAGAAAGGGCAAAACTTTGGAAACAGTAAAAACATCAGCAGGGCTTAAGTGAGGAGAGAGGGATGAATTAGGCAGTGTGAAACATTTCTTCAGGGCAGTGAAACTATCCTGTATGGTATTATAATGGTGGAGACGTGTCATCATATATTTGTTCAAACACACAGAGTGTACAACCTCAGGCGTGAACCCTGATGTGCACTGTGGCTTTGGTTTATAATAATGTGTCCATGTAGTTTCATCAGTTGTAACAAATGCACCATGCTGGTGGGTGCTGGGATCAACAGTGAGGGAGGCTGTGTGTGTAGGTGATAGGGTAGTGGGAAATCACCACTGGCTTTTTCTTTGTTTGTTTTGGTATGAACTTAAAAATGCTCTAAAAAATAAAGCCTATTTTTTTTAAGGATCCTTTCCTCATCTCCATTTATCCCCCTGTGAATTCCTAGTGACTATGAAACTGATGCCTCCCTAGCACATGTCTGCACTGCATTTGACTTTGCTCCTAAAGATCTGCTTTTATGTCTTTTCCCTGACAAACGAGCAAACGAGAGTCTGTACCACTACCGTATCCAGTTATCTTTCTGGCTTTTTCTATAAAACTTCACTTAAACCAGCAGATCAAAAATCTTCTAAATCTTTTCTATCTTCACTAAGTCCAAATAAGCTCATTGTTTGCTTTCTGCATCCCTGAATTTCTGCGCAAATTAATTTCAAAAACCTAATAAAATGTTGGAAATTATTTAAGATAGGATAAAAGAGAGTTAAATCAATGTTAGTCCAAAACAGTCTGCTATAAAACTATTTTTTTTCAAGTAAATATTCAGATGTTTGTGGTTTTTGAAGTTTTCCCATTACTTGGGCATTCATTATTCAGAATGTATTTTTACACTCTTTTGAGACTTTCAGACATTGGACCTCCAGATCTTCGGCCATTCTACTTTTTCCCTCACAGGACTTTCTTGCCTTTTCTCTGTCATCTTTTCTAGATTCTACATCCCATTACTTATATTACTTTCTTGCCAATTCCCTTAGTGCCCTTGTCCATCTGTTGGCTCTACACGGACACATCTATCCCATTTCTTCATTTTCAAATTCAGGCTGCTAAGGTACCGTGAGGGCAAATCATGAACTGTAATGGTCACTGGCCCCCTCTGCTCCTCTCCCTCTCAGGCCTCGAACTACCTTCTCACCCATTCATCTCTATACTCCTCCTTCATCAGCTGGGATTTCCTCTGTTCTCTCCTTATTACCAACACACCTGCGACTCCATGTCCTCTCTCCTTGCTTCCGGATCATGGTAGCAGTGGCACTTTGGCATAATTCTGATCTCTCTATTTGCACTTTGAAATCTAGTCCTTTCCCTCTTCCCAAAAGTATTATTTCACCATTTATCTGTTTTCTTTTCCCCTTACTTTTGGTTCCTCTTTTTCTACCAGCATCAGTCCCATGGCATGTAAACATTTTCAATTTGCTTTTCTGTTGAATTTAAAAAAAAAAAGAAAGAAAAGAAAAAGAAATCCCTTGCTGTCATGTTTAGATAATTTATTTTGATGCAATTTCATATTTTCTAATTCATCTGACATTTATTTGGGTATCTTGTATATTCGTTATCTCAAATGCATCATTCATAGCCATTTTTCAATCCACTGAAATTTGGCTTCCCTTCACTTATTCTTTATTGTCTGTTTTCCCTACTTCTGGACAGAATGCCCCACAAGGGCAGAGGTTTTGATCTGTTCTGTTTTTTATGTATCCCAAGCACCTACAAGAGTTCCCTTTGTCTTTCTAAAGAACTTCATTTCCTGAGACAGTATAGGCCCTCAATAAATATTTTCTGAATGAGACAATGGATGTTGGACATTGAGCAAGGCCCCGAGAGTAGGGGAAGAAGCAGAGCCATCTTAACTTTCTCTTAAGATGATGGCAATATCCATGCTGCCATCTAAGGCGATATCTGTGCCTGCCATCCGATACCCATGCCGTCCAAGTACACACAGACATTTTGGTCTTTATCATCTTTTACTTCCCTTCCCCACCTGACCCTTTTTAAAATCTCTTATTTCCTGAAACCTTTTCTTGCCTTGAGTTTCACGACCTTGCACTCTAGGTCTTTTGACCTCCAATTTTTCAGTCTTTTCAGGATTCTTTGCAAGGTCCTCTTCTGTTAACCTGTGGGTGTCAGCTTCTAAGTATTAATGCCGTCTCTTATCTTCAGGCATTAGACAGACCCTTGCATATGCACAGTCACTCCCATGGCATCAACTTTATCTAAATGCAGAGCATTCTTAAACTAAAGCCCAGTTCTTAAACCTAAAGTTGTATCCGTACTGGTCAATCTCCCCTCTGTCCTCCCACTGCCTACAGAATCATGTCTTTGTCCCGTGCTCCGCATTCTGTGAATTGTGACACTATCCCTTCAGTTTCCCAATTCAGAAACCATGCTGACAGCCTTAGTCTTCTTTCATATTGTCTTTCCTTTTCTAATCATTTTTCCTCCCCAGTCTATTTTAACTCCACAATAGCTTCAGACTGACAATAAAAGCAATAGATTTGTGAACAATTCTACTCAACCAATAATCTTAAACTTACCCATTATTGTGGAAATAATTGTGCTATATTATACTTCTCTGTTCCTTTGTCCCTTTCACTCAAGAGAATGTAAATCCCTTAATGATAGGAATATTCTGTTACATTCCCAGCTCCTCACACATGGCCTGATGGTCAGTGTGTCATTAAAAAGCATTTGTTTGCCAGCTGGTGATAGGTCACTCAGCTTAGAATATAGGGCAGAAGAAGGGGGAGGGCGGTACACAAGAATAATAAATGTAAAAACCTCCTTTAAAAAAAAAAAAAAGCATTTGTTGGAAGGATAAGAGATTCTAGATAAATTATAATCTTTAGTGATTTAATTGTGTCAGTATGTCTGAGTTTCATAGTATTGAGTACATAATAGCTGCAAGTGTATATTGGGGCAATATTTTAAAGCTTTGTGTTGATAGAGGAAATAGGCTAGGCTTACAGATTTGAGTTTAAAGTATACTATTTGAGGGGTGCCTGGGTGGCTCAGTTGGTTAAGTGTGGGACTCTCTTGAGTTTGGCTCAGGTCATGATCTCAGGGTTGTGAGATGGAGCTCAGCAACAGTCTCTGCGCTGGGCGTGCAGCCCGCTTAAGAAAGAATCTGTCCCTCCCTCTCCCACCCCTCCCCCCAAAAGAACAAAACAAAACAAAACAAAACAAAACAAAACAAAACAAATAAAATAAAATAAAATAAAAATAAAGTATACTATTTGAATACCATTTATTAGTCCAAGAAATTAATGTGTCGGGGCGCCTGGGTAGTGCAGTCGTTAAGCGTCTGCCTTCGGCTCAGGGCGTGATCCCGGTGTTCTGGGATCAAGCCCCACATCGGGCTCCTCCGCTGGGAGCCTGCTTCTTCCTCTCCCACTCCCCCTGCTGTGCTCCCTCTCTCGCTGGCTGTCTCTGTCAAATAAATAAATAAAATCTTAAAAAAAAAAAAAAGAAATTAATGTGTCAAAATTCTATGTAGAATTCTCAAATAATTACTACTACTCTTACTAAACATGGAACCTGCCCTTTGTATGCACATACATTCTAAACATTAACAGAGAGAGGGAATATGGCTACTGACAACTAGAACAGCATGTTTAGATCCAGGGAAGATTCCCTAAGGAGATACTTGCCTTGCCAAGTTATAATTATTGGCAGTGTGTCAGCAATGTAAAGAATCTGAGAAATTCAAACTACAGCTTGGCCAAATTAATCTTAATATGCTGACGTTAGAGTTTTTAAAAACTCTATTGCAGTTGAGAAAAAGATTAACCTGGAGACAAAATTATGGCCCCTTAACATTTTGTTTTTCAACACATTGTTAAGTGAATAGATCTTAATTTTAGGGTAGTTTAAGGTTCATGGAAAAGGTGAGCAGAAAGTAGAGAGTTCTCATGTGCCTTCCCCTCTCCCCACGCTTGCACCCTCCCCCCCCATCTAGCCTGCACATTTCCGTTATTATTATCTTGTATTAATGTGGTACATTTGTTACAATTAATGATCCTGTATTGATACGTTATTATTAACTAAAGGCCATAGTCTCTGCTGGGCTCATTCTTTGTGTGGAACAATTCCATGTGTTTTGACAAATGTATGTCATACACCCACCATTATAATATCATAGATACTCGTCTCATTGCCTTAAAAATCTCCCATGCCCCACTTATTGATTCCTCCCCTGACTCTGCCCAAATGCCTGGAACCCATTGATCTTTTTATCATCTCTAAAGTTTGCGTTTTCCAGAATGTCATGTTTTTGGGATCATACAACGTGTAGACTTATCAAACTGGCTTCTTTCATGTAGTAATAGGTGTTAACACACTTTCAGGGAATGCTTTCAATGTACAAAGCATTCAGCTAGATGCTGAAGAAATAAGAATTTCTCCATATAGGGGCACCTGGGTGGCACAGCGGTTAAGCGTCTGCCTTCGGCTCAGGGCGTGATCCCGACATTATGGGATTGAGCCCCACATCAGGCTCCTCCGCTATGAGCCTGCTTCTTCCTCTCCCACTCCCCCTGCTTGTGTTCCCTCTCTTGCTGGCTGTCTCTATCTCTGTCGAATAAATAAATAAAATCTTTAAAAAAAAAAGAATTTCTCCATATAATGAACTCATGATCTAACAGGACAAGCATATATGTAAATAAATAAAATACAATAGATGGGGATAAAGTACAGGAGTCTTATTAAAAACGCATAAAGGTACAGGTGCCTGGGTGGCTCGGCCAGTAACTGTCGACTCTTAATTTCAACTCAGGTATTGATCTCAGGGTTATGTGGTTCAAGCCCCACATAAAAAAAATATATATGTATCATATTAGGAAAAAAAAACAGACTATGTATAGATGGGGGCAAATGGAAGGCAATTTAGTTAAGCTTCCCAGAGGAAGTGATTTCTTAGCTGTGTTCTGAGAGATGGGTAAGGTTTTGCCAGAACAAAGGAGTGATCTTTTTTGAGTTTCTTTGTTTTTCTAATTGCTGAAGCCATTTACACTAAATACATTTCATATATGACCACTTGAAAACCACCCCCTTCCATATATTTTTTATGTGATACAGGATTATACTGGTAATATAATCTGGGCACACCACAAATAGATATGTGAGCACATTTTAAAAGAGCGGCTATTCATAGGGGGAAAATGATGTTACGGCCCAGTCTGCTTGTCCTTTGAGTTGTTCTTTTGTCAGCAATAATAAATTTGTGACCAATATGGCTGGAATTAAGGGTGTTGTCAGGGACTGTAAAAGAAAGTCATCTGTCACGCACTGAGACTAAACACATGACCTTCAGTTCTAGGCTGGAATAAACTATCAGGATGGTTTACTTGTTCAAACATAAATATATGCACATATATATATACAATAGTTGTCTGAAAATCTTGTTGATTTTTCCTTTAGGCAAATTTCTATTCTGATAAAATGAGTATATTAAAATGATTCGAGATTATTTGAGGCTTTTTTTAAATTTCCATGCCCTTTTAGAATTTTGAGGTATTTATAATTATAAATGAATCAGATAAAAAACACTCAATAAATTTTTTTTGGATGAAAGCATAACTACGAGGTTTATCATCCAGAGAATGAAATATGTGAAACTAAGTATCGTGTTGAGATATTTAAAAAAATTTTTTTAGTGTTTTCCCTAATTGCTTATTCATCCCCTATAAATTAGACCATATAGTCTGGATCACTGCAAATAACTTTGAAAGCATGAGGGGGTCTTATCATCAACCTATTACCTTGGGTAATTGAAGTAATAACTCTTTGGGTTATTGGGCACAGTAATCGCATTCACAGGTGATGGGCAGAGCTTTAATTGGCTATTTGCCTCAGATCTTCTGAAAGACTCAACCTTTAGTCATGCTTTAAATAAAAAGAAATACAGAGTGGCTCAAGTCATTTCCTGTACTTAAAACATTTGGCAAAAATGAGTTCCAGGGTTGTTAAAACTGATGTGTTCAATTTTGGCAGCTTCTTTTGTCCTCAGGGTACATTGTAACATCTGCTATTCCATAGTACATATGCTAATCAGGAGAGGCCTTGGTGTACAATTGTGTTTTTTTTTCAATCCTTAAATACGTATGAAAAAGAAAACCCATACCGGCCTCTTAGAGTGAGCAATATTGTAAAATTATTTTTGTGGCCAAGTTTGGGGGGAAAAAAACCCCACATTTCTCTCTTCATTTAAATCCAAAACATATGAATTGAACACTTACAGAATAAAATGACTTTTTTAAATCCACTCGAAGACCTTCATAAAATAAAGAAATACACTTCCTGAATCGCAATATTGAAGAAGTCTTGAAGGATAGCAGAATATGCCATCCCAAAATACGCCCCTTTGGCACAAGGATTATTTTGAGCTGAAGGCGATTGAGAACAAGTAGACATAAGAAAAACTCTGTGTCCTTTATTTGCCTAAAAACGGGACATAAATTTATAAAGGAGTCCCCTTTTTCCCTCTCTACCGGGAAGAACAGAAGTTAACCACCGAAGACAGCTCTAGAACCTTGTCAGCCCAGAGGCAGCACCAGAAGCATACGCGTAACAAACTTTGCAATCCCCAGACCTTTTCTCTTACTACTTTCCCATATATTTGCTTTGCCACAATTTGCTACCCCTAGAAGTTCAGTCTTTTCCCTGTCTTGACACTTCTCTACAAAATGACTATTCTTTTGTTAAGACACTGTATAAACCCCGTTCTAACTACCTCTGTAAGTTACTCATCGCTGGGTGCTCCCAAGTGTATGTACAATGCACGTGACCATAAACTTCTCCTTCTTCTCTTGTTAATTTCTCCTTGTCAGACCAATTTACGGGGCCCCAGACAATAAACCTAAAATAGATAGAGGGAAAAGAAATTTTTTTTCTTCTCTTACTCTCCTTAACTCCCACTGACATGCACGGAGTAACAGTTCTTGTGAAATTTCTCCCCAATCTTGGGCATTTCATGGTATCTCTTGCTCAGAAAGAGAGGTCTCACAAGGCACAAGGTACAGTGAACATTTGTGCAGCTTTCTGTAATTATAAAACAACAGCTCCTCCAGTCTCAGTGAGCTACATGTTGAAGAAAAATTATAAGCCATTCTCTTGGGGTTTGGTTTTTTTTTTTTTAAAGATTTTATTTATTTATTTGACAGAAAGAGAAAGAGAGCGAGCACGCACAAGCAGGGAGAGCAGCAGGCAGAGGGAGGCGGGGGGAAGCAGGCTCACCGCTGAGCAGGGAGCCAGAGGCGTGGCTCGATCCCAGGACCCTAATATCATGACCCGACCCCAAGGCAGATGTAAGGCAGCCATTCAGGTGCCCCAAGCCATTCTCTTTTTAATAAAAAGTCTTAGGGTTTAGGGGCACCTGGGTGGCTTAGTTGGTTAAGCCTCTGCCTTTGGCTCAGATCATGATCCCAGGGTCCTGGGATCGAGTCCCGGGTAGGGCTCCCTGCTCAGCCGTGAGCCTGCTTCTTGCTTTGCCTCTCCCTCTGCTCAGCAGGGAGCCTGCTTCTCCCTCGCCCTCTGCCCTTCCCCCCAGTCTGTGCTCTCTCTTTCTGTCTCTCTCTCAAATGAATAAATAAAATCTTTAAAAAAAAAAAAAGTCTCAGGGTTTAAAAAGCAACTTCTCTCATACCCTAGGAAACAAGTAGGCATTGGTAAGCCAAGCATCCCACAGTGTGCACACACATGTGTGTTATATGAATTGAACTTCATAAGTAAGATTTCGGATGCATAGTTTGTTATAGTTCATTTATGTATATATGTATATTAAACAGTCACACAATGTTTTAAAATAAATTTCATTTTTTCAAACAGTTTTAGATTTACGGGAAGATGGTGATAGTACAGAGGGTTTCCCTATACCTTGCACCCAGTTTCCCCTATTATTAACACCTTACATTAGTATGGTACATTTGTTAAAGCCAATGTGCCAATACTGTCCATAGTTATTCATAAAGTCTCTATGTTATGCAGATTGTTTTAGCTTTTAACCTGATGACCTTTTTCTGTTCCAGGATCTCATCTAAGACGTTATACTACTTTTAATTGTCATGTCTGTTTAGGCTTCTCTTGGCTGTGACACTGTCTTCGAATTTCCCTCTTTTTGATGACTGTGACAGTTTTTGAGGAGTACTAGTGAGGTGTTTTGCATATTTTGTTCATCGATCATGCTCTTAAAAACTTACTTAGGCCACAGCCAACAGGTAAATTTCCCTTTGTCTATGTTTAGAGATGCAAAATAGTCACTCCTAATTTCCTTAAGTGAACTCAATGTCTCCATTGCCAGACCTCATCAACAAAAAGCTTCCTTGGTATAAAAGTCTAGATATTTTCCCAAGATTCCTGCTGTATGAAACAATACTCTCACATTTGGTGGGGGCCCTCTTCTTAAAATACATTCACTGTAGGTGTGTCTGTAAACTGTGAAGGCACTGCTGTGACAATCTGAGTGACGATTGAGACAATGATGAGCATTTCAGTTGTTCACATTCAGGTATGATCAGTGCTAATCTGAAAAGAAAGCATGGCTCTTCGGGGGTTCTCTCATCTGATCGAAACACAGCCTTGTAATCAGTCGGAGGAATCGTAGTGTGGGTGTATATATGTATGTGGTGTCGTGTGTGTGCCTGTGTATGTGTTTCCAGCAGAGTACTTACACTCATTCAACAAATAGTTACTGAGCCCTAATAATATGTCAGGCATGGGGCTTTTGCACAGATGACTTAGTTCACGAGCCACTGACCTGTCTTATCCTGTGAGTAATTTCTCTTTTCTCTAACTGAATCTTCCTATAAACCCTTGAAGATCAAATCTTAAAGAAACCGAATTTAATTGACTTTACATTATAAACAAGTTAGATCAGATGTAAATGTTTTTAAACTGTAAGTGAAAGAAGTAAATCCTATAGTAAGCTAGCTTTGTACCCAGACAATGGCTTGACATGTATGAAGGAAGGCAAAACCTTGTGATCACAAATGTAAATTATTAAACTGGGAACAAAGATTGCATATTAGGTGGGATTACTACATTTTCTTCCTTATTTCCAAGTCATTTGTTTTTCAAATATTTTGTAAAGCAAGATTTGTTTTTAATTTTGTAAGTCAGCCAATATTTTTAGTTCCATGGATTTGGCAGGTAGTGATATCCTATGTAGTCAATGAACACTGTATACTAATAAAAAGGACAAAATTGAAGGATTCATTTCTGCATATAAGTGTTTTTTAAAAAATTTTTATTCTTACTATGACATTGTTTCAATTATTTTGAAAATTCCAAGAGTTAATTTATTATTTTTTATGCCTTTTAATAGATATAAAAATCAGTTATTGAAGTATAGCATTAGAAATAGGCCTTATAAGATATCCTACTCAATAAAAGATAATATATATCTTGAGTGCATGGAAAGCAAACTGGAAAATTTGCTGTTTTCTTGAGTTTCTTTGTTTCTTATGTTTTAAAAAAAAATGTATCATGTGCTCCAAGGCCAATTATTTGCAGGAGTCTTGGAAAGAATATAATTTAAATATACAGTGTCAACATAAAATACAAAAAACATTAGCTTTTGATTTTGGAAGTATTTTAAAATTAAAATAAGTAGTTTCTGCGGAGGTCCAACAGTTTTTTTGTTTTTCTAAATTGGAAATGTTGTGGCATCTTGTGTAGCATGAATCTTAAATTAGATCCTGCTTATTTTGAAGTGTTTCTAAGATACAAAATCATTAATAGGTTAGAAACTTAAATAGAAGGTTATAAATTAAGTGTTCTGCAGAATTGGGTGTAAGGAAAGGGAAAGCTCCAGTCTTCTGCTTGCCATTCTTGTGGTTTTTTTCCTTCTTATGGGAAAAGGAAATTTTTAAAAATTATATATACAAATTATATGTGTGTATACATAATTGACATGCAATGTTACATTAGTTTCAGGTATACAACATAGTGATTCACACCTCTATTACCTTATGCTGTGTTCACCACAAGGGCAGCTAGCATCTGTCACCAGGAAACACTGTTATAAATACCCTTGAGCATAACCCCTTTGCAGTACCTCTCATTCTTCTGTGGAAGAGGGAATATTGATACATTTATGTGCTCAGTGTTTAAGTATGATATGCAAAACTTTTCCTCATCTTTTATTATAAGATATCTGCATATATGTGTTAAGGAAGGACACATATATTTGTAGATTCCTGTGATTGAAGTTCTTTTGTTCAGGGACTAGGCCAGCTCATTCTAATCCTCCCTGAAATACTTACGGAGAAATCTGTACCTCTTTTTCATGATTCACCTAAGACTTTATCCCACACAAGAGCTGATTATATTAAGCCCTAAGGAGACTGTGAGTAATTTCCTTTTCATCAAGTACACATTTGCCACTCTGTCTCCTAAGAAAGTAGTTAAAAGTTCAGAACATTCATTTTTCTGGAGTAGAGAGTCAAGGAATTCTCCAAAGTTATTTTTCTGCAGGTTGTCCCACCAAAGCCCTCAAAATTATCCACTCTCCAACCTGAGCAAGAAATGTCAGTTTAGGATGTAACACTCTTCAGACAGTTAAATTTTCCACTTCAAACTGAAGGCTGGAAACATTGTGGATAAAATATCAATAGCCATAGAGCACCGCACTGACACATATGTAATAAGAAGTGAATGAGCATGTAAAACCCCTTGACCAGTTTTCCATACCATGAAAGTACTATCTCACTGAGATTACAGAATGAAAGTGCAGTCTAACTCAGAGATGGGACCTTCCCCTCACATTGGGCAACTCCCAGTAAGTAGCAACTATGTTTCTTGAGCTCAGACAACCAAAGAAAAGAAAGAAAGAAAGAAAGAAAGAAAGAAAGAAAGAAAGAAAGAAAGAGAAAAAGAAAAGAAGAAGAAAGGAAGAAAGAAAAAGGAAGGAAGGAAGGAAGGAAGGAAGGAAGGAAGGAAGGAAGGAAAAGAAAGAAAGAGAAAGAAAGAAAGAAAGAAAGAAAGAAAGAAAGAAAGAAAGAAAGAGAAAAAGAAAAGAAGAAGAAAGGAAGAAAGAAAAAGGAAGGAAGGAAGGAAGGAAGGAAGGAAGGAAGGAAGGAAGGAAGGGAAAGAAAGAAAGAGAAAGAAAGAAAGAAAGAAAGAAAGAAAGAAAGAAAGAAAGAAAGAAAGAGAAAAAGAAAAGAAGAAGAAAGGAAGAAAGAAAAAGGAAGGAAGGAAGGAAGGAAGGAAGGAAGGAAGGAAGGAAGGGAGAGAGAAGGAAAGAAAGAAAGAAAGAAAGAAAGAAAGAAAGAAAGAAAGAAAGAAAGAAAGAAAGAAAGAAAGAAAGAAAGAAAGAAAGAAATCTTTCTTTCTGGTGCCAGCAAATTCTGACCTTGGCCCTAAATGATTAGGCGGAGTGTTATTAAAGAGTAGCTTATTGTAGGAGTTTGCTAGAGTTGCCATAGCAAAATGCCATGAACCATGTGGTTTAAAACACCCCGTGTTTATTGTTTCACAGTTCTGGAGGCGTGAAGTCTGAAATCGAGTGGTGGGCAGGCCATGCTCCTTCTGGAAACTGAAGGTGAATCTTTCCTTGTCTCATTGTAGCTTCTGGTGGTTTGCTGGTAATCTTTGGTGTTCCTTGATTTACAGCTGTATAACTCTAATCTCTGCTTTTGTGACCACGTGGCATTCTTCCTGTGTGTCTCTGTCTTCTCACAGCCATCTTCTTAAAAAGACAGCAGTCGTACTGGATTAGGAGTCCACCCTGCTCTAGTAGGACTTCATGTGAACTTAACTAATTACATCTGCGGGACCCTATTCCTGAATAAGGTCACATTTGGAGGTACAGACAGAACCTCGGCATTTTTTTTTTTTTTTTTTTTTGGTGGAGTGGGCATAGAGACCCAGTTTAACCCATAACACTCTTATTTTGTCAGTTGTACATGGCATGGCCATGATTTGCTCTGAAGAGTAGAGTCACATTTACAATGATAATGTTCGTTCAGAAAATCTGAGCAGGCAATGTCTGGAGATACCAACAAGAGAGGCTTCCTATCCTTAAGAAGATTAGAATCTAGTCGAGGAAACAGACTATTTACAGTTGTGATAATTCCTATAATAGCAATTGGGACAAAGTGCTGTGAGAGCAGTTGATGAAGTTATACATTTTTCTTGGCTGGAAGTGATTTTTTTGTCCTTTTTTTATCCTTTAATGTTGTTGTCTAAGTTTTTTACAATGAGCATTTGTAAGTTCAAGAAGATATTACAGCAAAGGGGATAGATAAAGGAATATGGTTCAAGGCAAGTAAGATATTTACCAAACTCAAGTTATCCACCACTGTGGAGGGAGATGATGTGGACATTCCATTCTGTACAAGAACATTCATCCTTTCATTCAACAAATACCTAATGAATATAGTAGTTCCCCCTTATCCTTAAGGAATATGTTCCAAGACCCCCAGTGGATGCCTGAAATGCAGGAAAATACCAAACTCTGTATATGCTATGTTTTTTTCCCTATACATACATGCCTGTTATAAAGTTTAATTTATAAATTAGGCACAGAAAGAGATTTACAAGGATAATAGTAAAACAGAACAATTGTAATAAAATATGTAATAAATATTACTGTAGATCTTAACAACTTTAGCATAAAATCTTTTTTATCCTTATCAAGAACTTTCACCTTTTCACTTGAAAAAAGCACTTTATAGCTTCTCCTTGGTATACCCGAATTGCCAGCATTGTTACTCTTGTGCTTCGAGGCCATTATGCACTAAAATAAGCGTTACTTGAAAATAAACCCTGCAATAGCATGACACTCAATCTCATAACCGAGATGGCTACTAAGAGACTAACGGGCAGGTAGCATTTATATGGTGGGTGCGCTGGACAGAGGGATGATTCACGTCCTGTGTTGGATGGAGTGGGCAGGTGTGAGCTCTCAGAATGACGTGCAATTTAAAACTTACAAATTGTTTATTTCTGGAATTTTTCATTTAATATTTTCAGACTGCAATTGATCACAGGTAACCGAAACCATGAAAGGTGAAACAGAAGATAAGGGGGAGACTACAACCCCTGCCAGGCACTATTCCAGGCACTAAAGAAATAATGTTGAACATGATAGGTTATATTCTTGCTTTCAACAAGTGTATGGTTTAGTGGGGAAGTAGACCAAAAAAAACAAATAGTGAGATACAAATAAATTAAACCATTACACTTTGTAATGAAGACGACAAACTGGGGGTAAGAAAGCAAGAAAAATCTCTGTTAGGAGGGAATACTTAAGCTCTAAATCCTAAAGGATGAGAAGGTGTTGACCATGCAAAGAGTGGGAGAGTTTTGAATGGGAATTTTGTTGGACTCAGTAAAAAATTGGAAAGACTAGGTGCTTGAACAAGTCTCAGAGAAGTGATCTACATTTATAAGTTATCTTAAAAAGGGGGAAATGGAGTGGATAGTGAAGGTCAAGTACAACAACCTGTGAAACCCTTTACACAAGTGTCAGGTATAGGCAGAGGAAATAAAAGGGGAACTTTAGAGAAGCAAATAGAAGAGATTGAGGAAAGGTGAAAAGAGAGGACAGTGTGTTGTCAATAATGCTGAAATACAGAGAGTTCTTGAAAGGATGCTGACAATGGTGCTAGGAGAATATCAGGTTATTTGTCTATACTTTTTTTTTTTTAAAGATTTTATTTATTTATTTGACAGAGATAGAGACAGCAAGAGAGGGAACACAAGCAGGGGGAGTGGGAGAGGAAGAAGCAGGCTCATAGCGGAGGAGCCTGATGTGGGGCTCGATCCCACAACGCCGGGATCATGCCCTGAGCCGAAGGCAGGCGCTTAACCGCTGTGCCACCCAGGCGCCCCTATTTGTCTATACTTACATATAAATATATACAAATGTGCAAGTGTGTATACCTCTTCAGCAATTCTGCTATGCATGTATCTTAAATAATCAGAAATGTGTGCAAAGGTGTCTGTACTAAGAACTCATTTTCAGTGAGCTTTATAATGAAAAATAGAAGCAACCCCAAAATCCAATGATAGAAAATTGGTTTAATAAATTGTCATGTATCTGTATGATGGAATAGTATGCAACTGTTAAAAAGTATATAATATAGTAGCAAGTCTCAAAGTTTGGGTCTCAAGACTCTTTTACCATCTTCAACATTATGGAGCACTCCAAGGAGCTTCTATTTTTGTGAGTTATACCTATCTATTCAATCAAACTTACTATGCAAATGGTATAGTTCAACTCTGGTTCTTCTTTATGGCGCACTGGGACCAAGGCCACCACACAAAGCAATGGCTTCTTGCACATGCAGACAAGCACAGAAACATACTAACATATGCTTCCTAGAATGAGAAGGAAGAAAATAAATACAAAGGTTAAAAACATTTCCTATATGACTTACCACCAGAAGTTGACTCTTGAGAATTCCAAGCAGACTGTATGATAGTTCAGCTGCCTCTACACTTGAAAATCAAAATCTAGAACAATACACTGTCTTTTCTTCTAGAAGCCATCAAGGTGGATCTGAGGAATGTATAAGTGTCTATGTGAGAACCTATTTCTGAATAAGGACAAATTGTAATGAACTCCATGTGTTTGCTACATTATTATGGTATCCCTGTTTCTTGTTCAGCAACAGCTTAAACAGGCTCTGCAGGATGCTCAGAAAATGGTTTCATGGGTGTAGCTACAGGCTCAACAGGAATGCAGAGAAAAGAACTAACAGGCCCTGCTGGTTTCTCAGAAGCAGCGCTGCATACTGCAAGAGGCCTTCATTAGGAGAAATGCACCTCCAAGCCAATCAGCTACCTGGCGTGTCAAACCTGCTTCCAGCTCACCCCTCTACTTGTTAAGATGTAATCAAATAGTCTTAGTGCTATAAGGAATCTTCCTGCAATAAACTCATCGTTCTAATGCAATCATCTCGTAAGACTCCTCATCCAATGCTTGAATCCTTGGGCAGCATTCCTCATTATTATTGACCAGGCTCCGTTTAACATCTTCAGGATTGTAAAACTAGCTACCCGAGGCAACCCTTTATTGAACAGCTCAAAATGTTTTCATTTTCAGCAGCAAAGTATTTTCAAAAGTGGAAAAAGACCTACTGTTCTAATTTTATCCCCTGGGATGGCATAGACCGACCCTGCTCCCTCTTCTTCATGGACGTCTTCAAATCCTTGGAAGTCACCATAACATGTTGCCTAAGTATTCTTGTTCTCATCACAGGCATTTAGGGTTTGTTCATCACAACGTTTCCAGGCTCTTTGCAGGCCTAGCCATTTTTCTCTGCTCATATTTTGAATTAAACAATTTCCCAGATGCCAACAGGACATTTTCACAATATGTGCTATGTATTGTAATGCTCTGTGCGTTCCTGTGGTGCTTAAAGCTAAATGAAATTTTCCAGTGCTTTGCAGATACAGTATCTTACCTCTTTCTCTGTATTGCACAGCTGAAAAATACTTATTAACTCAATATTTGAATTTTATTCCTAGTCCTGTGAAATCTAACAGTTGATGCAACGTAACAACCCAAAGATCCTTTTGGATTTCAATTTTTTCATGCAAAAACATGTTTACCTTAATCAGCTTACGGGAAATGTGTTTTTCTTTGTATTTGAAAATGGTGGCACTGAAGGAATGCTCCATCCATTCACACAGGAAAAGCTAGGCTGTAGGCTAAGAGCGGGTGCCGGCTCAGATTTCTTGTTACCCTTGCCTTACTGGTACCTAAATACTTTGAATGTTACCCACTCCTGCATTTCGATATGTGTCAAAGAGATTAAACATAGATTGAGGGATAGATTTAATAGAAAACATCACTATGATGCCCATATGTGCTCTCCTCTAAAATGCTGAAGAAAATAAACTTACAAATGCTGTATTTATGGAGAAATTCTTCTAACTAGCCAATTTCTCCATGTTTGAAATGATGAGAGTTACAGAAGTTAATGTCAACCCAACCTTTGGGAGTGTATCTATTTGATTTTTTTAAAAAGTTAATCTCTTCCAAGCAAAATGTATTGTTTGTAATGTTTAGTTCTTTCCACGTGGCTTGCTCAAAATGTAAAATAATGCATTGTTCTCAGCTAAAAATGTTCTCTGTGACTATCTTCTTTCAATCTTTGCCCTTCATGCAGTTTTGAATCCGGATACATAATTTTCCTGCCAGAAGTTCGTGCTTACTTCTCATTGGTTTTCATTTCCTGTTGCCTTCTGAGCTCCACAGAGAAGGTGCTCTATCTACTCTCTAAGACGTGCGGCTTTCCCGGGCAGATTGTTTATTTAATGAAAAAGATAGAGGAGAGGTCCACTCTTTTTGTTTGGAGTTATATAAATATTTTTAAAAGGGAAGATTTCCTCATTTATTCCACTTTAGCCTTCCTGTTCAGGGAGGGTTTTAAATGCACGTTTCATCAGTCTAAGATGACAACTCAAGTTACAGTTCTGAAATTGTACCAAATATATTCAAGACATTGGAAATAAGGAAGGTAAAATGGAATAGCAATTCTGAATTTCTCTCCACATATACTATAAAGGCAGGATTATCACATATGTACATATTTAAAACCAGTTTATCATTATAAACCCAATGATAAAAACAGCAGACATAGTGCTATAATAATAGTTGAATTTAGATGAAAATTATCAAAGAAAAGACTCATACATTATTGTTTTATGTATTGAGTATTATAGTCTTATTCTCTTTTACTTCAGTCTTCCTTCTATGGAGTTTGCTTACCAAGTGGTATTTGAAGTTCAAAAATTCTTAAAAAGGTACTGTAATAGAAGAATACTTTCAATCAGAAACAATTTATTTTTTATTCCTTTGACATTATCTTGTGATTTAAGTTTAATGAATATAAAACTCACATAACACTATTAATAAACCTTGAAACATCTTAACACGATTGCAAACACAATTAGCTCTTAATAGGTAACTAGGACAGCACACATGGTACTACACAGAGAAAAGAAACAGCAATGATTAAAGTAACATTAAGAATAACACTTTAAATATTTGCTACAATAAATATTTGGATATAGATTTCTATAAACATATTGCCTATTACATAGAACATACACTATGTATAATGTTTATAATACATATAATTGTATTTTAATACATAATTTTTTTTTTTTTTAAAGATTTTATTTATTTATTTAACAGAGACAGCCAGCGAGAGAGGGAACACAAGCAGGGGGAGTGGGAGAGGAAGAAGCAGGCTCCTAGCGGAGGAGCCTGATGTGGGGCTCGATCCCAGAACGCTGGGATCACGCCCTGAGCCGAAGGCAGACGCTTAACGACTGCGCCACCCAGGCGCCCCTAATACATAATTTTTAAAATGCATAACACATAACATCTTATATTTAATGTAATAAAATCACCTGATAGTATTTTGCGTTTGGTATGTTTCAGGACCCATTTTATAGGCTTTACATATAATCTCTTTAATGTTTGTGCCTCTCATTGAGGTAGGTCCTACTTTACCTCCATTTTATATATGAGGAGACAAGAGAAAAGCTGCTAAGTAACGCGTTCACAGCAACAGAGATAATAAATGGCATGGGTGAGGCAGAGCCTTACTTTTACTGGACCCCCATGCTTGTATATAACTCCATTATGTTTTTAAAAATGAAGTGAGCAGAAGTATTATCCTTACTTCACAATTTGCCACGTGATTTTGATATTTGTATTAGATTTACCCTAAAAACTGGATTTAGCTTAGTACAATATTGGGATGATTTTGTTATTCCAGAGCTCAGGACTTGCTGAGTGACCAGCACTAACTGGACTGGGATTTTTTTTTTATCTGCTGGGGCTAACCTATAAAGCAAATAATTGTGTAGACAGAGGCAGCAACTCATGTTAAAAACTGGAGCAAAGGATATTTTGAAAGATTGTTTTGACAGGATTTTCTTTGTCCCTCTTAAAAAATTAATATATGATGTTATTAGAAATGACTTAACAGGGGCGCCTGGGTAGCGCAGTCGTTAAGCGTCTGCCTTTGGCTCAGGGCGTAATCCTGCTTTGTGGGATCAAGCCCCATATCAGGCTCCTCCGCTATGAGCCTGCTTCTTCCTCTCCCACTCCCCCTGCTTGTGTTCCCTCTCTGGCTGGCTGTCTCTCTGTCAAATAAATAAATAAATAAATCTTAAAAAAAAAAAAAAAAGAAATGACTTAACAACAATAACAAAACTTGCTCTAAATCGTATTTTTTAAGAGACTCGACTCCGTGAAACAAACTGAGGGTTGCTGGAGGGGAGGTGGGTGGGGGTATGGGGTAACTGGGTGATGGGCATTAAGGAGGGCACGTGATGTGAGGAGCACTGGGTTTTATATGCAACTGATGAATCACTGAACACTATTTCTGAAACTAATGACGTACTATGTGTTGGCTAGTTGAATTTAAATTAAAAAAATAAATAAATCGTATTTATTATAATGTATGTTACTATTACTAGCCACGAGAAGAAAAACATCCAGAAGAAAATAAAAATAATAATCAAGCAGAAGTTGTAAAATGCGATGAGTGTTAGTGCAATAGCTATCAATGGATATTATGTCTTCTTTATTGAAAATTCTCTACAGGCACTGAGGGTAAAATCCTTTGATAATAAACTTGAAACTTGTATGAAAGAATAGATACTAAACCATTATGCAGAATCCCCAACAGTTAATTACCAAACTACATTTACTTTACAAAGCTAGCAACAAGGAACTTTGAGGCACCACTGTAGGGAAAAAGAGTAAGTAAGCATGGACACTGAATCCTGAGAGGTATTCAGTCCTTACAAAATTAAATCTGGTTTCTAAGTTTAATATGGTTATTACTCTAGATGCCTAAATGATAGTAATAGTATAAATACCACTTAGACAATATTTTTATTACCTGATGAAACTTTAACATACTTTTTCATTTCTGATAAATGTAATTTAATTTGGAATTTTTAAGAGAATAAAGACTTGTATCCTTTTCTACCAGTTTTGTCTTTTGGGTGTAAAAGTTTGATAGTAGCCTAGAGGTGTGTTGGCTGGGCAATTTTATGCTATTGAGGTCTGAAATTCACTAACGCTTTTTCATTTTAAAGGGTGAATAGTTATAGATCGGTTACTGATATTTTTTTCTCAGACCATTTTTACACTGTTAACCATTCTAGAATAAAAATAGTGAAATAAAACCACCAAAATGACTATACTAGCTCAACATCATTGCAGAAAATAAGGCAAAATTAGCATACAATTCTTACTTAACTCATGATATCCGTAAATACAGATGACTTTAAGGAGAAAGAAACATATTCAAATCACAGTGACACAGCAGAGAAAAAGAAATGTCACAGATTTGATATTATGTTTGGGACACATCATGTTTCCTTTAACTAATATTCAGAGCATGTCAAGTGTTTCACCACAGCTTCTCGAAGTTGACAATGACCTTTAAGATTTGTCGGGCATGGTACATGATTTTCTTGTTTGGAGCTGCACTGGTTTTGTTTCTCAGTGGAGCACATTAATTATTCTGTTACTCTTTTTATTTAGAATTTTGGATATTATTTCTAGAAGAGTCACAGTTTGAAATACCTCAAAATCTTTTAACTCAGAAAGATAAAAGGAAGTTGCTTTAACTTAATCTGAAATGCAAGGTAGAGAATTAGAATAGTCACTGGAAGTTCATGGTTAAATAAATTTAACTGTGGTGAAATCTGTCACAGTGAGGGGCACCCAGGTGGCTCACTCAGTTAAGCGTCTGCCTTCGGCTCAGGTCATGATCCCATGGTCCTGGGAACCAGTCCAGCATCCCAGCTCCTTGCTCAGTGGGAGCCTGCTTCTCCCTCTGTCTGTTGCTCCCCCTGCTTGTGCTCTCTCTCTGTGACAAATACATAAATAAAACCTTAGAAAAAAAAATTTGTCACAGCGAGAAATAATTTCATCTGGTTTTCAATGCTTTAACACTTAGTTCTGTTTCTTGAATAATAAGAATCAGACTCAGATTTTAAAGGAACTTAAAATGTCATCAACTTTGAGGGACTATGTATATTTTATTACTGCTTGAATGTTTCTCCTTTCCTCTTGAAGGCTGGTTGTTTTGGCACAGATATTAGCTATGATATTTAGCTATGAAGGGCTGATATTGATTCTAAATCATGGAATCTGTTTTTCTACTTGCTTTAATCTTTTCAGGGAGTTCAATCAGCTAGAAACTTGGTACAGATTACCACTAGAAAACTGAGTACATGGTTATTGTCAATGGTGAGAGAGATTATTTTCTGAATAGATGTATATAAACAAAGAATAGACTTCCATTTTATTTTTACAATTACTTTAAAAATAAATTCAAATGGATTTACTAGAGGTTTTGCTTATTTAAAAAAATGAGTTTCAAACTGCAGCTACCCGAATTTACTTACTTCCTAATCTTCCCCTATGGCAAAAATTCACTTGGAATTTCAGTCAAATCTATGAGACACGTATAGCAATTTTGTGCAATCAGGCAAATCCATTAAGTACAACTTATTAACATTAATCATTTTAATAACAACGGTTCAAAAGCCATGGTTCTACACAAAACTTGATTTGTATCAGAGAAAATGCAGTAGAAAGACTAAATGAACTAAAATAAACTCGGCTTCTCTATGGTATTTTCTCTTATAAAATATTTATATGACAAGGATAAACACTGGTGAGGAAACAATTGAAATAGATAACAGTGTTCCGTGAATCTAGTGATTATAAAGGAAGGCAACTGATAAAGGGAATGTGTTTATGTATCTTCAAGACAGTCACCACATTTTCACCTCAGACCTGATTGTTTTTTCGTCATTATGTTCTATCGAAAAGCAGTACAACTCAATTTCGCTTTATAATTTCACTTTGCAAGACAATGCCCCAAATATATGACATTCGCTTAATTAGAATATTAAAAGTTAAGCTTCAAAAGTCAAACTGCAAACAGTGAATGTATCCACTGCGGGGGAAATAGTAAAAACCAAAATCTTCAGCAGCGCAGAAAACCCCTCCACGAAGGTAGTACAGAAATAAACCAATTTTGTTGTTGAGTAAGTATTAAATCGGAATGTGATAGGAATCCCGGCATCTGCAAAGGGACTGCAAAGACAGAAAGGAAGCTTACCCCCTCCACAGACAAGCAGATCCAACCCATTACCTACATGTTTTCAGTATAAACAATCATTAGTCCTTAAGTAAGAGGACTTGATAACACCTTCTGCCACACACACAGTTCATCTGAACTTTATCTTGGTACCTGGGGGAACCCCCTCCGTTGGCTTTATCTAAGAGAAACACACTTCCAATAAATATGAGCGAGGCTCAAGGGTGTTTTTCTCTCTCGCAGGTCGAGAGACAAAGGGTGCTATCTCACTCCATAGGTGCAAGATGGCTCTGAAGCCCTAGTCAAAGGTTTATATACATCTGAAGAAGGCAGAGAAAGAAATTACGAACAAGAGGGAGCCCGGGAGAAGTGTTTTCCTTTTTTTCAACAGGGAGAATTAAGCTCTTATTAATTTATATTTGCCCTTTTGCCTCCCACAGGGATATAGAAATAGTATTGTTTCATTATCACATCCCTTTTTTTTTTTAATCATCTGAAGAGCTTTCCATAGGTACTACCTATTTTCGAAACAGCGTCATTGAGGTATAACTGACAATAACCACGGCACATATTGAAAGTGTGCAATTTGATATTTCTACATATGCACACACCTGTGAAATCACGTCACAATTAAAATGGTGGACTTTTCCATCATCCACAAACATTTTTCTCCTGCCCCTTTGTAATCCGTTCCTCCCACCACCTCTGCCCCACCCCTCCTCAGGCACCCATTGTTCTACGTTCTGTCACTACAGATTAATGTCTTTTTCTAGAATTATTCGGTATGTACTCTCACGTGTGGCTTTTCACTCAGCATGGCTATTTCAAGACTCATCAGAGTTGTTACAGGTAAGAATAGGTCTTTCATTGCTGGGTAGTGCTCTTTTTGTGTATACCACAATCTACTAATGCATTCACCTATTAATGGACATTTGGCTTGTTTCCAGTTTGGGGCTATTACAAATAAAACTGCAATGAACAGTGTATGTGTACCAGTCTTTAGATAAACATATATTTCCTTTTTCCCAGGGTAAATACCTAGGAGTAGAGTGGATGAATTATATGGTTTTGAAGAGTAGCAGATTATCCTAAAATGTGCCTCCTTGGCATAAGGATTATTCTAAGCTCATTACTTCGACAAAGAGCAGACACAGCAGAAGCTCTGCAAACAGAGTAGAGGTTACCTTTCTATAAGGGAAAAATATATTTATAAAGGAAATCTCCATTTGGAAGCCTATTTTCTTGTCTGCCAGAAAGAGAAAGGTGACTAAATCACAAGAAAGTTTTTTTAATCAATGGAGAAAGAACTGACTTAAATCTGCCTAACAAACATCCCCTTGTTTACCATGTTTCTCTCAGTAACCTCTTAATAACTGTTCTACCACCCCCTGCACCTTTCTTTTGTTCTTAGCTGAAAATGGTATCTGGGCTGGAATTCTAAGCCACCGTGGACAGTTACTCATTTTTCCATGGCATTTCCCATGTACATGTGAGGTATGCATGTTAATAAACTTTTGTTTTCCTCATATTAATCTGTCTTTAATTATGGGAGTTTTAGCCAAGAACTCAGAAGGGTAGAGGAAAAATAATTATTTCCCTATAGTAAACATGTGCTTTTTTTTTTTTTTTAAGATTTTATTTTTAAGTGATCTCTACACCCAGTGTGGAGCTTGAACTCTCAACCTTGAGATCAAGAGTCACAGGCTCTACTGACTGAGCCATCTGGGTGTACCAACATACGCTTAATTTTTTTTTTTTTTTTAATGAACTGCTGAAGTGTTTTTCTGTAGTGGCTGTATCATTTTAAATCCCCATTAGCAATGTATGGTACCCTCTCCCACACTTGGTACAATCTGTTTCAAAGTTTTGTTTGTTTTAGCTAATCTGTGTGTAGTGCTATCTCATTGTGGTTTCAATTTGCCTTTTCCTAATTATAATGATCTTGAACGTGTCATGTACTTATTTGCCATTGAAGGGTACCAGAATATTCCACCCCAAAATATGCCACTGTGGTGTAAGGATTATTTTGAGCTGAAGGCAATTGAAAAACAGCAGATACAGAACTCCCCACCCTCTTAGTTCTACCTAAAAGCAGGGCATAAATTTCCCTTTGTAAAGGTGAACCTCTCTCTTGTACCAGTAGAGGAGAGTTCTTATCTGCAGAACAAATCTTACTAAACAATCCTTATCTACCATACATTTCCTACTCACTTTTTTTCACCCCTAGGACTCAAACCCTCTTTTTTGTCCAGTCACCTCTCCAATGCATCACCCTTTTGCAATGGGATATAAGCCCCTGAGTCTGTCTCTTTGGGTTTTCACTTCTCATGCGTACCCTGTGCACATGAACTTAAAACTTTGAATATAATGTGTGTGACTTTTGTTAATCTGTCCTTTCTCAGTTAAATTGCATGTCTTAGATAAAGTGCCAAGGAGATGGAGGAAAACCTTTTCCAAACATCTTCGGTGAAGTATTTTTTTGCCCAATTTTAACTTTTAATTGCATTGTTTGTTTTATTATTGAGTTTTAAAAGTTCTTTATATATTTTGATGTAAGTCCTTATAAAAAAAAAAAAAAGTCCTGTGGCTTGTCTTTTCCTTTTCCTAATAGAGGCTTTTGAAGAGCAAAAGCATATAATTTTTATCAATTTGCTCTTTTTATGGATTGACTTTTGGTGTCATTTCTAAGAAAAATTTCACTAACAAAGTCACAAAGATTTTCTAAAATATGTTCCTCTTAAAGTATTATAGTTTTAATTTTTACATTTAGGCCTATGATCCATTTTGAGTTAATATTTTGCATATGGTACAAGATATGGAGTGAAAAATTTTGTATCACTTTGTTTTTGCTTATGGATAGTTAATTACTATAGCACTATTTTTCAAAAAAGCTATACTTTGTCCACTGAAATGCCTTTGTCAAAGCTCAGTTGTCTATATACATGTCAGTCTATTCTGGACTTTCTATTGTGCATTACTGATAGTTACTTCTGTTTACTTACCATAGTGTGTTTTAATTATTACAGGTTAACATGTATTAAAATCCAGTAGTATTTACCCTTTTATTTTGCCTTTTCAAAGTTGCTTTGGCTATTATAAATCTTTTGCATTTTTGTAAGAATTTTAGAAATAATTTCTAAAACTTTTTTTAATCTGGGTTTTGATTGGGATTACCTTGAATCTATATAATAATTTGGAGACAACTGACATCCTAACAATATTGAGACTCCATGAATGAGATATGCCTCTCAAATTCCATTATTTATTTAAGACCTAATTAATTAATTAAATTTACATGCATATTACAAACCTGCAAACTAATTATAATAGAACTATGAGCCTACAAAGGAAAAGCTACAAACTTCTGCCTGCAGTATCAGAGAAATATTTGAAGAGAAGGTGAGTTTTCTTCAGACTCTTGTAGTATATAGGTGATCATCAGGTGAACAAGTGAACTTAGAGAAGAGAAGCACAAATGTACTGGGATGTGACAGGAGTAAACATTAAAAGTTTTGTACATAGTTATGTTTTGACATATTTGAAATCATCGGTGCATGTGGGGGGGAATATGAAGGGAGATTAGAGGATGGATCCTTGTCTTTATGTTCTCCTTGCAGATAATTGTTCTTTTTCATGTGAGCAATAGGGGCTAGTGAAGGATTTTAACAGAGAAGTAACCAGCATATTTAAAAGATCACTCTGAAAGTTGAATGACTTGCTTAAACATTTTTTAAAAAGATATTTTTAAATTTTATTTACTTGAGAGAGAGTACGAGCAGGGGGGAGGGGCAAAGGGAGAAGCAGACTCCCTGCTGAGTGGGGAACCTGATGTGGGGCTCGATCCCAGGACCCCGGGATCACGACCTGAGCTGAAGTCAGATGCTTAACTGACTGAGCCACCCAGGTGCCCCTTGTTTAGACATTTTAAAAGATATTTAACCTGTATAAACTCCTGGGGGGAAGTCTCCATATTTATGGGATGTCAGTACATTTATACTGTATGAATACTATTTGTTTTGTTTGACTTAAATTTCTCTCTTTTTTAACATTACAAAATACATGTTAGCTTTACGGACATTGAACTTTGGTGGGCAAGTTTAACTCAAACTCTGTACCTGATTCTAATGGTACCTGTATCTTCTATAGGTTCAGTTCTTTTCAGCATATTCTCTCATCTTCATTTAACTATACAAAAAGATTTCCTTGTTTAAAGATTTTATTTTTAAGTAAGCTTTACACCCAATGTGGAACTCGAACTCACAACCCTTAAAATCCAGAGTCACATGCTCTACTGACTTGAGTCAGCCAGGCGCTCCCTTGTTTTTTTGTTGTTATTATTACTGTTTTTCTTATGATCAATTATAAACTCCCTTATATATTTAGTAAATTATCTTTATGCACTTCTCATCAGTAATTCTTGCCCATACTCAATACTGCCACCAAAGATGTCATTTCCACAATGTCCTGTCACATAATTAAATAATTATGATGGTTTTCTATTGTATTATCTCTTGTAATTAAACTCTCTTCATATAACTAATTCGGTTGCTTTTCTTCTTAAGCTTTTCACTTTAGGGGGGCAACATTCATTTGCTCTTTGACCTACTTCCTCCTTTACTATAAGTGCGAAAGGCTTGGCTTCTTAATGTCTCTTTGAATTCCTGTGTTCTCTTTAAAAAAATTACCACATTATCAACATACATTTCGTTTAGTCACAAAGAATGTTGACAAGGTAGATAACACATGTGTTAGGGTGACCAGTTGAGTCAGAGTGTAGAGATGGTAAAATCTAGCCTTCTAAATTTCCAATCATTATTTTTCACTTTTAGGTTTCAAAATTAATTTCTACTGTTTCAAAGGAAACTGTTCTTTTCTAGTTAAATATTATTCCTTAATAGTTTTCCTCCCTTTATATAATTTATTTTGGTTGTTGACTATCTTTCCTTCTCCAACTTTGAACATCGTTTTCTTGGCTGAGTAGTTTCCTCATTGACCTTAAAACAAACAACCCTCCTCCCCACCTTATTAGCTTTGTATACCCTGAAGAAGGTGAAAGGGTATTTCGGATTGAAACAGAGGTAAACTCCTCTGCTTACCTAGGTACTTTCAAATACAATGCTTCTTAAAAGTCACCGTGGGACCTCAGAACATGTCCCTGGGCTAAGCAGTGGGGGTCAATTTACCAAATTCCACATCTCGGTAAACATTGCTTATCCTCTTTAATATTCTCAACATCGTTGACTCTGGTCTTTGATTGGCTATATCTTCATGCCTAGAATAATATATGCCTGCTTTATCTTCAGTATTGCTCTATTTTTTCTTTCTTTCTTTTCTAAGATTTTATTTGACAGATTGAGAGAGCACAAGCAGGGGGAGAAGCAGGGAGAGGGAGAAGCAGGCTCCTGGCTGAGCAGGGAGCCCGAGGTGGGGCTCCAACCCAGGACCCTGGGATCATGACCTGAGCCGCAGTTGCTTAACTGACTGAACCACTCAGGTGCCCCTCTTTTTTTCAAGTATAGAAAGTTGGATTTACTTACTCTATTTCTGAACTGTGTCTTGATAATTAGAATGTTTTATTATAATTTAACTTGCTTACCTATCTATATATAAGATATTGTTCACTTAAGTCATTCTGTACTCGACAAAAATTCCAGTCTTTTGAAACTAATTTTCTAATACGACTTCTTGAATGATTTGGGTCTAAAGTACTCTTTTGCTTGTATTATGATCAGTTGTCAGAAGACTGAGAAATATGGAGATGTGTATAAAGGTGGTGAGTAGCTGAGGGTTCTTTTCCTCTGGAGAGTCTGGATAAAAGTTGAGCTAGGTTGCTTAGTTTAGTGTGGGTTCATAATTAGAGTAATATGATATTTGTTGAAATTTTTGACTAAGTGAGACAGACTAAA
The DNA here is from genome assembly GCF_024610735.1 of Ursus americanus. Lineage (NCBI taxonomy): Eukaryota > Metazoa > Chordata > Mammalia > Carnivora > Ursidae > Ursus > Ursus americanus. The sequence goes on from NC_142139.1 coordinate 60,403,698, forward strand.
ATACAGAATCAAATATAGTTATACTTGAGACTAAAACAACCATTGTGAATAATAAATAAGCCTTTTCTCTCTTAATTGCGTGTTTTCTAATATCACATTGACCTTTCTCTCATTACATTTAAACAGATATGTAATTCTTATGGTGGCACAGTCTGAAAATAGTAAGTTTCAGAATCTTTTGAAGTATGCAAAAGATTTGAATCAATTGCTTGAAACATGAACAAACCATGACAATTTTCTACCGTGAATCCAAAAACCATTTTAAAGTCAGTATTTTATGAATCATAGCAGTACCGTCGTACACTTACAGTAGTAATATACAAATACAAATATGTGTGAGATATACTTTTTTATTCATCTGCAGACAATGTTTGGAACAAATGTGGATTCCCAGACACTTTGGATAAAAAACAACTGATCAGTGTGTGGATTATAAATAGGACAGTAGGCATATTGGGTCAGGGGAAAGAAAAGAGGGGCTCATAGCAAAACAACAGGTCAGAGTGAGGTAGAGATGGTCAAATTCCTTTGTAATAAGAGATGCCAACTTTTGTTTAGACGTCCCTACATTTGGCATTTCCAAAACCAAGAATGCAATGGGCATTTCAGGTCAAAGGGATGCTAGGTCAAATGTTGAGATATGTCAGGCAGGAAATGCCCTGTGTTCATGAATAGCTATGTGTTCCAACTTCTTTTTGCAGATTCTCTGTCTCCGGATAGAACCAGAGATTGTAATACTTTTTGAGACTTGTTATAGATTTGATCATATCTTAATGTTTTCTCTTCTGGTGGAGTTTTTACTAGCCCTAGCTCCATCGAATTGCGGCTAACCAAACTGACCACAGATGACATTTTGCTACAAAGAGTGCGAGGGTATGGCTGAATTAATGGAAATAGATGAGTGGCGCCTCCATATAAATCCAAGAAATTCTAGAAACCAAGCCAAGTCAACCAGTAGGAGTTCAAGCCAATGATAAGTGAAAATAACTCCTTAGGCCTCTGAGTACTGCTTGGCATTGAATAGCAACAATTTGATTTATATTGCCTTTATGTTTTTACAAGATCAAAACTCCTTCTTTAAAGTTTTTTTTTTTTTTCCCAAACGTATTTTGAAGAACAATTAACAATCTCTTGAAAATAACTGAGGAAATGTTGGGAAAGGCGTTGGGTCAAACTATTCAAGGCAAAGGGTATAAGCTTTTTTGGTGCCTTTGTTTCATGCTTTGATCTCAATAAGCCATTTATTTTTCCCTTCTAGGCATTTAGGTTAAAAACACTTAACTATTTCATAATAAATAATGTCTCTGTCCCCCTGAAATTTTCAGATACTATTACTTTTCAAATTATTGCTTTTAAGATAGATACATTAACTTTGATTTACACATGTCACTATGCATCTAAAACAAGATGATGGATAGATGGAAGCAGCTGACATCAGGATAATCTTGTATCTTCCCCCCACCCTTGGTTTCCCCCAACATGCATTTTGAGGAAATGTAAGAATTATTCTTTCAATACTATAGAAGCATAGGAATAGTACTCCTAAAATATTTAATTAAAAATGTAGGGAAAAAGTGGGTTTCTTTGTTGTTTGTTTTTTAACTAAGATGAACAAGATAGAACGCAGTGCTGTGCGTTTTAAGGAAAAGCAAAGGTAACATATTCAGCTTTAATTTTTTGCAAGAAATGCTATATAAATTTAAATAACAGCTGGGATTTTCTTTTTTAAATGTTAACTTAATCTGTTTTAGTTAAGTTGACATGTGCACAAATATATCAAGTACTGTATAATGAAAGAGTTTCTTGCCCCAAGAGTCTCTTCACCCAAGTTTATTTCTCAGAGGAACACACTGGCAAATCTTTCAGGCATTTTTTTTTTTTTTAAGAATTTATTTGTCAGAGAGAGAGAGCACAAACATGGGGAGCGACAGGCAGAGGCAAAGGAAGCAAGCTTCCCACTGAGCACGTAGCCGGATGTGGCCCTGGATCCCAGGACACTGGGATTATGACCTGAGCAAAGGCAGAAGGCAGATGCTTACCCACTGAGCCGCCCAGGTGTCCCACTTTCAGGTATTTTGAAGCAGTTTTTTCTATATTCATACATATTATACTACTACCGTATTACTTGATTTGTCATATGACAAATAACAGTATTAGTATAATACATATAGTGGTATTATGTGTGTGTGTGTGTGTGTGTAGTTGTATTTAAATATGTTAGCAGTAATATTATATACATATTTTCATATATAGATGAGAAAGAGAGAAAAAGACAGAAAAGGAATTCCTGTTATGACATGAGGAATTTAGATCTATCATACAACGCTTCATGTTGGTTTTCCAATCTTACACAACATTTTGTGTACCTTGGACTTAATAACTACCTAGCTTTATCTCCTGGTCAGTTGTCAACATCACGATCTCTAATATTTTTCTAAATGTCCCACCGGCTATATCAAACATCTATCAGTAGATTTACCAGGAGTTCAAACACATCGAATATCTCTTAGTTACATGTGTCCCCTTGGATTTCCCCTTCTACTTGTTTCTAGGCCTGATACACAGCTGTCATTGCAGGACTTGCCTTGTATTTTCCGGTTTTGAATCTTTTTTCGATCTCATGCTTCCCCTATTTCTAATTGACTCACTTATTTTACTAAAAAATACTGTCCAAGAGTTTCTAGGGTTTTTAAGCTTTGTCCATGTAAAATTCTATTATATCCTCACATTGATTTATAGTTTATCTTAGTGTATAACTTTGGTAAAAAAAATCATTATCCCTGGGAGTGTTGAAGACTCTGCCTGTCTTCCAGCATCCAGTGTTACTAGTAGAAAAAAATCAGTTGACACTGTTACAGGATTTCTTTTCCTTCAGTTGTGCCCATGGTTCTTGGTCATGCCGCTTGGAAGAATGAAGAGATAGCCCGGATAGAGTGGTGGGCAGCAAAGCAAGGTTTATCGAGCAAGAGTAAAGTTTATTGAATGATATATACAGAGCTCCTGAGGAGGGAGGGGACCCGAGAGGGTTGCCACGGGAGTTTCTAAATCTAGGGGTTTCTATGGGCTGTTTTAGTAAGCTGTTTTAATCTGATTTACTCTCCCTGCACTGTCATCCAATTAGGTTTTTTTCACCCATCTATCACATGGGAAAGGGTGAAGGGCTCCTTCCAGGGTGATGTAAAATCCTTTTAGGGGTGGTTTCCTCTTAGGGCAGGGATCCCCTTGTCCCTGCCTGCCTGCCTGCCCTCCAGTTATCCTTCATCAATATTTGAATACTCCTGTTTTTTTTGAATGGTTACCCACTCTGTACTTCCTTAAGCGATTAGAATCTTCTTTTGATCCCTGGGGTTTTAAACTCTCCCAATGAAAAGTTTTAGACTGAATGTGTTGGGGGGGGTGGGTTTCAGTCTGGAAACTCATAGTGCCAGGAATGACCAGCAATCCCCGTACCGATGGATGAAAGGTTACTCCAAATTTTGCTGTGAAAGAGAGAAGGCAACGGGGTCAACGCTCAGAGACATGTCTATCTTAATTAAACTGATAAAGTTAACTTAGTTCAAATACCAAATTATGTTCCACCTGGATCCTCCCCATTGTCAGTTTTGACTTGAGACACTGGTGGGGAAATCTAGAGTGGGTGGTGTTAGGTCCAGGGGTGTGCTCTTCTTTGCTCCTTGACAGTGAAGGGGGAAGGAGCCATGGCGCCTGAGGCACCAAGGATGGTCTAGAAGGCAGTTATGCAGGCAGCACCGAAGGTAGTGCAGAACAGGAGAAGGGGGAGGGGGAGACAGAAGAGGCAAAGTGCTGCCAGAAGGCAGAGAAAGGGTTCCGGGTTCTAGAGCTCATCAGCTCCAACAGAGGAGCAGACGCCATGTTTTCCCACCAACAAGGGGAAATATGCAGTCCACGTCTGGCCAGAGAAGATAGGGAATCTCCCCAAAACAAAAGGAGTTTCAGCAGCTGCTTGGAAATGTTCCTTAAAGTCCCTGTCCTGAGTTAGACAGTTGGCTCCAATTATAGCCATTAACCCGGGAAATGAGTGAGGGAAAAGCCCCCACATCTATTAAGAACAGTGAGAGTGTGTTTGAGAGAGAGAGAGAGAGAGAGAGATAGAAAGGGAGTCAAGAGTCCCCTTTGTCTGGGATAGCCTGTGTTTCCTCCAGTAACCTGCGTCTACTTGGAGGAGGCCTATTTAGATAATTATCATCCAATATGTCAGGACGTGGGAGTTTACGTTCGGGCAAACACATTCTACAGTGTCTTCAAGTTGGGGTCCTGGTGTAAAGCAATGAAGGCCTAGGTATGAGCAATGGTTACCCTAGGTCCATTTACCTTTTCCTACTGAATAGATCTAACTGATAGATCCCACTGAGGCCATGCAGTGTTATAGATCAATCCTTTCCTAAATTTTCCAATCTGAATTGTTTCCAGTAGATTAAAAGGCAACCCAAGGGAGAGTCCCTGGGAACTGAAGAAAAGAGAAGGTCCATTACCTAGAAAATCCCCTTGATTCCTGGGTGGCATCCCACACGGCATATGTCAGAGGTTCCTGGAGCCAAAGTGACCCAAGGCATCCCCAAACAAAATCGCTGTGACCACCACCACTGATACAGGCCCCTGTAGGAGGGAGGCCTGCCCTCCTCTTCTTTCCCCATCGCATTCTAGACTACGATGGGTGATGGTATATGGACTGAAATACTATGCCTTGAAGGTTACGCCATGAAGGTCATGCCTTATTTTACCTTGCCTTGAAGAACCCACCATTTTTAACCCATGGAAAACACTAGAAGTTTTACAAGGGGAAATTATCCAATTTTGTTGCTTAAGTAGTTAGTAGAGGACATTGACGGAAAATAGTAAAGATAGAAATCCAACATGGTCCAAGCAACATTCCAACACATGTAGTCTTTACAGCCAACTTCCCTAGGAAACTGTCCCCTATAAGTATGGCTTCCCAGATGTGGCCCTGAGTAAGGACCGACTAAGTAGGGGGTGAAGGGGAGAAGGTGGTGGAATTTCCTAGTCGGGGGGAGGAGGGAGCTCTTCCTCTTTGTTGGGCCTAACTGGAGAAGTTAAAAGGCTAATTTGGGGAGCCGAAGGAGTAGTGGGGTTCCCCTTCTTTTTCTTTAAAGATGTTTGAGGTGTCCTCAGTATGTAAAGGGGCAGACCTGATTAGACCCCCCACAGTAAGGGAAGCAGGGGTCACCCTTTTACCTTATTTATGGCAACGTCTCAAGTTCTTTCCAATTCTCTCCCATACTTCTAAATCTAAAGTTCCTCAGTGAAGGAACCATGGGTTCTGTTCAATAACCACCTCTAACAAACCCTGAAGTTGGCCCTCCATTACAGAGGCCCTACTCACCTTAAGGAGCTGTTTCTCATTTGTGGTAGCCCCGTTAGCCTTTAAAAGTTGCTTTAAACCCTAATATAGTGTCTCTGTTCGAGAGAGAGCTTTTCCCCCATATCTGGAGTTCCCAGCGATCTTTTAATTCCATAAAAATACCCAAGCCTGAAACTTTCCTGAACTTGGCTGTGAGCCAATGTCAACTTACTTCACATAGACTTTTCATTTTCAGGTGGTCCATCCAGTATCCATTGCAAGATGGTCACATCAGGGTCAACACTTGCCGGGAATGGCTAGCAATCCCTGTACCGACGGATGAAAGATTACTCCAGACTTTGCTGTGAAAGAGAGAAGTAGGCAGGGGGGTCAATGTTCAGAGATGAGGACCCTTTGCTTCTTTCCTCCCACCTTTATTGGTCCTTCAGGATAATCACAAATCGTTTTCACTGTTTTTCAAACCCGTGATGTGTGACAAGGGGTCTTACTGGAACTAGGAGGATCTGTTTATGGGAAAGATGTGATATGCTAATCTGCTACGCTAATCTCTGTGTTCTGTGGACTTCTGCTAAACATAGCCCAGGGGACCATGCCTACATCTCTTAGATCACAGGGCGGCTCTTTGGCTAAGAAAACTTCGGGAAGGCAACTCTCCACTGCATTCCAAGGGCAGAGTGGTCACACAGGCTTGGGCATTCCAAAGGCCTTTGCCCTTCTCTGAAACCTTCCCTCACCCCCAGCGGTCTCCGTGCTACATTTTTGCAAGCCAGGTATTATGGCTGATTTCATGCTCTACATTAACCCCAATGTCACAGGATGGGGATGTTCTGGTGTTAATCATTTGATATTTCCCCCTGCTAGCTTGTCTGCTTTGTTTCTGGAGCTCCCTTTAGGTAGATGTTTGTACCTTCTGGACTGATCTTCTAATTTTACCTTTCTCTCCAATTTTCCTTCCATTTGTCTACTTTTATGCCCTTATGAGATTTCCCTAAATTTACCTCCATATGCCTATCACTTTTACTTCTATTTATTTTTAATTCCAAGTGCTCTTTCTTATTCTCCAATTGTTCCTGTTAAATGGATATGGTGTTTTCTCTGCCTCTAGACCCAGGTCCCACTCCTATTATCTGCTGCTGTGAGCCCTAGTCCTGAGCATGTCTGTGGGGCAAATTCATTAGCTCTGATGTCATAACTTCCTCATTTTTCCCACGTCAGTGACCAGTCCTCTACCTACTTTTAATTTTGTAAATATTTATTCAAATCAGTTGTCCTTTATTGTCTCTTTCTCCATTTGTCTTTGGCCATGTGGATAATGCCTTCTTTGGTACTTTACTGCCATTTTCGTTTTATCTTTGGAATACGAGGAGTTCAATACACCATTTTTGACAGTATGCCATGATCATCTAACCTGAAGCAACTCCTGAACGTAATATCTAGAATGGAGAGTCATCTCTATACATTTTAGAATTTCAGGTGAAAAAAAATTTTTTCTAGATTTTTCAGGATTTATTAAATGTGTTAGACATAAAAGTCTTTGTAAACAACTAGTCCATGTCTACTTTGAAAGGAAATGAGAGAGAAATTTTCTAGTACTTTATTAAATGTGTTTAGATTTATTAAATGTGTTAGACATAAAAGTCTTTGTAAACAACTAGTCCATGTCTACTTTGAAAGGAAATGAGAGAGAAATTTTCTAGTACTTTGAAACAGTTTTTTTGGTATTCAATGCTGACGATCCATGTGCTGCTTAAACCCCCTTTGTCTCAACATATAATTAATAAAGTAGACATGTACAGAATATTCCATTGGGCAAATCAGGAGTTATTCATAATATCCCACAAATAGCAGCAACTTCACCCCATTCTCTCTCATCCAAAAAAGCATATTTAAATATAAATATGGATAACAGTATTAACAAATTTACTGTATTAAAATTAGTGTCTCAGACTAAAAAAGTTATCTGGGAAAAAATTGACTACCTCATTTCAAACAAAAACCCATTTCAGTTGGATTGTTGATCTAAATATGAAAGGTAACACGACAAAGATTCCGAAAAAAAATAATTTTTTCATGTCCTTGGGAGATGACAAGATTTTCTAAACAGGACATAAAAGCCAATATTGAGAAGAAAAAATTTTGAGGAACTTGGACTATATTGAAACCAAAAACTTTTTTTTTTTTTTAATCAAAAGGTACCATTACAAGACTGGATAGGCAACAGAGTAGGGAAAAAACACTTGCAACTTACTTATTTTATAAATATGAATAGAGAATATTGAAAGAACTTTAATAAGAAAAAGCTGAGCCCCTGATAGAAAAATGGGCAAAAGAGTCAAACAGGAACATCACAAGAGAGGATATCCAAATGGCCAATATACTTAGGAAAAAATGTTCAACCTACTAATCATCAGGGAAATGCAGATTAACACCAGTGAGATACCACTCTACATGCATCAGGATAGATTTGCCAAATTCAGAAAAAAAAAAAAAAAGGAATTTCTAGAGATATTTGAATTTCAGATAATGAATAATCTTTTAGTGTAAGTATGTTCCAAGTATTTGAAATAAATGAAAGTCCTGTATTTTATCTGGCAACACTAGACAGAAAGGCTAAAATGGAAATGATAGCAATATCAAGCATTTCTGATAATGTGGAACAACGAATTTTCTTTTAAGATTTTATTTATTTATTTGAGATAAGGAGAGAGAGCATGTGCGTGCGTGCGTGCGTGCGCACGGGCAGGGGAGAGGGGCAAAGGGAGAAGCAAAAGCAGGCTCTCCTCGAAGCAGGGAGCCCCATGCGGGGCTTGATCCCAAGACTCTGGGATCATGACTTGAGCTGAAAGCAAACGCTCAGCCAACTAAACCACCCAGAGGCCCCTGCAACTGGAATTTTCAAGCAGTGCAGTGTGGAGTGACAATCAGTACAAAATCACTTTAGGAGAACTCTTTGGGACTATTAATTAAAGTCAAAACCAGTAAATCTTAGGACTCAGCAGTTCCTTTCTAAAGAATATACCAATTGAGGGTTGCGGGGGCAGGGTAGGGGGATGGGGAGGCTGGGTGATGAATATTGGGGAGGGTATGTGTTGTGGTGAGCACTGTGTGTTGTGTAAGACTGATAAATCACAGACCTGTATCCCTGAAACAAATAATACATTATATGTTAATAATTTTTTTAAAAATTTTAAAACCTGTTAAAAAATGCTAATCATAAAAAAGAAAGGAAGAAAGAAAGAAAAAGAAAGAAAGAAAGAAAGAAAGAAAGAAAGAAAGAAAGAAAGAAAGAAAGAAAAAAGAAGAAAATAAAGAATATACCAAAAGACATGTATACTAATACTGACCACAACACTCTTGGTATTAAAGCTATTTTTAAAAAAACAAAGCAAAACAAAACCAATATCTATTAATAATGTTACAAATATACTACAATATATTCATACAATGAAATATCAAAAAAACAATAAGGAAGAACAAACTATTGCTACACTCAGCACATTGATAATATTCTCAAACAATGTTGAATGAAAAAAGGCAAATACAACAAATTAATCATTTTAGATGGTTCCACTTGTATAAAGTTCAAGGACAAAGCAGAATTAATCACAGTGTTAGAAAACAACATAGTGGGGGCGCCTACTCTGAGCCTGGGTGACTCAGTCTGTTAAGCATGGGGCTCTTGATTTCAGCTCAGGTCATGATCTCAGGGTTGTGAGATTGAGCCTTGCATGGGGCTCTATGCTGGGCATGGAGCCTGCTTAAGATTCTCTCTCCCTCTGCCACTGGATCGGGCATACACTCTCTCGAAAGAGAGAAAGAAAGAAAGAAAGAAAGAAAGAAAGAAAGAAAGAAAGAAAGAAAGAAAGAAAGAAAGAGAGAGAAAGAAGAAAGAAAGAAAGAAAGAAAGAAAGAAAGAAAGAAAGAAGAAAGAAAGAAAGAAAGAAAGAAAGAAAGAAAGAAAGAAAGAAAGAAAGAAAGAAAGAAAGAGAAAGAAAGAAGAGGAGGAGGAGGAGGAGGAGGAGGAGAGGAAGGAAGGAAGGAAGGAAGGAAGGAAGGAAGGAAGGAAGGAAGGAAGGGAGGGAGGGAGGAAGGAGAACAATCAACATAGTGGTTACCAGGAGGAAGGCAGTGACTGGGGGAAGCACAAGTGGGAGATTTGATAACAATTATTTCTTGATCTGGGCATTGGTTACTTGGGTATGTTCATTTTGGATACCATCATGCTGTATAGCCTTTTGATTTGCATACATTTCTTTGTCCAGGTTCTATGTCAGTAAAAAGTCTTCTCTAGAAAAAAACTAAATTATTCAAAAATTTAGTAATTCGTTATTAGTCCTAAAAAATTTACTTGTGATACATAGGACACCTGATTTCAACTGGTGAGTCATGAGGACACATTCAAGGTGAAGTGCTGTCAATAGCACATCTGTCTATGCTCGAGAGCAGTGGGTCTTGGCACTCCTCCTGTGCCACGGGGTGGGGGGCTGGGGGGTGGGGGTGGGTGGAGCAAAAGTGACGGTTCCAGCAAACACTGTCAGCTGTATGTCTCAGCCTTGTTGAAAACAACTGTTCTGCAGGCTCCCTGAAATCCGTGTCCTTCACTCTATTTTAAACATTCCCTCTCCGGTGTGCTCTGTCTAGTTTGTGTCCTTTGTTCCTCTTCTTAGCAGTTGGCTGGGATTTGACTTTGCTTTCGAGTTTCAATGTTTCCTCTTGTATGCCTCACCTTCCTGCTTTATGCTTGTTAACACTTATGATGATCTGAATCAATACCATATCTTCCTTCCATCCTGGGCCCTGGAATTCTAGTCCTGTAGGAGGCAGATAAAACTAAAAGCATTGTAGCATGAAGAAGGCACATTACTATCTATCTAGTTATATAACTATGGGGTCCTTTTATCTTAGAACAGGAAAACAAGAAGTGACCATTGTGACTCAATCACTTATCACTATCACAAACTCTAATAATTAATAATAATAATGAGAAGAAAAAGGAGGAGGAGGAGAATGCCTTGTATCATTGCTCCTGGTAAGTGGTCCTGGCCCCTGATGTAGTTGAAGATAGATTCCTAGTCTCCTTCTGACTCTTCCTAAACTCCCCAGATTTTATTATTATGTTTTAAATTAGAAACAACTCTTAGCTTTATATGCTCTCCATGACCCTTTCCTGACCTTCTCTAAAGTTGAGTACAGATTCTTTGGAATACATGTTTCGCATGTAGTGGAAAGAATGCTCTGGAGTCAGATGCACTCAGCTTTGCACCCAGGCTTCCCCGCTTACCAGCTATGTGAACTTAAGCAAGTTACTCTCTGAGCCTCCATTTACTCTGATGTTAAAGATGATATTGATATTAAGAGCACAGAGTTATAGTTTGATGAAATGAGGTATAAAGCACTTATCACTTTATTTAGAGCACAACAGATTTTATTTTTATTATTCTTTAATTTAATGTATGTGAAAGAGAGAGAAAGGAGAAGAGCAGGGGAGGGGCAGAGAGAGAGGGTCAGCAGACACCCCCCCCAAACTGCTGCTGAGTGTGGAGCCTGCCCGCAGGGCTCAATCCCAGGACCCTGAGATCATGACCTGAGCCTAAGGCCACAGTCAGACACTTAACTGCCCTAGCCATCCTGACGCCCCACAATAGATATTTTTTTAAAAGTCTTAGTTCCTGCCCTTCATCCTTTCCCTTCCATTCCTATACTTGTGCTCATTGCTTAGCAGGCCATTCCTAAGTTCGTTGATCAAAGGCACAAAAATCTTTTAATTGTGTGATCAGAACAACATCATCACATACGTAGATGCTTGAACATTCCTTTCCTATAGAGATGTCTTCAAATGATAATCTTGGAATGTATTTATTGAACCCCATGCATGAAACATGAGCAAATTGCAGCTGAATAAAGTGATGACAGATGGTGTAGAAAGACAGATCACCTGACAGATGAGGACACGTGAGGGTGGGGGAGAGAAGGGAGAGCAACCTAAACTGTAAGCAGGGTAACATCAAAAGGGTAAAGCAGCACATTCCTTTTTAAGTCTTCTTGTGAATCTTTCTAATATAGTATGGACCAAAATTCCTAAACTATAATTTCGCTTTTCCCAAATATTCTCCTTTTGCTCCCTTTCCATGACAAATGAAAAGGTTAGAGATATGTAATAAATACTTCTTTGTTGAATGAGTTACATAAATGAATGAAATAATGACCAGTACAACGTGTAAAGGGTATGAATTTTGGTACAAGAAAAAATAATCCTAAATCCATGATTCACCACCACTCACTAGCCACGTGCTATTGGAAAATTTAATTCAGTTACATTGCCCAAGATGCAGTTACCTAACTGCTAAATGGGCAGAATAATATCTATTTTGTACGACTGTGGAGAGGATTAAGATGATGTTTATAAAGTTGTTGGCACATTACTCAATAATGTTTATTACTAATCTTACCACCACTATTATCAACACCGCCATTATGTGTCTTGTCCATTTCACATCTCAGTGTCAAATACAGATCCTTTCTTCTCCTCCTTCTTCTTCTTCTTCTTCTTCTTCTTCTTCTTCTTCTTCTTCTTCTTCTTCTTCTTCTTCCTCTTCCTCTTCCTCTTCCTCTTCCTCTTCCTCTCCTTCTCCTTCTCCTTCTCCTTCTTCTTCTTCTTCTTCTTTTTCTTCTTTTTAAGATTTTATTTATTTATTTGTCAGAGAGAGCACAAGCAGGGGGAGCAGCAGACAGAGGGAGAAGCAGCTCCCTGCTGAGCAAGGAGTCCAATGCGGGAGTGGATCCCAGGACCCTGGGATTATGACCTGAGCTGAAGGTACTGAAGGTAGCTGCTTAACCCACTGAGCCACCCAGGTGTCCCGATCCTTTCTTCTTCTGTTTAAAGGCATCAGAGACCCCAAGCTTGAATTCCAACATGATACTAGGTTGCTCTTCAGAGACACATGCTCCCTTGCTGCTTTCAAGAGTCCTGATTTGCTGACTTTTTCCAAGATGAGAGCCCTTGGAATCACAGCCTCCCTCCTTCTAAGTCTTCAAGATTTACATGATCACCTCAGTTTTCTTCTCTGGAGAACTGGAAAAATAACAACAACTTTAGTTCTTCTATATTCAGTGTTTGTATCCATGGCTTAATGGATTTTACTGAATTGAAATAATCCACATACTCTTCAAACTCCAGATGGAAGTAAGATACACTGGCGGGTCTCTTCAGTCATCCAACGTAAAATTTCCCTGGGCTGTTTAAATCAGACGTATGTGTGGTTCATTCTGTGTGAATAGGTTATAGTTCGTTTCCATAACTTAGCTTTGTTTACGGCAGAGCCTCATCTCCCAACACATTCATATAGGTATAAATTCAATAATAGCCGTGGTATTATAAACAAATATTTCTGAAAGCAAAGAGCTACATTTCCTAAAATACGTCTCCCTTGATGACATTTCCTGTTGTGTTTGACCAAAAAAAAAAAAAAAGTTTTTGAAATAAATTCTAATATTTTGTAGTAGAAGCTTCTATTCCCTTTAAAAAAAACATTTCCATAATTTTTCAGCGTTTTGTTGACAATACTTCTGTAACCAGTTTGTGACATCAGCAGGATGGGAATAGGCACAAACATAAACCAGCTTTGTTCCTTCTCCCTAAATGCTCCTTTTGACTTCATCTGTCAAATTGTCTGCTTCGATCCTTGGATGGAAATTACATAGTTTTCCCAGCAACACTCAGGAATTAATGAACGGTGTCATTTTTCAGTGAGTAGAAAGTGTAATCCAATCCAATGTATTATCGTCAATCTCTTATCAGATTAAACCTTCTCTTCTTTCCCAGCTCAGTCCTGCTTCAGGAAAACCTGCAGTAGGAAGGGAGGTGCTGTAGATTTGTGCACTGGTCCGCCACCTACCTGCCTACCTACCCACCTACCCACCTACCCACCTACCTTCCTTCCTTCCTCCTTCCCTCCCTCCCTCCCTTCCCTCCCTCCCTTCCTCTTTTTGTCTTTCTTTTTCTTTCTTTCTTTTTTTCTCTCTCTTCCTTTCTCTCCCTCCCTTCCTTCCTTCCTTCCCTCCCTCCTCTTTTTGTCTTTCTTTCTTTCTTCCTTCCTTCCTTCCTTCCTTCCTTCCTTCCTTCCTTCCTTCCTTCCTTCCCTCCCTCCCTTCCTCTTTTTGTCTTTCTTTTTCTTTCTTCTTCTCTCCTTTTCTTTCTTTTTCTTTCTTTCTCTTTCCTTTCTTTTTCTCTTTCTTTCTTTCTTTCTTTCTTTCTTTCTTTCTTTCTTTCTTCCTTTTTCTTTTCTTCCTTTTTTACTTCTTCCCCTGCATTCACCAAGCCTCTTTGACTCAAGGGTTGGGTACCGGATCAGGAGGTTAAAGGGCACGTGGATTCTCCTTGCCTGGTGCAGTTATAATCTTGTATTGGAGTTCTTGGGTGTGGCAGATTCCAAGTGCTGATTATTTCGCCCCCGAGCAATCTGTGGTGGGTTCTTTGAAGTTCCCCTATTGGAAGTCCCATTAGCAGATTCCTGAGGTGGGTCATATATCTCAGCAGGCCCCTTTTGATGCTTGCCTCAGCCCCTGGCTTCTGGCAGCCACTCCACAGTGACTCCATCTGCTGGGTCACTTAATTCTAGACAGTGCTCCTTTTTAAGGTGACACAAGCTCAGTTTCTTTAAATACAGCTCTCATCTGCTCTATGGAAAACAGGACTTGCAGCTCTGGAAAAGCAAAACATGCTCCAAGCCCCCCTCTTTGCTCTTTGCCACAGATGGCTCAGTAAGCCTCTTCCCTCTAGATTTCTCAAGCAGGAGTTGGGTACCAGGCGCTGCATCCCTCAATTCCCTCAGGGTCCCCAGATCCTCTCCAATTCATCCTTCTCATTTATCATGGTGCTTTGGGACTGGCAGTAGGAAAGGGAGCAGCTATGAGGTGCTCTCACGCTGTAAATACTTTCTCGCAAGAAATCCATGCTCGGCTGTCTCAATCTTCAAGCCTCTTTTTATATGCACTTGAGATAACATAACAATGCATTAGGGATCATGGGACTTTTTTTTTTTTTAGATATCTTTTTTTTTTTTTTAGATTTTATATGTTTATTTGAGAGAGAGACAGAGATCACAAGCAGGGGGAAGGGAGAGGCAGAGGGAGAAGCAGACTCCCCACCCAGGAAGGAGCCTGATGTGGGCCTCGATTCCAGGACCCTGAGATCATGACCTGAGCCGAAGGCAGATGCTTAACCAACTGAGCCTCCCAAGCACCTTTTTTTTTTTTAAAAGATACTGTATTAGTAAGTATCATATAAATGTTAGAACTTCTCTTTAGACTGTGTGATCTTTGAAATCCTTTATTTTCTGTTGTGGAGGCTCAACTGAGATTAAGACAAGAAAAATAAGGGTGCCTTATAACAAATTTCTGATAGGTAAAACATTAATCACAATATAGTTGAAATTTAATAATGAAAGTATTGTCGTTTATGGTACTAACATAAAGAATGCAATGGTACATCAATTAAATCTTAACTATACTGGTTTTTCTCTTAAAGTTTGAAGATCCTCTCTTTCTATTAATGTGACCATACTTATGAGGATAGCTCATCATTTTCCTTTGTAATGGAATAAAAAGTAGTAAGACAAGGTTTCTATACGAGCTGCGGTTATCAATCAAAACACTCATTCTTGAACAGTATAAAAATAACACTTTGGGGCACCTGCATGGCTCAGTCAGTTAAGCGTCTGCCTTCGGCTCAGGTCATGATCCTGGGGTCCTGGGATCGAGCCCCACATCAGGCTCCTTACTGAGTGGGGAGCCTGCTTCTCCCTCTCCCTCTGCCTGTTTCTCCCTCTGTTTGTGTGGTCTCTCTCTCTGTGTCAAATAAATAAATAAAATCCTTACAAAAATAAAAATATCACTTCAAAAGTTATTTGTGCCAACACTTAAATAGATTTAATCATAAAAATTGTAAATGCTTAGGCAGAAAATTGAAAAATATTAAATTCATAATGAGAAGATTGAAATCACCAAGAATTCAGAAAATCAAGGAGCGTTTCTTTTCAATTTTGATGTATAGTCCTCTAGTTTCTACTTTCACAGTGCATATTTTGTTTCTATTAATGAGATCACATTGTGTGTATGCTGTTTATCCTACTTTTTAATTTACTACTGTACTTCAGCATTAATGCATAGGAATATAGGATATAACAAAAATATATATATATTAAAGATTTTATTTATTTGAGAGAGAGAGAGCACGAGTGGGGTGGAGGGGCAGAGAGGGAGCAGCAGACTCTGTGCTGAGCAGGGAGCCTGACACAGGGCTCGATCCCAGGACCCTGAGATCATGACCTGAGCCTAGGGCAGACACTTAACCCAACCAGGGGCCCCACAAATACATTTTAAGGCTGTAGAAAAATCTATCATATAATTGTAGTGTCATATTTATCACATCTTTCTATTGAACATTCGTATAGTTCTCAGGTTTTATTATGAAGCATGCCAAGAAAACTCTTCATACATAAATCAATATATATAGTTCTTTTTATTACTTTGGGGTGCATACCTGCACTGACTGAATCAAAGATCAAAGGGTTGGAACATTTTGAGCTTCTGAAAAAAATATATATACTTTACTTTTTAGATTCCACCAGCAATGTATGAGGATCAATATTACCTAACCCTACAAGATATAGTACACCTTTTTAAATTCAATATTTTCATGCATGAAAATGGTATTTCATTATTAGTATTTTTATTTCGCTGATAATCATGCCTTTTAAGTGGCTTCCATTTACAGCCACATAAAAATCTGGGTCATTGGGAATGCTCAATCTGAAGGGGCCTTACCCAAAATGAAATATTTAATGAGAATATTTTCTAGTAGGTTTTTTTTTGTTGTTTTTTTGTTCTTTAACAATTTTATTGGCCCTGAGGGTGGATCGGTAACTCTGGAAATCTGGGCCCAAATCATGTCACCTTTGGCTCATGTTCTAAAACTCTGGCGCCTTGACTTTTTCTGTCTTCTGTGTGCAAAAGAGCACTAAAGTACCTTCTCAGCTCAGTTCTGGCCCCACTGCGAGCTCAGCCTGTGTCAGTTCCATGGAGGAACAACTCTCCCTTTCCTGCGAGCGTCACCCCAGTGACTCCCCTCACCCTGGTGGCACCATCGCACTCTCTTGCGCAGCAGCTGCCATCCATTTGCAGCTTCTCCAACACGTACAGAACCAGCTCCATCGCCTCTTCCCTCGGCGCTTTGGGCAGCAGCCATTGAGAAGGCCACGCTGTAGACGATGGGAAATCAGGCCCAAGGAAGCTTTCTCCCAGCTCACTGGCTCCCCGTCAGCTGGGCGGCAAGCTCCTCTTCCTCACAGGTTTCATCTTCACAGGGCTCCTCCAGGTCTATGTTTTAAGAATCTCAGCATTTCTTTGTTTCCACAGCCTAAGGATATGAGCTGTTGCCTGCAGTTGTAGCCCCCCCCCCGCCCCGCCCTGTACCTTCCGATTCTTTTTTTACCCTTTTGTTAAGTAGTTAACAACTTTCTATCTAGTTAGCCATTCTGTGTGTTAAATTATTTTTCCTTGAAATAACTGGTGAGATTTCTTTCTTTGGGCTGGACTCTGACTGAGACATTCAGAAAAAAGACAGTAGCAGAAAATATGGTCATATTCTCTTGGTTGAAAATATAGAGCCAGGGACACTTGGGTGGCTCAGTGGGTTAAGCGTCTGCCTTCAGCTCAGGTCATGATCCCAGGGTCCTGGGATGGAGTCCTGCATCAGGCTCCCTGCTCAGTAGGGAGTCTGCTTCTTCCTCTGCTTGCTTTTCCCTCTGCTTGTGCTCTCTCTCTCTCTCTGACAAATAAATAAATAAAACCTTGAAAAAATAAAGTAAAACAAAGAGCCAGATGTCTACTACGAAAAAAGGCCAGATGGTTGACATTTACTCATGTATAAGAACCTTTGAGTTAGATTTGGATTTCATGGCATAAGACATGTAGCATATTATAGAATAACACCTTATAAAGTTGAGAAGTTGAAGATGGCATAAGTAACAATTATGATTTTGGTAGGTGCTATGGATTGAATAGTCTCCTCCCCAAATTCATATATTGAGGCCTTAATCCCTAGTACGATAGTATTTGGAGATGGAGACTTTGGGAGGTAGTTAGGTTTAGATGAGATCACAGTGGTGGGGTCCTCATTTTGAGATTAGTGACTTCTTATTTTTAAAGCAGGCTTCCTGACCAACATGGGGTTTGAACTCATAATCCTAAGATTGAGAGTCACATGCTTTACCACTGAGTCAGCCACATGCCAGAGATTAGTGCCTTTTGAAGAAGAGATACCAGAGCATTTTCTCTCTCTCCCTGCCACGGGAGGACACATCGAGAAAGCAGCTGTCTGTAAACCAAGAAGAGAGCTCTCCCCAGAAACCAACCATGCTGGTACTCTGATCTTGGACTTCCCAGCTTCTAGAATTCTGAGAGAATAAATTTCGATGGTTTAAGCCACCTCGTTCATGGTATTTTGTTAGGGCAGCCTAAAGAGTCTATTACAATACTCCGTTTCCATCGCGTGTGATAGTTTCTATTCCACTTGAAAGAAACTAATTAAAATATAATGGTTTGTGAATTAAGTAATGAAAGAACACGTTTTCAGGGAGAAATCCAAAGGAGAAGAAATGTTCGCCATGCTCATTGGATCAGAGAAACGCTATGGTCTGGAATGACAAAAACCTAAGTGACTCTTATGACTCATTAATTTAGAACGCCATGATATTTCATTCACATATAAAACCATTGACCTTGTGATATAGTCTTCCAGGGTAGTGTGAAACTTGCCCAGGTCATCTTACTTTCTTGTATAAACCACCTCAGTGACCAAGATGCTAAGAACTTACTGAAAGACAAATGGTAAAGAGAGATTTTGATCAGCACCAGACCGAAATTGCAACTGACCCTTCTCTAGCATCAGACCCTACGTGGCCCAAGTACTTTAGCCTTAATTGATAGTATTTTGGTACCCGCATTTCTTGGGTCAGACACTTGTCATCCTGGGAAAGAATTTCAAGTCACAGAGCATTGAGAGGCAGGTTAAAATGACCTTTTATTCTGGCAGTTGGTATAAAACATTATCCATTAAGGAAAAATCAGGAAGTAGAGCACTCCGAAAGCCAAAAGAAGTACTCCTAGAGTGACTATTACTCAGAAACTTTATTACCTACTCAACCACGTAGGAATAAGGCTTCCAAACCCATGCAAACCTGCTGACAGGAGAAACATGACAGAGCAGGTCTTGAAGTAAGAACAGGAACTAGTATAGGATAAAATGTTTGATTAAAGGAAAATAACATGTAAATGAGAGATACAGGATAACAAGTGAGCAAACACTTACTAGTACACATTCAGATTTGTGGCACATGTAGCTACTGGGAAAGAGCTGATTGATGTAGTGTGAGGTCTCCTGAGAAGAGTCTTTGGTTTTGCTGTTGTTGGTTTGGGGAGAGAGCAGAGCAAAGAGAGACAAGGTGAATTTGCAGTTGTGATTATCCATCTTGGATTTTAATTTTTATATGTCAGTTCATATTAAGAGTAAAAATAAGGTATAATCTGTAACACTGTAATTTTTTTTCCTACATCTGAGCTAAATCAGGTCGTTTCCTACTTTTTTTCATTTCTAAGGCGGTTGCATCTAGCACTATTACTTCACAAATATGGAGACAGAGAAAATAGAAATAATATAATGCAGAAATAACAAAGATATTCCTATAGTAACACAATTGCTTCACAAGAGCTTAAAATTATTTTTGGAATTTTATAAAACAATCTTTTTCTTAATAAGTCTTTCTCGGTTCTCCCTAATCCGTGATCTTGTTAGTTGGAACTTGGCACACAGGATCTAAATATTTCCGTAGCAATTGTATAGCAGTTGTTTGGCAGAGTGAATTATTAATAATTTTACTTTAAATGACTAACAGATTTAAAAGTACAGATATTACCAATTCCTTAGTATCACACACAAAAATAAGGGGCCCTATACTACTTAAGATTTAGATCGTGCCTAGCATCTTCCATGACTGGACAGTGTATCACTCTACCAAAACCAGGCTGAGGGAAAGAACAAATCCTACAGTCAAAAGAGAATGAGTGACTAAGGAGGATCTGAGCCTTCTTCTACATTTACGTATTCCAGCCGCTAAACCATCAATAATTCAAAGGAGTTCGTTTCCAGATGGAAATTACCAAGAAACTACCCAGGTTTTAGAAATCCTCAGGATCATGGTAGCCTGAAGTAGGAGGGCAGGATTACCTAAATCAAGGAATGAATAAATAAGTACAGGAATATAAATGTCAGGCCTCACCACTAGTTGCTTATCTGAAGCAAGTAAGCAAAATGCAATCTACTTACTGAACACTTTTGTGACTTATTATTCCTCTTAAATGATATTAACTATTATGTATATCTGATATATATAAAGTGAGTTGTGCTTCTCCCTATTTCTTTATTGGCTTATTTATAGTAAAATAACATAGAAGGATGATTAAAATTGAGGGAAAAGTCACCTGCAATTCCAGAAAGTAACCTATTATTATTTTGTTTATTCCCTTCATGTTACTTTAACGTACATATAGTACATAATTTTAATCTTACTGAAATACTTTTTTCATTTTAATATCTTAAAATTTATTGAATAAAAATCCCATGTAAATATATCCTGTAACTAAATATTTTGTATACAACATAATGTATATTTTACAATAATTATGTAAAATAATTAAACAATTTGTTAGAAAACAAGGCTTCTGATTATTTTTTTAATTAGAAATGGTGATTCTAGAAACAAAGGCAAAAATGAACTATTGGGACTTCCTAAAGATAAAAAGCTTTTGCACAGCAAAGGTAACAGTCGACAAAACCAGAAGACAACTGACAGAATGGGAGAACATATTTGCAAACGACATATCAGATAAAGGGCTAGTATCCAAAATCTATAAAGGACTTATCAAACTCAATACCCAAAGAACAAATAATCCAATCAAGAAATGGGCAGAAGACATGGGACATTTCTGCAAAAACATCCAAATGGCCAACAGACACATGAAAAAGTGCTCAACATCACTCGGCATCAGGGAAATACAAATCAAAACCACAAGGGGATACCACCTCACACCAGTCAGAATGGTTAAATTAACAAGTCAGGAAACAATAGATGTTGGCAAGGAAGAGGAAGGGAAACCCTCTCACACTGTTGGTGGGAATGCAAGCTGGTGCAGCCACTCTGGAAAACAGTATAGACGTTCCTCAAAAAGTTGAAAATGGAGCTACCCTATGACCCAGCAATTGCACTACTGGGTATTTACCCCAAAGATGTAGTGATTTGAAGGGGCACATGCACCCCAATGTTTATAGCAGCAATGTCCACAATAGCCAAACTATGGAAAGAGCCCAGATGTCCATCCACAGATGAATAAAGAAGATGTGGTATACACACACACACACACACACACACACACACACACACACACACACACTGGAATATTATGCAACCATCAAAAATGAAATCTTGCCATTTACAACAATGTGGATAGAACTAGAGGGTATTAGGCTAAGCGAAATGAGTCAATCAGAGAAGGACAATCATCAAATTATCTCACTGATATGCGGAATTTAAGAAACAAGGCATAAGATCATAGGGGAAGAGAGGAAAAAATGAAACAAGATGAAACCAGAGACGGAGACAAACCATAAGAGACTCTTAATCTTAGGAAACACACTGAGGGTTGCTGGAGTGGAGGGGGGTGGGGGGAATGAGGTAGCTGGATGATGGACTTTGGGGAGGGTATGTGTTGTGGTAACCACTGTGTATTGTGTAAGAGTGGTGAAGCACAGACCTGTACCTGTACCCCTGAAACAAATAATACATTGTATGTTAATTAAAAAAACAAAACAAAATGATGATTCAATGAATACCTTTATTCACACACTTTTTGGGTTTACAGTTTTTAAGTCTTAAGAAACACAGCAAAGATAAAAGCACATAATGAGAGTCAAGTCTATAGCTTGAAACTCATTAATACAATAACGGTTAGCCACGGTAAATTAACCAGACTTGCTAATGTAGTCTTCATTAGCTAAGTTAGTGTTTTCTTTAATATGACCTTCAGAAAATTATGAGAAAAGAGCAAGAGGCACTTCACGGTGGTTCAACTTCCCGAGTTCAATTTCTATCTCTAGATAGTTTCTCCTTGGCCTGATTGGAGACCCCTGGGTAAATGCGGTGACTGACCGCTGTGGAAAATGAAACCAGGGCAGTGGTAAGCTTTGAAATAAATGGACTTTTGAGGCAGGATATTAGTGGGCTCATTGGATGAGTGCAATGTGAGTGGGGAAGGAAAATGTAAACAAAAATCAAGAAATTCCAGTGAAGATAGTGAGACCCTGAGGTAAGAAAAACAAATTTTATGAAGTTTTTCTTGAGAGGCTCTTAGATTTCATGACCAAAATGCGGCAAAAGGAAGTCAGAGGAAGAAAAGAAGACCTTGGTTACATTTTAGCTTCTCCAACTGCCATTCAAATATTCAGAGTGAGGAGGGGAAGCGTATTCTGTCTGAGTCTAAGAAAAATTAATTTTGATTCAGTTGGGACTCTTTAAAACAGACATTTGGCTACTTCCTAGTGACCTGGGACCAACAAAATCTGTTTTTGCCAGTTTATCATTAGCTTAATTTGAATCAAGCTGCCAAAATATTATTTTAATGGATTTTATTGGTCAGTTTCAACTCCAGGTTAAACACAGATGTATAAATTCATTTAACCTCAATTTAGTCTTATTTATAGTATACATACAGCCCACATAAATTCTAAAAAAACTTCCAGTCCCTGAACATATTTTTAAGATAAGTTGAACTTGACTAAATTTTTCCAAGAAGGGTTTCCATGGATTTTTGAAAATAAACTTAAATGTGCCCACAAAAATAGGACATTATTAAATATTCTTCCTGATCCTCTCTTGACTCTTTCCAAAACAAAAATTGAAACTTCGCTTGACCTCTTGTACCATGGTGTTTACTATGTATTCCAAAACTAAATTCTATTATCACAAATAAAACATTCAATAAAACAGCTGCCATGGAAAACTGATTTTGAATGGGGCATTCCAGAGTTTAGCTGTATCTTCAGCATCATCAGATAAAGCTTAAGCTCTCATAGGGTGTTTGCTAATGAACAATTTTCATGTTCCTCCTCCTCCCCCCCTCCCCCTTCTCCTCTACCACCTCCTCCTCCTCATTCTTCTTTTACAATTTTTATTCTGATTAAGTTAGTATTATTTAATATAGTACTAGGTAATATCATTTGTTAGCTAAATGAAACTTTGACTGAAATTGAGAAAAACCTGACAGGAATCTTTTTATTCAATTGATGATGTAGAAAGGGCATTTTATTTTTTTTAATTATTTTTTTAAAGATTTTATTTATTTATTTGACAGGGAGGGCGAGAGAGCACAAGCAGGGGGAACAGCAGAGGGAGAGGGAGAAGCAGGTTCCCCGCCGGGCAGGGAGCCTGACGAGGGGCTCAATCCCAGGACCCTGGGATCATGACCTGAGCCGAAGGCAGATGCCTAACCATCTGAGCCACCCAGGTGCCCCTAGAAAGGGCATTTTAAGCTAACTTAATGGCCTCCGCAAATTTTATTTGATTCATATAAGAAAGCCCCTTGATTGTTATGCATTTTGAGTTGGTTTTCATTTGTTCCCCCATCTCTTCTACAACTGCAAGGGGCAGATAGCCATTATGCCACATGAAACCTCCTTGTCCAGGCTCTTGGGCACTTGGGGTGTCTCCAGGAGTGAACTGGGTTCTCCAGGCACTTGGGTTGCTCACAGGAATGGACTGCTCAGCAATTTGGACACTCATCTTCCATGCTATTTTACTGATGGCAAGTCAAAAGCCAGGATGGAGCCATTCACTGAAGTAGGGTTACAAGCTTTTGTTTTTTTCTCCCTTCAATGATGGGATAAAATTATAAGCAAGAGTGTGTTTTTTAAGGGACAGTGGGGAAGATTGACAGAGGATATCTTTTAAATTTGTTGTATCTTCCCAGATATAATCAAGTCACCATCTCAGACATTGGACAATGTTACCATAGACACTCATTTAACCTGTAGATATCAGATTTCAATGGTAACAGCATCTATTATAAGTTGTGAACACTTACGTAACAACATTTATTGTGTACCAAACAGTATTAACAAAGTACATCATCTGAACTGGTGCATTATCACCCCACTTTGTAGATGAGAAATCTGAAGCTCAGCTTAAAGAAGTTTAAGTAACTTGCTCAAGGTCACACAAAAGAAAAGGGTCAGGGTGGAGATGCAACCCCAAGTCATCAGGCTCTAACGTAACATGCTACGATGATCTTTGGTAATTTGTCCCTCTGTCACAAACAGAAATTATTTTATTTTATTTTTAAGATTTTATTTCTTTACTTGGCAGAGAGAAAGAGCAAGAGAGTGCACAAGCAGGGGGAGTGGCAGGCAGAAGGAGAGGGAGAAGCAAATTCCCTGCGCAGCAGGAGGAGCCCGATGTGGGACTTGATCCCAGGACCCCGGGATCATGACCTGAGCCCAAGGCAGTCTCTTAACCAACTGATCCGCAAACAGAAATTTTAAAATAACCTTGATTTTTCTATTTGTGGTTTTGAAGAATGTAAGACTCTAGACTTTATTCATAAGGACTGGTTCAATGTCTTAAGCAGAAAGCATGATATATCTGAGAATGTCTGAAAGCCGTACATTCCTCAACAAATTATTATACACGAGGTAATTTAAGAAGCTAGAGTTAAGAAGAGCAAATGAAGAGATGAATGTGGTATCTGATTTGTGACCCAGCCCTAGGGTCAAAGGGACCTCTTCCTTGTTTCTTATTGGAACGGTTACTAATTATAAGTAATTGCTATGTGCCATACATTGTGCTAAACACTTTGATTGTAAGGTATGATTTAATCAGTACCTTTTGCAATTTATAGATGAGACAGCAGAGGCGCAGGGAGTTATACAATTCACCAACTCTTGCACAGCTAACAGGTGGCAAAATATTGCCTATCTTGCAGTTACATTATAAGGATTAAATACAGTGTACATAAAGTTCCTGACACATAGTAGGCACATAATAAATACTATCTGTTATTACTGTAAATTCTAACATTGTAAAAGTTCTAGTCTCCTTGTCAAAACAAAACAGATCCAAATATATTGTGAAAATTAATAAAGGGAGACCTCGCCAAAGTAAAGCAGGGAGGCTAGAAATTGACTCAACATCAATTACAGAAAGACTTGTCAATTACAGGCTCCAACAGAGATCTGAGCTACAATCCTCAACAAAAGATTCCTCAGCAGGAAATAATCATCAATTACAAGTCCCCAGAGAAAAAGATGGACATTGTATCTCCTACATGAAATTGACGACTCCTGCAACTCAGCCCTGGAGAATGTCATCACCCTGAACTCTTCAATGGACTTTCTTTCTAAAGAAACCCTTGAAATTTCCTCCTTCTTCTCCCATGAAATAACAGTTCTCTTCTTTGTTGGATTTGACCCCCAGGCTGTTTGAGTCTGGAGCTTGTGTTTTTGATGTAAAGTAATGGTACCAAATTTTTCCACAATATATCTGGCGCAAGAAAGACTGAATGTAACGGATGTCCTTAACCCTGGAAGAGTGATATTTTCCACAAGGATTCTGGTAACATTGACAAGCAAGCCACCATCCATATGTAGCTTTGCAGTAACAGACACCAGTGTGTTAGAGGAAGGAGGAGAGCATGTATGAAACGCTCTTGGAGACTCCTCATCAAATGTGCGAGGAGTTCAACTGAAATCTCATAGTAAATGGCAGCAAATACTTAGCCAAATTTCAGTATTAATGTTACTGTGCCCCATTTGTATCTATATGCTTGAATAGTCTAAGGACATTTGCATTCTTAGAGATCCTTTTATAATATAAATTAGCAGAAATATGTTGGGCTCAGATTAAATGAATAGCCATGCACAATAAGAACCCCTAGGGTATATAAAACTTGCATCATTAGAGAAAGAAAATTTTTGTTTTTAGAAATCATCTCTAAAGTCTGCATCTTTGGATATGGACTACAGAGTACCGAATCCCTCCATCTCTTTTTTGGACATGATACTCCTTTCTACGCGAGAAAACTGCAAACACGCCTGACATATTGAGAAGGTATTTCCACTTAGCATTGAAAGACTCCCTTCTTCCCCCCAGATTTCCTAGCTAAGTGTACATGGCTGCCGCTCTTTGTCTGTCTCCATCATTTCCTGGGACTGTGACCTTCCCTTGGTCTGGAACAACTTCTCAAGCCTTCTCTTTTAAGACTTCTGTCTGTGATAATGTATCAGAAGCATTTAGCTCCGTGCCTCGGCCACAGCCTGGCTCAACAACAGACTTTGCATGTAACAGAGGCTTAGGGCAGTAATCTTGTTTGAAGGCAGGAACCAGGTGGTTTATCTTGGTACGATATTTGCTTAGAAAGCACATTGCTTTTACTTACCTGTAATATTGATTTGAGGTGGCCTTGGAAAGGCTGTTGGACAGTGTGAAGGGACTTACGGCCTCAACAATTCTTTCCCGAATTAGTGTGAGTAGCAAATATTTCAGGGTTTGTTGAAATTCATCTGAGCCTTTTATTGTGACACCTGAGATTTAAATGTAAATATTTGACAGATAGCATGAAAGGAATGATAGAAAATACATTGGTCAGCTTTCAGTTAATAGAATTTCACTGAATTCTTTTTTTTTTTCTTAATAGAAGAGTAGAGCAAGAACTTGAGTGACATTATTACTTAATCTCTTATCTGTTGGTATCAGTGGAGGTACAACAGAGAACTCCTTTTACTCAGGTGACTTATGTGAACTGATGGCTATAACCGAGTTATGGTGGAGATTTGTTCGCTATCTCCATAGGCACCTTTTGTCCTTCCCTTATTGCATAGTTGCAGTTGTGTCATCCTCTCTCCAACTCTAGGGGTGAGCCCTGGTTGTCTGAGGCACTCAGAGCAATCCCTTATCCCTTGGCCACAGTTTGCTTTCTTGGATGGTTAAGGAATCCAGGCAGAAACCAGTCCACACATGGCTCCCAGGGATTGCATCAGAAGCAAGCATGTCATGAAGAAGAAACCAATTGGAATTGAACTCAGAACTTTCTTTTTGCTGCCTGTGAGAAGAGATGCCTTCTTTCACCCTGCATGTGAACGAGGTAGAATATACCCAGGGGCGCTATGGTCTTCCACGGAGGAGGGGGTGTTGAGGAGAAACCTGGCACGTGGAGAACAGAGTCTAGGGCATCCGTCACAAAGAAGTAGGACGTGAACCTTGACCAAATCATGCCTGAAGTTTATCCTTCTGGGCCTTCAGTTACATGAATTAATAAATAACCTGGGTTGACTAGACCTGATACTTTTCTATTACTTGCATCCCAAAGCATAACAATTGTGGGAGCGTACAGCCAATGCCATTTTGGTGTGTTTTTGTAAGAATAATATGCTATCATTTCTTGGGTGAAGAACTTTGGGATTTGTTTTCAAGGATTTACATAGTTTTCTTCATTAATATTTATAATGGTTGGTGCAGCAGAAGTATATAGTTTTATGATTATCTTTGCTTCAAAAGGAAATTGCGATACAGAGAAATGAAGCATTTTGTTGCAATCCACTCCCTAATTATGAAAAGTTAAATTAGAGAAGAGGGTGTGTAGGAAAATAGAGGGGAAAGGTTGAATAACACACAGTCATTTAAATGGGGGGAAAAGCATAAATGGAAAATCTCATTTTATTTCATTTCTCTTTTTATCAAATTAAGGAAAAAACATATGGGTTAGATCTCATAGAGAGAAAACATCTATGTCTTTAGTCTCATTCCAATACTTCAAACTCCACAGTAATTAAAGTCCTTCAAAGCTTAATACGCTGAAGCAAGAAGGAGTATACAGGCCTAGCCGAAAGCTGGATGCAAAAGAGGATTACCAATAAGATGGTCATTAATATCTTCTTTATTATTCCCATTTTTGGGATTTTTCAAGTTCCCATGTTATTAGAAATAAGAATGAATAGTACTTTTTTTTTTTTTTTTTTTTTGGTAATCCATGAACTAACTAGAAGCTAGTTAAAGGAATCCTGGCAGACAGTGGCATTCCTCCCCGGTTTGGGAGAATAATCCAGGGCGATTCTTCATAATGAACAGGATAAGGCTGGATCAGGGGCTATGGCGACCACCATGTCAGCCTCTAGATTTTAGTTCCGCACTGACTGGAGCCACAGAGCCATGCTGTAAGCCTGGGTGAGTCATGGTTCATTAGCTGATAGTCATTTCATTGCTGGAACTTTCCATCTACAAATGGCAAAATTAGAGTGCTCAAAGGTCCCAAGAGTTAAAGGAACGAGCTCCCAATTAAAGCTCAGCATTTATACGGATAAATGCGAGAGGAAGTACTCTCCAGAGTACTAAAATGCTCTCGTCTGATAAAGCATGGGTAGTTTGAGACAAGCAAACGTGTGGCATTCTCAGTCTTTTTCTTAGCTGCAAAAAGTTGAGCCTTGGTTTGTAGTCAATATCTAGGTTGCTTCCTTGCTCTCTAAGTCTGCCATGGTAAATTATTTTCTCATTTATATTAAGTGGCATTATATTTTATGGAAGGTTGTTCAGATTTTTTCATAAGAAAAATTGTATTACTTAAGACACTTTTCCTCACTCTGGTGCCTCTAAAATAGAAGCACTAATTTTTTAAAGACATGAAGACTTTTTATGTTTGGCCATATGTAATTTTGAATCATCATATTAATACTGATTACAAATAGCTTCCAGATTGACTAAGTCATCTATTATAGTCGATGACATCGCTCTCTGTATACCTGAAGCCGCTGAAAGAGACTAGCATTTGTATATAAAAACTTGTAATAAATGCCTGTATTATTCTCCAGATAATACAGGCACTGTAATTCTTTTTTTTTTTTCTTCAAGATTTATATATTTATTTGAAGGGTGGGGAGAGGGATGGAGGGAAGAAGGAGAGAGAATCCAAGCAGACTCCCCGCTGAGCACAGAGCCCAACGCAGGGCTCCATCTCACCAACCTGACATCATGACCTGAGCCAAAACCAAGAGTCTGACACTTAACTGACTGTACCACCTAGGTGCCCCACAGACACTGTAATTTTTTTTTTAAGTTTTACTTATTTATTTGACAGAGAGAGAGGCAGCAAGAGAGGGAACACAAGCAGGGGGAGTGGGAGAGGGAGAAGCAGGCTTCCTGCTGAGCAGGGAGCCCCATGCAGGGCTTGATCCCAGAACGATGGGATCATGACCTGAGCCGAAGGCAGACGCTTAAGAACTGAGCCACCCAGGCGCCCCAGACACTGTAATTCTTACCTCTGACCTTGACCAAAAAGATTTCTTTACTTTATTGCTCAAGGTTGTGAAAATATTCTCATTTCTGGTTTTCCTTAACACATTTTTTTTTTAAAGATTTTATTTGTGAGACAGAGAAAGAGAGAGCATAAGCAGGGGGAGTAGCAGGCAGAGGGAGAAGCAAGCTCCAGGCTGAGGAAGGAGTCCAATGTGGGACTCCATCCTAGGACCCTGGGATCATGACCTGAGTTGAAGGCAGACACTTAACGCACTGAGCCACCCAGGAGTCCAAACACATTTCTTTTTTTTCTTTTTTTTTTTTTTATTAGTGTTCATTTGGTCAGGAACGATACACTCAACACTCTGAAAATACAATTTTCTCAAGGTCCCATCACATGAAAAGCTAGTCATGTGCATACTGTCAAATCAGATTTCAAAAAATCACAAGTATGAGGTCCATATCATAGAGGGCTTTGTTGAAACCATCAGGAACAATATGGAAAGCTCATGCTTTCTTCTAGGCACTTATGAAGACCTCCATATTTGTCTAAGTTGATTCATTTTCAGCAAATCACAGAAAGGGACAGCAGGTTGTACACACTCTGTCTACTGACAAAAGGGTTACTTAAATTATTTTGATTTGGGCAGGTGGAAGGACTTTTTTTTTTCAGTGTATGTGTTGTAGCATAAAAGAGGGACACAGATAATCGAATAAGACCTCAGGCACTCTTTGTGACTTATATTTGGCAGATAAAGAGAATATAATTTTTCCTTCCTACGTTTTCAGGCTTTACTCCATTTGTAGTATCTGGCCACGTATACATATGTGGTTCCTTCACGGCAATATCACAATTGAGATTCTTTCCCCCCACCCCCTCACCAATTGCATAAGAGAAGGAGACTGAAAATTTTGAACCTAACACATAAAAATAGAAATCAAAATGATATCAATTCTTATTTATCTCTAAAAAAATGTTAAAACAACAAAATACAATTTTATTTAAAAATAATTTTACCGGGGCGCCTGGGTGGCACAGCGGTTAAAGCGTCTGCCTTCGGCTCAGGGCATGATCCCGGTGTTCTGGGATCCAGCCCCACATCAGGCTCCTCCACTATGGGCCTGCTTCTTCCTCTCCCACTCCTCCTGCTTGTGTTCCCTCTCTCGCTGGCTGTCTCTATCTCTGTCAAATAAATAAATAAACTCTTTAAAAAAAAATAATAATTTTACCAATATATTGAAGTATCCTAACTAAATTTTTATTTTCATCATTTATTCATGACTATTCACAAATGTTTATGCATAAATATGACATTAATAATTGTAACCAAGTAATGCATGTTTCTTTATTCTATGAAGTTTATAATTATTTTTCCCATCTATATAATATTTTACCTAATTGATGAGCCATAATTTATTTGAACACCCCTATGGAGTCAGACATGTAGCTTTTGGTAAGATTTTGCTCTAATGGGTGCTCTTAGGATTAGCAGCTTCATTCATAAAGCTTTTGCTTTTTCAAAAATAAATTTCCAGTAGAAAAGTTACTAGATCGTAGTGAAGATAATTTTCATTTTTCCTAATACAATTTCTTAAAAAATTGCTCTATTTTATTTATTTTTGAGAGAGAGAGAGCATGGGGGAGGGGCAGAGGGAGAAGCAGACTCCCCACTGAGCAGGGAGCCAGATGCGGGGATGGATCCCAGGACCCTGAGATCATGACCTGAGCTGAAGGAAGACATTTAACCAACTGAGCAACCCAGTTGTCCCTAATTTATATTATTTTAATTGCTAACGAGAATGGACATTTATCTATGTATTTATTTACCATTTTCATTCCTTTGTGTGTAAATTTTCTGCTCATATATTCTGGAGCCAGTCTTGAAAACAGAGATTCCATGGTCACGGTGGCTCCAGTTGACCTACATAAACTGCTCCAACATCTTAAGTAAGTAGGACTATCACTCGTAATCTCAATTTCTTTCTTTCTTTCAAGATTTATTTATTTATTTATTTATTTATTTATTTATTTATTTATGATAGAATGAGAGAGAGAGTGCACCTGAGTGGGGAGGTGGGGCAAAGGGAGAAGCAGACTCCCTGGGAGTCTGATGTGGGACTCGATCTCAGGACCCTGGGATCATGACCTGAGCCAAAGGCAGAAGCCTAACCCACTGAGCCAGCGAAGCGTCCCAGCGTCCTCTTAGTTTCTTATGCTCTGATCCAAAATTGTGCTTCAGGGGGCAAAGATTTCTCGTAATGCCTCCCAGGTAGTTATCACTTCTGGGAAAAAGGTCCCAAGGCCATGGAAAAAGGAATATTTGTAGCCACAGCTACCAATCACCCAGGAGAATCCACAACACTATTCCCTGTTGTGTCAGCTTGTAGAACTCACCAGACATTTGGAGTGGATTAAATAGGTGAGATAGGTAGACTTCAACAGCTCAAAAATATCCATTTCTGCCGCGTTTCCTGCTATCCTTTTACTTGTGTCGAGTTAGTTGTCATGTTAGATGAGCTCGAGCTACCCCTCCAGTGAGTCACCATGCAGTTTGGGTGTGCCTTCTAGGGAAAAGGGCACTGCCTGGAAAGCTTGTAATGGGGAGCTCTGTGGACGGAGTACGGCAGCAGTCCCTTGCCAGATGCTTTGCCTCAGCTGATTTGACTACGAGCCCTCAACGGAGAAGGAACAAGCTCCCAGGGCATAGAGTTTAAACATGAACACATTTTGTACTATCATTCTGATCATCAAAAAGAATGGAAATACCTCTAGGGACCAAGATTCAAGTTAGGGTGGATGATTTTGCCCAACATTTCTTTTTTAAATTTATCTGTTTGGGGGGAAGAGAGAGAGGGAGGTCCTGAGCAAGGGAAAAGGTAGAGGGAGAAGCAGACTCCCTGCTGAGCGGAGAGCCCTGATGCAAGACTCAATCCCAGAACTCTGGGATCATGACCTGAGCTGAAGGCAGCTGCTTAACCCACTGAGCCACCCAGGTGTCCCTTGCCCAACCTTTCTGTCAGTCTTAAGCATCCCTAGGCTCACAAGTATTTTATAGAAAAGCAAGTCCATGAAAAATGCACTGTGGTCTCTGTAGTCCATTTCTTACAGAAATGCAGTGACCATATACATGGCAAATCTTGCAGAAACTGAACACAAATATGTAGAAATCTGAATCTCCTTCCTCAGTAGATTTTGAGAGTAGTGTTTACACTGGGTAGCTGAATATTGTTCATGTGTGTTTGATTTTTAATTGGCAAAATGGGATTTTTTCAAAATAAAAATTTGGTAATGTCTTAGTCCAGGCCCATAACTTCACATTTTCCACCTTGTGCTATGTCCAGCTGCTCGTGATTTTGTGTTGCCCCTCGTTTTCTGGGCCTTTGCCTCTTCTGCCTGTAGAGATGCTTTTTTCTTCCTCTGGATAGCACCCAATCATTCTCAAGCACGGCTTCCCTTGGAAAGCCTTCTTTTTCTTCTTTTCCCCCAGCTTTATTGAAATATAATTGACATATAACATTGTGTAAGTTTAAGATGTATAACGTGCAAGTATCTATTATAAAGATTACCACAATAAAGTTAGTTATCACCTCCATCGCCTCATGTAATTTTATTTTGTGTGTTGAGAACTTTTAAGATTTACTCTCTTGGGGAATTTCAAGTATACAATACAGTATCATTAACTATAGTCACCATTTTATACCTTAAATCCCCCGAACTTATTCATCTTGTAGCTGGAAATGTGTACCTTTGGCCAACAGCTCCCCCTCCACCCCCAGCCCCTGGTAACCACCAATGTACTCTGTTTATAGGTGTGACTTTTTCAGATTCCCCACATAAGTGAGCTTCTACAGTATTTGTCTTTCTGTCTGACTTACTTCGCTTAGCTTAATACTCCCATGGTTTACCCATGTCATCACAAAAGGCAGGGGTTCCTTCTCTCTCTTTTTTTCCCCTCTTCTTTTTATGGTTAAATAATACTTCATCATGTGTGTGTGTGTGTGTGTGTGTGTTTACCATATTTTCTTTAGGGATTCATCCACCAATAGACACTTAGGTTGTTTCTATGTCTTGGCTATTGTGAAAAAAACTGCAATGAATCTGGGGTGCAAATATCTTTTTGAGATAGTGATTTTATTTCTTTCAGATATTTACCTGAAGTGGAATTACTAGATCATACGGTAGTTCTTTTTAAAATTTTTTGAGGCGCCTCCGCACTGTTTTTCACAGTGGCTGCACCAATTGACATTCTTACATCCCTCCTTGCTCTGTCCCCCTAAGCTAACTGCTTTCATAGTATTGTGTATAGGATTAATTATACCACACCATAGTTCAGTATTTAATTCCCTGTTTCCTTCACTACACTGAGTAACTTGAAGGAAGAAAATACCTATTTTATTATATTATAAATAGTGCTTGGCATATACTAGATTCTTAATAAAAATGAACTGAAGGAATAAATTACAGAAAAAAAGAAGTTGGGACTTTCAGATGAAAAGGCCATGTCCACAATAGTAAGAGTAGGGGCATGTCTACAAAAAAGAGAGCAGTGTGAGACGCTTGATAGCTCCTATCTGAATCTTCTCTCTTAAATGCCCTGTGGACCTGCTTAACACATCTTCTTTTCTCAACTATACACTGTTATAATCATTCATTAACTGCTTTATGAATCTCTACAATATAGTGCTCCTGCTTACAATGAGCAGGGATTTACGTAACCATTGACTGATGTTTAATAACAGAGAACAAAGGAAGTCAATTCATAGGCAAGTAAACTCATCTTTTAGTAAATACATGAATACCCGTTATTATCTTAAATAAATTATGATTGAAATGTTGAACGATGACTGAATTATAACGCAGTGCTGATGGAACAATGGGATTGCTAGGGTGGTATTTCCTATTGTTTCTTTTCTATATTGCTGAGGTGGTATATGTGAGATGAGAAGTGTTGGGGTTTTTTTTGTTTTTGTTTTTGTTTTTTTTATCTTAGCTGGCAGGGCCAAAAAAACAAAAAACAAACAAACAAACAAAAAACCAAATACTTGTGTAGATATTGCCAAAAGTAAGAAGTGTTGTCATTTACACTCAGAGAAATTGACAATGTCTATTCAGGTCCTCTGCCTATTTTTAATTGGATTGTTTGTGGGGGTTTTGATGTTGAGTTGCATATGTTCTTTATATATTTTAGATATTAACCCCTTGTTGGATATATCATTTGCAAATATCTTCTCCCATTCTGTAGGTTGCCTTTTAGTTTAGTTGATGGTTTCCTTCGCTGTGCAAAACTTTTTGTTTCGGTGTATTCCCAATAGTTTAATTTTACTTTTGTTTCCCTTGCCTGAGGAAACATATCTAGAAAAATGTCTTTATGACTGATGTCAGAGAAATTACTGCTTATGTTTTCCTCTAGGAGTTTTATGGTTTCAGGTCTCATGGGTCTTTAATTCATTTTGGGTTTATTTTTGTGTGTGGCATAAGAAAGTGGTCCGGTTTCATTCTTCTCCGTATTGCTGTCCAGTTTTCCTAACACCATTTATTGAAGAGACTGTCTTTTCCCCATTGTATACTCTTACCTCCTTGTTGTAGATTAATGGACCATATAAGCATGCCTTTATATCTGGAATCTCTATTCTGTTCCATTGATCTATGTGTCTACTTTTGTGCCAGTATCATACTGGTTCGATTATTACACCTTTGTAGTATATCTTGAAATCTGAAATTGTGATACTTCTGGCTTTGTTCTTTTTGGCTATTCAGGGTCCTTTGTGGTTCCATACAATTTTCAGGATTATTTGTCCTAGTTTTGTGAAAACTGTTAGTATTTTGACAGCGATTGCATTACATCTGTAGATTGCTTTGGATAGTATGGACATTTTAACAATATCAGTTCTTCCAATTCATGAGCATGGAATATTTTTCCATTTATGTCATCTTCAGGGTCTTTTACCAACATTTAATAGTTTTCAGAGTACAGGTCTTATAGCTCCTTGGTTAAATTTATTCCTAGGTATTCTATTCTTTTGGTGCAATTATGAATGGGATTGTTATCTTAATTTCTTTCTGTTTACTTCATTATGAGTGCTTAGAAATGCAACAGATTTCTGCATATTGCTTTTGTGTCCTACAACTTTAATGAATTTATCAGTTCTAGTAGTTTTTTCGTGGAGTCTTTAGGATTTTCTATATATACTATCACATCATCTGCAAATAGCGAGTTTTACTTCTTCCTTACCAGACACATGAAAAGATGCCCAATATCACTAATTATTAGGGAAATGCAAATTAAAACTACAATGAAATATCACCTTACATCTGTCAGAATAGCTAAATTAAAAAAAACACTAGAGATAAGAAGTATTGGTAAAGATGTGGAGAAGAAGGTACCCTCATGTACTCTTGATAGGAATGCAAATTGGTGCAGCCATTGTGGAAAACAGTATGAAGTATTCTCAAAAAATTAAAAATAGAATTATCATATGATCCAGGAATTCCATGGCTGGGTATTTACCAAAAGAAAATGAAGACACAATTCAAACAGGTATATACACCCCTACATTTATTGCAGTATTATTTACAATAGCCAAGATATGGAAGCAATCCAAGTGTCCATCCATAGACGAATGGATAAAGAAGATGTGAAATATATATATATATATAATTTTTATAATTTATATTTATATATATAATTATATATATATAATGGAATTACTCAGCCATAAAAAATAATGAAGTCTTGCCATATGCAAGAACATGCATAGACCTAGAAAGTATAATGTTAAGTGAAATAAGTCAGTCACAGAAAGACATATACTATATGATTTCACTCATATGTGGAATTTAAGAAACAAAACAAATGAACAAACAAAGAAAAAAAAGAAAAGATTGATTCTTAAGTACAGATAACTGGAGGTTAATGGAGCGGAGGTGGGTAGGAGGTGGGGGAAATAGGTGAAGGGGATCAAGAGTACACTTACTGTAATGAGTACTGAGTAAGGTACGGAATTGCTGAATCACAATATTGTACACCTGAAACTAATATAACATTGAATGTTAATTATACTTCAATAAAAAAAGAAAATATCTTATTCGGAAAGGCAAAATCAAATGATTATACATTAGTACCTATTTAACAAGAAATGGGCATGGCTATGAATAAAACTTTAAAACTCTACTGAGAGATATAACATTGAAAAATACTTTAGTAAATGCAGAGACACAGTGCTCTTCAAAAGGAACTTAGCTTGTTAAACATGACAATTATCCATAAATTAACCTATGATTAAAAAAATAATATGGGGACAAGATTGCATAGATAAAGTCTCAAAATAACACCAATTTTTTTCTTTAGAAACATAAACATACAAAAATACCCAGAAAATTTTTGAAGCAGTTAAGTATTGAGTTAGTATCAGAAATTAAAACATACTATGAAATTACAGAGATTAAAGTGGTTTATTTCCGGAGAATATAGAAGAGTTGAGCAAAATAAAAAGTCTAGAAATAGGCATTAGTCAATGAGAGATTGAAAACTAATAGAAAGTGTTCAAAGGATATGATGAAACATTTCAAAGGAAAAGAAAGACAAATGGCTGATAAACAGAGAAAAATGTTCATCCACTCCATTAATATATGTAAATTAAAATAATAATTTATCTTTTTTAAAAATGTCAGATAACAAATATTATAAGGATTGATAATCTAATCAGTAATCTCAGTGAGGATGTTGGTCAATGGGTTTTCTTATACACCGTTGATAGGATGCTAAAGTGTTTGCCATATTTCTGGTGGATATTTGGGCAATAGCTGCAAAAATGAAAGTGTATGTTCCCTTTCATTCAGAAATCTCGTTATCTCATTTTTTTTTTGCATTGCCTGGTTGCATCTTTATTTAATCATTAATAT
Organism: Ursus americanus; assembly: GCF_024610735.1. Lineage (NCBI taxonomy): Eukaryota > Metazoa > Chordata > Mammalia > Carnivora > Ursidae > Ursus > Ursus americanus. Next base: position 60,440,332 of record NC_142139.1, read on the forward strand.
TTAATAATAATTAATAATGGACACATTTCTTTTTTCATTGTTATAAACAATGTCAGGATGAACATTCTTGTAAGTACATCTTGGCACACCTAATGCCAACAGAAAAAAATATTATTAAGTGAAATAGCTGAGTCTAATACTGATCAAGAGGCATACACATTTTAAAAGCTTTTGATACACCCTGGAGCAAGAACATTTGTGGTTAGCAGTTTCATATGTTTGTCAAAAAAAAAAAAAGAAAGAAAGAAAGAAAGAAAATAGCCACTAAGCTGGTGACATTATCTATCTATAAAAATTCGCCTAAAGGACTGATTATATCTTGAAGGCTGGCTGCCTTCCATAACTATCAGCCAACAGCTCCGTCGTGATCGAGGTAGAAAGACTTGCTTCACTTGGTCGAAATCAAGCTTAGTGCTGAGTTCTTTGGGCTTAGCCTCGCCTACCACACTTTAGGTCTTTTTAAAAACTGTGAAATAAACAGCGAGAGATTAAAAGATGAAAGTTTAATCGAGAGGCCCACTTTTAGTTATTATAGGATGATTGTGCTAATGATACTGCCATTCAAAGAAGTCTTCAAACACACAGACCTTTAACTGAATCTCTAGTGCTTAAGCTTTTAAAGTGTACCGCAAGAGTTTTTTCTTGAGACCAAAAAAGGGCACCAACAGTTTGATATGTCTTATGTCAGTATCACTGAAAAAATTGCAAGTAGTCATTATTAGTGATTTTTCCTGTGCACATATGTGGAGACGTTTTCCAATGCACATGTAAAATATTTGTGGAACATAGTTTATTTTAAAAAGTAAGTAAAATGATAAATAGAAATGTCTATTGGTGGTGAATGAGAAAACAAATTTAATCAATTTGTGTAATAGAATGCTTTCCGGGTAATTTTTTAAAAAGATTTTATTTATTTATTTGAGAGAGAGCGCACGAGCAGGGGGAGGGGCAGAGTGAGAAGCAGGCTCCCCATCCAGCAAGGAACCTGATGTGGGATTCGATCCCAGGACCCTTGGGCATGACCTGAGCAGAAGGCAGACGCTTAACCCACTGAGCCACTGAGGCATCCCTTTCCAATCATTAAAAAGAAAAACAAAAAAAGTAGATCTAGATGTACTTATATAAACACATATGTACATAGATAAAATGTATTCTATTTTTCTGTGTGGTAAGTGCTGGAACTACTCCTTAAGAATAAAAGAAGTTGCACACTGATGAGCATTTAACATCTTAGTCACCACTCTTCCTGGCCAATCTTTGTAGAGAACATCCTGGATTTCGTGGGCCATGTTGAGGCTCTGCCGCGACTCCTGGGATACCCTTTCGTTTTTCTCTGAGGCCCTGCAGCGTGCCCTGCCAGGCGCTTTCACGGGCTGTGGCCCCTCTTCAGAGAACTGCCCTGCGGCCACTGGGGCTGACATGTCTTCAGATGCCGAAGGCGGAAGCGCCTGCAAGTTGACTCCTCTGGTCCCTGCTTGCTGTCCGACAATGGCTGTCGGGTCAAAGAGTATGAATGCCCAGCTTCCGCCCCTCTCACTTCCTTACCTCAGTGGCTGGAAAATCTCTGAGGTGTAACTTAGGTCAGGGTTTGTCGATGGGGGCAGGCTGAAGTTCATCCAGCTGTGGGACTCATGCCTGCGGTCACATCTTTGCTAGGCCTCCCCAGTGTTCTCGGACCGCCTCCCTCCTGCATTTCCTTACCTTCTCCCCTAGCCATCCTGCCTTACTGAGTCATTTGCAAGTGAATCCTCATCTCAGCATCCCGGCTTCTGGGGAACCAGACTTAACACACTGATCCAACCACATGTTGTTGCAGTTCAAGAGCTGATATTTTGCTGTACTACCCTCCTTCAAATATGGCAGGGCCTTGGGCAATCGCAGATTTCTCTCTCAAATGATGTTCTACGAGAAAACAGAAGTAGTCAATTCATAGGAGACAGAGCAATTCTATCTTTAAAAAATACATGAACATTATTACCTACTAAAACAAGTTACAACTTTAGACATTGGCTTTTTCATCATGTAATGCCAAGTTCTCATGAAATGATGATACGATAGGGCTGTTCAAACCAGGATACTGGCTTCATTACTTCCTTTCCGAATTGCTTAGGCAGTGTAGCGAAAACATAAATGCCTTAGGCTCTTTCTTTTTTCTTTTTTTTTTTTTTTTCTTTTAGGCTTTCTTGCCTTTCTCTGCCAATTACGGCGGGGTTGTGTACTATGCACCATTGTTCGTCAGAAACAAGTTTAGAGCATTTAGTATCAAGCAAGTGCCAACCAAACTAAAGTGGATAATGGAATTCTAGGCCCCGTCCCAGCTCCTCCCATTCTCTCCCCGTGGATGAGAGATGTGTAAGTAATAAGAATCAATTTTGTGAGTAACCCCTAAGCTCCATCTGATAACTTCAGCAGTCACCACTTGAAAGCCTGAAATGAGACGAGATTTTAGGGAAATCACTTTTTGTTGCAGCAAGTTTGGTGGTCTCTGCTGACATTCCTTTCACTATTCCAACCAGCTTTACTGTAATTGTTTGATAGAATGCATGCTAGCACAAGAGCTTACTGCACATAAAACATGCTTGAGACTAGGCCAAACACATAATTAACGCATTTTTGGTGTTTTATGGTCACCCCACAAACTGCAGTGTATACAAATTGTACACCGTAACACGTATTGTCAGCTCCCATCTATCTCTTTCAGGAGAAGAAATTCCCAACTATAAAAGCATACAATTTCATGAGTTTTGACAAATATTTACACCCATGCAACCCCAGCCTTATCAAGCAATCCCAGCAACCCTATTGCTGGAAAGTTCCCTCATACCTGTTCTCAGAAAGTTACCACCCCTCTTCACAAGCAGAGGTAAGCAATGTTATGTTTTTGTTGCTGTTGTTGTTGCTGCTGCTGCTGTTTATCACAGATCAATTTTGCTTGTCTTAGAGCTGCAAATCAATGGGCTTATGCAGTATGTACCCTTCTTTGGTCGACTTTTCACTTAATGTAATGTCTGGGAGAGTCTTCTATGCCTTTGACGCTAACAGTAGTTCATTTCTTTTTATTGTTGAAAAATTTTCCATTGAATGAACATACCAAAGTGTGTGCATTGTCTCAGTGATGGGTGTTGGGGTTGTTTACAGTTCTTGGCCATTACGAATAAAGTTGCTATGAACAGTCCTGTACAAGTTATTGTGGTCGTATGTTTTCATCTCTCTTGGGTAGACGAGAAGGGGTGAAATAGCTGGGTCATATCGTAAGTGTATATTTCATCATATAAGAAACTGCTAAACCTTTTCCCAAGTTAATTGTTCTCTTTTACATTCCTATCAGCAATGTAGGAGTGTTCTGGTTGTTCCTCAACCTAGCATAAGGTAGTACCCGTGTTTTACTTTTAGCAATTCTCATGTATGTGTTCCAGTATTTCATTGTGGTTTTAATTTGTATTTCCCTGATAACTAATGATGCTGAGTGCTTCTTAAAGTGCCTTTCAGACATACATATATCTGTTTTGAAATATCTGTTAGTCTATTTTTAAAAAAAGAAATTGTCTTTTTAATTACTGGATTTTAGGATTTCTTTCTTTAGTCTAGATACAATTTTTTTCCAGTTTGGGATATTATGAATATGTTTACACATTCTGTGGCGTTTTTGTTCGTTTTTATCAATTGAGTCTTTTGTGACAAGCTTTTAATTTTGATGAAGTCTTAATTTTTTTCTGTTATAGTTATTACTTTCTATGTCATACTCGAACAATCTTTACCCACAGATCAAGAAGATATTATTCTATGGTTTCTTCAAGAAGATTTATGGCCTTAGGCTTTATGTTTAAGTCTACCCTGAATTAACTTTTCTGAGCATGGTATGAGGTAGGAGTTGAAGTTCATTTCTTTTCCTAGAGGATATCCTATTGTTTCAACACTGTTGATAAGAATTTCCTGGGATTTCAGAATAGCTGAAGATAACAGTAGCTGCTTGGGTTCCTGTCTCCCAATACTTCCTCCCCAAATACTACAGAATAACAAGGAGGTTGACAACAAAACAAAGCAAAAAAACCTACCCCAAAATGATGCCCTCACGAAACTCAAAGATAGAGAATGTTCATATCTCAAAATAGCTACAAAATTTAAAACCAAAAGCATAAAATGTTAGTGAGCAATCTGTGACTCGCCTGGCTTACTGCCAGGCTTTGGGGAAAGAAAAATCAGGCTGAGAAATACTGTGAGGAGAGAAGGGAGAAAGCAGTGGCCCCCAAAAGGAGTAAGTCCACCCTGCGTCTAAAAACACCAACCAACCAACAACAACATAAGACGAAAACGAGTGTTCTGGTAGACCGGAAAGAAGTGGCATGTGGCATTTCGGTGGTGAAGAAGAAAAGCAGCAAAAGGAGAAATTTTGGAGAAATTCTGCAAGAAAAAGACAGATAAAATATCAGGAAACAAACAATCCCTTCTCCCCCACAACCAGAAAAAATGAAAAAAAAAACCAAACAAACAACACATTGGAAAATCTAGATTTTGCTGTATTGAATGTAGTGCCATTGAAGTAAGAATCTTATAAAGCTCCCCTATACCAAACACTTGAACAGAACAAAAGAAATATACCCATACAGAGTTTTTCTAAGTCTTATGAAAAATTAGAAAATGAATTCCAACATGCTTTGACCAGTGAAAAATCCTCCTCTCAGAAAACAGATCCCCCCAAAAAAACAAACCCATGAAGCAGAATCAGATGATAATCCCTCAAGTCGTTTATTGTATAATTTGCAGATTGAAAAGGCTTTACTATTTAGTTCTACTATGATCTGAATGTTTGTGTCTTTTTCCCCCAACTTTATATGTTGAAATCCTAACTCCCAAAGGTAATGGTGTTAGTAGATGAGGACTTTGGGTGGGGCCCTATGTGAGGCTACAAGATGTCTGTGACCTGGCAGCGTGTCCTCAACCCAACCGTGCTGACACCCCACTCTTGGACTTCTATCCTCCAGAACTATGCGAAACAAATTTCTGTTGTTTATAAGCTGCCCGGTCTGTGGTATTTAGTTACAGCAGCCTGGACAGACTAGAAAAGGTCTTTTTGGCTAGGGCCAGCCCACAGGGATTCCAGCAGCCTCTCAGGGCCTACAGCCCACACAATGGCTAAACTATGGTATGTGCTGGTAACTACTTACATTGGGTCAGGCTGGGCCACTAACAGACACTGGTGATCTAAGCTAGCTAGTCACTGGGAGGGGGGAAATTGAGGCAGAGGCAGATACCTGGGTTTGGAGATGGTTAGATTTGGCCCAGTCCCCTATTAACCCTACCCCAAGCTGGGAAGCCTTCTTCTTGAAGGATTGAGGTGTGCTTTGGATAGAAGCCAAATGGCTTAGAGTGGGATGTAGTCCGTGCCTCCTTCCAGATTGTGAGGAGCTGTCCATGTTCTTTAGAGAGTGGTGGGCCCAAAATGGCCACAGTCAAGTCAAGGTTCCCACTCCACTGGCCTGGTTACGTGGACCTTATGTGGGGGAGGGGAGCCATACCCCAACTCCTTTTTCATCTTTTTGGGTTTGTAACTATTTTGTATTCTTAGCAACTGCCAATAAAGTTTGTCTATACTGGAAAGTTGTGTGTGTTTTTTTTTAAATTTCAACACTGCCCATAGTATTTATTCTTTTAAGTACCTTTTACATACCTTATTTCCTAATTTTCCATTGGCTATTATGTCAAATTAATACAATACATGTTATATCATAGTTTCTGGGAAAAGAATTATGTTTGACTACGTTGGGCGGAAAGGTGGGAAGAACATAACGTCATTATAATTAGGCACTAAATAGTAAATATTTTCTAACAGCGATGTCATTTTTCCCCACTGAAAATCTGGTCAAAAGATTAAATAAATGGCTGGAAAAGGCTTTAATACTGGATCAAAAATCAAGGACTACAAGAGGAAATATGACACAACTGAAGATAGGGTTTTACAGTAAAATAGACTGGGAGTATTTCCTACTTAAGGGAATTTAAAAAATTGTGCTACTAATAAAATTTGAAAGATACTCGCATTTCTTTGGTTTTTGTTTTTGTTTTGTTTTGTTTATACATTTTTCTTTTTTTATAATTAATATATAATGTATTATTTGTTTCAGGGGTACAGGTCTGAAAGACACTCATATTTCAAGAGGGGAATAAAAATCTCAGTTGAAAATAACAAGTGACTGTGGATATAATATTGGAAATTTCAACATGATATTTCCAAAGGCAGTCAAAGAGTCATTTTCATATGGTCCGTGAGTACATAAATGTTTACCAAGAATTTGGCAGCATTATGTAATACTGACTCAACAACAGCCTTCTTCCTATATTTGGAGGACACAAATGCTCAAATCATTAAACAATGTACTCTTTAAGGAAGAAGGGCTATTTAACTCAAGACTGTCATATTGCCTCATTAATTATTACTCTTGCCTAAAAATTATATATTGCATTAAGAGCACCCATCTTCCTGTGCTGATTGAACATACGTTAAACAAACAAGACTGGGAACCTACTGGAATATAAGCACTTGAGGGTTGGGTTTCTCTTATTTGCCACTGTAACATCAGTGCCAGGACAATGTCTAGGAAACTAGGAGGCACTCAAAATTAGTTGAAAAAAACAAAGAAGACTTACATTTAAGTGCTATAGTTTACATCTTTGTAGCTGCTTTAACTAGCACATACTAGGAAGTCGATGAAAGCTTACTGCATTAAGCTTCTGACCTGCTTCCCTTGAGATGGTGAACCAAAAACTATAAAATTAGAATAGAAAGGTACTATCAAATGTCAGGGGTTGCTGGTCAAGGAAGTCATGGTTTTATGGGAGCCCTGAAATCTGACTTTATTTTGAATATTGCTCCAAACTCATCCCATTGATTTTTAAAATAATTATTGAATTTAATTTTTGTTCGTAAAGGCATACTTACCGGTATTCTGAAATTATTTTAGCGATGATTTCCCGCCCACAATTGTACACCTGTAAAACTAATGGTTGTATACCTGATTTGCAAGATTATTATAAAGAGAAAAGAGATGTGGATTTTGAGGGATCCGTTCCACTCTTGTGGCTTCTCAGATCATCTACGAGATGATTGTTCTTCAAGCTGTATCTTCAATTTCCACTTCTCTCAAGCTCCGGACTCGTAAATCCTACAGAAAAAAAGAGACATATTCAGTTCCATCCTTCTGGAAATATACCAGATGTACCCAATATGGAATTAGCTACTTTCCTGAAACCTGCTCTCCAGGGCCTAGTGTCCTCGTGCCAATTCATGGCTTCAAAAGTTTCCCCAAGCCAGCAATTTTCAGTGTCTTCAGTGTTTCCCTCTAGATTACCCTTCACTGGGCCTAGAGTAAAACATATTAACAAAGAGTAATGTGGTATGAAGAAAGCAAGGAGACCCCCGCGCCATCAATCACCATCTGCATAGCTTAGCGCATGTGCCCATCAGCTGCTCCTCAGTTTATTTATCTGACTCCTCAGTTTATTTATCTGAAAATGTCAGTGTTGAAACTGATAATTGCTAGGATTCTTTCCCATTTAACGTTGACTACTTAACGTCTCTCTGTAAATTACATCTGCGCTTGCTGGGGAACTTGCTAAGATGAGTGGTGTGTCACTTTGCCTCTGAGTGGAGTGAAGCCTGCTGGTGAACATAGGATCTGAAATTGGACCTCAGCCTAATAGGTCTGTCCTCAAACAGAAGCTACCTCAACAGAGGTATGAGAACTGTGACAAAGATTCTCTTAGTCACCATACAGTACATCCCCAGTTTTTGATGCAATGTTCCATGATTCATTATTTGCGCATAACACCCAGTGCACCATGCAATATGTGCCCTCCTTAATACCCATCACCCGCCTATCCCATTCCCCCACCCCCCTCCCCTCTGGAGCCCTCAGTTTGTTTCCCAGAGTCCACTGTCTCTCGTGGTTGACCAAACTCTAACAGGGCTCCTAGAAGCCTAAGCCTCTGTCCCTGTGATGACCCCTCCCCCCTTGAGTTCCTGTCCGGAAAAGCTCAAATCTGCCCAAAGAACTTACCATTTGTTCCAGCTAACACCTGAGGATAGGCCCCCCCACCTCCCTGTCTTAGGGCCCTTATTAACAAAACAAACAAGCTTACTATTGTAAATTCTTCCTCTGTCTCTTTGAGATGTGTGTGTCTCTTTTTCAAGGACTTGAAAGCCATTCTTTTGAAATGTAATCATCAGGAAGGATAGGGGCCCTGTCTCCCAGTCTCTGTGGGAGGGTAGAGCCTAACTTCAGTAAGTGGAGTTAGCCGGCACAGATGGCCTAAAGGCATTGACTTTGACCTCTTATCCCACTATTTGTAATTCTTCACTTTCCTGACTCCTGGGGGGGGGGGGAGAGCTGTGCTTACTGCCCCTCCCTACTCTCTCATTCTCCCTTTTAAACACCCCAGTCACCTCTACGCGAATCCAAGGAGGGCTCAGTTCACGCTGGACTCCTCTCTGCTGTAGTATTTATCTATCACTAAATAGCATTGGCTTGAACAGCCTTTAACTACTACCCAGCTTTATCTGTGACAATTGTTATGTAACTTGTGGAAACAACGTGCTCTATTGCTATTTAGGGTGAACTATAAGATTTATTGAGCGATTATTTCATTTTTGCCCTCTCTTTCATGGTCTTTTGCAAATGCTAAGTGTCCACGATTATCATAGTTTTAGATCTGTCCTGTGGTCCAGACATTATTAGCTAATAAACTTCCAGTTAAGGATTTGCAGAACTTTGAAATATTGGATGTAAAAAATATTTTATCTCCCAGGCAGAGATAATCAGGACCACACTCTGACATTATTTAACAAGTTGCTCTGTACTTGGTTTTAAGGTCAGTAAATATTTCCTACCTTTGAAGCCAATTGCTTTGGTGTTCACAGATGCAGGTCATTTGTTAACAGTTATAGATAGGGTATTTAGGATAACTAACCCCTAAAAAAAAAACTATTTCTAAATCTAATAAACTTGGATTTGTTTTGTCAATATAGATACATGCATTTTCAATTTTTAATAGTAGGATCCAGTAGTATGATATGTGTGTGTGTGTGTGTGTGTGTGTGTGTGTGTGTGTGTATAGTATGTATGCAGGTATATACTGTTCACCTTAAAAGTGAAACTGTTACCAGCAAAAATTAGTTTATCCAGGAATCGCAGAGAATTGCAGCTCAGGACAAGCAGGTTTCAGCAAAACCATAAGCAAGTCCAACAAAGGAGAGGAATGTTATTTTATGGAGAAGAAGGAAGTTGGGAGGGTTTGTTTTAACAAAAGTCCATTAGAGAAAAACAAGAGTTCACGTGGTTTCTCATTGACTGAGTTGCAGAGGTTGCTGATGTCTTACATGAGATGCAATATACATCTTTTCCTGTTGGGGCTTGCGGATGATGATTCCTTCCTGTTGAAGATTCTTCAGCTGGTGTCCGTGGTGGCCACTTCCGTTGGAGTCTGTAACCGACATTGAACGGTAGCCCCTTTGTAGCCTACACACACTACTGATTCTACTTTAGTGAGGTTTTGCTTTATTCATTTTCTTTTTTAAAAAATATTTTATTTATTTATTTATTTATTTATTTATTTATTTATTTATTTAAGAGAGAGAGAGAGAGAGAGAACGCGTGTCCCCATGAGTTGGGGGGAAGGGCAGAGGTAGAGGGAGAAGCAGACTCTCCGCAAAGCAGGGAGCCCAATTGAGGGCTCCATCCTGGGACTCCGGGATCATGACCTGAGCCGAAGGCAGACCTTTAACACCCAGGCGCCCCTCATTTTCAACAGTGTATTTGAATCACTTTTGTTTCGGCAAGGAGGTAAGCAGAATAGAACATGTGTTAGAATAATAATAACAGATGCTATTTATTATTTACCTACTATGCGTCAGGGAACTTAATGTACATTACACTTAATCCTTAAAACAAAACTTCAAGGGCGGCGATACTTTTCCAATTTCAAAAAGAAGAAATGAGACTCGGAAAGGCTTTGTAACATGGAATTTCAACCTAAGTCTGTCATTCCTAAATCTGTGCTATTTCTATACCATGCATCATTTGGAAAAGAAAAAATTTTTGCTGAACTATTCTCACAAATTTGTGGCCAGAATCAGCAACAAATGTAAAGGGAAAAAAAAGGAAAGGAAAATCTCTGACTCAGAAACAGGAGAGAGAGAGAAAGAAAGAGAGAGAGATTGATTTAAGTCCTTTCCTTAATAAATATAGCCAAAATAATTCCAAAAACAACTTAACTAAATACTATGATGACTTCGTTTACTCCAAATAGAGTTCCTTGGGACTGTGGAGGAACTCCGGAAACTTGGCTGTTTTGCATATAGGATGAATACATTGTATACTGTGTTTTAATGTTGCAAAGCACTTTCCTAGGAGGTACATTAACATGACATAAACAAAGGAAAAGACAGCTGTACAAAAGGAAATTAGCAAGAAAATATAACAAAAACAAAAATACGGTCCATAAAAAGAAGTTAACTATTCAACTTGTTAACTTGTACCTTTTATGGTTTGTAATTTGTTTTTATTTATCGTCTTGTCAGATTTACTGCTGAGGTAGAAATAACTGCCTTTTTTTTTCTTCAGTGTGTTATTACCTATTTTGGCCTCTGCCATCACTTCCAACTACCTGTAGTTAAACTGCACTAATCTATTGGGGAAATCTTGAATGGTTCACACTTAATGAAACTCTTTTGCCTGTTTGATAAAGTAATTTATCCCCATCCAAAGCACTTCTAGTCTTAGAAATCAATGAAGTATTGTATCTAGTCTTACAAATCAATAAAGTATTGGGTTTACTGTGTAGTCTATAAGGCTAACTGTGACAGAATCATTTTTTCAAATCAGAAACAGGATTTCACATTTTTGAAGACTTCAAAAGGGTTTAATCTTGTGAATCAGATTACGTTCAGAATCCATAGTAAGAGCTCTTTTCAACTTTGGAATTCAACAAAATTCTGTGCAATTAGGTAACCTCTCATTTTGGTCTTGTAGGGGAGGGAAAAATTTTTTTCCACTACCCGTCTTAGGATCATTGGCTGGGGCCCTATAAATTAGACTGGCAAAAGACAGATTACCAAGAGAAAAACAAACAGAATTTTATTAACATGTGCATCACACATGTACACATGGGAACACTCAGTGATGAGTAACCAGAAGTGCGGTGAGAACTTAGGTTTATCTACTATTTTTGACTAAACAAAGGGAAGGGAGGTGGGGGGGTTCTGGGTAGGGATACAATTTATGGGAAGGTGATCAGGAAATTTGTGGTAAACAAGGGTAGCTTAGTAATGTTTGTTATGCAGATCTCAGTCAGTGCCTACTCCATGGGTAGGAGCCACTAAGGTTACTGAACCCAAGTTAGGCTGCCCGTTGCTCAAGAGACAAGTTTTTGATTGGAAAGGAATTTGAGCTTAATTCAGGGGGCCAGCAACCTGGGAAGAAGGCAGACTCTTGTCCACAAGTCAGCTCTGAGGTTTCTGCCCGGCCCTGGGTTGTTTTTTGTTTGTTTGTTTTTAAAGGGTTTAGGGTACTTAATCAGCAAAGGGAGTGCAGTGGCCAGCAACATTTCCTGATTACATGCAGACTGCCCGATGTCAGCTACAGACACTATCCCAGGCCGGGGAGGGGGGATCCCCTCAAGGGGGTCAGGTTCTTGTCTCATGTGCAGGAATCCTCTGTTCCTTCTGCAAAGGAGGGCCAGGCTTACCGATGCACGAAGGAGGAGGTCAGTAAAATCACCGTGTGACCTACTAAAGGAAAAACATTTTGCTAAAAAAAATTGTTAGGGTAATCAGAAAGCAGAGGCAGCGTCAGAGGCTTCAGTGGTCTGGAAAAGTTCTGGTCCTTCACTCCTGGAGCCCTGCGGTCTGCAAATCTCATAGGAAGTAAATTAGTTCTGTCACAGATCAAGGGACTTAGGTCATCGAGTAAGGAGGGTGTTAACTTCAAGCAAGTTAACCCTTACAGACCAATCGAGTGCTGTGACCGGAAGAGTCCTCTACCTGGTACTGGAGAGGGAGACATCTTTACAAATAGAAATTTTCTTTATAACTATGAATTTCTTTTACTAAAGGAAAATTTGGGTCCCGTTTTTAGAGCTTGTCCCAGGTTTGTTGGTCTCCCTGGCTTTCAGCTCAAAACAATCTATATACCACGGAGGCATATTTTAAGGTAGCATATTCTGGTAAATTTCAGTGTCTATTCTTAATGCTAATTTAAAAAAATCTGTCTTTTGTCTTTCAACATTTGGTCCACAAAATGGTTTTAGTATCCTCAACTATTAAAGAATAAATCCCTAGACAGTTTGTCTATTTATTTATTTTCATTTGGACACAACAGTAGAATTTATGCTCTCACAAACAAAAAATTGTTAGAGAATAATCTTTTTAAATAGTTCAGAAAATCCAAGTCAATTGTTGTATTGTCTTTTTGTGGAATGGGGCCTAATGATGGGCCTTTGGGTCAATGCTTCTTACTATAGTACTCCTGGGGCTTTTTGCAGCTCAGATTTGGATATGTACCTTTGATCTCAGACAAAAATACAACTGTATTTTTTCGCTTGTTATTTAAATGATAATTTTTAAATTTTGTTAATAAAGAGCTTCTGCTTAGTTTCAGGTTCTCCATCTAATGCTTTTTAATGCTACTTATGCTCTTAATTTTTAAAATTTAAAATATTTTTTATTTTTAATTGAAGCACAGTTGACATATAGTATTATATTTGCTTCAGGTATATAGCATAGTGATTCAACAATTCTAGATATTACACAACGCTCACCACAGTAAGTGTTGTTACTATCTGTCTCCATGCAAAGTTATTACAATATTATGGACTATATTCCTTATGCTGTACTTTTCATCCCCACGATTTATTGATTTTATAACTGGAAGTTTGTATATCTTAATCCCCTTCACTGATTTTATCCATCCCCTCACCCCTTCCCCTCTGGCAACCGCTGGTTTGTTCTCTGTATTAATGAGTCTGGTTTTTTGTTCATTTGTTCATTTGTTTGTTTTTTACAGTCCACATATCTGATGTATGCCGCTTAATATAATACCCTCCAAGTCCAACCATTTGGCTGTGAATGGCAAGATTTTATACATTTTTACAGTTAAGTAATATACCATTGTGTGTATACATACACACACACACATGCACACGTGTGCACGCACATTGATGCGTGCGCTAGATCTTTATTCATTCATCTATCAGTGGACACTTGGGTTACTTCCATATCTTGGCGGTTGTAAATAATGCTGTAATAAACATCAAAAACACCTTTTTTGGGGGCACCTGGGTGGCACAGCGGTTAAGCGTCTGCCTTCGGCTCAGGGCGTGATCCCGGAGTTCTGGGATCGAGCCCCACATCAGGCTCCTCCGCTATGAGCCTGCTTCTTCCTCTCCCACTCCCCCTGCTTGTGTTCCCTCTCTCTCTGTCTCTCTCTCTCTCTGTCAAATAAATAAATAAAATCTTTAAAAAAATATCTTTTTGAATTAATGTTTTTAATTTTGGGGGGGTAAATACCCAACAGTGGAATTACTGGATGATACATTTCTATTCTTAATTTTTTGAAGAAACTCCGTATCGTTTCACACAGATTCTGCGCCAGTTTGCATTCCCATCAACAGTGCACGAGGATTTCTGTTTCTCCACATCTTCACCAACACTTGTTATTTCTTTTCTTTTCTTCTCTTTTCTTTTCTTTTTTTTTGGGGGGGTACTAGTCACTCTGCCTGATGTGAGATAATATTTCATTGTGGTTTTGATTTGCGTTTTCCTGATTAGTGTTATTGACCATCTTTCCATGTGTGTTTTGGCCATCCATATGTCTTCATTGGAAAAATGTCTGTTTTAGTCCTCTGCCTATTTTTTAATCAGATTACATGTTGCGTGTGTGGTTTTTTTGTTTATTGCTTTTTTTTTTTTTGGTGTTGAGTTGTATGATTTCTTTATATATTTTGGATGTTAATATTTTGGGGGGTTATTAACCTTTTGGTTAATATCCAAAATATCAACACTCAGCATTTTCAGGTATGTCTTTTGCAAATATCTTCTCCCATTCATTAGGTTACCTTTTTATTTTGTTGATGGCTTCCTTTGCAGTGCAAAAGCTTTTTAGTTTGATGTAGTCCCAATTGCTTATTTTTGCTTTTGTTTCCTTTGCTGGGGAGACGGATCCAGAAAACTATTGCTAAAAGCCAAAGTCTGAGACATTACTGCCTGTTTTCTTTTAGGAGTTTTATGATTCCAGGACTTATATTTAGGACTTTAATCCATTTTGATTTTGTGTGTGGTGCAAGAAAGTAGTCCCGTTTCATTCTTTTGCATGTCGCTCACCAGTTTTCCCAACACTACACTTATTGAAAAAAACTGTCTTTTCCTCATTGTTTGGTCTTGCTTTCTTTGTTTAGATTAATATATCATACAAACATAGATTTATTTCTGGGGTCTCTGTTTTGTTCCATTGATGTGTGTGTGTGTGTGTGTGTATGTGTGTGTGTGTGTGTGTTTGACCACTATCATATGGTGAAAATATTGTTTTGAATACTATAGTTTTTAGTATAGTTTGAAATCTGGGATTGTGATACCTTCAGTTTTGTTCTTTCCCAAGATTCCTTTTGTTTTTCAGGGTCTTTTTTGTGGGTCCATACAAATTTTAAGATAATTTGTTCCAGTACTATGAAAAATACTATTGGTATTTTGATAGGGATTACATTAAATCTGTCAATTGCTTTGGGTAGTATGGATATTTTAACAATATTAATTCTTCCAATACATGTGCATGGAATATCTTTCCATTTATTTGTGTTGTCTTCAATTTCTTTCATCGGTGTCTTATAGTTTTCATAGTAGAGTTCTTTCACATCCTTGGTTCAATTTATTCCTAGATATTTTTTCTTTTTGATGTAATTGTGAGTGGGATTGTTTTCTTAATTTCTCTTTCTGCCACTTCATAGAAACACAACAGATTTCTGTGTTTTAGTTTTGTATTCTGTGACCTTAATTAATTGATTAGTTCTAAATATAAGTCCTGGAATCATAAAACTCCTAAAAAACATTTATATTTTCTTATTATTGTCTAAAGTGAAATAAATGGCTAGTGTTTGAAAACACTAAAAGTTTAAATAATTTTCATTGCCAAGGAAATTGTTTTTCCCAGTGTTTCTGCCCTCCTTCTTCTGTCTCTCCCTCTCTCTCCATCCCTCTTTTTTCTTCCTCTTTCCTTCCTTCCATGCTTCATTCTTTTCCCCATCTCCACATTTTTTTTGAATAAATTTAAAATACATTGACTGCTAACGTTTCTGGGCTTTTGGTGTCCCCTAAGGAATCTAGTGTCTTTCTGAAAACTTCTCCCATTTATTCTATTTCTTATAACTCTGTTATTAAGCACACATTATAACTAAAAGAAATAAGAATTGGAATAGGAAGACAACAGAAATTGGCTCTTAGCTACTTTGATATATGTAAAAAGCCCAACTGATTAATGTTAATATGATAAGAAATTAGCTTGGCCCTCTAATTTGATTACTCATAAATATTCTCATTCATTTCTGCCTTGAAAAATGTTCTCTCCTGACCTTTACCATATTCTACTTTTCTTGTCCTATGATGTTGGATGTAAACATATTTAAATAATACAACTATGTGTCACTGAACTATGTGTCACTGAAATCCAAATTATGAAACAATTATTTTAATGACCTTCCTCATTTGTGTGGTTTTTCAAACATGAACACAAGTCCTGGTCCAAATGCCCCAAGTTCGACAGTATGGAGGCAGCACATACCTGGGACTCGGGATACACAGAGAGAAAAATTTGACAGAATCTGAAGAATCATATTTCTTTTCTTAGTTTTTTTTTTTTCTGAGTTTCTGTAAGAATGTGCACTAATTAATTTCCGCTCTATCCATTTCAGATTGTGATGTTTATACCTAATAGAACAGCAAAAAGAAATTAGAGATGAGAGGGAGAGGGAAAGGAGAGCATTGATTAGAGTGATTAGGGTTCAATTAAGTATTGAGGGAAAGCTGTTGTGTGGAGTTCAATGGATTGAATACTGTTTATCTAAATTCTATTAATTTTGACATTTCCCAGCTTACTTCTTTCTTCTTTCTCAGACTTTGAGGAATGATATAATTTGTTTCCACTGTCATATAAGGCTTCTTCGGGTACCTATTTTATTTCTTATTTTTCCGTTACTTAGTTTTGGATTTCATTCAGTAGGCCGTATTCTGATTTGCAAGTTTACATATTTCATAGAAGTATAGTCTTTTACTCCACAAGGGAATAAATTTTCATCAAATTGGGTTACTATGCAGGAAGCAAATTCCTAGACACCTAACTGGGGCCTTTATGGACCTTCAAAATCTACTCAACACGCACCTGGTCATCTTTTTACCAATTTACTTACAGAGAAAGTTACTATCTGTTTAAAGAGACAGATACAAATATAAGCAGAAGATAGATATTAATTGAACTCAGACTGACTATAAGAAAGAAGTGATATTTGAATTGGGCTTTAAAGGATGGCCGAAATTTCAATAAATCTAGGTAGGTGAGAACTGTCCCAGGAGTCACCCCATGTGATCTTTTTTGTCATCTGCTAGAGCTACTGGTGCACAGCTGTTCATACTTGTGAGTTTGCCTGTGGTTCACTACGTTGTTTTTATGTTTTTGGGTTTTTTTTAAAGATTTTATTTATTTATTCGACAGAGATAGAGACAGCCAGCGAAAGAGGGAACACAAGCAGGGGGAGTGGGAGAGGAAGAAGCAGGCTCCCAGCGGAGGAGCCTGATGTGGGGCTCGATCCCATAACGCCGGGATCACGCCCTGAGCCGAAGGCAGACGCTCAACCATTGTGCCACCCAGGCGCCCCCACTACGTTGTTTTTAATCTTCCCTACATTGTATTCTTTCAATATTATTTCCTGAGAACCTACTAGGTCCAGGCACTGAGGATCAAACTAGGAAGAGAGAACACATTTTCTTTCCCTCATGAAATTTATGACGTAATAGAATACGGTTACATTGTGTAACAACTTACTCCTACTACTAACGTAGTCACTTTGTACTATATTTAAAAAAAAAATTCTGGAATGCATGCCATGAAAGTCCAATAAACTTGAACCTCACTGGGTTTTTATGTGAAGGACAATATAAGAGAGTTGGATTGTGCTATTATCACTTTTTTAAACATGTATTTGCTGCCTCCGTTTTGTAGATTTCAGATCTTTTGGGCCACTATCCAAGTGTTCAGTGATACTGCTTTTGCAGTCTCATACATGTGGACTTCTTACGGCTTTTACTATTCAGGCCTTAAAACGATGTAAATAAGAGTATTCACCAGCTCTATTTCTGTCATAGCTAAATTCTTCTCCTTATTCTAGATGCTACTTTCGGATATATATGTTGCTTTTAAAGCATATTTATATGAATTTATGCATATACATATTTTATATCGCATGTTTATCATTTGCTATTTTATCTTTAAATTATGAACTCCTTGGGAACAAGGGGATTCTGTTACTTATCTTACAAATAATTTTAGTTTTCTGAATAATATCACATTTGAAGTGGATTGTCATTTCATCTAGAAGTTGATAAGGAAAGACAACAGAACACTTATTTTGTCTTATTTTAGAATCTGTGTTTAGCTCTGTAGGTTGGAGTAAGGAGCATGAAGATAAGTATGAATGTTTATTCTAAAATATCTATTTCTTGGTGTTCATTTGGATTCCAAAAATCTTAAGATTACAAATCTCATTTATTGTATTATGTTTCTATATATTTGCAGAAAATTAAAGAACCAATCAAAATTGTTTTAAATTTAGATAACCGTAAGGTAGAATCATTCTCTAATTTTTAATGAAAGAGGAAAAATTAATCTCTGTCATTTTTTAGCAGGTTGTAATACACACAGAATACATACAGAACTGTACTTTGAAAAAAATCTCATTATATGGTACTATTAATGTCTTAGTTTCCTCCAGTTACCTCTACATAAATCCAAATCAGAGCATGATTTTGACACTTAAATTGTATTTTAATACAAGTACAACAAAAATATCCAATAAAGAAAAATAGTTAGTTGTTTTTAATGATAACAGTGTGTATGCATCTTCTGAGACTTGGCATATCAATTATTCTGTAAGGAAATTAATTTATGACTATATTTGAAGACATTTAAAATACCAAATACCCGTTTAAATACTTAGAAAAAAGTGCATAGCATCTTTAAAAAATTTATTTATTTACTTTTGAGAGAGGGAGGGAGAGAAAGAGAACGAGCACAAGCAGAGGGAGTGGTAGAGGAGAAGCAGACTCCACACTGAGCAGGGAGCCTGATGCGGGACTTGGTCCCAGGACCCTGGGATCATGACCTGAGTCGAAGGCAGATGCTTAACCAACTGAGCCACCCAGGTGTCCAGTGCAGTGTCTTTAAAAAAGAAATCTTTTTAACTGACCTCTCAAAATTATATACAAATGTCTTATACATATCTATCTATCTATCTATCTATCTATCTATCTATCTATATCTACATATCTCTCTTTGTATCTACATATCTCTCTTTATATTTCTTTTGAGATCTGGTCTATGATTTTCACCAGACCCTGAAATAAATTCTAGAACCTCTGTCTTAAGAGAATTTGCAAAAATTATAAAGATTAAGAAATTTTCAAAATTAGTATTTAACATCTGTGATAAGGAGATTGAGATGGTTAAATAAAAAAATTTAACAGACTAGCAAGGAAGATGAAAGTAGATCAGGGGCACCTGGGTGGCTCAGTTGGTTAAGCATCCAACTCTTGGTTTCAGCTCAGATCATGGTCTTGTGGTTGTGAAATTGAGCCCAGTGTTGGGCTCCATGCTCAGTGGAAAGCTGGTTGAGATTCTCTCTCTCTCTCCCCCCCTGCTCTCCTCCACTTGCTTGTGGTCACTCTCTCTCTAAAATAAATAAATCTTTAAAGAAAGAAAGGAGATAAATATTTTGAATATTCAGTCATTATCTCCATGATTTTTCTATTTTTCTTGGAAAAGAAAGAAAAGAAGCATAGAATTATAGGAAAGAAGCCATGTGAAACAGAGAAATCTCTAAATTTACATGAAAAAGCCCTTCTTATCAAATGGTTTTCTGTAAAACCAACTACAGCTGAGAGGCTCAAGGCAGCAAAATGTATTTTCAACAGTGGAAATGGATAAAATTTACCAGACCTTTTTGTAATGAAAAGAAACTGAAGCCTTTTTTTTTTTCCCCAGTGAGTAAGGCAGATACCTGAATTATGCTAAACACACCTGTAACCATTTTTGAGAAGATACTAACTTATTCTTGGACATTTATGTAGCTATCAACTGAACCATGATTTATATAACATAGTTGCAAACAAAAAGTGGATATTTCGGAACTTTTAATTTTATACTAAAAAGTATAAAAAATAAAAAATTAAGAACTCTAAGTCATATTTTCACAAGAAAAATCTACTCTGACTTTCCAGGCAGTTACAATTAAGTGGGCCTGCTTACTTCCTTGGGTGCCTTCTTTCGTCCTTCAAGAAGTCATTATTGAGTGTGAACTGAGTGCCAGGCAGTATGTTAGATGCTATTTCTTAGAGATAAAAGAGAGCTTTTCCCCTTCAGGGAGAGCAGTCCGGGGCAGACAGACAAGAAAACAGGCAATTAGAGTGCACTAATGTAAGTTCTAGAAGGGAACACTAAGGATATTTGCAGGTATTTGGGAAAGCCAGATGACAGAATTGGAGTCCTCAGGTTGAGAATGCAGACGGGGGTGTGGGCGTGTCATGGCAGACATCCAGAAGGAGGTGGGGCCTAAGCAGAGTTTAAAGAATTAAAATGCCTGGGTGGATGAGAAAGGGTATGGATTTTCAGGAAATGGGGAGACATACAAATACAAGGTGGCATGAAGAGTATGACAAACTCAAAAATCATTAAGAATGACTAGAGCAGGGGTGCCTGGGTGGCTCAGTCGGTTAAGTGTCTGCCTGGGGCTCAAGTCATGATCCCGGAGTCCTGGGATCAAGCCTGCATCGGGCTCCCTGTGGAACAGGGATTCTGCTTCTCCCTCTCTCTCTCTGCCTCTCCCCCTGTTCCTACTCTTTCTCTCGCTTGCTCACTCTCTCTCTCAAATAAATAAATAAAATCTTTAAAAAAAATGACTAGAGCACAGGATGTGGATGTCACAGTGTCAAAATGGAATTGGAAAACTTGGAAAACCAGACCAAATTATAGCTATGTTATTCTGCTGAAAAATTATGCAGTAGCTTCCCAACCCGTTCACAATATTATCCACATTCCTCAGTGTGGCACCTAGACCTCGCAGACTCTCTTGCAGGGTCACTTCGCCATTCACCCCTCTGAGTCTTCTCATCCCCCCAATGGTGCCTCTTGGATCTCAACTTATTTGCTTCTTCTATAGGGGTCCTGGATTCCCCGCTTTTTTTTAAAGATTTTATTTATTTATTTGAGAGAGAGAGAGAGTGTGTGAGCAGGGAGATGGGCAGAGGAAGAGGAAGAAGACTCCCCACTGAGCAGGGAGCCTACCTTGGGGCTTGATTCCAGGACTTGAGATCATGACCTGAGCGGAAGGCAGATGCATAACTGGCTGAGCCACCCAAGCGCCCCACATGGAAATCAGGGGCCTCATAGATGCTGACCTTTTTTTTCCTTCTTGGTTTTTCCATGCCATCCCTTCAGTTTTACTCTGCTTCAGAAGCCCTATACAAGTGCTGGGGCATCCCACACCATAGATGACAGTACCCCTCTGAGTTTTACACCGAGAATAGGCCCCCAAACTCTTCTAACTGCAGCTCTCCCTCTAACCTCCACATCCTCTTTGAGAATTCATTCCAGAGGAGTCATGAATTTTTCACCCTGTGCCAGTCCCTATTTCTCTGTCTCCCTGAAACTTCATTACTTCCCTGAGAGAGGAAGAGGTGAGTTTTTCCCTTTTGGCAAAGATTTCCTTTCTGTCATATATTGGCCCTTATATATCCCTGGCTTACTGGAATCTTAACAGTCAATTTGACCAGATACTGGGCCTTGTTGTATTATTTAGCAAATCCTTTTGGTAAAATTTTTAAGTCTATAGGCTTATTGTAGTCTCAAAAACCTTATTTTATATCTCAAAATCTGAATATTGACTCTCCACCTTTACATTCTTTATTAGCAATTCTAGACTATCTTGACGAAAGCATGTCTTTGGTAGAATAAGGATGAGGTGGGTAAAAGGAAATGCAAAGGAGAAAAGGTACATTCATACCATTCTACAAACAAT
Source organism: Ursus americanus (assembly GCF_024610735.1). NCBI lineage: Eukaryota > Metazoa > Chordata > Mammalia > Carnivora > Ursidae > Ursus > Ursus americanus. The sequence continues at coordinate 60,461,656 of NC_142139.1, forward strand.
GCCGTGCTGCGTTTGTGATGCTCGGACGCTGGAAGGAACAAAGCAGTGTCTCGGGATCTTGATCTTTTGATAATAGAAACTGACGTTCACAGGGAACGATGGGGTGGAATTTTAGCAGGGAAAACTTCAAAACCAGTTAAATGTTTGGTGCTGCTACCATATAGAAGGTATATCTAGAAAATTTAAATTAGATCGTGACCGTATTAAGCAAATGATATAGAATGAAAGCGAAACGAATCGACAGATTTTCTAGATATACCTTCTTTATATATAAAAAAACAAAACACAAGAAATATCATTCAAACTAGCAATGTATGCCTTGCATTCTACCGTACTGAAGGAATACCGTATTATCGATTACTCTTTCCCATAGTCATTTCTCAAATAAAATTGAGAGAAACGAATGAGTAATGTCATAGTTTAAAATGGAAGCCAAAATATTCAGGGAAGCTGTGGACGGCCTCCGATACGTCTGTTATAACATACTTCCTTTCCTTCTTTGCTCTACTTAGTGTTTCCGTTTTTGTGGTTGGCTTTCTTGCTCTACTCTATGGTAGCCCCAATTTATAACCCAAGGTCCAAAAGTGTAGACCTATGGAGAGAAGGTACAATGATGATTGCTTTGAAAACTTTAATTTGAATACATATCACCCGGGGTACCTGGATGGCTAAGTCAGTTAAGCATCTGCCTTCAGCTCAAGTCATGATCCCAGGGTCCTGGGATCAAGTCCTGCATTGGGCTCCCTGCTCAGCCGGAAGCCTGCTTCTCCCTTTGCCTGCCACTCTCCTGCTTGTTCTCTCTCTCTCTCCCTCTCGGATAAATAAATAAAATCTTTAAGATAAAATGAAAACATATCACCTGGGGATTTTGTTAAAATGTAGATTCTGATTTGGTAGGTCTGAGACCAGGTGTGAGATTCTGCATTACCCAAAAGCCCCTGGGACACTCCAATGCCCCTAGTCATAGATCCCTCTTTGAGCAAGACTCTAGAAGAGAACTCTCTGACTTGATTGGCTTACCTAGGTTCCATAATTATCATGGTTGGTTTTTTATTTGTATTTTTCCAAATGAATTTTAGACTTACTTTATGTAGTGAAGGGTGGGAGAATATGCCATCCCCAAATATTTAGCATAAACATTATTTTTATCCAAAGCCACTTGACAAACAGCAGATACGAAAGCGGTATCGTGATCTTTTTTCTTCCTAAAAGCAGGAGATAAAACTCCCATATGAAAGATGCTCTCTCTGTACCAGGAGAAAAGAAACATTCTGTCACCAGAGACAGGGTATTGGGGCCAGAAAAATCTATACAAATAGACCTTCTTAAAATAACTCTGAGTTTCCTTTAACCTCCCTGTACGTTTCCGTTACTTTTTTGTACAATTGCCACTCTGTTCAATGTAGCACGTGGGGCTTGCTACGCCTTTGGGTCTTCATTTCCCTATGGAGGCTCCCATGTATGAGTAAATATCTATATGCTTTTCTCCTATTAATCTGTTTTATGTCAACTTAATTCTCAGGCTTAGTCATAAACCCTAAGAGGGTAGAGGTAAAGTTTTGCTTTCCCTCTTTAGCTTCATAAAAAATTTCCAGTTGCTTCACCAAAAAAAAAATAAATTCACAGAAAGTATTTTGATTGTAATTGCATTAGACTTTCAGATAAATTTGAGGAGAAATTGAAATATATATAATGTTGAACTTTCTTCAATTATCTAAATTTTATTTTATGTCCATCTATAGTTTGTAATTTTTTCTGTGTAGCAGTTTTGCTTATCTTGTATTAATTTTGTTCATAGAAACACAATATTTATGCTGCTATCACAAATAGAATATTTTTATATTATTGCATTTTCTAATAGGTTATTGCTGGTGTGTAAAAACACCACTCACTTCTTCATATTGATCTTTTCCCCACAATCCCTGCAGAACTCTCTTATTTGTTCTAACAGGGTGTGTGTATGTGTGTGTATTTTTAAATTTTCAATAAAGAATATATTTAAAAACATCTCCTTTCTTACCCCGCAACACCTTGTTTCTATTACTTCCTTCTTTTATTGGCAAGGCACTCCAGTAAAATGTTGACTTTTATCAAGGATAGTAGGCATTGTTATGTTATCTTCTCTTACTAGGTGATAAAGCTATTAGGTTCTAGAACATGCTACAGAATTACTTCCTATCTTAGGAAGTTTTCACGTACCATTTTCCCTGCCTGTGATGCTGTTTTCTCCATATTCTTCACAACTGGTTCATTTATGTCATTTACACCAAAGCTTAAATCTCACCTGTGAATAATTCCTGAACTTTCATGAATAATGGTACAGGAATCAAGGACAAACTAAGGTAGGCAACGTAAGGGTAATTTAGTGGCCCCAGACTGAAATGTGCAGAGGTGGGTTGTGGCTTAAGTCACAATTGCTTTCGTTAAACTCTCCCTCTCTCTCTTTCGTTTCTTAGACAAACTCCTTCTAAGTTCTCAACATGACACAAGCCATTTCTATCAAGCTCAGCGGCTCGACTGGAATGAGAACTTCTTCCTTTTTAAAGTAGCAGATTCTGGTTGTCCTCACTCAGGTTATGCACTCCTCTCCAAACAAATCACTGTTATGAGGGAAAGGAACCATGATCCTACCACTGTGGTGGTGGAGTGGGCACCCTGGCCAACAGTCTGTTCACAATTTCTCAGTGCTGAGAATAGTTCACTCACCACTGAGAGGCAGGCTGGAGAGAGCAAAACATCTGAAGTCCGTTCAACTTGCTCCAAGATAACCTCTTCTGACACCCCTCCACCCTTTTATTGTCTATGTCAGCCCTTTGTAACTTTCATATCACTGATCCTGATGGGGAATTATTTCATTTATGGGTGTTTCCTGAACTAGAATGTCAGCTCCAGGACCGAAGGGGGCCAGGCTTCCTCTTTTACTGTGGCATCTCCAGGATATAGGATGGCATCAGCCACATCAGAGGTATTCAATATTTCATTAAAAAGAATCAATAAGCTTAACTGTAAATATCAGGAATCCACAATTGTAAAAGTTAACATTCTAATATTTATGAAGAGATGATGATACTCAATATTGTTGTCCCGTTAACTTTTTTTGAGGAAAGTTGGCAAAAGAAAATTGAACATTCCCTTTTTGCTTCTCTTTTTTAAGAAAGTCTGTTGTGAGATTCCTTCTTAATGCCCAGCAGATCTATTAATCTCACCATGAATTTGAATGAATGAAATATTTAGACTGATATGTATGAATAGTTTTAAAATTATCTTTTTTTCATAACTATACCCTGCCTTTTATACATACAATTATTAATGTATTTTCATACATGTCTGTGCTATGTTATCTTAGGCATTTTACTTCTCTAAAAGTCTTCGTTTTCTTCTCTGTATGACTGGAGTCTTAGTATTTACCTCGCAGTGTATCATGAAGATTAAATTAGATAATGTATTTTTAAAAGCTAGCACAAAACTGGGGCGCCTGGGTGATTCAGTCAGTTAGGCATCTGACTCTTGATTTCAGCTCAGGTCATGATCCCAGCGTTGTGAGACTGAGCCCTGAGTTAGGCTCCATGCTCTGTGGGGAGTCTGGTGGTCATCCTCTCTTTCTGTCCGCTCCCCCACTTATGCACACTCTCTCTCTCAAATAAATGAGTAAATCTTTTTAAAAAAGCTAGCACAATACTTTGCAATTAAATAATTAAAAAATGGTAATTATTATTTCAGTTGTTTCTTGCCTTTTTGAGTAGGATATCTTTTCTTGGGCAGAATTTGGTTTATCTGGATCCCCTTATAAACCATCCCTCATATAAAATTGCATTTGACAAGTGAGTGTATATATATATATAGCATTCTTGGCAACTTCCTCTGCCTTTAGATTAGTAATTTTTTTCCAGTCCTCTAAAAATCATATTGCAGAAGTTGTAGCGAGTAAGGAGAAAGGAAAAAGAAAATAGTTGGGGCCATTTTCTCATAAGATGTCAGTGCCCATGGCAGACACCCAAGTCTCAGGAACTCACTGATATTCACATTGTTGGTAGAATGGTGGAAGCAAGGAACACTGAGAATTGAACTTCATTCATGTTTTCCACCATTTTCAAGTCATTCCTTTCAACTGGCCTATGAAATATGTTCTAGGGTTATTATGGATCAATATATTAATGGGTTAACTGTTAAAGACATTGGTTTATATATAAAATAGTCTAAAATATGCCAAGTAAAAATAAAAATAGAAACAAGCGCACATTATCCCGGGCAGCAGGGATTGTCTGGGCTGTCTAGGTCTGTTTGATGGAAGCTCTCCTTTTGGCAGATATACGCCTTCATCTGAGCCAGGTGCCCTCACAGTCTTGCTCCCAGATTCATGACTTTGATTTGCCTTTCTAGAGCTTTCCAAGTGAAGATATGAGAAGCAGGATGGAAGGCAGGACTCAGCTAGTGGGGGGCTGCGGGAACTCCTTTTTTCTGGGAGAACTTCCTGGGAAATCAAAGATCAGTAAGGTGAAAGATAGCTGGAACCAAAGAGCCAGGAGGAGCAAATATTGAAACCTGGGTTCAAAGCCAAGAATTGCAGGACAAAGGAAACAATAAGAGAGGCAAGTTAAGGTGTTCCAGTCTATTTCTTGGAACAGGTTTTGTTGTTTTATTACTTCCTTTTATGTGTAAGCCTTCGTAGGGTGTGTGTATGTGTGGAAGGGGTGTTTAAGTGTGGGTGTGTGCATAAGAACTACGGAGGAGATAGACACTAATTCCAGCACAAATCAAATAGGGTCAGTGAGACCAAAGCAGACAGCCATCTCAGTCATTCAGATCTCAATACTGGTGCTATGTGCTTGTTTGCTTTTCCAAATGTTGTGGATTTCCTATTTTTCTCTTCATTTATTTACTTTTTCCTTTATTTCTCTCTATCCACTTGGATACTTTACTATTGCCTGGCTGCATGTTTGACTTATCTTCCAGGGACCAGCTTCCCTTCACATTTTCTCCTGGCCTATTCTTATCCATTCATACCCTTGCCTCCTTTTCTGTTTCATTGATTTTCTTATTTTCTTTTGTTCTCATGTTTATCCAGGTGTTGATTTCCTGTTCATCCTGACCTTCGATGCTGGTTTCAGCCTGTAGGTTTTGCCTGAGCAATGACTCACTTCCTGGATCATGGGACAGGGTTGGGTGGATATTTCAAGCCCTGCAGTGGGCAGCCCGAAGTCAAGAATTGTATGCCTAGTCCCTGAGTTGGAAAAAGGGAGAAAGTATTGAAGGGAATAATCACCTCTTTGGTTCTTGTATAGTTTTATCTAAACCCAGTCCAGCTGATCATAATTTGTTCGGTATTATTTGATTTTATTTTATTATTTTTTATTTTATTTTTTCCTGCATTATTTTTTTATTTTCCAGGTTTTCTTATAATGCTCAGTTGTTTTAATTTGTGCAATTCCTTCTTAAGTGGACTCTGTGTCACCACTCTTTCTAGTTCATCTATATGTCACAAATAAGCCCTGGTTATCTTTCTTCAAGTAAAGCAAGTTATGGCGCTCCTCTAATAACAAGTTCTTCTTGATTTCCATCACCTAAAAGAAAACCTTCTTAATGCCAAGCTTGATTACCAGGAGTTTCCCAATTCTGCTGCAGCGCTGTCTTTCAAGCCTGACATCCCACTACCCATCACTCTTCTCTCTACACCATGAGCCTACACTCTGTTCCAGCAGTACTTCCTCAAATTGTGGGTGTCATCTTATGATTTGTCAACATTACATACATTCCTTCCCCTGGAATCACTTTCTTCTATTTCTTCACTTCGGTTTTTAAAACTCACTTTCAAATATCGTCCCTTCCTCCTAGGCTGACTATAAAAAGTTCATTCATTTTCAATGCATTTTCTTTGTATCTTCTAAATTAAGAGTTGGTCTCCTCACTTTCCCCTCTCGTGTCTTTCCTCCTTGTCTTCTTTTCCCTTCCTTCTTTCAACAGGTGTTTTTGGTGTGTGTACTCTGTGCCAGATAATGTGTTAAATCAAAATGTATGGTCCCTGTCCCCAAGGATCTTACATTTGTCATGTCATCTAATTGTTCATGGCCTATGTCCCTCATTAGTCATAAAACACTCAGGGGCAGGAACTGTCTCGTCCTCATCCAATTTTCAGTAATAATACAGGAGAGGGCACAGAATAGACTCTAAGCAATGCTTTTAGAAAGAATATACAAATATGGTAATAATTTTTTGAATAAATATCTTTCTAGCTGTGTAGGTCTTTATATCTGCCACACAAACAAAAATGTAGACAACACTACCATTTGGGCACTAGACTAAGCTCAGTATGTGCAGTATCTCATTTATGCTTCATGACTCCCTGAAAAGGTTCCTCTTACCATCCCTCTTTTAGAGCCAGGGAAACTAAGGCGTGGAATAGTTACTCACAGAGCTACTGCATAAAACGTACAGCTCAGACCTGCACCAGTCTTGATGAACTTTAACACCTGAGTTCTTAATCACTTAAGAACTTAATCATTCTCTCAACTGTCTCCAGTTCCAATCTTCTGGTCTGTCTTGGTTAACCATTAGAAATGTAATAAAAGAAGTGTTGTCATTTTTTAAAATCATGTAGATGCTTTAAAACTCCAATGGCTTAATGTTTATTCAGTATGTCATGATTTTTATGAAAGAGAAGGTGTCTTATCTCAAAAACAAAAACAAAAAAAATAACATGGAATGTTATAGTACTGAACATACACATTCAATTTTAAATACTGAAAATAAGAGCATGGCATAAGTTCCATAAGAGCATGGCATAAATTCCTCTAAGGTATATACCAAAGTTATTGCTTGCTTAAGACTTTCTCAACTTGGTACAAAATGTTTCTACCTTAAATTTCAAACAAGATCACAAGTAATTTCACAATCATTTGTCAGGGTGCTTAAAGTAATGAGCTTTTGGAGGCTTACACCCCATAGGGCATGTCCTGATGACAACAAAATGCGTCATGAAACTAAAATAGAATTCTACCAACAGAAGTTGGGTGTTGTGGAGATACCATCACTGAAAGATTGATTTTAAAATTCAGAGAGACTGTGGACTCTGGGAAACAAACTGAGGGCTTCAGAGGAGAGGAGGGTGGGGGAATGGGATAGGCCGGTGATGGGTATTAAGGAGGGCACGTATTGCATGGTGCACTGGGTGTTATACGCAAATAATGAATCATGGAATATTGCATCAAAAACTGGGGATGTACTGTATGGTGACTAATATAACAATAAAAATTATTTTAAAAATTAAAAAATAAAATTCTTTTTTTATTATATTATCTTTAAATTTGGTCTCCATTTTGCTAGAAAGGCAAATAAAGGCCACTTACATATTTGTAGCCTGCTTAATGTTTTTAAATGCTGACTCAAATCAAAGAAGTAATTATAAATATAGATATATAGATTTAAATATAAATCCTGTAACATTGATCCTAAGGCTAAGATTGGCATTTTGTATCATACTTTTGCCACTCCGGAGGGCCTACAATGCTTCTAATACATTCACTATTTTATTTATTCAAAAGTTATTTATTGAGTATTACTAATCATTAGCTGATGTGTTCATCAGAGGTGTATAGAAATTTAAAAAAAATAAAGATTGATATCAAGGAACTCAATAAATCTGAGAAGACAATCAGGAAAAGCAATGATAGAATAGGGAATAGCTGTTAAAATAGATGTATACATAGACTATTTTAGAAGTCAGGAAAAAAGCCCGGAAGAAAAGCCTGAATTTATTATATTCAGTATGTTTCTGTAATCTATTTGATAATATTTTCCAAGGGAACTGAGTATTGTAAACGCGGTAATGCAGTGTTAACCATGTGTATTAGAGACAATGCCATGTATAAGCCTCTCTCTGAAATATGGTGATGCTTAGAGATTTGTAACTAATTTAATATTTTTGAAGCAAAAGATATTTGTAGGTCCTACATGAGAGACAGGGCTGGGCTAGTATGACTTCCAGACCATGCATGAAAGACTTGCTTAGTATTTTATCAATAGTAGAGTTCCACTAGAGAGTTTTCAGCGATGATGTGACCTGATGGAAACCCGTTTTGCTTTTTAGAACTAACCTTTTGAACTGATTGCGGAGTGACTAAAACCTGCAGCATGGAAATGGTTGGGAATTCATATGAGAAAAGATTAATATCTGAACTTTAACAATGGCAAAGAGAACAGATATAAGCTACCAGAAGACATAATGGACAAATAAATGAAAGAGTGGATGGTGAGACAGAGAGGTTTCAGATCATTTGAAAACATACTGATCCACATTCTTTCCTTCCGTATCGCCAACGCCATCTCCTATTAACAATTTGGAAAATAACTGTTTCCAGCAAAGATTACAAAAGACAAGTTGAGTCTCCAAGTAAAGTTTAAAAGAGACTCAAGTCGTACATAACCAAGGGAAGAAATAGAAATTCTAAGTTTTGATAGCCCAGTCAATGTCTCTCATACCAAAACATCAAAAAACTTGTTACATAGCTTATTCTCTCTTATTGTACAAGAATAAAAAAATGTTTAAATCTAAGCATGCACTGGGGCGCCTGGGTAGCGCAGTCGTTAAGCGTCTGCCTTCGGCTCAGGGCGTGATCCCGGCATTTCGGGATCGAGTCCCACATCGGGCTCCTCTGCTGGGAGCCTGCTTCTTCCTCTCCCACTCCCCTGCTGTGTTCCCTCTCTCGCTGGCTGTCTCTCTGTCACATAAATAAATAAAATCTTAAAAAAAAAATCTAAGCATACACTTAAAATAAATGCCGCTAGAAGCTATGTGATTAATGATATAAATTCTCTAACTTTTGATCAGAAGGGACTTTAGACAGACTGCCTATTACAGTCTTAACAGTATAACATTCTGGTGTGTTTGGCTGTTTTATTACATTTTTTAAATGTTTCATTTGTTAGGTTTGGCTTTTAAATAGTTTTACAACCCAGTAGAATTAGAGTATGGAAATTATATATATATATATTTTAAACTAAAGAGAAAGAAAAACAGATTACAGATCTCTCTAATGTTATGCCTTTTTAAAAAATCATTAAATGCTTTCAACATTATCTCATGATTCTAGCTACTAATGTTTTTTTCTTCTTCATTAAGTCTGCCACGTTAAAAAAAAAATAAAACATGGCACACTCTAGTGATACTTCTGAGAATGAGAGAGAATACAAGGAGGTTATAGTTTGGGTTATGCTAAGTCTGGCAGTAGAACTGAGTTTAATGTGTCTACGGGGCATACAGATGGAAAAAAAATAGGAATTTAGAACCCAGGACAGTGAACTGGGCTGTTGACATTAATTTGAGAGTTGTCACACATAAGCGATAGTTGAAGCTTTTTCTTTGGATGGAATTGCCTGAGAATAACATTCAGTGTAAGGTGAAAAGAGAGCTAAAATTGAGTGTAGTTGCCAGAAGGGGGTCCCTAAAAATCAAGGCACGAAAGTGTCCACTAGGTTTGGCAGTTATAAGGTTGCCTTCGGGAGATGAGACAGAATGAGTGAGGTTAAAACCAGATATAAGTATGATATAGATAAGAATGTATTGATTTATAACAAACATCCTAAAATATTTGATATTAAGAGGATCTGATGCCATTGCAATAAATGGGTAAGTCACATGAGATAAATATGACAATGATATTGTTTTATGTGCTGGAAAGCACCCAATTACTCTCAGTGTAAATAACCCAATGAATCTCAAAAAAGATATTATTCTTACGGAGTCAAGAAAGTTTCCAAACTTAGATCAGTGCATGACTGGTGAATTCAGGCTGGCTAGCTTGGAGTGCCCAGTCACGCTATTTTGAAGGTACTCTATTATAATAAAAGGAGTTTCTTCAAAATTTAAGTGTTCTGATAAGAATTTAGGTGGAATAGGTCTCTGAACCAAAAAAAAAAAAAAAAGAAAAAATCGTTTTTTCCTGGAAGAACAGCGAGTTTTATCAGCTTTCCTGCTTAATGAAGAAATCATTAGGCTTTCAAGTGGACAAGGCATTTCCTCCCCCAAGCATAGAACTTGATTGAAGTTGCGGGTTGTGTGTCCTGTTGAGTTCAGCTCTTGTTTCTCTTCATAAAACACCCATTTGAAAGCAGTAGTAGTATTGAAAGACTTAATTTATGCTGTTCGGTTTTTTTCTTCTGATTTTGCAATTTTAGTGTCAAGCGTGTGTTTTCTTAGTTGCCTTTAACTTGCTGTTTTCATGAAAACTCTCACTTTCTCATTCAATCTTCAATTTTTTTAGAGTCTTCCCATCATTGATTTATTCTGCCTTTTCTGATTTTGGACATTATTCCTGAGCAGTTACATAAAACATATATGTCATGGGAAAAAAAATCTTTATAGTTGCCGTATTACAAGTAACATGGCAAGAAAAGACAAGGAGATTAAAAACAAACTGAAAGACCCAATCCAAAAAACTTCAATTAAAAAGTTCATAAATAAATTAACCTAAATTAACAATATTAACATAATACAAAACCTAAATTAACTGGTACCCACTTAAAGTAAGAAGCCTTAATTAATGGGGTATATATGGATTTACTTTCTTGATTTAATATTCAAGAGGATACGTAAATTAAGCATGTATGCTTGCTAACTACATACTTCTGTATCTCTATTTCTGTACAACAAACGTTGTATATAGAATGATTGCCTTTTGGCATTTAAATTTTCATCTTTTCAGACAATATAATTTTACACTCTTACTGGATTATATTTACTGTAACAGAAAAGTAAAGTACCAAGTCTTTGAAAAATTTTCTATAGCAGTACTTAAATTTAAAAATTTCTTATATTAATACTCAATTTAAAAAAGAACACCCATCCTCCAAGCATATAGGTTAACGCAGGTTAACTACATCTCGTTTATAGAGTACTTGCTTAGTAAATTATGTAATAATTCTAAGACGTGGCAATCATATATTACTGACTTTGGATGGTCATATCGAGTAGCAGTGAATATATTTACATTATGGACAATGCTTAGGGTATTCCCAGTATACGATAACTATGTTTTAAAATGCATGTTACAATCTTATAATTTGACTAATAATGCAGATATGACTCAATCCCAACGAATCTGAAGAGCATGATGCCTGGATTGTTTCCATATTACAGTTGGGAACGATGTATGATCTACAATATCTTAAATTGTCTTCTTATCAACTAAAAGACTCTGTTTAACAAGGAAAACAAAATAGGATATAATTCTCATAAATATGAGGTGATGAAAAATCAATGATTGTTTTTACATTTGAACACTTTATACTCATATTGAATGCTTTTCTGAGTTAAGTGTTTGGTTAAATCAAATTTTGAATTGCTCCTTTTAGAGTCTTGTAAACTGAATTGAGTGACCATTTAAGCCCAAACAGTTGAACCATGTTTGCTTGTAGATGGCATTTTTACCTATCTATTCTTGCCCAGAAGAGTACTCTGCACAATGTGGTCTCAGCAGTTCTGTTCACTGTATTTCTAAATGCTATAACAAAAACCCACAATAACTGTTGTATTCATACAGTGGAATATTATTCTGCTGTGAAAAAGGAGTAAAATATTGATTCATGCTACAACATGGATGAAACGTGAAGATAGTATGCTAAGTGAAAAGAGCCAGACACAAAAAGCCACATACTGTAGGATTTAATTTATGTGAAGTGTTCAGAATAGGCAAATCCATAGAGACAGTGGTTGCCAATGGATAGGAGAGGAAGAGAAAGAAATGCAAGAGCAAGTGATAATGGTAGGGAGTTTCTTTTCAAGGTGATAGAATGTTCCGGAATCAATGATCGTGGTTACATAACTGTGATTATACTAAAAACCACTGAGTTGTACATTTTATTTTATTTTGAAAGATTTTATTTATTTATTTTGAGAGAGAGCACGAGTTGAGGGGAGGGGCAGAGGGAAAGGGAGAAGCAGACTCCCCAGTGAGCAGGGAGCCTGACTAGATCCCAGGACCCTGGGACAATGACCTGAGCCAAAGGCAGACGCTTAACTAACTGAACCCCCCAGGCACCTGAGTTCTACATTTTAATTATGATATGTGAATGACATCTCAAAGATGTTATAAAATTTAGAGCTTCAAGTCTTCAAGTTTTATTAAGCACTGATTAATACAACGTGTCTCTTCTATCTTTTTTGCAATTTATTCTTAAGAATGTGTTTTTCTTAGAGGAAAATATATGACGTGATAGATGGGTTAATTAACTTGATTGTGGGAATCATTTCACAATGTATACTTTATATTAAATCGGCACGTTGTACACACATCGTACCTTTTTTTCTGCCTGCTGGGGCCTTTACTCACATTAGATACTTTAAACATATTGCATTGTTAAATATATCTAGTAAGACAAAAGAAAAATGAGAAGCTTAGAAAATTGTAGTTGTTGAGAGGGGACTGGCAAAGTACAGATAAATGATAAGAAAACAGCTTAGTGAGAAGGAACATGAAGGTAAGAGGAAGATATTGTGAGAATTTCTTCTATGCTTATAAATGCCATTTTAGCTTTTGGAACATAGACATCTTTTCTCATATTAGAACTTCTCTGCTTAAATAAGAAATATTCAGGGCACAATAAAAACAAAACAAAGCAAAAAAAACCCAACGAATGTGTTTTTCTTGTGCCGATCATTGTACTAGAGATATGAACTGAAAATCCTTTAATCAGGCTATGATTGAAGTAGTTGGAGAAAAAAATTGAACTTTGGATATACCCTAGCAATGATATTGATGGTAGTTTTGAGTTATAATGACCTGTTTTAATAAATTAAAGATGTATATATGGTTACCTAATTTAATTTATGTGCATGTGCAAAATAAAATAGAAGTGCTATATTTAAATGGCCATAGGTGGAGTTGTAATAGCCTAACATATGCCATTGGTGGGACCTAGTTTGTGTTCCATGTCTATGGAAATAAACTCCAAATTCTGCAACTGGCTCTGTGTCAAGGATCTTCATATGAACAAGAATGGGACAGGCAACCCCTGACATCTAATGCTCTTGCCATAAGTTTTTACCTGGTCCCATTTTATTTTGGTGGCGTGACTGGTGAATAATGGGGTTAAGTCCTCTTACATGGATATTTCATCCCTCTTACAATTACTCCTGCTGGTTGAGCTATTTATAAACTATTCCTTTACATGTACGTGGTTGAGTCTCACCAAAGACATTATTATTAGTATAGCTGAGGGTTTTCCCCCTTTCCCAAATGAAACCATAATGTTTTATGTATTTGTTTGGATAGGACAAATAAACTTTTTGCTATTTGTATAGTCCCTTTCTAGGAAGCCTCCAAATGAGTGCTATTCCTTCTTGATATTTTCTCACACACAGATTGCATGCCATACTAGATCTATACTAGATGGCTCTCTTAGCTTATGAAACCAGTACTGGTTGCCTAAACCAAATCAGAACCACTCATAAAGTGGCTAACAGATTAAGAGGTAATCTAAATGCAAAACGCTGCTCAATAGAAGAAGACTATATTGGAATGTGACTGACCAAACCTATTAAATTCTTGCTTTGGGGGTTGACTAGGGGACTGATGGGGAGATTAGCATTGGTAATGGGAACAGAGATGAAAGACAGTATAGAGAAATAACAAGTGCAGAGAAGCCATTATACTTAGAGAAACAGCTAGGAAAGAGACTTAGTTGCTACTCACGGGAGCATTTGGAAGTAAAGACACAGCATGCTTGAGGCCCACAGCCATGAAATCGTGAGCCATGGAGCACGGGAAGCAGGGTATGTCTGCTGTGAGGGTATGACCAAATAGTTATTTATTGCTAGTGTTTTGGCGTATGTTTTGAATAACTTTCCAGTGTCTAGAACTATTGGCTTTGCAGCATTACTCACTCCACAAGTACTTATCAAGTGCCTATGTGCCAAGTGCATATTCTAAGTGGGGGGTTCATCAGTGAACAGGAGAGCTCTCATCCTTGTGGAGTTTATATTGCCGTGGCCAAGATTATTTTCGTAATTTTCTCCATATCTTTATGATAAACTTTTATTGCCTGAATTAACACAAGTGTGCCTTTGTTCCTTGCAATCTGAAAAAGTCGAGTTGAAAAATGCTGTTCCTGTTTCATTTCACAGGCATTATTTTAAAGTTGTTTTTTTGTTTTTGTTTGGTTTTTGTTTTTTTGTTTTTTTACAAATATCAAGTTATTAAATTTTCACAACAATTCAGGAAATATTTGAATTTTACAGCAAAAAAAGACAAACAATGACTTGCCTAAATAGATGGTGATGGCCGTCCCACCTTTTACTAGCAGATGGTGCAACCAAGTTTTTAATTCGGGTAGTCTGGCTTCAACGTTCGTGTTCTTCATCGCTTGTATACACTGCCTTTTAAAATGCTTGTGGTAGAATTCCCTTTGTGTTCTAAGTAATTACATTTATATGGATATGATTCTTCTAATCTAGTGCTCATCTTGCATCTCCTAATTGTATTTTTCTTGAGGACAGGGTTTCTATTCATCGCAGCCACCCATGGCTAAGGGACTATAAATATTATGGGATGATGAAACGATAATGCTACTGGTTATGTTGGTCACCACTTATAGCAGAAGGCAATCATTGTTCTTCCTTGACATCTTCCCAGAACCATCAATCATGAATGAAGCACAGATTACCATATACAGTAGCATCATGGTGAATCACAGTACTTCTCAGAGGGATGCACATATTAACATATCTTTTATAGGCCATAAGCTCTGAGTCACAGGGGTGAACTGACATAACACAGCTAGCCTCCAGGTACTACAGTAATTCTTCTGAAAGATGACTTATGTCGTTTGTTATATAATATCATTGAGACAGTCTTCCACATTATTTTTACCTCTGTTACATGGTATATCTATATTGGTTTAAGTCCCATTCTTTTTTTGCATTTTCTTTGCGTTATTTTATTGTGTAGAATTGTGTGATATACTTGAAAACAGTAGATCATTAAAATCCATCTACAACATCCAGTTGACCTTACCCTGCCTCCTCCCTTTATTAACAGTGATAGACACCAAACACAAAGTATTATAGTCACACTAAATTACTTACACACGTATATCGAATATGATCTGTCTTCTCATTTTTTGTTTCAACATATTGAATTTGGGTGTAATTCATCAAGATCCGCAAATCTACCACAGATGTTTTTTTATATTTACCAATAGTGCCAACAGAACAGTTTGTTAAAATTCACAGTTGAACATATTTCATTGAAATTCCCTGGTGCCAAAGGATCAAAATGTTCGAGATGCTGCAGGTGGCTTTCAAATTTATTCCCTGAGGTATGAATCTGTTACCAAGGAAACATTTTGCAAATGTTAGTAAAGCTCTCACTTGCTTGCTTTTTCACACATCCCTGTGGTTTGTGTGTGTGTGCTGAGCCCATTTCACAGAGTGCTGCTTCCATCCTCGCTATAAATACATTATAGCCCCACAAAGAACTAAGCAGAATTATCTGGGAGAAAATTCTTCTGGTTTTCTTTTCAGTGGGAAAGCAAAAAATAGAGGATAACACTAAGTAGAGATGGCTTTACCAACTCAAAAAAATCTTGAGTGAGAGGGTTGGAGGGAATTTGGAGAAAACAAAACAAAACAAAAATCAGCAAGTGTAATGGTAATGATATTTAAACTAAATCACACTAAATAATCTGGATAATTGTAAATTTGAATGTTGACAATTCTGGGAACAATGTGACACTCTGGCAAATAAGATATTATTTTATATTTTTAAGTGATCTTAACCACATTAAGCATTCACTACAAAAATTTAGTAACTACCTTGTGATCCAGATTCTTTTCTACTCTCAAATTCTCAACTTCAGGGCATGTATAGAACCAAATTCTGAATGCGAGAAGTATCTGGTACACTAAAATGCACTGTTCTGTGTATTTTCAAAAGGTAATTTAACTCTATCTAATATAATCTTATAAAAGAAGTTTTTAAGGAAACTAGGCTATGAGCACACTGACAATTCATTATATGCCTCAATTTCTACAATAACCAACATTTGGTAATTTGCTATAATTTAGTACTTTATAAAACAGCCATGCATTAATTGATCACTTACCAGATAAGTGCTTGATGCTGCGGTTACAAAAATAACATATGGCTCCTACTCTGAAGAATGCAGTTAGTTCTAGCACGAACATGTAAACAGATGACTGATAGTCGTGTGGTATTAGAGATGAATTAGGGAGAACGTGTGGGTTTTCCATTGATCCTGATCCTTATTACTAAACTTTTAACTCCATCAATAGGGAGATTGTATAAAATATTAGTCTTGTTGTATATGAAGAACAGCTTATTCATGGTTTCATGCCCGGAGTGACATTTACATGCTTTAGGGAAAGGGTTAGGTGACTGAACAGGTCTAGTACTAGGTAGAAGGCCACGACTTTCAGCATTTATAAAAAAGGAGAATGCACATAGTTTTGGCCTTGAGCCCTCGTTTTTCACTCCCGATTGTTTTCCCCACAGAGGGCTAGAGAAAATTAATCTGCTGCAGGGGTCATTGAACTACTGCAAGATCACCCCCAAGGTTTAGATTGATTGTACATGAACCAATTGTCTCATTTAGCATGGTCCTCATTGAGTAGAGACCCTGAACTAAATTAATCTCCCCTAAATTCTAAAATCTGAGGATGACATAGGGCAAGTATGAATTTAAAAGAGGCACAAAAAGATAACATATTTATCTTGGAACATTCCAATTAAACTCTACTTGACATTGTTGTAATAGTTTCTAAATTACCAGAGTTGTATAAGAATTATTTTATTCATTGAAAAACCCTTGGCATTTATTTCAACCATGACTATCTTTTGATTTATGTGCTTGCTTCTCGGATTTTGAAAATGGCCACTAAGCAGAGTTTATAAACTGCACAAACATCTTAAGGAAATGTTATTATTAATAAATAAATAAATAGAAACTGAAAGTAAACTCATAGTTTCGACATTTATACTCTACATCAAACAAGCAATAAAAATATCATGAATTTATTGAAGAATAAATACATACTTCAATAAAGATATAAGGGTGAAAAATGAACACAGAGTCATCCAAAAACTTTTATACATTAATTCAATTGAAAAAACTTCATGTTCACACTCTTTAATACATGTTTCTCTGTATTACAATTTAACAGACTCAGCATGATTTTCAGGGCTGATGCCAACTCCTGTGTTTTTCAATTATTCTGATAGGAGGAGTGGATTATTGATCACTTTTCTTCCTAAATTATGATTTTACCATGGACAAAAAAATGTTGATTTATAACATATTTTGTTTTTCTTTGAATTGCAGAATAGAGATGAATCAAAGAATTTTATCCAAATGCTTTTCAAAATTAGACATTCATGCATGAGATAAAAGTTTGTAATGTCCAATTAAACTATTTCTATTTTTACTGTTAAATAGAAATTGAGTAGTATTCTATTGTATATATACACCACAGGATAAAGAAGATATCTATATCTTCAATGAAATATTAGTCATAAAGAAGAATGAAATCCTGCCATTTGCAGTGACATGGATGGAGCTAGAGTATTAGGCTAAATGAAATAAGTCAGTCAGAGAAAGACAAATACCATATGATTTCACTCATATGTGGAATTTAAGAGACAAAACAGATGAACACAGAGGGAAAAAAAAGGGGGGGGGGGAACCAAGAAACAGATTCTAAACTATAGAGAATGGACTGATGGTTACCAGAGGGGAGGTAGGTGGTGGTTGGATGAAATAGGTGATGGGGATTAAGGAGGGCGCTTGTGATGAGCACTGGGAGTTGTGAGGAAGTGTTGGATCATTATATCGTGCACGGGAAACTAATATTACACTGTATGTTAGCTAACAGGAATTTAAATTTGAAGATGAGCAAAAGAGAAAATTGTTCATTTCTTTGGCTTCAATATTATTCCATTTTTATTTGGGAATTTGGGAATTTATGCAAATGACATCATTGAGGTGAATTCATTCAACGGACTAAAAAAGCTAGAAAATGATGATGTTAAGAAACAGCTGAAAGCAGCAATCTGAATTCTCTTACTACACTATAGCTGAGTGATTATGACATTGTGGTGGTAAATAAGTATTATAATATCACAGAATTCCGATTATCCCAATGCTGGCTAGTGTTATTTCATTTAAAAACCCAAATTTTATTTTGTGGAATACACATAATTATTTAAATTTGATGAAAAACATGGTGCTAATTTGAAGCAGTTCTTTCTCTGAATAGAAGCTGTCAAGTTTATTAAATTTGAATTAATTGGATATTCCGTGGCTTTGTAATGAGATAAGGTACTAATTAGAACCCTACATTTAACTTGGAAACATACATGTGTTTTGACCTTGGAGAAGAGATAAGAGAAAAGGAGATAACAGAAAAGTAATATGATAGCAAATAGAGGTAGAGAGAGAAATAAAGAGAGGGAGAAGAGGAGTGGAGAGAGAGA
The DNA here is from genome assembly GCF_024610735.1 of Ursus americanus. Lineage (NCBI taxonomy): Eukaryota > Metazoa > Chordata > Mammalia > Carnivora > Ursidae > Ursus > Ursus americanus. The sequence goes on from NC_142139.1 coordinate 60,480,138, forward strand.
GAAAGCACTGATAGCATTCCTTATTTTTAAATTTTTTTAGCATTTTATTGTGATTGTGTACTTGTACTCTGCCTGAAGAGAACATTCCAATAAGGTTTACGATGTTGTATGTTTCCATTCCTGGACATTTTGTGTACTGAATTTTTTTTCCTTTTAAAAATTCTGATGAACACATTAGAAAAATAAATAGAAATTGAAATTAAAATAAAATAGCCATATATTGAAAGACAGAAAGAAATAGTAAAAGGAAACATCCAAAGCTTTGCTTTTGTGGTTTAAATAACACAATTAACACTATTGCTACCTTGAAGGTAGAGATTTTAAATCATATATTGAAATAGGAGAACTACAGGATACAGTCAAACTACAACTTGGTCATCTTGACAACATATTTTAATTTCCCATGGATTATTTTATCTTAAATATTTGGCATGCTGGGACCATGTCTTCTACAGTATTCGTGGTTAGTTAACTCAGTCAAGAAATTAAGCCAATTGTGTCACTGTTTAAAGATGGAGGATTTTCACATGCTCGCATAATGGAGACACTAAGGAAGAGTGTACCTTATCTCTTCTTCCCTTTCATGTAAAGTTGTCTCTGCATCTAGCCTTCCCAGCCTTTGGCATCCAGGCAGGTGGGGAAGAGTAAGTTGACATAAAATGAAGCACGGAGAAGAGGAACATGAACTTACTGTTAGGATGTAAAAGGTGATGAGAATCCCTGCACATGTTTTCTTGACTTCACAATTATTGCCTGTCCTCAGCAGTGGACTGTATTTATGCTTCTTAAATTAGCTCAGACAGAGACTGCATGGTTCCCAGCACTTGTTAGACATTTCCACCAAGAACCCTTACTGAAATTGGAATGGAATTGGAAAACAAAATGGTACCTGTAGCAGATTTTCTTCTATAACACCACAGTTTCCTTTCTGTTTCTGTTTCATATTTTATAATCATTTTAACTTTACATTTCTTTCATGACATAGGTTTCTCAAACTTTATGGTAAAGTTGTCAATCCAGGAAGATGCTAATATTTATCTTGGAACTTCTGATCCCAGTAATCCAGGGCCCTCTTACCTTAGTTTGAAGATCAAGAACAAGGATCACCTGAGAGAGTAGTATTAGCTCTGGCTTCAGTAGTTACTAGGGTCAGTAACATGGAGCACAATTGTCTTATATCTTCAGGCTCCATTTTCTCACTTGTAAAGTAAGGGTTTTAAGCAGGTTATCCCTCAACACCCTATTTAATAAAGGTGTTAAACAGCAGCATTACACTGACTTGTATAATTTCTTAAAACTGTAATAGACTTCTTATGCCAAAATATCACCCTCAATCATTAGTGAAATTAAACTTATCATTTTAAATGACATTTATGATTCCCAAACCAATGAGAGGGAGCCATCTTGTGGTTTAGGCCCAGAGTGGCTTACATTTATTAGAAAAGAATGTATAATCGGCGAAAATATAATAGCCTTGCATACCTTATGAATGTGATCTAATTTTTAATTTATAGGTAATTCTTAAAAACTCCAATTATGAGTATGAATAATGGTTCTTTAGACAATTTGGGGGACTTGCTCAAAACTAAGGGTACGTAGCGCATAGGATATTAACTGCTTGTGATGTATTTTGTGAAAACCTTCCGGTATGTACTGAGTTAGTAGTTTTAACGCTTACAGAAGATACCAAAGGGTTTTTGGCCTTCTCACTTAGAAATAACAGAATAATGATATTAAAATAGATACTTGCATATTACTTTTTATGTTTTGTAATTATACTTCTGAGACATAAGAATCAAACTTTTTGATCTGTTAGGGATTTAGATATGCTAATTATGGGATATGAGCCTGTCAGATTTTATTGCTTAGGAACCTAATATATAACATATATTAAAAGGAATGCATGTTTAATATAAAAACAATGTAGAGTTACTACAAATACCCTCACAATGTTAAATACTATCACATTAATATTACTTGTTAAAGTTTCCTTTTAGAAACTAAATTATATTGTCCATTAGGTAAATAGATCGTATGAACATAGTGTCTGCAGGTGTATTTCTTTATGATATAAAAATCACATCTTTTTTCATTAGTTAACTTTCACAGACAATATGAAAGCAATATCTCGAACATAACCAATTCAGCAGCTAAGTGGGTTCTGATTTTATAGATTCAAAGTAAATTACAAAGAATATACAATCTCTGTTTCTCATTCTTTTTTTTTACTTTGAAAAGGGAAAAAAACCCAAATAACTGGAACTGGAAAAATATTTTAATCTGCTCTATGCAACATATGAATTTCCACAATTTTAGAAAAGATTGAGTTTTATTTAGAGATTATTGATTACTTAAGAATAATATAAACTCTACATAAAATAAGCCTCTTGCCCATGACACATGGTTCCTGCAGATGTTATTTCCTTCCTTGCTTTGCTCCTGAATGTAAAAGAAGCTTTCCTGTTTGCCACCCCTTGAGGTTTTCACCGCCTAATCAGTAAAGACTCAAAAAGATCTGTTGATGATGATTAGGAGAACAAAGGGAACAGCCAGAGATAACAATATTATCAGGTAGACTTGCAGTGTCCATCCTAGTATTTATTAAATAACAATATGCAAGATTAAAACTATATTTATTTCAAGGGATTTAATAAACTATTAGCAACCACGTTCTGGTAATGAAAAAAAATAAATCTATGCCTTTGATTTTCTACTCTGTTTTAAATATTTCAGAAATTTGAACAAATTCACTTTGTTTCCTATTTATATTTCATATCATATTTTGTTTTTTATTAGCTACTTAACAAATATAACGTTACACTAGTAAGAATGAACTTTAATTGAGTAAATATTGCAAACAAGGTCAATTGGTATGAAATTACTTTTTTGGGAGAAGTGATTGTTTCAAAAAAGACCCTATAAATCCATAAATGCAATTATTTCTGTAACCAATCCTTTAGAAAAGCTTTTTTTTTTTCCAGAAGAAAATAGAATCTGACATCTGAAACTGAAAACTGAAAGAGTGAATTTTATGGATGACTTAAAAACAGAGACCTGCTTGGAAGACTAGAGCCATTAGGTTACACAAGTGAACATTATCATTTGATTTCTACCTGGTATTCCTTGTTTGAAGAATACATTTTAGGACAAGTCATTTCTCATGTCACAAAATGGACTATGAGTGAGCCTTCTCTCCCCACTCAGCTTCCAGTCAGCCATGTGCTGGAATGAATTTTTTAGAGAGGCCACTGTGGCATAAAGAACATCTACTGAGGGGGGCCCTGGGTGGCTCGGTCAGTTAAGCATCGCCTTCGGCTCAGGTCCTGATCCCAGAGTCCTGGGATCGAGCCCCGCATCGGGCTCTGTGCTCCGTGGGGGAGCTTCCTTATCCTTCTCCCTCTGCCTCTCTCTCTTTATGTCTCTTATGAATAAATGAATAAAATCTTTAAAAAAAAATCTACTGAGGTAACTTAATTTTTGACATGGAGACAAAAATAAGGAAGCAAAAAACCAAAATACCTACTATTTAGTATACTATAGTTCAGTAATGATGGCTTCCTTTCAATTTAAGATTTCCAAGGATGGGTCCTTAAAAATGTAAACTGTACAAAGTTACAAAAAATATTTATTTAGAAAATAAGTTTCTCAAGGAAGAAAGCAACGGTCAGCAAGAGTAAACTGGGATAAAATATCTGGAGAAAAACAACCAACTTAGTGGTATTAAAATGGTGTCTATAAATGAGAGTACTGAAAAGATTTTAAATCCTGGTAGTACACATTGATTTTTAAAAATGAGAGTTTACTGAAAAGCTGCCATCACATTATGCTTATTCGTGTACATTTTGTTTAAGCATCTATCACCTCTAGCACTTGCACCTACAGATGACCTTGCCGAATCCTATGGAAGCATTCAGTCAAGAATCCGCTGACATTCTACGACTATTCAAGGAGTTAGTGAAGGCCAACTCATCAAGGAAAATCATAATGTCAACTTAGCACGGAATTTTCAATCTATCAATTTTCCTCAACCGTGCAGCCAATAAATATCTGAAATTCTTTTTTTTTTTTTTTAAGATTTTATTTATTTATTCGACAGAGATAGAGACAGCCAGCGAGAGAGGGAACACAAGCAGGGGGAGTGGGAGAGGAAGAAGCAGGCTCATAGCAGAGGAGTCTGATGTGGGGCTCGATCCCATAATGCCGGGATCTCGCCCTGAGCCGAAGGCAGACGCCCAACTGCTGTGCCACCCAGGCGCCCCTAAATATCTGAAATTCTGTAAAATATTGTTAATATAAATTATAGGTGCTCCAAAAATGAGAGACTAATTTTCACATACCATATTGCAATATTTTCTTGAAATTTTTTACACATTAATTTTCCTCTTATTTCTTTACCACTAAACTCCAGTCTTCTCATGTAGAGGAAAAAAAATTCCAAATTAAAAAACAAAAACCCAAAACACAACAAAACACCAATGTTCCATTCCAAAATGGTCCTTATGGGCTAGTGAGGTAAAAGTGGTTTATTCAATAAATAGATTTTAAGGAAAAGGCTTTCAAATAAAAATTATAAATATGTTAATATCAAATCATTTTTCTAGATAGTTACACATCGCTCATTTTATTCTGAGTAGAAAAGCTCTGTTCACCTTTTCCCTCATACTTTTCCTATAATGCAGTGGATATAGGAAAGCTTTTCTGCATGATGTATAACTGAGTTTGTGACCTAGCTGTGATAGTTTCTGTCAGAACAGAAATCTGGTATGACTTTTATCAGGAAAACAACACGATCCTTTGATAAAATTTGATCTTTATAAAAATGGGACGAAAGAGGTATCCACCTTCTTGAAAAGTGTTAATTTTTATTGGTTTTGATCACATTAGTTACAGTTACATGATAAGTACCACATACCGTACACGAGTTAATGACTCTGATTACAGAGTTTGTTAGTTGCAGAATTGAACTAAAGACGGTATCATGAGAAACAAGTTGATAAAATCATGCATACGTTTTTAAATATATTTTCAGCATAATGTCCTGAAAAAATATGACATCATCTTGGCAGGAAGACAGACAGACATCAGACCCAGGAAGACATGTTTCAAATCTACAGAAAAATAGTTAACACCATAAAATAGCAGTACTTTTTTTTTTTGGTAGTCTTTTAAACATTTTGGCTCACTAATAATAAAGTCACTGTATAAGATGGCACATTGAAGATATATGGCACATTTTCTTTTTCTTTTGTTTTCCACAGCATATTATATAATATTCATAAAATGGTGGGCCACTTCACTCTATCCCCCCATATTATCATCTGTCATACACTAAAATAGAAGTTTAAGGAATTAAGGAATGGCTATTGCATAATTCATAGAGATGAAAGTGAAGGAGTGCAAAATTATTCAAGCATGTTTAAACACAGTCTTACATCCAAATCCTTTCCTGGCCTTTAACCCACAGCTCCCTTCTCTCTGTTCACATGAACAAGCCAGGCTGAATAATGTGTATGCTAGTGGGGCTGCCTGAAGACCCCTTTGCTAAAACTACCCCAAGAAAGAAATCAACTATTAAAATAAAATAACTTAGTTCATTATATTTTTATTGTAGCTTTACTCTAAAAATAGGATGTATATTTGGCTGATAGTTTTTTGAATGCAGATTATTTTTCAGGGTTTTATATAATATCTTTGTATGACGAAATATATTTTTAGGGACTTAATTTAAAATTATTGCTATGTTATAGAAAGACATTTAAAGTTACTGCAAATAATTCCATAGAAATCTATATAGACAATTACTTTTATATTTCATTATTTTATAAACCTGACAACGTCTCATCATTGTTTAACACATAAGGTGCATTTATAAATGGCTTAAGACTAAAGCTAGTTAATAAGGGGTTGAGAAAATGGTGCTGACTGAGCCTAAACATAGACAAAAGACTCTCCAGGGAATGGAGTAGACTTATTTGCAATTTAGGAAGTAAAAGTCATTTCTTAACAAAGATTAGCTTTCTTTATCATTTAGATCTATGTCACCATGGAACAGGCTGCCTTCAGAGTAATGAGCTCCCTGTTACTGAAGAATTTTAGAAAAATGTGGGTAATTTGTATCAGGAATGTAATGGCGAAGATTCTGACATTGGGAGGAAAGTTGATCTGAAACACCTCAAAGGTTTATTTTTTAATTCCAAGAATGCATTTAGCTCTCGCTAAAATGAATTTGAAGGAAGAAAAAATTATAAAACAATTTAGGTTTAAATCGAGTCCTCTTAGAAAAATAGGTTTATGTATGTTCACATCAATTGTTCTTACTCGTGCAACTTTGCCTGTAATCCAGAATTTCATGTCTTACTCCAAACATACTGAATTCAGCACTTAGAACAATGGCAGATTCGTAGAAGGTGTTTGACGAATATTTGTTTGGTCAGTGATTGGATTATAATCTTCTGTGTTGAACCTTAGCCTGTATATGTTTTTAAAGACGCATAAGGGATTCTGATGTATAGTCGGTGATCAGAATCATTATTTTTTTAGAACAGTATCCTCTCTCCTCTAAAATTCTCCTTTCCTTTTGCTTATGAGTGAACCATGAAAAATATTGAGAAAAATACCTGTTAAGACATGAAATCATCCAGCATTACTGGTTATTACTAGTTGTCTTTTGGAAGAACGGTCTGACAAATATTTAGTCATTCTTCAAAGACAGTCCAAGTAGTGTTTTAGAATTCTATTGTTAATAGTTGGAGAAAATTTTGACCCATATAGCTTGTTTGTGTGTTGTTGAGGCAAAATATTATGCTTCCAACCTTGAGAGACGGCCAAAGCAAATGACTGCACTGCTCATATTTCCCACCAATTATGTGATATATGAAAACATATCACAAAATTATTAACCTTTGTCCAGAAAACTTGACTTCCTTTCAATATCCAATTTGAAGGATTTTATTCCATTAACAACCTATACGAGTGTGTGTATGCACACGTATGTGTGAATGCATTTGTGCGTAGGAGGTGGAAGAGGAAAGAGACGAAGGCAATATTAACATGGAGAGTGTAGAAGAAAAAGAATGAGTAAGAGGATCTTTGCTATTAACTCGGGATTTCTCTTTCTATTGGTCTGATTTCTGGGAGGAGCTTCTCCGGTCTATTTCCCCTGCCCTTGTTATTTGCAAATCCTGGGAAGTTATATTTTTTGCACAGGATCTAATATCTTTGTCATGGAAAAATAAGCATCACTTTATTTCTTTTTTAAGTAATTGGAATAGAAGCTGCCTCCCTATGGAGGTTCACTGCTTAATATCAGTATGTTTCTGAAGAGAAATGGGGACTGGGAAAAAAGTTTAATTTTAATGTTAATTATATTAATACAACTCAGTGTACATTGATCATTTACTCATGAAGAGTGTATATAGCAATGAGATTATGGGACTGCTATATTTTACCACTCCTTGTAGGACCTGAACAAGAAAATAAAAGCCAATCTATCTGCTGAGGAAGACACCTCTTAGAAAGGAATACAAGTGCGACTGGTATAATGGATATTTCATTCAATCAAGAGGGAACCTGTGCGTCCATATACATTGTATTTTCTAAAATACTGTATTAAAAATCAACAGATTGTCTTATAGCCACAAGCAGTAATTCTTACTTTAACATCTCTTTGAAATGTCCAAGTGAATGAACTGATACACTTCAAGGTCTATAATATATATGTCATGGAATCTAGAGTTGACTGTGTGTTTAAAGACTATTTGGTGATTATTGAGAGGGACATGGTTATTTCTACACTGCTACGAATGTCATTGTGCCACGAAATGGAGAATGCAGTAAGGAATTATGAAGGCATCGAGGAGAACAAGACTTGGTTGTCATTATATTCAAAATTTTAGTCTTTTATAGAATTCTAATCTTCAATTCATACCTTCCCCCTGCCCATTATTCAGATAAGTTCAGTTAAAGAAAGTGATCTTGTCAAAATTACTTGAAAACTGTACCCGAGAGTCCTTTATTTTTGCTTGAGCAGATACAGTAATTGGTGGACAGTTTAAAGAGATATTAAAATTTTTCACTTAAAACAATTATGCAATCTTTGTGACTAAATTCTTCTCTGAAATGCACATGAAGCCAGCAAGTGACGATGCACGTTTATAGTCCATCAGAACCGACTGTGCTGTTTCAATACCTCTACAATAGCAAGTAACAGCCCAGAAGCCAAGCAAAGGCAGTAAAATTATCTAGTTCCCAAACTGAATACCCAAATTAGAAAAGGTAGCTACCGTAACTGTGCTTAATGGGCGAGTGTAATTCAAAACACGAGGTTGCAATTATAAAGATACAAAAAATATTCTCTGAGTCACTAGACAATTCTTGGCCAATCTCAGTGGACTAAGATTACTATTCGTTTATAGGCTATTTTCTATTGATTAAATTTGTTTTGGCTAGATCATTAAAATACAAACCCCTGCGGTAGAAACCATCTTTTAATATGTTTAAACCCATCTCATTATTTTATAGTCTTTGCCTTGTCAGCATCAATGAATACTAATAGACTAAATGTAAGTTTATGCTGTATACATGGAATGGCTTGCTTTCTTTACTAGTTCAGCATCAACTAGATGAGAAATACAGATGGTATGTGCTGATAAATTTTGAGACGTTTTGCTATTACCTCTGCTGCAAAGTACATGAAATCCGTCTTGGAGTAAGAGACATGACCTCAAAGATTGTTAATGATTGATTGGTCTAAGGACTGTGGCACATTTTCAATCTAAGAGTTGCACTTTTGGGATGCTCTAGTTGTTAGGGATAGTTATGAATATCAGTATTGCCGATTTCCTACTTTTAATATGAGAATAGTTTCTACTTTTAATATTGGTAATTCCCATAGTCTCTGGAGTCCATTTCATGGAATGTGTACTTTATAGAAGAAAAGAAAATTTAACTATGTAACATTCAATCCTCTGAAGTGACTAGCAGGTTGGATTAATTATAGAATAAGATAAGTAGTCATACAATCTTTCAAACACAGCAGCTGGGGGGGGCGGGCTCTGCAGGTGAGAAACTGCCTCAGAGAAACAAAGTGAAAGGTTAGAGAAATTTTAAAGATCCTTGGCTTTCTTGCTTCTACAGTTTCTTTCTGGAATCTATTTCAAGTAGTAAAGAAAGTTCTAGATGTTCCCCACTATAGCTGAACTTCAATTCTAATGTTTGGGAAAGAAAGAAGTATGGCATGTTTGTGCTAAGGTACAAGGTTTCTTAAAATTTCATATACTACAGAACCATAAATTTCAATGATTGAGATCATAATAATAAGAAAAATTGCAATAAACTGCACGTACAAAAGTTACAAACTTTCTAACGGGGCTACTTCAAAACACTTCATAATATCCGTGTTAGAATTCCACCTTGCATATGGGTGATTAGTGTATAGGTATGTATTTGAATTTTCTCACCATTAATAGTTTTCTGTTGGTTTGATTGAAATATTAGGGTTTGACACAGGGTTTACTGAGACAACTACTACCTTGAGATGCTAATTGTAAGGTAGTTTTCCAGTTTTAAACAATCTGTAAGTGTTCATTCAAGGGGACACATTTCTTTAAGCAGTTTGGATTCAGTCATACAAATACTGTCATTGTTGCCGTATGAGTCATGACCATCAGAATATTTCCTTAGTATAGTAAGACAATGGCAAGTATATATATCCAAGCAAAGTATGATACTTTTAAGATAAGAAACTTCTACCATACCAGTGCTCCTCCTGACAAGTTGTCTTGTGGCTAGTATTGTTGCATTCCAAGTTTCAGGGATAAAAGACATATTTTAATATTCTCAAATATGAAAACAAACGATGTCTGTGAATTTCTTTGGGGGAATAAGTTCATTACATTTCTTTTTGCTTCTGGCAGAATTCACTTAATTGAAACAATGATGGAGAACTTTTGAAATAAGATGTGTAAAGTACAGAAAAATGTATTCAAGTATTTCAGAGACATATTGAGACAACGCAGTTTATCATAACTTCAAACCACCCAGCTTATCCCCAGGGAACACAAACAACATATCTGGCTCTAATCTATCTTTAGTACAAGAATATATTCCCATGGTTTTGATTCATACACACCAAATGAAGAAGACTGTTCAACTTTCGGGCACAGAGTCCTCAAAGTAAGTAGAGTAACAATTTCTTCCAGTTGTGGCATTTGCATTTAACCACAAACATGATTCCCCCCCCTCATTGTGTTTTAACTTATTTATGAAGGAGGGCAGTTTGGTCTTTCACTAACAAAAATTGCTGAATATACGTTATTTTTTCAAAAGTTATTTTTAAAAACTACTATCAGATAGACCAAAGTTCAATAAAATTGAGAAAATTTTAACTTTAAATGGCAGTTCTTGCTTTTAGTTTGAGAGTGGTTAAAGTTCAGAAAATAATGCCATTTGATCCAAAGCCTGGCTTATTGTTTCCTCTTAAGTCTGAGTTGTTTTCTTAATGTTTAAACCTTTCTCTGACAATCATTTGGCACATTGAGTTTCCATGTAGCAAATCTGATCAATAGTTAAACGTATCTAAAAAGCATTCTAGAACTTTTAAAAAATACAACAATACTGATAAAAAATAATGCAAAAAACCTGCAAAACTGAGAAAGAATCAGTCTGGTTCAGTTTCACCAAGAACTCTATCATATATTTGTACTTAATTGCACTGCATGAAATGAGTTAATGCCCCGTTGCAGAAAAAGTAATTCCATGGGGTTGTTGATAAATTTTAAGTAAAAATTTTATTTAAAATTACTCACGGCTAGTGCATGGCATATATATTGAAATTATTAATTCAGAAATATAAAAACAACCAATCCTCATTTTATAGAAATGACTTATTTGTATAATTTAGAATTAAAATCTTCCCTCCTTACATTGGGAGCTGAGTTTGAACCCATACAACTTTGATGGGAAACTGTTCTTATTTAAAAAATCTTTCATAAATCCATTTTTGTTTTAATTAAATTCATTTTTATCAAAATGTAAATACTACAATCCCATTGAATTTTAAAGTCTCCTTCTAAGCTAAAATATAAAATCTTACTGAACTTTGTTCAATTATATCAAAACATTAAACATAATTACGTACAGACAATTAAGCAGCTATTAAAAATCTAAGAACACAAGGGTGCTGGCTTGCATTTTGCAGTGTTTGGCAATAATTCAAAACACACAGCTATACCACTTATTTAGAAACAATGTTGTTGTTTTCAGTATTTCCATCTTCATTCATAGAGATATAAAGTTAAGAAAAGTAGATTTTGCATATAATATGATCTCTTAAGCCATTGGTTTTAAATTTCCAAAGAGGGAAATTTGTGTTCTAAACAATTAAATTTAGTATGTAAATACTAAAATTTTTTTAATTTTAATTTTATAATTTGAATTTTTTAGTAGTACATAAGTTTTAATTTTATAATTTGAATTTTTTTTGCTATTCCATAAGTTGATCCCATAGTATTTGTATGTACAATCTTCTCTTACTGAGTTTTCTACTGAATTAATTGATTACTTTTCTGTTTTGTAGCTACAGTACAAGAAAATATTTCAAAGCCTCAAGGTACTGATTTTTAAAATCTTCCACATTTCCACTTTTTCCATTTATAAAGTTAATTGTGCAAATCTTACTTTTGTAAGATTTAATGTCATTGAACTGAAAACCAAGAATTTCCAAAGTAGTTTTCACACGTACTATTATGTGATATTATGTAACAATACAAACACATCGGCAATAATACTTCCACTTACATGATATACTGTGAAAGGACAGATACTCTTAAATTAATATGAAATAGAATCCTCATCATATATATTTTTGTATCTATTAAAAGACTCTTAATCTGCCTTGTGACTTTGCATAGCATATCTTAATAATACCTTCCCATATACCATTTTAGTATGATGGTCATCATTTGTACACCACACACACGTGTATACACACACCTGTGGCAAAGAAACTTTCTTTTGAATTGATCGTTTGCACTTACATGCCCCCAGAGGCTTAATCTTATTGCTGATGAATATCCTCGTGCCTAAGAATTTTATAGATAACCCAATAGAAAATATTAAAAATCAAGAAAGCTAATGGGAAACAGGCTCGTGAGATGGTGTCAATCTTCTTAGCTCTGTCGATAAAAACCTTCCTCATTTCATCAGAGCTTTTCGGCATTACCTGGACAGGATGGTTTGGGCCCTTTGGGGTCACACCATCTTTTGCTTGCAGACATGGTCCCATTCCATAGGCTGTGAAGCTGAATCGACTTTCCCTTACCTCATCATCCTGTCATAAGGAAAACATAAGAAAACACTTTAGTCATGGAATAGAGCATGTATTTCAGAATCATAACTAAAGCTTGATCATGAATAAATGTTGCCATTATTGTAAAGAAGGATAACTGAAGCATATAAAGATTGAGTTGCTTTTTTTCCCCATTGAAGTTTTATTTATCCTGCTGCATCATATAAATGTGTCCATTAATAAATATGAAACTCTCAACTAATATTTTTTATTGGGAAAACTACACATTCTGTTATTGTCTACAAATTGTTAGAATATCTAAATAAATTGAGCAAGAAAAAGAACCTATTGGGATATTAAGTGTTATAAATTCATAACTAGGTTTTCTTTTTTACATTATGTGTTTAAATGGATAAATATACGATGTCAAAGGGGGAAATATCAAGATCATTGACTGGATTTTTCTTTTTCATAGAAGCAAACTTTGAAGTTTGAGTCCTATGATTTTTACATTACTTCATTGGAAAATAAAGTCTAGCTCAAGAACACTGCTTGGTTTTTGTTATCCACACTTAATGTTACTTCTCTACATTAACCCATTGGGAAGACTATAAGATAGTCACATGTTCTAATTTACATGCAATTATTTTTCAGGTACATTGATTGAGTTGAAATTATGAATGAAATTTGGTAGAAATTTATTTCATATTAAAGACAATTGTTTAACTTATTATGTTCTGAAACTTATTATTTAACTTACTATGTTACTTTTCTCTTGAATGTTGCAAATTAAAGAATTCTCTGGATACGTATATAGGTACGTGAAAAGAAAATCAAAATTTAAAAGAAAAATTAATGAGAATATGATAAATGAAATGTGTTTGTGATAGGAAAATATGGTATTTAGGAGTTTATAATGAAATTCTTTAATGAGTAATTTAATTTAATGCAGTTATTTAGAATGTAACAGTAGATGATTGCCAATTAATTAGATTTTTTGCTACTAAAACCAAAAGTTTAGAAGATGACATTTTATAAGGTTGCTACAGCTCTCCCTTTATGAAAGTAATTTTTAATAGTAATATAGGAGACAAAAGTAATTGGCTCAAATTCTTGAAAAATTGTTTTGGGTCTGTGAAAGTAGAGGCTCAATGAACAGTATATTACAAAATATGAAAGTGAAAAATGGAAATTAAAATGGATTCTAAACATGAGAAGATGACCAAAGTTGATGTAATAATGTATAAAATCGTTTTATGGGGAATTATGGAGTAAGGCAATTTTACGTGACAGATGCAAAAAATTATTGGAAAACAACTTAACCATAAGATATATGAGCAATTGAATTTTGAGGAAACAAGTCTGAAATACAAGCACATGGTCCTAATTACACATAACTGCTATTGGAGTCTGATAAAAATTGGAAATGGATTTTCCAGTACTCTTTAATAAGGATGTTCATTTATACTGGCAATTTTTTAGCTTCCATGGAAATTTTAAAACTAAATTATTGTTTGCCTTGGATTTTCTATGTTTTGGGAAAAAAGTGGATATACCAGAAATAAAACTATTTGTATGTAAGCGCTAAACAAACATCTTTAATAGCTTAGGAAATCACGCTGGTGTTTGCATTCCAGAAAAAAGGTATAGTTTGGATAATTTATATAATTTTGCGTGCAAATCAGCTGAATGCTGAAGTATAAAACAACCTTTTAACCTATATCGACCCATGTGTTGAAAAAAATCCATCTCAAAATAGGACAAAAAGTAATTTCTCAATGAACATTTCCAATGAGGTGTTGACATATTAGTTGAACCAATTAAGAGATAAATTACAAAAATACTAGAATTTAAGGATTCTAGCTGCTGTGTTTTGTAAAGTAGGATTCATTTACTCCCCCCCCCCCCACCCCGGTCTTTACTAAGAAACAACTGACATATATCACTGTAGAAGTTTAAGGCGTATAGCATGATGGTTTGATTTACGTATATGGTGAAATGATGTTCTCAGTAGGTTTAGTTAACACCCATCATCTCCTAGAGAGACAATAGCAGGAAAAGGAAAACATCTCTTCTTGTGATGAGAACTCTTAGGACCTACTCCCTTAACAACTTTTCTATAGATCATACAGCCGCATTAGCTCTGGTGGTCATGTTGTAAGTATGTTACAGTCCTAGTACTTATTTATCTTATAACAGGAAGTTTGTGTCTCTAACCTCCTACCCCCACTGACTACCTTTCTAACCATCTACTCTGAAGACCTTTTTATTTTCACATCTTAGAGACCCCTAGTTGCTCATCTCAAAAAATCTTTGGTAAGATTTAAGATACTCAGTGATCAGCTCCGTTATTTTCAACTGTACCTTTCCACAGAAGTGCGAGTAGAGGGTTAACATCAGGCCTGGGCTGATGAATGACTGCTGATTCTTTCCACAGCATTTCCTTGAAAACAATAGAGTGAAGCTAAATGGGGAATGTGGAGTTTGCTACATTTACTGCACGGGGGTTGCTGTGTGGGGCCTGAGGGCCTTTGGCCTACGTGACCAGAATGTATACAAGCTTGGTAGGAAATCAAGCCTGTGGCTTCTCTGTGTCAACGTGATAATATAGGCCTTGACGTTTGTCCGCGGCAGTGCACCTCCGTGCGCCCCTGGAGGAGGGCGAAAGCAGCTGTGCCCCCGCGCAAGGCCCTCCCTCCTGAGGAGCTCAAGATGCTGTGTTGGCTGCCTCGCATGCTCCTGTAGGACTGAGGAAACTTTATAATAGGTTATAAAGCCTGTGGTGTCTGGAGGTTTGATTGGCAGTTTTCACCTCTAATTTCAGTGGCGGTGACAGAAGTTGCCTGGGCTTTCAGATCGTTTCAGACTCTATATGGCCCAAAGTTCTGGGAGGAAGTTTGATGAGAATGTGATCCTGATCCAGCCTGGGTCTGAGGTTGCCCCAGCTCTGCAGAAAATAACCAGGGTAACTCTTACTATTGGCCTGGGGCTGACAACAGAAGTTGCCCTTGTTGAATTGGCAGATGGGTGATTAATGAAATAAAACTGAAGGAGACCAGGGTGAGGGAACTGAGGGGTAAGTGGCTCAAAATACAAGGAATTTCTTCTCTCCAACCACTTGACAGAAAGAAAAATTAGAGCAGGTAAGGCAAGCAGCTTCATGTGCTCAAGATGAACACGAAAGTCCACTTGGGACTCGGAAGGACGTTGCATGTAATCCTGATGGTACTTCTTGGCAACCCCAGGCAAGCAACACTGCAAACTCGTGAGTATCCTGTAGGCCTGTCCGATCGAAATCTACTGTGAGACACAGATGAAAACCACGTGTATAATTTTCAATTTAAATTTTACATCAGCTACATGTTAACAAGTTATACAAAAGAGGTGAAATTAATTTTAGTATTATGTTTTCTTTAACTTACTTAACATTTCCTCAGAGTAAAAATTGAGGAGAGAGTTTATAGTTTATGGTTTATATCCTTATATCCTTTGTTTCATACTAAGTCCTTGAAATCAGTATATATTTTTGATACACCTCAGATCTGACTCTACATTTCCAGGGCTCCATAGCCACATGGGGCTTAAATCTACCATTTTGGATAAAGCAATTCTAACATAAAGAAGCTGGGTGTCTTTACTGTGAAGTGGCAGCCAATATCTGGGGAATCAATCTGTGCTTTCTGGAATCTTGGGGTTAATTGCCACAGGAATGAAAAAAACATGAAAAGCAATGTTGGCTGTGAATGCTCACTTCCAACTTGCTGCAGTTACTGGCAGGCATGGACTCAGTGACCCTTTTGGGTAAAGCCTGCGGTGGTATGAGGCCATGTGGAGAACCAGCTGCCTGGTTCTCTCACTGCTGTGAAATTGAACAGCGCTTGGAAAAGTAGCAAACCTGAGCTGGCCATACGATAAACAAAAATAAGCCTACCCAAACCACATTCTCTGATCTCAACTCCAACAGACACTATGATTAGGGGAGTCCCCCAGGCATGGGTTCCCCATGTGTTCTCCTTTTGGAAAGGCAGGAGGGTATGTACGATTCACAGGGACACTTGTTTTTCTAGCTCCATGCTGGGTTTCACTGATGGGAAAACTATCTGGGTTATTCAGAAGAAAGATCCTGGCCAGAGGTAAATCTATTAGCTCTCTTTAGGTGACTTTTTTAAAGACACAGAATGAAAATTGACAGGAGTCCTATGAAAGATTTCCTGGCACATTATTGCCAGCTGGGAGGAAGGAAATCTGTTGTAGTTCCGGCAGCTGCTTCCCTTAAGGAACCCTGTTAAATCTGAGGCTTTCATCTCAGAAGTTAAATCAATGATGCCGATGGGGAATGGAGACAAAAGGCACTGCTGTGGGCTGCGGAGGTTACTCCATCCATTAAGACAGTTGAAACGAAGAAGACTGGCTTTGAAGGCCAGGCTCTCCTTGCCCAGTCCCGAGGGGCATATCCAGTGGACGCTATCACCTTTGGCTAAATGGTAATTGGTAAGGACATGACTCGTGAATGAAGGATCTTGCCATTCCTGGCTTGAACTTAATCTTGGGCTGTTGTTTCTCATTGGATGGATGTCCTAAAACGGGAGGCCCTAAGAACTGCCTCAACCTTTCCCTGTGAGACCTATTAAACAGCACAAGATTTCAGGAAGGTAAATGAAACTCTTAGTTCTTATTAAGGAAATAGTGGAAGCAGCGGTGCTAGTCCTTCATTAATTTTCTCTAGAATAGCTCTATCTGGTTTATGATAAAGTGAAATGAGGCCTGCAGTTTGACTGCTGACCACTTGGAGTCACTAAAGAAGTCACCCAGCGGCCTCTACCACGATAAATGGTAAAAACCAGAGTTTCAGGACAAAGGAGGCTGGTATGCTATCTTTCTTTCTTTTTAATTTTTTTTAAATTCTTTTTTTATTTTTAAGTAATCTCTACACCCAACGTGTGGCTCAAACTTACAACCCCAAGACGAAAAGTTGCATGCTGCCCCAACCGAGCCAGCCAGGTGCCCCAAGGCTGGTATGCTTTGACACATTTGACCAGGGCTTTCCTTTTAAGGTGGATATAAAGGAAAAAGTCTGACACTGTGTGTCTTCACGTGGGGTAGACCCAATTCGGGAAACCGGAATTCTCCAGCATATTATCACAAACTGGTTGGAAACAGTTTGGTCCAGGTCACTGTCAACAGGAAGTGAATTAATGATCAATCAGAGTTTCCCTCTCTGAGGAGAAAGTCAAGGCAGGGTTTGGAAACTAGTAACTAGGGAAAGGAGGCTAACTAATCCAGCTGAAATTCAGGGCCCAGCGCCATTATTCCAGTTTCTGGAAATAATCTGGGTAAACCACGAGACACAATTTACAACGATAAAGAATAAACTGTTACCTCTTCTGCCTCCCACCATGAGAATATCAGCTGTAGCACTCTTTGAAATTTGGCAGGTACATTTTGATTTCTGTGGTCCTCTTGTATAAAGTGACAAGAAGACAGACTGAATTGGAAAGGGGAACAGGGACGATTGGGGTGAGAGGTCTGAGGCAGGCAATAGCCCAAGTAACCTGAGGCCTTCACGTTCATCCATGCTATGGGTATCCGCTAGTAACACACAGGTAGACTGGCATTTCTGGGAAAGGCTCAATGGTGGTGCCGTAAGATGGCTGCCAGAATTCGAGACTAGAAAACTCTCCATGCTGTGAGTAGGTTTAATCTATTTGAATGACAACTACTGACATTCTCCTGTGCTCTGCTAGAAACGGTCCCCAAACTGAAGGAAGCTGAAAGGCATCAGACTATATTTAGGTTTAAAATACCTTTCATGTTATGATAGGTAATGTCAGCAAGGTATTTCAGTCTAAGTGACCTAATAAAATGAAAATGATAATGTTTAGGAACAAGCTAAGGGGAATTACTTAGGCAAAGTAAATCATATGCATGAAAAGGTGGCCTATTTGACAATGGATTAGAGATGGGATCTCCAGGTGAGCTACTTGGAGCGAGTGGTTCCCCAATGGCAACTTTTTTATAGAAGGTCAGGACTCAAACCATACCTGCAGTCAAATAAAAAAGTGTAGTTGTAGAGGGGTGCCTGGGTGGCTCAGTCGTTAAGCGTCTGCCTTCGGCTCAGGGTGTGATCCCAGAGTCCTGGGACCTAGCCCCACATCAGGCTTCTCCACTGGGAGCCTGCTTCTTCTTCTCCCACTCCCCCTGCCTGTATTCCCTCTCTCACTGGCTGTCTCTCTCTCTGTGTCAAATAAATAAATAAAATCTAAAAAAAAAAAAAAAGTGTAGTTGAAGAAAGCAAGGTAAGTCTATAAAATGGGTTGACTTGAGAACTGGTATGTGTGGCAGGATCAGAAGAATTGGTTCTTGCTCTCAGAGCCATGTCGGATATTCAAAGACTCCTGGCCCCAGCCAGTGGCGTTGCCTTATGGTCAGGCAAATAGGCCAGGTTAGGTGGGCAATTAAGAACATCCAGGGTGGCTGATGAAATTCCTTATAACAATTCCAGGGTAGAATTAAATTAGGTCAAGTAATCCCTGCCTAGTTGCTGGCTCAGAAGAGGACTAGAATGCCAAGGCAGATGTCTTGGGTTGGCCACAGATGTGGACATGGTGGTGTGCAGGCCATGTAGCAATGGACAAAACCCCAACACATTCCTCTGTTGTGCAACAGAGCCACTGATGTAGTGAGAGCTTGACCTGAATATTAATGAAAGAAAATATTGCTTGAAAATCGCCTTTGCGCGAAATCTCCTGAGGATAAGTGCTAACACATAGCTGGCCGTTGGAATACTAAGGTCTTTGATTAAGGCTCCTGGAGGATTCAGTAGATTTTGGCAGAATTAAACAGCGAGTCCATCTTGGGCTTTGTTTATACTGTTAACAAGCCACAGCTGAAAATACTATTGATGGCTTGGAACACAGTGTTTTTGTATCAGTTTGGGCTCCTGGAACAGATCTCATTGGACAAAGGAATACATTTAAACATGACCAGTGTATAAAATGGCCCAAGAAAACAACATAGCAAAGGCATTTAAATGGAAGTTAGAATGAGCAATTAAAATACTAAATACTAAAGAGGGTGACAAGGGCGTAAAGAGCTGGCTAGTTCACTGGACGAGTGTGTAGATCACATGGGTATGAGTGATAGTAATGAGGAATGTCTTTAATGAGTTTCTTGTGCCTGGTGGTTAAAGTGTGAGGGATCGGGAGCAAAGCTGGGACACAATTCTGCCCTTCCCACCTCACAGGTACTTCTTTTGTGTTATAATGATTCTGATGTAATATACCAGGTATATTACATACCTGATACAATTGTTCTGGGCCCATGATTGCATTTTCTAGCTAAAGGGATCATTGCTGCTTATGCTACTTTATCTATTTCTGTAAACTAGGAAGACATCCATGCTCTCTGTGGGTGAGGGGACAAAACTTGTGTGTTTGAGTCCCGTGGAGCCTCCCAGTTAGGGGAAGGTACTTTCTTTGCTTTTCTTCTGCCTTTTGTCCTTCTGTAAAATTAAGTCAATGACATACGAGATTAAAGCTTATTTCTGCCTTGGAAGCATGATTGCTTCCTCAAACCTGTAATCAGGGCTATGGTACTGTAATGAACAAAGCTGCTTGACATTTGGATGTTGGTTTTAATAGAAAAATGACACACTGGAACAATTTAAACTTAATCATCTTTATGTAGTGTTGGTGCTTCATAAAATTTGGCAACAATTTGTAAGATTACCATCATTCTATGTGCATGCAATCATGACAGTCTAGGGGAAGGCAGAGTTTCTCATACAAGTCTAACACCTGCTTGGAATCACTAGGGGTTGCTGAGATCCAGTTTTCTGGATGGGCTATTGTGGGGGCTCAAACTCATTAGCCTTTTGGTTGTCCCAAGTAATCTGCATTTCCACCAATCTTTCTAGGTGATCAGAATGCACAGTCAAGTTGTGGAAACAAGCTTTTCCAAGAGGCACAGTGTATCTATCCCAGCAGGCTTAAATTTTTAGTGATGCAACATTCTTCCCATTCCTCTAATTTACATTTTTTAAAATATTTTATTTATTTATTAGACAGAGATAGAAACAGCCAGCGAGAGAGGGAACACAAGCAGGGGGAGTGGGAGAGGAAGAAGCAGGCTCACAGCGGAGGAGCCTGATGTGGGGCTCGATCCCATAACGCCGGGATCATGCCCTGAGCCGAAGGCAGATGCTCAACCACTGTGCCACCCAGGCACCCCTCTAATTTACATTTTAAGTGACAGTTTATGAAAACATACTCTGGGATGACTTTTGTGTTAGTATTTAACTATTATTTTATTATTCAATAATTTCTGTTTTTAAGTAAGGCTGTTTCTAGGTAGGACTGTACATAAGACTATCTATATGATCTGTATCTTTATCCATTTTTAAATCTACGGGGCCTACGGGTATCCTGGGCAATAGATTTCGGATAATTAGGTGTTACAGTGTGATTTAGTGCCTTGTTATTTTCAAAAGCATCTGGAAGATGATTTCACGAACATATCATCTTTCCAATTAATTGTGGAGTTGGAAAAATAGAAACTTTTAATTTCAGTAAAAACATTTCCCTTGTGAAAATGTCGTGCTGAAATACTTATTCCCTGGTAACAGCAATAACACCAAGATGTTGAGGAGCACTTTGGTTCTAAAAACATGAAAATAGCTTGGGTATTTGCAATTATAACACATATGTGCTAGGGGAAGTAATTTTCAATTATTTCCTATGTCGCAAAAACATTAGATGGTCCAAATTTAAAATCTGACTCAAGATTGACATTCAAAATGCAAATGTAGAACTAAGCATTCATCATCTCTTGCCAGGAGTCTGGATCATCTTCAGTATCTAACTCTCAGATTCTTGGTTTCTTATCCCAGGGAAAGATGATAGCACTAGCTAGCAGGTTTTTTTAGGGTGAAGGAAAGAATATAAAACACTTGATAAAGTACTCAAATTATTGCTATTGTATTTTTAATACTTTGTTTGTCCTAATTGTGTTATTATGGAAATTGCATAATACACAACCTGAAAGGAAAATCCTAATAACAACTTGAATCATTGTCCTCTTAGGTATTTTAAATACCAAACTAGCAACAAAGTACTATGTAAAATAGGCCAGCCCAGTTGCTTACTCTGCGGATGGCCTTGCCCTTGTGTACTGTTGCACTAAAAAATTCAACCAAGGGCATAAAATGGAAAAGATCACGTTGCTGCTGTAGCCTTCACTGTCGTATTGTTAGAATAGATGGGTTTTGCTATCTGGCTGCGAGGATTCTTTGCAAATCTAGTTTCTGCAGTCTAGGAGTCGTTAGTGTTTTGAACACGTTCTAAGAAACAGCACAAGTATTTTGGGTGTGCCCATGAGATAAGGCACGTGGAGACATCTCCCTTCTTCAGAAACAGGATCTCAGCTCTGTTGGGCCAGATTCCAGTCTGACCCAACAGTCCAGGCGGCCAGAGAATGAGCGAGAGACCAAGGACCCTTGGAGCACAAAAAAGTCATGTGATTTTGTTGTGGTGGTGGTGTTGTTAAATGACTGGCCTATAGCAGTTTTTTTCCCCCCAAAGGCTGCACTCAAAATAACAATTTTAAGCATGGATGAAGCATTTCTAATAGTTCACTATGAGTATTAGATTACTATATTAGAAGGTATATCAAACTGTTTTAGGACTACACTAATTTCTTTGTCTTGTAAAACTCAGTCATAAAATTACCCTGTGTTTAGGGATGTTTAGATGTGCAGTGATAGTCTTTATTCCAATTAGTACTCAAATATTTCTTGGGGATAATTCAGTTTTCTGCAGTCATCTTCAGCTTGAGTTTCTAATAGACTGAAGGCCAAACAAGCAAACGGATTAGACAGACATCTAAAACTTTTGATTCCAATGCTATGTGTTAGCCAATATTTAATATTCATAAAATTAAGCACTTTCAAACTCAAAATATAGGCAATAATAAAGATTAAATAGAAGGAACTAAGAATGAGCAAAAAAAAATGACTAATTAAAAAGGCAAAATGGAAGAAACAGCTTAATTTATTCACAAGTAAAACCTCCTAACATGCTTTAAGCAATTTAGAAGAGTAGGCAATGAAAAGTGTAAAAACCCATTTAGTTAGTATATAATTCTTTCTATGGGAGGACCTGTTTTCACTAAGTTTGAAAGTGAGAAAAATGTTTCAGTACTTACGCATCAAAACCACCTTGTGAAACATTCTATATGCTTTTTCATTTTATTAGAGAATTAGACCAAAGACTGACTCACACTAACATGCATATTATAACTAAAAATATTAAAAATAGAAAATCCAAGGGTAGACTTAGTCATTCAATTGAATTGCTTCATCTCCATCACAAAAAGATATATATTAACATTCATGTGAGATAAGAATTAATTTCCTATCCTCTTCTTAGTCCTCAAAAAGGACCAAAAAAAAAAAAAACTTATTTTTGGGTGTGGAAATGGTGAAGACATGAAGCTTACCAGTGAGTGGTAATAAAACGTGGAGCCTCTAAGGCAGCATGAGTGATGAGTTATTGTGTGAACTGCTGTGAGATACAACAGCCTTAAATACATTATTTTCATCCTAATGTTTCTCCCCTGGTAGATGCCTTCCGGTATTCTATGTACAATCAAGATGTTCAGTAATTATGCCAGAGGTCTTTCTGTTAAAATAATTTTCTGTAACTTCTAGTTGCCAAATAGGAAAGTGACAAAGGAAGAAAAAGTGAATTGCTATTGATTTCCACTTACATGATTTCAAAGTGTGTGGATTTTGGAAAAAGAAAGTACTAATAAACATAACAGTGGGTTATTTTTGGTCGGGAAAAATCGCCGTCACTTAGAAAATTCTGAGGTAAGATGAAATATGTGAATAAATTAAAAATTCTTTTTCCAAAATAAATGTCAACTTAAAATAAAACATTCAGTTTAATACATCTACATACATTTCTATATTAGAAATTTGGAAAGCTTGAAAGAATACAATTATAGATGAGGTTAAAGATAATTTATAGCTGCAGGTCAATTGTCCATATAAAATTCTTTGAAATCTATTCCCAGGAGAATTTTGCATTTATTCTTTTTCTTTCTTTCTTTCTTTCTTTCTTTCTTTCTTTCTTTCTTTCTTTCTTTCTTTCTTTCTTTTTCTTCTTTTAGATTTTATTTATTTATTTGACAGAGAGAGAGAGTGAGTACAGGTAGGGGGAGCAGCAGGCAGATGGAGAAGGAGAGGCAGACTCCCCACTGAGCAGGGAGCCCGATGTAGGACTCATCTCAGGACCCTGGGATCATGACCTGAGCCAAAGGCAGACACTTAACCGACTGAGCCACCCAGGTGCCCTTGCATTTACTCTTGATGACATGTGAATTAGCTCTGAATTAGCCGAGTTTATGTTTGGCGTATTGAATTTAGATTCCGAAATGGTTTGAAAATTGTTAAATGGTAAAATGTAAGCTTAAAAAGATGAATGATTAACATAAAATAATATAAAAATGGAATACATACATTTGAGGAGATTGATGAGAAATCAATAAAATAATTTTTAAAAAATACCCATGTATCTATTCCTAGCACCATATGTTAGATTCGTTCAGTGCCAACTCAAGAATTATGGAGTGACATAAAATAATACATTATAAATAGACAACATGTGTAAAAGGCACTATATGTATTTTACTTAACTTTGAGATGTGATTCACTGTAATGCCTGTGAAATTAGATTAAGTAGAGATTGCATTAATTTGTTGAATGTTATTTTACTAAACAGATATTTCAGAGGGAATATAGCTCTAAGAATTAGCTGTGTCTAACACAAATTCTAAATATTTGTTTGCAGGAAATCATTAAATTTTTACAATTTTTGTTTTACCTGAGAGGATGAAATTTTGAACCCCTGTATATCAGAGTCCCTCAAATATACTTTAGTTTGATATTATTGAAACTACTTTTCCTCAGGCATGCAGGAAATTTGTAGGCAATGTTTTCCTACTGAAAGAATATCTTGTACTCCAGAATATAGCATAAACTGACCTAGAATGGTAACTTTATTAAATAATTTAGCATATATGCGTGCCACATTGCCTTCACCTGTCTGTGGAACCTCCTCCCTTCAAAATAGGATACATATATGTTTGTGTTTGTCCTAAGACTATAGTGCTAAAAAACTGTAGAGGGCAGAAAAAAACAATCATTTGTTATTCTTAGAAGTTACCCTGAGTCATTTTTGAAGTAAGACAGCATGTAAACACGTAAGTCAATAAAATAATGACAAGTTTTGTATAGATAGTCAAAATGCAGTCAATGATATCTGAACCTTAAAAAGATATCCATCGCGCCTCGCAGAATCTAAACTTGGTCGTTGTTTCTCAAATCTAGAACTAATGGTCCATCTTTATTTCATCTGAGTACATAAATAATAATGACTATACAATAAGGAGCAGGAAGATAGAGGCGCTAGAATACCGTGTGAATGTTTTCTCTCCTCAAACCGTGGCGTCACTATGCCGCGATGTGGAAGAAGCTACGGGAAATGCAACCCCCGTATCAGCCATTTCTCTCAACAAATAACATATATTCAGAAACATTCTGGCCCGTCTTTATAACCCTGCAGGACGCAAGTAATGATATCACACGTGGAAAGAGCAACTTCTGACGGAAATACTTTCATACCATGCATACACCCACACAGATACAGCACTGGGGATAAGCGTCTATGACATGGTGCGGTGGGTAATCAGCACACAGCAGGCTATGACAGTGTGGGGTGGGGAAATTTGGGTACAAGAGCAAACTTGTATTCTTTCACAATAGACCAAAGATTCACCCACTTGTACCTTAATAAAGAAAAGGTCAGATAGAAGAGATCCCGTACGGCGCTAAGTCAATGCTGAACCAAGTTAAAACTTTCCTAGGAATCATGTTTACATCAATGTAAGGTCCCCTGTTGTGCCAAACTTTTTCTACTGAGGCTGTTTTATTGACTTTGCCTATTCTGCCAACTTAGAGTGCTTGAAAAACTAGGTAAACCCCTCCTCATGAAGATAAAGGGCTTCGGGTCAACATTTAGACTCATTTAGATTATGTCGATTTAAAGATTTCTAAGCAAAATACATAATTTTTTAAAAAATGATGAATTCAGTCAGCCCAGAGGGTTGTTAGGTTGAGAAAAATGGTTTCAAAAAGTCAAAATGATCAACCCCAAATTTGCATAATGATTGGGATATTACAAGATAAACGGAATGCAGAAACTTCTAATGAATGTATTTGCATTACCATATTGTTTCTTTTTTAAAGTATTTATTGATTGTTGCTGAGATAAACCTAAGTTTTCATCAGACTTCTTTGTGCATTGTTTTATAAAGAAATACTTGATTAAATACATAGTTTTTATACTAAAGCTCCTGAAGGCATTAACTGCTTAGTTACTAGAAATTTAAATATGTTCTCTCCCAAAGAAATTATTTGTGTTATGCAAATACAAAGCAATTAAAATTTTTTTTAAATTTAAAGTTAAGATAATTAGGTAAAAGTAATTGGATCAAGTGAATTTTTAGCCCCAGGGATGAAAAAATAAGGAAAAGTGGCTAGCTATGTTGGGAAAAAATATGCAATTTTAGTAGAAAAATTTGTTGAATCATTACATATTTTAATATAAGAAAACTTAGTAAGAGCTTTAAAATAATATTGTCTCTAGATACCTGCTAGGAAATTGAGAATCCTTCAATTAGATGAATGTAATGTGTTTGGTCTGGTCTGTTCATCTAACATTACATCTATTCTTAACCAAGGTGTGCAGCAGAATCATCTGGGAAGGTACTTTTAAATTCATTTTATTCCAGAAATTAGTTTAATAGACTGGACGGTATGAAATTCTTGGTGTGGGTATGTTTAAATGCAATCATTGAATACTGTGTTATGGTGGCCAAGTCCAATGCTCTACCTTTCTAACTATTTAGCTATTATACTTGGACATGTGACCTCGTGATCTCTTTTTAATCAAATGTTTCAAAGGATGCTGCTATCAAAAACCAAAATTGTTCATTTATTATAAAGAATCTCAACTTAACATTAAGAAAAGATTGTAAAGATACATAGGTTGGACAAAATATTTTATTTTTGTCTTATTTTTAGGTTTCTGTTTTCTGACAAGAAAGGCTGCATTTAGAACTTCTTTGTACAAATAAATTTTCTATTAATTTTTGGAACTAATTGTTTCAAAACAAATGACTATGTTTTTCATGGAGACTGTTATAAGATTATATGTATTATTTTTGTTTAATATATATTTAAGGATCATTTTCACCAAATAACTCAGTTGATTAGATGAAGGATAATATTTAAATATCTTTTTACTGAGTGAGGGAAGACAAATGGAGTTTGAAAAAGAGAATATCCTTAGCTGAAGGGGGATGGTGGTTATTTGGCTTTAAGTATGCAAGGGGCTATGTTTCCCCACCAAACACTGCCTGGGTGCAGAATATGCTGTCTGCTTTTTTCACTGATAACCACATTCCTCTACTTAGAGTTAAGAAAGTGAATTTACCGTGTCTGAGAAACGGTAAAACTTCTCCAATGCAAAAGCTTCTGTCTGTGGGAAGGTAAAGTGGACCAAGAGGGATTGAGAAACCAGAGAATCAAGTCATATATGAGTAAATATAATTGCACAATTGGTTTTAATTGCATATATCATTTTCACATACATATGTATCAATTAATCGATTTTCACATATGCAAGGTATCCAACCCCCAAAGTATGAAATGAACTAAAAACAAAACAAAACAAAAATCCGATTTTTTTTTCTACACTAAATCTCAATTACGATACTTGCTCCCTGAATATTTCAATTGGTCATTAGACAATAATAAGATATTACTCTTTTTGCATTTCTATATTTTCCTAGAGAGCCACTCACTATAGAAGATAATCTTGTCGTCTTTCTGTGAGCTAACGAATAACAGGCTTCACTATATATCCTGATATTCTTACCGGTAGTGAAACTCAAGAGCTGCTTTGGTAGGATAATTTTTTTTTTTTAAAGGAGAACCAAAGTTGAGCATCTACACTTAACAGTCTCTTATGTTACCCTTTGGACACTGTGGCTGTTGCATGTGTGGTGCATGTGGAAAGCATCTGAGCTCTCAGCCCCCACTTGGACATCACATACCTAATACCTCCCAGCACCTGGTTGACATATTCCAAATTGTATAGGAAGGAGGAAAAAGGTAGAGAAATGGAAAACAAAAGTGAAAAAGCAAACCAAAATGAGAAGGGGAAATAAGTATTACTTTACTTCGGATTAGTGACATTAGAAGGAAAAATTGTCTTTATCGGTCACTTAAAGGGAAAGGAAAACTGGAGCTTTATTTACCCTTGTGATACAGAATTTTTTGTCCTGTGGTAGTGTTTCAGGCAGTGCCAAGTGTCATGAGAGAAAGGGGAGCAAATAGGCAGTAGGGAGGGAGAAAGAAGGGGAGGAAAGAGTGAGAAAAAGGAGAAAAGCATAAGGAAACCAGTAGATGGGGGTATGGTGGGGAGAAAAAGATCGAGAAAAGTTACTCTCCCTATTAAAATATGTTTCAATATACAAATTATGTGCTTTTGTTTTCAAAACAACTTGATCAAATAAGAGCTCAGGCTGTTTTTGTCTCATGTGTTACTCAGAGTATCACAGTCCTAGATGTTCCTTCCATGCTACTGTGAATTGGGTATTTATTATGATTTGGGGGAGTCAAGTAGACATAACTGAATTCGTTATTACTTTAGAATATGTTTATTGATCAGTACTGAGAGATCATGGCCTTAGGGCTTTAAAAAATTTTATGATTATGTAAATTGTAGCAAATAATTAAAAAACCACAAGGAAACCTCAAAAAAAAAATAAATTCTTTCAAAATCCTTAAAAATGCATCCTATATGAATCAGACTATCATTTCTAAGATTCGAGTATGTTTTGACTTAAATATTCCAATACATTGGATTCTGGCCACAATTTCTCCTGTTGCATAAACTTTGACATTTCTCTATTGCATATGAATCTATTTGCTTTTAAATATCAGTTGGCACATTCACATTAAAAGAAGTAAACTCATAGATATGCTGGTCAATAGAAACTCTCCCTTCCAGAAGAGGAAAAGGGGTTGATCGAGCTTACATGCACATAAAGAAAGACAACATTACAAGTCTTAATAGAGGGGAACAACTCCATTCTGTACATCCAAATTCAATTACAAGATTATTTCTGCAACTTCCTGTGGTCTCCTAATGATGTTCTCAATACAATTTCTTCTGGGTTTCATTTAACAAGTACAGCAAGGCAATAATAGCACCTTCTTATGTTTCCCATAGGGATTCAGAATAGGTATCTTAAAAACACAAAAGTATGCCTGAATAAGAGACCACATAGTTCTACACAAACATCATGGCATTAACAAATAGGTAATATTTTATGGAAACAATGAAAGGAATTAGTTTGATAAAAGCAACAACTTGAATAGCTGTATCCGATGACACGTTAAGACCATCAGGAACACTCTCAACGTTGCAAGTAAGAAATGATAATTTTTGTTAATTCAAGCAAAAAATGGTGTTGTTCCAGAAAGTACATTAGAAAGAAGTTGATAAAGCTTTCATGTCAATAGATATGCTGTGTAAAGTAGAACTGGACGTCACCATTTTATCCCTGAAGCTATTTTTGACAATTTCAGTTTTGATTGGACAAAACCAAAGGATTATTCGTATCGTTTGGTTCCCAGACTCCACCTCCCCTCTGCACCACTGTATTACATGTAACAAATTTACTTTCCAGTAAAAATTGGTATCCCGCTGAACCCGATGCATTTAATCACCTACCTTATTCTTTCTCTTTCGTCGGAATCTCAGAAGTTCTTTGTGTTGTCTTGATACAAAATTTACAGCTGCGTATTCCAGAAGTGCTGAAAACACAAAAAGGAGGCATACTGCCATCCAAATGTCAATAGCTTTGACATAAGAAACCTAGCAAAGAGAGAAAGAGTGAGCAAATTGAGTTGTATTGTTTCCATCGAGAACAAAACTGAATGATTCTAAATTGTACCATTTATATCAGGTGGAAAAAGAAAGCAATAAGACCAAGACTTTTTTAACTTAATAAGCATTTTTTTAGAAATTAATTTTGCAAGTTTGTACATTAGTCATATGTTATAACCTGTGTATGTTTTGTTAAAAATTGTTGTCCAGTGAGGCACAAGACCAAACATATGATGAAGAAAATAAAAGTTGAAGTGTAATTTTACCGTCAGTGTAGTATAGGGTAATGCTTGAAAAAGTACGAAGTAACATTGAAATATAGATAATGCCACTTACCTTTTAGTTCCATATTTGCTTCTCTAAATTTTCTTATTTTGAAATAATTTTAACATTCACATTAACAAGCATTTTGTAAGAACAGTAAAAAAAATAAAAATAAAATAAAAAACAAACCAAAAAAAACCCCTCGCAAGTTCCCCAGTTGTTAACATTTGACCAAATATTATATTTGTCTCTGTCTCTACCATTTATGTTTCCCCCTTGGAACTATTTGAGTATAATTTGCAGACATGACGGCCTGTTACCCCGAAATACTTACGTGTATTTTCTAAAAGAAAAGGACAATCCCCTCCTACGTATCTCTAGTACGTCCAACAAAATCAGATTGACGTTAATAAAATATTACCATCTAATCCTAAAAGCCCATTCTCATTTCAGCAATTGTCTCAACAAAGGCCCGTTTAGCAGAAAATATTTTTTTCCATCCATTCCAGGATTTAATCCAGAATTGTGTGTTGCATTTGACATCGTATCTCTTTAGTCTTCAGTATGGAATATTTTCTCACCTTCTGTGACCTTGATGTCTTGGATGAGTGTAGACCAGATATTTTCTGAGTGTCTCCCACTTTTGGTTTATCTGATGTTTCCTCATTTGAGACTCAGGTTATGGGATTTTAATAGGAACAGTGATGCCGCATTCTTCACAGCGTACCATACCAGGTTGGTTAAGGTGCTGTCTACCAGGTTTCTCTGCTATAAAGTTACAAATTTCCCTTGTGTGGGGAGGTACTTGAAACTACATGATATCTTCTTAGCCTTTAAATTTTCATCCTTTAGACACTGATGACTTTTGTCTGAATCAATGACTACAATGATGATTTCCAAATGCGAGTTTTCTAATTCCATCCACATGCATTAGTTAGCATTCTACAGTAAGGGAAGTTTCTGTCTCCCACATTCATTTATTTATATTAGTAGAGATTAATAAATAGTGATTTTGCTCAATGGGTTATAGTGCATTCACATCACTATTTTGATGCTCACACTATACTGATTGGGTCAGGAGGAGCCCATAGAGGTTAGGCCATGCATCCTCTTGGCAAGTCTCCATCATGATTTCGGTACTTTCTTAGTTTCTGGCATGAGGCATTCCCAACTCATCTGTGATTTCATAGTCCAGTCCTTGATAAAGGACTTCCTTCCTTCCTTCCTTCCTTCCTTCCTTCCTTCCCTCCCTCCCTCCCTCCCTCCCCCCTTTCTCTCTTTCTCTTTCTTTCTCCCTTTCTCCCTTTCTTTCTTTCTTTCTTTCTTTCTTTCTTTCTTTCTTTCTCTCTCTCTCTCTTTCTTCTTTCTTTCTTTCTTTCTTTCTTTCTTTCTTTCTTTCTTTCTTTCTTTCTTTCTTTCTTTCTTCTTCCTAGAATCCTTTCTTCAGTGAAGAATGGTTTTTAGAAACTGAGGATCTGGGTATTGGGTGTGCTCATTGTTTCCTGGGTATCACTACTTCAAGGCCCTATTAGCAGACAGAGTTAGGAATTGTATACATACACACACACACACACAACTAATATATATTATATATATCACTGATCACTATATAATATTATTATTATAATATATATAACATATCTGTTTATCATCTATCTGTGCATCTTTTTTTTAGAGGGAGAGAAAAAGAGAGAGCAAGAGTGGTGGGGTGGGGGGACAGAGGGAAAAGGAGAGAAAGAATCTTAAGCAGTCTCCACGCCCAGGGCAGAGCCATTGCAGGACTCGATGATGTCCCCACCCTGAGATCATGACCTGAGCCGAAATCAAGAGTCAGATGCTTAACTGACTGAGCCACCCACGCGCCCCTCTCTGTTTATCTATCATCTATCTATCATCTATCTATCTATCTATCTATCTATCTATCTATCTATCTATCTATCATTCATCTATCTATCTATCTATCTATCTATCTATCTATCTATCTATCATTTATCTATCTATATTTAAAACATGAATTTCCACTGGCATCTCTAATTTCAATTCAATATCACAGGGTTCACTCTAGCTTTCACCTTTTTCATTGATGTAACACTTTCTCGGACACTGACAAGCTTGTCTGTCATTATCGTTAACATATATTTGAAGAGCCTCCCTGTATGTAACTAAATATCTTAATTCCACTAGCCACCTCCAGCCTGAACCCCATTAACCCCAGATGGCTTACTGGCTCTGGCCTCACACCCGAAGGCCCCACTGGCCACCTTGGCCCTGACCTTCTCCTTGACCCATGGACCCAAGTCCTGCTGACCCCAGCCAGCCTCCTTCACCCTGACTACCTCCTTCGCTCCACAGCGCCTTGCTGTTTTCTGCCTCCTCAAAGGTAAGGAAGAGAAGGTAAAGAAAGGAAAAAAGAACAAAGAGAACAGAGATTATTATTA
Source organism: Ursus americanus (assembly GCF_024610735.1). Classification (NCBI taxonomy): domain Eukaryota; kingdom Metazoa; phylum Chordata; class Mammalia; order Carnivora; family Ursidae; genus Ursus; species Ursus americanus. The sequence continues at coordinate 60,512,144 of NC_142139.1, forward strand.
TTATTACTATTTTTAAGAGAAAAAAAAAAACACAAAGAAGTGAAACAAAGAGAAGCATAAAAGGAAGAAATATGTCCCTGTTTCTTAGAAACAGATTCAAACAGCCTGTAGACCTTTGGAGGGAACAATTCGGTAACCTTTAAGAAACTGCTTTAATTTTTCTCTCAGCTTAACAGGGTAGTGATTTGAGGATGTAATTGGACAAATATTGCCATATATGTCAATTGCTTAAGGATGAAAATTTTCTGTAAGTTTTAGTATCCTTTCTTTAAAAAAAAAAAAGATTTTATTTGACAGAGAGAGAGAGAGAGAGAGCGCAAGCAGGGGGAGTGGCAGGTTCCCCAGAAGAGCAGGCAGCCTGATGCAAGTCTCGATCCCAGGACCCTGGGATCATGCCCTGAGCCGAAGGCAGACGCTTAACGACTGAGCCACCCAGGCGCCCCTACCTACCCTTTCTTATTGTCTATGTGTCTGTATTGCGCACAGTGTTATATCATGAAAACAATATTGGTGAAATCATCACTTTTTGTGCTACAAGCATGAGCCAATTCATTTTGTTGTGTAACCTTAGTCATGTCAGTTACATGTGGGAAAAAAATTCTCTCATTTGCCAGGAATTAGATAAAGAATCAAAGATATTTAGGTGAAGTAATTTTTTTTTCATTTTTTTCCTGGAAAATGGACAATTACCTAAAAATTTTGCTTCCCTACTGATAGAAACAAATGTTCCTTCCCCCAAGAAGCTGTGGATGGAGGAGAGCAGAACTCGAGGTTAGACATAAGCAATGATACACTAACTAGTTCTTTGGACTCAATGTATAGTTATCGCAAGGATCAATACCTTACACTTTGGAAATTTGACTATTTCTGTGCTGTTTGTATATTCTGTATTTTCTCTCATTCTTCATTCTTAATACTTAGTGGTGTTTTTGTCAATATCAACCTGCGGAAATCTTAATCAATTTTAGGCTGTGGTTTAAAAGGGGGAAAGTGGCTCACTCCTCAGGGGAGATCTATGTTGGGGGGAGCAATAAATAAAGTAAGGACAATCCTCTCTCCCCCCTTCTCTTTTGGCCTTTTCAGTCTCAGGCTCGCCTTTGCCCAAGGCTGGTTCAGAATCCCATGGCACTTGCGGGCTTACCTGAACATAATGCCTTGTAATTGCTCATGCTTGTTCTCTTTCTGTTTAGACTGTGAACTCTCTGAGGGCAGATGTTATCTCTGAGCTGTTCACCACCATTATAGTGTTTGGCATGTGTGTACATATTTGCTAAATAAACGGACAGATACATGAAGGTGTACAATGTTAAAATACAGGGGAAGAATGAATCACAGATGATGATTCATCTGGAGATTCACTTTTTGAAGTCACGCTCTGTTCATACCTTGGGTTGGATTAATTTTTTAAAAAGAGGCCATTTCTTGACACTTCCAATGGTGTCAACTTACATGTGAAATATGCCAACAAAGGAGCCCTCTGCATCTCCTCCACTTATTTTAAGTGTGACTTCTGTTGATCAGAATGACCTCTACTGAGCAAAGACAGGTATGCCCTCATTTTATTCCAGTGCTGTGCTAAGTGTCCAGTTGTTTATAAAATATAGATTTAAACCTCATAAGCTCTGCACTTATGCCAGAAATCTCTGGCTGCCCTCAAATACATCCTGTCCTGAAAGATATAATACAGATTTCAAAAGCGCTGTCTCAAGCTACATCATTCCTGGAAGAATATGACTCATAAAGTATGTGCTCATTATTTAACAACCTGAATCTATAATGACATGAACCAGAGATAAATCAGACATTTAATTTCCATATTAATCCAATGAATATCTTCAATGACAACAGAGATATACAAACATCACTTATGCCTGCTGATTGTGAAAAACTCCTGAGTGTTGAGCCTAAAGGGCCTACTTTCCTCATCCTCTTTGACTGCCTTCACCAATTTCAACTCTTTTTCTCCTCCTCTACCCTCACTGCCCATCAAAATGCAGCAAACTTGGGACCTGGGAGGTTTGGAACTCTAGGGCAAATAATTAAAATATGGACAGCAGTTCTTACTCCAACCCACGCCCAACATACTCATGACATAAACACACCCATGTGATTCTGAATTATCGCCTTCTTTCCATCGCCTACTGGTTGCCATCCTTAGGGGCAGTCTCGCTCCAATCCGGTTCATCCTTTGGATCACTTTGTCAACAGTCGCCTCGTCCAAGGTGCTGTTTGAACCCTGATTCAACAATTGTTTTAAGCAACAATGTCTCCTCAGTCTTACCCCTTGAATACAAAAGTATGAGACAATAAAACCTAAATGTTTATTAATTAGATGCATCAGTCAGGAGGACCTTTGTCCTGGAGACCTGTTCAAAGCCACCATATTGAAGACTGCTTCCTTCTTGGAGTTTGCTCTTCCCATGGCTCCTGTGACCCATGCTCTTCAGGTTTGCCTCCCTCAGCTCTACCACACTCTGCTTTGTGGGCCCTGCTTCCTTCTCCTGAGTTCCTCAGGGATAGAGTCCAGGCACTCTTCTATTCTAACTCTGAAACCTCTCATGAGTCAACCTCACCTATTACCATGGATTCAATTCCTCCACTGTGCTTCTGGCTTCTTACTTGACTACACCTTTTGGATGACTCACGCACCTCAAATTTACTCTAACTAGAAACGAGAGTTATGAGTCTCTACCAGACTCCACCAAACAAACAGCAAACAAACACAGCTGCCTCCGTCTCCTCAGTGAAAGGTTACACTGTGTTTGCAGTTGTTCCCCCCCCACACACTAGGAGTCCTCTCGTTCTCTCATATCAAAGACCCAGCCTTGTTAATTTTACTTTCTTGCTATTTCTCAAATTTATCATTTTTCATTTTCCATCCTTCCTACTACCATCCCAGTGATCTCAACCACAATGACCTATTCTTCAGTCCCTCAAATCTATCCTTGACACAACAATAAATGATTATTTTAAAATGCAAATCCTTTCACTTAAAACTTTTCATTTGCTTTCAATTAATTGAAAGTCTCAAGTCTGTTTTATGGTGTATAAAGCCCTTCATGACTGGCCTCCCACTTACTTCTCTTACTATAGGCACTCAATTATTATTATTTTTTCTCATTCATTGAACACCATTGATGTACCCAAGTTTGGTTCTTAGTGTTGTAGTTATGGAGATGAGTAAGATAAATAAGATCCATCTTTAATGAAACTTACATTCAATTTGGGGAAAACATACAATAAAAACACAAAGATAATTTAGAAGAGGTACAACAGAGAAACCACAATGGGGTAATGGGAAGAGTAGGAGAGGGTGAAGGGGTTGCTATGTTAGATGAGGAGGGTCAGTGAAGGCCTCTGAGCATATGATAATTACGACCTTATGCCACTTTCTTACTTGCTAATTATACTAACTAGTCTTTCCTTCTTTTATTTTTTTTGGAATCTGAAAGCAATTGACAGAAGCATTTATTTCCTGTTATTTCTGTCTGGAAATCTCCTTTTTTTGGGTAACTACCATTTGTCCTTCAGGTCTCAGCTTACACAACACATTATTAGAGAACCCTTTCCAAATGCCAGGACAGCCTTTCTCACCTTCCTACCTCCCCTTTCCTCATAGAAACCCTTTCCCAGGCCACTCACTACAACTATAATTATATTTATTTGTAAGCAGGATGACTGCTGGATAGCACCACTTGAATGTCCCACCTTCAGTTAATTATTCTATTCCACAATGCCTAAATGCTTTCTATTTTTCAAAAACTTTGGTTATGGGGATACAAAAATATGTTCTTGAAGATTTCAAAGTGAAATATCTATATTGATATTTTAACAAGCTGTGTTTAAGCAAATACCAAATAATTCATCTTATTATTGACCTTGTTCTGCTGTCCTGACATTATCCATTAATGTATCTTTCTCCTTTAAGGCTAATATATCCCATAAGCTAAGACAAAGGCCAAGTCTTATTCATCTTGGTATTTCTAGGACCTACACTGCTCATCATACTATGTGCTCTCAGGTCATGTTGAATTGATTGAGTCACACGGAATGACTTCAGATCACTGGCCATTTATTATTAGAGAAATAATTATAATAATTAACATGTCAGGAAATGCTCTTGATAGTGTCCATGGAACTACTGAGTCTGCTTAGTAGTTGTCTGAAAATAACATTTTTAATCCTCACAATCACTGAGGAAACCTTCTCCATTTTAAAGATGAGATTTAGGCACAATAAAATAATTTGCTTAAGTAAAATAACTTATCATATAGTGACTGTTATGGTCTGAATATGTCTTTCCAAACTTCATACTTTGAAATCTAACCCCCAAGGGGATGGTATTAGAAGATGGGGCTTTTGGAAGGTGATCAAGTTGTGAGGGTCGAGTCCTCATGAATGAGGTTAGTGCCCTCGGAGAAAGGGTCCTAGAGAATTCTTTTGCCCCTCTACCATGAGGGGACACTGCTAGAGGCTCACCGTCTGTGAACCAGGAGGAAGGCTCTCACCAGACACTGGATCTGCCAGTGTCTTGATCTTGGACTTCTCAGGTTCCAGAAGCATGAGAATAAATATCTGTGGTCTTTAAGTCACCTGCTCTATGATCTTCTGTTACAGGAGCCTGAATCGATTAAGACAGCTACCAAGTTGCAAAGCTAGATTTGAATTACAACTCGTCTGGCTCCAAAGCCCATAAACTTAACTATTCCTTTTTATCAAATAGAAATTAGGCTGCTTCTTTTCGGGCTGCAGCTACATATCAACAACTGTGAACACACTAAGTAGGAATACTTTCTGCATTTTAATATTCCAGCCTCTTTAACTTTAATCTGATAGTTAAGACTAAAATCAGTATGCAGAATACGTATCGCAAGGTCCTCTTTATTGGCTGCTTCTGATGCTAAAATCTGGAAAACAACTTCCTAGCAGATAATGTAGAAAAGGAGACATGAGCATTGTATTTACCACTTAAAAACAATCGAGTTGCTCTGAGGAAGCAAAACTAGATCAGGAAAACATTTTATCCTCTGAAATACAATGGAAGTCCCCTCAGCAACATTCTTACACTGATTATAATGAAGTCTTTTTGTGAACTGGGAAACCACTGCCTACTTGCCATGTGATAATCTAAGAAGACATCAGCTTGATGAATTATCATTTGAGTATGCAGAGCTCGGTTACTGCAAGGCCTTGTCTTTTTCATTCTAAAAATGTTTCATAATGTAGGGAAAGGAATATAAGCATCATTATGTTCTATAGTCTTCTTATGCCATTTTTCCAGAAAAATTATGCATTCATTCTACTTTTAATGTTATCATTAGAAATAGTCTGCTTTTTGTGTCCCGATTTATATATATATATAAATATATATATATATTGCAGAATATATATATATATATTCCAAACGCAGATATGTATATATATGCCAAATATATGTGTGTGTATATATATATTCCCTATCTATAATATATATAATATATATAATATATATTCCCTATATATAATATATATAGTATATATTCCCTATATATAATATACATATTTGGATTTTATCATTATCAGTCATTCCTTTATAAAGACTGGAATCATATCACCTTGACTGGGGAGCAATCATGTTCTGGGAGTTCGTCTAAGCATGAATTTCTCTACACCTACCTTTCCCATGATGCAAGGAAGTGGGCACAAGGAGGATTCGAGCTAGGATAGGATACACTAACCAATAGTCCTGAAATCTCACTGGCTTGAAAGAAAAAAACAATTAAGGACACTGAATGCTCACTTTGAGTTAAATGGTGACTCTTGCCACTGTCATTCTCACTGACGTCAGCCGACAGGGCGATCACTACCTGGAATGTTGGCAGCAGCAACAGTTGAGGAAAACCAGGCCCTGACGGGCCTCATGTTGACTAACAAACACCCCAGGCTAGCAGTGCCACTGCTCCAAACTCATGAGCCAGCACGACTCACAGTCCACCCCTACCACAGAACCAAGAGGTGCACCCTACCCAGTGCCTGGGAGGAAGAGAAAGCCAGCATGAGTGGCAGAGGGAGTAGGGTGGGAAAGTTTCCACTATTTTTATTTTTGAAACAGAAACTCAGATTCCTGGAGGCCCAGGATTGGCTATAGTGTTGATTATGATTTGATCACTGTTTATGATATCTTCCTACAGAACTACAGAAGCTCTGTTAAAGAGCAAAACTCGCTGCTTTATCAAAAAAAAAAAAGTTGTTAATTAATTGAAATGTGGCATAAAAGCTCAAACCTCCCTTGATCTTCAGCCAAAAATTTCTTCAATCCCTAGTGTCAGGTCAGATTTCAGTACAATCAATTGTAAAAGGGTATAAAAAAAAAAATAGAGTCCAGGTAGCATTCTGAAGCATGAACTTAATCTAAGAGAGTGAATGGATTGACTAGCTGGTGGAGAGTAAAGACAGGCAGGCTGCCAGCCAAACACAGGCATGGGAATGAATTTGCTTGTGTTGCATTGTATGGAACGCGCCTCACCAGTTAACCGTAACGCTTGTCCCCATCCCTTAATAACGGCACCAGAGCACTCTGGGGTGTAACCTACTTGTGCCTGTGCCCTCTGAAGCCATTTGATTTTGCGCTCTCTAATTCAGAAGAATAGATGAGTTGCAATTATCTCAGACAATCCTTCATAAATACATTTACTTTATGCTAGCTTTTGGTAAGATTATTGAGTAGCAACAATTCTAGAATACATTCCTTTACAAGTCCACCGGGCGAGATGTATTACAAGCATGGCACCAAACTGTATAGTCAAGAAGCCTGGCGAGATACATGCCTCTACCTTATTCTGCATAAAGGCGGTTAGTAGGACTGCCTCCTGAGACTGATAATGCCCCGGACTACAGTTCATAGATGACAGTGCATTAGTGGGTAAATATTTATTAGATTATAACCCAGACTTCTTATTCATAGTAAATTATACTTATTAAATTATAAATTACAACCCAGACTACTGTTAGTCAGTAGCTTATAGAAATAGAATTGTAAGATGCATTTACAAGGAGCACAGCTTAAATTTAAGAATAAGAAATGGATTCATCCAGAACCAGGAGTTGGAATCACAAAATCTCATATAAACCTACATGTTGGCGCTCCAGGAAAGGAAGGTAGATTTTCCAGGAACCACTTGAAAGTGAATATTTTGTCAATTCTTTTCTCAATCTACATTTGCTCTTTATTTGAGAAAGAGGCATAGCAAAACTTTACTGAGTATTGCTTTCAAGTAGCTAAAATAGCTCTTCAACCAGGATGATTTTTCTCTTTCATGACAGCCAATCCTGACGGATGCTCCCAGTTCCTTAGAACTGTCAAGGAAACCACGAGGAGCGCTTCTGGCTGTGGAATGGACAAGTGACTCAAGCATTCAACTAGATGCCTTTCTTCTGAGTTATGCTGGAAGTTTTCTTGTTTCTTTTACGGCTTTTCTTTCCCCCTGCGGATTTTATTTCAGATCACAATGACTATTCCTGAATCTTGATTTTGTAAAATCCAGATTGTGGTGTATTTAATCCTACATTTCCCCTTAGTGTAAAACCTGTATGAGTACTTTGTGTTTTATGATTTTTCTAGGAAAAATATTAGCCGCAAAATCATTCTGATCTCCCTTCCAGACCTAAATCGAGAGAGACAAGGGAAAGAGTACACAATGTTTTAGAAACAGGTGTTAAAGAAGAACAAAGGGTTGAAAAAATGGAAGAAACTGCCTGCAGGACTGCCTTCTTGGACCACCAGGCCGTGAATCACCCAGCTTGGTTTTGTGAGCTTGGACATTTATTGTCCCAGAGGACTGCTCACAACAGCGAGTCCTTCTGATGTACCTCTTATCCTGATCATGACCCTCATGACCCTTAGTGAATGAATGATGCTTCGAGCACAATATGTATCTTCCACATAAAAGCTTTTATTTTAAGAGATGAAATTGTAAGAGAGCAGAGCTGCAGCTTTCCTAAGTACTGGACTTGGCTCACCCTCCAGTCGCCGGATAAGAAAAGTGCAACCAAAAAGGCTAAGGGACTTTGAAAGGTCATCTCGTTCTCTCTGACTTCTGCTTCAGTTCTGGGAGCTTGGCCATTGTCTCTTCTACAGGACAAGGCTCTGATGCTTACCATTTATATGCAACTATGAAATCTAGATATCGCTGCAAATGCTTCGTTGGTGCCAGCTATTAGTTACTGGGATTTCTTAATGTATTATCTCTTTTAACTGTTCCGTTAAGGTTGAATTCTACCTGTGACCCTTTTCCTCGGCATTTTTGTGCTGGAGGCTTTGTATTTCTATAACATCATCTTTATTTCGACCATATACCTTACCTATTCCCTTTATGTCTGAGGTCAAGACCTTCATTTACAACTTCAAACAGGAAGGACAGAGAAAGCTTGTTAGTTGCTTAACAACACTGATGTTGGGACCCAGCTCTTTGTTCCACGGGGAAGGGGGAGTTTTATATCCATTGTTATCTGTCAGGAGGGTCCTGGTGTGATTCCAGGATCTATGTGAATGCACCAAAGGGAGTTTCAGACATTATTGAGGTGAAATTGTCTCAAAGTGGCGTATACTTGTTTTGTTTTTAAATTTAGTTTGATGCCAAAGCCATTGTATTATATCACATTTTTTAAATTTAAACTGTGATTTAATTATATGCTTTTTCCTAATTGTGCCATCAGATTTAAGAATTTATGCAGTGACTCTGCCCCGATGTCACCTACAAAGGACATGCTTGATTAACTGTTAATTTTCAGCTTCGTGAGATCTAGTAAGCCTAGTAAATGAGGTTCCCACATTAAAGGCAGAACCAGAGATATCTACCGATTTTTACCCTTCCTATTATAGAACACACCTTATGTTTAGGAATTATCTGTTTATAGATAATAGATAAAACACTAATAAAGTTGGATGACATTCACATGCACTATAGTCTGCGATTTTTAACAAAAAGGGAATGGATAAGTGATTCTTTCATTTTCTATACTTTTTTCTTTTTCTCTCTTTTCCCTAAGTGAATCTAATATGAAACCAAATTATTAGCCTGTTCACTACATTTTAAAAAAAATGAAATATATTGCTACATCAAATATGGTGTTGTAAGTTAAATAGGATTATTAAAATTCTGTCACATTAAGAAATTAAAAATGAACTTACTTGCACCGTATTTGCACTGAACTTAACTGAAGTAATTTTAGTTAACTATATTTTGAATAAATATTAGAAGGTTGCCTTTAAATGGTGAGGACCAAAACATTACTGACAATAATAGTTACTGGTATTTAATAGGATTACTATGCAGCTCCCTCTCCCTCATTATATTACTGCCGTCCGTTAAAGCTTACTCTCCTTTAAAACTGCAGGGGTGTTTGTTTGTTTGTTTGTTTTTTGAGAATGAGAACTAATTAGATAACACAATAGTGAGTGTGGATCCCCCAGTCTTCTTCACACCCCTGTCTTTCCAATGTAATCTCACATATAGATCTTTGTGTGCCCACACAACCATGGTAGCCAAATAAAATATAGTTCAATTGATATTTTCTAACATTTGTAATCACTCCTATAACTAGTGTCTTTAGAAAGAGTAAAAACTTAACATAAAAGCTATCTTTGTTATGTCTTCTAAAACCAACATTTTCATTATACTGTAAGGTAGATACATACAACATTTAATTTTTTTTTCATTAATCTGGTGATTCTCAGAGGGAAAAATATGGTTCTATACAAGAGTAACTCAATTGAACTTTTATATTCTCTTAGAAAGACATGAAAAAAATGACAGACTTTCTTGTTTTTTAAGTTTGGACTAAGTACTAAGTAAATGTTTAAAAGCTCTTGTCCTTAAATATCTGCATGATATTTACTCAGTAGACACATATCACGTACTGATTTAGGTTCGGAGGATAGAAATATGTAAAATATCTTTTGTTCTCTCAAAAATCTACTGATGGGTTTCACAGACAAACTGAATGGGGAAAAAAGTTAAAAGAAATTATTCAAGATATACAGCTTTTGGTGCAGAATTTGAGATTTTCACAGGCTACAGGCTTCTGAGCTTCTGTGAAATATTTAATTGATTATCCACATTTGAAATTTCAACTGTTTCTTATTTTCTAACATTTACTAGCTCTGCTCCAAATGAGATGGCTATAGTGGTGGGGGCAGAGTGGGAGAAATTCACATAGAACTTTCCAGGAATCCCTCCCTCTTTCCTCTCTTCACCCCTTTTTCTCCCTCTGTTTTCTTTTTTCTTTCTTTCTTTCTTTCTTTCTTTCTTTCTTTCTTTCTTTCTTTCTTTCTTTCTTTCTTTTTCTTAAGATTTTATCTATTCATTTGAGAGAGAGAGACAGAGCACAAGCAGGGGAGAGACAGAGGGAAAGGGAGAAGCAGACTTCCCGCTCAGCTGGGAGCCGGATGTGGGGCTCAATCCCGGGACCTGGAGATCATGACCTGAGCTGAAGGCAGATGCTTAACCATCTAAGCCACCCAGGAACCCCTCTCCTTCTGTTTTCTTGAGTATTTACTAATATGGCAGAGTCAGTCTAGGAACAGAGACAGAAAGTTTTAACAAATCATTGTCTCTGAGATAGATAAAATTATTTGTTGACAGCCGTTTATTTCCACTTTCCACTCCAATGCTACCCTGTGGGTGGAGTACATTCCCCCACCCCCTTGACTTTGGGTTTGGCTGTGAGACTTGGAAAGACTTACAAAATAACCGAAGCGACTGTGTGCCAACTCTGAGCAAAAGCCCTGCATGCTTCTGCTTGCCTTCCTGTTTTCCTGCACTCCTCCATGAAAAGAGCATGCCATCGTACCTACAGTCCCACAGTGGGAGACACAGAGAGCAGAGTGAGCCTACTTCACAGCCTTGACCTAAGCCCACCCAAGTCAGCCAATCTCAGACAAACCCGGAAGAGTCTCAGGCAACTCACACGCCAGTGAGCAAAAATAAATGTGGTAAACCATTGAGACCTGGGATTATTTGTTATATGGAATAATTGCAACCGAACTATACTGAAACAATCCTGGGCCACAAGACTTTGTTGTGTTAAGAGCTAGAGTTTGGGGGCACCTGGGTGGCTCAGTTGGTTAAGTGCCTGACTCTTAGTTTCGGCTCAGGTCATGATCTCAGGGTCTTGAGACTGAGTCCCATATTGGGCTCCATGCTTAGCATGGAGTCTGCTTCTCCCTCTCCTTCTGTTCTCCCCCTCTGCCCCCCGTCCCCCGGTTCAGGCACACACCTGCTCTCTGTCTCTCTCTCTCTCAAATATATATAAAAATTTTACCAAAGGGGGGGAAAAGAGCTAGGGTTTGAATGAACTTGGAGTCTAGGGATTCTCTGGTCTTTGCCAAGCTTATGTCTGTGTGTGTTTGTGTGTGTGTGGGGGGGTGGGTGGGTGGTGTGCACACACATCTGTCTGTTTAACATGTTATGTTCAAAGATCTCTGGTATGACAATAGGCTGAACTAGCATGTGCATGGTGATATTTGTGTACTTCTGCAGATAATGTGAAACAGAAAACATGTAGAAAGATGAACCTTAGCTGGTCCCTATGAAAGAAAATGTAAAAGAGGTAGGAGTAGGTCTCCAATGAGAAATAATTGCTCTTTGGAAACAGAAAAGAAAGGGTAAAGTGTATATAATGTTTCTGTAAAATAGATTTCCCAGAGTTCCCTGGTGTGGAGTCTTGCTAGAACCCATAGCTTCCAAATTAAAATTTTATTTTATCCCTTCTACTGATTTTCTATATTCTGACCCATTTCTATACTTAATAAAAAATATAATTCTCTCAATGCCAAGATTTTAACTAGGTATTAGTATAAATCAAACGTATACTCAAAGATATTTAAATGATTATTACTATCCTCTATTTCACCCCTGATTAAACCTAAGTCTCCAGGGAGGATTGCTTTTCTGCAGCAAAAAATAAAAATGAAAAAATGAATCACAGAATGCTGAGATCTCAAAGAGTTTGAGAATAAAGTTTTAGGGTGAGTGGGTCTTGCTTTTAATTCAACTTTATCCTATTCTGTGTGTGGGGGTGGGGTGGGGAGATGGCTGTGGGAAAAGGAAGGAGAGAGAAGATCTTGAATATTCAGATCCATTTCCAACTGGAGGAGGAGAGCCAACCACAAATACATCTTCTTTTCCCTTCTTTCTGGGCTCTTTTTTTCATTCTTAGAAAAATCATCTCTATTCTGCTTCCTTATCCATCTATAGTTTTACTCCCTAAAGTCTGAGGCCTGAGTGTCACCCCTGAGTGTCCCCTTTTTGACAATTCCATGTGGCTGTCTTATAAACATCTCAAAGTTAACATGCTCAACCACAGATCAGTAACCTCCCCCAGTCTTCCTCATTAATTAACATTTGCCTCTACTTGCCCGGTTACCTGAATGTCGACATCGACTCCTGCCTTTCCCTTACTCCTCAAGGTCCAGGTCATGGCAAATCCTGTCTATTTCACTTCCAAATGCATTTTCTGTAAAACGCCCATCTCTTTCTAAATCCATCTCCTACTCTCTCCACCTCTACTGCTACAGTCTAGCCAGACCGTCATCTGCTCTAGACTCCAAGAGTTTGCTTGGCGGTTTTTATGCTTCCACATCCACCCCTTCTATCTGATCTTCAAATAAAAGTTTGAAGGATTACTCCTCTCATTAAAATCCGTCCAAAATCCACTCAGAATAAACCTGACCTTTATCAAGGTTTATAAAACCCTCCATTGACATGGCTCCATGATCATTACCATTTTTTCCTCACTCATGCTGCTCCAAGCACACAGTGTCAGGGGGTGTCTCTAACATTATACAACTTTGAAAAATTACTGGCAATAGAATATATTGTCACCCCTTTCTGGTCATCTAATGCAGGCACCACAGACACGCCAAATAGCTCTATGGTCCAAGAGATGAATCACAGGAATCTTCATGGTTTGGGCCATTACATGCTTGATTTATTATGATACTGTAGAGGGCAATGCAACAGGAAATATCAGAGAGGGATCTGAGCTCTGTAGTTCTCAAGGTGCTGGCTAAGGTATATCCTTTGAGATTTTCTACCCTGAGTCTTACTTGACTGATTTCCAAACTCCTTTGTATCCTGCAGGAGATGTATTGGCACACAGCCTGGACAAAATACTAAGCAATTATAATAAATTAATGATTTATTGTTTCTTCCTCTTCTGTCTGATAATTCTCTATCGGTTTCCTGGATTTAATTTTGTTTTCCTACTTCCTAGATTTTGTCAGTAAGAGAATGGTGGATATATCAGTGGCAAAACTTTTAGGCATCCAAGGGTTCTTTTGTGAGGTTGAGAATATAGCAGGTCTTAAAGTGTATGATTTAGCCATCTGTACCTAAAGGCAAGTGTGGGCCCTCACCTCTTGCCTTTCTAGCCACCCCCTCCCCGAATCACAGAATCAGAATTGCATTTTTCAAGAGATTTTCTACTTTTCGGAATGATCCTTTCCAATAGATTAATTCTTCTTGTTTATTCTGGTCTTCACTGTCCATCTTCCTGAATTCTAATGTACATAGCTGAATATGCTCAACCTCCCATTCCCTAACTATCACAAAACCTAAAATGAGGGCGCCTGGGTGGCTCGGATGGTTAGGCATTTGCCTTTGGCTCAGGTCAGGGTCTCCAGGTCCTGAGATTGAGCCATGTCAGCTCAGTAGGGAGTCTGCTTCTCCTTTTCCCTCTGCCCCTCCCCCTGCTTATGCTCCCCCCCCTCTCTCTCTCAAATGAATAAATAAGAAATCTTTAAAGAAAAAAAAACCAAACCCTAAAATGATATGGTCACTTTCTCTTAAAATATCATTTTATTTATCAATTATTTTGTGGGTCAGAAATAATCTGTTATCACATTTCCAGTGGTCATTGTCTCTATGATCTGAGAGATGTAGAGGTTTTGTGTGCATTTATGTATATGATTGAGCTCAGGGTTGAAAATTTATTCCTTCCCTGAGATCACAGTGAAATTAATGATTCTTAAAAAATCTTTCCTATGTCTTAAGAAAATGAAGCCATCCCAAGATTTTCTTTCCTTTAAAAAAAAACAAAAACAAAAACAAAAAAACTTGTGTCTTCATCCTGTTTTTTTTTTTAATTTGTTGCTTTCTTTCTGCTTCCTCCACTCTGACCTCCATGCTCTTCCGATTCTGCCTTAATGTTTGTATTCAAATGTCTTTATACTGTGTCTCATAGGAGCTGTAGCTTTCTGAAACGGAGCATTTTGTTCTCTTCTCTGGTTGACAACTTACAGAATGAATGAGCTTTCATTTTGTTTAACATTTGAGGAAAATCAATGAGAAAACTGGCAATTTCCTTTACAAATGGACTATGGGACTTCAACTATTACTCAGAGTCCTTTATACATGTATAAATAAGCATTGAGACTTATTAGTTTAATCTTATAAGCAGCCTTGTAATTTTCACTTGAACAATATTTTATAAAGCACGAGTTGATATGGATCACTTTGAAAGTTCAATGAAGTATTAATAAACATAGACCTTATTTTGCAAGACAACCGTTAAATTTTACCTAGGCAGTGTGAGCATTGTTAAATACCAAGTTCTTCCTGTTTGAAGTAACATTTTTAGTGATAAAATGTCCTGCCATCGACTTTTATTTATTTAGGTATTTTAATCTAATAAATTGAATCCTGCAATGCAATTCGTGGTAAGATTTAAAGAAACCACAGCAATAGATTTATAATTTGCTTGGCATTGCAGGTAGATAGCATCAAATGCACAAGAAAAGTTAATATAATTTTGCTACATCTCCATCATTGTAATGAAAATAATAGTGAAGTTTGTTCGAAGCTAGACAGGATTACTCAATTTAGATAGTCGAAATTTTTCTTAGAAGTCATTTAGGAGAGGAAAATAATTTTCTATTGCTATTTGCTAAATGGATTAAAAGAGCTTCCTATGTTTTATTTCGGCATATGTTGTAAAAAGAAATATTGTGTTTTTTACAAACCTCATAGAAGAGAACGGTTTACTTTAATTCTGGCAGCTCAGTATGGACCAAAATCATGGTATTAGATAACCTTTCCTTTTTATTGACCTATGGCGACGTAAAAGCCAAATGGGAAAGAAAAAAAACCCACAAAAATAATAAGTGCTATTGATAGCACTACGGATACCCTCATACAATACTTGTGGGAGTGTAACTGCTGTAAATATTTCTGGAGGGGCATTTGGCAATACATACCAATACATACAGCTGTCAGTGCAGTGATTTCAGTTCTAAGAATTTATACTAAGGAAAAAATGCAAAATATATGTAAAACTATACACACACACATAGTCACTAATATAACCTTCACCATATAAGTGTTCATTATTGTGTTAGTCCTAATAGTGAGTACGTTACTATAGCACGTCCATACAATATGACAAAAGTTGATAATTATATATATGTATTTTCTATGTAAAATATTATATGTCTACAAATTCTTGTGCAAAAGTAGGTATATGGCATTTAGTGCACTCACCTTTGGTAAGGAAGCTCGTGATCCTGAGCTCTGCGTGGTCATAGTCAGCACGGTAGTTATTCCCAAGGCTACCCTGGCTGGCGCAGCATCCATATTGATCCAGAATGAAACCCAGGATAGGATAACGATCAGGAGACTGGGAATGTACATCTGGATCAGGTAGTATCCCATTTGTCGCTCAAGATGGAATCGCACTTCTATACACGTAAATTTTCCTAGTTGGTCGTAAAATAAATGCAGCAGTTGGTAAAAATAGTCTTTGTGAGGACATCAAATGTCACATTCTTTTTCCATATTTTGTCCTAACATTTTCCATTACAATGAAAAGGGAGCCTAAATCGTATAGGCAAATTGCTTTCTAAAAAATATTTTTCTTAGTTTTCTGCTAGCATCTGGAAGCAACATGAGAGTACACTTTCCAGGAAATAGTATGTCATCTTATTACTTCACATTTGGTTAGCATTTCATACTTTGAAAGTACTCAACGATCTATCATTTCACTTGACTCCAGCTATTGTTTCTGAGATAGATAGGAGAAAGGTGTATCTAATATAGAAAGACCTTCCTTCCTCATTGAGTCTGTCTGGTACTTTTTAGTACTTATTGAGAGCCAGGTGATATTTGTTACAGAGGCCTTTACATTTACTTTAAAGTAAGTGCTAAGGGACAAATTCAATTGAAGATGAATAGTTCCTTAAATGTAATTAAAGTAAGTTAATATATATTGATAATTTGGAAACTACTAATGCAAAAAAGAGCAAAACATGTTACTCCCTATCAATAAATTTGAACATAATTTAAAAACACACTTACTGAAAAAACCTGAGATATATGTGTTCTGTGTACTCATGCCCTGTGTCTCTGTTATGGTAAGTAATTAGTAGAGGAATAAATTATGTCTTAATTAACCATCTTGTTGATGTCTCTGCTTATCCTCTGGTTATACTCCCTACTATCATGTCCATGTTACCTCTCTTAAAATAGTTGTTTATCTGAATAACCAAATTCTTGGTTTTATTCTTTCCTTATTCTAACTCTGTTAAAAAAGGTAAGGTTAGTTAATTAACATGCTGATCTTTTTTTAGGTGACATTCTCTGACCCGATTGTGAAAGAGAATCAAAGACCACATTCAGGAAAATTGCTAGTGTATTTTTAGATAGGTTTCAGTGCAAAACTTCCAGGATTGTGGCTTGAGCCACGTGCTACTATGATTCATGGGCAAAGCCACCGGATAAAGGGATGGATGATATTCCAGGACTTAAAATTCCTAACAAAGTTTCAGAAATTCTGGGAAAGTTAGATTCCACTCTTAAGTGTTTAGGGATCAGAAACAAAGATACATCTATGATCCTTTTATCAATTTATCAACTGCATACAGAATGCCTAAAATTTCTTGAAATATATAAATATACTTAAGGTTTTTAAGATTCTACTAAAATACAAAATTTTTTAAATAATGAAATGAAATAGGGCAAGAATAGCTGAACTATTTTCATGATATCACTGTTAAATTATCCAAGTAATCTCAGGGCGCCTACGTTGGGGTTAATGTAGAGCGTGAAATCAGCCATAATACCTGGCTTGCATAAATGTAACATGGAGGCTGCTGAGGGCAAGGAAGATTTCGGAGAAGGGCAGAGGTCTTTGGAATGCTGAGGCCTGTGTGACCACTCTGCCCTAGGAATGCCTTGAGGAGTTGCCTTCCCCGGAGCTTTCTTACCCCCAACAGCCGCCCTGTGATCTAAGAGATGTGTGCATTGTTCCTGGGCTATGTCTGGCAGAACTCATAGAAGACACAGATTAGCGTAGCAGATTAGCATATCGTATCTTTCCCATAAACAGATCCTCCTAGTTCCAGTAAGATCCCTTGTCACACATCACGTGCTTGAGAAACAGTGATAAAGATTCAGGATTATCCTGAAGGACCAATGAAGGCAGGAGCAAAGAAGAGCAAAGGGTCTTCATCTCTGACCGTTGACCCCCTTGCCTTCTCCTCCCTTTTACAGCAAAGTCTGGAGTCATCTTTCATCCATCGGTACAGGGATTGCTGGCCATTCCCTGCACGCCTGGGTGGCACAGTCGGTTGACCGTCCAAGTCTTGGTTTCCGCTCAGGTCGTGCCCTCAGGGTCCTGGGATGAAACCCACCAGGCTCTGCACTCAGTGTGGAGTCTGCTTAAGATGCTCATTGCCTCACCCTCTGCCCTTACACCCCCTCTAACCTCCCCCTCTAGCTGGCTCATGGGCATGTGTGTGTGCTCTCTTTCTGTCAAATAAATAAATACGTAAATCTTAAAAATAAAAAAATAAAAAAAATTATCCAAGTAATCTCGTGATGAAATTACTAATAATCACTGACCATTTGGCTACTTGGAGTACATTCTGTAAGGTTCATGTAATTCTCAAAAAAAAAAAATTCTCATTGTGCCTTATGACGAGTATTTTCATAACTATCACTGGGAGGAAAAATAACGGTATATTGTATATATATAAATAAATATATACCACATGTGTATGTGTGGCTCTAGAGAGAAAAATGAACACGCTCTACAAGTTCTGACATGGCAACACTAGTACAACAAGACTGGAGCTTCTTCAAGCATGTTTATATTTTGACTGACATTTTACTTTATTTTTATTTATTTAATTATTTATTTTACTTCTCAGACTTAAAGGTTATTTCTTTTAGGTGACTAAAAATTTATTTTGATTAATTGATTCATTTTCTAGTTATAAAGTAAAAAATAATGCATTCTAGTCTCAATGCTCCTTCAAAAAAAACCCTAGAGACAATATAAAGAATATTACAATTCATTGATAAAAAGAAAATAATCCAATATAAAAATGGGCACAAGATCGACTATTTTTATGGCATCTGAGCTATTTATTTTTGGTTGTCTGCTATTTGCAATAAAAGTATCCTGGCTGTGGGACACCTAGGTGGCTCAGCTGGTCAAGCTTCGGACTCTCGGTTTTACCTCAGGTCATGATCTCAGGGTCATGAGATCCAACCCCAAGTCCAACTCCCAGCTCAGCGCAGAGTCTGCTTGAGATTCTCTCCCTCTCTCTCTGTCCCCTCACCCCACAGCTTGTGTGCTCTATTTCTCTTTCTCTCTCTAAAATAAATAAATAAATAAATAAATAAACAAATAAATAAATAAATAAATAGATAAATAAATAAATAAATAAAATCTTTAAGAAAAAGGTATCCTGGCTCAGATGGATGAAGCAAAAAAGAAAGGAGAATCAAATTATTAAAATCAGTATGAAAGAGGGGACATTACTCAGAGAAATTGAAGGATTATAAGGAAGTATTATGAAGAACTGTATACCAACAAGTGGAATGTCTTAGATGAAATGGACAAATATATACAATGACACGTATTACTGAAACTCGTTCAAGATGATATAGATAATCTGAATAGACCTACAAAAAGTAAAGAGGTTAAATTAGTAATTTTAAAACTTAGCACAGGGGAAAACTCAAGGCTACAAAACTTCTGTTAAACATCTAAAGAAGAATTAATAACAAGTCTTCTTCATAAAATCTTCCAGGAACTAGATAACAAGAATAATTCCTAACTCATTCAATGAGCTCAGTATTACCCTGATAGTAAAACCAGACAAAAACATCACAGGGGGAAAAAAAAAGTATACAGATAATGTCTCTGATGAATATAATCTAAAAACACCAGAAAAATACTAGCAAACTGAGTCCAGCAACATATGGAAAAAGCTATACAACAGAACCAATCAGAATTTATCATGGAATGCAAGCAAGTTTGGCTTAACCTCCCAAGTCAATGTAATACATTATATAAATAAAACAAAGACAAAAACTATACAATCATCTCAATAAAAGTAAAATTGTCAAAAATCCAACAGTCTTTCATAACAAACTAGACAAACTCAACAAACTAGAAACAGAAGATAATTTCCTCAACCTGATAAAGGGCATTTATGAAAAACTTATAGCTGATACCATACTTAATGGTGAAAAGCCGAATGCTTTTCTACTAAATTCTGGAACAAGGCAAGAATGTCTTTGCTTGCCACATCTATTAAACATTGTACTGAGAGGTTCTAGCCAGGATAATTAGGGCAATAATTAAGTAAGAGGCATTTAGATTGAGAAGGAAGCGGTAAAACTATCTCTATAAGCAGAAGACATTATCTTGCATATAGAAAACCCTAGAGAATTCACTAAAAATCTAGTTGAATCCCTGAGTTCAGCAAGGTTATAGGATACACTACGAGTATACAAAAATCAATCGTGTTTCTATACACTAGTGATAAACAATAAAAAAATTAAACGGAAAAAACAATTCCATTTACAATAGAACCAAATAAAATAAAATACTTATAAATAAATTTAACAAAAGAAATGTAAGATTTCTACACTAAAAAATACAAAACACAGCCGAACAAAATTTAAAAATTGGAACAAATGGAAAATCATTCTGTAGCCATTAATTAGAAGACTAAATATGGCAAACTTCCCATATTCTACAAATTCATTGTGATCTCTATCAAAATTTCTACTGGCTTTTATGCAGAAATGTACAAGCTGATCCTGAAACTATTATGGAAATTCAAGAGACCTAGAATAACCAATATAGCCCTCAGGCAAAAAGAACAAAATTTCCGCATTTCAAGACTTGCTACAAATCAACAATAACACCAAAATATGATAATGTTATAAGTACAGATATGCAGATCAATGGAGTAGAATTGGAAGTCCAGAAATAATCATTTATGGTCAACTGATTTTCAACAAAAGACTACAGCTATTTTATAGGGAAATAATGGTCTCCTCAACAGATGGTACAGGGAGAACTTTGTATTCACATGCAAAAGAATTAACTTCCACCCCATCTCTTAGTATTCAAAATGGATCATACACCTATATGTAAATTGCTAAATCTACAAAATTCTTAGAAGAAGGCATAGGAGTAAATCTTTATGATCTTAAGGTAGGCAACAATTTTTTTAAATACAATACCAAAATCCCAAGTAACAAAAGAAAAAAAAAGTGATAAATTTGGCTTCCTCAAAATTAAGTTTTGTGCTTCAAATGACATCATTAAGAAAGTGAAAAGACAACATACCAACTGGGGAAAAGTATATGTAAATAAATAATAAAAAGAGAAATAACTGACTTAGAAAATGGGCAAGGGAATTGAATAAACATCTTTTTCCAAAGAAGATATGCAAACATCAATAAGCACATGAAAGGATGCTCATCATTACTCATTAGGGAAATGCAAATCAAAACCACAATGAGACAGGACTTCACTCACTAAAATGGCTATAATAAAGAAGACAGATAATAAGTTTTGGGTAGGATGTGGAGAAACTGGAATCCTCATTCATTGTTGGAAGAATCGTAAAGGGTGTGAATATTTTGAAAAACAGTTTGGCGGCATAGTTTTACCATATGATCCAGCTTTCTACTTCTAACTCTACACCGAAGAGATATAACATGTATCCATCCCAAAACTTGTATGTGAGTGTTCATAAGTGGTCCAAAGTTGGAAATACCCTAAATGTCTAGCATCTGGTGAATGAATAAACAAAATGAGGTATATCCATACAATAGAATACTATTTGGCAATAAAAAGGAACGAAGTATTGAGATATGCTACCAGAAGGATGAATCTCAAAAACATTCTTCTAATTAAAAGAAGACTATCACAGAGACCACATAAGATTCCATTTATAGAAAACATCCCGAAAATACAAAGCTAGAGAAACCGGAAGTTGATTAGTGATTACCAGGAGCTGCTGGATAGGGAGGACTGCTGATTGATATAAGGTTTATTTTTTTTTCAGGTGATAAAATATTCCAAGATTATGCTGGTGGTTGCACACCTCTGTAAATACACTGAAAATCATTGAGCTGTATCCCTTAAGCAAGTGAATTTTATAGTACCTAAATTAAATCTCAATAGAGTTGTTTTAAAAAAGTCTTTAGTTGCAAGATGAACAAGGTCTGAGGATCTAATATAACATGGTGGCTGTAGTTGATAACATTGTACTGTATAATTGAGATTTGCTAAGAGAGTAGAACATAAATATTCTCTCACACGCAAAAGGGTAAATAAGTTAACTAACTTGGGGGGAATCCTTTCACAGTGTATACGTATATTAAATCATCCCATGTACACTGATTATTTTATGTTAATTATGCACCTCAATAAAACTGGAAGACAAAAAAGCCTTCTTTTGGTATAGATCTAAAGGAAAAGTTTCCCATTTAGAGAAATCTGCTCCTCCCAGAGGGCAGGTTGTAATATTCTCACATGTACAGACAAATTTGGGGTTCAAATCCACTTTTTATTTATTATTTTACTCAACAAATATGTATTGAGCATCCACGTACTCCAGCAGTGTCCAGAAAACATAAAAATAGAAAGAATATCTATAATCGTTGACTTAAAAACTTTTGGCAATAAGGGAAACAAACAATATGTAAGTAAGCCTATAAATGAAAGATACAATTTTAGACAGTGAAAGCAGTAAGTGGAAAGTGGATGTTTAACATATATTTGTTATAGAGATGATTTGAGGACTGGTATCTGAGTAGTCCTGACATATGTGAGAGTACTTGGTTTGGGATAATTTGGGGCAAGAGTATGTATGTATGGAGGGAGGGAGGGAGGGGGTGGGGGGAAGGCAGTGTAACCAGGTGATGGGCATTAAGGAGGGGACGTGTCGTGATGAGTACTGGGTCTTACACACAACTAATGAATTGTTGAACACTACATCAACAACTAATGGTGTACTATATGGTGGCTAACTGAACATAAATAAATAAATAAATAAATAAATAAATAAATAAATAAATAAAATTTTAATAGCAAAAGAAGAAGAAGAAGGAGGAGGAGAGGGAGAAGGAGGAGGAGGAGGGTATGCAGAGAAAGAAGAGCAAGTACAAAGTCCCCGAAGCAGGAATCCGTGTGGCATATGTAAGAAAACAAACCACTGTGGCCAGATTACAAAATAAGGGGATGAGGGAGAAGAGGGTCTCGGGGAGACGGGCAAGGGATACCACCAAGTTTGTGGTTCTTTGTTACAGTGGCCCTAGGAAACTAATCCGCCAACTTAAACCACCTCTAGAGCCCTCTTAGCCTCTCTCTAAAATTTGCTTGTCATTGTAACTGGCCCTAGAGAGTGGAGCAAGGACACTGGTATTGACTTGTCTGCCCTTTATCTTTGTGTTGAGATGTTAACCTTGAACTCCTCATCAAACTAAATATCAACCTCACTGCTGGGTTAAGAAAATGGCAGTGACTTTTTCACCAGATATTGTGAATTGATTAAAGAGATAAAAGAGATTAAAGACCTCGTATAGTGAAAGGTCAGGTCACAGTCCTGGAAAATGATGAGCCAAAGAGGAATCATAGTTACTGTAAGGAAATAATAAAAGCATCAGTTGATGCTAGTGGGAGGCGGTGGACTAACCACATTGAAGTGATGACTCATTTGTGGGTGGTTTAACAGAATTTGTGGGAATGGGGTAGGCAGCGAGAATAGATATTATGAGAATAGCTGTGCTGGTTGAGAGAAATGAACAGATCTCATGAATGTGCAAATATCACATTAAGTCTATCAGTCCTCGACAACAATAATCTAATATCTATCCTCAAAGGCGAAAGGGTACTGTGTCGGTGTGAGTAATAGGTACTTAAGTAACAATAACTTGAAATGCATGAAATTGTAGCCAAAGACAGGTTTAGGCAAATGAAGCCCTACAAAAAAAAAAAAAAAAAGCAATTCCTTTCATTTTGTTATCAAATACAATGTATATTGCCCAAGAAGAGCTAAAAATTATTGCTCTATAGAAATTAAAGGAACTTTTTTGGAAGCATCATTAGTATGTAACTATGGGCTTTCGCCAAAAAAAAAAAAAAATAGATATAATTGAATAGCAAGCATTTCTTTGATCCTATACGAATCAATTATATAACAATATGCATTGAGTCCAAGCATTTGTAAATTTCATATGCATTCGTTTTCTGCTCTATGACTATGAAAAACTAAGCTATAGTTAAAATAAGTAACCTACCACTATAATTAAGAAACACTGAATATCATAAAACCAGAAGTCACAAGTGTAATAAAGAATGCTCGACCCCTACCTGTATTGTAATGTTTAGTGCAGTATCGTAAATCTTTCTCTTCTTTCAGCAGAAACTGGGGCAAAGTGAGTCCTTCGGCCACTTGTACAGGTGCCTCATCTTGCCATTCAAAAATGAGATCATTCATTGTGTACCCAACTAGGCAAAATATAATAAAAATATTTATAGCATAAAAGGGCATTCAAAGAAACCAAAGTTTTAAAAAAAGCTTGTACATTTCACATGGGTTGGGATGACCAGTGTCATCTTAACTCAACAAATTGAGTTATGCACTGCACGATTCCATCTCACCAAAGTCTGCTGAAGTCTATTCACATAGAATCCTCATCAAATAATGTAAGAAAATGTAGTAGGTTAACAGAAAGCATAACAAGGCATATAGAAACTTCAGGGCACGTGCATATATGTTCTTTCCATGGAATGGGCAGATCCTGGATTAGTCCAACAACTCATTTTGGTTCCATTCCATTAGATATCCCACCTTCTCTCAAATTATTCAGAGCTCTTTCAACAAAAACTGAAATTGTTACTGGTTAGGAAAAGACCTGAACTACAATATCTGTGGGGGAAAGTATCGAGGCTTTTATCTTTCTTGATTTCATCATTAACTATTTTAGTTTATGGCATCTGCTTCAATGTTCCAAATCCCAAAATGAACAAAATGATATTTTAAATAGAGATGTCAGCTCTTCAGAGAAAAATCAGAGTACAAAGAAAAATCCACGTGGAACAGTTTGTGGAGAAGGAAATTCTTGCACATACTATCAGTGAATTCAGGATAGAATTAGCTATCATATTTAGGAATAAGACGTCAGCATCTTTTAGTAAATGGAAAATTCATATTTATATAGGAGAGGTATCTAAGAAAAGCAGGATTTTATCTTTTTTTCCTCCTCTAAATGGAAAGCTATTGAAATGCACACTTCAAATCTGCAGCTGGAGGGGGAATCAAAGTGCATGGAACCTGAGGGAAGACTATTGTTACCATGAACAACTACCATGGAGGCAGAGAGAGAGAGGACACAGGCTCTGGCTTCTGAACTAAGTCAAGTGGGCAGATTAAGAAGCAGAAGCTTTCGATTCATGAAGAAGCAAGCAAGGGCAATTGTCCCACACAGGTTATCCTGGAGGCCAACTGATAGTAAGAAAGACGCTGTTTAGTGTCTAGAAACAGCTGGCGTGGAACAGATTTGACTGGACAGAGCAATGTGTAGGGAAGACAAGATATGTGAAATTTCGTCCCAATTTAGACAGACCAATAGAGAAATTTCATTTTGTTTTTATATTCTAAGGCTTTTTTAGGGTCTTCTGTGAAAAGAAACTAGCTCTCTGAGATTCCCTCAAAGACAAGCTTTAGTCTCTAATGCCAGTTATAGGCAGTATGTTTAGCTTCCTTGTGCTAAATAATTGTGCACACTAAGTGATTTAGGTATGGGAAACTCCTAATCAAATTATGCTACTTCCTTATGGTCCCTAGAATAGTTGCTTGAAACCAGGAAGAAGATAAGGAGATGGCATGTGTAGGGGGTCATTCTTTTGTTCTGAGTAATTGACTTGGACCGTCAACAAAAATAACTAAATGGTAATTTTGTCTCAGGAAACCTTCAAATGTAACTTAAAAAACTCAATACTCTTTTACACAGCTCAAAGTGTTTTAACATCCTGATGCTTTCGGTTGGCAGATCTTTATACAAGTCTGAAGATGTGAAGGAGAACAGATTGGCTAATGAGATCAAGGTGGTGAGTTGAACTGCCTTGTACGATAATCAGTTTCACAGCAATAAATACTTTATTCAGGGACCAAAGACATCAACCTTAATTTCAGCCAACAATCTCATATGGTAACTGCAGGAAAACATGTAAACAAATGAGTCAATGCAACCAAGCATTTGTTTCTTCAAGCATTTATTTGGTACCAACTGTCTGTAAGTCATCCTGCTAGGCGCAAGGGCCGAGAAGTGTCATTCCAGGGTAGAAAATAGGTAGCATGAGAGAGGTACAAAGTGCTATGTGCATTCAGAAGGATGTATGATACCCACTTAGGCCTCATTTGAATTAGACCTTGAAGCAAGACAGCGGCTTCATATAAACAATGTGAGAAAAGATGAGGTATTCAGGCAAAGAGACCAGTGTAATTAGTTGAAAGAAACTACAATCTCCCCGGGTTTACAATAGGAATAGAAAGAGCTTCATTTGTCTAGAGCCAGTGTGCATGAAGGAACATAGGGAATGAAAAGACAAATTAAGCTAAGATTGTGTGAATTTTAAATTCCAGGTTGAAACCTTTGATTTTTCCAAAATTCCCTGTGGGCAATGATGAACAATTGGAATCTTTTGAGCAGGTAAGTGACATGACAAAGATTCTACTCTAGAGACAGTAGCAAGATCCACTCATGAGATTCGCAAGGTGCAAACTACTTTCATAATCATAACAAGACATATGCCTTTTTGATCATGTTGACATTCACCCAGATGGTTAAAAAACAATGGGGGGAGGGGTTAAAACTTCAAGTGCTTTAGCATAATTACAGACAGTGGCCACAAACTGTGTTGGTGGTTATTGTTTTCTTTACCACCATATCTTGTAGTGCAGGAATAACAATGCCAATTTTAAAGAATGTCCATGATCCTTGATGAAGCAGTAACAATTATAATTTTATTAAATTTTGACCCTTATATAAATATCCTTTTAATATCCTCTGTGTTAAAAGGTACATATAAAGTACTTCCACTGCATACTGTATTATGATTCTTTTAAGGAAGAGAACTGGGGTGATTGACTTGCAAGTTAAATCCGTTTTGGTTTTTTTGTGAAACACTGTTTTTACTTGAAAAAAGAAAAGACTGGTAAATTATAATTATTACATATGGCAGACCATTTTCTCAAAAGGAAAAGAAATGAGCCTAGCACATTGAGGGAAACAACTGAGAGTATTTATCATCAGTGATAGATTTTGAACTTTCAAGTCAAAATTAGAATTTTGAAAAAAAATTGTTTGCCCAATACTTAATGATTTTTTGATGAGCTTAATTGTGATATTAACAAAAGTGACCTTTCAATATTATACAATGACATGTATCAGTGTTTGGAAGATCTAAATAACTCTTCAAAGTAACATTTTCCAAATGACCAAAGCATGATGTTAAAAATTATGATAGGCAAAATATCCATTCAAAGTGCAAGATAGACAAATGGATTTTAATTTACAAGAGTATGAAGAATGTGTTGATATGGTTTCCAATTTCACATTGCAACTAACCTTTAAGAAACTACCGCCTCAGAAACTAAAGCGTTTTGCATATTGCAGAATTTTTTTTAAAGGCTGAGTAATATTCCATTGTATGTCTATACCACATTTTCTTTATCCATTCATCTGTCCGTGGATATTTAGATTGTTTCTACATTTTGGTTTTGTGACTGGTACTGCAATAAACATAGTAGTGTTAATATTTTTTTTGAGATCCTGATTTTAATTCTTCTGGAAAAATACCTAGAAGTAGGATTACTGGATCATTTGGTAGTCCTACTTTTAATTTTTGCTACAACATGGATAAATCTTGAGGACATTATGCTAAGTGAAATAAGCTAGTCACAGAATAACAAATACTGCATGATTTCACTTATTTAAGGTCTATAAAATAGTCGAATCAATAGAATCAAAGAGTAGAATAACAGTTGTCAGGAGCTGGGGAGAAGGGAAAATGAGAATTACTAATCCACAGGCATGAAGTTTTAGTCAAACAAGGTAAGTTCTAGCAATACGCTGTACAACATTGTACCCACAATCAACAATAATGTATTGTATACTTAAAAATTTAAGAGGGTATGGGTGCCTGGGTGGCTCAGTTGGCTTGGTTTCTGCTTGGGTCATGATCTTGGGGTGGTAAGATCGAGCCCCAGGTCAACTCAGTGGGGAGTCTGCTTGAGATTCTTTCTCTCTGCCCCTCCCCCTGCTTGTATGTGCTCTCTCTCTCTCTCTCTCTCTCTCTGTCATAAATAAATAAATAAATAAATAAATAAATAAATAAATAAATCTTTAAAAAATTTTTAGGGTAGGTATCATGCTAAGTGTTCTTATCACAGTACAGTACATTAAATTTTTAAAAAAGGTCATTTCCATGCTTGAGATGGCAAGAAAAAAAGCTCTCATTCTTTTCCAATGGTCCATCAGGAATATTAGTCAGTGGTAATATTTCGGTCACTCATTTTGTCAAAATTGGGGATTAATTAAATATATATTTAAGGAAAAATAAGAAGTTGAAGCAACTTCAAAGTTTCAAGTCTAAGTCACTGACAGGTAGCTATGCCACAGGCTTTAGCTTATATCTCATGTCATTAGGGTAACCTTCTCTGACTGCCTTATAAAATGCCTTTTGTCCAATCAGTCAGCATTTATTTTTTCTATTCTCTTTTCCCATAGAACTTATCTTTATTTGACATTGTATATATTCATCAAGTTTTGAGGTATTTTTTAACCTAGCCTCCTAGGACTGAAACTTCATAAAAGCTAAGATTATTCCATTTTCGTCACTGGCATATTTTTCAGTACCTAAAATATTACATGGCATATAGCAGGCTGTTTGAATATTTGAATTAGAAATAGAGAAGGAGGAAGGGGAAGGTGTGTGTGCGTTCACATATGATGAGCTTATGTTGGGGTACCTTGAGCTTCAGATGCCAGCAGGAGATGCAGGTGTGGATGGTCATAAATCTGAACATTGACTTACATGTTGAAAATACTTGAAATCACACCTCTATATTAAAAGTAAGGTCAAGATTGAAGATAAAGGTTTGAGAGTCACCCATCTATAGATGATATTAAAATTACACATCCTGGTTTGCCAAGACAGTACCATGTTACTTGTTTTTTCCTTATATCCTCTCTGGCTTGACACTTGTTCTAGGTTTTTCATTTTTAGATGAGGTATTATTAAGCACTGTTTTAAAATACATCATTTTTGGTTCTATAGGTCTGTCAATTTTACTTCTAGATTCTCCCATGGCATAAAAGTATGAGACTATTTTACTATCTTAATATTACATTAAATCTATACAACACCAAACATCAGGAATGGTCCATCTATCTTTACCCGACCCTTTCAGTAACAAAGAAACTAGCATCACCCTTTCAGAGGCAGCTGACTCCTAGATCTGAGTAGTGGCAGAAGTGTTCAACTTTTCTCCCCCGCTGTCCATGTGGTATACGAACCTGTGACATCTGTGAAGTGTCAGTTGAAGTATCCAAGTGTCATGGAAAATTGTAAGTTACTTGTAAGTGAAAGCAGAGCAGTGCTGCTGTGGACCATATAGAAAGCAATCTGAATCCTTTGAAACCTACAAACATTTATTTTATTATTTGGCAACACTCTAAGATCTGGCAATAAATCCTTCTAGCAACAATGGGCTAAAAGAAGTGAAAGTTCAATATTTATTGAAAAATTAAGCACCAAATTTCCATTTTACAAGAAAGCTGATGATGAATGTGCAACTTAAATGAGACATTGTTTATATTTAACATTCGCCAGAGCTCCGTCCACATAAAAGCCACAACACACACAGAGCTAAAAACACATCAACATCGATTTCAAAAGCTGCAGTCCTTTTAAGAATACTGCCCAAAGATAGTCATTTGATACGTGCATTTGTAGTGGCAACATTTACACATTACTCTATAAAGAATGAGTTTTTATTTAGATCAAATCGTTATTTTTCTGAATTAATTTCACTTTTTTAATGTCATTTTTTCTTGGAAAAGTGCATGACAGGAAATCTGCAAGCAATTAAATGACGTTAGGCTTGCTTCAGTATCATTTCCTGCTTTAAAGAGAAAATTGGTTAAATTAATTTTAAATTAATTTTTGAATCTAATTCTGTAATCAAAGTAAAGCTTTTGGAATTACATTTGTTGAAAATGAACTATGTAATGTCATCGTAAATTCTATTGTGAAGTATCTCTTACATTCATTTAAAAAGTTCAACATTGAGGATAAATGTCGTTTGCTTGTGATAGATCTTAATAAAATATTTGTTGGAATTCATCATTGTTGTAAAAAAGCCCAGTAAGTCATGGGGATGAAACTACAGCACAGGGAATACAGTCAATGGTACTGTAATAGTGTTGTATGGTGACAGATGGGCGCTACACTTCTGCTGAGCACAGCATAACTTAAAAAAAAACAAATTAAAAAAATCTGTGGAGCTGCAGTGTTCTCGGAATTATTTATGATGCATATATGATTTATTTCATTTTATTTTTTTATTTTTATTTTCTTTTAGAGAAGGAATGAGAGGGGGGCAGGGGGAGGGGCAGAAGGAGAGGGAGAGAGAGAATCTTAAGTAAGTATACCCCACACCCAGCATGGAGCCTGACGCAGGGCTTGATTTCACAACCCAGAGATCAAGACCTGAGCTGAAATCAAGAGTCTAATGCTTAACCCACTGAGGCACCCAGGTGCCATATGATTTATTTTACCTGCATAAACCCTGATACTCTATCAGTGAAAGAGAAGCTGTAGCTGTTAACATTTATAACTTTTTTATTGGAAGAGAGTACCTGAAGTATAATTTTTGGTGTGGGACAAAGCTCATCGATTTGAATTAAAAATTATACCTCATTATGACACAACACGCTTCTTCTATTTACTGCTTATTAACAGTTAAATTTTTAAAAATTATAAACATTTCAAGAAGTATTTTGTAAATCAACTTATATGTTCTGCAATGGCATTGAACTTTTGGTAAATAGGTTCTCTAAATCTTGGTTGCATTTGTTCAAAATCAGTTGGAAATATTTAATCAAATTATTTTATGAATGGAACATTAAAATTCTGGATTCTGAAGGTTTTAGCAAATTTCAATTATAAAAATGAAGTTTCTAAACAGACATTAATCCCTACAATATAAAGGCAGAAAGGTCTCAAATGATGTACAATACTTACTGTAATTTGATAACTGACTGCTTGTTTTTAATTGGGTAACTAATATTGAAATGGAAATGGAATTAAGAAGACATATTTCCCAGCATTTAAATTAGGAAAAGAATTAAAATGATTCGTAAGTAGAAACAACTACTTTTACTGAGTCTTGTCCTAAAAGCATATTTTTGATAAAAGGTACTCTTATTCAAGACAAAGACAACATCTATAAAAATATATGGGCTGAAATGGTTACCTATATCAATATAAAATACATAAAATCAAGCTCTGAAATTATCAACTATTGATAATTGAGTTGAGTTACCTCAACTATAGAAATATTTTCTTATTAAAAAAATTATCGTCTGTATGGAAGGGTTAAGTGACAGTGTTAACAATTTCAAATTTAGTACCAAAATTGCAACTTTTAAAGCTGATTCCAGTTATTTTGATTTGCCTTAATATATTTGCATATATTTCCTTAGAAAGGATATATTTTATTTGTCTGTTTTTTTGCTTATTTATTTATTTATTTATTTATTTGTCTGTTTGTTTATTTTTAAGAGACAGAAGACAGATGGAGAGAAAGTATACTCCCATCCTGGCACTTAAATCATGTTTGGGATAAGGAGAGGAGGCACAAAGGTAGAAAGGATATATTTTGAAAATAAACAGTTTAGAACTATTTAATTCACAAACTAATATTAAAAAACAAACCTATCAGGGGCACCTGGGTGGCGCAGTCGGTTAAGTGTCCGACTCTTTGTTCCAGCTCAGGTCATGATCTCGTGGCTGTGGGATTGAGCCCCGTGTTGGACTCTGCACTCAGTGCAGAGTCTGCTTCAGATTCTCTCTCCTTCTCTCTCTCACTCACTCTCTCTCAAATAAATAAAATCTTAAAAAAACCCATATCAGTCAATAAATAGATTTGATAAAAATATAATAATTTAAATATCTGTGGTGCCTTTCTTTTAGTCTCAAAAGTGTCCCCATTTTAATGCTAAGTTATATGGTTTCTCTGACGACAGGGAGTTTAAGTGCCCTCCTGGCAATGAGGAGAAATGAGTGGAAGGCGACTTTAATCTCTGTTATTTCACTGGTGCTTTCTACCTCCACTTCAAGATGTTTCACCATGGGTCCAGGGCTGGACCCTCACATCCAACAAGACTTGAGGCTGGTAAAATTTATGGTCTGTTCTCTTGGTGTCATTGTACTTTGATGTTTCCCTTTGTTGCCAGGATACAGAATTTCAGCTATACCCTCCAATCAGTTCTTTTCTTCACTTACATAGCCTTCAGGCTTTGTTCTAAGATCCTTTTACTCCCTGAAATAATAGGATATGGAAACTACTTTATTGTAAACCCCATGGTGGATCACTTAGAAATTGAGATTCCCAGCTGTGTTACATGTTTGTGGAATTCTGGGGACTTCTAGATCTCTTCCAAGTAATGTAACAGCTATAAAAACAGAGGAACTACTGGTTTAGTTTATCCCCTACCTACCTACCTACCTTCTATCATCTATCTCCTATGCATTACATACACCACACTGATATATTTTTGTTTGTTATGACTGCCTGTGTTGGTTGTGGCCACCTTACAAGCTGGTCCCCTCTCTAAAATCCTGTAGGGAAATGCGACACAGGACATCTCCATTTTTCAAGTCTCTCTAACATCTGAGAAGCGTTTATCATTTTGCTGCTCTGTCCTCCCACTCGACTGAATTTCAAATGGGTTGGGGAAAGTGTCCCCAAGGCACCTAGACAGACTCTCTCCACCTCTTCCTCCTGTGAACATAGTACATTCACGTGGGAAGAACTTCCATTTCCCATGATTGTCATGGGGAATTTCCCTTCTAATTCTCTTTGCTGTCTTTCTCACCTATAATTTTATCTGCTCTAGGCAGTTCAACTTCTCACCTCTGGACAACTAAGATAAAAGTCTTTTCATCATAATATTAGAGTATGGATTTAAATGCTCTTGCACCATTTAAGATGAAGATGAACAAAGTTTTTATTCTCAATTTCAGCAAAAATATGTAGTATGTATAGTAATGAGTTAACAAAGAAATGTGAAAATTAAATAATTAAATGTCTTTGAAAGATGGAAAGGAAGATTGTAATAAAGATAGAAACATGCTGTGTTAGGAGGACTGTGATAGGAGGACTCATTATTGTGACAATAATTAATAATTAACCTATAAAATCAATGCCACTTAAATAAAAATCCTAATTATCAACTAATCTGAAGCATAAATGCATATACATAGCAAAGGCAGTTTTGAAAAGTAAAAGTAAAGAAGCAGATCTGCTTGAGAGAGGATAAAATGTACAAATAAATCTCTAGTATTCAAATGGCTTCAGACATAGAGCCTTAATACCAATTAGATGGAATGGTACAGAACAGATGCCAGACCCAGACCTATAAATAGAAATTTAAGGTAAAAATGACCTTTTGCCTCTACCTAGAAAAATATTTAGTAAATAATAATGGGAAAATTTTCTATGCTTTTTGGAAAAAGGGTTACACAGAAATAAAACCTACTCATATTTAAAATGTAAGCACAAGCTATGCTATAAAATTTCTGAGTTAAAATGCATAATGGTTTTGTATTTTTGGCATATAGAATGTATATTTTATTAAGAAAAAGAGAAATTTAATTATATATATGTATTTAAAACCTTCTGTCCTATGAAATATAAAGTTAAACTATCAGTAACATCTATAAAATAACACATATAGATAAATATGAAAAGAGACTCCCATAGAAACACCAGAGAAAGCTTGAACTGGCCAAGGACAGAACAAATAGTGATTATCACTAAGGATGCAGAAAAGAGGACGGTCTACCTAAGGGATGTGAAGATATGATGAAATACAGTTCCACACCCAGCACATTCGAAAAATTATTTAAGGGGCGCCTGGGTGGCACAGCGGTTAAGCGGCTGCCTTCGGCTCAGGGCGTGATCCCGGCGTTCTGGCATCGAGCCCCACATCAGGCTCCTCCGCTATGAACCTGCTTCTTCCTCTCCCATGCCCCCTGCTTGTGTTCCCTCTCTCGCTGGCCGTCTCTATCTCTGTCGAATAAATAAATAAAATCTTTTTTTTTAAAAAAAAGAAAAATTATTTAAATCTGAAGTAAAATGGCAATGTTAATATGCAAAACACTTTTTAATTTTCTGTAGTTTTATGCTTGAAATGTCTTTTATATTTGTGACCATAGACATAGAGTGAAAGGAAAGGAGCCATGAGACAAACAAAAGTGGTTAACACTAGTAAGGAGGATTGGGAGTAGAGGTTAAAGCATGTCTTTGTTTTACGGTCTCTATTGTTTCTTGTATATTTCCCAGTATAAACATGCTGGTTTTTAAAAAATTTTTTTAAAGATTGTATTCATTTTTTTACTTGAGAGAGAGAGTGCGAGCAGGGGTAGGGATGTAGGAGCAGAGGGAGAGGGAGAGAGAAAATCTCAAGCAGACTCCACACTGAGCACAGAGCCCAATGTGAGGCTCAATCTCATGACCCTGAGATCATGACCTGAGCCGAAATTAAGAGTAGGTCGTTTAACTGCATGAGCCACCTAAGTGTCCCTAAACATGCTGATTTTGAAGACATCATTCAAATGTATTATATTATCATTAAAAGATATCAAATGACTTTTGGTCATTTAAAAAACAGCTTAAAAGACCACAGAAGGAAAAAAAAAAGAGGTTATTGTTTAATACTGTCTACCATGAGTAGTATGCCAAAGAAATACTTACTCGAAGGGAGAATATGATTGAGAATATATTTAACTCGAAATCAGTTTTGAGAATTATAAACCAACTATAGATTCACATTCGGTTTTAAGTGATCTAGAATCACATTTGGCCCAGCTTTCTCAGTGAAAGAGGAAGAGACAGAGGCTGAGATTTCTGGGTTTGACAACAGCTTGCAAAGGCTGATGTCCTTAACTAGCAGCTGGAATTAAAAAAAAAAAAAAAAAAAAAAGGACGAAAATGCTCACACTTGGCATATGCTTGCTGATTATTGCCAGGAGGAATATTACTCAAGTAAATTTTATTGACCTGACAAGAAACAACTGCTATGTCAAAATGTATTTAAGTAAAACATTTTTATATACAATTTGTGCATTTAATTTGAATAATCCTACCATTAACCAGGTTGTTAGAAGTGGTTTCCTTTAAGTTATAGGCCTGCTCAATTATCTTCTTAGTCATTACACTTTCTCTAAAAATCTCTGGTATAACCAGCCTAAAACCATTATTCCATACGAGTGGTTCTAACTTTGGTTACTAGAAATAGATTCTGAAAGGACCGATGCTTGTTTTAAGTTTGTGAGCTATTAATTCACAGAAGTTTGCTCTGTCCATTTCATCGTTGTGTGGCTTTGGGAAAGTCACTTACCCTTTCTCAGCCTTAATTTGCTGATATTTACAATGGAAATAAAACCCATCTCATTAAGTTGTGTTTAGGATTAAATCAGATAATATGTGTAAAAGATAATAAAACTACTGTGACATCACCTTTCTGTAAGACTTTTGTAGCTACACTGTTTTTATTTTATTGCCATATGTTTAGAATATCTGATAATCACCAAAAGTGAACTTACAAAGATGAGGACAGACTGGGAGAGAATAGTCACGGGGTTAAGTAGGATGGGATCATGTTTAAGTGGGGAGTGATTTTAGAAGTAGCTCGTCCATTAGTGAATATTTGTGTCTTGGGAAAACTTGCTTTCTAACTAACATTGTAACCACAGAGGCTTCAGTAATAAATACTCAGCAAAATAAGGATAGTCCATATCTCTGACTAGCCAGGCAAAAGGCATAGTATTATTTTGAATAATATCCACACTGTTCTCAATTATGAAAGAGCTTGAAAACAGTAGAGATTATTAGGAAATAATTGTGAAAAATCTTCACCAAATTCCTTAAATAGTCTTGGCATAAATTCCAGAGTAACCAGTCTGAGTCATATCAGATGTGGTTTTGAAATGAATCTGAAAGTTAAATAGCAAAAAACTCCCATCTATCTTCAGATATTTCTATCCAAAACCCCATTAAAGCATATTTTGAAAGCTTCTTACAATTTTTGTCGATATTTTTTTCAAGTTGACCTTAAAAAGAGCTTTTCCTATAATTTTAGGGATTTAGGCTGCTCTTTGTGGAAAAGAGTTGTTTCTTCCCTGAATTATTTCCTTGTATTTTCTTTTCTAACCTGCATAATAAAATTTCTTTAGCTTTCTCACATTGGTGAGGTTTTCCTATTTTGTTACCTATGTTCCTCTTTAGATATGAATTGAGGAATTAGACCCTTAATAGATAACAGTGATAGTTTATATACCCCATGTCATCTTTGCCTTTTTATAAATAACAAAACTTTATTATGATGTTAGGAAATTATTAT
This sequence comes from Ursus americanus, assembly GCF_024610735.1. Taxonomy (NCBI): domain Eukaryota; kingdom Metazoa; phylum Chordata; class Mammalia; order Carnivora; family Ursidae; genus Ursus; species Ursus americanus. The sequence continues at coordinate 60,548,125 of NC_142139.1, forward strand.
TCAATGTTCTTCCAAGCTTAAAAAATATTTTCAGTCCCCTTTTTCACCTGGGGGAAAAAACTGTCAATTTAGAAATTTTTGTTATGGTATAAATTAAAGGTTGAAAATTAAATCTTCAGTTTTCTCCTCACCCCTATTCCTGCACATCAGTTTGTGCTGTCAGTCCCTTCGGGGCATAGTCTAAGTCATAACATAGCTGTGTGTCCTTCCCTCATAGATCAGTAATTTCTGAAGCAAACAAACAAACAAGATGCATTTATAAATAAAACTGTGGTATCAATGAAAATCTATCTTTTGAAAAGATAGCTTTATGTTTTACTTCATACAGCCAATTAAAAAAAAAAGATCACATGGTAGATCCCAAACTTCAGTAAACTAATACAGTCTAATCCTGAGAAGGAAGGCTAGTGATCACTTTAATATTTACTTTATCTCTAGTAGAAATGTCACGCAATCTTACACATTACCAGCAATAACACACAAAAATTGGGGCACAAATCACACACCATTTTTTTAAAAATTAGATAAAACATGTAATGAAAAGTAGGGCTTCATTGCAGAACTCTCTCTGTAGCATATATGAGTTAATATGTTTTATTGATATTTTAATAGGTTTCTACTGGTGTGACTTTTGGAGATGCAAATTGTCATGGTAATTGCCCTGTATTTTCTGACTGAAGTTGACACCAAAAAAAAAAAAAAAAAAGAATATTAGAAAGATAAATGAAACGAATACAATTTCTTTACACCCAACAGCAAATATTCACAGTATTTCTTCTAGAATTCTCTCATGAGGGTGAATGAGGATGTTGTAGACTAGAGGCATAACAGTATATTGAACTTCTAGCTTTTATAAAAGCAGTTGGGTAAAATTCTGTTGAGATTTGACAAATAAGCACGCTATGGGGCAGGACTTTAGATTTGATAAAGGAAATGTTTGAACTTCAAACCTACAGGCATCCTCAGAGATACATTGCAAGTTCCTCTCTAGACGACTGCAATAAAGTGAATATTGCAATAAAGTGAGTCAAATAATTTTTTGGCTTCTCAGTGCATAAAAAAGTTATGTTTGCACTATACCATAGTCTAGTAATTGCACAATAGCATTAAGTCCCCCTCCACACCCCAAAAAAACCAATGTACATACTTTAATTTAAAAATAATTTATTGCTGGGGCTCCTGGGTGGCTCAGTTGTTAAGTGTCTGCCTTCGGCTCAGGTCATGATCCCAGCTTTCTGGGATCGAGCCCCGCATCAGGCTCCCTGCTCAGCGGGGAGTCTGCTTCTCCCTCTACCACTCCCCCTGCTTGTGTTCCCTCTCTTGCTGCCTCTCTCTCTGTCAAATAAATAAATAAAATCTTTAAAAAAATAATTTGCAAAAAAATTAACCATCGTCTGAGCTCTCGGTGAGTCATAGCGTTTTTGTTGGTGGAAGGTCTTGCTTTGGTGTGGGTGGCCGCTGACTGATCAGGGTGGTGTCTGCTGACAGCTGGGGTGGCTGTGGCAGTTTCTTAAAACAAGACAATGATGAAGTTTGCCACATCACCTGACTCTTCGTTTCACCTCTGACTTCTCTGCGGCATGTGGTGCTGTTGGATAGCATTTTCCCTCACAGAAGAACTCTTTCCAAAACTGGAGTCAATCCCCACAAAGCCTGGTACTGCTTTACTGACTAAATTTATGTCATATTCTCAATCCTTTGTTGTCATTTCAACGATCTTCATAGCATCTCCACAACAGCGGATTTCATCTCAAAAAAACACTCCATGAGAGAGTTCCTCATCCGTTCAAGTTTTATCATGAGATTGTAGCGATTCAGTCCCATTATCAGGCTCCACTTCTAATTCTGGTTCTGTTGCTGTTTCCACCACATCTCCAGTCACTGCCTCCACTGAAGTCTTGAGGTCATCCATGAGGGAACGTAATCAACTTCTTCCAAACTGCTCTTCCTCTTGATATTTTGACCTCTTCCCATAATCACAAATGTTCTTAATGGCACCTAGAATGGTGCATCATTTCCAGAAGGCTTTCAATTTACTTTGCCCAGATCCATCAGAGGAATCACTATGTATGGCAGCTAGAGCCTTACAAAAATGTATTTCTTAAATAACAAGACTTGAAAGTCAGAATTACTCCATGATCCATAAGCTGCAGAATGGATATCGTGTTCGCAGGCTTGAAAGCAACATTAATTTCATTGTCCATCTCTATCAGGGCTCTTGGGTGACCAAGTGCATGGTCAAGGTGCAGTCATATTTCAAAAGGAATTCTTTTTCCTGAGCAGTGGGTCTCATGATGTGCTTAAAATATTCAGTAAACCATGCTGTAAACAGATGTATTGTCATCCAGGCTTTGTTTTTCGATTTAGAGCACAGGCACAGTAGATTAAACGTTAGTTCCAAAGGGTTCTTTGGATTTTGGGCATGGTCGATGAGCATGGGCTTCCATTTAAAGTACCAGCTGCTTTAGGTCCTAACAAGAAAGTCAGCCTGTCCTTCAAGCTTTGAAGCCAGGCGTTGACTTCTCCTTTCTAGTTATAAAAATCCTAGATGGCATCTTCTTCCCGTAAGAGGTTGCTTCATCTCCATTGAAAATCCGTTACTTAGCGTAACCACTTTCATTAACAATCTGAGCTGGCGTTTCTGGAGAACTTGCTGCAGCTTCTACATCAGCCCTTGCTGCTTCACCTTACATTTTTATGTTATGGAGACCGTGTCTTTCCTTAAACCTCATGAACCAACCTCTGCTAGCTTCCATTTTCTTTTTCTTTAGCTTCCTCACCTTTCCCAGGCTTCGTAGAATTGAAGCGAGTCGGGGCCTTGCTCTGGATCAGACTTTGGCTTAGGGAAATATTGTGGCTGGTGTGATCGTCTATCCAGACCACTCAACCTTTCTCCATATCAGCAATAAGGCTGTTTTACTTTCTTCTCATTTGCGTTCACTGGAGTAGCACTTTTAAGTTCCTTCAAAAATTTTCCTTGGTATTCACAACTTAGCATAAGAGGCCTAGCTTTCAGCTTATCTCAGCTTTTGATGTGGCTTCCTCAGAAAGCTTAATCATTTCTAGCTCTGATTTAAAGTGAGAGGCATGTGAGTTTTCCTTTCACTTGAACACTTAGAGGCCATTGTAGGGTTATTAATTGGCTGAATTTCAATATTATGTCTCAGTGAATGGGGAGGCCCAAGGAGAAGAAGAGAGAGATGAGGCAATGGCTGGCCCAGTGAGGCAGTCAGAACACATACAATTATCCAGTGAGTTCGCCATCTTATATAGGTGCAATTCATGGAGCCCCAAAACAATGACAGTAGTAACGTCAAAGATCACTGATCACAGTAACAAATACCATAATAATGAAAAAGTTTGAAATACTGTGAGAATTATCAAAATGTCACACAGAGGCACAAAGTGAGCAAATGCTGTTGGAAAATGGTGCCGATAGACTCACTTGACGCAGACTTGCCACTCATTGTCCAGCTGTAAAAAACCCCACAAAATACATGAAGCACAAAAAAGCAAAGTGCAGTGAAATGAGGTGTGCCTGTATACATGGCGACTCATTCTTTGGCTGCAAAGGAATTCTCGGTGACGAGATTTAGCATTCTAGGTTAATCTGAGGGTAAAGTTTCAGTCTTACTGTGGCTATTTCATTTTGATTTTAAATGGCAGCCAAATGAATCACTGTGATAAATGCCATTTGAATTACAGCTAATCATTTCTATTCTATTTATAATTAAATATTGAAAAAAGTAACCTTGGTTTTCTGATTTTTTTAAGTTCAGTGAAAGTGCTATATGAGTGTACTCTCCATGAATAAACTAGATTAATAATATTTGAAAAGCAGTCTCTAGGAAACATATGTTAAAATGTCACAGAGCTTTGCATTGTCTTTCTCTGTTTAACTCTTTCCATTTGTCCCTCAACTTTCCTTAAACTCAATGATGTTGCCTTCCTTTTCCTCTCTTTTGCTTTTTATTTTTAAGACTATCTTCAGAAATCTCGTTTATCTTCATGTCTCCAAGCAACACTGCTAATCTTATTTCTCTATATTTCCACAACCATTCCTTATTCAAGCTGTATTGCAAACCTGCCACTAATCTAAAATAAATTTCTAATGAAATCCGTAGTTTTACAAGAAACACAGCATATTTAAGCAGAAGTCAGCTTCTGCCCCACTTTTTCCATTAATCATCTACATTTTCTAATTCATGTAACTGAAGCAACATTTAATCTTTGTGATTAAGAGAAAACTTGGGAGAATCATCTTTTTGTTGAATTCTTAGGCTAATCATTGAAAAAGTCTTCAAAATGTTTTCTGTCTTCCCTGTTATTGCCTCAGCTCTTTGAATTGCTCATTAATTTATGATGGAATTAGCTATCTGCAGTGTGTGGATTGCTTTTCATTCTTTATTTTTCAAATAAAGTTTTTGCCTGAGGTTCTTTTCTAATGTCAGATCGGTAGATAGGACTGGAAACCATGGAGTGCTCAGGATTTTCCTTTCTTGTTTTCAAGCTAGTATATTTACCATTATTTCCTTCTCTTCACTCTGTATCACTTATATGCCACCTAATTTTTCTCCTTGAAGAGTTTCTCTGGAGGTGTCTCTAGGTTCTTGGACTTTTCAAAGTACCAGTTTGGGGTTTTTATGTGTTCTTTGAATGCTCTGTTTTTCCTTGTGGGTCAAAGGCCTAGCTCAGTAGGGTTTAGTACAGAAAACTGCTTTGGCTGTGTCTCAAGATTTTGATAGCTAGTGCCTTCAATGCCACTTAATATGGAGTTTTCCTCTATTTCTTCTTTAAACAAGGAGTCGTTATTATATGCTGTTGGTTTCCTGGATCTACCTTTGTCTAGTAATATATAATAATTTATGTTAATATATAGTAATTTATAGTAATTTTATATTGTTATTAGTCATACTGCATTTTAGTGAGAGATCACTTTCCATCATGTGTTGATTTTCAGGAATTTATTAAAGCTTCCTTTGTGGCTTTCCACATAATTTGTGTAATTGTTCTTGTATGCTAAAAACAAACCATGAGTTTTCTCTTTATCTATAAATTACTGTTGTTTCAGTATCTGTACCTGTACTTCCAAGTAAATTTCTGATTTATCTATTTTTTTTAAATTGTAGTTTTTTTGCTTTATCTATTTAGAACTTATATGGAAGATATTTTTATAATTATTATAGCTTATTTACATATTGTTTTGCATCAGCACATTACTCAAGCATTTGTGTCTTATAATTTTTTTTCTATAGTTTTTTTTCTGATATTAAAATTATCACCCTGGATTTTTTTAGACACATTTCTCCGATATGCATTTTTCTGTCTTTTTCTCCTGAAATTTTTTACAAAATGTTTTAAAAAGTGTTTAGTTGACAACATATTGTTGGGTCTTAATATTTGTTAACATCGAGTTGGAGCGTCTCTTTATTTTGCTATGTGAATTTAACCTTTGCATTTATTTTGGGTTTTTTTGTTTTTGTTTTAGTTCTTTTTTTAAGTAGGCTCCACGCCCAGCGTGGAGCCCAACTCAGGGCTTGAACTCATGATCATGAGATTAAGATCTGAGCTGAGATCAAGAGTCAGACGCTTAACCAACTGAGCCACTCAGGCATCCCACATTTATTGCAATTGTGGTAACACTGAAAGCTATTTTTGCTCTCTTTCTGTGCTTCCTAATACTGTATTTTCATTTCTTTTACTTATCACCTTTTCCACATTCTATCTGATGAATCAGTATTTTTCAGTTCTGGCTTGAAAGTTCTTTATTCCATTTTTATTCCTTCATGCTATCCTTAGCTCATACTTGTTTTTGGTTTTCTCATCAATTTCTATCACAGGACCTCTCTTCCCCTGGACTTGCCCTGCCCACCTCTTCCTGGTGCCTTGCTTCTCCCTACACTAGGAACTGTGTATCACCCAGGGTTTTAAGTCCAAGTCATGAAAAGACACTTTTGGAGGTGTGGGCTCATGGCTAGTTTAGACAGCACCTGCTTTTCTAAATTATTTATTCCCCGTTAGCACTGTTCTTGCCTTAGTTACTCTTGCCTTTGTACTAACAGTATCCATTAACATCTACTTATCATCTTTATTTTTTTATTTTTATTTTTTTACTTATCACTTTAATGCAAATCTGCATAAAGAACTCAAAACTGGTCCTCCAAGTTCTTCTTTTTTTTTTAAAGATTTTATTTTATTTATTTGACAGAGAGAGAGAAAGAGGGAGAGTGAGCACAAGCAGGCAGAGCAGCAGGCAGAGGGAGAGGGAGAAGCAGGCTCCCTGCTGAGCAGAGAGCTCTACCTGGGGCTTGATCCCAGGACCCCAGAATCAGGACCTGAGGTGAAGGCAGCCACTTAACTGACTGAGCCCCCTAGGCACCCCTTAAGTTCTTAAAAACAGAAACTTTTGTGCTTTATATATCATTGTGTTACCCAAGATATTGAGTGTAATATATTAGATACTTGACAGATATTTTTCCATTGATTCTTAGATGAATGAACATTCCTCAGGTCACTTAGAACAGTCCTGGCCATTGACAGACATCATGGAACATTCATTGAATTTAAGAAAGTTTGGATCATGGCAGGTCATTGAAACCTTTGCCTTTAAATTATGTGCCTTTTTTGCTTGTTTTGTACACCTCTCAAACCAATTTGTTTTCTTTTTTGCCTTTGCAATCAGACCTCAATCAAGACACTAGCTTCCTTACAGCTCTTTTCCAGCAGGTTAACTTATTTTCCAGCAGGTTAACTTGTCATTTTAAGCCATCATGAAGAAGAAGAAGAAGAAGAAGAAGAAGAAGAAGGAGAAGGAGAAGGAGAAGGAGAAGGAGAAGGAGAAGGAGAAGGAGAAGGAGATGGAGAAGGAGGTGGAGGAGGTGGAGAAGGTGGAGAAGGTGGAGGAGGAGAAGGAGGAGAAGGAGGAGAAGGAGGAGAAGGGGAAGAAGAAGAATGGGAAGAGGGAGAAGAAGAGGAGGAGGATGAAGGAGAAGAAGAAGAGGAAGAAGAAGAAGAAGGGAGAAGGAGATGGGAGAAGGGAGAAGGAGAAGGAGGAGGAGGAGGAGAAGAAGAAGAAGAGGAAGAGGAAGAAGAAGAAGGGGAGGAGGGAGGAGAAGAGGAGGAGGAGGAAGGAGAAGAAGAAGAAGAAGAAAGAGAGTGAGTCATTGCCCTAAAAGAGTTTACCTAAAATACCTTGAAGAATTTGACTTCAGTAGCTTCTACTTTGACAAGATTTTCTTGGCATCTGCTAAAGATGTTTGATAAACAGTATCTCTATTGTGAGCTCAATTAATTTTTAGTAAGACAGCAGGAAGTGTATAATGACTGAAATATGAAAGGGATGAGTGAGGCAATCTATTCATTCCTGATAAAGAAAATAAGAAACAAAACAGAGGAGTCAGTAGGCCCTGTTTTCCCATGTTGAGTTTTTGACTGATTTGGAAATGTTCTGGGAAAAAGCAGAAACAATGAAGCGTCTTGTTATGTCAGCTTTTTGTCCTGCAAAATAGCCCAGTATGCTTTCCTTATTCTAGAAAAGAAGTCCAGTGACCCAGTTATCCCTCAGGCACTACACTCTTTCCTAGCTTTCTTTAGTAACTAACATTCATGGAGTAATATATTTTACTCACTTCTCCCACTTTCTCATCATGCACTTAAGATGTTTTTTGGACTTCAGATTTGACATCATCATTCTAATCACATTTGTCTTTGCCATCAATAACAATGGCTCTTTATTTAATTACCTTAAAAATTTTTTTGTAACATTTGATGCTGTTAAACCGATCTCAGCAGTTTCTTTTGAGATTGAATGATATTGATTTTGATTTACTATCTATAACCATCCCTCGACTGGAAATCCTTGCAACAGTCTCTAAATGTAGGCATTTCTAAAGGGTCTGTTCTTCTTTGTTTCCCTCTATATTCTCTCCTTCAGAAATGTTTTCTTATTGTTTGAACCACTTTCTTATGGTTTTTAGTAGTGTATCCCCAAGTGTAACTCTTCCTTTTGGTTTTATACCTAAATTCCCCAAAATGTGAATATATTAAGATGGGATTTATCAATATTCCTTTCCATGTTTACTTCTTATTCTATGTTTTCTTTCTCTGTTAATTATTTCAAGTATGATTCTATTTACCTAAGCTCTGAACTCATCTGCTCCCAGAGACTTCACATCCATTTCGTATTGAAGCAAATGAAGTGTGGTGGATTCTGCCACCCCAGAATATGCCCCTTTAGTTTACGGATTATTTTGAGCTAAAGGCACTTGAAAAACAGCAGATGCCAGAAGGGCGCTTTAATCTCCTATTTTTTTTTTTTTTTTCTTTCTGACAACAGGAGTGTTCCTATACCAGGAAAAAAGAAACATCTTCAATGGGAAATCGAAGCCAAGAGAATTCTGTACAGACCTTGTTAAAATAATTCTTTATCTTCCTTTAGTTTCCCTGCATAGTTTATCTACCTTTTCATAATTGCCTTTCCTTGTTCAACCTGGCTTGACGATATCGCCACTTCTCAGAGTCTTTATTTCATTATGAGGGATCCCATGTTACATAAAACTTACATTAAATAAATTTGTATCCTTTTCTTCTGTTAACCTATTTTGTCTGTCTAATTCTCAAGCCCAGCTGAAAACGGGTAAGAGGGTAAAGATGAAATTTTACCTCCCCTATGGTATCAACCTCTACTGTTTCTACCTTCCACATCATTCCCCTTTGTCCCTACTTCTATTCTTTATTTTGAAATACTATGAAACCTTCTTAAATAACCTTGGTTCATTTGGCTCAAAGAATCTTTAAAGAAGATTCATTCTCTTGCTCCTAAATCTTGAACAATTCCTCCCTGCTCATTAGATAGCATCCAGCATGTCTGGTTTAGTAATGAGGGCAACTGTTTGTCTTCTGCTATTTTGCACATGATTTTATTTTCTCGATACTCTTCTATGTACCTAACTTTGTCACCAAAATACAGAATCAGCCTGTCGTCAAAATACCTTCATAGTATGGCTGAAAAAAATCTCCACTGCTGGGAATCTTTTCTTGCCCCTCCCCATTTATATTTCTAAATAGTTCCCCCAACTAAAACTACATTATTTTCCTTTCATTTGCTCAGTACTTTATTCATGTGTATGCTTAACATTTAAGAACTACTTATAAAAGTAAGACATTTAAATTTAACAAGACGGCGTTATTATTATCAGAGTAAGAGATACTTCCTTACTTGAAGAGAAACCAAATGGAGAGGCATGGCCGCTTCCCCCACGAAGTAGGCTCGCCACCTAGCGACAGCTCCGCCGCACTACAAGCCTTGCCTCAGGCCTGCGAATCTGAAGACCTACCTTCCAATTTTCCTCAAGGAATATGTCAAACAGATTTTTTTTTTTTTTTTTTACACAGTACCACAAGAAAAAGATTGCGTAATGCTTACATTTTTATGCCGTTAAACATTTTAACCAATTAAGTTTGGGTTGATTCTATAGATAAGTTCAAAGAAACGGAAAGACCTGTAATTTTTGTGTTAACCTGAATCGGTGACGCCCAAGGACCCGCTTTGAAAGGCGAAATTTAAAGGGATGCTTGTAAGCTTGGCTAAATCTCTGATAAAGTGTGAGAAATTTCTCTTCTCCGGAGATCACACGCATAACATACCCAGCAGAGTACGCTCTGAATAAACTTTAGCCAAATGGCTCAAAGTAAGCATAGGCTTTGGAACCGGAGGATTTGTCGTCACCACCTCCATATTGGAGCACAGCACCGAGCTCTCGAGATGACCATTCCGACAGGTGGAAACATGGCGACAGCAATATCTGTTTTGTGAGTATCGAACATAATATACACAAAATGCTTGGTCTGTAGCAGGGACCCAATAAAAAAATGGTGGCTTGTTTTTAATGATTATTGTCTTTTTTTACCTTGATAATTTGTATAGAGATATATAGCTGGTTGTCAAGTGTAAAAACTGTTATTCCTAGGTCCTCAATTCATTTATCACAGTCTAGACCACATGTGTTGCAAGACAGTACTTTCATTACGCGGTGACAGGTAACATGCCTGTTTAGTAAGTATATGACAAAAACAGTTCCAAAGTTATAAACATCTATGTAATCCATTAAAATGTATATTGACTACAGTTTTTAAAGTGTTCAGAAAAAAAAGTTCTCCATACTTACAACTTTCCAGTTGCATTATACACGTCTGTACATCCATTGGAAAATTCTTGAGATCCATTGGACAAGAAAGTGTTAATGTCAATCTGGAAGAATTCAAAATAATTATTTAAAAAATAATTTATGATATCATATTAACATTCTGTTGTTCAGGGTACAACTGGGAAACAAGCTTTGATTAGTGACTAACAACTCTTCAAATAAAATTTGCTCCAACTTGGGTATGTTATTTTCTATGAAACAGCTGTACCTTTATATATAAATCTGTTTTTCAGGGAAGAGAAAACTATATGTTTAAGCATCCAATCAATTTATTTATTTTGCTCAATCATTCATTCCTTTGCAGAGGACTGTAAATGTCTACAAAAGGTCTATATTTCCAGAAAAGACCCTCACAAAGAAATTTGAGAGTGAGTACCATAAAATTTATACCAAATGCCAAAGGGCATATTTCCCCAAACTCACGTGTACAGCATGTTTGAGGAGGCAAGTACCTCCGGGGAATTAGAAAACCAGGGCGCAGGAAGCAATCCTGTGTGACAACTTCCAGTCGTCTTTGAAACATTGAAGAAGTTGTCAGTGAATATCCAGCAGTAATATCAGAGGGAAAAAAAAAAAAACCTGGATCGGGAGGACTTGAAAATTCTGGCTGTTAGAATGGGGTCCTCTGCTGTAGGACTAGGGCATTTCACCAGATTTTGCCAGGGTCAAGAACTAGCCGTCTAGAATATGTAGGACATAATCTTATGCTCATCATAAGTCTTCTAATTTGGCTCATACAAATAGGTTGAGCTGGATGGTGTACACCAGCATTCTGTCCCTTTGCCCTTTCCAGAAAGTATTTGTATGTTGGCATTCCAGATAATTCATAACTCATGAAAATACACATTTTTTATGGAAACGTATACTACCCAGATAATCTTGAAAGATTAGCAAGAATTTGTAGTTCTTGGACCAGGGAAAAAGAGGCCCAGATCCAAACAAACCCAAGTTTATTCAAATAAAGTTCTTATCTGAGAACTCTCTAGCCAGCCCCTTTACTTAAAGTACTCCCATTGAAATTCATCATATCAGTGGGTGCCTTTGGTGGGGTTTTTTTAACCTAAACTTTGTGATCGTAGGTCGATTAGTTTACTTCCCTATATTTCAGGGTTCTCATCTCCAAAATGAATGTAATCACAGTACTTGCTCTGGAGAAACGTGAGCAATACATGAATTAACACACGTAAAGTGCTTAGACAAGTATCTGACACGTCGTAAACACTCAATAAATATTAGTTACGAAGGATTACTAGTATCCTACCACCTCCAGACTCCTCCATCTTCCCCAACCTTGAATTACATAGGAGGAGCACAAAGATGACTGGATTAAATCACATATAAAGCTGGGGTGCCCAGGTGGCTCAATTGGTTAAGCATAGGACTCTTGGTTTTGGTTCACGTCGTGATCTCATGGGTAGTGGAATCGAACATGGTGTCGGACTCCCCACCCAGCAGGGAGTGTGCTTGAAGATTCTCTCCTCCTGCACCCCCTCTTGCGCTCTCTCACTCCCTCTCTCTCTAAAATAAATAAATAAATCTTTAAATTTTTTTAAAAAAAGTCACATATAAAAGCTATTTAAGCTTAAACAAAAAATAATCATCAGCACTGCCAAATGTAACCACATTCTCCGAAATGGCATTTTCATGTAGACCATAGACATAAAGTTATAATAATGCACGTTCTACAGTGAATACTCTTGGTGAGGCCCGATTAACATAATTTGAGAGATATAAACAGACAGACATGTGAAGCTGTTGAATTTTTTAGAATCCCAGGAGGATCATTTGACAATTCCTTCAAGTCAGAGTCCATAACACACTAAAATAATTCATGCGGCTCATTCTTCAAGAGCAATTTCCTCCTGGTTCAGCTAGGTTAAGTGACCTTGTGAGTACGATCTTGTAAATTTACAAAGTTCTCTCTGAAAAAGGCAACTGTAAAATGAGGTGGACACAATGTTCTCTGTCTTGTGAAGGGTTCATTAGAAGTGTATGCACAAGTGTATTTTGAACATACGCACATTAATTTTCCAAACATCCAGGGCTCTCGGGACAGCCAGTTTCAAATGTTGGCTTGCAGAATTAATTCTGTGACCTTTTGTATGCAAGTGAATAGCATTCTCAGAATCTTTTCCAAGCTCTCACCATGCATGTGATGTCAAATTCATATCCTGGCTATTTTTTTGGCATAAAATGAGAGACATTACATAATTTTTTTTAAAAAGAAGGGCTTGAAAGGAATTATTTGGCAAAGAAAATCACTGTTTGTAGAACTTTTGCCATAAATCATATCCTGAAAAACATCTGTTTATGAACATTCTTTCTTTTTTTTTAAAGTTCTATACAATTACCTCTCTAACAACATATGGATGAAAAAATACATGTCAGCCCGATGGGTGTGATACTGAATTTCTTCATCAAAACATTATATATAAATTAAAGATATGTTCTGACCACATCAAAAGAAAGCTAAATCAAAAGGCAATTAATCACATTCTACTGTTTTGGAAATGAATATCTTCTTGTGTAAGAGAGGACACTAAGTTCTCTTTCTGAGACAAGACACATAAACAGGATATGGTGTTTTTTTATTTTCTCTTAAAAAGTCTTGGCTTAGTGAAGTAGTAATGTTAAAATAGATGACTAAAATCTGGGACAAACAGTTAACCTGATTAAAATGGAGGTATTGCCCAATTTTAAAAAATATTTTATTTATTTATTTGAGCAAGAGAGAGAGCACTAGCAGGGGGAGCAGCAGGCAGAGGGAGAGGGGGAGGCTTTGCAGGGAGCCCAATTCGGGGCTCGATCCCAGCATCCTGGGATCATGACCTGAGCCGAAGGCAGACACCTAACAGACTAAGCCACCAGGTGCCCCAGTATTGCCCATTTTTGAACAAGCATTGCCTAGGGTATGATGTCTATCTCAATCATTAATTAAGTATATATACTTTTACATATAAGTATATATATATGTTAAGTATATAAATAAATATATATATATGTGTGTGTGTGTGTGTGTGTGTGTGTGTGTGTGTGTGTTCTTTGACTCCATTTTTGGCTCTTTATAAAACTGATAAGTATCTTTATTAGTTCCTAATATTTCTAAATTTAATGCCATAAGAACAATTACCTTTTTTAAAAAAAAAATTCATTTATTTATTTGAGAGAGAAAGAGAGAGAGAGAGGGAGAGCACGACAGGAGGGGCAGAGAGAATCTCCAACAGACCCCATGCTCAGCACAGAGCCCAGTGTGGGACTCGATCCCACAACCCTGAGGTCATGACCTGAGCCAAAACCAACAGCTGGAGCTCAACCAACTGAACACCTCTTGATTAATTATCAGCTTTGCAATATGAGCTGTAATATCATAATAAGGGTAATACGTCTATTGTACTTACTATGTAGTGGACACTGTTTTAAAAAATTTACAATTTCTCAACTAACTTATTCCCTATGGCAAATTTATAAGACGGGTAAACAATATTACCTTATTTTAGAGATGAGGAAACTAAGAGGTCACCTCACCTGGCATCACAAAGCCGAGATTAATAGGGCTGAATTTGCACATCTGGGAGCCCAGCTCTAAATTCTATACCCTTAACCACTAAGTATACTGCCTTTCAAAGGCCTTGAAACATTTTTCATGAAAATGTGTTTTTTAATTAAATGATTTTTCAAATTTTGTATTTATATAATGCAAGAAATGACATATTTCATTCAGCATTATTACATTTAAGGTAAAAGACACATAAATGATTCTTCCCAAAAAATCAGAGAAATGTAATTAAACTTTAGAAAATATAAGGCATTTCCCCATGGATTTTACATATTTACTTGAGTGATTTGGTATTTTATTATGATTCTATACAGATCAAAAAACTCTCAGGAGAGATTAGATTGTTGGAGCACTAGAAAGGAGACCGTAACTAATGTTCTAATCTGGAATTTTATTGTTATCTGATTTTAGAGATGATTTTAAAGCTTGTCAGCCCATCACCAGTGGAATCTCCGTGTTGTCCATGGTTCCTTCGGGAAGCCAATGTCAGTTAAAGACCTCTTCAGAAAAATATGCATAATCACACATATGCAAAATTCTCCTCGCAACATCTATTTTATGGTTTGTAAATTGATTGCCCTTGAATAAACAACATCTTAAAAAGCATCTGTTGATAAGTTTGCTTTTTCTATTAAAATTAGTGTTCAAAAAATAAATACATATTGCATAAGTAAGCCTTAAGTCTTTTCACAACTGACTTTCAAAGAAAGACTGATTATATTTAGTTTAAATAAAAGTTGAAATTGTGTTATGATCTTTGACAAGTCACTGTGCATAACATTTTTGATCTAAAATTTCTTTCTGTTATTTGATTTTTAATGTACTAATGCTCCCGTAATAGAAGCAGTAAAATTGGATGTATTAGTATGTATTAGTAGTATTAGTAAAGTAAGTAATAGATAATATTAAACTGCCTCTGATGTGCTCCCATGATTTTGTGGTAAGGATTTTACCATCCCCTCTTTACGAGTGACAAAACGGGAACTTACATTAATAACTTGCAAGTGTCCATACAGTGCTAATTTACAGATTCTGGAAAATACCAGCAATTGTCCTTTTTGGGGGGTCTTGTTTTCTTTTGAGGAAGTTACAAATAACAACTTTACTGTCTGTTATACGCCTGGCACTATGCTGGGTGCTTTACATACATTATTTTAGGCTCAAGGTAATTAGCATTTTCACTCTCATGTATATAAGAAAAATGACCTTTCACACATAGAAACTTGCCCCAAATCACAGCTGGTAAATGGTAGAGGCTGGATCTGGCTTGGAAGGGACAGTCGTCTGTGGGCCTCTGTGTGTTTTGGTACACCTCTGGTGGGTGTGCCAAGACTGTAAGGCCCACACTATTCTTTTACCTGAGCCATTTCTCAGGGTTGTTTATGCAGCTGCTAATTTTGAGAGATGAGATAACATTGTTCTTCCAGACAAAGAGGAGGCTTGCTTACTGCTTGCTATAAATGCAGTGGATCCCCCAAACTCAGTGTCCCGCAGCTGGGACACACATTCACAGTGCGTGTTACATCCATCAGGGCCTGATGCATCGTTTCAGACAAACTTGAGGGCAAGGGAGAAGTTAGGCAAATTCACTGATGCTTGCGTTGCTTGCTTGCAGTAAGTAATGCATTCCTTTATTTCTGACCCAGAGTCTTGGGTCTTCTGTCAGCAGCCATAAAATAAGTAATAAGCTAATTTTATAAGTAGAGTAAAACCAAATCCCAACTTGGACCATCTAAGAGTCATGTATCTGGCTCCAAAGTCCTCCCTTGAAAAGGACTTGATTTAAAAAGTATCAATGTAACTCATGGATATCATTTAGAAGTTCAAACACTATAGAAAGCATAAAAAAAAAAGTTGTATTTTTGCCCTACTCATCCAAACCCCGGTTCAGTTCTAGCTCCTAGGAGGCAACCTCCCTTTAGACACTTGTCAAAGATTTACAGTCATATATCTCAATTGCTATTATATTATGCTTGATTTTTTTAAGTTTGTGAAATTATCTATTAATTTCATACAAGGAAAAAAATTTTTTATACCACACTCCATGTACTTAACTCTCCTGTAATACTCAAAATTTAGTTGCATAAATATTTATGGTTAAATTAATATTCAGTGTTTACATGCTATGAATAAGTAATTACTATTCGTGGTTAAGCATAGTCATTTGCTATAATTATAATTCTCATGTAGCATTTTGTTTTTGCTAGTACTAATAATTATCTCCTTTTAATAGTCAACAAACTCCCTATCAGAGCTACAAAGTGCCTCTCGATGGTCAATACAGCGGGTAACCTATCAATTCCTTGTTTTTCATGGAAACTTCTATTTTTTTCTGTTCTTTCTTTCTATTAAGATATTAAACCTCTATATTGATGTTCTGATTTTTGCATTCTTTCTCCTCTATTTCTTTGTATCTTGATTCTACTTCTGGGAGACTGCTTCACTTCATCTTCCAAATATTCTACTGATTCTTCTTTTCACTTTGGTTTACTATTTGCTCCTGTTATGCTCTGAATGATTCTTTTTATTCCTTTCTTATTTCACATGTTCAGTTGTCTCATCTATTCAGAGTTGTTGTTTTTTAATGGACTCTTCTGCTCTCTGCATTTTCTCCTGAGTCAAACCTTTTCTCTTCCTTTAATTTCCTCCTCTTTTCTCTTCATTTTCTCTGTGTGTTTCTTTTGGCCTCTGCTGCTGCTGCTGCTTCTTCTTCTTCTTCTTCTTCTTCTTCTTCTTCTTCTTCTTGTTTTAAGATTTTACTTATTCATTTGAGAGAGAGAGAGAGCACAAGCAGGGGGAGAGGTAGAGGGAGAGGGAGAAGCAGACACCCCATTGAGCTGGGAGTCTGATGTGGGGCTCAATCCCAAGACCCTGGGATCATAACCTGAGTGAAGGAAGCTGCTTAATCATTGGAGTCACCCAGGCACCCCATGGCCTCTGTTTCTTTTTTTATTGTTAATATTATAGAATGTTTTCAAATGTCTGTTTTTATTTAAGAATGAGGCAAGAAAAAACATTTGGAACTCAGTTAGTAGCAGATGGTTCATTGAGTAATGGTTTTAACAGTAAGATAGTAACATGGCTGTGCAGATTTTTCCTTGGTGGTTCCCCAATTGTCGGTATCTGTAGATCTTTTCCCAGAGGTATATTCTTCTGACTACTACTGTTCAATGGAAGCAGTTTAGGACTGGCTTTCAGCATCTCAGGGAGAACAAAGGTTTCACCATACAGTGTGCAAACCTCATGTAATCTCCATTTTCTTAGTACAATGCCTCATGACAGATGCCAGCTGTGCCTGGAGTCTCTACTCCTGAAGCTCTTGGTACAATCTCTCCCAGATTTTCTGTCCTCTTTCTGCTCATTTCGGATGGCATAAAGGTAGTTTCTAGTCTGAAGGACATGGACAAGAAAATCAGGAATAGAAAGCTCAGTCTTCTTTCTGCAAATTTTAAATCAATTCTTGTCCTTTTCTTTCATTTCTAGCTCCTCCTTTCTGAAGTCTTAGCTGCCTTAAATTTCTAAAAGTTTGAAGATATTATTTTCTCCCTTTTGGGTTCCCCCACTGTAGCTTAAATTTCAGTTGTGCCTGGTAAGTCAGTTTTCACAATGCATTCATTTTCCAGCGTCCTAAAATATGTTGTCATTGCGTATCTGTCACTGCCTCCTTTCCTGTTACTTTCATCCTCCTGTGTGTTAATAC
This sequence comes from Ursus americanus, assembly GCF_024610735.1. Lineage (NCBI taxonomy): Eukaryota > Metazoa > Chordata > Mammalia > Carnivora > Ursidae > Ursus > Ursus americanus. Next base: position 60,565,586 of record NC_142139.1, read on the forward strand.
CATTTTTGTTCCTTACTTGGTTTATTTCTTTGTTTTAGGAGGTTTAAGAAGGAAATACGGATAAATGGGTAAGTTCAATAAGTCAGGTCTGCCAGGACAGTCTTTAAACAAGCAGGAAAGCCAGGACTCTCATGAGACATCACAGATGTTCCATTTGTAAATTGAGTGAAATTTTTTTTCTAGCACAAGTTTTGTTAACAAAGAAACCGCTGCCATTTGAAGATTTTAAAGTCCTGTGAGATTTCTAAAAACAACTCACAATAAATGAATTTAGTCTGATTAAGCAAGCCAGGATATAACAAACAAAAACTAGGAGCCGAGAGGCATCATCTGTTTCATCTGAACTCATACTGGAAGACAAAAGATGCAATTCAGAATCATTTCATAACTTTTCTCAAAAATATTGCAAGATATGTAAGCAATTCATAATGCATGGCACCACTTTTAATTCCAATAAGACCTGATACAAACAATGAAATATCCACAATCTACCCATAAACCAAATAAAGAAAATAATTATGGAAGTTTTAAGATAATCATTTTATTTTAGAATATTTTCCAGGTGTGACACAAATCATCAAATATATCCTTTCAAATTGCTATTTATTGATTTACACCTGTTTGCTACTTAATAAACAAAGTTGAATGAACTCTGAAGTTCAACAGTCAAGACATTTTAATATTATTTAAATATTATTTATATTTTGGTATTAATTATTGTTATGTTTTGGTGTTAATTTTTAAAAGCTACATAGTCTTCTTAGAAATGCATTATAAATAACTGAAATGTAAGTAAGACCTTTTCTAAAGAATGACCAGAGAAGCCCAACAAGATTAAAAAAATACAAATACCTGAAAAATAATTTGTGGAAAATGAATCTCAGACATGTAAATCCAAATATTTCTTCACCAACATATATTTAAAGGAAGTATGCATTCATAAAAATATAATCACAATGTATGAATCAGCTATAGTTCAATTTGCCTTTAAACTGCCTACCAATTTGGCTGATATTAAGAGGCTGAGCCATTTGTTTAAAAAAGTGGATTTTTAAGAATTACTCATCAGTTCCTAGATCTAGAATTTGAGTCTATTACTGGTGATTGGACATATTCGGGAAATGATGTATTAGAGGACCTCAAGTGGAACAATGATAGCACTTACTCAAAAATCTCAAAACACTCATTAGAAAAAGCCACACAGTATTTCACTGAAATCAGGAATTTGTCTATGACTCACCTTATTGAATAAAGAACATTTCCATTCTTGAAAATTCTTAACAATTTGTTGTCTGTAGTAACTTCATGAAAGTTGGCGCCTTTTTCATTGGCAAAGAACAAATCAGGTTTCCAAATGGAATCCAGCATGGAAGGGTCTAGGTCTAAAGAGTCATCAGGATATTCACTATATGCAAGGCGAGGATCATTCCATTTCTGACGAAGAAAGATATTCACTCTGTAATCCTATGATAAAAGAAAGAAAGAAAAAAAAAAACCTGCTTTAAAAGTTTAGAATCTTATGTGCTATTCTTCAGGCACCTCTGATTTCAGCAAAAGCCACTGACATCTTGTGAGATTTCCATACCCCACAGTCCTCACTCATTACTACTGACAAGAGTCATTTTAGTTACAAGGCCTTGCCCATGTTTTTAGTGATCTATATATCTCTAAAGAAAAGGTCACAGAAGAGTACAATTTTATTATGCTTATATTTTGCCATTCCATTCAAATTTCACTTTTGTGAATAAAACGTTGGATTGCTACTCGACACTTGAAGTAAAATATTTACATCTTTGCATTTATTTTCCAGAACCATTTCTTTTAGTACATATCCAATAGCATCCAGAATGAATTTAGTGAAATTTTCTTGAAAGCTGTCTATTTTATAAAAGTGATTATAGGTACTTCTTTAAAATGAAGATACATATCCTCATGTTTAATATAGCATATAAATTCCATGAAACAGGTGATTTGGAAAAAATAAAAGGTGATTTTGAAGTAATGAAAGAATAATAACGGAACATTATTGCCAGTAATCCTTCAATCAGATTTGGCTAAAGAATTTTCCCAATTAGACTATTCGTACGTAACTTCAAAAGGGGAAGAGTCAAAGATTTCAATCATATTCTTGCTCACAATTTCTGGACTAATGTATAGAATGACATAGATTCATAGCAAGCTGTATGTGTGGGTTTTGTACACAGTGTATGGACATCAACACTACCAATGACTTTATAAATACAATTTTCCCCTTAGATATTTGAAATGAGTGAATAGATTAAATACACAGACTTCATTATAAGCATGAGTAAAATGAACATTTTAGGAAGATTTTATTTCCATGGAAAATAGCCAAGGCTGGAGATATTCAGAGAAACCAAATACCAATTTTCATCTATTTTTTTTTTATTTCTTGAAAACCAAATTACCAGTTAAGAGAATATAATAACCAAGCAATCACAAAGAATGTTTCAGTAGTATCAGGCCTGGTGGATTGCTTCTCTTGCAAGGAGGTCAAATTCAGAGTAGTGAACGTTACAAATCTATATGTTCCCTTGATTATTATTTGTGTGCTGAGACCCTTATCTTCTAACTGTAACTGAGGTTACATACCAGATAATATTTTTTTCTGCTTGCTAGGTGCCCCATGTATCTTCCAAAGTGACAATGGAACAGTTCACTTCAGCTTTTTACCACAAAGTTCACGATAATGTGGAAATCTCACCAGCCACAAGGATCTGCAGAACCTGTAAATGGGGATATATGAACAAGCTTCTACCAGCCGAAGACAGGTCTCTCTTAGCGTAGAGTTCAGAACGCCAAGAAGCATAGCTCCCTGGTTGGTGGCCAGCTCTTGCATCCCTGTACTGCTCTGTAGTCTGTGCCTCAACCCTCATTACCGCCAAAGGAATAAATGATTGGACTAAAGTCAGTGTCTCCCTGCCTTAACTATAGGAGAAGATAAAAGCAACGCCAGTTACAATGATGCCTGCCAGGAAAAATAACTGACAAGTAAGGAATTTCCTTTGGACTGATTCTTAAGATTTTTTAATATACATATACAATTACATGTAATTGAGAACACTCTGCAAGTGTTCCCCACTGTGAGGCTAAAATAAAAGTACCTTTAAGCTACAGTGTATGTAATAAAATTTGGTTGAATCTCCTTATCCTATGCTATTGGTTTAGTGATATATTTTATAGACAGAATCTCAGATCTTCCAGGAACACTTTTTGCTACAAGAATGAGCTAAAACAAAACAAAACAAAACACCGCAAAAACAAAAACCACCCAGGTATCCTTCAGTTTCTGATTCTAAATCACTCAAGGCAGAAATCAACTGTCACCTGTCCAACTGTCCAACTGTCACAAAGGCCAAATGCTATCCTATATCCACTGTGCTCTTTCTGTGAATAACCAGAAATATCTTTGTTTACTAACACATTTAGGTTTTCGGTTTAGGGCCAGGGTCCAAAGCAAGACTCAGAAATGACCATCTCCTGAAAACCTAGAAACTAAGATTTTAATGGTTCTCACAGTTTGGGTTTTGATCTGCCTGCAAATGAACATTGTTCCGGGAAGCTTCCCTACTAAACAACCAAATTCAGCATTTCAAAAATAAATTTTTAAAGCTTATTCCTCATAGCCAGTGTATCCCATTTATACTAGGCAACCAATATTATTTATGAGTCTCGATCATTTGCGAAAATGTGCAAAGGGTAAAAAAAAATGACAGTCAAATAATGCCACCTGAAAGAAGTCCTTGTAACTTGATTTGAAGTAACGTGCCTATGCTAAAAGACCGTGAACTAAAGCAGGAAGCAGGAAACAGTTTTGCAAAATAGAGATAATGGATGTGTATGCAGCACATACAAAAAATTTTAAAATAGACTTACTAAAGCCAGTTTAAAATGTAATTATTCCTTGACTATACATGAAATAAAGACTAACTGTTTTATTAATGGAATTTTCCTGTTCACCTGGGCTATGCTCCTATAAGGGTGAAAATGTAGAAAGGTTATAGGTGAATAAAAAAAAAGAGAGTAATAAATATGAGATAATATATATGAAAATGAAATAAATACTTATATTTCACATTTCTGAAATCTAGACATGTATTGAACTCATTCATAAGTCAAAAGGCAACTGAATTGACTTTTATATGGAATCAAAATCTTAGGACGGAGACATTGAATGATTCTTTTCCCTACAAACTCCTTTTGCAGTAAAAACTTCAGAAGTTAATCTTACTTTTTCAACATTTTTTCGTCTTACATACTAAGTAATATTTATTTATTATATGTTATACTATATTAGTATCTGCCCTAACTGCCGCCAAAGGAATAGGTGATTGGACTAATGTCAGTGTCTCTCTACCTTAACTATGGCAGAAGATGAAAACAACTCCAGTTATAATGATGTCTGCCAGGAAAAATAACTGACTAGTTATATATGTTAACTATATGTTATATAGTTATATGTATATGTTATATTATATTAGTATATTATTAATATTATACAATAACAGTGATGAAATATAGTGATTAATTATATAGAAAGACTAATTTTGACATTTCAGAAGTCAAAATTTATTGTTATTATTAGAATAGAATGATACACTTCATTTTAATTAGTTTAAATTAATTTTTTAAGAAAATATTTTGTTGACAGAGTAGTTATATATCATGTTTGGTTTTGAAAGTAAGTATCCATTAAAATGTAGTTTAAATTCCATCTGTATGTTACATAGTTAATAATAGACCTTATATTTGAAATCTTACATTATGAGGTACAAAAAATAATAATTCAGTTAGGCAAATTTTATTTTATTTTTTATAATAATTTTTTATTATATTATGTTAGTCACCATACAGTACATCCCTAGTTTTTGATGTAAAGTTCCATGATTCATCACTTGCGTATAACACCCAGTGCACCATGCAATACGTGCCCTCCTTACTACCCATCACCAGCCTATCCCAACCCCCACCCCCCTCCCCTCTGAAGCCCTCAATTAGGCAAATTTTATAATGGTTCATATACTAGACTTAGAAGTAAGTCTTCTTAGGATCAAATCTCGGTTTTCCCAGTGAGATAGTTTTCTAATCTCCATGACTTGTTTTTTCTTCCGTAAAATAGGGATAATTATAAAAGTACCTCCTCTCATTGGGGTGCTGTGAGCATTGGATTGATCCACACAAAGCACTTAAAACAGCACTCATTAAATATTAGCCTTTAGTTCCTCAAAATTAAAATTCATATTAAATAGAAATCTACTTGTATTTTCAGTTTACAAATTAGTTTTTGATATAATAGGGGCATTTTGATATGCCATATGAGAATTTGGGACAGAAATTGTAATGTTGAACCTGATGAATAGTATCTTATGGAAAATTTTCAAACCAGTACAATAACCTTATCATTAACTTTTTGTATTAACTTTTGCATTTCAACATTTATATATTTTATTTCCTGTCTTTATTCAATTGCCCCCCATCTCTCTATATAATTGGTTTGTGTTACAAGGCCTTTTTCCATAATGCTTAATATTGCTGCTTACATTTCACTTTGTGCCAGATGTTATACTAGTTTCTTCATGGATTACTCCTGCCATCCTCATAGCAAATCTATGAGGTAGGTGTTATCATTTGCCCAGTTTTACAGATGTGGCCTATGGGACAAAGATAGGCCAATAACTTCAACGTGATTACAGAGCTAATAGGTGGCAAAGTTGTAATCAGACCCATACATTTTGGTTCCAGAGCTTTAAAGGATACAATGCCAGCATTATATACTGCCAGTCTTAATTGTCTTGTATGCAAAACAAATGTTTTGTAAACTAATGCAAAGATTCTGGGTTTATGTGGTTTATGTTTGTAGGGGTTTTTGTTGTTGTTTATTTTGTTTCTTTTTTGCTTTTTTGTAAGGAATTGGGGTTTATTGATCAACATCCTTACTGATGGGAAATTACACATCCTATACCTAAATGTTATCCAGTTAAATCTAACAGATACCAGGTTGTCATTTCTCCATAATAAGTACCCTGGGGAAAGACCAAATTTAGTAAAAATCACAGCCCGATGTAGCACCTAAAATAACATAGAATACAATATTCATCTTTGGCTGTATATGGGAGTATATGATTGCTAGAAATTAACTAAAAGGAGTGATTAGGGAAAAACGTAGGGAAAAATAATCATCAAATGTTAATAAAAGTTGTCCCTCTGTTCTATAATTCAGTTAAGTTTGACGTTCCCTAGTGTTTTCAGGTAATTTCCAATCCAGCAGACTTCTCTCACTTCTCCTTCCTTTTCTCCCTGCCTTCTTAGTTACTTCTGCCCTGTCCTCTCCTTGCTTCTCTCTTTCGTTCTGTCTCTGTGCCTGTCTCCCTCTTTCCTCCTCCACCACTTCCCCATACACCTACACACACACCGCCTCTGTAGGACTAGTCGCCGCATTTCCATTCTGGCGATGTATTCAAGTGGTTTTCAACTGCATCCTTACAGAGTAAAGGAAACAGGTCCCTACAACACTACAACACTATCCCTATTAATACCTTGATGTCTTTTTTTTTTTCCTTTTTTATCCTACACATTTTCATGTAGTTGAAATTTTATTGGACATGTGTTTTTGTGTCTTTCATTTTCACTTAATGAATTTTATGCATTTTCTAGGATTCTTCATAATCATCATTCCAATAGCTATATGATGCATTTTTCTTTTCTTTTTTTTTTTTTAGGTTTTTATTTAAATCCCAGTTAGTTAACATAGAGTGTAATCTTAGTTTCAGGTGTACAATATAGTGATTCAACAATTCCATACAACACCTGGTGCTCATCACAGCAAGCGCGCTCCTTAATTCCCATTACCTATGTGACCCATCTCCCCTCCACCTCCCCCATGGTAACCGCCAGTTTGTTCTCTATAGTTAAGAGTCTCTTTCTTGGTTTGCCTCTCTCTCTCTTTTTTTCTCCCTTTGTTCCTTTGTTTTGTTGATGAATTTTTTTTTTTTAAAGATTTTATTTATTTATGTGACAGAGAGACAGCCAGCGAGAGAGGGAACACAAGCAGGGGGAGTGGGAGAGGAAGAAGCAGGCTCCCAGCGGAGGAGCCTGATGTGGGACTCGATCCCGGAACGCCGGGATCACGCCCTGAGCCAAAGGCAGCCGCCTAACGACTGCGCTACCCAGGCGCCCCTGTTGATGAATTTTTCTTACACAAATAATTTTTCATGTGATTGATTAGGGTCTAGAACATATGGAATCATGCAATTGGCAACAAACAAATGTGTTGATTTATTTACTATGATTAAGCATCTTTTTGCATCATGTCTCAATAAATTTGAGCAAAAGTTTGGCGTATAAAGTATTCTTAAAAATGAATATGCTAGGCATATTTTCAGAAGATAGTATTTAAGAATACTTTTATTATAAAAATAATCATCACAAAATAGCACAAAAATAATATCACTAACCAGAGTATTTTTTCTAAACAACTTGAATGCTTTCCAATGATTGTAAACATTTTCATCTAAAAAGATGATTATAGTGGAAACTTTCACTGTCTTTCTTATTTATGATCTGATTTAATAAAACTGGTTTTACAAATTCAACATTTAGGATACTAATTAATCTTTCGAAAAGATACATTTTCAGGTTAAAGAATTCAGTTTCTATTACTGTTTTTAAAATTGTCGATGATGCTGTTGATGCTGTTATTAGGGAATGGTATTTAACCTTATTAAATTACTAGAAATTTATTTGAAAGCTATTGATTTTTAACTTGACACAGATTTTGCTGTACTACATCATTATTCAATTATTTCTGTAAAAGTAAAATGTGTATGCTTAATGGTACATGCATATTTTTGAGCATGAGATGGATCACGTATTTTCACTAAAAGTTCAATTGAATTCACTCAAATTAAAAATATTAAAATACCAATGTTAGTCTCAAATTTATTTAAATTCATTCAACAAATGTTTATCACATATTGCCAATCTGGAATTTAATTTTATGCTGATGATACAATGTTGAAAGATGGTCTCTGCTGTCAAATTGTTCATTATGTTGCGGAAGATAGATTGTAAACAGACAATTATCTTTCCATGTTATGAGTGCTCTGTTGGAGGCACGCACAGCATGTTACAGAAACATACGGAAAGCGTAGCTAACAGGGACCAAAGTGCAGGGATCAGGGAAGATTTCCTGAGGAAAATCTAACTGAGCTTGGTCTTCAAAATGAAAAAAAAAAAAAAAAAGGTAACTAGGCAAACGTTGGGAACGTAATAAAACATGTCCGTATTTTTACACAAAATCCAGTAATCACCGTATTTTTGTATGATTAATATAGGAATTCAGCTGACTTTTAGTATTATAATTTATTTTTTTAATTTGCTATCTATTGAGCACCTTCTGTGTAGCAGGCAATGTGCTGAGGGTTATAAAGTTGAATTATGCATAGTGCCTGTTACCTCCAGGAAAACTGCCTAGAGGAAAGGGAATAAACACAACATGAATAAAAGCAGGGGAAATGGAAGGAATATATTATGAAAATAAGAACTTTACTCATTTTTACCTGGCATTAGTCTTCTTAAAAAAAATAAAGTAGAATAAAGAGTGTGAGAAGACAAGACTTGATGTGTAAGAAATGTAGACATAGATATAGATGAAAAATGTACTTATAAAGGACTTGTGCTTCCAACATGATGGTAGACTAGACACATAGAGGGGCCCTTCTCCTGCACATTATTTTCTGGATAAAGGGAAAAAAATATTTTTTAAAAGTTTGCAGTCTTACAAGAATATAAAGGGATCCTTCAAAGACAAAAACTAGTAACAAAAATAAGAGTGAGTTAAAGCCAAAGTAGAAGCATTGTGGTAAGCAAATACAAATGCCTAGATTGGGAAACTGAGTCTTGCACCACCACAAGATGGAAAAACCTAACGACTAAGGATTCATTAATTAGACCCTCCAGAATATCATAGATTAAGTTCAACCAAAAATGTGTTTACAACCACAACAATAATTTACTACAAACAAGAGAAAGTGTACATGAGCGGATGGGGACTTCAACGGAAATTCCACATCAAAAATATGGGAAAAACAGGTAAAATGTATTTAGAGAAATAAAAGGTAAATTCTGCAATAGAGTCAATAATGACCAAGAATATTTGAAAAATAATAAAATAAAATAATAATATAATGAAAATATGATTGTTGAAATTAAAGACTTAATGGATGTGTTAAAGCATATAAGAAACATCTGAACAAAGAATTTGAGGAGACTGTACAGCTAGAGAGATATCCCAGGTGTAAATAGTGGAAAAAAAAGAGAGAGAAAATCAAGTTATAAAAAAAAGGGGGCAGGGTTAAGAGACTTTCAAGATAAAATAGAAAAATCTAAAGTAATCTACATCTAATTGAGATCCCGGAAGGATGAAATAGAATAGTGAAAGCCAATAGAGAAAGTGACAAGAATTCTGCAGAACAAACAAAAGAAACAAATGCAAGATGCAGGGAACTCAAACGTACCAATAAAGGTAAATAAAAAGAAGTCCATATGAAGACATTATATGAAAACAGTAGAATGTCAAAGGCAAAGAAAGTATGTTTAAAAGAATTACGCTTCTACTGCCGAACACTATTCCATCACATGGAACACCACATTTTATTTATCCATTCAGCAAAATAAATGGAGTGTGGATACATGCTGCAACATGCATGAATCTTGTAAATATTATGCTAAAAAAGCCAGTCACAAAAGATTCTGTATTGTATGATTCCATGTATATAAAATGTCCACATTAGACAAACCTATGATGACAGAAAGCAGATTAGTAGTTGGGGAGAAGTGGCGAAGGATTGCTGAAGTGTACATGGTTTCTTTTGGGGCAATAAGTGCTCAAAAATGTTTGTGGTGATGGTTGCACAGCTGTGTGAGTACACTAAAGTCATTTAATTATAGATTTAAAAGGATGAATTGTATGATGTGTGTATGGTAGGTACATAATTACCTTTTTAAAAAAATATGTATTTACTTTAGAGAGAGAGAGAGAGAGAAAGACCAGGGGAAGGGGCAGAGGGAGAAAGAGACTGCCTGAAAAGATTCCCCATTGAGGGTGGAGGCTGACCAGGGCTCAATCCAAGGACCCATGAGATCATGACCCGAGCCAAAACCAAGAGTCGGATGCTTAACCGACCGAGCCGCCCAGGTGCCCCATGAGTAGCTTTATTGGAAAATACTGAGACTGGTGGCAGACTTTATATCAATAATGAAACCCAGAATATAGTGAGTTAACATGATCAAAATATTAAGACAATGTTATAGTTAATTTGATTAGTGTACACAGTAATAATCTTTCCAAACTGAAAGTGAAAGAAAGTCACTAAAGAAAAACAGTTTTTTCTTGAACATTTATAAAATGGACTTTTAATTAGTGCACTTCAGAAGGACAGAATTAAAAAAACACAGAATGTTGTTCTGAAGTGCAAACAGAAATGAAGAACAAGAAACTGGTGAACTTTGATACAAATTTGACTAGATTTCTATATAAAAAATTGCCATGAATGCATAATTTATGGAGTTGAAATGAACTGAAATATTGAAAGAAACAATATCACATGACTGATCACATAAAACAGGCAGAAATAAATCTTTAAAACTGTGAGACTTCTACCCTGAACGTTTTCTAATTTCTTGAAAACTTAAGTAAATCAATAAATGGGGGGAGATGCCATGATTATATGAAGAAAGAGGAAACTTTGTAAAGGTAACAATTATTTGCAAACTAGTTGCTAGGGTCAATGTCATTTTTGTCAAAACAAAACAATCTCTGGAGGAAATTGAAGAGCTAATTCTATAATTCATATAGAATACCACTGAAGGTCTAGGATAGCCAACACACTCTCATAGAAGAAGGAAAAAGTAGAGGACTTCTTGTAGTAAGTATTTAAAATGATTACAAAGCTGTAAAACATGGTTGGTGCAAAGACAAACTGACCAATGGGACAAAACGAGGATTCTAAACTATATTTATTTGATAAATAAAGGAAGTAGATTTGCAGATTAGTGGTGCATGCGTGGATTACTTAATAAATGGCTTTGCATATGACAAAAATGTTCAATTCCATCCTAACAATAACACTCAAAAAAAAAAAGTTTGGTTGAATTAAAAGTTCAAATAAGTTGGGTTAAAAAAATAGAAAGAAAACATAACAGAGTATTATAGTCCTGAGGTAGGATAGATTCTTTAAAAAGCACAATAGTAATGATCATAAAAATAAAGATTAATAAATTCTATGATGTCAAAAATTAGGAAATTATGTTCATTAAAAAGCCCCTTCAGGATAATGAAAAGCCAAGCCATACTGGATGGTGATATTTGCTACACAGGTGCAACTGACAGCTGGCTATTGCCAAATTATAAAAAGATCTCACACTAATCATTGAGAAAAAGACAAAAAACTGAGTAGAAAAATTATCAAAAGAAGACAGATTTCACTGGGCAAAGATCACAGATGTCCAAGAATTGTGTGAAAAAATGTTGAAACCCACTGATAAGCAAAGAAGTGCAAAATTAAGAATTAATAAGATACTGTATTTGTACCAAAGGACTTGTTAAAAATAAAAAGTTTGATGATATCAGAATTTGGTACGAATATGGAGGAAAATGATACCATATACATTACTGCTGAAAGTAGAAAAAGGCGGGAAAGATTGACATTGTACTGTAAATTAGATATATGGATACTCAAGAGACCAATATTTGAGTTCTAAGTATAAATCGTAAACTCTTGCACACACACCAGACGACGTAACACAAAAATATTTATAGTAGTGCTGTTAGCTATAGTAAAAAACAAAACAAAACTGGGAACCAATCCAAATATCCATTAACAGGAAAATGGATAATAAATTATGATATGTCAACAAAATTAGATATTACATAGCAGTGACATGGGTTGATACTGCTATTTACAATAATGAGGATAAATCTTAGTTAAATTTAGTGAAAACAAAGAGTGTCAAAAATATGCTATGGCACTATTTTTTTTAGAACTCGAAGCCAGGCAATCTTTCTCTATCATCTATCTATCTAATCTATCTATCTATCTATCTATCTATCTATCTATCTATCTATCTATCTATCATCTATCATCTATCTATCATCTATCTTCTATCTATCTATCTATCTATCTATCTATCTATCTATCTATCTATCATCTATCTATCTATCTATCATCTATCTATCACCTATCATCTATTATCTATCAAAATTGTGAGGGCAAACAAGGGAATTAGAAACACATCATTCTTGATCTGGTTACCTAGAGAGATACTAGGGAAATGGAGTTGGGTATGTTTAATATTGTTTTTATTCTGAAGTTAGGTCGTGGTTTCAAGAGTTTTTGTTTTATTAAATTATACCTTGTCACTTACATTTATTATTTATGTAATTATATACTAAGATATTGATATCTGAATATGAAATGAATCATTGGAAATGCTTACTGGAACTGTCTATTCATTTATGGGAAATACACTACACATTGCAGTGTTTTGCCATTGATATACTTTTTGTAATATATTTTATAATTTTTGCCACTTATTATTAACATCTTTTTATTGTACATCTTATATGTTGTGGTGGGTGGAGTGATGGCCCAAAGATATGCACATCATAGTCCCCAGAACCAGTGAATGTGCCCCCTAATTTAGCAAAAGAGTTATTGCTGATGTGATTACAAACCTAGAAATGGGATTATCCAGATGGGCACAACGTGATTACAATGATCCTTATAAGTGAAGAGAAGCAGAGTCAGCATCGGAGTATTGTGATGTGGGATTGACTTGGGTTTCGATAAAGGAAAGGAGCCATGAGCCAAAGAATAAGGGCAGCCTCTAGAAGCTGTGCAAGGAAAGGGAATGGATTCACTCCTAGAGCTCCCCAAAGGAACATAGCTCTGCAGACACCTTGATTTTTGCTCTCCAAAACCGATTTTGTACTTCTAACCTCCAAAATTGTAAGAGTATGCATTGGTGTTGTTAATCCACTAATTTGGTAACACTTTCTTAAGACAGCAATAAAAAAACCCCTGATATATATATATACATATATATATATATATATATATATATATATATGTGTGTGTGTGTGTGTGTGTGTGTGTGTGTGTGTGTTTAGATTGATTTGCATACACTATCATTCTCATGTTTTAAAGAAGTTTCTAGAACAATAGAATTTTTTGCCAATCACTTGAGAAGAGAGAACATTCAAGGCAAAAGTCACTGAATTCATAGCCAAATGGAAAAATAACTCAGAATTCTTCCTCTTCTTGTGAGTTCTAGTGAGAGACCCTGGATCATTTCAAAATGACCAGAAAATAATTTTCCTTTCTCGAAGAAATGAGGACAAAGTGCAAACTCTCTAACAAATGTCTTGCCAGTTTCGTTTTGGAAGGTTTTCTAATTCTCAAGTACTGCGCACAAACGTTCCCAGGCATCACAAAATGTAGAACACTAGATACTCAACGGTGGGATAGTTGCTGCTAATGTCATCTCCATAATATTCCCCGTGTTGCCTGCACCATCTGCTCTATAAACCCCACCACGGGGAGGGTGGTCATCTGGGGCCACTGATTCTGAAAATAATGGCCCATCGGGAAAGCGCCTTTCCATTGTCAGTTAGTAAACCAACAGGGGAAAAAAGCCATTTTGTAAGAACTATTTAGAGTCTCAGAAAGGTTATTTAAAATCTCCCCTTGACTTCTTCATTATCCATATGTTTAATTATCCTCCAAAAAAGGGTAGAATTGTTGTAGAATTATGAAAACATGTTTTAAGCAAACCTAATTATGTACCGATTCTGGAAACATAAAGTTAAGCCTTCCTAAGAGTTAAAGTAGACTCTCAAAAATTTGTAGATGATAAAATAGAAACAAAACCAACCCCTATTTTTTCAGAATTTACAAGGTTTTTTTCTTACAATGATCGTATTTAAAGGAAATATTAGTTATTGCGATTAAACAGAATTGGTCAGAATGTGAAGTGTGTTGAGTCCGCGAAATAACACTGTCGCATTCAGTGAACTCTGATTTGTCTTAGTCTGTTCAAACTGCTATAACAAAATACCATGGACTGGGTGGCTTATAAACAACAAACATCTATTTTTCACCGTTTTGGGGCTAGAAGTCTGAGATCAGGGTGCCGGCATGAGGGTGAGGGCCCTCTTCCAGGTCATGGACTTCCCAATGGATCTTCACATGGTGGGGCTGGGGGGCTCCATCAGAGCTCTGTATAAGATCACTCAACCCATTCATGAGGATTCCCTCATTGATTTATGCACCTCTCTAGTCCCACCTACTACTACCTTTGGCAGGGTTAGGATTTCAATATATGAATTTTGGGAGGATACAAGCATTTAGACAACACCAAGATTGAAAACTAAACCACTGGTAAAAACAAGAAAGAACTATATTCCACAGCTCAGTGTTTACACCCCAAGGTAAGAATTTCTGGGGAGGTAAACTTAGTCTGTGGGAACATTCTTGCAGAAGGTGATAGACATTTACTCCAACTAATATAGTTCATTCAGTTTGGACATGCGTGGCTTTAGAGGTCAGTACTTCCAGTGGCTGCTTCCTTTCAATGAAAACTAGTAATTTATGTTCCTCTCTGGTTGTAAGGTAACGAGTTGTTCTCTGTCCTAATGTGCTCACAGCAGTGTCATTTAACTAGTGACACCCTCCGCTTCCAGTGCTCATTTGCATTCCGATTCAATTCCCCTTTGTCTGCAAACTGTCTGCCCAGTTCTCAACCTTCTCACAGCCAGGTAGAATGCATTTTCTCCTATATAGCAGTCTGTGCCAACAAATCTAAAAAAATAAAAAACAAAAACAAGCAAACCCCAAAACCCAAACTGGCACAGTCTTCCTGCTTCCTATTTCTGTCCAAATCTGTTTCTAAACCTCAGTTTACTCCATTTGGTATTATATCCAGTAAGAAGAGGAGGTTTCTATGTTTCTCCTGGTTTAGGCAACAAAGACATGGAAATTCTGTGACTACTATTTCCCTTCATGACTGAAAAATTATATCAAAATTTATATACAAAATAGAACGTGCTTATCTGTTTGATTTTATTTCTACTTAATGTTACTGTCATAATTCCTATGTTCAAATGAACATAACCATTTAACACATAGCACTTACTAATTTGCAATTTGTATATTTAATAACATGTGAGCAGTGATCTGCTTATGATTATTTGTTTTTGGAACTTTTGTTAAATAATTGTTGTTCCAGGGGTGCCTGGGTGGCTCAGTCGGTTAAGCATCTGACTCGATTTTGGCTCAGGTCATGATCTCAGGGTTGTGCGATCGAGCCCCAGCAGGTTCCGTACTCAGCTCAGAGTCTGCTTGGGATTCTCCCTCTCTTTCTGCCCACTCCCCTGCACGCTCTCTCTCTCTCTCTTGCTCAAATAAATAAATAAAATCTAATATTTGTAAGTAAGTAAGTAAGTAAGTAAATAAATAAATAAATAAATAATTGTTGTTCCACTACTGGAATATATGACTTGGATCATAAAAAGAAAAATCTTTTGCAAAATAAACTATTATTTGGCCTTCAGAATATCCTATTGTCAGTCAACAATATAAAAGCTCTTTAAATCAAGCAAGAGATTCTGAGAACTTACTAACAGGAACAAAACTTTACTGAGGATACCTGAGAGGTACTCCATACTAAAAGGTAGATAGTAGTGCCCTAAAATAATACTTTTTTGAAGATGCTTTAACTAGTGTATTTCCGTGAATGTCTGATGTAAACTGTTTACAAAACTGTATGCTTTTTTTTTCCTTTAAATTGTGGTCAAATACATACATATAACATTTGCCATTGTGACATATAGTACACTCACAGTATTATGTAACCATCTTAAGCAGTCACTTGTTTCCAGTTTAAATATATTTAGATTTTTAGTTATACACCTACATATTTCTAAAATTTAATCTATTATTTTGGGCTCATGCTCACACTCGCCTTCATAATTTTAATGAATTACTAATACTTAGCAATATGACTTTTGGGAAAAGATGATTTAATAAAACAAAAACAAAACAAAGGAATGGGTATTATTGGCAAAAGATTTTTGTTTTTTGTTTTGTTTTGGTTTTGTTTATTTTTACATTTGTCCTCAGTCAGAAAATTGGCCATGTAAATCCATTATTTCAATAAATATTTTCAGTATTTTCAGACTGTTCTCAACATTGAGGCTTGTTATCACAATTTTACATTTCAATTGATAATTAAAAATTCAATGCTTTTCCTGAAAAATTCGTGACTTCTGGGACTCTTTCAATTCATGAGGGAGAGCTTATATTGCATATGATTTTCTATGAAATGAGAGAGGATAAATATTAATAGAAGTTAACTTCAGAAAAGATTTAGTGAGTTATATATTATGTGTTCCAGATGAAATTAGATTTTATTTGGGTTGATTCCCTTCTGAGTAATCCAGATACTTCTTACTATCTGTTTGTTGACCTGAAGATAGGCCAAAAAGCTGTGTGGAGGTTATTAACTCCACTTTAGAGCTATAGGGGAATTAATTCTTTTAGAAACAATCATTGCATATTGCAGTGAAGTTGCGCTCTGCCCCTCAGGCCAGCCTAGTGGTCTTTAAGCTTTAGCAATCATTCAAAGCCTGTGTGATTGATTCACTATCTGTTCTTTGTACTGTAGATCATACATTCTTTCCAAGAAAGAACAGAGTACTTCTTCACATCATGAAAGAGGAACCAGATCTTTCTGGATAACCCCTTTACACAAGCTCTGAGCACCGAGATAACGTGTATAGCTGGCACCATCGAGTCTGCACGTAATCAAGAAATGTTGATGAACCACCGTACTCCCTCTATTGATTAACTGCCCTAAACTCCTTTAAAAACCCCTGGGCCAAGCAGAAATCTTGGAGCTGACCTTTGGACAACAGTCCAACTTCTCCCCAGGTGACCAGCTTCTGAATAAAGCTATTATTCCTTTCCATTCAAAATTCGTCTCTGGAGTATTGGCTTGTTGAATGATGGGCAGCCAAACTTGGGTGTCAGTAACAAATTTTGGTGAACCAGACAGGAGGCAATGCCATTGTGGCATCCGGTTCCCTTGGGAATCTCAAGGCGGCCCAGGCTAGGAACTTGGATGGCCATAGGAGGTTAGCTGCTGGGAATTAGTTGGTCTCAGGGAGGGAATCTGAAGGATCTGTCCCTGCAGCTGCCAAGACTATTTTTGTCTCAGGGAAACTCCCTGCCGATTCTCCACTGATGCTAGCTGCCAATTTTGCCTTTTGGTTTGAGTGAAAAGGAAAGGAGAACTTGGAGAAGGTGACCAGCTTCTGGACTGGGTAAGCCCTTTACAGTGCATACCTATCCAAGTTCCTCATTTATGAAGCAACGGTGTGTGTCAGTCTTTTGTTGTCCGTGCTTTTCCCATTAGAAAGGTGTGGCTTTGGAGAGAAACTTAAAGGGACTTGGATAACGGTCTCCACATTTGGAATTTGAAACAGCTCTGTTTTGGTGGATGTGGGGGTTGTCTTGCCTTGTGCTAAATTTGTGTATAATGGAGGGTCCACCTCTATGCTACCGAGTAACCCACTGGGCCAAATTTTGAATAAGTGGAAGAAAAGTAGCCAGGAACCTATAACTAAGAAAAAAGATAATTTTTATTGTAACACTCCCTTGGCATGTAGGTTAAGTGCAGAGGAAAGATGGCCACAAAATGGCTCTTTTGGATGTCTTCCTTCCTTTGGGTTGCCTCAAAACACGGGGTTTTAGTCTGGCTCTCTCAGCTTGTCTAGGAAGCCATTTGGTTTAGTCAGTGGAACTTTGACTTCTTTGGGAGGAACCAGAAACTAGGAAGCCATTTAGTTCAGTTGGTAAAGCCCCCAACATTTTGGGGAAAGTGAATGTCAACAGAGGTACTGTGGGCTTCATGTAGTTACAGTTTTGTTTCTTCTGTGTTCTTTCTGATCTTTTGCCCAGGAAGATGGACAGTACTCCTGTTCCCAAAGAAATTCCATTAGAACAAATTTTCAGTAAATGGTGCAGAGGACTGAAAAACAATCAGAAAAACAAAACAAAACAAACACAAAACACAAAACCTGTTTTGCAGCAGGGACAGGCAGGGGACAGAGAGCTGGCAGGACCCTCGTGCCTTTGCCTCAGCCTCCTCCTCCTCCTGTATCTGCACCCCCATGGGCAGGGCTCACATACCAGACTTCTATACCCTCCTTCCTCAGTACCTTGGGCACCATTGGCTCCTGTTCCTTCTACCCTCACTATCAGGGAATAAAAAGCACCTCAAGCTGTGAGGCTGCCTTCTAATGAGGTTCAGACTGAAGCACCTGCCAAATCAATAAGAAGGGGGGCCCAGAGGTTCCCCTGGACTTCAACTGCCCACTTCAGATCTCCCCACAGGAGCCCCAGGTAAAAAGTTGATGGTGGGGAACGAACTAATTGAATTTTAGTGGACTCCGGTGCAACATATTCAGTATTGGAGCTAGTTTAAGTGCATTGGTTTATTTAAAATAGACAAATTTTTAGAGTTATCCACATTAAATATTATCACAATGCTTGGAGTTTGTGCAAGGGGGTTGTCTGAAGGGGTCTGGTTCCTGTTGCATGATGTACAGGTGTGCTCTGTTTTTTCTAAGAAAGAATGTAGGATCTACAGATATACAAAAAAAGGTGAGTTCATCAATCACATGGGCTAAGGGTGATTGCTAAGCTTAAAGACCACTAGGATGGCTGGAAGGGGCAAAGTGGCTTTGATACCCCACTGTCAATTTCATCATTCCATATCTATGGGATTAGGGGCAAAGGTCTGTCTTCTATAACTACCTCCTGCTGATCAGGGGCGACGTAAGGGTTTTAGAATGGAAGACTTTTAGAGAATGGGAGAATCTGGTTTCTGGCACAAAAATCATATTCATCTCCCTCCATTCATTCAGTCACATGTTACTAATTCTTGTACATTTGAAGGCAGCTTTTCCATTATATTCAGAAATTCTTATCCAGGTTAGTTTTATGGTCTTAAAGATCAGGAACCTGTATTGGTCAAAAGTCCTTTTCAGCAATCTCATCAGAACAATAACTGTAAATGACAAATAATCAAAAACGGATGTGACTAAAGATCTGATGAGACTTCATTGTAGTGCAGTTGGCAAGGAAACCTGCTTATTTCTGCGACACAAAACTTTCCCATAATTTGAATGTCAAGTGATGGCCTTATACTGGGACCTCCTAAAACTTCAGAAATTTATATATTTTCTAGACCCATTAGAGCATTTACCCATATGATGCAACCTAAGATGATTTATCATCAAAATGCTTCCCAAGGAACTGAACAGACCAAATAAACAAGCTTAACTAGCCAAAGAGACTTCATTTAGGATTCCAATCTTGGGAAGTTTGTTAAAACCCTCAGCAAGTTAAAGTGCATGCTGAACTAGGATTATAGATCAGTAGAAAACTTCATATCTAATTATCTATTTAACCAAGGCGGCAATAAGAGATTCTACATAAGGTTAGACAATTGTTAGCAAAACCTTTAATATCGAGATGTTTTAGTTCCCTTAAATAATCAAAGACCTGATAAAGACAAACAGGAAACTTCAGTTCTCTAGGCCAAGAATAAACAACTTTGTTTTCAATTTCTTATCAAGTGAAAGCCAACAACCCAAGAAAACTTTGTCTTTTTAACAGAGAGTAAAGCAAAATTTCAATCTTATACCAGTGTAGTTTTACAATCCATTAATTTCAATCTTAGTCAGTCCTGACCACACACAAAATTATTTTCCAAAACTTTCCCTTATGAAACCTTCTACAACTCTGTTTCATTCAGATTTTGTCCTAAATCTCCTCTCTCTAAATAACCAGTTTCATTTCAAAGCAAATTTACATTGTTGAGCTTCAACAAAAATGAATTCTCCTTTCTTATGCCTTTCTTGCCTATCTCCCACTTTCCTACATGCAGAGTTGTTTTCCTATCATTTCTGTCAGGCTTAGCAGAATCTTAATTCTAGAAACCTCAGTCTCTAGGGAAAATTAAATTGTCATCAATTATGGTCTGTTATACCAGAATTCTTTAGATTAGAGATTCGTGAATATATTTAATAATTTCTAGAAATAAGATATTTTCTGGAGTATAATTTTTTTCTTTTTGTATTTGACTTGTTTTATTTATTTATTTATTTTAAATTTTATTATGTTAGTCACCATACTTTTAATAAATCATAAAGTATGCTTACCCACAGACCCATGTATCCTCAGTTTCTCTGCAATAAGAAGCCAAAGCAGACAAACCTATGTTCAATAATCAGTGCTTTAGTATTCTATTTCATTTGGAAAAGACCTAGCTATCCAATGATTTAAACCTAATTGGCCATTTAACTTAGCAAAACTTTAAAGTACTATGTTACCAATGATTTTGAAAACTATCTTAACTTTTGCATGATAAATGTTTCTTCATTCCCTTATTGGTGTCTGAGTCTGAAACATTTTTTGTCCATTCTGAATACCCTATGTCTTTTGATTGGAGTGTTAGTCCATTTTTATTCAAAGTGATTATTGATAGGTATGTATTTAATGTCATTTTATTACTCATTTTGTCATTGTTTCTGGAGATTTTTTTTCTGTTACCTTTCTTGTCTTTATCACCTTGATCTTTCTTTTCCACTCAAAGATTCCCCTTTAATATTTCTTTCAGGGCTAGTTTAGTGGTCATAAACTCCTTTTTGTTTTTGTTTTTCTGGGAAAATTTATCTTTCCTTCTATTCTTTCCTTCTATTCTGAATGATGGACTTGCTGGATAGAGTATTCTTGGCTGCAGATTTTTCCCATTCAACACTTTGAATATATCTTGCCACTCTCTTCTGAAATGCCAATTTTCTGTTGAGAAATCTGCAGCTAGCCTTATGGTCTTCCCTTGTAAGTTAAGGACTTCTTTTGGTGCTTATGTTTTTTTCTTAATTGCTATGTTAGCAAATTTAATTACAATATGTCTTGGTGTTGACCTGCTTTCGTTGATTTTGATGGGAGTTCTCTGTGTCTACTGTATCTGGATGTCTGTTTCCTTCCCCAGATTACAGAAAATTTCAGTCACGATGTCCTCAAATAAATTTTCTGCCTCCTTTCCTCGCTCTTCTTTTTCTCTGACTTTATAATAGATATGTTATTACTTTTGGTGGAGTCACCTAGTTCCTTAAATCTATTCTTGTGTTCCATAATTCATCTTCTCTCTTTTGTTCAGCTTCATTATTTTGCATTACTTTATCTTCTATATCACAAAATTGTTCCTCTGATTCTTTCAGCCTTGTGTTGTGTTCATTGCATGAAGCCTGTTTCCAATCTCAGTTATTGCGCTTTTCATTTCTGCTTGATTCTTTTTTAACTTTTTTATCTGAATGGTCAGTGCCCTCATAATAAGGGGAACAATACAATAAGAAAATCTAACAATTGTAAATATTTATGCACCCAACATGGGAACATCCAAATATATAAAACAATTAATAACAAACATAAAAGAACTAATTGATAATAATACAATAATAGTAGGGAACTTTAATACCCTTCTTACATCAATGAACAGATCATCTAAACAGAAAATCAACAAGAAAACAATGGCTTTGAATGACACACTGGACCAGATGGTCTTAACAGACATATTCAGAACATTCCATCCTAAAGCATCAGAATACACATTCTTTTCAAGTGCACATGGGATAGTCTCCAGAATAAACCACATACTAGGTCACAAGTCAGGCCTCAACAAATACAAAAAGATTGAGGTCATACCATGCATATCTTCTGAAAACAATGCTATGAAACTGAAAGACCACCACAAGAAAGATTTTGGAAAGACCACAAATACATGCGGGTTAAACAACAGGCTACTCTCTATAGTAGCCAAATTATGGAAAAAGGCCAAATGTCATTGACTTATGAGTGGATAAATAGATGTGGTATATATATATAATGGAATATTACTCAGCCATCAAAAAGAATGGAATCTTGCCATTTGCAATTATGTGACTAGAGCTAGAGAGTATTATGCTATGTGAAATAAGTCAGTCAAAGAAAGACAAATACAATGAGTTCACTCATATGTAGAATTTAAGAAACCAAATAAGCAATCATAGGGGGGAAAAAGAGAGAGGTAAACCAAGAAATAGATTCTTAATTATAGAGAATAAACTGATGGTTACTACAGAGGAGGTGGGGGTGCATGGGTTAAATAAGTGATGGGGATTAAGGAGTGCACTTGTTATGAGCACCGGGTGTAGTATGGTAGTGTTGAATCACTGAATTGTATACCTGAAACTAATATTAAACTGCATGTTAACTAACTGGAATTTAAATAATAATTAAAAAGAAATGTTACAGTGTATTTCCTTTACTGATTAATTGCCTTAAACTCCTTTAAAAACCCCTGGACCAGGCAGAAACCTCAGGGTTGGCCTTTGGACAAGAACACACCTTCTCCCCAGGTGGACAACCTCCTTAATAAAACTTATATTCCTTTCCATTCAAAACTCATCTCTTGAGTATTGGCTGTTTGAGTGATTGGCTGATCTTGGGTTTTGGTAACAACAACCCCATTTAGGATAGTTTTTAAGAGTAACAGATGAAATATTTGCTTTTTCTACATGAAATGAAATAACCACTTAAAAAATCCAAAATTTACTCTTAAAGCAATTGCTTAATAGTAAATATGCAACCCACCACAGAATTAAAATAAAAATGTAATAAATAATTAGATATTTTGTTTCTTTGGTAAGCAACACCATGCATTTTAAAATTTCTGTATTTCTAGATATTTGAGATTATGCTTACATCTTCAAAGATATT
This sequence comes from Ursus americanus, assembly GCF_024610735.1. Taxonomy (NCBI): domain Eukaryota; kingdom Metazoa; phylum Chordata; class Mammalia; order Carnivora; family Ursidae; genus Ursus; species Ursus americanus. Next base: position 60,588,490 of record NC_142139.1, read on the forward strand.
CAGGTGTAGGGTAACATCATATGCAAAACAAAAGTTGCCAAATTTTCATGAGTTTTCACTTTTCATAAAATATTTGGCAATCTGAAGGTGTGTTCTTTTTTTGAATTTGTAAACCTGAGGACAACCATATTTTATCAAATGCAAATCCTAGAGTGGGTGTAGTACAATATAGATGCTAAAAGTTTTAGAAATGCTTAAAAATGAGTACTTTATTCCCACATTATAGTTTTGTTCTGGCCATTTCTGAATCTATTGATATATTATTTTCTCTGTGAAATTAGCTTGCTATTTATATTCAATTACTTTCGTGGCAGGAGAGTTATTTCAACTGATGAAAACTCATGGAGTAAAGTGTCTTTACCAATACCATTTTATAGAACAAGAACAAAAACAGAGATCTCTCTCATTTTCATTCAGACCCTGAGCTCTCACTGCGTGACATACAACACACTGCTTACTGCAAATGATACCATCTCAAAGGCAAAGTCTCTTTCATGGAGGCATATTATTTTCTCCTAGTTCTTATACCCATTCACCAGCTGAAACCCACTGAGTGACTTCTGTTGAAATCATGTGGGAATAGCTCAGGAGACATCCCCAAGTCTCTGACCTATGAAATTATGGACTATAATAAAGTGGACTTTTATAAACAGCTAAGTTTTGGGGTAGTTTGGTACGCAGCAATAATTGAGATGGAATTAGGTACCTAGAAATGGATACTGCAGTAAGAAAAAACTTAAAACACGTGCAGTTGGCTTTGGGACGAGGCCAAAGGCAGAAGCCTGTGGGCTTTGGAGACTTTTGTGGTGGCTAAAAGGATGAGGAAGAAATTGTTATCAGAAGATGGAGACAAACCCCAACCACTGTCATCTCAGTAATGTGGAAAACAGAAAATCCAACTAACTAACTATTGTATTTAGCTAAGGAGATTTCCTGCCAAAAGCTTGAAAATGTTACTTCCCTTGTTTATGGGCTCTGGATAAAGATCTTCTCAAGGGATAAGGCTGTGAAACCCTTGTTTTTACTCTGGGAGATAGAAAAGTTGACTCATCAATTTTCTGAGCTAGATTAAAAGGTTTCTAAGAATCTTAAGAGCATTCTCCCACAGAATCTTGATTCCCAGTCTAAAGTTGGGAAATCTAGGTGCCCACAAAAATGATAAGAGAATTCAATGAGTAGAAGTACCATCAGCTTCTATTAAAATGGATAAGTACAGTTCAAAATGCAGACAGCTTAAAAAATTCTCAAATTTCTCTGAGCAGGATGTGGAATGAAAGTCTACTCAGCAGCAAACATAGTCCATTTTTTATAGAAAAGTACAGAAGACTCAGAAGGCAAAACTGGGAGCCCAAATGGTGAAGTCAAAATCCACAAAGAATCATTTGCAGGGAATAGGACTGGACTCCAATCATGTAACTGGAGGGAGGTGCTTGCCTAGACTCTAGAACTGCTAAGAACCAGTGATTACAAGGAGGGTGGTACTTCCCAGCCCTCCCCACATTTGAATGAGATTGTCTACTTCAGTCACCCTATTCTCGCAGCACCTTTGCATGTTGACTAGGTGGAATGGATAACTTCCTCTTGAATCCTCTTGATCTTTTGACAAAGAGGAAACTATCAAGATTGACCCTTGGGGAGCCTAATTTACCCTTGGACCTTATTTAGATGGCAAGATCCCAGATTTTAAGACAATGTCATAATGAGGCAAGGAAGCTGGGGTTTTTTGGAAGGGGTGTGTGTATTTTGCATGTTAGAAGAATATAAATAATTGTCACGAGAAGGAAGATTGCATGAGATTAAAGATGGCCAAGAGGTCTTGCAGTTTTTACCCTGTCTCTTGAAACTCTGGGGCAAGCCGGCTACCTCGTTTATACCCCTGATACCCCTAACACCCCTGATAAGCCATGTGAGAGAAGCCACATGCAGGTCCTTTTTAAATTTTTTTTTAATTCAGAGAAAGCTTACAAATACAGTTCTAACAACTCTGCATATTATCAGAATACAGAATAGATCCTTTACCCACAGATATTCCCTCATGCTGCTCTTTATAATTAAGCCATTTCTGCACCTATCCCTTTAAAACCAGTGATATATTCTTCATACCTGTCATTTTGCCTTTTTTAGAATGTTACATAAATGGAATTATACAATATTTAACTTTTTAAGTCTGGCTGCTTACTTAGCTTAAGTTATTTTGTGTATCAGTTTATTCCTTCAAGTTGCTCAGTAGAATTCCATTGTATGGACAAGCCAGTGTTTATTTGCCTGCTGATGGACTTCTGGTGTTTTCCCAGTATTTTATGATTTTAGAAAATTCTTCTGTATGCATTTGTGTACAGGTTTTTAAGTAAGCACAAGTTCTTGTGTCTCTTAAATCCCATCTAGGAGTAGAATTACTGGCTCATATGTGAAGTGTATGTTTACAGGTAGAAGCAAATAAACTTTTTCTAGATTGGCTGGACAATTTGCACTCTCACCAACAATATGTGAGACTTACAGTTGTTCCAGTATCCTTACCAGTACTTGGTATTCTCAGACTTTATTAAAATTTAATTTTAGCTTTTCTAATATGTGTGTAGTGATAACTTATTATGCTTTTAATTTGAATTTTAATGACTAATAATTTTGAGTTTTTTGTGAGCATATTTGTAATATATATATATACACACATACATATATATATATATATATTTAACGAAGTATCTATATAAATCATTTGCCCATTAAATTTTTTTTCTTACTGCTTTGAGAATTCTTTATATATTCTAGATACATGTTCTCTGACAGATAGGAGATTTGCAAATATTTTTCCCCCACAGCATATAGGTTTTCTTCTATTAAGAGTATCTTTCACAGAAGTTCTTAATTATGAAAAAGTTCACTTTATCATCATATTTTATAATGTGTGCTTTTGGTTTTATATCTAAGAATCTTTGGCTAAGATCACTAGAGTTTTTGTTTTCTTCTGGAAGTTTTAGAATGTTAGGTTTCATATTTAGGATTATGATCCATCATGGGTAATTTTGTATAAGGTATGAGTGCATGTTGAAGATAATTGTTTTTATTTTGTATGGTTGACAAAATGCTCTAGCACTAGTTGTTGAAAAGACTATACCTTTCTATTGAGTTGCTGGTACAACTTTTTCAAAACTCACTCAATCATGTGTGTGTGGGTCTCTTTCTAGACTCTATTCTCTGCCATTGATCTATGTGTCTAGCCTTCACTAATACCTGATTCTCTTGACTAGTGTCACTTTATAGTGAATTTTAATATTGGGTGATTCAAGTCCTCTAACTTGGTTCATTCTTTTCAAAATTATTTTGGCAATTGAAAATTTTTTTCCTTTCTTTATGGATTTGAGAGTTAGCTTACCTATACCTGAAAAAGTTCCTATTGATACTTTAATTGAAATTGCATTAAAACTATAGATCAGTTTGAAGAGAACTGACATCTAAGCAATGTGTTGAGTCTTCTGATTTATAAGCAATGCACATCTATTCCTCCCTTTGATCTCTTTTATCAGTATTTTATAGTTCTCAGCCCATAGATCCAGCATATGTTCTTTTTTTATAATAATATTTTTTATTATATTATGTTAGTCACCATACAGTACATCCCTAGTTTTTGATGTAAAGTTCCATGATTCATTACTTGTGTATAACACCCACTGTACCATGCAATACGTGCCCTCCTTAATACCCATCACCAGCCTATCCCGTACCCCCGCCCCTGAAGCCCTCAGTTTGTTTCTCAGAGTCCATAGTCTCTCATGGTTCATTCCCCCTTCTGTTTACCCCCCTTTCTTCTTCCCTTTCTTCCCCTACCCATCTTCCTACTTCTTATGTTCCATAAATGAGTGAAACCATATGATAATTGTCTTTCTCTGCTTGACTTATTTCACTTAGCATTATCTCCTCCAGTCCCGTCCACGTTGCAGCAAATGTTGAGAAATCGGCATATGTTCTGTTAGATGTATGTAACTATTGCATTTTATTTGAAAATTTTATTTCTGTATTAAGGTGAGATAAAACTGAGTGTGCTTATGATTTTATATTTTCTTAATTGGGGGAACAACTAAATAAATTTTAAATACAGACAATATATTTGACAAGCTGTGTTGTGAAACTATTTCTCAAATAAAGGCATTAAATGAATATAAGTACTACATCTGAGTATATTTGGGCTGAAATATATATGCATTTTAATTCAAAGAAATTACAATTGGGAATATCTTTCATTTAGCAGCATTTTTTTCATTTTTCCAAGTACTGTAGAGCAAATATGTTATCAATGAAAAATATTGTTCTACTAGGAGTCATTTGAATGTTTCAATGCTTTCTAATTTAGTAATCATAAAATTCAACATTAAAGAAGATTTCAGGTAATTTTATGAAAAAAACACCTTAAAACTAAAAGTAACAAAACCATATAGGAAAAATAACTCATTTTCCAGAAAAACATCAATGATGCAGTATTAGAAACATATATATTTAAGTACTAAGAAATATGACTGCCAAGACAGTATTCTGCCTCTGCTATATTTTAATAGTCAGATAATTTACCTTTAAAAAGTTTGATTTTTTTGTTTGAATACATGCACATACATATAGGCATACATAATTTTCATTTTATAATAAATTTTATTTTATTAGTTGAAAGTGGTTTAAACAAATATTTTGTAAATTCTCAATATAGTAAAACTAATTTGTTAAGCAATAAATAATTTTCAAAAATGAATCTACATTATTTTAGTTCCTTCTTTTATTCTCAAATTTTTCCTATTTGGAAGGTAGATTGTATGGTCACCTTAACCTAAAGCGTAGTGAATATAATATAATGACCCTTATAAAGCCAGCTGTCCAAACATCTAAATATCCATAGGATCAGTTGTAATTTATAGGTACATATAGACTCTATTCTGAATGTAAAAGTAGTGCAAATATCTGCATTCAGAGTTCAAACATTGAATCAATTATCTTTTGCTGGGTAACAAACCACCCAAAACTTAGTGGCATAAAACAGCAGTTTTATTAGCTCACAGTTCTATGGATCAGCAAAATGGGCTAAGATCAGCTGGGATAAGATGGAATTCTGTTGGGTCTTGCCTGTGATCACTCATACAACTCTAATTATTTGGTTGCTTGGTTGGGTGGAATGATCTAAGATGTCTCAATCTTAGGTCTAATCTTTACTTGCTGACTATTGACAGAGGCACGTTGGTTCTGCTTCACGTGATTTTTTATTATCCATTGGATTAGAAAGTCTTTACACGTCAGTCTTGGTGTTCTAAGATGGTAAAAGCAGAGACTGCAATGCCTGTCCAGGTTTAGGCTCAGCTCAGCAAATTGTGTAGTGTTGCCTTTGCCACGCTGTTTTTGATTAAACCAAGTAACACGACCAGTCCAGGTTCAAAGAGAGGGGAAATAAAATTGATTCCACCTTCTTTTTTTTTTTTTTAAGATTTTATTTATTTATTTGACAGATAGAGACAGGCAGCGAGAGAGGGAACACAAGCAGGGGGAGTGGGAGAGGAAGAAGCAGGCTCATAGCGGAGGAGCCTGATGTGGGGCTCGATCCCATAACGCCGGGATCACGCCATGAGCCGAAGGCAGACGCTTAACTGCTGTGCCACCCAGGCGCCCCTGATTCCACCTTCTGATGAGAGGAAGGGAAAAGTCGCATTTCAAAGAGGTGTGCAAAGAGGTATGGGAGGAGATCCTTGCAAATAATTTACCTTAAGGCATTAGGGGAATGGATGGAAAAGATGGTAAAAGGTCAGGAATAGGCGCATGAGAAAAGTTGGCCTGCATTTTTCTCCAATATGCATATCTCCTAGAGATATTACTACTTTAAATCATTGCATTTTCTTTGTAGTAAAATAATTTAAAAATATTATTTAAGAAAATTTATACATCAGTCAGACATATTATAGGAAATAATAGCTTGACAACTTTTCTTTCTTCTGACTAGACACCTTTCTCACAAGAAGAAGGATCACAAAGTATTTTAAAAATAGAGACTTCTTGTTTCCATTTATAGCCTCAAAATCACAAATACTTTATTATTAAGGAATATGTAGGAAAAAACCTAAGGAGGGCAATGTAACAAGGGTATTCTATATTTTAATCAGTTGGGTATTACTTTAAAACTAGAAGAATGATATCATTTTATGGTGCAGACTAGGAAGAACAGATCCAAAAATGTATAAAGTAAGAGATTATTTGTTCATCTCTGAGTTTTGTTTAGCTTTGAATCCAAATGAGTAAAACTGTCCTTTTCTCAGCATACAGCATAATTAGCATTAGCTAAAAATTTCCTAGCACAGTTTTTGTAAGAGTAAGATTTAAAAAAAAAAAAAAGTATGACAAAACATAACTCAAAAATCGTTTTTAAATGAGAGAAATAGGAAGAAAATATCTTCAAGTTTTAACAAATGTTCTTCATTAGGAAGCTGAAAGGCACAAAATTGAATCAGTGGTTCAGTATTTGCAGGCATAGTAACCAGGAGCATATCTAAATCACTTGGGGCTAAGAGGATCTATTGTCCAATGTTTTAAATATGAGCTATTTTGAGAAATATGATTTGAAGAATAAGAGCACTAAAGCTTGCTTCAAGTACTGAATTGGTCAGAATGAATTTAGTTTTATAACATATTCCACAGTAACTGTAGTACTCAAAATTGTCGAGGGCAAACAATTTAGCCCTAGTAAGTAATAAGAAATAGAAGCCTCAGCAAAGAAAGAGGATTACAAAAACATATTGCATTCTGAATCTAACGGCCAATAGGTTTTTATAGGGAAAGATACTGCTAAACTCATACAGAAATTTAAGAAGGTAAAATAATCTCCCTCTTCTGTTTGAAATATTTGCTTTTTCCGTTCTGCTCAAGAGTAAAAGGAAGGTAGAGGGAAATTCAGATTTGCAATGTAAGTCATTTGCAGTTGTAAAGCCTCCATGATCACAGCAGACAAATGACAGCTCTTAAAGCCTGTCTGCTGGCATTTCATCACTTTTCACAGAAGGACAAAAACTACTAGAAGAGAATTTCTATGAATACATCATTTGTTTTCTTAAGTTATCCTGATCCTTGTAAAACCCAGTCCGCATCCTGAGGAGCAGAGTTGAAGGGAAGGGATGGCCATAGAAGAGAGATGCCAGATTATTGGAGGCCCATTCTGTTGGCTCTTTTGTTTTGCCTTACCTTCCCTATTTCACAGAAGCAAGAAAGAACAATCTATTTGATTGTATGAAGCTCCATATAGGTGGTGGACCTAAAAATATTTCTTTGGGAAATCCAGAAATAAGGTATTTCCTCATTCTAATTTTAGATTTACAGAAAGGTTGCACAAATAGTACAGATTGTTTCTGTAAACCTTTCACCCACCTTCCCTTCATGTGATATCTTATATAGCAATAGCGTAGTTTTTGAAACCAGAAAACTAACATTGATACAATACTATTAACCTGTCTACAGACTTACTGTGAATTTCATGAGTTTTCTCTCTAATGTCCTTTTTTCATTTTTCTGGCCTAGGATACAATCCAAGATCTCAGATTGCATTTAGCTGTCCATAGTCTCTTCCAATCTGTGACAGTCCCGCAGCCTTTTTTTTTTTCATCTTTCATGTCCTTGATGCTTTTGAAGCCAGTCAATTTATAGAATGCTCCTCAGTTTGAGTTTATGTCATGTTTTCTCACAATTAGATCGGTATTATTCATTTTTAACAAGAATATCACAAAAAGGATACTCTTCCTTTCTCATTGCATCATTTCAGTGGCATTCGATATTGACATGTCTCATTACTCGTGATGTTAAGCTTGATTACTTTGGTAAGGTGGTATCTGCCAGGTTTATTCACAGTCAAGTCATAGTGAAGTTTATTTGTTACTGTTTGCATTAGACCTTGGATTTCCCAACCCAAATCCTGGCTGAGTTCAATTATTTATTTGTTTCTGGCGAGATGAAACATTGCCACGTTTCTATAAGTCAGAGCCATACAAAATTATTCTCATAGATGCCTAGGGCATTTACAAAACATTTTGTCATTTCTGAAATTTGAATGTTACGTAAAATAGATATTTACAAGTGTTGCTATCATTTTCAGTCAAAAAGTGTTGTTAAAACAGTGGTGTGTCTTAAAAGTGACAGTATCTTAGAATGACATACGAACTCCCAGAAAGAATGAAGCCTTAAAGTTGAAGAATTTAAGTCTATCTGGGTTATGTTCAGAATTTATATTTTACATAAGTGTGACTAAACTATAATGACTCTGCTGGGATATGTTCCATTATTAGTCATTAAATATTCTGATTTTTCTCTACATGGTTCTTTCTTTGAAGAGGCAATATAAATTGTATGTTTTTAAGGTGTACAACATGATGATCTGATACACATATACATAGAATGATGATTACAGTTGAGCCAATTAACCTATCTCCTCACATATTTACATTTTTATGTGTGCGATGAGAGCACCTAAAATCTACTCTCTTAGAGTAGATTATCCACTGTCCAATGCAGTACTATTAACTATAGTTATCACTCTGTACAAGAGATCTTTAGACTTACTCATCCTATATTATTGTAACCTTGTGCCCTTTGACCAATGTCTTCCCATTTCTGCAGTTATAGTAGCATTGAGTTTTTCTTCAGCAGAGTTAGGAGTTCCAATTTCCTGTCACTAGTTTCATGCTTGTTGAAGGAATAAATGTAGAATATTTAGTAAATAGTACATATCTGGTACTTCATGGTGGCCCAGTTGCTGCCATAGTTTGTTGATTCCTACATTTCAGCAGTGTGTTTTCCTGGAACCTCCTGTCTTCCCAACTTCCTGAATCAGGCAGGGGACAGTTTTGCTGACAAGCCAAATCTATAGTATAATTCTTTTTTCGTTTTCCAGTAATTTTATGCCTCTCTAATTTCCAGTGTTGTCCTTTGTTTTGTTTTGGTTTTTTTTGGTGAAGTGGTTTCTATTATAACCACTGAACACCAACTGGATTAATATTTGTCACCAGGGGTAAGCTGCAAGAGGAACCATGGACTGTTCAGCTGGCCTGTTTTTATTTGAAAGCCATGCATATTTCAATTCCTGTAAGGAAAAAACACTAGCAGTACATGGAAATCAGTGGTAAAAGTAACTGAAATTTTTACCTACAGCCATTCAAAATGAAGTGTATGATTTTGCAGACCAAGTGCTAAAGCCATAGTAAAATATAATGCCATAGGCATGAAGGACTCAAGAAATGAGAAGTGAGCTGTTTGCTTTTAATTGGGAGTTTAAAGAAAAAATATCCAGTTCAGAAATTTAAATTCTTGGGTTAAGGCATGGCTGGAGAACCATGGATTTTTTTCGTGATTTTCCTCAGTGTATCTAATCTTCTGTACCTTTATGGACAAGGGTTCAATGGCTGAAAACCAGATGCAAAGGATGACTCTGTGTGTTACTAAACCAGAAAGCACATTATATTCATTCTCTTGCAAGGTGATGTATATATGATATTAGGGTCTGGATCAGAAGGAGTGAAACTTCAACTATTAGAAAGGTAAAAAAAAAATTAAAAAAATAATGGGAGGACTTGGAAAGCTCCAAGTATTCTGAGCAACAAAACTCCACAGCCCCTGTGTTTACAGAAGCAGCTCCTCCTCCCCAGTGCGATGAGAGATATGCCTATTCTCATTGTACTCCACCTCTAGCAACCATCATTGCCCCCACACCTGTACCTAAGATTAGATCTCTGACAGCATCCAGGAAACCAATTATAGTCAATCCCAAGAAGAGAAGTTCCACACCCCAAAGAATTGTTAGGTGTTTCTAATTTATATGTGCATAAACACTTACACGGAATAATAGATTCTGAGAGTACTAGACCACGGAGTGTCGAAATAAACTTTTGGGATAGATTAAATTTATTGATACAGGAAAGAGATCCAGAGATCCTGGATTCAGTGTGCTAGATAGCTAATAGTGGTTCCAATTGTTTGCTCATTTGGTTAACAGAATGCTGGAAACAGCAGGGACTTGCGCCGATAAAGTTGGTATACTATACATTTGTTAGTCAATTATAGAACGAGATATCCAAAGACTTAGGAAATAAGGGACACAGAAATTTTAAATGTGTGACTAATTCATTCATTTCCCACAACTATGTACCCCAAGACGGCCCATTTATCAGGGCTTTGAAAAATACACTGGTGAGTGAAGGAACATTTTAAAACAGCACTGTGATGGCTGTCCTCTTAAGCTAGGGATATTGCCGCTGAAATGTGCTCCCAGATTTCAGTAGTAATGAAAGTTGTCAGAGTGACAGATATCACTTAGCATTATTTACTTAATCCCAGAGGCAAAATAGACATGATTACATAACTGGAGCAGAGCTGGAGTGGGTATTCAGAACACGTGAATCATAGTGATCTTTGATTGTAGATGGCTGATTCATAGACTTGAAATAAGTAGTTCATTAAGGAAGATTCTACTTGTTCTGAACAATCAAAAGAATCCTAGGGCTGACAAACAGGATTTATTTGAGTTACCAGGAGAGACACAAAACTTCATCTAATTAGAAAACATGAGTGAGTTCACAGATTCAAGCTCCTCTGGAGCAGGACATCGCCACTGCACGCCATGATGCTTCCTACAGAGACCCACAGCAATTTATATGGACTGCATGTTGAGGAACAGGAACTATGAAGAACAATGCTTCTGAGAATACTGGACCACCATTCTGAGTTAATTCCAGTTCCTAGACATACAAAATACTACTATTGTCAACTGGTCAGAGTAACAGCAGATGAAAGTCAGATAATAAAGAAATTTTGATGAGAATTTATCTCACATTGGTACCAATGGTTCTGTGAATCCATTCTGCTTTATTTTCTCATTTTCTAAGTGAATGGCTGGATAGATACAGAGTCACCAACTGCAGAATTCTCATGTAATCTCTTTGACCTGTGGAGCAAGAATTATGAAGGTGGGAAGACCCACATGGAATTCTCTAAAGCCCTTTTCTTGCCAATATTGTTAGTGATGAACAGTGTTGGATCCTGAGGGACCCAAAGAAATGAATAATTCCTTCAAATGACCTGTGTGATGGTGGGGTAGTGATTCCTTCAACACCCTCATTTAACTTTCCGTTTCTGGCCTACGCAGAAGACACTTGAATCTTGAGAAATTACAATGGATTTTCTTAATTTTATTCAGCTGATTACTTCAGTTATAGCTGTTATTTCCACGTATATACTCTCCTTGTTGGAGCAAACCAATAGAGCAATTGGCACCTGGTTTATGACTGATGTGTTAAGTACATTTCTTCTAAATTCTTAAGTAGAGATCATTAGGAGTATTAGCTTTTATCTGGTAGAAATGTCTTTGCCGTTTTGCAAAGAAGGAATAGATCCATTTTGCAGTCCAGTTGCCATAATTAAGTCTATGAGAACACTGATCATCCATCATCACAAGACATCCCAGTGGTCTACTATATTGAAGATATCATGCTGCTAGTATAAATAGGTGAGTAGAAAATAGCAGATATTTTTATAAGAGGCAGAGAATAGGAGATAAACCCCAAGAAAAGTCAACAAAGTTTTAGGGCACCAAGATATTAGAGCCTGTCTGGATATCTCTTTAAAAATGAAGGGCAGGTTGCTTCCCTCCCACCAAGAAAAAGTCTGCCTAGACATCTTTGAATTATGGTAGCAACTGACTAGACGTCTTTGAATTATGGTAGCAACATACACCACATTTGAATGATGATGCTTTGGCCCATTCATCAAGTAACCATGAAACCGCTGGTTTTGAATAACAATCAACCTAGAGCTGCCTTTACCAAACCTGCCCACATTTTTGTAAGTATTTTAATCTGCACTGTATTCATTTCCACATAAAATAACTAGTGTGTATTTTGCTGTTATGGAATTCAATGTTGAAAGATGGGAGAGAGAAAGAGATTTGAAATTAACATCAGAGGTTGAAATGGTTGAGATATTTGAATTTGCTCAAACTCTGGAGCAGATTTCATGTTTTGGCCAAGTCCCAGGTATATCCATGGAGGTGGGTGATTGAACTTAAGTGAAAAAGATGCTTATTAAAGATGAGAAGGTTCAGGGGATGAAGGTGTTGGATGTTGCAACCACTTAGAATTAAGGCAGATGGAGAAGACTCTGGATCAGCTCCTCAAGTCCTAGATGGATGGAGTAACCACAACACAGGCATATGATGAATGTAAGCAGGGAAGGAGTGTGGATAGTCAAAGATAATAGCTTCAAAGCAGGATGGAAGAGGAAGTGTCTGGGAGTGGAATGAAGAAGTGAGGAAAACTTCTTGACCGAAGTTCATGGGTTATGGGAGACCTTTTCAAGGATTGAAGTAGTGAGAGGAGTCCTCCTTCAGTGACACCAAGAAAATGAAGATACTCTTCATCAAAAAGGCTGTGGGGGAAGGAGCAGGTAGGAGGGGAAAAATTTAAGTTGTCAACTAAGAAACAGTGATTCCAGAGGGGATGGTGGACAAATTAAGGAGGGAGAGAGGAAGTGGGAGATGGATCATAGGTGAAGAAAGCATGCCCCAGAATGATTTCATCAAGTGCTGTGCATAAAAATACATGGAATGTGAAACATGACATCAGCAACCAGCAACAAGCTTCTGAAAAAATAACCCTCAAGACACATCCTGGTTAATGGGGGTGGGAGGAAGAGCAAGGTAGAGGCCTGGTGTCTGGGTTCTGGGCATCTCTCCATTGGAAGCTTAACTAATAGGGGGTTGATCTTCAAGCTCTTGTGGATATTTTCAGGCAATTCTTAAAAAATGTCTCATGAAGAACTTTACCCTCAGAGGTCTAAGATACAGTTTCTTGTCCTATTTTTGAGTAAATTATTCCTTTATAAAACCTTCTTCTGGCATAGCCATGACAGTAATGTCATAAGTACAATGGCTATCTCACAAAGATTTGTTGACACTGGAACAGGGCTTGAGGAATGAACTACATGGGAAATATTTGAGATCAATTTTATTAAATAGTGAAAGATATGATACAATAATGGTTATATGAGTAAAAGCAAAACATAAATATCATCACTGAAGTAGAAAAGGAAAAAAACCTGGCCCTTGTGTCAGACATGGAAAATAAATCTGAAACAAATCTGTATGTATTTACGATTAGTCTAAAGGGTTTTTTTTGTGTGTGTGTGCGTGTGTGTGTGTGTGTGCAGGCACACATAGAAAGTTTGAAAAATAGGGGCGCCTGGGTGGCGCAGTTGTTAAGCGTCTGCCTTTGGCTCAGGGCATGATCCCAGCGTTCTGGGATCAAGCCCCACATCAGGCTTTTCTGCTGGGAGCCTGCTTCTTCCTCTCCCACTCCCCCTGCTTGTGTTCCCTCTCTCGCTGGCTGTCTCTGTCAAATAAATAAATAAATCTTAAAAAAAAAAAAGTTTGAAAAATAACATCTAAAAAAAAAGACGTTAACACATTAATAAGACAGAAAATGTAGCTTGGTTTCCAGTCCATATGCTTTACTAGTTTTGCAAATAGCTAGGGGCATAAAAATGTATCCCTTCCCCATCAGAATGCACAGTGCTTTTGTCCCATTTTCTCCTGCTGTTCTGTATGCTACCAAGCAACGAGGATAAAAATATTAGCCTTGGGCAATTGGACTCATGAGCACCCCTATAAATATGTACTTTGGAGTATACATTCTCAACAACAACAATATTCTTCCCAAGGGAGTAAAACTCAGTTCTTGGTAAATGAAAAAAGAATGTTACTTCTTTTACATATAATTCAGAGATATACTTAGAGTATATAAACAGATACATGATATATCAGAAAGTATTAAAATTTCATAGGGAGGGCAATTAGGGAAAACGATGTCTAAAAAGGCTCATTGGAGGCATAATGGAGAAACAAATGGCTGAGAAACGTTGCCTTACAGAAAACTAAAGAAAAAAAGTGAAGCAGAGCTTATTCATTTCTTTTTGGATCAGCTGTCAAATATTGATTAATCATATTTAATTTTATAGCACATGGGTGAGGAATAGCAATTATCTTAATAATAAGTTAAAATATGATAAAGAGTAAAATATACTTAGAATTCTTAACCATTTTAGTGGCTGTTTCTTGGGATATGTACATGACACACATTTAATACAGGATATATTAGAATTAAATGAGCATCAAAAGAGTGATGAGCAGAAACCACAAGAAGACCTCATATGGACAAAAAATGATTTTAGAAAAGAGAAAATCAGTGAAAGAACAACCTAAAGCAAACAAAAAAAATGACTTTCACCAAAGAAAGGGGTTGAATTTCATCCCATTAGCTCAGAGAGGGATCAGTCGTTCTCTTACTACCTCTGGGAAGGGGGAGTCATGCACTAGGCCAGAGGCTTCCTCAAAGTCTGGAAGTGACACATCACCTCCTAACACCCTTAAGGGATGGAGGCAATTCCAGGGGAGAGAGAGCGGGATGAGAGTTCGGAGAGGGAAAAGTAGAGGGGAATTCTGCACTAATTCCAAAAATCTGTAGAATTCAGAAGAGTCCTGGGGTTAGAAGACTTAATGGAGGAGAAAGCACTCCCAAATTTTCCCCAAGGGGAAAAATAAGACTTCAGTATTATCTATAGATGAAGTGAATAGGTTTCTGGTGAAGGTTGCCCAGGACTCATCTGTGAATATTTGTAGTTTATCTACTTCATGTTGATATATGTTATAAGCTCATTTTTGTTAATGAAACCTCTTAATATAACTTTATGAAAGGATTATTTGTCTAATGCTTTAGCTAATCTCTAGAGAGTTGGCAATATTCCAAAAAACTACTAAGGGAGAAATTTTTAAAAGAAATTTTAAAAGAAATTTTTAAATTTTTAAATTTTAAAAGATGGTGCAGATCATATATTACTATGATATATATATATATATTCATAATAAATCTATATACCTTCATGCTCTCCCATAGAACAGTTTGTTATCAAGCCTTCTTGATGAGATTGAGAAAAAAATTACTTTCCTTATTTATTTATTTATTTATTTATTTATTTATTTATTTATTTTAAGATTTTATTTATTTGACAGAGATAGAGACAGCCAGCGAGAGAGGGAACACAAGCAGGGGGAGTGGGAGAGGAAGAAGCAGGCTCATAGTGGAAGAGCCTGATGTGGGGCTCGATCCCAGAACACCAGGATCACGCCCTGAGCCGAAGGCAGACGCTTAACCGCTGTGCCACCCAGGCGCCCCTCCTTATGTATTTAAAACCAAATTTTTGAAGTCTAAATTCATTTGATACACACACACACACACACACACACACACACACCACACACGTCATTGTTATGTAGGAATTTTCCATTTTCCAACTGACTCCCTAAAAACATGAACGCCTTAACTATATGCCTGTATCTGTTCTATTTGACAGGGCACTTGTGGCACAGCCCCAGGTCCCTGTCGTCTGGCTTGTTTGAGCCCATGTGAAGTATAGTTAGTTGGCTTGTTTTGTAGATAGGCTGCTAGTTTCATCACAGCAATGAAACTGTGGTCTAGAGAGTGTCAGTGCTAACTTTAACTCATTCATCTGTCAGAGATTCAGCATCACAGCTGAAGAGCTATTTGCAATTTAAATTGATTGCCAAGTACTTAACATTAATTGACATGCTAAATTCATGACTAAGTAACAAATTATGACTAGTGCCAATCATCTTAGATAACACAATTCCCTATCTTGCTGCCCATTTTATCTTTAGAGGTTGAAATGACATTTTGGAGTGTATTCTTTTAGAAAATCAAATTCTCTTAGAAAAAGTTTCCTGATAATAAATACCTTGAAGATGAATACCATTGCTATGAACTGTTCATGAGAATCAGATATTTTCTGTGCCATGTTAGGTGGCCAACAAGTGCTTAATTGATCTGGTAGCAGTGAATTCTATACAACATCTTCCTCTAGAGAGGACCACGTACAGATAATAGGCATTTTCCATTACAAATTAGTTTTAGTAGGCAGAGACGAGAGTTAAATTGACACTACATTTACCCCTACAATCTCCCTCATTTTTTCTTAACCCAAATATTTCAAATGCATAAACAAAATACAATTAACCTTTTAGTCTGCATAGCCAGAGTAACAGGAAATTCTACAAAATTCTGCAAAAACATGTGGGTCCAATAAAAGAGAGAAATTGCAAAAGTTTGTGCCTGACAACCCCCTTCTCCACATAAAGCTTTCTTTCCATTGTTATTAGTTTCTCTTTGGCACTTCCCCCCATAGAATTGGAAATATGCTTTTAAATATCATATTCATTTTAACAATATTGCAGCATAATTAGGCAATTGTATTCTTTGTGGTATTCTTTATAAGAAATGTTACCTGTATGAACAGGATCTGCAAAGAGTCTCTTTTTGAGGCATGATGAATATAAGGATGCTCCTGTGAATGACTACACCAAGCAGAGATTTATTCGTATTTCTGATGGGGTCACCAGGATGTGTAACCTTCATGCATACCTATCTTTCTGCAACCTTTCCCATAAATATGCCCGATTTCCTATTCATGCTTATAAATGATAGTTCAGAACACATTCATGCTGCCACTCACTGGTTACTCATGCTTGAAATTAAAAATCTTTCAGACCAGTGCCATTGCTGTATTTGGCTAGACTTTACCCATTACTCAAAGTAAGAAAAATAAGACAGTGAGGATAAGATGTTAACAGACATAATCTTAATGTTAAATGAATAGTAGGATACTCTCAGGCTTTCCTAAAAGGAAATGGAATAGAGTCCGTATCATCATATGCTACATTAATATTATTAAATCTAGAAATATGAATTACACGGGAATAGTCATTGATACTGTTATGATACTCAATAAATGAACCTTTACAAGTACTTAAGTCATTGACAATAGGTACAAAGGACCAATGACTCATTTTTGGAAAAATTTACAAAAAGACAGAAAAAAAATGGACTTTCCTTCAAATTACACACATTTCCTTCTAATTGTCATTAAAAAATGCTGTTAAAATTAGTTGATATCTGAAATATTTGCTACTTATGTTTTAGATTTTTAAACATTATTCTTGATTACCATAAACACTATAAAATAGGAGCTCTAATTTCTTATCGTAGAGAACTCTCCATACAATTTTTTTTTTTAAAGAGAGCAAGAAAAAGAGCACGTGTCCGCATGTGTGTGCACAAGTGGGGTAGGGGTAAGGACAGAAGGAGAGAGAGAGAATCTTAAGCAGGCTCAAGACTCAGCACAGAGCCCATTGGGGATTGATCTCACAACCCTGAGATCATGACCTGAACCAAAGAGTCAGATGCTTAATTGCTTGAGCCACCCAGAGTCCCCCATATAAAATTTTAATGTTTTAATGAACCTATCTATCAATACAGCTGAAAAAGCAAATACTTTTTGAGGAAAGATAAAATTGCAAGGAAATTTTTGAATAAAAAAGCCATGTTCATTTGAGCAAAGTTAGCAAACAGTAACTTGATTATACAATTTGTTACTTAGTTCATATTTAAGAGAATATAGCACCAATTTAAAACAGTGACCAGGACTCAGAAGTGAAAAAATAGATCATATTGGAGGGGCCTGGGTGGTTGAGTCAGTTAAGGGTCTGACTTTGGCTCAGGTCATGATCTCAGGGTCCTGGGATTGAGCCTCATGTTGGGCTCCTTGCTCAGCAGAGAGTCTGTTTCTCCCTCTCCCTCTGCTCCTCCCCCTGCTTCTGCACTCTCTCTATCTCTCAAATAAATAAATAAAAATCTTAAAACAATAGATCATATTGCAAAGTAATACAAATAACAAAGAGTTTATACACTGTGACAAGGACACAGTAGCAAAGTTTTCTTTCTGGAAAAAATACTCTTTGTTAGCCAGAATATATGTATACATATATTTCAACAATGTATATTTAAGAGTCACTTTGTGCTAAGAATTATTCTAGTTGTTAATGGTATAATAAAGAATATTGCAGAGTGGATTGCTGCTCTATGGAGCCTATAATCAAAAAATTCTAAATCAATGTCTATGGACTCAAACAGACTATTAAAAAGATAAAGAAGACTTAAAACTAAATTGAATAAAATAATAGGATGTCGATGAAGTCTTTGTTAAATCAATACAAAAAGTTAAATGCCATCTTTAAAAGCCAAATAAAGTAGTATAAGAAAAACTTACTATCATTATTGTGTGTGAATGAATTGCCTTTATGTAAGTCATTGAGGTATTTGCTGTGAAGGAATATAAAATGGGTTGATATGAAATTGCAGCTTTTTGGGAATTTTTATGGATTTCCATAAAATTTATCCATGACAATTCTTAAGTAGAAGCAATGTGCAGCACAGAAATATAAAGAGATAGAAATTCTGATTGAGAGAATGAAGTACCAAATAGTGTAATAGGTTTTACAGAAAGAACAAATGGAGAAATAAAAATTGAATATTATTATTCTTAAAAGATTAACATATAGATTTAGAAAGATGCAAAAATTCCTAGCAAATAAAAGAAATCCATATGTAAACTAAGAACAAAAGGAGCTAAAACAAAATTATTAATGAAAGGAATGAAATGGTGGCATTAAAAAGATCCCTTCAGATGAAATGATATGGAATTGTAAATAAGTTTGTGTCAATAATTTGAAATTTTTAAAGAAATGCACAAATTTCTTAAAAAACAAAACTTTTGTAAAGTGTACACAGTAGAAAAAATGAATAGTCCTCTATCTTTTCAAGAATGGAATCTATAATTTTGATCTTTCCGCACGTAGATTGATCAGCACAGATGGCATTACTAGTAAATTTTACCAAATACTTATGGAAGAAATGATGACAGTTTTACACAAACTGTTTAACAGAGAAGGGGAAGATTAAATATTTCCCAACTAATTTTTTGAAACTAGCATAATACTGATACCACACACTGCTCTTGACAATGCAAGAAAATTATAGTTCAATATCCAAAATGAATATAGCAGCAAAAATCCTAAACCAAATATCAGAAAATTAAATCCAGCAATACATAAAAAGATGAATCAATTATAATAAAATGGGGTTTATCCCAGAACTGCAAAGATGATTTTCTATTTGAAAATCAATATATATTTGATTGATTTGACTATAACTCATAATACTAACAGAATGAAAGAGAAAAGTCAATCATTTCCATGAATGCTGAGATAGCACTGGATAAAATTTAAGGCCTGTTTGTGACTAAAAAACTCCCCAAAAACAAACAAAAAATACCCTAGTGTACAAGTAATGGAAGAAAATTTCCTCAATCTGATAAACAGCACTTAGGAGAATGCTGCGGTTAATACCATTCTTTTTTTTTTTTTTTTTTGAGATTGTATTTATTTCAGAGAGAGAGAGCAAACATGAGCAGGGTGGGAGAGTAGAGAGAGAAGCAGGTTTCCCACTGAGCAGAGAGACCAACTTGGGGCTTGATCCCAGGACCCTGGGATCATGACCTGAGCTGAAGGCCGATGCTCCTGAGCCACCCAGGAGCACCAGTTAACAGCATTCTTAATTTCAAAATATTGCATGCTTTCTCACTGACATCAGAAAAAAAAAAACAAAGATGGTCATTCTCTATCCATTTTATTTATCATTGTACAGGACTTGTGAACCAGTGCAATAAGATAGAAGGGAAAGGGAGGGAAAGAGGAGGAGAGGGAGAGAGGGAGGAAGAGAGGTTTAAAGCATAAAGATTGGAAAAAGCATTTTCAAGACACTAAAGGCATTCTAAAGGCAAAAAAAAAAATAAATAAAACATAAAGATTGGAAAGGAAGATGTACAAATGTCTTGACAGTTTGTTGAACATATTCATAGAAAACACAAAGAAATTGGCAAACCACTACTAAAACTACCTAGGTTATCGAGTTCTTAGGATATATGTCAATATTCCAAGATATAATTGTCTATATATTCATAGAAACATTTGGAAAATAAAATTTAAATTATAACATTTGCACACACACACACACACACATTTCTAAGCTCTGTCTGCTGGGAAGGCCTAGAAGCAATGACACTTGTGTAGCAATGACCATACCTAGTAACCAGATCTGGGTTTCTAATACTGTTCTTCAATAAAAGGAACTAAGGAATCCTTGGAGAAATTGCTGATTCTAGGGCTGGAGCAGGGAATATACCAGATGAGTCTGGAACACCTTGTGGTGGCAGGATGCAAGAAAGTACACCACAAACAAAATGATGGGGATACGTGAAAAAGACACAAGAGTCAACTGAATGAGCACCCAATGGCCAAAACTGGAATGATGTGAACATCACAGATAATGTAGTACTGAATTATAACCCAAAGTGTAAAATCAATATCCATGAATCCATACTGGTATAAATAAATCATTGGACTCTGGGAAACAAACTGAGGGTTCCAGAAGGAAGGGGTTGGGAGGATGGGGTAACAGGGTGATGGGTATTAAGGAGGGCATGTATGATGATGAGCACTGGGTGTTACATGCAACTAATGAATCGTTGAAGCCTACATCAAAAACTAATGGTGTACTGTATGTTGGCTAACTGAAGGTAATTTAAAAAAATCATTGGACAAATAAAACGGGGAAGGATAGATAAATGTCTTACATAGAAGAATGCCAAATAATATGCAGATATGATCCCCTCAAGGGGGTGGAGAATAATCATTCCCTATCCTTAAGTATGGTCTGTACACTACTTTTCCAAAGTATACTGTATGACGAAGGTGAAAAAACGATTAATATTACAATAGCGAAG
Source organism: Ursus americanus (assembly GCF_024610735.1). Classification (NCBI taxonomy): domain Eukaryota; kingdom Metazoa; phylum Chordata; class Mammalia; order Carnivora; family Ursidae; genus Ursus; species Ursus americanus. The sequence continues at coordinate 60,609,238 of NC_142139.1, forward strand.
TCTGACAAGTCCCTGCTAATGAGAGTATACACTATTCTAAGTGATAGTACACACCCTTGAGATAAAGTAAAGACAATGACACTTTACCTCTGTGTTCTTCCTTCCCAAATCTCATGATTCCAGCCTCGTCATAAGAAAAACATCAACTGAGAGATATTCCACAAAGTACCTGACCCATACTCAAAATTGTTAAGGACATAAAATACAAAGAAAGTGTAAGGAAACATGACACCAAAATATCATATAGTATCCCAGATTGGTCCTGGGACAGAAAAAAGACATTAGAAGTAATAAGGAAATACTAAAAAAAAGTATAGATTTCAGTTAATAATAATGTATCAAATGTTTGTTCATTTGTTGTGAAAATGTATCATACTAATGCAAGATATTAATAATAGAGGACACTGGAAGGAGGTATGGGGAGCTCTAAACTGTCTTGGCAACTTTTCTGTAGATCTGAAACTATTCTAGAATAAAAAACTATTTTTAAAAATTAAAAAATATAACATTTATTTATTTATTTATTTATTTATTTATTTATTTTAAAAGATTTTATTTATTTATTTATTTGACATAGAGAGAGAGAGCCAGCGAGAGAGGGAATACAAGCAGGGGGAGTGGGAGAGGAAGAAGCAGGCTCCCAGCAGAGGAGCCCGATGCGGGGCTGGATTCCAGGACCCTGGGATCACTCTGTGAGCCGAAGGCAAATGCTTAACGACTGAGCCACCCAGGTGTCCCAGAAAATGTAACATTTATGACCATACATCAATACTTAGGAAAAAACAAAATATATGACAAACTCTAAAAAAATGTAGGTGAGAATAACTGAAGAAGACAAATAAATTGATATACTAGTTCATGGATTAGATGATTAATACCTGTTTTGGGGGTTTCATATTTAATGATTTCTGTGTTCTGCAGAAAGAGGGTCTTAATTCTGGTAAGGGATATCTATACCAAACACAAGCAAACATCATATTTATTTTGGAAATACTAGAAATATCCCCTTTAAAGCCAAGGAACAATATAAATTTCACTCAATACTGTTTTTGCTAAAACAGCAAGACAAGTAAGAGATGGAAAGCATATAAGGACCAAGAGGAACAAATTAACATATTATTGCTAGATAAAATGATTGCATGAAGGAATTGGAAAGTCTTAGGGCTAAAATAAAAGCATATTAAAACAATGTAAAAAACAATCATATTCCTATATACCAGCAATAAAGAATTAGAAAATATAACTAAAATGTTGCAATTTTAAAAAATATATTTTAAAAATAAGGGGGAAATTATTAACATTAAAAGATATGAAGAAATTTATGAGAAATTGTATGTCTTTGTTAAATAATATTAATATTTAAGTAAAGGGAGAGATACATTATATTCATGGATGGGAAGATTCAATATTTTAAGGTGATAATTCTCTCAACACTCATTCAATTCAAGTTCAATTCATAGTCAATTCAAGTTTAGTTTGTGGAATTGACAAGGTAATTCTAAAATTTATACAAAAAAGCAAACTTCCATCAGAAAGGATGATTACCCAACATTTGCATCAACAAGGATGGGACTGGAGGAGATTATGCTAAGTGAAATAAGTCAAGCAGAGAAAGACAATTATTATGGTTTCATTCATTTGTGAAACATAAGGAATAGCAGGGAGATTGTTAGGAAAAGGAAGGGAAAAATGAAGGGGGGTAAACAGAGGGGGAAATGAAACATGAGAGACTATGGACTCTGGGAAACAAACTGAAGGTTTTAGAGGGGAGGGTGGTGGGGGGGATGAGCTAACCCAGTGATGGGTATTAAGGAGGGCACATATTGCATGGAGCACTGGGTGTTATAGGCAAACAACGAATCATGGAACACTACATCAAAAACTAATGATGTACTGTATGGTGACTAACGTATCATAATAATAAAAATAAATAAAACTATAAAAAATATTTAATTAAAAAATTTAAAAAAAAAGAAAAAGAAAACTTCCAAGAAGAGTCAAGAATACTTTGAAAAAGAATAAAGTGTGTGTTTGGAAAGTTATCCTACTAAATATCAAGTCCAATTTAAAGCTATATTAAAGAAGAGTATAATATTGGTGAAGGCACAGAAAAATTGACCATTGGCATAAAATTAAGAATTCTGAAACAGACTCATTCAATATATATGAATATATATGACAGAGGTAAAATTGTAAATTAATAGAAGTAATTATTCAACTGTGAAATAAAAAAATAAATGCTTACTGCACATCATATATACATATACAACTACACAAAATTCCAGGGGGACTAAAACCTAAATAGGAAAAGCAAAATTCTTTTAGGAGAAAATATAAGAAAATGTCTTTATGAACTTGAATGAGAGAAGGATTTCTTCAGACAAAGCACAAACCGGCAAGTAAAACGAGGTTAGATTTTATAAATTAAAATGAAAATAATTTATATATCAAAAGACATCATGAACACACTGAAAAAAAAAACAAAATTAGTATTTAAAGTGCCTGTAACAGAGCATTCATTAGAATAATATACATGTGTGTAGTGTATGTTGGTGTGTACATTATAAAAGCAAACAAGCATAAACGTAGAAAAGATCTAAAAAGGCGTTTTGCACAAAGGACACCAGAATGGCAAAAAAAAATTTTTTTTTCAAGAAAAATGTGTAACCACACGATTAATCAAGGAAGTACATAATAATGGCAATTATATCCAAAGTGAGTAAATATTAGTTGTGGGAGTTATAAAACAATAGACAATCTCATAAAATTAATAGTAGGTGTTTATGACTGAACGGCCACTTTGGAGTACAATTTAGTAATATTTGAGTCAAATACTTTCACTTCTGAGAATATAATCTTGGGCCAAATAATTCCGCTCCTGGGCATATACCCTATAGAATATTTTCATATGCACATTAGAAGAAAATATGCAACAATTTTCAATCCAGAGTTTTTGTAGTAGTGAAAACATTAAAAACAATCAAAATGTTCAGCAAACGTAGAACAGATAAATACAATATAAATACAATATGGAATACTTCCTGAAGTGAATATGAATGAAAGAGTCAAAGGCTTATGTTAAAAAATATAAATTTGAACCAAAAAATCAAATTACATGGACACTACAGTATGGCCATTTTGTTCATGTTTTCAATACTGTAGAATGGAAATTTATCTTTGATTTCAAATTCAGGAATAAAGGTTCTTTTGGAAAGGTAGGGAGGCAGTGTTTGGGGCAAGAGTAATTGGTTAACTTCAATTTATTTTTAATGTTTAGTTTCTTAAGATGATGACAGGAGTGTTACTTATATTACTTATGCGTAGGTACTTTTGCATAGTTAATAACTCTCTTGGATAAAGACAACTTTATTTGATAAAAATATACTTAGAAAAAAAGAATGTGCAGGATTTTCCATTAAGAATCTGTAAATGGACACTATAAATTTTGTATGCCATACTGGCTTAGATTTCTTTGGAGATTGTAATGATCCAACAGTTCAAAGTAGCATCTACATATGTATAATTACTGTTGAAACTAAAATGTGAACCCATCACTTATGTGAAAAATTGAGAAAATGTACAGTTTGACAATTCTGTGAGATCACAGCCGACCTTCAGATACTCTTATCCAACCCCACCTCATATCTGTCTACAGACACCTGGAAAACTATTATATCAAAACATCTAACCTTTTTGTTTTATTTTGTAAAAATAATTTATTCTATCGGCACTAGTGAAAAGTAATGGTTCAATGAGTAAATATTGACTTAAGGCACATAGTCGAGCAGTTCTCCAACTCTCTAACATATGTGTAACAAGATGGAAAGCCATCTGTTTTCTGAAGATTGGAGGGTGAGCCAATGTATTCAGTTTGAGACACTGCTATCTATACACACCCAAATTACTACATTCATAAAGGAGTTTGTTTGTTTTCTTAAAAAGCCCAACTTACAAATGCTTTCATCATGGCATTTAAGTCTTATCCACAACTCATAACAGGTTTGCAGGAATCACATTAATGTGGAAATCTTAAGCTCCCCCTCATTGAAGCAATAAAAACAATCATGAATGAGTTCCTTTTGTCACCACAAGTTTAGAAGGCAAGACAGACATGCCTCCCTTACCATGGCCATGTTACAAAAGGGGAACAGGAATGACTCTGATGGTGGTAAACTAGTTTCATCTTGAATTTAATTTTATTTAAGAGCTATGGTTTCCAAAAGCTGTGAAATCTTTGTCTGCTTAAGAAGAATGTGAACTTGGAATAATGGAGGCTGAAGATATCCTTAGTGAATCTCGTTATACGTGACATGTGACTCCGATGTAAAAGAAATAAGGAAGTTCTAAATTTCCAGAATATTTGTAGGAAAAAGTTGATGATTATATGTCAAGAATAATAAAATTGTGCTCAAGTGAGAATGGTTAGAATACAATAAGTTAATTAGACAAATAAATATTGCGGAATGACGAGTTTCACAGTTAAAAATAAATTTGAATTTATGCTATTGGAAAGATGCACATGAATTTTTTTTTAAGATTTATTATCTATTTGAGGGGGGTGGAGTTAGAAAGAGCACAAGCAGGGGAAGGGCAGAGGGAGAATCCCAAGCAGACTCCCTGCTGAGCATGGACTCCAATGATGCCTGGGGCTTGATCCCAGAACCCTGAGATCATGACCTGGGCCGAAATCAAGAGTCAGACTCTTTCGACTGAGCCACCCAGATGCCCCAATGCGCAAAAATTTCTAAAAAAAATAAGTTTGGTGCAAGAAGAAAATGAAAAATATGTTAAAATTTTGAATTAACTTGATTTTCAGAACAAATGGGTAAGCATGTAGAATACCTACTACAGAAATTTTCTCAAGAATCAAATAATTACCTCAAATGGAACTTAAGATGAATTTTAAAATGGGGAGAGATACAATTATGAGAAACTAGACCAGCAGAGGGAGCTTAATATATTTGGTCAGTCAGTAAACAGACACTGAAGACAGTTAAGGTCTTTGTTAAGCAGAGAGATATATATATATTGGGAGAATTATTTAGATTTATTTTAGATATGAGATCTCAGGTGCAAAGATATCCATTAATAAGTATAGGTAATTTGAAATTTCATCCTCAGAATTTTAATATACTGTCTTAGTTGAATTAGTCTATTTGTATTATAAAAACAAAAGTAAATTATATTAGCATAAGAAATGCAAATATTTTTTAAAATACATAAATGCTTTTATAAAAACAAATTAATTTAAACAATATTACAACAAATAAAATAATGGAACAAAGTTTAGTTGCAGAGCTGTGATGATAGAAACTATGAATAAATTTATCAACTTAATCAAGTGGTAGAAAAATATTCTAGAGGCACCTGGGTGGCTCAGTTGTTAAGCATCTGCCTTCAGCTCAGGGCGTGATCCTAGGGTCCTAGGATCGAGCCCCGCAAAGGGCTCCCTGCTCCACTGGGAGCCTACTTCTTCCTCTCCCACTCCCCCTGCTTGTGTTCCCTCTCTTGCTGGCTATCTCTCTCTCTGTCAAATAAATAAATAAAATCTTAAAAAAAAATTAAAATAAAGAAAAAAAAAGAAAAATGTTCTATGAATCTTAAGGTGATGTTTTAATTTTCACCATTCCTGTATATGTGGACATCATGTTGCAGCTCTTCTATCTGATACTATTAAAAATTTTACAAATATTAAATCTAATTGTATGAATAGAAATAATATCACCTGTTTCAAAGTTTAGAAGACTAAAAAGAAAGATACCAAGGTGGACATAGTAAATTTTATAATACTTAACCTCTGAGATGTTTGATTAATGTTCATTGATGTTGCTTGTGATTCTGAAGAGGAAAGTGATAGATGGTAAAAATGACTTCAAAAAAATACATTATGATAGAATATGTAGGAATGGAAAGGATTTCTATGTTAGAGAAAGGAAATAAAACCGAGTAAGAGTCACTGCGGAGTGTATTTGCAATATTCTGCAAGCTTTTTGTGTAATATTATTTTATAAAGTCTAAAATTATTACAGGTAAGAAATTTAGCTGGTGTAATCATCCTCTAAATTGTGTGCTACAACCATTTAGTGGTAGACTGATGAATTATGTTATAAAAAGCAAAGACCCCGAGGAACCTGACAATTTTTCTGGTTTTAATGAGAAGGAAATCTGGCCACATCTTCTCTTTTTTCCCGTCTCTTCCTCCATCCCACAAAGACAAGTAAGGCTGTAAATCTTCCCCACTATTGCTGCTGAAAGAATTTTGTGGAAATGATCTTGCAAAAGAGAAAGTATAAACATATTTTTAGGTTTTTGAGATTGTACAGTGTGTATAGCAGCTATTAAAATGAGAAAGTTGCCAGGGCTCGAAATACAATTTGGAAAGTCTAAGCAGAAAAAAGCCAGCAGAGATTTCTTCATCTTTAAATACAATTTGGACTAAGAATGTACGGTAGAGGAACAAAATTTTCCACCCCAATATGTGTCTTTTTGGCATATGGATTATTTTAGGTTGATTATTTTTAAGAAACAGAAAACTCAAGTTTTTCTTTTTGCTAACTGCCTTAAAGAATTTAGACAGAGGACCTGTTCCAGGAAGGGAGCTAGCACCGTAGATAACTATAGTGATAATATGAGCTAGGCCTGGTAAATAGGTAGGAACCTGGCAAGGCCTATTTCATCAAAGTTCTTTCAATGTCCCGGTTTCTGAATGGCCCAGCAAACATTTGTTCACCTAACATTTATTCTTTTTCACCTTCCTGTGAATAGCTTTCCTTCCTTTTGCAGTTCCAGACTCCTATCCCCTGCTCCCTAGTTCAGCATGACATATATACCATATTTTGCCTGTCCTTGGAATCTCTTATGTTTATGTGGGTTCCTCATATATATGCTATTAAATTTGATTTTCCCCTGTTAACTGTCTCATATCAATTTAATTTTTTTTAATTTTTTGTTTTAAAGATTTTATTTATTTATGTGACAGAGAGACAGCCAGCGAGAGAGGGAACACAGCACGGGGAGTGGGAGAGGAAGAAGCAGGCTCCCAGCGGAGGAGCTCGATGTGGGACTCGATCCCGGAACTCTGGGATCACGCCCTGAGCCGAAGGCAGATGCTTAACAACTGCGCTACCCAGGCGCCCCTCATATCAATTTAATTCTTATACCAGCCAAAAGAATCTTGAAGGGTAGAGGAAAACTTTTCTCCCCAATAGTAGAAATGCAGGATATAAATCAGGACCAAATACTCAGTGAGAATCCAAAATATGTCAAAGCCTGAAACAGGATTATAGTCATTTTAGAGTCAGAATTGTACCAGAACAACACTGTGCTTATGCAAGCAAATTATATGCATTTTCTCTGTGTTTACACAAACACACACACATTCATGTTAATTTATACACTGTAGTTAAGATAATTCTGTATAATGCCCAAATATATGATTGCAGTTTTTCTTCACTGGTGCTTTTATTGTAGTTATATTACTTTGAGTTTGATAAAACCACAGAGGTGCCACTAAATGACTAAATATTGCACACATGAGGAAAAGAGAACTTAAAAAAAAATACCCCTAGGTAAAGTCGCTTCCTGTTGAGATAGATCCTGTACACACACACACACACACACACACCTCTACATCCACATATAATAATTTACATATTAGATTATTTTTCCTTAGAAAATTTGCTACCAAGTCATTCTGAGATACGTGCAATGACCATAGCTCGCTACTTAATAATGGCCTTGGAAGCTCATAAATCTTTAAGTATTTCACATCCTATTTTAGCTAAAATCAACTTTGAAAATTAATGCAAATTATACTTGCTAAATTTAGGAGTGGAGTGTAATTCTAGGTAATTTAAAAACCACCATACATAGTTTCAATTAAAAAAAAAAGTTGCCTGCTAGACAATTTTACAGATATCGAGTGGTTCATGAGTCTATCTCTGCATTTTATTTCAGCTAAAATGCACAATAAAAGCTGCAGTGCAAAGTAGAGATACAACATGATCTTCAGAGAAAGTTATAAAATTCAAATCAGAATAAATCTGGTCTGTAATGATGATTTTTTGGCTTTAATAACTTCATTATATAAAATGTTCTTGATTATGTACTAATGAAGTCTCTGTTCAATGTGTTTCAATAAAGTAAGGCAAATACCACAATTCACAAAATATTTATGATATTTGAGCAAATACTATATTCATCTGGAAAAAAACCAAATAAAATACTTAAAATAATATTATAAACACATTGTAAGGATACAGAATAATTGAACATGAAACTATTTACTCCTCTGTTTATGTCTGGCTATTAAAGAGCTTTGAAAAGAAATAATTTATATGGTAAAATTTTAGTTTTAATTTGAGACTTAATATTTAATTACCAAAATGGGAAAAATCAATCTTGTTTTCACTTACATTTATTCTCTAATATACCATCTCCAAATGAAACGTTATTACCTGCAGTTGATTGCAATATAATTATACCATTAATTTTATTTTTAAAAATCTCATTATATTAATTTTGGCTTTAAATTACATAACATTAGCAGAAAATTTGTCATTAATGTAATCACAAATTACTTCAGTGTGAAACCTGTTACAAAGTAAACATGCCTACCATGGTTGTCTCAGCGATAGAGCCAAAGCTGTTTATGAATATGTTGCATGTGACATTAACAGGAGGGCCTGGAAGAGAGATTAAAACATAAGGGCTATTTAAAATATTTTCAAACAATTTCTTGCTTTTCATTATTAGTCTTTAAAAAAGGAACATATATATTTTTATATTTGTATACACACAGATGCTTAAAATTGAAGGCAATAATTCTGTGAAATAGTCTGAATTGAAAATCACAAATTCATCGTCTCCTTTGAACACTGATGTTGGCCATTATATAAGTCATTAATCACACTTGGTCTCAGTTTCCTTGATCTAGATATCTCTAATGACTTTGCAAGTGCCCGATTTGTTAAGTCCAACATCTGAACCCCTTCAGGCTCTATTTCTATTCTTTTTTCCCTCCATGTGGGGGTCCTATTTTTCTGTATGTCTCATATTTTGTTGTTGTTGTTAAAGACATTAGCTACATTAGATAATCCAATGTGGCAACACTGGAAACCAGACCTCCCGCTTGAATCCTACAGCTGGTTGTTGCTGGTGTTTCTTTTTTTTTTTTTTAAAGATTTTTTAAATTTATTTGACAGAGATAGAGACAGCCAGCGAGAGGGGGAACACAAGCAGGGGGAGTGAGAGAGGAAGAAGCAGGCTCACAGCAGAGGAGCCTGACGTGGGGCTCGATTCCACAACGCCAGGATCACGCCCTGAGCCGAAGGCAGACGCTTAACCGCTGTGCCACCCAGGCGCCCCGTTGCTGGTGTTTCTTATTGTTGTTTGTTGTTTAGTGACTTACCTGGACTAATAAAGTCTACATATCCTCATAGTGTGCAGCCACGGAGGTCACCACTCAGCAACCTTAGTGGTCAATTAGTGATTGGTCAGATGGTTCCTTAATGCCTTGAACCAATAAGTCTCCACCCAGGAAACTTCACGTTTGGGGGCATGCCTTTAATGTTCATGCCTTTACCTTCACTTCTTTGCTTGCACAGAGTTTGAGGTCAGCCAGAGGTGAGAGGTTGGGACCCTCTCGGGTCTTTCCTGGGCATGCACACAGCCTCACACTTGTGTGTATCCTCTAGATCTGTAAGAGGCTATCAGAATTTTTCAAAGCTGCGTATGAGCATCTCATTATTCAGATCTTCTTTTAAAATTTTTGTTCAGGCTCTTGTTTGCCCAGCTGGTATCACAGCCTTAGGCAGCTGCAGTGTTAAACAGCTTCTTGTGATCCTTTTCAACAAATGCCCTGGAATAGGATTTTCCCAGTGCGGGAGTTTCCAGTCAAAGCCCAATAATGACAAGCCTTCTGAGTGGGATTCCTCTAGGGAGCAGGCCAGATAAAAGTAACATAGCTAGGCTGCTGGATTGAACAGCTTCTGTGATTGAGAAGCTGTTGGTTTTCAAGGCTACCAGAAGCTGAGGAGCGGAGCCATATTTAAATGCCCTCTGTTTTTAGAGAAACCTATCCATTTCTCTTGAATACACATTCCTCAGTGTGTTGCAAGCTTTTCAGCGCCTCGGAAGGTTCATTTTGACCATTTTCCAGTATTTTTGTTGCTTTTTTTTTTGGAGGAGTGAATTTACAGAGAACATCGCTCCACCATTCCTGAAGTCCCCTGTAAGTGCCTAATAGAGCATTCATCATAATACCAACAATTTTTGTTTTTATGAAATCCACTTATTCATTCTTTTACTAAATACCTAAAACTCTGTGTACAGCAATTTGAAGAAGACACAACAAGATTACCACCTAGCAGGGCAGAAGGAATAAGCTCTTACAAATTGGTGAGTAGATACCATTTAATCCACAGAACCTTGAAAGTGGGTAATATTTCATCATTTACAAAATAGGGAGTTAAAGCTCAGAGAGGATTACATAAGGTGCTAATAAATAGCACATTTAGAATTTGAACCGCTGGTCTGATTCTAGGAATCATTTTTTCCCCATTATATCCAGCTGTCCCACGATCTTCACATAACATTACATCCAAAGCATTCCATTTTCTGGCTACAGACTTTGTTATTAGGTCGATAGGTATATAAATCAACAATACCGAAATATTATGTGGTAGGGATTAAAATAATTCTGAGTTAAACTCTACCTAGTAGATAATGCCACACACAAAAACTAATATATAAGCTTTCCCTAAGATAGCAGCCCCTTGCCCTGTACTTTCATGCCCCCCTCCCTAGAGATAACCACTTCAACTTATTTAATGGATTCTTTGGGGACTTACCTAAATTTCTCTAAATAATGAGTTTATTTTGCTACTTTTAAAGGCTCTAGTTTCAGGCGTATGTTCTGATGCCCACAGCAGATGAGGATTTAGCTCTCTTTCTAACATTATCAACACCCCTATTAACATAAACCTTGTTTTCTGTCCTCCCAGGACACAGTTATTGTTACATTGTCCTTGTTGTTAGATTAGTACCTACTTTTTACAATATGACAAGGTGAATATTACCTCCAACTAAGTCATGCAATAAACTGTGATTACGTTTCCTGTCCTGAAAAACATTTTCTTGAGGTTGATAATCGTTTTATGTATTTCACATAGTTTCCTCCGTATGTATCATTTACTTATAAGTTCTGAAATGCGTAAATTATGTTTCAATGTCGAACTCATAACATATTTTATTAGCTTTATCTATCTTTGCAGTTACTTCCAAATTAGATTTTTTGCTCTGGAGCATATCAGTGATCTTATGATCTCCTATAATCATTATCCTGAGGATTACTGCCACCTCTCTCTTCTGTGGCATTTCCATTCATGGCCCCCATGCTTTTATCTTTCTTGGCTTAGTTCTTTATTTTAGTGGAACATATCCTTTAGGAATTTCTTGAGAAATGGTGCGTAAGGATATGAAGCTTCTGAGAATTTTTGTTCACAACTTTTTTAAACATCCTCTCACTTAATTACATCTACATTTCATGCAAAATTTTAGACTGGAAATTTTTTTCCTGAATTTTAAAGACATTTCTCTATTATTTTTTTTATTTTCTTGTATTACTGTTAAAAAGTACAAAGCCATTCCGATTCTTGGTCATTTGTAAAGATAAAAAGGATATTCATTCTACCAATATTTAAAAAAATAAATAAAAAATTTAAAAAATGCAATGCCTCATTAGCTAGAATACTTTAAAATCATTTGTGGTTTCAATTTACATTTTCTTGATTACTGGTGCACAATTTTCATCCTTGTTTTTCTACTCATTTTCTCATAGCCATTTGTCTTGCTTGAATAAGATAGAAAAAAACCCACAAAATTATTCAAAAATGAAGTCCATGATCCATAAGCCAATGAATGATACCTATGCACATTGAAATCATCTTTAAAAACATTCATACCTGATTTTAACCTAGATGATAAGGCATGCAACCAAAGCATCAATATTTGTGAAAGCTCCCCAGATGATTCCCCTGTGCAGCGATGCTGGAAGCCACAGGCCTAAAGAATTCCAGACTAGGAAACATTGGTGCCCATTATATCATAGGGCTGAAAATGAACTGAGGTTTTCTTAGAGGTGAAGACATAGAGAGAGAGAAGTCAGAGCTTGGAGCTAGGCCTTGAAAATGAAAGGCTTTTAATTTTAATTAGAAAGTAGCCTATTATAAGTTTGATCAACAATGCTAATAAAAAAAGTAGATGCTGTGCAGTTAGAAAGAGCCCAAAGTCTATTGACCATCAAGATGCATAGAACATAAAATTAAACAGATATAGAAAGTAAATTGTTTTAAATATGAAAGATGGATTTTTAAGAACAAGAAAACCTCATGAAAGTCCTAAATCTTGGAGGTGCTATCATTATTTGATCACCAGTAGAAAGGTTTTTTAAAATATTTCTTTCTTTCTTTCTTTCTTTCTTTCTTTCTTTCTTTCTTTCTTTCTTTCTTTCTTTCTTCTTTCTCTTTCTTTCTTTCTTTCTTTCTTTCTTCTTTCTTTTTCTTTCTTTTTCTTTCTTTTTTTTTTTTTTTACTTGTCAGGGAAAGAGAGCACAAGCAGGGGGAGCTGCAGAGGGAGAGGGAGAAGCAGGATCCCCGCTGAGCAGGGAGCCCAATGTGGGGATTGATCTCAGGACGCCGGGATCATGACCCAAGCCGAAGGCAGATGCTTAATGGACTGAGCCACCCAGGCACCCGTTTAAAAAAATATTTCCTTGTTATTTCTAAATATTTACAAATGTTTAAAATTTGTGAGACAATAACGGTGTCTTATATGTCACTATGTGAGAAAGGAGAAAGCATGAATCTTTTACTTCAGGATTATTTTGTCCCATCACAAGAGAAGTATAAAGTTACAATTAACTGTTAGATTTCTTTTAACTTAATGTAAGTCTAAGGTATTGAACTCTAACATACGTACCCAGAGTATCTGGGAATCTTAAAAAACTAAAATCAATCATTCATTTCTAGGTTATTCTCCATTTTCTAGAGAATGTGAAAACTGCTATTTTCTTTTGCTGCTAACTGTACTATGAATCTAGGGAAGAGCATTCAGCTTGAGATAAATTCTCTTGTGCTCTATTGGCTCAGAGTCTTTGGAAGAGGGAAAACACAAGCGCACTGGTACTGGGTTAATTCATCTTCCAATAAAATGCTGATAGAGGTGCATCCATTTTGGGGGAACATGGCCCAGTGTACTGCTGCCGCTATGAGATTGTCTGCTCCACCTGACTATGAACTCTTTGGCTGAAATTGGAATAAATAAAGCAGTGGGGTGGGTGGGTAGTGTATTTCTTACTTTAGTTTAACAAGAGGCAGGGCCTTTATTTTGGGGACTTTAATTTCTCGGTGGACATTGCATAAAAAGGGAGGCATTTTTTATTTTATATATATATATATATATATATATATATATATATATATATATATATTAAGATTTTATTTATTCGACAGAGATAGAGACAGCCAGCGAGAGAGGGAACACAAGCAAGGGAAGTGGGAGAGGAAGAAGCAGGCTCATAGCAGAGGAGCCTGATGTGGGGCTCGATCCCAGATCGCCGGGATCATGCCCTGAGCCGAAGGCAGACACTTAACTGCTGTGCCACCCAGGCGCCCCTATATTTTTTTATCTCATCCTTTGAATTTAATTATTATCCATATACTTTTAGATAGTGGTGGTGAAAAATAGAATGAAGGTGAAAATTCAGCACAGGCTTTAGTGATATCTGTTCAGATGCATTTCGGTGTCCTCTAGGCTTCATGGCACATCCTGATGATTCCAGGAAGGTTCTGAAAGCAGCAGTATTAAGTACTATGCTAGGAATAGAGCTCCTCTGATGTATTTGTCTTCTCCCTAAAATGTGGCACTGGCATCCCAAGTTGACCAGAGGCTTGCATAGTAAGGTCAATAAGGAAAAGAACGTGTTTCCACAGAAAAGCAATGGTCAAAGGGGGAATAACTAATTGAGGCTTTCAATTATAGTGGGGGACATAATGTTTTATATTCTATGAAATGGACTTCAGCCCCTGGCTATTCAACGAGCCTCCAGTCACATGCGGAAACCTCCTCCTAAAGGCAGAAAGCCAGCCCGGGTTCAAAGTCTAAATTTCATGTGGTAGTAAAGTAAATCACAGCGCTCTGAGGTATAAGCATTATTGTTTATTCCAGTGGTTATCACATGTGTTCTTTTCCTGATTATTAGAACACACAAAAGTGCTATGCGGTTCCCAGTTGACTACTTACGCGTGTATTCTCTTCTTCAGCAGGAAGAAAGGTGAAGAATTCAGACCCTAAACCTTAATTCCAAATTTCAAAAATAGAGCAGACACTGACTTGAAATACGTTTGTGTGTGTGTATATATATATATATACACACACACACATATAATATATATATACATATAATTTTGTTTTTAAAACATTTTTAAATATACTAAAAGTATAAAGCAACTTGAAAATAAAAGTCATTGTTTTTAAAGGTAGTCTTGGGCTAGATCATGGAATCTCCTCGACATGATACAAAGTATTTGGAATTTACTTTATGAAGATGAGGGAGCCATTACAGATTTCTGATCATCGTTGTGTAGTGAACCAACACAACATGGTGAGTTGTTGAATGGATGACAAAAGTGTAGAGACAGAGAAAACAAGAATCTATTGTCATAGTCCAGATGGGAAATAGAATGGCCCTGACCAAGGCAGCGATGGTGGAAACAGTGGAAAAGGATTACAAAGAATGAAGTGGATACAGTACCATAATGTTTATAAAGCGCTGTATTCTATACTTTAAACTTCTGGTCTATGGCAAATCAGAGCAGCAATCTTAATCTTTCTACCTTAGCTACTGATATGTATATTCAACAATTTTGTAGAGAATGAAGCTCAGAGGAGATTGTAGATATTCTATTGCCATTCCAGAGAGCACCTGTTTAGCTGTCCTTGGCCAATCTGCTACTTCTCTGTGCCAGTGCAAAAGCTGTTAAATCCATCTAATACACTGCTATGCTTAGCAACAGAGCAAATAATTGGTATAGCATCCATATGGCAAATTGTGCCTTTAAATTGTTCATTACATTAGCCATCGTTGGCCCCAAAAAGCAAATGACAGTACTTGCAGATGTTTTTAGCAGCATGTTTTCTTTTAGATGTCCCTTAAAGAAATAGAACATGCCTTTTAAATTCAGAGATGGATAAAGGCAAGATAGCAATGTGCGTTGCAAAGCCCTGGGGATTATATTATTGCTGCTCATACTAGGGAAGAATTATTCACAAGGCAAAGCTCAAGCAAACAAAGAAACAAACAAAAAAAAGCCTAAGTGTTCCTGAAAATGAATCTAAGAAATTTTTAACATATGTTGCATTAAAACCTCACCCTTTTTAAAGACATAGAATGCAATTGAAAGACTAAATCTCAAAAAAATGTTGTATTTACATCTATATACATGTACATATGTATACAGATATTATCTTATTTATTTATGTTTATAGTAAATATTTTATTTATTTATTCATTCATTTATTTATTTATTTGAGAGAGAAAAGGGGGGAGCGGAGGGAGAAGGAGAGAGAGAATCGCAGACTCCCTGCTGAGCATGGAGCCCTATGCAGGGCTTGATCTCAGGACCCTGAGATCATGACCTGAGCCGAAATCAAGAATTGGGCACTTAACTGACTGAGCCACCCAGGTGCCCCTTATTTTATTTTTTAATTGACAGAAATAAACTTGATGACTTTACATGTTAGATCCTTGAAGAAAGTTTGAAAATTATGACATAAAAATAGGATCCAGTTTCTTCTTTCTTTTCCCTTTCCTTCCATTTCCTTCCTGAAAATGCAGTCTTAAAGTCATTCAGTCAGGCAACACAAGATGCGTGTCCGTGTTGGGATGGGGAGTGTGGTAAATTAGACAGGATGAGAAGGACATCTGTAGAGAAGGGGTATATACACAGCACACACAGGATGTTGGAGCCAGAGTGAGTGAGGAGGATGTTCCTACAGCGGGGAGCTGGTGTGGAATATTAGAACTGGAGAAGGGTGAGGAGAATGTCCACATGGGCGCATCCTGGCGTGGTCAGTCAGAGTCTGAACAGGACCCTAGGGCATTTGTGCAGGAGAGGGAGTGGCAGCAGCCAAGGGAGATATATTACATATTGATCAAATGCATCATTATTTTAAGGATAAAGGGAGCCAGGTTTCTTACTGTCAGATGAGGAAATTAAAATATGGAAACTCAAAAACTAGAATAAACCTATGGTGTCAGAGATATCAGTATGAATCACGGTTTTCAATAGAGAAGTAAAGCTGAAGATGTAAATTAATATACATATGAATATACACGTGTGTATGTGTGTGAGTGTATATTTATGCAAATATGTGTATGCATATGGATATATCCTAGAATATACCAACTTAATCAGTTAATCAAAGT
Organism: Ursus americanus; assembly: GCF_024610735.1. NCBI lineage: Eukaryota > Metazoa > Chordata > Mammalia > Carnivora > Ursidae > Ursus > Ursus americanus. Next base: position 60,625,724 of record NC_142139.1, read on the forward strand.
GAACATTAACAGTGAAGGCAAAAATTAACATGGTCCACCATCTGATAAAATGCCATCAGAACAAAGCATCACTTCTGTGATATTTCTATTAAGATGCATTACTTAAATTGAATCATAAAGAAAATTACTAATGCAAACTGAGGCATGTTCTGCTAAATAAAGGGATAATAATATAATTTTTAAATGTCATGATCATGACAGTCATAGAAAGCATGACGTTCTGGTTCAGACTAAAGGAATCAAGGAGAAATGACAAAATATAAGACATGATTCTAAACTGGATCTTTTTGCTATGAAACCATTATTCAGGTAATTGTTAAAGTTTGAATGGGGGTCCACAAATTAGACGGTAACAATATATTCATGTTTATTTTCTTGTTTCAATGGTTAGATTGTGGTTGTCTAAGAGAATATATTTTGTGTGATATGCTCAAGTATTGGGGCATCAGGTCAACAACTTTCAAGTGGCTCAGGGGAAAAAATATTTTGTGCTGTAGTTGCAAATCTTCTGTTAATCTGAGATCATTTTTAAAATTAAAAAAGGGAAAGTACTATAGAAAAATACATTAAAAACTAAAAATCAAAGAAAACGTAAGATATGGAGCACACCAATCTAAATTTGTAAGCATTTCAGGTGAACATTTATAGTTTTAGAAGGACTTATTAAAGACATTCTTCCTGTTAAAATGACCTTGTATTATGTAAAAATGCAAGTAGAAAATTACCTTTTTCAAAAAATAATTGTGAACTTTATCCAAGAACAATAATGTCTGAATATAAATAGTTAAAATGGATAAAGAAGATGCTAATAACTTTTCCCTGAAAAGAGAAACCAGGTAGGAAATAAGCATTAGGTACACATGCCACTCTGGGGATAGAATGTGTTATAGCAGAAAGACTATTTGAAAACTGGATTTGTGATGTGGGAAAAAGGGATTAATATAGAGAAATATTACTGATGAAAAGACAGAAACCACAAAGACATTGTGAAGACAAACAATGTTATTTCTAGATAAAGAAAGTAACCATTGGAGATAGAATAAAAAAAAAACATAGCAAAAGTGCAATAAATGTTTGGAAGGAGTATATAATCGGGTGATTGCTGAGAGAATACTTTCTGCCTGGATCCAAATTAGACTTAAGAGTTATCAAACAAGAGAGGCAAAAAGAAAGAAGCAAAACCTAGAAACAGTTGGTAAAATGGACTTGTAAAATAATATTTTATTGTCTATGGATGTACATTTATCTGTTATCCGATTGCTTTTCATCTCTTAAACTGACTTCTAGTTTCAAATGACTCCTAGATGCTTCTATTTCAAGATGGAAAGTTGAACACAGTTTTCTTTCTCTCTGAGAACATCAAATGATGTTTGCAAATAAAAATGAGACTAAACACATCACACCAAAGAGAATGGAAGGAAAATTGTAATTAGTTTAATGACATAAAATATAGAAGGCAGAAAAAAACTGTTGATCGATGAAACAGGGTAAGCCTAAAATAAATGCAGGTTGGGACTGCATGGAGAAGGGAGCTAATGTGCTAAGAACCACCCAGGGAGGCACAAAGCTTAGGGTCATCCTCTGCAGGAAAGGAGGTGGGGAGTTAAGGGGGGTCTGCAGGGAGAGGCCATGGGTACCTGTTTCAGAAGTTCCCTGCTTCCCATCCCTATTCTACAGAGCAGGAATGACCTGGGGTTTAGCCCTAAGAAAATTTTGAAGGCATGGCAATAATTTTTTTTTTTTTTTTGCAAACATAGTTCATTAAGGTGATTGGACATGATATGTTTCTGTGAATCAATGCCAACTTTCAAAATGCTTTGTTTATCCAGCTTTATATCTCAGTTTTCCAGCTGAGCTATCAGGGACACACAACATTGTTTACGTTTATGACGCACACTGTGTTGATTCGATACACTTACATATTACAATATGAATACCACCTTAGCACTTAGCTTACAACTCCATCATGTCACATAATTCCTATTTCTTTTTTATGGTGAGAACATTGATGATCTACCCACTTAAGCAGCTTTTAAATAGCAACTTAGCCATTTTTAATAATACAGTATTAACTATAATCACAACGGTGTGCATTAGATTCCCAGAATTTATTCTACTTCTTACTCTTTGCAAAAAGTTAAAAAACAAAAAAGATGATTAGAGAAAACAGAGTTCCTGACAGAGTCTTAAAACTAAAGCCATCTGTGTTTTGGCATCTGGAGGACACCAGACCAAAGCCTAGACGACACTCAACACTCATCTAAAGCACAGTTCTGTTCACGGCAGGAATGTCTGTCAGATTTCCCTTTCCAGTGAGAAAAATAGCAGCAAGCCACCTCCTTATGCGCGTGCGCACGTACACACACACACACACACACACACACACACACACACACAACCTGTATCAGCCCCCAAATCAACTCAATCTTTCCTGAACACAGAGTATTTCCATCACATATAAGAAAACTAGCAGCTTAAAGAGAGTGAACAAGATGAATAAACATAATTGTTCCTGCAGGAAGAAAAGAGAAATCCTGGGGCAGAAAAGAAAAACAGAAAAGGTAGAACACAAGAATTGAGGCATTAAACTAGAAGTCTAGTTAGTGCAAAAGAATCTTATAATGTCTTCTTTGTCAAAGGCCTAGAAACCATCAGACAGACTAGAACAGGTACTCACCAGAAGTAACCAATTTTACTTTTGGAGTGTTTGCCTCCAAGAAGCACAACTGTGCATAAGGGCTGCTGAGGCAAGGAAGTGCTGCTTTTCATCACTAATATTTTTAGACAAGTACCTGTTTTTTACTACTGTTGTAAACAAAACAGCTAAACATACAAAACAGCACCTGCCTAACAACCTGTAACACAAGCTCCATGACGTCACGTTCAAGGAAAATGGTTCAGGATAAAGACGACTGTGAAGATACCAAAACACAATCACAGACTTAAAATCTTCCTAAACATTCCAAATGACACCAGGTAAAATATCAGAGTCATTTACAGAACAAATCTGAACAATCCTCCCTAAATATAGAGGAAGAGGACAAAAGGTAAAGGGTATGAGTGGGAGTGTATTAGACACAGATGATAAAAGATCAGATTTGTTTTTTTAAGGGAAAGAGAGCTGTTTTGGAGAATAATACAAAACAATGTTAGTGTAAGCCATACTTTTGTTTTAGAAGAAAAATATGCATAGTTAGAAAAAATATAGGCTACATATAAGGGAGCAAAAATCAAAATAGGATTTTGATTTTTGTTATAATACTTAATGTCAGTAGGCAATGGAACATCTACAAACTTTTCAGCTAGAATTCTGTAGCTCCATAATACATAGTTACTTTCATGTCAAATGGATAAACAAGAGATTACTGTGTAATACTATCCCGTGATAAAAAGAAATGAGCTATCAAACCACAAAAAGACATGGAGGATTCTTAAAAGCATATTGCGAATCTTAAAAGTCTTCACACTGTAGGATTCTACCTATATGACATTCTGGAAAAGACAAAACTCTACACAGTAAAAAGATCAGTGGTTGCTAGAGATTTGGGTGGGGAAGGGAGAGTGACATTTGTAGCTGAAGCACAGGGGATTTTCAGGGCAGCGAAACTTCTGCATGATACAGTAATGATAGTTACATGTGGGTGATTCATTTTTCAAAACCCATAAAATGTATAACAGAAAGACTGAATGAACCCTAAGGTAAACAATGGACTTTAGTTAATAACAACAGCACGTCATTATTAACTGCTGATGAATAGCTATTTGATAATTAATCAATATTAATTTATCAATCCTAACTAATATACCACACTAATGCAAGATGTAAACAATAGGGAAAACTGTAGCAGATGGAAGGGGAGATGTGGGAACTCTTGGTAATGTCCAATCAGTTTTTCTGTAAACCTAAAACCATTCTTTAAAAAGTCTAAAAATTAAAAAAAAAGGATGATCAGAAACATCAGAGCTCAGACAGTGTGTCTATCAACTTTCTCCTGTTTTGAAAATGAGAAACTGTTTTATTCTCTCTCTCTGTGTGGAGAGAGAGAAATAGAACTTGGAAGAAAGAAAGGAAGAAGAAAAAGAAAGAAAGAAAGAAAGAAAGAAAGAAAGAAAGAAAGAAAGAAAGAAGAGAAAGAAAGAAAGAAAGAAAGAAAGAAAGAAAGAAAGAAAGAGAGAGAAAGAAAAGAACTTGAAAACTAAAAGAAGAGTCGGATATAAATAGGAATTCGAGAAACTGCTGGTTACAAGGATTTGGGAGTCTTCCCTGAAATCGTCAGGAACTCCCAGTGAGTAACATGGTGGGGCTGTGTGTTGAGCACCACCTCTCCAGACCCAGTGCTTCAGGGTATTATGCACGGCTTCCTGTCACTGTGCCCTTCCATTTCTGCTTTCCTCTGGATAGGAAGAGTTCGAAAGAGAAAAGCTTTCAAACTGCAAGGAAGAAATAGTGTTGCCTACCTATTATTTTTGTCTTTCAAAATGGAAATAATTATTTCTATACACACCATTTCTGCTAACACCAAATTTTTGAAATAATGATTTGTGCAAAACTCTATCTTCTGTTGAAGGATTAACAAGTTTAGTGACATGTGGAACTTTACTTGATAATAGCAGACTCTAAGGTTATTTATCTCTAAGGTTATATATCATCTATCTATCTATGTATCTATCATCTATCTATCTATCTATCTATCTATTGAGAGAATGGCAAAGGGAGAGGGAGGCAGAGAATCTTTAGCACGCTTCATGGTCAGTGAGGAGCCCGATGTAGGGCTCAATCTCAGACCCTGAGATGATGACCTGATCCGAAATCAAGAGTAGGATGCTTAATCCACTGAGCTACCCAGGCACCCCTCTCAGATAATTTCTAAACCCAGTTGTTGTTATTAAGTGTATTCTTTATAATAGTTCATGAAATCATTATATGTGACAGAACTAAGATATAACAGAGGTTTGGAGTTGTTTTCATATGCAAATTATCCTCAAGGCAAAGGGTTTTTTGGAGAAACTTGATTCTCATAAAAGTTTAAGATAAGTTATGAACATTCTGGAGGGGAAGAGAACAGTTCATTAATTAGTGAACAAGAAAGATAATATTGGTGAGTTAGACATTTAAATGTTTTAATTTCTTTCAATATTTATTTTTATAAGTAGCTAATAGTTATATTTAATTTAATTACTAAGATAATTTTTGATGAAGAGACTGTCCTATCTGTCCTTGGTACCAATTTAAAGTGTTTTAAGAGAATTATTTACTCCTGTTTTGGGGGGTATATTTTAATAACATATTTAAAATATTTAATCCTGGGTGCCTGGGTGGCTCAGTCAGTTAAGCGTCTGTCTTCGGCTCAGGTCATGATCCTGGAGTTCCGGGATCAAGTCCCGCATCGGGCTCCCTGCTCAGCAGGGAGTCTGCTTCTCCCTCTGCCCTTTATCCCACTTGTGCTCTCTCTCTCTCTCAAATAAATAAATAGAATCTTAAAAAAATATTTAAACAGGTAAGATTTTTTTTAAAGGTGTAGGTTGTTTTAGAGAAATGTGACAAAAAATACAAACAAGTATCATAACTTACGTTAAAGAAAAATGTCTACATCTAGATTTTTTTTTTAAATTAGCAGTATATAAAAGAACAAAATCAAAGTAACATTTTAACAAAGCCAATTTATATTTTTTAATAGTCGGTCCCCACTATGGCCCGCAAGATCTGTTCCCTTTTAATGTATACATACTTTTAATGTATACATACAAGATCTGTTCCCTTTTAATGTATACAATTTGCACTCTGCTGATTGCTAATCAGATTGAACATTCTTACTTATTCTCTGTAAATTGAGAAGGTCAATACTGAGATGTTATGTTTTTCTCTTACAAAATTTGTAAATCCCTGAGAGTTTAAACACCCTGAGAGGTTTTTTTCCAATTCTTTTGTATTTGAAAACACTTGCCTATTGCTTGAGCAATTATCCAAGTAAATTATTTTTATTATTAGTTTTTATTAACATTTTAATCTATGAAGATGTGAGGATTAAATCAATTAAGTTATTATAATATATTGTTACATCTGTTTTGGCCAATTCCCACTTCTATTCTTTGAAAAAAATTACTTAATTTTGCTTATTAAAAAAAAAAGGTTAGTTGAATATCATGCTACTGATATTCATGCCCCTACATCCTTACAGTATTAATTTCTGTCTTTGACAAACTGAGAGGTGAAGTATATATATAATACCCAGTCCCATAAATTAGTTTATTTGATTAGCCAGATAAATTCCTTTAAAAATATAGACAAAGGGAAAAACAATTCATATGGGGGAGGGACGTTGTATTTTTAGTCTTGTGAGCTACTACACAGAAGAACTGAGTTAAATATTACCAGAACAGTTTCTTCATACTTCTGCCTGATGAACTTCTTTCTTAAAGAGGGCTGGTGGGTTCCTAGGTACCTGACAATAGAAGGGTTAATCTGCCTCTCTGTCTAATCATCTTCTGGTATGTCTTGGATTTAGTTTGTTAGTCCCTAAATACTGCAAAAACATTTAAATATATTCTATTTATATTTCAATATTAGGCAATGAAATGATGGCCAAAGAATTATGATGTTATTTTATGCTATAAATCAAACTGTGTTGACTGTGCTTAATTTGGGGAGGAAGTTGTAAGCTTCCGTGGAGACAACAACTTTTCACTCAGTGAGAGGTGAGAAACCGAGTGTTAGCTAAGAACTAATTCATTAAGGTATTGGTTTTAAAAAATTGACATTATGTGTGGTAATCAAATGAGCATCCACCTGCTTTTCTGATATTGAGTATAAGATATCTTGAAAAACCATAAAGGAGAGAAAATCCCCCTCCCCTTTCTTTTCTGTTCCTTTAAGGACACTGGGAAGTAAAAATTGATTCTCCTAGTCTCAATTTTAAAAAAATCTAGTAACTTCTAAATTGGTTTTGGTTATCAGCTAGTTTTTAGAAATGTATTCTTATTTAAAAAAAAATCAGTACTTATTTTAAGGAAGACCAAATCTTTTCAGTCGTTTCCCAGCCTCACACATAAATAGTAATACTAATCACATTTAAGATGGTTTAAAATTTCCTTTGTCTGTTAAATGATTGAAATGATAAAATAAAAGTGAACTTTTCAAGAGAGCATCGAAGGCACTGGGACCGCTATTGTGTGGTTAGCGACTTACCTGTATTTTTATTAAGATATCCATTGAGTCTGTTTATGTGATTTAAAAAAAAAATGTTCACAGATATTTAAAAATAAAATACATTTTCCTTTTCAGTTTTTCAGTGAAAACAAAGCCATAGTTCTGAATCACTGAATAGAATCACCATAATGAATCCACTAATTACTGATTATGTTTCTCGCTGCTTACTAATATGACAACTGAATATTTTTCAAGATCAATTCAAAGTTAGTTTTCAACCTAATGTCAGGGATACTCCTCTTTCTCAATTTGTAGAAGATCCTCATAATGCTGAAATCTCATTTCATTTGTGTATGATATCTCTTAAGCTATACTACTTTCTCACAGCTTACATTTAGCGTTGTCCTTTTGTGCAGTTAAAGGTATTTATGGTCGGCCACCCGGGTGGCTCAGTCCGTTAAGCAACCATCTCTTGATTTCACCTCAGGTCATGATCTCAGTCAGGGTCAGGAGATGGAGCCCCACCTCGAGTGAGCCCTGAGTGTGGAGCCTGCTTAGGATTCTCTTTCTCCCTCTCCCCCTGCCCCTCCCCCTTCTCATGCTCTCTCTCTTCTAAAATAAATAAATGATTCTTTAAAAAATGTATTTATGATCAAAAATATAAAAATAAAATAAAAATATGATGGTCAAAATGTTTAAACACAAATCAAGGAAAGCAATCTACATGTCAAAATCATTTTGAAATTGAAGCAATTCATAATTTTTTACTTATAAATTATCAACAAATTGTACTCTTATTTTTTTCTCCTGCTACCCGTTCTTGGTATTTATTAGTCCTCTCTAAATAATTCTTAAACCACTACTAAGCAATTCTTTTTCTTTTTACTCCCATAAGAACAGATTCAGGAAAAAAATAAGTATTATAGACTACAGTGTATTTCCTTTCACCTTTAAGAATGAAAATAGCTTAACTGAATCTCATGGAAAAGGTAGGCATTCTTATAATTTGGATTATTTTCTTTGTTGAAATAGAATAATATTCAAGATATATAAAATAAGTATGGGTACGGAAGTAGCTTTCTAATCTTTTACCCTGGGACATAATGTGGTTCTGGATACTCTACATATGACCTGTATAAATGTGTTGCTTATCATTAAATTAATCAGAAGAATAAAAAAAGAATATTCTTGAATTAACAATTATACTCTTTCCTATAAATTTAGACAAAACACTTGGTAGATGTAATAATTTTTAAAATGTTATCAGTAGCTTTTAGTTATTCAGACTCTTTTCCTTGCACATAAATTCAACAACCGTTTGATTCTCCACAATATGGAGAGTCTTGCTGTGGGGAATTTAAAATATGGTTTATTGCCAGCTCTAAAGAAGCTTCCATTCCAGTGAGTAAGAATACATTTTAGGAATATATTGTAGGAAATTATATATAAATATATAATATATGGTTAAAAATATAAAAATAAAATATTTATATATTCATATATAGCGAATATATATTCATTTTATACTCATTATATAGTCACTATTCAGTCACTATTCAGTGACTATATAATCATTTTAGGAAATTACATAAATTTCCTAAAATGAATCATCATGACAGTAAGTATAACAAAGGAACACAAAGAAACACTATTGGTCCAAAGAAGACAAATTCTGAGAGCTATTAACATGAGACTAGATTTTTTTTTTCTTTCAAGACATATCTTTGAGTAATAAGTACTTGAAAGATTACTGGAAATAAGCATTAGAATTTTTGGTGGAATCAATCTGAAAATTTACCTTGTTTAAGCATATTCAAAACACATTTCATATATAATAGCAAGCAGAACAATTACCTTTAAAATTGGGTCTGATTCTTGCATCGTACCCTGATGTCCTCCCCATTAATTTATCCAGAAAGTCAGAAGGTGACATTGGAGCACTTCGAGATCTTGCACTGTCTGTTTCCTTTGTCGCAACCAAGCTACAAATGAGAAGAACATTCAGATTTTATAAGAAACGACAACAAGAAGTCTTCTTAATAATTGTCACTATAAATAGAGAACAAAAATGGTAGGCAAAATTACCTTTTAAAACAAAAAGAAAAAACTTTCTATGCTCTACAGTGAATGTTATCGTAATGGCAGATAGGTCTTTATAGATCTACAGTCAGTATTTATAAGGTTTCATGTGCATTCAGCCCAAAGGTAGAGGTGATATTATTTTGTGTTAAGTCTGGAAACAAAGCCATTTCCAAATTAGTAGGCTTTCAAAATTTGTATTTAACCAAACTTGACTTTAAATTGCAATTTTTAGTTAAAAGTGTCCTTAGTGATTCAGGCGTAAGAAAAATAAAATGAAAGTTCAGCTGTGAAATATAATTCTTATTGCTTTTAGTGAGGGAAAAGCATCACCTTTCAAGTTTTGTGAGTTCTTTCCAATGGTAATAAAACTTCTGTCCTACAGATTAAACAGTAATGTTCTTTTCTTCAATTAGATGCTTCCTATATTCGTAACATACCTAGTTAAATTCATTCTGCTTTCACCTTGAGTCATTCATCTATAGTACCTTTTGTTCAGATCTAAAATTTGTGCATTAAGATTGAGAAATTACCGTCAATGTGGCTAATGCATCTGGCTATTATACAATGAGAATGTATGTCCAGGAAAAGGAAAGAGTTCTTGCACTTTTTTTCATTCAAACATTTTCCGTTTTCTGCAGCTGCTCATCCTAGAAGCCCACAAGTGTCACGACACCCCTTCCAGCTCCTCATTTACCTAGGCTGGCCCACAGAAGGCCGGGGCCTGCTTGCTAAGATCAAATAATTCTTTTCATCCATAGAGTTTTGCTCAGGGAAGTGAGGCAGACTTCCTGAGCACACATGTGTTTGAAACTGATATATTCAGGCTGATGTTATTTCCTGGAGATTGTCAGTCATCATAGCCTCCCAGCTCTGTCATTCAGCTCCAAGCATTGCCAGGCCCTGAACCTTTGTGGTCACAGCTTGATGTCAGCAGTATCAAATTCCTCCTGCCGGAATTTTTAATAAGTAGTGAAAATGGGTCTTAACAGCCATCACTGTTGAATTGTCTACCACACACAGAGGCACAATTTTAAAATCCAATATCAATCATAATGTGAGAGTGACATTTCTGAAAGTGGAGGATCACAGCTAACAGCATCCATTAACAATCGTGCAGTTCTGAAGGTTCTTTCTAGTTCTGGACATTCTAAGTCGCTTATCAGGTCAGTGGCTGTGCTTTCTACCTGACCAGAAGTTTCTCATCTCTCTATTCTTTTGGCTCTATGTTACTTTGTGACCCTTTACCTTTGTTTATTACTGGTCAGTTGAACTCCCTGCCACCATGATCTCTAGAAAGTTTATTCTAATGTCATCATCATCATCATCATCATCATCATCATTAAAAAACCACTATGTTCTCAATAACTCTAAACTTTCTTTACCATCTGGTTTTAAGTAACTTTTCCGTGTCCTCTTAAGCAACATTTGCTCATTTTCCATAGGCCAAGGACAAAGGGCAGAAAGGAGTGTCAGAGCCCTCATAACTACAGATTGCTGCTTCTAAACCATTCCCTGTGTTTCTTTTACAAAATCCTCCCTTTCCGTTATCAGAAAGTAAACTTATACATGCTCCTAACAACAAATAAACCAACTTACCTGGATCTGAACCGGTAATACCCTGACCTTTACCTCTTAAACAAACAAGAGAATATTATGTATGCCAAACTGACAATCCTTCACATTTTGCACTGTGTGGGGGAGATTATTCCAGATTATCCAAGTCAGCCCTACATGCAATGACGTGTCTCCTTATAAGAGAGAGGCAGAGGTATATTTGACTACAGAGAGAGGGGGAAGGCACTGTGACCAGAGAAGCAGAGATTAGAGTGATGTGCACAGCTACGGAATACCAGCAGTCAGGAGAAGCAGGAAAAGGAAGGAACAGATTTTCCCCCTAGAGCTTCTGGAGAGTGCATGGTCCTACTCACACCTTGTTTTGGGCCCAGTGAACTGACTTTGGACTTCTGGCCTCTGGAACCAGATAAATCATTGTTGTTTGTGGTAATTTGTTATAGTAGTCATAGGAAACTAGCACTGAGTTTTTCATTGAGTGATTCCACTTTTCAACTCCAGAATTGCTCTTTTGTTCTTTTTTATAATTTCTATCTCTTTGTTGGTATTTTGTGTTTGGGGAGATATTATTGTCATACTTTCTTTTTAGTTCGTTGGACAAGGGTTCCTTTAGTTTAGTTTTTTTTTTTTTTCATGTATTTAAAATAACTGGTTTAGGAGCACCTGCATGGCTCAGTTGGTTAAGCATCTGCCTTTGGCTCGGGTCATGATCCCAGGGTCCTGGGGTCAAGCCCCATATTGGGCTCTATGGGGAGTCTGCTTGTCCTTCTCCCTCTACTCCTCACCTCTGCTCATGTTATCTCTCATGTTCATGTTCTCTCAAATCATTCAATCAATCAATCAAACAATCAATCTTAAAATAAAATAATAAAATTACTGATTTAAAGTCTGGGGTGCCTGGGTGGCTCAGTTGGCTAAGAGTCTGATTCTTGATTTTGGCTAAGGTCATGATCTCAGGGTCATGGGATTGAGCCCTGTGTTGGGCTACATGCTCAGCATGGAGTCTGCTTGTCCTTCTACCTTTCTTCTTCCCCTAGCTCTCTCTATCTCTAAAATAAACAAATAAAATCTTAAAAAAAAAAAAAACTGGTTTAAAGTCTTTGTCCAGTAATTCCATTGTCTGTTTTCTCAAGGAAGATTCTATTGATTGTCCTTTTTTCCTTGTGTATGAATCATACTTTTTTCCCTTTGAATGTCTCATAATATTTTTACTGAAAATGGGACATTTTAAATAATATAGTATGGTAATTCTGTAAATCATATTCTCCCTCCTTCCTAAGGTTTGTTGTTGTTGCTGGTTTTTTTTTTAAATTGGCTTTTCTGAACTAATTCTGTAGTATCCATCCTTTATTGTGTATGACCATGGAACTATCTGTCTGGGTGGCTTAGAAATCACCTGATAATTGGACAGGGATTTTCTTAAATTTCTAAAACCAATAAACCTCCCAGGATTTTCTGGAGGCTCTGTGTTTGTGGGGTCACACTTTCAACACTGAGTCAGGCAATTAACAACTCTGCCTTTGCCTTTATTTGCCATTTGCACAGGGCTTCAAGGCCAACCGGTGTTCGGAGCCTAAGTCTTCTCAGGTCTTTCCTGAGCATGTACACAACTCTATGGGTATTAGTTTGGTAGGGTTGTCTTAACACTACCATGGACTGAGTGGCTTAAACAACAGAAATTAATTTTCTCACAAATCTAGAGGTCCAAGATCAAATTATTGGCAGAGTTAATCTCTGATGGCCTTCCTTCACAGCTTGCAGATGGTCATCTCCTCTCTGTTTCTTCCTCTCCATCCACATGCTTGTGTCCTAATCTCCTCTTCTTAGAAAGACACCGGTCATAGATAGGACCAACCCATCTGACTTCATTCTATCTTAATTATCTCCAAATAAAGTCACATTCTCAGCTATTAGGAGTTGGGATTTCAACATATGAATTTTGAAAGGATGCAATTAGGCCCATAACTCTCGGCATGCTGACAGCCCCATACATATGCGTAGTCTTCTAGATATTCAGAATGCCCCCACTGTTACTCACTGCATTGGCCACCCATGACATTAAAACATTGCCTCTAAATGCTTTTGACAAACATTACCAGGGAAAACATTCTCATACTGAGTGAGCTCCAAGTTAGGTCTAAAGCAGTCTTGTAAGTGGAGTCTTCCAAAGAACCTCCAGACAGGTCAAATAATGACAATTCTCCAACAATGAAGCTTTAAAGGAATTCAAACACCTTTCTGTTCCCTCTGGTAGCTTCCAGGTTGTTGTTTTTTTCCTATAATTGCAGGTGATTGTTTTATAATGCCACCATGGAGCTAAGTAAGGAAGACAAGAATAGGACAAGTTATAGCCACAAATCCTATTGTTCTTACCAATACTCAGCTGTCTTTCTTGATTAAACTACTTCATGTATTACTGCAAATCTCTGATTAATTGCCAGAGTTCTGAAAAAGTTGGTTGTCACATTTTTTGGTAGGCTTCTCCCTGCTTTTATGGAGGAGAGGATTTATAGAGATTTGTAAAACTGAGAGAAGTTCAATAACAATAAAATTATAGTGCATTTTTATTATATAAAAATATCCTTTCTCATGTCAAAATGCACTTAAATATCTGTTAAATGTTGAAACAATGAATTTTGAGTTCTCATAATTTATTAGGTGCAAAGCACTGTGCTAAGAAGCTGAAGTATGTAGAATACAAATTTGAATCTTTAAAGTATTCACAGTTCAGTAGATTACTCTCTCTGGGCCCATCTGAAGTCTACAGAGAATCCCTGGGAAGTATCAGTGAGCAGGAGCTGGGAAGGAGGCTACAATGAAGAGGGTGATTGGCCCGTTGGCTCCCTTCTTCCTACCACTGAAAGCAAAATCTCATGTTTTGTAACAGGGATTCACAACCAAGCTTTGCAGAATGATGCCTATAAAAAATGAGAAAATTCTGAGCCGAGAATTATTCCAATTTTCTTTACTAGTTATGTCCCTTTCAATGACACAAGAACCATCCAACTGCTTAAAGACAGTTGATTTTATTTCTAAAGAGTCACAATTTTGACTCGGAAGGAATTATTGGAAATGAAACTACATGGAGTAATTGGCTGAAAAGCATTTCTACATCATCTATCCCTTCCTTTTCTGAAAGGATTAGAAGCTATGCATATGGAAGACTTCCTATCACCTACAATTATTGCTCTGGCATTTTTTAAAAAAGATTTATTTATTTATTTTAGAAAGAGAGAGAGAGAGAACATGAGTGGAAAGAGGAGCAGAGGGAGAGGAAAATGGAGAATCCTCAAACAGACACCCCACTGAGCATGGAGTGCAAGGTGGGATTCCATCCCAGGACCCTGAAATCATGACCTGAGCCAAAATCAAGAGTCAGCTGCTTAACCAACTGAGCCATCCAGGTGCCATCTGCTCTGGCATATTGATCCTGGAACTTCCTTCATAGTACAGTAATATCTGAGACTTGCACCATGTGAACATTAGTAGACTGTCTTAAGGAAAGTATTGAAGAAAGTCATTGAAGAAAGCTTGTAGTAATAAAGCTCCATATGACCAATCTGAAATCTTTCTCTCATTTTTAAATAGTAAACATCATCATCTGTTCAAACATGTTGAGTATCAATAAAGCTATCATATTTATAGCAACTTACTAAGGTTCTTAGCAAATTACTCATGATCAGTACTTTTGAAACAAACAGCTTTGAATTTTTTAGAAGTCTTTTATTTATGAATGTCTCAAATCTGTTAATTTGTCTGCCTCCCACACTTGGTTCTTCTTTTCTCTACTGCATCAAGTATTGTATTTATTATTTTTACTATTTACTCTTACCTAGTCTTAATTACTCTTAACTATTTATTATTAAATCTTCTTGGAAATTGTGTATAGACTCATACGCATTCCCATCAATGAACATTTGTTTCAGTTAAGTATTTTATATATTCTTATTCGTAGAGAGACATGCAACTTGAAAGTTCAGAGACTTCAATTTCTGAGATACTGGCAGAAACCTTTTTTCTTAAGACTTGAAATAAAAAATCAAAATTTGGAGTACCTGGGAGGCTCAGTCAGTTAATGTCGACTCTTTGTTTCAGCTCAGGTTATGCTCTTGGCTCCTTGCTGGGCACAGAGTCTGCTTAGGATTCTCTCTCTCCTCTCCCTCTACCCCTGCCCACCCTGCTCATGTTCTCTCTCTCTTTCTTTCTCTAAAAAAATAAAAATAAAAATTCATCAAAAAGATGTCCCTTTCCTTCCTCTTCTCTCTCCTTTGTCTTCCTCACTGAGACAAGAAAATAAAATACATCCACTTTTGGAGGACAGAAATAACCATTAAATGTGGATGATTCTAAGATGAATTTAGAATAATTGTCAATACCTATTCACCTCTGCTAAATGCACCTTAAAATTGAGAGAACATATGAAAGATGTAGCTGGCCAACATAAAGAGGGTTTGAGACAAGTCTTGGCACATGGGGCCACAAAACTCCATCATGAATTGATTTGCACAGAAGGAAGGGTGACTTGTGGAGAATAAATTAGTGCCCAGACTCCTGAGGCAGAGAAGGTTTGGAGTATGATGGAGAAACGCAGTTTACCTTGTAGTTTATAGATCCACAACCAGTCTTGTAGGACTATAGTTCTTTGTGAAAAAAAAAATTCTCAGTTATTATTTGGAACTTTGTGAGTTTTAGAAATATAAGCAATTGATATTTGTTTGAAAAACAAAACACAGAATGGAAGAGATGTGCATTCTTCCCATTTCTTTGTGGCTTTGGTCTCATTAAGAGAACTAAAGAGAAACTGGGATATTTAGGAGTATGTGAAGTTTTGAGTATTTCACATGAAAGCATTCTGCCTTAGAAAAGGAATCATTTTTGCCATGAAGACACATGCAGTGAAGCAGGCTTTAAGTTGAGATGATACTAATTGTTGAAAAAGGAGACCACAGTGGAGGAATATAAAAGAACTATTCTAGAATACCTCTGGAGACTCAGAAAAATAACTAAAAATTAACAAGGCACTAGGACCTTGACTCTTGCTACTGTGAGCAATATGTTAGTCAAACATGATTATCACCTTAAAGATCTCATTTCTGAACTCATATCTACAGTTTGATTTAGGCTATTTTAATTTATGATAAATATGAGAGCTGCTTCCTGATCTCCCAGGCACATATACATAATATCATTTAATTCTCATAACAATGTTGCTAGTTAGATATTATAACCTATGTATTACAGGTGAAGAAAGTAAGGTATAGAGAGGTTTATTGCCAAGCCACTTAAACATTAAATGTATAAACCAATGTTATAAACAAATGGAACTTTACACTGAAAACAACTAGACAAGTTTAAAACAAATCTGTGCATTGAAGAGCTAAAAACACAATGGAAAATAACATGGCTGTGACCTAAGATAAAGGAAATTCATAGAAGGGAAGCAAATATTTAGAGCTGCATTTCTCTTGGAGGTGGGGTGGAGTGGGGAAAAAACTTGAGTAGTAGCTGAGTAGTTTACAATCTGTGTACGAGTTTTGAAAGCTTTATGGATTTAGGGGGACAAAAACTATATTTCAGGACTCATCTAGGAGGTGAACTCCTATGAGTGACTTTAAGATCTCAAAGAATTTTGAGTAAGAATGAACCAGAAATGTAGAGGGCTAACAGGAGACTAGGCATAGCTTAGAACAATCTCAATTTCTGAAACTAGAATAAAAGAATCACAGATTGCTGGCAACCCAGCTCTCTAATAAGAGCAAACATAAATCAAACTCCTTCTGTTCCCACACACACTTGTTCTTTCTTCATTGTTTTCAAACTTGGTTAATGGCAACTTCATCCCTCCATTTCTTGGGATAAAAATCTTTTATAACCCTGACTCCTGTTTTTATTTCACATATCATATCAATCTTCTTGGCCCTACCTTCTAATTTAGATCTGAAATCCAATGCCTTCTCACCATGTTCTCTTCAATGCCTCTGATACAACCTACCACTGGCCATTACCTTTGCCTGGAATGCTCATTGGTCCTCTCATCATCTAATTAATTTCTATTATCTTTATGATCTAAGTATCATTTATCTCAAGAAATCTTAACTATTCTCTCTGATTTTGTAAAACTCTGCTAAAATATTTCCCACATTTGTGCTCCTCATTAATAGCACTTATCACAATTGCAATTGTCATTTTAATAGAATTAATCAATCAATGTCTATCTCCTACTTTGTAAGATCTACTATGTAAGCAAATCATGGCTGTTCCAATTGTTTTAATAGACCCAGAAAAAGTACAGGGTATCCAGAGTAACAACTGAATAAATATTTTTGAAACAAATTAACTAAATATAATGATGGAGAGGTCAAACATCAGACTATGACCCTCCAAGTCTAGCAGTAATCATGCTTAGAGTAGATGTTTAACACAAGAGAAGGTCCAACTTTCTTTCCTTCTGTCCTAAGTTAGGAGTGATGTTAACAAGTAACCAAGGACAATCTTAGAACAAGTATTTAGAAATACGAAAAAAATCAAGATACAGAAATCTGCAAGAGAAACTTAAATCATCAAATCATGAAGATCGTCATTTAATAGTAGAACTGGAAAGTTGTAAATTGGAATATCATGGGGATATTGGCAGTGGTTCCACATCCAGTCCTTACATAAATTTGTGGTTTTTAGGGTCTATGGTGTCTATGTTCAATGCTTACTAGTTGTTAGTGATAATTACTTATTGTTTGTGTGTTTGTATATGAAGGGTTAATATAGGGTTATAAGTAAGGAATAATTATGATGAAGAAGGAGGACTCCATTTAATAGTAAAAATAGAAACAGGGTTAGATAGTGCACTCATTTGAAATTTCTTAACTCTAATCTTTATACAATCTTTTTTTATCTACAAAATGTATTTTTTGTCATAAAATCATTTATTTTTACTAAATACTTGTAGAATATTGTGCTCAAAATTTATGATAATTGTTATAACTTCTATGAAAACTTCTGTTATAACTCCTATATAAACTGTCTATCCTCATGAATAGTACCATATTTCTTTATAGTTTTGACATTAGCTTATTTCAACTGAAAAAACTAAAAGGCCATAGCACAGCTAATTAAGTCACTGATTTGTAGCTTCTTAATGACTTATTTATTTTAAAGAAAACTAATTAAGTGTTTCAGATCCATTGGAAATTACTTAGAATAAACTTAATAGTTTCTGTTATGTGTTCAGTGCACAAGATAATTAAATAGAAGTCATCATGGTACAATGGTTGAAGTTCCAGATGGACAGCCAGGAGGCTTGTATTTTTTTTCCAGTTTTGTCATTAACTAGTTATTTTGCCTTAAGACAGATATTCTTTTACCAGTATTAAAATGGAAACTTAAAGTGGCACACATTTTTCATAGGTAAGTTTAGTAAAAGAAATGACTATATATATATATATATGTTTCGAAAAATGTGAAGTTCTTATGCTAATGTTTGAATTTCACATTTGATACTATGACTCCTTTGGTCAGGGATATTTTTAAATGAAATAAAGAGAAATTCACTCAAGCTAATTTATATGAAAGGGCTCTGAATGGTTATAATAGTGTTCCATGATACTCAAGTGTAGAAAAATTTAAGCAAGCTTCAGGAAGAACTGAGCAGCATAAAAGAAAAAGATCTGATTAACCCATCACAGTTCATGGATTCAACATATGGTTGAAACCACTTTAGCTAGAGAAGTTCCAAGTCAACATTGCCAGTGTATAGTTGTAAGGGACTTAACTGACACAATAGTTTGCTGCTTAAATAATTAAATAACTTCTCATTCAGAACCTTAAGTCTTTCAGAACTCAACTATTGAGGGAATATTTAAAGGAATTTTGGGTTTATATCATTTTCTGTTTAGTAGTTCGGTTTCAGTTTTGGCATTCTAGCCAAATTCTAAATAATTCAAAAGAAGTCTATCAATTTACGTAAAAGTCAGTGAAAATTTCTAAGAGGAGGGCTGCTGAAATGGTAATCCAGAATTTCCCACAGGAAAAGACTGAATGAATAGATATAAGAGAAAATATCTCAGAACTCGTGGTGTCATGGCAAGTACCAGCGACTAGAAGAATATTAGTGTGTCTGGAATAGAGCCAGAGTGTTAATATTAATAATAAATGAGGCTGGAGTGTTGTAGGTACCAGATCACGCACTGCTGTATAGATCATACATGGACTTTTGTCCGAAGCCCCATTTGGAAACAATTCCAGTGGTCAAGGTGAGAGCTAAGGATAGTTTGAGTAATTTAAATAGCAGTGGGGTTGAGGAAGAGTAGAAGAATCTAAGAGATATCCACAAAATCCACAAAATTTAATGATGGTTTGGTACTGAATGTGAATAAGAGGAACATCTCAAGCATACTTATGATGATTTTTAAAATACTTGTTCAATTCTTTTTGACACTCCTCCCTTCCAAGGGTAGAGCCCAATTTTTCTCCTGTTGAATATTTATTATACAAAGTGACTTGATGATGGCACATGAATTCTGTAGTTCGGTCATAAAAGACATTGCTGTTTCTATCTAGCTCTCTTTTGGAACACTCACTCCTCCCAGCCACTCAAGTAGCTACATGGAAGAAATTGAGGGCTTCCATCAAGAGAATTCACCAAATTGTCAATCATTTGACTGAGCCACTTTGAAATCCGACTCTCTACTCCAGTCAAGCCTTCATATGACTGTCACCATAGCTCACATCTTGACAGTAACCCAATGAAAGATCCAACTTAAGCTGTTCCTAAATTTCTGACCCACAGAAACTTTGAGGTTAATAAATATCTATTGTCATTTTAAGCCACTAAATTTTAGGATAACATGTTATGCAGTAATAGATAAGTCATATATTCAGCTTTCTGACTTGAGCAACTGTATGCATGGACATATCATTCACTGATACAGGACAGAGTGAAAAAGGGAACTAGGTCTGAGAGTTATAACAATGTACTCTGTTTTGGACCTGTTGAATTAGAGGATGTTTTGAAATATCTAAGAGAAACTTATCTACTATGATCTGTTCTCTGTATGGAGAAACAAAAATTTGCAATATTTTACTGGATGGTTTCTTTGAAAAACTTTAATAAGCATGCTGGCTCCTAAGGGCTTTCATCCTGGCTATTCCTTCTGCCTAGAACAATCTTCTCTGGATAGCCACATTAATTGCTCCCTCACCGTCTTCAAGCCCTCACTCAAATGACACTTTCTCAAAAGGTCTAACTGAATTACTTAGCTAGAAATGTCTTCTGTGTCACATTTTCTCTCTTTTCTTTCTGCTTTACTTTTCTCCATAAAACTTATTATCTAAAATATTATTTATTTTACTTAATTTTGATGTTTTTCTCTACTAGAAGATAACTTTTTGCTGTTTACTGTTGTATTCCCGATACTTGGAATGTCGACTGGCAAATAGGAGACATTAAGTAAATACTTAGGAATAAATGAATAAATAGTACTTGAAATATGTCACTAGAGCAATTAAATAATATATATTTTTAAACCAAGAAAATCCTGTGTAATAATTAAAATAGGTTGAAATGGAACTCAACAAACTTACAATAAATCATATAATTACTATTATTATTATTTTATTCTCACAGAAGCTAGATCTTCAAGAGAGTAGTTCAAGTAAGGATATGTTTTCCCAATGATGCTATCTAACAAAGTCAGTGTTCAACTCTTTCAACTTTGGTGTAGCTACAGAGAATAGTAAAAGCACCCTTTATTTGATTTAGACTATCACTGTCTCTTGGAAAGTAGAGCACATAGAGTCTTTGTCTGGATGAAACTTCATATTTCCTCTCAGATTAAAAATGTCTTCCTTAAAAAAATTAGGTGAAAACTACAGCAAAGACTTTTCCTGAAGTTTATAGTTCATGTTCTTATTCTATGTAAACATTTTTGATAAATCATTTTTTAAACTGAGAAGTTTAATGTTGTTATTTAGACATTTACAATAATTAAGTTTAAAATTATAAACTTAAATCTGTAGCTGTATGCAAATATATCATTATGCTAACAGCTGCATGCATAAGCCTTTCAGCAAAACTATGTTTAATTCCCCCAAACAACAATAAAAGCAAGTTTTTATGATCTAAGAATAAACTAAGCAAAAAAATTCAGAATTTTGATGGAGGAGTAAAATAAGCAGATTGTCAAGACAAGACAAAAAAAGTGTTTGTTCCCCAAGATTTCATTTCATATATGTAAAATATGTATGCACGTATATATCAAGTATATGTGCATATCTATGTAAGTATATGTGCATATCTATGTAAGTATATGTGCATATCTATGTATGTTAATATACATATTTAAATAGACATATATTTATTTATATAGACATGCATATTCTTGTATTCATTTAGTTTTATATATGCAGTAAAAAGCAGTTACCTGAAACTCTGGATGCAGTAGAGGAAAATACAAATTAAGTTTCGATAGCCAAGGTGTTTATGTTATGATAGAAGAAACACACAATAAACAAAAAAACATTTAAGTAATAAAGATAATCAGAGATTGTTCTATATTCTCAGAAGAAAATAGCCAAGATGATGAAGCAGAAAATAAAGAGAGAGGCCATACAGAACGGATGGTCAGTAAAGACTTGCTAAGGAATTGAGACGTGTGTTGAGTGTGGAGCAGAGGGAGCAGCGTTCAGGTACGGGGAACAGCTACTTCAAACTAGTAATCAGTCAAAAATCTTTTGGCAAGGGGCGCCTGGGTGGCACAGCGGTTAAGCATCTGCCTTCGGCTCAGGGCGTGATCCCAGTGTTCTGGGATCAAGCCCCACATCAGGCTCCTCTGCTATGAGCCTGCTTCTTCCTCTCCCACTCCCCCTGCTTGTGTTCCCTCTCTCGCTGGCTGTCTCTATCTCTGTCGAATAAATAAATAAAATCTTAAAAAAAAATCTTTAGGCGAATAGCATAAACTTGATCTCCTATTTCATTACATAAATATGAACAAATTTCAGATGAATTGAAGTTCTAAATGTAAGTATATAAATATTTAAAATAGTTTAAAATAGTTTAATAGCATTTATTTCCTCTCCTCTGCAAAGTCCATTAAACTGATACCAAAGGACAAAAGCGGTATAAACTGTAACTAAACAGCAACAGAAAAGGAAATATCCGCAAATTAAAAATTCCTACAAGTTCTGGAAAACGAAAAGAGGAAATAATAGAGAGGTAGGTGAAGCGGGTGGGAGAATTTTCAGAAATGGATAAAAACAAGTGTTTTCAAAGTGAATGAGCTGATTGAACTCAACAGAGATTGAACTAAGAGAACTATGTCTAGAGGCATTGTTGTAAAACTGCCTAATATTAAGAATTAAGAGAAGATCCTGAAAGATTTTGAAAGAAAAAGGAAAATACAAAATAAGATCAGACTGGCTTTAGGCTTTCAAATAAGCATTTGTACATGTTATAAAACATCAAGAAAAAGCTTTCAAAGTTCTGGGTAAAAATTATTTTTATTTCATGTTTTCAACTCAGCATTTCAGCCAATATGTGAATCCAGTGAGCAGTAATGAAGCAGCCACAAATACAAGGAACTGAATAGCCTACCGGCATTAATGCTCTCTTGGGAAAATCATTGAGAATATACTGCAGCAAAATGAGGGTGTAAACCAAGAAACAAAATCCTGGAAGGAGCTGATATAACTTAGAAAGTAGGAATGTGATTTCTTCAGATGAGGTCTGTGCAGAAGGCCTCAACAAAAAATATAGCTTTGCTCAGAAGAAGAAAGAACCCTAGGAAGGCCATTTTGCTGTGGGGTATAGTGAGGTTTGAAATATAACATGTAGACAAAACCATAGGATTAAGAGGGAGAGAAAAAAAAAGTCTTTAAAGAAGCATTTAATATAAGTAAAGACAGAAGAAGAAATTAGAAAACTGAGGGAAAATAAAATGGTGAAACAATGATGACAGAAGGATATTATTTAGATGTATGGAAATAATCAACAGAATAAGAAAAACACATAAACATTTAAAAACGGTTGCTCTCCAGAAAGACAACTAAGTATGGGGAAGATGGGATTGAGAAATGCTGTCAACAACATCAGTGCTGTCTGCACCATATAATTTTAAAAAGTCATATGAAAATTCTACTTTGAAAATAATCTAAAGAATTAGAAAGACATAAAAAATTGTTTAAAACTTGTCATAGACAAGGCAAAATGAAAGCCTAAGGGAAAGGCTGATTTATTTAGTACTCACACTCAATCTTTTTCTTTATTATTATTATTTTTGAAGATTTTATTTATCTATCTGTCAGAGAGAGAGCACAAGCAGGGGGAGCAGCAGGCAGAGGGAGAAGCAGGCTCACCGCTGAGCAGGGAGCTGTATGTGGGACTTGAGCCTAGGTCCCTGGGATCATGACCAAAGCTGAAGGCAGACGTTTAACGGACTGAGCCACCCAGGCATCCCTTTTTTCTTTATTAATGTTTCCTGAAAATGTATGCGTGCTAAGCATTGTTATGAGGATTTTGGATTCAGCAACAAACAAACCAAAATCCTTGATCTCGGTGAGCTTACATTCTAGCAGAGTGGAATATAATAAACAAGAAACAACAGATCACTAAATTGCATACTCTTTTTTTAAAATTTATTCATTTTAAAATAAAGAAAAATTTAGATCACAGAAAAGGATGATCCAGAATGATAGGGTATTGGAGGGGCGGGCACTGTTAAAGTTTTAGATAAAGTTTTCATTGAGAAGGTGATACTTTATCAAGACATTAAAGAAAGTCAGGGAGTTGGCTACCTGAGTATCTGAGGGAAGAGTATTTATTCTAAGCAGAGAGAACAGTGAGGGCAAAGGCTCTAAGTCAGGAGCATGATTGATGTATTCACAGAACAAAAAGGAACTGGAACAGAGTTAGCAGGCAGGATAATAGTGAGAAATTAGATCAAAGCATTTGATGGAACACCAAATCATGTAAGGGCACAAAAGCCTTTATATGAAATTTGGCTTTTACTCTGAGTAAAGTGGACAATTTGAAGACATTGAATTCACATAGGGCATGGTCTGCTTTTCTTTTATAAAAAATCACCATGTATGACTAATCTGTTCAACATGTACTGGGGTGGGGCTGGGATGGTTGACAGAGACTAGTTAGATTATTGTTACAGTCCAGGTAATGGTGGCTCAGACCAAGCTGTCACATTGCAGGTGATAAGATGTGATCATATTTTGGATACATTTTGACGTTTGAGACAAAGTGATTTTCTGACAGATTAGATGGAAAAAGAGAGTGGTCAAGGATGAGTTCATGTTTTTTGGCTTAACTGGAAGGATAGATTTAGTATTAACCAAAAAGGGGGAAATTTTGAGTAGATTAGGTTTGGGATAAGTAACTGGAGATTGGTTTGGGGCATGTGCAGTTTGAGATGACTATTTGACATCCAAGATGCTGAGTAGGTATACAGTTAGTTTTATGGGTGTAGAGTCTGAGGAGGGACATCTTTTTATTGGTTAAGGCACAAATTTAGAAAATATTATAGATAAGTAGATGGCCTTTAAGGCCTTGAGACTAGAGCACATCACCAAGGGCGTACATACAGATAGAAAAGAGAAGAGATGGAGGAGAGAAGAAAACAACAAAGCCAGGTGGGAAGAATAGCCAAGGAAGTCACAGGAAAACTGGTAGAGGGTGGTCCTGGGAGCCAGTTAAAATAAGTATATCAAGGAGGAGGGAATGATCAACCATTAAATGCTGCTAATTGATCAAATAAGATGAAGACTGAGAATTCGCCATTTTATTTTGCTAGGTGGATGTCAACAGTGACTTTGACAAGTGCAGTTTTAGGGAATTGGTGGAGGTGAAAACCCAGTTGAATGGGTTCAAGAGAGAATTACAGAGAAATTGTAACAGTAAGTATGGCACTAATGCACAAATCATTGAAGTAATGCATCAATATTAAATATTTATGAATGAACCTTTGTGCACAATTGGTGAGAATACAAATTGCTGCAGCCAAAAGAGTATGGAGGTTCCTTGAAAAATAAAAAATGGAATTACTATATGATCCAGTCATTCCACTAATGAGTACTTGGCCCCCAAAAAGAAAAACACTAATTCAAGAAGATATATGTATCCCTGTGTTTGTTGCAGCATTATTTACAATAGCCAAAAAATGGAAGCAACCTAAATATCTATCAATGGATGAATAAAAAAGATGTTGTATATATATATACAATGGACTATTACTCAGCCATAAAAAACAATGATATTTTGCCATTTGCTACAATGTGGATGCTACAATAATGTTATATGAAAAAAGTCAGACAGAAAAAGACAAATACCATTTGACTTCACTCATATGTGGAATTTAAGAAACAAAAAAATGAACAAAGATAAAAAGAGACAAACCAAAAGTCAGTCTCTCTCTCTCTTTTTTTTTTAAGATTTTATTTATTTATTCGACAGAGATAGAGACAGCCAGCGAGAGAGGGAACACAAGCAGGGGGAGTGGGAGAGGAAGAAGCAGGCTCATAGCGGAGGAGCCTGATGTGGGGCTCGATCCCACAACGCCAGGATCACGCCCTGAGCCGAAGGCAGACGTTTAACCGCTGTGCCACCCAGGCGCCCCCAAAAGTCAGTCTCTTAACTACAGAGAACAAACTGATGGTAACCAGAGGGGAGGTGAGTCAGGGGATGGGTGAAATAGGTGAAGGAGATTAAAAGTACACTTACTGTGATGAACACTGAGTAACGTACAGAAATGTTGAATGATTATATTGTACTCCTGAAACATATAACACTGTATGTTAGCTATACTTCAGTAAGCTGAGGGGAAAATTTATGCATGACATGAAGCACCACAACAAATTAAACAAGCAAAATAAAAGCAGATACCTAACCAAGCACTAATATCTTCATTATGTAAGAGACTCTGACAAATCATTTAGGAAAAGGTAACCCAATGGGAGAATGAGCAAAATATATAATAAGCAATTCATAGAAAAAGAAATAGAAATGCACATTTAGAATAAAAGAGGATGCTCAAATTCAGAAGTAATCAGGCAATGTCTATTTATTTATTTATTTGTTTGTTTGTCTGTTTATTTATTTAGAGAGGGAGAAAGATGAGGGAAGTGGGACAGAGGGAGAGGTAGAGAGAAAATCCCAAGCAGGCTCCACACCCAGCCCATAGCCGGACATGGGGCCCGATCTCAATACCCTGTGAGATCATGACCTGAACCAAAAGCAACAGCTGGATATTTAATTGACTGAGTCATCCAGGAGCCCCACAATGTCCATTTAAACAGACTGAATATCATTACAACTGACCAAATTTAAAAGTTTAGCAGTATCAAAAATTGATAAGTTTATGGGTAAAAGTTACTTTCATAAGCAATTTATACACTGAAGGACAGCATATACAGCCATTTTAAGAGGGAATTTCATGGTCTTTATTTAAATTATTAAGACATCCTCCTTATGACCCAGCATTATTTAATGTGAGATTGGTTATATTAATAAAAATACAAAATGACCTATGTTACTGTAAATGTGCTTTTAAAAATGTGCTTTTAAAAATATGATTCTAGTTTAGATTTATACAGCCATAAGCAAAATAAGGTATTCTATGTGTTCTGAAACAGAAAGTACTTAAAGAAATACCATTAAATGAAAGAAATAACAAGTGTAAAAATAATATTTTTAGTATAATCTTGGGATCCAAGGGGATCCAACATAGCATCCTCCCTCTCCCCCTCCAAATGTGGAATAATTTGAGAAATTTTTTCAAAATGATGAAGGATTTGGGATCATAACATGACCTTATAACTGATAAAACTGATACTATCTGAGGACACATTGGCTTCCCAACGAGAATTGAAAATGATGTCTATATATCCACACCTTACTCAAGGTCCCAAGTGGAAAGGGAAACTATGCTTGCCCAGATTTTCCTTCCAAACCTCTCAAACAGAAGACCCCCTTCTCTCTTCTAGGGTAGAATGAGTGAGAGAATGGAGAGAAGCCAGAACAAGACAGTTGTTATGACTAAGGGGGAGTTTGGATTCATCTGAAATATTTGGATTTTTATACTGAAAACATAATCATGTATTAAGTAATTATAAATAAGTAAAATTAAATTCACATAAATACTTTGAAATTGATTTTAATTGAGTGCCTATAATGATTAAACTCAAATTTATAAATACAGATTTGTGTTCATTACACCTCTATGATTATAGCAGTTGCATATGTAAGCTTCAAAAAATGCTGGTTACATTTTTAATCTCCAAAGCAACATACAATGGGAAACATGTTCTCAATATCACCTTTTCTTTTTTCCTTTTTTTCAAGTTTTTTTATTTATTTGAGAGAAAGAGGGTGAGAGAGTGAGGAAGGGGGAGGGGAAGAAGGAGAGAGAAACTCAAGCAGAGCCCACACTGAGCGGGGAGCCCAATGTGGGGCTCAATCTCACCACCCTGAGATCATGACCTGAGCCCAAACCAAGAGTCTGTTGCTTAACTGATTGAGCCACCCAGGTGCCCCCAATATCACCTTTTCTTTCACAGATCAGTGAAATAGCACTTAATTTCTCAAAATGAATCACCAACAATAAAATGTTCCTCATAAATTCTGTTGTCCCTGTCTTCCTTCTGAGAAAGGATATTCTTTATTTTATTTTATTTTATTTTTTTTCTGACTTATTCAAAAAGACTTCCTCCCTTAGCCTCATTCTAGACCATAATCTCTCCGGAGAGTCTTGAAATTCTCTTATTCTAGTTGTGTTCAACACACCAACATCCCCACACTCATACCTAATATGCACAAAGTCCACTACCTCTAAACATTTTTTTTTCAATTGAAAAATGATAAAGGAATTTTCCTCTGACTCTGGAGTACAGTGTGCTCTGGGACAATAAACTTAATAAAAACATTGGGGTTTCAACAAAATCAAAATTAGAAAGGTGAAATCTCCTTGGAATAGTAGACTTTACCTTTTGTTCAGTCAGAAAATGGTCAGGGGACTCTAGAAGTCATAATAGCAATCATTCAAAATTCAGAATGTGCCCCAATCACATGTTTGCCTGCCTTATGGAATTTTATCAATTCTTTTGCTTAAATGGCCATCTTCTACATTGCTGTTCTTTGCTTATCTGACCTGGAGATGATCCCTCCTCCACTAAATTCTTACTGGTTTCCGTTGTTGATAAGTGAGGCTTACCTGCCAACATCCCTCTCCATGAGCTAATCTCTGCCTGTGTCATATAACCCATGTCATTGGAACTCATCTCATAGCATTAATATACTACTTCACTATAATTTCTAGAGTCCTTCTAGAGTTCAGTTTGACAGAATTCAATTTGATAAATTTGTTCCTTATATTCCAAATATTCCCAACCAGTTTAACTTGCCAAAAGATTACCGGTTTCAGAGTCATTTTTCCAGTGATAATTTGAAAGTGGTTACATCAAACTGGTGGAGGAAATGTTAATCAAGAATTGTTTCTCTGGGGGCACCTGGGTGGTTCAGTTGTTAAGCATCTGCCTTTGGCTCAGGGCATGATCCCAGAGTCCTGGGATCAAGTCCCACATTAGGCTCCTCCGATGGGAGCCTGCTTCTTCCTCTCCCACTCCCCCTGCTTGTGTTCCCTCTCTCGCTGGCTATCTCCCTCTCTGTCAAATAAAAAAATAAAATCTTAAAAAAAAATTGTTTCTCTGTTATGGGGTGCCTGGGTGGCTTAGTCAGTTGATTATTCAACTCATGGTTTCAGCTCAGGTCATGATCTCAGAGTTGTAAGATTGAGCCCCCAAGATCAATCCTGGTGTTCGGCTCCATGCTCAGCAGAGTCTGCTTGAGTTTCTTTCCCCCTCCCTCTCCCTTATCCTCTGCTCCTCCCTCTGCTTGTGCTTTCTCTCTAAAATAAAAAATAAAATAAAATAAAATAAAAGAATTGCTTCTCTTCTAAATCTTATTTGTCAAAATACCTCTTAGGCTTTTAAAACATGCACAAAGCTTGTTTAAAAAAAACTATAAATTTCATTTAATCTAATATATGCTCACTATACAAAAAAAATCATAAAAAACATAAAAATAAGAAAAAGGCATCTTAGGGGTACTTGGGTGGCTGAGTCGGATAAGCATCTGACTCTTAATTTCTGCTCAGGTCATGATCTCAAGGTCATTAGATGAAGCCTGACATGGGGCTCCATGCTGGGCATGAAGCCTGCTTAAGATACTCTCTCCCTCTCCCTCTGCCCCTCTGCCCCATCCCTACCACACTTGAATGCACACATGCTCTCTCTCTCTAAAAAAAAAAAGGAAAAAAGAAAAAAGCATCTTAATCCTACCATGCAGGGATAAGTGATACAGAAATCATCCTCTTACCTGAGATTTTAACTGAGTTATAGATATTTATAAAGGAAATAATATAGCAGTGGTACTGCTTTATTTTGAGCTCTCCTTTCTATTTTCAACTAATTGTGCTTCCATCAGTGCCTACTAATGAAACACATTTTTGTAAATCCCCAAATCAATAACATTCAGTACATAAAATCATGATATTTTAAAACACCAATCTCTGGAGTCTCTGAATTTGAAAGAGATGTACAGAGAATATCAACATGGAAACATACTAAGTTTATTTTCCTGAATAATACTGAATCAGCAGAGCATGGAGTTATTCCGGTTTTGGTAGGAATACCACACCATTTGTGTGACAGCAAATATTTATGTTAATGTCACCTTTCAATGGAAGGTGGTCTGACTTAAGCATATTGAAGGCATATTGGACATTTTTCTTCCTGTGGTGCAGGAAGCCTCATATCTGCCTGACCATTATATCCCCATAAGGAGAGAGAAATGGCACAGAATGAAGGAGGGAATCAAACAATAAGGCAAAAAAGAGTTTATAATTAGAAGTGGTAAGGAAAGGTAAATACAGCAGTGAGTATGGTGCTATTCAATTTCCCTCAGAAAATTTGTGTATCCATCAAGATTTGTTGTTGTTATTGTTGTTTTCACCAAGGTTTTTATTGGACTATATTCTTTTTAAAAATTGAAAGAAGAGATGAGGAAGATACAATCACTGGTGTTAACATGATACTTAAAGCTAATGCATAGCTAAAGTTATTCACTCTCTGACTCTCTTGTCTGCTTCCCCTGCCTCACCTCTGTCTCCTCCTCCCCCTTCTTCCCTTCTTTGTATATGCCTAAGCTATTTTGGGAAACGTGTTTATGGTTTCCCAGGAAACAAAAGGATTTTAAAACCCTGTGGATTATAGAAGTTATTTCCTGTGGCAGTAAGAGCATATGTTTTCTTTAATCATGCATAACACAATCCCTAGAGACAACGCTTTATAGGAAAAGGCTAGCCACATTGGAGATATAAAAGAAACGGTTCAAAGTTGTGAGTTCAAAATGCATGCCAACGTTGCCAAACTTGGTGCTCCTGTGTAGAATCATGAGAACAAAGAGTACAATTTTGAAAGTGGATTTCATTCTTGTATTTTGTGATGAAAATATCAACAAACAAATCTTCCTATGATTCTAACTGAATGAGTCGCATTTCACTTTTTAAGGAGTGATGTGATCATTTCTTTTTCTACTTTAGAATAGCCTCAATTACAGAGCTCACTTGGAAAAATAAGCAGTTAATTTGAATTAGGTGAGGTACGTTCTACTTCTGGCTTTGTCACGTAAAGTCGTGTGGTCTAAATAATGATCATGTCTCTAGACTTCATGCCCCTCCACTGCAGAGTGACAGGGCATCTGCTTCGAGGGGGTTGGGCAGAATTCTCTGACACAACTCAGAACACAGCCCTGCCAGAGTACCAGAAGGAATGGAGACTCGGCTCTATTCTCTTTGATAACTGGGAAGTCAGCCTAAACTTGTTTGCTTCATTGTTTATCTTTATCTCAGTGGATGACCTTGCCTACTACTTCAAAGAGATAATTGAGCATTCAGCTGCTGAATTATGAAATCACAATTCCCATATCGACAGCTTGCTGTATTCTGCATCTATTTTAACTTTCTATCTAGTCACAGAGAGAGACCTGGTACTCCTCTGCTTCAAAAGCTATCCTTCAACCAAGGCTCTTCTTTTTCATTTTCTCAGTGACTGCCCCTTCTCTTTTGTAACCCTCCTGTCTCTTTCTAAAGGAATTCCTAACCTCTTGGCTTCTTTCTTCCAGACATAAACAAGGTTAAATTTCCTGTCATTTAAAAAACTAAACTAAACAAATAACGATTGTGTATCTCAACTGTGTCCACTCTTACTTCTCCTGCGTTTATCTTTTTCTTTAGGTCATCAATCAATATTATGCTATCAAATTTGAACACATATATTTATACCAAAAATTCACTTGAAAAGGCTACCAGTAATCTTCCATATTTCTTTTTGTTTTTATGGCATTTTTTTTTATTGATCATTCTTTCCTTTCTAAAACTCTTCTGTTAGGTTCTGTGACATACTCTTGTGTTAACTCTCCTTTTCTTTTACCATATCTGACTTTTTTTTTTTTGCCAGTACTTCTCCTTCTGCCTATCCCTTAGATGATATTCTTAAAATAGTGCTTTTCAAATCTAAATGTGCTTATGAATCTTCCAAAGGGCATGATAAAATGCAGATTCGGATTCAGTAAGTTTGTGGTAAAATTCAGACCCTGCAGGTGTAACGATCTCCAAGTGATATTGTGCTGGTTAAAGGGCCACATTTTGAGTAGTGGTGCCCTCAGCAGGGAAGGACTTTTCCACATCTGCATGCCCCAGTGATTACAGGTGTGCTATGCTATCCACAGCTCAGCCTGAAGTATGTGAGATGGGGTCTGGGGCAGTAGAGGCTTGATGACTCTGTGTCACCAGGCTTCTTTGCTTACCCCAATGGAATGAAACATCTGTGTATGCTCAAGTAGCAAAAGTCCTGCCCCAGAATGTTAGTCATCCAATCTGATCTATGCCCAGGTGCTACACTCCCTCCACTGTGCTGAAGTGTTTCATTATCTGGATATCTTAGAGGTATCACATTCACTATACCTATCTCAAACTTAAATTAAGATACTTTTCTACATGGCT
Source organism: Ursus americanus (assembly GCF_024610735.1). Lineage (NCBI taxonomy): Eukaryota > Metazoa > Chordata > Mammalia > Carnivora > Ursidae > Ursus > Ursus americanus. The sequence goes on from NC_142139.1 coordinate 60,657,578, forward strand.
GGTCCTCTTTTCGTATGTTCTATTTGTGTCATGGCACTATTGTTCACCCAGTTACTAAAAGTATGATTATGAGAATTATCCTAGACTCCTCTCTGTTTCCCCACTCCCAATTAGTGGACAAGTCTTTTTTTCCTTTCCTTTTTTTGTCACTTCTTACATCTGCTTCTTTCTCTCCATTTTTAGGATGTTCTATTGCACTGACCATGAACTACTTTCCTTGATGCTAGTTTTGACCCTCTCCACCATCAACATCCTTTCTTCTGAGTTCTCCACATTACTCCTTCAGTGATATCTCTGAAACACAATGTGATCATGCTCCTTTCCTACTTATAATAGTTCCCTTCTGCTTCAGCTGAAGACTGAGTTCCATAGGGCAGAATGCAAAATGTGATCTGGAGCTTTCTGATCTCCCTCAAATGGCACTTCACAGAAGTTAAACATGCCACTTCTATTTACAACTTAGTGGTCGCAACTTGGTCACAAGGACACACAAAGCTGCCAGGGAAACTGGGAAATCTGCAACTTCTTGGAAGTGTTTTTAAATAAAGCCTCTATCTCTTTTCTGATAACTGGAAAATAACTATGATGACTGGATCAGAGCATCTAGCTTGGATGTCAAGGAAGAAACCCCATGTTAGGGGTGGCAAAACAACAAGGTAGAAGGAAGGATTGGTAAACTCCCATTCCAAACTTGGTCTGCTCACTTCCATTGTTCTTTTTCTTTTTTTAGTTTTGGGAAGAAAAATAAAATCTGTCTTAAGCCAATATTATTGTGCACTTTCTGCCACTCACAAATATGAGACTAATCGGAACTAACAATAGCAATAGAGGACTGGTCTGTTCCTCCTTTGTTGATTTTCCTGCCACTCAACACCTCTCACATCTACCACTACAGGGGATTTTAGGGGAAAAAAATAGGCCACTAATATTAAATGAAGTGAGAAATAATAGCTGTAATGCTTGGCACATATTTTCTGTTAAAGAGCAACTATCAAATTTCTGACTATGTTAGTCAAAAAAATTTGTACTCTGTCGATGGATACAGCTCTACAAATTACATTTTTAAAGTAGCATATTAAATACTATCACTCAGTCTATAGAAAGGACACTCGGGCCCTCAAAGACAGTACTGAGACCTGACCCTGAGTCCTCTTTCTCTAGAGATTTTCTTGTTTTCATGTGTGCACACAAATGTATACACAGAGAAGATAGAATGCAAGAAAAGTTAATTTAGAAAACATCTAAAATAGACTAGCTACTTCATATATAGGTATACATATCATCTTCTTTTTATATTTCTTTTTAGTTTGAATTTTTATTTGCTCTAGAAACTTGTTTTTTCATATCAATTAAACTTTTCCAATGTAATCTTTGCTGTTTTTTGACATATGTGATAATTGTGCACATACACACAGAGGATAGTATACACTCTGGCTTTTTAAAGTAGAGCAAAATTTTAAGTTCACATGTTATTATTTAGAAGGACATATTTAGGCTACACAAAAAAAAAAAAACCTAATTCCCTACTTAGTCTCAGGAGGTACCAACTAAGGTCTGCAGCATAGTCAGTGTCTTTGATGGTTCTCATGTCATTTAAGATTCACAGGAAGAAAGAAATACCCTAAATTTCAGGGATTTAAAGGGGAAAAAAAGGATTTCACAATCTCTTAAAGTGGTTTAAGGTTATTACAAAGAAACAAATTAGTCAGATGGGAGATAACTAATAATTTTATCCATGTAATGCTCTGCTACCACTATTTTTCCCAATAATTAAAACAAGAGGCTAGTTAAGGACACAGGAGTTTCATTTATTCTTATCATGCAGTGGGATATACTGTACAAAGTTGGGTCAGTGTTTTAATAAGGGTAAGTCTTTTCCTAAAAAGGAATAATGTAAGAACTGGTGGGAAATATTACATAATGCATATTAGAGTGTTTTATAATTTTTTTAATAGAAAGAAATGTATGGGGATAGATTGTTTTTAAGTTTTGAAGGTCAAGATTTCATTACATATGCCATTATTCCTTCCCTTGTCAGGAATGTAACCATTTGTTTACAGAACTATGAAGTCATAAATCTCTTCTTTTCTTTTATTTTTGTTTTATTTAATCTGCTGGTAATTAATTCTGACATCAACAGGAAAAGCAGATATAAGATACCTTATTCAAATATTTTTTCCCTCATAATCAAACGATGACAACAAAATATTTTGTTTAGAAATAGAGAAACAGGGGTGCCTGGGTGGCACAGCGGTTAAGCATCTGCCTTCGGCTCAGGGCGTGATCCCGGCGTTCTGGGATCGAGCCCCACATCGGGCTCCTCTGGTATGAGCCTGCTTCTTCCTCTCCCACTCCCCCTGCTTGTGTTCCCTCTCTCGCTGGCTGTCTCTATCTCTGTTGAATAAATAAATAAAATCTTTAAAAAAAAAAAAGAAATAAAGAAACATATTATTTGATTAAACATTTGCTTATGTTTTCTAACATCCTACGATAGTCGCTATCGATTTTTCCTATAAAATTAGTCCTAAAACAAATTAAGCATGGATTTATTAGAAAAGAAAACTTGGGGTTCCCTGATCGAATTGTTACTATGAAGCTTTCAATATCCTTCATTTCACATAGAAGCTGGCCTGTTACCTCTACTAACAATGTTCTTCGTGCCTGAAATGATCTCTTTTTTCTGCCCATTCAAATTCTGTCAACTGCTTAGGGTCCATTTAAATTCCTTTCTTTTTCATGAAGAATATCTACTCCTTTCCATTCCAAAAAAAGTTGTTTTTTTCCTCCCTATATAGAATTGTTACTATCTGGGTAGTTGTTCACGACTACCTTCTTTATAATTGTCAACAAAAAAGCAATCATTGTTCAACTACACTTTATCAAATAAATAAAAATAATTTAAAAGTATGTGAATAAACAGATTACAAAGCAAAAACAAATACTTTGTGTTACCAATGGTCTCAGTTCATCTAGGGAACTGGAATATTGTTAGTGATTCTGATACCAGAATTGTGATAGGTATAATAATAGAGATGTAAATATGAGAGTATGCATCATTTATTTGATTACTATGTAGGATGTTCATTTATGTCTTCTCTTTCCAGGGCAGAGATCTTATAAAAAGTAGATAATTCAAAGTTATATATGATACAAAGATAAATATATTTTATAGATGCATGTATATGAACATTTTGTATATACATTTAATAGTTATTTTAATAACTATTATTATATGAACCATTATATACAACCATTATTATATGAAGTGTTATTTCCATTTTTCCAATGTTTAAAAAGGAAGGAGCTACCACAACATGAAAGCTTGGTACCGCTTTATTTAGTAGAGGTGGGGACAGACCCCAAATAGGAACAGGTGAGGCATCAGTGAGTAGTGAGAAAATGAAAAAATGCAGATTATTTTTTTTCCTGATATTTTTCTGTAAAAGAGAGATAAGAGGTGAGTGGGTAAATATATTACCACAGAAAAATAAAATTAGGAATAAAGAAAAAACAAAGCATCATATCTCTCACGGAATTTTCTCCTGAGTGCTAGAAGCAAAGAAAGTCGACATGGTATTTTTAGTTGTGCCACGAAAGAGTTATTTATTTGGAATTGTCAATCTGCTTTTAGAAATAAAAACCATGTCTCATTCTGAAAATAAGTGAGCACTTTCAGTGTGCTAGACACTCTTTCAAGCACTGGAGGTAGAACTGGACATCCATTACTGTCCTGCCCTGAAGGACTTCACAGTTCAAACTAGAGGTAATAATCAGGTGATTACCACCATCATTTCCCCCCCATCAGGATCTGTGCAATGAAGAAACTGGGTGCTTGGGAGCACGGAGGTAGCCTCACCTAGACCTGGGGAAGATCAGAGATAAAGTCTTCAAAAAGGTAAAGTGAGTTGTGGAGAAATTAGCCAAACAGATGGAACTCACATTTTCCTCCCAGTCATTTAATGGAGGGCCTGTAAGTGGTCATTTTACTGAGGTTCATATCACTTATCTTCTCCCAGGTCCCTATCTTAAAGTATTGTATGGACCGTCTGAACCCCAAAACAACAAAAACAATACCAACAACAGTAACAACAGGACCAACTGCTTTCTGATTTTGCTCACACTCATGGACCATTAATAACAACTTACTTTCTTTTCTTTTAGTAGCATTTTACTTGTTACTACAGTTTTCTGCCAATTAGTTTTTATTTTTAATAGTAACACGTTCTCAGCTTTTTATACATATCCCTAACTCCTGTATTGGAGATATCCAGAGCTAACATAGGTACTAACTATTGATATCCTGCTTTATCACAACTAGAAATTTAACTTTAAAAAGAAATGTGAACTTTTTCATTTATCTAACATCAATAACAAAAGAAAGTCAAGAGAGTCTAAATCATAGAAAAATAAATAAATTTTAAATGATAATAACTCCAAGATTCTTTTTTTCTTTTATCTTTTTTTGTTTTTTTTTCGGTTTTATTGAGAAATAACTGACATATATCGCATACAAATATTGAGGCCTGTATAGAGAAAATTTTAAAGTACAGCATAGTGGTTTGATATATCTATAGTGAAATGATTACCACAATAAATTCAGCTAATGTCCATCTTTTTTCTTATAGGTACAAAAAAAAGGAGGAGAAAGATAAAAGAAAAAGTAAAAAATATTTTCCTTGTGATGAGAACTGTAAGGATTAAGTCTCTTATCAACGTTCCTATATATCATAAAACAGTATTAGCTATAGTCATCATATTGTATATTATATCCCTAGTGCTTAATTATCTTTTTTGGGGAGGGGTGTTTGAAAAAAAACTTTTACTTTATTTTTTTGATGTTTGGTTGTTGTTGTTGTTTTTAACAGAGCCACCCAGGCACACTTACTTACTTTTAATTGAAGTATAGCCAATACACACTGTTACATTAGTTTCAGGTGTACAACATAGTGATTTGACATATGTTATACTATGCTCACCATAAGCGTAGCTACCATTTATCACCCTACAACACTTTTATAGTACTATAGACTATATTCCCTCTGTTCTACTTCTTATCCCTGTGGCTTATTCATTCCATAACTGGAAACCTATATGTCCCACTCCTTTTCATCCATTTTGCCCATCCCCCCACCTTGATACACAAAATAATTTTAAATGAACAAAGATACCCATTATCTAAGGGAACTCTTGAGTTGAATCATGTATAATATGAAGAATTATTTTATGATATGAACCACTACTTTTTAAGGAATTTTTTAGCTTATATATATTTTTTTCTTTTCTTAAAAGTGGGGCCCATCATATATTTTTTCAGTGATTCATCAGTCTTATATAACACCCAGTGCTCATTACATGACGTGCCCTCCTTAATGTCTATCATCCACTTACCCCATGCCCCCAAAGGAGACATACCATACCATACATGACTGTTAATCATAGGCAACAAACTGAGCGTTGCTGGAGGGGAGCGGGGTCCAAGGTTATTTTTAAAAGATAGTTGTATGAAATTATGAAAGCCATCTAACCATGGTGTTAATAGGAGCAGTAGTGATTCGAAATTTATTGCTGAAATCCTAGTGGTTTGGGGGAGCCATACGTGTTTATGGAAAAAGATATTGGTAAAGTACTCTAATGCCTTAAGGATTAATTTTTCTTACAGAGTGTCAATGGAAAAATGACGTTAACTATGTTTTCATTTTACAAAGTTGCAAAGTCCTACTAAGATCCAAACAAGTAAATACTTCCTCTATTGATTTATTTCTAGGTCATGATTCAAAATAGTAAAACTATACAACTCTAGTCTAAGCAGCATCATAAAAAAGTAGCAACCATTAGATAATGCATTCTCAGTAGGGGTGAGTGGAGTGGGTGGAAGTTTTATATTGGGGTAAAAAATCATATTCTTATAAGCATAAAGCCTATAGACACACACACACACACACACACACACACACACACACACACACCATATACCAGAGATTATATATACCATACATGAGCAAATATATTGCATGCTGTGGTATTACAATTCCATGAAGACTATTAGAAAAAAGTCTAAAAATATCTTAAAAGGCTCTTTAGAAGGCAAAAATGGAAAAAGAAAAGTTGAGAAATAATGCATTATATAATACAAATTTTAGTTTCTCATGGTGATAATGAGAAGGAAATCCATTACTCTTCTACTAAATGCTGCCAGAGTAATATCTGAGATTTATTTCATCTTTTATCTTTTATGAGATCGTGAGCACAGGCTCCCTTTTTGCTCCAAGTAATAACACAGATTTAGGTAGAATTCAAATCTAAAGTCATGGGTAGGTAGACAGATGTGACAGACAGATGTTATCTCAGTGCTTACTTGCTGTTTTCTATTTCATGCATGCATGGACATTGATTTAAGTATTATACAGGTAAAATAAACATCAGAAACAATCCTATCATCATCATAGGACTTACAATTAAGAGGGAGAGAGAAGACTTGCATGAAAATCTAAAACACACACATACCCTCCATAGTGGTATTTTGTTAAAAATTGAAGTTCTGTTTTCCCAGGATTTCACACACATTGCTCCATAAATTTTTATAAAGTTATAGAGAAATTCAGGTAGAATGCTGCAGTCACTCTGAAACTGGAGAATCCAAGCTTCCTTCATGAAGCAACTGCACAGAAAATGTTATCAATTCAAACCATGCCTCAAATAAAAGCACACTTTCCATGAACAGTAGGATCATTTTAAGTGGAGAAAAAAGTATAAAACACAAGTGGAAAATACAGAGACAAATAATTTTGGAGGCCTGTATAGGGAAAATAAAAAGTTTACTTTGGCCAAGAGAAAATAGAATGACATTTTAGTAAAAATTAGTCAATAAAAATTGATCAAAATTATTTGATAAATATTTTCCTTCTGAGGTAAAGGCATCCTTATTGCTAGAAATTTTAAAGTTTATAGGATAACCATCTGTTAGAAATATTTTTGAGAGATTCTCAAATTATGTAAGATATTGGATGGACCAGTTACCTCTAATGTAAGCCCAATCATCCTACAGTGCTGATGGTTGTATAAGAGTATCAGAAATATGTGTTCAGCAGTAATTTCTTTTTTAAAAAAAGATTTTATTTATTTAATTGCGAGAGAGCGCAAGAGAGAGCACAGGTGCTGGAGAGGAGAAGCAGGCTCTCCGCTGAGCAGGGAGCCTGATGTGGGGCTCGATCCCAGGACCCTGGGATCATGACCTGAGCCAAAGGCAGATGCTTAACTGACTGAGCCACCCAGGTGCCCCATTTAACAATAATTTCTAATTTATGGCAAATGTTTGATGCACTCATAGAGAATTCTTCATCATTTGCCTGAAAGTTATTCCGTTCAATAAACTATTTCTAGAGGATGTTAATAACAGTTAGATTTTATGCTATTCTTACTTATGCCACTGAAGTTACTGCTTTTGCACGTTAAATTGTTGTAGAGGTACTGGTAATACTTCCTCCTAAAAGTATCTCTAGTATGGAGATTATAAAAGAATTTCAGAAATGCACTATGATGAAGCTGCTTTTTTTTTTTTTTTGCCATTGTTTACTTTTCTGACATCTGAGAATTCCAAACTTAGTTTCCTTAAAATGCCTTAAAATGTGGTTGCCTGTAGTTAGAATAGCTTTGTTTTCTGCAACTGAATAGCTCATTCTATTCACATACCTTCTGTTTGTTGCCAAACAGTTGATCCTGTCTTGGAATTCCTGCCTTAACTCCAAAATCATTTCTCTGAAGATGATTCATATGTCTCTATTCCTGACTCACTTCCCCAAGCAAAACAAAGCTACAACTGTATCATTCTTCTAGAGGGAAAGACAAACAATCCACGTTTCCACGTAGACATTTACCTACACATTAATTTATTTTCAATAAATACTTTTAATCCACTATGAAGATAATCATATGCAGAAGAGTAAGAGACATATTTGTTGGGAGAATCAAGAAGGATCCACTATATATCATTCAGGAAGTACGGAAAAGTAAAAGATGTACTTTCTCAAAATAATTCCATAAAAGTCTCCTGAGAAAACTAAGTGGGTGTAATGTATCATCTATGATTGTGAAATTATGAGAGTTGAAATTAGAGCATTAGGAGTGTCTATAGAAAAGTTTTAGAAAGATACTGTTGATATGAACAGGTCTCTAGGATCAACTGTATAAAACTATGATAAATCTGTGACTTTGTCACTTAGTTATAATCAATTTTACCTCCAGTTTAACTCAGGGCTCTCTGTATACTTCTCTGTGCCCTACTTTATAAAGTTTTACCCTTATTGCATATACATATTTATTATTTCTTCTTTGCACACAGAATTATCACCTTCATAACATTTTGACTGTTAAATCTACAGTTCAAGCATCATCTCTGCATCCCCAGCTGATGGCAGGATACCAAGATCTACAGCTAGCATCTCAAACTCAAATACCCTAAACCAAGTTCAGTGTTTTCTTTTCTTCCAACAATCCAAATCCTCTACTTGGTTTTCTTTCTTTAAGGAACCCATATTTTGATGAAAAGTTCAAACATGGTTTTCAAATTCTAAAACAAAGAGATTACCCTTTTCTTCTTGTAGTTGAGCCATTATTGTTTCTTTATATAGTTCTTACTATTACTAATTATTATTAGTAATCTTATTGAGCTATTTTGAGCCAAGTTAAAAGACCATTCCTGTTACGATCACTATCCCATTATAATTAAATTATTTGTTTCTAAATTTTATCCATATTCTATTGTGAAAGGAAACTGTTACCTCTCCATATTTCTGCAGGTTTATTATTGGAGTCAGCTCAGTAGTTGTTGCTGGTGCAATATGAATGTAAACCATAAATCAGAATTTCTTCACTGAATTTGACCATCACCACTCCTTAAGCATACTATATGCCCATTATCATTTCCTTTATGTCTCATTTCTGCCCAGTGAACAAGCATCTTGAGATCCAACACAAGTACCAAGCCTTCTAGATAGTTTTCCTACCTCACATTTCCAAAACATTGCTGTTTGTGTTTTGCTTTTATTATTTGGTCCTTGGTATTTTCTTCCCTGCTGTGTTTTAAGTTCCATGATGGGAGAGATGGTAGTTCCCAATCAGCTAAATTGAACCTAGCACAAAAATTTGTGCACAGAATTTGGTAATCTTGTTGAATTGCTTAACATTACACATTATATACATATTTGTTAATTGACTTGCCTCAGTACATAATTGTAGTTAAGGGAAGAAAACATATATAGCACAGGAAATACTTTGCAAGCTGTTTTCTGAATCTGCAGGGCAAATTGCCTGAGGCACTAAGCAGAGAACTGGGCCATGATCCTTCTATACTTGGGAAAATATATGATTATTTATAGACATAAAGGTAAGCAGCATATATTATGTGTAACATAATTTTAAAAAATTATATAGAATCTTATTACTGTACCTGAATAAGAAATCTTTGTGGTAAAAGTTTATTCTTTGAAGTCCCTTTTTCTTTAGTATCTTACATAAGAAAATAGAGCCAACATTAAAAAGGATTTTTCCCCATGCTCCAAAACATACCAAAAGCAAAAACAAGAAATTCTATGTCAAAATGTTTTTCTTAGGCTTCAAAGTAAACCAAGAAAGCATTTTATTTGTGATTATCATGAAGTCTGAAATTCACACATTTAGTTTTTGACAGAGTGTACCATAATTTATTCAAGTAGCAAGTCTGTGTTGGTATCAAATTGTAAAGATGAAAATAAAATTGTATTTTATGAAAATAACCAATTTAAATGAAATATTTTTGGCAGTTCTCCTGTTTTTAGAATTTGTTCTGCAAGCTCCTCATAATCATCACCTATTTGCATTTCAAAGGAAGATGAACACTCATGTTTTGTTCTTTATTTTATTAATATGAGTACTAGAACCCAAAAGCCTAGAAGGATTGTTTCAAAAAACAGCAATATCTGAGCAAAGTGTGAAACTTTTAAAAAACTTTAGTACTAGGATATTCAGATTTTTCACATCTGTTTACACAATTTTCTCACTTGCACGTTTTAAAGAATTATCTTTTTTTAAAATAATTCCCCTTCAAAAATTGTATTTTTAAAATACCTGATGTATTCTGGTAATGAATACTTCTAATTGTATTAAAGAAGTAAATATTTTTGTTCTTCTGTTTTTGCCTTAGTAAAACTCATGTACTAAAAGGTAGAAATTACGCCAAGATAAAAGAATTAAAATGTCATCTGTGGGCCTGCAATAATAGTCTAAGAAAATGCTAGAAATGTTTATAATAATAGGCACTTAACAAACTTTGTACTAGTAATAACAACAGAAACCCTCATGCATTGCTGATAAAAGTATCAATAAGCACAATTACTTTGGAAAATTTGCAATATCTAATAAAGCTTAACATACTCATGCCCACCTTATGATCCAGAAATTCCTGTGCTAGAGATAGGCTTTGACTCAACCCATACTGCCCCCAAAATGCATGTATTCACATGTATTCACATGTACTCACAAAAAGACATGTTCAAGGATATTCATGGCTGCAGTAGCCAAAACCTAAAAGAATACCCAAATATCCTTCCTAGGACACTGGATAAATTATAATATCGTCAGGTAATGGAATACTATACAGCAATGAGAATAAGCAAACTGTTGCTCCATGCACTAATATGGACAAATCACATAAACATAATGCTCAGAAAAAGGAAGCAGACTCAAATAAGTATTTATATAAAGTTCAAAAACAAAACAAACCATACTTATTGTTCTATAAGTCAGGATAGTGATTATCTTTGGGCAAAGTGGTACCTGGAAAACGTACAGCAGTGGGAGGGTGAGTGCAATTGTGAAATTGACAATTCTACTTTTTTTTCTCCCCACAGAGTACTTATCTTTATGTGCCTGGCTTATTTCACTAAGTGCAGAATTTCCTTCTTTTTAAACGCTGAATAGTATTCTCTTGTATTTATATGCCCATTTTTTATCCATTCACCCATCAGTGGACATTTGATGTTTCCATACATTAGCTTTGTGAATAGTGCTGCAATAAAAGTAGATCTCCTTGAGATTCTGACTTCATTCATTTAGATAAATAACCAGAATTGGGACCACCAAATCATATGATAGTCCTTTTTTAGTTTTTTGAGGGCAATTCTACTTCTTGATTCATGGTCTTTTCACATGAGTGTGTTACCTTTGAGAAACTTTACATGGCAACTTATTATTTGTGTACTTTTCTGTGTGCATATTATATCTCAATAAGATTTTTAAAAATCTTTAAACCTATCAAAAGAAGTTCGTACTAATAAATAATTTAATTAAAAATATCTACGGTTTCCAGTTGTAGTTCTTGCCTCCAAATTGTCCTAAAAGAATATTTCTAAATAAATTAAAATGATATATTTGTAAATTAATACTAAATACTTTTTTGTCTTTATTTTTTCCTTTATGTTTCCTTATAAGAAATAAATTTAGTGAATAAAGAATAGTTTTCATAAGGACATTTATTTTACAAAATATTTCCAGTAGAGGGAGCTTCACTTTTTTTTAACTATAAGAAATTTTCTTTTAATAGCCATCACTGAAAATAAATACATTTAAGTTTTTAAATATAATTAAAGCTCTTCACAGAGTGGTGACTTACCTTCATCTAAGACCAGTCTAAGAGAAAAATTTTATTCAATTTATCAAAAAAGAAGAAAAACCTGATGATAAAGAATATATATACCGTACAAACTTCTATACTGGGCATGTGTTTTTCAGGGGATTACATCTTTGGATTATTCATAAAAAACATTTTTATTACACTTATTTAATATTACTGAAGATAAATTCTTATAATTATGATAATCAATTTGAAATAAAATTTTTGTGAATTTCAATGAAACTAGACAAAAATCAAAGGATTTACTGATGAAGATTTTATATACCTAAGAATATATTATAACAAATATCATAGTGAATTACCATTATACAAATTTGACCTTATTGACCAAAATGGTTTAGTTACTGACATTAAACTTCCTAAATCTAAGTGTCTGTCAACTAAGTTACTTTGATTTCTTTGGAAAAAATATGCATATTATCATCTAAGATACTGAGAAATAATTATAGTAAAATGATTCATTTCACTTATAACATGAATTTTATGCTCCTTTCTATGAAATTTTTGTAAATATAAAAGTTCTACACTCTTTGTTTTTATCACTATATATAAAATTTGTGACAATTGTAGTTACAAAAGTTTACAGTCATATTAAAATATTTTTCACTGAAAATATCCTAGTTTACAGTGGTTCAACCCTATACTTCAGAAAAAAAATAATTTCAAAATTATAGTAACCTTCACAATTAGTTCCTGTTACTACAGGCATATCAGAATAATATAACTTTCTTTAAGGCAGTTTTTATGACATACACTATGTTTTCTAAGGTGCCTAAGGATGAAAAATGGACACAGCAACCCAGAAGACAATATTTACATACTTAAAATAGAAATTAATATACAGTAACTTACTTATTCTAATTATTTGATTTCAGTCCTCTTGAAAAGCTTGTGGGCCACAAAAATGGAAATCTTAGGGTAATTATAATAGTAAAGTAAAATTTACTTTGGTGGTTCAAAAGTCTATATGAGCATACTCTTGCTTATATATTGTTTGATTAAGAGTAAGGGTTAAATTATCTGATCTTTTGACTAGTCTCTCTTTATTTAAAAAAATAAATAAAAAGGAAAGCCCACCAAATATGACCGGACATGATAAGCAAATTACATGTCATAGAACAATTTTATTCTTCAGCAGGTTTCTTATAATATCACTTTCTCCAAAAAGATTATTTTTGACATAGAACATATCTAATGATTTATTTATGATTTTGTCTTCATGTGTTACCTGAACTAAGCTTTTTAGACATGGTGCTTTCAAGGCCTTAAGTGTTATTTATTTAACTTAACCTCTGGATAATACCAACAATGTTCAGAATTTCTCTGATCAGTAAATGCTTATGTTGTAGATTTTTTGCCACTTAAAAATATTATTTCTAATTACTAAATATTTTCTAACTTTCAAAAAGAGAGTAACACTCAGAATTTATATTTCACTTAGAAAAAAGAAACTCTATAAGCAATTTGAGAAAGAAAACCTAGGTTTTGGAAGTAATTTTTCTAGGGTATATACTCAGCTGCAAATAATATGAGGCCAATTACTTAAAAGCACTAATTAGCGAAAATAGAACAAATTTACATGTTTTTAGAGGTCTTGATAGACTCCTGGACAGTTTTAGATAGAAAACAATGCAATTTAAGGGATACTTTCAACAAGTCAATTTCGAATTGCATTCTTGACTTCATCAATAACAAGTGGTTGCAACCTAGCGCACAAGCTTAAATAGTTCAACTGGTAAATAGAAGTGGACTCACCTGAGTAATAGTGCTGCTTCCCAGAAGTAAAATCCCGAAACTAACGTCCGAAAGTGTCTCACGTGGGCCATGATACAGAGAGATTTTCACGATCCTGAAATTAGTCTTATCCAAGGCATGGGGGACGAGAAAGCCAGGAACGAAAATGTGCAATCTAACTCCGTGTGATGTTGCAGGAGACGAACGCCTGGAAAGCTTCAGCACCTTAGACAGCTCCCCGCAGTCAGTAAAGACCTTTTCTTTCAAACACTTGAAATTCCCTTTCGACCCCTGCTCTGAGCATTGAGCAGAAGGAAGATTCACAGGGTACAAATGTGCAGGTGATTTATACAGTGAACGCGGAATAAGGGGTGAGATGAAATGTCTGGAGTGCCTAGGTTCTGGGCAACAGTTCACTGAAGCTCTAGCGGCGAAGAAAGAATGCTTGTCCTTCCCTGACTCAGACGCTGGAGAAAGAATAGCAGCAACAGCGGGAACAAGGATGCTTCTGCACCTGCTCCAAGCGCCGCCCGCCGAATCCCACTCTCCACCTTTGAGTAAAACCCGTCACAGCTAGCGCGGCAAAGGGAAGCGGGGGCGGAGCCAGACGACACTGTTCTGTCTGCCAATCACGACCGCACAGCAGGACAGAGTGGCAGGCCACTCGCGACCATAGGCGGTGCTTAACACCTTACCCTTTTAAAAAAGCGGTGAATAACTGGTGCAGAGTCTTAACTGTGACTGGAGGGAGCTGGGGGAAGAAAGCCTCAGGACTCAGCATTGGGGAGCTAGCAGCTTTTGTGAATTAGGTAGCAGAATAGCTCTGGAGAGGCCCTTTATTGTTCCCTTCAAGGAAAAGACACAATTTAGGAACGAAAGGTCTTTTTGGATGTGATCCCGTGTCTTTGACCCTATATCGAAATGCAGGAGTCAACATGAAACCCAGACCCTTAGAAAGGACTAGGAAAGAGCAGAAAAATCGGTGCACGAGCATCAATGGAACAGGAGAATCAGCTGGTTCTAGAATTCTCATAATCCTGGCTTGCTTCATTCTGGCCAGGAAGTATTGTTGACTAGAGTAAGTTGAGTTTCTTTCCGTTGTAATAAGGGTTCTAAAAGGATGAAGGTGGGAAATCTAAAGAGATGGCTACTAGAGGCACAATGCTACCCACCATTTTTTTTTTTTTCCTTACAGGTTATCTGAACAGTAAGTACAAGTGAAGAAGACAACTAGGTCATAAGGTACATCTTCTATCATTCATACCTCTCTCCCGGCTCCTGCTCTCCCTCTCTCCCAGCCCACCCCCCCAACCATTTCATGGGAATTTTCATTGAAGACTAGAAAGGGAAAGTGTGTGTATGTTGTGTGCATGCTTATTCGTGTATCTCAAAATGGAATTTTAAAAGATTAAAACCTATGCTATGAGATCTTTATAGTGGTGTTTATTTACTATTAACCAAGATTAAAACTTTCACTACTTGAATTTTAGCTTCTCCCTAAAACTCCCTCAGATATTTATTCTGAAAGCCCTACTTTAATCACTTAACTTTCTCAATGACTAAACTATGTGCCAAGAATGTCTTCTTAGTCTTTCACACAAACGTTTTCTTGTTAAATTCCAGCAGCAATTGACATATTGACTACCCTGTACTTCTTTATTTAACTGGAAAAGTATAAGTTATTACCTTCTCACCCTCTTAAATGAGAACACAGTGAAAAAAATCTCTTTTTATTCTTTAGTAGACAAGGCTATTTACATTCAGTGAGAATAAATAATTTTTGGATTTATTTTTATGTGTTATTACTATAGCTGTCTCTTTTTGCATCTTAGTTTTCTGATTTAAATTACAAACTTCCAGAAGTCTCATAAGAAATATCACTGGTTCTATCCATGAATATTTGCGCCCAGAGAAGGTTCATACAATTTTAATCAACTCAATCTTTCAATGAAACTTTTGAAAGCTCACTAAGAAAAAATGCTACTTAGTTGATCTTTCTTCGAATGGCAATAATTTTTTTAAAAACCACATGTAATAAATGAAACAAAACAGTATATTTCAAGAAGGCCTGGATTCTTTGCCTTGCTTCACCACTACCTAACTAGGTATCTTTGGAAAAGTAATCTACTTTTAAAAAGATCTTTATTTAATATGTCTTTAAAAATATATTATTAAGGGAATTGAGCTAAATTACCTCTGAGATTCATTCTCTGACCCAAAGGAAACAACCAATGGATGTTTGTTTAAGTGAGCAAATTAATGCACAATATTTAAAATTCTGAGCTTATATTAATCTGGGTAGTTAGGTTACATGACAGTTTTTAAAAGTCAGGACAAATTTAGTTATTTCATTTCATTATTAACATGAAAGCATAGAAATATTATACTTTATCAAATTAATATAACTAGTCAATCAGTTTTTGGGTATAAACCTCATGTAAGAGGACAGTAATATGGAATCCCCATATTACTGGTTTTTCATAGCTCCATTATTATTTCCTTCAAATAATTTATGAAAAGTTATGATCCTCCTCATTTATTTGTTTTACTTTTCCGCTGCAGTGAGAATAATGACCATTATTTAGAATAGAACCTAACATATAGTAGATACTCAATAATCATTGAATGCATTAATAATCATATTAGAAATGCTATATATATTTTTTGAATTAGATCTGTGAATTTGTTACAATGCATTGGGTACTAGGTTAATTTTGATTAAATAAATTAGAAATTAATCAAAGAATGGGTTGTAGTGCCTTGTTTCTTTTAGTTAACATTAACGATTAATTTTCCAGGGCTTCTTGTCTATGAATTTTTATGTTGTTTGCTTATAATTTCTATATGATCAAAATGAATTTCATGCATCTACATATTTGTGACAGCTATTCTTACAAATTTTATTCTTTTGAGAATAATAGTCCTGATTGGAAGGGTAGGTGGAAAGTGTTTTTGGAAAAGAGACCATTCTATGGCTAATCACTAACTGACTAGCCCATTTATATAAAATTAAGCTGGATTCTAATTTGGTCAAATCTCTTCTCTTCTCCTCATTGCCTTTATTCTTTCTCGAACTAATGGATTATATTTTATATTATAAAAGACATGGGATTTCAGAGCTGAATGGCATATTAATCTTCATCAGATTTAATATTTTCCTTTTACAAAGGAAGTAATTATAGCTTGAAGTGGTTGAGTGATGGTTACAAACCCTCATATTCAGCAAGTTGAAAATATCAAACTTGAATTTGGTGTCACTGGCTCAATGTCTAGCATTTTGTCTATTCTCCCTGCTCTAATTTTAATATTTCTACTAGTGTTTCAAGCTGTATGCATATTGACTAGCCTACAGATAAGTAAATTAATTTTATTCTAGTGATAAAGTTTTTTCATATGCTCGGTTGTTAATACCTATGATCTAAAGCATACAATGTTTTATACATACTGATAAAATGAGTTGCAATTTAGTAAAAGACTTATTTACTTTATTGAAGTCAATGTAGTATGGGGTTAGAAATAGTTCACTGAGAGTTGATCAGATTCAGTAGTATTGGGTTCAACTAGTCATCTCACCAAAAGCTTATGTAGAAGTCAAAATGCCAATTTAGAAAGTTACAAAAAGGGGATGCCTGGGTGACTCAGTCGGTAAAGCATCTACCTTTGGCTCAGGTCATGATCCCAGGGTCCTGGGAGAAGTCCCTCATCAGGCTCCTTGCTCAGCAGGGACCCTGCTTCTCCCTCTGCCTGCTTCTCCTCCTGCTTGCGCTCTCTCTGATCAGTAAATAAATAAATACATAAAATCTTTAAAAAAATGAAAAGTTATAAAAAGTAATGTCATTTTCGGAATAATTAGAATATTCATATTTTTGAATTAACAGTCTGGGAAAGTTGAAAGAAAGTCTTAATTTAGGAGTCAATCAGAAAGTTGCTTGTTCAATACAAATCAGATAGAGGGGAATTAATCTTATTGCAGATGTAGATAATGTCACCAAGTATGTGAACCTAGTGAATTTATCTTTTGTATAGGGATCTCCTACTATTAAAAAAGCTACAATAATCATGAAGTGTTAGTTGATCGGGTGCCTCTTTTTGGAATACTGGTAGAAATATCTAATAATTTATCTCCATTTTCTTGTCCAGGATACAAAATTTCTCACATGAATCTCAGCAACAGCCTCCTATTTGTTTCTCCTGCTTGCTCTGTTATTCCCCTTAATTACTCCTCCGTGTGAATATTAAGGGGTTTTTGTTTGTTTCTTTTGTTCATTTGTTTTAGTAAATCAGAAAATGAAACTTCTATTCCTAAAACCCTTGATCCCTTTCCATTACAATAGATTAAAATCCATAGTCCTCTTTACAGATGAAAAAGTTCTGAATGATTTTCCATGGCAAACTCTTCATTTTTTCCTAGTCTTCCTTTCCCCACTATGCACCAGTAACATAAACTGTTTCTTATCTCATGATTTCTCTACTTCAAATACTCTTCCTCTTGGACTTACGTCTAGTCTTTTTCTAGCTTTTAATTCATAACATGGATTTTCTTTTTCTCTTTTTCTTTCTTTCTTTCTTTCTTTCTTTCTTTCTTTCTTTCTTTCTTTCTCTTTCTTTTTTTCAAAAATGTCCCTTTTATCTTTAACTCAGGATTAAAGTCCTTCATAGATTAAATTATAATTTAATGTTTGCCTTTGTTTGAATACTCTTGAAAGGCAGGGGCAATGTGACTCTTTACGCTAGCACAGTGTCTGGCACATTGTAGGTGACCAGGAAATATCTGCTGAGTGAGTGAATGAATGCATACACATTCATTCTTTTCTAGAGTCCATTCTTATTAATCTCTTTTAACCCATTCTTTCTTCAAAATTATTTAAGATATTTATGTCATGGTGTTCTTTCCTGGCCAAACGTATTCCTTCACCATCTAAACGTAACCTTCAAGTTTATATATGTGCCCTCAGTTCACTCTGAGAGTACCTTCTTTATAAGATTAATATTATA
Organism: Ursus americanus; assembly: GCF_024610735.1. Classification (NCBI taxonomy): domain Eukaryota; kingdom Metazoa; phylum Chordata; class Mammalia; order Carnivora; family Ursidae; genus Ursus; species Ursus americanus. The sequence continues at coordinate 60,675,972 of NC_142139.1, forward strand.
CAGTATATTGTAATTTTTACTATTTTAGCACTCAGACTGTCATCTTTTTCTCAAAATTGTAGTGGTAATTTGCCATAATTTCCTAGATGACTTTAAATAGTGAGATATTTGAAACAGTTAACTTACTGAATATTTCATTCTTTCCCTGAATATTTGGTACTAAGTAGGCACAACTTGTAAAAGTACCTCCAAATCATTTATTCAACCAATTTATTTACCAACAAATATAGAATTTATAATATGCATCATCTTAGGTGCTTCCCGAGATATACATGTGAATGACAAACAAATCTTGTCGCAGAGGAACTGCAATCTATATAATATGTAAGATATACATGAATATTCATTGTATCTCATAGAATGGAAGTATTGAATGATGAGAAGAGAAATGCTATGGGAATTCAAATGAAGTACTTTAAAATGAAAAGCATGAGAACATTAGAAAATTTTCATAAAGTAGGAGATATTTAACAAAGCTTTGAAACCAATTCACAGTTCATTTTTAGAATTTATGTGGAAATTATAGTGAAAAAAAGGAGAGGAGAACAAAAACATAGAAGCAGAAAAAAGTGGGGTGAATAGAATTTGAGTGATAACATTTGTGTAGTTAACAACTGTATTGGATACTTCGTCTATTATCTTAATTTCTGCTCTCAAGACCCGAAGGTATACATAATCTGATCCATGTTTTAATGATGAAGAAACTGAGGTCCAAAAATTTTAAGCAGCTTTTCCAGTATCACAATTTACATTATTGGTATTTAAAAAAAGGGGTGACTAAAGGAAAGTAGTGAAAAAGAAGTTTGAGGCATATCATAGAGGGCCATAGATACTGGGTCAAATAATGCACAATGTGAAAAATTGTTACTAAATTTTCTGGATGGTTAATAATATGTAACATGGTCGTAATGTCAGGAGATACCTTCATATACTTATTCATGAACCAATCAATAAAACACCCATTTCATATTTATACTCCAGAGGAGATTTTCTCATTGTGTCGATTTTTCTATCACAGGCCTCTTACCTATTGAAATATAAAAAAGCTTTCAAACAAATAAAACAGAAAACACCACAACTTTAACTGGTATCCTTTACATTTTTGATCTGAGGTGACTTAGGAAAATGATTCCCTTTCTCAGTGTCATATATATGTCATCAAACACTAAATTCCTTCTGGCAGTGAACTATAGATTGGAGTATATATTTTTCAAAAATGGGTAACAATACCACTTTATAAGAAATTCAATAAAAGATTTTCTTCAAAATTCTGACTTAATTTGAAAATGATGAATACTGATATATATTGTTAAATTTCCAGGTTAGAAAAAAAAAAGAAAAAACAACCCAGAAAAGTTTAGCAATCTTTTTACATACTCATATTGATTTATTTCTAAAATAATATTATTTACTTCATTAACAAAAAGGTTGGGCACAGGATGTGAACTACTACTGAACTTTAATTATTAGGCAATAGCCAACCCTTTGTGATATGAAGGCTAAATATTATAATTTTATTACTTTGTGAGATACTAAATTAATGATGATATATTAATCTTCATATCTTTGTCAGGAACATTAAGAACTTACCTATTGTGACATATTAACTAAATAACAATTAGACTGCATAAGCAGTAATTAGAATATGTAATGATATGCTATAACTAATAATTTACCTCTATAGAAACAATTATAATCCATAAATTTGTACAGCTAATAAGTATTCTATGATTTTGATATTAATTTCTAATTTATGAAAATGATGAAAATTTATATGTATTTTATAGGAAAATTATTGCTCCCAACTTTCTTTCAGATATATTTGATTTCCTTAATAATTTATTTCTGGTATTATTAACAGAGTAGATATCCTAAAAAAAAAATCATTTTGTAAATACCTAAAGTGTAGGAAAGTATTTGCTTAAAAAGCCTAAATCCTTAGCTGAGATTGCACAGAAATTGCCCAAACCAATGAAAAAGCAGGAAGTAAAAAAAAAAACAAAAAAAACAAGGGAGGACTAAAGCTGTAAGGATTCCAATAGTAACCAGTTGATCCCTCTTAGACAAGAGCTTCAGTTTTTACCAGATACTCAACAGACTTGGAGGCAAGAACTATAGCTCAAAGAAAGGCCTAAAAGATTATGTCTCTTTTTTTAAAGATTTTATTTATTCATTTGAGAGAGAGAGACAGAGAAAGAGAGAGCGCACGAGCGAGGGGGAAAGGCAGAGGGAGAAGCAGACTCCCTGCCAAACCAGGAGCCCAATGTGGGGCTCAATCCCAGGACCCTGGGATCATGACCAGAGCTGAAGGCAGACACTTAACCATATAAGCCACTCAGGCATCCCAGAGTTATGTCTTTTAAACCAAAAATCCCAAGAATTAATAACCATAAGAAGCAACTGGGAAAACTATCCACATTCCAAAGGATTCTGAGAAGGAAACTTGTCTGTCTCAGCTTTAGCTTTTAAGGGAAGCAGAAAAATCTCACTGAAGACTTATTTGCCCAAACAAACACACAGTTTTTGAGCCAGAATTAACACCACCTAAGGACACATATATGCCAGGTTACAAATACGTATTTAACTGGTGCTGTGATTATAATGTCCTAAAATGTGGCAGAAACAACTATAGATACTCCCTGGAGGAATATATTTTAAGACCGAGTTTGAAAGAATTACCATAGATAAAGTTCCAAAGAACATATGGTCAGTATCAAAAAAACCCAAAAAACAAGAAACAAAAAACACATGAATAGACAGGCCACCATGAATTAGAATCAGCAAAGCAGTTAAAAAAGAATTAGAAGAGCAAAGACTATAGATGTTGAACAAAGACTATACACTAGAGAACATAAAATAAGTGTGCTTACTATGTGGAAGGATTAAACATATGACAAGCCCTATAAGCTGGCCAGATGGATCTGAAAAATAACCAAGGGAGTATCTAGAATAAAACTTATGAAAGCTGAAATTAAAAATCATCGGATACTTGAAGTAGCAGATTAAATATGCTGAAAGAGAATTAGTGGGTCAGAAGATCTAAAAAATTATACAATGTGAGCCAACAGAGTCAAAGGTGTTCAGAACAGCTTCAAAGACATGGAGAAAAGATTAATAATTTCCAGCAAACATTGGATTTGCATTTCTCCCTCTCCCCTCAGAAAAGGATAAACAGGGATGAGTAAAATATGAAGAAATAATAACTGAGATTTTTATCAAAATGATTAAAGACATGGCTCTTACAGTTTTAGAAGTGCAAAGTGTCCCAGGAGGACAAGTAGACAGAAAACTACAACTAGACTCATCTTAATTAGTATCATTAAAGAAAAAAAGATTCTACGACAATTAACACATGAGAAAGGGTTTATTCAAGAGGATAGGGGTACTCTCACTATAAGTATATCACCACTGAGATGGAATTGGGTTCAACTCCAACAAAGCTGGGACAAGTAGAAATTTATATCCAAGGAGCAGAGTACAGATCAGTCAATAAAAATTACTAAGAGAGGGGCGCCTGGGTGACCTAGTTGGTTAAGCGTCTGCCTTCGTCTCAGGTCATGCATGATCTCAGAGTCCTGGGGCTCAGGATTGAGCCCCACATTGGGCTCCCTGCTCAAAAGGGAGTCTGCTTCTCTCTCTCCTTCTGCAGCTCCCCCTACTTGTGCTCTCTTGCTCCGCCCCCCCCCCCCCCCCCCGGTCAAATAAATAAATAAATAAATGTTACTAAGAGAAACAGGGGCAAAGGGGGATTCTGGCTAAACTGACTAACAGGATTCTTGCTGTAGGCTAGCCAGCCAGCCTGGTGGAGAATGAAGAACAAGATCAGATACGAATGGCTATCAGATATTGAGGGTGTGTGGTGTATGGTTCTGATTAAAAGGAATTAGCAGAATTCTTGCTAAAACTGGGCAATGCAGAGAGAAGTCCAAAAGTCCAAAAGTCAGGCCTAGTTGTAGTAAAGTTTAGGGGAGGCTGAGTAGAGTTTGGTCAATAAGAAAAACTTATGCCAATACAACTACCTAATACTAAAGTCAAAGAAAATTTCTCAAACTCCACTACAGGGAAAAGACAGATTATTTTTAAAAATGAGAATAAGGATAAAGAGCTATATGCACTTTCTAAGAATCAGAAGTAAACTAAATGATATCTGTAAAGATAAAAGTAAAAGGAGGAAAAAGTGCATCAGGTTACTGTTAACCAATAAATAAATAAATAAATAAATAAAAGCCAGTGTAGCCATACTAATATTAAACAAAATTGAAGAAAATTGCATATTTACACAAAAAGTCTTTATATAATGAAAAAAGTTTCACCAGAAAGATATGAGACTTCTAAATATGAATGCACTTAATAATATAGCTTTAAAACTTAGTATACTAGCTGTTAGCTCAAGCTTACAAAAAAATCAGGATATGAATTTTGAAAAAAATATATTTGGTATTATATTTTATATATATTATGTGATGTGCGCATATGTACAGTCAATAAATTTTATCTAATGAATATACAAAGTTACACTGTAAGCATTCTTTTTAGGCATGTGTTGAACATCTATAAAAATTGAACATAATAACGTATGCAATAAATTTCAACTAATTTAAAGAAGTGCGGTCTTTCAGAGAATGCATTTATGACTGAAATTTAATCAAGTTAAAATGACTGCATTAAGAAACTTGTTGCGGTAGGCGGCTGGGTGGCTCAGCATCCCCCTTGATTTCGGCTCAGGTCATGGTTTCAGGGTCATGGGATTGAGCCTTGTGTAGGGCTCTGTGCTTAGGAGGGCACCTGCTTGAGATTTTCTCTCTCCCTCTCCCTCAGCCCCCACCCTGTTCTCTCTCTCTCTCAAATACATAAATAAATCTTAAAAAAAGAAACTTGTTGGTGCAATGAATATATAAATATATATCAATATATATGGCAAATCAAAAAAAGGATTAAAGATAATAAAAATGCATATTAAAGCAGCTAAACTGGTGACTAATTAGAAATGTGTAGCCTTAAATGGTCATAAAATAAAAGGTGAAAATTAGTATTATATGATACCTCTTTGGCATGTTGTAATGAACAACTGGAAGTTCATAAACATAGAAAGAAAAAGAACAAAATTACAGGGTAAAACAAACATAATATAGATGACAATGAAAGCCAAATGTTTTTGAATTTTATATTTGACAAATTTAATAATAATATAACATATTATTATAATATAGTAATCAAAGTATTTGTTGGCAGGATATTTCCTTAAAAATAATATCATAATATAATAGTCAAAGTATTGGTAAGCAGAGTATTTCTTTAAAAAACCAAGAAGAATAAAGACTGACAACTCAATAGAAAACAAACATGGAAAGATATCATGGACAGGAATTTTAAAAAATAGGTCATTTATGCAATTTAAGATGTTACACTTTATTTGTAGGTAAGGAATTCAAATTAAATTATGAGGCAAAATGTTAGAGCCAACAGATCAATGAAGTTAAGTTTAATCAATAATACCAATTATTCCAAGACTGTGGTATCAATATAGAATTTATGTAAAGCTAATAAAAATATACATGATATAAGACCTATTAATCTAATGGTTGTGAGCCAATTGTTGTGCATTTGATTGCAATAGAAAATTGCCTATTCTCCCCTTTTCAATCAGAAAACTCTCTAAAAATTATTGTGAGTGGCATATTTTAGAATATTTTAAAAGTCTATTTAGTTAAGTAGTTATTAACTATTTATCCTATTTAACAAAAAGATAGTGTTTAGCATGATTTATTAATTTTTACTTTCGAATTTTCAAACAAAAGCTTTTCTTCTCTCTGCAATTTTTCCCCTTTCCACCTTCCACTAAGCTTAAATGAAATGTAGACTGAGTTGTTTTACTGGAGAGCTTAAATGAAGTGATTAAACTTAAATGATGACTACTTTTAAACCAGGTAGTTCTTTTTCTTTTTTTCCAAATATATTGGAAAGGCAATATTTTATGCTTTACCTTTCACTCAGGTGAAAATGCAAATAAATAACCCAAAGGGTCGTCTATAGATAAAATTAAAAACTTTCGTAGTAGCAATAATAGCTTTGAGTCTTTTAAAAAATTCTCATTCATTTTCAGCTGATAACATGTAGGATGTACATGTGCTATTCTAGGATTGCTTATTATAATGTTCTCTTGGTTTTCATGATCCCCTCAGGTCCTCTGGACTAGAATCCTTTTATTATTCTAGCTATGTACAGATTTGTTGTTGCAATTTGCCTACGTTTATGTTATGTGGGGTCAGGACCAATCTAGGCTTAATTAATAAATTCAATAAAGTATTACAGATAGACAGTTGAAATAAATATGACTGTTGTGAGTTGAACCATATCACCTGAATGAAGATGTGTTTGGAGTCCTAATCTTCTGTACCTCAGAATGTGAACTTATTTGGAGATAGATCTTTATAGAGATGATCAAGTTAAAATAAATCATTAGAAGGGGTCCTAATGCAGTATGACTAGTATCCTCATAAAAGGGGAAACTTGGACACAGAGATAGATACTCACAAGAAGAAGATGAGTGAGGCACAGGGAGAAGATGGCCATCTACGAGCTAAGAAGAGGGGCCTGGAACAGATCCTTCTCTCATGGTCCTCAGAAGGAATCAACTGCTAATACTTTGATTTTGGACTCCTAGACTCCATATCTGTAAAACAGTACACTTCTGTTGTTTTACCCCCATTTGTGGTACTTTTATAATGGCGACCCTACCAAACTAATACATGGGGCTCTCTACACCTTTTCTCCAAACTCTTGCCTACTTGTCTTTTCCAAGTCAATTTGCTGTTGGAATCAATCCACTGATGGGAGCAGAAGCTTTAGGCTTGAAGGAGATCTTGACAGAGAAAACTGATGAGGACTCTTTCTTCCTTGGGCTAGAATAGAATCACCACATTCTCAGCAAAAACCTGGCACACAGAGATTTCTAGAGGAAATTTTGACATTGGTGAAAGTTGGTCCAATGTGTGTGATCTTAGAAACTAGGGAGGAGCTGGACTATGAAGTTGGGACTATGCCTGGAGACCTGGGAACAGCAAAGTCTTCATCCTGCTACTCAGCAGGGGACTAGCAGCCCTTCTGCTCAGGGTTGTAAAAACTAGCCAGACTGCCCCATTTGTTTACTCCTACCACCAGATCTAAAAGCTAATAGAGAAAATAACAAATCATCTAAAGGATTCTAACAGCCAGAGAAAGGAAGATCCAGTCAGCACAAACATATTTCATGCCAGCAAAATAGAGTTGCTGCAAGAGACAGAAAAGTACTTGAACAAATAACAAAAACCCTTAAGAAAACTAAAGTGAAATCCCAATCACAAATGCTTTCTGGAGCTAAAATAACAGGATTTCCCAACTAAATACTTCAGTAAGTAAACTGATAGTATGTTCAAATCACAAACCCACTTATAGATACAGAAGATCTAGTAGAAGAAATGTCTCAAAGCACAGAATGAAAAAATAAAGCAGCACAAGTTATGGTGGGAAAAAAAAAACCTCAAACAACATGCCATTTAGAGAGTAGATAAAATAAAAATAACAAAAAATGTGGAATTCCATAAGAAAAAAATTATAGAGCTTAAGAGATAGTAAGTAACAAATATATAAAGAAATCTCTTAATGAATTGAATAAAGAGCTAAATTATCTGATTGATGAGACTCACTGAGCTTAGGCAGTTTTGAAAAGAAAAAAAAGGCTAGGCATGTTTTGTTAATGAGTAATTAATAAATTTAAAATCAAGAAAAATACTGCAAGCTTTCAGATAGATTCTAATGCAAAAACCTAAATAAACAATTAGAAAGAAAGAATCCGGCAATTCAGCTAAGGGGGAAAAAAAGCACTCTTTAACTAAGTGGAATTTATAGCAAGAAGATAAGAGTCTTTTGATATAAGAAAATATGCTAACATAATCAAGCATCAACAACTTTAAGAAATAAAACTTGATTACTAATGCAGTTTGTCAAGATTTGATAAAATTTCTAATTTCAAAAATAAAAAGGTATGAATGTATAATATTTGAATGCAATAAATATTGTCACACATGCTGCAGAAAATATTGTGGTAAAAGTTAAAGCATTATAGCATTTTAATAATATTTGGAAATTAAACCATTATTATTCTACAATGTTTTGCAGGCTTTGTGAATGCAATAAAGCATTTGGAATTAATGAAATGACTCATATAAAACCCAAAACTTACAAAGCTCATAGAAGTAAGAATATTTAGTATGGTCTACTTATGTAATGTCAGGGAGCAAGAATTCCTGTTCCCTTCAAGGTCCTTCTAGCTGGACTAAGACTCAAATTGACATGAGACAGATTAACAGGACAAAATAAAATTTAATAGCATGTGGGAATCCACATAGACATGGAATTCCAAAGACAGGCAGAATGAGGTATGTATGTCATTCTGAACTAAGGAGAAAGAGGTAGGGGTCTGGGTCTTCAAAAGACAGGAATGCAGTCCTCAGGAAGAATGAAAAAGAGTAAATGTCTGGTATGCAAATGTTTGCTGGGCCACTCAGAAACCACGAGACAGAGAGGACTTGGATCAAAATGGCCTTGCTAGGTTCCTCCCTGCTTGCTGTATCTAGTTCATATCCTAATGTAGCTATCTATCTATGGTGTTAGCTCTCTTCCTGGAGCAGGTCCTCTGTCTAAAACCTTTTAGGCAGTTGTGGGATGGCAAAGAGCTTTTCCTGAATCTGTTGGGTCTCGATTGCTTTAAACTCAAAATAATCATTATGCCAAATCAGCATATTTTGGGGAGACCTGTCTTGAACCCCTTCAATAGTATAAAAATATTTAGGTTTAAGTGGAGAGAGGGAAATGGAGACATACATACAAATGGGAAAAAATACACTTAATGCTTCCCTAATTTATGTATTTTTATGAAATTATATTTGATGTGCCTACATGTGGAGAAAAAGTTTGGCAAGCTTTTCCATAATGACTAGGGCTTAGAAATCTTAGCACACACTGTTTGGGAGACAGTCTTGGAAAATTGTAACTGAATTAAACATTTTTAGACCAGCTTTTCCTATGGGCTATCAACACAGAGTTTTTTTCATGTTCTTCAAATTATGTAAAAAGTGCTGACATCAGCCAATCGAAATAGTTTTTACTATATGTACTGTATTATCAGAATTTTGTTCCATCATATTTATTAGTATTTAAAAATTTGTCTTATTATGTGACATAGACAATATTAATGAAATGAATTCTATGGGTAACAAACACAATAAATTTTATTTTTCCTATGGGTTACCATCAGAAATTTTGATTTGTAAATATTGACTTAGCCCCATTCTGTGTAGTGTTTAGGAAAATAAAGAACAGTTATAAAAAATAAAATTGTTAATTCCTGTGATGTGTTCTTTCATTTCTGAAGTTAAAAAACATCTACTACATATTTAAATTTTTAGCCCCCAATATTGGAATTATCCTCAGAATGCTTTTTGTCTGTGTAATATTAACTTAAAACACAGAAATATCTAAAGATACTGTTAAAGGTTTATCTAAATAAATTGTGCACGTTGTGTATTTTCTTTTGAATTGATTTTTTCTATGAGTTGCATAAATTTGCTCCCAGGCAAAGTCTTCATCATATTTTCATTTCAAAAGATTTTTCCCTATTAGATCAGTAGAGTTGTTTTCTAGTTAATAATTCATCGTTTTTTCTTTCTTTTCTTTTCTTTTCTTTTCTTTTTTCTTTTCTTTTCTTTTCCTTTCCTTTCTTTTTTTTTTCTTTTTCTTTCGTTTTTGAGAGAGCCAGCATGTGCAGAGTGGGGGGAGGGGCAGGGGAGAGGAAGAGAGAGAATCTTAAGCAGTCTTGTGAAGCGAGACTTCAGGCTGGATCCCAGAACCCTGAGATCATGACCTGGGCCAAAATCAAGAGTTGGACACTTAACTGATTGAGGCGCCCCTATTCATCCTTTTTTTTCATCTTATAATAGAATGTTCATAATGCTTAACTTTCTCAAATCTATTATTAGTTGAAAAGTACTATGATATAAACTCTCAAAGGAATCCCAAACTCTTAAATGTTCTGTTTTCCATATGCTACATGATCTGTTTGGGAGATAATGAGATTCATTAAATTTATGCATAATTTTGTGCTCTTACTTGTCTGAAAACACATTGATTTCTTTTTCTTCAAGCACAGAAGTTAGGTCGTAGCTAGGGGTTGCTGATTTTTTTCTTTTAGTCATCATACTGTACAATACATCCACAGGACTTATTTATAAGTGGAAGTTTGTACCTTTTGACCACCTTTACACATTTTGCCCATCCCCAACCCTAATTCCTAGCAACCACCAATCTGTTCTTTGTATTTATGAGTTTTGTTTTGTTTTTAGTTTCCTAAAGGGATCATACAGTATTTGTCTTTCACTGCCTGACTTATTTCGCTTAGTATAATGCCCTCAAGATCCATTCATGTTAGAAATGGCAGGATTTCCTTCTATTTTTATAATATTCCTGTATTTCTATTTCTATTATATATATTTCTATTTGTAAATATTTCATATTTTTTCCTTTACATTTCCATTCATCAATGGACATTTACATTGTTTCCATAACGTGGCTATGGTAAATAATCCTGCTATAAACATGGAGGTTGCAGATGTCTCTTTGATAGTGTTTTCATTTCCTTTGGATAAATACCCAGAAGTGGAATTGCTGGATTGTATGGTAGTTCTTTTTTTAATTTTTTGAGGAACCTCCATACTGTTTTCCATAATGGCTGCACCAGTTTACATTCAGCAGCACAAGCGTTCCCTCTCTTTCACATCATTGCCAACACTTGTTATTTCTTGTCTTTTTAAAAGTAGTCATTCAACAGGTGTAAGGTGATACCTCATTGTGGTTCTGATTTGTATTTCCCCGATTAGTGGTGGTGAGGACCTTTTCATGTACTGGGGATTACTTTTTACTTGAAAACTGGAAGAGCTGCAGCTTCAGTAATTGTCACAGATTTTTTTATTTTGAAAAAAGAAATTCTTAACTTTTTAATTGAGAAATTTTATTTCAACACTGCCACTCATCTACCCACTCAATAGATTTAGGTGCCCCTCCTCTACCGTATGCTTGTATCAACTTTAAAATTATCATAAGTATTTCAAATTTTTATTTATGTGTTTGTTTCTTCAACTAAACTAGGAAGACCTTTAAAGATATCTTATACCACAATCTTAAAACTTTAACTAAAGTACCTGACATAGAATATAGGCTAGAGGACCATTTAGAATGAATGAATAAATCAAATAAATCAAATATGTATATTTTAATAACAATTGATGCAGCATCTTTTTTGGTAAGTTGGAATTTTTATCCAGGGAGATTGACTTGCCTTCACTTAATAGTGACAGAACTGATGGGGCGCCTGGGTGGCACAGCGGTTAGGCGTCTGCCTTTGGCTCAGGGCGTGATCCTCGCGTTATGGGATCGAGCCCCACATCATCAGGCTCCTCTGCTATGAGCCTGCTTCTTCCTCTCCCACTCCTCCTGGTTGTGTTCCCTCTCTCACTGGCTGTCTCTATCTCTGTTGAATAAATAAATAAAATCTTTAAAAATAAATAAATAAATAAAAATAAAAACCTTTCAAAAAAAAAAAAGAACTGATGACTTGCCTATTTTCATAGCAAAAGAGGTTTTTCATATTAAAGAGATATGAACAAAAGAGATGTTTCTGAATTAGGTGCCCAAAACAAATGGAACAGCTTTAATGCCATGTATGCAAACAAATGTTTCATAGGAGCAGGTTCAAATCTGTTGTCCCAATGGTTAGAATTCTATTTGTTTGCAAAGCATTCTTGTTAGTCATTTTCTGGATGTTTTTGAAATTTTAACTATCTGGAGAATTTAATATGCATTTTCCCTTTCTTCTGCCCCGAAGGAAAAATGTTAAATGTGTAAATATTTTAAAAGTATGAATTTTTTAACACCTTATAGATTTTTTATTTGTGTCCTAGAAATATGACTTAATATGAGAAAGAAATTTATTTGCTAAGACACAAGAATTTTAAGAAAACTTCAAGAGAAAAACAATGTTTTTGGCATTGGCTATAACTGGCCTGAATTCAAGTACCAGCATTAGCACTTACTCTCCTTGTTACGTTGGCAAAAATCCTTGTTTTTACTTAGCTTTAGTTACTTATGTATAAAATAAACATTATAATTTGTTTCATACATTCTCCTTTGCTCTTTAATTCCTCTAAAAAAGTCTGACTTCCTCTGAGCTCCTTTTGAAAATTCCATTGTATTATCTGAAAAGTTTGTAACTCTATTACTATTTGATTTTATCCACTTACAAAATAACATTTTAACGTTTGAAGATATTTATATTTTATTAAATTTTAAAATAACGGCTTTTTGGGATATAATTTACATTTACACTTTAAAAATTCATCCTTTAAAAATGTACACTTCAGTGGTTTTTAAGTATATTCATATAACTATGCAACCATAATCACTATCTGATTTTAGAATATTTTAATTATGAAAAAAAGATCTATTAAGAGTCATGTCCTGTTTCCCCCCTGTCTCCAGGCCCTGGGAACTACTAACTTACTTTCTGTCTCCATCAACTACCCTATTCAGAACACTTCATATAAATGAAATCATACAACATGTGGGCTTGTGTGACTCTTTCATTAACATAATGTTTTTTTCAGATTTGTTGTCATACATTGATCTTGATTCCTTAAATTAGTTTGATATCTAGTAAACATAAGTGCTTACAGTTCTTTTTTTTTTTAATTCAATAGACTTTATCTTGTAGAGCTGCTTTTAAGTTCATGCAAAATTGAGCAGAGGTAAGATGATTTCCCATATGTCCTAGCCCTACACATGCACAGACTCCCCCATCATCAACAACTTCAGTTTGGTACTTTTGTTACAATTGATAAACCTACATTTGAACATTATTATCACCCGAAGTCCATTGTTCACATTAAGGTTTACCCTTGGTGTTTATATTCTATGGTTTAGACAAATGTAAAGGGCATGTATCCCCTATTACAGTATCATACAGAGTAGTTTTGCCGCCCTAAAAATATTCTGTTCTCTACTCATTCATCCCTATCTCTTCAACTAACCCATAACAACTGCTGATCTTTTTACTGCCTCCATAGTTTTGCCTTTTCTAGAATAGCAAATGGTTAGAATTATGCAGTTTGTAGCCTTTTCAGATTGGTCTTTTTCACTTACTAATATACATTTAAGATTCTTTCATGGCTTAATAGCACATTTCTTTTTAACACTGAATAATATTCCATTCTCTGGATGTACATATTTTATTTACCCCTTTACCTGCCATTTCAATTTCATTGATCTCTGCTCCAATTTTTATTATTGCTTTTGTTTTGCTTACTTGGGATTTAATTTATTCTTCTTTCATAAAGTGAAAGCTTAGATAATTAATTTTAGAACTTGTTTCTTTTCTATTAAACTCATTCAATGCTATAATTTTCCTTATAAGTAGTACTCTTTTGCTGCATCCCACAAATTTTAATAAATTGTGTTATTTAGTTCAGAATATTTTAAATTTTTCTTGAGGTTTCTTCTTTGACCCATGTGCTATTTAGAAGTATGTTGTTTTCCTCCATGCATTTTGGAATTTTCCAGCTATCTTTTTGTTACTGGTTTCTAGTTTAATTCCCTTGGGATATGAGAACAGACATTGCATAATTTCTATAATTTTAAATTTGTTAAGATGTGTTTTATGGTCCAGAATGTGTTCTATCTTGGGGATTGCTTCATGTGAACTTGAGAAGTATGTGTATTCTGCTGATGTCAGATCAACTAGTCTATGGATGTATGTTATATCCACTTGATTCATGATGGTGTTGAGTTCAGTTATGTCCTTACTGAAATTCTCCCTGCTGAATCTATCCATTTCTGATAGATGTGTGTTGAAGTCTCCAATTCAATAATATTGGTTTGTGCTGCAATAATGGAACAACTGTAAATAGTAAAGCATTCCATAGTGCTATGATTAGGTCTCAGTCTTTTAATGAGCCTGTGCTTCTGGACTGTGATCTTCACAAGTACTTTCCCTTGTACCTTTTTTTTTTTTTACCCCTTAAGTGGTACAGGATGACTAGAATGGACTAGAACTGGACATTTCTTTTCTCTCAGGTCATTTATTTTTTTATATACACGTATTTATTTAAGTAATTTCTACACCCAATATGAGGCTTGAACCCATGACCCTGAGATCAAGAGTCACACACTCTTCCGACTGAGCCAGCCAGGCACCCCTTCCCTCGGGTCATTTAGACTCTAATAAAACACAACAGCTTAGGCTTTGCTTAAATTGCTTCTCCTAGGGCAGACATTATTAAGAAGAACGAATGTTGTGGTATATTTCAAAATGGTTCCTTTTCCCCTCCCCATGCTGTAAGCAGGAAGGGATTTTTCTCTGATATTCACTGTGCTAACCTGGTAGAGCTCCAGGAGGTAAAACTTGAAAAAGTATGGGGTCCCTCCTATGACTCTGAAGTCCCCTGAAGTTTTTACCTCTCAGACTTACTTACCCAGAGCCTTCAGCAATTCATCATTTACAGTTCAGGATTCCCTTCCTTGTGATGACTTCTGCTCATGGGTTTCTGCTCTAGTAAGCTGCAATTCTTTGTATTTGCCTGTTGGTTTCTCCAATTTTGGGGCCATTGGCTTGCTCTGTGACATCACTTCTCTCTTACAGTTCTAAGAAAAGTCATTAATTTTTCAGTTTCTTCAGCTTTTTACTTATTGTTAGAATAAAGTGGCAACTTCCAAGTTATTTACCTGCTGCACCAGAAGCCTTAAGGTTCTTAAAGTTTCATTTAAAAAGTCTAACCTGATATTAGATTTTTGGGGTTTTCACATCTTTGGGGATTTCTTGGCTTTTTTAACTGCTTCATATTTTGACCTACAGAGAAGACTTCACTTGAGTCTTTTAATATAGGCATATTTAAGGCATTTAAGAAAACAGTACGGTCTATGTACATGTATAAGTGAATTCTAAGAAAAAAAGTAATTAAAAGTAGAGTCAAGTCATGTAAATTAAATGATAAATTAGCTTCATTTCAGTTCCTTAATATACTTAGCTCTCTCTTGCCTAAGGAATATAAATTTGCTCTTGCCTCTAAATGGAATATTCAATGCTCTGCATGGTCAACTTTTCTTATTCTTTATGTTTCAGGTTAAATAATCCTCAAAGAAGGCTTCCCTGACATATGTAAAGCAGCCACCATACCTATTATTTTCTATCTCATTACCTACTTTATTCACTTAATAGGTAATGATTATTTATCTACTTACTTACTTATTTTCTATCTTTCCTTCCCTAAGATAAGGTCCAAAAGATAAATATCCCTTTTGACTTCCAACTTGCATTTCTCTGTGTCCTAAGATACAAAATAAGACAGTGAAAAATACAGGAAGAAAAACTGTCACAGAAGAGTCATGGTGAGGAAGAGCAGCAGAGGAAGCTCTAGGAGCACCTAGCAGCCAAGGGAAAACTGAAGTGACAAAACACAAAGCCTTATCTAAAATCCAAGAGTAGTCATCTGAATCCTTCACCTTCTTCTTCTTCTTTTTTTTTTTTTGAAAGTTGTACTTATTTATTTTGGAGAGAGAGCGAGAGAGCAGGGGGGGAGGGGCAGAGGGAGAGGGAGAGGGAGAGAAAGAATCCCAAGCAGACTCCCTGCTTGAGCATGGACCCCAATGCAGGGCATGATTCCATGACCATGAGATCATGACCCAAGCCAAAATCAGGAGTGGGACACCTAACCAACAGAACCCCCCAGGCACCTGAATCCTCCACCTTCTAAATCTACTATTATACCCAAAAAGGATGTTACCAATCATGTTGCTTTGCCTATCAAAGCTATAAGACCCATCAGCATTAAACTCCAGCTCAGACCTGACTATACCACAGGATCCCAGAAGCCAATGTTGGAGCCACCAAAACTTCTGGGCAAAAGGCTGACTTCAGGATGTGTTTCTTCTAAATCAAACTGTAAGCCTTCTAGCCTGAAGGTGGATCATCCACTACTGGAGAACTGTCTAGAAAAACCATGGGGTTACATAATATACAGGAATTGAAAACTGCAAAGCAGCAGTAGCAGATCAAAGAAATGTTAAATGTGCAGACTCTGTGGACAATAACTGTGTTAAAAATGAATCCTTGGATAGCCTTCTAAAAGAGATGAACAAAGAGAACTTGCCCCGAACCTTACTAGGCTCTGAAAGGAAGCCAAATCCTAGATAATAGACAATAGGTAAGCCAAAGACTAACTCTTATCATCAAATGAAGAGCAGTTTGGCTCCTAAACAAGCTTGGGCAAAAGTTCAGGGAATGGTGCTTCTCTGAAAGACAGAGCTAATAAACAATTTGTTGGAGAGACACAAATTAGGATTCCACCAGTAAAGTCACAGCAACTCTCCAGAGGAACAAATCTTGCAAGACCGAGAGAAAAACTCCCAAAGAGAGTTCCTTCTCCCTATGTTCAGATCCTTAGTAGGACTCAAGCATCAAAGAAACAGGTGGTCAAGGACATAAAATATATTAAGGTTAATGGGGATAAATATGAAAGACAGAATGAAACTAAGTAAAAGTCATACACTGTTACTGAGCAGAAACTAGAACAAAGCCTGGTGTTCTTCCCGGAGGCTATAACAACAGACAACCAAACATTGAGCAAGATCAGAAATCCACTCAACGTTGTTTCAGAACTTGGACATCATGTGCACTGCAAGAATCAAAAGCCATAAGGCAAAGGCCTAATTTGACAGTTGGCAGTTTTAATTCAATCATTACAAACGCCCCTAACACAACAGCACATGGAACCAATGGGAATAAATGTAGCAGCAGCTATCAACAAAAAGCACACACTTCAAGTTAAAAAAGACTCTTCCCCAGAACCATTCTCCCAATAAGACAGCTCTTAAAACTCAAACTGGTAAGAAAACCATAAATAGAAGTAGAGTCTCAAATGGAACCCAAACGAATCCACATATTTAGAAGAAGAAGATCACAGCAGAAGATCGAAGGAAACAACTGGAAGACTGGCAAAAATCTAAGGGGAAAATCTATGAACGGCCCCCTATGGAACTTAAAGCAAAAAATAATAATAATAATAATAAAAATGAATATTTCATTCTGGAAAGGTATGGAAAAAGAAGATGAAGAAAAGAGGGGCGCCTGGGTGGCTCGGTCGTTAAGCATCTGCCTTTGGCTCAGGGCGTGATCCCGGCGTTCTGGGATCAATCCCCACATCAGGCTCCTCCGCTGGGAGCCTGCTTCTTCCTCTCCCACTCCCCCTGCTTGTGTTCCCTCTCTCGCTGGCTGTCTATCTCTGTCAAATAAATAAATAAATAAATAATCTTAAAAAAAAAAAAGAGAGAGAGACAGAGAACAGGTTACAGCAACACCCCAAATAACCAAGGCAGAACAGGATAACCATCCTGGTATCAAGTTACAGATCACCCCTCCCCCATCCCTAAAGTAGAATGCCATTAGGGCAAGACAGGAAGCTCCTCACTCCCCTACAGTGTTGGACAAGGACTGAGCAAGATGTGTCCCACTGTCTGGAAATGCTTCGGGGACACGATTTAGAAGTGGCTTCTCTTAATGAGCTATTACAAGTGGTAAAAACAGAGTGCTTTATATTTTGTAAAAATGAGGCTTTGCCTGTAACGTTAGGGTTTAAGATCCTTGAGTCATGCTTCTCACTGCCTTCTTTTAAAGGTGTTTCAGAGCATCCATGAAAGAAGGAATACCCTTACGCAGGTGACCTGGAAAAAAACTATACAGTGGATAGGCAGATTATGGGCTCTCCAAATTTAGTAATTCACTGGACTTACTCAAATTTAATATCCCCATGAGGCTGTCTTTGGTTTATTTAAGACTATAGTTTGCCACAGTTTTATAGCATACGTGCATTTTAAATTATTGAATATTAATTTACCCCACAAGTATGGTAAAATTTTTCATTTTATTGATCTACTTTACTCTCAATATAGTTCTTCTTGTATCAGAAGGTTGGTGCCACAGTATGATAGACTTTTCTTCCAGCATCCACCTTAGCAGAGAGAGGGAGTCCTTCCAGCCGGGAGGAGCTAGCCTTCCAGACTAGATGCCACGTGACAGACCATCTGGTCAAATCCCCTCATTTTATGGAGTTGATGCTAGCTGTGCCTTTGCTCAAGAGATTGCAAATGACTTTTATGTGCAACTTTGACTTCTGTCACAGTGTCCCTGTAGATGAGGGGCAGTTCATGTCCTGCCTGTGCCAAGGCTTCTCTAAAGCAACACAGTTCTAATTGGAGTAGTCATCTAGTTCTTTATATCCAAATTTAATTTTACATTTGTTATTCAGAAATGCTTCAGGTAAAAACAAAAGGAAGCAAGGGAGAGGGGAGGGGAGGGGACACTCCCTTCTTCACTTCAATTCTTTGCTCTGCTCTGGGATACCTGGCCTGAGAAGATAGTACAAGCCCCGCAGACTTATGACAGGTTGCCTTTCCTTCCTCCTGGGCAACTGCTCTTGGAAAGGTAAAATCAGAATCCTCATGTAAATGTAATGTATAGAAAAACCTAGCTGATATATTTTGTATTTTAAAATTTTAGCTTTCTTAATATTTAAGTATTATCTAAAACAAAAAAAATAAATTTTGTTTAAAAAAAGACAGTGAAAAATACAGAGAGGGAGAGAGAAGATGAGAGAGAGACAGAAAAGGGACATAGATGTTTTTCTATAATGTGAAATCTTAAAAATTTGAGAGCCCAAATCAGAGATGACATTTGTGCTGATAGATGAAGACAAGGGTGGCATATTTGGCAGCATTCCTGTCCTAGTCAGTGGGGTCCTCAACATTAGCAGTCAGTAATAATTGGTGTAGACCTTAGTACCAAGGTCAGCCCCCAGGGCAGATGTTTGTGTTTGTGGCAGTAGCAGATGGAGTTGTGTGTCTAGTGGATACTGATAGCATAGTTGACATTTAAGGGATAGCAATAACTGGGATATTCAGGGAGAAAAGAAGAAAGACAAAATGCTAAAAATCGTGCAGTAGTCATGGAGACAACAAAGTTCTTGGAGCATTGACACTTCCAGGAACCTCTCAAAATTATCGACGAGGAAATTGAGGAAGACTGGATTTCCTGAAGAGTAAATAGGAACATGCAATGCCAGTGAAATTTTACTTTGTGGACTTGTTTTTTATCTTTTCTTATTGCTAGACTACAATGCCTAAGAAACAAAGGTTTCCTCTGTTTTCTTGTGTCTTACCGTAATCTATAGCACAATGGCTTTAATACAGTTAACATGATCTACCATTTTTCTCCACAGATAATTACTTCAACATGGCATTCATGCTTTACCTTTGAGGCTTAGGATCCTGTGATATGGAACCATATGTTTCTTCCAAGTTGTATAACCTGCACCTAGGTTGTGTTAAACTTGTGTATCTTCTTAGAACACTTAGAGGCTGGCAAAACCTTAGGATGGTATCAAATAAAATTACATTTTATCTTTATAAATGAACACTGAAAATCAAATGCAGTGTTAAATCTTTCATTTATCCAAATGGAAATTCAATTTGGAAATAGTTACAGGGCATTTCTGAAATGAAAGATGAGATTTGAGGGTCAAAATCAAAGACTATACCTTTTATTTTTTCCATCATTTTCTTTTTCCCAATGCTGCTCTGGGTAAAACAGGTGCTTATTATTCGTTATTGAATTCTTTCCAGTTTATGATATTATGTGTTTCTTATTCTTGTAAAACTGGCTGCAAGAATAGGTTTTCCTATATCTAGAAAGTAAGAAATTTATAAATCTACAAACTAGGGCCTATAAAGTAATATTTCTCGTTCAAAAAGATCTTATAAATTGTATGTGTAACAGATACTTAAATATTTATTTTCTTTCCTTTCAGGTACACTCACATTAAAATATGAATCTTTCAACACTTTCCCTTCAAAGCCTTTAGTATGATATTAAAGTATAAATGATATCAAATTTTAGAGAAAATAGAGTAGCATAATATGAATGAGAGGATAAGGCAATATAAATATGAAAAGAAATAAGTAAATGACTATGTGTATAACCACGTTTTTTAGGACAATAGGCATAGCCACAATATAAATTAAATAAATGATCATGATACTATTTCAGAGTTGTTTTAGTCTGAGGACTGTGATGTACTGCCGTTTATAGCAACAGCTGCTTCCTAAAACTGAAAGAAGTATTACATGTGTTTTCTTCTCAGTCAAAAGGAAGTGATGGATCTGAAGAGAAATATGAAGCATAAACTGGAAAACATGACCTGTATGCTTTGCTCCTGGAGTTAAAAGTTGAGAAAATCACATTCTCACAGTAAGAGTACTATCTGCCTGAGATGACTTGCTTCAAGTGGAGATTTCCACATATCCAATCCCCAAACTAGTTAGGACAGTGCATGGCAGCAAGCCAGGGTCTCCTACCTCTTAATGGACCTTGCTGGTAAAAGTCTACCACTTCCATGACATGTGTTTGGGATAAGTTTAGCCTAAAAATATGTTCACATAAGCACTGGGCTTTGTTGTACTTAAGCTATTCAGTAGGTTTTCTGCCTGTTTGATAATTTTTTTTACCTGAACCCCTTGATGTTCTCTCCCAGTGCTGTTACTTGTAAGAACAACTTGATCATAAACTTCAAACCAATTAAATCGCCTCAAACCACTTGAAACGCAGCCCTAACCTATGCAACCCTCTACAACAAATTTGACTACACACTTCCAGATTTTTACCCTCCTCCCTGAACCAAGTCTTTTTCCAGAATTTTTTTCCAGTTTTCAGAGAACATTTATTGACAAGAAAAGATGTTCATGACAATTTGTTAAATAGACACTATAAGTTACAAGAGTATATGTTCAGACCGAATATTTATATCCCCCACCTCCTAACCAAAATTCATATGCTGAAGCCCTAACTCACAATGTGGTGGTTTTGGAGGTGGCGTTTTTGGGAGGCAATTAGGTTTAGATGAACTTATGAGGATGGGTCCCCATAATGGGATTAGTGCCCTTATAAGAAGAGAAAGAGAGACCAGAGCTCTGTTTCTGACATGTAAAGATACAGCAAGAAGGTGACCATCTATAAGCCAGGAAGAGGGTACTCACCAGGAACTGAATTTGCCAGTACCTTGATCTTGGACTTCCCAGCCTTTAGAATTGTGAGAAATAAGTGTTGTTTAGGTTACCTGATCTATGTTATTTTATCACAGCAGTCTGAGCTAAATTTATAGAATGCATAGTGAGTTCCCGTGTTCTTCCAGTGTTTTTTTTTTTTACATGAATCTTCATTTAGGATGCTTAGATTAGAATTGCCTTTGAATTCCAAGAGTTTAATCCACTGATGCCCTGTATGACTGACTAAATTTTTTCTCCAAGATGTTTCAAAAACTAAGAAATCTATATTTTTTAGGGCTTATATAAAAAAATGCACTTAGCTAATATAAAATTTGGGCATTTATATCATGGTAGGAAGCATCTTAATCTTAGCATGTACTGGATAAGCTATAAAAATATGAACATTGACTGTGTGTGTACGATGTTTCAGGCTCAGAGTTAAAATTTCACATACCTTATGTAATTCTATCAAGAACCCACAACAGAATCACCAATACTATTTCCATAATACAGAGGAGGAAGCTGCAACTTAGAGAAGTTAAGAGCAAGACAACAGACCCTAAATGGAGTTGTTTATACTAAGCCCTACATCACTAAACTGATATTTAATTACGCTTTTGGCTGTAATGGAATCTTAAACCAGTCCATCAGGTATTGTGTGATCAGCATTAGTTAGATAACCTGCCATCCTCTAAGGAAGAGTAACCTTGCGATAACCAACCCACTTTTTGGTCTAATATAACTTCCTTATTCCTGCTCCCTTCTGCCTATAAAAGGTTTGCATTTTGCGCAGATCCTTGGAGTTTCTATCAGCTAGATTGGATGCTGCCTGATTTGTGTATCATTGAATAAAGTCAATAAGATCTTTCAAGGTTATTCAGTTAAATTTTGTTTTTTAAGAGAGAGGTTATGTAACTTGTTTATGGCTAAACAGAGAGAGCAGATCTGACTCAGCCCCATGCCTATCCGACTCTAAAGACAATATTCTTACCTAGATCACACTGACTTTTGTGTATGGAATGTTAATTATTAATCCTACCCACCTCTGAATGGTGGGGTGAAGAAGATGACCCCCCCTTTTTTTTTGTTGCTTTGAACATGGTGTATTCCCTTACATCTGAGTATATTTTAGAGTCATATAGGTTTAATTTTCCTTTTTGTTTTAAAATTATATTCAATGTTTATGACAGAGCTTATTAGTCTGGCTATAAGAACTATGGTACTAATGAGTTTCAATTTCAGGTAGGTGTTTTGCTAGCCTTGGCTAGCCATTCATAGACACATTTAATTGGTTTTAAGGAGTTCTGAGGATTAGTTTGAGTCCATCAACAAAAATAGAAAAAAACAAAACAAAACAAAAACAAAAACTAGTGTTCTAGAGAATGATTGGTAGTTCACATGACTTCATAAATCAACTTTAATAAATACTTGAACTGCAATAATATGTAGAAAATTTTTCTGTTTATCTGTTTTAAAATAAATAGTAGTACCTCAATATAATCTATATATGACACATCATGAAATATTAATAATAAATTGAGAATATAAACACAAGAATATTGGGACACCTGGCCAGCTCAGTTGGTGGAGCTTGTGACTCTTGATCTCAAGAATATTGTCATGATTTTACAAGTGAGTTTTCAAACTTAACAATCTGAGAGTTAATTGGCTAGTAGAATGTACCATTTCACCTGCCAAGTGCCTTGAGAAAATTTCTTCACATCGGAAAGATGATTTGAAAGCCCAAATGTGCTTACTAAATTTTATTGATTTTTATTTCCTTTTATATAAAATTTTACAATCCATATTTAGTCTATAAGACTCAAGGAGCAAAGGCTACCTTTTCAAGGGAATTCATGATTTTAATCCTTAGGTTATAAATGGGAGACATCTATGCAGCCAGAGACTGTTATTCCCAGGTCTACTCTCATCTAGGTGAGGCCTTGGAACCACTACTTGTCAATAAAATGTGAGTAAAAATGTGCTAGGAGAAAATTCTTCATGTTTCTCTTGCATATCTGTGAGTTTCGTGAGCAGAGGCATTGACTACATGCTGTTTAGGGCTGTATTTTCAAGGCTACTTACACAGTAAGTGGCCCCAGAAAATAGAAATAGTGTCTCCTTCTGGAGAAAATGGCAAGCTTGCTTATAGCCATGGGAGATAAAGACAGGGTCTACTGTGGAGCACAGAGCCATAGGACAAGCACACTTACTGTCTAGTACTAAAATAATAATACAAAAAATAATAATATTTCCTCAGAAGCAGAGGGTAGGTATGATTATGCCTATTACTAAAAAGTTTAGTTCCGTAAGCTCAGAGATTCTCTCTTTTAAAGTAATTCACTGTGTGTTCAGGTATCTGGCCTTCTCTGTGTTGCCCTATAGGGTTCAAGCTTGGAAACTGTCAAAAAAAAAAAAAAAAAAAAGCTGACACTCTGGCTGTTCCTATTGGTGTAACTAATAAATTGTCTTTTGTCTCTGACTTGAGTCTTGTGTTTTCTGAAAGTATTCGTGAAGTTGTGGTAGGTGCAGGGGAGGAAAAAAACCTCTTCAGCTATCCTCCTAGGTTCAAAGGCTGGGGGCCTTGGATCAAACTGATAAAATAAAAGACAGATTAACAAGAGAAAAAACCAGATTTGATAATTTATGTGCACATGGGAGTTTACAAAGAAATATGACTCAAGTAGGTGGCCTGAATTTGGTGACTTGTATATTATCCCAAAGGGTGACAAAGTGTGGGGAAGAGGCTAGACAAAGCAAAAGAGGGTTGAAGCCTCTTGGGGAGGGAGTAAACTGTGGAAAGGTGTCAAGAACATATGGTAAACAAGGGTTGTTCAGTAAGATTTGCTATGCAGAGTCTGGGCTAATAGGAGTCCAGTCATCTCAGATGATTAAGCGTCCCCCTGATAAGAGTTGTTCTCTTCCTGGTACAGGAGAAGACACATTTACAAATGTAAATTTACTTTATAAATGCAAATTTCCTTTACAAAAAAAAATGCTCTGTTTTTAGAGCTTTTCCTGTGTCTGTTCTTCAATTGCCTTCAGCTCAAAATAAGCCTTATGTGAAAGTGGCATATTTTAGGGTTGCATATTCTGGTCCCCTTCACAGGTTAGCTGGCAAGTAGGGTAAAATCTCAAACTCTTCACAGTTCTTGATGGTTTTGGCTCTGAAGATGGGATGCTGACAGAGACATGGATTTTTGGAAGAGGAAGGACAAAAGCCCCGCATCCTGGGATCAGTGATATGAGAAAACTACCCTGTGAGTGTTGTCACCCAAGTGTTGAATGGGGAGAGGAAATAATGGGCAGCACTTGCCCTGCCTGTTAATGAAAGTTTAGAGACCAAGTAACAAGAAATATGTTTGAAACAAATGGGACAAATGGCGACTTGGTCATTCTTACTCTTGTCTGGGCAAGCAGAGGAAGAGGTATTATTAGGAAGTTGGGGTGGGCATCTCTACAGCCTCATCTGAAAGGCAATGTAATTGTGGCTACTGAGCCAAACCATTTCTAAGCTGAAATAATGTTGGCAATGAGTACCTTGCAGTGAGATTTGGAACTTTACACGTACCGAAAGCATTAAAATTTATTTGGTTGAGCCATGAGAGACTGACAGCTGAAACTGGAAACAAATGTGCCTTGGTCACTAATGAGGAGCCACTCTCTCCCTCTTCACTCACTGAACTCACTCCTCTACTAGTCCAATTTCATCTGCTTTTAGGGATAAAGTGGTAGAGCCAAGGTCTTTCTGATCCCAAGGAGAACCAAAGGTCATATATACTTTGAACTTTGGGATAGGGAGGGTTTTAATCTTTCATCACTATGTTGGATTGGGTACCCAAACAGATAACGAACTCACTTCCGTGGTAAGAGTAGTGCCCAAATATAGCTAAAGCAGTTTGGCAAGGGTTCATAGTAGGTGAGAGATGCTAATGTGACCTTGTAGGGATACCCTTTGGATCAATTCAATGTACTTTTGGGCTGCTTCTACATCTGATGTGGCAGGAAGTGCTATGTTATATGTTTTACTTCTCATCCCAGTAGCGTCAGGGAGATGCTTCCAGGAGTCAGTGTAGAGTAGTGTTTCTACCTTGGTGTACTGCAATCCCACTTGGAATTTCAGTGACTGACAATTTTGATAACTGGAACCTATTGTGGATTGAATCGGATTCTCCCAAAAGGTATATTAAAGTTCTAACTACCAGTACTTGTGAATGTTACCTTATTTGGAAATTAGGTCTTTGTAGATAAAATAAAGTTAAAATGAGATCATAGAGAATCAAGGTGGCCTTAATCCAATGGCTAGTGTCCTTCTAAGAAGTACATTTGGGCACAGACACACAGAGAGGAAAACACCACATGAAGGCCCAAGGCACATAGGGTGGAGGCTGAGATTTGAGTGACAACAGCAAACCAAGAAATGCCAAGTCCTTCTGACAACCACCAGAAGGAAGGGAGAGCCAAGGAAGAAGCTTTTTCTAGAGCCTTCGGGGGAATATAGCCCTGCCAACATCTTGATTTCAGACTACCAGCCTCCAGAACTGTGAGAGAGGTAGTTTCTGTTGTTCTAAACCACTCAGCTTGTGGTACTTTGTTATGACAGGTACTAATATATACGGAACTAATATATAGACTCTGGTTTCCACCTAGAATTGCTACATATAGTTTTGGATTCATCACCTCCTTGACATGACACTCAGGTACAGACCCTTTGAAAAGCAGCTATTAGCTCACTACTGAACTTTTTATCAAAACTAAATACCTGATTTATGGAGTCATTGTGACCCTCCTGTCTGATATTCTCATTTTGGGGTGGTTCAACTCAGACTTGGTGATCAAAAAGATAGGAAGGACCTAACAAGCCTTGTTAAATAGAAATGGCACATTCTAGAATACAGCCAGCCTTTTTTCACTGGAATCTGTTTTACATTTAAAAAGTGGCAGCTGTTCCTTTGGGGAAAACATAATATCCCACTCCACTGCCTAAAGCAAAATTGCTAGCTCAATGGGACTCACAATTGTCAGAGATTTCCCTAAACACCTGATCCTGGGTCACTAATGGTACCCACAAGCCTGGGTTACTGGACTACTCAACCTCCCTAACTATGCAGAAACAAAAGCACAGGTGGTCACTCCACTCAGTAGGTAGAAGAAAAGGCTATTGTCGTTATCTCTGGCCAATACCCCCTTTAGTACATTTTTAAAAAATATATAATTTTTCTGAAACATAAGCTATTGCAAATAACCTAGCTGTTTGGTATGCCATTTTAAACATTGCATCCTGGCAGATTGAAGACATCCTTCTTTGGGATTCCAAACGATAGAAACAAACTGCAGTTGCTGTGCAGACTCCCTAGTTCACCCATGTAAATATTCATGATAAGGGCCTGTTTTTTGATAACACCACCTGGAATCAACAATGGACTCATAGATGAGGTGTTTAATGAACCTACTGTCCACATCATTTGGTATTACCGAATATTGGAATAACATTTTCAAAAACTGACTCCGAACATTTTCTAACTCTACATCCTGTACCTCTTTCTAATCCACAGACCTGGAAATGCAAATTAGTCAATGAATGCAGCTATCTCTAGAAAGGCAGCATGTCCTCTTGGGTGTTTCTTGGGTAATGATCAGGATGAAAATAATGGAGATTAATAGACTTATTTTGAAAATTCAGCGGTATGCCTTGACCATTTCTGGGTATGATACTTCTTTCTTTCCTCCAGCAATAACTCCAGTCTGGCCTGATCGGTGCGCCCTCTTGGTGGCAGTCTACTGTTTGCCAAGTCCCCCTAGAATGACCCGTTTGTGACCTTTTTGGGGATGTAGTAGGTTTCTTTAAGTTTTATAAAAATTCCCTCGTACTTCTTGTATCTGAATTTTCCAGACAAAAGGTTTGTGTGTGAGTAGAAGATGATTGAGAGAGAGGAAAAAAATGTGGTTATAGCTAACTGGAAAGGGATTTTGGGGTGACAGCAGATGTAGGGTAGCTCCCCAGGATTCCCACCTTTTAATGTATATGGTGGCAGAAAGCTTAGCAAACTATCTCCTGATGTCAAAGGAAAGCAGAATTGTAAGTGAAGTGTCTGTTTAGCTAAAAAGATTTCCAAGCAAAGTAATGAAGGTAGCGCCTCTGCTTATAGTAAAATGGTTTATTTCCTCTGCTTATATAGTAAAAGGCAGGAGAAAGAAATTTAGAATAAAACAGTTAAACAAAAAGCAATCAGAACTTGATGAATTTGGACATTCTCACCATATAAAATGGCAAAAGATGCAAAAATTCAGAAATCATTTCTGAAGTCTTGGTTTAGGGAAAAAGCCAAGGATGTGGCTGTAAAAACTTTTGCTAAAACTTCCCCCAAAAAACAAAGAACATTCATTCACACAAAGGGCCCTTTGAGGAGATTAAGGGTGTGCCTCATTGCTCCTCTTAATCAAACCACTAGGCCTCCAGGAGGCTTAAGGGCATTAACCCTTATCTATCACAGCAGGAAGCTAAAACAGAGGAAGGATTAATTTGGAAAAATCTGTGGAGGTGAATTTTGTCAAATGGAGGTAACTCCATTGAAATTAAAGGGAGACTTAGAAAGTTTTGAGAAGTTTATTTAAAAAAAATAAAAATAAAAATAAAAAAACACCCCAAACCTGTTCATTGGACTGAAAGTGACAGAGACAGTGTAAAGTAAAAGGCAGCTGTCAGATCTCCAAAATTCTACTGGCAGGAAATAGACTGAAAATTATTCAGCTTCAGAAGTGTGCTAGCTTCCATAAAAAAGGAGGAAACCAGAGAGTGAAGTGGAATGACATGGAGAGTTATCCTCAGATCTTGAAAACTAATCAAGAAATGCCAAACATTTGTCTAGCTGTATTTCAGATCTGCTGTGCTAGTGACCCCTTTGTAACCCCCCCACTAGCTCTCCTTTCTGACTGGGACTGGCGAAGGGTAGCAGAATATTCCACCCCCCAAGATAATGCCTCTTGGCATAAGAATTAGTTTGAGCTGATTATTTTTGAGAAACTGCAGATACAGAAGCTCTGAAAGCAGAATAGAAGTTACCCTTTTGTAAAGAAAAGCTACATTTATATGGGCGATTTATATTTAAAAAGGAGACCTGTACCAGGGAGAGAGCTATTATCAGCAACAAGTTGTTCATCTGAGAAACTATCTGCATGGCAGGACAGCTTTTGTTTATCAAACATTTCCTCCACTCACTTTCCCTTGAATTGCCTCCCCTTCCCTCAACATCTTTCTTTTGTCTTAAGCTGAAGATGATATTCAAGGTGGTTGGTTGGGCCATCTTAGAGGGTTACTCAGTTTTCCTGGGTATCTCCCATGTATACATGAGGTATACATATTAATAAAACTTTTTTTTTCCTCCTTGTTAATCTTTACATAGGGTCTTATCAAAGGACTAAGAAGGTTAGAGGAAAATTTGTTTTAGCTTATAATTATCTATAGTTCTTATTCTGTTAAGTCTCACTATTTAATATTGGTATTCCGGTGAAGGCTTGTCTTTAGTTTTGCAGGTGCACAGATGAAGAAGTGTGCCCCAGGAACTTCATTTAAGACATTACAACCAGGATCCTGATCTGCATCTGGACTTTATTTAGATGATGAGATTTTAGACTTTGGACTTGATGAATGAGTGGCACCCATGAGAACCTTGGGAAGCAATGAATGTATATTGCATGAAGTGGGGGCATGGATTACTGGGGGCCAGAGGACAGACCATGGGGGTATAGACTATGGGGTGGCTCTTTATAATTCTTTCCTTCTTGTGTAATCCCTTTCCATTGATTATGGACATGATCAATTGTTGCAGGATTTCTTTTCCTTTAGTGCCTGCAGTTCTTGGTCACGCTGCTTCAAAGAATGAAGAAGCAGACCAGACAAAGAGTGGTGGGCAGCAATGCAAAGTTTATTGAGTGAGAGTACAAAGCTCCCGAAGAGGGAGGGACTCGAGAAGGTTGCCAGGGAAGTTTTTAACTCTAGGGGTTTTTATGGGCTTTGTTGTCCGGGCTGTTTTAATCTGATTAACCCTTCATGTGCTTGTCACCCAATCAGGTTTTTGTCATCTTTCACGTAGGAAAGGCTCCTTGCAGGGTGGTGTAAAATCTTTTAAAGGGTAGTTTCTTTTTGGGGATGAGGGGGCTTGTCCTTGCCTGCCTTTCTTCCAACTATCTTCACTACTATGACAACAAAGGTGATGTTACTCCCATGATTACTTTACAGCCTTATATGTCCAAGGTGATGGCATGCCCCTGCTGTGATTACATGAAGATTATCTGTGTACTGCTGCTCCTGAAAGAGTAAGCTACTACATAGCAAGGAACAATGGTTTCAGGAACTGTGGATGGCCTCTAGTTGCCAAGGCAGTCTCCAGAAATTGAAGTTTAGTTCTGTAGCCACAAAGGAATAAATTCTGCCAGTAACAAGGATTTTCAATAACTCAAATTAAGGCATGTCCAGACTCCTGACCTACAGAAATTTGAAATGATGGCAGTTGTGTTAAATAGCTAAGTGTCTAATAATTTGATACACAGCATGGACACCTAATACAGGGGCGATAGAAAAAAGCCTCAGTACTTTGGGAAGAAACACCTTAGATCCCCAGATGTAGGGAGAAAAAAGGACATCGATATATATGTGTATATATATATATGTGTGTGTGTGTGTGTGTGTGTGTGTGTGTGTGTGTGTGTATGTGAAAGGACATTGATATATATGTGTATATATGTGTGTGTGTGTATATATATATATATATATATATATTTTTTGTCTTTCTGACTACCCAAGGAGTCTTCCTTCTGTGGGAGGAAATGACCCATCATATGCTCTGTGATGGTTAATTTTATGTGTCAATCTGACTAGGCAAAAGGATGATCAGATAGCTGGTAAAACATTATTGGGGTGTGTCTATCAGGATGTCTGTAAGAAATTATCATTTGAATCAGTAAACTGAGTAAAGAAGATTGCCCTCACCACTGCAGGTGGACATCATCCAATCCATCCTGGGCCAGTAGAACAAAAGGTGGATAAAGGGCAAGTTCACTCTCTCCACTTACCCTGAAACATCAGTACTCTTGATTCTCAGGCCCCATATAAGACTGGAACTTACATGATTACCTTCCCTGGTTCTTAAGCTTTTGGGCTTAGACTAGAGCTACACCCCCAGCTTTCCTGAGCCTCCAACTTGCAGATGGTAGATCATGGGACCTCCAAAATCACAGAAGCCAATCTCTCATAATAAATATCTTCTTATGTATCTGTTTCTGTTTTGGATCTGTCTTTTTGGAGAATCTTGACTAATACAGTCTCTCACAGACAGTTTCAAACATCTTTAACCTTATTACTGCTGGGTCTACAATTTATCACTAAGTAGCTCAAACACAATTTGATCATCGATCTCATGGATAACTATGTTAAGACGGCAGAGAGTGGCTTTAGCTCCTCTACCTTCCATGCAAAGCAACTGTCATCACCTCCAAATATCTTTTCAACCCCCGTTATCACAGCTGTAACTCAGTGATTGCATGAGACAGATGGTTGCATATGGACAGTGACATGGACAATGAGACAGGTTTAACTGACAGCTTTCAGGTAGTCCTTCCAAAATCAATGACTGAACTAAATTATTCAAGATGAATAGTAAATCCTAAGGCTTATTAGCAAATGAGGAAGGCATGTTGGAGATCCTGGGGCCCCCAGAAAGATGCAGGCGTCACCTGGGTGAAGGGTCCCAACAGTGGCAAACAACTGTCTTATTCTAGGATCACAATTTGTGCCTTATGACTACATTTCTTATATGGAAATTAGTTATTAACTTGCCTTTCACCTGAACATATATTCACTTATTCTTTAATGGTAATTATTAGGAAAACTGAAAGTGTTTTTGTAAATATTGCCATTAGATCAGGTAGTCATTAGATAACTACTGAGATTTTCCCCAAATGTGGCTACCACAGTTTACTTGGGAGAACTTCCTGGAAGTGTAACTGCCTCATGAATTAGGTCAATTTCCCTACAATGGATATCAGCCATTTAGAAAAGGTGATACAGTACATGTGCTCATTTCAGCTGGCATGATGCCATTTGAGCCTTGGAAGCATTCAAGTCAGTCTTAACTCACAGGCTAGGATTGCCTTAGACTTTATCCTTAAGAACCAAAGAGTAGTCTGTATGATACGATAACCTGCTGGATTAATGCCCTGAGCCAATTTCAATGCAGAAACTTGAAAAAGCCACCTGGCTTTCTAAGGTAGACCTTATTGGTACATTAGCCTTGTTCTGTTGGGACATTGAGGGGCACGTTTGAGGTTAATATTGTAGGTAAATCACATCTGGCTTCTTGGAGTTCTATTGATAGTAACCTTAAAAGCTATACAAGAAAAATGAATAAATTTTGTCATATTTTTCAGAGTAGCTGATGGGAGTAGTATAATCCAATGGGGAGCTTTATCAAAAACGAAGATGATGCCACAAGGATGGGTAGACATTTTGGCTAAAAAATTCTCTGTAGGATCTGTTATGTCTCCATGCTTTACAAGCTGAGACACTGAATGTTTTTGTCCTGAATTATCTTCAGGAATGTGTGCATAGAAATAGAGATAGCGTCTTCCTCTGGGACAAAAAGTATGCATACTTACTGCCTAGTATAATAAGCATAATGTTTCTCTCAGAGCAAACAATAGGCATGTGTCTTGCCCATCACTAAAGATCCACATTCCCTAAACTTGGGGTCCTTTTCCAATGGAATATAATCCACTATGTGCAAGTACCACCTGGCCCTCTTGGTGTCACCATATGAAAATGAGGACTCAGAGTATAGGAGCAAAATGTATATTGATACTCTGGCTACTGCTGTTGGGGTAAGTAATATACTGTCCTTTGTTTCTGAGTGAGGAATCTCATATCTTCTGTAGCATCCATGAAATTGCGGCAGTCTTGTTAACTTGTTAACTTGCAAGTAAGGTAAATTCAGACCTTTCACAGTTCTTGACAAAGTCATATGTATCGTTTTTGGGCCAACACAAAGGAGAAAATTATATGCATGCTCTCCTTTTTTTTCTTACTTCTGCTGACCAGAACCCTACACTGAAAGGAACTGTTTCTCTGAATTGCTTCATGGAAGATAGCTCTCTGCATAATAGAAATAACTGGTAGTTCTGTTAGATAAGAGAGAAATAAGTTTTTTAGTATACTAACTCACTGAAATTATGGGGTTTATTTGTTATAGTAGTGGGGACTGTGCATTAATTTGATCAAGAATGACAGATTAACAATGTGACTGGCCAGACTGTGCCGAGAACCAATTTTTGTCCCCTTGGGGGCACTATTGTCCCAGTTGAGAATGCACTTCTCTTCAAATTTCCCACCTATCCTTGCATACTAATAATTTCAGCTTTGTTTCAATTCTTTGAACTTATGAAAGTCTTCTGAAGTTTAAGAACTTCCTTGCTTATCTTTTTTCCATGAGCACTCTCAATTTCAATCTTTGCATTACTGATTTCCTCTAATTTTTCAAGATATTTCTTAACATTTCCTTAAATGTTACTTTAACAAGAAAACCTGATGTTAAAGTGGTTCTACCACTGTAATTCTTAGTGCTCTTCTTTTATAGCACTTATGACAATTTATAATAATCTATTTGGCTGTTTTTATCCTTAATGTTTGTTTCACTCACTATTGTGAGATTGGGAAACTGAAGGGATCACATGAAGGATCCTTTTGCTCTTTTCCCTGCTTCTATTCTTGCTAGGACCTGTACCCCCTGCCTTCCACACCCCTCACAGTACTAATAATGCATGTTCTCCTTATAAAGTTCAAGGAGTTAATGATTTCTTTGGAGTCTTCCAATATAATCTAAGGAGTGACTGGACAAGGTCATTATGTATGTTTTCCAAGACCATTGACTTGAGAGACCTTGATGCCTAGACCCCTGGCTCCAGGGCCTAAGTGACTTAAGGAAGACACCTGAACACTCCCCCTTGTTTTGACCAGTTCCTGGATGTCTGAGAGGACACATACACTGGACCATAATCCTCACTAAAAACCCCAGTCTCCAAGTGAAGATACTACTCCCTCTCATTCCCTTTCTGAGTTCCCCAGACACTCCAACTGCTATACTCTATCACTTATGCTATTCAGTCAAATCTGATCTCACTTCCTCTCTGTTCACATTTGATTTCTATCCTGCACAGAGCCAAGGACTCTTTTGACTGATCCTGTGGGATCCCCTCTGGGTTCTTGGATCCAGCCAGTAGGACACTCCATACATTCTTAGAACCTAATGTTGAAATAAAATGTCAACGCCCAAGATGGAGCCTGTCTTGCCCAAGATGCCATGTCTGCAAACTGAAACTTAGATAACTTTTTGTGCCATTGTGAATGCTCCACTTGACCAGACATGAAATATATACAGCCAACCAGTCCCCAACTGCAAAATATCTGTAATGATTTCCTTGTTCTAAATAAGGTCAGATGTGCAACCCCAGACAAAAAAAAATAAGCCAAATACTCTTTCCTTATTCCCTGATTGACCTGCTGGCCTTGAAGGAAATCCTGACCCCAAAGCCAGTCGTGCTTTTTCTGCATTGCTGCTTCCAACACTCTACAAAACTTATGTTTGTAGAGTGTTCCTCTGCTTGTAAGGAACAATATTCCCCAATCCATGGATTGTATTGTCTTGAATAAAGGAAATCAAATTCACTACTCAATTCTCTACTTTGTCATTTGATATTAGCCAATTAATATTGAAGAGTATTATAAAAAAGTATAAGTGAAAAAAGAAGGAAGGAAGGAAGGAAGGAAGGAAGGAAGGAAGGAAGGAAGGAAGGAAGGAAGAAATTAACAGTAGGTCAATTCCACTCTTCTTTTTTTAACCTTTTCCCCTCCACTTCCTCTTTTGCTCTCTAGAGTTCGAAGTTCATCTAATATAGAGGAAGAAAAATAACTTCCGTCCACCCTTCTGAGTTCATGGCTGAGACCTCTTGTAATAAAAGACAGATTAGTTAACAAGAGAGAAAAACAACACAACAACAACAACAGAAGTTTGTTAACATATATACCTCATGTACACATAGGAGATTCCCAGGGAAACTGAGTAATATCCCAATATGGCCCAAGCCACCACCTTAAATACCATCTTCAACTAAAAACGAAAGAAAGGTGTGTGTGTTTGGGGGCAGCTGTGGGAGGTTACTAGGAAAAGCAGAGTAAACAAGGGTAAGGTTTGTTATGCAGTTAAGTCAGTGTTTTTTCCATTGATAAGAGTTTTAGGTGATTTAGACTCATCCTTCTCTTTCTGGTACAGAAAGGGAGACACTCGTAAAAAAGATTTCCTTTATAGTTTTCCTTTATAAAAGGGCAACTTCTACTCTTGTTTTCAGAGCTTCTCTTGTGTCTGTGATTTCTCAAAAATAATCAGCTCAAGATAATCCTTGTGCCAAAAAGGCATATTTGGGGTGTCATATTGTGCTACCTTTCACAACTCATGTGATTTGTTGCTCTGTGGCATCAACTTATGGCATAATAGATCTAACAATAATCAATATATGCTGGATAGTTTTAATCATATAGTCATTTGATGCTTCACAGTCAGACACTCAGTCTCCACTAAGGCCCCAAATCCAGAAGTTGTACTGCAACTGGTATACAGTTCCCTACTGAAGATGGGGAGGTCTCATACCAAAACCCCAGTGGTCTGTGCCATGACTGTCCTATTGGAGTATTCCAAGGACTCAACGTGATGGGTTTTTGTTGTTGTTGTTGTTGTTGTTGTTGTTGTTAGTTAGTCTGTTTTTCTATAACAAGGCTCAGAATACCATGGCATGTGGGCCAAATCTGAGTCAGAGCCTGTTTTTGTAATTAAAATTTTATTGGAACACAGCCATACTCATTTGCTTATGTATTGTCTCTGGCTATGTTTGCACTACAAGTATGGAGTTAAGTAGTTATAGTATAAGGGCAGGGTTGAATAGTTGCACTACATCAGCAGAGTTTAGTAGTTGCAATAGAGACTCTATGGCTCTCAAAGCCTAACTATTTACCCTCTGGCCATTTGCAGGAACAATTTGCTGACTCCTGCTCTATAGCATTATTGGACCTGCTAGATTATATGACCCAAGTAGCAAAGCTGTTTGTACTGCAGACTACATCTGCTGCTGAGCCTTTTCTGCTCTGGGCCCCACTTGAAACTGGCAGTCTTGTGAGTCACCTGATAAATGAATCAGAGCAAGCACTGTGACTCTTTCTTAGTGACAGAAATTTCCAATATCCTGGCATGTACCAGGTCATTGGACCTTTAAAAGTTTCATGAATGTGGCAGGCCCTTTGTTTCAGCAAGCCCTTGACTTACAAGGCATATGAATTATTTGCTACTTCTGCTTACTAAGTTCTCAACAAAGAATCAGAGAGATGTTCTGTAGAACAATCAGATAATAAAGACCCCTTCAGACTGCAAGGTGGCAGAGCATGGCAGAGTTAACACAGTCCTTGGTCAAGTTCATGTACTATTTACTGTCCATTTCAATGAATGTTTTTTATTTTGTTTTTGTTTTTGATTTTTTTGATTTTCTCTCCTGAGAAAATTCCTGCATTTGGGAATGAAATACACTTACTAAACTAACAGTTATTATATTACATTTCTATTGCTGCTATAACTAATACCACAAATTTAGTGGCTTGAGATGACACAAATTTATCATCTTGCAGTTCTGTAGATCATAAGTCCAACACAAATCTCACAGGACTAAGATTAATGGCAGGTGGGGGGAGGCAGTCCTTTCTGGAGACACTAGAGAAGTTTCTTTTACCTTGCCTTTTATAGTCTCTAGATTTTCCCTACTTATTTTGGCCTCCTCCCTCCATATTTAGAGCCAGCAATATTGAACTAAGTCTTTTCACACTGCCATCTCTCTGGTTCTCTTCCTTTTTACTCTTATGCTTTTAAGGACCCTTTGGGCCCACTTGAATAATCCAGGATAATCCCCCTATTTTAAGGTCTTCTGCCTAATTCCATCTGCAACCTTAATTCTCCTTTGCTGTATAACCTAACATATTCACAAGTTCTGGGGATCAGGTCATATATATTTTTGGAGGGACTTTATTGTGCTACCACAACTATATACCAAGTGTAGAATCTCTCTGGTTCTGTTTCTGTTCTAGAAAATACACCATATCTGGCACAGCAGCTATGAGAATAGGTCTGTCACACAGTCGAATACATGCAGCTTCATTGTCATCTACCATGATCTATCTGAATTTTCTTGCAGGTTACTATTTGGGAATTCAATGAGTATATAAATGAGGATGACAAAACTTAAATTTCTTAAATTTAAGAAGCAGTATAGAGATTTCTGCTTATACTTTTCTACCAAAATCATTCTCATTCTACACAGCAGGCAACCAGTGTGGGGGTTCTGTGAGCTGCTAAGTATATTCATGTTAACATAGTTAGGAACTGTGAAAATGACCACAGAGCGGGTGGATGAATCTGTTGGATCTGCTGTAGATTGACTTGGTCCAGGAATCTATCATATAGCTCTATACCCTCAACCCACTCTGAACTATGGATTATGATGATGTTTTGTTTTTATTTTGCCAAACTTAACTCAGACTTTTTCCCAACAGCTCTAGGAAGATCTGCAGATTACTAGTTCTACAATATATAATTACTTTGGATATTGGATACAGGTCATTGGGGGGAGATCAGGGGAATCACTCCTGTATACACTTACTGTGGTACCAGGATCCTTCAAAATAAGGACCTGATTTACCTTTTAACCTGCAGTAATAAGGTTTCCAACAAGGAGGCATATCCGCTTTGTCAAAAGAGATATTTATCTGTATAAATATTAGTGATATAGAACATTCTATTAACAATATACATTGTGCAAGGGCAGAATTCCAAGTTGGCCCCCAAGATTTCTGCCCTCTGGTATATGCATCTGTGTGTAATTCCCTCCCCTTGAGTGGGTAATCTAATCAGTTGACTTTGAATTAATCTAAAGGGAGATCATTCGGGTGGGTGTGATCTATTTAGGTGACCCCTTAAAAGAGACTGAGACCTTCTTGAAGTCAGAGAGACTGGAAATCTTGGAAGGTTCATGACAGCCTCTATGAACTAAGAGCAATGCCTGGCCAACAGCAAGCAAGAAAAAGGAACTCAGTCCTACAACCGCAGGCAACTAAATTCTGCCGATACCCGAATGAGTTTGGGCAAAGACCCTAGATACAATGAGAACCCGTTCTTGACAAACACCTTGATTTCAGTTTGGTGAGACCTTCAACAGAGGACTCAGATTATTTGTGCCTAGACTCCTAATACAGAGAAATTGGGAGAAAATAAAATTTTGTTAAGAAACTAAGTTTGTCATAATCTGTTATGCAGAAATAGAAAAATAATGCACATTTTATACATTTAGCAACTATTGATAATTTTCCTGCTAATGAACTAAGCAAAGTGT
Source organism: Ursus americanus (assembly GCF_024610735.1). NCBI lineage: Eukaryota > Metazoa > Chordata > Mammalia > Carnivora > Ursidae > Ursus > Ursus americanus. Next base: position 60,713,622 of record NC_142139.1, read on the forward strand.
TATAAAAAAGTTTCTGGTAAAATTAAGCAGAATTGGTCTGGCACTCTGTATATTGTTAGGAATGTGCGTATGTGATTTTAATTACTTTCCTATTAGTCTTTTTAGTTAATACAATTGTTATAGTCTGAATGTTTATATCCCCCTCTCAAATTCATATGCTGAAATCCTAACTCCCAAAGATAATTTGAAGGTAAGATCTTTGGGAGTTGCTTAAGTCATGAGGTTAACACTCATGAAGGGGACTAGTGCCTTATAAAAAAGGCTCCAGAGGGATCCCTAGACAACTCAATCATTTGAGGACACAGTAAGAAGGTGTTGACTATGAACAAACAAGACCCTCACCAGAATGTGACCATGTTGGGTCCTTGATCTTGGACTCCTAACCTCCAGAATTGTGAGAAATAACATTTTTCTTGCTTATGAACTGCCTACTCTGTGGTATCTTGTGATAGCAATCTGAACAGATTAAATGATTATGATCAACACAATTGTGACATTTCTTTGTGGTGGTCTTTATAAGCATATGAAATACTTGATTTCTATTTTCATACACTTATTTTTATTCATATATATCAGAAGTAATAATGTTTCAAGGTTTATTTTATATTTTAATTACCAGCATTTTCCTGCATAATGAGCACAATTGTGTTTTGTTCTGTTTTTTTTTTCCTTTTTTAACTGCTATGTTCAAATATGAGTCAAATAAAATTGTCTGCGTGTTTTAAGGAAAATATTTTACCTTCTCATTTGTTATAGTCATAGTTTAAAGAAAACGTGGTATTATTTGATTTGTTCTAATTTTAGAAGTAAGTATACAATATTCTACTTATATCAATTTAAATATGTAATTTTCCAATCTACACTCTACTTAAATGGTTTTTTTTTGTTTTACTTTGCCTGCTTTTACATAAAACTTCACTTTTAGACTATCTTTTATCTTTAAAAATTCCTATAGCCAGCCAACAATTAATATGAAAGGAACATTTAAAGCATCCACTGTGTTCATTGACTTCACCCCTTAAATCTCCTACCTGGTGATTATAGGAATAATCACTATTTCGGGGGACTTATCAAGGTAATACAACTAGTCAGTGGGAGAACCACATGCACTTACACATAATTCATTACTTTTGGACCATATCAGTGAGTATTTCGTGTGTGTGTGTGTGTGTGTGTGTGTGTGCGCGCGCGTGTGTGTGTGTGTGTAGGAATGAACCAAATGACAGAAAAATTCACTTATCTGTCCCTGAAAGTCAGTGCGCAATATAAAAGAAAATGACGTTTGGATATTGCAATGCTGATGCAAATCATAGCAAAATAAAACAAAACATAAAAAGGATTTTGAGTTTCCAGGTAAGACCAATCAATCAGATATAATCATGTAAAATACCTTAGGAGTTCTAGAAACTCAGAAATATTAAATATTGTTTATATGGAGTATGCTTTATAGCTTCTAATTCATTATCCTACACATTTACTGTATGCAGATGTTTCTTATTTTATCAAGAATAGAGTAGAATGCATTGGTGCTTTCTCTTTCCAAAAACAATTAGACAGAAATACAGGTATAAGGAAGAATGTTTACATATACATATTTGTTTTGCTTTGTCTCAGGGAAAAAACTTCCCTGATTGAGATTTCATATGCCATGACAGCCAGGGTAGAAATGAACTAGCAATGATTGAAGGAGAAGACATTCACAGTAGAAAATACATAACTTATGAAGGAATAGATGGGTTTATAAAGTTCAGAGAAAATAAACAGCTTTGTTAACTTCTGTGAGAAACCAGGAAAAATTGGTATCTAACAAGGGATGAAATTGTTTAATTAATTGTATATACAGGAGTATGTATTTGAAAAAGGGCTTGGATAATTAAGCCATTTAAAATAATACTCTTGAATACAATGTAGATTATTACTCTAATTATCAGACAAAAAGCTAAAAACTGGAATGTAGGAAGGGAATTTAGAAAGTTACTAAAAAAAAAAAAAAAAACCTTCAAGAGCAAAAAAAGTTTCCCTCATTATTTATTCCAGTTTCCTGTCTCAGTTCTTTTTTTTCCCCCCTGGAGATGACTCAAACCTATATAAGGTAAACACGTCATGGATAGTGGGAGTGGGGTTTGCAGGCTGTGTGTGGCTCCCACATTGTACTCTGAGAGGCAGCTCAGCAAACTGTTTGAGAGCATGGTCTCTAGAGCCAAACTCCCTGATTTCTAATTCCAGTTTAAGCACCTATTAGTGTCTGATCTTGGAAAGTTAATTAACCTCTGATTTCTCATCTATAAAATATAGATTGTAGGATCTACCTCATAAGGTTATTATAAAGGTCAAATGAGGTAATACTTTGAATGCATGTAAAAACAGTGCTGGGTGTATATTAAGATCCAGATTTAAAAAAAAAAAAAAGAAAGAAAAGAAACAATAGACTCCAAATGCTATCCCTTATGCTAAGCCCACTAGACTTAATACTCAGCCTAAATGTAGTTACAACTTCCCCCAGGAAAGTAATCCTAACTGGTTGGTGTAGAATCTTCTGGTCAGCACCAGTGAGGTAATCTGCCACTAGTTCCCTTCTATTTGCCATAGGTCGGTTGCCTAAGTCTGAAATAATGCTTTTGTTTGTTTGTTCATGATTTCCTTGTTCAGGCATTAAAGACCTATCTCCTTCTGTAGCTCTTTGCAGCTCTTTTCTATCTGCTAGTTGGAATGCTGCCCAATTCATGAATCATTCAATAAAGCCAATTAGATCTTCAAATTTACTAGGCTGAATTTTTGTTATTTAACAGATTTGGTGGCAGTGGTGGGATGTGAAGTGAACTTCTGACAACACTAAAGGACAATGAGAAATACAAGCATAGTTCCCACAAACTCCTTTTTGAGAAAAATCAAAACTCTCTCACCATTGCTAAGGGCTGTAGCTAAGTTCTTTGTTCTGAGCTCTGCTCTCTTTGCATCAGTCTCCTGATCCAATTGGCTTTCTAGTCAGTTCTATATTTGTGTGAAATCACTAGTTTTACACTGGAAATTTCTGGTAGTTTGGACCACAATTCCACATTTGATTGGTTACCCCAGTCTTTGGTTCCATCCCCAGATGCCACACTGGGAACTGCTTGCTGTGGTTCTCAATTGTTGGGGGATCAGTCTGCAGTTCTCATTTGTTTCGGCCTGCTGGTTCAGTCTATTTTCCACATTCGGAATTGTCGGAAGTGAAGAATTTAGCAATATTGTTAGGGCCAAAATCTGTGGACAGCTTCTGGGACACTGGGAGAATGAAAACTCCAGAGTCTATAAAGTTTCTGATAAATATGACTACATCTCATCCTAAATTGTCTCAATATCTATTAAAGTCTGAGGCTACACAAGGCCTCACTCCAAGAGTGGAAGACCTATTTGCCCAGGGGTTAATCATTCCTTGTACCTGCTCCCATAATAGACCCATCTTGCCAGTTCAGAAGGGAATGGCAATTTGTCCAGCACTTGAATTACTAACAGCATAGTTATTCTCCATTTCCCAATTTATCCAAACCCAAAACTCCTTTGTCTCAAGTCCCACTGGACTCAAAATGGTTCATTGTTATGGACCTTTGTTCAGTCATTTTAGCATCCCCATAGACCTCCACAAACAATACCTATCTGCCTTTACCTGGAACAATCAACAATATAGCTGGACAGCCATACCTCAATGGTTCACCAAAGGCCCTTTTTATTTTTCTCAAGTACTCCACCTTGATTTAAGCACCCTTCAGTTCCCTGGGAAATAGACCTTTTTGCAATATTTAGACAATCTCTTGCTGTGCTCAGGTACCAAAGAAACATCCATAAAAGATTGCAATTATTTGCTGCAACAGTTAATTGAAAAGGTATGACATAAAATCTTTAAAGAAATTACAATGATCTCTAGACATTGTTCATTACTTAGGTCATAATCTGAGTACTGAAGGAATCCAGCTATTCAAAAAGGATTTAAAAAATCTAAAGATTTCCTTGGCCCACAACTAAGTGACAACTTCATGGATTTCTAGGCTTGGCTGATTTTTGCAGATCATGGATTCCTAATTTTTGCCCATTGACTTCCTCACTCTATGAACTTACTAAAACTTCAGTCCCTGAACTCCTTCCTTGGGAAGATAAACATAAATAGGCCTTCAAGGGACTGAAACAGGCTCTGTAAGAACTGCTTGCCCAAGGGTTACCTAACTGTTCAAAACCTTTCACCTTGTTTTTGCATGAAAAAGACAATCAGGCCCTGAGAAGACTCACACAAGGACATGGTAATAAACAGAGGCCTGTTGCCTATTGTAGGATATAACTTGATTTAGTTGCTCTTGCCTCTTCCAGCTGTCTTAAGGCTATAACTGCAGCCACAAAGTTAGTAGAAGCCTAAGCAGATTTAACCTTAGGAAATGACCTTTAGAAACCATACACTGTAAAGTCTTTTTTTTTAATAATAATTTTTTATTATGTTATGTTAGTCACCATACAGTACATCCTTAGTTTTTGGTAATGTTCCATGATTCATTAATTGCATATAACACCCAGTGCACCATGCAATATGTGCCCTCCTTAATACCCATCACTGGCCTATCCCAGTCCCCCAACCCTCTACCCTCTGAAGCCCTCAGTTTGTTTCCCAGAGAAACCATACACTGTAAAGTCTTAACTCTGAATTGACTCAACATTTCTCCGCAAGTGGACTAACCTCCAATGAGATCCTTCTGCTTTCACCACCTAATCCGCATCTTAAATGTTGCAACATTCTTAATTCTGCAATGGTACTACCTCTGCCTGACATAAGCAAGCCCCATGACTTCGAGGTACTAGCATCCCATTTTGTGACACCATGTCCTGATTTACAAGGCACTCTGTTAACTAACCTGAATTTAATCTTGTTTTTCTGATGAATCATACCTTAGAAAAAGAGAATTTCTAAGCTCGTTATGCTATTACTACACAATAGGAACTACTTGAAAGGAAAAGCCTCCCACAAGCTCTAAGTCAGTCTAACAAGCGGAGATTCATGCTCTTACCAAAGACACCAGTAATCAAAAGGACAAACTATTAATATCTATATTGATAGCTGATATTCCTTTGGGGTCATCCATGGCTTGGGTATGTTATGGAAACAAAGGGTATTTCTTATGTCCTCGGGGACACCAATAAAAATGGACAATAAGTAAAGAACTTCTTACTGCTATTCTCTTACCTTCTGAAATTGCTGTCATCAAAACTGAGGCTCACATTAAAAGCACCAAACCTGAGTATCAGGGGAATGTCCTAGCTGATTTTTATTAAAATGTAGCAGCAATAGAATCTATAAAAGTTGTAGCACATGTGGATGAAGTTCATTCTTCTTCTACAAAAAAAGACCCCTTATTGTAAGTCTTTTGCCACCTTGACATCCTTACAAAATTGTGACAGTCTGTTCCTGAATTAGATAAATTAAGATGGACATACAATGATTGTAAATTAAATAAACAGTAGGGGCTATGGGAAACCCAGGATGGCCACTTTGTTCTTCCTAGTGCTCTGGAAAACCCTATCTTTTGGTTTTTACATTCTTCACCCACCATGGTGCATTTATGAATAGACAATGGTGGAGAAATTTCTATAAAACTGCTAAGACATTCTACTGTTAATGTCTGACCTGTCAGTCCACAATCCTACAAAAACTATTTTTGTCCATAGAGGCTTCAGACTTCCTACCTCAAGGCTGTTTGAATGCTTAGAGTTAGACTTCATTCAACTGCCACTTAGTATGGGTTATCAATATATTCTCCTTAGGTATATTTTCCAGATGGGTTCAAGCCTCCCTTGCCACAAGGCTGATCCCCTCACAGTGGCAAAGAAACTGTTAGAAAATGTGTGTCTCACCTGGGGTATACCTTCCATAATCTACAGTAATGAGGTACCCACTTCACTGGGCAAATCATAGGAAACTTTACAAAACCCTTGGGGAACTTCTTGGAATTAATACTGTTCCTATCACCCTCAATCATCAGGCAAGTTCAGGAGAACAAATGGGATCCTCAAACTTTCTAAACTTGCTGAGATTACTGGATTCCTTTGGCCTAAGGTACTGCCTCTGGTTCTTATGATTATTTGCAGTGTGCTCTTTGGAAAACATGAACTCCTTCCACATGAGATAGTCCCTGGTAGAACAATGTCTATTGGTATACAACTTTCTGCTGATCTTTGGTGACTCGTGCTAGTATGACCAGCTAATGTGAGTCCTTAATGTCCTTTGCTAAATCCTATCATCAATGGGCTAGAAAAGCTTCCCTGGATCCCAATTCAAAGGATCTTGTTGATTACAGACTAGAACCTGGTAACTGGGTATTCCGGAAATAGTCCTTGAGCTCCACTGGAAAGGACCTTACCAAGTGCTTCTACAACTGACACTCATGCAAAAGTAGATGATATTAAGCCTTGGGCATACATATCAGAACTAAAAAAGTTTCTATCTGACATCTGGTCCTGTACAGATCCTCGAAACTTCTGAATCAAATTGATGAGGAAGACATATAGCTGACATCAAGGTAGACTGCTTCCACCCAAGACATTGGATCAAGACTTCATACTTTAACTAAATGGGAAACCTTTATTCTCTTTTCCACTTTACTCTAGCATTGACCTGGAAAGATAATGCCTTAATCTGTATCTCCCAGGCCATTGTTCAAGTGTTTTACCTTTTCAGATTGCTGGACTTGTCATAAAAAATTCTGATCTATCCACGATGCAAGAAATCCCTTGGTCTCCCCTGTGATAAATATTTCTTCTATTCCTGAATCCCGACCTACAGAGAGAGGAACATCAAAATAATGTCACACCTGTCTACAGAGACCTGGCAAGCCAGGAAAAGCTGGCAAGGCATACTCAGAGCACTAAGTGAGAAGAACATACAGCCAAGGATCCTTTACAAAGCTGTCATTCAGAATTGATGGAGAGACAAGGACCCTCCAAGACCAGCAGAAACTGAAAGAATATGTGACCACCAAGCCAGCCCTACAAGAAATATTAAAGGGGGTTCTATAAAAGTAAAAAAAACCCAAGAGTGATACAGAACAGAAATTTATGATCTATAGAGAGAGACTTCACAGGCAACATGACATCATTAAAATCATATCTCTCAATAATCGCTCCCAATGTGAATGGCCTAAATGATCCCATAAAACACTACAGGGTTGCAGATTGGATAAAAAGACATGTCCTATCCATATGCTGTCTACAAGAGACTCATTTTGAACCTAAAGTTACATCCAGACTGAAAGTGAAGGGATGCAGAACCATTTTTCATGAAAATGGACCTCAAAAGAAAGCTGGGGTAGCAATTCTCATATCAGACAGATTAGATTTTAAGCTAAAGACTGTAGTTAGAGGTAAAGAAGGAAACTATATTATTTTTAAAGGATATATCCAACAAGTGGATATGACAATTATAAATATCTATGCCCCCAACAGGGGAGCAGCTAGATACATAAGCCAACTCTTAAGCAGAATAAGGAGACATATAGATAATAATACATTAATAGTAGGGGACTTCAACACTCCGCACTCAGCAATACACAGATCGCCTAAGCAGAAAATCAACAAAGAAACAAGAGCTTTGAATGACATACTGGACCAGGTGGACCTCATAGATATATACAGAACACTACACCCCAGAACAACAGAATACTCATTCTTTTCAAATGCACATGGAACTTTCTCCAGAATAGACCATATACTGGTTCACAAAATAGGTCTCAACCGATATCAAAAGACTGAGATTATACCTTGCATATTCTCAGACCACAATTCTTTGAAACTGGAACTCAATCATAAGGAAAAATTTGGAAGAAACTCAAACACTTGGAAACTAAGAACCATCCTGCTTAAGAATGATTGGGTAAACCAGGGAATTAAAAATGAGCTTATTTATGGAAACCAATGAAAACGAAAATACATCGGTCCAAAACCTATAGGACACTGCAAAGGCAGTCCTAAGGGGAAAATACATACCCATCCAAGCCTCACTCAAAAGAATAGAAAAATCTTAAATGCAGTTTTTATATTCTCACCTCAAGAAGCTGGCACTGGAACAGAAGAATAGGCCTAACCCACGCACGAGAAGGCAGTTGATCAAGATTAGAGCAGAGATCAATGAATTAGAAACCAGGAGCACAGTCAAGCAGATCGACAAAACGAGAAGCTGGTTCTTTGAAAGAATAAATAAGATTGATAAGCCACTGGCCAGACTTATTCAAAAGTTTAGAGAGAGGACCCAAATTAATAAAATTATGAATGAAAGGGGAGAGATCACAACAAACACCAATGAAATAGGAAGGATCATTAGAAACTATTATCAACAACTATATGCCAATAAATTAAACAAGCTGGAAGAAATGGATGCCTTCCTGGAAACTTATAAACTACCAAGACTGAAACAGGAAGAAATTGATTATTTAAACAGACCGATTAATTGTGAAGAGATTGAAGCAGTGATCAAAAACCTCCCCCAAAACAAGAGTCCGTGGTCTGACGGATTCCCTGGGGAATTCTACCAAACATTCAAAGAAGAAATAATACCTATTCTCCTGAAGCTGTTTCAAAAAATAGAAACAGAAGGAAAACTACCAAACTCATTCTATGAGGCCATTATTACCTTGATCCCCAAACTAGGCAAAGACCCCATCAAAAAAGGAGAATTATAGACTGATATCCCTGATGAATATGGACACCAAAATTCTCAACAAGATCCTAGCTAATAGGATCCAACAGTACATTAAAAGGATTATCCATCACAACCCAGTGGGTTTCTTCCCTGGGATGCAACGGTGGTTCAACATTCGCAAATCGATCAGTGTGATAGAACACATCACAAGAAAAGATTCAAGAACCATATGATCCTCTCAATTGATGCAGAAAAAGCATTTGACAAAATACAGCATCCTTTCCTGATTAAAACCCTTCAGAGTATAGGGATAGAGGATACATTCCTCAATTTCATAAAAACCATCTATAAAAACCCTACAGCAAATATCATTCTCAATAGGGAAAAGCTGAAAGCATTTCCCTTAAGATCAGGAACACGACAAGGATGCCCACTCTCGCCATTATTATTCAACATAGTACTAGAAGTCCTTGCAACAGCAATCAGACAACAAAAAGGGGATAAAATGTATTCAAATTGACAAAGAAGAAGTCAAACTGTCTCTCTTGGCAGATGACATGATACTGTATACGGAAAACCCAAAAGACTCCATCCCCAAATTACTAGAACTTATAGAACAGTTCAGTAACGTGGCAGGATACAAAATCAATGCTCAGAAATCAGTTGCATTTCTATACACGAACAATGAGACTGAAGAAAGAGAAATTAGGGAATTGATTCCATTTACAATAGCACCAAAAATCATACGATAACTCAGAATTAACTTAACCAGAGAGGTAAAGGATCTATATTCTAGAAACTACAGATCACTCTTGAAAGACATTGAAGAAGACACAAAAAGATGGAAAAATATTCCATGCTCATGGATTGGAAGAATAAACATAGTTAAAAGGTCTATGCTACCCAGAGCAGTCTACACTTTCAACGCCATCCCAATCAAAATACCAATGACATTTTTGAAAAAACTGGAACAAACAGCCCTTAAATTTGTGTGGAACCAGAAAAGGTCCCGAATCACCAAGGAAATGTTGTAAAGGAAAAACAAAGCTGGGGGCATCATGTTGCCGGATTTCAAGCTATACTACAAAGCTGTGATCACCAAGACAGCATGGTACTGGCACAAAAACAGACACATAGACCAATGGAACAGAATAGAGAACCCAGAAATGGACCCTCAGCTCTATGGGGAACTAATCTTTGACAAAGCAGGAAAAAACATCCAGTGGAAAAAAGACAGTCTCTTTAGTAAATGGTGCAGAGAAAATCGGACAGCTCCATGCAAAAGAATGAAACTTGACCACTCTCTCACACCATACACAAAGATAAACTCCAAATGGTTGAAAGACCTCAATGTGAGACAGGAATCCATCAAAGTCATAGAGGAGAACATAGGCTGTAACCTCTTTGACATCGGCCACAGCAACTTCTTTCATGACACATCTGCAAAGGCAAGAGAAACCAAAGAAAAGATGAACTTGTGGGACTTCATCAAGATAAAAATCTTCTGCACAGCCAAGGAAACAGTCAAAAAAACTAAGAGGCAGCCCATGAAATGGGAGAAGATATTTGCAAATGACACTACAGATAAAAGACTGGTATCCAAGATGTACAAAGAACTTCTCAAACTCAATACATGAGAAACAAATAATCAAATCAAAAAATGGGCAGAAGATACAAACAGACACTTTTCCAATGAAGACATACAAATGACTAATGGACACATGAAAAAAATGTTCAAAATCATTAGCCATCAAGGAAATTCAAATCAAAATCACCTTGAGATACCTCCTTACGCCTGTTAGAATGGCAAAAATTGACAAGGCAAGAAACAACAAATGTTGGAGAGGATGTGGACAAAGAGGATCCCTCTTACACTTTTGTTGGGAATGCAAGTTGGTACAGCCACTTTGGAAAACAGTGTAGAAGTCCCTCAAAAAGTTAAAAATAGAGCTTCCCTATGACCCAGCAATTGCACTACTAGGTATTTACCCCAAAGATATGGGTGTAGTGAAGAGAAGGGCCATATGCACCCAATGTTCATAGCAGCATTGTCCACAATAGCTAAATTGTGGAAGGAGTCGAGATGCCCTTCAACAGATGAATGGATAAAGAAGATGTGGTCCATATATACAATGGAATATTACTCAGCCATCAGAAAGAAGGATTACCGAACATTTGCAGCAACACGGATAGGATTGGAGGAGATTATGCTAAGTGAAATAAGTTGAGCAGAGAAACAATTATCATATGGTTTCACTCATTTATGGAACATAAGAAATAGCAGGGAGATCAGTAGGAGAAGGAAGGGAAGAATGAAGGGGGGGCAAACAGAAGGGGGAATGAACCGTGAGAGACTATGGACTCTGGGAAACAAACTGAGGACTTCAGAGGGGAGGGGGTGAGGGATTGGGATAGGCTGGTGATGGGTATTAAGAAGGGCACATACTGCGTGGAGCACTGGGTGTTATATGGAAACAATGAATCATGGAACATTACATCAAAAACTAAGGATGTACTGTATGGTGACTAACACAACATAATAAAAAATTTTAAAAAATATTTCTTCTATTCCCAATGTCACTGCAAACTACAATTGACCCCTTAGAAGTTTCTTACTTGGTTTCACTTTTACAACCAAAATATCTAGTACCTTGTTTTTACTTTCTCTGATTATAACTGTACGTCCCTAATTAGACACAATTACCTATACAAATCTTAGTACATTTCCACCCCATGTTCACATGACTGTCTAGATCAGATCTGCCCCTATTCACTATGATATCTTACCAGCAGCACCCATGTTCACGAGGTATTTGGAATGACTCTATTTCAGGCTAGAAGATTTTATTCTCATATGTGCTAAATACCTGCCTGATCCCTGGCTAGAATGGGTAAATGCAGCAATACTTGTGAATGAGTCTATTAACAGTACCTCCTTAAAAGGAATGGTTTGTGTCCCAACAGGTTTTGTCTTTGTCTTTGGTGGTTATCTTTCTCCTTGGACCTATGAATGCCTAGATGACTGCTGCAAAGCCAGACAATGCCTCTTAGGGTATCTAACTGTGCCCCTAGTTTTTCACAAGTGACTTAAGACACCTCATTGGTCAAACTCCTGGATTTACATTTTTGAGTTACAAAGGGCCTACCAAGGGGAATGGCTCAGGATTTGTTTCCTTTGGCAGAGCCATACTTCCCTGGTTAGGAGTAAATGCAAATGAGAATGTGTTCAGAAAAATCTCTTTAATTCTTAAAGAGATTGCAGATTCTATTGCTAAAAATAGCTGCCCAAGAAAGATCCTTAGACTCTGGCCAAAGTTGTCCTTGATAATACAATACCCCTTGATTATCTTTTAGCTGAATAAGGAGGAATCTGTGCTGTGGTCAACACCACCTGCTGCGTATGTTTTAACACTTGTAGGGAACTTCAAACTCAATTAGAAAAGATCGCTAAGCAAGCTATTTGGCTTAAAGAGGTGATTCCTTCAGTGGGGGGTTCTTTCTTTGATTTATTTGATTTTGGTTGATTTGGGTCTTAGGGACCATGGCTCCAAAGTGCACCAAACACTGGGAATTATCCTGCTCATTATAATTATAATGATGCCCTGGCGCATTGTATTCTCTCAAAAGCTTCACATTCATGTTTGCAGCCACTAACCATGAAGCCAATGATATCCTTAGGACTGGAACATTAGAAAACTAAAGAGAATGGCCAAATTAAAGATTGTGAACCTAAAGCCATGACCTATTAACATCACAGGGGTTAAGTAACAACATCATAACCTATAGGTACCATACAAAGGAACAACAACTGTAAGAATAGCAGAGCGGTAGTAGAGAGTGGGGCTAATGCCTTCAATTTTGATTACATCTTTCAATTAAGCTGAGAGTCTGATCAAAAGGAAGGAATTGTTAAAAAAAGAAATAACACATGATGTGATGAGCACTGAGTGTTATAAGCAACTAATGAATCAATGAACACTACATCAAAAACTAATGATGTACTATATGTTGGCTAGTTGAATTTATTTATTTATTTATTTATTTATTTATTTATTTTATTTTTTTTTTTTAAAGATTTTATTTATTTATGTGACAGAGAGACAGCCAGCGAGAGAGGGAACACAGCAGGGGGAGTGGGAGAGGAAGAAGCAGGCTCACAGCGGAAGAGCCTGATGTGGGACTCGATCCCAGATCGCCAGGATCACGCCCTGAGCCGAAGGCAGACGCTTTAACGACTGCGCCACCCAGGCGCCCCTATTTATTTATTTTTTTTATAATGATTTTTTATTATATTATGTTAGTCACCATACAGTACATCCCCGGTTTTTGATGTAAGGCTCGATGATTCATTAGTTGTGTATAACACCCAGTGCACCATGCAATATGTGCCCTCCTTACTACCCATCACCGGCCTATCCCATTCCCCCACCCCCCTCCCCGGCTAGTTGAATTTAAATAAAAAAAGAAAGAAAGAAAGAAAGAAAGAAAGAAAGAAAGAAAGAAAGAAAGAAAGAAAGAAAGAAAGAAAGAAAGAAAGAAAGAAGGAGAAAGAAAGAAAGAAAGAAAGAAAGAAAGAAAGAAAGAAAGAAAGAAAGAAAGAAAGAAAGAAAAAGAATTAGCAGGCCCCAAATGGAGTCACTTGTGCTAAGCCCATGATGACTTAATACCTAACTTAATGGCAGTTACACTCTTCCCCAGGAATAGTCTTAACTGGTCAGCTTGGAACTTTCCAGTTAGTATTAATGAGGTAATCTGCCCACACAGTCTCCTTCTGTCTCCCATAGGTAGGTTGTCTGAACCTGAAAAAAAAATTTTTTTTTCATTTATAACTTTCATTTTCAGACTTTAAAAACCTTTCCTTTTCTGTAGTTCTTTGGACCTCATTTCTATTTCTTAGATGGGATGCTGCCTGATTCATTAATCATTTAATAAAGCTAATTAGATTTTCAAATTTGCTCAGTTAAATTTCTGCTCTTTAACACATATTAGGATGTATTAAATGAAAATAAATACATTCACTTCTTTTACATTTAATATACTGCATAATGTAACGATCACCATATCAACTTCCCAGAAAGGTATTGATATGAAATTTGGTATGATATATGATCTTGGGAAAAGTCATAGCATTTGAAATAACTCAGCATGAAATTAACCAAATAAATTTGTGAAATGTATCATAGTTATTATACAGACAATAGTAAGTTTTCACTAAGATACTATAAAGAAAGGAAACATAATTTATCAAGTCTTGTGGTACTAATCAGGTTTACCATTATTTTACCCGTGCTCAAAGGTACCTCATATATGCATAGACAGAGACAGTGAATTCAGTCACGTTAGTAGAACAATTTATAATCACTATATCTAAGTGATATAAAATATCAGGAAAAAACAAATACCAAAAATGAGGATGCTTACATGGTTGTTTAATCTTCTTTATACTAAACATACAAATGCTGTTAATATCTTTGTGTATGTTCATATTTGAAAGTTATCTCACATTTTTGATAAACAATAAAGACAAACATTGAGGGCTTTGCAAGTTTACAGGCATTTGGAAGTTAAGGTAATTTCTGAAAAAAATGTCCCTATTATCTAACAATGTTTTGGTAGTAAAACTAAACTCAGTACAAAACAGGGATTTAATCACAGCCTAAGCCTGTTCTCTTCATTAAAGACTCACTAATGAGCAACTGCTAAGGCAGTATTTCATTCTGAAACAGGAAGGTTGTACTTTCAAATTTAAATGTATCCTATAAACATGTATCAGGCAGAGTTATTTTTCAATAGTATGATCATTGTTGTGGTAATTATTATGTACTATTTAATGAACATTTACTGTGTATTTGGAGCCTTGCTAGATACAGTGTGTTTAATTCCATGGATTTCTGATGATTTTTTTTCCTGTAGGAACACAGAATATAGGGATGCCTGGTTGGCTCAGTCATTAAGCATCTGCCTTCAGCTCAGGGCGTGATCCCAGGGTCCTGGAATGGAGCCCTGCATTGGGCTTCCTACTCTGCTGTGAGCCTGCTTCTTCCTCTCCTACTCCCCCTGCTTGTGTTCCCTCTCTCGCTGTCTTTCTCTCTGTCAAATAAATAAATAAAATCTTTAAAAAAACCCAGAATATGTTATATATCCCACTTCAATAGTGATAAAAGGTTAAAGGAATCTGATGTTATTTTTAATTTTTATTTTTTAACAGTTTTATCTATTCTTTAGAATTTAAGAACTCAGGAGAAGTTAGTTTTTAAAATTATAAGTCATACATTGGTTGGTTTGCTATTTTTTTGTGAATTTTGTGGGTTTTATTCTGAAATTATGTCTTTTTCAAAAAATGAAATATTTTTAATATTTTTTTATTTTATGTAGTTATTTGATTAGTGTTCTTTTTATACTATGCAATTTTCTGCTTTTATCTGATGTTATTTATATTTTATAATTTTAATTCAAGCATATTCTTATTAATTTGGGAAAAACATTTCAGTTGCTATTATTACATAATGTAACTCTACAAAACAATTTTGTATATCCAAAATTGCTTTTTATTTTGGTTAGATTATCAAATATTTTGCTTGGTAATCTTTCAGTGTTTTCCTTCAGTTGCATGACTTTGATATCAATGCATTTGTTGAGACAAAACCTCATTGAAGAGCTGAAACAACCACATTCAACCACTTCCCTTGTTCCCATGAAAGTCTATAAAAAAACAAATTGAGAAGTAAACAAAAAGTCATCACAGAATTAATGTCGTTGAACACCAAACACTGTTCAATATTAAATATTGCAGTTGGAAGTATGTTAACTTGGACATTTCTTCAAAGTGAAGAAATTTGCTAACGTCAAATTATTTGATTGGGATTATTATCTTTCAAAGATTTTGATTTAAAAATAAAGAAAACTTTCTAAACCATGCTGTTTTAAATCATCTCAGTGAAACAGTGACCACATGGCTTATGAATAAAATATTTTGTGGTACAAGATGTTAGGCTAAAACCCCACAAATTTAACAAATAACAATTCAATAAGATATTGAATTATGTTAACATTATCTGTCATCTTGTAACTAAAAATAATTTATCACTGCATTAAGGTACATTTTTCTTTTGTGTGTATATATGTATTTGTGTGTGTATATATACATACATATGTATGCATACATATGTATGAATATATATGAATAAAAATATATGAATATATATATGAATATCTATGAATATATATATGAATATATATGAATATATATATATGAATAAAAATAATATAAAAGTACAGGTAAAGGACATTGAATTTTTCTATTAATAGCTATTTTGCACTTTGATATTTGAGTGATTTCTTATTATAAATTCATATTGAAGTCCATTTCCAGAATATTTACTGATAGTTGGTGTTTGCTAAAAGCCTTAGGGTAACTTTAAACACTAAAAAATGCTCAATTGCATGCTGAATAAGCTTCAGAAATGTGAATGCTACAATTTACAAAAAAAGTTTTTGGATTATTTCTATTTTATTAACAAGTAATTAGTTTTGTAAACTTTAAATAACACATGTTTCGCTATTATTTATTTAGTCCTCCTCACCACCCCCCCAGCCCCCCACCCCCCGCACCATGGTAACAGTTTGCTGAACTGCAGTATTATATCTCGACCAGGATATTAACGTTAATACAATCCATCCATGTTACTCAAATTTCTCATTTTGCTTATACCCATTTATGTGTGTGTGCATATACTAACGTGGGTGCATTTAGTTTGCTACAATTTTATTACAGTGTAGGCTCATGTGTCCACTAACCCAGTCAAGATACTTAACAGCTCCGGCCTCACAAGTTCGTTCATGTTGCTCTTTTGTAAACATGCCCACTTCCTCTCCACCCTCCGCATTGTTCCCCAACCCAAAAATGTTAAATAAATGGTGTCACACATTATGTACATTTTGTAGGTTGGCTTTTTTCACTTAGCATAATTCCTTGAAGAGTCACTGAAATTGTTGTGTTTACACTTTTTATTGCTGAGTAGGATTCTTTCCCATGTATGGACCAGAGCTGTTTTTTAACCATTCTGCTATTGAAGGGCATCTGGATTGACTCCAGTTTGTGGCTATTACATATAAAGCTGCGTTAAAAGATAAGCGGAGGCATATTAAAAATTTGAAGAGTTCATCTGAGCAAAAATAAATTCTAATTGGGCAGTACCAAGCCAGGAGTGGTTAGGGGTGCTTCACCAACAAGAGCAAGGGGAATGACCCATACAGAAGAGGTGCAAAAGCAAAGAATACCTGATTGGCGACAGCTTAACACGTAGTTGTTCGTGACTGGTTGTCCTTAGGTTTTGATTTTTTAACCTTGAGCTGTTTACAGGCTTAGATTTTGGTTTGTCTGCCACCATAGCATTTGAGAAACTTCAGTCTAATGGCCTCCTTGTTTCATTAATTTAATAATTAAGTTAATAATGGTATTAGCACTACTCTTGGTCACTATCAGGTTTAAATGATTCTTGTCTCATCATAAAACTTATAAATATGATGTCAAGTTCATGGAAGCAATGTTGTTGCTGTCCATCTTGTTCATCTTGTTTCTGTTTCTCCAAGCACAATGAGACCATTGGAGTTACTGCCGATGGCTGTAAACATGCATTTAACATGCTTACAAATGTAAACATCTGGAGTCTTAAAGAGTACACAGCACACCAGAAGGACTACACTAATGGCTATTAGGAGGATAATACTAAGAGACGTTAGTATTCTCCTTAGCCAGAACCCCCATGAACCAAACCAGTTGATATCAAATAAATCAAAGAATGTACCTGAAGGAGCACCAACCTGTTTGAGCCAAGTGACTTCTTTGTTAATTTCTTTTATTTGTTACAATATTAGTGTTGAGTCACTACAGCACAGACTCCTTGTTTAGCCAATAAATAATCTAAAGCAATTCTATTATCTAAAACTATCCAAGCAAGAAAGGCCAGGAACTTTTGTTGTACAGTTATAGCCTTAGTGGTAGATGCAATGATAGTTGCCAGAGTTAAGGAGCATTGTCTTCCCATGCATGAACAGAGAGAAAAACCATGTAGTGAAAAGGCAAAAGGAATAAAGATTTCATATAGGAGATGGAGATTTTGATCCATGATCTTGGGAGAGCCATTCACCTCAAGATGCTATCTGCTTCTGGCAAAGAACCTGGGGTCAATTTTAATTTTAGATTTCTAAGTGGCACACAGTTCCGAGAGTCTGGAGGAGCCCTTTTTATTTGGGAGATGTAGATCCAAGGTTCAAGTCCCTGAAATTGGACAGCTATCTGGGTAGTGAGAAGGGCCTGGGAAGGCCCCACCCAAAAAAGTTCAGACAGTCTTTGTACTAAAACTTTCCAAATCAGAAGGGTGGGAGAAAATTAGAAGTGTTGTTTAGAGTGTTGTAGCCAGATATTTGAGAAAACTGGTAGAATTCAGCATCCAGATCTCAATTCTAGCAAATACGATTACAGTAAAACTAACTTCTTTGCAAAAAAAAGTCTAGTCTCATTAAACTTGGTCTGATAATTTATATACGTGCAGCAAAAATAGTGATTGACCATATAGGCTTTTTTTAAATGTGCTTTGCTGGAACTTTTCATAAGCAATGTTAGATTGGACTTTTAAAGCCTCTCCCGACTGAGAAGCCAAGTCAAAGACTTGCCATCAGACTTCACCCATAATACCTATAGTTTTGGGTTAATTCCTTTCATCTTGAGGTCTTCAAGGTATCTTGAGTTTCCCGGGCCTGCCAGGAAGTAACTTTCCTTATTTACCTAGTGAGGCTGCCAGGAACCCTGTAAACAAGGTACCAGGCTGGGTTTTATTTTTTGTTTGTTTGTTTTGTTTTGTTTTGTTTTGTTTTGTTTTGTTTTACAAGAGGCTTTGTTGGCTCCATAAAGTCATCCTTATTTTTTTGACTGTGTTGTTATGTATGATTTTATGCATATTCCCAAATATGACATTCCATTTAAACCCTGGTTTCCAATTGTGTTCTATTATAAGAAGAACAAATACTTATTGAACTTATGCAAATAGTAATATTGCCAAAAACATAAGGCAACACGGTAAGTTTCCAAATTCTAGAGGGATCAGGTAGAGAGGAAAAGTAAATGTTTCAATTCTATTTACAAAGTATACTTACCAAATTGCTGCAAGTCATAGATAGCTTAAGAGAAAAGAGAAAAGGTTTCCTTAAATCTGGGAAAACAACACGTTAAGGCACTAGCAATGTTTCAAAGAAAAAAGTTGTAAGAAAATTTGTAATCATGCCTATCAGTTTATTCAGTCCCATGTTATTAATTCTTATTCTGCTTGAATTCGGTTTTTCCACTTGTTCTCAAGATACTTAACCTATTTCAGTGGTATGATCTTACAGTTATCAGAAACCTATATGCTTGAGTACTTGTCAGAGTTCTTTCCATAAGTCTCTCTGGAGATGAAGAACTTTTGCAAAAGTATCAGAGTAAAACAATAACTGTCTGCAAATGACAAGAAGACTAAAAATACAAATGGCCATGATTAAAGATGATGATAGTTTATTCAATAAGGAAATGCCATTATTTCTGTAGCATATTTGTAACAATTGGACCATGAGAGTATCGGCACATTTCTATGAACTTCAAACAATTTCTGAAGTATCTATGTTAGTAATGTATATGCATATACATACAACTTAAGGTTTATCATTACTTCTTATTGCCTCCCATGAAATTTAATGTATTAAATAAACCTAATTAAGTTTAACACTCCTCTTTTACAAGGTGAAAGACAAATTCTCTGTAATTTTCCAAGGATCAACTGGGAAATCTCCAGGTTAGTTTGAGGTTAAAAAAACCCCCATTCAGAAATTGATTTTAGGCAGTTGTCAAAAACGTCAAAAAGTTTAAACAGTTGACTAAATGTAACCACAGGTCATTATGAAATAATACTTAATAATCTATTTAAACAAAGTGACAATAGAAGATTTTAAAGGCAATTAGAAACTTACGTAATTGAGAACAAAACTTAGCTCTTTTAATATTGAGAATATTCAGTTTTTGCAAGTAATTAAAAATCTGATAAAGACAACATGAAGCATAGGAAATTATTTTGATGGCTTAAGATCTTTTTTTCTGGAAAGATTACCCAAAGATAAAGAAAAGCTTTTTACATCTCTTATCAAAAGCACATCAAAATAGTTCAAAAAAACTTTGTCCTTTTAACAGGGAGAAAACAAATTTTGGTTTTACACCAGTGTACTTTCAATATTGCCTCATTATTTAAAAACTTTAATAAATCCATTTCAATCTAGTCAACTTGACCATACGTGAAATTCCTTTTCCAAAATTTCTTTTCCATAAACCTACAACTTTTTAAAATAATTATCCAGGTTTTTCTATATTTTTCCTCTTTCACATTCTGAAAAACAAACAACAGTCATTCTACATTAGGACAAAAGTAGTCTTTTTCCTTTAAGAAAAATATGTACTTCATACTTTACCCAAAAAACACATTTTACTTTCCTTACCTACTTTCATATACAGCTTTCTTTTGGCCTCCTTATTTCTACAAGCTTTAATTACATGTACTGATTAGAATTAGTAACTCTTGAAAAACAATTTCTACGGAAAACTAAGAAATAAGCAATTTTGGACTGCCTGTTATGCTAGAATTCTGTGGACTTGCAGGTTTATGAATGCATTTCATAATTTGTAGAAGTATATTTTTCCTCAGAGTAAATTTATCCACGTGGCACAAGACATGTTTAATGATAGACCTAAATATCCTTAGTTTCTTTGTCATAAGAAGCCAAAGTAGATAAACTTGAATTCAATAATTGTTTCAATATTTTATTTTATTTGAAAAATGATCAAGATATTTAATGAATTTTCATCATTTAATTTAATTTATTACAATTTTACATTTTCAGGTTACCAAAAAGATTTTTTTAAGTAGACATACCATAAACTATAATTATTGCCAAAAATTTGATTTATAAACTTTTATCTTGCTTAGATCAGTTAATAGTTGAGAGCCTTATCTTCCTGGGTCTCATCTGAGTTATAAAAATTAGAGATAAAACTGAGTTAGGTAACCATGCTTTTTTGGTAAAATTTTGTCATAAAATATTTGTCATGTTTGAACCAAATAATGATGTAACTTTGGATATTCTCTGTAATGCTCGGTATATATTCTGGAAGGTTATTGAGTAGCATCAAACATCATCCTGAGACAGTTTGAGATAGCTAATATGTTTTAGCTTTTGAGGAGTTTATTGTATTTAATAAATATTTTTCAAACAGAATTCAGAGTGAACAGCTTCCTTTATATATTAATTGTATTATAACTACTGAGCGGTGTTTCTTTTGTTCAATAGTCAGCTAGGATATTGTTCTTAATATAGATTTTAAGCTAAATAACTGTGTTTCTCTGGATATTACTTTATATCCCATAAGTAAATACTTAGTTACTTATTCTTAAGTGCATTGAGATATCTAAAAAATATTAGAAGACTTCTCCTTTATTGTGTGCTGAAATTATAAACAACCTCAAGGCCCATCTAAATGCTCTTAGTAAAGATGTTAATTCATAAAGCTCTTGTAAGGTGGCAAACATATCAGAGCTGAGTAGAATCAACTGTGATTAACACCGTATTTTTATAACACAAAAAATTGGCACTAACCAGTAAAAACACATTGTGACTTTTTGATTAAAGTCTGACTCCCTCACCAAGATGTTAGCTCAGTAGGAGGAAATAGCTTCTCCGAGTATATCTTCACCACTTGACAGCATTCTTGACACATAATAGATGCTCAATTAATACTTGCTGAATGAATTCGATGTGTACCAGACACAGTTTAGCTTCCGTTCAGGAGATGAGTAACATGTTTCAGAGAAACAAATGACTTTTTATTTATTAATCTAATTTTGTGATTTGTTTAAGTCATAAACTGCTTGGGACTCTTTTAGAAGAATTAAGAAGCAGCTAGAAATGTCACACAGCCATGTTAATAGTATGACACTGGACTTGCTTCTAAGTTACCAAGAGGTGATAAAGAAATGAAACAAAAGGAGAAACCCTCAGAAAAGAGACAGAAAGAAGTTAACAAGCAGCAATGAAAGAGCTCTTAGAGTTTAAAACAAAACAAAACAAAACAAAACAAAAAACAAAAAAAACACCCAACCAAAAAAAAAAAAAAACCAAAAAACCAATTCTTAAGGATTGTTTTTTGGGAATTATAAAATAAAATCATAATTAATGCTTTAAAAAGCACATTGCAAACCATAAGTATACTTTTTTTTTTCACTGTGTAAACTGGAACAAATCACAGTTTTAATGTTCAAAGTATTTCCATAACTCTTTCTCCTCTATCTTTACCTTTGTCAAAGAATTTAAGATTTAGCAGAACTTTTCTGGTTAGTTACAGAGACAACTATTTCCTTGCTACACATCAACAGATGGATAGACTCAAGTGTCTACAAAGTGTGTATTGATAGTATACAGGGCTCTCCAAAAGTTTTCACCCAGTATTAAGGCTTCTTCTGTAGCAAAATGTCAATTCAATGGGAAAGATCACAGAAAGAGAGTGTGCATGTACAACAAAGTGGCAGATGAGTTTCAATAACTTCAAAAAACTGCATTTATATAAAAACCAATTTTTTAAAAATATTCTATATTGATGCAGGAAGTCTCTGAGCAGTGTGACCCAACAGAAGATGTATGATTGTAGATCATGGCTCAGAGAGTCTGGACAGAGTGAGTCATTCAACCAAAAATGGCATGAAAATTGCTTCTGTATCAAAGGGATTTTACCACATTGTCGTGGTGCAAAACACCAAGCCCCAACCTGGAATTTTATGTGGAACTCTGATAACAGATCATAAGTACATATAGTCACACTGAAAAACAAACAAACAAAAAGGAAAAGTAGCTGTGGTATAAGAATAGACTAACATTTGTTTGTTTGTTTGTTTGCTTGTTTATGGTAATAAAAAACCCAAAAAATGCGTATAATAAAAAGTTGCAAAACTCATGAAAGATATAGAGTAAAGTACTTTTTCTTTCTACTTTCACTTCTAGTCTGTTCACAATCCTTTGTAATTCGTTTAAATTCCTGTCATTCTGATAAGTGGATGCAACATTCTTTACATTACTCAACTTTTCAGAAAAATGTGATATAGTCCCCATATTTCTCCTCTTGAAACACCCCTGACTCTAGTGACACAAGACTTCGCTGATTTTCCCTCTACCCACTGTTGTTGTCTCCCCATTTCTTGCTAGATTCCTTCCTTTATTTGACTTCTTTGTGTTGGACTTCCTCAGGATTCCTAATGAAACTCCCTTCTCCACTAACCACATAGTCTTTGTGTGATGTCACCTAGTCTTCTTGACCAAGACTTTCAAATTGTTTTCAGGTCTGATCTCTCACCTGAGCTCTAGAATAATATTTTGGCTGACTCCTTGATATATCCTCTTAGATATATTTTGGATATTAAAAAAAACACACACACAAAAAACAAAAAACAAAACAAAACAAAACAAAAAAAACTAACGAGGCCAGAAACACAACTCTTAACTACCTTCCTCATCCCTGCCAATTGCTTCTCCTCCTGATCCTTCACTTTTCAGACAATGGCAAGTAATGTACCCCAAAACTTAAAGGACATTTCTGGTTCTCTTTCTTTTGACCCCAACATAAGACCCATCAGCAAATTCAGTTGATTTTACTTTCAGTATATTCCAAATTCCATCACTCCTCACCATCTCTACAAATACCACATGGTCTAGAGTTCTCATCTAGAACATTATAATAGCCTTTTAACTGGTCTGCCCACTCTCATGTAATAACAGTGTTGTTATCTAGTTATCTAGTCTCTCCAAAATAACGAATAATGATGGAGTGAGGAGAAAATATATCACAAGAATGATAGAGAGAACTTCTAAAAATATAAATGAAGTCATTTCACACTCCTTCCCAAAAGAAATAACATAAAACCTCCAACATTACTTACAATAAAATTAATTCTTTTTACCATGGCCTACCAGATCCTAGCAAATCTCATCTCTTCTTATTTCAAGGCTTACTTTGTAAATGTCCTCTTGTTCACTATAGTGTGGTCAAAATGACCCTTTTTTTTCTCTTTTCAGAATATGTTACTTCCAACATAGTGCCATATTACTTGTTTTTCCTCTTGTATAAAAAGTTCTTCACGGGGGCGCCTGGGTGGTGCAGTCGTTGAGCGTCTGCCTTCGGCTCAGGGCGTGATCCTGGCGTTCCGGGATCGAGTCCCACATCGGGCTCCTCGGCTGGGAGCCTGCTTCTTCCTCTCCCACTCCCCCTGCTTGTGTTCCCTCTCTCGCTGGCTGTCTCTCTGTCACATAAATAAATAAAATCTTAAAAAAAAAAAAAAGTTCTTCACGAAGATCTTTGCATTACACATTTCTCTTTTCTACTCAAGTATTGGCTCAAATGCTATAGTAGCCTTTACTGGGCACTCAATTTTAACTAGTACAACTACTCAGTTCCAGGACATTTTATATCAAATATGTAATTAATGTATTATCTTTATAGCATTTCTTTCCACTTAGATTTAAGTGGAAATCTTTTTATTCATTTATTTTCCACAAGTTTGTCCTCTTTATATGTAGTTTATTTATCTCATTCACTGTCCTGTTCCACATACCTACAGCCACTTTTGGCTCTTTTAGTTACTCAATACTACTGTGAATATGCTTTTCAAATAAATAAATGATGTTGTTTAGGAAATCATGCCATTCCTGAAATGACAGCTATTCTTGGTTATTTAAGAGGTACTTTTTAAGACACTAATGTATATTTATATGATGTTATCACAATATTAATTAACAAATACTGGAATAATGGGGGTCATTTCAATAAGTAATTGAAATAATGGGGTACTTATTTAGAGAAATTATGTAAGAACTTTCAAAAACTTAATTTAAAATAAATGCCTTAATGTAATAATAAGGCTGTGCTTTCTTGATATATGATACCACTGAGTTTATTCAAAGATGTGTTTAAGAAATGATTCTCCATTGGGATGCCTGGGTGGCTCAATCCAGTCAGCGTCTGTCTTCAGCTCAGGTCATGATCCCTGGGTCCTGGGATCAAGTCCCGCATCCAGCTCCTTGCTCGGCAGGAACCTGTTTCTCCCTCTGCTTGCTGCTCCCCCTGTGTGCTCTCTCTCTCTCGGACAAATAAATAAAATCTTAAAAAAAAAAGAAATGATTTTTCATTGAGAATTTGTATAGATTAGAAAGCATACCTGTAACATAGAACTTGTTTGAACTGGACTTTATAAATAATTACTAATGGTGACAGAAATAAAATAATAAACCTTAAATGTTTTACATTTCTCTACATATTTTGTAAGCTCAATTTGTATCTCAAAAGTTTAATTAACTTTGTTTACCTATTAAAATTATTCTAAATGATGTAAGTTATTACTCTGTAATACTCCACAAACTATTGAACAGCTACAATAAGTAAATTAAAAGTAAACAAATTTAAAAATAGATTATAAAATATCAATACATGCTACTCTTTGGTATTATAAATTTATAATTATTCAACTTCACTATAAAAATCTTTAACTTTTATAATTTTGTCTCTTATCCCTGCAGATGAAAAATATTTCCTATACTGATGACTACTACAGTTTTCATGGTAGCACAATTTTGATTAATTATCTATGTTCAGGAAATACTTACTGAGACCTTCTATTACAAGGACCGAAATATTTTTGCTATTTCAAAACATATGATCACATATGTACATCTGTAGACATGAATATATGTGTATAATAATTGCCAAGATACTGACTTAATCACAAGAAATAGGTCAGGTTAGTACTGCCAAGTCATGTTGGAGCTTATATTCCCACTTATCTGCTTGGGTCAAGGTACTGTTCTCTGTTACCTAGGTGTTATGAGCTTTATTATTTCAGCTATCCATGTGGAGTTGTCAACATAGGAAAAAGGTGAAAGTTATTACATTAAATGATCTATTGTCAAATGCAGGAAGTTGTTTTTAAAAAATGTACACTTTAGGATAAAAAGGAAGAATAATTCATTTATGGCCTCCTTGCCTAAACAAAGCAGGATGCTTTTCGACTGGCCAGTTAGAATGTGTAAGAGCAGTGTCTTGACCACCATATTTTGACTGATCTTCAACAATAAATGTACTCAGGACTTGGCAGTTCCCGGATAGTAAATAAGCTCTTTTTTCTCCCAGGGCCATTTAAGCCAGGCCAGATCCTTTTATTACTGCTATGTGCAATATGTCCTCTGAGTTTTAATTCCACCTTCCTCCTTCCCCAGTTGAGAGGCTTACTTTCTAAAGCTCAAAAAACGGTTTGAAAGCAAAAAAATCTGAATAATAATTGTTGCTGTACAATCTCATTTCTCCATAAAGTAAGATCTGAGTTGAACAATGAGAAATGACCCTGCTAAATAATAAACTTATGAAGTAGCTGGTGCAGCTCAATTGGGAGGAAGAGATAGAAATAGATAGAATGTAAAATTGGCTCATGGGAATTAATTGTTGGAGCTGCTTTTGAATAAGAGATGTATCACTCATTGTAGGCCTTGTCATTCTGCTTGTGATGATTCTGGGCATTTTTGCTTTTATTTTTTTGAGACATTTGAATATTTTCAATATTTAGGATGAATTTAATTTACATTTAATCTGGAATTTTATTTATTTACTTTTAAAAGATTTTATTTATTTACTTATTTATTTATTTGAGAGAGAGAGAGAGAGCGCACACATGGGGAAGTATCAGGGAGAGAATCTCAAGCAGACTCCACACTGAGTGCAGAGTCTGACAGGAGGCTTGATCTCAGGACCCTGAAATCATGACCTGAGCCAAACCCAAGAGTCAGATGCTTAACCAACTGAGCCACCCAGGCATCCCTCCTCTGGAATTTAAATGAGGATTTTTTTTTAATTAAGTTGGTAACATATGCATTTAAATAAATTGTACTTCTCACTATACTCAGTGTTACTCTGAGCCATATATTATTACAAAGAAGGAATTTTGTATAACCCATATTATTTAAGATCATAACAGTGTTAACCAAAATGAAGCCGGCCTCTTAAACATTCCCTGGCCTCACAAAACAAATATTGGACATGATTGACATGACTTTATAATTTAAGAAAGATGATCACACACACGTGTGCACACACACACCCTACTTCGGTTTCCCTTTGACTTTTTATGTAAGCTTGTGGGTTGGTCAAGTTTGAGAAGTAAAATGACCGAGTTTAGTTCCTTTGAGAACTGCTTCTTACACTTTGAACTTTGTTGTTGTTGTTATTTTAAGTTGTTGGGGCTTGAAATCACCACTGTGAGATCAAGACCTGAGCTGAGTTCAAGAGTCAGACACTTTACCAACTGAGCCACCCAGGTGCCCCTACACTTTGAATTATATAAGAAAAAGAAATATGAACATATTTGGATTACTATGTGTTTAACCTGAGAATAACCTCCCTCCAAAAATACACCAGAGATTGACTTATAGGTCTGTAGATATTTGTATATGGATACAGATATATATAAATGTAATTCATTGGTGGGATCAGTGGGAATATCTTTCAGTGTCTTGCCAATGATTTTAACCTGAAGTGACATTTTCCTCTGATATGAATATATATTATTGAGGTTGGAATTTCAGTCATACTCTTAGTTTCACAGCGCTATTTATTTTAAAAGCTAATTTATTATATGGCCTGATATTCTCATAAATAGGACTGCTGTCGACAAATTACCCACTACCAATTATGGAATATACAATTAAAGTATAAAATTATTATTGCTAGTTCCATCTAAACAGATTCATTGCTTTTGAAGTTAGTGTTGTAAGTCATATAATAAAAAACACATGAGTTATTGTTTTGACTTATAAGCATTCTGTTCATAAAAATTGATTACAACAATCATGCAAAACTGGAAATAGAAACTTAGCATTTAACAATATTTCCTAATTTAGTCTATGATTTATTATAATCTCCTAACTATTTTACGCAGCTAACGGCCAACTGACTTTTGAGAGAAAGTGGCTTTGTTTCAGATACAGAATTGGAAAACATTTTAAATTTATTTCAACAAATGGTAGGAAAATTGCATAAAAAAATAGCTGCTGCATTCTGATGTCATTTCAGAGATGTGGAGAATTAGGTAGTGTTGCTCCCTACTTTACAAAAAGAAAAAAAACTTGAAAAGCTGTAAGTTCATGATTTTCCAATTAAATCATGAAAGCTGCAATGGGGAAATATTAAAGTAAAATCAGGAATGTCAAAAGCACTCCCGGGGAGAAACAAGACCCAGGAATCTGCTTACTTGAGACATAAAATATTGAATGGTTCATAAGCTGGTGAGAAGAATCAACTAGAAGATTTTAACTGATTGCTAAAGTCTGAGTGTGGGTGAGCATGAAAGCTAGAAGCCACATGGAACAACTATGTTCACACTCTTTTACAAGTTTTCCTCCATGAACCCCACCAGGTTTTTACAGAGAAGATTGGAAATATATACATTTTTTTGTTTTTCTTAAGAAAGCTTCTCTGATGGTACGGTCTGGAGAGTGAAACAACATCCACTGGCTAATATCCACCCAGTCTCATCATCTCTATCTCCTTATGGAAACAGAGCCCTAGTATGCAAGGTCATCAAAATCTGTTGCCTGAGGCTACAGATGAGAACTCACTGTAGTTGTGAGAGAACAAGAAGGGAAGCTCTCCCCACCAAACCCCCACCCCCCACCTCCAAGGAAGGGTAGAATGCATACTCAGCCCAACACTGCCTCTGGAGGAGGGGACAGGATATTTGTAAAGACATCATAGCTAGGACATGTTTACAGTACCTAAGTAGGACTGCAGCTTAACCAGAACTTCAGAGAATGACCCCAACTCTCTAACTCCTGACCACCACACCTACAAAAGCTGAGTAAAATTAAAGTAGAATTTATTTGGGGAAGATGTAAGGGAGAGATCTGTTCTGGTTAGCAGCACAGAGTGGAGAATAAATGTGAAATTTCATATAGAAAAACAATAAAGCTAGAATTGACAGTGAAACTATTAAATCCTACTTAGCAAAAGCAAAAGATTATCCCTACAAAATCTTTTCTAAAAACGCTTTCTTAATTCCTCAATTTTACATACTTTGAACAGTAAGGGTATTAAATAAATAATTGTGTTCTCTTAGCTAAGAAACAATAGGGAAAAAAATAAAGTGGGGCAATTAATGAAGTTTCTCCAAGGGGGAATCAAGTGAGCAATTTCCTGTTATATCATAAGGTCCAATTTCTCTAAATATTAAAGGAAAATCTTGCAAGTTTTTGATTGATATGCCCTATAATGTCTGTTATATATCTTGACACTCTTGTTAAACCTCTCCCTGGGAGCCGACAACTGTCATGTGCCAGGTACCTTCAACAGCTATCAAACACTTTAAATGTCCCGGCCCAACTGTTACCATTAGACCTTTAATTGAGCAACATTCTTTCCTCCTTTGTGACATCACATCCACTAAATAAATGGGGTAGTGTGGGGGATTTACTGTAAAACGGATGCACTCCTGATGGCCTATTCCTGGACATCCCTGAGGACTCTCATAATCAGGTCATAGATAACTCAAACTATGATTTACCTGTATTCTTAATAGAAATTGAAGGTCTAAGAAGTAATCACACTTTTGGGCATAAATGTCACTAATTTTCCAATATTATTTAGACTGAATCTATCCGTTTCAGACTGAACCCTCCAAACATCTACCAAGATTCGCATCATACTCTCTAAAACCAGAACCAAAAGGGCACCAAAATCAGTAAGATGAAAATCTAATAGATAAATGAGTCATTAACCCTTGTACTTTTCCTTATGATTCTATTCTCTAGGTTAAAAGAATATCCAAAGAGCCAGGATACAGATTTGTTCAGAATCTTGGCAGCATAAATATAATAATTTCCTACTTATCTGTAGTACCAAATCCAAGTATTCATCTTTCGTGTACAAAACTGCATATTTTATAGCTATAAAGCTGCTTTCTCTTCTTTTAGCATCTTTTTTACCCAAAGAGTCATTTCTTTGCTTCCTCCTGGGAAAATCAAAGTCCTCCACTAGAACCTCAAGAGTCTTATACTTTCCTATATTTTATTTTTTATCTCATATATTGATCATCTTTTGTTGTATTCTAAAATGCAGTTGAACTTTGGAACTGATTCTATCTACTTAACGTTTTATCTCTAATAGGCTATACACTTTCTGAAAAGAAGTAAAAATTTTGTTAAAATTTATTTTTTGGAACATAATTTATTCCAAGGAGGGATATTTTTCGCTCCTGAGAAATTGTAATGCTTCAGAAGTTTCCCAGGTCAGTAACTAAGAGAGATCACACAGATGATTCCCAAGTCTCACTGGAAGGCTATGGGTTCCAAATGTATTAATTTCCTATTGCTGCACAACCAACTAGCACAAACTAGGTGCTTAAAACAACATACACCTGTTATGTCACAATGTCCGTGGGTCAGGAGTCCAGATAGCCTTAGATGGGCCCTTGGCTAAGGGCCTTGGAAACTGAAATCAAGGCATTAGCCACACTGTAGGCCTCTTCTGGAGTTTGAGGTCCTCCTCCAAGCTCATTAGGTTTTTGATAGAATTTAGTTCCTTGTGGTTATAGCATTGAGGTCCTCAGCTTTTAAAAACTGCTGCTATCCACTGGCAGCTTTAAATCCTACTTCTCTCCTCCCATAAAATGGAAACTCATGATTCTTTAAACACTGTTTCTTTCTCTAAGAAGGAACACTAATTTAGAATGGTCAGCAGATAGGCATTTAATAGCTCTAATGGTTTTTAATAAGTTGGGTATTTTCAAGGTAGAAACCCATTCAAAAAGATATCAAAGGAAAAGGAAATGCCCTGGTTGATCATTATGCCAAACACTAGGCCTAACCAAGATCCCACTTTTTACAAAAAAACAAAACAAAACAAAAACAACAACAAACCATGTCTGCAGAAATTCAAAGAGAATATTATACAATGCCACCTTTTGTTCCAGAGTTAGAAAAAGGCATTTATTACATGGAAATAATCCCTTTCACACTTAAGAGTCTGCCTATGACCTCAAGTGAAATCTTGAAAAAACTTTAATATATCATTACCTACACATTTAGGACAAATTGGACACTGTACTCAATCAATATTTGTGAAGAAACAAACTTCTTTTTTTGTTAATGAGTGGTGCCAAAAATGGCACCATATCAAATACTATTTGATAAACCTACATGGAAATTTTGACCAAAACCAGATCATTGGGCAGTCCCTAATAACTGATATTCAGTTGGCAATACAAAAGCTTACTGTCTATTATCCAAAAACTGGACTGGTACATATTTCCTTGTTAAATGACTGTCTACATTAAGGTTAGTAGCTAAGGACATCACCTGCTATCCATTTTGGCCCATCAGTTTTAACTCTCAGAAGAGTTAAATGAATTCAAGAATGAGATAAACTAGGATGCCTGGTTGGCTCAGTTGTTTAAGCGTTGGACTCTTGGTTTTGGCTCAGGTCACAATCTCAGGATCACGAGAGCCCCGTGTCAGGCTCCTCATTTGGCGTAGAGTCTATGTGAAGTTCTCTCTCTCTCCCTCTGCTCCTCCCTCCACTTACCTTCTCATTCTCTCTCTCAGATAAATAAATAAATCTTAAAGAATGAGATAAACTGGACCTTCATCTTAGGACCTAAGTCGTAACCACTCAAAGGGAATTCTGGGGTTTTTGTTCTCTGCTCAAGACTGTACATTTTTTTTTATAAAAGAACCTGAAATAGGGTGGATTCTACATACTATAATTCAGAGACTTTTTTTTATAAAAGAACCTGAAATAGGGTGGATTCTACATACTATAATTCAAGACAATGTCAACAACTCTTGGCCAAAAATGTCACTTAATTGGACAGGAAGCAATAGTTCATAATAGAGCCATTTTAGATATCGTGTTGACTTTTGAAGGTAGATATATGTGATTTTAGGAGAAGGCTATTGTGCTTGCATTCGCTACAAGTTTCTCTGGAATTTTAAATATTACTATTACTATTACTGTATTCACCATTACTATTAATCTTACTGGGGAGCAAGGAATCATTAAATTGAATATTTTGGCTAAAACTCCCATATTGGTTCTGCAGACTCTTTGGATTAGGAAACAATAAAGTGAGTAATTGCATACTGATGACTACACGTTTGTTTGTTGATAAGCAAGAAATTCAGCAACAACTTAGATCCTGCTCCACAAATATATTTGCCAAAGTGCTCTTAATAACTACTCAAGAATAATAGTAGAGCAGTACTTAACGAACCATTGTTGAAAAAGCTAACATCTCATGTGGTAGTGCCCATAATTTTGTGTGTTTAACAAGTTGAACAAGGGACTGTTAGGCATACTTACGTGAGGATCACTGCTTTACAAAGGATAACAATTTTTTTTCCACAGAAGACAATCATTATTGCCCTTTTATATTCCAACAAAAATCAACAACAACACATTGTTTTATCATGTACTAAGCTAAAAGTGGGGAAGACAATCGATGATTTTGTCAACTTGGACAAATCAGACATAAGCAATTACAAATAACAGAGTAATCAATGTCTATATCCTTAGAACCTAAAAGTGAGCCTAAAAAGAAGTGTTCTAAAAAATGTAAACTACTCTGCTAGTTTCCAAGAAAATAGCTTCTGGGGTATACAGTATATATACGTAACATGGTCCTTTGCAAATATAATAGAGTATCCAAAAGTGTTATTTAATTAAATAAAGATGTTTCAATGGGCCATTGAATGAAAGGCTGTGGAACAGAGGTTGCATAATAAGAGCAATATATAATTATGTATATATAGAATGCATATCTATAGATTGCTCTCAGAAAATACATAGGCAAAAATATCCACACACATTAATATGTAGCATTCCCTTCAATCATAAAAAAACATTGACACCTAAACATTAAGTTTACATTACAGATATGTAATAGGAGAACACCACTCTCACATTAAAACAAACAATACTCAGAGGACATGAGAATTAAATAAAAATATATATCACTGCGTGATTGGTGAAATACAAATTCTACGTTTGAGTGTTGCGTATTTTTTTTTATTTATTAATTTGACATAGAGAGACAGCCAGCGAGAGAGGGAACACAAGCAGGGGGAGTGGGAGAGGAAGAAGCAGGCTCCCAGCGGAGGAGCCTGATGTGGGGCTCCATCCCAGAACGCTGGGATCACACCCTGAGCCGAAGGCAGACGCTTAACGACTGTGCCACCCAGGAGCCCCTGAGTGTTGCATATTCTAACTGTATACCCTTTGTTAACTTGGGATAGATATTTAATCTTTGAAAGGTATGAAAACACACAAAACAAGTACTATAGATTTATATTTATCTATGGGACAATAGCTGAAAAGATATACACCCACCTCTTAATAATTGTTACTTCTGGGCAGAAGCATGAGATTAAGGATAAAGAAAGAGTTTTTATTTCTTATTCTATAGAAGTCTGAATTGTTTAAAAATGAGCACGTGTGCTTGTTACTTCTTTTTTTAAGGACAACTAAAACGTAATTATGATTTAGATATCCAAATATATTTGTAGAGATACTTGATAATGTTTCAAGAAAATATTTAGCCAGGTGCCTGGGTGGCTCAGTTGGTTAAGCAGCTGCCTTCGGCTGGGATCATGATCCTAGGGTTCTGGAATCAAGTCCCGTATCCAGCTTCCTGCTCTGTGGGGAGCTTGCTTCTCCCTCTGCCTCTGCCTCCCTCCCTCCCTCTCTCTGTCTCTCATGAATAAATAAATAAAATCTTTAAAAAAATAAAGAAAACAGTTAATTTAAAAAGACAAGTGCGTTAAATTACATAAAAATCAAAGCAATCTTTTTCTTTCCGTCTCTCCACATATACACGTGAAATAAAATGATTTTTTCTTAATCTTCAAAAAGTATACAAAGTAATTATATAATGAAACTTTTGTTTGAAAACCAATTTATTAAGTTTGTCTAATATTTGGATAACTTCCAATTAGTATAAATGAATAAAATGCAGAAAATAAGTATTTCCTATGAAGACAAGATTTATGCATGAGAGTACTCTGGAAGAAAACTTATCTTTTTCGCAATGGGAATGATTATAAAGTTGAAAGTATAGCATTGTTTAAAATGGCATTATGAAAATCAAGGTTAAAATATGAGTAAAAAATGCATATTTGATAATGAGATCATTTTCAAACAGGATTTTTAAACACCCAGAAGCCACTTTAAAGAGAAATGATTAATGGTTCTTAAAATTACTTTACATGGTCTTATATGGTTACACACTTAACTGTAATACCTCTTTTTCATATTTCATATAACGGAAGATAAAAATGTTAAGTGGTGCTTTTCCACAGAGTACTAGAAGATATATACAGAGTGACATCAAAAAGGAGACTTACAGAAACTACTATTTATATAATAATTACATACATTTTCCTGCAGGAGTAGCTGTGTTTTATTTATTTATGTATTTATTTGTTTGTTTGCTGATTTTTATTTTTATTTTTATTTAGCCGTGGTGTTTTTAGTAATTATTTATCGGTAACTAACGTGGGCCATAGATTAACCAGGGCCATCCCTAAGTCTATCTTTGCCTCATTCACCAGTACAGACTCTCTTTATGCTCAGCACATACATTTTGTTATTGCCATACTCAAATATTTCCAATTTCGTATTCTTATATTTTCAAATGTGGCAAAATTTCTTCATTTTTTAAATTGAAGTATAATGGCATATAACATTATATTAGTTTCAGGTATACAACATAATGATTTGATATTTCAAAAGAATCACCACAATAAATCTAGTTAACATCTGCCACTGTACATAGTTATAAATTTGTGTCTGTGTGCGATGAGAACTTTTAAGATCTACTTTCTTATCAACTTTCAAATATGTAGTACAGTATTATAAACTATAGTCACCATGCTATACATGACATCCTCATGACTTACTGATTTTGTAACTGAAGGTTTGTATCTTTTGATCCACTTCATACATTTCACCTACCCCCCGCCTCTGGCAACTACCAATTTACTGTCTGTAACTATGAGCTTGTTTTTTGTTTGTTTGTTGGGTTTTTAAATTTTTATTGTTGTCATTGTTTTTTATATTCCATCTACAAGTGAGATGATATGGTATTTATCTATCTCTGTCTGACTTATTTCACTAAGCATAATGTTGTCAAGGTCTATCCATGTTGTTTGAAAACAGCTATATATATATTTTTTTCTTTATCCAATTCATCCATGGACAGACACGGGTTTTTTCCATATCTTAGCTATTGTAAATAATGCTACAATGAACATAGGGGTGAATACATCTTTTTGAGTTAGTGCTTTTGTTCTCTTTAGATAAAAACTCAAAAATGGAATTGCTAGATCATATGGCAATTCTATTTTTAATTTTTTTGAGGAAACTCCACATTTTTTTCTAGTGGCTGCACCAATTTACATTCCTACCCACAGTGCATATAGGTTACCTTTTCTCCACATCCTTGCCAGTAACGTTTTATTTCTTGTCATTTTGATAATAGCCATTATAACAGGTATGAGGTAATATCTCACTGAGGGTTTGATTTGTATTTCCCTGATAATTAGTGATGTTGAGCACTTTTTCATATACCTATTGGCCATCCATATGTCTTCTTTGAAAAAAAAATGTCCATTCAGGTCTTCTGCCCATTTTTTTATCTGATTGTTTTTTGTTATTGAGGTGTATGAATTCTTTATGTACTTTACATATTAACTCCTTTTCAAATATATAATTTGTAAATATTTTCTTCTATTCCACAGGTTTCCTTCTCATTTTGTTGATGTTTTCTTTTTCTGTGCAGAAGATTTTTAGTTTAATTTAGTCCCCCTTGTTTATTTTTGCTTTTGTTGCCTTTACTTTTGGAGTTAGATACAAAAAAGTCACTACAAATACTGATGTCACTGCCTATGTTTTCCTCTAGGAGTTTTATGATTTCAAAACATACATCCAAATCATTAACCCATCTTGAATTAATTATTTGTGTATGTTTAAGATAGAGGTCCAGTTTCATTCTTTTGCATGTGGCTGCCCAGTTTTCCCAACACCATTTATCAAAGAAACTGTCCTTTTCTCATTGTATATTCTTGACTCCTTTGTTATAAATTAATTGCCCATATATTCATGGGTTTATTTCTGAATTCTATTCTGTTCCATTGATCTATGTGCCAATTTTTTTTAAGATTTTATTTATTTATTTGAGAGAAAGAGAGATGCGGGGCTCTATCCCAGGACCTGGAGATCATGACATGAGCCAAAGGCAGATGCTTAACCAACTGAACTACCCATGGGATCCTCTATGTCCCTATTTTTATGCCAATTCCATACTGTTTTGATTCTATGGATTTATGGTGTAGTTTGAAATCAAGGAGTGTGATGCCTCTAGTTTTCTTCTTTTTCGAGATTGCTTTGGCTATTTGGGGACTTTTGTGGTCCATACAAATTTTAATATGGTTTGTTCTGTTTTTATGAAAAATGCCATGGGAATTTTGATATGGATTGTATTAAATCTGTTGATTGCTTTGGGTAGTATGGACATTTTAATGATATTATAGGTCTTCCAATCCATGGCAATGGAATATCTTTCTATTCATGTGTCTTCAATTGCTTTTAGCAAACGTCTTATAGTTTTCAATGTACAGGTCTTTCACCTCTTGGTTACATTTATTGCTAGGTATTTCAACTTTTTGATAAAATTGTGAAGGAAATTATTTTCTTAATTTATCTTTCTGATAGTTATTAATGTATAGAGACAACACATTTCTGCATATTGATTTTGTGTTATGACAACATTACTACTATGTTTATTCATTATTCCTAACAGTTTTTTGGGAAGTCTTTAGAGTTTTCTATATGTAGTGCCATGTCATCTGCAAATAGTGACAGTTTTACCTTTTCCTCTCCACCTTTGTTACCTTTTATTTCCTTTTCTTAAATAAGTTCTCTGACGAGGACTTCCAATATCATGTTAAATAAAAATGGCAAAAATGGGCACTCTCGTTCCTGATCTTAGAGGAAAAGCTTTCATCTTTTCACTATTATGATGTTAGATGATGGCTTGTCATTGCCTTTATTGTATTGAGATATAGATTGTCTGTATATTGTTTTTTGAGAGTTTTTATTGTGAATGGATATTGAGTTTTGTCAAATGTTTTTTCTGCATTTATTGAGAAACTCATGATTTTTATTCTTCATTTTATTAATGTGACATATGACATTATTTATTATTCTGCATCCCTGGAATAAGGTCCACTTAATCATAGTATGTGATCCTTTTAATGTATTGTAGAATTAGGTTTGGTAATATTTTGTTGAACATTTTTATATGTGTGCTCATCAGGGATATTGTTCTGTAATCTTTTTGCATGGCGCTCTTCTCTGATTTTGGCATCAGGGTAATGCCGGCCTCATAAATAAGTTTGAAAATGTTTCCTCCTCTTCTTTTTCGTTGTTTGTTTTTGAAAGAGCTGAGAAGAATTCGTACTAATCTTTCTGTAGATTTTTGGTAGAATTTACTAGTAAAGTAATCTAGTCCTGGTCCTTTGTTTCTTGAGAGGTTTTTGATTACTGCCTCAATCTCCTTACTAATAACTAGTCTGTTCAGATTTTATGTTTCTTCATGATTCAGTCTTGGTATATTGTATGTTTCTAAAAATTTATGTTTTTCTTCTAGGTATGCACATTTGTTGGCAAATAGTTTAATGTCTCTTATGACCCTCTGCATTGCTGTGGTATCATTTATAAAGCCAACTCTTCCATTTCTCAGTTTATTTATCTAAGTCTCCTCTCTTTTTCTTGGTGAGTCTAGCTCTCTAGACTCTGACTCTCATTGTCAATATTTTTTATATATTAAAAAAAACAGCTTTTAGTTGGATTGTTTTGGGGGTGTTAAATTGTATAAATTCTTTATATATTTGGATACTAACCCTTTATCAGATATGTCATTTGCAAATATCTTCTCTCATTCAGTAGGTTCCCTTTTAGTTTTGTTGTTTCCTTCACTGTGCAAAAGCTTTTTATTTTGATGTAGTTCCAATAGTTTATTTTTGATTTTGTTTTCCTTGCCTCAGGAGACATATCTAGAAAAATGTGGCTATGGCCAATGCCAGAGAAATTACTGCCGGTGCACTTTTCCAGGATTTTTATGGCTTCAGATCTCACATTTATAACTTTAACCCATTTCAAATTTATTTCTGTGTATGTAAGAAAGTGGTTCAGTTTTGTTCTCTTGTATGTAGCTGTCCAGTTTTTCCAGCACCATTTGTTGAAGAGACTATCTTTTGGATATTCTTTCCTGCTTTGTCAAAAGGTAATTGACTACATAATTGTGGGTTTATTTCTGGGTTTTCTATTCTATTGATCTATTTGTTTGTGTGCCAGTACCATACAGTTTTGATTACTATAGCTTTGTAATATAACTCGAAGTCTGGAATTGTGATACCTCCAGCTTTACCTTTTTTCTTCAAAATCACTTTGGCTATTTGGGGTCTTTTGTGGTTCCCTAAAAATTTTAAGATTTTTTGTTCTAGTTCTGTGAAAAATGCTGTTGACATTTTGAAAAGGATTGCATTAAATTTGTAGATTGTTTTGGTAGTGTACACATTTTAGCAATATTTGTTCTCTCAATGCATGAGCATGGGATGTCTTTCCATTTCTTTGTATCATCTTAAATTTCTTAAAACATGTGCAGAATAAATGAACAGACATTTTTCCAAAGAACACATCCAGTTGGCCAACAGATACATAAAAAGATGCTCAACATCACTCATCATTAAGGAAATGCAAATCAATACTACAATGAACCATAAAACTCACACCTGTCAGAATGGCTAAAATAAAAAACACAAAAAAAAACACAAGTGTTGGCAAGGATGTGGAGAAAAAGAAATTCTCTTGCACTGTTGGTGGGAATGTAAACTGGTGCAGCCACTGTGGAAAACAGTATGTAGGTTCCTCAAAAAGTTAAAAATAGAACTACCCTACAATCCAGCAATTGCACTAATTTACCCTTGAAATACAGAAACACTAATTCAAGGGATGCATGCATGCCTATGTTTACTGCAGTATTATTTACAACAGCCAAATTATGGAAGCAGCCCAAGTGTTCATCAATAGATAGATGGATAAAGAAGATATGGTATATATACACAATGGAATATTATTCAAC
Source organism: Ursus americanus (assembly GCF_024610735.1). NCBI lineage: Eukaryota > Metazoa > Chordata > Mammalia > Carnivora > Ursidae > Ursus > Ursus americanus. The sequence continues at coordinate 60,752,574 of NC_142139.1, forward strand.
CATAAAAGATAATGAAATCTTGTCATTTGCAATGACATGGATGGAGAGAGAGAGTATAATGCTAAGCAAAATAAATCAGGGAAAGACAAATACCATATAATTTCACTCATATGTGGAATTTAAGAAACAAACAAAAATAAGCAAAGGGAAAAAAGAGAGAGAGAGAGAGAGACAAACCATGAAATAGTCTCTTAGCTATAGAGATCAAACTGATGGTTACCAGAGAGGAGGTGGGTGGGGGGAATATGTGAAATAGGCAATGGGGATTAAGGAGTACACTTGTCATGATGAGCACAGGGTGATGTATGGAATTGTTGAATCACTATATTGTACACATGAAATTAATATAACACTACATTATCTACACTGGAATTTAAAATAAAATTTTTAGAAAGCCAACTTTTAGTTTAATTATATTTTTTAGTCTCTATTTCATATATTTATGCTCTTATCTTTGTTGATCCTGACTTTCTACTAACTTTTAACTTCATTTGTTCTTTTCCTAGTTTCTTTACATGTAAAGTTAAATTGTTTATTTGTGATTTTTCTTATTTCTTGATGCAGGCATTTACCACTATGAACATACATCTTAGAATTGCTTTTGCTGCATTCCATAAGTTTTGATATGCTTTTATATTCATTTGTCTCAAGGTTTTTTTAATTTATCTTTTGATTTTCACAAACTTTTGGATTTTACAGTTTTCTTTTAACTGATTTCTAGTTTCACTCCCTTGTAGTCAGAAATGATACTTAATATAATTGCAGTATTCTTAAACTTATTAAAACTTGTTTTGTGACCTAACCTATGATGTATCCTGGAGAATGTTCCATGTTTGCTTGAGAAGAATGTCTATTTATTTGCTTTTGGATGGAACGCTCTGTAAATATCTGTTAAGTCCATCTGGTCCAACATGTTATGAAAGCTAATGTTTCCTTATTGATGATCTGTCTGGATGATCTTTCCATTGATATAAGTGGAGTATTAAAAGTCCGGTACTACAAGAGTATTGCTATCTTTTTCTTTTTTTAGTACTGTTAATATTCATATATTTAGATGCTTATGTGTTGAATAAGCAAATATTTATAAATGTTATAGCTTCTTGTGGGATTGACCCCTGTATCAGTATGTAATGTCCTTCTTTGTCTCTTACTACAGTTCTGTTTTAAAGTTTATCTGATGGAAGTATAGCTACCCCAGCTTTCTTTTGGTTTTCATTTGCATAGAATATATTTTTCCATCCCTTCACGTTCAGTCCATGTGTTTCCTTACATTGAAGCAAGTTTTTTGTAGACAGCATATATATATTTTTTTCCAGCCATTCATACACTCTTTATCTTTTGATTGGAGAAGTTAGTCCGTATACATTTAAAGTAATTATTGGTAGGTATAAGCTTATTGCCTTTTTGTTAATTGTTTTCTGTCTGTATTGTAGTTCCTCTCCATTTCTTCTTCTTCTCTTGTTCTTTCCTTTGTGGTTTGATGACCTTCTATAGTGGTATGCTTAGATTTTACCTTTTGTGTAACTATTAAAGGTTTTATTTCATCATTATCGTGAGGATTATGTATAACATATTTATTACAGTCCATTTTAAATTGATAACAACTTAAGTTTGAATAAATTCTAAAGCCCTACATTTTTACTCTCTCCAACATTTTTTTTGGTTTTTGGTGTCACATTTTACATTTTTTATCTTGTATGTCCCTTAACTAATCATTATAGTTATAGTCATTTTTACTACTTTAGTTTTTTAACCTTAATACTAGCTTCATAAGTGATTAATTTACTACCTTTACTATATATTTACCTTTACCAGTGAGATTTATACTTTCATATGTTTTCTTATTAGTAGCTAACACCCTTTCTGTTTTAGCCTAAAGAAGTTCCTTTAACATTAATGGTGATGAACTCTTTTAAATTTGTCTGAAAAACTCTTTATCTTCCCTTCAATTCTGAATAACTTTTCCAGGTACAGTATTTTGGCTGGAAGTTTTTTTCTCTCAGTACTTTGGATACATCGTGCCACTCCTTGTGGCCTGTAAAATTTCTGCTGAAAAATCTGAAGTTAGCCTTATGGGGTTTTCCCTGTACATAAAAAGCTATTTTCCCCTTACTGGATTTAGATTCTTTCCCTGTCTTTAACTTTTAACATGTTAAGCATAATATGTCTTGGTGTACATCCTTTGGGTTCATCTTATTTGGAATAATTTGGGCTTTCTGGATGGATGTCTGTTTCCTTCTCCAGCTTAGGGAATTTTTCAGCCATTATTTCTTTAAATAAGTTTTTTTCCCCCTTTCTCTTCCTCTTCTTTGGACACCCCTATAATGCAAATATTGGTCTTCTTGATGTTGTCCCACAAAGTCCTTTAGTCTAATTTTCTTTTCTTTTCTTTTCTTTTCTTTTCTTTTCTTTTCTTTTCTTTCTTTCTTTCTTTCTTTCTTTCTTTCTTTCTCTTACTTTCTTCCCTCCTGCCTTTCTTCTTTCTTTCATTTCTTCTACTATGATTGGATGAGTTTCACTGACATGTCTCTGGGTTCATGGATCCTTTCTTCTGTTTCATCCAGTCTTTTGTTGAACCCCTCTAGTATAATTTTCAATTCAGTTATTGTATTCTTCAGATCTGTGACTTCTATTTGATACTTAAAAAAATATTTTAGAGGCAACTGGGTGGCTTAGTTGGTTAAGGTCCAATTCTTGGTTTCAACTCAGGTCATGATCTCAGGGTGGTAAGATCAAGCCCTATGTTGGGCTCCATGATCAGTGTGGAATCTACTTGAGATTCTCTCTCTCCCTCTGCCCCTCCCTCTGTTCATGTGCTTTCTTTCTCTTTCAAATAAATAAATGAATCTTTTAAAAATTACCCTTGAGGGTTTAGTTGTTGGCTTGGAATTTGTACAGTTTTGGGGAGGCTGGGTGGCTCAGTTGGTTGAGCATCTGACTCTGTTTTGTCTCAGGTCATAATCTCCAAGTTGGGAGATTGAGCCCTGTATCAGGCTCTGTGCTCAGTGGGGAGTCTGCTTCCCTCTCCCTCTGCCTCTCCCACTCCCCTCTGAAATAAATAAATCTTAAAAAAAAAAGAAGTTGTAGAGCTTTGCTATTTTTGTTAGTGCTTTAAGAATTCTTTCCCCTTATAAAAGTGGTGGATTTAAGTCAGCATGAAGTAGGTGTTTAGGAGATCATTCTTTCACATTAAAGAGAAGAACCTTCTGAATTTTAGAAATGAAATGTTTTACTAATTGCTCATAAAGGAGAGAACAGGTCAGTCCATCAAAATCCTGATATATTTTCATAGTAGCCATAATTAGAAGCCATAAACATTGGTCAATGTGGTAGAAATAAAGAAATATTCACAGGTATCAGAGATACATGTATATAACTCCTCTCTGAAAGGTTGTAAATATATTATAAACCTGAACTTACTAAATAATCACCCTCTGTCTTGAAAACTACAGAAAGCATAATTCTTATGCAGATCATTATCAGAAGAAACCAGAATGCATTTGAGTGATTACAATCTGTATTGTAACAAGGGAGCATATATTGGATTTTAAAGTGGTTTCTTTAGGCTATGCATGAACTTAATATATTTTATTTAATAAAAGTAAACTTTTTAATGTGTTGGAAATAACTTTCTGGAAGCCAATAGCCCTCTGCATAACAAAACCTTTACAAGTATTAACAGAATTTGAGCAATTCTCTTTCTAGGAATCAGTCTTAAGAGAATAGGCAAAATTCAAACAAAAATACAGATATATGCATTAATAGAAACATAGTTTACAATCATGAAAAATTAGAAAAATACTAAGTATTCAATAATGGGAAATTGGAAGTTATGGCACCCTCATACAATGAACTATTAGGAAGCCTTGAACAAGGTTGTTTTCCAAGAATATTTAATGATGTAGGACATGCCCATGTTGTATGGGGAAAGTGAAAAGAAAACAAAAGTAAAAAAAATAACTATTTTGCCCCATGTAATGAAATATTGTTTTAGGAAGGGGTATCAATAAGTCTAAAAACTACTAAAAGAATGATTTGTGATAAACTAAACTCTTATTTGGTTCTAAGACCATTTCAAAAAGACTAATTTTGTTAGATTCTGTTTGGAAAAATTGTTCTAAAGAACATTTTGAGCATAATTGGGAATTTAAATATGCACTAGATATTAGATGGTGTTAAAAAATAATAATTGATTTTGTTAGATTTAATGTTATTTTGACTATGTAGGGAAATACTTCTTTAGAGATACTTGTGAAACTATATGGAATTGAATGTTATGGTTTCCATAATTTGCTTTAAAAAAAGTTTAGTAAAGAGTATAGAAAGTTAAAAGTCCATGTTATATATGCAAAAGTACCATATTTAAAAATAAAGAATATAACAGTCATACAAAACAAACAACTTTAAAATTTGCTATGAAAAGAAAAATGAGAAAGATTAGAATATTATCCAAGATGGAAAGAAGTTGAAAGAAATTTCTTTATGTTTTTCAAATAATGAAAAATGCATATTTAAAGGCAGTAGATAAGGAAAGAAACAATAAAAGGAAGAGACTGAAAATAATAGATAAAAGGTACTAATGAGGAAGTAAGACAAAGACTGGGTAGAAGATAGTAATTAGTTTCCATAGAGTAAGAAGAGGAAATGGTCTTTGAAAGCAGATCATCTGTATCTGATCTTCTGAAGTGTAGAAGCAGAGGATTTTGAGGTGCAGTATAACAAAGATGATTTGTTTCACACCACTGTGATATGTGTATATGCAGCTAATGTTCTGAGCAAAAACACAGAAATAATGGAATTACTCTCACTCTTAAATGCTATTTTTGTAAGACTCATTTCTATAGAAATAAATTTCTTTATAGTACTTCTCACAAAACCTTTACATGTATCTGCCAGCCTGGTAAGGTATGTATTTTCCTTTATGCACAACATATGTTTCTATTCTCTTTTTCCAAATATGCTGGATTTGGAAGGAAAAAAAAAACACATAATGCTCACCTTAAAACATGTTGATTGTTTACATACTATACATGTCTCATTTCATACCAAATGTTATTTGTTGCTCATAGAGTGGTGCAATCCTCCTCATCTCTCCTCCCATCTCTTCCCTATGACATCTGTTTGATCCTGTCTTGAGCAACTTTCAAGAAAAGAAGATATCAAGATAATCATGAGGTAACATTTTATTAAATACCTTCCAAATTTTTCTTTCCCACTTTTGTTTTTCCAGTCCTCCAATTACCAATATACATCATGGGAGGTACTTAGAAAGTACTGTGCTTTACATCCATTGTTTATATCTGGACTTCAGCCAATTTTATTTTCCAACTTGGTAAAATTTTGGTAGACTCTAACCTTGTCTCAGTGCAACCAATAAATATTTTTTCCGATATCTTATAAAACTTTTCTTGATGTAAGATCTTTTTTTAACAGTAACATATTTTCTCTATGTAAGTTTTAGAGCATGAAATTGTTTATATACTTCAGATACAAGGGAAGCTTATTACAAAATCTTTAATCCAGTATTGTAAATAAATATATTTTCTGTATATTGAAAATCATACCGTCAGTTCATTGGAATTGTTCCTTTTGTTTTGTTAGTCACATTCTAAAGTGCTCAAGTATTCTGTATTTAAAGAAATAAGATGATAAACCACATTGGTCTTTTCTACACACTAAAAATCTATAATGTGATTCATTTCTGATAGAGTAACTTTCAGTCAAATTATACAGAAAACAATGTGAGAATTTCAATATTGTATTTTCCTGCTGATGTTTTGAATATATTAGAACACTGAAGTCTACACTGGTTTTCAAATAAGTAGATAAATGGACAGATTTTTTTGAAAAAATAATTGAAGAAATAATGTTACTCTGTTATAGTATTTAAGTATAATCCATGATCTAAACTGAAATGGTGAATGATGAAATTAAAACATCCAACAGAAAAAATTTCCTTTATAACAATAAAATTATATGTTTTAATATTAGTTGATTACTTATATTCCTCCCTCAAACTCTTGCCCCAGGATAATAATTTTTTTTTCTTAAAATATATGTAAAATTTACATATTATAATCAGAGATGGTATAAGAAATATTTATCAATATTTCCCAATTAGACTTAATTTTTAAATAGAAAATGTAAGTTCTTGGGGTGTCTGGGTGGCACAGTCGTTAAGCGTCTGCATTCGGCTCAGGGCATGATCCCAGCGTTCTGGGATGGAGCCCCACATCAGGCTCCTCTGCTGGGAGCCTGCTTCTTCCTCTCCCACTCTCCCTGCTTGTGTTCCCTCTCTCACTGGCTGTCTCTCTGTGTCAAATAAATAAGTAGAATCTTTAAAAAAAAAAAGAAAGAAAGAAAGAAAATGTAAGTTCTGTAGAGAGTGCATGTAAAATTGAGGACAATTTTATAAATAGCAGAGATAGAATGACATTTTGAATATATATGTATAAATAATATTTACATATAATTTTGTACTTCATTTTATGAGTGTAATCATCAGAACCATATATCACATATATATATAGTTGATATCTAAAATAACTTTAGTTATGGAACAGCTGGGTGGCTCAGTCAGTTGAGTGTTTGCCTTTGGTTCAGGTCAGGATCCCAGGGTCCTGGGATCAAGACCCATGTCAGGCTCCCTGCTCAGTGGGGAGTCTGAGTCTCCCTCTGCTTGCTGCTCCCCTTGCTTGAGCTCTCTCTATCTCTCTGACAAATAAATAAATAAAATCTTATAAAAAATAAAATAACCTTAGTCACAATTTTAAGGTAAAAAAAAGCAAATAAATATAATAGAGTTTTAAATTTAGGTTTACACCTAATTTGGACATGCACAGAGCATGATTCTGTTATTTGACAAGAAATAGTACATGATATTATATATTATAAATTATGTGATTCTAATATATTTTTGTGGATATTTTATCTGTTTTGAGAATTTAACAAATCTTTATTAAACAGTCAATGTGTGGAAGGCATATTATTAACTGTTACAGTGGAAAATATGGAAATAATTCCTATGTGTATATTTGTGTGCACCCATCTGTGGTCAAATTTTAAAAGATCTTCTAAGCTACTAGAGTGTAGAAGTCAAGGGAAGTTTTCAATAAAAGGATTTTAATGTTCACATGGAGTTCTAATATGCAATAAAAATAGAAATAAATAAATCCACTAGATAGCCAGACTCAAGCAGTTATGGTAACAATTAATTTGGATATCAGACCAAACTGGAATCATTCTATTAATTTTTCAACTGATAAATTAGGTCCATGTATATTCTTTTTAACCATTAGGATCTTGGTTTGGTAGGAGTGAATATAAATGTCGAAATTCCTTAAGTATTTCATAATGTGAAGACAAATTCAAATCATACATAAACTTCAAATAAAAACTGAAATGTGGGGCGCCTGGGTGGCACAGCGGTTAAGCGTCTGCCTTCGGGTCAGGGCGTGATCCGGCGATCTGGGATCGAGCCCCACATCAGGCTCTTCTGCTATGAGCCTGCTTCTTCCTCTCCCACTCCCCCTGCTTGTGTTCCCTCTCTCACTGGCTGTCTCTATCTCTGTCAAATAAATAAATAAAATCTTTAAAAAAAAAAAAACTGAAATGTAACTGTCACCAGGGAATACTAATAATCACAAAGTAAATAAAACACAATGTTTCCTTTTAAGTCGGTTGACAGCAGTAACTAATTAGTTGAAATGTCCCTACAGATCCAATCATGATTAGCTTAAGTCCTAAAAATATCATGGCAGACTTCTGGTTTTGTCTCTAACATTTTAAGAGCCTAAAAGTTGTCACACACAAATTTTCAACAAGAAAAAGAAAAACAAATTTGAAATTAGTGACTTATTTGGCTCCCATCAGAGAGTTGAAGTCACAGAACAAATTGTCATCTGAAATCTAGAGACAGGAAAATGTAGAGGGTCACACTTAGGATCTGCTTTTGGAGCAGAAGTTACTGAAGTGATAAACTGGTAGGAACATTTTAGGAATAATTTTGATGAACTCCAGGGCCTGAGTGTAGACTAGCATTAGAGTAAAAAACTCCTTGGAAGAGATGTTACCTAATGAAGTCCCCTACCCTTTTGTAGGTTTTACTTCCAGGAACTCCACCAAGTTCAAATGGTGAAGAGCCAAGAGAGACATCCATCCTCATAGCTCTGGAATGGGGCAGGGCAAAGAAACCATTTTCAAATATTCCCAGAACATTCTTCACAACAAATGTCTAATTTCCAAAGAAAAAGATTTGATCAGAGCTTTATTTCACTTGGGAGTAGGGCACTTTCCCAACTGCACCACCTCTAGCTTTCCTGTCTCATTTAAGGGGACGAGGGAGCTACAAAACATGTGTGAAGATCACAGACCATGGACAAAAATCCACTAAAAGACTAAAATTTAATCACATGGTTATAGAATGCTCCCTTTGTCTTAACACTACATAAATAGGGTTCCAGTATATTAGCAGTAGATTTGAGAGCTAAAAGGTGCAGACTCTTTCTAAGAATTATTAAGAAAAGCCTAAGACAACAGGGGAGGCAAAAAAAAAAAAAAAGCTAAGAAATTTGACATCTCCGATACTTACAGTTATAGCAAACATTAGACACAGCCCAGTTCTAAGGCAAAGTAACAAAACCTTAAACCAAAGGCCCATTTAGCCTTTTTCCTTTATCTGGTACATCACGTCTAGCTTTCAAGAAAAAAATTACAACTTATGCTGAAGGCAGAAAAAAAAATAGTCTAAAGAGACAAAGCAAGCATCACAACCAGATTCAGAGATGACATACATTTTGGACTGATCAAACAGAATTTAAATTAAATATAAATAATATGTTAAGGGCTCCATTAGAAAAAGCAGACAACATGCAAAAACAAATGGGTAGTGTAAACAAAGAGATAAAAACTCTAAGAAAGTAGGGGTGCCTGGGTGGCTCAGTTGGTTATGTGTCTGCCATTGGCTCAGGTCATGATCCCAGGGTCCAGGGATGGAACCTCACATTGGACTCTCTGCTCAGTGAGGAGCCTGCTTCTCCCTCTGTCTGCCACTCCCCTTGCTTGTGCTCTCTCTCTGTCAAATAAACTCTTAAAGAAAAAAAAAACTCTAAGAAAGTAGTCTTAAAATCCTAGTAACAACAAACACACAAACACAACAACAAAATACTTAAAGAAGTGAAGAATGCCGTTGATGGGCTCATCAACAGGCTGGTCAGAGCCAAGGAAATAATCAGTGAAGTTAAAGAGGTGCCACTAGAAATTTCCCAAACTGAAAAAGCTGAGAGAAAAGAAGAAAGAAAAATAATAGAATATATAGTAACTGTGGAACAATTACAAAAATCATGACATACATATAACAAGAAAAAGAAACAGAAAAAGGAACATGAGAAATATTTAAATTAATAATGGCTGAGAATTGTCAAAAATCAATGAGAGTCCACAAACACAGAGCCAACCAAACACCATGCAAAATAAAAACCAAAAGTCTACATCTAGGCATGTCATATTAAAACTATGGAAAATCAAGTTATAAGAGAAAAACTTGAAAGAAGCTTGGGGAAAACACCTTACCTATAGAGAAACAAGGATAAGAATAACAGTGGACTTTTTAAAAATCAGAATCCATGAAAGCAAGACTAGAACGGAGTGAAATATTTAAACTATTGGAAAAAATAATCACCAAGCAAGAATTCTATATCCAGTGAAATTATTCTTCAAACACAAAGGTTCCCATGAGGAAATTTATCATCAGCAAACCTGCAGTGCAATAAATGTTAAAAAACAATAAAAGTTTAGGAAGGAGAAGAAAAACTATATAGATCTGAAACTCAGATATACACAATCAAGGAAAAACGTTGGAAAGGATTAAGGTAAAGTAAAATACCTTAGTTTTCTTATTTGTAATTAATCTAGATATTAACCATTTAGTAGTTAAAACAATAATAACGATGCATTGGGTAGTTATACCAGATAGGTATGTGAAATAAATGGCAGCAAAGTCATAAAGAGAAGGGAAAATGGAGAAATCTGTTATACCTGTGCTGCATGTGAAATGGTCTAGCATTGCATTAGATAGAATTAGATTAGTTATAAATGATAGTATAAATGATACAGCAAAACCTACAAAAAGCATTATCAAAGAAGTATAAGTGATATGCTAAAAGACAATAGCAAATGAAATCATAAAATGCTTAATTAAAACCAGGGAAGTCAGAAAAATAGGAGTAGAAAAGAAAGACAACAAAGAACAAGTGCAATCAATACAAAAGTTACAAATATAAAAGATATTAATCCAACTACATCAATTATATACTAGTTAAACACACCAACTAAAGGTTTAGATTGTCAGAGTGGACTAAGCAGAATTCAGAAAAAGGAAATTTATCAGGGATAAAAATACATAATGTTAAAAACTCAATTATCTTGGAAGACCTAACAGTGTTTTATATGCATGTATCTAACAACAGACTGTCAAAATATAGAAAGCAAGCACTAAGAGAAATGTAAGGGGAAACAGACAACCCACTGCTATAACTGGAGAATTTAACATCCTTTTTTCAGTTACTGATAGATCCAGTCGGCACAATATCAGTAAGGTTATAGCTGACTTGAATAGTACTATCAATAAACTGGATCTAGCTGACATTTTTAGAATATTGCATCCAACAGCAGCAAAATACACATTCACTCAAGCTCACATGGAATATTCTGGGCCATAAACACAATCCAATAAATTTAAAAGAATATAAAACTTACAAAATACGTTCTTAGATCTCTGCAGAATTACACAGGAAATTAAGAAAAAAAGAAAAACAGCTGAGAAATTTTCAAATATTTGGAGATTTTTAAAAAACTTCCCACTAGCTCCAAAAAAAGTTAGGTTTAAATATAATAAAATATGTACAGAATCTATGTGTGGAAAAATACAAACTCTGATGAAAGAAACCAAGGATATCTAAAAAAAAAAAAGAGAGAGAGAGAGAGAGATTCCATGTTTACGGATTGGAAAACAATACCTTTAAAATATCAGTTCTTCCCAAATTGACCTATATTCAGCACAATTCCAATAACATCCAGGAAACTTTTTTGTAGATGTTGAAAATGGATTTTAAAGTTTTAAGGAAAGGTCAAAAACTTAACCTACAAAATTTTGAAAACAACAAAATTGGAGGACTCATGCTATCTGAATCACCATAATGTATAGTAATAAAAACAGCATAGTATTAGTGAAAAAATAAACACTTCAGTAAAACAAAAGAGAGACATTAGAAACAGACCCACACAAATACAGCCTACTGATTTTTGCCAAGGTATTAAAGGCAATTCAGTGTAAAAAAGATCATCTTCTTGACATAGTACTGGAAATATTAAACATTAAAAGACATAAACCTTACAACTTCCACAAATATTCACTAAAAATGGATTATAGACATAAATATGAAACATGAAACTGTAACACTTTCAGAAGAAAACACAGAACAATGTCTAGGTGCTTTGGCAACAATTTTTTAGATAAAACACCAATAGCATGATCCATAAAAGAAAAAAAAGATACATTGGATTTTATCAGCATTAAAGACATCTGTTCTGTAGAAGATACCATAAAGAGAATGAAAAAGTGGTCACGGTCCTGAAGAAATTATATGCAAAACACATATATGATAGTAGACCTAACGTAAAATATACAAATCACCCTTAAAACTCAACAGTAATAATACAAAAGCCGAATTTAAAAAAGGGGATAAGATTTGAACAGATAATCCCATCAAAGGACATGTACAAATACCAAACAGCAAACAGCATCATTTGTTATTAGGAAATTCCAGATTAAAACAAGATATTGCTACATACCTCTAAGAATATGTAAAATCCAAAACCTGACACTACCAGTTGCTGGTAAGAATGCAGAGCAAGAATAACTCTCATTCTTTTTTTTTTTTTTAATGTAAATTCAATCAGCCAATATATAGTACATCATTAGTTTCAGATGTAGTATTCAATAATTTCTCTCTCATTCTTACTGGTAAAGCACAATGGTATAAACATTTTGGAAGACATTTTGTAAGTTCCTTACAAAGCCAAATATAATTTTACCATAAAATCCAGCAATCATACTCATGAGCATTTATGCAAACATTCTGAAAATCTTTCACTATAAATGTCATCATGTGAATGTTTATAACAGATCTATTTTTGATCACCAAAAACTGGAAGCCACCAAAATGACCTTCAATATGTAAGTGAATAAATGAAATATGGTACATCGATATGAAGGATATTATTCAGTAATTAAAAACAAAAAAACAAACAAAACTATTAACCAATGAAAAGACATAGATGAAAATTAAGTATATACTGCTAAGTGAAAGAAGCCAATCTGAAAAGTTTACATAGTATACGATTTCATTTAAATGGGATTCTGGAAAAGGCACTAATAATACAATAAAAGGACTAGTGGGTGTTAGGAATTTGGGGGGAAGTACATAGTTCCCCATTCCTTACATACGGGCTGTGCAAAATGTCATACTGCCAAAAAGTACAATATAAAAAAGGCAAGAGGGAGTAACTTTAAAGTGGAGAAATTGGACAAATGCTACCAAGCCATTTGATCAAGGTCAACATCAATTGTGATAAATCATGTTAACAGTAGGTACCCTTGATATGATGTCATGAAATGGCACATTTTCGTAGCCTTCCTTATAAAAATGTATACTTTCAGTCTAATCATGAAAAAAATCAGATAAGCCTCAATTCAGGGATAGTCTACAAAACACCTGTCAGAACCCCACAAGAGACTTTTTGTCATCAAAAACAATGCCACAGACAAAAGAGCCTAAGAAGGCATGGTGGCTCATTGTACTGTAGTATCCTGGACGGAATCTTGAAACTAAAAATAGACATTAGATAAAAAATTTTAAATTGGAATAAAACAGATTTTGGCTAATAATGTGTCAATATTGGTTCATTAATTGTGAAAATGCACCATATAATGTAAGATGTTACTTACAGGGAAAAAATGTGCATGGGAGTAAATGGGAACTCCCTACACTATATTTGCAATTTTTTTTTCTGTAAATCTAAAACTGTTTTAAAAAACAATTGATTTTTTTTATTAAAAAAGTATTAAACCATCATGGCAATCTTGCCCCTTTCATATATTCAAGCCTCCAAAGCTAACAAATATAGAATTAATTAAATGGTTCTTTTGTTAAAGATAGGATGAAAGAAAACACCTTACAATATGCTAGGGAAAGTGATTTTATGCAGTTCTCCCTTTTAAATTATTCAATACAAATGTTCTCTGACAGAATTTATTTTGCATTATTAAATCTGATTTTTCATACCTCTTATACTAATGCCAAAATTAAGGAGCCAGGAAATGTATTCATTTCAAAGGAAAAAGGAAGTGGTTATCCAGTTTTCTATGCAAAACCTTGTGCTCCTGAAAAACAGAGAATTGAACCAGACAGAAGATAAAATGTTAGATGAAAATTGACGACAAAAATTACTTTAAAAGACTTAGAAAAAATCTAGAAAGTTATGATGTGTATTTTCTTTTTTCCTTACTTGCTGAAAAATAAGTTAAAGCAAAGTTACCATACACGTGTTTCTACAGATATGGGATCACACAAAGAAACACTTTTTCAGAGAAACACTCTAAACACTCAGCTTCCTTCCAAATTCATTTATTTAGAAAATTTTTTCCTGTTCAGTGTAAAGAAAGCATATTTTGTTGTTAAAAAGAATAGCCCAGAAATATGAGAAACCATTTGTTGCATTTAAAAATAATAACAATTATTAATTAAATACATAGACTATGGTAGGCATTACCCTAAATATTTAAACTGGGTTATCTCACTGAACCATCAAACCTTAGTAGGGAGTAGATTTTATTTCATTTCCATTTTATAAAAAGAAAGAAACCAAATGTATGATCATTTAATCACATATCTAGTAAGCATAAGTGCTGGGATTTGAACTCAGGAATATTGCTTCAGACTGATGCCCACTTTTCTCCCTAGTCATAAATGAACAGGACTACTTAGCCTACAGAGAAACTTTTCCTCAATCCAGGAGCATATAATATTTGTAAATATTTATGCACGCACTTAAATATATAAAGCAAATTTTAACAGACCTATAGATAGAAAAAGACAGAAAAGAATAAGAGATGTAATTATTAAAAGGTAAAACTGAGAAGCCTTTAGTAGACTCACTAAGAAAAAAGAGAAGATATAAATAAAATCAGAAATGAGACAGGAAATGTTACAGCTGATACGGCAGAAATACAAAAGATCAAAAAGACTACTATAAACAATTATACACTAACAAGCTGAAGAACTTAGAAGAACTGGATAAATTCTTAGAAACATTAAATACCAAGACTGAATCATGAAGAAACAGAAAATCTGAATATACCAATATTAATAAGGAGATTGAATCAGTAATCCAAAACCTCCCAACAGGGGCACCTGGGTGGCTCAGCTGGTTGAGCATCTGACTCTTGATTTTGGCTTGGGTCATGATCTCAGGGTCGTGAGATGCAGTCCTGCATTGGGCTCTGCGCTCAGTGTTCAGGACAGAGACTGTTTATTTCTCTCCCTCTGCTCCTCTCCCACCTCTCTCTCTCTCTCAAATGAATAAATAAATAAATAAATAAATAAATAAATAAATAAATATCTTAAAAAACAAACAAACAAAAAAACCTCCCAACAGTGCAGGAAGAGATCACTTCATTGATGCAATCTTCCAAACATTTAGAGTTAATACTGATCCTTCTCAAACTCTTCTAATAAATAGAAAGGAACATATCTCAGATCACTTTACAAGTCCAACATTTTGTGAAACCAAAAGTAGACCAGGACACTATAGGAAAAAAACAAACAACAAAAAACAGAAGATGAAGGAGGAAGAAGAGGAGGAGGAGAAGAAGGAGAAGGAGAAGAGGAAGAGGAAAAAAAAGAAAAAGAGGGATGAGATCTACAGGCCACTATCCCTGATGAACATAGAAATAAAAATCTTCAACAAAATATTAATAAACTGAAATCAACAATACACTGAAAGGATCATACACCATGATCAAGCAGACTTTATTCTTGTGATACAAGGATGGTTCAACATACGCAAGTCAATGTTATACAATACATTAACAAAATGAAGGATATCATGTTTAACTTAGATGAAGAAAAAACATCTGACAACATTCAGCATTCATTCATGATAAAAACTTTCAATAAACTGGGTATAGAGGAAAAGTACCTCAACAATATAAAGGCCATATATGACAAGCTCACAGATAACATGATGCTCGATGGTGAAAAACTGACTTTTTCCTCTAAAATCAGGAACAAGACAGGTATGTCTACTTTTGCCACTTTTCAACATAATAAATTGCTCTAGACATTTAATTAGGCATGAAAAAGAAATAAAATGAATCCAAATGAGATTGGAGGAAATAAAACTGCCACTACTTAAAAATAACATAATTTTATATATAGAAAAGCCTAAATAGGGGCGCCTAGATGACTCAGTTGGTTGCACATCTGCCTTCAGCTCAGGTCATGATCCCGGGGTCCTGGGATCCAGCCCCCTCCCCTCCCTGCACAGCAGGGAGCCTGCTTCTCCCTCTGCCCATCCCCCCTCCCACTCATGCTCACTCTCTCTTCATGCTCTCTGTCTCTTTCAAATAAATAAATAAATAAATAAATAAATAAATAAATAAATAAATAAAATCTTAAAAAAAAATTAGAAAAGCCTAAAGAGTCCACCAAAAAACTGCTAGAACTAATAAATGAATTCAGTAATATTGCAGGATGCAAAGTCGATATACAAAAGTCAGTTGCATTTCTATACGCTATCAATGAACTATCCTAAAGAAAAATTAAGGAAACAATCCCATTTATAATTTTATCAGAAAATATAAAATACCCAGGAATAAATTTAATTAAGGTGGTGAAAGACCTATACTCTAAAAACTATAAAATATTGATGAAAGAAATTGAAGATGACACAAATAAATGAAAAGAGATACCATGTTCATGAGTTGGAAGGATTAATATCATTAAAATGTCCATCTACCCAAAACAACCTATAGGTTCACTGCAATCCCAATCAGAATTTCAATGGTATTTTTCACAGATATGGAAAACAATCCTAAAATTTGTGTGGAAACACAAAGATCCTGAATAGCAAAGCAGTCTTAAGGGAGGACATAGTTGGGGGTATTACATTCACTGATTTCAAACTATATTATCAAGTTATAGTATTCAAAACAGTATGGTATTGTCATAAAAACAAACACATAGATCAATGGAACAGAATAGAGACCAGAAATAAGATCATGCATATATGCTAAATTAATTTATGACAAAGATTCCAAGAATACAATGGGGAAAGGATAGTCCATTTAAAAAATGGTCTGGGAAAACTGGGCAGCCACATGCAAAAGAATGAAACTAGACTACTATCTTATACCATACACAAAAATCAACTCAAATTGGATTAAATTCTTAAAGATTAGAGGAAGATTAAAGACTTGAATGTAAGACCTGAAACCATACAACTCCTAGAATATATTATAGATGGTAAGATCCTAGACATTGGTCTTGGCAGTGATGTTTTCAGAGTTTGACACTAAAAGCCAAGGCAACAAAAGAATAAACAAATGGGACTACATCAAAATAAACAGCAAAAGAAACCAACAAAATGAAAAGGCCACCTACTGAAAGGAATAAAATATTTACAAATCATATATCTGATAAGGGGTTAATATACAAAATATAGATGGAATCCTACAACTCAGTGAAAAATATCCAAATAATCCAATTAAAAAATGGGCAGAGAAACTGAATAGATATTATTCCAAAGATATGCAGATGACTAACAGGTACTTGACAAGGTATTCAACATCAGTAATCGTTAGGGAAATAGAAATCAAAACCACAGTGATATATTACTTCATAACCTGTTAGAATGGCTATTATCCAAAAGATAAGAAATAAAAAGCATTGGCAAAGATGTGGAAAAAAGTGATCCCTTGTATACTGTTGGTGAGAATGTAAATTGGCAGAGCCACTATGGAAAATATATGGGATTTCCTCAAAAAAATAATAGAATGACAATATGATCTAGTAATTCCACTATTGGGTATTTATCTAAGAAAACAAAATCACTATCTTGAAAATAAATCTTCACTTTCATGTTCATTGCAGCATTATTTACAACAGTTAATATATGGAAACAACCTAAGGTGCCCATCATGGATGAATAGATAAAGAGAATACGATTTTATATATTTTAAATATTTATTAAAATAATTGTAGCTAAATATATAACTGTATAACTGATATTTTATCCAGTTTCCACAAATAGTAACTTCTCACAAAAATTATAGAACAATGTCACAATCAGGATATTGATACCTATATAATCCATGATTTTATTCAGATTTCTTCAGTTTTATTTGTATTCATTTGTGTGTGTGTATATATATGTAATTCTATTAATTTTGTCATATGTGTAGATTCATGGATTATCACAGTCAATAAATAGTATGATGATGGTGGATAAGAGGCTCCTGACTTTCCCTCCCCCTACTGATGCACTAAATATACAGCTACACATGGATCAGTTCCATTTGAGAGAAATCTGGAAACTAGTAGAATGATTCTAATGCATTGGACAACTGAGAAAACACTCACACTGAAATGGGTAGGAAAGGTTGAGATACACTCTAAACATGACCCCTAGCACAGTGCCTTAGAGTTGGGAGGGAACACTTAACTTTCAATTTTTTCCTTTATAGTGAATAGTTTGGATCACACATCCACTGCTCCAATTTCTAAGGCCAAGGGATGGATGGGTTTCCAAATTACTGGCTGTGATAGCTGTGATAGGGCTCAGCATTCCCAAGTCCCATAGGACCAAACTAAACAAAGAAGCAGTTTTTAAATGGGTGTGCAAGCACTTCCCGCAACTATACCATGGGCTTAGTGTAGAGAGAGCAGGCAAAAATACTCACTTCCTCTTTCTTCTTGGAAGGAGTTTGCACATGTTCATAGCTGCTGTCTGAGGATCTGCCTTCTAATCAGCCTTCATCTTCCTGGGTGCTGACTGGGATCTTCCAGGGAGTCTGAAAAAGCTAATGGGCAATTCTTCTGTAGTCTCCCTCCAGCTTCTTCCAACAACAAAACATCAGCTTCTCCCTGGAAGGATGGCCACACATCTAGCACCCCAACTTTAATGACTGCCATCCAATGGACAGACTCCCAAATCAACCAGCTCTTATAGTCAATAGGTCTTGAATTCATAACTCCCACAGGACTATAACAAACAAAGAAGCAGTTTTTAAGCAGATGTATGTATATTCCCTGCAGAAAAACACGGACCTCAGAGAAGAAGAAGGAGACAAAAACACACATCTCACAGTTTCTTTCTGGAAGAGACATGATGCATACTAATCTGTTGCCTGAGATTCTGGCTTCTAATCAGCCTACATGTGAGAGCTTACTGGAATCCTCCTAAGAACATGAAAGAGCTGGTGGGCATATGCAAACCAAGTCTCCAGCTTCCCCGTAAAAGAGGCTTTTTTTTTTTTTTTTTGCACATTTAGCACCCCAACTGTTAGGGCTGCCAAACAAGAAACTGGTTCCTAAATCACCTAACTCTGGGAGCTAATGAAACTTGGCATTTATGAGTCTGCTAGGACTACACATGTTAAAGAGGCAGTTCTGTATGGGTGCATAAGCATTTCCAGTGACTATTCCCTCTCTCTCAGCACAGAATGAGTAGGCAAAAGCACACAGCTCTTGATTTCCCCCTGATAGTGTTTGGGCTGCATATTTAATATCCGGAGTTTCCCAGCTGCTTACTGAAGATCAGGATCCCAAATAGCCTGTATCAGGGAGCTAAAGGCAGACAAGTAGTTGCTCTCCAGGAGCCTCAACAGGTGTGTGGGCATTTCCCAAAACTTTGAAACAGTGACAGGTTTAGCATACCCTGGAAGCCACTAAGAACAAACACAGCAGCTTGGACAAACACAAAGGTTTGAGAGACAACCAAGAGCTCAGACTAGGCTAATTGACAAGATTTATCTCCTCCATGATCCAGTCTGTCAAGGCTGGGAGAGATGATTATTTTATGTAATATGTGGGAACTAATGCAGAGTCTCAGGAAAAATAAACAAGCAAGGGAATATGTTCCAAACAAAAGAACAAAATGTTCAGAAACTGATCTTAAAGAAGCAGAGATGAGTTCATAACCCAAAAATAGTTCAAAATAACAGCCATAAAGATGCTCGCTGAGATAAGGAAAGAAGTGCATAAATAAAGTGAGAATTTCACCAACAGATAGAAAATATTAAAAGGTACCAAACACAGATCATAAGGCTGAAGAATATAGTTATTGAAGTGAAAAATTCGGCATAAGGGTTTAAGAGCAAACTACATCAAATGGAAGAAAAGATCAATGAACTCAAAGAGAGGAGAAATCATACAATCAGAAAATCAAAAAAGAAAAGAAGAATGAAAAATAGTGACGAAGCTTAAAGGACTCATGGGACACAATACATGCTTTATGGGTATCCCAGAGGAAGAGAGAGAGAGAGAGGGAGAGAAAGGGGGCAGAAAGCTTATGCAAAGAAGTAATGGCTGGAAACTTCCCAGAACTGTACAAAAAAAGAGACATACAGATGTAGGAAGACCAAATAATATCAAATAAGAGGATCCAAAGACCCATTAAAATGAAATTGTCAAAAGTTAAAGACAAAGAATCTTAAAAGTAGCAAGAGCAAAGTGACTTGCTATGTACAAAGGAACCCCATGAGATGAGTACTGGTGGATTTTTCAGCAGAAATCTAGCAGGACAGAAGGATTGGGATATATTCAAAATGCTGGAGAAAAAAATGCCAAACAAGAATACTTTACCCAGCAAAGTTGTCCTTTGAATTGAAAGAGGGCTAGATATTTTTCCAAAACAAGCTGAAGAAGTTCATCACCAACATGCCAGGCTTACAATAAATATTAAAGGGAGTTCTTCAAGCTGAAACCTAAGTATATTAATTAGTAACATCAGGTAAATAGAGTTAAATTTAGAAAACACTAATATTGAAATAGTGGTGTATAAATCACTTATAACAAAATTCAAAAGAAAAAAGCATTAAAATAACAATGGCTACAAAAATTTGTTCATGGATATGCAATATAAAAAGATATAAATTGTGATATCAAAAACATGAAATGTTGAGGAAGAGAATAAAAATGTAGAGCTTTTGTGTGCAATCAAGTTAAGTTGTTATCAGCTGAAAATAAGCTGTTTTAAGATATTTTATGTAAGTATCCTGATACTACAAAATAAAAAAACCTCTATAACTACACAAAAGATGAAGAGAACTGTATCAAAGCAGACATGAAAAAAAAAATCATCCAATCATAAAGAAATCAAGCAATAGAGGAAGGAACAAAAATATTAAAAAACAGTGAGAAAGCAATAAAAATGACAGCAATAACTCCACATCTATTAATAATTACTTTAAATATAAATGGACTAAATTCCCCAAATAACAGAGTGATTGAATGGATAAAAAAACAAGACCCAATTATAAAAGACTCACTTTAGCTTTAAGGACACACATAGACTAAAGTGAAAAGATGCACACACACACAAAAAAAATTCAATACAAATGGAAACAAAGAGAACAGAGAGAGCTATACTTACTCAGACAAAATAGAATTTAAGTCAAAAATTGTAATAAGAGACAAAGAAGGTCATTATATAATGATAAAGGTGTCAATTCATCAAGAAGGCATAACAATTACAAATATTTTTGCATCTAACATCTGAGCAGCTAAACATACAAAGGAAATATTAACAGATTTGGAGGGAGAAATAAACAACAATACAATAGGGCACTTCAAAACTTCACTTTTGTTAATGGATAGATGATCTAGGCAGAAAATTAACTAGGAAACAGTGGACTTGACTATGTAGTAGATCGGATGAATCTAATAGAAGCATACAACATTCCATCCAATAGCAGTGGAATACATATTCTTCTCAAGTAGACATAAAACATACTCCAAGGTAGATATTATGTTAGGTAGGCCATAAAACAAGTCTTAACAAATTTAAGATTGAAGTCATATCTAGTATCGTTTCTGACACAATGGTATGAAACTAGAAATCAAGTCCAGGAAAACTGAAGGAATTTTGGAGAATTGAAGGAATTTTGAAAAATTGAGGAAACTTGAAACATTCACAAATTCATGGAGATTAGACAACATGCTCCTGAACAAACAAGGGGCCAAGGATGAATTAATAGGGAATTTTAAAAAAAATATTGAGACAAATGAAAACAGAAACATACTAAAATGGAATGCAACAGAGCAACCCTAAGAGGAAAATCTGTAGCAATAAATGGACACATTAAGAAAAAAGAAAGATCTCAAATAATCTAAAAAAACCACAAGGAACTAGAAAAAGAAAAACAAACTAAGCTAAAGTCGGTAGAAGGAAGGAAATAACAAATACCAGAGTGGAAATAAATGAAGTAGAGACTAGGAAGGTGCTAGAAAAGATTAACAAAACTAGGAACTTTTTTTAAAGATACACCAAATCAATTACCTTTTAGCAAGAGAAGACTCAAATAAAATCAGAAATGAAAGAGGAGACATTACAACTGAAATGACAGAAATACTAAGAATCATAGAAAGCTACAATGAACAATTATATACCATATATTGGACAACCTAAAAGAAATGGGTAAATTTTTAGACACATACAACCTACCCACATAGAATCATAAAGAAATATAAAATCAGAGCAGAACAATCGTGAGGAGGGAGATTGATTTGGTAAATCATAAACCTCCTAACAAAGAAAAGCCCAGCAGCAGATGGGTTCCCTGCTGAATTTTATCAAACATTTAAAGAAGAACTAATACCAATGCCTCTCAAACTCTTCCCCAAAATTGGATAGGATCTAACACTTTCAAACTCATTTTACAAGAGCAACATTACCTTGATACCAAACCAGACAGGGGCATCGCAAAAAAAGAGAATTGCAGCTCAATATTCCTGATGAACATAGATGCAAAAATTCTCAGCAAAATGTTAGCAAACACAATTGAACAATACATTAAAAGGACCATACACCAAATCAAGTAAGATTTATTCCTGGGATGCAAGAATGGTTCAACATATACAAATCAATGAAAGTGATATACCACATTAACAAAATGAAGGATAAGAATCATATAACCATCTCAACAGATGTAGAAAATTATTTGACAAAATTCGACATCCTTTCATGACAAACACTCTCAATAAGTTGGATACAAATGGAATATACTTCAACATAATAAAGGTCATATATGCCAAACCCACAACTAACAATAGCTCAATAATAAAAAGCTTAAAGTTTTCCCTATAAAATCGGGAAGAAGACAATAATGCCCCTCTTGCCACTTCTATTTGACATAGTGCTAGAAGTCCTAGCTAGAGCAATGGGTAAGACAAAAGACCAAAATGCATTCAAAGGAAGAATTAAAATTATCTGTGTTTGCAAATGACAATATCATATACATAAAACCATAAAGACACCACAAAAAAAAACCTGTTAGATCTAATAAACTAGTTCAGTAAAGTTGCAGGATGAAAAATCAATACACAGAATGAATTGTGTTCCTATACACTAATTACAAATGATCAGAAAGAGAAATTAAGAAAATAATCTTATTTATAATAGGATCTCCCAAAATAAGATACTCAGGAATAAAATTAACCAAGGAGGTGAAAGATGTGTACGCTGACAATTATACACATTGATGAAGAAGACACCCAAAGTGATCTATAGATCAATGTAGTTTCTATCAAAATTTCAATGGCACTTTTTACAGAAATAGAAACAAAACAAAAATTCATTTGAAGCTACAAAAGACCCCAAATCTTGAGAAAGAAGAACACAGCAAGAGGCATCATATTTCTTTATTTGATATATGTTACAACACAGATGGACCTTTAAAAATTTTTGCTTATGGATAAAGAGGAACCCTCGTACACTGTTGGTGAGAGTGTAAATGGGTGCAGCAACTGTGGAAAACAGTACGGAGAGTCCTCAAAAAAATTTAAAAAGAATACTATATGATCCAGTAACTCCACAAATACTGGGTATTTACCTAAAGAAAATGAAAACACTAATTTGAAAAGATACATCACCCTTACATTTATTGCAGCATTGTTTACAATAGCCAAGATACAGAATTAACCCATGTCCATCGATAAATGAATAGATTGGTAGGTGAGGTATATATATTCAACGGACTATTACTTGGCCATAAAAAAGAATGAGCGCTGCAACAACATTTGCAACAATATGGATGGATCTAGAGGGTATTATACTAAGTGGAGTAATTCAAAGAAAGACAAATACCATATGATTTCATCTGTTATGTGGAATCTAAAAAACAAAACAAATGATCAAAGAAGCAAGCAAACAAAAAGTAGACTCTTAAAAGCAGAGAACAAACTGGTAGTTGCCAGAGGGGAGGTGAGGGGGGACAGGTAAAATACATAAAGGATATTAAGACATACAAACTTCTAGTTACACATAAGTAAGTCACAGAGATGAATAATACAGCACAGAGAATATAGTCAATAATATTGTAATGATGATGTTTGGTGACTACACTTATCAGTGGTGAGCACTGAGTAATGTATAGAATTGGTGAATCATGTTGTACACCTGAAACTAATATAACACTGTATGTTAATTATGCTTCAATAAAAAACAAAACCAAAAAAACCCAATAACAACAAAAATTTTTGCTTAGTGAAATAAGCCAGACACCAAAGGACAAATATTTCGATTCTACTTATATGAAGAACCCAGACTAGGCATATTGTAGAGACAAAGCAGAATACCATGAGTTGGTATTTGGGGAAAGGGGAAGTTATTATTTAATGGGTACAGAGTTCATGTTGGGGATGATGAAAGATTATTTTTTTAAGATTTTGGATATAGATAGTGGCGATGGTTATATGGCATTGTGAGTGTAAGTAATACCAACAAATTATGCACTTAGAGATGGTTACAAATGATATTATGTTATGTACTTCAGAAATCTTCCTGTTAACTTGGTCTATAAATGAATGAAATGCTTGGTTCACAACATTTTTCATTTAATATTCCCTACAGTTCTCAACTGAATTAGGAATTGAAAATTCTAGAGAGCACTAAAGTCAATATTACCTTATTTCTCTTCATACATTCTGTCTTTTTTAGAGATTGTAGAAATCTAGATTTTTTTAAGGACTATTTTAACCTTGGAAATTTAACATTTTCCACACCACTATGTCTTAAATGACCTGCAGAGTATAGTGAAACATACTTTTATGTACCTTCATGGGTCTTTTGTCACCTCAGTAGAGTTTTATTTAATTGCTTTTATCAGAGTTGCTTAGTTTCAGATGTGATCTTTTCATCCTCAGAAATTTCTACTTATGAATTTTAGTTTTATCTATATTTATTTCTTCCATATTTCCCATTTTCTTTCTTTGGATTTTATTTCCACTTTTTTAAAGTGTGCATTCCTATAGTTAAACCACTTATTTGGCTTTTTCCAGGGTAATTCTCATTGTAATTTCAACTGATATAAATTTTAATTCAGATATTGCATTTCAGTTTCCTGTGAACAAATCTCTTTTTAAATTCATCTCTTCTGGGGTGCCTGGGTGGCGCAGTCGTTAAGCGTCTGCCTTTGGCTCAGGGCATGATCCCAGCATTCTGGGATTGATCCCCGCATCAGGCTCCTCCGCTGGGCGCCTGCTTCTTCCTCTCCCACTCCCCCTGCTTGTGTTCCCTCTCTCGCTGGCTGTCTCTCTCTCTCTCTCTCTCTGTCAAATAAATAAATAAAATCTTAAAAAAATAAAAATAAATTCATCTCTCCTTTTTCATCTATTTATATTTAATCTCACAATTTTTGTCTGGCTACAGAAAAGTAATTGACTAATTTATTTTAGTAAATGTGCTGAAGGTGGTTCCTGTAAAGATAAATATTCTCTTCACCTTGTAATACAGACTTTCTGGACTCCCTTTTAACAAGGAGAAATCTATACACACATAGCAATTCCCTTCAGAAAGCTTGCTGTTCACATTGTGCTATCCCCCGCCTTGGATCCTATCAAATTGGCACCCAAGAGATGCCCTTAATATATCTGATTATTGTGTTTCATTCTAACCCATTGCTTTTCACAGTGGGCTGCATATCTGTTGAGATGTTTTAAGGTAATGCATTTAAGTTTCAACTTTAGAGATTCTGACTCAGAAGTTCTAGGGTTTTACAGATTCTACAGGAGATGGTGATACATAGATAGAATTGAAAGCCATTGTCAGAGTTCAATTTCAAGGGTCTATCAACATTTTATCTAGTGTGTCTATTCTTTGGAAATGAGCTCTTCGACTTGCCCAACAACTAACTTCTCTGATATGTAATTACATGCAAAAAGACAGGCTAAAATAGGTATAAACAATACTCTATTTTCTTAGAAAGATGTACTTACTAAGTAGAATTAATCCTTTCAATTTACCTGTTTACTATATATTAGATTACTGGAGTGTATAGATAAAGAAAAATAGATGAATACACACATACATACATACAGTTATAAATATATTTGTATAGTGTAGAAGAAAAAGAGAATTGCCAGATCTATAGATTTTTTTTTCTTTTTTTTTGGCCAAAGTACCCCAGTTACACCACTGAGGGGTCCTTGTCTGGAAAAGCCAGTTAACCTCCTGGAAAAGGTCTCTATTTTGTCACCTTTCAACTGAAACAGTTTTATAACACATATATAATAGAAGTGTCTGCATATAGTGCAAGACATGTCATGAGAAATGCATTGAATGTCTATTACATGCCAAGGTACTTTCCCAGGATATTCAGTTTGTTGTGAGAGTAGAATATGTAAATAAGGAGAAAAAAACCCATAAACTCAATGAGCACATGTACACATAGTACATTTTTAGAATACTTTGAGGTGTGGGACCACAGGGAACAATTCTTGGAAGAGTTTACAATTGGATTTTCTTCTTGCGGTATTTCTTTATTCAAGTGTTATGTAATACAGTCTAACACTGATAACAGTTAATGTCTTTTGTGAAAGACCAGATCCAATGGAGCAATGCAAACAGGTAATATAGTATTGAACTTGTGTAACATTCCAAAGGGCCAAAGCACATGTATGCTTCACTATCATTAAAACTCTGTATCCTAAAAAATAACTCTCTATAAATGAAATTCTATAATTGCAGTATATCTCTCATAATAAATATATTTTTATAAAAATTACATTTTGACTAGTAGGCCTGGGCCACTATTATGGTATTATTTTGAATTCAGACTTTGAGAAAACTTGTTGAATTTTACCCATATTGTTATAGCAATCCAGTACGAACTGAGGTTTCTCCAGTGGGGAGGAGAAATCATATAAATCACAGTAAAATAAGGCATGGGTATAGGACTTAATGTTATGATTAAAAATGTATTTTGTAGTTTCAATTATCCATTTCAGAGAAGTACATATTGATTTTTCAATATACGATATGTGTATATGTTGGGACAAAAGCAACATCAACACTCATAGATAAATTTTTATTGAATACCTATGTTCCCTTTAGAATTGGAGCTTCAGAAATCAATGAGATATAGGCCCAACTCTTAAGGAGCCTGCCTATACTTCTTATTGAATTAAAATGTTTTCTCAAAATAAACCTACTACCTCATGCATAGTTAGTGGTAGGTTTGGCTTTTTTTTCCTTCCTTTTGCTGCTTTCCAATACACTTGAGGCTTATGGTATCTGGGAAGCAAAATAAAACTCACAAAATTGGCAAATTAATCTGGTTGTTTCAATTTATATAGAAGTTTTGATTAAATGGGTTCATAGTGTTTCAGTCCCATTGATTACTTCCTTCTGTGAACATCTAATACAGTATTTTGTTTCATCATTCATTCAATAATTATTGGAAATGTTGTATAGCCCTACTATAAAAAAAAAAAAAAACATAGACCTCTGAGTCAGGAAATTTGGGTTTGCTTTTGGACTGCAGGAATCACATAGTTATGTGAAGTTATGTGAAGACTTAGTTTCATCATTTGGAAGATGGACATAGCAATAGGACTTAATTCTTAAGATTGCCTAGGAGAATCATATGAAGTAATAGATGTATTGTTTTTAGTGTCCTGGTAGAAACATAGAAAGCGTGCCCCAAAATGTTAACTAAACGAGTGACCATACAATTTATTGTCAAACCTTTGAGATACTTTTGAGAGCAAAAGGAGAAGAGTATTAATAAATATACTGGGACAACAGGTACAAATTAGAACCACCCAGGGAAAAAATGGATGCAAGCCAGACTAATAAAAACTACACTGCAGACACTCAAAGTCAACAATTCAAAATCCTTGTGGGACTGTTTTCAAAGTTACTCTTCATCTCCCTGGTCAGGTTCCCTATCTAGAGACCTGCATTCTATACATTGTTAGTGGCATAATCACTAACCTAGTCTCTCAACATAAACCTAAGAACTGTTTAAGTCTCTGAATTCCCCACTGGGTTTATCAACTAGTTGAAAAGTAAATCAATTTTTAATATTTATTGACAATGTCTTCTCTTCTCCAATCTTACATCTCCTGTTGAACATTTCCTCAAATGTGAATTAGTGAAGAAGCCTTCATTCACATTGCTGAAAATGAATGATCTAGAACATCTATCTTAAGAGACTTGTCTTCGTCTGTTCAAGCTGCTATAACAAACTTACCATAAACTGGATGGCTTAAACAACAAATATTTATTTCTCACAGTTTTAGAGTCTGAGAAGTTTAAAACCAAGATGCCAGCAGATTCCGTGTCTGGCGAGAGCCTGCTTTCTGGTTCACAGATGCTGCCCTTCCTTAATGTTCTCATATGGTGGAAAAAGATAGCTCTCGGGGGTTTCTTTTATAAGGACATTAATCCCATTTTTGAGGGCTCCACTTCCAATACCTAATTACCTCCTCCACACCCTACCCCCAAATACCATCACATTAGGGGTTAGGATTTTAGCATATGAATTTTGGGGGGACACACAGAATCAGTCACATTCCATTCCTAGCACCCCAAAATTTATTCTGTCTTCTATGGAAAACACATTCATTTCATTCCAATGGCCCCAAAAGTTTTAACTCCTTTTAGTATTAACTCTAAAATTCCAAATATCATATAAAAATCATCTAAGTTAGATGGTGTGAGACTCAAGTTATGATTTGTCCTGAGGCAAATTTTCTCTTGAGCTGTGAACATGTGAAATCAAACAAGTTATGTGCTTCCAAAATACAGTGTGAGGCAAGCATAAAATAAAGCATTCCCATTCCCAAAGGATGAAATATGAAAGAAGAAAGGGATAATGAGTCCCAAATAAGTCTAAAATCTAACCAAGGAAATTCCACTAAATTTCATTAAACATTAAGGCTAAAAAATAATCCTCTTTGGCTGGATGCTCTGCCTTCCAGACTCAGTGTGGCAGAGACCCCACTTTCTGGACCCACTGGAGTGGAGATGCTGTTTGTTGGACCCACTGGATAACAATGTCGCCCTCACAACTCAATGGGGTGCTGTCCATGTGGTGGTTCTCTGAGATGTCCCCACCCAGGCATGCTTCAGTTGTCAGGATTGGGGTTGCACCTTCTGGGCTCCACCAGGTGGCTCCATCCCCACAGCTCCTCTGGGTGTTGGTCTTACCCTTTGAAACTGAAGCGGAGGCAGCCTTGTACCCCAGGGCCTATGCACTCTAGGTCTTTGGTGGGAGTGGCAGCCCTGATGATCTCTGAATCACCTTTGGGATCCTTCTCTTGAAGAATAGTGTATTTTGCACCCAAATAGCTCTATGGTCCTGTTTTTAGAGTCTAAGAAGTCTGACAGTCTTTCTGCATTTTGTCCCATTTTCTCAATTTCCTTTAGTCCCAGCAATGTCTCTATTGATATAACCCCATCCCCATCCCTGGCCTCAGCTGAAGTGGCTGATGAGGTCCATGTTTCACACACACACTAATCTCCTTATAAATGATAAGTCAGTCATACCCTTAGTGTTCGCTTCCAAACATGCTTTCTCATTTTTTATAATATGGACAGGATAAAAATTTTCCAAATCTTTAAGTTCTGGTTCCTTTTTACTTAACAATTCTATTCTTCCATTCTGTTCTCACATTTTATGAAAGCAGTCAGATGGAACCAAGCCACTCCTTCAACATTTTGCTTAGAAATCTCAACTAGATTTCCAGTTTGATCGCTCAAAACTACTACTTTCCACAAAACACTAGAACACAAAGGCAATTCAGCCCTTTATTTCACTTTATGACTAGGATTGCCTTTTTTCCAGTTTCCAATAATATGTCTCTCATTTTCAGCTGAGATCTCATCAGAATGGACTTTACCAACATTCTACTTATGGTTACTTATTTTCTAATAAGATGGAAGCTTTCACTGTAGCTCTCTTTTGTTTTTTGTGTCCTGAACTCTCATGAGAATCACCTTTAAAACTCTGTTCATGGGGCGCCTGGGTGGCTCAGTCAGTTAAGCATCTGCCTTCAGCTCAGGTCATGATCTCAGGGTCCTGGGATCGAGTCCCATATTGTGCTCCCTGCTCAGCAGAGAGTCTGTTTCTCCCTCTCTCTCTGACTTTCCTCCCCGCTTGTCCCCTCCAAAAAAATTTTTAAAAATAAAATTAAATTCTGTTCATGCGAATTTAGGCTTTTTCGGGCATGTGCCTCAAAACCCTTCCAACTTCTACTCTCTACCCAGTTCCAAAGCTGTGTCCACATTTGTACGTATTTGTCACAGCAGCACTTCCCACTTCTCCATAACAATTCTGTCTTAGTTCATTTAGGCTGCTATAACAAAATATCACAGACTGTTTGGCTGAAAAACTAGACATTTATTACAGTTTTGTTCTTTGGGAACTCCAAGATCAACATGCTAGAGGATTTAGTATTTGGTTGGACCCACTTCCTGGTTCATAAACAGGTTCATTCTTTTGCTATGTCTTCACATAGTGGAAAAGAAAAAAAGAGAGAGTGCTCTGGCGATATAAAGACAATAATCCCATTCACGAGGGCTTCACCCTCATGGTCTAATTACCTCCCAAAGGCCCCATCTCCTAATACCATCACATTAGGAGTTAGAATTTCAACATGTGAATTTTGGGGAGACACAAACATTCACTCCACAACAATACTATAAATATAGAATTCGTAAATTATTAAGTATCTTCCTAGATTTATAAATCATACATACACACACATTTTGCAGTATGTGTTTTTTGTTTGTTAAATTTGTGAAAAATGCCTGATACCCCCAAAAGGTTTACATCCACCTGCCAAATATGTCTTTCTGGAAGTTATTTTGCATGAATAGATAGCTTTTTATAACTCTTACCTATATCACAGACTGCATCTCCTACCTTTCTCTGCTTCAAAACATGTATTGATGCAACATAACATCATTCCCTACACATACTTCTTATTTTACATCTCTTGCCTTTTTTAAAGATTTTATCTACTTATTTGAGAGAGAGAGAGTGAGAGAATGCACAGAAGAAGAGGGAGAGGGAGAAGCCGACTCCCTGCCGAGCAGGGAGACAAGTGCAGGCTGGATCCCAGGGCCCTGAGATCATGACCCGAGGTGAAGGCAGATGCTTAACCAACTGAGCTGCCCAGGTGCCCACACCTCTTGCCTTTGGGGCATTTTGTTATCCCTCCCTTAGGAATGATCTTTTCTGATTATTTAATAGAGAAATTCTATGTATCTTTCAAAACAAAGTGCAAATATCTTGTCTCTCAGAAAGACTCTGTGTAATAGCTTATCTATTTAAATTTATATTTCACAAGTTGATGTGAGGAATTATGTATCATTTGTATTTATGTATTCAATAGCATGTGCTAATATCATTTGCTTTATATAACAAGAGCACAGCACTATGCCTAGCACACCTGGGACTGCTAAATGACCACAGCAGGACAAATAGTTGTATAATTGAGGGAATTCTGAAAAAACAAAAACAAAAACTATGATGTTGCTGAGATGGCTCTATCTTATTGCCCGTTAGCTACAGCAGTGCTCACAGCCTCTGAAAGCCTGATTTCTGTGGCGGAATCCCAGAAGTCTGACAACTTTTCTTCATTTCATTTAATCACTACCCCATTTAGACCAAGAGAATAGTGTTACTGCTGGTATAATAACATTTTCAAAAATCTTGTTGGCCTTTTTGGTGAATGTTAAGGGAATCCACACCACTAGACACAAAAGCTCTCCACAGATCCTTCCTGGATAGCCTCTTACTTATCTGCCGAAATGACTGATTGAATCTAAAGTCCCATGCCTAATTTTTTCTCTACATTCAAAATTTGGTATGGTCGTCAAAATACACATGTGCACACAGACATACACACAAACAACCTAAATACAGTAATTCGAAAGGAGAGACTGAAACATTTCTCAAATGCAAATGGAATGCCGGTAAATACAGACACACGAGAATATATTTAGTACAGCAGTAGTGGGGAGGACCAGAAGAGTTTGCAGATGTCAAAAGAATGAAATTGGACCACTTTCTTATACCTACAGAAAAATAAATTAAAAATGGATCAAAAACCTAAATGTGAGACAGAAAACCATTAAGATGCTAGAAAAGAACACAGACAGTAACTTCTTTGACATCGGCCATAGCAACTTTTTACTAGATATGTCTCCTACAGCAAGGGAAACAAAGGCCAAAATAAATGACTGGGACTTCAGCAAAATACAAATCTTCTGCACAGCAAAGGAAATAATCAACAAAACTAAAAGGCAGCATTTGGAATCGGACAAGATATTTGCAAATGACATATCTGATAAAGGGTTAGTATCCCAAATTTATAAAGAATTTATAGAACTCAACACCCTGAAACAAATAATCCAATTAAAAAATGGGTGGAAGGCATGAATAGACATTTCCCCAAAGAAGACATCGAGATGGCCAACAGACACATGAAAAGATGTTCAACAATGCTCATTATCAGGGAAATACAAATCAAAATTACAATGAGATATCACCTCACACCTGTCAGAATGGCTAAAATTAACAACACAAGAAACAACAGGAGTTGGTGAGGTTGTGGAGAAAGTGGAACGCTCTTATACTTTTTGTGGAAATGCAAACTGGTGCAGCTACTCTGGAAAACAGTATGTAGGTTCCTCAAAAAGTTAAAAATAGAACTACCACATGACTCAGCCATTGCACTACTAGGTATTTAACCCCAAAATACAAATATAAAAATACTAATTTGAAGGAGTACATGCACCCCAATGTTTATAGCAGCATTATCTACAATAGCCAAATTATGGAAAGCCCAAATGTCCATTGACTGATGAATGGATAAAGAAGATGTGGTATAAAGAAGTGTGTGTGTGTGTGTGCACGCGTGCACATTGTAATATTACTCAGCCATCAAAAAGAATGAAATCTTGCCATTTGCAACAACATGGATGGAGCTACAGAGTATTATGCTAAGCTAAATAAGTCAGTCAGAGAAAGACAAATACCATATGATTTCATTCATATGTGGAATTTGAGAAACAAGGTAAATGATCATAGAAGAAAAAGAGAGGCAAACCATGAAACAGATTCCTAACTATAGAAAACAAACTGATGATACCAGAGGGGAGGTAGGCGGGGGTGGTGGCGGTTAAAGAGTTGATGGGGATTAAGGAGGGCACTTGTTGTGATGAGCACCAGGTGATGTATGTTAAGTGTTGAATCACTTAATTGTACATTTGAAATTAATATTACACTGTATGTTAACTCACCGGAATTTAAATAAAAACTTCTTAAAAAAGACAAAATGTTAAATTTTTGAAAAAATACATATGGAATTTTAGTGTATAACCAGAACTTTCAAAACAAAGTGGGGAATGAAAACCATACTCTCATTCAAAGTTCCAGAAAGTTTCAGAAAGAGAAAAAAGAGAGAATTAAGATAGATATAATGATGATATGTAAGCAAATATCTGTACATGTGTTCCCAGTATTTACTCACTCACCTTCAGTGTGATGGGGAAAAATACTACAGGTTGGAACCAAAGAACTGGGTGAAGACTGACTGACTATATTGTAGGGTCAGAACACCTAATGTGGATATAATGCCAGGGGCAAAGTCTTCTATGATTTAACATGTGAAAGCTTCCCTTGTTACACCTGTCAGTTTTCTATTCACACTACAATTAAGTTATGAGTACATTATTGTTTACATCCAATGTCAACCATCCAATTGTACAATAAAGAAATCTGGTAGGTGTCTACAAAAATTATCCTTTAAAACTATCTATACTAAAACTATATATCCTTTATTCAAAAATAAGTACAGACAACTAAAGACAAGCTGATGAATAACTTAAAATAACAAATAGAAGGACCAATGTGGCAACAGTAATTAATGCTGAAGGGAATTGAGATAATTCAGGAATAGAAGAAAACTTTTAAAACAATTCTAATTAGGGGTGCCTGGGTGGCTCAGTCGTTAAGCGTCTGCCTTCAGCTGAGGTCATGATCCCAGGGTCCTGGGATAGAGCCCTGCATCAGGGTCCCTGCTCAGTGGGAAGCCTGCTTCTGCCTCTCCCACTCCCCCTGCTTGTGTTCCCTCTCTCTTGGTGTCTCTTTCTGTCAAATAAATAAATAAAATCTTAAAAAAAAACAATTCTAATTAATACAGAATTCTATATTAATTTTAAAAAATAGTATTCAGAAATTTGCTGCATTTAAAAGTTCAAGGATTGCTTATATTAACCAAAAACAACTACAAAATGCTTACAGCAACTTTATTTAAAAATCCGAGGGGTGCCTGGATGGCTCAGTCAGTTAAGCATCCAACTCTTGATTTTGGCTCAAGTCAAGATGTCAGGGTTGTGAGATCGAGCCTTGGTGCTGAGCGTGGAGCTTGCTTAAGATTCTCTCTTCCTGGGGCACCTGGGTAGCGCAGTCCTTAAGCGTCTGCCTTCTGCTCAGGGCATGATCCCGGCATTCCAGGATTGAGTCCCACATCGGGCTCCTCCTCTGGGAGCCTGCTTCTTCCTCTCCCACTCCCCCTGCCTGTGTTCCCTCTCTCGCTGGCTGTCTCTCTGTCACATGAATAAATAAAAATCTTAAAAAAAAAAAAAAGATTCTCTCTTCCTCTCCCTCTGCCCCACCCCACTCACATGCTTTCTCTCCCTCTAAAACAACAAAATAAAATAAAATAGAATTGCCCAAAACTGGGAAAAGTATTTTTCTTACTAGCAGCGTGGATAAACTCTAATTTATTTGTATAGTGTAATAATATACAACAACAAAAAGACTGAACTACATCTAATATCATAAATGAATCTCACAGACATGATAAATAGTGAAAAGAAACCAGAACAAAACCAACACATATTCTATAATTCCATTCATATGCATTTCAAATTTAGGTAAAACCTATCTATAATAATAGACGTTCAAATTACGACTACCTTTAGAAGCATTAGATATTCACTGGGAGGAAGAATGAGGGAGGCTTCAGAGTGTAAAAATAGCATATATTTTGATCGGGAATTGGATATATCTATATTCATTGTTTATATCACAACATATATATTATAGTTAATAAGATCTCACTTCTTGGGTATGCCACTTTATAACTGTGTGATTTCAGGCTAATTATTCTGTCTAAATTCTAGTTTCCTCCCAAGTAAAGGTGGATTAACACTACTCATAGAGTACAATCACTTGAAGTAAAGGAATATAAAGTTAAAGGCATAAACTAATGTCTGGCACATAGTAAGTACTCAATAATTAACATATATTTCTAATATGTGATAAACCAAAACATTTTTGTTTCAGTTAAATAAATGTAAGCCTCAAAAAATTCACTTGATTGTTATAAGAGTCTGAAAATAATGTTCAGTATTAAATTTGTAACAATGCAAAATAACAAATAATTTGCATCAAGAAGACTAATTATGCTAGTTGAGATTTTCCTGAATAGATGTTTACTCTCAGTTATTTTTCAAGAAATTATTCTTTACTGTAAACGCTTGGCTATGACATTATGTAGAGCAAAAAACAAACAAACAAACAAAAAAACCACCCGAAAACATAAAAAAACGAAGAAACAACTCAGACATATACGTCATTCCAAGGACAAAATGTTAGACTTATCTCTTACTAAATTATAGTTTTGCAAGATTACTTACTTTTAGTATATATATTAAACATATAATAAAAACATTTATTTTAGTTAATGAAATTTATATGCACATGAAATTGAAATATTTAATGACCCATCTTTATTATATCACGTCACTTCAGCTGCCATGTTCTTCGTATCCGCCATTACATAACTTTTCCCCCTTTTCAAAATGCAGCCTAAAATACAAAATTCTCACTGTGAATTTCAAACTGTAACTGTAATTGACCCTTACATGCATTCTTTGTGATACTTCTACATCTAGAAAAGATCATTGTTTAATCATTACATAATTGATATCTCCATTCCTTAAATTCATTATGCATTAGATATTGCCATTTCTTACATTCCTACCCTAAGTCTCTTTTCCTCTCATTTTATATATTGTTTCAACCCCATATCTTTATTAACTATATATTGGTGATGCCCAATGTTTTGGCCTTCAAACTGGACACATTTCTGAATTTGAGAACTTTATTTTTAACATAATTGTTCTCCACTTGAGCTTTCTAGAGATACTTTTATTAAGCTCAAAATTAAATGTACTTTCTCATCAAACGTGTTCCTCTCTTTTGGTATTCTATTACAATAAATGGCCACAGAAGTCTCCCAACCACCCATTAGCCAGAAATACAGAAAGGTATGTAATATATATATACACATACACAACTTTTACTTTCATATTGAACTAGCCCTTAAAATTGTAGGGACCGTGCTCCCATTTCCACCATATCACTTGTCTTCTGCCTTTCATTTACTACCTGAAGCACTGCAGTGCCCTTTGACAGACATTTCTGCCCCAGGCTTCAGTATCCCCAATCTATTCGTCTCTACAGCTAGAATCACACATTGTAAAAGTGTAACCCACCTCCTTAGAATCCCTCGATTTTTCCTCATCACTTTAAAAATAAAAACTTTATGTAATATAATAAATATAAAATATAAACTTTGTAACAAATACAAAGCACATTTCAGTTTTCTATCCCTCTCCAAATCTTTCCACAGGACAATAAAGTAAATGCTGAAGATAGGACTGCCTAAATGTGGCAAATTCTCTCATATCTCTCTTTCTACACCAGGGTATCTCTGCATGGAGCAACCATCCTTTGATTTTTTTCCCTCTCCCATCAGTCCAATCGATATGTTAGTGATGGCATTCTATGTGCCAAATATTATTCTGTGTATTAAGTCACCATGGTTCTTCTTATGACTCGTCTATTACCCTGCAAGACTCAAGTCATGTTTGTATCCTCTAAAGTCATTCCAAAAGCCTTTTCTGATCAAGATTATTTTCATGATGACTCATTTCCCTCGTTAATGCTAAATCATGGCTTATTGATGGAGGGGCAGTCAGTAAGTCTTAATAAATTCCCTCAGCATCCTGAAATATTTCAAAAATAGATACTGTAAGTACAATCAGCAAAATGACTGGGGAAATAGCAGCTTAAAACAAGTCTCCTAACTCCCCATCACCACCTCTTCCCAACCTAAGCTTCTCCTATATAGAAAATTTAGAGCCACCACAGCCCTGATCATACTGCATCACAATTGTTAGTTTATTTTTTTAAACCCTAATATCATTTGAACTCTTCAAATTTTGATTTCTTCAAGCAATATGTAACTTTCTTGGCAACAAAGCCCATATATTTTTTACATATAAAAGTAAATATATAGAAGTAGTGTGAAAATTAGAAAGCATCTAGTCCACTATCCAAAGTAAATGACAGGGAGAATCTGTAACTTGTCCAAGAATGAAAGTCTGTGTGGATTATAAAATGTTGGAATACTTTGATGTACACAATTACTTACATGTAAAAGAGAGGAGGTACACAAGACAGCTATGACTTCTCTAAAAGTCATGACATATAGAATTGACATTGTGTTTTAAAATATTTGTATATTAAAATTTCCATAAAAACTAATAGCTAACTGGGGCACCTGGGTGGCTCAGTCGGTTAAGCGTCTGCCTTCAGTTCAGGTCATGATCCCTGGGTCCTGGGATCGAGACCCATGTGGGTCTCTCTGCTCAGTGAGGAGTCTGATTCTCCCTCTCCATCTACCTACCCCCCCCACTCATGTGTGTACTCTCTCTCTTTCTCTAAAATAAATAAATAAAATCTTTAAAAAAAAACCTAATAGCTGACTAAGTTGTATATTCTAAAGAAAAATACACTTCAAAAAAAATTGAGCATGATACACAGAAAAAACTTATATGAGTAAAAACAGAAATATATTAGCAATATTTTTGAAAAGCATATTCTTGTCATCAAATCAAGAAACCATTAATATGCAATCACTTTATTGCATATTCTAATTACTCAATTTCCTTAAGATACATATGTCCTTCTAGAACATATGTAACTAATTAGACTGTATATTTGCCCATTCCCACTTACAATTCACACTCTGGTCAATACTGGAATGCTTACTAAGTGCTAGGCACTGTGCTTTACATTTCACATGCATTATTGATTTCATTTTAATTTTTCCTTAAAATCACCAAGAGCCCTATAGACTGAATATCTGCATTTCCCCCAAATTCATAAGGCAATGGAGAAAAAAAGGGTTTTCTTTCTCTCCACCATGTAAACACTAACACCCTGTAATACAGTGTGAAGGAAACTGTCTGCAAGCCAGGAAGCAGATTCTAAGCAGGAATCAAATCTGTCAGCAACTTGATCTCAGACCTCCCAACCTCCAGAACTGTGAGAAATAAACGTCTATCATGTAAGCTACCCAGTCTATGGTGTTCTTGTTATATAACAGCCAAAACTGACCTGGAAAAAAATTAGTACTTGGAAGTGAAATGTTGCTGTAAAAAATACCTTAAAATGTGGAAGCGGTTTTGGAATTGGACATAATTACCTTAGCAGGAACATTGCCAGTTTAAACTGAAGGGGGCAGAGAGAGGACAAAATGTCTCAAGAAAGGCTGTGGGCTTCTCAGGCCCTACACTACCAGTTCATAAAGCTATTTGGCTGCAAACATACACTATACTTTGAAACATGGGAAGAATGACCCCAAAGTCCTTTCTGAGATCCTCAGGGCTCCCACTCCCACCACAGGTCCAGAATATACAAGCTCATGGACTTCCACATCAGTTTAACGGTTGGCGCTGCTGGCCAACAGAGCACTGCTGGCCACGATGGCTTGATCCTCATTCAACAGTGCCACAGGGGTGTGACTCCTACCTCAATGGGTCCTGAAGGTATAACTGGAGAGGCCGTTTTCAGGCAACAGGCTTGAGCAATGGAAAATTGATCAAGGCAAGGGGGCCCACAGCAACCACCAAGCTGAATGCCCATAGGATCATTAAGCGACCCACCCCAAAATAGCCATTGGCCCTAACTAACCAATGGACTACTTACAACCAGGCACAGTTACCAAAAAAGGAAAATTCCATATGTTCCCATATCCCTCCCTCCGTATAACTGTGGCTCCTATGACTGCCTGGTGGCAGACAGTCTCACCTTCGCTGTCCTACCCCCTATGGTGTATTCAATAAACTTCTATCTCCTTTGTTCTGTCTCTGGTGATACCTTTATCGGGGGGAGGAATACTGGCTTCCACCAACTGGGTCACCCCACATCTGGGGGCTCCCATCCAATGGGGAGAGACACCACAGTAACTGCCACCCCAATTTTCAAAATGCTGTAATTGAAATTAGACCCTCTACCTAACAGAGCCCCTTAAAATGCACTTGACAATGATACCCTCTATTTAGAAACAGTAGGTTCTTTTCTGAGGCGCTGAAGACTAACTGTTGCTACTTTAGACCTTTTCTTGTTTCTTAAATCCATTATAATCTAGTATCACATTCTAACTTTCAGAATAGTGTCAGCATTCTCTTCCACATCCTCTTTGTACTTGAAGTCATTCCTTTCACCCAGATGCCTTCTTTCATCCCTGCCTGTTGATATTCAGTGTCTCAATCTTCAGAAGTCATTCTGTCATTCAGATTGAAGCACACACCTTCCCTTACCAGTTCTCTGCAGCTACATTTCACTGTCGCTTCTTCAACAGAGAGATACATTGCATTCGGTAATCAATTTGATTTCATTAAGATATATTTACTTGTGGCCTTGTTTAATATCCTCATAAATACTTATTCCAAATCTCTAAAGAGAGATTTTATTTACTGTGACATCTAAGACCCAAATAAGAAAACATGCCCACAGATAAATATATGTATATATGTTGAGTTAGGACTCTAGCTTTCTTTGGATTTACATTTGCACAGTATATCTTTTTCTATTCTTTCACTTTCAGTTTGTGAATGTCTTTAGGTTTGAAGGTTCTTGAAGACATCAAGGGTCTTGATTTATATCCATTCAGCCGCTCTATGTCTTTTCATTACAGAATCCAGTCCATTTTCTTACGTGTGTGTTTTTTTCTTCAATGAGATGTTTAGATTCCTTTCTCACTTTCTTTTGTGTATTTACTATCAACTTTTTTCTCTGTGGTTACCATGAGCTTTTTGTTTGTTTGTTTGTTTTTTTCTGGAAGATTTCCACTGTCTTAGTGTAGCTTTTTTTCCACTTCATTTGTGTAACATTTTAATTACTGCATTAGAAGTTTGAGCATCTGTAATTTCTCTCTGAGCTTACCCTTCACATTTAGATAAACTTAAGGGATTCCCCCCCATTTTAATACTTCATAAATAATTAAACAAAATTTTGGAGAATTTAATTCAATCTAGGCATAATTAACATCAATCTCTGCCAGACATTTTCTAATTTTGTGGTTATCAGGCTGATTGTAGCAAGATATGGTTGTTGCTTTATTTTAGGCTAATAACCTAGATAACTAAACAGTCAGCTAGTGGCATGTAAATATTAACACTATTCATATAATTCTATAGGAAGGAACTCTATAGGAGGAAAACTGATGAGTTTTGAAAGGAGCAGGGAAACATGTTATAATTATTATTGATATTTTGCAATTGATAATATAGGCTTTCTAATGACAACAGAAGATATTTCTGGAAATATTGGTTTCAGAGTCTACGAAATAGAGCTTTTTTAATGAAAGTAGTTGATGTTGTTTAGAGAACACCTTTATAAAAAAGTATTTATTATTTATTAAATGCAATGGCTGTTATGCCTTTCATTCATGCATTCAAAGGTAATTTACTAATCAGGAATATTCAAATTCACATTTGTCATATCTACTAGAAAATATGTAGTTTTGAAGAAAAAGGTTTTGTCTATTGTACAGTTTTAAAAACTAAATGTTTTGATTAATCGTTAATTATTCCTACATAAAAGAAGCAGCTTAATGTATTAAAAGTGAAAATGTAGTTTATTAAGGTTTATTTTTATTTACAAAAATAATTGTTATTTTCTATTTTTTTCTATATCCATCTATCATTTGCTTATTCTGTATTTATAGATAACATTGACTTAATAGCTTTGAAAGCGAAAACCTACAGAATTACAAGCTTTTAAAGTCCAAATTTTTAAAAGAATATGTTTGTATTATACATCAATGTCATTGAAATAAAACCTGATTTGTTTGTACTTTACTACCTTTTAAATTAATTTTCAAACTTATGTCATCATAGGTCATTGGAATTTCCCTTTCTCTAGAGTGAGACTAGTAGGTTGTAGGTTGAATCACGTAAGGTGTTGAATCATAATCATTCATAGGGCTGTTCCTCTGAACTGAATTTTGACCTTCCAATTTATATGTTGAAGCCCTAATGCCAAATGTGATGGTATTTGGAGATAAGGCCTTTGGGAGGTAATTAAGTTTAGATGAGTTCATGAGGGCGGGACCTGTAAACATACAGTGAGAACATGGTCCTCTACAAGCCAGGAAGAAAGTTCTGACCATGTTGACCATGTTGGCACTTTGATTCTGGACTTCTTAGTCTCTAGAATTGTAAGAAATTGGTTTCTCTTAAAAGTTACCCAGGCTATGGTATTTTGCTGTAACAACCTGAGCTAAGACAGATTTTGGTACTGAGTAGTTAGGGGTTATTAAAAACTACTCAAAAATGTGGAAGCAGCTTTGGTACTGGGTAATGATTAAAGTCTGGAAGAATTTTGAAATCCATGCTAGAAATACGGACATTAAGAGAGATCCTGGTGAGAACTCTAAATAAATAAATAAATAAATAAATAAATAAATAAATAAATAAATAGCATTAAAGAGAAAGTTTACAACTTCTTTGAGAATTCATAAATATCATGTACAGTATGTTGATTAGAAATATGGTTGTAAGTGTTAAAGGCCATTCTGGTGCAGTCTCAGATAGAAGTACACACATGTTATTGAAAACTGTAAGAAAGGCAATTTTGTTACAAAGTGACAAAGAACTCAGCTGAATTATCTGTATGTTTTGGGGTTTTGAGGAAGGTAAAACTTTCAAGGGATGAAATTAGATATTTTACCCTACAAAGTTCAAGCATTTCTAAGCACTGAAGGAGTGACTTGGTTTCTCCTGATGGCTTATAGTAAAATAAGAGAAAAGGGATTATTAAGGGAGGAAGAGATTGTTCAGCAAAAAGAAACCAGAATTTAAATATTTCAAAAATCCTCAGCCTGTACATGTTGCAAAAATTTGAGATAACATTTTCAGAAAACACTAGGAATGTGGCTGGAATATCACTTGATAAAGAGATTAGGAGA
The DNA here is from genome assembly GCF_024610735.1 of Ursus americanus. Taxonomy (NCBI): domain Eukaryota; kingdom Metazoa; phylum Chordata; class Mammalia; order Carnivora; family Ursidae; genus Ursus; species Ursus americanus. Next base: position 60,794,474 of record NC_142139.1, read on the forward strand.
TTATAGAAGCAGAAATATTTCCAGTTGAACTGAAAGAGATTGAGAAGAGAAAAAATAAAGGAAGGCTGCAGGATTTTTTAGATTCTGCAGGACCAAACTATAGACCTATTTGGCTGTGAACATATGTCTTCCTTCCTTCCTTCCTTCCTTCCTTCCTTCCTTCCTTCCTTCCTTCCTTCCTTCCTACGTATGCTTTCTTCTCCACGTGCTGATAGCTGCCTTTTGGCTGTGTCCTCACATGGAATTTTGTTTATGCGTGTACATTCCTGGCTTTTCTGTATGCCCTATTTTGTTTTCTTTTTATAAGCACACCAGTCATATTGTGTTAAGACTCACACTAAGGGCCTCATTTTAACTTAATTAATATTTCAAATTTTTAAAAAACTTTAATTCCAGTGTGGTTAACATATGGTGTTATATTAGTTTCAGGTGTACAATATAGTGATTTAACAATTCCGTATATTACCCCGTGCTCATCAAGAGAAGTGTACTCTTAATCCCTTTCTGTTTCACCCATCCTCCCTCCCACCACCCCTCTAGAGTTAAAGACAAATACCATGTGATTTTACCAAATGTGGAATTTAAGAAGCCAAACAAATGAACAAAGGAAAAAAGAGACAAACCAAAATACAGACGCTTGACTTAATTAACTCTTTAAAAGTCAAATCTTTAAATATAGTCACATTCTAAAGTACTGAGGGTTAGAACTTCAGCATATGAATTTTGAAGAGACACATTTCAGTTTATAACACATTCCTTTATTTTTTAAACACAAATAGTTAGTGGAAAAAATATTACCTGGGACAATACTAGTATTTAATCAATAAATAACATTACATCCCACCTCCATTAGATGGTCTGTTAATTTAGTTACTAAAAGTAGTTTAAGAGGAAGAATAAATAAGGTCAAATCATGTTTAAATTGATATATGTTATTTTTCTCCAAGCAAGTTTTTCATTTTGTTTCTGTCCTTGAAAATATCATACTTAACAAAATTATTATAGTTTTAAAAATAAATTTGAAAGAGTGACTTAAGTACAATGTATTTATTACCCAAGTTATCAAGATTTTGTTATATGTGATTTATATGTACCTTTCTTTGCTCTAAAGCATTTAAAAAATTTCACATATCATTTTACAACTGAATCTCTGAAAAAAGTGTATATTCTTATACAACAGTAAAACTCGTATTATTTCAAACAAAATTATCAAGTGTTTCCTCAATATGAACTAATATGCAAATTTTTCTGATGTCACACAAAAACATACCATTTGTTTATGTGAAACAGAATCCAGGAAGGTCCATATATTATATTTGTATTAGGTTGTGTGTCTTTAAGTTTTTTGTATTTTAGTTCTGTCTCCCCTCCCCACTTCTAGTGTTGTTGTTAATGCCATTGATTTATTGAAGAAACCAACATAGTTGTCCTGGAGAATGTATCACATCCTGCATGTGCTGTTCATGTTTTCAGGTACATTTGAAATTTTTCCTGTTCATCTGTTTTTTTTACTTAAATTAAAATTTACTCTTAAAGGTTTGATAAGAGCCAGGCCCTGTCTTTTAGCAAAAATACTTCATAGGTAGTCCTGTATGCTTCTTATTATATTATATCATGAAACACACACACACACACACACACACAAACTGGTTGTCTCGCTTTTTGAGATGCTAAAATGTATTGATGAATTCAGGTGCTAACAGCTTTTGCTTTTCCAGTTGTAGACTATTCCAATAATTCTTCATGTCATGTCACTGATGATTGATGACTGACTTAATTATTAACACTAATTTGTTTTGCACTGTGTTAGAAAACCATAATTAATTAAGAGAAACTACCATTGAGAAAAGTAATTCAATGTATTTCTATTTCACAACATATATCTAGAGACAGGAAAAGTCGATAATTTCAAATAGAAACTTTACATATGAAATTGAGTAATCAGTATGTACCAAAAATGTTTACACTTCTTACTGAATTTTTAATTCTGTTATTTTAAAGTTTATTTTCCACCCTTTCTTCTACCATATAGAGGACTTGCCTATAAAATTTTCTATTAAAAATATAATCTAAAATACAATCGCCAATTGATAGAGAGGAAAACGTATTGAACAATACATCATTCTTTTTTTTTTTTAAAGATTTTACTTATTTATTTGAGAGAGAAACAGACAGCATGAGCAGGGGGAGGGGCAGAGGGAGAAGGAAAAGCAGACTCCCCACTGAGCCAGGAGCCAGCCGTGGGGCTCCATCCTTGGACCCTGAGATCAGGACCTGAGCAGAGGTCAGACTCTTTTATTTATTTATTTATTTATTTGTTTATTTATTTATTTATTTATTTTTTTTATAATTTTTATTTTGTTATGTTAGTTACCATACAGTACATCCCCAGTTCTTGATGCAATGTTCCATGATTCATTATTTGCGTATAACACCCAGTGCACCATGCAATATGTGCCCTCCTTAATACCCATCACTGGCCTATCCCAATCCCCGCCCCTGCCGAAGCCTTCAGTTTGTTTCCCAGAGTACACAGTCTCTCATGGTTCATTCCCCCTTCTGTTCACCCCCCCTTCATTCTTCCCTTCCTTCTCCTACTAATACTCCTATTTCTTATGTTCCATAAATGAGTGAAACTATATGATAATTGTCTTTCTCTGCTTTATTTCACTTAGCATCTTAATTGACTGAGCCACCTAAGCACTTCATATCATTTTTCTTCAAAGATTTATTTATTTATTTGATACAGTGAGAGAGAGAAAGAGAAAGCATGAACAGGAGGGGCAGAGGGAGAGGGAGAGAGAATCCCAAGCAGACACTATGCTAAGAGGGCAAGGCCCACTCAGGGCTGGATCTCAGGACCTAGGCTGAAACCAAGAGTTGGATGCTTAAGTGACTGTACCACCCAGGCACCCTGAACACTATATATTTTTTTTACAGGTTTTATTTATTTATTTGAGAGCAAGAGAGAGCATGAGCAAGGTAGGGGGAAGGGACAGAGGGAGAAGCTGACCTCCCACTGAACAAGGAGCCTGGCCCCATCCCAGGACCCTGAGATCATGACTCGAGCCAAAGTCAGACACTTAACTGACTGAGCCACCCAGGTGCCCTCTATCATTCTTTTTTTATATAATAATTTTTTATTATGTTATGTTAATAGAAGAACACAATGACTTTTGAAGGGAGAAATGTCCTAGTGAAAGATGAAACCAGTGAGGTCTTTATAAAGTGGATAAGATTCCAAAAAAAATATGCGATTTGACTATTCAGGATGTATCATAATACTTTGAATCAAAATACTTCATGATAAGTGAATCAAAATAAAATTGTTTCGGGCATATAATTTATTTGAAAACCAGTGATAATTGTTTTTCTACTTATTGTTTTATTTCTTATTCCAAAATAGTTTAGGTATTTTTTTCCTTTGGCATGTCTGCATTAAATATGGAATATATTTAATGTAATGATAACAAATAGAATAATTTAAATATTTCTGTACAGGTCAAGTTAGTTTTTAAATTCTAGATTGTTACAGAATCCTTCTCATTTTCAGTAATGAGCATGAAATGTTCCCAAGTGCATTAGAGTCATAAGATAGGCAATAGAACTAATGTGGATCATTTTAGATTTGCTTTAATTGCACTGATTTCCTATGTTTAGCTTTATATAGATTTAAGACATGAGTCCATACAAGAAGGAAATTTAAAGGAGAATATATAATAGCTTTGAAAAAATCAAATACATAAACTTTCAAAAATGACCTTGGTAGTAGTAAAAAGAAATATATTAGCAACAATAGGCCCACTCTGACACTATGATCACTTCCTTATAATGAACCATTAATTAAACGTGCACTATTAATTTCTGTTATCTAAGGGGGAAATATGAGAGAATTCTCATACATCATCATTACAAATAACTTACTAGTTCCTTGAAATAAAATCTTAAAAAAAATAATTTAGAAACTATTGCCATATCACAAATCCTAAGAAAAGTTTTATAATTGCATCAGTTTTCTTATATATTACATCCATATATTCTTATACATCTCTATATATTATAAATCATATATACTCTATAGATAGTATATACATAAAGTCTCTCTCAGATCAGAATTAAAGAACCACAAAGCATCAAGGCAACGTCTCCATGCTCTATTAGTTTTGAGATAAGCCTTTAGGCTTTATACTACAATTTTCTTGGGAAGATAGGCAGTTTTCAGACTTTTTGACACAGTCATTTCTTTTCCAGCACATAGAATCAGTTAATCAAGTATAATAGAACTGGGCTTCGTAACTCAAGCTTCTTAATTCATTACAACTAATTAAGTAATTAACAAGATAAAAAGACATGTAAATGTTAGGTATGACTCAGCCCAACTCAATATGTTCATATATATTACGAGGAAGTTGTTTTTGTAAGATATTTTGTGTGGGATAATCGTTCTGGGAAAAGGATACATTAATTAGGATAAATAAAAATCATGGTCTTTTACTTCAAGTAATATACTAGTTTGAGAGATAAGGTTATAAATCTAAATAAGTTTATACTTATTTACTTAAATAAGATTTATGCAAACCTTGCTATATAAGAGAGTTTATGGTGTAAGAGACAAATATGTCACCAATGTGATATCTAATAAAAGTTTTTTAGCTTCCTTGAACTTCCCACATTCTTTCCATTGTTCTCTCTTAGCTGACAACCTTGCTTCAGAGCTTACTGAGCACTAGAATCCAACAAATAAAAAAAATCCGTCACAGTACCACAGATAAATTGACAAATACAAGGTTTGAGGGTTTCTTTGCTAGCAAAAAACATTTCAATTGGTTTGCTATTTCATTTTAAAACACCACTCTATTTGGTTTTGCTTAATATTCTCTCCATTTTTTTCAAAGATTTTTTTCCTTTGAGTATATAGCTTTCACTCCCTCTTCTTCACTTTACTGATTTTCTGCCCCAACATTATAACTTTTCCTCTCTCCACTAGATCAATCTTTTCTTTCTTTCCTTTTTTTTTAAAGATTTTATTTATTTATTTGACAGAGAGAGACAGCCAGCGAGAGAGGGAACACAAGCAGGGGGAGTGGGAGAGGAAGAAGCAGGCTCCCAGCGGAGAAGCCTGACGTGGGGCTCGATCCCAGGACTCTGGGATCACGCCCTGAGCCGAAGGCAGATGCTTAACTACTGAGCCACCCAGGCACCCCATAGATCAATCTTTTCTATACACAACTATGCTGTGTCTCCATCATCTAAAATCACACCCTTCACTACAAACACTCCTCTTCCTATAGCCTTTTATAATCTTGACAGCCAAATTCCTTTAAGGGATATCTTTACACACATCCTCTCTTCCCTCCTTCTTTCATTCACTATGCTCCCATTAAAGAGGTAAAACTCTTTTTATCAGGTACCCCGTAGTTTCTGATCCATAATGTCAAATGGACAGGTCTTCTCCTCATCTTCCTGACCTAGAAGCCCCTCTTTTTTCTGGTTTTCATGACAACACACTCTTGAGACAAGTTATTTCTATTCTTTATTAAAGCACCACTGTAGCCCCAGTAACTTGTTGAATTTCTGGCACATTGTGGGTGTTCAATAAATATTTTGATTAAATGGAAAAAAATAAATGATTAAATCCTTTGTTCTTATGAAACAGATATTGAGGCCAGATTCATCAGAGAATTTTTTGTAAAGGATTTGCTCTTTTTGTTGTATATTCTATGGGTTTGGACAATCATATAATAAAAAATACCCATCATTATAATATGATTTTCACTGCCCTAAAGATCCTCTGTGCTATGCCTATTTATCCCCACCCCACCCCACCCTGGAAAGCACTGATCTTATTGTCTCTATACATTTGCCTTAATATGTCTTTTCAAAGTGACCTGTGATTCAGATAGGTCAGATAGACTTTTCCACTCTTGCTTTGCAAGCTACATCCTCACCACCATTTGTTTAAATCTTCAGAATTTGGTATACACTGAGTTTGGGGATTTTTAAGAGTCATGAAGGACATCATAGAGATATTATATTAGCTATTACTAAATAGTTATTAGAAATCATTTTAAAAATAATATGTTAAGTGTATGTTAGATTTTGAATACTATGAAGACAGTGTCACAAATTTCCAGTGTATTTCTGAGCACTAAATGATGTATTTGACTCAATTTGCTAGCTAAGAAATGCATAAAATATGGCAGTGTAAGTACCTGCTGCTCTTAGAGCTAAAGAATCTAATACAAAGCATTTCTTTGAACCAGTGCTTTGAATCATATACATCCTCTTTGGGGTGATTGTTTACATATATATATATAGAATGTAATGTTGCAAAATAGAATGAAAAGCCATCTTTAATTAGGATAATATGCATATTTACTGAGTATATAACTAAATTGCAGGAAGTGGCAAATTAAAGAACAACTCACAGAGAAAGTGATCCTTACAGTAACTAGAGAGACAGTTTTGATAGAACATTCTAGGAGGAGAGGGTAAATTTCTTAAAAAGTTAACTAGGAAGAATTCTGTATTCTCCAAGCCATGGGTATAATGACAAGAAAAGGTATAATAAAAGGAGGCAAATCAAGAGCTTTCTTTTATAGTTGTATATAAAAAAATAACAGTAAGGAAGAGTAGAATTATCTGTCTCAACCTTAAAATTTATGCACATCACTTAAAATTTATTTTTTCTTTAATAATTCCCCTATGAATTTTTTATTCATTTATTTATTGAAACATTTCGAAGCAGTTGAATGATACTGACAACTTTGAAGTAATACGTTATAAATACATAGAACTAATAGTTCTACAAATTATTCTTCCTTGTACAGTGATAATAAGGAAATTGGCTTCATTAACAAAGTCAGGTTGGTGCAGAGAAGTTGAGGAACATTCCTGTTTCCTCATTGTTAGATCATTGGCATCCATTGTTATGGATATAGCCCTAGTGGTCCCAAAGACTGCCTGATGGAGTATAAAGCAACACTAGTTGAAAGAAGGACACCAGTGAAGAAATATCTAAAAGTGCCGTGGCAATAATCAGACAGGTTCATGAGTCACTGGGTGGACCATCACATATTGAGAGTGCAAGCCTCTCACATATCAATCACAAAGATTACAAGAAACATCCTTACCAGGCTATGTTGAAAAAATATTTAATCCCTGAAAAAGATATACCCTTGTCACTTACATTCTTCCAATATTTCCTTATTAAGATTTTGATAACATTGTGTGTCCTACGAACGTGTATTATTCTCTAAAAGAGGATACTTCACTCACACACTTAGAGAAGATGGGGATTTAAAGCTTCTGTCTGGTAGAATTCCATGTATGCCTCAAATATTTGGATGATAAAATAAGGTTTGTATTCCTAGGGATTTGTTTTGTACATGGATCAGTATTCTTTCGAAATACTTAAAATTGTCTCCTCAGTTACTCCCATTGTTTTAAGAGTTAAATGTGCTAACATTTCAGTAGTGGTCCAATATATAAAATTCTATTGGTGTGTACAAGTATTTTCAAAGTACCTAAACTAGAATTGTGATACATAATTTCTCTTAAATAAATAAAACAGCTTACAATTTAGTTGTCCAACAGATAAGTATAAACTCAAAGTCTAAACTAATCCTAAATAATAGAATTGTTGTTAATGATTTGCTATTCAATAAAAACAAAATTAACACAATGACTCACATATTCTATCTGAGTAAATGCTTAGAAAAATTGATATTAAAAATTAATTAGAAAAAAAAACAAGGCCATTTAGTTTAATAATATTGACTGAACTGATCCTTATACTCTTTATCCTAATCTGGCCTAGAATATAAAAAAAAAAAAATAGGTCCAATTTTTTCTCATAATACTTGTGTTTTGTTACTTTAGTCTTCTACTGTTCTGGTAAAATATTATTACAAAGTGATTTATTTAAGTTAAAGAAAATTAAATGCTCAAGTTCAAATTTATTCCATTAGAATGGTTTGATTGAAGTCAGAGAAACAGAAAAAGATCAGTGAGGGGAATACTGCTGACCTGAACTACTAGAATAGAAAGTCTAATGGAAAAACACAAACAGGGTGTCGTACATACCCAGAGAAAATCTCTTCTCTGTTCCACAGCTAGCCTCCAAGATTAGAGGAGTCATAAATAGCTACTCTTTATGTGGATAATCTCAGCCAGCTCTTCTTACTATCTTTTTCCATCCTGAAGTCTAAGGAATAAATTTAATAAAGATTTACATGAGTTAGGTTCTCTATCAATAATGAAATATCTTCCAGAATTCCCTTCTTTCATGAAATTATATTCCATGGTATGTAGCAAATATATATATATATATATACCAAAGATATATATATATCTCAGGCAAATATTTATATATTTATATATTTTATATATATATTATACATATATTTGTATATGTCAAAGAATATATTATATTCCATGGTATGTAGCAAATATATATATATATATATATATATATAAGCAAATATATATATATATATCAGGCAAATATTTATATATTTATATATTATATATATATATATTATACATATATTTGTATATGTCAAGGAAAGACACAGAAAGCAAATAAAAATATTGGGGTTTTACTCGTGCTAGACATGTTTGTCTCACAAATTTCATCTAATGATGTTTCTTTCTCCAGGCATTTTGTGAAATAGGCTGTTTTCTTGTTAGCACTAGAAATGCTTTCAAGTGATTCCACCTTTCTTATAATCTCAATGACCAACAAAATGTCCAGCCTGGAAGTACCTCTCCTCATTAATATGAATCCACATAGGACACATAAAGACAAATATCAAATTCTTTATTAAACAAGGGTAAAATCAAGAATCCTTGGTTTAGTGATATAAACTAATTTGAAAGCCAACAATAGTAAAGGGAATGTAGATCTTCACCCACAGTCACCATGAGGAAGTGCTGGAAGTCAGATAGTCATGAAGGCACTGCACCAAAGGACAAAATACATGCATTGAAAGAACAGAAGGTTTAAAATATGTCATGAATTTATGTTAGTCTGGAAACTCAGGATGTATCACTCCAGTTCTCAGTTTGTGTCCCACTTTTAAGCTTCACCCAGATGTAAGGTTCTCTGTGTTTTTGTTGTTGTTTCTTTAGTTTCAACAGTGCTGGCTATTTTGTTGTAAGGGAAAACAGATGTCAGCATCAATCTAGTTCGGGTTGAGGATTTTGGCCAATTCAGTTGGTTGAATTGGTGAAGTCTGAAATGAGGGTACCTAGGGACAGAAGTAAAAGCCATTAACTTACTGAAAAATTATGGTATAAAATTTAAAAAAGATATTCAGTTAAGGTTTCTATAATTTTGAGAAATACGTTTAGATGAAATAACAGATCGAGGTTTGTGTAGGATTGATTTGGAAGGTTTACAGAATAGTGAGAAACAAAGGTCAAAAGCAATTAGTCAAATCGTTCCTGAATTAGTGGTTTGGAATCGTCATCGACAATTGAAGCAACAAGACTCTAGCCGCTGGACCATATTGCATATGGGAATTTAAGATTGGGAAGCTTCTACATCAGAGGGCTTCAAACTGCTGAGAGCCAGGTTTTAATAAAACCATCAAGTACTGGGAATTCTCCATGAAAAAGTGTGAACAGAAATAACACTATTGCTGGCTTTTATGAAAGGAGAGATCTAGAAATCACAGAATATTCCAGATGAACTTCTTATGTTAGCCATTCTAATAGGCGTATAATGATAGCTCATGTTGGTCTGAATTTACATTTTTCTTCTGGATAATTATGTTGATGATATTTTTATGTTCTTACTATACATCTGTATATCCTCTTTGGTAAAACGTTTATTCATGCCTTTTGACCGTTTTGTAATCAGATTGCTTATTTTATAATATTGACTTTGAGAGTTCTTTATATATTACAGATACAATTTCTTTTTCAGGTAAGATATTTAAAAATGTTTTATTCCAGTGTATAATGTCTCTTTTCATCTTCTTAACTGAATTTTTGGCCTAGAAATTTATTTATTTATTTGCTTATTTGACCCCAACTTCATGACCTGAGGCAAAATTAAGAGTCGGTTGCTTACTGACTAAGCCACCCAGGCAGGCGTCCTGAAGATTTTGTCTTATATTTTGTTCTAAAAGTTTTACAGTTTTTCATTTAACATTTAGGTGTTTGATTAATTTTGAAATTTTTTTAGTTTAAGATACAAGTTTTAGTTGAGGTTCATTTTATTTACCTATGGATGTTCAGTTGTTCTTTTTTTATTATTGTTATTTCTCTGCTGAGATTTTTTTTTTTTTTTAAGATTTTATTTATTTATTTGACAGAGAAAGACAGCGAGAGAGGGAACACAAGCAAGGGGAGTGTGAGAGGGAGAAGCAGGGTTCCCGCCGAGCAGGGAGCCCAATGTGGGCTCAATCCCAGGACTCTGGGATCATGACCGGAGCCAAAGGCAGACACTTAATGGCTGAGCCACCCAGGCGTCCCTCTGCTGAGATTTTCTATGTTTTCATTTGCTTTAAGAGAATTTGTAGCTGCTTATTGAAGCTCTTTTTATAATGGCTGGTTTAAAGTTCTGGTCAGATAATTTTAGCATATGATTTATCTCAACATTGACATCCGTTAATTGTCATTTCTCTTTCGAATCATGATTTACTGTTGGTACATATGTTTTATAGTTTTCAGTATACAAGTCTTTCACCTGTTGAAATTTATTCCTAAGTATTTTATTCCTTTTGTGCAGCTATAAATGAGATTATGTCCCTAATTTCCTTTCTGATTATTTATCGTCAGTGCATGGTAATGCAACTGGTTTTCATGTTAGCTTTGTGTTCTGCACCTTTAATGAATTCCTATATTATTTTTAACAGCTTTTCTCTTAAACAGAATTTTTAGGGTTTTCTGTGTATAGGATCGTGTTGGCTGAAAAGAGAAGACAATTTTATTCCTTCCTTTCCAATTTGGATGAATTTTATTTCTTTTTCTGGCCTAATTACTCTGGTTGGGATTTCCAGTAGTATGTCGAACAAGGATAGAGAGAATGGGCATCCTCGCTTTGCTCCTGAACTTAGAGGAAAAGCCTTCCTTTTTTTCACAATTGAGTATAATATTGGCTGTGGGATTTTCATATATAGCCTTTATTCTGCTGAGGTAACTTCCCTCCATTCCTAGTTTTTTGAGAGTTTTTATCATAAAAGTGTATTGAATTTATCAAACACTTATTCTGGATCTTTTCAGATGGTCACGATTTTACCCTTAATTATTTTAATGTGGTGGGTGTATCACAGTAATTGATTTTTATGTTAGCCACCCTTGCATTCCAGAGATAAATACCTCTTGATCATGGTGCATAATTGTTTATAGTAGTCCCTTATGATCCTTTGTATTTCTGTGGCATCAGTTGTAACACTTCTTTCATTTTTTATTTTATTTATATGAACCCTCTTTCTTTGTTTCTTGTTGTGTCAAACTAAAGGCTTATCAATTTTGCTAATTTTTTAAAGAACCAGCTCTTAGTTTCAATGATTTTTTAACATCTTTTAAGTTTTATTTCATTTATTTCTGCTCTGATCCGTTATTTCCCTTCTTCTACCAGCTTTCAGTTTTGTTTGTTCTTTTTCCAGTTCCTTGAGGTGTATAATTATTTAGGTTTTCCTTATTTCTTGAGGCATCTATCACTATAAACTTTACCCCTAGTACAACTTTTCCTGCATCCCATAAAGTTTAGTATGTGTGTTTTCATTTTTATTTGTCTCAAGGTATTTTTTAGTTTATTTTCTGATTTCTTTGTTGATCCATGCTGTTCCAGAATATGTTTTAATTTTTCAACAGGTTTATGAATTTTCTGCTTTTCCTTCTGCTTTTGATGTCTAGTTTTATTCCATTGTGATTACAAAATATACCTTGTTGTAATTTCAATATTTTTACATTTGTTGAGATTTGTTTTGTGACCAAATATGTGCTCTATTCTGGAGAAATATCCATGGGTACTTGAGAATAATGTGTATCCTGCTGCTATTGGGTAGAATATTCTGTATATGTCTCTTAGACTGATTTGGTCAATAGTACTATTCAAATCCTTTATTTCCTTGTTGATTTGTAGTCTGGAGGCTCTATCGGATATTGTAAGTGGGGTATTGAAGTCTCCTACTATTATTATAATGCTATTTCTCCCTTCAGTTCTGTGAATATTTACTTTATATAGTTATATGTTCTGGTGTTGGATGCACATATATGTATACAGGTATGCATCGCTTCTGTCAGTTTTGACTTAGACTCTATTCTGTCAGATATAAGGGTAGTCATTTCTGCTCTCTTTTGGTGACCATTTACATGGAATACGTTTTTCCAATATTTACTTTTAGTTTGTGTTTTATTTTTTTAATTTAAAGTGAGTTTTTTTATACATAGCATATATTGAGCCTTATTTTTTAAATCCATTCAGTCACTTTAGGTCTTCTGATGGGGAGTTTAATTTTAAAATTATTATCAATAAGGAACAATTTAATATTGATATATTGTTACTTTTCTATTAATCTTATTTTTCTTTCTTTCTTTCTTTTTTTTTTTTTTTTTGGTCTTTTCCTCTCATCTTCTGTTGTGTTTTGTTTATTTTCTGTTTGCCTATTGATACTCATTGGTTCCTTTCTCTTTTTTTTACATGTAACTTCTATAGTTTTTGTGTGTGTGTGTGGTTACCTTGGGGCTTACATAACATATCTTATAGTTAAGTTTGTCTATGCTAAACTGATAACAACTTAAGCTCAATCACATACCAAAATTCTATACTTTATTTTTTCTTCAGCTCACATTTTATGTTACTGTCACAGTTTACATCTATTCTTATTGTTTATCCTTTGATATGTTTTATAGTTATAATTATTTTGAATACTTTTATCTTTTTTATACCAGAATTAAAAGTGATTTACCCACCACAGAATAATATCATATTCATATGTATGTATATATATGAATATATGTATATATATGAATATATGTATGTATTTATGAATATAAATGCATATATATTTATCTATTTCATGTTTTTTATGCTTTCGTGTTGCTATTTAGCATCTTTTATTTCAACACTAAAAACTCATTTTAGCATTTCTCATAAGGCAGTTCTAATGGTGATAAACCCCCTTAGCTTTTGTTTGTGTGGGCCTGTCTTTATGTCTCCTTTATTTTAAAAGACAATTTTGTCAAGTATAGTATTATTGGTTGACAGTTTTTTTTTCTTTAAACCTTTTGACTATATCATTTCACTGCCTCCAGACCTGCACAATTTCTGTTCAAAATTTCACTCATAGTCTTATGGTGATTCTTTTGTACGTAGCATATTACTTTCTCTTGCTACTTTCAAAATTTTTTGTCTTTGACCTTTTACAATTTGATTATAGTAAGTCTTGGCATGGATTTCTTTGGTTCCTCTTATTTGAGACATTTTGGGCTTTGTGCATCTGGATTCCCATTTCATTCCTTAGATTTGGAAAATTTTTAGCCATTATTTCTTTGAATGAGTTTTCTGGTCCTTTCTCTTCTCATTCTGGAACTTCCATCACATGTATCTTGGTCTTCTTGCTGGTGTTCTATAAGACCTTTATTTTCCTCAGTCTTTTCCAATCTGTGTCTCTCTGTCTAGGAGTCCAGTGATCCTTTTTTCTTCTTGTTCTAGTCTGATGCCCTTTGTGGATTACCCGGTGTCATTGGGCCATGCTCAGATCTGGAGACAGGAGGAGCAGAAGCCAGAAGGTTTCTGTCTCTCTATGTCACTTGGTGGAGGGATGGGAGATACCAGACTTTATGACAGAGGCTCCTATTCTCTGCCTTAGTTGTTGAGCTGAAACTGGGTCAGATTGTTGGGATTTTGCTGCTGCCTCTGAAGGCAGATCAATTACCTAGTTACCTGGATATGGACGAGGATTAGGCTTGCCTTTCTGGGCTATTATATTGTCAAAGTAGGGGACTTAAACAGTCCACCAGTGCAGTGACTATGGACTATGTCTTGGATTGGCCTATAAGTCTTTGAAGTTGCCACTCCAAATCACACATGTGTCTTCGCTCAAGCGCCGGTGCTAGAACACCTTACTGGTTTTTCGTTTTGCTTTTTTCATTCTCTTTCATTTATTCAGAAAGTGCAAACTATTCTTGAGTTTTTTGTCTATGCTGGTGGTTCTATGTTAAAGACCTCTCCAGTACCCAGTTTGGAATATATACATGAGAAATTAAAAGAACACTCGGTGAATTCACCTGGTTATCATTCCTCAAGTCATTCTCTAGCCAGTCTGCCTTTTGATTTTTAGCTTTCAGAGGTTGTTTTATTTTTTCTTTGAATTATTTTCAGGGTATTTAGTTGTATTTAAAGGGCACAAGGCAAGGAAACTGAGTTTATATGACCTTGTTCCAGAAACGAAATTGGCCACAATTTTCGAATAATGTTCTGCATTAAAAATGTAATAAGCACTTTTGAGTAACACTCCAAGGAACGATAAAAGTCGTCAACCATTTTTGTTATATAAAGAATTAAGATAGACATTATAGACGATACTAACTTTTATGAAAGACACAAAGAATGTTCTTGAGTATTTCCAGTTTGAAAAGCCTAGTAAGGAGAATAATGTAAGGAAGAAAAAAAGAAATTGAAATAAACATTTTTGCTCTAGGCAGATATATGGTAAGCACCATAAAAGAGATGAAGAAATAACATAAGAGTGTTTTTTTTTTAAAAAATATGTTTCTTAGGTAATGTTATAAGTAATTTACACTTAAGTTTGAAAAAAAGAAGAGATATTATTACTATGCCAACTTAGCTTGTGTAAATGGAAGCAATCTCAGCAATATATGATCACCTTACCCTTAAGACCCTTTTGTTTTAACTACTTATTTTGGAAATGTTCATGATATGCATATTTATAGAATAATACAATAAATCTTTGTTTTCCCATCATCCTTCCCAACCCTATTTTCCTTTCACAGTGTGTTCACACACTGAATTATTATTATCAAGGCAGTGTGTGTTCTGGCCAAAAGTACTAGGTTTATTAATCTATGGTCAGTTTTCATTCTTCTACATACCCTCAGGCCCCCTCTGCTTTGTCAGTACATAAGAGCAAATTCTAGGAAGTTTCCTGTCTCATTCCTTGATCAAAACACTAACTAATTTCGTTGCATGCCTTTCTCTTTTTCACCACCAGGCACAACCGCTTTCATCCACATGTTGCTTTTTGCTTTACTTATAGGGCTGATACTCTAATGATTCAACTCTGCCAGAAGACAGATTCTTAATACCTAGCCCTGCACACTGACCAGCTCAAGCTAAAAAGCCAGAGCATCTATGACGCTCAGTTTTGCCTGCCTTCTTCTCTGGACTAATGTTTCCATAATAGTGATTTCATAATGGCTATGATTAAAGTTCTGCAGGACATGAAGATCATACTTCTGCTACTTTGGCTTGGGGTGTTTCTGTCCTTTTGTGGACACACTGAGGCTAAGCAGCCCCAATACCATAGTCCCCCAGAAGTGGTGATTCCTTTGAAGATACCTGGCAATAGCAGAGGCATGAAGCCTGCAGGCTGGCTCTCTTACAGCTTGCATTTTGGGGGCAAGAGACACATTGTCCACATTAAGGTCAAGAAGTATTTGCTGTCCAGACACCTCCCAGTGTTCACCTACACAGACCAAGGTGCTCTCCTGGAGGACCAACCCTTTGTTCAGAATGACTGTTACTATCATGGTTATGTGGAGGGGGACCCAGAATCCCTGGTTGCCCTCAGTTCCTGTTTCGGTGGTTTTCGAGGATTGTTACAGATAAATGACATTGCTTATGAAATTAAGCCCATGACTTTTTCTACTAAATTTGAACATCTGGTATATAAAATGGAGAGTGAAGAGACCCAATTTCCAGAAATGAACTCTGACTTTGTGCAAGAGGACACTTTACCCCAACTGGAGTCTCAAGAGATTAATAATTTCACTCAGAAGCAAAGTAATTCTCGGGGCTGGTGGCGCCATACGATTCTTGTTGAACTAGCAGTGGTGGTGGACCATACTCTCTATCTTCGTATACACAAGAATATTTCAAAGTTTACAGAAGATCTATTTGCTATGGTAAATATAGCGGATTCCATTTTTGAGGTATTAGGTGTTAAATTGTTATTATTTGGTATGGAGTTCTGGACTACAAAAAACTACTTTGAAGTTGGTGATATAAGGAGATCTCTGAAAGCTTTTTGTATTTGGAAAAATGATAACCTTACTCCCCGCCTACCACATGATACTGCACATCTTTTTATGAGTAAACCATTACGAGGAATGAGTGGTTTAGGTTATGTTCCAGGAATGTGTCAACCACTCCTTAGTTGTGCAGTTCTTACTACACTAAACAGAAGCATCGCCTTAGTTGGAATTGCGATAGCTCATCATATGGGCCATAATTTGGGTATGTTTCATGATGGTAATTATTGTTCATGTGGACAAGTTAGATGTATAATGCATACTTCAAATCCACCAATAACTGCATTTAGCAATTGCAGTCTTTCTTTTTTTTGGTCCTACACTGTACACCAAGCAAAATGTGTGCTCTATGAGATATACACAAAGGATATATTTTCAAAGAAGCGCTGTGGGGATGGTATTGTTGAAGACGAAGAGGAGTGTGACTGTGGACCTTTACAGAGTTGTGCGAAAGATGCCTGTTGTCTGTCAAACTGCACTATGAGTTATGGGTCTACTTGTGCTTTTGGACTTTGTTGCAAAGACTGCCAGTTATTACCATCTGGAGAAACGTGTCGAAAACAGGCCAATGAATGTGATCTTCCAGAGTGGTGCGATGGATCATCCCCCTTGTGCCCAGATGATGTATATGTGGAGGATGGAATTCCCTGTAATGAAAGTGCCTATTGCTATGAAAAGAGATGTAATGACCGCAATGATCTGTGTAAGCAGATTTTTGGCGAAGAGGCAAAGAGTGCAAGTCATAATTGCTACAAAAATATAAATACTCTTGGTGACCGTTTTGGTAACTGTGGTACCAACCTGTCTTCATATCTAAAATGTAATATCTCAGACATCCTGTGTGGGAGAATTCAGTGTACAGATGTGAAAGAAATTCCCATTTTGAGAGAACACTCCACTGTGCATCAGTCTCGCTTCAATGACGTCACCTGCTGGACTGTCGACCACCACTTTGGGATGCCCAAACCTGATATTGGCGAAGTGAAAGATGGCACAGAGTGTGGCCCTGAACGTATCTGCATTCACAAGAAATGTGTCCATATATCTCGCTTGGATAGTGATTGTTCCCCTAAGTTCTGTAACATGAGGGGTATTTGCAACAATAAACATCACTGCCATTGCAACTATAATTGGGACCCACCCAACTGCCTAATAAGGGGCAATGGAGGTAGTGTTGATAGTGGCCCACCCCCTAAGAGACAAAGGCTAAAGAAGAGTTACCTGTTAATGTTCTCACTTTTTTGGTTGCTTCTCTTGTTATGTTGTCTTCTGTGCCTTTGTCTGAGGAGAAAAAAGAAAGAGGAAAAAGTTCCGACTCAACCCGCTAAACAAGTGCAAAAGGTTCCGACTCTACCTGCAAAACCACCACCAAAGGCTCCCACACAGCCAGCAAAGCCACCGCCAAAGGTCCCAAAGTCTCCGAGTCAGACTGCAAAGCCACCGCCAAAGGTCCCAAAGTCTCCGAGTCAGACTGCAAAACCACCGCCAAAGGCTCCGAAGTCTCCGAGTCAGACTGCAAAGGCACCGCAGAAGACTCCCAGTCAGACCACAAAGGCATCGCAGAAGACTCCCAGTCAGACCACAAAGGCATCGCAGAAGACTCCCAGTCAGACCACAAAGGCATCGCAGAAGACTCCCAGTCAGACCACAAAGGCATCGCAGAAGACTCCCAGTCAGACCGCAAAGGCACCACAGAAGGCTCCCAGTCAGACCGCAAAGCCACAGCAAAATGTCCGGAGCCAATCCAGCATATCCGTTCGCCAGAGTCAAAGTGGGAAACAAAGGTCATCGAGCGTAAAAAGTGTACCCAAATAAGTATGCATTAAAAAAAAAAAAGGTAATACCTGCAATATTTCTACTTACTCTTCATTATTTTAAGCAATTAGACTCATTTTTCCTAAAATTTGTTTCTTTATATTTTCTGGGGAAAACAAAAACATGGCACATGGGTTGTATACAAGTTTTTAAGTTATTGCTTCTCGGCTTCAAATCCCCTTCCCATTTTGTGCACTGCATTGAACGGACCACATTTCTGCTGTACCAGCCCTCTTCCTATAGGGATCTGCAACAGGGAGAATGAGTGAGAGTTTGGAAATCTGGGAGTTCTGGTTGCTTTCCGTACGTCAATATCACCTCAATAACATGTTTTACACCGGCAGCTATACTTCGTCTGTGTATAAATATTTATTTGTGTGTGTGTATCTTATACATGTATATATATGTGTGTGTGTGTGTGTATATATATATATATATATATATATATATATATATATATATATAGTTTTTTTCTTTTTTTTTTTAATTACTTCAGACCAACTTCATTGTCAGCCTGAGAGATACCAACATAGCTGTCTGGTGCGTCATCCTCAGAGTTCTGAGTCTCAGATCTTTGAGCTTTCTACTAACATCCCAAATCTTCACCAGCTTAGCAGGACCTACTGTCAGAGTTCTGAGTCTCAGATCCATGCAGTCAGCCCCACAGTCTTTTAGATTTAAGTAATCCCCAAGCTTTTGCCTTTGCTCCTCAACTCTTTGAATGAAATTAGAGTTAGTATTTCATGGCTACTCACCAGTTAGCAGCACAATGTCTCCCTTAACTTGTTCTGTTCTTCTGTATATGTTTACCCAATTCTTATACTTAATTCTATCAAAATCACTGATGCGGTTTTACTTTTTCTGACTGAATCCTGACTGTGACAGTACTAATCTTGGTATCATGAGGGAAGTGAAAGTAAGGAGGTGTCAGAAGTTTTTGTTTGAGATTTTCGTTACCACTGACTTTTCCCATGTTGAGTAAATTACTTTAATTTATTGCAATTTTCCAACTAAAAAAAAAAGAAAGGATAGGATGATAATAACAGTTGTCTCTCAAATTTCAGGGTTTCTTTAGTTATAAAATGAGATAAAGAAAATGCTTTCAATTCTACGTAGGTATTGGGAGATACGTGTTTTCCCCCCTCAGAAAACAACTATAAAAACAATTGTATAATACCAAATATAATTTAAATCATATTTTTAAAGTATCAGAAAACTGTGAAGGAAATGAAGATTAAAAGACTTAAGAACTACAAAGAAAGGAAAACAATAAGAAGTGTTAAGACTTTTTCCCCTGAAACAAAAGTGACTGTTTCCTGTAATGTGATGATTCTGAATACAACATAAAGATCAACTTGGCCTTCCCAATTAGAAGGACTCTGTTGAAGAAAGAGAAACCTGAAACCTCTAGTGTGTAAAAGAGAACAGATTGATAGATTAGGCACTTAACAGACATCAGATTCAAAATTAGTTTTCTCTACATCACATTTGCTGATTTTAGGTTCTGTGGGAGGCTGGGGAGACAGGTTGAAGCCTTTAAAGGAAGAAATATCTATAAACTGTTGTACTCAGCAGGCAAAGACCTAGTGGAAGGGGATTTTCCTAAAGGACATATGCTGCTTTCCCTTTAAAATATTAACTTGATTTTGAAAGAGATTGGAATATAGGGTAGAGAATTGAGTTTTGAAATTTGAGTATCAGAACATAATCACCAATTGCTTTTATAGCTGAGAAAATAGAGACATATGGGCTCTCAATAGAAGGTATAGTATGATATATGTGTCTTGCTAAAACTACATTACTTTCTCTTTTTTTAAATGTTTTTTTATTATATTATGTTAGTCTCCATACAGTACATCCCTGGTTTCTGATGTAAAGTTCGATGATTCATTAGTTGCGTATAACACCCAGTGCACCATGCACTACGTGCCCTCCTTACTACCCATCACCAGCCTATCCCATTCCCCCACCCCCCTCCCCTCTGAAGCCCTCAGTTTGTTTCTCAGAGTCCATAGTCTCTCATGCTTCATTCCCGCTTCTGATTACCCCCCCCTTTCTTTATCCCTTTCTTCCCCTACCGATCTTCCTAGTTCTTATGTTCCATAGATGAGAAAAATCATATGATAATTGTCTTTCTCTGCTTGACTTATTTCACTTAGCATTATCTCCTCCAGTGCCATCCATGTTGCAGCAAATGTTGAGAACTCATTCTTTCTGATAGCTGAGTAATATTCCATTGTATATATGGACCACAACTTCTTAATCCAGTCATCTGTTGAAGGGCATCTCGGCTCCTTCCACAATTTAGCTATTGTGGACAATGCTGCTATGAACATTGGGGTGCATATGGCCCTTCTCTTCACTACGTCTGTATCTTTGCGGTACTGGGTAAACACCCAGTAGTGCAATGGCTGGATCATAGGGTAGCTCAATTTTTAACTTTTTAAGGAACCTCCACCTGTTTTCCCGAGTGGCTGTACCAACTTGCATTCCCACCAACAATGTAGGAGGGATCCCCTCTCTCCACATCTTCTCCAACAATTGTTGTTTCTTGCCTTGTCAATTTTTGCCCTTCTAACTGGTGTAAGGTGGTATCTTAGTGTGGTTTTGATTTGAATTTCCCTGATGGCTAATGATTTTGAACATTTTTTCATGTGTCTGTTAGCCATTTGTATGTCATCATTGGAAAAGTGTCTGTGCATATCTTCTGCCCATTTTATGATTTGTTTATTTGTTTCTCACATATTGAGTTTGAGAAGTTCTTTGTAGATCTTGGATACCAGTCTTTTATCTGTAGCATCATTTGCAAATATATTCTCCCATTCCGTGGGCTGCCTCTTAGTTTTTTTGACTGTTTCCTTGGCTGTGCAGAAGGTTTTTATCTTGATGAAGTCCCATAAGTTCATTTTATTTTTTGTTTCTCTTGCCTTTGGGGATGTGTCATGAAAAAGGTTGCTTTGGCCGATGTCGTAGAGGTTGCTGCCTATGTTCTCCTCTAGGATTTTGATGGATTCCTGTCTCACATTGAGGTCTTTCATCCATTTGGAGTTTATCTTTGTGTATGGTGTGAGAGAGTGGTCAGTAAAACTACATTATTTTCTGACCAAACACAACTGCTAATTGTATTGCAATTGTCAGTCACTCAGCCTATCTTCCAAACATAAGAAAGATGAAAACTCTGAAATCAAAGGTCATTCTATCCTGAACGCCTATGGTTCTTTACATATAACATGTAGCAGACAATAAAAAATTATCACACATATGAAGAGGAAGAAATTATGGCCAATAATAAAGAGAAAACAACAGTGAAGACAGTAAAAGGGAAGCTAGAAGTCATCTAACTAAAAGATTATCCAGAGAGTGGAAAAGATGATAATGAACAAAAACCCACCACAATTAACGATTTTAGAGAAACTGAAAGAAAAACAAATAACCTATGTAAAAGAAGATAGCTTGATTTCACCAGAAAATTAAAATTTATTCAGGGTTATCAAATATATATTCTAGAACTGAAAAAAGAAAATATCTAAATTTAGAAAATTAGTGAACACATTGAATTATAGATTGCATTGTTCAATTAACTGCATTAAGTAGAACAGTGAAAAAACCAATTACACACATGGCAAAAATATTAAAGATTAAGATAAGTGATATATGAAACATATCAATAAACCTAAAATCATTAAAATAGAGTCTCAGTTGAGGAGGAGAAAGATAATTGAATAGAAATAATAATAAAAAAATTAAGTCAGAGAATTTCCCAGAAGCATGGAAACACACCATCTCACTACTTCAAAAAACCCAATGAATTTCAAGCAGTATAAACACACAAACACACACCTAAGAATATCATAGTACAACTTGAAAACCAGACACTGAGAAATCTTAAGAGCAGCCTGATATATAATTTCATATCTTAAAAGGAATGACAATTAAATGGTTGGCTGACCTCAACAAAAAGTTCAAATGCAGAAGATAATGGAATAAGATATTTACTCTGTAAATATAATTGCCAAATTAGAATTCTTTAGTGTGTAAAAACAACCTTCAAGAATAAAGGAGAACAAAACTTTCTTTTGGTAAACAGATCATTGCCAGCAGTTAAGACTCAAAGAAATATGTTTCTTTTCAGTCAGTAAAAACATGATACCAGAAAGAAGCATGAATGTGCAGGTGAGTATAAAATACACAAGAAATGCTAAATATGTAGATAAAATAACTCAAAGTAATGTACAAAGTAATACTAATAGTATCTTATGGATTATAAATATGTACAGAACAAAATGCAAACATATTTATCACCAAAGCTGGGAGGCATGCAAATTAAGTTAATAGGTCTAAGCATCTAACAGTACTAGGAAGAGGTAAATTAATGGTATGGATTCTAATACATGACATTGAAAATGCATGCCACAATCTTGTAACTGTGAAAATGATAAGAGTACGTAAATATAAGAAATTGGAGAAAAAAGGCATAATAAATGGTTTTTGATTACTGTAGATATAGGCAAGTGAGGGAAACCAACACGATGCAGATATGTGAAAATGGAAAAAAACCAACTGTGGTAGATATAAGGCCTATGTAAAATGAATTATATTAAGTAAGTAAAAGACTGACATATTTCAAAGTGTTAAAAATCTAGTAGTATAAAATCTGGTAGAATGCTTTTTACCAAAAATGATTTAAAAATTAAGAATTAGAGAGTATAAAAACTTGAAAAATAATTTATGCAATATTAACCAAATTTATTTAGTGTTAATTCTCTTATTGTCTGAAAATGAAGACTTTGAAGCACAAAGCATTGCTAGAAATAGCGGGGAACATTTTGTATGATAAAAGTCAAATCATTGGCGGCCAAAGCAAACTTTTTCATGACACATCCCCAAAGGCAAGAGAAACAAAAGATAAAATGAACTTATGGGACTTCATCAAGATAAAAACCTTCTGCACAGCCAAGGAAACAGTCAAAAAAACTAAGAGGCAGCCCACGGAATGGGAGAATATATTTGCAAATGATGCTACAGATAAAAGACTGGTATCCAAGATCTACAAAGAACTTCTCAAACTCAATATGTGAGAAACAAATAAACAAATCATAAAATGGGCAGAAGATATGCACAGACACTTTTCCAATGAAGACATACAAATGGCTAACAGACACATGAAAAAATGTTCAAAATCATTAGCCATCAGGGAAATTCAAATCAAAACCACACTGAGATACCACCTTACGCCAGTTAGAATGGCAAAAATAGACAAGGCAAGAGACAACAATTGTTGGAGAGGATGTGGAGAAGGGATCCCTCCTACATTGTTGGTGGGAATGCAAGTTGGTACAGCCACTCGGGAAAACAGTGTGGAGGTCCCTTAAAAAGTTAAAAATTGAGCTACCCTATGATCCAGCCATTGCACTATTGGGTGTTTACCCCAAAGATACAGACGTAGTGAAGAGAAGGGCCATATGCACCCGAATGTTCATAGCAGCATTGTCCACAATAGCCAAAGTGTGAAAGGAGCCGAGATGCCCTTCAACAGATGACTGGATTAAGAAGTTGTGGTCCATATATACAATGGAATATTACTCAGCTATCAGAAAGAACGAATTCTCAACATTTGCTGCAACATGGACGGCACTGGAGGAGATAATGCTAAGTGAAATAAGTCAAGCAGAGAAAGACAACTATCATATGATTTCTCTCATCTATGGAACATAAGAACTAGGATGATCAGTAGGGGAAGAAAGGGATAAAGAAAGGGGGGGGTAATCAGAAGCGGGAATGAAGCATGAGAGACTATGGACTATGAGAAAC
This sequence comes from Ursus americanus, assembly GCF_024610735.1. NCBI lineage: Eukaryota > Metazoa > Chordata > Mammalia > Carnivora > Ursidae > Ursus > Ursus americanus. The sequence goes on from NC_142139.1 coordinate 60,818,327, forward strand.
AAACTGAGGGCCTCAGAGGGGAGGGGTGTGGGGGAATGGGATAGGCTGGTGATTGGTAGTAAGGAGGTGTATTGCATGGTGCACTGGGTGTTGTACACAACTAATGAATCATCGAGCCTTACATCGGAAACCGGGGATGTACTGTATGGTGACTAACATAATATAATAAAAAATCATTAAAAAAAAAAAAGACAGAAAACGTGAAAAAAAAAAAGTCAAATCATTGGGAGATAGGACATCCTAAATGGGTAAGAATCCACTAACATAACTTCAAATATATAAGGAAAATTATGGAGCTAGACAAATCCACCATCACCAAGAGGGAGAATTTAACACAATTCTCTTAATAGTGATAGTAAACACAGACAATAAATCTGCAGGATGATTTTCAGTACACAATTAACAAACTAGATCTATTATATATATAAAGAAAAGGAATACTAAACTCAAAAGTGGCTAAATTAACTTTGATTCATCTGCATATAGACTATTACCAAAGGCCACTTTTGGGGCCAGAAAGAAAGCCCCCCAAAATTTCATATTGTTTTACTCAAGAAGAGCAGCTTCTCTAAACCTTATATATTTAATGTAGAAGTCAATCTCATTAAAGATAACTAGAAAAACTCCCAATTGCCTGGTACAATCCAGACAAGGTCTACATCTGATTACCAACTAAGATTTTGTACCCAATTCTAATGTACAATGGTGGTACCCTACACCACCAACCAATTCTCTTACACCAGCTAGCTATTCTACAGCTCAACTTAATTCTAACCCTGTCTACTGGGAGATAGCACCAGATCACACAGGTTAAGGGCTCAGGCCTGTAAGACTGCTTGTTCCCCAGTTTGTCATCTATACTTCTGACAGACCAGCTATAATTTGGAGGTTCCATTGAGCCCTTCCTTGGGCTTGATTAATTTGCTAGAGTAGCTTACAGAGAAACATTTTACTTACTAGACTATTATTATAAAAGGATATAAAGCAGGAACAGCTAGATGGAAGAGATACGTAGGGCAAGGTCAGTGGGAAGGGGAAAGGGGCTTTAATGTCCTCCTCAGGCACACCGCTCTCCATGCCTCACCATGTATTCACCAACACAGAAGCTCTCCAAACCCTGTTCTTTTGGAGTTTTATGGAGGCTTCATTACATAGGCATGATTAATTAACTCATTGGCTGCTGGTAATTGAACTCACTCTCCAGCTCCTCTTTCCTCCAAAGAAGTGGTGGTGAGGAACACAGTGAGACTGAATGTTCTAACTCTCTAATCACATTGTTGGCTACACCGGCAGACAGCCACCATCCTTATGTGATTTCCAAAAGTAGCCTCATTAACATAAACAAAAGACTATTGTATTGTTCTCCTCACTTGGGAAATTTTAAGGTTTTAGGAGCTCTGCCAAAAATAAGGATGAAGGCCAAATATTTATTTTTATTATAAATCATAATATATCACAGCTTAATAATCTATATGTCAAGGAGGAATCAAAGCAAAAATTAAGAAATTTTTTGAACTGAAATGCAAATAACAGCAGTATATTAAGTTACATAGTATTCAATTAAAGCAGTGTTTTAAGGAAAATGTAGTCTTATATGCCTATGTCCAAAAAAAAAAAAAAAAAGAAAGAAAAAAGGAAAAGATTGAATATGCATTGATTTAACTTTCCATGTCAAAAAACTAGGAAAATAGCATCACTTTAGATCTATGGTAATTAGAGAGAAAGTCATAATAAAGCTAGGAGAAAAAAATCAATGATACTAAAACAGAGGCACAATGGAGAAAATCAGCAAAGATGAAATTTGATTCATAGAATTAAAATATTTTGAAACCTTCATTTGACTTATGAAGGAAATAAAGAGAGAAAATAAGAGCAGAAATGAAAAGGGGACATCACAAAAGAGCATAAAAAATGAAAACTCAGGAAGTATTTTGCCAATAAACTTGATGATTTGGATAAATAAGTTTACTGAACAACATAAATTACCAAGCCAACATTAGAAATAAATATCAAAGACACTGAATTCGTGTTCAAAGAATCGGCCAGTCCCAGATAATTTTTTTAGTCAAATATTACAAAAACATAAGAAATATATGCCATTAATTTTGCAAGAACTTTAGGGGGAAAAAAGAATGGCTCTAAACTCTATGAGTCTAGATGTATCTTAATCCTCAAACATGATTGGGCAAAATTTGCAAAGCAATTTCTTTTATGAGAGTTGATCTAATATATTTTTTAAGATTTTATTTACTTATTTGAGAAAGAGCGAGAGAGAGAGCACAGTGGGGGGCAGGGACAGAGGGAGAGGGAGAAGCTCCCCCACTGAGCAGGGGGCCCAACACAGGGCTCAATCCCAGGACCCTGGGATCATGACCTGAACTGAAGGCAGACACTTAACTGACTGAGCCACCCAGGTGCCTAGATCTAGCATTCTTAAAATGTTTATAAACAAATAAATTTCAGTGTTTTCTGTAAACAAGAATGTATCATCATGATCAAATTGTTTAAGTTATAGGTATTTTTGATTCAAAAAACAATCTCAGGGGCGCCTGGGTGGCTCAGTCGTTAAGCGTCTGCCTTCCGCCCAGGGCGTGATCCCAGGATTCTGGGATCAAGCTCTGCATCGGGCTCCCTGCTCCGCTATGAGCCTGCTTCTTCCTCTGCCTCTCCCCCTGCTTGTGTTCTCTCTCTCGCTGGCTATCTCTCCCTGTGTCAAATAAATAAGTAAAATCTTCAAAAAAAAAATCTCTATAATTCACATTAACAGAGTAACTGAGAAAAATACATTTCAATAGATGCAAAAAATTATTTCATCAAAGTCAACATCTATTTGTAAAATAACTTACAAGAACTAGAGGGGAGTTTTCTAAATATAATCAGGTTTCTCTAGAAAAAAATTACCAAAAAAAATACCTACAAGAAGCATCACATATAATGGAATTACATAAGACTTTCTAAGGACATTGATGAAGAAACAGATATGGCACCTCCTTGCCATTTCTGAACATGTTACTGGATGTGCTAGACAGAATAATATGAGAAATACAAATAAAATGATAAAAGGATGTGAATGGAAGAAATAAAACCATTGTTATTTACAGGTGACATTACATTATACCTAGAGAATACAAATTATTAGAATTATTAAGTTAATAGAGGAAGGTTGCTAATTATAAGGTCAGTTTCCATGCTCAATTTCTAGCTATCAGAAACAAAAAAAAGAGATGAAATAAAAAAACTAGTTTTATTTATATCAGCATCAAACATAACATTTTCCAAAATATACATAAACACATCATTGTTTTACACCTTAAACTAATGTTATATGCCAATGATATCATAAAAAAAGGAAAGAAAGAAAGAAATCAATTGAGACTTTGCCAAAGTATAAGCTGGAGTAACAGACTAGGGTTTGTAAGGAGCCCAGTTACAGAATATATGTGACTTAGACCTACATCCCACTCTCAAGATTGCTAAGAAATCAGCAGCACAAAAAATGTTTTTGATAAGTGGAGAGAATTCACTCTCTTGCACATTCTCACAGTGCTTGGATTCCTGGGCTCTGCTGAAGTTGAATGCGAAGGTAAACTAAAATGTTTTAAAACCAGAGCCCATCTGCCTCTAACTCAAACATCAAGATCAATTAATAAATTCAGTCCTTTGCAGGAGATTAGTAGTTGAGCTGACTGCATGTGAACTCAAACTAATTAAAGCTATAGCCCAGCACCAGCTCAACTCATTTTGTGAAGGAATCTGAATTAAAAAAAAAAAAAAGTTTGCTTCTATTGAGATGATCCTAAGATTTTATCCTTTATTTTGTTAATGTGGTGCATCATATTTAAGGACATCACATACACACACAAAAAAGCAAATTACAGGTCAATATTTCTGATGAACATAGATGCAAAAATTCTCAACAAAATACCACCAAACTGAATTCAACAGCACATTAAAAGGTATATGCCATGATCAAGTGGGATTATCATGGGATGCAAGGATGATTCAACATATGCAAATAATTAAACCTGATAAAATTCAACATCCATTCATGATGAAAGCTCTCAATAAAGTGGGTTTAAAAGGGACATAACTCAATAATATGGCAAGCCCACAGCTAATATCATATATTAATGGGGAAAAGCTGAAAGCACTTCTTCAATCATCAGGAACAAGAAAGGAATGTCTGCTCTCACCATTTCTATTCAAAATAACACTGGAAATACTAGTCAGAGTAATTTAGCAAGAACAAGAAATAAAAAGCATTCAAATTAAAAAAAAAACAAGTAAAATTGTCTCTATTTGCATATGTCATAATATTAGCTGTAGAAAATGTTAAGACCTTTTAAAAAAAACTGTTAGAACTATAAACTCAGTAAAATTACAGGACACAAAAGCAACATGCAAAAATAGTTTTTCTTCAATACAACAATAAGTATCTGAAAATTTTTTTAATAAGCCCATATAAAATAGCTTTACTTAGAAATAAATTTCCAGAATGTGAGGGAGATCTGGCTGCGACATCTGTGTCCCCATTGATCACCAGGGTTGATTTGGCTGATCTGACTGGCTAGGCGGGTGTCCCCTTCCTCCCTCACCGCTCCATGTGTGTCCCTCCCAAAGCTGCGCGCTCGGTCGAAGAGGAAGACTTTCCCCGATAGAGGAGGACCGATCTTCGGTCAAGGGTATGCGAGTAGCTGCGCTCCCCTGCTAGAACCTCCAAACAAGCTCTCAAGAAATAAATTTTCAAGAAGGTGAAAGACCCATATATGGAAAGCTATGAGATATCAATGAAAGAAATTGAGGAAGACACAAATAAATTGAAAGAAATGTTGTATTCATGGACTGGAAGAATTAATATTGTTAAAATGATCACATTACCCAAAACAATCTACAGAGTCAATGCAATCTCTATCAAAATTTGAATGCATTTTTCACAGAAACAAACATTCCTAAAATTTGTATAGAACCACAAAACACTCCAAATATCCATACCCAATATCTTGAGAAAGAAGAACAAAGCTGGAAGCATCACAGTTCCTGATTTCAAATTATCTTACAAAACTATAGTAATAAAAACAGTATGATATTGTCATAAAAACATGCATAGATCAATGGAACAAAATACCATAGAAGTAAATCCATAAATAAATGATCAATTAATCTATGACAAAAAGCCAAGCATATACAATGGAGAAAGGATAATCTTTTCAATGAATGATGTTGGCAAAACTGGGACAGTCACATGCAAAAGAATAAAAGTGGATGACTATTTTATGCCATACACAAAAATAAATTCAAAATGGATTAAAGACTGGAATGTAAGACCTGTAACTGTAAAATTTTTAGAAGAAAACATAAGGGTAGGTCCCTTGACATTGATTTTGGCAGTGATTTTTTTTTTATTTGGCAACAAAAACAAAGGCAATAAAAGCAAGTTAAATAAGTGGGATTAAATTAACTAAAAACCTTCTCTACAGCAAAGGAGACCAATGAAATAAAAAAGCAACCTACCAAATGAGAGAACATGTTTGCAGATCATGTATCTGATAAGGAGTAAATATTCAAAATATATAAAGAACTCAAACAACTACAAAAAACAACAATCATATTTAAAAATTAAGCAGAGTGTCTGAGTAGACATTTTTCCAAATAAAACATACAGATGGCCAACGGATACATGAAAAAGTGCTCAGTATCACTAATCATCAGGGAAATGCAAATCAAAACCATAGAGTATCAGCTTATCTGTTAGAATGGCCATTATCAGAAAGACAAGAAATAATAAGTGTTGGCAAGAATATGTATGACACAGAACACTTGTGACTGTTGGTGGGAATGTAAATTAATGCAGCCACCATAGAAAATAGCATAGAAGTTCTTTAAAAATTAATATAGAACTACCATTTCATCTAGCAGTTCCACTTCTGGGTACAGGCTTGGCTTGTTTTAGTGAACACTGCTTTATTGCATTTTGTAGATATTGAACATTTTACAAATTGAAAGTTTGTGACAACCCTGAATCAAGCAAGCATATGGTCACCATTTTTCCAACAGAATATGTTCATGTCATGTCTCTGTGTCACATTTGTGGTAACTTTCACAATATTTCAAACTTTTTCATTACTATAATATTCAAATTGCTGTACTCGCCTGATAAAACAGTAAGAGATGTGGAGTTGCTTCTTATGGATGAGCGAAGAAAGTGGTTTGTTAAGATGGAATCTACTTCTGGTGAAGACACCATGAGGATTATTAAAATAACAACAAAGGGCTTAGAATATTACATAATCATGGTTGCCAAAGCAGTGTCAGGTTTGAGAGGATTGAGTCCCAATTTTGAAAGAAGCGCTATTGTTGGTAAAGTGCTATCAAGCAGCATTGCATATTGCAAAGAAATGGTTTGTGAAAGGAAGAGTCAATTGATGTGGCAAACTTCATTTCTGTCTTGTTTTAAGAAACTGCCACCCCATCCCAGTGTTCAGCAACCACCACCCCAATCAGTCAGCAGCCATGAGCACTGAGACAAAATCCTCCACCAACAAAAAGATTACAGCTCCCTGAAAGCTCATATGACACTTAGTGTTTTTTAGCAATATAGTATTTTCAAAGTATATATATATATATTAGACATGATGCTACTGCACACCTTAAATAGATTATAGGATATTTTATGGGGTGCCTGGGTGGCTCAGTCGTTAAGCGTCTGCCTTTGGCTCAGGGCATGATCCTGGCATTCTGGGATCGAGCCCCACGTCAGGCTCCTCCACTGGGAGCCTGCTTCTTCCTCTCCCACTCCCCCTGCTTGTGTTCCCTCTCTCGCTGGCCATCTCTATCTCTGTCAAATAAATAAATAAATAAAATCTTTAAAAAAAAATAGTTTATAGGATATTGTAAACGTATGTACAAGGAAACCAAAAAATTCATTTGACTTGATTTATTGTGATATTTGCTTTATTGTGATAGTTTGAAACTTAACCCAGAATATCTCTAATGCACACTTATATTTATCTAAAGGAAATAAAAACACTATGTCGAAGAGATATCTGCATTCCCATATTCATTGCAGCATTACTTATGTAAGTTAAACATGTAAACAACCTAAGTGTCTTTCAATGGATGGATGGATAAAGAAGAGGTGGTGGAGATATAGATATAGATGTTATCTCCACAGATATATATATATCTGTATATATGTGTGTATATATATATATATCTGTGTGTATATATATATATGTGTAGATAATATATATATATATATATATACACACACACACATATATTACCCCTATATATATAATCCCTATATATATATATATATAAATAAAATCCCTATATATGTATATATATCTTCTTAAAATTATTTGATGACTAATATTTCCCAGATCCTCAAAGAAACCCAAAGACATCAGAAAATAAAGGGACAAGAAACTAGTTGTAGAAATTAGAGCCTAATTATTCTTTTAGGAAACCGTATAAAACCATTGCATGATTTGTTCAGCTTCCCCTAGATTGATTTTTCCTCCATAATTAGACCTATTAAATATAGGTAATTATTCTCACTGTAGCTATAAGCAAACATTGTATCTCCTCCTTGGTATAAAACTCCTCCAATATACTCCTTAACTAGTCAAAAGGACTTCTTGTATTTATCATATAAAAATGTGTTCTGCATATAGACAGGTGGTCATGTTAAGTACTTATGCAACTCTTTCAGTTACTCACATTTATTAAGAGCCAAACATAGTTACTTATCAGGAGTGATCCAAGACGCTAGATTTTATCTCTGTGTGTCAAGGTTTTACTCTGGCCCAAAGTTCCTAGATCAAAATGTGTGATACATGATTTCTGTCACTGTCCCTACCAAAATGAAACAATTTAAACTATAAGGACTCAACAGACACATATAAAATCAATGGCTAAAATAGTCTTGGGGTGCCTGGGTGGCTCAGTTGGTTGAGCATCCAACTATTGGTTTTGGCTGGGTCATGACCTCAGGGTCGTGAGTTTGAGCCTCATGTTGGATCCATGCTCAGTGTTGAGTCTGCTTGAGATTCTCTTCTTCTTTCTCCCCTTTTGTCCCTTCCTCTGCTCACTTTCTCTCTCTAAAATAAAATAAATAAATAAAATATTTTAAGAAAATCTTAAATAAATGTTTCTCAACTATTTATTGTTGAGAAACAAAACAAAACAAAAACAAAACAAAAAAATAACTAATACATCTTTTATACTTGGTTAAAGGCTTGCGAACAAGATGAAATAAACAAATCAGTTATGAAAAGAAAACCATGTAATTAAATAAAGTTAGTCAAATTAACCCTTAGTCTTACCCATTTGATTAAGGCTAGATTGTATAGAAAATTGGTTAGAACCAAATTTTTCACACAATGCATATTGATATTCTCATGCAGGTATCCTTTCTACCCATCTAATATCTAGGTAATTGAATGTTCCTTTAGAGCCATTAAATTAAGCCAAATAGATTAAAACCTTCATGGTCCAATTTTGTTCTTTGTGAATAGGTTGTGACCAGAGCTATGGAAAAATGAGAAAGTCCAAGTAGGAAAAAAGGAACAGGTCTATACTTATTTAGATGGAAGTGCAAAGGAAACACACTGTCAGATCATACTGGCAAACAATACCAGTGAAAATCTCCCCCTTGTCCTAAAGCTGAACTCTCAAAGATAGTAGCTAAACTTGTTTCTGTGACTTATCCCAACCAACCTACTAAATATAGACTTTCCAGATTAGCATTTTTAACTGCTAGCTTGTCCATTTACTGATTAAATTTATTCCCGCACTACTATTTTTGTTCATCTCTCTTTTCATCTGAATTTTATTTTTGTTTTTTCTTGCTGACAATTCAACAGTTCTCCCCTAGAGGTGAAGCATATGTGTGTGCAGATACCTAAAGTCTCTGAGATATTGTTTGATATTAAAAAGAGATGTAGAGATGATTACTGATGACTGTTTTCTTTAGACAAGTTTTGATACTGGGGCAAACTTTCTTTCTAGACCTTCAAGTGTTCTTTAATATGATTCATTGTTAAGGAAACAATCTGGAAACAGGAGAACAGTATGAGTGAAAATACTGAAACTGAAATGCTTAAATAAGCATGTAAGACCAGGGTAAGAAAGCTAGTTGGATTTATTCAGATTGAAAAGAAATTAGAAGTAAAGCTTGGATGGGGGTGGTGAAGCCACAGTTGGGAGGGACTTTAGCCAGTTGCCATGGTGTATGAAACTGAGAAAGTCTTGTTGCTAGGCAGCTAAATCTTGATCTTAATCAAATGAGAGGTACAGGGTAAGATATTTATATTTTCCTTTGCCATGTGAGATCTCCAATGAAAATCTTTGTACATAACATTGGTGATACAAACTGCAAGTGTAAGAGCTGTAGGTAGAAAGGATCATGAAAACCTCACTAATTTTTCTGTTAGTAAGTCATTTAAGAAGTTTAGCTGTAAGGGAGAGACGCATCCACAATTTGTGCATGCATGAATATATGCACATACACACATACGACAGGATTCTCTCTTGCCAAGTGTTCACATCTTGTTTAGGACTCGTGCCCTTTAATATATCCTATTCAGTTGTATTTTATTTTGTTGAGATCCACAAAAATGTGTCTTAGGAAGTTGTTACAGTTTAGAAAACAGTGATTTAGGCTATGAATGAAAGTAAGAGGGAGGTGGTAATTAAGGTACAGATATTGATGAATTTGAAGAAACTGGGAAAGGAAAGGCATTTATACAAGTCTCATAGAAAAATCTGGCCGTGTAATCTGAAGTCACTATACTATTAGTGGCATTATTACATTTATTAATGAAAATGTTATACTATTAGAAAGCTTGGCTTCTGGAGTCATCAAATACAGTAATTAACGAGGACAAAGGTTCTGGCTCAAAGTTTCTTTGACATCCATTTTCCTCTTATTATCTGATCCCAAATTGACGTATAAATAATAAATTCTGATGAAGTTTTATATAGGTTAAGTTTCTTTACAACAGTGCAATATGATTCATTAGTAATCCTTTTCCATCACAATGATACTCAGGACTCCACAGCAAGTATGGAACAAATGAATATGATAAAAATATAAAGAGCAAATTAGGGTTTTACTTACAATTTAGAGGTGCTTATCTTCAGAGGCTTCATCTTGTGATCTTGAGTTATTTTTTATGCATTCTTGGAATTTTGTGTCATGCCTACCCTTTAGTACCTGGAAAGTACTCATCTTAATGATGAGGATAATGTTTAGCTTGAAAAAAGTCCTTTCTTCCTATCTGCAACCTGATAGCAAAGTTTAATACAAATATTGAATCCTGTATTAAATAAGGGTAATGAGGAATTCTTGGTTTAAACATTTAAACAACCATGATTGAAAGCCAGTGCTAACAACTTGTGAATACAAGAATAATGTAGAATTTCAGTGTTGTGCTCTGTGCATGAATGAAGACATTCAGAAAGTTAAGAAACTTGTGGACATTAAAGGGCAAAATACTAACATATAAGAATGTTTGAAATAAACATCTATTCATAATGTCAAACTTTTGACTGGTATGTCAGGGTAGCTCATTCTGATTCTGATTGTGTTTCTTTCCTTTAAGCATCCTCCTAAACAGAGTATGGCATTTTCTGCATTAGTGATAGCAGTTTGTTGAAGTAGTGAAGGAATCAGTTCATTTTAGATTGAGGAGCAAGACAAATCATGGTTGGATTAATGGAGTTCAGAACAAGGCTACATGAGGATGGAAGGGAAAACAATGTGTTATTTAAAAAAGTGATATAAATTAGAACAGTTTTTTTTAGTCCTCTATGAATTTGAGGACTAATTTTAGATTAAAAATAAAAATTGTGGTCTATTTAAGATGGAAGAGCCAGGATGGTTGAGAGTGATAACGCAATACAGGTCATGGTCACAGGTTGAAGGTGAGTTGTAAAGGTAAAAAACCCTGAGTTTTATATAGGTTGTCCACTTGCTTGCTAAACATAGTCAGAATATGGATAAGATTGTGGAAAAGAAATTTATAAATCAGAGATGAAATTCTTAGAGGTGTAAAAGTAGGAAAAAAAAAGGCAAATAGTGATCCAATGAGATGGCTACCAAGTTTAGTGTTTTGGAAGTGGCTTGGTAATCAAAAAACAAAAACAAAAACAAAAAAAAGAAAAAACTATGACCAAGTATCTAGTCCGTTTGGCACATGAGGATTCTGACAATGGGAATCTTACCCTCTGCAGGGCTTAAAAATTTTTGAGATATAAGTTTTAGCAGAATTAAGTAGAATTAAGAACAAGGAGCTCTCCATGAAGAAGTGTGAATAGAGAGGCAGTTGGTGTTGCTTATCATGAAAGAAAGATACAGAAAAATTATTCCAGAGAAAGAAGAGGGCAAGGCATACTGAATCAAGGTAGAAAAAGTAAGCAGACAGTAATAAAGCATTTGGGACATAGTAGGTGCTGAATCAGGCATCTTTCATTTTTATATTACCTTCTGTGAGAAGGGATTTTTTTTGTTTTTTTTAATAATAATTTTTTTATTATGTTATGTTAGTTATGTTATACCATACAGTATATCCTTAGTTTTTGATGTAGTGTTCCATGATTCATTATTTGCATATAACACCCAGTGCACCATGCAATATGTGCCCTCCTTAGTACCCATCACCGATCGGTAGGAGAAGGAAGAGAAGGGATGTGATCAGTGTGTTTTAGATCTCTCGTAACAGACTCCTTTCTTTTTTTAACTGGACCAGAGGTTCTTAGTGTCATTTCCTTAAATAATCTCATATATTATAACCTAATGAAGACTGTGGATCCTCTCGCTACAAAAATAGAATGGGCACATTCTATGTAAAATATGGAATGCGATTTTACAACCCCTTCAAGTCTATACATATCCCAATTACTCTGCCGAAATTTGTATGCTAGCCATTAACTTATTTAGGCCTATATCATTCATTTATTTTTCCCAAGTGTGTAGTAGTGTCTGTATCATTATGTGGTTTTATTAATTCTTTAATGAAGAAAGAATGTAACAAGAGAGTATTCCAGCTAATGTGCTAGTACCAGATATTTCGTTTTCACAAATATGAGATAAATATATTTGAAGGTTGATCTCTCTAAAAATGCTGGAGAGTTTAATGCTTTTGCCCCACGAAGACAATCCCACCTTCCCCAAAGTTTTCCTCTCTCCTTTTTGGATTCACTAATTTCCACTTAAGTACTAGCGCCACTTCCTTTTGTCCCTCAATATCCAACTATTTCCTAATGTATTTAATTTATTTTATATTTCATATGGCCACAGGACTTGAAACGTTATTTTTCTCAAGAATAAAATCAATCATAAACACAGTTTGGTAGCATACATCTATCACCTCAAAATATTTCCCATTCAAACTCTACCATTATTTATTGTTAATTGAACTAACCAAGCATTACAGTGGATACTAATAATTGACACCTTGCAATTAACACTTTGCAGTTTGACAGGATTAGAAGAGACAAACAAGGGAAAAGAACAGTAAATACATAATTGTGCTATAGGGTAGTATATGTTAACTACCATGAAAGAGTTTGTAATATAATTTATGACTGTTTCTTACATATACATCTCTTGAGAAGTGTGGCCAAATAATTTACCATTTGAAATTCAAAAGAAAAATTATTAATATTTATGTCAAGTAAACATATATAAGTTGAAATACCCCCAGAAAACCAAAATTTATGTTCATTTTTTCCCCAAAACCTCTTTGTCCGAAATATTGGTTGTGGAAATGTTCACAGATATTTATATATTTAGAAAGCAGTATAATGAATCCATATGTGTCCATTATCCAGGTTTAATAATTTTCAACCTATAGTTAATCACCATTCTCTTTTACCTTTCTGAATCTCATTCAGCTTCACCAATATTAAGGACATATACAAGGCAATATACTGAGTCATGTCTTGAGCCAAACTCTAATCACTTTTAACCCAGAAACTTCTCCTTCTTCTCCACCTCAGTAAGCTCATAACTACCCTCATTCCCATACTTATTTTAATTTTTGTAGTGTTACTTTTCTGATGGTTCAATCTCCCAAAAGATACATCCTTAAAAGTCAGCACTGCATACAGCCAGCTCAGAGGGAGGAGCCAGAACAGTAATGTTGCTTGACCCTGCCCTCTCTTGTTTTCATCAGTGGATCCATATGTTTGCTCCATAATGATTGTGAGTGAGGCCCTGGTACATGTGAAGATCACTCTCCTGCTCTAGTAGGATGTGTTTCTGGCCCTTTCTGGGTGGTCTTCAGTTGGGTGCTCCCAATGCCATGGTCTCCAGAAGTGGTAATTCCCTTCTTTTTTTAAATTTAAATTCAATTAATTAACATATAGTGTATTATTAGCTTCAGAGATAGAGTTCAGTGATTCATCAGTCTTATATAATACCCAGTGTTCATTGCACCACATGCCCTCCTTAATGTCCATCACCCAGTTACCCCAACCCCCCATCCCCTCCCCTATAGCAACCCTCAGTTTCCTATGATTAAGAATCTCTTATGGTGGGGCACCTGGGTGACACAGAGGTTGGGCGCTTGCCTTCGGCTCAGGGCGTGATCCCGGTGTTATGGGATCGAGCCCCACATCAGGCTCTTCCGCTATGAACCTGCTTCTTCCTCTCACACTCCCCTGCTTGTGTTCCCTCTCTCGCTGGCTGTCTCTATCTCTGCCGAATAAATAAATAAAATCTTTAAAAAAAAATCTCATATGGTTTGTCTCCCTCTCTGATTTTGTCTTGTTTTATTTCTCCCTCCCTTCTCCTATGATCCTCTATTTTGTTTCTTAAATTCCATATATGAGTGAGATTATACGATAATTGTCTTTCTCATAATACCCTCCAGTTTCATCCATGTCATTGCAAATGGCAAGATTTTGGTTTTTTAGATGGATGAGTGGTATTCCACATATATTCCAAGATATATAGACCAATCTTCTTTACCTATTCATCTGTTGATAGACATCTGGGCTCTTTCCATAGTTTGGCTAGTGTGGACATTGTTGCTATACAGATTAGGGTGCAGGTGGCCCTTTGGATCACTACATTTGTATCTTTAGGGTAAATACCCAGTAGTGCAAATGCTGGGTCATAAGATAGCTCTATATTCAATTTTTTGAGACACCTTCATACTGTTTCCCAGAGTGGCTGCACCAGCTTATATTCCCACCCAGGTTGTTTATTGTTGTTGCTGTTATTTTAATGTCCATTAGCATGATAAATGGTTTTTGACCCCTCGCTTTCAATCTGGAGTTGTTTTGAGTCTAAAGTGAGTCTCTTGTGGGCCACATATGGATGGGTCTTGCTCTTTTTATCTAGTCTGATACCCTATGTCTTTGGATTGGAAGATTCAGCCCATTTACATTCAGAGTAATTATTGAAAGATATGAATTTAGTGCCATTGTATTACCTGTAAAGTTAGTGTTTCTGTATATTGTCTCTATTCCTTTCTGGTCTATGTTATTTTTGGGTTCTCTCTTCACTTAAAGGATCCCCTTTAATATTTCTTGTAAGGCTAATTTGTGATCACAAAGTCTTTCAGTTTCTATTTGTCCTGAAAGCATTTAATCTTTCCTTTCACTTTGAATGACAGCCTTGCTGGACAAAGTATTCTCGGCTGCCTATTTTTCTCATTTAGTACCCTGAATAAATCATTCCAGTCCTTTCTGGCCTACCAGGTCTCTATGGATAGGTCTGCTGCCAGTCTAATATTTCTACCCTCGTAAATTATGGACCTCTTATCCCAAGCGGCTTTTAGGATTTTTCTCTTTGTCTCTGAGATTTGCAAGCTTCACTATTATATGTCAAGGTGTTGAACTGTTTTTACTGATTTTGAGAGGGATTCTCTGTGCATCCTGGATTTGAATGCCTGTTTCCTTTCCCAGATTAGGGAAGTTCTCTGCTATAATTTGCTCCAATATACCTTCTGTCCCTCCCCCTCTTTCCTCTTCTTCTGGGATCCCAATTATTCTAGTATTGTTTGGCTTTATAGTATCACTTATCTCTCTAATTTCCCCCCCATGATCCAGTAGTTATCTCTCTTTTTCTCAGCTTCTTTCTACTCCATCATTTTACCTTCTGTATCACTAATTCTCTCTTCTGCTTCATTTATCCTAGAAGTTAGAGCCTCCATTTTTTATTGCATCTCATTAATAGCCTTTTTAATTTTGACTTGATTCGATTTTAGCTCTTTCATTTCTCCAGAAAGGGAGAAGTATCTTTATAATCATTATTCTGAACTATAGTTCCAGCATCTTACTTATATCCATACCGATTAGGTCCCTGGCAGTCCGTACTGCCTCTTCTCTTTTTTGAGGTGAGTTTTTCCATCTTGTCATTCTGTCCACAGAAGAATAAATGATCAAGAGAACAAAATACTAAAATGGCAACAACAACCTCAGAGAAATATACCCCAAACAAATCAGAAGAGAACTGAAACCAAAATAAATAAATAAATAAATAAATAAATAAATAAATAAATAAATAAATATTTTTTTTTAAAAGAGAGAAAGAATATAATCAGACAGGTGAACAGAACAGAGCAATACACTGAATCCTGTGTGTATTTTGGTCTATTTGTTAGAAAACTAGATCCCAAATTGTAAAGAAAGAAAAACTTATAAACATATAAAAATAAAATTAAATACAATGAAGTGATAGAATGTAACTGTAAAAATGAAAATGAAAAAAGACTTAGCAAATGAGTTAAAAAATAAGAAATTGGTTGAAAAGGAAAGAGAAAAAATTAAAATGGAAAGACTGAAGAGTCATGAGGAAAAAAAACACATTAATTCTATATAATATTTTTGCCTAGTGCTGGAGTTTTGCAGCTCTGTGTAAGCTTGGTCTTAGCCAGATGTTCTTGCTGATCTTCTATGGGAGGGACCTGTTGTACTGATTCTCAGGTGTCTTTACCCCAGATGGAACTGCACCACCTTTGCCAAGGTCCAGGCTCTGAAGGCTTTCCATTCTGCTTTAGAGGATGAGAATGAAAATGTCAGCCTCCCCATCTCCAGCCCTGGAATTGAAAGCTTATGCCCCCCCCCCCACTCCCTAGTGCACCCTCAGGGTAAAGAAGTCCATCACTCCTGTCTTCCTGGTCTCTGTCCACACTCCATGCTCACCCAGCCTGTGAACAAGTGTTTCTATTTCAGGCATACAACCCTGTTTGAAGTCTCCAAATCTTGCAGACTCCTGTGGTGGTCACACTCCTCCACACTCCTCTGGGGAATGGAGGGAAGGGTCTTGCCATGGTTCTGTCAGTTGCTGTGCCCCTGCTCAGTGAGCAGTTGCCTGACCATGACACAGTTCATGGTTTATGGCAACACCAAGCTAAGAGCCCACTCCTGGGCTTGCTGATTGCAGCCAGTTTCCCCACTCCAATGCCTGGAAACTCTGCTGTACTCAGACACCCCTGTTCTTCCTGTGACTACAGGGATCCTGAGATCACACTGTCCCACCTAGGATTCCACTCTGTTTCACCACCTGAGCACCTTTCAGGCAGGGATATTTTCATGGTAGAGGACTTCTAAAAGTTTCAATTGTATGCTCTGCTGCTATGTCACTTTCTGGTGGAGGCTCCCTCCCCCCACAGATTATCTTCCAATATATTGCCTCAGATTCACTTCTCCACACCTCCTATCTTGCAGAAAGTGGTCACTTTCCTATTTTTTCTATTTGTAGAATTGCAGCAATTCTCTTCTTAGATCACTGGTTGAGTTCATAGGTGTTCAGAATGATTTGGTAGCTATCTAGCTGAATTCCAGGGGCCAGACAAAAATAAGGTCTACTATTCCTCTGCCTTCTTGGGAAGTCAGAAGTCATAATTTCCTTGAAGGTAACAGGAAATGGCAGAGACATGAAGCCTCCAGGCTGGCACTCTTATAGTCTGTGTTTTGGGGGCCAGAGACATATTCTCCATATGAAAGTCAAGAAGCTTTTGCTGTCCAGACACCTCTCCATGTTCACTTACACAGGCCAAGGTTCTTCTTTCAAGAACCAGCCTCTGGTCCAAAATGACTACTACTGTTGTTATGTGAAGAGGGACCTGAAATCCTTGGCTGCCATCAGCTCCTGTTTTGGTAGCTTTTGAGAAATGTTATAGATAAATGATATTGCTTATGTAATCAAACCAAAAGGCTTTTTCCTATATTTAAACATCTGGTATCTCAGATTGACAGTGAGGAGACAAAATTTCCACCCCAAAATGTGGCTTAACAGAAGAAGTAGAACAACAATTGAAGCTTTAAGAGAGTGATAATTCCCCTGTGAAACAGTTCTTATGAGGGATGGTAGAACCACATATATTTTGTTAAACTGACAATGGTGATAGATCACAACTTATTCCTTTATTCAGAAGGTAATGTCTCAAAGGTGCAGGAGGAAATTTGCATTGTAACTAGTATAGCAGATTCTTATTCTGATTCACTGGCAACTGGTGCGGTTTTATTTGGGTTTGTGATCTAGAGTCAAGAAAAGCCCATGTAAACAGATGATCGAGATCAGCTACTGAAGGATTCCTGCACTTAGAAGATAATCAGCTTTAATTCTCTCCTGCATCCTGATGTTTCTCATCTTTTTGTAAATAAACATTTTTGACATTTCTTTGAGTATCACTTATGTGCAGGGATATGTAAGCATCAAGTTGATTGTGTATTTTAAGGTTTCAGAAAGGTCAATTTGAGAGATTTTGCATTCACTGTGACTCATGAACTCAGTCATAATTTGGGTATGAAACATGATGAAAAAATGTGTACATATGAGTAAAAAGTGTGTATAATGTATCCAACCAAGTTAGAGACCAGTAGGTTCAGCAAATGTAGTTATGCGTATTTTTATAACACCATTGCGTAAAAAGGATTTATGTGAAACTCTTAAAGTCTAGGGGACATCTTTCTACAACACAGTGGTAACAGTGAGGTTGAAGGAAAGGAGCTCGAAGAGATCTCTCTAAGGAGAAATCCTTGGAGCACTGTGTTAAAGGTATGTGTTCTTTAGAGCTGCATTCTGAGTCTTGAGGCTGGTTGTGCTTTTGGGTTTTGTTGCAAAGACTGCATGTAGGGAGATTGTTGGCCAAGGGACAAAAAGTGCAACTCAAAGTTGCAATAAGGAAATAAATACCCAAAATTATTGTTTTGGTCACTGTGGTGTGCATGGTTCTACATATGTAAAATGTATTATCTAAGACATCCTATATAGAAGAGTTCAGTATGAAAAAAAAAAGAATTCACTTTTTAAGAAAACATTCTACCATTCATTAGACTCACTTCAATGGTGGGATACAGTCTACCATTTTGGGATGCTCATATCTGATACTGATGAAGTGAAAGGTGGCACAGAATGTTGTTCAAAATATATCTGCATTCATACGATGTAGGTTCATTTGTCATCTTTGAAAAATGCTTGTTTGCCTCAGACCTATAACACGAGGGGGATCTAAAACAATAAATATCGATGCCACCGCAATGTCAAGTGACCCTTTAAACTGACAAGAAAGGTAATGGAGGTAGTGCTGACAGCTGTCTTCCCCCCCCCCCCAAAAGAAGGCAGACTTTCCTGCTGCCATTTTGGTTGGTTCTTTATTTTATTTTTATGTTTATTTTCCTTTTTTAAAAAGTGAACAAAATAATCAGAGGAAGAGAAGCAAACAAGTTCAGATTTACTGTAAGAAATAAGAGGACAAATTCATGAGTTCAGAAAATAAACCCAATAAATCTTCCCACACCTTAAGTTTTAGTTTGGTGGCCAAAAAAAAATGTTAGTGCACACGAAAGAGGTGATTGATAAATATTATTTCCATTTCTGGCTTTATTTTTTTTTCCTGTGTATTTGAAATTATGTCTATCCTTATTCTAATACAGCTTCAGTCTTACCCTCCTTTTTTGTGTGTCGCTGTCAAATATATTACATTTCTATATTATAGGTCCAACAATACAACTTTATAATTAATGTTTTATGCAAATGATTTTTAAATCAAAAAGGAAAGGAGTAAAAATATGTAGCTACACCATCTTTTATCATTATCTAAATAATTACCTTTAGTGGTATTCTTTGGTTTTTTTCACGTAGAAATGAATTACTGTCTGGCGTCAATTCCTTTCAGAAGAAATACCAATTTCCTTTGGTATTTGTTCTAAGGCAGGTCTCCTGAAAACAAGTTCTCTCCATTTTTTAAATTTTGTTTTGTTTTATTTGTTATGTTTTTAAATCTAAAACATCATTGTTTATCCATGGACTTTGAGGGAGTAACTTTGCTGGATATAGGATTTTTTTTTTATTTTTATTTTCTGTCAGCATGCTCAATATGTCATTCCACTACCTTCTGAATTTTATTTTTTCCAATGAGAAGTCAGCTATCGAACTTGTGCTTTCCTTATATTTGATAAATCATTTTTCTCTTGTTGCTTTCAAGATTTTCTCTATTATCTTTGACTTTCGTAATTTTTAGTATGATGTTTCTGCAGATACAGCTTTTGTGTTTATCCCATGTGGAGTTCACTGAATTTCTCTTATGTGTAATTAATGTTTTTCATAAAATTTGGAGAGTTTTCAATCATTATTACTTTGAAAATCTGTTTTTCCCCACTTTCTTTTTCTCCTCTGCTTCTGAAGCCCTCATCATGGGTATGTTGGGGCATTTAATGGCATCCTACAATTTTTTTTGGCATTATTTATTATTCTTCATTTTGATGATTTCTTTTGTTCATATTGTATACTGTCTATTGATATATATTCAAGTTTGCCGAGTTTTTTATGCCAACTTAAATCTATTGTTGCATTCTTTTAGGGATTTTTCACTGGGTTTGTTGCCTTTTTAACTCTGGAATTTACATGTGGCTCTTTTTAATAATACTTATCTTTTATCGATATTCTCTTTTTGATGAGTTCTTATTACATTTTTATCTATTCATAAAAGTAGTTTCTTTTAGTTCTTGGAACAGATTTATAGTAGCTGCTTTGAATTCTTTGTCTGCTAATTCTGGCATCTAAGTCAGCATGAGCCATTTAGTTAAAATAGTTTGTGCCTTTCTCCAGCTGACTTTTTTCACTTAACATTAAACTCTCTAGATCCATCCATGTTGTTGCAAATGGCAAAATGTCATTCTTTTTATTGCTGAGTAATATTCCATGATATATATATATATATATATATATATATATATATATATATATATTCTTTATCCATTCATCTATCAGTGGACACTTAAGTTGGTTCCACATCTTAGCTATTGTAAATAATGTTGCAATAAACGTAGGGCTGCATATATCCTTTTGAATTAGTGTTTTTCTTTTCTTTGAGAAAATATCCAGTAGTGGAATTACTGGATAATATAGTACTTCTCTTTTTAATTTTTTTGAGGAGTCTCCATACTGTTTTCACAGTGGTTGCACCAGTTTGCATTTCTACCATCAGAGTTCCTTTTTCTCCACATCCTCACCAACACATGTTATGTTGTGTTTTTGATTTAGCTATTCTGACAGATGTGAGGTGATATCTCATTTTGGTTTTGATTTGCATTTCCCTGATGATTAGTAATGTTGAACATCTTTTCATGTGTTTCTTGGCTATCTGTGTGTCTTCTATGATTTCATTCATATGTGGAATTTAAGAAACAAAACAAATGAACAAAGGGAAAAAAAAACCCACACACTGAAAAACAGACTCCTAAATATAGAGAACAAGCTGGTGGTTGCCAGAGGGGAGATAGGAGGGGGATGGGTAAAATAGGTGAAGGGGATTAAGAGTATACTTACTGTAATGAGCACTAAGTAATGTATAAAATTATTGAATCACTATATTGTATACCCAAAACTAATAAAACACTGTATGTTAATTATACTGGAATTAATAATAATAATAATAACAATAATAATAATGAATAAAATAAAATAGTTTGTACCCAAGACCTTTGATTCAAATTTTCACTCTACTATTGGATGTGTGTGTGTGTGTATGTGTGTGTGATTTGAGAACTGCTTTCACAGTTCAGGGAATTTGTGATTTTCTTCTGTAGTCATCTAAGGACTCGTACCACTAAACTTCTTTTCTTGGTTGCTCCTCAGATGGTGAAGTAATTGCCACACTTGTCCATGGAAACATATGTGGCTTGGAAAGTCTTCAGATCTACCACAAGTCACACTCTGATTGCTACTGAACAGGTGCAGCTTTGCATAAATACACAATCTTCTAAACTCTTAAGGATGAGTGTGATCTCAAGATGAGTCTTGTTTGCTACCTCTTTCTCTGGTTCTTTATGTTAAAGTTCTGGCTGCTCTGCCATTTTGCTTATAGCTACTCAATTCATTGAATTATTAGCTCCCTTTTAATTTTTTGCTACCAAAATCTCCATTGTATATGACAATATCTATAGTCATGAACATTTCTGTTCTAAATAAAGTCAGTCTCTTCAAGAATAGCTATTCTCATGGCCAAATTTTCCCTGGGTAGTACATTTATCCTTCAATGTTTAGATGTTTGGGATAATAGGCTACTTCTTCTGAAGTGACTTTTCCAGTCTACAAGAGGGCCTGGTATACCGTGGTCTTCTTGACTTGCTAGTCCCAGCATGAAACCTTGGCATGAGGAATCTGGGACAGGGAAAAATCACGTCTTCTGTATCCTGTCTGATTACCTGGAGCAGAACCTACAGCCTATGAATGGGAGCTTGGTGGCTGCGCTGGGCCATGGCCACCCAGAGTAGAACTTCCACAACACTTCATAAGTAGCTTGCACTTGTTTGAATGAAACCAGAGTTCCAGATTTGGAGTTGAGAGTTGAAGTAGGCACCATCATCTTGGCCACACATACTCAGAATAGAA
Source organism: Ursus americanus (assembly GCF_024610735.1). NCBI lineage: Eukaryota > Metazoa > Chordata > Mammalia > Carnivora > Ursidae > Ursus > Ursus americanus. The sequence continues at coordinate 60,840,180 of NC_142139.1, forward strand.
TTTACATAATATAAAGCCTAAGAGGGAGGGGCAGGAGATTGTAGCTCAAAGGCCACAGATTATTGCTGTTCTTCCAAAGATTTATATGTTTTATGGATAAATGTTTCTCCAAGTGTTATATTTTCTTAGGTAAATTCCATATATAATTTTTAAAACAACTTTCACTAGATAAGTGGTTAGTGTGCTAGTGAGAGGGTACACTGAGCTTCTGACAAAACCAACCCAAACTTTCACTCCGATGGCAATTTGAAGAAGAAGAAAACAGGGGATAATGATACCAGATATCCTGAACTGTGATAAAACTAAAGAAATTAAGAGAGTGTGGTAATGGCCAATGAAAGAGAATGGAGAGACCAAATAGTCTTTTCAATAACTTGTTCTGGGTCAATTGGATATCCATATGGAAATGATGCACCCTTTTCTCTATTGACACTGTATACTCCAGACGAATTCCATATTAAATGCCAGAGGTAAATCAAACTATTGGAGGAAAAAAACCAAACACACCACAGGTCAACTTTATAATCTTGGTAATGGCAAAGATTATTCAAACAAAAAGAAAATATGTAAATTTAAAAGAAAAACTTAATCAGACTTTGAAGTTAAGAGGTTCTCTTTATCAAAAACTTTCATTAAAACAATAAAAATACAAGCTATTAGGATATTTGGAGAATATATTTGCAAAACATGTATAATAAAGATTGGTACTGATACCATATTACATACACCAATACGACTAAAATAAACATTTTGGAACAGTCAACTGTTTAGTAAGGATACGGACTAATTGGAACTCTCATATATTGACGTTAGATATGTAAACATGCCTCCACTTAGAAAACTGCTTTTGAAGTATTTACTAACCTTGATTGCACACACTCCGATTGAGCAATTCCAAACCAAGTTATAGGCCCAGTGGAAATGTCTCTGTATTTTTACTGAATGACATGTAATAAAATGTTCATAGAAATACTAATTATGATGGTCAAAAAACTAGAAACTACCAAAACTACCATTTTACATGTAAAATCATGTAAAGATATGGATGAATTTTACAAACAAAATACTGAGTGAAATAACCAGCCACAAGAGAATACATATTATATGATTCCATTTATATGAGTCAAAAAATAAGTGAAACTGTTCTATTCTCTTAGAAATCAGACAGGGCCTACTCTTCAAGAGGGGTAAATGGGAGAGGGAATATAAAGGATGTCTTTGATGTGCTGCTAATTTTAGGATTCTGGAGCTCAGTATTGGTTAAATAGGCATATTTCGTCATGAAAATCCTTTGATCTATATCTTTGTGATATGTTCATTGTTTAGTGCATATTATACTTTAATCAAAATTAAAAACAATAATTCAATGCACTCAAAGTCTTAGAATTTTTTTTGAAGTTTTCAAACAAAATCTCCTAAAAACCTTGTCCTATTTGCTCCATGGCCTAGCTTGATGGTTCTAACCTCTGGCCTTTGTTTGGTTTAGTTACAAATAAAAGTCAAAATTTTACCCTTTATATGGGATTTCAATACTAAAACATAAATTACATTAGGGTATATATATATATATATATAATTATAATTATATATAACTAAATATTTAGTATTTAAGTATTAAAATAAAAAAATTAAGAATAAACAGAACTAAGAAAAAATGGTAAAATCAACTAGGAAAGTCCTTTTATAGAATGAAAGTAAATCTAATTTTAAACATATAATGGGAATTGTGCTAGAGAGTGCAGAGGGGAGAAGTTTCAAATATTAAGAACAAAAGCCTCATTTAGTTAGCAGGATTCATTAATTAAATAGCACTGATATTTTGAAATAAAATAAAGATTGACTTGGGAAAGGAGGTCTTTACAAAATGAAAATTTTCTAATAATTTTAAAATCATTTTTGTTTTGTTTAAATAGGGGAATTAATCATTGCATATTATTCCAGCAATTAATAAATCGTATTTGTTCTAAATTCAATAATATTACAGAAGACATTCTTTGTACCATCAGTCTGCATTATTAAATTCAAATGACTTAGTAATGTAGTTATGTAATGGGAATTTCATCAGAAAAATTAGAAGGTAGAAGATATAGTATATCTGACCCTTGGACAACAGGGGTTTGAATTACGTGGGTTCACTTACACACAGACTTTTTTTTTATATAAATATAGTATTTATTATTTTCTCTTTCTTAAGATTTTCCTTTTTTTTTTAAAGATTTTATTTACTTATTTGACAGAGAGAGAGAGAACACACAAGTGGGGGAGAGAGAGAAGCAGGTTGCCTGCTGAGGGGGAACCCAATGTGGGGCTTGATCCCAGAACCCCTGGCATCATGAACTGAGATGAAGGCAGACACTTAACTGACTGAGCCACCCAGGCACTCCTAAGATTTTCTTAGTAACATTTTCTTTTCTTTAGCTTACTTTACTGTAAGAATACAGTATATAGTACATATAACATACAAAATATGTGCTAATTGACTAGTTACGTTATGGGTAAGACTTCCAGTCAACAGTCGGCTATTAGTAGTTAAGTTTTTGAAGAAACAGAAGTTACATGTGTATTTTCTACTGCACAAGAGGTTAGTGTCCCTAACTTCCATGTTGTTCAAAGGTCAACTGTACTTGGAATAATTATATCAAACATGTGACCACCAAGCAAAACGTGAAACAAAAACTTGATGGTCTCACCATTTGACCTCTGAATATGCTTCCCTCAGATCACAGCTGCATAAATATCGATCTAAGCTTTTTCATTGGATTGTTATGCTAGTAATGATGAAAGAAAAATAATTGTGAATCTTTACTTTTTGTCATATAGACTCAGTGTCTGTAAAAAGAAGGCATGTATTTCCTTTAATAATGTAACATTGGTGTATGATTTAATAACTTCATTAATAAATTTTAATTATTTTTACAAGCATTAATCTCATGACTTTCATTATTTCTCTTTAATCCTAAAATTCTATACCAACTACAATACTTATGATTTTAAATAAGCATACGGTAGAAAGTATGAATTTTGTAAAACTATTGTAATCTAGTTTAAAATAATCATACAAGGAGATTTTTTAAAAACTACAAAAATAATACAAGAAGGGTATATAAAGGAGAGATTAAAAGCCAATGTCACTTTTGAACATGCATAGCATTAAGTGGTAACTCAAAAGTTGTCTGTTATTTTCCCCTGAGGTAGTCACGAGAATAAAAATTACACATAAAACTGTGGTCTGACTCCCTACTTCTATACTAGAGTGATCAGGTAAACTTTGTTTTTATTTTTTGTTTCTTTATTTAAATAAATTATTCAAAAATAATTTTAGATAAAAAAATATTGCAAAGATAGTTCAGAGTTCCTGGAAACCAAATCTCATGCTGAGTTTATCAATTGTTTATCTGTTGTTAACAATTTACATTACTTTGGTACATTTATTAAAACTAATTAAAAAATACTGGTACAATATTATTTACTAAAGCCCATATTAGGAAAAAAAATGTAATTTTACCTGACTTTTTTTCCTGTTCCAGCTTCTTGTAAGAGATACCACCTTCCATTTAGTGTCATATCTCCTTAGACTCTCCTTGCTGTGACTCTCTCAGACTTCACTTATTTTTTATGATTTTGACATTTTCGAGGTGCGTTGGTCTGGTATCTTATAGAAAGTTGGTGGGGAAGGGGGCAAGATGGCAGAGAAGTAGAGGACTCCGTTTCAACCGGTCCCCCAAATTTACCTGAATATCTACCAAACCATTAACACCCCCAAAATCAGCCTGAGATATAAGAATATATAGCTGGATCTCTACAAGCAGAAAATCAGCAATTGCGGGGTATGAAGGATGGAGTTGTGATTCTGCGGGCAGATATTGGAAAATAAACAGAAGTGGGAGGGAGCCGCCATAAGCTGACCCCTGGGAAGCGATATAATACCAGAGCGTGAAAGCGTCCCGCACTGGGTGGACCGGTGATAATTTGCAGAGCGTGTAGCGGCTGGACGGGAAAGGCCTGATAACAGCGCTCAAACAGGATCCAGGAGCTGCAGGGGTCCACGCCCCCACCCAGGGAGGCCGCTTGCGTGGACCTGCACCTGCAGACCTGCACCTGTGGACCCAAGGCTTGCCGCTGCTGCCCCCACAGACTTGGGACCGCTGACAGTTTTAGAAGCACAAGGGGAAGAGACAAGCGGGGGCATGAGTTGACCGCTGAGAGAGTCGCTGGGGGCGTGTACCACCAGTGGGAGGCAGTGCTTACAGAAAGGGAGACTGTGGTCTGGAGGTTTCAGAGAGGAGCAGACTGTCACTTATCTGCCCTGGGGCAGAGGTCTGGGTGCGATCATTTTCCTTTGCTCTGACTCTCCGAAAGGATAAGAAAAGCCACCAGGGAACAAAAGACCAAAAAACCAGTTTGCATAGAGCCCAGCCCCCTGGGGGGGGGGGGGCAGGGCAACTCCACCCAAGCAGGGTTGCCTGAAAAACAACCTGGCAGGCCTCGCCTCCAGAAGACAAGCTGGAAGAACAAAAGGATGACAGCCCTAGGGTTCCCATAAAACTGTAAAACCCCATCACCAGGGAAAAATAGGATATTGAGCTCCAGCTGTTGCCTCACGGCTTGTGTATTTCTCAGATACAACATTTTTTTTTCTTTTTATTCTTTCTCATGTTTCTTCTCTGTTTTTTCTTTTTACCTATTTCTCATTTCAGCTAGATGTTTAATATAACATATTTCATAGTAGCTTTTTAACTTGTACTTTTTCACACCTCTATATATACATTTTATATATAGATATAAGCTTCAATGTAATCCTTTTCCCCCTATTCAATATTATCTTTGCATATATAGCAGTTTTATTTTCCCTGTAACTCTGGGAAGTAGTGTCGTCTAACAAAGAGAACAAAATACACCCAGGAAGAACTGAAACACCCTACCTTGCCCACATCAAGAGATTATAGCTCCCCCTCCCCTCACCCACACCTTTTGAAAAAATTTTTAATCTTTAATTTTTAAAAAATTTTTTAATTCTATAAATTTTATTCTTGGGTTTCATTTTGGCTGTGTTTTTTCAGTGGTGGCTTCTAACCACTCTGGATTTTTCCATCGTGCATCTTGCCTGGATTGTGGTTGATATCTTGGACTCTGTACATCCTCTCAACCACCCCTCAACAGAATGACTAGGGGGAGGAACTCCCAACAAAGAAAAGAACCAGAGACAATGGCCTCTCTCGCAGACCTAATGGATATGGATATAAGCAAGATGTCAGAAACAAACTTCAGGTTAGCAATTATGAAGTCAATTGCTAGGCTTGAGAAAACCTTTGGTGGCAATATAGAATCTCTAAGGGCAGAAATGAGAGCTAATCAAGCCAAACTTAAAAATGCTATGAATGAGATACACTCTAAACTGGATACTCTAACAGCTAGAGTAAATGAGGCAGAACGAATTAGTGATCTAGAAGATAAACTGATAGAAAGGAAGGAACAGGAGGAGGCCTGTGACAAACAGCTTAAAATCCATGAGAACAGACTTAGAGAAATTAATGACATCATGAAATGTTCCAGTGTCAGAATTATTTGGATCCCTGAGGGGGTGGGGAGAGAGAGAGGACTAGAGGGTATATCTGAGCAAATCATAGCTGAGAACTTCCCTAATCTGGGGAATGAAACAAGCATACATGTCCTAGAGGCACAGGGCACCCCTCCCAAGATCAAGGAGAAGAGACAAATGCCCCAGCATGTAATAGTAAAACTCACAAACCTCAGAACCAAGGAAGCCATCCTGAGAGCAGCTAGAGAGAAGAGATTTCTTATGTACAGAGGGAGGAACATCATAAAAAGCCAGGCCTGTCCACTGAGACCTGGCAAGACAGAAAGGTCTGGCAAAACATATTCAGGGTACTAAATGAGAAGAACATTCAGCCAAGAAAACTTTATCCAGCAAGGCTGTCATTCAGAATGGACAGAGAGATAAAGAGCTTCCAGGACCAGTAAAAACTGAAAGAAAATCTAACAATTGTAAATATCTATGCCACCAACATGGGAGCAGCCAACAACCTAAGCCAGCTATTAACCAAAATAAAAAATCAGATTGACAATAATACATTAACAGTGGGAGATTTTAATACTCCAGTCTCAGCATGGGCAGATCATCTAAACAGAAGATCAACAAAGAAACAAGAGCTTTGAATGACACATTGGACCAGATGGACTTCATAGATACATACAGAACATTCCACCTTAAAACAACGGAATACTCATTCTTCTCAAATGCACATGGAACTTTCTCCAAAATAGACCACATATTGGGTCACAAATCAGGTCTCAGCCAATACCAAATGATTGAGATTATTCCTTGCATGTTATCGGACAAAAATGCCTTGAAACTAGAACTCAAACACAAGAAAAAAATTGGAAAGAATTCAAACACTTGGAAGTTAAAAAGCATCCTGCAAAAGAATGATTGGGTCAACCAGGAAATTAAAGAAGAACTTAAACAATTCATGGAAACTAATAAGAATGAAAGCACTTCAGTCCAAAACCTATGGGATACTGCAAAGGTGGTCCTAAGAGGAAATGCATAGCCATCCAAGCTTCTCTCAGAAAATTAGAAAAATCCCAAATGTACAAGCTAACCTTATACCTAAAAGAGCTGGAGAAAAAACAGCAAATAAAACCTAAACCAAGTAGAAGAAGAGAAATAATAAAGATTAGAGCAGAGATCAATGAAATAGAAACTAGAAAACCAGTAGAACAGATCAACAAAACTAGAAGCTGGTTCTTTGAAAGGATTAATGAGATCGATAAACCACTGGCCAAACTTATACAAAAGAAAAGAGAAAGGACCAAAATTAATAAAATCATGAATGAAAGGGCAGAGATCACAACTAACACCAAGGAAATAGAAACAATTATTAGAAATTATTACCAGCAACTATATGCCAACAAATTAAGCAACCTGGAAGAAATGGATGCCTTCCTGGAAACTTACAAACTACCAAGACTAAAACAGGAAGAAATAGACAATCTGAATAGACCAATAACCAGCAATGAAATTGAAGCAGTAATCAAAAACCTCCCCCAAAAAAACAAAAGTCCAGGGCCAAATGGCTTCCCAGGGAACTTCTACCAAACATTTAAAGAAGAATTAATACCTGTTGTACTGAAACTCTTCCAAAAAATAGAAACAGAAGGAAAACTTCCAAACTCCTTCTATAAGGCCAGCATTACCCTGATCCCAAAACCAGGCAAAGACCCCATCAAAAAAGAGAATTATAGACCAATATCCCTGATGAACATGGATGCCAAAATACTCAACAAGATCCTAGCTAATAGGATCCAACAGTACATTAAAAGGATTATTCACCAAGACCAAGTGAGTTTTATTCTTGGGATGCAAGGGTGGTTCAACATTTGTAAATCAATCTATGTGATAGAGCATATCAATAAAAGAAAGGACAAGAATCATATGATCCTCTCAACTGATGCAGAAAAAGCATTTGACAAAATACAACATTCATGCCTAATTAAAACTCTCCAGAGTATAGGGATAGAGGGAGCATTCCTCAATATCATAAAAACCATCTATGAAAAGTCCACAGTGAATATCATTCTCAACAGGGAAAAGCTCTCAGCTTTTCATGTCAGGAACATGACAGGGATACCCACTCTCACCACTTTTATTCAACATAGCATTAAAAGTCTTAGCCTCAGCAATCAGACAACAAAAAGAAATAAAAGGCATCCAAATTGCCAAAGAAGAAGTCAAACTCTCACTCTTTGAAGATGACATGATACTTTATGTGGAAAACCCAAAAGACTCCACCCCCAAATTACTAGAACTCATGCAGCAATTCAGCAATGTTGCAGGATACAAAATCAATGCACCGAAATCAGTTGCTTTTCTATGCACTAACAATGTATCTGTAGAAAAAGAAATTAAGGAATCAATTTCATTCACAATAGCAACCCATAGGATACAGGAATAAACCCAACCAAAGAGGTAAAGGATCTATACTCTAGAAAATAGAGAACACTTATGAAAGAAATTGAGGAAGACACAAAGAGATGGAAAAACATTCCATGCTCATGGATCAGAAGAATAAACATTGTTAAAATGTCTATCCTGCCCATAGCAATTTACACTTTCAGTGCCATCCTGATCCAAATACCATTGACATTTTTGAAAGAGCTGTAACAAACAATCCTAAAATTTGTACAGAACCAGAAAATACCCCAAATCATCAAGAGAATGATGAAAAAGAAAAACAAAGCTGAGGTCATCATGCTACCTGACTTCAAGCTATATTACAAAGCTGTGATCACCAAGACAACCTGGTATTAGCACAAAAACAGACACATAGACCAATGGAACAGAATAAAAACTCCAGAAATGGACCCTCAACTCTATGGTCAACTAATCTTTGACAAATTAGGAAAAAATACCTAATGGAAAAAAGACAGTCTCTTCAATAAATGGTGCTGGGAAAATTGGACAACTACATGTAGAAGAATGAAACTGGACCACTCCCTTACACCATACACAAAAGTAAACTCAAGATGGATGAAAGAGCTCAGTGTGAGACAGGAATCCATCAAAATCCTAGACAAGAACATAGTCAGTAACCTCTTTGACATCGGCCACAGCAACTTCTTTCAAGACACATCTCTAAAGGCAAGTGAAACAAAAGCAAAAATGAACTTTTGGGACTTCATCAAGATAAAAAAGCTTCTGCACAACAAAGGAACAGTCAAAAAAACTAAGAGGGAACCCACGGAATAGGAGAAAATATTTGCAAATGACATTACAGATAAAGGGCTGATACCCAGGATCTATAAAGAACTTTTCAAACTCAACACCCAAAAAACAAATAATCCAGTCAAAAAATGGGCAGAAGACATGAGCAGACACTTCTCCAAAGAAGACATACGAATGGCTAACAGACACATGAAAAAATATTCAACATCACTAGCCATCAGGGAAATACAAATCAAAACCACAATGAGATACCACCTTACACCAACTGGAATGGCAAAAATTAACAAGGCAGGAAAGAACAAATGTTGGCGAAGATGTGGAGAAAGGGAAACCCTCTTACAATGTTGGTGGAAATGCAAGCTGGTATGGCCATTCTGGAAAACACTATGGAGGTTCCTCAAGATGTTAAAAATAGAGCTACCTTATGACCCAACAATTGCACTAGTAGGTATTTACCCCAAAGATACAGATGTAGTGAAAAGAAGGGGCACATGCACACCAATGTTCATAGCAGCAATGTCCATAATAGCCAAACTGTGGAAGGAGCCGAGATGCTCTTCAAAAGATGAATGGATAAAAAAGAAGTGGTACATATCTACAATGGAATATTATTCAGCCATTAAAAAGGATGAATACATACCATTTGCATTGACATGGTTGGAACTGGAGGGGGTTATGCTAAGTGAAGTAAGTCAAGCAGAGAAAGACAATTATCATATGGTTTCACTCACATGTGGAGCATAAGGAATAGCATGGAGGACCATAGGGGAAGGGAGGAAAGTCTGAAGAGGGAGAAATCAGAGAGGAAGATGAACCATGAGAGACTATGGACTCTGGGAAAGAAACTGAGTGTTTCAGAGGGGAGGGGGTGGGGGCTAACAGGGTGATGTGTATTAAGGGGGCATGTGTTGTGATGAGCACTAAGTGTTATATGTAACTAATGAATCATTGAATGCTACATCAAAAACTAATGATGTACTATACAGTGTCTAATTGAACATTAAAAAATAAAAATATAAAAAATAAAAATAAAAAATCAATCAATCAAAAAAAAAGTCCCTCAATTTGGATTTGTCTGATTTTTTTTTCTATTTCAACTGGGATTATGAATTTTAAGGAGCAGGATCACAGAGGTAAACTGCCATTTTCATCAACATGTTTTTGAGAGTAGATGCTTTCAGCAGGACTTATCAGTGATGATGTTTACCTTATCACCTTGTCAAATTAGCTTTTGGTTTCTAAAGATAATTTTATTTCCTTTAACCTTATTTCTAGACTCTACTCTTTGAAAAGCAATCATTATACGTAGCCCACAGTTATGGGGTGAGGAGACAAGTTCCAACTCCTTGGGGGTAATATCTACATAAATTATTCAGAATTATTCTGTATAGGAGATTGGTCCTCCCCCATCTTTATTTATTTATTCAGTAATTTATCTATATTAGTATGGAATCAAGGATATTTACTTTACATTTTGCCACTCAAATTGTTCTGGCTTTAGCCGTTGAAAGATTTGCAGTTAGTTCCTGTGTCCCTTTGACATAGGAAGGTCATTTTTTATATCAGCATTTCCTTATTCTGGTATTATAAGACACACTCATTTTGTATATTATCTCTCGGTCCTAGAACTAGTCATCTCTCCAAGAAACCCTAATTCCTTTTATTGTGGAATAGTATCAGAAACTAAGATATAGGCAGTGAGTTTGCGTGTGTGCCCATGCACACACACATATAAAGATATATTAACTTAATCTATATTAAGCTACAAATGAGTTATTCCAATGTGCTGATGCGTTTCATTCCACATTACTACCACATGGTTTATTCTAGTCTTTACCTCTTGATTACCGGTAGTCTCCCACCTCAAACAATGCAATACTGAGGAATTTCATTCTTATCATTCACTGTTTATTTACTTAGTTGCTCAGTATCACCGTATATGCAGTGGTTTCAGAATTAATAACATTTATCCTCATGAGAAACAAATTTACCACACAGAGTTGTCTTACAGTTTGTCCAATTTTTCAAAAGTTATTTAGGTTATCAACATTTTTTTCCATCTCACTTCAGTGAAGTTATGTTATATTTGCAATACAATTAAATTTTTTTTGCTACTGTCTGCATTCCATTCCAGAATTCCATAACTTAGTATTGATTTTTGGAAGTTGCTTAAGTTTCACTTTTTGTGCATTAAAGTTCCCTGAGTGTTAGACACATTCAAATATCATGTATCCTCCATTATATATCATACAGAAAATTTTCATTGTGTTAAAAAAAATCCCTTATTCTTCATGTTTTCATTTCTCCCCCAACCCAAGCCATAGGGTTTTTAAGCCACTGCTGTTTTCTATCTGTATGGTTTTGACCTATCAAAGTATCATAAACTAGACTTGACTACCATACGATGTGCTGCGTTTTGAGACTTCCATTTCTCAGTTAGCATTATAAATTTAAGTTTCATCCATGTTGCATGAATTGATAGTTTATTACTTTCATCACTGAGAGGGATTGTGTTGTATATATATATATATATATATATATATATATATATATATATATATATATTTGCTTAATCAGGCACCTATTGAAAGACAGCTTTGTTACTTCTAGGTTTTGGCAATTATGAGCAATGCTGTGATAAACATGCACTTGTTTTTTGTGTGGACATATGCTTTCAGTTTGCTAAATATCTAGAAGCATGATTGCTGGTCATATGGTAAAACTATATTTAAAGTATATTTAATGTGCCTGTTCCCAATAAAATTAATGCATGCATCTTTTTCTATTCTTATTTGCAATGTGTATTTCTTCTTTGGTGTTGTGTCTTCTCAGATCTTTAGCCCAGTTGAGTTGTAAGAGGTCTTTATATATATTCAATGCATCTTTTATCAAGTATATGATATACAAGAGTTTTTCTCCCCCCTCAGTCTTAAAATTTTGTTAACATTGTCTTCCTTAGAATTTAAGCTTTTAATTTAAATAGTTTTACTTATCAATTTTTGTTTCATGGATTGTGTTTTTTTGTGTTGCATCTAAATATTTATCACCAAACCCATGGAAATGACAGATTTTCTCCTAGAAGTTTTCAGTTTTACATTTTACATATAGGTATATGACTCATTTTGAGATTTGGTGTAAGGTGTAAGGTCTCTGTATGGATTATTATTATTACTATTATTATTATTATTATTGCATACGGATATCCAATTGATCCAGCATCATTTTCCTTCATCAAGTTGTGAATGTGAAATATATTTCCATGTATTTATATCTTCTCTGATTCATGTCATAAACTTTTTGTAGACCTTTACAAATAATTCCTGCACATATTTTGTTAGATTTATGCCCAAGTACTTTTCTTGGTGCTTTTAAATGGATTTAAAAATTTATAGACTTTTTTAAAGAGAAATTTGGGGTTCACAACAAGATTAAGAGGAAGCTATAGAGATATCCCTATACCTCTGCCTCTACACATGCATAGCCTCCCCCATTACTAACATCCCCCAACAGAGGGATACATTCGTTATAACTGATGAAGCTACGTTGGCACAGCATTATCATGCAAAGTCCATAGTTGACATTAGGATCCACCCTTGGAGTTATACGTTATATGGGTTTTGAAAGATATATCATGACATGTATCCACTATGATAGTATCATACACAATAGTTTCACTGGGCTTGAATTCCTCTGTGCTCTCCAGCTCAACTCTTCCTGCTTTAAGATGCCTGGCAACTGCTAAATTTTTTACTGTGTCTATGGTTTTGTCTTTTCCAAAATGGCATATAGTTGGAATTACAAAGTACATAAACTTTACAGATTGGCTTCTTTGTAATACGTCTTGAAGGTCCCTCAATGCTTTTTCCATGGCTTGATAGCTCATTTCCTTTTAGCACTGAATAATATTCCTTTGTCTGAGTTTACCACAGTTTATTTATCCATTCACCTGCTGAAGGACATCTTGATTGCTTCTGAGTTTTGGCAATTATGAATGAAGCTGCTATAAATATTTACATGCTGGATTTTGCATACATGAATTTTCAGATATTTAGGGTAAATATCAATAAGCATAATTGTTGGATTGTTTGGTGAATGTATGTTTAGTTTTGTAAGAAACTGCCTAAATGTCTTCCAAAGTGGCTGTATCAGTTTGCATTTTTATCAACACTGAGTGAGAGTTCCTATTCCTCACCAGCATTTGATATTATTAGTGGTTTGGATTTGGGCCATTCTAATAGATGCAGTGGTATCTTGTTATTGTTTTAATTTGCATTTCTCTGATGACATATGATATGAAGCATCTTTTCATGTGCTTATTTGCCATCTGTGTATCTTCTTTGATAAAAAGATATTTCTCTTTCACTTTTGAAAGATAATTCTGCTATGTGTAGAGTTCTAGGATGGCAGTGTTTATTTTTTTTTTCTTTCAATGTGTTAAATATTTGACTTCACTATCTTTTTGTTTGCACTATTTTAGGAGAGAAACTGGGTGTCCTTCTTAACCTAATTCCTCTGTAAGGTGTCCCTGTCCACCAATTTCTTTCAAGATTTTCTATTTGTCTTTACTTTCCTGCAATTTGAATATAATACAGGTACATCTCATTTTATTATGCTTTTTTTTCCTTCTTCACAGTTATTACTTTTTTTTAACAAATTAAAGGTTTGTGGCAACCTTATGTTAAGCAAATCTATTGGCATCATTTTTTTTAACATTTGCTCACTTTTTCTGTATCACATTGTGGTGATTCTTGCAATATTTCAAACTTTTTCATTATTATTATATTAATTTCAGTGATCTCTGATTAATGATCATTGATTTTATTATTGTTACTGTTTTGGATTGCCATAACCTGCACCTATGTAAGAAAGTCACTTAGTCAATAAATGGTGTGTGTCTTCTGACTGCTCCATTGACCAGCTATTCCCTCATCTCTCTCATTTTCCTTGGGCATCTCTATTCCCTGAGTCATGGCAATGTTGAAATTAGGTCAATTAAAACCTTACAATGGCCTGTAAGTGCTCAAGTAAGAGAAAGAGTTATACTTTTCTCATTTTAAATCAAAAGCTAGAAATAATTTAGCTTAGTGTGGAAGGTATGTCAAAAGCCAAGATAGGCTGAAAGATAGACCTCTTGGCCAAACAGTTAGCCCAGTTGTGAATGCAAAGAAAAGTTCTTGAAGGAAATGAAAAGTGCTATTCCAATGAACACAAATTATTAGAAAATGAAAGAGTCATATTGCTGATGTGGAGACAGTTTTAGTGGTCTGAATAAAAGATGAAACCAGACACAATATTCCCTTAAGACAAAGCCTAATCTAGTGCAAAGCCCAGACTCTCTTCAGTTCTTTGAAGGCTGAGAAAGGTAAGGAAGCTGCAGAACAAGTCCGAAGCTAGCAGAGGTTGCTTCATGAAGTTTAAGGAAAGAAGTCTTCTCTAAAACGTAAAAGTACCAGGTGCTGATGTAGAAGCTGCAAGTAATCCAGAGGATCTAGCCAAGATAGTAAATGAAGGTGGTTGCATTAAACAACAGATTTTCAATATATATCAAACAGCCTTCTATTGCAAAAAGATGCCATCTAGGACTTTCACAGAAAGAAGCCAATGCCTGGCTTCAAAACTGCAAGGGACAGGCTGACTTTCTTGTTAGGGGAGAATGCAGCTAAGTTGCGACCAGCGTTCATTTGTCATTCTGAAAACCATAGGCCTCTTAAGAATTATGTTAAATATACTTTGCCTGTGCTCTATAAAGGGAATAACAAGGCCTGGAGGCTGCACTTCTCTTTACAACACAGTTTACTGAATATTTTAAGCCCACTGTTGAGACTTACTACAGGAAAAAAATTTCCTTTCAAAATAAGACTGCTCATTGACAATGCACTTGGTGATCCAAGAGCTCTGATGAGGATGTATGAGGAGAATAATGTTGTTTTCATGCCAGCTAACACAGCATCCATGCTGCAGCCCATAAATCAAAGAGTAATGTTGACTTTTATGTCTTACTATTTAAGAAATTCATTTAATATACTTCTAGCTACCATAGATACTGATTCGTGTGATGGATCCAGGCAAAGTAAATTGAAAATCTTCTGGAGAGGATTCACCATCTTATTACCATTAAGAACATTCATAATAATGGGAAAAGGTCAAAATATCAACAGTAATAGGAATGTGGAGGAAGTTAATCAACCCTTGATGACTTTGAGAGGTTCAAGACTTCAGTGGAGGAAGTAATTACAGATGTGGTGGAAATAGAAAGAAAACTAAAATTATAAATGGACCATGAAGATGTGACTGACTTGCTACAATCTCATGATAATACTTTAACAGATGAAGAGTTGCTTCTTATGGATGAGCAAAAAAAGTGGTTTCTTGAAATAGAATGTACTCCTGGCGAAGATTATGTGAAGATTATTGAAATGAAAACAAAGAATTTAGAATATTATATTAAAATAGTTGACAAAGTACTGGCATGGTTAAAGAAAATTTACTACAATTTTGAGAGAAGTTCTACTGTGGTTAAAATAGTATTAAACAACATTACATGTTACAAAGAAATTATTTGTGAAAGGAGGAGTCAATAAATGTGACAAACTTTATTGTTGTCTTGTTTTATGAAGTTGCCACAGCTACCCAACCTTCAACAACCAACAACCTGATCAGTCAGCAGCCATCAGTGTCAAGGCAAGACCCTCCACCAGCAAAAGATTATGACTCACTGAAAGCTCAGATGATGGTTAGCACTTTTTAGCAATAAAGTGTTTTTAAATAAGTTATTGACATTGTTTTTTATACATAATGCTGTTGCACACTTAATAGACTACATTGTAGTGTAAACTTTTGTATGGGGAACCAAAAAATTCAATTGACTGAGGTTCATATATAACATCCTATGGATGTAGTATCTATTTTAAGTTGATGGACACCTAAGTTTGAACACAGCCTAAAAACACCACATTTTTACTCTCAGAGTAAAAATGATGTTGTCCCAAAGTTCTCTTCGACAATATTTATTATTTCTTTTTTTCTTTTTTCTCTTCAGCTTGGATAATTTCTGCTATCCCTTATTTTAGATTGCTAACCCATTCCTCTACATCCTCTAATTTGCTGTTGATTCTAGTGTAGTTTTCATTTGAGTTATTGTATTCTTCATCTCTGTTTGGTTCTTTTTATATTTTCTATGTCTTTGTTGAAATTCTTCTGAGTTAATCGACCGTTATTTCAAATCTGGTGAGCATCTTTTGACCATTACTTTGAACTCTTTTTCAGGTAGATTGCTTATCTCCATTATATTTAGTTCTTTTTCTGAGATTTTGTTATGTTTGATCATTTGGAACTTATTCCTCTGTCTCCTCTTTTTCTCAGACTCTTTGTTTCCATGTATTAGGTAGGTCATCTTTGTCTCTTGATCTTAAAAGTAGTGGCCTTGTGTAGATAGCATCCTGTGAGGCCCAATAATATAATACCTCCAGGCAAGAGAACCTGGAACTCTAGGAATGTCTCTTTAGTGAGCTGTGCATGCCCTTCTGTTGTGATTGTGCTGGGACTGTGGCATGCATGTTGGTGTGCAGAGCTGACCTTTTTTTTTTTAAGATTGATTGATTGATTGATTGATTTACTTATTTGATAGAGAGAGAGAGAGACAGCCAGCGAGAGAGGGAACACAAGCAGGGGGAGTGGGAGAGGAAGAAGCAGGGTCCTAGCAGAGCAGGGATCCTGACATGGGGCTCAATCCCAGGACCCTGGGATCAGGCCCTGAGCCAAAGGCAGACACTTAACAACTGAGCCACCCAGGCGCCTCTGCAGAGCTGACTTTTGGAGCAGCTGATTGAAAGGCCAGGCTGCAGTTATTGCAGGCGTGCCTGTAGGTTAGTCTAGACCCCAGCACAGCTAGCTGAGAGGACTAAGTGCAACTGCTATGGGTGTGCTGTTGGACAGGTTGGTCTTCCTTCCGAGGGCAGGAGTTGTTTTGGGGGGGTGCTGGTCTTGGTCAGGGCTACACAATGTGTTGTAGGGCAGTAGTCCCTTTGGGGGAATGCTAGTCTTGATCAAGGATTACCAGTTGGTGTGGTGAGGTGGAATCTATTTTGGAGGGGTGCCCAGTAGGGTGTGTGGGTAAGATGGGCCAGGTCTACTGGGGAATGCCAAGGCAGGACAAGTGGTGCTAGCAAGGTACATGGAAAGTGTCAGAACTGGCTCCCAAAGGAGTTGGACCAGCTAGGCTAAAGGAGAACAAGAAAAATGGTGCCAAACATAATTTCTGTTCCTGGGAAAATTTTTACAAATTTCTGCTCCTCTGGTAATGCCCTAAATAGTCAATAAATCACCTTCACCTATAACTCAGGTGCTTTTCAAACTGCTGACTCTATGCTGGGTCTTGCAATGGAGTGGTATACTATGTTGGCCCATTAAGAATGGAGTTTCAGTTTCCTAAAACCTTCAGGCTCTCTGAGCTAAGCCCAGTGATTTTTTCAAAGTGAGACTTTATGGGGGATGGTCTTCCCACTGTAGATCCCCAGGTTGGAGGGTGATCAATGTGGGGCTCAATCAACTCGCTTTTGAGGAAGGACCTCCATGCCTATGATATGTCTCCCACTTGTGGGTTGTCATGCTGAGAGTTTGGTTTCCAACCATGTCTCTGCCCCTCCTACTCTTCTCAATGTGGATTTTTCTTTATATCCTTAGCTGTGGAAGAGCTGTTCTGCTAGTCTTCAAGTAACTTTCACAGTGAGTTTCACATATATAGTTGCAGACTACACATGTCCATGAGAAGAGGTGAGCTCAGGATCTCCTAGCTATGCCATCTTCCCAAGCTCCAAATTTTCTTTACTTATTTACCATTGATGGACACTTCAGTTGTTTCCACATATTTCCTATTGAAAATAATAGTTGAATAGGGGTCAAGGGGAAGATGGAAGAGTAGGAGGACCCAGGGTTCATCATGTCCCACAGATGCAGGTGGATAACACTCCCATCCATGTAAATCACCCAGAAAATGACCCAAAGACTGACAGAACAAACTCCACAACTAAATGTAGAGAAGGGCCACATGGAGGAGGTTGGAAGGGCAGAGATGTGGTGGGGATCTAAACCCCCTGGGTCTGGCCACTCGAGGGAGGGAGCTGTGGGCATGGAGAAGGATAAGAAACCAACTCTCACACCAAGGAGCCTGCACAGGGAAGACAAATCCCCATAGCATTTGGATTTGAAAATCAAAGGGGCTAAATATCATGATTTCCTATAGCAAGTAGGACTTAAAGCCTAGAACTTTAAACATCAGTGGGCTTGGCTCTGAGAGAGCCCAAAGGGCGATAGGAAGCTGAGTCCTCACCCTTAAAGAGACAGCACAACAAACAGCCCAAGGAGATACAGCTTAGAAGTAGCAGTTTGAAAAAATGCCTAGGGTACACAAAAGGGAGAGTTAGTTACTAATCTCAGAGTTTGTTCATGGACTTCTCCAGGAAAGAGAATCTGGCAGATGCCATTTATGTCCCCTATCTCCCAGTATAATCACACAGCTGCCTGTAGGGAGCTGCCTACCTAACTTGCTTACACTATACCCCACCCCCTCCAGCAGACCTGCCTTAATACTGGAACTGCAGGTCCCTCCCCCCAGAAGACCCATGCAAACCTTGCCAACGCTGCATCTCCTGACCTCCTGTGAAAGGATGTATGTACTTTGTTAAAATGGCAATCATGACTTGCTTGCCCACAGTTCATAGAGTAGCCCTGACTGGTGTGGTCTCCTCAGTTGCTGTACATCCCCAGTGGAAGAGGACCTGCATGCACAGCTTGTGGGACCATACCCCCACCCATGTGCTTTTTGTGCAGTGGCCCAGGCCAACCTGGGTTTGGTGGCAATGGCTGTACATCCTTTGAGAAGAGCGCCAGGCATATCTTATTAAAAGTGTACACCTACCCACTACTTTCAAGAGCAACAGACATAGCTGAATTTTCTAACAGAGAGGAACAGAGAGTTGGGCAAAATGAGGAGACAGAGGAATATGTCCCAAATGAAAGAACAGGACAAAATCACAGCAAGAGACCTAAGAGAAATAGATAATATGCCTGATAAAGAATTAAAGGAATGATTACAAAGATATGCAATGGACTTATAAAAAGAGTGGAGGACATCAGTGAGACCATTAACAGAGGTAAAAAAGAACCAATTATAGATGAAGAACACAATAATTGAAATTAAAAATACACTTGATGGAATAAATAATAGACTAGAGGAATGAATTAGTGACACAGAAGACAGAGTAATAGAAAGTAATCAAGCCAAGCAAGTGAGAGAAGAAAGGATTATGCAAAATGAGAATAGGCTTAGGGAACTCAGTGACTCTACCGAGCATAAAAACATTTGAATTCTAGGGACTCCAGAAGAAGAAGAGAGAAAAATGGGGGTAGAAAATTTATTTGAAGAAACAATAGCAGAAAACGTCCATAATTTGGGGAAGGAAGCAGATATCCAGATTCAGGATATCACAGAGATCCCCTAATAAAATCAACCCAAGGAGATCTTCACCAAGACACATAGTAATGAAAATGGCAAAAAGTATCAATAAAGAAAAAAAAATAAAAGCAGCGAGAGTAAAGAAGACACGTACATACAAGGGAAACCCATAAAGCTATCAGCAGATTTTTCATCAGAAATGTTGCAGGCCAGAAGAAAGTGGCATGATATATTCAAAGTGCTAAAAGGGGAAAATATGCAGGCAGTAATACTCTATCCAGAAGAGCTACCATTCAGAATAGGAGAGAGAGATTTTCTCAGACAAATAAAAACCAAAGGAGTTCATGACCGCTAAATGAGCCCTACAAGAAATATTAAAGGGGACTCTTTGAGTGGAATGGAAAGACCATAAGTGAGAGTATGAAAAGTAGGAAACATAAAAAAAGTAAAAATAAGTATTTCTGTAAATATCAGTCAAGGGATTCACAGAATAAAAGGATGTAAAATTGACACCATAGGCCTAAAACATGTGTGTGCTGGGGTTTGGGGGGGGGGGGGCGGGAATAAAGAATGGGCTCAAAATTAAGTGACCATCAACTTCATATAGACATTTATATGAAGAAAATGTTATATACAAACCTAATGGTAACCACAAATCAAAAATCAGTAATAGATATACAAATAATAAAGAGAAAGGAATCCAAGCATATTACTAAACAGAGTCACCAAACTATGAAAGAGAGCAAGAGAAAAAGGGATCAGAGAGAAACTACAAAAACAACCACAAAACAAGTAACAAGTAACAAAATGCAATAAATATGTAGCTATCAGTAATTACTTTGAACATAAATGGACTAAATGCTCCAATCAAAAGATGTAGGGTGATGGACTGGACAAAAAACAAGACCCATATGCTGCCCACAAGAGACTCATTTCAGACCTAAAGACACTGGCAGATTGAAAGTGAGTGGATGAGAAACACCTATCATGCAAAAGGATGTCAAAAGAAAGCCAGAATAGCAATACTTATACTGGACAAATAGACTTTAAATAACATGCTCCTAAACAATGAGTGGGTCAAAGAAGAAAAAAAAATTACATGGAAATAAATGACAATGAAAATAAAATGGTCCAAAATGTTTGGGACACAGCAAAAGCAGTCCTAAGAGGGATCTTTATAGCAATACGGGTCTACCTCAAGAAGCAGGAAAAATCTCAGATAAACAACCTAACCATACACCCAAAGGAGTTAGAAAAAGAACAATCAAAACCCCAAACCAGCAGAAAGAAGGAAAGAGATTAGAGGAAGGAAAGATTAGAGCAGAAATAAATAATAGAAAAACTAAAAACAAAACAAAACAATAGAACAGATCAATGAAACCAGGAGCTGTTTCTCTGAAAAGATCAATAAAATTTCCTACATTAAATCAATGTCCTTTATTTATAAACAGATACCCAACTGATGATGACCAGATATATGAGAAAATCTTTATGTAAAAAGAGAAGGACCAAAGTGACAGCAATTAACAATACTGGAGGGAATGGAGATGATTCATAGAATTTTTTTTAATCCCAATGACTATATTCTAAGATTTACTGTATTTACAGACACCAAGAAGTGCTCATGTGGATTAAAAACACAAGAATATTCCTAGAAACTTTAATTAAAATTGTCATGGGGAGGAGCACCTGGGTGGCTCCATCATTAAGCATCTGCCTTCAGCTCAGGGCATGATCCCAGAATCCTGGGATCCACGAGCCCAACATTAGGCTCCCTGCTCTGCTAGGAGCCTGCTTCTTCCTCTCCCACTCCCCCTGCTTGTGTTCCCTCTCTCACTGGCTGTCTCTCTCTCTGTCAAATAGATAAATAAAATCTTTAAAAAAATTATCATGGGGTGCCTGGTGGCTCATTCAGTTAAGTGTCTGACTCTTGATTTCAACTCAGGTCATGGTCTCTGGGTTGTGAGATTGAGCCCCACATCAGGCTCTGTGCTCAGTGCAGAGTCTGCTTGTCCTTCTCCCTCTGATCTTCCCCCATTAATGCTTGCTCTCTCTTTCTCTTTCTCTCTCTCTCAGATAAATGAATAGATAAAATCTTTTTAAAAATAAAATAAAATAGCCACAAACTGAAAATAACCCAAATTCTACTCAATTGTAGGATGGATAAATAATACATAATATTGAACAATGGAATTCTGTGCAACAATCATAAAATAAAACATGAACAACAAAGAGAGCTAAGTGTACATAATAACATGAATAAATCTTGTAGACATAATGAAAAGTGAAAAAGTCAGACAAAAAAGAATACATACTGTACAACTCCATTTATGTTAAGTTCCAAGTTAGGCAGAGTTCATCTACTGTAATAGTTTCAAATTGTGATTACCTTTGGAGGTATTAGGTACTCAATATGAGAAGGAATGAGGAAGCCTACTGAGTTGATTGAAAATTGTCTACATTAACCTGAGTATTTTTTATATCTATCTGTCTATCTATCTATCTATCTATCTATCTATCTATCTATCTATCTAATTTATTTATCTATCTATCATTTACTATCTAGCATCTATCTATCATCTATCACCATTTATCTATATTTTTATCTATACCTATTATCTATATCTATAGGTATAACTGTACATTAAGATCACTTTCACTGGGAGAAAAAACCATCAAAGAATACTCCCAACACCATCTATTAATATCTATACCAAATAACTCTACTTTTCCTTCTGAAATTATGGAAGTGTTCATGCTCATATATAAAGCCAATCTTCCAAGTTCACATTGGATTTCAGTACCTCTTGTTTATTCAAGAATACCATCCAGCAATTCTCTATCTCTTCCCTGGTCATTTCCCACTCTCAATTAGATAATTAACCATGTTGGTACTTTCCCTATCTTATGGGAACCCTCCCTTTTTCCCAATTCCCTTTCCTCTCTAGCTGTATTTTATTGTCATCTGCAGTTGTGCTCTTTGAAATGCTTTTTCTATACACATGGTTTCTAAGTTCACTTCTTAATATCTCTTGGATTTACTCCAGTCATGTTTCTCCTTGATCATGTCACTGAAAAAGTTCTTGTCAATATCATCAAAGATTTTCCTCTGTGAAATCAAAGTCAATTTTCAATTTTCATCATACTTGACCCATTAGAGATTGGTCAGGGTAGTTCAGTATCACCTTTTTGAAACATTTTGGTTGCTTTTATCATGGACAAATCATTTACTTTGTTTGTCTCTTATTTCACTGGACATTCCTTCCACATATTCTTAGCTGGTTACTCTCCTTACTCACAATCTATGTAATTAATTTGTCCCAATTTTTGATCCTCTTCTAGGCTCTGATTTGTCTTTCTACCTCCTTCCTTTTGTGATCTCATGGCTATTAATGTCATCAGTGTGTTGGCCATTGGTATATCCCCAGTCCATATCTTACATCAGTTCTTATCTGCATTGATCTGCATACTGGATACTTTACATTTTACCTGTCCAAAACTGAACCTCCTCACATATTTTCCAAAACCTTCTTCAGTTAAAATTGCAGCCACTTGTACTGAGTTTGAGAAGTTCTTTGTAGATCTTGGATACAAGTCTTTTATCTGTAGTGTCATTTGCAAATATCTTCTCCCATTTCGTGGGCTGCCTCTTAGTTTTTTTGACTGTTTCCTTGGCTGTGCAGAAGCTTTTTATCTTGATGCAAGTCCCACAAGTTCATTTTATCTTTTGTTTCATTTGCCTTTGGAGATGTGTCATGAAAAAAGTTGCTGTGCCCAATGTCAAAGAGGTTGCAGCCTATGTTCTCCTCTAGGATTTTGATGGATTCCTGTCTCACATCAAGGTCTTTCAACCATTTGGAGTTTATCTTTGTGTATGGTGTGAAAGAGTGATCAAGTTTCATTCTTTTGCATATAGCTGTCCAATTTTCCCAGCACCATTTATTGAAGAGACTGTCTTTTTTCCCCTGGATGTTTTTTCCTGCTTTGTCAAAGATTAGTTGCCCGAAGAGCCAAGGGTCCAGTTCTGGGTTCTCTATTCTCTTCCATTGGTCTGTGTGTCTGTTTTTGTGCCAGTACCATGCTGTCTTTGTGATCACAGCTTTGTAGTATAGCTTGAAGTCTGGCAACGTGATGCCCCCAGCTTTGTTTTTCCTTTTCAACAATTCCTTGGACTGGTTTCTCTGTATAAACAACTATAAAAGTGGATAAATTATAACTTATGAAAAAAAATTATAGCCACTTTATCTTTTTAGTTGTGTCAGACTAAACTTCAAAGTTTTCCTTGACTACACCTTTATTTATTTTACCTCTCCACTTTCAATCAACCAACAATTATCGTGGAATATCTAGAATCTGTTTTTAGAAACTCAGTCTGGCCAAGAAATGGAGATGCTTTGAAATGAAGAAGTGCTAATGATATAACTTAAGCCAGGAAAATCAGTAACCTGCTGTACATATTCAGGCAAAAATAACAGTATCACCTCAACCTGATAAAAATATCTGGAGAAAAGCCATAGAGCTAACATCATACTTATGATGAAAAATTAGCAGCTTTGTCACTAATATTGGGAATAAGGCAAGAATGTCTCCTGCTACACTCCTTTTCAACATTGTACTGGAAGTCTTACCCAATTAAACAAGAAAGAAATAAAAGGTATACAGATTTGGAAGGAAGAGATAAACTGACCTAACAATTTGAGTTTTGAAAGTATTCCTTCTAAGTTTTTGGACAATTTTGAGAAGAATTTGTGTTAACCCCTTAAATGTTTAGTGGAATTCACCAGTAAAGCCATCTGGCCCTAATGTTTTCTTTGTTTGTAAGTTTTTGTTTCCTGGTTCCATGTCATTATTTATTATTGTTCTCTTCATATTTTCTATTCTTCACCGTTTGGCTTTGGTAGGCCATCCTTTTCTGGAAATTTATCCACTTCTTTTAGATTATCTGACTTGGGATGTAATTGTTCATGGCACTTGCTTATGAGCTTTTTAAATTTCTGTTGCATCAAATATGATGTCTCCTCTTCATTCCTGATTTCAATTATTTAAGTCTTCTTTATTCTATCCTTCTTAATTTAACTATGGGTTTGCCAGTTTGCCTATCTTTAAAGAAAACAGTTCTTAATTTTGTTGATTTTTTTTCTACTTCTAATACATTTATTGCTATTCTACTCATTATTTACTTCCTTCTGCTAATGTTAGACTAGATTGCCCATATTGTTGGAGGTGTAAAATTGATTTATTTGAGATCTTTTTTTTTTTAATTAAGTGCTTACCTCTATAAACTTCCTCTTGATAGAGCTTTTGTTACATTTCATAAATTCTGGTATTTGTATTTTGGTTTTCATTTGTTTTGATATTTTTTGTTTGTTTTCTCTTTTGATTTTTCCTGAGTCTATTGATTGTTCAGGATTGTGTTCATTTTCCTCCAATTCATAACTTTTCCAGTTTCCTTCTGTTCTTGATTTCTAGTCATTTCATTATGGTTGGAAAACATACTTGATATGATGGCTATACTTTTTAAATATATTAAGACTTATTTTGTGCCCTAACATATAATCTAGCTTGAAGAATGTTCCATGTGTATGTGAGAAGAATATATATATTCTGCTGCTGTTGGATAGAATGTTCTTCAGATGTCTCATTTGGTCTATAGTGTTCAATATGCCATTTCCTTATTAATTTTCTTTATATTATTGAAACTAGAATATCAAAGCCTCCTGCTATTATTGGATTGCTGTTGATTTCTTCCTTCAGATCTGGAAATATTTGCTTTATATATGAATTACATAATGAATTTCTTTATCACTTGTAACAGTTTTTGACTCAAAGTCTATATTGTATGATGTAAATATAGCCACCACTGATTTCTTTTGGTTACCATTTGCATGGCAACCCTTTTTCCCATCCCTTCACTTTCAATTTATGTGTGCTCTTAAATCTAAAGTGATTGTTGTAGACAGCATATAGTTGGGTATTGTTTTTTGATCCACTCAGCCAGTTTATGGTTTTTGATTGGAGAGTTTCACACATTTATATTTAAAGAACTTATTGATAGGTAAGGTTTTTGTTTTTGTTTAGCTTATAAACCTTAGATGCTAACATAATTATATCTGTTCAGTATTTTCCATATTTTATTTACTCAATACTCCTGGTCTCCATGCTAAATGAGCTTTTTACTTTCCTATATAAACTTTACAACACCTAATTTTGGATATTTACATTATGCTAATCCCTTCTAACTATTTGTGCCTAAAATACGTTAAGTTTTAGAGAGGCTTATTCAAAATTAAGGAACCATTATAAGACAATTGCCTTTCTTGACAGTGCTCTTGACCAATAGTTAAACACCCTTTTCTTTTTACCAGTTACAACTGAATGATAAAAAGAATCAAAAACTTTTCAACTAACCACTAATTTTCTAAAAATATTTTTCTGCATGAATGCTTATTTGTGTAACATTTACATGTTATATCTACTAGTTCTTTTAATATATGCAAATCTCATGACTAAAATACAATGGTCATACTAAAATACAATGCATGCCTTTCTAATTTGACTGATATTCAATGCTAAAGATTAGTCTGTCTTACCAGAGTTCTCATATGTCAAGATATTATTTGATTATATTATTATCACAAGCATAATCAAGGTATAGTTTTTAAGAAGTAGTGTTTCTAGGCACTTTGTTATAAATACATGACTATTCTTATCCCTAAAACAAATATCCAAAGTAGCTTAATGTTTAGATTAAAGTCTATAATAAAGGATTTTTTTTATTGTAAAAAAGAAAACTCTTACTAATGTAAAGACAATGTTATAAGAACCATTGTTTACTATGATTTATAAAATATAAAATAGTGGTCAGACTCCCTATGTTTATACCACCTTAACCAGGTAAATTTTGTTTATATTCTTATTTATTTACAAATTGGGTAAACTTTTTTTTAAGAAAATAGTTGCAGATGTATACAACTTCCATAAATGCTTCAGAGAGTTTTGATAAATCAAATCCTGCACTCAGTTTCTCCCATGGCTAAATCTTACCTTGCTAGCATACCTTTGTCACAAATAATGAGAAAAATGTTTACACATTATTATTAACTAATGTCTATACTTGTTCCAAATTTCTTTCATTTGTATCTAATGTTTTTTTTTCCTTCAGGTTTTTGATAGTTCTTTATTTTGATTTTTATTTTATTTTTTTAATTTTTAATTTTTTTAAATTAACATTTTTGGGGGTTAATGTAGAGCATGATATCAGCCATAATACCTGGCCTGCTAAAATGTAACATGAAAGCTTCTGGGAGTGATGGAAGGTTTTGGGAGCGATGGAAGGTTTTGGAGAAGGAAGTAGGCTTTTGGAATGCCAAGGCCTGAGTGACCACTCTGCCCTTGGAATGCCACAGGGAGTTGCTTTCCCTGAAGCTTTCTTAGCTCAAACAGCCGCCCTGTGATCTAAGAGACGTATGCATTGTCCCTTAGTCTATGTTTAGCAGAACTTGTAGAACACACATTAGCATATCGTATCTTTCCCATAAACAGATCCTCCTAGTTCCAGTAAGACCCCTTGTCACACATCACGTGCTTGAGAAACAGTGATAAGGATTTGTGATTATCCTGAAGGACCAATAAAAGCGGAAGCAAAGAAGAGCAAAGGGTCTTCGTCTCTGAGCATTGACCCCCCCTTGCCTTCTCTCTTTCACAGCAAAGTTTGGAGTAATCTTTCATCCGCCAGTACAGGGGTTGCTGGCCATTCCTGGCAACATATAATGTATTATTTGCCTCAGGGGTACAGGTCTGTGATTCATCAGTCTTACACAATACACAGCGCTCACCACAACATACACCCTCCCCAATGTCCATCCTCCAGCCACTCCATCTCCCCACCCCCCTCCCCTCTCGCAACCTTAGTTTGTTTCCTAAGAGTCTCTTATGGTATGTCTCCTTCTCTGGTTTTGTCTTGTTTCATTTTTTCCTCTTTTCCTTATGACATTCTGCCTTCCAATGTTGTTGTTGTTGTTGTTGTCCTGAGTACGATATTGTTTTTAGTTGCCATACCTCCTTAGGTTCCTCTTGGCTGTGAGTCTTTTAATGGCCTTGACACTTTTCAAGAGAACTGTTCAGGTATTTTGCAAAAGGCCCTTAATTTAGGGATCTCTTTTTGATGGTGAAACAGGGGTTATGGGTTTTGGAGAGGAAGGCAACACAGATAAATTAACATTTTTCATCCATCATCTCAAAGGTTCATGCCATCAATATGACTTATCCGTGTGATGTTAGCAATCATCTTGTGGCACAGGGAGTCTTCTTCAGGTTGCTCAGTGTAATGCCATTCCCCTCCTCCTGCCCACACTGAATTATTTAGAAAGAAGTCACTCTCCATAGCTCACAGATAAGGGGTGGGAGTTGAGGACAGAGTGTTGACACAGGGTATTTGGAATTCTTCTGCTTCGAAACTGTTCTCTTCTCCCCGGGACATTTACATCTCTCTTCAGTCATTCATTTGTATCAGTATGGGCTGACGTTTATTTTACAATATGTTGTAAATGTACAATATGTTCAGGTTTGACCTTTGAGAGGACTTTGAGTTAGTTCCTGTGTGCCTTTGACATACCACCATGTTGTCTTTTAGGAACTTCCTCATGTTCTGGCATTACAAGAAGTTCCAAGATCATATTGCATATTTAAAACAAAAAGTCAAACATTATTGATTAACAGATAACATGGGTGTTTCACAGGAAAGCCCAAGGTCTCCTTAAAATACACATACTTAAAGTAAAGCATATATTTAGTCAGTGGTAGGGCACTATGTAAATTTACAAAATGAATTATGTTTTTATACCAGCACCAGTTAGTTAGCAAGTTAATTACATGCACAATTATATGCACAATATAAAAACATCATAGGTATTTCACCAACTATGTGCAATACCTCTTTCTTGGGAACCATATGGTATTACTGAAATATCTTTAAAAAGAACTAGAAAAATGAAGATCTATATCATGTTCATGGATATAAAGACTCATTATTTCTGAGATAACCATTCTTCCCAAATTGAGGTACAGATTCAATGCAAGCCTCATCACAATTCTATCAGGCTGTGTGTGTGTGTGGTAGGGTGAGTGATGCGGTGAGTCATTTTAAAATTTATATGGAATTTCAAAGTATCTACAATATCTACAGCAATCTTCGCAAAGTAAAACGTTGCTATAGTAACACTACCTGTTTTCAGACTTGCTGCAGTGCTTCAGTAATCAAGACGCGATAGTACTGGTATAATGTTCAACAGCTAGGTCAATGAACAACATAATGATTCTGGAAATAGGACAATATTTATATGGTCATTCATTTTTCAGTAACGAAAAATGGGGGAAATGAAAGTCTTTTAAATGATGATATTGAAATACGTGTACATCTCTACAGAATAAAGTGGACCTTAACTTCTACTGTATAACATACTAAAGACAATTGAGATAGGCTGTGGACCTGACTGAAAAACAAAACTCATAAAAGTTTTGCAAAAACACATAGGAAAATATCTTCAAGATGGGAGCGTATGAAGATATCATAGACTACGGAAAAGAAAACATGAAAAATTGATAAGTAAGGCTCATCAAAATAAAAAATTTCTCACTACACAAAGTCACGGCTAAGAAAATGAAACAGAATGGCTACAATTTACAATATTAACAAAAATGTGGAGTCACCAGAACTTTCAACCATTATTAGTGGGAAAGTGAAAATGGTACAAGTACTGTAGAAAAATTTTGGCTACTTCTTTTTAAAACTATGATATAGAGTTTCCTCTCATGTTATGGTTCATAGCAATTGAGTTAAGCAAATTTTTAAAAAATGCATAGTTATGATGTTGTGAGAATAAAATAAGGAAAATAAATCAGTCATGTACAGTCCTTTTCAAAATTTCAGAGCTATGCTTTAATTAAAAAAAAAACAATGTTTGAAAGCTCTTGACTATTTAAAACCATCTTAGAGCTAAACCTACACTTTGATATTTAATAATAAAGAACATGCAAATGAATGCAGATAGATAGCACAATTAAATTTCCTGTCAAACTCATGCCCACAGTATTCAGATAAGCTATATTTATAATAGAACCCACACAAAGGCTAAAAGACATTGACTAAAACTTGAGTTTTTCCTTTTATTCTTCCCTACCTAAAATTAGGAAATCTCTACAAATTTATAAAATTTCTTAAATTAAAACTAAACCTCTAAATATTTATAAAAACCAAAATAAAATCACTGGAGTAATTAATCACAACTTTTCATATCTGAATCAGAAATCCTTTTCCAGAAATTGTCATAAGGATGTTTACTATTTGGAATTAAACGGAGAAAGACAAGTGACAGCAAAGTAAAATGTTGGATTTTCATAAGAGGCTTCTTTTTGGTGGTGTTGCTAGATAAAATAGGTCATAAATCCTACTGATCTGAACAGAGCTTTTACATTTAACAGGATATTGTTCTATTTAGAACTAACCTGAACTACCATTACTTACTTTATTACAGCTTTCTAAATCTTCGAATGCTATTACTAAATAAAGCCTTATATTATGAACTGTACTGTGAAAAACATAGTTTTTAAGAAGTAACTTTTTTCACCTTTGCTTCAGTGTATTTAAATAAGGCATCACCAAATATGCTTTATTTTTTAAAATATCACTCTTCAAAATGTTTTTAACCCAACCAATAGTAGTTGTGAGTTAATATGAGGAATTTTCTAATTTGGTATTGCATTAAGGATTATACCTTAAGATTTCAAACTGATGTTTAAAAAAAAAAAATCCCGTTGCATTAAATGATGGCATATTCTATTCCTACACTCACTAATTACTTATTTCCTTTCTCTATTTATATCTTGGACATCAACTAAACATTTTAGGTGGTTAATTATATATGTTATAATATTAATATTGCATATCATTATGCATATTATTGCATATTATAACATATATAATATTAATATTATAATACATATGTATTTATATACTTCCATCAAGACCCAGTAATTTAATGAATTCAAAACTTGGTATTAAATTAATTCTTTGGTATCTTTAAAAATTGATTAGCTTAAGTTGGAAATTTCAAAACCTGGAAAATTAAAAATTAGTTAAATATTATTGGAAAGGAGTTTTCATAAAAGTATTTTATTTTGTAACATTTTCCAAGTGTTTTATTTTCTCTTTTAAATTGGCAACAGTAGATTAAACAAAATCAATACTGTGAAGAATTCACATTAAATTGATTTACTTAAAGCATTAAAGAGGTAATCTCAAAAGCTGGTAGATGGGCTCACTTCAGCAACACATGGCTAAAACTGGAAGAATAAGAAGATGAGCATGGCTCCTTTGCAAGGATGACACACAAATTTATGAAGCATTCCATATTAAACAAACAAAAGAGTTGATGATTCATCTGTTTCTTCCTATCTAAATGATGCAAGAGGGCAATATCCAAACTTCAGCTACCAAATGACTCAAGAAATGAACATTTAAAATCGAATTTTTATGTCAAATATACTGGAACAATTTCCAGCAAAATAATTAGACCAATGTTGGGAACATTTGGAACCTACTCATCAATTCTTGAAAGTATCTTCTAACAAGCAACTATTGCTGCACTTCTGCCACTTACCGCAGAAATCCACCAAGGACTAAGAAAAAAACACCACCAGAGTACTTGCCATTGAGGAAAAAAATCTCCCCCTTGCCTCCATTAGCATTATATTGTAAACAAGGGGAATGCGCTTGAAAAGACAAAGCCAGACCATTAAAAAAAATGAAAAACCAACGGAGAACTAGCCTCCTAAATCTACACAAGATACTTTATTTCACTATTCCCCAGCAATTGTTCTAATATTTATTTTATTAAAGTATTTTAAAATTTAACTTCTTATCAAGTCAAACTTACATATCATAAAATTCCCTCATCGTAGGTCTACATATGTTTTTTTTATTTTTAGTAAATTCATGGAGTTGTGCAGTTATGATTACGATCCAGTTTTAGAATACTCCCATTATCTCAAAAAGTTCTCCAGTGCTATGTGAAGTTTATTCTGTTCTCACCTCCTTCCACCGCAACCACTGGCTCTAAAATTACCTTTGCTTGTCATTTCATATTATGGAATCCCATTATACATGGCCATTTGTGTATGGTTTCTTTCATTTAAAAATAACATTTTTGAGATTTATATTGTAAACTGTATTAGCATTTAATTCATTTTTTTTACGGGTAAATTGCTTTCCACTGGTACGGATGTACCATATTTTGGTTATCCATTCACTGGTTCATAAGCAATACATTGCTTCCAGGTTTTGGCTAGTGTGTATAATCCCTCCAAGGATTTCAAGTACATGTCTTTGTGTGAACATGTTTTTATTTTTCTTAGTTCTTATGGTAAGTGTATGTGTAACTTTTAAGAAAACTATCACACTAATTTCCCTAAGTGTCTGTAACACATTCCATTCCCACAAGTAATGTGGGGTAGTTCCAGTACTTCACATCTTTACACACACTTAATATTTTCTTTTTTATTATAGCATTTCTAGTGAATTTAGTGATATTTCTCTGTGGCTTTCATTTGCATTCCCCTAATGAATAACAATGCTAAGAACCTTCTCAATTTCCTGTGAGTCGTTCATATACCTTCTTCAGTACATTGTCTGTAAAAATGTCTTTTTCTGGGTTTTTCTGTTGGATTTTTGTCTTCCCTTATTAACAAGTCTTAAGAATTCTTCATATATTTTGAATGAAGTCTTGTAGAGATGAATGATTAGCACACTTTCTTCCAGTCCATAGGTCTCTTTTCCATAATGGTTTTTTTTAAAAGCATGTAGCTTTTCATTTTGATGAACCCTATTTTTTTCCCTTCTATGAGTCATGCTTCTGCCTTCATACTAAAACCATCTGCCCAAACGAAGGTCACACAGACTTTCTCCCCTGTTTTCTCTTAGAAGTTAAAGTAGATTTTCTTTCTTACATTTATGTCTACAATCTCATTTTGAGTTAATTGTCAGATGGCATGAGGTAAGAGTTTAAGATCTTTTTTTTTCCTTCATGCACATGGCTAGCCAGTTGTCCAAATAAAAATTATAGAAAAGACATGTCTATGTCCCCTAGAATTAGCTGGGTATATTGTTGGAAAAGTAATTAAATATTTAGGTAAGGATTAATGAATTTATCCTCAAGTCTAGCTGAATGAGTCTACATCCATCTTTTCTCTTTTATTTTGATCATTTGGCTAAAGTTTGTCATTTTTGTTAATCTGTTTAAATTACCAACTTCTAATTTCATTGATTTTTCTATTTTTTCTGTCTTCTATTTTATTGATTTATGCTTTCATCTTAATTATCTTCTTTCTTTAGCTTGGTTTATGCTTAGCTTGTTCTTCTTTTGCTTTTTTTTCTAGTATAGGTTACTGACACAACCTATTCTCCACTAAGCACTAATTTAGGTGCATTCCATAAACCTTATATATTGATTGGTCTGTTTTTTAATTCAATTTCACTCAGCTCAAAATCTTTCTGATACCCCTCGTGTTTTGTTTTTGAACCATGCGTTGCTTAGAAGTGTGTGGTTTGTTTGTAAATACTGTGATGACCATCCACCATCAGTAGGTTTCATGGTCAAATATATGAATGAGTGGGCTTGTATAGGATGTCAGTATTAAGTTCCTGTTTACATCTGTTTATTAAAAAGGCTATATTCCTAATATATATTTGAATAGTTCCCTTTTTATTTGAAAATTTATGTAATTTTTATGGGGCTCCTGGGTGGCTCAGTCAGTTAGGCATCCAAATCTTGATGTCAGCTCAGGTCATGATCTCAGGGTCGTGAAATCAAGCCTCGAGCTGGGCTCCCATAGAGCCTGCTTAAGATTCTCTCTTTCCCTCTCCTACTGCCCCTCCCTACTCTAAAAAAATAAAAAGAAAAGAAAAGAAAAAGTTCTTTAACAAATAAAAATTGCTAAAATTTATTTTTCCATATCTTTAACTAAATGCTTTACAAATCAGCAATGCAAAATATGGAAAAGTGATCTATCTTTCCTTGTTGGATAAATATATTTCTCCTTTCTTCACACATACCCCCCCTATAGACAGACATATACAAATAATGTTTAAACTGTTTGCTCTTTAGATCAATTACAAGGGCTTCATATATAATAATTGATTTTGTACAAATATGAAAGTTAATTGCACTATCAGGACAGGGAAGACCATCCTTCCCAAATCTTCTAAATAACTCAAGGGAAAGTACTTTCCTCACAATTTTGTTGCTTTTGCGTTGTGAATATCCTTAAAAGATATGTTGCTAATGAACATCTATCGAGTATCCATCTCTAGTCAACGTAAGACTAAGCAAGAGTTCAATACAGGTAAAGGTCTATTACTTTGCAGCTCCTGTTACTTTTATCTGGGTATCTTTGACTATGATTTACATCTATTCAACTACTGATTTGCATCCAGTTGGACAAAATACTCCACAGATTTTCATGCCCAATGTGATTCCTACTTCTGCTTTTGATATTTGGCATTCAGAGACTGTAAAGCTTAACTCTTTAGAGACTTCCAGCTATAAATATTTAGCTGTTTCAACAGTTTCTGTCCATGTAAGAGTAAAATACAAAGCATCAGTAATCAGACCTTTCTCTTTGTTCTCTTCTCTATCTAAAAGGAAAAAGAGGGAGGCCAGGCTGGCTCAGTCCATAGAGTATGTGAATCTTGATCTCAGGATTGTGAGTTAGAATCCCACATTGGGTATAGGGATTACTTAGAAATAAAATCTTAGAAAGAAAGAAAGAAGAAAGAAAGAAAGAAAGAAAGAAAGAAAGAAAGAAAGAAAGAAAGAAAGAAAGAAAGAAAGAAAGAAAAAGAAATGATTATACTGAAGATTCGGGCAGCCCATTATTACTTAATGGGTAGAGGGCTATTTTGGGTGCCCACGAGATGCTTTAATTCACAATTTTTAAGAATCATTTTTTGTATTTTCTCAGCTATTTTGTACCATATTTACAGATCTTGCATTAAATGCAATTATAGCTAGGTCAACACGAGTTTTAGTTGGCATGATTTAAAATGCAAGATGTTTGGGCCTGACAATGGTTTCTGGAACTGAATTTATGAACTTTTGAATCTAACTCTTCATTGTTTTTATATCAGAGTTCTTCCACTGTGAAGTACCTCTTAAGTGGTATAGACGCTTATAACTGCAGCAGTGCTTTGGAATCCTTTCATCAAAGGTACTCATGCAGAGACTTAAAATACATCCAAAACCATCTATCTGAAAATCTGCATAGAGATTATTTTCCACCTCAATTAAAGTCCAGCTCGGTTGGCTATTGTTCTCTGAGTCAGCTGTAAAATGGTTAGCCCTCTGCCCTCCATACAAAATGACAAGGCATCTTTTTAAAATTCTATTTCTGCTTAGCAAAACACCCGCATCTCAGGTGCAGTAATTTGCACGCAGAAGTGCTGCTTTCTTCTTCTCTAACTAGATAATTTGTATGTGTGTTTTTGGTGATTAGTGGTTCTTATTTTTTATTATTTTCTAATTAGCACATTTTATCTATTTTTGTCTAGATAATAACAGTGATTTAATTGGTTGATCCCTTAACATTCTTGTTCAAAACATTTTAGCCTATCTGCCTGTTTTTGGCAATGTCTCATTTAGGGTGAGAGGCTTGGTTATATAACTAGAAAGCTCAGGAGAAGGGCAAGTCCTTCAGAGGGTAACAGACACTGAAATTACAGTTTTCATGGACACTTCATCAAGCTATTTATTGCAAATCCTAAACTTCTAAACTTCCCATGATAACTGGAAGATAAATGGCCCCAGAGGAGTAACAGAAACTTCTGCACTATGCAGCTTGTCACTCACTTCTCAAAATAAGGAAGAGCTTTTATTGGAAATTCTTCTAACGTTACATTTCTGGATTCTTAATACCTTAATCAGGTTCCCTAGAATCATATCCTGTGATGGGGAATCAGCTTCAAGGGCTTTAGAATGATGATGCTCTGACAGAAAAGTTTTAGGAAGGAGAGGAAACAGCGTAGGGAAGGGGACAGTTCTAAGGAAGAATGCGTTTTTGCTGGAATGCAATGTGAGCTCATCCACCCAAGTATTTCTGGAACATGAACTTTATCACTGAGTACATTTCATGTGGAGGCTAGAGGAATGGCCTTTTGCTCACCCAGCTCAGTAGCTCAGTAACAATCAGTCATAGGCTACAGGCCACTTGGGTGAGCAAGTGTTGGAGAGAAGGAGGAAAAAGATTATAAAACCATCCAGCCTCAGAGGCTTATTCAAGTTGATTCAAGGACAATACTCAAGAGAAGAATACGGCTGTGTGTCCATAGCAGCCTACCATCATGTCAGTTTAGGTGAAGAGGGGTAGCCAGCTGGCGGGGAAGGGGAGCACCAGCCCACTAAAGGGAACTGGGACAGACCACCAATAGTGTCTCCTATACTAGATAAATATGGCCTGATACTCCAGTTTGCTTAGGCATTTTTACAGAGGAAACAAAATGGGTGGAGGGGAGGGCACGTATTGCATGGTGCACTGGGTGTTATACGCAACTAATGAATCATCGAACTTTACATCAAAAACCAGGGATGTACTGTATGGTGACTAACATAATATAATAAAAAAACATTAAAAAATAAATAAATAAAAGAAGGGAAGTACCATATGAGCCCTGAAAATGTGATAGTAGCCCAATTAAACATGCGAGTATTTAGGGAATTGCGCTCACTTTCTCAGGATTATTTCCAATACCTCACCCTTTCGTAGGACATTTGAAGTACTTTATCAACTAACTCATCCTTTCTTCCTGTGTCTAGCTAGATTTCTAATAAAATATCTGAGATGTTATATTTCATTTGACTTTATGACAGACTTTTTCTCTACTCATCCAATTGAAAGCATATAAAAGCGTTAAATGTAAAAATTCAAAGAGGTACTGAGGCTTTCACATTTTCAAGTACTTTATTGGGTTGAAATGATAGAAAGCCATGACATGGTTATTGAATTATTGACTCAAGTTCTAAAGTTACACTTTTATTTCACTCTTTGTGTTGTCTTTATAAGTAGTTCGCAAATAACACTTCTTTGCCAGGTGGCTTCTTTGCCAGCAGGGGATGTTCCAGAGCTCTTGACATATGGTGACTGGAGAAGGTGCCTAGTGCTTCCTGTGCTTTCTGCTTCTGTGTTCCTCATTCCAGCAACTGCCATTAGTCCTGGGAGTGACAGTACTTGCTCTATCTTTCCTTTCTATGTCCTCCCAGACCATGCCTTCTGTAAAGTATCAGCCTTTGGAGTCAGAAAACACAGTCATCATTTCTTTGTTAAATCAGTAGTACCCTTCAAAATATAAATGTACTAAGCCAAAACTACATTTCGAGGGGCGCCTGGGTGGCTCAGTCATTAAGCGTCTGCCTTCGGCTCAGGGCGTGATCCCAGGACCCTGGGATCGAGCCCCGCATCGGGCTCCCTGCTCTGCTGGGAGCCTGCTTCTTCCT
Organism: Ursus americanus; assembly: GCF_024610735.1. Taxonomy (NCBI): domain Eukaryota; kingdom Metazoa; phylum Chordata; class Mammalia; order Carnivora; family Ursidae; genus Ursus; species Ursus americanus. Next base: position 60,876,919 of record NC_142139.1, read on the forward strand.
CTCCTACTTGTGTTCCCTCTCTCGCTGGCTGTCTCTCTCTCTGTCAAATAAATAAATAAAATCTTTAAAAAAACAAAATTACATTTCGTGTGAATAAGAAGAAAGAAAGGAATTAAGGAAAGGAGTGAAGGGTGGAGGGAGGGAGGGAAAGAGGGAGGGATGGAGGAAGGGAGTCAGGAAGGAAGGAAGGAAGGAAGGAAGGAAGGAAGGAAGGAAGGAAGGAGGGAAGGAGGGAAGGAAAGAGAGAGAGAAGGAAGAAGAATGAAAGTGTGATATGGTTTGATTTGGTTTTGCTTTTTTTTTTTTCTTTCCAACTGGAAATGGGAAATGGTTGGCTATTCACAGAATTAATCCTTTAAATAAAGTGACCTATTTCATTTTCTTTATGTTATAATGTATCTAATTTTAAATGTTAAAACATTTAAGAGAATAAGCTTGTTATTAGATTTCTGTACGTTTTAACTAAATGGGGTTGCATAGTAATAAACCCATTATAAGTTAAAAATATTGTAAGTTAAAATGTAATTGACACACCTAACCTATAGAACACCATAGCTGAGCCAAGCCTACCTTAAATGTTCTCAGAACAATTAGATTAGACTGCAGTTGGGGAAAATCATCTACCACAAAGCCTATTTGACCAGTGCTGAATATCTATTGAGTACTGCACTGAAAGTGAAAAACAGAGTGGTTATATGGATGCAGAATGGTTCTACGTGTATTGGTGGTTTACCCTTGAAATCACATGGTTGAGAAGGAGTTGTAGCTCACTGCCACAAGACTGCATCACAAGAAAACATCATACCACATATTGCTAACCCAGGGAAAGACCAAAATTCAATGAAAAGTTTCTATTGAATGGGTATTGCTTTTGCACAATTGAAGAATCAAAAAATTTTAAGTTGACCCATTGTAAGTCAGGGACCATCTGTATAGTGCAATAAATGTTGAATTTGAGATATAATATTTTTTTTAAATATTAATTAGTGTTTAGTTTCATTAATTGTGTAAACACTATAAAGTATTTAGAGGAATATTAATTTTCTAGTGATACCAAAGTTTGGAATTATTACATGTGTGGAGCTCTACCCCATGTAAATATAAAGCATTGTAAAACATTTTTAAAAAATTCATCTGTGGCCTTCACTAATGAGTAAAAAAGAATATTTACACTTATAAATTTATGCCTCTATAAATTAACTAAGGTCACAAAGAAAAAAGTAGCAAATGAAAAATAAGATATAAGCATTCTAATGGAATTTGATTTTTAGACTCAAATAATATATGTTTTTAATATTCAATAGGGAAGGATGTAGACGATGGGCTTCCATATTTAAAAAGTCATAGCAAACACTAGGATTTTTTATGTATTTATAATAAGTCAATGTTCTAGACACTTTGCTTATCGAGACTTTTTGGTCTCAAAAGTTATTCAAGGTATTACTTTTATTCCTATTTTGCAGATGAAGAAACTAAGGCACAGAGCTATTTCATTGCTTACTCCTGACTCACTATTACTATCTTTAAGTGAGTTGCTCTGTTTTCAAATAAAGATGCAAAAGTTGTTTCCTAATCAACAACTCTGCCTTGAATTGCTAACCTTTATATAAATTACCTGTGTTCTCTTCTTTTTTAAAAAAAGATTTATTTATTTGAGAGCAAGAGACAGTGCGTGTACAGGAGGGGGGGTGGGAGGGGCAGAGGAAGAGGGTGAAGGAGAGAAGCAGACTCCCCGCTGAGTGAGGAGCCTGACACATGGGGCTTGTCCCCTGACCCTGAAATCATGACCTGAGCTGAAATCAAGAGTCAGATGCTCAAACCAAAACCATCCAGGCACCCCACCTGTGTTCTCTTCTTAAACTGGATAACCTCTAAGTAGAAAGGTAACTTATTTGGATATTTTTATATGTACAATGAACAGTTTTTATAAAACATTTGTTTGTGGCTATCTGAGTCAGGAAAACCTGGAAACTTTTTGGATTTCATGTATATAAAATTTATATATAATTAACAACTTCAAATACCATAATTTGGAGGAAAATCCATAGTTCCTGGCTTTCAATAGTAAAATGATATTTATGCAATGTACTTATAATAGTTTTCTATTGCTGCATAACAAATTTTATAAATTTAGTGACTTAAACTAACACACTTTTTTTTTTTTTTTTTAATTTTACTATTCTGGAGGTCATAAGTCTGACATGGGTTTGCCTGGGTCTGAAATCCAGAGCCATGCTCCCTCTGGAACTCTAGGGGGAGTCCTTTCCTTTGTCTTTTCCAGCTTCTAGCCATCATCGGCATTCCCAGGCTTTTTGACCCATTCCTCCATCTTCAAAACCAGCAGTGAAGTTCTTTCAATCTTTCTCTTATTCTGACCCCGTATTCTGTGGTTGCATCTCCTTCTCTGATGCTGACCCCTCTGCTTTTCTCTTATGAAGACCTTTGTAATTACAGGGGATATCCTGGATAATGCAGGATAATCTTCTCATCTCAAAACGCTTAATTTAATCATATCAGCACAATCCTTTTGTCACGTAAAGTAGCACATGCACAGGTTGGGAGGTCAGGACATGGACGTCCTTCAAGGTGAATTTTTATGTCTGCTGACAACCAATGTTCATTCACTGATTTAGTATATATTTATTCAGCTCTGATCATGCTCCAGGCATTATTCTAGATATGGGAATAGCACTAGACAAAAGGTCAAATTCTGTCCTCTCCTGGAGTTTACAGTCTAGTGAGGAAGACAGAAACTAAGCAAAACTAAGTAAGGAATACATAGTATTTCAGACAGTGATAATGTTCTAAAGAAAAATTACATAGGAAAGCAGAGTACAGAGTTAAGGGTACTACTACATTGTAAATATTGTGGGTAGAGAAGACCACACCCAGAAGCAAAAATCCCAAGGTAGCAACGGTCTCAGGTAGGAGCATGTCAGGTGTGTGTGAGAGGCTACATAGTGAGCACAGGTGAGAGCAGTGGCATCCAAGGTCTGTGAGGAATAAATAGGGAGCCAGACTTTGCAAGGCCCGATCGCACACCTCTAAGTTTGGCCGGTTAGTGGTGATTCTCAGTGAATGACATCTTGATAATAAGCAGTATTGTAATAAAGTGGGCTTCCATTTTAACAGATCCATAATGGCTGTTACTATGAAAATAGATGGAAGGAGGAAGAGAATAAATAGAAAGACTATAAAAATAATCCAGGACAGGGACAGCATAAATTGAAAATGAAAAGAGAAATAGAGAGGCCGTGTGTGTGTGTGTGTGTGTGTGTGTGTGTGTGTGTGTGTGTGCTTGGTGGAGGAGGCTCAGGTGTTAGAGTTTGGATTAGAGCTCAGCTGGGATGTGTTAATATGAGACATCTCTTGTCTGTACAAATGGTGGTGTCTATTACAGATGGGTATAAAAAACTGGAATTCAGGGAAAGCATCCTGGAACAAGCTGCAAATTATTAAACTTTGAGATGGTAAAGGAAGCCATGAAACAGAATTAGATCACCAAGAACATGTGTGCAGACAAAAATTAAAAAAGATTCAAACACTGTGTCCAGGGGCACTCTGGATTCAAGTGTCTCAGTCAGAATATCCAGACACTGATGAACTTATGGAAATAACATTAAGTTTTTCATAATTATTAGATATCATGTGTAATTGTTATGTATATAAGTCCATTATTTTTACAAGCACCTAAATCATGTGAATTGTTTATTAAAATGGCATATCATATGTCAATTTTGACAAATTGTATTTTTTCATCCTATACAGCTTACCATTTTTCACCAAGCATTAAAAGTTAACAAATTAAAAGGCTTTCACCCTATTTTTCACATCACATTTTCAAATTATTAAACCATATCACTTCCAAATTCTGTAAAATAGTCTACATCCTTTAGCAATTTCATTTATTTAGTTTATAGGCTCTCTCATTTTTATGGTTTGTCAAATTTTCAGTTTTAATAACTAAATATTGCTCTGTTTGTAAAGTTAAAGTATTGACAACACTGGTAAAATAACACTTATTAAAGTGAAGTTTCTTTTTAAAAATTATTTTGTTTTGTCCATACTTCAATTGGCATTAGAAATGCTCTAAGCTGCTCCAATTTTGCATCAGAAAGATTCAAAGATTTATGACTTAATATTTAAGGAGAATACAAAAATACTTATTCTTGCAGGATTATCCCTTAAGTCTGGATATTTATTTTTAATATTCCAATAATTTTGTTTTTATAAATATCAACATCCTCCATGCTTACTACTCATATGCAATGACAATAAGCTAAAACTAAAGTAAAAATTCATTATAATTAGTGGTAATTTTATAATTCAAGTTATTGATATTATACTTTATATAATTCATTACTCTTACACTTTCAAAATTAATATTATACAGATAACCAACTGATATGGAAGCTTACCAATATTTTAAAACAAGTATACTTATATCTTACTTCCATGCCATGGAGCAAACAACTCCTTTAGGTATGGTAGTTTTGAAAGCCTCTCTTAAGGACTACCCTGAAAGAAGAAGAAAATCCTACAAATGTAAAAGTCAATTTAAACAGGAGGTAAAGATCACCAGTGCCAAGAATTTCAAGAAATGGGGAGATAGATGATAGATCGATAAATAGATCATAAATAAAAGAGAGAATGTGAATTTATGTGTATGCATGTTATCTGTATGTATATACATACCTTAGATACTTTATCTTAGTAATCTTTTCTTAGTCATGGGAATGATTGCAAGCAGTCTCTGTGCTTCCACAGTCCTCTATATTCAAGACTCAAAATTGTAGTCAAGAGCATCTGATTGGTGGACCTAGGTCAAACACCCGTTTCTTAGCCAGGGAATAGATATGGGAACATCTTTTACCTATGGGTTCAATAGTACAAGCTGTATCCCTACATCCCTCTTACCTGAGGATGGGCCAAAAGGAGAAAGCTAGATGATTAATTTACCCAATGTTTCCTCAAAACATGTGCTAGAAACCTGGAAAAAACAAAATTACAAGCCTGTAACTGTATCCACTGCAGCTGTTATTGTTTCATATTATTTGTGACTTGAGTATTGTGGAGATGTTGGCTTCATGATCTTCCCTAAATCACTGCCCTCTCCTGGGCAGCTTTACTGCTGGCTGCCTCACACTTGGCCTGTAGCAGATGGGGTTTCCACCTATTTCGGCTGTGGTACTTGTAAAGACTTTAGGGAAGAGCTGGCAGAGTTCTTCCAATGGTTTAGCTCCTTCCAAATCCAGATCTTATATCAACTGCAGCCCCTTGCATGCCTATTTTGGCTTTCATGCCCAACGCAAAATCACTTGGAAGCTTTCCTGGGCACTCCTGTCTCTCTTCGTTCTCTAGCCAAAGAAGTTAAAGTGTAGAAATCTTATCTAAGGAAGCCTTCGGGAATTTCCTTTTCTTTTGTTGGTAAATTAACTTGATTCAGATTTCCCTTCTATGCTTTTGCTGTTCCCTGGTAAGGATGCTAAGATAGTGAGGCCATCTCACAAATAAGAAATCCAAAGACCATAATAGTAGGAAACCTTTGTAAACACTATTTCTATCAAGGGTACCCATAATCAGCAACATCCTGGGAAAAACTCCTCAACATAGTAAAAAGGAGTCTAGCTGTTTTGCAATGCAAATACTACTGTTTTGTCCATAGCTCTCAAATTCCTTTACCTCCAACTGTACACCTAGCCCAGCCTTGTGCTTACTGTTCTGTGTCTTCCTCTTCTCCTCAAATTATCATAACCTGATGGGACAATTCCAAGTCAGCAGGACATTTATGTTCTGAGAGTCTATTTATTATTTTATTCTTTGGTTTGTCTGATGGCTTACAACATCACCCTGGAATTATTTTTGTTCATGAGTCTTTAATACCAGTTGTTTATTTTGGTTTTATTCTCTTCTTTCCCAGATCTGGCCAATCTCAATTTGGAACCAAAAGTCCTACGATTATTTCATTTATTATTGTTAGCAAATTTAGAGGATCTCTGAATATGGAAAGGGTCTTCTTATGACTACGAAATGTAAGGGACTCACTTGGGACAAAGAATGAAATAAATGGATCTGCAAAGAAAGCCAAAAATTTCATTATTGTACTCTATAGAGATGGCTACAGCAATCTACCTCTATCTATCTTCTATCCATGATATACCTATGGTATATCTATCAATGGTATATCAATGCTCCTCCAAGGAGAGACATGCCCTTGAATATTAGCTGGCATTAGTAACCAGCTTCTAATGAACGATCTGGCTGAAGTGACCCTGCATAACTTCCTAGTCTAAGTTATGCAAGGTGTTACAGTTTCTACCTGGTTTATCTCCCTGAACATATGGACCATGAGAGCCCAGTGCTGATAAGTAGGAAGTTGAACATACCTTACATTGTCATGCTGTAAAAGTCACATGTGAGACCAGATAGACATGATGATTTCTAAAGAGCTGGAGATGTCCCAGGCATCAGCTTTTTGATTCCTACTGTTTGGATACCAGACATAGAAGCCAGCAACCTTACTTCATTTGCTCCATACTGTGGAAGCTATCACCTAGTGGAAGAGAGAAATGGTATGTTAATTGAACATTACAGATTCAGGAGGAAAGTAAATGTTGATGATTTCAGATATCTAGTCCCAAGATTTATTATTTTTTTCAACTGTATTAGTCTTTTTTTTTCTTTTGGTAATCTCTTCCAGAGTTAACTACTTCTCCTTGTAGATGTTGAAATATGTAAGGAATTCACTTCAAATGTTGGCATAGTTATAAGTACAATCTTTCCCTTTACTTGAGCTCAGTTTAAAGACTTTGGGTTCTTGTTTTTTATACTCCAGTCCCAGAAGTAATTTTTCACTGTAGGAGTTGTCTGCAGGCCGTCTTGTGCTTTCTAGCACTGGTCTACCACCAGGATTTAGCTTCTCCAGGACACTATACAGGATGGATTTAAATATGTATTAAACTAAATTTAAATTCTCTCAAAGGAGTCAAAATGCATTTTACCATCCTTAAAGGAAATAACATATGGGTTCGCACGATCTTCATGGTAGTCCTGCAGAGCAATCATGCCATTTGGATTCATGTTTTCACCAATAAAGAACTAGTAGTTTTTGAAATTTGCAAGGATGTGCTTGATTTGTTTCACAGCCCCTGTCATAAAAGGTTTTACTCTTTCCAGCCTCTGTTCTTCAAGTTGGCCTTTGACCGATTTCATGTAACCTTTGATGTACTTCTTGTAGACTTCTTTTGTGAAGCTGGTTTCCTGCAAGTGATGGTTCAGAACAATATCAACACCAGTGATGACTGTGCTTTAGGTACCTTGGGCCTTGGGGCCCTCAGTGGAGGCATTTCCATCAATGAGCGAGTCATCAATGTTAACCTCTGATTTACTGACCATCTTGCCCTCTACCTCCAGGCACAGCACCTCCGTGATCTTCTGGATCTTGTAGAAGGTGGAGAACATCGCATCATGGCTGATAAGGTGCTGGTAGACGATCATGATGGCAGCTGGAGAAACATGACTGTGGTGTGAGCTTAGAAGGAGCCGGGAAGCCTGAGCTTGTGTGGTGTGGCCAGAGCTGCACTGAGTGGAAGGGGGCACCAGGAGGAAAGGCAAGTTTTTGTCTCTGTTTTTTCATTTTGTTTTTGTTTTGTTTTGTTTTTTAACACAGCAAAAGATAACTGAAGATTTGAAAGGGGGGAAAAAAACACTGAAACAAGCAATGATTTATAAAACCAGTCAAAAAAATGGTAAATTTTTTACCCAATCAAAGGAGAATGCTATGAGTCGACACATTTTTTTAAACATAAAAAAAACCTAGAATTCTCTCAAACCAGGTATATCCCATAGGACCAAATCAACATGCTCTTATTTGAAATGGCAGGTGTGTGGAGTGCAGGGTGGCAAAGGCACAACACAAAGTTATGCCAAATATTAGAGGTGGAGAAAAAAATAAAACTGCATATATACTTCATTTATGCCAGAAATAGGCATTTTGTGTCGAAAAATAAAAAGAGATAATGGTTCAAGCCTTTAAGCACCAACTGTTGACAGCTGAACATAGGTAAACCATCAGATGCAGAAACCTCATGTGGTTTTGTTGCTAGTAAACTAATGTCCTCCTGAGCAGAAGTAAGGACATGGACTCAGGACGGTGGATGAGAAAGTGACAGAAGAGTGACAAGATCACAGCTGCCTGATGTCCTGGCTCTCCTCTCTGCCCACTCCTGTATGGAGTTCTTAAGCAAAGTTCAAGCAGTTATGGTCCCCGGAAATTAAGGATCTTATTCACACCTAGAATGATAAGGAACTATGTTTTGAGAAAGAAGAACATTTGACAAGATTCTTGTCTGTGATATGATGCAAATCTAAGACAATGCAAGTTTTCTGCAAGAGCTAAAGAAAGTGATAAAAGCCTCACAAATACAGAAAAGAAAACCTAGGTAATACAGCACTGAAAAGAACAGAAAAAATCCATTGTGAATAGCCATTCTGTAAAAAGAGGACAAGACATGTGAAAACTCAGAGATACAAAAGATGGATTTGGGAAGACCGATCCAAACTAAATTGAAGGAGCCAATACACAGAGAGATGAGAGGCAGAATGATCACTGTGGGAGTCAGAATAAAGACTGCATATATTTGTACTACCAACCCTGGTAAAATACGGCTCCCAGACTTATGCCTAAACCTCTGGCTAGAAAAAGTCATGGTCATTTGGAGTTGAATCACATCATATGCACCTCTAAGATTATGAGGGCCATCCATGCCCTCCTGCAACCACATGACATATTGGAGTCCATTCACTCTTTGCCCTTCTGTAAGATTACTGAACACACTTTTTTCCCTCGCTTAGCAATATGTTACTTGAATTAAGAACTATAGTGGTATAGAATCAGAAAAAAAAATAGATGATCAGAATAATCAATAGAATTAGGCAGAGAGGATCAGGGGGATTTAAATTTGTACACATATCACAGATTATCTCAGGGACTGATACATAAAATAAAATGAAAAGAATCTCATACTGAAAATTTTCCACTGTCAACATATTTAACAGAATAGTTGTAGGTTAGTTAGCTGATCGCAGTCCAGAGTTTGGATCTGAGATTTTCAGGAAAAAGAACACAACTTTGTTGGCGTGCTAATGTATTATTCAGTACAGGGCATTAAAAGACCAACAGGAATACTGGTTAATTTATAGTTACACCCTTTTGCCATTTATGTACTGTTTCTTGCAACAAGTTGACTAGTGCAGATAAATATTTACCTCTCTACCACTGGAATCACTCATATAGGTGGCTGAGTGCCTCTATTCTAAAAACAGGTGGATGAACAATTTCAAATTCTGGCTCTTTCTCTGGCCTTTTTCAAAACTGTGGGCACATGGAGATTATGATCAATCCGGTGAGAGAGATTTTTCATCACTTACATTAACACTATAAATCAGGCTATATTATTCTTTTTTGCTTGTTTCATAAATGAAAAAAAAGTAGGAACAAGGTAGGAATGATGGTAATATGTATGCTACATATCTGTAATCTGTTAATTCTATATACTCATTCCCAGTGTGAATGAAAAATATGTACTTTGGGTTAAAACTAAGGAACTGTGTGTGGAGATTTAGGACTGTCACATGTTTATCAATCAAATGCCAGTCTTTCTTTTTAGTTCCCAAAGGGTAAAGTTACCTCCAAATTTTAGGGCATTTTATGTAAGAATTCATGTACTGAGTATAAAAATTCAGACAGCTTTTCATTTGACAAATGAAATAATGATATTGAAAACCGTGAAATATGAGGTAGTTTCCAGGAATTCACATATTTGTCTTATTTGGTGGCCATAAATGACTTAACGAACAGTATTTTTTCTAATGTATCAACTTGCTGTTTATCTTCTACCATGTAGGAGTACTGAGATGCTGTGCTGATCTCAGAGAATAGAAGTAAAGTTGTTTGAACCCATAAGTTAAAACAAGCTTTGTCCTCATGAAATAGAAACTATGCTTCTTTTTTAAAAAAGATTTTATGTATTTATTTGACAGAGAGAGAGAGGAGCAGAGGGAGAAGCAGAATTCCCACTAAGCAGGGAGCCCTACACGGGGCTCAATCCCAGGACCTGGGATCATGACCTGAGCAGAAGGCAGACACAACTGACTGAGCCACCCAGGCACCCAAAACGATGTATCTTTAAATATGATGTGAAAACTAAGATAACATATAAATCAGGGGATGCCATTAGGAACATACAGCCAGTTTGTTCCATGAGTGTATGTCAGTTTGCCGAATCTCAAGTTTTGCAAGTAGAGACATGATAAAACTGCTCTGATGAATCAAGAGTAGCAAGCAAATCAGGTAAAACACAAAAGCCACTTCTGGCAACACAAAGATTTTTGTTCTGTTTTGTTTATATTGTTTGGCTGAAGTCATCTTTATAAAAACATTTGAGAGGATTCCTCACAATGTAATTAATGGGGAATGCTGAAATTTAATGAAGGAAGATGTAAAGTGTAAATACAGAATATAATGAAATAATTCTGTGATCTCCCAGTATTTATATGGGCTCTAAATTGTTTAGAATGTATGAACTTTAAGAGATAATGGGATGCATTTAATTTGTAATTAGCAGGTAAAATATATGTAAGAATTATATTAGTAAAAGGGAAATAGAAAAACTACTATGTGGGGTGCCTGGGTGTCTCTGTCGGTTGGATACCTGACTCTTGATTTTGGCTCAGGTCATGATCTCAGGGTGCTGGGATAGTGCCTCATGTTGGGCTCCATGCTCAACAGGGATTCTCCTTAAGGATTCTCTCTCTCCCTCTCCCTTTGCGCACCGCCCCCCCCCCCCCCCCGCTTGCTCTCTCTCTCTCTCTCTCAAATAAATAATTTTTAAAAAAGAAAAAGTAGTATGAAATTATTTTGTAGTTCAGCAAAAATATTGAGTTTCTAATCAAGATCTAGAGACATTTTAGGAATTCAATATCCAAAGATTAAAAGATCATTTATTTATCTCACAATTATGAAATACTTTTGATAGTCCATATATGACATCACAACTGTTCTTGGTACTGTGCATATTACAAAATTTCTGGTGGAGCTCAAATTCTAATAAGAGGAGCGTAATAGGTCTGCAACATGAGCAGACAATTAGCCTATAGATAATGGGTCTCAAATATGGTTATATTTGTTCCAGATGGGGACAACTTACAGAGTAAGACTACAGAGTAAGAAACCAAGGAGTTGAATAAATAGGAAAGGAAAAAAATAAAACAAAATTGGACTATGTCATTTAAATTGGACTAGTGGGTAGACAGGGAATAGATGACATGCACAGGCAAATGTTATTCAAATGCTGATACAACCCATGAATGTAAGTTTTGATGGAGTTGAGTGGTTTACGGGTTTGAGGTGCTAGAGAAAATAATTCTGCCTTCAAGAAGCAGTGTGCAATAAAACCACACACACACATGCGCGCACACACACACACACACATACACACACACACAGGCATACAAAGCCTAAATACAGCAATTCAAGATGGTACTCTGAGAACCTTCCTTAACACAGTTGGAATGTCAGTAAATAAAGAACATAAGAACAATTTAAAACAGTACAACTGGAGGAGGACTGGAAGAGTTCACAACATCATCAAACTAACAAGAATTTTGTAACAAGAATTTTCAGAGGAAGTCTAGTCAGACATGGAAACCATACTTCCTTACAGAGCGTCAGAAAGTTACAAAGAAAGAAAAGTAGGAACAAGGTAGGAATGATGGTAATATGTATGCTACATATCTGTAATCTGTTAATTCTATATACTCATTCCCAGTGTGAATGAAAAATATGTACTTTCGGTTAAAACTAAGGAACTGTGTGTGGAGATTTAGGACTGTCAGCAAGCCTAATGAGGGCATTGTGCCTTGCTGCATAATCTTCCACAATTTGGCATTTGGAAGGATTCCTTTTTCTGTCTGTTGTTTTTCCATGCTCTATGAAAGAGATAATTATGTTTTCATGCAGATTCATTGAACCCTTCAACTTTCTATTGTGAAATATAGAAACCTCATAGGTAAATATTGATAGAAATAACCCTTTCAAGTTATCTACATTAAACTCAAGTATCCTTTATTCATAAAGGAAAACAGAAAACGAACAATGACCAGGCATATGAGAAAACCTGAAAATAACAAAGTGAAGGACCAAAGTGGCAGCAATTAGCAATTAACACTGGATGTAATGGAAATAATTCAGAAATTTAAAAAAAGAACTCTAATGAATACATGAGTTTGACCGTATATGTAAACATCAAGAAGTGTTTAAGTGGACCAAAAACATGTACAAGAATGCTCACAGAAGCTTTACTTAAAATTGCCCTAACCTGGAAATAACCCAAATTTCTCTCAACAATAGAATGGAAAAATAAAATATAAAATTTGCACAATGGGATTCTGTGCAACAACCATAAAGTAAAACAGTAATAACAAAAAGAACTAATTCCACACAATAATATGAACACATTTCATGGACAAGAGTGCGGAGTAAAAGAAGTCAGAAAAAAGACTACACAATGTTTTATTCCAGTCATGCAGAATTCAAAGTTAGGCAGAATCCATCTCCTACAACAGATATTTCAACTGTGATTACCTTTGGAGGTATCAGCTACTCAAAGGGAAAGAGAATGAGATATATAGATATATAGATATAGATATCTATATACATAATCAATATATTGGTTTAGATTACATATCACAGGGGAAATCAAAACAATCAAAAGACACTCCCAACACCATCTATTGATACCTGTACCAAACAATTCTACCCTCTCTCTGGTAATCATAGAAGTAATTGTGCTCAAATACAAAGCCAAATCTTCTAAGTTTGCATTGGATTTAATTCCCTCTGATTTACTCAGAAACATTATTTCAGCAATTCTCTCTTCTCTATCCCTTCCTCGCTCACTTCCCACTCTCAATTAGATAACTAACCATATTGATTCTTTCCCTATCTCATGAAAATCCTCCCTTGATCCCAATTCCTCTTCCTCTCTGGATCCATTTTATTCTCATTTGCACTTAAGATCTTTGAAATAGTTTTCTATACTCATGGCCTCCAAGACCTTGCTTCCAAACAGCTCTTAAATTCACTTCAGTCATGCTTTCTCTTTGATCGTGCCACTGAAACAGTTCTTGCTAAATCAAAATATCAATTTTGAGGTGTCTGTGTGTCTCAGTTGAGCGACTGACTCTCAATTTCAGCTCAGGTCATAATCTTGGGGTCATGGGATCGAGCCCCACATTGAACCTGAATCAGGCTCCAAGCTCAGTGGGGAGTCAGCTTGACACTCTATCTCTCCCCTTCCCTCTGCTCTTCTCCCTTGCTTGTGCAAGCTCTCCCCCTTAAATAAATAAATAATTCTTTAAAAATATGTATATACTTTTTTTCTTTATCATACTTGAGCTATTAGAGATTTTGACATGGTGGTTCATTCTCTTCTTTTCGAAATACTTTGGTCATTTTTGTCTTGGACAAACATCTCACTTTACCTCCTACTTCACTGGTCATTCCTTCTGCATATTCTTAGCTGGTTACTATCTTTATCCACAATTCATTCACTTAGATTTTTTCCAGTTTTTTTTTTTTAATGAATACATTTGTTATTTAATGTTGTGTGTTTAGACTGTAAAGTGTGTTACTTTTAGACACATATGTTATAATATGATTGCTGATGTAGTGATATTACATTGTATACTTGTACAATATTATTGTTTATCTTCATTATAATGTGCATTAGATTTATATGGCTTATTCACCATTCACCACAATTTTGCATCCTTACACACTCAATGTTATCTCTCCCATCCCCTGTGATTATCATTTTACTTTCTGTTTTTTATGGGTTTAGTGTTTTAGATTCCACATAAGTTATATCACACAGTACTTGTCTTTCTCTGTCAGACTCAAAGCATTTGGTATAATGTGTCCAAGGTCCACCCACATTGTCACAAATGGCAATATATTCTCCTTTCTCATGCTGGATTCCATTGTGTTTATGTATCTCATATTTTCTATCCCTTCATCCATTGATGGGCATTTGGTTTGTTTCCATATCATGGCTGTTGTGAATAATGCTGCAATACACATGCAAGTGCATGTATCTGTTGAAATCCTGTTTTCACTTTCTTTGGGCATATACCAAGAATTGAAATGGCTGGAGTGTATGGTAGCTCTTTTTACAGTCTTTGAGGATTATTCATATTTTTTCCCACAGTGGTCCAACCAATTTACATTTCCAACAACAACGTATAAGGGTTCCCTTTTCCCATATCTTCACCACCCCTTGTTGTCTCTTGTCTTCTTGATGATGACCATTCTAAGAGGTGATATCTCGTTGTGATTTTGATCTCCATTTCCCTAATGATTAGTGATGTTAAAAGTCTTTTCATGTGCCTCTTGGCAATTTTGTTCTCATCTTTGGAAAAATGTATGTTTAGTCCTTCTGCCTATATTTTTAATCAGATTGATTCTTTTGTTATTCAATTGAGTTCTTTATATATTTTGGATATTAACCCCTTATCTGATATATGGTTTACAAGAATTTTCTTTTATTCTGTAGGTTGTCTTTTCATTTTGCTGTGTCTTTTGCTGGGCAGAAGCTTCCAAGTTTGATGTAGTACCATTGGCTGGTTTTTGCTTTTGTTGTTTGTGCTTTTGGCATCTTGTTTAAAAATTAATTGCTAAGCTGAATATCAATGAGCTTCTACCGTATGTTTTCTTCTAGAAGTTTTATGGTATTGGTCTTTTGCTTCAGTCTCTGATCCATTTCAATTAATTTTTTTTTGAGTGGCATAGCTTGGATCTAATTCCATTGTTCTGCATGCATTTCTTCAGTTGTTCCCAGCACCATTTGTTGAAAACACTATTCTCATTGAGTGTTCTTGGCTCCTTTGTTGGATATTAGCTGTTCTGTATGTGTGAAAGTGTGATATCTCCAGCTCTGTTCTTTTTCTCAAGGTTGCTTTGGCTATTTGTAGTCTTTTGTGGTTCCACATGAATTTTAGAATTGCCTCTTCTATTTCTTTGAAGAATGCTTTTGGTATTCGGTTGGGGATTGTGTTGAATCTGTAGATGGCTTTGGGGAGTATGGCCATTTTAATAATATTAATTCTTCTGATCCATGAACACAGAATGTCTTTTTATTTCCTTGTGTC
The DNA here is from genome assembly GCF_024610735.1 of Ursus americanus. Classification (NCBI taxonomy): domain Eukaryota; kingdom Metazoa; phylum Chordata; class Mammalia; order Carnivora; family Ursidae; genus Ursus; species Ursus americanus. The sequence goes on from NC_142139.1 coordinate 60,892,126, forward strand.
TTCTTTGATTTCTTTCAGCAAAATTTTGTAGTTTTCATTGTATAGAAATTTCACTTCCTTGGTTAAATTTATTTCTAAGTAAGTGTTTTATCACTTTTTGATGCTATTGTAAATAGGATAGTTATCTTTTTCGGATGTTTCATCATTTGTGTAAAGAAATGCAACTGATTTCGTATGTTGATCTTGTATCCTGCCACTTTAGCAAAATCACTGATTAATTCCAACAGTTTTTTTGATTGACTCTTTGGGATTTTCTATATATAATATCATACCTCAGCAAGTAACAATGATTTTACTTCTTCTTTCTGATTTGGATGCTTTTTATTTCTGTTTTGCCTAGATGTTCTAGCTAGGACTTCTGGTACTATATTAAATAGGAATGGTGAGAGTGGACATCCTTGCCTTGTTCTTGATGTTAGAGGAAAAGCTTTCAGTTTTTCTTCCATCGAGTATAATGTTAGTAGTAGATTTGGTAATTATACCTAGTATTATACTGAGGCATGTTCCTTCTATACCCAATCTGTGAAGAATTTTTATCATGAAAGGATGGTGTATTTTCTCAAATGCTGTTCTGCATCTATTGAGATGGCCATGTGATTTTTATCTTTCATCTTACTGATGTAATATATTACATTTATTGATTTTTGTATATCAAAACATTCTCTGCATCCCAGGAATAAATCCCACTTGGTCATGATGTACAATTCTTTTAATGTATTCTTCCACTCGGTTTGCTAAAAAATTTTTGAAAAATTTTGTTTCCATATTCATCAGGGATATTGATCTATAGTTTTCTTTCTTGTGGTATCCTTATTTGGTTTTGGTACCAGAAAATACCAGGCTCATAGAATGAGTTTGGAAGTGTTCCTTCCTCTTTGGTATTTTGCAAGAGTTTGAGGAGAATCAATATTAATTTTTCTTTAAGTTTTAATTCTTCTTTAATTGTTAATTCCTCTCAAAAAAAATGTTAATTCTTCCCCAATGAAGCCTCTCGTCCCAGAGTTTTCTGTGTTGGGAATTTTTTGATTACTGAGTCAATATCTCCACTCATTATTGGTCTGTTTAAGGTTTCTATTTTTTTCTGATTCAGTCTTAGTATGTGTATTTCTAGAATGTATCCATTTCTTCTAGCTTATATAATTTTTGGCATATAACTGTTCATAATAGTCTCTTATGATTCTATGTACTTGTGAAGTATCAGATGTAATGTCTCCTTTTTCATTTCTAATTGTATTGGAATCTTCTCCCATTTTTTCTTAGTTAGTCTAGTTAAATGGTCAGTTTTGATGATCTTTTCAAAGAATCTGCTCTTAGTTTAGTTGATCCTTTGTATTATTTTTCTTGTCTCTATTTCATTTATTTCCACCCTGATATCTATTATTTTCTTCCTTCACTTCCAGCTTTTGTTCTTTTTTTTTTCTGATTACCTGAGGTCTGAACCTAGGTTGTTTATTTGTGATCTTTCAAATTTCTTATTATATTTATTTATTTCTATTAACTTTTCCCTCAGAACTGCTTTTCCTGCATCCCACAGTAATTGATATGTTATATTTCCATTTTAATTTGTTTTGAGTTAATTTTTGAATTCCCTTCTAATTTGTTCTTTTACTCAATCGTTGTTTAGAAGTGTATTATTTAGTTTCTTTGTAGATCTTCTCATTTCCTTTTGTTGATAATTTTTTTTTAGTTTCATATCATCGTGATCAGGAAAGATAGTTGAAATGAGTTCAATCTTTTTGAGTTTGCTAAGGTTTGTGTTGTGGCCTATCATATGATCTATCCTGGAGAAAGTTCCATATGTACTTGAGAAGAATGTGTATTCTACTGCTGCTGGATGAAATGTTCTTTATATGTCTGTTAAATCCATCTTTGTTCTAATGTGTCGTTCAATTCCAATCTTTTATTGTTGATTTTCTGTCCGGATGATCTATCCATTGCTGATCATGGAGTCCTCTAATATTATTTTATTGTTGTCTATTTCTTCCCTAAGGTCTTTTATTATATGCTTAATATATTTTGATGCTATGGTGTTGGGAGTGTATATATTTACAATTGTTGTATCTTTTTATTTTTATTTTTTAAAAGATTTTGTTTATTTATTTGACAGAGAGAGAGACAGCCAGCGAGAGAGGGAACACAGGCAGGGGGAATGGGAGAGGAAGAAGCAGGCTCCCAGCGGAGGAGCCTGATGTGGGGCTCGATTCCAGGACTCTGGGATCATGTCCTTAGCCGAAGGCAGACGCTTAACGACTGAGCCACCCAGGCGCCCCTGTTGTATCTTTTTAACATACTGACCTCTTTGTCATTATATAATGATCTCTGTTTCCTGTTACCTTTTGGCTTGAAATCCATTTTGTCTAATGTAAGTATGGCCATGCCTGCCTCTTTTGGTTTCCATATGCTTAGAATATCATCTTCCATCCTTTCACTTTGAGCCTTTGCATGTCTTCAGAGGTGAAATGAGTCTTCTGTAGGCAGCATACAGTTTGGTCTTGCATTTGTATCCATCCATTCATTCTGTGCATTTTGATTGGTGAGTTTAATCCATTTACATCAGATGGTTATTGATATGTAAAGATTTAGTACTGCCTACAGCATTGTATTATAGTGATTTTTCACAGTGTTTGATGATAAATGCCTCTGTTGCCACCAGCACAAGTGGCGAGACTTTCTTATTGAAGGTTTTGTTTACTTTGGTTTTAACAATTGAACCAGTTGTTAATTAGGAGCCTTCCTTTTACCTTCCAGAAGGTGGCGATATAGCACAAGTTTTTGGTTTCTTTTACAGGCACACACAACTTCTAAGATTGGGAGCGCCTACATTTTTTTAAAAATGGCACAGAAAGGGGAAAAAAAAGAAGAAGAGGAAGAAGAGTGGAAGCAGCGTCAGAGGTGGCTTGTGCTTGGCACCTGGGGCTTCAGGGGTGCTTTTGGTACAGTAAAGGGATCCTCTAGTGGGATGTCTCAGAGGTCTGTGAGCAGTCCTCTTCCAGAATCCTGAGGCATTGAAAGGAAATGAGTTCCTTCAGTTCTTTTCGCCTACCTTCCTCTTTTCTTTCCATCACTCTAAGTCACACAGGTCTCTCTTCAGAGATAGCAAATGGGTTCTTCCATCTGCAGCACTCAGAGCCAGGAAGACGCCCCACCCTCTGTTTTCACCCTCGACCTTCTCTTCCAGAAAGGTCCTGAAGGCAACGTTGCCTGATCTGCCAACTGCTTTATCTGCCAACACTCTTACTCTGCAGTTTCCTTTAAAAGCCAATCTACCCAGTTTTGTGGGCACAGATGGATGGATCTCTTGGCTCCCTTGCTGTGCTGTGCACAGGTGCTTTTTTTTTGTTTATGAATTAGGAGTACTTGTATATCAAAAAGGACAGAGAGAAGGAACAACTCAAGGCACTATGACGCTGCTGTCACACTGTCCACTTTTTACTCTCTTCTAGTTTCTGTTTATCTCCTTTGTTCCCTACCACTCTTCCTCCCTCCCTTTATGATCTCATGGCTATTAATGACATCAGGGTGCTGGCCATCTGTACCTCCAATCCGTATCTCACATCAATCCCTTTCTACAAAGAACCACATGTTGGGTACTTCACATTTAACCTGTCTAAAACTGAACCTTCTCAAATTTCTTCCCAACTCTGCACCATTCACTTTAGATTTAGACCACGTTATCTTTTCAGGTGTACCAGAAGAAAATTCTGAAATTTTTCTTTACTTCACCTTTATCTCTCAACCACTTCGAATCAACAAATACTGTGCAATATCAAGAAGTCATGTTTATAATAAATCAATTTGCCCAAGAGGGGAGATATTGTGACATGAAGAAGGACTAATAAAAAATACCTAAAACTAACAACATACTGAGTGGTGAGAAGTTAAGAGCTTTCCCAGTAGGACTCAGAACAAGGCAAGGATGTTCCTGCCTATACTTCTTTTCAACATTGTACTGGAAATCTTACCTAATGCAATAAGAGAAGTAAGGGAAATAAATGGTATATGGATTTGAAAGGCAGAAATGAAAACTTCTTTGTTATAAATGACAGGATTGTCCATGTAGAAAATCCAAACAAATTGATCCTAAAAAAAAATCCTGGAATTAATAATAGGTGATTATGTTATACCAAGGTCGCAGGATACAAGGTTAATATACAAAATCGATTGTTTGTCTAGATGAGCAATTAGAGTGGTAATTAAAAGTGCACTATCATTTACATTAGCAACCCAAAAATCTAAGTACAAAAGTATAAGTCAAAATATCAAAGATATGTATGAGGAAAACTCTGAGGAAATAAATCAAAGAACAACTAGTACGTGAAGAAATATTCCATGTTTGTAACTAGGAAGTCTCCATAGTGTCAAGATGTTAGTCCTTCCCAACATGACCTATACATCCAGTACATACCAATCAAAATCCCAGCAAATTATTTTGTTGATATTGACAAAGCGATTTTAAAGTTTATACAGGGCAAAGTTCAGAATATAGTCAATAATATTATAATTTTGTGTAGTGACACATGATAACCAGACTTATTGTGGAGATAATTTTGTAATGTATAAAATGTATAAAAAATATCAGATCGCTATAGCATACATCTAAAACTGAGAGGATATTGCATGTCGATTATACGTCAATAAAAAATACTAGTTATGCTGATTAGAATCTTACTGAATAGATGTTTTCACTCATATATTTTCCCAAAAATTATTTTTTCGGGGAGGGAGGGAATATATTTATGCAAATTTTATTGAAATTTATTGTAAATAAAGATTTTCTCAGTGGTCTAGAAAATCAACTTGAATGTCATTCGGCTTTTATTGAACAGGGAGCAAAAATTATTCTTTATATTATCCTTTATTGAAAAGTGTTGTTTCCTTTGACACTTTATAGTTAAGAATTTAAACTTTTCCTTTTATTCCTCACTTGAATTACTGCACTCCTCTGTGACAGACATTTCTGCTCCAGGCTTCAGTGTCCCCTAAACATCCTTCATCACAGTTACTGTTGTCCATGGTAAAAGTATAAATCTCCTCATTAACTCACCTCCTTAGAATCCCTCAATCGTTCCTCAACACCTTTAAAATAAATGTAAACTAACAAACACAAGGCACATTCCAGCTTTATATTCTTCTTCTCCAAATTCTTACACATAACAACAAAGCAAATGCTGGAGGGAGAAAGCCTGAATGTGGACGACTCTTTAATATCTCTGACGTCCTACCCCATGGTATTGTGCATGGAGCAACCTTCCTTTTATCCTTTCCTCTCAAATCCATCGTGTAGTGGTGGCCCTCTATGTGTCAAACATTACTCTGTATATTAAATCACCATGGTTCTCCTCATGATTCACTGTACTCATCCTTGAAGACTCAAGTCACCTCAATATTCTCCGAAGTCTTCCCTAAACCCTTTTCTCATCAAGTTTATTTTCTTGATGACACATTTCGTTGGTAATGCTAAATTACGACTTGTTGATGGAGGGGCAGGCAGTGAGCATTAAATTTCCTCAGTATCCTGAAATTCCAAAGAAAACACAATCTAAGTAAAATCAGCAAAACTGGAGAAATACAGTTTAAATCAAGTCTTGTAGCTCCCCACAAGCACCCCTTACCAACATAAGCTTCTCCTATATGGAAATTCTGAAGCCACCACAGCCCTGCCCATACTCTATAGTAATTATTAGAGTCATTTTGTTCTTAACCAAAATCATTGAATGCTTCAAGGATACTAATTATAAAACTTTGTTCTATGTATTCAGAATTTAGCTCAATACTCTATCTAAATGATAGGAAGGGGCTTGCTTCATGATGCCCCAAAACATAAGCTTTCGAGGATGAAAAAATTCCAGAAACTTCGAAGTACACAACTATTTTCAGGGAAAAGGGTGTTCTAAGTTGCAGAGAATGCACAACACTAGTGTTAAATGTCTTTCTTCTAAAAGTGACCACATATGAAACTGATGCCATATCTTAAAATACTGGTACATTAACATTTATACAGAACCGAGTAAATGGTTAAGGTTTAGTTTCTAAAGAAAAATATATGCTATGAAAAAGCATTTTGTGATAATGATACACAGAAAAAATGGCATTATGAGTAAAAACAAGGTTATACCAAAAATAGTTTTAAAACTATATTTATGTTTAAATTTCATTTTCTCAGAACTGTTAGTACATATATTAACTTCATATTCCACTTATTCAGTTTCCTAGATACATATGTCCTTCTAAATATACACAGACTTATTTTTTTCCCAATCCCAGTTGTAAGTATAAATTCATACTCTAGGTGAAAGTAGAGTGCTTAATAAATGCAATCACTGAACTTTTTACATATACCATTGGTTTTCACTTACTGGTGACAGCACTGAGAGACAGACAGCTTGAGACCCTAGTACAGAATCAGTAGTTAGCACCTCGTGGAGTGGGCTCTACAACAGTTATTTCGTACTTCATTGAAACACTATCTCCTCATTGCTTATCTCTTTGAGCCTGCGTGCCCTGCCATACATTTATGAGCACATGCATATAGAAGTTTGCACATACCTAGGAGAATTTCATAAATCCTTGTTTTATGGGATATCCATAAACTGCTGGTAAAATATCAACTTTTATATAATAGGTTAAGGAATTTATTCTCTAATGTTTCCATTCCATTTCTATGTTTCTTAGTTTATATGGACCTTTAAATTATTTCTTTGGATGATTTAAGGTTCACAGTAAAATTGAGCAGGAAATATAGGTATTACCATTTTCCCTTTGCCTCCACACATGCACAGCTTCCCCCAACCTTAACATCTCCCCCACCAGATGGTACATTTCTTACAATTGATAAGCCTATAACTGACATGTCATTATCACTCAAAGTCCATATTTTTTATTAGTGTTTACTCTTGGTGTTATATAGTCTGTAGGTTTTGACAAATGTATAATGACATGTATCTATCATTAAAGTATCATATGCCCTAAAAATCCTCTATGCTCCACCTAGCCATCACTCCCTCTTACCAAGCTCCTGGCAACCATGGATCTTTTTCCTGTGTCCCTAGTTTTGTCTTCTCAGAATGTCACATAGTTGGAATAATACAGTGTGTAATCTTTTCAGATTGTTTTTTTTTCCCTTAGTAATATGCATTTAAGCTTCTTCTGTTCTGTTCATGTCTTGATTGTTCATTTCCTCTTAACGCTGAATAATATAGCTTTCTCTGGATATTTATTTATCCATTTACTTACTGAAGGACTACTTGGTTGCTTCCAAGTTTTGTCAATTATGAATAAAACTTCTATAAACATCTCTATGAAGGTTTTTATGATGTCCTAAGTTTTCAGCTCTTCGAGGTAAATACCAAGGAGAGGGATTGTTAGATCATACGGTGAAAGTATGTTAAGTTTTGTAAGAAACTGTCAAATTGTCTTCAAAGGTAGCTGTTTTGCATTCCAATCAGCCATGAATGGGAATTCCTGTTGCTCCACATCCTTGCCAGCATTTAGTGATGCCTGGTTTTAGATTTGGGCTATCATAGTAAGTTTGTAGTTGCTATCTCATTATTCTTTTAATTTAAATTCCCTAATGGTGTAAGATCTTTATATTTTTATATACTCATTTGTAAAAACATTCAATACTATACTTTAAAATTTGCCCATGAGGGTCTATTCCAAAAAATACAACTGTTACATGGTAAAATTGTTTCTATGGTAAAAATGGTAATCGAGGTGTTGGTCAAACTGTGTTTTCATCTGGCAGTCAACTGAGAATAAACCCACTTCCAACCTCATTCCCATTGTCAGCATGATTTATATATTGCAGCTATGTCTATGGGTCCGGCTTATTCACTGTTTTTCAGCTGGGTGTCTCTCCACTACCCTGCCAGTTGGAAAATAAGTATCTTACTAGATTCACAAGAAAATTCACAGAACTTTCATATTTTACCAGTGATGCTCTTCTGACAGATCTAATGATGTTAATTATATTGTTTAATTACTCACTAATCAACATTCTTAATAAAAAACCAGTATTTCTGTTTCAACTTTAAACCTTGTAGCTTATGACAATATGCCCAGGAACTGGTAAAAATTGTTTGGGGAGGATAAATTTTTTTTAATGTTTTTTTTATTATATTATGTTAGTCACCATACAGTACATCCCTGGTTTCCGATGTAAAGGTCGATGATTCATTAGTTGCATATAACACCCAGTGCACCATGCAATATGTGCCCTCCTTACTACCCATCACCAGTCTATCCCATTCCCCCACCCCCTCCCCTCCGAAGCCCTCAGTTTGTTTCTCATAGTCCATAGTCTCTCATGCTTCATTCCCCCTTCTGATTACCCCCCCTTTCTTTATCCCTTTCTTCCCCTACCGATCTTCCTAGTTCTTATGTTCCATAGATGAGAAAAATCATATGATAATTGTCTTTCTCTGCTTGACTTATTTCACTTAGCATTATCTCCTCCAGTGCCATCCATGTTGCAGCAGATGTTGAGAACTCGTTCTTTCTGATAGCTGAGTAATATTCCATTGTATATATGGACCACAACTTCTTAATCCAGTCATCTGTTGAAGGGCATCTCGGTTCCTTCCACGATTTAGCTATTGTGGACATTGCTGCTATGAACATTGGGGAGCATATGGCCCTTCTCTTCACTACGTCTGTATCTTTGGGGTAAATACCCAGTAGTGCAATGGCTGGGTCATAGGGCAGATCAATTTTTAACTTTTTAACAGACCTCCACACTGTTTTCCAGAGTGGCTGTACCAACTTGCATTCCCACCAACAATGTAGGAGGGATCCCCTTTCTCCACATCCTCTCCAACAATTGTTGTTTCTTGCCTTGTCAATTTTTGCCATTCTAACTGGCATAAGGTGGTATCTTAGTGTGGTTTTGATTTGAATTTCCCTGATGGCTAATGATTTTGAACATTTTTTCATGTGTCTGTTAGCCATTTGTATGTCATCATTGGAAAAGTGTCTGTGCATATCTTCTGCCCATTTTATGATTTGTTTATTTGTTTCTCACATATTGAGTTTGAGAAGTTCTTTGTAGATCTTGGATACCAGTCTTTTAACTGTAGCATCATTTGCAAATATATTCTCCCATTCCGTGGGCTGCCTCTTAGTTTTTTTGACTGTTTCCTTGGCTGTGCAGAAGATTTTTATCTTGATGAAGTCCCACAAGCTTATTTTATCTTTTGTTTCTCTTGCCTTTGGAGATGTGTCATGAAAAAGGTTGCTTTGGCCGATGTCGTAGAGGTTGCTGCTATGTTCTCCTTTAGGATTTTGATGAATTCCTGTCTCACATTGAAGTCTTTCGTCCATTTGGAGTTTATCTTTGTGTATGGTGTGAGAGAGTGGTCAAGTTTCATTCTTTTGCATGTAGCTGTCCAATTTTCCCACCACCATTTATTACAGAGACTGTCTTTTTTCCACTGGATGTTTTTTCCTGCTTTGTCAAAGATTAGTTGCCCAAAGAGCCGAGGGTCCATTTCTGGGTTCTCTATTCTGTTCCATTGGTCTATGTGTCTGTTTTTGTGCCAGTACCATGCTGTCTTTGTGATCACAGCTTTGTAGTACAGCTTGAAATCCGGCATTGTGATGCCCCCAGCTTTGTTTTTCCTTTTCAACAGTTCCTTGGCGATTCGGGGCCTTTTCTGGTTCCATACAAATTTAAGGACTATTTTTTCCAGTTCTTTGAAAAATGTCATCGGTATTTTGATTGGGATAGCATTGAAAGTGTAGATTGCTCTGGGTAGCATGGACATTTTAACTATGTTAATTCTTCCATTCCATGAGCATGGAATATTTTTCCATCTTTTTGTGTCTTCCTCAATGTCTTTCAAGAGTGATTTATAGTTTCTAGAATATAGGTCCTTTACGTCTCTGGTTAAGTTAATTCCAGGGTAACGTATGGTTTTTGGTGCTATTGTGAATGGGATGGATTCCCTAATTTCTCTTTCTTCGGTCTCATTATTCACGTATAGAAATGCAACTGATTTCTGAGCATTGACTTTGTATCCTGCCACGTTACTGAATTGCTCTATAACTTCTAATAGTTTGGGAGTGGATTCCTTTGGGTTTTCCATATAGAGTATCATGTCATCTGCAAAGAGAGACATTTTGACTTCTTTTTTGCTGATTTGGATACCTTTTATCCCTTTTTGTTGTCTGATTGCTGTTGCAAGGACTTCTAGTACTATGTTGAATAATAGTGGCAAGAGTGGGCATCCTTGTCGTGTTCCTGATCTTAAGGGAAAGGCTTCCAGCTTTTCCCCATTGAGAATGATATTTGCTGTAGGCTTTTCATAGATGGTTTTTATGAGATTGAGGAATGTACACTCTGAAGGGTTTTAATCAGTAAAGGATGCTATATTTTGTCAAATGCTTTTTCTGCATCTATGGAGAGAATCATATGATTTTTGGCTTTTTCCTTCTGGATAAAATCTAAGACACTGATCGATTGGCGAATGTTGAACCACCCTTTCATCCCAGGGGTGAATCCCACTTGGTCATGATGGATAATTCTTTTAATGTACTGTTGGATTCTATTAGCCAAGATCTTTTTGAGAATTTTGGCATCCATATTCTTTAGGGAAATTGGTCTGTAATTCTCCTTTTTGATGGGATCTTTGCCTGGTTTGTGGATCAAAGTAATATTGGCCTCATAGAATGAGTTTGGTAGCTTTCCTTCTGTTTCTATTTTTTGAAATAGTTTTAGGAGAACAGGTATTATTTCTTCTTTGAATGTTTGGTAGAATTCCCCAGGAAAACCGTACAGGCCTGGAGTTTTGTTTTTTTGGAAGGTTGTTTATCACTGACTCAATCTCTTCATAATTAACTGGCCTGTTTAAAAAATTAATTTCTCCCTTTTTCAGTCTTGGTAGTTTATAGGTTTCCAGGAAGGCCTTCATCTCTTCCAGATTGCTTAATTTATTGGCATAAAGCTGTTGATAAAAGTTTCTAATAATCCTTCCAATTCCATTGGTGTTGGTTGTGACCTTTCCCTTTTCATTCATAATTTTATTAATTTTGGTCCTTTTTCTATTCTTCTGGATAAGTCTTGCCAGTGGTCTGTCAATTTTATTAATTCTTTCAAAGAACCAGCTTCTAGTTCTGTTGATCTGCTCTAGTGTACTCCTGGTTTCTAATTCATTGATTTCTGCTCTAATCTTGGTCAACTGCTTCCTCATGCGTGGATTAGTCCTGTCCCTCTGTTGCTGTTCCAGCTTCTTGAGGTGAGAATATAAAAACTGCATTTTAGATTTTTCTATTCTTTTGAGTGAGGCTTGGATGGCTATGTATTTTCCCCTTAGAACTGCCTTTGCAGTATCCCATAGGTTTTGGACTGTTGTGTTTTCATTCTCGTTGGTCTCCATAAATTGTTTAAATTTATTTTTGATTTCCTGGTTTATCAAATCATTCTTGAGCAGGATGGTTCTTAGTCTACAAGTGTTTGAGTTTCTTCCAAATTTTTCCTTGTGGTTGAGTTCCAATTTCAGAGCATTGTGGTCTGAGAATATGCAGGGAATAATTTCAGTCTTTTGATATCAGTTGAGACCTGTTTTTTGACCCAGAACATGGTCTATTCTTGAGAACGTTCCATGGGCATTAGAATAGAATGAGTATTCTTTGGTTCCGGGGTGTAGTGTTCTATATATATCTATGAGGTCCAACTCGTCGGGTATGGCAATCAAAACTCTTTTTTCTATGTTGGTTTTCTGCTCCGGTGCTCTGTCTATTGCTGATAGTGGAGGGTTGAGGTCCCCTACTATTAACGTATTTTTATCTATATGTCTCTTTATTCTGGTTAAGAGTTGGGGGGTGTATCTTGCTGCTCCCCTGGTGGGGGCATATATATTTATAATTGTCATATCCACTTGTTGGATACATCCTTTAAGAATAATATAGTGCCTTTCTGTGTCTCCAACTATAGTCTTTAGTTTAAAATCCAATCTGTCTGATATGAGAATTGCTACCCCAGCTTTCTTTTGAGTTCCATTGGCGTGAAAGATGGTATTTCATCCCTTTAGTTTCAGTCTGAATGTATCTTTGGGTTCAAAATGAGTCTCTTGTAGACAGCAAATGGATGGGTCATGTCTTTTTATCCAATCTGCAGCCCTGTGGTGTTTTATGGGAGAATTTAGGCCATTTACATTGAGACTAATTGTTGAGAGATATGATTTTATGTATTTACTTGAGAGGCAGCACAGGCAGGGGGAGAAGGAGAAGCAGACTCCCTGCTGAGCAGGGAGCCCGATGCGGGACTCGATCCGAGGACACTGGAAACATGATCTGAGCCAAAGACAGACGCTTAACCGACTGAGCCACCCAGGTGCCCCTGAAAGATATGATTTTAATGATGCCATGTTGTCAGTAAAGTTTTCGTTTCTATAGATTGTGACTTTCTGTTCTGTATCCCTCTTGGGGCCTTTTTACTTTTATAGAACCCCCCTTAATATCTCCTGTAGGGCTGGTTTCGTGGTTACGAAATTGGTCAATGACTGGCGATTCTGGAAGGTCTTTATTTCTCTATCAATTCTGAATGGCAGTCTTGCTGGATAAAGGATCCTTGGCTGCATGTTTTTCTCTGGAAGAGCTTTAAAAATGCTCCCCCAACCCTTTCTCTCATTCCAGGTCTGTGTAGACAGGTCTGACATATTTCTGATACCTTTGCCTTGGTACATGAGAAATTTCTTTGCCCTGGCTGCTTTCAATACTGTATCCTTGGATCTAATATTTGCGAAATGCACTATGACATGACGTGGCATAGGTTTGTCGTGGTTGAGCTTGGGAGGGGTCCTCTCTGCCTCTTGAACACGAATGCTTGTTTCCTTCGCTAGATTAGGGAAGTTTTCAGCTACAATTTGTTCAAATATCTCTTCTAGACCTCTGTTTTTCTCCACCCCCTTGGGGATGCCGATGATTCTGACATTGGATTGTTTCATTGAGTCAGTAATCTCCCGTAACCTACATTCTTGAGAATGGATTTTTTTGAGCCCAGATTCTATTTTAGCTTTCTCTCCTACTAACCCATCCTACAATTCGCTGATACGTTCTTCTGCCTCATTCACCCTGGCCATCAGAGCCTCTAGTTTTGACTGCATTTGGCTCATAGGATTTTTAATTTCTGCCAGATTCGCTCTCATTTCCACCCTTAGAGATTCTATATTCTCATTAACATTTTCGTTAATACTCTTTTCAAGTCTACACATCATCTTGACCATTGTTACTCTGAATTCCATTTCTGATAATTTGGTTATATCCATATCCATTAGTTCTGTGGCAGAGGCCACAGACTCATTGTCTTTTCTTTGCTGAGGGGGATTTCTCCTTCTCGTCATTCTGATGAGGAGAGGTTGTGGGGTTGTCCAGAGCCCAAATTACTGACCGGGACCCAGGCCATGGGCCCTTGTTTTATAGGGACCTTAGGGATGTGGGCTTCTTCTTTAAAGATTTTATTTATTTATGTGGGAGAGAGACAACCAGCGAGAGATGGAACACAAGCAGGTGAGTGGGAGAGGAAGAAGCAGGCTCCCAGCGGAGAAGCCCGATGGGGGACTCCTTTCCGGAACACCGGGATCATGCCCTGAGCCGAAATGACTTAATGACTGCACCACCCAGGCGCCCCGGGATGTGGGCTTCTTGATTTTTCAGCCTCCCTTCTGGGGGAGGGGCCTGCCGCACCGATACTCAGGCAACCCTGCTTGGGTAGAGTCTCCGTGTCCCCTGCGAGGCGGGATGGGGATGGGCACTCTCTGAGCCAGTATTTCCAGGCTTTTGTTCTCTGACAGCTTTCCCTGGCTGTTTGCTGTGCCTCTTCTGAGAGTCAGAGCAGCAGTAGCCGAATCTCAGCCTCTGTCTCAGAACAGAGGGATCGCGGACTGTTCTTCACTGATGTTCTGGCCACTTTAACTCTGTTTCTGTTGGTGCTGGTCAACCCTGCAGCTTCCTGGGATTTGCGCCCCACACCTGGCGTCCCAGCCCTCACTTCCAGGGTCTGCGTGTCTCTGACCTTTGTGTTTTTAACACTGCCAGCCGCCAGCCACCTCCTCGTGCTCTGGAGCTCCCGGTCTCAGTCTGGTTCCAGTGAGCGCACCGGAGCTCCATTTCCATCTGGTCGCACGCGTTCCCCAGCTCACGGTCTCAGTCTGCTCTTTCATGGGTGCCGTCCGCAAGTCCTCCAGCTCCCCCGTGCAGGTGGCTACAGCTTCCCAGTGCCCAAATGCGGCAGCTCCCTCCCCCTTCTGTTTATCTTCCAATATCTGTGCACAGTGTCACGGTTCCCCGCTTCGTACCTCAATACTCAGCTCTGGAGATGTTCATTTGTAGAGATCCAGATGTATCTTCCTGCATCTCAGGCTGATTCTGTGGATGTTCAGGCTGGTCTGGTACCTATCCAACTCGACTCAGGGGACTGGCTGAAAAAGGGGTCCCCTACTCCTCCCTCCTGTAAGCTGCCTACTAATCAGCTTTTGGTGTAAAGGTGATCACTTTTCCAGTAAAATATGTACTTTGGGCAGAATCACATCGCATTTATCTCCATTCACTGGAACTAGCTGAAGCCGCTCTAGACTTGTGCTGGGCCCTGGTGCTGCCAAAGTCATTTTTCCTGAGGACAACCAAAGTCGCCAGGTGCCTATTAACTAGCAGAGAACTGGGCTTGGTGATAGCCAGGGGCTTTTCCGGGACTCGCTGGGTTTCAGGTCTCCCGAAGGGCACCCAGCCGAAGACGATAGAAAAGGGGCGGGAACATTTTCTTACACCTTATACAAAAATAAACTCAAAATTGAATAAAGACTCAAATGTGAACCTTGAATTAATAAAACTCCTTAAAGAAAATATAAGCAGTAATCACTTGGACATTGATCTTAGCAACATTTTTCCAGCTATGTCTCTTTCAGCAAGAGAAATGAAAGCAAAATTGACTATTGGAACTACATGAAAATAAAACTTTTGAACAGAGATGGAAACCATCAACAACAAAAAAGGAACCTACTTGAATGGGAGAAGATATTTGCAAGTGATATTTGATAAGAGTTGACATCCAAAATATGTAAAAAAACTTGTAGAAACACAGCACCAAAAAAAGAAAAGAAAAGAAAAGAAAAACAAACAAACAAAATTAATCCAATTAAGGAACTAGCGGAGTACCTGAATAGACATTTTTTCCAAAGGCATACAGATGGCCAACAAATACATGAGAAGATGCTCAAAATCACTAATCATCAGGGAAATGCAAAAAAAAATAGTATCAAAAGGATGAGAAGTAAGAATGTTGGCAAGGATACAGAGAAAAGGGAACCCTCATGTACTGTTAATGGGAACGTAAATTGTTGTAACCACCATGGAAAATAGTATCAAGTTTCCTTAAAACATTATAAATAGATACCATATGATCCAGTAATTCCTCTACTGGGTATTTACCCAAAGAAAATGAAAACGCTAAATTGAAAAGATATATGCATCCCTATGTTTATTGAAGCACAACTTGTAATAGCCAAAATGTGGAAGCAACCTAAGTCTTTATCAATAGATGAGTAGATAAAAAGATGTGGTATACACAGTAAGATATTAGTCAGCCATAAAAAAAGAATGAGATCTTACCATTTGCTACAACATTGATGGACCTAGAGGGCACTACATTAAGTGCAATAAGTAAGGAAAACACATCTGATTTTACTTATATGTGCAATCTAAAAACAAAACAAAAGCCTACCAACAAACAGAACAGACAAATACAGAGAACAAATTGATGGTTGCTAGCTGTGATGATGGTGGGGAGATGGGCAAAATGAATGAATGAAGAGTACAGGCTTCCAGTTATTCAAAGAATAAGCCATGGAGATAAAAAGTACAGCACAGAGAACATAGTCTGTGGTATGATAATAGCACTGTGAGGTGACAGATGGTAGCTACACTTTGTGAACATAGCATATGTATAGAGTTGTCAAGTATTATGCTGTACAACTAAAACTAATGTAACATTGCGTGTTAACTATACTTCAATAAAAAAGTTAGACAAAAAAACAAACAAACAAAAAACCTCCTAACAAACAAAAATCCAAAACCAAATGCTTTCACAGGTGAATTTTACCAAATATTTAAAACATTAATACCTATCCATCTCAAAGTATTTCAAAAAATGGAAGAGGAAGCAGTGCTTCCAAATGCATTTTACTAGATCAATATTACTCTCATACCAAAAACAAAAACAGTACAAAAATAAAATAAAATTAAGAGCAGTACCCATGATGAAATTATGTAAAAATCCTTAACCAACACATATTTAACAACACAATAAAATAATAATTCACCACACAATTTGTTGCAGATGTGCAAGAATGGCTTAATATTTGCAAATACATCCACAGACACCCCACATCAGCAAAACGAAAGACCAAAATTACATGATTATCTCAATAGATTCAGACAAAGCATTTGACAAAATTTAACTTCTCATCATAAATACTCTTCAAAAGGTTGGTTTACAGAGAACATACCTCATAGAGACCACATATGACAAATCCACAGCTAACATCAAAATTAAGATAATAATTCTATTCACAATTGCACCAAAAAGAATAAAATACCTAGTAGGTAAAAGATCTATACTCCAAAGACTATAAAACATTGATGAAAGAAATTGAAGTTGACACAAACAAATGGAAAGATATTCCATGCTCATGGATTAGAAGAGCTAATATTGTTAAATTGTCCATACTACCCAAAGTAATCTACAGATTCAATGCAATTCTTATCAAAATGCCAATAGTATTTTTCACAGAACTACAAGAAATAATTCTAAAATTTTTATGGAACTACAGAAGACACAAATAGCCAAAGTAATTTTGATTAAAAAAGAACAAAGCTGGAGAAACTAGGCTCCCAGGTTTCAAACCATACTACAAAGCCATAATAATCAAAACAGGGTAGTATTGGGACAGATAGCACATAGATCAATGAAACATGATAGATTGCCTGCAAATAACCTCACATTTGTATGGTCAATTAATCTATGACAAAGGAGGCAACAATATACAATGGGGAAAATATCACCTCTTCAGTAAATGGTATTGGAAAAACTGGACAGCAACAAGCAAAAGAATGAAACTGAAACGCTTTCTTACACCATATGCAAAAAAAAAAATTTCAAAATGGATTAAAAATTTCAGTGCAAAAAAACCTAAATTCCTAAATGAAAACATAAGCAGTAAACTCTTGGACATCAATATTAGCAATGTATTTTTGGAAATGTTTTTTCAAACAAGGGAAACAAAGCAAAAGTAAACAAATGGGACTATATCAAACTAAAAAGGTTTGCTAGCGAATGACACCATATACAAAACAAAAATACAACATATAAAGGGGAAAATATATTTGCAAACAATATATTTGAAAAGGGGTTAATATCTGAAATATATAAAGAACTTATATAACTCAACAGCAACCCCTCCCCCAGGTAATCTAAACAATGGGCAGAGAACCTGAATAGTTTCCCAAAGAAAATATGTAGATGTCGTACAGACACATGAAAATATGTTCGACAGCACTAATCATCAGAGAAATGAGAATCATAACCACAATGAGGTATCACCTCACACCAGCCCGAATGACTAGTATCAAAAAGACAAAAAATAATGTGTTAGCAGAAATATGGAGAACATACATAAAATCTAAAAACAAGAAAAATGAAAAAAATAAGCAAAACAATACAGAGACATAATCATAAATATAGAAAAAAGGTGGTTCCCAGAGGAAAGAGAAGTGGGTGATGGGCAAAATCAGGGAGGTGACTAGAAAATACAAACTTTCAACTATGAAATAAGCAAGTCATGGGGATGAAAAGAACAGCATAGAGAATACAGTCAATATTCTATTGTAGTAACTTTGAGTGGTGACAGATGGTAACTACACCTATTGGGGTAAGCATTTGTAATGTATGCAGTTGTGAATCACTATGTATATTGTATTTCAAATATACTTTGATTAAAAACAAAAATCTAGGGGCGCCTGGGTGGCACAGCACTTAAGCGTCTGCCTTCGGCTCAGGGCGTGATCCCGGCGTTCTGGGATCGAGCCCCACATCAGGCTCTTCCACTATGATCCTGCTTCTTCCTCTCCCACTCCCCCTGCTTGTGTTCCCTCTCTCGCTGGCTGTCTCTATCTCTGTCAAATAAATAAAATCTTTAAAAAAAAAATCTAAAAATCCCTTATTAACTTAAGGACAATTATTGTTATAAGGACAGTTGTTCACTATGATTTCTTAATAAGAAGGATTAATTTTTAAAAATAATTTGACCTCGCAAATTAAAATATCAACTCTCTCAATGTCTCTCATATAATCAACATTGTCCAATCTTCTGACCTCTATGCAACAAAGTCAAACACACAACTGACAGAATAAACTAGCTCAAACATTTATAAGCATAATGTGGGTAAAATTTTACCCAGAAGTATTTGAATACCCAATAATGTATGGTGTACAACTTTTACAAGCAAGATGAAATCAGAACAAGCCTTAGAATCTCTACTACAATAGTTATTTCCACAATAACAGTTGAACTTTAATCAGTTGCTTCAGTGATTGAAAATGCATTTGGGACACCTGGGTGGTTCAATTGGTTGAGCATCCAACTTTTGATTTTGGCTCAGGTCATGATCTCAGGGTTGTGGGATTGAGCCCTACATCAGGCTCCTTGCTCACCAAGGGGGTCTGCTCAGGAATCTCTCTCCCTCTCCCACTGCCCCTCCCCCCAGCTCTCTCTTTCTTTCTTTCATTAAAATAAATAAATAAATCTTTAAAAAAATTAATTTTTATCTTGTTGTTACTCTAACAGAATTCAAATTTTCCATTTTAAAAGACTAAAGTTTAGGAGCACCTGGGTGGCTCAGTCAATTAAGCATCTGACTCCAGCTCTTGTCGTGATCTCAGGGCCCTGGAATCCATCCCCTGAAATAGACTCCACAGTCAGTGGGGAGTCTGTTTCTCCCTTTCCCTCTCCCTCTGCCCCTATTCTTTCTCGTGCTCTTTCCCTCTCTCTCTCTCAAATAAATAAATAAAATTTTTAAAAAAGTTTGAATTGTTAAAAAAGGCTAAAGTTTACATTTTATCTCACATTCCAGAAAATAACATTGTGTTTTTCCAACAAGAGAGTATCTTTAATACTCTCTGGGGATTAAAAGTTGTAGTCAACATACCAGAGGGAGCATATAACATACTCTCATTAAGTAAACACTTCAAGCTCTACTTCATTTCACATAGTTCTAGGAAGATAAGAATGGACCTAGTCGTATTTTAAACTCAAAACTATCTAAAACATAAAAAAAATTCTAACTGAAAGGCACCCAATATTTCAAAATCTCCATAATGCTTGGTATTTGGAGTTCTTACAAAGAGACCCAAATTTTTGGCTTGGTACATATTCTACCTTGATATATTCTGACTTTGTCGGGTATTTTCAGAAAACTAGTGTATTTGCTCATCGCCAGACATCCAACAGAAGAGGTTTTGTGTCAAGGGACATACGCTCCCCACCAGTTGCTCCTATTTCATAAGAACCAAACATGTTAACTTTGATTTTACCTCTGTGTTTGAGGATTTCACCTTGGCCCAAAGTTCCTAAACTATGATATGTGATTATAATTTTTGTAACTAAGATCTAAGTAAATGAAAATAATTCAAATAAAGACCCAACAAGCATATATTTTCATTGACTAAAAATAGTTCTCAACTCTTTTCTCATGGGTCAATACAAAATCCGTAAACTGACTTTGTCCATTCAAATGGATATAACAAAATACCACAGATTGGGTGACTTATAAACAAATATATACATATTTAAATATATAAATATATGTATACATATATTGCTTATAGTTCTGGAGGCTGCTAGTCAGAGATCAGAATGTCAGCATGGTTGACTGTGGGCCCTTTCCCATGTCACATATTTCTTACATCATCACATAGCAGAAGGGGCTAGCTATGAGCTCTCCTTTACTAGAACATTATCCCGATTCTTGAATGCTCATCCTCATGACCAACTTACCTCCCAAGCCTCACCTACTCATACCAATACCTTTGGTGGTTAGGATTTCAACATATTCAAATAATATGCAAGCATATGTAAATAATATCTCTTTTATGGCTGAGTAAAACTTGTACAAAGATTAAATACATAGTCTGTTATAAAAAGAAAGGCAACCAGTTAATTACGTTGACCAAACAACACCTTTAATCTTATTCTTCTAATTAGGGTGCCTGCAGGCTGATAGGGATACCCTCCAGCAGGGTACTCCCAGAAGCTTGTGGGAAGAGTTCCTGCTGAAGTCCTGAATCCACAGTAGAAACTGTGTTCCTTTCATGATCTTTGAAATTATTGTCTGTTTTCTTTCCTTTCTTTGTCTGCCCCCAGTCATGGAGGTACATTCTTAGAAATCAGGGTCTGCTGAAAAGAAACAGGTTTCTCCAGTTTTGACCCCACAGGTAGATTAACCTGACAGTCACCCACTGCTTTCCAACTACTGCTTGGGGAGGTCACCTCTTTCCACCATCTCTGTGAGAAACATCTCACACTGACAGAGAGGTTAGTACTGTGCAGTGCCACTGGGGAGAGGGACAGCTTTAGTAGAGTTCCTCTCTGTCTACTGCTTCCAAACTCATTTTTATTCTGCTCCAATGGCAATGCTGAAATCTCCACTATGGCAGGCTGGACTTTTTTAATAAATTTTCTCTCACCTGTGTGTTTCTGTCCAGGCAGCACATTCCAGGTTTTTTCCTTGACCAAAGCAAGTGGAGGTAAGACAGGTTTGCTAACTCTCTTGGATCCATTCTTACTAAGGTCTTGTTTGTTTCTTTTCTGATGCACAGATGAGCAAAGGTTCTCTTGGATTCCTCCCAGGTGCTGAGGTCCTCTTCTTTAATGTATGGATGTCTAACTCACTGTTTAAAAAATGGGAGAGGGGGGATAAATGAGGAACATCTATGACACCATGTTGCTGACATCACCACCTGTATTATATTTAATTCATCTCTCTCTTCTTTTAAATTCTGTTTTGCCTTTTCTTGCTAGCAATACTCCCTAATAGATGAAGCACTTTATTTGTAGATATGAAATATCTCTGAGTTATTCATTAGCCTAATAGAGAAAGTTACAGATGGTTACTGATGTTTTAATACTTGTAAAATGATTTAAATAGGGTCAAACTTCTTTCTGGAACCTGAGGTGATTCAAGTATTCCATAATATGGTTCATTGCTGAGAAAATAATCTGGGGCCAGGGCAGCAGTATGAACAAAAATAGTGATGGTCAAGTGCTTCTACTGTATGCAGGGAGCACACAAGATAGGGATAAAAAATACAGTCATATTTATTCACATTGAAGAGTAATTAAGAGACGAAGCTTGATGGAGACGATGGAACCTGAGTAGAGGAACATTTATCCGGTTGCCATGGTCTTTAGAATTGAGAAAGTCTTGTTGCTAAGCAGTTAAATCTAGAACACAATCAAATGAGAGATGAAAGGGAGGGGACTGTTATTTCTTTGTTATGTAAAGTTTCAGATCAAAGTCTGTACATGAAGAGGAAGTTTGTACTACCTCTGTCTATGATAGGGCTATGTTAGAAAAGATAGTGGGAACCATTAATTCTACTGCTGGTAAGTCTTTCAAGAATTTAGCTGTAAAGGAGAGAAGCAATAGTATTTGTGCATACATGAATACACACACATACACAGTACATGATTCTTTGCCATTTTTTTCATCTTAAGGAAGATCTGTGACCTGGATTATGTCTTATTCTGGTCTATTTTTCTTGGTTGGATGAACAAAATTGTGTTTTTAATGGGTCGTTATTCGTAGCTTGGGAAAAACTGATAGGCTATAAATGGGAGTGAGAGGGGAGGTAGTAATTAGGGTAGATAGATTGATTAATTTGATGAAGCCCTGGGAGAGGAAAAAAACAAATTATAAAAGATGATGTATGACTTCTAAGTTTCTGTACTATTACGGCACTCTACCACATTATTAATGAAAATGGTTATTAAGAAAGGAATTAAGTTATGAATAAGAATAAGAGTTGTGGTTAACTGTTTAATATGTAAGAGTCAGGACAATGGAGGTTGATAAGAGTTAGGAGTAGGGTTATGGTTAGGGTTACAGTTAGAGTTTGATAATTACATACAGGTGATACTAAGATACAATGCTTAGCCGTAGGTCAATGGCTAAATGTTGAAAATGAGGCCACCTAAAATAAACTAGGTGTTCTATGGGTTTTCCACATGCCCAGTAAACCCAAAATATGGGTAAAATTATTGGTGGATAATATCCTAGTAAATCAGACACCTAATTTCTTGAGGTTTGTGTAGCATTGATTTGGGTATTGGAATATGAGTAAGAAAGCAAGCTAAATAGTTACCTAATGAGATGCTACCAGTTTAGTGGTTTGGAAGTAGCTTTGGTAATCAGTGCAAATTGGGACCAATCATCTGTTCTGTATGCCATATAGGAATACTGAGAATGGAAATCTTTCTTTCTGCCTGGCTTTGAATTGTTGACTGTTACGTTTAGCAAAGTGAAGTAGGAATAAGGAGCTTTCCCTGAAAAAGTGAGAGTATAGAGATCTTTGTTTTTCATGAAAGGAAGATTCCATACATAACACAGAGATTCTGCAGAAAAGAGGTCAAGGGGGTCGCCTGGGTGGCACAGTGGTTGAGCGTCTGCCTTCGGCTCAGGGTGTGATCCCGGCGTTCTAGGATCGAGCCCCACATCAGGCTCCTCCGCTATGAGCCTGCTTCTTCCTCTCCCACTCCCCCTGCTGTGTTCCCTTTCTCGCTGGCTGTCTCTATCTCTGTCGAATAAATAAATAAAATCTTAAAAAAAAGAAAGAAAGAAAAGAGGTCAAGGAATGTAGAATCAAGATTTTTTTTAAAAAGATTAAGCATAAATGGGTATAAGGACTAGGAGATATAGGTCCCTAATCATGCATCTTTTATTTTGATGTTACCTACTATGGGAGGTGGTTTGATCAGTTTACATTAGATCCCTCATAGCTGACTTACTTTCCTGGTTTTCCAACTAGAGCAAGAGTTCTTAGTGTCATTACTTCAAGTATTCATATTACTTTAATGATCTCATAAAGACTGTGATATTCTCACTAGATAATAAAAATAAGCAATGTATACATAAAGTATTGAAATTTTTTAAATTTCTAATGTGTAGCTTTGCCCCAAGCACTCTGTCCAAATTTAAGACCATTAGTACCTCCAGACCATTAGTATCTCATGACATACATGTTCATGTAGATTTCTTGAACGTGTCACACCATTATCTTGCTTCTATTTTTCATACAAAATATGTATATGTATTTTTGTTTGAAGTAAATACACTTTACTGCTAAGCCCAGGAACAAGTCACCTTGCAATCTTTTAAATTCAGGCTTTGATGCCAATGTTTGTGAAGACAATTGATGCTTTGGTCCTTGCAGTTTTATAGGCTTAGATGAAAAGAGGAATGCAGGAAGGAGATAGGATAATTAATAATTTGTCCCATGGAAGCATATATTACAGACAATGAGAAAAAATAATAATATATGTGACTAATCTTTATATCTTCCCTGAATAATGTATACAACTAAATAATTTGTCATTTGAAAGTGAAAGGAAGATCTATATAGTGATATTCATACCCAGTCCATATATATAAATTGAGACTGCTACATTAAAACGTGATAGGTGTTCATGCTTCCATTAATACCCTTTTATTTTATATATTTACTATGAAAATGTTGATACACATTTATATATTTATAGAACAGTATAATGAATCAATAGGTTCTGCAAGTGTCAACCTATGGCCAATCACCATTGTTTTGTACACCCAGTCTCACTCTGCCTTACCATTATTTAAGAGAAAATGCAATGCAGTATACTGAGTCATGAGCCAAACACTAACCCATTTTAACCCATAGCCTTCTCTTCATCCTTCACCTTGACTTGCTTATATCTCCCACTCCGTCTCTGCCCTTCTATTTTTTTCTTTTAGTGCTGCTGCTCTGATGGTGTGACTGCTAGAAGACAGATTTTTAAATATCAGCACTTTCTTTATCAGCATACATCCAGCTCAGAAGGAGGAGACAGAACAGTAATGCTTCCTGACCTGCTCTGGTTTACTCTCACCAATGGCTGAATATGGTGGCTCCACAATGGCTGTGGGTGAGGTCCTGGTACACGTGAGGATCACCGTCCCCATTCTCTGGCTCAGGGTGTTTCTGCTCCTTTCTGGGTGGTCCCATGTTGGACACTGCTATCACCATGGTCCCCCAGAAGTGGTGATTCCTTCGAGGATAACAGGCACTGGCATGCTCAAGAAGCCTCCAGGCTGGATCTCTTACTGCCTAAATTTTGGAGGCCAGAGACATGTTTTCCACATGAAGGTCAAGAAGCTTTTGCTGTCCAAAAACTTCCCAGTGTTCACATACACAGACCAGGGTGCTCTTCTTGAAGACCAGCCATTTATCCGGAAAGATTGCTATTATCATGGTTATGTGGAGGGGGATCCGGATTCCCTGGTTTCTCTGAGTACCTGTTTTGGAAACTTTCAAGGAATATTACAGATAAATCACATTGTTTATGAAATTTTGCCCAAAAGGCTTTCTACCACATTTGAACATCTGGTATTTAAGGTGTACGATGAGGAGAAAAAATTCCCACCCGTGAGGTGTGGATTGACAGATGAAAAAATATCACAACAAATGAAGTTTCAAGAGAACAATAGTTCCACTTTGCGAAGTGGATATGAAGGGCTGTGGAGGCAAAAGAGATTTGTTGAAATGGCAGTGGTGGTCGACTATAATCGATACGCTTATCACGAATATAATGTCACAACTGTGGAACTGCAAGTGGTTACTACCATGAGCCACGTAAATACCTTCTATCAACCACTAAATATTGATGTGAGTTTAGTTGGAATGGAGGTCTGGAATAAAGGAAACCCTGTTGAAATAAAGAACATGGATGTACTCTTGGATTTATTTTGTGCCTGGAAGGAAAAAGGCTTTAATGCCCGTATGCCGCATGATGCTGCACATGTTTTTGTAAAAAGAGAATATGGTATATTTGGCATATCTTATGTTGGATCAATATGTACATATAATACTAATTGTGCAGTGGATGCTTTCACAAGTGACGATTTGGGTTTTTTTGCATTTGTTGTGTCACATGAGCTCGGTCATTCTCTGGGTATGAGGCATGATGAGGAAACATGTAAATGTGCAGACAGTGTGTGCATAATGCACGCAGCACAGTCTCAGGCGACTAAATTCAGCAACTGCAGTTATGCTCAATATTGGCACACCTCTGCAGGATCAAGATGTATCTTCCACCCACCCACTCCAGAGAGAGCCTTCAAGTTTACACGCTGTGGAAATGGTGTGGTTGAAGAAGGAGAAGAGTGTGACTGTGGCTCCTTAAATTTGTGTACAAAAGATTCATGCTGTCAGTTAGACTGTACCCTGAGTCCTGGGGCTACTTGTGCTTTTGGGCTTTGTTGCAAAGACTGCAAGGTCATGCCATCAGGTGAGGTATGTAGAGAACAGGCAAACGAGTGCGATCTTCCCGAGTGGTGCGATGGGACATCCTATCAATGCCCAGAAGATGTGTATGTGCAAGATGGAGTCGAATGCTCAGGTGGTGGCTACTGCTATGAAAAGAGATGCAATATCCGTGACGAACTGTGCAGCAAACTTTTTGGCCCAGATGCCAAAAGTGCGAGTCAGATTTGCTACAGTACAGTGAATATCCGAGGGGACCGTTTCGGTAACTGTGGTCTCAAGAACAATCAATTTATTAAATGTAATACCTCAGACACCCTGTGTGGGAGGGTGCAGTGTAAAGATGTGGCAAAGATCCCCACTCTGAGAGATCATTCTACTCTGCACTGGCTTCACCTCAATGATAGCATCTGTTGGGGTATAGACTTCCATTATGGGATGCCCTTGCCTGATCTCGGTCAAGTGAAAGATGGTACAGAGTGTGGTAAAGAACATATCTGTGTCCAAAGGAAGTGTATCCCTTTGGCATATTTGAAAACGAACTGTTCGCCCGAGACCTGCAATACAAATGGGGTCTGCAACAATAGACATCACTGCCATTGCAGCGATGAGTGGAAGCCCCCTGACTGCCGGGTGAAAGGCAATGGAGGTAGTGTTGATAGTGGCCCACCCCCAATAAGAATCGAGACTGAGGTACCACAGAAGAAACAGCAAAAGAAGACTTACCAGCTGTTATTTTGGTTGGTTCCTTCTTCAGTTTTACTATGTTGTATGTTAATTTTGTTTTTTATGAGAAGGAAAAAAAAGGTTAAGAAAGAAGAGCAGAATGTTTCACCTGCACCCAATGAACAGCAGAATGAGCCACCGGAACCTAATCAAGAAGTGAGTGATCCACCTGCACCTGAGAATGAAAACTAAAAAGTTATGATTTCCAAAAAGAAACCCAATCCCAGATGAATTTGCCCATTTGTTAAGTTTTAGTCCCCCGGCAGGAAAAATGTTACAGCTTGTACCACAGATCGCTGACAGAAAATCCCTGAGATTTCTTTTTTTATCATTTGGGATCATAAACACTAGTCATTGAACAATAAACAAAATATACTAATTCTCAGCACATTTCTCTTTTCCATTATTTTAGGCAATTTTGATAATTATTTTTTATGGAATTATTCTGTATTTCCTGAGCAATGGCAGTGCCCTCAGAGGATGTGTGTGTGTGGGGGGGGGTGTTTAATTGCTGTCTGACAATTCCAAATATCCTTCCCCTTTGTAATCTGCTTTCATACACAGGGAATAGAAAACTACAAATCACATTTCTCCTTCATGAGTCCTCCATTTTTAGCTACCACAAATAGTGGAAACCAGAGGGAAACTGGACATGGGAAATGTCTTGAACATTGTTCATGTCCAAGTTGCCTCACTGACTCTCACCCTGGCAAAGGCAGTGACTTACAATCTTTATATTACCACATACAGATATAAATGTAGATATAGATAAGGACAGAATGATATGATATATATGATATATGAGATATATGTACATATATCTATAATATATATGCATATACATTATTTTCTGGTAATTCTCAGAACCAGCAGTACTGTCAGCTTCAGAGATCCTGGCACACCAACAAGTGTCTTACCCTTGCAGTTCTAGATCCCAGGCCTTGGAGTCCTCCACCAAATCCCTGAGCTGCAGTACCACGTTGGCCAACCCTCTCCCCAGAGTCCTAGATCCATGGGACCTACTCCAAAAGTGTGGGTCCCAAGAAGCACACGTCTTTCCTTTAATCTGCAGTCTTCAGTGCAATAGCTGCACTTCCTGTTAGGAAAGCATGGCTTCTCAGGGAGGGCTTTGCTTGTTGTGACTGAATTCTGACTGATAGAGTACTTATCTTGGAATAACAGAGAACACAGGAGGAAGTCTGTCATCAAAAGCTTTTGAATTTTCCACACCACTGCCTTTACCATCTTGGGGACATATTTTATACTCTGGTATAATTACTTCAAAATCTCAAAAGAGAGGAAAATGGTACTTGCCACTCAACCCTTGGTAACTTCACTCATAAAATAAGACAAAGAAGATATTTACAATTCCATGTAGGATAGCTAAGTCTTGGCAGACCATGTGTCCTCTGCAAGGAAAAAAAAAACTAGGAAAAAAACTAGAAAAACCCAAATTTATATTAACCCATGTTTTAAGAACATCAGAGAGCCAAGGAAGTAATATGGAATAGGTGAACTGAAATCTCAGGCAGGGTAAAACAATTCTAAAAAGCACTGAATCTTGCCGGCCAGTTTAGCCTCTGAGTATTTGCTGATGCCAGATATGACTTGAGTCTTAGGCTTGGCCCAGGTGCAGGACCTCTGCTGAGGGAAAGAGAAATCCCCAGTGTCTTAGGTACTACACAGAGTTAGATAGACTCTAAACATTAATATCAAGGGCTCTAATTCACCAGCAGATTTCCCCAAGTCACAAGAGCTTAATCTGAGAGCTCCATGAGATGCTGGTGAGTTCCTCTTGGAAATTTCTCAAAGACGTCAATCCCCAAAATCATGTTATATTTTG
This sequence comes from Ursus americanus, assembly GCF_024610735.1. NCBI lineage: Eukaryota > Metazoa > Chordata > Mammalia > Carnivora > Ursidae > Ursus > Ursus americanus. The sequence goes on from NC_142139.1 coordinate 60,920,235, forward strand.
AACACAAGACGTAGTAAAAGGAGGCTTGCCTCAAACACATGATCTCTCTCCCCATAATACACTTATCTGATTTTGAAGTTGCAAGTGGCAAGAGGTACAGGCTGGGTTGTGAACTTCTCGGCGATAGAGCCCAACCATCCATAAGCTGGCAGAGCTACGAAAACAGAGTCACATAAACTCACAATTGAAAGCCCAGCAAGCCCATGCCTGAACAACATAAGGAAAGGAGAATTAGCCCAAGCTTTACTAAAAGCCACTCACCTTTGACCTGGCACAAGCTATGATTAGATATAGGTGATCAGCTCCTCAGCCTATCTTCCTAACAGAGGAAAGAGAGAAAACTCCAGAATCACCTAGAGCTGCTATGGTTGTCTTATACACAATTCCTGCACACAGTAAAAATTACCATACATGCTAAGAATCACAATTCATGACTTATTTTTTTAATATTCTTTTTTTTAAGATTTTATTTATTTGTTTGAGAGTGAGAGAACACAAGCAGGGGGAGGGAGAAGCAGGCTCCCCACTGAGCAAGGAGCCAGATGCAGGGCTCGATACCAGGACTCTGGGATCATGACTTGAGCCAAAGGCAAAAGTTTAACTGACTGAGCCACCCAGGCGTCCCTCATGACTTATTATTAAGAGAAGTAAAAAAGGAACACAGAAAAGAGGGAGGAGCTATAAGTACGACCCAAGTAGTGGAGCAAGAGTACATTAAAAAAAACTCAACTATGATTATACATTTAAAATGGAAGAAGAATATGCAAAATATAAGAACAAATGTAGACTATGCTCAGTATGTTAGAATCTATACAAAAATTTCAGGTGGATATTGTAGAACTAAAAAGTAAAATACATAATAGATAATTCAATGAATGGTTTGAACAGTAGTTTGGGCATAGCAGATTACAAAATTACTCATCTGGAAAGGTCAGTGGAAAAATCCTCACACTGCTGTACACAGAAAAATGAAAGCAAAATAAAGATTAAGAAACAAATTTAAGAATTTTATAACTTTTTAGAGATTGCCTAATCATAGGTAAGGAAAGATAAGAGGAAAAAATCAAGTTTTAGTAAATATTTTTTAGCCTTTGTATGTGTGCTATTATAAATATTGCTTATCTGAACACTGTAGGCATGAGTTTGACAGGAAATCTAACTGCGCTATCTTTATCTTCATGAAATTGCAAGTACTTCATTATTAAATAGCAAAATGTAGGTTTAGCTCTAAGAAGGTTTTAAATAGTCAAGAGCTTTCAAACATTTAGGATTTTTTCTTAAAGTTCATCTCTGAAATTTTGAAAAGGATTTCACATTACTAATTTATTTTCTATATTTTATTCTCACATCCTAATTATACATTTTTACTCATTTTATTTTAACTCCAGTATAGTTACCATATAGTGTTACATTAGTTTCAGGTGTACAATATAGTGATTCAGCTATCTCATACATCACCAGGTGCTCATCACTACAACTGCACTCTTAATCTCCATCACTATTCACCCATCCCACCACCCACCTCCCCTCTGCTAACACCAACAGTGTGCTCTCAAAAGTTGAGTCTGAATAATGATACACTTTTTTCAAACTTCTTTAACTCAATTGCTATGAATCATCACATGAGAAGAATCACTGGACCCTAGTTTTTAAAAGAAATAGACAAAATTTTTCCTATATTACTCATACCATTTTCACTTTCCCACTAATAATGATTGAAAGTTCTGGTGACTCCACATTTTTGTTAATATTTGTAAATTGTACCCATTCTGTTTTATTTTCTTGGCAGTGACTTTGTGTAGTGAGAAATTTTTATTTTTGATGAGCCTTATTTATCAATTTTTCACATTTTCTTTTCTGTAGTCTATGAAATCGTCATGTGCTTCCATCATGAAGATATCTTCCTATGTTTTCTCCAAAACTTTCATGAGTTTTGTTTTTCACTCAGGTCTAAAGCCTATCTCAATTGTCTTTAGTATGTTATACAGTAGAATTTAAGGTTCACTTTTTTCTATAGAGATATATGCCATCTCTTTAAAAGACAGTCATTTCTTCCATTTTTTGTTATTGAAAAATGAATGACCATATAAATATTGTCCTATTTCCAGAGTCATTATGTTGTTCATTGACCTAGCTGTTGAACATTATACCAGTACTACCGTGTCTTGATTACTGAAGCACTGCAGCAAGTTTGAAAACAGGTAGTGTTACTATAGCAAAGTTTTACTTTGCAAAGATTGCTGTAGATATTGTAGATACTTTGAAATTCCGTATAAATTTTAAAATCAGCCTATCACTCACCCTACCACACACACACACAGCCTGATAGAATTGTGATGAGGCTTGCATTGAATCTGTACCTCAATTTGGGAAGAATGTTTATCTCAGAAATAATGAGTCTTTATATCCATGAACATGATATAGATCTTCACTTCTCTAGTTCTTTTTAAAGATATTTCAGTAATACCGTATGGTTCCCAAGAGAGAGGTGTTGCATATAGTTCATGAACTATCTATGGTGTTTTTATATTGTGCATACAATTGTGCATGTAATTAATGTTCTAACTGGTGCTAGTATAAGAATATAATTCACTTTGTAAATTTACATAATGCCCTTTCACTGACTAAAAATATGTTTTACTTTAAGTGTGTGTGTTTTAAGGAACCCTTGGGCTTTCCTGTGAAACACCCATGTTATCTGTTAATCAATAATGTTTGACTTTTTGTTTTAAATATGCAATATGATCTTGGAACTTCTTGTAATGCCAGAACATGAGGAAGTTCCTAAAAGACAGCATGGTGGTATGTCAAAGGGACACAGGAACTAACCCAAAGTCCTCTCAAAGGTCAAACCTGAACATATTGTACATTTACAACATATTGTAAAATAAACGTCAGCCCATACTGATACAAATGAATGAATGAAGAGAGAAGTAAATGGGGGAGAAGAGAACAGTTTTCAAAGCAGAAGAATTCCAAATACTCTGTGTCAACACTCTGTCCTCAACTCCCACCCCTTAACTGTGAGCTACATAGAGTGACTTCTTTCTAAGTAATTCAGTATGGACATGGAGTAAGGGAATGACATTACACTGAGCAACCTGAAGAAGACTATCTGTGCCACAAGATGATTGCTAACATCACACAGATAAGTCATTTTGATGGCATGAACCTTCGAGATGATGGATGAAAAATGTTACTTTATCTGTGTTGCCTTCCTCTCCAACATCCATAACCCCTGTTTCACCATCAAAAAGAGATCCCTAAATTAAGGGGCCTTTTGCAAAACACCTGAGCAGGATTCTTGAAAAATGTAAGGCCATTAAAATAAGGAAAGTCTGAGAAAGACTCATAGCCAAGAGGAGCCTAAGGAGGTATGGCAACTAAAAACAATATCGTACTCAGGACAACAACAACAAAAAAGAACATTGGATACAAATAAAAGAAATTTGTAAGAAGTATGGACATTAGTTAATAATAATGTGTAAACATTTTCTCAATATTTATGACAAAGGTGTGATGGTAATGTAAGAATTAACAATAAAAACAATAAAACTGGGTACAGGATTTGATTTACCAAAACTCTCTGAAGTATTTACAGAACAGTTTTGTACACCTGCAATAACAAAAAGGACCTAAGGGTGTCTTGGTGGCTCAGTCGATTAAGTGTCTGTGTTCAGCTCAGGTCATGATCTCAGGGTCCTGAGATCAAGCTCAGCATTGAGCTCCCTTCTCAGCAGGGAGTCTGCTTATCCCTCTCCCTCTGGCCCTCATCCCCACTCTCTCTCCCCTCTCTCTCTTGCTCTGCTCTCTCTCTCTCTGAAATAAATAAAATCTTAAAAAAGGACCTAAATTCATAAATAAATAAGTATGTAAACAAAATTTACCTGCTTAAGATGATATAAACATAGGGAGTCAGACCACTATTTTATATTTTATAATTTTGCACTCATGACTGCCTTGGGAAGAAAATAACTGTTAGTCTTTATTTATCTCATAGTACTACATAGGTTCAGAAACTATCTTTCCTTTTAAGTTTATTTTTCCATACTATCCTTATATGATTGTTTCATTCTGCTATGCTAGTTTTGTAAAATAAGGTATATGGTGTCAGCTATTATATATTAACTTGAAGTATCTGCATTGAATTTGGATTTTTATTAAGATTTATTTACTTATCTGAGGGGTAAGGGGCAGAGGGAGAGGGAGAGTGAATCTCTAGAAGACTCCCCACCTAGCGTGGAGCCCGACCAGGGCCTCCATCTCCACCCTGAGACCATGACTTTAGTCAAAATCAAGATTTGGACACTTAACCAACTGAACCACCCAGGCACCCCTGGATTTTTTTTAATCCTTGAATATTTGGAGACCTGTCTATAAGCTTACTGGGGCTGCTGGTTTTGGTGTGGGTAGACTTTACACTAATAATCCAATTCCTTTATATACTATAACTTGTTCAGTGTTCAAAATTGATTTCTGTGTTTGCCACATTTTCAAAAAAGTCCACTCAACATTCAAAATTTACTCATGTTAAGTTTCCATATTATTTTTAACATTGTATTAGTCTCCCTTGGATCTGTTGTCTTATCTTCATTTTTTGATCTGTAGTTTTTCATCTTTGTCTTTCATTTTTCCCTAATATCTCCAAAGACTTTCATACTATAAAAGCCATTAATTCTTAACAGTACCTATTAGAAGGTGGGAAAGGATAAACTGTCCTCCCAAATGAGAAGGCACTTTGAGACCACAACACAAAGCAGATGAGTCCATACAGTTTATGCAGAGTTTTATTCAGGATAACTGACTGACAGAGAGGACCAGCTGGGTGGCAATACAGAGTAGCACAGCTATTCTCTGCAATGTCTGGACCTTAGTCCACAGATTTTATAGAGCAAGGGGACAGCAGAAGGCATTGTAATGAGATCAAAGGGTTCACATGCACTTAATTGATAGCTGACCTTTAATTAGATCTTGGGGCACCATCTATGAGTCAGGAAGGTAAGAAACTGTGTTATCTTTAACAAATTTATGGAGGGCCAGAGCAAGCCTTTCCTGATCACAGCCTAGGCAAGCATTTTTTAAGGGGTGTGTGTGTGTGTGTGTGTGTGTGTGTGTGTATAATGTTCCATGATATATAGATATATATAAAAATCTCCAAGGGGCCTGGAACATGTAGCCCCAAGAGAGGACAAGAACAAGATGGAGGGCCAAAGATGAAGTCAGTATGGTTAACACTCCTACAGCACCTTAATTCATGCCCTTTTCTGTGTTTGTGTATCTTCAGTGGTTTATTTTCTAATTTCTTGGTTATATACTTAGCTTTTTAATATTTACTGCTTTTTCTGATGTAATATATAACCCAGTGATCTAAACTAAACTCTATCATTTCTCAGCTATCATTTTGTTATGCATACCCATTGATATACATTTTATATGATTTTTTAATACTTATGTGTAGACTACTTCTAAGATGATCTGGAAAATAGGGATTTCACAATAGTATGAATGTACCAATTTATCCTAAGAAATCAGTGTTCTAGTAGTCAAAGGAAAACTAGGTAGTATATTTAAGTATAGAACTCTGGCCCAGTGAAATGACAGTCACAAGATTAATACTATAAAAATAAATAAAATCCATTAAAGAGGTTACTAAGTCACATACCAAAGTTACATCACTCAAGGAAATATATGCTCCACCTCTAGAGGAATTGAATCATGTCAAAAAGAAAAATGAAAATTCATAACTCTTCTTACCATTTGGTTAGTATAAAAACTAATGAAAACTTCAGGTCAAAATATTAGTCAGGCAGTTGTGTTTTGAAGTAAGCAATAATAATGATAGTAATAGTAATAATGTAAAAGCCATGTTCATTTAGCAGAAACTCTTCTTTAATTAATAGCACCAATATTTTGAAATAAAAAAAGAGGTTGACAGGTTGACTTGGGAAAGCAATTTTATACTAAATTATTATTATTATTATTATTATTATTATTATTATTATTATTCACACTATTTCACCCACAGTATGTATTTATTTCTTTGTTTTTCTTCCAAGTTTTTATTGAAATTCCAGTTAGTTAACAGGTATATTCCTGTTAGGATTTACTGATTCATCACTTACAATCAACACCTAGTGCATGGATTTTAATTTTTTTTTTTTTTAGATTTTATTTATTTATTCATTTGACAGAGAGAGAGACAGCCAGTGAGAGAGGGAACACAAGCAGGGGGAGTGGGAGAGGAAGAAACAGGCTCCCAGTGGAGGAGCCCGATGTGGGGCTTGATCCCAGGACTCTGGGATCACGTCCTGAGCCGAAGGCAGACGTTTAACGACTGAGCCACTCAGGTGCCCGGATTTTAATTATTTTTTAATTATTGTTTATTTTTAAGTAAGTTCCACACCAAGCATGCAGCCCAACCAGGGGCTTGAACTCATGACCCTGACATCAAGACCTGAGCTTAGATTAAGAGTCAGAAGCTCAACCATCTGAGCCACTCAGGCACCCTGGATTTAATTTTAAAGTCTCCAGCTTCTTTCTTGTGTATTGGCTTTGTATACTTCCCCTTACATATCTATAATTAGATTCATTTTCATTTCATAAAATGACTTTCTTAATTGATTTCACCATTTTGTTTAGTTTTTCCATTTGATTTTTAATTTCTTTTTTTTATGTTTAAAAAATTCTTTGGACTAAAACAGACAAAATCTTCACCTATTCTAATTAAACATGTGTCCTAGCGTGAGCCATATATTTGAAGAGAAGTCAGAATGCATAGATAAAAAGAAACAAATGGAAAATCTTGAGCTGAAATAAATATCAAAAAAATTATTAGAAGACATCATTAGACTTCAGCAGGCAGCAACACTTTGAAGATAGGTTATTTTTTTAAATAACAATCTTTTATTATGTTATGTTAGTCACCATACAGTATATCCTTAGTTTTTGATGTAGTGTTCCATGATTCATTATTTGCGTATAACACGTATTGCTCCACGCAATACGTGCCCTCCTTAATACCCATCACTGGCCTATTCCAATCCCCCGCCCCCCTCCTCTCTGAAGCCCTCAGTTTGTTTCCCAGAGTCCATAGTCTCTCATGCTTCATTCCCCCTTCTGGTTACCCGCCCTTCATTCTTCCCTTCCTTCTCCTACCAATCTCCCTGCTATTTCTTATGTTCCATAAATGAGTGAAACCATATGATAATTGTCTTTCTCTGCTTGACTTATTCCACTTAGCATAATCTCCTCCAGTCCCGTCCATGTTGTTAAGAATCTCACAAACTAAAGAAAAGAAAAAAAGAGACAGAAAAATTGGCCAGGCTTCTGAGAAGTGACTGACCCGCAGTGAAACAATGTCTTCCTTTTTAAAAAATTGCCAACAAAGAGCTGTTGAATATCATTCTATTCACATCTCTCTTGCTACTTTTTCTGGGTTCCAATATTAGGGATGCTAGAACTTTTTTTATATTCCATATATTTCTTAGGCTTTTATATTCTGCTTTTATTTTTCTGCACACAGCTGTGTGCGGATTTTTCCACTAACCTTTTCCAGATGAGTAATTTTGTAACCTGCTATGTCCAAACTACTGTTCAAACCATCCACTGAATTACCTATTATGTATTGTACTTTTTAGTTCTACAATATCCACCTGAAATTTTTGTATAGATTCCAGCATACTGAGCATAGTCTACATTTGTTCTTATATTTTGCATATTTTTCTTCTATTTTAAATGTATAATAATCATTGTTGTTTGGGTTTTTATTTTTTATTTTTCATGTACTCTTACTCCACCATCTGGGTCATACTTACAGTTTCTCCCTCTCTTCTTTCCTTCCTTTTTTTCTTCTCTTAGTAACAAGTCATGAATTGTGATTCTTAGCATGTATGGTAATTTTTACTGTGTGCAGGAATTGTGTATAAGACAACCATAGCAGCTCTAGGTGACTCTGGAGTTTTCTCTCTTTCCTCTGTTAGGAAGATAGGCTGAGGAGCTGATCACCTATATCTAATCATAGCTTGTGCCAGGTCAAAGGTGAGTGGCTTTTAGGAAAGCTTGGGCTAATTCTCCTTTCCTTATGTTGTTCAGGCATGGGCTTGCTGGGCTTTCAATTGTGAGTTTATGTGACTCTGTTTTCATAGCTCTGCCAGCTTATGGATGGTTGGGCTCTATCGCCGAGAAGTTCACAACCCAGCCTGTACCTCTTGCCACTTGCAACTTCAAAATCAGATAAGTGTATTATGGGGAAAGAGATCATGTGTTTGAGGTAAGCCTCCTTTTACTACGTCTTGTGTTCAAAACGTAACATGATTTTGGGGATCCACATTAAGAGCATATTACATACTGTTCCAGTATAGGTCATGCCAATGTCAATACCATGGTTTTCTTTACAAAAATAAATGCAAGATCATGAGGCAAATGGGTGCCAAAGTCGCCCTTTTTCCATTTGCAAAATGGTACTAGCAGAAGTTTAACGTTATCAGTTGAAAGGAGGTTTTGTGCAGTCCATATGTCAATTCCTATTAAAATCATATCAAGATCCAGTGATTTAGGAAACTGATTTACATAATTGATAATAAGGCACACTGTATTCTGCACATTTGAGGTATTACAACAAACATATTGATTGTGGTCTATCACTCACTACTGTCAATTTACGAAACCACTTGTGGTCCACTAATCTTTATACCCACTCTGCATCGAAATGGAAATTTCACTTTCTAGTAACTTCAACTGTTGTGCTATTTCTTCATCTGTCAATGCACATCTCATGAGTTAGAATTGTGTTTTCTTATTGTCGATATTATATATCAGCTCTTCAAACGTGGTAGAAGGTCTCTTGGGCTCGATTTCATAAGCAATGTCATTTGTCTATAATATTCCTTGAAAGCGCCCAGAACAGATACTGAGAGCAACCAGGGATTCTATGTCCCCTTCCATATAATCATGATAGCAGCAGTCCTTCAGGACAAAAAGCTGATCCCCAAGGAGAGTACCCTGGTAGGTAAACACTGGGAGGTTTCTGGACAGAAAAAATTTCTTGACCTTAGTGTGGAGAATGTGCCTCTGGACTCCAAAATGCAAGCTATAAGAGAAACAGCCTGGAGGCTTCATGCCAGTGCCATGCCTCAAGGGAGTCAACACTTCTGGGCGTCATAGTGATAGGGGTGCCCAACCTGGAATCATCCATAGAGGAATTGACACACCCCAGCCAGAGTGTAGGAAGAGTCCTCACATGCCACATGCACCAGGGCCTCACCCACAGCTATTGTGGACCCACCATATTAAGCCATTGATGAGAGCAAAAGAGGGCAGGTCAGAAAGCATCACTGTTCTGTTTCCTCCCTCTGAGATGGATGTGGCGCTGACCTTTAATCTGTCCTCTTGCTAAGTTACACCATTAGAGCAGAAGCACTAAAAGAAAAACAATAAGACAAAGGACAGAGACAAGACAAGGGTGGGGGGTTTGAGCTGGAGGAGGAAGAGAAAGCTATGAGTATGGGTTAAAATGGGTGCATGTTTGGCTCAAGCCATGACTCACTACACTGCATTGCATTTTGTCTTAAATAATAGTAAGACAGAGTGAGACTGGGTGTACAAAACTATGGTGATTGGCCATAGGTTGACAGTTACAGAGCTTAGATGAAGGACACATATGGATCTGTTATACTGTTTCCTAAATATATGACTATGTATGAACATTTCCACAATAAATATATAAAACAAAAGGTTCTTAATGCAAAGGTGAACACCTATCATGTTTTGATGAAGAATTCTTGATATACACATATGAGCTAGGTATAAATACCAATACATAGGTCTTCTTTTCATTTTTCAAGGAATTATTTAGTGGCATTACTCAAAAGATATAAAAATTACTCACATATATTTTTTTCTCATTGTAACATAAACTTCTGTGTAACAAATTATTAATTATCCTGTCTCTTTCCTGCATTCCTCTTTTCATCTAAGACTGTGAAACTGAAAGGATCAAGGCATCAACTGTTGTCACAAATATTGGTAGCTACTATAATGGTACCTTCATTCTGTAATCAATACATAACGGTAGTATTGGAAGCGGAAGTATATTGGGTTGGTGATGGATGTTACTCAAATATGTTTATCTTTGATTCTGCTCTTAAGAACAACAGCATTTTAAAAAACTTCTAGCCATGTAAAATGGAAGGAAATCAAACTAGCTGGAAGAGTAACAGCTGGAGATCAGCATATACTGAAGGCAAAATAAAAAGTTCCTTCAGAAATGCAAAGGAAATCAATAATCCTAGAAGGAAGGAGGAAAGCTTTGGGGAAGGTAATATTGTCTTACAGCAGCAAGGCATCAAAGCCTGCATTTATAAGATTGCAAAGAAATTACATTTATTTCATAAATAAAAATACATATACATATTTTATGTGAAATATAGAAGCAAAAAATCATCTCAATAACACAAATGTATTACCACATATTTGTGAAAATGAAATCTGGTATCAGCACAATGCTTGGCTGATAATAGTGATTTGTTGTGTGCTTTTGTCAATAAAGCATTTATAAAAACACATAATGTGCACACATGGTGCTGCAAACTTGGGAAACCTAAATGAACATACATGTCAAGAAAATTTAATAATATGGAGCTCAAATTTAGACAGAGGGGATGGAGCAAAGATACACATTAGGAATTTTAAAAATTGAATTCAATATTTTACAGATAAAATTTTTATTTTTATTTATCTAGGGAAATACCATGGCCTTCATCAAATCATTAAAGTGAGAATGTTTAAAGTAAAAACTCTTGGTGTAGTTGAAAACACACAGATATTGAATTTCGCTATAAGAGATCTGAAACAGACTAATTAAATCCACTTCCCATAGTTGATAATATAAAATTGAAAGATGCCTAACTAAAGACCTATCATCTCTTAGATCCTGTACCCATTTTTGCTTTTTTTTTTTTTAAAGATTTTATTTATTTATTTGAAAGAGATAGAGACAGCCAGCGAGAGAGGGAACACAAGCAGGGGGAGTGGGAGAGGAAGAAGCAGCCTCACAGCAGAGGAGCCTGACATGGGGCTCGATCCCATAACGCCGGGATCACGCCCTGAGCCGAAGGCAGACGTTTAACTGCTGTGCCACCCAGGCACCCCCATTTTTGCTTATTTTTTTAAAAAATCTTGATTCTATGTTCTTCTATCTTTTTTCTCTGGAATTATTTTCCTGTCATTTATGGAATTTCCCTTTCATAAAAAACAACAACAATCACTTCTCTATCAAGCTTCTGCGTGGATAGCTCCTTATTCGTGGCTAATTCTACTACACAAAACCTACCAGTTGACAGCTGAAAAGCATGGAAAGACCAGCAGAAAGATTTCCATACTCAGAATATCCGTACGCCATACTACCAGACATGTGGTTGCAGTTCACTCTGTTGATCAAACCCACTTCCAACCGTGACCCTGATAGCTAGCCATCCCATTAAACCACTGTGTAGCCCATTTTCCTATTCATATACCAACTACAAAATTAGTCCTACACAAATTCAAAGAATTGAATGTCTTTGTTTCCCAATGTATTATCCACCAATAATGTTACCCACATTCTGGGTACATTCTGGGTTTAGTGAACATGTGGACAACTGATAGAACACCTGGATTATTCCAGTTTTAAAACTCATTTTTGGCAATTGACCTATGGCTACATATTGTATCATACTATCACCTATACTTATTAACAAACCCTAACCCCATGCCTAACCCTAACCCTAACTCTTATTATTACTTTCCACTGTCCTAACTCACATATTAAATAGTTTACCAGAAGTCTTATTCTCATTCAAAATTTAATTTCCAAATTTCTGGGCAAAAATAACTTTTCATTCCATTTTTTCCCACTTAAGTTTCCTTATTTTACCTCTTATCCTGGTAGCCTGGCTCTAGACTCCATCAATTCAACCACTGTGGGCTCAACCCAGACAGGATTAAACTTTTTCCTGCTTCCTATACTCCTGCAACAACTATCCAAACTGTAAGAAAATCAGAGTATCTCTAGGAGAATGAATGTGTGAAAGGTGAAAAGTAAAGACTGGATAAGATAGCCTGACATTTCAGCCTGACGGATGAAGTCAGGAACAAATGTTTACTTCAACCCCTTAGCACTTTTAACAATTTGAGCTTTGTTGTCTACTTTGTTTCATAATTTTTTAAAATTTTCTCATCAACACACAGGACCCTCAGCTGACAACCCATTGTCTTTGTTTTACAAGTAATTATTATGAAGTTCCAATAATGGTAGTTGAAGTTGTAAAAAAAAAAAAAAAGAATTTTTCGTTAGTGCACATTTAATAAGAATCCAATATTTTTATTTGTCCTTCTTTCTTGTTGCATATAGTTGGTGAGAAACTTATTTCAGGCTGAACATTTACCTCATCATTAGAGTGACTTAAATTCTTAGAGTGCATGGATACTTTTCTAGGACTAAAGGGAAGGGATATTTCACAAGATGCCAAGAGTCCACAAGAAGACATGAGATCCCTAAATTAAATCATTTTTAGAGGACAACTCCTCTAAATGGTGAGTAAAATCCTAAAATACTGATTTGCTTTCCATGACCCTCTTGATATATATTTGGTAATTATTATGGAGGATTGATTGTAATAGAAAAAATTATTTTTAAATAATGTAGTGTAAAGAGTGAACTTAATCAATTTAAATCAACCAGAATTAATTCCTAAGATGTCAGCTTGCAAGCAGGTAATAGGAAAAAAAAAAAACTCCAAAAATATTTGAGTCAGACTGAATTTGTCCTCATAACATTCTTTTATAGAATGACACAAAAGACATACCTTCTGAGAGAGTACAACATTTTCTTTTATTTTTTTTAAAGATTTTCTAAAATTTGTTTGACAGAGAGATTGAGAGAGAGCACAACAAGGCAGAGTGGCCGGCAGAGGGAGAGGGAGAAGCAAGCTCCCCACTGAGTAGGGAGCCCGATACAGGGCTTGATCCCAGGACCTGGTATCATGACCTGAGCTGAAGGCAGCCGTTTAACCAACTGAGCCATCCAGGGACCCCAAGTATAACATTTTCACTAATGTGGTAAAGACCCATAATAGTACAGAAACTTCCAAATAGACCATCATATATTATCTTTTATGAATTCTTTTCTTTCCCTACAGCTTAATAAAATTCATCAATCTAGTTACCCTAATTACCATCTCCCCTCTCACATTCACTTCTAGCCTAATTCAATGACTAGCAACCCATTAGAAACACAATTTTGTGGCTCTCATAGTCCAGAATCAGGCATAATACAGGTTACAGATCCTCCTCAAGATTAAAATATTGGCAAATAATCATGTGTTTGTATGTATGTACCTGTGTATGTATTCATGTATGCATAAATACTACTGCTTCTCTCCTTTATTGCTAAATTCTCGAATGACTTACCAGCAGTAGAATTAGTGGTCCACCTGGTCTTTTCACACTATAGTCCTGTCATAGATAATTTGACCACTGATTGCTATGAACAGACTTTTATTTGAAACTTTACATGACAAAGAGTAGTAACAATGCCCTCCCTTTCATCTCTCATTTAATTGTGTTCTAGATTTAACTGCTTAGCAACAAGACTTTCCCAATTCTAAAGACCATTGCAACTGGATAAAAGTTCTCCCACTCTGGCCACATCCTCTCCATCAAGCTTTAAGTCTAATTACTCTTCAGTATGAATAAATGTGACTATATTTTTTATCCCAATTCTACGTGCTCCCTGCACACAGTAGAAACGTTTTATCCTCAGTACTTTTGCCCTGGCCCCAGCTTATTTTCTCAACATTGAACCACATTATGGAATACCTGAATTACTATAGGTTCCAGAAAGAAGTTTGACCTTATTTAAACCATTTTACAAAGATACAGACATCAGTAATCATCTGTGACTTTCACTATAAGGTCAATAAATAGGTCAGAGACATTTCATATCTACAAATAAATATGCTCCAACTATTAGGAAAGAACTGCATCAGCAAGAATAAGGAAAGTAAAATTTAAAAAGAGATAGCGGTGAATTGAATACGGTGTGGATGTTGAGGTCAGCACCATGGTGATACAAGACATTTTTCTTTTCTCCACCCCCTCCCCCTTTTTAAACAACCATTTAGACATCCATACAAGAACAAGAGTTCCTCAGCACTGGAAGGGACCAGAGAGGACACTTGCTCATTTGTGCATGGGAAAATCAACAATCAGGACCTTGGTAAGGGATACACATCCAAGGGAGTTGACAAACCTGTCCCACCTCCATTTGCTTTGGCCAACGGAACAAACAAACCAACCTGGAGAGTACTGAACTGGGTAGAAATAAATAGGTGAGAGAGAATTAATCCACGTTTAGCCTGCCAGAGGGGAGATTTGAAGCATGCCATTGGAGTGGGATAAGGACAAGTTTGGTTGCAACGGACCCTGAGGAACTCCACTAGAGCCACAGCCCCTCCTCAGGGTGAGACTGCAGTGGGCTATGCTATCCGGCAGCGGCAGCAGAGACATTTTCTGCAGAGGTCAAAGAGTCAACCTCTTCTGTGGGGGAGGTGGAAAAAGTGTGTGGCTGCCCAGCTAACCTAGTTTTGGGAGCCTCAAGTGGAGAAACCTGTTTGTGTCTAGCAGCTCCCAAGGTTCTGAGGAGGTTTCTTCATCACAGGGTGAAGAAGAAAGGGGAGAGAGCAGATAAGAATATCAAAGTTCATGAAAGGAACATGCTTCATGCTGTGGCTTTAGGACGTCAGCAGGAAGTTTGCAAACAAGCCTCTGGGATTACCCCATGGTAGGAGCTCCTTACCAACCCAAAGGCATCTCCAAAGCCCCAATTGCTGAACCCACACCTCTCTCCACTGTGTGGTGGTCACTTTGTATAAGTTCCTGAGTGTGACAGGGAGAGCAGGTGGTACTCTATGTGCTCTCAGAAAAATGGTCCACAGCGTTGGGTGAGGGAAATCATAAACTGGAGCTGTGGCATCAGCTTCTGAAAAACAAAACAGAGCTTCTCAGCCAGTTTGATAAGTTATGAGATCAAGAGAAAAAAAACAAAGCTTATGAATTTTGCCACAAGAGGGGATAAAAGCCAAGTAGTTCTACCCATGACAAACCTAGGATCCCTAGGGAAGCACACCAACAAACAGTACACATCTGAAGATAACCTTGCTCATAAGCCATTGACAATAGCTGTATTGAAGAAACTCAGCAAACTATGAGAAATCTCAGAAAGACAGTTCAGTGAGATTCAGAAAAAGATAAATGAACAGAATGAGTTCTTCACAAAAAAGACAAAAACCATAACAAAGACCAAACCAAAATTCTGAAGCTGAAGAATTCAGTGGATGAGATGACATTTATAATTCAGAGCATCTAGCATGGAGTAGAGAAGACAGGAGAGAGAATAGATGACTTAGACAGAAATATTTTTCAAAGATTTTATTTATTTATTTGACAGAGAGAGAGTAGCAGCAGAGGGAGAGGGAAAAGCAGACTCCCCGCTGAGCAGGGAGCCCTATGTGGGACTAGATCCCAGCATGACCTTAGCTGAAAGCAGATGCTTAACTGACTGAGCCACCCAGGTGTCCTACATAGGAATTTTGAAAGGCACCTCTATGAGGCTGTGAGTGGATTTCTCAGCAGAAACCCTTCGGGACAGGAGACAGAAGAATAGGTATTTAAAGTGCTAAAAAATAAAAATTGCCAATTAAGGGTACTCTTTCAGTCAAAATTATTCTTCAGATTTGAAGAAAAGACTTTAGAACTGAGGGAATTTACCTCCACTAAACATACCATGCAAGGCATGCTGAAAGTTCTTCAAGCTGAAATACAAAAATACTAATCAGTGAGATTAAAAAATATAAAGTATATGATACACCGGTCAAGGTGAAAAACATGGTCAGGTATAGAAAACTCCAATTATGTCATAAGATGGTGTATTAACCACTTAACAATTGTGTAAAGGTTAAAGGAAAAGAGTATTAAAAATAACTGTAGCTACCACAATTTGTAACAAATTCATAACACAAAAAGAGGTAACTTGAGACATCAAAAATTTAAAAAAATGGATAGCGAAAGGGTAGTTGCTTTATAGGCAAAGAAGTGGCTATCTTCACAAAATGGACTGTTTTATCTTTGAAATGTTTTCTATAAGCTTCATGGTAACTGCCAAGCAAAAATCTAGAGTAGATTCAGGAAACAAACAAAAAAATTGGGGAAACAGAGTACACCACTACAGAAAAACATCTATTTAAAAGGTGGACTGAAACAGAAAAAGGAACAATGAAATAAAAAACAAATAGAAAAGCAATCAATGGGTTGGCCATAGTGAGCTTTTACATATCAATTATCACTTTACATTTAAATCAACTGCATTCACGAATTAAAAAGGCACAGACTGACTGGAAGGAATTTTTAAAAAACAGTCCCAATTATATGCTGCCTACAAGAGACTCATTTTAGTTTTAAAAGACACAAAGGATCAAAGTGAAAGAATGGAAGAAGATATTTCATGCAAGTGGAAATGAACAAAAAGTGGGAGTAGACAAACTTAAATCACACCAAACAGACTTTAAGCCAAAAACAGCAACTAGAGGCAAAGAAGGTCATCATATAATGATGTAGGAAAGATGTTAGGATTCAAAGCCAATAGGCAAAAAGAATTCTTGAGACGTCTTTGGTGCAAAAAGGTGATTTTATTGAAGCACGGGGACAGGACCCGCAGGCAAAAAGAGCTGAACTGGGGTCAGGAACAATGGCCCATTATATACTTTCAGGTTGGGCAAGGGGGGTGGGGGCTAAGATAAAGGAAGTTTCTAAAGGAATTGTTATGTTAAAGTAGACTTCCAGAATCTTGGGCCCTGGGCCTACGATTGCCTTTTGCTCTTAGCAAAGTATTAACATTAAGGCAGCTGAGCTCTTAGAGGAATGTCACTCTGCCTGTTTCAAGGACTTGTCAATGGGCTGTAGGTATTAAGGAAATTTAATTCTGCCTTCGTTTCCCACATCATATAATAATAAAGGGGTTAATATTTAAGAAGACATAACAATTGTAAATTAATATGTACCCAACATCAGAGCACCTAAATACACTAAGCACATACTAACAGATCTGAAGGGAGAAACAGATAATAATACAGTAAGAGTAGGGGATTTTATTCCCCACTTTCAGGAATAGATAGATCACCCAGACAGAAAATCCATAGAGAAACTTGGGAATTGAACTCTACTTTAGACCGCATGGACCTAACAGATAGAGAACATTTCATCCAATAGCAGGAGAATACACATTGTTCTCAAGTGCACACAGAACATTCTCCAGGGTAGGTCATACAAAAGGCCACAAAGCAAGAGTTAGCAAATATAAGAAGACTGAAAACATGCCAACTATCTTATCACACCACAATAGCAGGCAACTAGAAATGAACACAACAGCAGAAAACTGGAAAATACGACTATGTGGAAACTAAACAACATATTCTATAACAACCAATGGTAAAAGAAGAAATCGAAGAAGAAATCAAACTTTTAAAAAATCTCAAAATAAATGAAAATGAAAATGTAACACCAAACTCTATAGGGTCTATACAAGCAGCTTCAAGAGGTAAGTTTCTAGTGATAATACATATGTTAGGAAATTAGATAGACTTCAAATAAAGAACCTAACTTTACACCTCCAAGAACTCAAAAAAGAAGAGCAAAGTAAGATGAAAGATGAAAGAAGGAAGAAAATAAAGATAACAGCAAAAATAAATAAAATAAAGAACAGAAAAAAAGCAAGAATCTGTGAAACTAAGAGCTGGCTTTTCACAAAGATAAACAAAATTGATAATCTTTACCTTGAGCAAGAGAGAGAGAAGAAACTCAAATTAATAAAGTTAGAATAAAAGAAGAGATGTTATAAAGGAAACTACAGAAAGACATAGGGTCATACGACACTACTATGAGCAATTATATGCTGACAAATTTGATAATCTAGAAGAAATTAATAAATTCATAGAAACACACAAGCTAGCAATACCGAATCAGAAAGAAATGGATAATCTAAACAGAGCAATAATGACTAAAGAAGTAAATCAGTAATCAAAAACCTTCTAACACAGAAAAAACAAGGACCAGATGGCTTCTTCGGCAAATTCCAGCAAATGTTTAAAAATTGGAGAAACCTAAAATGGAGGCTGAGTAGAAGTACCTAGGTTCATCTCGTCTCACAAACACACTAGATCACTATCAAATCATCCTATATACCCCAGAAATACTGACCTGAAGACTGACAGAACAAACTCCATAACCAAAGGGAGAGAAGAAGCTACATCCCAGAAGGTTGGAAGTGTGCAGACATGGTTTAGGGGAGAAAAGTATCACTATCACAGGTGCTGCAGAGGGAAGGGAGCTGTGGACTTGGAGAAGGATGAGAGAGAGAGAGGAAGGGAGAGAAGGGAGACCACGAGGGAGGGAGGGAGGGAGGCAGAGAGGAGCACAGAGGAACACACAAGAAGAATGTTTCCCCAAAGTCATTAGCTTGGAAAACAAGAGGGGCTGAATTTCCTGTGTTCTTGCAATCAGTGGGTCTTAAAGCCTGGAGTTTAAAGGTCAGCGTGTGGTGTCTAAATGGGGTGTCTCTCTGGGGCGCCTGGGCGGCGCAGCAGTTAAGCGTCTGCCTTCGGCTCAGGGCATGATCCCGGCGTTGTGGGATCGAGCCCCACATCAGGCTCCTCCGCTATGAGCCTGCTTCTTCCTCTCCCACTCCCCCTGCTTGTGTTCCCTCTCTCGCTGGCTGTCTCTATCTCTGTCGAATAAATAAATAAAATCTTTAAAAAATAAAAAAATAAATGGGGTGTCTCTCTATCCGATAGGGGTCCCCAGATGTGGGGCAACAATTGGGTGGAAGCCAGTGGTGCTGGAGGTGAAAGAATTCACCTGAGGCAGAACAAAGGAGATAGAAGTTTATTGAACACACTGCAAGGGAGCGGCAGGCAGGACCGCAGAGGAGAGGCTGTCTGCAAGGAGGCAGTGGGTAGGGACTGTTTTTAAAGGGAGAAGATGATGGCGATGTGTGGAATCTTCCCTTTTTTGGTATCTGTGCCTAGTTGTAAGTAGCCCTATGCGTATTATGAGGTGGGTCACCCACCCCATGGGCCTGTCTGTATTCAGTCAGATGGTCCCTGTGGGCCCTTTCTACATTCCATTCCCCAAGCCTGTTGTCTAAAAGCAACCTCTACAAGTGGGCTTGGCTGGGATAGAGCCCAGAGGGCACTGTGCTGCCCCCGGAGAGAAGGCAGGCCAACAATACTGGGAGAGACAGCAGGGAGACAGTGATCTGCAGAATGACTGGGGCACACAGTAGGGAGATTATTGGCTTATCTCAGGGAGAGTTCCTGGGAGGCAGTGTTCAAAGAAGCCGCTCCAGGAGCAGGGTCCTGGCAGGAGTCATTTCCCTCCCCAACCCCTTAGCATAAACAGAGCCACTGGCAGGAGGCAGTGCAGCGCTGACACTGGCTCCCTAACTTGCTTACACTGAGCCCCAATCCCCTGCGCTCTGATGGGACTGTGCCTCTCCATCAAGCTCGCCTTAGTCCCCGTGCTTTGCATATACTGGTTGTGGCAGTAGTATCAGTAGCAATGACAGCTATTGCTGCGAACCACTGTACTGAGCATGGCTCTTCTCATACAATCTCTGTTAAGTGGATGAAAGCACTGCTGCGTATGTGTCTTAGGTAATTAGCTTGGGAAATTTGGAACCAGATTGCATTTTTACCACACTATCAATTCTCCATAAAAAGTAGATTTGGTTGAATTAATTACTTAGTTAACCTCTATATGAAAGTTCTTTTACAAACAAAAAATTTGAGGGGCATCTGGTGGCTCAGTCAGGTAAGCACCTGCCTTTGGCCCAGGTCACGATCCCGGGGTCCTGGGATGGAGTCCTACATCCAGCTCTCTGCTTAGAGGGGAGCCTAAGCAATATTTTACTAAGCAATATTTTACTACAGGTAATGGTCTGTTACTTTGCAGCTCCCTGTTACTTTTATCTGGGTATCTTAGACTGTTGTTTATGTCTATTAACATAACATAACATAACAACAGTCTTAGACTGTTGTTTATGTCTATTCAACTACTGAATTGCATCCAGTTGGATAAAATACCCCACAGACTTTCATGCCTGATGTGATTCTTCTGCTTTCAGATATGTGGCATTCAGAGACTATAAAGCTTAACACTTGAGCGACTTACAGCCATAAATACTTAACCGTTGTAACAGTTTCTGTCTATCTAGGAGTAAAATACAGAGCATCAGTACTCAGACCTTTCTCTTTGTTCTCTCCTCTATCTAAAAGCAAAAGGAAATGACTGAACTAAAGATTCAAGCAGCCCATTATTACTTAGTGGGTGGAGGACTATTTTGGGTGTCCACGAGATGTCTCTAGTCACAATTTTTAAGAATTATTTTTGGGATTTTCCCAGTCATCTTGTACTATATTTACAAATTTTGCATGAAATGCAAGTATAGCTAGGTCAACATGAGTTTTAATTGACATGACTTAAAATGCAAGATGTTTGGGCCTGGCAATGGTTTCTGGAACTGAATTTATGAACGTTTGACTCTAACCCTTTATTGTTTTTAGATCAGAGTTCTTCCACTGTGAAGTATCTCTTAAGTGGTATAGACACTTATAACTGCAGCAGTGCTTTGGAATCCTTTCATCAAAGGTACTCATGCAGAGACTTAAAATACATCCAAAACCACCTATCTGAAAATCTGCATACAGATTATTTTCTGCTTCAATTAAAGTCCAGCTCGGACGGCTATTGTTCTTTGAGTCAGCTGTAAAATGGTTAGCCCTCTACCATCCACACAAAAGGATAAGACAGCCTTTTAAAATTCTGTTCCTGAAAAATAAAATAACAAATAAAATAAAATAAAATAAAATAAAATAAAATAAAATAAAATAAAATAAAATAAAATAATTCTATTTCTGCTTAGCGAAACACCTACATCTCAGGTGCAGTAATTTGCACTCAGAAGTGTTATTTTCCTCTTCTCTAACTAGAGAATTTGTGTGTGTGTGTTTCGGTGACTAGTGGTTCTTATTTTTTATTATTTTCTAATTAGCACATTTTATCTATTTTTGTCTAGATAATAACAGTGATTTAATTGGTTGATCCCTTAACATTCTTGTTCAAAACATTTTAGCTCATCTGCCTGTTTTTGGCAATGTCTCATTTAGGGTGAGAGGCTTGGTTATATAACCAGAAAGCTCAGGAGAAGGGCAAGTCCTTCAGAGGGTAACAGACACTGAAATTACAGTTTTCATGGACACTTCATCAAGCTATTTATTGCAAATCCTAAACTTCTAAACTTCCCATGATAACTGGAAGATAAATGGCCCCAGAGGAGTAACAGAAACTTCTGCACTATGCAGCTTGTCACTCACTTCTCAAAATAAGGAAGAGCTTTTATTGGAAATTCTTCTAACGTTACATTTCTGGATTCCTAATACCTTAATCAGGTTCCCTAGAATCATATCCTGTGATGGGGAATCAGCTTCAAGGGCTTTAGAATGATGATGCTCTGACAGAAAAATTTTAGGAAGGAGAGGAAACAGCGTAGGGAAGGGGACAGTTCTAAGGAAGAATGTGTTTTTGCTGGAATGCAATGTGAGCTCATCCACCCAAGTATTTCTGGAACATGAACTTTATCACTGAGTACATTTCATGTGGAGGCTAGAGGAATGGCCTTTTGCTCACCCAGCTCAGTAGCTCAGTAACAATCAGTCATAGGCTACAGGCCACTTGGGTGAGCAAGTGTTGGAGAGAAGGAGGAAAAAGATTATAAAACCATCCAGCCTCAGAGGCTTATTCAAGTTGATTCAAGGACAGTTCTCAAGAGAAGAATATGGCTGTGTGTCCATACAGCCTACCATCATGTCAGTTTAGGTGAAGAGGGGTAGCCAGCTGGCGGGGAAGGGGAGCACCAGCCCACTAAAGGGATCTGGGGCAGACCACTAATAGTGTCTCCGAGACTAGATAAATATGGCCAGATACTCCAGTTTGCTTAGGCATTTTTACAGAGGAAACAACAGTAAGGAATAAAAGAAGGGAAGTACCATATGAGCCCTGAAAATGTGATAGTAGCCCAATTAAACACGTGAGTATTTAGGGAATTGCGCTCACTTTCTCAGGTTTATTTCCAATTACCTCACCCTTTAGTAGGACATTTGAAGTAGTTTATCAACTAACTCACCACTTTCCCCCATGTCCAGATAGATTTCCAATAAAATAACAGAGTTTATATTTCATTTTGACTTGAAAACAGAATCTTTCTCTACTCATCCAATCGAATACATATGAAAGTGTTAGATGAAAAAAAAAAATTAAAGGACTGAGAAATTACTGTGTATGCTTTCAGTTTTTTATCTCTTTATTGGTTTAAAATGATATAAAACCATGTCATGGTTATTGATCTATTAAGTCCTAAAGCACACTTTATTCTCTTCTTTCTGTCACCTATATAAGTAATCTGCAAATGACACTTCTCCTTTGCAGATGGCTTTCTGCCAACAGGGAGTCCTCAAAATCTCTTGGAAGAGAATGCTCTGAGAAGGCCCATATATATATTTTTTGTTCAGTTAGCCATTGTATAGTACATCATTAGTTTTTGATGTAGTGTTCAATGAATCATTAATTGCATATAACACCCAGTGCTCATTACATCAAATGCCCTCCTTAATACCCGTCACCTGGTTACCCCATCTTCCCACCCTGCTCCCTTCTGAAGCCCTCATATTGTTTCCAGAGTCCATAGTCTCTCATGGTTCATCTCCTTTGATTTCTCCCTCTTCAGTTTTCCCTCCTTTTCCCTATGGTCCTCCATGCTATTCATTATGTTTCATATATATGTGAAACCATATGATAATTGTCTTCTCTGCTTGACTTATTTCACTTAGCATAATCCCCTCCAGTTCTATCCATGTTGATGCAAATGGTGGATATTCATCCTTTCTGATGGTTGAATAATATTCCATTGTATATATGTACCACTTTTTCTTTCTCCATTCATTGTTGAAGGGCATCTCGGCTCCTTTCACAGTTTGGCTATTGTGGATACTGCTGCTATGAACATTGGGGTGCATGTGACCCTTCTTTTCACTACATCTGTATCTTTGGGGTAAATACCTAGTAGTGCAATTGCTGGGTAGTAGGGTAGCTCTATTTTTAACATCTTGAGGAACGTCTATACTGTTTTCTAGAGTGGCTGTACCTGCTTGCATTCCTACCAACACTGTAAGAGGGTTCCCCTTTCTCCACATCCTCACCAACATTTGTTCTTTCCTGCCTTGTTAATTTTTGCCATTCTAATTGGTGTAAGGTGGTATCACATTGTGGTTTTGATTTGTATTTCCCTGTTGGCTGGTGATGTTGATTTCGTCATAAAAAAAAAAAAGTGCTAGGCCAAAATTAAATTACATTGTGTTGAAGGAAAGAAAGAAAAAGGGAAGAAAGAACAAAGGAAGAAAAAAAGAAAGAAAGAAGAAAAGGAAGGAAAAGAAAGAAAGGAGAGAGAGAAAGAAAGAAGGAAAAGGGTTGGAGGGTGGCAGGGAAGGGGGGGGAGAAAAAAGTAAGTAAAGAATAAAAAACCCTAATGTGGTTTGTTTTGGTTTGTTTTGGTTTTGCTGTTTTGTTTTTCTCCCCGAACCTGGAAACTAGATATTCAAAGAATTAATACTTGAAACAACCGACCCATTTCGTTTCCTTTAGTTGTCTTGTATATAGTTATAAAAGGTGTTAAAGTATTAATGAGAATCCCCTTAATTAGATTTTTCAGAGGTTTAACTAAATACAGGTCTTCCTCGACTTACAATGCAGTTACATCTCATTAAACCCATTATTAGGTTGAAAATGTCATAAGTTGAAAATGAATTTGGGTGCCTGGGTGGCTCATTTGGTTAAGCGGCTGCCTTTGGCTTGGGTCATGATCTCAGCATCCTGGGATAGAGCCCTGGTTCCCTGCTCAGTGGGGAGTCTGCTTCTCCCTCTCCCTGGGCCCCTCCCGCTGCTTGTGTGCTTTCTCTCTCTCTCAAATAAGTAAATAAAATCCTTTTTTAAAAAAAGAAAATGAATGTAATGTATTTAGCCTACAAAATGTCAAAGCTTAGTATAGCCTACCTTAAATGTACTTAGAACACTTATATTAGCCCCCAGTTGGGCAAATCACCTAACGTGAAGCTATCTCACATAATTTATTGAATACTGTACTAAAAGTGAGAAACAGAGTGGGTGTAAGTGTGGCTGACTGGTGGTTCCACTTGCTGCCACCACTCAGCATCATGAGAGTAGCATACGACACATCACTACTCCAGGAAAAGACCAAAATTCAAAATTCAAAATAGCTCCTACTGAATGCTTATAACTTTCACACCACTGGAAAGATAAAAAAAAAAGTAAGTCAAATCATCGTAAGTCAGGAACTATCTGTATAGTGCCATAAATATTACATTTAGGTTAAATTTTTTTATATTCATATGTTTCGTTAATTGTGTAATATGAAACATTAAAAAGAATATTAATTTTCTAATGATAAGCAAAGTTAGGAATTATTACATGTGTGGGACTGTATTACAAATAAATATAAAACATTGGCTTTTATTAATGGGTATAATAATATTTATACTTATAAGTTTATGTCTTTGTAAATTAACTAAGTTTGCTAAGAAAAAAGTATAGCAAATAAAAAACAAGATATAAGCATTCTAATTGAGTTTGACTTTATACTCAGAAATATATGTTCTTAGACTAATATTAAATAAAGAAGAATGTCAACAATGGGTTTTCATATTAGAAACAGTCATAGCAAATAATGGGATTTGTTAGGTACATATAACTCAATCTTCCAGCACTTTGTTTACAGAGATATTTTGAGCTTCAAAAAGAGTTTTGAAAATATTTTTTACTCTTATTCCCGTTTTGCAGATGAGGAAATTAAGGCACAGAGCTATTTCATTGCTTACCCATGATTCGTGTATTATTATGCTTCAATGAGTTGTTCTATTTTCAAATAAAGATATAAAAGTTCTCTTCTGATCAGCAACTCTGCCTTGAATTGCTCAACTTTGTGTAACCTATATGTGTACTCTTCTTAGATCATTTAACTTTTAAGAAGGGTAAACTATTTAGATATTGTTGTATGTACAATAAGCATGCATTTTAGAAATGCTTTCTAAAGATTTATAAGACGTTTGTGGCTATCTGAGTCAGGAAAACCTGAAAGTCTTTGGATTACATGTAGATGTAAATTCATATGAAATTAAATCTTTAAATGCCATACTCTGTAGGAAAAGCCATGGTTCCTGGCTAAGTATAGTTAAAACGATACTTAGACAAGGTACCTATCTTAGTATCCTATTGCTTTTAACAAATCTTACAAACTCAGTGGCTTAAAATGACACTTTTTTTTTTTTTTTTTTTTTTTTTTTTGCTGTTCTGGAGGTCATAAGTCTGACATGGGTTTACCTGGGGCTGAAATCAGGACCCATGCTCCCTCTGGAACTCTAAGGGAAGTCTTTTCCTTTATCTTTTCCAGCTTCTGGCCGTCATCAGCATTCCCAGGCTTTTTGACCCATTCTTCCATCTACAAAACCAGCAATGAAGTTCTTCCAGTCTCTCTCTTACTCTGACCCTGTGTTTTGTGCTCACATCTCCTCCGATGCTGAATGCTTGTTTTTTCCTCTTACGAAGACTTTTGTGATTACATTGGAGATCCTGGATAATGTGGGATCCTTCTCAAGACCTGTGGCTTAATCAACTTAGAGTAGGCAGTTAGTTAGGTTTTAACAAGGCGCCTGGAGGCCAGGAAAGGGGGAGTCATGGACAGCTGTCAGGAGAGTCAGAGAACCATCCTGGCAGTGCTCCAAAAACAAAGCTACAAAAAGCCTTGACAAGCCCAAGACAAAGCAGGCCAAAGACCCTGACCAAGTAAGGGACAAAAGGTGTGAAACCCTGCTTCTGAGAAATCCCCTCCCCACGTAATAAATATTCCCCCCCTGGTTAATGACTGTCGATAAAAGATAAAGACCCAAACCCCGCTCTGCTCTCCTTTGAGCTTGCCCACCCTCACAGCTCCATGGTGTACTTCGCTTCAATAAACTTTCCTATTTGGACCACTCAACCGTTGTGTCTGGTCTGTCCTTGAATTCTTTCTTGTGACAAGACCAAGATCCTCCAGCAACATTCCGGAGACAGGCTGGGCAGAGATCTGTGTTTCAGGGTTGCAGGCTTCTTGTCTCATGGAGTTGAAGAATGAATCTCACAGACAAAAGGGCGAAGTGAAGTGAAAGTTTATTAAGTGAAGGTGAGAACAGAAAGGAAAGAAAAGGAGCTTTCTAGAGTGAGAGGGGACACAAATGGGTTGCCACTGAGAGATTTTATGGTTGGTCTTTTATAGAAAACTGACCAGGGAACTTGGTAAATATCTTGTCTATAATGTTTAAGACAAACACGGCGGCTTTGTAAATATTATGAAAAGATCTCATCTATATTTAGAACAAACAAGGTGGATTTGTTATGTTCCCTTTTATCTGGTTAATATCTTGTCTATAACATTTCTCCACATCTGAGATTTCTGTGAGCCTAGTCATGTAGCCTACTACCTGTCTGTTCCTACCTCGCTTCACCTGTCCCTTACTCATCAGGGCCCAGGGGCTCCCCAGTCCACCCAGCAACAATCATATCTGCAAAATCCTTTTTTGTGTAAAGTGGCGCATGCACAGGTTTGGGGATTAAAACATGGACATCTTTCAGGGTGCATTTTTCTGTCTATCAAAGCAACTCACGTTCATTTACTGATGTAGCCTATATTTATTCAGCCCTAAACATGTGCCATGCATTCTAGGCATGGGAATAGCACTAGACAAGAAGGTCAAATTCCATACCCTTCTGGAGTTTATACGCTAGTGAGGAAGACACAAACTAAGCAAAACTGAGTAAGGAATACATAATATATCAGACGGTGAAAATGTTCTGCAGAAAAATTACATAGGAAAGCAGAGTACAGAGAGTTAAGGGAACTACATTGTAAGCATTGTGGGTAGAGAAGACCACTCTCAGAAGCAAAAATCCCAGGGTACCAAGGGTCTCAGGTAGGAGCATGTCAGGTGTGTGTGAGTGGCCACATAGTGAGCACAGGTGAGAGCTGTGGGATCTGAGGTCTGAGAGGAAGAAACAGGGAGCTAAACTTTGCAGGGCCAATAGCACACCTCTGTAAGTTTGGCCAGTTAGTGGTGATTCTCAGTGAGATAGCATCTTGGTAATAAACAGTATTGTAATAAAGTTGGCTTGGATTTTAACAGGTCCGTTATGGCTGTTATTATGAAAATAGATGGAAGGAGAAAGAGGATAAATAGAAAAGATCAATTAGGAAACAATTAAAATAACCAAATAACGACACCATGAATTAAAAATGAGAAGAGAGGAAGAGGCATTAAAAAACAAAATCCTAATGGGCACCTGGGTGGCTCAGTTGGTTGAGAGATCAACTCTTAGTTTCGGCTCAGGTCATGATCTCAGGGTCATGGGATCACGGCCCACATTGGGCTCCATGATCAAACTGTGGGCTCTGTTTGGGACTCTCTCCTTCTCCCTCTGCTCCTCCCCTTGTGGTCTCTCTATCCCTCTCTAAAATAAATAAAGTCTTTTAAAAATCTGATGAAGTAAATTTGAAAATCTAATTGGTTTTATTAAATAATTCAGGAATCAGGCAGCATCCCATCCAGCAAGTAAAGGGGCACTCTGAGAAGTTGTGCAAAATGGAAGCTTTTATAGGAAGGATCCTGGGACAAGAAAGTTACTAACAAAAGAAAAGGATTATTCCTGGCAATGTGGATTTTTAGGGGAAAGAGCAGGGTTCTTATCACGCAGAT
The DNA here is from genome assembly GCF_024610735.1 of Ursus americanus. Classification (NCBI taxonomy): domain Eukaryota; kingdom Metazoa; phylum Chordata; class Mammalia; order Carnivora; family Ursidae; genus Ursus; species Ursus americanus. The sequence continues at coordinate 60,948,176 of NC_142139.1, forward strand.
GACCTCATCTTCCTTTGGGGGGTTGGAGAGGGCCCATGTGACAGATTACCTCTTTAGCACTAATCAGAAATTTCTGACTAGTTAAGACTCCATTTCTGGAGAAAGTTGAAACTGCAATTAGATTAGGTATTAATATCTGCTTTGGAGATTTGGCCTAAGTGATGCCATTTTGGGCCTATGGTTTTCTTTTTATTAAGGGACAGACTCTGTGTGCGTGTGTGTGTGTGTGTGCGTGTGTGTGTGCACGCGTGTGTGTGTGTGTGTTTGGTGGAGGAAGCTCAGGTGCTAGAGTTTGGATTAGAGCTCACTGGGATGTGTTAATAGAGACATTTCTGCACAAATGGTAGTGTCTATTACAGATGGGTATAGGAAGCTGGAATTCAGGGAAAGAGCTCTGGAACGAGCTGCAAGTTCTCAACCCATGAGATGATAAATAAAGCCAGGAAACAGATGAGATCACCAAAGACATGTGTGCAGACAAAAATTAGAGAAGATTCAAATACTGTGCCCAGGGGCACTCTGGATTCAAGTGTCTCAGTCACAACATCCAGACACTGATGAACTTATGGCAACAACATTAAGGTTTTCATAATTATTAGATACCATCTGTAATTGTTACGTGTATGTATCTATTATTTTTACAAGCACCTAAATCCTATGAATTGTTCATTGAAATGGCATATTATATTATTTCAACAAATTATATTTTTTCATCCTATACAACTTACCATTTTTCACCAAGCATTAAAAGTTAACAAATTAAAAGATTTTCACCCTATTTTTCACATCATATTTTCAAATTATTAGGCCATTTAGTATTTCTGCAGAGTCTATAATTTTGTTTCATGCAGTATACCATCACAATTTTTATAAGACATTCCACATCTTTTTGGCAATTTCATTTATTTAGCATACTGGCTTTCACATTTTTTATCATTTGGTTTTATGATTTGACCATTGTCAGTATTAATAACTAAAATATTGTTTTTATAGAAGACTAAAGAAAGTATTAACAACACTATAAAAATATCACTTACTAAGTCAAATTTATTTTTTAAAATTATTTTATTTTCTCCATACTTTAATTGGCATTAGAGATATTCTAAGCTGCTATTAAGGTTCAATGTATTGGGATTTACTGTTGATTTGTTTCTTTATATTTCGGCAAATTCAGAGATACGCAATTATTTTGTTTAAGAAAAATGTAAAAACACTTATGCTTGCATTATTCTTTCTTAAATTTGGGTATCCATGTTTAATATTCCATTATAGGCTTTGAATTTATAAATATAAATATAGTTCATGTTTATTACTTACATGTAATGACAATAAACTAAAAAACAAAATTCTTTGTAAGATAATGGTAATGTCATAATTCAAGTTCATTATAATTTCTATCATTAATTACACAACACTTATCACAAATAATATGATACATATAACAAGCTGCTATGGAATTTTTTCAATATGTTTTTAAGAAGTGTAATGATGTCTTAACTAGAACCATAGAGAGAATGACTATTTTAGATACGGTGGTTTTTGAAAGACTTTCCTAAGGCCTATCATGAAAGCAGCAGAAAAGCCTGCAAATGTAAAGTTGTTTCAAAGAGAAGAGAGAGATTACCAGTGCCAAGAACTCTAAAAAGAGGAGAGAAAGAGCGAGAGAGAGAGAAAGAGGGAACAGAGAGAGAGAGAGAGACTGTGTGTGTCTGTGTGTGTGTATAATCTTTATATATGTATGTGAATATACATATACATATACACACATATAAATACAAGGTATTATATATATAATTCTATATATACATATATATTCTTTGAACACCTAATCTTAGTAATCTTTTTTTTTTTTAAGATTTTATTTATTTATTCGACAGAGATAGAGACAGCCAGCGAGAGAGGGAACACAAGCAAGGGGAGTGGGAGAGGAAGAAGCAGGCTCATAGCAGAGGAGCCTGATGTGGGGCTCGATCCCAGAACGCCGGGATCACGCCCTGAGCCGAAGGCAGACGCTTAACCGCTGTGCCACCCAGGCGCCCCTAGTAATCTTTTCTTAGTCACAGGAATGATTGCAAGCAGTCTCTGTGCTTCCACAGTCCTCTATATTCAAGACTCAAAATTGTAGTCAGGAGCATCTGAGTGGTGGACCTAGGTCAAACACCCGTTTCTTAACCAGGGAATAGATATGGGAACATCTTTTATCTATGGGTTCAGTAACATAAGGTGTATCCCTACATCCCACTTAGCTGAGGATGGGCCAAAAGGAGAACACTAGGTGATTAATTTACCCAATGCTGCCTCAAAACATGTGCTAGAAACCTGGAAAAAACAAAATTACAAGCCTGTAACTGTATCCACTGCAGCTGTTATTGTTTCATATTATTTGTGACTTGAGTATTGTGGAGATGTTGGCTTCATGATCTTCCCTAAATCACTGCCCTCTCCTGGGCAGCTTTACTGCTGGCTGCCTCACACTTGGCCTGTAGCAGATGGGGTTTCCACCTATTTCGGCTGTGGTACTTGTAAAGACTTTAGGGAAGAGCTGGCAGAGTTCTTCCAATGGGTTAGCTCCTTCCAAATCCAGATCTTATATCAACTGCAACCCCTTGCATGCCTATTTTGGCTTTCATGCCCAACGCAAAATCACTTGGAAACTTTCCTGGGCACTCCTGTCTCTCTTCGTTCTCTAGCCAAAGTGTAGAAATCTTATCTAAGGAAGCCTTCGGGAATTTCCTTTTCTTTTGTTGGTAAATTAACTTGATTCAGGATTTCCCTTCTATGCTTTTGTTGTTCCCTGGTAAGGATGCTAAGATAGTGAGACCATCTCACAAATAAGAAATCCAAAGACCATAATAGTAGGAAACCTTTGTAAACACTATTTCTGTCAAGGGTACCCATAATCAGCAACATCCTGGAAAAAACTCCTCAACATAGTAAAAAGGAGTCTAGCTGTTTTGCAATGCAAATACTACTGTTTTGTCCATAGCTCTCAAATTCCTTTACCTCCAACTGTACACCTAGCCCAGCCTTGTGCTTACTGTTCTGTGTCTTCCTCTTCTCCTCAAATTATCATAACCTGATGGGACAATTCCAAGTCAGCAGGACATTTATGTTCTGAGAGTCTATTTATTATTTTATTCTTTGGTTTGTCTGATGGCTTACAACATCACCCTGGAATTATTTTTGTTCATGAGTCTTTAATACCAGTTGTTTATTTTGGTTTTATTCTCTTCTTTCCCAGATCTGGCCAATCTCAATTTGGAACCAAAAGTCCTACGATTATTTCATTTATTATTGTTAGCAAATTTAGAGGATCTCTGAATATGGAAAGGGTCTTCTGATGACTAGGAAATGTAAGGGACTCACTTGGGACAAAGAATGAAATAAATGGATCTGCAGAGAAAGCCAAAAATTTCATTATTGTACTCTACAACAATGACTACAGCAATATACCTCTATCTTCTATCAATGATATGCCAATGGTATTTCTATCAATGGTATATCAAAGCTCCTCCAAGGAGAGACATGCCCTTGAATATTCGCTGGCATTAGTAACCAGCTTCTAATGAACGATCTGGCTGAAGTGACCCTGCATAACTTCCTAGTCTAAGTTATGCAAGGTGATACAGTTTCTACCTGGCTTAATTCCCTGAGCATATGGACCATGAGAGCCCTGTGCTGACAAGTTAGAAGTTCAGCATCCCTGACACTGTCATGCTGAAAAAAAATCATGTGTAAGACCATGTAGACATGACAAAAATTAAAGATTCAGACTGATCTAGCCATCAGCTTTTTGAGTCTCTCAGTTCAAATTCAGAAATATAATATAGCATCTCCAGATTATTCACTCCTTACTTTGGAAGCTGTCACCTGGTAAAAGAGAGAAAAACTGTCCTCACCAAGTGGTATTGAGATACAGATTCATGCGCAAGATAAATATGTTAAGCCACTCGGTCCCAAGAGTTTTTTCTTTTTAATGTAGTAAAAAATAACTGAAAAAGTGGGGGGAAAATACAGAAACAAGAAATGATCTAGGGCAGTAGTCACCAAACACTGTAAAATTTTGTCCTAATTAAGGAAAAATGCTATGAATGAACATTTTTTTAAAACATAAAGTGATACCAGAATTGTAGGTATATTCTGAGACCAAACCAGCAGAATTAGGCAAAGAGTATCAGGGATATTTAAATTTATACATACATCACAGGTTATCTCAGCAACTGATACAGAAAATGAAATGAAAATAGTCTTACACTGAAGTCTGTCCGCTGTCAACACATTTAAAAGAATAAGTGTAGATTAATTAATTGATCACAGTCCAGCATTTGGATCTTATAATTTAAGGAAAAAGAATATAGGAATACCTTGTTTGTTACACTTCATCTTACAGTACTTTTCAGATATTGCTTTTTTTTTTTTTTTTTTTTTTTTTTTTTTTACAAATTGAAGGATTGTGGCAACCCTGAACCAAGCAAGATTATTGGCACCATTTTTCCAAATTTGGCTCACTTAGTGTCTCTGTGTCACATTTTTGTAATTCTTACAATATTTCAATTTTTTCTTTTTTTAAAGATTTACTAATGTATTTGAGTGAGAGAGAGAGCGTGGGGGAGGGGCAGAGGGAAAAGGAGAGAGAAATCCAAGCGGACTCCATGCTGAGCACACAGTCCAATGCAGGGCTCGATCTTATAACCTTGAGATCATGATCTGACCTGAAACCAAGAGTGAAACCCTTAATCAACTGTGCCACCCAGGCACCCCCTCAATGTTTTTTCATTATTATATTTGTTATGATGATCTGTGATCAGCAATTTTTGATGTTACTATTAAAGTAGTTCTGAGGCACCAAGAACCACACCCATATAAGATGGCAAACTTAAAAAGGAAAAGTTGTGGGTGTTCTGAAAGCTCCACAGACCAGCCTTCCTCCATCTGTCTCCCTCCCCTTGGGCCTCCCTGTTGATCGGGACAAAACAACATTGAAATTAGTACAATTCTTAACTCTATAAAGGCCTGTAAGTGTGCAAGTGAAAGAGAGTCACAAATCTCTCGCTTTAAACCAAAACTAGAAATGATTAGGCTTAATGAGAAATGAATTTTGGAAGTTGAAATAGCCCAAAAGCTAGCAGAGATTTGTTCATGAGGTTTAAGGAAAAAAAACATCGCCATAACAGAAGTGTAGAAGGTGAAGCAGCAAGTGCCGGTGTGGGAAATGCAGCAAGTTATTTAGAAGATCTAGCTAAGATAATAATGAAGGTGGCTGCACTAAACAATAGATTTTCAATGTAGACAAAACAACCTGCTATTGGAAGAAGATGCCATCTAAGACTTTCATAGCTAGAGAGAAGCCAATGCTTGGCTTCAAAGTTTCAAAAGACAGGTTGACACTCTTGTTAGGGGTTAATGCAGCCAAGTTGAAGCTTATGCTCACTTACCATTCTGAAAATCCTAGGGCCCTTAAGAATTATGCTAAATCTACTTTCCTTGTGCTCTATAAATGAAACACCAAAACCTGATGACCACAAATCTGTTTACAGCATGATTCATTGAATACCTTAAGTCCACTGTTGAGACCAACTGTTCATAAAAATTATTCCTTTCCAAATATTACCGCTCATTGACATAGCTGGCCACCCAAGAACTCTGATGGAGATGTACTAGATTCATGCTGTTTTCATGCCTGCTAACACAACATCTATTCTCTAGTCCATGGATCAATAAGTACTTTTCATTTTAAGTCTTATTATTTAAGAAATACATTTCTTAAAGCTGTAGTTGCCATAGATAGTGAATCCTCTAATGGATCAGGGCAAGTAAATTGAAAACTTTCTGGAAAGCTTTCATCATTTCAGATGTCATTAAGAACATTCATGATTTAGGGGAAGAGATCAAAGTATCAAGATGAAGAGGAGTTTGGAAAAAGTTGACTCCAGTCCTCATGGAAGACTGAGGGGTTCAAGACTTTAGTGTGGAAGTAGACGAAGATGTGGTGGAAAAAACAAGAGAACTAGAATTAGAGGTGGAGCTTGAAGATGGGACTGAATTGCTGCAACCCAAACTTCAACAGATGAAGAATTGCTTTTTACAGATGAACAAAGAAAGTGGTTTCTTTAGATGGTATTTACTTCTGGTGAAGTGCTGTGAAGACTGTTGAAATGACAACAAAGTATTTAGAATATTACATAAACGTAGTGAACAAGAGAGTAGCAAGTCTCGAGAGGAATGACCCCAATTTGAAAGAAATTCTGCTGTAGGTAAAATGCTATTAAACAGCAATGTAGGGGCGCCTGGGTGGCTCAGTCATTAAGCGTCTGCCTCAGCTCAGGTCATGATCCCAGGGTCCTGGGATTGAGCCCCACATCGGGCTCCCTGCTCAGCGGGAAGCCTGCTTCTCCCTCTCCCACTCCCTCTGCTGGTGTTCCCTCTCTCACTATGTCTCTCTCTGTCAAATAAATAAATAAAATCTTAAAAAAAAAAAGCAATGTATGCTATATAGAAATTTTTCATGAAAGAAGAGTCAATCGATGCAGTAAACTTCACTGTTGTCTTATTTTAAGAAATTGCCGCAACTACCCCAACCTTCAGCAACCACCACTCTGATCAGTCAGTAGCCATTCGTATCGAAGCAGGACCCTCCACCAGCAAAATAAACAAATAAATTATATATATGTATGTAGTTCTTAAGTTTGGTGTTAATGGTTTCATGGTGTCTTTTTTTTTTAGCATTTCACAGGTAAAATGGCATGTGTGGTTTGCTTTAAATGCTGTAGAAAGAAAGACAAGAAAGAAAAAGGAGCATGTTAACTCGTGGCAAAATCTTGATAATTTGGGTATTAAAGTTTTCATTATAGTTCTTTTGTAACTTCAATATACTTAAAGTATTTTTTAAGTATGATGGCTCCACTGACAGAAATTACCTGGAGGGACAGACAGCACATTTTAATTTAGAAAACATCTGGCCTTGGGTCGCCTGTATACATTGTATGTATACAGATAATATATTGTATATGTATACAGTATAATAGATATGTATATAATATATATATGACTTACTGAAAATTCAGATGATGATTAGCATTTTTTAGTAGTAAAATTTTTTTTTCATTAAGATATGTACATTTTTAGACATAGTGTTATGTCATACTTAATAGAGTACATTATAGTGTGAACATAACTTTTATGCATTGGGAAACCAAAAAAATTGACTTGATTCACTTTATTGCAACATTTGCTTTATTGTGATGGTCTGGAACTGAACCTTCAATATCTCCAATGTATGCCTGCACAAATGTGTCGAGATGCTAGAGGATAATTCAATACAGAACAATAAAAGACTGACCAGAATACTGACTAATTTACAACTGAAAATTCCCATTTGCCATCTATGTACACTGTCTTGCAACAAGATACTTAGTACAAAAATAGATATTACATCTCCAGTATAAGAATAAATCATTTAGGTGACTGTGTACCTCTATTCTAAAGACAGATAGATGAACATTCAAAATCTTCCTAATTCTCAGGCTTTTCTCAAAAACCTATGTACATGGAGATTATAGTCAATCTTTTGACAAAGACTTCAACACTAAACAGTATTGTCATTACAAATCAGGGTATGGTACTTTGTTTCACACATCTCGGTAACATGTCTATCAGTCACATGTTAATCTTTCTTAGTTTAGTTACAAAAGGGTAAACTTATCTACCAATTCTGGGACATTTTATCTAAAAATTTATGTATTGAGTATAGAAATATACAAACAGCTCTTTATTTGACTAATGACAGTAATGATACTGGGAAATGTGAAGTAGGAAGTAGTTTCCAATAAGTCACATATTTGTATTATTCGACAGCCATGAATAATTCCCAGAATTGTGATTTTTATACTGCATCAAATAGCTGTTTGTCTTCTACCATGTAGGGATACTGTGATTCTGTGCTGATCTCTAGGAATAGATAACTTATTTAAGCACATATGTTTAAAACAAGCTTTGTCCTCATGAAATAGAGACTTGTCCCTTTAAATAATGAAGTTTATACTTGAATATATGAAATATAAACTTCATTATTTAAAGCAGAAGATATAAAAGATATATAGGAACACATACACTGATTTTTGATGAAGTTCATGTCGATATGCTAAATCCCAACTCATTGAAAATAATATTTTGAAGTAACACCAAAAGTAGAGACATGATAAAGCAATTTGCGTGAATGGAGAATAGTAAGTAAATCAAGTCAAAAGCCACTTCCAGCAACATAAATATATATATTTTTTAATTTGCTTGATTGAATTCATCCTTATGCTACCACTTGAGAATTCCAAACCTTGAAACTGAAGCAGAAATCTGGAACTTAATTTGGGAAAATGTGCAGGGTAATGGATATAATGAAGGATAATCCTGTGATGTCCCAAATTTTATATTGGCTTTAAATTGTTTAGAAAGTATGAATTTTGAGAGATAATGAAATGCATTCAATTTAGAAAGTAGTATGTAAAATAACTATAGTAATCATATTAGTAAAGGGGAACTAAACAAAATACTATGAAATACTTTTTGTGAGAGAGAGAGAGAGCGTGTGCACGCAAGTGGGGGGCAGGCGGAAGCAGAGGGAGAGGGTGAAAGAGAATCTTAACCAGGCTCCACACTCAGTGCAGTCCAACATGTGGATCTCATGACCCTGAGATCATGACCTGAGCTAGAATCAAGACCCAGATGTTTAACCAACTGAGTCACCCAGGCACCCCTGAAATATTTTTGGACTACAAAAAAATTTAGTTTCTAGTCAAGATCCATACATACTTCAGGAATTCAATATTCAAAAATTAAAAAGGAGCTTATTTATTTCACAATTATCAAATAGTTTTGATAGTCTAAATATGACAGCAGTACTATTCTTGGTACAGCATGTATAGCAATGAATAAAACAGGCAAACTGTCTGATTTGTGGTCTCTAATGAGAGGAGATAAAGAGTAAGTGATTCAATATTAAACACATAGACATTGGTGTGTTCAAGGAGCAGTAAATAATCCAATATGATTGGAAGGTAGTGATGACAATAGAACAGTAGACTTAGATACAGTTGGGAAGGTAATCAGGTAATCATAAAAACACTGGGGTTTTACAACATTGTTAAGTAATTATAAGTGATACTGGAAGCCATTAGAAAGTTTTGAAAAAAGACAAAATGAAGGTAGATTACATTTTTAAGTCTCTCTGGATGTTCTGTTGAGAAAAACCTCTATGTAACTAGGAGCAGAATCTTAGAAGATGTTTAGAAGACTATTGAAGAAAAAATCAAGGACACAGGTATGTTACAATATGATAGAAGGGAAAGATGATAAAAAGTAGTTAGATTCTAAAAATGTTTTGACATCAAAGAACAATATTTCTCATCTCACCGAAAAGAGTTATGGAAAAGGCAGCAGTCACAGATGAGATCACAGATGATTGGTCTGGGGAATACAAGATGGGTTTGCCCTTAACTGAAAAGGGAGAGACTGAAGAACAAGGAGATTAAGGGAAGGGAAGAATAGGAGTTGAGTTCATAATATCTTAAATTTATGATGACTGTTAGAACTCTAAATGGAGGCATTCAGTATGTTGTTGATATATATGAAAGCTACAGTTCAGAATATGAGGCAAAGCCAGGAATATAAATTTGATAGTCATCAATATAATCATATTTAAAGCAATGAAACTGCGTGATATCATCAAGAGAGTGAAGGTAGCAAGAAAAATGAAGAATTTCAAACACTGAGGCTAGAGCCCTCAAATTTTATGGATAAGAAAAGAAAGTAAAGATATCTGAGAACAAAAAGACTGAAAGATAAGAAGTAAGACAGAATATACGGTGTCCTAATAAGTCAAATGAAGAAATTATCAAATGAAAGCGTCAAATGAAAAATTTGTCAACAATGTCAGATGTAATTAACAATACCAGAGGGAATGAAGATATTCAGAGAATGTTTAAAAATTTCAATGATATATTCTGAGATTTACTACATTTTTAAACATCAGGGAGGGCTTATGTAAACCAAAAGCATGCACAAGAATGCTCATAGAAGATTTACTTAAAATTGAAACTAGAAATAACCCCAATTTCCCTCAGTATTAGGATGGATAAATAAAATATAACGTTTGCACAACGGAATTCTATGCAATAACCATAAAGTAAAACAATAATAACAGAAAGAATTAACCACATATAGGCACATGAATCTCACAGACACATGAGGAGTAAGAGAAGTCAGAAAAAAGACTACATAGTGTTTGATTCCATTCATGTGGAGTACAGTTAGGTAAAATCCATCTATTGTTAGAGATATTTTGATTGATATTGATTGATTGATTTATTGATTTTAGAGAGAGAGAGAGAGCCGGGGGAAGGGTAGAGGGAGAGAGAATCTCAAGCAGATTCCCCGCCAAGCATGGAGCATGGTGCAGGACTCGATCTCATAACCCTGAGATCGTGACCTGAATTGAAATCAATAGTCCGACACTCAGACTGAGCCACCCAGGTGCCCCTATTGTTAGAGATATTTAAATCGTGGTTACCTTGAAGATAATGGTAGGGGGAATGAGGAAGCCTATTGAGGTGCTGAAAACAGCCTATATCTTGATCTGGGTATTGGAGAGATCTATCTAAAAAAAGATAAGTTTGTATATTTATACACAGATGTGTTATAATATACAAATTATATATTAATTACATATTTATATACACATATATACTTTATATAACTATATATATAGTAATGATCTGCTGACATAGACCAAATTTCACTGGGAAAAATCAAAATAATCAAAGGGACGCTCAACACTACCTATTGATGTCTGTACCAAATAATTCTACCTTCCCTTTTGTAATTATAGAGGTTTTTACACTCATGTTTAAAGCCAAATCTACCAACTTTGCAGCAGATTTCATTTCCTCTAGTTTATTCAATAACTTCATTCCAGCAATTCTTTCTTCTCTACCCTTACCTTAGTCATAAAGTCTATATTAAAACAAATCGAAACAGATTTTACTCAATGATTCAGTTGGTGAGAAGTGAAAATATAGTGGAAACAGTAAAAGGTGGAGAAGTTTGAGTTTCAATTTGTAGATTGGAACACTGTTAGATTTTAAATAGTTCATTTGAGACAAGAGAGTAGTGTCGTTTTAGAAAATAAATTACATAATAATGTAATATGTGTAGTTGCTCTTGAAGTTAATGAGAACAGAATGCATGATGTTACACCACCCTAATGACATATATGACCTTTACATTTCTATACACTCAGTTGTAAAAAACTTCAATACCAATACTAATGCACCACAAAATCTGCCCAAGAAAAATTAAGGTCTATTCCAACAAATACGATTATTATAAAGTAAAATGGGTTTTTTCCAAAAATTTTATTTATTTATTTATTTATTTATTTATTTATTTATTTATTTAAGAGAGAGAGAGAGCACAAGCAAGGGTGGGGGAAAGGGCAGAGGGAGAGGGAGAAGCAGACTCCCCACTGAGCAGGGAGCCCGGTATAGGATTCCATCCCAGGACCCCATGATCATGACCTGAGCCGGAAGCAGATGCTTAATTGATTGAGCCACCCAGTTGCCCTGTAAAATAGTTTTTATGGTAAAACATGAGTTATGGCCTCCTAAGTATTTGTACCAATTTCTCTCATGTTTCCTAATCTTCTGAGTTGTGCCTTTGGTTTCTTGTTGTTTAGATTTTGTGAACTCTAGGATGCATAGGATGCTGCCATCTTAAATACTCAAATAATTGAAAGAAAAAAATATTTACTTTTTTAGTCCATATTAATATTTAACCAATAAATTTCAGGTAATTTAAAATTTTATTCAAAAATGTAACAAATTAAATATTATATCCCTTTCCATGAGCTGTCCTGTTAATGAAGTATAATAGTTAGTTGTAGAGACTAAGTAAGGCCAGATTTTTTTTTTTTTTAAGATTTTATTTATTTATTTGAAAGAGAGAAAGAGCATGAGCAGGGTCAGGGGCACAGGGAGAAGCAGACTTCGGCTGAGCAGGGAGCTCGACATGGAGCTGTAACCCAGGACCCTGGGATCATAACCTGAGCTGAAGTCAGACACTTAATCAACTGAGCCACCCAAGCGACCCAAGGCCAGATGTTTTCTAAATTAAAATGTGCTGTCTGTCCCTCCAGGTAATTTCTGTCAGTGGAGCCATCATACTTAAAAAATACTTTAAGTATATTGAAGTTACAAAAGAACTATAATGAAAACTTTAATACCCAAATTATCAAGATTTTGCCACATGAGTTAACATGCTCCTTTTTCTTTCTTGTCTTTCTTTCTACAGCATTTAAAGCAAACCACATATGCCATTTTACCTGTGAAACGCTAAAAAAAAAAAAAGACACCATGAAACCATTAACACCAAACTTAAGTATTTTCTTGATACCAGTTAATAATCAATAATCAGTTTTTCTGTCATAAAAAAATTTCTCCATGTTTATATAAATGGGAATCCATGCCAGGTTCACACTACATTGCACTCAAAATTGTGTTTCTGAAGTTACTTGTATTCTAGATAATTTCCCCTCTACCTACCTATTCTTGTGTTTGTTGTTGTTAATGCCTTTAATTTATTATGGAAATCAAATTAGTTATCTTGAAGAAAGCATTATTCCTTGGATGTGTCTGTTTTTTGAGGTGTGCATTAAACTGTTCCTCTATCACTTGTTTTTCCATGTAAATGTGATTAGACTCTCCAATTTTGATTACATGCAGACCAAGTGTTTCAGCAAGGAGGCATAGAGATTGGTCTAATTGCTTGGAAAGCACACTAAGGCTGGTTGTCCCATCTTTTGGGATGTGAAAGTTGAAGAACAGATTTTGATGGTGCCAGCTTCATTTTTATATTTGTATAGTATCCCAATTAATTTTTCATGTCATGAGTTTTCCACTGATACCATGAATCAATTATTAAAATGAAATTTTTCTGCACTGACTTCGTTAGACAGCCATGATTAACACAAATTAATATTGAAAAAAGAATTCAATGTTTCTTTATTACTGAACATCATACTTTGAGACAACAGGAGTTGATTATTTCAAATGAAAATTTACATTGAGATTAATTATTGAATGTTTATACACTGACCTTAATTATTAATTTATGTTATTTTAAAGCTATTCTTCCCACTGCTTTCCCAGTCACACACACACAATGACTATGAATCCTTCTCTAAAAAATAAGAACACACAAAATACTATCATTAACTTATAGAGAGGAAGCAGTACTAAATACAACAGAAGTTTTAAGTGGCTAATTTTACATTGATTTTTACCAGGAGAAAGTACCCCTGGGAAAGCAGCAGAAGCCAGTGAAGCCTTATGGAGTCAGAGAATTCACATGCAGTATATGATTAGACTAGAGAGTTTTTATCATGATGCATTAAACATAAATTCTCTACAATAAATAACACAAGATACAATAGTGCTTAGCATAAATTGATTTGAGATCCAGTGATAATAAACGTTTTTCTTTTTTAAAAAATATTTTATTTATTTATTTATTTATTTATTTATTTATTTATTTATTTGATAGCGAGTGCACACAAGCAAGGCGAGAGGCAGGCAGAGGGAGAAGGAGAAGCAGGCTCCCTGTTGAACGGGGAGCCTAATGTGGGGCTTGATCCCAGGACCCTAGGATCATGACCTGAGCTGAAGGCAGACACTTAACTGACTAAGCCACCCAGGCACCCCTATTTTTCTAATTCTCATTTTATTTTCTATTCTGAAATGGCCTAAAGCATTTTTCTATGGTATATGTCTTAAATCTGTAAGACATAAAATGAGATGATAACAAAGATAAATGGTTTTTAAACATGTCTTTGAAATTCAAAATGATTTTTAAATTGTTTTCCAATCTATTGAGATATTACTAAAATATGACATATGTAAATTTAAGGTGTACAATGTGATTATTTGATACACACACACACACATATATATATACAAAAATGACTACCACAGTAAGGTTAGTATACATCTCCATCCCCTGACATAACTAATTGTGTGTGTGTGTGTGTGTGGTGATTTAACATTTAAAATATACTCTGACAATTTTCAAGTATATAATATGGTATTGTTAATTATAGTCACCATGCTATCCACTAGGTCCCCAGACCTTATTCATCTTATACCTAGAAGTTTATACCCTTTGACCAACGTGTCTCAATTTCCTCCATCCCCCATACTTTGGCAACCACCATCCTATTCTCTCTATGAGGCTGGCTCTTTTAGACTTGGCATATAAATGATATCCTACAGTATTTGCCTTTCTCTGTGTGAGTTATTTCAAATAGCATAACACCTTCAAGATTCATTCATGTAATTAAATTTGAATTTAGGAATTGTACTGCCTCTTATTTTGTTATTCCTTCACAGCACTGCTTTGGCTTTCTGGGACGTTTTCTGTTTCCATGCTTTTTTTTTTTTTTTAATTTTCTGTTTCTATGAAAAATGTCATTGATGTTTTGATAGGGATTGCATTGAATGTACAGATGACTTTGGAGAAGTACAGACATTTCAACAATATTAATTCTTTGGATCCAAGATCATGAAATACCTTTCCATTTATTTGTGTCTTCTTCAATTTCTTTTATCAAAGTCTAATAGTTTTCAGTGTATGAGCCTTTCACTTCTTGTTGAATTTATTCCTAAGTATTTTGTTGTTTTTAATGCTATCATAAGTGAGATTGTTTTCTTACCTTTCAGATAGCTCATTGTTCACTGAATATGTTTATTAGTTCTCAGAGTTTTCTGGTGGAGTTTTTAGGATTTTTTTATATAAGAGAGAACATCTTAGCAGAGACAATTTTACTTCTTCCATTCTGATTTCGATGACTTTTATTTGTTTTTTCTATCTGATTGCTCTGGCTAGGAATTCCACTACTGTGTTGAACAGGAGTAATGAAACTGAGTACTTTTGCCTTGTTTCTAATCTCAGCAGAAAGTATCCACCTCTGACTGTTGAGTATGATGTTAACTGGGCTTATCATATACGGTTTTTATTATGTTGAGTTTATTCCCTCTATACCCAAATTGTTAAGAGTCTTTACATGAAAGGATGTTGATTTTTGTCAATTGCCTTTACTGCATCTACTTAGATGATTATATAGTCTTCACTTTTAAGTATGTTAACGTGGAATATCACATTTATTGATTTGCATTTCTTGAACCATCCTTGTATCCCAGGGATAAATCTCACATGATCATGGTGGTTGATTCTTTTAATGTGTTGTTGAATTTGGTTTGCTAGTACTTTGTTGAAAATTTTTTTATCTATAGTCATCAGAAATATTGCTCTATATTTTTTAGTATTTTTATTTTATTGGCTTTGGTATCATGGTTATTCTGATGCCATAAAATGAGTTTGGGAGTTTCCAATTTTTTGGAAGAGTTTAAAGAGGACTGGCCTTAATTCTTCTTTAAATGTTTGGTTGCTTTTACCAAGGAAACCATATGGTCTTTGGTTTTAATTTATTGGAAGGTTTTTGATTGCAGATTCAGTCTCCTTACCTGTAATTGATCTGTCCAAATTTTCTATTCCTTCATGATTCAGTCTTAGTAGGTTCTGTGTTTCCAGAAATTTATCCATTTCTTGTATGTTATCCAAATTGTTGGCATATTATTGTTCATGATAGGATTTCATGAACTTTCATATTTCCCTGGTTTTGGTTGCATGTGTTCTTTTTCATTTCTGATATTATTTATTTGAGCCTCTCTCTTTTTTCTTTCTTAATCTAACTACAAGTTTGTCAACTTTATTTATCCATTCAAAAAACTAGGCCTTACTATGTTGATATTTCTTCTGGGTTTTTTTTTTTTTTTTTTTTGGTCCCTATCTTATTTGTTTCTGCTCTGATCCTTGTTATTTCCTTCCTTTGTCTAATGTTGGCCTAGTTTGGGGTTTTTTGTTGTTGTTCTTTAAGGTATTAGGTTGCTTTTGTTGTGATATTTCCTTCTTAATGTAGGCATTTATCACTACAGACTTGTCTCTTAGAACTGCTTTTGCTTACTCCATGTTTTGTTGTGTTCCATTTGCAATTTCGTTTGTTTCTACATTTTTTTAAAATTTCTCTTTTGATTTCTTCTTTGATCCATTGATTGTTCAAGAGTGTGTTGTGTAATTTCCAAGTATTTGTGGACTTTCCAAGTTTCTTTTGTTTTTGATTTCTGGTTTCATTACACGGTCATTGGAAAAGATCTTTGGTTTGATTTCAATTTTTTTTACATTTGCTTAGGCTCCTTTTTTGTGACCTAACATGTGATATATCTTGGAGAATGTTTCCTGTGAGCTTGAAAAGAATGCATATCCTGCTGCTGTTCAGTGGTATGCTCACTCATTGCCGATAGTTATAAAAAATGGCACAGAGACTTTGGAAGACAGTTTGTGGTTTATTACAAAACTAAACTAACTCATTATAAGATCCAGCATCAGTTTGGATGGTAGAAATAATTTTTCAATGAATATTTGTATACAAGACTCTGTATACAAATATATTTTCATTTTTTATTTTTCTTTTACAGAAAAAGTTCCTAGGTCATAATGGAAAATCAATGCTCAGTTTTTTAAAATAATTTTAATCCATTTTCCACATTGGATTAATCATTTTACATCTTCAATAATAAGGTATGAGGTTCCAGTTCTTCCATACCTTCCATGCCTATAGCTTTTTAAATCTGTCTTCTTTATTATAGCCATTCTAATGGTATGAAGTAGTTTAATTTGCATTTCCTTGATGACTACTAATGTTGAGTGCAATTTCATTGCTTATAGGTCATTTGCATATTTGGAGGGGAGAGTGATTATTGAAATATTTTCCCATTTTTTTACTTGTATTACTACTATAGTTATTATTGAGTTGTGGGAGTTCTTTAAATACTTTGTGCATTATCAAATCTGATATATTATTGGTAGATTTCTTTCCCAGAGTCTGGGACTCATATTTTCACTTTCTTAAGTCATGTTTTTTTTAAGCATAAAGCTTTTGAATTTTATTGAATTCCAAATTATAATTTCTTAATCACTTATGCTTTTGGCATTGTATCTAAAAAATATTTGCCTAGTCCAAGGTTATAAATATTTACTATATTTTCTTGTAAGCCCTTTAAATTTTAGCTGAGACATTTAGGTCTATGATCCATTCAAGACAATTTTGGTGTATGATGTGAGGTTTGAGTCTAAATTTATCATTTTACAAGTGGATATCCAATTGTCTCATAACTAATTGTTGAAAGACTTTCCCAACACATTGCCTTCATACTACTGTTTAAAATCAATTAACCACAAATGGGAGGATTCATTTTTTATTTACTCTCAATTCTATTTCATTGATTTATATGTCTGTCCTATGCTGGTACCACAATGTCTTGATTACTGTAACTGTGTAGGAAGCTATGAGACTCCAGTGTTTAAACCTTCACACTCCATTCTTTATTATCAAGGTCTTTTGCCTATTCATGGTACTTTGCATTTCCATACAAATTTTAAGAAGTTTGTTCATTTCTGGAAAAAGAAAAGAATGAAAGAAAACCTGCTGAGATGTTAATAGAGATTTCATTGAATTTATAGATAACTTTAGATAGAATAACCAACAGACTAAGACTCATAATCTTCCAATCCATGACCATAGATTGTCTTCTTTTATTTAGACCTTCTTTAACTTCTTTCAGCTTTTTTTTTAAGTTTTGAATGCATAAGCCATGTGCTCCTTTTATAAAATCATTTTTAAACATTTTATTTTCTTTGATGCTTTTGTGAATGGAATTGTCTTAATTTCATCTTTGGATCATTTATAATATATAGAGATATAATTGATTTTTGTACATTTGTCTCATATCCAGTAAAGTTGCTAAACCATTTTATTAGGTTCGGTTATTGTTGCTTTCATGTTTGGATCGCTTATGGTTTTTACATTTGGGATTAATGTGTAAGTGAATAAGGCAATTTTACTTCTTCTTTTACACTCTCAACAATTGCAGTTCTTTTTCTTGCCTGATTGTATTGTCAGAATCTTTAGTTCAATGTTGAAATGGATGGTGAGAATAGATATCCTTGCCTTGTCCTTGATTTTAAAGGGAAGCATTCAGTCTTTCACCAAGTATGAAGTCAGTTGTAGTTTTGTAAATGCTGTTTATCAGACTGAGGAAATTCTATTCTAAGTGTTTTGAGCATTTTTTTTAAAAAATCACAAATGGGTGTTGAATTTTGTCAAACGATTTTTCTGATTCTATGGAAATGATCATGTGCTTTTCCATCCTTTAATCTAGCATTATGGTGTATTACATTAATTCATTTTTGGATGAATCAATCTAACATATATGGGACAAATCCATTTAATCATAGACAATGTTTTCACCCTTTCTACGTTTTTAGAAAAGTTTTTGTATTGTGTAGAAAAAGTTTACTATTGTTATTTTTCAAAAAATTTTTATAGAATTATGATCCTGGATTTTCTTTGTGGAAGAATTTTAATTATTAATTCAATTTCTTATATAGGACTATTCATATTTCCTACATTTTCCTAAGTCAGTTTCAGTAACGTGTATCCTTCTACAATTTGTCCATTTCCTCTAAGTTCTCTTATTGGTTGACATATAGTTTTTTATACATTTTCTTATCAACTTGGAATTATACTGATAATGTAAAAGAACCAACCTTTGGTTTTACTGACTTTTTCTGTTTCATATCTTATTGATTTCCCCACTATTCATAGTATTTTTTTTTTCTTCTATTTGCTTCGGGTTAGTTTGCTGTCCTTTTTCTTGTTTATTCAGGGGAAGCTTAGGTTAGTGATTTGAGATCTTTCTTCTTTTATTTATTTTTTTTAAGATTTTATTTATTTATTCGACAGAGATGGAGACAGCCAGCAAGAGAGGGAACACAAGCAGGGGGAGTGGGAGAGGAAGAAGCAGGCTCATAGCAGAAGAGCCTGATGTGTGGCTTGATCCCATCATGCCGGAATCACGCCCTGAGCGGAAGGCAGACGCTTAACTGCTGTGCCACCCACGCGCCCCAAGATCTTTCTTCTTTTAAAAAATGATCAGTTTATTATGAATATCTTCAATGTTATGACGTCATGCATATAGATTAGGTCAAGAATTGTGTACTTAAGGTTAGAGTTGTATCTTCTAGTTCTTACAAAGTTCAAAGGGAATCAGTTGTACAGTAGTGACTCCCCTCTCCTATTCATTTTACCTCTTTTGGTTTCCACTATGCTCTCCCATTCTTGCCCAAATGAGCTCAGGGCTTTCAATGAAGCTTTACCTGGTTGAGATGATCAGCACATTCAAATATCTGTTCTTTGGTTTTTCTTTATTGGGGTTAATACATCTGAATTCAGCTTATTTTTCCCCCTTCTCATACAACTACAAATATATTTCAATGATTTATTTCCATAGTGCCACAATCTGGATGCACAGAACTGAGAAACATGTATGTAGAACATTTGAAAGAAAATGAGACCAATTACACTGAAAAATCACCTGCTTTTAGCAAGTTTCTTTTTTGCTTTTATGATAAAAATGTCTGTATCTTTGATTACTTAAAACTGCATTTCCTAGTGTTCCCTCCCCTTTAGTATTCCAGGCTGATAAATTTCAAAAAGAGGAAAAAATATTAGTATTTTCTAAGCTCTAGGAAGAGAAACATTGCAAGTAAAAAAAAAAAGTCTTTGTTTTTATATTCAACACTACTATTTGTTATTTGAAATTCATGTAAAATATGCATGTTAAAATTTATGTCTATGGAGACTACTTTGTAATCAGTTCAAAATGTCAGATTAATTTTTTCAATTAAATGTTACTGTAGCCTGTTAAGTTCTAGGTATTTTACCTGATATGGAAACACAAAGCTATAATTCCGATTAAGGAAGAAAGGAGCCACAGATATGTTTGATTTTGTACTCCAACAAAATAATTGTAAAATAGTATTTGTTTTTTCTTTTGCTATGCATTTGAAAATGTAATGCTTATTTGTCTAAAGTGGTTACAACAAAGCACAAATATTTTTAATTGTTAAACTTTTCCCAATATTAAGGGATTTTATTCTTGAACATCAGAGGTAGATGTATGTGCTTGGCTGACAAGAATAATGCAAATTTTTATATGCAAAATACCAATTGCCAGATGTGCTTTATCTATATTAGATGGAAGATGAATATAAATGAGGTCAAGTACTCAATGTGCATAGCATGACATTTCAAAATGTTTCTATTCACATATCTTGTTTTCAGTAACATTTTAAACCTGTCACTTAGTAAAATTAAATGACATTCCCTAAGGCGTCATTATTTTAGAACCTGCAAAGGGAGAATACTCATTTAGTTATCTCTTTTTAAATTAGTAATATTGAAGAGAAGGTTACATCATTGTTTAAAATTCAGGGGTAAAAATAAAGGAAATTTCATTGGCAAGATCGTGAAGTATAATTTTAATTTCATGAATCTAGATGTTTGCAATAACTAAAATTTATGATAAAAATGAGATATGCTTATATTGACTGGTGTATCTTCAAAAAAAATTAAAAGCATATGTCTCTAACCAAAGAAAGCACAGAGTTTGTTTTAAATATTGATGTGGTGATAATAGATGCATGTCAGTCTAGAAGAAACAAAGCTATTGTCAGCAGTGAAGCATCATAAAAATAATTGTTACAAAAACCATTTTAATGTAAAATCATTATGAAACTACTACCTCTTTCATCATCTGCCAAGTTTTTGAAATTGTTAAATTATAATAATCCAGGGAATGACAGACTCATCAATAATTGAGAAATTTCATAAATTGCATATAAATGATGTGTGAAGAACAGGAAAAAATAACATTGAACTTTGGAAAATAGAGTAAAAGTAAAACTTTTACTGATGCCATCTATTTAATAATTATTATGTGCCAAGCACTATGATACATAATATATGTAGATTATTTCTAATAATTAAAACATTGCTGAAGATGTGTGTCCTCTTCTAAGGGTGAAAACAATTTGCTTATTATCACTTACTGGCAGTTGGAAAATGAAGGTTTGAACTGAGGTTACCAAACAAAATTCATGGAAACAATTCTTCAGGTCACAGATGTCACCACCATCTAATTATTTCATTATGGACCTGAAAAATATTACTCATTTAACAAATATATTTTTTAATGTCTTCTTTGTGCTAGTCATTAATCAAGGATTTGGGAGAAAAGAGTGGATAAACAGACAAAACCCCATGTCTTAATTGGGCTTATATTCTAGTAGAGATAGTCATATAACACAAAAATAAGAAATAAAACAGAATATATAAAATGTCAGGGTGCCTGTGTGGCTCAGTTGGTTAAGCATCCCACTCTAGATTTCAGCTCAGTTCACAATCTCAAGGTCATGAGATCAAGCCCCACGTCAGACTCCATGCTGAGCATGGAGCCTGCTGAAGATTCTCTCTCTCTCACTCTCCCTCTACTTGTCCCAGCTCTTGTGCTCTCTCTCTTCCTCTCTTAAAAAAAAAAAAAAGAATATATAAAATGTCAAATTGGGATCTTATGGAAGGATGGTCAATTTTAATTAGAGTAGCTATGGAAAGACTCACTCAGACAATGGTTTTGCACAAAATCTGAAAGAGCTAAGAGAGTTCACAGGAATTTTATCTGGAAAAATAGAACTCTAGCATGAGGAAATAACAAGTAAAAGCACTTTGAGATCATAATATGTTTATATTTTTGAGTACATGCTAACTTGCGTAATTACATTGCCATAAAACCGCCATCAACTTTTCATCTCATTCATAATAAGAATCAAAAACTTTATACCAACTGTATTCCTCCTGTATGTATCACCTCTTTGCCTACAAGTTTCCTTTTTCCACATTTCTCTATAGCTACAATTACCTCTTTCAGTCTCAAGGATCACTTGAACTTCTCTGTTGAGGGTAAACCATAGATAACAAGGGAAAAAACAGAAAGAATACTTAATAAGGCACTCAAAGATGATAGCTGCTTGGACCAGCATGGTAAAAGTATAAATGGTAATAGAAGTGGTTGGATCCTGAATATATTTTGAAGAAATTGCCCACAAAATGTTCTGATTGACTGGTTGTGGAGAATAAAACAGTCAAAAACAACTCCAGGGTATTTGGTCTACAAAACCAGAAGGAAGAAGTTGCCACTTACTAAGTGAGAAAAGAAAATAAATAGAGTAAATTTGGGTGAAATATCAGGAGTTTGATTTTCAATATCTTTGGTAAGCATATTAAACATTGGAGGTATTAAATTAGCATAAAT
The DNA here is from genome assembly GCF_024610735.1 of Ursus americanus. Taxonomy (NCBI): domain Eukaryota; kingdom Metazoa; phylum Chordata; class Mammalia; order Carnivora; family Ursidae; genus Ursus; species Ursus americanus. The sequence continues at coordinate 60,970,486 of NC_142139.1, forward strand.
GAGTCTGCAGTTCAGATAAAAGTCTCAGATGGTTGATATAAACTCAGGAGTCTGTTTCAATAGGTTTTTTTATTATTTAGGTATGGGAGGGCCAACATTATTAGATATGGTAGATAAGGAGGTGACTACCATTGATACTTTAACGATACATGGATACATGTATCCATGTTTATGATACAAATCCAGTTTATGATACAAATCTTAAAAGAGAGGGAATACATGTCATACCATGGAGGGGGGCTACATGGGGAAATACCAGTATCAGTCATGAGGCAGAGGGAAAGAGAGGAGCCATGGGCAAGAGACTTTATTGTGGTTTCTTTGAGAAAGAACAGGTAAGATAGGTAAGCAAACTTAGTACTCACTAATTTGAATTTCAATAGGCTCTGGGGCATAAGGTCTGTCTCTAGTTGTCTGATGTCTAGTCCTGGGGTTATTAAGGGAACTGCCTAGTGGCCTAGGGTGTGTGAGCCTGAAATAGAAGGTAGGTGAGAGTGTAGACTCTGTATTTGTTGGTTTGTATTTGAAAGTGTACCCCTGGATGACAGACTCCTCTCAAAGAAAGGGATGATGAGGGATGCAAGAAGCCAAAGCAATGCAACTCACAATACGGAGTGTCTAGCATATGCATGTAGGGCAGATGTTAAAGCATCAAGTTTACATATGTTAGGAACATGTTTGATACAGAGTTGACACTGATAGGTGGCATTTGAAGCCATGATTATGAATATCTTTAAAGTAGAAATGAAAAGCAAAGTACTTAAAATGATTGGTAAATAGGTAGAAGTTGATGCTGTAGGAAAATCCTCAGGGTAAAGTGGAGAAAGAAATTCAAGGAAAAGGTAATGACCTTTTTGATTGATTAACCACTTTGATAACAGCTTCAGATAAGTAGTGGAATAGAAACACTATTTTTTTTTTTTTTTTTTAGAATTCAAGAGTAAATGGGGGAGAGATAACCACGATTGAAATTATCTAGTCTAAGGAGCAGAGAGAAAAATAAATTAATAAAAATCAACAGATCCTCAAAGACCCATGGGACACCATCAAAATTATCAATAGGCATATAATGGGAGTGCTAAAAAGCGAAAGAAAAAAAGGGAATGAAAAGAATATTTGAAAAAAAAAATCACAGGAAATTTCCCAAATTTGATGAAAAACATGAATGTACACACTCAAAAAGCTCAATAAATTCCAGATAAGATACATTTAAAGATATCTATACTTAGACACAATGCAATCAGACCATCGAGAGCTAAAAAATCTAAAAAGAAAAGACCTTCAAACCAGCAAGAGAGGTGACTCATCTTGAGAGAGGTGGCAAGGAATCTTCAATAAAATTGAGAGCTGAATTCTCACCAGAAACCCTGGAGGGTTGATGTATTTCAGGTGGTGAGATGATATACTTAAGCCTTGAAAGAAAAAGTATAGCAACAAAGAATCTTATATCCAGCAAAAGTATTCTTCAAAATATAAAGAGAAATGAAAATATTCCTAAGTCAACAAAAAAATGAGAGAATTTATCAATTGTATTGCCAGTTAAATCCTACTTGATCATGGTATATATATATACGGTATATAGATTTGATTTCCTGGTATTTTCTTGAGATTTTTACATCTACATTTACAGAGGATATTGGCCTGGTACCCTTCTTTTTTTGTGATGGCTTTGTCTTTGTTATCAAGGTAATAATAAGAGCCTCACAGAATGAGTTAGCAATTGTTTCCTCTCTTCCTAATTTTTGAAAGAGCTTGTTAAAGATTGCCATTAATTCTTTGAGTGTTTGGTGAAATTCAGCAGTAAAATTATCTAGTCCTTTTTATTGTAGGGATTTTTAAATCACTAGTTCAATGAGTTTACTGGTTATTGGACTATCCATATTCTATTTCTCCTTGAGTTAGCTTTGATATTTCGTTCTTCCTAAAAATTTGTCCGCTTTATCTTGGTTATCCATTACATTGGGATACAATTGTTCACAATGTCCTGTAATCCTTTTGCTGAAAGTTTGGTAGTAGTGTCCCACCTTTCATTCCTAGTTCTAGTAATTTTAGTCCTCTCTCTTTTTGTCTTTAGTCAGTGTAGCTAAAGATTTGTCTTTTTTCTTTAAATTTTTACAAAGAATCAACTTTTGGTTTAGTGATTTTCTCTATTATTTTTCTATTTTCTATTTCATTGATCTCCATTTTAATCTATATTATCTCCTTTCCCTGCCGCCTTTCTGTTTAGCATTTTTTTAATTTATAAAATTAGGATATTATTGATTTGAGATCTTCTTTTTAATATTCAGGTTTATAGCTGTAAATATACCTCTAGGCATAGCTTTTGCTGAAGCTCATATGTTTTAGCATGTTGGATTTTCATCTTCATTTATCTTGAAGCATTTTCTACATTTCTTTATGATTGTTTTTAACCCAATGGGTATTCAGTTGTGTGTTATTTAATTTTCACCTATTTTATAATTTCCTAAGTGCCTTTGTTATTTATTTCTTATTTCATTCCATTGTCCTGAGAATAAAATGGACAGGAGCAGAAACCCCAAATATAGTATATATTATTACCAAAATTCAAAGCCACACAGCACACACTGGACTTCTTATTTGGTAGTAGGAGAAAAAGAGATACAACTTGTTCTCCACCTTAAAATTTATGCACTGTCCTGCCCAGGTCTAATGAATTCCTAATTTTTATACTGGTGAGTCAGAGTCCTAATTCTTTGAGAGGTGTATCTTCTGTTCTCTGGCAACCATGTCTTTTAGTAGGGTATCTAGGATGCTTCTTCACCTGTCCAATTAGCATTATGTCATCAATTAGTGCATTGGTGTAACATTGTGAAGAAAGCTTAGCTGTTTAAAGCTGTATAGATTCTTTTGTGACATGGACAAAGCAGTTACCATAGTCCTGAAGCAAAATAGTAAAGGTCTATTTCTATATTTGCTATGGAAAGTTGAAGTGGTTTTGTATCCCCACTGATCGGATTTCCAGAGGGAAACATTCACCAAATCAATGTTGAATGTCATGTACCAGAGGTTATGTGGCTCTCTTGCAATAAAAATAATACATCTAGTGCAGCAACTGATTGATATTACTGTGTGGTTAATTTTATGGTAGTCCATCATCTGCCATCATGGCCCACATATTTTTTTTTAAGATTTTATTTCTTTATTTGACAGAGAGAGAGAGAGAGAGAGAGACAGCCAGCGAAAGAGGGAACACAAGCAGGGGGAGTGGAAGAGGAAGAAGCAGGCTCCCAGTGGAGGAGCCTGATGTGGGGCTCAATCCCATAACGCCAGGATCACGCCCTGAGCCGAAGGCAGACACTTAACGACTGAGCCACGCAGGCGCCCTATGGCCCACATATTTTTGCAGAAGCCAGGGAGGTGAAGTAAATGGGAAATGTGATAGATGCTATTATCCCTGCATTTCTCAAGTCTTTGATGAGGGTGTTAATACCTGGAATTTCTTCAGGAATTCTGTATTACTGCTTATTTACTCATTTGATTATATGAAAAGGGAAGCTAGTTTCAGGGGCTTGTACTCGAACTCTTACTATAATGACTCTCACTCAGGTCAGGGAACCAAGGTAATTTTATACCAACTGCTAAGAATATTTATCAGAATTATCCGTTTGAAAATAGAGGGGAAAGAAATGGGGTAAGTCGGCAGATTCATCCGATGCACTATGAAATGAACGCAAATCAAAACCACAGTCAGAGGGGCGCCTGGGTGACTCAGTCGGTTAAGCATTTGCCTTCGGCTCAGGTCATGATCCCAGAGTCCCGGGATGGAGCCCTGCGTCTGGCTCCCCGCTCGGTGGAGTGCCTGCTTCTCCTTCTGCCCTTTACCCTGCTCGTTGCTTGCTCTCTCTCTTAAATAAATAAATAAAATCTGTTAAAAAAAAAAAAAAAACCTACAGTTATCACCTGGCCTCCTTAATCTCTGAATCAAACAGAAGATTATAGTGACATTTTGTGTCCTATGAAGGTGTCATTTCTATGTGGTTCTCTCTTTCAGTCCATATCCCTCTGTCTAAATTCCTAGATGTTTCCTTGGAAAAAGTTTGGAATAATATGTACTACCTATGCATGTGGTGACATTTCAACTCTTTCCTTAAGAAGTCCCAGCCTCTTCTTGAATGTACTCTGGATCAGTGAACTGACATGGATCTGTTAATTTAGATGAAACACAATGATTTTGCACAGTGAAAGGTATGCCAGGTCATTTCTCATGGATGTGGACTTTTTTCTTACTATAGAAAACAAAGAATATCATATTTGACTGTTTACTTGCTTTACCCCCTGAAAACACCATGAGTTTTTAGCCAACACCATCAATTCCTGCAAATAATGAATCTTGAAAGCCTCTTCAGCCTTCCTACCCACTGTGATAATTATGCCCACCGTGTATCTGATTCTGCCACATTGCTTCTGCTATTCTTAGATAAATAAATAAATAAATAAATAAATAAATAAATAAATAAATAAAATTCTGCCACATTGCTTCTGCTATTCTTAGATCTCATAATCTCTGTCATTCCTGTTGATATCAGGCATCCAGCTCTATGGAAGAATCCCCTACAATCAGTCCAAGTTTGATTATCTTTAAGACAATAGAGCAGTCTCACCAAAGAATTTTTTATTTCTGTAAAACAGGAAGCATCTTCTGAGCCCACCCTTGAGAAGGATAACCAGATCCAATATTTCCATCAACCTTTACAAAACTAGAGCAAGGTATTTCTATCGTATCTGCTCCATTGTTTAAACCAACGTCGAGGGACACCTGGGTGGCTTGGTGGGTTCAGCGTCTGCCTTCAGCTCAGGTCATGATTCCAGGATTTGGTATCAAGTCCCGCAGGGAGCCTGCTTCTCCCCCTGCCTGACGCTCCCCCTACGTGTGTGCTCTAGCTCGCTCTCTCTCTCTCCCTCTGACAAATAAACAAAATCTTAAAAAAATAATAATAAACCAACTTCTAGTTCAGGCTTCAAGGAACCACTCTAGAAAATTATAACCAATTTTTAGGATCCTTGCCAAAACACTGAATCCTATTATAAGTAACATGCCTTCACATCAGTGAATTTTCCTGTATCTGGCTTTATATCCTATACCACTTTAGCCTGATTCATTAAAATTTACCACTCTTTATGTTCCCAAATTTCATAAATACATGTTCCCAAATTTTACCAGTACATGTTCCCAAATTTTTATCAGTACATATTAACCAAGCCATATAATTCCTTTAATATGTAGTCAGTCATTTCCAGATCAGGACTTTGCTTCCACATTGTACTTAAGTTTTATTCTGTTATCAAGCTGTTGTTATGTGGATGAGTTCTGAGGAGAAAAAGCATTACTTCCTGAGGTATTTCTTTATATGAGGACATTACATTGTATCCACTGAAGGGGAGGCTTTCCTTTCACAGTAAGGAAGAAGAGGCCGTTCCTACCGGGTGGTAGGATTCAGGAGAATTAGTGTTCAAGACTTTCAGTCCCAGCCAATTGCCCCTATACTATGTGTCCAAGTTCCACTCATCTCCCATCAGGACCCTAACTTTTACAGAGGATACCTGATAAAGATGGTCAGTTTATGTTGACCATTCTTAAAATCAAATCACAGGAACAGTTCTGACTGAGGAAAATGAAGTTGTTCCCTAAATATGCAATGGATGCCTTCTGATCTTCAGAGTCTGCCAAAAATTTTGAACCCATCCTTTTTTTTTTACACATTCTCCATGACTGTGAGAGCTACGACTTCTCTCATACTGCTTCACTGCTGGAGTTATTCAATCTCCCAGTATCCTTCCTTCACCTAACCTCATCCAAATTGACTCCAGGTAAAGGGTTAAGGTTACATATTTTGTAATGTGGTATCTATTATTTTTAGACAAGTGGAAAGTAAAACTCAAAAACTTGACCCTGAATGTCTTCTTTTTAGAATAATCTCCAGTGTAAAATTTTATAGCCTGGCTTGCCAATAAAGAAAAGCTTGATATGAGGTTATTAATTAGTGATTCTTTTTATAAGGGGCATAATCCCAAGGCAGTGAGAGTGAGTGAGTGAATAGAAAAGCGAGAGAGGAAATGATGCCTCACAAAATCCAAGTGATGAGTTATTATAGAGGCTAATGTTTGACAATGAGCCACAAAAGAAACAGAGGGAGCTGCTTGGCTGGTTTAACAGCTCAGCCATAAAGGGCATCCTGGAATAACCTACAACAAGAGACTATTTCCGGGTCCATGATTCCTCCAGGCAATCTATCCTAGGATAGATAGGGAAAGAAGGAGGAAAGAGAATTTATCTGCCTGGATTCCTCCAGTCTTCTATTTCCAAACAGTCAAAGTTCACCCTAAAAGAAATGAAGCTTTTCACATTTCTGTATTATGTCATCTGTCTTATTTGGTGGATTCTTGGGAATTCAAGTGCCATAAGCTTCTGTGTGGAAGGAATAAGCTTCTGTGCTTATTTACGAAAACTGAACATTTGTTGTGACATCAGGTGAATATGAAATGTACAGAAAAAGGTCCTTCATAACAGTGTTCTGCCACATGACATATATGGACCAGTAGAACACCTCTGGCTAATGTCCTTGAAAACTGCCTCTCAAAAGGATAGCAGGAGTAATTGAAACTTGCCTTGAAGTCATAAATCAGTTTATATTCAGAGAAAATGCTGCAACTTCAAATTACATACAAATTTCCCATATCAAAACTTGTCAGACAGTGGGTTACATACCTAAGGATTCGTGACTCGACAGCAAGTTAATCAAACTACCAGGAAATAAACTTGGCATGAAGTATTGGAGTGAGGCAATCTCTGGAAGAAAAGAACTTAATACTGTAACAAGGCAGTGGGAACAAATGATTCCCATTTATTTATTTATTTATTTACTTCTTCTCCCCTATATTTATTTACAAAACCATTGCTGACAGCATCCTTGAGTCAAAAGTGCCTGAAGAACTCCTGTGCCCCTGAGCCAAACTACATTTTTCAACTCAGTAATTCCTTGATTTCTTGAGGGGGAGTCTTTTTGACTGACTGCTGTCCTTTCCATAGCCCTTCTTTCCAGAAATTTACCTGAATAAGTTTCAATCTTTCTTCGTGTCTCAATTTAGGTCACTTCTTCAATCCATGAACTAGTCTTTCAATACCCCACGCATACCCTTTGCTTTCATTCCTTAGCTCCTCTATCAAAGTGCCTAGTGCCTTCTATGATCATTACATGTTTTCTCATCATCCTCTCACACCAGTGAGATCCCACCTCATACCCAGTGTCTGACAAGTACAACAGTATGTACTGAGTTGGTATTTGCTAAATGATTATGGGCTTTAAAGGGCATAGCCCGAGCTCCCTGTTGTTCTGTTAGACACTCTTCCACTCATTTTGCTCCAGCTATGCTAGACTCCTCCTTGGCATCTCCATTTGCGTTGTCATGTACTTGCCTCAAATCTTTGGTATTGGTTTATTGCCCTTGCCCTCAACTATTCCCTTCACAGCCTTTCCCCCCCTTATCTCAAATCACAATCTGACCTATAACAAGCTTACACTTGTATTTACCATTCGTTATTATATGCCCAGAGCTTCAAATAATGCTCAAGAAATAATTTTTGAATAAACAAGTAAAAAGATGAGTGAGTGAAAAGTGGATGGGAATATGGAGGCAAAAACATAGGGAATTTCTTAGGAGTATAGTTTAATATGCAATAACAGCTTTGAGGGAAATTAAATAAAAATTTTTTGTGCCTAGGGGCTCCTGGGTGACTCAGTTGGTTAAGCATCAGACTTTTGCTTTGGGCTCAGGTCATGATTTCATGGGTCGTGAGATCCAGCCCCAAGTTGGTTCTTTGCTCAGTGGGGAGTCTGCTTGAGATTCTCTCCCTCTTCCCCTCCCCCCACCACTCTCCCTCTCTCTCAAATAAATAAATAAATCTTTAAAAAAATCTTTTTGTGCCTACCAAGCTGTTTCTAGGCACTTAAAAATATTTAATTTAATCTTCTAGGCATTTAAAAATAATATTTAATTTAATCTTCCAAAGTCCCTCTGAGACAGCTATTATTCAAGTTTTAAATAATAATTAATTTTTAAATTTTTAAACAGTGTTATGTGGAAGAGCCAAGACCCAGCCTATTGTTTAACTTAGGTGACTACTCCGGGTTTTTTACAACATATGTCCTAGAACCTATCAAGTACAAAATAATACGGTGCAAATACTGAGGGGGAAATTTAGATATGGTTTAATTCCTATGAATAATTAGAACTCATCTTAAGATACTAAAAAAGTATTTTTAAAAAAGATATCAAAGTGTCAAACTTAAAACTAATTAATATGCTTGTCAAAATCATTTCTCTAAAATATAACCAGTTAACAAGAAATGTTAGTGAAAAACTTCAATGCATTAACAGAAAAAAATCTATTATCTGACCTTCTAATATATGCTCTACATTGGTAAAGTTATTTTCAAAATTTGGCTTATAATAATTGCTTGGGTATCAACATGCGGATATTTCAGATTATTTATTTTTACAATCTTCTTTGTTAGCATTTCTCATGTTAAAAGGGTAAAATAAATGAAGGGTTTGCTCTAGTATCTACAAATAGCACACTTATAGAGCGGTTTCAGTTGAGGTATCAACATTGTAACTGATGTTTGAAAATTAGTTATATATAATTTCTGTTAATCTCAATGACTCTGGAAAGCAATAAAAAATATACAAGTTCATGCAATTATTGTGTACGATTAAAATTTCCAAATGCTTCGTATGTTTTCTGAATTGACTTTTTTGTGTTGATCAAGGTTGTTTTGTCAATTTTTTCTTTCCCCACCCTCATCCCACAGTTTATTGTTCTGGAGTAGCAAACCTTACACTTCATATAATATTCCTTGCTTATATTTGCTGGGGATAGATCCCAAAAGTGATCATCTCTCAGGAAACAAACCAGATCTCACTCCATCTCTGAGATCATTTTTGTCAGACCATGTGGCCTTTATCCATATCAGCCTAAATGATTTTCCAAGATGGTGAGAACTCTTCTGAGATGCTTCAGATTGTATCCTTTACTTTCCAGAATCCTAGTCCACGATCTATTCTAGAGTGCTGGTACCTATAGAGTTACCACAGACTAGTCAAAGATCATCCCTTATAAGAATTCTATCTGCTAGAAAACAGTTGGCAACAGATGATCAGATATTTGCTAATACTGGCACAGTTTGAGATTTAAAGCAAAAAATCACCAATTGTCTTCAGATTTAAATCAGAAGAACTTTTCTAAATAGAATCTTCAATTATAATGGACATTGAAGCAGAAAAATCCCTTACTTCTCAGTAACCAGTATCTCAATATGCACCACCAATATATTGTAGGAGAGTTAATACACATCTCTTTGTTCTCTATCTATTCCAAATAACACATTATTTTAGGAAATTATTAATCTTGATAAGGAAGAAAAAAGGAGAAGCAAGATTTTATCGAAAGCAGATCAAACGGTTTATTCCCACATGTGCAAAGTTACCTTGAATAGCCAATAATCGTTAATGATCAAAAATGCATTTTGCCCATGAAACATACAACTCCTTATATTTATTCTTCACATTTCTTACACCTATAATTTGACAATGCCCACTGGTATGTTAAAAGCTCTAATAATTCCAAAAGAAAAGAAACTTTTAACATATGATAATAGAGTTGCTGGAAATTGCTCGAACACAACTCTTTTTTTTTCCTAAGTAATGCTGTTTGATACTAATAAAACTTTTTCTCAGAAGTCTTTTTCTACTACAGAGTGACTGATGCTACTACTTCCATGGATCTCCCAAATGTATCACTAAGGCAGAATAGTAAGGTAGGATCTTCTGCAGATTAAATAAATTGGTGGAGGTCTTAGTTTTGTAAGAGTGGCAAGATTAGTTGACTTAATCATTAAACTAGAATTTACATATTACCATTTAATGCACTCCTTTACTTAGCACACGATTCCAAGTCATTATGGTTTTACTCTGTTTGATTTCTTAACCCCTATCTTTGTAGCTAATTAATACCTCAGAAAATGGAAGCTTGTTAAGAAGAATCATTAGGCCTCTTCAGTAGATCACAGACTGGCCCAAGAAGTATTACGACCAAGACACAGTAGAATTGCTGAGTGTGATTTTTTCCCCCTTACTTCTCATTCTATGAAAATACTGTTAAAAGTTGAAAATTTCCTACCTAAAAATAGTTCAGGAAATCAATTCAATATCATTCAACATCAAAATACAGTGGTTTGCACATAAAAAAAGATTTTAGAAAATCTGCCATTTTATATTTAACCACTTTAGAAGACCAGTAGCAAGTACTGTCAACAGAAATTGAGTACTGTATCAAAGATAAAAGAAAAAGGGGCGCCTGGGTGGCACAGCGGTTAAGCGTCTGCCTTCGGCTCAGGGCGTGATCCCGGCGTTCTGGGATCGAGCCCCACATCAGGCTCCTCTGCTATGAGCCTGCTTCTTCCTCTCCCACTCCCCCTGACTGTGTTCCCTCTCTCTCTCTGGCTGTCTCTATCTCTGTCGAATAAATAAATAAAATCTTTAAAAAAAAAAAAAGATAAAAGAAAAATGTCACTGATTAGATTAAAGCCTTCTAGAAGTCAAAAAACCAAATCCATGAAACGGTTAGGGAAAAGAGGTGAATAAAATCTGCATAAAATTTCTGTATTGAAACACATTCCATTCTTCAGGATTCTCTGCTAGATAAGTTTCTTGAACCTTTCTGCAAAGTCAAACTGTGCTCTGTGAAGAATCTTCAGGTCGTTCTTTCTTCTCAGCTTGACCTTAATGACAAAATTTGTCATACTCCCCCACTGTTTTCCAAGTTTCCCCTTCAGAGGACACTGTCTACTTTTCTCTTTTTGTTCCATTATTGAGCATACACCTGATAAACGGCCATGATGATACTCAATTGATAGCACTGCAGGTTTGGCAAGCTCCAGTTACAGCCCAAAGCTGCAAATTTAGAAGACCTTAAATTAGATTAGATGACTATTTTGTACTCTTGAATTTTTATTTTTCAAAGCACTTTAGCATTTTTTCTTATTAATTTATTTGATCTCTGCATTTATTAAAATATTTATCTTTGGACTTTTGACTTCAACTCAAAAATGTGGAGAGCTGGATGGATGTCATCTCCTACCCAACCAAAAAAAAAAAAAAAATGCTGGATATATATTCTAAGTTAACAAATTTTTTTGAACTCTTCTGAGAATTGAGGTTATAAGGCAAACAACCAATCTGAAATTGAGGGATAGAAGGCCAGGTGCCCACAGTTTAAAACAGAACCCAGGCACTAGTTTTCTTGCAGAATGTGCCACTGGACACCATAAAAGCCAGCATGAAAGTGAAAAGTCTATAGACCACTCATATTTGCAGTCTCCATCTTGTTTCAAGCGTCTCCTCTAGGAGACTTTCTTGGGGAGGATGAGAGAGAATACCACTGAAGTGCTGACTCAGGTAAGGAAGTGTCAGCGACTGCAGGGACCTGCTGGCATCCTTTGCCCCTATCCTAAAAGGCTTAATCTATGGAGGGGGGGAGAGCAATGAAGCATGTATCCTGCAGGCCAATCCAAGAAGCTTTGAGAACTCAAATAGAATAAATAACAGAGAGACAAACAAACAAGGCCCACCTCAACACAGCATGTTTGAGTTGCAGAAATGCAAAAGGTAAAGAGAAAATCTTGAAGGCAGCTGTCAGGTGGAGGTGGTGGTATGCTTACAAAAGCAAGAGAACAAGAATTACAGCAGACTTTTCATTAAAAACCATGGAAGCAAAAAGGCAATCAAGTGACATTTTTAAATTGTTAAAAGAAAAAAATCTTGTTGACTCAGAATTTTACACTCAGAAAAAAAAAATCCTTCAAAAATTAAAAAAAAAGAAAGAAAGAGCTGCTCAAGTAAACAATAATGAGGGGAAAATACTGCTTATAGACTTACTCTGTAAGAAATGTTAAAGGAAATTCTTCAGTGAGAAAAAATATGATAGTGGTCAGAAACTTGGACAATAATAAAAATCAGAATGTAATAAATGAAAGTAAAACAGTCCTTTTTTTATTTTTATTTTTTAGATTTTATTTATTTATTTGACAGAGAGAGAGACAGCCAGTGAGAGAGGGAACACAAGCAGGGGGAGTGGGAGAGGAAGAAGCAGGCTCATAGCGGAGGAGCCTGATGGGGGGCTCGATCCCATAACGCTGGGATCACGCCCTGAGCCGAAGGCAGACGCTTAACGACTGAGCCACCCAGGCACCCCTAAAACACTGCCTTTTATTTCTTATTGTTAATTTTCTAAATGATAAACCATGTCAAGTAATAATAATAACAAAGTATTGGTCATTCATATGTAAATTGAATGTATGACAACAATTGTACCAGGCATAAGAAGGAGGAATTGGGAATAAGTCGTGATAATATCTTTACACTACACTTAAAGAAGTATAGAAGTATTTGAAGATGGACTCAGATTACTTAAAAATCTATATTTTAAACTCTAAGGCACCTACTAAAAAAGTTAAAAGTTATAAATATTAAGTCAATTAAGAAGATATTAGAAAATAATAGAAAATTCTCAATTAAAACAAGAAATGGTAGAGAAAGAAAAAAGAACAAATGCAACAAAAAGAAAACAAGCAGGAAGATAGATTTCTAATCCAACTATATCAATAATAACTTTCAATGTTAATGGTCTAAACACAGTTAAAATACAGAAATTGTCAGATCCGATTTTTAAAAAAGCAATAACTAAACAAATTATGTTCACATGAAGCCTCATTTTAAGTATGAAGACCTTTATAAAGTAAAAGCAATGGGATAAAGAAATTTATGTCATTCAAACACTAAGCACAAACAGCTGGAGTAGCTGTATTTCAGATTAATTAGACGTCAGGAACAGGGATGACTATCATGGGTAAATATAGACAGATATTATATAGTAATAGAGACAAATTCTCAAGAAGACTTAACACTCCTAACACTTCTTATTGTTAATTTTCTAAATGATAAACCATGTCAAGTAATAATAATAACAAAGTATTGGTCATTCATATGTAAATTGAATGTATGACAACAATTGTATTCAGCTAATAGTAGAGTGGTGTAATACCTGAGGTGAAAAGCAGTATATCTTAATGGAAAAATAAACAAATCCACACGACGGGGACTATGGTGAATATAGAATTTCACCATATGCTCCACCTAATGGACCAACATTCAAAGGAAATAATGTTATTTTATTAAGAAAGACTGTGACCCGGTATATACTAATATGCTTAAATTATACACCAATGTGGAACTTTTGAAAAGGAGTAAAATACAAGGGAACTGGATCTGGGAGAGGAGAACAAATGATGGGTATTAGGAGGAAAGTCAGTAAATGTACATGCTGTATATTGACCCTGTGAGAGCAATTTCCTTTGGGATAGGACTCCTAACTAACCTCCTGCTGCTGTGGTTTTTATAGTAGCGGAGCAGATATCGTGGGCAGTAAGTCAACGCCTGATTAGCTGCATTTAGTATTGGAGGGGAGGGTAATTAGGTAATTATGAGAGGTGCCTGTCATTAGAAGCCACAAGGATCTGTATAGAGGCGTATTTCCATTGACGTTTTAATTATTTTTGCCTCAGAACTCTTAATATGAAACTAAGCATTGGGATGGGGTAAAATAGGGAGTCTTACTATCCACAGGCGCTTCCAAAGCTACATTTTTCATCTCTAAATTAACATTGCATATTAAGTCTCTCTGATGGATTGCACACAACGGAAAGCAGCTTTGAAACACCCAGAATTACTCAGCTTCTCCTCTTGCAGATTTTCTGAAATATCACTGTTCTTATTGGTTTACAGGTGTTTTTAACAATGTTCTGAGAGTTTTCTGGAAGACAAATGCACATACGTGATCACTGAACTCTACCATCAATGTACACGATCGCACGTACAGAAATTCAGAGCTGAATTTCCAACTATGGCCTTTTAAGTTCTCTTACAGAGTGAAGTTCATTTGATTGTGATGACTTGTTTCTTATAGACATTTACATTAAAAAATAGTTGGACATTTATTATGAAGAATTTTTTTTATAGTGGTCTTAGGAAACCTGAAATGAGAAAATATAAAACTTTTAAAGGATTGTTTTAAGTCACGTGGACTGTAAATTATTTTCAAGCTCAATTCTAAGACGACTTCCATGGTGGCTGCTCAACACATACATATCGAATAATTAAATGATCTCATTCTGTCCTCATTCAACAATTTTAGATATATGTTCCAGTTATCTCTTGCTGCATTGAAAATCATCCCAGAACGGAGTAGCTTAAAACAACCATAAAATATGTTTTGCTCACCAATCTGCCATGTGGGCAGGACTTGATAAGGATAGTTTTTCTGTGGTCCATATGGTAGGAGCTGCAGTGCAGCACAGGGTGAAGTTGGAAGTAGCTAAAGATACAGCCACTCACATGCCTGGTAGTCGATTCTGTCTGTTGCTGACAGCTTCCCTGGGCCTGTGCCTAGAGCCCTCACACGAGAGCTTTTCATCCATTTGCTTGGTTTATTCATAACGTGATGGCTAGGTCCCAAGAGTAAGCAACCCCAAAGAGAAAGGGAGCCAGGAAGAAGGACCACTGTCCTTGATGACGTAGACTTTGCAGCGATGCAGCATTACTTCTGGGGTAATCTATTCATTCAGTGCGAGTTAATAAGATTTGCATGGATTCAAGAGGATGAAAATGTGACAACACTCTTTAAAGGGAGGAATCTCAAAGAATTTGTGTGCATGTCTACAGCCACTAAAATCCTCTGCCTGGCCACATGTTATTTATACTTCCTCCACATGCAAAATTCATTCATTCCCTTTTAAGACTCCCCAGCATCTTGTCTGTTCAGTATCAGATTTAGGCTCAAGTTCCAGGATCTAAATAAGGTAATGTGTACCTTGAGGATTTTTCTTGAGTACTGCAGCTAGGGTATAGTTATTCTTCATCTGGAAACCTATGAACTAAAAAGAAGACTTATCTTCATTCTACACAATAAATATGGTGGTCCAAAATGGAAAAAAAAATTACAAAAGGGAGGCACATAATAATCACTAGTCCGTGGTGATTCTGAAATCCAGCAGGCACGTGTTATTGCCAGTTCTTTAACTAAAGCTTGAAACTACTTTCTAGGAATTGTTCGGCATGGCTCTTGTCTCTCTCTTTAGGGGTCTGGATTCCCCCTCCTGAGTCATTCTTACTTTTCCATAGAACATAGACCGTATTTTCAGTACTATAGATTTTCCAGCCTGTCTCTGACCATGGAAGTTTAGGGATCTAATTGTTTCTTTAAATTGTGGACTCATTCCATCCATCTCAGTACAAGCTGTTGTATATTCATTAAACAAAATTATGAGTTTTTTATGAGTCAATTTATCATCTGTTGCATTAAACAAAAGCAATACTCACTAATCTCTTGAGTTAGTATGACTGCCTTGAGGCAGCAGCCTTATGATTCCTAGAAGCTCTAATGTTTAATAGTATTCGAGATTCATTAGTAGTGAGGCTATAAGCCAGTTCTTATTTCAGAGAAGTAAAAAAAAATTTCACTTTTATATGGGTGGAGAGTCAAAGAATTTGCAAACATATTTAATAACTCAGTATCATATACATTTAATTTTGATTTTAAATATTTTTTGCAAACTTAATTCAGTTTGTAAGTACAGAATATTCTAAGTTAACTTGGTTAAGGAGTAAATAAAATACTATTTCTTTTAAGAGTTAGATTGAGTGAAGACATTTCTAGATTGTCCTATTTTCTTTTCAACTTATATCTTTCATATTTTAAGACAGTTTTAATGTAAATGAAATAAGAAAATATATGTGAGATATATAAATAGGAAAGTATTACAGAATTAAAGTACAGAATTATCATTATTACCAGGAAGAAGCTTTCTTCCTTAATTGGTTGTAATTCCATACTGAATTGGCATGCTATCCCATTAAAAAAAAATGCTTTTCCTTAAAAATGAGAAATAATTATTTTTCCTTTTGAGAAATGTATAGTTTAAGGTCACTGTAATGAGAAGGTTTGCTTTTCCATGAACTTTGTTTAGTCTTTCTGCTTACCAATTTTCCTACATCTAAAGTGCTAAATGTAAATGTTACCTAGCACACTCTGCATCTATACTATAATCATTATATTAATTATACTTGAACTCTTGGTAAAACAACATTATGAAAATATGAAATCTATATATGACTATAGCTTTCATTAATTCTATTTAATGTATGAAATGATGTGAATTTATTTTTAAAAATAGTCAATCCAAATGAGTACATTACTGTCAAATTATAAAGTCCAAAAATAATACTACTGAAATGACTCAGCTGTTCAGATTTCATAAAAATTACATGGTCATTGCCTCCATTCTCATGGGCAATAGTCTCTAGGAAATAAAATTAAAAGAAGCATTGTGGGGGCACCTGGGTGGCTCAGTGAATTAAACAACAAACTCTTGATTTTGGCTCAGGTCATGATCTCAAGGTCATGAGATTGAGCCCTGGGTTGGTCTCCCCCACTCACTGCGAGTCTGCTTCAGATTCTCTTGCAGAGAATCTCTCTCTCTCTGTCTCTCAAATAAATAAATAAATAAGTAAAATCTTTTAAAAATTAAAAAAAGAAGCATTGTGTGTATGTATATTAGCCATGTATTTATTTTACACTGAAATGTAAAATATCCAGGCAATGAAAATAAATCTCTCCTCTTTTTTGTTTAACCAAAAAGCACAAAGATAAGTTAGTCAATACTATGGCTGCTGGTGAAGCCATCTTTTTTTTTTTTTTTAATTTTTAAAATTAATTGTTTAGCATGCTTAAGCGACTTTAGCTATTTTCCACTTTCCTTCACACTCATTCTACCATTTCCAGTGATCCTTTGCCTTTGATCAATATCCAGTAGCATGAAACCTTTCCAGCAATGCTTATTCAAGTGCGTTTCACGTTAATGATCTCGGTCTGCTGGAAAACCAATTACACATTTTTCCATTTAAGCACTGCTCTGTAATGGATAATGTTTGCATTAAAGATGTGTCAGCAGGGGTTTGCTGCCAGTACAGGAGCATACATAACTGAGAGGACTGTAGGAAAAAAGGCCCAAGCAAGCTGTTATACAAGAAACTCTTGAAATAAATCAAGATAGTGAAATTATTTGTCATTATTTTCTTTACTTAATAAACCAAATTTACTTATGCTCTAATATCTCAAATGACAGACCACTTATGCTATCTCAAAAAAGTAGGTTAATAAATATATATCCAATGTCTTTCTTGGGAAAAATCAGGCAAGATTATGAAAAAGCAATTCAACCATAGTTTATTAAATGGTTAATATATTCAAGGGACTGTGTTAAAAACTTAAATTTTATTATATTATTTATGCAAAAAGATAATATTTATAGACTTACGTAAGTGTGTGTGTGTGTGTGTGTGTGTGTATAGTAATATACATACATGCTAATAATAGTTACCTCTATAGGAAAACAGTTAAAAATCAGGAGAGGAAAGATTACCTATTTGTTTTTGTATATATTTTCCATTTTTCCCATATGCTTATTTGGCTTTATTATTTAAAAACGTATTTTAAAAATATAAAATATTCAAACCCAAGCCATTTGACCTATATTAAGTTAGCTTATCAGGAACAATGTGCTGCTATCATCATTAAAAAATAGCTAAATGATTTGAGGGAATTAGCATTTAGAATCATTAAAGCACTGAAGTAGTAACTGGCTAAACAAACTACATAGGCCAAAGTATTTGTTGCATAAGGAATCTTAATCTATAGGAGATTCAAAAATCCCATCCTTTCTGGGGAAAGTGTTGCATTAGCAAAACTCACTGGACAGAAGTACATCTTTGAATATATGAATTATAAAAAAAATTGAATCACACAAAATCTTTTAAGTATCTATATTGAGTTTATGGCATTTCTCAAATGGTCTCTTTTTATTCATATCAGTCTTTCAGATATCACCCAAAACTAAAATTGAGAAAATAATAATCCATGTGCATAATTTTTCTTCCATCAGTAGTACTTATTGTTCCTAAAATTTGGAATGATGTGAAATGTTGTTAGTAGAGTATACTTTTGTTATGTTCAAATTTTCAGAATCTATCTGCATAAAAACAGTATATTATACTTTTAAATTATATTTCCAATTATTTATATCAGAATCGTTCATAAATATATTAAGTACTGGCATTTCAATTGAAATTATAATCGTAAGTTCTGATATTCTAAAACCTTAGATAATTAGTTTCTTTGAAGTGTCCTTCTTAAGAAGGGTGCTATTACTCGCATTTATCCTACTGAGTTCTAGACAATGCCTCTTGTTTATCAACTGCATCAATTTAAAATGAAAGATATGTAAATTAAAAATAAAATATTAAAGTACATATCTAAAAAAGTTAGACATTAAACTAATTACTATTTTTTCAAACTGTTTGCAATTCATTTGGTTGACTGGCCATTAACGTTTAGTGATTTTCTTGCTCTGAACCGGGCTTTTGCAAAGTGCTTTATACAAATCATCTCACCGAGTCCTCATTTATAATGTGTTTTATAAATACGATATACAAGACTTAGAAAGTTTCAGCAATTTTTCTAGGTACTACAACTCTTAAATACCAGAACCAGGCTCCTATTCCTGGGAGTATGACTCTATGTTCTAAGCTCTTAAAATCGAGTTTAGACTCTTAATTTCAAAAATGTGCATTTCTGTATTTTTTGTTTTTATTTTTTGCTTTTCTGTAGCATATTGAGCATTTGCATGATTGCTCTGAGTTGATAACAATGGCCTCCATATTGAGGTATGCTGTATATGGGTTACGGTAGGTGGTAAAAGGCAAATATCACCACGTATTTCTATGTGTTGGTTTAAAGAGTTGAGATTATAATTCATTAGCATATAAATCTTTGCTCAAATATGTTTTCTCTGAAAGCACTCAAAAGCCTTTGTAATTCTGGTACGTATATAAAATGTTTAGAATTTCCCCTGAGAATACTGTGTTATTTCAGAATAATTCCATGTATCTCCAGTTTAACAAAAGAATTTTAAAATATATGCCATCACTCCTTTCATCTGAGTTTCCTTTTTTTACTGTAACTTCTCTATTCATCATAATCATAGTTAATATAAACATAAGGCAGATAACCCTAATGGATAAGATTCTCTACAATTTCTTTTTTTTTTTTTTAAAGATTTTTTATTTATTTATTCAACAGAGATAGAGACAGCCAGCGAGAGAGGGAACACAGTCAGGGGGAGTGGGAGAGGAAGAAGCAGGCTCATAGCGGAGGAGCCTGATGTGGGGCTCGATCCCAGCACGCCGGGATCACGCCCTGAGCCGAAGGCAGACGCTTAACCACTGTGCCACCCAGGCGCCCCAAGATTCTCTACAAATTTCTAAACAAATTGGTTTTTCTTCACATTTCCAATCACATATTTCAAAGACACAATGTCTGTCTTATTTTATTATACCTTTACTCTAAACTCTTTTCTCTAGTCAGAGTGCACTGCTTCCTCACAATATCATGAAATATTTCTATAGAATAGCTCATCTGTTATATGAGAACAAAGTTGAAAAATTGGAACATATTTCAAGCACCTGCCTCAGTCTATATGCATAACAAAAAAGCCCAAGTTCTACAGCTGAGCAATGAAGAACAAACATTATTGTATTATTTTAAAGCAAAATATTGGGAGATTAATATTAGAATAAGTTGATCTTGCTAACCTAACACAATAAAATCTGGTTTAGAAATATATCAACATATTTTTAAATAGCTTTCACAAAAGTACCTTGAACTTTTGTGTATTATTGTAATTATGTGTATAATTGTTATATCTTTACAAACTTGTTACTTTGTTCTGAATGCATACTTGGAAAGCCTAGAAAAGATGATGGATAGTGGATCAATTTGAAAACTAAAAACACCACAGAGGGTTGTTATAAATGTGAAAAGCATCCTATATTTGCTGTGTAAAACGTATTGTCATCATGGATACTTCACATGTATAACTTTATAAGGTTATGTTTTAAGCACTAGAAATTTCTGAGAATAAATCTGGTTCGACAAACATGTCTTAAGTCCTGCTTTGGCATGTGGGTCCTGTACTCACGGCTGATCTCAAATAATTCAACACTGAAATCCCAAGTTCCACATATGTGTTTACTATACTGACAGGCAAAGTTCTTACAAACTGGTTTTTTGTCCCAAAATCAAGAATTGTTGAAGTATAATAGTCAGTTGACTAGCAGGGAGAGACTTGTAATATCAAGAACACAATAGAAGAAATAGAAAATGAGATTAATTCAAGTTCTATAGATGATAGCAATTTATAAGTTCAATGACCATACATAAAAAAATCTATGTTTTAAAACAAAGTTACCACTCTGTCTTTTGTTTTTATCCTTAGTACTCTACCTATTGCTAATTACATACCAGCACTAAAATGACCCTCCCAATCTGGTAAATAATATTAACTCTAAAATTAGACTAGGTCAAATTGTTTATATCCTTTGCACTCAAGCAATTCAACAAAGAAGGCAAAAGGAGAAATATATGTGAATGACCTTCCTTCTGGCAAAAAGTAAAAACTGAGTCATTGTCCACTTCTATTAGCTTATCATGTAGCTCAAGGACTATTTTACGAATTTTAAACAGAAAAGCAACTTCTTCGTTATTTTCCAAGGTAAACCTTGTATTTTTCATTTAAATATTATGTAATTCTTTTGTTTCAGTTTGCATTTTTTTTTAATGTTTAAACCACTGCAATTTTTCTAGGACATTCTAGAAATTTTTGATATGCATTTTTGTAGCTTAAATCATCTTTAACATACAAATGATTTGTTTACATAGTATAAAGAACTCTAAATCATAAATGCTAGAAAAGTGACTATAAGTATAGCTCAATTGATATATGATTTTAAAAGAATTGTTCATTACAAATATATTGCATGACATTAAAAATATATATATTTATATATATAATTAATAAAAACCATATAGTCAAAATTTTGCTATGCATAAAAGCAATGTGACATTCCTTGACCACTTAAAAATTTAAAATACAAATCGACTTTAAAAGGTAAAAATTAAGCAGAACCTTGAAGAGATAAAGGAAAATTATGTTTCATTCCTAAAAAGCTCATAAAAATTGGTGAAGCACAAAGATCAAAGGAGTACCTACTTTCCTTTCATATTTGTAAATTTGTACCTTGTTTTATACTTATGGACATGCTATTTCTTCTACTGGCTCCTCCTTGAGAACATATTTCAAATCAAAACAACTTAAATACTCTCTTTAAAATACAAGAACCTCAATAATCAAGTTTTATTGAGTATAAAACATTTACAGGAATGCCACTCCCAATGAAAAGACTCTAAAAGAACCCACTTTGCCATAAAACTGATTTTGAAATCACTACTGAAACAAAAAAATACACATTTAAAGTAATTATGATAGCAAGCATAGATAGGACTGAATAGTTTGTGTTTTTGTGTTAGATTTGTTAAATACTTCCAGTCTCTTCTAATATAGCAGAGAATATACTTAATTATCTGACAGCAACTTTGTAAAAAGAAAATGATAGGATTTTTTTGTTTGTTTGTTTCCTCTAAATCTTTAGCTCTCTCTGGGCAAATGAGAGCAGAGAGTAGTGTTTTTTATAGACTTACAGAATATGAGATAAATACAATGCACAGTTTAGACAAAGCCAAAAATTATTTTATTTCACTGTCCCCACTAATTCCTACAAAGATAATGCCACCATTTCATTAAAAGCAACAGATAATAGAGATTTATAAAGTTATAATGCTAACATTTTAATAGAAGAATACTGCAGAGCATTAGCATTCCACAAGGGGAAATTTGAAAGAATTAGAAAAAAAGACATAATTGATTTAGAAATAGCAATTTTATAAAAGCATTCTACAGAAAAAAATTCTAATAGCAGTGTTCTAATATTTGTTAAAATCATAACTGTGAGTCTTTTGAATGCTTATGTTAATTTCAGGGTGTCATAATGAGTGTTGAAGAAATGAAAACCAAGTTTAATTAATAACGAGAATATGCTCCCTCATTCTTTGTGAAACTAATAACCAAAACATTTTATATCTTTTCTTCAAAATTCTCCCATGTTCTTAGAATTTAAAGTGTATATTATGTATATCAGATTTTTATTTTATTTTTAGTTTATGCATGTAATGAGAGTTCTTAGTTGGCAAAACAAGTGAGTGCCCTCTATTAATTTTTAAGTGAACGGGGTTAATTAAGGAATTTTAGATACTTCTCAGAATCTTTGTAAAGACTGGAGAAATAAACCTAAGGTTAAGTTTCCAAGAATGGCTCCCAAAACCGGGGCTGGAAATATAATTGTCAGGTTCCAATGTAAAATGAATACGTGGGGCCCCTTAGTCAAAAGGTACAGAAAAAAGTACCACCAAAGACACTGAAATAGAAAGCCTTTTCCATTCTTTTGTTGTCTTTCTCAACTTCTCATCTTGTTTTTTATTTGATACATAATGTCACTATAAATAAGAATTAAAACGCAAAATATTAGCATGAGTTTTTAATAGGCTTTTTTTTAGCAGTTTTTAATTCACAACAAAATTGAGGAAAAGATACAGATTTCCCATATTTCCCCTGCCCCCTACACATGCATAGCCTCCATAATTGATATTCCCTACTGGAGTGGTACATTTGTTAAAATGGATGAACTTATATCGACACATTATTACCTCAAATCCAGAATTTATGTTAGGTTTATCATTGATGTTGTAAAATTTGGGAGGTTTGGACAAATGTATAATGACATGTAGCCACCTTTTTAGTATCATACAGAATAGTCTCACTTCCCTAAAACTCTTCTATGTTCTACCTACTTATCCCTCCCCTCCCCAAACTGAAAATCACTGAGTTTTTTAGTGTCTCTATAATTTTGCCCTTTCCTGAATGTCTTACAGTGTAACTATACAGTGTGCAGCCTCTTAAGATTGACTTATTTAATTTAGCCATATGCATTTAAATTTCCTCCATGTCTTTTCACAACTTGATAGCTAATTTCTTTTCAGTGCTAAATAATATTCCATTGTCTGGATGCACCATCATTTATTTATTTGTTCACCTCCTGAAGGACATCTCGGTCACTTTGAAGTTTTGGCCATGATGAGTAAAGCCTCCATAAACATCCAGGTGCAGATTTCTGTGTAAACTTCAGTTTTCAAGTCCTTCGGGTAAATACCAAATAGTGTGATTGCTGGATTATATGATCAGAGTATGTTTGGTTTTATAAGAAACCATAAAACTGTCTTTCAAAGTGGCTGTACCGTTTTGCATTTCCACCAGCAATGAATGAGAGAGTTCTTGTTGCTTCACATCTTCTCCAGCATTTGGTTTTGTTTGTTCTCCAGAATTTGGCAAGTCTACTAGGCTCGTAGTGGTATTTCCCTGATGACTTATGATGTGGAGCGTCTTTTTATACTCTTATTGGCAGTCTGTACATTTCTTTCATGAGGCATCTGTTAAGGTGTTTAAACCACCTTTCAAATGGCTTGTCTGTTTGTGAGTTGTTGTTATTGAGTCTTAAAGATTTTGTTATGTATTTTGGATAATAGGCCTTTAACAGATAAGTTAATATTTTCTCCCGGTCTATGGGATTGTCTTTTTATTCTTTTGGCATAATAGCCCTTTAACAGATAAGTTAATATTTTCTCCCGGTCTATGGGATTGTCTTTTTATTCTTTTGGCATAAGAGTCTTTCATAGAGCAGACTCTTTAATTTAAAAATTCCACCTTAGCAATTTTTGCTTTCATGAGTAGTGACTTTGGTATCCAAAAGGTCATCCCCAAACATAAATTCGTCTAGATTATCTCCTATGTTATCCTCTAGGAGTTGTTTGTTTGTTTGTTTGGACTTCCATTTCACATTTAGCGCTTTGATTTTGGATTAATTTGGGGGTGATGTAAGGTCTGTGTCTAGATTATTTATTTATTTTTTTTTGCATTTGGATGTCCAGTTGTTCCAGCACTATTATTGAAAAAACTATCATCTATTTTATTTCTTTGCCCCATTTGTCAAAGATCAGTTAAGTTTATTTATGTGGATCCATTTCTGGGCTCCTTCTTCTGTTTTATTGACCTATTTGTCTAATACCACACTCTCTTGAGTACTGTAGCTTTATGGTAAGTCTTGAAGTTGAGTGGTGTTTGTCCTCCATTTTATTCTTCTGCTTCAATATTGTGTTGGCTATTTTAGGTCTTTGACCTCTCCATACAAACTTTAGGGTAAAGGTGTCAAAAGTCACAAAATAACTTGGTAGGATTTTCTTTGGAATTGTAAAGAACCTAGGAATCAAGTTGATGAAAGCTAACATCGTGACAACATTGAGTCTTCTTACCCATTAACATGGAATATTTCTCCTTTTATTTATTTCTTCTTTAATTTTGTTCATCAGAGTTTTGTAGTTTTTCTCAAATAAATATTGCACATATTTAGTTAAATCTATATGTAAGTATTTCAATTTGGAGTGTGGTAATATAAATGGTATTATGCTTTTAATGTCAAATTCCACTTGTTCATCACTGGTATTTAAGAAAGCACTTGACTTTTGCATATTAACCTATATCCTGCAACTCATTGTTGCTGTTGTTGATTCTTCTGGATTTTCTTTCTTTTCTTTTATTTTCTTTTTAAGATTTATGTACTTATTTGAGAGAGAAAGAGAGAGAGAGAGAGGGCATGGATGGGAGGGGCAGAGGAAGAAAGAGAGAATCTCAAGCAGACATGGCACTGAGATTGAAGCCCACCCCTGGGCTCCATGATCATGACCTGGGAGACTCTGAGATCATGACCAGAGCTGAAACCAAGAGTCGTACACTCAACCAACTCCACCACCCAGACACCCCAATTCTTCTGGATTGTCTACATAGATAATCATGTCATTTGTGAACAAAGACCTTTTTATTCCTTCCTTCACAACCTGCATACCATTTATTTCCTTTCCTTGTCTTATTGCGTTAGCTAGGACTTGCAGCACAATGTTGAGTAGGAATAAAAGGGGACATGCTTGCTTTGTACTTCATCTTAGTGGGAAAGCTTCAAATTTCTCAACCTACATTATGTTAGTTGTAGGTTATTTCATATATATTCTTTTATTTTTAATTCCAGTGTAGTTAACATATAGTGTTATATTAGTTTCAAGCGTACAATATAATGATCCAAGAGTTGCACGTATTACATGGTGCTCATCAAGATAAGTCCCCTTCACTTATTTCATCCATCTCCCTACCCACCTCCCCTGTGGTAACCATCTGTTTTCTACAGCTGAGGTTTTTATTATTATTATTATTATTATTATTATTATTATTATTTCTCTTTTTCTCTCTCTCTTTTTTCCTTTGTTCATTTGTTTTGTTTCGTAAATTCTACACATGAATGAAATCATATGGTATCTCTGACTGCCTTATGTTCCTTTGCATTACACTATAGATTCATCCATGTTGTTGCAAATGGCAAGATTTCCTTCTTTTATGGCTTAATAATATTCCATTGTATATATATATATACCACTTCTTCTTTAACCATTCATCTATCAGTGGACACCTGGGCTGTTCCCATAGTTTTCCTTTGTAAATAATGCTGCAATAAACATAAGGGTACATATATCACTTTGAATTAGTATTTTCATATTCTTTGGGTAAATACCCACTAGTGTGATTCCTGGATCATAGAGTAGTTCTATTTTTTTTTAAAGATTTATTTATTTTAGAGAGAGAGAAAGGAGAATGAGCACACATGGCGGGGGGAGCAGAGGAAGAGAATCTTTCAAGCAGAGCCTTTGCTGAACGCAGAGCCTGACCTGGAGCTTAATCCCACAACCCATGAGATCATGACTTAGGCAAAACCAGAATCAGACGCTTAACCAACTGAGTTACCCAGGCACCCGAGGGTAGTTCTATTTTTAATTTTTTGAGGAACCTTCATACTGTTTTCCAAAATGGATGCACCAGTTTGCATTCCCACCAACGGTGCACAAGTGTTCCTTTTTCTCCATAAACGCACTGACATTTGTTTCTTGAGTTTTTTATTTTAGCCATTCTGACAGGTGTGAGGTGATATTTTATTGTGGTTTTGATTTGCATTTCCTTAATGATGAGTGATGTTGAGTGTCTTTCCATGTGTCTGTTGGCCATCTCTATGTCATCTTTGGAGAAATGTCAGTTCATGTCTTCTGCTTATTTTTTAATTGGATTATTTGTTTTTTGGGTTTGTTATTTATATATTTTGGATATATATAAACATAAAATATATGTTATTTATATATTTTGGATATATATTTAACCCTTTATCAGATATGTCATTCGTAAGATCTTCTCCCATTCAGTAAGTTGTCTTTTAGTTGTGTTTACTATTTATAGATGACATGATACTATATATAGAAAACCTAAAGACTCCACCAAAAAACTACAAGGACTAATAAATGAATTTAGTGAAGTCACAGAAGTGCCATCATCAATCCTATTGTTGTAAGGCTTAACATGTTTGCATTGTACTCATTTCGAGTCTTTTTTGAACTCCCAATCATCATTGATTCATTGGATTATGTACCAATGGGGCATTGCAAACATTCTATGTGAATGTGAAAACAAGGAACAATGCCAGAAAAGCATATTACACATTTCTCCTCTGCTCACATTCATGTGCTATTGGCATCACACTTCACTTTCAAAACACATGTTCAAAGATAAAATTATTAAAAATTCCAGATGCTGACACCAGGTAACAAATCAGATATGGGGTCCTTGTGTAGCTACATAGGTCTCACGCCATGAAGTCAGCATAAACAAAGGAATAGAACTGACCTGATGAAAAAATTGCATCTCATGGCATCACCAAATATTAAATACCAGACCCAATTTTATGCCAATGAAATTGAATATGATGATGGTTCATCAAGGACATTTCAGCGTCATAATGCTGACCAGCCACCACTGACCATCAAAAACAAAATGCCATTCCTGTCACTGATGACTACAGAATAAGTTTACATGTTGTTTTCTTTTCTTTTTTTTTTTTCTGGATCAAAGGCTTACATTTGTAAAACTCTAATAAAATCTTTATCACTTAGCTCCATATTAGTTGCAAAGGAGACTGTGAACCATATGCTAAGTGAAATAAGTCAGTCAGAGAAAGACAAGTACCATATGATTTCACTCATATGTGGAATTTAAACAAAACAGATGAACATAGGGGAAGGGGAAAAAGAGAGAGAGAGAGGGAAGCAGACCATAAGAGACTCTTAACTGTAGAGAACAAACTGAAGGCTGATGGAGGGAAGTGGGCAGGGAATGGGCTGGGTGATGGATATTAAGGAGGGCACTTGTGATGAGCACGGGTGTTATATGTAAGGGATGAATCACTAAATTCTACGCCTGAGACCAATTTTACATATATGTTAACTAATTAGAATTTAAATAAAAACTTGAAATAAAAAAAAAGAATCCAAATTATTTGAGAAAGCATGGCTAATGGTATGGTAATCCTCCCCCCCAAAAAAACAAAGTTTAAATTGATATTTGTGTTGTTTCTATTTTTTTTGTTTTTGAATAAATAAAACTTTTTTATTTACAGACCACATGAATTTTTACACAGAAAATCCCAAGGAATCTACAAAACGAGAACTAATAATGGAATTTGGCTATTTCTAAAGATGTGTTTTCTGCTGGTTTATTAATGGGCAATTGATTGTTTTGCTTTGTAACAATCGACAATCCATCAATATACCAGTGACAAATAATTACAAAATGAAAAAAAAATCCTTTTAGAACAAACAATATGCCCATCAACAGAAAAAAAGATAAACAAATTGTAGTACAGTCACAAAATTTAGTCTACTACGTATAAAATCGTTATGAACATTCACATGCAAATACTTTCATAGATGTAAGTTTTACTTCTCTTAATTAAATACCTAAAGGTTGCATTGCTGAGGCATACATTGAGTAAATCGTTAACATGATTTGAAATTATCGAACTAGTTTCCAAAGTGACCATATCATTTGGAATTCCCATTAAGCTATGTGTGAGTTGGTTGTTCCACATCCTTGTAGCAATTAACATTGCCGTTCCTTTTAATGTTAGCCTTTTTTAGTGATGCAATACTGATATCATATTCTCATTTTAAATTGCATTTATAGGGGCGCCTGGGTGGCACAGTGGTTAAGCGTCTGCCTTTGGCTCAGGGCGTGATCCCGGTGTTATGAGATCGAGCCCCACATCAGGCTCCTCCGCTATGAGCCTGCTTCTTCCTCTCCCACTCCCCCTGCTTGTGTTCCCTCTCTCGCTGGCTGTCTCTATCTCTGTCGAATAAATAAATAAAATCTTTAAAAATAAATAAATAAATAAATAAATAAATAGCATTTATACAAGACTAATCACATTGTGCATATTTGTTATTCAAATTAAGTAGTCTAGCTACTGGCCAGAATGCTGTATATGATTTTGCAGGCCCAACCACAGGCAATTACAAAGCTTTCCTTAGCAAGCCTCGTGCCCTTCCTACACAAGACTTGGTGCTTAGACAATGGATTATAGTTTTCTGGAAGAAGATGAAATAAAGAACTCAGGCACCCCTGGCTGGTTGTGCTCTTAGAAATAGCTATATTCCTAGCCAGGTGCCTCTTTTTGGCTGAGACCTCCTAACTGGGTTAGCTTAGGTACTTTTCTCCAAGGTGACACAGCATTTTTTCACTCTTCACGCTTCCCCATTTCAGAATCTTTCGCTCCAGTCCCTTGGAAATGAGATGATTCCTTGCCATCTGCACTGTGTCATTTGACCTTTGCTTGGTACCATTCTTTGGGAAAAAAATAGAACACCAGGAAACATCTTTTTTCTTTTCCCTTTTGTTGGCACTGTTCCAATAAATAAATAAGGGCTTGATTATTACTTTTGGTTTGGCTCGTTGTCCTAATTTACCACCCTAACACCTGGCAAGTGGACATATATATAATTTTGTGAAGTGTCTGCTTAAATTATGTTCCTTTTTTGAGGTTGTGTTCTTATTAATGGGTTGTAAATTTTCTTTATATATTCTGGATACAGCTCCTCAGTCAGATACATATTTTGCAAATATTTTCTACCAGTATTTTCTTCACTGTGGGTTTTGAAAAGTGAAAGTTATTTCTACAAGTCTGTTTATTTATAATTCATGTAGATACTAGTCAGTTCCCAATTGATTTACTTTGTCACATTTATGAAATTCAACAGAGCATATATGTGTGGGTTTCTTTCTGAACTCTCAATTTCGCTGATCTGTGTCTACTCATCTATGTATTTTCTGAAGCCAGTACCACCTTTGTTTGATTACTGTGGATTTGTATTGCCTTCAAATCAGATAATGTATGATCCTCAACTCTCTGGGTTTTTTTAAATGTTTTGATTTTTCTAGGTACTTACATTTCATATAAACTTAAAATTAGTTTGTCAATTGCTACAGAAAGATTCCTCTTGATATTCTGATTCTGATTTTATTGATTGATCTATAGATTTAGTAAAAATTGGCATAACAACAATATTCAACAATATTGAGTATTCTATCCCTAGACATAGGATATCTCTCTCATTTATTTAGTTCTTCTTTAATTCATCTCAGTGTCATGTTGCATTTTTAAGGGTACTGATACATGTGCATATTTATTATATCCTACGTATTTTATGTTTTAATATCCTATTATAAATGGTAATTTTTAATTTTATTTTCCAGAAATTCACTTCTAATGCACCAGTGCTTAAAAATTTGGGGAAGTGCTAGATATGCGTGTTCTAGGCTAATCCTCCAGGTCTATTAAACAAAGTGTTTAATGGAAAATTTAGGGGCACCTGGGTGGCAAGTTAAAGATTTTGCTGTGTATCAAGTTGATCAAAGCAGAACCCCAGATGTTTTCCAAGAATCTTCCATAATTCACATATCTCTCATGTAATAGCAATCACCAAGTATTCTATAAATCTTATCTTCTTAAAAACACCTCAGTTCTATAGGCACCAATTTTAGCACATGCAATTTTCAAAGTTCACCATCTTTTTTTTTTTTAAAGATTTTATTTATTTATTTGACAGAGAGAGAGAGAGCACAAGCAGGGGGAGTGGGAGAGGAAGAAGCAGGCTCCCAGTGGAAGAGCCTGATGTGGGGCTCGATCCCAGAACATCGGAATCACGCCCTGAGCCAAAGGCAGACGCTTAACGACTAAGCCACCCAGGCGCCCCCAAAGTTCAGCATCTTATCATCTCTTTCCAGGAATATTATAACTGAGTGTTATTGGACCTCTCTACCTCTAGATTTATAATCTTCAAATCCATTCTTCATACTGATACTAGATAGCTCTCTAAATTATGATTCAATAATAGTATTATCCACTTGTTTTATTCCTTTTATAATTATGCAGTTATTTATTTTTTTAAGTTTTTATTTAAATTCCAGTTAGATAACAGATGGTATAATATTAGTTTCAGGAGTAGAATTTTGTGATTCATCACTTACATACAATACCCAATGCTCATAACAAGTGACCTTAATGCCCAGCACCCATTTAGCCCATCCCCAGCCTACCTCCCCTCCAACAAGCCTCAGTTTCTTCTTTAAGAGTCTGTTTTATGGTCTGCCTGTCTCTTTATTTTTCCCCATGTTCATCTGTTTCATTTCTTAAATTCCTCATATGAGTGAAAACAAATGGTGTTTGTCTTTCTCTGACTTATTTCGCTTTGCACAATACTCTCTAACTCCATCCATGTCACTGCAAATGGCAAGATTTCATTCTTTTTGATGGCTGAGTAATATTCCATTGTATGAATATGTGGTGTGTGTGTGTGTGTGTGTATATATATATATATATATCACCTATTCTTTTTCCAATCATCAGTTGGTGAACACTTGAGCTGTTTCCATAATTTGGCTATTGTACATAATGCTGCTATAAACATCTAGGTGCATGTGCCTCTTTGAACCAGCAGATAAGGGTTTCTTAAACAGAAGTTATATATAGGCTGCTTGGGAAGGAAAATAATATTTAACAGAATAAAATAAAAGTTCCTACATACTGGAATTACTTTGAAGATTTATCATGCCAATTGATATAAGATATTTAGCACATAATAAATGCTAGAAGTATTAGTTCTTTTTAATGTTACTATGGAGAACTAGCAAGTTAGCCAGCCACTGATTCTTGGATGTTAGCAGAAGACACACAATGCTAGAGCCTGAAATAAAGGCCTTTATTAATCTCAGCTTTAGCAGCCCTGGGAGCTCAGTATGGATTCCCTGTACTATTACCACACATGGTGGGTTTTATTACAGAAGAACTGAAATCTTAGGGGATGCTAAGGTGAGTCTGTCTGACTTTTGCTCCAGAGGGAGACATTATTTTTATTATACCAGACAGTAAACAAACCTGACCTTTGCTCTAGAAGAAAACACTAGCTCTACCTTGCAAGGCTGTTCACTATAAAAAAAAATTAAAATCCTTGAAAACATAGATCAGAACAAAGGCAGTCTGTGTCTCTGCTTAAAATATGTACAGAATTTTTCTCCCAACAATTATTATTTGGTCTATGAAAGAAATGTTCACAGTAGAAGAGGATGTATAACAGGGTAGGGAGCGGTAATTTATCGAAGAGGTGATGGGAAAAACTAGAAATAAGGTTTAGGTAAAAATCTGAAGAATAAATAAGTCTTTTCAAAGGAAGCAAAGAACGTGTGCAGTCGGTGGGATTTGAAAAGCTTTGTCAGGAGGGTGCAGAGAAAAAAAAAAACCCAAAAAACAAACAAACAAAAAGTTCATATGGGCCCTGATGGTAAAGCTGTATAGTTAACTCAGGGAATAGAGGGGGAAAAATAAAGTTAAAAAACAAAAACAAAACAAAACAAAAAAGGTGCCTGGTGCAGAGTAAACTAGGGGGAAAGTAGGGGGGAAAAAGTAGGTAGAGATGAGATCAACTGTTCACTAAAGATTTCAAATTTTATGATAAAAGAAATGAATAGTGTTACTATATAAACATCAGGAGCAGTTTGTCAATTTCTGGGGGAAAAAATCCTGCTGGGATTTTTATGGGGGTTTAATGAATCAGTAGATCATTTTGGAAAGAACTGCCATCTTAACCACACTGAGTTCTGATTCATGAACATGGAATAAGTCTCCATTTATTTAGATCCTCTTTAGTCTCTCTCATTGGTTCTATAGTTTTCAGTATACAAGTCTTACATTTCTTTTAAAAAATGTATTCTTAGATATATTTCTGTGCTATTGGAAATGGTATTTTCACACTGCCTGTTATTGATATATAGAAATAGAATTAATTTTTGTATGTTGATCTGGTATCCTGCAACCTTGCTGATTTCACTTATTATCCTATGAAAAACTCAACAGGCAGAACTATATTCTCTGTTTGTCTAATAGGTAAGGAAAAGAAAAGCATGTTTGTATATGTATAATTGCTTAGTTTTTGCCAAATCTTTCAAAGAAATAAATAAAATAAAAATGGTTAACTTAAACGATGGGGAGTGAAACAGGGAGGGGATGGACCAGAGATGGAAGCAAGATGAATTTATCTTTTTAAGAAGTTTTGACCTTTGAACCATATGAATGTTTCACATTATCAAAATAGAGTTCAATCAAAAAGAAAATGATGAAAAGAAACAAATCATTGAGGTAAAAAAAATCAAAACAAATGAATCTAAATGAGATTCACATTGGCAACGTAACATACATATAATTACTTCAAATGATACTTGAATGCAGTTGTCTATGTATCTTTGATGCTATATAGTCTAAAAACCAGAAGTCTTATACATTAGTCAGTAGTTTTACTGCTTATACTAATATTATTTTCATATATAAAAGTATAAATATTGCTATGGTCTAAATATTTGTGTCACCCCAAAATTCATGTTGAATCCTAATACCAAAGATGATGGTGTCAGAAAGTATAAGGCCTTTGGGAGGTGATTAGGTCACAAGGTTGGAGCCATCAGAAATGGAATTAGCGCCCTTATTAAGAGATCCCACTCATTTCCTTAGTCCCTTCCATCATGTGAGAACACATGAAAAGGTGCTGGCAATGAACCAGGAAGAGAGTTTTCACCCTACTATGCTAACATCTTGATCTTGAACTTCCAGCCTCCAGAACTTTGAGAAATGTTTTTGTTGCTTGTAAGCTAGTTTGTCTGTGGTGTTGGTTATTGCATCCAAAATAGACTACAGCAAATATAAAGGAGTATATGAATGTTATTAGAAACGTGATTTTCAGTATAAGAAAAACATACATAAAAATGGAGGTTAATGAAATTCCCAATGTTAAATTAAAATTAGAAATATCAGTTTGAGCTCAGAATCAAGTGTATTTTCTATCTTGATACACCCTACTTCTAGATCATTTGTAATCCTCAGGTGTTGTATTAAGCAATTACATGTGTATTATCTCCTTTATTCTTCTCAGGATTGTGGTAGGTTAGATAATATTATTATTAGCCTTTAGAAATTATAAGGTTGAAAATCAGATAAGTTTACATGCTTTCTCGGGAGTCACCCAATGATAAGTAAAAAAGTCGTGATCAAACCAATTTCTGATTCCCGAATCTATGTTGTTGCCATACTACGTGTCTTATCACGCTTTGATCTCTGACAAACTGCCACGGTAGCCATCTGCTTCAACCCAAGGGAGGGACTAAATTAGGGATGCTTGGCTGTCATGAGGATTCACTTCTGAGAAGCAGAGCTGACTTCAAAATAAGCCCTATAGTGGCACAGGTAGAAGAGACCAGTAGCCATCAGTTAGCCACAAGCAATACATTGTTCTTAGATGAAAGCACTAAGCGTTAGCAACCTGAGTATAGTCTGGAGTACCATGTCGAGCATGCTTCAAAGAGTTCAGTCAAGATTAATGAGTGACATTTGTCATGGACCCTCAGGAAAGGCAGGAATGCACATGTCCCACATTTGCTCTTACTCACCAAGACACACTCTTTTTTCTCACCACATACCGTAATGTCTTCTAAAACTCTTAATACCTTCTGACATTCAGGAGTCTTGCTGACTCATTTGGGCATATAGAGAAGCCGATATCCTCACACATCCTTTTAAACCATGACTTTCTTCCCTATAGGAAAGAGAAAAAAAAAAAAACATACTCTGTGTTTTTCCAAACACAAATATAACTTCCTGAAATTTTTGCACATATAGAAAAAAAACATTGGGGCGCCTGGGTGGCACAGCGGTTAGGCGTCTGCCTTCAGCTCAGGGCGTGATCCTGGCGTTATGGGATCGAGCCCCACATCAGGCTCCTCTGCTACGAGCCTGCTTCTTCCTCTCCCCCTCCCCCTGCTTGTGTTCCCTCTCTCGCTGGCTGTCTCTATCCTGTCAAATAAATAAATAAAATCTTAAAAAAAAAAAGAAAAGAAAAAAACATTTTGCGAGTGTTTGTGGGGGATTTTCTTAAACTCAAAGAACAAAACTATTTCTCTTTACCTTGATAAAGGATCTATGAATTACTTCGAAATCCACCAAGTGTAAAAAGAGATATAAATGTGGAAGTGTATAAAATTTCTGGACATAAGAGAATCCATTTTGAAACTCCATTTTCAATTCTAACTTCAATTCTAATGGACTCTTGAACTGGGCCAGAAGCTGTCATTGTTTACAAGCAGTTGCTCTTAAAATTCAACAGCACAACTGTCATTCAGACCATAAAACTGTTGGTATGAACTTTATGAAGACAGAATAATTAACAAATGCATACCAAGAATAGTCTTGTTTGCTAGAGCCAATAAAACAGCTAATCCAAGAGTCATCAAAAGCAGTTCCACTGATTGCACCAATAAGTGTTTTTTTTCCTCTTCTCTTCTTTATCTAAGTCATATAACCTCCCTCTTCTTTCTCATAAAAAACTCCCGCTTTCCCCACACAAGCAGGATATTTTTCTAGCTGCTCCTAGAATCTGTACTCCCCAAATTGCAGTTCTGAGACCCTAAATAAAAGGCCTTTTTGTC
The DNA here is from genome assembly GCF_024610735.1 of Ursus americanus. NCBI lineage: Eukaryota > Metazoa > Chordata > Mammalia > Carnivora > Ursidae > Ursus > Ursus americanus. The sequence continues at coordinate 61,005,573 of NC_142139.1, forward strand.
TCATTCAGTCTCACCCCCTTGTCTCATTGACATAAGCAAATCATAGTTATAGTTAGCACAACACATTCAAAAACAGTTTGTGAACAACATAGATTGGGCCAGCCTACTATTTAGGATGCTCAGGGAAGCATAAGTTTATATTTTTTTCTTTTTGTCTAATTATATTTATTATTTATCTATAGAGGCTCTTTATTTATTTATTTTTATTATTATGTTCAATTAGCCAGCAGATAGTGTATCATTAGTTTCTGATGTAGTGTTCAACGATTCATTAGTTGCATGTAACACCCAGTCCTCATCACCACACGTGCCCTCCTTAATACCCATCACCATGGTTACCCCATCCCCCCACATCTTTTATTGTGTTATTTGAAAGTGAAATGTTTTAAAAGAATACTGTAATATTGCATTCATGCAGTTTGTATTTCGATGTTTATTTTTTCATATAATAAGATATGTGATTTTTTCCAAAATGGAAGTGCCAGATTTCTCTTTGCAGGTAAGTTTACAGGATAAGATTCGCAATCTATAGTATCATCTCTAAATATCCCCCGTCAATAACAACCAAAAACATACACTGTCTATACTCAAGATGGTTCACTGATCCCCAATAATGCCTAAAGAATGTGTTTTAAGTAAGCCTGCTTGGCTTCCCATTTACGATTTAGACAGCCAAATGCTATTGTCAATGTCCATTGGACATGTAGTATTAAATTGTTCTGATTCAAAATTATTCAAAATTTTGTACATAATATTAAAATAACATATTAATTTAAACTCATTTTTTAAACAATTTACACTTTTTTTCTATGAAAAGTATCATAATAACATCTGCACCTTCTTCATAAAAGGACAGACATAGCTAATGAACCATAGCTCAGAGATTCTTTGAACTGATATCTGTCTTGTTTTTTCCAACTCTATAACAGATATCATTAGTATGTAAAAAACCTGGAAATGGGAGATAAGGGATGGGCAAAATGAGAGAAGGGGATCAGAAAGTACAAAATTCCAGTTATAAAATAAATAAGTTTTAAGGATGTAATGACAGTGTGCTGACTATAATCGATAATACCATTTTGTATATTCGAAAGTTGCTGAGAGTAGACCTTAAAATTTCTCACCACAAGAAAAACAAATTTATAAGTATGTGTGGTAATGGATGTTAACTAGACTCACTGTAGTGATCATTCTGTGATATACATATATGTAATCATAATACTGTACACCTGAAACCAATAAATTACATGTCAATAATATTTCAAAAAATCAAAAATATAGATAAATAATTCATAAATTATGAATCACTTTTTTAAAAGGTTAAAATACACGCAGATGAATTGTTGACAAATCTCAAATGAGCTATTAATGCCGAGATATGAGAAGAACGTTCCTTTAAGTCATCGGTCAATTCCCACCTTTCCAACAAGGCTATCCTGATCACCCTATTTAATATTTCAATGTGCCTTTATTCATACTGTTGCCAAATATGATTTGACATTCCTTTAAATTTTGGCATATTTCGCGACCAAAGTATTGATGATGTCAGGTACCATCTTCTTCTCCAGATCAGTGGTCTCAAGGGTGGTCCTGGACCAGCAGCATCAGCAACATCTAGGAGCTCATCAGAAATGCAAATTCTCAAGCCGCACCCCAGCCCTTCTCAATCAGAAACCCTAGGGGTGGGGTCCAGCAAACTGCGTTCAGCTTATTCTGGTGCATGAGCCACTGATGGTGAAGTTCACTGATCTAGACTACATTTAGTACCCCAAAAATGTCCCAGAGGGGGGAAGCTTTCATAAAAGTTGATAAAGACAAAAAAAAAACTGATAAAGACTGAAACATTTTATACATAAAACTGACCTCGTAAGTTTTGAAATAGAGATCAATATTCTATTTGAAACTCATGTCATAAATAATGAATTTACCTACTTCAACAAAGCCTCATAGAATCTTTAGTCTTTGATCTTTTTTCTCTAAAAAATAGTCAACTTAAAAAGAAGATAAAACTGCACATACTTCCTGTATACTGTTTGGTGAGTTTGCGCATAGGTATATACTTGTGTTATCTCGCCTCAACCCAGCCATACCCATTACTTCCAAAAGTTTTCTGTGTCCTTTTTTTTTTATGACAAGAACAATTAACATGAGATCTATCTTCTTAACATGTTTTTAAGTATAAAATTCCTTATTGTTAACTACGAGCGCTATGCTGTATAGCAAATCTCTTTGAAACATACTCATTTTGTGTAACTGTAACTTTCTACCCATTGAACAACTCCCCATATCCTCCTCTCCCTGTTCCTGGCAGCCACCGTTCTATTGTCTACTTCCGTATCTTTGACTATTTTAGATATCTCACATAAGAGGAATTATGCAGTATTTGTTCTTCTGTAACTGGCTTATTTCTCTTAGCATAATGTTTTCTGGTTCCATACACCTTATTGCAAATGATAGGATTTCCTTTCTTTTTTAAAGTTGAACAATATTCCACTGTATGTATATACCACATTCTCTTTATCCATTCATCTGTCAATGAACATTTTGGTTCTTCCTTAATCTCGCCTAATGCCAATAACACCGCAATGAACATGAGGGTTCAGATATCTCTTTAAGATCCTGATTAAAATTCTTCGAGATACATACCCAGAAGTGGAATTGCTAGATCATATGATAGTTCTATTTTTAATATTTTGAGGAACCTCCCTACTATTTTCCACAGTGGCTACACCATTTAACATTCCCACCAACAGTGTACAAGGGTTCCAATTTCTCATATCCTCATCCACACATTTGTTTTTGTTTTTGGTTTTTTTTTTAAACAGCCATTCTAAAAAGTGTCAGGTGGTATCTCATTTTGGTTTTGATTTGCATTTACCTGATGATTAGCATCTTTTCATATCCCTTTTTTATGGCTATTTTTATGTGTTTTTTGGAGAAATATCTATTCAAGTCCTTTGTCCTTTTTTAATTATCTGTGGGTTTTTTGCTATTGGGTTTTAGGGTCCCTTGTACATATCAGAAATCAAGAATAAACTCACAATCTTTCATTCAAAACATAAAAGTATATTAAATCAACATCTGGCAATAACAATTTGTAAATGAAACCTGAAAATATTTACCACCCAAAACTTACCACAGCCTGAGAAAATGAGTAAGGAAAAAGAGCTACATTCCATTTCTCATATTTTTTTAAATTAAGTTCAATTAGCCAACATATTGTTAGTTTTTGATATAGTGTTCAGTGATTCATTAGTTGTGTATAACACCCAGTGCTCATCAGATCATGTGCCCTCCTTAATGCCCATCAGCTTGTTACCCCACCCCCCTCCCTTCTGCAACCCTCAATTTGAGTCCAGAGTCTCTCATGGTTTGTCTCCCTCTCTGATTCTCATATTTTTAAAGGACAGAGAATATTTATGCTATACTTCAAAAAGGAAAAATTGTGAAAGGAACATTCTGTCCCTCTTGGAAATCCTTTATTTACTCATCTGCAAAGGGAAGGGAGTAAACACCTAATTGAACTGTAAAGTTGATTCAACTATATGTGGCTCAGGTCTTTCCTCCTTCCGGGGTTCATTACTCCTAAGATGGACATCTCTTGCTCTGCTTCTGCTTCCCTTCATTTAGACAGAAGAGTCAAGGCCCCACACTAACTTCTGGAGGAAATCTGAATGCCTGCATTACTCTTTCTTTTTCTCTGTCTGATCCAAACTTGAATAAAACTTCTCTGTAAGTCTATCTACTTTTCAAATTTCAACTCTCCCTGAGATGGGTCATTCCAGAGTTCGGATGCAGGAAGAGGAGTTCAAAAAGTCTATTTTCCAATCAAAGAATATCAGCAAAAATGCTGATATTAAGAATTCTTTTGGTGGGACGCAATTGTCCATACTCATTTGCTTCCAAACTCATAAGACATTTAAGAGTTATGAATAATTTTCACTTCTAAACACCAAATTATAAAAGTAGAAAATATGCTTTTTAACCAAGACCCCATATTAAATAAAAGCCACCAAAAATGTTATGCAAAATATTGGTTAGAAAAAGTGACATTGAAAACCAGGCTTTAGTTAAATTTCACATTTAACTGTAGATATTACTCCCAGGCCTACGTAAATTTTCCCTATAGATGGATAAACGACTTGGGAATTCTCGACCAAGTCATTGGACAGAAATGTAAAGAAAGGGAATTCTCATATACTGTTGCTGAAAGTTTGAATTGGCACAATTATTTTATAGAGCTATTTAACAAGAGCTATCAGAAGTAATAGTGTGGATTTACTTTGATCCAGCCACTGTCTCTCTCTCTCTCTATATATATCTATATATAGATAGATAGAGATAGAGATGATATAGATATAGATGATATAGATATCTATACATATAGAGATATCAGATATATATATCAGACAAATTCTTGCAGATGTGCATATGAAAAAAACCTAAGTCCTTATTATGGAATTTTTATTTTTTTTTAATTTTTTTATTTTTTTTAAAGATTTTATTTATTTATTTATTTGATGGAGAGAGAGACAGCCAGCGAGAGAGGGAACACAAGCAGGGGGAGTGGGAGAGGGAGAAGCAGGCTCCCAGCGGAGGAGCCTGATGTGAGGCTCGATCCCAGAACGCTGGGATCACGCCCTGAGCCGAAGGCAGACGCTTAAAGACTGAGCCACCCAGGAGCCCCTTATTATGGGATTTTTAAAAAAAGAAATTGGAAACATTTTAATTGTCCATTGTTTAGAAGGGATTATATACATTTTGAATATTCATATAACATACTATAAATAGCAATTTCGGTAAATTAGAGGTTTATATAATAATAAGACTAAATGTCTGAAATTATAACATTGTGTGAAAAAGCAAGTTGCCAAAAAATTACACAATATTTTGCCATCTATATACAATTTGAAAATAGGTAAAACAAGCCGATATTGTTTCTGGTCACATGCCAGTATAACAGGGAAAGATATCACTCCAAAGCACTATAAAGTTCTTAATCTTAGTGACTTCTGAAAGGCAGAGCACAGTGTGATATAATAAAGTAGGAAAGAAGTCAGGGTAGGGCACTCTTTGAAGCAAGTACTCTTTGATAACTAACCGAAGGTAGATATCTCTAACATTTATTTGTTTAAAAAAGCATAAAGCTGTGTGGTAAAATGTAAAACTTTAATAGAAATATAGTAGAAGATGCATGTTTTATATACAATCTCTATATTTTTTAGTAAGTTGAAATATATCTTAATTTTTAAAAAGAAATATTATATTGAGATACCAAGTAATTATTTGACTAGGCTCAGAAGAAACACAAAATTATGTTAACTGAAAAAGAAAAAGCACAAAGCAACTGATTATAACATAATTTCAGGTGATATTAAAACAATTTATTTTGTATCAATCCAGCTTCAGTTGTGAGAAAGAAAAACTTCTCTACCTGTATTAAAAGAAACGATACTGGGAATTCATTGATTACAAGTTTCACAAGAAAGTCTGGAGAAACAGACTCTAAGCTTAAGTCTGAAATGACCTGTAGACCATTCTTCTGCTATAATCCTCAAGGTGGGGTGTATTAGGCAGGGTCCTCCAGAGAAACAGAACCAGGAGAGGAGTGAACTAGAGATAGGAGTGAACTAGCAAAGGCATGAACATTATCTAGAGATAGAGGCAATGATAGAGGAAGACCTGAACTTTCCTTTTGAGGTCACCCTACCTTTATAGTGGAACAGAAATGTCAAGTGTTCTCAGGTCTGAAGCTGGCCAGTTTCTGACCTGGAAGTTGTACCATTCTCCCTTGGGTTCTCCAGTTTGCTGACTGCAGATCTAGGAAATGGTTCACAAAGGTACGGAGGCGGAGAAGTCCCTAATGTCAGGATGGAAGAAATCCTTGCATTTCTATTTCCATTTCTTATTCAATGTTCTCTTTGCCTTCAGCCTCCATCTCTATTGGCTGGTACCTTTACATAATGAAACAACTCACTCAAAGTTTTTAAAAAGCCAATTTCGACTTGATAAAGCAATAGAATTTATTTTTTTAAAGATTTTATTTATTCAAGAGAGAGAGAGCGAGCACGAGCGAGGTGAGGGGCAGAGAAGCAGACTCCCCATCAAGCAGGGACCCCAATGCAGGGCTTGATCCCAGGGCCCTGGGATCATGACCTGAGCCCAAGGCAGACACTTAACCGACTGGCCACCCAGGCACCTCATGCAGTGGAATTTATTAATGTTATTACATATTGGTCCTTGAGTGTACATATTTTTTTCATTATTCTGTGTGATGAAATGGGAAAATCATGAAAACACTTCTGCTAAACACTGAAGTTTAATGGTTATCTCAAAAAGAAAAAAAAACTCCTGATTGAATTGTAAGCTGAACTAGCTGTTTCTTTCACAGATTCCATTTTTTACTTTTAAGAACAATTGACAAACAATGGTTATTCAGTCCCAATTATGTGGCAGATATTTTCTTTTTAAAATGAACAAAGCCTATCACTTCAAGGATAGCAATTGACAGTAATTTTTGTTAAGGATAAAATTTAAGCTTTCAAGTGAATATTAAAATTTTAGAGAGGCTGGAACCACCACATCCACAGTGTACTTTTCTGATCAGATTAGTTATAAAATTAAAGAATGCTAAAATGCAATTTTAAATAATTTTATTGAAATGTCTCAAATGTGAAAGTTCTACATTACTTAGTGAATCGGTATTTTTCAAATAGGTAAAATATTCATCCAAAATACAAGATATGTCAATAAATTTTATTGTAATGAGTATAAAATTGTTATTGATAACGCTTTCCGTTAGTTTTACTGAATGCAACTAACACTTGAGAAACTACCGCTTGCGGAGTTTTGAAATAATTCTGGAGAAGCATATCTATAGTTATCCAAAAATATTATTAAGATACCCCTCCCTTTTCCAAATGCATCTCTCTGTGAAGCTGGATTTTGTTCATATATTTTAGTCAATCATATGGCAACAGATTAAACTCACGAGCAAATACTAGAATCCATCCAATCTCTTTTCTATTAAGCCAAATATTTAAAATACCACTTTTTCCATTATTTTTTTCCTTTGGAAAACATAATTGTTCTTCATTAGATATATTAACATGTAATGGGTTTTTAATTATTATTTTAAATAGATTAGTTCGAAACCTTAATGCCTTAGTTTTAATTTTAATATAGTAAATATCACTATATAGCCCAGTATTCTAGAGTACATTAATTTTAGAAAGTTATTCTTTTTTGGGGGGCTATATTGTTTGCAAAACAGATTTTTATTTTCTTAAAGACAAATCTATCTTTTGTGCTTTTTGTAGAATATTAAAAAAACCATTCTTACTTCAAGATTGTCAATGCATAATAGTTTTATTACACACACACACACACACACACATATACCTTAATTTTTATTTGTTTCAAATTTTTATTTAAATTCCAGCTAGTTAACATACAGTGTAATATTGGTTTCAGGAGTAGAATCCAGTGATCCATCATCCACATAGAACACCTAGTGCTCAACATAACAAGTACCCTCCTTAATATCCATCACCCATTTAACCCATCTCCCGCCAACCTCCTTCCATCAACCCTCAGTTTGTTCTCTATAGTTAAGAGTCTCGTATGGTTTGCTTCCCTCTCTCTTTTTTCCCCTCTTCCCCTATGTTCATCTGTTTTGTTTCTTAAATTCCCCATATGAGTGAAATCATATGGTATTTTTCTTCCTCTGACTGGCTTATTTCACCTAGTATAATACACCCGAGCTCCATCCATGTCATTGCAAATGGCAGGATTTTATTCTCTTCGATGACTGACTAATGTTCCACTGTGTATATATACCATATCTTCTTTATCCATTCATCAGTCAATGGACATTTGGGCTCTTTCCACAATTTGGTTATTACTGATAATGCTGCTATAAACATCAGGGTGCATGTGCTCCTTTGAGTCAGTATTTTTGTATCTATAAAGTCTTTCAAGATAACCCAAGGAATCTATCAGTTAGGATTAAATTTTGCTACCAATAATAGACAACTGAAAAATAGTAACTTAAATAAGATAGAAGTTAAATTTCACTCTCATGGAAAATTGGAGATACAGGCAATTGAGGGTTAGTATAAAGACCCCACAGTTTAAGACTGGTCATAGCAGGGGCCCCTCGGTGGCTCAGTTGGTTAAGTGACTGCCTTTGGCTCAGGTCATGATCCTGGAATCCCAGGATTGAATCCTGCATCTGGATCCCTGTGTAGCAGGATGTCTGCTTTTCCTTTGACCCTCCCCCGCCATGCTCTCTCTCTCTCAGTCTCTCTCTCTCAAATAAATAAAATCTTCAAAAAAAAAAAAAAAAGATTGGTTAAAGCAGGCCAAGCTAATGGTATAGAAGTCATCATCATTATGATCCAATACAGAATTTTAGTTATTATATTTCTATTTCAAACATCAGTTTCAAGAAATGGAGAGAAAAGTACCAAACACACACACAGCTATCTCTGAAGAAAGTCAACCACAAGCTACCACAGGTTGCTTCCAGTTACATCTCATTACCAACACCTAGTCACATGACCAGCCATATGTGACTGCACAGAATCTGGAGAATGTGGAGGTCGTTCTGGAGAGCCACATGTACCACCCAAATACTCTGGGAGTTAGTAGTGGTATAAGACAGAAAGTTTCAACTTGCAAGTTAAAGTCCTTGTTCTCCTAATTTGTTATATGACCTTTGTCATATTACTTAAACTTCCTGAACCCCACTTCCTTTACGTGTACAACAAGGTTAATACTAATATCTACCTACCTCACAGTATTATTAGGATGATAACACGTGTAGGGAGCCTAAAAACTTGTATAGCTCATTTTATTCAATGTTCAAGTGTTGTTATACTTGAATATATGCAAGTTTTGTTCTAATCACATGCAAATAACATATTTTAGGAGTTGTAAATAGGATGACGTTCTGGGAAACTGCAGGATAATTTAGATGACTGTAATCCGTGATATTTCTTGCATTCCTTACACTTTTTCTTATTAAAAATCTCTTAAAACACATCTTCATGCATTTAGGAAAACAGAAAGAGAAAAACCTCCAGTTATGATTTGTCAGAGAAGAGACTTTGAGGAATAAACATGTCTAGTATAGAGTTTTTGCTATGGACTGTAAGATAAAAAAAAAAAAATCTTTGTGAATTCTTACGGAGTGTTCGATATAGCTTATATTTGTCATTTAAAATAAAACAAACCACATTCGAAAACATTTTAGTCTGATAGGATGAATAGGGCATAGATCTGGAGCCTTACCTTTTTAAACTCTTGACCCATAAGCTATGTTTATGCTAGGAGAGGAAGGATGAGGTGTTCAGAGAGAGATACCAGAGTATTGCAGGTGACAACAACTACCAATCAGTTTTATACACAGACCAGCAGGCATATAGAACTACAAAGTTAAACAGAACAAGTTGAATAATCTACTTTTGTTAAATTTCAGTCACGAAACAACCTTTTGGAATCAGATAAGCAACATAAACCTCATGAAGAACACTTTTTTCCGGCTTTGTGGAGGTAAAATTGATAAATAAAAACTGTGTATATTCATAGTGTCCAGTGTGATGATTTGATACATATACACATTGTGAAATGATTAGCACAATCAAGTTAATTAACACATCACCCATCACCTCACACAGTTATCTTTGTGGGTATGTGTTTTATGTGGAGAAGACAATAAATGTCTGCCCTCAGCAAATTTCAAGTACATAATACAGTATTATTAACTAAAGTTATCAAATCACCATGCTGTACATTAGACCCCAGAACTAGTTCATGATATAAACAAAAGCTTCTACCATTTGACCAACATCTCTCACTTCCCCCCACCCCTGGCCCTTGGCAACCACCGTTCTACTCTCTGCTTCTGGGAGTTCGATTTTTTTTTAGATTCCACATATAAGTGAGATCATACAGTATTTGCCTTTCTGTGTCTGGTTTATTTCACCTAATATAATGCCCTCCGGGTTCTTCATGTTTTTTCAAATGGCAGGATTTCCTTCTTTTTTAATGCTGAATAATATTCCTTCGTGTGTGTGTGTGTGTGTGTGTGTGTGTGTGTGTGTGCGTATCACATTTTCTTTATCCATAAGAGAGAGGGGAAAATTCATTCCAGAAAATAAATATTATCAAAGTCATAAGAAGAGACAAATATGCACAGTTTGTCTCCAGAGAAAATTTGAGTTGTGGAATAATTTGCAGTCGTAAGATAGACGGCTGGGTTTCCCAATCGTAGAGATCCGACATGACAGGTTCGCGAGTTACATGTGTCAATTAGAGGCAGCAGAATTATATTACAGTTATATGAGCAAGCAAGCTGCGTGATATGTGTCATGTTCTTAGTGTATCCTTCTAAAGGAATGTGAACCAGGAAATAAAGTATAAAGGGGGAAAAAGCTGTGAAGACAAAAAATAACAAAGCACTATGTGGACGTGATCAGAAGTTAAAGAAATATAATTTTCACGATAACTCTTACTGTCACAAAATGTTGGAGACTCTACCCCTTAGGAGTAACAGTTTTCCCTGTCATTTCAATGTTCTAGCAATGCAATGGTGGGGATATATCAATAGTTTTTCAACCATTTTTTTGAGTGATATTATCTATCTATTTCTTTTTTTTTTTTTTTTAACACAGATTGTCAGCCTATTCCCCTGGACCGATAGATCTAGAATGGATCAGAAATCTGTGCTAAATCCTCAGATAATGTCTTTTTACCCCAGGCGTGTTTGAGATTTGCCTAATTAGATCATCTTGAAGTATTCCTCCAACTTTTAAGTCTAATTTTAGTTAAAATATGTCAGTCTAAAAATTCATCAATGGGGGCGCCTGGGTAGTTCAGTTGGTTAAGCATCTGCCTTTGGCTCAGGTCATGATCTCAGAGTCCTGGGATCAAGTCCCACTTTGGGCTCTCTGCTCAGTGGGGAGTCTGCTTCTCCCTCTCACTCTTCCTCTGTGATCTCCCTCTCTCTCTCAAATAAATAAATCTTTAAAAAAATAAAAAAATAAAAATTAATCAATGAAAAAATACAAACTTTTTCCATTTGTTTTCAAAAGTAATTTACTATGTCCTAAAGCATAAATCATCAGTGTCAAAATACCAAAATGTAGATCTTTGTAACTGAGCTCATGGATGTATGAATCAATGATTAATCACGAGTTTAGTTGAAACACCGTAACATAAAATCTATCTGCACATATGTCCTAGGGGCATGCCAGATCCCCTCTCTGCCAAGCGGCCTCTATTTCAGTCATAAGAAATTATATAATTTGAAGGTTTTTCCCACACTATTTATATTTAAAGAACACATTTTGATTTCAGATTTCTACTAAGAGAACCAATATTATTTATTTTTTCAATTCAGTCTTACCTATTTATTGATAAAAACCACCTAAAAACATGATCTGCATGGCAGTTTAATCTCGTCATAGTCTGTAACTATGGAAAGTTTTTTTTTTTTTTAAAGATTTTATTTATTTGACAGAGATAGAGACAGCCAGCAAGAGAGGGAACACAAGCAGGGGGAGTGGGAGAGGAAGAAGCAGGCCCATAGCGGAAGAGCCCGACGTGGGGCCCGACCCCACAATGCCGTGACCACGCCCCGAGCCGAAGGCAGACGCCCAACCGCCGTGCCACCCAGGCGCCCCTGGAAAGTTTTTTTTACATAATCAGCCTTGTTAATTTTCTGTCCTTAGGTCTAGTTGGAGCCATTTATGATTCATTTTTGTGTAGAATCAGTTCACCAAACCAAATATACTGTTCACAGATTCAAGCAATACAATATTCAACAAGAGGCATAGGTTAAACTGCATATAAATGAAGGACAAGATCACTTTTGAAACTAAAAACTTGAAAAATTTGAAATGAGAATATCACCATCTGTGTAATGTGAATAAACATCCTTCATTCACTGTTATGACTTTGTTCAAAAAACATTTGTAAATGAGAGCCCAGGGTGCCAGGTGATGAGTTGCAGTTCAACAACAGACCACAAGAGCTACAGAAATAGAGAACTTTATTACTCACAGGTGCTGGAGGGAGGACAAGGCAAGCCCGAAGAAGCCACATGGGGTGTCAAGGCAGACAACCAGACAGGACCTGGGGCACGTGCCTAAATTAGTGTCCACGGGTGGAGTGGTTTGGGGTTCCCAGCCTCAAACTGGATTCACACCAAAATCAGCAGTGTTTTGATAAGCTCCACAGGGGTCTTATCCATCATGTGAACATGGGGAAGGTCTGCGGATGTGGGAGAGACTATTGGTTACAAGGGCTGTGGGGGAAGTCATACCAGGAACTTAACCTTGCTTCTGACTCTGTGGGTTATTATCTAAGGCATGCACTTAAAGGAGAGGCTGGTTCAGTTGGTCTCCCTCAGGCCACTTAGCCAAATAAAATAGATTCCGATGTAGTAATGCCTTGTAGTACCTCAGCTACACACTCTTGACATTCACTAACTGCGGTTATAAAACTTTGACGTTGAGAGAGCTGGGCAGTAATTCATGAGATCATTTTAACATCTTGTTCAGGCAGTACGATGAACATTGGCATTCTGTGAGATAGCCTGTCTTCCGACAGGACCCCTCACAATAAGAATGCTTAGTTTGTATCTTAGTACCAGCAGGAAGAATAGAATAATATTCTTATTATAATGATGTCACCTATCATTTGCAAATGACTTTACAAAGGACTGTCTAATGCATTATCTCCCAAAAAGAGCACAAATGAAGAAACATTTTCAGGGCTCACTGAAATTTTATTTAATTATATTAGTTAATATACAGTATAAACTATAGAGCCAAAGCAAAACATGGAAATCAGAATTTCAACATGTAACAGAATACAACAAGTTGAGAAAATCTTGGATAAGCAGATGGGTCTGCCTTTTTTGTTGCAGTCCTATATAGACATGGTTACAAAGAGTGTACTATTGAGTTACCTTTGAATGTGAAATCTGATATTGGTGGTAGCAAATACTACACACAAAGTTCTTTATGCAGATTAAAATATTATAACTAATAGAAAATGTAAGCTTCTAATTTTTAATTAATATCAACCAAATTAATTTAATTTCTTTAAAGGTCAGCAATGTCAAAGATGACTAACACTAAATATTTTGCATTTTATAATAAAGTTTTCAATATTCTTTTGATTCATTTCACCTACAAAGACATATCTTCCATGTTCCAACCTTAGTTTGAACAAAACACTTAATTAGACTATAAACGATGCCAAGCAAAGGAAAAGTGGTCAAAATAAGTCCCTAAGTGTTTAATTAGCATGTTGGATTACTAACTCAAGAAGACACTAAATAACCTATTGAACTTAATTATACAAAGAACTCATTAAAGAATCACTTCTGTAAGCTGCTTGCTGAAGCTTATCCTAATTTTATGTCTGTACCTGTTGATCAGGAATAAGTCCTAAATGGCTTCAGATAGTAACCATCACAATATTGTTATCAGGCATCTAATCCACTATATCGCTAAATAATGCATTGATCAAAATGCATTAACGATATATAGAGCTTATCATTATGAATTAATATTCATAAGTCTGATAGGATATATCAATAACTTCTAATTTCCTATAAAGAGCTGTTTTTAGGGGAGCCTGGGTGGCTCAGATGGTTAAGCATCTGCCTTCGGCTCAGATCATGATCTGTGGGTGGCGGGATCGACCCTCACGTCAGACTCCCTACTCAGCAGGGAGTCTGTTTCTCCCTCTGCCTCTCCCTCTGCTTGTGCTTTCTCTGTCTCTCTCTCTCAAATGAATAAATAAAATATTAAAGTAAATAAATAAATGAAGAGCTGTTTTAAAAGAGTGCATTTTTTTTAAAGATTTTATTTATTCATTTGAGACAGAGAGAGACAGAAAGAGACTGCACGCACGCAAGCGCAAGCAGGGTAAGGGGCAGAGGGAGAGGGAGAAGCAGACCCAAAGAAAGAAAGAATCCATAGAAAGAAAATGGATATGGTCTAGCCAAATCTGTAAAAATGTGGGCTTTGTATTCCTAAAAAATATGACGCGTCATTTTAACTTCGCTTCCTTCACAATTACATATGATCGAATTATCTGTGGCAACTTCTTTTCTTTAGACACAAAGACATATGCAATGACTCATTGGTAAGATTAACAAGGATGGAATAAAAGACAGAGGAAACACCAGTAAAAAGAAGACACAGTTTACCTTTACCCATGTTTCAAGCACGTTTTCCTTCTTTCTTATAAAAATACAATGCCCAAAACAGAGAAAAGGGAAATCTTGAACCACACGTCACTTTTCATCTCTGCTCGGCTCAGTCCTAATGGGAAAGCAACTTCTGAGGCAAGGTTCTCATCCTGAGGTCTGCAAACCCCAAGAAGGAGAGCTATGGCGCCCGTAATATCGGATAGGAAAAGAATAGTTTCATTTTTATTCACCTCTAAATGCAATTTACCATTTTCTTCAATTACGTGTGACCATCAGTGTGTATTAACAGTAGGCTATCAAAGGGATCCTTGGCATAAAGTGGGTTAGGAACCCTGGTCTGGGGAGAACCCTAAGGGATTCTAACTTTTGACTGAAAGCAAAGGTTTTATTGGAAGGGGCTCTGGTTCTGGGCTGACAGCAGCATTTAGTATGACTTCCCATAAGTCATTTAATGTATCTGAAAGGGAAAAATTTATTTTAAAAATCCCCTTAGGTTTGTCATGAAGATTCCTTGATAGGATATGTGTGAAATTAATTTTTAATTAATAACAGTATTCAAATATGTAATATATGATCCATTTTATACTAGTGAGTGGTCTTTACAAATTAGATTACTGATTTTGTTTTTAAAATTAGGCATTTCTAAGTAAATGTTATTCTCTTAGGTTATTTTTAGGTCAAGGTATTATATATACTAAGCTCCTGTTGAGTTAGTATGTATAATGATGCATGAAACATACTTTAACAATATCCTTTTTTTTTTTCCTTTTAACAATATCCTTTTACTTGAAGCTTTAAAATCTAGTTTGTCTGCATTTCCAAATAGGTATTTTTTTATACAAAGAAAAATAAAAATACCAAGAAACATTTAGGGTGAATATTTGATCTGCCATGAAATCAACAAACCAAAATTCATGTATTTTATATAACTAATATTTAGACTTCATCTAGATTTTACTACATTTGAATGTACACATAATTCTATTATCTTTGGACATTTAATAACTAAAAACTATATCACAGTAAAATCAAATAAAAAAATACTTTGAATAGACAGAGTTGCTAGTAGCAGATGTGTTATTTTTCAGTTGACAACAAGGAATGACAGAGAACTAGGACATTGTTATAACTTAAAGAAATCACCAGTGTGAAATAATGATGAGGTTAAGCAAATAAGTCTACCACAGTAGATCACAATAGGAAAAGAATATATATATGAAGAAAATATATATATATATATATTAAAAATAGACACTCAGAAGTGAGACCTCGTAATCTGGGGAAAGGTTTTTTTTATATAAAAATGTATACAGTGAATTCTTATAACAACTTTGAAATATACACACAGACACACACATTCTCATCTTTCCAGTCTGAACATTTTCAATTGGATACCCACTCAGAAATTTCCCCTGGCTTAAAGAACAGACATATTAGAGAATCTGAAAGAAGAAAAAAATAAAGATTTTATACTACAAAAATACATAAATATCAAAATGCATTAGAATTTTAGAATATAATTCAAAATGCCAAAATAATTCCTTAAAGTAGAGCCCTTATAATTTTCTTTTTATGAGTCAAACATTGTCTCTGCACTCTAGGTCACATTATTTTTTAAGTTTTTATTTAAATTCTAGTTAGCATACAGTGTAATATTGGTTTCAGGACTAGAATTTAGTGATCATTGCTTACATACAATACCCAATGCTCATCACAATAAGTACACTCTTTAATGCCCAGCACCCACTTAACCCATCTCCCCACACACTTCCTCCCACCCCCAGCATCCTCGGTTTGTTCTCTATTAGTTTAGAAAATGTTATGGTTTGCCTCCCTCTCCCTTTTTTTTTCCCTTTCCCCTATGTTCATCTATTTTAAAGTACACATGTGAGTGAAATCATATGGTATTTGTCTTTCTCTGAATGACGTACTTCGTTTAGCATAACACACTCTAACTCCTTTCATAGGATTGAAAATGGAAAGATTACATTCTTTTTGATGGCTTGGTAATATTTCTATATATATTTATTCCGTATATATATTCTATAAATATATACACATAATATATATATTCTATAAATATATTTATTTATTTATTTATTTATTATATTTATATATATTATATTTTTATTTAATTATATATATAATTTTATAAATTATCTATAATTTATATTATATATATTATATATATTATATCTTTAAATATAAAATATATAAATATATATATATTCTATGAATATATAGAGAATATATATATACATACCACCTCTTCTTTATCCATTCATCAGTCAATGGACGTTTCGGCTTTTTCCATAATTTGGCTATTATTGATATTATTTTGAATTTATTATGGTGTAAGAAAATGGTCCAGTTTCATTCTTCTGCATCTTGCTGTCCAGTTTTCCCAACACCGTTTGTTGAAGAGACTGTCTTTTTTCCGTGGGATATTCTTTCCTGCTTTGTCAAAGATTAGCTGACCATAGAGTTGAGGATCCATTTCTGGGTTTTCTATTCTGTTCCATTGATCTGTGTGTCTGGTTTTGTTTTTGTTTTTGTTTAGTGTTCAATTAGCCAACATAGAGTACATCACAGTTTCTGATGCAGTGTTCAACGATTCATTAGTTGCGTGTAAAACCCAATGTATGTGAGGTGGAGCACTGGGTGTCTGGTTTTGTACCAGTACTGTACCGTCTTGATCACTACAGCTTTGTAACATAACTTGAAGTCCAGAATCATGATGCCTCCAGCTTTGCTTTTCTTTTTCAAGATTGCTATGTCTATTTGGGGTCTTTTGTGGTTCCATACAAATTTTAGGATTGTTTGTTCTAATTCTATGAAAAATGCTGGTGGTACTTTGATAAGGATTGTATTAAATATGTAGATTGCTTCAGGTAGTATAGACATTTTAACAATATTTATTCTTCCAAGCCATGTGAAATGGCATTCTACCACTATTGAACAGATGAAGGAATTAAGACTTGTCAAATTTTAATGTATTATTCCACTACTATAATTTTAAACCATGTAACACAGAAAAATATAACATGCTGGTCATCCTGAAAAATTAGAAGATACAGCCAAATTGGGCATATATCCTCTCAGATTGAGCACATGGCTTCCATTTGACTACAACTTGTCTATCGTCAGAACCTGAATCTTCTCCTCTTGGATATTTCACTTGCTGTTGAGACATCTGGATTTAATTTAACTAACACTTATCTGTTCATTTAATAATAGACATACAACATGCAAGTTTCCAGAGATGCAAAGATGGCATACAGACTCACACACTTCCCTCTTCTAGTCTCCTCAAAACAGGAACCAAGAAACATTTATTCTCTGCATCTTCCCATTGTGTGAGGCCCTGTGCAATGCAATGGTGGGATATCTAATTTTATTTAAGTCACAGTTACGCCTTCACATACTTCACAGTCTAACAGGCAAGAGAGGCATAAACCTAAATCACCAGGTAGGGGCGCCTGGGTGGCACAGCAGTTAAGCGTCTGCCTTCGGCTCAGGGTGTGATCCCGGCGTTCCGGGATCGAGCCCCGCATCAGGCTCCTCTGCTAGGAGCCTGCTTCTTCCTCTCCCACTCCTCCTGCTTGTGTTCCCTCTCTCGCTGGCTGTCTCTCTCTCTGTCGAATAAATAAATAAAATCTTTAAAAATCAATCAATCAATCAATCAATCAATCAATCACCAGGTAACAAAGTGACAGTGAATAAAACTGAGAAATGTGCCAGTGGTAGACTTTTGGACATTGAGTTACAACTATTGGAATATGGTTTTCTTTTGAAGAAAACTAATTTTTCCTATGCCAATTTCCTGAGAAGTAGTTAATCCTGGGAACAGAATTTAAAAGTGTATTCACACTGAATGAAGGGCTATCATCTCTCTAAGTCTGAGAGAAGGACTCTCCAAGAGGAAGATAATTGGTTTTCCTTTGGTGTGTATGAGCTGCTGCTTCCAAGCAGAGACAGGGCAAGAATGCATGTATTGTGAAGACTCTTTTTACTAGTGAAATGGAAATCATTGCAGTGGTGACTTTCTAGAGTGGCTTGTACTCAGAGCAAGAATGTGTGTCTGAATCCCAGATCCACTAATAGGTACAAAGCCGGCTGAACCTACTAAGAAAAGCAGTATTTCCTCTCAAAGTTGTGGAGGGACAACGACAGGGTCACCAGCAAAGAATGCTGTGCCCAGCCAAGAGGTGACAGCACCCAGAAGGCAAGCAGGTTTAGCAAGATGAAAAGGTTGAAGCAAAATAACCTAAATGACCAAGAGTCATTAAATATAAGGAAAATGTGAGACAATGAGACATTAACTTCCATAAACAAGTAAAGAGTTCTCATGATCTTAATAACTGTGAATTAGTCAGGGAGTGTAATCTCTTGATTTGAAATCGGATTCAGATGAGGTCTTGCATATGGATTATAATCTTAATAAAGAGGGATTGAAATAATGGAGACACCTAATGGATAGCTTTTTTTTTTTTTAAGGGAAAGTTAACAGTTGTTGACAACTGAAAACACTTTGTGGAGGAGTTAGTATTTACACTAATTTAAGCTAATTCTAGAAAAGAAAAATGTACAGTTTCAGCTATATGTTTATTTATATTATATTTATATATGGAATACGGTTTTCTCTTAAAGAAAAATAAGTTTTCTGATGCAAATTTCTGATGCCAAATACATATAAGTACATATTTATATGTGTTTACATGTGTATGTATATATTGAAATGTATGTACATTTCAGCTATATATGTGGAGTTAAGTTCTTCCCAGAAAAAGAAAATCACTTGAAAGAAAACTGCATAAAAGACAGGACGATTTTGAAAAAAGTGGCTTGTTTGGAGCCTAGGTAAGTTTAATGTTTAGTGTTCCTTTTTGACTACAATTGAAGAAGATAAATGGTGGCTCTACTGGGAAAAGTACACATGTAATTACACATGTGTGTGAAGTGTTGTCTTTCTAGGAGAGAAAGGATCTAGGATCTAGGATCCTGCATGGAGCCATTTGTTTCATCAGGATGTCTGCAGATGGAATCCTAAACCAGCTTTATACATTCCTACCGATAGTTCATCTAGTATTTTTCCACATGCATAGACAGTGCATATAACACTTTTTTTTTTTTTGCCTATGATTATCCCAATTTGAAAACACTTTCTCTTCAACTTTCCCAAAATTCTAGGTTACTTATTCTACCTTTTCTTTCTTATCAAAATTTCTTGACTTTTTCCTTAAGAGAAAATTTGTTGAAACAAGAGGAGTAAATTTGTTGAATCAAATTAATTGATTGAATTTAAGCCTGTGCAATGTCTTTTTGTTAATATGATTAGGATCTTGGTCTAGAAGATGTTTTACCAAGTTTTGGTTTGTCATCTTAGAAAAAAATCTATGAAACATTTTATTAAAAATAATTTTATTCTAATTGTGATATGGTATATAATAGATTAACTCAAAGGAACGTTTTCATATAACTTTATGTATCAAAAAAACCCCATTAAATTTACTTCTACCCAAAATATCTGTAATACAAATTTAAGGAGGACCTTTCCTTCATCCAAAGATTTGGGAAATGAAATTTAGCATTCCTCCTAATATCTTACTGGTGGTTAATTTTGATCTGTCCTTACCAGAACAGTCAGCCTCAATTTCATTAGCAGTGAGTATGTCAAAGGCAGTTGGTTTGTTTCAGCCTCAGATCCCTATGTTTTTATTAAAGCTAGCCTGGAGTAGCTGCAAGTAACACTGTCAGAATAGGCAAATGAGATAGAAAGCCTTTACGACGAACCCATATTGAGTTATCCAGGGAAGGAAGATGATAACGCACAAGACGGAGACACTTTAATTCAGAATTCAGATTGAGTAACATGTCCTTTTGGGAAACTTTCTATATATTATAGAAAACTTTCTATTTAAGTCAGAAAACACTGTCATTTAACCTCAGCATGTTTTATATTTTATTTTAACCCTCCCACAACTATGTATCTGTAGAGAAAGGCCTGATAATGATACAGACACAAAGAATTCAGTTACAAATAGCAATCACTTTGCTACAGTAGTTAAGAGGTAAAGTTTGTATTGGAGGAAAGAAACAAAGGTCAACAAAAGAGAGCAGACCCAAGTATATAGGATGTCTTAAATCATTGGAAATGGATTTTTTGAAAGAAGAGTGCAAGAGAAGGAGCAAAATAAAGGATAAAATCTAAAACCACCCTCAAAGAGTAAATCTGAAAAGAAATCATCTGATGTTCAATAGGTCTACATACAGTGTTTCAAAAAGCAACTGAAATATTACCAAAGTACAAAAAAGAAAACAAACAAACAAAAAAACAACAAACATATGATTACAACTCTATTGGTTTTTGTTCAATGAGGTGGTAAATTTGATACATTTGATAAATAAAAGGCTATTATTCATATAAGGGCACATGCTTTGGAGAAAGAATCGTTTCAAGTCCTCACGCCAATATGTATTAACTAAGTGACCCTGAGAAACATCTTTCACTTATCATGGTCTTAGATGCATTTTCTTGACCTACCAGGCCTAACACAATCTAGTCTCTACTACCTTTCTGACCCATTTTCCACCAGTCTCTCTAACTCACACTGTACTTGCTTTTCCTAAAATATTCCAATCAGTCAAGGCCTGTCTTTGCACTTGCATAGAATGCTCTTCATTGTAATAGCGTACTCCTTTCCCTTCATTTAGGTTTATGCCAATTTGGGCTCCTCACACAGGCTTTTCCTAATCTCCATATATGACACAGCACACCCCCACCCTGTCACTTTTTATCACGTTATCCCATTTGCTTTTTTGTTTGCTTGTTTGTTTGTTTTTAAATAGGCTCTATGCTCAGTGTGGGGCTCAAACTCACAACCCTGAGATCAAGAGTCACCAGCTCTACTGACTGAGCCAGCCAGGAGCTGCTATCTCATTTGTTTTTACTTGTTCTCCATAGAGTTCATTACTGACATTCTATTACAAAAATGTTTACATGTATATATGCAAATATTTGTGTGTATGTAAGTTCCTGGATTTTGCCTGATTAAGATATAAGCTCCATGAAAAGAGTTTGATCATTTTTTTTCATCAGCCAAAGTAGTTGACACATAGTACATACTCAATAAAGAATTATTTGTCCCAAGGATGAATACATGAATTAATGAATAAAGATATCATTATATAGCTCATAATTTTTGTGGGTAGGGTACTTGAAACACTGAAAGCACTTAATACATGTTATTATTATTATTACATGCATCAAATTTCTCTTACTGCTGATGTTTAAAATGAAATAAACAATAATTTTTTTCAATTATCAGTTTGCTCATTTTCCTACTGTAGGCCTATCTATATGTATTGGCACTGTATCAACATTTGATCCATGAAAAGGACTGTACCCTTGATCCTTATTAATCATTCTTTCAATAAAGTGGGTGGGGGGAAGAGGCTGTATAACCCTCTACTATTCTATAAGTAGATGTGATTTCATATATATTACTTGCTCTATGGGCAGAATTTTTATACTAAGTTAAATAAACACATGAATATTACTTGCTTTATAATTATCCAGGTAATAAAGAAGAAAGCACTTCTTTTTTTGTGGGGGGGGATAATACGTCTGTTGCTTCTCTACCTATTTGATGATTTTTTTTTTCATGTGCGAGTCAACTTAACCAGAAAGTCACTATGTAATAAAATACATTCTAACATTAAAAATAGATTCGTAAGCAAACAGCTGCTGAGATTTGTAAGATTTACTACATTAAAGATGAAGAGTCAGATCCATTCCCTCCAGAATGTTGCATTAGTTGTTTTTACCCCCAAAATAAAAAGGAAGAATATAAAGAGAAACAAATATGCCTGTTTTATATTTACCATAACCTTTTAAAAATGTTAATTTTATTGTGGTAAGAATAACATGAAATCTACCCTCTTAACAAAATTTTAACTGTACCATTCAATATTGTTAGAAGGCACGATGTTGTACAGCAGGGATTTTAAAAGTAATGAAAACATAAAACTCTCTTTCTATATCTTTGTGTTTTACTCATACATATATACATAAACACAACGATAAGCTATGTAAGGTATTTTTATGTAAGTTGTTATAGGCATTTGTATATGTGTATATTTATATATATATATATAGTTACAAGTAAGGTAAATAGATATCATAAGTGTAATCCAAGTATTTCCTAACAAGGACAATATTTTGTGATTCCTATCTAACATTTATTAGGTTTGACATTTTTATCCTCATTGCTGAAAATATGGGATTGCACTACACTGTTATTTTTTTGTTTTTCTCTCACTTTTTTAGTTTTTCTTTTTTTTTAAGATTTTATTTATGTATTTGACAGAGAGAGAGAGAGACAGAGAGAGAAAGAACACAAGTAGAAGAAAGCAGCAGAGGGAGAGAGAGAGAAGCAGGTTCTACACTGAGCAGGGAGCCCAACGTGGGGCTCAATCCCAGGATCCCGGGCTCATGATCTGAGCCAAAGACAGGCACTTAACCAACTGAGCCACCTAGGCACCCCTCCCTTTTTTAGATTCAATTTATTTCCTGTAGTTACATTTTATTTTTCCTTCTCCTTCTTTTTCCCTTCAGTTGGGAGGTCAACTTTTAAAAATTACTTACTTGATTTTTTTCTTCTCTCGTATTTCACTACTTCTGGTTTGTAATTCAAAGAGATTTCTGCTATGTCCTACATAGTTAACTCTCTTCCAAACCATAAAATGACCTTGATCATTTGAACCCTGTATATCTTTTTGGACTTACATATCATTTAATCTAAAATTCCAGATATATCTTTTAGTTTACCCTAAAAATTAGACATTTATACATGGACCCCACTGATTTAGCCTTACTGATAACGTTCACCACTCTATTCATTTATAATTTCTTCTTGCATCTGAGACTGTCTTTCTGTATTTATTCTTTACCTGAGACAACACTTTCAATAGCACCATTTTGGTGCTTATATGTGAAGAAGGAGAAGGTGGATTTTTGAGTTCACCTCCAGCTATTGCAAGGCAAGTATGAAAGAGAAAGGATCAAAAAGCAAAAGTGTTAACACAAATGCAAAGGAATGGTTTCTATTTGAACCATTGAATATACTCTGGATAGGAGGAAATTAAAAACATTGAGGCAAAAGAATGGAGAGAAAATGGTAAGGTATCAATAGATTAAAATTTCAGTGGAATTGAAGAATTGTAGCAGAGAGGTTTCTAGAGAAAATGATCAAGAAGGTCATGATGTATGGATAATAAATGGGATGACTGATAAGGAAATTTTATAAGTAATTTTGTATTTTTGATTATGAAATCCTGAGACCATCATGGGTGTGGGATGCTGGTATGGGGGAAGAAAATGGACCACAACATAGAGATATTGGAGATTGCGAGGACAAAGCCATACCTCTCATGAAAGGGGTCATCCACATGGGTATTAATGTTAGTCAACATTAATGCCATTCAGCCTAGTTACTTCCATGATTTTAAATATATTTGTAGAAACAATATATTGTATGTTATTGAAGAAAAATTTCTATTTTGCATTCTAAAACCAAATTCTAGAGCTTAGGTTTGTGTTTCTAAAATAAAGATACACCAAATTGAATGTGGTACAAATATTTATCAGATGCGTCAGGAAGGGTGAATTCTATTTCTAGCTATGTTGCCACCTAGTAGCATAACCTTAGCCAAATTAAATAATCTCCCAAGGTCTCAGTAATCTTGAAAGTAAGAACACAGAATTAAAGATGATTTAAAATGGTTTTTTGACTCAAAGGACTTCGATTTAATTATTTGGTTTATTGTTTGCTAAAGTACAGTTCATTGGCCTTGCCATTTAAGTTTATATGAATTTTATTATAGATTTTCTCCACCACTGAGTGTTTATGGTTGTATATATTTCTATGATATCTGTCACCATGGCATCTGGATATCCAACTAATATAACTATGTAAAATTAGTAGGTATGTGGGAAGAAAAAATGTCAATCCCTGTCTTTCTCTTAATGTAGGTATTAATGTGAAGTAAAGATTTTATCTTAGAGTTCTCACAGCTTCTTGATCACATGATTACAGAGAAATTTAAGGGGGAAATGACAATTTTTACTGTTTCTCCAAATATATGAGCATTTAACATAACATCTGCAGCTGCAGAATAAAAAAATATATTAAAAATCTCCTTTCTAATCATAACTATAACTGGAACCTGGACATACAAATAGTTGTATAGAAAATGTGGACACTAATACAAATGTACACAAGCAATAACATTGATAGAAAATGGAAAGTTAAAATAGGTTGTTTATAAGATTTATATTTTTTGTTGCTGTTTTGAAGGAATCCACCATCTTTAACAATTATGAACAAGTTAAGATTTGTTTTTAATGTGTAGAAATGGTAGAAATAAAAGGGAATCATCAGTAGGACACAAGGTCAAAGATACTGAGCAGCTATCAGATATGAAAGTGGTGGGTACTGTGAAGAGTCTGGAAAGATCAGAATCACAGATATAAATTTGAGGGTCTTAGTATTAAAATGGCATCTTCAAAGCTGTGGGACTATACATCACTTACAAAGGGCATTATAGATTGAGAAAAAAGTGAAGGCCTAGGGAAGGGTCACAGGGTATTCCATTATGTAGAGGTCTGGAGAGGAGTAGGCACCAAAGTTCGAGAAGGCTTTACCAATGAGGATGATGAAGAAACAAGAAAATGTAGGATACTAGGAGCCAAAGGGAAAAAAATTTTCAGGAATAATGATGGAAACCTATATCTTGTGCTATCACCTATATAGCAACGACTTTATTTAGCAAGAGTTAACTAATTTTATCATGCTGAGTTGCAGCATGTCAACCTTCGAAATAATAGCAGAGACCATGAGATGTGACCAGAAGATAAAGACATCTCAATTTGCTAATGTCCAATTGTGGAGAGTAAGAGAATGTCTTCACAGTGTCAGCATGAATGATGAACCATGAAATTACCATGATCTATTACAGGCAGATGGCGAGAACAAAAGTTATGGGACAGCAGATTAGGAGGTCATAGTTAGACACAGGAAATTTGAGATCAATATTTGACATTCAAGTAGCTATTGAGTCGGAAATTAGATAAAAGTATCTAGATTGGGGGACAAAGATCCACACTGGAAACTCCAAGAGATCAGAATGTGAATATACAATAACTGAGTCCTTTGCCCTTCTCAGGAACTGAAAAAGATTTTACTTTGATCCATACATACATTTGTACATGCACCCCCACCCTGTGAACCATCTGTTCATATCCTTTGTCCATTTTGCACTGCTATATTGGCATTTTTCACATTGATATTAAAGAGTTCTATGTATCTTAAGGGCAATAGCCTTTTCTCTGTAATGCAAGAAGCAGCTGCTTTCCTTTTTTTTCATTCAAGTTTTTCTTGAGACTTAAGATGCTTTTGGTCAACAATACTTTGAAAATGGAACTCATTCACAAGAGAAAATTTAGAAGGAACACACATACATGGAGGTTAAAGAGCTCCCTACTAAAGAATGAATGGGTCAACCAAGAAATTAAAGAAGAATTCAAAAAATTCATGTAAACAAATGAAAATGGAAACATGACAGTTCAAAATCTTTGGGATGCAGCAAAGGTGGTCCTAAGAAGGAAGTATATAGAAATACAAGCCTTTCTCAAGAAATAAGGAAAGTCTCAAATACACAACCTAACCTTCCACTGAAAGGAGCTGTAGCAAGAACAGCAAATAAAGCCTAAATCAAGCAGGAGAAGAGAAATAATAATGATTAAAGCAGAAATCAATGAAATAGAAACCAAAGGAACAGAACAGATCAATGAAACTAGGAGTTGGTTCTTTGAAAGAATAAGATTGTTAAACCCCTGGCCAGACTTACCAAAAAGAAAAGAGAAAGGACCCAAATTCATAAAATCATGAATCAAAGAGGAGAGATCACAACCAACACCAAAGAAATACAAACAATTACAAGAACATATTATGAGCAACCATATGCCAACAAATTAGGCAATCCGGAAGAAATGGATGCATTCCTAGAAACATATAAACTTCAAAAACTGAAACAGGAAGAAATAGAAAGCCTCAACAGACCCAAAACCAGCAAGGAAATTGAAGCAGTAATCAAAAATCTCCCAGCAAACAAGAGTCTAGGACCAGATGGCCTCCCAGCAGAATTCTACCAAACATTTAAAGAATTAATACCTATTATTCTGAAGTTGTTTCGAAAAATAGAAAGGGAAGGAAAACTTCCAAACTCTTTCTATGAGACCAGCATTACCTTGATCACAAAATCAGATAAAGACCCCACCAAAAAGGAGAATTACAGACCAATATCCCTGATGAACATGGATGCCAAAATTCTCACCAAGATACTGGCCAATATGATTCGATGGTACCTTAAAAGGATTATTTGCCACAACCAAGTGGGATTTATACCACATTCCAAGGGGACTGCAAGGGTGCTTCAACATCTGCAAATCAATTGGTGTGATACATCACATAAATAAAACAAAGGACAAGAACCATATGATTCTCTCAATCGGTACAGAAAAAGCATTTGACCAAATACAGCATCCTTTCTTGATTAAAACTCTCCACAGTGTAGGGATAGAGGGAACGTCCCTCCATATCATAAAAGCCATATACAAAAAGCCCACAGAGAGTATCATTCTCAATGGGGAGAAACTGAGAGCTTTTCCCTTGAAGTCAGGAACACGACAGGGATGTCCACTCTCACTACTGTTGTTCAACATAATACTAGTAGTCGTAGTCTCAGCAATCAGACAACAAAAAGAACTAAAAAGCATCTAGACTGGCAAAGAAGTCAAAGTCTCACTCTTCAGAGAGGACATGATTCTCTATGTGGAAAACCCAAAAGATTCCACCCCAAAATTGCTAGAACTAATACATGAATTCAGGAAAGTGGCAGGATATAAAATCAATGCACAAAGTCAGTTGAATTTCTATACACTAACAATGAGACAGAAGAAAGAGAGATTAAGGAATCGATTCCATTTACAATTGCATCCAAACCAGTAGGATACCTAGGAATAAACCTAACCAAATAGGTAAAGGATCTGTACTCTGAAAACTATTGGACACTCATGAAAGAAATTGAGGAAGACACAAAGAAATGGAAAAATATTTCATGCTCACGGATTGGTAAAACAAATACTGTGAAAATGTCTATGCTACCTAGAGCAAGCTACACATTCAATGCAATCCCTAGCAATCCCTATCAAAATACCATCAGCATTTTTCACAGAGCTGAAACAAATAATCATAAAATTTGTATGGAACCAGAAAAGACCCTGAATAGACAAAGGAATGTTGAAAAAGAAAACCAAAGCTGGTGGCATCACAATTCCAGACTTCAAGCTCTCTTACAAGGCTGCAGTCATCAAGACAGTATGGTACTGGCACAAAAACAGGCACATAGAGCAATGGAACAGAATAGAAAACCCAGAAATGGACCCTCAACTCTATCGTCAACTAATCTTGACAAAGCAGGAGAAACTATCCAAAGGAAAAAAGACAGTCTCTTCAACAAACAGTCTTGGGAAAACTGGATGCCACCCAGAAGAATGAGTATGGACCATTTTCTTACACCATACACAAAAATAAACTCAAAATGGATGAAAGACCTCAATATGAGACAGGAATCCATCAAAATCCTAAAGGAGAACAGAGGCAGGAACCTCTTGGACATCGGCTGCTGCAACTTCTTAGACACGTCACCAGAGACAAGGGAAGCAAAAGCAAAAACGAACTATTGGGACTTCATCAAGATAAAAAGATTTGCACAGCAAAGGAAACAGTTGACAAAACCAAAAAACAACCTATTGAATGGGAGAAGATATTTGTAAATGTCTTATCAGAGAAAAGGTAGTATCTGAAATCTATAAAGAACTTACCAAACTCAACACCCCAAAAACAAATAATTCAGTTAAGAAATGGGCAGAAGACATGAACAGACATTTCTCCAATGAAGACATTCAAATGGCCAACAAACACATGAAAAGATGTTCAACATCACTCATCATCAGGGAAATACAAATAAAACTACAAAGAGATACCACCTCACACCAGTCAGAATGTCTAAATTACCAAGTCAGAAAATGCCAGATGTTGGTGAGGAAGTGGGGAAAGGGGAACCCTCTAACACTCTTGGTGGAAATGCAAGCTGGCACATCTGCTCTGGAAAATAGTATGGAGTTTCCTCAAAAAGTTAAAAATAGAGCTACCCTATGACTCAGAAATTGCATTACTAGGTATTTACCCAAAGGATACAAACAGTGATCTGAAGGGGCACCTGTACCCCAATGTTTATAATAGCAATGTCCACACTAGCCAGACTATGGAAAGAGCCCAGATGTCCATCAACAGATGAATGGATAAAGAAGATGTGGTATATATACACAATGGAATACTACTCAGCCATCAAAAGAAATGAAATTTTACCATTTGCAATGACATGGATGGAACTAGAGGGTATGATGCTAAGCAAAATAGGTCAATCGGAGAAAGACAATTATCATATTATTTCACTCATTTGTGGAATTGAAGAAACAAAACAGAGGACCATAAGGGAAGGGAGGTAAAAATAAAATAAGATGAAATCAGAGAGGGAGACAAACCATAAGAGACTCTTAACTGGAAACAAACTGAGGGTTGCTGGAGGGAAGGTGAGAGGAAGGGTGGGGTAACTGGGTGATGGGCATTAAGGAGGGCACGTGATGTAATGAGCACTGGATGTTATATGCAATTGATGAATCATTAAACTCTACCTCTGAAACTAATAATGCACTATATATTAATTAATTGAATTTAAATTTTTTTAATGTCCAAAATAAATAAATAAACAAACAAACAAAAAAGGTGCTTTTGGTCATACAAAATGAATATACCAATTATTTATTTTAAAATTATTTATTGTGATTATAGTTTTTTAATGCTTATAAAGTATTCTCCATTTGAGATTATACACATATCATTCTTTCACAATTCCTCTTAGTATTTTTATTTTCATTTTTTTTATCATTTACATGTGTTCTATCTTAAACTTATTTTGTTAAAAGCATGCATTCAGTTTGCAGGGCTTTATTTTTCACAGATGGTTTCTTAGTTGTTCTACTACAAAAACTATGATCTCACTGGCAAATACTAGTTCCAGCAGAGAAAAAATAAAGTATAGAATAATCTAATTATATAATCAAGAAAGTTGAAATAAAGGATTTGAGGACAACCACGCTAGAATTTCAGGAATGTACATTTTTCAAGGACTAATGAACATTTTTTTTAAAGCTGATATGTGAAGTCATTAAAATAACATGATTAATAAAAGCATGAAACTTAGAACATAATTCAAGACTTAATGCCATTTATTCTAGATCATTGGGCCACGTGCATTTCATTTAGAGAAAAATACAACAACCAAAAAAAAAAAAAAACTTCAAAAAATACAAATCTTATTTGGAAATTAAGAAACATTTTCCTAAATAATAGAGATCAGAAGAAATTTAATGGAAATTAGAAAACCTTTAGAGTTGACTAATAATTAAGACTCCATATTTGGAATTGTAGCTAGGATGGAAATTAGAAAGGAAAGTATACCTCGGATATTTACAGTCGATTAAAAGAATGGGTGAAAGTTAATTTGATAAGAACTGGACTTATTGTGAGAGATGGCAGCAGGATAGAAGAGATCCAAAGTAAGAAGAAAGGTGTAAAGCAGAAAAATTGAAACAGGAAAATATATATTTCTAATATGTATAAACAAGGCAGAAAGGATGTTCTGGAAAACTGGAAACTGAAAAGATTTTGTTTAAGATATTTTTAAAACCATAAGTCATGAAGCGTCTGCCTTCGGCTCAGGGCATAACCCTGGCGTTCTGGGATCGAGCCCCGCATCAGGCTCCATGCTCCACTGGGAGCCTGCTTCTCCCTCTCCCACTCCCCCTGCTTGTGTTCCCTCTCTTGCTGACTGTCTCTCTCTCTCTGTCAAATAAATAAATAAAATCTTTAAAATAATAAAATAAAATAAAATAAAATAAAATAAAATAAATAAAATAAAATAAAATAAAATAAAAAATATATATATAATAATGAGAATGGTATAGAAAACAAAAAGATAAAAAGAGGAAAATACAAACTAATTTATGTCAATATATCAAAAAATCATAAAATGTGCAAATTCCTAGATACATTAAGTTTAAAAAAGGAAATGGTAACCTGAATAATCCTATAGTTATTAAAGAAAATGGATCAGCACAAGTAAAAATATATTCCTTAAAATAAAACACAGCCATGGTGACTTTAATAATTGTGTTTTACCAAATATTATTTAAAAAATTAAATTAGAAAAACGGGATTGAGAACATATGGAAAAATATCACCATGTGTTGTATGAGGGCTGCCTTAACTCATCAAAATCAAACAACAATAACAACAGCAAACACAACAAAGTTATAGTCTTATTTAACTTATAGATGCAAATTTTCTGTGCAATGCATTAGCAAACAAAATCAATAAATTTTTTTTAAAAAGTAATATAACATGATTGTCTTGGTCCGTTCAGGCTGCTGTAACAAAATAGAACAGATTGAGTGGCTTGTAAACAACAACATTTACTGCTCACAGTTCTGGAGGCCGGAAGTCAAAGATCAGGTGCCAGCACAGTCAGGGAGGGCCCTCTTCAGCTTGCGGACTCTCATTACACGCTCACATGGTGGAGTGGCTAGGCAGGCCTGTGGGATTTCCTGTATAGAAACACTAACCCCATTCATGGGCGGTCCACCTTCATGACCTAATCACCTTCCAAAGGCCCCACTTCCAAATACCATCACCTTTGGGTGTTAGGATCTCAATATACAAATTCTGGGGGACACAAACATGCAGACCATAGCAATGATCAAGTTGATTTTGTCCCAGTAAAGCAAATTCCCTTTACCATTGCATAAATGTGTCAATGCAATTCAACACTTTAAGCAAACAAAGGCATAGTATCATTCCATAGCTGCAATAGTTGAAGTAAAGTGTTGAGGAAAATCCAGCATTTATTCATGAATAATTAACAATAACTAGATATAAATGGCCCCTTAACTTAATAGAAATCTGTGTATAGTGTATCCATAAGAAATACCTACTGAACAATAAACTTTTGCAAGCATGTGTTTAAAACTAGCACTTGATTTGGATGCTCATTGTAATAATGTGTTTCAGACATTTTTCTTTATGGCCCAACCAGTGTAGGAAGGCAAGAAAAATAAATAAAAGTTGTAAATATTGAAAAGGATGAAATAAAGTTATTATTATAAATGATGTAACATGTATAGAGAAAAAGCAGAAGTATTTATAGATAAGTTATTAAAATCAATGAAAGTTTAGCATTTGCACTAATGATAAAATCATTATACAAAAGCAATTCCATGAATCCCAAAAATATAACATTAGAAATTTTATTTTTTAACATTAGAAATTTTAAATTGATATTTGTCACTAATAATAGCATAAATATATAAATTATTTGAAAATAAATCAAATAAAATATGAACCATATAATAGAAAATGAAACATGTAATTTCAAGGAAAATGTGAATACTTGTTCTTTAAGTTATCATGAAATCATCTTTAAATCTTCATATACATGGACAGATCTTGATGAAGCTTCCTAGGTGGTTTGCTATGCAAAACTATGCAACAGTGTTTAGGGTTTATCTTATACTTTATAGGTTCAATAAGACAAGACTCTGAGTTTTCTTCTAAATATGTTTAATATGAAATTATTTATCAACACATGTTTGAGGAAGGAATTATGTCCCAACCTTAGCTCTGTTTGACTTTATCACCATGGGGAACAAGAGGAAATCCCTTTCCTTCTCAGAGCTTGGGATTCCCCTCTTATTTGATTGGGGGGGGGTGATTACATCATAATTAAATTTCATTTATATGATTCTATCCTTTCTTAACCCAGGTTTTACCTATGGTTTCTAGACTTTTCGAGACAATGCTAGGCCTGGCTGTGGATGTTTAAATCATTTTTTAAGATATCTGTAAATCTTAAGAGATGCATTGGTGAGATTATATTTTCATATTGCTGCTTGTTAGGGTTTTCTGTACTCAGTGGCTATTCTTTTATCGGGTCATGCATCATACAAAGAGGAGATAGACTCCTTAACAATTCTATAAACGGAAAAAAAAGAAAAAGATGGAAGGGAGGGAGGTAGGAAAGGAGAGAGTGAGAGAAACCATACAGCAAATGATCTAATGCTGAGTGTCTGCATAACAGAGTACATTTATTATTTGGAGACCATAGGGAGTCATAACACTGATCCTGGCATGATAGACAATCAAATAACATATTCCATTCCTGTTCCAAAGTACTTTCATGTATTTGCCACCAAGGGTTTCCAACCGACTATGTCACACATATGCAATCACCATTGATTCTGTAAATCTTGCTCGGTCCAGATCATTCCCCTTCTTTTGTCGTTGTTTTTCTTTTTCTTGGTTTGCTCTGAATTCCAAATGTTTTTACCATCTATAATATTCAACATTTTAATTATTTTCAGCTCATCAGAAATTTGTCTGGCAAGCACATTCATGCACACAGAAGGACATTTCAGTTAAGAAGATCGGCCCGCCTTACAAAATATTATTGGTCACAAACGACATAGCATTTTTTATTATAATTCTAAGTAAGAATAATTCATTATGGAATATGGGAACTTGGAGCATAGCTAGACAAATCTTAGAAGAGCTAATTACAAGAAACAAAAGCTAAGAGGAAGAAATTTTTATCTTTACAAGCAGACAATATATTTTTAGGATTCTCAAAAAAAGAGGATAAATTAATATATTTTCACTGTAACTACAAACAAATTAAATTTTTTTAAATTAATACCAAAAAAGTCACAATTTTTTTTAAAAAACGTTAAATTCTTTTGAAATAGGTGGCAGAATTGGTGTCAATGTGGGTGGACCACTTTGAATGGATGCATTTCTGAGGATCCCTGGGAGCCATCCATGCAAATTATTGGTTAATAGCTTAACAAATTTAGCTACCTATTAAGCAAAGAAATTACAGTGGTAAATGTTTAAAATAACTGAAGGAATATTGCTTTTAATAAATGTAACTAAAGAAATTCAGGATATGTCATTCGTTGATCCCATTTCAAGAAATCACTTCCAGCATTACGTAGCCAGTTATTACCTAACATTTTAAAAATTCCCTTAGCCACAGCTTTAAGGAAAATATATGCAATAGCTTTAGTTCTGCTGATAGATACCAGAAAAAATCAAAATCAGATTTGTCAATTTAATATGTTTAGATTTTAGCTATAATCTTTGAAATCTTGGGATCTGAAATCTTGGAATCTGAATCTTTAGCTATAATCTTTGAAATCTTGGGATCTGAATCTATATATTGTCTGCTTGTAAAGATTTATTACTATTCCTTGATTTATTAAAATTAAACTACTTTGGCCATGTAGTGGCTCTTTTTCTGAACAATATTAATCTTCTATTGACTTTGTACCACCCTCTTCCTATTTCCCCCACACACACCAGCCCCTAGCAACCACTTTGCTACTATTTGTTTCAATGAGTTCAATTTGTTTAAACTCTGCATAGAAGTGATACCTCACAGAATTTGTTTTCTGTCTGACTTGTTTTACTGAACACAATGCCCTCCAGATTCATCCATATTGTTGCAAAAGACAGGATTCCCATCTTTTTTAAGGCTGAGTAATTTTCCACTGAATATATATGATATTTTATTTATCTATTCATTTGTGGATGGATACAGGTTGTTTCCATATCTTGGCTATATTGTGCATAATGTTGCAATGAACACTGGACTGCAGGTATCTCTTTGAGATCATGGTTTTAACTCCCTTGGATATACACCCAGAGGTGGGATTGCTGGATCATATGGCAGTTTTCTTTTTAACTTCTTAAGGAACCTCCATACTGTTTTCCACAGTGGCTGTACCAGTTCACATTCCCACCATGTACAGGGGTTCTCTTTTTCCATGTATTCACCAGAATTTGCTATCCCTTATCTTTGGTAATAGACATCCTAACAGTTGCAAGGTGGTATCTCATTGTAGTTTTGACTTGCCTTTCCCTGATGACTACTGATGTTGAGCATTTTTCCATGTACTTGTTGGCTATTTGTATGTTCTTGGAAAATGTCTGTTCAGGTCCTTTGCCCATTTTTTAATTGGATTATTTGGTTTTTTTTCTATAGAGTTGCATGAATTCCTGTACATTTTGTATATTAACCTGTTATGTGATACATGTTTTAAAAGTATTTTCTCTCATTCCATACATTGCCTTTTCACTTGGCTCATTTTTGTTTTGTTTTATTTTTATTTTTGTTTTGCTGTACAGAGAAGCTTTTTAAATATTGCCTTTGATTGGGAGTAGAGTTTCATATTCGTGATGGTATTTCAGAATAATGGTACATTTAAAAGTTTACACCAGAGTCGTGATTATCATAAATATCTCACAAGTGTATGTAATGCTTAATATTATTTACAGTGCTTAATACTAAGATGGTATTATCAGAGGAATTAAACAAATGCATTAAAAGATTTTAAAATTGTTATAAACAAACTCGGAATAGAAGAATATAGACTAAACATGATAAAAATGGAATAAGAAGGCAACAAATTACTGAGTAAATAAATATTTATTTCCTATGCACATTAGTGGACAGGCCAAGTACCAAGTGATTTATGCAAAAACTCCTACTTCAATAAAATGTATTAACTAGTGGTGTGTGTATGTGCTGGGATCTAAGACAGAGTAAGAGGCAAGCTATGCCAGCTTCTCAGCACCACGTACAGAAAATGTCTGTGGTGTGGGCTTGCAGCTGGCTGCTGTCAGATTCCTTCGGTTTCTGTTGTTGAGTTGGGTCAGGCAGCCTGGTTTTGGTCATATAAGAGAAATTTAAAAGACTTCTTATTCGCATAATGTGTGGCTTCACTGAGACCAGGGTGTCTCACAGATTTCTTGGTCATCAAAATCTGAATCCAGTACGTCCTGCACGTCAGAAAGGACCCGGTGGGGTGCCTGCACTTTGTCTTGCACGACTGTGTATGCTTTACCCTCACTAAAGCTTTACTTGAGCATAGCCTGTGGGATTTCCTAAGTCCTTCAATTTACCTGGCACTGCGTAATTGCAAGGAGTCATACCATTGTGCATATTTTACAAATCTAAAATATAGATAAGGCTCCACTTTATGGTCAGGAATAACAAGAGTGCCCATTATCACTCTTGCAGTTGAATAGTGTTCTGATAGTTACTGTCAGTGAGATAAAAAATAAATAGAAATGCAAGATGCAAATACTACAATTCCTTCTGAAACCCTGATTGTATATACCGAGGACATCGAATACAAACAACTGAGAAAACTCAAGTTTGAGAGAGCTTAAAGAGTGGCCTGTTTTGCGGCCTCTGCGACCATGCTCATGCCCTTCCCTGGAAGGATACATGGGACTCAGGAAAGCAGTTATTCTCATGCTGCAGTTTATTACAAGGAAAGAGATTAAAACCAGAAAGGGAAAAAGGTGCATGGGTCAAAGTCCGGGGAAACCAGGCACAAGTTTTCAAGTGTCATCTCCCAGCAGAGTCACGTGAACATGCTTAATTCTCTCAGCAAGGAGGTACAAGCCTGTGCAAAGTGCTGCCAATCAGAAGCTCACCCGAGCCTTGGTTCCCAGGATTTTAATTGGGAGGTCAGACACATTGGCAGGAAGCAACTATGTGGTTTCACTAGCATTGCTTTTGAATTAACTAATTTCTCTTAGAAAACCATCAGGTTTTTGCAGTAGGTTTGGAATTGTAGAAAGCTAGCATAATTGTGTAACGAGTTCTTCAAATATAGGAAGACTTATTTTGGTTCATTTAATAAGGACTTTTTCAAGACATACTGGCCATTCCATCCATCATTCTAGGCTGAGACTATTGTGTAGCGATACGG
The DNA here is from genome assembly GCF_024610735.1 of Ursus americanus. NCBI lineage: Eukaryota > Metazoa > Chordata > Mammalia > Carnivora > Ursidae > Ursus > Ursus americanus. The sequence goes on from NC_142139.1 coordinate 61,041,821, forward strand.
ACAAGTCCACCAGTCTCTTGGAATGTATATTATGCCTCTCCATTGGTGAATAAAGGATCAACATTAATGTGAATTGAATACATTCATGCTTTTTATACATCACTGTGTTAACTTTTCTGCCTGAAAACCTGCAACTCTACATCAATCTCAACAAATCAAATAGGTAATTACTGAGCATCTAGGTATGGGCAAAGCTCTCCCAGGTGCTGTGAATATATGCACAGTCTATAACTGTTAGATAAAAAAGTAATACATGAAAAAATAAAATGCATTATTTCACTTATAACAAGATAAGATATGAAGATAAATACATTATTTATTAAAATCCATTTTTTATTCTGTTTGGAACCTAATTACCAATATTGTTGATATTTTAAACAATGTTTTATGTTAGGTTTGATGATCTTTGCTTTATATATATGGAACCTGAGACTAGGAGAACTGAAGTTTCCTGAGAGCCATAAAAACAGTACATACCAGAGCTTAGAATAACAATCCTGCAAAACTCAGGTCCTTTATATCGGTGCTTGTCAAAATATTACAATGAAGGAACACAGATCCATTGAGGACCAATACTTTTGTGAACTACAACAAAACTAAACTACAAGAAATATAAAAATTTCTAAATTATGTAAAAATAAAAGTCAAATTTATTAGATTCTACTTAAAACACATAAGTGTTGTATGAAAGGAGAGAAGGTTAACACTCCCCTCGGGCCTGACAACACCCATATGGTGAAGGCATTGCCACCTATTTCGCGGCATCTAACCATTTTTTGGGGCGCCTGGCTGTCATAGTTGGTGGAACATGCTACTCTTGATCTTGGAGTTGTGGGTTCATGCCCCATGTTGGGTGTAGATATTACCTTTAAAACTTAAATTTTTAAAAATTTCTGCCAAATTATTAAACAAATTTCCAAAGGTGATCTCAATTGCCGTACTTTTCTCATCAAACAATGGTAACAAGCGGTTTGTAGTACTGCCCCGCCTTCGATCCATACTTAGAAGAGCTGATTTCCACTCTGCCACATTCTGGACACATCCAGAGTCCTCTGCTGGAAATTCCGATAGATATTTTGTACACGGGAAAAACTTCTTATGTATTATGAAGTAAGATCCGAAGGCACAAATGGTCATGGTTGGGTAACAGCAGTAAAGAAACATGTCCAATTAAAATAAAAGCTGCATTTGTTTGTTTTTTGAGACATCTATGGGAGATAGATTGAACAGATTGATTGTGAAAATGCCTCTTTGAGGAATCTGAGTTTGATCTTACAGTAAATAAGGAACAATTGTATGCATTTAGCTTTGAAGAGATTCCCTTTCACGGTGAATCCATGATGTCATAGTGCTTTACATTTGGTATGCATATATGCAGAAGTGAAGAACATTGCATAGGCCTATAAGAACTTATTTTTATGTATTGTATTTATTGGTACCTACCTAGAAAAAAAAGTAGAACATTATTTTAGAACGCAAACATGCTACTGGTGTACGTAGAACTCACCTGATCATGTTAATTGGTTTATTTATAACCGATTCCAAAGATAGCACATTATTTAAAGAGAAAAATGAGCACCGAAATAAGTAAGCATGAAATTTGGAAATATGGTGATTTAATTATTGATGATTTCATTATCGATATATGGATGTAGCTTTTTGTATGTTAATATGTTAATGTCGTGTTGATAAATAAACCGGTTCCGTGATTCACAATCTAAAGTTGATCAGCCAGTGTCCAGCTAAAGAAATACCTGTATATATTACCATTTTCCTGCATTTCTTAAAATATTAGAGATGAGAATGTGTGTTGTCCGCCTCTAGTCTTTACTACATTTTTTTAACCATATTGGTTTTTATAGAACCTGTATAAGACTTTTGGTGACATGAACCCTCTACCCAGGGAAAAATACGCAGTATTGATCCCTGTGAGATTTTGTACACATCACAAAAGGTATGGAGACCCCTGTAGCTCAAACTTTGACTCTACAGAGATTCAAAGTTTAAGAATTTGGATTGAAGGCTGGTCTGCCTACATCCTCCCCCTTAGAATGTCTGTTGCTTACCAAAAGCTTTTAGTTAATATTACTCCCCAAATTCTCCAATGCTTCCTTCCATTTAAGCTAAGTATAAATGTGGGATTTTTTCCTTGTTTCTGTATTCCCGTTAACAGGAGTCAGTAAAAAAGACATCTTCATTTTATTTCTTTATCACCATTCTTTATAGTAAATCAAACTAAATGAAGAGTTAGGGTTAGGATAAGACCACAAAAGGAACAGTTGCTCAAAACTCATATTTTCACTAGTGAAATCTCATTGCATTTAATAATTCATCAAATAAAATCCTCTTTCCTTTTTGCTAATCATCTAATAAGATTGAATGAAAAACATAACAGTTTATTCGCTTATTTAAAATATATTTACTGAGTGCCTTCTATCTACCAGTGATTAATCTGGCCATAAAATAGACAAAATACCATGTTCTCATGAAGCTTAAGCTAATGGTGCCTTATGAAACAATGGACATAAGGAATAAGTATTTTTATGTAGGATATTAGAGGGTGAAAAATTATTTATGAAAAGCTGGGCTAGGAAAGTGAGCTAAGACTTCCCAGGGAATGGGAGCAGTTGTAATTTCAAGAAGGACTATCTGAGCAGAACTCATTGAGAGAGCGATACGAAGAAGACCTGGCAAGTACGGAATGTCCAATGGTGAGAGCTAGAAATTAAGGAACACTCAGTATAACTAACGTGAAAGAACAAAGGAGAGAGTAGTAGGAGATAAACTCAGAAAGGAAAAGAGGGTGAGGAGGGTAGGGACTATCATAAAGACCTTCACTTTTACTTCTGAGTGAAAAGAGGAGAAACTGAATCATTTTCAGTATGAAAGCAGATTATTCACCTTTCAAAGGTGCACCTGTAATGTATAAGGTAAGAATTGTAGCCAAATTTGGAGGCTATTACACTACTGAAAGTGAAATATGATAACCATCGAGTGCAAAATGACAGCAGTGAAATTAGTGAAAAATAGACAGATTTTGTATATATTATGAAGGCAGAACCAACCTATTTCCTGAATTCCCTGATGCGGAATATGAGAGAAAGCAATGGATGAAGTATGACTTCAAGATTTTACCTAAGCATCCTGAAGGATGAAGTTCCCAACAAACTGGACTGGATAAAGTTGTGGATTGAGCAGATTTTAAGGAAAGGTCAGGAGTTAAATTTTGGAGTTCAGGAGTAAAGTCTGTATAGAGACATGAATTTAAATATCAGCAGGATGTAGAAGAAATGTAAAGCCATAACACTGAATGGATATCACAAACAGTGTGACTATAGTTGGAAGGCTAAGTTCATAAACACATAGAGGTATTCTTTTTCCCACATTTGAGTCATGACAATGACTCCTCCTTTGCATCTTTTTATTTATTGCTACTTTTTAGTGAAATATCTTATTTTTTATCTATGTCATTCTGAAAATGATATTAACTCTAAAACGTAAACATGTATATCCTATTATGACTGTATATGCATTCAGATAGCCATTGTCAAAAGAAAAAAATAAATAAACAAATAAAAAGCAGAATCAGACCTGTAAATGCAGAAAACAAACTGAGAGTTGCCAGAGGGGATGTGGTGGGGGGATGGGCAAAATAAGGGAAGGGGAGTGGGAGATACGCCTCCTGTTATGGAATGAATAAGTCATGAGAATAAAAGGCACAGCATGACATACAAATACAGTTAATGACATTGTAATAGCGATATATTGGGATAGATGGTAGCTATACTTGTGGAGAACACAGCATAATGTATAAACTTGTCAAATCACTGTGGTGCACACCTGAAACTAATGTAACACTGTGTGTCAACTATACAAAAAAAAAAAAAAAGATTATACACTATAAAGTGAAATAATGCATTTAAAATATGTTTTAGTTCAAAATTTTCACTGTTTCCTTAAAAATTGAAATTATTTGATTCTATTTCATGCTTATGAGTACAGCCCTGGTTTGATCTAAAAATAAAACGCTAATCTCTAAGGGTTTAATTTTCTTGAAGAGCTAAGATTTTTTTAAAGTAAATGAGATTTTATACTTCAGTCACACAGCTGTGATACTATGTATCTTTCACAGCACAGTGTTACATTATTTAATCTTGATTCCAGGATTAGCCATGTTTTCCAAAATGATAGAAATATGCAAAAACATAAGGAATATTTATTATAATGGCAAGAATCATATGGGTAGAGATTTTTTTTGCCATATATGTACCCTTGTCATGTACAAGATTTCCTGCTACATGGTAGCCACTCAAAAATGTTTGTTGAATGAAAATTAAAATTACCATCTATCTCAGCTGCATCTCACTCTCTGCTAAAAGTACAATTTAAAGACCTGTTGTCCCATTCATTGAAATGGTAGCAGGAACCACATTTCACTTCAACATGTTAACTGATGATCTATGATTCTCTTTTAACATTAGTAAGAAACCTGAGCCAATGCCTAGTCAAAATATCCTGTGTTAATTGCAATAAAACTAGTAATGAGACCAAAAGGAGAATGCCAACAGCCACATTAAAGATGGATATTCTTTTAATGATAAATAAAACACCTAGAAAGAAATATCAGAAGCCAAAGCAGGAAGCTCTCAGATGCAAAGATAAGATTTCTGGGTTCCCCAATCCAGCACTAATTTTCACAGTTTTTCTAGATAAAATTCACATTAAAAGCCTGGAATGTAACTAAGTGTCATACTTAATATATAGGAAAACTAACATATTGATAAAAGGAGAATAGTCATTAGGAGAATCTAATAAAACACAACTCAGTGAAGAGAATGATAAAATTCATCTTGCACCATCCCATAAAGATGTGCTTAAATTATTTTGCTGGGTTCAGTCTATTTGTACACATGACCTTTGCTGAGTGTAGATAGTTGCAATAATCACTTGAAATCGTCCAACTGATTTCTCCTGGCTTAACTGCCGTTTTTTAAATTTTGTGCTCACAAAGAAAAACGTCGATTACAATTTTGCCTTTCGTGTGCTTCCCTACAGTTAGAGGGTTAACATTCCACGGGAATTATATTCGGATCCACTTGACATTTAAAGTTATCATTGACAGTGAATAAAGCGTCATATTTTGTCCTTGAAGGGTTTGGAAATGTTCGTTACTTTGTTTCCTAGAGACCAATCAGCACAGAGTGCTCCGAAAAGACTGAGTTTCTGGAGAAGTCATTCTGTAGTAGAAATTTACCAGGAAGTCACCATGGATGCTCCATTTCCAGGTACTTTTCTTACTCTAAAATCTAAATTCCATCCAAACTATGGGGAAATTACAGGCTGAGGTCACCAAGCCTTTAATTATGGAAAACTAAATGTGCATCATTATCTAATTATTCTCCACATCAAGTTATTCTAGGATCTCCTGATTTGAGCTAATTCCACATGAGTAACAAAAGAGGTCCCATAATGGAAATGCCTGTGATCTCAAATGAGCTGCATGATTTTGATAATAACAGGTAGATCAAAAGTCAGAGAGAGGGTAGAACAAGGACCCCAGGAAGAGACAGCACATGCGATAAATTATAAAGCATAGGGGTTCCGAGTCCAATAAGAAATTTAATTTTCTACTACTAGGAATGGAGAATGAAGAAAAATTGTATAACACGGCAGGGGGGGCGACAGGATGAAAGATGAAGAGGCAAGTAACAATCATAGGTGATAAAATAAAGCAAGAAAAAACATAAATAGCTTTCAAACATTTAATAAAATTATTTGAGGGACTCATGGGTGGCTCAGTTGGTTAAGCATCTGCCTTCAGCTCAGGTCATGATTCCAGGGTCCTGGGATTGAGTTCTGCATCGGGCTCCTTGCTCAGCAGGGAGCCTGCTTCTTCCTCTGCCTGCAGCTCCCCTTGCTTGTGCACTCTCTCTCTCTCTCTCTCTGACAAATAAATACAAAATCTTTTTAAAATTTTTTGATCTGAAACTTCAGTGAGGAGAGGGTACAAACAAAAAGTAGAAAATAAAGAATGCAGAAAAAAAACTCAAAAAATATGAACAAATGATAGGTAACAAAGATATAAATGACTCAAAATAAAAAAACGATTCTTTGAAAAGAATTTAAGAAAGAATTGTAGAACATTTTACTAAAAATAAAAGATAGCATATACAAAAACAGACACATAGATCAATAGAACAGAATAGAAAACCCAGAAATAAACCCACAATTGTATGGTCACTTAATCTTCGACAAAGCAGGAAAGAATATGCAACGGGAAAAAGTCTCTTCAACAAATGGTGTTGAGAAAACTGGACAGCTACATGCAAAAGAATGTAACTGCAGCACTTTCTTACACCATAATAAATTCAAAATAAATTCAAACTGGATTAAAGACCTAAATGTGAAACCTGAAATCATAAAAATCAGAAGAGAGCACAGGCAGTAATTTCTCTGACATCAGCTGTAGCAACTTCTTTCTAGATGCGTCTCCTGAGGCAAGGGAAATAAAAGCAAAAATAAACTATTGGGCCTACATCAAAATAAAAAGACTTCTACACAGCCAAGTAAACAATCAACAAAACTAAAATGGAGGGGCACTTGAGTGGCTCAGGTGGTTTAAGTGTCTGCCTTCAGCTCAGGTCATGATCCCAGCGAGGGTCCTGGGATCAAGACCCACATCCAGCTCCCTGCTCAGCAGGAAGCCTGTTTCTCCTTCTCCCTCTACTGCTTCCCCTGATTGTGCTCTCTCACTTTCTCTCTCTCTGTCAAATAAATAAATAAAATCTTCAAAAAAACTAAAACTAAATCTAAAAGGCAATCTATAGAATGGGAAAAGGTCTTTTCAAATGACATATCTGATAAAGGGTTAGTATATATAAAGAACTTACACAAGTCAACACCAACAAAGAACTTATGCAAATCCACACCCAAAAAATCCCAAATAATCCAATTTTTAAAAGGCAGAAGAAATAAACAGACATTTTTCTAAGGAAGATATCCAAATGGTCAACAGAAACGTGAAAAGATGTCAAACATCACTCATCATCAGGGAAATGCAAATCAAAACTACAATAAGATATCACCTCATACCTGTCAGAATGGTTAAAATAAAAAACACAAGGCGTACCTGGGTGGTTCAGTCAGTTAAACGTCCGACTCTTGATTTTGTCTCAGGTCATGATCTCAAGGTCCTGGGTTTGAATCCCACATCAGGCTCTGTGCTCAGAGGGGAGTCTGCTTGAGGATTCTCTATCTCCCTCTGTCCCTCTCCCACTCATGCTCTCTCTCGAAAATAAATAACTCTTTTTAAAAAATTAAAAATAAAATCAAAAACACAAGAAACAAGTGTTGGCGAGGATATGGAGGAAAAGAAACTCTACTTGCACCGCTGGTGGGAATGTTCCTGTCCTTTAGACAGTTCCAAGAGCGTACTTGTGATGAGCACAGGATGATGAAAGGAATTGTTGAATCACTATATTGTACACCAGAAACTAATGTAACTGTATGTTACCTGTACCAAAATTAAATTTAATTTAAAAAATACAATAAAATATAGTACAAAGGAAATATATAAGGAACTGTTAAAAGAACATACCCATAGATAGAACAAAAAATGATAAGACAATATTATGGCTTATATTTTAGATTTAATTTAAGATTTAACTAAATGGAAAATCCTAAGATGAGTGTAAATACCCAAATCAACCACAGAATGTATAGAAGATCAATGACCATTAAATAATATACAAATACTTACCAAAATTTAAGCCTATGGGGGCACCTGGGTGGTTCAGTCGGTTAAGCGTTTGCCTTCGGCTCAGGTCATGATCCCAGAATCCCAGGATCAAGCCCCACATCAGGCTCCCTGCTCAGCAGGGAGTCTGCTTCTCCCTCTGCTCCTCACCCCACTCGTGTTCTGTCTCTGTCACTGTCTATCTCTCAAATAAACAAATAAAATCTTTTTAAAAATTTGAGCCTATAATTAATCTTCCACTCATAATACCTCCAACAGCAGATTTTTTTACATGAGTTTGCTAAATTTTTAAGAAAAATATAAACCTTTTTTTTGATATGTTAGTCACCATACAGTACATCATTAGCTTTTGATTAAAAAAAAAAAAGACAAATAGACACCTTAACTTATATGAAGTTCCTGAGAAAATGAAAATGAAGGCATTTTACCAATTCATCTAATAAGATCAGCATATACTTAATGTGTGAAAAGGACAAGTACAATAGAACCATGAATTCTAAATCAATTTCAAATGAGGGAAAAATTAAAGTAATAGCAAATACTTCCAACTATCTATAGTGATAATATACAATGGCCAAGTTGGCATTTATCCAAGGAATGCAAGAATAGTTTAGAATCAGAAAAAAGATTTTATTGACATAACTCATTTAATTAACACAGCAAGGAAGAAAAAACATGATCCACTCATTAGATGAAGACCATCGAAAAAATAAAATTCCCATTATCCATGACAAAACACTTGTAAAATGGAGAATAAATGGAAATTCCTTTAACCTAATAAAAGGCTTCTACCAAAAACCTGTACTAATATACTAAAGTTTACATTGTAGAAAATAAATGGCACCATGCCATTCAAATGAGATAAAACAAAAGCACACACATTATTGATATTCTTAACATAAGAACAGAGGTTCTAAGCAGAGATATTAGAGGAGAAATAAAAATAAGAAGTGTGAGGATGGAAAAGAAAGACAAAATTGTTAGTACTTGGCTATATAAAAAAAATCCAAGAGTAGCTTTAGAAAACTACAAGACTAGTAAAGTATGTGGAGGTTCCCAGATGTAGTCAAAAGCCAAAACACGTTCTTTTTAACCACTAATAATCAAAAAAGGCAACACGACTGAATGAAAATAGAAATAAACCTAGAAATCTGTGCTTTTTATAAATCTACTAACATATCACCAAGGCCTTCATAGAAAAATCAGATAACCTCATTTGATGACATGAATGAAACCTGAATAAATAAGGAGCTATATCACGCTCATAAATGTAAAACCTCATTATCTTAAAGATCGCAATTAAGACCACGTGAATGTATAAATAGGGTAAACCAAAACAAGCTCATCTTAAAATTAGTTGAAAGTTACAAAGTTCAATAAACAGGATTTTTATTTATTTTTTTTATAATGATTTTTTATTATATTATGTTAGTCACCATACAGTACATCCCCGGTTTCCGATGTAAGGCTCGATGATTCATTAGTTGTGTATAACACCCAGTGCACCATGCAATACCTGCCCTCCTTACTACCCATCACCGGTCTATCCCATTCCCCCACACCCCGCCCCTCTGTAGCCCTCAGTTTGTTTCTCAGAGTCCATAGTCTCTCATTAAACAGGATTTTTAAATGAGAGGTGTTTCTCCACTCATTTATCAAGATGTACTGGGATGCTTCACAAATATTTATTTCCAATAATTTTAATTTCACTGAATTTGAAATAATAGGAGAGCTGATGTTCTATGATAAACAAGCTACAGATTTAGAAGTGATTTGGAGTGAAATTTAAAAACAATTAAATTAATCTTCATAGGTTAAGATAAAATATTCCATTTGTTATATCCAAAAAGGCTATTATCAACAAAAATATTAGCCTCAAGTATTGGGTACTCAAGGTGCGGGACACACAGAGCTGCAGAGGAAATCACAATGAATTCATCAGAGACCATGCAAACCTCTTTTTGGGATGCAGGTCTTTCCTCACCATCGTGTAAGAGATCACAAAACTGTCCTGAACCAACCTTGATTAAACAAGCAGGAAAAACAAATTAATAGGACGAAGCTTTTCTTGCTCCTTTTCCCCTCATTAGCTCATAGCCTCCCAACACTTCACATTTGGTCACCCACATAATCTAAAATCACCACATACCCCAGTATGTCTTTAAAATTACCCCTTTTTACTGCACTATTACACTTAAGGTAAAGACCCTGAAGCCCTCAAGTAGCAAATGTAATGCTCTGTTTCATCCTTTGAATACACATCAGTCATGTCAGTAGTCCGAGCAATTTAGGAAGGAATGACCTCAATGAAATCGTTCCTGTAAGAGAATAAGCTAATTCACACATGTGTTAGCATTTTCAGTTTCACTATTTTTATGTAGCAGATCTTATCATTTCTGAAATGAGTGGTTCATCTTTCTGATCAATGTCTGAGTACGATTTTTTAACATCAGAAACACATTCGTGCTTTTAGCTACTGGATCATTTTTTACTACACGTTCATTGGGGATGAGTGACAGCAACCAGCAAATATGGTTAAAAAAAAAAACTTTTTTGAATCGCTATCTTTTTAAAGATAATAACCACCCATGACCCCTTTACTTTTTCCTGAAATAACATTATTTGACATTTATTTTCTATTCCTTACTAAAGTTAAAGGATTTTGTTTTGTTTCGTTTCTTTGTTATAGAGGGAATGTTTCCAAACTATTCTGTCACAGATTCCTTAATCTGGTAAGTAATGAAAACTTTGCTTCTCACATTCTTGTTTTTGAATCTGTCAAGACACCCAATTAGGATTAATTTAAGAATTTCTTGTACAGGTGGTAAAATAAATTTTAAATGCTCTTTTATATATATATATATATATATATATATATATATATATATATATATATATATATATATATATATATTACAAGTCACAGAGATGGACACATGGATCTGTGGCCTAAAAGCCACTAGTGTGGAAGAACCTCTTTTTTGTAATAAATTTTCTCCTCAACAGTTTTTCCACAATTGATCAACCGTTTGTGGTATGATCTGTTTCATTATTCTAGCTTACAGTAAGCTAATTAATTCAAAGTAAGCAGAGTACCTGTCCTTTTATCTTTTAAGATAGTTCAAATATCAAAGTTTACTTTGATTTTGTCTTAGCATTTAGGTTTTACACATTTAGTGGGCTTTATTTGATTGTATTCAATTAAATTATTAATGTATAATTTAAAAATGGGTTCTAAAGGAAATATAAAAATGGCTAGCCTCTTGAAATTTCCATTCCTATTCAACCAGACACAGCACACTAATTTTAAAGGAAATAATGAGATGTTTCATTCTTGCTCCACATTAATTGACATGAGAGGTCAAATTGTTACCGAACCCTGAAATCAGATTCATAGTCCAATATGCTAGTAAGCCAGTCTCTGAGTCACTGCATTTGAAACAGGGAAAAGTTTTAGTATCAGAAGGGCAGCCTAGTAAAGGTTCAAGCAAATAAAGAAACATATACCTGGGTTCCAAATCACATGCTCCTTTAGACAGTTGCAATGAATCCAGAAAATAGCTTCTTATTTCCCCTTATACGTTAAGATTTGCCACCTCATTTTCACAGCCCTCCTTTCTTAGGTTATAGAAATTTTGGAAAATATTTTTCAATCTATCTCATGAGGACCTAGAAACACCCTGTTTGGAAGGCAAGGTTGCTAATGATTACTTTAACTCACGTACTCAAATTTCTATCAGAAGCCAGCTGTCTTGGCCCTCGGGACTGCCCTCAAGTTTCTATTTAAAGTAATAAGAAAGTCATGAAACAACATCCCATTTTGGCCACAACACTTAAGTAATTCTAAAACATATTTGGGTGCTGTTTTATATTCTTGGAAACCAATTTATTGTATATATCTACTGCTTAATATCAAGAGTGACAGATTGCAACAGCTTTCATATCTGTTGATTTTCTTTTTCATTGAAGTATAATTTATATACTCTATATTAGTCGCAGGTATATGACATAGTGATTTGGTTTTTATATACATTAAGAAATGATCACCATGATAAGTCTAGTTACCATCTGTCACCACACATAGTTTTTATTTTATTTTTATTTTATTAAGATTTATTTATTTATTTGAGAGAGAGCACTTGCACAAGCAAGTGGTGGGTCGGAGGGAGGAGGGAATCTCAAGCAAACTCCCCACGGAGCGTGGAGCCTGACATGGCACTCAATTTCACCATTCTGAGATCATGACCTGAGCTGAAATCAAGAGCTGGATGCTTAACTGGCTGAGCTACCCAGGTTTCCCCACCATGCATGGTTTTTTGTTTTTTGTTTGTTTATTTGTTTAAGATTTTATTTATTTGACAGAGGGAGATAGCCAGCAAGAGAGGGAACACAAGCAGGGGGAGTGGGAGAGGAAGAAGCAGGCTCCCAGCAGAGCAGGGAGCCCAATGAGGGGCTTGATCCCAGAACCCTGGGATCATGACCTAAGCCAAAGGCAGATTCTTAATGACTGAGCCAGGCGCACCGCCCCCCCCCCCCCGCCACCATGCATAGTTTTTATATTATTGACTATATTCCCTATGCCGTACATTACATCCTCATGTCTTATTTATTTTATAACTGGAAGATTTTACCTTTTCATTCCCTTCACCTATCTTGCTCCCCCCCCCCGGCCCCTCTGGCAATCCTCAGTTTGTTCTGTGTATTTTTCAAGTACTTTCATATTTACTATCTAATTGGATATTTCTAATAACAGTATGTGGTTGGTAAGTATGAATGACCTACTTAAGAAATAAAAAATGGAAAAACTTCAAAGACATTTGCTCTAAGTAAAAACAACTGTAGGCAGGTTTGAGACTAGAAATGAGCCAAAAATAAAACCTCTAGTAAATTTTTCTTTTATAAATATTGCTGCTTAAACTTTAATTCCACCACAAACCATATAGCCATTGTGACCATAGTATGTTTGTATGATGCAATTAATATTAAACTTCTTTGCCAGATTACTTTCTACTTTCTAATTACCCATGTGATTATGTTGACATGATGGAAAACTACAATGAAGTTAGCATAAGTAACTATTATATTCCTTATTTTTAATGCTAGTGTCCAGTTATTGTAAAATATCTTTTAACTACCATCTAATTTTACAATTCTGTTCCACACTTGATTATCTGTACTGTCAAGTCCTTCCACATTTCAGCCAAATAAGAAATTTGTATACTTATTCAGTAGTTCCTGTTCACAACTAAAATCTCGCATTATTCCAGGAGATTTTTTTAAATATAAAAAGTATTTATAATACAAATTGCTACCTGAAATCCATTTGAATTTTAAAACTCTGCTTCCTAAATCATGTGAATTTCTTTATCAATAACAGAAAAGCTTTATTGTTTTTGAAATATCTTTTTCTAAGTAATTATTCTATGAAATAAATCAGTCAGCAAAAGAAATGATTCAACATTGAAACTAGAGGAGGAAATAAAGGAGCTAACTTGAAATAATTTATGCTAAATATCTCTAGAGCTTTAGAAACTTCTGGGTGTTCTTTGGAAAGAATTGTAGATCTTTCAAAATGTTTACTGCCTCTTCCACATCCCATTGCGGTTTCATTTTGTGTGTGTGTGTGGGTGTCTGTGTGTGTGTGTGTGTGTGTGTGTGTGTGTTTACTGATGCAGAATTTTACTTTCATTTAAATGATTATTCTTTAATTAGCAGATTAAAATCAGTCATCCAAATTATCTGAACTCTAAATTTCTGAAAGAAATGTAATCATAAACCACAAAATATCATAAAAACTAAAGGTATAATTAATTTGTAGATTATGTACCATGAACAATAAGAAGCCACAAGTACACATTTTGTACTGAGTATAAAATGTATGGGGGCGCCTGGGTGGTGCAGTCATTGGGCGTCTGCCTTTGGCTCAGGGCGTGATCCTGGAGTTCTGGGATTGAGACCCACATCAGACTCCTCTGCTGGGAACCTGCTTCTTCCTCTCCCATTCCCCCTGCTTGTGTTCCCTCTCTCGCTGGCTGTCTCTCTGTCAAATAAATAAATAAAATCTTTTAGAAAATGTATAAATGTATATTATATATCTCTTCTGGTAATTTAAAAGCTCTCACACAAAGGATTTCCAATGGTATTGAAATGACATTCATGTGTGTTTATCATAATCTAAATACATGTTTTTTGAAAACTGCAGTAAGATAGACTATATCTATACCTTTCTCTATAATCACATTATTATTTTATCAAATTCTTGGTTAAAGTTATAGTCAAAATTTATCGTTTCATCTGAGAAGCATATTTTTAATAATACAAAGTATCCTTCACTATGCTTCTGTGCCTAGATTACATAAATCAATAAAAAAAAAGTATAGTGATTTTAAGAACTCTGACCCAAGGGGCATCTGTGTGGCTCAGTTGGTTAAGCGCCTGCCTGACTTTTGGTTTTGGCTCAGGTCATATCTCCGTGTCCTGAGATCAAGCTCTGCATGGGGCTCCATGCTCAGCGTGGAGTCTGCTTGAGGTTCTTTCCCTGTCCCTCTGCCCCTCCCCCTGCTCACTCTCTCTCTTTTTCTCTCTCTCTCTCTAGAATAAGATAAATAAATAGAATATTAAGGGGAAAAAAAAAAAACCAACTCTGACCCAAAGGAAGTAACCACAATGAAAAATGATATTGCTGGGGATACCAACATCAATTAAAATTAACCCTTAAGAGGAAAGGCCAATCCCAGAAAGACTTCGGATGCCGCTTGTCTGATAATCAGGAGGATTCAACTTTTGATGAAAGGGCTTGTCTTGCAGGTACTCACGATCTCCCAGTTGTCTGATCATAAGAATTACCTAAGGAACATATTACAATACATGCTAAGATCCATGTCCCCAAACCAAAAGCAATGAATCGGATTCCAGACATGGTCCTGTGAATGTGATATTTTAAGAACTAGACTAATTTTTATCCATTTGAAATTCTTAGGCATTTTGAAAAACACTGTTCTTTTTTTTTTTTCCTCTAGCTCAGTCGTTCTAACTATCCATTGAATCACTTAGTTTAAAATAATATGTATCTAGACTGAACTCCAGACCTGTTGAATCAAAATCCCTAGTTGTGGATATTGTCCATAAAAAAATTCCCCAGATGATTTTAATATGTATTATGTTTGAGAACCACCGATTAAATTATACATAAATGCTTTTCAAATTTTTAAATGCATACAGATCATTGGGGATCTTTTCAAACTGTAGATTCTGATTCATGTTTGGGTGGGGGCCACAGATTCTGCATTTCTAATGAACTTGTAGGGATTGTAGATGCTCCTTATTCAAAGACCATCAAGAAAAATGGCTCGGAACAGCTGATTAAAACGGAGCAATGGCTAATTCTGCTACCTGCCGAGAATGGATAAATAAAATAACAAATTCCAAATTAAAAGGGTGTTTAATGTGTCAAATAGTCGTTTTTTATATACAAGCCAAACAATGTCTGCTGCCAGCCAGTGTTGTGTTCCTTTTAGACTCAAATTTCAGGTTTGAACCACAGTCACCAGGAATGACAAACGCACAAGTCATAAATCAACTGATTGCCATAAAATGTTTTTTTTATTTATACACACCTAGTCTCAGATTCTTCTTTTTTTTTCTTAAACTCAGATAGACAGTGGGTGCCCAGTTTTCGTGGGTCTTTGTTAGATTTGGTCTTCCACATGCTTTCTTCAAATGCTTTCCTACTGAATGTACTAACTTCCTGCAGTCTTCTGTGTGTTGGCTTCCATCCCAAAGCAGTAGTCTCTCCTGGTTTATAGCATCCCTTGGTTTAGGAAGCTGAAATGCTTTTAGTATGTCACCGCAAGTGACCGGTCCACAATCAGCAAAGCACAGAAACTTTCTCTTTCTTTCTCTTCCCTGGGATGGTAATTTTTTGTTGAAATTGTCTTCCCATTGAGATCCACATCGAAGGGTTTGGTCTACCTTCACGTCAGTAGAAAATGTTCTCTATGAAATTTTTATTCATTGCCATTTATAACGAAATGGTTACTGTAGCAACACTAGAGTTATTATCCACAGCACATACTGTGTAATCAGTATAAATAAGAACATTAAATTGATGTTTATATTTCAGGTTAACCAGATCCTGATTTCATAGAAATAATTTGCAAAGGCTTCTTTCAAGATGATTTCCACATCATAAGCTCTGGATGATTCAGCTAAGGAAAAAAAGACCAAGAGCTCATGGCAATTTTTAGTTCCCTGGATAGAAATAGCGCAGAACTTAAGATATTGCATTTTTTATGGAAAAACACTTTTCACCCATGTGTTTTGTATGCTGTAAGCATCAACATTAATTTAATATATAAAATAGGTAATTGATATTTGTTCATCATGGCTTTAACAGGTTTTAATTAGAACGCAAATGAAAGAAAAATACCAGATGTGCAAGCTTTTTGAAAATGTTTTTAATTTCTAATTTAATTAATTTTTAAAATGTTAAAACAAGTCCATTCAGTGATGACAACCTGAACATGACATTTTGTGTCTAAATGTCTAAATGTCTAAATAAACTGCAACTAAATGGCTCCAAGACCTGGAAAAGAAATAATAGAAAACAACTCTGTAGTGAGCAGAAGATGGACAAGAATGTCTGATCAACTCTTTTCTCATTTTTCTCATGTTTCAACTTCCATTTGGTTGGAAACAGCTGGGCAGTATTCTATCCATGAAAAGCATTCACACAATTCAGATGAGATAAAATAAGGGGAATATAAGAAAATCTCTTTTGTTTAATATAATTTATTTTATTTCCTTTTATCTAAGTATGTTTCACCAATAAGTACTGATTATAATTCTTTTATGAACATATTTTGGAATTCATTGCAAATAGTTCATATCTGCATATGAAAGAGAATAAACTTAAGCTTTTACTTTGAAAATTCACCGTGCAAATCAATCCCCTATCTTGAAACTTTTATTCAATAAATATCTTATAATCTGCCAAGAGGATATAGTATTATTGTTAATCAAATATTCCTTTAAATTGTTATTTATATTTTTAGCCTATAGTGTCTCTGCTAAAATATAATTTGATATTGTTCAATGGTTCAAAGTCACCTCAAAGCTTTGTATTTCATTTTTATCACTATAGGCATCAATTATTATCATGCTACAAATATAGGGTAGTGCTGAGAGTTCTGGATGATAGAATACGAGAGAGACAAGCTTTATGTTGTACTTTTAAGTGGCGAATGATCCAACAGGGCATCTTAATCTATGAAACTTCTAGGAGAAACACGCACTTATCTTCACTTTAAAGTTTTATTATCTCAGCCTTGAGAGAAGGCCTTGGAAAAGGATAAGGCACACAGAATCACTATGTAAAATATATTACAGAGTTGCAAGATTTGTTAATGTTGTGTAGAGCTTAAAGGCTTTCAGAGGGGTCTACAAAAGGGCTATCAATAACAAAACATCTCTTCTTGGGAATGAAAGTTCCATTTTCTAGGACTTCTCTGGAGCTTTACCAAAATGAAATGAAACAAAATACACACACACACACACACACACACACAAAAAAAAAAAAAAAAAAAAAAAAAAAAAACCACCCCACAAACAGGGAAATATTTAAGCCACTACTGTAATAACATGAATTTTGTTATCAGAAAATAATCAGCCACATTTCAAAGTTTTGGGGGGGAAAATAGGACCTGTAAGTAACAAGAAAAGTTTAATTGAGATGGGGAAGAAAGAATAATCTAGCTACTTTCTACTGGTAATGTTGTGGAAAATAAATATCAGACTGTTGAGAGACCAAGGGACACTCGGAGAAGTAGAACTCGGGTTTATTTTACACCGCAGACCCAGACCAGCTCATGCTGCAAATTCTGGGCCCCAGCCAGCAGGGATTATAAAGCTTTTTATAGAGGAGTGCAGGGGGTCGGGTTACAAGGGCTGTGCTGACTGCTGGTGGGTGGGTTTAAACTGGGGAGGGGGTTGCTTTAGGCGGGAAAGGCAGCCTAGGCAGGGAGGTTGTGGCAGAAAGCCTGTTTACAGAAGCAGAAAGGGCTGGTTATCTCTTGCTCCCAGGGGGGGCTTCTGGTTAACTCTTGTTCTTTCTAGCAACTTTTCATCTACCGGGGCCTGCCAGCCTGGGCCTTCTCTGGGTAATTTTCCTCTTCAGTAAGATAACTGGTAAAGCACATGGGATGAGGAATCTTATTTTGGGATGGCACTAAAAGGAGGAATATATTAAGGAATGAAATTGAGAGAATAGTTAAATGCTGTCAGTTTAATTTTTTTTCAGTAATAAACTTCTTTCACTTTGACATAGCAAAGCATCTCAGAGAGAAGGCCAGCCTAAGGGCAGACTTTCTGATAATTTGGTGCTGACTCTAGCCTATATTCTACAATAATTTTATAATGAGCTATAGAGCATAGGTCTTAGTCAACTCGGGCTGCTATAACAAAACCCTGCATACTGGCTTATAAACAATAGAATTGTATTCCTCCCAGGTCTGGAGGCTGGAAGTCCAAGAGCAGGTGCCAGCCCAGTCAGGTTCTGGTGAAAGGCTTCTCCCAGTTTGCAGACTGCTGACTTCTTACTGTATCTTCCCATGGTAGAGAGCAGAGAGGAAGCAAGTTTTCTCCAGCTCTTACGAAGGCCCTAATCCCATTCACGAGGGCTCCACCTTCGTGACCTCATCTAAATCTCAATTGCCTCCCAAAGACTCCATCTTCTGGAAAGAAGATAGAGTCTGAAGTACCAGGATTCTATCTTGCCATTTAGATAATAGTTGCCCTAAGAAGACTCTTTCTAATACAACTATTTTGGAATTCTGGAATCTGTGGAAGGCTTGCAACTTCCAGGGGAAGTCTTGGACCATAAAGTGTGGTTAATGTGTTCAATTTAATCTCTCAGCTCCGTGGCAGGCAGCTCTTCATGAATTCCAGGGACAGCCTGCAGTCAGCTTGAGGGAACCAAGTTGGGCAAAAAACTCCTTCCAAATATTGGGGATCTCTATGCTGATTGCTAATTAGTCCTTCCGATGACAGCGATGCATGGCAAGAGATGGTAGCCATTCTTCTTACACCTCTCCCATTCTTGCAAGTCCCTAACCCTCCAGCTGAAGTAATCATGTTCAGGGGACTTAAAGGGGCAGCATCCTTCCTCCAGCCTACAACAATACAAACAGACAAACAAAAACAAATAAAACAAACAAGCAAATGAATGAAAACAAAAATCAACAAAACACAGTCAACCCTGGGAAAGAGGAGAATCTGATTTCCAGTGACCACATTATGAGATACAAATGCCCAGTTTTCAGCAAAAATTCGCAAGACATAAAGAAATTGGAATGTATGGCCCATCAAAGGGAACAGTAAGTTGACAGAAACTGTCCCTGACAAAGATCTGATGCCAGGTCTACTAAAAAAAAAAACTTTAAAACAACTGTCTTAAAGTTGCTCAGAACGTTAAAGAAAGATGTAAAGAAAGTCAAGAAAATGATTGTATGAACAAAATGAAAATAACATAAAGATTGAGAAAGCCTAAAATGAAACAATGACAACAAAAATCCTGGGGCTAAAAAAAGTACAAGAACTGAAATTAAAAATTCCCTAGAGAGATTCAAAGACAGATTTGAGCAGTAGAAGAAAGAATCAGCAAAACTATGGAAATTATCAAATCTGAGAAACAGAAAGAAAAAGGATTGAAGAAAAGTGAACAAAACCTAAGGGATTCATGGTATACCATCAAGCAGACCACATATGCATTAAGGGTGTTCCAGAAGGAGAAGAGAGAGAGAACGGGGCAGAGAGAATATTTGAAGAAGTAATAGCTGAAAATATTTCAAATTTGATGGAAGACATGAACATAAACACCAAAGAAGCTCAAAAAACTCCAAGTAAGACAATCTCAAAAAGATCCCCACCAAGACACATTATAATCAAATATTTGAAAGACAAAGACAAATAATCTTGAAAGTAACAAGAGAGAAGTGACTCACCACATAAAAGGATTCTTAATAACATTATCTGCAGATTTCCTATCAGAAACTTCAGAGAAGATAGTGGGCCAATATCACCATATTTACAGTGCTAAAAGGGGAAAAATTCAATCAAACATTATTCACACATTATGCAGACTTTTCTATTTTACATAACTTGGATCCACTCTCCACCCTTCTCCCCTTGCACCTGTAACTCGTTAGCATGTATCTGTCTCCTTGGGTCCAACCAATGGTGAGTAGTGGCAGTGGAGTGGAGAGAGAAAAGGGACTAAGGCCAGGTTTTATTCTATTATCTTCTTCCTCTATGGTATCCAAGAATGGGAAGATCCTTCTACATGGTTCTTTCTCCATAGTAACTGTCTCCAGCTCTGGCCACTTTAGGATTGAGTCTCAGACAAATGCACTCTTCCTTATAGCTTTCTACACTTTTGTAAATAATCCTTTCATTAAGCTAAATGACCTAGTTGGAATATGCCATCTATTTCTAGGCAGGACACCAATGGATAAATTCATTTTTCTTATTATCCAGAAGGTATATTCCAGTTATTAAAATATATTTATACATCATTTAATTGGCTTAAAATATTTCATGAGATTTGTGCCATAGTTTTCTCTATTTCGCCTCTGAGACACTTAAGTAAATTTCCAGTTTTTTAAATCATAAATAATTCAATGATCAACTTATTTGCGCTTAAAGCTTATGCTTAGACTAGTTTCCTTTGATTTAATTCTCCCATTAAAGTTGCCAGGTAAAAGAGTATGAATAATTTAAGATACTTGGCTCAGATTGCCAAATTGATTTTCATATGTTGTGGTAATTTATATTTCCAACGAACAGCATTAAAACACTGGTTCTCTAGAGCTATTGACAGTTTAGAGCATTATTTTTAATAATGACTAATTATATATAACTATCACTCTGAATATACTATATATTGTAATAAAAATATACCATTATATCACCCTATATCATTTATATATTATTTGTCTCTTCATGCAAAAAATAACTAAGCTTATTGAAGGATATGTAGAGAACAAATATCTTCCTAACAGAGGGGACATGAGCTGCTTAAGCTCACACCTTGAATAAATCATGGAAGGGTAGGACATGTGTTGAGGAAGCAGCCATCCTCCAACTTGTTCCTGCTCCTTGGTCTACACAATTAATGCCCTAGGCCTGGAATATTCCCTCATATGGAGCATGAGTGCTGAGCTATTGCTCAGCTCCAGACATAAAAAGT
Source organism: Ursus americanus (assembly GCF_024610735.1). NCBI lineage: Eukaryota > Metazoa > Chordata > Mammalia > Carnivora > Ursidae > Ursus > Ursus americanus. The sequence goes on from NC_142139.1 coordinate 61,062,820, forward strand.
ACCGCTAGCAACCTGGAGGTCTTTTCTGACTTAGATTAGAGTGGTTTCAAAAGGGCAGCTGGAATGAACAACTACTGTTTTTTAAAGGATTTGTGAAAATGGGAACTGAGAGAAAAAAATGTAGCTAACTCCCAAGTAATTAATAAAAGGACTTGGTATTAAGGAAAACTGTGGAACCAAGAGAGATTTTAGGATGAGAGATATTACTGCTTATTTGAATGCTAATGTCAATAATCTAATATGGAGGAAACAAAACTGAAGATGCAAGAGAGAAAGGGGGCATCCTAGGAGTGCAGCTGTTGAGTGGCTCTGTGACAAAACCAAGGGAACACAAGCAATTCATCTACAGGAATGGAAAAGAAGGCAGAAAAGTTATGGATGACAGTAGATAGACATATTGGTGAGAGAATGGAAATTCTCTGCTGTTCACTTACATATTCTTAATGGTTACATTTAAGAAACAAAAACAAACAAGCAAGGAAAAAGAGAGAGAGAGAGAATCAAGAAACAGAGTCTTAACTACGGAGAACAAAATGATGGTTCCCAGAGGGGAAGTGGGTAGGGGATGGGTGAAAGAGGTGATGGGGATTAAGGAGTGCACTTGTTGTGATGAGTACTGAGTAATGTATAGAATTGTTGAATCACTATATTGTACACCTAAAACTAATATCACGCTGTTTGTACCTATATTGGAATTAAAATTAAAAACAACTTTAAAAAATTGATTCATCAGCTATGTGGAGAGGGTAGGTCCAAGGAATTTATTGACATATTCCTCAAGAAAAAAATCAGACACAGCAAAACAGATATCAGAGAAGAAAGCAAAGACGAGCATGAGGCCAACACGAAGAAAAAGCCATCCAGTGAGAAAGAGACTGAAAAATCTCAGGAGTTCTGACTAGATAACGAGGATGATGGACCTGGAATGTAAACAACATTGGGGATGTTTGCAATGGTTTTCATTTGAAACATGTGGACTGTTGGAAGTTTTAAATTTTCATAAGTATAAATTCGATATTTTGAAACTTAGTACAAAGAAGAAAATCCCTCTATCTTTCTTCAAAGGTATAAACATATTACTGATTGTACTTTCAGTATTAACAGGTATATTATACTTGTAAATATGGGGAAATTAGGAAATGTTAAACTTGGGGCACCTGGTGGCTCAGTCGCTTGAGCATCTGACTCTTGGTTTCAGCTCAGGCCATGATCTCAGGGTCGTGAGATGGAGCCCCACGTCCAGCTCCTCACTCAGTGCGGAGTCTGAGATCCTCTCCCTCTGCTCCTCCTCCCGCTCACGTGTGCTCTCTCTCAAAGAAATAAATTAAATAAGTCTTTTAAAAAAATGTTTAACTGCTTTTCCAGACATGATGGTTTTAGCGTATTTTCTTTTTCTTTCTTCTCTATTGTGAGGATTCCCACTATCTAGTTGATTAACATACGTTAGCATATTTTCAGTTACACTCCTTATGTTAATGTGGAAATGACAAAAAAAAGTTAATTAAAAATAACTCTATTTATATCAACATTCCCTGTTTTCCAAATACCATGGGTTTTATGCATAATTTTGACAAATCTTGAGTTTACCAGGCTATTCATTTCCCTGTTTGTAGGTTTTAGAGAAGTAGAGTGTCTTTATGGTTTTTATGATAGATAAATGATACCTCAAATAAAAAAATATTTGCAATAATATAAAAAGACAAAAAAAGATTTATTTTATGTGGTTTCTTTCCTCATGTACTATGAAAATATATTTAATGCTTGTCATTTTCAGGTTGATAGATCAAACACAACCAAAATGTTCAAACATTTAGATATGAAAATGATCTTATGAAGTTTGGGATGATTCCCTAATTTGAAGTATATACAAGTCATAGTCAAATAAAATAACGAAGTATTATAATTTTCTTCAATCCAACCATATACATGATAAAATAACCTGAATATGCAATGCTTAAAAACAATTTTCCCCCCTTGGATTTGGCAAAAATAGAACAAATTCCTTAATTTTTAAAACCGTGAATAATTGGTATCCTCGTTATTTGTTTTGAAGTGTCTTACTAGCTGAGTATATCTACTTAATTTTCTGTACTTCATACCAGATAATTGTTTGTTTCCCTATATTTTCAAAATAAAAAAATAAATAAAGACTTGGCTGCTTACAATGCAGTGCATGCAGATAGTTATAATGATGAATTAGAAAATTCAATGTTGAAGGTAAGTCATGGGGGTTGTGCAAACCAGGCATATGAAAGATAGTCCCCATCCCTTACTGGTACGTGGTACTACCTAAGAGCGCCCTGCTCAGTGAAAGACTATATGGCACTTCAGGCTTGACCCCAAACTCATTCATCCCCCGAGGCTCTCTTTCTTCATTCATATATTAGTTCAATAAAGTCCAGTAAAACTCGGGCTTTAAGGGTCAGTGAAGCCACTAGAGGAAAGGAGCTTGGATTCCTGAAAATCTGTGTGGTCCAAATAGTTCCCTATCCCAGCAAGCAATCACACTGAATTGTGAAATGAGGGAGAAATAGTACTTTGTTATTTTAACCTACCAATATTTTTAGGTCATTGGTTACAGCAGCCAACATTGTTCCACCTTGACCCAGACAGACTTGAGTATAAATTCCGTTTACACTTCTGTGTCTATAATTAAAAAACTTAATTATTTGAGACTTAATTTTCTCTCACCTGTAAAACTTTGATTATGATACCTATTTAAGAGATTATTATAAATAAGTGAGATGTTTTCTACAATGCCTGTCAAACAGTAGGACTGATACTTGGCATTTATTATTACGAAATATGGTAGCTAAATTAATCTTTTAAATATTCTATTTTTCTTACAACTGTGATTAACATATTTCTAAAATTAATTATGTACTTCCTTATCATAAAGAGATTGTACTGGAAATATTTAAACCTCTCTTAGGGAAGCTGGTTTCTCATAATCAATAGCAGTTGTATCAGTTGGAACTAGTGACTGCAGGGTTTTCTCTGGGATTTTTTTTTTCCTTTTAGGTATTATTGACATATTATATAATATTAGTTTCAGCTGTACAGCCTAATAATTCAGTATTTTCTTATTTTGTGAAATAATCATCATGATAAGCCTAGTTAACATCCATCACCATACATAGATACAATACTTTCTTTGGCTGAAAACTTGTATCTACTCTCAGCAACTTTCAAATATGCAATATGTGTTATTAACAACAGTCATCATGCCGTACATTACATCCCCAGGACATTTATTCTATAGCTGCAGTTTGTACTTTTTACCCCGCTTTACCCATTTTGCCCACCTCCAGCCTTCTACCTTTGACAACCACCAATCTATTCTCTGTATCCAAGAGCTCCATTATTTTGGTTTGTGTTTGTTTTGCTTTCATTTTTGTTTCCAATTCCATATGTAAGTGACATCATACCAAATTTGTCTTTGTCTGATATATTTCACTTAGCATAATGCCATCAAGGTCCATCTATATTGTCACAAATTGCAAGATTTCATTTTTTAAGGCTGACTAGTGTTCCGTATTATATATAAAATTTATCAGTGGACACAGGTTGCTTCTGTATCTTGGCTATTGTAAGCAATGCTGCAATGAGCATGAAGGTACGTATATCTTGAGTTACTATTTTGTTTTCTTCATATAAATATCCAGAAGTAATATTGCTGGACCATTTGGTAGTCCTATTTTTTTAATTTTTTGAGGAAACATCACACCGTTTTCCATAGTGACTGTACCAATTTACATTCCCACTAACAGCGCACAAGGATTCCCTTTTCTCCACATCCTCACCAACACATTATTTGTTGTTCTTTTACTAATAGCCATTCTAACAAGTGTGAAGTGATATCTCGTTGTGGTTTCAATTTGCATTTCCTTGATGATGGTCAATGTTGACAACTTTTTCATATACCTTTTGGCCAGTAGTATGTTTTCTTTGGAAAAATATCTATTCAGACCCTCTGTCAATTTTTTAATTCATTTGTTTTTGTGCTATTGAGTCGTAGGAGTTCTTTTTATGTTTTGGACATCAACCTCTAATCAGATATATGCTTTGCAAATACTTTCCCCCGTTCAGTAGGTTGCCTCTTCATTTTATCAATGGCTTCTTTTGCTGTGAAAAAACTTTTTATTTTAATATAGTCCCATTTGTTTATTTTTGCTTCTGTTGCTTTTTGTTTTGGTTTCAAATCCAAAAAATCATAGCCAAGACTGGTATAAAGAAGCTTGCTGCCTATGTATTCTCCTAGGAGTTTTATGGTTTCAGGTCTATGTTCAAGTCTTTGATATATTTTGAGCTAATTTTTGTGTATGGCATAAAATGGTCCAGTTCAGTTCTTTTGCATGTGGCTGTCCAGTATTTCCAGCAACATTTGTTGAAAACACTAACCTTTCCTCGTTGTATATTCTTGGCTCTCTGTCAATAATTAATTCACCATAAAGGTGAGTTCTGGGCTTATTTCTGAACTCTCTATTCTGCTCCATTGATCTAAGCTGTCTGTTTTTGTGCCAATACCATACTATTTTGATTACTATAGTTTGGTAATGTAGTTTCAAACAAAGAAGGATGATGCCTTTAGTTTTGTTCTTCTTCCTCAAGATGCTTTGGATTTTCAAAGTGCATGGTTTAGTCACATTGATATAGTTTAAAAACCAATGAAACAATTTTTATAACTATATTCCTATATGGAAGTTTTATTAAAAAAAAAAATGAAACCTGGAAATAACAAACCCCGATTCAGGACAGTGTTAAGCCAAAAAAGAGTGGAAGACGAAAGGGATGTGGAATGGAATGGTGCACTAGAAGGTTAACTCTGTCCCTAACCATGTTGTTTCTCAGAAAAGCGAATCTGAAGCAAATGCAACAAAATGTCAAGATTTGATAACACCTGGTCCTGCAAACTTCAGGTAGCAATTTCCTCTGGAGTTTGAATATGTCATCAATTAAATAAATAATCAAAATAAAATAAAGGAAATTAACAAACATGAAAGAACTTGCAGAATAAGACACTAAATCTGGAAAAAAATAATAAAGTTCGTATGCATTCTTGCCAGATAGATGAAGATGACAGAACAAAACAACTAGGACGGTGAAGAGTATGAAATTGATTAAAAAACACATCGTGTATGAAAATTCATTGAGAATTATCTTTAAACTTGAAAATGTAAATGACAAATACTGAAAGCTGATCACAATAACCTTAATAGTTTTACAAATAGCAAAAATTATGAGAAACTAGGTAAAATGGTGTAAAGATACTAAATAACACAAAATTACTCAGCAAATCATATAAAATTAAAATTTGGTATTACAATAACTTCATATTCTTAAATTTAGAAGATATTTTACACATTAATATCTTGTTGGTAATATTAAAATTGTATTAAAATTTTGCTGTATTAAAATATAGAAATTTTAGTAATGCCTTTGCTGTATTAAAATTTTTGCTGTATTAAAATATAGAAATTTTAGTAATGCCTTTGATTATTTTTATTTTGTTAAATTCTAGTAAATTTATGTTTAATATATTTTAATAAAAATTAAGTATAACTCTGTATAAATTATTTATTGTAAATCCATCTGTCTTTCCCACTCTTCTATTAGAATATATGAATAGACATAGGCAGAGAGTGAAATTCATTTAAAACAAATAAAGCTGCTTCTGGTGTTGGAGCTTGAGAGTTATCTGTTGTACTTTTTTATTGCTTAATTTTTTTAAAAACATGAAATATTTTTAAAATGTTAGTCATTATTCTACATATTATTTTAAATTCAGCATATAATCACTGAAATCTGCACCATAAAAACAAAACCAGAAGATAGAAGATGATAAAAAATTTATACTTGTAATATTTTGTGTTATGAATGCTTCTTCAAAGATACATGTAGTCGGATAACTTGAGCTCTTAAAACATAAAAAGTAGAATCTATTATATTTGTGGATTCCATGATATATAAATTTTGTATGTACGTCTATATGTGTTTATATATCTATATAGCCACATAAAACACTATATAAATATATAAATATTTATATATATGAATTTATGTATCTACATATAAAAATATATGTGAAATATTCGGCAGCATCCTAAAAACTATAAGGCGTCTAAGAACATCTATAACTCCGTCCATCTTTTAAATCAAAAAATACATCCTGGAGCAAAACTCTTTGAATACAATAAATGTGATAAAGTGTTAGAATGGTTCAACTTCGAACTACTTTATAGAACGCCAGCTTCAGAGAAACCTTGTCATGAATATAAAAACAACCTCAGCAAAAATATATAACACATGTGACATCTCACACCAACCCGACCTCATGAGTATAAAGGTTGAAGAACATTCCTTGCACAAGCTTGAAGAATTCCTACAATATAACAAATGGACTCTCTGTGCTGTGGGTTTGGGAAAGCCCTGGCGATGAGTATTTTCCTGAGTATCAGAAGAACAAGACCAAGCAAGATCCCTGAATTCAACAAATGGCAAAAAAGTGTATTTTAGTTCAATGTTAATACAGGACTTTTCCTGACTCGTTAATCTAAATTAGGCCTTGTACATGGTCTTCTTTTTACTTATTACATGTCTATATATGGCTACCATAGTTTCGTTGATATTGACTGAGTTAATTTCCTTCCACTTCAAAGCTGTCTCCCTATTTGTAAATTGGTGTCTGGAGAAATTGCCTTCATTATATTTGTAGGTCTCTAGGGGATATGTTCTGTGCTAAATTACAGGTAAACAAATATATGTGTATACTAAGGGTTGTGGAGATGTCTCTATAGGTTCATTTCAGTCCAACAGTAGCGCAACTGTGAGTTCGTCTCTGTCCACACCACAGACCACTTAGATGCCCACCACTTTTAAGGATCTAGAGTGTCTGAGGCTATTAAAAGGGATTTTCAGCCTTTGCCTTACACTGGCGGTGAGGGTCTGAACACACTGTCCCTGTAATCATCCCCAACCTCAGATATTCTTCCAAATTTTTTAAACTTTAATTTTGGCTTCAGTTTTAATATCCAAAAGCCCAAGTTTTATAAATCTTCCTCCCAATTCCCTCTGTGATCATTATATCTTTGGGAGTTTGGAGAACCCATCAACCCGGGTGTCTGCTATATGTTTGTTCAGAAAAAAAAAAATTACTATATAAAATATTTTAACACCGTTTATGGTCCCTGAAGTAATACCCTCTTCATGTTCAGTAAGAATACCTTGTCCATTCTAAATGTGTCTTTAATATCTGTATCTCAAGGGGTGCCCGGGGGCTCAGTCGGTTAAGTGTCTGACTCTTGATTTTGGCTCAGGCCATGGCCTCAGGGTCTTCGAATCCAGCCAGAGTAGGGCTCTGAGCTTAGCAAGGAGTCTGCTCCTTTCCCCCTCTCTCTGCCCCTCCCCCCACTTGTAAGCATGTGCGCTCTCTCTCTCTCTCTCTAAAATAAATAAGTAAATCTTTAAGATACTATGTGTATCTCAATATAGGAAGCAATACACAGCAATTTCTTTTCTGAAGAGTAAAGTATTTCGGTGATATTTAAAGGTAATCAACTGGTGATTTCACTTTCAATAAACATTAAATGATCCTGGTAATCACCACCCAGCTGGTATCTGCAGTTTCGCCCCTTTAAACACTTCTCCACACTGTACCCAGTCTTTTACAAAACACAGATTTGTTCTTACTAGCCCTTCCTTTTGCTCTTATGATTACCACACAGCTATTTAAATGACCTAAAATGCCTCACAAGGTATTTCTCCGGACTCCCTCACCAAGTTCATCCTGCACTACTGTCCTGTGACTCTGACCTGCACACGGATGAGCCCACACCATGAGACCTGTTGTTACTGGACTGTTGTGAATGCTGTTCTCCCGCACTGACACACTCTGCAAACCCACCCACTCTCACCACCTTGTCTCACTCCTGTGGTGCTGTTGGCAAAGCAGACAAGAATTACCTGTAATGTGTAGTTTATAAGGCAGGTAGACAAAACGGACACTATCTGCAACTGTCTCCAGTATCAAAAGGTCCTGATACTGTTGTGTTGCAATTGGTGGATTTGAGCTGTAAGTTCCATAGACGCATTTCCACCATCACAAGTTTGACAGGGCAGGAGGAGCCAATGAGTGTTCCCCATTCCTTTCTCAGAATAGGATTGGCGTATACACGTATATTAATTATATATATACATATATACATACATATACATGTATATACACACACACGTATGTATACAAATGTTTACAAATGTATTTATATATAAAGTAACTATTTTAAAAGTAATAAAAATTACTTGAATATCAGAAACTTGTCACTTAACTTCAGTAAGTACAAATACTGCATTAGAATGACCTATCTGCCAACATTATGCCTATGTAATATGTACATTATTAATGAAAGAGCTTTTAATATAGAAATTCAATGTTCCTTTCCCAGAAAAAAAAATAGGAAAAACAGACATTTCTAAAAATCTCAATTTCATTTAAGGGCTATTGACATTTAGGCAAAGACAACTTCCTACCCTGGAAAAAAAAAATGAAACATCATTTTAATAGAGCAAAGCTATCTGTATCATTTTAATAATTTCATTCCTCAATAAATCCAAGAAAACTAAAAGAAAACAAATTCAAATATACTATATTATTTAATCAAAGCCAGGTTTGGGGGAAAAATACTGAATCAGTATAAAGCTTGCAAGCAAACCCATGAATTTGAAAATACATTCTCAGTAAAGAATAAATAACATATTGAAATTTTTAAAATGCCAGTGCATTGTACTTTCCTATGCTGCTTGCAGAGCATTTTTAAATGTAATTATCACTGGCTTCTGATTTAATTTGTTGCTTTCATCTCTCCTGACCATGCCACTACTTAAACTCATATGTATTTTGCAATTGATTTTTTTTTTTTTCCTCTTGGCCACAACAGGCCTGGTATCTGCTATGATCTAGTCTCTTTAACAGTTTTGGCCATACTGAATGAACAGTTCTTATAAATTACTAACAATCTGGATTCAAGATGGGGCATTGAAAATGTTATGCTCTGGTAACAGAAGCCTAGTTGCTATATCTGAGTTGGTTTTGAAACACATATTTAATCAAAATAGTAAAGTGCATACAAATCAAATAAAAATCAAGGCATCAAAACACATGCAAACTAATTTTGTTGGAAAAAAAATCAAGTGGAAAAAACAGGAAGTAATTAAAACACATGGAGTAGGATTTTGAGTGACTATAAAGAGATTAATTTCCAGAACATTGTTAGTTCAATCACTTTCATACATGGTTTGGACATTCAAATTCAGATTTTTTTTAAAGATGTTATTTATTTATTTGAGAGAGAGCAGGCATGGGCAGGGGGCAGAGGGAGTGGGAGAAGCAGGCTCCCCCACTGAGCAGGGAGCCCCACACAGGGGGACTCTGGGATCAGTACCTGAGTGGAAGGCAGACGCTCAGCCAACTGAACCACCCAGGAGCCCCTCAAATTCTGATATTTTTATCCAATAAATTTCACTTCAAAAACTCTAATTATTTTTAAATTATTATAACTAAGGACACGCAAATCTGGGTCTTTTTGTTGATTTCTCAGTATTATTACTAAACTTAAAACTTGTTCATATATTTTAAAAAACTTGTTTATGTATTTAAACTCTTCAGTCTGCTATTAAAATGTACTTTTCCTTTTCCTTTAGACCTAGATCTTCTGACATTTCAGAGTTTCAGACCGTTGCCAGCTATAGATTCTTAGGGGAGGGCCACTACCTTCTCCCACCCCTTCATGGCTCCCCTCTCCCCAGAAGCCTAACTTCCTGAAAGTTTTTTTAATTACTTTTTTGCAGACTATCAATGAAGAAGTTCTGACTGCCCTGCCTTTCTGAGGCACACATTATAGTTTACAAGTCATCTAAATATATGGAAGAAGTAGTTAGGGCAATCTCCACAGGAACAGTGTAGCTACAGGAGGAAGACAGAAAGGAAAGCACACGAAATAATGCCTTGGATGAGTACAAACAGTTTCAGCATCTTTGGAGGGCAGGGCGCATTCTCTTGACCCATGAGAAATTTAGCTGAAAGGTCAATGGGACAAATCCAAGAAAGGTCTGGAATGCCACACAGAGGAACTTAAACCGTCTCCGAAGAGAATAGGATCATTGGAAGTTGTTATGGAATGGGGTGACATAATTATATTGCTTTAAACTTCTCACTTTGATTTCATCATGAAGGAAGGTTAGGAAAGAGAAGCCATAAGTGAATTAAACTTACCTCTTAAGAGGATATTTTAGTTATTGCTTTAGAATGATTTTTTAAGTATGTGTTTAAGTCCCAGGACAACTGATTTCCATAAACTTGTTGATTTAAGACTTATAAGGATAAAGGAATAGACCCTTAAATCTAGAATTTCAAAACTCCACATGTAATAGGTCATTAGACAGGAGTAAGAAGATCTGATATATAATCCCAGCTCTGCATAATAACCTATGACGTAGCATAGGTCAAGCATTCTATACCCTGAGCTTTCAGATTCTCCACAATAAAAGAAAGAAAGGGGGGAGGCGGTTAGTGTCTGACTGGCTCTGTCAGTAGAGCATATAACTCTTGATCTTGGGGTTGTGAGTTTGGGCCCCACACTGGGTGTACACATTACTTAAAAATAAAATCTTTAAAAAAGAAAATGAGTTCATCATCTTTGAGACATTGCTCTTTGTTCCTCTTGAGAATGATGTAATATTTAATGGGATAGAGTAAATAGGCGTGTCTTCTTGTGATAAAATGGCTGAAAGGGGACAAATTAGGTTAAAAATAATCTTTTAAAGTTCTTAATCTATAGTTCCGACATTGTACTGAAGAAAAGCCCAACGAACGATGAGGTTTTATCAAGATTCCTGCCTCATTAAGTGGCCACACTTTGCCTTAAGGGCTCCTGCTACCTTGGCCACGGTAAATGGATCAAAGTCCAAGGTAAATTCAAACAAAGTTGATCCTGTGAATGAGAAACACATGGAGATTTTCACAGACAATTAGGAAGCCCAGAAGTAAACAGACACAGAAGTGGTACAGAGTAAAGAGAATTCGATAGCATTTCAAGAGTCAGTAGAAAAATAAGGTGAACTCTGTGATATCAAAGGCGATGAAGGGCTTCCATTCAAATTTCTGTATTTGCTAAACAACAGAAGTTGTTTCTATCCTGACACTATTCTCAGAGGAAGGAAAGGGCATGACAGACTTAAGATTTAAAAACAACTCAGTGAAATAAAATGGCTCCATTTCAAAAGAAAGTTGTTAATTGGCAGCGCTCTCACTTCAGAGATTAGATCTTTCTTCTTTAGTCACAATGGTTTCTCCAGGGTGGCAGAGATTAATTCTTTTTCTATGACAATCCATTAGTGTTAGGATGAAAAATTGCAAGTATACTCAAATCATGCATCCTCACCAAAACGGTTCATTACATGTCGTTTCAAATTAGTTATTTAATTGTCATTATTTCAGCCCTCAGGGATTCCCACTCCTGCAAACTGGGGAACCTGTTCAATGTGAGACCTTATCAACTAGCATAGAACACCACCTGAGGATATCCAGTTTTAAGAACTGTGCATCACTAAAACAAATTCCAACTTTCTCTCGACACTAGAACTAAGCATATAAGCATACAGTCCCATGGTGTGCTTGTAAGTTTAAATTAGTTCCTTTCCCAGAGTTAATTCCTAAGAAATGATTACATTCTCTAGCAGTCTGTTTTCTTTTTTTGACAAAATCGGTCATCAAGGACATTGGCATCCACCGAAGATTTTGCTGTTTACAAATAGCTTGTGGTGTGTAAGTACGTCTAAGGCATAAATATGAGACAATCTTTACACAACTCGTTTTGTAACACCACAGATCTTTCTCAATCTTTAAGTCTCTGGCCTCTCTCCAATCCGTCCAGAAGAGCTATATTTCAACACAAGATTCAGAGTTTAATCAAAATAATTGGGGTTCTGTCACAAATGGGTAATTCCGCCAAGTAAAGAGCACACAAACAAAAGATACTACTGAATGCAACATATCGCTAAAGATCACAATTAGAAAGAAATAATTGTACTTTAAAAATGGGATACTCGTGTTTCTCATAAACCTGGACTTAGAAGTGCGACTGCGTGTGACGACAGAGAAGCTCCCAGATCAAATGTTACTCCTGCATATCAAGGATTTCTCATCATTATCAAGTATCAAATTCGTCTGCTCTCATTTGCAACTATCCAGAAAATGTAATATAGGTAACTTGAAAGGTATTTATAAAACCCAGAAATGTGGAAAGTCTCTTACCACAGAATACTATTTTTTGAATAAGGCGCGGCTTCTATAATCAAACAATACGGTTTAATCCCACTTGATAATTCCCGATCCTTATATTTTTCTTGATATTTGCAGAAGGTAGAAAGATGAAGCACAGCTGTAAAAATACCTCGGTCCCACTAGTGTGATAGATCCACGGGGAATGTCCCTCCTAATCAAATCAGTATAAGTATTTTAATATAATCAATAGGTTTTATTTTTTCCATATGTTTTGTAGAGGTTTGCATTTTCTAACTCTTTTCCCACTTTATAATTTCTGCCTAAATTTTTTAAAAAATAATCTATTTTAAAGAAACGAATGCTCTCTCGAAGCAAAGTTGGTTGGATCTCATTGGTAAGCATATGAAATTACACAATTCTTATATTCTCATCTCTCTTCAAGCAGAAATAGTAAGCTCCTAATTTCAAGATGTCCTTTTCTTATGAGATTCTCACTTTCATGCTGAATACCTTAGGTCTTTTGAGGTTTAATTGTAAATCCACAAATTAAAATAACAAAAAGTAGTTCACAATGGGACTTGTGTGTCATTTTGGGTTCTTCTGTTAATTTTTGCCCTTCTAGAAATGACCAGTAAACTAAGTGAGCATAAGTTTCCCACTGCTATATGCTGTGTGGTGTTCTGGGTATGGTAAAAAGGTATTCACCCGAAGGTTCTCCTAATCTGAATTTGTTGTTTTCCGTTTGGGAGATATGCTCTTTCCACCGTGGTTCGAACACGGTTCTGACTTTCTGAAAGCATACAAACTATTTCGGGAATAAATGACATTTACTTGTAGCTGTTTAATGCTGCACGAATAGCTGTAATTATTTCTTCTTTGGTAGTTCAAAACCCTGCTGACAGCTGGCTGAAAAAAATCAATTACATCTTGATTTCAATTTTTCATCTTGGTATTCATTTTATGGATTACATTTCATAAGAATATAATTTAAAAAAATGCCAGTGTCTAGATTTATTCTTTCAGCTGATGGCTAATTAAATAAAATAAAGTCAATAGTCACATATATTCATCAGTAGGAAAGAAAAAAGAATTAGCAGCCCCAGGGGAGAGGGCATGACCCTGGATACGTGGGCATCAGCTCTGCACTCATAGCTGCTTAATGTCTAGCACGAATATACTTTCTGGACACTGGCTCATTTTTAAACAAAATCAGGATGGACTACATCCTCTCAAAACACCACTTCTGGTCTAACATTCCACGTATTTTAACGTAAGGACATTAAAGAGCATAAACCCAATTTGAACACTCCGGAAATGTACTTACAAAGTGAGCCTAAACACCCGTCCACGGAGGATGATTCCATTTACATAGAGTGGAAGGAAAATGTCCCAATGACTTCTCAGGCATGGTCATGCATTGTTTATTTACATTTAGATCCAGGGTTGCATGCAGTGCTTTGAAGAAATGGAAAGAGGCAAGATTGCTAGTGATGGAATTCTATAAGAATCTTCCATAAGTCCTCCCTGACTAACCAGGTGGTGTTACACATAGCTAATGTAAAATACATTCATGCTTTCCTTGGAGAGTGTGTGTTGAGCAATGCATGGACAAGGGAACTACGGGCCTGGGCCTGCAAGTAAGTATACATATCTAACTTTCGTGTCTTGCTGCGGACTTCTCGACCTCAGAGAAAAGATTGGAGCTTTCAGTATGTTTGAAAATTGTAGCATCCTGAGACAGAGACCTCATTCTCCTCTACTTTGATCTTCCTCCAAGATTTTAGAATGTCCACCCTGAAACAAATAATTCCAAAATTTCAGAGTCAGGTAGCTAGCCACTAAAAATTCCTAGTCTTCTGCTTCGTAAAGTTGTGTCTGCAAAATGGCGGCTCAGCCACGCTTCACTTCCCTACCCTTCTCTCCAGGGAATTGCACAGCGGCCACATGACTAATTCTGGCCAGTGGACCGCAAATGCAAGTTGTATTTTGCACCTCTAGGCTGATATGGTTAAGAAGAATATTTGCCTCATCCCTCCTCTGTCTTTCTACTTTCCAACTGAGAACAAAGGACTCTAATGTGTTAGGACTGATGGCGAAATCACAAGAGAAACAGACATTGGCTTTCCGAGTCACCAGGTGGAAGGCGGGCCTGACACAGCCCAGCAGACTGGACATGAGGGAGGAATTCGTTTCTATTAAGTCACGGAGATGCAGACTGGTGATTTCTACAGCATTTAGACTTCCGTGATTCACACACTATAGGCAAAGACACTTGAAGACAGACTCTTCATATTTAGGTAAACTATTAAAAGAAACCCCAACTGATGTTTATCTTCATTTTGTAAATACCTTATTCTGTAGAGGCCTTTCTTCTCTCTAACATTAATTAAAGAATTAAAAAACAGCAGCCCCTTCCCTCCTCTCGATGTAGATTTACTATTATGCTTAGGTTTGTCTGCCTTGCTGAATTTATGTTCAGTGCTAAGCCAGGACGCCTTGAACAAGGATGAAAATAATTTTGAAAAGCTATGCTCCATCCCTGTGAAGTCTACCCCCGAGGCAGTGAGTTGTCTCCCTTTACAGTTTAATTACCTCCCTGTTTCGTAGAATGCAGTGGGAGGTACTCCCGGTAGAGTAGCTGTAGCTGGAACAATGCTACAGTATCTCTAGGGAAATTTCTGATGAGGAGTGGGAAAATCAGTGTTTATCAAAATGTGTATTTTCTTAACTTACTATCACATCTCAAAATGAGATACAAGTATTATACAGACAAGCATTGCAGGAAATTTGTTTTTTAATTTTGGCACATATAATTAAGAAACTCCTTCAGGGACATTTTCCAAGTCATTACTTGCACAACAACAACAAAAATCTGTTTTAAAATGATTTGACCTTCAGTTATATGCCTGTTGTAATTCCTACCAGTTACATGATATGTAGTTGTGTTTTTCACTCTTTCACAATGCTAACATTACACAGATGCTGTTCTCAGACGGAAAGCACAGCTGTCCATTATCATTAACATTTCATCCAAATGCACAAAGATGTAAATCGTGGGAAAGCCTTTTACAATATTGAGACATTTTTTCAATTTTAGGATATATGAACTTTCAACCTTAGTGGCTTCAAAACAATTATAACTTTATAATTGTTGGGATTACCTTGTAAACCAAGGAGAAATCAGACGAAATTTCAAAAATATGTATAAACCATTCTCTGTACCAATACTTCAAGAATGGATTTGTGTATGGGCTTAGTGACTTCACTTTTGAAGATTGAGATGGCCAAGTAGAATACAGAATTCAAAAGCATAAATTTAGTTGCCATTCTTCTTGTTGGGACATTGCCAAATAAAACAATCCTAAACTTAAATGCATTTGTAAATACATTTACATTGAATGGATCAACTTGTTTAACATTTCTAAATATTACTATGTGTAACCGTTGTATTGTATTACAAAGCATAGAATCCTCCCGAAAATGTGCCATAATATTTAAATATTATAGTAGAAGAAATTCATATAAAAATTGTTCGATGGGCCATTGGATTTAGCAAATATACACACTGTAAATTCTACTCCCTTTGCCCAAAATGTGTTTTCTTCATTTTCTACTGGGTAGATTTTTTGTCAAAATGCATCAGATTTTTTACCATCTGATATTTACCCATGAATTAAAATTGAGACCCACCTACTTTCTTCTACAATGGTGTTTGAGTTTCCACAATTTAGATCCACTTGCACACTCGACACCACATCTAGTGATGGGTTTAGGAAATGCAAAGGGAGGTATAGACCTTACACTGGCCTGTCTTTTCAGCCCAGCTAGCCTCTTACCACGTACATAGGCACCTTTATTGTTCTGTGTGAGCAAACCACCACTTCTTACCCCAGATCACACAAGAAAATCTCGATTTTTTCCCTTCTGTATGAATCCTGTCCTGTATGGCCAATGATCCCATCTGACTGGGCTTTGGGACCTACCATATAAACTCCAGTTTCTACATCTGGGACTTCACTACATGAGCCCAAAACCTCTGAAACGCTACCAACCACTGGGCTCTCAAAGATGATCTCTCTTGGTGTTAGGTGGCTGCAGCTCAGCACCCATCTGAGGACATGAGAAGAGGCCAGGAGATTTGCAGAGAGAGCTCGGTCCCGACACTCCTCATCTGGTGAACCAGCACCACAAGTGTCTAGTCTCAAACATCTCCTGATATGTGAGGATAAGCCCTGAAGTGTTAGGCTGCCATGCTCCTGTGTCTGTGGCTGATAACCGGCCATTACTATTAACGAATACAGTCCTAGAACATCTTGCTTTCCTCTGAGAACTGACATTTTCTCCCTTTTGATAATCAGAGCAAAGCACTTAACCTCTCGCTCTGGCTGCCAGAAGTCTTCTTTCCAGGTTTTCTCCTTAATCACAGCAATTGTGGCCACGACCTTTAGCGCTGATTCATGTTCTCTTATGCACTCTCAACTGCTTTTCTCCTCCTGTTTCCATTGTTATTCGCTCTTTCTGAAAACTCTCTATACCCTTATTTGAAAACGGAAAAGACATATGGATTTAATTTTAAATGGACTTATTTGCAGTTCATTGTAAGAATTATATAAAATCCCCCAATTATGTAACTTGATCTCTTTTCTGCTTAATCCTCTTCTTGTTCTGAATGGCAGGTGCCATTAATAATTAAACTAAAGAAATATATGGAAGGATGTACGCTTCCCCGGGACCCTGGCTGATTTCTGGAAGAGGGAAATACGCAAGAGATTTATGGGCCTGATGCTTATACAGTTTATAGAATCAAGTACAACTTATAAATAATTTGGTTAGTGACTTTACTTTTATCAGTTAAAACAATTAAGTGAATAATTAAGCCGAGATCTAAGGCAAGGTTACTTTACATTGACTATGACTATCAAATACTTGAAAAATATAAATGAAAGTTTTTTTCTCCCAAAGACATCAGAAAATAGAACGTTCACTTTTATCATGATTTTTTCTTTTATCTTAATTTCACTTCTGTCTCATCAATGCTAATGATTTTGGTATAGCGTCAGTGAATGCACATCTTTATTAATATTCAATGCCATGTTATTCCAAAGATAAAAATTAGGAACTGTACTTGCTGAAAGCATTTGAAGAGAACTCTCTGAGCTGGTGATCCCCACAGGGACAGCATTCCCTGCCTACCTTGTTATTTGAAATATACCCATGAAGTCAGGAGAACATACCTAAAAGAAGTAGTTTGTTCTTCAGAGTAATAAAATGTTATATTTAAAAATAAGGCAGTAAATGCAAACTGAATAAATGCACAAATAAAAATGCGGAAGGTTATTAGAAAACAACAATAACAACAACAACAAAAACACAGCAGTTAATCCAGAACCCAAATAAGCAGATAATACAAAGAGCCAGAAGTGGTATCTTAACTCTGTGTCACGATGATATTGATAAGTATGCTGTCAGTGCACTGCAGTGTCCCCAGATTTTTTGGGATTTAGCAAACCAAGATTAAATTAAATTGAGCTCTTTAACTAGTAGTGAGAAGCATTTACTTCTTACGAAGTTACAAAAGTCTATTTTTTTTTTTGAAAGTTGCTAATTCATGTCAGAAGTACTTTTCAATAGGGGCGCCTGGGTAGCGCAGTCGTTAAGCGTCTGCCTTCGGCTCAGGGCGTGATCCCGGCATTCTGGTATCGAGTCCCACATCGGGCTCCTCCGCTGGAAGCCTGCTTCTTCCTCTCCCACTCCCCCTGCTTGTGTTCCCTCTCTCGCTGGCTGTCTCTCTGTCATATAAATAAATAAAATCTTTAAAAAAAAAAAAAAAGAAGTACTTTTCAATAAACCAGAATATCAGTTCTAGAAGTTATCTCACCTGTTTGTTTTTTTAAGGTTACAGTAACCAGAGGTGCCTTGGGTGGCTCAGTTGGTTAAGGGTTGGACTCTTGGTTTTGGCTCAGGTCGTGATCTCAGGGTCCTGGGATCAGAGCCCTGCATCAGGCTCTGTGCTCAGTGCGGAGTCTCTCTCCCTCTCTGTCTCTCCAATTCCTTCTCTCTCTCTCACTCTCTCCCTCTCTCTAAAAAAATAAATAAATCTTTTTAAAAAAAGATAAAAGTTTACAGTAGTAACAATATTTACCCATCTCCAAGAAGATCATTGTTTTCTTTAATATTAGGCTCTTTTTCTTTCCATTACAGCGGACACAGTTATTTCTAAACAGGGGAGAGAAATGACTTGGAGGAACACTTGCCTCTTCTCAGGAGATGAGGCAGCTGTCCACCATAGCTTCAAAGGAAACGGCACGTTTTCTGGCCTTTTGGCCACCTTTGCATCTTGCTGCATAGAAATAGCATCTGCTCAGTTGTTTCTAGGTTGCTGAGGAATGTGCTTGCACTAAGTGTGTAGATGAGCAAAGCCTCTTCTGCACTGTGCCAGCTGGGGACAAGCTAGCAGCCCTAATGCTCTGATGTTTGAATAGACAGTTGCAGTGCATATTGAACTGGGGGCAGGGGAGCCATTCCACTCCTAGAAAAGGTCTGAATATGGAAAACATCCTGTTTAGTGTAGTGTGGTGAAAAGAGCATAGGGCCTTGGAGGTGACTAAGCTTGTTTTCAGGGCCTGCTCTGTCACAGAAAATTGTGTGACCATCCATCAGATAGGATGTCTCACCTGGATGGCAAAACTGATAGAAAAATTAGATGGGACATAGAGATAAGGAAAGATCTTTAAGATGCGAATTACTCTATAAATACCAACTGCGCCCCACTGGGATCCCATGGAAACTTGGGCTTCACACAAGGCTTTTGAAAATGGCTTAGAAAACCCACACTTTCCAAATAAGTTTTCCCTTATCCACTCTACTTTCCCCTAGGTAAATCTCCTAATTGCCTTAAAGGTCTAGACACATTCACTGTCTGACCCTTTTCTCTCTATATTTCACAAATTCTCCCTTGTCTTTTCACCTGCCACTAATATATTCCAGATACTACAGCCACCTGAGACACGCCCATTTAGTCAGAACATTATAGATGCTGACCTTAATTCAGTTCCTATATTTCACAAAAATTATAGTCATTCTTTTTTGTCAGTGTAAGAATTCTTTGAAGTATAAGAATATTCGGCTCCCAATTACTCACTGCCCCTTTTACCTAAATAAATAGTTGTCAACTAGGTTTTCTTTCTTAGTGACAGTTAAAGTTTTATAAGACATATGGTCTCATTAGACTGAGATCCTTAAAGACATCTATCTTTTTCTTAACTAATTGGCACTTCAACATTTTTTTATGGAACATTGTAATAAGATACAGTCAGAGAGTCAGCATGGAAACTTCTTGCCTGAATTAACACCAATAAGTTTTCATAGTTGAATTCTTAGGAACAGAGTTCTTGGGGATTGTATTGGGCCAAACAGAGGAAAACAGACAACCGTTACCAACATTGTTCTACTTAAATAATTCCACTCACTTATCTCTTATTTTTCATTTAAACAGATTATATTGAATATATCCCAAAGTCTCAGAGCCTCAATAAAGAGGATAGACAAAATATTGTAGGAAGGCATCCAAAGTGTAATTGCATCCTTTATGACCTTGGAAGAAGCCAACCTTGGGCTTTTCAGGGAACCAACACCACTGCTTCCTCCATCAAGGTTTCCATTCAAAGGCAGACTGACAGTCTCCCTAAGGAGCTCCTTCACTAGTTTGATTTCTTTCTGTCACTGCCTCTCTCAGGCAGGAGTCATGCTCCCTCCCCCTGACTGTTAGGGTTATATCTTTAAATGCCTCAAAGTCTTAACTGTAGAATCTATATATCTTGGGAGAATTTCCCTAATAGGTACCCTCTTGGGATAGGAGGTAAGAAAAAGAAAAAGAAAAGGAGCTGGTATATAAAAAATGATCTCTTTCTCAGGAGATATAGTTCAGATTAAGTTATACTGTACTTAATGAACATGAAGATTTCACTTCATTCAACCTGACAGAAATTTTCCACTGTCCCATTTTTAGTGCACTAATAACTGACCAAATTATCTTTATGGAAAACAAAGAAGCATTTGCAGTTTGATAAGACAAATTTGTTGTGTTTGTGGAATTTCCAGATAGTTAATCTTAGACTTAGCCATGGTCTTTTAAATATTGTATGCACAATAACGTGAAATGAGCAGAAGGCAGTTAATCTCGCCAGCCAATTAACTCTACCCAGATGCTACATTTTTGCACTGAAAATTACTTTGAAAAAAATTAGACAGAAATATCAAACCAGGGAACAATATTCTGTGGAAGATGATATATGGAATAAAATGCATGTTGGATTACTTAAACCTGAACCATTTGTATTTAATACAATATTTATATTAGCATAATATTCAGTCAGAAAAAAGATTTTTTTTGTCTAAACTATGTTGTTTTGCACTGAAGTGTAAACACATGTGAAATCATTTGAGCTTCCAAAATGTTATTCTCTTTTTTCTATCAAGCTATAAAACACATGTTACATGCTTCCCAAACATTATTTTCTCTGTTCCATCAAATTACAAATGTATCTTATCACTTGTTCTTGCTTGAACATTCCTACGTCCCAGTATGATCAGTATCATCCCATCAAACTAAAGTATGCCTTCCATTTCATTTGAAGTACATTTGCTCCTTGGTAATTCCAATCTTCATATTATTTTATATTCATAAGCAGACAGGAAAAGGAAAAGATCTTTTCAAATGACTTATAGTCAGGAAATCACACTCTTCTTACCTAGTGGAAAGTATAAACACACCCAACTTCTGAACTATGTCATATCTCCTCTATACGCCTTGCAGTTACAATAGTGTATATTCAATAAATAGTTTTTGAATGAAAGAATAAAAAGAAAATGTTAATAAATATTACATCTGTAACTTTATTAACAATTACATTTTAAATCATGATTAATTAAATAAGAAAATATTCATAATTAAACAAAACAATATAGTTAATCGAGGGACCCAAAACCTTAAGTTGAGACAAAAATACAAAATGAATACAACCAAATAATTACTCTTTGTCTGCATTCCTCTTACAAATATTCACACACACACACACACAAACTCATACACATCACATGCACTGAGCAAGGAAAAAAAGAGAGAGACTAGGATCAATTAAGAATAAATAATATCACAGCTTTAAAAATCACTTTAACTGGGGATAAGATTAAAGCGATTTTTATTTTTTCTCTTTATAGTTGTTTTCTGAGGTTAGTAGAGGAAGGATTGTTTGAAAGAGGCAAGAGGAAACATTTCAGGTAGTGGAAATGTTCTGTTTTAATTTTAGTTGTGGTTACAATACAGTCAAATTTTTCATAACTCACACTACATTTTTAAATGTATGCATTTTATATAAATTATACATCAATACAAATGATATCTTAAGAAGATATTCTAACAAAAAAAGAATTGAGCAGACACTTCAAAAAATGAAGGGATTCGACCCTCCTACATTGTTGGTGGGAATACAAGTTGGTACAGCCACTCTAGAAAACAGTGTGGAGGTCCCTTAAAAAGTTAAAAATTGAGCAACTCTATGATCCAGCCATTGCACTACTGGGTATTTACCCCAAAGATACAGACGTAGTGAAGAGAAGGGCCATATGCACCCCAATGTTCATAGCAGCATTGTCCACAATAGCTAAATCGTGGAAGGAGCCGAGATGCCCTTCAACAGATGACTGGATTAAGAAGCTGTGGTCCATATATACAATGGAATATTACTCAGCCATCAAAAAGAACGATTTCACAACATTTGCAGCAACATGGACAGGACTGGAGGAGATAATGCTAAGCGAAATAAGTCAAGCAGAGAAAAACAGTTATCGTATGGTTTCACTCATTTATGGAACATAAGAACTAGGAAGATCAGTAGGAAAAGAAAGGGAAGAAGAAAGGGGGGGTAAACAGAAGGAGGAATGAACCATGAGAGACTATGGACTCTGGGAAACAAACTGAGGGCTTCAAAGGAGAGGGGGGTGGGGGAATGGGATACGCTGGTGATGGGCATTAAGGAGGGCACATATTGCATGGTGCACTGGGTTATATGCAAGTAATGAATCATGGAACTTTACATCAAAAACTAGGGATGTTCTGTATGGTGACTAACAATATAATAAAAAAATATTATTATAAAAAAAAGAAGGGATTCGAGTATCCAATAATTACATGAAAAAGTGTTTGATGTCATTAGTCATGAGAATGAGACACATTAAATCCACAATGACATATTGCCACTCATCCGTCAACATGGGTAAAAGTCTGACAACAACTAAATATTGGCTAATTGAGCAGCTGGAACTTTTGTATATTGCTGGGAGGATTAGACAAAATGTCAAACACCTTGGAAAACTGTTTGGCAGTTTCTTACTATATTAGCATACAACTACCCTGTGATTGAGCAATTTCACTCCTACATATTCCCAAAAGAAATATAAAAATAAGTCCACAAAGAAGACTGTTAAGAGAATATTTATAGATCCAACTATTCAAAGTATCCAAGAATCTGAAGAATAAAAAGCAAATTGTGGTATATTCACAAAATGGCACATTTTTCACCAATAAGAATCCTGCTGTACAAAACAGGGTGGGTGAATCTCAAAACACTTTAAAAGAACAGGTAAAACCAATCTGTAGTGATAGAAATTTAACAGTCACTGCCTCTGGGTGGTGGGAATTGACCGGAATTGACATTAGGAATTTTCCGGGGTGATGGAAATATTTATCTTGGCTGGGATGGTAGTTATGCAGATGTAGACATTCATTGAAATATCAGATCTTGCACTTAGGATCTTTCATTCATATCATCTAACAAATTTTAACTCAATAGGAAAATATACATGTTCTGTTTTAAAAAAATATTTTAAAAAAACTGAATACATAAAATATGTAACGAATGGACAGACATACTATGTTCTTGTTAAAGAAGACCAAGGTTCATAAAGATAGCGATTAGCTGTAAATAAAGTTTACACAATACAATAGACTAGCCCTACTGGATATTTTAAAGTATAATTCTTTAATCATTAAAACAACGTGATGTCAGCCACATGAATGTCAGATTAATGGATCATGATGAAAAGTCTCAAAAAAGGCACAAAACATACGTAAGAACTTAGGATAATAATAATGTTACCATTTAAAATGAATAAGGGAAAATGGACTTTTCAATAAATAGTGTTACAACAACTAACTAGCCAGCTGGAAAAATAATTTTCGATTTACATCTCATAACTTATACCAGGATAAATCCCAGTTTGTTTACAGATTTAATGTAACATATGAAAACATAAAAGCACTAAAACGAATTTTAAGACAATTATCCTATAACCTCAAATTAGGGAAAACTTCTAAAACTGACATAAAACACAGAAGTTACAACAGAAAATAATGCTAAATTTAAGTTCAAAAATATATATTCTGTTTATACATAATTTAAAAATAAACAAAAGAAAAATGGCAAATGAGAATAGATGGAGTAAGGGGAGAATTATTTACAAAACGTATGGTTCACCAGAAAAAAAGGTGAATACAAAAAGTTTTTATACATAAAAAATACTCTCATAATAAAATAAACTTAAAACCAAACTGATATATCATTTTTCACTTAGAGTGAATGTCTCAATTTTGATAGCACTCTAGTAGAGGTATTGGTAAAAGGCATTCTCATGCATGACTAGAAAGAATATAAATTGGTACAATCCTATCAAAGACATTATAGCGACATCCATCACAATTGTAGAGGCAATCAACTTGTGACCTGGCACTATCACTTCCAGGAATTATCTAAAGATATAATCACATATATGTAAAGTGGTATATGTGCAAGTTATACTTGGTTCCTGATGCAATATTCTTCCAAAGTTATTTTTCTTTGTCTCGTACTCAATTTTATCTAAGATGTATGGAGGGGAAACCAGCTCAGAAGAGATACTTTTAACCTGTCCCCCTTCTTCAACCTGTTTTGGAACACAGTAAAACAAGATTGTGTTCACTATCCTATAGGAGAATTAAGCTTACCTGGTATTCACCCACTAGGAAATAAAGAATATGTATCTTAAAAATGATATTATCTATTTAATATTAACACTACCATCTTGCAGATACAGTACTTTAATTTACTATATGGTTTTAGTTACATAATTTCATATGCCTCTTAATATAAATCTGTGAAACAATAGTATATATAGCACAGATGAGTAAACGGAGGGTCAGAAAGTAGAAATGAATTACCCAAAGATACAAAACTAAGTAAACAACCTTAGAATTGAAGTATGTTTTTTGATTCAAGGTCAGGAGATATTTCTCCGCAAGGTTCATGACAATGATCCCAAATACATTTCAACCTGTCATCTTGATCAAATATATATTATTTACCTAGAAGTACTAACTGACAATAATGTATACATGTTACTAGATGCTATATATATATATAAAATTGTATATCATGAATATATTATAGTATACATGCTAAAATATAGTCATAGAGCTTCCATAATTATTGAGAGCCCAATGAGGAAATAGCTCTCTTCCTCAAAATTTGAGGAAAATTCTTCAAAGTCATTTTCTCATAGGGCTCTTGATAACTATGGAAGATCAATTAGCATCTTCAGGTCACTAATCAAGAAAACAGAAGCTAGAATTTGCCAAATCTTACAGTACTGCCTAACTTTACTAAAACAAACAAATGAACAAACAAAAACACTGATCCCGGAGTTTTCTAATTCTCAGTTATATCTAAATGGAATAACCTGATCAACAATAGCAGTACTGGGGCGCCTGGGTGGCACAGTGGTTAAGCGTCTGCCTTCGGCTCAGGGCGTGATCCCAGCGTTATGGGATCGAGCCCCACATCAGGCTCCTCCGCTATGAGCCTGCTTCTTCCTCTCCCACTCCCCCTGCTTGTGTTCCCTCTCTCGCTGGCTGTCTCTATCCTGTTGAATAAATAAATAAAATCTTTAAAAAAAAAAAAAAAACAATAGCAGTACTGACCTTCTCTTTTCTTTATCTTCAAAAGACATTTGATAGACAAATCATTTAGATGGACAAATCCCATAATAAACCAACTTTCCCATTAGCTATGATATCCATTTCTTTCTCTTTCAAATAAAGAAACATAGGTTGCCAAAAATAATAGGTTGATCTTAAGCAGAAAAGTAATTGATGGTTATTTTTTTAAACTTTTCTAATAATTATTTATCACGAAAGTTGCTATAACAGGGACTTTATAAACATTAAATTTCATCAAAGTTCTTGGTTGCCACATGTAAATAACTAAATCCATTTTACGTAAAACAAAGTTCAATCTGAAATGTGCTTCTCTCCCTGTGCCTGCTGTAATACTGTCGAATACTCCCGAAGAAAGAGGTAATAAAGTAGTTTGATTTCAGGTCTACTCTAGATCTGTATTTTCTATGCAGCACGTGGAATGTGGAGAATGCATGGGGAAGAAATCGTGAGGGAACATAGAGGCAATCACATGGGCTTAGTGTTCAAGTGCTTACTACGAGAAAGTATTTTTGCTTGTTTTGCATTTATTTAAAGGTCAATGTTATTGACAACTTTGATTTTTTGTTTAAGTCAGGAATAAATGCTTCTAGTTTCCCTATCAGAGTGCATATCATAGTAACAAACTAGCATTCATTAATCTTACGTTTTAAAATGTCCTTTCTGCCCCTTTTCCTAAGGGTATAGGACTGCAGAGGGTAATTGTAGTTGAGGAAGTAGGCGGATTAATGCAATAAAATAAAAGAAGGTCTTAATATTTTGTTATAAATTTTCAGTCTCAGAATCTCTTAAAAGTACTGTTCCTCCTTTTGTTGTCAATAATAGTCCTTTTATTTCCCGTACTTTCCTATGAACACCTGATGGATTAATTGAAACAAAAAAGGTTTAAAAAATATTCTGCACTTACTATTTCTCAATTCCTTGGTCTAAAATGAAACCCTAACTTGAGGGTCATAAATTTAATAACTTCAGGTTATTCCAAAATGCCACAGAGGAAAAAAAAAAAAAAAAAAGCCTGCATTGTCTCCTGAAAGCCAAGCAGAGCCTCTTAAGGATCTGGTTAGATAAAGCCAAGGGTTCAATTTCCAAAAACCAAGTTAGTTATACTAGGGTTTATGCCAAACCTTTCAATCTTCGCAATGATCAACGTTGTTGATAAATGGGGATTTAGTGAAACAGTGTCTGAATTGATATAAATCTTTCCCCCACTTCAAAAAATAGCTGAAGTAAATAATATTCATGGTAGTGGGCCAGTGACACGATTTTTGTTTGAGAAGCCTATAAATACATGCTATTTTGCAAACATATCCTTTCTATTGAGGAAGAGAATTGTATGTCTATTTGCTGAAGTTAAAGCAATCTGAAATCCAATTTGTCTGCTACGGATCTGTTTTAGAAGCATGTACACAAACATCTTTAGGCTAGAATGAAGATTTATTTCAGTGTGCATCCAGCTGACTCATTTTCTTTCCCTTGGCAAATTCCAGTTTTACATTGATTTTCTGAGAATAACTGGGATGCAAAAATTAATGTTTATTTGGGTAGTGAATCAACTTAAAGGGTTTGAAAATAAATGGCCTACTTTTTCTTGTTAAAATGTTCGCCAATCTATACAGTAAAAAGTGTTCACAGTCCGTGGGAAGATGGTAAATCCCCTGTGAAATCTCAATTTAAAAATGTGACTTTTCTCAAAATAATAATGAAGCTAGAAAAGTTCAAAAGAGATAGACTTTTGAATGTTATTTTAAAATCAGGAACCAATAGAGGGTATTGAAGCTTCAGTTTTGTTTTGTCTTCCATTAGAAATAAACCATCTCTATTAAAAAAAAATAAAACAGACTTTGACACTTTCTTTAATGATAGACTTAAGTATTTTAATTTAGTGTTTGCTTGTTTGTGTGTTTAATGAGGGCAGTTGAAACCTGCTGGCAAAGAGGTCAGAAGGTGAATGTCACTGGGAGAGAGGCGGAAGGCTGAATGAAACCTAAAATAGGGGTCTTTCAGCACAAGAGGCTTACAGGAGAAACAAAGGAAGGGAAGAAGAAAAGAAAGAAGAGCAAGGCAAAATCCCCGCGAATGATTGGAACTAAACCTCTAGGCTTCTGCTCTGGGAGAACTGTTCTCGCGGAACATGTAGGGAAGGAAGCCCAATGCCCTTAGTGGTGACTGAGAGACAAAGCTGAGGATATTAAGCCTCACATTAGGCGGACTGAAGGTTTTCACTAAAATGTGATTTTTACCTTCGGGCTGTGACCATCGTGGACAAGTTGCTAAAACTCACTGAGCCTCAACAGCCTAGTTTGTAAAATGGGTATAAAACGAGCCATCAGGAGGATGTCACTAGCACTGTAACTCGGATCAAAATAGAAAGCCGGAAAAGAGCGAGCGTTGCCTGCTTTTAGTAATGTCATTGGTAGTTAAGCCCCTCTCCTCTCTTCTCCCTCTTCATTGCTAAGAAGTTTCTTCACTTCCATTCTGTTTCTGTTTGTCAATTTATACCTCTCAGACGTGTGATGATCTCATGTTTGACAATATTCATTTTTACTCCATTTTAGCCACCCATACTTTTATTTTATTTTATTTAAATATATTAATTTTTGGAGCGCCTGGGTGGTTCAGTGGTTTAAGTGTCTGCCTTTGGCTCAGGTCATGATCCCAGGGTCCTGGAATCGAGCCCCACATGGGGCTCCCTGCTGGGGGGGGGGGGGGAGGAGCCTGCTTCTCCCTCTTCCCCCTGCTGCTCTCTCTCTGTCAAATAAATAAAATCAATAAATAAAATCTAGATATATTATTTTTTTAAAGAGAGAAAGCAAGCATGTGAGCAGGGGGAGGGGCAGAAGGAGAGAAAGAAAGAGAATCCTCAAGCAGACTCCCCACTGAGTGTGGAGCAGATGGGGGCTTGATCCCAGGGCCCTGAAATCATGACCTGAGCAAAATCAAGATTGGAGGCTTAACGGACTGAGCCACCCAGGCTCCCCAAGCCACCCATACTTTTAGAACAGACAGTTTTTCCAAACCTGTGGTCCTATATTGGCAGCAGAATCCCCTGGATGTTTGCTGTAAGTGGGCATGTATGCACCCATCCACAACTACTGAATCTTTGTTTCTGCAGGTGAGACTTACAAACACGCTTTCATAGCAAATCTTCAGATTGATTTCATTGCAGTTCCGGAAGCACATCTGACTATCTGACCTATCCTTTGACCTGTCTGACCTAATCTGCCTAATCACCTCTGAAACAACTTCCCTCTGAAATAACTTGGAAATATACGACTTTTTGCCCTTGTGTGGGAAATTAAGCACCCAGACTTCGCCCTTTTTAGAACTTGCAACCTGGCTCCGGGCCAAAATAACGATGCGTGATTTTTTTTTTCAGACCTGAATGCAGGCAATCACAAAGAAGACTTTACCTGACAGGCTGCCTCCCGCGCCAGGCTGGGCGGCCAGCCACTGTACCACTGGCGCTGGGAGGGGGGAGGGGCTGGCAAGGACTCGGTTCCCCTGGAGGGCCTTGCTCTTCTGCGTGTCTGCACACGCAGACCTTATTGGAGGCCTTTAGTCAGGGACTTCACAAAGGCTTTCCTTAGGCACCTCTGCACCAACCTCCTTGTAGGGGAAGGTGGGGGAAACGTGTAGACACTTCTCTGTATTCTGACTCAGCACTCTGTACTTTTCCACTACTAGCTCTTTCCCCTCTCCCTCCTCTTGGCTCCCCAGGTCCATAAAACTTCTGGAACCTTTTGTTTCGGACTCCTTCAGCAATGCTAGGATCCTTACTTTCGTGCTGGTCTACCCACCCCTAAACCAGAGACCCTCAACCATGGGGAT
The DNA here is from genome assembly GCF_024610735.1 of Ursus americanus. NCBI lineage: Eukaryota > Metazoa > Chordata > Mammalia > Carnivora > Ursidae > Ursus > Ursus americanus. Next base: position 61,091,952 of record NC_142139.1, read on the forward strand.
AATGGAATAGGATGGGAGCTTTTTCTGGGTTAGCCTCTTGTTTTTACTATCACAGTAAGTGATTAAAGGCTTAACTGTTACTTTCATTTTTTGGCTTGTTGTTTTAATTGGCTACTTTGCCTCCTGGCAGTTCTTTCTCCAGCTCGGCTGAGCTCCTGACATCTTCATGTTCCAACTCTCTTGTAACTTATCTGAAATCTGTTATTTAGTATTAGGGAGCATCTGGGGGGAGGGGGGATCGTTTTTAAATTAACCCTGGTAGAACTCATTGTTTTCACTCGCTGAACCCACCCTGGGCTGCCGACAGCCCAGCCGCAGGAAAGCCACACCACAATCCCGCTTTTGAAACTATAATTGGGTCATCACCAGCCTCACCCGGGGCCTCATACATCGCCAGCAGTCCTAGGACTTCTTCCTTAGCGCTATCTCACCCAATGGTTACCTGATTTATATTTTCAACCATATCCAACTTCTGACCTCACTGTTTCCCCTGTGGGTCCCAAAAATTCTTTGATTCATAGCTCATAAGAAACATTAGAACTGAGGGACAGAAACTTCCTCATATTCCTGTCACTGATGTTAAAACCCATTTTCCTCCCACCCTTCTCTTGTTTACAATGAAATCTCCCTTCTATTTTCAACATCTAATATCTTTATCTGTGCTCTCCTCATTGTTTCCCACCTTCTCAAGGACTTTATTATATATTATATATTATTATATATTTATTATATATTATATATTATATATTATATATTATATATTATATATTATATATTATATATTATATATTATATATTATATATTATATATTATATATTATATATTATATATTATATATTATATATTATATATTATATATTGATTTTTCTCTCTGTTTCCTGTATTGACAAACCTGCTGGCTGCTTCTCATTAACCTTTAAAATCCTCGGATCGCTCCCACTTTACAAGGACACGAAACCAGAAGCCCCACATCGCCCCCTAGCTACTTACTTCTTCCAACGACTTGGAAATTCTAGCCCACAGATGGCTCTACTCTTGCTATTTAGTACTTGAAATGTAGCTGGTGCGACTGCGGAAGTGATTTTTTAAACATTACTTAACTTTGATTAATTTCGGCTTCAATATCAATAGAAATAAATGGCTAATGGCTATCATATTGAACAAGCAGACCCAGAGAAACATTGAAACTTAAATTTCAAAGCTTATCATGACAACATAACCAGCAATGACAATAATATTTCAGTATAAACAAAAGTTAAGTTTTAAGACCTGAGCTGTGATTGATATAAGAAAACCCACGTCTGCGTTTTACAATCTTCCATTTCCAGCAGACTGAGCTTCTCTATGAGGAGTAACAACTGTTCCAGCTAAACCAACCCATGGAGATGTTTAAACGCCTTTATTTTTAATTTAAATAAAATATAATCATTAGATATGGTGTAATGATAAAAATAATTGTATATTATAGAACATTTCCATTACTGGAGAAAGTGCCAATGGACATCATTTGTTTGCATTTTTTCTTTTGTCAAAAATAATGCCATTTGGATGCTTTTAGAGTAATGAACAAATCATGACGAATGAAGTCTTTTTTGTAATGTATCAAATTTGTACATGCATTTTTTGTGGGGGCACAGTAGACTTTATATTTGCACTCACTTTTATTCCACCGCTGATTAATACTGGCTACAAGCGATAAGTAGAAACATTATTCTTAGATATATACATTAAAGATGTTAAAACTTCATAGCCAGTGTGAGTTCCAGTGAATCATTTTAGAACACATTTTCTGAATTGGCATACTTTTTTAAAAGATTTTATTTATTGAGTGAGTGAGAGAGAGAGACAGAATACGCACGCATGAGTGGGCAAGGAGCAGAGCGAGAGAGAGAATCTCAAGCAGACTCCATGCTGAGCACAGAGCCTGACTTGGGGCTCGATGTCATTACCCTGATATCATGAGCTGAGCCAAAATCAAGAGTTGAATGCTTAATTCAATAAGCCACCCAAGCACGCCCAAATTGAAATACCTTTTAACTCTTTATTTATTCACTCAAAGATCTATAGTTCCTCTTCAAATGATCACTGAGTTCTATAATAACATTTTTCTCACCATGACTGTATTCTATGACCATTCTAAATGTTGTGTATACAGTGGTGTGTGTGTATATATATATAGTGTGTGTATACATGTATATATAGTGTGTATATATGTATGTATATATAGTGTATATATGTATATATATAGTGTATATATGTATGTGTATACACACACACACACATACACACACACTGTGTCGGTCAAATGCTTGGCATATCGGGGAGCAGAGTAATCTATGAAAATTGTTATGAAAGTAAGTAGAGTTTAAATTGTGTTTCCTTAAAATATTTTTCTCTTTACTTGGTGTAGACAAGGGCAAGAATGCAAAGCATCAACAATTTATGTAAGCATTCTTTGCATATCAAATAACAATTAATGTCCCTATCTTCATTTCAGGTCACCACAAGTAGGTATCTTTCCAATTAGGTATACACATAAAAACAGTTGAAATTTAAAACACGCAAGCATCGATTTTAGAAGCCTCTTAATGTAGTTTCTGTCCACACCCATTGGTATATTGAGGCACATAGGTCATACCAATTAACCCACACAATGTAGTATATATAGTAATTTAAAGGCAGTGATTAAGGGTGGCAAGGGGCAGTGATTGGGAGTCTGCGAGTCAGACTGCCTGGGTTGGAACCCTAGCCCCCACACTTCCTGGTCAGATCCACTTAGGCAAGTTAGCTAAGTTCTCTGTGCAGTCCTCATCTATAAAATACGGAAAATGATCAAAGAATCCTTATGAAGATATGTTCATGTTTGCAAAAAATTTATAGCTCAGGCCTCTGGGACCCATGCAGGCATTCTCCCAGATGCCAGGAATATTAGCTGCTATAGGCTTGTCTCCATGAGAATCACCTTCAGCAGAGATAAAAAGGATGCCCAAAGTTACGCCCCTGTCTGCCTCATGGGCAATCTACACCAAATGTGGTCAATATGGAGGTCAAATGCTCAGCCCCTTGCCTCAGTGTGGGGGATCTCTAAAGGGCCATCCCTGTGTCAGAGCTCCCCATGGGATCTGTGGAGGCCTTACCTCCATGGTAACTACATGACCGATAAACTTCTCCCTCTGCCCACTCCAACTGTTTTTATTTTATAGGTGTTGTTTCTGAGAGCCTTGAGATCCTTCCCACATAAATGCCCTACATGCCAATGTCTGGTTCAGAGTCTGTTTCCTCAAACCCAACACCTACAATTGTTGTCAGCAGTGGTCCTATGAAGTACACTCTGTAATGTGGTTGTGGAGCTGAGTCACCCACTGATGACAATGAGGTGTCCAAGAAGAGCACATCTCTGGCCTTAGGGGGAGTACGGACAGCCCCAACAGGCTGCAGCAGTGCAATTGCTAAATTTTCACCACCAGTGAACTGTAATGGGCCCATAATGGAATTATGCAGTTGCACTAATGGTGCATTCACTCAAGCTCTTTGGAGTTTCAGGGCACCAGCAATTATAAGGAGCATGGAATGTGAGTGTTGCTGCTGGGCGTTAGAGCTGCATTGTAGAAATACAGTGAAAGGCTAAGAGTGGTTAATCACCAATGAAGCAAGGTATGAAAGTCAGAGGGCATGGAGGCATATAAAAAGTTCTCATCTCCAGCAGCCAGAAGACAAGAAAAACTGAGGATCAAGCCAAGGACATAAGAAGAAGAGTAAAGCACTCCAGAGAAGGTTAAGTTTTCCTATCCAAAATCTACTCCAAGGACCTGTTGGAGAAAGAATGAGTTTGTGAGAGTTGAGATGGAGCTATCTGTACTGGATTGATGCTCTTGAACACTGAAATCTCAGATCACTCTGAAACATCTGAACCTGAACAAGTGGCCCACTCCTGCCTCATATGGTTTTGCTCTCCCTTCTTGTTTGAAGATGACGCGAAGGCTCTGCCTTGTACAATAAGTATGATCCCCCTCAAGACTTTCCCCACCTCCCTTTCTGGCCACCAGGCTGTAGTAAGTGCCAAGATACAACATAAACTGACAAAGAAAGTGCCAGACCTGCTCAAAGGAGAGATAGATTGTACCCCAGTGGGCATAGAGTACCTAGCCAACATTTATGGCAAGAGCTGTGAGAGTCTGCATGGAATGGGATCCTAAAAGAAACAGATGGATAAAGGAGAGTTTATTTATATGCTACCATTTTTCTATAATGCAAGATTTCACATGTTGGCAAGCATACAGGGAGATAGTATAAACCCATTGCTAGGGTGGCATTCTTTTTTTTTTTTTTTAAGATTTTATTTATTTATTTGACAGAGAGAGAGACAGCCAGTGAGAGAAGGAACACAAGCAGGGGGAGTGGGAGAGGAAGAAGCAGGCTCCCAGTGGAGGAGCCTGATGCGGGACTCGATCCCACAATGCCAGGATCATGCCCTCGGCTGAAGGTAGACGCTTAACGACTGAGCCACCCAGGTGTCCCTAGGGTGGCATTCTTAAAAAAAAAAAAAAAAAACTGCAAATATCTGGTTGATACTAAAAGGAATAGAAATGGAAGAATTGCCTTAGTTGATGGTAAGATAAAAGGTAGAAAACTTCAAAGCATGCTGTGCTAGATATACCACACAATTCCAGAAATCTATGTCCAGGGCAGCACCATAGGGGCGCAGAAAATACTCTGTTTATTAAAATGATGAATGCACCAGTGGGAGAAGCCCCATCATCTCTGAGATCTAAAGGTAAGAATTACAGAGACTGTCTCTGTAGAGAAGATCTAAAGGTAAGAATTACAGAACTGGATTCCTTAAGAGCAATGGGGATCATAGGACACTGAAATAAGCAATATGGTACAATTATTTAATGAGCAGGAAGTTCAGAGTGACAGCTAGTAGAGCAACCCTTAGGGACCCCAGAGACAATATAGAAGGACAAGAATAAATCAAGAATCAGGAGGCTGAGGGCAGCTACTCCAATAAGAAGTAATGATTACCTTCCCAATTTCCAGATCTGAGCCAGTTTTTCAGACCTGGGACACAATGATTTAAGGAGAGACTGGGTCAACAGGAGAACAAATATACTTCAACAAATGTTTTTGGTAATGGATTTCCCCTGTCCTTCCCCCAAGGAACCAACAGCCACTTGGTCAGGCAGCCATAGACTAAGGAAAGAAGTTTGTCCAGACATTTCAAGGGCTCTTGGATTCAAGATTTGAGTTGACAATGAGATCATGCATTCTAAAGCGTCATCATTTTCTCAACTGGATGATAAGGGCCTATCCGGGCCAGATAGCTAATAAAATCCTGGTCCAGATATGGCTTGAAGTAGGTCCACGGGCCTAATCCATAGTCATTTCTCCAGCTCCCACATGTATAATTGGAATGAACATGCTTAGGAATTGATACAACCACCATATATCTCCCTTGGCCTGTAGAATAAGAATGATCATAGTGGGGACAGCCCAGTTGAAGTTTGTCCCACCTCTCCCTAGCCAAATATATGTACATGTATAAAACACACACACACACACACACACACACACACACTCCCAGACACAATGGCCAGGACTCGTGCCATTTTTAAAGACCTAAAGGATGTAATAAATATGTAACTTATCCCCCCCAAAAAATCAAGGTAAGGAGGAATCTGGAAGACAACACTGGACTGTCTAAACTCAAATAAGTAGTAATTATAATTTCAGTTTCAGGGCCAGATATTGTCTCTCTCTACAGCTACATAGCATGACCTCAATGTGACTATTGATCTGAAAAACTGCATTATCATCCAAACTCTCTCAGAAAGGGTGCCCAGAAGTAATACTCATTCATATGGAAGAGATAAAAGATACATATTTATGCTCTTATTACCGGGGCTAGCTAACTGTCCCACCATCTACTATAATATAGTCCTGGACCTGGACTAATACTAAGGGACCTGGATGACCTAGTCATTCCACAGAACATCACGGGTCCACTATATATGGATAAAATTGTACTAAAAGGACTAAGTAAGTAAGAAGTATACTGAAGGCATTGTAAAACAGATAAGCTCTACAGGATGGGGGATAAATCTTACGAAAATTCCAGTGATATTTGTAGGGATACAGTGATCTGTGGTATACCATGGCGTTCTCCCCAGAATAAAGGACAAACTACCACATTTTTCATCTTTCACCACTCCGAACAAAGACCAATAGCTAGAAGCCATCAAGGTTCTCTTTCTCATTTGGAAATACTACCTTATCCCATGTACCAAGGGACATGGAAAACTTGCCACTTCGAGTGAGGATCAGAAAAGGAAAGGGCTGTGGAGTGGATTCAGGCTAAGTGCAAGCATCCTGCCTCTTGATCCATCTGATGATACCTATGGTACAGGTGTCACAGATGGAAAAAGACTGCATATGTATTTATGATTGGCTCCAGTGAAAGACTCACAATACAGACCATCTGCAACAGAGAAATAGAGAGCCCTAGAAAAACAGCTCCTAGCTCTGTTCAAAGAAACAGAGCACCCGAATTTGCAGCCAGAAATAGCCAACATGTTTAATGACCTATCAGACACAACAAATCATAAGGTTGGGTAGTCCTAGCAGCAATCCATTGAAAACTGCAAGCAGGGCATCCAGTCCTAAGCGTAAACAGGGTCAGAATATACAAATTACCTGCATGAACAAGTGGCCTAGACCCCTATGCCATCAACAACTGTTACACTGGTGTCTATTTTTACCTTGGATTAAGGGATAAAGTTCCCTTATAACTAGAGAGACAAAGTGATCAGACAGCTTTTGAAAGGCATAACTAAAATGCCAGCTTGGAAATGATACAAAATGAGAATAACGCCCTTCAAGCTGCAGTATACATTCAGAAGCAATGGTCATTCTGGGGCGCCTGGGTGGCTCAGTCGTTAAGCATCTGCCTTCAGCTCAGGGTGTGATCCCAGGGTCCTGGGATCAAGCCCTGCATTGGGCTCCCTGCTCTGCTGGGAGCCTGCTTCTTCCTCTCCCACTCCCCCTGCTTGTGTTCCCTCTCTCGCTGGATGTCTCTCTCTCTGTCAAATAAATAAATAAAATCTTTAAAAAAGAAGAAGAAGAAGAAGAAGAAGAAGAAGAAGAAGAAGAAGAAGAAGAAGAAGCAGCAGCAGCAGCAATGGTCATTCTATGGCAATGTGTTCGCAATACATGGAACACACGGGTCCAGGGAGCAGAGGGTAGAAGTCAGCATGGCTCCGCTTACCATCACTCCTAGTGGTTGCTTGAGGAATTTGTGAAATGTGTACCTCCAGTCTCTGACGGTCCAGAGATCCAGTTTTCCAGAGGAGGAAACACTCCCACCAGTAGATACAGCAAGGGTCCCACATGTACAAAATCTGCAAAATTTGCAAACAAGATTGCATATTGGTTTTATTAATATTATAAAAATACATAGTAATTATGAACATGAAATCATGACAAGATAAGACAGGTATGTTCAGGAGATACACACAGTCTCAAAACAACTGTAATATTTTAAGTGTAATTCTCATTCCTTTAAGATATATCTAAAGAAGACTGGCATATTTTTAATATGCTGATGAAGTTATTATACTCATTCTCTAAAAACAATGGTATCATAGACAGAGGAGCAGCTGAGGCTACACTATGGTAGTGGGGCTTAGAGAGATAATCCCATAGACCATGTTGTGACCGATGCTACCTACAGTTGTGTAGTGTGGGGATTCTATGTTCATTTCTACATACTTGGAATATTTCATTATGAAACACACAAACAATCCAGGTTTCATCCAAGTTAAGTAATTCACCTATAATCACCAGGGTAATCAAAGGAATAGCTTTCCCACTCAGGCCTGATGAACACATGGCCTGCAACCACAGGATAGATTAAAACACCAGAAATATTTTAATTAATGTTAGCTCATATGTGGAACAATCACGACACTTTAATTTTGATCACAACTGTATTCAGTAGGGATCATCTTATCCTGCTTCTCAATTAAAAACCTGGAAGACCCATGACTGGCCTTCTGGTTACTAAGATAATTTTAAAAGTCTGCTTATTACTTTTAGTCATTGAAAGTAATTTATTTCAGTAATTAGAATGCCTGCAGTAATTAGAATGCCAGTAAAGTCTCTGAACTTGACTTAGCTTGAGCTTCCTTCCAGCTATAGTGTTAAATTGTGCAAGGGGGGGTGGGGGTGGGCTGACTCATGCATAGCTGAGCGCCTTTGGGCTTTTGATTTCTGAGATGGTGAAAGCAGATCATTTCTCTCTTGAACCCTTGTAAGCTTTTGAAGATAGAGGCTCCCTCTTGGACTCCCCTCTTCTGCTGTTCCTTTGACCCAGACATATGACAGAGGCTGTGCGTCCAGCTGTAAACTCCATCTTCCTTCTGCACAGATTTCCCCTTAGGCAGCCTTTATGGACAGAACCCAAGTGGATCACATGCACGCTTTCTCTCCTGCACAGTACAGTACGGTCCATCAAGAGACTCAAGCAACTCTTAGTAAACTTAAGAAGAGCCTGCAAATCCCATCAGAACTCTTTTGGCTCCAATACCAAAGAAGTTAATCGCCATCCTTTTGGATGAAATGTTAGTTTCCCAAGAAGGATTAAAACTATCATCCTCGTTGCACTTTGTCTTAATCAGATGTGGCTTAGTCTCTAGTTCTCAGATTCAAGAAACATATTTCAAAGTTTTCCAAATGGTCCCCTTGAAGTCCCTTGACTGGGTTTGGGCTACAATGTAGTCCTCGCCCTACTCCCCAGTTTCCGGGGAATGGAGTGGAGAGATTCAGAGTACTGTAATGATTCTCTCCAAATGAACCTCTCTACCCAACTTTTGGATTCCAACCTGTGACTCCATCCTTTATCTGACTAGTGGTTACCCAAGGAGGGAAAGAGTTTCTTGGGATCATTTCCTTTTTAAATCTATATATGGGGAGGGAGCTGGTAATTCTATTCCTTCTCAGTCTCTTGTTTTTTTTTTTTTGGTTAGTGTTTTATCAATCCCTGAGAGACTATTGAAAATACAGGAAAAACAAGGTTGTAGAGTTATTGTAACATATTTAGAAAGACATTTACAAACGGTTTAGGAAAAAAAAAAAACCTTCAGACCAAGTTCTGCCTTTCAAAATTCTGGAATGTTTCTAAAAGTATCACCAGAGTCATTTAAATTATACTGAAGCATAATGGAAAAGAAAAAATAAAAATAATTGAAATACTTTAGAATGTGATGTTTGCTTTAAAAAAAAAAATGACCCATATTGAGAACTATTCCAATTGTCCCAAAGTTTACTGACACATTTTTAAAATAAACATAGTATGTACAGAGGATTAAACTAAACTGTTCAGACTAAAAAAAAAATTACTTTTTCCCCTTCCCCAGTCTCTTTTCAAGGAGTTAATTTCTCTACAGAAATCTTTCCAGTAAAAATGCATTCATATAAGTGATATGCACAGTTCTGATTCATTTGTACAACTATAAGTATACTAGATACATTCTTCTGTGTCTTGTTATTTTAGGCAGGTCATCTTTTGTTATTAAGATACAATTGACATATAACATTATATAAGCTTCAGGTGTATAACATAATGGTTTGTTATCTATATACATTGTGAAAGCCTGACTAAATCACCGTACATAGCTACAATTTTTTCCCCTTAGGATGAGAACTTTTAAGACCTATGTTGGCAACTTTCAAATATACAATATAATATTATTAACTGGAGTCACCATGCTGTACATTACATCCCATGACTTATTTATTTTGACCGGAAGTTTAATTCACTTAATAATATACTTGGAGATTTTCCAACTCCAGTGTATATAGGGCTCCTCACTGTATTAAATAGCTGAATTCCAGGGACATAGAACATTTTATTTAACTAACTCTGTGTTTATAATTATATAGATAATTTCCATTCTTTTGCTGCTACTAAGCTGCAAAAAGCATCCTTGGATATGTATCATGGAAAGCTTGAAAGAATACCCATGTGATAAATTTCTAGCTGAATTGCTGGGTCAATGAAGACATGCATGTTAGCTTTCGTGAAGATTGTCTAACTGCCTTCCAACCTGATTGCACCAATTAATACTTCCACACTGGCTAATAGTAAAAGTTTCCCAAATTCTCACAAACAAGAATGTTATCAAATTTGTAGACTTTGGTCCTTCTGCAGAGAAAAATAATATATATTTAATCATTCTTTCCTATGTTTGTTGCCAACATAGATTTGCTTTACCGTAAATCAAGTGGTCTCTTTTTTGAAATGTTGTTTATCTTTAAGAAAAAATTAGTCTGCAAGTCCCTTCTATAAACTGCTAAAATTAGCCTTATCCATATAATTGCCTATGTATGATTTAAAATTTTTTCTCTCAACATACCATTTTTAAGGATATTTTAGTATGCAGAAACTTTGTAAAGATTTTATGTAATTGATCTATCACTCCCTTAGCAAAAACTATGATTTTAAGTTGAAAATAGAAGAATTAGAACAAAATCATCAATAATTTGGTTTTTCCTTGCCTTTACTTTTTATATTTATTTGTGTATGATAACACTTGATGACTTTTAAATTCACACTTGCATAAATGGCAGTACCTATTTTAACTGGGAAAGTCCATGCCTTTGTAAGTTATAAGCTTCGGATGTCTAAGTAAAGAAGTACCAATATTAAGTGCATATAATACAAAGATTCATGTACGTAATCTCCTATAATCCTTTTCATAACATGTGGGTGTCGTTTTATTATCCCTTTTAATAGACGGTGAGATTGAGGCTCAGAGAAGGGAAACTGTCACAGTACATACGGAGCCTGTAGGTAGGTCTAACTGATCCTACTAACCACCAATTCTTCCTGGTGCCCAATGTCTCTCGGCAAAATCCAACTTCATTTGCATAGGAAATATTATGTCCCAGAATTTTTTAAACATATTCATCTGCCACTTTATCCTGACCAAAAAATATGATTCTTTGAGTAAAGACACACAAAAACTGAGTCCTTGAACACTACAGCCAAATTTCCCAATTCTGACTTCCGAAGTACATGTCTGAATAATCCAAAACAACTTCAAAAAAGTAAATATTATAATATTTATTGGGCAGAATAAAGAGATAACAAAAAAAAGATAGGTTATTTTAACAGATATATAACTTGAAGTCGTCATGTATTTTTGGTCATTGCTTTACATGTATTGTCCCCTGCCTCATTATTCTTTTCAATGCAAATTATGTAGAAGAAAGAGTATAAAAGGGTACCATTTATCCTACGCTGCACCGTTCAGAGAATGGGAATGTGAGACCCAAATTTTTCTCAGATCTGTTCACCAACATCTGTTGGTTGCTCTGTGGAGCCATCTAATTTTCCCTCATATGACACATGTAATAATTGGAATTGTGGGTCAATAGTTTTGACCAAAGTTGTTATCTCATCCCATAAGGTGAAGAGGGAGGTCTTCTTAGGGAATAGAATATCTTCTGTGATGTAAGTTTAGACTTTCCATTTAAAAAGTCAACCATGCAGTGCGAGACCTGTCATTCTTCAAAGGTGAACTCAACTTACCACACAGGCTCTATTTGTGTTACGGCAGGATACCAACTTGCATCTGACAATAATGATGCCCCTTCTGGATTAAAATGTGGTCACTCAACTCTCGCCATTCCCTTCCCCTAAAGTGATCTAAATTCTTAGGAGCTTCATTTACGCTCTGGCAGTAAACAGGCATGTCTGTTCCATGTCATTTTCTCTCTTCTCACTGACCACCAGTGTAGAGTGGCTGATTCGTCCAACAATCCAGCTTCTGTCTATTTGGTCATCATCGTTCCCTGACATCTGCTATAATTGGACGAGGGGGAGTGAAGGTATCCCCTGTGGTCTCCCATGGCCTCCTGCGGCAAGGGCCATGTATTCAACATCTTTCTCATTCTGACCACAAACTTCTTTCTGGTAGTCAGTTAGCCTCTCAGTATTTCTACAGAGACTGAGTAATACTTAGCTGTTTCGTGCCACATTGTCCTAAAGAAAATTGTGAGTGGCCCTTCTTTTTTTTTATGATTTTATTTTATGTATTTGAGACAGAGAAAGAGAGAGAGAACATGAGCAGGGCGAGAGGGACAGAGGGAGAAGAACAGTGAGAAGCAGACTCCCCACTGAGCAGGGAGCCCAGGACCCTGAGATCATGACCTGAGTCGAAGGCAGTGGCTTAACTAAATGAGCCACCCAGGCGCCCCAAGAAAACTGTGAGTCAGCCCATCTGACTGGATACTTGCCCTCCCCAATTGCTAGCATACCAATTAGTCATCATACTGGGTATAAGGCTTGCCACAGAGCCTTTAGCTTTGGGATTCCCCAAATTATTGTGATTTCTACTACATTTTTTTATGGTTTCCACTAGAAAGGTGTGGAGAAATGGGGAGAGTGGGGATTCTTCCTGTTCTAGAAACCAGAATTTGAATCTCATCATGCTCCCCCAGTTCCCCATTTCCTCCCACAAATGGTGTATTTACATCTTTTGGAGCAGAAATAACTTCCCTCATCACCAAGCAGTCTTCCCTATTCTGTGGTTGATAGTTTAAACTTAAAGTTCGTAGTCTCTCTGGCTTTTGTTCTTTATCTTTAAAGTGATTTCAAAACTCTTTGATTTCTTAAGCTGTCATCATATGCTTTCAAGGGTTTATTCTGGAATATAAAGAAAAATTTTTCTGCTTTTTCCTCTGTATATCTGCCTTCCTCTCGAGGACAGAATTACAGGAATTATTGTTGATGCTAGAATGATACAGAGGGAAGCAGTGAGTACAGAGACATAGAGGGGCGGTCTTAGGGATGATCAAGGAGCCTCTTAATATTTCCACTATACTCTTACACCAGTAAAAAGTCATGGGGAATAGTCAAGCTAGAGCAAGCCATCAAGAGAGAAAAGAGGCTAAATCTAAATGGAATTAAATGTATCCCTTTTTCTTTCCTTGTAGAAAAGGTTGTTCTGTAATGAATAATTTCCATGTTGCCGAATGGAATCTACGGCAGCTTTGCACATTTCATCACTTCTTCCTTCTGGGACATTCCCTTCATGGGACTGCTCTTCTGTCTCCTCTAATTCTTCATCCTATAAAACCGAGGAAGTTTACCCTAAATGTAATGTGTGGAACTTCTCCTCTTTGTTATTAACCACAGTAATCTCATTTGGCTTCATGACTTTTAATAATAGCAACATGCTGGTCGTTACCAACTGTTGATTTCTAATTTGGAGAATTGGGGATTTCCTCATTTTATATGTATATCCGTATATATATGTGCATATTACATATATGTATCATATATATGACATCTTACATTTACGATGTCTAAAAATATACTCACTTCTCCTAAACTATGTTCATCAGACAATCTCCCCCATCTTAGTATGATAACTCAATTCTTCCTATTATACCGCAAACCAAAGTTTTTCTCTCACAGCCTTTATCTGATCCAGTAATAAATTCTGTCAGCTCTACTTTCAAAATATATTCAGAATTTGGTCACTTCTCACCACGTTCACCAATACTACCTTTGTCTCAGCCACTATTACTTTACCTATATTATTGTAAGTGCTTCCTAATTAGAAATTCCTAATTTCCATTTTCATCTTATCTCCCCTCTGGTCTATTCTGCACACAACTTCAAGGGAGAGCCTCCTGAAAAGAAGAACATTTCACTTTGTCCTCAAAGCCCTTCAATAGCTTCCTATTACCTTCAGGGAAAAAAAAAAAGATAAATTTGTTTATAGACACCAAACAGGCCACATAAAATCAAGTGCCTGGTTACCTCTCACCTCATTTCTAACTTACGTCCACTTAACTTAATAATTAACCTCCAGCCACACAAGATACCTTGCTATTCCTTGAGCGTGTCATTGACTCAGGGCTTTTGCATTTACTGTTCCCACTGCCTTGAGCAATATTCTTGTGGGTTTCCTAGATAGCAGAGCCCACGACAAAATTTTAGTGTAGTCTCAAGAAAACAGAAGTGTGGGGGAAAGGGAAGCAGATAAAGGAAGAATGAAATGCAAATACAACACAGTGTCTGACCGAGCTGGCAGATATACAGAAAAACACAGCCGGTTGCTAGTCCCTGCAGTAAGTCTCTGGAGAGGTCATACGGATGTACTGCATCTCAGGGCAGTCCGTCAGAGGAAGGAGGGAGAAAAATTTAGTTGCTAGTTCCTTCCTGTCTCTCGCCACTTACCATTCAAGCCATATGCATTCAACTCCCTATAGTTCCTAAGATCATCAGAAGCAGTGAGCACAGAAATGTGGCTGAGCGATCTGGGTGAGCCCCTGCACTGAATCCGGTACAGCCCACTCCATAGATTCACTTACATCCTCTTCTGAGAACATGATGTCCTCAAATCTTCCATCTAGAGAGGAAGTACAAGTCCGATAAGGATAAAACCAGTTATAACATCCCAAAGACCTAAAACTATAACTCCTGAGACTACAGCTATTCTGGGAGTCATAATTGGTCTTTGTCAAACTTCTTCAATTTCCCATTCCATATTCCTCTCAGTTCGAGCCAGAAAATTGAATGATCTAATTTTCTTGCCTGGAAATTCTTCCTGAATCTGAGTAATCAAAACTCTTCTTTGCCTTGACCTTAACAGACCATGGTTGCTGTAATTACCCATCACTGTTATCGTTGCACATGAATGCCTCACTGCAGAGTGGTTCAACATTCGTAAATCAATCAGTGTGATACACCACATTAATAAAAGAAAGGATAAAAACCATATGATCCTCCCAATAGATGCAAGAAAAGCATTTGACAAAGTACAGCGTCCATTCTCGATAAAAACCCCCAACAAAGCGGGGATAGTGGGAATATACCTCAACATCATAAAGGCCATAGAGGAAGACCTACAGAGAATATCATCCTCATTGGGGAAAAACTGAAGAGTTTCTCTCCTAAGGTTAGGAGTAGACAGGGTGTCCATTCTCACCAATGTTGTTCAACATACTACTAGAAGTCCTAGCCCCAGCAATCGGACAACAAAAAGGAAAAAAAAGGCATCCAAATTGGCAAGGAGGAAGTCAAGTTTTCACCATTTGCAGACAACATGATACTCTATGTAGAAAACCCAAAAGACTCCACCAAAAAATTGTTAAAACTCATACGTGAATTCAGCAAAGTTGCAGGATATAAAAGCAATGTGCAAAAATCTGTTGCATTTCTATGCACCAATAATGAAGCAGCAGTAAAAGAAATCAAGGAATCAATCCCATTTGCAATTACACCAAAAACCATAAGACACCTAGGAATAAACCTAACTATAGAGGTAAAAGTTCTGTACTCTGAAAACTATAGAACACTTATGAAAGAAATTGAAGAGGACACAAAGAAATGAAAAAACATTCCATGCTCATGGATCAGAAGAAAAAACATTGTTAAAATGTCTATACTACCCAAAGTAATCTACACGTTTAATGTAATCCCTATCAAAATACCACCAGCATTTTTCACAGAGATAGAGCAAGCAATCCTAAGATTTATATGGAACCACAAAAGACCCCAAATAGCCAAAGCAGCCTTGAAAAAAAAGAAAAGAAAAAGAAAAAAAAAAAAAAAAACAACTGGAGGCATCATGGTTCCAGATTTCAAGTTATATGACAAAGATGTGGTCATCAAGACAGCATGGTGCCGGCACAAAGACAGACACATAGATCAATGGAACAGAACCCAGAACCCAGAAAAGGACCCAAACTACATGGTCAACTAATCTTCAACAAAGCAGGAAAGAATATCCAATGGAAAGAAGACAGTCTCTTCAACAAATGGTGTTGGGAAAACTAAACAGCCACATGCAGAAAAATGAAACTGGACCACTTACTTAGACCATAGACAAAAATAAATTCAAAGTCAATGAAAGTCCTAAGTGTGAAACAGGAGATGATCAAAATCCTAGAGGAGAACACAGGCAGAAACCTCTTTGACCTTGACCATAGCAAGTTCTCATTACACACGTCACCAGAAGCAAAGGAAGCAAAAGCAAAAATGAACTATTGGGACTTCATCAAGATAAAAAGCTTCTGCACAGCAAAGGAAACAATCAACAAAACTAAAAGGCAACCTTCGGAATGGGAGAAGATATTTGCAAATAACATAGCCGATAAAGGATTAGTATCCAAAATCTGTAAGGAACTTATAAAACTCAATGCCCAAAAAACAAATAATCCAGTTAAGAAATGGACAGAAGACATGAACAGACTTTTCTCCAAAGAAGACATACAGATGGCCAACAGCTACGTGAAAGGATGCTCAACATCACTCAGCACCAGAGAAATACAGTTCAAAACCATGATGCGTTACCTCCTCACACCCGTCAGAATGGCTAAAATTAGCAACGCAAGAAACAACAGATGTTGGCAAGGTTGCAGAAAAAGGGGAAATCTCTTGCATTGTTGGTGGGAATGCAAACTAGTGCAGCCACTTTGGAGAACAGTTTGAAGGTTCCTCAAAAAGTTAAAAATAGAACTACCCTGTGATTCAGCAATTACACTACTATGTATTTATCCGAAGGATACAAAAATTCAGATTCGAAGTGGTACGTGCGCCCTGATGTTTATAGCAGCATTATCAACAATAGCCAAACTATGGAGAGAGCCCAAACGTCCATCAACTGATGAATGGATAGATAAGATGTGGTACACACACACACACACACACAACTATTACTCAGCCATCAAAAAGAATGAAATCTTTCCATTTGCATTGATGTGAACAGAGCTAGGTTGTATTATGCTAACTGAAATAAGTCAGTCAGAGAAAGACAAATAACATGATCTCATTCTTATGTGGAATTTGAGAAAGAAAACAGATGAACATATGGGAAGAGGAAAAGGGGAAAAAAGAGAAAGGGAAACAAGGCATAAGTGACTTTAAATGATAGAGAACAAACTGAGAGTTGATAGAGGGAGGTGGGTGGGGGATGGGCTACATAGGTGGTGGGATTTTTTTTTATTTAAATTCAATTATCCAAAATATAGTACATCATTATTTTCAGATGTAGTGTTCAGTAATTCATCAGTTCTGTATAACACCCAGTACTCACCACATCACATGCCCTCCTTAATGCCCATCACCCAATTAACCCATTGACCACACACCTCCCCTCCAACAACCCTCAGTTTGTTTCCCACAGTTAAGAGTCTCTCATGATTTTTCTCCCTCTCTGATGACATCCCATTCAGTTTTCCCTCCCTTCCCCTATGATCCTCTGTGTTGTTTCTTATATTCCACATATGAGTGAAACCATATGATAATTGTCTCTCTGATTGACTTATTTCGTACAGCATAATACTGTCCAGTTCCATCCACGTCGATGTAACCAATAAGTATTCATCCTTTCTGATCGCTGAGTAATATTCCATTGTGTGTATGTGTGTGTGTGTGTGTGTGTATATATATATATATCACATCTACTTTTTAAAAATATTTTATTTATTTATTTGAGAAAGAGAGAGAGAGGGAGGAAGAGAGCACAAGCAGGGGGAGTGGCAGAGGGAGAGGGAGAAACAGGCTTCCAGCAGAGAGCCCAATGCAGAGCTTGATCCCAGGACCCTGATGTCATGACATGAGCCAAAGACAGATGCTTAACCAACTGAGCCACCCAGACACCCCTGTATCACATCTTTATCTATTCATCTCTCAGTGGACATCTGGGCTCTTTCAATAGTTTAGCTAGTGTGGACATTGCTGTTATGAACATCAGGGTGTAGGTGCCCCTTTGGATCACTGCATTTGTATCTTTGGGGTAAATACCCAGTAGTGCAATTTCTGGGTCATAGGGTAGCTCTATTTTCAACTTTTTGAGGAACCTCCATACTGTTTTCCAGAGTGGCTATACCAGCTTGCATTCCCACAAACAGTGTAAGAGGTTTCTCCTTTCTCTGCATCTTTGCCAACATCTGTTGTTTCCTGTGTTGTTAACTTTAGCCACTCTGACTGGTGTGAGGTGGTATCTCCTTGTGGTTTTGATTTGTATTTCCCTGATGCCAAGGGATGGGGAGCACTTTTTGATGTGTCTTTTGGCCATTTGTATGTCTTCTTTGGGGAAATGTCTGTTCATGTCTTCTGCCCATTTCTTAACTGGATTATTTGTTTTGGGGGTGTTGAGTTTTATGTTCTTTATAAATCTTGGGTACTAGCCCTTTATCAGATACGTCATTTGCAAATATCTTCTCCCATTCCAAAGGTTGCCTTTTAGTTTTGTTGATTGTTACCTTTGCTGTGCAGAAGCTTTTTATCTTGATGAAGTCCCAATAGGTCATCTTTGCTTTTGTTTCTCTTGCCTTTGGAGACTGTTGGATCCTATTGGCTATAACTTGGTGAGAATTTTGGCATCCATGTTCATCAGAGATATTGGTCTATAATTCTCCTTTTTGGTGAGATCTTTGTCTGGTTTTGGGATCAAGGTAATGCTGGCCTCATAGAAAGAGTTTGGAAGTTTTCCTTCCCTTTCTGTTTTTTTTAAACAGTTTCAGAGGTATTAATTCTTCTTTAAATGTTTGATAGAATTCCCCCGGGAAGCCATCAGCCCTGGACTCTTGTTTGTTGGGAGATTTTTTTATTACTGCTTCAATCTCCTTGCTGGTTATGGGTCTGTTCAGGTTTTCTATTTCTTCCTGCTCCAGTTTTGGTAGTTTATAAGTTTCCAGGGATGCATCCATTTCTTCCAGATTGCCTAATTTGTTGGCATATAGTTGCTCATAATATGATCTATTTCCTTGGTATTGGTAGTGATCTCTCCCTTTTCATTCATGATTTTATTAATCTGGGTCCTTTCTCTTTTCTTTTTGATAAGTCTGGCTAGAGGTTTATTGATCTTATTTATTCTTTCACAGAACCAGCTTTTAGTTTCATTGATCTGTTCTACTGTCCTTTTTGGTTTCTATTTCAATGATTTCTGCTCTAAGCTTTATTATTTCTCTTCTGCTTGGATTAGGCTTTATTTGCTGTTCTTGCTCCACTTCCTTTAGGTGTAAGGTTAGGTTGAGTATTCGAGACTTTTCTAATTTTTTGTGAAAGGCTTGTATTGCTATATACTTCTCTCTTAAGACCACCTCTGCTGTATCCTAAAGGTTTTGAAGAGCTGTGTTTTCATTTTCATTTGTTTCCATGATTTTTTTTTATTCTTCTTTAATTTCCTGGTTGACCCATTCATTCTTCAGTAGGATGCTCTTTAACCTCCAAGTGTTTGAGTTCCTTATAAATTTTCTCTTGTGATTGAGTTCAAGGTTCAAAGCATTGTGGTCTGAAAATATGCAGGGAATAATCCCAAACTTTTGGTATCAGTTGAGACCTGATTTGTGACCCAGTATGTGATCTATTCTGGAGAATGTCCCATGTGCGCTAGAGAAAAATGTGTATTCTGTTGCTTTAGGATGGAATGCTTTGTATATATCTGTGAAGTCCATCTGGTCCAGTGTGTCATTCAAAGCCCTTGTTTCCTTGTTGATCTTTTGTTTAGATGACCTATCCATTGCTGTGAGTACGGTGTTGAAGTCCCCTACTATTATTGTATTATTATCCATGTGTTTCTTTAATTTTGTTATTAATTGGTTTATGTAATTGGCTGCTCCCAAGTTAGGAGCATAAATATTTATAATTGTTAGATTGTCTTGTTGCATAGACCCTTTAAGTATGATGTAGTGTCCCTTCATCACTTAGTATAGTCTTTGGTTTAAAATCTAATTTGTCTGATGTAAGGATTGCTACACCAGTTTTCTTTGGATGTCCATTAGCATGATAAATGGTTCTCCACCCCTTCACTTTCAATCCGGAGGTGTCTTTGGGTCTAAAATGAGTCTCATTTTTTTTTTTTTTTTTTTTTTAAGCAGAACTTCTGAGTGGGCTTCCTCTACGAACTGTGTAGAAATTAGCAGCTTTAACACATCCCAGCTTCGGGGAGAGGTTAAGTTTCTTTCTTTCTTTCTTTCTTTTTTTTTTTTTTAAGATTTTATTTATTTATGTGACAGAGAGACAGCCAGCGAGAGAGGGAACACAAGCAGGGGGAGTGGGAGAGGAAGAAGCAGGCTCATAGCAGAGGAGCCTGATGTGGGACTCGATCCCGGAAAGCCAGGATCACGCCCTGAGCCGAAGGCGGACGCTTAACGACTGCGCTACCCAGGCGCCCCTAAAATGAGTCTCTTGTAGACATATATGGATGGGGCTTGGTTTTTTATCCAATCTGATACCCTGTGTCTTTTGACTGGGGGACTTAGTTACATTCAGTGTAACTACTGAAATATATCAATCTAGCGCCATTGTATTACCTGTAAAGATTAGATTTTATTTCTGCACTAAGAAATTCTCTAGTGTCTTTTATGCTTTTTTCAAGCCCAGCTAGTAACTTTATAATCATTACCTTGAATTCCAGCTCTGACAGTTTATTTATATCCATATTGATTACATCTGTGACAAAGAGTATTACCTCTGGTTCTTTCCTTTGTTGTAAATTCTACCTTCCAGTCATTTTGCCCAGAGAAGAATGGGTGAACAAGATAACAAAATCAAAAATATCAACCACAACCCAAGCAAAATACACACTAGAGAAATCTAAAGAGGTCAGAAAACAAAAAAGAAAAGAGAAAGAAAAAAAAAAGGAGTGGAGGGGAGAGAATATAATCTCCCAGGTGGACAAAACACTGTGATCCATTTGGTCCTGAGTGTATTTCACTCTGTTTGTTAGAACACACTAAATCCCAAAATTGTAAAGAGAGCACAACTTATATATATAAAAATAAAATTCAATATAGTGAAATAAAGCCAAAAATGAAGAATATATCTATAAAGTGTAATGTAAAAATGAGCATTAAAAAAAAAGACTTAAAAACAAAGAGTTGATAAAATAAGAAACTAGTTGAAAGGGAAGAAAAAAGAAAAAAAGAAAAGGAAAATTTTAAAATGAAAGCTAAAAGAATCATGAGAAAAAAACCCTCAAATTCTATATATTATTTTCTCCTAATGCTGGACTTTGCAGTTCCATGTGCTCGGTAAATTTGGTATTCCCTGATGTTCCAGCTGGTCTTCTGGGGGAAGGGCCTGGGACACTGATTCTCAGGTGTCTTTGCACGGGTGGAGTTGCACTGCCCCTTGCCGGGGGGCCAGGCTCAGTGTAAAATGCTTCGGATTATCCTATGTGGTTTTTGTTCCATGAAGGCTTTCCATGCCACTTTAGAGGATAAAATAAAAAAGGCTGTGCCCTGATCTCTGGCCCCAGAGCTGAAAGATCATGGGCCCCTCTCTTCAGTAAACCCCCAAGGAAAAGCAGTCTTCACTTTTGTGTGTGCCAAACTCTGCAGACTCCTGTGGTGCACACCCACGCCAATCCTCCTGGGGGAGGGAGGAGGGTCGCCGAGTTTCTGCCCTTTGCAGGATCCCCACAGAGAGAGCTGGAGAGCGGTCGCCGGATGGTGCCATGGTTCACGGTCAATGGCACACAGAGCTGAGTCCCCTCCTGGGCTTGCTGACCATAGCCAGTTTCTCTGCTCCAATGCTTGGGGCTCACCGACTCAGGCACTTGCTTTCTTTCTGTGACCCCGGGGATCCTGAGATCACACTGTCCCACCTAGGATTCCACCCTGCTTCACCACCAGAGCACCTTTCAGGCAGGGATGGCTCTCACTAAAACAGACTTCCAAAAGTTCTGATTTTGGGCTCCAGGGCTATGTCACTTTCTTGTAGCCAGCTCCCTCTTCCTGTGGCTTATTTTCTCATACATTGCCTCGGATTCACTTCTCCACACCTCCTAACTTGCAAAAAGTGGTTGCTTTTCTGTTTGTAGAATTCCAGCAATTCTTTCCTTACATCTCAGGTTCAATTCATAAGTATTCAGAATGGTTTGATAGTTGTCTGGCTAAATTCAAGGGACGAGATGAAATGAGGTCTCCTACTCTTCCACCATCTTGCCTCCCTCCTGGGTAGTGGGTATTAAGGAGGGCACTTGTTGTGATGAGCACTGGGTGTTGTATGTAAGTGATGAATCACTGAGTTCTACACCAGAAACCAACATTGTACTGTATGTTAACTAACAAAACTTAAAGAAAATAGAATAGAATAAAGAACGTGAATGTCTCAGAAAATTCCTTAGACTTCAGACATATACCTCCATGTCCCGTTGTGCAATAAGTCCCATCTCCCAGAGGTGTATTTATTGTGAAACTAATTAGTCTTTAGATTAATGCCTATGATTTACAAAGGCTTTTTCAAAAACCCTGTACCTAATTTCTAATTAGTTAATTTTCATTCTTGTTTTCGTAAAGTAGTGCCCCCACCATATTTTATAAGCTCAGGCTTCACAAAATTTGGGTAAGCCAGGGTCAATTACTCCAAAGAGTACACTAATTCCTCTTTTTTCCCGTTGATTCACTGGGTTACAATATCTAAATAGATGGTAGCAGCTGCTTCCAGTTCAGTGTAATACATAGAATGCTTTCTGGCAGATGTGTTACTCCCAGAAAGAAATGACTTCTAACCTGACAAAGCTTGAAGTTGCAGAATCATCAAACACAATTTCACAATTGCTCACCGAGAGTGATGTGAGAGGAGCCAACCCTACTTCCAGACTTCCATTCCTGGATCCTTGTCTGCCAGTTCTTGAGAACACAGTACTATGAATGGGCCATTGGTTCAGTGCTGGGATTGCTTCTTGGAGGACAGAGTCCTAGGCCTAAGACATCTTAAATAAGCATTTAACAGACCGGCTCACCGTTTTACTAGATGAGCTGCTTCTAGGGTTAGGTACATGGTAAGTCCCATGAACCCTACATTTAAAAGCACATTGTTGTATCTCCCATGCCATAAGACCAGTCACTTTGTTTCGGGCAATATTGAAAGGAATACCAAGTCAATAGAAAAGTCCTTCTGTACATTCTCAAATAGTGCTACATACAAAAACTTCATGACCCAGACTCTGCCATAAAGCAAATAATGGTGCTCAATGATTCTGCCTCTCCAACAACAGTCAAAAGCTCATCTCTGTGGCTGATAAGAATGTGGTTGGTACCAAGCAATCTCTCTCATTAAATGCACTGAGCAGAAAACTACAGCAGAGCAAATCTGGAAAAGTGCATGAACATGACCTGTCCCCTTGTTTCTTTCAGGTCTCTTCTCAAATATGATCTTATTTGGGAGGCCTTCACTCATCCCTTCATACAAAACAGCTTCATCTCCACCACATCTCTCCAAATCTTACTTAACATCCTTCATTTTTCCTTGAAACACATATCATCATCTAACAGAGTGGACATTGACATGTTTATTTTCCATTAATATATCCAATGTATATTTCCAATGAAATACATTTCATGAAGGTGCAAGTCCCTGCCATTTGTGGAAGTCTATCCCTGATTACAATGTCTCCATTTTGGATCTGCCACTTCTGCTACTTCTAACTCCTTCATCCCATCATCAAGAACCCAGAGTCATCACCTGAATGTTTAGCCCACATGATTTAAAGTCCTGTTAGTTCTCCACTGTAGGCAAGTGGAAATAAAAACATCCTGCACTCAAAGTTGGGTTCCATTACTCTCTGAATGATGGGAGAGTTGAAGTTGAAAGAACAATTCATACAATTTCATTCTTTTTTTGAGTGTTCTACAATGGTGACAAAAGCCAGAAATGATTCTTTAGTTAAATTATTTTTCTACATTTGTCAATCTCCTATACTACAAGCTCTTTGGTCCAGGAAACTTTTCTCCCTGATTGTTTTTCAAGGACCTGTACCAGAAACTGGAATAAAGAAAATGTTCAAAAAATATTTGTTCAATGAATGGATGAGTTTGTGAAAATAAATGTTGGCTGGCTGTTAAGGAAATGCCAGTTTATAACATCTGATTAATATGTAGTTTTCCCATAGAAAATTCTGGGAGGAAGATAAGAACCATGTCCCCCCAGCAGTTGTATTCTTCAATGTAAATTAATAAATTGGCATTAAATATTTATGTATATGTTTCTGGAAGAATGACTCATCTGAGTCCATTCTTGAGGCAAAGGCTTACATATTGCCAAATTAACTTTCTAAAATGTGAAAAATTAAGAGACAAATGACATCCATTTGTCATGTGCCACATGCTTTTTATTTTGGGAATTCTATAACTGCTGTTTTATGTGTTATATTCTCTTTTCTGTCAGTTAAGCTTATGAATGTATTCTACAAGTGTCTGTAGAGTTCTAGGCCTATAATACAGTTATTATGGCTAAAGCAGGCTACTTATACACCCCAAATTCAAATTCCACTTCCAGTGGTGTGGAGTTGTCATTAAGAAATGGCTACCCAGTCAGAAAGTGTATGTCCCAGATCCCTTTATCATTAGGCCTTGGTCCTATGTTAGACCAAACTCTAACAAGTGAAGTGGCTGTGATGACTGACAGTCCAGGCCTGGTCACAAAAATTCCAACACAGATTTCCTCTATTCTGTAACTTAGTCCATTTGGGCTGCTGTAACAAAATACCGTAGATGGAGTGGGTTAAACAGCAAACACCCGTTTCTCAAAGTTCTGGAGTTCTGAGAAGTCCAAGGTCAAGGTGTGTCAGATTCAGTTTCTGGTGAGAAGCCTTTTTCCAGGTTTGCAGAGGGCCACCTTCCTGTTGTGCCCTCATGTCATTGGGAGAAGAGATAAAGCAAGCTTTCTGGTTTCTTCTTACAAGGACATTGAGCCCATCATGAAGACCCTATCCTCATGATCTCCTCTATGATCTCCCAAAACCCCAACCTCCCATTACCATTACAAGGGGGTTAGGGCTTCAACATATGAATTGGCAGGGAGGTATGCACGCATTCAGTCCTTAACAGTTACCTTTGCAACTGCCTATAGTGGACACAGCCCCTGACACCATTTGGAAGAGGACAGAGCACTTGTGAGAGTGGTACATGAACAACTGCACAGAAAAACACTGCCCCACTGACCTGCATCCACCATCTTACATGTGTAGGAAATACATTCTATTTCACTCAAAGCATCAAGCATGTCTCAGCTGTATTTGTTATACCATTAGCCCACACCACTATTGCAAGGAGATAAGGTAGAAGGATGAAATGTGTTCACTATGGTAGAGAGCCCCAGATTTTGGATATACCTCACAGAAGGAAATTATCTTCATTACAAATGAACATTTAGGACTAGCATGGGGGGAAAAAATCATATTTTTTCATCTTTACACCATTCTCTCCTACTTCCCAAGTCTTGTCTCAACAATGTGTAAGAAAATAACTCCAGTACTTGTTAAATGACCCCAAGACTACCAGAGGTTATGTGATATTAACAATCAGCCCTAGGGGCGCTTGGGTGGCCCAGTTGGTTGAGCAACCAACTCTTGATTGTGGCTCAGATTGTGATCTGGGGTTGTGTGATTGAGCCCCGTGTAGGGCTCCTCACTGGGCATGGAGTCTACTTGAGATTCTCTCTCTACCCCTTCCTCTGCCGAACCCCCTTGTGTTCTTTCTCTCTCTCTGAACAAATAAATAAAAACTTTTTAAAAAGTTCTATTCTTGGAGCGTGAATTGCATGAGCAAAGTCAATGCACTGCTATTCATTAACTCAGGAAGAACAGTAATCCTGAGAAGTTTCCCTGAGATGTACCCAGCAGAGCAAATTTTAACAAACTGCATGTCAGCATTTTATCACCACCAGCCATGGAGGGCCATTATATGAGAAGCACTAAGAGGCCCATTAAGTGTTCACTGCAGGGATACCTTTCAGAACGGAGTTTATGCTATCCCTCAGCACATATTTTGCGGACCTGTGGGAAAAATTCCCTTCGGTATATGAACCAGAAATAGCTGTACTTCTGAAAAACTGGTTTTCTTTTCTTTTGTGGACATTAAGTATTGTGCAACTGATCTTGTTTGTCTCCTTTTTCTAAGAAAGCTTGGAGTCCATTTCTCAATTCCTCTCTAGCAGGCATAGCTACCCTGCATGTTTCATTTTTGTGGAGATAGCACATTATGGCTTCGTCTTATTTTTTAGCAAAAAAAAAAAAAATAAGAAAGAAAAGAAAGATTAATTTTTTCTTGATTTCTCCATTTCCTTTGTTAATTTTGGATGCCATAGTATCTCAGTTCTGCATATTCTCTGAACACAATCCAGTTTAAAAACACATATCTGT
The DNA here is from genome assembly GCF_024610735.1 of Ursus americanus. Taxonomy (NCBI): domain Eukaryota; kingdom Metazoa; phylum Chordata; class Mammalia; order Carnivora; family Ursidae; genus Ursus; species Ursus americanus. Next base: position 61,118,118 of record NC_142139.1, read on the forward strand.
CTTCTCACAGAGATCCATAATACATTAGCTATTTACATTAATTAAATACAGATAAATACCTTACCCTTGTCTCATCAGCTGTTCCTTCTCTCAGGAGAAATTCATACAACTTCTCTCACCAGAGAACGTCAAGTTGGAGCAAATGGTACCGCATCTGAAATGCTTCCCTTTAGGCATCACTCACTGCTTTTCTATGTCACCACTTTTTTTTTATTTTAATGTTTTTTTATTATACTATGTTAGTCACCATACAGTACATACCTGGTTTCCGATGTAAAGCTCGATGCACCACTTTTTAAATAGAATTTCCATATTTACTTATCCCCTCATTATAATGCATTTTTCTCGGTAGTTGTTTTGAAGACTGTCTGCCCTGCCATTAATTAAATACAGATAAATAAAATAAATGGACAATGTACTTATTTTATCATTCTTTTGCACCAGGGAATACAGAAATGATAAAGTAAATGAAGTCAACGCTGATAAGAATCTCGATGTGTTACTACTAGTGCGAAATCAAAACTCAAAATGCTACCTACCAGCATTCCATTCATAAATCTCATCTATCCACTAGGTAATTCATTTCTTCAATTGCTTTATCCCAACGAGTTAACTGAGCTCAGAAAACTGAATAGGTTGAGAAACATCTCTTAGGCATCAAATACCATATAAAACAAAGCAGGCTTCTGCTGAGCAATCCAGAAGCCAGAGGCAAGCTCTTAAAGATGAATTTCTCTCTGTCAGAAAGAATGAGAGGATTTTCTGGTAAGTTCTATGACATGGTTGGAGGGAGGGGAAAGGAAGGTGGTGAGATGAGCTTACGCTTTCCCAAAGCTTGAACAATCTCATTTCCAATGAGAAGTACGCCATTCCCAGGAAGTAATATAACCTGAGTTTGTTCTACTTTTATGCCATTAAGGCCTTCAAACACTGTAAAGCTGGAGAAAGAGCATACCAAAAACACAAGAAGTTAAAGATACGTGCTTAACTGTGTAACTATCAAATCCTCTACACACATTGATCATAGCAACATATATTTTGAATGCTGCATTTTTCCAACAAGAGATGAAAAAGTTTGGGGAAATTAGTATTTATATAAATACCCTCTTCTGTGGAGACCACAGAGCAAAGGATAAGCAGGCCTCGCTCTCCATGATTAAATTTTCCTTGTGTCCTCTCTTATTTCTAACTATGGCTGCTACCACCACCAACTTGAGACCCATCTTTCTGACTAGATGTATGGAAATTCCATTTCTCCTTGGTTTATCTAAGGAAGATTTGGACTTCTCAAAAGGATTCTTACTCCTAATTGAAGGAACATAGTACAAAACGCAGTACAGGAAAATTACAAACAAGCAGAAAAACAACCGCTTCAGAAGCCCCGAAACAGTTATTGACAGAGGATCTATGTCTTTTCATGCCAAGACAAAGTTTAAGGAAAAATCAAAAATTGATCAGGCAACCAAAAGTTTACAAGTTCATTCCCCTCCTCCTTATTAGAGTAAACCTCCTTCTCGGGTTCTCACAAGCTGGCTCCAGCACACCCGCCGGCCTTCCCCGGACGTGCTGGAGCTGGCTGTCCCTTACCCTTGTCTCATCAGCTCTTCCTTCTCTCAGGAGAAATTCGTACTTCTCTCACGAGAGAACGTCAAGTCGGAGCAAATAGTACCTCATCTGAGATGCTTCCCTTGACATTCCACAGCGGAGGTCACAGCTTTTCTATGTCACCAGTTTTTAAATAGAATTTCCACATTTATGTATCCCCTCATTACAAGGCATTTTCCTCAGTAATGACTTTGGAGACTGTCTGCCGTCCCGAGCTATAAGCTCCCTCTGCTATATACGTATTGTCTTTATACTCTCAGCAGAGTAGAAAGTAGCTGAGTAACAAACTAGCTGATCCATAGAACCATGCAACAAAGCTTTACTGAGTTAATTAAATTGGAATGTAGGATAATTTGAATCCCAATACAGTTTTTAATCTAATATTATCCTGCTCATCACGATCATAGACTATTGAGTTGGTCATATTTCAATGGGAATTTTTATTAATTCTATGCCTCAAATCCTATATGCCATTTCTATAGAATTTCTAAGAAATACCAGTATATTTAGTTGTTCATTTTGTCACAAAGGAAAAAAAAATTTTTTTCTCAGTATTATAACCATTTTGGGAATGTAATCCGGTTGAGAATTTTTCTACCTAGAATCAAAAAATTATTAAGGTCTACTCAGGAAAAACTGAGTAGCTATATAACTACTTTGAAACAGTTTTATTAATGAAACAAATATTTTATTTCATCTTTTAATGCACATTAAAATTGTGAAGGCCACTCTAATCCCATGTGCTTAGAAACGCAGCAGTCCCGGTAGCAGCGACCAAGGTTTGTATTTATCAAGCTTCTCCGGATTCTGTCTCCAAAATGGTAACATGATTTAAGTCTGTTCAAGTTTCTTTGAGACTATCTGTCATTTAAAGCTGAATGGTGTGGTGAACTCATCTAAGAAAGTCCTGATGTTGAATCCTGGCTCTCGAATGAGCTAAATGCTCATAGTGCTATAATCAAAATCTTGCAATCTCGATTTTGTCTTATGTAAGATGGATTTCATTAGCCTTTCTCTTAAGCGTATTGAAGGTTCAATGAGATTGTTCATATGAAAATATTGTGTATAGAAGATCTTAATTTGTGGGGGCGCCTGGGTGGCACAACGGTTAAGCGTCTGCTTTCGGCTCAGGGCGTGATCCCAGCGTTATGGGATCGAGCCCCACATCAGGCTCCTCCACTGGAAGCCTGCTTCTTCCTCTCCCACTCCCCCTGCTTGTGTTCCCTCTCTCGCTGGCTGTCTCTATCTCTGTCAAATAAATAAAGAAAGAAAGAAAAATCTTTAAATAAAAAAAAAGAAGATCTTAATTTGTGTAAGAACTAATTGATCTTTGTTACCCAAAATCATTTTATTTGTGTAATCCCAGTTTAGGAGCATGATCTGAACATGCAAATCTTCTTTATATAAGTGATTTTTATTTTCACTTAACAGAAAAACAAACTAAAAGTAATGTGAAGGACTGGGTTTGTTTCCCATGGCTAGCACAAGTAACGGATGCTCCGGCAGTCGGAGCATCGCTTTTGTGGAAAGTGGTGGTGCCTCCTGCATCTGCCATTAGCAGGAAAGTAAAAGACTTTCTCTATGTCTGACTGACTGGAACTGAGTGACGTTGCTGCACGAAGTTGCAAGGGAGTCTGGGAAATTGGGTATCTTCCCTTCCATCATTTAAATGGGAAAGAGCGAGGGTGAAGGTTTTTAGAAATAAACTTTTGGCATTTCTCTTACTTTCCCACTGTGATATTTACATATTAAGAAAATGCTCGCATTAGAACCAAATAAATGCCATGAAATGATTAAGTTCCTCTCCTTCCAAAGCAAACATAATTATCGGGTAAGCTTCAAATATAGCCAGGGAAGAGAAAAATACACTTGATTTCACTTCTCTAAACTCTTTATTAAATTAATTATACCAAAAAAATTAATTATACCGCTTTGTTTTTTCCCTTCAGTGTGTATTGTTCATTCGAAATGCAGTTAAGTTCATTTGTTTCTAGTTAAGTTCTACTTTTTGTTTACCTTTCCCTATGCTTGATTCCTGAATTCAGTTTTCGAGTTTGTAAAACACTAATATGATTCTAAAATGCAGATTTTTTTTTTAAAGTATACTCTGAGAAGTGTCCGGCCCACCTCACTCCTGCTGTTCCAATCCTCCCATCTTCTCTACTGACTCCCCAACTGTCCGCTATAAGTAAAATAATCACATTAGTTTCTGATTTATCCTGTGCATGTGTGTTGTACGAAGGATCAGACACATTGTGGGGTTTTCTGGGTGGGAAGGAGAGGGAGCTGCCCATTTTCTGTCTGGTTTTTGGTCTTGATAAGAGTTATTTACTTGGGACATTAGCCCTTTGTGATAGGTGTTGCAAATATCATCTCCAAGATGTCTTAATATTGTCTCTTGTCAGTCATCTCTTGACATTTAAAAAAATGTTTTTGGCCATTTACAGGGCATTTTTTAAATCGTAGGCAATTCTATCAGTCATTTCTTGAACTACATCCGGATTGTATGTCACAGCTAGAAAACCTTATTTACATGTAGCTTTTTGAGGAGTCCACCCTGTTTTTTAATAATACCTGAATTATTTTATTTTTACGTTTAAATCTATGATCCTGAAATTGTTTATTTCCTAAATCAAAAACAAGTGTTAGAAATTTGAAATTTACATATTGTGTGTCTAGTTCTTCTAATGTATTTCTCCATTGATTACTACATGTTTAAGTAAGATTTATGGATAGTCATAAAGACAAATATATTTTCAATGATATTGCCACTTCAATTTGCAATCAATAAGAAAAATATGGAAATATAAATATGTTATAACAGGGCTATTAGTTTTTATCTCTTCATATATCAGAAAGAGTTGATCTAAACACAGTCATTTAAGGAAAAGACAAACCCAGAAAGTTATATTTTTTAAAACTATTTTCCAGTTTGTAATCTTTGTGGCAAATTTTTGTATTATTATTTACATTTTTCTTAAGTGAGATATTTTAAAATAATAATTTACAGTTAAAAATTGCTTGAGGAGGGTTACCTGGGTGGGTGGCTCAGTCAGTGAAGCTTCTGACTTGGGCTCACGTCATGATTTTGGTGTCCTGGGATCAAGCCCCACATCAGGCTCCACAGTGGGGAATTTGCTTCTCCCTCTCCCTTTGCCCCTCCTTCCTGCTCATGCTCACGCTCTCTGTCTCTCAAATTAATAAATAAAAATCTTTAAAAAAAATTGCTTGAGGAATGAGGCCATAGTTTCTCCCTCCACTTCTTATTACCAAATATAAGGAAAACATATTTCAATGATCTTTCGAAGGTAAGCACTGTGTATAGCATATCACACTATTTCAAAGTAAGTCAGATCACGTATTTTTCATCTTGAAGTTATTTTAATCTTAAATATCCAATGAAAGCCATAATACATAAGTATCTCTAAACTGTATGTGTTATATGAAAACGAAGAAGCAATACTCTCCTGTTTTTATTGGGCACCTACTAGAAAAAACTGAAAAGAGTAATAATCCAAATGTTGATCTCAGTTTAATTTTATCTACTCTGATTCCTATCAAATCATATATAGCTATAGAAATTTACATTTGACAGTAGTTACAATTAAAGACAATGTCATAGACAATTTCAAAATGTGCTTATTGTGTTTGTTCAGGGTTTGGGAAGAAGGGTTATGAAAAACCATGTAAAATATGTTAAACTGAAAATTATTTCAGATAACAACTACTCTTTTTTGGATGAAGCAATAAGATAAACTAAAATATTTTGTTCATCTGTAAACCGAGTTTCTCCCTACATACTATTTATCCTATTACTTTCTGAACAGCCTTATCTCAATTTGAGGAATATAATTTTATTTTAAAAGTAGAAGGCACCTGGGTGGCACAGTCAGCTAAGTGTCGAGTCTTGGTTTCAGCTCACATAGTGATCTGAAGATTGTGAAATCAAGCCCCACGTCAGGCTTCACACTCAGCATGAAGTCTTCTTAAGACTCTCTCTCCCCACCTCTCCCTCTGCCCCTCCCCACCATGCTCTCTTTCTCTCTCTCTCTAAAATAAATAAATAAATCTTTAAAAAAATAAAAATAGAAATGCCATGAAAAAAGCATTTCATAAATTGTAAACTAAAGAATTAATAAGAAATACTTTCATAGCATTCTCTATTTTAACAAATATGCAATATTTGAATCTTGTCCTTATGCTATTTCTCTTTTCAACATAGTCCGAGGATATCATTTTAAGGTGAGAGCCATAATGCATAAGTTTTGACACTAAGAAAATAGCAAAGGTCATATTGCAGTTTTATATTTTAAGTCAGTAGACCCCCACTCCAACCCGATTCTCCTAAGCTGAGGCTCAGCCAAATAAATGCTTAGATTGTCTCTCTTTTGCTTCAAAATATAATAATGATGGCCTTGGACAATTTTTAGGCTGGGGTTAAATGTTATAGTTGTACCTAGTTATACCAATAAAGGTGAGGAGGAAGGTGTAACATAAATGTAAATATATTAAATATATAAACATAAAATAAATATATTTATAAGAATTTGACCATCTTTAGCAGAACTGATTCTAAATTTTCCGAGCAGTGTAATTATAATTATTTGCTGTGATACAAAACCACATGCAGTGTACCAACTACTTGAGAAAAGTTGCTGTCAGTGTCATCATCATTGATGGCTTTACTTCCCACATAAATCCTCTAAAATTTTAAGTATCCCCAAAATATTCGGTAGTCCTGCTTTCCCTAATTCACACATTCTCGATCTGGTAAAACTTTTAGATGAGAGAATTGGTTTGTGTGCTCATTAACTATATATTCATGCTGGCTAGCCAGTTCAGTTAAGGGATATATTCACCGTTAAGATAAATATCTGATCAGGTATTTAAGCCATCTAATGGTTGTATTATACTAAATACTAACCAGTTGTTTACTGCCTCTTTAGATTAGAATTTTAGCATTTGATAGCATTGACCACTAGTTGTCATTGTTTTCTGATGTTTTCTACCAGCAAAATGTTTTGTTCAGAATGACTGCGTTTGTGCCAAGAAACCTGACAAACGTCTTGATCTACAACTTCCTGAATGTCCAATATATCAAATCTAAAAAGTTGCCTCCTCTTTACTCTAAAGTTCAAAAAAAAATAAATAACAGAAGAGACCATTAAGATGGGGGATGATCCTTTTTTTTTTTTCATTTCAGCAGTCTCACATTGATACTCCATTTGCATGTTCGTTCACTTATTCAATAAATATTTATTGAGTGTCAATTATGTGCTAAACACTGGACTAGGCATCAGGGATATAATGCTGAACTAAGACCAAATGTCCATGTCCTACTGAAGATGCCGTCTGATTAGAAACAGGTATTAAATCACTGATTCTTCAAGCTAAATATTCAATTAAAAATGATGGATGTATTCTAAGACAAAAAATAAATCACAATAAAATAAAGAAGGATGATTTTAATTAAGGGCTCAGGGAAAGCTTCACACACACAAGTAATTTCTACTTATGTTTAAGGTCTCCATGGATACCTGCACAGCACATAGATATACAGAAATGTATATCACATATATATATATAAATGTGTGTGTGTGTGTATATATATATATATATATACATATAATATACATGTACACACATAGATACTTTAACATAAGTAGGAGTTAGGCAAGCAACTTTAGAGAGAAGAAGGAAGAAAGAAAGATACAGAATATGCAAAGGGCCTGAGGTCAGAAAGAGTTAATAGAGGGCCAGTATGGCTGCAGCAGACAGAGAGCCAGCGGGAGATAAGACCAGGATGGAGTAAAGGGCCAGATTACGCACAGCTTTATGGGCTGTCTTAGAGATTTTTAATTTTGTACTAATGTAATGGGAAGGTTTTGAAGGATCTGAAACAAAATAGTGGAGCAGCAGGTTCTCTTGGGCTATAATGAATCAATTGTTAGGCTAAGTATGAGCGATAATTACTAAAGTGAGGAAACCAAATAGAAAGTAGTACAGACAAAAACCACTAGAGCTTGGCCAAGAGGGCTACTCACTTTTTTTTTTTAAGATTCTATTTATTTATGTGAGAGAGAGAACATGAGCAAAGGTGAGGAGGGGCAGAGGCAGAAGCAGGCGCCCCGCTGAGCAGGGAGCCCAATGCGGGACTCGATCCGAGAACCCCAGGACCCCAGGGTCACGACCTCAGCTGAAGGCAGACGCTCAACCAACTCAGCCACCCACGTGCCCCAAGGGCTGCCTTTTTATAGAGAAAAAGTGAATAGAAATAAGAACTTTTCAGGGGCGCCTGAGTGGCACAGAGGTTAAGCATCTGCCTTCGGCTCAGGGCATTATCCCGGCGTTCTGGGATCGAGCCCCACATCAGGCTCCTCCACTATGAGCCTGCTTCTTCCTCTCCCACTCCCCCTGCTTGTGTTCCCTCTCTCGCTGGCTGTCTCTATCTCTGTCGAATAAATAAATAAAATCTTTAAAAAAAAAAAGAAAGAAAAAAGAACTTTTCAAGATAAAGACGAGATATAGTTATGGATTTGTGGGAGATAAAATAAAAGTTTCTGGAAAGAGGAAGTGAATGGGCAGACCCCCGAGGAGGCAGACTGGAGGAGAAAAAGATCTGCAGGGGCACCATGAGGAGGTCAGTACACCCCAATTTGTTAATTTGAGATGCTGTGAGTCATCTAGTGAAGATGTCAAGGAGGGAATTAAATGTCCAAGTCTACAGTTCAATGAGAGGTTTGAGATGGACATGCCGGTCTTTCTTGCATATAGATGAGGTCTAACGGGTGGGGAATGGATAAAATTACCTACACTGAGAGTACTGATTGAGGAGAGAAGACCCACTATCAAATATAAAGGAACCTAACATAGGGAATAAGGTTTCTCGATTTTTTTGGTGTGTATAAAATTTCCCTGAGATATCTAATAAAATGCAGTCTCAACCTTACTCACAGAAAGTTCTGGAATGGAACTCAGTCATATGCATTTGAAAAATATTCCTTATTATTCTGAGGTTGTTGTTTCATTTTGAGAATGAAACATTTGCATTGTTTTCAGCCTGAGAAAAAACAAGAGACAAAAAAGGACACTGTGCAGTTTTATTTGGAATCCCTTATATTCAAAAAATGAAAAAGTAAAGGTCAGTGTGCTCAACACATGGAGAAAAGGGACAAAAATGAGGCTGGAGAAACAAGCAAGAACCAAATCACGTTGCGTCTTATAGACCAAAATAAGAATTGGGAACTTTTTCCTTAGGGTCATGGGGAAACATAAAAGACTTTAGGCATAACTAACATGAACAGATACATGTTTTAGAAAAAAATAACTAGTTGCAGAGTAGAGATCAGTTTTCTTGGAGAAAACTGAATGTGGAGGGTCCAGTTCATAGTTGCAATTGTCTTGGATATTAGAATAGGATGGTGATACTGTAAATGGAAAGAATATAGAATTTGAGAAAAATGTAGCAAGAAAAATGGCCAGGATTTGATGATGTATATGACATAGAAAGGGGTAAAAGTTAAGGAAATGTCAGGGTCAGCTTAACAAACCCAGTTTGGAAATGGGCTCCATCATGGCCACAGGAAATGCTGGAGGAGAAACTGACTTTAGGGATGGCAGGTGGAGATGGGTTCATGAGTGCTGCTTCCAGCATGGTAAGCTTGAATGAAACACCAAAACGAAGAAGTTTAACGGGCCCCACAGCAGAGACTCATCAATGTATAAATGTGTCGATAGTAGCTGAAGTGTGGGTGTGTAAATCATCCATGAAGAATGGCATCATAGGAAGTGTTCTCTGCAAAAGGGCGTTTCATATTATGCCACAGTCAAGAATACCACCTCACTGATAAATACCTAGTACATTAGACTTACCTGTTTAGAAAATGGGAAAGAATTTCAAAGGACAGTCTTAGAAATCCTCAATTATAAATAATGTATATGACAATGATGTGAATTAACACTAAGAATTTTATCAGAATAATTCAAATCTAGCTACTTTTTTTTTAAAGTCACATAAATTGACATGGGAAAAAGTACATTGAAAAGATCTTGATTATTTTTTATCTATTTTAATGTCTATATATTTGATATGCAGAACTTTATAAATCAAGTTGATATTGACTTCACAGATTACTAAAAAGTATTGTGAGTGTATATTACATTTTATTACAGTTTGACAACCCTTAAACAGTGGTGTGTGTGTCAGTTTATCTCTCCAAATTGAGTATAACTCTATTTGCACCAAGAGCCAGATTATTTGGTTATTTGAATCTTTAGGAATACTTTGCTCAATTCTGATTACATAACTCAGTAATACTTTTTAGTTTCTGGATAAAAACTATTAGAATTTTTAGTGTGTTAAATGGAAAATGATTTAGATGTGCCTTTTGACTTAATTTTATAAAGTTAAGAAAACAGCGGCCAGATGATCTCCTACTGTTAAAAAGAGATGCTGATGTGAAGTTGAGCAGTGAGAGACTTCTGAATAATAAAACATAGACTTTAACTTGAAGAATCAGAAATAATTATCTCACTACAAAAAGGAGAACATTTTATTAATATAAGTACATTTAATTTATATTACATTTAATACATGATAGGCACCATGAATAATTACTAAAGAATTGCACTCTTTAAGAAAAATGGAAAACTCTACCTTTACTTAGGCAAAAAAGAAAGTTCATCTTTGTGTACGCTATAAAGAGACCAAAAAGCAGGCTAAGAACAAATGACCAAGGAAGAAGGAAAATAACAATTACAAGAAAACGAAGTTGGAAGGAAAAAGGAAAGGTAGATAGAAAAGAAGGAAAGAATGGATGAAGGGTTCGAAGAAGAAAGGAAGGAAGGAGGAAAGAAAGGAGAAAGGGGGCAGGTAGGGGGGAGGGAGCAACAAAAGATGGAGAGATAGATGGAGCTAAAGAAGAAGGAAAAGAAAGAAAGGAATGATAAAAAAGAGAGAAGAAGGATAAAGGAGGGGGAAGCCTTTCTTCAAAAGATTATTTATTTATTTATTTATTTATTTATTTATTTATTTATGAGAGAGAATGCACTGCAAATGGGGGGAGGGGAAAAGGGAGAAAATCTCAAGCAGACTCCCCACTAACCTGGGAGCCCAACATGGGGCTTGATCTCACAACCCATGAGATCATGACCCTTGAGATCAGGATCTGAGCCAAAACCAAGAGTTGGATGCTTAACTCACTAAGACACCCAGGTGCCCTTCTTCAAAAGATTTTTTTAAAGGTTTGGTATTGCTTAGATTTAGTATTTCAGTTTGGTACTATGTGTTTCCATCCTCATTATACAAATTGTGTACCTTTTCAGATGCAAATAAAATTTGGGGGAAAAGAAAAATGTCAGGCAGTCTGCCAAATTCCTCACACTTAGAAATGACTCTCAACTACTAGTTAGAGTTCTGTTTAGCCTCAGAAGTCCTTGAGGGTTCGTTCTTATATTTCCATTCCTTCGAGATCTCCCAACTCTGGAGAGAAAAAATCGCTTAAGAAATTGTGGAAGGGGCTAGAACAAGCTAAGGAAATGCCTTATGATCCCAGATAGTTTTACAGACTAAAGCATGTCCCCAGACCTTTGTTTCCTTATTGTGAACATTCATGGAGTGTGGTGCAAGTCACTCTACAAAATTAATCAAGAGTGTTGTCTCTCAAATAATCTCCTTATTAGAACAATATCTATCCATTACTTTGAATATTCATGATACTCCAGTCTTCCTCAACAGTCCATTCAATCAATTAATAAATGATGTATGTGTGGCATGATCTTGTTGACACTGCAGTATATGATTATGTCTCCTGGGACATCCAATCCTTCTGCCTAGTAATTTAGACCCCAAGTTACAAGTAACATTGAAAGGGGCACCTGGGTGGCTCAGTCAGTTAAGCGTCTGCCTTTGGCTCAGGTCATGATCCCAGGGTCCCCGCATCGGACTCCCTGCTCAGCCCCTCTCCCTCTGCCCCTCACCCTGTTAGTGCGCTCTCTCTCTCTTTCAAATAAACAAATAAAATATTTTTTTAAAAAAAGTAACTTTGAAAGAGAATTTATATATCATCATAATTTATAACACATTTATAAATAATATCCATTTAATAAAGGCATTATAGTTAGAGACATGACAAAATTTTAATAAGTATAAATTTTTTAGTCTTGAATCATAAAACATAAAAGTAGAGCAAGCTGAAATTTTACCTAATAACTAAATATTTTTCCTTCATTCTGAACTCCTCTCTCTCTGATGTCAGAAAACATATTTTCAATGTTTAGACCAAGCTATTGATTTCTTGAAAAACAGAAGTTTCATGTTCTAGTCACAGTATGATTTAGCAATTCTAAATCTGGCCTATTCACCACGCTACTCCACCTTTTCTTTATCCCAAGATACATTTATGTGCTTAGACTATCTAAAATAGAAGATTAGTCACAGTTGACCCATAAGCGCGGGCAAGCCTCGGTTAGTCCCCTAGGCTCCCCCGCAGATGCCGGCAAGCACCTAAATGTCTCTGTGGTGGCGCTCCTGGGATCACCTGGACCGTGATCCACTTTAGTGAACGACAACCGTGCCCTTTCAGACTTCTCTGACATATCTGATCGTCCTTCAGATGGAAGCTCACTCCTTACTCTTCTTCTTCTACTTCGTAGTCACACAAATCACTCTAAAAACATTTCGCTTATCCGAGGGATCGTTTATGACCGGTAGTCAGTTAATACCTCCAAGAACTTCTGCTGTACACAGCGGGAACGTTTGAGCCGTGGAGAACCGGTGGGTTCTTCTCCAACAGTCTCCCAAATGGTTCTGCCACTCCAGCCCTGTACCCCTCCCACAGTGTTCCCCTCCTTCACAGTGAACTTGCATCTCCCGCTACTCCGGGCGCTCGGAAACTCCCACGAGGACTGTAACTTACTTATTTTGCTTTGGTTTGCTTCTTCCTGGTAATTCACTATCCCTACTCCCTCAACCACTCTTTCCCATTTCAACGCTGGAGATCTAAGTGAGGGTACTCAGAAGAGACAAACAAAACAGAATACACCAGAAGTTATTGCTATGTCTGAGTCCCTTACTGCTAGTTAAAGAGACAGAACACAGTAACCAGGGGAGAGCTAACCTCTGTGAAGAAAAACAAGATAGAAAAATCAAGACATGTAGCGTAGGTGAAATGGTCTTTTTTTTATGTGTCCTCCACATGAGTCCCCCCTTGAGCTGTCAAGTAGTATCTAGTGGTTTGGACTGGTTGAGAATGGCTAAGCATACCAGCTGCTCCTTAACATTCTTCTAAGAAACTGTAGGGTAACGTTAACTTGAAAGCACACAATGTCCTTGTGAACAGGAGCCGAGAGCGCAGTTTCATTGTGAGAGTCTGTTTGAACCCACGGGAGAATCCGTAACATGTGAAAAGATCCATAACGTGTTGCCCACAAATTGATAGCAGCTGAAGTTACAGATTATAAAGATAAAGGAGAGGAATCAGACTTTTTTTTTTTTTAGAAGGTTAGTGCAGGAAAAAAAACCCAAAACCTAAAGAACATCTGCCATGTTCCCTTTTTAAGGATAAGGAAAAGTTCCAGGGAGATGAAGTGATGGGCCCAGACACAAATGAATTGACTACAAGTTAATAGTGTAACAATGAAGAGCCTCTTAGATTCTCATGTCAACCCTGTTGCTACCATATCTTCTCCATGGACGCAGTGGACCCTGAAACCTAATCATTTTTATACATTATCATTAAGGAATTGCAAAACAGATTATTGTCGTCTGTCCTCACCCTCATTACTGTGTTAAATATGGGTTGAGAAAAAAAATATTGATGGAAGTATTTGCTCATTGCCTACCAGTTGCTAGATGCCAGGTTAGGCTTTTGGAGGTAGGACGGGTGCAGAGAGCTTTAAAAGAATTCATTCCATGAATAGCTTTTCCTTTATTTGGGAGGTAAGAAATTGACAGCTAGAAAACAAATGTTCAAGAAAGTAAAGGGAAAATCCTAAATCGGTATGTTCTGTAGTTCCTGCCACTGAAATTCAGAGAGGACTGACACTGCTGTGATTGCAAGTGTGTTGGAAGATGTTGCGAACAACTTAAGATCCCTGTAGTCTGGAAGGCTCCTAGAATTCAGATAAGCAGCGGTCTGGATATAAAGGTGGCTTTATGAGTAAGGAGTGACACATGCCCAGCCTCTCTTACTAAGCCTGCTAAAACCCTGACACGTGTGGACTCATCCATGAATGTCAAATGGCAGCGTATAAGAAAATTTTTTAAATGTCACAGCTTGAACCTAAAAACTAAATAGAAAAACAATGAGAGAGTGCAGAGGACATTTTTGGACTGGATAATATGAGACCTGGCTAGAATATTGCCTCAGAGGAGAGAATCTTTTATGCAAAGGCACTGACAAGCTCTACACGGCAACACTGGGTATTCATATCGCCTAGACAAGATCACTAGAGGACAGTCCCCTTCTATTCCCTAGGTCCATTTAAGCAAATGACAGAGGAATTCTTTTGTGTACTAGGAGAAAGGGCATTTTAGTGGCTGCAGAAATACGTGGGGAATAAATTTTATCTCAGAATGACTGCAGAAATGCCCAAAGCAAGGGAAAACTAAAAGTCGACCGGCTGTTCTGGTTTACCTTTGGAAAGCAAAAGAGCTTGCAAGCGCTCTTCTCTTGTGTGCCTGCGCTTTCTTGCTGTCTTTTTTGCTGTAGCTCTCACTCCTCCTTTGTTCCTTCTCATTTCCCCTTCATTCTTTATTCCTTTCTCATAAATTTATGAGGATTATGTAATAATGGAAATTATATAGTGCTACCATCAAGGTAAATGCACATAAATGCCCAAAGAGAAAACAGGAGGGAGAGTACAATATAGCAGCAAGGATAGAGGCGTTCTTTGCAGAAACATCTGAATGCAAATTATGATTCACCTACATTCTATTTGTGCGACTGGAGGCAAGTTCATTAATTTCTTTGAGTTTTCTATTTAACATCCGTAAAACAGAAATTATAAGCCTCTCACAAAGGATGGTTACAAGGGGCCTAATGCAGTTCTGAGCCAGTACAGTAATAAAAAAATTTAATTTTCATACTTACCTCCTCTCCAGAAATCAATAAATATGTCATATTTTCTCTTCTCCAGTATAAGCAGGGTAGATACTTGTGAAAGTTCGCTATGTATTAGATGTAAGTGAAGTGTTGCATTCTTTAACTAATCCACTGACATCATGGTTGAAGTATAAATGTTTTCAGTGTGCATTAACTCATTCAAAGCTAACTCATTTTGTATCAGTGAGACTGTTTTCTGAGACCCTCCATTTTTTATTTTATTTTATTTTACTTTATTTTATTTTATTTTATTTTATTTTTAAAGATTTATTTATTTATTTATTTGACAGAGAGAGAGACAGCCAGCGAGAGAGGGAACACAAGCACGGGGAGTGGGAGAGGAAGAAGCAGGCTCATAGCAGAGGAGCCTGATGTGGGGCTCGATCCTAGAACGCCGGGATCACGCCCTGAGCCGAAGGCAGACGCTTAACCGCTGTGCCACCCAGGTGCCCCCATCCATTTTTTATTTTAGAAAAGAATGAAAACATGCAACTATTTTGAAATGGGCAAATAGGCGTTTGAACTAAACCCACACATCTCAGATTTTAGGGAAATATGTGAATATTTTTGAAAGCCAAATTTAATTTTCCAAACATGCTTTGCCCAAGGTACTCCAAATTAGAAAAACAATGTCTGTTATTTTATGACTTCACTCTGAGTAAAAATAAAACCAAGAGTAATATTGTCAGCACCAAGCAAAAAGTTTTAAATAGTCTTGTGAGAAATTTATATTGTGGAATAATGAGTCCCCAATACTTTCTTTTGTATGATGAATTTTTGTTAACTTTTAGAAAACTTAGATATGGAATTTCATCACCAATAAAGAATATAAAGTGTCAATGTCCCTAGAGCTTTGCAGTTACTGGTATACTTTACATTCAGGCTGAGGGTCAAAGCAGGAAGAACTGAGAAAGAAAATTAAGCAGAAAAGAAAATCTGAAAAAGAAAGGAGGCAAATGTTTATATGTATCTATTCAATTCACTTTATCCAGGCAACCAAAAATAAATAAATAAAGCGATGGTAATATTTTCAAATTGAACTATATTTGAAAGGAAACAAATTTACATTAAAATGGGAAACAATGCAGCTGTCAGTTTGTCATTCTTCATCTGGAATTAGATATCCATGAATTGAATAAATGAAATTCTCTGATGAAATTAAATCAACCACGTTTCTTATGCCTCCTTAAACAAATTCTACCACAAAATACAGAAATCTCATTATGCTAACCCTGGCTACACTTTGCTTCAAGCTCTAAGGTGGTACATATCTTTCTAAAGTATTAAAAACTGAATCTACAACTTAAAGTCAGCATGAGAATAAAGACCAAATGACTGTGAATTGAATAGAATATTTCAGAATAATATCATTTTTCAAAAGTCTTTCTTTTATTGTACTTGTGTATGCCCTTAAGTTGATGTACATAGAAGTGACCTACACTGTGAATAGTAATGTCTTGATATTAACCATCACTTAGCCCGTGTCTTCTTTCTCTTTTTCATACTCCTCCTTTTTCTCTTTCACTTTCTCTTTCTATTTCCCTTTACTTATTCCTTCAGCACTTAGTGAACACCCGCTCACCTCTAGGCAGAAGATAGGTGAGAAAGTTATGCACTTTCCCTGTCGAGATTTATTTTTCTACTACACACATATTTTTTTAAGATTTATTTATTTATTTATTTATTTATTTATTTATTTATTTGAGAGAGAGAGTGCAGAGGGGAGGGAAAGATGGAGGGTTTCAAGCAGACTCCCCACTGAGCACAGAGCCAACTTGGGGCTAGATCTCATGACCCATGAAATCATGACCTGAACCAAAAGCAAGAGTCTGACGCTTAACCGAGTCACCCACGTGCCCCCAAGTTTTCTATTAATGCAGGGACTCTTTTGGACTTGTTTCCAAAAACAGTTTATGAGCTTACAAGGAAATGACACCCATAGGTTGCATTTGATCAAAACCTTATACCCTAACTTGACTCTATGTGTATTTTGGATCTTTCGAAAATTAAGATGCATCATTAAAGAGCAGAGATTGTCCAACTTAGACATTATTAAAGGTAATGTACATTTGATCCTGAATACCATTCTATGTAAATCATTCGTAAAAATAGAAGTCTAAATGTATTATTCAAATAACTGATATTGTGTGCTGAATAATTATATCTCAATGAATTCTATCTTACTCCTCTGATCATCTGTCTTTCTCAAAATCAAGGAAAATACTAGCAATAATAACTTAGGGACTTATTATCATGTTTCTTTTTTAATTAAGCATCTTCAAATTCACCCAAACTCGACTCATTCAAGCAGGTGGCCATAGAAACTCTCTCTTTGCTCTTCTTAACCTCTCCATCCTTTTTCAATCAGCTGCTGCCATATATGGTCCTTTGTTTCCAGACTATAACTTTTCTGCCCTGAAATCAGGACAGCCCAGATTATGTGGAGGAAGGATGGGAAGGAGGGAGGAGAACAAAGCTTTAGAGCTACTGCTTTTCCAGTTTTTCATACCCAGGTCATTTCTCCAGATATCTCAAAATATCCAAAATAGACCTTTTCCTGTTATTCAAGTCAAAATCATCACCTCAGTCTCACAAGCCAATGGAGCTTAGGCTGTGAAGACTCTCAATTTGGGTTCTCTCAACACACTACAGCTTCGTTTGCAGAATGCCTCCTCTTCCTCGAGTGTTTGATGCTCTACTTATTGCCAACACCTTAAACCACGGACTAAAAGGGCTTGGGGACTATGGTTTTTCTTAGCATGTATTGTTGTTGTTATTTTATTTCTAAAAATTATTTTTCAGTTAAATTATTGTTGACCTACAAACTGCTTTTAATATTCACTCCTTAAAAAAAAAACAACCACTCCTTCAAAAATTTCATTGAAATGACAAGGGCTTTTATAAAAATAAAATTAAGTCCAAACTAACATTGGACGGCCTGGAAAATTGCAACGCAGTTACAAGACTACAAGATTAGAAGCAGTTGGAGACGAGAAAGAAGTGAGTCAAGAGGAGTCCACTGGGCAGATGGAGAAGGCTATAATCAGCTACATGCACTTGCCCAGTGCCACAGCCCTAGGCGGCGACCGGCTCTGTCTTTATGGTACAGTCAGGAAGTAGAAGACTGCCATAGAAGACTAGCAGGTTGGACTTTGTGGAGAGAAAGATGGCCCAAAGGGCCAGAAAACCTATGACGACGATATCAGATGACAAGATACCTGCACGCCCTAAAGAAAAGCCTTACCTCTTCTCCATGCCGACACCTCGAATCAACAAGAAGGCTGATGCTGAATAAAAGCATAGAGGTAAAGGATACAAACAAGAACTTCACCAAAAAATTGCCAGTAAAAATGAGCGTTAGTTCAACGATGGGAGCATGATATTGCTACTACTACTATTTTCTTTATATATACATTAGAATTTATTAGTGCCATACATGGTGCTACTATATCGTAGGCATAGATTCATGTAATTATCTCAACATCATAGGTATTATTATCTCCATTTTATAGATAAGGAAAGTGAAGTTTAGAGATTTGATTTTTTTTATTTTTTATTTTTTTGAGAGAAAGCGAGAAGAAGAGAGAACACAGAGGGGGAGGGAGAAGCAGACTCCCCTGCTGAGCAGGGGTTCAATCCCAGGCCCCCGGAATCATCACCTGAGCCAAAGGCAGACACTTACCCCACTGAGCCACGCATGTGCCCCAGGAAAGCGAAGTTTAGAAAATTATAGTACCTTCACCAATTTCTTACAGCAAATACATGAGAGAGCCACAGTTTTTGTCTGACTCCAGGATATTTATTTTTAATAATTAAGATTTAGCTTTGAATTTCCAATGAGAACAATAATATAAAAATTTCCATTTATCAAATTGACAAAGATTTAAATGACAATGTCAATATTAGCTAGACTGGTGAGTGTGTAATTTTATGGAACACTTTCAGCAGATAATCTGACAATGATTTGATGCAACCTAAATGTGCATCAAAAGAGGAGTGGCCAAATAAATTTTTGGTTGTTACATATAATGAAATACTATGCAGTATGTAAGTCTTTAAAAATTTGAGGCATAAAACTACTGACATAAAACTACTACTGACATAAAACTGTATCCAGATACTACAGACTGTATGTTTGTGTCCCTCAAAAATTCATATGTTGAGATCCTAAACCCCAATGTGATGGTATCAGGAAGTGGGGCTCTGGGTAGATGATTAGGTCCAGGGGTCCAAGTCCTCATGAATGGAATTAATGCCTTTATAAAAGAGATCCCAGAAGGTTCCTTTGCCCCTTCCACCATGTGAAGACAGCCCTCTGTGAACCAGGAAGCAGGCTGTCTTCAGTTACCAAATCAGCTGGCATCATGATCTTGCACTTCCCAGCCTCCAGAACTGTGAAAAAGAGATATTTGTTTTTTAAGCCACCCAGTCTTTGGTATTTTTGTTATAGCAACCGAACAGACTAAGATACCGGGATATAATGTGAAGTAAAAAAGCACATCGCATTATATGTAGTAAGATCATATTTTTAAAGATCGTATGTATAAGTGTATCACATATGTGCACATATATTTATCTACACATCAAACTGTTGAATTCCGTAACAGGCATCACAGGTGCAAAGTTTTTTTTTCTATTAAGACATCTAGAGTAACCCAGGTATATAATTAATTGATTATACAAATTCTACTTGCTGTTATTTTTGTTGGTAGTGGCAGAGGGCAGAAAGGGTGAATGAAATGCTAACATATAATTGTGAATATCTATCTTCTTTTGCAGGAAATAGTTTGGTAACGTTACATATGACTTTTACAACCATCTTTACTATTTTCATTTTAGTATGCAATATGTGTGTGTGTGTGTATGTGTGTGTGTGTACTTATTAAATAATTGTAACATCAGGAATCAAGAAATAAGTATTATTATCAGAAAGTCCCCAGTTCTCATTGGTCTGAGAATACAAATAAACTCATTTCCACATTAATGTCTGAAACTCAGCAGTTTCTAGACCCTACATGTTTATAAGTAAAAGAGTCCCTTGCGAAATCTTTTTCAAAAGAAGTCTCTGGTAGCTAGCAAGAATTTCTCGTGGGTGATCTAAGTCAATGCCTGAACCTGAGCTTCATAAACTACTGACTAATGAATCTTTCTTTCCAATGGCTCCATTCAGGGCCCTGAAACCTGGCCTCAGGGGTTCAACTCCCCCATCCTGAGGCTGCCAGACTTGATGTATGGGGATCTTGATTTTTTTTTTTTAAGTGTTTGATTTTTTTTTTTTTTTAAGGCTGCCTTAGTCTGCCTGGGCTGCCATTCAAAAATACCATAAACCAAATGGTTTAAACAACAGAAATGTATTTTTTTACAGTTCTGGAGGTTGGTAAGTCCAAGATCAAGGTGCCGGCCAGTTCGGTTCCTGGTGAGAACTCACTTCCTGGCTTGCAGATGGCCACCTCCTGGTTTTTATGTGGTACTAAGTTGCTTAGTTCTCATATAATAGAGAGACAAAGAGAGGGAGCACTCGCTCTGACGTCTCTTCCCCTTCTTATAAGGGCACCAGTCCTAGTGGATTAGGGTCCCATCCTGTGACCTCATTTAACCTTATGACTTACAATCCTTACCTCCAAATACAGTCACATTGGGGACTGGGGCTTCCACATATGAAGTTGAAGGGGACGCAAACATTCAGTCCATAACACAGACCACATTTGGAAGTGGTGATTTGAAGTCACTTTGGAATCTGAAATAGAAAATGAAAGTGACTTTAAAGAAATATAATCATAAGGGTCAATATTATGGCCATGTCTGGGCTTCAATTTTGACCGTGCCTTTTCTTCCAATTCAAAATGGAAAAAAAAGATAAAAAATATTTCAAGATACAGTATACTGAAAAGATCCATTTTAAAGTCAATAGAATTCCTTGGCTTTTCTCTTTTTTCACTTTCCCAAATACACTTAAACTCTGGAATCCCAAGAAATCATTATTTTGAGGTATTTCTGAGAGTTTTCTGATATTTTTCATGCTCAGAGCTCTAATACATATAATCAGTCTTCATACAAAAAAATGACCCTCAAAATTTGTCCAAAGGATTGAATTTCAAGCTCAATATAGAATTTTTTATCCATTTTAACTTGCTCTCTAAACTTGTTCTCTAAAACTAATGGGCTGTTTTACCAAATTTAACTAGTTTTCTCTCACTTTGTTCTTTTAATTTGCTTGCAAATTGTTTAACCACTGTGTGTACACACGCGAAAACAGAAGAAATCAAACAGGGTAAAGCAAAAACCATTTTACATGCCCTAGAATTTTTCCAGACACCCTAAAGGATTTGTGTATGAGAGAAGAAAAAAAATGTGTTTGTGTTGCTTGGAAGTAGTTATGGTAGCAAATTCAAGCCAAATAAGTCGCTCTCCGTCTCTTCTCATTATGTGAGGGCCAAGAACATTTTTTAAAAAGACATATCTTGTAGAGAAGAGTCTCTTCTTTTCTCCTCATTATTTTAGCAACAGATCTCATTTTCCCGTGGTGACTGTGGGAGTGTGACCATGTAGTTACCTACCACTGCTCATTATATTTCAGCTTAATAGGAGCAGGGATAATTTCAGCCTTGCTGCGGGATGATTGTAAATGTGCTTATTATCTGCGTCTTCTGTGAATTTGCAGGAGTACACAGTGTTCCAGCTCTTGTTTTCTTTGTCAGCAGGAAAAAATATCTTTTGTTTGTTTGTTCTTTTTCCACCTTCTTTAGGTGTAAGGTTAGGTTGTTTGTTTGAGGGGTTTTTTTGCTTCTTGAGGTCAGAAAGAATATTTTATGGTCCCTGTTTATGTAAATTCTAATGGAATGAGAAAGCCAGCTCTTGCTACAAAAAATTGGTTGCATCTGAGATTAAAAAATGTATCCTCCAAATTAAGAAAGTCATAAGACTTTAATAACAGACTAGGTAAAGGACATTAGCATTTTCTTTATCTCCAGAATTATGAAGGTATGCCCTTGATTCACAACAAATATGCTTTTATTTTTCATGTTATGTGCCTAGGAACTTCTCTGTAAAATAACCATTTAAAATATTATTTTCCTACGCTTTTTGAATCATGATCATCTTTTAGAATTCACATCAATTCTTACATATCAAAATAGAAGCAATTTAGTACCATATGTATTTAAAGTACTCCCTCTTGGGGCTCCTGGGGTGGCACAGTAGGTTAAGCTTCTGACTCTTGGTTTCAGCTCAGGTCGTGAGCTCAGGGTCATGAGATTGAGCCCTGCATCTAGTCCCCCGTCAGGATCCATGTTCGGTGCAGGGTCTTCTTAAGACTCTTTCTCCCCCTTCTTTTGCCCCTCCCCCCAAATAAATAAATAAATCTTTTAAAAATTAATTAATTAATTAAAGTATTCCCTTTAGGTCTCTCTTACTGAAACCATAAGGAGGATAATATTCCCTACTGAATATCATTTGTTTTAAACTAAGAATATAAATCCAAATTCTTGTCTAGATCCATGCCTTTCTAGACTTCCAGTGAATTTGAGACTGAAGGATAAAAATACTGCAATCTGCTATGGTCACTGGCACATCTCCAGCCCAGAGCACAGAGCCTGGCATACAAAATTAATTTTAATTAATTAATTAATTTGTTAATTAATTAATGACCTCATACTATTTCTCTTCTGAATTTACTCAGTGTCGACCAATACTAACAAAAACACCAGGAAAATTTTAGGCAGGATAAAAACAATCTAGTGGTCACAAAATGCTAAAGAATTTAGATAGAATCAGGTAGGTTAAGATAAACCCTAAAGAAGATAAATCCTCAGAACTCAGTGATGCACACCTCGAGATACGCAAACTTTAAAAGAAAATATGTATTTCAGTCATTGTGCTTTTAAATAAAAATGCATTTCCATAAGCAAATACTCACCATTTTAGCTTCATTATGAAGCAGTATTTCCAAAATTTGGCAAAAAGGTTTTTGTTTGTTTGTTTTGGGTTTTTTGGTTTTTTGTTTGTTTTTGCTCTCTACCTGCTCTTCTGCCCAAAGGCATTTTTCCCTTATTGAAAACGCACTTACAATATAGTGTTCATTCAGAAAAATGGTCTCAGCTATTCTTGTACTCTACAGGCTCTGGGAATTCTGTTTCATCTGGTTTGTTTTAATCTATTTGGACAATTTGCATATAGTTGTATAGGAATAGAGAAGGAGGCCGTCCAGAATGAGACCCATTTCATGTGGAAACAGCTTTCTCTACAAAAAAAAAAGCCATTTCACTGCCTTAGCTCTAGACTCATTCATTTGTCACCTACACTCATATCTGGTTTATGGCTTTGTTTCTCAGTTCATTCATCACCCAGTCACTTGTTTTATGTCTCAAAGTCTCAGTCCATTTATGTGAGTGAGCTGAGGGCCCATAAATCTGAAGAATTTTGCACCTGAGTGACTTCTCCATCTCTTGGCTGCGCAGGTTGAAATATTTTAGTCCTTCAAGACATAAACTTTATATTTACAATGGGAAGTAGTTATGCGCATCAGTAGCTGAGCAAGGGAGAGGTCTGTTGTCGGCCCAAACGTGTACCAACATCCATCTTTATCTAGGCTTTGGTAAGATTTCAAGCATCCCAAGTTCCAAGTTTTCTAATAACAATGCAATTTGGATTGTTTTACTTTATATCCACCTATTTTTTTTTCTTTTTTCACTGTTTCCATTTAAGAACAGAAAGACAGGGGTGCCTGGGTGGCTCAGTCGGTTAAGCGACCGACTCTTGATTTCAGCTTAGGTCATGATTTTAGGGTTGTGAGATTAAGCCCTGCCTGGGGCTCCTCACTTAGCAGGAGTCTGCTTCTCTCCCTCTGCCCCTTCCTCTGCTCTGCATGCTTTCTCTAAATCTCTCTCTATCTCTCTTCTCTCTCTCTGAAATAAATAAATCTTAAAACAACAAAACAAAACAGAAAGACAATGCAATACCTCAAAATGCCTATTGCTTTCCAGTGATGAGGAAAGAGGACCAGAGAAGGAAGAGGACCCAGCAGCCCTCAAACAACAACATGACACAGGAATGTCAAGCAGGACATCAGTGGCTACTCAGTGTCTCCCCACTCACAGTGAGACACAGCCTTTTGCTTAGATGCTGTGAGCCTGCCTCAAAACTTTTTCTGAGAGTTTGGTGATGAAACAGGATGAGTTGCTTGGGTTCTGACTGGTGATAATAATCAAGACAGCCCACACTTGATGGAGGGACCACCCACCGACTGACACTCTCTCAGAGAGTCAGGTCTCTGACCGACAGAAGAAAACCACCGGGTCCCGATGCCAGCTGCTGTAGCAGTCCCCTCATTAGCTGTCACAAGAAGGTCTCCTCACTGCCACTGACGCTGGGAATAGTGAGGTAGTGACAGGCAGGCAGAGGCTACTGCTGGAGTCAGTAAGAAGCAGCGAGACAGTTTCAAAGGGACAACCTGAACAAATGTTGTTTTAAAAATCTATGGACACTTGTGACAGAATGCTATTTTATTATAAGTTTGAGAGAGAGTGAAATAAAGTCAGTTATTAACTTTCTTTTGCCATCCTTGCGCTTCTGGGAGCCTCCAGAACCCTGCTTTGTATCTGGAACTAAGAAAGCAGAAATTTATTTACATACCTGAGGCTGTGAATCTGGACAATAAAAAAATGCCTATAGAACCTAATTTGTCCGTTAGTTCTCATGTTTGTATAGGAAAAACAAAGTGGGGCACCTGGGGGGCTCAGTCGGTTGAGCATGTGCCTTCGGCTCAGGTCATGATCCCAGGGTCCTGGGATCAAGCCCCAGGTCAAGCTCTCTGCTCAGTAGGGAGCTGGCTTCTCCCTCTGCCTGCCACTCCCCCTGCTTGTGCTCTCTCTCTCAAATAAACAAATAAAATCTTTAAAAGAAAAAAAAGCATTTTGTAAATTTATAAGCTCACGAAAAACTTCATATTTTAGGAAAACTAAAATTAAAGCAAACAAAAGTTCCTTCAATCACTTTCTTGACAGTATCTAGTCCCTCAAATGGCCAACAAAGGAAGTCCTCAGAGGCCAAAGAAAAAGAAAGAGAGGCAGCAACACCAGTGTTTAGATGCACCATTTCCATTTATTTGCAGTGTTAGAAATGACAGCTACTTGTCTATAATTCAGTCATGGTGCAACTAGAGAAGCAGAACTGTGAATAAGCATATAATAAGGGTTCTGTTATAAGTAATTGGCTTATACAGTTGTGTGGACCTTCTAAACAGATCCAAAATCAGTAAGGCAGGTGTTCAGAAACGGAAGATCATGAGCAGGAACTCCATGAGCACCAGGTGAGGCTGATTCCAAAAGCAATCGAATGGAAGAACACAAACACAGAACTCAAATTCCAAACTCAGGGTGTGAGATCATCAAAGGCTCTGGGCTGCTTATAAAGGCTCACCTGATTGGGCCAGGCCCACCCAGGATAGTCTCCTTTTTGATTAACTTAAAATCAGTTGATTAGGGGCTCTAATCATCTCTACACAATCTCTTCACAGCAGCACCTAGATTCACGTTTGATTGAATAATGCGGAATTATAGTTCAGCCTAGCTAAATGGACCATTAAAAAGCTATCACTTCCAGGATGGTTGAACTTCTTTGGAAAAATCATTAGCCCTCCAATTCTTGGGAGTCCTTCTGATTGTAAATTCTAAGATCATTTTTTATTTCTACTGTAAAAGGCAGTGAAAATACTCCCCACTGACTCCTGTCTGGAAGCTATCGTGGGGCTAGTGTGCTAAGCTCCTAGGCACCAGGGCATTTTCAGATGGAGGCTAAGGACAAATAAACTTGAAGTTTTCAAATGTATTTCTGGTTTAGCTTGGTCTCTAATGATTAACAGATCATTGAAAATGACCACAGGGGAAAAAAAAAATCCACGGTTTGGCCTAAGGATTTTTGCCTGCTAAGAAACTCAGAACGCAAGTGAACACAATCCTTTGGCTGGCAAGCCCTGCCTGGAGGCCCACTACAGGCGGTTATCGTGGGCTAACGCCACACTGCCTGGAAGCTAGACTACAATTTCACACACACATAGTCATCAATATCATGTGATCACCTAAGGACTTTCATACAAGAGTTGAGCTCCCTTCCCACTAAGGATGTTTTTTCCTGTTTTGTTTTGTTTTGTTTTGTTTTGTTTTGTTTCAAGGGAGGAAAGGTTCTCCATCTCACTCCTGCTCCCGCTCCCACTCTCTCTCAATCATCTCTTTTCCTTTCCTTTCTTTTCAGAATGGTACAAACTTAAGTCAAGAGTGCTTTCAATCGGGGCGCCTGGGTCGCACAGCGGTTAAGCGTCTGCCTTCGGCTCAGGGCGTGATCGTGGCGTTATGGGATCGAACCCCACATCAGGCTCCTCTGCTATGAGCCTGCTTCTTCCTCTCCCACTCCCCCTGCTTGTGTTCCCTCTCTCGCTGGCTGTCTCTATCTCTGTCAAATAAATAAATAAAATCTTTAAAAAAAAAAAAAAAAGAGTGCTTTCAATCAAGTCTCCCACCCGAGAAGAAAATATCCAACATGTTTGCCAGAGCTCTTTCTTCTCTCTTCTCTTTTCAGGAAGGAAGGGGGAATCTCCAAGGAGCTTGGAGCTAGGAAAATGAATTTAAGTAAAAATTAAAACAAATGTCAAAAAGTAAGAAGGAACTCAAGAGCAGGGCAAGGAAGTCAACCACATCTTTATCTTCTATTTTTTTTAACCTTATGAACTAAATATAAATTGAAGATTTGGGGGGGAAACGTATAGGAAAAGAAACACCAGTTTGTCAAAGGAATGAGGAATGATTCTTTTTTATTTTTAACAGTATTCTTTTTTTTATAAGAATATTTTTTTATTATATTATGTTAGTCACCATACAGTACATCCCTGGTCTTTGATGTAAAGTTCGATGATTCCTTAGTTGCATATAACACCCAGTGCACCATGCAATACGTGCCCTCCTTACTACCCATCGCCAGCCTTTTTTTAAAACACAGAAAACAGAACTAGAACACATCAGATTCTTCATCTTTTCTTTACATTTTATCGAGATCCTTTGTTTAGGAAAACTGTAGAAGTTAGTAACTGCCACAGCAAATAGCAAGCAGTGGCACCTGTCTATTTGCATAGATCCTTGCTTTATGTGGCACCAAAATGCTCTGCTCTGCATCTCTGCATAAACTCGCCGGAAAAAAATCCTGCAGATTTTAGGTCACAGTTTGCTTTCCTCCATTTTCTTTAACAATTCAGAATTCTTACAGAAACTTTTATTATCCTTAGAGTCTTGTTCAAGTAGATCAGTCTGAATGGTGCTGGGGGGATGTGTGGTAGGGGACAGGCAACTGTAGTGGAGGGTTGTTAAGCAATCTACGGGACACAGGTTAACCTGGTCGGTTTTGAGCATTAACTATTGCTAGATAAACTTGCTCTTTTCATTCATGTTAATGGATAGACCTTTGTTTTAAATGTGACCATGTGGGGTTCAAATGGGTATTCTGCAAGAATGTAAAATTTAATCCCTGGGAGCCTGGGTGCCTCAGTCACTTAAGTGACCAACTGTTGATTTCAACTCAGGTCATGATCTCAAGGTCGTGAGACTGAGCCTCACATCGGGCTCCACACTCAACAGTCTGCTTCTCTCCCTCTCCCTTTGCCCCTCCCCTTGTGCTTTCTCTCTCTCTCTCAAATAAATCTTTAAAAAAAATGTAGTTGATCCCAGTGATCTCTGTATCATGTGGAGTGATGTCAGGAACAATAAACTGAAGTCAAAAAATAAATATCAATCTGGACATTGAAGTTTTTCATTCCCATCTGCAGGTTTCATCAAGCTCCTTTACCAGTTTCCTGCTGATTGCTATCTTAGCTCTAGGGCTCTATTTACAATTTCTTTTGCCTTATTTAGTCTACATTTTAAAACAAGCAAAATTTCAACTATAGTTTATTTGCTTTGCTGAATCCCAGAGCCCTATGTTAAAACATAACTTGTAAGACCTGAGGATAGTGGCATGACAGAACTGCATTCTCAATCAGTGGTTTGTACATATTTTACCCCATAGCTTTAAATGTTATACCACAGATTCCATTGGTTAAATGAACAATGCAATGCAAAAAATTACAGAACTAATGTGTCATTTATGTTTTTTGGGGTTCAATGGTCTTGATTTTTGGACTTCAAATAAAATTATGCTGCACTGATTTCCACTACTTTGTGCAAAGTTGTCTGTGTCTTCAAATACTGGCCTTCAAATATGGTTGATGATGTTAAACTCCCTCGCTTGTTTTTTGGTTCCTCATTGTAACTTTTGGTGATGAGGATAAGATCTTGATCATAAAGAACTAGACAATATAAAGCAGTGAAAGTCTATGTATTTACAGACTATGGAACTTCTGCTTCTGGGAAGATGGAGTAGATGCATTTTTACTGATTTTTCTCACGATTACAACTAAAAATCCTGGACATTGTATATAATACAATCATAAGAAGATTCTGAAAGGTGGAGAGAAGAAGGCAGATCAGCTAGGGAGGGGGAGCCTAGCAAGACAGAAAACTTTTAGATAATAATCACTCTACCAGCAAAAAAAGAAAGAAGGAAGGAAGGAAGGAAGGAAGGAAGGAAGGAAGGAAGGAAGGAAGGAAGGGAGGGAGGAAGGAAGGAAGGAAAAAAGAAAAAAAAAATATGGCCAGAAAAACCCAGTGGGTATCTAGACTTGCCCCACTGCAGGTTGTAACAAAGAGCTCTTAACTCCCCTCTCCCATCTGTACCATCACCTGAGTGTTATCAGATAAGGTCAAGTAAGAAGCTTGTACATTCATTTCTGCTGGAAGGCCAACAAGAGCCTGAATCTCGATGTCAGTGGAGACCATGTACAGAGCCTAGATTTCCACTTCAAAGCAGCAGTAACAAGGTGCCTCTCCTTTTTTCTACTGTGGGGTCAGAGGAGGCTTAGTGTAAACTAAGGACTTTAACCACTGCCCAATGGTAACAAGATCCCAAGCACCCATGGTATAAGTCAATGCCAAGGAGATGAAAGGAACTTCTATCCCTCTCAGCCAAGGAGGCATCAGTGGAGGCATAGTGGTTAGCCAGAACTTCTGTCCTCACCCACAAATAATGAGAAACCCCTCCCCTTTGTTGTCAAGAGTAGCCAAGTGCGGAATCTGCACTTCTCACATCTGGTAGTAATGAGACAGCACCCTACCCTTCCTCTACCAGAGTCGCTTCAGAGAAAGCATACTAAAAAAGAAGATCTTGATAAGATTCAGAGACTCATACATAATATATAAAATAGCCACATTTAAGTTGAAAATCACTTGTATACCAAAGCTAGGAGGATCACACACTGAACGAAAAGTATACAATAGATAGATGTCGGCTCTGAGATATCAGATTAGGAATACCTGACAGACAATTTAAAGCAGTCATCATTTTTTTTAATGATTTTTTATTATATTATGTTAGTCACCATACAGTACATCCCCGGTTTCCGATATAAAGTTCGATGACTCATTAGTTGCGTATAACACCCAGTGCACCATGCAATACGTGCCCTCCTTACTACCCATCACCAGCCTATCCATTCCCCCACTCCCTCCCCTCTGAGGCCCTCAGTTTGTTTCTCATAGTCCATTGTCTCTCGTGTTTCATTCCCCCTTCTGATTACCCCCCTTTCTTTATCCCTTTCTTCCCCTACCGATCATCCTATTTCTTATGTTCCATAGATAAGAGAAATCATATGATATTTCTCTTTCTCTGTAAAGCAGCCATCATTAAAATGATACAGTGAGCTATCACCATTGTGCTTGAAACAAATTTAAAAAATAGAGATTCTTAGCAAAGAAATAGGAAGACTTGGCAAAAAGAAATATAGAAGATATAAAAAAGAACCAAATGAAACTTTCAGGACTTAAAAATACAAAAACCAAAAGGAGAAAAAATCTCAGTGATGGGCTCAACAGAACAGATAGAAGAAGAAAATCAGTAAACTTGACAATGAAACCATAGAAATTGCCCAACCTACACAACAGAGAGTAAATCAGATTTTTACAAAATCAACAGAGTCTCACAGGTATATGGGTTTATAAAAATGATCAAATATTAATGTCATCAGAATCTTAGAAGGAGAGGAAAAAGATGGTAGGGTTAAAAATGTATTTCAGGAATTAATAGCAGAAAACTTTCTAAATTCTACAAAGATGTAAACCTACAGATTCAAAAGCCTGACTGAACCCTTAGACAAACCCAGAGAAATTCACGCTAACTACAGTATAGTCAACCTTCTGAAACCTAAAAAAAAGAAAAAATATCGAAAGCACTAAGACAGAAAAATACCTTATTGATAAGGGAAGAACAAGTCAAACGCCAGCAGATTCCTCATGAAAGATTGTTTCAACCAGAAGGAAGCAACAGAATATCTATAAATGCTGAAAGAAGAAAACCGTCAACCCAGAATTCTATATCCATGAAAATACCATTCGGCAATTAAGAGGAAATCAAAATATTTCCCTGTTTGATGAAGGAAAACCAAGATAATTTGTTGCCAGCAGAATTACTTTAAAAACACTGACAAAAAAAAAAAGTTCTCTAAATGGAGAGAAAATGATTTAAAAAAAAAAATCTAGGAACACCAGGAAAGAAAAAAGAACATGGTAAGAAAAACTTGGGTAAATTCAATATATTTTCCTTTTCCTCTTGAGTTTTCAAGATTATATTTGATGGTGTAAGCAAACTTATAATACTGCCCAACACAGTTCTAAATGTGAATACAGAAGATATTTTAGGCAATGAGTTAGAAGTGAGAGAAGGTACCTACCTAATAAATGAGTTCAACAAGGTTACAGGATACAGGTCAACATAAAAAAAAAAAATCAACCATATTTCTATACTGGCAATAAATATATGTACAATGATATTGAAAATACAATACCATTAGCCATCACTCAAAAAAAAAGTAATCCTTAGGTGTATTAAATCTAGCAGAACACGCACAGGACTCATTTGACGAAAACTACAAAATGCTGAGTAAAGAAATAAATGATGAATTAAGTAAATGAAGAGATGCCATGTTCATGGACTGGAAAATTCAACATAGACAAGATTTCCATTCTCTCCAAACTGATATACAAGTTTAACAAAATTACTATCAAAAGCCTATTAATATATTTTTGCAGTTATAGAAAAGACTATTCCACAATTTATAAGAAAAGGAAAAGAAACTAAAATAATCAAAACAATATGGGGGAAAAAAAGAATAAAATGGAAAGAATCAGGTTTCTCAATTTCAAGATATTGCAGACCTACAGCAATCGGAACTCTGTGGTATTGCTAAGGGACAGGCACATTTATTGACTAGAGAAGTCAGAAATAGATGCACATAACTATGTCCAAAGGATTTTTGACAAAGTTACAAAGGAAATTCAGTGAAGGAAAAATAGCTTTTCAACACATGATACTGGAGCACGTAGACATCTGTAGGCATAAAAAAACCCAAAAATCCTTGAACTAAGTCTCACAACTTATACAAAAATAAACTCACAACAGATCACAGGCTTAAATACAAAACTATAAACCTTTTGGAGGAAAAAGAAATGAAGAAAATCTTCACACCCAAGGCTAGGAAAAGATTTCTTTAACTTAAATGCCAAAAACACAATCCTTAAAAGGAAAATGTGGTTAATTGGAGATCAACAAAACTATACAATTTTGCTCTGCAACAGACTCTGTTAAGAAAATGAAAGGCAAGCTATAAACTGAAGAAATTATCTGCATACCACCTATCTGACAGAAGACTAGCATCTAGAAAAAATAAATTCTCAAACAACAGTAATAATAAAAACAAACCGATTAGAACTAGGCGAATGTCACCAAAGCTATTTGACTGAAGAGGCTACACGGAGGACAATTAAGCATATGCCAGAGCTCAACATTATCAGCCACGAGGGAACTGCCTAAAGGACAACATCGGGTATCACTACACACTCGTCAGACTCACTAAAATAAAAAATAGTGACAACACAAAATGCTGGCGAGGATATAGAGAAATTGGATCACTCATCCATGGTTGGTAGGAATATAAAATTGTCCAGCCCCTCTGGAAAAGGTTCTTTACAAACTAAACATGCAACCACTATACAAGAGGGAGATTACACCCCTGGGCATTTATCCGCCACCACTGCCCCGCCCCCCGCTAAATGAAAACTCAGGTTCATAAAAAAATCGATATATGAATGTTTATAGCAGGTTTTGATATTAGCCAACAACTAGAAACAACCCAGATACACTTGGACTGGTAAATAGTTCAACAGACTGTGGTACAAATAGGCCACGAATACTACTTAGCAATGAAAAAAGAAAAAAAAAGAAAAAAGAACTATTGATATGCCCAGAAACCTGGATGAATCTATGCTGAGTGAAAAAAGCCAATCCTGAAAGGTCGCATACCATTTGACTCCATTTATATAACATTCTTCAAATGTCAAAATTATAGAAATGTAGAGCAGATTAATGGCTGCCAAGGCTTACAGAGCGGATGCCGTAGGAGAGACATGGGTGTCGCTAAGAGAGTGCAGTCTGAGAAATACCTGTGATGATGGAAATGTTATGTATCTTGACCATATCAACTCTCTTACCCTGACTGTGATATTGTACTATAGATTTGCAAGACGTTACCACTGGGGAAACTGGCTGAGGGGCTCATGGAATCTCTCTGTATTATTTCTTACAATTATGTCAATTGACAGTTATCTCAAAATAAGAAGTTTAATTTTTAAAAAAATCTACTTGGGAGAATATATAAAACTTTAACTTTGACCATAGACTTCAAAGAATTCCTTGGGCGGGGGAGACATAACACAAATATATATATACATATTACCTATATTTGGTACATTTTAGCAATCAATATGTTTTGACAAACATCTCATATAAAATGACAGAGGAGGGTCATTACGTTCATTTTAAATTTAAGGAAATAGGCCCAGATTGAGAGAAATTGCCTAAAGTGTAATAGCTACAAAATGACTAACTTTACAGGAGAGAAAAGATCTTAAAATCCCTAGCCAAGAGTACACTTGGAAGTACCAGTGGTTCCATGAAAATGTGTCAGGACCATCAGTGTAGATAAGCAGAGCCTTTAGTAAGAGACACTCTTGAAACTCAAGCTCCATTTCAAAGACAGCAGTACTTAAAAAAAAAAAAAAAATCTGTATTACGTAATGGGTTCTGCATAATAATATTTGAATAAAAGATTTACTGCTGAAAATATACTACGCTGTCATGTACTCACGAAAAGCAGCTGTTTTTTTGTGATTCCTACATTGGGAAGTTTTATTCCAGCAAAAGTAATAGTCATGTCAAGAACCCTGCTTTGTTGTTGACAGTTCGCCTTCCAAACACATGTCATGATAAAGGGCTCACTACACCTAATGAGCCATGGTGATTACTCAGGAACTCTTCTCATTGAAGTTAGCCGTTGTTGAAATATTTAAATTTCAAAAGAAAGAATACATAGAATTGCCCAGGCATTGTTGCATAGATCATGGAACTGTGCCGTCTAAACACTGGCATCGAGTCAGTCATTTGGGGACCAAGCCCCATTCATAATGTACATGACCCATTTGCCTTTTTGCTGAACTTTAACCTTTATAACAAGGAGCAGCTTCTGATATACACACACGTGTAAGTTTATAGCAGGCAAACAAAGAGCTCTGTCCTACAAGCATATTTGCATTCAGGCTTCGCACTATGTGACATTCACAGCACATAGAGTAGATTAAGTTCAATGAGACCAACTTCTTTCCAAGGCAGTTTAAAAATGTTTAGGGGCGCCTGGATGGCTCAGTTAAGCTTTGGACTCTTGATACCTTTTTTTTTAAGATTTTATTTATTTATTTGACAGAGAGAGAGGCAGCAAGAGAGGCAACACAAGCAGGGGGAGTGGGAGAGGGAGAAGCAGGCTTCCCGCTGAGCGGGGAGCCAAATGTGGGGCTCAATTCCAGAACGCTGGGATCATGACCTGAGCTGAAGGCAGACGCTTAACAACTGAGCCACCCAGGCGCCCCTGGACTCTTTGATTTTTGCTCAGGTTGTGATCTCAGGGTTGTGAGATCGGGCCTCACATTGGGCTCTGTGCTGGGCATGGAGCCTGCTTGAGATTCTCTCTCTCTCTCCCCCTCTGCCGCTCCCCCCTCCTCTCTCTCTCTTAAAAAAAAATGTTTAGTAATAATTATAACTAATATTTGTTAAGCACTTACTTTGTTCCAAACATTGTTCCAAGCACTTTAAATGTACTAAGACATTTAATTCTTCCAATAACCCTAAGTGGTAGGTACTATTAATATTTATTTTTAACCATTGAGGAAACCAAAGGAAGGAGAGGTTAGTAAACGTTCCCAGCTCTTGGGAACCAATTTTCAAGGCCGGACAATCAAGTACCAGAGTCTGTGATCTGAACCACTAGACTAAGGCAAGAGAATGCCTTTCAAAATTCATTAGACTTCATTAGAATGAAGTTCAAAACTGTCACAACAATTAAAAATCACCTGTTATTACGTAACCTTATTTACACAAAAGCTAATGAAGCACAGCGTTGTCAGATGACACAGGACACATACCGTCATTTTTATAATAGTGCATATCGAGACCCGTGGATGCAAATGCAAGGAGATTTGGCTTCCAGTAGATAAACAACTAGTTTAAAAGAAAAATCAACAATAACAATGCTACACTAGAAAGAAACCTAGCGTTGCAGGATTGCGGGGTTCTTGTCTCACGGAGTCAAAGAATGAACCTCATGGACACAAAAGGGTGAAGTGATGTGAAAGCTTATTAAGTGAGGGTAAGAACAGAAAGGAAAGAGAAAGCTCTCTAGAGTGAGAGGGGTCCCAAATGGGTTGCCACCGAGGGTTTTCAGAGCCAGGCTTTTATTGAAAACTTGACCAGGGAGCTTCTGGCCTTGAGATTCACGTGCCATCTTGGCTTGAGCAAGACCTATTGATAACATCCTTAATAACTTATTTCTTTGAGGTTTGGTCATTTTCTGTGATTATACCATCGCCGCCAAAGAAAACTACTCCCTAAAGTCTGGGGCCAGGTGGTCTGATCTAGCCCCTCATCTCTTTTTTTTTATTATTATTATATTATGTTAGTCACCATACAGTACATCCCTGGTTTCTGATGTAAAGTTCGATGATTCATTGGTTGTGTATAACACCCAGTGCACCATGCAATACGTGCCCTCCTTACTACCCATCACCAGCCTAGTCCCTCATCTCTTATTCACTCTGGCTTAGCACTCCTGCCTGCCAGGAAGTTTCAGAGCCTCATCAGGGGCGCCCTACCTCTCCCTGCCTATACCTTAACCCTTTCTTTACTCACTATCATGCTCCAAGGGACTCCCACATCACATTCTCAGTCGATTTGGCCTCAATTAAGAATGTTTTCCATTGTTGTTCAGTTCTCTGCCTGTTTCGTATCTCCTGAGCATATCTCTCCATGAACACATTGATGGAAAATAAATATAACTAATGGATTATGATCATAATCAAAATTAATAGCAACAACTGGTCTCTATTGAATGCTTATTAGTGCCAGGATTAAATGAATGTGTTACTTAATTTAATCCTAATGAGAATTTTAGGGAGTACATACCATTATTTTCTACTCCATTTTGTGGATGAACTTTTCCAAAATTTTCAGAGTAAATAATTCCTCCTAGATGAGTAATCTAATAAGCAGAAGAACATAAATTCTGTGATCTAAACAATGGTATTTCTGATTTAGAGCACTGTTTCTTAACTATCATCTTCTAGTCTCCCCTGAAACCCCTCACAACACGTTGCTATGATCAGTCCACCAAATATAAACCCACAAAAACAAGTCTACTTTATTCAAACACCATTTTTGTATAAGGCATTGATCTAGGCAGTGTGTTTAATTAAAAAAAAAAAAAAGGAAGGTCAACTAGTATCAGATTTTTCTTTAAATACACATTTAATCCAGTGAGGGACACAAAGAACCACAGAAGTCCATTGGTCCTTGACAACTGCAGTTTTTATTATTCATACAGAGTTCTAAAAGCTCATGATGTGTAACCATTTCTTTGGCTCCATTCTAACAGACGTTAAAACTGGGCTCCCTGACATTAATTTGTGTATATGAAGCACTCAGATAGTGAGGAATCCTGTCGTTCTAGCATACGCATCTCAATGAGGGGGCGCTCTTGGGAAAAAAAAAAATCCAAAGAAAATCAGCTACTAGTGCTGTGATTGAAGGGCAGAAAAAGAAGAGACGTCTAAAAATCTTCCCCATCTCCACCCTTTACCATGAAATAGAAGTTTGAAATAAAGTGACAAATAGTAAATTGATTAAGAATATGGATATCCTCTGGGGTGCCTGGGTGGCTGAGCCAATTAAGCATCGGACTCTTGATTTCGGGCTCAGGTCATGATCTCAGGGTCATGAGATCAAGCCCTGCGTGGGCTCCATGATGCGTGTGGAAACTGCTTAAGGTTCTCCCTCTCCCTCTGCCTTCCCCACCCCCCCATTTGCTCATGTTCTCGTTCTCTCTCTCTTTCTCTCTCTCGCAAAAATATATATATATATGTATATAGACATATATACATATATATATATATCTTCCATTATCCTACTATGTGGAAACAAGAAGAAAGAAATTTAAACTAGTGTCTTGAATTACTACAGCTGCGAAAGAAAAAAAATGTAAGCTAAAGTGTGTTTACACATTTCATGACTTTTAAAGCCTTGGGATGTACTTTTCCTGAATGTCAAATGTCATTTACAGAAAAAGGTTTTTTTAAACTGATACAATGTGCTAAAGGATCGTAAAGAGAAAAAAAGATACTTCTGACTCAGGAGAAATCTAGAAAAACCACAGAAGGGAAGTACAATTTGAGCTGACCTTTAAAGATAAAAGAATTTTGACAGAAGTAGAAGTTTAGATTGTTTATTTGTTTTGTGGGAGTGCAATTCCGGAGTGTTAATAAAGATACTCTTCTTCAGAAGCTGAAATAATGGAAAATAAGACCAAGCAAATGAATCGAAATCAAATCGGTCTATGTCGTAAAGAGCAATAAAACTAATTTAAAGAACTCTGCCAAGGAGGTATCAGTAAGCCGGCTATGAAAGAACAGACTTCCCCAAAGACTCCCAACGAATAAAATAAGTGTTGTGGGGCTCCTGGGTGGCACAGCGGTTAAGCGGCTGCCTTCGGCTCAGGGCGTGATCCCCGCCTTATGGGATCGAGCCCCACATCAGGCTGCTCCGCTGGGAGCCTGCTTCTTCCTCTCCCACTCCCCCTGCTTGTGTCCCCTCTCTCGCTGGCTGTCTCTCTCTCTGTCAAATAAATAAGTAAAATCTTTAAAAAATAAATAATAAAATAAAATAAAATAAGTGCCGTAAACAGGAGAATGTCACCTTTTGCGTTATTGGTAGATATCTCTCTATAAAAGAAAAGACACACACACACACACCATGAAACAAAAAACTAATCAATTGTTTTAGAGATGAATGACATTGAAAATAAAATGCTTAGTATATACATCTTTCCCCGACTTACATTAAAACCAAGCTAATCGTGGGAAATTTGATTTTCATTTTATCATACCCTTGGGTGCCCTCGTACTGGCGATAAAACGTGAAGGAAATAGACCCGAGGGAAAATTGTTTTGGGCACGAGCTGAACAGTCGAGTGTTCATCTCGGCGTGCTCGCTGTGCAGGTGGGTAGGGGTAGAAGGAAGGTTTTCGTGAGCAAGTAGCTCGGAAATCGACGGCAGAATCAGCTGCCGTAATCCTGTGTCAAGCAGAGGCTCTCCGCACACACCGCCCCCTTTCCTGCCGACCCACACGCTGCTCGCAGGAGAGCTACTGAGAATAGAATGTGGGTTGTTAAGCAATGGGTGCAGTCGGAGCAGGAAGAAGGAAAATGACGGCTCACGCAGAGGCAGCTCGGCGGAGCTGACCCCAGAGGATAATTGCTGGAGACGGCTCTTCCTCTCTGGTAGGCTTCCCACTCCAAGATCGTCCCCAGCTGATGCTGAAGAAGAAAACTGTATCATATTTTTTGACAAGTCCTTCCTATAGCTACGACCCGACACAGGCCCCGGTTTCCTTGTCAGAGTCAAAGGTGCGTATTTAGTTTAAAAAAAGACAGCGCACATTTCCATGACTACGGTGCTACTTTATTCCTTATCATTGATCTTGTGAGGTTTCTGACCCTTTCACTATAAAGATCAGATCCATCTTTGACATTTAGATTTGCCAACACTAAAAAATGAATAGTTAATGTAAGTAAACAATTTTCTCTTCATTTCTTTCCATTGACATTTTACTTGTGTAATCACCAAGTTGAACGATCAAGCTAATTTTAGCCGCTGCCAGCCCCGTGGCCAGACTGCCTCGGTCCCTCCCCCGAGGACTTTATCATATTCTTACCCATCCTTGAGCTGGTGATAAACAACTTTTTTCAAAAGAGTTTCTCACAGCAGAGCTTTCGAAACTTCTTACCTATTCCACAGACCTCAACATTTTTGAGAAGAAAGGTAGTGTCTGGCTAGGGGGGATAGCAACAGCCTGACCTTACTTCCCTCTAAGAACCAGAGCGCGCTGGTCAGTCCGGCTCACACCCTGTGGCCCCCTCCTTTGTCCCTGCTCATAATGGCCCTTTTGGGTTTTTTCTCACAAGCTGCTTTTCCTGTCCCACCGTATGACTTTTTGAAGGGCCTCATCTATTCAAGTGCGAACCCCAGTTGTGGAAGTCCCTTAAACTCATACATTTGGACGTGGGTTGGGACCTCCACACTTGCATGTTTGAACTCTCCATGACTGCTTAACATATTTTCAGAACATTCTCTGACAGATACGAAGCTCATCCTCCTACTGCAATCTGCTGTCCTCTGGGAGGGCTGTTGAATAAATCCTTAGATTGCCACAGACAGCAAATATACCCAGTCAAATCTGTGAAGGCTGGAACATTCCTGGTAAAGCTTTCTGAAAATGGCAAATTCGAGGTCAGAAACTGCATATAAAATTTCCCCAGTTCCTCAAAATGACGGACTCTAATAATTATCCCTTCTAATTCAGCAGCATTGAGTTTTGCAATTACCAGTTCTTCTGGCCCAAGCCTGACCCTTCTAGT
The DNA here is from genome assembly GCF_024610735.1 of Ursus americanus. NCBI lineage: Eukaryota > Metazoa > Chordata > Mammalia > Carnivora > Ursidae > Ursus > Ursus americanus. The sequence goes on from NC_142139.1 coordinate 61,156,969, forward strand.
ACTCCACGTTGTAAAAATCACCCCTCGGCAGGAGGTACATCTTAGCCTAAAAATGAGGGGGTGATCAAGAGAAAAGTCGGAGACCAAAGGCCAACAGGGGTTCACAAAGCTCAGGTCCGTAAGTTGTGGCAGCAGATCAGAGCAGGCTGAAGGCATCCGAAAGCATTCAGCATACAAAGAGCTTTGTTCATTTTCTACTCCCATACCGTGTTCCCAAAGTTTCTACCTCTATTATAATAATGCTCTACTCAGGTATCCACCCATCTCTAGCCAAAGGCATTCTATTTTTCTCATACAAAATATTTTTCCAATCCTGTGTGCTTAGCTCTTCCATATTGTTTAGATTGATTTTAATTTCTGGATCTACCTATCTTTAGTTCCCTTTCTTTTTGATCGGAGTTTACTCAATAGCTATACACCAGGCATTGGGGAAATCATAACGAAAATACGACCACTGTGACTGCCCTCAATATTATATCTAACACCTAACAAAGAACGCTGATAAGTCGCAGACAATTGTTAATAACCACTGTTAATGTAGGACACCGTCACATAGAGCATGACGACATATAGACTGACATGTATAGTCCCTAACCTGAACTTCTTGCATCAGTAACTCCTTCTGAAAAGGACTGATTGATGCTTTCTATGTCCTTGGACCCTAATGTGACGTCTCCCTCTCACAAGTAGTTTAAATTGATGGGATGAGCATCAGAGTGTACGTGTAGCTATTATTATAGTGATGGGAAACAAGAACCGCCTTCTGCCCTTGACAATTCCACCACAGTTTGCTAGGGACAATAATTTTTCCTGTTTATATGGTATGGTGGTTCACTTTGTGTGTCACCTTCACTGGGCCGTAGACAGTTGGCCAAACATTATTCTAGGTGTGTCTGTGAGGGAACCCTGACTAGTACACGTGGTTCTGTTGAGACGTAATGGTGTGTTCTTTCCTGCCTCTAAGGCAGTCCATTACTTTCTGAAGGATGCAAAATATTTTTATGATCATATTTCTATTCCTTAGCCCCTCTTCCCATTAAGCAGTCTTATCTGAATAATTTTATTAAGGAAAATATACCCACCACACTACTTGGCTGCTTTTTTGCTCTGAGGCAAACAGAATTCTGGACCCCAAATGAAAGCAATTAGATGAGTCTTTGTCTTGGTCACATAGCATCTGTCATATTTATTTTCAACCACACATCATAAGCCAAAATATCCTTTTGTTTTAGGCAGCTAAGATCAGAAAAACTAAATCCTGTTGTGACAAAATGACAATTACATGAGACAGAATTATACTCCATATGTAAATATTTAATAATAAATATACTTGATCCATTGCTCCTGGGGAAAAAATTGATCTAAAAAATAATTTTTTAACATTTTTAGAAATTGGAGCTATATTTGTAACACTCGGTTATTTTTTTAAACTTTTTTTCCCAGTTTTATTGAGAAATAACTGACATATTACAGTGTAAGTTTAAGGCATACAGCATCATGGTTTGATACATTGTGAAATAAATGATTACCACAATAGGTTCAGCTAACATCCACCTACTCTGATGGATATAATAAGAAGAAAAGGAAATCTTTTTCTCCTTTTGATGAGAACTCTCAGAATTTACTCTCTTAACACCTTTCCTGTGTATCCTAGAGCAGTGGTGGCCCTACTCGTCATGTTGTACGTGACATCCTAAGTACTCGCTTATCTTCTCACTAGAAGTTTGACCACCTTCCTCCAATTTTTTTTTTAACTTTTAAAGGATTTCAGCTGCATTTATTTGTTTTGTTTCCAAGTAAATAGTAATGCTAGCCTTTACCATTCACAGGATTTTATAAAAAATGAAATGAAATGAAATGAAAAATAGTATTCCTGGAAGGCATGCAGACAACTAGCTCCCATGATTCCTATCTTTGGAACACAATTCCTAGAGATGAAATGGATTCTGGCAAACCAAGAGAAAGTTTGCATCACCTTTCTTTTACGTAAGAAGGCTTTGCCAATGTTTATCCTTACAGTGGAGATTTTTTCCTAAGAAAAGTTTCCTATAGATAATAAACTGTCATTTTGACCATATTTGAATCCACTTACATCAAATTTAAGTGGCTTTTGATTACTCCACATCCCGAACCACAGCCTATTTCTATACCCCTGCTGCTTCTCCTAAATGGAAAACACCTAGTACTAAAGGAGTACACGCTAGAAAGAGAATAGGAACGTGCATGTGTTCATTCTCATTGAATTCTTTACGCCTACATAGTTCATTAATTCATGAGTCCTGAATTTACTTGTGCCTTTAGTATGAGAACTCAAGACTCATCTTATGAAGGAAAGACATCAAAAGCAAGGCTTACTAACTTTTAAAATAAACTCATGCTTTCAAGTGTAAATTCTGTTGAATTTTCATTCTAGATATTCACTGAACTGGAGCAAATCTGCATCCTAAATTGAGACAGTGGTGCAAAAATAGTGAGATATTTTTCTCTTTCCTTCTAAGAACTTTCAATATTTTTGTATTCCAAAATGCACTTTTCACATATACATGCAAATGTAACTAATATTGCCAAACTATATTCATTCTCACTATGTTCAAAGCCTTATAAAACTAAAACCCAAAGGTGAAGAAGCAAGCATGTATTATTTTAATAGTATTTTTAGAGCTACTCTCTGGAACCAGCACATCAAATTCAGAATGCATCCCCACCTTGAAAAAGAATGAATGAAAATAAATGACATAAATAAAATTAATGAAATAAAAGTGTAAATGGACTTTCAGCTTTTAACAGTCAAAGGTTTGTTTATAGGATGATGTTCAATGATCCAGAAAAACCTGGCTAGAAGCTAATACCCTGTATTAGCTCATCTCTCCTTACCCTTTCCAGAAGCAGCTCAAGAGCTTACAATTATTTACCTACTGGAGAGGCAAACAAAGGCCTGTGCCAAGTGGCAAAGCAGAGTCTTGCCTCCAAGAATGACAGATCAGAACAACCGCTGCTAGTACCGTGGTAGACCAGGTATCTCTTCTCAGCACTGATTCAGAGGCATTTCCTTGCAAGCAGGAGATGTTTGGTTTACTTTAAGAAGACTTGCTATTACTAATACACATAAGCACCTTATGACAATCTCCATTCTTACCTGGCCATCAGTACACAACTAGCTTCTCCGTTTCTGCAAATATCCCTTGGCATTTTAACCTTTTTTTTTAACCTTGGCATTCATTTTAACCTTTTTTTTTTTTAATGTCACCAGCCTTCATTTTCCATTTCAGTCTGTCTTTCATACTGACTTGCCAGGTAGCCTCTTGTCTAATATTTGGGAGGATTAGAGAGTACTTTGAGATTCCATACTCTCTGAGGTTATAATAGTTACAAAGAACACTAATTGAGTGACTCATCTTGGAGCTGAGTAGTATCGGGTACTGGGTGATGCAAAGAGAGACTTGTCATTTATGTTCGGTCTTAACATTTGTCACTCATTTTGCAAAAATCTTGTTTATTGCTCATACTACAAGATCTTCTTTCCGAGAATTTTAACTTCAGTTGGAACTGTTTCTGACAAGGTGACCAATTCAGGTAACATTATGCCTGTATAAATAGCAAATGCAGGGAGCGGGAAGGATAGGTGGTAGTTAATAACAAGTCATCACTCACATAGTTGGAATCCCTGAAGGTGAAAACAAATATGTAACACAGAAAGAGAAATGGAGGTTAGTGTATCATCCTATAAAATACTTTGCACTTCCTAAAAGGAAGGAGGGAAACAAGAAGAAAGGAGGAAGGAAGGAAGGAAGGAAGGAAGGAAGGAAGGAAGGAAGGAAGGAAGGAAGGTAGGAAGGAAGGAAGGAAGGAAAGAGGGAAGGAAGAAAGGGAGGAAGGAAGAGAAAAAGAAAAGAACTCCTTGAAAATAAACATGGTATAAAGATAGATCTTACATCTTGTTTCTATACAGCACAGATATGGAAGTTCTTACAAAGAAATTTTCTACTACATATCTACTTCAAAATAATGATTGAGAAAAAACAAGGCAAACTGATTTTGTAAGAAACAAAAATTAACCTGGATCCTACAACAGAACACTTGAATCCTATCCTTAATCACTTATAACAATTATCCATGGTCCTCAATATCTATTAGATGAATTTCAAAATTCTAATTAGGCTCAAAGGAATTCTCCAAATAAACAGCATGACTTCAACATTTGATAATCAAAATGGTTAGTGGAGGGTCTGAAAGTAATGTGGACGGCAGTGAAAAGTAAAACATAACTTGATCTTAACATTTGAGGAGATTCTCTTACAAAACACTGATGTGAATATATGGGTTACATATTAATAATCAGGGATTTCTTAAGCAATACCATCCCTACTACACAGTAAGGGAATGTTTAACAAGGTTAGATTAAAAATTAGCATGGTTAGAGGGGAGGGGAGGGTACAGGGAAGAAACATTTAAGCTGAGTTTTGAAAGACAAAAAGAGCCAGTCATACCAAATTCTAGAGCAGAAACTTCAAGCATGAGGGACCTCTGTGGAACTGGGTAAAGTTCCATGTGTCAATGAGGGCTTGGGTTGCACAAATGTATGCATTTGTCCAAATACAGGGATATTTCTGATTTTTCTCCTGCTGGTCTGACTAATGAATGAATGACTGTCGGTTCATTCATTGTCTGTCTTTCCCACTAGAGTGTAAATCCCATGAGAACAGAGACCTTAACTGGCTTCTTCACCGCATCAGCTCCAGCAGCTAGTACAAGGAGATAACACTCAATAAATACTTATTGAATGAATAAAACTCAATTCAAAGTATTATATGTTAACACTTCATATAAATGTCTCTAATCTGTAGAGGCCACTTTTAGGAAAACAGGCTTGAGGGATGGAACATAGAAAGGGCCCACAAACGCCCGTAAGGTGGGTGTCCCACCTCACAACATCCATAGGCTCTAACTGACCAATGGGCTACTTACAACTAGGCATGGTTACCAAAAAAGGGAAGATTCTACACGTCACCATAACTCTTCATCGTCTGCCTTTAAGAATAGCCCCCACCTACCGCCTCCTTGCAGACAGCCTCTCCTCCGCGGTCCTGCCAGCTGCTCCCTTGCGGTGTATTCAATCAACTTCTATCTCCTTTGTTCTGCCTCAGGTGAATGCTCTCACCTCCTGCGCCACCAGCTTCCAACTCATCGTTGCCCCATATTTGAGGGCCCCCATTTGATCGAGAGATACCCCATTTAGACACCGCATAATCCAATCATCAAATTACAAAAATCTGTTTACTCGAGTGGGAAAAATTTTTTTTTCCCTTATTGAGACTTGACACTATAAAGAAGCACTATGATTCAATACTGAGCTAGAAAAGAGAAAAATCAAATCTTGTGTTATAAACTGAACATTTGCGTCCCTCCAAAATTCACATGTTGAAACTCTACCCCCAATGTGATATTAGGTGGTGGGGATTAATTAGATGAAGTCACAAGGGTGGAGCCTTACTGAATGGGATGAGTACCCTCGTAAGAGTCACAGGAGAGGTTGCTGCTTCTCTCTAAGCCTGTCATGTGAGTATGTAAGAAATCCCACGTCTGCAACCCAGAAGAAAGCCGCCATCAGGACCAGTCTATGCTGGCACCCTGATCTCAAGACTTCCAGCCTCCAGAACTGTGAGAAATAAATTTCTGTTTATTATAAGCCCCCCACCACCAATATATATATATACATATATATACAGCACGGCATTCATGCTTCTAACAGGAGGAACGTGTTTTCAGCTTGGACTTCAATCACAGCTACCATTTTGCTAAAGAAAAGATGTACTTCTCTCCCACTTCCTGTTTTTCAGACAGTACAGGCAGAACATGGGATATATAGCGTTGTAGAAAAGGAAAAGTGACATGGAAGCCTTTCTCAGAGTGGGTAAATAACAAGCAAAGTGCTGAGTGCATCTGAAGGAGAAAATCTCTGAGAGGGAATTCATTACTACTCTGCTTTGAATTTCCAACATGGTTTGTTAATTTCCTAGCAGAATATTGGTGTGGAAATCCAGCCTTTGTTGAGAGAGAAGGAGGCTTTCTAAATTCCAAAGAGAGCTTCTTTTACATAACAAGGACAAAGCTTAGAGACAAAACAGAGCACACGATGATGACACTAGAGAGACCCCTGACTCAGAGGAAGCCGAGAAGCTGGGCAGGATCCCCGCCGCGGTCTGGTGAGAAGAGCGAGGTGGAAGGGGCTGTGCCTCCCAGGGCTCTCCTCAGGTGTAGTGAGAGGCAGAAGGAAGTGGGAAGCCACAGGGAGCATGTTTCTTATTTCCATTCGATGCTCTGGGATTTTTTCTGTCATTGAATCAGCAGGAATAGTTTTACCAGTGCAAAATATAATCTTTAGAGAAATGAAGAAAGTTAAATTTTGCCCAGTTGAGGTAAATTCTGAACCTGTTTCTCTGATATTGATGACTTCTTCTAGCTTATCTCTGGTGGATGGTTAGGCTTACAAACTCTATTTTTCTCCATCTTCGTGTAACCTTTTTCTCTTAGATTCACTGCTTTGGGACAGGGCACAAAGCATTTTGGGTAAGTGCTTTGGTTCAAAATAAAGCTTGTATCGGTTTCTCAGAGCTGCTATAACTGAGTACCACAATCAGCAATGTCTAAAACAACAGAAATTTATTGTTCATGGTTCTAGAGGCTAGAAACTAAAATGAAAGGGTCAGCAGGACCACAGGCCCTCTGAAGAGAAGAATCCTTCCTCCAGTCCTCCTCCCCTCCTCCCCTCCTCCCTTCTGGCAGTTTGCCAGCAATTGTGGCAGTTCCTTAATTTGTAGTTTCAACATTACAATCTCTGTCTCTCATTACAGTGTCCTCCCCTCATGTGTCTCTGTCTCTACATGGCATTTTCCTAATCTTATAGAAACAGCACTCACATGGAAATGGGGCCCACCTCTAGGATCTCACTTTAACTTATATCTATAAAGACCCTATTTCCCAATAAGGTCACATTTACCAACAACAAAAGGGTTAGGGCTTCAACATATTTTTTTATGGACAAAACAATTCAACCCTTAAGAGGTGAAAAGGAAGAAAATTCTTCACATGCCCCCTCTGGAGGAGTCTCTGAAGACTGCAGTAATGGTAGCACCACTTGCGCCTCTTTTTGTAACTGACGGGAAATTGACGTGTAGTGCTGAGCAGGGCACAGGAGCTTCCTGAGAAGAGTTGCCAATTTCTCCAGAAATACCTAGCTTTGCTGTTGGTCAGAATAGACTGTGGATGGATTCTGCGATACCAGCTTTGGTATCTACAATCAAACACCCATTCCTTTTCTGTATACGGTTTCTATGATACTCACTCTGGATAAATCTTTTATATTATCTAGTTTAAGGTTTACCAAAGATAGATTCACCATCTGTGTGGCAATGAGAAATATTTCCCACTCCTGCCTGAATTTTGAGAGTCACTAAAACTCTGACTGTGACAGCCAGCCTCCAAGGCAGATCTTCTATGATCCCTACCTCCAAGTATTTATATTCTTGAGTAGCCCACTCCACACTGAACTTGGTCTATGTGACCAAGAACCCAGAGCGAAAATGGCAGTATGTTACTTTTATGTTTAGCTTTTAAAAGATTGTAGTTTCCATCATGGGCATCTCCTCTTTCTATTTTGGAGGTCTCACTCTCAGAAAAGCAAACTGCCATACTGTGAGCAGCCATATGCAGAGACCCAGGTGGTGAGAAACTAATTTTCACCCACCAGCCAGTATGGAACAGGTGCCTGCCAACCACTGCGAGTAAACTTGGAAGCCAATTCACCAGCCCCCGTTAAGCCTAGAGATGACTGTGGCTCTGGCCAACAGCTTGATAACAACCTCTTGAGAGACCCCGAGCCAGAACTGCTCAGTAAATCTGTTTCCCGATTCCTCAGAAACTGTGAGAAAATAGACATTTTCGTTTTCAAGCTGTTAAAACTGGGGATAATTTGTTACACAGCAACAGAACCTAATACATAGTTGAGGGTATTCCAGTCACAATCCCTTCCTGCTGCTTTTTATCCTCTTCCCTTCCTCACCTGCGGGAAAGTAGCACATCTCTCTAGTCTCAAGTAAAGAACATCTGGATAATTGCATTGATGATTATTTTGGTTCTAATATAGTTCTGATTCACTAATTAGAAGAATTAGCTGTAACTTTTGATGAAAAATTTATGAACTGGTGTTAACTGGTTTAGTTAGGAACCTAAATTTATGTAGATATAAACACAAAACAGTTTTATTTTTCTAGTAATGTCATAAATTTCATTCTTCCAAACCTGTCTTCCTACTTAATTGGCATCTCAATTCAATTGACTTATTCTGCCACGGTCTTCGATAAGCTCTCCAAACTATCTAAATTTTATACCAATTCTTAGCCTTGCTGGTACCTGCAAAATTCACCTTTAATTCCTCTAGGGAACCAAGTACGTGAAAGTGAATAGTGATCCTGATGTCCATTCTACTTACTATTCCTTAGCCACACCATCTCCTTCGAGTATTCTTCTTTCTTCTGATGGCACAAAAGCATTTGAGGTAAACCACTAATGAAACAGAAATCCACCCTGGAAACAAAATTCTAGTACCTATTTATTGTAGCACCCCAAATTTGAAAAAGCATCCCTCTTAAGGCCTTTAGCATCACCCCCCATTGGGGGTGAAGGAAGCCACACTTTACATTTACTGTACTTGCCCAAAGTTTGATTTCATCCCCCTCCCATATCTTCTCGTATCCTGATGAGGCATCATAGCAGGAGTGGTTGTGCCAGTTTAGCTAACTGATATCTTCCAACACCCCTTGCACAAAGCTAAAAAGACAATTGTCAGTGAGTTCTCTGAGCCTAAATATATGATCCTTGGTGTCTTTTCTTACTTAAACACCTTAGTAACCAGTTCTTGTGTTCTGCACACAATACCACACAGTTACATGGTAAAATCCCAAACTGGTCCAGACCCGAATGCAAGGCCCTCTTAATGCAATCTGGTGTCTTACTTCTACCATGTAACCATCTCTCACTGGCTTCTCTACATACTTAAAGAAAGTCCTCCTGACAACATATTTTTGAAATCCCACATTACATGACACAACGTACAAACTTCTCTTCCGGGGCGCCTGGGTAGCGCAGTCGTTAAAAGCGTCTGCCTTCGGCTCAGGGCGTGATCCCGGCGTTCCGGGATCGAGTCCCACATCGGGCTCCTCCGCTGGGAGCCTGCTTCTTCCTCTCCCACTCGCCTGCTGTGTTCCCTCTCTCGCTGGCTGTCTCTCTGTCACATAAATAAATAAAATCTTTAAAAAAAAAAAAAAAAAACTTCTCTTCCACTACTTCCCATGGAAGTTCCTTCAGGAAGTTTCTTAAGACAATCACCTGATAATCTCAGAAGTGTAATCTTTACTCTTTGGCTGAAAAATCCATTCTTGAATATTATGCCCCCCGCAATTCAGAGCTTGGATCAAAATCATCTCTCCCACAACTTTCTGGGAGAAAGACTGCACAACTTTAGCACCATCCTAATCCTCAAATGGTTTGAAGTGAAAGCGAATGTGATCTAGCCCAGTCAGGCTTGGCCATGCCCATTGCCACACTACCCAATCCCAGATTAGCTTCCAAATATTCAGCGAGTAGTGTCAAACCAGGGGGAAAATGTGATATTAAAGAATCAAGCATAAAAGATTCCAATCATTCTTCATTTTCCCCCTCAAGTTTCCAGTGTTCATATACAGGTCACCTGGAGTGGAGAGCAGGGAGTTCTCCATCTTTAAAATATATCCCTTTGGTTCTTCTCCCAGCCGAGGTTTACCTCGTTCTTATCCTTTGCAAATAGTTCTGCTTCTTACTCTTGTCTCTGAATCACTCTCCCAGAATATCAGTCACAGTTGGTCTTCCACAGAGAAATTGGAGAGAAGAGTTTTCAGATTCCACACATCGTTGGAAGGGAAGGACCTTCAGAGGTTGTTGGAAAACCTAGTCAGGCCTTAGATGAAGAAAACCGCAAGACAATTTCTTACTATTGTACCAGCTCTTATGTGGAGAGTATCTGTTTCCTCCATCTTCCAATGCACTATCCTCTCTACTTCTATTCTCATTGTTTTTCCAGGGTAGGTCAAAACCCCAGAGGAGTGCGTAGGTGGCTGTCCCACACAAGGAAAGGTGTGAGGGGGAGGAACATTCTACCAAACATACAAACCTGGCATTTTCATCACCATTAGGAAAAGAAGATGCCCTCTGGTGCCTATTTGAATTATAGCTCAAGTACAATACCTTTCTGATGTTTTATTAAACCATAATGTGAAGAGAAATTGCAATTTCAAAGTGGTCTTTTAAAAAATGAAAAAAAAAGAGTTCTGATGCACGCAAAAGAAATTAACTAGATTTGTCTTATGCTTGACTGCCAGGTTTATATTTCAGTATTCATTTTGGTTTTCTGGCTATAATAACTATTATTTGCTTGAAAAGGTTATCTATTTAAAGGCCAAGGGTATAGAAATATGTTAATAACAAAAACTTTTACCAATGAATGCTATTTTCAACTGTATAAAAAAATAAATTAAGTAATACTTGTTAAAGTATATCTGGCAGGAGCAGTCCTCTTGGGAGAGAGAAATGAGAACAAGAAAAAAGGTGGTACTAATGGAAAAAAACAAAATCTGAAAGCAAAACAGTAACAGCTATCTCAGGGAAAAGAAAATATAGCTTGTCTCCCTGACAGCGATGACTTCTTAGAAGGCATGCCAACAAGGTCTCCAAAAGTATTCTCTGCCAGTAATATCCAAGCTGGGGGCACTTGCCTGAAGAAACAGAAGAGGAAAGGTTAGAAAGAAGGAGAGACGGGAGGAAAGAACAAATGCCTTTAAAAAGGAATAGACTTTGAGGGGGTGCCTGGGTGGCTTCATCAGTTAAGTGTTGGCCTTCCACTCAGGTCCAAGATCCTGGGATCAAGTCCGGCATCAGGCTCCGGGCTGAGCAAGGAGTCTACTTCTCCCTCCGCCCCTTCCCCTGCTCATGCTCTCTCTGGCTCCACTCTCTTTATTTCTCTCAAATAAATAAATAAAATCTTTAAAAAAAAAAAAGGAATAGACTTTGTTAATAACAATTCCTCCATACAGTGGCATAGGAAGGAAGAAGACTTACTTAGGACAAATAGGAACAGAATACATACTTGCTTGATTTTTATATCTTAATTCATCATATGCTTATAGGTAATATTTGTCATGCACCAAGAATGGTACTAGGTGCAGAGATTCAAAGAAAAATAAGACTCTTTTATGACCTTAAGAAATACACAGTCAAAAGAAAGCAAGCCTAAAACAGACTTTGCTGTGCATTCTAATATATGTGATGACGGTGATGATGGTGATGAAGAAGATGATAATGATGATGATAACGAAAGACACTTACAAGCTGATATATAGATATATAGATACACACACATATGTGTGTGTTTATTTAATTAAATTCATTTATATGAATTAATTTATTTAAATTCACTTTGCCAAGGCGAGCTGATACAAGCCTAGAAAAATATAACTGAAGTTAGAAGCAACCAACCTCAGAAGTTTATAAGAAACCAAAACATAGGACTGTCTTTAGTAGCAGATACTCTGTCACATTTTGTCGGAAAGCTAAAGAAACGATTGAAGAATGTTTATGTAACAGTTACACAACATATGGGCTAACACCATGCTTATTCTATTTTTTGTCCTAATTCTATCTAAGCATGCTTGTGATGAGAACAAAGAGCTTCTCTTCAAAAAAAATAATAGTTTAAATAGTTCCAAATCATGTGGACTAATAAGTTTGACATGGTTATGCAACCAGAACTAATAACACTTTGTTAATAAATTATATATCTAGAAGAAAATGTGTACTGTTGGGGCGAAAGATATGAACAAGTTCATCGTAGGGAAACTTGGATATGGGTGAACATAAGGAGAAGGTATGAGGGAAGGAGCATCAGGGGAGGGTCCCAGCCTGGCTCCAAAGTGACTGGCACCTAAGCTGAATCTACTTCTTATGCCCCAGCCAGGCTTTCTCAAAGTTCCTAAAATTCCTTTTTTTCACTCTTTGGCTCAAATTTATAGCAGATTGATTATATGGTCAAATGACAAAAGCCAGACGGATAAGATACGTAAATATTACAGTCAAAGATTCCAGGGATCATTTGATATATCAAAGATGGCATTGACATAACCAGAGTTTTCCACCACCAGCCCCTCCTGAAAATATTCTGGCCCACTGTCTCCATTAAGCAACTCTTAAAATAATCACATTCTGTAATCATTTTCTTTAATTGAAATGTGATGTCACCATATGACAACTAAAGAGGGAGCGACACAGTGGACAGCTCTGAAGAAAGAAAAGGGAAGAGGAGGATATATGCTTCCTCAGAAAAAAGCCCATCACAAGGGAGAAGGGCGTGATAGTAAGTTTTGGAGCAGTTGGCCGCACTCACTCATAACTAGTGAAATGTAAATCAAAACAACACCGAGATAGCATTCTAATCCTATTAGTTTGGCAAAAATTAGAAAACAGAAGAACGGCATATATTAGGGGATATGGGGAAGAGTGAACCAGTACACAGTAAAATCGAGACATTGTAAACCCGTTGATGAAACAATTCCACCCTATTATAACATAATAAATTATTAATAAAAACATGATTTATTTGCTACGTAAAAAAGTCAATGCAATGACCGTGGTGATCTCTACAATTAAAATAATGAAAAAACTAAAAATTTTTACCTTTTGAGGAATCTGTTTCAACAGTTAAAATTGGGTCTATGAGACACAAAGTTGTAGCCAAATGAAGAATTTTAATGATTTAAATTGAGCACAATAACAACTTAATCACTTTATATATTGCTATGATCTGAATGTTCCCCCCTAAAATTTTTATGTTGAAATCTCAACCTCCAAAAATGATGATATGAGGAGGTGGGACCTTTGAGAGATGCTTAAGTCACAAGGGCAGAGCCCTCATTAATTATAAAAGAGGCTCCTTTCATGTGAAGACATAGGAGAAGGTTCTATAAGCCAGGAAGAGGGCCCTCATCCAACCAGGCTGGCACCTTGATCTTGAACTTCCCAGTCCAGAACTGTGAGAAATAAATTTCTGTTGTTCAGAAGCTAGCTATTCTGTGGTATTTTGTTAGTCTGAGAGGACTAAAACATATATTAGTGACGTAAGTGTTACATATAGGACGAGGGAGAAGAGAAGTAAAAACAAAACCAATATTTCAAGGAGATAATTATTAATACCAAAGAAGTTTTGAAAGAAAATTAATTGAGCACTTTACTTATGAAAAGCACGAAAAAAAAGCACTAAGTAAATGAATATTACATGAACAATAACTAAAACATGATATTTAGTTGATAGAGCAAATCTGAGTGTGTTGCCATGTTTATAAACAGATGACATCAAGAATACAGTTGGGAGGGGCACCTGGGTGGCACAGCGGTTAAGCGTCTGCCTTCGGCTCAGGGCGTGATCCCGGCGTTATGGGATCGAGTCCCACATCAGGCTCCTCTGCTATGAGCCTGCTTGTTCCTCTCCCACTCCCCCTGCTTGTGTTCCCTCTCTCGCTGGCTGTCTCTGTCTCTGTCGAATAAATAAATAAAATCTTAAAAAAAAAAAAGAATACAGTTGGGAAGAAACTGAACAAGGAGGAATAAACGTGAGAATAATCTAATTTAGTGCTTCTATTTCCAGCATCACTGGGGATTAAAGGCCAAAACCCTATCTCTGAAATCACCCACACAGGGAATAAGATGTGTGTGTGTGTGTTAAGAGCACTTACGTTGAAATCGACCCTCTTAACAAAACTTGTAGTGTACAACACCGAATTGTTAACCGTACGTACTACGTAGCTCCGCAGATCTCAGAACTTTTTCATCTTGCATAATTGAAACTCCTTCATACCCATTTGAATTGGGGGCACCTGCGTGGCTCAGTCAGTTGGTCATCTGCCTTCGGCTTGGGTCATGATCCTGGGGCCTGGAATCAAGCCCTTTGTTGGGCTCCCTGCTCTGCAAGGAGCCTGATTCTCCCCCTGTCCCTCCCCCTGCTTGTTCTCTCTCTCCATCTCTCTCAAATAAATAAAATCTTTAAAAACAAAAACTGGTTAAGAGGGTAGATCTCATGTTAAGCATTTTTTAAAAAGGAAGTCAGGACAAAACTTTTGGAGGGGATGGATACATTTGCTACCTTGATTGTGGTTTCATGAGCACACGCTTATCTCCAAATTCACCAACTTGTATATGATTAAACATGTACAGTTTTTTGTATATCAATTACCCCACCATAAAGTTGTTTAAAAACAACAACAAAGATACTTAAAGATTCTTCTTGAACAAATCAATAAGCCAGCAGGAAATTAAGGAATACTTACAGCCAGGAATTAAGGAATTCTTAGAGCAGGAATTGAATGCAAGTGAAATATACATAATAATGCAATAAATGCAGTTATAAAAGCACCACAGTTTTTCATGAGAATCAGGTGAAAGAGAATTTATCAGAAGTTTTGTATTTTTAGGGCACAAATTTAAGAGTAATTAAATAACAGGTATTTCTCTGTGTGAATATTCATGTTTTATTCATGTCAATGTATTGGATCACATCTTAGCAGGTCTGACACACTGGCCCTTATGACTTTGGCGGCACTAGATAAAATGGCATGCAATGTCGTGCTAACACAGCAAAACGGCCTTGGGAAACAAGTGTCCCAAATGCACACATATTCGTCAACAATGCAATGTATTCAGAATAAGAGTAATCTGATTACACAATCATATAGCTCAGGAAAAACATAGCAATCTCAAGATGCGCAATTTGTGCAAAAATAGGGCAGCCCCGAAGGTCGGTAGCAGCTTCATTTGGTGAATGCATTAACTTGATATGCACTGTGCTCTTTTATGATGGTTTGTTACAATGAAGCATAATTCTATTTGGTTCTGTTATTGAAAGCTTGTTTTCTTCAAAAAACCACACTCCCAATAATTTTTACAGAAAATTGTGTAGCACAATCAACATAATTAATGCTTCTCAAACTGATATATTTTTTGTTTTGTTTTTTTTTAAGATTTTTTTTTTTTTTTTTTTTGACAGAGCTAGAGACAGCCAGCGAGAGAGGGAACACAAGCAGGGGGAGTGGGAGAGGAAGAAGCAGGCTCATAGCAGAGGAGCCTGATGTGGGGCTCGATCCCATAATGCCGGGATCACACCCTGATGCCGAAGGCAGACGCTTAACCGCTGTGCCACCCAGGCGCCCCCAAACTGATATATTTTAATCTAATAATCAAAATGTTTGAAAGCCTAGCTAGCCTATGCCAAGACTAAAGCCTACATAACATCATTTTGTTCCAAACTATTTTCAATAAGAAACATTTACTCAAACTTGATGAATTCTCAGACCAAAACATTTTGACACCCCTTAAAGGTCACGAAGGTTCCAGAGAGCATGAGAAATTTATGTTTACTTGGAATGTATGTAAATCAAATAATAATGAACTAGGTCAACATCTTGTCAAACAGGCAAGGAGAATATTCAGTTGGCATGCATTTACCAACATATCACCATGTGAAATACAATGCAGCCAACACTGATCTGTCATGGATTATTGTACATAATTGTTTTAACAGAAAGTATTTCCAGCTATTTTAACATATTTTTACCATATAGAAACCATCAATATATGACCTTATACAGCACAAGCACGGGATGGTTATAACCCCCTGAAGAACACTGTTGTCTTCTGTCACACTGAAAGGTGAGAACAAGGACTACAACTCCCTTTGAATGCATTAGTATGTGCAAAGAATATGTACCTTCAGAGAAATAAAAAGCTACTCTACAATATTTTAAGTTGTTGAATAATTTAATATTTCCTATATATACCCATGTATATGCACTATGCAATACACATGTTTTCTTTTGAAGTTCATCTTGGTTTGAAATATTTTAAACACACACGCACCTTCACCATTTTAAAAAACTAAGATCTTTCCATTAAAAAGCTGACTAGGCCATCCAACCTTTTAAGGACTCTAATATGTATATCTGAAAACGGAAAGAAGAAATCCGAATATACAAGAATGCAGAATTGTCTTAAACAAGTTACTCAAATATACTATTTTAATTGCATTAAAAAATGTTGGAAAGTTTCAATAAAACAAGTGAAAACTATAAGCTTCTGATGAGGACACATATGAATATCTACTTATTTTGCTATCTTTAAACTAACTTATCAAAGGCAAAAAAAAACCTCAGATACAACTTAATGGAATATGAAACAAAAGTAATAAATTTGAGCAATGGAATAATTACAAATTATTCTGATTCAGCAAAGTGCATGGTAATTTTTTTTTATTTCATTCATTAAGAAATATATTTAGATGAAAAGAAATGAACAGTCTCTTGGATTTTTAGAATATTTTTATTATATTTATATGCACATATTTTTATTTTCAGAAATTGTGAAGAGTAAAAGTATGGCTTAAAAAATACAAGAACTGGTTGTAATATGTTGTAAGAAAGGTATATTGCATATTGCATTTTCCAAAGATGCCCACAACTATAATCTCCTATGTTATGTGCTCTTCTGCAGTGTGACCTTGCCCTCCCCATCAAGTTGTGTAGTCTTTTTCCCTTCCTCATGAATCTGGGCTGGCCATTGTGACAAGTTTTTTTTTTTTTAAGTATTGTTGACTAGCAATGTTACATTAGTTTCAGGTGTACAACATGGTGCTTCAACAACTCTCTACATACTGCTGTACTCACCACAAACATAGTTACCATCTGTCACCATACGACACCATTATAAACCATTGACTGTATTCCCAATGCAGTACCTTTCATCCCTGTGACTTATTCATTCCATAACTGGGAGCCTGTACCTCCCACTTCCCTTTACCCATTTTTTTAAAGATTTTATTTATTTACTTGACAGAGAGAGACAGCCAGCGAGAGAGGGAACACAAGCAGGGGGAGTGGGAGAGGAAGAAGCAGGCTCCTAGTGGAGGAGCCTGATGTGGGGCTCGATCCCAGAACGCTGGGATCACGCCCTGAGCCGAAGGCAGACGTTTAACGACTGCACCACCCAGGCGCCCCCCTTTACCCATTTTTGTCCATTTCCCATCCCCTCCCCAAATTTGTTCTCTGTATTTATAGGTCTGATTCTCTTTTTTGTTGAATTCCTTTGTTTTTCAGATTCCACATATAAATGAAATCATACTGTATTTGGTATTTGTCTGTCTGACTTACTTCACTTATACCCTCTAGGTCCATCCATGCTGTCACAAATGGCAAAATCTCATCCTTTTTATGGTTGAGTAATCTCTTGGATTTTTTAATAATCCTGTTAATGAAGAGGAATGAAACTTTTTTAGAAAACATTAACATTGTGACCAACTGGTTAATGAATGTGGTCAACTCAAAAAGTATCTAAGATTCTGCTTCATGAGAGAATATAGAAGGCACAGAAATCTGACAGCTCATATACATCAAAAAAAATTGAATGTTGTTTTCCCAAATTCTATAACTATTAACAAAATGTACAAGATTACTTTGTTATAAATCAAATGTTTGTATTTAATATAAATTGTTATAAATCAAACATTTAAATCTAAATGTTTGTAATTTATTGAACATTATTTTTCAGAAGTATATGATGTTTGGGACATCTGTATGTTTTTCAAAATTTATAATTTGTTTTGATTTCATTTTCATTTGAATGAAAAACTCACTTTAGAGCCTAAATATGAGTTCATAATCTTATTTCTTATTCTTAAAAGAGGGTCAGAATTCCCCACTCTCAACAATGGATAGATCACCCAGACATAAAACCAACAAGAAAACAGCAGATTTGAACAAAACCATAGACCAAACTGTCCTAACAGACATATTCCAAACATTCAATCCAACAGCAGAAGAATGCACATTGTTCTCAAGCACACGCAGAACATTTCCTAGGCTAGATTATATTTAGGTCATAAAACAAATTCTACAAATTCAAGAAGATTAGACATGAAAATAAATTCCAGGATCATAACTAAAAAAGGAAAAAATATAATTTTAGAAGAAAACTAGAAGATTATTACACCAAGGCAGAGAAGGGAAACAAATGTAAAACATAATACCAACTATAAAGTTAAGTATTAATACATTCAAAGGCAGTTCTGTTCATGAGGAGATATCATAAAGATAATGAAGAGATAAGCCATATTGAGAGAAGATATTTGCAAAATACTCAGTAAAATGGGCAAAACATGGCATTTTTTATTTTTAAAAATAAGGAAGCACAAATTTTCATAACAAAACATTAAATGTTGGGAAAAAATCAAGTCTTGAGATTTGGGACAATAGGAACTCTAATTCTCGACTGGTGCAAGAATACATTTGTTTGACCTTTGGGGGAAAGAATATGGCATTACCTAATGTTGCTGAACATATATTTACCCTCCAGATCTCTTAGTTCCATGCACCTGGTTCTAGCCATGGCTGCATGGAGGTATCTCTCAGCTGACTTTGGTAACACTCTCATTAATTTCACTCAGACAGCAGTTCAGACCACAGACGCTCACTGTCCATTTTTAATTGGGTTGAGTAGAAGGAAGTAGGATTACTGTTGCCATCTTGATTTTTTTTTTTAAGTTTACTGACTACACTTTGGAGCACTTAAAAGCCTCAGACTATTTCTGAGTTCACAATTTGGGAGTTTAAATAAAGGAAAATCAGCACTAATTAATAGTAGAAACATAAAAAAAGCATAAAATTTATAAGGAGGCCAGATGATGCACATTCTAAAATCAGAAGTAAGCAGAAAACTGTTTTACTGATGTGGGCCAATGTCAGTAAAATGTGTTACAGCTGTGAATTCATTGAAATAGGTGGATTCTTTTTTGTATGGTATAATTTTTAGCTTCTTTAGATTTGATCAACTCATATACAGCTTTTTATGTTTTTAAGTGTTTTTTAAGTGTATCAATTTAGGCTGGGAGAAAAATCAAGTACCTAATAGTTTATATTTTTAAGTAGCTACTTAAAACTGTAGAAGTGAGCATTCCCTCAATAACAACATTTTGTCTCAAAAATATTGATCCTTCTTATTCTTATCTTATTCCACCTACAGAAATTCAATTTTTAAAAGAAGTGAATAGTGGCAAAAGAGAGAAAACATGGAATTTCTGACCACCTTAACATTTGATAGATCCAAGTTCAGAATAAACTAATTTCTGTTCCAATTTCACTGTTCAGTGCCCTCCAGAGTCCTTCTCTTCTCCTTCTACTCTTTCTCCCTCTATTGGTTTGTTATACTCCAAGAGTACAAAGTCAAAAAAATATAAAGCTATAATTCATTTCTTTCCTTTCCTCACCCTTCACATCCAATTTCTCACAAGACACCACCTAAATATGTCTCAAGGTTGTCTTTTTAACTTCCATCATTGACAAGCCATTGCCTGAACTATGGAAAGAGCCCATGAATTTGTCTGCCTAAATCTGGTTTGTCCCATCAAATTCATGCAAAACATTGTCACTCAACTGATCTTTTCACATGCAAAAAAAATAATGTTATTCTCCTGATTAAAATGTCTGTCGGCTTCTCATAATCTGCAGCACAAACTGTGAGTTCTTAATCATCACATTCATCACCTGGTCCCTGCTTATACGTTCAGCCTGTCTCAAAGCTGTTCTCTGCCTCAAAATGCACACATCAGTAATTCCATAAATTTTCTTCCCTTCCTCTCCCTATCACCACCCGTCACATTCTTCAAAAGAAGCTCAGATACTGCTCTGCTAGGGAGCTTTTCTGCGCAGCCTGTCTCCCCAAACTGCCCCCACGCCCCCTCCTCATGTCATCCCACATTTCTGTCCTTGTCTATCTTTTGCAGGTGGTATCAGTTACACGTGAGAACAGTTGTCAGCAGATATTGTTAAATATTATCGACTTTTTCCCCTAAGCATTTCCCAATACCTACAGGGTCACTTGTCATTCATTGCCTCAGGAAAGAAATGTTAGAGCAGAGAAAAGGCTTATGAGTTCCAAAACTTAGATCTGAGCCCTTGAAGGGACTCCGTAGATAGAAATATAACCTCCTGTATCAGAGGAAGCATTATTGTCAATAGAGTGATAAAGTAGGGGAAAAAAGAGAATCTGATACAACCAGACTCAAAGCTGTCAAACCCAATGAGAAAGGTGCAAAAGAATACGCAAGGAACTTTGTGTAATCTGATTGCAAATGGGATCTACGGCCCCTGCTCCCCGACCCCCAAGTGGGATCCTAGGAGACATAAGGACTCAAGACAAAAAATAGGGAATCTCTGAAAAAGCACAACTGCAGCATGCACGAGCCACTTACTGATGCCCAAAGGAGAGAATGGACCTGTCGGCAAATGTCAGCAAGGACTGAAATTGATTAAGATCAGACGGCTTAGAATCAAATAAAAGCCTGAGATAAAGGGGAGAAAACTCTGAACTGATGGGAATTAGGGACTTGAAATATGAAATAAGGTATAGAACACTAACGTTGCATTTTCTGTGAACACAACTTTGTGGACAGAAGTGTACACCCACTAAATGCCAGACTTTGGGGTGGGAGAGTAGTGAGACGGGAGTTTCAGGTGCTCTTGTTAACACCATTACAAAAGTGCCCTAGAGGGGCGCTAGGGTTAGCCCTGAGAAGGGCCCCTGGAATCCTGCATGCCCCACACTGTAGAACACACCGCGCTGATAGCTTGTGCTAATTTTGTTCTCGTGTAATCTTCACTTTCCACATCGCCACAAAGAGATTCAACTGATTCATTTTAATTACTGTTAGTCTGATAAGTGAAAGTGGTAAGTTATTCTTATTTTGACTGTATTTGTAAATTAAAAGTGAAATTGAAGCTTTTAACAATATTGTTTGCCCATTTTCATTTTATCTGACTTCGTAAAATGCCTCATTATATAATTTGGCCATTGTTTCTATCAGTTTGGTTTTTTCCAATGATACATAAGCATGTTATATACCAAAATTTTTGGTTTCTTGTATGGGACAAGTACTTTTCCCCAAAGTGGAACATTTTGACACTGACATAATGCAGGATTATTATTTTTCTTTTTGTCATAATAAGGATTACGTCTTCATAGGTCAACTTCAGGAATCATCTTATTTTGGACTTCTTGGTTTTACAGCATAAGCAAAAAAGATGCTCTCTCATTCAAACTATTAATGTATGTATTTTTCTCAGACTTACATGATTTTAATTTTTATATTACATGTTAAATGTATTGTGATACAAGGAATAAGGACAGACCCAGCTTCCTTCTCTTTCCTTTCTTTTGCCTTCATAATCGACTGTATTTGCTCTTCTCTACTCTGCTGGTCCCTCCATGGAGACTAGCCCCTCCATGGCTAGTCACTTATTTTTATTCTTCAGAAGAACTTCAGAGTAATTTGGTGAAGTTCCACTGCCCACTCTGAAAAGTCCTGGTATTTTTATTGGGTCTACGTCTCATCTAGAGATCCTTGGAAGGAAAATCCATATACTTAAAATATGGAGGCTTCAAGAATGAGGTGGTTTCTTTATTCAAATCTTCTTCTAAGTGCCTCGGTTTATTTCAAAACCTTTATTTACATATGTGTTCTACGTACTTCTTGCTGCACTCATCACTAGGCATGCTATTGGTTATATCCTTAATGTGAACACAATATTATCTTCCTTATATGTCCTTACTAGCTTTGTACCAGTAATGCTTTGACTTTGATATTATTGATGTAACCCTCTATATCAGTTAATTATCTTTCCATGTTTTTCCATTTTCAGTGAAGTCTCTTGCAATTCAAAGTGTCCTGTCACACAATTACTGGTAATTCTATTTTCCTCTGGGCTGCCATTATGTACGCCACTCATTCCATTCTCTTTTCCAAGTGCATTTATTGACTAACCTATTTCAAGAACAATATTAACAAATTTTTTAAATTAGAGCAAAACTTATCAGTAGCTCCCAATACAGTTATTTATTTGTAGCAGGAGAGAGGAACACTAAACTGAGATTTCTGCTCATCTTTTCTCGGGGTCATCAGTATCTCTACCAGTTCTTAATTTTCTTATTCCTTTGTCTTTGCTTTCTGCATTCTCTGAAGTCTCCAGTTGTTATGAGATCTAGAAACTTGGGAACTTACCAGCTGTCTCCCACTCTCTTCCTTTCTCAAGAAAAATTAACGTGATACACCCTGAAATTCCCTGACCTGAGTTAAGTGCTCTTCACCTGTAAAGGTGGACTAGGGTTTACGTTTTTCTTTTGTCCCTGCTCTGCCCAGTTCCTGCCACCCCATATGCCTGTTCTGAATTCTTCCTTCTAGATCTCTATTACTGTAAGAGTAACATTTTCAGAAATGTGTCCACTCGCTTTGTCCCACCATACTGTTTCAGAAGGAATCGGAGAGGAATCACTGTAACTCACGGAAAGCTGTCTCTGGATGGCAGTTTTCAAAGTATATAGAATGAACGTGTAGCCCTTCTTTCATTTGTGTTCTACTGCTTCTATTTATTTTAGCCTACCTTGTTGAATTTTAGGGAAGGAAGTTTATTGATCTGTTTTTATATAACTGTATTTCCCCAGAGGATGAGGTTTTTGTTTAGGAAAGATAGCTAGCTCTAAGAGAAAGACTGTTGACTGGGAGCCAGTCAAAAGGTTATTGTCATAAGCCAAGTGACAGATGATGGAGCGGATGGGGGGAGCTTCAGGAGGGCTCATCAAGATCGTATATGTGCAAAATAAATGCATATCTGGTTCAGACACTACATACTAAATACATGTCATATATTGCACAACATGCTATCAAAAACTATTTTTGATTTTACACAAAAACCCCGTGAAGTAGTTAATAGTATCTATAACTTTAAAATAGTGATGCTAATCCCCCAATAATGTAAGTAATTAATTCATGTCCTCATATAATTTCATAAATTGTACAGCAGCTTAAGCCCAGGTCTCCAAATAATGGATAATGTATGATTTGAATCTTAAAATTGGTACAGCATTTTCTTCAATTAATTGTTTGGGCAGTTATCTTTTTTAAGCACTGAAAATGAACAACATTTCATTGTAACAAATTTTCTTTTGTTCCTATTAGTACTCTATGGACCTAGAGCAAGGCATGAGATACTCAATAATTTTGAAACTATGTAATCGAGATATGGTTTCCTAGCAACTGACAATGCCTAAAATCTTCTTCCTTTTGCTTTAAAAATGTTTACAGCCTACAAATATTTTCTCTGATGTCCTTGCATCTTCTACATTTCTCTTTCCAAAAAATTTTATTTTAAAAATTCAATTATAGGGGCGCCTGGGTGGCACAGCGGTTAAGCGTCTGCCTTCGGCTCAGGGCGTGATCCCGGCGTTGTGGGATCGAGCCCCACATCAGGCTCCTCCGCTATGAGCCTGCTTCTTCCTCTCCCACTCCCCCTGCTTGTGTTCCCTCTCTCGCTGGCTGTCTCTATCTGTGTTAAATAAATAAATAAATAAAATCTTAAAAAAAAAAAAAATCAATTATTAATCAATGTCTAAATTCTTGGACTTAAGGTCATCATATCTGTATATAGCCTCAAGGAAGGTAGTATATAAAATGAATTAAAAATTCACATCAAAAAACAAAATAGTGTGTGGCTGTTTAAACTATGTGTGAATTTCCCCTGTAAAGAATCTCGAAACAGTATCAAGAGCTGCCATTAGCATGAGCAACACAGGCAAATGTAAATTGGTGTTCCCTTTGGTTCATAAAGTGACACAGAGATGAAGTAGTGGGGACCCTTCAGCAGCCAGACAGAGAGAAAATAATGAAAAGTGTACACTTGTGATTTCTTTGAAGCAGAGATGACAACTAGGGGAATGGCTGTGCCGAACCAGCAATGGATGATAGGGTACCGCCAGAAAACAAGGGGGCTAGGAGCACAAATGTGAGAATCACACAGACCTAGTTTCCCATCAAGGCTCTGCCAGTGGTTAACTGCGTGTCTTGCTGCAGATTAAATGACCATTCTGGGCTTCAATTTTCTTACCTGTAAAATGATCACTAGTTGTTCTTTCAGTCTGCTGAGCATCTAAATCTTCTAAGCTTCATAAAATTCCCCACCATATGAGTCTTGGTGGAACAGCGCCCTCCTGTCACTGTAGAAGCTTAAAATGCCAGATACTGCTCTAATTTGATGAGGACCTGCTCTGGTCTAGAGATCTCAGATAATTATCTCTGAGAGTGGAGGCAGTTACAACAAAGTCCCATTCCTCAGGCAGCTGTGCCCAGAGCATCAGCCAACAAGTTGCTGTACCCATGTGGCAGTAACGGTGGCCATTTTCCCACTGGACCAGTTATCTCTTATTATCATAGGAATTAAGGAGGCTTAAGACTTTTCCTGCATGTATATCCTCCAAGACTGGTTTTCTAGCCTTCTGGGGAATTCTGTTAGCTTTCCATCATCACTTTAATTCCTTTATTTTTTGCTTATGTCAAACGTAATCTACTTTCAGGTGTTAGCACTAATGATTCAAATTGTTTTTTATATAGCACCATTGTGAATACCGAATAAGATAATACAGGTTATATAATTAACACAGGAACAGGAAAGCAGCATGTGCTCAATAAATATTAATGTTTTTACCAATTAATATGGTATTATTCCTTGGCTGCTTAATTGCTATTTTCCAGGAGATAAAAATGTCACTCCTATATTAGGCTATTTTGGTCCCCACTCTTCCAAAGTTTTGTAGCAAAAGAGAAAAGCCAAAGAATAAGAAAATAAAAAGCTTCAAGGTAGATTAACAAGAAAATAAAACTCAT
The DNA here is from genome assembly GCF_024610735.1 of Ursus americanus. NCBI lineage: Eukaryota > Metazoa > Chordata > Mammalia > Carnivora > Ursidae > Ursus > Ursus americanus. The sequence goes on from NC_142139.1 coordinate 61,181,801, forward strand.
AATGTCAGACCATACTAAAAATAGCAGCTATTTATATTATCCAAGTGTTTCAAAACTTGTCAAATAAACACTATAGCAATAACATTTTGCAGCTAATTCTTACAATAGCCAGACAATTGTCTAATGATTAGTAAAAATTTATTCATTAAGTAGATCCTGAGATTAATCCTTAAATTACCAGTGTGCTATGTGATTTACATAACTAACTTAACCATTAAGACTTTAAAATGAAGGGATTAGACTAGGAAATACCCATTCCCTCTTATGTCCAAAATTGTATTTTTAAATCTAATTGCTATATAAATGCTATAGTAGCATTTTGGATTACCATCTTGAATTTTTTATGTAATTTCTGTTTTTTTTAAGATTTCTTTATTTATTATTGGAGAGAGAGAGAGCGCGCGCTCTAATGGAAGGGCAGAGGGCGAGGGAGAGAGAATCTCAAGCAGACTCCACACTGAGCACAGAGCCTGACACAGGGCTCGATCTCATGACTGAGATCACGACTTCAGCTGAAACCAAGAGTCGAACGCTTAACTGACTGTGCCACCCAAGCACCCCTTGAAGTTTTTATGTATTTTCAATGAATAAAATGATCAATGAGTTAAAATAATCAGGAAAGATATAAAGATTATAAAATAGAGGCAGAAAAGTTGCAGCAACTCCTAAACTCCTATCTACTTAGAAAAGAAATTTTGCTTGAGCAGAAACTCAGGAAAATATGAAAGAAAATATTCAATGAAAAGTCACCTCTTGAATCCTAGGATATGTTATTCCCAATAGCTTGCAATCATAAACCCTGAACCCTCATAGTTTTTGCGTGTGCACATATGTGTGTGTGTGTGTGTGTGTGTGTGCACATTTTATTGATCTATAGTATTATATTGGTTTCAGGTGCCCAACATACTGATAGACATTTATATACAAAATAATCACCACAATAAGCCTAGTTACCATCTGTCACTGTACAAAGTTATTACAATATTATTGACTATATTCCCTGTGCTAATCATTACATCCTCATGATTCATTTATTTTATAACTTGAAAATTGTACCTCTTGGGGCACCTGGGTGGCTCAGTCGTTAAGCGCCTGCCTTCGGCTCAGGTCATGATCCCAGGGTCCTGGGATCGAGCCCTGCATCAGGCTCCCTGCTCAGCAGGAAGCCTGCTTCCCCCTCTCCCACTCCCTCTGCTTGGGTTCCCTCTCTTGCTGCGTCTCTCTCTGTCAAATAAATAAAAATCTAAAAAAAAAAAAGGAGAAGAAAAGAAAATTGTACCTCTTAATCCCCTTCACCTATTTTGCCCATCTTCCCTCCTCCCCCACCCCATCTAGCAATCGCCAGTTTGTTCTCTGTATCTGTGTGTCTATTTGTGTTTTGTTTTTGTTCATTTGCTTTGTTTTTTAGATTCTTTAATCATATGTTTTTTGCCTTTCTCTGTCTGACTTATTTCACCTAGCATAATAACCTTAAACCCATCCATGTTGTCATGAATGACAAGATTTCATTCCTTTTTATAGTTATTCATTCTATTCTATGGCTATGGTAATATTCCATTGTAATATCCATCTTTTTATGGCTAAGTAATATTCCAATATTCCATACCATTCATCTACTAATGGACACTTAGCTACCATATCTTGGCTGTTATAAATAATGAGGCAATGAACATAGGAGTGCACATATCTTTCAAATTAGATTAACTGTCATAGCTTGATTATCTGGCCTCAAAAAGGCAATTTTAGTAAAATTATAGGAAGAGAACGTCTTTTGTACCTTCCCCACTTACCTCATCTGTTCCCACCCAAAGAGCAAAACAAGTACCCTGAGCCCTTATTTAATCACTATTCAACAAATATTTACACAAAAAGATCACTGTGGCATAACATCATAAGTTAAAAACACAGACCTAGGTAAAATGTGGTTTCGTCCTCAAAGAGTTAGCATTTATTGTCAAAGAGACCAGTGTAAGTAAAACACAATGCATTGTGATGGAAAGAAAAAAAGCAGAGAAAAGAGATCTGGCAAAATCCAGAATGCTCTCTGATGGAGGCAATACATAAACTGAAATTTAAGAATTATAATAAAAGTGAGGTGAAAGGAAAGAGGATTCCAATCAGGAAATACCACGGATTATGATAGAGGGTGAAAGAACATTATATCTTTGGGGGACTGCTAGTATTTCTTCATAGCTAAATCAAAGGTAATTGTGGTAGTAACAGGAAGTGAGACCCAAGAAATAGCAAGGAAGAGATCATGAGGAGCTTACATGATAAATGTGATTACTTTTCAATGTATCTGATATAAACGAAGAAGCATGAAGAGTTTCCCATAAGAAAGTGACATGAGCTATGTCACGTTTTAAAAAGTTGACTACGGCAGTGCTGTAGAAGCCGACAGAATCAGCATCTTATTTTGCTCTAATCTGAATAATAATAATGACAATAATAATAATGTCAGTCCAGACTAAGGCAGTGGCATCGAGAAGAGAGGAAACAAGTTGGAGAAAGAACTTGAGGAAAGCAGACTGGAAAAAGAGGATAAGTAAAGGACGAGAGGAGAGCCTGGATGAGCAGAAATAACATGATTCAACATTGATCACCAGACCTGTGTTAAGAAGCTGGGCTGCTCATGGTGACATCTGCCGAGGTGGGAAATATTAGAAGTTACGCCACTGGTGTGTAAAACCATAGAGGAATGTTGAAAAATTACTTTTAATATTTGGTTTAAGGGGCTATGAGATAGCCAAGGAGAGATTTCAATTAGAAAGCGAGGGGAGGCATTAGAGATTTAGAATGCAAATATATATTTGGGATATAATTGGTAGCAGAAGCCATAGATTTGAATGAGGTTATCTTGGAAGAACATATGGTAGGTAAAGTGAGCATAAGGCTAAAAAGATAGAGCCTTGGGCATTAAGAATATTTCTGGGTCGAGCAGAGCAGGGGGACTCATGAACAGGTTTGGGAAGATCCCAAAGAGTTAAGAGGAAAATCAAAGTGTGCTTTTATGTAAACCAAAGATAAGAGTTTGAAGGAAAAGAAAATGGTCAAGGGTATCATAATCTACAGAGAGATTTAAGATAAAAAAGAAAGAAAGAGACTTTTGAGTTTGGCAATGTGGAAGTGAAGGCCAATTTCACAAAGAATAATTTGGTAGAACATGGAAATAGGAGCTGATCTGGGAAGGGACGGCCAATGAGGAAGTAGGGAAAACTTGAATGATAGTTTGCCTTAAGAAGCTTCGTGGAAGGAAGAGGAAGAAATCATAGAATAACGAGAAGGGATTATGATTTAGATGGCAGAAACTGGAGGATGTTTATGTGTTAAGAGCGACTGGATGAGCTCCTAGCAGATGGGTTCTCATCCGAGCTGACAATTCGGGAGAGAGTAAGGACAGATCAAATCCACATCAGTGGAAGGTAACTTTTCTGGAGGAGAAGCAGGTAGGCCACAGATAAAAGGAAACATGCAAATCATATTTTTGGATGATAGGAGTAGAATTTGAAAAGCGCTTAACTACCCTAAATGCCTTTATGTCACTAAACAATAAATACGACTTATGAATTCATAATATAGATCTGGTGATTTAAAATGACCTTCCTAGGAAGGTTCTGTATTTTATCAGAGTTAGAATTATGCAACACTATGCATTTAGGAGAAGAGATCTAGAGAGTAAGGCAAAAGTATTTAGTGGGCAGCTTCCTGTACAAGGTCCTTTCTTATGTGCTATCATAAGGCATATAATTCATACTCTTATTAACCTTCTATCTATTCCAGTTTAAGAGAAAAACAAGCCTCAAGAATCTGCAGTATTTTATCCAAAGTCACAAAATTAGTGAACACTCTTGTTGCATTTTTGTTGTCTTTTTTTTTTTTTCCCTGACTTCGAAGCCCATTCATCCTCTACCAAGTGTATCGGTTGTCTCTTAAATTCCTCAAATCATACCAGGTCAATCGTTGTCACCATTGAGAAATGACACCAGTAACAGATCTTTCATTGTAAATCCAGCTTGGATTTTCCAAAGTAGTATTTGTCTTTCAGGTGCAGGGAAGAGTTCCAGAGGCCAGAGGTCTTTTAACCTCTTAAATAATTCACTGTTATTAGGAAGTGACAGAAAAGTTTAATAATGCCAATATTTCTAATGTAACAGTTTACCTTGAGGGAAAAAAAAGGATGTTGATTTCCTTTTCCAATTGGTGATTGTTGCAAGAAAACTTAAACTAGCAATCAATACATTACCTATCAATCCAAACCTGCTCTATATTTTACACAAGTTTACTAACTTCTTTAGAAGCACCCCTATGTTCCTAGCAGCATTGTCCACAATAGCCAAACTGTGGAAGCAGCCTAGATGCCCTTCAACAAACGAATGGATAAAGATGTGGTCCATATATACAATGGAATAATACTCAGCCATCAAAAAGAACGATTACCCAACATTTGCAGCAACATGGACTGGACTGGAGGAGATTATGCTAAGTGAAATAAGTCAAGCAGAGAAAGACAATTGTAATATGGTTTCACTCATTTGTGGAACATAAGGAATAGCAGGGAGATCGGTAGGAGAAGGAAGGGAATAATGAAGGGGGGTAAACAGAAGGGGAAATGAACCACGAGAGACTATGGACTCCGGGAAACACACGGAGGGTTTTAGAGGGGAGTGGGTGGGGGGATGGGCTAGCCCGGTGATGGGTATTAAGGAGGGCACGTGTTGCATGGAGCACTGGGTGTTATACACAAACAATGAATCATGGAACACTACATCAAAAACTAATGATGGTGACTAACATATCACAATTAAAAAAAAAAAAAAAAGAAAGAAATCCAGGGTCATTCAAATACCTTTCTTCTTAACCTCAAAGACCCTAATACCAAGTTTTATTCTGTGAAAGCTTTCTAACTTTTGAAAAGGATCTGAGTATTTATTTAAATACTGATCAAAATGGGCTTTTAAAGAATCTTTAAACACTTCACATTTTTGGCCAGTAGTGGAACATAAGAATAAGGTCAAATGTTATGTCACCCTCCCTCTGCCATATTTCATTTGGGGAAGAAAATCACTGACAGATCATCAAAATAAAAATAAAAATAGCTATTCTTGTTTTCTTTTTTTTTTTAAGATTTATTTATTTATCTGAGAGAGAGAGAGAGAGAGCACGGTGGGAGGGGCAGAGGGAGAGGGAGAAAATCTGGAGCAGGCTCCATGCTGAGCAAGGAGCCAGGTGCAGGGCTGGATGTGGGACTCGATGCCACGACCCTGAGATCACCACCTGAGCCCGCCAAAACCGGGAGTTGGACGCCTAACCAACTGTGCCACCCAGGCACCCCTAATTCTTGTTTTCTTTTAAATCTTATCAACCATAAAAAGAAATTCAAGTGTCAGGTTATAGAATTTCAAAAAGTAATTTACCACATCCTTAATTAGAAGTTTTAGAAAAGATTTTCCAAAAAACAGATCTGGGGCTCTGTATAAGCAATCTGAACACATAAAATAAAGAGAGAACTAATCCCCCTGTTCATAAATGTGTCTACTGTATTCATCTTGCAGTACAATCATTCAACAGTCCTCCCCTTCCTGGAATCCTTCATTGAATATTATTCCCGATTACTCTCAAGCTCTAAGGAATAGATTTCTTGAGTTCTTCCTATACCGGGACATGGACGGCTAAGAACTCATCTCAGTTCTCCTAAGTTTCTTCCATGGTAGCTACTAAACAGCCTGGAGATTGAAAAACAAACAGTTCCGTTCTTATTCCTTATAATTTTCTTGCTTCTCTTGCTCCTGCTCTTCCAGGATGCCGAAAGCATTTCTGAGCATCTCTGACCTTAACAAACGACTGTGAGGAAAATAAATGGGTATACAAAAAATAGAGATTTTTTAATGTCTTAATGAAGTTGCAGAAAAATTGCCTAACACTCTACTTTCTTATCATTTTCATCTGACACTCTGGCCCCATGAGGACACTCTCGGATGTGTCTTCTGATGCCCATCTGTTGACTGTGGGAGCAAGAAGCTGTATAAAACTATAGCCCAAGGCAACACTACTCAGACCATGGCTTTCCTGGCAATGTGAAGTCAGAGCTCCTCGTTAGTGGCCTCAGGCCCTTGTGCTTTGGGCATCCCCTGGGTATAATAACGGGCCTTGCGATCATCAGGTTGCTACGAGTTGCAAAAAAGAATCTACTTTCCGGGGGAAGTTTGACATATACCCTTTGTCATCTAGACTTTGTTAAAATAAACTGACAGCAGAGACATCCCATAACACTTTATTAGCCCACTCTGGTCTTTTCTTTCTTTGACATTTCCTCTTAAGAAATGTGCTTCTGAATTTTATTTTCTTATATTGCCTGTTTTACTGCAGTATTTATGTTATGTTTCCTGTATTTGGGGGGGTCAGAACAGGGACAGATAAAGCGTTGTACGTTATGCTCTGAGCACCCCCTTTTGCCCATTTTTACGTCCTTTCTGTTTCACACTCACATTTCTACTTCCACTCAAAACTATATATTAACCAGTTGTATTTAATCATGTTTCCTCAATTTCTCAAATTCTTTTGAGAGGAAACTTTGCTCATTTTTTTTCTTACAAATCCGCCTTTTTTAAAAAAAATGCCCACGATGTCGCTTATTCCCGAAGGCAGCATTCTCAGAGCTCATTTTACTGGACTAGTATTTTTGGAGTGTCATCTGAGGGCCACTACGAGGCTGAAGTGAAGCCATAAAATGTCATATAAAAGAGTGAGCTTCCTGGTACATATGGCTTCTGAATTCATGTCACTAATTTTACTGACTATTACTTTATTTTTTTTTGTTTAATGATTTTTTATTATATTATGTTAGTCACTATACAGTACATCCCCGGTTTCCGATGTAAGGCTCGATGATTCATTAGTTGTGTATAACACCCAGTGCACCATGCAATACGTGCCCTCCTTACTACCCATCACCAGCCTATCCCATTCCCCCACCCCCTCCCCTCTGAGGCCCTCAGTTTGTTTCTCATTGACTATTACTTTATAGCTTTGTAATCTACGAATAAGACTACACTAAATTAGCACTCTTCAAGAGAAAAATATTTTAAATACATAAAGGCCATTCCCTGTGTGTGGGCACTAAAAGGTAAAAAGACAAAGGGTGTATCTGGGACCCCTGGGTGACTCAGTTGGTTGAGCTTCTGCGGCTCAGGTCACGATTTCTCGGGGATGGAGCAACTTGCTCAGCGGGGAGCCTGCTTCTCCCTCTGCCTGCCGCTCCTCCTTGCTTGTGCTCGCTCTCTGACAAATAAATAAATAAAATCTTTTTTTAAAAAAATGGTATATCTGACCCAACACTTCCATTCTGTCATCTGGCTTCACAAGAGAACAATTCGATGAAACTGGTTTTTTGTTTTTAGAAGTTACATGAACTCTGATGGTTTCATGACTCTTCCGTCGTGGCCAAAAAGGTGACGTTACAGGTCAGAAGTTCAAGGTAAAGGTGAAGCCCATATCAGGGCGCCTAGGTGGCTCAGTTTTTAAGCGTCTGCCTTCGGCTCAGGGCGTGATCCCAGAGTCCTGGGATTGAGCCCCGCATCAGGCTCCCTGCCCCACTGGGAAGCCTGCTTCTTCCTCTCCCACTCCCCTGCTTATGTTTTGTCTCGCTGGCTGTCTCTCTCTCTGTCAAATAAATAAATAAAAGCTTTAAAAAAAAAAAAAAGGTGAAGTCCGTTACAGTTCGGTTTCGATGATTTTCTCCTCTGCTTCCCACCAGTTTTGTCAGTCTAATAAATGGAGTTCCTAGCAGAAGCCTGTCACATGGAAGCAACTTCAGATTTGGGACAATCACCAGCTCATTTCTGAAAACACAAGCAGAGCATTTGAGTTCTAACTATTCTTAGATCAATTATCTTTTCTTAGGGAAGAAAAAAAACCACTTTCATGAAGCATAACATTATTTTGGCTATTGACTTTGTATTACTCTAGAGAAAATATTTTCCTGTTTCTGCCTCGTAAGTGTTTCTGAGGAAAGAAAAGCCTTGAAATTCAAACGGTGGTTGAACAGCCACAGACAATGGGAGAGATTTAGAGTCTATTTGTTCACAATGCAAGTGAGGAATGAAACTTCGATCTGCAGAGTCCGTCATTTATGTATCAGAAGATTGGAAAAGGCTAGGGAGCAAAGGTCTCAGGAGGGGAAAGCAGGCAGCATGTAGCCTATATGAATTAGCAGATTCATAATTTCAGGGTTCCTCTTCTGCAGTTCCAGGTCCCTGTGCTTATCGCTTTAAATAATAATAAGTCTCATATCCAAAAAAACCTTATGTTTGCCTTCAGGGTAATATCAGTTAATGTGGATGTTAAGAACTCATCAGACCTATGAAAGTTATCTTCCACTTTATGATTCATATTGAGCCAAATAGCTTAAGTAACAGTTGATTTTTTAAGAGGAGCATATATGATAGAAATATTCAGAATAGGAAAATTCACATGCAAAGATCAACACCCTCTTTATGTTTTTGAAACATGCTTCAAGGTTGAAAATCACATAGAAAAATTTAAGAATTTCATCTTCCATTGTCCAGTTCTATAGAAAACTAAAGGAAGAAAATCTTCGGTGATAATCATTAGTATGAGTCCACAGATTAAAAGCATTACCTTACAGTTATTAGAATGTCCAGAATCCGAAACGCTGACCGCACCAAACACTAGCAAGGATGTGGAGTAACAGCAAAGTTCATTTATTGCTTGGTGGAAATGCAAAGTGGTATAGACACTTTGGAAGACAGTCTGACAGTTTCTTACAAAATGAAATATACTGTTACCCTTCCATCCAGCAACTGCACGACTTGATATTTACCCAAAGAAGTTTAAAAAAAAAATTGTCTCTACAAAAAACTGCCCATGGTTGTTTATAGAAGCTTTATTGATAGCTGACAAAACTTGGAAGCAACCAAAATGTCCTGCAATAGGTAAGTGGATAAACTGTGGTACATCCAGACAATGGAATATTGTTCAGTGCTGAAAAGAAATGAGCCATCTAAACATGAAAAGACATGGGGAAAACTAAATGCATAGTGCTGAGTGGAAGAAGCCAAACTGAAAGTCTACATAATGTATGGTTCCAACTAAATGAATGAAAAACTATGAAGACAGTAAAAGGGTAAGCGATTGTCAGGGGTTGGGGGAGGGAGGGATGAATTAGCAGAGTACAGAGAACTTTCAGGGCAGCGAAACTATTCTTATGATACTATAATGGTACATACATGTCATTATACATTTCTCAAAACCCTAGGATGTACAACACCAAAAGTGAACTGTAGTGTAAACTATGGATCTTAGGTGATAATGATGTAAATTCAACAATCATAATAAATGTACCACTCTGATGGGGGACACTGATAGTGGGGGGAGGTTGTGCCCATGTGGGGAGAGGGAGTACAAAGGAAATCTCTGTACCTTCCATTCAGTTTTGCTGTGAACCTAAAACTACCCCAAAATATAAAGTCCACTTTCAAAAAATATCCGAGAGTGGCGCCTGGGTGCTCAGTGGGTTAAGCGTCCATCTCTTGATTTCAGCTCAGGTCATGATCTCAGGGTCCTGAGATGGAGCCCCATATAGGGCTCCATACTGAGCATGGAGCCTGCTTGAGATTCTCTCTCCCTCTCCCTCTGCCCCTCCTTCCTGCTTGCTCTGTCTCTCACCAAAAAAAAAAAAAAAAAAGCAAAACAAAAAAACCCAAAACAAAACAAAACAAAAAAAACAAGAACTGTCTAGTTTATTCATTTATTCAGCGTGGAAGCTTTTAAGGAGTACCTACTATATGCCAGATACAATGACCTCTACCTTTGAGGAATTGTAAAGCAGGGAAAAAACAATAAACCAGATGAATCATGATAGCTATTGTAATAGAAAAAAAACTAAGATATTCTATAGAAGACAGTCTCCAAAATTCATAACCGCGAAGATCAAAAGTTATATGGTCAAATCCTGAGATGTCTTTGCTCTGTTTCTGCAGCAGTTCTCCAACACTATCCCTCTCCATAAAAGGAAAAATATTACAATATCACATCTGATGGTTAAATGTAGAGTGGAACGTGTAGGTCGACAGTACAGTCTTATACATTGTAGAGTTTTCCACGCATAACAGAAGTGGCAATGGGATGCCTGTGCTCCAGATTAAAATCTTAAACTGTGATACCCTTGCAGAAGGGAAACTACAGTCACATGAGTAATTTGCTTATAACCTGACTTGGAGTTACATGCATAATCTATGCACAATTAATTTTCCTTCCTTTACCTTTTGGTGACAAAATCTATAAATATATTTGTAAAATAATATAAAGTTTTGTCAATACTAGATATTGTAATGTTAGTCAATAATTTACAAGAATTTATAATGAATTTCTATTACTCAAATACTAATGTAAGCTTGAGGTAAAATAATAGAGTAAAGGTAGCAGATATGTTTAAGAAGGAATGCTTTCAAATTCAAGTAAAAAATCCAACTGTCAATGGCTTAAATAAATGCTTATTTTTTATATACAAAATGAAGTCTGATGTTGGCTGTTGTTGTAGTTCGGTGCTCAAAAATGTCAGACAGACCCAGAGCCAGGAACTTTTTATATTTTTGCCTATATTTTCCATTCATAATCATATTGGTTGCCTCATGGTCACAAGAAAGCTGCAGCAACACTGTATCAGGACTGAATTCAAGATTAAAAAAAAAAAGCAAAGGAAGAGGAAGCGTCAGCCACTCTTCTTTCTTATCAGTCAAGCAAAAGTCTTCCCGTTAGGTAGAAGGTAGACAAGAGCAGTGGAAGGAACGCCCAGAGGCAGAGTGCCAAGTCTTTGAAGGGGAATGACAGAGACAGGAGCTGAAGGCAAGGATGGTGATAAATAAGCTACACAGTATAAACGCAGGAGCTCAACATCCTGACCTTGTGGCTTCCAAGGTGTTGGGGCTGACAGATCAAGAGCCACAGCTGAAGAACACGTGCTCTCTTCTTCCATTTCCACCCCAGCGTAACCTCTAGACTCATCATAACGCACTTGTGTTGTGGGAACAGCTCCAACAGATGGAGAAAGGCTACCATGATGGTTTTGTTACAAACCTTATAGAGTCAAAATCTTCCCCTCCCATCCTATCGGAGTTTCCCAAATGACTGGAAGCAGCCTCCATTAGAGACCACTCCACTGTCGTCGCAGTTCCTCCTAACCCAGAGAGACCCAATAATATCCAATTACAAAAGAACTTAGGGTTGCTTCCACCTTGTGGAATCTGCCCACTCTCCCACCTTGAGAGTATACTTTTGCTTTAATAAACTGCTTTGTGCTTGCTACTTTCCTCCTGGCTGTCTTTATTTGAGCTTGTACCCCCACGTAAATCTTCCTGTGGGGAATCCAAGGACCAAGACTACCATTTATACAACGCAGACTCTCTCAGAAACCACTCCATCACACTTACACTAAAATGTCATTGGACAGGTTGCAGACAATCTGGCAAGGACAACAGGATATTTATGATTGGCTTAGGCAAATCATGATACATGGCCAGAGGCTGGATTCTGTTATCATTGGGCAGGCAATATATTCCATACCCTACCACCCAGCTCTATGTACCAAACCTATGCATTGTGTGGCCAGTCCTTTCTCAGACCAGAGAAGAGAGAGCTGTCACCCATCTGGCAGCTGATTTCCTATGATACCTCACATTTGTATATTCAGTATAAGGCTACACTTCCAATAATCTCTGTACTGAAGACAGGAGTTATGCTTTGTTGTAGGAAAAAAAATGTAGGCACTAGAAGAAGCAGTGCTTGGGAAAATCATCATGGAAATTTCATATTTTAATTATTCTGTCTAGTGAAGGAAATCCTACAAACTGCTTCAAACTCTCGAAATGAATTTTATAATTCATAGCAAGAGAATTGGTTACTAGGACTGGCTGGTATATTTTCACACTAGTAGTTACTAAATGGCAATAAACTATCAAGAAGTTGGTTAGGGTCTGTACATATCAACCAGAGTTTAGATTTAATGCCTCGAAGATGACATTAGTGTAGAAAGAGGGCAACTGAGAGAAATCGAGGTGACTCCTCCCTTCAATACAAAAGTAGCAATGGATAAATCTCTGATTAATCAGATGAATTCAAAGATCAAAAGGCCTATGAAAATAGTAATTTTTTGAAAAAGGATGTAATTCAACTTTTAGAAGAAATGCACACATTTGAAAAATAAAAATATTCATTACAAATAAATTTATATTACCATAAAATTCATAGAGTTTATCCTTTGTGAAATAAGAAACTGCTGCCAGGTGGATTGGGGAGACCTCGGGCCCTAAGGCCTTGACAGGCCATCCAAAAAATGTCGGTTGAGGCTCTTGATCTCAGACTTTCTTCCTTATTTGGTCAGGGGTTTCCTACCATGCTCCTCAGGGAAGAGATTTTAGTGTGTTAACGGTAAAATGAAGGAATAATGTAAACTTTGACCTACTTTCTCAGCCATCTGGGGCCGGTCTGGTTTGATCTGTTTTCTTGTGGTTTTGTGTTGGAGTGCTTCCAGGACAGGCCTCTGACGTCCTCATGGTCGGCTATGACATCCTCTTTCTTGGCCTGCAGACATGCTGTTAGCACCTAACTAACTGCCTACTCTCACGAAAGGAAAGGTAAGGTGGCAAGCAGATGCTGTGGAGGGCAAATAAATAATTTACAAAGAAAATAAAAAAGAAACTGGATACAAAACAGGAATGTGATAAGGCAATTAGTGTCATCGCAGAGTTCAAATCATGATTAAAAATTTTTTAAAGCATTGCAAACATTTAAATTTGAGTGACTCTGAGCTTAAAAACTATAGACTGGCCAACAAAGTTAGAGACCGAGGGAAAATAAGAATGTGCTACTACAGGTAACATTTAATCAATATAGCCAAAGCCGTAGGCAGAGAAATTCACATTCCTAATAGTTCTTGTAAAAGGAAACAATGATATGAATTTGACCTTATTTTCAAAAAAAAAAAAAAAGGAAAAATAAAGCTAAACCAAGGAAATCAAAGGAAGGAAATAAGGCTACCAAGAGCTAGGAGGGCAGGGGGTGGAATTAGAAGAGGTGCAATACTTCTCTCAATCTGGTAAAAAAGTTCTCCTGAAAGATACAAAAGTAGTTCTGAATAAGAAATTCTTAAATAACACTTACTCTGTACTAGACAATAATCTATGTCCATATGGTATTATTTAATTCTGACTACTGCCCAAGCAGGTAGCTACTTTTGTCATTCTGCTTTTCATAGATGAAAAAACCGAGGCACAGAGAAGCTAAGTAACTTAGATTCTGTGCCTAACCCAGGAGGGCACAGATCACAAAGACAGGAGGCAGTAAAACCAGGGTTTGAGCTTGAAAAATCTGCCTCCTGGCTCCTGACTCTGGGCTCAACATAATGCCATGTAAACCACGCTTCTAAAATGCATCCATAAACATAATTTAAAACAAGTACCCAAAGCATATTTTTGGGGTTGAAAAACTAATTGTAAATTATATTCTAAGAATCTTCAAGAATGTTTTGATTTAGAAGAATAATAGAGATTGATTTTACCACCAGTTATTACGGAACACGCAATTAGTAATATTGTTCTAGAATTAGACTAGATAAATCATCATAACACACCAGAAAGTGACAAAACTAAGCTTAGTAGAATGAAATATGTGCAGGGATGAGATTTAAATCAGTGATAAGAGGATTAGTTAGCAAATGGACAGACATTTATTAGAAAATGCATACATATTCCTATGTATACAATGAATTACAGAAAGATTTAATGGTTAATCTGCTTAAATGAGAGAACTGTAAAATATATACATGGATATTGATCTGATCTTGAGTTGGGTATTGTCTACATACAAAAAATGAGAAATGTATAAATTGATAGATTTAAGTATAAAAAGTTGTGAGTCACTATGGCAGAAATCACAAAAATAATAAAAAATAACCTGAAAACTGAAGTATATATAAAATATATACAAAAAAGAAAACATTTAAAAGTATTCTTCCAAATAACTTAAGAAAAATAATCCCAATTGTAAAACAAAAGGTAATTTCAACAAAGTCGCTCCTTAAAAAAGATGACTATTGAATATGTAGTAAAAGAATGAAACTTTTTATCAAAGACATAGCAAAACAACAATAAAGTACTATTTTCACATTATCAAATTGTCAAGGTTTTTAAGACTTTTGAAAATAGTTCCATGAATCAGGAACTCTTGTGCACTGTTGGTGGCCATATAAATTGGTACGACCTTCACCAACTGTAATTTGATAGAAATAAATTAATGTGCTAAAGCACTCATGACCACTTTTGAAGAATTCTGTGCTAAGAATTTTCTTTTAATTTGTTATAGGGTCTAGTAGTGGTGGCATGATTGCTAAACTTCCTTCATTAGGTGTTTTTCTATCTATCTACCTACCTATCTATCTATCTATCAATCAATCATCTATATATTATCTACACACACACACACAATATTCAAGATGATACACATGTAGAAAGCAAAGTGCATAAAGGAAAACTATAGTCATGCAGGAGCTTACTTCAAAAGGAGAGAGAGAGATTCGCTTCTAGCAAGCCCAAGTGCATAGTGCATAATTTATTGTACATTTCCTTCCAATTTTACATAATAGCTCGCATTATTCAGGCACCAGTGTTAGCTATACCAGTTTGATTGCTTTTTTTATGGCAGAGAATTACAGTGCTGCAAAGTCCATTATTTTTTATATAACATTTAATAAACAATTCATTTTAGGGTTTTGGAACCAAAGGAAATGAAAACTATCTCTTGCAGATGGGTAATTCCAATGGCTTCTATATTTAAAGGAAAATGAAGCCTGAATACCTTGCTTACTCAATTGATTTTAGCAACTACTGTATATATCACTGGACCATGCTTTCAGATGCTCACCAAAAAATCTTACTGAAATCTGGGAGCGTGAAGAAGTCGGGAAGAATATCGTAGAGCCAAACTATGAAATGGTAACATAAGAAATATTGTTGAAAAGTCCTTCCCTAAGTCAGAACTTCTTTTACGTGATATTTACATAAAATTCACATCTTCTGATCTAAAGGAGCACGGTGAGTCTGCTCAGTATAAATTGTAACAGTGGATAGAAAATAAAAGGAAAGCAAAGAAAGGCTAGTGTAGAAATATGTGTATTGTTAGGTGACCCCACCCTTCAATGCAAAAGAAAACAACATCCAGAGGATTTTCTCTAGATGCTGTGAGCTCCTAAACTACTTTGTGGCAGAGATTTGTGATTTTAAGGTCTTCAGGAAAGAGGAAGGATGGGTCTCAGGGATGTTATTTGCTCTTATGTATCATGACTGGACATTTTCTTTTCTGTCTTGATCCATTTTAGCTGGCCATTAAAGGATGGAGTGGCTTTTGTTATTTCAGTCTTTTTGGGTTAATCTATTTAATTAGACTTTAAAGGATTTTTTATTAAATGTATGACTCAAGAAATCATTAATCTGAGTAGATACTTATTGCTCTTCAAATGATATTTATATTTTGAGTAATAGTCTTAGAATGCTAAATATTTTTTAAAATGTAATAGGGAAGAAAATATGTAAAAATTAGTATTTTAGATAGAATGAGAACAAGTAGACTCATTTGTCATTTCTTGGCAAAGCAAGGTCATGTCTTATAGATATTTTTTCTTCATCTACAGAAATTGTTCAGAGACACCCAGCATATTTCACATGATTGATAGATTTCACCATCCAGTGTCTACAAACTGAGAACATCTCTTCTAACTTTACACAACAGAGCCACATTTGTCTCAGGCAATTTTCCTGGAGTGAAACAGAAACCGTTTTTATGAAAATGTTCTTCTTCCTCTGCTCTGTGAATGGTTTGATATTAAGGTTTGAAGTTCCTTTTAAGTACTTACATCCTGTAAAGTCTATAAACCTATTTTCCTAGCAATGTCACTTTCTCCACATTGCATGGGGTGGCCAAAATGAAAGCAAAGGTGAAGAGGTGGTTCCCAGGATGGTCAAAACCAAAAGAAGTAATCTATCTATACTCATTTCCCAGGGCTGACAATCAGGTATCCCAAACTGGGTCTTAAGCCAACAGAAACGTATTCTCTCATGTTCTGGATGCTGTTAAGACTGAAATCAAAATGCTTGCAGATCATGCTCCCTCTGAGGCCTCAAGAGAAGGAGCCTTCCTTGCCTCTTCCAACTTGTGGTGACCCCAGGTGTTCCTTGGCTGGTGGCAGCATCACTCAGATCTCTGCCTCCATCTTCACTTGGTTATCTTCTCTCTGTGTTGTGACTTTGTTAAATTCACACTTGTTAAGCAGCCAAGCGTCTGGGACACTGGATTGCTAGCCAAGGTTCAACAAAAGACCAAAAGATGACAAGAGAATGTGAAACAGAAGTTTATTAATCAAAGGTCCTGGAAGAAGTATGCAGCATGCCCTTGAGGGGCCATGTGGGAGGTTAAGGCAGAATGTAAACAGGCAGTCAGGACCTGGGGCACATGCCTTTATTAGAGTCTGTGGGTAAAGTGCTTTGGGTTCCCTAGCTAAGGCTAGATTGATTAGCAAATCAAAAGGAGTGGAGCTTTGGTAAACTTCATGGGGGTCTCATATAACGGATACAGAAGGGGAAGGCCCTGGGAACTGGGGGAGACCGTTGTTTACATGGGCTGCTGGGCAAGTCTTATCAGAAACTGGAATTTGCTTGTGACTCTGCTCTGAGCTTGCAGGAGGGGCTGAAGTCAGTTTGAGGTCCCTGAAGGCCACTTAGCCATACAAAATGAATGTCGGGGCAGCAATACCATTGAGTCCTTTGGCCAAACTCTCCATAGTCTGCCTTCACATAGTCTTTCTGTAAGGACTTTAATAGAGTTTAATAGCACCAGAGTCAAGTTTCTAAGGTCAAATCTGGGTATGCCTCCCTTATAGTTCTGAACTTTGTAAATTAATATAATTTAATATCAGAGATGTTAACTAAATTTAGTATCCACATTTTCCTGATATTTGTCTTGCATTTCCTGGAAATATGTAGTTGTCTGAGTTTGGGAAATGTTGTAATTATGAGTAATATAAATATTCATTGTAATGTTGGTAATATTTAGAAAACTATAAAGTTAGCTTTATTTGTACTAATGAGCAGAAAAGTCTTAGTAGAAGCATAAAAATAAAAAGAAGGATAAAATAAACAGATTTGGAAAGTCAGATAGAACCTTTACAGTAAACATATTTGGGCAATATAGTCCATGTTTGCATCAATTATTTTTTTAATTTGAATATAAATACTCAAACCCATACTGTTTGTTAATAGCAAGTACATTTTCCTTTTTGAAATATCATGACATCCGTATTAATGTCTTTAGGTAGTATATAGATTCAAAACCATGAGAGATTTGCTGTAGTCTGACTTTTGCTGCTTCTCTACTACAAATACAAAATGTAAAATAATATAAATGTTATGTACCAAAATCCCCTTTGTTATCTATAACATAAAGATGCAATTCTCACTAAACATATACAATAAAGTTTTTATGGCAAAAATTCAAATTTTTATTATTCAACAAATTGGTAGATACATTCTAAAAATTAAATCAATGGCAATTTCTACCATCTTGCAAAATTCTCACCAATCTTCACAACCTTGCCAATGTCACAAAACTGATAAATCTCTCATACAAATAAACTGGTAGGACAGAAGGAGAACAGGCTCACTGTAGCATCTGCCATCACTTTGACTAGGAAGTGTGATTCTGAGGTTGATAGGATGAGGAGGGATTTACCCTTCCAGTACCTTCTCCTTGAAACTAAATCCTTGGATAGTGGAATTAAAGGACGACATTAAATGTGATGTAATTCCTCTTATCAATTGCCATTTCCTTATTATTTGCTTAATTTTCCATTTAAGTAAATTATTCTAGCCACCTGACTTTAAAAAATGTTTAGTGGGAAAAAACATACCCTTGCCTGTCTGAACACACATAACACTTATTGATTTTGTTGTCTTATATGGGTGCAGTGTGTGGCACCCCAAAACAATTAGAGTAGTAACATCAAAGATCACTGATCACAGATCACCATAACAAATAAAATAATAATGACAAATTTTGAAATATTGTAAGAATTACCAAAATGTGACACAGAGACAATAGGTGAACAAATGCTATTGAAAAATTGGTGCTGATAGACTTGCTTGATGAAGGGTTGCCACAGACTCTCAACCTGTAAAAAATGCAACATCTGCAAAGGACAATAAAGGAAAGCATAAGAAAACAAGGTATGCCTGTATTGCTGGGGGAAAAAAGCTTATCATATTTTCATATTTAAATAAATTATGGGGATGCCTGTGTGGCTCAGTCGGTTAAGCATCTGCCTCAGGCTCAGGTCATGATCCCTTGGTCCAGGGTCCCGCTCAACAGGGAGCCTGTTGCTCCCTCTTCTCCCTACTTCTCCCTCTGCCATTCCCCCTGCTTGTGCTCACTCTCTCTCTCTGATAAATAAACAACTTACAGAATCAAACCATTTTAAAGATACACAATGCACAAAGGTATAGGCAACAAACCAAAGCAGTAAACATTCTGTCTGACACTCCAGCTGCCCTGAGAGCAGAGGGCTTATTGAAGCAGGAACTGGGGCTGAGTTCTCATGCCCACACAGAGACAAGAGATGAAGTTAGGAAATAACCAGAACCTTTGTGGGAGAATCAGTACCCAGGTTTGATAAAATGAATGCCTAATTTTGAACAAAAAAACTGTAAGTCATGACAAGAAACAGAAAAATGTGACCTATATATAGGGAAAAAAAGCTACAGAAACTGCCTGTGACAGGGCCGAGATGTCAAATGTAACAAAGATATCAAAGCAGCCATTATAATGTGTTTTATACTAAAGGAGAGCTAGAAGAGATAAAGGAGGGTATGACGACAATGTCTGATCCACAAGAGAATATCAATAAAGAAATGGAAATTATAAAAAAGAAGAATCAAATAGAAACTCCAGAGTTGAAAAGTACAATAGCTGAAAAAAATCAGTGAACTTGAAGATAGATTGATATGGATTATGTAATCTGAAAAGCAGAAAGAAAAAAATATTTTTAAAAAAAAGGAACTTCAGGGGCGCCTGGGTGGCTCAGTTTGTTAAGCGTCTGCCTTCAGCTCAGGTCATGATCCCAGAGTTCTGGTATCGAGTCCCACATCAGGCTCCTTGCTCAGCGGGGAGTCTGCTTCTCTCTCTGCCCCTCCCCCTGCTTGTGCTCTCTCTCTCTGTGTCAAATAAATAAATAACATCTTTTTAAAAAACAAACAAAAACAAAACAAAACAAAAAACCTGTACAACTGTTGAATCACAATATTGTACACCTGAAACCAATATAACACTGGAACTTAAATTAAACTGAATTGAAATCATACAAAAAAAATTTTAAGTGATCCAAGAAAATAATATGTTGTAGGTTGTTTATATTCTTTCTAACAGTATCTAACAGTATCTAACAGTATCTATCTATCTATCTATCTATACATGGCCAATAGATATATATAGATACATAGATATATGGCAAGAAGGCAGAATTTGTTACTTGAAGATCAGATTTTGTTTTCACTGACATTTACCAACAATATATATTGCTCACTTGAATCAAACTCTGTAAGTCTTCATATTTTTATCTACGAACTAAAAATATTTTCTTTATACCCAAAGAAACAAGTCGCAGTAAACTGTACTCTGAAATATGAAGCATTTATAGACTGGTTTTCATGCAGGCTGTGTTATGGCTATTCTACTTCCCTAAACCATAAATTCTGTGAAGATAGATGTTATCAACTGTGTACAATACCTAATCTATGACACTTACTGACATATACTTGACAGGAACTGACACTTCTTGTGTAAATTGAAAGCCCTGGAGAGTAATGTGTATTTGAAATACAAATGCTGTTCTTCTCAAAGTTGTGCTCTCTTGAACTATAATTAAAGATGTATTTTCTTATTTAACAGATATGACAAGAAAATAAAATGTTCAAAGTAGTGAGTGATGAATCATACAACACAACAGGCAAAATTAAGCCACTCTTGACTATTGAAAGTTACTTGTTTCGGTGGAAAAAAAATTATTTTACAAATTGTATATCTGTCTTAGGTTATGGATTTTGCCAAAATACTTTCTCCCTATCTCATGCAGAAATACATATTTTTAATAAAACACTAATATCTGTAATGTCATATTTTGTTATCCCAATTATATAAAAAGATACATAGGTACAATCTTTAAAACAACATCTTCTGGGGTGCCTGACTACTCCATCAGTAGAGCATCTGACTCTTGATCTTGGGGTCATGAGTTTGAGCTGCATGTTGAGTATAGAGATTACTTTAAAAGAAAAAGAAGAGTAAAATGCATCTTCTTTTGTAAGAGTATATTATCTTGTTATTTTCAATGGAGTTATCTTTCATTGTAAAAATAAATGGAAACAAATTAACTAGAGAGCCTTTTTAATTTCTCTGCCCCCTTTCTCCACCTCCTCTTTTATTTATCCTTTTATTTTTAACAGAGAGAGAGTGCACATGAGCAGGGGAGAAGGAGCAGAGGGAGAGAGAGAATCTCAAGCAGGCTTCACACCCAGCATGGAGCCTGACTCCGGGCTCAATCTCATGACCCTGAGATTATGACCTAAGCCGAAATCAAGTCAGATGCTCAACCAACTGAGCCACCCAGGCACCCCTACCCTAACTTTCCCCAACACTACCACTCAGCTCTTAAGAGAAAATCATTAACATTGTGATGGCAGAAGGTTTTGTTTTTTGTTTTTTGTTTTTAAAGGGAATCTATTTATTTTTTTTATTTTTATTTTTTGATGTAAAGTTCGATGATTCGTTAGTTGCGTATAACACCCAGTGCACCATGCAATACGTGCCCTCCTTAATACCCATCACCAGCCTATCCCATTACCCCACCCCCCTCCCTTCTGAAGCCCTCAGTTTGTTTCTGAGTCCGTAGTCTCTCATGCTTCATTCCCCCTTCTAATTACCCCCCCTTTCTTTATCCCTTTCTTCTCCTACTGATCTTCCTAGTTCTTATGTTCCATAGATGAGAGGTTTTGTTTTTAAGAACTATGTTCAACAAGAGTTAAAGCAAAATAAATCCATCAAAATGAACAAATAATTAGCCAAATAATTGCCGTCTTTATAAGTATTCCCTCTAATTCTGTAAGCAATGATAATCTTTGACAGGTCAGGATTGACTCTAATCCTGTTGTTCATTATCTATGTGACCACCTATATTTTTTATTAATTTAGTAGGCTATGATGATACACCAGGCATTCCATTAAGTGCTTTGAATACTTTATCTCATTTTTATACTTTTTTACTAAGAAGAAAACTGAGATTCAGAGAACTCATTTGCCCAATATGGTACAGCAGGGAAGAAGTATGAGACTACAGGCCATAAGACTGTTGGTCTTAATAGCTGGGCAATCACTAGTCAGGTATAGGAAGTTGAGTAACTTACTAAACATTTCTTGTCCAATTTCATCCTCTGTATAATAAGGACAATCAAAATATCTATTTCATTAAATTATCATGCTTATGTCCTAGGTTAGAACTGGGCACCAATCATCTGCAACCTGTTTTCCTCATGCTGACCTAGATTATTTCCAAAATATCCTTCAAGTCTATCATTGTGGTATTTCAAAGTTGGTTGTGTTATAACCCATGTCCCTCTCAATTAATATATTAAATTTCTCATAATATCCAAAATAATTTAGTAGGTTAAGAAGATAAGAATAGCAAAATATTACTGCTAGAACTTAATCCTTCAGTATGGAACTTAAAATGTTAAATATTTTTGAACAGATCATGAGATTTTTGCCATAGAATTACTCAATATAACAGTTAGCAGGGAAAAAAACCATAATTCAATAAGCAATTTTTAAAAGTTTCATTAAGTGCTTGCATTTTTTTTTTCTCCTCTTGCCTGTTATTGAGCAACCAGACATTCAGTAATAGCTGTTGAGAACTCATCACTTGTCTTATTAAAGTTATAACACATTGTCTTTGAAAACCAATGCCAAGAATTATTTATACCTTTCAGGCTACACTAAAGTTTTAAGAAAAATCTTGGTAATAAGTATAAAATTGGTGACAAGCATAAAAAAATTACCCAAATAAAAGTGAAATACACCATGTAATATATGAAAGATTAAATAAGTTGAAACAATGGAATAATTAAGATAATAAAAAATAAAACTAAAAATAAGAAAATACTAAAACATGGAATGTCAAATACATCCCAGCATCAGCATATATGGGTGTGTATACACATCTTACTGATTACATACTCATACATCTACATTAATATGCAAACATATTAGACACATATTTCCCCAATTATTATTTGTTTTCTAGTTTTCAATTTTTTAATCACATATGTGGATTCTCCTTTGTGATTTATTTTATTTATTCAGTTATAATTTCCCTCCTCATCTAGTAGTCAGAAAAATTTTGACTTTATTGTGTTATAGTATCAGAGGTTTTATTTTTATATTTAAGTCATCAATCCATCTTGATGAAAAGATAATGTGATTAAATTCAAGGGTAGTTAAAAACTCATCTACAACTGTACCATTTTCTGAAACAAGATACATTTTCTAGTTGGCTCATAAAGACCTGGAAAACATAAAACAGTCAAGGATTAAGGGAGCTCCTTAAAATTTTCAAACAATAAATTCTTAAAATACTGCAAAACTCATGGCTGGCAAAGAATATAAGAGGCGAGGCACTGTGGGGCACCTGGGTGGCTCAGTCATTAAACGTCTGCCTTCAGCTCAGGGCGTGATCCCAGAGTCCTGGGATCAAACCCCGCATCAGGCTCCTCCGCTGGGAGCCTGCTTCTTCCTCTCCCACTCCCCCTGCTTGTGTTCCCTCTCTCGCTGGCTGTCTCTCTCTCTGTCAAATAAATAAATAAAATCTTAAAAAAAAAAAAAAAAAGAACAAGAAGTGAGGCACTGGTGGATGTGTAAACTGCTGTAAACATTCGCAACAAACTGACAATAGAAATCAGGAGCCATACAATTTATCTCATCAATAACTCTACTTCTAAAAGCAATGCTACTAAATAATCTCAAATTCAAATGATGACTTATGAATCAAAATACTGTGCCATTAATGTAATAATGAAAAACTGAAAGAAATTTAAATGTCCAACAGTGTGAATATAGCCTAGTAAATTGTGATATATATATATGAAAAAATTATATAGAGTTCAAAATAAATTTCACTAAACATGTTAATTCCATAGATAAGTTAAGGTTTACTGAAAATCTGTGATACATAATTGTATATGCAGTATAATCTTTTTATATAAAAGCTATAAAGTTTCTAATTTACACTTACTACACACACATGCATACACAGAAAAATGCATAGAAGAAAATGCACTAGGATGAAAACAGTGATTATCCTTGGGAGAAGAAATTGATACATGATGTTTATTTACCTTTTTTCACTTTTCTATGTATCCATGCTAACATCTTTGTTGTTATTTGAATCTTTGATACAGTAACCAAATCCATATCCTAATTTATACATTGTTTTTGAGACTGTGAATTTGTCTTTAATAAAATGAAAAAGGATCCTTGAAGAGTAACTTATAAAAATGCTGATGGATAATTATTCAGATTTGAGCATCTTCAAGTGTGACTTCTGAATTTCTGCTTGTTTTTCCAAAAGAAACTAAGGTTCCCATAAAAACTCTGAGTCCTTAGTAGCACCCTATCATGATCTAGAATTTGCCATGCTGCGTTAGCTCCCACTCAGACCAAAAATATCTCATAAATAGAAATGCCAAAAAGCCATTCTGTTCCTTGATTGTCCCAGGTAGGATTGCCCCTAACATATTAGCCATGATCTCCAAGTATCTTCAGTTTAATCAAGTAACTCATAGATCTGATAGATATGCAACTATGGATGCCATTTTTTTCTCAACTCTCAAAGAGCATTCTAATATCCTTTAAATTTGTTCTATCGACCATATTACCATATGTAGATGTAAAATCTTTCAATTTGTTAAGTTTTGTGCTATCTCTTTCTATTTCATTTGGAGGAGTACAATTCTTAATGGTATTCTTATCTATAAATTTTAACTCCCATTTATGCTTTTGTAAAGTCTGTGTTTTTCTAGTAATGGTGAGAAGAAACGTTGATGGGCTGCGGGGAAAGGTGAGCCAGTTTGAGCTGAGCACTGAGTGCCCTGTTCCTCGTGCGTGTCACCGGATTGCAGGCAAAAGGCCCTGTGTCTCCAACTAAGGTGCATGCTTACTGCTTCTCTCTGGGCCAACAGAGAGTACTGTACAAAAAGTATTTTGTTTAGAGCCAAAGACTTGGTCAATGTCAGTATTACAAAGCAAGAAAGTTGATTCCATGCTCTCCCGGACATCATAGTTAATATCCAGATTCCCATAGCTCTCCAGTATCCCCCACATCCAAGCTTGAAACACCCTCAGAGCTCCTGCCCTGAGTGCTACAGATCTCTCTTGGGTACATTTGGGGTTATCTTCTTCAAACTCATCCCAACTGCCTTTCTGCTTCAGATGGTTTTTCCTAGTTGCTGCCCCCTTCCAACTTGAAACTTGTTCTGGTTGTCATGGTAATTACGCATTTTGCTTATCTTTTTTTATAAATATTCATTCTCTATCATTTCTAAGGATTTGAGTTCTGGGAAAGGATGGTACATTAATAAAATAAAATTTAAAAAACACTTTTTCCAAATGTATCTTAGATGTTTTTATTCTATTTTTTAAAACCCCTTAGTCAATTAAAATAACATTATATTGTTTAAATCTGGGTGAATTTGGCCAGGGAATACATATCTTTATGAAAGTCACTATAACATAACAAGGAAAATAGTTCTCTAGGGTTCTTTTATATTTCTTACAAATATTTGTTTTATAAAAGTCAAGCATGCTTTTTCAAAAATATTTTGGTTTGATATTAAATTAATTATGTAAGTTTAAAATGGTTTACTAATATTTAATTGATGCTCATGAATTTTTCATTTATTGAATCATATTACATTTTATGTTATATACCTGTTACATTTTTTTCTTTTGCTTTTTCATATTTCCTATTGTGTTACCCAATTTTTCAAGGAAAAAATACAGGAATCAGAATGGTTATGCTTGCATTTTTGTACTTAGTTTACATGAGAGAAATTCCAACATTATTATTAGTTTTTTATCAATTAAATTTTTATGCTTTAACCAAATCTTAATTTATAATTTTTTCTGCTCTACTATTGGAGACCAAAAAATCATGTGACAATCTCTGTCTTTCAAATCTTTGTTGTAGGAGGGCGTGGGTGGTATAGTTGGTTAAATGCCCAATTCTTGTTTTCGACTCAGGTCGTGATCTCAGGGCCGTGATCTCAGGGCCCTGATCTCAGGGTTGTGAGATTGAACCCTGCATTGGGCTCCACACTCAGCACGGAGTCTGCTTGAGATTCCCTCTCCCTCTCCTGCTGACCTTCCCGCTCATGCTCTCTCTCTCTAATAAATAAATAAATCTTTTAAAAATATATAAATAAATAAATCTTTATTGTAAAATGTATGATTTTTCACTATGATATGATTTTTCTCATGTTTTTTAACTAAATTTTTCCTGTTTCTCATATTAATATTGAGATCCATGCTTTTGTTTTTGTCTTTTGTTTGCATTTTCCTATTACATTTTTATCAGGTCTTTTATTTTTCAAGTTTTTAGGAAGATGGGGAACATATCCATTTTCCACTGACATGATTTTTATTTTTATTTTTATATTGTATTATATTTGGCAAACCATTGGAGTTTCCATTTTTCTACCAATGGTTTTAACTTTTATATCTAGCTTAGTAAATGATTTATGTCTTATTTCTATTGCATAGTTTATGCACTGCTTTGTATCTTTTTTTTTTTTTTTTTTGCTATATGGCCTACTTTCCTTTGGTGTTTCTATTTTTTCTCTCTTGTTTTCAAAGTATGGACTCTTGTGATTTAAAATATTTTTTATATTCAAGTCTTTTTAAATCTGAAGAGAACCCATCTTTATTTCACTATCTATATCAAGACTGGGATAGTATATATTGACTTTCCTGGATGTGAGATGAGATCAGCACATCCAGTTCTGGCCTTTGTTAAACCACCAGATTTTTCTGTGACTTCATTAAAAGTAAAACGAAAATAAAAGTAGGAATACCTACTCATTCATGTGATTTTTTTAAAAGTTACCAGGGAGGTTGAGGAAAATGACACACGGCGCATAACACCAGAATATTTCTATAAATGCTCTATATACACCTTTTTATCCCATAATAATATTCACTATGCCAATTGTGACTTTTCTCCTTTTTCTCTCAGTAACGTATCTTGCCTTGCTCCTTTGTCTTTTCTCAAGTTTTCATCCTCTCAACCCTCCTTCCCTCTCTTCTCTCTTACTTGCTTCCCTTGCGTCTTCCCCTGTTCACACTTGCTTCTATGCCCTCCCCAATAACCACAGAGTTGCAGTTGGTCAGTCCTTCTCAATTATTTAAGAGAAGTATTCCTTCTCTCATTTTCCATAATTTCCACTCATCACCACAGTTAGCAAATCAAATCATTTGCAGGGATTAACTCTCCTCTGAAGAATGAGCAGGTGCATATATAGTTGGCTTCTGAACAACACAGGGTTGAACGGCACAGGTCCACTGACCCATGGATTTTTTACAGTACAGTGCTGTAAATGTATTTTACTTTCCTTATGACTTTCTTAATAACATTTTACTTTCTCTAGCTTACTTTATTGTAAGAATATAGTTTATAACATACAAAATATGTGTTGACTGTATGTCAACAATAGGCTATCAGTAATTAAGTTATGTGGGAGTCAAAATTTACATGGGTTTTTTTTTTTTTTTTACTGTGTCAGGGTTGGTGTCCCTAATGCCCTCATTGTTCAAGGGCCAACTGTCTATGCTTATCGTTATTGACCTATAACCTTCTTTTACCAGGAAAATAAGTGATGATCATACACAAAGAAAGAAGAACTATTTATTTTGTGCCTTCTCTACCATCTTGAGGCTCATGGCCAAATCCTCTCCCCTATTCTCTTTCCCTGTAGGGTTGGGCTTAACTCAACTCTGAAGGTTTTAGGCTGTTTTTGTCCACTTAAGCTGAATTGTCATCATTAAAACTTAGGAATTAGATTTGTAACACTATCTTGGAAATATAAACATCTGTCTTAGATCTCAAAGGAAATCAGGCTGGTGAGGCAGTAACATCTGTTGTCACTTTGCTTCTTCTGTGAGCATCTCACCACACTTCCACTGGCCATCCTCCTATTTCTTGGGGAAAAATAATCTTGGGTATTTGCCCTACAAATTTAATCTCTCCCTCTAGGGTCTCTGTATCACACTAAAGGGAAAAGAACTCCGCATTTATATATAGGGTATATATATATATATATATATATATATATATATATATATATAGTCTTTATCTATAGGGACTATGGATATAGTCCACCATAAGATGTCCCTTGTCCCTCCTTATGATGTCCCTTGTCCCTCCTTGTTTTACCTGAAAAAAAAAAAAACCCACAACATTAAAGTCATTTCTTTCTCATTAAACCCTGGGTATAAGCTTCCCTTTATCCATGTGATCACACTAGAAGCAAATTAAGAGAAACTGTCCCTAAACTATGTTGAATAAGTACTTAGGAGCCCCAACTGGAATTGGAGATCCACCTATCACGACTTTTCTTTCCAAATCCATGCCTCCCTGAAAATGTTGCCTCTTACTTTTCCGAAACCAAACTTGCCAAATTTTTATCAGGTATGGATAAAACTTACATAGTATGTAATAGTTCTTACTTCCTCTCAGTAAATTCTGACTCCTTCTTCCTCCAACTCCATCACAACCAACACCATTCAGCTAACTATTTGCTGTTAGAATAGTCTTCCTAATTCATAAGTCTGATCCTGTTTCTCTTCTGCCCAAAAAATATTACATAATAAAATTCAAACTCCTCAAGATCACACTTATGGTTCTCAATCTTCTGGCCTCAATCTACCTCCAAATCTTAACTTTTACTCTTCTTTTTCGTTGCTTATATTGCATTCAAATCAGACTATTTGCAAATCCATTAGCAGGGCTGGATTTTCATGCTTTTTTTTAATGCTTTTTCCACTTGAAATGCTATCGACACTTGGGCACAAATAGAAGATCATAGGGGAAGGGAGGGAAAAATAAAACAAGACAAAATCAGAGAAGGAAACAAGCCATAAGAGACTCTTAATTATAGGGAAAAAACTGAAGGTTGCTGGAGGGGAGGGGATGGAGGAATGGGGTAACTGGGTGATGAACATTAAAGAGGGCATGTGATATAATGAGCACTGGGTATTATATAAGACTGATGAATCTCTGAACTCTACCTCTAAAACTAATAATACACTATATGTTAATTAATTGAATTTAAATAAAAAAAATAACCAAAAAAAAAAAAAACACTTGGAAAACTTAATCAAGCTTATAATTTGAAATCTTATCCATCTCAAATCTCATGTTCATCACTGACCTACATTATTTCTCACTTAGAGATAATCACTCCTGACTTTTTAACCCCACTGGAAAACAATAATCTACTCTCCCTTTTTATTGTACTTGCAGGTATATGATTAACTGTGACATTGACAGTCCAATGAATGCTGCCCTTGTATTCATATTCTTCATGTCTTATGTTATATTCATATTCTCCCTACAATGACTCTGGACTTGGCAACATTACTGTTTGTAAAATGGGACATTGGCAGATGTGATACAAGCAGAGACTTGATAAGTGTTTGAACACTGGCCCTTATCTCCTTGGGAAACTTCCTCTTAGAATTTAAGAAGTTGTTATACTAAAAGAATTTCTAGACTCTCCTGCTTAAAGAGGACCCATGTAGAAAAACAGGATATTGTACACCAGATGTAGAAAGGGACCACTTAGAAAAAAAAATGAAGTGCTCTAACTTATGGTCATCACCGAGACCCAAACACCGTAGAGAGCTCTTTTTCAACCTTTTAGCCCAGCCCATTCACCAGTTTCCTACCATATAGGCAAAAGGATAACCTACTCTACTCACAAAATCATGCAAAATAACAAGTCATTGTTTTAAGTCACTAAGATTCCAGGTGGATTGTTATGCTCTGATAGATAACTGAAATAGTATGTTTTTCTTTTCCACTGGATTGTAAACACTTTAAATTAATTCAATGTGTTCTCATTTTGTTGAACAATACTTAGCATAGTGCCTTATAAACTGTATGTATTAAATAAATATCTAATTTAATATGGTGTCCTGTTATGCTCATTACAAATCTGGAAGGTTAGCATGACAGATTTTTTAATCCCTACTTTAAAATAATAGAAATATCAGTTAACATTTGTATAGTAATTTAACATGGTTCCAAAATGGATAAAAAGTAAGACAACCAAACTGGAACTAATAAGCAATTACAGTAAGGTTGCAGAATACAAGATTAATATACTAAAGTTAATTGCTTTCCTATATACCAGCAATGAACCATTGGAATTTCAAATTAAAAACACAACAAAGATGACTTTTTAAAAAAAGGAGAGATATTCCATGTTCATGGAGAGGAAGAATCAATATTGTTAAGATGTCAATTCTCCTCAACTTGATCTATATAGATGCCGCAAAATCCTAGTAAGTTATTTTTTGAGTATCAACAAACTGATTCTATAGCTTATATGCAATGGCAAAGAACCCAGAAGAGCCAATGCAATATTTCAGAATAGCAAAGTCTGAGAACTTACACTACGTGACTTCAAGACTTACTAGAATACTACAGGGATCAAAATAGTGTGGTATTGGTAAAAGAACAGACAAATGAATGGAGCAAAAAAGAGAGCCCAGTAATAAAACCACAAAAAGAGAGTCAAGTAACTTGACAAAAGAATAAAAGCAATCCAATAGAGAAAGGACAGCCTTTTCAACAAATGGTCCTGGAAAAATTAAACACACAGACACACACACACATGCACACACAATTAAATCTAGATACGAATATTATATCTATCAATAAAATTAACTCAAAATCGACCACAGACTTAAATGTAAAATGCCAAACTACAAAAATTCTAGTAGAAAACATTAAAAATCTAGATAGATGACTTTCGATTTAGTGTAAAACACAAAAGCACAATCCATTAAAAAATATGATAAATTGGATTTCATTAAAATTAAAAACTTCTGCCTGTGAAAGTCTCTGTTAAGAGAATAAAAACACAAGCCTCAGACTGGAGGAAATATTTGCAAAACAAAACACGTATCTGATAAAGGACTGTTATCCAAAATGTACCCCAAAAACTTAACATTCAACAGTAAGAAAACAAACAACACTACTAAAAAGTCAACAATTGAACTTAAGAGATACCACACCAAAGAAGATACACAGATGGCAAATAAGCATATGAAAAGATACTCAATATAATAAATCATTAGGGAACTGTAAATTCAAACAATGAGATACCACTACACACCTAGAATGTAGAATGGCCCAAAACCAGAACACTGACAACACCAAATGCTGGTGAGACTCTGTGACAACATGAACTCCCATTCATTGCTGATGAGAATGCAAAATAGTACGGACACCTTGGAACATAATGTTACATTTTACAAAGCTAAACATAGACTTATCATAGTATCCAGCATTTGTACTCCTTGGTATTTACCCAAATGAGTTGAAAATGTGTCCACACAAAACCCTGCAAAAATCAACTATATTCATAATTGCCAAAATCTGGAATAAAACAAAAATATCCTTTAACATGCGAATTGATTAATGTGGTGTAGCTATACAAGGGAATATTATTCAGTGATTAAAAGAAATGAGTGTTAACCCACACAAAGGCATGTAAGGATCTTAAACACTGCTAAGTGAAAGAAGCCAGTGAGAAAGAGCTAGATACCATATGATTCCAATGATATGACATCCTGGAAAAGGCAAATCTATGGGATAGCAAAAAGATCAGCAATTTTCAGGGATTTCTGAGAGGGAAGGAGGAATGAATAGGTGGAGGACAGTGGATTTTTAGGGCAGTGAAATTAGTCTGAGTGGTACTATAATGATGAATACATGACATTATCCATTTGTCAAAACCAATGGTACTACACAACACAAAGAGTAAACCCTAATATAAACCATGGACTTCAGTTACTAATGTATCAATATTATTTCATTAATTATCAGAAATATATAATATATAAGAAAGAAAACACATGGTATAAGGCTTGGCACTTAGTAGCATTGCAATGAGCCATGAATCTATAACTAAATGGTTAGCAAATACCAGAAACTATTATTGTGCAATTGGCTTTTATAGAGGTGAGATATTGAAAGTCCATTGGAAAAATATTTTTGTCTTGTATACATTTTCCCTTTTTATTATTTAAGTAAAAAAAAATTCATTATATAGTAATTTTATGTATCAACTTAACTGGACCACAGGGTGCACAGCTGTTTGATCAAACATTATTCTGGATGTTTCTGTGAGAGTGTTTTTGTAGCAAAACTAACGTTTAAATCGGTAGACCAAGTAAAGCACATTGCCCTCCCTCCTGTGGGTGGGCCTCATCCAATCAGTTGAAACTCTAAATGGAACAAAAAGGATGACTCTCTCCCAAGTAAGAGAGAATTCTTTCTGCCTGACCACTTTCAAACTGGGACATCATCTTTCTTCCTGCCTTCAAACTCAAATTGAAACATTGGCTCTTCCTGAGTCTCCAGACTCAAACTGGAATTAACCATTAGCTCTCCTGGGTCTCCAGCTTGACCACAACTCATACTGCAGCTAATGGAACTTGCTCTCTTCCATAATTATATGAGCCAATTCCTTATAATAAATCTCTTCACATACACACACACACACACACACACACACACACACACACACACCCTATTGGTTCTGTTTCTCTGGAGAACCTGAATATATTTGGTAAGAACAAATTAAATTTTGTTGACCAGATGACAAAACTACATCCTATTTTTTGTAAAGTCCACTTGCATTGGGGTTACTTTTTAATTCATTAGGACTGATTTGTGTCTATTCTTCTTTTCCCAAGAAGCCTGACTTCCTTTTCACATATACTTTGATAATAAGATTACCCTTACAATTATTCGTGTGACCTTAGTGAATCTGTTTCCTATAGCACAAGGGGTCTACAGTTACATCTTTGTCACTGCCCTTAATATTACATTATTCCCAAAGTATCTACATTTTTATAATGTCCATTATCATTTTTTCTGATTAAACAACTATGGAATTATTATTTTTGCAAAATTTTCCCTTACAATTTTCCAGATTTTTTGTCTTTTAAGTTAGAGCAGTTTTCAGAATTTATATTGTATTTGATTTTCATGAGAACTAAAAATAGATGTTTGTTTCTTTTCTATAGAGATCTTTTCCAAATTATCTCTTTATAGTATCCTTCTTCCCTTTATCCTATTGACTCTTTTGATGTATCTATTAGGTTTTTGGTTGTTTGTTTTTTTTTTTATTTCTCTTTTTCTCATGTGCATCTAGTGGCAATTCTGGCTTTTTTTTTAAATCTGAAAAATAACGGCTAGAGTTTGGGATTCCCCACAATTAACAATAGCTATTTTTTTAACTTTAAAAGAAGGGTAAAATGATCTGTCAGAATTTCCTGTTCAATTTTTCACCAGTTAGAGAAAAACGGGAGATAAATGAAAAGTGGTTTTTCTAATATATTTTTGATGAAACTCTTGAGTCAGGCTGAAATTTCTCTATGCTTTTTTATCCAGCAAGACGTCTGTTTTAGACAGCACTGGTACATGCTGTACTGGGCTTTACGCTTTTCACCTAATGTTTAAACTCTGGGTTGGTAAAATGCACCTACCATTCTTGAGGGTTCACTACTAGCTCATGAAATGTGGAAAAATAATGTGTATATTGTTGGGAAAAAAAGATTAACATTTACTTACTATT
Organism: Ursus americanus; assembly: GCF_024610735.1. Classification (NCBI taxonomy): domain Eukaryota; kingdom Metazoa; phylum Chordata; class Mammalia; order Carnivora; family Ursidae; genus Ursus; species Ursus americanus. The sequence goes on from NC_142139.1 coordinate 61,214,830, forward strand.
TTGCCTTAGATGCCAAGAAGCTCAGTGATAAATAAACTGCTCTACTATATTATTATTTTTTTAATTTTTATTTATTTATTTGACAGCACACAAGCAGGGGGAGTGGCAGGCAGAGGGACAGAGAGAAGCAGGCTCCCCGCTGAGCAGGGAACCTGATGCAGGACTCGATCCCAGGACCCTGGGATCATGACCTGAGCAGAAGGCAGACAATTAACCAACTGAGCCACCCTGGCGCCCCTCTACTACATTATTATTAAGAATAACTAACTTATCTTTAGCTCCTTCTAAATTGCATTTCTGGGCCATTATATGTTAATTAGAATTTGATACATATATAAGAACATTATCAGCTCCATATTTTTTTTCAATTTGGTGTTATATTTAATTAATAAAACAGAAGTATTTGTAAAGAAAACATGATTATAGTCTTTTTATCTGTAGGTACATATGAAATGAAACTCACATTGAGGTTATTCTTCCTTACATACAACAAAAGAATAAGAAACATATTGCAAAATGTGCCTACTATGATTCCAAGAATTTCTGAAACATTATACTGGTATAAACAATAATCAAGCCTTCCAAACACCTCCAGCCCCCCAAAATCACATCATCATATAAACTTTGATCAAGAACTTCAATCCCAAAAATATCATTGTCCTCGGGAAAAAAGATGGCAGAGGAGTAGGGGACCACTTTTGCAGCTGGTCCCCTGAGTTGAGCTGGATATGTACCAGACCATCCTGAAAACCCACGGAATCAGCCTGAGACACAGGAAAATACATCTGGATCTCTACAAACGAACATCTCCAGTGCTGAATATTGCGGTAGGAAGCAGGGAGCCATGAATCCGCGCACAGATATCGGACGATAAACGGAAGGGGGAGGGAGCCGCCGTGCTTGGGCGCCGGGAAGCAGTAGCCACTTACACTGGGGAGCAGGCCGGACTCGTGGACTGGCACCCTTAAGAGAGCAGACTGAGACTTTGAGCCCCAGAATGTGCATGCGACCAGACTGAAAACTGGAGCTCCGGAACGCTCACTGGAGCCGGACTGATACCGGGAGCTTGGGAGTGGGTGCACGGCCAGATTGAAAATCGGAACTCCGCAGCGCGCACTCGACCTAGACTGAAACAGAGAGCTCGGGAGCGCGTGGGACCAGACCGAAAACCAGCGCTCCAGAGCATGCGCGAACCACACTGAAACAGGGATCTCAGGAGCGCGTGCGCGCACGGGAACTGGGGGCAGCTGGTGGTGTTGGAAGCACAGGGGACAGAGACATGCTGGCCCTGGAAGTGAGAGCTGGGAGAGCAGCTGTGGGGTGCACAACCCGGGATGCTGCAGGGTTTTTCGCAGCACCAACAGAAACAGAGTTAAAGTGGCCAGGAGAGCTCAGTGGAGAGCGGACTGTGATCTCTCTGTTTTGAGACAGAGACTAGGGTATGGCCACTGTTGCTCTGACTCGCAGAAAAACTGCCAGGGAAAGCTGCCAGAGAACAAAAGCCCAGAAATACTGCCTCACATTGGGCCCATCCCCATCCCCTGTCACGGGGACGGGGCAACTCTAGCCAAACAGGGTTGCCTGAATATCAGTGTGGCAGGCCCCTTCCCCAGAAGGCAAGCAGAAAAATCAAGAAGCCCACATCCCTAAGGTCCCTATAAAACAAGTGCACACTGCCTGGGTCCTGGTCAATAATTTGGGCTCTGGACAACCCCGCAACCTCTCCTCATCAGAATGACGAGGAGGAGAAATCCCCCCGCCCCCAGCAGAGAAAAGATAATGAGTCTGTGGCCTCTGCCACAGAACTGATGGATATGGATATAACCAAATTGTCAGAAATGGAGTTCAGAGTAACAATGGTCAAGATGATGTATAGGCTGGAAAAAATATTAACAAGAATATAGAATCTCTAAGGGTGGAAATGAGAGCGAATCTGGCAAAAATTAAAAATGCTATGAATCAAATGCAGTCAAAACTAGATGCTCTGATGGCCAGGGTGAATGAGGCAGAAGACGAATTAGTGAATTGGAGGATGGGATGGTAGAAGAGAAAGTTAAAACAGAAACTTGGCTCAAAAAAATCCAATCTCAAGAATGTAGGTTATGGGAGATTACTGACTCAATGAAACATTCCAATGTTAGAATCATCACCATCCCCGAGGGGGTGGAGAAAGATAGAGGTTTAGAAGAGATTTTTGAACAAATTGTAGCTGAAAACTTCCCTAATCTGACAAAGGAAACTAGCATTTGTGTCCAAGAGGCAGAGAGGACCCCTCCCAAGGTCAATGAGAACAGACCTACACCACATCACGTCATAGTGCATTTCGCAAATATTAGATCCAAAGATACAGTATTGAAAGCAGCCAGGGCAAAAAGATTTCTCACGTACAGAGGAAAAAATACCGGAATAACATCAGACCTGTCTACAGAGATATGGCAGGCTAGGAAGGGGTAGCAGAGTATTTTCAAAGCTCTATCCCAGAAGAACATGCAGCCAAGTTTCCTTTATCCAGCAAGGCTGTCATTCAGAATTGATGGAGAGATAAGGACCTTCCAGGATTGGCAGAAACTGACTAAATTCGTAACCATGAAACCAGCCCTACAGGAGATATTAAGGGGGGTTCTATAAAAGTAAAAAGGCCCCAAGAGGGATACAGAACAGAAAGTCACAATCTATAGAAACAAGGACTTCACAGGCAACATGACATCATTAAAATCATATCTCTCAATAATCACTCTCAATGTGAATGGCCTAAATGCTCCCATAACATGCCACAGGGTTGCAGATTGGATAATAAGACATGACCCATCCATTTGCTGACTACAAGAGACTCATCTTGAACCTAAAGACACATCCAGACTGAAAGTAAAGGGATGGAAAACCATTTTTCATGCCAATGGACTCAAAAGAAAGCTGGGGTAGCAATTCTCATGTCAGACAGATTGGATTTTAAACTAAAGACTGTAGTTAGAGATACAGAAGGACACTATATTATTCTTAAAGGAGGTATCCAACAAGTGGATATGACAATTATAAATATCTATGCCCCCACCAGGGGAGCAGCAAGATACACAAGCCAACTCTTAACCAAAATAAAGAGACATATAGATAAAAATACGTTAATAGTAGGGGACCTCAACACTCCACTATCAGCAATAGACAGATCACCTAAGCAGAAAATCAACAAAGAAACAAAAGCTTTGAATGACACACTAGACCAGTCAGACCTCATTGATATATACAGAACACTACACCCCAGAACAACAGAAAACTCATTCTTTTTGAATGCACATGGAACTGTCTCCAGAATAGACCGTATACTGGGTCACAAAACAGGTCTCAACCAATACCAAAAGACTGAAATTATCCCTTGCATATTCTCAGACCACAATGCTTTGAAACTGGAATTCAATCACAAGGAAAAATTTGGAAGAACTCAAACACTTGAAAACTGAGAACCATCCTGCTCAAGAATGATTGGGTAAACCAGGGAATTAAAAATCAATTTAAACAATTTATGGAGAACAATGAGAATGAAAACACATCGGTCCAAAACATATGGGACACTGCAAAGGCAGTCCTAAGGGGAAAATACATAGCCTTGCAAGCCTCACTCAAAAGAATAGAAAAATCCAAAATGCAGTTTTTATATTCTCACCTCAAGAAGCTGGAGCTGGAACAGAAGAACAGGCCTAACCCATGCACGAGAAAGCAGTTAATAAAGATTAGAGCAGAGATCAATGAACTAGAAACCAGGAGCACAGTAGAGCAGATCAACAGAACTAGAAGCTGGTGCTTTGAAAGGATAAATAAGATCGATAAGCCACTGGCCAGACTTATTCAAAAGAATAGAGAAAGGACCCAAATTAATAAAATTATGAATGAAAGGGGAGAGGTCAAAACCAACATCAATGAAATAGGAAGGATCATTAGAAACTTTTATCAACAACTTTATGCCAATAAATTAAACAACCAGGAAGAAATGGATGCCTTCCTGGAAACCTATAAAATTACAAAACTGAAACAGGAAGAAATTGATTATTTAAACAGACCAATTTATTATGAAGAGATTGAAGCAGTAATCAAAAACCACCCCAAAAACAAGAGTGCAGGGTCTAACAGATTCCCCAGGGAATTCTACCAAACATTCAAAGAAGAAATAATACCTATTCTCCTGAAGCTATTTCCAAAAATAGAAACAGAAGGAAAACTACCAAACTCATTCTATGAGGCCAGCATTACCTTGATCCCCAAACTAGGCAAAGGCCCCATCAAAAAGGAGAATTACGGAACGATATCTCTGATGAATATGGACGCCAAAATTCTCAACAAGATCCTAGCTAATATGATCCAACTGTACATTAAAAGTTTTATCCATCATGACCAATTGGGATTCATCCCAAAGGGTGGTTCAACATTCGCAAATCGATCAGTGTGATAGATCATATCAACAAGAAAGGGTCAAGAATCATATGATCCTCTCAATAGATGCAGAAAAAGCATTTGACAAAATACAGCATCCTTTCTGGATTAAAACCCTTCAGAGTGTAGGGATAGAGGGTACATTCCTCAATCTTATAAAAGCCATCTATGAAAAGCCTACAGCAAATATCATTCTCAACGGGGAAAAGCTGGAAGCCTTTCCCTTAAGATCAGGAACACGACAAGGATGCCCACTCTCGCCATTATTATTCAACATAGTACTAGAAGTCCTTGCAACAGCAATCAGACAACAAAAAGGGATAAAAGGTATCCAAATCGGCAAAGAAGTCAAACTGTCTCTCTTCACAGATGACATAATACTTTATATGGAAAACCCAAAAGAATCCACCCCCAAACTACTAGAAGTTATAGAGCAATTCAGTAATGTGGCGGGATACAAAATCAATGCTCAGAAATCAGTTGCATTTCTATACACAAACAATGAGACTGAAGAAAGAGAAATTAGGGAATCCATTCCATTTACAATAGCACCAAAAATCATACGTTATCTCAGAATTAACTTAATCAGAGACAAAAAGGATCTATATTCTAGAAACTACAAATCACTCTTGAAAGACATTGAAGAAGACACAAAAAGATGGAAAAATATTCCATGCTCATGGATTGGAAGAATAAACATAGTTAAAATGTCTATGCTACCCAGAGCAATCTACACTTTCAATGCAATCCCAATCAAAATACCAATGACATTTTTCAAAGAACTGGAACAAACAGCCCTTAAATTTGTGTGGAACCAGAAAAGGCCTGAATCGCCAAGGAATTGTTGAAAAGGAAAAACAAAGCTGGGGGCATCACATTGCTGGATTTCAAGCTATACTACAAAATCTGTGATCACAAAGACAGCATGGTACTGGCACAAAAACAGACGCATAGACCAATGGAAGAGAATAGAGAACCCAGAAATGGACCCTTGGCTCTTTGGGCAACGAATCTTTGACAAAGCAGGAAAAAACATCCAGTGGAAAAAAGACAGTCTCTGTAATAAATGGTGGTGGGAAAATTGGACAGCTATATGCAAGAGAATGAAACTTGAGGGGGTTGGGGGATTGGGATAGACCGGTGATGGGTATTAAGGAGGGCACATATTGCATGGTGCGCTGGGTGTTATATGCAAATAATGAATCATGGAACATTGCATCAAAAACTGGGGATGTACTGTATGGTGACTAATATAACAAAATAAAAATTATAAATAAAATAAAAGAATGAAACTTGACCACTCTCCCACACCATACACAAAGATAAACTCCAGATGGATAAAAGACCTTGATGTGAGACAGGAATCCATCAAAATCATAGAGGAGAACATAGGTAGCAACCTCTTTGACATCGGCCACAGCAACTTTTTTCATGACACATCTCCAAAGGCAAGAGAAACAAAAGAAAAAATGAACTTGTGGGACTTCATTAAGATAAAAAGCTTCTGCACAGCGAAGGAAACAGTCAAAAATCTAAGAGGCAGCCCACGGAATGGGAGAATATATTTGCAAATGACATTACAGATAAAAGATTAGTATCCAAAATCCAAAAAGAACTTCTCAAACTCAATACATGGGAAACAAATAATCAAATCAAAAAATGGGAAGAAGATATGAGCAGACACTTTTCCAATGAAGACATACAAATGGCTAACAGACACATGAAAAAATGTTCAAAATCATTAGCCATCAGGGAAATTCAAATCAAAACCACATTGAGATACCACCTGACGCCAGTTAGAATGGCAAAAATGGATAAGGCAGGAAACAGCAAATGTTAGAGAGGATGTGGAGAAAGGGGATCCCTTTTACATTGTTGGTGGGAATGCAAGTTGGTACAGCCACCTTGGAAAACAGTGTGGAGGTCCCTTAAAAAGATAAAAATTGAGCTACCCTATGATCCAGCCATTGCACTACTGGGTGTTTACCCCAAAGATACAGACGTAGTAAAGAGAAGGGCCATATGCACCCCAATGTTCATAGCAGCATCGTCCACAACAGCTAAATTGTGGAAGGAGCTGAGATGCCCTTCAACAGATGACTGGATTAAGAAGATGTGGTCCATATATACAATGGAATATTACTCAGCCATCAAAAAGAACGATTTCACAACATTTGCAGCAACATAGATGGGACTGGAGGAGATAATGCTAAGTGAAATAAGTCAAGCAGAGAAAGACAATTATCATATGGTTTCACTCATTTACGGAACATAAGAAGTAGGAAGATCGGTAGGAGAAGAAAGGGACGAAGGAAGGGGGGTAAACAGAAGGGGGAATGAACCATGAGAGACTATGGACTCTGGGAAACAAACTGAGGGCTTTAGAGGGGATGGGGGTGGGGGATCGGAATAGGCTGGTGATGGGTATTAAGGAGGGCACGTATTGCATGGTGCACTGGGTGTTATACGCAAGTAATGAATCATGGAACTTTACATCAAAAACTTGGGATGTACTGTATGGTGACTAACATAACATAATAAAAATTTTTTATTAAAAAAAAAAAAGAACTTCAATCCCCCCCAAAAAAGAACTTCAAACACAAACAACATTCATCATTCTCTTCGAGTATGATAAAAGAGGACTTCCCTCTCTCATTAAATGACTCTTTATCCTTCATAAATTCAGTATGATTTTTATAGAATAAGTGTATTTAGAATTACTTCATTTTTAAAAGTTACAATATTATACAAGTGACTTATCATATAGGAGCTTTGATGCCTATCAGGGACATAAAAGGCCGTCTCTTACTTTAACTACATTGAGGCTATTAGGCCAACCAATTCTACATGTAGATGCAGAGGCAAGTTTTGCTTCTGATGGGTTTAGCTGACCTCATTGCATGCATTCTCTTCAAATAACATATCAACACATTTAAAATATATAAAGGTTATTTTTAAATTCATTTTGTCACATTTTTAGAATTGGAAGTCATGAAGATATTCTTGACTTTTTATTCCCACATCTCTTTTTACTTCTAGAGATATAAGTTATCATAGTGAAATTTTCTCTGACAGCTAAAACTCAAGCTTAATATTCTATTTCCTGTGAAAAAGGATTGGATTATATAAATGTGACATGTGTCAAATGGCAATTTCAAACATTAAAAGTTATCATCTTACCTGGAGGCCATCACTCTGAATTTAAAGAAGAATTTTTTAGCTATTTAATAAGATTAAACATCATACTTTGAATTTCAATCATTCTAAATCTTGTATCAAAGTCCATGTTTTAAATGTTTGATACCAGCAATAAGTATGTGAATGCAATTGTTTCAGCATGTGGCCAGACTCCAAGTCACATTCTGTCTTATTGGGGTTTGGACACTCACAGCACGTTGTTTTCAACAGCATTAGAACTCCAAGTCTGTGTTCAACATAGCACCAAATCTGCAAACAAACCATTCCAACACATAAAATACACCGATGACCCTGACAGTGATGATTCTGACATAGCCGAAATGAAGATAGCTAGAGCGGTGTGCCCTTTCAAAGCAATCAAAACTGTTCAGCGTCAAGAGAAAAAAAACAGAAATTGTCACCATGCAAATGTTTACTCAACTTAAGTATACTCTACTCTAACCAAGTACACAAATAACTGACCTGAGTCGACTAATGTTGTGTGGATATAAAAGGGTAGATAGTCTTTGGGAAACACAATGAATTGACAGTGATAACTTACTACAGAACATCAAAATAGGGGAGATAAAGGGAAAAATAAATAAATAATGTTAAATCAGTTTCCTTAGCAACTAACCAATTGACATAAAAAAGAAAAGGATTTGTTCTGTCTGCTTTGAACTATATGCTGCTACATAATTTGCTTATTATAGACTCTGTATAGAAGAGTATCTGATGTAGGCTTTTTTTCATTACCTCCATGTCCAAAAGCCCTGGGATTTTGTCAACATGTAAAGGTCATTTAAATAACAATGTTTTTCTATCCATTGTTTAAACAAGACCATAAGAAACATAAACAAAACCAGAGAATTTCATTGGGTCTTTAATATCATATTGAAATACCTGATTTACCTTTGTTGTCTTTACTGTGTGGAATTGCATGAATATGACAAATGTCACAGTGAAAATATCTAGATTTGTATTTATATTTCAACGTGATGGGAAGGTAATTTTGTCATAGTGGTAAAAACAGAATATCTTGGCGACACCGTGACGAGCCAGAATCTGTTTGTTAGTGCAGAGTGAGAAGTGTCTCCATGTTACATGAGGACAAACAATGGACACTCAGAAAAACGTTCAACCCCCAGAGCAGCAACCAATGACACATATCTGTGGGAAATGTCACACGGAAAATTTCATAAAATCCAGGGATCCAGTCAGATGCAGAGATTGTGCATACAGAATAATGTACAAGAAAAGAATTAAAAGATGGTGGCTTTTGATACTCAACGAAACACAGAATTCAGAGAAATGCCTTCGTTTGTACTCGGGTTTGCTGTTTTGTTTCTCGTTGTGTGGCTTTTCATCAGCATACTTATCTTTATGAATACAACCAAATACACATGATTTCATATTTCAACCACATGGCATTTAGGTGTTAATCGTTTTTATAAGAAAGTTACTTTTTGTTCAACTACTGTTGAACAATAAAAAATTATTTTTTTGTTCAATTACTGTGTGTGTAAACTGACACACAATGGAGGCTAAAAGTGCTTTCCCAAACCACACTTTGAATCAAAACCTGGAATCCTCTGGCTCTATTGTTAAAAATGAAGGTTTCTAGAGCTCTCTAAAGGTCCGATTAAGTAAGTTCCTTGGAAACTACTCTTTCATATCAACAACCGTTAACTCCCTAGCATCATATAGTATAGAATATACTGACGCACTTACTGTCAGTGTGCACACATGATTTTTCATTGTAGTATTTATATTTAAAATATAGTTTATAAGAAATGTAATTATATTTTTCATTTGTTACTTGGTGTAGGTCTTTCTGTATCTGTATACAATGCTTGACTATCTATTTAAATCTTTCTTTTAATTCCAGTTGGTTAACATAGAGTGTTATATTAATTTCAGGTATACATATAGTGATTCAACACTTCCATAGGAAAGAAATTTTAATGGTTGCTTTCTGTAAAGTAAAATCAACCCCAAGGAAAGTGGATGAAGCAGACGAGTAAGGAAGGTACAGTTTCCTCGGTATAATCATTTATTAAGGTAAAAAATTCTTTCAGGATATAAAAATAAAAGGGATTAGTTTGCACTGAATTATTGGATAAATGTTTGAAACTTTTGCCTTGATTTTAGGGATTAGGAATTGATGGTCCCACACCTATCCTCAATCTATTCCAGGATTCCATCATTATGGAAGGTTGTGGTGGCTTCCTTAACATTCATTTTGAAGATTAGATATATTCCAATTGTTAATATTTTTATTCATATCTATGTGTCTCTGGCATTTGAAAATCTATGCTAATTTCTAAGAACAACTGTCTTTCTACTCCCATCCTCAAATACTAAGTTCTATAAATGTATTCTGTGCTCTACAAATACAGCCATGCTCAAATTTTCAGTGTTTCATTGATTCGGGTTTTTCTTTAGCCATGTCTTTTGACATTATGATGTGTTAATTCTTGACCTTGTTCTTTTTAGACAGAAGTGTCCCCATATATGTGATTTCTCTATGAAAGCCCTTATAACAAACCCCAACTCATTGGAAAATATATTCTACTCTTCACTGTTCTTAATTTGATCACAGGTCCTTTGCATGCCAATAGTTAAATTAAATATTATTTTTTAGTTAACTAGAGAGCAGTTTAATGGAAAAAGTATTACCCCTGGAACTCAAGACTGCCATTTCAGGCAGTCACCTACATTTTTGTGTCTCCTTCATCTATAAAATCAGGGTAATTTGGCCTCTTGCTTACCATGACAGTTTTAAGGAAAAAAATCGAAAATAGATATAAAATTGCTTTTAAAAGATTATTTTGAATAGTGCTCATAAATATAAATATCAGTAAATCCGAGCTTGAAGTTAACACATAACTTGTCCCCTACTAAACTGCTTACCAACTATAAACTTGCTCTTCAGGAAAAGCATATCCAGGTCTACGGGGAAAACACTGGAAATGGGTTAAAATCTAGCCTTGCTATTCACTGATAGGCCAGTTCACTTCATTTCTTTTAACTTCAGTTTCATTATCAAAGTGGAGGAATTATGGTGATCAGTACATGAAGAAACCCGCGCTGTGAGACTCTGAAGCTATACTCAGAGACTGAACTTATGAAAAATTCAAAAATAGTAGATGAAATAAAAAATGACCAGTCCTGGGGTGCCTGGGTGTCTCAGTGGTTAAGCATCTGCCCTCAGCTCAGGTCATGATCCCAGGGTCCTGGGATAGAGCTCTGCAGAGGGCTCCCTGCTCAGGGGGAGTCTGCTTCTCCCTCTACCCCTCCCCCCTACTTTGTGTGCACGCTGTCTCGCTCTCTCTCTCAAATAAGTAAACGATATCTTTAAAAAAAAAAAGAAAAAGGAAAAGAAAGAAATGACCAGTCCTAAGGAAGAATAAAATACCATATAAAGTAGGAAAGTGTAAACTGAGAAGATGTAAAAATAAGTTGCCTCCTCACATATATAAACATACGCACATCTCCATCCCTCCTAGAGTGAGTGTCATGTAGGAAATTAGTCAAGAGAACGTGGTTATTCGAGCAGAGGGCTCAAGGATGACAGGAAACCTGCCAGAGGAAGACAAGGGGAAGGAGCATCTCCTGAAAGAGGAAACAGCTAGTGGAAAAGCTGGCCTTGTTCCCACTTCAGAATGAAGCCCGGGCGACTCTCATTTGAAGGTAGGTGGAGACCACCTCACTTGGGGCCTTGTGACGGGAAGCCACTGGAACAGTAAGCAGGAGACTGACATAGTGTAAGACTCCAAAGATTACTCAAGGTGTTCTGTGACAATGGACAATATAGAGACAGGTGATAGAGAGGAAGCCCTATGAGGAGGCACCCGTGATGACTCAGGCTGACAATAATGGGGGTTGGGCCAGGGTGGCAGCTTGGAGGGAGTATGAGGTAGCTGGTTGTGACATACATTTTGAAGCTGAGCTAATAGGACCTATTGATGGATTGGCTCAAATGCTCAGTAGACAGTGTGGACTTTGGTGAATGGCTCTGGGTCCAAATACCCACAGTACCCCTTGTTAGCTGGCAGTGTGACTTTCCCAGGGTTCATCTAACTCATTTGTAAGGTAAACATGAGCTAATATCACTGATCTAAAAAGTCTGTTGCAAGATAGAATGAAATAATCCATAACAGCGTTCAGTGTAATAAACGTTCACTGTTATTATCACCACTACTGGAATTATTACCACTTACCTACCACAGACGATTGTATTAAACCTTGGGATTGATCTCCCAGCCACTGGCCTTCCTGTCCTCCACACTCTTCAACTTGCTCTTTCTCAAATACGAATTTCACTGCTCTGACTCCTTTCTTACCTGTCACCACTTCAACCCACCTCTCATTTAACCTTTGGGTTCTAAAGAAACATTTAAATTTCCTTAAAGAGGTGACAGGCCTCATTTCTTTCCTGCCTGTACCTTTTCTTATGCTTTTCTCTCTGGGTGAAATGACTTTTTCTGGGGTTCTTTTCAGGACTCAACTTGAGTGTAGCCTCAGGAAACCTTCCTGACTTTACAATTCGATAGAGTCCTTTCTTAAGAGGCCCCATGACATCTGATCTAGATTATAAATTCTAACAAGAGAAACTGCTGTAAGATCAAAGCTGGGTCCACAGTGGAGCAAAAATGGATGTCTCAATAAATGTTGAGAGAGTTGCACTTTTAAAAAAAAATCTTAAAACATAAAATGTGTTCTTCTTTTGATATTCTTCTGAGCAGAGGAGGGAAGACCTTCTGATACGGCACCCAGAATTGCTGGGATTCTCAGTTGTCATAAAAGAATGCTAACCCTACTCACACATCAAAAATGACATATGCTTGTGAATTCAACCGGCATTCAAAGAAGAGCTACATGAAGTTAGTTTCAGAGACTAGCCCACTAGACTAGATAATATTATACCTACTCTATCACTCTAGATCAGTCGACAAATGTGTATTTAAACTATTTCATTTTTACCCTGTTCGAATTATTTTTACTAAAAGGAGCTCCAGTGTAGGGGCACCTGGGTGGCTCAGTCAGCTGAGCATCTGCCTTTGGCTCAGGTAGTGATCCCAGGGTCCTGGGATGGAGCCCTGAGTCAGGCTTCCTGCTCAGCGGGCCTGCTTCTCCTTCTCCCTCTGCTCCTTCCCCTGCTTGTGCTCTCTCTCTCTCTCTCAAAAAATAAATAAAATCTTTTTTAAAAAAAGAAGGCGCTCCAGTGTAATGACATCAACATATATTGGGGATTATTAAAACAGTCTTTGAAACACTGTAAGAATATTGACCCAGGGGCCCCTGGGTGGCTCAGTTCATTGAGCGTTTGCCTTTGGCTCAGGTCATGATCCCAGGGTCCTAAGTTTGAGTCCCACATCGGGCTCTCTGCTCAGCAGGAAGCCTGCTTCTGCCTGCCACTCTGCCTCCTTGTCCTCTCTCTCTCTCTCTCTCTCTGTCAAATAAATAAATAAAATCTTAAAAAAAAAAAAAGTAATATTGACCCAAAGGTGTGGGAATCACTTTTACATAATTACTACTTTAGGTTGAATGGCAAGAGAAATCCCCCTACATTATCATACAATTGTGAAATCGCTTGCATTTGTTTTCTTATATTGTAATTTGCTTATTAATCAGAATTCCTTAGTCTCCTTTGTCTTAGAGCCAAATCTGTTCCCCTCTCAAAGTAAGTATAAAGGTTATAATAGTGTGGGGTTTGTTTTGTTGTGTTTGCCGCATTCCTAATCTACTGTCCCCACCCTATTCTATTTTCTCCTTCTGTCTTACCTCAAATTAGGAATCCCAGTATTAATTGGTTACACTAGGGGTGCTGGGTGGCTCAGTCTGCCTTCATCTCAGGTCATGATCTCTGAGTCCTGGGATCAAGCCCCACGTCAGGTTTCCTGCTCATCAGGGAGTCTGCTTCCCTCTCTCTCCCTCTCTCTGCTCCTCTCCAGTGCTTGTTTTCTGTCTGTCTCAAATAAATAAATAAAATCTTTAAAAAAAATTGGTAACACTAGTTATAATAAAGAGTAACAAATATGCTGCAGAATCTTTCACGTGCACAGAATCTATTGGCATGCGTGTCTAGGAAAGGTATCTCCAGCAGGCTGAGTCTACCTCCAGGTAGTCACTCCAGAGCCCAGAGAACAGCGACTTTGCCATCTCCAATATGTGGCTTTCAATGTAATAGATGTCATTTTTACCCCATTCAATAGGAAAAGAGAAGGAACATGGAGGAATATACATAGAACTTTCTTCTGGCCAGGCCTGGAAGGGATACCCACCACTTCTGCTCATGCTCTCTGGCTAGAATTCAGCAGCATGGCCTCACCTACCTGCACTGGAGGCTTGGATATACAGTTTAATTATGAGCCCCAAGCAGAATCCAATGTCAACTTGTTTAACAGCTAACAGTATCTTCTACAAACATATTGGCAAGTGCCAAACCCTGACTAGACAGAGTAAGATTAAATAGAAGCATCCAAATGGAAAAATGTCTTTAAAACATTTATAATACAAGCAGATTATTAGGTAAAAACTCAAGTTAAATAATGTAGGATATAAAAGTAGTTAAAATTTCAATCTCCCTAAATCTCATATCTTTGTCACATTTAAAGAAAATTAAACACTTAAGAAAGTAAACATTGAGTGTTATTTATTTAGATTAAGTAAATGTATCTTCATTTTGGAAGAGAAAACAACCAAAACTGAACTGAGTTTAGTGTATGGTGTTTATATTTTGTGGAACATTTTTTTTTCAGATTAAGGTTGATTGCTGAATCATGCATACAGAATTTATTGGAGGATGAAAATAATATTTTATTAGCAATGCCATCTTGCTATGCTAAATTATGTAACATTTTAGAGAATGAGTCAAATGAAAGTGAAAAAAATGAAAGTGACACGTGAAAACAGTGTCAACAGGGAGACGGGGATATCTTATATACCAACATTATACGAGCACTTAGAGTTGTCAAAATCAGAAAGGCAAAAAGTACAGCGGTGGTTGCCAGGGGTGGAGAAGGGGGAGAAAAGGTAGAGTTTCAGCTTTATTCCAACTTGACAGGATTAAAAGAATTAGGGGAATGGTTGGTATGATGGTGGCACAACAATGTGAATGTATTTAGTACCACTGAACTGTACACCTAAAAATGATTAAGATGGTAAATTTGAGTTATGTGTATTTTAACCCAATTAAAACGAAGAAGAAGAAAAAAAAACCCAAAGGATAGTACATGAAGAAGAAAGAAGTGGTTAATCTGGTATTTCAAATATGCACAAAACTCCTAAATAAACATTAGCAAAGTGAACCACGCATCGTACTGAAAGCCTAATGTATTGTGACCAAGAAAGGTTTTGTCCTAGAAATGCAAGAAGACTGCAATTTATGAGGAAAACTACTAAGAAATGAATGTCAACACATTAAAGGAGAGCAACCTCTGATCATCTCAATGGATACTGAAATTGCAACTCATAGAACGCAACATACGCTCCTTTAACAAAATCTTAATCATCTAGAAATACAAGGAAACCTCCTTAAGTTGCTGAAGGCGTATTTGGCATAAGCCAGTGGGGGGCAGCCCCCAGGGAGTCCCTGGCATTATCACCATCCACGTGTCTCTCTACTGACCTGTATTGTGCCTGGTGCTTGATCCCTGGAGGAACCTTGATCTTCACTGTAGATTCAGTTTAGCAATTGAGTTCTGTTCCTTCAAAAGAGGAAACAATGGCTGTAGAAGATGCCCCCGCCATGTAGTTCCTAGAATTAAACACAAAAGCATTTCAAAACTCTGATATGGATCACATATAATTTCAAGATCACTGCTTTGTGACATTCCTTAGGTACTTTTGGAACTAATTTTTATTTGGAAAAACTATGTGCCTTAATCTTACCTATGTGGGGGTTTTTTGTTTTTTGTTTGTTTTTGCCTTCTTTCCCAATAATTCTTTAACTGGCCCCCTTATTTAGAAAAGCACGTGCATTTTCCTATTCTGTGTACACTTTTTCCCCACGCACGGATGAAACACTAAAGTATGAGCCGGGTGTGTGCTCGGAAAACAGGCCATGGTCCGTGGGTAAGGAAGAAGCCGTACACTTGAGCTCTACCACCACCTTCCGTACAAGAGTTTTCCACTTGCCAACATGGTGAGTTACAAGAACCAGAGAAGACTTAAAGCTTAAGAATTCTGCCAAAGGAGAGAGCAAAAAGTATGGAGCAGGTGTGTCGATACAAAGAGAAAGCCTCAGGTCGTAACAACACAGTCCAACAGAATACCCCGTCCAAAGGTAACTAGCAAAGATTTCAGTAGGTGTCTATTACATCAAATGTAAAGACAGCAACACAAAACTACAAGAAACATGAAAAATCAAGGAATCCCAGCTGTGCCCATGATGGCCAGAGAAGTCTTGTTTCTCTCTGGCAGCCCTCAGAGTACTGAGGCATGACCTCCAAGTCTGAGGAGAGGGAGGAGGGAAAAAAGGAAACAAATAAGAATTTCAAAGGGCATTAAAGGGACACAGCCCCTGCTCACTGCTTCAGGACTTCCGCAAGCCTCTGGGAGTAAACTCCCTCCCCCCAGGATCAACCCACAAGCCCCCCCCCCAACACTCCCCTCCCCAGTGCTAAACCCAACACCCCACCCGGGACTCCCCCACTCCCGCTGCAGAGCCTCAGACTTGCTGCCAGGGGCTGCGGTGAGCTGGTCTGGTAGCTAGAATGCTCTCAGAAGCACAGACCAGAGTCCGCAAGGGAAAAACTACAAACTGGTGCTTTAGTGCCATCTTCTGGAAAACAAAAAGCAGCTTCCAGCAGCCAGCCTGGCGAGTTGTAAGAACACAGAAAACATAAAGAATTTAGAATTCTGCCACAAGAGGGAGAGAGGAGTGGAGCAGGTCTGTCCGCACAAATCCTCAACAACCCCAGACAGAGCAACAACACCGAACAGTGCCACATCTGAATAAGACCAATCAAGGAAATAGGCCATCGCCCAAAGGAAAATAATAATTCCCAATAACTGAGTTCAAATCCATGGAATATTGTGATCTAGATGATAAAGAATTCAAAATAGCTTCTTTGAGAAAATACTAATTCAGAAAGATATCTGCACGCTCATGTTCATAGCAGCATTACTTGCAATAGGCATAGACATGGAAACAACCCAGGTGTCCATCAACAGATGAATGGATAAAGAAGTTGTGGTACAAATATATACGATGGAACGTTATTTAGCCATAACACACACACACACACACACACACACACACACAAAGGGGGCACATGGGTGGCTCTGTTAGTTAGGCAGCCAACTCTTGATTTTGGCTCAGGTCATGATCTCAGGATCCTGGGATCAAATTCCGTGGCAGACTCCACACTCAGCAGAGAGTCTACTTGAGGATTCTGTCTCCCTCTCCCTCTGCTCCTCCTCCTGCTCATGCTCTTTCTCTCTCTCAAATAAATAAATCTTTTAAAAAATAAAATAAAAATATAAAAACAGAAGGAAATCCTGCCATTTGCAACAACATGGATGAACTTTGAGGGCATTGTGCTAAGTGAAATAGAGACACAGAGAAAGGCAAATACTATATGATCTCACTTATATGTGGAATCTAAAACAAACAAGCCCACCAAAACTACACCAAACTCAGAAAAAGATAAGATTTGTGGTTACCAGAAGCAGGGGGTAGGAGGAAAGGGCATGGAGGAAGGGGGTCAAAAGATACAAACTTCCAGTTACAAGAAAAGTAAGTACAAGGGATGTAATGTACAGCATGACTATAGTTAATGCTGCTATATGATATACAGGAAAGTTAAGAGAGAAAATCCTGAGTTCTCAACAAAAGGAAAAAAACTTTTTTTTTTTTTAAAGATTTTATTTATTTGACACAGAGAGACACAGCCAGCGAGAAAGGGAACACAAGCAGGGGGAGTGGGAGAGGAAGAAGCAGGTTCCCAGTGGAGCAGGAAGCCTGATGCGGGGCTCGATCCTAGAACCCTGGGATCATGCTCTGGGCCGAAGGCAGACGCTTAATGACTGAGCCACCCAGGCACCCCCGAAAAAAACTTTTTTTCTTTCTTTGCTTTCTCTTTTTATTGTATCCAAATGAGATGATGGATGCTGACTATATTTATTGTAATCATCTCACAATATATGTAAGTAAAACAATTATGCTGTATCCCATAAACTTATATAATAATGTATATAAATTATAAATTCAATAAAACTATTCAAAAAACAGCTGTTTTGAAAAAACTCAATGAGCTACAAGAAAACTCAAACAGCTCAATAATATAAGGGGAAAATATAAGGGAAAAAATATAAAGAAAAAAATAAGGGAAAAAAATAATATAAGGGGAAAAAAACCAAAATGAGCTTGTTACCAAAGATACCAACAAATTAGAGAGTTAAGAATTCAACGAATGAAGACAAGGTTCAAGATGGTGGTGTAGGAAAATCCTGCGCTCACCTCCTCTCACAGACCTAACAAATCCACAACTACATATGGAGTAATTGCCTCTGAAGCGGACCAAGAAACTGAATCAACAGAGCCTCTACAACGAGGGACAGCAAGCACCCAGAGGGAGAAGAGGCTCCACAACCCTCAGATCCTGCATAGGAGAGAAAAGCCCCCAAAACACATGGATTTCAAAACCAACAGGGAATATCTCCAGGAAAACTACAGAACTGAAAGGAAAGGATAACCCACTCTTAAAGGACTCACTCACAAATTCACTCAACCTGGAAACCAGCACAAAAACACCAGATTGAAGCCAAACTATGGAAAGAGCCCAGATGCCAGAACCACTATACAAAAAAAAATAAAATGAGTTCTTCGAGCTCAAATAAAAAGATGCTAATCAGCAACATGAAAACATATGGAAATATACAACAAATTGGTAAAAGTGAAAAATATAATGTCAAGTTTAGAAAACTTTAGGTCTATAATAGGATAGTGAGTTAACCACTTAACTATAGTATAAAGGTTAAAGGGAAAAAGTACTAAAAATAACTATAGTTTATTTTAATTTGTAAATACACAAGACAAAATGAGGTAAATTGTGACATCAAAAATGTAAAAGGTGGGGGTAGAAGTGTAGGGCTTTTGTCAGCTATTGAAAGTAAGCTGCTATCTGCATAAAATGGATTGTTTTATCTATGACATGTTTTATGTAAGCCCCATGACAACCATAAGGCAAAAATCTAGAGTGGATTTACAAAAGATTTAAAAAAGAGAGGGAACAGAGAAAACCACATGGAAAATCACCACTTCACAAAGGATGGCAGAAATAGAAGGAAAAAAAGAAAAGAAACAGAAGGAAAAAGAAACAATGCAAAGCAACCAGAAAGCAATCAAGAAGATGATATTAGTAAGTCCTCACATACCAATAGTTACTTTATGTGAATGTATTGAATGCACCAATTGAAAAGCACGGAGTGGCTGAATGAATTAAAAAAAAAAAAAAGATCCAAGTATATGCTGCCTACAAGAGACTCACTTTAATTTTAAGGACACACTTCAGCTCAAAGTGTAGAGATAGAAAAAGGTATTCCGTGCAAGTAGAAACAAACAAACCAAGAAAGTAGGTGTACCAAAGTTAGACAAAATACACTTAAGTCAAATGGTAACAAGAGACAAAGGCCATTTCATAATGACATCAATTCATCAAGAAGATGTAACAATCAGAAATATATATACACCCAACATCAGAACACCTAAATATATTAAGCAAATACTAACAGATCTGATGGGAGCAATACAGAATAATACAATCATTGTAGGAGACCTCAAAAACCCTCTTTCAGCAGTAGATAGAAAGCCCAGAGAGAAAATCAACAAGGAAACATTGGACGTGAACCATACTTTAGACCAAATGGACCTAACAGACATATATAAAACGTTCTATCCAGCAGCAACAAAATATACATTCTCTCAAATACACATGGAACATTCTCCAGAATAGATCATATGATAGGATGCAAAATTAAATCTTAGCAAATATAAGAATAATGATATCATGCTAAGTATTTTTCTGATCATAATGGTGTGAAACTAGAAATCAACAACATAAGGAGAGCTGTAAAATCCACAATTATGTGGAAACTAAACAACACACTCCTAAACAACTAATGGGTCAAACAAGAAACTAAAAGAGAAATCAAAAAATATTTTCAGGGGCACCTGGTTGGCACAGCGGTTAAGCGTCTGCCTTTGGCTCAGGGCGTGATCCCGGCGTTCTGGGATCGAGCCCCACAACAGGCTCTTCCGCTATGAGCCTGCTTCTTCCTCTCCCACTCCCCCTGCTTGTGTTCCCTCTCTCACTGGCTGTCTCTATCTCTGTCGAATAAATAAATAAAATCTTTAAAAAAAAATATTTTCAAACAAATGAAAGGGAAACACAACTACCAAAACCTATAAGATGATGCAGTTCTTAGAGGGGAGTATATAGTGATAAATGAATATATTTAGAAATCAGAAAGAGCTCAAATAAACAACATAACTTTACACTTCCAGGAACCAGAAAAAGAATTTACTAGATTGGATACAGAAGAAACGTACCTTAACATAATAAAGGCCATATATGACAAATCCACACCTCACATCATCCTAAATGGTGAAAGACTGAAAGCTTTTCCTCTAAGATCTAGAACCAGACAAGATGCTCACTCTCATCACTCTTATCCAATGAAGTCCTAACTAGAGCAATTATGCAAGACAAAGAAATAAAAGGCATCTAAATCAGAAAAAAAAAGTTACTTTGTCATTTTTTGCAAATGATATGATTTTACATATAGAAAAACCCAAGGGGAGTTAAGATGGCGGAGGAGTAGGGGACCCCTTTTTCAGCCGGTCCCCTGAGTCGAGCTGGATAGGTACCAGACCAGCCTAAATAACCACGGAATCAGCCTGAGACGCAGGATGATGCATCTGGATCTCTACAAATGAACATCTCCAGCGCTGAGTATTGAGGTACCAAGAGGGGAGCTGTAAACCATGCACAGATATCGGAAGATAAACGGAAGGGGGAGGGAGCCGCCGCGTTTGGGAGCCGGGAAGCGGCAGCCACCTGCACGGGGGAGCGGGCGGACTCACAGAGGGCACCCGCGAGAGAGCGGACTGAGACCGGTGAGCCGTGAACGCGCGCCACCAGGCATCTCCCGGAACACCGGAATCCCGGTGTGCTCACGGGATCCAGACTGAGACCGGGAACGCGTGCGCGGGGCGGCTGGCGGCTGGCGGGCCACCTGCACGGGGGAGCGGGCGGACTCGCGGTCGGCACCCGCGAAACAGCAGACTGAGACCCTGAACCGGGTGCACGCGCCACCAGGCTTCTCACGAAACTCCGGAATCGCGGTGTGCTCACCGGGCATAGACTGAGACCGGGAGACCCGGGAGCGCGCAGGGCGGCCGGTGGCTGGCGGCATTAGAAACACAAAGGACAGAGACGCGCCGGCCCTGGAAGTGAGGGCAGGGATGCCGGGTGTGGGGCGCACATCCCGGGACGCTGCAGGGTTGAGCAGCACCAACAGTAATAGAGTTAAAGTGGCCAGAACATCAGTGGAGAACGGGCCGCAATCCCTCTGTTCTGCGACAATGCAGCCTCTGCTGCTCTGACCCTCAGAAGAGGCATAGCCGGCTGCCAGGGAAAGCCGCCAGAGAACAAAAGCCTGGAAATACCGGCTCAGAGAGTGCCCATCCCCATCCCCCCTCGCAGGGGACACGGAGACTCTACCCAAACAGGGTTGCCTGAGTATCAGCGCGGCAGGCCCCTCCCCCAGAACACAGAAGGCAGGCTGAAAAATCAAGAAGCCCACAACCCGGGCGCCTGGGTGGCGCAGTCATTGAGCTCCTGTCTCCGGCTTAGGGCGTGATCCCAGCGTTCCGGAAAGGAGTCCCTCATCGGGCTCCTCCGCTGGGAGCCTGCTTCTTCCTCTCTCACTCCCCTGCTTCTGTTTCGTTCTTGCTGACTGTATGTCTCCCTCTCTCAGATAAGTAAATAAATAAAATCTTTAAAGAAGAAGCCCACATCTCTAAGATCCCTATAAAACAAGGGGCACGGCCTGGGACCCAGTCAATAATTTTGGGCTCTGGAAACCCCGCAACCTCTCTTCATCAGAATGACAAGAAGGAGAAGCCCCCCCCCAGCAAAGAAAAGACAGTGAGTCAGTGGCCTCTGCCACAGAAGTAACGGATATGGATGTAACCAAATTATCAGAAATGGAATTCAGAGTAACAATGGTCAAGATAATGAGTAGACTTGAGAAAAGTATTCAGGAAAATATTACTGAGAATATAGAATCCCTAAGGGCGGAAATGAGAGCGAATTTGACAGAAATTAAAAATTCTATGAGCCAAATGCAGGCAAAACTAGAGGCTCTGACGGCCAGGGTCACGGAAGCGGAGGAAAGGGTTAGTGAATTGGAGGATGGATTAATAGAAGAAAAAATAAAAATAGAAGATGGTCTTAAAAAATCCACGCCCACGAATGTTGGCTACGGGAAATTACTGACTCAACGAAACGATCCAATGTTAGAATCATCGGCATCCCCGAGGGGGTGGAGAAAAACAGAGGCCTAGAAGAGATATTTGAACAAATTGTAGCTGAAAACTTCCCTAATCTAGCAAGGGAAACAAAAATTCGTGTCCAAGAGGCAGAGAGGACCCCTCCCAAGCTCAACCATGACAGACCTACACCACGTCACGTCATAGTACAATTCGCAAATATGAGATCCAAGGATACAGTATTGAAAGCGGCCAGGGCAAAGAAATTTCTCACGTACCAAGGCAAAGGCATCAGAATTACGTCAGACCTGTCTACACAGACCTGGAATGAGAGAAAGGGTTGGGGGAGCATTTTTAAAGCTCTTTCAGAGAAAAACATGCAGCCAAGGATCCTTTATCCAGCAAGGCTGTCATTCAGAATCGATGGAGAAATAAAGACATTTCAGAATCGACAGTCACTAGCCAATTTCGTAACCACGAAACCAGCCCTACAGGAGGTATTACGGGGGGTTCTATAAAAGTAAAAAGGCCCCAAGAGTGATACAAAACAGAAAGTCACAGCCAATACAAACAAAGACTTTACTGACAACATGGCAGAATTAAAAGCATATCTCTCAGTACTCAGCCTGAACATTAATGGTTTAAATTCTGGCTTCAAACGCCACAGGGTTGCAGATTGGATAAAAAGAAATGACCCATCCATTTGCTGTCTACAAGAGACTCATTTCGAACCCAAAGATGCATTCAGACTGAGAGTAAGGGGATGGAGTACCATCTTTCACGCAAATGGACCTCAAAAGAAAGCTGGGGTAGCAATTCTCATATCAGATAAATTGGATTTTAAACTACAGACTATAGTTAGAGATGCAGAAGGGCACTATATTATTCTTAAAGGAAGTATTCAACAAGTGGATATGACAATTATAAATATATATGCCCCCAACAGGGGAGCAGCAAGATACACAAGCCAACTCTTAACCAGAATAAAGAGACATATAGATAAAAATACATTAATAGTAGGGGACCTCAACACTCCACTCTCAGAAATAGACAGAACACCCTGGCAAAAACTAAGCAAAGAATCAAAGGCTTTGAATGCCATACTCGACGAGTTGGACCTCTTAGATATATATAGAACACTACACCCCAGAACCAAAGAATACTCATTCTATTCTAATGCCCATGGAACATTTTCAAGAATAGACCATGTTCTGGGACGCAAAACAGGTCTCAGCCGATACCAAAAGATTGAAATTATCCCCTGCATATTCTCAGACCACAACGCTCTGAAATTGGAACTCAACCACAAGGAAAAATTTGGAAGAAACTCAAACACTTGGAGACTAAGAACCATCCTGCTCAGGAATGACTCGATAAACCAGGAAATCAAAAATCAAATTAAACAATTTATGGAGACCAATGAGAATGAAAATACAACAGTCCAAAACCTATGGGATACTGCAAAGGCAGTCCTAAGGGGGAAATACATAGCCATCCAAGCCTCACTCAAAAGAATAGAAACATCTAAAATGCAGTTTTTATATTCTCACCTCAAGAAGCTGGAACAGCAACAGAGGGACAGGCCTAATCCACGCACAAGGAAGCAGTTGACCAAAATTAAAGCTGAAATCAATCAAGCAGAAACCAGAAGTACAGTAGAGCAGATCAACAGGACTAGAAGCTGGTTCTTGGAGAGAATCAATAAAATTGACAGACCACTGGCAAGACTTATGCAAAAGAAAAGAGAAAAGACCCAGATTATTAAAATTATGAATGAAAAAGGAGAGGTCACGACGAACACCATTGAAATTGGAAGGATTATTAGAAATTTTTATCATCAGCTATATGCCAATACACTAAGCAATCTGGAAGAGATGGAATCCTTCCTGGAAACCTATAAACTACCAAGATTGAAACAGGAAGAAATTGATTTCTTAAACAGGCCAATTAATTATGAAGAAATTGAGTCAGTGATAAACAACCTTCCAAATAACAAAACTCCAGGCCCGGACGGTTTTCCTGGGGAATTCTACCAAACATTCAAAGAAGAAATAATACCTATTTTCCTAAAGTTATTTCAAAAAATAGAAACAGAAGGAAAGCTACCAAACTCATTCTATGAGGCCAATATTACCTTGATCCCCAAACCAGGCAAAGACCCCCTCAAAAAGGAGAATTACAGACCGATTTCCCTAATGAATATGGACGCCAAAATCCTCAACAAGATACTTGCTAATAGAATCCAACAGTTCATTAAAAGGATTATCCACCACGATCAAGTGGGATTCATACCTGGGATGCAAGCGTGGTTCAATATTCGCGAATCAATCAGCGTGATACATCATATCAACAAGAAAGGGTCAAGAATCATATGATCCTCTCAATCGATGCCGAAAAAGCATTTGACAAAATACAGCATCCTTTCCTGATTAAAACCCTTCAGAGTGTAGGAATAGAAGGTACATTTCTCAATCTCATAAAAGCCATCTATGAAAAGCCTACTTCAAATATTATTCTCAATGGGGAAAAGCTGGAAGCCTTTCCCTTAAGATCAGGAACACGACAAGGATGCCCACTCTCGCCACTATTATTCAACATAGTACTAGAAGTCCTTGCAACAGCAATCAGACAACAAAAAGGGATCAAAGGTATTCAAATCGGCAAAGAAGAAGTCAAAATGTCTCTCTTCGCAGACGACATGATACTCTATATGGAAAACCCAAAAGAAGCCACTCCCAAACTATTAGAAGTTATAGAGCAATTCAGTAACGTGGCGGGATACAAAATCAATGCTCAGAAATCAGTTGCATTTCTGTACACGAATAACGAGAACGAAGAAAGAGAAATTAGGGAATCCATCCCATTTACAATAGCACCAAAAACCATACGTTACCTTGGAATTAACTTAACCAGAGACGTAAAGGACCTTTATTCTAGAAACTATAAATCACTCTTAAAAGACATTGAGGAAGACATAAAAAGATGGAAAGATATTCCATGCTCATGGATCGGAAGAATTAACATAGTTAAAATGTCCATGCTACCCAGAGCAATCTACACTTTCAATGCTATCCCGATCAAAATACCGAGAACATTTTTCAAAGAACTGGAACAAATAGTCCTTAAATTTGTATGGAACCAGAAAAGACCCCGAATCTCCAAGGAACTGTTGAAAAGGAAAAACAAAGCTGGGGGCATCACAATGCCGGATTTCGAGCTGTACTACAAAGCTGTGATCACAAAGACAGCATGGTACTGGCACAAAAACAGACACATAGACCAATGGAACAGAATAGAGAGCCCAGAAATGGACCCTCAGCTCTTTGGGCAACTAATATTTGATAAAGCAGGAAAAAACATCCGGTGGGAAAAAGACAGTCTCTTCAATAAATGGTGCTGGGAAAATTGGACAGCTACATGCAAAAGAATGAAACTTGACCACTATCTCACACCATACACAAAAATAAACTCCAAATGGATGAAAGACCTCGATGTGAGACAGGAATCCATCAAAATTCTAGAGGAGAACATAGGCAGCAACCTCTACGACATCGGCCAAAGCAACCTTTTTCATGACACATCCCCAAAGGCAAGAGAAACAAAAGATAAAATGAATTTATGGGACTTCATCAAGATTAAAAGTTTCTGCACATCCAAGGAAACAGTCAGAAAAACTAAGAGGCAACCCACGGAATGGGAGAATATATTTGCAAATGACACTACAGATAAAGGACTGGTATCCAAGATCTACAAAGAACTTCTCAAACTCAATACACGAGAAACAAATAAACAAATCAAAAAATGGGCAGAAGATATGAACAGACACTTTTCTAATGAAGACATACAAATGGCTAACAGACACATGAAAAAATGTTCAAAATCATTAGCCATCAAGGAAATTCAAATCAAAACCACACTGAGATACCACCTTACGCCAGTTAGAATGGCAAAAATAGACAAGGCAAGAAACAACAATTGTTGGAGAGGATGTGGAGAAAGGGGATCCCTCCTACATTGTTGGTGGGAATGCAAGTTGGTACAGCCACTCTGGAAAAC
Source organism: Ursus americanus (assembly GCF_024610735.1). Lineage (NCBI taxonomy): Eukaryota > Metazoa > Chordata > Mammalia > Carnivora > Ursidae > Ursus > Ursus americanus. The sequence goes on from NC_142139.1 coordinate 61,240,988, forward strand.
CGTGTGGAGGTCCCTTAAAAAGTTAAAAATTGAGCTACCCTATGATCCAGCCATTGCACTACTGGGTGTTTACCCCAAAGATACAGACGTAGTGAAGAGAAGGGCCATATGCACCCCAATGTTCATAGCAGCAATGTCCACAATAGCCAAATCGTGGAAGGAGCCGAGATGCCCTGCAACAGATGACTGGATTAAGAAGTTGTGGTCCATATATACAATGGAATATTACTCAGCAATCAGAAAGAATGAGTTCTCAACATTTGCTACAACATGGATGGCACTGGAGGAGATAATGCTAAGTGAAATAAGTCAAGCAGAGAAAGACAATTATCTTATGATTTCTCTCATCTATGGAACATAAGAACTAGAATGATCAGTAGGGGAAGAAAGGGATAAAGAAAGGGGGGGTAATCAGAAGGGGGAATGAAACATGAGAGACTATGGACTATGAGAAACAAACTGAGGGCTACAGAGGGGAGGGGGGTGGGGGAATGGGATAGACCGGTGATGGGTAGTAAGGAGGGCACATATTGCATGGTGCACTGGGTGTTATACACAACTAATGAATCATCGAGCCTTGCATCGAAAACCGGGGATGTACTGTATGGTGACTAACATAATATAATAAAAAATCATTATTAAAATAAAAAAAAAAAAATTAAAAAAAAAAAAAGAAAAAGAAAAACCCAAAGACTCAACCCCAAAACACTGTTGGAACCAATCGAGAATTCAATAATGTTACAGGATATAAAATCTACATACAGAAATCAGTTGCATTTCTTTTTTTTTTTTTTAAGATTTTATTTATTTATTCGACAGAGATAGAGACAGCCAGCGAGAGAGGGAACACAGGCAGGGGGAGTGGGAGAGGAAGAAGCAGGCTTCCAGCGGAGGAGCCTGACGTGGGGCTCGATCCCAGAACGCCAGGATCACGCCCTGAGCCGAAGGCAGACGCTTAACGACTGAGCCACCCAGGCGCCCCATCAGCTGCATTTCTATACACTAACAATGAAACAGAGGAAAAGTTTACAATAATATCAAAAACAAAATAAAATACCTAGAAATAAGTTTAACCAAGAAGGTAAGAGATCTGTAAAACAAAACTACAAGACTTTGTTGAAAGAAATCAAAGAAGACACAACTGAAAAGATATCTATATCATGGATCACAATAATTAATATTATTAAAATATCAATACTACCCAAAGCCATTTACAGATTCAATACAACCCCTATGAAAATTCCAATGGCATTTTTCACAAAAATAGAAAAACAATCCTAAAATGTTGTGGAGCCACAAAAGACCCTGACTAGCCAAAACAATCATGAAAAAACAAAATAAAGCTGGAGGCATCACCCTTCCTGATTTCAGTCCATACTACAAAACTGCAATAATTAAAACAGCAGGGTACTGGCATCAAAATAGATACATACAGCAGTGGAACACAACAGAGAGCCTAAGAATAAACCTCTGCAGATATAGTCAACTAATATAAAACAGAGCCAAGAACACCCAAAGAGGAAAGGATAGTCCTCTTTGACAAATGGTGTTGGGAAAACTGAATAAACACATGCAGAAATATGATATTGAACCCCTCACACTACCCACAAAAATTAACTCAAAATGGATCAAAGACTTAAATATAAGACCTGCTACCATAAAACTCCTAGAAAAAAATACAGAGAAGCTCCTCAACATTGGTCTTAGCAATGATTTTCTAGATATGACACCAAAAACACAAACATCAATAACAAAATCAAGTTGGATTGCCTCAAACTAAAAAGCTCTGCACAGCAAAAGAAACAACAAAATGAAAATGCAACCTACAAAATAGGAGAAAATATTTGCAAACTAAGTATCAGGTGTGGGGTTAATATCCAAAATATATAAACAGCTCATATAACTCAATAACAAAAAAAAAACCCCAAACAATCCAACAAAAAATGGGCAGATGAACCAAGCAGATATTTTTTCTAAAGTCATCCAAATGGCCGTTAGGTATATACATGAAAAGATGCCCAACATCGCTAATCATCAGGGAAACGCAAATAAAAACGACAATGACACATCACCTCACACTTGTTAGAGCAGCTATCATCAAAAGGACAAAAAGTAACACGTGGTGCTGAGAATGTGGAGCAAAGGGAATACTTGTGCTCTATTGGTGGGAATGTTAACTGGTTCAGCCACTATGAAAAACAGTACAGAGCTTCCTCAAAAAATTAAAAATACACCTATCATATAATCCAGCCATTCCACTTCTAAAGAAATGAGAACAGGGTATCAAAGAAATATATGCACTCCCATGTTTATTGCAACATTATTTACAATATCCAAGATATGAGAGCAACCTGTGTCCATCAGTGGATGAATGAATAAAGAATATGTAATAAAAATTGAATAATTTTGTATATTAAATTAATTGATTTTCTGATGTTGCCTCATCCTTTCATTCCCAAATAAGCACTGCTTGGTCACGATGTATTATTCTTTTACTTTGACATTAAATTCATATTGAAAATAGTTTATGTAGAATTTGTATGTCTGTTGATAGGTTTGATTGGCTATTTTTATCTTTTGCTGTCTGTGGTTAAGTAGCATCTAAGGTAATCCTTGATTATCCCTACCCCTACGTTAATACCCACATGCAAACTCTCCCCTTGAGTGTGGGCTGGAACTTAATGACTTAGATATAATGAATAGAGTATGTCACCTGAAATGGGATGCCATCTTCAAAATTAGATTATGAAAACTATGGCTTTCATTTTGTGTATGCTCTCTCACTTTTTCTCAAATCATTTGCTCTTGAGCAAAGCAGCTATCATATTATGATACAGTTCTATGAAGAGGCCTATGTGGCAAGGGACTGAGGACTGCCAAAAGCCTCATGAATGGGCTTAGAAAGAGACCTCCCCCAACCTTCAGATGAGAATACAGCCCCAGCTGACTGTTTTCTCCACAACTTCAGCTAAGCCACACCCAGGTAAGCCACACCCAGATTCTTGACCCACAGAAATCATAAGGTAATAAATGTTTGTTGTTTTAAGCCACTACATTTTGGGGTATTTTGTCATGCAGTAAATATGTAATATATTGTCCTTGTGACATTTCTATATTGTGGTTATTCTATTTCATGAAATGTGTTGAGTAGCTACTTTATTCTATCATGTGAATTATTCTCATAAAAAAGAAATTATCCATTCCTTGAACATTGTACATAAATTCTAGCTTGAATGTGAAAAGGTAGAACTTTGCAATTTTATTTTATTAGCCAACTTTATTGATTTATATTTCCCTAAAAGTGTCCATTTCATTCAGATATTTAATATAGGAAGTTTGTAGCATTGTGTTATAATTTTTAAACTCTTCTCTACCTGTTATTTCAATGGAAAAGAAATATACCAAAAGAGTAATGAATTTTTAAGTGGTAGAATAATGTATTATATTTATTATTATCTTAATAATTTTATGGGTTTTCCAATTTTAAAATAAAAACATACTATTTAGGAATCAAAATAAAAAATGTAACAGGGTTTATAAGCATCTATATGTGTATGTGTGAACATATATTTGCTTATATAGAGAGAAAAAGTTATTAGTGACTTAGCACATATATATTCAGTAGAAAATAGAGGGAAAATGTCAGAAACTTGTAAGGTAGGAAGTGAATAGAAAGAATTGAAAACAGAGTATATACTACTATTTTCCTGGGAGGAAGGGGGGAAAGTTAGAGTCTTACATAGAAAGTAAACTAAACACAAGAAAAGTAATTTTATGTTTTGTTTTTAAAGTACAGGAACTTGAGGATGTTTGTAGACTAAAGGTAAGGAAACATTTAATTTAGAAAGATTGCAGCAACAAGAAGAAAAATAATTGATGCATTAAGGACTGCAAAGCTTTCAATACTACTGAGTACAGAGAGGGAAGGTAGACAAAAAACACTTGATTATAAATTAGTTATTGAGTATTTAGTGCCTATCTGGAGAGCTATGTCCAATAAAACTCAGTAATTCCTAGTTCTAATTTACTATCTCATGGTAAATTAACTCCTTTCTCCTTCTGCTGTGACAATTTGTACTTTGATAACTTGATGGTTATCTGATTTTCTTCTCTGTGTTCTTTTAAGAAAAGCCATTTGTGAACGTGCCTTTTCTTTTTTCCTGAGGCCCTAAGCAATTTGGTGATAAGCTACCTTTCAACACTCCCCTGGTGCACACCAACCCACCCCCAGAATGCAGTGAACCTTCTTCCCATCCTTCCTTTGATGTCCCTGATTGCCAGCCCATGGATCACACAATGTTCTTGGGCCTTCCGGGCAGCCTTTCAAGCCCACCTCCTGGTTCCAGATCTACCTGGATTGGAAACAGATATTTATAGAAAATGTCAAAGTATTACTGAAAATTCTGCCCTCAGTATTCCATACGGGAACTCGATGACTTGTGCTCATAAATTTGATTTCTTTGCTATGTAAGCTATACTTCCAAAGCTTTGCCTCGTGATCAAAAAGGCAAGAATTCCAAGACACATGAGAAAAATAAGTAACTTCTGAATGTATAATCAGAGATACTAAAGACTCCAGGTCAGACACGTTTAAGTAAATGGAGCAGTGCCCAATAACCAGCACACACCCCAATGACACTAAGATCCCACTGTGAGTTTTTAGGGTGCTGGCAGATGCTTATTCCCAGATACCACTGTCCCAGCAATTTCAGAGGAGAAAAAACATGAACCCAGACTTAGGGAAAGTTATCCCCAGAGCTTTCAGCACCCTCACTGGCTTAGGCGAAGGCTTTTGAAGGTTTACCTCTTTCAAGGCCTACAGTAATAGCACCACAAGCCTCCACCAATCCCATATACTGAGTCAGCTCAAGAAGTCATTTTCATTATCTCCTCCAGTGCCGTACATGTTGCAGCAAATGTTGAGAAATCGTTCTTTTTGATAACTGGAGGAGATAATGCTAAGTGAAATAAGTCAAGCAGAGAAAGACAATTATATGGTTTCTCTCATCTATGGAACATAAGAACTAGGAAGATCGGTAGGAGAAGAAAGAAATAAAGAAAGGGGGAATGAAGCATGAGAGACTATGGACTCTGAGAAACAAACAGGGCTTCAGAGGGGAGGGTGGTGGGGGAATGGGATAGGCTGGTGATGGGTAGTAAGGAGGGCACGTATTGCATGGTGCACTGGGTGTTATATGCAACTAATGAATCATGGAACTTTACATCAAAAACCAGGGGTGTACTGTATGGTGACTAACATAATATAATAAAAAAATATTATTATAAAAAAAAAAAGAAGTCATTTTCAAAGGCTCAAGAGCCAGGGAAGACCTTCTCCGATAATGAAACTATGTGTCTCATTCACTGAAACTCTGAAATAGAAGCAGTACCCAGAGGAAGCCACAGCAGAAAGGAGCTGGAGTGAGACCATCTAAAAATCTATCAACATCAAATAAGATCATGAATGTGAATGCACTTTGCAGCTTCTAAAATTGGTATTTTTACTCTGCCTTCTTTAAGCATTCCCTAAGCCACCCAAACTACTCTGGTGTTCCCTTATATTCATTTCATTCGTGTCTGTGAGGTAATTTGTGCCACTTTGTCAGCCATATGCTCATGTTGCGTTGCCATTGATTTTTCTGTATTACTTGCTGTCCTAAGTGCATCAAAGGTCCACTCTTCCTTTTTGATTCCTCTCACATTACATATAACTGTCATGTGTAAACAATTTGTATTCACTAAGTCTTTAGATATAAAAATTAGTTGATTTCATTCAGGTGGTTGGACAGAGAGGCAATCAAACAGAAGATTTGTTATGTCTCAGCAGCCTTTGTATTGTTTTAAATGTAATTTCATTGCTTATGCCTGATAAGATACACTTCAAAAAAATACTAATAAATAGACATGTTGTTATAATAGTGTTTCTCTTCCTATTATTGAGGAAATAAATTGAATACTTTAACTCTGGAAATGCCTTAACTTTTACAGTTCTGCCAGGAGCCATAAGACAATGATTTTTCACAGACTTTCTCTTCTTCCTTCACTATGGTTGCTCCTTATCTGTAAGTGTCAAGCATCCTACTGTCTTTGCCTACACCCTGTTGACATTTGACAAATGTACTTTGAATGACTGATAGTCATATCCATTGCATGCTGTCTCCTCATATGAAGGTTCATTGGAACACAGAAATGTTCTTGCTACTAAAAGGTTCAATAATCATACAGCAACTCATCTCTTGAGTACTAAATACACAGAGAAGTTCTCTTCATCCCAGCTACTGATTCTCTCCAGTTATTCCACCATGAGGGTCTTCCATTCCATCCTTGGAATCCTTGCTTTGCTGTCCATAGTTCCTCAAGGTAAGACAGAAATCTTTCATTTTCATTCCAGAGATATGAAAATATAAATGAAAGAGAATACAAGGTCTTCAAAGAGTTTGAAAATAAATTAGACAGGTGCAGATTGTACCACACACTGAAGAATGTCAGAGGAGTGCGCTGGCCCTCACAGGAATGGAGAGTTGATGCTAAGGACAAATTCATGAGGTGGTCCCCTTCAGTGATTTCACTTATTATTAACTCTAACTTGAGGACTGCTGTTTGATCCAAAGATGGTGAGAGGATGTTCACATAACACAGGAAATTTGGGGAATTGAAACAATGGGAAGTGAGTGGTGATTAGAATAGCCAAGGGTGAAAAGGAGGCTGCCCCATCATAATCTGTGGTTCACAGAACTCTGATCACCAATCTCGGTAAGGGCCTCAGTGGGAATGACTTTATATATGATGGGAATTAAGATTCCATCTTAACACTAACAAATGACCAATTATATAGGTTATTATTGAATAATCAATCTAACTTTCCCAAGTTAATTTTTAAATGTACCAATATTATATAATAAAAATATATTAATCATTGGATTTATAACTGGGATTTATATTATTATCTATGGACTTACCTATCTTTTCTGATGCATCCACTACCTTAGAGCACATTTTAATAGCTGGCAATTCAAGATCCCCCTCATTGCTCTTGTTTTTTTATGTATTGTTAAGGAGATAAAATTCACTCTTTTAAAGAATACCATTTCAGTGGTTTCCTGTGTATTCATAAAGTTGTGCAACCATCACCACTATCTAATTCCAGAACATTTCATCATCCCATAAAGAAACTTCACGTTCATTAGCAGTCATTCCCCATCCTCCTCTACCATCAGACCCTGGCAGCCACTAATCTACTTCCTGTCTCTATCAATTTACCTATTCTGGATATTTAATATAATCATACAATATGTGACCATTGGAGTCTGTTTTCTTTCACTTGGCATGTTTTTCAAAATGCATCCATGTTGTAGCATGCATCAGTGCTCAATTTCTTTCTATTGATGAATGGCGTTCTATTGAATGGATACATTATCTTTTACTCATCTATTTATCAGTTAATGGACATTTGGATTATTTCTGCTTTGGAGCTATTATGAATGATGTGCTATGAACATTTATATCCAAGTTTTTTTGTGGACATGTTTTCAATTCTCTTGAGTATATAACTTGGAATAGAATTGCTGTGTTAGACAGTAATGATGTTTAGGGGCACCTGCGTGGCTCAGTCAATTAAGCGTCTGACTCCTGATTTCAGCTCAGGTCATGATCTCAGGGTCCTGGGATTGAGCCCCAAGTTGGGCTCCCCACTCAGTGGGCAGTCTGCTTATCTCCCTCTCCCTCTGCCCCTCCACCTGCTCACTCTCTCAAATAAATAAATAAATCTTTTTTAAAAATAACTATGTTTAATTTTCTGAGTAATTGTCAAACACTTTTCCACAGCTGCATGCTTCATCTTATAATCCCACCAGCTGGGCATGAAGTTTCAATTTCTCCACATCTTCACCAACATTTGCTATTGTCTGTCTTTGTTATTATCATTATCCTAGTTGCTGTAGCAATATCTCATTGTAGTTTTAATTTGCATTTAATTTGCAACTTAATGATGTTGATCATCTTTTCATGTTTTATTGGCCGTTTTTGTACCTTCTTTGTAGAAATATCTATTCAAATCATTTACTCATTTTTTAATGAGGCTGTCTTTTATTATTGAGTTGCCAGTTCTTTATATATTCTGGACACTAAACCTTTATCAGACATAGGTTTGCAAATATTCTCTCCCATTCTGTAAGGGTTTGTTGTTTTTTTAATATTTTATTGTAAATGCTTGCTGTACCAGTATGTTTTCAGGTTCAAGCTACAAACAACGCACATTCAACTGGCTTAAACAATAAAGAAAATATATTATTGCACATAAGAAGTCCAAAGCTCAGACAATTCTGAAATTGGCTAATGCAGCAGATCATCCATACCATCAAGTGTTGGAAGAGAGTCAGATTTATCCTTGACTAGCTTTTCCTATGGTCACGAGATACCTGTCACTGTTTTGGACATCATATCCAGATCCATCACAATACACCAGAGTAAAAGGAGGACATTTCTTCTTATATTGACAAGGAATATTTTCTCAGAAGTTCCCCAGAAATGAATTGCATACCCATCCTCAAACTAATCACTGGCAAAGAAATAGAGAACACTATTATTGGCCTAAACTAATACAGATTTATGCCTAGGCTATCTAGAAGAATGGTAGACAACCAAACATTAGGATATCAGCTGCAAGAACATATATTAGGATTCTGGCCCCTGAGCACATATATCTATATGCTATTGTTTAGTTTTGTCACCTTGCTTTAAAATTTATATAAATGAAATGATATAGTATGTACATTTTGTATCTGGCTTACTTTACTCCATACGACATGCATGAAATTTATCTGTGTTGCTGTGTACAACTGTAGTTCAATAGTTTTTATTCTTATATAGTGTTCCATCATAGTAATATGCCACAGTATACTTATTCATCCTATCGTTGATGAACATTTAGGTTATTCTATGATTTGGCTGCTATAAATACTATTACTACTATGAATTTTTCCTAAATGATTCTTATTGTATATCTGAACACATATTTATCAGGTATATACCTAGGAGTTAAAGTTTTTTCATAGAACATGTGTATCTTCAATTTTAGGAAATAATGCCAAAGAATTTCCCAAGGAGTTGAATAAACTTACACTATCTTCAGCAGTGAAGAACAGCTCTTATTGGTCCACATCCCTACTAACAGTTTATATGATGAAGGTGTTAAATTATAGCCATTCAGCAGATGTATGGTAGTAACCAAATGTACTTTACATTCAAATTCCTATATTAATAAGAAGATTGAAAATATTTTCATTTGTTTTTTGGGGCCATTTTAATATTAATTCCCAAAGTGCCTTTCAATTATTTTGTCCATTATCCCATTGGGTTATTTGTTATTTTCTCAGCAATCTGTAGGTTTTCACTATAAATTCCGGATGCAAATGCTTTATTACATGTCTTAAAACCAATCTTCTGCTCTATGGTTTGCCTTTTTACCTCCTTTATGATTTTATTTTATAAAAAGAGATTTTCAATGTCAACACGGCCCAGTTCATCAGACTTTGTTTTCATTTGGGCTTTTTGTGCTCCTTTCTCACCTAAAGGTCATAAAGATATTCTCTGAATAATTTCTTCAAAATGCTTTATCCTCCAAAAGTTTTATTGTTCTGCCTGTCCAATTTAGATTGTAAATCTCCACCTGGTATTGATTTTCAAGAAATTTGTCAAAATTTGTTCTTAAATTTGTTTTTACCATATATGTAGCTAATTGACCCAACAACCTTTCTTGGGGAAAAAAATTTTTCTCAGTGACCTACAGTGCCCTTTTGTCATAAATCTAGTGCATATGCTAGGTTATCTATTCTGTTCCATTGTTCTATTTGTCTCTCTTGGCACAAATAATACACTATTCTAATTATGAAAATTTATGATGTCTTCATATATGGTAGAGAAAGATATCTACATTTTCTTTTTTTCAAGGACTGTCTTGAATATTCTCACTTCTTTGAACTTTCATATAAATTTTAGAATAAGCTATTCAAGTACACATACATACATATTCAGCGAGGATTTTCATTAACATTGCAGCGAATCTAGAGATCAATTTAGGGAGAGCTGACATCTTTACAAAATTAAATCTCTCTACAGCTTTGTAAAATTCTGAAATCAGGAATTGGAATGTTTCCAGCTTTGTTTTTCTTTCCCAAAGTTGTTTTAGCTGTTCAAAGTATTTTGTGGTTCTATATGAGCAAAAATAATTGACATAGAGACTAAAAAAAAAAAATTAGAAAGTCAATGAAACCAAATCTGGTTCTATGAAAACATAAACAAAATGGATGAGCCCTTAGCCACATTCATCAAGAAAAAAAGATAAAGGACTCAAATAAATAAATCAGAAACTAAAAAGGAGATTTAACAACTGACATCATAGAAATACAAAGGATTATAAGGGAATACTATGAAAAAATATATGCCAACAAATTGGACAGCGTAGAAGAAATTGATAAATTCTTTAAAAGAAATACATCTTTAATAAAGTAGCAGAAAGAGAATTTAAGAAAACAACCTCATTTGCAATTGTACCAAAAAGGATAAAATACCTAGGAATAAACTTAAGCAAAGAGGTGAAAGATCTGTATTCTGAAAACTAAAAAAATTGATGAAAGAAATTGACTACACAAACAAATGGAAAGATACTCCATACTTATGGATTGGAATAATTAATATAGTTAAAATGTCCGTACTACCCAACGCAATCCACAGATTCAATGCAATCCCTACCAAAATACCTACAGCATTTTTTGCAGAACTAGAAGAACTAATCCTAAAAATTGTATAGAGCCACAAAAAAACCCAAATAGCCAAAGTAATCTTGAGAAAGAAAAATAAAGCTAGAGATATCACAGTTCTGGATTTCCAGATATACTACAAAGCTGTAGTAATCAAAACAGTATGGTACTGGCACAAAAACAGACACACAGATCAACAGAACAAAATAGAGAGTCCAGAAATAAACCCACACTTATATAGTCCATTAATTTATGACAAAAGAGACAGGAATACACAACAGGGAAGAGACAGTCTCTTCAATAAATGCCACTAAGAAAACTAGACAACTACATTAAAAAAAAAAATGAAAACTACCACTTTCTAACACCACACACAAAAATAAACTCAAAATAGATTAAGGACCTAAATGTGAGACCTGAAACCATAAAAATCCTATAAAGGAACACAGGCAGTAATTTCTTTTACATCGGCCATAGCAACATTTTTCTAGATTTGTTTCCTGAGGCAAGGGAAGCAAAAAGCAAAAATAAACTATTGGGACTACATCAAAATAAAAAGCTTTTGCATAGTAAAGGAAACTATCAATAAAATAAAAAGGCAACCTACTGAATAAGAGAAGATACTTGCAAAATGATATATCTGATAAGGGGTTAATATGCAAAACATATAAAGAACTTATACAACTCAACACCAAAAAAATAAATAATTCCATTAAAAATGGGCAGAGGACCTGAATTGACATTTTTCCAAAGAAGACATACAAATGTCCAACAGACACATGAAAAGATGCTCAACAGCACTAATCATCAAGGAAATGCAAATCAAAACCACAATGAGATATCACCTTATATCTATCAGAATGGCCAAAATCAAAAAGATAAGAAATAACAAGTGTTGGCAAGGATATGGAGAAAAACAAACCCTCATACACTATTGGTAGAAATGAAAATTGGTACAGCCACTGTGGAAAACAGTATGCAGGGTCCTCCAAAAATTAAAAATAGAATTACTATATGATAGTAATTCCAAAGAAAATGAAAACACTAATTTGAAAAAATATATGCCCCCCTATGTTTATTGCAGCATTACTTACAATAGCCAAGTATGGAAGCAACCTAAGTAAGGGCCCATCAAAAGATGAAGGGACAAAGAAAATGTCACACACACACACACACACAAACACACACACATGCACAAACACACACACATGTGCAGAATATAAAAATGGGTGAGATCTTGCTATTTGCAACAACATGGATGGACCGAGAGGTTATTGTGCCAAGTGAAATACGTCAGACTGAGAAAGATAAATATTATGATTTCATTCATACGTAGAATCTAAAAACTAAAACAAATGAATAAACAAATAAACAAAAAGTAGAATCAGTTCTATAAATATAAAGAACAAACTGTTGGTTGCCAGAGAGAAGGGGAATAGGAGGATGGACAAAATGGGTGAAGAGAAGTGAGAGATACAAGTTTCCAGTTATGGAAAGAATAAGGTAATAAAAGGCACAGCATGGGGAAGAGACAATGATATTGTAATAGCATTGTATGGTAAGAGATGGTAGCTACACTTGTGGAGAGCATAACATAATTTATAGAGATACTGCATCACTATGCTGTACATCTGAAACATGTAACATTGTGTGTCAACTATCCTCAAAACAATTTTTAAAAAAAGAAAAAAGAAATACTTCAAGTAAACGAGCTCATTTTATATCCAAGGAACTAAAAAGAAAAATAAACTAAGGCCAAAGTCAGTCAAAAGAAGGAAATAAGTGAAATAGAGACCAGAGAAAATAGAAAAGATCAGTGAAATGAAGAGCTATTTTTCTGAAAATATAAAATACACAAATGTTTAGCTAGACTACCTAATGGAGAAAAAAAGAGTGGGGCTTCAAATAAATAAAATAAAAAATGAAAGAGCAGACATTACAACTGATACCACAAAAATACTTGGATCATAAGAGACTACTATGAACAATTATATGCCAATAAATTAGATAACATAGAAAAAATGGATAAATTTCTAGAAACATACAACCTACAAAGACTGAATCAGGAAAAAATATAAAATCTGAACAGATCAGTAATAAGTAAAAAGATTGAATCGATAATCAAAAACCTTCTTACACAAAGAACCCCAGTACCAAATGGCTTCATTGGTGAGTTCTACCAAATATTTAAAGAAAAATTAACACCAATTTTTCCCAAATGTCAAAAAAAATTGAAGTGGAGGGAATACTACCAAGCACATTTTATCTGGCCAGAATTTATGCTGACATGAAAGTCAGACAGAGGACACTACAAAAAATAATAAAACCACAGACCAATATTCCTGGTGAAGATAGATGCAAAAATTCTCAATGAAACATTAGCAAACTGAATTAAACAACATATTAAAAGTATGATACACCACGATCAAGTGGGATTTATCCTTAAAATGCAAAAATTTGGCTATGGTTCAACATATCCAAATTAACAAGTATAATACACTAAATTAATACAATGAAAGACAAAAATCATATGATATACTCAATAGATGCAGAAAAATCATTTGACAAAGTATAACATCTATTAATGATTAAGAAAAAAAAACTCAAAAAACTTGGTATAGAAGGAACATACCTTATCATAATATAGACCACATATGACAAACCCACAACAAACTATATTCAACTATAAAAGGTTGAAAGCTTTTCCTCTAAGATCAGGAACAAGACAAGAGTTGCCACTCTCACCACTCTTATTCAACATAGGTCTGGAAATCCTAACTGAATCAATTAGTCAAGACTAATAAATAAAATGCATCCAAATTGGAATAAAGTAAGTGAAAGTGTCATTACTTGCAGATGATATAATCATATATAGCAAAACTTTACTCAGCCAAAATAACTGTTGGAATTAATCAACAAATTCAGTAAAGATTCAGGATAAAATCAACATACAGAAATCAGTTTCATCTCTATATACTAGCAACTAAATATCAGAAGAAATAAAGAAAATGATCTCACTTGCAATACCATAAAAAACAAGAAAATGTAAGTTGGGTTCAAAATGATGGCATAGGAAGATCCTGAATTCACTCTATCCCAAGGCTACAACAACCATATACGGACTAATTTCCTCTGAAAAAGACCAGGAAACTAGAAAAACAGAGCATCCACAACAAAGGACAAAAAGGACAGCATGAAGATAGGTAGGAGAGGCAGGGACACCATCTTGCCAAGTAAGCCCCACCCCAGGTGTGGTGATCCACAATTGGGGGGATCTCAAAAATATGGAAATTATCTCTGAGAAGTAAGGGATGTGTGCTCCACATCAGGCACCATCACCCTTAGATGTTTCACAAACCCTCTAAATACTGGGCTTTGAAAACCACTGGGGATTATTTTCAGGAAAACCATAAACCTGTAGGGAATAAGAACCCACTCTTAAAGGGCTTGATGGCAGACTCACTCTGGGACCCAGTGCAAAAACACCAATTTGAAAAGAGCCTAGACCATATGTGAAGAAAACCTACTTGTTAATCTTAAAATACCTGCCAGAAAGACAGGCCACCACTGGGACTTTTCCAGGAATGGAGACCCTAGTCAGGGCTATATTTGTGACCTCATTCTGTCTTGCTAAGGTTGGCACTGGCACGTGACATTTTGAAACTATCTCTATAACCTTTGAGAGACAGTGGACATGCCCCGCTGAGAACCCCATCAATCCTTGTAGAACAACTGTGCATCACTCCTGGGTCAGGCAACAGCTCAGCCAGGGCCCATGTCCCAACACAGTCATGTGTCACAGTCTAGCCAACCCCCACAATCAATCCAAGGGAAACCCCACCCACCCTTCCACCACATATATACCCCACCACAGCAGACAGGTGTGTACAGCCCACACAGGAGACAGCCCTTGAACATGCAACTCCAGCAGTCAGGGGGGATTGCATTCCAGGGCTCCAGGTGACATCTCCTACAAAGACTGCTCCTTCAGGACTGCAAAAGGTACTTAATCTACCTAATAAACAGAGCCAACACAGAATTAGGCAAAATTAGAAGATAGACAAATACGTTCTAAATGAGAGAACAAAATACTAAAAAAGGGGGGGAAGCATTAATAAAACAGAGATAAGAAACCTACTTGGTAAAGAGTTGAAAGTAATGGTAATAATGATGCTCGATGAACTCTGGAGAAGAATGGATAAACACAGTGAGATCCTCAACAAAGAGATACAAAATATAAGAAAGTTCCAAATGGAAATTATACAGAGAAGAAGAATACAATAATTGAACTAAAAAACACACTAGGGGACTCAACAACTGAAGCTGAAAATCAGATTAGTGAGCTAGAAGACAAGCAACAGAACTCATACAGACATAGCAGCAAAAAGAAAATAAATTAATGAAGATAACTTAAGAGACCTTTGGAACATCAAGTATAATAACATTTGTATTATAAGGGACCAGATAGCAAAGAAAGGGTGAGAAAACTTATCTGAAGAAATAATGACTGAAAACATCCCTAATCTGAGGAAAGAAACACACATACAGATTCCCAGAAATTTCCAAATAGGATGAATTCAAAGAGACCCACACCAAGACACTTTATAATTAAGATGGTAAAAGTTGAGGTTGGAAAAAAAGAATCTTAAAAGCAGCAACAACTTATTATATACAACGGAAACCTCATAAGGCTACAAGCAAACTTTTCAGCAGAAACTTTGTAAGCCAGAAGAGAGGGGCATAACTATTCAAAGTGCTGGAGGAAAAAAAGTTCCAACCAAGAACTCCCTACATGGCAAGAATATAATTCAGAATTGAAAGACAGATAAAGAATTTCACAGACAAGCAAAAACTAAAGGGGTCTATCACCACTAAACCAGACTTACAAGAAATGTTAAAGGTTCTTCTACAAGTGGAAATCAAAAGGCCATAATGAGAAGAAAATTATGAATGGAAAAAATTTCACTGGTAAAGTAAACATATAGTAAAGGTAGTAAATCGATCACTTATAAAGCTAATATGAATATTAAAAGACAAAAGTAGCAATCGATAATATCTACAATAATTACTTAAGGACACACAAAATGAAAAGATGTGACTGTGACATCATATACTCAAAACATGGAGGAGGGAGTAAAAATGTAGTTTTTTTAGAATATACTTGAACTTAAGCAACCACCAACTTTAAGTAGACTGCTACATACATAGGATGTTATATATGAACCTCATGGTAACAACAAACCAAAAACCTATAATAGATACAAAAAAAGTAAAGAGAAAGGACAAAAGTCATCAAGTCACAAACAAAAGGAGCAACAGAAGAAGAAAGGAACAGAGAACTATAAATAAACCAGAAAGCAATTAATAAAATGACAATGGACTAAATGGACTAAATTCTCCAATCAAAAGACATAGGATGTCTAAATGGATTAAAAAACAAAAGAGAGCCATCTGTACGCTGCACAGAAGACCCCTTCCAGACTGAAAGATACATACAGACTAAAATGAAGGGCTGATAAAACTTTCTACAGCAGTCTTCCCTGGTCCAGCAAGTGAACAGAATTTTCATTCCAATATTTGAGCATATTCAAAGATGATTATTGGAAGATTTCTTTTCCTTCCTACAAATGTTTGTCAGAATCTGCCATTAGTGAAAAATTTTAAACACTTTATTAACCTTCAAAGCAAATCATCGTGTTAAAGTTGCATGCTTGGGATTTACTCCTCCTACTTCTTTCATTTCTACCACCTCTCCAGGACAGTAAGAACTGTTTTTATTCACTGTATACTTCAGTGTCCATAAACATGGCAAGCATATAATCTCTGTGTTCTACTTGTGAAACAGGTGAATTAAGCATAACATACTTCATCATCAAATATTTGCTAAAAGCCTAAGCTTTTAATTCTTTTTTTTTTAAGATTTTATTTATTTATTTGACAGAGATAGAGACAGCCAGCGAGAGAGGGAACACAAGCAGGGGGAGTGGGAGAAGAAGAAGCAGGCTCATAGCGGAGGAGCCTGATGTGGGGCTCGATCCCATAACGCCGGGATCACGCCCTGAGCTGAAGGCAGACGCTTAACCGCTGTGCCACCCAGGCGCCCCTAATTCTTTTACATATAGTAAATAGAAATAATACCTTAAAATGTATTCTATAAATTCATTGCAATAGCTCATAGAAATTTCAGCAATCAATCCACTGAAAAAGTACATATGAAAATTACATTACTTGAGTTTCTGAAGAGCTCTTTTAAAACAACATTAGGCTCTTAACTATAATTCCAAATTCAATATAAACAATTTAAAATTGCTATGGAGACTTTCTTCTGGTTTCTGGTTTATCATGTAAGGAGCTCAGAACCATCATTGCCATTTTTCACAGCAAGAGAAAAGCTGAACAAACCAAAAACAGGAACTGTTCTTAGATCCCTCAGAGAAGTGAAGTGACAGGCAAACCACAGCCCCCACAATTAGAGAGATAGTCAGGTGGATACAGAAAGAGTCAAAACTCACTGGAACAGAACCCCAGATGCAATATCCGTGAGAATCAGTACCAGGGTAACTGACAAACTGTAGGAAGCTCATATAAATTTGAGAGTTAAAACTCCAGGGATTTAAAGAAAAAACAGACTTTGGGGTGCTTTCGCACCCCTGTGAATTTTACCTCCCGGAGCACTAACAGGTTTCAACAACGATGACTGGGAAGAAAATCCTTTCATATTTCCAGCAGAAGGAGGCAAAAGTAGTCACTTTGAAATATACCCAGAGCAATCTGTTCTTCTTAACAAAGCCTACCCTCAAAAGAAACTATTTTACCAGAACCTAACAATCTGGGGTTTTACCAGGGTCTCAGTGGCCAGGTGAAAGTGAAACACCCAACTCTAACCTGATCTAGCCTTCCACATGGGGGAAGGAAAATACCCAACCAGTCACCCCCAGACTTCTTGTCTCACCTAAGTGGGAGGGGGATACTGAGAAATAGTTGTGAAGGTCATACCCCTTTAAGGGGTGTAGGCTCACTAAAAGACTGATATCTAACCATAGGACTATAAAATGATTTCTCTGCCCTCCCACCAAAATCTCACAATAGGTGAATACAACTGAAAGAACTGCATGTCTCAGACCTTATCAAGAAGTCATCTTGAGGGAAATCCAAAGGCAACTGGGAATACAAAAGCAAAGAAATCCAAAGAAATTTTAACTTCTAATAGCAACTACTGAGGCAAAAAGTAAACACAGCTTAACCCCTAGCAAAAGAAACATAAAACCTCACACCAAAAATTTATTTATCTCACTTCCTTTAACACACTACATCACATGCAGCCTTCAACAAAAATTTATAAGACCTACTAAAAGAACAAAAACACAGTTTGGAGAGATAGGACAAATATCAAAACCAGACACAGATATGGCAGAGATGTTGGAATTATCAAACTGGGGGTTTAAAACAACTATGATTAATATGCTAGGGTTCCTAATGGAAGAGTGGACAAACAAAGTGTCAATGGATAATGTAAGCAGAGAGATAGAGACTCAAAGAAATAATCAAAGAAAATGCTGGAAATCAAAGCACTGTAACAGAAATGAAGAATGCCTTTGATGGGTGTTTTGGTTTGCTAGGTGCATAACAAAATATCACATATTCGTGGCTTAAACAAAAATTTATTTATTTGTTTGTTTGTTTTCTCTTAGTTCTGGAAGCTGAAAGTCCAAGATCACCCTAATGGTCTCATTTTAATTTAATCTATTTTAAAAATTTGCCTCCAAATATGGTTACATTCTGAAGTTCTAGATGTTGGGATATGAAAACATAGATTTTAGGAGAACATAATTCCGATGGTAACAATGGGCTCATCAACAGGCTGGACACACCTGAAGAAAGAATTGGTGAGCTTAAAATATGTCATTAAAAACTTTCAAAATGGACAGGAAAAACAGAATGAAAATGAACAGAATATCCAGTAACTGTGGAACATTACAGAAGGTGTAAAATATGTCTAATGGGAATACCAGGAAGAGAAGAAAGAGAGAAAAGTAGAAAAGATATCACTGAAGCAATAAAGACTGGGAATTTCCCAAGATTAAAGACAGACACAATACAGATACAGTAAACTCAGAGAATACCAAGGATAAATACCAAAAAAAATCTAAGCTTAGCAATATCGTATTCAACCTGAAGAAAAATAAAAGACAAAATCTTGAAAAAAGCAATAGAAAATAATCTGACCTACAGATAAGCAAGGATAAGAATTACAATAGGCTTCTCCTCAGACACCATGTAAGCAAAAAGAAAGTGAAGTGAAATATTTGAAGTGTTGAAAGAAAAAATACTCTACCAATCTAGAATTTCTCTTTCCAGAAAAATTATCCCTTAAAACTGAAGGAGAAATAATTTCCTTTTTTTCTTACAAAGATTTCAATTTTATTTCATTGCAAATTTTTTTTTTATTTCTTTACACAAAACAACCACATCTATGGGAACGACTTATCAAGAAACATAGTGGGGAACTGTTTTGGTTTTGGTTTTGTTTAATCTTCTCTAAGCATAAATTTTATTTTTTCCAGATTTACTGAGATAAATTGACATATAACATTGTATATGTTTAAGGCATACTATATGTTGATTTGATACACTTACATATTACAAAATGATTACCACCATAATGTTAATTAATATCTCCATTACAGCATGTAATTACCTTTTTATTTTGTAGTGAGGACATTTAAGATTTGCTCTTTTAGCAATTTCCAGTATTATGAACTAGAATTACCATGCTGTACATTAGATCACTAGAGCTTGTTCATCTTATAACTGGAAATTTACATCCCCATCTCCCCTACCCTCTCAGCCCCTATTAATCACCACTTTACTCTGCTTCTATAAGATCAGCTTTTTTTAGATTCCACATATAAATGATAATATATAGCATTTGCCTTTCTCTGTCTGATTTATGAAATAAAAAATTTCTAAGACAAATTTGAGGGAATGTGTCACCAGTAGAAATGGCTTACAAGAAATGTTAAAAAAAATTCTTCAGGGGTGCCTGGGTGACTCAGCCAATTGAGTGCCTGACTTATGATCTCAGCTCACATCTTGATCTCACAACTGAGCCCCGCATTGGGCTCTATGCTGGACATGGAGCCTACCTAAAAACAAAACAACAGAAACAAAAGAAATTCTTCACTTACATTCAACAGTAAAAAACTGGAAGCCTTTCCTGTAAGATAAGGAAAAAGGCAAGGATGCCCACCCCTGCCATTTCTATTCAACATAGTACTAGAAGTCTTAACCAGAGCAATTAGGCAAATAAAAGAAATAAAATTTTCCAAATTTTTAAAAAAGATTTATCTTTGCTGGGAGTTAAGATGGCGGAGGAGTAGCTGGTCCCCTGAGTCGACCTGGAGAGGTACCAGACCAGCCTGAACATCCACAGAATCAGCCTGAGACGCAGGAAGATACATCTGGATCTCTACAAATGAACATCTCCAGCGCTGAGTATTGAGGTACGAAGCGGGGAGCCGTGAAACCACACACAGATATTGGAAGATAAATGGAAGGGGGAGGGAGCCGCCGCGTTCGGACGCCAGGAAGCAGTGGCCACCTGCACAGGGGAGCAGGCAGACTCCCGGACGTCACCCGCGAGAGAGCAGACTGAGACCGGGGAACGCGCGCGACCAGACTGAAAACTGGAGCTCCGGTGTGCTCACTAGAACCAGACTGAGACTGGGAGCTCTGGGAGCGCGCGGAGGGTGGCTGTCGGCTGGCGGCTGGCGGTGTTAGAAACACAAAGGTCAGAGACACGCCGGCCCTGGAAGTGAGGGCTGGGACGCCGGGTGTGGGGTGCACATCCCGGGATGCTGCAGGGTTGAGCAGCACCAACAGAAACAGAGTTAAAGTGGCCAGAACATCAGTGGAGAACGGTCTGCGATCCCTCTGTTCTGAGACAGAGGCTGGGATTCGGCCACTCTGACTCTCAGAAGAGGCACAGCAAACCGCCAAGGAAAGCCGCCAGAGAACAAAAGCCTGGAAATACCGGCTCACAATGTGCCCATCCCCATTCCCCTTCGCAGGGGACATGGAGACTCTACCTAAACAGGGTTGCCTGAGTATCGGAGTGGCAGGCCCCTCCCCCAAAATGCAGGCTGAAAAATCAAGAAGCCCACATCCCTAAGATCCCTATAAAACAAGGGTGCACGGCCTGGGTCCAGGTCAATAATTTGGGCTCTGGACAACCCCGCAACCACTCCTTATCAGAATGACGAGAAGGAGAAGTCCCCCCCCAACAAAGAAAAGACAATGAGTCTGTGGCCTTTGCCACAGAACTAATGGATATGGATATAACCAAATTATCAGAAATGGATTTCAGAGTAACAATGGTCAAGATAATGTGTAGATTTGAAAAAAGTATTAAGGAAAATGTTAATGAGAATATAGAATCTCTAAGGGTGGAAATGAGAGTGAATTTGGCAGAAATTAAAAATTCTATGAGCCAAATGCAGTCAAAACTAGAGGCTCTGACGGCCAGGGTCAATGAGGCAGAAGAACGAATCGGCAAATTGGAGGATGGGTTAGTAGAAGAAAAAACTAAAATAGAATCTGGACTCAAAAAAATCCACGCACAGGAATGTAGGTTACAGGAGATTACTGACTCAATGAAACAATCCAATATCAGAATCATCAGCATCCCTGAGGGGGTGGAGAAAAACAGAGGTCTAGAAGAGATATTTGAACAAATTGTAGCTGAAAACCTCCCTAATCTACCAAGGGAAACAAACACTCGTGTCCAAGAGGCAGACAGGACCCCTCCCAAGCTCAACCACGACAAACCTACGCCACGTCATGTCATAGTGCATTTCGCAAATATTAGATGCAAGGATACAGTATTGAAAGCGGCCAGGGCAAAGAAATTTCTCACGTACCAAGGCAAAGGTATCAGAATTACGTCCGACCTGTCTACACAGACCTGGAATGAGAGAAAGGGTTGGGGGGGGCATTTTTAAAGCTCTTTCAGAGAAAAACATGCAGCCAAGGATCCTCTATCCAGCAAGGCTGTCATTCAGAATTGATGGAGAAATAAAGACCTTCCAGAATCGCCAGGCATTGACCAATTTCATAACCACGAAACCAGCCTTACAGGAGATATTAAGGGGGTTTCTATAAAAGTAAAAAGGCCCCAAGAGGGATACAGAACAGAAAGTCACAATCTATAGAAACAAAGACTTTACTGGCAACATGGCATCATTAAAATCATATCTCTAAATAATCAGTCTCAATGTAAATGGCCTAAATGCTCCCATAAAGTGACACAGGGTTGCAGATTGGATAAAAAGACATGACCCATCCATTTGGTGTTTATAAGAGACTCATATTGAACCTAAAGATACATTCAGACTGAAAGTAATGGGATGGAATACCATCTTTCATGCCAATGGACCTCAAAAGAAAGCTGGGGTAGCAATTCTCATATCAGACAGATTGGATTTTAAACTAAAGACTACAGTTAGAGACACAGAAGGGCACTATATTATTCTTAAAGGATGTATCCAACAAGTGGATATGACAATAATAAATATATATGCCCCCAACAGGGGAGCAGCAAGATACACAAGCCAACTCTTAACCAAAATAAAGAGACATATAGATAAAAATACGTTAATAGTAGGGGACCTCAACACTCCACTATCAGAATTAGACAGAGCACCAGAGCAGAAAACCAACATAGAAACAAGAGCTTTGAATGCCATACTCAACGAGTTGGACCTCATACATATATATAGAACACTACACTCCAGAACCAAAGAATACTCATTCTATTCTAATGCCCATGGAACATTCTCAAGAATAGACCATGTTCTGGGACACAAAACAGGTCTTAACCAATACCAAAAGACTGAAATTATCCCCTGCATATTTCAGACCACAACGCTTTGAAATTGGAATTCAACCACAAGGAAAAATTTGGAAGAAACTCAAACACTTGGAGACTAAGAACAATCCTGCTCAGGAATGACTCAATAAACCAGGATATCAAAAATCAATTTAAACAATTTATGGAGACCAATGAGAATGAAAACGCAATGGTCCAAAACCTATGGGACACTGCAAAGGCAGTCCTAAGGGGGAAATACATAGCCATCCAAGCCTCACTCAAAAGAATAGAAAAAACTAAAATGCAGCTTTTATATTCTCACCTCAAGAAGCTGGAACAGCAACAGAGGGACAGGCCTAATCCACTCACGAGGAAGCAATTGATCAAGATTAGAGCAGAGATCAATGAATTAGAAACCAGAAGCACAGTAGAGCAGATCAACAGGACTAGAAGCTGGTTCTTTGAGAGAATCAATAAAATTGACAAACCGCTGGCAAGACTTATCCAAAAGAATAGAGAAAAGACTCAAATTAATAAAATTATGAATGAAAAAGGAGAGGTCACAACCAACACCAATGAAATTGGAAGGATTATTAGAAACTTTTATCAACAGCTTTATGCCAATAAATTAAGCAATCTGAAAGAGATGGAGGCCTTCCTGGAAACCTATAAACTACCAAGACTGAGACAGGAAGAAATTGATTTTTTAAACAGGCCAATTAATTATGAAGAGATTGAATCAGTGATAAACAACCTTCCAAATAACAAAACTCCAGGCCCGGACGGTTTTCCTGGGGAATTCTACCAAACATTCAAAGAAGAAATAATACCTATTCTCCTAAATCTATTTCAAAAAATAGAAACAGAAGGAAAGCTACCAAACTCATTCTATGAGGCCAATATTACCTTGATCCCCAAACCAGGCAAAGACCCATCAAAAAGGAGAATTACAGACCGATTTCCCTAATGAATATGGACGCCAAAATCCTCAACAAGATCCTGGCTAATAGAATCCAACAGTACATTAAAAGGATTATCCATCATGACCAAGTGGGATTCATACCTGGGATGCAAGCGTGGTTCAACATTCACAAATCGATCAGTGTGATACATCATATCAACAAGAAAAGACTCAGGAACCATATGATCCTCTCAATTGATGCAGAAAAAGCATTTGACAAAATACAGCATCCTTTCCTGATTAAAACCCTTCAGAGCGTAGGAATACAGGGTACATTTCTCAATCTCATAAAAGCCATCTATGAAAAGTCTACAGCAAATATTATTCTCAATGGGGAAAAGCTGGAAGCCTTTCCCTTAAGATCAGGAACACGACAAGGATGCCCACTCTCGCCATTATTATTCAACATAGTACTAGAAGTCTTTGCAACAGCAATCAGAGAACAAAAAGGGATAAGAGGTATCCAAATCGGCAAAGAAGAAGTCAAACTGTCTCTCTTCGCAGATGACATGATACTTTATATGGAAAACCCAAAAGAATCCACTCCCAAACTATTAGAAGTTATAGAGCAATTCAGTAATGTGGCGGGATACCAAATCAATGCTCAGAAATCAGTTGCATTTCTATACACGAAAAATGAGACTGGAGAAAGAGAAATTAGGGAATCTATCCCATTTATAATAGCATCAAAAACCGTACGTTACCTTGGAATTAATTTAACCAGAGACGTAAAGGTTCTATATTCTAGAAATTATAAATCACTCTTGAAAGACATTGAAGAAGACACAAAAAGATGGAAAAATATTCCATGCTCATGGATTGGAAGAATTAACATAGTTAAAATGTCCATGCTACCCAGAGCAATCTACACTTTCAATGCTATCCAGATCAAAATACCGATGACATTTTCCAAACAACTGGAACAAATAGTCCTTAAATCTGTATGGAATCAGAAAAGGCCCGAATCGCCAAGGAATTGTTGAAAAGGAAAAACAAAGCTGGGGGCATCACAATGCCGGATTTCGAGCTGTACTACAAAGCTGTGATCACAAAGACAGCACCGTACTGGCACAAAAACAGACACATAGACCAATGGAACAGAATAGAGAACCCAGAAATGGACCCTCGGCTCTTTGGGCAACTAATCTTTGATAAAGCAGGAAAAAACATCCAGTGGAAAAAAGACAGTCTCTTCAATAAATGGTGCTGGGAAAATTGGACAGCTACATGTAAAAGAATGAAACTTGACCACTCTCTCACACCATACACAAAGATAAACTCCAGATGGATGAAAGACCTCGATGTGAGACAGGAATCCATCAAAATCCTAGGGAAGAACATAGGCAGCAACCTCTACGACATCAGCCAAAGCTACCTTTTTCATGACACATCTCCAAAGGCAAGAGAAACAAAAGAAAAAATGAACTTGTGGGACTTCATCAAGATAAAAAGCTTCTGCACAGCCAAGGAAACAGTCAAAAAAACTAAGAGGCAGCCCACGGAATGGGAGAATATATTTGCAAATGACACTACAGATAAAAGACTGGTATACAAAATCTACAAAGAACTTCTCAAACTCAATACACAAGAAACAAATAAACAAATCAAAAAATGGGCAGAAGATATGAACAGACACTTTTCCAATGAAGACATACAAATGGCTAACAGACACATGAAAAAATGTTCAAATCGTTAGCCATCAGGGAAATTCAAATCAAAACCACACTAAGATACCACCTTATGCCAGTTAGAATGGCAAAAATTGACAAGGCAGGAAACAATTGTTGGAGAGGATGTGGAGAAAGGGGATCCCTCCTATACTGTTGGTGGGAATGCAAGTTGGTACAGCCACTCTGGAAAACAGTGTGGAGGTCCCTTAAAAAGTTAAAAATTGAGCTACCCTATGATCCAGCCATTGCACTACTGGGTATTTACCCCAAAGATACAGATGTAGTGAAGAGAAGGGCCATAATCACCCCAGCATTCATAGCAGCATTGTCCACAATAGCTAAATCGTGGAAGGAGCCAAGATGCCCTTCAACAGATGACTGGATTAAGAAGTTGTGGTCCATATATACAATGGAATATTACTCAACTATCAGAAAGAACGATTTCTCAACATTTGCTGCAACATGGATGGCACTGGAGGAGATAATGCTAAGTGAAATAAGTCAAGCAGAGAAAGACAATTATCATATGATTTCTCTCATCTATGGAACATAAGAACTAGGAAGATCAGTAGGGGAAGAAAGGGATAAAGAAAGGGGGGGTAATCAGAAGGGGGAATGAAGCATGAGAGACTATGGACTATGAGAAACAAACTGAGGGCCTCAGAGGGGAGGGCAATGGGGGAATGGGATAGACTGGTGATGGGTAGTAAGGAGGGCATGTATTGCATGGTGCACTGGGTGTTATACGCAACTAATGAATCATCGAACTTTACATCGGAAACTGGGGATGTACTGTATGGTGACTAACATAATATTAAAAAAACATTAAAATAAAAAAATAAAAATAAAAAAGATTTATCTTTATGCACATGACATGATTTTGAATGAAGAAAAACCTTAGACATCATCAAAAACTGTTAGAAGTAATAAAAGAATTCAATAAGCTACAGAACACAAAATCAACATACAAAAACCAGTTGCATTTCTACACACTAACAACAAAGTATCCAAAAAAGAAACTTTGAAACCAATTCCATTTACAATAACACCAAAAGAACAAAATACTTAGGAATACAAATTAACCAAGGAGATGAAAGATTTGTACACTGAAAACTACAAAATATTGATGAAAGAAGACACAAATAAATGGAAGGATCCCATGTTTATGGGTGGAAAGAATATTGTTAAAATATGCATACCACCCAAAACCATCTACAGATTCAATAAAATCTTTATGAAAATCCCAATGTCATTTTTTACAGAAATAGAAAAAACAACACTAAAACATTAAGGAAATATTTAAAACAAAGTTTAAAAATTTAAGAATGGAAAAAATGGAAGAATGAAAAGAAAGGAAGAAAGGAAAGAAGAAAACAAATCCTAAAATTTATAGGCAACCACTAAAGCCTCTGAATAGCTGAAGCAATTTTGAGCAAGAAGAAAAAAGATGGAGGTATCACTCTTCCGGACTTCAAAATATATTACAAAGCCTCCATTCTTGATAAAAACCCTAGACAAAGTAGGAATTGAGGGAACATACCTCAACATCATAAAGTCCATATATGAGAGACCCACAGCTAGTATCATTCTCAATGAGTAAACACTGAGAGATTTTCCTCTATGGTCAGGTACAAAACAGGGATGCTCAGTCTCACCATTGTTATTTAACATGGTACCAGAAATCCTAGCCTCAGCAATCAGACAACAAAAAGAAATAAAAGGCATGCAAATCGGCAAGAAGTCAAACTTCCACTATTCACAGATGACATGATACTCTATGTAGAAAACCTGACTAGGGGCACCTGGGTGGCTCAGTCAGTTAAGTGGCCAATCTTATTTCAGCTCAGGTCATGATTTCAGGGTTGTGAGATCAAGCCCCACATCAGGCTGTGCACTCAGTACAGTCTGCTTGAGATTCTCTCTCTCCCTCTCCCTCTGCCCCTCCCCCGGCTCTCTCTAAGTAAATAAATGATAGATGATAGATAGATGAAAGATGATAGATAGATAGATAGATAGATAGATAGATAGATAGATAGATAGATGATAGATGATAGATAGATAATAGATAGATGGATTTAAAAAATTTTCAAAATCTCTTAAAAAAAGAAAAGAAAACCCAAATGACTCTACCAGAATATGGCTAGAACTGATACACGAATTCAGCAATATCTCAGGATATAAAATCAATGTACAGAAATCTGTTGCATTTCTGTGCACCAGTAATGAACCAGTAGAAAGGGGAATCAGGGAATTGATCCCATTTACAATTGCACCAGACACCATAAGAAACCTAGGAATAAACCTAAGACCTAAAAGATCTGTATTCTGAGAACTATAGAACACTAATGAAAGAAATTGATGACAACACAAAGAAATGGAAAAAGATTTCATGCTCATGGATTGGAAGATCAAGTATTATTAAAATATCTATGCTACCCAAAGCAATCTACACATTTAATGCAATCCCTATCAAAACACCACCAGCATTTTTCACAGAGCTAGAACAAACAATCCTAAATTTGTATGGAATCACAGAAAACCCCGGATAGCCAAAGTAATCTTGAAAAAGAAAAGCAAAGCTGGAGGCATCACAATTCCAGACTTCAAGCTATATTAAAGCTGTAGTCATGCAGACAGTATGGTACTGGTACAAAGATCAATGGAATAGAACAGAAAACCCAGAAATGGACCCACAATATGGTCAACTAACTAATCTTCGACAAAACAGGAAAAAATATCCAGTGGAAAAAAATCTCTTCAACAAATGGTGTTGGGAAAACTGGACAGCCACATGCAGAAGAATGAAACTGGACCACTTTTTTATACCATACACAAAAATAAATTCAAAATGGATGAAAGACCTAAATGTAAGACAGGAAACCATCAAAATCCTAGAGGATAACACAAGCAGAAACCTCTTTGCCCTCAGCTATTGCAACTTCTTACTAGACATGTATCCAGAGGCAAGGGAAACAAAAGCAAAAATGAACTATTGGGACTTTATCAAAATAAAAAGCTTCTGCACAGCAAAAGAAACAATCAACAAAACTAAAACAACCTACAGAATGGGAGAAGCTATTTGCAAATGACCATCTGATAAAGGGTTAGTATCCAAAATCTATAAAGAACTTATCAAACTCAACACCCAAAAAATATATAATCCAGTTAAGAAATGAGCAGAAGACATGAGCAGACAGACCTACAGATTCTGCATGATCTCACTTATGTATGGAATCTGAGAAAGCCAACCTCATTCATAGTAACAGAGAGTAGAATGGTTGTAACCTGGGGCTGGTACAGAAAAGAGGGTGTTGGTCAAATGGTACAAAGTTTCAGTTACATAAGATAAATGAGTTCTGAAGTTCCATTATACACATAGTACCAATAGCTAACAATACTGTATTGTTTACTTACAATTGGCTAAGAGGATAGATCTTACACTAAGTATTCTTACCATAACAAACACAACAATAATAGTAATAATGGAGGTGGGAGGAAATTTGGGCAGGTGATAGTATCTATGACCTTAATGGTGGTGATGGTTTTACAGGTGTATACTTGCCCCCAAATGTATCAGGTTGTATATATTAAATATGTACAGCTTTTACATGTCAGTCATATTATAATCAAGTAGTTAAAAAATAGATAAAGAAAGTGTCACTTTATTAAAGTATTATAACTAAACAATGAAAGACATCATATAATTAGAGTAAAACCCCCATGGTATCAATGACTGTAGCCATTGAGCATCAGTAGTTGCTACCATCTCCACAAGAGAGACAACCAGACGTTACAGGCCCTCCTGACAATACACGCACACACAACACCAACTATGGTACAACTGGTTCTGGGAGCCAAACGTGAGTCTAATCCAGCCTCTCAATCCAGTTGCCAGTCTGCTGAAGATGGAGGACACACGAACATGTTGAACTCTCCAAGAGTATGCAATCAGAAAAATATAAACCAGGAAGCACTACATCTTAAACATCTCAAGTTCTTCAACAGAAAATTGTAAAGAAAGGTTCCGGGAAGGACCTATAGATTTAAAGCGAGTATCAAAAATTGTAATGAGAAGAAAACTAAACTGTAGTGTCTAGGGATGAAACCCAGGTAATAAAACTATTTTTTAAAGATTTTTTATTTATTTATTTGATAGAGACAGCCAGAGAGAGGGGAAACACAAGCAGGGGGAGTGGGAGAGGAAGAAGCAGGATCCTTGTGGAGGATCCTGATGTGGGGCTCGACCCCAGAATGTTGGGATCACGCCCTGAGCCGAAGGCAGACGCTTAACGACTGCACCGCTCAGGCGCCCCAATAAAACTATTTTTTAAAGTAAGAAATGATCACTATACAACTTAGGTTTCAGGGTGCCTGGGTGGCGCAGTCAGTTAAGCCTCCAACTCTTAGTTTCTGCTCAAGTCTGATTTCAGGGTTGTGAGATTGAGCCCCAGGTCAGGCAGGGAGTCTGCTTGAGTTTCTCTCTCCCTCTCCCTCTGCCCTTCCCCTGACCTGTGCTTGCGTTCTCTCTCTCTCTCTCTCTCTCTCTCTCTCTCTCCCTCCTCTCCCTCTGAAATAAATACATCTTTAAAAAAAAAAAACTTAGATTTCTTTGGGGACAAAGGATAGGAGGAAATGCCTATGTGACACAGACAGGGAGAAACCAAAGTGAGAAATTATGACTTATGGGAGTTTGTGCAATCTTAGAAATTTCCTCAGTAAAGGAGACACGGCTTTGAGCCTAAATGTACTGGACAGTTAGAACCAAGACTCAGCCTCCTCTATTCCCTTCTCATTCTCAGTTGATGATTTCTTTTTATTTCACCAAGAAAGTAAAAACACCAAGAGATAACTTCCTCATTTTCCCACCACCATATGCCTTCACCTAATTTTGTCTTACTCTGCCCTCTCTCCATTCTCCAATTTAAGGTTAACCCCTCCACTTTCAACTAGATTTTTATCCCCACTCATGTCTTAAAGAATTTATTCCTGAAGTCCAACATTGTTTCTTGCATCATGAATCCCCACCCCTAAACAAATTATTCATTTTACACAGAAATATGCCATAGTAGTTCTCATCGGAAACTCTCCTCCTCAGCTCACTGCCCCATTTATCTATCCTATGAAAAAGATCTTCATTTATCTTTACTCAGTATCTCTGTTTTTCTCTTCTGCATTCTTTTCTGTTACCTTTTTCTGAGCAAGTCCTCTATTGATGTTGTTTTAGTTTATTATAAAACACTTTAGACATTAAAAGATACAAATAAAAAATATAACCTAATATAATTTTTTTTTTCTCTTTTCAAAGCCAGGACCTTATTTTTTAAAGACACGTGCTCTTTAAAAGGCTATACCTGCAGAATGAAGTGCAATGCTGATGAACATGCAATTAGATACTGCACTGACTGGACCATCTGCTGCAAAGAGAAGAAAATTAGACCTAAGAAAAGAAAGAAGTGGTAGGGACACCTGGGTGGCTTCCTCGGTTAAGCAGCTGCCTTTGGCTCAGGTCATGATCCCAGGGTCCTGGGATCAAGTCCCACATCTGGCTCCTTGCTCAGCGGGGAGCCTGCTTCTCCCTCTGCCTACTGCTCCCCTGCTTGTGCTCACTTGTTCGCTCTCTCTCTCTCTGACAAATAAATAATAAAATCTTAAAAAAAAAAAAAAAGAGTGGTGAAAAGTCCAACCCCATCTTCTTCGGATTCCAGGAAAAGAAACTGAAAGTGTTTGAAACTCTCTTTTCTATATAAGGAAAATTAATATGATGGATAAATGAAATTCATGATAATTATATGTTTAAATGATAAGGTTAAAGTAAATATGAATTTTTTAAAGGCTTACACTCTTTTCATGTGTGTGCTTTTACATTAACTTCCTTCATTTATATCCACCACCATGTTGTTGTTTCATCTATAATACTATATCCCAGCCCCATGACATACCATGTGACCTTGGGCAAGTTCTAGAGTCTCTCTCTACATCAGTTTCCTTATCTACAAAATGAGATACCAAGAGTACCTACATCATGGTGTTAGAAGAATTATATTAGTAGCTGTGAAGTTCTTAAGCAGTGCCTGACCCCAGTGTAAGCTCCATGTTAACTGCAATTTCATGGGACCAGAGAATGTGATCTGTTCTATAGCTTTTTGGAATTTATTGAATCACTCTTTGTGATTCTAAGATAAAATTGATATTTGCTAAAATTTCATGTGGTATTGAAAATAAGGTATATTTTCTATTTGTGAGATATACAGTCCTATATAAACAATGTATTTATTCAACAGTATTATATTGCAATAATCTAGGACTGGAACTCTGGTAGTGAGGACTAAGAAGAAAGAGGAGATTTGGGATGGATTTCAGAAGTAGGATTGACAGAACTTAGTGGTCACAGGACATAATGAGAAGAAGGTATGAAAGATGATACTGATTTCAAAGCTTGCAAAGAGATGGTTAGCAATACAGCTCACTAAACTGGAGAGGCCAGAAAAAAAAGTAGGTTAGGAGTTGGGGGAGAGTCAATAAGGAGATGTTTCAGCATAATAGAGTCACGCAAGGGATATGGATATCAGTCCACTGGGCACATTTGCAAAAGTGTAATTTTATTTTATTTTTTAATAAATGAACCTCATTCCTATTATGAACCTCATTCCTCCTGGTCACAGAAGCTTAAACTCAGTGTATTCAGAGTTGCTTCTTTTCTCTAAATTATTTGTAGGTTCGAGAGGACTTAAGCAGTGCTGAGGCATCTGGGAGAGCATTGATTATGTTAACAATATGAAGATAATCATCATTCCCGCTTGGTCTTCAGTCACTAGCCAACGTATAGCTGCTAAGTTGCTTCTTGTTCTTAATAAAATTCTTAAAACTCTTTGGCTGAGGCTCATTCTTTAGTGCATGGGATAATTCTGCCTTTCAAGTATCATTCTAGTTCACCAGAAATTCCAGTGGGAATATCTATTGCTCCACCACATCCACGGAGATCTCAGTCATACAAGGATTCTGCTACTACTCTCTTCCCACGCTGGGAGAACCTGTGTGAGGGAGAGGGGACCAATGCTGTGAGACTACCTCAGACCTATCTACCAAAGAAACCCAGTCAGTCAATGCTATGCTATGTATGGTCTTGCCACCTCACTGAGCCCCGCTCACATAAGGAAACACCAGTGCACCATGCCATCAGACTCTACCCAGAGCTTCTATCCTCCACTACCTCCTCACATTTTCCTTCCCTCCCACTATATGAAACCCAGGACTGGAGAGAAAAACAGTGACACCCCTCCCCCCACTATCTGTACTGTTCATCTTCCTTCACTCCTATTGTACCCCTTTTCCTCTACCTTATTCAAGACTTGGTTTAGGGAAGGAATAAGCTCTTAATTTTTCTGCACTCTCCAAAATCTATCATAAAATCTGAATCCAAGAGTTCCTTCCAGTGCCCAAAAGAACATAGTCTCTTTTTTTTTAACTCAATTTAGTTAACATAAGGGGTTTTATTAGTTTCAGGGGTAGAATTTAGTGATTTATCAGTTGTATATAATAGCCAGTGCTCATTACATCAAGTGCCCTCCTTAATGCCCATCACCCAGTTACCCCATTCCCCCTCCCATCCCTTCTCCTTGGGGAATGGTGAGAAGAGGGGAGCCATGGAGCATATAGGCCTTACACGAGAGTAATTTCTATTCAGTTCTAGCAGATTCTTGCCATGTAAGGGATGCCAAAAGAACACTGCTGTATCTTCTGATTTATTTGATAGAAGTAGAAATCTGGATTCTTAGGGGAACCTGGCTGGCTCAGTCAGTAGAGCCTAGGACTCTTTTTTTTTTATTTTTTACCTTCCTTAAGTTTTTTTTTTAATTTAAAATCAATTAATTAACATATAGTGTATTATTAGTTTCAGAGATAGAGTTTAGTGATTCATCAGTTGCATATAACACCCAGTGCTCATTGTATCACATGTCCTCCACATGCCCATCACCCAGTTACTCCACCACCCCCCCCACTTCCCCGCCAGCAAACCTCACTTTGTTCCCTATAATGAAGAGTCCTTTATGGTTTTCCTTCCTCTATGTTTTTATCTTATTTTATTTTTCCTTCTCTTCCCCTATGTTCATCTGTTTTGTTTCTTAAACTCCACATACGAGTGAAATCATATGATATTTGTCTTTCTCTGACTAATCTATTTTGTTTAGCATAATACTCTCTAGTTCCATCCACATTGTTGCAAATGGTAAGATTTCAGTCTTTTTGATGGCTGAATAATATTCCATTGTATCTATATACATACACACCAGATTTTCTTTATCCATTCATCTGTCCATGGACATATGGGCTCTTTCCATATTTTGGCTATTGTGAACATAGTCTTTTGACATGCAGAAGTCTGCTCTTTGTTTCTCTCTTTTTGAGGGGAAAAGGTACACATTGTTCAGAATATGATAATGGTAAATTAAGTGTTTTAGACTTTTGAAAACTGGGGGGAAAGCAGATGAAATATAGTTTTTTTTGTAATATTCTTAAAATCAAAATCTAACAAATTAGTAAGGAATTTCCCAAACAAAATCCAGGTGTAGGGTAGGCAAATTCTAGGATGTCTTCCAATGATGCCTGCCTCCTAGTATCCATGCTTTCATGTAATCCTTTCATATTGAGCCACCTACTTCTAATGGAAAGTACAGAATTGACTCTTGAATAACATGGGTTTGAACTATATGGATCCACTTACACACAGATTTTTTTCAATAAATATATTGGAGGGGCACCTGGGTGGCACAGTCTGTTAAGCATCTGACTCTTGTTTTCAGCTCAGGTCATGATCTCAGTGTGGTGACATCAAGCCCTCATGAGGCTCTGCACTCAATGGGGAGTCTGCTTGAGATTCCTCCCCTCTCCCCCTGCCCCTCCGCCACCCTCCACCATGATCTCTCTCTCTCTCTCTCAAAAAAAAAACAAATAAATCTTAAAAAAAAAATGTGGCATATGTACAATGGACTTTTATTCAGCCATAAAAAAGAAGGAAACCCTGCCATTTGTAACAACATGGAAAAACCCAGAGGATATTATGCTAAGTGAAAAAACTATATATAGACAAATACTGTATGATCTCACTTACGTGTGAAATCTCAAAAAAGTCAAACTCATAGAACTAGAAGGTAAAGTGGTAATTGCCAGAATTTGAAAAGTGAAGGAAATGGGGAGATGTTAACCAAAGGAAACAAACTTTCAGTTATAAGATGAGTAAATTCTGAGGATCTAATGTACAGTACAGTGACTCTAGTTAATAAAATACAGTACACTTGAAATTTGCTAAGAAAGTAAATCTTATATATTCTCACCTCAAAAAAAAATTGTAACTGTTTGAGGTGAGGATGTGTTAGTTTGATTGTGGTAATCATTTCACAATGCATATGTACTTCAAATCATCACATTTGACTGCTTTAAACATAAGCAATTTTTATTTGTTAATTATACCTCAATAAACCTGGGGAAGAAAAGTCATAAAGAACAGTTGGGTAACAGATATGTTCACTATCTTGAATGTGATGACAGTTTCACAAAAGTATATGTGTCAAAACTTATCAAATTGTACACTTCAATATTTAAATTTTTATGTCATTTATATCTCACTAAAGTTTTTTTAAATAGTGATAGTTATTAAAAATGACTTTGACAGAATATTACACAGATTTGAAAAATATCACTTATGAAGAGTTTTAATGAGACCAAAAAATACTTATGGTATATATCATGTTACAAAAGCAGGATATCTGATTACAAGTATATGGTTCAGAACTATTCATAACAAAATATTAAATAATAAATTAGGCATACATAAAACTTTCTTAAGAAATGCACGAGTTGGGGCGCCTGGGTAGCGCAGTCGTTAAAGCGTCTGCCTTCGGCTCAGGGCGTGATCCCGGCGTACCGGGATCGAGTCCCACATCGGGCTCCTCCGCTGGGAGCCTGCTACTTCCTCTCCCACTCCCCCTGCTGTGTTCCCTCTCTCACTGGCTGTCTCTCTGTCACATAAATAAATAAAATCTTTAAAAAAAAAAAAAAAAAAAAGAAATGCACGAGTTGTTTCTGAGAGATGGGGCTCAAGTGTTAACTTTTCCCTCTTTGTAACTTTTAATACTTAATAAATGGTCCAAAATTAGCATTTAATTTTTGTAGTAACATAAAAAAACAAAAAATATTTTTATTTAGTTAATTAAAAAAAAGTATAGTTCTCAGGTCTTCATTAGTATCTTTCCAAAGTATCTTTGGAAAATCCAGGTCAGGGAGCCGTGCCTTTGTCAATAGGAAAAGCTGTCAAACGGGAAAGGGCTGTCAGTTTTTTCCTCACATAAGCATTGCCAGCTCCTCTGCCTCAGGGAAGATTGGTGTAGCGTATCTACCTGCAGCAGGGCATATCCCAGACATGAGAGATTTGTATGGGAGGGCGTGCTCAACCTTCCTTTTCTGCACTCTGACAGCCAGAGACAGACCCTGCCACCAGCGTCCTCAACGGCAGCTCCCAGCCATGAAGCCTCTCTTCGCTGTGCTTGTCTTGTTCTTCTTTTGGGACCCAGTGCTGGCAGGTAAAAATGGGAGTTTTCCTGGGGGAGGGGGTCATTTGTCTACAAGAGCAATTCCACTGAGCAAACCTATGAATGTCTTCCCACTATGGACCCTCTATTTTCAAAGCGGAAACAGCATCAACCAATCTGACATTAGCAAGACCTGAGCTTGAATCTTGGCTCTCCAACTTGTGTTAGCCATGCAGCTTTAGGCAAAAGTCTAATCTTCTCTGAATCTTAGTTTCTTCATTTGCAAAGTGGCAATAATACTAACCTCAGTCTTGCAAGGATTAAATGTGATAATGTATAGAATAGGCCTGTACATAACACATAGTGTACCTGCCTCGTGAGAGCTGTCATTATATCGTCATTAGTAATACCCCATCCTGTTTTGCCACTATTGTTTTGTCCCTAAGTGAGGAACATGTCTAGGCATAATAGACAAAACTAGCAAATAGCGGTAACACAATTTGTTAAGCTTTCTAATTTGCTGAAATTGCTTATAGTTAATTTATTATTTGTAGATGCCTTAGATACATGGAGAAACAGATTTGGAACAGCTTGTTCCAAGAGAATTAATAAGCTTTATGTGCTAGAAGAAATGTCTGATCAAATGAGATAGCAGATAGACATGAGAGAGAGCACTGACTGGTCTCATAGTTTAGCTTGACCATATTCATTACTGACTTTAAAAATCCCTTCTTGAATATTCTCTTCACTCAGAGCTACTGAACCGGTTCAAATCCAGATGGTATAGAATCCCATTTAATTTCTCACCCTCCCTCAAGAAATCTGTAGGCAGATGAACCAGATTTTTGGGTCATGTCACTCAATAGGCTGGATTTAAGAATCCATACAATCCAGGCCTCTTGAAGCTACTGATGGGACCAATTCCACTATGGTTTATGGCAATGGATTCATGGCCTCTAGACAGCCAATAAGATAGTCTACAATGTTGCCTTTACTGCCTTATACACCCCAAAGCTCATGATTTCCATAGGAAGTTCTCATCTTGTTGTGTAGACCTCTACACTTCATCTTCTCAGGCTTCCATCTTTTTTTTTTTTTTTTTGCATGTTAGGAACACCTTTTATTTTTTTTTATTGCCATGTATTTTTTTTTATTATTAACATGTAATGTATTATTTGTTTCAGGGGTACAGGTCTGTGATTCATCAGTCTTACACAATACACAGCACTCACCACAACACATACCCTCCCCAATGTCCATCACCCAGCCACCCCATCCCCCCACCCCCCACCCCTCCAGCAACCCTTAGTTTGTTTCCTGAGATTGAGTCTCTTATGATTTGTCTCCCCTCTTGTTTCTTCTTGTTTCAGTTTTTCCTCTCTTCCCCTATGATCCTCTGCCTTGTTTCTCAAATTCCACATATCAGTGAGATTATATGATAATTGTCTTTCTCTGATTGACTTATTTCGCTTGGCATAATTACCTCTAGTTCCAGCCACATTGTTGCAAATGGCAAGATTTCATTTTTTGATGGCTGCATAATATTCCATTGTATTGTATGGTGAGTGTGTATATATATACCACATCTTCTTTATCCATTCATGTCTGTAGATGGACATCTGAGCTCTTTCCAGAGTTTGGGTATTGTGGTCATTGCTGCTATAAACATTGGGGTGCAGGTGCCCCTTCGGATTACTGCATTTGTATCTTTGGGGTAAATACCCAGTAGTGCAATTGCTGGGTGGTAGGGTAGCTCTATTTTCAACTTTTTGAGGAAACTCCATACTGTTTTCCAGAGTGGCTGCACCAGCTTGCATTCCCACCAAGAGTGTAAAACGGTCCCCTTTCTCCACATCTTCGCTCAGGCTTTCATCTTGCCAGCTAAGTAACCCTGATCACTTTTTCTCCCTATAGGACAATTATCCTCCAGGGTATGATGATTTGCATAGGCTGTGTTGGCTCAATATTTCTACAGATGACCAAATACTTGACACTCTTTTCCTTTTAAGACCTTCTTACATATAGAAAAAAAGAAATATTCATATTTTGATAATTCTACAGAATAGCATGTCTATAAAAGTGTAAGTTCAGCTCAAAATACCTTGGGCCCCAATAAGACATAGTAAATCTTCAGAATATATTTCACCCTCCTCTGAACTCATAATACCATTCTATGCTGCAAATGCTTCACTGCACTTGTCATCTTTTCTCCTCTCTCATAGATATTTTGTGTTTCTTCTCTTTTTTTGTCTAGACTGAAAATTCTTAAGGTCTATATCATACACAAATCTGTACCCCAACAGCACCTGGATTTATGAAACTGGTTTGGGAATGAAAACATAATTAAATAATGAATGAATGATTACATGCATAGGTAACCTGACTGTTTCAAGTATAGTAACTGACCAATTTGGGCAAACTTCCAAGTTATTAATCGTCTTAGCTCAGACTACCATAACAAAATACTGTGGACTGTGTGGTTTAAACAAAATGTATTTTCTCACAGTTCTGGAGTCTGGAGAGTCCAAGATCAACTACAGGCTGATTCAGTTTCTGATGAGAGCTATCTTCCTGGCTTTTAGACAGTCAATCTCTCCACCAATCCTACTGGATCAGGGCCCCACACTTAAAACCTCAATTAACTTTAAGTACCTCTTAGAGTCCCTCTCTCCAAATACAGCCACATTGGAGTTTAAGGTTTCAACATATGAATGGAGGGGAGAGGGGAGGAAAACTGTAGTTAATTTTTTTTTCAATTACAGAGCCAAACATTATAATCAAGTCTCCTTGGAATCCAGTTTTATAAAAATGGAAGTACCAATTCTACAGTCCAAAAAGACCCATAGTGAATTATCTTTCCATTCATTTTCTTTCCAGGCATGAATCCACTGGCATCAGAAATGCACAAGAAATGCTATGGGAATGGTACCTGCAGACTTGAGTGTTTTACAAGTGAAATGTTAGTTGCCTACTGTATTTTTCAACTAGAGTGCTGTGTCAAAGGAAACCCAGACCCCTGACAAGAGAAACCAGAGAATGCTGATGAACTTGAAAGTCTTTGACATCCTTTCCACCGTCTTTCACACAGCCAGGGAACTTAGATTACACTGTGACACTGTCATGTGCCCATGGCTGTGGGTTTTTAGTATTTTTTAAATAAGCCATCAGAATCTTAGGATTTTGTATATGAAAAGCTGAGCTGCTGCTTTCCTAAAGACAGTTAAGCTTCTCATGAAAACTTAGGCTATATTTTATCACTTCAAAGTGATATCCATGTTCTTCTCAGTGCCGATTTCTCTCTTTCCTTATAGAAAGAATGTCTTAATTATTTTTAGAGCCTTCAAGTTACAGAAACACCTTTTTACACCTAGGCTTTACCCTACCATCCCTTCAGCTCCCCATTCATCTTCTCTTTGGACTGCACATCTTAGAGAAATGGATCTGCCCGAGCCCCCTGATGACCCTGTATGCTTCTCACTAGACTGCATAGACAAGGCTTAACTGCAGGCTGGCCCAAGTCTTGACTGAATCTGACCAAGCAATTCTTGAAACACAGGGAAAACGACATGTTGTAATGGGCAGTCATGAAGCAGGTTCTCAGCCACCTCTCTGGTTTCAGGAAGTGAAAGCATGGGACTTTCCACTTCAACCTCCTTAGGTTCAGCTACAGGCTATCAGACCACTTGGCCATTGTTTACAGTTGACTCCTCAGCAGCAGAGTGGCCCAACATCTCTGTTACCCATCATCTGGCCCCTTTGGCTGGGTTCATCCTGTGGCCCTAGGAGCTAACACCATGCTGATCTTGCTTTGCTGTGTATGTTAAGTAATAAATTTTCTAAGTTCATTTGGACTCACCATTTTCTTTACCAGTCACCCTTATGAAGGTGTGGTAGGCAAACCTACAACTTCTCTTGTGGTGCTGGTTATCCTACTGCCTACAGCAATGCTGCCGAATGTCTGCCTAACTGCTCAACACCACCAACCTACATACAGATGCATGAGTGTGGAGTTCTGCACGTGCTGTTCAGCACGAAGGGTGCAGGAGCAAAGGGGTAGATTCTGGGTGCGGAGAAATTTTCTTTAACTTCAGCGTTGAGTTCAGCTTGGACTCTCTGACAATTCTGAAAAGGTGGAGTTCTAGCATCAAATAGCCAATTGCTGATCTGGTACGTGGCTGAGGAAACAATGCCCAAGTCCTGGCTTAAAATGGCAGTCGGAAGACAAGGAAGGAGAATAGTAAATGAGAAAGATGAGGGGTTGTGAGAAGTCCTACACTCCCAGATGCTCTTCAGTCTTTGATAAAATCCAGTGTTGGTGTCTTTAGGGAGGAAGATGTGTGTCCTCCTCGCAGAGGCCCAAAGCCTCCTGTGCAGTCGGTAAAGGAGATAGTTTAAATGGAATGGCATTAGAGATGGCCTGGAATGGCAGTCATGGTTTTCAAGCATCCAAAGTAAAGGACACATCCAGACAGGGCCCAGGAAAACTCTCAGACTCTGAAGGAGGCGGGAGAGTCCTTACCTAAATGACACTGAATCTCATGGAACTGTGACCTTATAACATCCACGGAAACTTGGGCTCGCTTCTCATTTTACTCTTTCACTTCAGGTGTACGTTCTCCATACACACAGGTAAACTGAAATTTGAAAGCAATGCAGTGTGCTATCTGAAGAGCCTCTTTTTCC
This sequence comes from Ursus americanus, assembly GCF_024610735.1. Taxonomy (NCBI): domain Eukaryota; kingdom Metazoa; phylum Chordata; class Mammalia; order Carnivora; family Ursidae; genus Ursus; species Ursus americanus. The sequence goes on from NC_142139.1 coordinate 61,281,454, forward strand.
AACTGGGTGATAGGACACTGTTCTCCCATCAGAGAGGTGATCCCCAAAGCAACGGAAAAAATTTGAGTTATCTCTGCTGGAACAATAGAAACTCCCTGGAATCTGGCTAAGTCTTGGACAAACTTCACTTCCCACTATTACAAAAAAATAAAGATGGATAGGCCAACACAACACTGCCTTGTTCTTACTGTTCCATAAACCCAAACCTCTACATCCATATACCCTGTCAGGAAATGAATGAATGAACTCTGTTAGTAACAATAGTAGCTGCAAACTGTTTTATCCTTTTGATATAAAGTGTGTATATTACACAAGCAACCTCTAGCTCTTCAGGGCTTCTGTAAATATGAAACCTGAAAAGAAACTATCTAACTATGGCTAGTTACATGGACATGGACACATCCAAAAGAAATTTAATTCTAAGATCAAAAGCCTTCATTAAAATAATATATTTACCAAATATCTCAGGAAAGCAACAAAATGTGGAAGGGTATTGTCACAATTTAGAGCAAACTTCCTTCAGAGTTCTTTTCAGATATCACTCCCTGACATCCCACTCATCCAGTGGCAACACTGCACTCTCTAAAAATAATACATGGTTTCCATCAATAGATGAATAGATAAAGAAGACACAGAGTGTGCGTGTGTGCATGTGTGTGTGTGTGTGTGTGTGTGTGTAGTATATATGGTACATATATTACATATATAATATATAATAATATATAACATAGTAATATATAGTATATACAATGTATATACCACTTCTTCATACATATAAAATATATATAATATATATCTATACTATATACATAATATATAAAATATATGTTATATATATATATACACACAAACAATGAAATATTAGTCATAAAAAAGAATGAAATCCTGCCATTTGTGACGACATGGGTGGACCTAGAGGGTATTATGCTAAGTGAAATAAGTCAGACAGAGAAAGATAAATACCATGTGATTTCACTTACACGTGGAATCTAAAAAACAAAACAAATGAACAAAAAAAACAAAACAGACTCTTTTTTCTTTAAAGATTTTATTTATTTATTTGACAGAGAGAGACAGCCAGCCAGAGAGGGAACACAAGCAGGGGGAGTGGGAGAGGAAGAAGCAGGCTCCCAGTGGAGGAGCCCGATGTGGGGCTCGATCCCAGAACGCCGGGATCACGCTCTGAGCCAAAGGCAGACGCTTAACGACTGTGCCACCCAGGCGCCCCCAAACAAAACAGACTCTTAAATACACAGAACAAACTGGTTGCCAGATGGGAAGTAGGTTGGGGCATGGGTGAAATAGATGAAGGTGATTAAGAGATATAAACATCCAGTTATAAAATAAATAAGTCACAGAGATGAAAATTACAACATTGGGAAGACAGTCAATAATAATGTAATAATGTTGCAAGATGACATCTGAAGACTACACTTATCATAGTGAGCACTGAGTTGCTGGGAATGGCCAGCAATCCCTGTACCGACAGATGAAAGATTACTCCAAATATAAAAAATAGAATAAGAAGTTGGAATAGGGATTCTGAGAAGACTAGAGAGTAAGTAAAAGCTCTGCCTTTAAGGAAATTCATTTTTACTTAGAACTGACTTAAACAAGAACTGGAACTGACCTCTCTCAATTAGCTAAGGAGCTGATGAACTAGAAGTGCCTTTAAAGATTCTGAGAGCAGGGCAACAACTACAGAGACGGATTTTAACCTGGTCTCCTTTTGCTCAGCTTATCTGGAGTGAGACAAGACGGTGTAGAGAAAGAAAATCCGTTGCTTTCCCTACACAAATCGCTTCCTGTGACCATAAGCCAGAAAGCTAGAGACATCCTCAACTCCCTCTTCTTCTCATATGTCACAGGATGATGGGACAGGTTCCATGGTTTGAATGTGTCCTAAAATCAGTTGGAATATAAAAGTGATCACGTATGCCTTGCTTAATTGGATCAGAATTCCATAAAGAACAGGATGTTGATTTTCTGATGCTTTCTATTTCAGAACATTTATCATTCAGGATTTGGATTTCAAATCCTATCAGCTTGCTTAAATATTGGAAGCCCCCATTTATTTGCATATTTGCTTGAATGTGCAATTCATGCTCTCCTGATTCAACAACTATGAATTATTTGCTTTACTCCAAAGAGTTCGTTCTCTTTTTGAGTTTTCCCAAACAGGTATTTTGAACTGTCAAGTAAATTGCAGATTTCCTTGTCTTTGAGTTTAGCTACTGGAGAATTATTGTGACCTTTTGTGATGTCATGTTTTCTTCATTCTTCATGTTCCTTGGAGCTTTGTGTTGTTGATCTCACATCTCAAGTAGCAGTGTCCTCCTCCAATCATTATTAGCTGCAGTCAGATGGGAGACACTTTTCGTTAGTCTTGCTTATATCTGGGGCTTTCTTTGACTTTGTACGGATAGACCTGCTCCATACTTCAAGTGCCCTGTTGTGGCAAAATTCTTAAGTTTTTATGTCTTCTCTCAAAATTCAATGCACCAGGCTGATGGCTAGAAAACTTGTTTTCCTGAAGGTAGAGCTACAGCCCAAAATTGTGATTTTTCCCTTGCCATAGACTTTGGCTTCCCTACTGTGTGTACTCCCATCTTCCAGGGCTCACTCTTGCCCCCACCCTTAGAAGCACACACAAGGAGCCAGCCACAGAGTGGGGAAATATGAGTTTGGCACTCAGGGAATAAGGGGAGCCTGCAGACCAGCTGGCTACCACTACACATCTATTAGAATGACCAAAATTCAGAACATTGACAACAACAATGCTGGCAAGGATGTGGAGTAACAGGAACTCTAATCATTGCTAGTGGGAATGCACATTTCAGAAGACTGCGAGCTTCTTAAAAAATTAAACATACTCTGATCATACAATGCAGCTATCACATCCATTGGTATTTATCCAAAGAAATTGATAAAACACAAAAACCTGCACACTCATGTTATTAGTAGCTTTACTGATAATTGCCATAACTTGAAGACAACCACAACATCCCTCAGTAAGTGAATGGATAAATAAACTATAGTACATCCACAATGGAATATTATTCAGCACTAAAAACAAATGGGCCATCAAGCCATGAAAAGACATGAAGGATACTTAAATGCATATTGCTAAGTGAAAGAAGCCAAACTAAAAGTCTACATACTCTATGATTCCAACTATATGACATTCTGGAAAAAACAAATCTATGGAGACAATAAGATCAGTAGTTTACAGAGGTTTAAAGGGAAGGAAAAAAAGAACAGATGGAGCATAGGGGATTTTTAGGGCAATGAAAATACTCTGTATGTTACATAATGATAGACACATGTCAATATCTCCAAACCCACAGTAGGTACAACATCAAGAGTAAAGCTTAGGGGTGCCTGGCTGGCTCAGTCGGTAAAGCATACAACCTTGATCTCAGGGTTGTGAATTCAAGCCCTATGTTGAGCATAAAACTTATTTTTTAAAAAAAGAGTGAAGCTTAATGTAAACTACAGACTTTGGGCAATAATTATGTGTTCACATAGATTAATCAGTTGTAACAAATGTATCACTCTCATGCAGGATGTTAATAGTCAAGGAAACTGGGCAGGGGAAGCAGCGGCAGTGAGTAAATGAGAATGTAAAAAAAAAAAAGCATTTGACAAAATACAGCATCCTTTCCTGATTAAAACTTCAGAGTGTAGGGATGGAGGGTACATTCCTCAATCTCATAAAAGCCATCTATGAAAAGCCTACAGCAAATATCATTCTCAATGGGGAAAAGCTGGAAGCCTTTCCCTTAAGATCAGGAACACGACAAGGATGCCCACTCTCGCCATTATTATTCAACATAGTACTAGAAGTCCTTGCAACAGCAATCAGACAACAAAAAGGGATAAAAGGTATCCAAATCGGCAAAGAAGAAGTCAAACTGTCTCTCTTCACAGATGACATGATACTTTGTATGGAAAACCCAAAAGAATCCACTCCCAAACTACTAGAAGTTATAGAGCAATTCAGTAATGTGGTGGGATACAAAATCAATGCTCAGAAATCAGTTGCATTTCTATACATGAACAATGAGACTGAAGAAAGAGAAATTAGGGAATCCATTCCATTTACAATAGCACCAAAAATCATACGTGATCTCAAAATTAACTGAACCAGAGACATAAAGGATCTATATTCTAAAAACTACAAATCACTCTTGAAAGACATTGAGGAAGACACAAAAAGATGGAAAGATATTCCATGCTCATGGATTGGAAGAATTAACATAGTTAAAATGTCCATGCTAGATAGGAGCTAAGATGGTGGAGGAGTAGGGGACCCCTTTTTCAGCCGGTCCCCTGAGTAGAGCTGGATAGGTAACAGACCAGCCTAAATAACCACGGAATCAGCCTGAGACGCAGGAAGATACATCTGGATCTCTACAAATGAACATCTCCAGCGCTGAGTATTGAGGTACCAAGAGGGGAGCTGTAAACCGTGCACAGATATCGGAAGATAAACGGAAGGGGGAGGGAGCCGCCGCGTTTGGGCGCCGGGAAGCGGCAGCCACCTGCACGGGGGAGCGGGCGAACTCACGGAGGGCACCCGCTAGAGAGCGGACTGAGACCGGTGAGCCGTGAACGCGCGCCACCAGGCATCTCCCGGAACACCGGAATCCCGGTGTGCTCACGGGATCCAGACTGAGACCGGGAGCTCCCGGAGCGTGTGCGTGGGGCGGCTGGCGGCTGGCGGGCCACCTGCACGGGGGAGCGGGCGGACTCACGGTCGGCACCCGCAAAACAGCAGACTGAGACCCTGAACCGGGTGCGCGCGCCACCAGGCTTCTCCCGAAACTCCGGAATCGAGGTGTGCTCACCGGGCATAGACTGAGACCGGGAGACCCGGGAGCGTGCGGGGCGGCCGGTGGCTGGCGGCATTAGAAACACAAAGGACAGAGACGCGTCGGCCCTGGAAGTGAGGGCAGGGACGCCGGGTTGGTGCGCACATCCCGGGACGCTGCAGGGTTGAGCAGCACCAACAGTAACAGAGTTAAAGTGGCCAGAACATCAGTGGAGAACGGGCCGCAATCCCTCTGTTCTGTGACAGAGGCTGAAATTCGGCCGCTGCTGCTCTGACTCTCAGAAGAGGCACAGCAGACCGCCAGGGTAAGCCGCCAGAGAACAAAAGCCTGGAAATACCGGCTCAGAGAGTGCCCATCCCCATCCCCCCTCGCAGGGGACGCGGAGACTCTACCCAAACAGGGTTGCCTGAGTATCGGCGCGGCAGGCCCCTCCCCCAGAACACAGAAGGCAGGCTGAAAAATCAAGAAGCCCACAACCCGGGCGCCTGGGTGGCGCAGTCATTGAGCGCCTGTCTCCGGCTTAGGGCGTGATCCCAGCGTTCCGGAAAGGAGTCCCTCATCGGGCTCTTCCGCTGGGAGCCTGCTTCTTCCTCTCTCACTCCCCTGCTTCTGTTCCGTTCTTGCTGACTGTCTGTCTCCCTCTCTCAGATAAGTAAATAAATAAAATCTTTAAAGAAGAAGCCCACATCTCTAAGATCCCTATAAAACAAGGGGCACAGCCTGGGACCCAGTCAATAATTTGGGCTCTGGACAACCCCGCAACCTCTCCTCATCAGAATGACAAGAAGGAGAAGCCCCCCCCAGCAAAGAAAAGACAGTGAGTCTGTGGCCTCTGCCACAGAAGTAACAGATATGGATGTAACCAAATTATCAGAAATGGAATTCAGAGTAACAATGGTCAAGATGATGAGTAGACTTGAAAAAAGTATTAAGGAAGATGTTACTGAGAATATAGAATCCCTAAGGGCGGAAATGAGAGCGAATTTGACAGAAATTAAAAATTCTATGAGCCAAATGCAGGCAAAACTAGAGGCTCTGACGGCCAGGTTCACCGAAGCAGAGGAAAGGGTTAGTGAATTGGAGGATGGGTTAATAGAGGAAAAAATGAAAATAGAAGATGGTCTTAAAAAAATCCACGCCCACGAATGTTGGCTACGGGAGATTACTGACTCAATGAAACGATCCAATGTTAGAATCATCGGCATCCCCAAGGGGGTGGAGAAAAACAGAGGTCTAGAAGAGATATTTGAACAAATTGTAGCTGAAAACTTCCCTAATCTAGTGAGGGAAACAAACATTCATGTCCAAGAGGCAGAGCGGACCCCTCCCAAGCTCAACCACGACAAACCTACACCACGTCACGTCATAGTGCATTTCGCAAATATTAGATCCAAGGATACAGTATTGAAAGCGGCCAGGGCAAAGAAATTTCTCACGTACCAAGGCAAAGGCATCAGAATTACGTCAGACCTGTCTACACAGACCTGGAATGAGAGAAAGGGTTGGGGGAGCATTTTTAAAGCTCTTTCAGAGAAAAACATGCAGCCAAGGATCCTTTATCCAGCAAGGCTGTCATTCAGAATTGATGGAGAAATAAAGACATTTCAGAATCGACAGTCACTAACCAATTTCGTAACCACGAAACCAGCCCTACAGGAGGTATTACAGGGGGTTCTATAAAAGTAAAAAGGCCCCAAGAGTGATACAGAACGGAAAGTCACAGCCAATACAAAGACTTTACTGACAACATGGCATCATTAAAAGCGTATCTCTCAGTACTCAGTCTTAATATTAATGGTTTAAATTCTTCCTTAAAACGGCACAGGGTTGCAGATTGGATAAAAAGAAATGACCCATCCATTTGCTGTCTACAAGAGACTCATTTCAAACCCAAAGATGCATTCAGACTGAGAGTAAGGGGATGGAGTACCATCTTTCACGCAAATGTACCTCAAAAGAAAGCTGGAGTAGCAATTCTCATATCAGATAAACTGGATTTTAAACTACAGACTATAGTTAGAGACGCAGAAGGGCACTATATTATTCTTAAAGGAAGTATTCAACAAGTGGATATGACAATTATAAATATATATGCCCCCAACAGGGGAGCAGCAAGATACACAAGCCAACTCTTAACCAGAATAAAGAGACATATAAATAAAAATACACTAATAGTACGGGACCTCAACACTCCACTCTCAGAAATAGACAGAACACCCTGGCAAAAACTAAGCAAAGAATCAAAGGCTTTGAATGCCATACTCGACGAGTTGGACCTCTTAGATATATATAGAACACTACACCCCAGAACCAAAGAATACTCATCTTATTCTAATGCCCATGGAACATTCTCAAGAATAGACCATGTTCTGGGACACAAAACAGGTCTCAGCCGATACCAAAAGATTGAAATTATCCCCTGCATATTCTCAGACCACAACGCTCTGAAATTGGAACTCAACCACAAGGAAAAATTTGGAAGAAACTCAAACACTTGGAGACTAAGAACCATCCTGCTCAGGAATGACTCGATAAACCAGGAAATCAAAAATCTAATTTAACAATTTATGGAGACCAATGAGAATGAAAATACAACAGTCCAAAACCTATGGGATACTGCAAAGGCAGTCCTAAGGGGGAAATACATAGCCATCCAAGCCTCACTCAAAAGAATAGAAACATCTAAAATGCAGTTTTTATATTCTCACCTCAAGAAGCTGGAACAGCCACAGAGGGACAGGCCTAATCCACGCACGAGGAAGCAGTTGACCAAAATTAGAGCTGAAATCAATCAAGCAGAAACCAGAAGTACAGTAGAGCAGATCAATAGGACTAGAAGCTGGTTCTTGGAGAGAATCAATAAAATTGACAGACCACTGGCAAGACTTATCCAAAAGAAAAGAGAAAGGACCCAGATTATTAAAATTATGAATGAAAAAGGAGAGGTCACGACGAACACCATTGAAATTGGAAGGATTATTAGAAATTTTTATCAACAGCTATATGCCAATAAACTAAGCAATCTGGAAGAGATGGAATCCTTCCTGGAAACCTATAAACTACCAAGATTGAAACAGGAAGAAATTGATTTCTTAAACAGGCCAATTAATTATGAAGAAATTGAGTCAGTGATAAACAACATTTCAAATAACAAAACTCCAGGCCTGGACGGTTTTCCTGGGGAATTCTACCAAACATTCAAAGAAGAAATAATACCTATTCTCCTAAAGCTATTTCAAAAAACAGAAACAGAAGGAAAGCTACCAAACTCATTCTATGAGGCCAATATTACCTTGATCCCCAAACCAGGCAAAGACCCCATCAAAAAGGAGAATTACAGACCGATTTCCCTAATGAATATGGAGGCCAAAATCCTCAACAAGATCCTGGCTAATAGAATCCAACAGTACATTAAAAGGATTATCCATCATGACCAAGTGGGGTTCATACCTGGGATGCAAGCGTGGTTCAATATCCGCAAATCAATCAGCGTGATACATCATATCAACAAGAAAAGACTCAGGAACCATATGATCCTCTCAATCGATGCAGAAAAAGCATTTGACAAAATACAGCATCCTTCCCTGATTAAAACCCTTCAGAGTGTAGGAATAGAAGGTACATTTCTCAATCTCATAAAAGCCATCTATGAAAAGCCTACTGCAAATATTATTCTCAATGGGGAAAAGCTGGAAGCCTTTCCCTTAAGATCAGGAACACGACAAGGATGCCCACTCTCGCCACTATTATTCAACATAGTACTAGAAGTCCTTGCAACAGCAATCAGACAACAAAAAGGGATCAAAGGTATTCAAATCGGCAAAGAAGAAGTCAAAATGTCTCTCTTCGCAGATGACATGATACTCTATATGGAAAATCCAAAAGAAGCCACTCCCAAACTATTAGAAGTTATAGAGCAATTCAGTAACGTGGCGGGATACAAAATCAATGCTCAGAAATCAGTTGCATTTCTGTACACGAATAACGAGAACGAAGAAAGAGAAATTAGGGAATCCATCCCATTTACAATAGCACCAAAAACCATACGTTACCTTGGAATTAACTTAACCAGAGACGTAAAGGACCTTTATTCTAGAAACTATAAATCACTCTTAAAAGACATTGAGGAAGACATAAAAAGATGGAAAGATATTCCATGCTCATGGATCGGAAGAATTAACATTGTTAAAATGTCCATGCTACCCAGAGCAATCTACACTTTCAATGCTATCCAGATCAAAATACCGATGACATTTTTCAAAGAACTGGAACAAATAGTCCTTAAATTTGTATGGAACCAGAAAAGACCCCGAATCTCCAAGGAACTGTTGAAAAGGAAAAACAAAGCTGGGGGCATCACAATGCCGGATTTCGAGCTGTACTACAAAGCTGTGATCACAAAGACAGCATGGTACTGGCACAAAAACAGACACATAGACCAATGGAACAGAATAGAGAGCCCAGAAATGGACCCTCAGCTCTTTGGGCAACTAATATTTGATAAAGCAGGAAAAAACATCCAGTGGGAAAAAGACAGTCTCTTCAATAAATGGTGGTGGGAAAATTGGACAGCTACATGCAAAAGAATGAAACTTGACCACTATCACACCATACACAAAAATAAACTCCAAATGGATGAAAGGCCTCGATGTGAGACAGGAATCCATCAAAATTCTAGAGGAGAACATAGGCAGCAACCTCTACGACATCGGCCAAAGCAACCTTTTTCATGATACATCTCAAAGGCAAGAGAAACAAAAGATAAAATGAATTTATGGGACTTCATCAAGATTAAAAGTTTCTGCACAGCCAAGGAAACAGTCAAAAAAACTAAGAGGCAGCCCACGGAATGGGAGAATATATTTGCAAATGACACTACAGATAAAGGACTGGTATCCAAGATCTACAAAGAACTTCTCAAACTCAATACACGAGAAACAAATAATCAAATCAAAAAATGGGCAGAAGATATGAACAGACACTTTTCCAATGAAGACATACAAATGGCTAACAGACACATGAAAAAATGTTCAAAATCATTAGCCATCAGGGAAATTCAAATCAAAACCACACTGAGATACCACCTTATGCCAGTTAGAATGGCAAAAATTGACAAGGCAAGAGACAACAATTGTTGGAGAGGATGTGGAGAAAGGGGATCCCTCCTACATTGTTGGTGGGAATGCAAGTTGGTACAGCCACTCTGGAAAACAGCGTGGAGGTCCCTTAAAAAGTTAAAAATTGAGCTACCCTATGATCCAGCCATTGCACTACTGGGTGTTTACCCCAAAGACACAGACGTAGTGAAGAGAAGGGCCATATGCACCCCAATGTTCATAGCAGCAATGTCCACAATAGCTAGTTGTGGAAGGAGCCGAGATGCCCTTCAACAGATGACTGGATTAAGAAGTTGTGGTCCATATATACAATGGAATATTACTCAGCTATCAGAAAGAACGAGTTCTCAACATTTGCTACAACATGGATGGCACTGGAGGAGATAATGCTAAGTGAAATAAGTCAAGCAGAGAAAGACAACTATCATATGATTTCTCTCATCTATGGAACATAAGAACTAGAATGATCAGTAGGGGAAGAAAGGGATAAAGAAAGGGGGGGTAATCAGAAGGGGGAATGAAACATGAGAGACTATGGACTATGAGAAACAAACTGAGGGCTACAGAGGGGAGGGAGGTGGGGGAATGGGATAGGCCGGTGATGGGTAGTAAGGAGGGCACATATTGCATGGTGCACTGGGTGTTATAAACAACTAATGAATCATCGAGCCTTACATTGAAAACCGGGGATGTACTGTATGGTGACTAACATAATAAAAATCATTACGAAATAAATAAATAAATAAATAAATAAATAAATAAATAAATAAATAAAATAAAATAAAATAAAATGTCCATGCTACCCAGAGCAATCTACACTTTCAATGCCATCCTGATCAAAATACCAATAACATTTTTCAAAGAACTGGAACAAACAGCCCTTAAATTTGTGTGGAACCAGAAAAGGCCCTGAATCACCAAGGAATTGTTGAAAAGGAAAAACACAGCTGGGGGCATCACATTGCTGGATTTCAAGCTGTACTTCAAAGCTGTGATCACAAAGACAGCACGGTACTGGCACAAAAACAGACACATAAACCAATGGAACAGAATAGAGAACCCAGAAATGGACCCTTGGCTCTTTGGGCAACTAATCTTTGACAAAGCAGGAAAAAACATCCAGTGGAAAAAAGACAGTCCCTTCAATAAATGGTGCTGGCTAAATTAGACAGCTACATGCAAAAGAATGAAACTTGACCACTCTCTCACACCATACACAAAGATAAACTCCAGATGGATAAAAGACCTCGATGTGAGACAGGAATCCATCAAAATCCTAGAGGAGAACATAGGCAGCAACCTCTACGACATCGACCACAGCAACCTTTTTCAAGACACATCTCCAAAGGCAAGAGAAACAAAAGAAAAAATGAACTTGTGGGACTTCATCAAGATAAAAATCTTCTGCACAGCCAAGGAAACAATCAAAAAAACTAAGAGGCAGCCCACGGAATGGGAGAATATATTTGCAAATGACACTACAGATAAAAGACTGGTATCCAAGATCTACAAAGAACTTCCCAAACTCAATACATGGGAAACAAATAATCAAATCAAAAAATGGGCAGAAGATATGAACAGACACTTTTCCAATGAAGACATACAAATGGCTAACAGACACATGAAAAAATGTTCAAAATCATTAGCCATCAGGGAAATTCAAATCAAAACCACACTGAGATACCACCTTACGCCAGTTAGAATGGCAAAAATTGACAAGGCAGGAAACAACAATTGTTGGAGAGGATGTGGAGAAAGGGGATCCCTCCTACATTGTTGGTGGGAATGCAAGTTGGTACAGCCACTCTGGAAAACAGCGTGGAGGTCCCTTTAAAAGTTAAAAATTGAGCTGCCCTATGGTTCAGCAATTGCACTACTGGGTATTTACCCCAAAGATACAGACGTAGTGAAGAGAAGGGCCATAATCACCCCAATGTTCATAGCAGCATTGTCCACAATCACTAAATCGTGGAAGGAGCCGAGATGCCCTTCAACAGATGACTGGATTAAGAAGATGTGGTCCATATATACAATGGAATATTACTCAGCTATGAAAAAGAACGATTTCTCAACATTTGCTGCAACATGGACGGGACTGGAGGAGATAATGCTAAGTGAAATAAGTCAAGCAGAGAAAGACAATTATCATATGATTTCTCTCATCTATGGAACATAAGAACTAGGAAGATCGGTAGGAGAAAAAAGGGATAAAGAAAGGAGGGGTAAACAGAAGGGGGAATAAACGAGAGATTATGGACTCTGGGAAACAAATTGAGGGCTTCAGAGGGGAGAGGGTGGGGGAATGGGATAGGCTGGTGATGGGTAGTAAGGAGGGCACGTATTGCATGGTGCACTGGGTGTTATACGCAACTAATGAATCATGGAACTTTACATCAAAAACTAGGAATGTACTCTATGGTGACTAGCATAATATAATAAAAAAATATTATTTTTTTTAAAGTGTTGTTGTAGTTGTTAAGATGAGGTCATTAGGATGGGCCTTAATCCAATATGAGTGGTGTCCTTACAAAAGGGTAAATTTGGACACAGACATATGTACACAAGGGGGAAAAACCACATGAAAATAAAGGAAGAGATTAGGGTGATGTTTTCATAAACTGAGAAACGCCACCAACCATCCAAAGCTAGGTGAAAGGCATGAAACACATTCTCTCTCCCAGCCTTCAGAAGGAACCAACCTTGCTGATATCTCAATCTTAGACGTATAGCCTTCAGAACAATGATACAATAAATTTCCATCATTTAAGCCACCTGGTTCGTGACACTTTCTTGTGGCAGCCCCAGCACACTAACACAGGAATGACTGTGACAGAGTTTCTTTGGGGAGTGATAAAGACATTCTAAAGTTGGTTGTGTGACAGTTGCACAACTCTGTGACTATAGTAAAAACCACTGAATTGTCCACCTTAAGGGGATGGATTTTATGGTGTTACGAATGTGAATTATACATCAATAAAGATGTTTAAAAGAAAACTAAATATATAACTACCCTGTGTCTGAGAAATTCCATTCATAGGTATTCACCCAAGAGAAATAAAAGCTTATCTTCACCAAAGGATTTGTACAAGAATGTTCACTGAAGCTTTAGCAAAATAGCTAAAAAGCAGAAACAGCCCAGATGTGCACGCCCAGAGGAGAATGGATACACAAACTTCAGGAAAGTCACACAATGGAATAGTACTCGGCAATGGAAAGAATGGACTAAAGATACAGGCAACATCATAGAAGAGCCTCAAGTATTATCTAAGTGGAGGGAAAATCCTTACACAACAGAGAACATACGCTAATGATACATATACATGAAGTTTTCAGATAGGCAAGCCTAACCAAAGGTTAATATAAAATATAACAGCAGTTCCTGCTCAGAAAGTTGGTGGCAGATAACTGGAAAAGGGAATGAGGGAACTTTCTGGAGTTCGTAAATGTTTGATATCTTGATAAGGTTCAGATTACATAGGCGCATGCATGTGTCAAAGCTCTTTGAATACTACGCTTAAGATCTGTGTACTTCAGGGGCACCTGGGTGGCACAGCGGTTAAGCGCCTGCCTTCGGCTCAGGGCGTGATCCCGGCGTTATGGGATCGAGCCCCACATCAGGCTCCTCCGCTATGAGCCTGCTTCTTCCTCTCCCACTCCCCCTGCTTGTGTTCCCTCTCTCGCTGGCTGTCTCTATCTCTGTCGAATAAATAAATAAAATCTTTAAAAAAAAAAAAAAAGATCTGTGTATTTCATTGTATGTAAGGTTTTTAATGTAAAAAAAAAACTATTGAACACTAATTGATGATATCATTCTGAAGTACTTAGAGACAAGGGTACTGATGTTTGTAATTAGGTGGATAGATTTTTTTACATCCACAGAAATAAGGTTTTTTTTTAAATTTTTTTTTATTTATTTGACAGAGAGAGAGAGATAGAGAGCAAGTGAGCATAAGCAGGCGGAGCTGCAGAGATTGAGGGAGAAGCAGGCTCCCCACAGAGCAGGGAGCCCAACATGGGGCTCAATCCCAGGACCCTGGGATCGTGACCTGAGCCAAAGGCAGACACTCAATGAACTGAGCCACACAGGCTCCTTAGAAATGTTTTTTGTGGACCTACCTCAAACAAGAAAAGCATGAAAGAATTTTTAGGGAGGTCTCATTAGACACATCCAAGACCTCTGTGTTAATGAGTGATTTGAGGTAGACAAGATGAGGAAGCACAACCCAGTATATAACTCCATCACCATTCAGAAGCCTGACAGAACTCATATATCACAAATGGTTATTAAATTAGAAAAAATACTTCTAGCCTATTTTAATCTACTCTCTTCCACAAACATGTATGGATCAAATGAACCCACAAAGCAAACACTAAAAACGAAAAAGGCGGCAAAAGGGAAGGGGGAGGAGAAAAAGAAAAAGGGGAAGAAGAGGAGGACAAAGAAGGAGGAGGAGAAGTAGGAGGAGGGGGAGGAGGAGAAGTAGGAGGAGGGGGAGGAGAAAAAGCAGGAGAAGGAGAACAAGCAGAAGCAGAAGAAGGAGAAGAAGAATGGGAGGGGGAGGAGGAGGAGGAGAGGGGGGAGGGAGAGGAGGACAAGGAAAAAGAAGAGGAAGAAGAGGAGAAGAGAGTGGGGAAGAAGGGGAGGAGGAAGGGGAAGGGGTAGGGAGAACAGGTCCTGCTTATTGGTTGTAATAAAGAAGGAAACACCAATACTACCTCCTCTTCCCACCAAACAAGACACTCTCAAGAAGGATGTAGCTGATGGCAGAAGTGACGTTAATGACATTGAAATATGACTTGGCTGTGTATATAATCACCTTTGCCTTTTCTTAGAAGAGCCAAAAGAGTCTAGTTCAGCTTTAGGAAGTAATCTGCACAGGTGGGTACCTGACCCACCACAGCAGCCATCAAAGCTCCATACTTTGACAGTGTCCCTTCCCAGGAGTTTGCCCATCAGGAGCAAATCTATTCCTTCTTTCCCTGTCATATTGGAAGAACTACTTCTCTCTCATTGGCTTAATACCTCCAAAAACCTATTCAAGAAAGAAGGGGCCTGAATCACTATTAACTTGAACGATTTATCTTGCTTATGATAAAATTTAATAATATTTAAGAATGGAATATCATTATGGCCTGGTCATACCAAACAGTACAAAATTTCTCTAACTGTGCATTGTAAACTACAACATTTTCCATATTTAAATTTAAATATATTCAATATTATTTTATTATTTCCAATGTCAAATAATGAGTGTTTCTTAGGAGGTTCCCAAATAGAAAAATTTAGACAATCCAGTAGAAAAATGGATGAAACTCTTGAATAGGTACATCACAAATAAGGATATCTAAGTGGCCAATAAATACATAAAAAGGTGCACAACTGCATTAGCCATCAGTAAAATGCAAGTTAAAACACCACCAGCCTTCACTACATACCCTTCAAAATGGAGGGGAAGAAAAAGACAGAAAATACTAGTTGTGAAAAAGGATGGAAAGAAGCAAGAACTCTGACACCTCCTGGGAGTATAAACTGGTATAACCAATTTGGAAGACTATTTAACAATATCTACTAAAATCAAATATATGCATGGCTCATGACTAGCGATTTCACTCCTGAGTATATACCCACGAAAATGCTTGCATATAAGCCTCAAAAAACATGAATGTTCATCACAGTACTATTTATAAGAGCCAAAACCTGGAAACTATACACAGGACCATCTACACTAGAATATTCAAATATTCCCCAATGTAATACTCCACAGTATTCAGAATAAACAAACTATAATTACATCAAACAATATCAATTAATGTCATAAAATAATGTAGATTAGAAGAAGCCACATACAAAGGAGTATCTACTATATGATTCCACTTATATAAAGTTCAAAAATAGGTGCCAGAGTTTATGCTATTAGAAGCCAGGCTAGGGATTATCCTTTGTGGAATAGTGACCAGTAATGACCAAGATGTTGTAATATTCTCTTTTCCATCTGGGTGCAGGTTACATGGGTGTATTAAATTTGTGAAAATCATTAAGATGTTCACCTATGATCTGTATATCTTTCTGGTTGTATTATACACTTCAAAAAAAGTTTTTAGGAAATGTTTAATAAGGGGCGCCTGGACGGTGCAGTCATTAAGCATCTGCCTTCGGCTCAGGGCGTGATCCCGGCGTTCTGGGATCGAGCCCCACATCAGGCTCCTCCGCTGGCAGCCTGCTTCTTCCTCTCCCACTCCCCCTGCTTGTGTTCCCTCTCTCACTGGCTGTCTCTCTCTGTCAAATAAATAAATAAAATCTTTTTTTAAAAAAAGGAAATGTTTAATAAGGAATAAATAAACGAAAAGAAAAATGGGGAAGACAAGGAATTTAACCAAGAGATTATTTCCATAGAAGAGACACTGAATTGCCTCCAAATAAAGAGAAACAAAGCAGACACAGAAACACAGACAGGCTAAATCATCATTTAATGGGATGGTACAACTGAGAAAGATCTGGGTCCCCAGAGGAAATCAGCAGGAGCCTCAGATTCTTGGCACTATTTTCCAAACTCCACAGGTAAGTACTTTTTGTCAATGCAGCACAGATGTGCACTATCACAAAAAATATGATGTATTTCACTTTTTCCACATGATGTCTTGCAAACACCTTTTGTTCGCCAGCATGTAGAAAAGAGTCTTCTTATATATATATTCGGTCCACTTCTAACTGTCAACAGAAACAAGGGTTAATGCACAGTGTTCGGCAGGGTCATGATACCATGGATAAATCAGACTGAATCAGATTAGACTTTATAAATTTTTAATGGTAAATTGGATGAGATCAAAACATCCCAGTCATGTTATGGCTGAGTGCCTGCTTTTCAGTGGCTCTTACTTTCCAAAGAACCTATTATAAGTCATCAGTTCCCATAGTCCCCACTTACATGAATCACTAACCAACAATATGCAGGTACCAGGGCCCAGCACAATCAACTTGGGACTCTTTGCCATGGAAAGAACCTCAGAGTAGTCCCAGGGGTCTGCAGAGGCACTACACCAGGAGGTATGCAAGGAGAACCTTGCATAGGGTCTGGGACAGAACCAAGGCAGTTTGAGATCATCAAAGTCTCAGCTTGAAGAAGAAAAGATCACTGCTTCTAGCCCCGCATCCCAATAACATTCTGTGTGATACTTAGCCAGGTACCTTACTACCTGCCTTGGCTTAATCACCAGGTACTTGAAAGCATGACATGGGATAATGAGTGTGTAATGGTTTGAAATACCTGAAACCCATATCTAAATCTTTTGCTAGTATTTTTTCTAACCCTAAGACCTGGGTACCTCTGAAAGCTAAGGGGTGGAGGGGATTAGTAGGAAAATGGTTTAAGATTGTGAGGGTGGCTCTGAGACACCCTACTGAGCTATCCATCAGTCTCTCCACCCAGCCGGTTCATGGAACCATCTACGGGGTCTTTGCAGTATGGGAATAAACAATGCAGTATGACCAAATGCCACTGGCAAGCAAACTTGCCTGCCATGTGTCCATTAGCCCTGAGGCACCCCTCTGGGAACAGAGGAATCCCGCAACAACATAGTGCACCATGTCCTGCCACCCAGGACAGCGGCAGTCTCAACACAATCCTCATCTGGGCTTGTCTTTGAGTACTTCACATTTGACCTTTAAGTGATACCTTTTGAATATGAAGGTCTGGGCAGCTTTCTGCAGACCCCAGCAAACTACAAGCAAAACAGTGAGAACCTCCACTTCAGTGACTTCAGTGGACCCTTCTTGGTATTATCAAGTTGCTAGTTTCTGTCCAGAGGATGTAAATTCTGAATGTTCCCAAGGACCCCGTCATGCTGTGAGTTAAAACTTTGGAGCAACCAGCTCTACTTGCTAATTCTGCTCAGCATCAAATTTTCTTAGGCTTTCCATGTGAGAAAAGTAATTCAGGTAACTGACTTAGGAGTGCAAATTCTCAGAGTTCTGAAGGAATGTTCCCCCTCCCACTCCCAAATCCTACCTGTCTTCTAAAGGTCTCGTGCTTTTTCTCTGTCCCATTTCTGCCAATACCATCGGTACAACTTTCCACTCAAACTTCACAGACTCCCCAGGCCAAAATCCAGAACCATCTTCTTCACTGGAGAGAGCCACCTCCCGCTATGTGTCCTTTAAGGGCATCTTCTCTCCATCTTCTAGAACAGCCCAAAGTGTCCATCTCTGTTCACATCCCTTCCTGTTTCAGCTTCCTTCATCCAAGTCCTGCTTTCTCCTCACTCCCTCTCCCTTCACTGTTTATAATTGCACAGGGAGGATATTTCATTTTACCTGGTGGAACACAGGAGAGTAAGACAAGGACCACAAGGACAAAGAGTAAGCTCTTCATAGCTAAACCAATCAGCAAAGAGACAACTGGAAGGTAAGAGAGACTCACTCTATATGTAGCTCTCTAGACATGAAGACCTGCATGACTAGTGAACCTTTCAGGAACAAGAACATCTGCTTGCTCCACTGAGCAGTCCAATAAACTAAAGGTCTAACTTTGAACATGACATCTCACCATTAAAATCGACTTCCTTAGTGCCACTTGTGTGCTGGCAACTGAACTCATACTGTGTGAACAGTCCTAGTCTAGCCCTGGTAGGATGTTGTGTATCTTTGTATCTTCATTGTACACCTATTTAACAAGTGCCTAGAATGTGCAGAGAACTGTAAGGCTGCCTTACATAGTTAACAAAATGTTTTCTGTAGTTGATTTTAATCTCTCTCTCTCTCACACACACACACATGTACACATACACTCACACACAGAGAAGTAGATATTATTCTCCCATTTTTAAAAGCAAAAACATGAGTTTCAGGTAGAATAAATGACTTTCCCAAGTTGACACAGTTTTGTATATGGCAACAACATAATTTTTCCTGACTCCTGCCTATAGAAGAATTAGAGCATGTGGCCCAGCCCAGTTCTAGTGTGCCCATAATCTATTGAGGGAAAATAAGAGCTTCCCAAAAAGCATGGGCAAATCCCTCTAACACCACCAACATGAGTCTGGAGAGCACACTGCATGTTACAGCTCCCCAGTGAACACACCCGTTTGTCCTGGGCAATGTGAGCTACACAAAGAATTTACAATAGAATTCCTGCTTTGAGGGACTGAAGGTCAACAGTGCTTGACAGTTCACAAAGTGTTTTAAGTTTTACAAAAGCTCTACCTGATATTATACAAAGAGTATAGAACCCAGAACCAGAATTCAAGTTCTGATCTGAACTCAGATTGAAGAGCCAGTAAATAGGCCCTTGCTTTACCTCTTCAAATGGCAGTTTTCCCACCTGTAAAGTAGATCGTACACCATCAGTGCTACCTATCCCAAAGGCTTGTTAGGAGGTCAGACGAGGCAATTCTTGTGAAAAGTCCTTTATAAAATGTACATTTCTGGGACTGTTCGATCCATATAACAGAAGAAGACATTTGAAACTTGAGATAGTAGATATAGTGCTCCTCCAACTAGTGAGCAGAAGAGCCAGGACAGGAACCAATTTTTCCATTACTCTGTCTCATGGTTTTTCACCATATAGTGTGTGTGTGTGTGTGTGTGTGTGTGTGTGTGTGTGTGTGTGTCACTTTACTGGACTATTGTTTTCAACTTCATATAATGTGTGATGTGATTAAGATTATAGACCTGTGGAAGACTCCCAAAAGAATTGCAAAGCAAAAAATCAATAAGTATAGAAAGAGTAGAAGACAGGACTTTGGAAATCCCACAGGGGAATGATCAAGTGAGCACAAGGGTACTAAGGGACACTCTCCTGAAGATCACTTTCTAACCTGGAGCATTAGCTACAGTTAGATCTGCATTCTCTCATGCCATCTGCCTGTTACCGCCTCTTATCCAACCAATCTGCCCACCCTGTCACTTCACTCTTTCCGCAGTGCCCTCCAGAATATCAGTTCCTTCTACTTTACATCTTCTTCCCCAACATACCCTTCCACCTCTAGGTCCCAGTGAAATGCTGGTTTCTCCTCTGAGGACACTACTTCCTAGTAGCCTTCAGTGATGGGAGGCTGTTCATCCGCTGAGGCTCCATATACCATGGGACAGGCAAGCAGCATTTCTCAACCTCCTTAGAGTCCCATGTTATTTCCAGAACAATACCAGGCATGCCTCTGACACCTCCTTTCCCTCACCCCACCCATACCAAATCTTACCAATTCTGTTCTGACACACAACTCACACCCAACCATTTCACTCCATCTCCACTACCACTATCAATTCAAGGCACCACAATGACTAAACTAATTAAACTAATTAAATGCCTCCTAACTGGTCTCCCATATTATTTTTACATATTTACTATTCACCCTTCCTGCAGTAACCAGAATAACCTTTATAAAAGGTCATGAAATTGGGACATGCATTTGCCCTGCCTAAAACATTTTACTGGGACTAAAATAGAAAGTGCTTACATGGAAGACAAGGTCCACCCTGATCTGGACCCTGGTTGCCTCTCCCAGCCCAACTCCTTTGATTTATCCACTCCCTCACTATCTTCCATGCTAATGGACTGCACTTTTTTCAAATATGCCTAACTAACAGCTTTCACGCATGTTACTCATACCTCCTAGAAATCTGCATCAGCCTCCCCTCCTAAAAATCTTCACCCAATATTTATTCAGTTAAAGGGATGGTGTCTTCCACAGAATGAACTTTCGTCTACTTGACTACAAGCTCAGTAAGAGCATGGACCATGTGTATCACATATATATGACATTACATCAACCAAATCCAGATTTCTTCTAGGATGCTATATTAGTTTCTGTGGGCTGCCATGACGAAGTGCTACGAACTGTGTGGCTTAAACAGCAGAAATGTATTGTCTCATAGTTCTAGAGGCTAGATGTCTGAAATCAAGATGTGTACAGAATTGGTTCCTTCTGAAGGCTGTGACAGAAGGATCTGTTCCAGGCCCCTCTCCATGGTTGCCTCAGGCATTCCATGGCTTGTAGATGGTGTTCTCTGTGTCTTCACATTGTCTTCCCATTGTACGTGTCTATGTCTGTGTCCAATTTTGCCCTTCTTATAAAGATATAGTCATATTGGATTAGAGTCCATCCCAATGACCTCATCTTGACTTGATCATCTGCAGAGACCCTATTTCCAAATAAGGTCACATTCACAGGTACTGGAGGTTGGAATTTCAACATCTTTTGGAAGACCACAGTTCAATCCATAATAAGCCTTAACCTTCCATCTTCCTGGGTAATATCTATGACCCAAATGATACCACATCAAACAATTTTTTTGAACACTAATTTTTATTTTTTCTTCCACTGCACTACACAGAAGAAAAGCCCTCCATAAAACTGCTTCTACTCCTGGATTTCTGAAAGCCTTTGGAGAACATTACACAATCCTGCAGGCAGGTCAAGTTTAGAAATTAGGTCATTCCTTTTACATATCCTAGTCAAACTTAGATGTTATTTGAGCTCACCACCCACCACAGGCCATCCTAACCTCAGCAGATGATTTTTCTCTGTATTTCAGAAAAAAATAGAGGTCAGAGGGTTTAAATCATCAAACTTTACTGTTTTCCTACCCAACCCACCCAACAAGCAAGCATCTACCTATAAATGCTTATGCACCTTTCCTCTTTTCTTAACTCTTCCAAGGAATAAGTATCAATTCTCTTTCCTAAATCTTATCCTCCCCTCCATGCTGTTGGCACATTCCTACCCATCTCTTAAGGTACACTGCTTTGTCATTAACTCCTCTTTAAAGAAAATAAAAATAAAAAATTTTATTGTAAAATATACAACACATTTACAAAAACTCACAAAACAAATTTAGAGTTTCACAAATTATTATAAGCTTAACCCCACAGTAAACACCACCAGGATCACAAAACAGAACTTTGCAGCCACCCTAGAAACCACCTCCATACTCCCATCCCAATCACAATCCCCCAAGTTATTACCCTGATTTTACTAAATTTCTTTATAGTTTTTTCAGCCCATTGTGCCTTCTTACAAACTAAAATTTCATCTTGCCCATTTCTTATTTAATTTTGGGGGGTATCTTTTTATCTATGTGTTCTCCTTCCTAATTTCTTAAAAGTTATTAGTTAACAAGCTTTGAACATTTAACCTGCAGAGTCACCCACAACCTGGATTTTGCTGATTGCACACTCACTCATGGTGCAGTTTCATTTGAATGTCTGCCCTAATATTTTCTGAAAATTGGCAGCTAGCTCCTAAGGTTTCATCAGATTCAGGTTTAATCACGTTAGCAGGACTATAGGTTTTCTTGTGTCTTTTCATCAGAAGACTCATAATATCTTGTCTCTCTTTTTGTGTTTTCAGTAACCATTGATACTCAAAGCCTAGATCCGTTCATTCACCAAGTGTTGCAAAAGGGTGACATTCTAATTCCCTATGGCATTTTTACAGAGATAGAAAAAACAATCCTAAAATGTATATGAAACTGCAAAAGATATCTAATAGCCAAAGGAATGCTGAAAAAGAACAAAGCTGGGAGCATGTCACTTCCTGATCTCAAACTATTACAAAGCCATAGCAATCAAAACAACATAGTACCAGTATAAAAACGGACACATGGACCAATGCAACAGGTTCAAAAGCCCAGAAAGAATCCCAGGCATACATGGTCAACTAATATTGACAAGGAAGTCAAAATACTCAATTGAGGAAAGGCAGTCTCTTCTATAAATAGTAGTGCGGGGAAATGTGTATGCACATGTAAAAGAATGGAACTAGACCCTTATGCCACTGACACAAAATTAACATGAAATAGATTAAAGACTTAAATGTAAGACCTGGAACCATAAAACTCCTAGGAGGGGGAAAAAAAGCTTCTTCACATAGGTCTTGTCAATGAGTTTTTGGATATGACACCTAAAGCACAAGCAAAAAAATAAAAAATAAAAACAAGTGGAACTACTTCAAACTAAAAAACTTCTGCAAACAAAATGTAAAGGCCACCCACAGAATGGAAAAAAAAATATTTGTAAATCAGTCATCTGATAAGGTGTTAATATGTAAAATATATAAGGAACTCCTATAACTCAATAGCAAAAAAAAATCCAATTTAATAATGGGCAGACAACCTGAATACACATTTTCCCAAAGAAGATATTCAAATGGACAAGTTCATGAAAGTTCTCAACATCACCAAGCACTAGGGAAATGCAAATCAAAACCCCAATGAGTTATCACTTCATACCTGTTAAGGATGGCTATCATCAAAAAGGCAGGAGATAACAAATGCTGGCAAGGATGTGGAGAAAAGGAAAGCCTTGCACACTGCTGGTACAGTGCAAACTGGTGCAGTCATTATGGAAAACAGTATGGAGATCCCTCAAAAAATTAAGACCAGAACTACCATATGATCCAGCAAGTCCACTTCTGGGTATATATCCAACGAAAATGAAATCATTATCCTGAAGAGATATCTGTACCCCCATGTTCATTGCAACATTATTCACAATAGCCGAAACATGGAAACAAACAAAGTGTCCATCAAGAGATGAATGGATAAGAAAATGCGGCTTGTGTGCGTGCACACACACACACACACACAAACACACACACACACACAGGAATAATATATAGCATAAAAAAGAAAGAAAATCCTGCCATTTGAAACAACAAGGATGGACCTTACAGGTTTTATGCTAAGTGAAATAAGCCAAACAAAGACAAATTCTATATAATCTCACTTACATATGGAATCTTAAAAAACCAAACTCACAGAAACAGAGATCAGATTTGTGGTTGCCAGAGGCAGAGGGTAGGAGGTGGAGGAAAAGTGAGTAAAGGTGGTCAAAAGGTGCAAACTTCCAGTTATAAGGTAAATAAGCTCTGTAGATGTAATGTACAACATGATAACTACAGCTTAAAAACTTTTGTATATTTGAAATTTGCTAAGAGAGTAAATCTTAAAAGTTCTCATCACAAGGAAAAAAATATGTACCTATGTCAGGTGGTAGAAAGTAACTAAACTTATTGCACTAGTCATTCTGAAAGATATACATATGTCAAATCAATATGTTGTGCATATTGTACCTTAAACTTATAAAATGTTATAAAGTGTTTCTCAATACAACTGGGGGAGAAATTGAAGTAGTAGGCAGATTAACCAAAGTTTTTCGGGAAGATCAGAGAATTTGATTTGGAGAATGTTAAAGACAACTTTAGAACTCAATCTTCCCAGTCCCTTTATTTTAGATACTAGGATACTGAAAGCAACTGTCAAGGTCACACAGAAGGTCATGAGAGAAATGGATCTAGAACTCAGGACTCTGGACTCCCAGAGCTGTTCTCTCTCTTTTTTTTCTGGCTTTACTGAGATATGATTGACAAATGAACAGTATATATATTTCAGGTGTATAATGTGATGTTTTGATATACACATACATTGTGAAATGATTCCCCTAATCAAACTAATTAAACTATCCATCACCTCACATATTTGCCTTTTTCATGACAATACTTAAGATTGATTCTCTTAGCAAATTTTAAGTATACAATACAATACATTATAACCAGACCTGTTACCTTTTATATCCTGCCTTCCCTAGGTGTTCGTGAGTTGCCTCCAGTCATACCTATGTCATGATATGATGCATCATCACATAGACACATGTGCTGACAATCTCTGAAGCATGAGGCTTCACATGGACGGTGTAGTGAAATAGAGGCGTAGTGACACAGAGGCAGAGGAAATGGAGGTAGCCAGGGAGATTCCTTGGTCCTAAGATTCTACTAATCCCAAAAATTTGAGAATCCCTTGCGAGGCTCTTAATATCTATAACACATAAGGAAATTTTATAATAATCTCAAAGTAATCTCCAAATTTAGTCACTAGCTTTTTATAGGCTTTTTTTCCCTAAATACAAAATAGAGTTACTATCATCCTTCTTTGTCTCCTAAAGTCTTCTTCTTCCATCCCTCCTTTATACTGGAATGTTCCCCACATACTCTCCTTAGCACTGTCCTTTATTCGCCTTGCAGACTCCTCATGGGTGATTGCATCTGTACTCAGAGCTTGAAATCTGGTAAGGACTACACCAATGCAGTAATTGAGGCTCTACAATTGGACTGCTGGGCACTCCTGGAGAAGAATTACACAATAAAGTAGATTAGCACCCCTGTCAAGTCAGGGAAGCGCCCAAGCTGCCTGATTACTCTTCTGGCTTCCTACTCTGCACTGTCTCCCAAATGCCACTAACTTCCAAGTTCCTGCACTTGCTTCAGACCTTGCACTTCATCATCTCCATTCTCCCTTCCAACTGGCAACAAAGCCTCCAGCATCTCAAAATCCGAAGGTCACATCTCCACACCTCGGTCGGAACCCTTCCTTTTCTTCTTCCTGCCTATAACAATGAGGCTGCTCCATCCATCAAAGTCTAGGTCAACAGTTTTTAACTGGAACATGCATATCCTTGAGGGTCAATTTTTTTTTCTTCCAAGTTAATTGAAGACAGAAATAATGAGCCTCAAGGTGTGGAGGGAGGTGGTGGCGCTGGGTGGTGAGAGAAGCCAGCAAGACGCCTTCGCACAGCTGCCGCACCAGAAGCCCGAGGGGCAGCGGAGCCGCCACGCTTCCCGCCTCCCACCTGCTGAACAGTGTGACCGGGGAGGACCGGTCGCCCTACGCTATGGCTTCCCCTCCGCCCAGCGTCGCTCCTCCTCCCAGCAACGGTGAGAAAGCCGCATCAGGAGCCCCCCTCTGAGCCAAAAGGGAGCCCACCTCTGCCTACCCGAGAGGAAGGGGAACCTCGGGCCACCCCGAAAGCAGGGGCAGCCTCACCCTTACCTTGACTGGGAGTCTCCCACGCCTGTGCCCCGGGAGGAGGCGAATGGCAGCCTGGTGGAGGCACTGCGATGCCCCAGGGGAGAGCGGAGCCCGTGGGCCGCTTCCTTGCGCCACGCGAGGACAGGCTGCCAGAGCCCCCCGGGCGGCGGCGTCGCTGGGCCCGGGTGAGAGCACCCAGGCTATCACAGGAGGCGAGCGGGGCCGAGGCGCGCAGTCCCTCTGCCACGGCCAGAGCCTTTGCACAGCAGCTACCTGCGGAATGCCACGAAAGCCACTCTGGAGCACTGCAGTGCCCACAGCCAGAACACCGTGGGGTTCCCGCCCCAGCCGGGGCCCTGGCTCACAGCGGCCCTGAGCTGGGCCCAGCACTAGCTGCCGGCGGCCTGACCCCTGACATGGCTGATAAGGACAGATGTGGCGCTGGGAACGTAAGGCCGGCAAAGCCCACACTGCCAGCCCGCGCGCAGGCGCTCAACCCGCCTCTGCGCCGCTTGCAGAGCATGCGCAAGAAGAGCACCTACAGCAGCTTGGAGGTCTTCTGCAAGCACAGGCGGCCAGAAGCCTGGGTCAGGGGAGGACGCCAGGGACAGCAAGGTGGGCAAGTTCAAGAAGATCCTGGGTACCTTCAAAAGCAAGAAGTGAGTCTCCTGGCCCACCAGCCCAGTTCCAGGTGCCCGCATTGCCACGGCCCATCAAGCAGAGTGCCTGGCCCTCACACCAAAGCCATGGGGAGGTCCGCTGAGCACAGACAGAGCTGACTGGACTTGAGACTCTCCTGGGGGCTGCACTGCCTCTTCCCCCTGTCCTCTCTCACTTGGGAGCTCTAGCTTTCTCCTGGCAGCCGCATCCTCACTCCCTGGGTCTCCCACCTCCCCAGGGCCCCTGTCTCCACCTCCATCTCAGGTTGCTTGGTCCCACTTCCTCCCCTGCTTGGACACCTCTTTGCTACCCACCCCCCTGCTTCCTGCCACCTTTCTTGGTGGCCCATCCTTCCCCGGTGGGGAGGCAGGGCTGGTCGTGGGCAGTTTGTGAGGGAGGGGGAGAGCCAGACCCAAAGGCTGGCCCTCTCAGAAAGCACAGTAGGGTGAGGGTAGGCCTCTGGCAGAGGATGGTGCATGGGAGCCAAAGGACCCCTGGGGGCTGCCCTGCCAAGAGAACTGAGGCAGACCTCGCCACTCTTGAACAAGTCTTGCCAGCACCTGGCAAGGAATGAGAGCTTTGCGGCACAATAAAACTAGGTCTGGATGGATGATGCTGGGCCCCAGGTTCATGAAGCGTCTTCTGCACACCCTGACCGATGCATTCGTGTGCACCATCCCCAACCATGCCCCAGAAAGGGACAGGATGTGGAGCTCTTGTACTAGAACAGGTGAGGGCAGGGGATAGGTGTGGTGGCACCTGAGCCCCAGCCCACGGCTCCCAGGGGTCCTGACACCCTTGAAGTGGGAGTGGTCCCTGTCCTGCAGGTGCCCAGCAAACCCCAACTCCACCGTCTTCAGGATGCTCTCTTCTTTGTCACTAACCCACAAAACCTGTCCAAGTTTCCCTGCTTTCCTTTCTCGTGTCCTTCTCACCTCCAGAGAGTAACTTTGATTTGGAGTAACATTTTGGCACCAAATGTTTAGAAAGTCCCCCACTGTAGGTACTAGCATTGTGAAATTAGTGTTTCTGCTATTTCTTTCAATGGATTTGGGGATTTTTTTTTTTTTTTTTTTAAGAAATCCCAATTGCTCAGACTGGGAAATGATTTAAGAAACAAGACCACTGAGTGAAGACAGCAGTTCTAACTCCAAGCAGCTAGAGAAGAGAGGGTGGTGGGGCTGGGGGACACTTGCACTCCCCAGCAGCTCATGGTCTGGTTACAAAACACAGCACCTAAGTCGGAGTGACAGCTGGGACTTTTGTTCAGGTGGAAAAGTTTTACTGAGGAGTAGAATGAGCTGGAGCATTCCTTGACTTTGATATGCTTGCTAACAAGTTTGATTTCACCCTTGGATCCTCCTGTCTGTATCCTCCATGTCCTGCTGAATAACACTTCTCCACAAATGTGATTCCGTACATTTCGGTGTTAGCAATAATACATGATGGACAAAATAAAAAAGAAATAAAGAGCCCCATTTCCTCAACTTCCATATTTACTTCAACATACCTGGAGTTGAGGCATCATGCCAGTTCTTCCCACATCCCCACTTCATCCTGCTTTATAAATGAAAAGCAGGGGCTCCTGGGAAGCTCAGTGGGTTAAGCCTTCGACACTTGATTTCGGCTCAGGTCATGATCTCAGGATCATGAGATCGACCCCAGATCTGGCTCCACCCTCAGGGAAGGGTCTGTTTGTCCCTCTCCCACTGCCCACGCCCTCTTTCTCTCTCAAATACATAAATAAAATCTTTAATAAATAAATAAAATGAAAAGCATATCCAAAAGCACCTATCCCAAATCTTGCTCTGATCCAAAAACTGAACATGTAAAATCTCCTAGGCAACAGAATGTCAATTGAAACTTAGTTTGGAGAGTTTCTTTAATGTAAGGCCAAGTGCTTTGGGCCCCAGCGATATGTTCCAAATTCAAGTATATATGTAAGGTGGCAACATTGATGGCAATTTTCATTTAACTACCTCATCTCTTTCATCCTCTACCTGCTGGAAGTATGCACTGAGAGATGTCTCCATGAAAGTAAAGCATGAGAAGAAACACTGAAGGTGGGGATACCTTATTTCATCTAAGCGACCATGTCAGGGCTCCATGCTTGCATGTTTGTATATCTCAGGATTATAATTCAGAAGTAACAACTGTGGCAGAGGCCATGAATTAACGTGCTCATCTGAGTGAAAAAATAAAGTCCGATCTTTTCTGATGGAAGGTAGGCTAATTAAGCCAATTCATTTGATTAGTTTCTTTTTTTTAATTTAAATCCAATTAGCCAACATATAGTATATCGTTAGTTTCAGATGTAGTGTTCAATGATTTGATTAGTTTCTGTGGTGGATATTCTCCATGGATTAGAAGAGCTAAAGTTGAAGTTTCACATTTCAATGAAATACATTTAAATCACATGATAAGATAAAAGCAGCTATCAAAAAATCATATTGGCAAACATATATAGAAGTTAACAGTATTTTAATTTCCCAACTCTTTATGAAAATAGAGGGTTAAATGAGATGACTGTAATTAATTCAAAGCCTTTTTGGTAAACTTAGAAATTAAGACAGCAATGACTCTAAGGACTGGGTAATAAATGCATTCATAGTCAGATGTTTATAATTCTTTCATACCAGCAAAATTGAGTGGAGACATAGTTACTTGTCAACTGATAGGGCATTTTTTAAAATTCTAGATCACTAATGATTTTTTGGCAGACAACTCAGAATTCGAGGAATTGCGAGACAGTGCTATCACAAGACTCCTATATCCATCAACTCATTTTTACAAGCAAGTTTTTTTAATTAACTTCATCTAAAAAACAGGAATGGAACTCATTATAAAATCTTATTCTAGAAATACAGAATATTTATCTAAAAATTTGTGAACCAATTGAAAAAAATTATTTTATCCATCTCATTGGAAATAAATTTCCAATCAAGTTTCACTTTCTAAATTTAATTACCTGTCAAAATTGATTTTATATTTATATTGTTTTGTTCAGTTGAATATGAATAATAATGATAATAACCACTTGGTCCAGAAAACATTTCTAATACTAGAGCCAGACACAAAAAAGATAAAAATTTCAATTTTGTTACAGAGAAAATATAGGTTAGTAAATCCTATTCTTGCCTTACTTAGCTCACCCTTCCTTTTCAAAGGTGAATTTCTGAAAAGAACTGTGTCTGTTTGCTCTTTATCACTTCCCACTTACTACCATCTGCTCTTTGCATTCATCACAAAAGAAAAGGTCACTAATGTCCTCTTTTTACCAAGTTCAATAAACATTTTCCCCAACCTCATAGCAGTATTTAGCAATATTGATCATTCCCTTCTATCTACCTTATCTGGATCTTTGATTGCTGAGCCCACACTCACATGGTTTTTCTCCTGCCTCTCACCAATCTTTCTTAGATCCCACCGCAGACTCTTCTGCTGCTGTTTGTCCTTTAACTGTTAGAATTCCTCAAAGTTGTCTCCAAGGCCTTGATTTCAATCTCACTCAAGAGATTTTCCATACTCGTCTTTTGACCCACAACTTCTGAGGTCATACCTCGTGTCCCAGTGTCTCTCCTGATTGTCAGCCAGGCCCATCTGCTCCCTGCCTATTGGGCACAGTGAAGAGTATGGGCTTTAAACAAGCTATGTTGAGTGTAAGACCAGCCCCAAAATGTTTGTGTCCTGAAGAAAACCACTTTACCCTTCTGTGCTTTCAAGTATTTTTACTTTATTATTCAGAAAGGATTATTAAAGGATTAAATAAGATAAGGTTGTTGAGGCACAACTTCTGGGCCCATGGTCAGTGCCCTTAATGTTAGCTATTATGATAACCATGGTTTGGATGAAGTCCAGAACAGAACTAACTTCTCCCTGTTGAAAACTGTTGCTCCCCCTGCCCCATATAAATGAATGAACTATTATCCACTCAATTACCCATGCTGGAAACTTGAACATTGTTCCTAAGTTTGCCCTCACTCTCCCCATATTTAGTCAAAACCCAAGCTCTTCCCATTATATTCCTTAAATGTCTCTGGACATTGTCCATTCGGGGTTTTTTATTTCCACTGTACCTTAACCTAGTCCAAGCCACCATATCTGTTTCTTAGATTACTGCAACAAACTCTAACAAGTTTTCTTAACTCCACTCTCGACCTCCCCAGTGCATTCTCCAGCTACAGTGATCTCTTTAAAACATCTGGATACTTTGCTCCTTGGTCCAAAGCCTTCAGTTGTGTCCTACTATCCATATGACATAGCCAAATTCCTTCTTTAGAATGATAAACAAGAGCTTTATCTGACCTCACTTCACCTTCTCTCACCCAAATACTCCATACCTTCTTCCTCCTCTGAGTTTACACATAAAACGTCTCTGTCTGCAAGTGTCTTTCTCCCTACCCTCACAATCATCACGTAGCTTGTCCAAAATTTACCTTAAGACTCAAATTTGAGTATCAGGTTGGTGATGCTTTTTAAGACTTTCCTGCCCTTTCCAGGCTCTATCATCCACATGGTTAGACAGTGGCCTTCTGTATTCCTGAAGCAGTCATGTAGACCTCAAACAATGTACTTACCACATCTTATTTTAATTTATTCTGTCCCTGTCAGCTTGATATCTTTGAACCATTGCTTACTCATGATAAAAGCTCAAGAAATAGTTGTTGAAAAATGAATAGGTAGGAAATTTCTGTACTATTTTTGCAACCTTTTTACACATCTGAAACTATTTTAAAGATTGATACTAGTAAAAAAATTATTTTTTAAAAACTATTTTTATCTTAGGACACCTGGCTGCCTCAGTCAGTAGAGCATGTGACTTTTGATCTCAGGGTCATGAGTTTGAGTCCCATGTTGGGCATGGACCCTACTTAAAAAAAGAAAAAAAGAAAAATTGATCTTTACATATTACACTATATTCA
The DNA here is from genome assembly GCF_024610735.1 of Ursus americanus. Classification (NCBI taxonomy): domain Eukaryota; kingdom Metazoa; phylum Chordata; class Mammalia; order Carnivora; family Ursidae; genus Ursus; species Ursus americanus. Next base: position 61,312,787 of record NC_142139.1, read on the forward strand.
TGTAGAGAGAAAGAGTGATACTGATTCCATGACTATAAAGAACTTATTATCTAGTAAGAGAGATAAAATAAATAGAAATCATTCCTCCAGGGTTATATGAAGTCATAGACTTTAGGAAGGTGTAATGTAGTAATCTGTATTGGACCCAGAATGATAAACAGACCAGCAGGAAGGGAAGACAGAGGGCAGTAAGGTGAAAATTTTCCCTACTGATAGCTAGATTGTTGAAGTGACAGAATTGAAATGGAAATCAGACTGACAAAACATACCCTGACTCACGAAGCTCATAACTGAGAGTGAAATCAGCAAGATGGAGGACTAGGAGGTTCCCCTCAGCAGTCGTCTCATAGCAACAACAATTTGGCAGCCAGCCACAGGGAAAAGTACCTTTGTGGGACCTTTAGGATCCAGGTGGAGACTGTAAATTCCTGGTGGAGCCCTAGACCAGGGAGGGTTATTTTTGTGAAATCGGGCCCATGCCCAGTTGGCAGATTCACTGACTGCGGTCCCAACTACAGACCTAAAAATGACCTCATGCCCCTGGGATCTCAGCTACAGCTCCATTTGACTTTGGTCCTGCCACCAGCACCATTGTTAAGGGGCCCAGCAAGGGTCATGCATATACTCATGCCCCAAGTAACGGGTCTACTGACCTCAATTTCAACTGTGAACCCCAAAGTGACTCATGACCCACCTCCAGTCCCTCTGAGCCACCAGCCCAGCCTTCACAGGTACCGATCCATGTCCCAAGGCGAACTTCCCAATGTCAATCCAACTGTAGATCCTGAAACAAGTTATGGTCCTGTAACTCAGCTCCAGCCTCCCACAGCAGTGGGCTGAGAACACTTCTGCTAGCCCACCAAGAACCCACCAGGAGACACATCCATCTATGCCCTGGGAGATAGGCCCATGAGTCAGTCTGACTGTGGATCTTAAAGGAGCCCCATAACCCAGATCCAGTCACTCTCAGACATGGTCCAAGAGTGATCCTGCCTGCCCAGCTACCTGCAGGGAGACACATCCATCTGTGTCCCAAGTAGCAGGCCTACCAGCATCAGTCTGACTGCAGATCCAGAAGCAGCCATGTGACCAGGCTGCAGAACCACTTAGCTGAATCTAAGGGCAGTTTTGTCTACCCAGAAACCTAGCAGGAGGCATGCCAATCTGTGGCCTGGACACAGGCTTACAGATTTGGGTTCCAGCTGTGGACTGTGAAGCAGCCCTGTTACTGAGTTCAGACCCTCTCAGCCATGGTCCAAAACAAATTCTTCCAATGCAGTGACCCACTCAGTCACCTACCAGAAACTCCCCTTCAGGAACCATAAGGGAGCCACACCATCTGTACACCTGATAACAGTCCCACCATCTGTGGACCTTGAAGTTGACCCTCGTATCAGCAACAGCCCACTGACTAAAGTCCTGCAGGCAGACCTGTCCATCCAGGGACGGGACATGATCCATGCCCATGCAAGCACCAGGTAACAGGCCCGTCAACTATGCATCCCGCTATACACCCAATAGAAGCCATGTAAATTGGCTCGAACTCTGCTCAGAGCTCGATTTTGACCCTGAAAACAATACCATCACCCTGAGGATCCCAAATGAGAAAATCTTTTTCTGCCAAAAACAGTCTATATAGACCTGAAGAGGTGTTTGCTCCTTCAAATGCACAAATACAAATGAAAGGCTACACAGATTACAAAGAATCAGGCAAACATGACACCACAAAGAGTACTAATAAAGCTATAGTAACCAACCCTAGAGAAATGGAGATCCACAAATTGCCTTACAAAAAATTCCAGGTAATCATCTTGAAGAAGCTCAGTGAGATGAAACACACACACACAGACAACTAAATGAAAACAGGAAAACAATGCATGAACAAATTGAGAAGTTTAATAAAGAAATAGAAACTGTAAAGGAACCACTGAGTGGTCTTAAGTTGCTTTCCCCAAAGGCAAACAAAATGGAAATAAGGTTGATGGAAAAAAAGCAGTTTCTAAGAAGAAAAGAAAAGAAATAAAAACCATAAAAAGAACCAAACAGAACTCTTGGACCTAAAGAATACAATGACAGAAATGCAAAATTCAATAGAGAGATTCAAAAGGAGACAAATCACGCAAAAGAATGAATGAATTTGAACATAGGTCATTTGAAATCAGCCAGTTAGAGGAATAAAAAGAAAAAAAATGAGAAACAATGAATAAACATATGGGACATATGAAGCATTATTAAGGGAACAAATATATGAATTATAAGAGTCTCAGAAGGAGAAGAGAAAGAGAAAGGGGCAGAAAGTTTATTTAAAGAAATAAAGGCTAAAAAATTCACAAATCTTGAGAGGGATATGAAATCCAGCTGGTTGAGGTTTATCAGGCCTGAAGCAAAATGAATCTAAAGAAAATTACTGCAACATATATAATCGAATTGTCAAAAGTCAAGACAAAGAGAGAATTTTTAAGCAGCAAGAGAAAAAAGACTTGTGACATACAAAGGAATTCCCATAAGACTATCACCAGATTCTCAGCAAAAACCCTCCAGGCCAAGAGGGAGTGGAATGGCATATACAAAGGGCAGAAAGAAAAAAAACAGCCAACCGATATTACAAACACCAAACCTTTCCTTTAGAAATGAAGAAGCAGTGAAGACATTACCAAACAAATTTGCCTTCCAAAAAATGCTAAAGGATTTTTTTAAGTAAGCCAAAGATCACTAATTAATAATATGAATAATCAACCCAACTTTACACCTCAAGGAGTTAGAAAAAGAATAACAAACTAAGCCCAAAGTCAGCAGAAGGAAGGAAATTATAAATATTAGAATAGAAATAGAGGCTAGAAAAACAATAGAAAAAATAACAAAACTAAGAGTTGGTTTTTCGAAAACATATACAAAATTGACCATTACCTAGAATAATCAAGAAAAAAAGGCAAAGAACTCAAATAAAATTATAAATGAAAAAGGAGACATCGCAACTGATACCACAGAAATACAAAGAATAATAAAAGACTACTATGAAACCAACAGATCATGCTCAGCTCAGCCTGGAAGGAGATTACCCGCATCCCATAGCACCCTATGAAAAAGATATCACTGGGTACCATGAGGAGCTTTCTGACTTTAAGGGTGATAAGATATGTTACTATGGAAGTGTACTCCATCCACCAGATAAGTCTCAATGTTAATATTATTTCAACTTCGGGAAGCATGTATTAGGACACAAACCAAGGAAAATCAGTGTAAGATGTGTGGACTTCAAGCTCATATCAGCGAGAAACATTTTTCTCTGGACAAACCCTCACCAATGTAATTGTCAGCATAAAATACCCCAACTCTGTATACACTCGAGCAGGGCATGAGAGGCTACCACAGAGTCACGCTTGCTACAACCAAGCTGACATCGAATATTCCAAACCTGGAGGAGGAGTTAAGATGGTGGGGAAGCAGGGGGACCTTAAGTTTGTCTCATCCCTTGAATACAACTAGATAGTTATCAAATCATTCTGAACACCTGAGAAATCAATCAGAGATCTGAGCAAACAAATGCTTCAAGTCTACAGTAGAAAAGTGACCACCATTTGGAAGGTAGGAGTTTCAGAAACTCGAATCTGGTGTGACAGAGCTGAGGATATGGCAGAGAGAAGAGAGCCTGCTTAAGGAGGCTACTGCAAAGTATTGTTAGCACCAGAGTGTAGAATTGGAACTTTTAGAAGTCTGCTACAGTGGGGGACATGCCTGGCTTAAAGGTGCTCAGGTGGTGAAGCAGGGTAGAATCCCAGGTGTGACAGTGACATCTGGGATCCTTGGGGTGGCAAGAAGATTGGGTGATGTCTGAGTGCAGCAGAGTTCTCAGGCATAGAAGCAGGAAAGCCAGATGAGAACAGCGAGTCTAGGTGCCGGCTTTCTGCTCAGTGTTGCCATAAACTGTGAACCACTGCACATTTGTGCAACAGCTTTCCTGGGATGGGTCCAGCAAAAGGCAGAAGCTTGGGGAGAGTCCCCCCACCCCCACCCCTCCCACAGTAACAGCACCAGTCCACACTGTTCCAAAAATTTGGAGTTTTGAAACTCAGTCACATGCCCAAGATAAAAAAAAAAAAAAAAAAAAAGCTCAGTTACAGGCTGGGTGAACACAGAATTCTGACAGAAACCAGGAGACAGGAGTGATTGATTTTCTGTGAGGGCTCAATGAAGAGTGGGGGTGCAAATTTTCAGCTCCAGGGCTAGAAAGCAGGGCTCTGCCATATTCTTCCCACTCATCAATGCTGAAAGCTTTCAGGGAGCAAAACAACACCACCTAGTGAAGTCCAGAGCTGCTTACACCAAGCCCTGCCTCCCTGGACCCTGGAGAAGCAATGCCACTAGTCCACCTGAGAATCAGTGCAACAGACCCCTTCCCCAGAAGACCAGCACAAACAACTACTTCACACTCAGTTTACTGATCATAGAGGGCTGCAAAGCTTCAGCTCTAAGGGAAAACAGAATGTAGCATTCTTTGTATTTGTATTCTTTAGTCTTTTAGTATTATTTTTTCAGTTTTTTTAATTTTTCAATTCTTTTTTTATTATTTTTAATTTGTATTTTTATATATACTTGATATTTTTTATTTTTTCTTTCCTTTCTATGCATTTTACATGTATGTTTTTCTTTCTTATTTGGGGATCTAGTTTCTTTTAACAAGCAGAACAAAACACACCCAGGATCTAGTCTTTTTTTAGTTTTGTTGTTGTTGTTATTGTTGTTTGGTTGTTTTTCTTTTTCTATTCTGGACAAAATAACAAGACAGAAAGATTCACCCCAAGAGAAAGAATAGGAGGTAGTATTCACAGCCAGGGATTTAATCAATACAAATATAATTAAGATGTGTGAACCAGAATTTAAAACAATGACTATATAGATACTAGCTGGGCTTGAAAAAAGCATAGAAGACACTAGAGAATCCCTTTACTGCAGAGATGAAAGAATTAAAATCTAGCCAGGCCCAAATTAAAAGTGCTATTACTGAGATGCAGTCCCAAGTGGAGGCCATTAAAACAAGGATGAATGAAGCAGAAAAGCAAATCAGCGATATAGAAGATAAAATGATGGAAAATAAGGAAGCTGAAAAGAAGAGGGAAAGAAAACTATTAGATCACAAAGTTAGACTTAGGGAACTCAGCAAGGTGAAATAATATCCATATTATAGGGGTCCCAGAAGAGGAAGAGCAAGGAAAAAGAGGCAGAAGGTTTATTTGAGCAAATTATAGCTGAGAAGTTCCCCAATCTGGGGAAGGAAACGGACATTCAAGTCCAAGAGGCACAGAGAACTTACCTCAAAATCAACAAAAACAGATCAACACCTCAACATATTATAGTGAAACTTACAAATTACAAAGATAAAGAGAAAATCGGGGTGCCTGGGTGGCACAGCGGTTAAGCGTCTGCCTTCGGCTCAGGGCGTGATCCCGGCGTTATGGGATCGAGCCCCACATCAGGCTCCTCCGCTATGAGCCGGCTTCTTCCTCTCCCACTCCCCCTGCTTGTGTTCCCTCTCTCGCTGGCTGTCTCTATCTCTGTCAAATAAATAAATAAAATCTTTTAAAAATATATATATATAAAAAGATAAAGAGAAAATCCTGAAAGCAGCTTGGGACAAGAGGTCCTTAATCTACAAGAGTAGACGCATAAGGCTGGCAGCAGACCTGTCCACAGAGACCTGGCAGGCCAGAAAGGACTGGAATGATATATTCAACATGCTAAATGGGAAAAATATGCAGCCAAGAATACTTTATCCAGCAAGGCTGTTATTCAGAATAGAAGGAGAGATAGTTTCCAAGACAAACAAAAACTAAAGAAATTTGTGAATACTAAACCAGCCCTGCAAGAAATTTTAAAGGGGACCCTTTGAGTGGAGAGAGAGAACAAAAGTAACAAAGACCAGAAAGGAACCGAGATAATCTACAGGAACACTCCAAAAGGAAATGGACTAAATGCTCCAATCAAAAGACATAGGGTATCAGAATGGATTTAAAAAAAAAAAAAAAAGACCAGTCAATATGCTGCTTACAACAGACTCATTTTAGACCCAAAGAGACCTCTAGATTGAAAGTGAGGGGATAGAGAACCATTTATCATGCTAATAGACATCAAAAGAAAGCTGGAGTAGCCATCCTTATATCAATCAAACTAAATTTTAAACCAAAGAACTGATATGAGATGAAGAAGGACACTATGTCATAATAAAGGGGTCTATCTAACCAGAAGATCTAATAATTTTAAATATTTATGCCCCTAACTTGGGAGCAGCAAATATATAAAGCAATTAATAACAAAATTAAAGAAACTCATTAATAATGATACAATAATAGTAGGGGACTTTAACACCCAACTCACAGCAACGGACAGATCATGTAAGCAGAAGATCAACAAGAAAACACGGGCTTTGAATGACACTCTGGACCAAAGACTTAACAGATATATTCAGAGCATTTCATTCTAAAACAGCAGAATACACATTCTTTTTGAGGGTACATGGAACGTTCTCCAGAATAGATCACATACTGGGTCTCAAATCAGGTCTCAACCAGTACAAAAAGATTGAGATCATACCATGCATATTTTCAGACCAAAATGCTATGAAATATGAAGTCAACCATAAAAAGACATTTCACAGATCCACCAATACATGGTCTTTAAAAGATATCTTATTAAAGAATGAATGGGTCAACCAGGAAATTAAAGAAGAATTTTAAAAATACATGGAAGCAAGTGAAAATGAAAGCACTGTTCAAAACCCTTGGGATGCAGCAAAGGCGGTCCTAAGAGGGAAGTATACAGCAATACAGGCCTTCACCAAGAAGCAAGAAAAGTCTCAAATACACAGCCTAACCTTACACCTAAAGGAACTAAAAAACAGAGAGCAAATAAAGCCTAAATCCAGCAGAAGAAGAGAAATAATAAAGCAGAAATAAATCATATAGAAATTTTTTTTAAAAAAGTAGAACAGATCAATGAAACTAGGAGCTCCTTCTGTGAAAGAATTAATAAGATTGATAAACCCCTAGCCAGACTTATCAATAAGAAAGAGAAAGGGCCCAAATAAATAAAACCATGAATGAAAGAGGAGAGGTTACAACCAACACTGAAGAAATACAAACAATTATAAGAACATATTATGAGCAACTATATGCCAACAAATTAGGCATTCTGGAAGAAATAGATGCATTCCTAGATATGTATAAACTCCAAAACTGAAACTGGAAGAAATAGAAAACCTGAATAGACCCATAACCAGCAAGAATATTGAAGCAGTAATCAAACATCCCCCAACAAACAAGAGACCAGGGCCAGATGGCTTCCCAGGGAAATTCTACTAAACGGTTAAAGAAGAACTAATACCTATTCTTCTGAAGCTATTTGAAAAAATAGAAATGGAAGGAAAACTTCCAAACTTGTTCTATGAGGTCAGCTTTGCCTTGACCTCAAAACCAGACAAAGACCGCACCAAAAAGAATTACAGACCAATAACCCTGATGAATATGGATGCAAAAATTCTCACCAAGATCCTAGCCAATAGGATCCAATGGTACATTAGAAGTATTATTCACCAAAACCAAGTGGGATTTATTCCTGGGCTGCAAGGGTGGTTCAACATCCCCAAATCAATCAATGTGGTACATCACATTAATAAAAGAAAGGACAAGAACGATATGACCCTCTCAATTGATGCAGAAAAAGCATTTGACAAAGTACAGTATCCTTTCTTGATTAAAACTCTCTACAGTGTAGGGATAGAGTGAACACACCTCAGTATCATAAAAGGCCATGTATGAAAAGCCCACAGTGAATATCATTCTCAATGGGGAAAGCTTAGAGATTTTCCCCTAAGGTCAGGAACCTGACAGGGATGTCCACTATCACCACTATTGTTCCACATAGTACTAGAAGTCCTAGCCTCAGCAATCAGACAACAAAAAGAAATAAAAGGCGTTCAAACTGGCAAAGAAGAAGTCAAATTCTCAACTCTTCTCAGATGACATCATACTCTATGTGGAAAACCCAAAAGACTCCACCCCAAAATTGCTAGAACTCATACAGCAATTCAGCAAAGTGGCAGGATATAAAATCAATGAACAGAAATCAGTTGCATTTCTATACACTAACAACGAGACAAAAGAAAGAGAAATTAAGGAATCTATCCCATTCACAATTGCACCAAAAACTGTAAGATACCTAGGAATAAACCCAACCAAAGAGGTAAAGGATCTGTACTCTGGAAACTATAGAACACTCATGAAAGAAATTGAGGAAGACACAAGGAAATGGAAAAACGTTTCAAACTCAGGGATTGGAAGAAAAAATATTGTTAAAATGCCTATGCTTCCCAGAGCAATCTATACATTCAATGCAATCCTTATCAAATACCATCAACATTTTTCACAGAACTGGAACAAATAATCCTAAAATTTGTATGGAACCAGAAAAGAACCCGAATAACCAAAAGCTGAAAAAGAAAAGCAAAGCTGGCAGCACCACAATTCCGGAGGGTAACCAGGTGATGGGCATTAAGGAGGGTACATGATATAATGAGCACTGGGTGTTATATGCCACCTGTTACATGCCAACTGATGAATCACCAAATGTTCCCCTAAAACTAATAATCCACTGGATGTTGACTAAACTGAATTTAAATTAAAAAAATTTTAAAGAGTATTTCAAACCCATTCTGACTTTTTCATCACAAATTAATATATTGTGATACTTCTCTCATAGATAAATCTTATGAGCCTGTTTTATGTGAGTCTGATCCTGGGGGATGGATACGCTTTTGGAAACTGGAAAACCAAGATAGACCTTAGATGATGGTAAATCCACAGGATTAATGACAACCCCAGAGTCAGACCACTCTTCTTCAGATAGTAGCATTACCTCTCCCTTCAACGTCTACGTAGCTTTGCTTGTATAATATCACTTTCTTATTAATAATTCTATAGTGGACACTACCTGCCTGAGTGATGTTTTAGTGTAAGGGGTAAGCCAAGAGAGGTGTTGCCTAAAGAGCTGACTGTCCAAAGTTAAAGCCTTCTAACTTCCTTAACTCTATTTTTTTTTAATATTTTATTTATTTATTCGACAGAGAGAGACAGCCAGAGAGAGAGGGAACACAAGCAGGGGGAGTAGGAGAGGAAGAAGCAGGCTCATAGCGGAAGAGTCTGATGTGGGACTCGATCCTGTAACGCCGGGATCACGCCCTGAGCCGAAGGCAGACGCTTAACCGCTTTGCCACCCAGGTGCCCCCTAACTTCCTTAACTCTAATCTTACTCCCTAAATCCATCCTGCACAGGGCTGCCGAATGGATCTATCCAAAAGGCATATCAGACTATATCATTTCCCTGCACTCCATATATTGAGTCTACATTGGTTTAAATTTCATTCATGGTCTTTCGTGACTTGGCTCTTCGTCCCTCTCCAGGTTCATCTTAACCACACCCACATTTTAGCAATACATAAATATGTGTTTATATCTGCACACACCATATTCTCCTATACCTTTGTGCCCTGATCCTGTGAATCTACTGAGTTTTCCTGGAACCCACTTTCCTGTACTTCTTGGTTAATTCCCACTTATCCTTAAAGATTCTACTCCAAGGTATCATCTTCTCCAGGAATCCTTTTCTGTTTCCCCCAAAGCTCAATTTTATGCCCCAAGTTTCCATACATTTATACATTAAACTACTGTAACTTTTATCTCATTATAATAAAATTATAACCTTATGACCTTGTGACTGTGAGGGCAATAATCTTCCCTATACTGAAGTTCCTGGAACACTGCACTGGGCCTGGCATGAAGTGGAGTGCCACAAATGTTGACCACACTGACCTGAACTGAATTTCCCCCTTTTTCTGCTGTCTGGAGCCCTCTATTTCCATGCTGGATAGATGGGTATACTGGTTTTCTCCTTTACACTCACGGTGATGGCCCTTGCATGTTTCGCCACATTGGGTTTGTGCCTCACTTCTTTCAGATATGAGTGAGAAAAGGAAAGGTGGGCTGAGGATTTGCTCACAGTTATAAGTAAGGCTGAATACTTGTCACATGCCAGATTCCTGACCAGTGTTGCAGAAGTGCCTTTCTCCACAGTGCCTTGCAGAAAACCATGGAGATAAGGACAGCCCAGTTTGTTACAGTTGTGCCAAGAAATTTAAGGAGGAGGAAGAGACTTAATTGTTCAAGGGAAAAATCATGTTTTGTAGACAATCTGGCAGAGACTAAGGAAGAATGCAAACTATCCCAGGGGACTTCTGGGCACTAGTCCCAATGGCATTCAGGCATCTGATCTTGAAAGCAAGCACTGAGGCCTTTCTTCCCTGTATGTGGCCAGGGATCAGTTCCAAGCCAACATCTCCTCACAGAATGTCCTAAGACTCCAAAAATAATCAAATTTTTCTGAAGGTAATAAATGGATTCACCTGATTACACAGCCCCCTCCAGGTACATGTGTCTCTTGATCATTTGAAACAACCAGGGCTCATTTCCCTCTCTGAACTTCGGCAGGTGCAGAGAGTGATTTCTTTATTATCGTCATGTTGAGGATATGTGTAACCAGCTGGATTCTTCCTGCTTGGGTTTGAAGTTGGGTTTGGTCTGAAGTCATCTCTCGGAGCCTATACAGTCTCAGAGAGAATGAAACTGTAATCTTACCCTCACTCTATTCCCTGCCCCAATATACAGTTAGGGAAACATAGTGAAAGGGTAAAGTATTCTAGACCAAGCCCCAAAAGACCCAAATTTGAGTCAAGTTTTGCCAGTAATCAGAGGGGTTGTTGTGCTCAGGCCCTTCATTGCTCTGGTCTGAAGCCCCCCAGATATTAAGGAGTGGGCAGCAATGTACTCTCATCCTCTATTCCCCCATCAGCTCTATAGGGAAGATTCAATATAATAAAGGCCACTGAGTGGCCATTAATGGCATAGTGAGTTGTTTTCAACATTAAATCCTAAATCCTAAATACAAAACACCACAGTTGGTTAAAATTCTGTCTGAAAACTACTTAGCAAAAATACTACTTCTAAATGGTTCATGCTAGACCGTGGGATGGTTGAGGATCTGGAACAAGGGCATAAAATGCCTAAGGGGAAGATCAAAGCAGGAGTGAGTTGTCAATTGGTATGGAAGTATTTCAACGTCTTAGTAACTTGGTGCATATTGGCTGAAAATCCCTATCTGACCCTTACCTGAAATTTCACCAAAGGAAAAGCAATATGTCTACCAGAACAATCAGGCTTTTCATAATTCTATTAGGATTTGGGAAGTGTAGGCCACATGGGTATTGCGGGGGGGGGGAAAAAAGTCTAATTGAAGAAAAACAATAGTGCCAACTTGCCTGAGTTTCTCCTGTCCTTTTCCTATCCCCCTTCCTGTACAATTCTTTGACTTATAGGATTATACAAATATGGTCAAGCCCCTTCTCTTTTTATGATAAAGAGAGGAAGTAACAGAACTAACAATTACCAAGAGCCCACAGACCTTTTTTTTTTAATTTGTCATCTCCATGTCATTTCTCCATATAATAACCTTATAACAAGGTACATTTATTTTTATTTTACAAATAAATAAACCTAGATGCAGAGAAGTTAGGTAATTTATCCAATAACAACTAACTCACAAGTGGCAGAGCCCAGATGCCCAAGCAAATCTAACAGAAGCCAAGATTTATGTTCTTTCCCATGTACTATACAGCCTCCTTCAATGGAACATTGTTAGAGAAGTTCTGGTGTTTATAAAAAAGACCATCCTATCTCATTTATTTCCATTTGGATCACCTCATTTAAGTATCTGAGCACGGACCTTATACAGAGTGAATCTCCTTTGACTTTTCCTACTGAATGAGACTTCGTTTCCACATGTCTCAGCTCCTGGAAGTCAAGCACTGGCGTAGCACAGCCCTTATGCCTCTGATGCAAAGTTTATGGCTTTTTTATTATTTTGCCTTTTTTATCCCCTATTCATCTTGAAAAATCTTCTCTTTTTCTTGGGTAGGTTGAAGACCCTGACAGTTATTTCTAACAGAAGACCACCCTCTGTAGCAGACAATAATAGCAAGTAATAGACAAGAATGTTAACTTTGGAGTCAGGTCACTTTGGTTCAAATCACAGCTCTTTTGATTGTACCTCATCTCCCCAAGCATCAGTTTCCTCAACTAGAAACTATGGGTTAAAATATACTTACCGTAAGGTGCCTGGGTGGCTCAGTCAGTTAAGTGTCTGCCTTCAGCTCAGGTCATGATCCCAGGGTCCTGGGATCGAGTCCTGCATCGGGCTCCTTCTCAGCGAGGAATCTGCTTCTCCCTCTCCCTCTGCCTGTCACTCCCCCTGCTTGTGTTCTCTCTCCCCTTCTCTTTCTCTGTCAAATAAATAAATAAAATCTTTTTTAAAAAACATTAAATAAAATAATTAAATAAAATATACTAACCATACAAAAATATGTCAAGAGGGAAACTAGAATGAACACTAGGATTGTTGTATTAGAATTGAGGATAACATAAATAAAAAGTGGTGTGTATGTATGGTGTCTGTTTGTGTTGCATCTATATATATGTATATATAGCTTGCACACCCATTGTTTTGTTTTGTTTTTGCATGAATTATTGTAGAACGGTTGCATTTCTTAGGTCAGCGCACTGAAAGGGTCTGGACAAAGAGCACTCTAATAATAATGAGCACATCTAGAACCCAGGTCTTGGCTTCTAAATACCAGTCTCCACCAAACAAAAGGAAAGATTATTGAATAGATGGCTGATTGCAAATCTACGATAGGGAAGAACGGGATAAGATAAGCCTGGAAAAATGTGTTGTGCCAGACAGTAGTAAAGTGCTCAAAGAATAGTAGAGATGTGTCAAAAGGAAATAGGGGCTATCCAAACTGGGGAAATGTAAGCATCAAAATAAATAATGATAATAATAGATTGAGCCCCATTGAGTAAAATAGCAATTCATGAGTTCACACTCATACACATACATGCATATGAAAAAGACAAAGCCTTTCTCACAGTAGAATGCCAACTAATAAATGTAGACAGAATAATGGAACTTTTAAAATCACCATTTAGTAACCATTCTACAATAATTCATGCAAAAACAAAACAAAACAATGGGTGTGGAAGCTAATGAGTAAAAGTGGAATAAGAATCAGTACTTACATTGCTCCAAAGTGCATTTAACATTTCTCCAACCACAAAATACTTATTAATTATGAAAAAGAAAAAAAGTAACTTTACAGTGGAAAACGTGTAAGACCTTAACAAGGGAGCAAAATTAATGCTACTAGTCCTGGGACAATGAGAAGAACACAATTTCACTTCTATGATAATCTGACCCAAAAGGGGGGGGGGGGAGCAGAGGGAGTGCATCATCAAGATCCAGTCATGAAGAAAATTCAAACAAACTCAAATTGAGAGACATTTTACAAAATGACTGACCAATACACTTCAAAAATATCAGGGCCATGAAAGACAAGGAACAATTGAAGAACTGTTTCAGATTAAAAGAGATAAAGTGATATGAAAATTGAGTGTAATGCATGATCTTATACTTTCTTCTGCTACAAATGACATTATTGGGGCAGTTGGAGAATCTTGAACAGGATCTCTAGTGAAGGGTAAATAGGGACTTTTTCTACTATTCTTGAAGTTCTTTTGTAAGTAGAAATTATTCCAAAATTAAAAGTTTATATAAAGACCTACCTCAGAGCGTTAACAAAGATTAAAGGAGCACCTGTATATAAAACACGTAGCACGGTGCCGAGCACAAGGTAACCCTCAACAATGGCAGCAAGAAAGAAAAGGAATGTTAACTTCCAATTCCAGAGCACATATTAAATTTAAATCAATAAGGACGTTTTGAACTCCATGCATAGCACTACACTGAAACTAGAGAGTACTCACTTAAGTCGAAGACTAGACCTAACCCTATTTGAGTTTACAAACTGCTTAAGAAAACAGGACTTAACAGGAGGTTGCAGAATAGTGCCAAAATGAAAGGTAAGATTTAATTAAATGGCAGAATAATTTTAACAATATAATCACTACAGGCCAGCAAGGGAGGAAACTAACTTGTGTCTTCTCTACTATGTGCCAGGAAATCACTCGTCATTTTATAAGCTTTCTCTCCTTGTATCTCCTTAAAGACGACACTCTTTAATTTTTTAGATGAAGACATTGAGGTCAGGGAAATATGACAACAATTCCTAAATTCCACTTAAGAACCTATGGTTTGACATTGCAAAAGAATGATTCAAAAGAGACTGTCCTGACAAATTCAAGATTTCTGGTTGGCAGTTTGACAGGTTCACTATACCCAGTAACCCTCTGTTGACAGTCTTTTCTTAAATTGATTAAAAAAGGAAATGTGAATTAAGTGAATACAAGAGATTTAGTGATAAAAAAGGAACTGTAACTGGACCCTGAACTATAGGAAGGTTCTGGGTGGGAGGAAGCACACATAAAGATGTGGTGGGAAAGTTCTACTGTGTCCCTGGGGAAGCTAAGGTTGCTTGTCTAAAAAGAAGGGTGTATCTTGGAGCACCGAAAGGTATGGCATAAAAGAATACAGTCAGGAATGCTTTTCGACAAATACTTATTTAGCTTTTATTTTGTACCAGACTAGGAAAGTAATAAGAGGTCCCTGCTCCTTTGAGAAGACTTTGTAAAAAATACTAGTAACAACATTGATACCAGCATCAATGATGGATGACTTTTTACCAAAATTTTAGGCAAACCCCACTGAGACTTCAAGTGGTAGAAAACACAGTGTATTACAAAGAGTACTTAAATAGAAATCTCCACTTCTGGAATATGGTGGGTCGATTACTCTGAAACATTCTCTATCCACACACACAAAAAAATCAGATGCTACATTAATTACACAAACAATATTTAAATGCATTATTACCCTCACAGAAAGAAAATAAGGGAAATTACAAAGAAGCAATAAAAACAAAGATAAAATAAAGAAGAATGAATAAATTGAATCTAGAGTGACAAACAAACACAGAAGCTGAGATTGCCTTGGTACCAAACGCTGATGTCAGGAACCAACAGCTTTGAGGACTAACATTGGTTGGGGAAAGACAGGAGACTAAGCTTTGGGTCTGAGCAAAGTGGAGGAACTGATGCTAAGACCCTTGACAGACCTGGGACACCCAGAGTTTATACCCTCAGGTAAAGTTTAAGACGGTGCGGTGGGGGTGCGGGGGGGATCTATCTAGTAAAAGCAGCCAGTAAGAAATTTGTCTATCTCTGTCCATTCTCCCTCAAGAATTTGCAGCTAAAGCCTTGATATTCAGCCAACATGCACCTGATCGTTAAATGCTGACATACTTCCATATCAATTGACAGCTACTGCTTTGATCTTCCCATTAGGCACCTTATGCCCCTGTTCCAGATCTTCAGCTATCCTAATGTAGCGTAAATCATTTAGAAGTAGCATTTTTACAGCTAAGTTGTTTTCAGCACAGAAAGTGCTTCCTTTAGACCAAGTTTTAACCAACCATGATATTTTACTTTTAGGATTTAGAGTTGAAAACAACTCACTATGTCATTGATGGTCACTTTTTGGCTTCTGTTAAATTCTATCTGCCTAACCAAATTGATGTCTAATTCTTTGTAACCAGAATGATCTGTCCTGAGAAGTGACATCAACAAGATGATGGAATAGGAATTTCCAGACCCTCCTGCCCCCAGAGACTCTGACTCAATAATAATACACAAACGAGTTCCCTTTGTGATAAATCCAGAAACCAGTTAAAAAACCTCCTGCAGGGGCGCCTGGGTGGCTCAGTCATTAAGCATCTGCCTTCGGCTCAGGGCGTGATCCCAGAGTCCAGGGATCGAGCCCCACATCAGGCTCCTCTGCTGGGAGCCTGCTTCTTCCTCTCCCACTCCCCCTGCCTGTGTTCCCTCTCTCGCTGGCTGTCTCTCTTTCTGTCAAATAAATAAATAAAATCTTTAAAAACAAACAAACAAACAAACCTCCTGCAATCCAGGTGAGCATGAAAATAGTTGCATCAAACCTGGTAGGAAAATTTGTAACACTCACTCAACATTGTCCCTTCCCACAGTCTAGCATGGCGCAATCAGGGGAAAACTCCCAGATCCAGGGCTTCTCCCTGGGGAAGGAAAAAGAAAACTGAAACGTACATCCAATGTTCAAACTTTTGCGGACTACCCAAGGAACTAGCTCCTGTCTTGTCCAAATCTAAGCCCTGAAAGGAAAAGGTACTAGGTTGGGAGCTGCTGAAAACAAAGGCAATGATTTGGAACACTCATTCACCCTAGTCCCTCTTCCCAGCTCAGCACTGGATAAGTAAGAGAAAATTCCCAACTCCCAGTTTCTCCCAGAGGAGGAAAGAAGTTGGAGCATGCATCTAATGTGCTGACCTTTCAGGGGGCTGCCTGAAGGACTGGATTCTGTCTCATTTGTCTTATATCACTGAAAGGGACCCACGTACTCTAGATATCTAGGTGCTACTGAGAACAAGAGAGCTAGGAGTCAGTGCTGGTCCAGGAGACCCAAGGTAAAGCAGACAGAGGCCGGTACAGCTCAGCAGCCTCTTCCTCAGTGGGGGAAGAATAGTGGAGCATGCATCCAACATTATGACTTCCCATGGGACTTGTTTTTGTCTTACCTGACACAGAAAGTTGATAGAATCTGGCATCCTCTACAAGACTTGAGGCTACTGAAAATGGAGAGCTGGGCAGTTTGTGGTAGCTCCTGAGAATTTGCAGTGCTGCAGATAAAAATCACAGGGACCAAAAAATTTGAAGATCCTGAAAAAAGAGGCCAGCAAATACCTTTAACTGTGAATTTGACTGTGCAGGTCAAGAGAAGATGTATCCACAGAAAAGGATCAGGAGTCCAAAGAATCTCTAGCAAGGCTGCTTGAAAAGATCTTTCCCTGTATAAAGCTGGTCCAGGTAGACTGGAAGAGGTGGTCATTTTTCAAACATGCGGACCTGAAACAAAGTTACAAACTACATGAAGAAACAAGGAAACATGATCCAATTAAAGAAACAAAACAAGTCTCTGGAAACCAGCCCTAATGAAACAGGTATATTACTTACTTCACAAAGAATACAAACTATCATAAAAATGGACAATGAGTTCAGGAAACAGTCCATTATCAAAATGAGAATATCAACAATGATATAGAAAATATGGTGCGCCTGGGTGGCTCAGTTGTTAAGCATCTGCCTTCGGGTCAGTTCATGATCCCAGGGTCCTGGGATTAAGCCCCACATCAGGCTCCCTGCTCAGCGGGGAGCCTGCTTCTCCCTCTCCCACTCCCCGTGCTTGTGTTCCCTCTCTCGCTGTGTCTCTCTCTGTCAAATATATAAATAAAATATTTTTTAAAAAAGATATAGAAAATATGTCAAAAGAACAAAACTAAAATTTTAGACCTGAAGAACACAACAACTGAATAGAAAAATTCAATAGATAAGTAAACAGGACACTTGGATCAAGAAGTAGAAAGAATCAGCAAATGTGAGAACAGGTCATTTGAAATTATTCAGTCAGAGGAGCAAAAATGAAAATGATTGAGAAAGAAAAAAGAAAGAAAGAAAGAAAGACAGAAAGAAAGACAGAAAGAAAGAAAGAAAGAAAGAGAAAAAGGGAGGGAGGAAGAAAATTAAAGGAATTATAGGACACCATAAAACCAAACAATATAAGCATTATTTGAGTCTCAGACGAACAGAGAAAGAAAGAAGCAGATTGTTTATTTGGAGAAATAATGGCTAAAAACTTCCCAAATCTGAGGAAAATAAATGAATATCCAGATCATTGAAGCCTAATGGAACCCAACAAGGAAAAATCCAAAGTCCAACCAAGACAAATTATAATCATGTTGTCAGAAGTCAACAATAGAGAATTTTGAAAGCACTAAGAGACTTGTCACATACAAAGGAACCCCCATAAGACCCTCACCAAATTTCTCCACAGAGTCTTTGCAAGCCAGAAGAGAGTGAAATAATATACTCAAACTGCTGAAAGAAGAGGGAGAAATGTATGATGAAGTAAAAGGATCCTGAGCCCACCTTCTCCCACAGACACACCAAGGCAACAACTACATGTAATGAAACTCACTCTGAAAACAACCTGAAGACTGGTAGAGCTAAAGACATGGAGAGAAAGCCACATCAAGAAGGGTATGGGGGTGCCTGGGTGGCTCAGTCGTTAGCGTCTGCCTTCAGCTCAGGTCATGATCTCAGGGTCCTGAGATGGAGCCCTGTGTCGGGCTCCCTGCTCAGCAGGGGGCCTGCTTCTCCCCCTCTCGTTGCCTCTCCCTGGCTTGTGAACTTCCTCTCTCTCTGTCAAATAAATAAGTATAAATCTTAAGAAGAAGAAGAGGAGAAGGAGGAGGAGGAAGGAGAAGAAGGGGACTTCCTCTCTCTCTGTCAAATAAATAAGTATAAATCTTAAGAAGAAGAAGAGGAGAAGGAGGAGGAGGAAGGAGAAGAAGGGGCGCCTGGGTGGCTCAGTCAATTAAGCATCTGAGACTGGCTCAGGTCATGGTCCTAGGGTCCTCGGATTGAGCCCTGTGTCAGGCTCCCTGCTCAGTGGGGAGCCTGCTTCTCCCTCTGTCTGCAGCTCCCCTTGCTTGTGCTCTCTCACTCTCTTGCTCTCTCTGTCAAATAAGTAAATAAAAGCTTAAATAAAAAAAAAAAGAAGGGTAGGAAGGGCAGAGATGTATTTGGGAACCCAGTCTCCCAGTCAGTGACCTAGAATCAGGATGGGTATCACAGGCATGAAGGAGTGGGGACCAATCCCCACAGCAGGCAGGCCCAGCCCTCGGGATCTGCACCGGGAAGACAAGCCCCCATAACATCTGCCTTTGAAAATCAGTGGGACTTACCTCTGGGAGAGCCAAAGGACTGTAGGAAACCACCTCTACTCTTTTTTTTTTATAGTAATTTTTTATTATGTTATGTTAGTCACCATACAGTATATCCTTAGTTTTTGATGTAATGTTCCATGATTCATTATTTGCATATAACACCCAGTGCACCACCTCTACTCTTAAAAGGCCAGCAAGCTCTACCATTCAGCTTGATATCCAGCACTGAAGCAATATTTTTTAAAGGGCCTGGGTATATGTGAAGGAGATTAATTGACTAATTTCAGGACATGTGCCAAAGGGACAGGGATCTGCAGGAACTTTCTCTGGAAACAGAAGTCCTGGAGAATTCAAATTTTCTGGCCCTCCTTTAGTCTAGCTGCAGGAGCCAGTTCTGACACTTTCCATCTACCTTGCTATCTCCACTTGCTCCATCCAACCCACTCACCCCAACAGGCTCCCCTCCAAAAACAGCTCCCACTACATCACCTCAGGTATCTTTCCAGAGAGACTCCTGCCATTGAGGGATGTACAATATGATATAATATACATAAAACATGGAAGAAGAAGTAAAAATGCAGTGTTTTCTCAATGTGTTCAAACTTAAGTGACCATCAAGTCAGTATTGACTGTTACACACATAGAATATGGACCTCATGGTAACCACAAACCAAAAACATATATTAAATACATAAAAAATTGAGCATAACACTAAAAAAAGTCAAAAATCACAAGGGAAGAGAGCAAGAGAAGAATAAAGGAACAGAAAAGAACTACAGAAACAATCAGAAGACAACAACAAAATGGCAATAAGTAGATACCTATCAATAATTATTTTAACATAAATAAACAAAATGCTCTAATCAAAAGACATAGGGTAGATGAATAGTTAAGAAAAACAAGACTCAAATACATGTTCCCTGAAAGAAACTCACTTCAAATCTCAAGACACACACAGACTAAAAGTGATGGAATGGAAAAAGATATTTCATGCAAATGGAAACATAAAGAAATCTGGGATAACAATACTTAAAAAAGACAAAATAGACTTTAAAACAAAGACTGTAACAAGAAACAAAGAAGAGCATTATATAATGTTAAAGGGATTAATCCAACAAAGAGGATAAAACAATTGTAAATATCTATGCACCCAACACAACCTAAATATATAAAGCAAATATTAGCAGACATAAAAGGAGAACTTGAAAACAATACAATGAAAGTAGTGGACTTTAACACCCCATTTACATCAATGGATAGATTATCCAGACAGAAAATCAGTGAGGAAACAGTGGTTTTGAACAACACATTAGACAAGATGGACTTAACAGATATATACAGAACATTCCAACCAAAAACCTCAGAATACATTCTTTCAAGTGCACGTGGAGCTTTCTCTAGGATACATCACATGTTGGACCATGAACAAGTCTCAATAAATTTAAGATTGAAATTGTATCAAGTATCTTTTCTTTCTTTTTTTTTAAAGAAAGTTTTAATCTTACACTTTATTTTTTTAAGTAAACTCTATGTCACACATGGGGCTTGAACTCATGACCCTGAGATCAAGAGTTGCATGCTCTACCAATTGAGCCAGCCAGGCACCCCTCAGGTATGTTTTCTGATCACAACAGTGTAAAACTAGAAATCAACTACAAGGGGGAAAAAACTGGAAAAAACACAAAAACATGAAGGCTAAACAACAAAAGTCAACAAAGAAATCCAAGAGGAAATCAAAAAATATATGGCAACAAATGAAAATGGAAACACAATATTTCAAAATCTTTGGGATGCAACAAAAGCAGTCCTAAGAAGGAACTTAGAGCAACACAGGCTCACTTCAAGAAACAAGAAAAATCTCAAATAAACAATCTAACCTTACACCTAAAAAAACCAAAAAAAGAACAAAGCCCAAAGTTAGTGAAGGAAGGAAATAATAAAGAGCAGAAACAAATGAAATAGATACTAAAACAAAACAAAACAGAAAAAAGAAAAAAGAAAAAAAATACAACAGCAATAGAAAGATCAATGAAACTAAGAACTGGTTCTTTGAAAAGATAAAATCGATAAGGCTTTAGCCAGACTCATTAGGGAAAAAAACAGGCGAGAAGACTGAAATAAATAAGAAATGAAGGAAAAGAAGTTACAACTGAATGAATGAGCACGGAGGGTGGGGCACGCCCTTGGCTTTAGGGAGGTTGTGTCCTCACATGCCCACCTCCACAAGCAAGGTAGAAGAAGAGCACACAAAAAAGCACACTTCCAGCCCCTCCATCCTAAGAAGAATCTCAACAAACCCCTGCCCTTCCAGCACTCTTTACTATGACCAACTGAATGAGCATCACCTAAAATCCAGTCCCCTCTTAAACTGCTGTCTTTGCACTGGTTCCTGGGACAAGTGAGCCCATGCACTAGCTTCTCCACAGAAGTTATCTCAGATCCCATAGCCCCCCAGGTTCCCCGGATGTAAACCCCACTGGTTTTCAAAACCAGATATTTTGGGGAGATGGTCTCTTTGGTGCAGGTCTCAAGGGTCGGGGTGCCCAATGTGGGGCACAAATCCCTCACTCCTCAGGGAGAGGCTTTAGGAGTGAGGTCTCTCCCTGTTGTGTGTCACAGAGCCAGGGACAGGGTTTTGGTGAGACCGTGTCTCTGCCTCTCCTACCCAATCTAGATGTGGCCCTTTTATCCCTTGCAGAGAAAGCTGTTCAGCTAGTTTTCAGTCCTTTTTCAGCAGGAATTTTCTATAAGTAATTGTAGATTTGATGTGTCCATAGGAAGAGGTGAGTTCAGGGTCTTTCTAGGCTGCCATCTTGGACCAACGCATAATTTACGAATTATTCTTCTTTTTCTAAAAAATAAAACACAGTAGTTCAACAATTCATTCAGTGGCAACTGGTAATCATCAAATTAGCAATGGTTATCTTCAAAAGTTATTACACTAGCTGTGCCAACATTTCTTGAGGATGAGCAAATACCTAGAGTCACAGACATTTCCCATATAAGATGCATCATGTAAATCAAATTTGATTTATCACCAGCATTTCTAAAACCAGACCTAGGGAAAGAACTAGGTCTGAGGACACATGAATTGTCTTAATATAGTGAATGCTTAGCCTGCCCTGATTATTACAAAATCAGAATAGCAAGAATATTCACAGTACAAACTATTCTTAATGGACAAACCAATAGGGAAAAAAAATGGAGAAATGACTTTTAACTTCTCTTATCAAAAGACAAAATCCAAATAACCAATAAACATATGAAAAATACCCCACCTTAGTTGTGATCAGGGAAATTAAATTAATCCGCCATGAGGGACCACTAGATAACCATCAAGTTATCTGACAATACCCAGTTGTGCTAAGGATGTGGAATAACCGAAATCCTTACACATTGCTGATGGATATACAAATTAGTAAAAAGCCCTTTACTAAACAATTTGACATTTAGGACAAATTGTTGTTACGCATGCCCTGTGACTTAGCAATTTCACTCCAAGGTATCTATCCTCCAAAAAGCAAGCCTGCGGGCACAGAATGTTAAGTAACAAGAATGTCCACAGCAACACTCCTTACAATCTATGGGAACAACTCAAATCCTTGTCAGTAGTCATAAATACATTCAGCAGTCAATATACTGAGGGGAAAATCAATGCTGCACACAGAAACACAGACAAATCTTAAAAACATGATAAAGAAGGAAGCCAGCCACAAATAATACTTTTGTGCTGCCATTTATAGATAGGTCAAAAAGAAGCAAATTAAATCACCCTATTTGGGCTGCCTGGGTGGCTCAGTCAGTTATGCATCTGCCTTCGGCTCAGGTCATGATGTCAGGGTCCTGGGATAGAGCCCACACGTCTGCCTCCCTGCTCAGCGGGGAGCCTGCTTCTCCCTCCCTCTCCCTCTGCCCCTTCCCCCACTTCTGCACTCTTTCTCTTTCTCTAATGAATAGATAAAATCTTAAAAAAAAAAAAAACGCCCTATTTAGTGATGCACACTGAAGGGAAAACCATAGAGCAAGGCAAAAAAGCGATGATGATCTGGGTCAGAGCAGCGGTTGCCTTGTGGGGGAGGCAGCGGGCTGTGGTCACTTAAGGGTTCCCTGGGACCTTCCGTGATGCTGGGAAAGGTCTATTTTCTTGATCTAAGTGGTGGTTACACGGTGTTTGCTATATGTTCTGCCACTAAGCTACGCACATGATTTGCTTATTTTTCTTTATGTGTATTAAATTTCATCATTTAACAGTGATTTATTTTTAAAGTTTAAAAATAAGAGCCGTGGGTGAACATAAACTTGCACGTAGAGAAAAACAAAGCAGTGAAGTCATTGCACTCAGGAACTGTGTGATTAGTGAATGAGGCAGCTGGGGAAGAGGCTTGCTCCTTCAAAGGGTTAATTTATCATAGCATAAGAAGTATAGTCATTGTGGTTGGGTTTTTTTTTTTTTCCTTGAAGGCAGACATGATACAGAGAGCACCAAAATTCTATGAAAAGAAAAAAAAAAAGAAAGCACCAACAGAGCAATATTAAAGGGGAGAGAATACAGCTGCTTGTGTATCCCTGTCACTTTTCCCCAAAAAGACATCAGGCAAAAGGTGGGAACACAGTTAGGAAAATCTCCTGCCCGGAAGTTGGGATGGTGATTTAATCAGGACACACAGGTGGAAAGGAAAGGGCCCATCCTGCACACATGCTAATCTCCAAATTCATTGTAGGTCTGCTTTTCCAGAAACAGGTATAGGAGGGGTTCAGAACTATTTGGAAAATGTTAGGTCCATACTTTCCATATTTCCAAATGCACAACTGGTCAACTTAAAATACATAGAGAAGGAAAGAGTTCTGAACTGAAAATCAAAAGAGCTGAATATTTTATGCAAGCACAGCTCACCACTTGCTTTTTTCCTTTGTGCAAGCCCATTCAGCCATTCAAGCCTTGTGTCCTCCATCTCTAAAAGAACGAGAAGGCACCACTGAGTCCTCACTGTGTCTTGGCGGCAGATGGTCAGGCTATGGCCTCTATTCTATGGCAGGAATTATATGCCCCGTGCAGAGTCTCCTGGGAGTCTTCCATGGAGTCATCCAAGGGAACCCTCAGCCCTGATCTAGTATTGAACTACTTACTTCCAGTCCACTAGCACCCTTCCTCTCCCCCACTCCCATGCTAAGCCCCAGTGGTGCTCTCAACAACTCACATTATTGGAACCCAGAATAAAATTCTCCTGGCTACTTTTTGCATTCACTAAGAGATCTCTTGGAGGAAGTGTGCAAAAAAAGAAAGAAACACAGCTATAATGGTGTAATTTAATCATGAAGAAGGAGGAGGAGGGAAAGAGAAGGAGGAGAAGGTGGTTGTTGTGGTGATACTGGTAGTGGAGGGGGAGAGGGGGAAGAAGAGAAGGAAATGAATAACCTAGTTTCTACCAGAATGAGTGCAATGCACTTTGTAATTTGTCGTCCTCAGAAAACCCTTTTACAATGCACTTTTGAGAAGAGGAAGCTGAAGCTCAGAGATGCTCAATAATTTATCCAAGGACATGTGACTGCAAAATGGAGCATAACCGATAAAATTATGCTCCACTGCCACTTTACAGACTCAGAATCCTACGGTCGGGGGCTACTTGGGTACAAGCCTGCCTCAAAGGGCAAGAATATAACCAAAGTAAGTGTCTTCTCAGCTTTTGGTCCTCCACCCACCACTCCAGGGAAAACAGACCTAATGACCCTTCCCCAGAGCTGCGTCCCTATAGCTCCGGGGAAGTGGTGTCCTGCTCTGCTCTGAACACTGGGCATCCAACCTTGAACTCCGCACTGATCTGGCTCTTCCTGTGAGAGACCAGAAGAGAGTTCCAACCCACCTATTCCAGGAAGAATACCTTTCCTAGAACCCTCAAAGTTCCCAAATGCTACGCAACATTTCATACTAGTCATTTGGAAAATGAAGCCCCTCAGTGAATTTTTCTGGATGACAGGTTCCCTGCACCATCTGCCTCTAGCCAGGTGAAAAAATCTGCTACCCAAAGAGAAGGCTATCCCTTCTCTGCTATGTCTGAGCCCCTACCTAACTCTTGGGGCAGACCAACATTGGCACCTTGAGACCCTTTGTTTCTTGAAACACAGTGAACAAGTTCTTGTTCACATCCTTTCTGGTCTTAAACTAAGCCCCCTGTTTATAACATCACTTGTGTGGTCTCCTGTGTTCTCAGTGGGACTCCAAAAGAAAGGAGAAACAAAGTAGAAAGAAAGTAGACACTTTTCCTGCCACTTTTCTATCATACACGCAAAGTTATGGGGTAAATATTTGGGCCTGGGCATGAAGATGCCTGGTGTCTGCACCTGTTCAGCCTTGACTGAGTTCCTTCCTGTCCCAAGAGTTGTAGAAGCGGAAGTAGCACAGACAGGACCAGGGACACTTCTTCCTCTAACCCCGAAGAAGTCTGTCTCCCCTGGGTGCCCTTCCAAGTAGAATGAGGTCAGTGTCCAGCCCCACCCAGCCTTGTCCAGCTCTATAAAGGAATCTCCCAGGCAGCCAACCCCAGAAAGTTCCAGTTCTATGCCCTCTCAAGCGATGAGGCACTCCCTGTCTGGATTACTCTTTCTCCTGTTGATCTCACTGCCTTCAGGTAAGATGGTGGGCACAGGTCTGATCATGAAAGTGGGGGTCTTCTGAGGACACAGGCCCTTAAAATCCCTTATGGGCTTAAGACCAGCAGGGGGACACCCATAGCAGGTGGACCAGCAGGCTAGGGATGAGACGTGAGTTAATGGTCTTCAGCCCCTGCCCAACTCCTCGGTTGCCACATCCTGAGGGTCTACCCAAGCTTGAGAGAGAGGAGCCAATTTTCATGACACACCCATCATTGTTGAGCTACCCAAATTCCTATTTCCCTTAACCTCCTCTGATTAGCCTTAGATGTGGCAGCCCTCACTGAGAAAGGATAAGAGGTGAGAGAACAGGATGCAGATGGTCGATAGCAAAATCATGAGCCACCCACCAGGAAGAGAGGGCAGGTCTAGGATTTCTCCTAGCCCCCTAAAGCCTGATTTTTCTTTTCCATGTTTTTTTTTTCCTTCAGGGAATGGATTGTTTGGAAATGATGGAGTAGAAATTCGTACTTGCACCGCGCTTAAAGGCAGGTGCTTCTTCGGTTGCAGGGTGGGATGGAAATGGGTAGCGTTCTGTCACAACATATTGTCTTGTTGCACAAAAATGAAGAAAAATATCCCCCCTCAGGTCAAAGAGCCATGACCCTCACCTCGTGGGTCCAATTAAAAGGATATATGAATGGCTAAAAGGACAAAATCCCCACTCTGTGTGTAAAGATCATTGACAAGCCATGGGTAGCAAAGGAGGGGCAGATTCTCACCAACTTACTGGCAAAATTCCAGAGGTGTTTTGTGAAGGGGCACTGTGGCAAAATGCATCTCCTATTCTTTTTTCTGCCCTCCCATCCCCAATCACTAATTCTTATTTCGAGTTTAAATTGAGTTGATAGACACATGGCCACAGGCCCAAGGAGATGATGTATCACCACAGCTGACTCTGTGCCAGTCACACTTTTAAGGGGGTCACGTATATTAAATCACTTCACTCTCACCACAAAAGCTTTTTTGCTCCAATTCTGCAACTTTTCCAAAGTCACACAATCACTAAGAGTGAGTTAGTTGTGGGTTTGAGCCCAGACAGTCTTGATCCAGTGTCTTTACTGTCAATCTATACCACCTCCCAATTATGTGTGTAGGAATCGAGCTGGAAGTATTCATTGTAGTTTGTAGGGATTGTAGGTTGTGGTCCAACAAGGAGTCAAGAATCCAGCTAGATCCATGGAACAGCAGGCCCCTCAAAACTCTTCCAATGGCTTAAAGCTGTAATGCTCTTGGTGGTACATTGCATTCCTGACTCTACTCAGCGGCTCTGAAGTTTCAAGATCAAGGTTGCCCTAAGATTCCACACACCGACCATGCCCACACCGAAACTTCCAGCTGTCTGTGGGGCAGCGCTGTTCCAGCGGCTCTTCCTTGCTCTCCCTCCAGTGTCCCCGCCCAGGGGCTGATGCTGCAGAGCTTCATCAAGACCTTTGTCCTTAACTGCTCAGGAGAAAGGACAGCAGCTGAGTGTCAGGGTTTCCCTCCTCCAAGGACGTGTCTGAGGGAAACACAGCGGAATGTCTGCACTGGAATGCTAAGCAGGGCTTCATTCTTTCTGGAAGTCCTGCCTGTTCAGACTCACCCACTTTAATCTTCAACATTCCAACAAAAAAGAAAAACCAGAAATCTTCAGGAGTCCACAGGGCTGGCCTCCTCGGGCTTCTGTATTTTAGCGAGTCCTTTGGGTTACATCTAGAGAGGTTCTGTGGTGTTGGGCTACCTGTATTTGCTAACTAAACCCACCCCCTAACCAAAAGAAAAGGAGAGGTGGGTGCAAAAGCTCACAATGTAATATAAATGCAATGAAATTCACATAAAAGCAGGAAATACAAAAAGAAAACCAGGTGAAAGGAAAAGGCAAATATTCTTTCACCACATTTCAGAAGGGTCCACAACCCAGAATAATGGCTAAAGATCTCCACCCTTTTCTTGTGGTTCCCAAAACCATGATCATCCCAGCCTGAGGTGAGAGACTGCTTGAACTTGGACAATGGGATGCCAGCAGAGACACACGACACTGCCTTTGATGTTCTTCAGGGAAGCTTAGACGAGACTGGAACATTCAGTCATTCTTGCTGAAAACCCACATATGAAATAAACGAGCATACTGATTTATCACACATAAAAGCCATGTTGTACTCATCTCATGGCTCCACGGGTATAACCTTCAAGGGAGTGGCCACCTGCATTGTGGAAGCCAAAAATACTCATCTTTGCTCTCCACATCACAGGGCAGCCATGGGGAAGTCCATGACTTAGGCTTAGCAAATCAGATGTCTGTTCCCAGGCACTGAACTTGAGTAAACAATCCCACTACATCAGTGCCAGTGGGAAACTGGTTCATCCTAGCGCAGCAGACTGCTTCAGGACCCTGCTCCAGCACAGCCACCCTTCAGGGATCCTTTGTTTATGGCCATGTTCCCAGCCTTTTCTATAAGGCCCAGATATCTCTCTAGTGCATTCCCCTTAGGCTTAAAAATGTCCAGAGTTAATATACGTTACTGGAAATCAAGAAATCTGAAGGATGCGGAGAACTTTTGCTGGTATCTTATCATACAGTTGTTTTCACATTAAATAAGATAATGAACAGAATTACCCCAGCACACCTGACCCTGACCCTGAACGCTACCCATAACACTGTGAAGCCAGGACAGCAGTGGCAGTAGGAACCAAAACAGGTCTCCATCTACACACGCAAAGGGAGAGCAGAGCTCAGGAACAATCAGACCCTGCTCCCAACACCATCCCCTTACTCTAAAGTTCTTTTTCCAGAATCAAACTTGGAGGTTTAAAGTTTTGGCTATGTTTCGGGTCTAGGTCTGCCATAAAAATTACCACAAACTAGGTGGCTTAAAACACTAGACATTTGTTTTCTCACAGTTCTAGAGGCTAGAAGTCCAAAATCAAGGTATTGGCAGGGCCGTATTCCCTCTGAAGTTTCTAGAGAAAAATCCTTTTCTGTATCTTCCAAGTTCCTGGTGGTTATTGGCAATCCTTGGCTCTCTTTGGCTTAGCACAACATCACTTCAGTCTCTGTCTCTGTCTTCACACTTTCTTCTCCCTCATCTGTGTATGCCTGTGTATCTTTACATGACCCCTATGAAGATACCAGTCATTGGATTTAAAGCTGGCCCTGATCCAGGATGACATTATCTCAACTAATTACATCTACAAATTTGGAAATAAGACCACATTTCAAAGTTCCAAGTGGACAGAATTTGAGGGCAACACTGGTCAACCCAAAACAGGCTATCAAAAGGGTATTTGCATTTTCTTTGGGGCAGATAGAATCCCTTCTTTATTCACATCTTTTTACACACACACAATGAGGAGAGCTAAGCCCAGGAGAGGATTTGCAAATAAAATAATCTTTGCTATGAAAACCAACATTTTTCCCCTTACTGAACATTCCCCAGACTTCCCTTGGAGAAGACACAAAGAAGGATAAGGTGGTCCCTAACCTCAAATGCTCAGATTATTTGGAGAGATAGAAACCTAAGTAGTCATAACATGAGCTGACAGAGTGTAAGGTAATCCACGAAGTGACCTGCAGGCTTTCCTCTGGCACAAGAAGCTATTCCCCAGCTTTATCTGGGCATAACTGACAATTTAAAATTGAATATATTTCAGGTATACGACCCGATGATTTAATGAAACAAGCTAACGCACATATCTATCATGTCACACAGTTAGCGTGTGTGTGTGTGCGTGTGTGTGTGTGTGTGTGTGTGTGTGGTGAGAACACTTAAGATCCACCCTCTTGGCACATCTCAAGTGTACAATACTGTGCTGTTGACACACGAAGCTTTGAAGTCAAAGTGGAGGTGAGCTATAGGGCATATTGCAAATCTGGTATGCCTTATGTGGCATAGAGAAAATTCTAGAAAAACTAGTTCGGGCAGAGACAGCTAACCCAGCTGGAATGAAAGTAGAAAGTACATCAGCAATTCTGTGCTCCCACTTGGGCTATCTCTTCAGAAGTCACATATTTAAAAGGAAGGAAGGAAGGAAGGAAGGAAGGAAGGAAGGAAGGAAGGAAGGAAGGAAGGGGGGAGGGAGGGAAGGAGGGGGGAGGGAGGAGGGAGGGAGGGAGGAGGGAGGGAGGAAGGGAGGAGGGAGGGAGGGAGGGAGAAAGAAAGAAAGAAAGAAAGAAAGAGAGAGAGAGAGGGAGGGAAGAAAGAAAGAAAGAAAGAAAGAAAGAAAGAAAGAAAGAAAGAAAGAAGAAAGAAAGAGAAAGAGAGAAAGAAAGAAAGAAAGAAAGAAAGAAAGAAAGAAAGAAGAGAGAGAGAGAGAAGAAAGAGAGAGAGAGAGAAAGAAAGAAAGAAAAAGGAAGAGAAAGAAAGAAAGAAAGAAAGAAAGAAAGAAAGAAAGAAAGAAAGAAAGAAAGAAAGGGGTAATTATCTGTCAGATAATAATGACAGTAAAATCCCAGTCCCATGTGCTGAGTTGGCATCAAAGGGGTCCAGAGCTTGAGCCACAGCAACTCTTCCCAAAAGCCAGTTCCTGTACCCTTCTGTGCCCACGATGCACAAGTAGCTCCAACTCTGGAAGCCCAACTTGAGACTCGTCTTGCCAGCCCAGGCAGCAGAACTCTCTCTCCTTGGCCCTTATTCCCAGCTTAACTTAACCACCTTGAGTCTTCTCGTCTTTTCTCTCACCACCCAATTCCCAATTTTGCCATCTCAAGATCACCAAAACCACACTGGGAAAAAGCATTCTTGGTGCGGTGGCGAGAGGAGGTGAAAAAGGGGGAAGGGGGGGGAAAGGCTTGCATTAAACTTGCCTCCGTGAAGTCCTCCTGAGACCCGGTTCGCGCTCCCCACTGGGCCAAGAGCCTGAGAGTCATGGGCGGGGCCAGAGATGAGCAGTGCAGTTGTGGAGCCCGCGCCCTGCACGACAGAACCAGTCATGCTGCTGTCATCGCTCTACATCCACCATCACCGGGACTGTGCCAGACCCTAAGAGAGGACGAATTCCATTAGCAAGACTAGTCAGCCTCTCCCTCCTTGTGGGTGCTCGGAGTCCCAACAGAACAGCACAGGCGTCTTAAGTGTCCCCCGACGGCAGGGATCGCGTGTCTCCATCCTCCACGATAAAAGTCCGTTTATGCTGGGCACATGCGCAAACATCTAAGCAGACAGGAGTGCGTGAGCGCGACATGGCTGGGGGGTCACAAGCAGACACGTGGGGTTCAGGAAGGGCCTGTTGGAACGCACAGTCAGCCGCAGCAGTGCGGAGGCTCGTCCCCTGCCCTCTTTCCTGTTCAGAGCAACCACGGAGCAGCAGTGAGCGCCCCGGTCGGATCCAGGTGGGATCTCCTACCCACAAAATCCAGGTGGCAGCCTGTGCTGCCCAAGTCTTGTCCACGAGCCACCAGCAGAGAGGTTCTGACTCCCTAAGACAGGACGTTGTCTTGAATCAACCTGGTGGGATAAGAGTGCCTTCTACATTTGCTGGTAGTTTGATTTGGGCATGTGAGCAGTTTTTCCTTCAAATTACAAAACCTGCCAGCTCATCTTACAGAGCCCAGGCGTGGGCTTCCAAGGACAAGAGCAACTGAGCCATCACAGAGCTGCCAGGGGTAACAGTTCCTTAAGTCCCCCCCCCCCCCCGCCCCAAATGCTCAAGAGCTGTGTATGTCCCAAGCAGCACCAACCCTAGTGCGAAGTTACGGTACGCAGTGCTCATGACCACATGCCAAAGTGACAACATCTTGACTATTCCAGACCTCAGGTGGCTTCTGGCTTGTGTCTCCTTAACCCAGACCCCACTCAGGACCAGTGGGTGTAAGGGCAGTGATTGATCGCCAACCCTGGAGCGTCACACCTCTGGTCCCGTTCCCGCTGTGCTCTAGTTCATTTGAAAGCACAATATTCCAGGCCTGTGCTGGCCAGCAGAGAGAAACCAGGAGACTCATCTGAACTCTAAATTCCCAAATCCCACAAATGTGGCCTGAAGCCCAATTCACTTTCTGAGAGTCACATCACTGACTATAATGTGAATAAATAAATTTTTTGTCCACAAAAGCCACTTACTCTTTTTCTTGGATGCTGTCATTAATCTTTATCCTCCCAAAATGGATACTTGTGTCACTTTTTTTTTTTAATCTAAGGACACACCCTCACATTTATTCCACTTCGACTTTGTGTTATTAGATTTGGTCTCTCAAGCCGATCTGTTGAGCTCTTTTCAGGATTCAGACTCCGTTACCCTAGGACAAGTCAAGAAAGAGAGGGGCAGCACCATGGCCAAGCCCACCATCTCCCCCAGGAAGACAAGGGAGCTATAGGTCAGGCTTAGGGAACATCTGCACCCCCTGACTCCACTCCCGAGATCCTTGCCTTTGGTTGTGCGTGTAAGTTCAGGGCGATAATGAACAAGCTATGAGGCAGATGATGCTGGTATTTGGAATTTCACATCCTTTTCTTTGCTGCCAACTTCTTTCTCTTTCCTAGCCCACCTACTAACCCGCTCTAAGCAAAGCTCATCCCAAAGTGCCCAAGGCAAGTTAACTCCATAAAGAGAATCTGAACTTCAAGAGTTAGTGAACATTTTCTATCAAGGGCTCGGGAGCAAATTATTGAGTGACAGCTACTCAATTCTGTCCTTGCGTCATGAAAACAGGCATGTTTCAATAAAGTTTTAATTATAAAAATAAGTGGTGGGTAAGATTCGGCCCACAGGGCTCAGGTTTGCCGCCTCCTGCTCTATA
Source organism: Ursus americanus (assembly GCF_024610735.1). Classification (NCBI taxonomy): domain Eukaryota; kingdom Metazoa; phylum Chordata; class Mammalia; order Carnivora; family Ursidae; genus Ursus; species Ursus americanus. Next base: position 61,345,021 of record NC_142139.1, read on the forward strand.
GAACGTTTCAGCTGCCTTGGCCCACGGGGGAACTCTGGGCGAGTGCCACCCTAAATGCCAAGAGCCCACAGAAGCCTGGGTCAGGATGTCTGCCCTTACAATCTAGATGTGTTTATGAAAGATGAGTAAGTATACAGATGACAACATTCAGTGATATCCATTAATATCAGCACTGTTCTTTCATTCACTCCTCAAACATTTTTTGGGCAACTACTAGGCGTAGGCACATGCCCTAGTCTGTGGAGGATGTGGGGAGGAGAGAGCCCCAAACGCTGCCCTCGGCGAGCTCCTGCTCCAGCCAGCCACAAGGCTCCTGGGACGTCTCTTCCAGGACTATCAGAGGCAGGATGCACGTAGACCAACGGGTAAAAGACAAGAGTGGGAAGTGGGGTAGCCGAGTCAGCCCCGTACGCCTCCCTTCCTGACCCTCCCAATGTGACTTTGGAGAAGGTGCCCTTCTATAATCTCAGCTGCTTCTCCCTCTTTATGATAACAATACGATGCCAAAGGATTCTTCTGCGGCTTAAAGGACGCATTTGTAAAACACAGGGCCTGACGCATATTAGATGCTTAATAAATGACAGTTTTATTCATTCAAAAAAGCAATGTTCCTTACAAACACAACTCCTGACCATTCTATGCAATTCTGAGTTATGTGTATTTCTTTCAGGGCAAGAATGTAGCATCCCAGAATGCAAAAATTCATTCATTTCTTCTTTTTTTTTTTTGTATTCACTTATTCATCTAACAAATAGATAATTCATGGCTACTATGTGAACAGGCACCCAAAAAAAGGGTGGGGGTGGGGGGAAAGGTAATCTCTGTTCCCTTTGAATTTATAGCATAGTAGAAGTAATAAACCAAAAGTAAATAAATAAACAAATCAATAATCACAAAATGGCAATTGTTTTGAAGGAAAGGTGCCGGGATACGCTAATATCTATAGATATGTGTGTACATCTATACATACGTGTGTGTGTATATATAACATATATACACATATGTGTGCATATGTAATACACAGCCTATGGAACCACACCCAGATCAGGATATAGGATAATTCCATCACCCCCCAGAAGATTCCTTCATGCCCATTCTCAGTCAGTAACCCCACCAGAGGTAACCACCATTCTCAATTCTATTACCATCCATCAGTTTTGCCTGTGGTTGAACTTGAGGTCCAGAGAATCATACTACATGCAGTCTTACGAACCTAATTTCTTTCGTTCAACCTAAGGTTTGTGAAATTCATCCATTATGTTACATGTAACAGTAGTTCATTCTTTTTTATTATTGTGTATGTACCACAATTTATTTATCTATTCTCCTGCTGATGGGCATTTGGTTTGTTTCCAATTTTTGGTTAATACTGATTTCTTAGTAAAAACTGATAGTTTCCAAACTGGCTATACCAGTGTAATTCTCATCAGCAATGCGTGAGAGTTCGGTTGGCCCTTTATCTTCACAAACACTTAGCGTTGTCAGTCTTTCCAACTTCAACCATTCTGCTGGATATGTGGCGGTGTCTCATTTGCATGTAATTTGCATTTTTCTCATAAGCACGATATCCAGCATCTTTTCACTTGCTTGTTGGCCATCTGGAGAGCCTGTTCAAATCTTCTGCGAATTTTTCATTGGGCCGTTTGTTATTTTATTGTTGATTTGTAATTTGCATGTAATTTGCATTTTTCTCATAAGCACGATATCCAGCATCTTTTCACTTGCTTGTTGGCCATCTGGAGAGCCTGTTCAAATCTTCTGCGAATTTTTCATTAGGCCGTTTGTTATTTTATTGTTGATTTGTAGGACTTGGAATACATTTGAGTTTACAAATACATTGATGGTAATGAAATGATGATCAGTTTTAAAATCAAGCTTCCACAGGCGCCACTGGGTGGCCCAGTTGGTTAAGCATCCGACTCTTGATTTTGGCTCTGGTCGTGATCTCAGGGTCATAAGATCAAGCCTGGAGTTGGGCTCCTCGGGGGGCATGGAGCCTGCTTCAGATTCTTTCTCTCTCTCTCTGCCTTTCCCTTTCCCTCTGCCCCTCCCTACTTGTGTTCTCTCTCTCTCAAAAAAAAAAAATATATATATATATATTATTATTATTCCTAGTAATAATTAATAATAAATAAAATCAAGCTTCCACAGTCCTAGTGACATAATGAAGCCATAAGCCTATCACTAAGTTAGTGACAGAGCCCAAACAAGAACGTGGGTCTCTTGACAGCCATCCCACAGCTTTCCTACTCTCCAACACCCTGTAATGTGTGCACACTCACACTTGACATGAGGAAGAGGAGAGGGCAGGTGAAAACAAGTAAGTGCCATAAAATGCTATTATATTGCTTCTCTTTCAAAACAGTGAACCGCTTTGTTGTGACCCTGTGCCACATCCTGGAGGATGGGCCTTAGCCCTTATTATGTCTCATAATTATTCAATAAATAAATAACCTTGGCCTTTCATAGAGACCGAGTTTAAATAGATTACAGGGCGGAAAGAAATCAATCCATACAAAGGCAAAACAGCTTTCATTTAAAATCCACTCGATCCTCCTGTTTCTGTGTGTCAGACATTAAAAGCCAGCTCTTCGGTCCCTTTGCGCCCTGTTTCTTGGGGCAGACGCGGCCCGAAGCACCTCCTATGGATACCGCTCTGTCCCGCCACCAGATGGCAGGCTCCGTCGACTTTACTCCTCTGCAGCCTTCCAACTGCGCAGTCTCAGTGCCCGGCTGTGTCTGCTCCAAAGTCGCGCTTGATCATCAGTTACTTGCTCTCATTGGAATTGCTCATGGTCAGAGCACTGCCAGGCACAGAGTCAATATTCAATAAAAAAACAAAGTACATTAATAAAGGCAGAGCCCTCTCTGTGCTGTGATTTCTCCACAACACTGTCCATTTTCCAGACTACTCTGTAATCTGCATTACAGAGCATGAGAGTTTACAGAAGTAAGGCTGTAGCCTTAGCTGCACAGCAAGTGAAAGTCAGAGGCCACATAAAAATTCAAGCCCAGGACCACAGCAATGAGGGTCCTAACCCTGGATGGGAGGAGGGGTCCCAGAGCTGGGTGAGGCTATACCAAAGGGACCCTCCTGCCCTGCTGGGACTGACCCAAGGAAGGCAGCCCCACCCGTGGGGCCAGTAGGGCAGCGGACGGGAGGACTGCTGCTCAAGGCAGCTCATTATCTGAAAATACATACACATCAACATCTGGATCTGGAAAGGCCCTCAGAAATTATCTAAAGATGAGAAAACTGACGCCCAAGAGGGGAAGGGACTTGCCCAAAATCCCACTACTGGAGAGGCCAGAAACCAGATCCTCATGCTCCACACCACGTGTATTTAGGGAAGGGAGACAGCCAAAACGGTGGGCCACACTGAAATTTTTTTAAATCTTTTTCAACCTCTCTATTTTGCAAAATCGAGACAAGCCAACCTGTGTAGGACCAGAAAGAAAAAAAAAGGACCAAAATTAAATGCAATCTGATGATGGTACAAAAGGGACTTAAGGCATTAAATAGCTTCTAAGAGCCTTTGGAAGCTCTCAGATCTATCTCCCCTTCACTTATCGACACTGCATGAAGCAGAACCAATACGTGAGAATGACAGTGGGGGAGGGAACCCCGAGAGTTTCAGAGGCTAGTGGTTACAGTTCCTGTTCTCACCACCAGAGGGCGCGGCCGGCCTATTTTTCCCCGCTTCAGCCGGTGGCGAAATTGCCCACCGCTCTCCCACCGTGTGGCTCTTCCCAGGGCCAAGATGACCACTCTTGCCACTTTTTATTTTATAGGAGGCAATTTTCAACAGCCTTTGGAAGAGTGAAACAGAAACCTGGAAAAATATGAATTTGGATGTAAATCTCACGTCATACCGCAGATGAAACTGTACATAGTTTGGGGGTGGAGGAGAGGAAGAGAAACATATTTATCCCAGTTTTTGTAAAGGAAATCAATTCCTGACTGTTTCAGAGATGAAAACATTAGAAAAGATAAGTTGTTGAGATGTATCAATTGGAGGTGAAGGATTTTTTTTTAAGAATTTATTTATTTATTTGAGAGAGAAAGCCTGACAGCCCAGGAGACCAGGGGTGTGGGGGAGGGGCAGAGGGAGAGGGAGAAGCAAACTCCCTGCTGAGCAGGGAGCCCCAAGCGGGGCTCCATCCCAGGACCGGGAGACCATGACCTGAGCTGAAGGTAGATACTCTACAGGACTGAGCCACCCAGGCGCCCCCTGGGGTTTTTTAAATCGTACACAAAATGTATATAAAAGGGAAAAAACTAGTTTAGAAAACAAGGGGCAGGTAAAACAAATACAATGGCAAGTCTGTGAATTGAACAGCCCTGAAAAGTTACAGACGTGAATGTAACTTAGTAGGCGATGTGTGACTTACTAGCAGAATGATATTAGGAAAAGTGTTCAACTTCCGTGACTCATCTGTCAATGGAAAAATAATAATCACACAAGAGGCCAGAGATCAGGCGATGTGGTTGGCACCATGTCCAACACAACACCTGAGTCAAGAGATGTTGGGTACATCTGAATCTATTAGTTAATAATAAGAGTCAAATACAGGAATCAGGTCTATATCCAGATTCTATTTGACAAGAGGTCAGAAGAGACATGTTCCAAGGTACATGGTGAGTGTTTTCTTTCATAACACTTCTAATCGCCAAAACAATCCAGTCAGACGGTTATCTTTTTTTTTAAGTTTGCCAATACCAACAACTAGCTAGAAGATACAACGAAAGAAAAACCCAAAGAAAGAAAAGACCCTATAATAGCAAACAAAAAGTACAATACGTAGAAGTAAACTTAAGGAATGCACAAATACTTACATGAAGGTACAATTGATCCTTAAGCAAGAGGGGGAGGGGAAGGAGGAGGTAAGAGTGTCCTCCCCCACGGCAGTCAAAAATCCCAGTAGAATTTTTGACTTCCCAAAAACTTAACTGCTAATAGCCTCCTGTTGATCCACAGTCTTACCCATTACATAAATGGTTGATGAACACATATTTTATATATTATATGTACTGTGCACCATGTTCTTATAATAAAGTAAGCTAGAGAAAAGATATTATTAAGAAAATGATAAGGAAGAGAAAACATTTACAGTTCTGTATTATCAAAATAAAATGCACATACAGGTGGACCCGTGTGGTTCAAATCTGTGTTGTTCAAAGGTCAACTGTACTTTAAATCTTTGTTGAGGGACCCAAAAGACTTGAACAAATGGGAAGATTCACTGTGTTCTTAGATAAGAAGGTTTGATATGATGAACATGGCAACTTTATAACCTATAAACTGAATGTGATCTTTTAAAAAATATCAAAAAGTTAGGAATCAGACAAGCTAATTTTGAATCTCATAGGAAAACATTTGAAAGTAAGAATCTCATCAGAAATTCTGAAGATGAAGAGTACGGACAAGTAGCCTTTCTGGGTGTTAAACACTCTTACTTAGTCTCAGTAATTAAAACAGTGTGATAATGGAAAAGGACCAGACAGATCACTGAAGTGAAGATACAGACCTAATTAAAATGAGCATTTAGAAATGATAAGGAGGCCATCTAACCAAAGATTATTCAACAGTGTTAGGAAAACTAGAAACTCATCAGAAAAATGATAAGATTGGATCCTTATTTACACACTACACTAGGACAAATTCCAAATGGATCAAACTTTTAAAGATCGTAAGAGGAATCCATAACAGTACTGGAAGAATGCATAGAATCATTATTTTATACTGTGCACCTGTAATAAAGTTCCAGTACTACTATGGACTGAATGTGTGTGCGCCCTCAAAATTTGTATGTTGAAATTCTAACCCCAAGGTGACCATATCTGGAGGTGGGGCCTTTGGAGGTGACTAGGTCATGAGGGTGGAGCCCTCACGAATGGGATCAGTGCCCTTATGAGCATCACGAGAGAGCTTGCTTCTCTCCCTTCTGTTCTTCTGCCGTGTGAGGTTACAGCCAGGAGACAGCTGGCCACAACCTGGGAAGTGGTCTCTCACCAGACACCACATCTGCCCATCTACCTCCTCCTGACCTTGAACTTGCCAGTCTCCAGGACGTGAGAAAGAAATGTGGTTTAAGCAGCCGGGACTCTAGAATCTTGTTAGAGCAGCCCAAAAGAAGACAGACACCTTTATGAAAATAATAAATGAACTGCACGAAACCAACAATTTCCGCATGCAGAAGTCAAAACTCTTAAGTGCGAACTGGCAACATAATCAGGATATGAACATGGTAAATATGAAAGTTTTAGAGGTTGGAATAAAACTTCTAATTAAAATCTTTTAAAATTTTAATAAGACCTTTGACATTACTTCTCTGAATATATATTTTTCATACCTGTTTTTATATTCCAAACAATCCCAGACATTTCCTGATAGGCTATGTGATGAGATCCTCACGTTTTTTAGAAACCCTGTTCACACCAGAGGGTGCTAAAAATAAACTTACACCATGTTTACAGTTTCGCAAAGATTTGCAACAAAATTTTCCATGAAGACTCTAACAGCCCTTCTTTTCTTTAGTTGACCAATACAATGTTTAGTTTGTAACAGCGAAAATAGATTTCATACCCATACGAAACATTCCCAAATCATGATGCTCTGACTTGTTGAACGTGTACTTCAAAATAATGATGAAGTTCTGCTCATGTGAGAAGAGTCACCATCCGCTGGGTGGGATGCCACTTGAGAGCATGTCAGCTGCAACTGGAGGAAAGCAGCCGGAAAATGCGGAGACAGATCCAAACCCATTTCCCTGCCAGGAGCTCTCATCTGAAGCCTGGCCCTCCCATCCCCCAGACACCTGGCGCTCAGGCACAAGGAACACCGCCTCCTCCGGCAGCCCCGTGGGCGTGCCCCCCCCCCCCCCCGGCTGTAACGGACAGGCCGGGGTCTACAGGACCTGGGGGGGGGGGCATCAGGGGCGGAGTGCCCCCCTGTTGTGCTCTGCATGGTAACACAGAGCAGCCAGCTGGCGCTCAGTCACCCACCGAGTGCACCGGACCTGCTCCCGGGCCCCCCGCCCCGCCGCACCCGGGCGCCCTGAGGGGAGGCCGTGGGCAGCCAGGAGGCACCTGGCTGGGCTCTTGCTGTGTCAGGTTCAGCCCGGAGCCGAAGGCATCCTCCACGTGCCGTGGCACCCCCGTTGGCTGGTGTTTCTGGCTGTTCCAGCTACTGTAACAGAATACCACAGACTGGGTTAGCAGAAGGCTACTGCTCACAGTTCTGGAGGCTGGGAAGTCCAAAATGAAGCTGACGGCAGTTTGGGTGTCTTCCTGATTCACAGCTAGCCCTCCTTGCTGTGTCCGCACGTGAGGAAGGGAGTCGGGGCTCTCTGGGGTCTCTTTTATAAGGACACTGATCCCTCAGGAGGGCTCCACCCTCAGGACGAAGCATTTCCCAAAGACCCCACCTCCTAACACCATCACTGTCTGAGATTAGGTTTTCAGCCTGTGAAATTGGGGGGACACAAACACTCAGACCTCAGTAGATGTGAGCTCTTGGCCTTGGCTGCTCTGAGTTCCGGGCTTGGGTTTTTTTGCTTTCTTTAATTTTCCCCCTATTTCCGACTCCCTCACTTTGTGCATTCCCGCATCATATCCTACTCCTCGGAAGAGGGAGAGGTTTGCATCTGCCTGGCCAGGAAGCCCAAGGTGGACTTTCAGTACAGTCCAAGAGACTTAGCCAGTGCTGGACTCTGTTTCCCTTAGGCCCCACTATGCACAGACTGCCGGGTAGCCAGCGACACTTCCTCTGCTCTTCCAAGGCTCTACCTGTTCTTACCCACCTCCCATCAAGAGCTTGTCTCCAGCCCTTCCGTTCCCTCAGAGACCCATCTTTAACTGTGCCGTGGGGCCCAGAACCCTGGGGCTCAGATGGTCCTTCTGATCTTGACCACACTGATTCCTGTCTGTCTGGTCTTACACCCATGGGTGCCCTCACCCAGAATGGACTCGCACTTCTATCACCCCTCTACTCTTATCTTGCAACACTCCCTGTTGTTTAATTTGGGTGGGAAGGAGTGACTTCTGGCACAATTCCTCCAGGACCACCCCTTCCTTCCAGGAGAGCAGGTGGGATTGGTCCAGACCCACCAGCAGCTGCCACACTTCTTGCCCTTCCTGCTGTAATCATGCCACAGTTCTTGCTTGGGGATACTATATACAGAAACTGGGTTTCAAAAAATGTATTATATAGGGGCGCCTGGGTGGCTCAGTCAGTAAGCATCTGCCTTTGGCTTAGGGCGTGATCCCAGAGTCCTGGGATCGAGCCCCACATCGGGCTCCTCCGCTGGGAGCCTGCTTCTTCCTCTCCCACTCCCACTGCCTGTGTTCCGTCTCTCGCTGGCTCTCTCTCTCTCTCTCTGTCAAATAAATAAAATAAAATCTTTTTAAAAAATGTATTATATAGAAAATGGACACCAATGCCAATCTCAGCTCATAATGCCAACTCCAGACTGGTCTTCCAGATACAAATCAATTCTATCACTTCTGGGGAAGACCTTTGCCATTTGTGTCAAAAATATTGCCCCTATCTCTGGCCTTGGACATTTTCTTCACTCAAAAGCCCTGAACTGGGGCGCCTGGGTGGCTCAGTGGGTTAAGCACCTGCCTTCGGCTCAGGTCATGATCCCAGGGCCCTGGGATTGAGCCCCACATTGGGCTCCCTGCTCAGCGGGGACCCTGCTTCTCCCTCTCCCTCTGCTCCTCCCCCTGCTTGTGTGCTCTCTCTCTCTAATAAATAAATAAATCTTTTAAAAAAGAATGTACAACACCCAAGAGTGAACTATGATATTAAGTAGGGACTCTGGGTGATAATGACCGTTCAGTGTGGCTCCATCGATTGTAACAAATGTATCGGGCTGCTGGAGGAATGTGTTGATCACCAGGGAGGCTGTGAGTGTGGGGGCAGAGCACCTGCGAACTCTCTGTACCTTCCATTCAATTTCGCTGTTCAGATAAAATGCTCTAAATTTTTTTTTTTTTTAGAAGAAGAAGAAGACTGATCTCTACTACTTACCGCAATACAAGAGTAGAGTGAGTCTCCCAGACCATGATGGGGAAGGGAGCAAGATACAAAAAAGCCTGCTTCAAGACTCCGTTTACATGAATTTCAAGGACACACGAAACTACAGCAGAGGTCCTGGCTGTAGTGGGGGTGAGCAATGGCAGGAAAGGAGCGCAGAGACAGGTCTATGTCTGGACCCGGGCATCGTCTACGAGGGTGTACCCATTAGTGAAGGTGCATCGGTCTGTACACGTAAGATTTGTGTGCTCTATGCTAAATTTTAATTTTAAAAAATGTATGTGACACTAAGAAGCGTGCCCACATCTCTCTGCAGGAAAGTGAATCAAACCCAAGCTTTGCTGAGGTCCAGAGAGAAAACTCACAAACTGCGTGGGGCCCCTTCAAAGACAGTGACAAATAACAGAAGTGCCTGGAGAGCAGGGCAAAGCGTTTACAGTTTGGAATGTCCTTTAGGTTATTTTTTCTTCTGTAGGATGGCATATGGTCAAAAGGAGAGCTCCTATCAGATCTCGGATTAAATCATTCACAGTATCAGCCGGATGAAATTTGCAAGAGACTCACAAATTCCCCCATCTCTGACATTTCAACCAAACTCTCATTTTCTCTTCCAGATTTGCTAACAATGCACAGACACTCTTCACCAGTCCCCTGCCCTCCCGGGACCCCATTCCCACCCATCTCCACCTCCCCACACACACACACAATGGGTACTCCCCAGATAAGACTCAGGCTTTCCAACCTGTGGCGCCAGCCTGGGAAAGGCAGACAGAGCGCGGGCCCTGTGGCCCCTCCACCCGCTCCCCCTCAGCCCTTCCCTTCCCTGGCACCAAAACAGATGACTTCATCTGCGGGACCCAGCTCCTATCTGCTGCTCAGCCTCCCCGGGACCGGAGGGGGCGGGAGCCTGGAGGCAGAGGACAGCCGGGGCTGTGGTTACTTTGGCACAGGCTGGAGCTCTGTGGAGTGTCAGCCTCAGCCTTCAAATTGGAAGAGCCCCGACCTCCTTCTGGGGGTTCCTGCAGCCCAGGCCAGCCATGCCCCTGCATGCGGCCCTCTCTCCCGGCCAGCCCCCGCACTCTGCTGTGCTACACTTGGCTACGAGGCAGCTGCAACTGGCAGCCACCACTTAGCCAGGTGCAGAAGGGCTGAAGGAGTCTCCGTTTGTCCCTCGATATGGAAGTTCCATTCCTGGTCCTGAGTCCCCACGCCAAGGCAGACCATTTATTTTTGTCCATGTCGGTAGTCTCAAACCAGCTCAATGTGTGACTAACGCAGCTCGGGAATTAAAGTCCCAGTCACTGTCTGGTTTCCTGCTCCAGAGTCCTGTGAGCCTATGGAGAGACCCGCAGGGAACTCAGGGGGGCTGACCCGGCCCAAGAAAATGGCTGTGTCCTGCCTGGTTGTGTCACTGCGCTGGTATCACTCACTGTCCAGTCTGGTCCAGTGCTTCAGGGATGTTCGTTCCTTCCCCCGCCAGGGTGAGCCTCATGTTGTCACCCACGGAGGACTAGCTCGGGAGCTGGCCTACTGGCTTCCCACGGCCACGTGATCTTAGGCAAAGTAAATTACCTCTCTGACCAGAGCTGCCTCATCTGTAAAATGGGTATATAATTCCTGCTTTCCCAGACCACTGTTGTAACGATCAAATAAATTAATAAATTAGTACTTTATGCTTGGCGTGTAGTAAACAGTAAGTGGGAGGGGCGGTTATTACTAGAGTCTGTCTGGTATCGGTAGTCTCACATGGTGGTCAGCTTCTGCCTTCCTCCCTCAGCCCCCTACAGTCTGTGCCATCTTTTGGGTACACAACTGGGAACTCTATGACCCCCCCCCCCCCCAGGGAGCTCACAGGACCAACGTGGGCCTTATGCTCCCCTGGACTCCATCCTCTCCTTCCAGGCCATGACACACTGATTTCTGGCATCTCAACCGCCTCCTGATTTCAGAAATTGCAAGATGGAGAAGTGGACTTTATCAGGTAGACATTTGTCAAACATCAGGGGGTAATCGCTTCGTGCCTCTTCCCCACCCTGGAGAGAGGGTGCCAATAGGTGGGGAACGTGCTGTCCTAGCAGCTCCCAGCTAAATGCTGTCCCCCAGGGCCTTCTCTCTCGCTTTCCATTCACTTCCTATGACTTTCTGGAAGCACCAGGCCAGTTTGCTCTCTTGAACCCTTGTGCAGCCCCTGAGTGTCCCTTGTTGGCCAGGAGTCATCTTCAGGGTAAACTCACACCTCCCTCCTGGAGGCTGGACGTGGACAGGTGGGCAGGTGGGCAGGGGGCAGGAAGGGCCCAGGACAGTATTCCCATCCCAGATTTCACATTCTTACCCTCTCCTAAATCGCTCTAATAACTTCCTGCATTTTTATGAGGCTTTCATCTCTCCATTCCCTGATTTTAACAGACCTTATCTCCCCCACAACAGCTCCATCTGGACCTTCTGGTTCTGGTTCTGGACAGCGGGCCCTATATCCATCTGGCTGCTCTAAGAAAAGAGGTTTGATCCTTCCTGTAGCCCAGCAGGGCAGGGGCACATGGGGCTGGACTCCAGAGGCCCGATAGCCCACCTGTTGGGGTGAGAACGGTGCAGAGCCTCCAGCTAATCCTACCGAGGGTCTGCCACGTGCTGGGCACTGTGTGAGCACTGGGAACACCCAGCACTTAAACTCCATTCCCCTCCCCTCCGGATAGTAAGACCCTCCAGGACCACAGTCTTCAGCGACACAGCATTTCTTAATTATAATAATGAGTATCATCGGGAGTGCTGGTCAACAGAAAGTGGCACTTTGCTGGGAACCACGAAAACTGAAATGATATTTTATGGGGCCTTTGGACTCCAAGACTCAGAATACTTTAAAACCAGGACCCCAAAATATTCCAGCTATTCTCCTTGACTCTCACCTCTCATTTCAAACCTCACATGTAGCCCAAACCTCTTCTTGATCCAACTCCAAATCCTTGCCTCAGTTCTGCGCTTCGGCTCCACTCCTGCTGTTGGCCCCATTGTTTGCATGGGGTTTTCCCAGCATTTGATATTTCACCCCAAATCTTTTACAGAATTCTACCTTGGACCCACCTTTCTGAATCTCCCCAGTCTGGACAGGCTCCTGTAGGACAGTCCCAAGTAACATCCCCTCACATCGGAGCCCGAGGCCCCAATTACATGGCTGTGACTGTGGTTAGGCTATCGATGTTCCGTAAGAAAGGGAAAAAGTTGAGGGTCTGGGGTCTCAACACAACTGGAGAGCCAAAGACTCAAACTGTTTCAGTGGAAAATTCTAGTAGCTTCATCAACCAGTGCTGGAAATATTAGGCCTATATACATGCAACCAAACCCTAAACCTGCCTTCCGGACAAGTTAGCCCTCAAGCCCACCCTTAATGTTTCTTTCTCTCTTTTTAACCATATTGCACCTGGATGCTCACATTGGGGGCTGAGTAGGGCATAAATGTGACTTGCCCTGCCTCCCCCTCCCCAAGGATGCACAAAGGGCCTGAGCCCCGCAAGAATGCCCTGGAGAGCATCTGGCCTCCTCTACCCCAGGGGCACTATCATGTAGCACCAGCTTGCAAGCTCCCATGGACACGGTCCATGCCCGGGCCCAGAGTTCTCAAGTCCAGAGACCTGGGTTCTTCCCTTCCCGGCTTTGCAACCTGGGGTGAGTCACTGAACCTTTGTAGGCTCCGTTTCCTCCCTTGTAAGCCCTGCTCCACCGCCCTCCCAAGTCGTGAGGACCAACAGAGGTCACTGGTAGGAGACACCGGCTACCCGAACAGAGTCTCAGAGGATCTGTCAGGCCTCTCCTCCCCAGCCCTGAATATGGGGACATGGAGCAGTCTATTCCTTTGGCCTCCGACCAGTATGGAGCTGCCACCATCTTGAAGAAGCAGCCTCCCCACCCCCCGTCACTGCTGGTCTCCTTTGTGCCCTTCTTCATGCCTTTACATGACATCTAGAAGAGACCCAGAATGGATCCCACGAGCTGCCTACCCCAGCAGCACCAAGACCATAAACGTTAGGCGCGGCAGAGAGGAACACAAGGAACAACAGCTACACTAATTTTAGAATTCCCACTGGGGAGACAGGGTCTAGGATTACAACCCTAGAGGGATCCGGGACACTCCACCAGACCATGAGGGCCCTCCTCAAGGGCAGAAATGGGAACTTACCGCTTTTGGTATGCTCTAGGACTAGCAGAGTACCTGGCACTCACTAAACTACGGCAAAAGGATGTCACAGTGTAGACCTGAGAGGTATAGGGCAGGAGGGGACACTGGCAGGAGAGGGAAGCCTTGTTATTGGGGCATCCCACCCAGAGCGCCGTGGGTAGAAAAGAAGGAAGGAGGTTTACAAACTTGGCGGACATCCGCCTCAAGCTGAGCCACATTGCCGTCCTGCCTTCCAGGCCACAGTGATCACATTGGCCCCTGCGGTTGCTCTCATTACTCTGATTTGCTGCCTCCATCCCCAGCAATTCTAGCCACCAGCGTATCCCCAGCAACTCCGCGATCATGGGCTTGACCCTGCTTCCTAGGTCTGTCACGGTCTACCCCTCCGATCAGCCCGGAGCTGTTCACCCCATCCCTGTCCTGGGCTCGGCCACAGCCACAGCCCGCGGAGGCCGAGGCTTCTCAGGAGGGGCAGGGGAGGGCAGTGGAGAAGCTGTCAGGCTGGGTTTTATTGTCCAGATCTGGGAGGCCACTTATCTGGGACACCCACACCGGGAAGTGAGATAGACCGGCAGCACTTTTCCCACCAATATTCTTATCTTGACTGGAAAGAAGACCGTTTGTATGTGAAGACATGTGTTTTTGCAAACTCCCGTGTATGTCTTTTGAGTGTTTTTCCCTCCATGACTTCTAACCATATGGATTATGTTTGTGTAATTTTATGACTTGAGTATGAAGTAGGAGTCTGGGAAGCACGTCTGTGTTTGATGTGCTGGAGAAGGAGACGCCCCAAAGGGAGCCGAGAGGTGGGAGATACTAAAGGAGTAAAATGACAGCAGGGGAACACATTTAACAGATTGAAAACGGCCCATTTTGGTGAAAGACTGAAAAACATGGGTATTTTCATACCGTGATTAGGTAACTTGTACAGTGATATAGCCCTTTTGGAGAGCAATCTCCAAATGTAAAAATGTTGAAAAGTTCAATTTGTCTTCTCGTCACTGGTAAATCTGCTTTCCGTATCTACCCAAGAGAAATACTTGCGTATATACACAAAGAGATGAACAGAAATGTTCATTGCTGAATGATTGTAGTAGCAAAAATTAGAAACAACATAAATGTCAATTGACGGGAGGGTGGTTAAACATATTACAGTTGGTATGTCAATACTCTGGGACGCTAGGTATCAGAAAGAACAAGAAAAATCGTCATACCAAAAGATTCCCCCAAATATGTAAGTTTATTTTTTTTAAGATTTATTTATTTATTTATTTGACAGAGAGAGAGCGAGAGAGCACAAGCAAGGGGAGTGGCAGGCAGAGGGAGAAGCAGGCTCCCCACAGAGCAAGGAGCCCGATGTGGGGATCCATCCCAGGATCCTGGGATCATGACCTGAGCTGAAGGCAAAAGCTTAGCCTACTGAGCCACCCAGGTGCCCCCCGAAATATGTAAGTTTAAAAAAATAACAAGTTGCAGAATTTATATGGATTATACTACACAAAGTACAAAAAAAGAAATATATACTTCTAGAAAGAGAGATATAGATATCTATATCTATATTCTTGTATATGTATTTGTATATTCACTATATGTTTTATCATATAGATCCATATTCATATTCATATATTCTCATATATATCCATATATTTGAGAGACAGAGAATGGAAAGAAAGAGAGAAAGGCCCAGATGGTGAACACACCACATGACCACAGCGGTTCTTCTAAATACAGCTGGAATTAAAGGCGGGGAAATGACCTGCTTAATGCACATTACCAGAATTCTCCTATAATGGAAGGCTATTTCTGTACAATGTGTGTGATGATAAATACTTTTAAATTTTTTTAAAGAAATTAGCAACATGAGAATCCACCCACCATAGACCCTATGATCTAAACAAAAACAGGAAAGACAATGAACATCTTGTTTTCTGTGGCAAACCTGTGATTCCGCCTGGTGCTCAGCCCCCTGGTGAGGTGGAGGAAGGAGCGGGAGCAGGAGGAAGCAGCCAGGGGGACCGCAGCTCAGTCACCACCACAGCCTGGCCTTCCAAGTGGACGCCGTGGAGGAGGGGTTATTTTCACCTGTGTTGTTCTGGAAAGGAGCTACCACTGCAGAGAACCCAGGGAGGGTGGCCGAAAGTTTTTTCCATTAGAGTTAGAGCCCGAAAATGGTTCAATGTGGGCCAGTCTTTTTTTCCTTTCCTTTATTTTATCAATACAGAAACTGAGGCTGGGGGCACCTGGGTGGCACAGCGGTTGGGCGTCTGCCTTCGGCTCAGGGCGTGATCCCGGCGTTCTGGGATCGAGCCCCACATCAGGCTCCTCTGCTATGAGCCTGCTTCTTCCTCTCCCACTCCCCCTGCTTGTGTTCCCTCTCTCGCTGGCTGTCTCTATCTCTGTCAAATAAATAAATAAAATCTTTAAAAAAAAAAAAGAAAGAAAGAAAGAAACTGAGGCTGGACATGTAGAGCACATATCCCTGCAGGTTGCAATTCTTTCTTCTCCTCTCTCCAGGCAGTGGGAGAGAAAGGGGGATTCAGTGTGTAGACAGCAATTTAGATGTTCGCCCCCCCCCCCACCCAAGGGGAAATAAAGGCAATGCTCTCAAACAAGCACACTCCATACTGCTAACGTAATCCAAAATCTCACGACCTGGGGAGATGGGAGCCAGGGAGCCTCGGACCCAGGGGTGAAGACTGAAGATCTCAGGTTTTACTGATCCTCTCCCCAAACATCTTTGCCCAAGCTGGAACCTCTACTCGCAAGGGAGGCACCAAGGCGGAGCAAAACGAGTAAAGAAGAAATCGTCCCTACTTCTGCCCCTCAGGTCCAAAGCAGTTGCCTCACATCATAGTTGGCTGGGTACAACATTCTGAGTCACCAGCCATTTTCCTTCAGGACCTAAGTCCACTGTCTTCCGGCTTTTGCAGCTGTTGAAAAGTCTGCTCTCAGTCTAATTGCCATGCGTTGGTATATTAATCCATCTTTTCTCTCTGGTTTCTTTAGAAATGGCTCTCCTTATCTTTGATGTTTTACAGTGTGTCTTGGAATGGACTGTTCTTAATCCTGTGTTTATTGAGTCTACCTATACTTGTCTTTCATTAATTCTGGAAAGTTCTCTGATATTATCCCTTCAAATATTGCCCCTTCAAATGATGCATCCTTTGTATTGCCTCCTTTTGTCTTAGTTTGAATTCCCTGACACAGAGCCTGAGCAAAGAACTTAAGTGCAAGTCGTTTATTCAGGAAGCGAGATCCCAGTGCCCATGAGGAGTGAGCTATGGAAAGTGAAATGGGAAAGTCAATAAAGTTTGCAACATGGAGCTGATTACCACTGTAACTAACTAGGACTCTCAGTCCTGGAGAGAATTCTCTGGCGAACTTTGCAGTGTATGCCTCGGATTGTTCCAACAAAGGACAATTGAATTGAGACATTTATTTGCTCGCTCCTATCCTCCGCTGGTTGAGGGCTGTTTCCAGAAGTTTGAACACCTTTGAACTGAGCTGTGTTGCTGTGTAAGCTGAGTTGGCTTTTGCAATGCTGGCGAAAAGCGGTGTCAGAACAGAGACACAGTGCGGCATGTGGTTATGAGGGGTCGCTGGCATTGCGCATTTAGCCACCAAGACCCCGCTAAGTCAGGTGGGGCGAAAGGATTAGCACAAGGAACCACCAACGTGAACTTGGAATTTATCGTGAAACTTCTCGTTCCAGCTTTCAGGTCTCATAACCTCACTATGTTCTGTATCTCTTTTTTATTCTGGGCTTCATTTGTGGTTGTTTTTGCAGATCTATGTTCTCATTTGCTAATTTTCTCTTTAGCCGTATCTAGACTGCTGTTCTTCTAGGCAACAGTATGTTATGTTCTTACAGC
This sequence comes from Ursus americanus, assembly GCF_024610735.1. Classification (NCBI taxonomy): domain Eukaryota; kingdom Metazoa; phylum Chordata; class Mammalia; order Carnivora; family Ursidae; genus Ursus; species Ursus americanus. The sequence continues at coordinate 61,362,105 of NC_142139.1, forward strand.
TTCTAGTTCCTTCATCTCTAACATATCTGTTTATTTTCTTTCCGATTGCTTCATTGTCTCAACTCTTGGGGTAGTAATCCTGCTGCCCATCATGTCTGCTGACTCTCTTTCATGATAGGCTATTTTCCTACGTTTTGTAATTTATTACTGTGAACCTATCTTCAGTGGGTCTATACCCCCTCCCACCCCATCTCGATGCTCTCCTGTGGGAACCACATACTACTTTGGGAAGAGGATTATTCCTCCAAGCAGTATTTTATTGGATTCTGCCAAACACTCCAGGGGCATCATAAACTCGGGACCAATATTTTTTTATTATGGTAAAATATACATGACATAAAAATGACCATTTTTAACCACTTTTAAGTGTACCATTTAGTGGCATTAAGTACACTCAACTTTGTTGTGCAACCATCACCACCATTCATCTCCAGAACTTCTCCATCCCAAACGGAAACTCTATACCCCCTGAACCCTAACTCCCCACTCTCTCCTAGCTCAGTTCCTGATAACCACCTTTCTATGAATTCGACTATGTCTCCATGAATTTGGCTATTCTTGGAACCTCATGTAGGTGAAGTCCTTTTGTGACTGGCTTATATCACTTTGCATATCTTCAAGGTTCATCCATGTTGTAGCACGTACCCGAATTTCATTCCTTGTACACCTAAAGCAAATACATTATATCAGTTATTTGTCAATTTTGAAAATAAATAAAAAGAATTGCATTCCTTCTTAAGGCCAAATAATATTCCATTGAAGCCATATTTTGTATATCCATTCATCCATGGACGGACATTTGGGTTGTTTGCAACCAATTTTAAAAAGTGAATTTCTCAGCTGGAGTTTTGGGTTATCCTGGCAGATGGGTTTCCCACCTAGATCCCCAGGCATACAAAGTCTCCCTCACCAGTGGGAAGGGGTTATCTAGCCCCCTTGCACTGAGCATGTGGCGTTTCAAGGGCCCCAACTTAATGCAGGGATCTCAAGTCCAACTTCCCTTCTTTACAGGCCCAGGGCCTCATCCTATGTCCCTATGAGAATGTAAAACCAAGCCTCTAGCCAAAAGGACCCATTTCCTGCTAAGAATCCACCCCACCCAGACTCCAGAGCCCACAGTATCAGCTCTCACACTAACTACCCTCGTTTTCAATTCCCTCTTCATTCCCAGAACCCCAGGATTGCCCCTTTCTTGCTTTGAAGAAGTGGTTTTTCCCCCTTGGCTCATATCAGAATCAACTGAAGACATTTTTTTAAAAATCCCAGGACACAACCCAGACCAATCACCTCAAATCTCTGGTAACCAAAAGCAAGTTTATGTAAATAAAAATATATTATGTACATAACCATATACCAGGTACCTGGATATGTAAAAAATTATGAAGGAAAACCCAAACTGTCAAAATAGGGTGAGCCCTGCTCTAGCCCTGCTGCCTCTGTTAGGCAGATTCTGGATTATGGTCCCAATCGGGTTAACTGCCTAATGGGCAGTTGTGGTCTGTGATCATTCCAAGGCTTTAACCTTAATCTGGAAATAATATTGATTGTCAATTTTAACTATCAGCCTCCTACCTGGGATCTTCCTTGCAACGCCTAGATTCAGTGCCATTGACATTCTAATGTCCCAGGACACATCTTCTTATGGGGAATAGACCATTTTTCAACCACAGCAAAGAAGTGAGTCTGTCCAGTATCACGCCAGCAAATGGATGTGTCATCCTCATCCTGTCACCTCTGTCGAGGAGCCCCATTCCTCTTCAGCCCACATGTGAGTCTTCGGATGCGATTCATTACTTGCATCAACTCCAGTAAACCTATTAATGATAGTTAGCCAGCAAGGATGTAGCCAGCAAGGATGAATAACTTATGCTATAAGGGACAAGAACCTGAACCCCAAATTTTACATTCTTATTTTTTATTATCCTTACATAAATGTAAGTACACAATGTATAATGAACAGAGAACTTATACTATATAACTAATGTATAGAATAATATATACTCTATAATGAATACATAATAAATATAATCATTGTTACTTTTATTATAAACTATTTTAAGCAAGGAGATAGGTGCAGAAAACCAGACTCCAATATTACTACCTCCAAGATTTATTTTTTTTAAGATTTTATTTATTTATTTGACAGAGAGAGAAAGATACAGCCATTGAGAGAGGGAACACAAGCAGGGGGAATGGGAGAGGAAGAAGCAGGCTCCCAGCGGAGAAACTCGATGCAGGGCTCGATCCCAGGACTCTGGGATCACGCCCTGGGCCGAAGGCAGACGCTTAACGACTGAGCCACCCAGGTGCCCCCTACCTCCAAGATTTAATAGGTGTTAATACTTCGCCATATTGGTTTCAGATCTCTTTAAGAGAAAAAAATAATCATTACAGGCAGAGTTAAATCTTTATCCTGCACTCCATCCTACCCTCCCCAGAGGTAACTAACTCAAAGTTATGTTTATCATTTGCAAGCATATTTTATACTTTCTCTACATGTGTGTACATTCATAAATAATATATAGAACTGCATATGTTTAAAATGTTTACATAAATTAAATCGTATTGAAATGAAGGGGTGACTGATTACCGCCGGTGCACGCAACATCTGCACTTTCCAGTAGATGTCACTAGCGTTCCAGTCAAGGGGGATCCTGGGGTTTAGGGTTTGGTGTGTTGTTTTCGTGTTTTGTTTTGTTTTGTTTTGTTTTTCTGTTCTCAGTGACAGGTTTGGGATTTCCTGCTGTGGAAAGTTTAACTCTCATCTGCAGTTTGTCTACATGCAAGATACTGGAGCTTTATTTTTCAAAACTTAAGAGCCATCCCGTAAGCAGGGAGACTTCAGAGGATTGCTTTCAGTCCTCTCCCTAGATGGAAGGCTCATAAAAGCGGGGTGTGGACAAAGGCATGAGCAGAGAAGAGGGGATCCACATTCTAGTCCCAGCTCCTCAACTAAGCAGCTGTGCCAACTTCCCTGGGCCTCAGGGCTCCCCTCTGTAGAATACAGGAGCTGGACCCCTTCAGAGACAGCAAATCCTGGCATCTCACATGCCGACTGTGGTCCTTTGATGGTGGTTCCCTGGGGCCTGCTCTGGGCAGAAAAAAAAAAGGTTCCATAATCTACAAGCGATAGATGGGAACTGGCAGCGCGCATGCCCGGTGTTAGCCAACCCCGAAAGACAATCTCCGAATGGAAGCCCCCCCCCCCCCCCAGCTCTAAATCTGCCTCTTGCCCTCCCTGCGTGGCTGTGTAGCAGGCCCCAGAGATCGGCAGGGCTGGGGCCACGACCATCATTCTGTCTGGGTAACACACAGATTTCACTTCATTTCCTAAGTGGGCGTGGCTTGTTTGAAGTCCCAGGAAGTCTTATTGGCCACAGGTCACTAAGTCATAGGTGGCCAATTCAGGGTCAAAGGGCACAGAAGTTGAGAAACCGGACTGCGGGCAAGCCTTGGCTTTTCCTGAGAACACCAGGCAGATGAATCCTGGCTATCCCCGATCCATAGCAGGGCCCTGGGCGCAAACATCTCCTTCTTCCCCACTCACTAAAGCTTGCCAACAGATACTGTAAATCTGACGAAATCAGAAAGAGTCCAGGGAAGGAAGTGCTACCAGTTTGATACTTTTCCAGGAGTTAAGGGTGGCCAGTGTCCCCCCATGAGACATCTGTGTGTCCTAACAGCTCAGGTCTGGAGGCCAGGGCATGGACCAACAGTGTGGGCCACGAGCCCCAGGAGGTCTGGGTCCCCCTCTGGCAGGCAGGCTCCAGGGTGCTCGGAGCAGACTCTCAGTCCACGTTCCTCCTGCTGGCCCCTCCCTGACCTGCCCTCTCTCTGGCCTCAGGGCCCTGGGGGAGGCCCGAAGAGGCCGTGGGAGTTTGGCTACCATTATCCGGCCCTTATCTGAGCCCACTTAGTTCAATGACTAGGAGCCGACCTGAGGGTCACGCCTGTCTCCAGAGAGCCAGTGCTATCTCGGTGACCTGTGGAAACCTTGGCATGAGCTCATGTTTTCTGACGAAAGAGAGGACCCCTGCCATATCGCTGCCCTGTGCCCCCACCCCCAGTGTCTGGCATGAGCCCGGTGAAGGCTCCACCATTACTCACTGAAATAGCAACACTGATAACTCCTGCAGACAGAAATACATTGATGAATTCCCATTCAGAAAAGCACCTCCTGCCTCCCTCCCCTCTGCCTTCCTGCAGTGCTGCTAGAATGGACACTCAGGCACACATCAGGCCCTGTGTCAGACACAGCCTCAAAGCTCTCACTACCCCCATACCCCCACTGTGTAGATACGGTGTCACCGTGAACCCCTAGAAAAGTCTGCATCCTAGAATTTGTGCTAAAACATAATTTCTCTTCTTTTCAAGAAAATGCTGTAAATACAGCAACCTTGTACTCATCTATATGTTGCAACATCTGACAGCCCCTGACAAACTCTTGGCTGCGCAATATAAATGGGCTCAGTCAAATTGGTTTGGGTAGGCTTGATAGAATACAGGACTAGGAAGCAGGTCACCCAGCTGCTGGCCCTGACTCGACTCCCTAGGGGAGCGTGGGCAGGATAGTGTTCCTTCTCTGGAACATATAGAGTTACTTTATACAGTCTTAAATCTTTGTCTGTTAGCAGGAGCATTTTGCGCATTTATATTTAATGTAAGTACTGACATATTTGAGTTTAAGTCTACCATTTTTGTGACTTTCTTTTGTCGTGGCTGCCCTACGTTGGCTTTTCCTCTCTCTTCTTGCCATCACTTAACTTGATTAATTCCACCATGATTTTTTCCCTTCTACTACCTTGGAAGTCATAAGCCCTATTTTTATCATAATAACCCCAGAAATCATCACATGTAAAGTTAACTTCTTATCAGAGTCTAAGGTTGAATAAATGTTTATCCCATTCCCAGACAATATAACGAGCTATAGCACTTTAATTCCACTTACCCTTCCAACTTATATGCTATTGCTATATATTTTAGTTTTTCCAGTTTTTTTTAAATCCCACAAATTATTATTGTTGTTGTTTCATACTATATTTGGTACAAAATTTAAATTTACCCATACATTTACTCATTTTCTTTGATCTCTATTCCTGTATCTCAGTCTTGCCATCTGGGATTGTTTCACTGTCTGCCTGGAGCACATCCTATATAATTCCTTTACATGGCTATTAATATTGGAAAAGTCCTCTGCTTTTATCTGAAAATAAAGACACCTGTTTATTTTGCTCTTATTCCTTTAAAAAATTGTCACTATATAGAATTTTAGACTAACAGTTATTTTCTTTCAGCACATTGAAAATATTTCATTACCTTCTAAATTCCATTATTATTGGTGTTGTCATTCCCCCTCCAGCTACTTTTGATTCTTTTCTTTGTCTTTAGTTTTCTGCAGTTTTACTAAGATATGGCTAGTGTTTCTTTACTCCCCTGTGGATTTATACTATTATCCTTGAATCTGTGGATTGAGGTCTTTTATCAATTCTGGAAAATTTGTAACTATTATTCCTCAATATAGTCTCTATTCTATTCTCCCATCTCCTCTAGGATTCTAACTAAACATGTTAGACTCTTTAAAAAAAAAAAAGATTTTCTTATTAGACAGACAGAGAGAGAGAGAGCCCAGTAGGGAGAGCAGCAAGCAGAGGGAGAAAGGCTCCCTGCTGAACAGTGAGCCAATGTGGGGCTTGATCGCAGGACCATGGGATCATGACCTGAGCTCAACGACTGAACCACCCAGGCACCCCTATGTTAGACTCTTTTATTCTATCTTCTATATCTCTTTTCTTTTCTTCTCTGTTTTCTATTGTTTTTGTCTCTCTGTGTTGCAATCCAAGAGATATTTTTCTGGCTAATTTCCTATTCACTAATTCTCTCTTTAGTTGTGTCTCATCTGCTATTTAAGCCAGCCAGCCATTGAACTTTTAAAGTTTTGGTTAGTGCACATTTTATTTCTAAAAGTTTTATTTGGTTTCTTTTAAGACCTCTTATGTCACTTTGGAGAGTTACCTGCATATATTTTCAAGCTTCTCTTTTATTTCTTTAAGCATACTAACTACATTTTTTTTGTGGGGACATGCTTGAATTAATCAGACAGAGAGGGGATCTCTTTCTGCTTATTCCAATAATCAAAGTACTTGTAGATCTACTTCTGTTGTCTGTTCTTTCTGCTTGTTCTTCTCATGGTAGCTTGTTTTCTTTTGGTTATCTTTTATTGTGAGTTATCTTTTATTGTGAGATAAATAAATAAAATCTTAAAAAAAAAAAAAAGATACCTTTCTCCAAAGAGGATTTTGCTTGTTTCTATGAGGTGCCTAGGGGCTGTGCACCTCAAGAGCTTCCTTAAACCAAGTTCAAAGCTTTAGGTTCCTCGGTCCAGCCAGGTAATGAGAACTGCAATTGCTAATCCTCAGTAGGAAAGGTGTATATCTGGTTCACCCTTACTCTAGGGATGTAGCCTTTTGTTTTTTGTTTTGTTTTTTTAAAGACTTTATTTATTTATTTATTTATTTATTTATTTATTTATTTATTTATTTGACAGAGAGAGATACAGCCAGCGAGAGAGGGAACACAAGCAGGGGGAGTGGGAGAGGAAGAAGCAGGCTCCTAGCAGAGGAGCCTGATGCAGGGCTCGATCCCAGAATGCCGGGATCACGCCCTGAGCTGAAGGCAGACACTTAACGACTGAGCCACCCAGGCGCCCCGGAATGTAGCCCTTTGTGATGCCAGCATATTGTGGGAGAAATTTTCTGTTAGACTTCCCAAATTACATGAGCTTGGACTTTTGTTTCTGTCCCCTATCATCCAATCCATGAAGCTGTCAAAGGAAAATCCAAATTTGCCGGCATCAGTAAATGCTCTCAAAGCAAAAGTGGTTTCTAGATTCTGCTTTCTTCTCTAGATACTTGTTTACACTTGCTTACACTCCAATTTTGACCAGTTAATTTGGTACTGTTAAGTCCATACTTAAATGCTTTTAAGATCTTTTTTTTTTAGTTTCATAATTTCTTGTTTTCAGTAGGCTCTTTGGTCAGATAATCTAACCTATCATGTCCTGATCTCTTGAGCTTTTTTACATTTCTTTAACTAATGGTTTAGTGGTTTCCCTCAACCAAATAACATTCTGTCTCAGAGGAATAATGACAGATAACTGCTTGCAGCTTTGAAAGGACAGTTTTTGCGACTTCTACCAAGATGTTTAAAACTAAAAGTGTTGTATTTTAATCTTTAACTCATCTGGCTAATATCATTCTCATAGTTTTTTTTTTAATGTTATTGAATATGTATCTATACTGGTTACCTATTTTCCCATAACACAGGGACTTAAAATAACATATATTTATTATCTTACAGTTTCTGTTGTTTGGAATCCAGGAATAGCTTGTCTGAGTCCTCTGCTTCAAGTTCTCTCAGAATGCTGCAATCAAGATCTCAGTCAGAGCTAGGGACTCATCTGAAGGCTCAACTGGAGAAGCTCATTTATGTGGTTTTTTAGCAGAATTCAATTCCTTTTGAAATGATGGACTAAAAGCCTCAGTTCCCAACTGGCTGTTGGCTAAAGGCTGTCCTCATTTCCTGGCCGTGTGGGCCTTCCAGACTTATTTTGCCAAAGCCAGCAAGGACAAGTCAGCTCGCGAGACAGCAGTCAAAATCTTTCAATTAGTGACATTCAGTTAGTGATAAGCAAGTTACTCACAGAGAGGGGATTACAGAGGTGTGAATACCGGGAAGCAGGGGTTAATGGAGACCTTCTCAGAGGCTGTCTACGGCAACATTATCTCGGCAGGCTTTCGTGTGTGGACACAGGCATGGCCCCAGGAAGTTCTAGTGCAACACTTCCTCTTCATCTAGAAAACGTTTTGCTCCAAAACCCATACTTGCAAGTCGGCCAGACAGATGAGAATCCTGGCTCCATCACAAAGTAGTGGAGCGACCTTGAACAATTACTTAACTTCCCTGTACCTTAGTTTCCTAATCTATAAACTGGGGTAATAGATATCCTCAAGGAGCTTATGCAGTTTAGTATTTAGCCAGCATGCCAACCAGTTCTTGAAACACTAAAATACTTCCAACATGTGTGGTAAAATACCTGTTTTCCTGAGCCTGCTGGAGGTCCCTTGGCCACCCCATTATTCCTGATATTTTCTTCAGGAATTTCTTGAACCCTGCATAATTCAGCAATTACAGGACTAACATCCGGCCCAACAGCAGGCCCCCAGGACCAAGCTCCAGTGCCACACAGGCCACTTTCTAGCCTGTCCCATCCTGAATGTAAAATGTTTTTAAAAATATCGCCCTTGATTGTAGGTACTGTGTAAGTGCTGAGGTCTCAAAGTGCATACTCAATAAACAGAACCCCACTTTCCTGCTTGTATTATGAACATTTTTGAGAAATAAAATAAACAAGTAAAAAGGGAGATGGTGCTCTGAATGTACTCACCAAGTTGGTCTGTTAATGGAACCCCAAATGAGATGGACTTGCCTGTCCCATCCCAGCCAGCGGTGGGCCAGGGCAGGCCCAGAGGACACCAAAGGAAAACCTCTCCTTGTAGAAACCAGGTATGGTTCAAAAACAGCGTTCTTGCTTCCCAAGACCATGCAGGTAAACTGCTTGGCACAGCTTAGAGCGTGATGTCGAGAAAGCAGCTTTCTCATCTGCACTTGGAGGAGAGGGTCTACCCCAGCTCTGACTCTGCCAATGTCACTAGAGCCTGACTGCCTGGGTTCAAATCCCAGCCCCACCAGAGACTAACCACGTGGCTTGGGCCAGGTTTTTCCGTATGAGTCAGACTACCTGGTTGGAATCCCGATCTGCTACTCCACCGCTCTGGCCTTAGGTGATTTGTTGACCCTCTCTTGGCCCCCATTTCCTATCTGGGCTCCTGTTAGGGTTTTCATGGAGATCAAATGAGTTCACCAATGTACAGAGCTTAGAACAGTATCTGCTCATACTGAGTATTCAAGAAATAGAAGCCACTATTATTAAATAAATAATTCAAATAAAGTACTGGGCACTTCATAAGGGCCCAATTATAGTTATGAATCATGCCTCAGTTGACTCATCTGCAGAGTGAGAATAACAATATCTACTTCAAAATACGTGAGAAAATGCTGAATGGAATGCTCCATGCAAGTTAGTCAACTTCATTTATGTGTTCCATTTTACAAACATCTTTTATCTCTCCCCCAAGTGATGGTGAGCCTGGAAAGATGAGGGCAGTTATAAAACCAGAGAACCTATCACAAATGGGGTCCAGGAGCCAGAAGAGCAGTGGGGGATGGGAGCTAAGTCCACCGCTTTTCAGCTTCACCTCCTGGCAGCCACCAGCCAGCTCTGTCACACAGACCCCTTCAACAGGGACCTTCGAGGGCAGATGTGGAAAGAGTGTTTTTTACAACTGAAGAGGCCAGAGGCTTTGACCACAGAGCTGCAAGAGGCCATGGAGAGCCCCTGGTCCAAACCCAGCAGCCCCACGCCGTTATGGAATGCACCAGCTGACGCACAGCCCGGGTCCTCTCTGCACCAGCTGTGTCAATATTTGTCACCGGGAGAAGGCTGTATAAGGGGGCAAGATGCTGGTGAGAAGGCACAGACAGAACCCAGGAAAACCCAAGACTGGGCTCAGCCCTGGAAGTCAAGTTGCCTCTCTGAGCCTCAGTTTCTCCATCTGTAATGAACATACTGTCCTTGGCCCGCCTACCTCCCCAATGGGCTGAACCTCGTCCCAGATGGTAACTTGGAACTCTTTGTATCTAAAGCATTTCACAAATATGGGTCAGGCACTCCCCCAGCTCCCTGGCTCCTCCCTTCCAACACAGGCAGCAGGCACAACCCTCCTTGGCCTCTAGAGATTGCATGAAAAATCCTGGCCAAATCCAAGTCCTGCCCCCATTTTCACCCCACAAGCATGCCCTCTCATGGCACCCTCCTTCACCATTAGATATCTCCTAAATTTCCAGTGAGCATAATCCGGGGTTCGCTTTCTACCCATTCATTCGCTAAACCAACAGTCTGAACAGCTACTGCACGTGTCCGGCCCATGCTGGCTCCGGGGCCGTAGAATTAGAATGGCCTCTGCTACCAAGGGAAGCAAATGAGCTCATTGAGGCCGGGAGTGATCAAGGAAACAAAACAAAAAAGTTTGGGGTCTCTAGTGGGGGGTGGGGAGTATGCACTCAGCCTCATTGGCCAGGACAGGCTGCCCGGAGGAGGAAGGCCCGAGCAGAGTCTTCCATGAGTAGGTGATGCCTGGACAAAGGAGGGGGGAAGGGCATGCCCAGAGGAACAGCCTGTGCAAAGGGAGGGGTGGCGTCTACATGTCCTTTGGGGGGGGCACAACTCCTCCCCCGACAAGGAGCACATCCACCTCCTGGGACTGAGGGCACAGGAGCAGCAAAGCTCAGAAGCCACCAGCTGAAAACCTGAGTCCCAGACTCCATGTTGGGTCAAATCTTCAGGACCTGTCCCTAAAAATAAGATTCTTTTTTTTTTTTTTCCTCTTATCATGGAAATACCTGCACGTGCTTCCCCTGGGCTGAGACCAGGTCAAGTCTCCAACTTCTGAGTATTTCCTTCCTCAGGCCCTAACCCTTTCCCCTCAGCCCGGGGAGGGGGGAAAGGGGGGCATGGCTCCACACTGCCACCACCACTGCCCCCTCTCAGCTCTGTGTCTGCAGCCACATCCGAGACACTGGTGTCTCAGAGGACAAGCAGGCATATGGGGACACCACCGGGAGATCGAGGGTGCTGGCCGGGAGAGGAAAACAGGAAGGTGGAGGTGATAAGGAGAGAGTCTGAAAGGAACTGGGAGAAACTTTTAAGAACAGCAGGTTTGGGAAAGTCCTGGCCTGAAAATTACTAGTCCCTAGTCATCAGGATATCAGAGCTGGCCAAGAGATGCCCTTTGGTACAGAGCGGGAAAGGAAGGTGCATCTGCGTGCTGTTGCGACTGGCTCCTCAAGGAGGCTGGCCCATTCATTCATTCATTCATTCAACACGACATTTACAGAGGACCTATTTCTTTTACGTTTTGCACAAACACAAATCTGGCAGGTCCCCATGGGCTGAAGTGCCTGGAGAGCAGCCACATTTACTTTTCCTGAACATGCCAGGTGCATTCCTGCCACAGGGCCTTTGCACTTACCTTTTCCTCTGCCCAGAATATTCTTCCACAGAGATTCACATCACTCCTTTCCTCATCTTTCTCTGGTCTTTAGTAAAATGTCACTTTCTCCATGATGCCTTCCTTGACCATTCTGTTTAAAGTTACAGTGACACCCCCCACCCCAGAAAAAGTCCCTATCCTTTCACCCAGGCCTGCCCTGAATATTTGTAGAGCCTGAAGCAAGAGCAAAAGTGATGGTTCCCAAAATCTGACCTGTCCCCTTTCTCCTCCCACCCCTTTTGACCCAATACTGCAAGGAGCTTCATGCATACGTGCCCCTCAGACACGGAGGGACATGCATCTGTGTTCCATTCCACTCTTTAAGGACAGACCCAGGGCAAATCCATGCAAGCCCAGACGTGGACTCAGTGTCATTTGAACAAGAACTTTTGAGGTCCTAAGTAACCAGGGTGTGGTCTAGAAAGAGGATTCAGGCTCCCAGGGGCAGATCCCCTTGGCCTGGCAAGCTCATCCCCTGGAAAGAGGGCCAGAGCAGGCCTCTAAAGTGTGGAGCTTAAGGCAGGGGTCCCATTTGCCCAGGTCTGAGGATGGACTGTCCCTTTCCTACTTTATTTTCCTCCCTCTGATAAACCATCTGTTTTACTTATTTAACTTGTTGTCTCATTCCCTTCAGGAAACTACGAGCCCCAGAAAAGGTCAGGATCTGTTTTGATTATTACTATATTCTCTGTACATTATCTGTCACATAGTTAGTGCTCAATAAATATATGTCGAACACATAACGGATTTGGGGGGTTCGAGATGCAGAATAGAAGCCAGGCTGGGGGATCCCTTGTCTTCCTAAAGCTTCCTTGCTCACCAGAAGGCTTCTGGCACCAAGGGTGATAGGTACATGGTGCCAAACTCCTTCTTTTCAAACAGATAAACCCTAGAGAGGAAACTATGAATGTCACTTTTTTAGTAGCAGCTAAAAAGATACCGCAGTGTGTTTTAATTATGTGCTTGATACTTCCTTCAATATATACACTCTCAATGAATATGTAGTGTGACAAACACTCTCTTTGACGGACTTTAATCGGGCTCCTCGGAGGACCCCTCTCAGCAAGGCCTCGACCTTGGCCCCCATCCTGTCTTCAGACTGCCTAGCTCAGTTTTAGCACGAATGCTGCTAAGTCAGTTTGGCAGGAGTCCCCCACCCTTGATATCTGACCACCCTGCATATCTGATCAAGTGCCTCACACGGCACCCCTGAGGTCTAAGCCTTCAGTAAGAATCCTGTTACGTTGTTCAGCAAGAATCCCCCTACTCTGACGTTTCTTCTTACTAATTTTCCATCTACTGACTCCCCCCCTCTCCTTGGCTGTGAATCCCCACTTGTCCTGGTTGTATTCAGAGTGTAACCCCATCACTCTCCCCTCCTGCCAGAGTCCTGACCCCTACTGCAATACACTTGAACTGAATCCTCCTTACCATCTTAAGAAGTGTCCCAATAATTTCCCCTTAACAGTCAGGAATACAAAAATCTATCACAAGGGTCCCCAGCCTCAAAGATTTCCAGTCAAGTGGGGAAGTCAGATGCATAAACCAAATACAAAACAGTAAGTACTGATATAAAAGTATGCTCAGTAGGTCATCGACACCCAGATAAGAGACCAGTTACTACTACCTGTGCCAATTGGAGTCCTACAGGGAAGCGTGACATCGGCTGGGCTTTGGAGGGTGAGTAGGAGTTCTACTTTCTCACACCTCAATAAACTAGCCGCAGAAGCATCGCTTTTGCACCTTAAAAGATGTTTAAAATATATGATCTTCTATCTGTAAAATGCATGTGTTTGCAGAGAAAAAAATTTATAAGCCTAAAATGAGTTTTAAATTAATAGTAATTATGTAGGATAATGGATGATTCCTTTTCTTTAAACTTTTTTTGTGTTAAACAGCAACTATATTGCCCTTCTGGTTAAAAGACATTAAGATAATTAACAGACGGCATCCACAACTCAACCTGAGCTTTTGATCTTGGAACTCCTGGTGGCCCACTGTCCCTGGATGTCCTGGGAGGCAGAGACGGGGGGGGGGGGGGGGGGGGGTGTTGGACACGACGGTTGGCTGCAGGCAGCGCTTGTAGGAATGTGCCGGTTTCAGGCAGAGGGCGCTGGGGTCTTTGCCTTCCAGCCTGCGGAATGGAACACCAACGGTGTGGAGATGGGAAATCATGGGGATGGTTGTGGCCATCGCGAGCCCATCTGCCGGGGCAGAGAGTCAGGCTGGAAGAATCAGCCTGGGTCTGGAATTGCAGGCGTAGTCTCTCGTCCTCTAACCTTCAGGCTCAGGGGGCTCCGTGGCAGGGCCAGGAGGACGCAAGCCAATCAAGGAAACTCTATTTAATGGCGAGAAGACGCGGCACAGCTGCATCTAAACCCCAAGTCTCTCCACGGCACGCTTGGCTCATTCAGCCGCCAGACACCTGGGAGTCCAAATCCTAAGGATGAAGTTGCGGGAGAAGGTGGGGGAGGAGGGAGGAATTCCCAGGGAGACCTGAGCGGAAGGAAGAGATGGAAACCTGCAGGCACCACGCAGTCTGTGACGTGCTGCGGGCCCACGCGGGGGGCTTCCCCCTTGCACAGCCCCGTGCACGGGTGCACAGGAAAGGGGGGGAAGCTTCGGTCACAACAGCAGAAGCCACGGAGGTGGCTCCGACTAGCCTGTGTGTAGCCATCCAGCCTCCGTGGGGAGAAGACCCCGCCCTGCCTGGGATGGTTTCCGCGGGATCGGGATCGGATCGGGATCGAGATCGGGATCGGATCCGCATCCGGATCGGGATCGGATCCGCATCCGGATCGGGATCGAAGCTGGGCTGTGCCCATCCGCTCCGCACCGGAGCCTGCGTCACAGACGCCTGGAGAAGGATACTAGTTCTCCAGGCTGGCCGCTGGGTGGCGCTGTCGGCAAGAACGGAGGGCGCCGCTGGGCTCGCAGACGCTGGCAGGACACCTGACCTGTAACTTGCCCACACACCCCGGCCCTACCAGGCCCCGCCTGGGTCAGGGAAGACCGAGGCTCCCCGTGACTTCAAGGGGCCACTTGCAGGCCTGAGTTAGAAACGATTACAAGCCCGGGCCGCTAGCTCTTGGCTGCTTTCGGAGTGGGGCTCCAGGAGAGGGTCCGTGGAATCTCCTACGATGACTGGTGGCTGTGGATTTTACAGGGAAGGAAGCTGGCCCCTGGAGGTTACAGGACTTACAAGTTTGTTTGCTTCCGAAGTCTAGTAGGCACAGTTGTTTCTCTTTTTGTTGTTTTGTGAACAGTGCCTGATTGTGCAATAAATCAACAGGGAAAAGAGAGAAGAGAAGATAGGTCTGTTAAAAACAAAACCACAGGCTCCAAATGATATCACTTAAACCAAGTTCCCAAACCCGAGCTTGATACCTAATCTAACGGCAGCGTCAACCTCCCCCGGGAATGTAGTCTTAACCAGCCAGTTAGGAACTTTTCCATCAGCGCCAATGAGCGCACCACATGGGCTCCCTCTCTAGCCCCTGAAGAAAGCTGAGATAATCTGCATGATGAGGCCGCTTGCTTTTCCCTCTCTGGGAACGCAGCCTTGCCTGGAATGATCCTTTTCTTTTGCTGGTAACTTTCTTGCCTGGCCCTCCTTCTATAAAAACTTTCTACTTTGTACACCTCCAGGGAGCCCCTCTACTTGCTAGATTGGGATGCTGCCCGGTTCATGAATTGTGTCATAAAACCAACATCTTTAAAATGTGCTCAGTTGAATTTTTGGTATTAACAGGACAGATCTATGATTTTAGGCCTGGTAAACATGTGGGAGGTCACAACGAGGTGATGCTAGACACTGCCCTGGGAATGACTTCACCCAGGTCTCTGGACTAGAGAAGGAGTCCTGGCCTCACTACTCCTAACTTGGCAGAACCTCAGTTTGTTTCACTGTAAAATGGGCACACTGACCAAAGCCCTGCCCATCACAAAGGGAAGGAGTATACTAGGCCAGGACTTACTTTCAAAATTGTTAGATGCACAAAAAGTATAGAATCTCCCAATCCTAATCACCGCTGTGGGCAAAGTCATTGCCCAGTGATCTGCAAAACCTCTCTGAGGCAGCAGAGCAAAGATCACGAAGCCCATACTCCTGGCTGCTTTGACTTCACACAACTAGCAGTTCGGAGATGGTATTAAGCTATAGTGTTTATGGTTTGCAGCCAAATTTCCTGGTAATTTACGGCTGTAGTCTGAAGGATTTTTGACTCGGAGCCATGGGCTGGAACCAAAAAGTGAGAAGAAGCCTGCAGATGGAATGACCCTCCCAGTCACATGGGTCCCATTTTAGAGGTTCGAATGTTATGCCCGAAACCTCATCCTTCCCTCTCTTCCACCTGCCCTCCTCCCCTGCTATGTGACCATCTTTGCTGCACTTCCCCATGAATTTACAGTGCCCTTCCACCACCACCAACAGCTTTCTGGTCATGACAGGAGCAGCTACAGACAGAACCCACTGTCCTCGTGCAAATAGCTTTCATGTTTATAACTCTATATATGCTTTGTGTTTTATACGCTCAGAAGATGACAGCCCAATTTCAAAAATGGGCCAAGGGCCTGGATAGACACTTCATGAAAGAAGGTACATGAATGGCCAATAAGCACATGAAAAGATGCTCAACATCAGTAGTCATCAAGGAAATGCAAATTCAAACCGCAGTGAGACACCACTGCCCACCCACTGGAATAATTACATGGAAAGACTGCCCACACCAAGTGTTTGTGAGGCTGGGGAACAACTGGAACTCTCAGACACGGCTGGTGGGAAAGTAAAATGGTTTGACCACTTCAAAAACCAGTTTTGACAGTTTACTTAAAAAGTCACTGACAGGGGTGCCTGGGTGGCTCAGTTGGTTAAGCATCTGACTCTTCATCTCAGCTCAGGTCTTGATCTCAGGGTTGTGAGTCCGAGCCCCATCCTGGGCTCCACGCTGGGTGTGGGATCTACTTTAAAAAAAAAAAAAAGTCACCTACATATGACCTAGCCATTCCACTTTAAGGTATTTACCCAAAAGAAATGAAAATATACATTCACACATAGACTGTACTCAAATATTCATAGCACGTTTCTTTATAATAACTCAAAAATGGAAACAAACCAAACTTTCATTGACTGGTGAGCGGATGGATGGATTGTGAAGTACCACTCAGCCGTAAAAAAAAGTGAACTATTGATACATGCACCTGCGTAGGTGACTATCAAACAAAAGACCACGTACTATATGATCCCGTTCTAGAAAGTGCAGTCGAATCTGCAGAAAGAGCAAGATCAGTGGTTGCTTAGGGATGGAGACAGAGAAAAAAGCAGAAGGGAGGGATTCCCAAGGGGTACAAAAGAATTTGGGGGAGTAATGTATGATTTCATTATCTTGATTATAGTGATGTTTTACGGCTTATTTTCATGAATCAAAACGTTCCCAAGTGCACATGCTAAATACACGTAGTTGATTGTATGTCAATTACACCTCGATAAAGCTGCTTAAATTGTTTTAATTTTTAAAAGGGAACAAACTATTGATACACGTAACAGCCTGCATGAATGTCAGAATCATTAAGCTGAATGAAAGAAACCAGACATAAACTAGAAGGCACTGTGTGCTTCCACGTATTTAAAATTCTTGGAAATGAAAACAAATAGTGACAGACAGTATATCAGTGGTTGCCTGGGGACAAGGGTGGGAGTAGGGATGAATTACAAAGGGCAGAGTAAAACTTTTGAGGGTGATGGAAGTATCCATCTTCTTCATTTGGTGATGGTTTCATTGATGTAGGCATATGTCAAAAATCATCAAATTGTACTATATATATATATATATATATATATATATATATATATATATATATGTAGTTTACCATAAGTCAATTATACCTCAAAATAGTTGTTAAAAATGCATTAAAGCATCAAAACATTATGAACACAGTTGCTTGAAATCATGCAACATGAACCAATAAAAATCCACAAATCCAGGATGATAACCAAAGCAGAGAAATCCAAGGCAATAGGAAAAAAACATTCACTTGTTATTCTTTGGAGTGACCATAAAACCTACCCCTTACTTTGAAAATTAGTCATGTAAAAGAAAGGCTTTAACATTGATTCTACTTTTCCAGCAGAAACTGTATTTCGGTTAATGAGAGAAAGTTCTGCCTTACAGGAAAATGCCAGCCTATGAACATAAACGTGTTGACAGAATTGGAAAATCATTATTTTCCAAGCCTAATGCAATTATTGATTCCATTGAGGATTACTCCTTAATGTTGAAATTGTGAAGTGAACTGTAAGTGGGGAGCTGGCTTTTGTGTAATGCCAAAGTAACACCCGGTCATTACTGTCTAGCCACGAGGGGAAGAACACGACTGCCTCGCGAAGGGACCAGGCCAGCAACCCCTAACTCTGGAGTTACCATACACACAAGGGAAAGCGGTTTCTAGGCTCACAGCACTTTTTTTTTTTAATAATTTTTTATTATATTATGTTAGTCACCATACAGTACATCCCTAGTTTTTGATGCAAAGTTGCATGATTCATTAGTTGCGTATAACACCCAGTGCACCATGCAATACGTGCCTTCCTTACTACCCATCACCAGCCTATCCCAGTCCCCCAACCCCCTCCCCTCTGAAGCCCTCATGTTTCCCAGAGTCCATAGTACCTCATGGTTCATTCCCCCTTCTTTTTAACCCCCTTTCTTCCTCCCTTCCTTCTCCTACCGATCTGACACCAAACATGTGGGGCTATTTTTCCCACACCAACCAGTTCTCCAGTTCTCATGAACACTACCTGGGTGTCCTACAATTTAACTCAATGTGACCGTAATTCCCCAGACTTAGCCCAGACCCCCTAGGTTATATTGTCCCCACTTCAAATGCCAGTCACAAGGCCAGGTGTCCCGTACTTCTGACCAACCGGCCACATATACATCAGAGTTCCCACAAACCCCCTTCTCGGGTTAGGTCATTTGCTGGAATGGCTCACAAAACTCAGGGAAAGATTTGCTTATGTTGACTGGTCTAGTATACAGAATATTACAAAGAATACAGAGGAAAAGCCAAGTGAAGGCATACATAGGGTGAGGACCAGAAGGATCTCTAGTACAAGAATTTCTGTCCTGGTGGAGTTGGGATGCATCACATTCCCAGCACCAGGATAGTTCACCAATATGGAGGCTCTTCCAATCCCTGGAGGCCTGGGGATGGGGCTGAGAGTTCCAAGCCTCTAATCACATGGTTGGTTCCACAGGCAACCAGCCCCCACCCTGAGGCTATGGAGGGATCCACCAAGAGTCACTTCATTAGTATAAACCCAGGTACGGTGGAAAAGGGCTTTTTAAATGAATAACAAAAGACACTCCTCTCTCCCATACCACTCAGGAAATTCTGAGGGTTTAAGAAGCTCCGGTGCCAGGAACCAGGGGTGAAGACCAAGCATATATTTCTTGTCTTATCACAGACCAAATATATATTTGTTATTATATTACAATACCACAAACACTAGAGTTAATGTGTCTCTTGATATGCAGAAACATGAAATCTGTCTCCTATGATGTCTCCTAGTTTAGAGAGTTCACTTAAACCTATCAAAATGTTAGACCTAACTTTCAATTATGGGAAATTCAAGGGTTAGATAAATGGGCTAAACTTCTCAGCAAGGAAGCAATTAGACAAGCCCAGAAAAGTGGGACATTCTGCAGAGCTGCTCGCTGGGGCACTTCCCAAGTCAGGGTCATGATAAAAGGGCCTGCTTTTGAATAAAAGAAACTTAAGGGACTTAATGAACAAATGCAATGTATGGTTCTGTATAACCAACTGAAAACGGTATTTGGCAGACTCCTTGGATTGTCATTACAGAATTACTGTTTTTTAAAGTACGATAATGTTAACTTGAGTATATTGGGAGATGGTCTTTTTTTTAAACCTATACTAAAAGTTTAAGATTTTTAATTCATCAACTACTCCCCCCAAAATAATACTATGATTTATGTTAATCCTTTCCAATGTTTACGTTATCGGCAAGCAAAAGCCCATAAGTCCAATTTTCATTATAAAACCATAGAAACCTAAAAAACATAAAATTAAAAAAAAATGGAAACCTGAAAGCTTCATGCTGTCAGCTTCTGGAACCCAATTAACACTAGGAAAATGCTATCTCTGTGTTGGATTTTAACCAACACCAACAGTCTACATTGCTAGGCTACATAGGTAGTATTGTACCCAGACTCCAAGATGGCACCCAATAATTCCCACATCCCACTATCCACGCCCTTGTGTAGTACCCTCCCACATCAAACAGGGCTGGCCTTTGCAACCGATGGGATATTACAGAAATGACAGTTGTGGTTTCTGAGGCAAAGTCATAAAAGACACCGAGGCTCCGTCTTGGCTCTCTCCTGGGTCTCCCAGTCCGGGAAGCCAGCCTCTACATGTGAGGACCCTCAAGCAGAACAGGTGCAGAGAACTAGGCCAGCTGCCAATAGCCGGCACCAACTGGCCAGCCATGTGAGTCAGCCAGCAGGGCTGGACCTCCTCCAGGAAGCACATCCTCCAGGCCTCGTCAGGTCCTCAGGTGGCCAGCAGCCCCCAGCCGACATCTTGGCTGGGATTCCGTGACGGACCCTGAGTCAGAGCAGCCCAGCTAGAAGAGCTCCCAAATTCCTAATCTATAGAAACCATGAGATCACAAATGATTGCCGTTGTTTTAAACTACTAACTTTGGGGTAATCAGTTGCTTAGCAAAGGATAACATAAGTAGTGATGGGCAAAAGCACTGAACAGGAGACAAAGCTGAGTTTCAGATCCTGTTCTCCTATCGCTGTGCCACTTTATTCTTTGAGCCCATTTATTGTCCTAGTCTGTTCGGGTTATTATAACAAGAATACCATAGAGTGGGCGGCTTGAGCAACAAACTGATTTCTCACAGTTCCGGAGGCTGGAAGTCCAAGATCTAGGTTCCAGCAGATCCCGTGTCTGGTGAGAGCCTGCTTCCCAACATGGAGAGAAAGGGCTTCTTGCTCTGTCCTCACGTGGTAGAGAGGCTAATCCCATCATGGGGACCTTGCTCCCATAACCTCATATAAACCTAATTACCTCCCACAGTTCCACCTCCTAATAACATCCTCCACGGCGGTTAGAGCTCCAAATACGAATGGGAGGGGGTGAGCCAACATGCTGTCCATAGCAGTTATCTTTTAAAAATAATGGCGTGAGAATACTATTTGCCTCACAAGTTTGTCTAAAGGATCGAATGAGCGTAAAGCACCTAGTGCAGTGGTAGGTCCGGGGGAGACACTTCATACACGTTGGCCGTCTTCTTCACCACACTGCGCCCCGTTCTCTCACTGAACAATGGATCTTCTACTCTGCCAGATGGACCTGAACCGCTCACCAGTGGGGCTGTGGCCAAGTCAAACAGGACTGTGTGTCTCTGCAAACTCTCAAGTACTTCACAGATGCTGTTATTAGCCTTTAAGAGCCTTACTCAGGAGAATCTGCCAAGCGTGGCCTCCTCTATCAGCGTCTCAGATCAGGGGTCCACCAGGAGTCACTGGGGTCATGTGGATGTTGACGGAAAGCCACAGAAAGACTTTTCCCTGCTGCTGACATCAGGCCCACATGCTATCTATTGCCAAAGAGCTGGAGCTTTATAAAGCTCAAACTCCAAAGTAGAGAAAGGCATGTGACTCCACAGTCAGGAGACACTGAGGTCACTGCATGGACCAGAGATCCAGAGAGGAAGCAGAAAGGCCAAAAATGAAAGATCCTTCGTAATGACTTCCAAGAAACCAGCAGAGTTTTGCTGTGCTGTGAAGTCTGGGCCTTGAGCTGATCTGTCAGGTGTCCCTCACTCGAGGACGGCGCCTTCCCCCACGTTCATCCTGCCCTCACCTCCTCCCACCCAGAACGGGAACTGGCCTGGGGGAGCCTGAGATAAATCACGCCTGACAGGAAATAGGAAATATGCAAAGTGGTGAAGAGAGAGAGACAAGAAAACAACCACCATGACTCGGTCGGATCGTGAGCTGCCTCGGTGTGAAAGTTGTACTGCCTCAAAATGGATCCTTCCCCTCTTCTCCTGTGTTCTAAGATATCTCGACAAAGCTACGAATGCATGCATTTTAAGACCAGGCTATCCATCAGTGAAGTGTAACTGTATGAATCAACACGTATGGTTGTTAGGCACATAACACTGGGTCAAAAAAGGGTGTCACAACACTAGGACGTACAACCATGCTCGTGAACCTCAAAATAAGGGGAACCAAGCAGTGATCATTTGCAGATGCATAATCCACACTAACACTATCTTTTAAAAGGCAAAATAGGGGCACCTGGCTGGCTCAGGTGGTGTAGCAGCCGACTCTTGATCTCCGGTTAGAGGTTACTTAAAAACAATTAAAAAAAATTTTTTTCAAGGCAAAATAGTGATACATACTCAATTTCGAGCAGCTGTAACCTCTGGAAGGAGAGATAGATAGGGAAGGCTATAGGTGAGACACTTTCATGGCTAATGGTGTTATTCTTTTTTCTCAAAAGATTTATTTATTTACTTTTAGAGAGAGAATGCAAGAAAGCTCGGTGGGGGGGTGGGGGGGGACAGAGGGAGAGGGAGAAAGTCTTAAGTCAACTCCGCGCTGAGCGTGGAGCCCCATGCAGGGCTGGATCCCAGGACCCCGAGATCATGACCTGAGGGGAAATCAAGAGTCTGACACTTAACCGATCAAGCCACCCAGGCTCCCCTAATGCTGTTAATTGTACGTCAGGTAGCTGGGTCACTTCATTTCAGTCTGCCGGTCCATAACCTGCATGTTTCTCCGATTTTCTCTCAAACTCTGGATTTCTTTTATTCAATTTTCCTATAATATTATCCACAAAAGTGAATATAAACACATTAAAGAATTTTGAAAAATTAGAAGGGAGAAAATCGTCCCCCACCTACCATCTTATTTCTATTTCAGCTCACAGCCTCCTCTTTTTCCCTATGCAGGCGGTTTCTTTTTAAACGAGTTATTATCATATTGTACATACTTCTGCTTTCTGCTCTTAACACTGAATTATAAGCAGCTTTCCAAATTACCGAAAATCTTCAAGATCGTCCTTCTTCATGGCCACGTAATGGGATATCTATAATTCTTCATGAATATTCCAAGAATCCTAGTGATTCTGTATAGTATATGCGAGTTTAAAAGAAAAGAAGTAATGATGTTTGATTAGCCTCCTAATGCTGCCATGACAAATTACCACACACCAGGTGGCTTAAAACAAGAGAAATTTATGCCCTCTCTCATGCGGGTTAGAAGTCTGAAATCAAGGTGTTGGCAGGACCACACTCCTTTCAAAGTATCTAGGAAAAATTCTTTCTTTGCCTCTCTCCTAGCTTCTGGTGACTCCTGGCAATCCTGGGATCCATCGGCTTGTAGCTGGTCACTCTACCCTTGCCTCTGTCTTCACATCTCCTTCTTCTTTGTCTCTCTGTGTCCTCTCCTCTTCTTATAAGGACATCAGTTATTGGGCTTAGGGTCCATCCTAATCCAGGATGATGTCAACCTAATTCTATCTGCAAAGGTCCTACTTCCAAATAAGGTTACCCTCTGAGGTTCCAGATGGACATGAATTTTGGAGACACTATTTGACCCGCTCCAGCTAACTTCTGCAAAAATCTGAAACACCAAACACTGGCTTTTATATAAGGCACAAATGGGCTGCCACAAGCCAACCAATCCAGGCGTACCAGCTGTGAGCTCTCAACCCGTGTTGTAGAAAGTTTGTACGCAAAGAGATCTCAGAGATCTTTGCAAACTTCTCATTTCATCCTACGGAATTTGAGGTCATCAGTGGTAAGGTGATTTATCCCAGGAGACTCAAATTTCTGGTCACACTCAAGGAGACCACCTCAAACCAATGCTAATTGGGCCCAAGAGAAACCTGTGTCTACACCTCAAGGGCCTTTCTAAGATTGTATTACTTACCTACCACTGAGTAACAAATTAGCACACACTTAGCACTTAAAACAGCACACATCTAATGTCACCAGTTTCTGTGGGCCAGGAATCTGGACTCAGCTTTGCTGTCTTCTGCTTCAAGGTCTCTCAAAAAGCAGCCCTCGAGGTGTTGGTCAGGATTGTGTTTTTATCTGAGGGCTCAGTTGGGGAAGAATCCACTTCAAAGCTCACTGATGTGGTTGTCAGCAGGCTTCAGTTCCTTTTGGGCTATAGGACTCAGGGCCTCAGTTCCTCGCTGGCTTTTGGCCAGAAGTGACCCTCAGTTTCTTGCCTTATGGGCCTCTCTACAGATTGGATGACGTAAACAAGGAAATTTATTTTCTCCCGGTTCTGCAGGCTGAAGTCCTCTTTGGTTGCAGATTGTCACCTTTTCACTGTGTCCTCATATGGTCCCCTCTGTGTGTGCTTGTCTGGTATCTACATTTTCTCTTCTTATAAGGATGGCAGTCAGACTGGATTAGGAGCCACCCTTAGGGCCTCATTTTAACTCAATCACCTCTTTAAAGAACTTATCTCCGAATACAGTCACCCTCTGAGATACTGGGGGTTAGGTCTTCAACATATGAAATTGGGATTGGCAGGGATACAATTAAGCCCATAACATAGACCCGATCTTATTTTAGCAGCCCTACTATCCTTGTCTCTCACCATCAGACTGGTAGCCTCTGAGTGCTTCTGACTGAGGACAATTCCACCAGCAGCCTCAGAGCTCATTGGAGACCCTTCTTATGGGGGAGGGTCTGGGGACCTGCGGGATTGCTGTATTCCCATGTCCCAACCCTGCCCCAGTCTCGTTTACTCTGGGGCTCAACCCCAGTATCTGGAGCTCACAAGGGACACCTGGACAGCTGTTTTCCCTAATCCACAAATTCCACTCTCTCCTCAGGGCCCTCTTCCCCTATACCCTGGCCCTCCCTGAGCTGCTCCTCAATCCCCTTTCCTAAACGCTGGCTCACTCCTTGACTTACCAGTGACCCTCACTCTCAGCAGGTGTGTGGGCAGATCCCATCAAGGACAAACCACCATCAATTGCATAGAGCTCCTTGGAGCACATTCTTCACTGGAATTCCATAAAGACACATCCTTCTGGTTGTCCTTCCCTGGCTGCTTCTCTTCATTTTTTCCTCCTGATTCCTTCTTGTATCTCTGACCTCCTAACCTTAAAGAGTCTTCAGATTCACTCCCAGCACTTATTTTTCTGGCCATTCTCTCTACTTTGGTAAACTCAATCAGTCTACGGCATTAGACACCATCTATACGTTGCTTGCAGATCTTGCTCCTCCATTTGGTGTCTGTGAGCTCCAGACTCAGCTCTCTATTCAACATCTCAGCTTGAATGTTGAATAAGGTATGTCATTCTGGATGTGTCCAAAACAGAGCTCCCGATCTTGCCCCAAAAAACTTCCTCCTCTGATGTCTTCCCCACCTAACTTTACAACAACTCCAATTCTTCCAGTTGCTTAGCCAAAAAAATCTTGCAGTCATCCTTGATTTCTCTTTTTCTCTCATAGCCCTTATCATATCCAGACGAAAGTCTTGTTTGCTCTGCCTTGAGAATATTACTTCTCACTGCCTCCCTTGCAACCGCCCTGGTGCAAGGCTCCATCTGCTCCCACCAAACTAGCCTCCCTGCCTCTGCCCCTCCTCCCCTTTACATCATTCTAAACACAGCAGCCAGATGTGTCTGTTGAAACGTAAGTCAAATCATAGCCCTTCTCTGTTCAAAACCCACCAGTAGTTCCTACAACACTCAAAGTAAAAGCCAAAGCACAGGAAATAGGGCAGGAGCTGCCAGGAGCTGGGAGGAGGTGGAGGAAGTAGTGCCTCATGGGTACAGAGCTTCAGTTTGAAAGTTCTGGAAATGGGTGGTGGTGACGGTTGCATAGCTATCTATCTAACAAAAGATAGATAAGCTTAAAAATAAGAAAAGCCAAGGCCCTACACATTCTGACTCCATTTTATTTTCCTGACTTTATCTCCTACCATT
This sequence comes from Ursus americanus, assembly GCF_024610735.1. NCBI lineage: Eukaryota > Metazoa > Chordata > Mammalia > Carnivora > Ursidae > Ursus > Ursus americanus. The sequence continues at coordinate 61,387,268 of NC_142139.1, forward strand.
CCCATCTCACACATTCCACTTCACTCACATAGGCCTCCTGACTATTCTTCAAACACATGGGGCATTCAGGGCATTTGCCCTCACTAATCTCTGTCAAAAACATCCTTCCCTGGGGCGCCTGGCTGGCTCAGCTAGTAGAGCATGAGACTCTTGTTCTTGGGATTGTAAGTTGGAGCCCCACGCTGGGTGTAGAGATTACTTAAATATAAAATCTTTTTAAAAAAGTGCTCTTCCACAAATATCTGGATGGTTCAACTGCTTATCTCCTTTACTCTCTGGTGAGGTAGGGGATATTCCCACGGCATCCTATGAAAAATTACAAGCCACACCCTGAACTCCATTGGTACTTCCCATCCACCTTCTCTGCTTTATTTTTCTCCATAGCTTAGCATCGGGGACACATATATTATTATTTATTCGTGTGGTTTTATTGTCGGTCTTCTACCGCCATAATATGTGAGTTCTGTGTAGTTGAGATTTTTATCTGCTTTGATTTACTCCTGCATCCCTAGCTCCTAGCACAGTGTCCAGCACAGGGCAGATGCCCAATGAAATGTTTGAATTAGTATTTTTGTGGCATTGGCAACATTTTTTTAAACCAGAACTATTATAAATTCATGAAAAAAGTATGGTCTTTCTCTACGAGTCTTCCGTGAACAGTAGAAAAGTGAGATCATGAAAGCAATCAGAGACAAAGGGAATTATTTCTGATCAAAGTGGAGCTGGCTAGGTACATCGTGATAGCAAGGATCTAAAATACATTTTCATGTGGGCGAGAATGGAAAGAAATATGCAAAATGAGAATCGTTGTTAGGATAATGGGAGTACATTTCTCCTCAAAAAACCAATTGACATTATTATTAATTAGAATTTGCACAACCTACTGTGTGCCAGATAATGTTCTATGCAAATTACATGGATGGTCTCATTTAATCTTCATCGAAATAAGCTCCAGGCTATGGTAGGAAGAAGTTAAGTAACTTGGTCAGGATCACACAGGTGGTGGCAGAAGCCAAGCCAAACTTATGTCTGACTCACATCAAAATATTAAGCAATTCCTGTATGAGTCAGCTATAGCCACAATGATGCTGCATAACAAGCCACCCCAAACCTCGGTGATGTGCAGCAACAAGCATTTGGTCTCCCGCTCGCTGGTTTTTGAGTTCACTCATTTGGCAGATCTAGACTGGGCTTAGCTCAGGGGCTTGCTTCAAGCTACAGTCTGCACATGTGGTGCAGGTCAGCTCCATGTTCGTTCTGAGCCCCATTCTGAAGAGACAGAGACTCCCAGGGGCACGTTCTTTACCAGTGTCTTACGCAAGAAGGGCCACCTTCTCGTGTACACACCATGCTCCTTCCTACCCGTGTCCTTTGACTCAGAGCATTGTTTCTTTACCTTTTGTGACAACCTGGGTCTTCAAAATTTCATACTCAAAGCTGTGAAATATCTCAAAATCTTGTGCTTTCATAAAAAGAGAGTCAAATTAAGACCTGAGTTGACGGAGGTGGTTCATTTGGTTCAGTGTCTGCCTTCGGCTCAGGTCATGATCCTGGGGTCCTGGGATCAAGTTCCGCATCGGGCTCCTTGCTCAACGGGGAGTCTGCTTCTGCCTCTGTCTGCCACTCCCCCTGCTTGTGCTCATGTGAGTTCTCTCTCTCTCTCTGACACATAAATAAATAAAATCTTTATAAAAAGACCTGAGTTGATGATCTACCATTCACCAGGCAGGAGGTTGGTTATGGGCAAAACCAAGAAAAACTTTCTCAATCTAAAAATAGAAACCATGTAGATACTGTTCAAAGTATTTAGTGACACCAACTTGGTTGGTGCCAGGAGGCTTCCTGCTACCCTAGATATTAACTCGTTAGTATTCTTTAGTTTAAAGGGTTTCAAAGAGGGCTTGAAAGCTGGAAAGGGCACTCGGGGGCTATTTACCACTACAAGCCATGTCACTGTTTTATGACTGGTAAGGGCACACCATTGTATCCAAACTGACTGTCATCCCTAGAGAAGAAATGTCCCCACCTTGCTGTAAGGACAAAGATGCAATCATCAGGAAATTTGGAAGCAAGGTGGGGGAAAGTGCCATCATAATAGGAAAATCCTGCACATCCCGTAGGTAACACCTGGTCAGATAGCCTTTAAAACTGCAAGATGCTGCCCGAAAAATGTCTCCATCACCTATGGCAGAACCGCTGATGACAGTTTCCCTTCTCTGTGACAATTTTCCGTTTGGGGATATAAAGCAGAAATCACTACTCTCTGCAGCCTGTAGGACAAAAACAGTTCACAATCATCTTTCTTTGGTTCCATCTGGTATTTGTTTTTCATTTGAGCCAAGATTTTTTAAAAGATTTTATTTATTTATTTATTTGAGAGAGAGAGAATGAGCAAGAGAGAGAGCACAAGCAAGGTGAGTGGCAGGGGCAGAGAGAGAAGACTCCCCACTGAGCAGGGAGCCTGATGTGGGACTTGATCCCAGGACCTTGGGATCATGACCTGAGCTAAAGGCAGACGCTTAACTGACTGAGCCACCCAGGCTCCCTTGAGCCAACATTTAAAAGCTGGAGGCTTCATCTAAAAATCCAGATTTCCCTCACTCCCCTGAACCAGTTGGCCACACAGTGTCCGCCTCATTTGTCAGCACTGCATTCTGGGTAAACTGTGTCTCCTTCCTGCCTCCCCAAATTTGAATAGCACATGCATTTGGGAGCTCTTCCCTTTCTGCCTCATTGCCTCTGAAAAAGTAAGCTGGGTCACCAGCAGCTCTGCTGGAGCTATCCAAGAAACTTCAGCCAGGGTTCACGTTCTTGCTGCCTCTGCTCAAACCTGCAGGTTCCGATCCAGAAATACAGTCTCAATATGTGCCGCCATGCTTCCATCAGGGCGCAAAGACTATGGGCTTCATTAAGTTGGATTAAGTGGACTGCCTTGAATGGGTCATCCAAGATTTCCACCTTAATGCTAGCTTTTTGTACTTAAAATACAAATTCTTCAACTTAAAAAATAAATAAATAAAATAATAAAAATAGAAAAATCCAGATTTCATTTTCTTTAATTCTATTTATTTATTTTAAGTAATTTCTACACGCACTGTGGAGTTCAAACCCATGACCCCAAGATCAAGAGTCCTAGGCTCTACTCTACCCTATGACCCTGCAATTGCACTAGTAAGTATTTATCCAAAGGATACAAGCATAGTGATTCAAAGGGGCAACTGCACCCCAATGTTTATAGCAGCAAAGTCCACAATTGCCAAAATATGGAAAGAGCTCAGATGTCCATATGTCCATCAATAGATGAACAGATAAAGAAGATGTGGTATACACACACACACACACACACACACACACACACACACACAGAGGAATATTACTCAGCCATCAGAAGGAATGAACTCTTACCATTTGCAACAACATGGCTAGAACTAGAGGGTTTTATGCTAAGCAAAATAAGTCAGTCAGAGAAAGACAATTATCATATGATCTCACTCATATGTGGAGTTTAAGAAACAAAACAGATGAACATATGGGAAAAGGAAGGGAAGGAAAAATAAAATAAGACAAAATCAGAGAGGGAGAAAAACCATAGGAGACTCTGAACTTCTTAACTATAGGAAACAAACTGAGGGTTGCTGGAGGGGAGGCGGTGGGGGGCTGGGGTAAATGGGTGATGAACATGAAGGAGGGTACTTGATGGAATGGGCACTGGAGGTTACTGCAAAAGATGAATCACTAAACTCTACCTCTGAAACAAATTAGACACTATGTATTAATTAATTGATTTTAAATTTAAAAAAAAGACTCTTAGGCTCTACTGACTGAGCCAACCAGACGCCCCTAAAAATTTAGATTTCTACTTCTATCTAATAAACTAGAAGATACGGCAACATTCTTTGGGCATCCCTTGCATGGCAAGAATCTGCTAGAACTGAGTAGAAGTTACCCTTTATGTCGAGCCTATATTCTCCACGGCTCCTCTCTCCTCATCATTCTCCAAGCTCCTCCCTAATACTGAGACATGCACTTGTCATAATGAACTTTTTATAACAGAGAAATATATCTCTGTTCAAGGCTCTCTCAAGAATGAGGAAAGGAACTCAGAGCTGCCAACTCAAGGAAGTCTCTGAGGGACTCTGACATGACCAAGAAAGTGTATGAAGTATGGAAGGGGCCCACTGAGCCGTTATGCACCGTTGTGCAACTCACCTCATTGCCTCTGTGAATGGTGCCCCATAGGGTTGTGCAGTGAGCAACCTGCACAGCTGTTCAGTACATGCTGGCGGCATGAGAAAGATACGGATGTGGCACAGACCTGTGAGAACAGAGCAGGCAGGGAATGGCCCCAAATGGGGTAGGGGGCCGACAAAAGGAGCCCTTTCAGCTTTACTAGAAGAAAGAACAGACATGAGGAAGGCTTGGGTTGATCGTGACAGCAGACCGCGGAAGAAAATGGACGCGTTTGACTCTTGCTGCTTTCATCTTCAGGAAAGCACCTGATCCTCAAAGGGGAGAGGGCAGAGCAAACATCAGGAGGCCTCTGAAGTCCAGGGTGAGCACTGGGCACCTTGCCCTTGTCGGAGGGGCTGGAGGCTGGGCTTGCAGAGGACTCCAGACTCAGGAGCCAATGAGGCATAACTGACCTCCCTAGACTAGGCCTCAACATGATGCTTTTTACGGTAGTAAAGAAGAAGTTTCTAGACACGAGGAGACAGAGACTAGACCAAATGTTTTGTGTTCCCTTTATTTCCTTACCATTGGGCGGCCCTCCCTTGGCCACAGGGTGACGTTGATGGGTCCTGCAGCCAAGTCTGGGGAAGCCACCAGGTAGAAGCTTTCAAGCCCCTTCTTCCCTAATCCTGGGCAGAATGCGGGCTCGCCCAGACCTGCTGTCTTCGTTTACTTACTTCATTTATGGTAACAAGGGGCAAAGGCTTTGAGTTTTATCATGCAAGTTGGAAACATTAAAAAGCAAGCCTACTCTATAGACCCAGAGGGGCTCTGCAAGAGATTTTGCAGGTATGACACTTTCTCCTTTCTCTGCCTGGCTGTGCTCCGAGAGAGGGAAGCGCAAACCTCGGTGAGGGGTCAGGATGAGACAATGGCCCCAGCTTAGTTCCACCTGCACCCCAGAGTATAATGAATTTATTGCTCAGTGAGTTTCAAGACCTCTCGGGATTGACTGAGGGGCTGAGGGGCAGACCACGGATTAATTTAGCCCGAGGGGTCTGGGGAGGCGAGGACTAAGGAAGGAGGCTGCCATGGGCCCTGAGGGGACCATGGGCAGGGTCAGACACAGGGTCCTGAGAAGGGGCGGAGATAAGCAGGGCACCATCAGTCCCTCCTGGGGGCGCCCCAGGGTGCTCACCACCAAATAACCACAGGCTGCTGGCAAGGTGACTACAGAGAAGGGAGAACGGACTCCAGCAGCCTCAGGAGAAGGAGAGAGCACTTCCTGCCACAAGGATCCAGAAACACTTCAGGGGAAAGATGCGTTTATTCTTAGCCTGGAACTCCCGGGGGAGATGGAGAGAGGGAGAGCATTTGAAACAAAGGGCACCACAAAAACAAACTTCACAAGACTGCTGAGTCTATCATTTCTTCTTCCCGGTGCTTGACCCCCTGCCCCAGGTCCGACATTCTAGCCACAGCCGGCCCTCTTCAGGGATGTGCAGCGCCATGCCCCTCCTCCCAAAACTTTGTTCATGCTGCTCCCTCGCCTAGAAGGATCTGAGCCATTTGCTGTCTCACATCGGGCTCCTTATTCATCGAGGAGCCTGCTTCTCCCTCTGCCTGCTGCTCCCCCCACTTGTGTGCTCTCTCTCTGTCTCTCTCTCTGACAAATAAATAAATAAAATCTTAAAAAAAAAAAAAAGAAATCCATAAAATATTTAGGACAGGGCTTTTGTGACACTAGACTTTCCTTAGCTGGTCAACGTTTTTATAACTAAATGAATATTATTATTCATAATAATAAAGAAGATGAGAGACATGTGGCCTCATTATGCCACCCTAACGTGGAGAAGAGAGAAGTCAGGTGACTTCATAAAGTGTCTAAACATTAGAAATTAGCGGGAAAATACTCCTGCCCTTAGAAAAACTCTCTGTGACTTCACTGCCTCTGGAGGAAGAGGTGCGTGGTTTTAGTGGGGAGTGCTGTCCCTCCCCCCCGCCCTGCTGTCCCTCCCCCCCGGCCCTGCTCTACCCCCCAGGTGCTCTACTAGTCCAGGGTTGGGGCCATTCTGGAGGCTCGGCTTTTAGGAAGATGGTGGCGAATGGTCAGAGGCCGGCCCAGGATGATGTCAGGCCTGAGAACTGTATCCCAGGAGCATGAGCTGATGGAGCTAAAGCCATTTGGCTCTTCACCAAAGGATGTGGCAGCCTCGCCTGGACACAAAGTGATATTCGAACCTGAGGAGTGGGGCAGGTAGGGCAGAGATCCAACTCCATATTAGGAGAGTCAGAAAACGAAGAGGCCTCGTGAGGCAGCACGGTTCCCGGCACCCCAAATGTGCAGGCACTGGGCCAGCGATCACTGGCCAGGGGTTCACCTTACATCTGGAAAGTGCTACCACCTTGTGAACTTTTGACAGTGCATGTGTGGGTTGTTGTAGAAAGTTGACCTCTTGGCGCGCCCGGATGGCTCAGTCGGTTAAGGGTCTGCCTTCGGCTCAGTTCATGATCCCAGGGTCCTGGGATCGAGTCCCACATCAGGCTCCCAGCTTGGTGGGGAGTCTGCTTCTCCCTCTCCCTCTCCCTCTGTGTTCTTCCTCTCTCTCACTCAAATAAATAAGTAAAAATTAAAAAAAAAAAAAAGTTAGTTGACCTCTTGGAGAGCAGAGAGCCTGTCAAGAGCCAATCTTACCCCCAAAGCCCACTATGGTACTTGACACATACAATCGTGTTTGATATGCCTTTCAATTTTAAGATTACTTAGACTCCTTCAAGAATCGTACATATAAATAATAATGCTCCTGAGAGAGGCCTTCTCACCAAAGAGCCTCCACTGACGTGGGTATATAAATATCCACGAAACCCACCCTTTCTTCGCTCATGCAGCAAACAGCCCATCTCAAAAAGCACAAGAGGTGTGTGGTAACCACAGCATGTTTTGACCCATTTTCTGCATATACCAGAACCAGCAAATAATTTCTCAGTATTACTAGCCCGGGAAAAGTCCCTGAGGGTAGACTGCTTAGAGAGCAATGCTGAGCAGGCTTTTCGTGTTTTTCTTCCTGCCATTAATCGGCTTTTACTACTGAACTCTGTGAAAAATATCACTATCACCCCCTGCATAATTACCAACTCCCAAACCACAGAAACATTCCAGAAGAGGAGCAGGGAGAAAGAGGTTGGGGACAGAAATGTCCAGGTCTCCTCCTAGTGAGCATCTGTGGGAGCCATACTTAGCCAGAAGCTTCGCCTGGTGTCATGAGCTGAATTGTGTCCCTGCGAAATTCGTATGTGGAAGCCCTATGCCTCAGCATCTCAGAATGTGACTGTATTTGCACATAGGGCCTCTATTTATCTATTTATCTCCAGATTTTCTTTATTTATTTGAGAAAGAGAGTGCAAGCACGCACACGCGTGCACACATGCGGGAGTTGGGGGGAGGGGCAGGGAAGCAGACTCCCGGCCGAGCAGCACCCCGCCCCCATGTGGGACTCCACCCCAGGACCCTGAGATCGTGACCTGAGCCGAGGGCAGATGCTTGACTGACGTCCCTGGAGATAGGGCCTTTAAAGAGGTGATTTAGTTAAAAGGAGGTCATTAGGGTAGGTCCTAACCCAAGATGACCAGTGTCGTTCTAAGCACAGGAAGCTGGGACAGTGGGAGACATGAGAGGTCTCAAGCACAGAAGAAAGTCCGCACGAAGACAGAGAGAGAGAAGACGGCCATTGCAAGCCGAGGGGAGAAACCTCGGGAGAAACCAAACTTACGGACACTTTGATCTCAGACTTCTAGCTTCCAGAACTATGAGAAAATTAATTTCTGTTCTTGAAGCTCCCCCCCTACCCCCAGTCTGTGCAAACTATAGTATCCGGGACATTTCATTTCATCCTCATCACTACTCAGATTTTTTTCCTTATTTTGCAGAAAAAAATCGAGGCTCAGAGAAGTCAGTTAAATTTTCCCCAATTCTTACAGGGAGTGAGTGGCAGAGCCAGGATTTTGTATCAGGTCTGTGCATTGCATTATTTGCAATATAAATGTAAAACCTGTCTTGTATCAGGCTTGTGTATTACAATATGTTGTATTGTATTCTTTCTACCACATCAAGTTGCCTAGTAGTACTGACATTTTACTGAAAAGACTCGAGAGCCTCTTCTGTACCGCACCAGTCAACATAAAATGCTCCAGTGGAAGGGATTTCTTGCCAGTACCACAGGGAGACGGGGCTCTACTCCATTTCATCTCCCGGACGTGCTTTACCACCACCCATGGCAAGGTCGTCGGGACCTGCAGAGCTGGTGGCGGCCTGACAGGGAACACACCATCAGGGCCTCTCATGCTATTAGAGCCACATGGTGTCCAACAGGCCCCAACGGGAAGCCGTCGGGAGAGGAGCAGGCATTCTTTGGACTCTCTCAAAGAGACGCCATTCCACGAACCCTGACCTCAGCCCGCCTCTGTGATGGACAGCGGAGAGTCAGGCTCCTCTTCTGAGAATGCTGACGATGACCACCACCTACAGTTTCCATCTACCAAGCACGATGCCGGGCACTTGACGTCCATATTCCGAGGTGAATGCTCTCCCCCGTCACAGAGGACACAGAGGATGATACTGAGACTTAGAAAGCTGAGTGACTTGCTCGGGGAAACACCAGCTAGAAAGGCAGAGAGCCCAAGTTCAGCACCCCAAAGCCTGTCCTTCCTCTCCACCGCCCTGCCTCACGCTGAGATAAACCAAATGGTACATGGAGACCCACCTGCGCAGCCCACGAGCGCTGCTCCCAAGACCCCTGGGAAGACACCCCCAAGAGCCCACTGAAGCCTCTTCTTGTAGCCTCGCCACAAGAGACAGGAGACCTCCAGGGATAGCAACCTCATGGTCCGCCTCAAAATGGGAACCCAGCCAGGAGGAATCCAAAGATGGTCTACAGATGGCACGTTCCTGCCAAGCCATTTCCCTAACTCCTAGCACCCTGTTCCTCTCCACCCCACGCCCTCGGCCCACGCTGTCGCAGGCAGCCAGGAGATTAGGGAAGTAGCCAGTATCCACGCCAGAACCTTGGTGTTTGTTAACTCTGATTCTGGAAACGCCAGCACAATGATGATCCCTGCCAGGTGAGTGCCTGCGTCATGTTTGTTGACATCTGTGACAAGCAGCGATGCCAGTCATCTGCGTGTGCCTGAGAGGAAGGACAGCACAGGCAGTGAATTCAGATCCACAGTGCCTCCCAAGGACTCGGGTTCTTGTCTATTCTGGCTCGGAGAGTTTCACGTCTGTGTTATTTCTCTAGGCCTCATCTTAAGCCCTAATTAAGGCGTTATGCTAAATCTTCTCTGAAGATCATTAAAGCACCAGAGGTTTCAGATTTTATTCCTTGGATTTCATCTCTATTCCAGACTGAGCTCCTTATATTAGGCAGGGTTCTCCAGAGAAACAGACCAATAGGATAGATCTACAGAGAGAAAGAGAGATAGATAAGAGGAGATTTACTCTAGGAGTTGGTTCATGCAGTTATGGGGGCCAGAAAGTCTCACAATGTGCTGTAGTTGGACAGCCAGGAAATCCTGTGGTAGAATTCAGTCCAAGGGCAACAGCCTGAGAGCCAGGAGAGCCCATGGCATATCTCTCAGTCCGAGGTCAAAAACCCAAGAATCAGGAAGCCGCTGGTTTAAGTCTGGGAGTCCAAAGGGTAAGAACCAGCAGCTCTGATGTCCGAGGACAGAAGATGGTTGTCCCAGCTCAAGAGAGAAAATATTCACCCTTCTTTTGCCTCTTTCTTCTCTTCAGGCCCCCAGTGGAGTGGATGACGCCCACTTGCATTGGTGAGGGCTGATCTCTTTACTCAGCCAACTAAATCCAATGGTAATCTTTCCCAGACACATCCTCACAGATACACCCAGAAACAATGGTTTACCAGCTACCTGGACATCCCTCAGGACAGTCAAGTTTACACATAAAATTAATCATCACACTCCTACATGAGAATCAGAGTCAAATTTTAGAATCCATACATTTATGCCTTTACTCACTCATTCAGCCAACATGGTCTAAGTGCCCCCTGTGAGTCACATGTTGGAATAGCTACAGAAATACTTTGGAAAAGAGTAAAATAGCACTTGGTAATCTGGTTGACCAGACCCCTCAAGGTAGGCAGCCTCTAGATAAAAACCAGAGGCCTGGTGTTTTCTGTTGGCGGGCTGACGGATTAATATCTGTCTCTCCACTTAGACCCAAAGTTCCACATGAGTCAGGCTGGCCGCTCAATTCCCAATGCCTAGTACAGCGCCTGGCATGCAGGAGGCAGAATCAACATACAGTAAACACCGCAAACCTGAAGAATACATTATTTTTCCCATTAAAACAAACATGAATATGAAATTATGAATGAAAGTCAAACTTGACATGCGTTTGTAAGATGACAACTTTGGGGCCAAAGTGAGGGAGGCATGAAGAGGTGGAGAGCAGAGTAGTAGTGGGGCTGTGTGGCTACCTTGAGTAATGGTGGCTACAAGTACGCACAAGAACGTATGACACCAAGAGTGAACCGGAATGTAAACTGTTGGAATCTGGGTGACAATGATGTGTTCATGTAGATTCATCTGCTGTAACAAAAGTTCCACTCTGTGGGGGATGTTGACAGTAGGGGAAGCAGTGGGTGTGTGGCAGTAGGGGGGATAGAGGAAACATCTGTCCCTTCCTCTCAATTTTGCTGTGAAGCTAAAATGGCTCTAAAAAATAAAGTTTATTAAGAAAAACAAAAAAAGTTCAGGGCAAGTGTGTTGTCTGGGTAAGTGTGTCCGGAACATGTCCCCTCTCCCAGGAGAGCTTTGGCAGCCCCATCAAAGCCACTGTGCCAACCGCGAAGGAGCTGTGCCCTGCGCCCAACCCCGTGGCTGGACTCCCTGCTAGCCAGCGCATCCTCTCTCCAGGCACACCCCAGACTGGGAGGCCAGCACGACGCTGGGTCTCCAGGCACACACAATCCCACCAGCAGTCCTGCCTTGACCCACCTAGCTCGACTAAAGGAACTTTCCCAGAGAAGTGAAATTGAAAGGTGAGCTTACGGCTGGCCCCCCAGCTCTGACTGATGCAGGAACTCCTTAGTCAGTCCAGATCGGGGTAGGTGAGCCTTGTGGGACTTCACAGAACGGGGAGGCTGCTGTGCAGGAGACAGGGAAGGAAGGGTTGTTTGGCCCCTGAAAGGGAGGGGGAGAGATATGGGAAGGAGCAGGAGAGCCAAAAAGATGGAGAGGTTGGGGGTAAATGGAATCCAGTGCAGTTGGGGGTCACTAAAGAACGTTTTCTGAAAGGCGATGCTTCAGGTTCTGGATACATTTCCGCAAGATACAACCCTTCTCTGCCTCTGGGCCACCTCCTGCCCTTCCTCACTGCCTACTCCCAGCTTCCCAGGAAGGTCTGTAAGCCCACCGGGGATTTGTGCAGCTGTGTATGGAAATCAAGCAGGTGGAGGAGTTTTCGGTCCTCAGAAAGCAAGCACCCCCTCGTCCCCCACACCTATGCAAACATTAAAGGGACAGCTTTAAACAGCCTAAGGGCCATGAAAACAGAAAGTTTCCATCCATTTTACCTGAATCTAAAGGAAGGGGAAGCCCCAGTTGAAAACCTAAGGCAAAGACAAAAAAATAGCAAAGCATAAAAGGAACAACTTCCTGGAGCACAGGTATCTTTGCTTTAACTATGTCAGGTTAATCTTAGCGATCCAGACCACGGATCCCCTCCTGTCCCGTGGCCTCGAGCTGATGTGCTGGCTCCCCAGGAAGGCTGGCTTCAGGCTTGAGCAAAGCCCGTCCTCTTGCCCTAGGCCACCTGACCTACATCTGGCTCAGCACTACCGGCTCGCTCTGATGACAGGTCTGGTCACGCTACAACCCTACCTCCTACATGTCAGCGCCCCTCTGGTAGCAGGAGCCTCCGTTCTTTTATAGGTTCCGGAGTCTGTAACCCCAGCCAACCTTCCCAACAGGAAACTCCTGTTCCAGGACCGAGGGCCATGTCTGGCTGCATGAAAGGCAGTAAACTGAGTTGAGATTAAGGCTGTACCCTGCACCCCACTGAATGCCCAACCCCTTCTCAGCTCTCGGTACAAAATTCATCAACTTCCCCCACCTGATCCTCTGATGACTGATCCACTACTTCCCTTCGCACTCACAGATGAGATGATTAACAAGTGAAACACGCTTCATAGGTTTACTCATGAGCACACAGCAATTAAAGGAGGTCTTCTCGTCCACATATAACCCTAGATAAACAAACAGGGATGGAAAGCTCACACAGGTAAGTGTCTGGAGGAAACAAAGGATTTCGTGTCTTACCACGGATTTCTAAAATCTGAAGACATTCTTGGTTTCCTGGGTGGTTCAGTTAGTTAAGTACCTGCCTTCGGCTCAGGTCCTGGTCCCGGGATCCTGGGATCAAGTCCCGCATCAGGCTCCCTGCTCCCTGGGGAGCTCCCTTCCCCCTCTCCTCCCTCCTAGTGCCCTCTCTCACTATCTCTGTCTCTCTCTCTCAAATAAATAAATAAAATCCTAAAAAAAGTAAAATAAAAAATTCTGAAGACATTCTCAAGCAAAAGCAGAATTTACAAAAAATAAAAGCGCTTCTCCAAAAATTAATTTTTGAAAAGTACTTATTGGCTATCTATAGCAAATGAGGCAATATTTCTAAAATGATAAAGAAATTAGGTCATTCTCTATGGCCCATCTCACTGATGTCTAAAATGAGCCAGAGCAATGATTATGTATTTAAATGGAAACAGTTCATTCTTAACGTTCCATTTGGACCATGGGCTGGGCCACAAATGATGGAGAAATCCTAAGTTGGGGTACTTCCCTACTGTCACCCCTCCTGGTAACTTCAGGAGTTGGACACTCCGTATTCACTGTTGGAGGGCATGGCGCTGCCTTTTCACAGACAGCGAAGTCAGTAGGTCTGTCCCTAGGGGGACATTCAGCACCTACGACAAAAGCACTCTGAAACATTGCGTGAGACCCAAACTAGACTCATCCATTCTCTTAGCTCAGACCCTCTTGTCAAGCTTCTCAGCAGCCTTGGAATCGGTCCAGGGGACCATAGGGCGCTGAAGGTGGTGACTACGACCTCAGAGAACGAGACAGGAAGAACATTGGCCTGAGTCAGGAGGCTTAGCTGCTTAAGTGCATGTGACTTTGGAAAATCGCCCAGCCTTTCCTTGGTTTTGTCATCTGGAAAAAGTCTGCCTCACAGGGCTGCTAAGCGGCTCTAAGTAGAAAAGGTTGAGGGTGAGAATATCTTGTAAACTGTAAGAAACTCTAAAAGGATAAACACCCTTCCAGGTATTGTCAGTGCTTTTGATTCGGAGAGGCCCTTTACCGAGCTTGCTCTGTGCTGGGCACTCAGGGCTGTACGTGTACCAACTCCCTGCCATAGACGAAACTGTGTCCCCATAAATTTCAAATTTGTCGAAGCCCTAATCCCCAATGGCACAGTATTTGGAGATGGCGCATTTGGGAAGTAATTTGGTTTAGATGAGGTCATCAGAATAAGAAGAGACCCTAGAGAGGTTGCCTCCTCTCTCTCTTCACATGTCCACATGTGAGGACACAGCAAGAAGGCAGCCATTTGCAAGCCAAGGAGAGAGCCCTCACCAGACAGCAACCCCACAAGCACCTTGAGCTTGGACTTCCAGTCTTCAGAACAGTGAGAAATAAAGTCCTGTTCCTTATGCCACCCTGTCTATGGTATTTTGTTAGCAGCCCAAGCTGAGCCAGACATTCCCTCAGTCTCCTAACAACCCTGAGACCACCCCTATCATCACGGCCATTCTACAGATGAGAAAAAAGGAGCCTGGAGAGTTTAATGAACTTGTCCAAGTCCAAGGCCATCACCTGGGAAGCAGTGGAACTAGGATTATGAATTCATGGCAGAGACCAGCCAGAACTCACCTAAACCATTTCTTCTTCTTGGGCACCCAGTTAAACCATGTTTCCCAGCCCTGTTACCTGGAGAGTTTTCTTCAGTGGAATGTACATGAAAACACTGTATACTGCCCATAAGCCAGGGTGGTGAAGAGGACAGGGACGTTTTTGCCATTCTCTCCCTTTCCTTTGGCAGGGACCTCAGTGTCCATGTGTAGGAGATAGCCCTGTAACAAGAAGGGAGCAGCCTGGGTCACTCAGTGACATCTGGAAGCAGAGCACACCCACCCAACCAACCCTCACTGGTCTCCAACTTCAATAAGAAATGAACTGTTGTTGGGATAGGTCTACTCGTTATAGCAGCTGGTATTACTTACCCTGACTAATACGTCTCCAAGAGTCCTTCTTAACAGGGTCTACTGAGCTCTCTCTTGACTAGAGCTACAGGCAGCAAGTGGGTCTTACCATTTAGGATGGTTTAACAATAGAAGGTTAGCTCTAAACATCAAGGCAACCAAACCAGCATCTTCTGTGAAAGTGATGAAGCTATTTGTTTGCGATGTAAAAACCTGAATACTACCTCTAATTATAAACCAGGAAATAACAAAAAGATACTTCTTTTTAAAGATTTTATTTATTTATTTGTCATAGAGAGAGAGAGCACAAGTAGGGGGAACAGCAGGCTCCCCGCTGAACAAAGACCCACCCCACAAACAAGGCTCAATCCCAGGACACTGGCATCACGACCTGAGCTGAAGGCAGACGCTTAATCAACTGAGCCACCCAGGCATCCCAACACAAAGATACTTTTAAAAGGAATAGAGGAAAGCTCATTTGCAGTTGCATTTGTCTTCAAGGAAATGTATTTTGATTACCAACACGTGTGCCACCAAACCCAATTTGTTTCGTAGCAAAGTTTCCTTTTAACTTCCAGTACCCGGCAGAGCACCTGTCCCATAATAGGCTGTCAATTAACATTTGCTGAGAATGATTGCCGTTTGCTCCCTCATGTTTTCTGCTCACTTTTTGGTTCAAAAACATATAATCAGGAAGATCCCCAGTCAGTTTTTCCTCTGGGGTTGCCAAAAAGCCTGCTTCTGAAAAAGTCCAAAGTAGCTCTGTCTTCTAAGACAGTGTTAGAGGCTGAATTGCCTCCCCCCAAATTCATATGTTGAAGTCCTAACCCCCAGGACCTCAGAGTGTGACTGCATCTGGAGACAGGGCCTTTAAAGAGGTGATTATGTTAAATGATTCTTGGGGGGGGGGGGGGCTAATCCAATCTGACTGGTGTCCTTATAAGAAAAGGAGATGAGGACTCAAAAAAGAGACACCAGAGATTGTGTGTGCACGAACAAAGAGAGAGAGATTTGAGCCTACCTTTTAAGTATAGTTTTGGCGGAGTTGTTCCAACTTATATCATGCTTTGTTACATATGGTTCTAAGACCAGAACTTTTATTCCAAAGTGATATTAAGAAAAACTTCAAAGACAACAAAACCGGAAGCATTTTACAGTGAATTTTATGATGAACACTGGTATGTGTACCCAGTATTCTACAATTAATATTTTACTGCGTTTGCTTTATTGCACATCTATCCATTTTCCCGTCCCTCCCTCGCTTTCTCCACCCCATCCATCATCTTAATGCATTTCAAAGTAAGTTGCAAGTATCTATAACTTCCCTTTCAGCATCCATATCATTAACCAGAATCCAGTTGTTGCTTACAGTGGTTTCTTTTCATGTAAATGTATTTACAATGATGAAATTCACAAACCTCAAGTGTATATTCCCCGATTGTTGACGGTGATATATACCTGTTGTTCTGGGGAAGCTAGATATATGCAAAAAAACCTCTAAAGGGGGCACCTGGGTGCCTCAGTCGTTAAGCGTCTGCCTTTGGCCCAGGGCATGATCCCAGAGTCCTGGGATCAAGCCCCGCAATGGGCTCCCTGCTCTGCTGGGAGCTTGCTTCTTCCTCTCCTACTCCCCCTGCTTGTGTTCCCTCTCTCACTGGCTGTCTCTCTCTTTGTCAAATAAATAAATAAAATCTTTAAAAACAAAACAAAACAAAACAAAAAAAGACCAATAAAGGCCTAAGGAGCCCTGTGTTGGAAGAAAAAGTCTGCTAATAAGTTCATCTAGATGAGAAATGACTTATTTAGGGAACTTAGGAAAGAAGCAAGTCTTGCGTGGATGCAAGACCAGTAGATCTCTCTGCAACCTCATCTCCCAGAAGACTTTTATAGCCCTCAGAGGCTGGGAGGACTTGCTGGGGCATTACCCAAAAGGAGAATGTTTAAGAATGGGTTTGCGTTACAGTCGTATCTCTAAGGTAAAGCAAGAACATTATGTCCTGAGGGTGTGTTTAAGGATGTGGTTAAACAAAAGGAAAGAATGGGGGAGAGAGTTGTGCTCAAGGAGGTTTCAGGTCACTGACCAGTCAACATGGCTGATTTGTCCAAGATGGCGTCAGTCTTGTTCATGCACATGGGTTCCCAAACCCCTATCAAGATGTACAACATAACCAACACTGCAGAAAGTGGTCAGGCCCCTTCTCAGTCAATGCCACCCTCGCCATGCCTGGAGGCAACTACTGTTACAACATTTGTTCCACTATAGATTAGTTTTGTTTGCTTTAGAACTTCATTAAAAGGAATCATATAGTATGCATTCTTTTTGCTTACAGTTTCTTTCACTCGGCATAAAGTGTTTGAGACTGATCCTGCGGTTGTGTGCGGGTCATTTGACCTCTTTTTCTGCTTGGGAAGTATTGTTAAATACCATCAGGGCTGGTTGATCCAATTTCCTGCAGATGAGCACTTAGGCTGTTTCCAGTTTGGGGCTATTCTGAATAAAGCCACTATCAACACTCTTGTACAAGTCTTTTTGGGGCCATATGTCTTCACGTCTCTTGGGTAAACACATAAAAATGCAATTGTTGAGTCATGGGGTAAGGGTATGTTTAGTTTTGTTATTAAAAGAAAAAAAAAAACTGCGGGAGTGTTTCTTAAACCAAGGAGCCTGCGCCCTTTTACTCTCCCACTAACAATGTGCACTTACCCCATTGCTCCACATCGTTCCCAATATTTGGTGTCTTCAGTGTTTTTAATAAAACCAAACCGTTCTCTGTATATGGCTCTGGACATTAGGAAATGGGAGGGGCTTTCCATCACTAAGCATGTACAGTCAGCACTTTTATGCTCATAACAACTTGTTCAGAGGCTGGCAGAAGTGAGGTAATTGTGGAACTGGGATTCAAACCCAGGTTTTTCTGGTTCCTTTTTTTTTTTTCCACCTTGGTTAGAAGCAAGGTGTTGAGATGGGAGATCCCTGTGCAAAGGAGTGTTGTCAACCGTTTCCCATTAGGACCCTCCAGGAAGCTCAGAAGATTCTGGTTCATGTTAGAAGCTGATGCTTCTGACCCTGTAGGTTTGGATGACTTGGGAACAGAGGATAAGCGGGGAAAGAGATCCTTCTCCAAACACTTGCTTCCTTCCACCTGCTAGAGGTCTTAGGAAATGAAGCTCTCAGACCTATGAAAGGCCTGAAGGAAGAATGAGGGGCCCAGAGAGACCTTCCAAAGATCTTTTCTGTCTCTGGGGTGAAGGGGTTCTGGGTGCAGCCCTAATCTTGGTTACAGTTCTGCCTTGCTTAAATAATATCCCCCAAAATGGACTGTTTGGCCCAGTGGGAGCCAATGATGTCCCTGGGGAACTCCCAGATTTGAGGGAATATGTCATTGCTGGGGTTGGGGATATACACAGGGAGGAAACAGTGCAGGGAGCCCGTCCATCACAATCCGTATGAGGTAAATACAAACATCTTCACCAGCCAGATGAAGAATCTGAAGATCAGAGGGTTTGAGTCACTTATCTTAAGTCCTGCAGTTCTACACGGAAGATTGCAAACTCTGTCCACCTCCTCATGGAAAGGTTGATGCAAGGGCTTTGGAATTACAGGCTTGGAGCCGGGGTGCTGAGAGAACACTCTTTGTAACCTGCCAGACCACATGTGAGAATCCACTACCAAGGTGACATTCTCAACAAGGCAGACTCAGCTTCAACTGCACCCACTCTGTGTTGAGACCCCACCTCTGAGACAGAATGCTGATGCATGTGGATCCTGAGGGAAGGCAGTGCCTTGGGACTAGAGCCCGAATCAGGTGGGGAAGGGGAGCTTCCCTGCAGAGGGACACTTGGGCACAGTGGAGCCCCAGCAAAGGGAGAGCGAGTCTCAGTCGCAAGTGCGCCAGGGGACCCTGGGCACTCATCTCTCCAAGGTTACGTATAGTGCATTTTAGCAGCAATCTCCTGAGGACACAAGACCTTGGCCGGGGGGGAAAAAAAGCTTCTGTCCTTCCCTAAAATCACATCATAGACACTATGACCTGCGGGTGTGTGAGTGGTGGCCACTGCTGTTGCCTGAGGAAGCAGGAGAAAGCTTGAGGCTGTGGTAAGTGCTACTCTGCCCCTAAGACATTGTCTTAAGATGTCTTTTGAGTGCCTTTTCCTTCATGTGTAGAATGGAGGGAACTTTCCCACGTCCCAGGGTTGTTGGGAATATTCTTTACAAGGTATGTATTACGTAATAGAGCATATTACATTATAGATGATCAATTACTGTTTTTAATTCTCCTTTCCTCTGGTCTTTGGCCAAATAGATTGTTAGAAAGAAAGTTAACTTGTTCTGTTGTGTTAAATACTATCCCATTCCTCTGGGGATCCTGAAAACAGCTCCGTGTTGTTCCAGGTTTGCCTTGGGCCTAGGACCTTCTTGGCCTGCTGCTGTCCTTTTGAATCAGTCTGGGTAGGACGGTTTGTCTGATCTCATAAGATCCTTTTTGTTTGTTTGTTTTTAAGATTTTATTTATTTATTTGATAGAGACAGCCAGCGAAAGAGGGAATACAAGCAGGGGGAGTGGGAGGGGAAGAAGCAGGCTCCCAGTGGAGCAGGGAGCCCGATGTGGGGCTTGATCCCAGGACCCTAGGATCAGGCCCTGAGCCGAAGGCAGACGCTTAACGACTGAGCCACCCAGGCGCCCCTGATCTTGTAAGATCCTTGCAACTCAATGCCTAAAGGTAAATTTGAACTACCAGGTTCAAGCACTGATTGGGAGGAAAGAAAAGGTAGAGAGGGGATTCCCTCATCAGATATCACCGTTGGGTCCGCACTTGGAAGAAAGAACTGACCGCTGCTAAAACTGTTACCTGAAACTGGACTCACCTCTTGGTGAGTGTTGAGCCAAAAGATACAACCAAGTCAAAGACTAGAAAAAGGAAGGGTTTTGCTTGCAACAAGTGCAGAAGAACAGCTGGGACTTTCCCAAAGCAGTGTCTTCCGGCACCACTAGGTCAAAGTCACCAGGGCCAGCACGAGTCAGCATCATCAATTCCCTGGCTCCAGCTGGTCCGGTATCTGAGTGCTTGAACGGGTTTGGTTTTTTTAAAGATTTTATTTATTTATTTGTCTGAGTGAGAGAGAGAGCACAAGCAGGGAGAGCAGCAAGCAGATGGAAAAGCAGGCGGCCCGCTGAGCAAGGAGCCCAATGTGGGACTCGATTCCAGGACCCCGGGATCATAACCTGAGCCAAAGCCAGACACTTAACTGACCAAGCCACCCGGGCGTCCCTCAAAGGGGTTTAGATCCTGCAAAGATAACTCAAGAGTGTGTGTCAATCACATTTCATGTTTGCATGTGATTCAGCCCCCTCCTGGCCTGAGCCTGGCGTCGTTCTCACATTCTTTCTCAAGATGGCTGGGGGCCTAAAATGATTTTTTTCTCGTGTCAAGAGAGTTGTGTCTGTCTTCCTTTCCTGGGGACCCCGAACTTTTTCTGCTTACAATACCATCAGAAACCACTGTTAACTACTGAAGAAGTCACTAGTAGCAGCAGGCTGTCGGTGCAAGGTCCCCACGACGGAATCTAACTCCCTGGGGTTTAGAAGCTGGCAGAGAGAAGCCAGAGGAAAACAGAATTTACCAGCGTTTACAAATAAAATGAAAAAAAAATCAGGCATTTCTTCAGAATAGGGACTTCTTAAAGGACAGCCAGAATAAGTGCTACCTTCATCAACCCTGTTATTCGGTAATAGGCTTATTGAGAGATATTTTATACTATCACTTTGCTATCGCTCAATAAACCTTGCTTTGCTGCCACCACTCTGTCCGGTCTACTTCTTCATTCTTCGAAGTGGCGTGACCAAGAACCGCGGGCACCGAAGGAGAAGTAAATCCTGTAACAGTTGATGATATTGTAAATGCTGCAATGAACACGTGAGCACAAAGTTTTTGTGAAGACATAGGTTTTCATCTCTTTTGGGTATAGACCGAGGCCTCCTTTCCAGAAGCTGAGCAGGCAAACGGCTTCTGCCTGTCCAGGCTCAGGCCCTTCTGTAAGCTCTGAGGGGTATTTGCTGAGCCCCTGACCTGGCAGGTTAAGCCAGAATTCTACTGAACCTTCAAGGCCCCCTTCATGCACGGATCCATTCACTCAATAAATGTGTATTCGTTCTCTACTAGGCGCCAGCCTCTTTGCTCCGTGCCGGGGATGAAGAAAGAACATAGCATTGGAAAGCAAAATTCAACCAAGTTAATGTGAAGATCTAATGAGCTTTATTAAACAGTTTACGAATTGACTTGCATCTGGCAGTTAAGGGGAGCTCCAAGGAGTTCTACAAAATGGACGGTTTTTATGGGAAAGAGGTTGGAGCAAAAAGTTACTAGCCAAAGGAAGGACTGTTCCAAGCAAGGTTACCTCCCCTTAGCCAGAAGGGCAGGGGTCTTCTAAGATGGGTCATGCCGGTTTCCTTGGGGCATGGGGGGATGAAAAGGCCCATGTGACAGATTACCTCATTGGTGCTGACCTGAAATTCCCAGGCTTAAAATTCCATTCTAGAGAAGGTAGAAACTGCAGTTAAGCCTGGGGGCAAGTGCCTCTGAGGGAAAGGGTTAGGGTATAGGCAGGGAGAGATAGGAGGCCCCTGACTCCCCTGACTAGGTTCATGCAAAAGTCTGCGTGACCAGGCTCACAGAAATCCCAAATAGGTTCACGGAAATCCCCAATGTGGAGAAATGCTGAGGTGGACAAAACCAGAGATAAGGGAACAAATCAGACCACCTGGCCCTGAATGTTAGGGAATATTTTTTTCTTTTCTTTTCTTTTTTTTGGGAGCTACAGTGTAATCACAGAAAATGACCAGACCTCAAAGAATTAAGTCATTAAGGATGTTATCATTAGTCCTTGCTCAAACCAAGCCGACATAAGAATTTCAAGGCCACAAGCTTCCTGTCAGTTCTCAATAAAAGACTGCCAGTCAAAGCTCCCATTCCGGACCCCTTTCACTCTAGAGAGCTTTCTTCTTTCCTTTCTGCTCTCACTTTCACTTGATAAACTTTCACTTCACTTCACCCTTTTGTGTCTGCAAGATTCATTCTTCAATTCCGTGAGACAAGAACCCCGCAACCCTATAATAACTCTTCCCTGGGCCTGTGGCTTTCTTTTTCACTTTGGGCAAAAATCCTTATCCTCATGGAGTTTAAGATCCAGTGAGGGCATTGAGGAGATTTAACAAGTAAATTATATGGTGTGTTCCTTTCTCCATGAAGCATTCCCAGATGGGGCAGGAAAGGTTAAATTCTACTCCTGTAGTACTTATTTCTCTTTTATTTCAAAAAAGTGATTTCTATCTCTACAATGGCACCCATTCAGAATTACATAAAAAAGAGCTAATGCAAAGTACTCAGCATTCCGGTTACGAAAAGGGGAGATTTACCATGGTCATCTGTGTGTCCTCCTCATTTGGGTTTCCTTTTATAAGCTACGTTATGGGATCTGAAAATGACTGACACCATGTGGGGGATGACATGTCAAAACACTGTCTGGAGTCCATGGTTCTCAAGATATGACTGCGTAAGCTTGCAGCTGGGACCATCGTGACCTGCAGCCTTCTTCCCCTCTGTTCTGAGTTCCTCAGCCACCTCACTCAATTGAGGGTTTAGTAACCATGGGGGGACTCGGAGACTTCCTTCCGCTCCTTTCTCTAATTGGAACCAAACAGGCATTAAGTACACGTGTCCAACTAGCTCTCTGATGTGCCCTAGCAGGCACAGGTGATGAGGACACGGCAATACCTCGTGAGGTTCAGTGGGGTGGAGTCCGGAGCCGACGATCAAGAAAGAATTCCTTTTTTTTTTTTTTTTTAAGATTTTATTTATTTATTTGACAGAGAGAGAGAGAGAGAGACAGCCAGCGAGAGAGGGGACACAAGCAGTGGGAGTGGGAGAGGAAGAAGCAGGCTCCCAGCGAGGAGCCTGATGTGGGGCTCGATCCCAGAACGCCGGGATCACGCCCTGAGCCGAAGGCAGACGCTTAACCGCTGCACCACCCAGGCGCCCAAGAAAGAATTCTTGAGGCTTCTTTCGTGCAAAAATGGTGGTTTATTAAAGCACGGGGACAGTCGGACCTGTGGGCAGAAAGAGCTGCGATGCGGTTGTGAGGGGTGACTGATTATATACCAAGGGGTTGAGGAGGTAAGGAAAAAGGGAGATTTCAGGAGGATTTTTCATATGTTAAAGAAGACTCACAGGACACCAGAGGCCCTGCCATTGTCGAGTTAAGTTGTTTTTTCCTCTAGCAAGGCATTAACATTAAGATAGTTGGGAACTTCCTGGATTCCTAAAAGTATATGTCTATGGTTTGCAGGCTGTAAGACATTAGTTGTATTTACATATCCTTCTGGAAACTAGGTTAGTGATAGAAATGATTTGTCCTTGTAAACTGCTAATACATTTGCAAACTGAGGGAAACTTAGTTCTGCAAAATTGAGAGATCTATAGGTTAACTGTTTCTTTGTCCTTTGGGGCAGCCAGGAGTGCCCAGGGAATGCCGCTTACATCTGGGGGGAGGGGTTTGCAGGGTGTCAGCTTCTGCTTTGTCCTCAACCTGCCTTCCGTTCCCTCATCACAGGGACTGTGTGACTGCTGGGGGCCAGATATCTGCAAGATGCAGCAGACAGGAGCCAGTGATATGGGAAACAAAGGCAGAAGGAATGTAGAAAAAATTAAACATCCTTATAACCTGTAGCCGGTATTGACAAATACTTGAGACCCGCAGAATGTAACAATTCTCCAGGCAGCTCCCAACTGTCTTAATGCTTCGCTAGAGGGGAAAAACCACCTTAGCTTGACAATAGCGAGGCCTCCAGGAGCCTGTGAGTCTTCTTTAGCATATGAAAGTCCTTTTAGGACTTCCCTATTCTTTACTTCCTCCTACCCCAAATTATATAAGTCGTTGTTCCTCACAATCCTGGGGCTGGCCCTCTTTCTGCCCATGGGTCTTGTCCTCGTGCTTTAATAAAAATCATCTTTTTGGCACCAAAGAATTCTCAATAATTTTTTCTTGGCCGTGGGCTCTGGATCCCAACAACACCACTCAAAAAATAGGACACCACCAGGACCTCTTGGAGTTCTCCAGACCTACAGCTTTCTTATTACCAGGAGCACCTGGATAAAATACTAGACTTTCCTGATCCTCTAGAATACAACTGGGAACATACCTAGGTTGCAAGGTTGTTCAAAGGATTGGAAACATGGGGATTCGTGGAGGGGGTGGGTCTTGAGCCACCCCACCGTCTCCATCAGCCTCCCGAGCCACTCCCCACATAAACTCAAGGTAAAATGGTGTACTTGCTGTGCGTGTCCCTTTTAGGACAGGTCTGGCACCCCTCTTCCAAACAGATGTCGGCCCCTAAGGCCCTTCCCTATAGAAATCCTGACGCAGGTCCTGAAATTCATACCCATTTACTATTACGTAACTGGAGGATCTTAATAGGCATGTTCTCAGAATATCAACGCTAAAGAGCTTTTTAAGGCTCTTCTGGGAGGCGTGCTATCATGATACCCCCAACTCAATCAGTGGTTTCTGAATGAATGAAATAAGGGGCAGTGGTCCCCTCCTCCAAGCAGAGATCCATCAGGCTTTGAAAGGCGGCTTTCGGGCGCCGGCGGCCCCAAGGGAATCTCTCCCAGGCTGGACGGAGGCCCTTAGGGCCACCTTCGTCTCCCCTCCGCTCCCCACTGGCCCCGATCGGTAAGATTGGAGGCCGAGCAGCCTCGGAGACCCTCTTCCCAGGGCAGGGAGCCCACCCCCAGCGGCGCGGAGGAGGGCGCAAAGTCCCCGGGGCAGCGGGCGGCTGGGCGGAGGTAGGGGCGGGCCCTGGGCTCGCAGCCGTCACGTGGCGAGTCAGCCGGGCGCGCAGGGCGGGGCAGGCGCGGTAAATAGGCGCCGGGGCAGGCTCCGGGAAGCTACGGCGGCTGCTCGGGCACCGGCGCTGGCAGGGGCCACCGGCGCGCTCGCAGGCTGCAGGCCCAGAATCCCGGTTGCGGGGCTCGGTGAGTGCGGGCGGGTGGCCGGGGCGCGGCGCCGGCGCGGTGGACTTGACCTTGGAGGGGGACGGGCAGGCCGGGGCCCCTCTGCGTCCCCGCCAGGCCCAGGCGCGGCCCCGCGGCATCCCCGGGGCGGGCGAGAAGGCGGGGGACCCTCGTGCTGTCACAGCCCGGCGGGCAGGGGTGGCAGCTCGCACGCTCCTAGAAGTCGTTGCGGTGAGAAAAGTAAAAACAAACCCCAGGCGGGCAGCCTGGCACCCACCCCGACTCCGGCCAGAAAGCAGGCGCCCGCCGGCCCGCTCCTAGGGGCTGTGTTGGCCACCCCGGGTCGGCTGAGCCCGGCCCCGCCGCGGTCCGCCCGGCTTTGGGGTCGGGCCTGGGAAGCAGCCCGGGAGGAGCTGGGGAGTTTGCGGGGGAGTTCCAGGGGAGGAGCTTTCGGGAAGCGCTTGGCTTGAATCCTGGGGACTTATGGCTAGAATCTAGCTCCCCAGCCCCTTGTGAGCTTCGGGGCCTTAGTTTCCTCAGGAAATTGCTGAGATAATAGTGTCTCCCTACATCTGTTTTCGGTGTTTTCTTATTACAAAGGGTTTGCTTGAGTAACTTAATTACGCGCAACCACACGCACAGTTCTAGGGACCCCAGAAAATAGAAACCAGAAAACTGGAACCTGGAACTGGGTGGAGTAGGGTGGAGGCCACAGGATGAGTTAAACCCACTGATGCGAGGACAAATTAAGCAGAGGGGTTAGGAGACTAGGTAAAGGCCTTGGGATCCCCCAGTCGTCCTCTCCCTGAGAGGCTGGAGTGGAAGGGGGAGATGCCACTCCCTCCTTCTCAGCTGCGGCGGAAGGGAGCCAGTGCCTTCCGGAGGCCCAGGATTGTTTGGGAGAGGGGAAAGCAAGGCAGAGCCCCTGGGTCACCACCTCTTCCCTCAGTTAATGACTCTGGAGGCCTGGGAGAGGGAGCATCTGGGGAGCAGTGAGGGGTGACTGAGTCCAGGTAGATATGAATTGCATTTGCCTTAGTGGACCTAGGTCGTTCTCTTCCCCTGGCACCGAGGAAGCCAGCAGGCTGTGCAAGGATAAGGACAGTAACCCAGGCCCCACAGCCCTCTACCCCTTCCTTTCACCCAGTGGGAGGGGCGGGGGTGGGGTTCAAACGGAGCCCTAGCATCTTGAGTTAGCTTCGAAAAAACTGATCTTCAAGCGCCTCCACTAGACGCAAACGCAGCTGGGATGTGTGCAGCCAGGTGATTCTGCAGATTCAGGTACAGGTAAGGTGAAGAGGCTTAGAAGGGTGTCTGGTTGGGTAAGGGCCGCTTTTCTTCATAATGTCCTTAAAATAATGGAGAATTGTTTCAGGTTTTGTTTTGTTTTGTTTTTAAGTAGGCTCCGTGCCCACCGTGGTTTGAACTCACAACCCTGAGATCAAGAGTCACATGCTCTACTGACTGAGCCAGCCAGGCACCCTGAGAGTTGTTTCCTGTTGGCACTGGTGATGGTGACCTAGAGCCCTTGAACTTTATAGAGAAAGGGGCTGAGCTGCACCGCCCTCCACACACACACACACACACACCCTGTGTGGCTTTCCCAAAGAGAGTGGAAGGTGCCCTGGAGAAAGCACCCAGAGCTGGGGTATTGTCACTCAGCAGTGGAAGCGTGTAGATCCCTTATCTGGGGCCTTCGCCAGCCAGTCCAGCCCTGGCTCTAGTAATTCCCCTGCTGTTGGGTCAGGACATCTGTGTTTCGGGCCTGGTCGGGCGGTGAGGGTGGAAGCTCTTTGGCCCCAGGATGAACCTGTCCGTGCGCTGGCGGTTCAGCAGCTTGAACTGAGGCCGCCGAGGCTGGCTTGTTCTTTCCTCAATTATAGGACCTGGGAGTGGGGGTAGCAAGTTGCACACATATTAGGGGTAAGAGAGATTTTGTATTCCTGTTGGGCAGTGGGATTGAGAAGCAAGGGAGAGCAGATTCAGGGGAGTTGTGGGGCTTCTGTTGGGTGATTTTCTTAAATGTGGCAGGGAGTTGTGGTTGTGTGGAATATCCCTGTCCTTGGCAGGGAAGGGCTGGAGTGTTCTGGAGTAAGGGCTCCTCATGGCTGCTGCCTGTTTTAGATAGTTTGACATAAGGAAAATGCGAAGATGGTAAGAACTGGGTATGTTCTAGATCAGGAAGGATGGAAATCAGACGCTTCTCATATGGTTCAGCCTCACGTGCCGGGAGGTGGGGGGGTTGACAAGCTGATGAATGTAGTTGGGGCACATGCAGGTGGGGGGTGTGTATTGTACTCAGCGGATGTTGGGAGGCCGTCAGCAGTGTCTACACCCACTCCCAGGTATATCATCACCTCTTGGCTTAAGCTCAGAAGCCACTAAAAGGTGTGTGGGCAATAAATCCTGAGTCTTTCCATTTCTGTTCATACCCCATCTAGGGAGCAAGTGCCAGTGTATATTTAGACTTGAACCAGTCTCATTTTTAACCTCCAGCCTCATCCCCACACCCTTTCCCCAGCATCTGGGGTCTGCACATCTTGGGCATGTGTGCGGTTCACAGGGAGTGCATTTCCTCTTTGACACAGGTCCCTTTGGCAGGAGGCAGGTTTCAGCTTGTTTGCTCTGCAAACCCATTACGGCTCCCCTGCCTGCTTCTGGGCTTCCCAAGGGGCATGGTAGCTCCTATCTTGTTCTCTTTATAATTCTCCTGCACATTTTTGGGGGTACTTTTAATACTTGGTATCAGTCCATGAACCGTGTTATTAAAAGTGATACAACTGTAATTGTGCTGTCTGTATCCTTTTCCATTCCTGTTTATGAGGTTTATTACTTAATGTTGATACATGCAGATCTCGTCCATTCATCTTAAACGCGCAGTATTCACTGAGGGACAGGTGGGTCTGACTTCTCACTGTTCACCGTAGCGCTGCAGTAAATCCTTGTATCTCACAGGCACTCCCAGGAGTTTCCGTAGGGCAAAAGCTGGGGAAGGCCTGTTTATTCCTGGGTCGTACGATGTGTGCGTCTTCCGTTTTGCTGGATCCTGGTAGAATGCTGTCCAAGTTTGCCTGTATGAGCAAGCTATCAGCAGTGGTGAGGGTTCCTGTTCCTCAGTTGCCACCACTGGGTATTACCAGACTTCAGTTTTTACCAACCTGATAGGTTTGAAATGGTGTCACTCTTTTAATTTTTCTGACCAGGAATTCAAATAATTCTTTATTTTTGGAGATCATTGGCAAGTGAGGATTTCTGTTTTTGTTGTTGATCCCTGACAGTGCTTGTGGTTTTAATATGTTTGTTAACAGCTAGAGCTCACCGAGGTTTCTTTAGATCCTAACAGCTCCCTGGACTTCTGCGATTAGATAACTTTTTCTAACTTTTAGAATGCATGTGAGTTTTGGGTAGTGCAGTTTGACTCTTCCATTTTACAGATGAGAACACTGAGGCTCCTGCCAGCTTGTGAGATGACAGGGGTCACTAAAATAATTGTGGAATTTTAGACTTTGATCTCTTGGTAACTGTCCCTGCCTACTCAGATACACTCCTCGGGGCTCGCTCGTGGCATTTTCTCAAGCACCGGTTTCCCTCATTGGTAAAACAAGTTCTATACAAGACCAAAGTTCGATACAGGACCAAAGTAATGCTTTCCCAGCATTACTGTCTTTGGACTGCTGGGTGCCAAGGAAGCTGCCTTCCTACGTTATCTGTCTCTCCCACACTCGTAACTCACTTCAGTCTGGTCATCAAGATTACCTCACCACTGGCAAGGGTGAGGGCAGGAGCATGGGATAGGTACCACCAAAATAGTAAACTGATCCAATCCAAAGCACTGCCAGAACGTGGAGGTATTCTGCCAGGATACCCAGCCGGGGCTGGGCTTCTCGGTGACCCTCTGACCTGGGCTTGGGCGGGGTGTGCTTACACATGCACAAGTCACGCAGCCCCTGGGCTTGCACAAGACCTGGGAGGGTGGTGCCAGCTGGGAGCCATCTTTGCTTCCACTGAACCCTGTGGATGCTTAGGGTGCTTTGTTCTGGGGGTCAGGAGAGCAGAATGAACCAGTATTGGAGGGCTTGTTGCTAAAAGTAGGGTGATCATAATTTTTCTGAGAATAAAAAACAGACTAGCCTGGGATGGCACAAATTGACCAGCCTGTGAGTCGAGAGCTGTGAACTCCCCTCCCCAGTAAGGACACAACCATTTCCTGTGGCAGTTCATCGTCAGGGCTGCCTGCTCCGAGCCAGGCTGCGTGGAAGGCACTTTGAAAAAGGCCATCTCCTTCCGTCTCCCAGCAGTCTCGTGAGATGAGTACCTCTTCCTGGGGCCTCGAGAGAGGAACCAGGGCCAAGCTGGGGAGGCAGCGCTTTTCTGTTGCTTGCTTTTGTTACCGCCAGTGTCTCAGGCACCTGAGGACCCAGCCGGCAGGGAGATGAGATCTCGCCTGCAGTGGAATGAGCGACTGGGTGCTCTTGTGAGCTGGGGAGGCATGGGACGCTAATCTCATTGAAATCTCCAAGGCTTTCTGCAATCCTGTATAAAGTAGTCCTAAAGTCCTTCAGAATCCAGGCAGTATGCCCGTTTTAGAAACAGAGACACCAGAATGTAGTGCCCCCTTTAGCATCTCAGTAAGTCAGGATCAGACTCAGTGAGCAAAGCTGGTGAGCAGAAGCTTCCAGAACTTTGCCCAAATTCTTGTTTCTCAACAGTGCAAAAATTTTCACCTGCTGAGGGCCTTCCTGGGGTCCATTGTTTGAAGCCCAAGGTAGTGATTTTCTTCTGTTTGCAGGATGTGGGCCGCTATGACTGATCTGAAGCCATGTTCCATTTTTGGGCACCATAGCTAGATGGTTTCCAGGCACTGTGGGAGATGAGTTAAGTAGGCCCACCCTGCTCACCCTGGTGGGAATTAGTCCCTGATTTGGGGACAGATGGTTGGCAGGGGGCAGCAGGGGGAGTGCCTGTTACTGCCTAAACTGTTTAGATGGGTGAGGCAGGTGAGGCCGCCTTCTTCTTCTTCTACTTCTTTTTTTTTTTTTTTTTAAGATTTTACTTATTGAGAGAGGGAGAAGCAGATTACCTGCAGAGCAGGGAGCCCAACGTGGGGTTTAATCCCAGAACCCGGGGATCATGACGTGAGCTGAAGGCAGATGCTTAACCGACTGAGCCACCCAGGCGCCCCCAGGTGGGGCCTTCTCACTGCTGCCCCTGCTTCCCCTGGAGCCAGCAGGGCTGGGGGCTTGCGCGGCTGTGGCCACTGCAGTGACTGCCTTTCCTGGGTCACACAGCGGTTGCCTGGGGGCCCTCAGCTGCAGGGGACCTGTTTCCAGACAACAGAGCCGGCTGGTGCCGGTTCACCCTCGCAACTCTAAGGAGACAGATGGTGACGAGGAGCCCTTTCTGTTTTGTTATTTTTCATTAGAAGATCATAAGCCATGAAGCAGTCAGACACGTTTCCATTACGAGCAGAGACAGGAAACATCAAGGCCGTGATTCAGACTCCAGGGCAAGGTCTGGTTCATTCAGATCGGAGCGGATCTGAGACGAGGGCGCTTGACTCAGCCCCAACACGGAGGCGTTGCTGGGCAAGCTGCCGTCGGAGGAAATGAAGATCTGCCTGGTTTTGGTGTGTAGGTGGTACGCTGAAGTAGTCGAAACTTCAGGACCAGCTGCCGTGTGAGTGTGAGCAAGAAAGCTGCAGCCAGGTTCTCTGGCAGCGTCGCACTAAATCTTCCCAGTGCTCCTCCCGGTCCACCGTCCCCGTCGTCTGTGGGCACTCTGGTGACGATCTGCCGCGCACAGCCTTACCCCGTGGCTCTGGGCAAAACCGAGGCGCTCGGTTTTTGATTCTTTAGAGCCAGCTGTGAAGGAGGTTCCGTGGACACCCATTCATCTGTTTCTGTGTTGCCTAGAAGCTTGCAGCTGGGCGCACTTGGAATTTTCAGATGTCCTGTCTCCTTAGATTTGGGACAGATTGAGAATCCAGACTACCCGAGGGCTCTATAACCTCATAGGGAAGATTTTTTAAAAACCCAGCTGGTGGCAGCCCAGACCGATTCCATGCCCTTAGAGAATATCAGGACCGAAGCCTTCTGCAACTTGGCAACAGCTCCTCTCCTGCGTTCATTCCATCTCCTTCCAGAGTCCCAAGGTCCACGTTAGTCCTGAGATGGCTTCAGAATAAGTCTGAGGAATGGTTATGCTATGGGGGGGGGGGGAGCTAATAGGATCAGTGGGCCACAGGCCCCTTTTGCGCACGACAACGTTCTACAAAACTTGAGTGGGATGTGCTTCCATAGAAACTGTCGAGTGCTGTGGGGGTCTGGAGAGAGAAGAACTGCCAGAGCCTGTTTTTTTTTAGCCAGAGATTGGCTTGGCAAAGGGCCAGAGGCGTAGTGGAACCCCAGGTCCACCCAGGAGGACCAGCTGCCTGAGGGCTGGAAGAAGTAGGGTCTGCCCACAGCTGTTCCCTCCACCCGTCCACGCCCTGCAAGGGAGTCTGGTGACTTGCAACTGTTCTCATCTAGTTGGCCCCTCTTTTCTCACAGAATAAGGACTTTCTGTTCATTCTGTCCTGCAATTAAAAAAAAAATAATAAACCCACAAAACTGAGAAAATGGGAAGTATTTGCCCCGAAGAGGGGAAGCGAAAGCTGGTTCTGTTTCAGGTGAAGGCCATAGGCCCCACTTGTTCAGAGCACGGCCTGTGTTAGCCAGTTGCTGCAGTTGGGCGGGGGTTGATGATTTGTGCAGATGCAGGAAGATGCCTGGCCCTCCCTGGAGTGAGATTGCTGCTGCTCTTGGGATAGCTGCGGCTGGCCCTTCCAGCAGGAGAAGTCTGACTTCGTATTCTTCCGGCTCAGCATTCTCCTGAGCTCTAAAAATGGAAGCCCATTTGGAGGTTAATTGAGGTTAAAAACCTCATTTTTAATTCAGACTGTTTGTGATGGAGAGGTATTGCAGAGAGGTCTGGAGTGAACTGGAATTATCTGGCACAGGCTAGAAGTGGGGGAAGGCAGGGGAGAGGGAGGGAAGAAAGGAGGGTAGTGAATGGGACCTGGAAATTGAGGGTGCCCAAGTGAGCAACCCTTCGCTGCTTTCTGACTATAGAGCAGGCACCGTCATGGCACTCTTGACTTCTGCCTGGAGAAACGAAGGGTCATCAGCCCCATTTTATAGCTGGTGACACTGAGGCTCATTGCAGATTGGTATTCAAGGGTCCACGGTTAATAAGTGGAAGATCTGAATCCAGGTCTCCTGACTCCAGGCCCAGTGCTCGTCCTCACCATGGTCTACAGCAGGTATTCACTACTTGAACCCCAGTCCAGACCACAGCCCTCTGCCTGGGGTGCGGAGCTGAAGGGAAGAGCTGCCCAAGTGCTCACTGCTAGTGGGGCTTGGAGTCAGTGGTTCAAGCTAAGCTCCCATCCCCCAGGCTCACAGCTCTGCAGTTCGCTGGGGCCCCTGGTTCTCCCTGTTATGATGGGGAGAATGACGTTGACAGGAAGTACGGAGGAGGACCTGTGGAACCAAGAGAAGAAGGGCAGGTTCATGGAAGTCTCACTTGAGGCCTGGCCAGCCTCAGGAGTTGGCCTAGCTATGGCCATGACAGCCATTGGCACAGAAACGGAGAGCCATCTGGGAAATGGGGGTGCCTGTGTTCTCTGCCACCAGAAAAACCAGAAAAAGCTTGTTTCAGGTCCAAGTTACTGTGGAATTGCTCCCATTCTCCACTTGCTCATGACTTAACATCTCAGCAGATGACAAAGCCCCCAGGGATCACCTTGGGATGCCTCCCTAGGACCTGTGGGGAGCATTCACCTGGGGCTGCCTCAGCACCCCGCCATGTTCCCGGACCCCTGGTGAGTCACGGTGAATGCCGAGGAGGGTGACCCTCCTGGGTGTTATTCTAGTGGGCTTGTCAGCCAGGCCTGGCCCTGCTGGCATGGGTCTGACATGTGCCCGGAGCGTACATCCCAGTGTTCGCTCGCTAGGCTCTCCTATCCTGGGAAAATGTGAAGGTGCCAAGTGTAAGTCAGAGGGTGTCAGGATAAAGGAGAAAAACCTGACTGCTTTGCCTCTTTGCCTAGAAGATGTTACCAGACAGACCTCAGCTCCCTTGCCCCTTCCGCCGCGTGAGGACACGGTGAGATGCTTACCTAACAGTTGCAGGCCATGTGCGTCCCTGATGTAGCCATGGGAACACCAGCCTCCCCTGAGTCACTGAAGACCAGAAGGTGAAGTGTTGAGAGCAGAAGGTCACTAGGAGAAGGCCTCACTATTGGCTAGGAAGTGCATAGTGGAAGTGCATTTGGGGGCTCAGGGTTTGGGGTAGCCCTAGCTACTCTTCTTCCTAAAGGAGCAAAACTTGGAATATAGTATGTCCCTTTAATTTTTTAAAAAAGGATAGTGAAAAATAAGTCTCCCCACCACACATACTACTT
The DNA here is from genome assembly GCF_024610735.1 of Ursus americanus. NCBI lineage: Eukaryota > Metazoa > Chordata > Mammalia > Carnivora > Ursidae > Ursus > Ursus americanus. The sequence goes on from NC_142139.1 coordinate 61,420,166, forward strand.
TCATGGTTTTTTTGGTGGTTTGCATGTGGTAACGGTAATAGGCATGTACCTTGCCTCAGGGGCTCACACGCTTACCATGACTCATCTGCGACTTGCTTTTTTTCCACTTATGTGTATCTTGGGCATATTTACTTTATCAGTATAATATGATTCACTTCACCTAGTTCGGTCTTCGTGGCTGCTTTGTGTTCTGTTAATCATTTACCATAACTTAACAGTATTCTGTCATCAGACACTTGCTTTGTTTCTGGTCTTTCGTTATACAGAGAATACTCAGTAAACATCTGTATACTTAACGTCTTTGAACTTGAGGCCAGTAGGATAAATTTCTAGATGTCACATTGCTGAGTCAGAGGGCGTGCAGATCGCAGAATTAATGGAAATGGCGCAGCCATCCTCTCCATGATTGTGCCTACTGCTGGGGTTCAGCCCCCCAGCGTTTCTGCTGTCTGACCGCTGCCAGGAACTGGCCAGCTGCCCAGCCTTCGCAAGTCCTCCATTTTATCCGTACTTCCCTGTGGTCGAGTATCTTTTGCTATCTGATGGCCATTTGTAGTCCTTTTTTTTTTTTTAATTTTATTTATTTATTCATGAGAGATGGAAAGAGAGAGAGAGAGGGAGAAGCAGGCTTCCCGCTGAGCAGGGGGCCCGATATGGGGCTGGATCCCGGGACCCTGGAATCATGACCTGAGCCGGAGGCAGACACAGAACCGACGGAGCCACCCAGGCGCCCTGTACTTCTTTTTCTATAAATTTATTGTGTGTCCTTTTGCCATGTCTCTATTTTGTTTTTATTCATATTTTTAAGCGCCTTTTGCGTATTAAGGAAATGAAGCTTTAAGTATATGGACGTACTGTTTTGTCGGCTTGCCACATTTGTTTTGTTCTGTTTGTCTTCTGGAAAAAGAGGCTTTATTGTCATGTAGTCAAGCATTGTCTCTTTAAGGTTCTGCTTGTCGATCATAGGTATTGCTCACTCTGATACTAGTGTTTAAAGTGCATTTATGTTCTTCATACTGCTTGGTTTTATTCAAGGTCTTTGTTCATGTAGCCCTTCTTGTGTGTGAGAAATCAGGTGTAAAGATTGCGCCTTACTATGGTTTTCGAAATGCAGAGCCAGGGGTGCAGGCCCTGTCCACGGAAACGGCACGTGCCACGAAGCTAAATCCCCCCACGGAGGATATGCCTCTGACTGGCCTGTTTTGTTGGTCAGACTGCTCCCGGGCCAGTGTCACCCAGGGTTTTATAATATCTCGACTACCCCAGAGGGCAGGCCTCCATCGTGCTCTTTTCCAGAACTGTTTGCTGTTGTCACACCATTATCTTCAGGATAAACTGTTGCTTAAGCAACCATCAAGTTGAAATCTTGCCTCAACTGTAATTCACCGTGGGAGGCAGCGTGCCCAGTGCATCTTCATGTAACCCTGTGACCTGGGAGGAGGTGGGTCCCTCTGGAAGCCCCTGAGGTCAGGGATGGGAAACCCTCCCCCTCCCCTCCACCCCTCCCCCGGACATGGGTCTCCCGCACGGCCCTGGGGTGCTGTGGCACCCGGAACATTTCTTGCTTTCATTGCAGCAGCTTGCCTAAGAGCCTGATTCAGAGGCGGAGCCGGGCTCCTGACTTGCAAGCCAATCTAAGATCCAAGGACTGTGGTTATAATTTGATGGGTGCCCTTCCTGGAAGGACCCGTCTTTGAAACAGAGCCCTTGGCTGACTGGAAAAACCAGAGAAAGTCCCAGACTTGTGCCACTGGCCAAACCAGCTCTGCCTCCTGGCGCTGCTGAGATTGGCGCATGCTGGGCTTCGCTGGCCGCTGTTTGCTTGTTTTATATCCAGAATGTGGCTCATGGAATATATTTTCTTTTGCATTTTGCTTATCTTACTGGTCTTCCACCTGGGACCCATAACTAAGACTGCTTCCTCTCTCAGCACAAACCTGGAAGAGTCTCAGACTTGGACAAACCCAGGGGAGAGGTGGCAATGGCAGGGAGGGCCCTGAACGCCATTTAGCCTGAAGATCTGGGTGTATTGATGTGTTTCGGATGCAGTCGTCCGTACCGCTTGTGGCCTGGGCCTTGGGGTTCTGACAGACGGCAGGGCGGTGCTGGCCCCATCCTCGCAGCTCCCGAGAGAGCTGCAAACTAGCCAGGGACCAGCGCCATTTCAGACTGTGAGCCCGGCTTGACAGCCGGGAGACCCCAGGAGACCCAAGCAGTATGCGCTGGTCCCCAGGCCGCAGCCACGGAGGGGCCTCGCTGCTCGCAGCTTTCTCTCTCCTGGCCCCCCGGGCCTCTGGAGGAGGAGAGAAGCACACGCAGTCCGTCTTAGCCCCTGTGGCGGCTACAGCAGGATACTACGCGTGGGGTGGCTTCTAAACAGAAATCCGTTTCTCCTTTTGGGACAGAGTGTGGGAGTCTGAGGTCAGGGTGCTGGCACGGTCAGGTGAGGGTCCTCTTCCAGGTGACCTTCTTCTTGTTGCGTGCTCACATGGCAGAAGGCGAGAGGGAGCTCTCTGGGGTCTCAAGGACACTAGTCCCGTCATGAGGGTTCCATCCTCATGACCAGTCACCCCCCAAAGGCCCCACCTCCTAATCCCATCACGTTGGGGTTAGGATTTCCATGAGTTTGGGTGGGGGGCTGGGCTGGGGTGGACGAACACGGAGTCCACGGCACCACCCTGTGTGCTCTGGGCCTAGGTTGGGACTTTGCTGAGACGGGGCCTGGGAGCCCATGCACACTGTAGGTCCTTGGGGGCTCTCTGTCCCCACACCCGGGCTTTACAGAAGAGGAGGACACTGAGGAATGGAAGGAGGCAAATGGCAGAGCCGGGAAAAGAACATGGGTCTTTCTGGGTGGTTTCTGGCCCCAGAACCATGCTGCCTGAGCCGGCACCCTTGTGTATGTTACGCACTTGACCTTCAGTGGCCTGATGCCTTGTCTTTTCTAGGTGAATCGAGGATCCAGCTTCCAAAATGTGGCAGCTTTTGGCCTCTCTTAGCTGCCTGGTGGTGCTGGCCGGTGCCCAGAGCAGGCCGCCTTTCCAGCTGCCGTCCGATGAGCTGGTGAACTATGTTAACAAGCGTAACACTACGTGGAAGGTGAGCTGTGGGGACCACTTCTGCACGCACCCCTTCCCAAGGGGTTTGGTTGGTGCGCTCTGCCTCCCAAGGGTGGTGGCTGCTGCTGTGGCCCATAGGACGGTCTGCCCCGGACAGTTGGTCTGATTGAGAGTCATAGCTACTCAGGACTGTGCTAACCTCCTCCCTGCTCCTTCCCCTTTGTGCCGTGTGTGCTCACGTGCTCGTGGTGGTGCATGGGGGATGGGCAGGCTTTGGAAGGGCTCACAGCCAGGAAGGCCCTGAACGCCCCCCCCCCCCCCCATGGTAGTTGGTTGGCTCATTAGCAGCTGCTTGCTTCTGCCCAGCCCTGAGGCCTGGGACTGCAGGAAGAAAGAAGCAAGAATGAGCCGTGTCAGGGCTGTAGAGGGTTTCTCTGGACCTCAGCCAGTGTAGCAGATCAGAGAAGCTAGCCAGTGGTCCCACAGCGGCGTGCCCCCCCCCCCCGCACTTCCTGTGGGGCGGGGACTCACTTGCGGCCGGGTGCCTGTCTTAGTCCGTCCCGCTGCTGTCACAAAATGCCACGGATGAGGTGGGTCATAAATAGAAGGGCATTGGTTGCGGTCCTGGGGGCTGGAAGTGCAGTTTCAGGGTGCTAGCGTCGCTGGGTTCTAGCGAGGGCCCTCCTGTGTCGCAGATGGGGGACTTCTCATTGTACCCTCGCTAGTGGGAGGCGCTAGCCAGCTCCCTCGCAGCTCCCGGACGGGCACTAATCCCATTCACGAAGTCTCCACCCTAGTGACCTAATCACCTCCCAAAGGCCTTACCTCCAGGTGCCATCACCTTGGGGGTTAGGTTTCAGTGTGAACTTGGCGGGACACATTTGTTCTGTAGCAAGGCCCCAACCCCCTTGCTCTGCTGAGCCGGATGGGACCCTTGGCCTTGTCAGGCCTTCATCCACCCCCACCCCTAGACACCCCCTCTGTTGACAGCTGGGGCTGGGGCTCTCTTCCAGGCTGGACACAACTTCCACAATGTGGACCCGGGCTACCTGAGCAGGCTGTGTGGCACCTTCCTGGGTGGGCCCAAGCTGCCCCAGAGGTGAGTGCCTGCTCTCTGGGGGTCGACAGGCCACCGCACCTGCCCCACTGCCACACGAGCAGCAGCTGTGTGTTTGGGACGGCGGGAAGGAGGGAAGTAAGAAGGCCTCCTTGGCATCCAGAGGTCTCCCTTCTCCCGGAGCTGCGAGCCTACCTGACAGGGCTCAGCCCCCCGTGCCGTGTTTCCTACTGTGCTTCTCCACGTGTCTCAGAGCCCAGTGGGCACGGCTCCGGGTCTGTCCCGTATGACCTGGATGCATCCAGTCTTCAATAATTGAAGGAGAATCTAAGAAAAGCCATCTGATCCACCATTAATGTTTCATTTTTTCTAGAGAACTCTGCGCTGGGCATTTTCAAGTGAGCATTACTCTTGTAGGAAGCATTAGAACTGTCTGACAATGTGGATGGAGGGGTTATGGGATATCACACAATGGAGAAGATACTAAAAGTGTTGTGAGGACTGTGGGCAGACCCCGGGGTGGGGTGAGGGGAGTAAGAAACACAGTTTTGTGGATCTTGTGGCCAAACTCCTGGAAATACCTGATGAAATAAGACTAGAAAGAAGCATAGGGAACGAGAAGATGTGTTGAACGGTAGAATTCCTGGTTTGGTTTGGTTTGGTTGCATAACATTCCCAGGGGACATCCCTGCAGACGTCACCTTCGGCTTGTCCTCCCTGTGCCTCCCTTTCCAGGTGATGACCCAGCCAGCAGTCGCTGATGTCTGCGGGGACGGGGGAGGGATGTAAGATGCAAGTTTGTCATGGAGGTCTTCCTTTATCTAGAGTTTGGTTTGCCGAGAACATGGTTCTGCCTGAAAACTTCGATGCCCGGGAACAGTGGCCTAACTGCCCGACCATCAAAGAGATCCGAGACCAGGGCTCCTGCGGGTCCTGCTGGGTGAGGCCCTGCTGGCGGGGAGGGGCTGGAGCCATGGCGGGCGGGGGCCCGTGTCAGACCCGCCGTGACTAGGCAAGTTGTATAAATGTTCTGAGTCTCCAGGTCTGTCAGCATACAAATCAGGAAGGTCCCCATGGTCAGGAGTTATGCAAGGACTAGGCGGGAAAATGTGCAGAGTGCCCTCTGTGGAGTATGGGTGTGGCCCTTGTGTGGGTGGAGAAGCTGTTCTCTGTTTGACACGCTGTCCCGGGCCATCAGGGCCATCAGCAGATACCATTAGTTTGAGCCCTACTCTGCTTCACAAAGAAGTATCCCATGAGCTGTCTTTTTTTTAAAGATTTTATTTATTTATTTATTTGACAGAGAGACAGCCAGCGAGAGAGGGAACACAAGCAGGGGGAGTGGGAGAGGAAGAAGCAGGTTCCCAGCAGAGGAGCCTGATGCGGGGCTCGATCCCAGGACCCTGGGATCACGCCCTGAGCTGAAGGCAGAAGCTTAATGACTGAGCCACCCAGGCGCCCCTCAGTGAGCTGTCTTAATTTTGTTTCTACCTCTGGTAAGGTACACTTGGTATAAATTTAACCATCTATTTTCCGTCTCTTACTGACCAGTCAAGATACCTCATATTAGTAAGATCATACAGTATTCGTCGTTTGTGTGAGCTGTTTTATGTTAACAAAAACCACGTTTTAGAAATGAACTGAGGAAGGGGCGTCTGGGTGGCTCAGTTAGGTAAGTGTTTGCCTTCAGCTCAGGTCATGACGCCAGGGTCCTGTGTTGGGCTCCCTGCTCAGCGGGGATTCTGCCTCTCCTTTCCCCCCTGCTTGTGCTCTCTCTCTCATGCTCTCCCTCTCAAATAAATCAATAAAATACTAACAAAAAGAAAAGAAATGAACTGAGTGTGCAGGTAGAGATTTGGGGTGGATTGGTGTCTTGTTTTAAAGACAGACTTGAGCGCCAGGACCCTCCCTAACATCGGGAGAGAATAGCCACCAAGAAGGTCTGCAGGGTCCACTGTGGTCCTCTGGCTGGCAGAGCCCACGGTCCAGGAGTGGGGCTCATCTGGTGGGGCTTGTCCCCACAGGCATTTGGGGCCGTGGAAGCCATTTCTGACCGGATCTGCATCCGCACCAACGGGCACGTCAACGTGGAGGTGTCTGCCGAGGACATGCTCACCTGCTGTGGCGACCAGTGTGGGGACGGGTGAGTCAGAAGCCACCCCTCCCACCGCGGGCGCCAGGCCCTTGGGGATGGCACCAGGAGCCCCCAGCCTGAGGCCTCCCTGACAACAGGAGCGTACTCCGGGCCGGATGAGGGTCCTTTGCTGAGACAGCCTGGGGACCGGGGGTGTCTGGAAGCAGGCCGCGGTGTGACTGCTGCCGTCCCGGAGCCACCTAAAGCCGGGCTGACCTGCAGCGCTGGGTGTGGGCGGTACGCTGCAGGCACAGCCGAGATGGTCTCAGAGTACGTGGCTGAGTTTCTGATCTCGGGCCTTGTTGGTGTCATCCTGTTCCCACCATGGGTGCCTGCCTTTCTGCCAGCTCTGGCCTTGGTTTTACAGCCGTGGTTCTCAGATACGGCTACAGATTAGAAGACTTGGGAGTTTAAAAAAACGTGTCCAGGCCCCACCTCATTCCAGTTAACCCAGCCCCCAGCATTAGCCTCGTGTGTATTAAAACAGCAGGGAATTGCAGTGTGCTGACTGAGAACCCGTGTGACAGCCTGGTGTGGGGTAGATGTGAACACCAGAGTCCTTCTGTCTTGTGGGGGACGGTGGTGGGCAGGCCTGGGAGCTGGGTGACTCCCAGGGACGGAGAGGTGGGCTTGGCTGGGGCCCGGGAGAGCTCTTGGGCCAGCTACGGGAGGCAGCGGTGGGTCCGTACGCGACCCCGGGGCCTTGGGCGGCAGGCAGTGTGGTCTGGGAGCAGCTGGAAGTTCTCTCACGGTGAATTTAATGAGTGGCTCTTTTCTTAGCTGTAACGGGGGCTTTCCTGCTGAAGCTTGGAACTTCTGGACAAAACAAGGCCTGGTTTCCGGTGGTCTCTACGAATCTCATGTAGGTGAGTGTCTGCCCTCAGCCCGTATCTGGCTAGCTGGATTTTACAAGGCGTGAGTAAGAATGCTCTCCGCTTGCTTTATAAAGTGAGGGTTGAGAGTTGAGGGCAGGAAGCTAAAAACTCCGTGGACACAGGAGGCAGTCCCCTCCGGGGAAGAACAGGGCAGAATTGGCCACGGTGTCAGGGCTGCACACAAGGCGCTTCTGAAGAGGCTGTCAGCTGATCCTTTCCTTTCTCCTTGGCCCTTCAGGCTGCAGACCCTACTCCATTCCTCCCTGCGAGCACCATGTGAACGGCTCCCGGCCCCCATGCACAGGGGAGGGGGATACCCCCAAGTGCAGCAAGTTCTGCGAGCCTGGCTACACCCCGTCCTACAAAGAAGACAAGCACTACGGTAAGGTGGGGCTGGTGCTGTCCAGCACCCCGGGTTGTCCAGAGCCGTCATTCATTCACCGCCCCACCCCCCCAAGCCTTTCCTGGCCCCGGGGCTGGGCGCGTCGCCAGATGCTGTCTTCCCTGGCGGCTCCCGTTGGTCAGTGAAGAGCTGACAGGTGGAGCTGCAGGGGGCACGGGTCACCCACGCTCAGCGGGCGGGTTCCTTTGCCAGGATGCAGTTCGTACAGCGTGTCCAGCAGCGAGAAGGAGATCATGGCGGAGATCTACAAGAACGGCCCGGTGGAGGCGGCCTTCACCGTGTATTCCGACTTCCTGCTATACAAGTCTGGTGCGTGGTGGCCCCTCGTGGCAGCGGGGGCTGGGGAGGCGCGGGTTCTGGGGGACCAGCAGGACTAGATCGAAGTCCCAGGCCACGCCTCACTTGCGGTGGCCGGGGGAGCAGGGAGCACCAGGCCCTGCGCGAGGCTGTGGGGCGTCACCCCGGGGAACCAGATGGCCCCCGGCCAGAGGGCTGTCTTAGAAACCCCCCATTCTAGAACAGTCTGTGGCTGACCACTGCTGTCTCCAGTTTTCCATTCTGCCACATCTAACACTTCAGTGCTCTCCACTCTTAGGAAACATCGTTGGATGAAGGGAGACGATTCTAGAGAGACAAGATTATAAACCTGGCAGGTTTAACAATTTAACAACCTCCTCCCCCCCCCAATAATTTAAAAGGGTGCATTTCCAGCTTGACAGAGTGATTCACTAGTGAGGGGATCGCCTGCTTCAGAGGCTCCGTGAGCACCTTGGCCTGTGGCTGTCTTGTCTTCCTCAGTCAGCACCGGCTGCCGCCACCCCGGCCTCTCTCTCTCTCCACCCCTGCAGGGTGCATCCCAGGGCAGCAATGTAAAACTCCTTAGGTTACAGAACCCTTTTGACAGATCCTTCCATGGAGTCCTAGCATGTAGAACAGATAGCTGGAATTGAATGTTAACATTAAATTGACTTCTTAAGTGAGAATTTATAGCTTCATTTTTAAAGACAACCAACAAGCTCATTTTGTTGGGACTCCACTTTAATATTTACTCAACATATTTGGGTGTTGGGCTTTCAAAAACCTATTGAAATAATTGCCCCATGTCGTGGGGGCCCCTGGAGCGTTCTGAGAGAACATCAGAGCATGCTATGTATAACCTTGTTTGCAAACAGTTTCTTGGGAGGGCTTGGTGGGCCCTGTGGACCCTGTCCTGCTGGGGCAGCCAGCTGAGTTGGAGGGATGCTCCGGGGAGTGGGGCAGTAGCCCCGTCTCTGCCTGAACGGGCCGTCCCTTTCTCAGGAGTATACCAGCACGTCACTGGAGAGATGATGGGGGGCCACGCTGTCCGCATCCTGGGCTGGGGAGTGGAGAACGGCACACCCTACTGGCTGGTTGGCAACTCCTGGAACACGGACTGGGGCGACAATGGTGAGTGGCGGCCCCCTGCCTGCTCACGGGATGTGTGAGCCAGGACGGAGTGGTCATCTTGTCCTGCTCTGCTCCAAACACTGGTCCTGGGACTCAGCAGTGACCTCCCGGGTTTCTGGGTGCTGGTGAGCTCTGGGGGTTCCCTTGCCCTAAGGGCAGGCGCTGATCCCGAGAGGGTGGTAGGGATCAGCACACGGCTTCAGGTCACTTGTCCCTCACAGTTCCCCACACCCCGGGTGCAGTGCCTGTTTATGTGGGGTCAAATGGAAGTGGGGTCCAGAGGCCTCATGTTGTGGAGTCCGGCTACTGGGCGGACAGGAGGAGTCGGGGCACGTTTGGTGACTGCTTTGGGGCTGGGCTGGTGTCTCCTACTCCTGGGTCTTTCTGGGTGATTCTGAGTATGTTGGCAAGGATCAAAACTCAGCACGCTTTAAAGGCATATTATTTTTGCTTTCCAGGCTTCTTTAAAATCCTCAGAGGACGGGATCACTGTGGAATCGAATCAGAAATTGTGGCTGGGATCCCATGCACTGACCAGTACTGGAAAAAGATCTAATCTGCTATGGGACTGGTCTTGCCAGCTCTGGGGCAGTGTTTCCCTAAATACAGCCAGTTGGGCTGGTGAGGAGATGGAGGGTAGGAATGTCTTTTATTCTTTTGAGTTCAAATAAGATAGAAGAGGTTTTGGACAGGGCCTGAAGGATTGGGCCAAACCTCGTGTCTACCATCAGAGCCGTCTTCCAAGGAGGCACATCCAAGGCCTAGCTACCTCCCAGCCCGTTGGGTGGACTGCAGTCCCTGTGCACACTTAGACCATGTGAGCTCCCGCCGCAAGCGAAGCAAGGCTTCCCCCCTACCCTAGAGCTGCGCCCAGTGCCCTCCGCTCCAGCACCTGCTGCCGCCGCCCCGCCCCCTCCCAGTCCGCGCACACCAGGAAGCCAGCCCCAGACCTGGGGGGTTTGTTAGGCACTCCAGACCAATAGAAAGTGGAGTTCCTAACAAGACCAGCCCCACCAGCGGCGGTACTTCGAAGCAAGTAGCTCGCTAGATTTGGCCTAGGTTGAAAAGAAAACCAATGGGGCGGCCCTTGGGAGAAAGCCATTCCCCCAGGGCCCCTGCATTTCTTGAGCTTCGCGGTGTTGCTGTGAAGACCCTCTCTGGTCTTGTCCTTGGCGTGATTCCTTTTTAAATATACATTTTATTTTGTGTACACCTCAGCTGATCATGTGAATGAAAAGAGGAACAGTTGGAAGCTGTCCGGGCTTCACAGACTGTCTCCCAACAAAACCCCGGGTGGTCATGACCTGACTGGCTACCAACCTGATACAATGAAACTCATTTGGGAGAAACCAGCTTCAACTATGTAAAAATCACTGCTTCAGTCTGTTAATTTAACAAGAAAAGGAATGACTGTGCCAATAAAACGTTTTCTCCCTTAACATGAAGTCTGTGTTCTGGTGGGAGCCCGCGGTCTGTAGGGTTGCAGCTGCCGTCCGTCCTTACCCCACAGAATCCTGTTTCCCTGCATCTGGGTGTCCTTGAAACCAGGAAACTCTTGCCTCAAACCGTGGTTCCTCTCTTCGTTCCCTGTCACTTTCATCACCCCTGCTCTGTATATTCGTCCCCTGAACTGTCTCAATCCCCGATGAGCTGTGCCCCTGCTTCATTTCAAGAGCGGTAGTCGGTTTTGTACCAGCTGCACGCCAGCAGCAACCGCATGGGGATTCAAACAAGCATGGCGTGTGGGCAATGCTGGGTCGCCCTGGTCCCTGGCGATGTTGGGACAGGGTGGAAGCAGAGCCTTGTGTCCCAGTCTGAGTTCCCTCGGTCGCTGCATTACGTTGCTGGTTAAGAACTGTTGCTTTGCATAGTACTGGTTAAGAATCCCAAGCTGCAAAGTACACTAGTGTTTGAGAGAACAGGAAACTAGAAGAATTGCCCCCATCCCACTGGCCCGTCAGTACCCGACTTCTTTCCCAGCCGAGGGCTGGACTAGTTCTAGAAGCACAGGGAGTTTGACTTCCGACTGGAATTAGAAGTTAGGGATCAGAAACTGCCTCATCAGATAAGCTCTAAAACACCTGGTGAATGTGGAAGGGAAAATTTGTGAAAGCCAGAATTATCAATGAAAAACTTAAAAATTCGTGAAACCTGGCATAATACTGAAGTGTTTAACAAAGGCTACGAAAGCCACAACTTTGCAATCACTTTATTCGTAAAATTTCAGTTGGAAGACATTCATAACCTCACTGTAGTTCTGACAAATTCGACCTGCCCTGAACGGAGTTGGACGATGCCACGTCCGCCCCGTGGCATCCTGCACCCACCCGCAGCCCCACGCTCAGCCGGGAAGCCGGCGGGGATGCAGTACAGCAAGGACCCAAGGGAACTTCAGGAGTCCTTGTTAGGACACAAAACCAGCAATGTTTATTTAGGATTGGGATCAATGTCAATACTTAAATAAACCTCAGATGACCTCATTGATTACCCTGTCACCTCGGTTCAACAAGCGGTATGTTTTTCTCGGGTGCCTGTCCAAACAAGAGGATCGATGGAAGGGACCGTTCCTTTTTGTTTTTTTACCCAGGGGAGGGTGTGGTTTCAGTTTGGACTCAGAAGTTTGCGCACATAGCGGAAACTTCTCCACTCTTAACGTGCGTCAGCTAGCTGTGCTTCAGACCAAAAGCATGGCCGTCACCTAGCAGCTTGTTAGAAATGCGGAACTGGGGCCAGAGCTCTGAATCCACCCTTGGAATTGAACAAGACTCCTGATGATTCGTATGTTCATTAAAGTTTGAAAAATAAGGCGTTAGAGCAGTGGTTCTCAAACTGGGCTCCCGACCAGCAAGCAGCATTTGTATCACCTGAGAACTTGTTTAAAAATGCCAGTTTTGGGGTACTCCCCAGACCTGAGAGACAAATGGTCCTAGCAATCTGGGACCTGCAGGCAATTTGGAGGCTAAAATTTGAGAACCATCGTTTTAGAGCGCTGCTTCCAAAACTGCTAAGATTAATCAACAAATGGCTAGGGACCACTCCCCACCCCCCGCACACGTGTGCATGCAAGCCCCAGAGAAACGGTTCAGACAGAATGGGGCTTCCAGCTCATTGCTCCAAGCACTTTCCCGAAGGGAGATGGCTGTGCATGTGTGCAGGTTATCTGGAGCTCTAGAAGCTCCCAAAATGCGGAGATCAGGCTCCTGCTCCTGTCTGTTGTAATGGAGTTTTTAAAATTTAGAGCCCTAGATTCAGATGGGTCAGATAGTCCTCTGAGGAAAAGCTAGAATATACCCCTGTAAATAGAAATCAAGTAGACTGTAGGCCAGAGATGCTATACATCTGATTGATTGAAGTGCGGGACGCTTTAATTTTAAGTTTTTAAATCTGGGTTGCCAGATTTAACAAAAAGGGTGCTCAATCAGATTTGAATTTCAGATCAAGTAATTTTTTAGTAGAAATACGTCCTGTGCAATACTTGGGACATAATTCTACTTAAAAAAATAAAAAACACTAGTGTGTCAAATTCTAGTTTGGGCATCCCACATTTTATCTGGCAATTTTAAGAGAGAAATATATTTAGAAGGAAAACGATCTTTCAAAGAACTCAGGAGTGGGCACAAGAGCTAAGATTTTGCATGAGTCCGTGATAGTAAAAGTTACATAACTTCATGGCGGGGAGGGGCCTAGGACATCTTCTAAACCATGAAGAGGCTCACGAAGTCCCACAGGTCATGACTGAGCCAGGAAAGAAACCTTCCAGTACACCCACCTCAGACCACAACTCTCCACCAGGTTGTCCTCTGTCCTACATCCGGCATTTCAACACACACATTTCTAACAACCTACCTTGGACTCTCGAACCAAGTTCTGATGCTTAAACTACTAGGAAAATTCCTGTGGAGCCCAGTTCAGAGCTGTACTTCACATAGCAAATGACTAGCTTCGGCATGGTGACAAGTTTGTCCAGGACTGAGCCTCAGATGAACCGATTCACTGCAGCTTCCATGGCCCCAAACTAAGCCACTGTGTCCGGTGGCAGCCAGGGACACGGAGGAAATCAGTGTATGTGTATAACAACGCAAGGCGAGCATTCCCGCCGGGGAAAACCCTCAGCTTCGATGATTTAATCACCACACACAAAGGACAGCAGCAAAAGAATAGGCTAGATACACTGAGAGCATGAATGTCTTCTAGAAAGTACCTTCATGCCCCACAACAGTGATTCCTCAGCTTGAGGGGTTTTTTCAAACACCCTTAGAGAGGCGCCGTGTCCTCCCCGGCCCAGGCCAGGATTCACAGGAAGTCACTGGGTGAGTGGGCCTCACATATCCCCCCAACCTTGCTGTGCGGGGCTAAAAGCAGCAAATAGCGATGCTAGAAGAATGAGGCTAAATGCCATTCGGCTTTCCAGCCCATCACCGGAAAACACATTTTACCTTTCTCGAAGCTTCTGTGTATAAACTAGTGATTTTTAAAAAAAGAAAAGACAAAAAAAAAAACAAAACCCACAAAACCCCTGGACATAATATTTCTGCATGCAGCCAAGAGTTGGCCAAAGTGAGAGCCGGCTGGCAGAGGGAGTGCAGGTCACAAGCTGGCCAGGGAGGCAACGCTGTACATGTTGGTCTCCAGCGGGCACAGCCGTGCAGGGCCCAGGGAGCTGGATCCTTCTTCTTGGTCCTGCTCTGGCTGGCTCTGTGGGGACCACAGATGGCCATCTGTCCCTCCATCACTAGCTCCATTCTTGTGTTCCTATTTGCCATGTGAATCCAGGCTTTCAAATGAGCTGCCCTCGACAAATGCAAAGTAATTCAGTTCTTTATTATAAACACATCCTTATATATGATGTCTTCTTAAAAAGTCAGCCTTAACTGGAGGCCAATCTTCGACGATGGGGCCCAAAGCAATCCCGCAGTTTCCTTCTGAAAGCTAACCTCCTTTTAAACCAGGAAGCGATTCCAGAACCCCCAGAAGTCAGTCCTTAGCCTTCATGGGCAGAAGACAGTCTGCATTCTTAGGACACCTGGGGCCATTGCCTAGACCTACAAACACAGACATGTACGACGTTCAAATCAACGGAAGAAAACAAAATGATGAGAAAAATGGGAACCCAACCGAGAAAATTCACTTCACTTTGTATAAGGACATGTATTCCAAGGTTGCTTCAAATTAAATACATTTAATTATAATTCTAGCCAGGATTCACACTAAATAAGATCTCTCAGCAGCCCCATATGCCACCATGTCCCCTGACCTGCAGTGAGGGGCCCTCTGCTGCCGGCCATGGCGTGCAGACCTGAGCACTGCCCACAAGGGCCAGTTTGCCGAGGGTGAGGTAGCCTTCCCTTTTATTCTTAGCTTCTCGACTGCATGTCACAGTTTCTAAAAATCCCAAGTCCACAGAGTTCTTTCAGGGATTAAAGCGGGAGGGAAAAAAGGGGGAGAGGGAAGAAAAAAGATCCTTTTTCTTGAAGAAAAGGCCAATCCATTTCATGGCGAACTGGAGCTTCCAGACTAATACCCAATCAGTGTTCTCCAGTCTGAACATAGTCTTCTGTGACCTGGGACAGGGTGCTCAGGTACTGCCAGCTCAGGGCGGCCAAGAGCATGACAAATGACAGGTAAATAGGGGAGTAGTGACTTCGGGAGATGAGCTGGCAATTGGGAAGATTCTGTGTCCTGATGGTGGAGATGATCTGCCTTGTTTTACCAGAAGATGGGTCTGAGCTGGGGATTCTGTGATAAATCTGTTGAAGAAAGGAGAAAATTGTAAGTGCCACTTGGTGAGTCCTAGGAACTTTATAAACACCTCTGTGTTTACTTTTACAGTAACCCTACACAGAGGTATTTTATGTCCCTCTTACCAATGAGCAAACAGGCTCAGACAACACAAAAGGAACAGCCCAAAGTCACTCCACTAATAAGGCAGGATTGTCCACGGAGGCCTGTATCATCCCGCAGCCTGTCCTAGGGAGCACCAGGGAGTTGTCCCTGCCTCCAGGGACCCACCCAGGTCCTCACCGGGCTGCACCTCCCCAGCACCTCACAGAGCTGGGCGCAGACGGGGAGGCTGAGAATGTCAGCAGAGTTTGTGCTGGAGCAGAGCAACACGCAGAAGGGGGAGGCTACTGAAAAGATGGGGCACACGCAGCCAGACAAGATGGACTCTGTGGTGTGGACCACAGGCTGGATGAAGAACGGCAAGAGCAGAGGCTGGGAGCCAGAGAGTAGTCCTACTAGAATCCTCTTGGTGCCCCTGCCCCTCCTACCCCCTTCACACACCTCCAAAGTATTTGCTGAACCTGGGCCTCACCTCCATGCTTGCAACAGCTGCGGGTGAGGCCCTCAGTGCCTCATCATCTGAGCTCTGACCAGCCTCCAAACTGAGCTCCTGACGCTACCGGACCCTGAAGTCCACTCACCAGCTCTCTACACCATCACCAAAGAAACCAAAAACCTCTGCCTGACACCCCCAGTGGCTCCCTACTGCCTGCTGAGTAAGGTCTGAGCTCCGAGATGTGGAGCGCAAGGCCACCCATGACCTGGGCACACGGAACCTCTCCAGCTTCACCTGCTGCTGCCCACCTGTCTCTTCTCACTGTTGGAACAACTCAACTGTTGTCTTACACGTATGATGCTCTGCACGCTTCTGTTCTCCTCCCCGCTCACACCTTTCCCCCCTCCTGGAATGCACCCGTCACACTCCTTCACCTGGCCAACTCTTGCCCATTGTCCAAGTCTCAAGTTAGGTTTTAGGTCTTCTAGAAAACCTGTCCTGGGGCACCGGAGTGGCTCAGTTGATTAACCAACTGCCTTCAGCTCAGGTCATGATCCTGGAATCCCAGGATCGAGTCCTGCATCAGGCTCCCTGCTCAGTGGGGAGTCTTCTTCTCCCTCTGATCCTCCCCCATCTTGTGCTCTCTCTCTCTCAAATAATATCTTAAAATAAAAAAAAAAAAAGAAAGAAAAGAAAATCTGCCTTGAACCCTCCAGTTGCCCTCTCCTGCACATTCTCCTACCGTATCACTGAATTCAGCTATTTCTTTTTTTTTTTTTTAAAGATTTTTTATTTTATTTATTTGACAGAGAGAGAGACAGCCAGCGAGAGAGGGAACACAAGCAGGGGGAGTGGGAGAGGAAGAAGCAGGCTCATAGCGGAGGAGCCTGATTTGGGGCTCGATCCCAGAACGCTGGGATCACGCCCTGAGCTGAAGGCAGACGCTTAACCGCTGTGCCACCCAGGCGCCCCTGAATTCAGCTATTTCTATGTGTCTCCCTGGACTGCAAGTCTCAAAGGCACCACGTCTTACTCATCTTTCTGCCTCCAGCCCGGCTCTGTGCCTGGCACGCAGGAGGCCCTGCACAAATGGTCACTGACTCAAACTGACAGAGCAGCTAAGAGATGACGGATGTGGGAAGTGACAAGGATCTGAGCCAGACGGAGGCAAAGAGGAGGAAGACGACAGAGCAGGCATATTTTTAAATAATTTTTTCCCAAAATTTTCATTATATAATGGGTATTTTTTTCCACAGACATATATTATATTCTTGCCATCCTCCCACCTCCCCACCAAAAGGGCAGAGCTGCAATTTAGCATAAGAAAATAAAAGAATATGCCTACAGGGGCGCCTGGCTGGCTCAGTCAGGAGAGCATGTGACTCTTGATCTTGACGTCATGAGTTCAGTCCCCACAATGGGCACAGAGCTCACTTAATTAAAATTAAAAAAAAAAAAACATGCCTACAGAAATATGCTAATGATATCCAATATCTAATATTATGGTAAGAAGAACAGCTTTAGAGAGAAAAACAGAAACTGGGATGAAACTACAAGTTCCTCTTTACTTTCCTTTTAAAAATTTTTATTTTTTAAATTTCTTAAAAAGATTTTATTTATCTGAGAGAGCAAGCACATGTGCATGAGTTGGGGGAAGGGGCAGAGGGAAAGAGACAAGCAGACTCCCCACTGAGCAGGCAGCCCGATGTGGGACTAGATCCCAGGACTCCAAGATCATGACCTCAACTGAAGGCAGATGCTTAACTGACTGAGCCACCTAGGAGCCCCTCTTTTAAAAAAATTTTTAGATGATGGAGTTATACTTGTTAAAACAAGCAATACAGGGGCACCTGAGTGGCTCAGTCAGTTAAGCATCTGACTCTTGATTTCAGCTCAGGTCATGATCTCAAGGGTTGTGGGAATCAGCCCTGCGTGGGGCTCTACACTCAGTGGGAAGTCTGCTTGGAATTCTCTTTCTCCCTCTCCCTCTGCCCCTCCTCCTGCTGCTTGCATGCATGCTCACACTCTCTCTCAAAATAAATAAATGACACCTTCAAAACAAACAAGCAATACAAAAATAAAAAAATCAGAATTCCTTTATAGTACTCTTCCCTCAGCCACAGCCTAGTGTAGTTACTGTTATACCTTTCCTCACTATGCCCTAATAACCCTACATAGAAATGTATAAAATGTCTTCTATAATAATAGAACATCATAAACTGGTGTAGTTACTTTTATATCTGTTGCCATGTGCATATATGCCTATACATAAACACATAAAATGTATATATGTATTATATATTCTATATACTATATAGAATAACTGGGTTCTAGGGGCGCCTGGGTGGTTCAGTTGGTTAAGCATCTGCCTTCAGCTCAGGTCATGATTCCAGGGTCTTGGGATCGAGCTCCACATCGGACTCCCTGCTTGGCAGGGAGCCTGCTTCTCCCTCTCTTACTCCCCCTGCTTGGGCTCTCTGTCAAATAAATACATAAAATCTTAAAAAAAAAAAAAAAAAAGACTATATTCTATATAATGTCAAGTAAATAAAATCTTTAAAAAATGACTATATTCTATATAACGTATAAATATATGACTAGATTACGCATATAAAATTATATACAATTTTATTTTTTAAATAGGTTATAAATAGATTATGCTGCAATTTGACTTTTTTCACTCACATAAATTTTTACGGACATTTCTTAATGCCAGAACCTAGAAACTAAAATGTCATTTTGTTTTTAAACACAAGCCACATAATGTGCATGTACAATAATTTAATCAATTCCATCCCAATGAGGACTAAGGACAAAATGTTACAATGAGCACCTCTGCACATTTTCTGGCTAATTTTGTACATAAAGTCCTAGAATTGCTTGGTCAGAGGGCAATGCATGCAAAATTCTGACAAGTAAGAAAGCCTATAGGTAGAACAGGCAGGATATGGAGATGCCTATGGATCAGGGTTAGAGAGAATAAAGGAGGAGCCTGCGTTATCTGGATTCCTTGATTTGGTGAATAGTAATGTCATTAACCAAAAAAAAAAGTTTATGACCACGTCCTGAGCTGGACTAATCAAGTCAGGAGTGATGAGCATGTGGTGGAGAAAGAAGCCTGGCCATCGAAGAGAATACCAGAAAGATTTGTGCAGTGAGAAGAAATGAAAACCAAGACAGAACTCCGGGAAATACCAGTATAAGGAGCCAGAAAGGCAAATGAGTCGACAGGTAACAGGTTAAACCAGAGGCGAGTGTCACAGAAGCCGAGCGAGGAAAGGGCTCTCAAGGTAAGAACCAGTGTCAAATAATACGGTGGGATCGGGGAGAATGTTTTTAAAAATTGGTCATTTGAAGGCCATCAAATCACTTCCATAAGAAAAGTTATGTTGGGGCGCCTGGGTGGCACAGCGGTTAAGCGTCTGCCTTCGGCTCAGGGCGTGATCCCGGTGTTCTGGGATCGAGCCCCACATCAGGCTCCTCCGCTGGGAGCCTGATTCTTCCTGTCCCACTCCCCCTGCTTGTGTTCCCTCTCTCGCTGGCTGTCTCTCTGTCAAATAAATAAAAAATCTTTAAAAAAAAAAGATGTTACCTCATGACAAGGTAGGAACAAAAGCTAGCTAGAGTGAGGTGGGCTGAGAAAACAATGGGAATAAATAACATGAAGTACATGTATCTTTCAAGAAGCTTAGTTGTGAGGGAGAGGGAGGGGAATAGGTAGAGAGGAGCAAGTCAAGCCAGAGTCATGATTTGTTCACTTTTTGAAGCTGAGTGGCCTGAGCTCACATACAAAGGAGAGGAGTGACGGGGGAGGAGGAGGCTTTGGATAAAGAGGTGGCACAAACCCCCACTCTCGAGAGGGTCGCAGGGGGGAGCAGGAGTGCGAACAAACAGGGCTTAGGCTCACAAGGGGAGGCGGACACAGAGGAGCGGAGGGGCTTCACGACATACAATCCCGCACTTCCTCACGTGGTGAGAAGGCAGGGCCAGCTGAGGAGGACAGGATGGGGACTGCAGCAGTGCTTGTCAAACTTCCTGTCCACAGCTAATCACCTGGGCATCTTGGTAAAGGCAGATTCTGATTCAGTGGGACCGAGTAGGGGTGAGACTCAAGCAAGTGTCCAGGGGCCACGGCTCCCACTGGCCCGAGGACCACACTTGTGAGTCGTGAGCACAAAAGGGGCTTGAAGGGCAGGACAAGGCTCCAGACGAACCATCACGGCACAGGGTGAAGTGGGAAGCCGCGCCAGCTTGAGAAGATGGCCCTCGCCAAGGAATGTGCATTGGCAGAGAAGGAAATAATGGTTTCTGGCTGTGTGCCTGAGCATTTGTTTCTGTCCCAAAATAGCTGGTGGAGCTTCTCGCCAGCTGACAGGTATCCAGACTGGCTTGAAGCGGAGGCCTTTCCAGAGGACGCAGGACACTGAGGAGCAGGGCTCACCTACTCGGCAAGGTTCAGCTAACACTGACTCACCCTGTAACACTAGAGTTGCGTGAGGAAAACCTTCAGGTGCCCCGCAAGGGCATTACGGTCACCACCAGTTAGGCCCAGACACCTGACAGAATAAATGTATCTTCCTGTCTTCCTGCAAAGGACAGGCTTGATCAGTGAGAAGTAGGATTCAATGTTAATATTTGGACAGCGGCAAAAACGGGACTGGGGGGCTCAGTCGGTTAAGTGTCTGCCTTTGGCTCAGGTCATGCTCCTGGGGTCTTGGGATCGAGCCTCATATGGGGCTCCCTGCTCGGCAGGGAGACTGCTTCTCCCCCTCCCTCACTTGTGCGCACTCTCTCTCTCTCAAAACAAATAAAATCTTTAAAAATAAAAAAAGCCAGACAACTTGCGGACTTGATACAAAAAGTTTAACTTGAAATTTCATTCATGCCAACATCAAAACCATGATTATATTTTATTCCTTCTGACTTGGAAGTCTTCAGAGATTTTTCCCCATCAAATCAACTCAAGTATTAACATCTCCCCCAAATTACCTTGAGTTTCACTGGAGTAGCTTTGAACAATTAATGCCCTAAATCAGGGGTCTGCACACATTCTTAAAGGATCAGCTTCATGGGCCACCCTCTGTTACAGCCTCTCAACTCTGCTGCTGCATTTCATGAGGCAGCCACAGACAGTGCATAAGCAAATGAGTGTGTCTATGTCTTAATAAAATGTTATTTATGGGGGCCGGGGTGGGCAGCCAGCTGGGGTTTGCCAACCTGTGTCCTAAATCAAACTGTTAATCACAACTAGGATTTAATTCCAGTGGTAAAGGAAAACATCAGATAAAATCTGAATCTTAATAAAGAAACTACCTACAACCTTTTTTAAAAAATTGTATTCTAAAATTAGTGGTCAGTAAAAAAATTGTGAAACGAAAATCTTTTCTGAACTACATACTATATAAAAGGTTTCTAATTTATATAAAATGGTGAAAAGGTGCCTAATATGGTATAAGTCAGTTTAGAAAAGGTAATCCAACCCCCTTAGAATTGTAGTGAACAGCATAGACTCTAAAGTCAGCCAGATCTGGGTCCAAATTATGGCTCCAGCATCAAGTTTCCTTGATATTAATAGTACCCACCTATTCGTTGCTATGCCAGGCACAGAGTAAGCTCAGAGGAAGGGCTAGCGATATGGTGAACCAGACTGTCCTCAAGTCTCATTAGTAGCAATTTTTTAGTCAATGACTGAATACTTTAGTCACTAAAAGAATTTAAGGATTTTTAAAAAAATTTGGTCTTCTTTTTTTTTTTTTAACATTTTATTGGTTTATTTGAGAGAGAGAGCATGCATAAGCCAGGTTGGGGGGGGCGGCGGTGAAGGGGCAGAGGGAGAGGGAGAAGCAGACTCCCCACTGAGCAGGGAGCCCGACACAAGGTTCCAGCCCAGGACCTCAAGATCATGACCTGTCTCTTATGTCTTCTATAGGTGTCTCTGGTAGAAATGCAGAGGTCCAAACTTGTCAGATAGAAGAAAGGGAGAAACTCCAAGGAGAACGTGCAATATGCAGTAGAAATCATTGTTTTGCAGATTTCGGTTTAGGAGAAACCACTATTACATATCGCATCCCTGTAAAGGTGTAACCAGGGGACGGGAAGAAGGCAGAAAATTATTGACAGCAGTAGCTCTCTCTGGGAGAGAGGAAGGAGGAAGGTCTTTCATGTTTCATGTATTTCTGTAGTAGTTCAATCTTCAGTAAGAACATACCTATCTCAGGGCCTCCACTCACCAGAAGGCCACCCCTCTCGCCAGTGTGACCATCATAAAAATTGTCTCCAGACCTTGCCAAATGTCCCCTGGGGGGAGAGAGCACCAAAGCCCCTTCAATTATGAACCACCTCTCTAGTGCCTAGTGATTAGTTTTAGCCTCTAAGAAAAAGTTTTTTGAACCTAGTCATATACCCTCCACAGTAGGAGATCAGACTTGAACAAATAAGTTTTGCTTTATAGGGTGGTTTTGGCATTTGAAATGAGATTTGCATTAGAAAATTGAGAAATCGTTGCAACTTGATGGTTGTCCTTTGCTGAAATTCCCTACTGTGGTTTCTCAGTTGAGGCTTATGACGTAATGGAAAGTACTGGATTGGGTGTCAGGCAACCTAGCCTGGGGTCCGAGATCCACTCGGTCAGACACTGCATGAGGATGCACAAGCCTCGGCTTCACTCTGCTCACCCATGAACCAAGAAGCCTGGTTGGCCTCTACCATCATCTTCCGCCTCAAAAAATCTGACCCTCCTCAGGGGCTCCACCCTAAAGGCTTGCTGCGTTTATACCCTCCCTCCAGGGTGCTGGGAGGCTCTGATCAATCAGCAACCTGTGCCCACGTTTTGTCCTAATAAAGGACACCAACTCCTGTCTCTTTATACCATAACATAGTGAGTTGTTAGGATCATCTAATATTAAATATGAACTGTTTCAAGAGTGACATTATTTAAATCCTAAAAACAGCTACAACTTCTCCAGGTAGTAAAATAAGAACCCACCTCTTCCATGTACTGGTAGATTATAGCTTTGACTGCCGGCATATTGGTGGCATCCATCATGAGAGTTACTGCTTGCCCTTTTCTGATCTTCACTACGCCTTTGAACACCTGCTGATTATTGTAACAGGCAGCCAGAGTGGCAATGGCCATCACCTACAGATACAAGGAGGGAGAAAGAAAAAGAAAAGAAAAAAAAAACACTAATTCATTTCATCTTGTGAAAAAAAGTAAGAAATGGCACTCTAAGCAATCATCATTCTGAAAAAGTGAAAAAACGTTCTGTAGAATAAGAAAGTGCCAAAGGGCTAAGATGGAATTAACCAAGAAAAAATACCCACGTAGAAAGCAATGTCAAAAGGTGGACCTTTCCCATTCCTCCCTTCCCCAACAACACACAGAATCAAGTGGTCTTTGTGTCTTAAATGATTCTTTGGTTTGACCACGAAAGTTCCTTTTTATTTGGAGAAAAACATGAAGTCCATACATCATTTTCTATGCTCAAGTAATGAGTTAGCCAAAAAATGTATCTCAAAATACTATCTACAAAGAATTTTCTATTTTTCCTACAACAAACATAACCATTATACATGAAAAAATAGCATGGAGGTGGGAGACAAGTGGGAAGGGGGGACAGTTCCCATGCTCAATGGCAAATTATTTCTAGGATAAATCGGAACGTAAATCAAGCATGCAGAGTTTAGTTCCAACAACCACTCAAGATTGGTCATTAAAAGATCAAATCAAGGGGCGCCTGAGTGGCTCAGTCGGTTAAGCGTCTGCCTTCAGCTCAGGCCATGATACCAGGGTCCTGGGATCTAGCCCCACATTGGGCTCCTTGCTCAGCATGGAGCCTGCTTCTCCCTCTCCCTCTGCCCTTCCCCCTACTCATGCTCACTCGCTCTCTCAAATAAATAAAATCTAAAAAAAAAAAAAAGATCAAATCAAGTTTCCAAATCAGTTAAATCCTATGACTTTCATGAATTTGAGTTAAAAACTGAAATAACTGGTAAAGGCATTTAAAAAAGTGTAAGCTCCCAGAGGACTAAGGGGCTAGTTCCATAGGATCAGGTTGTGTTATCCCGAGTCTGGGAAAAGGACAGCAAAAACTAGGCGCTTAAGTAAGACTCTGTAATGATACACCTTCACCTACATTTTACCCAGCATTCCCCCTAAATCTAAGCCAAAGCTCTAGATTTAATTGTGAGGCTAAGGATCTAAGGAGGCGGAGCTGGGTGTGGTGGTTGTGGGGCAGAGGGGAGGTGTGATGAAGCACCGCCTGCCTCCCCCCGAGCAAAAGAAAATAGACCAGAATCATCTTTTAAAGGACCCATATTCCTGAGTACAGCAACCCAAAATAGTACATGCATTCTCTCCAACCCCATCACCACCACCACGCTGCTCCTTTTAGCTTCCACCTCTCATATACAAGAATAGCTCCATTGCATACCTGTGGAATAGCACAGAAGTTAAACACACTTTGGTTTCTAAGTCTTGAAAGGTAAGTGATGACATCTGGGATGTGGTGTAGTGCGTTGGTTATAAGTTCGTTCAGGCACTGCACGGCTGAATCAATATTCTGTGGCTTAGCAAAATCGCCCAACTTCTTAACATACTTGCTCCAAACCTTCAAAAATAAGTTAGCACGTGTATAAGGGGCAGAATCCACAAGCAATAGGAAAGAATCTTTGCGAATAAGAACTATGATCTATAGTAAAGTTTTTCTTAGCTGCGGACTCATCTTTCACCAAGACTGAGTCCGTTTTAAGCTGCACGCAGTGGCTATTTATGACGACCAGTCAGGGTCTGATCACAACCTAGTAGTCAGTTAAGTATTTGAGAAACTGTCCCTTAGCAACACTTAGTACAGCATGTACTAAGCAATACTTTAATTGATGACTTTAGATAAAGAGGACTCCCGTTATTCCAGAAGGCATTAGTCTCCTCCTGAAAAAAATAATCAGATAAATACAAAATCAGCTACAACAGTAGTGCAAGCTAAATGTTAAAAATTCTGAAGATGGTCAGGCCTCAAAGTAATTCATGGTTAACATGGCATTCCCAATTCTGATAAGAATGCTGCCGAACAAGTGTAAGGGGGAAAATGAGCTGAGTCTATACCATGAGAACATTAACTCCTTGGATCTTAGTAACTCAAAAGTGAAATAATGTCTTCAACTCCAACGGTGGGATTGATTTGACAATTTTTAATGATATTATTTAAAGGAGTCTCTGAAGCTAGCAAAGAACTTACTTTCATTTTTGGTCACTCTGAAGCTTCCCAAAGAATGCTTATTGTCACTTTATACACTCCTCCAAATAAATGACTGGCCACCACCACTACCATTTTTACAAAATCCCAAATTCCTGCTAAGAGATGCAGAAAGGATGACAGAATTAGGACAGCACCTTTTGGCATTTCCAATGATAAGGGATCTAGGCAGTGACCACAAAGGAAAAGAAAAAGAACCCATAACTTACAAGGAAAAGAAAATTATCCTTAGATTTTCAACAGCCAGTCTGTAAAGCAGAAGAAAATGGGATACCCAAAAAATGTGAGCTAAAAATTTTTTTTCTAGGAAAACTTTCAAATATCAAAGCCACAAATTGTTATCAATATGTATAAACATGGGGAATTATTATTTTCATGGGTCTTCCCTATCTACCAGCATGCAAGCTCCAGACAACCAAAATGACTAGAGGCATCAATATAAAGACTGGTGGTGAGCTTAAACTAAGACTAAGTAAGGGGGAAAGGGAGATATTACAGTAGCAATGGTTATCTAATCTGATGATTCAGAAATAAATATAATCATAAAAAATTGGGAATTAGTATAGCATATGCAAAAAATGTCTTCAATTATTTTCAATAATCATTTTGGTGGTAGTAGCATTAGTATCATTATTCAGAGACTGCAGGATCTGTAATGTGGGGAAAAAAAGCAAATGAGTAATCATGGCATATACTAATTCTAGCATCTATGATTTCCTGCAAAGTATGAATCTTGATGAGGAAGAAATGAAGTAGAGATGTAACACAGAGGAGGAGATTATGTAACAACCTACGGTCCTGAGTTTGAATTGGAAATACCAATATAAACTTACAAGGTATTTGAGCTTTAAAACTCAACACATACACAGTGACTATCCCAGGAGCAGCTGCAGTGTTCTTAAGAGCTGGAAGAGTCCAGGGCTCAGGCAAGAAATGTACAAAATGAGCTTAGAACATCTTCACATACCAAAGGGCAAGGAAGCTATCAAAGACTATTAAGAGTCCCCTCATGAGGACATAGGAGCCAACCTGAACCTCTTCCTGACCAAAGGAGGGAAATTTTGAGCTTTAAGAGTGATTATAATTACAACAGATTAAACCCAGTCAGATAGGGTTTTTTTTTTTAAAGAACTAATTTATCTATCTATCTATCTATCTATCTATCTATCTATCTATCTATCTATCTCAGAGAGAGAGAGAGAGAGAGAACACAAGCAGGGGGAGCAGGAGACAGAGGGAAAAGCAGTCTCCCTGCTGAGCAAGGAGCCTAATGCGGGACTTGATCCCAGGACTCTGGGATCATGACCTGAGTCGAAGGCAGACACTTACCTGACTGAGCCAACCAGGAGTCCCCAGTCACATATGTCTTAATCCCTGAGTTCATAATGATAGCAAAAAATAACTAACTGGTCACCTTCTGAGGATGACAGAAAATTCATCATCTTTCTTTCTGGGAAAATGAAAATGTTCTAAAACTAACTGTGGTGATAGTAGCACAACTCTGTGAACATACCAAAAAAAAAACCCACTAAAATCTTTAGAAGGATGAACTGTATAGTATGTGAACTCTGTCTCAATAAGGCTGTGATAAAAAAAATACTATTTCGCAACCCCAATAAATTAACAGAACTAGGCATGAAGCCTAATGACTGCTAATATCATAAGTGGGCAAAGATCAGACGTTGTGTGCCTCTCGATAACAGAACACACCATCTTTTTTTTTTTTTAAAGATTTTATTTATTTATTTGACAGAGATAGAGACAGCCAGCGAGAGAGGGAACACAAGCAGGGGGAGTGGGAGAGGAAGAAGCAGGCTCATAGTGGAGGAGCCTGATGTGGGGCTCGATCCCATAACGCCGGGATCACGCCCTGAGCCGAAGGCAGACGCTTAACCGCTGTGCCACCCAGGCGCCCCCAGAACACACCATCTTTCAAGAGGCGCATGCTCATTTTTCTTTAGATTAAAACACATTTGGTGTGTTTCAACCCATTGCAGTTTTTATTCTTTTTGATACTCAAATTGTTTCATATGTGGTCAGTGAAAGCCCCTTTAAATTGGATCCTGTACCTTTTTATCCCGTACTTTTTACATTGATAGCCTCCTTACTTCCTGGTGTGACAGTATATTCCAAATTCATTTTGTATATTTCCTGCCCCCACTATTCTGTGTGGTGGGAAATGGTATTAAAAGACCAAACTGGAACACCAGCAGTACATTTTACTACCGGTTTGTTTCTACAACACTTGGTAGAGAGAGCCAGACTTTTTTTTTTAAGAGAATCTGTATCAGGAGTTCATATTGATATTTCTAATTCAGTTTAGGATTATGGGAGTTCTGCTTAACTTTATTAATAGTTTTATATTTGTACCTTTTATTTCAGACTTGGTTCCTAGAATGATACAAACACAATTGCCTATTTGCTATATGTTAGAGTTTCTATAATAGCTTCAGTATTTCAATAACAATATTATTCACAGTATAATTACTGAAAACATTTTATTACTTGGAGTATGTTTACACTACTATGCACATTGGTTTTTTTCCCTTAATAATATAACCTGGAGATTATTCCCTAGTTGTATAGTTCTTTCTGTGCTCCACCAAGTGAATATACCATAGTTCATTCAATCGGTCTTGTCTAGAAGGACATCTCAGTTGTTTATAAACTGTAACTATTAGAAGCAAAGCCGCATCAGTATTATTCAGTATCAGTATTAGTCACTTGCCAAGCTACCAGCGCTCAGGGCTGTTTGTATCAGGATATACTCTCACCAGCCACACAGAGTGCCTGTATCCCCAGTCTAGCCTGGCGATTACCAAACTTAGGACTTTTTGCCAATCCGATGCCAGAAATAGTCTCTCAGGGTTCTTTTCTCTCTTTTTTGGTTAAGCTATTGAACTGACATTTAGTAAGCACCCAGGCTAAAGGTTTTCTCATTTTATTCACACCACCACCCTGTGGTCTAACAGCTATTCAATATTACAGAAGAGGGAAGTGAGCTGTGTGCAGGCCTGCTGACCCATGCTGGGGGGACGTGCCTGGGTGAGAGGCAGTGTGATAACGGGGGGGGGGGGGGGGGAGTGGTGGAGGAGGCAGGCCCCGGCTGGGACCCAGACACTGAGGCGGCCCTTCCAGGTGGGCACTGACTCACTGTGGGTCCTCATACACACCCCATCCCTTCGCTGAGCCTTGGTGTCCAAGGAAGAGTGGCCAAGAGCTCTGTGGCAACCCTGCCCCCACAGGAGTCACCTGGGAAGCTTGCCAAACAAGGATGTCTCAGCCCAGGGTAGTTTTAATGTGAATTTTTTATTGATCATCTTCTCAGCTGTTTAAGGATCTTTCTTTTCAAAAAAAAAGAAAAAAAAAAGATCTTTCTTTCCATGAACAATCTGTTTTTATTTCTTTGCCCAGTTTTCTATAACATAGCTGGTCTTAACTTTTAGCAGTTTTTATATTAGGAATATGAGCCCCATATTTGCAGCATAAGTTGCAAATATTTTCCCTACTTTGTCACCTGCCTTTTTTTCACTTTAAAAGCACTTGGTTGGGGTGCCTGCATGGCTCATTCAGCTAAGCATCTGACTTCAGCTCAGGTCATGCATGATCTCAGGGCTCGGGGATGGAGTCCCACATTGGGCTCCCCACTCAGTGGGGAGACTGCTTCTCCCTCTCCCTCTGCCCCTCCCCCTGCTCATGCTCTGTCTCTCAAATAAATAAAATCTTTAAATAATAAAAAATAAAAAAATTAGAAACACTTGGTTTCAGGAAACCATTTTATGGAAAGCAATAAGCAAATGCTGGAGTAAAATCAGGAAATAGTCCTAAGATTTTCTGGCTTTCCCTCTGAATAAAGCCAATGTCCAAGCCTTTCCTTGTCCTATCCTTTTTTAAAAATTAAGTCAAAGATCAAGATGAACATTCTATAGTTTTCGTCTCTCTAGCATCTTCCTCCTTCCTGCCATAGAATCCTTCTTTTGGGGGGAATCCTTCCTATGTGTGCTGGGAAGATATAATCCAGGTCTGGCCAGAGTACTCAGCCCTCTGGCTGCGGTAACTGATTATGGGTTGGGCACAGGATCCAAGCCCCACCAACTGGGCCTTCCTAAGAACGCTTTGTTAAACTAGTAGATTGTGAGTCATGAGTTGTTATATCCACCACTTGGAGAAAGCCTATCCAAGAGAAAGAATGGGGACAGAGCCTCTCTATGAGTTTGTGTGTGTGTGTGTGTGTGTGTGTGTGTGTGTGTGTGTGTGTGTGTGTATGACTATATATAGTCTGAACCCCTGGATTTAGCCAGTCTACCATGAAGCAAACTAAATCCTAACCTGTTTTATACATTTTCTTACATTGTCTAAGGTAGTTTGATTCACATATCTATCACCTGCAACCAAAAGATTTGTTTTGTTTTCAGAAAGTATTTAAAATTATTTTTCCCAAATCCCCTAGATCTATTACCTCTTGAGGCCAAAACTCTCTTCCTTCTCGCTGGTCTTCCAGATAATCACGAATGATGTTTGTTTTCTGCAAAAACAGGCCCATAGAATTGGCACACTCTAGGTCTTCACCAACTAAGGGATCTTCTAACTCTGAGGCTGAGAACAGACGGGAAAGGCCAATTCCCACCAGTCCAGCAACATAGTGACAGTACTGTAAGAAATGATGAAGTATTTACTAAAATGGAAACACCCAAGACCATTAGCTACAAAAAAAAAAAAAAAAAAAAAACCAAAACCAAAAAACAAAACCCCAAAACAGTTTCCAAACAGAATGTACAAGATCTCATTTTGATTAAAAAACACAAATATACATATGTACTACGGCTCTGTTCTTGCCACTGTTTTAAGCACTCTGCATATTCAATCCTCACAAACACCTTTATGAGGCATGTATCATTACCATCATCATTTTACAGATGTGCAAACTAGGGCAGACAGAGGTTAGTTAATTGACTGCCCCAAATCACTCATCTGGAAGACAAAGGGCAGGGACTCAAAGCCAGGCAGTCTGGCTTATGAGGCAGGCTCTAACAACTTCGCTGAAACTGCCTCTTCTCAAAAGAGATCTTGGTAAACGTCATTCTTGATTGTCAAAGAATTTTTTTCCTGTAAAAGTGGTTTTTCAAAGTTATCCTCTCCTGAAAACAGTATTCCAAGACAACTTAATGCAATACTCTTACAAAATGAATGTCCATTACACAATTTAAGAAGTGGAGAGCAGTTAAAGAAGGTACACTCTGGGGTGGACATTAGGAAGGGTAAAAGTTCGGGAAAGACCAAAGGAGGGCTCTGGATGAAAGTAAGACAAAGCCAGACTAATGAAAGGGCAGAATGAAATGGCAAAGAGAAAAGTACTTGAAATATGGTCTAAGAAAGGAAGAATCTGGAAAGAGTATAGATATGCTAAAATATACAGAGAAATGAGCTGCAGACAGCTACAAGAAGTTTAAAAAGAATTACTAGAAATTAAAGAACATAGTATGTCCTTAGTGCTGCCCAAGGAAAAGTAGATTTTAAGATAATAGTTATTCGGATAGAAATACTCCTAGAATGGAAGGAGTCTTCTTCCTTCAAAGTTGGGGGTAGGCGGAGCGGATCACTAAAAGTACTGAATTTCATCTAATCAGAACTTGTATTCAACAAGCTATCATTGGGTCTCCTGAATAGGTCTGCACGGCAGAAAAGGGAGTCAACTGTGCAGCTAACCAGTGCTGATTTTCGGCCAGGAGGAGTTTCAGCTTTAACTTTAAATTCATAAATGAATAATTCCAACAGCAACCTCACTCATGCTAACTTGGAGAGCATAAGCCAGCAGCCCCAAAGATGTTGCCAGTAAATTTTGAGGATCGAAGGATTAAGAGGCCAGACTTTGAACCTACACTCACCCAAGGAGTATGTATGTAGTTGAGTCTCTTCTGAGATCCCAACTTAAACACTATTAAAGATACAAAATACACACATAGTTCAGATGTTTAAAATGTCTTTGCTTCCACTGGGGAAATGAAGAAGTCTCACAAACATCTTTCCTATGGAAAATCGGCAAGACCCCCCTTTCCTATCCGGTGTTTTGATGTTTAGTTTAGTCCCCATTGTCAATTAGGTCACTTTGTCTGGATAAGCACTTTCTCCCTGCCCCCTCACTCCTCCCCTGGCCAATATCCTCCACAGCTGCTGCTCAGGAATAAACTCGGGCCAAAGAAAAGCCATTATAATTTTATCTGCCACATCATCTGCTCTCACAGCCCTTTCCAGCTACCCTGTCTCCTGAGGAAGACAATCTCATCCACGTAGGGTCTCCCACTGCTAATCCCCACACGGATTCGTTTATAACCGCCATATGAACTTGGGGAGGGAGGTCGAGAAACTTGGAACTTCTCCTATCGTGTTAATTGTGTAAGGAGATGATGGGAAAGGAAGAAGTAAGGTACTGGAGAGGCACTCACTCCTCAGCACAACACACCTACGATCCTAAGTTAGTACCTCTGGATTCTCCTAACTTGGAAAGGAAACACACATACAGTTTAACAGTTTAAGTGATACCTACTTCTCGTCAACAAATGGGGTCAAGCTGGCACGGAATTTAAAAGTCATCTTGTGCAAAGATGGAACTGGAGATTGATTCAGATACTAAGGTGTGTCTACATACACACATACTCAGTAATGGAAGAAAGTAAATAACAAAAAACACATTGTTAAGATGTGAAAACCTCGGGTATCTCTATATTACATGAAGTAATTTGGCCATTTATTTAAAATTTCACAGCAAGTCAGAGGCACTTTTAGAAGCTTCATATCTGTACCTCGGGGACAGGTTATATTCACTTTGGCCTAACTTAATGGTAAACTCCGTAGGGCAGGGATTATTTCAAGCATTCAACTATAAGCCCCTTTATTAAGTGTTTATGATGAGACATTCAAGCTACATTGGAGGGTTGTAAAACCAGAACGTTTGGAACCGGTAGACAACTTTATTCCTCACTCCGAACTTCACAGCGCATACTGCCAGCTCTGTCCTACTCACCACACAGCAACGCTGCTTTGTAAACACTGACCTTGTCCCACTCCTGTTCAGAAGTTAAGTGTTTATCCAAAAACTCCGCCATCCCAAATCCCATTTTCCGGCAAACGTCAACAATCACTGTTTGATATTTCTCAGCCAAATTTCTAAACTCGAGGGAGATCTGAAATGGAAATCACAAAAAACAGAAAATATGAAATACATATTTACACTGGGAACCAACATGGTACCTACAGATCATAAAACAAAGCAATAGTAGAATTAATATTAGAACTGTGCTAGTTTTCTACATATTGCATAATAAGCTCAGAAATGTTATAATTGTTAAAATAGAAGGATCTAAAAATGCTGAAGCTTCTAGACTCAAAAGAAAATCAAAGTCTCACTCTACACTCATCTTTCCAACAGATAATAAATGAGGTGCTTCAACATAAAGTGGACATAAATGTAAGAATTTTAGGAAGAACGCCTCCTTTCAGACAAACCTCATGACAGGGAAGACTCATTCCTGCAAACATGTATCAAGCACTTCCTATTTCACAAGCTTTGTTCTAGGCACTGGGGATACACAGCCTGGAAAGGAACAGAAACTTCAGCCCCAGTACAGTTTACATTCTACTGAGGAGATCAGCCAACCGTTTTCTATCATCAATTTCCCAATTTCTATCAGGAAGTTATAATGTCTCCCCCACTATAAGGCTACACATTTTAATTCCTTAAACAACTCAATTTAGCTCAATCTGAGGCACGGTACCCAACATTTTTTTTTCATTGTCTGAGCTCTAATGTAGAAATTGTACTGATGGGTTTTAAATTCATTGCTATTGCACAACATCCTGTTTAAGTTTAAAGAAGTATTTCTAGATGATCAAAATACAGTATAGAAACACCACAAAACTTCTTAAAATGCTGCAAAATATTACTAGAGCCAACACACAATACTGAAAAAAGTTAACAGACTTTATTAAGCATCAAAAGTGAGAAATACTTGGTGTATGTCTACAGAAAGGTTAGAAAAGCTTCCTCAGGAAACACCTATATTTAAGGACCTGAGGGGAAAACCAGCTGGTTACACAGCACCAAAGCGATTCAGAAGCCTAAGAAACCTTAGGACTACTCTGATCAACATCAACTGTGAAACTCCCCCACAATCCATAAAATTAACCCAGTCTTTCCACAATGCTGTTCTTTCCAGAATAGTTGTTCCAAGACAGCCAAAATGTCCTTCCTATTGTGGATTGAAACAAATGAGCAACTGTATGAAAGGGTATCTGAATCCCTGAAATCTCCCTATGACCCCATTCTTTCAACAGACCCTGGACTAGGTCATTCTATTTAAGAGAGCAAAGCCCGGTGAGGTGGGGGGAGGAGTGGCTTGATTCTGAATTAGGTTACTCCAAAATGAAGTAAACACTTCACTGCTGAATGAGAACAATCCCCTTCAACAACTTTTGGGGACTTATTATCTAATGCAAAAAAAATGGAAACAAAAATACCTAGGGAAAAGTGATGTTTTCCCAGACACGGGAAGGAGGGAGAGAGCCCTGCTGACTCCTCCACACTAGGCACCCAATTTCACGACTCTGTAGGAGTGACGAGCTCTGCCGAGTGAAATGAACCACAAGGCCTTTTTACTGTCCCTCCAGGTAATTGTTCGACAACTACAGTAGATTTGTAGGGGCTTAAGTCACTCTCTGGTGACTCAAGTACACGAAGGAAGGATATCATGGTGAATCCACTAGCATAATGGAGGAGGATCAAATACCAAGTAGGGGTCAAAGGTGCAGGACACTTCCATTCACCTACAAATAAAAATTTCCTATGAACTTCAGGACGTTGATGGTATGACCAAACACTGGGTAATTCTACCTTCTTCCCTTATATGCAAAATTCTGTTTTCAACCATTTTTTTTTTCTGGAAAAACCAATAGTTTCATTGTTTTTAACCAATTTTTAAAAGAGCAGAAAAGTATGCCAGTGATTAAATGTTAAAACTACATTACCATAAAATAATACAAATAGTAAATCAATAATGAAATATATTTCATAACTAATTCATAGCTCAATAAATGTATGTTATCATTGCTATTAGCATTTAAAAATAACCCTATGCTATTCCTTAAGTTGTGTTTAAGGGTAGATCTCCAAGACCACCAGTTTCCACCAGTACCAGGTGAAAAAGATACACTCTAATCTAATCCATAATATACAGTGAAAGCTCTAGAAAGCCTGGCTTCAAACGATACCAACTAATGACCACTAAAGCATGAAACACCAGGTTCAATTTCAATGCACACACATTGAGGAAGGGCTCACTTGGTGAGAATACTTTGTCTAGGCTTATGCCTGAAGTCTGTGGGGCCCGGGACAAGAGCACAAATGGAGGCCCACATACCGTACTGGCTCAAAATCTTGAAATTATCAGTCACACTAGTAACTTGTTTTTTTTTTGTTTTTTTTTTAAAGATTTTATTTATTTATTTGACAGAGATAGAGACAGCCAGCGAGAGAGGGAACACAAGCAGGGGGAGTGGGAGAGGAAGAAGCAGGCTCACAGCAGAGGAGCCTGATGTGGGGCTCGATCCCGTAACGCCGGGATCACGCCCTGAGCGTGAAGGCAGACGCTTAACCGCTGTGCCACCCAGGCGCCCCACACTAGTAACTTGTTAAACAGTATGCGCTATTCTCGGGCTTTTACAAAGACACCTTCACCACACCCTGAAAGACTCAGATGTGAATTTAAATTTCTCTCAGGGCTTTGTTCCAAAATGCAGCAGAGCAGAGACTGCTGATCCCCAGCTCCCAGCCTGCACCCTGGCCTTCCCACTCCCAGCTCTGTCTAGCACCAGAAGGCCTAGGGGCAGGATCGCTGGTATATGGTTCATCCTGGAGAAGACAGACCTGAGGAAACAGACTGCAAACCCAGGAAGTAGGCTCAGGGAATCGAGGGCAGGGAATTCCACACAGCCAGAACATAGTCTAGAAGGGGAGCTGCATAAGCTCTGGGCAGGCACACTCCCATGGCCCTGGGGACCCCTCACCTCTTTGAGTAGGGCCCTCTAAAGTGAGAGGCCAGGAGGGGGGGGGGCTTCTTACCTCAGTCTAAGAGCAGTATTGTGTGAGTGAGTCCAAGTTATCTGTTCTGCCTTAGGACCTCGCCCAAAACCGACGGTACACCTAACCCAAGAAGACTGCACTACCCTTCAAATTGTGCATCCTGTCTCAAGGAGATGCTGGGACAGATCAGCAGGTGCACAAAGCATTCCCTACGAAAATAAGACACTATGACTTTTCATATATTCCTATCTCAACCGGAAGGACAGGCTGAAAGGACCTCCAATTCAAAGTTACATCCTCACGAAACACATAGCTTCATATGTTTCACATTCTTAAGGATATAAAAGGTTAACACCAGCGAAATAGTGATGCCTGGCCTGTGCCCTCTGCTCCCTTCTACACTGCCAGGGGGAGTCTCTGCTCTCAGGAGGGGAGTATCTTTCTGCTTTCACCCTACTACCCAACACAGGAAAAGATCAATTTCATGTTGAAATTTGCTTGAACAAACTGTTGTTTTTCCACTGGAATGCAGTAATTCTTTATAAAGAAGACTTTGGTTTTCTAAGCATATTGAAATATTAGCTAAACATTTACTAGCTATACCCCCCCCAAATTATTCTGACATTCACACATTTTCATATTCTCTCATTTTGGCTGAGTGGGTAGGGCTGCCTTGATTTTTAAAATACCGATGACCTTTAGTCCATGACTAGAAAGTATTTGTTATGAATCTACCCAATTCGGAAATAGTTTGGAAGGGTTTTTTGGTTTTGGAGGCTCTAGCTAGAATACAACTTTTTTAAGTGAGAATACACATCAGTTATAAATGCTATGGGACCCTGTTTGCAGCACTTCCTCTGTGTTAGCAGAGTTTCACAAGCTCATCAGTGAATGGCCCCAGATTTCCAGTCAGAGGACACCCAGCCTCTGGTCACGTGAGAGATGTCCTGGGAGAGCCAAAATCACTGGTACCTTCTCTAGGTGAGCTCTCTCATTCCCCATCTAATTCTTCTTCACAGGTCTTTTTCCTTTTTCTTCTTTTCTACTGTATTGTACTGTATCAGCTCCATCTAATTACTCCTCACAGGTTTTTTTCTTTTGGTTTGAACTTTATTGTCTTTTATTTTTATCTCTGACTGCAAAGACATCATCTCAGTAATCTGAAATAGCCCTTGATCCAAAGAAGTCTCTCAAACATTCTTTTGTATCAGGTGGATTCCTCCCTTCCCCACTCAGGAATATAGATCTGTTTCAGTAGCAACGGCCACATGAGGACTATTCTTTTCCCCAAATTCTGGCAACTGCGTACAAAAAGAAGGGCTTCTTTGGTCTATTAGAGAACATGAGACTTCACTAAATCAACCTTTTATTTATGAGATATGAAAGAAGTACTTATTTGTGTGATAAGACACGCAAATTCCTGAAAAGTAAGACCTAGTCACATATATAACATAACCTTGCCAATTTTCTAAAACTCAAGATTTTAATCACAACCCACTTTAGTCCAACGGAATGGACTGAATACCTAATATATATAGAATACTTAGAATATAGCAGGCACTCCTCTATGTACTTTATACATACGAACTTATCAATCCTCAGAGCTCTAACTTTACAAATGAGGAAGCTGAGGCAGAGAAACTTAGGAACTTGTCCAGGTTCACACAGCTGTAAGTGACAGAAGATCACCCTGCTTCGGTCCTTCCCCCAGCTGGACCCATCCTGAACAGTATATCCATGTTACCAGGCTAAGGGTACCAGAAGCCAGCAGCCCTCTACACTCAGGCTGTATTAGATAGGCAACAGGTTTTGTGAGCGAGCCTGAGAATCCAACTTTTACAACGCTGGAATTAGAATGTATTTTTCCAAAGGAAGAAACACTGGACTATCTTGACTCTTTTAAACCTCACAACAAT
The DNA here is from genome assembly GCF_024610735.1 of Ursus americanus. Classification (NCBI taxonomy): domain Eukaryota; kingdom Metazoa; phylum Chordata; class Mammalia; order Carnivora; family Ursidae; genus Ursus; species Ursus americanus. The sequence continues at coordinate 61,456,644 of NC_142139.1, forward strand.
ATGAGGCAGGTACTGTTATTATCTCTATAAATGGAGAAACTGACGTTTACACAGGACACATCACTCCGCACCAGGTAATAACTGGAAGAGATGGGATTCCCACCCAGGCAGTGTGGCTTCAGAGTCTCGGCTACCGGAGTTCTTACCCATCACATTAGATTACGCTGCCCTCACACTGCTTATTTTGCTGTTCTCTACAGGGATGAGGGGTGGCTGACAACTACATCATCAGTTATACAAACAACCACACGCAGAAGAGAGCTGTAATTCCGCTACCGTTGGGAAGTCCTCTAGCACTTGCCGATCCTTCTCCTTGCTCTCCATATACCGCCAGTCTGGTTCGTAAAGGTAAGAGTGAAAGTTGTGTAGCAGTGGAACCTTCTTTTCTACACTGATGGTCATGTCATCTTCCAGAGTGTCCAGAGCTCGGAGGACCAGATAAAATATGCATACGGCATGGCTGTAAAAACGGAATAACTATTAATATAACGGGACAAACGTTCCAAGATATTTATTTTAAAATACACGTCATTTATGCAAACCCTCCTACAGCCCTACCTCTAAAGAACTATGAAAGGATAGCCAAAGGTTTTTGTACTCAGCGAGACATCTTAGTTTTCCTTTCTTGGATGGGAACAATGAACTTCAGTGGTTTATTCAGAAAAAACAAAATTAAAATAAAACCCTACCAGCTGGATGTCACAACTACTTCCAGAATGAGTTACATTTAACAAACACAGAACAAATGTACAACGATCAACAGGCCAAGTGTTTACATGGAACTATTTTTGCAGATAAAAAATATAGTCAAAAGACACAGTAACTTTTCAGTATAAATACTATCATACACAAAGGCAATTGGTCTAGGTTCATGTATGAATCTGCCCAGAAGCAGCTTGGACTGGTTCAGTCAGGAGTCCTAAATTTGAGCACCAGGTGGGGTACAGAGATTACTGAAATAAAACTTTAAAAAAAAAAAAAAGCAACTTCATTAGAATTAACCCCATATACTAGAATTGCAAAGTAGCATGGTGAAGCCAAGAAAAATGCATGACCTACTCAGAGACAGGTTCAGCTGCCAGGACTAAAAAAAGTTAATAAACACCACCATCCCCCACCCCGATTCCACCCCGCTTCCCTGAAAGAGCTGGGCCCACAGGGACACTATTAGATGGCAAAGTGCCTGGAAGGGCATTCTAAAGTAAACACATGGGTGTTCCAACCAGAACATTTCCTTCACTCTGGTGGGGCACGCTCTAGCTGAGCCACAGCGGAGACTGCAACGCTAGGGGCTGTCAGAAAGTAGCCTCGAGCGGCTCAATGTCCCCGGGAAAAGCTCTCCTCCCCCAAGTGAAAAGGAGCTGTCTGGCCACTCACCGCATTTCCCCATCCAGCGCCTCAATGACAGCTGCAAAACTGCGACTGGTCTGATTGAGATACTTGTAGCAAGTTTTCAAGCTGCTGCTCAGCGAGTCCTGGGGGCAGAGAAGACACACGGAGGTGGGAGATGTGGACGAGCAGGAGTGGGACTGGGGCAGGCGGCCAGCTGCCGGCGGGGTCCGCAGCCTGCCGCAGACGCCCTCTCCCCGCGACCAGTCCTTGGACGGCCAGGCGGCGGGAGACAAGGGGCAGCCGCGCGGCGGGGAGCCTGCGCCCGTGCCCGTGCCTCGGGGTGCCGCGGTGGGGCTCAGAACTAACGTCCGCTTGAACAGGGACATGGCCTTGGTGCCGCAGGCGGCCACGGCCATGGGAATCGTAGGGCCTGCGTAGAGTTTTTCCTCCATAGACCCGAGCGGGGCTGGGAGGCGCCCCCGAGGGGCGGGGCAGGCTCTCCCTCCACCCCTGCAGGCTCGCGGGTGGCCTGCCCCGCCCCCCAACTGGGGACGGAGGTCAACCCCGCCCCTGTCCCGCCCCGCCCCCTGCCCCCCCCACCCGCCTGCCACCCCTTCGCCACCGGTGCCTCCCTCCAAGTCTTCCCCTTGTTCCCGGAACCCACCGGTAGCTAGCGGAGCCCAGGTCACTCTGAGAAGCTGGCTCTTCCTCCTGGTGCCAGAATCTTTCCTTCACCAAACTTTAGTCTGGCTCCACTGAACCCTCCACTCTTGTACTTCTATGTCTATCCCTGCATCGCCCAATTTTAGCAAGAATCCTGCTACTGATCACCCCGCCTGGTCCGGCAGGGTTCCTCATTCCCCATTATCCCATCGCTCTGGTCTGCCTCCAGCGGGAATCCCGTTAGGTTAGGTCGTTTGGCGAGAATGGCCCTCACCCCAAATGTTCCACCTTCGTTATTTTCCATCCACCGACCCCTCCACTCTGCTCCTTGGCTAGAAATTCCCACTTTTACTTGTTGTATTCAATATTGAGCCCAGTTCTATACTGAGGTCTCTTTTCTCCTACTGCAATGGCTATTCTGAATAAAACCTGTTTTTACTGCTTTAACTACTGTCCACCTCTGACTTTTCTTTAACACCTCTTAAATGTCTTCTATCCTCCTGAAAGCTATTACTTTTAAGATTTCTAATCCTCTTTCTCTTTCAAATTAGTGAGCTATAATGAGCTGCTTTCTGAACTTTACTCTTCCCTAAGGAAAACAAGAATCGTTTTTTCCAGGAAAAAAAAAAGCCATAGTTTCAAAGCAAGCATAGCTGAAAGAACTGCTGTGTGTTTGTTTTAGACAGACTTTAATTTTAGAGTTGTTTTACGTTCAGAGGAAAACTGAGTGGAAAGTACAGAGTTCCCATATATCCTGCCAGCCCGCGGTATCCCTCTCTTTTTAAAAGAACGAAAACATTTGAAATATCTAACAGAAGAGTGGTTAAAAATATACATATGGCATATCCACTGGTGGGAAATACTGCAGTCGCTTTAGAATGTTAACAGTGAACCTTGGACCCTAGTGGACCCATGTTTTTTTTATATGTATATTATTTCCTCAATTTCCTATCATGGATGCATATCATATTACCAAGAGTAAAGCTTTAAAAAAAATCACATAATCATGAGAATTTCATTTCCTTGCCATGTTCAATAAAAAATGATTAGTAAAAATTGATGTTTACTGAGCACCATATATTAGTAAAATCATTTCATGCAGTGTCTGGCATATAAATATACTCAGTGAAGGTTTGATGAATAAATGAATATCTTCAGAGTATTTATTTATTTTTAAGACATTTTATTTATCTGACGGAGAGCAAGCAAGCGAGTGCATAAGCAGGGGGAACAGCAGAGGCAGAGGGAGAAGCAGACCCCCGCTAAGCTGAGGTGGGGGGGGAGCCGGACTCCTGGGTCATGACCTGAACCAAAGGCAGACACTTAACCAACTGAGCCACCCACATGCTCCTGTTCAGAGTATTTAAAAACCATTCACCATCTCCTTCGCTCTCCAGTGTGGAGAGGCCAGGCTTTGCAATCAAGTAAGACACAGAATAACAGGTATTACTGAGCTCTATGGCAGCTCTTCACAGGAACCGTTGTTACCAGGTCACAGTGATTCCTTTCACCGCATTGCCCAGCGTTTTAATCCTCCGCTACAACTAATGGTTTGGGGGCTGACTTCTAACCATGAGCTCCAATAAAAGCTGGACAGGTTTTTGAAGAGCAACAACCTTAAGGAATACAAGCCCTGCTTATCAACACACCTCCACTCTGAAAATGAGCAAGGTCCATAAATCCCTTCCCTGTCGCCTTCCCTCACCATTCTTTTTCCTGTCACCTATTTGCTTCAGTTCCTCACTCCATAACAGTAATTTCCTCAAATTACCAGGACGATACAGGAAGACAGAACTATTAAGCACTGGAGAACTTGACTCACTATGAAAATTTCCACTGCTTGATTCCCATGCGCTGGCAGGGAGGAGAGGGTGGAAAAAAGACCAGAGCTAACTGCTGCCTGTCTCTAGAGCCTCCTGATGCTTCCCACTGCTGTGTGACATGAAGCACACTCCCGCACACTCCCAAGAACTCTCAAGTGAGAGAAAAACAGGGATGAAGGGCATTTGGAGGAAGACTGTGCAATGGCTAGAAGAGCAAGGCTGAACTCCCAGACTGGGACTCCCAGGAAAGACAGTCCCACAGGTGAACAGCTACCAACCATTCCCACATTTTTCCTTCAGACTTCAATGCAGGTTCCTCAGAATGGGGAGAAACCCCCCAAATAACCAAATTTATGTTTAACAGTAAGATTAATAACTACCGTTTACTGGGCAGCTACTGCATACCAAGCACAATACAAATATTACTTTTTATTCTTACAAAACCCTTTAAGGAAGGTATTACAGACCTATATTCACTTTCATTCAAACTTCATGGCCAGATGTATGGCAGAATTCAGAATTTTTAGCGCTTTAGGAAATAGGCAATAAGATGAATATACAGCCCCAACTGCTATGGAGTAATATCCCATAATTAACTGTTAATATTTCTTCAGCAAAACATTTGAATATTTATACTAAGCCAGGATCACTTCAAGTCGGGGCAGGTTTGCTGTCAAATGACTTTGAGTGAGATTTAGGAAAACACTCCTCATTTTCAGACCATTTCCAAGTTGAGAAATCGTGGTTCAGGAACTGTGATTAGTATCTCTATTTTATATATGAAGAAACTGTTGCCTGGAGGTTAAGTTACCAAAAGTTATTCAGCTAAGAGTCAGGATTTAGACTTAAGAGAGGCCAGAAATGCATGATATAAAACACCTGCTTTTTCCATGATGTGCCCTGTGAGTGATCACACAACTTGCAGGCGGCAGCATGACCTGATTTATGGATCGGCTCCTAAAAATTCAGTAGAAATCAAGTTTACTGAACCCTAAATTCCTACAGCCAAATCCTTCTGTGATAGAAATAGTCAGCCATCAATATCTGCTAAGTGCACATTTTCCCCCAGTTTCTTTGTTACTTAAGAGTGAAAGGGGACGCCTGGGTGGCTCAGCCGGTTAAGCCTCTGCCTTCCGCTCAGGTCATGATCTCAGGGTCCTGGGATCAAGCCTGGCATCAAGCTCCCTGCTCAAGGGGGAATCTGCTTCTCCCTCTTTCCACCCTCTCCCCCTGCTCCTGCTCACTCTCTCAAATAAATAAAATCTTAAAAAAGAGAGAGAGAGAAACTAAGATCATGTTAAGTGAAAGAAAATATGTGTTCCTATGTTTCCTCTATATTCAACCATTTTCTTTTTTAATGGCTCTTGGGGCTTTTAGGACTCAAAAAAACTGCGAGCAACAAAACAAATAATATTGTACTATATTGTTCATCAAATCATAGAGCTAAGAGTCTCACTTAAAAAAAAAATCAAGGGATTATTGTATGGAAAGTCTCTCTCCTACCCCTTACCACTTCTCTCTCTAGGGGTGATAACCAACACTACCATTTTCTCCAAAAGTCCTATTTTATAGAGAGGAAAATGAGTCTCAGAGAAGTTTCTGGACCCAAATCACAACCCTATAAATTGTGTCCCCTGACTTTAGACACTCAGATCCTTTGCCCTGCTATTATTTTTCTTTGTAGTATTTACCCCCCTCCACCTGAAATATTACATACAATAGACTCTTGAACAATGTGGGGATAAGGGGCATGGACCACCACACAGCCAAAAATCTGCGTATAACTTTTACTCCCCCAAAACTTAACTACTCATAGCCTGCCATGAGCAGAAGCCTTACTGATAACAGTCGATTAACACTTAGATTTTGTATGTTATATACTGTATTCTTACAATACAGCAAGCTTGAGAAAAGAGAAAATAAAAAAAGAAAATACATTTACAGTATGTACTGTATTTATCAGAAAAAAATCCATGTATATCTACACAGTTCAAAGCCATATTGTTTCAGGGTCAACTGCTTTTTCTTCATTCTGTCTTCCTTCAGAATGTAAGTAAGTTTCATAAAAGCAAGGTCTTCACCGATCTTGTTCACTCTTGTATCTCTAGCACCTGAGACATTATCTGCCACGCAATTGGTGGTCACAAATTTTTAAAGGAAGGAAGGGGGGAAGAAGGGGGGGAGGGAAGGATGGAAGCTATTATACACCAGGTTGGGAAGGGAAGAAAGGAACTAGGAATTATAGAGTGTCTGCGATGTGCCAGGAGCACGTTTGACAGTGCTGGGATCCGATCAGCTGTCTGGGGCCAAACCTGAGCTCTTCATTGCAGGCAGCCTCCAAACCGGGAGCATGGAGGTTGTCAGAGTAGCCTGGGTGTGCACCCTGGAACCACTACTTGAACAAGTTATCTGATTACTTTATGCCACTGTTTGCTAACCTGGAAAAAGAGCCGTAATAATAGTGCTTGTCGCTTTAAGGTTGTTGTCAAGATAGACTAAGTGTGATGAGTTACAAAAGGGCCACAAAAGTTTGTGGCTCTTTCCATCAAGGTATGGGGTCTCTCTCTGCCTCCCTGAATCTGGGCTCCCTTGTGGCTGTTTCTGGCCGATGAGACAGCACCAAATGTGACTCAAGCATTGGCTTGAAAACTCCAGCTGCCATGTGGAACCCCAGGGCTAGCCTGCAGATGATGAGACACATATGGCCCAGTCTTCCCTTAACGGTCCAGCCTACAGTCTGCCAAACACCAGACTGTCTAGCCACAACCCGGCCAGCCAGCTGAGCAAACCCAGAAGAAAGCAACCAAACTGGCCCAGACCAGTAGAACTCCTCAGCTCTCCCAGAGAACTGTGAACTCAAGTTGTTGGTATTTTAAATTACTAAATTGCTTTTTTTTTAAATTGTGGTAAAATATACATAACATAAAATTTACCATCTTAACCACTTTTAAGTATACAGTTCAGTAGTGTTAAATACATTCACACAGTTGTGCACCCAATCTCTAGTTTAGGCATGGGTTTGTTACTCAATGAAAGTTAACTGATACGCTGGAGATAACAGAGCTTAGCATACTGCCTGGCAAACATAAAAACTCAATAAATGCGGTCTGTTGTTATTAGCACATGGTTATTATCATTATTAATTTTATTAGTCTAACTCACAATATAATTTCTTCCTAATCCCACTCACTTGCCAAATTCGTGTTCCAAAAACGTTGCTTTCATCATATCATCGTTCTGCTCTTAACCATTACCTGCTTCACTGCTTAGAGCTCAGCTTTTGGACTCCCACATGCCCTTACTGAACTTTATACTTCTAGCTTGTGTTCTTCAATTCCAGGTTGGTTTTCTCATCACTCCATACAGGTCATGGTCAGTCCTCTATAAAACTCACAGTAGCTTTTTCAACTGAGGAGCCTCCCTACTAAATTAAATCTAGTACCTTACAAAGCACTTTTCCTGTGTTTTCTAAAAACCTTTTGCTTGAAGGCATTTCCTCATTTTGCTAAAATTTCCTGAAAGCAAAATGTTCTTAAGATTACTTGGCACTTCCTAGGTTATCTGACTTTTGGGACATCTATTTATTCTCCATGAGACTGTGAACATACTCAGGGTGGGCATTTTCCACTCTGTGTCCATCACACGGAAGTGTGTCAATTTTTAGCTGACTCTGGACATCCTCTGCTTAATGTGTCTCCTCCGCTTAATCATTTACCAACCTGGCATCTCTCGTTTTAAAGTTTAGTGTTCAAAGTTCAACAGTACTCTTTCAGTGTGGTCTGGTCCATCATTTGAATGACAAGCAGCACAGTGGGGGTAAGACAGTGAGCTATGCAGACAGACAGCCAAGGTCAAAGAGAGGCTCTACCCCTGAATAACTGGACCCCAGGCAATTAATTAGCCTCTCTATGCCTCTGTTCTACATCTACAAAACGGGAAAAATAATAGTACCTTCCTTATAAGGTTACTGTGATGTTTAAATAATAGATGTAAGGAGGTATATAAAATAGTGCTTGGTACATTGTAAGAGCTCAAAAAATGTTAGCCATTATTATGATACTCTTTATCTAAAAGGTAATGATCTAGGTTTAAAAAGTCTCTCAGCAGGGCATCAGAATGGAAGAAATTATCCCGAGCAAGGCAATTAGGGATCTGACTGACCACAATTCTAAGTCCACAGCATGATGAGACTACCTAAAAAAGATAGGGAACACTGATGTGGTGGGGAGGTGGGACGCGGAAAAGGACTTTATTTGTACATGGCCGTTTTATTTCTTAAGGAAAAAAAAGATGAAGCAAATACAGCAAACACTATACATCTAATCTTGGAAATAGACACAAACTGGTTACAGTATTTTCAATATTTTTCTATTTGCTTGAAATATTTTATAATTAAAATATATTTTTTAAAGTGAAAGTAGTCTTAAACTACATTACATAGAAATACGCATCCATAAGAAAGGAATTTAAAGTTCTGAAATGACCAGACTGAAAGAGTACTGTTCAACTTTGAACACTAGACTTCAAAAGGAGAGACACCAGGTTGGTAAATGGTCTGGAAAGAGTAACAGATAATGATAACTAAAGGAAGAACATAAAACATTTGGCTTGAATATCAGTATTCACAGAGAATATGAGAGTTCTCTTAAAATATGTCAAGTGCTATATTACACAACAAGGATGAAACTCTGGTTCCAGAGGGAGAACAGAGTGAAAAAAGGTCAGCTTACTGTAAGGTAACGCTTCCTAAAATCCAAAACTGTCTGGGGATGGAGTGGGCAAGTCTCCAGAGGTAGTGAACTACCTGTCAGAGGAGGTGTTCAGGAGACTGTACAAACTGGATTATAAAGCACTGACTATCTGTTTTAGAGCACAGATCCCTGGAAGAATATGTTCCACTGTTCTCCCCTCAAAACACACAAATGCGCAATAACATAAATATTTGCAAATAATTTCAGGAAAGCTCCAAAAACTCGTAGTAAGAATCTCTAATTAAACATCTATTGAGCAAGGCACAGGAGCAATGTAAAGTTGTAATTCCTTTAGGCATCCCCCAAAAGATGAATCCCCTATCCCAACCAGAACTGAGTTTTCCCTACTGTAAACTTCCTGATGGCATTTACTATATTCTGCCACAGTTACTTAAGTTTAGCTTGTTTAAAAAACTAGAGGTTTCTAGGGTAGTGCATCCACCTTTTATTCATTAATTCACTAAAGGGACATGGAACAAGATTCCTATATCCGAACAGCTTAAAAGTCCAGAATCAAATATAGAATCTTAAAACTGAAAGGGATTTGCGGATCATAAAAGCAATACACAAATAACCACAATACAAGGCTATGGGACTGTTACAGGTAGTACCAGAGAAAATGGTGGAGGGAGTTTCACAGGTAACTTGTTATGGTGCCTACCTGAATTTTCCATGAACAATCTGGTAATATTTTATTGACCTGACAAGATGGTGAGCTCTTTGTAAGTATTATTTGTCTATACATGCCATCCTGCCATGGGGCACACAGCATAACACCTAGCACAGAACAGGTGTCCAAAACTGTCCGCTGAATGGTGACTAGAAGTGGCACTTACTGAAGCTAGACCTTGAAGGATGAGAAGGATCCTGAGTTATGAGGGAAAGAGAAGAATTTTTTTCTGATGAGAAATTAAAGTGGTTTAATAAAGGACACCAATTAAGAGTACATTAAAACAAAGAATAGTCCTTGTGATGTCCCCATTGGAGAAAAGAATTTAAAAGTTTTGATATAATCCACATATTCAGCTGAATGTGTCCATTCATTTATCACTTAAGAATAATTTTCTTGTATTAATAAATACCTTTGTAAACAAGCATTCATTTAGCAAAGGATACAAGAATGAGGCAGATGAAATAGAAGTAAATAAAACCAAGTTTGGCCTTCAAGAGACCAACGTTGCTAATCAACAGACATACAGATAACTAATAAGAACTTGTAAGAGTAAATATGTTATAAAAAACCGAGGAAGGACTGAGAAATAGGGATTGATAAGGCTGCAGGATAGTGAGGGAAGCTTTTGAAAGTGTAACCGAAAACTGGAAAGATGAGCAAGGTTTCATTCCCGAAAAGGTACTGTGGCCATATCTGCATAGTTCATTCCCTTCATGAAATTCTCTCACACGTTCTCTCCCACTTAATCTACCCATATAATCTCAATTTTGCAACCACCTATTAAGACACCGATAAATATCAATGCTCCAGGGCAGAAGGAAATATGAAGAAAAACTACCTGACAACCAATGTCTTGAAAGAACAGAAACATTTTAAGCATCAAGACCATCACCTGAGGGAGGGTGGGGGCGGGAAGAGGAGGCCCGCCTTAGGGACGTCGGCCAGCTGCGCGGGATTTGGGGTAAGGAAAGCGGAACCAGGCTGGGCGGGTGGGGCCGCCAGAAGGGGTGGGGGTCTGCTACCCCGGAGGCGTTTGGCACTCGCTCGCCGCGCCCCTCGCCCTCGATTGTGGGGCCTGCCGGTCAGGCCCTAGGCCGCGGCAGCGCGCGCAGCCGCCCCGCCCCAGCCGGGATGCAAGGATGCTCGACCCACCTGGTCCATCTTGGGTATCACCTTCTGCCGGCCCCCCATCTGGAAGCGCAGGAGGTTGTAGAACTCCTCCGGGCGCCCCAAGCACTTCACGAACTCCATGCTGGCGGCAGGCGGCAGGTTGCCGGGGCTGGGCGCTCAATACCCGCACACCTCTGGAAGACACCGGCCGGCACTCAACGAAGGATTAAAACCAGAAGGCGCGACGACTGGGGCGGAGCAGAGGCGGGCCCAGAGCGGGGCGCCACGCCCACTTCCCCGCCCCCCCAACGGGTCTCCGGCTCTCGCTCCACTTCTCGTGGCCTCGCGGGGTGGACTGACGGGCTCTGATTGGCTAGGACCGCTCGCCCCAGGAAGACGCCGGCCAACCGGCGGTAGGATGAGGCTGGCGTGACGACCATACCCTCTAAGCTAATTGGAGAAGAGAAAGGGGCGGGCGAGCGGGATTGGTGCTTCTATGGGGGTGGGCCTTTTCCTCCACTTCCCCAGGTGGAGGTTGGAACGCGAACCCAGACCCGAGCTGGGAGTGCAGTGGATCCTGGCTTTAGGCGTGCGTGGGCTTTTGGTGAGAGCCCAGCAGGCGAGAGTTCGCTACGATTTTGTCAATAATCCCACCACGTGTGTAATCGTGTTTGTCCTGCCGGCCAGATTAGCTCTTCAGTGACGCACACCTCCTGTGCTGTATCTGCGCGAGGCTGCGGACCATTTAAAAGGCGGGTGGGCCCACCATCGAGTTGGCGTTTATCGTTGACACAAGAGAGCAAAAATCATTTGCGGCACTTAACAGCCCCATAAAACACCGGGCACCTGGTCCAGCAGTAACACCCCTCCTTTTCCGGCTTCACAACCCTCAAAGCTTTTCATTTCTCTCTGGGTGATTTTATTCCTAGAATTTCAACTCTAGGACCTCTTTTTAATGTTTTGGACCCCACTTTGTCCCCAAAATGGATCTGAAGCGTTTCTACCCCTATGTAAAGAGTGATGTGGAAATTTATATCTCCATAGTGTTTTTGTTTTTTAAGAGAGCGCGTGAGCGAACAGGCAGAGAGGGAGAGAGCGCCTGGCTGAGCGGGATTTCCCCACCCTGAGATCTTAATCTGAGCGAAATCAAAATCAAAGGTCAGACCCTTGACCGACTGAGCCGCCCAGACACCCACTGATCACGGTTTTAGACTGCGCTTGTTCCCCACCCACCACCACCGCCGCTAATCCCCATCCTGTTCTAGTTTTTCCCATAGTATTTATCACGTGCTAATATAATACAAAATTTGCTTTTGATGTTCAGTGTCTTGTTTCTTCTTCCTAGAACGTAAGCTCAATGATTGACAGACCTTTATTTTGTTCACTAACATACCCCCAAGCATCTAGAACAGTGCCTGGCACATACTAGGGGCACAATGAATATTTACTGAACTGCCCTGTACCTCTTCTTCCTCCTCTTTGATGTCCCCCAAAGTTATGATGTCCATAACTGAAATCTCTCTCCCACTGAAACGGCTTCTTCAGTTAATGGCACTAACAGCGTCCCAGTTGACTAATTATCAAATCCTGATGTCATCCCTAACTCCTTTCTCTTCCTACACCTACTCCCTTTGAAATCGTTCATCAAGTCTATGGAGCCTAAGAAATAAACCTCTTTAGTCTTAATCTCTCCTCTTTGATGCATCTTGGTTTAAGCCCCATCTTGTCTCCCAAACTATTTTTCAAGTCAACTTCCCATCTCTTTCCATGCATTCCCATGTGATAGCTTGAGTAATTTATCTAAAACACACACTTTATTATATTGCTCTCGTGCCTACAATTCTTCAATTTTAAATTCCTTAAAGGAAATGCCTTTCAAGATAAAAATAAGGATTCTGGCATAGAATAAAGACTCCCTCATCAATTGGCACCTATATTCCTGTTTTTGGATTTTCACTGCCTTCTATTCCATCACTACCTTACTTTCTAGCCCTGATCCAGCCCTGGCAGCACTTGCGGTTCCCAAACAGGCCACAGTATTTCATACTCCAGTCTCTGCCAGAGTAATTCACCTCCAGAATGCCCTTCCTTGCTCTTCGCCTAGCTCTTCACCCTGATGCCTCAGAGTCATCACAGCTCAAGTGGAATCCCTTTCCTTCAGAAATCCTTTTCTAAAGTTTCCTGGCCTCTCCTTTATCTGTTCTTTAGATTCAACAAACATCCACTGAACACCAACAATGTGGCAGACACTGGGGTAAAAAACAAAGATGAGCAAGATGAGGTTTGACCCCAAAGAGCTTCCAGTGGCATCAGACCAGAGGAAAAGACAGACGTGGCTGATGGAATGGTGTTGCTGTTTATTAGAGACATAGTTGGATTCTAATCCAGCTTCCTGAGTCTGACCTAGGCGCCCAGAGACTGCATATACAAATAGACAATGGCCAGACCATACACCGTAACAGAACTCCAACCCACAACCTCTGTACAATAGGCCCAGAGTAGTCAGGACAAGGTAACTTCTCTATATTTTGCCCCTACTTTCAACTCAGGGCCAACCAAGAGAGCCAAATATACTCTGCAAGCAAATCACGTTAAGATAACCCAGCTCCTGGTTAGACTGCTTCCAGCTTCTTCATGCCAACCTCCTCCAACCCGAGCACACCTGATTCCTTCACCTTTGTTCATTATAAAGCTTGTCCACTCCCCTGCCTGCCTCTGAGTTTCGGCCAATGCAGGTGACAGGTGACAATGGCTCATGCCCTTGCTCTAGCAAGCTCTGAATAGAGAGCCTCGTTTGTTCTCATTTCCATAGACCCAGTACTTCCATCATGTTCAGTGGATGCTCTCGTCTTGAACCTGGTGTATTCCAATGATCTCATTTCTGTCTCTTCACTGTGAAGTCCTCAAGGTCAGAGACGCTGTCTAAACATAACATCTGGCACAGTGCTTGCCACATAACAAGTCTCCACTACTTTTTGTGGAATAACAATGTTTGCAACTGGGACTGTACTGGAACTTTTTTTTTTTTTTTTGTATTTATTTGCTTGAAAGAGAGAGGAGAGCAGAGAGCAAGAGCACAGAGGGAGAAGCAGACTCCCTGCTGAGCAGGGAGCCCAATGCAGGGCTCCATCCCAGGACCCTAGAAATCATGACCTTAACCGAAGGCAGACGCTTAACGACTGAGCCACCCAGGTGCCCCTATACTGGAACTTCTAGAACACACTTATATCCTCCCCGCCCTCACACAGCATTTTTTCTACAACCTACTGAAATACTTTTAACATTCTTTGTAATAAGCCAGCCTCCTCCTATTAGTGTAGGGGTTTGCTTGTGTTTTTTCTCCTTGTGTTCCCAGAACCAGCATTTAGGCCGCCTGTCAGAAATACTTATTGAATGGCTAGGGCCACTGAAACCTGACATTAAATATCAAGTTTTTCACAATTATCACAAAACTCGAGTTCAGGAGATAAATAAATCTTTCCCCTAGAATCTGCTGAATACAAATCTCACCTCTCCAGATTACCTGGACTCTCCCTCTATGTATCTCATCCCTCACCTGCAATTCTGTCAAGCAAGAAGCCCCTCCTTCCATCCAAAAGGCACAGGGACAATCTGAGTAATTCCCACTGTTCCACACCACCGCCCCCATCACCTCTTTCCTAGCTCCCATTCACTCCACTTATGCCATCCTTTCCCTCCCTCCTTTCAGGACTAACTGAAACTTTCTGAGAGCCTCCTGCCACAATGAGGGAGCATGGCAACTGTGGTTTCAGTCAGCCAGCCACGTTTCTGCTTCTACATTTCTTCCACACTGAACCCAGCCTACGTACTTCCACTAGAATTCTGATGGTGCTGACAACAACCCCTACAACTCCACTGCTGGGCGCTGTTTTCCCCACTCAACAGACTTTTAGTAAGTCCCTGAAGTCAGAGGAATATGAAGTCTGCTCCTGAGAGGTCAGATCAGGTGTGAGAGTTATTCTTCCATGTTCTGTTCTGTAAACTTTTTATCACTTTAATCTTTTGCTATCTGTAATTTAAAAATAATAATAAAATGTTTAAATAGAAAGGATTCTCATTCACCCTCCTGGCCTTCTACCGTTCTTACCCTCACCACTTTCAACTGTGGGCTAATACAGCATCCATTTCATTGGTTTTGAGCCTCGGCTACTGGGTACTGCTGGAGAAAGTCGGGAGGTGAAGCAATCTAGCCTGGATCTCCAGTATGGCTCTACAACCCTTCCCTGGAAACCTAAGTGGCTCTAAATTCCCAGAACAGCTGTTACAAACCTTCCCCTTCCTCCTTTCTACTTCAAAAGACCTCGCCTTCGGTGAATTTTCTCTGGATCTGTTTTTCTCTCCCTATCCTGGCCTGGTCATCTTTAAGTGCTGGCGCTGGTGTGCTCTCTCGCCCCGCTAGTGTTTCCTCTCAACTCATTTACAAATCCTCACATTATAGCCACCCCTTAACAAGTGACTCTCCTCCCTGACCTCTTTTCCCCTTTCCTTCAGGACTAACCTTCCTGGACAGCAGACCACTCTCATCACTTCTACTTCCTCGGCTCCCATGCAGGTCTCAGCCCCTTTAGACTGGCAGCCACTCTGCATAAATTGCTCTCTTGGGAGGTGATCATGACCTCAAATTTGATCAACTGACAAATCCAAAGTCCTCTTCTTATTCTCCTCCTTCAACTCAGCGTAAGCCAGTATTATGGACTACCTGCTTCCACCTGAAGCTTGTTTTTCCTCCTGTTACATTTGATCTTTCATTGGCTTCTTTCTGTGCTCTTGTCCCTTCAACACAAGACTTTCTCTATGGTTCCACTGTGATTGCCATCTTTTCTCATGCCACGTGATGGCCCTTGTTACCCTTCTCTGTCACACTATGAGGAAAGCTCCCAAATCTGTGCCTTCCAGCCCAGCCTGCATCTGTGGAGAGCCAGGCCTATGTCCTAGCTATGCTGTCCCCCCAGCTGCAGTGCCACACAGGTGATCACCTTCCTTCACAGAACCTGCTCATCTCCTGGCTGGCTTTCCCTATCAGCAGCTGGGCTGGGCTCCTCCGGTGCAGGTGCCAGACCTAAGCCATCTTCAGCTTCCACACCTACCCCCCATCGCGCCCAAGTCTGCACAGCTAGTCACCCAGGAGCCCAACCCCTTGATGCCCTTGTACCTCTCCTCCTTTCCATTCCCACTGCTGTTTCAAGGTTCCAGCACTTTTATCAACAACAGCAACAGCGTTTTCCTTTTTCTTTTTCTACCAATCACAATGGGTGCAGACCCCCATGCAGGCCGTGGTGCACAGCCCTCCCCTCGTATCTCTAGAGCCTCCCCATCCCATCCCCCCTTGCACTCTGAAGCTGCTGTACTGATCGGATGTTGACTTAGAGGAAATGGGCTGGACACCATCTTTGCCCCAGCTTATACCTAACATTTCACACTTCTGTTATCCCATATGGGTTAGAAAGGTCAATTCTTATTAAGGGAACATATATATGTGTGTATATATGTACACACACACACACATTTTTAAGATTTATGAGAGACAGAACAAGTGGGGGGGGGCAGAGGGAGAGGGAGCAGACTCCCCGCTGAGCAGGCAGCCCAACGTGGGGCTCAATTCCAGGACCCCAAGATCATGACCTGAACTGAAGGTAGACCTGAGCTGAAGGCAGACACTTAAATGAGCCATCCAGGTGCCCCCCACACATATATTTTCACACGTGTGTGTGTGTGTATACACAAACACACACACGTAAAAGTGCATAAATATATTCTTGTAGATACAAATAGCAATTAACTCAAATAGTATTTTCACAGCATCTGGTCTGGAAGTAGGGTTTTACAAACTAATTCAAGTTAAAAAAAAAAAGTGCAGAGACATGGCCTCTGAGAACTTGAAGATTCTCTCCAGAACACCCTTGCATCCTGTTATGGACTGAATTGTGTCCATTACCCCCACCACACCCCCCAGCAAATTCTGACACTGAAGCCTTAATCACGTGGGATATCTGGATAGGACCTTTGAAGAGGTAAATAAGGTGAAATGAGGTCATAACTGTGGGGCCCTAATCCCTCTATAGGCCTGGTGTCCTTCTAAGGAGAGGCAGAGGCCCCAGGAGTGCCTGCACTTAGAGAAAAGGGCCTGAGAGGGCACAGCAAGGACACAGCTGCAATGCCAAGAGGGAGAGCCCGGGACAGACCAACCTGCCGGCACCTTGATGGGACAATTCCAGCCTCCAGGACCGCGAGAGCAGCAATTTCTGGGGTTTAAGTCTCCCAGACCGAGGTGTTTACTTAGGCATGCATAATCTAAGGCCAAAAGAACTGGCACTTCTGTCAAGTAAAAGAGATAACTGAGGTACAGTTGTGTAAGATTATTTAAAATATGTGATGCAAAGGAAACACAAAGCAGGAAGGATTCAGATTCGATGTCAGAACTGTCATGACTGAACCGGGTTGCTAAAACTGGTTGCAGGAAAGGATCTAAAGGAAAAACAGACCACGGAGAGGCACATTTGAAAGCAGAGTCAAAGGATATATCTTAGTGGATTACACCCTTTTCTACACTCTGTCCCAAAGAAGGGTAAAGGTAAAATGGGTTTCACGGTAAAATGAAGTTTGGAAACAAAGTGTTTTACTTTGCTCTACCGCAGAATTTCTTGGAGGCTTTTATGAGCTCCACGAAGGTCCAAGAGGGGGACATTTGATGATAGAACCCTTCATCTGTGAGACACCATGGGTGACGATTCTTCCTAGGGGTCTATTTTCAGAGCAGAGGGATCAAAGGAAGCTTGGCTACTTTCAGTGACATCCTCCTAATGGTGTCAGCCACCTGCTGGGGTGGTGCTGGGCAGTTACAGAGGCCTGATACCGAGAGGACCACAAAGTAGTGCGTGCCCTTGAGCCCTGTTAGCCGTGTGATCTTAGGCAAGCTCCTCAGCCTCTGGTCTGGAGTTCAGTTTCCTCATCTATAAAACACGTACAGTGAGTACTCATCACCACGGGGATTTCTGCAGATATGGCAAGAACGAGGCTAAAGGCTTTCCATGGGAGTATTCAGACAATGAACTATCCTACAGGTTACACGTCTGACATAGTGGCTTTCCCCACTGTTAACAACTCTTGGGGAGCTGCTGGGCACAGTACGTTCACTCATGCAAATCACTACCTTCTGCAGGCCAGAGGCTGGTGCAACAGAACGAAATCCATCTGTGCTCTGCCAGATCTCATGTAGGGCAGCGTACTATGGACAGAAGAGCAGCTGTGTGCTCACCCCCTCCCTACCCTGTTCCTTTGAAGTGGACCCATCAGACCAACTCAGGGAGCCCTACTTAGCCGCCTTCACTTAGGAGCTCAGTTATTCCCAGTGTAAAGAGCCTTGACCGCCAAATAAAGATGACAACAGAAAATAAAAAAGAGCTTTATTTTCCTGTCACCGTCCTACTTTCTTCTAGCTGTCGCTAACAACCTGACAGTGTGTCTCTACCACCCTTGATTCCTGCACCATTCAACATAGCAACAGTCACAAACGTATCACCTTACGGAGAACATAAATACTTTTTTCTAAAGCTCACTGGGCACAGCAGGAAGGTGGCCAATTCCCTGGTCCCTCTCCTCCTCCCACCCTTCTCTTGGGGTCTCCATCCCACAGGAAGGACCCAGGCGGGAGGCTGAGTCAGCCTCAGCCTCCTCTCATGTGCTAATCCACCCTCATTGCTGGATCCCTCTAGGGGAACAAAGGAAGGGAATTCCGTTTTCCCGTTTCTTTCAAATGGGGGCCTAACAACTGAGGTTTCAAACACAAAACCAAACACCTGCAAAGCAATGTTGAGGCACGGCTGTTTTCAGGTGCTTTCATTTTCGTCGCCGCACTGGGAGGTGTTTCCTTTTATTGTCCTTGTGACTTCTCCTCATCTTTCACAATGGCAGAATTAGATGGGAAGAATTAACCAAAATAAGAAAAAAATCTAACCCTATAGAAACCGCCTTCCACCGAACTCCAGTGATGGCTCGCAACAGTCCTGACATCCATCCCCCTGCCCCAACCAGCCCTCTAATTCCTGTAGCCAGGCCCAAACACTGACAACACCCCCCTTTCTGGACATTCAGGAGTCACAGTCCCTGAAGGGCCAGGTTCTGTGCAGACGGGGCGGGAGCACCCCTAGGAGATCTGGACCTGCGCTTGCCCGTCGGGTGGCAGCCTGGGCTGGCACTGCGGGCACCACCAGGTGAGCCTCTGGAAGCCTCCTGGAGGCCCAAACGCCTCTTTCATGACCCGGTGCCCCCCAGGGCACTGCTCTTTCTGGTAGATCTGCGTGTGCTGCTGTTTGCCCTGGAATTTGCCCTGAAGCCAGTCTGCGCTGAACTCCACCGCGTGATCCACGAGGGCCTCAAGGTGCTGAGGACTGAGGAGCGAACCGAGAGAAAGGGGATGGATCCCAGCTCTGTACAAGGCTTCATTCTTAATGATGTTCCCTGGGAGGAGGCAGGGAGAGGACAAGGGAAGGAAAAAGAACACACTGGTGAGAGCCCCGTCCACAAAATCAGCAGAGCAGATGGAAGCTGGCATGACGGCGGCAGGAGAGTTCTTCCAGATGACCTGGAACCAACTCTGCCACGGCCTGGGGGCTCCTGGGCAAGTCACCTGCTCTGAGTCCACTTCCCTGTCTGCCAAGTGGGTTGGCTAATACTCACCTTTAAGGTTGTTGTGGTGAAATAAAATTCATGTGCGGCCCACGTTACAGCAAAGAGGTTATCAAGGCAGGCTAGGGAAGCTGACTGCCTGCGTCTGAACCCCGCTCAACCAGATCCTAGCTATGTGACCCTGGGAGCTTCCTTAGCTTCCATAAGCTTCACAGTCCTCACCTGTAAGATGGGGATCGCTTTTGTCAGCGGTTATTATTGTCGTTAGTAACAATGACTAGTCAATAGAGCATTAGCTCTTGCTGTAAATATCCCAAAGGCGCTTTCTGGAGGTCTGTCTCCCTCAGGGTGCAGGGGCTCCCACAGTCTTAATGTGAAAATGCAAGGCCACTGTCTGGTGAGCCCCCGGGGCCTCCTCCCCGCTGAGGGGAGCTGTGCCTGCAGCAGGCACCACCACGCCTTGGAGATGAGGTGGTTTTGTCATCAGCTCACGCAATTGCCTCAGCAGCCAGTCACAGGGACACTCAGTCCTCTGTGGAGGTAGTAAGAGCAGTCAGTTCTTACAGTTCTGCTAGTTAGCTGTTCTAGTTTTCAGATTGCTCAGCTCTTTTCCCCACCTGAAAATGCTCATGGTTTCATTGCTCAGGACACTTGAACAGAGCGAGGGAACCTGCTTCTTCACTCATGCCTTTTAAGATCCTGACAGAGGCCTGAGGCATCCGTGCTTTGCCAGCAGGCAGCTCCTCTGACCAAGAGAGGCCCCATTAGCAAACACCCTGCTCTCCCTAAGCAAATTGCACAGCTTCCGGTTCCCGGCAGATACTGGCTGAGTAATCGAGTACCCCCTGTGTGCCAGGCACTGCACCAGGCAGTGCAGGATTCCAAGAGAAAGAAGACACGACTCCTGCCCTTTAGGAAGTTATGCTATGATGTGGCCACAGGCAGATTCCAGCTGATAATATAATTAGGATGTGAATTCTGAAGCCAGGACAGAAGTTAGAAATTGCCTAATCTAACTCCCTCAGTTTATTTTTTTAAAGATTTTACTTTTTTATTTGAGACGGAGGTGGGGGAGAGCATGAGTGGGTGGAGAGGGGCAGAGGGAGAGGGAGAAGCAGACTCCCCACTGAGCCCCAATATGGGGCTCGATCCCAAGACCCTGAGATCATGACCCGAGCCTAAGGCAGATGCTTAACCCACTGGGCCACCCAGGCGCCCCTAACTCCCTTAGATTAAAAATGAAGGAAGTGAAGCTAAAGAGATTAAGTGACTGCCACAAGCACGCAGGAGGTGGGTCTTATCCCTTTCCCATCAGTCATACCTAAGCCTGAGAAGTATCTTTGGTCCAACAGTGTATAGCAGACAGGCTGCTCCTGGCCCAGAGCTTCCAAGGCTTGTCCTCGATCGAACTTCTCCGACAAGATGTCAGAGGTGGGTCTGACCACGGGGGAAGAGCTCCAAGACATCTGACAATTATAAAATGCCAGGAAGCCACCACCACCAAAGTACAGGACCAACCTAGGAAGAAAGAAAAGATCCTAAGTGCATGCTGTTCAGGGCACACACACATACAGCTCCCACTCGGAGACTCAAGTCACATGTCCATAGCGCTCCCACTCCACAGCCAAGATTCACCAGGGAAGCTAAGAACCCAAAAGAGAAAAGGGATGGCTCTGCCAGAATCATAAAAATCTCATGGCTAAATGCAGTAATTAAAAGAAAACATATATATCGCTCCATCTTCCTGATCACAGCCATACACGTTCACTGAAGACCACGTGACGTACAGAAGCCTCAAAGCTCAGGAGGTGTGGCTACCCGCACAAAGGCAGAGTTTGTTAGGAAGGACAGAGAAATGGATGCTAAAGAGCCACCGCTCCCCATCCAGGCAAGATTTACCAAGAAATAAATACGCACCCATACGCCCATGGACTTCCTGAATTCCAAGGACAGGAGAAACTGTCTGAACTTTGATAAAGAAATAATGGGTTACTGTGTAAGGGCAGATAATCAGACTGCAACTGGACTCCATATCTGAAAGGGAATATCCATGTATCTGACCTAGATGGTATTCTGATGTGGAAGTAAAAGGACAACCTTGTTGAGAGAGTGAGAGAGAGCGAGCGAGTGAGAGCATGTGATTCGGGGGAGGAGCAGAGGGACAGGGACAAGCAGCTTCTGTGTTGAGCACGGAGCTCAGGGCTTGATCCCACAACCCGAGATCACCACCTGAGTCGAAATCAAGTCAAACGCTGAACCAACAACTGAGCCACCCAGGTACCCCTAAAAGGACAACTTTAGAGGAGAAGGCCTCAGAGATACATCTACCGTGGTATCTCACGTAATTACTCAAGGAAAAATAAATGCCCAACAGAAATGAGATCAGCAGGGATTTCAAGCCAAGGGGTGAGGGAGAGGGCAGGTCGTAAGGGGCAGCCCTGGATTGCATAATATTTACTGTGAGAGACCTAGAGGACTGGACGATAGCACAACAGAACTGTGACGTGTTAAGAAGGAATTCTTGAATCAGAAGATACCCATGTTGACCACTGGAAGAGAGAGAGAGGTTCTGTGTGGTCACTGAGGAGCTGAGGCACTTGGAGCTCCTTAAACACTGGATTAGCTCAGTGCTCACCAGTGGAAAACAAAGAGGATGAGGAGGACGAGAAGCCCACCTGAGCTCTGGATGGGGGGGATATCGCCTTGCTGAGAACGTCTGGTCAGAGCACTGACTCTAAGCAGATGAAGCAGCTTAATAAGCTCACTGGTATGAAAGAGTCTGATACTGGCCTGCCCCCATCGGCACTCTGGGATTTGGCCGCCGAAAAGCAAACACTGTAGGGTGATCAGCCTTTGTAGGTTGCAAGGTGTACAAGGATAATGTGTGCTGATTCGGGGGACCCAAGTACATTATCAACGTGAAGCAGTTTGCCAAGTGTGCGGTGGATCTTAGTGATCAGGTAGCACCTACCGACACAAGAAGGAATGAGAGTCGGCAGAATATGACAGTGGACAGAAATAAGTATCAAATTCACATTCCACTGCCTCCTAAGACTGATCCACTAGTTACCACGATGCAGGGGGAGGAAAAACCTATGTCATATACAGCGATGTGGCTGGTTCTAAGGAACAGATTCAGAAACTGTGGGGAGCGGTTGAAACTCTGTTACTTTATCCAGAGACGTTTGTTAACCTTGACACTGAGCCTCCCAAGGGTGTGCTGCTCTTTGGTCCACAGGTACAGGCAAGACACTCCGGGCTTGGGCAGATGCTAACAGGACCGATGCTTGCTTTTAGAGCAATTGGATTTGAACTTTTACAGAATAATGTCGGTGAGGGGGCTTGAATGGTTCATGAACTCTCTGAAATGCCCAGAACAAAAATAGCCTGCCTTATCTTCTTTGCTGAAAGCGATGCTATTGGAGGGGCTCATGTTGAGGATGATGCTGAAGGAGACAACGAAGTGCAGAGAATGATCCTGAAACTGATCAATCAACTGGACGGTTTTGACCCTCGAGGTAACATTAAAAGGCTCATGGCCACCACCAGACCTGATGGTTCGGATCTAGGACTGACGAGGCCAGAGAGACTGGACAGAAAGACTGCATTTAGCTTACCTGATCTAGAGGGTTGGACTCACATTTTTCAGATTCGTGCTTGTTCAATGAGTGTTGAAAGAGATGTCAGATTTGAATTGTTAGTGTGCCTGTGTCCAAATCGCTCTGGTGCTGAGATGAGAAGCATCTGCAGGGAAGCTGGTATGCTTGCCATCAGAACACAGTGAAAAATCGCTACTGAGGAGGATTCCTTGCAGGCTGTAAATAGGGTCATTAAGTCTCATGCCAAATTCAGAGCTACTCCCTGATATGACATACAACGGAGCCCTGAAGGCTTTCACGAAAACGCTGCTTTTCATTAGAATCCTAACCTTATTAAAGAGGCTTGTTAATAACCATTACACACACAAAAATAAAAGGTTTCAAAACTGAGTAAAAACAAAGAAGATACCCATTAATGTGTTTTTAGTATTAATTAATTTAGTTATACATAATTAATAGTATCATATAGTTAACAATCTGGAACTAAAATTCTAAACTATCTCAGCAAACGCAGGAAATAGGGTAAAAAAAGTGGTGAAGTAGAAATATTTCGAAGGCCTCCTCTCAGAAGGATGAAGGAAAGGAGCAAAACCCAATTTTAATAAGAAGGGAGACATGTTATTAATGTTATTAAACATTTGGTCATTATTAACTAAGAAAAACTACGAGTCTAATTTAAAGGGAACGTTATTACCAACAGAAAGAAGATGAATAGCAATACTTGCAATTTATACCCAACAGGAGTGGAAAAAGGGGGGGGGGGAAGAAACTTGAGAAACCCAACAGAAGAAAAGAAACGAGGTATTAAAAAAAGGCAAATGGGGGCGCCTGGGTGGCGCAGCGGTTGAGCGTCTGCCTTCAGCTCAGGGCGTGATCCCAGTGTTATGGGATCGAGCCCCACATCAGGCTCCTCCGTTGTGAGCCTGCTTCTTCCTCTCCCACTCCCCCTGCTTGTGTTCCCTCTCTCGCTGGCTGTCTCTATCTCTGTCAAATAAATAAATAAATAAAATCTTTAAAAAAAAAAATAAATAAAAAATAAAAAGGCAAATGGAAGAAAATACAAACACCACAGTTACCACATTTCAAAACAAAAGAGTTTTGGTTTGAGTTTAAAGAGATATAAAAGCCAGATACTCACTCTAAGAAATATACCTAAAATCAGTTAAAAAGCACACCTATAAAGCACAGACTATAAAAAGACCAAGTGGGGGGCCAAACACAGAGTGGCATTATTACCATCAAGAAAAGCAGAATTCAAGATCAAAGGTAAACAGAGGGTATGTTATTATTTATTTTATTTTTGTGTGTGTGTGAGAGAGGGAGGGAGTTGGAAGGGAGGGCCAGAGGGAGAGGAAGAGAGACTCTTAAGCAGACTCCATGCTCAGCATGGAGCCCAACAGAGGGCTCAAACTCATGACCCTGAGATCATGACCTGAGCCCAAATCAAGAGTCTGATGCTTAATCCACTGAGCCACCCAGTGCCCTGAGGGTATGTTATTATTTAATAAAGCTGCAAAGAACCTATGAGAGTCAGAGACCTTGATGCTTTGAACAACAGGGCAGCAAACATAGAAACACACTAGAAAGACAAGGAGAAACTTCATACAACTACAATCACCCTAGAGGATTTTAATGCTCCTCTTCCTACCTTTAGCATATTAAGTAAACAAAAAAGAAGAAAGTATAGTTTGAATTATCAAATCACTAACCTGTTCTTAATAGTTACAGAAGGTTTTACTTCTTATGAACATACTATCTTCATTTATGTACATAAAATGTAAGCAAAGATCAATGATGTGTTTGCAAATTTTAATAGATGCCCAAAGTAGAAAATTTACAGGCTGATATCCTGATCACAATCCAGTAAAAAAAAAAAAAAAAAAAAAAAAAAAAAAGTCAGCAAAACAAAATGATGACCCCACTCAAACATCTGGAAAATCAGAAAATACTCTTCTCATACAGAGTATATAAAACTAATATTACTTATTTGAAAGCCCAACAAAGTTGATAAAACTCTGGTAAGCCTAATTAAGAAAAAAAAGAGGGAAGGTGACAAAGGAAAATAAAAAACACTTAGAAGAAAAAAGCAGACATAACTTCACAAGAAGAGATTCAAAAAAATAAGAGAATGATATGTGTTAACTCTGTGACAATAAATTCGAAAAGCTAGTTAGGGAGCAGGCTTGTTAGTGAAGAGCATTTCAACTGCCCCAGCTGGTGGCTAATCTAGCAACCAGCCCAGGCACCAGCTTCAGGCCATGAGAGGTTTGCTGGGAGGCTCTGAGCTCTTTTTGCGCATCGGAACTTCTAGAAATGACCCTCTCTTCCCCTCTTCTCTCTTTATGTGTGGACATAAGGCCTGGGACTGCAGGAGTCTCCTGCTGCTGGTCTAAGGACGAAACCAGCATGTGGGAAAAGGCACAGACAGGAGAATCACAGAACATGAAGCCCAAAGCTGGGAACTGAGTCAACACCAAAGCCCACCCTCGCCTGAAACTTCATGATCTCCTCCCCACTTAATCCAGTCTGAGTTATCCTTCCACTCCAAAGCATCTTACTAACGCTACATCATACTGTAAAGAAACACTACAGTTTTGAACATAAAAATATATCATTATGAAACTTTAGACAATGGAAGAGTAATGGGGCTTTTAGGCAGAAGGGGCCTTCTTCAGCAAGAGGGGAAAACTCAAGAGCTATTGGGAAAAATACTGACCACTGACTACCTAAAAATTTAAAATCCCAGGAGGTGGGAGGATGGGCAAAATAGGTACAGAGGATTAAGAGGTACAGACTTCCAGTTATAAAATAAGTCACAGGGATGAAAACTACAGCATAGGGAATATAGTCAATAATATTTTAATAACACTGTCTGGTGATAGATGATGATTACATTTATCATCGTGAGCACTGAGTAATGTCTAGAATTGCTGAATCCTGACGTTCTACACCTGAAGCTGAGATAACACTAATGTCAACTACACTTCAAGAAACATTTTTAAAAAATAGATAAAAATTTAAAAACTTTTTAGATTTATTTATTTTAGACAGTGAGAGCACATGAGTGGGGGGAGGGGCACAGGGTGAGAATCTCAAACTGACTGCCTGCTGAATGTGGAGCCCGATGCGACTTAGGGATCCATTCCATAATCCATGAGCTTGGGACCTGAGCTGAAACCAAGCGCTGGACGTTTAACTAAGCCACCCAGGTGCCCCTAAAAATTTATAAACCCTGAAAGCTAAAAGGCACAAACACTGTCAAAGGACACAGGCAGAGTTGAAACAACAGTGGCACCAGATATCACAAAGATTAACACGCAATATACAAAAGCCCCTGCAAACTGATAAAAAGTATTCAAACAACTCAGAACTAGTTAAGAATTCAGCTAAGCGAGTACTTATGCAAGGACGAGAGGATGTTCATTCTCAGTGACCAGCAATGACTCCTCTGGGAATCTACAGAAGTAATAATCCTGAACATGGACAGAGTTTTACACACCAAGATATTCTCCTCACCATGAGCAGACGAAAACTAAGACAATTCTGTCCCTAAATTCAGAGTGCACTAGTCAAGCCATAAAATGTCCTTCAGAGCCATCCCTCTGGAGGGATGTGCTTGTTGGGAAAGTTCTTCCCTTCTTCTAAGCTGCCCCAGTATGTTTCCACCCCTCTCTGGATGCAGACCACAGTCTACTTTCTATCATGGGTACTCTTCCCTAGGAAGTGGGCTGCTGCAGAGCGGGGGGGATACCCACCTGAGTGAGCCCACAGAGCCCAGCCCCAAGCCTGCACAGGGGCCGTGTGAAACACCACAGACCCTGCAGAGCCATAGCCCACAGTCTGCCCAACCACACCATTACCTTGGAATGGGGTCCCTCCAGTCGCCCCTCTTGTTTGCTTTCTTCGCTCTGGAGAACTCGTTCACCCAAATGCTGCCGAACAAACCAAAGCTGACCTGCAGCCACCTCTCAGCACCTTCTGCAGGCGTGTCTCCCCGCAAACGCTCCAAACCATGGTCTCCCCTGGGAGCAACAAGCTCCAGGGACTGAGAAGACGGGTGAGAGATCTTCTGGCTGCTGGGTCCCGAGGCCTGCTTTTGGTCCGAGGCCTCTTCCTTCCTCTCTCCTTTTTCTAGAGACTCTGGCAGTGAGATGTTGCCAAGGGACCCAAATTCTTCATCTGGATCAAATCTAAGGAATAATTTCTTTCCATGGACCTAGAAAAAACCGAACATGATCTAAGGCTTTGCCAAGGACTTGTTTGTGCCCCTCCCCCCCACAATGTGTTACGCTGAAACTTAACCCACAATGCGGTGGTATTTGGAGGTGGAGCCTCCAGGAGGTAATTAGGTCATGAGGGTGAAGTCCTCGTAAATGGGATTAGTGTCCTTATAAAAGCGGCCCCAGAGGGCTCCTTCGCCCCTTGCACCATGTGAAGACAGCCAGAAGGTGGTGGTCTATGAACCAGGAAGCAGGCTCTCACCAGACACCAAAACTGCCCTGCTATGTGATCTTGGATTTCCAGCCTCTGGACCTATGAGAAACGAACTTCCGTTGGTTACAAGCCACCCAGGCTGTGGTGTTCTGCTATAGTAGTCTGCATGGCCTAAGTAAGACAGCCTTACAGACCCAGAATAGGGAAGACTAGAAGAGGTATGTGCAGATGTTTATCCTATGCAAACTTATTCCTTCTTGCCTCTTCCGTGAAGCTTTCCCAAGTTGAGTATTTCGGACCTGCCTTTTGCTCTTTGCTCCAGTGGTATGGGCAGTTAGCACATGGTTTTCAAAGTGACTGAAAGCTAGAAGAATTGGATTAGCAGTAACACAGATCCATGCCAGATAACAGGCCCACCCTAGAATAACTGAGGGAAAATGCTCCCGATGTTTTCACAGATTGGCTGAGAAATAAATATAAATTGTCATCTTGTATTTAATTCATAATACTTCTCTGTTAGAAATAATCAGCACGCACACACACATACACACACCATACACAAACTGACTGCAGCTAAAGTACTGCGTTTTATATATTGTAAATACACAATGTATTTTACACATCGTAAAATTTGGTACCTCTCACTCACTGAAATAGGATTTGGTAGAAGAAATGGCCACGAGAGAACCCACAACAAAAAAACGACAATCAATAGAAACTGAATATTGACACAAAAACTAACCAACGGATCAAACCATAAAACATATATAATATGTACAAAGGAAAAGAATTCACCTCATCCCGAAGAAAATGATTTCAAGAAAAGAAGATGGGAAAAAGAAATATATGTAAAAGAATGGTCCAGCTGCTTTGTATTCTATTTTCATATTGCTAGCCCTACTATGCAATGTGCATATCCAGATTCCAGGATGAGCCAGTTCTGCATGATCTGAAATTCAGGCAGCCTTTCAAAACCAAAACACCTGGCATCAATAATGGAAATGCCTGTGTTACTTTTTTGGCCTCCAAAAGTACATAGAGACCACAGTTCTGATACGATCTCCAACTTGTCAATTAGTATGAAAAGTTTGAAATCCTCTCCCTAAAAGAGGGCATTCCCTTTCTAAATAATTCCAGAATAACTCATCTGCAAATGTGAGCACAGCAGTGGCTGCCACGTATCAGAAATGGCTTAACTGAGCTACACAAAAAACTGAGCAGGAACTCAGAGGGCATAATAGAATTCGCTCCAGAAAATACTTTCTTGGGGCGCCTGGGTCGCTCAGTCGTTAAGCGTCTGCCTTCGGCTCAGGGCGTGATCCCGGCGTTCTGGGATCGAGCCCCACATCAGGCTCCTCTGCTGGGAGCCTGCTTCTTCCTCTCCCACTCCCCCTGCCTGTGTTCCCTCTCTCGCTGGCTGTCTCTCTGTTAAATAAATAAATAAAATCTTTAAAAAAAAAAAAAAAGGATGGGGCGCCTGGGTGGCACAGCGGTTAGGCACCTGCCTTCGGCTCAGGGCGTGATCCTGGCGTTCCGGGATCGAGCCCCACATCAGGCTCCTCCGCTATGAGCCTGCTTCTTCCTCTCCCACTCCTCCTGCTTGTGTTCCCTCTCTCGCCGGCTGTCTCTATCTCTGTCAAATAAATAAATAAAATCTTTTAAAAAAAAAAAATAAAAAAAAAAAAAATAAAAAAAAAAAAATTAAAAAAAAAAAAAAAAAAGGAAAAGAAAAGAAAAGACTTTCTTGATGCAAATTCACCAGCATTGGTATAATGCTGATGAAAATATTTGTCAAATGCCCCTCAGGGTCAAAACATTTAGCAGGTCAAAAATGCCTAGGTCAGGACATCTTTGTGTTCTCTACAACTACGGCAATTTCTACTGTCCCTCTTTTAAATTCATGGGACATTGTTGTTACTTCAATTAACTGACCATTAACTGAGCCTTTACAATGTGCCAGGCAGTATGCTAGGCTCTGAGGGGATACTGATGAGGAAGGCTCCACTTGCTGGGGTTAATGTAGAGCATGAAATCAGCCACAATACCTGGCTCGCTAAAGTGTAACACAGAGGCCGCTGAGGGCAGAGGAGGTTTGGGAGAAGGAAGTAGGCCTTTGGAATGCCTAGGCCTGTGTGACCACTCTGCGGCTGGAATGCCACAGGGAGGTGCCTTCCTGAAACTTTCCTAGCCCCAATAGCCGCTCTGTGGCCTAAGTGATGTAGGCTTTGCCCCTTAGGCCATGTTTAGCAGAACTTGGCAGAACATGCATATTAGCACATCGTATCTTTCCCGGAAACATATCCTCCCAGTTTCAGTAAGACCCCCCTCGTCACACATCACATGCTTGAGGAACAGTGATAAGGATTTGTGATTATCCTCAAGCACCAATAAAAGCGGGACCAAAGAAGAGCAAAGGGTCTTCGTCTCTTGAGTGTTAAGCCCCGTGCCTTCTCTCTTTCACAGCAAAGTTTGGAGTAATCTTTCATCCGTTGGTATAGGGATTGCTGGCCATTCCAGCATCCACTAGTTCCCTCTGGAAACTAAGTATTTGAAAAGAAGGAAATTCTTTTTTTTTTTTTAAGATTTTATTTATTTATTCGACAGAGATAGAGACAGCCAGCGAGAGAGGGAACACAAGCAGGGGGAGTGGAAGAGGAAGAAGCAGGCTCACAGCGGAGGAGCCTGATGTGGGGCTCGATCCCAGAATGCTGGGATCACGCCCTGAGCCGAAGGCAGACACTTTAACCGCTGTGCCACCCAGGCGCCCCAAGAGAAGGAAATTCTGACACACGTTACAACATGGATGAACCTTGAAAATATGCTCAGTAAAAGAAGTCACAAAAGGAGGCGCCTGGGTGGCTCAGTCGTTAAGCGTCTGTCTGCCTTCCAGGACATGCATCCCATGGAGCCCTGGGTCAGGTCTGGCTTCCTGCTCAGCGGGGAGTCTGGGAGTCTGCAAGTCGGCTTCTCCCTCTCCTGCTCCCCCTGCTTGTGGACTCTCACTCTTTGTCAAATAAGTAAACAACCTTTAAAAAAAAGGAAGTCACAAAAGAACACATGTTGTAGGATTCCATATATGTGAAATGTCCAAAAAAGGGCAATTCTATAGAAACAGAAAATAGATGAGTGGTTGCTTAGGGCTGGGGGTGGAAGGCAGGGGTGAAATGGGGAGGGACTGCTAGTGGGCACAAGGTATCTTTCTGGGGGGATGAAAATGTTTTAAAATCTATTGTGGTGATGGTTGTACAACTCTGTGTGAAGACACTAAAAGCCACTGAACTGCACACTTTAAGTGGGTGAATTGTATGTAATGTGAATTATATCTCAGTAAAGCTGTCATATATTTTTTAAAAATTGGAGGACTGGTTAAAAGTCTTAAGTATGTAGGGGGATTGGATGAGAGCTCCCACACCATCCGAACTAGGATGGAATAGAAACATTAACAGTCATGTAAGTCATGTGACAGTCATGTACTCAATACGTACGCCCCATGTACTCTTTCTCAGGCAGCTACTGGAGTACATGCTTTGCAAAATGAGAGGGTTAAACGAAGGAGAAGATAATGGACAGGGTGTAAGGAGACTACTGACTAACTCCCAATATCCCTCTACCCTCTTCCCTACTAACAAATCTACCAATTTACAGGGACCTCAAAAACCTCTGATTTAGGGAGACCTCAATGTCTTCAGCTAAAAATCTCTGTCTCCCAGACTCCCTTAGAGATGGAGCAGCCAGTGAAATACACGCAGGAGTGGTCAAATGTGGTTTCCAGAAAAGCTCTTTGAAACAGGTGAATCAACTTCTAGGTCCCTTCTGCCCTATCTCCTTTCCTTCCTCTTTCTTCCTGCCTAGAATGTAATGGCTGGAATCTCAGCTGCCATGTTATCACCATGAGGATGAGGGTCACACCCCAGGGAGGGCAAAGCAGGAGCTTGGTGCCCAATGATCTTGTATTGCTCCCATACCATCCTGGACTGCCTCCTCTGGACTTCCCATTATGTCAAGGGAGGGGAAAAAAAAAACACCACACAAACTCCAGACATGAATAAGCTGTTCTGAATCCGTTATGAATAATCAAACACAATTCCAACACAGAAACTGGAGAACCAACAAGGAAAGACAGAGAAGGAACATGCCAGAAAAACAGGTAGCACAGAGTGGAGCCAATCTCTTCCCTGCTTCGTTAGCCCACTGCACTCATTCTATCTCCATTTGCCTGTCTACAACTGCTTCTCAAACCTGGAAATGCCCTTTCCTTTCCTTTTGGTCCATCTAAATCCTCCATCCTTCAAGGTCCAACTCAAATCCCACCTCTTTCATGAAGTCTTTTTCTTAATAAAAATATTTTATTTATTTATTTATTTGAGAGTGAGAGAGTGAGAGAGAGAGAGAGCGATCGAGCGCAGAAGCAGAGGGGAGGAGCAGAGGGAGAAGCAGACTCCCTGCTGAGCAGGAAGCCCACATGGGGCTTAATCCCAGGAACCTGGGATCATGACCTGAGCTGAAGGCAGAGGCCAAACAGACCGACCCACCCAGGTGTCCCCATGAAGTCTTTTACTCCAGGCCACAAGGACCTCTTCCCTGCTGAGGCCCTCAAATGGGGCTTAATCATATGATGCCTTCCTTCCCCTTCACTGTTACCTAACAGTTTCCCCTGTTGTTGATACAGGTCTTACTTTCCAAATTCAACTCTCAGATCCTTAGGAGGTAGAGGTGCAAAGAAGGGAGCACAGTGATGAGAACTCACCCCCCACATGCCAGGCAGTTCCTGAAGGCTGTGACCCTCAGGGTTCTCGGGCTCCCACAACACTGATTTCTGTCTTGGTTTACTAGGAAACCAGCTCACAGTTCTATCTCAAGGCTCCCTGTCCACACATTCTTCTGCCCACTCAGACATTCCATAAATATTCTCTGCGAGCCAGCTCTGTGACAGGCACAGGTGAAATGCTGGGGTTCCAGAGATGAAAGGATCTAACCCTGCCTCTGCAAACCTTGCGGTAGTCTGGGCAAAGAGTCCAAAAGCTCTCACAGAGGGGAGCACAGAACTGGAGGTCAGGTGGCCTGGGCTCTAGCTAGCTATGTCAACTTAGGTTGAGTGTTCTCTCTGAACCCCTATCTCCAAATGCAGAAAATGTAAGTGAAGGTCTACAAGACCTCTTTCAGTTCTAACCAAGAATGGCTTTGTAACCCGCGAGGTGTGTGTGAAGACAAGGTGGTAAAAAGAGAATCACCACTTATTGAGCCCCTGTCCCACATATAAAGTCTGTTTAATACAATTTTAACCGCTAAGTGATTTATCCCCATTTTACAAGTGCAGAAACTACAGCTAAGAGATTAAGTAACTTGCTTCAGAGCACACAGCTAAGCAGCAGAGCTAATTTATTTTTTCTATAGCCAATTACCAACATATGCTTCCTAAGAGCCGGCACTCAGCAAAGTGCTAGGCATACAATACTGATGGGGGCACAGGCCCTGCCCCGTTGCTCTGTCTCCTGCAACTCAACCAGCAGGACAAATTCAGCAATGAGGATCCACTAGGAGGAAGTACAGGGTGCCCCACAAGCACAGAGAAGTCTCTCCCCACCCTTAGAACAGGCAGGCCAGGCTTCTCAGAGGATGTGATGGCAAGTCTGAATCCTGAAGACAGGAATTACCATGATCACATGAAGGGACGGGAACGGGGGCAGAGTTGGGGGAAAAAAAGGAAGATCCAAGCAGGGGAGCAGCATGTCAAAATCATGGGCAAGAGGATTGGGAGAGGAGCCCCATACAGTTCAACAAGACTGGAAGAGAGATTTGGGACAGGGGAAGAAATGGGCCTAGAGAAGGACACACAAGTCAGACCACAGGAGCCCTGGGAGCCCCTTGAGCCAATTCTACCTTATGCTCAGGGTATGGATAAGGCCACCAGAATCCAGATCAGAAAGCTATGCTCTTTCCTTACGTCCTTGCTACTTCCCAGCCACAGGTGCACATCAGTCAGCTGGAGTGACCAGAATCACTCCAGACTCTCTAATTTGGAATCTCCAGCTCATGAGTGCATAGGGTACTCTATCTAGTTCTAAAGGCCACTGAGATGCCCACTCCTGGCTGAGAAACATCAGACCTAAAGAGGCGGAGCTGCGTGGGGTTCCTAGCGTGGTTGCCTTGGGCACAAGGAATTGATGGCATCAAAGTCTTGAGATAAATTCTAAGGGAGTCACAGGACGGGCCAATGGAGCCGGCCCATTTACATGAGGTATGGGACAAGCCCGGAAGAACTCACCTGGGTGTCTTGGAGCCACAGGGACTGGAAGCTGGCAGGGTTCAGCTTCTTACTGCTGCCCCCTGTCTTGACCACCTCCTGCCCCACAAAGGGGGAGACCAAGTGGTGAAACTTTCTCACAGATGGTCCTTCCGGCATCCCTGCAGGCAGAAATGGGGAAAAGAAGCCACTGACTTCACTAGTTCTTCTCTAGCATTTCTGGTGGGTGCCAAGTTCCAAGCTTTCAAGCAGCTATTTTTTTGCCATCGACTTGAAATGCATACATGGCCAAAAGGGGGTGTGGCTCGGAAAAGGGGTCAGATCAAAGAGAAGGACCAGCTGTGGCTAGGTGTGGGTCAGTTTCCCAGTAATGGTTTCCCTTTCCAGCCCCTCTCACCTTCTTCTCACCTCAAACACTTACTAAGCACCAACAGTGTGCTAAGCCATCAGGTCATGGGAGTCCTTGTGGCACCCTGAATGGGAGCTGGCCCTAGGTACTTTTTGCCTGCACGGTGGGCCCGCAACTCATCTCCACACTTCCTCTGTCCTCCTCCTTCAGCAATACCAATCATTCGAACCCACTACTGCTGATTTATCTCCCCACTTTTACGGGAGAAACAGTGACGGAAGAGAAGACTGTAAGGGACACAGAGACAGATGTGAATCTGGTCCTCCCACGACCACCCCACTAGAAGGGGCACTGTGTATGTGATGACAATGCAGAGCTCAGAACCATGACAAGTGCAGACACAGGGTCATGTTAGTTCAGAGCAGGGAGAGGCCACCTCCAGCTTAACTGCAGATAATTATCCCTGGAAACCAAAAACAGCTGGGGTTGTTTTAACCCTGATGTATGGTTATCTGTAACCCCTATCCCTCTCTGCCCCAAATAACCCAAGTTCACTCAGAGTTTATGTATAAAGCCTTCAGATGTTTGAGTCTGAGTGGTCTGTAACCTGGCTTCTCAAAGCTAGGAGTTCCTCCCCATCCCCCTTACCCAGGGCACACTACTTAACCACCTGTCCTTGTCCCCCCCCTGCACAAGACTCTGTAAGTTATGAACTCAGTAGGTACTGCCAGAGTGGTAGCTATTATAGTTCACCAATTCTAAAAAACAATTAAAAATTTCTAAAATGATGCCTCTTACTATATCCATGCTTTCTCATAGTTGAATTATCAGCACATTCAATAATGTGTATTTTACATTTGATGGTGCTTTATATTCGTTAAAAAGTAGTGTTGTTTCCCCTAATCAGACCTTCAAGTCACTGGAGAGGCCATACTGACAAAAGTGCTGGGTTGCAAGACTTGCCTGACTGCAACCCACCTTAACCTCAACCAGCTCTCAGTGCCCAGGTCATCTCTAACAGAGGAAGCTTCTGGAAAAGCTTTCATCCGAAATGCACCTAATCCTTGAAATCTCAACACAAGCGCATAGTTTTTAAGGTATACTTATGCAGAAATAAAACTGGGCAGCAAGTGGTCTCTGCTCTGGCCTTAAGAGAGTAGAAGCGGAAAGGACACAGGTTTGATGGGGCCGTCTTGCCTACCCTCAAACCCCCTCCCTCAAGAGGCTAACTGCACTGAGGCTGGTTAATGGCTCCCTAGGGTGCCACACTGAACGCGGCAGGGGAGAGGGGCGATAGGGAGTCCTCTTTTCTAAGGTTAGCCACTCACTCCCCAAGGGAGACTCTAAAATGGCTGCTTATCCCAATTCTTTCCTGGGGTGAGGCGAGGAGATGGGGGGCCGCGGAGACAAGGCTGAAGGGCACTGGGGGAGGCTCCCAGGGGTAAATGCAGGGCGGCACAGTGGCAAACCAACCAACCAAAAAACTGGGCCAGGGGTGCGGCTCCATAAGGGATGCTCCTTCAAACTGTCGGTCACTGCGTTGGCTCGCCGGGACGACGGCGCGCAGGCCGCGGGAAAGCCGGGCAGTGCCAACGGCAGCGGCTCCGCGCACCGCCGGGCGGAGTCCGCGCCGCCTCCCCGGCCTGCTCCCCGCTCCCCGCCCGCGCGGGCCACGGCGAAGGGCGGGCGGCTGCACTCACCGGCTCCGGACCCGGGCCCCTCGGTCAGCCCCAGCACCGAGGCGATGCCCGCGCGCCGCCTCCCGCGCAAGGCGGAGAGGGCCGCCCGGCGTCCGCACACGCTCTGCCCCGGGATGGACGCAGAACGCTCCCGGGAGCCGGCAGCGGGGATAGGTCCCGAGGAGGGGATGGGAGGGGTGGCGCGAGGCTCCTCCTTCGGGGGGGGGGAGGGCTCGGGGTTCCGCCGGGGCGTGGGGTAGAGCGGGACTCCGCCCCTGGGGCGGGTCCGGGGGCGGAGCCCCGCTCTGGCAGGGGAGGAGCCCTGCTCTGGCAGGTGAGGGCGCGAGGCTCCTCCCCTGAGGGGGTGACTGGAGGCGGGGCCGCGGCCGCGCCTGGGGTGTAAAGGGCGGGAGAAAGTGGGAGAAGGGCGGAGGTACACAGATCTGGCGCATCGTAGAAACGAGACAAACCGCCTTGGAAACATTTATTGTCTTTCGGAGACAGGCGGTTATAGAGAAAAGTGAAGTTCCCGTATAGGAGAACTTTGGGTAGTTCGGGCAAAGTCTTTGAGTTGATTTTGAACGGCTTCCAAGCTCACGTCATTTTGCAAAGGAAACAGGTTGTCAAGAAATTCTAAGGAAAAATTTAAAGAGTGGGATCTTTCATTTTATATTATTTGAATATTATTGATTTTGCCATAAGCAAATTTTGCTTTAAAAGTAGTATTTAAATTTTTGTTTTCAGAGAGTAATAAAGATAAAACGATAGACTATTCAGAAATATCTATGTTCCATTGTTAGTTCTCCAAAGAGGATGGGGAGCCAGCAGTTTCCAGAAGACAGCAGGGAAATTTGGGGAAGTGCCAGAGCAGGTGTTCCAGAAACTGTCCAGGATAGCAGGCACCACGGACCCGAGAGAGTCCTGAGGAGGACTTGGTCAGCACAGGAGACAGGCCCAGTTCTTTCTCAGGTTGTGTCCTGCTGATTGAGAGGGAGAAGTACAGGTGGCCTAAAGGGAACAGGAGCAGAAAGTGAGGAGAGGAAGGCTAGGAAGTCTTGGGGTACTGAAGTTTCACAACACAGTGGGACCCTGGAGACAGAGGGAATGAGGTTTGCAGGTGCTGAGTTTCCAGGAGGGATCCCCTGAGAACCTTCTGGTCTCCCTCTTTCTACATCTGGCTTCTTCTGGAGAACAACATCCCCACTAGGAGGCCCCCTGCTGTAGAATCAGGTGTACACAAACAGTAGCTTCTGGAGCACCTAAATCCCCATTCTCTAGACCTTGGCTGAGCTGCAAAGGAAACCAGAATCACAATCATCGCCTCACCTCTTGGAATGAATGCCTGATGCCTAAGAAGGCTCTGCAGAGCCCAAAGAACTATGAAATTAGGAAACCAAATGGTTCACAGAGTGACTCTACCATTTATAATAATAGCTATTTGTTGAGCACATACTATGTGCAAAGCACTGTTGTAAGCTCTTTATGTTAGACTGCCTCATTGTTAGTTGTGGGAAGACAAGCAAGTCACAGTATCCCTGTATCTATTCATGTTTTAAGTGAGATATATATGGCTTTATCATGGAAAGATCATAAAGCAGGGTTTCTCAAACTTTAATATGCCCCTGAATCACCTGGGAATCTTATTCAAATGAAGATTCTGACTCAGGTTTCTTTTTTTTTTTTTTTTTAAGATTTTATTTATTCGACAGAGATAGAGACAGCCAGCAAGAGAGGGAACACAAGCAGGGGGAGTGGGAGAGGAAGAAGCAGGCTCATAGCGGAAGAGCCTGATGTGGGGCTCGATCCCATAACGCCAGGATCACGCCCTGAGCCGAAGGCAGACGCTTAACCGCTGTGCCACCCAGGTACCCCCTCACTCAGGTTTCTAACAGGGCCCAAGATTTTGCCTTTCCAGCAAGCTCCCAGGGGCTGCCGCTGTTGCTGCTGGTCCAGGGACCACACTTGGAGCAGCAAGGACTTGGAAGTTGATAGGCAGTTGGCAGGCATTCAATAATAAGTGTTCTTTGAATGAATGATTAAATGAGATACTAGATGCAAAACACTCATAAACTGTAAAGTGCTGTGCAAGTGCATGTAATCATCATTCTAGGACAATAAGGCTGGGGAAGGACAAATTCCTAGAAGAGTAACTCCGTAGAACAGCAGTGAAGAGTACTGTTCCTGCATCAGACTACCCGGATCCAAATCTCACCACTCAGTGGGCAGAACTTGGGCGAGTAATTGCCCTTTCTGTGCCTCAGTTTCTTCATCTGTAAAATGGAGTGAAATGCGTACCTCAACTGGGCTACTGTGGGATTTACTGAGATGATTCACATTGATCTCGTAGCACTGGGCCTGGCTTAGAGTTCAATATCTTTTAGCTATTATTATTTGTCTCCGGGACTGGGGGCAACCCCA
Organism: Ursus americanus; assembly: GCF_024610735.1. Classification (NCBI taxonomy): domain Eukaryota; kingdom Metazoa; phylum Chordata; class Mammalia; order Carnivora; family Ursidae; genus Ursus; species Ursus americanus. Next base: position 61,494,365 of record NC_142139.1, read on the forward strand.
AAGCCCACAGGAGCCTGGCCTCAGCACCTAGCTTTCTAAGGGTCATGGAGCCAATTCCTCCATCTTCCTTTGTGCTCCTGATTTCTCCAACAGGATTAAAGTTACAGTGAACATGAAAATCGATTAAAATACAGCCACCTCACAGACAGCGAGAAAGGAAGTGAAGGAGAAAAGCAGTAGAATCTGGTGAGGAATCAGACTGCCAAAGAAAGAACTTGGGGATTCTGAACCATAGTGAGGTTTTATATGTCTCCAGAGGCATACATGTTCTATGACCTTCAGTGAGTTACTTAAAATCCATGGGTCATATCTTCCTTGAGTCCAAAACATGGCTGTGAGGATATATACATGTTTTATGTGGATATATAAAGCTACTAGCAGAGTTGGACCTACACTAATGCTTAATAAGCAGTAGGTACTTTTTTTTAACACAATTTCTGGGCTGACCTGAGAGTGCTTGAAAATCAGGCTTTTATAGTCTGGTAGCCACAGGAGAGGAGAATGCTAGTGCCCCCACATGGTCAGTGCATTAACTGCAAGGATTGGACCTTGATGCCAGTCTCAGAGCTCTTCCTCACACCAGTTCCATGTCTTTGGGTGAGTTCCCTCGACAATGGTGGGACAGAAGCGTCTGGACCAGATGATCCCTGAGACCCCTCATGATCTGTAAATGAGTCAGGCATTGTCTCCCAATCCAGGTATCCTTTTTCCTCACAGGGTTTAGTTTTCTTTCAGTTTGACCCTCCCAGACCAGCTATTGGAGACCTTGGCAATACTAACTTCCCCAAATCCTTAGCAGCTTGTGTCTTGTAACCCCACTGTATTCCCACAGACTCCAGACCCATATCCTCCCCTAAGGAAGAAGCAACCAGGAATTCCTCAGTGCTGCTGTCCTTGTGGGAACAGCTGGATTTTAGGCTGCAGGGCTTCCTGGGAGCCTAGAGCAGCACTAGCGCCCCTGACAAATGCCCTGGGATTGTTTGATCGCTTGACTTCATAGCTTAAATAGGAAGGTCCTACCAAGTGCCAGGACATCCTAGATGGAGCTGACCTGGTCAGTTTGACCAACAGAGCCTTGCAGCACTGGACTAAACCAGAGCCTTGAGAGCAGAAATTCTTAACCTGGGGTGTATGGAGAAGTTTCCAGAGTTCTTAAACCCCCTAAAATGATGAATAGTGTGTAAAGTCTCAGAGTATGGGTACCTTTCTGGGAAAGCGGACCTGGCTTTTATTATATTTTCAGAGGGGTCCGTGACCCCCAAAATTAAAAAAAAAAAATCACTGCTCCAAATTGCAGAAATGACTTACTTAGAACGCTTTACGCAGGACCCTGCAGGAAGCCTCAGAAGTGCGTTCCAGTTCCATGACCTGCGGTCCCTCTCAAACCTCTCCAGTGCAGCTGGGTAGTGAGGGAAGACACCAACGTCGTCGGATGGATTTAAGAAAACACACCAGAACTAATGCGTAGCATGCTTTCCTCCGCAGTGTGGCAGCCATAGAAGACCTGAAAATGTTTCCCATTTCCCCTGCTTTATTTGCTGGCATCAGCTTTCAGAGTCTACAGAACATTCCTCAATAGCTCTTCACTGAGGACAAATTTCTATCCTTATGAGGGGCATTTAGAAAGGCCAGGTGACAAAAATTGATCAGGCGATGTAATTCTAGTTGGGGCCCCAAACTAAATGTGGCTAAGAAGCAATAGCCTGGTTCTCTTAGGTTGAGATGAGCAGATTCTGGATGGCGTCTAAAGGGAGTTCCAACATATATTTTTGCAACGGCTACAAGATTAGAATAAGTAGTCTCCAAGGTGGCTACTTTGTGAGACAATACTTACTGAATGTATGGCTTCGGAAACATTTTTAAAGCTCATTACGTAGGTCACAAGAAAAAGGTACAGTTTTCCGTTTGAAGAACATCAATCGGGAGTCTCCAGAAGGAGCATTTTCAAATATTGGACCCTGAGGTTTCATCTGTACCAACAAGAATACTAAGATTGAGAGAGAGGTGGGACACCTGGGTGACTCAGTCCATTGAGCGTCTGCATTCCACTCAGGTCACGATCCTGGGATCCTGGGATCCAGCCCACGTCAAGCTCCCTGCTCAGCAGGGAGTCTGTTTCTCCCTCTCCTGCCCCTCCCCCTACTTGTGCGCATGCGCGCTCTCTCTCTCGCTCTCTCTCAAATAAATAAATAAAATCTTAAAAAAAAAAAAGATTGAGAGGTGAGCCACTTTCTTATAACTTCAGAGCTGTTGGCCCAAAGTCCTGGATGCTAGATCTAATTCAGTGTGTGTCTGGGAAGTAACGCGTTGATGTCTTCCTGACCGCTCTCTCGACATGACAAAAGGGAAAGGCAGCTTGTGCTCCTTGTATGATATCAGATATGGCAAGGATAATTTCAGATTATTGGAGCTCTCATGACTGCTTAGAACTCAAACGGACCTGAAAGATCCCCTAGGTCCAAAACATTTTGCCTATAAGATACTGAGATGAAGAGCCGTTTAGTGAACTGCCCCAACTCAGGCAGCTAGACAACAGCCAGACTGACCTCAAACCTGTCTGAGGAAGCAGAAGCATGGATAGAGATGAGTACGGAATCCATTGCAGGAGTATGTATATGACAGCGATCCCCTTCTAGAGCCCCTGGGGCCCAGAGACTCACCCAATAGGAACCTACAAGCCATTTTTGAATAGTCACAATGCCCCAAGGTAAGCATCCATCCAGTTGCCACACCAAGATCATAAAGCAAACTAAACTGAATGTCTTTGCAATGGGTGGGAACTCAACCAGCTCAGTGTATCAACTACCTGGCACTTGTGAGCACAAATTAGCAGTTATGTCTTTGTTCTTTTAAAAACTGAGGTGTCATTTACATGTGGTTCTGTTTTTGATTTATGAAAAATGAGGAAAAGCCTAAATAATTATGTAAATAAAATAATTTCAAAACTTGAGAATTATGGCAGGGGCGGGGTGGGGTAAAGGGGACTTTGGCGGTTGTAAGGCTGGAAGCCGTACTAAGGAAATCTGCAAGGTGAGCTGCACCACGAAACAGCTGTCAGGGGTGTCACAGAGCCAGGGGGGAAACAGGTTGACCTCCTGAAAGTGCTTCCCACCCACATCACTACAGCAATGCTGGGGGATTCTCTGAATAATATAGCAACACCTTTAGGATAAAAAGCACATTACCTATCGCTTTGTTTGCAGAGAGGCCTGGTCCTAGGCCTACTGAGGATTCTGTTATTTCAGTCTTGTCTTACCATATCTGTCCCCCATCCCAACTCAAACATCTCAGATAATCAAGAATCCTAGAAATAACAGATAGTGTCAATTTGTTTATTTTCTTGAGTTCTAAAGGAAAAGAACAAGGGAGGAAGGATCAATTTAAATTTTTTACATCTCTAACTAGAACCCATTTCATTTGAGCAAATCCATCTTAAAGAAGAGGCCACACAAGAGACCACAGTCACTATAAGGAGTCCATAGTATGGTGTGCTAGTACTATTTACTAGCACTGAGCTTCTTCTGAATTAACTCCTTGTGATCAGAGATTCACTGGTTAGAAACCTGCCACTGCTCAGTGATTAGAAGAGCAGGTGCCCCTATTTAAAAAACCTCTTATAAACCCAGGGTGGAGGTGGGCACACTTTCTCAGGTGCAAGGGGGCCACCACAGCTGTACCACAGAAGGCAATCATGGGGCGGGGGGATGAAGTGTGTGTGTATAGGGGAGGGAGGTGTAGGCAAGGGGGTGTCACTTATCACCCTTCACTCAGGAGAAGCTCTCTCTTTGGGTCTATCTGAAGACCTCCCCACATGGAGCCCGCGGCCACTTCTAGAGCCTGGGTGCAAGAGCGTTGGGCACCTTGCAGGCTTTTTCTGAACTCCTCTGGTCCTGGTAACCCCCAGCACTTCTGTCAGTCCCCTGTGTAAAACCAAACCCACAGGCTCTCAGGCTTCTGCCAGAAGAGTGAAGAAGCAACTCACAGACCAAAAGAAAACCGGACTTGGAAGAACGGGGTCTGTTTGAATGTCCTCTTCCCTTGGATTAGTTAGTTCTCCTTGTTACGAAATAGTCTCTTTGCAAGCGCCATGCCACAGCTCCTGGAGGGGAGAGAAAAATCATCCTGGAGCCAGTGTGGTTGAGAGTAGCAGCGCGCCCCCAGAAGGCTGCAGGACAGAGGCCTCCGTGGATGAAATGAAAGAAGTGTCCAGGGGCAGAGAGACCTGGGGAATTCGGGTTCCCCCTCCCAGGCTAAACCCTGAAGCTCTGAGGCTGATGCTTGGTCACAGGATGACACCTATTTGGGTTGTTACGGGAGATGGCATTTTGGTGTTCTAGCTTCAAGCGAGGCAAGGATGTGATCTGAAGAGTGGTCTCCAATGTCAGAAGGTGGTTAAAAAGCCAAAAAACACAATCACCTCTGCTCCAAAAGCAGCTTTCCAAATGGCTATTTCTCATGCAGTCAGTATTCAAGTGGGTCAAGTTCTGGAGGCTCAAGGGGTGGGAGGTTCATCCGAATAACCCACACCCCGGCTCCATTGGGGCTAGGTTCAGTGAATATAAACGTATTTTCACTGTTGTCATCCCAAGCCAGATATAATCACATCTAAATGGGCTACAACTCATCCCCTAAAGGCATTCAAAAATGTTCTCCGACTGTCGCTTTAAACTGTGCTTCCAAAGGTTTTGTCCTAGCAAGACGGGAGACAGTAGGGGAATGTGAAAGATTGCTTAACCCGGACACATGCATTGTCTGCTTCCCTCACCACATCAGGCCAGACATTCATTGTGATGACGCCATCCTTGCAAGTGCCCCCCCCCCCAGTCCTTCCCCACCAGCCAATTCCCGCCCCTTGGGGAATTGCATCCTTTAGAATATCCTGACTGATAGCAACTTGACGTCCTCTGAGGATGGATGCAATCTGGGGAAGCAAGCAAGGCTGGTGAGCCGGGAAGCTGAATGAAGCTTGCTTATACCATCTGGGGTGAAGTGCAGGTTATGACTCTATAACGAACGAGGTTGATCCGGTGTAGGTCATTCTGTTTCGAAAGCCATTCCAAAAGGAAGTGGCAGATGTCTTCAGCAAAGATTTCACCACCAGAAAACATGGGCTTCCCAGGCCAGCATAAGTCCTGGTAGATTTTGTTTTTGAATCTCTTTTGTGACTCGTAGTTGCCATTCGCTATGCGTCTTCTGGATGGTAGCTATGTTTATTTGGTAGGTTTAACTATTCCTTAGCAACTTTAAAAGCTTTTCTGACTTTACATAAAATACTGGTTATCCTGGTTTTTCCCCCTCTTACCTGCTCTGAAACTACAGGGGTGCTGTGGAAGGTCAAGGCCACCAGTCGCCTGTGGGTTTGGCAAAAGCTAGTTGAGAGCAGCAGACAGCCACCACAAACAGTTCTGAGTGGCAGCAGGTTTGCTTGTCTGTGTCCCATCCCACAGGTACTGAGTCAGAGGGTGGCCTCGGGACCACTGCCCCCGCTCCCAGCCCACTTTTACAATGAAGCAATTAAACAATTCTGTAGCCACAGCAGTGAAGACAACTGGATAAAGGAGTTTTCATCTCTCTAGAAGCTTGTTTGGGTTGAACCATAAAGGGGAAATGGAAGAGGGCAAGAGCAAGTCAGGGTGATCTTAAACCAGGTGGGCTGGACGGACCACTGCCCTGCCCTCTGCCTCATGCCCCAGCCCTGCTGGCCCTGAGGAAAGCTCTAGAGATGGCCCCTTTCATCAGGCAACAACCGTCGGGTTTTAGGAACTTTAGTTAACAGCTGGCCAAGCCCTCTCTTAGGAAACCAAAGCCTAGAGGTTACCTGGCAAGGTCGCCAACTAGTCAGTAGCAGGGCCGGGATGAGTGTTCTTTTCACCAGCCACCACCACAAACAGAGGAAGTCTTGGCCAACTGCCATAAATGACTGAAGGGAGACATGATTTTATGCAGCCTGTGAGCAGATCAGCGAAGGAGCCTCCGTGGCCCAAGACTGCCTTGCAAAGGGCAGCATCGAGCCTCCCAGTAATGACCTCTGAGGGAGGAGAAGGAAAAGAGGAGTACAGATAAATTTATTAGTTAAATACTGATTTTACAGCCATTTCACCTTAAGACAATGTTAACAGGTTTGTGGGTTAGGGAAGGTATACGAGGGCGGCCTTCATGGAAGAAAGCAATGTAAATGATGATTAAAACAGAATCTTGGTTTAAAAATATTCTCTGCTACAGCCAGTAGGATTTGGGGGGGGGGGGAGCTGGGCATCTGGGGGGAGGATGTAGGAAGCCCACAGTCAGCTATAGCTCTGCTGAGGACGACAACCAGGGAGGAGTCTTTGTGAGCCAGCATCATGGGCAGAAACGGCAACATGGAGAGGCGGCCAATTCCAGAAGAGCACAGAGCCGGAGACTCCCTCGGGGCCCACCCTCGGTGTCTTCTCTTATCGGTCATCATCTTTCTGTGTTTGGTTTTGTTGTGTTTGCTTGCTTTGAATTGATGTTGCAACGTCCCTAGCTTTTTGCCTCCCGGATGAGAGACTTCTGCTGGGGAAAGGGTGCGGGTGCAGACGCTCCACACCCCTTAGATGAACTCGGCCTGCTGCCTGACCAAGAAGCGCATCTCCACAGAACAAGAGCGGCATCTGAGATCCACGTGCAAGTGAGCCAGAATCCACGGAAAGCCCCTGCGCACTCCCGGGAACGGTGTCCACCAGACATGCTCTCCGGAAGGGTCTCAAGTCTCAGATGAGTGTCAAACTTGCTTTAGCAGAACTTTCGTACTTACTCGGGACCCACCTGTGTGTGATGGGGTGGATGAAAGATTTGGGGGACAGTTGTGGAGGAGACTGCTGTGCTGCGGAACTGCCGCGCTCTTGTTCTGCAGAGGGGGAGACCCGTTCGAGCTGAAGGCAGAGCTGAATCACTCAGCAGTGCAAGGGATTGTTATTTTCAGAGGCCTTGGGGGGTGAGGAGGAGTAGAGGTTTGAGCCAGGGAAAGGAACTTGGGAGAGGCGAAGTTGCCAAAGGCACATCTTGCAGTGGGTGAAGTGGCCCTCTCCTCCATCTCCCCATGAAGCATTCAGTAACATCGGGGCTATACCCAATGTTTCCAGGGTCAAGATTCGGTACTGAGGATTGCAGGGATGTGCCAAGCCTGAATGGGGAGTGCTGGACAGGGGCAGCAGCGGCCCGGAGGGGCTTGTCGCATCCATATGCGTCTCAAACAGGTGCCCTGGTTCAGGATGGACCAGGGGTCCCAGTGCCTTGACCCCTCCACCCACCCTCAGATCTCCAGTGCTGGGAACACCATGGAAAAATCACCATCTTAGGCCACAGTGGTGGAAGGGTAGGGCAGAAGGACATCTTGTCTCTTGTGGGGGAGGGGTGGGGTGGAAAACAAGAAAGAAGTCTCTTACTCCACAGAAGGGACTTAACTGTGCTCATAGTGAAGGGTGGGCTCTTCCAGATCAGAGTTTGGGATCTTTCCAGTAGCCCACCCTTGTAAAGGCATCCGATAAAATCCAACACCCACTTCCCCTAACCAAATTGTCAATTTCAAGTTTCTTCCCAGTTGTTCTTTTGGAGTCATTCCCCAACAGAGAGGGCTGGCTCCTGGGAGCCCAGAGCCTCATCTCTGCTGTCCTCCAAGTCCCAAGTCCGTGCAGGAATCTGAGGAGGGAAGGAGGTGACATTATGCGGTGATTATGTCCCCATGACTGTCAGCCAAGGCCAGGCTGTTCCAAGGGTCCTGCTTGGAGCTGGCCTGCGGTGACTGGCTGACAGAAGATGCGTAGCCTTGCGGGGAGAGCTTCAGGGCCGAGAGGACTGGGTGGATGGAGGGCCCATGGCCAGACATCGCACTGACTGAGAACGTCTGAAAGCAAAAAGCACAAGATGAGCTCAATGGAATCACTTCTGAGAGCTCAAGAAGGGGACCTGGGCTGGGGAGGAGAGCCCCATGACACAGAGGTGCCCAAGCTGGCTCCCACCCCTAGGGATGAGGGGAGAGGGCTCGAGGACAAAGGCAGGGTAAGACACCAAGCAGCCGTCTCTGTTTTCCCAAGTCCCTGTGCTGTGGGACGGGAAGGGTCTGTGTGATTCATTCGCTTCTTCTGAGCACTGGGACCCAGTACGTGTGTGGATACTGCGGCTTCTCAGAAGGTTCTGATAGTTAGATGAGACATTTTCTATGGTCTTATCACCATCACATCTCCATGCCCAGAAGAGGCTCCTGGCTCTCTGGGTTTTATGGGACCAGCTGCTTTACCCTGACGGTAAAAAGCTCTTTAGGATATGGCCTCCCTCAAGCGCATGTGGAGAACAGATCAGAATTAACGGGAAACAACAACCAAGTGTGGGACTATCCTAATCCCAAAGAGGAGAACCAAAGAGGGAAGGGGTTGGGGAGTAGGAATGCCATCATATTCCAAAGAGGGAAATGACAGTACTGCTGACCCATCTTCTGGACACATGTCTGAGGCCGGAGCTGTAGCTGACCCTCATTAAATGGCACCCTGCCTGTGCCCACCCACCCTGCCCTCTATAGTTTCCACACCTATGCCCACACAAGGAGGGTCCTCTTCCTTCCCCTCCTCCTGTTAAAATCTATCTGTCCTGGGGCACCCAGGTAGCTGTCAGTTAAGCGTCTGCCTTCGGCTCAGGTCATGACCGCAGGGTCCTGGGATCGAGCCCCAGCGTCAGGGCTCCCTGCTCAGTGGGGGTGTGCCTCTCCCTCTGCCCCTTCCCCTGGCTTGTGCTCTCTCTTGCATGCATTCTCTCTCAAATAAATAAATAAAATCTTTAAAAAAAAAATCTATTGGTGGGGCGCCTGGGTCGCAGAGCGGTTAAGCATCTGCCTTCGGCTCAGGGTGTGATCCCAGTGTTATGGGATCGAGCCCCACATCAGGCTCTTCCGCTATGAGCCTGCTTCTTCCTCTCCCACTCCCCCTGCTTGTGTTCCCTCTCTCCTGGCTGTCTCTATCTCTGTCGAATAAATAAATAAAATTTAAAAAAAAATCTATCGGGCCTTCAACGTCAAGGTCAAAGCACCTCTCCCTGAGGAGACGGACTTGCCTAGAAAGTCCATGTGCCACCTTCTCCAGCCCGCTACAGTTCGTACCACCATCCCCCAATGCACGCAGTCTGACTGAGGTTGTGGTGGTGTCCTAATGTGTCTCTCCCCACTCCCTGTGTTGGCAGGTCCCAGCCAACATTTATGTGCCACAGCTGTGTGCTCAAATCACTGTAACTTGATCAGATGTGCTGGAACAGACCCTCACGCAGACAGCCCCTAGCCTCGGGTGCGGTACCGAGCAGCTCCTGCCGCCACGTGCTGGGGCCCGGCTACAGCTCGCATGTTCCCGTGCTGACCCAGCCACCTGGTCCTTGGCAGTGTACCACTGTCCCACTGGCGGTCCTATCTCCCCGCCTGGGGGGTGTACCTGGGACATGGAGCTGCTGTGCCCGTAGTGGGACGATAGCCCGGGCTCTGTCTTGATGGGGCGCATCTCTTCGCTGCTGCTGGTGGCTGCGTTGCTGGAGTTGCTGGAAGCGCTGCTGGCAGGAGGAAGGCTCTCACCGCCCGAGGGACCTGGAAGAAGGCAGAGTCAGGACACCTGGGCCCAGGGCAGGGGCAAATGGATGGCGGCCCTTGGAGACAGCCAGGGTAGGTCTCTGCTAACAGCTTTATTTATATTTGCTGGGGAGCGAAGCAGTGTCCTTTGTCAGTGCTGGGCAACGGTTCCCAAAATGGGAAATACCAGAATTTCAAGGGAACTTTTTCAAGTGATGGGCTCGCCACCCCTTATTCCAAATCCTTGAGACCACGCGTGTTTCAGGATTCAAAAAGAGTTTGGATTTTAATACTGTATGTTACAGAATATTTCCAGCGCAGCCTGAGACAACAGCACATGATTAAATACATTCATGGTTCTGCAGCAAAACATGAGAATCTTCACACATGGAATAACTAAAGACTATAAATAGCCGGAGTCTGTTCAGATTAGGTTTTGCTGCCAACTCTAGCTCCCTGGATTTGGAAGTTTGAAGAGGGGACTGTTCACCTCAACCAAATGCTTGCTCTCCCTGTCCCTACAACATGTTAAGGAGAGGAAGTTCCCCAGGGGAAGGTGCTGTACTTATAAATCAGTGTGGACACAGGCAGAAAAGCTGAAGAGCACCGGTGTGAGACACGGAAAATTCTAATGAGACGTACTGCCAGAAGGGGTAAGCCGATGTGGAATCTGGGAAAGGAGAACTTTGGTCATATTCTTGATAGTGGAAAGGGGCAATTTATCTGTTTGTTGTGCCTTAGATTAAAAGATACACTTTCCATTGGATCAGCTGATTTATTTTCTCTGCAATGGCAGCATTTCCCCATGAAATCTTTAATTTGGTAGCAGTATTAAGGAGGGAGTGCTCTTGATAGGAACACTGAGTCGTCCTCATTCTTCATCTAGAAACTGAGAAGGCAAAGGGGCACATGGGATGGAATATGGACCTGGAAGTGTAAAGACTTGGGTTTTAATTCCAGGTCTACCCACTCACGACTGGGTGACTCTAGTTAAGTCACTAACCTGTCTGTGCCTCAGTTTGCTCAGGAGTAAAATGGGGATAATGGGTCACATGGGGGTCTTTAAGGACCAGTGAGCTACTAATGGTAAAGCAGCTTTCTAAAATGCTAAGTACTACATGATGTTAACTGTACACTGACTTACAAATCAAGCTGTTGTCAACAGGACTAATGGGGTCCTGTCCTCCTAGATCCCAGTTATCTCAAGGAGAACAGGAAGGAACTGAGCTCTTGAGTGGCCAGCTACAGCACCAAAGATGGAGGGACGAGTAGTGTTCTTTTCTATTTTTGGCCTCAACTGGTCCAGAGGCCTTTGTGACTGACAGTACCATGTACCTTGAATTAAGCCTGCCTCAAAAGCTCCCCAAATGTTGCACGGTAATGCTACTTTTCCCTGGGTTATCATTCTGTCCTGAATAGCTGGGGCTGGACAATGCTTTCATGCCTCCGTAGCCTGGGCTGGCCCACCGAACTAAGAATACCTGATTTTCACATACTCCAAGGGCCACTGGGTTAGTCATATAATTACACACGGTTCTTTTCCTCACCTGCCAGTGTCTTAGATTTATTAAGGTTCTTGGGCTTCCGTTTTCTGGTTTGAATCCCCTCTTTCCGCATTGCAAGAGGCCTTGGGACCTAGAGGGTTACAAGTCAATATATATGGTTTTCCACTTGTACACAATCTGCTACAGTGTTTAAACATGCACACGCACTAGCAGAAGGCAACATCTAAGCAATTCCTCTACAAACCTTGGGGCTGGGACTAGGTGAATCAGCCCCTGGAGCCCCTGTTGAGAAAGAAATCAAATATATATTGAGAACCTATACTACAGCTGTGTCTTACACTCACCCTGGAGAAATGGAAGCTTAAAGCTTCCCTCCAGAGCTTCACAGTTGACTGGGAAAGACACAAACAGGAAACAACCAGACTCATAGGTGACATGGGAGAATGGAGAAGAAACACTAAACTCTGTCCTTGGCTAGGGAGGAAGGGAGGTGGTACATGACCATATCAATGAAGGCTTCACTTAGGAGGTGATGCCTAAGTTGTGGGAGGTTGTCGAATAGACAAGGGGCAGGCATTTCAGACAGCAGGAACAGTATTTGCAAAAGCCCTTAGTTTATCAGCAAAATTAGGACACTATGAAAGTGAAAAGGGGGTGCTATTAATAATTATGCCAAGAAAATAGGCAGACGCTGGGACAGCCTCAGTGAATTGAGACGTCAAGTCACTCTCCTGGAGCAGCTCTGCACTGCGTTAAGTCTGGTTGGAGCCAACTGTGGTCTTTCTGGTAGGGGGTGGGGAGCAACAAGAGATCATGTTGGGAAGACCACCCTGTGGCTAGGTCCTGAGATAAACTGTCCATGGACAACACTTTTATCGCACTGACTTCTCATAAACAAGGAGGGACTGTCAGGCGTCCTGCTCTTGAACCCTTCACAGGTGCTTGGACAAGGGTCTGGGGAGGAGGCTTGCTGGATCTTCCTAGTATTTTTAAATTGTGTGTCTTCCCCACATCTGGTTTCTCTTAGGCCAGGCCAAGCAAATCTTTCAGCTCTTGGTCTGTGCTTGTCTCCTGTATGGGACTCGTATCACCACACTTGAAAGACTGAAAGAAAAGTAATTACCACTTCAGAGATTAAACATGGAATGGTTAAGAGAGAAGTGCAGCCGATTAGGTGAACTTGAACCTGCCTTCTAGTCAACTGAGAGATCAAACAGTATTCTCACCTTTGGAGGGAAGTGTCCACTCCTCCCCCCAGCTCCCCACCCTGACTTTGACCCACTTGGAGCCCATCCTGACCTCAGAAGAATACAGCCCTCATGTTTATCCCCACCAACCTCAGTACTTTTTTAAAAAAATTGTGGTAAAATACACATAACATAAAATGTATCATCTTCACCCTTTCCAGTAGTGTTAAGTATATTCACATTGTTGGGTAACCATCACCACCATCCGTCTCCAGAACACTTCTCGTCTGGCAAAACTGAGACTCTGTACTCATTAAACACAAACTCCCTTTTTCCCCTCTGCCAACCTCTGGCAGCCCCCATTCTACTTGCTGTCCCTGTGAGTTTGATTAGTCCAGGTATCTCATGTAAGTAGAATCATATACCAGACTTGTCCTTTTGTGACCGACTTCTTTCACTTAGCAGAATGACTTCAAGGTTATCCATCTGGTACTATGTGTCAAAATTTACGTCCTTTTAGGGTGCCTGGGAGGCTCAGTTTGTTAAGCATCTGTCTCCAGCTCAGGTCATGATCCCAGGGTCCTGGGTTAGAGTCCCACATCTGGCTCTCTGCTCAGTGGGGGAGTCTGCTTCTCCTTCTGCCCCTCCCCCCAGCTCATGCTCATGATCTCTCTCTCCCTATCTCAAAAATAAATGATAGACATTTTTTTAAAAAATAATTTACTTCCTTTTAAAGGCTGAATGGTATTCCATTACATGGACAGAACACATTTTGCTTATCCAACCGTGGACACTTGGGTTGCTTTCACCTTTAGTTATCGTAAATAATGCTGCTGTGGACATGAGGACACATGTATCTGTTCAAGGCTCTGCTTTCAGGGCTCCTGGGTGGCTCAGCCGTTAAGCATCTGCCTTTGGCTCAGGTCATGATCCCAGTGTCCTGGGATCGAGCCCCACATCAGGCTCCCTGTTCAGCGGGAAGCCTTCTTCTCCCTCTCCCACTCCCCTTATTTGTGTTCCCTCTCTCGTTGTCTCTCTGTGTCAAATAAATAAACAAAAATCTTAAAAAAAAAAAAAAATGGCTCTGCTTTCAATTCTTTTTGGATCTATACCCAGAAGTGGGATTACGGGGTCATGTGCTAATTTTATTTTGTAATTTTTTGAAGACACAATCTTTTTTTTGGTTTTTAAGATTTCATTTATTTATTTGTCAGAGAGAGAGAGAGAGCACACAAGCAGGGGGAGCTGCAGGCAGAGCACACAAGCAGGCTCCCCACTGAGCAAGGAGCCCAATGCGGGACTCGATCCCAAGACCCCGGGATCATGACCTGAGCTAACGCTTAACCAACCGAGCCACCCAGGCGTCCTGAGGACACAATCTTTTTAATACCTGCATAATAGTCCTTTCTCCATTTCTTCTACCATTCCTCTATTGAGGAACAAGAGTTTCTTTAACCATTTCCCTACTGAAGGTTTTTTTCCCCTCCATTTTCTCTATCATAGTGATTCAACAAGTAACCTTGAAACACTTTTCTGCAGAAAGAAGTATATTTTCTTATGAATGTTCTTAACTATATTTTTGGCTATTTTTTTTCTCACTAACAAGAAAAAACATGGTATACTTCTCTTGATGAGCACAGAATAACATACAGAACTGCTGGATCACTGGGGCACCTGGGTGGCACAGTTGGTTAAGTGTCTGACTCTTGGTTTTGGCTCAAGTCGTGACCTCAGGGTTATGAGATCAAGCCCTGTGTCAGGCTCCACGCTCAGCATGGAGTCTGCTTAAGACACTCTCCCTTTCTCTGTGCCCCTCCCCTCCCTCAAAAAAAAAATTGTTGAATCACTGTGTTGTACACCTGAAACTAAAATAACACTGTATGTTAACTACATTGGAATTAAAATTAAAAAACTAATTAAAAAAAGAAAGAAAGAAAACATGAAAAGATTCATGAAGTCTAAGTTAGTAACGCCCCTTCTACCCGTCTTCATTAATCCTGTCCCCATGGGGCAATTGGAGGACCAGCCTGTTATGTTTTTTATATTTGAAAACATTCTCAAACATGTATGCACACGTATAGATGGTATACATGTATGTACGTGTGTATTCATCCATCCATCCATCTGTATCTGTGTATTTAACACACCCTCACCCCCATAGTATGGGGTCATACTATGTATATTACTTCACAGTGTGATTTGTGTTACTCCAGGTCAAGATACATGGCTCTTAATATTTTTTACATTTCTGCGCAATATTCCACATAACAGTATTGTCGTAGTTCAGTCAGCCATTCCTTTATGAGGCTTTATGAGTTTCCAGTTTTTGCCACTACAAATACTGCAGCAATAAACAGTTCAAAATCATTAGGTACTGATTCGTTTATTGTTTTACAGGCTAGTTTCCCAAAAGCAGAGCTGCTAAATCAAAAGATATTTGTGTTTTTTATCCTTAATAAGGACTGCCAGGGGCACCTGGGTGGCTCAGTCAGTTAAGCGTCTGCCTTCGGCTCGATCATGATCCCAGGGTCCTGGGATCAAGTCCCACATCAGGCTCCCTGCTCAGCAGGGAGTCTCCTTCTCCCTCTGCCTGCCACTCCCCCTGCTTGTGTTCTGTCAAATAAATAAATAAAATCTTAAAAAAAAAAAGTACTGCCAGTTTAATTTCCTAATGAATACTTGCAGTAACTCACACGCAAATCAATAGCGTATGAGAGTATTCCCCCAAATCCACACCAGCATCTGACCACGCCGACACCTGAGCTCCGACTCCCAGCCTCTAGGAATGTGGAATGTCGTTGTCTCCAAGCCACCCAGTCCATGGTATTTTGTTACAGCCGCCCACATGGACTGAGACAGCGGGTAAGGTCCCTTCCAAATCTAAGTGTCTTTGCAAAGAAGGAAACAATGACGTTGAGTCTGCAAGCGGGAAGCCAGGTGAGAGCTGAAGGATGGGAATGCCGGTGTGGCGGCTGGTGAGGTGCTGCTGCTACCCGGTGGGGGGTTGCGGGGGCTACTTACCCCATGGAGCTTCATGTAGAGGCCGCAGGCATTGCACACCGGCTCACCCTCGGCGTTGCGGCGCCACAGCGTGGTTGTGGTGGTCTGGCAGTTGGCACAGGACAGGCCCACTCGGCGGGAGGCGGACTGCAACAGAGAAGACAGACCCATCGAGTCCAAGCGGAAGGCAGGCGCTGCTGCTTCTACGTCACGGGAAGCACCGAGGGGCTGGCCCGCCCTGAATGGGTGGGAGCCCCGAATGAGAACAGCAGAGCCGCAGAGGTGCCGGATTCTCCCCTCGCCTAAGCCACTCCTGGGGGGTGGGGGGGTTAACAAGGACTTCAGCTGCAGGAGGAGCAGAGTGCATTCTAGTCCTCACTGGCATTCATGGCGTATCAGTCATTCATCAGACAGACGGCCCTGGGGGCAGAAAAGCCTTCCTCAAAAGTAGAATAACTGTTGTCTTCAGGTGCCAGACAAGGATGGTACGGGTAGAATTACTGTATTCAAGTGTCATCAAAGGCTGGATGGGCCTCGGGACCCCAAGAAAGGTAAGCGTCAGGGTTTAACCCCTCCGTTCCTCCCACCCTAATGTACATGAAAGCTAGTTTGTGTTGGTCAAAATCAAATTATACTAGAAAAGACCACAGAGCCGAGAACCAGAAACCCCATTACAGACTCTTTCCCAGCCACAGGGCCCAACACACACTGCTTAATCTCCCCTCTGGGCTTCGGGTTTAATTAATGGATCAGCTGAAAACAGGGTAAGGAACAGTTCCCCTTCCTCATGGGGCTGATGTGAAAACGATGTCCAAGGCACGGCTGGATGGGGAACCAGGAAGCCTGGACCGGGGCTCCAGACAGAAGACTCGGTACCCGTGTGACTGTGGCCAAGGCTGGTAGCTTTGCTGAGCACCCCTTTTCACTTCTGCATATGAAGGGGTTCAACTGGATGGTCCAGAACATCCTTGTAGCCGGAGCTAACCCTAAAGGTAGGAGAAATTACTGTGCTGCCACCCACCCACACCTTCTTTTAAAGATGATTTGAGGGGCACCTGGGTGGCTCAGTCGCTTAAGTGTCTGCCTTCGGCTCGGGTCAGGATCCCAGGGTCCCAGGATCGAGCCCCACATCAGGCTCCCTGCTCAGCAGGAAGTCTGCTTCTCCCTCTCTCTGCCCATCCCCCGTTTGTGCTCTGTCTCTTTCATTCTCTCTTTCTCTCAAATAAATAAATAAAATATTTTTGTAAAAAATTTAGATTAAAAGATGACCTAAGTCCACAATTCAGAGCCTGGGAATTTTCCACCCAAGCGTGAGCCCCAAAGCCAGGTGCCGAGAGAAGGAGAGAAGGGTGGACTTGAGCAGTCAGGGCACTTGCTTACCAGCCGGCGCTGGGGCTTGATGAGGGGTCGGTTGATGCCGTTCATCTTGTGGTAGAGGCCACACGCATTGCACAGGTAGTGCCCGGTCCCATCACGCCTCCAGAGTGGGGTAGACATGGCCCCACAGTTGACACACTCTCTGCCTTCCGAGAAGTCATCAAACATATCTACTGGGTAGAAAATAAGACAGAGGATTAATTCTTTTTGTTTGTGCCCAGAAACCTTACATGGGAGAATCCAGAGGCCAAGGAGATAATGCCTTTTCCTTGCAAGGAGTCAAAGATGGATCAGCTCGGGCTGCCTCCCTTTTCCTGACTCTGACCTTCAGCCCTGGAGGCTGGGCTCACAGGACTGTCAGGGGACGTGGGCATTCTTACTCTTGGGCATTGCAGACACAGCAAGGCTCTCCCGGGTCACGAGGAAAGGAACACTCAGGCAGCGACCACCAGCAGCCTGGATTTTAGTCCCTCTCTCCTTCAGAGCCAGAAGCCCTGAGGTTTTCACCCAACACTGAATTCTGCCCAGACCTTCCTCCTCTCTTTTTGCCCTTCAAACCTGAGATTTCCTCTTCCCTTTCAATAAAAATACAAAATCAAACAAACAAAAAGATTTACTCCAGGAAAATTAGAAAATAAAACGTGTAAAGAAAACACAAATCGTATGTAATCCTGTGACTCCAAGATCACCAGTGTTAACATTCTGTTCAATGATATCCTTTGCAATATTTTATATATTGACACATAGTTCGCCTAGTCGAGTCAAGCTATATAATTTTGAGCCTATTTTTTTCCACGTAACGCCAGGGCATTTTCCCCACATTAGAAATTCTTCATAAACTCATTTTAGTGTAGTATGGTATCCCACCATATAAATGTGCCATTCTTCACTATTTACTTAATCCCTACCCAGTTTCTGATTTTTGTTTTGTAAACACTGCTCATTTTGTGCACAAATCTTAGCATTTCTGCCTATTCCTTAGGATACTTCCCTAGGAGTAGAATTACTGAACCCAAGGGACTACATTTTTTGAAAGTTTTGAAATTTTCGAACGGCCCTGCAAAAAGGACTGTGATTCATTTTCATTCATTTTCACTACTTCAGTCTATCTGTATGATACACAGTATCATAGTTTGATACTTTTTCCTGCTTACTGGCACATAAAATAAAGGTCTATATTGTAAGTAACTGTGACTTAGAGTCTCTCAAACTCCTGTGGACACATTGCCACCACTGTCAGTCTCCTGCACTCACTCACCACCCCCAGCCCCACTCCCCACCACCTCTTTTGTCCAGGTCTATAGAATTTTACAATTGACAAATTTCACTCATGCCCATCTCAGTTGCTCTGCTGAGCTAGGCTGCACCAGGTTTCTTATTCCCTATGATCTGTATAAAACCTGGCTCAGAACTTCCAGAAATCTCCGACTCCATGTACACTGCTTCCTATTTTGAAACCTATTTTATACCCTATCCAGATCTTCTGTCCCCAAATGCAGCTACCCTGGTGTTCAGATTGTTCTTATCCTACTACCAAAGGCAAGAGTGGATTCTTCTGTTCTAACGAGGTAGGGGATATTTGGAGAGGAGGGGTTTTAAGAGCTCTTCCTCCGCCAGGACCTAGCACTGGGTTTTAAGGTCATACATTCTGCAAGTTCTGTGGCCCAGCTACTTGCTCTAAGGGAACGTGGGATGAAGAAGAGGATGGTGGGGGGCCCTCCCCTCAACTCTGGGTACACAAACAGTCATTTGCACCTGCAAACAAGTAGCTGTGTGTCCACACCAAGTCAACAATGTGCAGGTGCGAGGGGCTATTTGCTCAGGCCAGGGAGCTGAGCACACACCGGTCACAAGAGAGGCTATTTTTGCACCTGGGTCACACTGAGAACCCTCAGCAAGGTCACCTGCTCTCAGAGTCGCACACAAAACGACAACTCCGTCCCAGTTTGCTTCCCTAGGCCTGGGTGAGGCAAGTAATGAGCCCACACATCACCCTCACCCCCATCATAGCGACCTCCACCTCCAAACCCGCAAGTGCTGCCCTTGCCCTGAGCCAGACAACACCATTCCCTCCGCCAAGGCCTTCCCTTGAGGCCAGGGGAGTTCACAGAAGGACCTTGGAACAAGGAGACGCGTCTGCAATGTCGTCCTTTGGGTGGGTGTTTGCAGCCAACACTAGATGGCACTACAGCCTCAAAATTGAACCCATATGTGGCATTCCAGCCTAAATCATGCTTGGGGATGGAGGACCATTTCAGATCATTTTCCCAGTCCAAACCTAATTCGACCCTTATTCTATTTTTTTAAATTATTATTATGGAAAGATTTAAACACGCTCAAAAGTAGACAGAATGAATTCTTAATCATCACCCAGCTTCCAACAATTTGTGGCCAGTCTTGTCCCATGTATCTCTCCACACTCTTTCCTCCGTCCTGTATAATTGAAGGAAATCCCAGACATTCTACCATTTCATTCATAAATATTCCAGTACATAGCTCTCACAGATGAAGACTCACACTCTCCTCCTTTTAAAGATAGCAAACCAGGGGCGCCTGGGTGGCTCAGTCAGTTACGCGTCTGCCTTTGGCTCAGGTCATGATCTCAGGGTCCTGGGATCAAGTCCCAAATCGGGCTCCCTGCTCAGTGGGGAGTCTGCTTCTCCCTTTGCCCCTCCTCCCTCAATCTCAAATAAATAAATAAAACCTTAAAAAAAAAAAAAAGATAGGCAAACCGGCTTCTTTCCCGTGTTCTGGTTTATCTAAAGAAGCTTCCAGAGACAAAAGTCTCATCATTTGGTCTTCTCTTTTGGAGGGGAGATCTCCTCTTCTCTTCACACTTCCGGTTTTATATGCAGGGGCAGAATCTCATCGAAGGAGCCACCCTGGCAATTATAGGTCTCTGCTACCTACTGGCCTTATTGAGACCCCAACTCAAAGGTTTGCCTTAGGTTACACTCATGGCAATTATTTTACTGGCTGGGGAAAAGCACTGGAGGTTGGCAAGTATGTATTTGTCACTGACAAATATTTACTGAGCATATGCAATTTAAGCTGTCTGATAGATGTCCCAGAAGCTAAGAAGGGACCTAATTCTCAGAAGGCTGATAACGAGTTGGGCAAATTGGGCCAAAATACCAATAATGAGTTAACAATACTGCTCAGGGGCGCCTGGGTGGCACAGCGGTTAAGCGTCTGCCTTCGGCTCAGGGTGTGATCCCGGTGTTATGGGATAGAGTCCCACATCAGGCTCCTCCGCTATGAGCCTGCTTCTTCCTCTCCCACTCCCCCTGCTTGTGTTCCCTCTCTCACTGGCTGTCTCTATCTCTGTAAAAAAAAAAAAAAAAAAAAAAAATACTGCTCAACTCATTTTCAGAACATACCTTAACCAAGCTGGGATTTGGATGGCAGGTAGTTCTTGTCTAGGGTGGGAAGTGCAGAAGTCAGACCCAAATTGAAAGGTTAGGTGTTAACAACAGTAGCCAAAGAAACTGGATAGGAGGCCAAGGCCATGCTTCCTAAAGGCGCCCTGTCAGATGCACCAAGTCTCTCCACAATCCACCACCCTCCAAATCTACAGAAGTTTCCATGTTTTCTACCAGAAAATCTTGCTATCCAACCTACTCAGTGACAGGTTACAAAAGGTTAAATGATTATTACAAAGACACCATAACAATCAATGCTTACCCCTCACATTACATGAACAGTGCAACACATAAACCATCAGTTCCACCCTGATGGCAGCTAAGGCCACCGGAGGAAAGAGTTTTTGTTAGGCTAGTTATTATCATGTGGACTTTCCTTTCTTAAAAATGCCATCCTGGAATGTCATAGTTGCTGTTTTTTAAAAACCTGATAAAAATTTAAAACAAAAAGAAAAAGACTTTTGATCACCTTAAGCAGCTCCCAGTCCACTATGGGGGGGGACTATTTTACTCTCTTGCATCTCTCTCTCTCTCTCTCTCTCTCCCTCACACACACACACACACACACACACACACACACACACACACACCCTACCTTGGACTGAAGAAAGGAGAGAACGAAGTTCAAGCCCTGCTGCTTAGCAGCCACACTGCCAGAAGTGAGAGGTGATAGGCAGTGAGCCCCACACTAGCACAAACACCTGGTGGTGTGAACCCTGGTAACGATCATCTCTTATGCCTTCATTAGAAAGGCGCTGGGTGGAACTTCCCAAAGGGCAAGCGGGCAGTGGCCTGATGCCAGTTTCTAAGCCGATTTCTAAGGGCACAACTGTGACCTTCACTTATGAAAGCCCCACCTCTCCAGTGCTGGGCATCATGGGACTTGGTCCAACCACTTAGAAGGCAGTGGGAATCCAACTCTTTCGGAAATGGGTCAGCATTACCCCACATTGGAGGAAAGACTTGTAATAATAGTTGTAAAGTACTTTGCAAATACGAGGAAAAACTCACAACAATGGCCGTAAAGTGCTTTGTAAACACCAAATGAGATAACAGTGATGGATTATTGTTAGGTTTGGAGGGGTGGGGAGGGAGTGGGAAGACCAGGGACAAATCTTGGTGCTGGGTTTTTGCAGGGGGAGGGGATAGATAAAAGAGCTAGGAGATTTGGGAATCTGACCTTTTCGCCAAGCACGGGGCGGGCCATGCTCAGAATTGTAAATTGTGTATCACTCTCAGACTTGGCCAACTTCGAGACTTGCAGGTGGAGAAGGAACTGGCAGCAGGGCTGACAGTGTATACCTATGAGGCCACAAGGCTGCTGCTCATGGGGAATTGTAATAAATGACATTTAGCAATCAGACACACAAAATGAACTGGGCCCTAACCCGGAGAATGGGGATCAAACGCCTCACCTCCATCCAAGACCCACTTAGGAGAACACTGTTTTTAAAGAGGGAAGCAAACTCAGCCTGATTTCTGAGGCATCTGATTTCGTAGGGATGTTCCTAGAAATTACGACAGACTACTTCTACCCAAGTGCCTGAAAAGAAAAATGTAGGCCAGGAGGTTGAAGGATCCCACCCATGACTTCCCCACAGAGAGCTGACGCAATCAAAGGCAAAGACTCTGACCTCTCCCCTGACCTGCTCCATCCATCTTGGGGAACCCACCCACAGCAAAAGCTAACAAGCAAGTCAGGGCTGGTGAAGGAGGAGTTCGGTGGCCTCCATTTTGACCTCAAACTTTTTAGTTGGGTTCTTTTTTCCAGCTTGTCTCTGGACTCAGGCCGGAAGACCCTAAGGGCAAAGCATTCCCTGCTGGGAATCAAAACTATCCCCTTTCTTAAGGAGGACTACCTACCCGCAGCCAGCAAGACCCTGCCCCTGACTGACCCTAGGACAGTGATGGGTTTGACTTTCACTGCCTGCTCGCATGCACCCACCCATGTTTGCCCCCCTCATTTTCCTCACATAAACCTGAGAGTATTTTCTGAACTTTGTAGACAGTCTTTGAGACACTAATCCACTGTTTCCCAGTGTCGGCCTCACCGAAATAAATCCCTTTCTTGTTTCGCCACCAATCCGTGTCTCTGCCTTTGGCTTTTGTCAGCAGGGAGTGGCCAAACATGGTCTGTGTGGGGCCCACCCCTGCGCCCCAGCTACACTGGGGGAAGGAAAGGAGGAAGAGGGAGAGGAGAAAAGTAGGAGGAAGAAGGGAAAGGAATCAGAGGCCAGGGTCATGGCTGGCAACATCTGTTGGGCACTGCCTGAAAGCTGGATTTGTCTCCCGAATGCTGGGCGTTGCCAACGTGAATGCCAGCCCACCAGGTTGGTGCCACAGGGCCTGGTTCTGCTCGGCCTTGGAGGTGCCTCTCGAGCTTTCTGTCTTTTGAGCGGCTTGCTCTTGCTAGGGAAAGCTGGGTCTTGAGCCAGAGCCCATGTTAAGCCCCCTCCTCACCCTCACCCTTCACTCTCCTGACAGTGTCTGACCTCAGGCCCTCCACCATTTCTGTGGGGGGCACTGAAGCCCAAACATTTGTCATGTGTCTGCTCTCCTGGCCCCTGTAGCAAGTGCTGGGCATAGAGACAAAACCCGGGCAAAATCCCTGCTCAAAGCTGTTTTGGTCTAGCTGGGGATACAAAACTCAAAGAATTACATGAAATGTCACAAACTGCAATGGCGCCTGGGCTCCATCGGGCACCCCCACCCCTCTACCCTTAGCTGCACATCTTCAGCTATCCTAGACCACCCTACAATCTATTTGGGGAGAGAAGACACATAAACACAATGGAAATTACCCATGCTCTGGGCAGCTATTCAATGCTAGGAAACAGAGGCCAGAGGGGATCCAAAGCCTGGGCAATGAGAGAGGAGGTACCTGCCCAGAGACCTCCCCAGAGCCAAAGGGGCTTCAGGAACAAAGTCCCGAGCCCCACCCAAATGTCCCTTGCTGAACTCCAGCCCTGTGTCCCATCCAAAGTTCACCAGAGATTGTGCATGGATTTCCTGACAGCCCTGGATCTGTCCTCGGGGCTGGCGCCTGGGGCTGGGCATAAGGAGCAAACAAACCCTGAAGTTTTTCTGGCAGCCCGAGCCTTCGGTCTTCTGGGCTTTGTCAGGCTTGGACTGTGACAGGGGGCTGCCAAGGGGAAGGCGGACACAGCTCAGGCAGTGTCCGGGCTGGCAGGGATCAGCACGCCTCGTTTGAAAGCTCCTGCAGCCACTGAACAGAAGCAGCTCCCGCCAGGCCTGGCCAGAGCGGCCCAGTGAATCCAGGGCCTCCGCTCCTGGGCGCTAGAGGACAAAATGGCAGCGTCTCATGGAGACTTCCCAGTCCATTCTGACTGCGGTGCCGTGACATGCAGAACATGTTTAGAATTTTACGAACAAGAAACGGAGAAAAATCTATATGAAACACTTAGTGTGCTACATTTCGTAATAGTCACTGAATAATATGAGAGACCTTTAAACTTTTCTCCAGGTGGATATTGTCATTGTACTGGAAATAAACTTTCACCTTTACACACACACAAACAAAAAACACTGGCATTCATCTAGGAGCCTGGCTTCCAGCTTGGAAGGAAAGTTAAAGAATGTGGCTCAGTAAAACAAAACAAAACAGAAACCCCACAAAGAAGCAAGAACATTCTGGGCGGAAGGAAAAAGCACCAAAAACAAGGAGGGAGGAAGACAGAAAGAAAGAGAAAGCAAAAGGAGGAGGTGAAAGAACAAATGAGACTGGAGAAAAATATTTACAGCATGTTGCCAAGAGTTAATACCCCCTAATATGCTAAGAGAAATGACAAATTACAAAGGGAAAGATGAGATGAAGGCCCCGCTAGGTGACTGGTGCCCATCACTTGAAGGGACTATGGAAAGAGTCAACCATTTGTCTTTCCTTTCTCTGACCAACTGCCCCTCCCTTGCAGATCTACAAGCCCCCGAATATCTGTCTCCGGTCCTACCTGGTCTGTGCTCCTGGCAGGGGCAGAGTAGAAGGCTGGCCTGGAGGGCAGGCAATAGGAGAATATTAACTTAGTTAACATGGCTCAGAGAAGATCTTGCCGAATCAACAGCAGAGCTAGGTCTGGAAACCCACACTCACTGACCAGTCTCTCAACTGTGGGCCCAGAATCCCACGAGCTCCAGCTCCTGACTTCACCATCCAGTTGGGGACCCAATCCTTTCCCCAGCAGCAGTGTCAACATGAACAGTTCAAAAATCAGAATATGGAAGATAGGTTAAGGCCACAATATCACGTTAGCAGCAGGGGCACAAAAAGTCCAGGACCCACGTGGGCTCTGTTTTCCCACCTCATCTGATCACAGAAGTGTTGGAAGGCACATCTGTTTCGATGCCCCTCGGCACAGCAAACTGAGAAATGCTCCCTAGACTTCGTCTTTGTGAGGATTAGATTCTGAGACCTTCAAGAATTCCTACACGTGAGAACATACTTACAGCATAATTCCCCCATGAAATGCAGTGTCACTCAGGAGCCCCAGGGGAAATTTCCTGGTGTTTTACTATTTGAAGTTGCTCCTCAGTGATGATTAGGTCCTGGGCCTTCGGCACTATACGAAGTTAAATTCATTAATGACAGAGATCGCCACATTGCTATTAGAAGCTCTACGGTGTTAGGGACTGACAGTGCAACTTTGCTTGCCCGATCTGGAAATTAAACACTCACACACTCCCAGGAGACGGTCACCACGGCCCCTTCCCACCTGTGATCCATGGGTTGGGATACCATCTTGAAAGGAGCCAAATGAACAAAGCAAAGAAGAGAATACTCTAAGACTGCGTTGTGTTATAATTTCTATTTGTAAAACTTTCCCTAATGTGTACTTTTGTCCTTCTAATGGTAAATGCTTTTACACACTGTTCTGCTCAAGTGTCTCCTCTGGGCTCCTCTCTCTGGGGCTGTGCTCTCCCTGCCTCCTGCCCATTACCGTCCAGTGAATGAGAAGTCTAGAGTCTTCCCTGTGGGGCCTTGGGAAGAGGCCCACGGAATGTAAGCTAAGACCAGTTAGTGTGCAAGAGCCTGAATCTCTACAGGCTGCCGTGTCCCGTGGGCACCTGGTCCTGAAGCCTGCCCTCACACTGACCCTCTTAAACCTGGACGCACTGGCTTGCCTCTTTTCTGCCAGGTCTGACTAGGAGGCCACATCATTCATCCTCCAGAATGGGATACTTCTGAGGGGGAGGAGCTGATTGCTAATTATTCTGGGACAAGAGATTTATTTATTTATTTATTTATTTTTTAAAGATTTTATTTATTTATTTCACAGAGATAGAGACAGACAGCGAGAGAGGGAACACAAGCAGGGGGGGTGGGAGAGGAAGAAGCAGGCTCATAGTGGAGGAGCCTGATGTGGGGCTCGATCCCATAACGCCAGGATCACGCCCTGAGCCGAAGGCAGACGCCCAACCACTGTGCCACCCAGGCGCCCCGGGACAAGAGATTTAAAATCAGGATGCGTGGCCCCTCTCAGCAGAACCCTGGCTGACACCTCCCTCTCTGACACTTATTTCCCTCTGTAGTCCCTGCACTCCTTTTTCCCTAGTGTCACCAAGTGACTTATCACTGGGCTGATTTACTGCCTCGCAGACAGGGTGCTATGCAAAATGCAAGGAAAGAGGTGTGTAAAATCACTCTAACTGCTGGGCTCCCTAGTTGGCCGCTGATATCTCACAGCTCCCTGGGTTCTGGTTTCTTCAGCTCCCTGGCTCTGGCCTTAGGCTCAGCTCCAGCCAAGAGAGCCCTGACTGGGCATCAGCAATTGAAGACGTCTGCCACTTTTTGCACTCTGGGTCCTGAGCCTAAACTGTACCCTCCCTTCTCTGGACCCTGCCTTGTTCAGTGACTATGACCATTGGTTAGCTCTGAGCATCCCCTATCATTGGTCCCCCTGGGCTGACTTGTCTCCATTAAGACTCTAAGTCTCCTGGAGGGCGAGTGGACCAAAGTCTTAAAAACTGGAAGTGATGTTTGGGTGATTCCATGAACATTCAAGGGAAGAAACCAAGGTCCAGGGAAGGTGAGTGACTCACGTGAGATTCCAGAATGTTCTGTGACCTGATCCTTGCCCTCCCCAGCACCACACTACCCTTAGGCTGAATCACTCTGTCTGCAGCGCTGGGCATACAGCAGAAACTCAGTGCACATAGACGGATCAGATTTCAACAAAATCCAGCATCCTAAAGTATCTAACGAGACAGCAATAATGCCAAGTAGAATGGTATAAATTTGAGGGCTCTGCCTGACAGCCTGGCCATGCTCCTGGACACACGTAATAATTCAACTGAGAGTTAACTACGTAGGGCCAGAGGTTTCTCATATGTATATAATGTGTGTCTACATAATTATACATAACAGACGGATGGGTAGGTACGGAAAAGAAGTCCATGATGCAGTGTCAAAACTGCTCTAATAATACACTGGAATAACCAAAGGCCCCCCCCCAAAAAAAGAAAGAAAGAGAGAAATGTTTATTTTTAAGATGTTCATGGCAAAATACTGGAAACAACCCAATTGAGGTGATAGGAAAATCAGTAAGAAAACTGAGACGCAGTACAAAAAAAAAATAGGAAAATTTGAGTTGATTTTTAAAATGACAATTATATGGACTATGTTAAGATTTTCTCTTCCTGTAACACAGTTTAAATTCATTAATGAAGCAATTAATTAAACAAGCATCTCTGTATCTGGAGAGGAGCATAGGAGGCACTGGGAACACCAGGGCAAAGGTCTGAAGCCTGGGGGGAAATGGACAGTTAACAATAACACCAAGAGACCACTGAGTGTGTGCTTCCATTTATATGAAATATCCAGAATGGGAAATCCACAGACAGGACATAGATAGTAGTTGCCAGGGGCAGGGGGGAGAGGGAATGGGAGCGACTGTTACTAGGTACGAGGTTCTCTTTGGCATGATGAAAATGTTCTACAACTGTTGGGGAGATGAATGCACAACTCCGTGAATATACTAAAATCCCTTGCATAGTACACATTTATTTTATTTCTTAAGTATGCTCCACGTCCAATATGGGGCTTGAACCCATGACCCCACGATCAAGAGCTGCATGCTCTACCGACTGAGCCAGCCAGACACCCCTGAAGAGTACACTTTAAATGAGTGAACTTTACAGAATGTAAAATACCTACTAATAAAGCCGTTACAAAATAATAAAAAATCAAATTAAATTTTTTAAAAAGCATCTCTGCCTACAAATTGGAGGATTGGAGATGTCTATTTAATGCCTTCCATTTCCTGGAATCCTCTCATTCCAAAAACAAAGTGCCTTGTCTATCTTGAGCCCAAGCGCCTCCCCTTCCACAGGGTCAGCCGCCTCTGGGCTTAAGCATCCACCATGGCACCAACTCTTCTTCCCACACCGCAGAAGGAAAGAGAAAGTCTCCTTCCAAGCTCCGGGACCAGAAAGTGTGTGGACGGACATGACGAGCTCATCAAAAGCTGCCTGGCCAATCACACTGCGGACAAAGTCCAACACTGGTCCTGGATCCTCCAAGTCATCGGGGTGGATCAATGTCCCTCTCTAGGCCTCCTGCCAACCTGCGTCAGTCAGTCATTTAAATGTGCCCTGGGAGTGGGGGTGTAGGGCAACAAGCAGTCCCCGCACTGATGGTGAGTGTGACATGGTACAGCCTGGGGCTGGGTGGGGGGTGGCCGTTTGACAATATCTTAGCAAAAGCATGGACCATGTGATCTAGAAATTCCATTTCCAGGAATTTATTCCACAGATACACCTGCACTTGTGTGAAACAGCTCACCTATGAGAATATTCATTGTGGGGTTTTTTGTTTTTGTTTTTGCAATAGCAAAGGACTGGGAAACAACTTCTATGTTAATCAGTATGGAACTGGTTACCTCAATTCAAGTACACTACGTAGCCATAAAGAATAAAGATCTTTCACATACTAATGTGGAATCCTTTCCAAAATATGCTGTGAAATATGAGAAGCAAGGTACAGAACAGTACCTTATGATACCCTCTTACAAAAGAACAGTCTATACACACATTCGTTTGCATATATAATAAATACAAGGACAGACAAAAAACTGGTAATACCGATTACTTCCAGGAAAAAGTCCTGGTGGCTCACAGATGCTTTTGTTCTTACATTCTTGTCAATCTTTTAATACTGAATTGTGTTAATTTAATTCCTATTTGCAATAAATAATTCTTTTGTATGTAAAATAAATAAGTAAATAAATATGCTGTAACATTACCACTGTTTCAGGTAGCATTATTTTAATTTAGAGCAGGTTCTATTTAGGCCAGTTTCCATTTTCTGATTTCCCATAAAAGCATCTTATCGCCTCCCATTTTCCAAGTGGGTTCTCAGTCTCCCTGACCCACTGTCTTCC
This sequence comes from Ursus americanus, assembly GCF_024610735.1. Taxonomy (NCBI): domain Eukaryota; kingdom Metazoa; phylum Chordata; class Mammalia; order Carnivora; family Ursidae; genus Ursus; species Ursus americanus. Next base: position 61,522,811 of record NC_142139.1, read on the forward strand.
CGCACAGTGCCCTGGTTCCTGGCTCCAGGGGTCCCCAGACAGGCCTCCACAAGCCGGCTCAGGCTCCAGCCCCCACTGGATCTGGCTTGGCTTCTAATGCTCAATTATATACATGCACACTGTCTGTTTAGACCTCGTTCCTTTTATTATAATTAGGAAGAGTGAGCGGGAGCTTTGGCCAGACCCTCTCTCAGGGCCATTTGAGTAGACTTAAACCAGGTCAATCTGGGCCCGCTGGACTCTGAAACCCTTCTCTGGCTTGTTGTAAGCTGGCAGGATAAAAAGGAAATACTGAACAAATTGCCAGACCAGCTCCCTCAGGGACCAAGACAATGGGTCTGGAGGGAAAAGGCTTTTTCCTTCCAGCCCAGCGGCTGTCAGGAGGAAACAACTTCCCTTTCGCCTCCTGGAATGGCAGCAGCCAGCCAGCCAGCCAGGGAGATTTATGGAGTTATAATGTGACCTCTTTATTGCTCTGAATGTTAGGGAGGCATTTCAGAGGAGATTTACGCCTTTTAGAAGGGGAGGGGAACAAAGGTGTAGAAACATACACAGGGGACTATTTTCTCCTCTGGGGGTTTCTTGAGGATTACTTAAACCAAAGTTCAGTTCAATCACCACCACTTTACATCTTCTGCTAATCCACCTACTTTTCCTGCAAGCTTTTTGCCTGAAGTGTGGAGTCTAAGGAGAGCCGGGAGGGCACTGCTTTGCATTCAGTTAAGACAAAACAACACAAAACGAGGATGAAGACTGCGTATAGCAGTGCTGGGAAACTGTGCCTCCCTAGCAACGGACCTGGGCTATATACATTTTACCCGTCAATGCCTAGGATCGTCTTTGTAAATGAGGGTGTTAGACCAGATAATCTGGGTCCTTCCTAGTTTGAAAATTATCCAGATTAATGTCAGATCAAATGTATGAATTACTCTGCACCAGTGATTTTTCTGTCACTTGCTTTTTTGAACTGCAGAATCCTTTCTTCAGAGAAAATTTTATTTGAGGAAGCCCGACGTAAAACAGCAGAAGAGCACAGCGAATTAGGTTAAAGAAGGGTGTCCCAGACTCTTTTCAAATCCCCCTCTACGTACTGACATTCACACACCTAGTGGCCCTGAGAGGGTCCTCCGACCACTAGAGGGCGCAGGAGCATAGCTGCAGGATTCTACCAGTGATGTGAATGGGATCCGTCCGTTGCTTCTGTATCACAAACTACATTTACCAAACCTAAAGGCTGGGAGCAATGAGAACCAATTCCATAAGCAAGCAGGGGTGGAAATGTTTACCAACAGTAATTCTACCTCTCTTGCTCTGGTATCCACAACTCAAAAAAGGAGTATTTGGAAAAGATGATTTCTAGCTCCTTACTTTTGAAATCCAATTTGGCACTACATTGTAACTCTTCTCATTTATGTATTTAAAAAAATTTGCCCCTTAATTTAACTGTTATGAAAAGTCAAATACTACAAAAGGATGTCACATGAAAAATAAAAAGTTTCCACCATTACCAGTATCACACTCCCTTAGAGGCAATGGTAGCTAACAATTTTTCTATCTTTTCAGACATTTTGTACCTTATTAATTATAACTTTACTTTAGAAATTTAGAAATTACATAAAAGTACCAAGAATAAAATAATAATCCCTTGTATTTCCTGTCACCATTTCTTATCCAGTCACTATTTTGAACTTACAATATATCCTTCCAATTCATTTTTGTATTTTTACACATAATGGATATGCACCTCTGAATATCATAAGTCTAGTTTTGTGTTTTTTAAATGTACTTGAATGCCTTCACACTTATATCACATTTACAAATTTACTTTTTTAAAAATATGAAGTATTTCAGTAATTGAGAAAAAAATAAAACACTCTTAAAGTCACCACCTAGCTTTGTCAATCTTAATATTTTACCATATTTGCTTCAGATATTTTTAAAGAAAAAAAAAAAACATTGCAAATACAGTTCATTCCTCTGTGCATCCCATCACCCCAGCCTCTTCCTTCCTTCAGTGGAAATAACCTCTATTTTAAATGTCATGTTTATGATTCATGTGAATGTTTTTACTCTTGCAATATATGTATTTTTCCAAACAATACATAATATTTTTGAGTGTTTTAAACTTCACAGAAATAACATGCGATTTTTTTTTTTTGCCTATTATTATGCTTCTGAGTTTTAATTACATTGGTAAACATGGAGGTACTCTGAGTTGCTTTTATAATTTTCCACTATATTAACATATCACATTTAACTTTTCATTTCCTTACTGATGTATATTCAGGTCGTTTTCAATTTTTGCTGTAATAAATGGTGCAGTAGCCATCCCTGTCCATAGCTGTTCATATACAGAAGAAAAGTTTCTTTAGGATAGATTAGACATGTTATAGACATGCTCAGAAATATATTTATAAAACACTTATGTTTGGTTTGGGTTCTGTTTAACAATGTATCAATTAGCTTTTGCTAAGTTATGCTATAACAAACTACCCCCCATATCGCACTGGCTTACTATATTTAAGATTTATTTTTCTGCTTTTCCACATGACAGATCAGCTGCAAACTGGCTGAAGTTCTGTCAGACTCTGGGATCCAGACTGAGGCAAGACCTCTATCTGGGTCTTGCCAGCCTCATGGCAGGGGGCAAAAAGTTATGTAAGAACCACATAATGGCTTTTGAAACCTCTGCTTGGAAGCTATACAAGTGACTTCTAGTCATAGGCAAGCTTGCGTGATCAGGGTGGAGGATATAACCCTCCCCCAGGAAGGGGCTCCTGGGAAGAACAATGCCATTTGCCTGAACACAAATGAGATCATATCGTAAGAACCCTTCTGCAGCTTAGTTTCTCCATGGAAGCACATCTACTTGGACATCCTCCTGCATCAGTACAGATCGACCTCCCTCTTTTAAGAAGATTAATTAGTTCTACATTTTAAAGGTGCATGACACTTAAGGGGCGCCTGGCTGGCTCAGTCGGTGACTCGTGCAACTCTTAATCTTGGGATGATGAGTTAGAGCCCCAAGCTGGGTGTAGAGTTTACTTAAAAAACAAAACAAGGTATATGCCACTTACATTTTATTCCATACTTCCTACAGTTGTTTAGCTGTACGTTGATATTTGAAAGGATCCAATGCCACAGCTTCCCCATTTCTTATGCCTTGGCCATACTTTGGCAGGAGATTTTTCACTACCACACACAAGAGGGCTGTCATGAACATCACTGCATTAATTTCTGTGCCAGGAACTGCTTATTTTCATTTGTTCTGATTTCTGACAGGGCAACTTCTCCCTTCTTGTCTTTTTTATAAAAATTATCTGGGCTATTCTTGTACAATAACTCTTCCGTATAAATATGACAATCAGCTCGACAAGTTGCATTGAAGAAATCCTACTAGGGGGCGCCTAGGAGGCTCAGTAGGTTAAGCGGCTGCCTAGGGCTTAGGTTCTGATCTGGGGGGGGGGGTCCTGGGATGGAGCCTCTCCTCTGGTTCCCTGCTCAGCGGGGAGTCTGCTTCTCCCTCTGCCCCTCCCTCCCACTCATGTTCCCTTCCTCACTCTCACTCAAATAAATAAATAAAATATTTAGGAAGGAAGGAAGGAAGGCAGGAATGCAGGAAGGCAGGAAGGGAGGAAGGAAGAAAAGAAGAAATCCTGTTGGGAAGTTTGCTGGGACTGCATTAAATTGATGGATTTGCTTGGGGCATTTGGAAGAAAGAACACTGCTGTATTTCCCATCCAAGAACATAGTATCTTTTGCCATTTAGACACGTCTTCTTCTACATCCTTTAGCAAAGTTTTGATAGCTTTCTCCATAGCGATCTTACAGATTTGTTTACCAAAGTTGACCATTCTCTCATTTGCAGATAATGAAAACATTGCCTTTTCTTTCCAATCACATTTATTTTCTTACCTGGGAAATTTACAACCTGCTGGAGAGCTGAGAGGTATGGATCCTCAGCGTGGTCCGAATTGCCATTGTACTTATTTCTGTAGACGGCGGCAGAAGTTGTTTCCTACTCTCACTGGAGATGACATTTTTACTTTTTGGGGTTTGGTTTGATTTGGTTTTTTTAATGTGATTTGTTGGTGTTCAGGGAGGTATGGGAGAAAGCAAACCTTTCCTCTGCTTCTTTCACAAAGTGTCCACCCCCTTCTTCACAATACATCCTTCCCAAGTCCTATCACCTGCACCTCTTTGCTCACTAGACTTCCTAGACTGACCCAGGGCTTCCGTGGGTTTACTTGACCATTAATCACATCGATACTGAATTACCTATTTTATCCTTGTCATGGAGTATCATTTAGATCATTCAGTATTATCTTATTCTTTTCTACCCAACTACATTTTGCTCCTAAGCCAAATTATAAGCACATAGAGATCAGGGTATATTTCATACCTTGTTCACTGGGTTAGTTTTATTTTCTCTCTCCTTTTGCACTCCAGTCTAGAAATGGAGATTCCCTGCACGGAGGCTGCACAGAGCTCAGCTCTTGGCCTTTCTTCCTCCCATCCAAAACACCACGACTGAGTCCCAGAGCTCCTGGAGCATATTTGATGACAAAGGTCTAGCCGTTCAGTGCATCCTTTTATAACTTTCACTTACTTGGCAGACATCTAAGGAAAAGTGTGAAACTGCTACAGAAAAGTAATCTAATATGACAAACTCAGGAAAGACAGTACTACCAACTCTTACATTCGTACGGCTCACACCTTTGCAGAAGGTTATAGAATGTGATCTTGAGGAGAGAGAAGTTTTATAGTTTACTCTCTATTCGCTAGGTTTTCACATCGTCTCTTTATTTTTTATTTTCAGTTGTAGTAAAATACAAATCACATAAAAGTACCATTTAACCATTTTTAAGTGTAAAATTCAATAGTGTTAAGTATATTCATACTGCTGTACAACCCATCTCCAGAACTCTTTATCTTTAATCTTGCTAAAATGAAACTGTACCCGTTAAATAACTCCCTTCTCCCTGGCAGCCCCTGGTAACCCCCATTCTACACCCTGTCTCATGGATTGGACTACCCTAGGCACTCCATATAAGTAGAATCATATGGAATTTGTTTTTCTTATTTTTTTAGAGAGAGAGTGTGTGAGCGGGGGTGGGGAGGGGCAGAGAGAGAGAGGATTTCAAGCAGGCTTTGGTACTGAGTGTGGAGTCCAACGTGGGGCTCAATCTCACGACCCTGGGATCATGACCCAAGCCAAAATCAAGAATCAGAACCTAACCAACTGAGCCACCCAGGCGCCCCAGAACTTGTCTTTTTGTGACTGGCTTATTTCATTTAGCATAATGTTCTCAAGGTTCATCCATGTTGCAGAATATATCAGAATTTCCTTCCTTTCCGGTATGTATATACCACATTCAGTTCATCCATTCATCCATCTAAAGACACCTGAGTTGCTTGCACCTTTTGGCTACTGTGTCTCTCTCTTTTTAGCCAATAATGTGTTCATCTTTACAAAAAAAGATGACCCAGCTGGGGAGAGACCTCATGGCATAGTCTTCCTAAGATTCGGCTTCCAGGAAGAAACTCAGAGGTAGCAGTAGCCGCAGAAAAGCCAGGATGAAAGGAAAATCCTGTAGCAGCAAGATCCTGCGGGAAGGAACACTGCCAAAGCAGCCCAGCCCTGACAGAGCTACTCAGGAGCAGCTGTGCTGGCCTCAGCGGGTACCATTCCTTGACATGGGAGGGTGAGTGCCATCAGGGCAGCTGACGTGGGGAGTGGGGAGGGCACGGCCCGGGGAAGTCAGGCTGAGAGTGTCGAGTGTCGCCAGCCTCAGCCCCTTTGTGGTCTCGGGTGCCCTGCAGCCTCAGTCAGTTCACCTGCTAACAGACACTGCAACTCCTGCCCGCAGGACAGTTGCTGGGAATAAATAATGAAACAATGCCAGAAGAGAGCAGTGAACACTCTGTAAGCTCTCGGAGTGTGAGATGCTACCACCAAATTTCTCCAAACTGCCCAGCAGCCAGTCAGGCTGGGCATGGCTGTGCATGGAGACCCAGGCTTCATTCTCCTCTTCCCTGCCTGTGCTTCTAACCAGTTGCTGTCCTCAGTCCGTAACGGAGGGCCGGACAAAGGGCCCTGTTCCCGATAATCACAGCACAAGTAATTCACTTGTTCCTATTTTTCACATTCTACTCCTATTTTCGGTAGAGTCATTTGAACACCCCCACAAGTCTTTACCCTCCTGTTCCCATTCATTTTTGCAAAAGAACTGGAAGCCTAGAAAGCCCATATGGACAGTGTGCAGCTTCCACTAATACGCCTGGAAAGACAGGCAGGACAGGACACCAAGTCCACATCACTCCTCTCGGAGAGGCAAAGGCACAAAGACATCTAGGTCCTGACTCCAGCCCATGATATCAGTCAGAGACAAATGCCCAGGCAGGCATATATATCGGGTTATTAGAACAACAACCAAACAAACAAATAAGCGACTTCTCCTCTTCGTATCTCTCTCCGAACCCTCACAGTCTGGCAGCCCCCATGGGTTAGATGCATTTCCTGGCAGAATCCACAACGCAAGCGACTTGCCCTCTGCTTCTGACCAAACACAGTTTAGTGCCATGATAATGTTAACCATAGTGGTGCTTGATTCGGATCCTCGGAGGGACTCTAGGAAAGACTTGAGGAAGCAGTTCACAGTGGAAGGGAGGGGTCTCACTTCTTCTCAGAGGTGCCCAGAGACAGACCCCCTCACGGCTTTCTCAGAGCACACACACGCCCTCCCTGGCGGTGGCCACACAACCTTTCCTTCCTGAGCACAGCTCAACGTGTTTTTTTCTGGTTTGTTTGGATCTCACTGGAGGCAGACAATTGGTTCCACCTCCCTTAGGAGGATTTTCAGAATATTCTAAAGCTATGACAAAAGTCACTTTCCAGGTATCTGCAACCCCAAGTAGCCTCTGCTTATGTAAAAGGAATTATGTGGAAGGAATTATAGACACAACTAAGCTGGGTGTGGGGTCTATGTCCCTAAATGTAGATTAATACTGAGAATGAGGGCAAATTCTAATACAAAACCGTCATTTAATTCAACTTGGTAGTAACCTAACCCCACCTTTTATTAGTGGGGCCAGATCCGATTTGATCCCTTTAACGATAATAATGAACATTTACTAACGGTGACTACTGGCTAATATTTAAAGATACTGCCTGCATGTCAAATATGATGGTTTATGAACATTATTTCCTATTACTCACAATAACACTATGAAGTAGCTTCCGTTCAATCGTATGCACATGATAACTGTGGGACCCTGCAAGAAGAGCTAGAACTTGACTCGAGACCTTAACCACAAGGTGCTTCTGCCCCTCCTCCTATCAGCTGCCAAATAGTAAAAAGTTGGAGGTGCCAACAAGGAATATAAGCAAAAGTTCTGAAAATGATGAAAGCACGTGTGGCTAATGGGCTCTGCCTTCACCACAAACAGCTGGTGAGATGGTCAGCTCTCCCCTCCCCGGCAGATCCGTCTTCTCCGTCCTTCTCCCCCTGACTGCCCCTTCTGCCTCACCCCGGGGAAAGGGTCCCCTTTATTAATGCCATTCCTGGAGCTGTGTTTACACAGGGCAGGAAATTTAATATCAACATTCCCCGAAGGAGAGTGTCTTGTCACTTCTGTGAAGCACTTCAGGCAGGGAGAGACCAGCCTCGTACCCAAATCAAAAGGCACTTACACCCTTTAAACAGAGTCTGACGGGAGAGTTTGTTTCTACAGAGACTCTTTGAGTTCCTGAGCCCGTCTGTTATGATGAGGGTGAGAGGCAGTTACTCATATACACAAAACTCCGCCTGGTGCCTCAAGAGGCTCTCGAGGAAGGATCTTGGGAATCTACTCAGAGTGGGGAGGAGGGAAAACAGTGGATTCAGGCACTCAATAGGTAGGAAAGGACAAACTCAATGAGCAAAATTCTAGAAGTCTCTGTAAACTAGTAGAGAAAGATAGTAATCCATCTGGCCCTGGGGCCAGATCACTGATAGGCTGTGAAGACTTTGGGGGGGGGGGGCTTAGGAAGCTCAAGGGGGCATCATCAGGGCCCAGCAGAGCACCAAAGAATCAAGGAATGAGGCCAGGTGATTTTCCAAGGTAAAACATGGAGGGCACCTAACCATATTTTTAGCTTCCTTTCCTGCTCCGCTTACCCAGCATCTGTTAGCCTGGACTGCCCTACACTCCCCTCCCACCTTCATCAGAGGCCAGCTCTGCAGAGTTCCTCTGCCCCTATCGCTCTCCCCCATACCCCAGGGGCTCTCTGTTCCCAAGCTTCAATCACGGTGATGAGCCCACAGACTCAAGCCCATGCCACCTGCGTCCTGGAAACTTCCCTGCATGTCCCTCACCCTTAGCTTCCTCTTTCCTTATTGTTACCTTTGAGAAGACCCCTGGATTCTTCTGTGCTCTTCTCTCTCCGCCTGGCCTTCTAGGTTTGGGCTGCCTTTGTGAGATTCTTAAGACCCCCCGATCTCCCCCCAACTCATGCCAGGTCCCTCTCCCTATAAAACTGGTCATGGTTGGGGACATGCTCAACCCTGGACTTCTGTCTCTCAGGTTCCCCCTCTCACAAGGAGGCACCCTCTCCTTCTGCTCAATGTCTCAGTACAGTCAGACTGCAGGTAAGAGTATGGGAGCCCAAGCATATACCTGAGGATGAATTCCAGACTTTATCTTTTCAGATAATAAACATTTATTTGGTATTTACCATATGATCGTTATCTCAAACCCCAAAATGAATTAGGTATACCCTGAAAATACTTCCAGTCTACTGGAACTACAATCCAAATAAAAAGAGAGCACCATAAGATACAGCGAAGACACTGGCCCTATTTGATTCTTGGGAGTTCTGCCTGGAGATATGCCAAAGGCTGCCTGCAGAGAGAAGCCCACTGAAGAGATTCCAATGAGAGACCACGTTCCAGCTTTCTTGCATTCACAAGATCCAACTTCTGCTCCCTCTTTGATACCAAGAGGCAGTGTGAGCCTGTCTTCTTTGATTCTTCCTTGTTTGTTTCCAGTTCTTCCACAGTCAAGTGAGTGAGAACAGGAGAAAAAAGTTGTCTGCATAAAAAGCCATTATGGAATTACTACGGTAGAAAGAAAAAAACGGAGACCATCAGATATTAGATCGTTTGCCAAGGTGCTGGGTAATAATCGCTAACATCGTGACATACTCTCCGCGTGCAGGGCTCCAGTGTCCATGCTCTTCACCACGACAGACAGCAGCAACTCTGCCCTCTAGAGTCAAGAGCTAGATTCCGAAGCTCCAATTATCCTGCCTTCCCGTCAAAGACCAAGACCCACTGAGCCGAAGCGGTAAAACCCAAGGGACTTTCCAGAAATACAGAATGTGCTCTTCTCTCCCTAGGAAAGCAGTCAAATAAGAGACTCCCAGTTCCTGCCTGGTGCCCTTCCTAGAAGCGCCATTTATTTTCCAGGCTGAGCCAGCAGTCAGAGGCTGCCAAGCAGGAGGGGAAAGTGATAATCAGACTCCCCACTCCCCAAGCCGTGGAGGAGGCTTAAATGGGAACGTGGGATGAGAAACCGTACTCATCGATTTACTCAATTCCCTATTCAAAAGTTACTCCAGACCTTTTCAATCCAGCAAATTAAGGTACTGGGCCAAAAAAAAAAGGGTACGAGTTCCTGATGGGAAGTAGAATCCCACAGAATGAAGAAATGACTTGGCATGGTCCACAGGAGTGATCAGTGATGTGAGTGAGGCCTCAAACCCAGGGTTCCCGCCTTGATCTTGTGTCCCATTTGCTACTGTGTGTCCCCTCCTGCCCATCCCCACCCCACCCCACCAGGAGATTATCAGCTAAGCAGGAGAGCTATACAGTAGGACTGACTCTCCATGACAACATGGAAGAACAGTTCAAAATCCAAAAGAGATGAAGCCAACTTGAATGCAATTTCCAGGTGGGCAACTTCAAGATGACCACCCCACCCCACCCCACCGGTGCCCTTCCTATGTAAACTGGGGGGATGAGAAGTGCATGAAAGTTGTCTTACACATACCTCCCACACCACTTTGTCCTCAAACGAAGGCTGTAGAGACTCAAAAGAAAGGTAATGACCGTGGTTTTCACCCATGCCCTTCTCTGGCCAGTCTGGAGTGGTCATTTTTTCTTGCCTTTCCTTCCATGTCTTTTGTCTTTACTCATTCATTCTCCAGGCTAGAGAATACTTCTGACAGCCTCTCACTGAGCCACCTGCTTTCTGTCTCCATGCCAGACAGCCAACACACACACACACATCTCTCTGTGTGTACGTATTCCCAGTTTACTGATTCAATATGTTTATCCTCTATTCATAAAGCCCCAAACTCCTCTGCCCAATTTCAAGGCCCTGCATATCTGGCCCCAACTGTGTCAACTTTGTCAATCCCTGAAATGGAACCAGGCAGCTGGTGTGCTGGGAAAAGTTTTGAGAAATGGGGGGTAATGTCCAAAATGCCCAACATGGCCATCTAGGGTGGAGCACTGCATCAAGAAGCAAGAGGCAGGGGGAGTCCAGCAGGAGTAATTAGACTCATGTAGTTGAAGAGGAGTACAAAGCCAAAAGCTGGAAACACTGGTGGTAACCCCAAAATCAAAAGGCAAGGAATGACCAAAACAAACACACAAAACTGGTTTTGGTAACAGACAGACAAAGTGTTGATGTTTCTCTTAGACTCTGTGGATGTTACGGCATAGAGCAAATGTGAAATTATGTTGGGGTTGTCGAGAATGTAATTTTGGGTGTGGGCGAAAAGATTTGTAGCTGTAAAGATGCATGAAAGATGCAAAAGGTGCAGGTTCCATGGAAAACAGTATGGGGGCTCCTCAAACCACACAGAATGACTATATGATCCAGCAGATCCACTTCTGGGTATATGCCCCAAAGAACAAAAAGCAGGGACTCAAACAGATTATGTGTAGACCCATGTTCACAGCAGTGTTGCTTACAATTGCCAAAAGGCAGATGCAACCCAAGAGTCCATCACAGATGAATGGATAAACAAAATGTGGTCTATCCATACAATGGGATATTATTCAGCCTTTAAAGGAAGGACATTCTGACACATGCCACAACATGGATGAACCTGGAGAACGTTATGCTAAGTGAAATAATCCAGACACAGAAGGACAGATACTGTATGATTTCACTTATGTGAAGTAACTAGTATCAAATTCATAGAGACAGAAAGGAGAAGCGTGGCTGTCAGGGGCTGGGGAGAGAGGGAAGGGATACACAGTTTCAGATGGGGAAGAAGTTCTGGAGAGGGATGGTGGGTGACGGTTGCACAACGACGTGGATGCACTTAATGCCACCGAGCTGTACACTTAGAAATGGTTAAAATGGTCAATTTTGTGTTGTGCATAGCCTGGGGAGTTTTTAAAAAGATGCGTAAAGGGAAGTAAAAGCATTTTAGTCCTAAATTTCAATCGGAAGTATGGTATCGACACATGACACCATACTTTATCTTATCTTTGGGTGGGATGGGGGAAGCTTTTCCTAACTCTATGTGGAATTACTAACCCAAGGGCAAAAAGCACAACTATTATAGCTAGCTCTAGGAAAGGTGTCCAAATACCATTCCTCACTAAAAGGAGCCAGCACTTCCTAGAGAAAAGGCCAAATCCAGGTCTGGGAAGAGAAGATGCTAAGAAGAGCTTGGAATATTTTGTCATACAGAAAGCAAGAAACTAAGACTTTGTCAAAAGAACTCAGGAGCCAATTTGGATAGGTTCCCACTGGCAAAGACAGAACAATCTGAGCTTCAATCAGGATAATAGCTACATGGATTATAACACATCATATATGTTTAAATCTCTGAGTTCTTAACGATACTAAAAAAATTTCACTGGTAATCTTTGAAGGCTGTCAGGGAACTAATTCATTATTTTGAAAAGTAAAGTGAAAGCAGCAGGCATTCATCCTGCCTTTCCTATACAAACAGTATCTCAGGATAACCAAATATTTGGTATCTGAAGTATTTTTTATTGTAAGGCATGTATTTTAGATAATAAATGAGAGCATTAGAATATCACCATTTGCAATGATTGCTGAAGGTGATCAAGTCTATTTTTCCAATTACAGACTTACATGAAAAAAACGGGACAGAGGTACATGTTAAATGTATGAAAGAAATGCAACCAACAAAATCTAGGCTGTACAGCAGGAAAAGTCTACAGGAAAAGCCTAATTTCTTTAGCAAATATATAGCAAGAAAAAGAAGAAAGGTTAAAAGGAGAACTTCCGGGTTAAAAGAAACGTGAGACACACATCAACAGAGGCAACATATGGACCTGATCTGGACAAATAATCTAAGAAAATTAGACAAGGAGAAAATTTGAACACTGACTGGACATTTAATGACATTAAGGAGTGAGAGTTAATTCAAATCAGAGTGACACTGGCATTGGGGCTATATATATTTTTAAGTGTCCTTATATCTTTTCATACAGAAGTATCTATAGATGAAAATGATAAGTTGTCTGGAATTTCCTTCAAAATAACATAGTATGGCAGAAGGGGGCATATCGATGAAATACAGCTTGTCATGAGTTGCTATTTGTTGAAGCTTGGGGATGAAGAGAATTGAACTTAAAATCTTCATCTTCACTCTAAACTTCCTGGGAGGCAGACGCTCTGGCTAAGCCATCCTATGGGGTCTAGTGATGCATACCTGCATAAACAGTATTTTTCCCTGTAATTATCTATATTCCTAATCGAGGCCGCTTCTGGTACCCACCTCACCTCTAGAGGCGGGTACCAGAAGTGGGTGGGATCACAAAAGAGGGTGGGACCCCACCTCCTGGATTAACCACGCCCCTCTACTTCCCAGGGCAGGAATCCTGTTTGGGAACTAGGGTTGGCCTGGAATTCTGCCCCTTCTTTCCACCTCAGCCTAGACACAAACCACACAGCCATGCTGTGCCCTACTGCTAATGCACATACACGTAACTCCTCCAAAACATCCTTCTAGCATGCTGCCTCCTTTCCATCAGAGTTCTTTCTCTAATTGGGAATGGGTGTGGAAATACAGAGGGGAGGCAGTCATTGCCTTGAGGACACAACATAGGAGTCCCCTCCACCAGGAAGCCTGGTCTGGGGTGGCAGGCCAGTGTAAGCATGCTAAGGGCTCCCGTGGAACCCAGATTTGCCCTGCCAGTGCCCTGCCTGCACCAAGACGGCACATTCGCTCTTCATCTCCCCTCCCACACTGGAAGCTGCTGAGATAGAAAGGCCATCTTGTTCATTTTTGATCTCCAAAAGCCGAACACATGCCCAGCTCACAGGAGGCAGGCAAAAACATCTGCTGGCTGGTGGTTGACTGACAAAACAAATGATGTGTCTGGAACTGGTGTTTGGAATGGAGCTCTACCTCTGTGGGTCTCCACGGGCTCCTAGAAACTCAGACACCAAATGGGTTTAGTAATAACAGAAAAGCAAAACCAAAGGAACAAAAAACTGAGACCAACTCTGAGATTACTTAACCCATGGTTTCCAAAAGTTGTTCTTACATTTTAGGGGTTAAGTATTTTATTATGTCTAATAAAAAATAAAACTGCCCATCAAACCCCAAATTTTGAAATGAGGCAGGTGGACATGGAAATCAGCATTACAGAGACTGCACGAATTTGAGTTTGAAGCCCAGGCAAGCTCAGGAAGTTTACAAGTTACTATGATAGCCTTGGTATGAGGAAAGACAAAGCCAACATCAACTATTATCCTGGGGGATGTATAATACCCTGGATTTTAAATACCCCAAAGGGCCCTAGAGCGGCCCTTCCCCTTCTTACCATTTCTGCTTCTGGACTGATATCTGAACCTTACAAATGATGGCACTCGAGCTAAGAGAGGCATGGTGAGCTGCCCAAAGTCATACAGCCGGAAAAGGAGAGCACAGGACAGGGTCCTAGGCACCCTCGGTGATGGGCCTTCACCTCATTGACTTCCCTTTCTAAAAAGTGGATTGAAAGCTACTGCTCATGGTTCCAGCAAATCAGAGCCTCACAAATCAACTCATCCTGCCGCTGGTCACTTCACTTTAAGGCAGAACCATGTACAATGTAATCATATGTTCTAGCTTCAAACTGGCTATTATACAAAATAAACTAGAAGATGGAAACACTAAGTTTTACACACAACTCTCCCATTTGACTGGCTATTTATTACTGGCCATTCCTTCTGCCCTGAAATTCCCCATCTTTGCTCTACTTAAGGGATCTGACTTCAGGAGCCAGTCTGGGTCACTGATCTTTAAAAACTATCTTCAATGCTGAAATAACTAAACAGTAACTTTTATGACTGTTTAAATATATACATACACACATGCCTGTATATGTATGGTAACCAAGAAGTCAAGGATTAATGCCTAACGGTGGTTATCTTTGGGTGGTAAGATTACCAACTATTTGTGTGCTGGTGTATATGAGTTTTTCATTTTTCCATGTTAAACATATGTGGAGTTTAAGAAAAGAAGGACAATTAAGTGTTACTGATACTATTTAAAAAAAAATACTATTTGCTTTTCTGAAGCCATCTTTGACCTGGAAAACATTTTCTTTTTTCAAATAAGCAATATTCTCCTATTAAGTGTGTACTCTGTGAGAACCACATTCTTTATTTAGGGTCAAGTTAAGTTCTTTCTATGTGCTAGGGAAAGGTTTTATTTGTTGTTTGTTTTCCCCCCACCTAGTCAATTTCGAGGGGTAACTTGTATTATTGCTTCTCTTTACCTGGTTTGATTTATGATCTTGGAAGTCAGGTCATTCTTTGCTAGGTCGAAGAGAGAACGAAAAAAAAAAAAAAAAAGGTTTCCCCACCTAATACCTGATAAAATATCTGAAAAGGTCATTGCAGACCTTGACAGAAACATACAATTTCAACCCAATCTGATAAAACAACAACTCGAAAACTTTTATCAGAAGAGCACGTAACTTGCCATTTCCCAGCTCAATTGACTGAACTTTTTTTTTATCTGAAATGACAGACATCGTAAGATAGGAAAAGCTGCAGATAAGAAACCAAATTGAGTTGTCTTGAATCAGATCCGATTGTCTGCCCCTGGTTCAAACTCCCACACCTGCTCTGAATGGGTCAATGAGAGTCTCTTGGCACGGTCCCCGAGGGGTTTGGAAACATTGCAAAAGTGGTGAACTTTGAGACTTCATCGTTTATTCTGCGATTATAATTAACCTGCTCACCAGTTGCTATTGATCAATTCTGAATGGAGGTGATAAAGTTTGACTGGATTTCTAGAAGTAAAAATGGAGTTTTAAACTGGGAGGAAAAAGGGAAGACTACAAAAATAATTTAAGAATCAATTCCATTTTAAGATCTGCAATCAGGGACTCCCAAAGCCTATGGTTTAATAATCCACCAAACTGTGGTGGTATCTCCTTGATTTCTCATCCTCCAAAATAAGGTGTATCTGTGACTATTCATCGCAGAGGGAAAGAGAGCCTCACATTCCACTCGCAGAGGCTTTTTGATGACTTTAAACGTATGGAAAGGCTTACCTGTCTGGATTATATTCCTCCTTTGGTGGAAAGAAAGATACTTAGAGCCATGAAGTCAATTTTGGGACTTCTGCAAAATGCTGAAGGCCAGAAAACCAAATTCCCTTCATTCAGATAAGAGGCTTGAATATCCTGGCTCAATTCTGATTACAGAGCAGTAATAGATAAAACCGTAGGCCCCCTGCCAGAAACGAGAAAGCTTCAACCGATGGTTTGTTTCAGCTCAGCCCAGCCGCATGTGGCTCAGTCACTGTCCTCATCCAGACCCCTATTCTCATCTTCATTAAAACCATAATTACTACAGTGCTTTTCTCCCCTCCTTTCTCTGCTCCTACCACAGACACATCTAAATCTTCAGAGGAAAGGGAATACAGAAAAGCTTGTTGTAGGTTTCCTTTAGGAAAAGGATTTTTTGATAGAACCATATAGTTTTGCCCTTCTTTTGCAGCCAGCAATGCTCCCAGAATGCGAGACTCCTCTAGCTTGGAGGGTCTGAATTCTGGGAAATCTCTCTTTAATTCTCTGCACAGCAGAATCGGGAGGCTGAAAAGGAAGTTGAAGTAAGGCAGGGATTCCTAACATCGTACTCCCTAAGTGCAGGGTGGGCAGAATCAGAATGAGATGGAAGGTCACTAGAGAAAATAGTGCACCTGGAAAAGCATTGGTGGGAAGCAGGAACACAGAGGAACTCCTCCCTTGGGGACAGGGAGCAGGCGGAGACCAAATAATAGAAAATCCTAAAGTCTGAGGGGCCCCTGGGTGGCTCAGTAAGTGAAGCATCTGCCTTTGGCTCAGGTCATGATCCCAGGGTCCTGGGATGGAGCCAGCGGCAGGCTCCCCTGCTCAGCAGGGTGTCTGCTTCTGCCTCTCCCCCATGCTCTCTCGTGTGCTCTCTCTCTAATAAATAAATTCTTTTAAAAAAAAATCCTAAAGTTTGAGTCTTTCATCCACCATGCACCTTATGGTCCTGAGGGGATAAGCACCCTCATCTTAAGCTTGGCGAATGCAAAAGGAGATAAATGAAAGGAAAGCATGAAAGTCCTAGAAATTGGACTTACCTGAGTTCTAAGCCAGAACTGTTGCTTACTACCACTGGGAACTTGGGCAGACTACTTAAACTTTCTGAGGATCAGTTATGTCTCCTGTAAAATGGAGACCATATCTGCCGCTCAAGAAGGACTTGAAAGTCCCTATCACATGACAACTTCCCCCACTTGATAAAGGATCCAACTTACTATATATAAATTGCACTATAGAGAGCAAGATATAGGTACATATAAAGCACAAGATAGAAATTCCCGTCCGTAAAAAGTTGTTAGTTTCCAAAAATGAATGTATCCAAACTTGTAAATTTATTTTGTACAAATTAAAACAGATCAAAGGTTATTCCTATTATAATCCCACCCATATCATCTTCCCTACCTGTTTTGGAAGGAGACAAAGAAAGAGCTCTATAGTTAGCCAATAAAATGTTTAAATAATCCTTCATGGACTGTGTTACGACATGCACCATAGAAAGCTGATAGAACAGTGATACCCATCCCCAAACCATGAGAGGGGCTTACCACCTGCACCTTATTCAGGATGTGCAGATCAAAAGGTTACCAGCGGACAAATACTGTCAGATATCAAAAAGGCTCCTTCAAGTTCTTAAAGCAGCAGCATCCAGGGGCCTCCAAGAATTGCCCTCTAGAGCAACGCAATGGAAAAACCATCAGTCCTTCCTCTTTTGTATGCAAACAAAAGCAGCAACATTTGCAACAGGCTTCAGCTCTAAATTTGGTACAACTCAATTGCCTTAAAAGGACAGGCTGAGGGGCGTCTGGGCTGCCTTAGGCTCAGGTCCTGATCCTAGGGTCCTGGGATCAAGCCCCACATGGAGCCCCACATCATGCTCCCTGCTCAGTGGAGAACCCGCTCCTCTCTCTCCCCCTGCTTGCGCTCAGGAGCTCACTCTCTCAAATAAATAAATAAAATCTTAAAAAAAAAAAAAAAAGGGACAGGCTGAAAAGAATTGGTTAAAAGACTTAGCTTGCCTTGGGGGAAGGTAATTTGTTTTCTAACATAATCCTATCACTGCCTTCGTGGTTTTCTGGTTCTAGCCCCAGTACAACCTGAGAGAGAACTACCACACCAAGAAAGGGCACCTGTGTCTGTGCCCCTAATCCCAGCAATTTGACAACTGCTGAGATTTGCTACTAAGAGACATTACTGAGTGTAGGATGAGGGTTTTCTGTTCCCTCGGTAAAGCAATTGCCTGTTGGATAAGCAAAAACCAAAAGCTATATTCAATAAACAACAATTTATACTACAAAGTAGTTTTCCTGCGCATCCATAACTCTAGATACAGAACCCTGTTTTAAATAAAATGAGGGAGAGAGACTCTCAGGAGGTTAATTCATAAATGCTGTATGTCTCTTTAATAACTTAATTGGTTTAATATGTTTTTTTCAATTGGTAATATATTCACATGGTTCAAAATTCAAAAGGTTCCCTTTGCACACTAATGTTCCCAGCAGCATTATTCACAAGAGGTGGAAACAACTCAAGTGTTGATGGATGAATGGACTTAAAAAATGTGATATATATATACAATGGAATATTATTCAGTGTTAGAAAGGAAGGAAATCATAGGACATATTGCAACATGGATGAACCTCGAGGACATTATGCTAAGTGAAATAAGCCAGTCACGAAAAGATGAATACTATACGATTTCACTGACATGAAGTACGTACAGTAGTCAGATTCACAGAGACAGAAATTAAAATGGCAGCTACCACGGGCTAGGGAGGAGGGAACAGAGCTGTTGTTTAATTGGTACAGAGTTTCAGTTTTGCAAAATGAAAAGTTCTGACAGTCTGTTTCAACGATGAGAATGTATTTAACACTACTGAACCCTACACTTAAAAATGCCTAAGGTGGGGGCGCTGGGTGGCTCAGTCATAAAGTGTCTGCCTTCAGCTCAGTCATGATCCCTGCTCTGCTGGGAGCCAGCTTCTTCCTCTCCCTGCCGGTCCCCCTCTTGTGTTCCCTCTCTCACTGGCTATCTCTCTCTCTAATAAATAAATAAGATCTTAGAAAAAAAATTGGCTAAGATGATAAAGCATAAAATCAAATAAAACTTAACTTTAACCTCCCTATATTTTTTTGACCTCCCTATATTTTGAAAGTATTTTATTATTTAATGGGCTAATAAAGAAGCATAGAAGTGACTACTAAAAAAAGGTTAAGGGGCGCCTTGGTGGTTCAGTTAAGCGTCTGCCTTCAGCTTGGGTCATGATCCCAATGACCTGGAATCGAGCCCCCAGCTCCCAGCTCCCAGCCTGCTTCTCCCTCTCCCCTTGCTCGTGCTTGTGCACGCTCTTTCTCTCTCACTCTCAAATAAATAATCTTAAAAAATAAATTAAATAAAACATGGTTAAGCTGGTTAAAAATTCGAAAGGTTCCATAGGGGCCCCTGGGTGCTGTAGTCAGTTGGGCACCCGACTCTTGGTTTCGGCTCAGGTCATGATCTCAGGGTCAAGGGATTGAGCCCCATATCAGGCTCCGTGCTCTGCACAGAGTCCGCTTGAGATTCTCTCTCCCACTGCCCCACCCCCTTGAGATTCCCTCAGCTTCTGCCCCTCCCCCTGTTTGCTCTAAATTGAAATACATAAATCTAAAAAAAAAAAATCAAAAAGTTCCAAGACATATGTGGTATAAGTGCTTTCCCCACCCTTATCCTTCACCTACCCAGTTACCCTCTCCACGGGCAATGGACATTACAAATTCCTTATATTTCCAGAGATGTATTTTCAAATGCATACACTCTTTTCTTCTCTCTCTCTCTCTCTCTCTCTCTCTTTAAGTAGGTTCCACACCCAGCATAGAGACCAACACAAAGCTTGAACTCGGGACCCTGAGATCAAGACTGCACTGAGATCAAGAGTCAGACACCTAGGGATGCCTGGGTGGCTCACTTGGTTAAGCGTCTGCCTTTGGCTCAGGTCATGATCCCAGGGTCCTGGCATCGAGTCCCACATCTGGCTCCCTGCTTAGTGGGGAACCTGCTTCTCCCTCTGCCTGCAGCTCTCCCTGCTTGTACTCTCACACTCACTCTCTCTCTGGCAAATAAATAAAAAATATATATTAAAAAAAGAAGAAGAAGAAGAATTGGACCCTTAACTGAATAAGCTACCCAGCCACCCCTGCTCTCTCTCTCTCTTTTTTTTTTTTAACAAGTAACAGGCAATATACATACCCTGCACTTATAAATATATCTTTGGAGAGGACTCTATACCATCACATAATGAATTTCCTAAATTTTTAAGTCTACATGATATCCTATTGTTTGTATGTATGATATGTATACAAACATTCCCCTGATAATAAACATATAGGTTATTCCCAATTTTCGTTATTACAAACAGGGCTACAACTGTGCCAGTGTATTTGCAGAATAAATTCCTAGAAGTTAAATTTCTGGGTCAAGGGTAGCTACCTTAAAATTTGTTGGATATCACCAAGGGCTGTCCATAAAGTTTATACCAATTTACACTCCCACCCACAGGTATCAGAGTTCCTGTTTCCTCACGCCTCAGAGAATGTTTGTTTTCTTAGCTCATTTAAGTTAAAAAAAAAAATGGAAAGGGATACAGAAGAAAGTGTTATCTAAAACTGTCTCCTGTGCATCATTCTACCTGAGTGCTTAGAAAGTGCCTAGCAAATGTGGCCTGACCTTTTGAAGGGACACAATTGGGCAGGTGACAGATCTCACTGGAAGCAGTGACACACCCCTGGCCACCCCGCACACACCTTCCCCACTCAATTGGTTCTCAATCTAGCACCACAGACCAGCCCCAGCTCTGACTGACCTGCTCAGGGTGGTAACCGGAAAGTCAAACAACTTTAGTTTTCTCAGAGACTGACAAATCATTCCCTAGCCAAACAAGCTACCTCAGAGTTGATCTTGCAAGGTTCCCTATATAAATGAACTGGCTCTGAAAGAAACCGGCTTCATTGATAAGCAAGTCCCCAAAGATCCAGAAAACACTTGAGTTTTCCACTGACCTATACCATAAACAAACTCTCACGACCCCACGAATGAGGCAGAGCTTTTAAAGAAACCACCTGGCTGACACTCTGGGTGATATGCATGTATTTCACTGTGTTATTTTTTTAAATCAACCCTTAAAATGATTTTAAAAATTTGAGATCCTTTGACAGCATTATAATTGCTTGTTTCTCTATTACCTGAAAGAATTGTTATTTCATAATAAAGCATATTTTCTTCGCTTTTCCAGGAACATCTGCTACAATACTACTTCCTTCATGGCATATTTACACATAATTTCCATGGTCTCCTTTTCTGCTTTAAGTATTTGCAAGTATTAATTAATACAAAAATCAACTTTATTGTGGTTTAACGTACATACAAATACTCGTTTTAAAAGTGCATTTCCACGGGTTTTGACAAACTAATATACCTAATATAACCACCCTGATTGGTTCCTTCACAAGGAGACACAGCTTTCTTACCTGCTGTATCTCACGTGCATACAAACATGGGCTCTAGCCCTTGAAATGCAAGCATTTCCTGCCCAGCTCCAGGAGCAGACGGCAACCCACAATCTCCTTAAGCACTTTCAGTGCCCGGTGGTTTATTATTAAGAGAAGCCATATTCCATATTCCACCTCGACAACTACAATCTTGTGTGAGAAAGTGTTCTTGCCAAACCTAATGTTCGCTCACCTGGAGCAACGCAATGTTAAAAGGACGTAGGCTTTTGCCTTTCAGGTATTTTTTTTTTTAAGATGTATTTATTTATTTGAGAGAGGGGGGCAGAAGGAGAGGGAGAGAAAATTTCTAGCAGACTCCCCACTGAGCCCAGAGCTGGACACAGGGCTCAGTCGCATGACGCTGAGATCATGATCTGAGCCAAAACCAAGAGTCAGACACTTAACCCACTGAGCCACCCAGGCGCCCCATCACATATTTTTACACAGTCATTCTCTCTCTCTCTCAGCAAACCTAAAGCAGCTTCAGTGGTTTCTCAAGGGTTCCAGAACTCTCTCCCCACCCTGTTCCTCTTCCCCCAGGCTCCCCAATGGGCCTCTGAAGCAGCCACAGTGTGTGTTGTGACCTGGGCAGAGTACTGTGGCAACTGCCTCCTAGATCTCTACTCAAATATTTGCCCAGTGCCCATCATGTGCCTGGCACTTAAATATGACTAAGACTCTATACCTGCCCTCAGTAAGGTCACATAATTCCATTAATGCAGCCTAATTAATGATGTCAGCAGTTGTTTCAGGGTCAGGCTCATATTGAACTTGGAATGAGCTGAAGTTCATATTCATTGCGGTCAAGGCAAAATAACTCCTTCCAACCTAAGTGCACGGCTTTACAGAGGCCCTTGCTGGTTTTATTACTTGGATTTTTGTCTTTTCCAAACCAACATAAGAACTCTGGCAAGATATTAACTATTGTTAAAAATGAGGCAGTTAATACTTCATAAAAAACAAAGTTGTTCTCTTATTTCTTCTCATTGAAATTGAAACTAGTTACCAAGGTGAAGAGTGAGTGAGTCTGTGTGGTTTTACCTATGGCTGTAAATATATTATTTACACAAAAGCCAAGCTATGTAGTATCATTTCACAGTACTACAAAATGTGATGGCAAATGAGGGTTTAACTTTTCTTTTTTTTTTTTTTAATTGCAGGTGCTGTGCTTTTCCTGGCAAACTCCTACCTACCCTTCTAGACCAAATGCAGATGACACCACTAAGGTGAAGACTTCCAGATTCCTACACAGAATAAAGAACCACTTCTGTCTTCTCGCCTTTGCTCTTAGCTCATTACTGCAGCATGCTACTGGGTCATTTACCCATTTTCATGTCTGTTTAGGGTCACCAACCATCTCTGTGCATTGTTTAGCACTAAAAATCCCAGGTCTGGGAAACCCCTCAGTCCTGAGAAAATCAGAAAAAAATAGGTCACTCCACATGATTGTGAGTAGCTGTTTAACAAAATCGCCATCTTTTATGAGAGGCGAAAACCAACTACTTCACAAATACTGCCTTATTTTTCTAATATAAGAGCACACTGAAAGTAATTAGGATTATCCCATTTTACGGAAAAGGAGGGGAGACTGAGAGGTAAGTAACCTGCCCAAGATCACAGGGGTACCTGGAATCAAATGAAAGTTTGCCTGTCATCCTACCACACTGTCTTGCCATCTGAGGGGCCAGTGGCAACTCCAAAAAGCAGGCTCTCCATACATATCATGGAATCGGTAACCACTTACACCATGCTTCTATCACTCAGCATCAGCTAATATGCCAGTGTTGGTCCTCGATAAAGCTGGCAGGCATTTACAGGAGGGTCCATGTGATAGGAGGAACAGATAAAAAAAATATTTATTTACATGCACTGATTTTAAATTAACTTGCTTTTATGTAAGTGCCACCTACAAAACACGCCGAAGATGTGATTGCCAGCAAGTTCCACATGCCTCACGCTCTCTCACAAAGATAACGTGGAAGTTTTCATGAAGACCATTTAACACCCTTGGCTATGTATAGAGGAGATGATCCAGCTGCTAGGCCAGACCCCAGGGCTGCTTCAGGTGGGACTTCCTGAGCTAGTGGAACAGAGCAGAGTCTTGGGAAGACAGACCACACTTCTCAGCAAGGAGGTGATCCTTGGAGGTCAGCTTGTCATTGGTTGACCCTGAAATCTGGGAAACATTACTTACTTCAGCACCCTCCTAAGTGGTATGGGTTACATTTTAGAATTTAAATACTGTGTGCACTCACACAGTATCTTTTTTTTTTCTTCTTCTCTTTTACACTCTTGTGGTTGTTAACTCTCTTGACCAGAAAAGCATATCCTCCATTTTTGGACCTT
The DNA here is from genome assembly GCF_024610735.1 of Ursus americanus. Classification (NCBI taxonomy): domain Eukaryota; kingdom Metazoa; phylum Chordata; class Mammalia; order Carnivora; family Ursidae; genus Ursus; species Ursus americanus. Next base: position 61,546,222 of record NC_142139.1, read on the forward strand.
GAACTTTTTCTTCCCTAACCAAACACCAAATTCTCATTCCAGGTTATATGGGTGAGGAAGCAACCTTTCCACTCCTACCACAAGTTAAAAGAAGTGGAACTGTGGGGACCATTTCTCCCTATTTTAAAACATAAGTTCCAGAAAGAGAGTTCTAGAGACAACGGAGAGTTCTGAGAATGCAGAGCCAAAGCACCTCCCCCCCCACCCCCACTCAACACACCCACCCCCAGCTGCCATTGTATGGAGATGCTTCAAGAGAGCTATCTGGCTGGGGCCCTCCGAAAGGCTCAGGAGCCAGTTGCCCGTCCTCCCCTGGGGGGTGCCGTCTGGCTCCCCTGAGAAGGGGAGGGGAAAACGTGGAGCCACAGACCCAGCCCCGGCGCCACTTCCATGGTTAATCAGTTTACCTGGGATGTGTATTTGGCTGGACCCCCCTGGGGACCTTCCCTGGCCACCCAGGGTCAGAGGATAATTTAAAAGCTCTTCAAAGCTGGGACCCTTCTCAGAGCCAGCCTAAGACTGGAAACCTGGGAGGGACAGGCTTTACTCTTCAAAGCGAGAACAAATGTGGAAGGATTTAGCACTTAGTAGGTAGTCAATAAATGTTAACTTTGTTTCTCAGGTCTGGCCTTCCCCTCCCCCGCAAAAGCCATCTCCAACCAAACCCGATCCTGTCCCTTCCTGAAATTCCACAAGGCCACAGTCGTTTGCATTTTGAACTAGTGGTTGCACTTCCCTTACTTTGCCAGCCCAAAGCAACCAGACCCTTTCTCAGAATTCATTTTGTTCATCTGTAAATCGGAGCAAGGGAGCACACCTTTGCCATTGTTCCCAGGTCTGACATTCACAGGAAATATTAAATTGTGCCCATTACGATTGTTGTTTCTAACCTCAGCCCTCCAGACAAGAGGCCACTCAACTTATGGAAGCTGCTGCAAAGTCTCCATTGAAGTCAGGTATTATAGAGAAGCCCCTCTGGGCTGCCGGTGTCCCTGGACGCTGACCAGGCATGAGCTTTCAATCCACCCCGCCATTTGTGCCGCCGCAAACCCGCGCAGTGCGCAACACGCTCTGGCCCCGAGGCACCCACAAGGTGCCAGCCCCAGTTCAACCCATCTCCACTGCTCCAGTCCCTCCTTTGTCCCAGGTGTGAAATCCCGACAGAGGAATTATCTGCCACTCCGAAGGATCCTCCAACTGGGCCGCCAAATGGCCCAGAAGATCTTGGGCCCTAGCCAATGTAATTAGTTCCCTGCTGAGGACTCCGAGGGAGGGCCGAGAGGAAATGGGAGCAGAAACCCCGCGATCGCTAAGGCTGTCCACCAAGGGCTCGCCGGGCTGCTCCTCCCAGCTCTCCCGTGAGCCCGTCGGCCTCCCACAGTCACCTACAGATGGGTATGGCGGGCTCAGACATACCCGACGTCTGGGGCTTCATGGGGACACACTCAGCCCCTGCCACCCTGCAGTCCTCTCTTTTTCAGAAAAACTAAAAAGCAGGCTCGCCCTCACTTAACAGAATCTGGATTCTTTGGGGCTGTGACCTTCACCACCGCCATCGTTCGGCGCCGCCAGCTTCTGTCTTCCAGTTTGCTTTTCTTGGAAACTCACGGATCCTGCCTCATCCCTACCGCCCGCCACCCTACACACACACTTGTGAAAAATTAAATGCCCCCAACGGTGCTCAGGACAGCCTGTTCCGGTCCACAGCCGGCCCGGGTGCTTGAGCTCAGTACTCACCGAGATTGGGGTGTCGGGCAGCGGGGTTGGCCCTGCCGGGCAGGCTGTGCAGGACCGGGCTGTCGAAGGGGCCGGCGGAGGCGGCGGCGGCCGCGGCCCAGGACGCACCCACGTCGGCCATGTAGGCGGGATAGGGGCTGGAGTAGGAGCCCGCGAAGCCCGCACGCCCGTACTGCTCGCGGCCAGCCAGGCCCGCACCCGCCGCTCCGCCACCGCTGCTATAGGCCGCGGCTTCTCGGGCCGCGGCGGCGGCGGCGGCGGCGGCCAGGGACCCAGTGGTTCCCGGGAAGGAGAAGCGCGGCGACACAGGCGGGGGGGTGTAGGCGGCTCCCTCGGCTCCCGCCTGGCTCCAGCCCGGGCTGCCCTGCTGGGTTCCGGGCCCGGCACCCGACGGGGCCCCACCGGAGCTGCCGCCAGAGGCGGCTCCGGCCGCAGCGCCCCCGCCTCCGCCCTGGAGATAAGACAGGCCCAGCACAGAGGAGGGCACCCGCGGCGTGGGCACGTAGACTGGCGAGGACGCAGCGCCCGCGCTGTGCATGAAGGCGCCAGGGCCGCCCGCTTCGTAGGCCCCGGGAGGGGGGCCGTGGTTGGCCGCCATGGCCAAGCTCTGGTACATCGCCCCCGCGAGCTCTCAGCTTGAGTCCGCTCTCACTTGCGAGTCAAGGCGCAATGCAGGGAGAGAAAACAGTAATGGAAAAAATAATAATGTACAGGTGAGAGCCTGTCACATAAACGAAGATCAAAAATCAAAAGTAAAGAAAAACAAATCTCAAAAATATATACGTATTAAATCCAGCATCGAGTAAGAAAGACTCTAGGCTCTTGTTTATAGGAAAATCCCAAATTGAATTTTTGGTTCTTCCTGGAGGTGCTGGAGGAGGGGCTGAATCTACACCACGGCCCAGAGGTCCCGAGCGCCTACGAGTGGCAGAAGATGCGGGGTAGAGCCTGGGCGCCTGTGCGGGGCACGGGCCTTCGGGTCACGCCGGCGGCCGTCGCTGCGCGCCGTCTTCAGGACACCAGCGGACTCCGGCGCTGGGTGCGGTAGGCTGGTTCTAATGCGGACGGCCGGGCTGGCTCCTATCCTCCTTGCTGTAGTCGCGGTCCTAAAAGAGGAACGACAAAAAGGGGAAGTTCATCAGGAACCGTCCGAGCACAATCTCCCTATGCTTGAGGTTGTTTCGCTCGTACTGCTAACCCGAGAAATCGTCACTCTCAGCTTGGAAGCCTTGCGGTTCCGAAGGAAGTTGCGGTCTTTGTTTTGCAGAGGCTTGGGGGGCCGGGGGAAGGGGGGGGGTCTGGCTGCTCCAAGGAATTTTAGGGAGGGCAGCTTTAGGGACATGGGACTTCGCGGTTATTGGACATGTAATCATTGGTTGTGACCTAGGGCTTTTTTTTTTTTTTTTTTTTTTGTATTGCTTGTCAGGAAGGACTTTAATTTTACCTTATCTTTCAAGCATATTCCTGTCACAGTATTTTCTAAGTTCAAGGGTTTCGCGTCTCCGGCGCAGTGCCTGGGACCCAAGAAATATCGTTCATCTCTGTCCTGCCTAACCCCAAGTGTCCCTCGTCGTGAAAAACTTTAGATTGCCCGTGAAAGACAGAGGCAAACTTTATAAAAACCAGCAACCTAAGAAATTTTTGTTTGTAATTTTTTTTTTAACTAGAGGTAGAGTCTAAATGTTTACACATGAGCACAGTGCCTGCTAAATCTCTGTGAAAAGGATTGTGAAATCTCTTATCCATCCACACACTTACCATGTGGAAGTCAAATCAGATGAGGTATTTGTTTCCTGCAAATAATTATATTTTAGCCATTTTGCAGACTAGGTATCAAAACCAGAAAAGTGAAAGGGATGTCCAAGTTCACTTTACAGGACTACTCACTGGGCCATTCAGATTCACTGAATGGGTTTTTCCATGAAGAATCCCTGGTCCACCCATGTAGGGAATCAGAACACCAATGACCTTGCTTAAAGGGGAAGAACAGCTCATAGGACTTGGCTGTATCCTTGTATCCTGTGTTTGTATTTTCTCAGGCAATTTTTCTGGTAAAACAAGAGCTCTACCTTCTGAAGCACCTGCCCCGTTCCAGGTCCTTTTTGTCACAGGCCCACTAAGGATGTGTGTCTCCTCAATTTACAAAAGACAGAACTGAAGCATCTGAAAGTTTTGAAACTTGTCAAAGATCAAAATACAATTATAGGGGGGTAGGAAGACAGAATCTGTGAGCCTCCAGGGTTTGAGGCTGACCACTACACTCCCACTTTTCTCCTTTAAGATGAGGCAGCCACTATTAACAGTGGTTTCTTTTTCATTGCAATAGTAGAATTACAAAGATATTAACTGACATTTATTATACTAAATCCAGGCTCTGTCACTTAATGAATGACTTTAGACACATTACTTAACCTCTGTGCCTCATTTTCCTCATTTGCAAAAATGCAAATGTTAAAGGTATCTGTCTTGTGGAGTCCCTGTGAGGACTGTGAGGATTATAAATTAATATATACAAAGCACTTATAACAGGGTTTTATAAAACTTGTAACAGTCACAAAGTTCTATATAATTGTTGGTCATTATTATTACAGATTTCTAGTGTGCCATAAGACAGTGCCTCAGATATAATCATACTATAACAAATGGGCATCTTAATTATTGTAACAAATTCTGAAAATGGAACACAGTATATAATGCTTTTAACCATTTCTGCAACATCACTAATGATAATGGAGTTAACAGCACTGTGTTCTATAGTCACATGTTAATTCCTAGATGGTTTATTATTTGCTTTCGAAACTATACAAGAAATTACTGGTTTGTTGGCCATTTTCTTCCAGCAAGAAGTTTGGCTAGAGAGTGGATACAAAAAAATTTTATCTGAAGGGTACCTAGCTGGCTTAGTCCGCAGAGCATGTGACTCTTGATCTCCTGGTTGTGAGTTTAAGCCCCATAGTTGGGTGTAGTGATTACTTAAAAATTAAATGCTAAAAAAAAAAATTGATCTGAGATCACCAACTTCCCTCTTTGAAAATGAAGGCAAAAAATTAGTACCTCATAGGAATCTCTGGGCTTCAGTAAGTAAATATGTAGGCTTCCCATGATAAAATATTCAATATTTAATTTTTACGGCAAATAGTTGACCTATTTCATTGTATTTTTCTCTAATACTCAGCTTCTGCAGTTCTAAAACATAACGTCATACTTTTTTCTCACCTAACTGCAGGAAAGGAAGATTTATAATTTTGTAAGCTAACTTCCAAATATAAATACAGACGCTAATTTACAAGCTTTAAAATGCAAATGCTAAAAACGCCATAAATCTAACATTTGTCTTTATTACACGCTCTGCCTTTTTAAATGGCTGGTCCATTGCCTGAGCGTTGGATTACTGAACAATAGAAGGTGGAGAAAATACCCCTCCATACCTTTCTGGAAAGACAAGAAATCATTCTGCTTGTTTCTATTATTAAGCCTTGGTTCAGACATCCGCGGAGGTAGCAGATCGAGCAACTGAGAATGGCACGTTGGGCCTCGCCATGGGGGCTCATGCCTGCCCCCCAGTTTTTCCTCTCCTTCTGATCACTCATTCTAGTTCACCTCAAATTCACAGACCAACCAGGAAATGCCTTCTTCGTGATTTAGCTCACAGCCTCTTTCCGATCTATTTCTCATTGCGGGAGGATCCAAAGCTTGCCCTAATGTCCGCGTCTATTTACAAGTCACTCTGCTCTTTCGGCTCAGCTCGCGTCTCGGTTCTCGGCCTGCTGCGCAGAAAACTGTCACCCACGAACGCACACACTGGCCAGCAATAATAAAGCTGGCCGCTGCAGGGGAATGTGGAGACTCAGAAGTGTGGGGGGTCATCCCAATGAAACCTTTCTTTAAAAGCCTGAAACCTGCTCTTGGCTGTCCATTCCTTTTCGGAGGAACACAGGAAATACTTCCCTGCGGCGCTTCCCCAACCTTCCCCGAAGAGCCATCGTGCTGCCCCAAATCCTACCAGCCCTGGGTCCCTCTCCACCCTGTTTCCCAACAGAAAGGCCTCTTCGTCCCCTCAACCTGGTGGCAGTTCACCACCCAGGCATCCTCCTCTCCCCTGAGGGACCCCTTCGCCCCCAGCCCAAAGCCATGCGACAGAATACTATGAATCCGGGCAGCTACCCGTGGCTGGCGGAGTGACTTCACTGCTTTCCTCCCGGGTTCCGGCCCCCAGCTACTTTCGCCCAGGAGCAGTGTGAGTGGGTGGGGTTGTTAGCTTCGTGGGTGGTGTTTGACTCCCTGGACCCCAGTCAGGAAGGCTAAGAGACTGGCCAGAAGGGCATTAACAAGTCTGGGCGCTCACTAGCCGTCCCCGGCTTGGAAGCGCCTCCCCGGGGCCCGAGGCCCAGTCGCACTGCCTCCCACCGCCAGTCTGAGTCCCCGCAGTCACCGACGGGCGACACTCCTCCGTGTGAGCCCCTCCGCGCGGCCTGTCCCGGGTCAGTTCGTCAGTGTGATTTCGCACAGCCATCATCCCCATCCAGCCCTGGCCTGGGAAGTGCAGAAACAAGGGCTGGAGAATATATACGAGGAGGCGGGGATTTAAAACATTCAAGTTTACACCAAAAAAAAAAATCCAAAAGCACTTCGAATATCCCCCTTCGCTTTCCCCCCAAATCTTACTTTGATTTAAAGACGCTACTAAGCCAATGTCCAAAGTTGAGCAGTCTTTGAACAATTTGGGGGCGGAAGGAGGAACCAACGTCTCCTTTCCATCCACCAGTTACCTCTCTACTCCCAGGCAAACAGCGCAGAGGAGCTCTGAATTTCGCTGACGACGGGAAAGAGCATGGCGAGGAAGAAAGAGCCGTACCTGCCGGGACTTGAGCTTCCTGGAGGGCCAGCGCGCGCTCCCCTGGGCGCCCTGGGAGCTACAGCAGCGGCGGTGCCTCTTGCGGCCACTGTGCCGGCCTCCTCCGCTTCCCCCAGCTCCCAGCGCGGGTCCCCTCGCCCCTGCGCTCGCGTTCCCGGGCGCTGACTGGCCTGTGGGAGTCACGTGCAAGGGCGGGGGGCGGGGGTGCGACGCAGAGGCTGCACCTCCGCTCCGCGCCGGGCTGCGGGGCTGTGCAAAAAACTCCCCAGCAGGCAAAGTCCAGGCGCACGGATCTCGGAAAATGCCAAAGTGCCACTGCCGGGGCGCGGGGCTTCACCCGCTGCCGTGCCTGAGGTCGATTCGGTTTGCAGTTTTGCCCAGGGTCAGCTTTATTCAGGAGCTCCCTTCTCCTACCTCCTCCCTCCACCCCGTCCCCCGCCCCATCCCCCACCCCGGCCGCCCGGTGGTCTGGGTCCTGCCCTAGCCCAGGACTCGCGGGGCAAGGGGCGGGGCTGATAGAAGGAAAGGTGACCTCTTGGACGAGACCCCTGATCGGCTGTGGAGCACAGGGTCACCAGAAGAGCCCGGTTGGCTGCGAGTCCCCGGGAGGGAGTGGGTAGTGGGGATCCTGCTAGCCCGGGACTGCGAGTGGAAAAGACACGAAACCTTGGACTGGCCCACTCAAGTCAGAGCGCAGTGATGGAAGCTTCCCTTTAGCCTTCTCAGCAGCCTGGGGAGTTCGCAAGGGGCCTATCCAGCCCTCGATTTTATGTATTTATGCAAAACGTGCACCCTTTCCTGGAGACACTTCCCATCTCCTACGGCCTCCCACCTTCAGATCTTTCCGTTTTCCCTGCAGCCTGCGGCGCTGCTGCACCAATCCAAGGAACGTGGCTGGGGCTTGAGGAGTTTGGCAGTCCAGCAGGGTTTCTCAGCGGCGAGGTCTTCCAGCCAGCTCAGCCCCCCTCCCTAGAATTGGGGGCGGGGAGGGTGGCAGGCCTGAGTCTGGAGTCGGCGTCAGAACCTAGAGGCCCCAGCGCAGCGGGGCTGCGAGCCGGAGAGTCCCTCAGACAGGTCTAAAGGTTAATAGAGCAATCACAGGGCCCTATTACCGCGTAAAAATAACCCATCGATTACCGCAGCCTTCAGCCCCAGATAACAGTCGGCCGGTGGCTCTCACGCTTTCGGTTAAACCTTACCCCCCCCCCCAAAGCCGAGTTTCTCTAGAGCAGGTTTTTCATACCACATTGGAGGGGTCGGGAGGGGGCCGGGATACCACCCTTCACGAAACCCGTGCGGCTGCGAAGGAAGGGTAAGGGGTTACGCCAGCTTCCGCTGTTGGTAATCGGCAGTGGATTCCTGGCCTGAGCGAGGGCAACACGGGCGCAGAGGACGAGACTAGGACGCGGGGCTGATTGGAAGGAAACCCCCAAAGGGATCGTGGCCAACTCGTGGGGATTCTCAGGAAAATCCCGGAGGAAGGACCGAGAGCGGCTGCGCGGGGAGTTCTCTTTCCTGAGCGAAACGTGCGGAGGTTCAGAGGGGCTCGAGCGCAGGAGAGAAAACTGAGGCGCCCCGCGGAGCCGCGGAAGGTCTGCGCCGGGGCTGGATGCACGCTCGCCGCCCGCACCCCGACCCCCAGGCAGCGGCTTGCCTAGGCCCCTTCGCGCCCCGGAAGCTTAGGACGGTCTGTTTAGGGACCCTGCTCCAGCTTCCCTCAACTCCTCGCCAACGCCTCTGCAGAATTTGGCTCGGCAGCTCCCAGTTGTCTGGAAACTTAAGAGGGAGGGGGTCCTGGGGACCCCGGAGGCTGGAGCTGTTCGGGGAAGACACTCGGCGGGCGCACTTTCAGACGAATGGCGGAGAAGGGTACGCGACCCCAGCGCGGTCTAAAACGACATCCCCACTGGCCTACAAGAGCTTTCTGGAGAGTTAACGTGTGGGCTTGGGCAAGCGGCAAGCCGTTCTGGCCTCTCAGTTTTCGGTGGGGGAATTTGTGGCTCCAGCGAAGCTCGAGGTCTCAGAGCTGCCTTACGCATGAGACCCTCAGAGCTGAGCCTGCGGCCTGTGGGCAGTGGATTTTCTTAGCAACAAGCCAAGGGCTTGGGGCTTAGCGTCTGGTGGAGCGGCCATCCAAGCGTCCTCACCAAAGCCAAGGACACAGACCACTCCCAGGCGGGCTTCTACCAGTAGTGCGGGCTGGCCCGCGGCGCAAGAGCTTGTGTGCCGAGGTTCGCTTTAGCTGGGTACCCTGGGGCGAGCCTCCCCCTTCCCCACTGCCCCCACAGCAGGCCTCCCGGAACTTGAGTCTCCTCCCCTGTACCGCGGGGGAGCGGGGGTGCAGAGCAGGCCCTGCATGCTCTACGCGGCCGTTGTGAGACCCCAGATGGAAGAGTCTGGTTTTTCTAAGCGGTCGCATGCTAGGAACCCCGGATTCACTGGGATTCCTCTTATGGCAAGGGACCCGACGGAGCTCTTTTACCCACGCCCCCTCTGGCGCAGTTCAGGTGGGCTGAGGCCTGGGAGCCTTGAGAAATTCGCTCCTTCTAGGAATGCGCCTGGGATAAATTTGTGTCTGTTTCCTGTGGCTCTTTTCTCTGGGCCCAGCGCCCCAACTTTCTCCCCAAAGCGGTTAGCTCAAGGACGGTCCAGAAGGTGGTTGGCGAGCGGTCTGTTCTTTCGGGGTGTTTGATTTTCCCTCGCTCCCTCCCTCCGTCTTTAGGTCGGCCCCCTCCCTCTCTAGGGCAAGGCGGGAGCCCCCGCGTCCGCGGCGCTGTTGCCAGGAGCAGGGAGCATTTCAAGGCCTCGCTGGCCCGCCGGCTGGAGGAGGTTTATCGGCTGCCGCTAAGTTCCCAGGCTTCTCTCTCACTCAGGAGGCTCTGGGAAGGGGGGTGGGGGTGTGCTTTGAGGTTCGGATTCTTGGCTATTTTTAAGGACATGTCCCTGGGCTGGCCTGGGATGGTGGCCCAACCCCACTCACGTCCTCTTTCCGCTTTTCTTTCCCATAGTCGACAGGGAAATTTTAATACTGTAAAAATCTTTGATCTCTTTTTACTAAGGGCCTGGATCTAATGAAGAGTCAAGTAATGAGATTTTAGACAAATAAGAATTACTTAGATGTACTGCACACTTTTAAAAAAATCTGCCCAGGACACAAGAATAAATTGCATTTTCTTGCTCTCTTAAGGCCCCCGGGACTTGAGCTGGTCCATACCCTAGTAGAGACGCAATTGTAGACCGGACATGGCGTACAGAGGAATCTGAACTCTAGTTCCCTGAACTAGTTAATAAACTGTGGACGGTGAAAATCACGGTCACACCAGCCAGGGTCTCCCCTCGAGGGGTAACGGGATTTCCTGGCGGGACCCGAGCCAGCTTATTTTAAACGCAGTGCAACCTCGGGTGCCAGAATCTCAGATTTTGGTTGGTAAAGCCATTTGGCACCCTGCGGAAATCAGCCTCCGCGGCCGCCTTACAAAAACCAACAACGCCTGAAAAAACACGGGGCTCCCAAAGTCTTATAATCGGAACAAGAGACCCCCATAGAGAGAGAGAACCAGAGAGGGGACTAGGAAGTCCCCCCTCGTCCTTTGTAACGAATTCCTCCGAGATGTTGACACTTCTCTGCAGACTTGGGCGCAAGGGCTCATGACAGACCTGCAAAGTGACCCGCGCTGAACGTAGGCTGGATCCGGTCCCCACACGGCCGTCGAATTCCCCCACCGGGCCCGCACGTTTCCTCCCCTGCGACTCTTAGTCCTCACTCGCGTGACCCACCCTGCACCCTGTGTAACCCCCCCTTGGGCGGAGCTGGGAGAACCAAATTGCGGAGCCGGGCTAGTCCCCGCTAACGCAAAATTGGAGAATGAAGTAAGCTGCTAGACTACGTAGACCTTCTTTCCCTCCCTGTGTCCGGCGTTTGAACACCCAGAATTCTTTGTGGGGTGGGCTTGGGGGTGTCGGGGACATAGAGACCCCCTCCCCCTCCCACCCCAATAAGCTCGGCACCCCAGGAAGTGATCATCAGCCTCCCGGGGGCAGATGTGAGGAGAGAAGGCAGTAACGCTTTTTGATTCTGTCTCGTTTTTAAAAATAGTATTCGATGGGGCGCCTGGGTGTCTCAGTCGGTTAAGCGTGGGACTCGATTTGGGTTCAGGTCATGATCTCAGGGTCCTGAGATTGAGTCCCTCTTCTGCCTCTGGCTGGGCGTGGAGCCTGCTAAAGATTCTCCCTCTCCCTCTCCCTCTGCCCCTCCCCCCTCTAAAAATTAAAATAAAGTAAAATAAAATAAAATAAAATAATTTAAAAACACTATTTACTGTTGCGAAATGATGCCAAGGTCCTGCTCACAGACCTCCCTGAAAGCCTCCTTGGTGCTTCTGGCCCTGAGGATCAGAGTTTTTGGCACACCCCCTAATATTTTATAGTCATTTCCAAATCTACAAACGCTCTCGAATTCCATTTTTCTGGAGGAAACAACAACATTGTGGAGCTAGAGGAAGGAAGAGAGGGTGTTACCATCTCATACAAACAAGAACTCAGAGACCCAGAGACATTGAGACACTTTTCTGAGGTGGCACAGCCAGTGCACTGGACAATAGGTCTCAGATCTAGATTCCTGAGTCTTAGTTCTTTTTTCCACTCTATTTAATACTGAGATAATGAACACTTTCCTATTTTTCCTTTCAAATAAGTCCCATGCCTTGCATGGAGCCCAGTGTGGGGCTTGAACTCAGGACTCTGAGATCAAGACCTGAGCTGAGATCAAGAGTCAGATGCTTAACCGACTGAGCTACCCAGGCGCTCCTGAAACACTTTTAAAAACCTGCCTTTTGTTTTTCAAATATCTCTAAATTTCCTTTACTGAGTAAGCCTGACATTTAAAAATTATAATCAATTTAAAATAAGGCAGGTCGTGTCTCATAATGTAAGATCCCGGAAGAAGAGAAAGAAAAGCGAAAAGGAGGTTCCACATTTTCATTAAATTCGGGAAGGATGCCAGAGGCTTTGTAAATGCGGAGGGCGCTCCTCAGTCCCAGGACAGCAGAGGACAGAACTGAAACCCGTCCGCGGCGCCCGCAAGTCCTGACGCCTGGGCCAGCGGGCGCCGAGCAGGAAACCTTCAGCTTGCTGCGGCCATACTGACCCCCTCGCACATGCCCCTGTCCCCCTTCCCAGCCTGGCTCCCTCTTTCCCTCCTCACCTAAGAGCCTTAAGAAAACAGCTGCAAACGGAGCTTCCTGCCCCTACTGTCCAAGCCGCGGGGAGACCGGCTCCTGGTCTGCAGACTCTCTGAGCTGTCCAGAGGGTACCTACTCTTTGGGGACAAACACTGTCACCTCGGGGATCTCTCTTGGTGACGCGGGCCTCAACATGTTCACTTGGGGGTCCTCCCTCCTCCTTCCCTGTCAGGGACTTACAGAAGTTGCTGCTCTGGCAGCGCTGGGTCCAGAGCACGAACTCCATATACGTTCTTGGAATACATAAAATGTTAATGCTTTATTCATAGGCCTTATGTTCCCTGAAGTTATAAATCGTTTATCTGTGGTTGGTTCCCTCCCTACACACACCCGAGAAGGTAAGATCCAGGACAGCGACTGTGGCAGGCACTTAGTAGATACTCAATAAATGTTTGTCGAAGGATTAAAATTACAAAAGGGATTGCTAACGGCATCTCTCAGGACTGATGGGAGTTGGAGAAGGGAACACTCCCCTCCTCAGGGAATGTGTCCCCTGGCACACAGTAGGTGCCCAGGGTCACCACCAGGACATGGAGGCCCAGGCAAGACACCAAGATTTGGGTCACTGGAGAGCATTTATCTGCGCAGCGCAGCCCCACCCTGGCCGACTACAAATCTCCTGCCCAATATAGGTTGCCCCTAAGGAAACCCCGGAGTCCCTGGACTCTGGAGGCTGCAGGAAGAAGGGATTTCCGGGCGCGGGCGCGCAGTCAGGATTTTGGAAGTGGAGTTGAGCTAGACAACTCGATCAGGCGCTCAGATGGCAGCGATTGGCAAGGGCGGCCTGGGGCTCCCCGGAACAGAGACCAATGACAGAGAAGGGACGCCAGGTGCGGCGTCTCCCGAGGCACGGAGGGCCCGATCCATAAATCCTGAAAAGATGGAGGAACCCAGACAAACGCTAGGACCGAGAAAAAACAAAGGAGAGGGGGTATGGAGAAAGACAGAAACAAGAGAAAGGAGGGGAAGTGGGGTAAGACAGAGGAAGGAAGGCGGAGACGACGACAGAGAAAAAACGAGGGAGCAAGTAGAGAGTGAGACAGGCCTGAGAAAACTGGAGAGGGACGGGATCATTCATGCGTTCCTTCCTTCCTTCATTCTCTGTTTATTGAGCACCTTCTCTGTGCCCCTGAACTTTCCAGGAGATCAGCTTGGGCATGGAATAAAATAGAGAAAATTCTGTCTCCAGGAGATTACATTCTGTAAGAGGAAGACAGACAATAAAAAAGTCAAATCTATAAAGTGTTAAATGGTGAAGTGTTATGGGGAAAACAGGGCAGGGAATAGGACGTCCAGAGAGAGAAATCAGAGACGGAGACCAGAGAAAAGAGAGAGGGGGAAGACAGGAGAGAAAAACACAAACTCAGAGAAAGAAGGAGAGATAGGAGTTAGACGTGGCAACAGAACTAGAGATCGAGACCCCCAGGGAGAGGAGAAAGCCAGCAAGAGAAAAGGGAAGGAAAGCGCCAGGGCTCGATTGGAGGAGTGGGGGAACAGATAGGGACGAGGTCAGTCCGGAGTTGAGGGCTCCCTCACCCCCACTCCGCCCAGCTCCCGGGGTGGGCAGTGGTGGTGATGAGGACACCAGCAGCTGGAGCGCTGCCAGTCCTCAGACCCTGACACACATATCGGGGGACTTGTGGGGCCACCAGAGACATGATGTTCCCATCGCCAGCTCCGGCGCGTTTCCGCCCAGGCTGCCCCCTCCTCCGCCAGCCCCGGCACCCTTCCCCTGGCCACGGAGCCCGAGGTGACCCGGAGTTGGAGAAGACGCCCAGGCAGGCGCCGCGACCTGGCGCGGCAGAGCGAGAGACAGGAAAGTGTCAAGGAAGCAGAAGCCCAAGTGCGAAAACAGCGGGGGGGGGGGGTAAGGGGAGGGGCCGGGGGCGGCAGGGGGTGCTGGCGACTGGAGGCCTTGAGGTCCTTCACGCTTGTGAGGACTCACTCCACACCGGCCTGGGCTTCCCTGTAATGGACCAAGCGTCGCTTCACACGCCACCACCCCACGGTTGTAGCAGGTGCCCACAGAAAGTGGTCTGTTCATTCTTCTATCACCCATCCGGGCTTGGAGGTATTTATGGTTAGGGAATAATTGCTTTCTTACCACAGCAGGAGGAAAGGGGAGGCATGGAGCTTGCAATAACTAGACCGACATATTTCTCTCCAAGAGTATGTACTAAACTCTGACCTGAGAGAATACGGAGAACGAAAGATCCCGGGCATTCATTCCATTTCTTTTCCACCAGTTTCAACTTTCCCGCACATTCAGCGGGGTATCTGTGTGTTTGATTGAAAGACAGCGGTGCTCTACCTTTAAAGTTTGCTTTCTTCCACAAGCCCAGGCCCTCTTCAGCAGAGGTGCTAATAAACAGCAAATTGCCACAGGGCAAGGAAGTCCTGGGAGACAAAGCAAGAAGCCAAGGTCTGAGCGAAATGGAATGAATAATCAGCACCTAGATAAAGGGGAGCTTTTCACTCATGGAGGTGCAGAGCTAACCTCAGGAGTCTCTGCTAACCTTCTCCCATCCTCCCTCCCCCCATCTCATTACCTCCTTGCCTCCGGAGCTGGAGCCTTTCCCTAGTGAGGGGAAGAATCTCCCACCCACCCTCCAGAAGTCTCCGGAGAAGCCCACACTCTGCTTGGAAAGCTGTGAGCAGATTAATGTAAGACACAGCCTCATCAGTCAAAAGTGATCAATTTCTCAATCACTATGTGAGAAAGTGTCTTTACTCCGCCTCAAAAGCTCTAAATTCTCCTCTCATCCCCCCCTCTTTCTCTCCACCCCTCCTGGTTCAGTAGCTAGCACACAGTCATTCTTCCCCAGATTCATTCATTCATTTCTTTTTTTCTCTCCCCCTCCTCCCCCGCCCCACCACATACCTCCATACCCCGCTATTGTCAGGGACTCTGACATCTTCACCCCAAACTCTTTGAATGTGACTGGTCAGCAGATGTATTCTTTGCAGTATGCTTCAGGATAAGAAAAGTTAAATGTAAGTTATGTTTTAATCTATAAAAGAGGATTGCTGGTATCTCCAAAACCTATAGTTGTATACATAACTGACCCAAACTTGAAGCCATACAAATGATCCCCAGCTGGGGAATAGATAAAAGGATGTACATCCATACAATAGAATACTACTCAGGAATGAAAGGGAATGAAATGCCAACGCGCACAGCAACATGCCTGAATCTCCAACATGCTAGGGCTGCACAAGAGCCAGACTCAAAAGACGAAATAGGGAATCCATTTATACGACACTGCCACGAAGGTAAAACCATAGGGACAGAAAACAGATCAGAGGTTGTTGCCAGGGGCAGTGGGTGGGGGGAGGGGTGACTACAAAGGGGGAGGAGGCAATTTGGGGGAATGCTGGAACTATTTTACATTTTGATTGTTGTGGTAGTTACATCATTTGTGTGCTTGTCAAAACTCAAAGAACTGTACACGAAAAAGGGTGAATTTACTGTGAGTAAATTTCATCTCAATAAATCAGGTTTTTCAAAAAACATGGGGAAAATCGAGTATTGCTGGGGTAGGATAAGATTGTTCAGCCTTTATACTCTCTCTCTCCCCACTCCCCACCCACCCTTGTGCGTGCACCCATCCCCAGTCTTTAGCGAGACTCCACATCCCTGGTACATGTTCAACTCCCACCTAAAATACTTCAGAAGAGTGATTTATATACAAAAGAACGCCTTGCATCTCTTTCAGAAGGATCCAGTTTCCAAGGTTGGTCCTCCCTATTGCTCATCCTTCCTGGAGGTCAGCAGGAAGTGCTACAGCAGCTATCCTGGACACAACTCCAGGGCCTGTTTCCCACGTGTCCCACACCTGCATTCCTGTTTCACAATGGACGGCAGGGAGGGTGACCTGTGAGGGAGGGTTATTCTGTTCTCTCATCTGGAGAGTTGTGGAGCCGGGTATCAGAAGCTCAGAAACTGTTAAGCCACTTTCAGCAACACCACCATCCCCCTGGGGGATGGTGGAGGATGGAGAGCGAAAGACCCAGCTGGCCAGAACCCAGTCTGTCTAGGGAGACTGGGTTTTGTCCAGCTGTTCCCATGAGGCAAGAATAAGCCAAGGCGTGGCCTTGAAAAAAAAAAAAAGTTTACCTCTGACAGTAGGACTGTATTTCTGAATGGACTGAAGGAAAAGCACTTGCTGCAACATGGCCTTCCTATACATGATTCTACTCAACCCTCACAACAGTTCTGCAGAATAAGTGGTTTGGGCTCTAATTTTTGCATCCATGTCATTACACTCAGCTGCAGGTTAGGATGTGCACAGGGATGCACAACCATTGGGTTGGATGATAATGGGAAGAAAGTATGCCCTGTGCCAGATAAAACCACACTTTGTACCTGTATTTTATAGAAATCATAGTCCAGTGGACATCACAGGGGAGCCCAAAAGCCACTGATTGCCTGGGCCATAGGGTGGCTCTGCTACTTTTCCTGCTCAATATAAATGTGTGTGTGTTGATTTCTACCCTCGCCGGAGTTGTTGATATCATTGTTTCTAACTCCAATCAAACCACTGTGGTCATAGAGGGAAAATGAATGTTAAGGTTAACAGACATCCATTGGTCGTTGGCTTTAATCTTATCCTTTTCACTTGAATTAAAAAACCAACAATACCAACACTAACAAAACACCATCAGAAACAAAACAGAACAAAACCCCACAAAATACTGTGTCTCCTGTTAGAAACAAAGCAAACAGTTTGGCTTTGTCGATTTCCCTGTTATTCTCATCCCCATCCTCACAGAGCTTGCTAATTAATCAGTGGAAGAACCAAAAGGTGGGAAGGAAAGGAAAGATGTGAAGTGGATGCAGGGATCACAACTAGAAGAGCCTGATGGCAGGCAACATTCTGGGAAACAAGGAAAGGAACCCTGGGGACCACCAAGGATCTGACCTTACCCCCTGGGAGGCCTTGGGTAAATCAAGGACAGGATTGTGGGCCACAGTCTTTCTCTTATGAAATGAAATTGGACACCATGAGTTGATAGTGCTTTCAGCCTGATGTCTTCTGAACCTGAGTTATTTAAATTCTCTTACAAATGTTGCAATTCATAGAGCCAACATTTATTGAATACTTACTATGTGCCAGGCACCCTGCAAACTTTGGAGAGATGTAAAGATGAACACAAGCCTCTACATTCGAACTGTTCACATCAGTGAGAAATAGGTCCAGCAAACAGGCAAAGGGAGAAAGTTCTGGAACAGATAAGTGTATGAAGAGAAACCATGTAAATTCCTAGTGGGTGTGGGGAGAGAGTAGATGGGAGGAGGAAATGAATGAATTCAAGGAACTGTATTATTTGTCTGTGTAGGTGTCTCCCACCGCCCATACTTTTGCCTTATTAACTATTCTCTTTCCAGACCGAGGGACGCGGGAGGCCTGGCTTGGGAGTAGGAATTGTGCGGACCCTGCACAGTTCATACCCTGACAAGCACACCCAAAACTTCGAAGATGCACAACTTCACCCATTTCGTACATTTGATGCCAAACACGCATCTCGGTCACGGCTCCTGCAGAGTGCCAATGTGACCCGCGCATGGACTGGGAGTCGGAGTCGGGGTCCGGAGATGTGGGTTCTAGGGTGACTTCAGGCATGCCCAGCCCCCCTCCCCACCCTTGCCATCTGGCTCTCAGTTTCCTCATCTGTGAAATGTACAAGTTATGCTAGATCATTTCTAAGCTCCCTTGCAGCTCTTTAAAAACAAATGAACACATCCTTAAAAGACACTAGGATTAAGGGGTGGAATAAAGTCAAATATTTGTTGATTGACAGAAAAATGCTTCCTCCGAGCCACGCGGGTCTGTTTAGGGCTTAGACAGAGTCGCGCCGGCCCCCTGGTGAACGCGGGCCTCTCCCGGGTCTCGCTCTTCCGAGGGGTTCGCCAGCTCCTGGGGCCCGCGCGCCCGCCTCCCGCGCGGGGTGCCCTGCGCCTCCGCCCGCGCAGGCCGCGCCGGGCCGGCCGGCGTGATGGATGGCAGCGGAGCCGGCGGCCTGTCAGGCCTTATTGATGAGGTGCGCGCTGACGGCCGCCGCGTAACCCGAGGCGGCAGGAGGCGAGCGCGGGGCGGCCGGCGGCCGCAGACTCGGCGGCGCTCGGGGTCAGCCCCCGGCCGGCCGCGCCCGCCCCTCCGGCGCGCCCCGGCCCGGCTCCGCCGAGGGGGTGGCGGGTGCGGAAGCGCCTCCCGAGCCTGGCGCCCCCGTGCGCGGGGCCCGCTTCCTCAGCGGGGCCGCCTCGCTTCCCGCCCCCCGCTCGCCCGCGCGCCTTCCCTCGGGGCCGCGGCTGCAGCCTCATCCCGGCGCCGGCACCTCCCCGGCAGGGCCCCCTCTCCCGCTCGGCCCGCACCGGGACCTTCGCTCTTACCCGGGCGGCGAGGCCGGTGCTGGCGTCCGAGGCTGCGGCGACCGCCGGCGCGGCCCCCGGGAGAGGAGTGCCTCTCCCAAGTGAAGGGGCCGCGCCCAGCGAGGCGGGACCGCCGCCACAAGTCTCAGAGGCAACACAGTTTAGGAGGCGAGCGGTCAGTTTCAAGGCGGTCACGCCGCGCGTGAGAGGAGAAAAGTCAGGACGCTGGCGAACATGCCATTTGAGTTCATTAGATATTCATATAGTGATAGATAAGAAGATAGGGAGATTAAAAAAAAGTAGGTACATCTCCATGTAAAGACGGTAATGTTCCCACGTGGCATCCCCCCCCCATGTTTGTACACTTACTTTCTAATTGAGCAAGTATTCTTTTTATAATAGCAAAGGCACTTCACTTGCCCTCCTTGCGGTATGATCGAGCTTAGTTCATTCTCACGCCTCCCGGCTCAATTTCTCCCAGTTCCTCCTTCTTCCATCTTGCTTTGCCTCCTTTCCTTCCCAGGGCCCTTTCAGAATAAGAAAGGCTGCCCGGCTATTAGGTGAGCGTCTGACAGGCTGCAGAAGAGGGGCAGGTTGCTTTAGCTCCCCTGCCTTTCTAGTGAGAGCACCCAAGGCCACTTTCCCTTGGTGACACGAATGTGAGGATCGTGGACGTAATACCTGAAAAGCACCTTCAGTTAATGAGAATTAAAGGAGTTAGCCAACACTGGAGACAACTTAACCCCAAGAGCTAAGGGGCACAAGCTGTTGTCTTCCCCACTTTGAGGCAGGGGCTAGCCTGACAGGTAAAGGGCCCAAATTCTGCATTAGGTGTGACCTAAGAACTGGAAAACAGGTAGTCTTTTCTCTGGGGCACAGTAGAGAGAGTGGAGATTGGTGTAGCCCAAGAAACTCTTTGGAGAATGCAGCTTAGGCCAGGAAGGTCAGGGTCTAGGCCCCAGGTGGTGGAAACTCATTGATCTGGGAGTCCAGAGTCTTGGGTTCTAATGTGACAACTGCCTCCCAGTGAGTGACAGGACTGTAGGCAAATCACTTAACTTGTCCAAGCTTCAATTTCCTGTCTGTAAGATGAAGAGACTGGACCCCTTCCTACACCAATATTTGTAATGTAGGGGGCCTCCTGAAGTCGATATCACCAAATCATACCATTCTGTGCCCCTCCAAGAATTGATACCAAGAGGCTCATTCTCTGATCCTGCACATTTGAAGGGTGGGTATGCCAGACCTCTAAGTCTGAGCCTAATCTTAGCCACAGATAATGAGTGTGTTGAGCGAGGAACCCAAAATATGAGGCCCTTCTGAGTGTTTATGATAAAAGGCTTGGACTGCAGATGAAAACTTCAATCCATTTACTAGGCAAACATTTATTGAGTAACAGCTAATACTGGGCACTTACTATATGCCAGGCATGGTGCCAAGTCTGTTGCATGGATTGATTAGCTCATTTATCCTCACAATCACTCTATTTCCCCCATTTTATGGATGAAGAAACTAAGGCACAAAGCTCACCCAGCTTGCTAAGTAACAGAGCCAAGATGCACAGGAGAGTAGTTTGCCTTCAGAACCCAAACACTGCCAATAGGAACAAGGCACTGGTACTGTGAGGGACACAGAAGGGAAAAAGCAAGGGCTTTCTTATATATCCTCCTTCAAAAATTTTTAAAAATAGTTAAGACTTCCATTCCCAGAATCAATCCCTTTCCTCCCTCTGGTTTCACGTCTAACACATTGTATTTCAGCTCACTATTTCCGCATGTCTGCCTGTCTCCACATCCCCCTTTCTCCCAAATTCCACTCTTTTTGAGGGCAGAAAGCCTATATTTGATATCTTTGTATTTTCCGTAGTTCCTAACAGATAGTGGATGTTTTATGAAGTTTGTTGAGTTGAACTGGGAAAATTGGAGTTCCAGCTTGTCGTCACATGGTGTAAAATCCCCCTCCTTCATGACTGGAGAAGTGGGACTGAGTGTGAACGTGGAAAAGCTCACGTGCAGAGATGCCATGTGACGCCTCACCAGCATCTCAGCTCCAGTGCACCTGTTGGTGGGGTGACTGTGGTTCCACGTGTGTACCTTTGGATCACTTACTGATCACAGGACAGCCTCTCTCTGACACTGACATCGATGTAGTGCGCTGGAGTTGCCAGGGACCTCAGGGATTCTGGTCCAATCCACTCATTTAATAGATGCGGCAGTAAGGACCCAGAAAGGGATACAGACTTATCCAGGATCACACAGCTACTTCAATGACAGGGCTGGGAGCTCTGGGACCCTGGCTGTGTACCCTGTTCTTCCATTTCAACATGCTGCTGTAGGAACTGATATCTCCCCTCTATAAATCTGAACCCCAAGGCCACGCTTTCCTCACCCTGATACAATCACCAGGGTGAGAGGATTAGCGATCAGGCAGCCCTGAGCTCTGGGGTAGTCTGGGAACCTGGTTAGCACTGCTGGGCCCGCCCTTTGCAGGAAGGTGGAAAGAGTGAGCCCGGCTCAGCCCCAGTGGGGACAGTTGGGGGTATGAGGATGTGGTCCAGGGTCTCAAAGAATCACAGACGTTCACAACTGTAGTCATTCCATGCTCCTCTTAGACTGAGGAGCTTAAACCAAGCCAAAAGGGGCACTCGATACATTTTACATTTCCAAACTGAGTATCTTCCAAATATCCTGTGGACTTATAAATATTCCAGGCTTCACAATAAAGAAAATAAGACAGCAATGTTGGAGGGCATATCATGGGCAGGGTTCTGGACTTTATTGTTGTTTTGACTCTCACCATTTCATAGGGTGATCCTATGTTCCAGTTTACGCCTGCTATCCTGGGCAATTATTAGTAGCCCACATAATCAATTTGTCACTTGAAGTCTCTGAGCCTCCGTTCCCCATCTACAAAGTAAAGGGTTTTGAGTAAATATCTTTCATTTTCTTTTCACTGGAAAATGCTTCAATCGTATGAATGTGGGGCTCCGACAGAAGCCTAGTAGCTTCTTTTTGTCTGGGCAGCTGAGAGCAAAGTCACTTACGGATTGGTGATTGCTGTTAATGACATTGAACTTTGGGCTTCAGGCTCACCATTGAAAAACTGGGATTGATTAAAAATAATAAAATAAACCAGCCCTTCTGAATAACTTGTGAGATTCATTGGATCTCACCTCCCAAATAAGCAAATCATGTCAATTTTATTCATTTTTGTCATATGTTACAAATATCATAACTGCTCTTGGCCCCCTATGAGTCCTTCTTCCATCTCTCCATCAGTAAGTTTGTATTTAATATCTAGCTAAAGGAAGAGACAGGATTTTTTTATTTGGTTCTTAATTGGGGTAATCAATTCACTGTCTCATGTTTTAGTTTTTTTTCCCTGCCCATGACGTTTCCCAACCCCATTTTCATGATAAAGAAATGGTACTGGGGACAAGGTTGTGGCAAGGCCACCTCCTCAGTGTACTCCTTGTTGTGGCTACCCCAGCAGTCGGCAGTCTCCCCTCTCCTCCTGTTCCCATGTAAACATTCCTCTTATACCCACTGACTCTTCCCTTCGAAATTCAAGCTCATGTGTAAATGTGTGTGTGGGCTTTATTTTGTCACTTCATTAAGCTTAAGAAGTCCTTGATAGCTGGAATAGTGTTTAGTAATTCTCCAGATCACCCACAATGCCCTGGTGCTCGGTACATACTTAAAAGAATGAGTTAATGCTTGGAGAAATCTAGAGACCAAATCTGGAGGTCTGTATAAGAAATTGCCTATTTGTGAAACGCAAAAATTTGCCTCAATTTCTTTCTTTTTTCACATTTCAGGAGACCTCAGGCACAGCTACATGGTACACGTATGACTTAGTAAACCACTTTATTTTTTACTGTTTTGATCTCACGTGTGCGGGGGCTCTTAAAGTGCTATTTGCTTCACTTTATACCTTGCACCTTGGAGAGGCTGGATGATAAATGGGAGATGAATAATTCCTTATTGCTACTTATCTGCTAAATCTATAAACTAGTGTCAGCATTTACTCAGTTGGGTTTAAAGCTATGTCTGGTATACTTATTAACCTGCTTAAAATAAGCCATAAAAATGGGCTTGGTAGGCAGTTTTTTAAACTAATTTTTAAAAATCACATTGATCATTTTCCACTAACTTGTGGGGTGACCTTTGGCAAATCACTTAACCTCTTTGGGCCACACCTGCAGAATGAAGACAGTGGCGGGGGGGGGGGAGGTGATGCGGGTGTGTTAGATCAGCTTGAAGAGCCTTGCAGCTCTGTTATTTCTTGATTCCATGATTTTCAAATGAGGAAATTAAGGGATCCTGATAACACCTATTAGAGCAATTACAAATCAGTTAATATGGACTATCTCATGAATCCTTGGCATATCCCTGGCGGGTGGGGGAGGCAGGACTTGGTAGTTAGACCAGGGCATTTTCAGTTGTATTCTGTTACTTATTAGTGCTGTGACCTTTGGCAAGGCAACATTTCTGAGTCTCAGTGTCCTCATCTATAAAACGGACAACATACTCCAACAATACGCTGATTACTCCATAGAGCAATCAAGTGTGAAGATCAAGTGTGACATATATATAAAAACACTTTCATAAATGTTATTCACTCTCCCCAAATTTACATATGAGAGGACCATTCTAGGTACTGTTTGATTAGTCGGTTTGTAGCAGGGCCAAGGGAAGGATTGTTTGACTTTCTCTTACTCTACTTTGATTACATATTGAAATTATTTAAAAATGAGATTACATAATCTTTATATAAAGAATATATAAAGGTTGAGTCTTCAAGAAAAACCTGTGTCTGATGGGACATTTCTGGGAATGCTAACCAGCATAGCGATAGGAAAATCAGTCAATGTCTTACTGGCCTACAGACTTTTGAACTTCCAGCTAGTAGAAAATAAAGCATTTTCCAAAGGTTTTGAAAATATACACCCTTCCCAGCTCTGGTTCTCCTCACGTCTCATACCCCTTGGTTTGGGATGCATCCTGGCCATGTCAAGAGTACATATGGTCTGCCCAAGGCTTTGAGTTTGATTCCCTTCAGAGATGTGCAGAGAAACCAGTTGTTGCTGAGGATTTTTGTCATAGACAATTCAGTCAGCAGAATTGCCTGGAACATGCCCCTGTGAGAATCATTCTTCAAGACAGTATTACATGTCTGTACAGAGCAGGGGGCTAGCAAATGTGACATAAAGATAAATATGGTGCCTGACTGGGTCCTGCTTGCCTTATAGAGGAGAAGGGCAGAGAATTAACAGTCTACAAAAACTGTAATTCTACAAAAACTAGAGTTCTGTGGTTCTATCAAAATTCTATTCATATTCCTTTACCACCAACCAGCCAACCAAACAAATACACAAACGCTGACCTCAATGTTAAAAAAAAAAAAAAAAAGTATAGAGCGTAGAGAAAGAGAATAGGAGTGGTATTTTAAGTCTATATTTCCTACCATACTCAGACTACAATTTTTATTTGCTAAATGTTTATTTACTAATTAACAAAATACTGACGTTTAGTTCGATTTTACTTTCATCTTCTCTTGACCAAATGTGTTACATTAACTTAAAAATCTCAGTGACAGGTCTTTTGAAACTTCACTAAGGTTTAATATACTTTTTAAAGATTTTATTTTTAAGGAACCACTATATACGAAGCATGGGGCTCAAACTTATAACCCTCCCGTCCCCCCCTATATCTAGAGTCATGTGCTCCACCCACTGAGCTGCCAGATGCCCCCAAGTTTCCCTAAGTTTATGGTGGGATTTTGTTTCTTTTTGTTACCATTCTCCCCCCAACCCCATCTCACACTCTGCTTATAAAGGGGGAGGAAAGCAGCCTTCACCTTTATAATAAACTGCTACTCCTTTCTCTACAAATTAAAACTATTTCAGTTCAATAGTTGCACCTGACATTCATTAAAACTTGTCCCGTAATTCACTTGGTCTTCAGTCCTATCCTTAGAGGCTGACTTTCTTGCTTCCACAAAGGTCTTTTTTTTGAACACCCTCTCCAGCTTTTGGGCCACCACGAAAGGTCTGTCTTCCCTCCCTGGTCCAACCTCTCCTCCCCTTCTCCCAGATTGCAACAATCAGCTTTTATCTGCAGCTGGACCAGCACCTGGCCTTACATTCCAGCACATCCTTCTGCCAGCAAAGGGAGTTTTGAGAAGAGGAAAAGTTACAAGAACTTAGACTATTGTTTTCAATTTCAGAAACACTCAAGGTTACAAGTGAAATTCTGAGACAATCTGGATGGCTGTGAAAACATTTTCTAAAGGGGGAGGGGAGGCCTCTTTGTGGAAAAATCACTCCTACCAATTGTAAATGTCTTCAGCCAGGAATCAAGAGTCCAGGACTATTCTTGGAGTTTGAGTGCATTGAGTTTTAGGAAGGCTACAGCTGAATTCTCTAAAGTGGATAAGCTTTTGTGGTAAGCACAATAGTCATGAAATCTTAGGAAGAGACATATCTTGGATCTGATCAGCCCTCCCCACCCCTCTCAAAACATCTCTTTTTCTAATTTCAAAGAAACAGGAACTCATTGTAGTTCATTTGGAAAATACAGGAAAGCATATCAAGGAAAAAGAAAGTCTATTCCTCCCCACATCACCCAGAAAGAACCACTGACTTTAGTGCTCTTCCTTCCCCCACCTCTCTCCACCAGTTTCACACTGTATAGTGTTTTTGCTATCTACTTTTTGTTTTTTAAAAATATGAGACATTTCTATGTCATTAAATATTTTTTAAAGATTTTATCTATTTGTTAATTTGAGAGAGAGAGAGCAAGTGCTTGAGAGAGCAAGCGCAAATGTGAGGGAGGGAGAGGCACAAGCAGACTGGGCCCTAAGCAGGGCTGGATCTCACTAACCCAGACATCATGACCTGAGCTGAAACTGAGAGCCCAAGGCTGGCTCAAGGGACTCAGCCATCCAGGCACCCCTCTATGTCATTAAATATTTTAAGGAAACAGTGTGATGGCTACATTATGGGTTTTGCGTTATGTAAATAAACTCTTACTGTTCAGAGTTCTACTTCTTGGTATAAGAAATAGAACTTTGATGTATCCTTGTCACATTGACATAAACTTTGGTAAGTAGAGCACCTTGTAAACCTCTGAATATTTCCTTGGGGTAAATTTCTATTACTGGAAAAATTGGTCAAAGAATATGAACACTTGTAGGGGTTGGATCCGTATTGCAAAATTGCCTTCTAGAAATGTTGCATCCAAAATTTCCACTACCACCAGCAGCACTCAATTTTGGGTAAGATAATTTAAAAATATATCTATCAATTTCCACCCTTTATCAGACAAATTTAATTTCTGAAGGGCTTTGAAACTTCAGGTAAGAAACAAAACAAAGCCAAATGAAACCAAGGGGGATCCTGATGTTCAAATGAGTGAATCACACTGTGAAGATTATTTCAAGGACTAGGGAGAAGTCCTGCGGGTCCTGTAAAATTTTTTTAAATTTAATATTTTATTTCTTTATTTGAGAGAGAGAGAGAGAGAGAGAGAGAGAGAGAGAGAGAGAGAGAGAGAGCATAGGGGGGAAGGGCAGAGGGAGAGGGCGAAGCAGGGAGCCTGATGAAGGGCTTGGTCCCAGGACCCTGGGATCAAGGCCTGGGCTAAAGGCAGACGCTAACGGACTGAGCCACCCAGGCGCCCTGTCCTGTAAAGTTTATGAGGATTTCAAAATATGAGAAACTGAAAAAGAAATGTTAAGAAATTTGCCCAAGATAACACAGCCAGTAAGTAGTACAGATGGGATTCAAATCCTATTATTTTAACCCTGGAGTCCAAACTCTTACCACTGACCCAGGGACAATTTGCACTTAGTATCTCATCAAATCTAAAGTTTCCAGAGCATACTTTGTCATAAGCTTATTGTCCAGATTGCCTTTTGTAGCCTTTATGTTTTTAACCAGCAAATGAGAATAATCTCAGATTATCTACAAAGGGAAAGTTTATCTTTGAAGAAGGTGGCACTCAACTACTGAGAAACACATTCATACATCTTATTTCTAAGATATGCCAGAAAAAGAAGAGAAATAACTTACTTGAGCTCACCCAGTTTACAGGTGGCTGCATTAGGACTAGAATCCAGGCTCTCGTAATTCTTTGGCTACTGCCTATAGTGTTTTCTCTGCCAGCAGATATCCTCTGTGGGCAAGTGAGGATTGACTAAGGCCCACATAGCCTTAAAGTTTCATGCAGGGTAGTGTCCAGGAGTGGGGGTCACCCTTCCCAGGAGAATTCTGAAGGGGAAGTGGCACGGCTGGGTTCGTGGGGTATCCTGGGTTGCAGCAGCATGAGGGACCTAGCACCATGAACTTAGGCATGGGCAGGCAGAGATGGTCTCTCAGGGAAAATTCGGCCAGTCCAGTGAGTCACTTTCAAGGGGAAAACCCAGGCAGGAGTGATTATTACTGAGCCAGTTGAGGGTAGAGACTGTTGCTGGCCTTCTGGGGAGGGGATTCCTGCATTGAATGGAAGGCTGAACCAGATAACCTCTGGGCCCTTCTAGCTCCCGACGTCTCTGATTTGTATGTGTTGGAGTAAAGAAGTGAGCAGTCACGGGACTGGAATAGTTGATTTAGGGTCCCACCCCAGTCGCCAGGGGAGTTCTCATCTTGGGCAAATAATTTAACCTGTCAGTACAAGGCACAATGCCTGGCGCAGAGTAAAGCTTTGTAAATGTTTGCTGAATGAATGAACGAAAGAATGGTGGATGGATTTAAGTCTCCCAAGTCCCGAGGAATATTGGTGAATATGGGATCCTTCCAGTGCCCTTTGATTGGTGTGGAGTTTGAATGAGACAATGTAAAATATATTGAACTTCTCAAAAGGAAACGTGATCCACCGAACCCAAATGGGTTCTAATTCATCCTTATACTGACAATGGGTACAATTTTATTTACTAGCATCAAGAAGCATACTATGCAGTGGTCAGTTTCGAGTACACACAAAATTCTCTACTTCATTAATCCCTCCTGTCGCCAAATGGGGCAGCTCAAAGCCTCCCAGAACAGGGTGGGGCGGCCAGACCGCATCCCTCCCTCCACCCCCGCCCCGGATAAATGCCGAGGTCTAATGGATTGTTCAAGCTGCTGTCCAGATTAGATAGCGAGCCCCTTCGTTATCGTGGTTGGAGCAAACCCCGGCGGCCACTACGATGAGAGCTTTCTAAGGCAGCCCCGAGAAGCCTGGGGGAATCTAGAGGGCAAGGGAGAGCAGAGAGCTGCTGACAAATCCTGGGGCCCCAGGGCTGTTTCCACATAGCGCCTCTTCTCAGAACTTGCCCTGGACCCTAGATCCTGCCCCCACGTTCATAGCATTTAGGGAAGCAGGGATCCGATGTGGTTTGTGGTCGATAACTACTATCTGCTGCATCCTAGGGTGTACTAAGACAGTAACACGTAGATTCTTCTTGTCAACTTTCGAGAAGCTAGAACACTTGGACGACACTCCCCCCCCCTTGATACCAGAGAGATGCATTTGCACAGCGACTAGTACATGAGGAGGGCTGTACGTCTCCTAATTTTTTGTTATTCTTAAGTTACTGCAGAGGAAGCAAAGCTGACTTTCTGATCTCCCTTCCTAATTCTCCACGGCCAAGTTTCTACGGGTTAATGACCCTGTTTCTTAGGGAAACTTGTCTTTAGAATTTAAAGTTTCTTAAATAAACCTTAAGTTTTTTTCTTATGAGCTATTTTTTTTGGTCTCTAGTCATTATCTAAAAGTAAAAAGGATCTACTATTTATCAACACTTATAAAAATAAAATTTCATGTATGCTCTAACAACAAATTCTACATAAAACAATGATAAATGCTCAAAATCATTATTTATCTACGAGGATATACTACTTGTTCAATCATTATTATGATAGAACTACTGTGATATAACAGAAAGCAAATAAAATCTTAGCTGGTGAACAAGGAAAAGTTATCTATTTATACCATATCAATTTCCTGTTAAATCTTGCACTTAGTGAAAAGCCATAATAAATGGTGTGGCAGGACAAATCATCTGGCTCAGTATGAAATGTTTCTACAACATTTAAAAAAAAAACCCTGCATCGTGTTTTTTTAGTGAATCAGTTTTGTTAGACATCCACCTAGCCATAGGAAAATGATTTTACAGTGTGCTATTTATCTAGTTGAAATTTAAGACATTTCTTCAAGGAAACAACACAGCTACTGTGTAGTTTAATAGACAGAAATGAAAATAACTCGCCAACAGGACGGCTTCTGATTCACACAACAAGACATCTTTATCCAGTAAGTTCTGCATGCGAGCAGCACACCCAAATTAATGAAAACGAATTTACCACGAGGAGTAAGGATCTAGGGTTGGGATGAGAAAGGAGCAAGCGAGACACGGGAAATTTTTGAGGTTGGAACGTGTGTCTGTGAGCATCCCGTAGTCACTAAAGTCAGCCGGGTCTGCAGCTGCCAGGGACCGGGCAAAATAGAATGGCACGCGGGTTAGAAGAAGAAGAAGAAGAAGAAGAAGAAGAAGAAGAAGAAGAAGAAGAGGAACAGAAAATTTTATAGATAAAGAACAAAGTAAGGGGGAGGGATTTTGATTAAGCAAGAAAAGGAAACTCAAGAATTGAATTAGAGGGAGGAGAACGAGAATCAGGGAGGGAGGTGGGGTTGGGTGGGGATGACCGAAGGAAAGAGGAAAACAAGGAAAGTTAAGACAATACTGAACGAATAAAGAAAATCCCTGAGACCGTTGCTTAGGGTGGATGAGGGAGAAGAGCACATCACAGTATCTAAAGAAAAAGCAGCAGCCATTCCAAACTCCACCTTGCCAAACACCGACCCCCGTGAACGCCGCACCCGGCGCCTGGACACCGCCCCCCCTAACCCCCGCGCCGGCATCTGCTCCAGGGATTGCCGCTACTGCCCCTGAGCTTAGCGAAATGCGGTTTTGGAAGGGTCGGTCGGCAGTCTTCTCTAAGAACAGGAGGACGGGTGTAGGGGAACTGTCGAGTTTGCGGCCGAGAAATGATAAAAAGACAGTGCCCTTCCCCAGGACTCCAGCTTGCCCAGGCCTGGGAATCCAGTGGTTTCTCCACAAGTCCCAGGTCCCGAAGCTTCGAGAAATCTCTGCTTCCGGCCTCCGAGCCCCCGGGGACTGGACAGAAAATACTAAGCCTCTTTGAACGGGGCTGAGGGAGACTCTGAACTCTGTGTCTGTAGCCACCAAGCCCGCAAGCGAGCTCGGGGTGTCATCCATGCCCCTTAGTAACCCCCCAAGAAAGGACTGAATCAGTGCCTTGAGGACTGGAATCGGGTTCGCTGAGACCCTCGGCTAGGGTCGGGAGGAGATATCTCTCTGCGCAGGGATGTTGAAATGTAGAACAGCCTAACTCGGGGGTGGGGTGTATGTGCGTGTAAGGAATACCCGTTTAGATGAAACTCCTACTGTAATTCTTGGCCTGTTCTGGGACCTTACGTGGGCCGTAGCGACTGGAAAGACAGCAAAGGGAAGCGGCTTCGCTAGCCTCCTCGCTGCCCTGACCAGAGGGGGCAGCGGCGTTGGGACAAGCGGGTCCAGGGTCGCGCCGGCCCCCCGCACTTGGAAAGGCGCGGGCAGGCGGCGGGTGGAAGCTCTGCGCACCTTCTCCGCGGCTCCCGGGTCCATCTGTGCGTTGAGCATCCCCCGGGCTCTGAGCTCCCCAAAAGGGTCTCCTGCGGAGAGGGCGATCCGGGACGCGTTTTGAGCAGCACCAGGCGCAGGCCCAGGGGTCGCACGACCGATCGAGACCTGGACTCTGCTGTCTGCGGCCTGGGGTTTCTCGCCCATTAGCCATGCTCGGGGACGCTGGGTCCCGCGGGGATCCTGGGGCTGGAGACGCGACCCTGGAGACCTCTGGGGCGACCCCTGTCCGAGGTGACCCGGCCTATGTGGCGCCATAATGGTTGAATGCGTTCGAACCAATCTAACCTCGGCCTCGCCAGAAATAGAAATGATAAGAGGAAGTTCCGCTGCACAGTGGCAAAGAACTCAAACGGTCTAGTTGTTTATTTGCAAAGATCCCCTGGTTCTAGAGCGTGGTGTCGCGCGCTCAGGGTTTCCTCCGAGCCTCCTGTTGCTACAAGAGCCCTCTCCACCACCACCGCCTCTTTTCCCACCTGGCCACTCGGGTTTTGCACCGGGGGCTCAGCCAGAGGGACCAGAGATTCGGGAAGTTAAACGCACCCGATGGGAGAACAGCGTTCTTTCGGGGTTCCATCCCAGTTTTCCGCGAGGGCTGCGTACTTCTCGTTGGGGCTTTCCCTTGGGAAGGTCGTCTCTGATGAGGAGGCGTTCAGCAAATGGTTTGAGCCCCTCTGCGGGACACCCCAGCGTTGTTAACTTTGGGCAGAGTAACTTCTCCCAATCTTTCTTGCGTCATGCGAGGTGTGGGAGAAACACCACCCCGATGTGAAATGAATTTGGAAACTTTTAAGCGCCATCCAAAAGGGCTTAAAACTGACCACTAATTAATATGGTCGTCGTCTTCTTAAATTTTTTTTTTTTTTTTTTTTTTTTTTTTTACTGTAGGGGCAATTCTCTGACTCTCTGAGGCGTCTCTAAAGCTTTATTGAGTTTTCCCCTTATTTGGGAATCTCCATTACCTATCCCCCCTCCTCTGTCCCTTAAAGAAAGTTACTTTTCATTTCCTTCTCCAAACTCTGGATACGGTTAGGACTGTTCGCCCCAGACCCTGCCCATTAAGGCCAGCTCGGGACACTTTCAAGGTCGTCATTCCCGCTGGGCCGTGCTGCGGGGACCCCACCCAGTCCGCTGGGCCGGCTCCCTCTCCCGGGCTGCGCGCCCGCACTGCGGCCCTGGGCTCCCGCCCCGCGCGCCGGACTCGGGCGCCCAGATTTGGAACTCGGCAGTTCTCGTTTCCTTTTCATTTCGCCGACAGCCTTAAGGCTGCTGCTCCCTTCCCTTCCCTCCCCTGTCCATTCCCACCCTCCGCCGGAGCCTGACGCCGCCTGGTTTATTGACCTTAGATCGGCTTCGGGGCTTTATCAGGCTCGGCCGAGCGCCCCGCGGCGCACGACCCCCCGCCCCCCAGAGGCGCGGTGGGAGCCCTTCTTAAGCTTTTCTAGAAACCTCTCCTTCCCGCCCTATTCCGACTCCGCTCCCAGAACCTACAGAAAAATCGTCTGAATTCTCGTGATCCTGCAGAGAACCGAGGCAGAGCCTTGAGGCCCACGCACATGTTCCTGTGTCGCCCCTTTATCTAGATAAGGCAGGTGAAAGTGCTTCCCTCCCTCCCAATTATTCGGATAATTGTCTCGAATCTCCACTTGGTGCTGTGTTTAGACAGTTGGAGATTGATCGTTTGAATTTCTTCAGTATCTGTCCTACCTCAGCCCTCAATGCCCTCTTCTCTCCTGTCCCCAGCCCTAAAACATCTCCGGGCTTACACATACAAACTATAATTTTACATCCTATAAATCACTTGGCAAATATAACTAGGCATTAGAAAGTCATTTGAAATGGATATTTTATTGGGCTTGAGAAATAGAACAGGGATAAAGAGCAACTTATTACCATTTCCTCAATACCAACCACACAAAACTGTCTTAAAGCCCCCCCCCATTGAACTGGCCAGTGCAAAATCACTTTCACAGACAAATTCTTTAGAAGACAGAGGAAATGTCTACCTCGCTAAAAATGAACTGCAATGTATTCTGTAAAAAAAAGTTCATAGATGAGGACTTTCAACTCTCCTTTTAACTCTAGGCCGATTTATCCGAATAAGACTAATAGAAACAAAACACTTATCACTACTACTAATAAAAAAGCCAAACCAATTTTGTGATGATAGGTCGTGGGATTCTAGCAGCCTTTCACAGTAAGGTTTTCCCTTATTTTCAGATCGGCACTTCCTTAATCTTGTCCAGCTAAAGACCTTTCAATTTCCTTTAATTTTGGCGAATATGCAGAAGAGTGAGAATGTCTGCATGGAGGGGGGGGACGAGGAGGGACGGGGCGGGGGGAACAGGAGCTGGGCAGGAGAAAGATAAGTAAAGCAGACTAGTGTAAGTTTTGAGAACAGCTTTTGAATTCATCCTGCTGGAAGCAAGGCTTCGGGAGAGGGGAAACATACCAGAAGGAGCAATTTTCCATTCTCTGCTAATATTTGTAGTAAGTGCACAGACACCAAGAAACTTTGCACTAAATTCTACCCAATTCCAAAAGAGCACTTGCTTGGTCCTCCTAAGGCTACAGAGTTAAAATAGGCCATTGTCTGTTTTCAACCTTTGGGCAAGGGGAGGAAGCTCCAACAACTGGTTGGTTTCCAACTCTCCCAGAGCCTTAGCTGTTCAGTAGCGCTTCACTGTGGACTCCCGGTCTTCTCATTCATCACCTGTGTCTTCTCAAAGCTTCTCCTCTGTCTTTACCTTTGTCTCTCCTTTTCTTTTGGACGCAGCCCTTTTCTCAGCTGCAAATAAGATTCAAAGCTCATTTGCCCCAACTCTGGATTTAGAGGAAGCAGAGGTAATTTTGACTTGGGTGCAAAGGCATATGCAAGCAAGCTCTTCAAAGCATGAAGTGGGCTTGCAAAGCCCACCTCTCCTCCTCCTTCTCATCACATGCCTGGCTCTAGAATAAATGAAAAATTAAACCCTACACCTAGCCTGGCTGACCCTTGGCCTGTAAATAGGCAAAGAAAAATATCAGATCCTGAAGGCCATGAGGCCTATTCACTAACTCACCAATAGAGCCAACAGGAAACACTGGTGAGACTTTCTGGCCTGAAAGCATACCAGGCAGGTCTGACATGTGTCAGGAAGGCTTTTCCTAAGGTTTCTCAGGGTGTTCTCAAGACTGAACCTCAGCAGCATGGCCCCCTGGGGGGAAAGCCAAGTGATCTGGGTGTGTTGAAGGGAGCAAAGGCAAGAAGGCCCAGGGGCACCTGGTCAGATCCATTTGATTTTTTGTGAGGTATGTATTTATCTACTTTTTCTTAGGAGACTGACCATCACCATCGATTTCTGATTGTTGGAGTGGGAGGCTGAACCCGGAAATAGAGAAACTAAAATGCTACCAAGTTGTGAGAAAGAGAAACAGAAAAAGTGGGAAAGGAAGCCTTGCCTCCGTGGTTTGGCCTGCCAAGAATCTCCTCCTTTCTTCCTGTCCTCAAAGGTCTGAGCGCCTCTTGCTCATCCTCAGTCACTCACTGGTAGGTCCTTTCCCTCCCCCTTTCCCTCACCTCCCCTCTCCCCACAGTCTCCGACTCAGAGCTCCCACCGAATTTCTACTCCTTCCGCCCGGTGCCTCCCGGCCCTCCTGGCTTCCTGCTGGCGCCCTGCATCTCCCTCTCGGCCCAGACAGAGGGTCCCCAGGAAGGCCAGGAAAGGACTCACCCACGGTGGGAGCGGTGTCCTTGCAGCTCCCCCTGGCCGGGTGCAACGCAGACTCTCAGGGACGGTCTCCGTCCCTCAGTCTTAGGGATTCCAGGCTGCTCTCAGCAGGGTAGGAGGGAGGCGTTGTGAGCTGCGTCTCTGGCTCCCTCGGAGCTCCCAGCTTTCCCCTCGGAATTAGATAACAGAAAAAATAGATAAGAGAAGTGGTTCATTAATTCAGCAAGCATTTTTTTTTTTTTTTGGGTATGTGTACAAGTGGAAGGAAACCCTGTTAGGGAATGTAGCCCTAGTTGGACATTTTTTTAAAAAGTCAATGTTCACAAGTTTCCAGAGATGCTTCCGGAAGGTCACTCAGAACCGAAGGAATCACCATTTGTGGGGAAAAGTGCTGACTTCACAGCAGGAGGCTTCTCCACCCCAAGTCTCTCTCAGAGGCTCGTCATGCCTTTCTGAGGAGTGGGGCTGGCTGCTTCACATTACCTGCTTAGATGCCGTCCTCTGAGGGTCGAAATCACAGTAACCGCAGCATTGCCTTTCCTACTACGGCAGTACAAAGTAACAGATTTTTTTTTCAAAGCACTTGTTTACGTAGTATTTCCTGGGCTCCTCGCAACAGGAGCAGGTCGGCAGATCCTCTAACAGATGAGAGAATTGAGACAATGGAGCTCAGAGCGGTTAGAAATGGCCCGTGGCCCAGTCACACAGCAAGGAAGGGGTAAGTGATGAATTGATTCCTCATCTAGCCATAAAGAAATCACTGGATTCTTAGAGTAGGAAGATACCTCAGAATTCCACTCTCCTACGCAGAGCAGGAACCCCCGGTGAAGTGCCTCATTGTCTGTACACTGTTTGAATACTCCCGGTACGGGGAGCTCATCACGCTACATTGCATGGAGGTACAGCTCTCCTAGCCACCACACTTCCGTGTCCCCCAGATGACCCAGGGTTGCGGGGCTGTGCCAGGCACACAGGAAGAAACAGGGAGCGGCCGCTGTGGCCTGATTGGAGGCATCAGGCAAATGAGGGCAGAACGCTACCCTCTCACACCAGGCACGATTTAGGGTGAGTCTCATCGGTGGAGTCGGTATCTCCCACAGGCAGTTCCTAATACGAGAAAGGAGAAACACAACCCCTTTATATTTTAACCTATTTCCCACTTCCCAGAATCCTTACAACAGCCTCCCTGCAAAGTGATTAGAGAATGTGTAAGTGATGACTTTTTTTCCACAGAAAAGGGAGGCGAACTGCCAGAAATCAAAGAGCAAGTGCATGGTGGAAAAGAAAGGAGAGGGATGAAGGCCTGGGGAAAAAGGGGAAACATAAGAGAAAATTGAATATTTTCCCTTCTCAGAATTTTCAGTTACGAATGTTTTTGTAAGTGATGAATAAGGTGTCTATTATTGTTATCTGCCTTTATACTCTTCCCCCGCCAAATAGCTTGTAGAAACTACACTACAGGAAGATTTTAGTGTAAGACTCCTTGTGGTGTCAGATCATTAAAATTCCTAAAGAGTGAGCTGAACAGTATAAGGCCTAGATGCAGAAGCTTGGGCCCACCTTCTTTCTCCAGGGGCGGGGTGTCTGTTATTTCACGAGAGGACTGCCTTGTTCCCACGTGGCTTCCCTTTATGAACTTTAAAAAAATTATTATGGTAAAATATATATAACATAAAATTTGCCATGGGAACCGTTTTTAAGTATACGTCCTCTTCCCCAGCTGAAACTCTGTCCTCATTGAACACTAACTCCCCATTCCCCCTCCCCCAGCCCCTGGCAGCCCCCATTCTCCTGTCTGTTTCTATGAATTTGACTATTCTAGGTACTTCATATAAGTGGAATCATATAACTTATTTCGTTTGATATAATGTCTTCAAGGTTCATCTGTGTTGTAGCATGTGCCAGAATTTTCTTCCCTTTTTAAAGGCTGAATAATATTCCATTATATGGATAGACCACTTTTGTTGACCCATTCATCCATGGATGGACATTTTGGCTATTGTGAATAATGTTGCTCTGAGCATGGGTATGCAAATACTTGCTTTCAATTCTTTTGGGTATATCATCAGAAGTGAAATTGCTGGATCATTAAACAGTCTATGTTTAATCTTTGGAGGAACCTCTATACTGTTTTCCACTCCTTATGGAGTTCTGATCTAAAATTTGGAGAGGAGGTCTCCATCCTTCTAAGTAGCAAAGACCTGGGAGCAGCAACTTCCACTTATCCTAGTTAAGGTTCTGTCCAGGGGCAGAATGTCCTGCCTGCTCAGAAGTTCATCAAAGAGAATGATTTTACAGTACGGAAGGTCATAGTGCATGAGGTTCTCTTGTGAATTACAAGTGGAGCAGAGAGAACACTCACCTCTTTGCTAAAAGATTAAGGGATGTAACTTCTGGCATCAAGTACCTGGGTTGGAATTCCAGCTCTGACATCTTTTTTTTTTTTTTAAGATTTATTTATTTATTTATTTATTTGACAGAGATAGAGACAGCCAGCGAGAGAGGGAACACAAGCAGGGGGAGTGGGAGAGGAAGAAGCAGGCTTTCAGCAGAGGAGCCTGATGTGGGGCTCGATCCCAGAATGCCGGGATCACGCCCTGAGCCGAAGGCAGACGCTTAACGACTGAGCCACCCAGAAGCCCCAAGCTCTGACATCTTTTTGCCTCAGTCTACTACATGCGACCACAAGAACCTGGGAGCCTCACAACGCAACTGCCAAGGCTAGCAATGTCCAGGAAAGAAATGCAAGCTATAGATTGCACATTTTGTGTGTGTGTGTGTGTGTGTGTGTGTGTGTGTTCAGGAATTTAAAAAAGAAAATAAATTAAAAAATAAATAAAATAAAAATAATCATGGGAGAGTTAATGAAACTTCACATGTTTTCATTTCTCCCTCCATTTCTGAATTTTTTGTGAGGTGGAGGGAAGCCCATTTTGTCCTCTGTGGTTTTAAACTTTCCAGAGCTTTTTATATATTTTGGGGAACCTGAAATTTCACCATCCTGCGGCCTAGCCTGGGGCTCTATCCATCTGGTCCAGGCTAGCGCCAGCCTTTCCTGGAAGAAACAGGAGTCCTTGGCCCCTCACTGCCCAGAATGGTGAAGGATCACATGGTGAGACAGGGCCAGGGAAGCCAGCTGTGCTTTGGGCTCAGAGTTAGCAAAGCCTCCTGCCAGGTACTCCCTGGTGTGCTCACCTGGCAAAGGGCTGAATATCATACATGCTCACGTGCTTGTCCTATTCAGTCAGAAGGTAACACCCAGAGATGAAGACGATGGAACTGCTGATAAAAGCAGCCAGAACTCTCTAAAAATCGCTCAAGACCCACACCAGGGAGAGAGCCTGAGACAGATTTTCGGAGGATCTGAGGAACACCTGTTTTTAGATCTGCTTTCCCTATTCCTTAAAACACACATACACACACACACACACACAGACACACACACATACACATGCAGAGTTTTTATTAGTTTTTTTATTATCAAAGTCTTACATATTTATTACTAAAATTAAAAGTCCTGTAGAAGGTAGAAAGTGACAGTCTTTCTTACCACCTGCCCCTCTCGTCTCACCAAATAACTCCTAAATTCTGACTTCCCTTATGAAGACTGTCCTTTCTCTGAGGTGTTGACATTGAACATATGATGAAGAGACAGTCTCCAGAAATTATATTTCTTCCTCTTGCATGAATAAATTAATTAACATCTTTAAGCCTCAGTTTTCAAATCTGTAAAATGGGCATGATAACCATTCTTATCTTGTAGGGTTCTTATGAAAGTTAAATGAGATGGGAGTCAGTTAGTGTGAAGTCTGGCGTTAAAATGAATGAATGAATGAATGAATGAACAAATGACTGAATGAATAAGCTGTTATTAATATTATTAGCTGTGGGCAGAAGAGGAGGCTTGCATTTGGCCCAGTGACCCTACTCTGGCCACCTGTGCCAACCTGTGTCCAGGCAGGAAATCTATGGACAGTTGCCTGGCAAGTGTTGACCAGCTGTCCAAGAACGCTTCCAGGCTCAGGAGCTCATGGCTGTACTATGCTTAGCAGGTAGTTCCTCCTATTGTGGTGACATTACAGCTGGTAAGTGTCTCCTTGGGACCAGGATTTGGGCCTGGGTCTTTAAAAGATCTCATTGACTCTAGAAGTACCTGAATCCCTGTGGCATGGGCAGAGGTGAGGACAATGGGAAAACAAGTGGTCTGTGGGGCTAAGTTCTGACTTAATTGCATTTCCACCCTGTTCTGACCTCTCTCTCTTCTCTAGCCTGTCCGTTTCCAATTTTTTAAAATTGAGATATAACTCACGTATCATAAAATTCACTCTTACAAAATGTACCATTCAGTGGTTTTTAGTATATTCACAAGGTTGTGCAACCATCACCACTATCTAAATCCAGAACAGTCCCATCACCCCGACTGCAATTTGACTGGATTCACCAGATGTTTACTGGAAGTTTCTTTCTTTCTTTCTTTCTTTTTTTTTTTTAAAGATTTTATTTATTTATTTGACAGAGAGAGAGACAGCCAGCGAGAGAGGGAACACAAGCAGGGAGAGTGAGAGAGGAAGATGCAGGCTCCTAGCAGAGAAGCCTGATGTGGGGCTCGATCCCAGAACGCTGGGATCATGCCCTGAGCCGAAGGCAGACGCTTAACGACTGAGCCACCCAGGCGGCCCTGGAAGTTTCTTAAATAAGATCCCAGGCTCTCTGGTTAGAGCTGCCCTTGGGGTTTTATTAGCCTCACTTCATTCTAGCTTGGTCTGTGTCTGCACCCTCAGTCTCCCCCCTCTTGTCCTGCACATCCACTTGATGAGCCAGGTCGCTTTGAATGGCGACCATTCCTTGGGTTCTCATCATGTACCAAGCATGATGCTGAGCACTTCGTGTGCATTTTCTCTTACCCTTTTATCTAACTCCACAGAAGGGCCTTGAGCCCAGGGCTGCTAGCTTCAACCCTGATATTCTTCTTGCTGTGCCAGCGGACTCTGAACCACTCATTGGGCCCTTCCTCAAGGATGTTCTCCTCATGCTCTCTGCTAGATAATACTTGTGTAGCAGTTTACAGGTTGGCAAGCATTCACCTCTGTTCTCTCATGTGACCCATTAACCTATGTTTTCAAGAGCCAAAATGCTTTCCTTCTTGGAAACTAGATCCCCCTTCCCCCACTAGATCTACCAGATTCCAGGCCCTCGGTCACGTCCAAGACCAGTGCAGCATTTTGTTATTCTCACTTTACCAGCATCCTACTCAGATCAGTCTTTTCATAAAGTTGGGGTTCAATGTACATATTTGCAAGCTCCTATCTCTTGTGGTATATAAATTGCACGTTTGGGTTTGTCTTGTTTCTCTTTATGGAACAGAAAGTCTGCAGGGGTAGGACTGTCTGAAAATTCCTTTTTTAAGGGCAGAGAGAACTTTTATGGAGGGCTAGTCCCAGCACTTGGCCTCTTTCATCCCTTCTTCAAGTGGCGAATCCTCTTTCCTACAGGACATCTGTTTATTCTGGCTTAGTTGGAACAAGTGTCCCAAGTTGGCCAATTCTAAGAGCGCTCAGAGTTTTCCTGAGACTTTCCAGCCAGAGCTAATGATGAAAAAGCCATCTGTGTCTTGGGCTTCCAAAGTTGGTGGAATGTGCATCTTCAAGCTCCACACATGGAAGAGGGTCTGCTAGGTAATGAGGACCCTGATGACATATTTTGAACCTCTAGATTCAGCTACACCTTTACTAAGCAGACATGAAGTTTTTTTAGACACTTGCAATGGGAAGAGTACCAACATAGGGCTGCACACATAGAATAATCTGGAATTCCATTGACTGGCTGGCCTGTATAAACGGGGAAGCTGTGGAATTGAAGAAACTGAATTTCCGTTTTTTTCATGGTTTGACAATCTCTATCAAATTCCAAGTGATCAAGCCTCCCTTGACATTACATACTTTAAAAGGAAGACAGTGCCATCACTATTCTCATCCTTGACCATCCTCCATAGTTCATTAAAAGAGATGTGTGCAATTAAAATAGAGGAGGGGCGCCTGGGTGGCTCAGTCTGTTAAGTGTCTGCCTTTAGCTCAGCTCATGGTCCCAGGGTCGTGGGATGGAGCCCCACATCAGGCTCCCTGCTCAGCGGGGAGTCTGTTTCTCCCTCTACCCTTCCCCCTGCTCTTGATCTCTCTTTTTCACTCTCTCTCTCAGATAAATAAATAAAATCTTTTTTAAAAAATGAAATAAAATAGAGGAAAGGACTCATTGTAACCCAAATATTCTTCCCTTTACAGGCCTTATTCATAGGAAAGTCTCTTGGCTGCTAATACACCACTGAATATATACAATAATATAATGTTTTAACATAATAAGATTATATGTATTCACAGAAAGATGAAAAGACAGTACAGAGATGTTCCTTGTACTCTACTCAGTTTCCCTCAATGATTACATCCCACGTGAGTATAGTACGATATCAAAACAAGGAAGCTGACAGTGTGTGTGTATAGTTTTGTGTCATTTTATGGTACGTAGATTCAAGTAACCCTCACTACAGTTAGGATACAGAACTATTCCATCATCATGAAGACCCCCTCCCCCTTGTAGTACTGCTCCTTTCTAGTCACACCCAACCCCCTCCCTAACCCCTGGCCACCACCAATTTTCTCCATCTCTGTAATTCAGTTATTTTGAGAACGTAGTATAAATAGAATCATACAGTATATGACCTTGTGAGATTGGCTTTTTGAAATCAGCATAATGTCCTTGAGACTCATCCAAGTTGTTGCATGTATCATTAGTTCATTTCATTGCTGAGTAGAATCCCATAGCACGGATGCACCACTGTTTATCTAGCCATTAACCCACCGAGGGACATTTTGGCTGTTTCCACTTCTTGGCAGTTACAAATGAAGCTGCTAAAAGTACTTGTGTACAGGTTTTTGTGTGAACACGTTTTTGTTTCTCTGGGATGAATGCCCAGGAGTGTGATTACTGCATCACATGGTAATTGTGTGTTAGGTTTTGTAAGAAACTGCCAAACTGTCTTCCAGAGTGGCAGTACCATTTTATATTCCACCAGCAATGTGTGAGAGATCCAGTTTTTCCACATCCTTGTCAGTATGTAGTATCTCACTATTGTTAATTTAAGCTATTCTGATAGGTGTGCAGTGATATTTATCACGGTCTTAATTTTCATTTTCCTGATGGCTAGTGATGTTTCTTGAAAATCTTTTCGTGTGCTTATTTGCAGTTGTATATTCTCCTCAGTGAAACGTCTCTTCGTGTCTTTTGCCCATTTTCTAACTGGGCTGTTTATTTTTTCCCCATTGAGTTTGAGTGTTCTTTATAGATTCTAGATATGAATCTTTTGTCAGATATGTGACTTGCAAATAAGTTCTTCCTGTCTCTGACTTGTTTTTTATTTTATTTATTTTAAAAGATTTTATTTGTTTTGAGAGAGAGCGAGAGAGAGAGAGAGAGAGAGAGAGTGAGGGCTCATGTGCGAGCAAGGGGGAGGGGCAAAGGGAGAGGGAGAATCTGACTCCCTGCGGAGCAGGGAGCTCTTCACAATGTGGGGCTTGATTCCCAGACACTGGGATCATGACCTGAACCCAAGGCAGATGCTTAACTAACTGAACCACTCAGGCGCCCCTCTAACTTATCTTTTAATCTTTTTTTTTTTTTTTTAGTTTTTTATTTTTAAGTAATCTCTACACCCAATGTGGGGCTCAAACTCACAACTCCGAAATCAAGAGTTGCATGCTCCACTGACTGAGCCAGTCAGATGCTCCTGTCTTTTAATCTTCTTAAGAAGGTCTTTCACTGAGAAAAGTTTTTAATTTTTATAAAACTCAATTTGTTAATTTTTCTTTTATGGATCATAATTTTGGTGTGATGTCTAAGAAGCCTTTGCCAAATCCTAGGTTCTGCATATTTTCTGTTATGCTTTCTTCTAGAAGTTTTATACCTATATATTTTACATTTAAATCTATGTTGATTCATTTTGAGTTAGTTTTGTATAAGGTATGAGTTAGTTCAAAGTTTATTTATTTGTTTTACCTATGAATATCCTGTTGCTTCAGCACCATTTGTTGAAAAACTATCCTTCCCTCACGGAATCATGCACTTGTCAAAAATCAGCTGGTTGTGCTTGTATGGGTCTATTTCTGGGTTCTCCATTCTGTTTCATTGGTTTTGTATTTATTTCTTTAAAAATACTACACTGTCTTGATTACTATAGCTATATCGTAAGTCTTAAAATCAAGTGAAGTGATTTCTCCTACTTTATTCTGCTTTTTCAAAGTTATTTTAACTGTTCTAAATCTTTTGCCTACCTACATAAACCTTAAAATAATCTTGTCTGTAGTTACAAAAAGTCTTACTGAGATTTTCACAAGAATTGCATTAAACCTAAGTACAAATTTTGAGAGAATCGGCATACGTTGAGTCTTCCAGTCCATGAACATGGTATATCTATTTATTTAACTCTTATTTCTTTCACCAGTGTTTTGTAACTTTTGGTATATAGTCCTATACATGTTTTATTAGATTTACTCTTAAGTATTTATTTTTTTGAGCAGTTGTATATAATACTGTACTTTCAATTTTGGTGTTCTCATGTTCATTGTAGCATATATAAAAATATAATTGTTGATCTTGTGTCCTGTAACCTTGCTGAACTCATTTTTTTTAGTTCTAGAAATTTATTTTTGTAGATTCCTTGGGGTTTTCTATGTAGATGATCATGTCTTTTACAAATAGGCATACTTTTGTTTCTTCCTTTCTGATCTGCATTCCTTTTATTTTATTTATTTGCCTTATTGTTCTGGCTAGACCTTCTAGTACTATGTTGAACAGAAGCGGTGAGAGTGGATATCCTTGTCTTATTCTCAGTCTTAAGGAGAAAGCATTCAGTCTTTCACCATTAAGTATAATGTTCACTATAGGTCTTTTGTAAATGATCTTTATCAAATTGAGGAAATTCTCCTCTACTCTTGGTTTTTAGAGAGTTTTATTTGTGAATGGGTGTCAAGTTTTGTCAAAAGCTTTTTTTCTGTACCAATTAATATGATGATATTATTTATCTTTTTGTGCTTATTAATGTGGTGGATTACACTGATTGATTTTCAAATATTGAGCCAGCTGTGCATCCTTGGAATAAATCTCACTGGTAATTCTTTTTATATATTGCTGTATTCTATTTAGGAAAAATTTTAAAAAAGATTTTATTTATTTATTTGGCAGAGAGAGACAGTGAGAGAGGGAACACAAGCAAGGGGAGTGTGAGAGGGATAAGCAGGCCCCCCGCCGAGCAGGGAGCCCCATGTGGGGCTTGATCCCAGGATCCTGGGATGGTGACCTGAGCTGAAGGCAAATGCTTAACAGCTGAGCCACCCAGGGGCCCCTATTTAGCAATACTTTGTTGAGGATTTTGCATTTATATAAATGAAGGATATTGGTCTGTAATGTTCTTTTTGTGTATTTCTTAGTGTTGTTTTGATATCAGGG
This sequence comes from Ursus americanus, assembly GCF_024610735.1. Lineage (NCBI taxonomy): Eukaryota > Metazoa > Chordata > Mammalia > Carnivora > Ursidae > Ursus > Ursus americanus. Next base: position 61,589,314 of record NC_142139.1, read on the forward strand.
TAATACTAGCATTATAAAATACATTGGGAAATGTTTCCTTCATTTCTATTTTTAGGAAGAGATTGTGTAGAATTGGTGTTATTTCTTCACATTTATCATTTTTGGTAGAATTATCCAATAAAATAATCCGGGCCTGGATATTTCCTTTTTGGGTATTTAAACTACAAATGTAATATTCTTAAGACTTATAGGGCTATTCAAATGATCTACTTCATATTAAGCAAGTTGTGGTAGTTTGTTTTTTGGGGAATTGGTCCAGTTCATCTAAATTGTCAAATGTGTGTGTAAAATGGATTGTAGTATTCACTTTTTGTCTGATGATGTCTGTAGGGTCTGAAATAATATTCCTTGTTCCATTTCTTAGCTTGGCAATTTGTATCTTCACCTCCTTTTAAAATTTTCAATTTTGTTAGAGTTTTGTCAATTTTACTGATCTTTTCAAAGAACCAGCTTTTTTATTCCATTCATTTTTTTCTCTCTTATTTTTTTTTGTTTTCAAATTCCATTGGTATCTATTCTTGCCTTCATAATTTCCTTCCTTCGATTTGCTTTGCATTTATTTCACTGATTCTAGCTTCTTGAGGTGGGAGCTTAGATTATTTGAGAGCTTTTTCTCCTTTTAGCTACAAAGGCTTAGTGTTATAAATTTCTTTCTTAGCACTGCATTAGCTATGCCCATCCAAATTTTTCTTAAAAAAATTATATCCTTCTTTACAGATTGGAAAACTAAGTCAAAACAAGAATTCAAGGCACACAACTAGCCAGTGGCAGAGAAACCTCTGTCTCTAGGACTAGTTATTTCTTCTATATTCTGCAGCTTGCCTTGTAATTTTATTTATTTTATTTTACCACAGTGCTTTTTTTTCTTTTTTTAAATTTTTAAAAATTGAAGTATAATTAGCATACCGTATTACATTAGTTTAAGGTGAACAATATAGTGATTCACAATTCTATATATTACTCAGGGCTCATCAAGATAAGTGTACTCTTTTTTTTTTATTATTAGTTTCAGAGGTAAAATTTAGTGATCCATCAGTTGCATATAACACCCAGTGCTCATTACATCAAGTGCCTTCCTTAATGCCCATCACCCCATTATCCCTTCCTCCCACCCACCTCCCCTCTAGCAACCCTCAGTTTATTTCCTAGAATTCAGTGGCTTTTATAGTTTGCCTCCCTCTCAGTGCTTTTTAAAAACATTGAGATATAATTGAGATATAATATGTTAGTTTCAGGTGAACAATGTAAGGACTTGATATTTGTATAGATTGTGAAGTGATCACCATAAATAAGTCTAGTTAACATCTGTCACCATACACAGCTACAATTTTTTTCTTGTGATGACAACTTTTAAGATTTACTCTCTTAGCAACTTTTCAAATATGCAGTACAGTATTATTAGTGATAGTCGCCATGCCGTACATTACATCCCATGAATTATTTATTTATAACCAAAAATTTGTACCTTTTGACTCTCTCCACTCATTTTGCCCACCCCTCATCTCCCACCTCTGGCAACCACCAATCTGTTCTTGTATCTATGAGTTCATTAAAAAAAATCCACATATAAGTGAGATTATATGGCATTATCTTTCACTTAAAATAATGCCCTCAAGTTATCATCCATGTTGTCATAGATGGTAAGATTTCATTCTTTTTTATGGCTGAGTAATATTCCATGGTGTATATACCATACCTTCTTTATCCATTCTTCTGTTGGTGGACACAGGTTGTTTCCATGTTTTGACTATTATAAATAATGCTGCAATGAACATGGGATTGCATGTATCTCATTGAATTAGTATTTTCATCCTTCAAATTTTTTATGTTTTATTTTCATTAAGTTTTATATATTTTATGATTTTCCTTGAAACTTCCTCTTTGAACCATGGATTATTTAGAAATGTATTGCTTAGTTTCCAAGTATATAGAGATTTTCCGGTTATTTTTTCTGCTATTGATATCTTGTTTTTATTTCATTGTGGTCAAAGAACACATCCTGTATGATTTTAAATCTTTTAAATTTGTTGAAGTTTGTCTTATGAGCCAGGATATGGTCTATATCAGTTCCATGGACATTTGAAAAAAATATGTATTTTGCTGTTGTTGGGTGGAATGTTGTGTAAATGTTGATCATATCTTGTTGGTTGATGGCATTCTTACAATGTTTTTAAAAGGTCTCTTTGTATAATTTTTTTAGTAGGTGCATAAGTATTGCATTATATGTACATAACTTTTCACTATCTATTGGTATCAACATTTTACCAGTTTGAGTGAAATGTAGAAACCTTACTTCCCTTTATGTTCCTTTACTATCTCCCATTTATAGTATAATTGTCTTAAGTATTTCCTCTACATACACTGAGAACCAACCATATTAATGTTATAATTGTTGCTTCAACTGCTAAATATAATTCTAAACATTCAAAGAGAAGGAAAATCTATTGTATTTACCCCTATTTTCCTATTTGTGCTGTTCTTTCTTCTTTCCTGATGTTCCAAGACTTTTTTGTTGTTGTTGTTCTGTTTAGAGGACTTCCTTTAGCCGTTCTTTTAATGTAGATCTTTGGCAAAAAATTCTATTAGTTTTCCTTCATTTGAGAATGCTTTGATTTACCCTCACTCCTGATGGATATTTTTGCTGAATATAGAATTCTGACTTAACAATATTTTCTCTTACTGTTTAGAAAATATTATGCCACTTTCTTCTGGCCCCCATGATTTCTGTTGAGAAATATGCCATCATTCTAATTGTTTTTCCCCACAAAGTAGGGTGTCATTCTTCTCTCACTGCTTTCAAGACTTTGTTCTTTGTCTTTATTTTTCCAAAGGTTAACTTTGACATGAATATCTTGAAACTTATCCTGTTTTGAGGGTCACTCAGTTTTTTGAATTATGTCTTTTGCCAAATTTGGAAATTTTCAGTCTTTTTTTTTAAATACCTTTTTAGCCTTGCTCTCTCCTCCTCTCTTCCTGAGACTTCCAGTGACATAGATGTTATTTTTTTTGTTATTGTCTCATCATCTCTGAGATTCTCTTCATTTTTTAAGTCTATTTTCTCTCATTGTTCAGATTGGGCAATAATTTCTACTGTTCTATTTTCTTTCTTTCTTTTTTTTTAAGATTTAATTTTATGTACTCTCTACACCCAACGTGGGGCTCGGACCCACAACCCTGAGATCAAGAGTTGCGCACTCCACTGACCGAGCTAGCCAGGTGTCCCTACTGTTCTATTTTCAAGTTCACCGAGTCTTACTTTAGTCCCCTCCATTCTGCTGCTGAATCCATCCACTGAATTTTTAACTTTGGTTACTGTATTTTTTAGTTCTAAATTTCCACTGGTTCTTCTTTACTTGCCCTTATTTGCTAAGAGTTTCTGCTTTTTCATTTGTTTCAAGTGTGTTTGTAATTGTTTATTGAAACATTTCTATTATGGCTGTTATAAAATCTTTGTCAGATAATTCTAACGTGTGTCATCTTGGTTGATTGTCTTTCCTTATCAAGATGGATTTTTCCTGGTTCTCCGAGTATAAGGAATGATTTTCAGTTGAAACTTGGACATTTTGCATATTACATTACAAGACTGGATGTTATTTAAATCTTCTGTTATAGTAGGTTTCTGACACTGCTGGAAATCTGGCTCCCCACTATGCCTCTACTGACGCCACTCTGTCTGAGATCATCAGAGGTATGTTGTTACTCTGTGTGGCCTCCACTTATGCAAGAAAAAGGGTGGTCTCATTATTGATGTATGGCAGTGAAAGTCCTGACTCCATGAGGCTACTCTGACACCATTCCAGTTGAGAGTGTGGTTGCTGTGTTGCTACGGGGTGGGGTGATGAGACTAGGTTCCTATGTGATTTTCATTGACAATGCAAAGTGGGGGACTTCACAAAAAACGTTAAACTCTATTGAAGGAGAAGGAAGAGGTGGAATAAATGGAGAAATGTACTATTCTCTTAGATGAGAAAGCTCAATATTGAAAGATACATTGATATTTTAGAACTTCACAAATTTATCTTAACATTTATTTGAAACAATAAAGGGGTAAAACAACCACGAAAGAGAAGTAATCATAGGGGACTTGACCACTAAATGTTAAAATGTATTATAAAACTGTAAGGATAGCAATGAGGCATTGACGTAATAATATTCAGAGAGATCAATGGAACAGAAATAGGTAGTCCAGAAATATACATAGGAGTTTGCTACATTATAAATGTGGCATTTCAGAAAGAACCGGCTATTCAATAAAAGTGCGCAACTTCTAACCATTTGTAAACAAATGTAACCATTTGATGACAAAAGTTATCTCACACCGTATATATAAATTTTAGTTGGATCGAATATATAAAAAAATAAAACCACAAAATTGTAGGAAAAAATACACTGAACATTTATATAATCTCAGGGTAGGAAAGACCAGTCTATGCATGACAGATATATAAAAAGCTCTTACAAATCAGTAAGAACAAGACAAGGCTTTGATACAAAATCAGATGAAGGATATGAATAGACATCTCACACAAAAAAGAAATAAAAATTGCCATACTGAGTCTTAATTACCTGGCAGAGACCAGCGTGGGGGCTGAGATCATGACCTGAGCTGAAATCAAGAGTTAGACACTTAACTGACTGAGCCACCCAGGCGCCCCTAGACTATGCTTTTTGAACAAATAAAATTATCAGATAAAATTATTAAATCATCTGGCCAATAGAGAGTATAGCATTTGGATAGAGTTGCCAGGTAAAATTCAGGACATTTGGGACATACTTAGACTAAAATATGATATGTTTGTCTGAAATTCAAATTTAACTGGGTTTCCTGTGTTTTTATTTACTGAATCGGGCAACACTGAATGTGGAGAGCCCACTACTAGTGTTTTGGGGTCAGTAGATGGGGGCGTGTGTTGATGGGGATGGCATGTAAATGGGGGTGTCCTCATAGTTGGAGGGTATTTAGGGCACTGCATTATGAAAGCACCCTGTTCCAAAATTTGTATTAGTACATTATGACAACCCAGAGTTAAGAATAAATGAGTATTTAATGAAAGTGGCATATGAATTGCATCATGAAGGATGGCGGATTTCTCAGGAATATTATCCAAGTACATAACATAATATGTTGGACATAATCCCTGCCTGCTCCACCTCCTAGTCCCATAATTCCTGTTTTATGATTTGTTTTTCTCAAGTCACTCATGCACACTGATTCACTCATGTCTCAGAGCCTACCTCTATCAAACTGGCCCGTGACTAAGCCAATGGAGGTTGAGTCCACAGACTAACGCACTTGGTGCTTCCAGGCTGAAAGTTCCAGAAGGAGCTGGGCCAGGAGGAGCCATGCTGAGTTGGTGTTTTTCTGGGAGTAAAGTCTCCTCTTAGGAAGGTGAATGAACTCTTTTCTCTCCCTGCTCCACAAGTCACCTTTTCCTGGTCCCTTGGTGGAGAGTGTATCCTCTCCTCTTTGACAGCTTATTGTCATAGGATGATTTGTTCCCAGTTGTTGAATACTGTGACACTTGAAAGTCGCCACCTCATGCCCTCTTCATTAAAAAAACAAAAAACAGGGGCGCCCGGGTGGCTCAGTCATTAAGTGTCTGCCTTCAGCTCAGGGCATGATCCCGGAGTCCTGGGATTGAGCCCTCCATCGGGCTCCTCCTCTGGGAGCCTGCTTCTTTCTCTCCCACTCCCCCTGCTTGTGTTCCCTCTCTCGCTGGCTGTCTCTCTCTCTGTCAAATAAATAAATAAAATCTTAAAAAAAATAAAAATAAAAAAAATAAAAAACCAAAAAACAATAACAAAAAAACCTCGTAAGTACAAACATTGAGATTCAGGTTTCTATCTAAGAAAGGTCTGGAAAGACGCTACAAATTTAAAGCTAGTGAACCTCGGAGAATGGGATTAAGAGATTGGAGACTGAGAGTGCGGTAGTTTTTTTTTTTTATACCTTACTTTTTAAACTTTATACACGTTTGTATTGCATGCAAAAAAACCCCCCATCTTTTTATAAAGAGAATGTAATGATTTCTTGATAGAGCAGTAACAAAGCGGTAAAATTAGAGACCAAATTCTAAACCAAAAGCCACTCCCAGATACAATTATTTTCATTCACTTTGAAATAGTGCGTTTCTCATGCACGCACATGGCACAGCTATAGTTATAAAATGCGTGCTACTTTGTATTCTGCTATGTTGCTCAAAATTTTATCACAGCTGTTTCTCTACATTGCTATAAATTCTAAGAGTCACTAGAGGATGGACTTTGAGTTACCAGTGACTTGCATCACCAACTTGGCTTCCTTGACCAGTGGAGGAAGGGGAGGGGAGTGCTTCTTCTTTTGTTTTTGTTTTCCCTTTTTTTTTTCATCTGGAAAATGAGGCACCGGAAGTAGGTTTTTTCTGGGGTCCCTTCCAGATGTCATCTATTACCTTCATGAAGCACATCATAAATAATGATCCTTTGGATGTAATTCTTTGCAAATCTTTATTTAATCCACCAGCCTTCTTGTTGTAAGATCACTTGGCATAACGCAGCTCGTCTATCTTTATGATAGATACGTGGTGGGAGATACAATTTTCGCTTTCCAAGATGGAGAAACTGAGTCCGGAGGTGTGGGATGATTTACCACAGCGTCGGGCTCTTATCAGGGAGCCCCAGGATTCGGCTTCCCGGTGTCATGGGTGATGGATAGCAGACAACATCTCTGAAGAGCAGACAATACGAGCCAGCTTAGGTATGATTATTAAATAGATCCATCGTGCTCCTGTCATCTCCCTTTTTTCTCCTCTTTAGATTCCAAGTCACTATTTTTCTGTGGCATTGCTTTGGGACATAGTCATGAATGGACCCTTGGAACCAACACACACACACACACGCACGCACGCACACACAGAGGCAATTTGGTCACACCTACGAGGCAGATAAAGCTGAAGCGAGCCTGCAAAAGGATCTGTAGATAAAAAGTCCGGTATCTGGGCAGGTAACACCCAATTACAACAGAGCAGTGTTGACTTACACTTTTCCTTATCGGGGGAATCAGGTATTTGTGTAAATCAGAAAAGGATTTGATGGATACTACTTCATTGGAGTTTCCAGCCAAAGGACAGGTTTGGTTAAACAAAATATATATTCTCCTTATCTACAGTGGCAACTATCATGCAACTCCCTGTCTCCCTTCTACTCCTCCGAGCCTTATAAAAACGAGGGCCTTATCTAGAGTTGGTAAGAGACTAATGTCTAGGAGGTCTGTGCTAAAATCACTTTGACAACGCTGCAACTCAGGCTCAGCTCGAGCCATTCGGGCAGACAGACAATCTTTCCTTATCTCCAATTGTCCTGGCAATAAATGTCTTTTTCTTAAGATGCGTGTTTAGACTACCCCGGGGGGAAAAGAACAGGTACCATCTCGCTTGATGGGAGAAGATCTGGACACTTGCTCTTTGGCGTTCGAGGGCCGTGGTGGGAAAGAGCACAGCTCGGTGGAAGAGGTTGTGGGCCCCCAAGGCCACCAACGCATCTAGAAAGGAGAACACCTGAAACACTGATGAGATGGGCAGCCTTGCTCCGGCAGGGCAGGAAGTCTGAGTTTGGGTAATAAAGACATCGGGACAGACACAGACAGGGGAAGAGGGTCAAAGTGGAGAGAGTGGCTTGCATTAGATCAGATGAAGTTGCTGAGATGTTGGGGCCGCTTCTGGAAAAAGCCGGTGGTCTCTCAGGCTTGGTGTCAGGCAATAGTGGGGGGTGGTGGGCGGACACAGCATGGTGGAGACAGACCCATGTGAAGCTCTGTCTCTGACGTGCTGGGAGGCCTTGAACAAGGCCCCCTCCCTCTCTGGGCTCCAGAATTGGTCTTTTAGGAGCGTGCTCCAGGGTGCCCAGTGCCCCAAGGTGCAGGAAGGCAGCAGCCCGTGCCTGCACTGCTCGGGCTGGAGGCGCGTGGCCCTGGAACTCACACAGGGTGGATAGAGAGCCAGGGAACACTAATCCGCCTTGAGCCTTTTCCACGGATCCAGCTTGAGTTGGCCTTTTCTCTGGCTTCTAGGCGCACTTGGTTTGTGAATACAGGTAATGAGCTTGTCTCGGTGAAAACCCTGGGGCGGCCCAGAGTCACCCCAAGAGCATCATCTCCACCTTTCCCCTAAGAGGGGTGTCTAATTTCATGCTTCAGACGGCCCAGTGACACAGAGACCTCTCTCTTCCTGGGAAAACCGCTTCCGAACTGCGAGGGCTGGTAATTTTTAACTAAGTTCTACGCCCAACGTGGGGCTCGAACTCATCACCCTGAGATCAAGAGTTGCAAGCTCTGCATACTCAACCAGCCAGGCGCCCCTAGTTGTCAAAATTCTTTAGATATCCTGGATATTAACCTCTTATGAGATATAGGATTTGCAAATATTTCTCCCATTTTGTAGGCTCCCTTTGCACTCTGTGGGTTGTGTCCTTGGATGCACAGAAGTTTTAAAGTTTGATGTCGTCCAATTTCTTTTTCTCTTTTGTTGCCTTTGCCTTTAGTACCATCATTTATTAGTTTAAAGCCTCTTCTTTTTGGTCCTGGTAAGGCAATCAGGGCTTAGAACATCAGCCCCGCTTGGAGAGAAAAGATTCTGTCATGTATCTCCACAACATTTACCGCGGTGGACTGGGAGGGACAAGATGGTGACAATCCAGGAGTGCCCTCTCTCCTCAGCCAGCTCAGCCTTATTTCAACAATATGCTGTCATTTTCCATCCCATATCCACAATTTTCTGGAATTTGTGACCTCTTGCTTTCCTGAGAGACACACAGCATAGAGACCACTCTTGTGGACAACTTCAGGGTCCTTATGGTGTTCAGTGGAAGGATTGTGAGAGGTGGGCTGGTCTTGGAGAGCCAGGGACACAGGAACTTTCATGAACACGGGGCCCCAACCAGTGGGGAGAATGGAGGATCATAGCCCTGTGCTCATCCTGGCCCTAGAGCTCCTGGTGTATGCACGTGTGTGCTTGCGTGCGTGAGGGAGAGAGAGGAAGGGAAAGGTTGTAGCTACTTTGTTCCTTCCCCAGGGAGGAGGCAGACCCTTCTGTTTATTTTGGGCCAGAATCTGCCTTTTCCCTTCAAGGCTGACTCTGGTTTGAGAACTCTCTGACCATTTTGTTCAACTTCATATACCAACCTATAATTCATTTTGTTTTTACTATGGAAAATTCTATTTTAACTATGAAATTAATTCACACTCATTGGACAAATTTTGGAAAATATAAATATATATAAGGAGGAAAATAGGAGCCACCTGTAAAACCTCTCTTGAGATGGAGCCTCATTACATTCTGCTGTATTTCTCTCCAGGTTTGATAGAGGGAGAGGTAGGTTGGTATGCAGAAAGATCGTTAGACAGACAGAAATAGCTACATAAGTAGGTGTGTATTTTCATAGTTGATGTCACCCTATATTTCATTCCTTTGCTCTCCCCAAAGCTCCACACCTCCTCCTCTTCCCCTCTCTCAGCTTCTTATCTCATCGAGAAAACAGAAGCCATTCATGTGCTCCTACCCTGACATTTACCCACCTACCTCTCTCACGGCCTGTCTGTGACCCTCCTTCCCATCTGCGTGTGGCCACACTGCCGTTGCTCTTCTGGAAGGCCACTGTGTCCTCTCCTGTGGGCTGGACCCCATTCCTTCCCGATGCTCAAGGGGTGGCTCCCACAAACCTCCCTTCTCTCCTTTGACTCATCTATTCTTTCTCTCCTTCTGGATCATTCCTGCCACCATCAGCCATAGTAGAATAGCTGCCTTCTTTCAAAGCTAAATTCTCTCTTAATTGTCCAGTCTGCTGAAAGCAGGGCATAAACCACACGCATTCTATGAAGAATGAGTAAGTGCATTCAGTTGTAGTGGCAGGTACAATGAGGTTGTGGGAGGTGATTCTGGAAGGGGAGGCTGGTTTCAAGTGCTTTATTCTAGAAAAGACAGGGAATCATTTAGGGTTTCTGAGGAAGGGGGCCATGGAGGCTTCCTGTGTTGGTTTGCTGAGGTCGTCTGGCAGCAGTGAGGAGGGGTGGGGAGAGCCGTTGGGTGGTTGGTGTCCCAGCCCGGGCCAGAGAGGACCAGGTCCCCAGTAACAGAGGTAGCTGTGGAACCCAGGGGAATTGCTTTGCAAGAGACCTGGTGTAGTACGATTTTTTTTTTTAACTTTTTTTATTATATTATGTTGGTCATCATACAGTACATCCCTGTTTTCTGATGCAAACTTCGATGATTCCTTAGTTGCGTATAACACCCAGTGCACCATGCAATATGTGCCCTCCTTACTACCCACCACCAGTCTATCCCATTCCCCCACCCCCTCCCCTCTGAAGCCCTCAGTTTGTTTCCCAGAGTCCATAGCCTTTCATGCTTCATTCCCCCTTCTGATTACCCCCCCTTTCTTTATCCCTTTCTTCCCCTACCGATCTCCCTAGTTCTTATGTTCCATAGATGAGAGAAATCATATGATAATTGTCTTTCTCTGCTTGACTTATTTCACTTAGCATTATCTCCTCCAGTGCCATCCATGTTGCAGCAAATGTTGAGAACTCGTTCTTTCTGATAGCTGAGTAATATTCCATTGTATATATGGACCACAGCTTCTTAATCCAGTCATTTGTTGAAGGGCATCTCGGCTCCTTCCACGATTCAGCTATCGTGGACAATGCTGCTATGAACATTGGGGTGCATATGGCCCTTCTCTTCACTACGTCTGTATCTTTGGGGTAAATACCCAGTAGTGCAATGGCTGGGTCATAGGGTATCTCAATTTTTAACTTTTTAGGGGACCTCCACACTGTTTTCCAGAGTGGCTGCACCAACCGGTATTCCCACCAACAATGTAGGGGAGTCCCATTTCTCCACATCCTCTCCAGCAATTGCTGTTTCCTGCCTTGTTAATTTTTGCCATTCTAACTGGCATAAGGTGGTATCTTAGTGTGGTTTTGATTTGAATTTCCCTGATGGCTAATGATTTTGAACATTTTTTCATGTGTCTGTTGGCCATTTGTATGTCCTCATTGGAAAAGTGTCTGTTCATATCTTCTGCCCATTTTATGATTTGTTTATTTGTTTCTCGCGTATTGAGTTTGAGAAGTACTTTGTAGATCTTGGATACCAGTCTTTTTCTGTAGTGTCATTTGCAAATATATTCTCCCATTCCGTGGGCTGCCTCTTAGTTTTTTTGATTGTTTCCTTGGCTGTGCAGAAGCTTTTTATCTTGATGAAGTCCCACATGTTCATTTTATCTTTTGTTTCTCTTGCCTTTGGAGATGCGTCATTAAAAAGGTTGCTTTGGCCGATGTCGTAGAGGTTGTTGCCTATGTTTTCTTCTAGGATTTTAATGGATTCCTGTCTCACATCGAGGTCTTTCATCCATTTGGAGTTTATCTTTGTGTATGGTGTGAGAAAGTGGTCAAGTTTCATTCTTTTGCATGTAGCTGTCCAATTTTCCCAGCACCATTTATTGAAGAGACTGTCTTTTTTCCACTGGACGTTTTTTTCTGCTTTATCAAAGATTAGTTGTCCAAAGAGCTGAGGGTCCATTTCTGGGTTCTCTATTCTGTTCCATTGGTCTATGTGTCTGTTTTTGTGCCAGTACCATGCTGTCTTTGTGATCACAGCTTTGTAGTACAGCTCGAAATCTGGCATTGTGATGCCCCCAGCTTTGTTTTTCCTTTTCAACAATTCCTTGGAGATTCGGGGCCTTTTCTGTTTCCATACAAATTTAAGGACTATTTGTTCCAGTTCTTTGAAAAATGTCCTCGGTATTTTGATCGGGATAGCATTGAAAGTGTAGATTGCTCTGGGTAGCATGGACATTTTAACTATGTTAATTCTTCCGATCCATGAGCATGGAATATTTTTCCATCTTTTTTGTGTCTTCCTCAATGTCTTTCAAGAGTGATTTATAGTTTCTAGAATAGAGATCCTTTATGTCTCTGGTTAAGTTAATTCCAAGGTAACGTATGGTTTTTGGTGCTATTGTAAATGGGATGGATTCCCTAATTTCTCTTTCTTCAGTCTCATTATTCGTGTATAGAAATGCAACCTATTTCTAAGCATTTATTTTGTATCCTGCCACATTACTGAATTGCTCTATAACTTCTAATAGTTTGGGAGTGGATTCTTTTGGGTTTTCCATATAGAGTATCATGTCATCTGCGAAGAGAGACAGTTTGACTTCTTCTTTGCCGATTTGGATACCTTTTATCCCTTTTTGTTGTCTGATTGCTGTTGCAAGGACTTCTAGTACTATGTTGAATAATAGTGGTGAGAGTGGGCATCCTTGTCGTGTTCCTGATCTTAAGGGAAAGGCTTCCAGCTTTTCCCCATTGAGAATAATATTTGCTGTAGGTTTTTCATAGATGGCTTTTATGATCTTGAGAAGTGTACCATCTATTCCTACACTCTGAAGGGTTTTAATCAGGAAAGGATGCTGTATTTTGTCAAATGCTTTTTCTGCATCTATTGAGAGAATCATATGATTTCTGAATTTTTCTTTCTGGATAAAATCTAAGACACTGATTGATTTGTGAATGTTGAACCACCCTTGCATCCTAGGGATGAATCCCACTTGGTCATGATGGATAATCCTTTTAATGTATAGTTGGATTCTATTAGCCAGGATCTTGTTGAGGATTTTGGCATCCATATTCATTAGGGAACTCGGTCTATAATTCTCCTTTTTGTTGGGGTCTTTGCCTGGTTTGGGGATCAAGGTAATATTGGCCTCATAGAATGAGTTTGGTAGCTTTCCTTCTGTTTCTATTTTTTGAAATAGCTTTAGGAGAATAGGTATTATTTCTTTTTCGAATGTTTGGTAGAATTCCCCAGGAAAACCATCCGGGCCTGGAGTTTTATTTTTTGGAAGATTTTTTATCACTGACTCAATCTCTTCATAATTAATTGGCCTGTTTAAAAAAATCAATTTCTTCCTGTTTCAGTCTTGGTAGTTTATGGGTTTCCAGGAAGGCCTCCATATCTTCCATATTGCTTAATTTATTGGCATAAAGCTGTTGATAAAAGTTTCTAATAATCGTTCCAATTTCATTGGTGTTGGTTGTGACCTCTCCTTTTTCATTCATAATTTTATTAATTTGAGTCCTTCCTCTATTCTTTTGGATAAGTCTTGCCAGTGGTCTGTCAATTTTATTGATTCTCTCAAAGAACCAGCTTCTAGTCCTGTTGATCTGCTCTACTGTACTTCTGGTTTCTAATTCGTTGATTTCTGCTCTCATCTTGGTCAACTGCTTCCTTGTGCGTGGGTTAGGCCTGTCCCTGTGTTGCTGTTCCAGCTTCTTGAGGTGAGAATATAAAAACTGTATTTTAGATTTTTCTATTCTTTTGAGTGAGGCTTGGATGGATATGTATTTCCCCCTTAGGACTGCCTTTGCAGTATCCCAAAGGTTTTGGACCATTGTGTTTTCATTCTCGTTGGTCTCCATAAATTGTTTAAATTGATTTTTGATTTCCTGGTTTATCGAATCATTCCTGAGCAGGATGGTTCTTGTCTCTAAGTGTTTGAGTTTCTTCCAAATTTTTCCTTGTGGTTGAATTCCAATTTCAAAGCGTTGTGGTCTGAGAATATGCAAGGAATAATTTCAGTCTTTTGGTATCAGTTGAGACCTGTTTTGTGTCCCAGAACATGGTGTATTCTTGAGAATGTTCCATGGGCATTAGAATAGAATGAGCATTCTTTGGTTCTGGGGTGTAGTGTTCTATATATATCTATGAGGTCCAGCTCGTTGAGTATGGCATTCAAAGCCTTTGTTCCTTTACTGAGTTTTTGCAAGGGTGTTCTGTCTATTTCTGATAGTGGGGTGTTGAGGTCCCCTACTATTAATGTATTTTTATCTATATGTCTCTTTATTCTGGTTAAGAGTTGGCTTGTGTATCTTGCTGCTTCCCTGTTGGGGGCATATATATTTATTATTGTCATATCCACTTGTTGGCTACATCCTTTAAGAATAATATAGTGCCCTTCTGTGTCTCTAACTATAGTCTTTAGTTTAAAATCCAATCTATCTGATATAAGAATTGCTACCCCAGCTTTCTTTTGAGGTCCATTGGCGTGAAAGATGGTATTCCATCCCTTTACTTTCAGTCTGAATGTATCTTTGGGTTCAAAATGAGTCTCTTGTAGACAGCAAATGGATGGGTCATTTCTTTTTATCCAATCTGCAACCCTGTGGTGTTTTATGGGAGCATTCAGGCCATTTACTTTGAGACTGAGTATTGAGAGATATGATTTTAATGATGCCATGTTGCCAGTAATGTCTTTGTTTCTATAGATTGTGACTTTCTGTTCTGTATCACTCTTGGGGCCTTTTTACCTTTATAGAACCCCCCCTTAATATCTCCTGTAGGGCTGGTTTCGTGGTTATGAAATTGGTCAATGATTGGCGATTCTGGAAGGTCTTTATTTCTCCATCAATTCTGAATGACAGCCTTGCTGGATAAAGGATCCTTGGTTGCATGTTTTTCTCTGAAAGAGCTTTAAAAATGCCCCCCCCAACCCTTTCTCTCATTCCAGGTCTGTGTAGACAGGTCTGACGTAATTCTGATACCTTTGCCTTGGTACGTGAGAGATTTCTTTGCCCTGGCCGTTTTCAATACTGTATCCTTGGATCTAATATTTGTGAATTGCCCTATGACATGACGTGGCGTAGGTTTGTCGTGGTTGAGCTTGGGGGGGTCCTCTCTGCCTCTTGGACATGAATGCTTGTTTCCCTTGCTAGATTAGGGAACTTTTCAGCTACAATTTGTTCAAATATCTCTTCTAGACCTCTGTTTTTCTCCACCCCCTCGGGGATGCCGATGATTCTGACATTGGATCGTTTCATTGAGTCAGTGATCTCCTGTAACCTACATTCGTGGGCATGGATTTTTTTAAGTCCAGATTCTATTTTCGCTTTTTCTTCTACTAACCCATCCTCCAATTCGGTGATACGTTCTTCTGCCTCAGTGACCCTGGCCGTCAGAGCCTCTAGTTTTGACTGCATTTGGCTCATAGAATTTTTAATTTCTGGGGCACCTGGGTGGCACAGCGGTTAAGCGTCTGCCTTTGGCTCAGGGTGTGATCCCGGCGTTATGGGTTCGAGCCCCACATCAGGCTCCTCCGCTATGAGCCTGCTTCTTCCTCTCCCACTCCCCCTGCTTGTGTTCCCTCTCTCGCTGGCTGTCTCTATATCTGTCAAAATAAATAAATAAAATCTTTAAAAAAAAAAGAATTTTTAATTTCTGCCAGATTCGCTCTCATTTCCGCCCTTAGAGATTCTATATTCTCATTAACATTTTCGTTAATACTTTTTTCAAGTCTACACATCATCTTGACCATTGTTACTGTGAATTCCATTTCTGATAATTTGGTTATATCCATATCCATTAGTTCTGTCCAGAGGCCATGGACTCATTGTCTTTTCTTTGCTGGGGGGGATCTTCCCCTTCTGGTCGCTCTGATGAGGAGAGGTTGCGGTGTTGTCCAGAGCCCAAATTATTGACCGGGACCCAGGCCGTGTGCCCTTGTTTTATAGGGATCTTAGGGATGTGGGCTTCTTGATTTTTCAGCCTGCCTTCTGGGGGAGGGGCCTGCCACGCCGATACTCAGGCAACCCTGTTTGGGTAGAGTCTCCGTGTCCCCTGCGAGGCGGGATGGGGATGGGCACACTGTGAGCTGGTATTTCCAGGCTTTTGTTCTCTGGCGGCTTACCCTGGCAGTTTGCTGTGCCTCTTCTGAGAGTCAGAGCAGCAGTGGCTGAATCTCAGCCTCTGTCACAGAACAGAGGGGATCGCGGGCCCTTCACTGATGATCTGGCCACCTTAACTCTGTTTCTGTTGGTGCTGCTCAACCCTTCAGCATCCCAGGATGTGCGCCCCACACCCGGCGTCCCAGCCCTCACTTCCAGGGCCGGTGCGTCTCTGTCCTTTGTGTTTCTAACACCGCCAGCCGCCCCCCCTCCCCCCGCGCTCCTGGTCTCAGTGTGGTTCCAGTGAGCACACCGGAGCTCCATTTCAGTCTGGTGGCGCACGCTCCCGGCTCACGGTCTCAGTCCACTTTCTCACGGGTGCCGGTCCGCGAGTCCGCCCGCTCCCCCTTGCAGGTGGCTACGGCTTCCCAGCAGCCGAGCGGGGCGGCTCCCTCCCCCTTCCGTTTATCTTCCGATATCTGTGCACGGTTTCATGGCTCCCTGCTTCGTACCTCAATACTCAGTGCTGGAGATGTTCATTTGTAGAGATCCAGATGTATCTTCCTGCATCTCAGGCTGATTCCGTGGATGTTCAGGCTGGTCTGGTACCTATCCAGCTCGATTCAGGGGACCAGCTGAAAAAGGGGTCTGCTACTCCTCCGCCATCTTCCCAACCCTCCTCTAGTACGAATTTTTAAGTCACGAAAATAAATTGGACATGAGTGGAGAAGGAGTGAGAAGTAAAAAACACGTCCAGCAGTGGGACGGAATGTTTATGAAAATGGGGTTCTCTCACTTTTTAAAAGTAGGCCTGAGAGGAAGATGACAAGACAGGTGATTTCTAAAATGTGGAGGTGGGAGAAGAAAGGGGAGGTAAACAGAAGGGGGAATGAACCATGAGAGACTATGGACTCTGGGAAACAAACTGAGGGCTTCAGAGGGGAGGGGGGTGGGGGAATGGGACAGGCTGGTGATGGGTAGTAAGGAGGGAACGTATTGCATGGTGCACTGGGTGTTATACGCAAGTAATGAATCATGAAACTTTACATCAAAAAGTAGGGATGTACTGTATGGTGATTAACATAATATAATAAAAATATTATTATTTAAAAAAATGAAAAAAAATGTGGAAGTGGGAACCCAGTTCTGGAATGCTCCCACCAGGGAGAGAAGTGATGCAAGTTTTGTCAGCTCTTTTCCAAGAGTCAGCTAAGGTGACTGATGGGGGGGTGAGAGGTCGGAAGGGCTCTCTGGGCACCGGGGGCTGGCCCTGCCCCTCCGCCAGTGGCGCCTCGTCCGGGCGGCAGCAGGGGCAGGTGGTGTATGGTGACACATGGTGCTGAGGAGGCAGGGAGGATGCTTCCAGGGAAGGGCCCTTAGTTTGATTCTCCTTCACTTACAGACAAGGTGAGAGAGGTCCCATGGAGGGGACTTGTTGAGAGTCTTGGTGGAGGGAGTCTTGGTGGAGGGAGAAGTCTAGGATCCAGGAGGGAAAATGGATGGTGGGGAGGGCTTATGGTGGGGATTGGGGGCTGCTCCGGACACTTACAAGTGACTGGACAGCTGGGAGTGAGAAGGTGGGAGATAAGGTAGGACGTGGGATGAGGTGGGAGAGGAAGAAGAGTCCAGAAGATGTCACTCGGGGAGGAAATCCTTTTGCAAGCAGACAACAAGGGCTCGGAGGGGAGCTGTCGAGCTCTGCAAGGCCTCTTGGGCTCCTCTCTTTATTTAGGTGAAAGGTGATATTTTCACTTCTTTCTTTTTTTTTTTTTTTAAAGATTTTATTTATTTATTTGACAGAGATAGAGACAGCCAGCGAGAGAGGGAACACAAGCAGGGGGAGTGGGAGAGGAAGAAGCAGGCTCATAGCGGAGGAGCCTGATATGGGGCTCGATCCCATAACGCCGGGATCACGCCCTGAGCCGAAGGCAGACGCTTAACCGCTGTGCCACCCAGGTGCCCCAATATTTTCACTTCTGAACTTGAAAAGTAGGAGCCCTCCCAGCCTCTTCCCTGAAATGGGAGCGCCAACAGCCAATTGGTTATTTCTTTCTTTCTAATCCTGTAGTTTTATGGGGCCGTAAATGAGGGCAGCAGGGAATTAAAGAAAAAGGTGTAGCCAAGACAAATAGCAGAGTCCTTGCCCATGTGGCACTTGCAGTCTAAAGGTGTGCATGATGCAATCGCATGGCCGCTCGTATTCCCAGGAGGTCACGGTGAAGCTGCCCTGGGTAGTCTGGGGCAGCCAGGACGTAGTTGGGAGGGACAGATGGCCTCCACCCACAAGGAATGACTGGAGCAGTGAGGGGACAAATGGCAGGTTGGCACGGATAGGCACGGGCAGGGAGCAGGACAGTGGAGTAGCTGGAATGAAGCAGGGTGGGGGGGACTCGGAGGTCATCTTTATTTTGGAGAAGCTTTAGTTTGGGGGTTGTAGTTGAGTGGAGAGTACCAGGGAGCAGAAGACTCAAATAAGGCCAGCAGGTGCCCAGCTGTATGGCAGAAGCTACCAAGAGCCCCTAGCCCCACGAGGCGGTTGCCCATTCTGGATGCCTTCCCTGAGGGAATCACCCCTGGGGAGTTTTGGGGACGTGTTGAACCCTGATGAGAAGAAGGGCCCGTACAGCTGTGACAGGAAAGCACCTCCCCCAAAACAAGTTAGCGAGAAGTGATCTGGACATCTAGGGACTTCAGCAAGATCCGGAAGGATAGAAATGAAGAAGAGGATGTCCCTCTACTGTGGCTTTATCAGAGGTGTGGTCCATGGAGAGAGAGGCCAGTGTGGGTTTCTTCGGGGTTTTCTAGGCGGGCCAGCTGGCATTGGATTCCTCAGCAGAGAGGGGTGACTTTACAGGCTTCAACATGTTGTACAAAGGATCTTATAATCCGTATGTTCAGCCTTGAAGACATCAGGCTGAGGACATTGGCCAACCATAAAAAGACAAATGCTGTATGATTCTACTTAATAAGTTTCCTAGAGCAGTCAAATCAAGGAGATGGGAAGTAGAATGGGGGCTGCCAGGGGCTGAGGGGAGTGGGAGTGGGGAGTTCGTATTTACTGGGGACAGAGTTTCAGTTTGGGAAGATGAAAAAGTTCTAGAGATGGATGGCGCTGAGGGTTGCCCAACAACGTAAGTGTACCCAATACTGCTGAATAGTACACTTAAAAATAGTTACGACAGTACATCTTATGTATAGCTTACATTTTTATTTATTTTATTTTTTAAAAAAATTTTATTTATTTGTATGACAGAGAGAGAGAAAGAGAGCACAAGCAGGGGGAGCGGCAGGCAGAGGGAGAAGCAGAGGCTTCCGGCCAGGACCCGGGATCATGACCTGAGCCCCAAGGCAGACGCTTAACTGTTGGAGCCACCCAGGTACCCCACTTACATTTTTAAATGCATTAAAAAATCCAAAAGTCACTTGGCATGGGCTTTCTTCGTATCAGTCGGGTTCTGACCTTGATTTGGCTCTCTGAGCCAGGGGATGGTGACTGATGGGGAGTCACCATCTGGTCATAATACAAGGATAAACCCTACCCTGTTTTCAAGTCAGTCTCCTCTGAGTGGGGGGCAAATTTCTGGAGCCTGTTCACCTCTGGGAGAAAGATGGAAGTCCAGCCCCCAACCTGAAAAGTAGAGGCCCAGGGTCGGAAGCCACCAGCACCCCCTCCCCCTTTCCCCTCCCTCCACCGCAACAAGAAGTGGGAAATTGGAAGTAGATGGTGTTGGTCGGAAGCAGCTGGCTGTTTGGAAGCATGATTTTTGGAGTCTGACATATCTGGGTTTGCATCGCCATCATTAATGGGCAAGCTGCTAACACCCTGTAAGCCTTAGCTTCCTAATCTGTAAAATGGTCTCAGTATTATATACCCCTCAGGATTTGGAGAGTTCTGTAATATAAAATATATAAAGCATGGAGCGAGGGGTTTGCACAGAGTAGCTGTTGACCTGATGCTCCTTACCCTCCTTAGCCACCTCCCCTGCTTTTTAGTGGTGTATGTCTTGGGGGGTTCAGGTTGCCGTAACAGAATACCATAGACTGAGTATCTTAAACAGCAGGCATTTCTTTCTTTCCATTCTGGAGGCTGGGAAATCCAAGATCATGGTGCCAGCATGTTCGGTGTCTGGCGAACACCCACTTTCTCGTAGACAGCTGTCTTGTTTTTGTCTTCATATGGCTGAAAGGGTTAGGGAGCTCTGTGGGGTCTCTTTTATAAGGGTACTAATCCTGCTTATCAATTCCCAGAGGCCCCACCTCTGCATACCGTCACTTTGGGGGTTAGGATTTCAACATATAAATTTTGAGGGAATACAAACATTCAGATCATAGCAGTATAATTTAAGAAATACACAGAAAGCTCCTTCCTTTCCCTTGAGATTTTTAAGAAGAGGGCAGATGTGTTTCTGCCATGGAGTTTTGGAGGGAGGGCGATGACAGGATATCTTCTGCAGGTCCTTTGACCCTGAAATCCGGGTTTTCACAGGGGTGGCCTTTCTATGTGTGAGGGCTTCTTTGGGACTGTCTTTTTCTGATTGTGTTTATGAATATCTCTGCGAAAATCCCACATTCCACCAATGAGCAGTGAGTTCATTTTTTAGCCAATCAGCAGTTGAGCTGACGAGCTTGTAATAGCCCTCGGCTCATAGCCAGCCATTAGCCACTGAGGCCCAGGGTTGGTGGCCCTCAGGACAGGTGTCCAGACCCTCCCGCAGTCAGGTCAAAGTGACCTCCGACCAGCTCCAGGCCAGAAGCCAAACAAGATGAAGGAGGAAGAATTAAGTCATCTGGATTTTATTTTATATGATGTAAAACATCTGAGCACCAGGAACCATACAGAAATTGGGAGTCCAGAGGAAAAATACATTGGAAGGCTGAACTTTCCCACTTTTCACGAGCATAAGTAGGGAGAGATTGGAAACGATACTAAGGGAAAAAAGAGCTGAGGGAACAGAAAATAACAAGGGGACGTGGAAAAATTTGGGCTCCTGTGCACTCTTGGTGGGAATGTAAAATGGGGCAGCCACTGCGGGAAGTTCCTCAAATATAATTAAACATGGAATTGCCATTTGATGCAGAAATATTGCTTTAGGGCATATATCCAAAAAAAGAAAAAGAAGAATTGAAAACAGGGGCTTGAAGAAATATTCGTGCACCCATGTTCAGAGCGGCATTATGCATAATTGCCAAGAGATGGAAGTAACCTATGTGTCCATCAGTGGATGAATGGATAAACGAAACGTGGTCTAGCCATTCAATGGGATATTATTCAGCCTTAAAAAGGAAGGACGTTCTGCCACAGGCTCCCACATGGATAAACTTCGAGGACATGATGCTGAGTGAAATAAGACAAAGAGCGTATGATTCCACTCATGTGAGGTATCTAGAATGATCAAGTTCCTAGAATTCAGAAAATGGAATGGTGGTTGCCAGGGGCTGTGGAGAGGAGCGGGTGAGAGGTGGTTGTTCAATGGAGATCGAGTTTCAGTTCAGAAAGACAAAAAGAGGTTTGGAGATGGATGCTGGTGATGGCTGCACAGTAGTGAGTGCTACTGAACTGTATCCTTACAAGGGGTTAAGAGGGTCAGCTTTATGTTATGTATGTATTTTACCACAGTTAATTAAAAAAAAACAACAGAGCTGAGGCTATGGGTTGGTGCAGAATTTACTCAGGCAGTTTGGGAGGGAAGGGTGGCCTCTGTTCTTAAGGAAAGGCTGATGGAGGGTCTTCTCCAGAGAGAAGGTGCAGGTGGACACAGGCAGGGAGTGGGGAGGTGGCGTTTACGAGAGGCAGGGTGGGGAGGGACCCAAAATTCAACTCCTTTGTTTTAGAGACGGAAAGGGAGGGGTTTGTGGTTGAGTGGAGGGAGAAGTAGGCAGAAGCCTCAGTCCCCTCATCTGCAGAATGGGGTTTGTAAGCCAGCTTCCTTACCGGGGTCCTCAGGACACAGGTCCTCTAGGCTTTTGGCCTGTGGTTCTTCCCCGTCGCCAGTCCTGGGAGTAGTTCACCAGAACAATCCTCAGTAGGATTTCTGGGGATGGGAGAGGGTGTGGGCAGAGCCCGGGGCTGATGCTGCCATCGATCGGTCTAGACTCTCTCTGGTGTCCCTTGAAACTCTTCATCGTCCCAGGCACCTGCCCACCTTCTGCGTTGTTGCTCTCAGCTTCTTGTCTGCCCCCTGCCTTTTCTGTCTCCTGCTGGAGGCCGTTCCTCTTCCTTCATGCCCCAAAGCAGCAGAGAAATACCCCTTTTGTGTGAGGCTGACGTTTACCGAAGGCCTGGGTGCTGGGGAGGGGATGTTTAATCCCTCAGGACAGCACGGAAGACACACTGAAATGCGACATTGGGCAGTATTGTTCTGGGGTTCTGTGGCTCCCTCACAAGAAAATTTTCCCTCATAAGAGAATTTAGCACCAACTGCCATGTTGTACCCCTCTCCCCAGACCCTCCTCCTGCTCTCGCCTTTCCTCCTGCCCAGACTCTTTATTCCCTCCTTGTCAGATTGTGCAGAAACTCAAAGCTCCTCTCACCTTACCATGCACAGCAGGCAGGCCGGGCAGCTCTGTGCCTGGCTGCCATGCTTCCCGGGGGCTGTGGTTGGGGATGTGGGAGGTGCTACTCACCTTGCTCTTCTGAGAAGCCCCAGTCAGGTGTCTCCTGAGAAGGCAAGGAGGTGATGTACGTGCGGAATGAAGCTTAGACACAAGCAATGAGCCTCCCCATTGACCCAGACTGTGGGGCTGCTTCCCTGATGCGTGGCGCCCAGGGGCTGTAGCAGCAGGGCAGGTGCATGCGTGACAGGCCAGCCCCCATGTCCTCCCAGCAGGCCTGGAGGTGGGCTCTGTCCCAAAGCCTCGGGGACGGGTTCCCAGGGGTGGAGGCCGAAGCCCTGGATGGAGAGCTCAACTGCCACATGGGCGAATGTCTGTTATACGGCGGTTCTGGGATTCGAGGTGGGGGAGGGGCCGTAGCATTGGAGTGAGGAGGTCAGGTCTCAAGCAGGCACAAAATCCTGGTTCTGCCCCATCTCAGCTGGGCCACTGGGCAAGTTAGCCCATCTGTGTCTTCTGCGAACATAGAGCTAATAATGGTCCACCTTGTGGGGCTGCTGCAAGGAGTCAGTGAGATACTGTGGACAAAAACATTTGGCATCTAGGAAATGCTCAACAAAACTCAGCTGCCGGCCTGATGATGGTTATCACGGTGGTTGTGCCCAAGTGCCTGGGTTGAAGGATGTGCAGCCTGGTAGGGAGGCCAGATAGGCGATGTCGCTAGGGAAGTCCAGCCTGTCTACACTACGCCACTCCTGCCCTGTTTCTGAGAACATTCAGAACACAGATCTGACTCCTCTGTAACCCTGCCTCCCTCCCTCCCCTCTGCCTTCTCCCTGTGGGAGGCTGGAGTGAGTGTAGGGAGGTTGGAGAGGCTACAGGCTCGGTTCCAGGAACACGGATCAAGAGTTGGGGTTGGGTGGGGAGCAGGGCCAGCCAGGAGACCCTGGCAGGTGATTTGGGGTGGGTGAGCAGGGCCAGGTGTTAGGCCGTAGTTGCCAAGGAGCTGGACGTAAGTTAGGCACTGTGATGGGCATTTATGAATCTTCCTTGGAAGGTCATAGAAAAAGAATTAGATGTCTGCCTTTGGGGCTAGGTTCAAAAATCCCAGTTCCTGTTGTTGGGAGGTGGCCAGGATGATGTCCCGAGTCCTTTGGTTTTGTTTAATACTCAGCAAAAGATACTGCCTGCCATTGGACACCATCCCTGAGACAAGGCAGTTGTGGGGATGTGGACCAAGAGACACTTCCCAGAAGAAGTGGGTTCTGAGAGATGAATAGGAGTTTGAAAGTTGGATGATGCCAGAGGAGGGCATCCTGGACGCAGAGACCAGTGCTTGTTGATCCAGCCCCTCCCTTCTGCTCCCCTTACCACGGCCTTGTTTGCTGCAGCCTGTGTAACCCTAGGCCTGCTGCTTTACTGTGGCTGCTGAGACCTGGTCTGTTGTTCCTGGCAGTGTCACCAGGGCTGTTTCAACGGCAGCGCTCACCGGAAATGGGTACTGACATCCCTTTCCCCCTTATAATCTACACGTTCTGATGCTGGAGGTCCTGCAGAGGAGTGGAGGCTACGTGGGCATAAGAGAAGGGCAGGAAGGCATACGATATAAATACAGGTGCCTCGACAAGGGGACTTGCGGAGACTTTTGGGATGGTGAATATGTTCGTTCTGGCGACTCTGGTGATCGTCTCATACGTGTGTCAGAAGCCTTCAGATTGTAGGGGCACCTGGGTGGCTCGATTGGTTGAGTGTCTGACTTTGGCTCAGGTCATGATCTCAGGGTCCTAGGTTCAAGCCCTGAGGGGGTTCCCCACTCAAGGAGGAGTCCACTTCTCCCTCTTCCTCTGCTCCCCTCTGCCTGGCTTGTGCGTACGTGCTCTCACTCTCTCTCAAACAAATAAATAAAATCTTAAAAAATCTCATCAAATTGTATACTTAAATGATGCAGCTTATTATATAGGGGTTATGCTTCCATAAAGCTGTTAAAAAAGAGTATACTGGTGCCTCAAAGTTTTTGGTTATTTTTTCAACATGTTTATTTTCAGGGTAAAACTAATACAAGATCAGCAGAGAAATTTAGAAATTCAGGAAAGCAGGAAAAACAAAGTAAATTACAATCTGTTTGTTTTTGCTTTTTTGGGGGGGGGGATCGTTATTACCAATACCAACACATGTGCCTGAGGCTCACGGGTGAGCAAGGCTCCTGCCCGGCATCAGTGGGCCAAAATGCTCAGTCGTACTGAGCGCGGGGTCTCCTGGGGCCTGTGTCCTGCAAATGTCGAACTGTTCCCCCAGCCCAAGATTCTGGCCAAGTCTGAGACAGAGATCTGGAATCGGAGTTTAAAGCCAGGGGACGCCTGGGTGGCTCAGTCGGTTAAGCGGTTAAGTGTCTGATCCCAGGAGCCTGGGATCAAGCCCAGCATTGGGCTCCCTCCTCAGACGGGAGCCTGCTTCTCCCTCTCCCTCTGCCCCTCCCCCTCCCCCTGTTCATGCGATCTCTTGGGCACGCGTGCACCTGCTCGCTCTCTCTCTCTCTCTCTCGAAAATAAAATCTTGAAAAAAAAAAAAAAAAAGCACCGTATTCCCAGGAGACTTTGATCCACGCAGTCCACAGCCTACTTTTTGAGAAATGGTAAAACAAAGAGTGAATCACAAAGCCCTGATCGTCCCGATCTTTTCTCCTTTAGTCCCAACCACGTTAGTAGTATCCTGGATACAGGGATGGGGTCACAGCTGCGTGGTGAGAGAGAACTGGCTGATTCCAGTCTTAAGGAGCCTTGTAGTAGCAGCAGCAGTAATATTAATGGTAGTAATAGTAATGGCAATATTTAGCAGCGCTAATATTTCTTTAAACATTTATTTATTTGAGAGAGAGAGAGAGAGTGGGAGGGGCAGAAGGAGACAGAATCTCAAGCAGACTCCCCGCGGAGTGTGGAGCCCGACACAGGTCTCATTCTCACGACCCCAAGGTCCTAACCTAAGCTGAAACCAAGAGTCAGTCGCTCAACAGACTGTGCCACCCAGGTGCCCCAGCAGTAATGCTAATATTAATGATGCTAATAAAGTGCTAATACTAATGGTTACGAGAGTAGTGGCAATGTTCATGGTAGCCATAATAGTAGGAATGTTGATGGTAGCAATAGCTAACATTTATTGAGCTAATGCTTCTGAGGCACTGGTTCAAGACCTCTCCATGTGTCATCTCAGTGCTAGTGGTTTAGAGCAAGTTCCCACAGTTAGATGTTTGGGTGTGAATGTCACCCTGTCACCGCTAGTTCTGTAGCCTTGGGCAAGATACTGAAAAGTCTTAAGTTTCACAGGTCTCCAAAGAAGACACACAGACGGTCAAGAAGCACACAGAAAGATGCTCAGCATCAATAATGATTCGGGACATGCAAGTCAAAACTACACTGAGATGCCGCCCCACTCACACCTGTCTGGATGGCGGCTAGCAGAAAAACAGAAACTCGGTGTCGGTGAGGGTGTGGAGAAGTCAGAACCTTTGTGCACTGTTGGTGGGAATGGTTGGTGCAGCTTCTGTGGAAAACAGGATAGAGAGTCCTCAAAAATTTAACATAAAATGACCATTTGATGCAGAAATTGCAGTTCTGGGCATATACACAAAAGAATGGAAAGCAGAGATTCAAACGGCTCTTTGTACACTGTGTTCATAGCATTATTCACAATGACCGAAAGATGGAAACAACCCAAGCGTTAGTTGATGATATAAACAAAATGTGGTATATACGCACAATGGAATTCTATTCAGCCTTCGCAAGGAAGGACTTTCTGACACAGACTACAGCATGGATGAACCTCGAGGAAGTCGGGAGAAGTACAATAAGCCAGTCACCAAAAAGACTGTATGATTCCACATAGCTGAGGTACCTAGAGTAGTCAGACTCCACAGACAGAGAGTAGAAAGGTCGTTGCCAGGGTTTGGAGGAAGGTGGTGAGGGGGTTATGGTTCAAGGTCAGTTTGGGAAGATGAAAATGTTCTGGGGGTCCCTGGGAGGCTCAGTCGGTTAAGTGCCCGACTCTTGATTTCAGCTCAGGTCATGATCTCAGGGGTGTGGGATCAAGCCCCGTGTAGGTCTCCATGCTCAGCAGGACATCTGCTTGAGATTCTCTCTCTCTCTCCCTCTGCCCCTCCCCCAATACCCCCTCTTTAAAAAAATGCTCTGGAAATGGATGGGGGTGACGGTTGCACAACAGGGTGAAGGTACTGAATGCCTCTGAGCTGTACAATTAAGAACGGTTAAGATGGTAAATTTCATGTCATGTGTATTTTGTAATTTAAAAAAAGAGACAGGGGCGCCTGGGTGCCACAGCAGTTAAGCGTCTGCCTTCGGCTCAGGGCGTGATCCTGGCGTTCTGGGATCGAGCCCCACGTTAGGCTCTTCCACTGGGAGCCTGCTTCTTCCTCTCCCACTCCCCTGCTTGTGTTCCCTCTCTTGCTGGCTGTCTCTATCTCTGTGGAATAAATAAATAAAATCTTTGAAAAAATAAAAATAAAAAAAGAGGGGGAAAACTCTGAAGTTTCAGTTTCTTCCTTTCTAAAATTGGGCAAAACCCCTCCCCGACCTCCGAGGATGTGTGAACACATTTCACACTTAAGAAAAGCAGCCAGCCCAGAGCGTGCGGTCAGTCGTGCTCACTGTTGGGATGCTTGTTATTTCCATTTTGCGGGCCGGTGCCTGGGGACGGTTAGCCCTTTTCTGGGCGACCTTAGGCACATCCCTACACATCTCTGGGCCTCAGTTTCCCCACACAGAAAAGAGGGGCTGGGATCATGGCTAAGACTCCCCTGTGACATCTCAGGGGCAGGCCTGGCCCCTTTCTTCTGGGGGCAGCGAGGGCTGAGACTGCTCTGCTGAGATTGTCAATGCTGGGGTGATGTCGGGGTAAGCCAGGGTTTGTGACTCATGGTCCCCCACTTGGGGAAGCCCCAGAGGAGCTTGTGTTTGATGGACATTTCTCCTACGGGCTTATGACAAGTGGTCCTGGTGTGTGTAGGTGCGTGTAAGCATGTGTGTGGTGGGGTGTGGCCATCCATGAGCTGTCTGTATGACGAGCAGCTGGAGGTGGCAACATGGAGGGGAGGGGGCATGGTGCTGAATGTCACACCTCTTGGGGACAAAAGACAAGAGGAGCCTTTACCACATGGTAGATGGCGGCATTTTTCCAGGCTTGCGTGCACACTGGGGAGGCTTATAAGAATACTGGTGCCTGAGTCTCTCTCCCAAGGCTTCTGAGTTCATCCAACTGGGGATGGCCTGGGCCCTCGGATTTTTCAGAGCTCCCTTGGGAGGTTTGCTGTACAGCCAGGGAGAGAGCCACTGCTTCCGGGGCCAAGGAGAGGAGGCCCCAGCGCAGGTTTGCCGGGCTGGGCCTAGTCCAAGGGCTGCGTGGTGTGTGAGGGAGGCTACCTGTAAGCTGTTTATTGCCTGCTTGAATTACTGGGTAAATATTGACCCGAGGCCCTGGTGTCCCAGGAGCTACCTGTTGTTTTCACGGGCACATCTCTGAGGCGGTGGGGACATCTTAGGCTTGGGCTCTGCCAGCCAAGAGACAGGCAATGCAGAGGCCAAGCATCTCCCCGAGGAACCATGTGCCAGGTCCTCTGGTGGAGACTGGGCTTGGCGGGCAGGCACATCGTTGTGCAGGGGAAGACCGGGCAGTCGTCAGGCAAATGTGGCTCATATGAACGATGGGAACTTTGACAAGTGTTTGAAGCTGTCTGAACCTCAGTCTCCCCGTCTGTGTGACAAGGAGAGCGGTAGCTTCCTGCAGAGTTACCGCGAGGTTAAAATGGCTGTAACATGCCTGGCACATAGTAGCTGCTCAATAAATGGGCTTTCTTTTTTTCCCTTCTGGACTAGAGAACCAGCTGCTGCCTGGTCAGTGGGAAGTTGCTGTAGTCCAGCTGTCAGGTGGGTGCGTGACCCAGTGAGAAGCTGGTGGTCCCTGGGCTGAAGGAGACAGAACTCATTCCAGTCCTGTTCCGGGCTCATTTGTGACCTTCCATCCCCAAACTCCTATTTTGAAGTCCTAACTCTCAGTACCTCAGAATGAGACTGTGCATGGAGATAGGGCCTGGAAGAGGCAATTGCATTAAAATGAGGTAATTGGGGTGGGACCTAATCCAATATGACTAGTGTTTTTATAAGAAGAGGAGATTAGAAAGGAGACATGTGCAGAGGGAAGCCACGTGAGGACCCAGGGGGAAGACGGCTGTCTGCAGGCCAAGAGAAAGAGGCCTCAGGAGAAACCAACCCTCCTGACACCTTGATCTTGGACTTCCAGCCTCCAGAATGATGAGAAAATACACTTCTGCAGTTTAAGCTCCAGCATGTGGTACTTTGTTACGGCGGCCCCAGCAAACTCCTACGAGTTCCCACGGCAAACCTGCTCTGGACCCTGCTCCTCACCAACCATAGCAACCTTCGCTCTCTTCTCCCAGATTCTAAATCCAGGATGCAGCCTCACCCCCACCCCTCGGAGAATCAGTCACTAAGTTCTGGTCTCCCGGCTTTTCCCCTCAGTGTCCTAACCCCTCGGCCACCTTCTCCCTCTGCAGTATTGTCCCTGCGTCCTCTCGCGCTGGTCTCTGCTGCAGAACATCCGCTATGCTAAGTTAATTTTTTAAGATCAAATGTGATCACGTGACCGAGCCCCTCCCCACCTGCTTGGCCCAACTCCTGTCCTTCATTGCGGGCTGTGCTCTAGCTGCAGGGAACCCTTCACAGTTTCTGGAATGTGCTGTGTTACTCTTGTGCCCCTGGGCCTCTGAGGTGGGCCCACTGTCTGAGTACTTTTCCTCCCTTTCTTGCTATCAAACTCCTGTTCATTCTTTACAGCTCCTTTGCTATGTTCCCTTCTTGGAAGGCCTCCTGGACTTCTAGGAGCACGATCACCCCTCCCTCTTCTCTCTGCTTCCGAGTCCTGTGCACAGCTGCTATCACATGCGGATGCCCTGGTTCTGCGCCTTTCCTCCTACCCAGAGTGTGAGCTGATGAAATCAAGGACCTGGCTTATTTATCTCACATTCCAAGCATCTTGCCCCATATCTGATGTGCTTGGTATGAAATAGCTGCTTCTCAAATGAAGGGATTATTATCATTTTTTAAAAAGATTTTACTTACTTTTTTGAGAGACAGAGAGATAGCGAGAGAGAGCACCAGCAGGGAGAAGAGGGAGAAGCAGGCTCCCCACTGAGCAGGGAGCCCGGCAGGGGACTCCATCCCAGGACCCTGAGATCATGACCTGAGCTGAAGGCAGATGCCTAACCAACTGAGCCACCCAGGCGCCCCAAATGAAGGGATTAAATGTATAGCTTAGGCCAGGATTTCAGGCCAGCTAATTCCTTGTTGTGGGGGCTGTCTTGTGCTCCGTAGGACGTCCAGCAGCATGGCTGGCCTCTACCTGCCAGAGACCAGTAGAACCCTCCTTCTTAAGCGTCGACAACCCCAAATATCTCCAGACATCATCAAATGTCCCCAGAGGGCAAAATCACCCAGTTAAGAAGCACCGTGAAGCCTGCAGAGATTTCTGAACCTCTTGAGAGAAGCACTGCTGGTGCATCCAAAGTTAGTGTAACACCGATGTTGATGTTGTTAAAGCAGAATCAGAGATCAACAGCCATTGCGGAGGCTTCGTGCTGAAGGGGCTCCTGTGAGAGAATGGCGGGGGGACGAGGAGTCCTTTTCCAGTAATAAGGTTGAGGAGACGGCGTTTCCAAAATTTCGGCTTGAGTTTCCTATAAATTGGGTGCAAACCCAATGGGAGAGGACACATTTTTACCAAACAGAGGGTCTGAGGGCAGTCAGGATCACAGTTTTCAGGATCACAACTGGTGCCCATTCCACCTCCCTCCAATTAAATCCCCTCTTTTCTTTATTGATTGTCTCCAAAATTACTTTGGCCCCGAAGCTTCCTCAACTCCCCTAGTAAGCATCATCTTATCGGATGTATCCACCAGCATCTGGGTGTCCCTCTGCCTCCCTGCTGTCCATCTCTGTCTGCCCCATGCCCAGCATGATGGCCTGAGGAAGAGCGTGTTCCTTCCTGTGTTGACCTTGGCCTGCACTCTCTCGGGGGTGAACTGGGCATATTTTCTGATCTCCTTGCACTCTGTTTCCTCTCTTGTAAAAACAGAGTCATAATATCCACCTCACTGTGAGTGTACAGTGATAAGCACTCAATAATGTCAGCTCTTAGCAGTCCTACAGGTCAAGGCACAAAGCTTTATTATTTAATGACAAGGTAGGAGATGGCTAGATAAGCTACTTTTTTTAAAAAAAGATTTTATTTATTTATTTGGGAGAGAATAAGAGGGAGACAGAATCTGAAGCAGTCTCCACAACGAGCACAGAGCTTGATGTGGGGCTCAGTCCTACAACCGTTGAGATCATTTTTTTAAATTATGTTCAGTTGGCCAACATATAGTACATCATTAGTTCTGATGTAGTGTTCGATTCATTAGTTGCGTATGACACCCAGTGCTCGTCACAACCTGAGCTGAAACCAGGGGTTGAGCACTTAACCGACTGAGCCACCCAGGCACCCCATAAGCTACCTTTTCTATACAAAGCCAATTTTCTATACAAAGCAAGGAAGGCCTCTTACCTGGAAAAGTAGCACAGCTCTATAGGTCTTCCTTTCCAACCACATCATTATCTACTCTTATCCCTATTAAATATCCAATTCCCCTGGAACAGTAGCATATGGAGTCCTACCAGTAGAGCTGTGAGATAAAATACAGGATATTCAATTTAATTTGACTTTCAGATAGATGATGAATAACTTTCTGTGTAAGTATGTTTCAAATACTGCATGGGACATGCTTATAATAAAAATTATTCATTGTTCATCTGAAATTCAAATTTAACTGGGTGTTCTGTATTTTTTCATGCTAAATCTGGCAACCCTGCTTACTGGTCATTGGCATCTTGGGCAAATATATTTGTTTGACCCTTCTCAGAGAGGTTTGGTTAGGAAGAGACTAGCAGACTCATGGAACGACTTCTTGGTGGAAACCAGTGACAAAAGATTCTTCGCTTGACAAAACTTTAGTTTGGCACCTGACCCTTCTCCTAGGCCCATCTGTGCACTTCCTTGTAAAATCTAGTTTTAGCAAGAACGCTGCTAAGTCAGTTTAACCAGAACACCCTCATCCTCCATACCAGATCAGGATCCTGGGACCCCACCACCTGCAGGTGATGTCTGATCACCCTGGTCTGCCTTCAGCAGGAATCCCATTAGGTTAGTTTTTAGCCAAAACCCCTTTTGCCCCCGATGTTTCCTCTTCATTTTCTGTTTGCTGACCCCCACCTTGGCTACAAATCCCCACTTGCCCATGCTGTAGTCAGAGTTGAGCCCAGTCTCTCTCTCCCATCATTAAATCTCCTTGCAGTGGTTCCTACACCTATCCTGACGGTCTTAAATAGTCTGCCTCACCATCTTCAACAAGTGTCAGTGACTTTTTTTTTATACCAGTGCAGTAGTCCTGATGGGTCATTTTATATAGATTGGTTCACCAGCTGAGTTTTATCTGTCATGAAACAGCTTTAAAAAATATAAGAAAGCCTAGTTCCCACTGATCCTGTTGCTTTTACATGAAACATGCGTATAAGGCTTCTGTGCTGGCCCTTCTTCTCAAAATTTTTGGCAAAGGTAACCAAAAAATAGCTTCTGTGGAAATTATTTATTTAGTATTAATGGGGCAAAGTTAGATCTTGGCTAGACACTTCAAGTAAACAGGATCACTCTGCATAGCCTTGTTTGAAACCAGAGATTTCCTGTGACCCCTAGAGTTTTAACAAGAGCCAGAGAAGTTATATTTATAGAAGCTCCGTTAATTTTACCCCCCACCTCTGCGTTTAATCCCAAATACAACAAATCCCGGAACGTCTGCAGACAGTGGCCTATTTGATGGATGAAGCCAGGAGGCAATCTCTTGATGCAGTTGTGTTGATAAATGGAGGCTGGGTTGAGGTTGTCACAGTGGGACTGGGGGCGTATGCCAATGGGTATACAATATTTTTAAGAAGCTGAAAACACAATCCATTAATAAAAGCATTAACCCCTAGCACACAGTGTGTTTTGGTCAAGTTTCTTGGAGGGCTTTGCAAATTGTTCCTGACCTCAGCAGCTTTAAAGAGTTCCCAGGCAGAGCTGGAAATACTGTGGCTTTTTCATATTTCTTCTTGAGCCATCCACTCTCTCCATTATTCCTAAACACTTGCTCAGGCACTTTGTGGAAGCTGACTTTGGTGGAAGCCCCTGTTGGAGGGGCTGTCAGTTGCATAAACTGCTGTGCGACTACTAGAAATTTCTCTTACTCAGGGACCTTCCTAGTCCCATGAGAGCTTGAGAACCAGAAGGGATTTCCAAAGGGAAAGAGAGAGAAGGACTGAGAATTTCTAGAATCAGGATTCCTCCAATCCTAACAGAAGATCGTCAAGGTGCTGGGGTGGGGGAGGCGTCATGGTAGAAAGAGTATCTGAAGATCCAGGTCTTAGCCCTGGCCACAGGTGACCTGGGGCAAGTCACTTAGATAGTCTAACCTTTACTTTTCTCATCTGTTAAACAAGGGAATAACATTGTCTGTTCTGCTAGGTTGTTCCGAAGGAATTTCTAGTGAGAGAATGCATGCAGGGCAAGGAAAATGTATTGTTATTGCAGTCAAAAGCTATATGAGCATCTGAATTGAGGCATGTCCATTGACCTAATGTATTGGGATGACCCATGGAAATCACAGTCATGGGGACCTCATCGAGTCGCAATTTCAGTCTTCTCAGAAAGACCCGATGATGACGTCCAGCCACACCTGTGAGTAGAGCCTCACTAGTGACCTGCTATCTCTTCTGGGTCCCCTTTGCGGAGAGAAGTATCTAACCCTCAGGTCAGCGTGGTCCTCCCTTCAGCCAGTGTTTGTCCAATCACAAGCAGCATTTCTTTTCAGTGACAGAAAAGAGACGAGAAGAGACGGAGGAGAAAATACTAGAATGTGTTGCAAATAGGGTGAGTGTCGGTTTGTGAAACTTTTGTTTCAGGTATTTTATACATATCCCTAGGTGTATGTATATCAGACTGTAATTAAAAAGATATTTCTTCCTGTGAGTTGTGCTTTAAAAAAAGCGCTGCTTTAAGCAAAGACAAATATGATTACCTCACTGGGGCAGCTTTGAGTCCAAAATCCAGCCAAGGAAGTGAGTGCTGACAGAGTCACCGAGGCGAGGAGCCCAGAAATGCCTTCTTGATTTGAGTCACAGGATGGTGTCATGACACCAATATTGTGACACCAAGCAGGTTCTAACCCCAGCTCTTAACTTTGTAGCTCTGAGCTTCTCTGAGCCTCATTGCCTAACCTACTCAACAGGACTGGCTGACTTCTGTGAGCTCCAAGGCCTTTGCAGTGCTAACATTTTGGAGGTTGCTACCTTTTTGTTCTTAGGCAACCCTTTGGGCTTCCTTAGTGTGAGAAGGAGCTGAGCCCAACGCCATGTTTGTCTTCTCACACCTCAGGACCACTTCCTCCTCCCGGGTTCCCAGACAGCTCTTCCAACATCCTTGGAGTGTGTGGAGATGGAGATGTTTTCCGAACAGTTCCCTCTGCTTCTCAGAGAAAGAAGATTCTCCCTCTACGCTAAACTTTTTCACCCATTTAGAAAATGTGAAGGTCCATTTTGGACAGTTTTGGCTGGGACTTTTGTCAGTAGCGGGATTGGCAAACCCAGGCATTTCCCGGTTTTGTCCTCTGCGAGGGCTCTCCAGCCACAAGGTTAACGGGCCTTCCGTCTCCCCGCTGTAGGCACCCAAGTTCCCCCTGACAGAAGTGAGCTTGGTGAGGAGGGGGCTCTTTCCTCACCCTTTCCTCTGTCTTCCCCTCTGACTTTTCCTCCCTTCTCTTCCCCTTATTTTTCATGTCCCCCTTTCCATCTAAGTCATGCTATCGCCGAGGCAGCTTCTTACTTTGTCAATAGACTTAGCTGGCCTATTTTTATTTTGGAGAACACATTTGTAGAGGGGTGAGTAAAGCCAATCTGTGAAACCATCTCACTTTGACAGTGGCATATTGCAAATATATGTAATTGTTGATACAGAGGTTACATCAACCTGATGTTCTTCCACATGGATTTTTTTAAAGATTTTATTTATTTATTTATTTGGGAGAGAGAACA
The DNA here is from genome assembly GCF_024610735.1 of Ursus americanus. NCBI lineage: Eukaryota > Metazoa > Chordata > Mammalia > Carnivora > Ursidae > Ursus > Ursus americanus. Next base: position 61,623,748 of record NC_142139.1, read on the forward strand.
CGCACAAGCAAGGGGAGTAGCAGAGGGAGAGGGAGAAACAGACTCCCTGTGGAGCCGGGAGCCTGACGTGGGGCTCATCCCAGGACACTGAGATCATGACCTGAGCTGAAGGCAGACACTTAACCCACTGAGCCACCCAGGTGTCCCTCCACTGGGTTTCTTGACTCCTTATGACCCCTGAATCGGAAGCCTATTCATCTGGAATAGTTTCTCACTGCTTTTGAGGTGAGGGATGATGCTTTTCCTTTCCTTATAAAATGCCTTCAGTAACTGTCTAACAGAACATTTCAAGACATAGTCACTGGATAGTACAAAAGTGGTAACTACCTCAAATTGCAGTAATCAGAAATCAATAGATTCATGGATTTTTTTTAGAGTGAATATCACCCCTCGAATTCCAGTAAAGATTGTATTCTTGAAAATTAAAAAAAATTAATTTGTACAAACTTGAAAAAAACAGATTGTATTCCTGAAATTTTACACTTTATTCACGAAATGGTATTAAAATATTTTCCTCCCTGAAGTCTTTTTGCACCCCGCCCCCTCCCTTCCTTCTGTATTGAGTGGGTGTTGGCATCTCAGAGGCTCCTGGGTTAGCCCTGATCCGCCAAAAAACGGATCCCAAATTGGACTTAATGTCTGTGGAGGGAAAATGGGGAGGGATTCAGAAAAGCTGAGAGTTGTCAATCTGCAAAGCAAGTGTAAATGGAGTGAAGGAGAGGGAGAGAAATTGGGTAGAAGTTTCTAGACTGCGATGCAGTCACAGGCCAGTTTGGGACAGCAGTAGAGGAGTCCGTGAGCTCACATTGGCCATCAGCAGGGTCCCGGGGGGGTCCCAGGAATACCACCAGCATTACTCAGTCCCTGGCTGGGAGCAGCCATTGAGAAGTTGCCAGTGTGGCCTTCCTAGCAACACTGCCACGGATTTCAGAGCACGGGGCGGCTGGGGCCCCTGGGCAACGAAGCCCTCTGTGGTTGAGGGACTGCAAAGTTCATTCCCATGGCCATGCTGCCTGATCTGGCCATTTTTGTACCCACCTGATAAAAGTATGCCCTCTTCACACCCTCTCTTCTTAAAGATACTTTAAGCAAGGCAGGGCCTTTCTGTCTTGCTCGTAGTTACTAACTTATAATAACCGTAGGGAACCCGCAGATCCGCTGTGCTGCTTGCAACACAGCAAATGGACCTGCTCCAGAGTTTGGTTAGCAGGTTGTGGTGGTTGGAGAAAGCAAACAGCGCAGGGAGTGGCTGTGTATGACCAGGGCATTATTAAGTTTGGATGGGGTGACTTCACCAGTGCCTCGTTTATTGTCCTGATGCCAATCTGGGCTGCACGTTCTCGAGGGAGCAGATCGGGGTCCCCTCCCTTGTGGGGAAGTCAAGCACATTTTGTGTGTCAGAGCACAAAGTGCGCTGGGGAGAGTAAACCAGCATTTGAGACCTCTCTACCCCTGGGCAATTGAGGTGAGCTTGGCTCCAATCCCGGTTCCCAGCCTGGGTAAGCCTGGAGGCCTCCTGAGAGGTGTGGGAATGGCCGCCCTCACTTCCTCCTGGTCCTCCTCTTGACCGTGACATCCAGGCGTGCCAGCTCGGTCTCGCTTCCGGCAGCTAGCACCGCTTTGGACCTTTCACTTCTTAGACGAGAAATCTAATCACACGCGTACTTCATAAGGCTAGTGAATTTACTGAAGCTTTAGGTTTTATAGCGTAGGAATCACCACACGGAGATCTTTCTACCATCTTGTTTCCCCCTCCCTCCTCGCTCCAATTCTTTCCAAAAACCTATGTTTTCTGCAGTATCAGGGTCCCGCAGCTCACACTTAGCAGCCCCCGACCCGCACCCCCTCCCTCCCACGGGAGTGTAGCCTCCACTGCTGGGAGTATGCCTCCTTACCCTAAAGCTGCCTTCCCCAGGTCCCTGCAATTCTGGGGAGAAAGACTACGCATCTCCTTACCATTTTTTGGTAAATCTTTCTCTTTTTTTCACAACAATTTCAAACTCACAAATGAGTTGCAAAAAGAGTACCAAGAACTCCCACATACCCAGATTCCCCCAAAGTTAACATCTTACAGCACCACAGTACGATGCCCTTTGTGATCTGATCTGCAGGGCTTATTCAAATTTTGCCAATTGTTTCTCTAATGCCCTTTTTCTGGGCCAGGATCCAATTCAGGACAGGCTCAGGTATTGTAGTTAGTGGCCAGGTCTCCTTAGTCTCTTTTATTTTTATTTTATTTTATTTATTCTTTATTATTCTTTATTTTTATTATGTTCAGTTAGCCAGCATATAGTACATCATTAGTTTTTGATGTAGTGTTCCATGATTCATTATTTGCATATAACCCCCAGTGCTCATCAGTCCTTAGTCTCTTTTAATGTAGGCTTTAGGTTAGGGGTCAGCAAACTTTTTCTGTAAAGAACCAGATTGTAGATCTTTTAGGCTTTGCAGGCTGTACGGCCTCTCTTACAATTATTATTATTATTATTTTTTGCTCCAAGTGAATAGCTGTCAAATCTAGGCCAATGAACTACATGGTACCCGAAATAGTATTTCCCCATTCAAAGTGCCTGACAACCGTCCCCATTTATTCAGTGTATTCTAAGCAAACTGCTCGGATGAGTAATGAATGGGAGACATGTCTCCAGGCTATGGCTCACTGCTCTCCATCCTAGTTTTGGGCCAGGAAGAGTGAGTGTTTTCTGAGTCTGACAGCCAAGGCAGTGGGGGGGGGGGCAGATGTTAAGGCTGGGATGCCTGTCTCCGCCAGCATTTAGGTCCAGGGCTCCTAAGGCTCTGTTCCTCCTTGCCCACAGAAGGCCTGGGGAACAGATTTCCTCTTCCCCAAAGGGAGACCCTTGGAATCCCAGACAGGCAGAGTCAGCTGAGGATAGGGGGAAAGGCCTGGGGAGGGGGGGAGGGCAAGGGGAGGGATGAAGGGGCAGTCCTGCGCCTCCTTAGCAATCAAAGCCAGCATTGTTCTCAAAGAGTTAACCCGCATACCAGGCTTGCAATTAGCAAGGAATAATGGGGTGTGATGGGTGTAGAACAACGGCTGGAACTGATTTTCAGCCTTACAGTGAGAAACTGCCCTGCTGATTCCCTTTCCTTATTTCCTGGTAACTTGCAGGCGGCAGGCTCAGTAGAGCAGAAATCCTTGGGGGAGGGGGAGGGAAGGGCAGGGGAGCAATCTGTCTTTGAATAATTTAAACAATGCAGCACAGCCAAGCTAAATGGAGCTTATCAAATGTTACACCTCTTAAAGCTGCAATCAGAGGCGGCAGGATATTAACTGTAAAGCCCTCCCTCTGCTCAGAGGGAAACCGAGGAACAGACCTGCTACTAACTGGAAAGAAAGGGAGTTGGCGAGGTGGCAGGAGAGAGACTTGGATCCATTTTGCAGGCCAGATCAATACAATACCAGAGCCCCAAGGACAAGAGAGAGGTGTAGCATTTACTGAGCACCTGCTGTGTACAGGATGGCAGGCCTTCTAGACAGGATATTTTCTTTAACCTTTGTCCCAGTTCTAAAAGACACATGCTATGTTCATATGTATTTTTTAAATAGAAAAGCAAATCATGGAAGCCTCATTCACTTCAAATGCTAGGAATCCCTGGCCCCAACTGGCCTGAACAAAGGGATTTCCTACCCTCCCCACCCCCGCCCCCTTCAATTCATCTAGTTAAGATGTCTAACAAACCAGTGTGATGCAGGGCTCAGACAATACCAGGGCTCCGTTTGTCTCCATCTCTTGGCTCTGCTTTCTGCTGTGCTGGCTTTCGGCTCAGGCTCCTTGAAGAGGTAAAATGGCAGCAGCAGCACCCATCCCTGCAGCCCCCGGGGTTCGTGCTCGGCGAGGAAGAGCCATGTCCTCTAAAAGTTGAAGCAGGACCTCCACGTCCAGCCAAGATGGAGTGACAGACACCAGATTCAACCTCACCTTGAACAGTTGAGAAACAGGACGCAATATATGAAACAGTGGTTTTTAGATGACAATAGGCAGTGCCGGGCAGGGATCCCCGAGAGAAGGGAGAGAGGAGAAAGTTTCTAGGCTGTAGCACTGGGAGGGGAGATCCAGGGGGATCTTGACAGTGTCCTTGGGGAGGCTAGAGTTCACGGAACAGAGTAGTGGAGAGGAGAGAGCTGCCCAGAGAGCTAGCTTGGGCTAGACCTTCAGAGGGTCCCCTCATGTAATCAGAAGAGCACTGATGAATGCATTCATGCAAGGAAACTACTAGAGGCCAGGGAAAGAACTCCTTCAAGGAATAGGCATAACCATCCCCAGGGTTCACACAGATTAATGATAGTTCATGTTCCCACAAGCCAGAGTGGAACACCTGGTAATACTTGGAGCATTGGGTAGAGGACTCAGAAGGTTACGGCCTCCATAGTGGCAGTAAGTCTGATTAGCCCAAGACCCAGAGCTGTGCTGGTCCTGACTAACACATCTTACACACATGCCTTAAAAGGAACAAGTTGTTTCCTGGCAACTTAACTCAATCTCAGAGCAAAACTCAAGAACATTGAAAGGAATACAAAAATATCCAGGACTTGAGAAGGTAAAATTAATTCATCATGTCTCTCAGCCAATTAAAAATCATCAAGTGTACAAAGAAGCAGGTAAATAAGACCCAGAATGAAGAGAACTATCACTCAATAGAAACAGACTCAGAAGTGAGACAGGTGATAGAATCAGTAGACAAGGACACTAAGATAGTTATTATAAGTATATTCTATACATTGAAGAAACTATTCAATATGAAACACAGAGGAAAGGACTGGGAAAGCCTGCAGAACCCCAGTGAGCTGTGGGATGACTTCAAGTGGCTTACTATAGGCACTCCTTGGAGGTATTGCTGGTTCAGTTGCAAACCACTGCAGTAAAGCAAATATCGCAATAAAGTAAATCAAATGAATTTTTTGGTCTCCCAGTGCATGTAAAAGTTATGTTTACACCATACTATGTTCTATAAAGTGTACAATAATATTATGTCTAAAAAAGCAATGTACAGGAGTTCCTGGATGGCTCAACTGTTAAGTGTCCAACTCTTGATTTCAGCTTAGGTTGTGATCTCAGGGTCATGAGATCAAGCCCCACATTGGGCTGTGCTGAGTGCAGCGCTTACTTGAGATTCTCTCTCTCTCCTTCTCCCTCTGCCCCTCCCTGCCAACCCCCCCTCTTCTGTTATCTCTCTGGAAACAAATAAGTAAAAAAATAAATAAAAACAGTTTATTGCTAAAAAAATGTTAACCATCATCTCAGTTTTCAGCAAGTTATAATTTTTTTTTTGCTGAAGAAGGGTCTTACCTCAATGTCGATGGCTGCTGATTGATCGGGGGTGGCTGCTAAAGGCTGGGGTAGCTGTAGCAATTTCTTAAAATAAGACAATAATGATATTTACTGCTTGATTGACTTTTTTCCCCCATAAACGATTTCTCTATAGCATGAGATGCTGTTTTATATAACATTTTACCCACATTAGAACTTCTTTTAAAACTGAAGTCAGTCCTCTCAAACTCCACCATTGCTTTATCAACTAAGTTTATGTAATACTCTAAATGCTTTGTTGTCATTTCAACAATATAGCATCTTCCCCAGGAGTAGATTCTCTCTTAAGCAGTCACTTTCTTTGCTCATCCATATGAAGCACCTCCTCATCTCTTCAAGTTTAATCATGAGACTGCAGCAATTCATTCATATCCTCAGGCTCCACTTCTAATTCTCGTTTGCTTGCTATTTCTACCACATCTGCAGCCACTTTCCCCATGAAAGTCTTGAACCCCTCAAAGTCATCCATGAGGGTTGGAATCAACTTCTTCCAAACTCCCATTAATCCTGATATTTTGTTCTCTTCCTATGAATCACCAATGTTCTGAAGGGCATATAGAATGGTGAATCTTTTCCAGAGGATTCTCAATTAACTTTGCCTAAATCCATCAGAGGAATCACTATCTGTGGCAGCTATAGCCTGGCAAAATGACTTTCTTAAATAAGACTTAAATAATAAGACTTAGGGCCAAAATTACTCCTTGGTCATGGGCTACAGAATGGATGCTCTGTTATCAGACAGACAACATTCATCTGGTTGTCCATCTCCTTCAGAGCTCTTGGGTGACACAGGTAAATTGTCATATTCTGAAGTCATATTTTGAATGGAATCTTTTCTTGGAGCAGTAGGTCTCAACAGTGGGCTTAAAATATTCAGTAAACCATGTTGTAAGCAGATGTGCTGTCATCCAGGCTTTGATGTTCCATTTATAGAGCACAAGTGGGTGTATATAACATAAGGGCCCTAGGATTGGCAAAACGACAAGAGAGCATTGGCTTCAGCTTAAAGTCACCAGTGACATTAGACCCAAACTAGAGAGTCAGCCTATTCTTTGAAGGTTTCAAACTAGTCATTGACTTCTCCTCTCCGGCTATGAAGTCCTAGATGGCATCTTCTTCCAATAGAAGGCTGTTTCATTGACACTGAAAATCTATTGTTTAGTGTAGCCGCTTCCTTAATGATCTGAGCTAGATCTTCTGGAAAGCTTGCCCCAGCTTCTACATCAGCCCTTGCTGCTTCACCTTGTACTTTTATGTTACAGACACTGCTCTTTCCTTAAACCTCACGAACCAACTTCTGCTACCTTCAGAGTTTTCTCTTGCAGCTTCCTCACCTCCTCTGGTTTCATGGAATTGAAGAGAGTTAGGATCTTGCTCTGGATCAGCCTTTGGCTTAAGGGAATGGGGTGGCTGGTTTCATCTTCTACCAGACCACTCAAACTTTCAACACATCAGCAGTCAGTGTGTTTCACTTTCTCATTATTTGTGTGTTCACCAGAGTAACTTTTTAAATTTCCTTCAGTAACGTTTCCTCTGCATTCACAAGTTGACCGATTGTTTGGTGCAAGAGGCTTAGCTTTCAGCCTATCTTGGCTTTCAACATGCCTTCCTCACTAAGCTTAATCGCTTCTAACTTTTGATTTAAAGTGAAAGATTTGAGACTCTTCCTTTCACTTGAACTCTTAGAGGAACTTATAGGGTTATCAATTGGTCTAATTTCAATATTGTTGTGTCTCAGCATATAGGGAGGCCTCTGAGAAGGAGGGAAATGGAGTAATGGCCATTTGGTAAAGTAGTCAGAGGACACACAGCATTTATTGATTAAGTTTGCCACCTTACACAGGTGCGGTTCATGGTGCCCCCAAACAATGACAACAGTAACATCAAAGATCACTGATCACAGCTCACCATAACACATAGAATAATAATGAAAAGTTTGAAATATTGTGAGAATGACCAAAATGTGACACAGAGACACAAAAGGAGCAAATACTGTTGGAAAAATGACACCTAGACACTTGCTCTAGGCAGAGTTGCTGCAAACTGTCAATTTGTAAAAAACGCAATATCTGCAAAGTGCAATAAAGTGAAGCACCATAAAACGAGGTATGCCTGTATACATGTAATTGGAGTGCCTGAAGGAAAGCAGGTGGACAGGGACTTGTGCGTGGAAGATGCTCCGTTGTTAATAATTGGATGAGCCTGTTGCTTTGTGGCCTGGAACCTCTTCTGCTCTATGAAGTTGGGTCTCATAATGACAGTGATAATAATGATGATGATGATGATTTATTCATTGATCACGTTTGATGTGAGAATATGTATAATATTTAGCTTAAAAACCCTTGCAACCACCCTGTGAAATCTGTCATTATCCTTACATTACAGATGAGGAAACAGGCATATGAAGCCTGTTTGTGCCATGAAGGTGTAGCTGGAACAAATATCTTGGGGGAACACAATTTGATTGTATAAACTCACATAGTTTTGTGGGAAGCCAAGACCCTGGCCCCTGGACATTATTTGAGCTAAAGAGTAGGAATCGGGGAATATCCCTGGTTTTATTCCTCAAATAACTTGTGTATATGGCAAATCTTTTCCAATCTCTGGCTGACTTGTTTCCTTCCTATAATATGAGAATGTTGGAACAATTGTTCTCCCAGTATGAACATTTGAGCCATTTGTATTGGTTCTCATCACTTGTGTGTTTCTTTCCTCTCAGGGCTCATATCACTTGGTAAGAAGTATCTCTTGGGTGGTATGGAAATCTAGAGACCAGCTCACTTTCCCTGGCTAAGGCCACATGAGAATAGTCATAATATTGGAAAAAATAGATTTTTTTTCAAGTATCCATAAATGCCTACAATGAGGCATTGGGTAACAGTTATGTTGGATAACTGTCAGGATGGGGAAGGGACACACAGTCAGGTCAGGTGACAAAAGACTGAAGTCTTTTTGGCAGAAGATACAAAGGAGACACAACCCTGGACTTGGGTATTTGGAAGGCCGCTATGAAGAAGGATGGCCAGACTTTTCAGAGGACACCTTTTAGTTCTGTGAGATTGGGAGTCCATTTTTCTGCATATCTTGAACTGTGACTTTGGGAAACATGGACAGCCACCTCCCTCACCCCTCAGTCTTTTTTGGAACACCATAGCACAGCAAAGTGCAAGGTGCTTTGCTGAAAAATAAATTGGACTCTTTTCTTGAATTGGACTTTCTTTGAATTAGATTCATCCAAAAAAGCTTGGCAGTAAGATGGAGAGAGCCTCAGAGCCTTTCTTATGCTTGGCTTTTTTTTTTTTTTTCCCCTGCATTTCTGCCCTGAGATCCAGGGAAACATCCTGCATGATTAATCTAAAGTCTTCTTAGCTTAAGCTAACCTCAGCTGTTTTTCGTATGTGCAATTTAAGAGTCCTAACTTTCTCAGGAATCCGGCTAGGACGACAGGCGGGAGTCTGGGGAAATGCATCGCACCATACTCCAGAGAAGTGTTACAAACAGCATTGCAAATCTGGAGAGGACTGCTTTGGGAGGGGTGAGTCCCGCATTGTGGGATGCATCAGGTATTTGGGGATGGCAGGATGGACGCAAAAGCTCATTCAGTAAAAATGGGATAGATGGCATCTTATCTTCCCTCACTCCTTATTCTAAAAACACAGATAATGTACACATATGTTCTTTGCAAGAAAAATGTATTTCAGTCCACGCACGCAAGTTAGTTTTCAAATGTATCTTTTGGTGGGTTCTTTTGGATGCCAACTAAATACATCTCGCAGGACTTGAGTAGTCATTAACAGTTTTGACCATGATAAAGAACATTTCTTCATGCTTTCCTGGTTTTCTTTGGCCCAAGAATTGCTGAGTTTTTGCACATAGAGAAGTAAAGAAGCAGTATTTTTCGAAAGTTTCCATCTACCCTGGAAATAAACTAATTCAGGCTGTTCGATTACTGTCGCCTTCAGTTACGTGACATTTGTACATGAGGTATTTGTAGACTAATATTCTGATGAATGACACTCCTTGAAAATACCACTTTAAAATATGTCAATAATGTTTGATGACCCCAAAACTGGCATAGAACTCCCTGGTTTCTTAAATGAAGGGCATGACTGTATATAACTGTTTCTGACAGAGAGGCGTCATGTACTTCACAGTAACACAGTGACGTCCTCCAAGACCACTGAGATACGTACAGCTATCTGCCCTTAAGCTAAATTACCATATTGGTCTGCTTTTCATGGTTTAAGTTTTAGTAAACTCACTCTTAGACTGTCAACCCAGATTTCACTAATATTAATGTGCATGGCTCTCCAAGGAACCCCTTCTGTTTGCTGTGGGCCAGACACCAAGACAAACACATATGTGTGTGCGTGCACACTTGCACATACACTCACTCTCTCCAGCATGACCACCCTTGGGTTGTAGAGTTGATTTGATACTTGTATCCTAACTGGACAGGCGTCACACGGGCCACATGCAGAGGACCACAACATATACAAAACATAGTTTCTGTGTGTTGCCTGTCCCAAAGTCTTTCCTCTGGGGTCCTTGTCTTTGCTTCCCCAACATCTGCTCAAGCTTCCCCTGGTTTTGGCTCCTGGATTTTCAGCACAGCCCAGACCCGGCTTCTGATTCTTGAGTTGCTCTTCTGGAATCTGTTGCTCTTTGGATCTAAATGGTCTTGGCCATTGCCAAGTATTGTTTCATTCATTCTCTGAGTCACTTCTCAGGCATTTGATCTCCCTCCCAGCTAGCTCTCAGTCTCCGCATTAACTGCACATACACGGTCCCAGACATGCAAGGGTCTCCCTTTGTCATTAAAATAATTTTGACTGGACACGTTGACTTCACTCATACTGACTTATTTTGTTTGGGCTGCTATAACAGGAATATCATAGACTGAGGGCCTTAAAAAACAAACACTTATTTCTCACAGTTCCGGAGGTTGGCAAGTCCAAGATCAGGGTATCATCATGGTCGGGTTCTGGTGAGGGTCCTACTCCTTGTTTCTCACATGGATGAGAGAGACCGTGAGGATCTTATCCCTTCCTTTTCTTATAAGGGAACTAATTCCACCCTCTTTACCTCATCGAACCCTAATTAGCTCCCAAAGACCCCTTCTCCAAGTAACTATCACATTGGAGTTTAGAGTTTCAACATATGAATTTTGGGGGGGGGACAGAAACATTCAGTCCATAATGCACACCTATCCAGCTCTTTGTATGACAAATTTATAAATGATTTGACCTGTTATACACCACAGACAACATGATATGAATCTATTATCGGCATAAACTCAACAGTTGTAATTACTTTCATAAGATAATTGCTATTAACTCATAGTGTCTCTAACTTGAAGTTGAGAAAACAGCATTTTCCCTTCTAAACTCACTGTCTTTGATGGAGCATTTTAAAGTGAATTACAGCTATCATAACATATCGCCTCCAAGTATTTCACAATGTATCTTTAAAAAAAAAGACCATTTTCTTACATAGTCAAAATAACATTATAATACAAAAAAATTAATGAGTTGCTTAGTTTCCTCTAATACCCATTTTTTTGTATTCAAATTTCTCTAGATGTCCTAAATAGACTCTAATCTGTGATCGTGCATTGCACCTGGTTATTTTACCCCTTAATGCTCTTTTATCTAGTGGTACTGATGTGCTGGTGAGACTGGAGCTAGCAGCTGTGCACAGTCTCCCACCTTCTGGATTTGTCTCGTCGATTCCCCCATGACGTCTTTTAGCTTGGTGCTCTGTCCCCTGCTTATCCCTTAAGGGAAAAGCCCTGTGGCCCAAGGATTCCAGACGTCTTCCAAACCCCCACCCCCCACCCCTCACCATTGACCTAGCCGTTCTGACCTATGGCTCAACACCTTCTCAAAAGGCAAAGAACCCTGGTGAGAAGCAGTCCCAGGGAGCAGAGGGAAGACGATCTGTCCCTTGACTTGCCTAATCACCTACCTCAGGGATCCCTCCTGGTTTCAGATTTCCTCAGAGGAAGAAGGAAAGAGCTCATGGTTGAACTTGATTCCCTATACTTTGACTTCTGTACCAGGATCGGCTCTATCCTCCCTGTCCCCTGGCCACCCCCACTTCCAAAGCGTCCTGCAGTTTAGTTTGGTTCCATTTGACAAAATGAATGGAGCTCCCTCTTTGTGCCAGGCACAGTGCTAGGTGACAGGTTGACAAAGCTGGATTAAGCAGAGTCCTAGGCCTTTACCTCAAAGGTAAAGGGAGATGTGGTTATAATCAGATAAAATCAGTACAGTACAGTAAATGCTTTTTATTTTTAGTTATGGTAAAATATATATAACATGAAACTTATAATCTTACCCATTTTTTTTTAAAGATTTTATTTATTTATTTGACAGAGAGAGAGACAGCCAGCGAGAGAGGGAACACAAGCAGGGGGAGTGGGAGAGGAAGAAGCAGGCTCCCAGCAGAGGAGCCTGACGTGGGGCTCGATCCCAGAATGCCGGGATCACGCCCTGAGCCGAAGGCAGACGCCGAACGACTGCGCCACCCAGGCGCCCCTATCTTACCCATTTTTTAAGTGCATGGGTCAGTAGTGTTAAGAACATTCACATTGCTGTGTTTTTGTATCGGCTGCATCGGGGTGTGGAGGAGAGCGCTCAATACCGTCTGGGGTAAGAAAGCTTCCTGGAAGAGACGTCTCCTGAGATGCACCCTGCAAGGTAGATAGGCATTAGCTGGGTAAAGGAGGGAAGGAAGGGGGCTCCAGGCACAGTAGTCCATTCCAGAATACCATAGATTGGTGGCTTATAAACTATAAATTTATTTCTCAAAGTTTTGGAGGCTGAGAAGTCTAAGATCAAGGTCCAGCGGACTCAGTGTCTAGTGAGGACTTGCTTCCTGGTTTTTAGCCACCTGTCTTCTCACTGTGTCTTCACATGGCAGAAAGGGGAAGGGATCTCTCTGGAGTCTCTTCTATAAAGGCACTAATTGCATTCATGAGGGCTTCATCCTAATGATGACCTAATCCTAATGACCTTCATCCTAATGATGACCTAATCATGGATGACCTAATCATCTCCCAGGGGCCCTGCTGCCTCATACTATCACACTGGGGATTAGGATTTCAACATACAAACTTTGGGGGGGACGCAAATATTCAGTCCATAATGCAGGCTGAGGAAACGGCCCAGATAAAGGCATTGGGGCAGAAAACAGCGTGATGGTCTCAGAGAACCCCAAGCAGGTAATGATTACGAGCATGGAGTACGCAGTGGAAGAGTGAAAGGTAAAGGCTGGAGAGGGAGGCAGGACCGTGTCACAGAGGGGCAGATACGCTTCACTAAAGAGCTTGCACTTTATTTTGAGCACCGGGGACTCACTGAAAGATGCAGGAAGGGGGGTGATGTGGTCACATCTGTATATCCAGGAGCTCGTGTTAGTGGAGTGAGCATGGGTGGGAAGGGGTGACATGGGGGCTGAGCACCCAGGCAGGGGCTAACGCAGAGCTGGCGAGAAATGCTGGGAGCCCTGACTGAGATGGGGCAGTGTGGGAGAACAGGGCAGAGATGGAGGGGGAGTCTGGAGGGACCCTGATTGAGTAGGGGGTGGGGCCAAGGGAGGAAGAAAAGGACAATTCCCTCGTTTCTGGCCTGGATCACTAAGTAGAGGGAAGGAAAGCAGTTTGATGAAGAGCTGTGGGTGGTGGGAGATCAGGAATCGTGACTTTGTTCTTGGAAATGTTGAATTGAAGGTGTCTGGGATGCCTGTATTTTGCACCACTCTTCAGGAGCTGGTCAAATCCAGGTGCTCGAGCGTGCACACCTGAAGCTCTGGGAGAGGTCTGGGCGGTGGCTGTGTTGTCAGCAGGTAGGTGGAGGTTGGAATCATGAGAACGAATGATATCACCCAGGTCACAGAGGGAAAAGTGTGGTGGGCCAGGGGTGGCAGAATGGTCAGAGAAAGGAGAGGAGAGACAAGGAACATGCTGGACAGAAGCCACGAGAGGAGAGTTTTAAGAACAAAAGAGAGATTCACAGCAGTAAACACTAGGGGTCTAGGAAGACAAAGTCTGACAGAGTCTGGGTGTTCTTTGCCAAGGCAGTTTTAGTTAAGTAGAAGGAGTAAGTTTGGTGAAGTAGAAGAGTACAGTGGGTTAATCTTCCAAAAATGGGTCCAGTGTATTTTGACTCCAGGAGAGAAGCAGATGAGATCAAAATGAGATGCTCAAAATACTCTGAGTCGAAACAGCGGGACCACACAGGTGTAGTCAACGTCATCTCTGTTCCAACCCAACCACATGTTCATCCTGGACTGAAACCCAAGCTCCTTTTTTTTTTTTTTTAATTAAAAAAAAATTTTTTTAAAGATTTTATTTATTTATTTGACAGAGAGAGACAGCCAGTGAGAGAGGGAACACAAGCAGGGGGAGCGGGAGAGGAAGAAGCAGGCTTCCCAGTGGAGCAGGGAGCCTGATGTGGAGCTCGATCCCAGGACCCTGGGATCACACCCTGGGCCGAAGGCAGACGCTTAACGACTGAGCCACCCAGGCGCCCCTGAAACCCAAGCTCCTTATTCAGGCTTTGATGGTCCCAGTAATTCCAGATAGATTTCTATTTCCCCACGAGCCTCCATTCTAGCTGATTAGCCATTCTCTTCTAGCCAATTAGCCTCATCCTGAGACCCCTGCCCCTGACTTTCTGTCCCTCCAGGTCCTGCCTACCCTCTATGGCCCAAGCTCTATCTAGCTTCCTTTGGGAAACCTCCCTGTCCCCTCCAGCAAGACCCATCTCATCCTTGTGACAGGGAGCAGGGGTACACAGTCAGCTCCTCTCAATAATAAAAGATCAAATCTATTTTTTCTTATTGGTCATTCTTTTCTCCAGCACATTTGAGATGTCTCCTCAACCCAGCTAACTTCTTTAGGATGAGATACTGGATTGTCTACCTTTTTTTTTCACTCCCCAAACTATTTAACTCAGAACCTGGTGCTTGGTGGGTCTTCATGAGCTATGGAGGAAAATCTCAAAGCGAGACCATAAGGTTAGGATAGTTTCTAGGGTCTGCTCGAGGCTCTGTCTCCATAACACACCACCTCTGGCTTCTTTTCCCAAACACCAACAGCAGGCGATACAGGGCATGCGACTTTGCACACATATCTGGGGCTTGGTCCAACAGGCTTTATGGCAAAGCTCAGAAAAGGGCATGTGCTTCAAGAAGGAGCCTGGCTGTCTTCTGAGGGCTGGATGCCAGAGGCTTTACCCAGAGAGAAGCAGACACAAAGCTAGGCGCTTTGTACATCCAATCTCATTTAACACAGTCATAATTGCTCCCACTTTAATGCCCTAAGACGGTAGTGAATTCTCTGAGGTGGCTGGGTGCTTAGCTGCAGACCCCAGAATCAGTATTGGCTAGTAATTAGGGCAGGAAAGAATTTAAGAACGAGCATGAGCTCCAGGCTCTAGGTTGATCTCTAGGAACAACTCCCAGAGCCATGTGGGACCGGCTGGGTGGCTCCGTGGCCTCTGTCGCTCCTCACACTCCATGGCAGCTCAAAGTCGCCCGCAGGGGCATCGCCTGGTGCCACCTGAGTCATGGGCCTGTGCCCTTGCAGGAGAGGTAGTTGGGGAATTGTTCCGTTGGTTTTTTGTTTTGTGAAAGTGGCTTTACAATGTGGGGAACCACAAAAAATGCAGAGAGAACGGTTCACAAGGGCTTGGGAAGCCATAAGTAATAGTGTTGCCCATGGCTCATCAGACCATTTCCAAATTGGACAGTTGGGGAGACTGAGGCACAGACAGGCTGACGCACCGGAGTCACACAACTGGCAACGGGATGGAGGGATTCAGGACTGTCCCACGGTACATTTCACTCTTTCCCTTGGGCTTGGAGGATTAGACCCTCCGGAAGGGGCGGCACCTCTGACAGCAATGGGGCAGCAGAAGTTCCTGCAGAGGCTGGATTCACAGCTCAAGATTTCCAAGGCGCCGAGGGGACTGCTGGTGACCACGTCCAACAAGCAGTTGCAGATTGAGAACTGGGGCCATTTTATTCTGTCTTCCCAGCCTTGGAGAGGGTTCTGGACAAAATGCTTCTCTAACTCCAGCCTTGAAGTCAAGGCAAATGGCTTCTCTACACCTTCTCAATACACACACACACACGTACACGTGCACACACACGTGTGCACATGCACGTACACACGCATGTGCACACACACATGTGTTCACATACACCCAGGACACATACTGACTTATGCACACTCATGCATGCACGTTGTCGCAGACATACACACTGACACATAGCCACACGCAGTGCCACACACACGTTCACGACTGAGGGTAACGTGGACAGCGCTGGCCGCAGAAGTGCTTTCCAGTGCCTTTCTTTCTTGTCCTTGCCTGCAGTTTACAGCACTTGGAAAATGTCAGGCGTGGGAGGCCTTCTAGTCTTGGGTTAGGTTAAAACTCCCTCTACATATTTGGAGCGCGTCCAGGCCCTGCGAGCGCATTCACAGAGCAGATAACAGTGACCTTGCCAGTGAGGGAGGACAGCCCAGCTGAGGCCAAGGAGCCGTGCTGGCTGAGCTGAGGTCACTTCCCCTCCCCTGCTGCACCTGGGTTGGATCTGATGTCAAAGACCCCGATCCCAGCTCCAGGCAGGAACACAATGCTTGATTCTGCAGGAGAGGGTGAGAGCCAAGCCCTGGCCCCGCAGGTTTTGGGGTGGAGAAGAGTCCATCTGTTTCCTAGGGGCCCGCGGGCTGAGGGCCAAACCTCCATCTCATTGCCTTCCCAAAGACACAAAGCATGCCTCTCCAGAATGGTGACAGATTTTCCATCCTAGCTGGGGCTGTGTCCGGCTCCTCGACAGCCCTGAGGCTTCTTAACGGGGAGAGCTCAACTCTGCACCATGACTGGCGTGTGTATGCGGAGGCGGCCCCGAAATAGAAATGGAACTAACTCTTAAAGAGTCCCAGACCTTGAAGGCATGGAGGTAATCTCATTTAAACAAAATCCCCCCAACTGCCACCCGCTTCAAGGGGCCATCCTTTTCTGTTGGGTGACTGCAGGTGACAGGGGGCTCACCCCCTCAGGAGCAGTGTATGTTATAGGGGAAACCCCCCGGTGTCCTGCCTCTCTGTCACTTCCACTTACAGGTTCTGATTGTGCCTCTTGAGCCACTCAGGTTAGGACTGACCCTTCTCCCACATGACGGCCTCTCAAATATTTGAAAACAGCTGGCATTCATACATTTGGCAAATACTTGATAGGGGACCTGCTAGGTGCCAGGCCTGGAGCTGGGAGCTGGGAGCAGACACCTGATTGGCCATGAGCAGCTGGTGGTCTGGGGAGAGGGCAGACAGGAGCGGGGAGCAGGCCCCGCAGGGAGAGGACCCTGCCAAGCTGGGGGAGCGCTGGGCGGCTGTGCTACCCAGAGGAGAGGGCAGCAAGCCCAGTGCTGGAGGTCATGCAGGGAGGACCCCGATGGGGGTGCCGGGGCCATCAGCACTCCAAACATGGTATGCAAAGGCTGGAGGTGCAGCATAGCACCCCCAAACTGCAGGCAACTTAGAGCATGGGGGTCACAGACAACTGCAGGATGTGGGGGCATCATTTGGACCTTCTCCTGGGGCCATGGTGAGGGGAGTGGGTGGGAGCATACTGCAGGCTTCTAAGCGGGGAAGGGCAGGATCAGGTGTGGATATGAATAAGGCCACCGTGGCTGGTGGTAAAGAAGGTGTTTCCAGGGCTGTCCTCTCACGCGGCTAGAGTGTCCAGGAGGGGCTGCTGGAGGCGTCTAGGCCAGAGAGGCTGGGTGTCTGTGTTAAGGCACTAGCCACGGGGTGGAGGGCAGCTGCAGAGAGGCGGTCACGTATGTGTGCCAGGGGAGCTGACAAACTTCTCTGGACACGCATCTCCAGGGTCTGCACACACTTCTCAGCCAGCTTGCCCTCTTGGGCGGGGCTCCCCTTTACGATTTAGGGCAACTTCAAGTGTGCCGCCCACGGTGGAATGCAGTATTTTGGACAATGTCTGAACAGTGTAGGATATCTTGGCTCTTTCTCTCCTCCCTTCTTGTCTCTAGCCTTTCTGCCACCAGGGCTGACATCTGTGACCTGGTAGCCACAGCCCACAGTTGGCCCATGGGCTATTTCAAAGCTATGTGCCCCCATTTGGGATTTGGGTGTTTGGTTTCTAGAACCTAATTAATAGGAACTCACATTTATAATTTTTCTTGACATTTATTCCTAAGAAATTCAATTTTCTTAGATTCAGTGCTCTTGTCTCCACCCCTTTGCCCTTAAGTGCACTTGGGATAGAAGCCATGAGGTGTGACCTCTGGATTGATATGGGACTTTCTACTATAGTTCCATCTGTTGTATAAAAGAACAAATAATGTCCTTTTTCATTCCACAGACTTGAAAAAAATATTTTTATGATTTGTAAAAGTTTTCTCCAGAAGTTACTGCCTAGAATGTTTTTCTTTCCATCTTGGGGGGACAACGTGTTGTTATTTGTATGGAGCAAAGATGCAGTGGGGTGGCAGGCCAGCCCCACACACCTTTGTGGAAGCCCACAGCTGCCCTTGGAGCTGCCTCCGGGAGGCCCACCAGGCAAACTGGGTGAAAGACATAGTATCCCAGCTAACCTCCTCTCCCGAAATACCTCCACTGGGACCTGGCACAGCTGCCCACTGAGCTGAGACCTCCAAAAGACCATATGAAAGTGCAGCGGGAGTGCGTGTGTGTGTGTGTGTGTGTGTGTGTGTGTGTGTACAGTGGGAGTCAGGTTATTAGGGGTGGAGGGAAGGGAACTGTTTGATTAATGGGTGTCCTGTGAACCTGCACATTTGCCCAAGGCTGCATTCCTGGGCTTTCAAACCCAGGGCAGTTTGATAAGCTGAGACCAAAGTCCTCTTTCCTTCCAGCAAGGAGAGCAAACAGGGCCACTCGCTAATCCCAGCCCTGGCCTCTGGGGCCGTCTCTCGGCAACCGGCCCACCAAGTGGCCTTTCACAGGCCAATCAATGGGGCAGCCCTGGGTGTTACCGGGACTTGCGGGAGGCCTGACAGCCAGCTTGCCTGAGCCGGGTGGGAGGGAGGCCATGGCTCACCTGACCTCCAGCACACAGTCTGGAGGCCCATGCTTGGCCAATGAGGCCCTCCATAATTACAGCACCTGCTGAGCTGGCCTTCTCTCCCTCTCCTTCCTGCCACCCCTTTCCCTGCAATCATTCCCACCTGGACAGCTTATCAGTAGGGCTTTCTCCATTCCTCCAGGGCCTGCCCAGAATGTTCTCCCCAACCCCCACCGCCTTCAAGCTCGTTCTTCCTCCACTGGGAAGTTTTCCCTGATCAGTCCAGCCTACGTGGGACTCTCCTTCCTCTGGATTCCTAGCGCCCTCAGAGCCTTTGCTCATGGCTTACAACCAGACACATCTCCAGTCAGTTTGGGTATGTTGGCTTGACGTTGCCAACTAGACTGTCAGCGCCCTGAGGGTAAGGCTTATACTTAGGGACTTCCCCCGCCACCCCGCCAGTGGAGGACACATGGTTAGTTGTGGGAGGATCACTGGTAAGGAGGCCTGTGGGACTAGGGGACGGAGCAGGCAGAGAGGTGAACAACTCTGAAGCTGAAGGACTTAATCCCAGGAAGATGTGGAGGGAAGGCTCTTTGAGATGAAAAGCAGCCATGGGGTTAGGGCTGGGAGGATGTTTATTTCTGGGGAGTCACGGTCGATGCCTGGGGGTGTCTGCTCAGCCTGTCACCAAGTTCCTTCCCTCTCTCTGAGAGATGGGCTGGGCGGGGGGGGGGGGGGGGGAGCTGCACCACATGGATTCCTATGCCTGACCGGGGAGGTTTAGGTCTGTGATGGACCCCAGAGGCCCTCCAGATTCTCTTCTCTAGGGACCTGGGTTTAAAACTGAGAGAGATGGGCCTCCATCTCTGGGTGTTTGCCTCTGAGGAGTTGTGAACTAGCTAGGAGTTGGCTCCAAGCAGGGAGGATCCATAGAAGCCAGGCTTCGAGAGAGAGAAAGAGGCAGCCATGCAGAGACAGGCGGGACCGGGAGTGCACAACACCGGCCTACAGGGCCTCTTGCTGTCTGCATCCTCTAAGTCAAATCTCACTGTCCTCCCGAGAGCACGTAGTAACAGTACGTTACTGTTACTTCCCATCCTGATAGGAAAATCAGGCTTGGAGATCTTCCGTAACTCACCCAAAGGCACTCAGCCAGTGAGTGGTGAACTTGAACCCTGTCCTGCCAGGTTACTGAGTCCAAGTGTAATCTTCCTGCTGCTTTTGCTCTTAACAGCTTTGTACATCCAGGCTTCCTACATTTTGGTTCCATGAGATACCAGAAGAACTGTGACCCAAACTGTCATAAGGTTTTGCTCTACCATCTCTCTATCCATCCATCATATGTCTCTCTCTCTCTCTCTCTCTCTCTCAGCTCTCCATCTCATCTATCACCATTATTAAGCCATGCTCCATGTAAGACACTGTGACAGGCACTGCAACGTGTTTCGCTTCTGCCAGTTTGGCACAGTGAAGGACGATAGATGATCGGGCATCAAACGTGCGTGTCTCCTAAGATTCCCCCATAGGGATCATTACAAATGCAGATTCCCTGGCCTGTCCCAGAGATTCCAATTCAGAATGGGGGAGGGGCTCAGGGAATCTGCTTTTCCAAGTTCCCCAGGGGTGTCTGATATATCTGACCCTCAGGTCACACCCTGAAACACAGCTGTCTGGACAGTGTTGTTCAGAGAAGGAGAGGATCGGTGAGACCTGAGATGGTCAGGGGAGACCATATGGGGTCACGGCCAGGCACTCTGACATCCCCTGAGAGGGCCTAGGGAACTCTGGGAGGATGTGCTGTGGCAAGGGGAGAATGATCCGGGAGCTGGCAACCTGCCAAAGGCCCGGCATCCTCCCATGATAGTGAGAGGCATGCCCGTGAGGGGGTGAAGGGTGTTTTCTAGGAAGCAAGATGGCAGGAAAAGGCCATAATTGGCTTTTGCCTGTTACCAATAATGCCACAATAGCAACAAGAACGGTTTCACCAGCTGCTTCAGTGCAAGTGGGTAACCTCCTGCATTCATTTCTAGGGGCTACATGGACCTTCCATGGTGAAGAGGGAGATGTTATTTGATACCTGATGTAGGACTACAGAAACCGAGAAAACCCAAGTGCAATTTAGGACTGGGGAGGAGATGAGAGTGGCTGGGAACCCTGGAGGTCCTGGGTCGAATGAGGCTAGAGAGATGGTCGTTGTCATCATCATTAACATTACCTGCTATGTGCTTTCTGGGCAATGCCTCACTCAGCCCCTATGCAACTGCATTTTAGAGGGGAATCCAAGACAGTGAGCCATCCACTTACCTGCCCAGAGAGTAGGAAGTGGAGCGCAAGCCTGCTGTTAGGCTATGTCTGGTCTTGGCTTCTCCCTACAGACGGGGCAGTCTCGAAACATCCCAGAAGGTACACATTTGTCTTCTTTTCAGCCTTCTTCCCAGTACGTTGCCCTGGTCAGCTTACCCTTAAGACCACCAGAAACCAGGTCCCGCACTCTCTGTCTTGGACAGGGCCTCAGTCTCTGTCACTCTATTTCCAGCTTTGCCTGCAAAGCAGCCCCCAACCAGACAGTGTCTCTGGACCAACCCCCACCCCACCCCAACTGGTTGCCAAGTGCCAGAGCAAGCTTTCACTCCCGGCACAGCACCTCCTCACCCTGCAGCCCCCAGCCTCCCTCTGTCTGCAGCAAAACCCCAGGGCCCTGCCTCTGCCTCCCCAGCCTGCCCTTGGGGGGCCCACTCTCTCCCACTCCTTCCTTATTAGTGTGTGTGTGAGAAGAAAAGGAATTTCTTTTGCCATTTATCCTCGGAGCAGCCTCCAAAAGGAGTTGAAGGACACGCTGCGAAGTGTGAAAAAAACAAGGCCCGAGCTTGCCAAGAGGGCCCAAGTGGTTATTTTAATCATGTGGAACAGCCCCCTTTTCATGGAAAATTTTCTACTCTAACACCTGTGGCCATTAAAGGAACGCTCACTCTTTTCTACCCTGGGGTCCCAGGGGTCACCCTCTAGTTGGGGCCGGCTGCCAGCTCAAATAATTATTCCTGCTGCCCTTCCTCTCCACCTTCCTCATCCCTTCACAGCCCAGCCCTGCCTTCCCTCAGGCCTACAGTAGATGTGGGGGAGCAATTCTGCCTGGCCTCCTTCCTCCTCTGCAGTTTCTGGAAAGAATAAACTGGCAAGACCAGATCCCCTCCCCCAACACTAACTGGCTCTCAGGGCCTGTTGGATCAGCTCTATCGCTGTTGCCCCACCTCTCCCCTTTCCTCATTTTTCCTTAAGCAGACTCATTGCCCACTTGACCCTTGCAGGTTGTTTAGCACCTTCCATTCCCTAAAGAGCTCTGTGCCCTTCTTAACTCAAAGAAAATGGGGAGGGGGGGAATCCCTAGAGAAATGACACCACCTAACCCTCTTTTGATCCATTGTGCCTAGTTTTCTTTTCCAGATTACATATGCTGACTTTGGTTTGCAAAAGATTATCAATGCACTTAGAGATACTGTATCTCCCCACTTCCCTGGACTTCTTTAGGGACTAACAGATCCTGAGAGGTGATGAGATTTACCGAAAGTTACGCAGCACTCAGTGAAGGTGGGGAAGGACTGGAAACCGGCTGTGCTCGGAAGCCAAATTTGCCAAAGGAGTTGCCTTGACTTTCTCCATTTTGTCACTTGCTCTGCAGTGCCCTTCACTCTTGCCTCCCCCAGTCATGCCACAGAAACGGCCCTTAAGGTCACCAATGACCTCAATGTCACTAAATCTGTTGGACATGTTCTCTCTTCATCTTGACCTCTCAGCAGCGTTTGACATTGTTGACACAATGCCCTCCTTCAGTTTGAAGCGTTCTCTTCCTTTGCTTCTGTACTTCCGCAGGATCCTTGCTTCCTCTGACTACTTTGGTCACATTTCTGTCTCCACGGCAGGAAATCCTCCCTCTAGTGCTTATTAAGTTGGTGTTCCTCAAGGCTCAAGTCTAGGTTCTCTCCCCACTCCCTACACTCTCTCCCTTGGCAATCCCAACCAGTCGCACTGTTTCTACCACCACCCACACCCACACACAACTCCAGCTCTCTCCTTTTCTTTGTGCTCCATCTGCCTCCTGACTGATGTCATTTGGATGCCTCAAAGACACCTCAAACTTAACTTGTGATCTTTCTGGGATTCCCATGTTGTTTAACTCTGCGGGACACTGTTGAGTGAAGTGGTGTCTCGTTCTTCTCCCCAAATCTGGTCCTCTTTGTGCTCCTGAACTCATTGAATGAACCAGTAAAACAGTACTGTGGGCCAGGAATCTTGGATTCATGCTTGATACCTCTTTTTCTCTCTCCCTCACCATATGCAGTCCATCATCTGGTCCGCCACCCTTGTGCAACCTACCATTATTTCCTCCGTAGCCCCCTGATGGTCTATCCACACTCCAACATTAGAATAGGAGATACAGGGCAGTTAAAGTGGAAATGGGGACAAAAGACAGATGTAGACTGACTGTTGAAATGCTGACATTCTAGCACATGGTCTATATCTCTACAAGAGCACAATTCTATGAAATTACATCAAGTTAAGAAAATCAACATGTTGTGGCAAGTATACTCTGATTGCAGCCATGTAACACAGACTATGCTTGGAATTGAGGGTGACATTCAGGTGTGTAAGTAGTTGACCTTTTATGCCCAGGGCTTTGATTTCCTGTAAGGCTGTCAACGTGTGCAGTAGCAATTGAAAAAAATTGAAAGCAATACCCAAATCAATGAAAAAAGTAGGGACTTTCAACATAATTTAAATTCCTCTTCACATTATTCAAATGTGAAACTGATTACCAGAGGGTGGGACTCATAGTACCCAACCTAATGCCCAGCACCTAATAGTTCTCTATACATGTTTTTGAATAAATGAATGTCTACCATCTAAAATATATGAGACTTAAAAAAATAAATAAAATAAAATATATGAGACTCCATTCTTTATTCATCAAATAAGTGCTAAAAAATATCAAGCATAATTCAATGACAGTTGGAGGAAGAAGTGAAGGTGACCTGATCTCTAACTTTCTCCCTGATCCAGTCTTCTCACCTCTCTGCCAATTTAGTGCTTTCTAGAACAACACCTTTATTGATGACCCAGGAAGGAGCAGGCAGAAGCTGGTTACCTATAGATGTGGGAGTACAGTTGTCTGACAGTTACTTCCTTGACAACTGGGGCCTCGGTCTGAGGATTCCAAGAATTTTTCAGGGTGAGCTTTTAAAGAGCTTCAGGTCCCACAACAAACAGATAATTTAAGTTTGGGCCCTGCTTGTCCCCATTTTGCAGATTAAATAAAGCAAGACCTGAGACGTGGTTTACAAAAGACACCTAGATAGTTGGTGGCAAAGCCAGCAGAACCCAGGTCTCCAAGTTCTTTCTCCAAGGATCCTTCTACTATAATAAGTTGCCTCATAGGATGACTTGGGGACCCAGGAAGGAGCCCTTTCTGTAATTGAAGTTAGTCAATTCACCGAAACAATACTGAAACAGAAGAACAAAGTTGGAGAGTTCACACTTCCTCATTTTATTTCAAACCCACAGTAATCAAACCAGTGCGGTACTGGCATAAGGATAAATATATAGACCAATGGAACAGAATTGAACTAAAATAATCTAGAAGTAAACTCATGCATCGATGGCCAATTGATTTTCAACAAGAGTGCCAAGACCATTCAATGGGGAAAGAATGGTCTCTTCAACAGATTGTGTCAGGACAACTGGATATCTACATGTCAAAGAATGAAGTTGAATCCCTTCCTCACACCATTTACGATAATTAACTTAAAATGGGTCAACAACCTGTATATAAGAGCTAAAACTATGAAACTGTTAGAAGAAAAGATAGGGATAAGTAATCATGAACTTGGATTTGGCAATACTCTCTTAGATATGACATCAAAAGCAAGAAGAACAAAAGAAAAAATAGATAAATCAGACTCACCAAAATTAAAAACTTATGCATTAAGAAAGGGAAAAGACAACTCATAGAATGGTAGAAAATATTACAAATCCTAAATCTGATAAACATCTAGTATCCAGAATATATAGAGAATTCTTACACCTCAACAACAAAAAGACAAAAACCTCAATTTAAAAATGGGCAGAAGTCTTGAATAGACATTTCTCCAAAGAAGTTATACAAATGGCCAACCAGCACATGAAAATATGCCTTATATCATTAGTATTTAGGGAAATACAAATCAACACCACAATGAGAAACCACTTCACACCCACTAAGATGGCTAAAATGAAAAAAACAAACTGAAAATAACAAGTTTTGGAGACAAGGTGGGGAAATTGGATCTATTGTACATTGCTGGCAGGAATGTTAAATGGTTCACCTGCTGTGGAAAGTAGAATGGTGGTTCTTCAAAAAATTAAATATAGAATTACCACATGATCCAGAAATTCCCCTTCTGGCTATATGCCTAAAATAATCGAAAACACGTAGGCAAACAAATACTTTAACATGAGTGTTCATAGCAACACTATTCACAATGGCTAGAAGGCAGGAAAACCCCAAATGTCCATGAACAGACTGTTGGATAAATAAAATGTGGTATATCCATACAATATGCTTCAGTCATAAAAAGGGATCAAAATACTGATACATGGTATGATGTGGATGAACCTTGAAAACATTATTCTAGGTGAAACAAATCAGGCACAAAAGATCCCATTCTTGAGAAGAGAGATCTTCATTCATAAGAAATCTCCAGAATAGGTAATTCTATGGAGACAGAAAGCGGGTGTGTGTTGCCAGGGGCTTAGGCAAGAGGGGGATGGGTAGTGACTGCTTAAGGGGTATGAAGTTTCCTTTTAGGATGATGAAAATATTTCAGAATTTGATAGGGGTGATTGTTGTGGCTTCACAACATTGTGAATGTACTAAATGTTACTGAATATACACCTTAAAATTAATTCAATGTTATGTGAATTTCACCTCAATGGGAAACAAAGAGTTAATTCACTCAGAGAATCATTAAGAAAGAAAAATATTTAAACCTACTGTATGCTTCTTATGAACTTCTCACATTTTAGCCAGTATTGGGGAAAAAAAAAAAACCCTCACATGCACTTTCTGGAGCATGCAGAGTTGTGAAACACATGTACTGAATAAACTGAAATTATGAACTGACTGAACCCAAGAGGCCAATCGAGCTATCCGGCTGAGACTTTCCCTTCTAACCAGATGTGTACCTGCCTCCAAGCAGCAATGTCCCTATCCATTGTGCTACTTCCACTTTCCCTCTTTTATAAAGGATTCAACCTTTGGATGGAATCCTGGGGTGGGAGGCATGCTGGGATGAAAAGAGAGGGATGTCCTAGGAAACTGAGCTTCCACAGGCAGCAGGTTGGCTGTGATTGGAGTGATAGTTCTTGTCAATGGACTGAGGACCAGTTAGGGAAGTCCAGAGATGAGAGGCTGAAGCATTTGATAGAAGAGGCCCTTAGGACAAAGCACAATCTCACCTAAAGACCATCACTCCCCAGGTCCCTTAAAAGAGCTCAGGAATCACTAGTAGAAATGTCTGTGATGATGGTGGCACAAAGTGACCATCCTGGTAGATTATGAAGGGAAGAATTGGGGCCTAACATGAGCTGAGTGATTCAGGACAAGACAGTGAATGGAAGAATGGGAGGTTGGACCTGAAAGAAAACAGCATTATAGATGCCAAAAAAGTCATGCCCGGGCATCTAACCAGCTCTGGGTAAACAGGGTTGATGCTCCCTCATCCTTGACCACCATCCAATTAACCACTATGTTTATTGGATTGTTCTGCACTGACTGCCATGGGTGTCCCTTTGGCTATGTCCCTTCTATGGCCCCTAAGGGCATGTCTGTGCCTTTAGGGCTCAACTGCATTCTACTATAGATATTTATGTGCATAACTAAATCTTCACTGACTCTAAAGCCCCTTTTGGCCAGGATGAGTCTGACTAATCTTTGTTTTCCCCCACAAAGCCTAATATGGTGCTTTATTCTGAGAGGGTACTCATGAGATATTTATTGTGTGGATGACCATAGCGGACAGGTTTTATCCACCAGCAAGCTCTCACTGGGGGAAACACAATATGAACCTCATATGGTTTTAATGGGGTATCAAACACAGAAGCCTTAGGGATGGCATATCACCTAGGCTGGTCTGATTCTAACTGTTTACTCTAGTCCCCATAGTGATTGGTCAGATGTGGGCATGTGACCTGAGAAGAACCAGGCAGAATCCTTCCGTGAGATTTGACACAGGGACTTAAAAAAAAAATGTTTCTTCCTTTTGGATCATGAGCTGTGAGGACATGAGGACACCCAATTGTTCCCATAGCATATTTATTATCATGTTAAGAATCTTTTGTAAGAATCAAGACAAGTGTATGAGGCAAGCAAAGGCTGAATATGGAGAGAGAGACAAACAGAGCTTGATGGCATTTGGCATTTTGGTCTTGCCTGCAGTCATTATAGCTCAGACTCACCAATTACAGGATGAATAGTTTCCCTCTTTTCCCAGTTAGTTTGGTTTGAACTGGGTTTTTTTTTATCCATACCCAAGGGTCATGACTAATGCCATGGCAGGATCATTAGTGAGAGTAACCTATTCTGAACCTAACTTAGCAGTAGAAAGAATCCCAGGCAGATTCTAGGGAGAAGAGTAGCAATTCGGTGTGATATAGTCCTGCAGTCTCCATACTCTCAGTGGTTAACTCAAAGCTTGGACACTTAGGGGAAGCCAAAAAATGCTTAGGAGCTTGGAGTCGTAGATCAGCAGAATGCCTGGAGGACGGTGATGAAATTAGCCTCAGCCATTGACATGGGGAGCTGAGGCAGAGATGGGGAGAATGAGAACACTGAATGGACCAGGAAGATAAAGTCTCAGTGTACATGAGAAGCAGAACCAAGAAAATCATGCCAAGATGAGTAAAGATTGGCAATGAGTAGACAATAAGCCAGATGCCAGGACAGCATCTATCTCTTCCACCCTTCATCCACCCATTTTATATCCCAGGCATTATGTCACCTATCAAGGTTTTCCTAGTGACCATAATGACATAGCCCCAGCCCTCACAGAGTTTGTGCCTAGTAGAAAAGACAGATATATATTTTTTAATAATTTTTTATTATGTTATGTTAGTCACCATACAGTACATCCTTAGTTTTTGATGTAGTGTTCCATGATTCATTATTTGCATATAACACCCAGTGCACCATGCAATACGTGTCCTCCTTAATACCCATCACCAGCCTATCCTATCCTCCACCCTCCTCCCCTCCGAAGCCCTCGGTTTGTTTCCCAGAGTCCATAGTCTCTCATGGTTCATTCCCCCAAGAAGACAGATATTAAAGAAGTAATTACATGGGAGTCCACAGCGGTATGGAGCAGGGAGCAGGCAGCAGGGAGCAGAGTACCTAACCTAATCAGGGTTTTGGGGGAGGCTTCATTGAATAAGTGTCCCTTCAATCTATTTAAATTCATGCAAATGTAAAATGCTTAGATGTGGGAACCATAACTTTATCTATTTCTTGTAAAAAAAAAAAGAGGGGTCTATACCACAATGTAGGGCTATTATTAGATGTTGTGCCTGGTATATAGAAGACAGTGAGTAAGTTTTAGCTGTTCTTATTACCCATAATTTCTAGATCAGTCAGAGAAGCAATGCCAATTCCCATCCATTTCTATGTCAATACTTTTGCCTCATATTCTGCTTCAGAATGATTGAAGTGTTGTGAATGCAGATGGTAGAAGAGGGGGTGTTCTTTGTCTACAGATGTTCTACAGATGTTCAGTGAAATGTGCGGAGCAGCCACTCACCCTGGCTGCTGATAAACTATTTTAAATGCAATATCTTTGTCTTGGTATTTGAAAATATATCTTTGATTCTATGTAAACAGTCCTCTAACCATTTTTTGGATAAACCATACATGGTCAGGGGCTACATATTTTCAGTTTCATGAAAGACATTCAATAGGCATTTTATTAGGTGCCAACTATATGCCAAGGCTGAGTTAGGCACTAAAGATGGATTGAAGACATGGCATTGCCTTGAGAAGATTATGGGGAAGAAGAGAGACAACGTGATCATTAAAACACGGGACGGTTTCAAGGGACAGTAGATACTTTCAAGAGTTGTAGAAACAGAGGAAGGAGTAAAGATTTCTTCCTGGAGAAAGGATAAGGAATAGCAACAAGGGAACTATGACATTTAAAGATGTGGTCATCACCGAGGGGGTGAAGGCATTCCAAGCCAAGGAATACCATGGGTAATAGTCTGGAGATTTGAGTGGTGTCCTGTGGCTTCCACTTGGGCTTTGTGGGGAGGAAGTGGAAAAAAAGAAGTTGGAGAAGCAGATGGGGGTGAATGCTTTGGAGTCTGGACTCTGACAATAAGGAGGTCCTGAAAGGCTTTTCAAAAAAGATTTTATTTATTTATTTGAGAGAGAGAGCATGAGAAGAGGGAGGGGCAGAGGGAGAAGCAGACTCCCCGCTGAGCATGGATCCTGATACAGGGGCTCAATCCTGGGACCCCAGGATCATGACCTGGGCTGAGGGCAGACAGTTAACCGACTGAGCCACCCAGGCACCCATCCTGAAATTTATTTAAGATCTGAGGTGGTTGGAGTGGCATTCTAAAAAGATCACTCAGGTAGCACTGTGAAGGATGGACTGGGGAAGGGGTAGGTTGGGGCCGAAGACCACCTGGGGGTGATAGAAATATCCCAGATAAGACACAGTGGTGGCCTGTCCCAGGGCGGTAGCTGTGGGAATGTCGAAGGAGACTTTATATGTAAAATCGAGAAAGAATGTGGCAAAAGTTTGGATGTGAGCCTGGAGGAGTTGAGGATGGCTCACAGGCCTTTGGCTTAGTGACTTGGAAAACATGGTCAGGATGTTGTGGAGGGTGTAAGAATAGGGCAGGGGGTAGGAAGAAGACAGGCTGATTTTCCTGGTTGGGTCGCCATGCACCTGGATTCCCTGGGTCCATACCTGGAGGATGAGGGGTATTGGGTCAGTCACAGGAGTGTGGGCAACCCAGGCAGGCAGTGGTCTCAACCAGGGAGCCCCTGTCCTAAAATAGAACCAAGAGTCATGTTTTGAGGGAAGCAAACCATCCAGGGACAACGAGGAGTGGCCAGACCCTCACACATATGCACTGGGGGAGCATATGAGCTTTCCAAACCTGCGAGTACTTTCTCCATGGGCTCGTATGAGCCCAGCTGCAGACACAGGTGGGGACACTGATCCTGGGAGTACTTTCAGGGACTGAGGAGGCTCGGAGAGTCCCATTGTCTTATCCACTTTCTCTCTCCGAATAGGAAACTACAGACCATTTCAAATGTGCCAAACAAAGCAATAGATTTATATATTCTAAAGGGACTCTATTTCCTGAGATCTAAAAAAGATTACAGACTCTTCAATTACACCTCATTCTCTAATTGTGCTGTTTTCCTTCCAAACTGAACACCACGAGCCTGGCTAATTCAGCATGCTTCAGCTCAAAGCTGAAGCTTGGCTAGCCACTCTGGCAGCTTCTTGCCTCAACTGAATGAAGTTCCGGAGACCTAACCCTTTTTATCACTAGTGCTGGCACTTTCATTTTTGTTTTCCATTTAGTCAGATAACATAATGAAGGAAAATATGCTAATACGTAACTGTACCGCTAAAGGGACAAAGATGGCGACCGGGCCAAGAGCAATCTGTTTGCAGCCAGGCAACACCACCATGCGAAACTCAAAATTCTCTCAAGAAATGCCATACAAGGGTCCAAGACAGGCACATGAAAAGGAGTTCCTAAGTATCTGTGTATGAAAGCATGGGTTATACGAGAGCCAAATATATGAGAGCCAAATAAGATTGAGGACCAAAATATTTACAGATTTATTTATTTATTTATTTAAAATATTTTATTTATTTATTTGACAGAGAGAGAGAGAGAGCACAAGCAGGCGGAGTGGTAGTCAGAGGGAGAATCAGGTTCCCAGCTGAGCAGGAAGCCCGACGTAGGGCTCCATCCCAGGAGCCTGGGATCATGACCTGAGCCAAAGGCAGGCGTTTAACCAACTGAGCCACCCAGGCATCCCTACAGATTAATTTTTGTAAAAATTTTCTTCTTTTTCATTACTTAAAAAAAATGAATAGAATATCCAAGGCTCTCCTTTGTGCAATTCATATTAAATGTCTTCACCCTATTGTGATCTGTCAGTGGAGAGGGAAAGAGAATAGCCCTGACCATGAAGATAGGAAGTTGGCAAACTGAACCATCAGGTTCACACAAATGCCTTCCTCCTCCACCAGAAATAGGAGGTAAAAGATGAGACATTTAGACTATCAATTTAGGATATCCAATACCCAATTAATAGAAGTCCTAGAAAGAAGGAATAGAGAAGATGGGCAAGAGGAGAAATTTGCCAAGAAATAATAGGTGAATTTTCATCAGAATTAAAGGTGAGTTTCCAGATTAAGAGCCTATTGACTGGGGCGCTTGGGTGGTTCAGTCGGTTAAGGGTCTGCTTTCAGCTCAGGTCATGATCCCAGGGTCCTGGGATAGGGCCCCACGTTGGGCTCCCTGCTCAGCTAGGTACCCGTTTCTCCCTCTCTCTCTGTTCCTCCCCCCTCTGTTGTGCGTGCTCTCTCTCTGACAAATAAATAAAATCTTTCAAAAAAAGAGCCTATTGATTATCTAAGACAATGAATGAAAAGATACATTAAGAAATATCACCATGAAACATTCCAACAGGTGTAGGGAGAATTTCCTAAGAGCTTTCAGTGACAAAACAAGACAAGTTTCCATACAAAGTCTCAGGAAGAGGAACGTGTGTCTTGAGAAGTCTGACAAGGGAGCAATCCTTTTAAAGTACTATGAAAAAATGATTTCCAGTTTCGACTTCAGTACCTTACCAAATAAAAAAATGTGCCCTTTCTGAGGAAGGTACTGAAGGAGATGCTCCAGCAAGACAAAGGAGTACCTTAACAAAGTAGAGGAAACAGGGTCTAGGAAACAGGGTTACAGCAATATTTTCATTGTCAGAATAATCACTGATAATTTTTTTACTCCAATATAATTATACTGTGTAGCTACTGAAGAATGAGAGAGATAAGGTAAAAGGGAGAGCAGTGCAAGGTGCTAAGTTCTCATCCACCATATGAAAAAGCAGTTAGATGATGTCTAAAACTGATCAATAAAAACAGCAGCATGAGCGCATTATTCAGAAACAGGCAAATGCCAAAAGCAGCCCCAGCAGTGGACAGTGGTTTGGTTGCTTCTGGGGAGGAGAACAGGGCACAGTGACGGGATGGGGAGCAGATGGCAGGAAACCAGTTTTGTTGTTGTTAAACATCCTTCTACTATTGATTGACTTAAAATACAAAAATACGCGTATTACTTTGATAAAATAAAAAAAAAAACCATTCTGAGACTCGATGAAGCAAATAACACCTGTGAGCAGAGAAGAATCCAGCAACACAGTCCCACCGCCGGGAGGCAAGTGGCGGTCGCCTTCCATTTCCACCTCTCCTTGGGGTGGGTTTCTCGGGCCGCAGCCCTAGGCTGGTGAACTGCAGGTCCAGTCGCGGGATTGCAGGCGTCCGCGAACCTGAGGAGACCCGGGAAACTTGAACCGCCGCACTTGAACCTCCTCAGGGGCGGAGGCGGTCTTCTCTACGTGCCACGCCCAGAGGCTCGGAGATCCCGGCGCCCCCTGGGCGTGCAGCCCTCGGACTCCAGCCAGGCTGCCCGGCCCCGCCCCGCCCCCAGCTCCCGCGGTGCCCTCCCCCGCCCAGCCCCGCGGGCTGCCCTCCCGGCTGCTGCCTGTGGCCGCTGGAATCCCTGTCGCCCCGGGACTCAGCTGACAGCGGACAGACAATGGTATTTCCCATCAGCCTAGGTATCAGGAGCCGGCCTTATCCAGCGGTGTTTTTCTATTAGTCTAACACCCCATTGTCCACCCCTTATCACTGAAATGTTGATGTCATGCCTGGCTTGGAAGTGGTTTCTGCAACGCGGCGCTCGGAGAGCTGCGCTTTAATTGGGGGAGGGGGAGGGGTGGAGGAGCCCATTTATCAGAATTCTCACGAGATTTCACCCCTTTCCTCCTTCCAATGGGGCCGCCAAGGGCGCCACGGTGGGGTGGGTTCCCAGCCACAATTCCTGGCCTTTCTCTCTGTCCCTGCCTCTCGACCCCGCTGGCCTCCCTCAAAGCTGAAATGCTGAGGACCGGTGGCCAGGATGCTGGGGGCGGGGAGGGGGGGGCTGCTTCTGTCCCTCTGTGCTTTGGGCTGTGACTCCCTCTGATGACCTCTGGGTGGGGAGGGGCTGTGGCTCTTGCTTCTCGGAATCTCCTGCAGCCCCTAAAAGGCCCCACCGAGCTTGTTCTTAGTAGAATCTCCGTAAATATGTGCAGGATTAAATCAAAGGGCAGCCAGCTGGGAAAGTCCAGTCTGAGAGCAGACTCGAGACCTGTGTTCATGTCCACTACATCTCCCCTCGTCCCCAACAACTGCTGCCCCAAATGGTGCCAACTCCTAAGGAAAGGCTTAAAAATGTGGTCTGTGCTGTCCCTACCGCACTCAGTCCTTCTCTGAGTCTCTTTGTTCATAGTGGAGGCAGGAGCACAGGAGACTCTGTGTGTGTGTGTGTGTATGTGTGTCTGTGTGTTGCGCGATTGGTTGTAAATCCGGTTAAGAGAGAAAGTGGTGAGCTCTGGGATGGCGTGGGCCCTGCCGCAGTTTGCTTGGGCATATTACTTAACTTTCCCAAGACTCAGTCTCCTCATCCATTAGGCAGGTACAGTAAGGTAGCTGCTGGAGGGATCGTCCTGAGTCTGGAGCTACAATAATTGAGGTGCTTAGCTGGGGGCCTGTCACATAGTAGGCGCACATTAAATGCTGGCTGTTATGAGTATAGCTATCTGTGGGCTTTGCACAAGCCTGGTGTGGGGAGCTGGTGCAGGGCAGAGCAGAGGAGCCAGTGGGGGTGAGGGGTCGCTCTCCTGAGCCCCTCCTTGGAGAGCTGGGGCAGAGAGGAGGAGGTGGGCTCCTGTGGACAAGGGCAGCCTCTGTGAGCTGCCTGGGCCAAAATGAGCCCATGGGGCCTCAAGTTCTTGCCTGAACTTTAAACAGAAACTAAATGCATACAGTAAGCATTTGGGGACTTCTGTCCTCTATGGAGTCAAAATTTATATATAAAGGATCTGTTTTGATGTGTTCCTGAGAAAACGGAATTTGGAATATGGTTGGCAAGCTCCAAGGTGAAGGTAGTTTTTACCTGTGCTCATGAACCTAACCGGACACACACAGGCAAACCCTGCAAGCAAGTGCTGCTCTCTGCAAGAGCGTGGGGCTTAAGACCTGCCCCATGACACCCAGACCACAGCAGGGCGCTCAGGCCGCCCAGAGGCCAGTCCCCTCACCAAGGCTCATGAAGGAGCTGCTTACCACAACTGTTGAAACCCTTCCTATCCACCCCCACTCCCCCGCAGGCCTATAACCTAAAGGTCAGGGGTCCATGTGGGAATACCTTCCCACTTGGTTGGTTCTCTCCAGACCCGTGAGGCACACCAGGGAGGAACTCTCTACAGATGTTCTGTTAAGGAAGCTGGGCCCACAGAGCACCCGAAGTCAAACCTAGGTCTTTTGAGTCCACATACAGGCCTTTTTCCACAACATCGAGTGACAGCAGACAAAGCACTTGGCTCTGTCTCTTGAGCACATATTCCTGGGATGAAAGAGGCATAGGGAATAGGGTCAGGGACTGTCTGCTTTGTTGCTATGTTTACCGTGTGATCGTCACCGGCGAGGGGCTTGCTGGGTACTCATGGGCACCACCATCCTTGGGGACCTTGGCCCAGAGACCAGGATGAAGCGGACCAGAAGGCCAGGGTGCCTTCCTTGAATGCAAGGGGTGCCCTTCCTTGAATGCAATTCCAGCCACATGATTTCCACATTCTCTTTCCTGACAGGCCTCTCCTTTGGTAGGTCCAAAGGTTGAAGGCTGAAGAGGAGAGGGGGCAGGGGTAATGGGCTGTGTGGATGGGAAATGGTGTTTGCAAGGGCTGCTTTAAGCCAAGTGAATCCTCTCACCCCAGGGGATTTGTAGGACTCCTCTATGTCTCAAATGTGTCTTCCAAGGACTGGGTAAAATTCCACCAAAATTCCACTTGTCCCAGTTTAAGGGGTAAGTATTTCCGTGTGGGCCAACACACAACGTCTTGAACACCTTAGTGTGAATAAATAACTTACATGCTGTCTCCTAAGAGCACAGATGGTGACTGTAAGTACTGAGGGGACAGAGGGCACAAGGGGCAGGGGGGTATAGAAACAGAAGACAAGCTACCCGCTTGGCAGTTCTTCCACACCTGTCACTTTTTTTCTAATAGGTGGTTTCATATGTGGTACATGTATTCCTTTGGTTCCTTTGATTCAAGGGCAGCATTTCCTGGGTGTCCCAGTGCTCAACCCAGCACTGAGGCTCCCTGAGCTTTGAGGGTCTCAGTGTGTGGTTTTCAGGAGGTTAGAGGGTCTGACTGGGTTTCTTTGAACATTCTTACATACATTGAAGTGCCCGCTCCCTTCCCAGATAAACGATATAGTTTAGAGAGTTATCAGGGCTTTACCAATAGCACGTTAGCATACAATGTCCGGTTCATCCCCCTTCTCCTTTCTCCTTCTGCCTGTCCTTTACCTTTCACCTTTGTCCTTATGGCCTGCTTGGTTTGCATGGGAAATCACGACTCACCAACAAGTAGGTGGCCTAGAGGAGGAAATGACATATTCTGCCTTGATCGCGCACCCCCTCCCCAATTTTTATCTTTCACGGAGCTTTTGACAACACTTATTGGGCTTTGTTACTATTGCTCCTGTCTCCACCTCTAGATCGCAAGCCCCCCTCAGGGCAGGGACGGGTCACTCTCCACTGTGTCCGCAGGTCTCAGCACTGGGCTGGCACACAGAAGACATTCAAATTCGGACTGAATGAATGCCTGAGCTGGTGGAGACCCAGGTGCTGTGCAAAGACCGACGATTCTGGCGGAGAATGGACTGTGTCCAGAGTTTCCAAGGCAGGTTTCTTAGGGGAGACGGAGCTGCTGTGAACTCAGGCAGGGAGGGTTTGCACAGCAAGGTGGCCGCGTGGTTTCTTTCCACATCACAGCCTCCGCCATGAGGAGCCAGAAGAGATGATGGAGACGGGCCATCCCTGAAGCCACTCTCAGGGAAGGAGAGGAAAAGGCCCTTTACTCAAGCACCTGCGGTGTACCAGCCGCTCAGCCTGCCGCCTCTCAGCTCTCTTAGCCAACACAAGTGTGGAAAGCTAGGTTTCCAATCACCCACCCTCCACAGCCCCCTGTCTCCCGCAGAGGAGACAGACACTCTGGTGGTTAGGAACTTGCTAGAGAGTGTGGGGTTTGCCCTGGGCCTGAGCGACAGCTCAGCTCTCAGACCCCAAGGCCCCAGGCCAGTGCGACCTCTGTGGCCCGGCTGTCTCAGGGTCTCCGAGGGCCTTTCTTCTCTCTCTTCCTAGCACTTCCTCTGTGCTTCCGCACCATCTTCCTCGGCAGTCCCTCCGGCGCTCCTCCCTGGCTCCGGGGGTCTGCTGCCTGTGGCCGGCCTCCCCTTTATCTTGTCTCCCCGTTTCCACCACTATCAGCCATTATCTGGCGCTCTCCCACCCTGGCCGGGCAGGGCAGGAAGCCGGCCTGCGACTCTCCTCTCTTTGCTCTCCATCCTCTTCCTTCTCCAGAGACAAAAGCAAAAACAGCCTGTTAACAGATCTGCCGTTTCCCTTGGCTCCTTGACTCCCATTTCCCACTCTCATTTTTTCACTTTTCCAGCTCGGGTTGTACTTCGGAGCCGCCGCTGCACCCAAGACCTCCAGGCCCAGGGCTGTCGCTTCCTCAGGGACAGTCTGCCAGGAGGTAGGCCCGCTAGACCCAAGGCTGTCCCCTCTGCAAAGCCCCCTGCTCCCTCTTATCCTTGGTGAGATCAGCCCTGCCCGAAATGGTCGTCTGGCTGTCTGCGCCAAGGATGGGGCGGGACAGTGCTCTGGCCTTCCTC
Organism: Ursus americanus; assembly: GCF_024610735.1. Taxonomy (NCBI): domain Eukaryota; kingdom Metazoa; phylum Chordata; class Mammalia; order Carnivora; family Ursidae; genus Ursus; species Ursus americanus. Next base: position 61,660,192 of record NC_142139.1, read on the forward strand.
ATTAGCAGGCCGGCTGGGGCTCTGATTATAGCCATGTGAGGATTGGTGGGTTTTTTTGTTTGTTTTTCTTTTTGGTCAAAGAGCATCATGCATCCATTTATTATGTCGCCATTCACTCAGACATTGACTGTGCACTTCCTACGCTGCCGCTGGAGACCCGGAGAGGAGCAAAATATGACCTCTGCCCTCCCATAGTGTAGAATTTGTGGGCAGTAGGGAGGTCACTGGACTGAGTTAAAGCTCTCTATCTAATGCGTGGTAGCAATGCTAAGCGCAGCAAGAGGGGTGAATGCTGCGGTGCTCTGGGAGTTCAGAGGAGGGAGGGGTGGATGCTAACGAGGAGAGCTGATGCTTATCAGCGCTTTCTCCCCACCAGGCCAGCCCCAGCCGCCCAGCCACTGTGCTAAGCACTTCATAGTGGCCGTTTCCTCCTCCTAGCAGACCCCTGCGGCAGGTGTGATCGTCATCCTCAATTTGCAGACAAGAGCCTGAGGCTTAGGGAAGTTAAGTAATGAGTCCAACACCTGGATTCACCGCTAGAGCCTCATTTTCCTTGAAGGCCCAGTTCAAATGTCACCTTCCTACCAGCTTCATTCATCCCCACCTCTCAAGCCCCTTGGTCTGTACAGCATGCTGGGTGGGAGAGTGAGCTCTGGAGAAATCTCTGGCTCAAGATGCTTAAGTGCATTCAGTCTCTGTTTTCCTCGTCCGTCTGTAAAAGGGGGGTGATAACAGGACCTTCTTCTAGGTTCCTCGTGGGTTTTAAGGGACCTGCGCATACTGTGTGCGTAGCCCAGTGACCGGCACAGAGTATATACCAGGCAAATATTAGCTGTGAGTATTTTGGTAATTATTACTGACACTACAGAAAAGTTATCAAGGGGAGACGCTTTGTGGGAGAGTGATTGAGGAAGCGGATCGGGGCTGATAGACGATTTGCATCTATTTTTCAAAGACTTGCATCTATTTTTCAAAGACAGAGCAATACTTGCCCTGGGCATCCCTGTCTCAGGTGGGAGGAGCTGTACTGGATACAATCCAGAATTTGTCTTCCCATTTTTCTCTCAAGTGTACCGTAAGTCTCCCCAGTGATTAAAAAAAAAGAACAAAAAAAGCCCTTAATTCCAAAGTCCTCTTGGTCCTTAAGGAAACTGAATCCCTTCTCTTGTGATGATTGAGCTTTCTTTTTTCCTTTTTTTTTTTTTTACTGTGGTAAAACATACATAACCCGAAACTTACCATTTTAGTTATTTTTAAGTGTACAGTTCGGTGGCATTAGGTATGTTCACATTCCTGTGCAACCATCATAGCTGTTCGTCTCTAGAACCTTCTTCAGCAGTACAAACTGAAACTCTGTCCCTATTGAACACAAGCTCCCCACGCTCTGTCTTTCACAGAGCCCCTGGCAACCCCCATGCTGCTTTCTGTCTCTATGAACTTGACTTCTCTGGGTACCTCACATAAGTGGAATTGTACACGATTTGTCTTTTTGTGACTGGGTATGTCACTTAACATCAACTTCCTCAAGGTATCTTCACGTTGTAGCCTGTGTCACAATTTCTTTCCTTTTTAAGCCTGAATAATATTCCGTTGTATGGACAGACTACACTTTGTTCGTCCATTCATCTGTTCATAGACCCTTGGATCATTTCTACCTTTTGCCTATTGTGAATAATGCTGTTCTGAACATGGTATACAAATATCCGTTCAGATCTGTGCTTTCAATCGCTTTATGCATATATCTAGGAGGAGAATTTCTAGGTCAGATGGTAATCTGGGGTGTAAATTTTTGAGGACCTCTCATACTGTTTTCCATGTGGTTGCATGATCTTACGCTCTGCCGGCAATACGCAGGGTTCCTGTGCATCCAAATCCTCATCAACTGCCTCAAAAGACTGTTTCTTCTTTACAGGGGATGGGGTACAAACTGATTGTCGGGAAGTTCTTTTATCCAGAGTTCGAATCCTCTTGTGTCCTTTACAACTAACCTCGCCGGGCCCTGAGAATCAGCCAGTCTAAGTCTGCTTCTTCTCCCCCTAGGTGTTTGCCTTCAGCTGTCTGGCCCAGCCCCCAGCCGAGCCGTTTGCACATGCACCCAGGCCCTGTGCGTGCCTGCCGGCCCCTGCCACCAACCGTGGGGTGTCCTCGCTGATTGCTCATGAGGCGCCTCCTGCCCTGAGTGGGCACAGACGCCGACAGGACAGGGGGACTCCACTCCCTTTCTCAAGGAGGGTGAGTTATTGGAGGGAATGCTGGCTCCCTGAGGAGTTAAATCATCTCTTGACTCAGACAAGAGCCCTTTGCCCCACAGGAGAACATTACTCATCCCGGCACCCGCGGGACCAGGCTCTGTGTCAGGGGAAAGTGCCGCTCCTATTCCCCTCGCTCAGAAACTCATAAATCATCCCTATTAGAATTTCAGCTCTTCAGATAGAAAAGGAACAGCTGGCCAAGCTGGGTCTCCCAAGTGCTCCATCAGTTTGTTCTGGGGGGTGGTGGAGGTTGCCTCAGAGGATCTGGGGACCCCAGACGCCAGGACTCTGCTCGGACTTCCGTTGAGGCCAGCCAACTCCTCCACTGCTGGTCCACGTGAAACAGAAAGACTTCAGGTCCAGCATCCCCCAGGACTTGAACGGCCATGGAGGGAGTTCATGGAAAGCCCAGGTGTTCTATTTGTGGTGGTCACTCTGCCCCTAGGCCAGCAGTTACTTGGTCAGGGCCAGGCTCGATATATGTTGTACAAATGTTGAAAACCTCTGCCCTGAAATAACATGGTTCTCTCTGTGCCTCAACTTCCTCATCTGCAACATGGAAGGAAGACTGGACAATCTCTATGGCTCCTTCCAACTCTAACATTCTATGACATCAGCCGTCCAAGAGCTCCTTGTGGATTGGCCACAAGTCAAAATCAGCTGGTGCTGTTTGTTTGGCTGTTTCAATGGATAGACCATGCTGGAAGGTCCATACACTGCGAAGATAGCACGAGGTATATGAACAGCCGCTTTACAGAACCGACCTGCTGTGTGTTTTTAGAGAGGCCCAGCTGGATGCACAGACAGATAAGAACCTTGCCCTAACAGTGTGAGTGTACAGTGTGCCTGCTTAGTGTGTCTATTGTGAGGCTCAGGAATTCCTGATGGGAGATACAGGTTAGTGTTGACACCATTGCTAGCTGGACTATTGAGAATGATACTGCCCCCAGCACACCTTTGGATGTATGGGGCAGATAGCCAGGTGCTCATGGTGAGTACTAAGGAGCCCCAGATCAGAATCTTGACCATGGCTGCAGGCTGATCTCACCACAAATTCTGGTTGACTGGTCTCCATATGTGAGCTGTGGGCCCCCACATCTGCTAAGGAATTGAAATAGCATCGATCATTCCCACCACCAGGTAAATAAGGTCTATCAATGGGTGAATGTGAGCTGATGGAAAGAAAAAAATACTAGATTAGGAACCAGAATGCTCGAGTGTTTACCCACTAATTGGCTAGGTGACTTGGCGAACAGAGTGGATGGAGGTGGTGTTCTCTACCCAGTCGCCCCACCCCTGCCTCCATCCCCGGCCCCGAACCCCACATGCGGTCCAGCAGGGTCTGATGTCCCAAACATTTCACGTTTACTTAACTTAGTCTGAGTTGGATTTTGGTCACCCAAAGCTAAAGGAGTTTCAAAACAGAAGACCACATCACCTCGAGTACCCCATTGACTCATTTTATTCATTAAAATAAAGGTATTGAGGGGCACCTGGGTAAAGCGGTTGGTTGGGTGTCCGACTCTTGGTTTCGGCTCAGGTTGTGAGATCAAGCCCTGCACTGGGCTCTGTGCTCAATGTGGAGTCAGCCTGAGACTCTCTCTCCCTCTCCCTCTGCCTGTTCCCCTGCTCTCTCTCTCTCTTTCAAATAAATAAATAAATCTTTAAAATAAAAGCATTGAAATAGGTGATTGCTGAAGTTTTCTCAGCTCTGTGATTCTACTTTTGCCCACGACAAGGGAGAAAACATGGTCCAGTTCACTTAAAGAACTTACAATTCAAATTTAAAAAATAAAAAATAAAATTTAAAAAAAAAACAAAAAAATAAGAAGAAAAAAAAAAGAAAAAGAAAAAAGAAAAAAAAAAGCTTGCAACAAAATCTTAAAGCCAGGCCTTTTTCCCCCTCAAAATCTTGATATTTTCTCCTGTGGGAAGGAAGATCAGGTGTTAACAATTGTTTAGTGCTTACTATCTGCCAGGAACTATACACATGTTCTCTCATTTACTATTCACCATAGCTCTTTGAAGTAGGGGTTAGCCCTCCATTTCACAGATGGGGAAACCAAGGCACAGGGAGGCTATGTAACTGGCCCAAGGCCACAGAATTAGTGAGAACCAGAGACAGGGCTTGGATTTAGATCTGTCTGATTCCAGCACCCTGACTTCTCTTCCTCACAGGGCATAAGGTTTTTAGTTGCAAACGATACCACCAGCATTTTTATGTTGGTAAGGAGGCACCCCACTGACCTGGCCTGATTCTGAAGGCAGCAAGTCTAGCAGGCTAGACTGTCACTGAATTCCTCATCAGCCATATTCTCAGACGTTGTGTAGCAATCACTCGCTACAAACACTGTTTTATTAGTGTAGGAAGCAATTCTTAAGCAACTGAATTCTTCTTCCACTGGCTTTTGAAAATCCTACTTCTGGCTCTCTGTTTCTATCGTGTCGTAAGATCCCATCTGGACTTGAGCTTCACACTTGGGTGGGATATGGCAGGGATGATAGGCAACGTCACCTCCAAGAGGTGTGTGTACTGGACCCCTAGTGTGACCCTAAGAAGGACGGAGATTGGCCTCAGTCCTACCACCAATGATCCCTCATGGAACTTATGCTATGTGCCAGGCCCTTTGTGTAGCTTTGCTAATCTTTTTGCAAGATGTTATTGTCCCCACTTGGCGGGTGTCAAAATAGAGGCCCAAAGAAGCAAAATAATTTACTCTGCTTTGAGAAGGTTTCAAAGTCCATGCTCATTCTGACATACCACAGGTGTCTCAGCATGGCCTGAGGATCCTGGGGATTCTTGCATCACTGAAGATTCCTCTTTGCTCAAGACATAGCCAGGGTCCAATAACTGGAGCAGGCAGGCCAGGCCGGTGGTGGGGTCTGACCATTGGGTGTGGGAGATCTGGAGCTTAGCTAAGGCCCCTCCTTTGACCACTGATTTTTCTGGTGCTTGATTGTGGTTTTCACAACCATCAGTCATGTCAACACAACATCTTAAAGATGCTGAAAAAGCCACTGCTTTTGGAAAACGTGTTCAGAGAGTACTAGCCCTTCTGTTCTTCAAAATGAACATGCTAGGTCCACCATGTTTGTACAAGGTCTTTTAAATCTCAGAGTTCCCTCTGAGAGGGGCTCCAAATGTTCACCCTTGGGACTGGGAGGCTGAAAGTCCAGTCGTCCAATGCCCCTCGGCAGAACTTCCCGTGGAGCTATCCAAGGTCCTGCAAATGCTTTGACCTGTGCTCTGTTTAACCAACCATCTTTCTACCTGTGTTGTTGGTCTTCTTCCCTTTCCTGGCTTTGGACCTCCTTAAACTTTTCCTGTATGACTTATACTTACTCTCTAGGCCCTGCTGACCTGAGCTCACCTGACCCCGTCCATAGTGGCCTTGACTCCCAGCCTCCAAGCTTAACTACCACTGTCCCTGCTGATAATCAGCTGACCCAACTGCCCAGCATTCTATCCCCTACCTCCTCCCACAGCCACCTGGTTTCCTGGGTGGTTATTCGTTGCAATTTGATTGACTTCCAAGAGACACCCAATTTATTGATTTTTGTCCATTCTTCTTTCTTGGCCCCATAACTAACCATTTATGAAATGTTTCCTGGAGTTAGAGCGGTGGGAATATTATTACTCAATAAGGCCCATAACTTGAGGAGGCTTGTGACTCTGGGCCATCATATGGTCACATCTACTCTGTGTGCCTCAATGCATATTGATACAATTGATACTTTAAGGAAAATCAGCTAGAAAAATGAGCTTCCACTGAAACGCACCACCTTGCTTTCTCATGAGAACCAGAGCTCTGGTGTTCTAGTCTTGGGATTGCCCCTGACCAGCTGTGTGACCTGAGGCAAGCCATTTAATACATGCATCTTTTTATACGTTCTGTCATTCATTTGCTTTCTCATCAAATATTTACTGACCATGTATTGTGCATTATGCACTAAGCTAGGTGCTGGGGATGCTACAAGTAGTTTTTGTCTTCAAAAAACACACAGTCTAATCCTGGAGACCAATATGTAAATGGTTAAAGGAAAAAGAATGTGGTAAATTATTATAACAGTAGGAAAAATGTGCTAAGGGAACACACAGGCCAGATCTGCACTTGCTGTCCCCTCTGCTGGAAGGCTTTCTTCCAGACATGTGTATGACTCACATCCTCACTTCTGTCGTTCTTTGGTCAATGTCATGTTATCAGAGAGGCCTTCCCTGACCACCCTATTTGAAAGAGGAAACCCACCCTTAGCCTGGCACCTCCCTGCGTCTCTCTTCTGCTTTATTTCTCTCCATAGCATTCATCATCCTCTGGCAGGAAAGGGTGCTCTCATCTGTAAAGTGGAGGACTGAGCCAGTAATCCTTGTAGTGGGTTAAATAGTGGCCCCCCAAAGGTATGTCCATGTCTTAGCCCCCAGAACCTGTGAACTCCCTTATTTAGAAAAAGGGTCTTTGCAGATGTACTTAAGTTAAGGATCTTGAGATGATGTCATCCTGGATTAGCTGGGTGGGCCCTAAATCTAAGAATGGAGTGAGACAGGCACCAGCAAGGAACATCTGGAGCCACCAGAAGCTGAAAAAGCTAGGAGGGGTTCTCTTCTAGAAGCTTCAGAGACAACATGGCTCTGCAGAAATCTTGGCATCAGATTCTGACCTTCATAACTGTGAGAGAATAGGTTTCTGTTGTGAAGTCACCAGGTTTGTGATCATTTGTTATGACAGTCACCGCATAGGAACGCAGTATCTCTATTATCTTTACCATCATCTTCAGGCTAAATGGCCTGAAGCCTAAACAGTTAGACTGGGAATGCCATTCAACAATACCAATCTTTTAAATAATTCATCAACTGTATTTGTGAACATACATATGATTTGGGGGAGGACATTGGGTGCTATTGGCCACCTGCATGAGCTGCATTGGGCAAATACGCATAGCAAGGGGTCGTCTCTTGCTGCTTCCAGGATGAAGAGAAGGATACGTGGTCATCTGGCCCTAGTGGGGACATGGACACCCACCAGACTTGCCTACAAATTAAAAAAGGGACACTTTAATTACAGCATGGTTTATATAGAAAAAAAATGAGAAAACCCCCCACATTTCTATAAATAAATAGTTATGTAAACCATACACCATTCTTACTTTAGAAATCCTATGCAGGGATGCCTGGGTGGTTCAGTCAGTTAAGGGTCCGACTCGTGGTTTTGGCTGAGGTCATGATCTCAGGGTCATGAGATCGACTCCCGAGTCAGGCTCTACACTGGGTGTGGAATCTGCTTAAGATTCTCTCTCTCGGGTGCCTGGGTGGCTCAGTCGTTTAACGGTATGCCTTCAGCTCAGATCATGATCCCAGGGTCCTGGGATCGAGCCCTGCATCAGGCTCCCTGCTCCGCTGGGAGCCTGCTTCTCCCTCTCCATCTGCCCCTGCTTGTGTTCTCTCTCTCACTGTCTCTCTCTCTGTCAAATAAATAAATAAAATCTTTAAAATAAATAAATAAATCTTTGAAAAAAAATCCTATGCAAAAGTCTGTATTTCTAGTAGATGAGAATAGTATATTAGAATAGCTTATCTATCATATTAGTATAGTATATTAGAACTACACTCTATTTCTAAATGTACTCCTACATGCATGTAATTCCCTTGAAAAAGGTCTGTACGGACACATGCTCAGCTGAGAGCATCTGAAACCCTTGGTGGGGGGAGACAGATGGAGTGGAGTTCCAGAGCCATTTTTACTTCATCTGTTTGTTTGAATCTTTTTACAACGATTCAAGGCATTTAAAAAGTTCTTTTATTTCAACAACAACAACAACAAAGATGAAAAGAAATGCACCCAGCTAAGAGCATGATGTTGTGATTGCTTGCGGCCTGCAGTGTGAGTGGGGTGGGAGGTGGGCTTTGCGGCTGCGGGCTCACGCATCCTGCTGCTACAGCAAGTTCTTCTCTGGTTCCTCGTCATTCCGATGGGGCCTTGATGTGAACCCTGTGAACAGACAGAGTCCTAGCACCTAGTGTTCTGTACAGAGAAGGCTGTTCTGGCAAGCCAGTGGGGCACCTGCCCTTCATCTTCGCTCTCCCTCTTGCAGGCAGCCTCGGGAGGTGTTCCTGCAGCAGCCAGGAGCTCACGCCTGCAGTGACATTCCTCCACCCTGTTTACGAAGAACAGCCAGTAACAGTCCCATCCCAGCCCACTCCACTTCTGAGGTCACCCGGGTATGTTTAGAGTGGAAGCATCTCATCCAACCATATGGCATCAGGTGTGGACCCCGGGGACCACAGTAGAAGTCCTCAGAGAGAATGGACACCACTGGGCATGGGTGGCCCTTCTCAGCTCCCTCCATCCCATTGGGGCGCCGGGCCCCAGGAATCGAGGCAGGTCTTCACCTCTCCACCAGATGCGGGCCTGAGGGCTCAGGTGGTCCGAGGATCACAGGACACCTGGACCACAGAGTGCTGCTGGGAAGGCAGAAAAGACTCAGACTCTCACTGGGGGAGAATTCTAAAATCGTGCATTTACTAATATAAATTATTTATTATATTTTGGCACAAAGGATAAAATGAGCTGGGAATACAGCAAACTGACTCCTTAGGGCTCCTCCAGTGAACAGAAAAGTCCCATTTGTAACCAATGTCTGTTGCTGATAAGCCAAATGATACAATACTGAAAAAGATCACATTTTTCTCAGAAAATCCTCCAGCTCTTTCCCCGACTCCTTACTTCTGTGCATTGGTACTTTTCTGAACAAATGTTTTATGTCTGGAACAAAAGAATCAAGCCAGAACTGTCACAGCCTAAGGAGACATGACCAGTGCATGTAATGTGGTATCTTGGATTGGGATGCTGGAACAGAAGAACTTTAGGTAACAACTAAGGAAATCTGAATAAACTACGGACTTCAGTTAATAATAATGTATCAATATAGGTTCTTTAATGGTACCAAGTGTATCATATTAATGTAAAATGTTAACAATGAGGGAACTGTGTGGGGGTGTTTGGAAACGCTGTATGGTCTTTGCAACTTTTCTGCAAATCTTATCTATTCTAAATTTTTAATTAACTTTTTAATTAAAAAAATCAGGCCTGGCCCGCTGGGTGGCTCAGTCTGTTAAGCCTCTGCCTTTGGCTCAGGTAATGTTCTCAGGGTCCTGGGATCCAGCTCCACAGCAGGTTCCCTGCACAGCAGGGAGTCTGCTTCTCCCTCTCCCTCTACCCCTCCTCCCTGCTCCTGCTCTCTTTCTCTCTCTCTCTTTCTCTCAAAAATAAATAAATAAATAAAATATTTTTTTTCAATAAATCAGGCCTGCCCTGGTTTAACGGATGCCCACACCAAATGAAGATTGCTGTTGGCAGCGGGGGGAGGTGAGTAGAATTGGAAATTCAGGGGATTTATGGTGAGTTTATCTGAAGTAAGTTTTGAGTCCTTTGCCCTAAACATTCTTTCTCCTTTGTTGTAGTTGACTCCTATCAACTGTGAAATATTATTCCCAATTTACAGATGGAGAAACCAAGCTCAGAGAGGTTACGTGGTTTTCCACCATCAGCCCCAGTTTGCTCTTCGTCTGCTCCTGTAGTGTGGATAATTTCCCAAATTTGCTGTGTCGCTTCATGTGTCAGTGTCTGCCAAGCACTCAGGCCCTCTTCTTCTCTGCCTGGTAAATGGTCCAGCCCTTTCCATCCTTTTAAAACTTCCTCAGGTGGGGGCACCTGGGTGGCTCGGTCGGTTGGACATCCAACTCTTGATTTTGGCTCAGATCATGATCTCTGGGTCATGGGATCCAGTCTTCTTGTCCCTCTCCCTTGGCTCCTCCCCCCTACTCAATAAATAAATAAATAAATAAATAAATAAATAAATAAATAAAATCTTAAAAAAATAAACCCAACTTTCTCAGGTTTCACCTCCTCTGAGACGTCATCCTTGATGTTCCCACGTAATTAATCATCCCATACTCTATGCTCCTTCTGAACTGCCCCCCACACCAAAACGAATTATTTCCTCGAAATTATCTGCCCCTGCGTTGGACTGTGAGCAACCTGAGGGCAGGGGCTGTGTCATTTTCATCTTCAAATCTACACTGTCTAGCCCGGTCCCTGGCCAACAATGGCTGGGCGGTCTGTAGCGCTTGAACTGAGTGAAGCTAGTATGAAAGCATTATTAGTTTGCTCAGGCTGCCTTAACAATTACCACAGACTTGGGGGGCTCAAACAACAGAAATTTATTTTCTCATAGTTCTGGAGGCTGGAAGCCCAAGAACAAGGTGGCAGCCAGGTTGGTTTCTTCCGAAGCTTCTCCCTCCTGGCCTGCAGATGGTCATCTTCTGCTTGGATGCTCGCATGGCCTTCTCTCTGTACACGTCTGTGTTCTAATCTCCTCTTCTTATCAAGACACTAGTCCTATCAAATTAGGGCCATCCCCATGACCTTCCTACACTTCAGTTACCTCTTTGAAGACCCTATCTTCAAATGCAGTTGTATTCTGAGGTACTGGGGGTTAGGATTTCAGTGCAGGAATTTGGATGGGACACACTCAGTCCATAACTAAACCAGAGCAGGCTGTGGGGTTGGAGGTGGTGGGGAAGGACCTCGAGTGTCCACCGTTTAAAAGACGCAGGTGAAACATGGGCAAAGGCCTGAACATAGCTCAGCTGGAGTCCCGAGGGCATTGCTGCTATTCCAGGACGAAGGATGCAAGAGGGGCTTGTATTAGGAAAACCATCTGAAGTTGTGAGCTGAAGGAGCTACGGAGAGCCTTGTTTTTATTTATCACCACTAACAATTGCTCCAGCCAGAAGAGGGATCCTGGAAGCCTCCAGTCTGCACTGTACTTTCTGGCCTTGACCCCCTGGCTATTGTGCTCACAGTCTCCCTCTCTTGCTCCCCTTTCTCTCGCACTGTTACTTTTGCCTGGTCCAGCCCACACAGCATGCAACATCTTCAAGGCCTCACGCTCTGGGGCAGGGGGAGGCCCTGGAATGGAATTTCAGACTAAACTTGCATTGGCAAGCTACCTTCTCAAGGGCAAGGAGATGTCTCAGGCAGCAGCTGTAGCCGCCCAGGGAGAGCCAGAAGGCTCTACTTGCTTGTTGTGCGTTGAAGGGGATGGTCCTGACAAACAGCCCGGTCTGAGGAAGGGCCCGAGAGCCCCTATCCTGAGGGTCCGATCGTCTAGGACCCTGGGAATGCACAAGGATGTTTGCAGGGCCAGGCGCAGCTGGCAACATTTTGCAACTCCTGGTTTTGTGCTGTTAACTTTGCCACTTTGGAAATAAGGGTTTGCTTTGTCAGGTGGTGGCCATTTACAGAGCACGTGGCAAATCCCATCTGGTTGGTGTTTAATAAGCTAGAGTTGCCTCACAGACATCCCTCCATTTGGTCTGCACCATAAAGGGTGGGACAGATTTGACTGTCCATACCCCCATCTTGCAGGTGAAGACACCGAGGCTCAGAAAGGTGGAATGACTTGGGCAGGGTTGCTCCTTTGTTCTGTGGCGTGTTTGCAGCTGGGAACAAGCCCTTTGGCTGTGAGGTGGTGCTCTCTGCCTGCATGGGCTCCTTTGATCCCCTCCACAACCCTGACAGGACAGTCGCCACTTTTCATTTCTCAGGTGAAACTGATGCTGGGGGTCACGTGGGAGCTCAAGATCACATAGGCAGTTGGTGGCGGAGTTGACTAAAACCGACTCTCTGGACTTCAGATCTCATGCGCTTTTCCCTCCATCACACCACCATGCCCAGGTGGGACCCAGTCGGTTTGGGACCAAGCCCTGCCCTCAGTGTGCTCGCCGTGCAGCTGCTTGAGATGAATGGTGACCGGAAGGACGGGAAGTGCGGGTAGGAGTGTGCACACTGGCCAGGGGACTAGCCCATCCAGCCTCTGTTCCAGCTGCCACGTCTCAATGAGCCGGGGACTGTGTCGGCAGCAGCTCTTGGGCCCACAGACAGAGGAGCCCCTTGCCTTTCCCCAGCATCTGCTGCTGGGGCTGACCACTCCTGGGAAGAGGCGTAGGTCATGGGAAAGCAGAACGTGGGCTCGGGAGTCAGACAGGTCCAAGTCCCAATTCTGATGCTGCCGCAGATGAGCTTCTTCTTCTTAACCTCTGGGCAGTGGTTAATTTCACCCAGGCTCAGTTGTCAAATGAAGGCAAGGAGGCCTGCTTTGGGGATGAACATGGGATCATGCGTATCAATTATCCGGCACTACAGCTGATGTGTAGTAGAAGCTTAGTAAATGGCAGCTAATAATACGTTGATTAGCCTGGTGGGGGCCGAGTCCCTGATGTGCAGTCCTGAGAAAACGTGTTGGTGCCTGTGGCTCAGAATGAGCTCTCGGGTTGATGTGTGTGCCTCTCTGCACACATGTCCTCTCTCCAAAGGCTGTGCCAGCCCTGGTTACTAGCTGTGGGATCTCGGGCGAGTTACTCACTTCTCCGTCTCCTTTCCCTCGTCTGCAAGATGGGAATGATGAAAGTACCTGCCCCACAAAGTTGTGACAATCGAATGAGGCCACGCATGTAGAGACGCGACACAGAACAAGATTCCAGCAGACATGTGAACGATTGTGATCCTCATTATTGTTCAAGGTGCTAACTCAGCAGTCTGTCCCCGGCTCACGCCTAGAGGACTGGGGGCCTTGTCTCGGTTCGGCAGGGAGGGTGCCACCATTGATGGGTGATGAGTGCTTAAAGTGGGTGAGGAGCATGAAATCCCTGAGTTTCCCTTTCCTGACGGAGGTGATCTGCAAGATCCCATTAGTCTAAAATGTGGCTCTTCCCTACATTGGGTCTCAGTTGTCCTCTCTATCAGTGAGGGAGTTGAGCTGGCTGACCTCTGAATTCCTTTTTAGTTCCATCATTGTAGGACCCCAGTGACTCTGTGCTTTGGCTGAGCCAAACATTACCCCAAATGCTCCTCTACTAAAAGTTGGCCGCAGCCAGGAACAGGAAGGAAACCAACTCCTGCCTGGCTCCTGCCTCTCGGGGTCCTCTGGGAAGCAGCCCCACAACTCAGCAGGCCGCTCCTGATTGTCAGCAGACAGCCTTCCAGCCTGCACACACAAGCCTGGAGGGAGCCCTTACCCCCCCATCCGGGGTCCCAGCCCAGCAGTGAGCGGCCGGTGAGACTCCTGGCGGTGCTTTCCACCTCCGACGCAGTGAGGATCTGGTGGAACGTTGTCCGTATCAGGGCGTGCTGTTCAGTCTACTGGTGCGTCCATGAAACACGGTGCTCAGAGCTGTTCAGACCTAAGGAGCAATGGACCTTGACCGCCAAAAAGGCCTGTGAACAGGCTTTTGTCATCTTCCCAGAGGAGAGAAACATGGAAAATGAAGCGTGGTCTAGAGAGGAGAATTAACATCTGCTGAGCCTCTACTCTGTCGGCACTATGCGGTTTCTCAGAAATACAAAGAGGAAGAAGACAAGGAGTCTACTGTCTAGGAGACAGACAAGTTGCTTATTTTTTAGATTTTTTTTATGTCTGTTTCCTCCAACTCGAATATTTGCTGCAGGAGAGCAGTGATTTCCTGCATCCTGTTCACCAAATTATTCCCTGAACCTGGCAGTGAGCCTTGCATGTGGCAGGCGTTCAATAGATATCGATGAACTTAATGGAACAATGACAATATTACAGAGTAAGAAGGACAGTGTGATCAAGGTTCTGGGGGAATAGTGGAGAAGGTAAAAGTGAGAGAGGTGGCAATTGGACTTTGAAGGGTTCATCAGGGAGTAAAGGTAACAACAAAGGTTTTTGTTTTTTTTCCTTTTTTGTTAGATTTCATGATAAACTTTCTATTGATGATACTTACGAGACCCTTGAAGTTATGATAGGAAGTAAAGGTATGAGCCACAGAGAAATTAGAAAAATGGGGGAAGGGATATTAATTGCATGTCTTGGATGTGCCCAGTGCTATGCTAGACACTAAATGCCTGATACCTTACTTATTCCTTCTAACCCTCCCATGAGATAGGCATTTGACAAATGGCAGTGCAGGCTCGGAGGGCTCTAGTAACTTGTTCTGGGTCTCAGACCTCACTAGGGCTGGAGGCTGGATTAGACCTAGGGCTTTGCACCTCCCGAACTCCTGTTCTTTCCTGGGAAGGCTGGCCCCTCCTTCAAGGCAGAGGACCTGGTCATCTTAACCATGGAATGAATAAATTAAATGTCCCTCCAGAATTAGAGACTTGTCTTAAGGCTCTAAGGCCCCAAGGCCAGATCTGGAAAATAAGCTCTAATAAGGCTTTTTCATTTAAAAACATGTTTGTGAGCCTGTGGCCTTTCTGCTCTGATTTCTCCCAGTCCGTTCCTTTCCCCCTACTGTCCTCCCATCAGTGTAAGGGCTCAGAAACACTCAGAAGCTCCAAGAGGAGGCTGGAGAAGCTCCATCCATCAAGACCTTGAAAGGCCCCAGTGCAGGTTTGGGGGGGCAGGAGAGAGGGTCAGGGGAGCCTAGTTGTTCCACAAGGGAATCACAGCCTGGAGGTCCCTAGCCCCATTTCCCTGGAGGGGAGGGCCCAAAGTGTGGGGGTGGAAAGGGAGAGAGGGGCAGAGAAGGAGGGAAGATAAGCTGGTGGTCATTTGTCTTTTTAATTGGCTCAAATGCTGGGAGGAGAGCTGCGTTGTTATCCTGGCTCTGGGGCTGGACCGGGTCCAAGCGCCAGGCTTTGGGCCGGTGCAGTGGGGAGCTGTAGAGAGAGGCCCCGGTCTGCCCTTCACCCGGGAGGGGCCCCTCGGGGAGGACGGCTCAGGAGACAGGGTGGGAGGCAGCAACACGTGGCTAGAGGCAGCTTTCACTTCTCCGGCATTTCAGAAATTTAAAACAGTAATTCAGGGACTGAAATAGACATATTTTAAAGAATCCGTGGCATCCGAAGGCCCCTCCTAATTCATTCCTCTGCCTGTGGATGAAGCCTGTCAACCAGTGAGGCCTAGACGAGTCTCCGGGGAGAGAGTTTGGAAGCGGTTTGGGACTTAAAGCTTTCCATTCCCAGCGCTGTGACACTGTTACAGTACCCAGGATAATAATAGTTCTCCCCTATTTGCCAGCTGACTTATACCTGCCATGCCCTGTTACATTTAGTTTCCCATCCGGGTCTCTGCCACAATCTGGTGAGGAAGGTGGGGCAGGTATAGCTGTCCTGTTTCCCATGTCATGGTGGAGGGACTAGAGCTCTGAGTGGCTAGGTGACATATACAAGGACACCCAGCATTGCAGCTGGGACTCAAATACAGGTCTTCTAATTCTGCACCTGTGGGCTGGCTCCTCAAGGCTGTCCCCCTCCCCCTCCCAGAGGAGCTACATAGGTGGAGGCCTGGTGTGGTGGTTGGTACGGCTTCTAGGGACAGATGGCTCAGTTCAAGTTTCTGCTCGGAGCACATCTCAGCCTGTCAGGCACTGTGGCAGAAGGAAGGATGCCTCCCCCCCCCCCCGCCCCAGTGCAAGGAGGGAAGGCTCCCAGGAGCATGAAGGGTCCAGAGAGGGAGGCGCATGGGCAGGGAGGGGAGGGGAAGATGATGTGGTTCTAGTTAGTATCCGGGGATTCAGGGAGCCAAGAAAGCAGCTTTAGCTGGGCCTGAGTGGGTGTTTGTGGGCAAGGGCCCTCAGGAGGGTGAAGCCTGCCTGTGAGAGCGGGTTCTTCAAGATCTCCCTTCAAGGAGATTCTAGCCCATCTCTGGCTAATGCATAGATCCATTGTCTCAAGACATTTAGACCCAGAGCCCCCAGTTTGAATTTCTGAATCCAAAGCAAAGAAGACACTTTGACTTTCACAAGGGCTCCCACACCCTTGTCAAAATGTAGCTGACCTTCAGAATCCTCCAACTGGTGAGCCGGCAGCTTCTGGCCCAAGGGGAGGCCCTACACCTTTGCCTTCCGGTCCCAGGCTTGGTTGGTCTGCCGTCACCGGAATGAAACTCCGCCTGACTTCTGTCCCCTTACTGGTCAGCTGGCTTCCTGCTGCTGTCCCTCATCCTCCAGAGCACTGGGCCTGGGGAAAGGGGGAGGCAGCTGTCAGCTCAGGACGGAGGAGAGTATGATCCAAGGGAGTGGCCTGGCTCAAGAGAGGGGAAGCGAATGCCTTCTGCTCCCGGGCTTCTGGAAGATGGAAGAAGAGGGAGTGAGAAGTGGAAGGAAGCCGATGGCGGGATGGTGCACTCTAGCCTCTTCTTGCCCATGTGGCTCCTAGAGGTGCCAGGGACTTAGGCAGGGTGAGCGGGACGGGGGTGGGATAAGGACCTTTGCTCTGCCTCTTGTGCTGCTGTGGGAGGGACTGCCTCAGGGTGACCCACCGAGGAGTTGGGGGGGGGGGAAGGCACTGCAGAGAAAAGCCTCTGCTGGCCGGAACGCTTACTGTGGACAGGCTCTGGGTTAGTCCTGTACGCTCTGGAGAGGGCGCAGATGAGGGTGCTAGCTGAGAGCCCCGCAGGGTGGGTGAGCCTCCATGGAGGTGGCTGGGCCGAGGCTTACAGGTCACTCGGGCAGCACTGAACAGAGTCAGACTCCCAGCCAGGGCAGAAGTGGGGCCACATCAACCCTGACCAAGCCCAAGAAGGGATAGTCCGAACCATGAGAGACTGTAAACTCTGGGAAACAAACTGAGGGCTTCAGAGGGGAGGGTGGTGGGAGATTGGGATAGGCCGGTGATGGGTATCAAGGAGGGCACATATTGCATGGTGCACTGGGTGTTACACGCAAATAATGAATCGTGGAACATTGCATCAAAAACTGGGGATGATGGGGCGCCTGGGTGGTACAGCGGTTAAGCGTCTGCCTTCGGCTCAGGGCGTGATCCCGGCGTTCTGGGATGGAGCCCCACATCAGGCTCTTCTGCTATGAGCCTGCTTCTTTCTCTCCCACTCCCCCTGCTTGTGTTCCCTCTCTTGCTGGCTGTCTCTATCTCTGTCAAATAAATAAATAAAATCTTAAAAAAAAAAAAAACTGGGGATGTACTGTATGGTGACTAATATAACAAAATAAAAATTATTAAAAAAAAAAAAAGAAGGGTTCGTCCGTTTGTCAGCCCCAGGTCAGCTCTCCCATCCAAGGTGGGACCTGACCTGTGCAGACCCACGTGGAGACAGAGAACCTAGAGGATTTCAGCCCCCACTGCAGGGTCGAGGGCCCAGTGCTCTCTCCCGGTCATAATGTGCAAGGCACCTCCCTGTGGCCCCACCTTCCACCCCTTCTCCCTTCCACCCAGCCCGGCTCCAGGAGCTGCCTGCGTGAACTTCGGCCACCTCCGTGCCTTCAGGCTTCTGCAGGGTTTGGGTTATAAGGGAATGTTGCCCCCATCAGACAAAGTTGTTTGAGAGTTCAATACCAGTACCAGGGCGAGAGGGGTGCTGAGTGGACTGCATTTCTGTCCTGATTATTTATCCTCAGATCCATGCCTTTGCTCCCTCTGAGCAGTCCCACCCCGTTCCCATCTCCTCTGGATCTTTCTGGTTCCTGGGCTTCGGGAACACAGCCTCCTCCTCGTGCCCCCAGGCCCAGGGTGGTGGCTTCCTGCCCTGCTCACTCCGGGGGGGCCTCCCTGCCCTTTGCTAGACTTGGCAGCGATTGCATCATCTGATTAACCGATTCTTCGGTTTGAAATCCCACGGCTTTAAGTCTCAGAACAGATTTCTTTTTCCAGACTGGACCCTGACTGATGCATCTCCCGAGGGCTGTGAATGTGGACCCCATTTTACAGATGACATCAACCGAAACTGAGTGACCTGATCAAGGTCACACAACCAGCTGTGGACAAGTTGGGATTTGAACCTGGATCTGGCGCATCTGCCGCCCAAGTCCTCGTCTTCACGGCCACCAGCAATGGTGCCCCCGCCACCAGCTCACACTCCCGTCATTTATAAAGGACTGTAACAGAGGCTGTTCTCCTTGTTCCTCATCAGGCCTTTATGGGAGAGAATGGGCAGGGATTAGTACTGTCACACTCTACCAAGGACAAGGCTGAGGCTTAGACACATGGGACGACTGTCCCCTAGACAAATGACTGTACCCAGGAATTCCAACTCTGCTTCTGGTTCATGAACAGAGAGACACTGCACACCTTCGCTCCACCTCCTGAATGCTGTCCCCACTCGCCTCCAATCTCCAAATGAGCCTAACTTTTAAAAGAAATTGTGGTAAAACGTACACAACCTAAAATTTACCATTTTGTCTCTTCTTGAGCGTACAATGAAGTGGCAGTAAGCACATCCACAGTGTCGTGCACTCATCGCCACCATCCGTCTCCAGAACAATCCTATCTTCCCAACCTGAAACTCTGTACCCATTAAATGCGAACTCCCCTCTCTGACTCCCCCAGCCCCTGGCAACCCCTATCCCACTTTCCGTCTCTACGGATTCGATTACTAGGAGGGAATTATGCAGTATTTGTTCTTTTGTGCCTGGCTTCTTTTACTTCTCCAGCGTCCTCAAGGTTCATCCATGTTATAGTGAAGGTCAGAATTTCCTTCCTTTTGAGGGCTGAATAATATTCCATTGTATGGATAGACTGCATGTTGTTCTCCATTCACCTATGCCTGGCAACTTGGGTTGTTTTCACTTTCCCAGATCTACCTACCTTTCGAGGCCCAGATCAGACGTCTCCTCTTCTACCAACGCCACACTGCACGTAGTTGCTGAATGTGTCCGGGACTGGAGGATGAGAGCCTAGGAACTGCACTGGGGAGGCAGGACCTTGTCCACCCCGAATCCCCAGGTGGCCCCAAACAGGCTAGACTGCAAAGGTCTACCTGTTGCTCAAAGCCTCTGCCAAACTGGGGCTTCGTGTTGTATTCGTGGCACTGACAGTCATTTGTTGGAAGTAATGGAATGAATCAGACAGATAAGAGTAGCCTTTTCTCCCAAGAAGGAAATGTCTGTCTCGAGTCCAAGGCAGATACTCTACTGGGTTGGAAGCTACTGGAGGGTGGGGCTGGACCTCTTGCCCCCTCATGGGTCCCCAGCTCAGCCCTCAGAGCCTGAGGGAATGAGGAAGACTGGGTTTGCCTCTCCTGCTTGCTCCTGCTGGTTGCAGGTGGGAAAATGGTAAAACTGGCTTATTCTTTAGCAGGTGTCCATAATTCATTATCTCAGACACCCTCCATCCAATCCTGAACGAGGCAGGAGGGGTTGGGGCCCTGGGAATGAGGCACCAACATGGAAAAGGGGAGGAAAAAGGCAGAGCAGAGAAAGAAAAAGGGGGTAAGAACAAAGGCTAAAAGTATCTGGAACTGTGAGATGCTTTCTGAAATTTAGAAGGATTGCTCTAGACACTTAAGAATTTTTTGTTTGTTCTTATAAAATAAATTCAAGAAATCACTTTGGCTTTAGATGACACATCACCAACCCTCTTCCTATGTTGAGACTCCTGAAATTTTTTTCTTCTCATATCCCAGAGTGAAGGGAAGAAAACAGAATGCCGTGCCCCCCGGGGGCCGAGAGGCTCTGGGGTCCCCAGGGAGACAGTATGCGATCTGTTAGCCTCACTGGAGCATTGTGCCGTCTTCCAGCAGGTGGTGGTAATGAGTCTGGGAGAAAGATGCCATTTTCTAACTCACATAAAAGCCCTTTATGGGTTGGTGGGTGGCCTGGGGTGGGTGAAGGGCAGGACTTAGACATTGCCTGATTTTCCTTTGCCATTTGACAGATGTGGAGTATGACCTGCCAGTGGGTTAGAGATTACTCCACACAGGATCTGTGGAGGTAGGTCACACTCTTTCTACTCAGCCCCAGAGACAAGGAGGAAGACCAAGGAGTAGATGGCAAGGGAAAGCAAATTTTGGTCCAACACAGGAAAAGCTTTACAATAATCAAAGGTGTCAACAATTTGTGGAAGTGAAGTACCCATCACCAGAGGTATTTGAGCTTAGCCAGATGATTCTTTCTTAGTGATAGTGTAGAAAATCCTCAAACTTTAGATGAGGTTGGGTCAGACGGTCTTTCAGGATCCCTTCCAACCCAGGAAGCCCACAGTTATTTCATTAAGAGGAAAATGATGGCAAAGTCTTGAGTTTATTGAGGAAAGGAATATGCCTTATTTGTCATTGACTCACTGTCCCTAGAACATATAGGCACATATGATAAATATGTCAGTAGATACAGTAGCCTTATTCAACAAATAAGGGTCAGAGAATCGGGGTGGGAGCTGCTGCTTGCTCAGCTGAGCAACTTGTGAGGCCGCCAGTCACCTCGCTGGTGGTTAATGAAGCCCCTTCCCATCTCCCCCTTCTCCCTTCCCACCTCCCTACTGCTGATCTCCTCCCTGTCTCTCTGCTGCTTAGTTACCTTTTCTCCGTTGCCATCTTGAAACTTTGGGTGTGACTTCAAAGAACCCCCACCCCAAACACTGGCCATAAGATGATCAAGCCAACAGTCCCCAAACTCCCTTTACTCTTCCTCTCTCTCAGGAGATGGGGCAAAGCGGGAGTGACATGGAGGCTTCGCAACAGTTCTGGAGAACTGGCCTGAATCCAGCCGAGGACTCCAAGTGTCCTAAAAATACCAGTCCCCAGCCCCGTGTCCCATCCCAGCCCCCACGTCCAGAAATCCTGACAGTAACCATATGCCACCACCGAGTCAGTCAAAGAAACCTTGGCAAATGTCAGCCACAGTTGCTTGTAATCTTTAGGGAGGTAAGGCGGTGCCAGAAGTGATCGGTTTCTTTATCCACATCACCCAGATATAAACAATATCGGGGAATCATGACAAGGAGATCCTTCTAGGCCAGTCTCCCTACACCATTTCTCCCTGAGTGAAGTTACCCTCTAGCTCCGGGCCCTAATGGCCCCTGGGGATTGCAGCTTATTACTCTTATCTGCTGGAGGCAAAAGCACCTCAGTGAAAGACATTTTTGGTGCCCTGTTCTGGATGTCTCGGTAATCCTCTCATTTATGTATGCAGACAAGGAGATCAAAGCCCCCTGGGGATGCATAAAACATGTCAGGGCTGGGAGCTGTACATCCATTAAAGCTGACAAATGCTTTGTCCAGCTGATGGGCAGCCAGATAGCCACCCTGTGGGACAGGAGAGCTGCAAGGAGCGAAGCCGAGGATGGCAGCCTGCAGGGGTGGGACAGGGACCAGGAGACACAGGGGCTGCGAGGCAGACCAGAGCCGGGCCACACCAGGGTGAGCATGGGGGCCCAGACCACCCCCCAACCTCCACGGGCACCCCCAATCTTCGAAGCAGCCTTATGAAAAGTGCTGTGCAGAAAAGCCCAGAGACCTTTCTATGTGGACATTCCAGAATCGACAGGCATGGATGGAATAGGAATAGGGAATCCTGAAAGAAGAGAGGGTAGAGAAAAGAAACAAGAAAGAAAAGACAAGGAAAAAAACCCAAACCTTAATGTCATCGATATTCTCTTTTACACATCACAAGAGCGTGGGGATCGCCTGCGTTCCCGTGTGACACTGTTGTCGCATCACGTACCCTGGCTCTTCCGCTGCAGGGCAGGAGTGTGCTCTCTGCAGCCCAGCCGAGGAGGAGAGCCTTCCAGGAGTTTCTGTTCAAGTGAAATTCGTCAGTTTGCTTTGGCTTTCTGGGAGGTCACTCTACAACAGCAGGAGCAGAGTGTCCCTGAGAGGGCTTGTGGCTCTTCTGGTTTTCGGGAGAACACATGCCACCGTTCAGCCTCAAATAAGGAGAGGTCTTAGGTGAGAATGTGCTTACATGCACACATGTGTGTGTGCATGCACGTGTGCGTATGCATGTATGTGTCTGTGTGCACGAGAGAGACACAGGCAGGGACAAACAGGCAGAGATTGGCATCCTCCTACTCTCCCAGGGTCAGGAGTACAGAAGACGTCATTCATAGGCTTAGGAACCTGCAGTTGGAGCTGCAGAGCTGTCCTTGTGCCTGCAAATATTTTTCTGGTTTCGTAACTCATGGGCATTCTAGGGGAGCCTCATGGTAACTGCCCAGTCTCCTCTGGCTAACCAGACCTGGCTTCATGCTGCAAGTCTCATGTGGAAGTCCCATCTGTCAACCCATCAGGGACGCCTTCCCTTTAGGTCGGAAAGTGATCTGCCCAGGCCGTGAAGACAGCACAACCTCTCAGAGTCACTGGTTTTACAATGCTCTGGCTTAGCCCTTGGCCCCTGGCTCCCTCTGTCCGGGACAGGTCTCCTGGTCGTATTTCTAGAAAGACGAATGCAATCAGTGAGTTCTCTGTCTTCTCCATGTGAAGCAGGCAGGATCTGCTGTCCCTACTGTACCTCCATCTGTCCCCGCAGACCTTGCCTCGATCTTAAAGCTAAGGCAGTGATGGCACTGGGAGCTGCTGCTTACATGGCTTCATCTGGACGCTGTAACACGGTAAAAACACAGTACTCCTCCCAGTCCTCCCAGACCCCCAGATCTCTTAAACCCAGCGCCTAAAATGCCATAGATCTGTAATGAAAAGTAAATGCTATCGCACACTCATAATTTAAAGGAACAAAATGACCAATGTGATGAAGCAGTGCGTTTCCTTCCTCAAGTGCTGGTTCCCGAGGAGAGATGTAATCAGAAGTGGAGAGATAGACGGAGACTTGTGCATTCATCCGAGGGGGCTCCTGAGCCCCAGTGAGTGCTGTCCCATGAAGATGGATGACATCGTTCTGTTCTATAAAATTGTCCTTAGCTTCAAACCTCATACATTTTCCTTCCATTAGTACAGACCCTTTGCTGTCTTTTCCCAATTATGATTGGGGTCATTTAAGAAAATCTCCTTCTGTCCTAAAACAAAATGCAGAAAAGAACGAGATCAGAAATGGGGGAGGGAGCTTTCCTCTGAGATAACTGGGTAAGCACTCAGGCTGAGACGCCAGAGTTAAGAGAGGACAGAGGACGTATGTAAATGTGAGCAAGTGTCTGATCTGGAGTGTGCTAAGCTCTGGTTGGAGACCCAGAGAATGTTGCAAAGAGGTGAGGGCACTGTGTACATACTTCCTTCAAAAAAGAAATGGCAGGGGCGCCTGGGTGGCTCAGTCCGTTAAGCATCTGCCTTCAGCTCAATCATGATCCCAGGGTCCTGGGATTGAGTCCCCCCTAGGTCTCCTTGCTCAGCGGGGAGTCTGCTTCTCCCTCTGCCTGTGGCTCCCCCTGCTTGTGTTCTCTCTCTCTCTCTCTGACAAATAAATCAATAAAATTAAAAAAAAAAACTTAAAAAAAAAAAAAAGAGAGAGAAACAGAAGGTGGCAGGCCTGGAGATCTGGTCTCCTAGATTTTATTGCCAGCCACCAGATGGCAGCATAGACCAGAACAGTCTTGTTGCTTTCTCACCAACCTGTGGAGGCTAAGGCCTGGCTCAGGTCGGACCTGCCTGGTCTCCAGCATTCGTGAAGCTCCTCCATCTCACAGCAAAGGCCACCCAGTCCCCCCCTGCACCCCAATCTCCCCCAGCCCCCTAAGCTTCAAAACCAATCTTAATCTTCGTTACCAGAGTTTTAAGGAGCTCTGGTTTTCATGTTTATCTGCTGATCTTATTAACGGTATCACCAAAGCTTTTAATTTTTGTCCTTAACACCAAGTTCTCACTTGTACCCCAGTTTCTGCCACCTTCTTTTACCTCTTCACCACTACTCCCTCTTTTTAAAAAGCTTCCCTAGATTACTATTATATCTCCGTGTCATCTCTCCTCCTTACCCTCGGGGTTGGAGTCTTGTCCCCCATCTCATGGCCTCACACCTGGTGCCAGAACTTTCCTGGTGTCTATGTAGAAAACAGTATCCATTGTGGGCCTGTTGACTTCTGTGATAAAAACTGCTTGCATGGATGCTGCCTTTGCCCCAGATGGTAGGTCTTGTCTGAAGTCTCTCCCATCCCCTGTGCTGGCATTGTCTCTTTAGCACCTGCTGTTCCTGATCTGCCCCCGTGCAGATAAACCTCTTGTGCTAGCAAAATCATGAGGCATGACAATCACATGCTTAGAACCTCACTGGTGCTACATTGCCTTTAGGATGGAGCCCAGACTCCTTAAGATGGTAGATTCTATGATCTTTTCCTGTCTTCTCCTCCAGCTATCCCTCTCCTCATTCCTTTGTGCACACACTTTTCTCTAGTCATACAGAAACTCCTTTCTGTCTCCTGGGTAGGTTCTTTTTGCTTGTGTTTCTGAGTCCCTCAAAAGCGTTTCCTTCTTCCTAGAACATTCTTCTCTCCATATGAACCTGGTTAGTTGCTCTACAGGAAGCCTTCCCTAATTGCCTACCTGGGGTAAGTGCCCTCCTGTGTGTCTCCAGCACCCTATGCCTTCTCTATTCCAACTCCTATTGAATTGTTTTGTGGAATTACCCAGCCCCTGCTAAGCCAGCTGCCCATAGCATCTCCTATACAGCATGAGTTTCTGGTGGACAGGGACTGCTCTTCTCTGTTTCTGCATTCCTGGTGCCTGGACAGCAGAGTCCATCTTTAAGAATGGACGTGAACTGTTTAATGAATCATGGGGTGAGTCAAAGATCTTTGAATGACACACTTAAGCATTTTCCTAAATATACTCCAAGAAATTCTATTTTCATTGAATGATAGATACTGATGGACAGAGGCTCTTGCAGAAAATTAGTTTGGAGAAATGCTATATGGCAAGGTGAAACAGACTTCTTTATTGAAGTATTTTTCACATTTTTTAATATGCTAATATGTATTACTCTCTCAGGAAGTCTCTGATTCTATAGGGCTGTAGATCACATCATCTGGAAATATCTGATATAATTCCTGTATCAATTCTCACATGAAGCGTGCTAATTGAAAATAACAGTGTGATTACTTTTGTGGGAATAAGTCATCTGGCCATAGTGACATATATTCTGCTGATATGTTTAATTAACCACATATCCATTACATACACTGTCTACTTATAATACCAGTTATTCATAAGATCTATGGAAAAGTGATTAAACTTCAAATAAGGCAACAAAATATTAGGAGATCAGGCCATCTCAGCATTTGCTTTTATTTTCAACCAAGCTATTCCCCCAGTCAGGGACCCTCTTCCTTCTTGTTTGCAGATAGAATTCATTTGCTTAATTTATGAGTTTTGACATTATTTGTTCATATTTTCCCGCAGTGCCCTTTTGCTGCACAATTATTTTTCTGGGCTTTCAATGAGTCTCTGCAGTCACTAATTTGCCTCCCTTTGACTCCTGGAAACACACACACTCATCAGAGAGAGACTCCAAAATGGCAGCTCGCATTAGCCATTTTCATGTGGCTTCACAGCCTCTGAGAATTCCATGACTCAGAAAGGGGACTTCCTGAGGGCACACAATCCATCTCCAGCCTCAGGGGAGACCTCATCAATCCTCATAATATTTTGTCTGGGCTGATATACTTAAAAGGTGGCTGAGTCCTATTCTTTCCCACTCTTCGCATTTAGCCGAGTGTGGCACTCCCCACCTGTTTCTCCCAGCTGGCTGTCACATCTCTCAGGGGAAAAGAATTGGGTGGGTGGGTGTGGGAGGTTTAAATCTGAGCAGACTAAAATGTGGAAGAATGCCCCATCAATCAAGGAGCATTTGAAACGTGACCCTAGGGATTAGCAAGACCTCTTCCTCGGAGGCCTTGGAGAACATAAATGTTGATTGGCTGAAACGTTTCTTCCTAGAGGAAGGAGCATGAACAAATGACTTCCAGTGGTCCCTTCCACATGGGTCATCAAAACCAAGGTGGCTGACTGCTGCTCTCTGACGAGGATGGGGAAGAGAAGATGGTAAGTGGAGTGGGAGGTAGGAATGAGGGCACACGGGGTTTCCATTATGGCATCACTCATTCATTCATTCACTATTTGCTGAGGGCCTGCCATGTGCCAGGCACGGCTTAAGGCCCATTGAGCAATGTGGCTAGCTCACTCCAAACATCTGGAAAGATGCTCCAAATTCTGAAACAAAGGTAACTTGTCCAACCATCAGCACCATCCATCTCCAGAGCTCTTCACCATCCCAAACCAAAACTCTGTCCCCATTAAATAATAACTCCCTATCCACCCCCTTCCCAGCCCCTGGAAATCAGGGTACTTTGTCTCTATGAATTTGACTACTACAGGTGGAATTATGCATCATTTGTCCTTTTGTGACTCACTTCTTTCACTTAAGATAATGTTAGGATGTCATGCCTCAAAGGTTCAGCCTTATTCCAGAAGAACCGAGAGGCAGGAACTAGAAGGCAAGGGACTCCAAGGCAGATTCTGAACTCCTCTGAGATCAGAGGAAGAGGTGGCCTAAAGAAGGAAACAGGAAGTAGGACATGAAATTATCTTGGGGGTCCCCATCTCCCCTCAAGGTGGGTGAGGCCAGATGGGCACAATAAAGAGTAGGAGCCCACAGAGAGGTGGGAGACCACCCTTAGAGACCACTGAACATCACGTCTCACCTGGCTCCAACATTCTTATGCACTACCATCCACAAACCTACTAGACTAGCTGTTGTGAGCACTGGAAAGTCAGCCCTGATTTTTAGTTGGGGATTTTCCAGACCTTTCGTTTTTCCATCCTCGGGTCTCTTGCCACCTCTTTGCTACTTACTCTAAGACATGTGTCTCTTGCCACCTCTTTGCTGCTTACTCTAAGACATGTGCAGAGGAAAAGACATGAGAGGAACTGTAAATTGTTCCTCTGTAAATGGTTCTTTTTCCATTTTTAAAAAATATATTTATTTATTTATTTATTTATTTATTTGACAGAGAGAGAGAGCCAGCAAGAGAGGGAACACAAGCAGGGGGAGTGGGAGAGGAAGAAGCAGGCTCCCAGCAGAGCAGGGAGCCCTATGAGGGGCTTGATCCCAGAACTCTGGAATCACATCCTGAGCCCAAGGCAGACCCTTAACGACTGAGCCACCCGGGTGCCCCATTTATGAATGGTTCTGGACCAAGGTGAAGAGATTGAAATCGAGGCGATGGAATTAAGTATATGAAGATTTTGATTTATTAATCAATCACTAGGCAATTATTTCCTGACTCTCCACCCTCTTAAATAAGAGGAGTCTGGGTCAAAGAGCCTGAGATCCTGGGTCTGGTACAGGAGAAGTTCTGAGGCAGGTGATAGGGCCAAGGCAGCATGAAGAACCCCGGGAAAGCAGGCTAGGTGATGGGGAGAGAGGAGAAGACAAAGCCTGGAGAAAGTCCTTGAGCCACTGGGACTCAGAACAAACATGGTGGAGGGAAACAGGTGTAAAGAGCTTCAAATGTATTCATTTAACAAGTATTTGCTGAAAACTTACTATATACCAAGCCCTGTTCTAGGGAACAAAACCAGCTGCTCTCATGGATCTTCCATTCGGGTAGTTTGCAAATGTTTAGAAAATGTGTGGTGATTTCTTGAAGCCAAGATGGGTTCCCTCAGACCTAATAGGTCAGAATCTTTCCCTTCCTCCCTCCTTTTCTTTCTTCTCTTTCATGTATGAATTAATTGTAAACTAATCAATTGTGGGGTCGTTAAGTAGGTAGAGAAGGGGAATGTGGTAGTCATTGATTTTCTCCTTGACATCATTGATTTCTTGTGGGAGTGGGAGGGAGAGGCTAGGAGTCAAGGAGACACTGTCCTTGGGGAAGGATGCTCAGCAGGGGCTGTAGGTTGAGCCTCTTTGTTGCTGCCATGATGCTGATCTGAGTCACCTGGGGCCTGGCTGACACCAGAGCTCAGAAGTCCACAGCATCATTCAGAAGAAAACTGAAGCAGCCTTCAGGCATGCAGCAGAGAGACGGTGAATGCTTGTGTGGGGTCACTCCCCACCTGGGAACTGACTCTGAAAGACTGCTCAATGTTGGTGGCTTAAAAGGAAACAGGGCAGGATTACACAGGGAGCCAAAAAGAATGGCTCCAATTTTCAAAATGACAAGAAGCTGGAAGATGTCCATAGAGCAGAGGCTCAATCCACAGGACGAAGATGGGAAGAGTATTTAGAAGAATGGTAGAAAGAATAGCAAGAATTCTGATGTCAGAAAGGCCCATGTTGTGGTCTGATCTCAGCTGATTGTTGGTCTAATTAGTCCTCAGTTTTCTCATCTATAAAATGGGGTAAGAATATTCCCCACTGCAAAAGGGCAGCATTAGGTAATAGCACCCACCTTCAAGGGTATAGTAAGCACTCAGTGGCAGCCATCATTGGTTTTGTGGTCACGATTATAATTAAGTCATCCTCCCCTGCTGGGCAGGGTCATGCCTGGCTGTGTGTGTGTGTGTCCCTTAGCACAGCCCGATGCCCAGCATGTGCTGCACACGGGAAGACTGGAAAGGGAAGTCAGGCCATCTGAGTCTTGCAGATGGCAGGAGGAGGATTAATAAGCCAAGCTTGTGCAGGGTCTAGCACTCAGGATGCGGTCCACACACGTTGAATTAGGAGTGCCAGTGATGGAGCCTGTGTTCCACTCCAGGACAGCACGGCCCCGATCCTTGGACTGGCCACCTCATCCCTTCTATGGACCAGAGAAGGGAGGAGGCCCAAAGATCAGGCTAGGGTGAGTCCCATCCCAGGCTAAGTTGGGGAGATGCTTAGCTACTTGAACCTCTGAAAACAATGCAAATAACTAGCAGGAACTTTAAATTTATGAAGCTTTTTCTCGTACCTTATCTCATTTGTGTGGGATTGGCGGTGCAGACATTGTCGTTATGCTCCACTTTGAGACAGGACAGTGAGCCTGCAGGCTGAGGGCCGGCTTCAAGTCCACATGACTCATAATTGCAGAGCCTACCTGAGCCAGTGGACCGCTAGCTACGTAGTCTTTATAAGTAGAGAAATGTGGCTGGGCTAGTCCAGCTCTGCAGGGGCCTCTCAGCTCCAAAGTTCTGTAATTCCATCATGTTCTCCTCACTGAGAGATGCCACAGACCAGGCTGCCTCTGTGGTACATCCCAGGCACCCTTCCATCTTGGGAAAGGCCCTTTGGAAAGGGCAGAATCCCTTGCAGGAAGATACTGACTGATACTGACTGCTTCTCTGTGCCAGGCACCACACAATCCAGTGCTCACAACTGTTCCAGGCTAAGTACAGAGGGTGTATTATTCCTCATTTGTAGAGGAGGAGACTAAAGTTCACAGTGGCCCCTTAGAATTCAAAGGAGTATAAGGGGAAATTCCAGGAGTAAGTAAATCAGAGGGGCAGTATTTTGGGAAAGGAGGCCTCAGAGAACATCCCTTAGCCCACCTTGGGCACATCTCAGGGATCCTGGGTCCTTGGCACAGGCCCACTTATGTGGGATGTCACCGTTCTTGGCCCGGCCCTCCTCCGCCCAGGGCTCATGGCTTCTGGCAGGAGGAGAGGTGTTTCCTGGCTCCTCCAGATTTGCTGCGGGTGCTGCCAGTGCAACTCAGTGTTTACACCGCTGTCTCTGAGATGAGAGCCTCAAGCCTCCCGCACGGTCACCCAGCAGCAGGGAGCAGGGAGGGATCGAAGATGCCTGACCAGCTGCTGGCCCCAGGCTGACCCCCATGACCCCAGAGTTATCACAGGGAGACAGTCCTGCGGTGGGCCCAGGACCACCAACGATGCGGCCAAGACAAGGGCAGTGATGGAGCGAAGGGGGAAGCTAGGGGAGGATCCCTCAGGCCCACGGACCCAGTCCTGGCTCCTCATGAGTGCTTAATAAACGCCCACTGCTGTAATGCACGCTAACCCAGATGCTGGCTACCATCTACTGAGCACTTGACAAACATTTCTCCACTTATCTTCTCAACAGCCCTTGAGGTAGTTGATTACCTTTATTAGCCAGATTCTGCAGACGGGGGAACAGGCATGCAGCAGAGAGACGGTGAAGGCTTGTGTGGGGTCACTCCCCACCTGGGAAGTGACAGTGCCAGGATTGTAATCCGGGTGTGTTGGCCTTCACAGTGCTCCCCTCACTCTACTGCCCTGGACTGAAGCCCATCCAAATTCCCACTAAGACTTTATTTGTATCAGTGTCTGGGATCAAGAATCCTTGTGGGACATAAGGGACTCAGAGTGACAGGGGAGGTAAGGATTGAGGGTTTTCAGCATTGGTGAGTAGATTGCCCACCAGTGGTCCCACTCCAGCCCTAGTCATCATCTTAGTAAGGCTGATCATAGTTGCAATTAAACTCAAGGGACAAGTCATAGAATCCTTGAGCTGGACAGAGGTCTTTCTTTCCAGCCCGTCTCCATCCATTTTTTAAAAAAGATTTTCCCAAATACTATTAAGCTGAACCCCATGAAATTGCTAATATTTAATTATTTTTGACCAACAAAAATGGTAGTTTTATATGGTCCAACCTAATACTTGAGAGGGTC
Organism: Ursus americanus; assembly: GCF_024610735.1. NCBI lineage: Eukaryota > Metazoa > Chordata > Mammalia > Carnivora > Ursidae > Ursus > Ursus americanus. The sequence goes on from NC_142139.1 coordinate 61,690,641, forward strand.
ATGCTGACCCAAAAGAATTTGCTGGAAAGCCCCTGATTGGAACTCTGAAATCATATTTTACTCCGAGTCCTTGTTCACCCAACTGACTATTCTTGGCATAGGTGTTCTTCAGAGCCAATTGTGTTGTGAATAGCTGGGGGGCAGTTCTGCAAAGGGTACTGGACTGGAAGTCTAAAGCCATATTGGACAATTCACCCAACTTTCCTGAACCTCAGTCTCTTCGTCTATGCCTTCTCACAGGGTTTCTATACCACGAAACACAATGATACATGGGAAGCATCTGGCTCCATGCCAGGCGCTCAGTTGTTAAGTGTGTGTTGGGTGAATCCGAGTCACTAAGGACAACGCTCAGCTCAGGAGATACATGCCCCAGAACGGACACTTTGGCATCAATCTCCGACACCCCCACTCCGCTGCTGGGGCCCCCTGCAAGAGCCTGGAGCCATTGCTGGCTATTGCCTGTGACCACGCTAGCCTCTCTCCCTCCCTCTCCTTTGCTTGCTCCATCTCTTCCAGCAGCCCGCCGGGACGTTGTCTTGCTGAGACCCTACGGACATGTCTACCTGCTGGTGGGGGCTCCCGGTTGAGGAGGCTGATGCTCTCTAAGACACACCCCCGGGACCTACCCATCGTTCCCTAACCACCCCCAAAGCATCCTCACACCATGACACCCCCACCCCCGATACACCCTTTCTACCATGAAACTCCACTCCCCAAAGCCCATCATGCCCATGACACACCCACCACTCTTTGACCTTCTTCCTGCACCCTGGGATAGGGTCCCCAGCACCTTTAGCCCCCCTGGGAAATGATCGTGGCCGAATGGCGCACAGTCACTGAAGGCCTCTGGGAGAACCCAGGGAGGTGGTGATATTTCCCCAGTCTGTCCCTGTAAGTCTTGATCATCTTCCTCAAGAGCTAGGTGACACTGGATGAAGTTTTCTCCATGCCAGTCCTGCACTCAGCATTCCCAGTAACCTCAGGAGATGGGGCTGCTACCATGTGCACTAGAGAAAACTGAGGCACAGAGAATCTAGGTAACTTGCCAGCAATTACTTGGGGATTAGGCCCAGGCAGAAGAGATTAGGGGAACTCTGAGCCTTTACAGCTCTGACAGTCTAAGGGTCCCTTCTATGCTGAGGCCTGCAACAGCTCTTCCCCCTCACAAATGGTGGCATCTCAACCTGGGAGGGAGCTGGGGTTTCATAACCAAGTGGGGATGGAGCTAGGAACAGGTGTCAAGTCTCTGAAAATCCAGGTAGCTTCTCCAAAGACCAGGTATTCCTGCTCCCTAAACACATGAAGGGATTTTGTCCAGAATTTTCCAAAACTTTTCCAAATCTCCCCAGATCCCAGGCTCCCTGACACTTCCCTGAGATGCTGCACAACAGAGTCCTTCTCCAGTTCGATTGTGCCAACTCTTTCCAGTGGGATAAAGGTGAGCCTGGCTCACAGAAGCTCTGTGGTGGAAAGTTGAAGATTTTAAAAGATTGTCCTGATACATTCAGGGATATAAACTTACCTGAGGTAGACAGGCTAACGGAGTTGCCAGGGAATTGCTTTCAGAGTAGAAGATCCGTGGCGAGTGCGTTCTGTAGGTTTCCAGAGGTTCTTGGAAGCCTTATGCAAGTCGTTTCCTCAACTCAGAAGTATTTCCCCTGCATTCTCACTTAGTCTGGTTTGGCCAGTCCTATTTTCTCAAAGACAGTACCAAGGAAACTTCACCTTGGCCAGTCATGATTACAAATAGAGTTGGGAGAAAACTAAAATATCATGTAACCTTTCCTCTTGACACCCATTTCCTGTGAAGTGGTCTTTTCACCCCATTCACTCCCTCAAAAGGCCAGGAGACACAAATTCTTAATTAGCTGGGCTAAGTTTAAAGACAGAAGTGTGAGCCTCCCTTTGTGGAGAGGGTATCTTGCCAACTACCAAGGATAAAAGGGCAGAAAGAATGGCCGCTGGGGTGAGGGGCACCTGGCAGTGACCCAGATCTGGAACCGATGAGATCCACTGGGACCCCCTGCTTTCTGGGCAGAAGTCCATGCAGTGGTCCAGGTCGAAATCCTGGTTCTGTCCCATGTTTGCTGGTGGCCTTGGTTACTTAATATCTCTAAGTGTTTCCTCATCTGTGATGAGGGCATCCCAGTACCTATCTGTGACTTTGGTGTTGATTTTAAGAACAGAAAAAGCATGCTCACTGCCTAACACAGTGGCTGGCCCATAGTAGGCATACAATCCATGTTGGGTGCTATTATAGGAAGAGAGGGCGATCTGAGGAATGTCACAGGGATGTCACAGTAGTAGAGAGAGGCGAGGCTGGTGGTAGGAAGTTATTCCCCTACCCCCACCATTTTAGCAAGCTGACCTGGGCGGAGGGGTGGGGGCTCCTCACTGTCTAGTAGCGCCAGTCTACCGCGGGTGAGGCGCAGTCTCCGGACCTCCCACTGGCCCTGCTCGGGGCCTGGAAGAGAAGCCGATAAGCCACGTGATGGCACATTAAAGGCTTGGCGCAAGGCTCGGGGGCGGACGATAACCTGGTGGAGGGCGCTATCTGGACAGGAAATAGGCTGGAACTGGGTGGGGGGCGGGTAGGTAAGGGAGGCCCAACATCAGGAGGCTGCTTATAGCCCCAGGGCCGGACCCAACCCCAGGGGTCACGTCATCCATTCTCTGCCACCAGGCACAATTGCACCGAGCAATCCATCACTGACCTCTGCCTGTCTCTTTTGTTTCTCTGAATGCATTAATGCATTCTCATACTAAAAGTCTGGAGCAATTCGGAAGGACAGAATAAAATGTGAGTGCCCTCCCTTATCCGCTCTTGCCATTAGCCACACCCCACCCCCAGAGGTCACGCAGGGCTCTCCTGGGTGGGTATCACTTGGATCCCTTTGCTGCATATTTACAGACACATAACTGTGCATGTGTGATAACTATAAAATTGTGTGTGTGTGTAAAATCATGCCATATGTGTTTTCCTCCACCTTTCTCCCCTCCTTGACATGTCTTGGCTATGCTTCCATATCAGTACCTAGAGAAGTGCCCTGTTCATTTTAATGACAGAACGGTAGTTCATGAAAGAAATCTGTCCTCAAGACTTACATCTTCCCTACTACTGTGCCTTTAAGTTGTTCTCAATGTTTGCTGTTGGTGTGTTGCTGTGAAGGGTATTGCACATGTATCTTTAGGAACAAGGGCATGTTTTCGGGCAAGATAACCTAGAAGGGCAACTGCTCTATCGCTGAGTATATGCATCTCCAATTTGGGGTGGTGCTGCCAAAAATGCTCCCCCAAAAGACTTTATCAAATTACATTTCCAGCAACACTTGATGAGGGCAAATTCTCCCACACCTTCCCCAATATGAATGGATATTAGCAGTATTGCCATTTCGCCATTCTGAGGGCAAAAAAATATTGCATTGGTATTTAATTCGCATTTTTCCATTTATTGCTGTGGTTGGGCACATTTTCCTACGTTTATTAGCTGTTTGGAGCTCTCTTTCTGTGCAGTTTCTGTGTCTTATCATACGTCCATTTGTTTCAGGTTTTTGAGAATGGGAAGAGCTCCTTAGGTTTTCTTTGTAGTAATGCTTTTGATATAACTACCACAAATGTTTTCTCCAGTCTAATATTTGCTTTTAACTTGTTCACAAGGCCTTCATGAGGTTCTCCTTTGCATCTTATGTTTCTGGATGTTTAACCCACATTTCTCTGATGGAAATCTGATAAAAATATTAACAGTTACCCTTATGTTGACTGTCCATTGTGCAGAGGGCTGGAGAGGCACTGTCTCGTCCGCTCCAGGTATGGGCCCCTGACTGGTGGATGCACTTGACTGGTGAGGAATTAGCCACTCAGCTGAGCAGCACTTGAACCTCCAAAGCCTCAACCCCTGTGATCCTTTCTTCCCAGTCTCAGCCTCCATCTCGAATGTGGCTCAAACCATCCTTGCCTGGCCCTCATGGAACATGTGTTGGCTTGTATGTTACTATCTATGGGATGTGGGCAAACAGCAAAATTGCAGCTTGTCCCAATTCATTCATATATTTGACAAATATCCACTTCCCATGTCCCCCACGCACTTTCCTGTGCCAGGAGCTGGGGACATGGTGGGTAAAGACACAGCCCACCTCAACAGAGGGTACAGTCTGGCCAAACCATTCTTCATTTTGCTTTGTCATTTGTTCACTCACTTAACAAGTATCTGTGAATCTCCTGGGATTCAAGTGTGTTGCATGGGGATGGGTCTGGCCTACTGTTTAATGTTAGGAACTAGGCAGGAGTAAGATGATGTCACCAGACATCACATGGGAGCCTTGGAAGTAAGAAAGAAAGAATACAATTAAAGAATGATAGGGGCACCTGGGTGGCTCAATGGGTTAAGCATCCAACTCTTGATTTCAGCTCAGGTCATGATCTCAGGGTCCTGAGATTGAGGTCCTGAGGGCTCTGCACTCAGTGGGGAATCTGCTTGAGGATTCTCTCTCTCCCTCTCCTTCTGCCCCTCCCCTCACTCTCTTTCTTTAAAAAAAAAAAAAAAGAATGATGCCAACGATGAGAAGCTTGCACAACTCTGTAATTTAAACTTCTTCCTGGGTGCCCTGGTTTGGTTGGTTATGTGTGCAGACATATGCACACATGTGTGAACACTCTCATGCTTGCACCCCGCCCTCTTGTCCAGTCTCCTGAATGGAAGCACATATCCTGTTTGCTCCCTGGAGAGCAGAGGGCACAGCCCAGCCCCTGTCTGTGCCGGGCCAAGTCCTGGTGGTTCATGGGAAAAAGCCATTCTGTCCAGAGCAATGAGCAGGAAGCTAATTTTAACCAAGAGATGCAGAGTGACCTTGGCACGAAGGAAAGATGCCCCCAGAATGTACCCTCACCCTCCCAGAAGACATCAGGCTGAGATTAGGGAACCCCCTTACCATCTTGCCTTCCCATCTTCCCAGGCAATGCTGTCAGCTCATGGCAGCTGTCCCTCTTCACCTCATCAGTCCTCAGTAATCTGCCTTCAGACCCCTTGGGACTGGCTCCCATCAACCCCTGTCACCCTCTGCTGCCAGCAGGGACGTGGTAGCCTAGGGTACGAACTGCTGATTGGAGACGGAGGCAGATGGGATGGGCGTAGGCAGGCTGGTCTCCCACACTGGCTCCCAGGTGACCCCAGGGAAGATGCTGTCTGGCCTGAGCTCTGACTGGGGGAAGGGAGTATGCATGTGTTGACATCCAACTGCAAGCACTACCCTATACCCAAAGCTTCATGTACATTACCTCAGTTTAGTTCATCCCCAGCTTCCCTTTGAGGTATGTTTGTGCCCATTTTAAAGATGACGAAAGTGAGTTTCAGAGAGTTTAAATAATTTGTCAGGGATTCCATAGCCAGTTAAGAGGCAGAGCCAAGAGGTGAAGTGAGCACTCTGCCCGATTCCTGCAAAGCCTCTCTGTCCGCAACATGATTTGGGATGGTCAAGGGAGAGAGGCCAAAGGGGTACGGGTAAAGCCCCAACCAGTGGGTTCTGGGGCCAGCTCCAGCTCTGCGTCCAGCTTGCTGTGCGGTGGGCAGCCTCAAAGCCTCAGCTCCCTCCCCCTCCTAGGGAATTCTCACTGGGGGAGGCTCTGCACGAGGCTGATCTGGGCTTGAGTCTTAGCTGCATGAGTTTGGCAGATGACCTCACCCCTGAGAGCCTGAGAGCCTTGGTTTTCTCATCTACAAAAGGGGACTAGTAACAGGACCTACCTCTAAGGGTCGTCCTGCGGGTTAAGTGAGTTTGTGTGCATACAACTTAAGGAAAGTGTCTGACACATAATGTCGGTAGATGGCATTGCTACCAGCATCCTCTGATTCTGAGCATGCGTGATGTGAGATTTAAGCTTCCATGGCTGAGGGCATACCTAAGAGTTCTTTGGGTGTAGGTTCTCGTCCTACCCATTGCTGTATCCCTTCAGGGTCAAGAGAGGACCTGAGAGGTCCCAACATGTGCCAGTGAGACATTTGCCATGTGCACCCACCATTCTGCCCACAAATTTTAACTTTCCCCCATTATCTTCTGGACATTCCCTGGTGGCTATTTTTAGGTCTCCAGCTGATGTCAGGCAGAGTTGTTACTCTATGAATCATCAGCACAGTTCCTGACCTCATGCCTGGGGACTCTGGCCACCTCACCTCTCCAGGGGCTGCATTACCGTCTCAAGGATGAGAATCCGTTAAGCCTGGTGGCCTCCTCGGTGCCAGATGTTTCTCTTCCCTCCTTCTTTTCCACTAGGCATTCACAAAACCCCCCTGTCATCCTCTTGGAACAGTTTTAATAACCTTTTTAAAAGGATTGCCCTGCGAGGGCCACTCAACGGGACCTGTGCAGGCTGTGTCCGCCCTCTTCCTCACTTCTCAAGAGCACATGTAATCTCAGTGCACTTGCTGGGTCCTTCAAGTGCTGGGCACAGAGCCAGGAGCCCAGGATTTGCGTTCTGGCCCCTCCACTCTCTATGATGTGATGGCAGGGGACGTGCCAGCATCACGGCCTTCCTCCTGGCCTGAATGAAGAGAAACCGAAGCAAACACACCAGGAGGCACAAAGCGAGGACACCCTTTTGTAAGTGGCAAGCGCTGAATCCAATGTGAGGAGTAACCGTTAAAGACGCTGCTGTGTTCCAAGAAATCACTAGCTCTTCTGGCGCGGCTACGGAACGCGGTTGTCTAGGGAATCTACGAACCGGATTTGGGGAGTGTTCAGGTATAAGGATGTCTGTATTCAGAAAAACCTGCAGTCAACGAACATCGGTCCACCAGGAAACTGAGTGTGCTGGGGTAGATAGAGAAAGGACCTGGCCAAGTGACTGGAGGGCTGGGCCCTAGTGTGTGGGCCCCATGTGGCCTCGGTTTTCCATCTGTGAGATGGAGAGGGTGGACAGAGCGTTGGACTAGGTGACGGTTTGCCAAACAATTTTAAAGCCACGCTGCTGTTCGAATAACCCTTGTGGAGCAGCTGAATGTAGGAAAGAGATGTTAAGAAGGGCCTCAGGGCCTGAGGTGGGTGGGCGGGGCCTGCTTGACTCCCACCTCAGTCCTATTGTGAGCTCCCTACGCCTGACACCCCACCATAGAGCCCCAAAGCTCCCAGGAGCCCAGCTTGGAGCATCTTAACCAGATTCTTTCTGGAAGAATGGTTAAGTTGTGAGTCCTCACTCCACCATTTATCAGCTGTGTGTCCTTGGGCCAGTTACTTCCCTCTCTGTGCCCCAGTTCCCTCATGTATAAAATGAGGATCACAGGACCTACATTTCCAGGTTGTGATGGCACTTTAAACTCAATAAATGTGACTGATCGTGAAGGTGTTGTTCAGCTCTTTAAGATTCTTTTTTTTTTTAAGATTTTTATTTATTTATTTATTTGACAGAAAGAGAGACAGCCAGCGAGAGAGGGAACACAAGCAGAGGGAGTGGAAGAGGAAGAAGCAGGCTCCCAGTGGAGCAGGGAGCCCGATGCGGGGCTCAATCCCAGGACCCTGGGATCACGCCCTGGGTGACTGAACCACCCAGGTACCCCTCAGCTCTCTAAGATTCTAAACATGGTATCAAGGTTGGCTGTCTTTTCCAGAAGAATGAAGAGCTCAGCTTGGCCACAGCGTTCACTGCAAGCCTGTTGGAGGTCCAGGGGTCTGTAGTCTTCCCTGATCTGCCTTGTGGCCGCTGCCTTCTGCTCTCTCCCCTATGGCCGAGGGCCCCAAACTGGACATGGTTCTTCCCTGTGATGGCAGAGGTGCTCTGTGTCACACAAATCCTCGTGAACACCTGAGCGCGTGTCCAGCAGGGTGCAGGCCCACTGGGGAACGGCTGGTGAGAGCCCTGGGCAAGTCCAGGCCACCCTGAGGCGGAGCTGGGGCCAACTCCCCTGGGTGGGGGAAGCCGAGAGGCTCTTTCCTCAGAATAGAATGGTGTTCCCTGCCTCGGGACCTCCACCCACCTGGGACCTCTCAGCCAGGCCCACGAAAGCCCCTCAGCCCCAGCGCCCATGGGAGACAGCAGAGGTATTGGCCTGAAGCGGTTTGTCACGAGCACACATGAGGGAACAACCCACCCCTAAGAAACTCAGAGTCCCCTGGGTCACCTGAGGGTATGCCAGAGAGGGCTGAGGTTCTGTGGGGCCCATATTTGAAGGAAGCTGGGTTATTGCTGTTAAACGACACTGTCCACCTCACACCCAGTAGGAGGGTGAGGTCAAAACGAGCAGAAGATATCAGTGTGGAGGGACTGGTGCCCCTGTGGGCTGTGGCTAGGAGTGCACAACAGGGCAGCTGCTGTGCAAAACACCACGGCACTTCCTTAAAAAATTTAAAAAAGGGGACCCTGGGTGGCTCAGTCGGTTAAGCATCTGACTCTTGATTTTGGCTCAGGTCATGATCTCAGGATCGCAGGTCCAAGACTCAGCGGGGAGTCTTCTTAAGACTCCCTCTCCCTCTCCCTCTGCCCAGTCCCCTCCCTCTCATGGCTCGTGCACATGTGCTCTATCAAAAAAAAAAAAAAAAAAAAGCAAATGGAACTACTCAATGATCCAAGCTTCTATGCTTGTATCTTTATTTTTTTTAAAGATTTTATTTATTTATTTCAGAGAAAGAGTGAGAGATAGCATGAGATGGGGGAAGGCCAGAGAGAGAAGCAGATACCCCACTGAACAAGGAATCCGATGTGGGGTTCAATCCTGGGACTCCAGAGTCATGACCTGAGCCAAAGGCAGACACTTAACCGACTGAGCCCCCCAGGCGCTCCCAGGCTTGAATCTTGAGGAGCTATTTGTACACCCATGTTCATAACAGCATTGTTCATAACAGCCGAAAGGTAGAAACAACCCAAGTGTCCCTCAACAGGTGAATGGACAAACAAAATACAATATAGACAACACACAGTGGAATCGTATCCAGCCTTTAAAAAGGAGGGAATTCTGACACATGCCACGATACGGATGCACCTGGAGGACATCGTGCGAGGTGACATAAGCGGACACAAAAGGACACATGCTGTAGGAGTCCACTTACACGAGGTCCTCGGAGCACTCAAATCCCCAGAGACAGGAAGTAGAATGGGGGCGGCCGGGCACTGCGGGAGGGGAGTGGGGAGTTGGCGTTCAGTGGGGACAGAGTTTCAGTTTGGGAAGACGAACGAGTTCTGGAAATGGACGAGCCGATGGCTGCACAGCAAGGAAACTGCTGGATGGTACACTTAAGAGGTGCCTAGGGTGGAAATGGACCCTCGGCTCTTTGGGCAACTAATATTTGATAAAGCAGGAAAAAATATCTGGTGGGAAAAAGACAGTCTCTTCAATAAATAGTGCTGGGAAAATTGGACAGCTACATGCAAAAGAATGAAACTTGACCACTCTCTCACACCATACACAAAAATAAACTCCAAATGGATAAAAGACCTCGATGTGAGACAGGAATCCATCAAAATTCTAGAGGAGAACATAGGCAGCAACCTCTACGACATCGGCCAAAGCAACCTTTTTAATGACACATCCCCAAAGGCAAGAGAAACAAAAGATAAAATGAATTTATGGGACTTCATCAAGATTAAAAGTTTCTGCACAGCCAAGGAAACAGTCAGAAAAACTAAGAGGCAGCCCACGGAATGGGAGAATATATTTGCAAATGACACTACAGATAAAGGACTGGTATCCAAGATCTACAAAGAACTTCTCAAACTCAATACACGAGAAACAAATAAACAAATAAAAAAATGGGCAGAAGATATGAACAGACACTTTTCCAATGAAGACATACAAATGGCTAACAGACACATGAAAAAATGTTCAAAATCATTAGCCATCAGGGAAATTCAAATCAAAACCACACTGAGATACCACTTTACGCCAGTTAGAATGGCAAAAATAGACAAGGCAAGAGACAACAATTGTTGGAGAGGATGTGGAGAAAGGGGATCCCTCCTACATTGTTGGTGGGAATGCAAGTTGGTACAGCCACTCTGGAAAATAGTGTGGAGGTCCCTTAAAAAGTTAAAAATTGAGCTACCCTATGATCCAGCCATTGCACTACTGGGTGTTTACCCCAAAGATACAGACATAGTAAAGAGAAGGGCCATATGCACCCCAATGTTCATAGCAGCAATGTCCACAATAGCTAAATCGTGGAAGGAGCCGAGATGCCCTTCAACAGATGACTGGATTAAGAAGTTGTGGTCCATATATACAATGGAATATTACTCAGCTATCAGAAAGAACGAGTTCTCAACATTTGCTGCAACATGGACGGCACTGGAGGAGATAATGCTAAGTGAAATAAGTCAAGCAGAGAAAGACAACTATCATATGATTTCTCTCATCTATGGAACATAAGAACTAGGAAGATCGGTAGGAGAAGAAAGGGATAAAGAAAGGGGGATAATCAGAAGGGGGAATGAAACATGGGAGACTATGGCCTATGAGAAACAAACTGAGGGCCTCAGAGGGGAGGGGGATGGGGGAATGGGATAGACTGGTGATGGCTAGTAAGGAGGGCACGTATTGCATGGTGCACTGGGTGTTATACGCAACTAATGAATCATCGAGCCCTACATCGGAAACCAGGGATGTACTGTATGGTGACTAACATAATATAATAAAAAATCATTAAAAAAAAAAAAGAAGTGCCTAGGGTGGGAGGCACATCCTATGCTGTGTGTATTTCCCCACAGTTAAAACCAAAGCCCAAATCAAGGTCTGAGGAAACTCGAATACTACTTGTAAAGTACCTAAAGGAATATGAAATGGAACCTTTTATAAAATAAATCATTACGGACAGCTTTATCTTTTGTGTAAATCTGGACTGTCCCAGATGGGTTTGCTGGAAGCTGGTGCTCTGCTGGGACACGTCGCTGGCTCAGCCAGTAGAGCCAGAGACTCTCGATCTCGGATTATGAGTTCGAGCCCCATGTTGGATGGAGAGATGACTGAAAAATAAAACCTTAAAAAAAAAAAAAAAAAGAAAAAGAAACCGGTCAACTCCTCTTCCAGCTCAGCTGTGGATCTTAATTATTTGTAGCACATCAAATATTCTTTTTCTGAAACTAGTCAGCCACGAAAATACACTGACACCTACTGTGTGCCCACTTCTGGGTGGAGATAGCAGATTTGAAAGAAGAAATAATTATTATCTTTATATGTTACTATTTGTGATGGGTTGGATTGCATTGCCCTTAGTTCCTATGTGGAAGCCCGAACCCCCGGTACTTTAGGACTGTATTTGGAGATGGGGCCTTTAAAGAAGCAATGAAATTAAACCAGATCGTCGGGGCGGGCCCTCATCTGACAGTTGTCCTTAGAAGAAGGGGAGATTAGGACACAGACGCACACAGGGAAGGCCATGTGAAGACACAGGGAGAAGGTGGCCGTCTGGGAGCCGAGGAGAGAGGCCTCAGGAGAAACCATCCTGCTGACACCTTGGTCTTGGAGTTTCTGTCACCAAAGCCATGAGAACATCCATTTCTGTGCTTGCAGTCCCCCGGCCCGTGGTACTTGTTACAGCAGCCGGATATACCATTCCATGTTTAAAGTACTCTTAAGACAACCCTGCAAGGGAATCCTTAAGACAACCCTGCAAGGGAATCCTTGTTCTTCCCCCATTCACAGACAAGGAAGTTGAGGCTCAGAGAACCTGAGTTGTTTACCCAAGGTTGCACAGCTGGGAAGTGCCAGCTAAACCCAGGTCCTTGACTTCAAATTCCCCGTGCTGTTTTTGAAGTGCTTCCTCGAGGATGGGAGGGTATGAAAGTAGACAAAGAAAAATCACAGCAACAGATGGAGAACAAAACATTAGCGGTATCAGAAGCCCAAGCCTGGAGACAGACCACAGAGTTCAGGGAAACCTAGGGAAGGTGTTGGAGGTTGTGGGTCAGCATCCTTGTGGGCCTTTCTTCGGGGGCTATCCTAATAATAATAAGAGCTAACATTTCCGAGCTTTCACCAGAACACAGGCACTGGGATAAATGCCTCGCATGTACTATTTTGTCTAAACCTTGAAACAAGCCTATATTTTAGGTGTTTTTTTAAAAAAGTTTGTTTGTTTATTTACAGTGTGAGCGGGGGCGGGGAGGGAGAGGGAGAGAGGGAAGGCAAATCTCAAGCAGATTCTGGGCTCAGCTTGTGGAGCCCAATGCCAAGCTCCATCCCACGACCCCAAGATCACGATTGAGCCAAAATCAAGAGTCCAACGCTCAGTCCACGGAACCACCCAGGCGCCCCTATTTTGGGTGTTTTAATCTTATGTCCATTTTGTAGATGAAGAAACTGAGGCTCGGAGAAATCAAGCCAAGTGTCCAAGGTCACACATCCCAGGAAAGGAAGTGCTTGGATTTGCACCCAGGTCTGTCTAACCCCAAAGATCTTGCCGTCCTTCGTTTTTCAACAGCACTGCACGCGTGCCCTGGCTCTGTGGTGGGAGAGGGAAGGGAAGGCATGGTCTACTTCACAGGCAGGAAGACGTCTGGGTCCAAGGCCGCGTGTGCTCCTCACCAGAGCTCAGGGTGAAGGGCAGCGATCAAACTCTCAGGCCCAGGCGCTCCCTGTGATCTCCTCCCACGTCCGGATCCTGGCGGGAGAATATGGCCTCCCCAGGCCTGAGTAAGCTGCCCTCCCACTCGGAAGACAAATTGCCAGAGCAGGAAATGTCGCCTTGGCCCATTCATGCTCTCTCTGCGTCTCTGTTTCTCTCCGTCTTGTCTCGCTCTCGTCTTTATCTCTGTATTTCTCTGTCATGCTGTATCTCTCTCCACATCCTCTCACACTTCACTTTCTGGCTGGGAATTGAAAGGCTTCTTGTCCTTTATAAACGGATTTCTCGTCCTAACTGCCCCCGCCCTCAGGTTCGGTTCCAGGCACCCCTGAGGCAAGTGCACCTCCTGGTGGGAGAAAGTCTCCCTGGTTCTTCAAGGTCCTCCAGCCTCACCCCCAGGAACCTCTGTGTGCCTGACAATGTGCGTCTAAGAAGGTACCGGGCTTGTGGGTTTCTTTTCTAGTTTCTGCAGGTTAGATCTTGCTAGAGAACTGGCAAAGCCACAGACGTGAGCTGGTCCTGTAATTGCAGGACCTGAGCATCAGACTTGGAACCCCAGGTGCCTTGCAGCCTGCCCTCCTGGGAAGAGTACTTCCAAACCCCACACAGCCAAGCCCAGTGGTTCCCAATCCTGGCTGAACTCTAGTACCAGCTAGGGACATCTAAAATGTGCCGATGGTTGGCCCCGCCTGGAATCCTGGCACTGGTATTTTTAGATGTGCCCACCCCCATGTCATGGCCTGACCTCTGCCCCACTGTCATCTAAACGGCAGCCAGGGTTGAGAGCTAGAGAATCACTTAAAGTGCTTAGGAAAGATGAGGTTTCCAGATCCTACCTTAGACCTGCTGGATCGGAATCTCAGAGAGAGACTAGAAGCCTGTCTTTTATTTGTTTTTTTTTTTTTTCAAAGTTTTATTTATTTTAGAGAGAAAGAGAGCACGCACATGTGGGAAGGAGGCAGGGGGAGAGAGAATCTCAAGCAGACTCCCTGCTAAGCACGGAGCTCAAGGCCGCGCTGGATCCCACAGCCCATGAGATCATGACTTGAGCTGAAACGAAGAGTCGGGCGCTTAACCGATTGAGCCATTCGGGTGCCCCAAGAAACCAGTCTTTCAAAACAAGGAGCTGAAGTGATTTTTAGAAGTAGTGCAGTTACAAAGCGCTGGGAGACCCCCTTCATCTTTATGGGAAGGTGGTGGGGTCCAGGGAGATGATGAGCCAGCCCCAGGCCTTGCAGCTCGTGGAAAGCTGGGGCCCAAGTTGCTGGAAACTACTTCAGAGGGGCCATGAGAGGCAGGGAGGTGGTGCCCAGGCCATAGGTCAGGCGCCAAGCTGGAAGGAGATACTCATTTCCTATCCTGCTGATACAAGCTCCTTCCAGTCCTACCTCCAAAGGCACCCTTAGGTCCTCTCAAAGCCCCGCTCATTTCTGAGTCCTATGGGCTCAGATCTGTTTCCATCTGGTGCCCTCTCCCACCCTCCACAGGGGCAGTCCGCTCTCTGGTGCCCTGAATTCCAGCTTAGTTCCCTCCAGTCATGCCTTTATCCCAGGGTCTGGGCCGGACAGCCCCAGTTCCCAGAGATTCTGGGGAGATGGGGTGTGGGCACTAGGCCTCCTGTAGGCTCCCTGTCCCTGGAGCCCTCTACCTCCCAAATCCTGGACTGCCTGGGGGAGATGTGTCCAAGCCCCAGTCTGACCACGTTGCCGGCTCCACACACATGCACTACGCTCCACCTGAGACTTGCTCAGGGAGCCTGCCTGACCTACCCTTGCCTGACCTACCTGTACCAGCAGCCCTGTTCCTGAGAGGGTCGCGTTCGCCTACGTAGTAGTTTATGGCAAGGGGCTGGGAACAAAGAATGGGTTCAAATCTGGGGTCCAGCCCTGGTCAGCTAAGCCTCTGGACAAGCTTCGTGGTGTGGGGTCTCTGCCATGTACTGCTTGTGTGGAAAGGAGTATAGGCATGATAACAATGGTGATGCCTTTCCGGAGCTGTTTGAGAATCTACAGACAGTGTGGGAACGTATCCCGGAAACCACAAAGGCTCTACAGACATGTGTTCTTCCTTCCTTCCTCCCTTCCTTCCTTCCTTCCTTCCTCCCTCCTTTCTTTCTTTCTTTCTCTTTCTTTCTTTCTCTTCTTTCTCTTCTTTCTCTTCTTTCTCTTTCTTCTTTCTTTCTTTCACATAGAGAGAGACAGCCAGAGACGGAGGGAACACAAGCAGGCGGAGTGGGAGGGGAAGAAGCAGGCTCCTAGCGGAGAAGGGAGTCTGATGCGGGGCTCAATCCCAGGACCCTGGGATCACACCCTGAGCTGAAGGCATATGCTTAATGACTGAGCTACCCAGGCACCCCCAGACGTGTGTTCTTCTTTGCGCTGTCTCCTCTGTTCCCCTGCAGAGGCAGCCCTGCTGTGAGGTTCTCCTAGCCCAGCAGCACCCGGCTGATACTCAGCGGCTGTGCTTGGGGTCCACATCCCCCTCCCACCACTAACGAGCAGTGCGACTTGGGAATACTACCCAAAGTCTTTGTGCCTGGCTTTCTTCCTCTGTACACGGCATTGTAATATTCCTATCTCCTTGGGTCAAAGAGGAGTCAAAACATGGCAGGTTGATGGCCAGGGGTTCAGAGGGAGGGGGGGAGGGAGGGATGCATAGAAGCACAAGGGAATTTTAGGGCATCGAAACTGTTCTGTAGGATTGTGTAATGCTGGAGGCACGTCATCACACATTTGTCCAAACCCATACAACATAACACAAAGAGTGAAGCCTCATGTGAATGCTTTAGTTAATAATAATGTGCTAATTTGGCTCATCAATTGTAACAAACGTACCACACTGTTGCAAGATATTAATAATAGGGGAAATTGAGGGGTGGGGGTGAGGGGTAAATGGACATTATTTGTTCTTTCCACTTATTTTTTGTGAACCTAAATGCTCAAAAGAATCTATTATAATACACCTATTTAATAATAATCTATTATAATAAATCTATTATAAATAAAACCAAAAAAAAAAAAAGACAAATAGCGAGCCTCCTGAACAGTGCGAAGCCTTGAACGTTTTTGGTGTTACCATCCCATCATCATCTGCACATCGTTGATGCCCCTCTGTGCGCGTACCCCCAAGAGGCGTGGCTCCCACTGTCAGCTCTGGTGTTTTTGCTCAGCAAAGGATCCCCGACTCGGACCTGGAGCCCAAGGATTTCTGAGGTGAGGGCGCCACCTGCTGGTCCTGCTCAAGCCTCCCCTAAAAGGCAATGACCGTTGGGTCTGCGGTGTTGTCCTTGGGGCTGGGGTCTCGGTTTCCAGGGCTCCGCGAGTCCCTCGCTGTGCCACGCATGTAAACCACCTGTGTCACGTAGCGCAATCTAGATCAGGGCAGGAGGACGCTTCCCTGAGCGGACATCTCGGACGACCCAGTCCTGCTTCTGGGGTAGCAGAGAGGGAGCAGCACAGGGGCGCGGATGGCGCAGGTGGGAGCAGCAGGTGTCCCAGCCACCTGTAGCCGACTTCTCGATTTTGGCGCCAGCACAGAGGAGTCTTGCGTCATGCCAGGCGTGCCAGGCGCTATTCTGACCATCTACTGCAGTTAACTAATGTAATCGTCTTGAGGAACATACGAAGTAGGTACTATTATGGTTCTTCCCCACTGTACAAATGAGACATCGGAGGTACAGAGAGGCTGTGACTCACCCAAGGTCACACAGCCAGGAAGGGTGGGACTGCGATTGGATGTCCCGAGTCCATGCTGTGTGATCCACCGGTCAGGCCGCCCCTACCTCTACTTTCCTCATCTGAGAAATGGGCGTACCATCCTCCTTGCCTTTCCAGGCTGGCTGGCGCTGTCATAAAAGCTGCGAGGTGAACATGCCTGGTCAGTTCTACAGGCTGGGCCGCAGGTGCGAGCCATCCCCCGGCCCCGCGGGCGCCGGACCCATGTCCCCGCGCCAGGGCCTAGGGCTGTAGCTCATACTGCTCCTCGGTGGCCGTGTGGAAGTCCTCGAGC
This sequence comes from Ursus americanus, assembly GCF_024610735.1. Classification (NCBI taxonomy): domain Eukaryota; kingdom Metazoa; phylum Chordata; class Mammalia; order Carnivora; family Ursidae; genus Ursus; species Ursus americanus. The sequence continues at coordinate 61,707,191 of NC_142139.1, forward strand.
ACAGATTGCAGGAACTCAAAGGTGGGCCGCTCCTCCGGCCGGCTCCGCCAGCACTCGGCGATGACACCGCGGTACAGCTCGGGCGGGCACGAGTCGGGGCGCGGCATGCGGTAGCCCCGCTCCAGGCTGCGGATGACCTCGGGGTTGCTCATTCCTGCAGGCGGAGGGGACACAGAGCGCGGCTGAGGGGCGGCAGGGGCCTGTGAGGCACAGACCACCGCCTCATCCCTTGCAGGTCACCTGGCTGCCTGGCTGGTGGCACTGAGAAACATTCCTTTATCCACTGTCATTGCTTGGACAACAGCTGGACGTGAGGCTGTGGATGGTCTCCTTAGTGCGAGGGCAATTCCTCCGTGTGTGGGACCCTGTCCTGCTGATCTGCCATGGCGACGCCCCCCAAGCCCACCCCTCACTGGGCAGGTGCTCTGTGAAGTTGCACCAGCCGGCTGAGGGAGACTGCCCCCCGGCAGGTTGCTGAGCGGCCCAAGCCCTTTGGGGCTGGCAGATTGTACAGTCAGGATAGGGCTTTCGGGACTGCACCCAGGGTGGAAGGCCAAGGGAGAGACAATTTGTCCTCAACTGAGAACAAACCAATTTGGAGTAAACTTGAGTTCAGACACTGAATGTCACTTAATTCCAGGTTTGGGGTTTACTGACCTCTGCTGAATGAAGGGGAAACAGCCCTGTTGCCAAGAGCCATGTTGAGGAAAGGGGCGGAACCTCTGTCCCCAGAGTCACATGCATGGGTCTCTGTTCCGCCTGCGGGGACCCCATTCTGGTGTGGATGTGGGCAACCCCAGGCACCAAGGCGGGGGGTATCTGTCATTGCAGCCATTTCTGGAAGGCAGGGAGCCCACCTAGTCACTGAGGGACCAAGCCACCTACCTGGGTAGGGTACACGCCCATAAGTGACGATTTCCATCAGGAGGACTCCAAATGACCACACGTCTGCTTTGATGGTGAACACCCCAAAATGGATGGCCTCTGGGGCAGTCCACTTGATGGGGAACTTGGCCCCTGTGAGAAAAGCCACGAGCATCTTTGTGAGGCCATGACTGACTCCCTATGCCCCTGTCCCTCCCTCCCTTTCGCAGGGCTTGGACCACTGTACACAACTTGTACAGAGATGCTTGCAGAGAACCACTAAGACCCTAGGACACAGGAGCAGGCATGTGCAGACACTGGGGTCCACAGCACAAAAGATGAGCTCTGTCACCCTGTTTGGGTCTTGACTCAGTGGGCTACACAGAGCTGCCCACATGTGTTTCCACCTGGGACAGAAGAGTCATTTTCCACTTCACGTGTTTAATAACAGGAATCCACGGCTTGGGCAAGTCACCTTAACTTGTCCCTGCCTCAGTTAATTCCTACCTGCAAAATGTCAGACGACTCATGTACCACCTCGGGTCACAGTGAGGAGGGAACTCCAATCCTGCTGTCCCATGAAGCCCTGTGGTTGGCTGCAGCCTGGTCAGCATGCAGAGTAGACGGCATGTAGCTCAGCACTGGATTACCTCCTTCCTTGCCCTGCTTTCTTGGTCTCCCCAGCCAGCCTGAAGCTTCCTCAGGGAACAAGCCCTGCTGATCCTTGTCCTGTACCAACTGATTCATATCGTCAGCTAATAGGGCTTGCTAACTAACTTGATAAATGGGTTTGACCATTTCAAATCCTCTAGGGGAGAGGCTTTTTTTTTTTTTTACCTCAGTTATACCAAACAAAGGAAAGCAGAGTGCTCTGTGGAAACCCTAATTCAGGTATAAGCTTTTGCTCCTCATGCTTCAGAAAAGTATTTTCCTAAGTGTGTTCTGTGAAACCCTAGCTCTGTTGGAGGTTAATAGAGGCTAAGTGGAAAAAGTATCTTGGGCTCCAATTAGTTTGGGAGAGACCAGGTGAAGCCAATGTACACTGTTTCTTTGCTGCAGGACCTCTCAGTGCCTTTAATACGTTGGTGTGCACCAGGGATCTCCAAAGGGGGTCTGGACAGACTATGCAGCATCTCCAAACCTGCATCATCACAAAGCCATTCGTCATTGGGCCCTAGTGCTCTGCAGAGCACCTTTAAGGAAATGCTGATATACCCGGGAGTAAGGCCAGAATTGGGAAAACCACAAAGCTCTCAGATCTCTTCACATAGGGCTCTGCTCTGGAGTGGCAAGGAGAAGCCCAAGGGGGTTTAGGGAGTTGGGGAAGGTAAGGCCCAAGGTCTCCCTCGTAGGTGGAGGCTCCGCTCACCTTCTTGGGCGGTGTATTCATTGTCAATGATGCGGGCCAAGCCAAAGTCAGCGATCTTGCAGCACAGGGTCTCAGACACCAGGATGTTGGCTGCCCTCAGGTCACGGTGGATTGAATTCATTTGCTCGATATATGCCATTCCTTCGGCAATCTGAGGGAACAGGCCACACAGTGAAGGACAGCGTAGGGACCTCCAAGCAAGGATGGAGCCCACCCAGCGTCCCCTGCACAGCCCCTATCAGGAGAGGAAGGACCCTGCCCACCTATCTGGAGGGCCAGCCTTCACCCCCTCACAGCCTGGAAGGGGCAGGAACACTCGGGGGTCTGTGTTTGTGTTCGTGCTCGTGTTTGCTGGCAGGTGCATAGGGGGTGGCGGGTGCTGCTGGAGAAGGAGAAGGAGAAGGAGCAGGTTCCTGAGTGGAGAAGAATGCTGCCCTCAACTGCTCCTCAGCTGACCAAGCCATAATCCCCAGCCCTCAAAAAGCCCAGAAAGGCAGAGACACTGGCGTCAGAGCCAGAGCAGCCTGAACCCCTCCCCCACTTCTGTCTCCTTCCAAGTGTCTGCAGGGGCAGAAGACAGCAGAATGAAAGCAGGAGAAGGTCTCTCAAGCGGCAGGGGAAGAAAAGGGCAGGGAAGGAGGGAAGGAAAGGATTTTATCTCCTCGCCAAGTCGGAAGCACGGTTCTGGATCAGGGAGCCTTGGACTGGAGTTGCTTAAGCTCCCTGAGGGGTCCCCATCCTGACCTGGAACATGAGGAAAGGGGTCTCCAGGGTGTGGAGTGGAGGTGGGCACTACACAAGACATGTGGCCAAGGGCCTAACCCAGCACCGCCTGAGGCAGGCACTCGGAGGGCACGCGCAGAATCCCAACGGACCAGGGGCTGTTTCTGTTTCGGTCCCCGATCACCAGCACCGGGCCAGGAATAGCTGCTTGTGTGTCGCTTGTGTCTTGTAGTTGAGGAAACTCACTCAGGCTTTATTCACTGCACTCCCAGTTAATGGATGAAGAAATCAAGGCAGAGAATAGAATGCCAGTGTACCTCGTCAGACCAGCGATGGCAAGAAGGCAGCGCTGGAATTCATCCCACGTCTCCGTATGTGTCCATCTGCACTCCGTTCACTTAGTCATTCATTTATTTTTCCTTTATAAATCATTGCATCAATATACATTTATTGGTGTGCTACTGTGGGGACTAAAAAGCTGAATACCAAATATCTTGTATCTGGACAGCATTTACCAGTACTTCTCCCATTAACAAATATGTACTGAGCAGTACTAGAAATACTACCAAAAAAAAAAAAAAAAAAAGATTGCGTGGGATCCAGACCTGCTTTCAAGAAGACCACGCCATGCGCAAAGCTAACAGAAACTCGTGCACTAAGTGCTCTCTGCCACTTTCCTGTCCAGGGGAATTTGAATTGAATTTAACTTGGGTCTTAAACATCGATTAGGATTTTGCCCAGGCATTCTGAGCGGAGGCAGCAGCCTGAGCGAGGGCTCACGGGTGTGACAGGACATTTGGGGGCTGCTGTGGGGCTGCAAAGTAGGGCACATGGGTTATGGTTGTAGGGGAGATTTGCATTTCAACCTGCAAGCAGGAAAGGGAGCGCCCAGAAGGGTAGGGGGTGTGTGTGTCCACACGCTTGCATGGCGAGGCGCTAGCATGATTAGAATGTGGTTTAGAAGCTGTTCACCTAGAAGGTTCTGATTTTCTGGTTTCCTAACCCTTCGATACTTGGCCACACCTAGGCATAAATGCAGGTGGCTTTTCACATCGTTTGCCCCTGGGGGACCTAAGATTTCCCCAGGGACTGATAAAGAGACAGAGGAGAGTGAGAAAAGGCAAAGAAAGAAAGAAAGAAGAGGTGGACACGCTTACCACTGTTATGTGGTTTGAAACGGGTTACCCGCGTTAATTTTCCGAGACCACTCAGCAGCCTACTCAAACCCATCTGAGCTTACCTCAGTGGAAAAAGGGCATCGTGACATCAGTTCCTGCACTGATACTAATAACAGATAATACCAGACAAGGTGGGGATGGGGTGGTGTGGGTGAGGGGGAGGTTTCCTCTCTGGAGGCGGATGTGTGTGTGTTTCTGTGTCTCACCGGCTGACCACAGACCAGAGCTTTTCTGCTGAGAGTTCCAGTTTTAACAGACACACACACTCAGGGCCACCAGATGTGTTTTCCTGCCAGTTACAACTCTCAGCTAACATCCCTGGGGAGGAAAGATTCCTCCTCTCCATTTTGCTCTTGAAGTCTGGATTGTGATTCACCTGCTAGAGAAGGCATTTGTGGGCACGATCTGAGGAAGAAAGGTGGTCACAACAGAACACCTGCCTGCACCCTTACGTGGAATTCATGTGAACTCTCTGGGTTTCCCACACTATCCGTTCTCCCTCTCTTCGTGAGTAATAGGACTCACCTCATTCCATCCTGATGGCCCAGAATAAAGACTACATTTCCCGATCTCCCTTGCAGCTTAGGTGTGGCCAGGTGACAGGGCTGGGGGTTGGGGGGGGGGGTGGAGAAATGTGAAAGCAAGGATAGTAGGTGACTTCAGGGAGATGTCTCTGGAGGGAAGAGGGTGGGCTTTCTTTCTCCTTACTTCTTCCACCAGTTGAGAAGAGGACAAGATAGTTAAGTGTGAGCAGCCATCTTGGGTGAGAAGACAACAGGCTAAGTGCCCAGCAGGTGAAGAAACGTGGGTCCCTGTGTCTTTGAGGGGCACACCCACCTGACTGCCCCCAGACAGCCCACCTCTGGATGTTTACAAATTTAAACCATGATTACTTTGGGTTTTCTGTCCTTCCCAGCTCAGCCTAAATTGAATGGATACAATCTCTGAATAGCCAATTTCGTGAAGCCACAGGGCACAGAGGAGAGAGCCTGGGTGCCTTAAGGCATTATTCGTTTTGGGCTCCCCTGTGCTGGATAGCTCACAAACCTGGGCTGACATGTCGATCAGTCGTGGGAGGGACAATCTGCTACCTTCATCCGTCTTCAGGAAATCCAGTAAGCATCCTAAGGAAAGAGAAGCTGCATCTGCTCTTCTGCAAAAGGATCCAAGCCCAGCTGTGCCAGCCTCTCCCAGGTGTGGGCTGCTCCCCGCCTGGCGTCAGGAAGCACGGGGCACCTGGTCAGATCGCTCATCCACAAAGAATCAAACCACCCACAGCGGCGGAGTGCTTTCTGCTTTACAGAAATTCGAGTCTCGGTCGTCAGAGCATCCCAGGGGGCAGCTACTCTGCTTCCAGGGGCTCAGAGGACGTTCGGTTTCAACCAGGTTCAGAGCCACCCAGCCGGGAAGCCAGGAGCAGAACCTGCTCTTCCGACTCTTAAGTTTAGTGCCTATTCCTGGCATGACGTTCCAAAGTGTCTTCTTGTCCCCTTCACCCTTTATTGGCAGAAATTCTGCCTTTGAAGACCAAAGGTGCAAGAAAATGCCAGAACAGAGAGACCTGCCTCCCAGGGTTTGGTGCAGGGGGCAAATACTGCTCCATCATGGCATCTAAGAGCTGGGAGGGTGGTCACTTGAGGTGGGGCTGAGGTGGGGGGGTGGGGTGGGGTGGGTAGCCGTTGTGCTCCCAGCTCAATGGCGGCCCCTGCAGGATGATTTCTAAGGAGCTAGGTTAATGTGGCAGGTTAGGATCCTACAGGAAGCAGTGGGCAATCAGGGTCACAGGAGGGGTGGGAGGAATGTCACAGGCTGAGGCCCGACCCCCTGGCCCACTGCCCCATGAAACCTCGTCCCCTCCTCCCCATGGACCTCCATGGCCAGCTGGCCCAAATTCTCTTTTCATCCATGTTGTCAATTATAGTTGTCAAAGGTCCATGGCTAGTGAGTGGCAGAATTGGGACCACAACCCACATCTGGATGCCCAGTCGACCACTCTTGGCAAAGCCTGCCCTCCCTAGTGGGCATCAAACAGTGCTGGGCACAGAAGTTGTCCTCCAAAAGTGGTGGGTGAAGTACTCCTGAGTGGGGGACACAGCTCTGTGAGAACCACTGACCCATCTTGTTTCTCACCATCCTTCCTTTCTGCCCCCAGGCACGTGGAATACCTGAGACCTTAGGATCCTGCCCATAGCCCAGGGATGCCCCACGGAGGTCCCCTGACCGGGAGACCCACTGCAGCAGATGAGTCTCAGCCTTCTGGGCCCCCCAAGCCTGGACCCCCACCCCTCCCTGCCCCATCTGAGGGATGCAGCCCCATGCAGGGTACCACCTCTGGCCATGTACTCGGTCACGATGTAAATGGGTTCCTTGGTAACCACAGCGTAGAGACGAACTAGCCTCTCATGCTGGAGAGTTTTCATCAGGTTGGCCTCCGCCAGGAAGGCCTCCGGAGACATGGTTCCCTCCTTTAAGGTCTTGATGGCCACTTTCACGTTGTTCTTGTAATAACCTGAGCCCGGGTCGGGGAGAGAATAAAGAAGCCATTCAGAAGACTCAGACACTGTGGGAGGTGATCCCTTCACTAAAATGTATATAAGCTTCCAGAAGCCATCCTAATTCTATAGGTGGAGGACTGAGGCCCAAGCTGCCCTTTCCCTACTTGAGTCTTTTCTACCACACCATAGCTTCAGTATGGAAATGAGCGTCCCAGCCGTGGCAACATTGTCTGGGAGGCAGAGGTGGCTTGTAGGCCTCCTCCCCTCCTTTCTGTGCCTGTGACGTTCCTTTCCCACTGTACCTCCACATTCTCCCTCCCCTCCATCAAGCCCCCCACCCACACTGAAAGGTAAGAGGTAATTCCATCTGGCAAACCAAAGCTAAGAGGAGTGAGCCAAATGTTCAAGTTCACACATCAGTCCATGGCAGGCTAGCCCTGGGCAGTGAAGACTGAGGGAGGGAACCAGCTAGGTGCTGGGAGAGCTGGAGTCTATTCCTACTGCCCCACTGTGGTGTCCTGACAACTGAGGGCAAGTCCCTTCATGTTCCAGGCTTGCATTCATTACCTCATCTGTAAAATGGGTACCATCACCTCCATCCTTTCTCTCGAACAAGCTTTCTGGGGAAGCACAATGCACTGCGTATTATCCCGAGCCTCCTGGACACAGGGCAGGGAGAGTGAGGCTCCTGGCTGCCACATACTCACCCATCCAGACTTCGCCAAACTGCCCAGACCCAAGTTTCCTGACCAGCTTGAGAGACTGCCGGGGGATTTCCCACTCATCCTGGGCCCAGGGGTTTTGAGGAGCCAGGCTCACACAGGGTTGGGTCAGCCTCTGGCATAAACCGTCCCCTTTCTCTGCATTAGGGAAGAAGAGATGGGGCTGGAGATTACAAGAGCAGCCAGATCACAGCTCTCCCTTGGGAACCAAATCCTTGTTTTTGTCAACCACACTCCCATGTCCAAGTACACATACACTACACACACTCTGCTATTTGCACTGATCTGCTCTCTCTAAGATTGAAAATCCTTGTTATTCTCCAAGAGATCATATGCTGAGCCAGCCAGGAGAAGGGGTTAGGGACATAGACTTTGAATCATTACGTTGATATTTGCCCAGCCTTGGGAGAATCCCCCACCCCAAGATAGCACCAGTGATTCCCATTATCTTGAGATCTCAGGGATAGATCCAAGGGCTCCTCCACCCGACACCCCCCCCATCACATCCTCCCCTCTTACGAGAATAATGCTGCACCAGAGCTTGGAGAGTAGGGAAGGTGATGCGGGGAGAGATGTAATAGCCCCCTTCATCCAGGGAGCGGATCTTGTAGTGTTTGATCATCTCCCCCTGGGTGGTCACGTCCTTCACAGTCAAGGAAAAGGCACCTAGAGGAGGAATAAAGACATAGGCATACAGAGGGAAAATCAGAATTGGGCTTCATTTCAAAGCCTCCCCAAATTCTGCTCCCTATTTTGACCCTTTCCACCATAAGTTACCTTTCTTTCATCTCAACCTTAACCCTCTAGAAAGCCTTCCCTATCCTCTCCACTAAACTCAGACCTTGATGTTTCTTCCCCAGTTTCTCAGACTCACTCTGGAGCAGGCAGGATGTTCACTTAGCAAACATGCTGTCCCCGCATGGGCACGTGGTCATTCAGGGGACCCCCTTTGCCATGGACTATTGAGAAATGTAGAGTTATTGGAGGAACTAGGGGATGGATTGATTCATGGATTCATTCACTCATTCATTCTAGCTGAAAAGGCTGGCCCCGACCCCACAAGGAATAGCAAATCCCAAACTTAAGCCCTCATGTCCGTGGAGGAGAGCAGAATAACTTATTTCCCCAATTCATACACATTTATGCACCTTGTCCTGTATATTACTGTCTGCCCGCAGACAAAGGGTGGCAGATGCTAAAGGTTAAGAGCTAAAGGCAAGCGTTTCCACTGGAGAAATGTCTTTCCACAAACTTGATGTTTTTATAAAATGCCTCTGTCCAGCTCTCTGGGTACCACGACCGCCACTCTTTATAGGAAGATGAGGAAACTGAGGCCAGGAAGGGGAACACCCTGGCTGGCTTGAGGGCTCCCCATCCTCCTTGAGGACGCTTTTGCGGTAAGCGATACCACGCTCTCCCGCTAGGTGTCAGGCTCGGACGCCTCTTCTTTGGGTGTGCACGCCTGGTTTTCCCGCCGTGCTGTTTGTCTCCATCGAAAACCACCTTTCCCTCTCGTCTGCCTTAGTTATTGCGCCTCTCATCACCTACTTGCAAAAGGATGCAAGCTGTGTGTGCACCTCGCCGCCGCCAGGCCCATCCCAAAGCCGCGACCCCAGCTCCACCCTGTGCGCTGCAAACTGTCTCCCCCGCCTCGCCCGGGTAAGTGCAACCGTCCGTGTTCCAGCGCTAAGAAACCAGAGAGTGGCTTTAGTGAGTCCATTCAACCTCGCACCAGCCCGTAGTGAGGAAGAGGGCCTTTCTCCCTCCACCTTTTTTTTCAACTGTACCCTGTGTAGGCTGCATCATAAGAGGCCTAGGACACCCTGCTCTCCTCCCCACGATGCTGCTCCAGGAGCTCATGATTTAGGGGCTCCCGCTTGCCTGGGTTCATCCAAGAGCCTGTCCCCGATTTCTTTTCACAGTTTAATATTCTTCTTAGAGGGGACCTCCAAATCCTATCCGCTGCTGGTTCAGGGCTCCCAGAGACTGAGACTTAACACCGCAGAACTGTCTGCCTTCAGACTGGGAAACTAGTTGGTCCTCACACAGATACCCATAAACAGAGGCTTGAGAGGCTATGGGACGTCCTGGAGGCAATAGGGGGTGGGAATTCATTTCCCCTGCTTCTGAGGGCAGCGTTCCTTCCCTGTCTCACATTCACTGCCTGTGGTTTTCAGATGCAGACGGAGAGCACTTGCTTCGGAGTTCTGAGGAGCACGTGTGCACAAGTGTCTATGTGAGTAGACATGTGAGTAGACATGTGTGTGGGCTTGATGATGCTGGGGCAGTCCTGCAGCCCTGGCTACATCTGGCCAATTCCCAGCTTGGACTAGCTTCCCCAGGGTGGGCAAGGACAGGAGGGAATACCCCCACCTTTAGAGAACCCCTTCCTCCATCCTGAGGTCGGGGGTTCCTTTCTCTCCAGAGGGCACCTTAGCAATAGACCATGACTAAGACGTCATGTCCAGGGGGAAATCACATGATTCTGGGACTTTGTGTCAGCCTAATAGGGGTGGGTGGGGATACATAGGAAAGGAGATGGGTTGAGCGATCATTGCCAAAGCGGAGTGTTGGGTACCAGGAGTTCCATTATACTATTCTTTCTACTTCTGTACATATTTGAAATTTTCTATAAAAACAAAACAGGCATGTCATCTCCAGTGATTCCCATATGGTTTCTTGGTCAAAGGTGCTTTGCTGTTAAAATGGACTAGTGGCAATATGGCTATATATATATATATATATATATCCATATATAGATTTAATCTATTGGTGCATTTCCAGAAATTCTGTAGAGCACCCAACTTACCAATGCACCCCTCCTGTTCCTCAACTTGGCCTTGACCCTTTGAACGGCAGGGAGGGGTCGGGATCTCCCCCGAGCCTCCCAGGGTATAACGAGCAGCTCTCCTCGTCCCACATTAGCTGCTCTGATGTTCCCACTCACTGCCATTCTCAAGCCATGATGGTGCTGAGGGACAAGGCAGCAGAGAGCTCCCACTAAGCAGAACATCTGTCTCCTCTCATTGCCCCAACCACAGGGAACCAACTTGCAGCTCAGCCACCGTTTCTCCCCTTCATCCTCTGATGTCACTGTCACCACCTCCTCTCCAGTAAAAAATTGGCCACAAGGATGTAAGAGGTCCTTATGTGCCATGTCCTGATGAACAGAGGCTTTCTTCACACTGTTCTGGAAATTTCCCTCCATCAGCCCACGACAGGCCAGCTGGACACACTGTAGAGCTTGTAAAGCCTCTTAGATGATTTGGGCTCTGAACCTCCAACCCCTGCTCACTGTTGGCCTCATGGGAGTCACTTCCTCCCTTAGGGACTCAGTTTCCTCACCTTTCAAATGGGGGTATTGACTTAGCATCCCAAAGATGGCAAACATATACCAGGAAGCAGATATGATAAGGTTCAGAGCAGCACATTCATAACTGCCCCAAACTGGAAACAGCACATGTCTCCCAACATCAGAAAGGAGAAACAGCTTAAGAATGTTCATATACTGGGTTCTGTATAGCAGTGAAAGTGAACAGACTACTGCCCTCCTCGACAAAATGAGGGGACCTGTTAGGGGCAGAACTGTGTCCCTCCCCAATTCCTATGTATAAGTCCTTACCTCCAGTACCTCAGAATGTGACTCTATTTGGAGAGGAGAGGTTTATAAAGGAAACTACTAAGGTCACTGGGGAGGGGAATCCCTAATTCAATATGACTGGTGTCCTTGTTAGAAGAGGAGATTAGGACGCAGACTGAGGAAAGACACAGGGAGAAGGTGGCCATCTGTAAGCCATGGAGAGAAGCCTCAGAAGAAACCAACCCTGCCACCACCTCGACCTTGGACTGCCAGCCTCCAGCACCGTGGCACAGTACATTTCTGTGAAGCCCCTGGTTTCTGGTACTTTATTACAGCAGGCCTAGCAAATTAATATAAAACATCACATGCAATGTCAAGTGGAAGGGACAAGACATACAAAAGTAAAAATAGTACGATTCCACCTGCATAACGTTGAATATACGAAACATGGGTGGCAAAACCGTAAGGAAAAGCAAGGAAGGATTTCCCTAAAAGTTGGGATGCCTGGGTGGCTCAGTGCGTTAAGCATCTGCCTTCAGCTCAGGTCATGATCCCAGGGTCCTGGGATGGAGTCCTGCATTGGGCTCCCTGTGCAGCGGGGAGCCTGCTTCTCTCTCTACCCCTCCCCCTGCTTGTGCACATGCTCTTTCTCTCTTTCTCAAATAAATAAATAAATAAAATCTTAAAAAAAAGAAAAAAAAAGAAAAAAGGATTTCCCTAAAACTTGAGATAGCAGTGACTTCTCTGGGGGTGGGGGTGGGTAGGTTGAGTCAGAGAGGAGCACAAGTGGAGCAGTGAGAGGGGCTGTGGACATCTGGAATGTTCCCTCTCTTGTGTCTACACAGGTGTTTACCTATTATGACTCTATAATTGTACCCTCACTTATAATTTATGCAACTTTTATATGTTTTACATGTCATAACAAAAGGAATTTTAAGAAGGAAAGAAGGAGAGAAAACCAAATGAAAGAGAAAGAGAAAGCCCGGTGGCCTGCGGGTGGCAGGAGAAATGTTTCGGGGGTTTGAATCCATGAGTGCTCCCACTTCTCCACAATAGCCACATTCCTCTTTCATAGCCAGGCATGGGCCGTTCTCCAAACTTCTGTCACCTTCCAGGATCCTGTAAGTGTCTGAGGTCACAGCCTCTGGCTGAGATGACCTCTAAGAAGTCTATCAGCTCCCAAATCCTTTGATTCCAAAACATGGCTTTGGGTCGTGCCCCCTCTTCCGACCCTGCCAGCCTCAGTGCCCCCACTGAGCCAGAGATGATGCACAGTGGCCAGGGCGGGAGCGGCTCTCCAACTGCCTCTCCTACTTGCTCCCTGTACATTTCCAGCCTGGCCAGTGGAGACCTGTTGGCACCACGGTCTCACACTCAGTGACTAGGCACTAGACAGGCTGTCCGGGCAGGGCCTGACTTGAGAGGGAGACGGGAGCCCCAGAAGCCGCCGGGTTCCCCTGGCTGGCATTCCCCACCCACCATCCCCTCCCAGAAGCAGCCTCGGGGGGGCTTCCTGGGGACTGCACAGGAGGGCGTGCTGGGCACCATGCTTACCTTTGTTGGTTTCACTCTCTCTGATAAGAAAGGAGCCCGCTTTATTGATTGGAGCCAGAAGCTGCCTCTCAGCATCCTTCCGGCTAATTGATCTAAAGAACCATCTGGAAAAGAGCAAAGGCAGGCAAACATCAGAGGCCGGCCATGCTCCTCAGATATTCTTATCCGTACCTCCCTTCTCAGTTGTACGCCTCCCCACCCCAAAAAATAAAATAGTGTTTTCCTGTTTTCAGGTTAACCTGAGCTAACAATACTCCTCACATCTTGATTCATGAAATGCCCTTTGGTCCCTGCGCTCCCTTTTCTTTTCACTTCCCATCAAAGGATAGACTTACTGCTTTCTTGAACTGAGAACATATTTTGGGTGCCCTTTGTTAATTCTACTCTGGGAAAGGGCACCCGACCTCCTTCTCTCAAAGCACCCCCTCCTTGAGGTCAAGTCTGAATTCCACCAAGTGCTGAGACTCTCAGAGCACATATTCCTGCCATGTTCCTCTCAAGCATGGACCAGTCAGTGTGGAAGTAAGTGGGCCCATGGCCCCACACACTGTTCCAGGGAAAGGCGCAGGGCTGGGAGTGCCAGACAGAGAACCTTCCCAGGGGCGACCATCGCTGGATGAGGGACACCTGGTAAGGCCACTAACCCGGTTCCTGCACTTTGCTCAAGAGTTTGACAGAGTCCGAGCTCTTTCAGGGGAAAAGCCACATCCTACCCATTTTTACTGCTTTCTCAGTACTTGGACAGAGTCAGAGTCCAGGTACTGTTTGCCCAGCGCATGCTGTGGGAGGGAATGAGTGACTGGTGCTGTGTGGAAGTGGGTTATGAGGCTGCTGGGGAGTACTGCTCTCTGGAGGCCAATTCTGGATGAGGCCACCACGCTGTGAGTCCCCCTGAGGCCTGCCCACTGGAGGCACTGGGAAGAGAGGGAGCTGATCACCATGCCTCGATGTTAGCTTGCAAGGCCATGGGCCAATAGGGCTGTTTCTATCCAAATGAGCCAGGGGAGGGGCAGCTCCATTTCACAGAGGGGAGGAGTGAAGTGAGCAGGGAGGGGTGTCTCCCTGAGCACCAGGTTGTCAGGGACCAGGGACGGTGGATAAGCTTTCCCCCAGCAGTTCCAGTTTTTGCCCCTTTTCTGCTCCCTCCATGCTGGGCTCACAGAGGCTCACCTTCCAGCCACTTTCTGACCACTCCCTGCCCAGCGGCCCCCAGAGCAGAAGCAGCAAGTGAGCCTCCGCTTTGAAGGCCTTCCCTGTGTCCACCTACTTTTCCACTTCCAGGGTCTCCACTTGGGCCACAAAGTTGCTGGGCACGTAGCCTTCTCTTCCGGTGATGAGAGACCTGGCCAACCACCAGTCTCCAACTCTACGGAGGAGGAGGGAAACCAGAATGGGATAGTAGCCCCTGTGGGCCTCTCCCAGGGGCCACTCACAGCCCTCCCTCCACTCTGATCTTGTCCCTGAGGCAGAGGATTCACAGAGTGCAGGCGAGAGGGAGCTTGGACGAGTTGCTCAGTGAGGGGGATGCTAACTTGCCAAGCATCTCACAGGAAGGGGTTGATGAAGCCTCTAGGGGAAGAGTTTGCCCAGACAGCCTGACCACCCCAGAGGGCCCCTCTCTTCCGTGAGTAGCCTTCCTCTTGATTAATGGGACAGATTGAGAGTTTAGTGAGTGAGTTGGGACCAGACAGGAAAGACAAATGCAGGAGGAGAGCTGCTGCCCAAAGGAGGAGCCGGGCAGCCCACGTATGCCCAGAAGGTTGGGGCTTTCAAACTTTTGTCTCAAGACCATTTCAGAACTTCAAGAACAAAAGCAGAACCTCAGGGGTCCACAGAACAAGCCAGACCTTTGAGAGAGAGCAGACTTTGGAGGAGTTTCTGAGTGGGAGACCTGGAAATCAAGTAAAGTTGATTTCACGAGTAGAATCCTGTGCGAGGTCTTGTCTGGCAAGGGAGACACAGCCAGGCAAGTGCTGTGCCCATCAGGAGGGCTTCACGGAAGAGGTGACGTTCCAGGTGGGTTTTGAAGGAGGAGTAGGATTTTGACAGTGGGGCAGTTGATAGTGAATGGAAACCACCTTGTGAGAAAGACTTTGGAACGATAAGTAGAAGGAAGACGACTGGGTCAAGGTAAAAAGAAATGGTAGCTGATTGGGCTGGGGGTGGAGTGATGGAAGAGATACTCATGGAGGGTGGGAGTGGGGTGGAGTGAGGCGGTGGACGGTTGGGTGGCCATCCTGCTGTGATAGGGAGGCACAGAGGCCTCTGACCATAGGACCGCATTCCAGAAACTTACTCCTTCAGTATCTGCAGCTTCTCCCCCTTCAGCATCTGCAGGTCCCTGTCATTCACTGAGCTGTAGTCGTACAGGGCCACCACGAAATGCTCCTCTAGAGTGAACAAGGAAGAGATGGGCACTGCTCAGGCCCAGTGGAGTGAGGGCAGGGGCTGGATAAGTCTGTGCTGTGGGCCATCTCTGGCTGCCATGAGGTCAGGATGACACAGGGACAGAGGGGAAGCTGTGGTGTGCTTTCTCGCTCACTGACACAGCAGAGGAAACTCTTGTCTGGCAGACTGACCTCCTGACTTTGCTGCTGGGAACAAGGACGGGCTGCCCCTCAGGGCCTGTCCTGTCTTCCCTTCTGGTCTCCACATCAAAAGCTCTGGCCAGGGCTACCCTCTCAGGGAGTGGCTAGCCCAAAGATCTAGGGAGATGGGCTTCATTGGGCTGATGGTTGCTGTCCCAAGTTTGGGAATGAGCATAGGCTGATTCCTTATTGCCTTAAAGGCACATGAGCTTCCCTTCTCTTCCCCTTCCCACCTCTATTCCAAAGGGGGTAGTGGTCTTGGAACATGGCCGCTGTAACCTTGACCTGTCACCGTGCCCAAGGCCCTATCACAGTGCTCCTGGCAGGCAGTACCCCTGATTTGCTGCTGGTCCTGGGAATGGACGTCTGAACGGCCACTGCTGGTGAGGAGGACTTTCCTGCACAGCTCTGGGGAGCCAAGAGCCGCTGGAAAAGGTCACTTGGAGACCACCTAGCTCACCTGGGAGCAGATGACTCAGCTTCGTCACTGAAGTGTGGTGTGATGAGCTAGTCACCTCCCTATAGGGGGTAGAGGGGATTGGAATAGATGACAGCACCCCCCCTCCAGTTCTGAGATTCAAGTCATTGCACCAAAGGCAGTTAGTTTATTTTTTCCCCAGGGCTTCCCCTTGGTAGGAAGTGAAGGACAAGCCCTGTGGTAACTAATGGTGATCTCCAGCAGGGTGAGAAATACCAGGTAAGATAACTCATCTGGTTTCAGCCTGTTGCTCAGGCGTTTGACAGGCTCTGAGCTCTCTCAGGTTGAGGAGCCATGTCTTACCCAATTTTGCAGCCTCTCCAGTACTCGGACAGAGCCAGGCTCTGGGTACTGTTCACTCAGTGCATACCTGGTGGGGGAATGAGGGACGGAGGCTCTGGCAGAGCTCCTGGTGCTGTGTGGAGGGGCTGCTCTCCCGCAAGCCAATTCCGAAGGAAGCTACCATCCTGTGAGGCCCCCCAAGGTCCAAACCCCTGACCCAGGAGGGCCAAGGTCACTCATTATGTGACCCCCCACTGTCCTACTCACCAGAGTGGCAGTAGAGACTGGGGGTGAGGGAGGGTGGTGTGAGTAGTCAGAGGTGGGAAGCGACTTTGAAAGTGGGCAAGTGGGGAGAAAGATGGTGCTTCCATACACGGAGCAGACTCAGGGCAGGAGGGAAGATGCAGACCCATCAGCCCTCACCCTTTGAGGCTGGGGTTAGAATCTTTGAAAACTTGGGTTCGTTTTTATGCTGTTTGTATTTGTTGTAACGTTTTTCTTTTTGTCGTAGTTGCAGTTTGTAGTCCTTTTTTGAAAAACAAAAAAACAAAAAACCACCCAGGCTCAGATACAGGAACTGGGGCTTGGTTCTTGGAGGGGCCCCCACGGGCAGGTGAAGCCTGGGGCAGAGCTGGGCCACACCCCTCGCTGTGCCTTGTTTAGGCCCCTCCCCACACAGACGCCTCCTCTCTGACCCTAGAGGGCTTCCCTGTTCTCTCCAGGAAGCTGCTCTCAACTGGGCCCCTGTTCTGCCTGCATGCAGCCCTGGCCCAGGGCAGATGGCCTGTAGAGCCTCGGCTTCAAAAGCAGCCCCTTCTTACCTTGGTCTGGGCATGTGTCCGGAGGTGCAGGGGCCAGGTGGTTAAACAGGACCTGGAGCAGAAACACACAGACACACAGACACACAGACACAGACACACACACAGACACACACACACACACACAGACACACACACACACACACACACACACACACGTGCTGTGTTAGTTCAAACCCCTAAGGCCTGGGCAGGAAGGCTGCTGCACCTGTCAGCTGGGTGCTCTGTAGGGAGCTGCTCTGTCAACAGGAGGTTGCACGGTAAATTGTTCACTGGGTGCCACAACTCCTTAGGTACCAGCGTCATCTCACACAGCCCCTGGACCATACACGGGGTCAGAGGAGGAGGGTGTAGGGATGCCCCAGCATTGTAAGAGGCAGCTGTGGAATGGCGGGGGGGGGGGGAGGAGGGGATGGGGGGAAAGTCAGATCACCTGGATTCATATGCTGGCTCTGCCATTAAATGATGAAGCTGCAAAAGGGTATTGGTTCTCAGGGAAAATTATTTTAAAAGCATATTTCCCGGGGCACCTGGGTGGCTCAATCAGTTAAGCGTCTGCCTTCTGCTCAGGTCATGATCTCCGGGTCCTGGGATCGAGCCCTGCATTGGGCTCCCTGCTCAGTGGGGAGACCGCTTCTCCCTTCCCTCTCCCTCTGCCCCTTCCCCCTGCTCATGCTGTCTTTGCCTCTCTTTTTCTGAAATAAATTTTAAAAATCTTTAAAAAATAAAAAAATAAAAACGTATTTCCCTAAAACTCAACCAATCTATCCCTAGGTATATACCCTGTAAAGAAGCTTTTGCATGTGTGTGCTAGGAACCTTGTATGAGAATGATCTCAGCAAAACTTACAACAATACATAAGAATTGTAAAGGGTGGAAATCATCCTTACAACGAATGACAGAAAAATAGGCAAACTGGGGCTCAGTCATGCAAGGAAATGCTACACCACTGTGGGAGCTACTGAGCTCTAGCTACGTGCGTCGATGTGGTTGAAGGTCACAGACATAACGGAGATCTGACAACCAAGTCTCAGAAGAATACATGCTGCTTGATTTGATTGAAAGTACGTAATGGGCAAAATTAAACTAAGCAGTCTTTAGGAGTATACACACATGTGATGATACAGAAAAGCAAAGCTAAGGAATGATGAACACATTCAGGATAGGAGCCTGGGGTGAGGGATGGACAAGGGGGATGATGGTCCCTTCTCCCCTTTAAGATCAGAGGGGCTGCATTGGGTGTTCATTATTCTTTTAATTTGACGGTTGTGTTATGAATATTCTTTTTTTGTACTCCATATTTATTGAAAACAATTTTGAAGTTGCATTTTGCAAAATGGTATGTACAGTATGGCTCCATTGAAAATATAAACACATCATATAAATAACATCGAGAATAAGGGTCTGGGGGCAGGAGCCCCGCAGTGCTAACTCTGGGTATCGCTGGTTAGTGGGATAATGAGTATTTATAATTTTTCCCCATAATTAGTATATATGATGTGAATTTTTTAAAAGTGAAAAACGTTGGGGGGCCTCGGTGGCTCAGTCAGTTGAGCGTCTGCCTTCGGCTCTGGTCATGATCCCAGGGTCCTGGGATCGAGTCCCGAGTTGGGCTCCCTGCTCAATGGGGACTCTGCTTCTCCCTCTCCCTCTGCCCCTCACCCTGCTCATGCTCTCTCTCTCTCTCAAATATATAAATAAAAAATCTTAAAAAAAAAATAAAGTTAAAAACATTCCAGGCTCTATAACTTATTAGCATGTAACTTTGGAGAAATTAGTCTAAGTCTGAGTGTGCTCTGGCCATCATTCACTGATTCAACAAACATCTCATTGTTCTGTGCCAAGCCCTAAACTAAGTTGGGACGTAGATAAAATGCCTCGTTTGTCTAAGAAATGGGATTAGCCATTCCCATATCCTATTAGGTCACTGTTGGACTAAAGTATGACCAGTTGAATGTGCCCCTGGAGGTAGAGAGTGAGAGAACAGGTTCCAGGCATGACTCCCAACTGCCCCAAAGATAGGTGGCTGGGTGGGGGTGGGGGTGTCACAAACAATCATCTAAAAATGCATCATTGGAATGCAGCAGCCTCCGTGAAGGGCTCTAATTGCTCTGTGAACCAGCCAGAATTGCATCTCAGGGCCCTGAGGGTTTGCTGGGGAGGTGTGGATAGTCTTAGGATTCCTTATCCCCAGAGAGTAAGCTCCTTAGAATGCCCGCAGCAGCGCCATGAAGGGGACACTGATCTCCAGGGGCTTCTGGGTAAGGGTGGGGGCAGCAGATGTTGCTAAATGCCTCAGACCCTTTCCCACCACACCCTCTTCTCAAGCTGACCTTTTTGATTTCTTTTTCTCTTCAAGGCTGCCCTTGTGAAATGAAAACTGCCTAAGAATCACTGGGGACTACCCATGCCCGATCTTGTGCTAAAGGTAGTATGTTATGGAATTGCATGGCTGTATATACATCACATATTGTTACAACCCTATCAGAAAGGCACTTTCACTATACCCATTTTACAGATGCAGAAACTGAGGCTTAGGGGAGTTGAGTAACCTGCTTCAAAGCACACAGCTAATCGATGTAAACACCGGCAATTGGCTGCTAAATGTTCTGTCACACCAACATGAGGTGGGTGCCACATTTGGTGGCAGGGGCAAGGGGCCGATTTGTCAGAGCCCTGAATTATCTAGAAATGGCCCTGGCGCTGGCTGGAGAAGCAGCAGCCTCCAGGGAGTTGCATATGTTCTCTGCTCTTTTCCTCCCCCTCCCTCTCCAGCTGGGAACAGCTGTCACTCACCAGGGGTGGCAGTGGTGGGGGGTCTTTGCTCTGGGTGCTGACCTTCACAGGACTCCATCGGCCCTTACTCTTCTCCTTCACCTGCTTTTTGCTGCTCACCACTCCCATCCTGTCGGAGAGCACACCACAGAGTGGTGATGTGAGTAGGTCTTCAGAGCCTCAGTACAGAAGAGCTCCCCCAACCCCTTCCGGATGGCCAATTAGAAAGGTGGGGGGGAGGAGGGAAGGAGGGGGGGCAATGAAGGTCAAAATCAGAACATGGAGTCAGTAGGGGTCTGGCAGGCTAAGCTTGCATCATTTTTTCCCCCCAGAGCAGGAAGAAGTGGTCCAGAGAGGAGGAATGACTGTATTTAGGACACAGAGATCATCTGAGCAAACTGCCACAACCTGCTGGGGTGGATCCCTGTGCCCTGGGGACAGGAGCCCTGGCATCCAGAAAGAGTCTGACAACGTGTCTGGTGGTCTGGGTTCTAGTCTTCATTTTGCCACGGGCTGCAGTACATGGGAAGGTCATGTTCCTCTCTCAGCCCATGTAAGAACATGTCTGAGGTTCTTCCCCACTTAGATTTTCGGGTGAGATGCTGTAAATTCAGGGCACAGTAATAGTTCAGATATCTGAAGCTAACTGCCTCTTCTCAGTAATCTCAGGTTAACTTCCTTAGAGGTGAGAGAAATATGGCCAAGATTTTTCTTGGGTAAAGGATCATAGAATGACAGAAGTGGGAAGGATGCTAGAGACCACAGCCAACATCACCACCACATCAGCATTGCCTCCATTCCAGGGTTGGTTATTCAGGAAGGCCTTACACTTGACCAGGAACTTCACAAACCCTGTTTCTCCTCACCCTTTTCACTCTAAAGTTAGTGTGAGTAGGCATTACCACTGTCCCAGACTGAGGTTTGACATGTTTAATAGCTGGTTCACGGTCACCTCACCATTGAAGAGCCAACTCTGGAGTCCTGGCTGACCCCATACCACCACACTCCACCTCACACCTGGCCCATCCCCAAGATGCAGTTATTTGGAGGAAAGGACCTTGAGTTCCTGCTCTTGTCTTAAGGGCCATGCGGTTGGTGGAGAGCTCCTGACTGCTTTCAAATGTGTTCACAGCATTTCTTTGATTCCAAGATGCACCTTTTTTCACATTTCACTATCTCTGAAACCGTGATGTGTTTTACAATTGATGATTCATAAAGTAATTAGCAGCATCTTTTTCCCTGTGCTAAACACTAGCCCTCCAAACAGTGGTGTCTTAGATTTAATGAAAATGCAGTGATGTTTTTCTTCCAGAAAGCTGAGAGCACATGTCTCATACTACTTCTCCTTAAACTCACCTTGAAAAAAAGAAAGACTATAATAATTTTAAATATAGGACAGACAGACACAATAACAAATAATCCATAAATACTTTGTTGGAGTATGCCTTGCATATAGAGCATGCAACACTTCATATTTGTAAAGAACAGGACTTTTTCGTTTTTAAGTAGTTTCTTTATGTCAGTTCAGATAAACCTGAGCAGAAAATGAAATCTGGTGCTAAAGTTACAGGCCAACATTTCAGTTTTCAGAGATTTTTTGGTATCAGAATTTTGCATAAGGGGCTATGGGTTTCTTTTCTTATTTTTAAATATTTTATTTATTTATTTGTCAGAGAAAGAGAGAGAGCACAAGCAGGGGGAGCTGCAGGAAGAGGGAGAGGCAGGCTTCCTGTTGAGCAAGGAGCCTGATGTGGTATTCGATCCCAGGACCCTGGGATCACAACCCGAGCCGAAGGCAGACGCCTAACCAACTGAGCCACCCAGGTGTCCCGGATTATGGGTTTCTATGAAGAATTGATACTGAGCCCTGTGTCACATTGGACTCTCTGCTCAGCGGATGGTCTGCTTCTCCCTCTCACTCTCCCTCTTTCTCTCCCCCCTCTCTCTTTCTCAAAAAAATAAAATCTTTAAAAAAAAAAGAATTGATATTGGATTTTATCAGGTACCTATTGAGTATCTCTTCATATGATAATTTAATTTGTTGATGTGATGAATTATGTTGATAAATTTTCTGCTACTGAAACTTCCTTCCATTCTGAAATAAAAGCTGTTTGATTATAGTTCTTTAGTCTTTTGGTACATGGATGGATCCTATTTGCCAATATTTAGTTTCAAATGAGAATCAATATTTCCAAATGGGTTCTGTGTATGAGGAGTTAACACTAAGATGTGCTGGCTTCATAACATACAAAGGAGCTGTCCACCTTTTTTCCTATGGCCTTGAATTAATAACCCTGGGACTCTTTGCTCTTTAAAGGCTAGTTAGAACTCACCAGTAAGTCATCTGTTCATGGGGTCCTTTTAAAAAAAAGTAGAACTTTAAGTAAATTTCCAATTTCTTCTACAGGAATTTGCCAGTTCCCATTTTTCCTCCTCCTTGCACCATTTTGATGATTTACATGATTTATTAGGAGATTTTTTCCCTCACATTTTCCAGTTTGTTGTCATAAAGTTTTATGTAGTATTGTCTTATAATTATTTTAACCTCTTCTCTTTCTTTATTATGTCCTCTTTCTTATTCCTAATATAAATTAAATGAACTTCCAATAATAATTACATTTTTTAATTGGATAAAATTATCTGAAGTTTTCTCTGGCCAAATAAAGTTTTAATCTAGACATATAATCAGTGGAGCAGAATAATAAACATGCAAACAGATTCCAGTGCATTTGGAACCGCATATATAAAAAAGGTTGCATTTTACTTCAATGGAGAACTGATGGTTGATTTTAATAAATGGTATTAGAAGATGGTTGTCTACCTAGAAGAAAAGAAATTGGACCCCTACCTCACACCATATTAAAAAATAAATTTCATGTGTACTTAAAAAAATATAAAACGCTTCTAAAAATTTACTTGAAAGAAAATTTACGTGACTATATGTATGACCCAGAGTTTGGAGATAACAATGAACAATGATAGAATAGCCAGAGGCTGAAAAAACAAAAAGACATATTGATAGCAAAAAGTCAAATTTATAAACACAAAAGGTATTATATGGTAAAAGGAACCATTATGAAGTAATTACATAAGCAATAGACTGGGGAAAAGATTTGCAAGGCATACTGCAGGTAAATGTGTATTTATAATATACACAGAGCTCATGAAAATTAGCAAGAATATGAATCTAGCCTACAACCCACTCAATAGAAAAATGAGTAAAGATTGTAAATGGCAGTTTATCCAACACAAATCCCAGTAGCTAAATAAACATGTGAAAAATGTTAAAATTACTTACTGATGGGAAAATGCAAATTAAGATAATAAAATATCATGTTTCATCAATAAGACTGGGGAAAAAATAAAAGGAATGATAATACCAATTGTTGATGGTAAAGCAAGGGAGAATTGTGTTTTCATGCATTTCTGGTATGGAAGTATTTATTATAGCTACTTTTCTTTCATCTCTTCTTCCCCATTGTATTTCTAGGATGAACCCTCAATGAAGGCTGGGATCTTTGTCTTACTCATTGTTGAATCCAAATTGCTAAAACAGTACCTGGAAAGTTGTAAGGGCTTAATAAATATTTATCGGACAAATAAAATATGAAATATTACTGACAGTATAGAAAAATTTTCCAGTTTTATTAAAATTAAAAATACTTATACCTTTAAATTTACAATCTCACTTCTGGGAATCTCAGAGACTAATCGAGCATCATTATATAGAAATATATGAGATATAAAATTGTTTATTGCAGCAATGTTTGTAGCTGCAAAAAGCAAAACAAAAAAACTTCGTAACTGCTCACCATTTGGGGAATTGTTGAATAAATGTGCACTCTAACGGTCTCTAATATATTACACAACTCTTAAAAAAATGTACTAGATCTTTACAAGTGAAGCTAAGAGGAATTTCGAGAACATGCTGTTACGTGAGAAAAGCAAGGTGCACAGAGGTGCATGAAGTTATCCCATATTTGGAAATATCAAAGAATAAGAAAAGAAACACATTTTTATGTTACATGAAGAGTGGTTTGGGAGGCTGAACACAAAGTTGTTGACTTTCATTATTGGTGGGGGAGGTAGAGATAGACAAGGGAGGTAGAAAACAAAAACAAAACAAAACCAAATTATAAAAATCGTGCGTGTGTGTGTGTGTGTGTGTGTGTGTGTGTGTGTATTGTGGGTGTTCCTGTGAAGCAGTGCCCCAAAAAGATATTTCCTAAAATGTTAATGTTGCTTATCTCAGGTGATAGGACTTCATAAGATGTCTACCTTCTTTCATATAATTTTATAGTTCCTTGAATTCTTTAATAGGAAGCATATATTATTAGTACAAGCAGAAAAAGAGAATGCCATGACTTGTCCAGCACCAGAGAGGCATAAGGCCTGGAGCCAGGGCCAGCCCCGGTTCTTAAGAACAGCCACTGAGCAGCCACCAGGGCTGCCTGAGCCTCATGCCTTTCCTGACCTCTCACAACCTCTTGGTGCAATGAAGGATCAGCAGGCAGCAGCTTCTAGAATTTTCCCAACTTGGACTCCTGCTTCTGCCACTGCCCAAATGATCAGCCATATCCAGTCAGCCATATTGCCACCAATACTACACTTCCTGAGCAAACGTTTATGTCCTCTTCAAAAACATAATTGAATGTTTAAATAACTTGACAAAAAGTAAAATTCCTAAAATCAAATCACCCATACTTACACTTTGTTGTACTTCGACTCCTTAATAGTGTATATACAGATGACTTTCCATGGTTTTTATACATACATAGGTTCTCTATGGGTGCCTCCACCCCAATGGCTCTGACTGGAGACCAGAGCTACTCAGGAGGCCATGTGACGACTCGAGCTGTGTCTGGGTGCTGGAGCTGCCACCCTGCTGTGATATTTTAACAGTTTCAGGCTGCGTGGAGCCAGGAAATGCAGAAGTCCATGCAAAACCAAAGTATAACACGTTCAGGCCCTGGGTGGCTCCAGGTGGCTTTGCTGCACCGAGAAGTCACTGGCCTCCTTTCCAGTGATGAAGGACGGAAGGACAGATGGGAGAAGGGTGTGAGTCTGTGTGTGTTTGTACGTGAAAGAGAGAGAGAGAGAGACGGAGTAGGGAGGGAAGAAGGCAGGGTGTACAGATGTGCACCTGTGTGTGTGTGTGTGACAGAGCAAGTGTGTGCATGTATCCATGTCATGTGTGCTTGTGTGTGTGTGTATGTGTAGTGGGGGGCAGCTAGCAAGGGGACAGGAAGGTGAGGCAAGGGACTTCTCCTTATTTATTTGGAATGGATTCAACCCCCCTCTGCAGACTTTGACCAGAGCAGGGAGGTCAGTGTTTGCCCCAGGGGAGCCACTCAAAGCCTGCCACACAGCCGCAGCCTGACAGGGGATGTGGTGGAGGCAGCGACTAAAAATAGAGAAACTAGAAACCCTTTATTTACAGTTGCCCAGCAGTTCACAGGTAGAAAAGCACTTGGCATATATGATTTATTTGATATTCAGGAAAGCATCAATAGGTTGGTTACAATTATCCTCATTTTATGGCTGAAGATAAGAGTGGCAAAGTGGCTTGCTAAGGTCACACTGAGGTGGTAGAGCCAGGAGCTGGAGCGTGTTCTCTGCCCAGTACTGCCTGGAACTCGCTGCTCAAAGCAGGTGCACAGGTGGCCCCACCTGGGGCTCCATCCCCCCCTTTTTTAAAAAGTTTATTTTAATTTTTTTTATTATATTATGTTAGTCACCATATAGTACATCCCTGGTTTCTGATGCAAAGTTCGATGATTCATTAGTTGCGTATAACACCCAGTGCACCATGCAATACATGCCCTCCTTACTACCCATCGCCAGTCTATCCCATTCCCCCACCCCCCTCCCCTCTGAGGCCCTCAGTTTGTTTCTCATAGTCCATAGTCTCTCATGCTTCATTTGGGGCTCCATCCCCTTTGACCCACAGTTCAAGTTCAGGTTCAGATACGCTGTTCTCTCATCCGTGGGGGCTGCCACCTGCCTCGGAAGCCCTCCATCTGGAGGACAAACCTCCGGGGTTGTTGCTGGAATGGGGAGGTCTTGGGGATTGTGTGCCCCTCTGGAGTTCGGGCACACTCAGGCCTACCATATCCCAAATAAGGGATAACTTCATTTCTCCCTACTCCCTGGTGTGGTGTGGGGAGTCGGGGGTTCAAGGAACCTGGACTCAAAAGCAAGCTACGTATTGGCCTTGTGAACATGGACAAATCCCTTAATCTCTCCAAGTCTCAGTCTCCTTAACTATAAAATGGGGAGGTATGAAACTTTTCTTTGTTTCATACATAAAGCCTTCCTGAAAAAGCATACTCAATGGTGAACACTGGAAAAAATCAAACAATTGACTTTGCTGTTTTGTGGGAAGAGGGGAGTTTTCTGCAGAATTAAGCCATGTTACGAAATTCTCAATTACGTCTTGTCTATTTCACAAATCTTCACCATCTATTTTCAGCCTCTCACAGATGTTTATAAATTATGCACTCAACCATCATTATGGGCGTAATTTCAATGACTATTTGACTGTTTGTGATAAATTAGAGAAAAACGCACCAAAATATTAAACCAATTGTGCAAAAAGCTACTACCTATGTGAATATGGTTGTCCTGCCAAGACTCAGCGGTTGCCAGGCGGTCACAGGCCCCCCTGATGCTGAGAATGTTCGTTCACCAGCTGACGTGCTCAAGTTCAAATGCAACATATGGAAAATGTTTTGGGACATACAAATATGTAGGTTTTCTAAAGGTCAAGACCAACAGCTTGTACATAATTCTCATGGTTGTCACACGAACCAACAAGCTGAGGGCAGGAAAAGAACAGAGGACAGAAAATGCTAAATAAATATTAACTAGAGGACACCCAGAACAACTTGGGTGATACTTTCTGTCTCCAGAGTTTTATGATGCCCAAAGGTGGCCTTTTTTCGGGGATTCTGAGATTCCCACTCTTTTTTTTTTTTGGAGGTGTTTCTGAGGGCTTGGTGTTGGAAGCCAGGGCGTTTGCTGGGGGTGGTGGGCAGGGGCACAAAGGCCAATGTAGATGGTGGCTGCTGTGCAGCTCAGGAAAGTGTTGATGGCTCTGAGTCCCTCCACTGCCCTCACTGGTCTGGAAGCCCAGGCACATTATTTTAGAGGCAGGGGGATGGTTGAAAAATGTCTCATGCATGAAGTTGTGGAACACATACATTCTCACAACAGAAAACTCAGGTTGACTCTAGTTTTTTTTTTTTTTAAATAGCAGGTACTATAACATCTTCAGTGTTTCCCGTGTGCCAGACACTAAGCCAGACATGGCACATACACTGTCGTGTTTGAGAGAGACCTTGCAGCACGGGAGACAAAATACTGAGCTCTGAATCCTGGTTTTACTATTTTCTACTTGTATATCCTTGGGCAAGTTGCTTAACATTTCTGATTCTTAGTTTTGGGATAATAACTGTTTACAACAGAGTGTTGCAAGGATTAAATTAGTTAGTACAGGCTATTAGGCCATCTTGGAACAGTGCCTGGCTTGAAGTCAGTGCTTAATAAATGATTTACTATTTTTCCACATATACAAATTATCAGCGATAAGATCTTCAGTAACAGTGTGAGATAGGCATTACTACTTTCTTCTACAGAGAGATGAACTTGGGACATAGAGTGTTTTTCCAGGTCATGCAGCTAGTAAGCTGTGGGGCCCGCCTTACATCCAGTTCTGATTGGCTCCTGGGTCTGCAATCTGGAGACCTTGTCTTGCTTTACCTTTCTGATTTGACCTGTCAGGCATGGGTAGGCAGCATCAAGGTGGAACAGGTTAGCCTATCTGCAAAGCCAGGGCTCAGCCCAGGTGTTGGCTGCCATGATGAGATAATGTCTTTCCTTCAGTGAGTTCTCTCTTCCCTCACAGAGTGTTTGCTGACATCTAGGCATTCCAAGTCCTGGCCCCATGAAGTCATTAGTGCTTCACCCATTTCCTAGATGAGAAAAGTATAGTAATGGCCCTGTGACTCTGAATCAGAGAAGAAGCCAAAGAACTTGAATTGAAACCCATTTTTTGAGTCCCAACTTCAAGATAACTCAACTTGAATGAGGCTACCTCATATTTCCCTCCACATGCGAACATGAAATAGTAGTGGTGTTGGCTTTTGGCGCTCTATATCCTTGTGTTCCTTCAGTCGCTGTCAACTGTGTACTGTGTCAGGGAAAGATGGAGAGAGGAAACAAGGAAGGAGTCTGCCTCGTGGTAGGATGAAGAGGTGAGACATATACCCAAGTCACAACAATCCAAGGTAGGTAGAATTACACGCTGAAAAGAGGTTTTGTGAGCTCAGCAAGAAGAAATCACTTCCACTTGGAAGAAAACACTAGCTAGACCTTAAAGGACAATTCAGATGTAATTTTTTAAGATGAAAACAATTTTTAATGAAAAATTTCAAGGTATAAAAAATAAGGAGTAGAATGAACACCCATATACTCATGATCCACATTCAATAATTGTACATTACTTTCTCAATAGTAAGACAAACCATTTTATAAATAAAGGATTGAAACTTCCTGAAATGAAATAAAACAAATGGCTTGAAACATGCCCTGTTACTTCCATATACTTTACATGCGTCACTAAACTGTGGAGACATACCTCACATAACCACAATGTCGTTATCATACCTAACAAAGCTAGCAATAATTCCATGGATGTTCTAACATCCAATCTGTACTCAGATTTCCCCAACGGTCATAAAAACGGCTTCTTGCTGTTGGTTTGTCCTATCAGGGATTCAAACAAGCTTCATACATCACATATGATGGTTCTACCTCTCCCTCTACTGGAGTAGCCCACACCCCCCACTTTGGTTAGTTTCATGCCATCATTTGTAAAAACCAGGTTGGTGGTCCTATAGAATGTTCTGCGTTTTGGATTTTGCTTCCTTATGATGCTTTGTTTCTCTATCCCCGTATTCCTGGTACATAGCATTAACTCTCTGGGCTCCATTAGATCCAGGTTCATCTTTTTCTCGCAGGGATGCCTTATGGAAGGACCACGTGCTCCACATCACATACTATCAGGAGGCTTACACTGTCCGGCTGTACTACTTCAGTGATGCTAACAGATCTGGGTTCAAGGGATGCCGGTCTGATCTCTCCATTGACAAGTTTCCCATCAACACTTCAAATAATGTTTCCATTAGGGGTTACTAAGTATTACTAAATACTGATGCTCTAATTTCATCATTCCTTCCACATTTGTTAGTGGGGAGTTGAGAAAGTAAAGGATTGGAAAAAAAACCAAACAAACAACGCCATGCGTAATTCTACCATGGTTGGTTAGTATTTAGATATAAAGAAATAGTGTTTTTCTTTGCTCAGGAAACAGAGTTTTTTTCCATTGGCTGGATTGTAGAGCATATGACAGAATTATCCAAGAAACCTCAGTTACCTTGGGCAATACTTTTAAATACTAGTAGCGTATTTGTCCAGTACTGATAAAGGAATATATACATATATATGAGTTATAATTCCTGGCTGAGCACATGGAACCCCTGGGGCACGTACGAACCCCTGCCAGGGGGCAAGCTGGAAGTGATGACTTGTGACATGGTTGTGCTTCTTGGTCAAAGTGGCTGCCAATTTAGGGACAGTGAAGAGGAGACACACATGTGGCTATTTCAATCTTTTAGAGTGAAAATATTTCCACAGTGGAAATTTATTCCCCACCATGGTAGAGTTAATAGAAAAGATTTTTGAGTGGTAAAATGTTTGAGGGTGCTGAGCAAGCTTCAGGAAGGAAGACAGCATTCTTGTGAATCTGTGTTAAGTAAAACATAGACACATGTTGACTGAGTCACCCACATGTGATTCTGCTGACATAGAGAAGCTTGAAATTTGGTAGGCATTTATGAGGAAAAATGGCAATGTGTTGATATCAAAGTTCTTGTTATAATTACTAGCCTGTGGATAAAATTCATTTATTTGGAGACAGCACACAAATTTATATTTTCAAAAAACCCACAGTAGTGATAATTAAAGCATGCCACTGATACGTCAAAACATAAATACAACTACTGTTATACTTCGTATTGAAGGGACTATGGACCTTAATCTACTTTAATTTCTAAATTTTTTGGCATTGTTTTCACTTTAAGAACTGGAACAGAAGATCAAATCATGAGTTCACTACTGCCTGATGGAGTCAATCATGCTTCCTTAGCACAGTTGTTCTCAAACCTCAGTTTGCAATACAGCAACCGGGAGTTTGCAAATTCCTCAGCCCCAGCCCCAGCAGTTCTGACATCTGGGCCAGGGGGGGCTCCAGGGTCTCCATTTTTAACAAGTGTCCCCAACGATACTGATGCAGACAGGTTCACCAACCCCACTTCACAAAGACTCTTTCATAATTTGGCTGTACTTTTGAAGTATTGCTTGTAGAAAAGATTAAAAAGACAGGCCTGCAGACCTTGGGTGTTTCTTCATATGAGCCCCTCATAAATAATGCTTGTAGTTTTCCTACTGGTGATCCTCTTGTTTTTAAATGAAATGAATTTTTTCTATCTTCCCTACATATATCCCTTAGGTATTAAACTATTTCTGCAAGTTTTTAGCATGAGGGAAATAACTTCCCTTTCTGTAATACCAGCTAGCATCCTTATGATATTGCCAGCTCGCAAAGCATTTTCACACACTGTATCTTAGAAACCTCAAAATGACCCTATGAGCTAAACAGAATCGCCATCATCCTCCTCATCCTCAGCAGGACACTGAAGGCAGAGGGGTAAAGAAATTGAGGTACAATTCTGAGGTACAGAATTGAGGTACAGGGATTTAAGTGTCATCTCTGTCTTCAAAGCCTTGTTCTCTCCTGCTGAGCTCACAGCTATCTTCCTAGGTCAGTCTGTTCACGACTTGGACTTCTTTAAAAAGACACTATCTGGGGCATCCTGGGTGGCTCGGTCAGTTAAGTGTCTGACTCTTGATTTCGGCTCAGGTCATGAGCTCAGGGTTGTGATATCGAGCCCTGTGTTGGGCTCTGTGCTCAGCGCAGAATCTGCTTAAGATTCTCTCCCTTTCCCTCTGCCCTTCCCACTCTCCCTCCCTATTCACAAGCGTGTGTGCATACACACACACACTCTCTCTCCCTAAAAAAAAGACACTATCCATCATTCAGTCTTTTCGAACCGCCTCTCCAACGTTTATTAAACACAGCCCAGAGATGGAGTTTGTAAACAGAAGGGAGGCTTGTGCAGAGAAGCACTTCTATCCACCAGGCTTCAAGAGGCAGGGGGCACACACTTGAACTGGAAAAATTGGCTCTATTTTATACTTTCAGAGATGAAGCTGGAAAAGATTAAAGATAGAAAAATAAACGAAAAAAAAAGTCTTAGGCCTCTGATATATTTGGGTTAATTGTAATTATTGAATGGATCTAGAGACACAGATGTCCAGAGACACTGAGATTTAAAATTAATGTATAAAACTCTTTGTTGTAGGATTTGCCTATTACATGAAAATATGAATGCTAACGATTACTAGCGCAGTGCCTAGAACTCCTTCTTCCTCAAGGCAGACACTATGCTGTGTGCTTCATACATAGTATATCTGGGCCTGACAGCAGACATAGTCCCTCCCATTTTACATACAAAGAAACTGAGGATCAATGAGGTTTAAGGACTTACTCAAGACCATACAGGGAACCATATATTTAAAATCCAATTCTACCTGGCTTTGAAGTCTGACTGATCCTACTCTGTTCTAAAGCATGGGAAGTAATGAAAATAAGACACTTGTGATGACATCTGTGAAGAATGTGAAACTGATTCGATTATGTGAGAGTGATAGACAAGTAAAGGTGGATTTTGGTAGAATTTTAGAGTAGGATGAGCATCTTGGAGATTTTCAAGTTATTCATTTATTTGTAATTACTGTTGTAAGTTTCATTCTGGATGAGTTTTGTTATTCCAGGGCCAGAAAATTTGTCTGAGTGAGCCACCTTACTGAGTGGTGCTAAGTAATAGATTAATCTCACATTGAGGAAGGACTATAGTGGCATGCTTCAGGGTTCTATCTTCAGCCTTTTAAAGTCAATCTTTTGTCAGTAATTTGTATGCAGACTCAAAAATTTTGTTCATTAGATTATCAGAAGATATAAAATGAGAGGAAAAACTAATAGAGCCAGATTTTTAAAAATCCCTCAGAAATGAGAGCCTGAAACTAACAAGTTGAATTAAAATAAGAGTAAAAAAGCATGCAGTTAAGGCCCAAAAAATCAACCAGTGATGCACCATAGCAGAGAGGCCTGACTCAGTAATAGTGTGTGAGGGACAACATAGCAGGTGTGATGGAGAGAGCACTTCCTGACTTTGGGAGCTCATAGAAATGTGTGAAATCCTGTCTTTGCTGCTTAATAGCTGTTTTGATAGGCTAGGTGATTATTTACTCCAAACGTCTGTTTTCTCATCTGCATAATGGAAATAGTATGCTTACCTTGCATAATTACTATAAGGAATAAAGAGAGTATATATAAGAGGTTGGCATGTAGATAGTGTTTCATAAAAGCAGCAATTTTTGCCTGGAAAAGACTTAGATGTGCCAGTAGGTATTAAGTTCACAAATCTGGATACAACCACCATCACAGCCACCATGGCCAATAATAGCAACTAACATGATTATTGGTGTCAGGCACTAACTACAGTTAGCTTTACAAACCTTGTATTGCTTTTTAAGGAAGCCAATCTCACTTCCTTCTTACTTATTTTTCACACCTTTGAAAGAGCCCACACAACTTACTCAAAATGCACAGTCTGTCATCCTATTCGGGGAAGGGGCCAATGGAGAAACAGTCTCGCACAGCTGTAGAGGAAATCCATTTCAACTATCAATAACAGAAAAATGTCCTTTATGCATAAATATAAACAGTCAACCAAGCGTCAAAAGAATCGGAAGAAAATGAGCAATATTAAAGAGAGGATTAAAAATAAATGAATAGAATAATTCAGGAGAAAGCAGAGACAGAGAGCAGGAAATAACTTTTAAGAAAACCTAATTAGTGTCCTCAGAGAGATTATACAGGATATTGTATAAATTTAAAAGGAATATGTTGATGTGAAAAAAGAAAAATCAGAAAAAAGGAGTTCTTGTAAACTAAAAATGTGATTGGAAAATATTAAGATGGATAGAGTGGGAATTCCAGGTTAATGATCCAGAGTATAAAGTCATGCAATATCCTAGAAAATAGCATTAAAAGACTAATATGTAATATCAGGAACAGTCAAGAATGTTCACTGCCACCATTCCTATTCAATACCATACTGTAAGTCTGAGCTAAGGCAATAAGACAGGAAAGGAAATAAAAGGTTTATAGATTGGGAAGGAAGAAAGAAAAATGTTCACAGATGATATGACTGTTTATGTAGAAAATCCCAGGGAACCAACAACAAAAAACCCTCCTGAAACTAAAAAGTGATTATAGCAAATTTGCAGGATAAAGGTTAATATACAAAAGTCAATTGCTTTCTTATTTAAGAGCAATAAAGCATTGAAATTTGAAATTAAAAACATAATACCATTTACCCCAAACAAATGAAAGACTAAAGTATAAATTGAGCAAGATATGAACAAGATTTATATGAGGAAAATGACAAAACTCTGATAAAAAAATATCAAAGAGGACCTAAATAAATAAAGGTATGTTCCATGTACAATGACAGGAAGACACAATATTATTATCATGGCAGTTCTTTCCAACTTGACCTAAAGATTTTAAGCAAACCCAATTAAAATCCCAGCAAGTTATTTTGTGAATATTTAGAAACTGATTCTGAAGTTTATAGAGAGGCATGATGTAATGAGCACTGGGTATTATATAGGACTGATGAACCACTGACCTCTACCTCTGAAATGAATAATATACCATATGTTAATTAATTGAATTTAAATTTAAAAATTTTAAAAATAAAGATGAAAAAAAAAGGTTATTTAGAGAGGCAAAAGACCCAGGATAACCAATACAAAATTGAAGGAGAAGAAGAGTCAGAGGACTGACACTACTCAACTTTAAGACTTTCTATAAAGATAGAGTGATCAAGATACTGTGGTATTGGTGAAAAATAGATACATAGATCAATGGAACAGAACAGAGGGCCAAAAAATAAACTGCACAAATACAGCTAACTAGTCGTTGACAAAGGAACACAGGCAATTCAATGACCAAAGTATATTCTCTTCAACAAACAGTGTTGGAATAAATGGACACCCACATGCCAGAAAAAATTATACACAAACCTTACACCTTTCACTAAAATTAACTAAAAATGGATCATGACCTAAATATAAAACATGAAATTATAAACTCAAAGAAGATAATATAGAAGAAAATCTAGTTGACCCTGGGTTTGATGTTGACTCTTTTTTTTTTTTTGGTTCAAATTAATGATTTCATTTCTATCTTTAATGCTAGCAGAGGAGTCCAAAACAGATTGAGGTACATGGATATGATTTCCAAGAATTAAAAAAAGCAAACCTTGAAATGATCAGATTGATCCACAAGAGACTTAGTAGTGTGCCACAATGAAGCCTAACACTCTTTAAAGAAACAACAATATTCAACATTCACTAAAAAAACTCAGTGTCTGGTATCCAATAAAAATTAGTAGGCATGCCATTTGCAACAACTTGGTTGAACCTAGAGGGTATAATGCTATGTGAAATAAGTCAGTCAGGAAAAGACAAATACCATATGATTTCACTTATATGTGGAACTTAAGAAACAAAACAAATGAACCAAGGGAAAAAGAGGCAAAAAAAAAAAAAAAAACACCAAAAAAACAAAAAACCAGACTCTTAAATACAGTGAACAAACTGGTGGTTACCAAAGGGGAGGTGGGTGGGGGATGGGTGAACTAGGTAATGGGGATTAAGAGTACACTTATCTTCATGAGCACTAAGTAATGTATAGAATTATTGAATCATTATAGTGTACACTTGAAACTAATACAACATTGTATTTAATCATACTATTAAAAAAAAGGAAAAAATTACTAGGCATACAAAGAAACAGAGAAACATAACTTGTAACCGGGAGAAATGTGAATCAAAAGCAACAGAACCAGAAATTACAGCCTGTATAATTAGTCAACAAGAATTTTAAGACAAGTCAATACAAATTATATAAATAATTGAAAATCATGAAATAGAACAGGACGAGGAAAAAAAAGATGAAAAAGACCTGAATCAACCTTCTACAGATGCAAATGTGATCTGTAAAACAGACAAAAAAGTGCCTCTAGAAGGGAATAATAGCACATTAGACCCTGTAGAAGAAAGATCAGTGAGCTTGTGGACATAACAATAGAAACTATCCACAGTGAAGCACAGAGAGATACAAAACTGGGAAAAAGGAACAGGGCTCTAGTGAGCAATGAGATGGTATTAAGTGGTCAAAAGTAATTGGACTATCAGAAAGGGGCTGGATGAGAAAAAGAAATGTTTGAAGATATGAAAGGTGGAAATTCCAAATGTGTTGAAAAGCATAAACCCAAAGATTCAAGAAAGTCAATCAACCTCACGTATGGAGAAAACAACATCAAGTTGTTTTATCAAAATCAAATTGCTGAAACCCAGTCAAAAAGAAAAAAATCATAAAAGCTGCTAAAAAATAGATACATTATATTTCCAGAAAAAGATCATAGCAGAAAATCTTTGTGATTTTGGCTTAGGTAAAAAATCTTTTAGAATATAAAACCATACACTATAGGGATGCTTGGGTGGCTCAGTCAGTTAAGTGTCTGCCTTCGGCTCAGGTTATGATCCCAGGGTCCTGGGATAGAGTCCTGCATGGGGCTTCTTGCTCAGCAGGGAGTCTGCTTCTCCATCTGCCTGCTGCTCCCCCTGCTTGTGCTCTCTTTCTCACTCTCTGACAAGTAAATAAATACAATAAACACACACACACACACACATACACACACACACACACACAACCATACACTATAAAAGAAAAACTGATAGACTTTTTCAAAATTAAAAACTTCTGCACTTTAAAAGACACTATAATGGGGGCACCTGGGTGACTCAGTAAAGCATCCGACTCTTGATTTTGGCTCAGGTCATGATCTCTGGATGGTGAGATGGAGCCCCATGTTGGGCTCTACACTGTTTGTGGAACCTGCTAAGGTTCTCTCCCTCCCCCTGTGCTCCCCCACCCCACACCCCACTTGTGCACATGCTCTCTCTCTGAAAAAAAATTATATATATATATATATATATATATATATATATATATATATATATATATATATATATATATAGACACTATTATGGAAATGAATAGGTAAACCACAGACCAGGAAAAAATATTTAAAAAATATATATCTGACATAAGAATATATAATTAAATTTTATAACTTCATAAAAGAAGACAAAAATTCAATTGAACAAATTCTTGAACAGAGAAGATAGATGAGCAGCAAATAAGCACACGAAAAGGTGCTCAATAGTTCCAAATTTTAGGGAAATGTGTTTGAAATCACAATGAGATATCCCCACACACCCACCAGAATGGCTAATATCAAAAGACTGGCCCCATCAAGTGTTGGCAAGGCTGTGGAGACACTGCCACTTTCTTACAACGTTGATGGTAAGGTGAAACGGAACGGAAACTTTGGAAAACAGTCTGGGAACTTCTTATCCTGTGACCCAGGATTTCATTTCTAGTTATTCTTCAAAGAGAAGTGCAAGCATATGGCCTCAGAGATACTTGTACGCATCTGGTCATAGGAGCTTTACTCATATTAGCTGCCAACTGAAAACAACTGAAACATGCATTAACTGATCAATGGATTTAAACAATTATGGTTTTAACAGACGACTGATACCTATAAGAACACGGGTGAATCTCAAGAGCATTGTGCTAAGAGGAAGAAGCCAAACACACACCAAAAGGCTCTATGTTTCCATGTATGTGAAACTCTGTATGAGACCAAACTACAGTAACAGAAAGCGTATCGGTGGTTCTCAGGGGCAAGGGGATGGTGTCAGGGGATTGAACAAAAAGGGGCTTAAGGAAACTTTTCAGGGTGACGGAAATATTCCCCATTTTGATTGTGGTCTTTACCCAAGGGCATATATTTGTAAAACTCATAATTATACACTTAAAATGGGTGAATTTTATAAAATGTGCTTTATACCTCATTAAAGCTGATTTTTTAAAAAAGAGCATTTGGAAGCCATTGAAGGGTGTTGAGTTGCATATTCCGTGGCATGTTGAGTTCTTAGCATGGTGGAAAAGATTTATTCTTGTCCCAGCATCTTAAATTAAGCCTTAATAGCAATGAAATCTCCCCTCACATACACGCACATGGCACACACATCCACAGGGAAAAACTAATGATGCTTTGTTATGAAATAAATGACTCCAGAAAAATTGGAGGGAAAAAAGTATCCAAGAAAGAGGATGGCATATGAGATAAAAGAAATTGAGGCAGAGGATCACCTGGCCAGCTCAGTTGGTAGAGCATGTGACTCTTGATCTCAGGGTCATGAGTTTGAGCCCCACACTGAGTGTAGAGATTACTAAAAAAAATAAATAAACTTTAAAAAAATAGAGAAATAGTGGCAACTGAGTGTGACTCCAAATGCATAAGGGAAAATAAAAGAGGCTTCATTAAACCCTGATATTTGGAAAATTCCACCTCAAATGACAAATTTTAGAAACAGGGTGTCATAGGTCCTTCCCTGTGTATGCAATTATTCTATGATTTTACAGAAAACATTTATGTGACCAAATCATTATACTGCCTGTTTTTCAGTTTTAAGAATTTTGAGTATGAACCTGTCGATGAGACACAGTAAAGTTAATAAAGGCACAGAACAGAATATAAATGTTGGGAGCCTATGTAAAAACAGTAATAGAACAAAAAGTAGGATATGAAGTTGAAAGGAGAATGCATAGGGGGTGGGGGAGGTCAGTAGATATAGTCTAAAGTTGATAAATTGAGATATAAAGATTTAAATATATTGTTTTAAATCATAAAGTCAATCATTAGAAGGATGAAAAATAACTGATAAAAATGGAGGGGTGAGAGAGGAGAGGGTAGAGGTGGAAGGAAGGTAAGGAGGTGCGCTCTGCATATTTCAGAGTGGAAATCAATATAATTAGCCCAGAGACATATTTAAAAGTGTTAGTATTCTTTAAAGTTGAAAAGGAAATGAGAAAGAGATTCGGCCACAAAATCTATTCTTTTCTTTAATTACTTTTTTAAGGTTCTTTAATTATTTTTTTTAAAGATTTATTTATTTATTTGAGAGAGAGAGAGAGAGCGCACAGTGGGCACGGGCAGAAGGGGAGAGAGTCGGAAGCAGACTCCATGCTGAGCTCAAAGACCAACGTGGGGGCTCCAGCTCACGACCCTGAGATCACGACCTGAGCCAAAACCAATTCAGATGCTCAACTGACTGTGCCACCCAGGTGCCCACTGCAAAACCTGCTCTTACTGCTTATTCCTGTGGTGATGGCAGGGGAGGCAAACTTTCATTTTTCAGTTTAGACCTTTTGAGGCTCTCTCTGCATTTGGAAACACAATACTCATGGATAACTTATATAATAATAAAATTGAATTCAGTAAATGAATGGGTAGATTAATTAGTAAAATAATAAAAGAGATCTAACTGACAAAGGAAAACATCCAGTATACATTAATGTGAATTGAAAGAGTAAATTGCAGGAGCTTTGTATAATATGATCCTTGTTGGGGTTGGGGGGGAGCGGGCAATGTAGAAATATATTTGCAATTGAAAAGAAAATGTCTGGAAGCCCTTCATGTAAATGAAACTGCTAACAGAGCCACTTCTTGAGAATGAAATTCACAAGCCAAAGGATTGAGGGACTTTACTTTTTTCTTTTTCTTTTTTTTAAGGTTTATTTATCTATTCTAGAGAGAGAGAGAGAGCACGAGCGGGAGGGGCACAGGGAGAGAAAATCTCAAGTAGACACTGCTAAGCATGGAGCCCAATGCAGGACTCAGAGGGGGCTCAATTTTAGGACCCAAAACCAAGAGTCCCGGGTTTAACCGCCGGCACCACCCAGGAGCCCCAGACTTTACATTTTTGCTTTACATACCTCAGTGCAGTTTGGATTAAACACAAAGCAATATGCTTAAATACACATTACCATTAAATATCATTTTAAAATGTAAAGTAAAAAAAAAAAAGAAACTAGCCAATTACCTAAAAATACCTGGGGATGTGTGCCCTTGAGCAACATTGGAAAGAATGAATGAGGAGAAGGAATTCTATCCTTTCTGTGCTCCATCCAAGCTTGGAGGACTCAGCCTCCTTTTATGAATCACATCAAAAATGCTTTCCTCTTTACACAAGTAATCTGCTTCTGTTACAGGAAATCCAGAAAGTAGAGAGGAAGACAAAAATTACATACAACACCATGATCCAGAGAGATAACCACTGTTAACATTCTGGTATGCAATTTTCCATTGCCATTTTTTTTAAAAAAGCAAAGCTGGGATCATTATCTACATCCTGTTTGGTGACCTGCTTTTAAAAGAGTGTATCATGGCCATCTGTTCCTGGCTTTACCCATTTTGCCTGTAGCATATATTGCAAGGCTGCAAGGCATCTTATCAGAATGTGGAACCATACTTTTTACCCATTCCTTTTGTACATACCCAAGCTGTTTCCATCTTTTACTATCGGAAGGAATGCTGCAAGGATGCCCTTTGCTCATGTACTTATCCTTGTTCATGTCCCCATTAATCTTGATTGAGGTTAAAAGTCCTAGAAGTGGAATTGCTAGACGAAGACCATTACACTTTGAAGTCTTCTGATCTATTTTGCCAAATCAGCCTTCAGGCATTTCATACCACAGTATATGAGTATGTATTTCCCTGTACTTTCTCTGATAAAGGTTATTATTCTGTTTATACTAAGTTAATTTATTTTTAAAAAGTTGTCTTTTATTTTTTAACCTAGTTTTTTCATAAGTGGGTAATACATGTTGAAAGTCAGAAAAATTCAGATCCATGCAAAGAACAAAATAAAAATCACCTGTAAACCCACCACATACAGAGAATCACTACGAACGCTTTTGTGATGAATTTCCAGAGTTTTTATAGATGTATATACACTTCGTAAAAACTGGGGCCAGGGGCACCTGGGTGGCTCTGTCAGTTAAGCATACGACTCTTGGTTTCCGCTCAGGTCATGATTTTGTGGGGTCGTGAGATGGAGCCCCCTGTGGGGCTCTGCGCTCAGTGGGAAGTCTGCTTGAAGATTCTCTCTCTCTGCTCCTCCCCCTGCTTGCATGCTCTCATGCTCTCTCTTTCTTGCTCTCTCTTTAAAATAAATAAGTAAATTTTTAAAAAAAATGGGGCCAAACTGTGTATACAGTATTATAGTTATTTCAGTAAATAATACAGTAAACTACATATAAGTAAATACAATTTTGGAGCCAATATTATTACCTGCATGCTGTTGTACAGACTCAGCATTAATTTATTTAACCACTGTTGGTCAAATAAGTTATTTAAAACCTTTGACCATTACAAATAAACCTGTAATAAATGTCTCTGTAAAATATATGTTTAGTCGTTGGTCCAATACTTTTGAAGCTGTTTTTCTATAAGTGGAATTACTAAGTCAAAGAAGACGCACAGATGTAAGCATCTTCATCTCTAATGCTGGATTGATCTCTACAAAGGTAATGCACATATACATTCTCACAGCAATGAAGGAAGCCCGTTTGTCTAGCCCTTCATCAGTGGCTTTTACCAAAATTTAAAGAAATCTTTGTCAAGCTGCTCAACTCACAGTGATAACAGTTTTAATTTCATTTTCTAATAATATTTATCCTGTATTTATCAACCAGTTGTAGTTTTCATGGGATGAATGGCGGTCCATATCCTCTCCTTATTTTTACATTGAGGTGTTTATCATATTCTTAATGATATACAGGACCCCTTTTGATGTTATATATTTATTTCATACATTAATTTGTCATATATATTGTAAATATTTTTCTCGACTTATCTTTTGCTTTTTTATTTATGGTATTTATTGTACATAAAAGGGTATCGTCTTTATCTAGTCCATTTATTAATATTTCTTACCAATTTTGGCCTTTGGTATTCACACTTAGAAATGTCTTCTGAACCCCAAGATGATAGAAATATACAACTACTTTAAAATTTTTTCACTATTAATTATGAATATTTTATATATATGAAAAGCACAGACAGTAATGTAATAGCACTAATATCAAACAGATACTTATGTACATTTACTTTGGTTCCCTTTTCTTCCTCCCTTCTCTTTTTATGTCACAGATAAACTAAAACTTGATCATTATTTTTCCCTTCCTTTGTCTCCAAAAATAATAATTATTTTGAAGTTAGTGAGTGTTCTTACCATGTACAAGTTTATATGTTTGTGACATATGGATAAACAGCCACAAACAATATACACTCTTGCTTGGTATGTTTTGCAAAAAATGACTTCATAATGCATGTCACCTTTTTGCAACTTGCTTTTTTTTTACCCAAAATTGTGATTTTAAGATTTGTTCATTTTGCTACATAGATCTCTAGTTCTTATATTTTTTTATCTTATTGCATTAAGTGAATAAACCTCATTTTATTTATACATTTATTCATTTTTTACTAAAGAGCTGTTCTCGCCTCTTTTTCATAATGACAAATCGCACTGTGATGAGCGTGTTCCCTTGTGCCCATCTGTGAGAACTTCTCTCAACAACGTAGTTTTAATTGACTTTGTGGATGGACTTACAGGGCAGTAAGGTGAGCTCCTTCAGCTCTACTATGAATTCCCAAAATGGTCTCCAGAGTACCAATTTGTATTCCCATCAGTAATACCTAAGAGTTCTCATTTCCTCCATATTCTCGCCAAACTTGTTATCAGGCCTTACTTTTTATAATTGGATGGGTGATAAATGGAATCTTTTTGTTTTAACTTCTTTTTCCCTGATTACTTCTTTTTTTTTAAAGATTTTATTTATTTATTCGACAGAGATAGAGACAGCCAGCGAGAGAGGGAACACAAGCAGGGGGAGTGGGAGAGGAAGAAGCAGGCTCATAGCAGAGGAGCCTGATGTGGGGCTCGATCCCATAACACCAGGATCACACCCTGAGTGGAAGGCAGACGCTTAACCTCTGTGCCACCCAGGCGCCCTTCCCTGATTACTTCTGAGATGTTTTTTGTTCATGAGTTTTCCCTTTGTGTATGGCCTTCATATTCTTTGACCATTTAGAAAAAGCCAGGTTTTTTTTTCTTTAAAAGAACTCATTTCTAATAACAACTAAAAATCTAATTGCCTAGAAATATATCTAACAAAAATGGGCAAATTTGTATGATGATATAAACTTTATTGGAAGACATTGAAGAAGTATCCTAAAGATCAGGAGAGCTACACATTGATCATGATGAGGAAGACACATATCTTGAAGATGTACAGTCTTCCTGAATCACTCGAAAATTGAATGTGTTTTCAGTCAATATTCCAACTGTTGTTTTTGAGGAACTTTATAAGCTGGTTCTAAAATGTTACCCATGACCGGGGTGCCTCGGTGGCTCTGCCTTCGACTCGGGTCATGATCCCTGTGTACTGAAGTCAGTCCCCACATTGGGCTCCTTGCTCAGTGGGGAGCCTGATTTTCCCTCCTCCCTGCTGCTCCCCCTACTTGTGTTCTCTCTCTCTCTCAAATAAATAAATAGAATCTTAAAATAAACAAATAAATAAAATTTTACCCATGAGCAAGTGCCCAAGAACAGAAAATATATCCCTGAAGAAAAAGAATAAGATAGGAGAACCCTATGAGATAGCAATGCTTATTAAAAGCTGTAGCAATTAAGAGTGGAGGTGCACCAATAGAACAGGGAAATGGGATAGAGGGACCCAAGTGAACCCTCACCCACATGGAAAATAGTCCATTCCAGAAGAGACACAGAAGATCACCAAGAAAATGAT
This sequence comes from Ursus americanus, assembly GCF_024610735.1. Classification (NCBI taxonomy): domain Eukaryota; kingdom Metazoa; phylum Chordata; class Mammalia; order Carnivora; family Ursidae; genus Ursus; species Ursus americanus. The sequence continues at coordinate 61,749,598 of NC_142139.1, forward strand.
GAGCTATTCAATGCATGATGCTAGGGCAACTGGTTTTCCATACAGAAAAAAACACAAAACTGTATATCCTTACCTTACAATTGCACTCAACTGTCCAATTCAAATTGATGGAAGAATTAAACATCAAGGGCAAAAATTAAAATTTTTTGAGAAATATATGGACTATTTCAAGAATGAAGAGAAATATTTTTGTTGACAAATCAAATATTATATGATATATATATTTTTAATACATCTTTCTCAGGGCATCTGGGTGCTCAGTCTGTTAAGTGCCTGACTCTTGATTTTGGCTCAGGTCATGATCTCAGGGTCGTGGGATCAAGACCCACATCAGGTTCGGTTGGTGCGGAGTCTGCTTGGGATTCTCTCTTGACCTCTCCCTCTGCACCCACCACCCTCCCCGCTCCTGCATTCTCATTCTCTCTCCAAATAAACAAACAAAATATTTTTAAAAATCAATTTTTCTCAATGATTTGAAATGCTTGCTTGTCACATATTCAATTTCCACATATTCATGCGCCTATTTCTGGACTCTATTTGTTCCTGCAGAGAACCACACATATTAACTACTCCTGTTTAATAATACAATTCAATTTCTTCTTTTAAGACTTTATTATTCTTTCTTGCTCACTTTTCTAATATAATTTAAGAATAATTTTGATAAGTTAAAAATGACCGTGCTAATTTTTGTTTGGTGTTACATTTAAATCCACACATTATTTTTGGAAAATGGGTTTGCTAATGTTATTATTGGAAAAAGAAAGCTTTGGTGTTTGTATATTTGAGTTATTTTATTAGTTCTGATAGTTTTTCAATTACTTGTCTTAGATTTCTTAGGAAGACAAATATATCATCCTTTATGTCTTTTCCTTAAATATGTAGTTTTACTGCTTTGTCTTGTTATATTACACAGGCTAAAATTTCCAAAACAAAGTTAAATAATACCAACGTTAGGCATGTCTCATTTATCTTGAATTTGACTGTTGGCTTTCAGTAGATATCTGGAAAGTTTTCCCTTCCCCTATGTTACAAGAAGCTTTTGCAGGAAAGTCACTGAATTCTGTTTAATGTCTTTCAAAATATCTATCAGGACAATTATCAACAATTACATTTCTATTTTGACTTGCTGATGTGACAGATTAATATTTTTCTTAATGTTGAATTTTCCTTTCACGATGAAATGAACTCTACTTAGTCACACTATATTACGTATCATATTTGACTCAAATCACTTTTCTAAAAATATTTTTGCTTCTATATTGATAAGCCAAATTTATCTATAGTTTTGTGTGTGACAACTTAGTTTTTAATAAAACTGAAAACTTTGTATGAAAATAATATGTACTCATTATAGCAACAAATTTAAATATAAATAAGTTCCAAAGAAGAAAATCTTCTATAATCCCAACACCCTGAGGAAAACCTCTGTTAATATTTTGGTGTATTTCGTCTTAGTCCTTTTTGGGCGTGGGGGAGGGGGCTTTTCCAAAGATGAAATCAGTGTGGAGCATGGTTGAAAATGGAATCTTTGGAATGGACTTAAATCCTGACTTTATGATTTATAAACTACACCATTATCATCAATATCCTTGATCTTTTGAAATCTCATTTTCCCAGGCAGTAAAATAATAATAACAGCCTCACGGGGAGAGAGGAAAGAAGCAGGAGATATAAATAAAGTCCTCGGTGCCTGGCTCAAATAGCCTCTAAATACATATTAGCTATGACCGGGCTGTACATACGCTTTTATATTCCTCTTATCACTGAATGCTACACCGTAGGCTTTTTTTATCATTCAAACTTACAATAAACACAATGTTTAAATTTCCCCCTACTGCATGTGTGTGCACACACATATGTATACAGCTTTATCTAATATTTGTGCATAAATTGCTGCCTACATTTCAGATTTTTCCCCCCTTGGTTTAGGTTCTCAGAAAGAAAACTATTTTGGGTCAGTACTGTGTGGAACTGTTTCAGGATTCCTGATCCAAACTGTCAAACTGCTTTCCAGAAAGACGATGACGATGTGGGCTTCCAGCAGCTGCATGGAAGAACGAGCCCCACCTGACTGCTGCAGGGGCCTCTGGCAGCCCAGAACCATCTCATTCCTCCCCGTGAGGACCTCATTCTGCCACCAGCAAATATCTTTGAGCACAGACCCTGGGCCATGCTGTGGGGTGGGTGCCAGACACGGAGTGGGAACAAGACAGCCCAGGTTCCCCCTCCAGAGTTCGCTTTCTAGTTGACAGGTGGCCGGGGAAGGGGAAGCCGGAGAGCAAATAAGTAAATGGCCAATCATTTCCAAAAGAGGTAAGCGCGGGGCAGAAAGTAGAGGACAGTATGATAGAATTACCGCTAGGTTATTCAGATGACGAGGAAAGACCTCTGCCAGGGGGTGACATTTTTAAATTGAGGCAGCAGCTCTGCAAAGGTTGGGAAGGGCAGTGGGAACAGCAGTGGGGAAGGCTCTGAGGAGGGCATGCCAAGGTGGTGGTGGCGGGGTGGGGGTCTGTGTGCTTGGAACAGGGCTAGCAGGGAGGCCAGGGAGGTGAAGGCAAAGAAGGGGGCGCAGAGGAAGAAGGAGTTGGGCTTTCTTTCAAAATGCCACATTAAAGTATTTTAAGCAAGGCTGTCTTACCTTTTAGAAAGATCACTGAGGCTGCTGTGTGGAGGAGATTGTGAAGTGCGAGCCTGAAAGCAGGGTCGCTAGGTAGGAGGCCACCCAGGAGGCACGGTGACAAGCAGTGGGACAGGGGTGTTGTCAGTGGAAGTGGGGGAAGGGCATAGAAACGGTGAGGTGCCAATGACAAGGTGAGGATGACTTTCAGATGTGGTGGGGAGGGGAGAGGAAAGAGATACCCCTCCAACCTCGTGAAGAACTAGAACCTTCTGCTGCACCCCTGCCCCCTGTTGTGGGGCATCTGCATTCAGACGTAGAACCCAGTATCCAGCAGGGATTGGACAGGTCCATTTGTAAACATTGAACGCGCTGAATAAACACACGGGAAAGTGGTACTTGATTTGCGAAGCCGATCTAAAGCCTTAGCTGGAGCCTGAACTTGAAAGTTGGTCTATGCCTTGTGGATGAAGCCCCCCCCCCCAACCCTGTGCCTGTGCGAAGCCCCAGGGCTGCTCAGTGGGGGGATGCCAGCTCTGCAGCAACTAGAACCAGGTTCTAGACCTGATGCAACCTCCAAAGGGCGGTGGACCCTGCACATTCCCTTGCCCTCTCCCGGCCTCTGTTTCCTCTTCTGGGAAGTGAGCTCTGAGAGCCTGGCAACCATGGTATTCACTGACCGTCAGCCATCCGAGGATGCCTGGCTCTCACATTTTTCTGATGACTCTTCCTGGGGCTCCCCCCACAACCCCCCAACCTCCACTGTGGGCACAGGGCTGGGCTGCTCTAGCTGCGGCTGCTATGGAGAAGTGGCTTTCCAAGAGTCACTCTCAGCTCTGAGAGGGGGGCCCCTGACTCAGGGTCCAATTCTTGGGCCCTTGGGGAACAGAACCCCACCATCTCACAGGGCTAAGAGAGCTCTGACTGCAGAACCGGGCTGTACTGGTGATAGGCAGGGTCTCCTGGGTGGCTGGAGCGGCCGGGCAAGGAGCATGGTCTTCAGGAGCTGGGTGGCGAGCTTCCGCCCTTACAAGGTGTCACTCATTCCCACAAGCCCAAGGAAAACTCTCTTTCAAATATGCTCTGAAAGCAGGTGAGGCACAGAGGAGCAAGGCATAAGCGCGACAGCAGGTTGGGCTCTAGAGGTGTCTGCAAGGTCCGGGTGTGCTTGGAGGCTGGGAGGTGCATGATCGTCATGGGTCACACAGCAATGGGAATGTACTTAGTGTCACTGAACTGTGCCCTTAAGATGATCAATTTTATATGATGTATATTTCACCATGTGTGTGCACGCACATACACACACACACACACATACACACACCAAAGTTCTTATTACTATGTAAGACAAAGCCTGTGATCCACACCATTCCCTTCTCCCTCCTGGTCTCCTCCCGCTTTCTCTGTGCCCACACTGCTCCCAGCACACTGGCTTCCCTCCTGGATGTTCAACAAGCCCACACACTCCCACCTTGGGGCATTTACACTCGTTCTTCCTCTGCCTGTGGCATCCTTCCCCAGACATTGCTGGCTCCTTCACCTCCTTCTGATTCTGCCCAAATGTCCCCTGAGTAACAGCAGGACCATCTCTGCCATCTGAAGATAACACAAGCCCCATCCACTCCCACCCCAGGCACTTCACTTGGATTTATTTTACTCCGTAGCCCCGATTGCCCCTTGACACTGTGTATTTACTAATTTGTTCAGTGTCCTCTCCCCCCCACCGGAAGAGGAGCCCCACGAGGGTAGGCCTTTGTTTTTGCCCATGGATGTAACTCCACGGCCTGCACGTAGTAGCCGTGCACAGATGTTTTTGAGTCAATGAATGGATGGCCCCTCTTCTAACATGGCGCCTGTCCTAACAACTATGGTGGCAATTGCACATGTCATCGAATGTGGTCTTTGCAGCAGCCTTGTGAGGTTCTGGAGGGGAGGGTGCTGAGCTTGGGGAGACGCAATGATGCATCAGGAATCCCACCCCCTCACTCTAGTTCTTGCCTTTTCTCTTCACCTCATGGCCAAGACCACTGCTGTCACTTTCCCCACCATAGCTGGAAGAGTAGGGATTATAAATCACAGTGAATGCATTTCAGCCACAGCTCTGAGTCTTCTTTGCAGGTCTGCACTCTGCTCATCTGGGAGCCACTCGGAGAGCTTCTGGCATCTTCTGTGTGCTGCACTCTACAGACTTTATAAACCACATGCTGATGATAGCTGCTTTATTAAACACACACTCCATGCTTTCACTTTCAATAGGCTCCCCTCCATAATTGCTAGAGAGAGAGAATGTCTCCCTCTGGGCATGCTGCTAGGGCAGTTTTTAGCCTCTTTTCCTTCCCCAAGAGGAGACCTAGTGTCTTGAAGGCCCAGAAGCATGGAGTGCTTCTCCCTGTCTCTTTTGCAGACCACACCTGAGATTTCCGGACCTCTGTTCCCTCTTCCCCTCGGGAAGGCTTCCAATGAGCCTCTTAGCTTCCTGAGGGTACAGAGGGTTTACATAAAATCTGCAAGCCTGGGAAATCTAGACCAATCTATCTTTATCCCCACCTGTTTCCTTCCTTCTGTGATTCCTTCCTCCTACCCTTTCTCTCTCCCTCCTCTCCTTCCCTCCCTCCCTCCTTCCAGAGTTACTGAGTGTGCTAAATACTTGTCATTTCTTTTCCCTTCCACACCCATTGAGTGTTCTGATTTTAGATCTTGGGACAAATGGAAAAAGATGAAGAATGTATAAGACCTACGAGATTATCTTTTCTCAAAAGACATCAATAAGCGTTTCTTGAGCAGATCAGGAAGACCCTGGGAAATGACAAAAGATCACCAGCAGCCCCACTTCTGCTCTCTGCTGCCCCACACAGGGAGAGGAGAGCGCCCCACACAGATGGCCAGCGCCCTCCCCGCGCTCTGTGGTCTGAGGTTGTCCACAGCAGTGTTTGTCAAAATTCTTTTCCTTTCTCACTGTGGCCATCAGTAAGAAATACTGTACATCTCTGAGCTGGGATGTACCCAGGCGCACAAAGGCACACACACCCCTGCCACCATGAAACAAAGGTTCATGAAACCTTTTTCACCCTTACTTCAAGCAATGCATTAGGATATTCTATAGTCTAGTCTACTTCATTTTTTTTCAAGTTTTAATTGTGGTAAAGTACACATAACATACAATTTACCATCTTAATTTTGAAGTGTGGAGTGCAGCGATGTTAAGTAGGTTCACATTGCTGTGGGACCAATTCCAGAGCTTTTTCATCTTGCGGTATTGAAACTCTATGTCCATTAAAGCACAACTCCCCATTCCCCCTCCACCAGCCCCCAGCAACCACCTCTCTACTTTGTGTCTTTATGAATTTGACTACTGCGGATTCTTCATGTAAGTGGAAGCATTCAGAATCTGTCCTTTCCTGACTGGCTCATTTCGTTTACCGTAAGGTTCTCAAGGTTAATCCAGGTTGTGGCATGTATTTGAATTTCCTTCCTTTTAAGGCTGAATAATATTCCATTGTATGAATATGCAACAATTTCCTTACCCGTTGTTTATCCCTTCAAACATGGCTACTATAAACAATGCCACTATGAACATGAATATGTAAACATTTCTTTGAGACCCCACGTTCAATTTTTGTGGGAAATACCTACATGTGCAATTGCTGCATCATAGGGTCTTTCTATTTTTAATTTTTGAGGAGCTGCCATTCTGTTCTCCAGAGTGGCTGCACCGCTTTTCATTCCCACCAACAGTGCGCAAGTGTTCCCCTTCTCCGCATCCTCGCCTACACGTGTTTTCTATTTTTTTTTGTTAGTAGCCATCCTAAAGGGTGGGAGGTGATATCTCATTGTGCTGTTGATTTTCATGTCCCCCAATGATTAGTAATGTTGAGCATCTTTAAATGTGGTTGGACATTTGTATATCTTCTTTGGGAAAATGTCTATTTAAATCCTTTGCCCATTTTTAAATCAGGTTGTTTTTTTAGTTGTTGAGTTGTAGGAGTTTGTCATATACTCTAGATATTAATCCCTTATCAGAAAGATGATTTGCAAATATTTTCTCCTATTCTCTGTTTATTTCATGTTTTTTTTCATTTTAATTTTTTTATTATATTATGTCAGTCACCATACAGTACATCTCTGGTTTCTGATGTAAAGTTCGATGATTCATTAGTTGCGTATAACACCCAGTGCACCATGCAATATGTGCCCTCCTTACTACCCATCACCAGTCTATCCCATTCCCCCACCCCCCTCCCCTCTGAAGCCCTCAGTTTATTTCATGTTTTAAAGGCTTGTGACAATCCACTGAATCGATTCTATGAACAACTAACGGGCCATGATTCCTCATTTGAAACCACTGCTCTGAAGAAAAGAGAGGTGAAGGAAGTGGCTCAGGTTGTCGATGTCCCACCAGCACCCTGCCTCTTACAACACAGCTGTGGAGAGTACAAGGTAGAAAGGAGTGTCAGGGCTAAAATTTTGTCCTTCTAAGGAAAAATTATATTTTAAATGCATACACTACTATTAGAAAAGACAAGGATCTGCAAATGAACGAGGTAAGAAGGAAAAGAATGAAGTCAAAGAAAATGGAAGGAAGGAGAAAACAAAATGCACAGATTAGGGCAACAGGAAACAAAGAAGCAACAGAGAGGAAAGTCATGTCGTGAGAAATATGCCAAGGTAAAAGGAGCAAGGGGAGAACCCATGAGTGCCAGGGACCTACTTGTTCTGGGCACTCTGTCAGGCCCTGGGGATGTGGTATTAAGCCACTGACAAGCTCCCTGAGTTCACATTATGTTCCAGCTTCCATTTAATCCTCACACCACACCACCCACCCCTGCCACCCCTCATAGGCAGCCACTTTATATATTTAAAAAAAGGGGGATGACCCAAGCAAATTTGCCTGCGACCCCTCAGCCAGGTGTGGGGTCAGGCCGGGCTGCAGACTGGGGCTTATCCACCTGCATTCCTCTGCTCTGGCCACCTCCACTGCCAGCCCACGGATGGATCTCTTCCTCGTGGTGCCTACTGGCAAGACAGCAAAACCCTGAAGACACACGCATGAGGCCTGTGGGTGTTCGTGGGGACCGCCGGACCCACAGGGGGCAAACGGGAAGGAGTCCCAGAAAAGACGCTTGATTCGGGAGTGGTGGGAGGATTCCAAAGGAGGCTGAAGCCATGTGTGACTGACCCTGGAATGGGAGGTGGCCAGGAACATGTGGGGCAGAGGTGAGGTCAGTGGGTCCCGATCCCTGTGCAGGCAGAGCGTCCTGGCTGTTGTGTTAGGTGCCATTTGGGGCCATAACAGATTCCTGGGCTCCCCACATGATTCAGAAAGTCTGAGGTGGGGCCAAGAATCTGTATTTTTAAAGCCCTCCCACCCAGTACCCCAGCCCTGTTGTGCACACACCAGAAAAGCTGCTGGGAGACAGTGGCGTAGGGGCTACTCGAGCCCAGAGGTGGGCAGATGGGAAGGTTGTAGGGGTTAGGAGGAGGGGGTTAGGCCGAGAAGGTCCACAGGGCAGGGCAGCCAGGAGTGTATCTGCTCAGCCTTGCTTCCCCCCCCACCCCCGCACCTCCCCCCCACTCAGAGCTCAGAATTCAGAAAGGTCCCTCACTCTGCTCTTCAGACCTGCTCTTCAACTTACAAGAACTAGGGACACCCTGAGGGAGGCCACTGCAGGTCTCTTACCTGTGGCACCTGGACACCTTTGTCCCGATATTTAGTTCTGCTTACAACTATGGCTTAAGAGTGAGACTGAGACATGAATGCATCCTTCACAGAAGAACAACTGGCTTTTCTTCTTTTCTTTTCTTTTCTTTTCTTTTCTTTTCTTTTCTTTTCTTTTCTTTTCTTTTCTTTTCTTTTCTTTTCTTTTTTTTCTCTTTTCTTTTCTCTTTTCTTTTCTTTTCTTTTCTCTTTTCTTTTTTCTTTTCTTTTCTTTTATCTTCTCTTCCCTTTTCTTTCTTTCTTTCTTTCTTTCTTTCTTTCTTTCTTTCTTTCTTTCTTTCTTTCTTTCTTTCTTTCTTCTTTCTTTCTTTTGACAACTGGCTTTTCTCAAAGTGAACTGAGCAGTGATGGGAGAACCCTGTGGACAGACTGTGGCCCTATTATTTAATTGTGCTTTTCAGTTGAGCTGGAATGACCCCTTGAGTCAGCAATTAGCAGCACACGGGGAAGGTGATCAGGGACAGAGAACGTGTTCAGACCCTATTCATGTAAAGAGAGGATTTTCCTTAAAATCCCTGAGCTGCTGAAACAAAATGGTCCCTTGTACCAGATGGGAAAAGTCCAGATAGCTCAACAGACCAGCTGTCATTATAGGTTTCATCAGGTTCAATATAGTAAAATGTCATAGTCATTATGACCAATAAAAAAAAAATCCTAAGGGCGCCTGGGTGGTGAAGTCGGTTAAGTGTCCAACTCTTGATTTTGGCTTGGGTCATGATCTCAGGGTTGTGAGATCGAGCCCCACATCAGGCTCTGTGCTCAGCAGGGAGTTTGCTTGAGATTCTCTCTCTCCTTCTGCCCCTCCCCCCACTTGCACTCTCTACGTGAATAAATACATATGTAAATACACGAATAAAATCTTTTTAAAAATCCTAAATATTTCCCTCACAAAACACCAGTGGGTTAAACACCCTCGAAGGCATAGGCTTCTCTGAGACCCGGCTTGGCTGGCTGGTGGGTTGTGCTGTTTACCCAAAGTCTTGCTCTCACACGGCCTCCACATACAACATAAGATATGTGGTCTGCCAACTGACCAAGTTTAAATAACATGGAATTTAATAAATGCTCCCAACCTGTTTCAAGCATGTCCTACCTCTTTCTGAGTATTCAGAAGGCACTTTAGCACCTTATAATGCCTACAGGGTGCCCCTGGGTCATTCAGTATCCATTTAGCAACCCATGGCACGGTCTCCGGGCAGTCACCTCCCCTCTCTGCTTCCCCCTCCTCATCCATATGACGAGGACTTTATTTTTTTTTTTAAAGATTTTGTTTATTTGTTCAACAGAGATAGAGACAGCCAGCGAGAGAGGGAACACAAGCAGGGGGAGTGGGAGAGGAAGAAGCAGGCTCATAGTGGAGGAGCCTGATGTGGGGCTCGATCCCGTAACGCCAGGATCACGCCCTGAGCCGAAGGCAGACACTTAACTGCTGTGCCACCCAGGCGCCCCATGACGAGGACTTTAGAAGGATGATCACCGCTCAGCCCTCAGCCCTAGTGTGTGGTGGGCCCGCAATCCCACTGCACATTTCTGGAGGGGCAGAGGAACAGGGGGTCCTGGGGGGAACCCGGGCTCTGCTGAGGGCTCCTGAGAACGAGTACGAAATACAGAGATGGCCCAGCCCCTGAATTCTCATTGCCCAAAAGCGCCCAGGGCAGTGACTCAGAGATCCCACTGGAAATGGTTCTCCTGGTTTCTCTTCCTTGCTCAACTCCCGCTACCCTCATCACGGTCCATGAATCACAGTGTCTTCATTTCTGCTGCCTTCTGGCTTGCTCCCCTGCTTTGGGCAGCTCCACTGCCCAACCTGTTGTCACTCATTCTAAGATTCGGAGTCCTGGTTCCTAAACCAGCCACACAGTGTCATCAGCAGCCTCAGCCAGGTCCAGGGTGTGGACGTCAGAGCTAGTCCAGGAGGTGGGTGTGGAGGCGAAGGATGAGGTAGGTTGTGATAAAACACAAAAAGAAATATTCTCCCGAGGGCCAAAAAATGTTGAGAGAAACTCACTTCAGACTTCCTTGAGTAAATAATTTTTTAGAAAAGCAATCATGTTATGTTGCCCAGAAAAACCTTGAAAGTGAATAATCTGGATTCATTTGTAAGATAAGGCAAAGACAAAGAAAGCCAAAAATGCTTTTATGAAGGGAAGTTCCTGAATGGCTGTATATTAAATAAGATGAAATATGTAAAGTACTTAGAATAGTACCTTACCACATAGTGAGCACTAAATAAATGTCAGTTACTATTATTATTATTATTATTAATATTATAGCATGGCACAATAATAGTAGTGACTCTAAGCCAGCAAGAAATCATCATATTTATTTATTTAGAAGTCTGTGTGATTTGGGACAAGATTTTTTTCTTTTTAAGAGAGCATGAGCAGGGGCAGGGGAGGGGCAAAGAGAGAGAGAGAGAGAGAGAATCTTAAGCAGGCTCCATGCCCAGCACAAGCCCCACGTGGGGCTCAATCTCACGACCCTGAGATCATGAATCAAGAGTCAGATGCTTAACCAAGCCAACCAGGCACCCCTAGGAAGAGATTTTTAAATCTCTCTGAGCCTCAAAGATTGCTTTATCTATACAATGGGGCCATCTATACAATGGGGTTTCCCACTTGCCTTAAAGGACCAAATTAAATCATTAATTAATTTGTAAACCTTAAAGTACCATAGAAAAACCTCTGTTGAGACCATAGTTTCAAAGCCCAAAAGTTCAGAACCATTAGTCTTCAGACTCTCCATATTGCTGTTGGATAACTGACGTGTTGGCAGGCTGACTTCAGTGCAGTGTTTAGAATGAGGATTTCGTGTGAATGATCTTGATTACACCATGTTAAGAAATGACAATAGGTTCTGGAAAAGAGCTAAAGAACACCCAACATGATTTTCTTGGGTGTCGTTCCTTGGATCTGATAGAAGAACGAGTCTTCGTTTAAGACTTAGTCCAGGCATGGCCAGCTCTGGGGGGCCTTTCCTGGCACGCTGTCCTGTCATCCCTCCCCTGTGCACACAGCACTCCTTACAACACCCACCACGGTATATCTGGCCCTTAGTTTAATGCCCGCCTTCTAAATCAGACTCCTTGTGAGTGCCTCAAGGGAAGGGAATGTTTTTTTTTCAATCTTTGTATCTTCAGGGCCATTCTTAGTATTTGGAACATATGAGATATGCACTAAATCTTTCTCTTGTTTTGAATGAATGGATGAATTAATTAATTAATCAGAGAAACCCAGACATCAGAAAATGCCTTTTTATCCATCCCCCATCCAGTACTTCATTACCATGAAGAGCAAACAGTTTAATTTACCAGGACAATGATAGAACGGTGTCATTTATTACCAAAGCCAGTGTTATTTTTAAATACCGATTATTGATCATTAACCAACACTTTGGGATCAAGAAGGCACACTGATCTAATGTTTAATGTTGTATTACATCTAAGACGCCCAAAATTAAATTATAATTTCCTTTCTTTTATTGCATAATTGTTTCCCATATTTCAGGAAGTCTCCCCATCACTTCTTTTTTTTAAATTGAAGTCTAGTTGACACAACAATGTTACATTAGTTCCAGGTGTACAATGTACTGATTCGACAACGCTATGTGTTCTGCGCTCACGAAAAGTGTAGCTACCGTCTGTCACCACGCAACACTTACAACATCATTGAGGAAGTCTTTCCCCTTTAAGGGCTGCCAGTTTTCAGTAATAATAAGTGGCTAATCTAGCAGAGATTCCCAGAGGAAGCAAGGAGAGTGAAATGGAATTATGCCCACCTTCTTTGCCTCCAGGTATGTACTGGAGTTTAAGGAGATTTAGCACAGGAATACTAAGAGAAAGGAAATCAAACACATTTAGGAAACCAGAGTCACTTACTGGTGCCAAATATTTTGTTGTTAATAAAAACATCTGTTTGAAAAAGGCCCAGTTATATTCAGGGAATCATGAGCCAAAATCTCCCACCCGTTGGGTTGAACTGTCAGATTTGGTCTCTTGAATTTCAAAGTTTCTTCACCTCCTTAAGCCTTGAGCGGCAACATTTCAGTTTGATAAACACAGCATCTCCTATGGTTAATGTTTGTAGCAGGAAAGAACAATTAACCAACCACAAATATTTCTGTATCAGCCTGACTCCCTGGAGAAAAATGCAAGGCTTTAAAAAATGCCAAAATATTTCCTTTAGTTAAGCACTGGGGATGGCCACAATCATAGCAGAATCTCTCTCTTTAATACATAGCAATTCACTTTGGTTAAAGAACTAAAAATAGAAACAATTCTCTTAACCATAAGGCACTTTAGCATAATGGGTATGCATATACAGACTTGCTTGGTGAAACAGACATGGGTTCAAATCCAAGGGTCCCCACATGCTAGCTGTATGCCCTTAGAAGTATTTCTGAGCCTCAGTTTTCTCATCCTTAAAATGGGGATGATATGTTCTCCATCACATGACTGGACCTCTGTATATAGACACAGATCTTTAGGATTCTTTCATTTTAATCCCAGCCTCCCAAAAGGAGCTGTGGGGAGCGTGTGGGGTGGGAGTGTGTGTGTGTGTGTGTGTGTGTGTGTGTGTGTGTGAGAGAGAGAGAGAGAGATCAGATGTCTTTTAAAACAATTTTGGGGTCACAGCCTTCTTTGAGAATCTGGTGAATACAGATTTTCCTCAGAAAATACACTTTCGTACACACATGTGCCCAGTTTCGGCACCCTTCCCTCTAAAAGCCCCCACAGCAATTCGCAGACCTCTGATTAAGAACCTTGGGACAGATGAGACCAAAGACTTGGGTTTTATTTCTTAACTTTTTAAAAGACTTATTTATTTATTTGAGAGAGAGAGAGTTGGGGGGGCACAGGAAGAGGGAAAGAAGCAGACTCCCTGCTGAGCACAGAGTTCCCAAGAGGAGGCTCGATCTCACGACCTTGAGATCATGACCTGATCCGAAATCAAGAGTCCAACGCTTAAGCGACTGAGCCAGCCAGGCACCCCGGTTTTGTTTCTTCATGAGTCACGTCATTTCACAGACAGGAAACCTGTTCTCTGGCCAAAGACCACGTTGGTCTCCGTGGCTGACAAATAGGGTTGCCGACCACAAGGAGCTGGATGGGAGAGGATGAAGCACTCAGGCCACCATCACCATGACGTAAAATGCAGTTCAAAGTCCACCCGACTCCACCCTCAAAATGAGCATTTCGGCTCTGGGTAATTGGCGTTCCTTGGAGGGATTAGGAAAGAATAGCCTTCAGCTGCGTCATGGGGCTCAGCATGGCTTTGCAAACTACATGTTATTTTGTTTTTAATCATAGCCCTCTATAATGTGGAAGAAGAAGAAGAAGAAGAAGAAGAAGAAGAAGAAGAAGAAGAAGAAGAAGCAGCAGCAGCAGCAGCAAACCAAATGTCCAGTTGAAATGGTGAAGTAGAGTTAACACGATGAAATGTTACATAGCCACAAAAATGATCATCGTGAAGACATGTTGCCACGGAAAAGATGCTTATGTTATGATGCAAAAAAGGAAGGAAGGAAGAAAAGCAGAATCCAAACTGTTATGCTCCTTATGTTTCCAGCTATTAAAAACTGTATCACATGAACAAGATAAGTAGCTCTTGGAGAAAAATGTGAGGTTAGTAGAATTATTGATGATTTGTATCTGTTTTCAAATTTTTGGGGTATTATCTAATGTTTACAGTTGTCAAGTAAGGAGAGAAATGATAAATCTGTACAAAATCAGCCTGTTCTTCCAAATGACCGTGGCCTTGTCCTGCCTCCCAGCAGTGGCTCGTTCTGGGGTTTCCCTTCTGAGCAGGGTGAGACGGTGGGCAGGCAGGGCAGACCAGGTCAGAGTTCCCCCAGACTCCCCCCCCAAACACAAAACCAAGCCTGCCACTGAAAGAGCAGTGAGAACACATTCATTGCTACCACCCTCCATCACCACCCTCCACGGTTTAGGTCCTCGGCATCCGAGCTAGCCAATGGGGAGACAGGTTCATTCAAACAGCCTGAGGACATTCGTGACTAAACCCATGTGAGCCTCTGGTGTTCTGATTCATGCCATGCACAGGTGGGCTGACCCACAGAGTCCGAGGTAAATGACTTGTCTGATGCCTGCTGGCGCTGGAAACAGACATGGGGACCCCATGGGTGCTGGGAGGTTGGCTGCTCTCACAACAGACCTGAAAAGACAATTCCGGAAAAGCTTCCTGGGGACACCTGGGTGGCTCAGTGGGTTAAGCATCTGCCTTCAGCTCAGGTCATGATCCCAGGATCCTGAGATCAAGTCTTGCATCAGTCTCCCTGCTCATCGTGGAGTCTGCTTCTCCCTCTGCCTCTATCCCTTCACTGCAACTCCCCTCCCCAGCTTGTGCTCTCGTTCTCTCTCTCCAATAAATAAAGAAAAGCTTTAAAAAAAGAAAAGAAAGAAAAGAAAAGGAAAGAAAGAAAAGCTTCCCGAAGTGCAGCTTGCTGAAGGGGTAGCAGCTCCAGCCATCAGGAGGCCACTCGACCTTCTTAAAGGTCACGGTCAGCACACTACTCATCAATACCAAGCCTCCCAAGTAAAGGCAGCACGTGCTTTGGCTCACTGCTCCCAGGCCAAGTGCCAGCTGCCTCCCTGTCCTGTAGGTGCCCGCAGTTGGGGGACGTGAGCAGTGGGAGCATTGCCCCCACGCTGCACACCCAGCATTTCCTTCTCAAAGCCCTCAGCTGGTCTCTTGGGCCCTGAGAAACCCGTCCTCCTAAACTCCTCCATTGTGGCTCTCCTGGCCCCTGGATCAATGAGTGGCTCCCTCATCAGATGGCCCCAAAGCGTGTGGCAGGACCTCAGGGACAGCCTGGTCACAGACAGATTGGGGTGAGGAGGATGGTTGTACATGTCTGACTTTGGCCACTCTCATGCGTGTCCTCAGGGCCTATCCCCAAGGGCGGACAGATGTGGGGAGCAACAGAGAAAAGAACAAGATGTCAAGGAGGCTTGAGCTGCTGGGTAGACGCAGGTGATGCTGATCCAGAGAGGGAAAAGCCAAGTTGGCAGGTGCTGACCCAGCCTACAGGACAAGACAGGCATTCTCTGGAGAGCCATTTCTTCAGGCAAGCTGGTGCTAGATGCCTCCTCAGCCAGAGGTTTCCCGGATGCTAAGCGAGCGCCACCCTTTGCTCCTCCTTCCTTGGCTGTCCATTTCTGCTTTGTTGCTGCGTGTGGTACTGCAAGCTGCGATTTCACAGCATGTGTTTGCCCTGACACGGGGGCTAAGCCTCTCCTGTCCTTACTGTAGGCCTGGGTCAGGGCTCTGCTCATAATGGGCAGCTGAGAGACCGAATAATGAAGAGCTAAGAGCCCTGGTTTTGGAGTCACACAGACCTGAGTCTGCATCTGGGCTCTGGCCTTCCAACCCCCCAGGCCTTTGGTGAGTTCCTGATGACATCGCGGGGCTTTTTGCGGGAATTAAGTGAGATCATGGTGCAAAGCATGTGACACACTTCTTAGCACCCAAGTACTGGCAGCTTTTCCACATTCAACCCATATGCATGATGTGCCAAATAGACCAGCAAAAGGTTGACTGGAAGGAATGCTCAGAGCCCACTTAGCCTACCGCCTAATTTGGCAGAGTCAGAACCTGAAGCCCAGAGAGAGGAAGTCCCCCAGCCAAGATTGCGAGACCAGAGTCTGTTGTAGAAACACAGTCCCAGGGACAGAGCTAGCTTGGTACAGGCTGGCACTCTTGGCCATGCTCTTCTCATCTCTCCTGGTTTCTTCCCCTTCTTGGTCTCAGGCTCTTCCTCCAGTCATAATTTGAGGTCACCCTACTGTCTTACTTAAGTCATCTGCACCCCCCAAAGCCTGGTTGAGCCCCTTGCAGCTTTATCTTCTCATGAACCCTTGTACTCCCTCCCCAAACTCTCAAGTCTGCCCACTGGAATTCCCTGATTGGATACTTCTAGATCCCAAGTCCTGGCTGGCCCCCTGAACTGGATCCTTTATTTTCACTGGAGTCACCAGGCTTCTGTCCCTTTAAAGTTTCTTTAGAGTATTGATTTCCCTTCCTCTGATTGCTCCCAGTAGACGAAACGTGGGTACTGTCTTCCCCTCCAATCAGGGCAACTTGCCCTCCTCAGAGGCAGTGACAGGCCCCACCTTAGCAAGATCCATCAGTGCTCACCTGCATGTCAACAACCTCTTGGTGGTCTAGGCCACACTCAACAGATCTCGGATCATTCCTGGGGGCAGGGTGGTCTGCTTTCTTCTCTCTAAATTCCTGTGTCCATTCCTCCCACAGCTGGAACTGGTTGGCAAGACATCCTTCCTCCCTCCGCCGGCCTCAATTCTCTTCCCCTTGTTCTTCCCGATCCATTGGCACTCTCACAGCTCCCAAGTTTGTAGACACAGTTGGAAGTTTGGAAGAGTACATCTGTACTCTGTGTTGGGAAAAAAAAAATCAAAGCCACAAGTCCACTGTTCTTGCTTAGTCATGGTTTTTGTCAGCAGGTAGAGCAGACATGTGTTTTTTGAGATGTGAATGGATTTTTTTCTTCTTCTGTTCGCTTATTTTGTTCCTCACCCATGTTGAAGCCATTGCCACAGGGAAATAAAGTAGAAACAAGAGAAGTCTCTTGGCTCAGATTGAGAGAAATGCGAGGAGTTAGTCTGGGCAGACAGGAGCCCAGGGGGTCTCAGTGAGAGTCCCTCAGGGCAGAGTGGCATGGGAGTGGTGTCATGACTCCCCCACCCCATGATGTGGCACAGAAGTCCTGGGGGAAGGCTTGACCTGGGTCAGAGGCTGGCACGAGACATCCCAGCAGCAACCTGTGTGGATTGCTGATGAAGACCAGATGGGCTGCCCCAAAGTCCTAAACCCCATGAGCCCCACCCCAGAACTGGGACTCAACCCTGGAGAAAGGGGGAGAGTGCTGAGCTCACTGAGGTTGTTACCCAATACCCAGCATGAATCAAGATGCTCAGACTAGACATTCTATTTTTGCACGCCGAGTGTGGACCGAGATTCATATTCACCTCTCATGGATCTACTCTGTCATGACTTCCCTGAGGCTTCCAGATGTTCTTCCAGAGGCTAAGACCACCTTCATAATAAACTACCTTAACCCACTCTTCTACCTTCTATGAAGCTGGTGTCCTTGTCAACAGTTTCAAAGATTTCCCCTTAGCCTCTTTGTTCTCACAAAGAGCACATTCTTTTTTTTTTTTTTAATGAATGATAAATGAGCCAAATACATATTTCTGAGTGTGACCTTGGGAAGGTAAAAGAAAATAAAGCCAAGGGACAAATTCAACAGTGCGTTGTTTACTCTTTAGGTTTGCAAAGGGGTCATGGGAGAGCTTCAATGTGGTTTCGCAGCTGTCTTAGAGAGACACCCTACTGGGTGGCCAAGTAGAGTGAGGAGCTAGAAGGTCTGGCCTGAGGGTCAGGTGGGTCTCTGCTTATCTGTGTGACTACAGAAAAGGGAACTGGGGATACAACCGGGTGGTGCACCTGGGGAAGAGGGCAGAGAGCTGTGTTCACCTGGCATGAAGCTTGAGGCCGTTGCTACGCTAGCCCCCTGCTGGTCTCAGTGACAGAAGCAGTCAGCCATGCTTGCTGGCCCAGCCACAGGAAGGCTCTCGGAGGCTAAGACCTTGAGATTGGAACTTCAAGGATGCCCAGGAGCTCTCTTTGGGGAGATGGGCATTTCAAACAGAGAAGAAGGCTCAGCACAAGCTCTGAGGTGTGATGGGCAAAAGGAGTTGTTGGGGACAGGACTACTGGGCCCCACACACCTGAAGAAGGATGACGGGAGGGTAACTGGGAGGGGAGACCAGCTGTCTGGTCCCTCGAGGCCTGGGCTTTGTTCTCAGGCACTGAGGAGTCAATGGAGATTTTTACCCTGGGGGTGATAGGGCTGTATCTGAGCTTCAGACACACCTTGCCAGCCACACAGAGGACGGACTGCAGTGTGGGTCAGGGCAGGCAGAGACAGGAGCTCTAAGGATGTGGCAGTCGTCCAGTCTACAGGCAGGAAGGGCCTGAACTAAAGTGGTGGAGATCCGGGGACAAATCTGAGAAAGGAGGGGACAGATGTTACCACAGTGTTGACTTCACTCAGGGAAACTGGTAAGTGTTCTAGCTCGCCCTCTGGCTTTTGCTAAGACTCCCACTTTCCCCACGCTTTAGGTTTCTTCTGTGGGGAACAAAGCCTCCTCCTTGAGATGCCAGGGGACTTAGTCACCCAGCAGGGCAGTGAAAGACCAGGCAGGGATCCTGAGGCTTTCAGACCCCGCCTCTTCAGTGTGGAGTCAGGCAAGGAAGGCGACCCCCAGGGAAAGAGCCAGACCTGGAGCCTTCTTCATCTCCTTCCTCTACTGCTCTGTGGCCCCTCCTGTGACACCAAACCCCTGCGACCCTGTGGCCCTGTGGAACTGCCGGCCACCGACACACCAGTCTGGGCTCTGAGGTGAGGGGAGTAGGACAGGGATGCTCCCTCCCTTCTCAGGATCTGCTCAGACATTTCTTGCCATTTGGCAGGAGAAAACTTTGTATGATGAAAAGAATGAGCGAGAACTTAAGGGAAGATGATACTTGAGCAACTGAATTTCTACTAAATGGATGAAACTTGGGAATCTCTTTATGGGGCAGACTTTATTCCTTCACTTTGTTGCAATGGCATTTGTGATGGTGCTTTTGTGGTGTTTTGTTGTTGGTGGTAGGTATGTGCACGTTGCCTCTGTGTGTGTGTGCTTGCACGTGTCTGTGCATGTGTGTGTCTGTGTGTGTCTGTGTTCACGTGTGTGCATGGGCCTGGGTATCTGTGTGTGTCTGTGTGTGTGAGAGACAGAGAACATATCCTGCATCAATAACCTCCATCCCTGAAGAGATTTTCTTTTTGCCTTTCTATTTATAAAATCCTTAAAACAGGGTCCAAAATGGACAGCTCCCCCAAACACCATATACCAGAAAGCTCTAGGATATCTGCTAAAACCACAAGCACTCCCTTCTCAGGCTGAATCTCACGGGGGTGGGAAATGCAGGACACCCTCAGTCACTCAGGCTGACCTCCAACAGCAAACCACCACATTGGAGACATTTCCGCAGCAAGGAGCTGAAAGTATGTAACCATGAAGATTCAAAGAAAATCTTAAATATCAAACGTATGACACCATTATATATGGACAAAACCAGCTCCCAAGGGCCCATAGTTCTTCCTCACTCTGTTCATGCCTTTTCTTCATTCAGTTGTCAAGGGGCTTCCCGATCAACAGGAAAAGAAGGACCTAACACGGAGGCGTCAATTTGCTTACGTGTGGGCTGTCTCCCTGTGGCAGGTTGGACAACACACAAATGAGTCAGAGGAGGGGAATGAATGGGGAAGAGGGTGGAGTGCACACACTAAGAGGGGCTTTCTGTGCAGGCAGCAATTAGAGGAAGCTGATTTGAAAGCAGAAGGCTCCAAGCCCACCGGGATGAATGTCAAGTGTCATTTGGCAGGAATGGAGTGAATGTGGCATTGCACTCACTGCACGCCACACTCACCCTCACCCTCACCAAGGGGCCTCCTGAGGAAGCTTTTCAACCCTTTTCCTATGCCACGAAGGAGTGTGACCTTTCTGTGAGGAAACTATCATTCAAGCCAATAAGATCTTTCTAAAGGCCAGGGTCCTGGCAAGACATCAATCACAGGGCCTGTCCCCTGTGATGTCTGAGGCAGAAACCCCTCTGGGGTGTTATTTTCCCTTCCTATTTGCTGGTTCTCAGAGGGCCACTTGTCTTGGTTGACAGGGTGGAGCAAAGGAACCTGGGAAGCTTTATTTGACCAGGAAGACAGGGTGAGAGCTGGCTCTTTCCTCTGACAGCCCAGGAGGCAAGCAGCTTCAGCTAAGATAAGGCTCTGGCAGAAACATGGGTACAAGGGGCACCCCACTTTACCTCCTTCACACCTGGGATAGAGCCACCAGGCCTGGTTGTCAAGACATATGGGAGCAGGAGTCACCCTGTCCATCTCAGCCTCAGACGGTTGCCAACAACGAACACTCCGTACTTCACTGAGACCTGGTTCCCTTGAGGAAACATCTCAGCTTTGTACATCTAGCTGACACTGGTGGCAAAGGCCTCCCAGGAGTGATTCTTAGAGCAGGAAGAGAATCCCATGTTGTTCCATGTTCCCATGACATGGGAAAGCCATGTTCACCCCTTGGCAGTTAATCCTTTCCATGCCAGCAGTCCCAACCCCTCCTGAATGTTGAAATCTGATGAAAGCCAGAAATGATCTTTGCAGCTGGTTGCCCATGTCTTCCACAAAAGCTTGCATGCAAGTTTTTTTTTTAAAGATTTTATTTATTTATTTGAGAGCACAAGTGAGCACAAGCAGGCAGAGTGGCAGAAGGAGAAGCAGATTCCCCGCAAAGCAGGGAGCCCTATGTGGGGCTCAATCCTAGGACCTTGGGAACATGACCTGAGCCGAAGGAAGACGCTTAACCGACTGAGCCACTCAGGTGCCCTGCTTGCGTGCAAGTTTAAGAAGGTCACAAACTCCAGGAAACTCATCAGGGGTCTGTGGTCTCCAAAAGTTAGGTCACCCGCAGCAGGAACTGGTGCAGCGGCATGACCCTTGTAAGGAGAGGGTCTCTACTGAGGATCACGCACACCCCTCCTGCCACCAAGCACACAGCAGGATCCCCTGGGTGCCTAGGGCTCCTTTGCAAGGCTCAGGACTGAGGAAATCCCAGGAGGCAGGCTATTCTCCACTTGTCCCTGCTTTGCAAAGCCAGATGCAGACAGGATGCTGATCTGTGGTTCGAAACTGAGATATTCTGCTTCTCATCAGCAGTGTGCCGGGGCCAACTTGTACAGGTTTGTAGGGGTCCACTGTTAAATTTGGGAGAATTTTGGGAACCATTTGTTAAGCACATCACTATTCAAAATTAATCCATACAAAATTAAAATTTTATAAAATCAAAATTAAATTATATAAAGTACAATTAAGTGAATTCTATTAAAAATGAAGGCAATAAGCACTCAAATGTCATCATTCCCTAGTTACTTCACTACATTTCACCGTTATCTCTGCTCTTGAGGTTGTTTACTTCAGTTGTATCTGTGCGGTGGAAATGCTATCTCATGGTGCATCACTGCGTGTCTCTTCCCAGCCCCGTGTGCAGCCAGGCCACATGGACAGCGTGAAGTTGGCTACCTAGGAGTGTTTACACCACAGGAATAGGCAAGGGCTTCACACCTGGGGCCAATTTGCCTTGTTGTTGGTTTTTGGGACTTACTACAGTGATGGAGAAAATGTTAATAATGTAGGTTCAACTTTAAAATGTGTCCTATTTATAGCTGTGAATAGCTCAAAAAAACGAACAAGGTTTTTTTGAGTAATTAAAAACTATTAGCCAATTTAGCAAAGAAGCCAGTGACATCACTGCCTATGGAGTGTAGTGCGATACGTCATTGTCACTCTGGTCTTCTTAACATAAATGAAGATATCAACGATGTCCATGTCACCCCTATACTTGTGTGTCAATTGCAGCTATAGCTTGACCATGGACACAAGAATTTGGCAGAAGTCAACAAAAGCACTCCATGGAGAATCGATGCCTCCATGGTATGTATCTATAATAAAGAATATTGCATATTTTGTTATTATTTGTAAATTATGTGTTACGTATTCTTTATACCAGTACAATTTGTAATAAACTTAAATGTTTACATATGTGACATTTGTTTTCTGGAAAGCTGGTTATTAAACATTTACCAACGTTACCAAAATACCACTGCTTTCAGTCTAGAAGGTACTTATCTTAACTTAACCTCCCCCCACCCCCAGTTCACTGACAGCTGCCAGGGAGTCCATCAGACAGACAGACGGATACCACAACATGGAAATTATTCCTTTCCACATAAATGCATAGGGGAAAGAAATGTGAGCCTTTCCCATAAAGCCACCCAAACAAAATCATGAAATGGATTATTACTTTTGATCCCATCTCCAAACACAATACTTAAAGAAAAATAATAAATTTCCTTGGGGGCACCTGGGTGGCTCAGTTGGTTAAGCAACCGACTCTTGACTTCGACTCAGGTCATGATCTCAGGGTCGTGAGATCAAGCCCCACGTCCGCCGCACATTGCACATGGAGGCTCCTTAAGATTCTCTCTCCCTCCTCCTCTGCCCCTTCCCCACCCAACCCCTCCCCAACTGTGAGCATGTTCTCTAAATAAATAAATGTTTCTTTTTAAAAATCTGATTCTACTATTGAAATTGCAGGAATAAAGGGAATCTTAACATGAAATAACTACACATAATCTTTGTAACGACACAAGGTGGAATACCTAAAAACAGGCAGTGAACAAGCTGTTTACGTGCCTATAATAGACTCACAGCTGAGCATTTCACCATAGGCTGGCCCCCTTGGTAAAACTAACAAACAAGGAATTAGTCTATGTTTTGTACACAGAAAGGAAACGAATTCTTAACCGAACACCCACACCACGGACCGAGCTCTTTCAAAAATGCTGTTCTGTTTTTGTTTATTTATCTGTTTATTCATTTTCTGGGACTTCCAAAAAGATTTGAAGCCACTTGTAAAAGCAAACATGAAACAAATAGGAGAGAATGAAGAAAAGATGAAGAAATCAAGACCAAAGGGTAAATTAGGGCAGAGAAACCAATTTGAGGGTAAAGCCGGTTACACAGAAATACAGACCAGGAGATGGGGCTACCCAATTGCTAGTGGTTAGATGCAAATTAGACTAAGTGTCCTGGCGTCCAAAGCACAGAGTGGGAAATTATCAGTTTGAAGAGTCAGAGTCTTTAGGACATCCGTTGCTCCAGAACAGCACAGATATCTCAGGTCTGGAGCCTGACAGTAATTCTCCTGCCACTTAGGGTGGTCTTGAGTGGAACAGCGGACAGCGGTCCAGTGGCATCACAGTAACGATGGCACGGTGAGTTCCCTATGTTATTTCTTACAGCAGCCTTCAGCTCAAGCCTAGGATGAGCTGCCTTCACCAGGAAAGGGTGCCCGAGCCTGATTCTGGAATGCAATCCTTTGAACACCCCAAGCATCAAGATCCAGGCACACAGCGAGCAGACCAACTAGCTGGATGGCGGGGAGGGAGAGGGAGGGTGGCACACCCAAAATATCTGGACTCATTTTTTCCAGTCCTATTAAAAGCATTTCCTCTTTGAGAAACATAACAAAACCGTGGTCTCCCTTTTGAGACCTCAAAATAAATATTGTACATAAAAACAAATTTGAAAAGTTACAATGTGAAATGTGCCTTTTGCAAATTACAGGGACTCCTCTGATGATTCTCAGGTGGAGAACTGAATAGAATCTAGGTGGAAGTGTTGTATACTTTTCAGTTTCAACTCACCTAAGAATTAGGGCTTTGGGGTTTAATTCTTATAACCCTGTGATGTGCTGTTACCAAGAAATAAAGAAGTAAGACTCCAGGTTAAAAGTAACCTACTTGAGTTATGTCAGAATAGAGTGAGGTCAAGCTACTGTTATTTCACAAGGACATTTAGTGAGTTGCTCAAGGTCACACAGTCAGGAAGCAGCAGGGCTACACCTTGAACTCAAGCCCTCTGGTCCACAGGCCAGCTATCCAACCTCTATGCTAGAGAACTTCTAAGCCATAGCTGCTTTGTCGTACTCCTATGCCCACGTTCTTTCTAATTCCTGGGATCCACAACACACTGAGAGATAAAATTAAATTATCATTACTGAATATTGGACTTGGTGATTCCAGGTATTTAGGTTTGTGGATCCTTTTGGGAATATGCTGGAAGCATGCATGTGCACATAAGCTTGCAGACAAGTTCAGAGAGCTCCTAGACCCATGAAACTCGTCAAAGGTCTGCGGTCTCAGAGGTCAGAACTCCCAACTTCATACATTAAGCGCAGACCACCTCATATCCTTGTAGACACTACAGAAACATGTGCAAACGATTCCTGTCCCGGAGCAGCCCTGAGAGTGAGGGCCTCCCTAAACTCTGCACCCCAGGAGACTTGCTCACCTCACCCTATTCCTAGCCCAGTAGCTCAAGTATCAAGGTATTTGAAGAAACCAGCAGAAGGGGGTAAAGGACAAGGCACCCAAGAGAACCTCCTTCTACAACACGGTTTTGGAAATATCAGCCCTCTGGTGAGAAAGCACACAGTGGCCTGCGGTGAGTGGAGGTCCTACAGGGTCAGCAGGGACCACGACAAAGCCTCTTCCGAGCCTCAGGCTCTGGCTCCAAACATCCTGCTCAATCTACTTCTCCTGTCTGAGCTTGAAGCTGGGTGCACCTGCTCCCCTCGTACAGAGCCCTGGGTCCTTTGCTCACACTCGCCCAGCTGGAAGTGGCAGAAACAGGTCCTAGAGCAGAACTGGCTGGCCCCAAGGCCCAGCATCTTCTCCTGGGTGATACCACACCTTGCAGCGAGCAGAATTCACCAGAGACCTAGTGACAACCACCTTCTTCCACAAGGGCCCCCATTAAAACCCAGGGCGTGGTGATGGCCCTGAAGCTCGCTGTGGCTAAGGGTGGTCATTAAATCTTACGTGCATTTCTGCCTTCAAGCTTTCTTCCTACCGTCTTAATCTTTACTGGCATTCCAGAACCTGCCCTTGTTCCTTTCCCTCAAGAACCATTTCACAGGGCACCCACCCCAATTCAGACACTGTCCTGAGTGCTGGGACCCAGAGGAGGATGAAGGGGGGGCAGCTCCCTTTCCCAGGGGAGCTCAGGTCCCAAACTTCTGCCAATAAGGAGCCCTCGGCATTTGCTGGAGGTTCACGGGGACACAGGGATGGATTTGGGCACTGGCGACCAAAGAGAAGGCGGTGGCATTGGTCCCAGGAGCTAGAACAGGTGGGACTTGCCCGGATGAGAAGGTGGGGAGGGGGTCCCAAGCTGAGGGAGCAGCAGCAGCAGGAGTATGGCCTGGAGCACTCCACAGCAGCACGGAGCTGGCTTAGTCAAAGCAGATGGGCTGGCAGTGGAGGGAGCAGGAGCTGTGACAGGAAAAGGACTCGAGGCCCAGCAGTAATCGCTGCTCTCACTTCTGATCTTCATCTAACTGTTGTGATTTTCATCTAAGTGCTGTCGTCCTACAGCTTCATGATTCTTTCTTCTTTCTCTAATCTGGCTGGGACATCACCCTCAAACCAGGGCACACCTGCTCTGCTGGGTCTGGGGAGGGGGTGAGGCATGTGAGGGTTGGGGAGGGGTCAGGTCTCTCCGGCTCCCCTGCTACCTCCCCATACACCTGACCCTTACAAGCAAGGACACTGGCCCCTGGTGGCTCTGTCTGGCTGCTGCAGACTCAAGGGCTGCATACTATGGGCTATCAGGCCAGGTTGTCACTCAAGCAAGAGCTGGCTCCCACATTCCTCAGGCCACAGTGGGGCTCCCAGGTAATTGTTTCCCAGCACAGTTCACAGCTGCTTGGCTGGCCACAGATTCTGTGGGGATGGTTGGGCCCACAGAGAATGGCAGATTCCATCCTGGCATTTCACGCAGGTTCAGGGCCCACACTAGCCTCCATTCTGGACTTCTGCTTCCTCACCAGGAGAGGGTCAGGTTTGGGACTCTGGGCATGCTCTTGGAGGCCTGGGAGCCTGAAGCAGCACAGTGAGCATTGCTGGGCAGACAAAGGGTGGGCTACTTAGCCCTAACGCCCCTGACACAGAGCTCAAAAAATGTGTGCTGAAAAAATAATAAATGAATGATGAGAAATGCCACAAAGAGAGAGAAACATAGGGGCACGTGAGTGGCTCGGTCAGCTAAGCCTCTGCCTTCAGCTCAGGTCATGATCCTGGGGTCCTGAGATTGAGCCCCATGATGGGCTCTCTGCTCAGTGGGGAGTCTGCTTCCCCCTCTCCCTTTGTGTTCTCTCTCTCTCTCAAATAAATAAATAAAATATTAAAGAGAGAGAGAGAGGGAGAAATACAGAACTTTTCAGGACTGAGGTGCAGGTTGGGGGAGACAATGATAAAAAATGCAAAAGGCCTGTTACGTTCCAGAAAGTTCAAAGAGAGGGCAGGGACCACTGTGCCATGGATTCCAGTTTTCCCAAGCAGGCTCACCTTTTGACCACGTCTGCTCTAAGGCAGGATGAATATAATCTTTTTTGGCTTTTTAATTTGGAATAATTTTAGGTTTACAGAAAAGTTACAAAGATAGTCTAGAGACTTCACGTATACTGGGCACTCAGCTCCCCCTAATATTACCATCTTACCTAACCATGGTACATTTGCCAGAACAAAGAAATCTGCATTGGCACAATGTTATTAAATAAACTCCAGACAGATTTCACCTATTTTTCATTAATGACTTTTTCCCTCTAGGACCCACTTCAATCCTGGATGTGAGTTCCGAGTTTAGTTGTCTTGTCTCCTTACTCTCCTCTGATGTGTAACAGTTTTCCCATCTTTCCTTGTTTTCCATGACCTTGGCAATTGCAAAGGTCAAGTATTCTGCAGATTGTCCCTCACTTTGGGTTTGTCTGATGTTTTCTCATGATGAGACTGGGGTTAAGAGTTTGGGGGAAGAACAGCACAGAGGGGAAGTACTTTTCTCCTTACACCGTAGCCGAAGTTACATAATACAGCACGACTTACCCCTTGAGACATTAACCTTGCTTCACCTGTTTAAGGTGGTGTCTGGCAGCATTCTCCACTGTGGAGTTACTGTTCTTCCCTTTCCATACTTCATTCCAAATCCCTTCTGCACTGAAGGTGAGGGGAACCAAGCTCCATCCAGGATGGAGAAGTATCTACATATGTCATGCACAATTTTTCTCTCTAACTATGGCAGCACGATGATAACAATTCTTTAGTTCCTTGGTAATGCGGATGATTGAGAGTGAAAGCAGTGGCCAATTAGCAAATGACTGGGACAGTTGTCAAAACCCTAGAATTTTAAAACTCCTCTCAAAATATGTTATCAACAGTTCATTCCTTTTCAGAAACCGATCGCTTAGCCCAAAAAGTCATCATTAAACCTATTCCATCACCCTACCCCCCCGATGTCTGAAAAATGGAAAAGCTTATTTAAAAACAAACAGAATTTCAAAAGGGCAACAACCAATCATTTGCTTTGAGCGAGACACTCCCCATACATCACGTTGGCCTTTGCCATGTCTGCCTCGTAGGGACCATGACCCTTGTTCATAGAGAGGCTGAGCAACTTGCCTGGAGCCCCACAGCCGGCATGTGTGTGCCCACCCCTATTCCCACCCCACTGTCTTCTCCTGTCTTTCCTCTGTGGCATGTTCACTGGCTTTTCCAGCTTAGAAAGCCCTTGATGGATGAGCTTTTATAAATCAAAAACAAAACAAAACAAAGATGCAGAGTCTTACCTTGATAATGCTCAGTATCTTGTCACCATAGCTTTTTCAACCCCAGAGCCCTTGTGATGCAGCCGCCTTCTAGCGATAACCAGCAACACCAGATACAATCCCAAAGAAAAAGTCCATCCTGGTTGTCTCAATCGGTTCCGTAGCTCGTGGCTTCCTGCTGACGGCAAGCACCACGCAGAGGTGGCAAGCTCCCTGTTCTGTGGTCAGAACTTCAGCAGCTTCCTCCAAGGAGCCCCGCCCCTCCCACAGAGCGCTTTGAAGGCTTCTGTGGGTTCACTGGGTCCAGTGGGCACAGCTGACCCAGAAAAGCCTGGGTGGAAGGACCACAAGCAGCTAGTCTTTCTCAGGCCCTGGGCCACACTGGTTCCAATGACCCTCTGCCACCAGAAAGTTTCCTCATGGGGTTTTGGTTTAATAACATGGGTGATGTTTTCCTGTACAAAACTTGGCAGAGTTAGTAAACCTCCAAGCTAACTCTACAAGGTATTCGCTCTGCCTTGCAGCATTTATCTGCAAGACAAGAAGGAGCTTGGTTTCTGCTGCCTTGTGCCATCTGTGTGAGCCTGAGAAACTCTTCTCTCAGCCTTGTTGGTTTTGTCTGGTCTTCCAATAGTACCGATAATACCTGGCCCAGAGATAGTATGGGCACAAATGATAGAATAGGTGTGAGTGACAGGCACAGAATTGGCTCTCGATAAATGCTAATTCTCATTAAAAAAAAAAAGACTCACTCTAGCCAGTCATTGATTCTGATCACAGGGCCTCTCCCATTGTCCTACTGCACCTGGATCTGAAAACTCAGGGGCACAGAGAATGATAGAAGTGATGGGGAAAGGACCCTATCATCTGGAGTGGTGAGGTGCTGTCCTGGACTACACCAGCCGAGGGACCAATGGACCAAGAA
The DNA here is from genome assembly GCF_024610735.1 of Ursus americanus. Classification (NCBI taxonomy): domain Eukaryota; kingdom Metazoa; phylum Chordata; class Mammalia; order Carnivora; family Ursidae; genus Ursus; species Ursus americanus. The sequence continues at coordinate 61,778,177 of NC_142139.1, forward strand.
GATTGCTGAGACAAGCTCAGGAGACCTGCTGGTGCAGACAGACATGGTAAGCCACTGGTCACCTGCTTTCTGATCCAGGGACCAAAGGGAGCCCATGGGCATGCTCCTCTCCTGCCTTTATATCTGGGAACCTTGGCAGGGATGGAGTTCAGACAGGCTTGCTTCTACTCCTGGCCTGGAACCACAGTCCAGAATCTCAGTTTCCTCATGAATTTTAGGACTAAGACAATAATTTGCTGTGAGTGTTTCATAAGAAAGAGGCTTCACAGATATTCATAGCAATAGCAGCAACATGGAATTTTTGGGTTCTAAGACTCCTTGAAAACAATCTGCCTGACTTCCCCAAAAGGTTTGTGTGACAGTAAATGGATTAATGCATAAAAATATGTATTACCGTGTTTAGTACATAATAAACTCCAAATAACAGGTAGCTGACAGGAATGTGCCTAATCTAAGTCCCAAACCTAATCCTTAACACTGCTTTGTTTTCTTCTATCCTTGGTAGTGAAGAGCCCAGAACAGTGTCCCGAACCAGTTGTGCTCAGTGAATCATAGCTCTTATTAATTTGTTATTAGATTCATCTCCTGACACCTGAGAGTTGGATCTAAGCATTAAATACAGGTTGAAAGAATCCCAAATCCTTAAACTTATGATTTAAAGACTTGTTGACTTGAGATGAGATTATTTAGCCTTGTTATTTCAATTCAATTAACACAACAAACTTTTGTGAACGTTTGCTCTGTGGTAAGCACACGCCAGAGGCTCGGGGTAGAGGTATAAATAAGCATGACCCTCCTTTGAGGGAGTCAGCCTAGGGAGCCTGGGAAAGGTGTCTGGTAGACAGCCAGGGGTGTGGGAAATGTGGCCATAGAAGCCCAACAAGACACAGTATTAGAACAGAAGCAGGAGCAATAGGAACATCAGGGATTATTGGAGGAAGTTACCAAGCAGATGGCTTTGAACATGATTTGTGACTAAGAATCCTTCAAATTCTCAGAGGCAGATACCTGGGTTGAGTCTTTTACTTAACAAGCATCCAAATGATGCTGCCTGAGTTGTGTCTAATTAAATAAATGACTAAATAAGTGACTTTTGGACAAATTTTATATACTTGCACCTGAGGATATCGGGAGTGTAATACCTTCCTAAGGAGAAAATCTATTTTCCTCTGACTCTGGCTCATCTGTTCAAAATTGGAGCCCAAGGGGAGGTGAATGTTTGCGGGAAGGAGAGAGTAAGCTGGCCTTTATGTGGTCTGGAAAAAAAAGTCACCTTTCTATCCACCTCCAATAGACAGGGGTCGGAAAAAACCAAAAATGGATTCTAGCAGCCACTCAGAAAAGAACGAGGAAATGACCTTGCTCTTGGGTTTCACTTGTCAGAGCAGAAGTGAAAGTTAATTTCAGCCATTTTCACCCTCACAGAGTCATAGAATCCATGAGAAAGGCAGAGGGGAGTTGGGGGCAGGACCCAGGGGAGAAGATAGGAAGCAGTGAAATGTGTTAGTGAAGCTAGGATTATCCTTTTTAGACATGTTTGTTAGAGAATCTCAGAGAGAGCTCTTATGGCTGCTACTGAGACTGGACTCTGAAACCGCCAGTTTAGTGTTCAGCCTCATTGGCTCCCCCATTTATTTTTGCACTTTTGAGGTGATTTATGCAAAATTTGGAGCTCTCCTTCCATGTATCTACACCAACCTCCTGACACCAGTACATTTTTGATCAAAATCAAAACCTGTGGGCAATAAAATATTTGAGTAGAAGAAACATTAAAATAATCCAGTCAAGGGGTGCCTGAGTGGCTTAGTCAGTTGGGCATCTGCCTTTGGCTTGGGTCATGATCCTGGGGTCCTGGGATTGAGCCTCACGTCGGGGTCCCTGCTTGGCGGGGAGCCTGCTCCTCCCTCTCTTCCCAGCTGTGCTCTCTTTCTCTATCTCTGTCTCTCTCTCTCAAATAAATAAAAATCTTTAAAAATAAATTAATAAACAAAATAAAATAAAATAAAATAATCCAGTCAAAAATTTACTGCAGGAATGTGTGAGGAGCTTGGCAATCTCCCTTTGAAGAAAACAAGCATAAAACTAGACAAAGATGTCAAAACCAATCATTTCGGGCACTGGAAAATGACCAAAGGTGAACAACAAACTAAGAAGTGTTTAATCTTGAAAAACTGCTACTGCATTAGAATGACCATGAGTTTGTGGCCTTCTTGCTTACAAGTTCTGCCTCCCCCCACCCCCCACAATCCCTTAGCTTGAGTGGTGAGAATCACAGCTTTTCAATGGGCTTGTTTTGAGAGCTATTAATTAGTGAAAACCGGTAGCTTTACCAGCTAGTTGTGACAGATATGGTCTGTGATGGGGAGATGAAAATCTGCAGTTTTATGGGTTAAAGATCATGGAATCAGTTCTAGACAGGAAGTGAAAATCTGCAGCTTTACTTGCTTGAGGCTATAGCCTCTCTTCAGAGTGGGCAGAAAATCACCCAGAAAAGTAATGGGGGAAATCCTGGAAGTAAGAGGCTGAGCTAATAAACACCCATACCTCTTTGACTGCTATAATATGCATGAGTTGGGGAGAACTGAGAGAGCAAAGCACAAAGTGAATAGCAAGGGAAACCTAAGGGCTTACTGTAGATTTGAATTTGTTCCTTCAACACATAAAGCTGGGGCAGGAGAAGGTGGAGGGTTTACTTATTCAAGGTGTCTGAACATAACTTCTGTCCAAATAATTGCCTGATCATTAAACAGTGCAGAAACAGAGGTTACCTTAGAAAGCCAGACTAAAATAAAAAAGTGAATACTAAAAGATAAAAACTGCACAGTGATATCAGTGTCTGTACACCATGGAGGAAAACAACTTCTCAATCTAGGTGCAGAAAAATTAGTAAAACAAAAAATCAACAACTTTCAGGAAAATAAAAACAGAATCCAGAGTCACTACAATGTGAATTTTTCAACTAAAAATTATCGCACATGCAAAGAAACAAGAAACTGTGACCAGAAAAAAAAAGTCACTAGATTCTGATTCCAAATGGGTCAAGATGTTGGATTTAGAGGACAGACTTCAAAGCAAACATTACAGTTATGTTCAAGGAGTTAAAGGACAATATGTTCAAAGAATGAAAGGAATTTACATTAATGAGCTAACAAGAACAGAATCTCAACAGAGAAATGGAGATTCTAAAAAAGAATGGATTTTCTAGAGCTGAAAACAAAACTAACATTGAATATTCACTAAATAGGTTCAACATCAGATCTGAGATGGCAGAAGAAAGAAGCTATGAATTTGAAGATAGAGCAATAAATAGTAAATCAATCCAAAGGATAACAACAACAACAAAAAAAAGTTAAGAAAAATGAACAGAGCTTTAGAGATCTGCCAGACAATGTAAAGTGTTCAAATATAAATGTAATAGGAGCCCCAAAGGAGAGGAAAAAGAAAGGCACAGAAAAATAATTTGAAGAAAACATAGTTGAAAATTCTCCACTGGTAGTAAATAATATTAACTTGAAGAGTCAATGCTATCATCTGAGTGTTTGTGTCTCCCCAAAATTCATATGATGAAACCTAATGCCCAGAGTGATAGTATTAAAAGGTGGGGCCTTTGGAAGGTGATTAGGACATGAGAGTGGAGCCTCATGTAAGTTGGATAGAATCAAATTCTCTCAGTAGTATTTACCTGGAAAAGAATGAAAATTAGTGCCCAAGAATAAAACAGGCCCCAGAGAGCCCCCTTCTTCCTTCCACCACGTGAGGTTACAGTGAAAACATAACCACCTATGAAATGGGCCCTCACTAGACACTAAATCGCTGGCACCTTGATCTTGGACTTTGTAGCCCCTAGAACAGTGGGAAATAAATTTATGTTGTTATAAGCCACCTAGTCTATGGTAACATAAATACAAAGAGAACCACACCTAGACATCATGGTCGAAATACAGAAAACCAAAGAAAAGAGATAATCTTCCATGCAGCTAGAAGAAAAATAATGCATCTCATATGTGGCAACAAAAATAAAACTCAAGATTGACTTCTTATTGGGAACAATGGAGGCTGGAGGGCAGTGGAATGCATATTTAAGGTTCTAAAAGAAAAAAAATCTGAAGAATTGTCACCTAAGAATTTACTATCCAATAAAACTATCTTTAAAAATGGAGGTGAAATGAATCCTTTTCCAGATAAAGAAACTGAGAGAATTTGGTTTTATCTGACTTAAACTACAAAAAAAAAAAAAAAAAAAAAAAAAAAAAAAAAAAAAAAAGAAAGAAAGAAAGAAAAGAAAAGAAAAACAAACAAACAAATTAATTCTTCTAGCTGAAAGAAAATGGCACCAGATTGTAACCAGTTCACAAAAGGGAATGAAAATCACTGGGAATGGCAACCATGAAGGTAAATAAAAAAATACATATACAATAATATAAATATATATTATCTTTTCTTCTCTTAACTTTTTAAAAACACATAGGATTGTTCAAAGCAAGAATTATAACATCACACTGGGGGTTTATAGCACATATAAATGTATATGACAATAATAACACAGGGGGGATGAGAAATGGAGCTATACTAGTGCAAAGTTTCTTTTTTCACTAAAAAAAAAATCAGTTTTAATTTGAAGTAGATTGTGATAAATTGGAAATGCATATTGTAATCCCCAAGGCAGCAACTAAAGAAAAAAATCAAAGGAACATAGGTTTTTAAAATTTATTTATTTATTTATTTATTTATTTATTTATTTAAACAGACAGAGAGAGAGAGAGAGCAAGCATGCGCACATGCATGCGCATGGCAGGGAGGGGCAGGCAGAGGCAGAGGGAGAAGCAGGCTCCTCACTGAGCAGGGAGCCTGATGTGGGGCTTTATCCCAGGACCCTGGGATCGTGATCTGAGCTGAAGGCAGATGCTTAACTGACTGAGCCAACCAGGCATCCCTCAAAGGAACTTAGTTAAAAAATAAAGATGAGAAGTGATCATAGCAAGTTAGCAGACTCGGAGGTCCTAGTGCTTGTCCCTCCCATTTAAAAAAAAAAGTAATGAATAAAGAACTATGAACAGATGAAAATAACACTGAGAGAGCTCTGGAATATAATGAAGAACTTGCAGCAACTCAATAGAGCACAAAACCAAGAATGGTTGCATAGAAAAGCAAAGAAAGTATCTTATCTAGATCATCCTATGCTCCAGTCTGATATAACTTGGCACCAAGAGAAAGTGACCTCCCCATCTGGAGAAAAGGGAGATCAAGAGGATTCCAGCAGCCCTTACCACTCCTGCAGACACCCGAAAGCTTTCACCACCAAAGAGCACCACAGTATTTATTGGTGCTGACTTTAGATGATGAAGCTTCCTGGAGTTGATGCTGCTGTGCCCCTACCCAAAGAAGAAGCCACTGCTATGCCCTCCTCCTGCCCCAAGACCACTGCCATGCTCCCTGCCCTGAGAAAGAGCTGCTGCAACAATCCCCAGAGCTGGAGCAGCCCTGCCCCCCCACTACCCCTGCCCAACAACTGCACACATGTCTCATACCCTAGCTCAGCAGCTGTTCTGTGTAAGTCATGCCTCAGACAATGGCATGACCACCACAACAAGTGCACCTGTGCTGTTGATCACAGAGCCACGGTCACTTGACATCTGCCTACATCTTTGACGCCAGTGCTACTGCTGCACCAAGCATGTCTGCACCCCAGACTCTGGAGCTGCAGTTACCCTACACATGCTCCTGCACCAGACCTGGCACTGCAACCACTTCACTGTGCTCAGACACTGGTGCTACCACTATAGTGAGCATGACTGCATGCCAAACCCAGCACCAAGAAAGATCTTCTTGACCACAACATTCCCCTATGGGGAATAAAGAGAATAGGAAGATCCCAACAACCTTTGTCAACAGGGACCCCAATACATAAGGACCCATCAAGATCACTGGGGACACCTGCAGCCTTGGCTGCTAAGAATCTCCACAGTCTTTGCTGATGCTGACCTCAGCTGCTGGAGCTGCACAGAGACTATACTACTGTGCTTTGCCCAGATCTAGAGATAAAGCTATGTCCCCCAAAGCTGGAGCCACAGACCCTCACTCAGCCAGTGCCCTAGAACCCCCCCATAGGTGAAGCTCTTTCCCCACCAAAGCTAGTTTGTAAAGTCTGGAAGAGGTTGCAGCTTCCTTAAATGTGCAGATATCAACACAAGGCTATAAGGAAAATGAACTATCAAGGAAACATGACATTATGAAAGGAACACAAAAATTTCTCAGTAACTCACCTCAAAGAAATGGAAATCTATGAATCTATGATAATGAAATATTGTTTTGAGGAAGCTTTGCAAGCCATAAGAGAATACAGATAAATAACTCAGTAAAATCAGGAAAACAACACATAAATAAAATGAGAAGTTTAACAAAGAGAGAGAAATCATTAAAAAGAACTGAACAGCTGAAGAATATAATTAATAAAATGAAAAATGCAATAGACAACTTCAACAGCAGACTTGACCAAGCAGAATAATTTGCAAACTCAAAGACTCAACAATTTGAAATGATCTACTTAGAGAAGAAAAGGAATGAGAAGAGGGAAGAAAGATTACAAGATTTATGGGAAACTAGCAAATGAATCAATTTAAGCATTATGGGATTTCTGGAAGGAGGAGAGACAGAACTTATTTTAAAAAATAATGGCTGAAAAATTCTCAAATCTTGGGAGGAAAAGGACATCTAGATTCATGAAGCTCAAAAGTTCTTAAATAGGGTTAGCCTAAAAGGACTACATCAAAACATAGTATAATCAAACTGTCAAAAGTCAAGGACAAAGAGAACTTTGAAAGCATCAAGGGAAAAGAGGCTTATCACATGTAAGGAAATCCCCATAAGACTATCAGTGGATTTCTCAGCAGAAACCTTGCATTCCCATAACTCTGGAGTAGTCTCTCTCTACTCCAGAGAGGCTAGAATAATATATTTAAAGTACTGAAAGAAAAATCTGCCAACCAAGAATACTATAACCAGCAAAATTTTCCATTAAAAGTGAAGGAGAGTTAAAGTTTTCCCCAGACAAACAAAAACTGAGAGTTCATCACCACTAGACATGACTTACAGGAATGCTCCAACTCTTCAGAATGAAAGAAAACATGCTAAATAGGATGGCATCAAATGAAAAAAGCTTCTGCACAGCAAAGGACAAAATCAGTGAAATGAAAAGGCAACCTATGGAATGGATGAAAATATTCACAAACTGTGTCTGATAAGGGAATAATATCCAAAGTATTTAAGGAACTCATACAACTCAATAACAAAACAAAACAAGAAAACAAAAAACAAGTGGGCAAAAGACGTGAATAGATATTTCTCTAAAGAAGACATACAAATGGTCAACAGGTACAAGAAAAGGTGCTCAACTTCACTAGTCATCAGGAAAATGCAAATCAAAACCATAATGAAGTATTACTTCACATCTGTTAAAATCATTATTATCAGAGAGACTAAAGATAATAAGTTGGCAACGATGTGGTGAAAAAGGAATCTTTTTTTTAAGATTTTTTTTAAAGAAAGAGAGAATGAGTGGGGGGCAGAGAGACAGGGAGAATGGGAATCCTCAAGCAGACTCGCCAGTGAGCATAGAGCCAACTCAGTGCTCAATCCCAGGGCCCTGAGATCATGACCTGAGCCAAAATCCAGAGTCGGGCACTCAACTGACTGAACCACCCAGGTGCCCCCCAAAAAGGAATCTTTGTACACTGTTGGTGAGACAGTAAATTGGTACAGGCATTATGTAAAACAGTGTGGAGGTTCCTCAAAGAATAAAAAAATGAAATTACATTATGATCCCTCTTTTGGGCATATATCTACACTATCAGTATCTCAAAGAGATCTTCTCTTCAGTGTTGATTTCAGCATTATTCACAATAGCCAGGATATGGGATTATAGATAGATAGATAGATAGATAGATAGATAGATAGATAGATAGATAGATAATAGATAGATAGATAGATAGATAATAGATAGATAGATAGATAGATAGATAGATAGATAGAGGTAGATAGATATAGATATATCTATATATATAAAAATATATATCTATATATAAAATACATGTGCTAATGATAACTGTAACTGTAGTGTCTATATTAATATCAGACAAAACAGACTTTAAGATGAGCTATCACTGAGAAAAGTGGATTATTTAATAGTAATGAAGGGTCAATAAAGCTAGAAGATGTAAAAAAATATAAATGTGTATGTGCTAAAACAACAACAAAACCCCTGAAGCATATGAAGTAAAAACTGACAAAATAAAAAAGGTAGCTTAGGGACACCTGGGTAACTCAGTTGGTTAAGCAGCTGACTCTTGATTTCTGCTCAGGTCATGATCTCAGGGTCCTGGGATAGAGCCCTGTGTCAGGCTCTGTGCTCAGTGGGGAGTCTGCTTGACAATTCTCTCTCTCCCTCTCCCTCTCCCCCTGCCCCTTCCCTCACTCATAGCTCTCTCTCTCTTGCTGTCTCTCAAATAAATAAATCTTTTTAAAAAGTGTACTTTATAGTTCAAAAATTATAGTTCAGGATTTTGGTGGTCTTCTTTCAAGAATGATAGAAAAAGTAGAAAGAAAATCAATAAGTTTAAAGATCTGAGAAATGGTATCAACTAACTCAATTTAAAACACTCCACCTAGCAATATCAGAATACCCATTCTTTTCAAGTCTGCATGTGACATGTACCAGGATAGACCCTATGCTAGGCCTTAAAAGAAGCCCCGATGACTGTGAAAAGAATGAAATTATACAAGTACATTCTCTAACCACAAGGGATATTACATTAGAAATCAATAATAGAAATAAATCTGGTAACTCTCCAAATATGTGGAAATTGAACAACACATTTCTAAATAACCTTAGGAGGGAAATTGGGAAGTATCTTGACCTGAATCAAAATTTTAAAAAAGCAAATCAAATTTTATGGCAGCAGGAAAAGTAGTAATTAGAGTGTAATTTATAGCTTAAAATGTTAACATAAGAAAAGAACAAAAGAAATATCTAAAATCAATGAAAAAGAAGAGCAAATCAAATCTGATGTAAGTAGAAGAAAGGAAATAATAAAGATCAGAGTAAGAATTGAAGAAATAGAAGGCAAACAAACTAACAAAAAAAGAAAATCAATGAAACCAAAAGATAGTTTTGATAAACCTTTAGCTAGACCAATCAATAAAGAAAAGAGAAGACCCCATTTTCAACACAGAATCTCCAGAAGATTCAGGAATTTAAAGTGAGGGCAAAAGGATGCTAAAAACAGAATAATTGATGAAAGTTTACTTAAAAAGCAGTTAGACTCCACCCCCTTGCTTTTTGTCTCCTACTCAGCACACCTTGGCATTTGCCCCTCCTCATCCCTGTGGAAGCCTGGTCATTTATTCTCGGTCGAGTTTACAATGGAGGGACTCTGTACTAGGAGACTCCAGGCACAACTGAAGACACAGCTGTATACTAATCTCAGAGGGAGTAAGTTTACTAAAGATTGAGAACTGCCAACCTCAGCTTTCTTTCCAGCTCTGCATCCAAAGCACAGGCATCCAGGCCTGAGCTTCCAAGCTGGAGAGTAGAAAGGTCTTCTTTGGGCACTCTGACTAGCCCAGAGTCTAAAGATGCTAGCATGAGAGTTTCCATGGAAACAGCTCATGTGGTATCACTCGCTAAGGAGAACAGTTGACAGTCCCCACCCAGAGGCTCAGAGTTTCCAAAAAGGTTTTTGAGTACACCACTCTGAAATATGAGCAACCAGTCAAGAATAAGTATTTGAGGAAAAAAAAGCCTCTACTACATCAGAGACAAAGCAAACAGAGGGGTGGGGAACAACTCAGAGGAAACAGAACCTATACAGGAAAGGACAACTTCAGAAAGACTATTACTGATATTCTTAGAGAGTTAGCCAATAATATTGAACCATGAAACAAGAAAAACAGGATGTTTTAAAAAGAAGAAACAGACTTTAAAAATAAAAAGAGTCTTAGGGATCAACAAAGAAATGGAAGGGCTGAAAAATAAAGCTGAAGCAATCTCAAAGAAATAAAGAAAAAGAGAAAGGAGATAGAGAAAAGGATGAAAATCAACCATCAAGAAAGTCCAACCTTTAAATAACAACAAGAACAAAAACCTCACAGAGATAGAAAAATAAAACAGAAAAGAGGCAATTATCTAAGAACTAGTTAAAGAAAATGTCTGAGTTGAAAGATGTAAGTTTCCAAATTGAAAAGGGCCATTGAATGGTCAGCACAATGGATAAAGATAAACCTACAACAAGGCACTGCAGCATAAAATCTCAGAACAATGAAGTTAAAGGAATATTCACACATTTCCAGAAACAAAGCCAGTGAACAGAGGCCCAATGGCCAACATAGCTTCAGACTCCTCAAAGGAATGCTAGAAGCTAGAAAATAATGTAATAATGTCTTCAAAATTCTAAGGGAAACTTATTTTCAACTTAGAATTCTGTCTTAAGCCAAACTATGAATTAGGGTAAGAGTAGAATTAAGGTATTTTGGTGACATGCAACATCTTAACCTATTGATTCTCAGGAAAGGTGCAGCTGTGAAGCATGCTTAGGAAGCAACCCATACACTTTGGAGCAGGTCAGAGCCTCTGGGATTCTTCATTAAGGTGATATTACCACATTGCTTGTTGTATCTGAGTGTGTTGAGAAGAGATTTACCCTATTAGGGACAACTAGATTGGGGGGGGGTTGTTGAATTAGTGATAAATACATTGATAATTAAGCAAATGAAAAATGAAGTCAATTATATCCAGGGAAAACTCAAATAGTGTTTGAAAAAATAAACGCTGTACTATATCTTTCAACTGTAGTAGATTTTATAATCATAATACAAACAATGAACATTTATCTAATAAAAATTATTATATAGCTATACAGGAAAGATAAGTAGGGTGTTTCAGGGAGACTGAAAAAGAGCTAAATTTATTTTATACTAAGAAGTAAAAAGATCTTGTCTAAAACTGAAAAATCAAGAAGTAGCAATCTAAGCGTGTTATTTGGCGAAGTGGAGGTAAATGTCACACGTATCAGCTGGAAATGCTAAGGCTCCAGGAAGCAGAAAAGGGCAGGCAATTGGCAGAGGGAAAGAAAGCCCTTTGTTTTCATAGCAAGGCTCTCTGAGTCTTTAAACCACATACACATATGACCTTGATAGACCCTAAAACTAGATCTTCTTAAAGAAGAATCGAGAGAGAGAACAGGATGACCCAGAATGTGGGGAGGAAACGTTCTCTGTCCACAGGTGGAATAATGCCCAGATACAAAGGGATATTCTGGGACTGTGGCTCTGAGAAAAATCTCAGAGTGCTGGATGGAAGAGGTAGCAAGAAAAGGTGGTTTATTTGTTTGTTTGTTGTAAGATTTATTTATTTGAGATAGTGTGCTCATGTGCTCACATGAGTTAGGGGAAGCACAGAGGGAGAACGACAGAAATCCTCAAGCAGACTTCCCACCCTTCTGAGCGGGGAGCCCAAAGTGGGGCTTGATTCCACAACCCTGAGATCATGACCAGAGCAGAAATCAAGAGTCCGCAGCTCAGTCTACTGAGCCACCCAGGCACCCCCATAAATGTGTTTTTTAGCAGCCATCCCAAAGTTGACCAAATTGGCAGTCTTGTCCCTAATCCTTGGGAACTCCAACAGAAAATGGACTTCTTATTTCAGAAATTGCTCAGTTCAAACCTGGAAAGGGTACAGGGTATCATAAATATCATAACCCCCTGGACCCTAGAGGAGGTGCCTGCAAACAATGGGTCAGGAGAGCACAGAGCAGTGGCTTCCAATTTTGTGTGTGTGTGTGTGTGTGTGTGTGTGTGTGTGTGTGTGTGACCCAGAGTTTACATTACAGCTCAGTATATAAATGTGAATAACGAAATGCAAAGTTTCACAAAGAATACTTCTCCTTACTTCTTATATTTTCTATTCTTTTATCCTATTGTATTCTATTTTTATCTCTTCTCCTTTCTTCTGTGTGCTTTTTTCTTTTTCTGTTCTATATCAGTTTTTATTTTTATTTTTTTAAGATTTTTACTTATTTGACACAGAGAGAGAGAGAGAGCACAAGCGGGGGGAGTGGCAGGCTCCCCTCTGAGCAAGGACCCCGACGTGGGACTCAATCCCAGGACCCTGGGATCATGGCCTGAGCTGAAGGCAGACTCTTAACCAAATGAGCCACCCAAGTGCACCTATTTCAGTTTTTTAAATGCTGGTTTTGATGTACTAAATTGATTTTCACTACCATTCAGTCATCAAGCCCCACAGAGCCAAAAACACTGGCATAAAGCCCCTCGAAGGGACTTTGGGAGCCTAGGAAGCAACCGGATCCAGAGTGAAGAGCACGGGCTTTACCACTGCACAGCTTGGAGGTGAAATCCTAGTTTTATAAACTCACCGGCTGTGGGAATCTATTGTGTCACCTAACTGCTGCTGGCATCAACTTTGCTGTCTCTAAAACTAAAATGACAAAACCCCACACTGAGGGTTCTTGAGCAGCAGATATGCAAAGTGCCTAGCCCTCAAAAGGCACTCAGAAAATGTTCATTATTTCTTCTTTTTAAATTGAAGGCACAATGCCCCAAGAATGTGGGTCCTTACAAATGAGTCTCACGGATCCCTAAAATAGCTTAGTGGTTAAGACCTTGGAGTCTGGAGCAAGACTACCTGGGTCAAACCCCCTCCATAGATACTTAACAGCCCTGAGAACTTGGGAAGTGTCTAACCTAGCTGGGGTTAGTTTCTTTGCCTTAAAATGCCTTAGGGTCTCTTAGGGATTTGTGAGGATTCAATGAGCTGATAGTACAAAGCATTTAGAATGATTCCTGACATATGAATGCCATGTAGACATTGACCATCATCGCTGTAATGACACAGGAATATTGTGTAGACATTTATCATCGCCATGGTAACAACACTTGAAGGTTGTGTAGAAGTTTACCATCATCACTGTAATTATGTTGGCTGGACTCATGAATCAAGTGACATTGAGGGCGGATCCAAGTTTCTCCAGGGAAGGCAGGGAGCACTAAGCATTTGGCATGTCCATATTGGCACAGCTGCACTGATGGTTTGCAGCCAAACTCTATATTGACTTGACGGTGTTAAATCTTTTAAAAGCACTGTACTTTTAACTATTTGCTCAGAATGGCCTCTTAACACCCTCAGACTGCGCCTCCCTGCCACGGAGGAGAGAGCTGAAAATGAAGTAGAATCCAACTTGGAGTAATATGCACAAACAAGGCCGGGCAGAGCCTTGATGTGGTTGTTTAGGATTTTTGGAGCACTCAGAATGTCCTAGGATCTGAACTATATTATGGATTTGGGCAGTTGGCACACTCACACATCAGAACCAGGCAAGAAATAAGCGGCAGGTGTAGAGTAGATATAAGACATTCATCAAAGATGTCTGCTAGGGAGAACTGAGAAGGGCTTGGAGCACAGTTTGCACTTGTATGTTTCTCATACCCAAAAGGCAGTGGTGAGGACTTCCATCATTGCCTGACTACCGGGAGTGGGTGGCTGAGAGAGTTGGAAAATATCATAAGATCTGTGGTTGCCTAGCTAATATCCACTCCCCTTCCCCCTTTTCATAAAACTCAGATTTTTATTTAGGGATCCTCTCCTCTCCGTTTCAAGTCCAAGTGATCTGAGGAAATCTGGCCCCAAACTACCCAGGTACTGGTCAGTATATCCCATCCCTGAGACCATAGACATTGGTCAAATAGCAGAAACTGTTCTAAGCGGTTCCAACCAAGGTGAATAAGAGAACTCTCATCTGGAATTTTAAGATAGGAGAGCTTGATTTGAACTTCCTACTTTCTCTAATTACCCCTCTTTCTGCGATGTGGTCTGGGAGCTTATGGGAACTACCCTAGGATCATAGAGGAGCAGGATTAAGGCAAAGCCAACACCGCAGCTGGAAGAGCAGAAAAGTGTAAAGGAACCAGTCCTTTGCAATGTTGTTGGCTTGCTGGATTAAACAAAGCCTGAAGTCTGTCCTACTTTTAGACTTTTCAGTGTTGTGAGATTGTAAATTTCCTCCAGTTGAGTTTTCAGTTATTTGCAACAGAAAGTCTTGACTGAAAAACAAAACAAGCCTAACAGGGGTTGTTGGGGGGTCGGGGGTGGACACAGGATAAAGACGGCTGGCAAAAGTTCAAGTCTTCATGTGATATTGTGAAATATATATTTGGTCTTCATCCCAGTTTCTGGCACGAAGGGCTCCTAAAATCCTTAGAATTTCTTAAGTGGTGTGATGACAAAGGTGTCTTTTGTTATGTTAATAATGTGGGTTTTGGAAAGTCCCTAGATAGCCCAAGGATGGGGGCTGGTTGCCCTGGAAACCAACCACATGATTACAGCATTGGAACTTCCAGTCCCACCACCCAAACTCTGGAGTACGGAGAAGGGCTAAAGATTGAGTTCAATCACCAATGGCAAATAATTTAATCAATCGTGCCTATGTATGGATGCCTCCTTTAAAAAACAAAAGGACGTGCTTCTGAGCGCTTCTCAGTAAATGAACATGTAGAGATTTGGGGAGAGTATTGCATCAGGAGAGGCATGGAAGCTCCAACCCCTTTCACCATACTTTGCCCTATGCTTCTCTTCCATTTGGCTGTTCCCGAGCTCCTGCTGGTGATTTCTGAAAACTTCCTTAAGTCTGGGTATTCTGTATATCTCAGAATTCTGTGGATGTGCTTAGTTCTGGGCTGAATTGGGCCCCCCTCTAAATTCATATGTTGAAGCCCTAATATCCAGCATCTCAGAATGTGACTGCATTTGGAGATGGGGCCTTTAAAGAGGTGATTAAGTTAAGATGAGGCCATTGAGGGAGGCCCTAATCCAATCTGACTAGCATCCCGATAACAAATGGAAATTGAACACACAGGGGCACTGGGTGGCTCATTTGGTTGGGGGTCTGACTGTTGATTTTGGCTCAGATCATGATCTCAGGGTCCTGGGATCGAGCTCCTGTTGGGCTCCATGTTCAACCAGGAGTCTGCTGGAGATTCTCTCTCTCCCTCTCCTTCTGCCTCTCCTCCTGCTTGTGTGCATGCATGCTCTCTCTCTCAAATTAATAAATCTTAAAAAAAAAAGAAATTTGGACATACAATAGAAACACAAGACATGCAAATGAACAAAGGCAAGGTCATGCAAAGACACAGGGTGAAGTTGGCCATCTGCAAGCCAAGGAGAGAGGCCTTGGAACCAAAACCAGCTAACACCTTAATCTTGGACTTCCAGCCTCCAGAACTGTGAGATAAATGTCTGTTGTGTAAATCATCCAGTTTGTGGTATTTTGTTGTGGCAGCCCTAGCGAACCAATACAGAGTTCCATGACACTGAACTTCAGATGGACAGCCACAGGCTAAGTGCTACTGAAGTATCCATTTAAGTTGACTACCGTTCTCTAAGAGAGTAGACAAAACAGTTTGGTGCAATCTGTGGAAGATTGTAGAAGTTGTTGTTTTTTATTTTGTTTTGATATTTGTTTTGTTCTGTTGGCTTTTTCTATCTGCCTGTCAAAATTTCCCATCTCTCTATTTCTGGTCACAGAGGAGGGCAACTCAGGGCCTGACCAGCCATAATACCCTACCTCTCTTGACAATAGGGATTGGTCTTAGACCCCAGCACGGCCAACAAGAGCCCCTTGATTGCTGTAGTGATAGTAATGACAGCTAACTTTGATTGCACCTTACTGTATCCACCTCCTTTTTTAAGCCCTTTATGGGAATCATCTCCTTTAGTTCTCAAATAACTTTATAGGATGGCTTCTTTCACTATTCCCTGAGAGGTTAAGTGACTTACCCAAAGTCACAAGATTAGCAAAAGGCTGAGCTGAATAGATACCCAGAGAATCTGGCTCTAGTATCCATGCTGTCTGTGGAGGACACCAAGCTAGAGACACTGGATGGGTGTTTTCCCCACCAGGCAGAGGACAAAGAAGCTAGGTCATTCAGTGTGATAGTACCCAAAGGGTGAGGCAGCAGAAGCACTGTATTTGAAAATCACCCTCCATGAGATAACATTGGCATCCTCTACTCTCCACTGGCCTCCTTTGGCTGCACTGAGATGGGGTTGGCCCCTGAGTCCCATCTTGGTCCCTGAGCATGAACTGTTCTCTGCTGGACCCTTGGGCAGGTCAGAGCTCACCTGCCTTCTTGCAAAAATCCCAGGCCTTGTCCTGTGGATGAGGTAAAGATTCCAACTTGGCCAACAGCCCCCTGGTCTCTTTCTAATCGGCCATCCTGCCCCTCAATTGCAAATGGAGATGTCAATACCTACCGAACACAGATTGTGGGGTTTAAAAAGAACTGACAGGGAAAGAATCTCATATTGAGCAAGGAGCAGATGCTCATTGGGGAACCCTATCCCTGTAGTACAACCTGGAGATAATGGAGCTTATTATCTGTAGAGTTGTTAAGATGTTTCTTTATCCCAGAGTTCACTGATCTTAGCTGTATCACTGGAACCCAAACCTATAATTTCCATGCCTGATGCAAGGATAAGAGCTTCCACATGGGGTCTTTGGGGCACCCCCTTACCAGGAGCCAGCAGCCTTTTTGTCTTCTAAAGTTCTCTCTGGGAAAGGAGCCTACCCCTGCCCCAGAAAGCTCCTCACATGGAGATTCTAAGGCCTCAGAGGATACTGAACTGCTCAAAGCCAGGCTCCAACCTAAAACATCCCAACAACTTCATCAATACTGTGTTTGGATTGGGACATTGTTCCTGTGACCCTACATGAACCCTCTCCCTGCCCTCCCAAAAAGAGAGGGAAAAAAATACCCTACCAGAGAAAAAGATGCCCAGTGTCACCGGTAGTGAAAGGTAGTCTGTGGCTGTTTCCTACTTGGCAGCTAACTGGGCCCATGGGTCCAGGATGGAACGGGTATGGATTTTGTGCCAAGAAGTGAGAACGGCCCCAGAGCCACCTACAGAGGAAGTTTGGGGCCAGCACTGGGATGCTCGAGGCACTGGGAGAGGGGGCCAGTGAGAGGACATTTGAAAGGGGATGGAATGGGTGGGACATGTGTAAAGAGGCCTAGAAAACTGTACCCATACTTCTGCTAGCCCTTCACCATGTGCGAGCCCTTTGAATCTGCTCTGCATCTCTACACAACTCTCTGAAGTAGGGAGCCCGACTGCCTTCATCTTATCCCCACTTGGGTGTCAACTTAGGATCTCAGACTTAACATGTCTATGACCAATCTCTCAATTTTCTCTCCCAGACCCACTTCTCCCATTCAATGCATCAATACCATCATTGACTCTGTTACTCAATCTAAAATGCCTACTAGCTGGGGAGCCTGGGTGGCTCAGTCGTTAAGCATCTGCCTTTGGCTCAGGGCATGATCCCGGCATTCTGGGAACGAGCCCCACATCAGGTTCCTCCGCTGGAAGCCTGCTTCTTCCTCTCCCACTCCCCCTGCTTGTGTTCCCTCTCTCGTTGGCTGTCTCTATCTCTGTCAAATAAATAAATAAAATCTTAAAAAAAAATGCCTACTAGCCATTCTCTTGATCCCAACCAGCAAATCCTATGGACACTACCTCCAGTGTGATCTAGAATCTGCCCATTTATCTCCACTCCCATGGCTATCACTCCAGTACAAGCCGTTAGTGGCCTTCTCTGGCACTTTTAACTCCGCTCTCCCGAGGATTCTCTTTTGAGCCACCATTTTATTTTCTTGATCATACTTATCAACGGCTCAAGTTGCTTCGTTCATTGGTTAATTTGGTTGCTACTGCCTGTCTTCACTCACTAGAGTATAGGTAAACCCCACAAGAAGGATTCATTGCTGTATCCATAGCCCTTTGAACAGTCCTTAGCACATTGAAGGTGCTTGGTCATGGTCATGGTTATTGAATAATTGAAGGAATCGTCATCTGGGTCTTATCGTCCCCATTTTACAAGGTTAAGAGAAGGAAAGAGATCTGCTCAAGGCTGCAAGCTGGCAAGCAGTAACACCAGGACTGGATTCCAGGTCTCCTGACCCACAGTCCAGTCCTCTTTTCTCTCCAACACTTGGCTGCTTAGAAAACTCTTCCCAGACTTCCATTCCACAATCCCACTAATGACTGGTTTGAGTTGAGAGCAGATGTTCCAGGAGCTTCAAACCCTGAAGGCTGAGCTGCCACAAATCAGACTTTCTCAGTAGTTTAAAGAGAGGTCAGCAACGTCTGCAGCTTGGCAACTTTAGGCCCTCCCCAAACCACCACTCCCCTCCACCAGGGGCCCCCAGGACTGCTGGGGGCCTGCCGCTGGTGAGTCATGGCTGAGTCACTGGAAGCTGTTTCAGGGATGAGTGCCCAGGAGTGTCCTGGCCTCTCACAGAGCAGTAGCAGAAGCTGAGACAGAGACGGGCAACTCAAGCCTTAGACAGACCAGCTCCGGGGCTGAGGCTGGGAAGACTCAGTGGCTGCAGGGGTTGGAATCTGGAGAATTCTCCCACTGAAGTGGAAGAGGTCCCCACACAACTTTGGAAACTTCTAACTCACTGGGATCAGATCCCAAATGGCTCCCACCACTATCTGAAATATTTTAACTTTTCATTTATAGGTCACCTTACTACTTTGTTCCAGAAGGGCCTGCCATCTCACTAAAAAGAGGCACTTCAACAATGCACTAAAATAAAACCTTTTTTAAAGTAGATGGGGGAAGAATGAGTCAAAGGAGAGAATGAGTAGAAAAGTAAGATGGAGCCAGGACTGAGGACAATAGGCCCAAAACCTGCTATGAAGTCCTCACCACTTGCTAAGGAGGGCCACACACTTGGCTCTGAGTTTTCTAGAACCCAGAGTGAAGAACACAGCACCACAGCTCAAGAAGCACAGTGTCCGAGAGAGAAAAGCAAACCAGCTGTTCAAAGAAGCTCAGTTCTTCTGAGGCTGAGGTCACAAAAAAGTGCATCCAATGCTCTGGAGTTGTCTGAGTTGTCTGGTGGGTCCTCTTGGTGGGGGGGAGGTGGGGGTGGGGAACACTGCATAATGTAGGACATAACTCCTCAGTGCTCCTCACAGAAGCTTAGGGATGAGGCTGTTTTCTGTTGTGCGCCATCGTCAGTTCAGGTCACACCAAAGGAAAACAAAACGGGCAGAGGAATCACTAGAACCCCATTTGAAGCCCATGTCAGCCTTGGGTACTGGATGAGACAGACCATGGACAAATCATGTTAACTCTCTGGGCTTCAATTGCTCATCTGTACAAAGAGAAAAATAATGACCCTTAACAGAATTTCTATGAGGATTAGCAAACTAATATTGGCACTGTTATGGACTGAATGTTTGTGTCTCCCACCCCCACTCCCAAATTCATAATTTGAAATCCTAACCACCAATGTGACAGTATTAGGAGATGCAGCCTTTGGGAGGGGCTTAGTCATGAGGATGGAGTCCTCATGAATGGGATCAGTGCCCTTATAAGAAGAAACATGAAAGAGATTATTTCTCTCTCTTTCATGTAAGGACACCATGAGAAGGTGGTCATCTGCAAACCCGGAAGAGGGCTCTCGATAGACCCCAGATCCACTGTTCTTTGTCCTGGGACTTCCCAGCCTCTAGAACTGTGAGAAATAAATGTTTATTGTTAAACCATCCAATCTATGGTATTCTGTTACAGCAGCCTGGAGTGACTGAGACAGATACCGATATATAACAAAGCTATACTTAAAACAGTGTGACATTGACTGAGTCGGGAATAGACAACTCGATCAGTAGAACTGACTAGAATGATCTGTATATATGAACATAAAATATATTAAAATGTTGACATTTGAAACCAGTGGGAAAAGAATAAATGATTCAATAAATGGTGTTAGAGTATTTGGACATTCAGGTAGGGAAAAAAAAATTATATGTGCAACCTCAGTGGTAACCAGAGAAAGAGAACTAACAGCAAGATCTCATTCTCTCACATCACACACAAAAATGTCAGACCATACCAGGAGCTGGCTTGGTTAATGGATAAATGGGTCCTAGCAGTTGAGCTGTAAGTGGTTACATCTCTATATGGAGGGGAATCTGTCCTTCTCTAGCAAAAAGGGAAAGGGCTAAGTCACCCACAATGTCACCCCCAGGGACCTACATTGGAGCAGCACGGGTAGGTAAGGATGACACTGTGCTCTCGTGACAGGGAGCAATGGAAATATTCATTAGGAAGGGAGTGGATCCAAGTGGCTCAGATCCATGTGTATTATCACCAAACCCTACTGGGGAGGCAAAAGGCAAATTGCCGAGCAATACATGTAGGATTATGCCACTGGGGAAAAAAACCAAAATGAAACTGTGTGTGTGTGTGCTTTGTATGCAGATGTGCATGAAAGTAAAACCATGACTAAGGAAAACGTACCCCCAACTCACGGCAGTGGTTATTTCTGGGAGGAAGGGAGAGAAATAGTTCTGGGGAGGGGCAAGAGGCAGAGGTCGGTCGAAAGGGACTTAGCCTTACCTTAATATTCTAATTTTTTAAAAGAAATAATCGATCTACTTTCAACTAATATACTTGTTAAGATAACATATGCTATGGAAAAATATAGACGCAAATACACTGAAATATTAATAATAATTACGAGTGGTGGAAATACATATAATTGTTCTTTTCTTTTTGAAACTTTTGATTTCCTTATTTCTAAAATTTCCCATATCTGCAAAGAAATGGGGCCAAAACTGAAGCTAAGGCCCCAAAACCTCTGTCCCCCAGGAACAGGGTTCTCTGTGGTGACCCCAGCAGGTCGGGGTCTGGCAGGGCTGGGCCAGGAGTCAGCAGCGAGAAGACTCAGGCTGCCTTGGCCTTTGGGCCTCACTTCTTCTCCCCTCGGGCTTCTCAAGAAGTGGATTGCCACTGCTTTGCCCTCATTGCACCCTCCAACCTAGCCTGTCTCTTTCCCACCGACTCTGGCCTGGCCTTAGCCCTGGCCCCCACAACCCAGCCCAAAATAGTTTCCCAAACACTAAGGAGAGTTTCCGGGCTACACAGGGCCTAAAGCCCGAGGGGGCCTAAATTCGCACTCCCTGGCTCAAGCCATCAGGAGGGACAACCATCACAGGAATAAATTTGAGGCCTGAAACACACTGGGGCCGCTTTCCCTCGCTCTGCCCCCGCTTGGCACAGGAACGTTCAGATACCCAGGTGCGAATACCTCAGCTGCCTGGGCCTGGGGGGAAGGTGGGGCAAGCCGTGGAATTTTCCCAGGCGGTGACTCCTGAATGGAAAACAATTGCGGGGCAACTTGCTCGTGAGCTCAAGGCTGGAGGGGAAGGAAGTCCCAGACTAGCTGCAGGACTAGAGAAGGGCCAGCTTCCCTTCACTTTGGGAAGTGACCTCTCTAGCCTCAGCCTCTCCATCTACAGAAAGGACAAGGTAAAGTTTACCTCTTGCTGATTTCCTGGAAAAGGAAATGAAGTAATCTACTACCCCCTTGTAGCTCCTTAGGAAAAGAGGTCAACCACACAGGTCCATTAATAACAGGGAAGAGACCCCTCCCTGTCTTTCCCTAAGTCAGAGTGGGCGAGGCCGGTGGTGGCCAGACCACATCTGAGGTGAGCTAAAGGAGTCCCAGCAAGCTCCTTCCTAGGGGAGAGAGGACAAATGGCCTAGCCCTCAAACCACCCACCCCATCACCAGCTGCCCAATTACAACATTCTTGGAATCCCTGATTTCCTTCCCATTCCTCCTTTAGGAGAGGAGACTAAGCACAAGGCTTTGTAAGAGTGCACTCTCATTCATTTGTTCATTTACACAAGCATCACTGATTGCATGCCCACCAAGTGCCAGCCCCGTCCCAGGCACTGGGAACAGAAGTAAGACACCATCCTTCACCTCACAAGGCCTGGGATCCATAGGAGACATGGACAGGAGACCCATGACCTCAGGGTGAAGTGTTAGAGTAGCTGTCTGCCTCAGGTGACAGGGAAGCATAGATGAGGGGCACCAATTGCAGTTAGAGGAATGGATATTAGGGGAAGGGAAGAGAGAAACAGATTAATACATTTAGGGAGAGATTGGAGAATCTATGTATTCTAGGATCTGCAAATAGGAACACCTGACCATATTTATTAAACACACATCTCTATTCCCTTCTAACACTTAAGGTAGATCACACAAGTGTAAATGGCCTAGAACCTCGTGTTTTGCAGGTACGGGATATGTTTGTGTGGGCACGTTTGTGTGTGAGCGGATTTCAAAAGTCAAATTGTTCTTCTGATGGCAAGAAGTCTTTTGTAAAGACATAGTTCAGAAGGACGATGATGTTTATAGTTTGGGTCTTATTTTAAACTTGGCCTCTGACTACTTCCTCTGGGGCTCCATCTGATTTCTTTTAGCCTCTGAGATTGCACAGGCCTGAGTCTTTTGCACAGCTGGACTTCAGGGTAAGAAGGACCAGTGGGGGAAGGCGGGGTGGGGGAGTTGAGAGGATTTTGTGTAGTCGCTCTAAGCAGCTCTTCTGTCCCTACTGCCAACAGGTCATCCCCTCATTAGTAAAATTCTAAGAGAACCCAACCTCTTCAGCACCATGAGCCCTGACTTGCAAGGATGCAGAAATGCCCATGTGGGGAATTAGCTCTTGAAATGGAGGTCAGGTTCAAGGAGAACAGAGTGGGTCCTACAGACAGAAGGCATGGTGAGGCTGTCTTGAGGTGGGGGTATACCGTGGCTAAGGCTTAGCTGCACAACTCTTAGCCCCCAGCTGACCCAGCCCTTCCTACAACAGTCAGATCACCCAGGCCTACATGGAACAAGACCTTCATCAGAGGGGCAGGGGAGAGAATCAGGAGGAAGAGTCAGGTTATTAGTTCATTCTGGCTGTGTCATGTTCATAGAGAGGCTCCTGACTCCAGGAGACCAGGCCGCTGAGGAAGAATGCATCCCACTATCTTAGTGTTCGGGCTGCTCTAAGTAAATACCACAACGTGGGGCTTGTCAACAACAGACATGCATTTCTCCCAGTTCTGGAGGCTGGAGTCCAAGGTCAAGGCAGCGGTAGATGGGGTGTCTGGTGGGAGACCACTTCCTGCTTCACAGCTGACTGTCTTCTCACTGTGCCCTCACAGGACAGACAAGGAGAGGGAGCTCTCTGGGGTCTCTCTATAAGGGCACTAATCCCATTCAGGAGGGCTCCACTCTTATGACCTTATTACCTCCCAAGGCCCCACCTCCTAATACCACCACATTGTGGGTCAGGATTCAACATATGAATTTTGCAGGGACACAGGCAGACCATAAAGCCATTCTGAACATCTTCCTTTTCTTCCTCTCTCCTTCTCCTTCTCCCCCTGCCCCTTTCTCTCCCTTTCTCTCTCTCCCTCTCTCCCCTCCCTCCCTCCCCTCTCCCTGCTTCTTTCTCTGTGTCTCTCTCACTCTCCTTCCTTCTTAGAGGCTTATGACATCATCGCAAACAACCGTTTTCAAGGAGGGCTGATTCTGTTTGCTAAACATTGTGAGCCAATCATGAAACATTAGCCTGAAAGTGATTTATCCAGGGGCGTCCTGCAGAAGTGATTTCTCTGTGTTCATCAACTGTCATTTGTACCTTGGCTTCTCCCATCCTGGAGGGCGGTAAAGAAGTCCTTCTCTGTGTGCCTGCATCTGTTCTCTCTCTCTCTGTCTCCCCCCATCCCACCCCCGTTCTCTCTCTGTGAACCAGGAGCAGTCCTAGTCATGAGCTACTAGCCAGGAGAACGGTCGCTGACCCTGCTGAAGTGGCTTGCTACATTCCCCACCACGATGTGCTCTGGGTCTGTGCCTGAAAACTGTGGCCCAACCAGGTGCATGTTTATCTGCCTGGAGCTTCCTCCTGTTTTCTTGATGTCAGATTCCAAACAAACAGAACTACCTCATGTTCAAAGCAGACAAATAAGGCCACTAAGATATTTGGGAGGACTGCCAGCTTGATCGTTTCACATTTGCTCAGGCTGTGCGTTAGACTAGAAAGAGCAACAGGCACGCCTCGCTTCAGATGGTACAGGATCGAAGCATCAGTTGGCGCACAGACAACGGAAGAGACATCATTTCTTGGGTGCGTACTCTGTGCCAAACACTATGTCAGGCATTTTATAGCTATGAACTCCAATCTTCGCAAAATCCCACTGTGGAAGATACTGTTACCCCCAATGTGTAGGTGAGAAACTGAGGCTCGGAAGGGCTAAATATTGGCCCCAAGCAGCCCAACAGCAAGTGACAGAGCCAGGATGTCCCTGAAGCCTGAACTGCGCACCACAATACGCTTCCTTCCAACCTCGACCATCAGGATGGGGCGGGAGAGGAAGTGTGTATCCCACGGGCTTTCACACCTATGGGGGCAGTCGGTTTGAGCTGTTGTTTAGGAAGCAGTTACTTATAACTGGGGGTTTCTGTCCCCAGGTAGGGAGTTCTGTCCTCTGGCTAGAATTCCTGGAAAAGGGCTGACTATGAAGATCCATGGGCCAGCTTCCCCTAGAATCCCACCCCAGTGCTCTGTGACCGATGACCAACACTGGCTTACCTTCCGTGAGCTGGTCTGGATCTGTCTAGGTTTTCTTTGTGACAGAATGATAAAGCCCGACTTCATGTCTGTGTGCATCATGTCTTCTCCTGACACCCACCCCTGGCTTCTGATATCATCAGACACTGGCTGGTGGAAATGAGAAGCATGAACTCATTAGCGATAGCTGTTGGCTTGGCTGCTAGGCGCACGTTCAGTTTGTGAAGCAACAGGCTTCCCCGTGCTCTCTACCTGAAGGGACAGAGTTCTATTACAGGCCCTAGGCTTCTTCATTCTGCCTGCGGCTCTGTGACCACCTCATCACCCACCCAGGCCCCCAGCCAGTTTACAGCAGGGCAGAGAACCGGCAGGCTCTCCTCCAGGATATGGGGGCATGTCTGTTTGTGTGTGCCTCACCTTCTGGCTCTCATCCTGGCCTCTGTCTAGCTGGCTGGGACCCCTTGCTGGCACAGACATGTGGTATGTCCCAGACCCTCCCGCTTTGCAGTCTCTGGCCCTGCCCCCTGCCACCGCCCAGCATGACAGGTGGGTGGGGAGTATCATGGAATCATGGGTCAGAAGATGCCAGAACTTGAGCCCCTCATTTTGGTGAGAAGGAAACCATCCAAGGCAGAGGTGGGGGTGGGGGTCAGTAGTAATTTGACAAAGGTCTACCTGGTTACGGATCCAGGACTGGAGTCTGGATCTCCTGGTTCCTATCCAGAGCTCTTTCCATTATTCAAAGGAACCAGGCTCCTTGGCTGAGATAATGCTTAGAAGAATCTAGAAGGCTCTCCCCTGCCCATCAGGGCTGCTTCACTGCCATCATTACTGGAATCATTTCTGGTTTCCTTCAAATGCTGTACATGCCCTGGAAGACCTCATTCAGGTGGTCAGTAGGATGTGCAGGTGCTGGGCCTGGAAATACTCTCGGCAGCATCTTCTAGATCATGGTTCTTATGAGTGACCACAAGACAAAAGGACAAACTCCCTAGGAGATACTGTGATTCCATGATGGGGAATACAGTGATCCAGACAGCAGTAGCTCATGATTGCCCGCAGCAGGCAGTGTGCTTGGCATCTCAAACAAGCAAGGCCAGCCTGTAATCGCCCCCCCACCCCAACATTGGAGAGGTTCAAGGCAAATGGGTAAATGGAGGCCTACATGTCATGTGTCTAGATATTTGAGAGTTATAAATCAGGTTAACAAACTGTTGGACAATATTTGTTCTTTCCTCTTGCCTTGACAAATATATCTTTACAACAATCTCAAAGACAGGTTCTAATTCTGTACCCTTGGATTCCTGGAACAAGGAGTAAGGCCTTAGCCCCACCCATGCCCCTCCCTCTTTCTTTTCCTACATGAGGTCCCTTATGCTTAAGCAGGGGGATGCCCCAACCCTCCTCCACATTCCGTAGACCAGGAAAGAGGACTGCACAGGCCCAAGTGTGGGCAGGAAATTCCTGGGTCCTGGATACTTACAGCTTGGAGTAGAAGGGAAGGTGTGGACCTTAAGTGGGCCTGTTCCCTGGCCCCATGGCCAACTACCTGAAGGAGGCCCAGAGCAGGGCTCTCTAAAGTGTGGGATCTGGAGTGTCTGGGTGGCTCAGTCGGTTAAGCGTCTACCTTGGGCTCAGGTCATGATCCTGGAGTCCTGGAATCAAGACCCATGTCAGGTTCCCTGCTCAGCGGGAGTCTGCTTCTCCCTCTGCCTCTGCTCCTCCCCCACTCGCTCATGCTCGCTCACTCACTCTCTCTCTCTCAAATAAATAAATAAAATCCTTAAAAAAAATAAAGTGTGGGATCCAAGGCGGGCCCTCTTGCCCATTATAAGGACAGTACTGTTAAAATTATTTCCATTTTACAGATGAAGTAACTGCAGCTCAGAAAGCTCAGGTGACTTTTTACAGGCATACACCAGCAACCAGAAGGGCCCGGACTTGAACCTGAGTCTGCCCGCCTCCAGACACCCGCTGTTTCCCTTCACCATGCTACTTCCCCCAACATGCATCCTCACCCGGGAAATGCAGTGAGCCCCTCCCTGCCGTGGGTCTAGACTTTTATCGCCTTTCACCCCCAGTAAAATGGAAACAATCTCTTTATTGGCCACCTTGCTTCCTGTCTTGTCCCCACATCTACTTGGCCTCTCTGAGATACAAAAGCCATGACATGCTCCCTTCTTAACCCCTTGCCTTCAGGATCGTGTCCAGAGGCCTTATCTGGGCCCATCATGCCCTCTTGTAGCCTGCTCAAGTGCATTTCTGTCCTGCACACGCTGTTCCCTCTCCAGCTGCACTCCACCTCAGGTCTCCCCAAAACCTCTCCTAACCAGCTCCCACTCATCCTTCTCATCTGGGCTTAGAGGGCATCCGTCACCTCCTTGACTCTGGTTCTAAGGTCAATGCATTGTTAATTATTTCCCTACACTCATCAGCTGCAGACACTGTGCCCCAATGCCTAGCACCCGGTGACACATCACTGAACTAATGAGTTCCCCACATGATGGGATGTTGCCCCCCCCCTCCCATCTCCCTTCTGTGCTTCAGCTTGAATTAACCCCTTCGGAGAGATAAGGGCAGAAAAGAGCCATTACTGTTGCTAGCGTCAATGCCAAATGACCAACACTTCCTGGATCCTCTTGACACACGGGGCCCCTCGATGGAAAAGTCTCTCCTAAAGGCAGATGGTGGAAACTAGTGGACTCTGGCCCAGGCCTGCAAGTCCTAATTGCTCCCCGGGGCAGGAGAGGGTGTCACCCTACAATCGGGTGAAACCTCAAGCAGAAACCTCTTCCTTCATTCTTGCATTCAATGAATGGGGACCAAATCTGAATCACCGTGAGGGATACTCAGGAGCCTTAGACAATGGAGTTTGCCCTTGAGTAGCTTCAAAATACCAGTGGGCACAGATGAGACGAATTTAGACAAAGTCTTGCCATGCAGAAGGGTCAAGGAAGCAGAGACCCAACCCAGTGGTGCATTTTGTGCATTCCCTTGGGAGGAAGGCGAGGCCTCACCACGGTCTGCCAGGTCTGCAGGATCTGCCCCAGTACTTCCACTGCGTCCCCTCCCTGGTGTCATCTAACCACAGCTCTTGTCACCCTCTCCCGTCACAGCACTCCAGCATGAAGCCCCCTCACTCTTTCCTGATTATATCAGACACATTTGCTCACGAGGCACCTTTGCCCTGGCTGTTCCCTCTGCTATTTCCCCAGAAATCTCCTGACCAACGCCCTCGTCTCCTTCAAATCTTTGCTCTAAAGTTACCTTATTAACTATGGACTATGAGAAACAAACTGAGGGCTACGGGGGGGGGTGGGGGAATGGGATAGACCGGTGATGGGTAGTAAGGAGGGCACATATTGCATGGTGCACTGGGTGTTATACACAACTAATGAATCATCGAGCCTTACATCGAAAACCGGGGATGTACTGTATGGTGACTAACATAATATAATAAAAAATCATTATTAATAAAAAAAATAATAATAATAAAGTTACCTTATTAATGAGGTCATCCCTGCCTGTCGTCCATGGATCGAGCACATGGCGGTCACTGCGGCTGCCTTGCCCGTTGCTCGCCGGGACTGTAGGATCCATGGGCAGTGACAGGCCATGCCCTAGACTCACGGTCCAACAGTGGGCACAGGTGAGATGAATTTAGATAAATTCTAAATGGGAGCCCTGCCACTACCAGCTGTGTGACTCTGAGTAAGTCCCCTAACCTCTCCAAGTGTGGCACCCTCATAGCTAAGAGGGAGAATATTTCTTGACTCCCCTATTTCACAGGATTTCTGTAGGAACAAGAGAGACATTGTCCCACTCCTCTTGGGACTGCTGGAAAGGAGACGGCTCCGTAAGCTGTAAAGGCCTGGGCTAATGTCAGTGAGGCTGCTGCGGGCCAGCATATATGCTCAGTAAGGTACTCCAGACACCTGGGCCGCCCACCTCAGACATCATTTCATCTTGTCCCTGGAAAGTCAAATTGGATAACTGGACCGACCCAAAAGGCAGCCCTGGAACCAGTGTACTGTCCTGACTCATTCTCGCAGACTTGGCCCAGCGTTCCCTGGTCCACGCGGCCAACTGTGGGGGAAGATCCCCTAGATGGCCCTGCCGCTCTGGGCTGTGAGGATCCCCCTCCCTCACCGGGCTCCAGCCTAGCCTCACAGCACCCCACATAAAAGGCATAAAAGGCCATAGAAAGCAGGAGACATCAGGTACCCCAACCCCAGGACCATTTTCAGTTGGTAGTGGTATTTCCTGATATTGCTAATCACAAAAACTATTCATTGTAGAAAACACAGAAAATTAATGCAAGTTTGTAGAAGAAATTTTAAACCTTGTTATTCTGCCACCCAGAGATAACCACAGCTCCTATATGCATATACCCTCCTAATCTTTTTTCTCCACGTATAAAAAAATTAGACATTAGATATTAGAATTAAAGCTTTCATAATGTCTTATTTACCTAGACATTTCGTATTCCTACTTTATTTACTTAGCATGAAATCAGTAGCATTTTCCTATGTCATCAAATATTTTTTGAAAATATTTGTATGGCTACATGCTACCCTATGCTAGAGCTCTAAACATAACTCATTTGACCACTGAATATGGTTAGATACTAGGGTTGAGACTGTGCCAATGGACACCTGGTTCCTTCTCCTGCTCCTCCTCTCCACCCTCCTCGCTGACTCTCCCGGTCTTCATCACTGACTACCCTCCTGCCCAGGCATATGCCAAGCTGAACGGGAAGCACAGGGTAAGATCCCATCCCTGCCCCGGACAGGCTGTCTGTGCTCGTGAAGACGGAAGACAGTGCACTCTTAAAAAAGCAGAAAGGGAGCCCCATGCCGAATGAGGGGTTAGGAGGGTGAAGGTGGTAGAAAGCATTTCCAGATAGGGTGGGATGGCTCCACCAAGAAGACACTGGAGCACTTACCACACACTGGGGCCAGAATACAATGGACAACATGGGGCAAACGCTCAGTAGTCAGCACAGGCTAGTGTGGCCAGGTACACCCAGCCCAAGAGAAGGCTGAGCCCCTGAGTCTGGACCAAGCCCTCTGCCTGCAAACATGGCTCCTGTCCCGCTCAGCAGACAGCCTCGGAGGGAGACAGATATTCATCAAAAACTTCACAAGTAAAGACAAAAATTACAACTGGTCCCTGAAAGAGAAATAGGTAGGGCTATGAGGACATATAACCTGGGGTTCCTTCAGGAGGCAGAAGTGCGGCCAGCCCCATGTGGAAGGAGCAGGTGTGGAGAAGGACCCAGAAGAATGTTTGTCTGGAAAGCAGAGCAGAAATGTAAGGTGGAATCCAAGGGGTGGGCAGAGCCAGACCATGCAGGCTTGATGGGCCATGCTTGGTTTTAATCTTGGGAGGAACAAGAGGTTTTGGAAGGCTTTAAGCAGGGAGAAGGCAGGACTGGATTTCCATTTTGAAGAGTGTGCTCTGACTGTGGACAGATCACTGGCTCAGGAGTGGGGGCAAGAGTGGTGCAGAACGGCCAGTAAGAGGCTGTGCTGGAGCTGGGGCAGGCTGATGGCGACTCGGGGCAGGGTAGTGGCAAAGGGGATGGGAAGAAGTGGAAGGATTGGATCGATATGTCTAGAATCAAGGTTGGGTCAATGATGTGACTTTTCAAAAAATCCCTGTTCAAGTACACTTGCGAGCTAGAAACATGGACCTGTTAGCATGAAGGGGTGCTCACAGTAGCAGGATGTCTCCTTAGACAAAGTCCCTTGGCAGACGTCCTAGTGAAGGCAGAAAGGAAGGAAGTGGGACAGGGCCCAGACAGGGAGTTGCGGTGAGGGACGGGGCACCAGGGGGCAGCACAAGGGGCTCAGCCTCTGAGTTGCCACAACCAGACCAGCCCATGGAGCCTCAGCCAGTCACTCTGCAGCCCCACACCTCAGTGTGTACATCTGTTCCTGGGGAACACACCAGGCCTGCAGCCCCCCACCCCCACCCCAAGTGGTTGTAAGGATGGCAGGTTAGATCATTTTGAAGGATCCTGCCAACCTCAAGTGTCTTAGGAAAGGAACTTGGCCATGTCCCAGGCCGCCCTAAGAATGAAGCCAACTTCCAGTAATCAGCCCTGGGGTCAGAGGTTCCAGGGGGAAGTGGAACCCTTAAGCTCTGGACCGGAGCCCTGGGTCTCCAGGCAGGACTGACCCTAAAGGCCAGGATAGGGCAGCCCTGGCTGTGTCCCATATGGGTTGTAAGTGCCTGGAGCTGTAGGCTCTGGTGCAGCACGGACTGGACCTTAGAATATAACTATCGCTAGTGGTTGACACAGCACAGAGAAGTCCATGCTGTAACGCACCCCATGGTTTGTGGGGAAAACACGTGCTCTGGGGCAGGCCCCTCTGGACTACTCCCAGATGGTCTGGGAGACAGATCTGGAAGAACGTCTGTTTCTACTTAACTTCTGGTTTCTGCAGAGCCTCTCTGAGCCTCAGTTTCCTCATCCGTAAGCTGGAAATGCCCACACCTACCCTGCCGCGTCGCTGGGATGGTGTGGCATGTATTAGGCACTCAGTAATGGGCCATGCTGCCGGGAGTTTGAACTCAAGCCGCCTGTGGATGGGGTGTAGGCTCTGAGCTTGCTCACGTGCGCTGCAAGGTCGTTCTCTTGCCTCCTCCACGCAGGCAAACTGCTGACAGTGGCAAAGCCACGTTGCCATGCTTGGGGGGAAGACTGCCTTGGTTTCGGGTTTAATAAAAAAAAAAATTTAAAAAAAGGATATTTGGGTTTGGTTTCGTCTAGGGTTTGGCAAACTCGTGTGGTTTGCTTCTCCTTGCGGCTGGGCGGCGGCTCCGGTTCAGGTCCTGGTGGGAGGGAGCAACTAGCGGGGCTTTAGGACCCGGCTGCGCGTCTGCGGGCCCCCGCGGGTCCCGGGTCCCGGGAGCTGCGGGCGAAGAGCCTTGAATGAGAGGCTGTCGGGGATCGGACTGAAACTGCTCGCGGTGGAATAGCTCCGCCGTCGCCAGGCAACCGCCCTGACGCAACGCAAAAAAAAAAAAAAAAAAAAAAAAAAAGAAGTCCCTTAAAAAAAGAATAGTGCTGAGAATTCACGGGAGCAGAGAGAAAGGGAGGCGGAAGCCGGCTCAGCCCCCGAGGCCGGGGCCAGAGGCTTCGGCGGGCGCCGGGAGCCCGCGTCCGGAGAAGGAGGCGGGGAGCTCGGTGACACACTTGGAAAGGGCCTTGGAGCGCCTCGGAAGGTAGGTTTGCAACAGGGGCGGGGATGTTCCCAGGACTGGGGTCGGGGCTGGGCGCCCCGCTGGGGGTGGTGCGGCGGTGGCCCGCGGCGCCCGCAGGGGAGGGGGCTCGGGGCCGCAGGTCCCTAGAGCAGGCACTGGCAGAGGGCAGCCTGGCCCGGGGCTGGGGAGCACCGGTCCCAAAGCACCCTGGAGTGGACACCCCGCAACCCGCCCGCAGGAGAGCAGGTTCTCTCCGTCCCTGGGGGTTCACTTGTCTCATGGGGAGTGGGACAGCCTGCTGGTCTCCATCTCCCACCTCCTTGATGGCCCGTTCCATGGCTAAGATCTGGAAGCAGATTTGGGGTGCAGGGTCTGAGAGGCGGGAGCCCCCACTCAGTATCTCCAGGTCTACTCCCAGACTGCTTGTCATCTCTAAGGCCACCCTGTCCCCTCCAACCTACTTCAGGCACAGTTACTACCCCAAGGAAGCAATCCCTAACTCAGAAGAAATGACCCAGGGCACTTGGGCCCTGGGTGTTCTGAAGGGCTGAGGCCAGTGTGGTTAGAGGGAACTGCACAGCCCAAAGAGCCCCAGGGGAAGGAGCAGATCAGCCTTGAGACTGGGATTCCTCCCTTCCAGGGATTGTCACTAAGAGAAGGCAGGAAGGTCTATGGTAGAGCACAGGTGTCTCCCTCCACCAAGTCAGGTTGGATGTTCTGCTTTTAAAATAATCCCTTATTGTCTGTATCTGGTTTTCATTCTCTGTGGCGTGTGGTTCCTCCTGAGAAGGTCTGGAAGGGAGGCTGATTCTTGGTTGGTGGGCCACGACCTCCTCTTAAACCCACAGGCATGTTCTCCCAGATTAAGCTGCCATCCACTCCCAGCCATTCCTGGTGAATCCCAGGTGGGAGCAGCCCAGGTTCCCATCACCAGGGGAATCCCCTAAGTGCCCAAGGGAGCCAGGCTCCAAAGCAGCTTCCCTTCTGATGCCCAAGAGATGGTCCTGCCGCCCACCAGGCAAGGGACGGAGAGGGGAGAGTGCTGGGCAAAGTCCTGGAGGAGCGAGGTGGCCACGGTGCCTTTAGCCCAACAGCTCGTTTCTGCTAGTATGTTTTTAAGAGGTTTGGCAAAGCAGCCATGAGCTGTGCTTGGAGTGGATAAAGATGACAGCTCTTTTCTGAGTACATTTACCAAGCAGGCACTGCTTGAGGACCCTTCGCATCCATTGGTCATTTTATTCTCACAATGGCCCCTGGCGGGGGCACTGTATCCCAGTTTTGCCAATGGGACTCCAAGAAACTCAGTAACTCTGTAGGGCTCAGGTGGCTGCTGAAAGTGCAGGGAGAGTCAGCCTCACGTGCCTGACTCCTCAGACAGTGCTCTCAAAGGAAGGTTGCTTTAGGAGATCTGAGGGCGGAGGCCCAGAGAGGGGGAAGCCACCAGTTGCACCCAGAGAAAATGAGAGCGCTGTGGCAGGGCTGATCCTGTGTCCGGGGACTGTCCCTTACCATCCTGAGGGATCCTGTGCAGCCAGGAAATCCATTTCTTGCATTAGGAGTCTGAAAGGCTCTTCAGTCCAGCCTTGCTCACTTCACCCGTACTTGCCTGAAGTGGAGACAAGGCTTCGCCCTCACCCTCTTCTCCTCCCTGTCCACCCGAAGTCCCCCAACTTTTCATGCACTTGTTCCTGTCTTGTCCTCCCAAATACACGCAAGGATTTCCACAAGATAAATCGTCCCGTTTCCGTATCTACCAGCTTGACCTCCCTCCAAAAAGAGACTCTGGCGGGGAAGTAAATTAAGGCAATGCCTAACTGTTTGCTCAGAGAGATCCACGGAGCCCCAGGCCGAGGGGGAAGAAATGGCTTGTTAGGCTCCTCACACACTCGGGTGGTTTTCTCTAGGTAAATTTTGCTAGTGGAAAACTCCCGTGGCCCCACACAAGCATCTGGAATTTTCAGACCCCTCTGCGAGCTCTGCTCTAACTGGCCAAGGCTCTTTGCTTGACTGGGATGCTGGGCTACTTGCAAAGCTGGAAGATGAATGATAAGCTGCACGGTTTGTTCCCTGGTTTATAGACTAGGGTTGAGGGAGTTCGTACTAATTGGAAATCTCCTAGGATTACCCTGGATGGCTCTCAATACACAAATGCACCCTGGGATTTGGATTGGGGTGAGGAGAAAGGACGGAAAAGGCAAATTTTGAAGCAGTCCTCAGGCCAACCTCGAAGGCATGGGGAGGGGCTGCAGAGAGGGTGGGAGCAGGGAGGATGAGGTGGGAGGTGGGAAAGGGGTTTAGCGGGGAACTTGGCAATCAGCCTGTAGAGTTTGGGCTGCCCTAGAGGGTTGAGTTGCCAACATGAGTTTGGAAGGCTGCAAATGTCAGCTTTTCCATGGTCAGGACAGTCGCCCTGGTGTGTAAAAGCCCAGAGCTTCCCCCTCACTCCCCCACCCCCGTTTCTCTCTGGACAAGTATGGGAGAGAAAGGAAAGAAAAGGGGAAAGAAGGTGGGCAAGAGGAGAGGTTAGAAGCTTGCACTCCCCACATCATCTGCTTTCCTACTGAATGCTCCCCGACCCTGCAACAGCAGTCACCCAGGAAAAGCCTTTAGAGAAGGGAGCGCACAGCCCATCTCCCTGTGGGCACTGCCCATCGAGGAAGGGCGCTCATCTCTAGGGGTGGAGCAGTAGCAAGCACTCCAGCCTCAGGGGCCCCTTCACCTCAGGACACCTGCCCAGCAGCCTTTGCAGAGCCCCAGGAAGGGGCCAGCGTTCAGCTTATCCAGGGGTACAGCCAGGGGTACAGCCTGAGCTCCATTTCTTCAAGACAGTCTCCAGTATGGCCAGAAATCCCCCCCACACATACAGCCACCCCCAGAATCTGATCTAATTGTGGGAACTAGTAATGGGTCCCAAAAGACTTCCTCATAGGGCTTGCCCCTTGAGATCTCGAAGGGAAGGCCCAGCTCAGAGCCGGTTTTCCAGGTACACAATGGGCCCTGACAGTGACCTCCACTGTGGCCACAGTGTCGGGGCTTACTGAAGGCTGAGCAGCATTTCCTCATACCAGGAAGCCAGCAGAGCTTCTGAGTATGAGCCGGGCACTTCAGCCCCGGAGGCCAGCTGGGGAGCTCTCAGGGCGATGAGTACACAGTACGATGAGATCCTTGCTTGGAAGGCCTTTCAGGGCCCAGACTATATCCCCCTACCCCCACGCCCATAAAGTGAAAAGTGACAGTACCTCCTTAATCCTGTGAGCATTGACATATGCTGTGCCCTGGGGACCCTGAGACACTATGAAGTGACTTACGCCCATTCGGTCATAACTCCAGGGTTTGGCTGGGTGGGTGGTTGTTTATTTGCTGGACGGCAACCGCTGCAAACTTGAAGCAAGGGAAGGTGAACCTCATTAGCAGGTTGGATGAAAACAAGC
This sequence comes from Ursus americanus, assembly GCF_024610735.1. Taxonomy (NCBI): domain Eukaryota; kingdom Metazoa; phylum Chordata; class Mammalia; order Carnivora; family Ursidae; genus Ursus; species Ursus americanus. The sequence goes on from NC_142139.1 coordinate 61,813,309, forward strand.
CCTCAGACCACATTCTGCCATCTATGTAGACATTTTTTAAAAGATCTTATTTATTCATTTGAGAGAGAGAGACAGAGCACAAGCAGGGGGAGAGGCAGAGGGAGAGGGAGAAGCAGACTCCCCACTGAGCAGGGAGCCTGACTTGGGGCTCCATCCCAGGACCCAGGATCATGACCTGAGCCAGAGGCAGACGCTTAACCATCTGAGCCACCCAAGCGCCCCTATGTAGACATATTTTGAACAACTATTTGCATTCAGGCCCAGCAGAATTCATTCAGCTTGTTCTGTGGACTCAGTGAGGTCGCAGCCATCTGTCTCTCTAGGTGTCCTAACCACACCTCCCCTGAGAGCTCACTAGACTCTTTAGTCCTGCCTTTCCAGGTCAAGAACGTCTCAAGTAATTTTGGCCAACCCACATATCCTGAATACCTCTGTTTTCACCAAGGAGAATGCGTTTCTAACACTTACTCTGTTCATTATTAAATGCCCGGTGTTGAGCAGAGAGAAAACCGCCAAAGCCCCTGTCACAGCCCCCTCTGGGGCACAGACCCTCTGCCTGAGGCTGCTGGCCAGGACTGGGGAGTCCCGATTTGAATGCACCCTTGCTGCAGCTAGCCTAATGAAACCACACAGAACATCTCTCTCGCGACGACGTCTGTGAAGGGTTTTAAGATCAATAGTAGGCATTGTATCCCAGGTAAGACAATGGTCTTGCCCTCAAGGAGTGTGGAGTCTGATCCGGGTTGCAGGTTAGAAAGATGATTTGAGCAGCCCAGAGTACTGAGCTGACAGGAAAGTGATGCTTCGAGCGTTCTGGAGCACACAGACACACAGGAGCTAACTTGAATGGTCTGGCAGCCATTCTGTCCTTTGGTAGGTCAAGGAGAGGCCCAGTCAAGTGTTGTCATGGACGGGAGGGGACAGTCCTATTAGAGGCCTGACTAAGAATTCACATACACTCTATCGCATTGGGACCTTCCAAAGCTTTGAGGTAGGTTCCATTATGAACACCATTCCATGGATGAGGAACTTGAGGCCTAGAGTGTTAAAGCAATTACGCAAGGTGGTAGAATTGGTGAAATGTTGGGACTGGGCTATCAAGCCCTGTCCCCCAGCACGCAGCCCTGCCCCATCCCTAACCTGCTCTATCTCTTTCTCCTGCTACCAGTCCCCGCCCTCTGTGAGGGATGAACTCAGGCAGCTCCACAGCCCAGCTACATGCAGCTCAAGCTGACACGAGTGGGGAGCAAGGTAACACATCCCACTTTCTGTTCTTCCTGAGCCAGTGTTCCCTCCAAACCCCAGGGTGGGCACAGTCCTGCCCCTCGGGTTAGCTGCAGGCAGCGCTGGACATTGCTAGGCGGCCAAGGACGGGCCCTGCCCAAATACAGGGAAACTCTAAGGGCACTTCAATCCCTGGAGAGGTCAGCACGCCCAGACAGAGTATGAAAGAGAAGTGACTTCAAGAACAGAGCACACCACGAAACTTCTTAGGAAGTCCTTGCTAAACCATTAGGCTTTGGAACTTGTAATGCAGAGTAAAATAGAAAGCCCATCATCAAAACAAATTCCCATTTGAGCTGGACTTGGTTGATTCTGCTTATTTGAAGTGGAAGCCAATTATCCTGTGGATTTGGATAGTCCTAAATCTGCCTTGTGTGGGGGCTGAGACGCATCCCCATCGGGACACACTTTGGTGGGCTGCACTCCACAGGGGGACAGTGTACACCCCAGCGCCCTTAGCTGTGAAGTGGCACCCTGAGTTTCAGTCAGCTGTGAAATGTTCCCTACTTTTATAGCCAGAGCACCGGCTTGAACTGCCTTCTACTTTGATCTCTGCCAATTGCTGTAAAGGCCACTCTGCGTCAGCTTTCTACCCCCTAATCCCCAATGCCATGGCCTTTGGCCAGAAAAGTGCTGTGGTCACATGCAGCTGTGGGCCGGGTTGGCAACAGGCTGCCTCAGCCCCCTCCTGGGCAGCTCTGCCTCATCATGCTCTCCCTGGAGGAGGGCCCCTGATTCAGACTCCTCATTTCCCATGGCTCCTTACCCCCCTTCCTCCCCCTTCCCCTCCCCCTGCCCCTCCCCCTCATGGGACTTGAGGATTCTCAGATACCTTTCTTCCTGCCTGTCAGAGCAAAGCAGCCCTTTCCCAGGGCCTCACAGCCTTGGAGGGGACACTATGGCTTTGACTCCTCGACTCCGGGTGGCCCAGCAGCCCCCTCCCTGCAGCAGCCCTGCACTTTCTCCTCTCCTTTCAGTGAGGCAGTAAATTAGATCTGGGGTGGGGGGGGTTGCTGTCCCTGCAGCAACAGGGAAGCACAACTCTTTCTTGGTGATTTTCTGGGCAACTTTTTTCACTGGGCAAAAAGATAGGAAAGGTCTCCTGTTCCCAGCCCTGCGTGTGGCAGGAGGCCTGTGCATCTGCTCTGAGCTGCGGGGAGCAGAGCCCATCAATTATTCAGCATGGGCTGAGGACTCAGAATGTGCAAAGGTCTGAACAAGTGGTTTTTTTTTTATCGAATCTTGCCTCACAATATCCCAGCGAGTTGAAGCAAGGTTTCCAGGTATTCTAGACAGTAAAAGCTCAACTGGGAGTCAGAAGAGGAACCCAAGCCCAGAAAACCCCACTAACGGAGCTGTGTGACCCCACGCATGTCTCGAGATGTCTCTGGTCTGTGGTTTGTCTGTGGCTGAACTCTGAGGAAGGCCTCTCCAGCCCAGACTATCGTGTGTGGGGAAGAACTTGTGAACTTTCGTGTACGGGGTGATTTCAAAATCAGTGTGATCGTTCTTGTTATTCCAGGTAAGGAAATAGGAACTTTGAATGATACGTGGAGGTACAACCATTAGCACTGGACGCCGGAGACCGAGCTTCCCAGGGGAGTGTGGGTAAGTGGGTTCCTCTGCCCCCTACCCTCCCGGGTGCAGCTCGGGGACATGGTGACCACCCACCGGCTGCTGCGGTGTAGACTCTGCGCATGTCAGGGTGGAAGGAAGTGCAGAGGCCGCTGCACCCACACTGCCCATGTTGCAGGGGAGAAGCAGAAGCCCTGAGAGGGGAAGTGAGCTGCTGCGGTCCCTCGGGATGGGACAGGGTCCCTGGAGCTGACTCTCAGGCGGGGGACTCTTTTCTCTCCCACCCTAGCTAACTAATGCAATCCAAGGAGAGACATGGCAAATACCTAGACTAGTTGGTGCAGAAAAGTACTAAAAAGATTTTGTCAGGGGAAGAAGCGATTGGTTCCACCCAGAAAGAACATAGAAGGCTGTAGAATGAGGTGGTGTTTCAAGTAGCCTCAAAGACTCAGCCACATTCAAACATGAGGTTACAGGGGAAGGATAAAGCCTCAAGGGGAGGCCAGCCCCCCAAGCCACCTGCTTCCCCGTCAGACTCTTTCTGACCCTGAAAGTCATGCCTGTGAACTTGCAGGAGGTCTCCTGCTGGGCAGATTTGGAGGCAGAACGACTCCAGCTGGCGTGTGTTCACTAATTCACAGCCCCGCCATCCTCAGCATTTATTGAACATCTACTGTTTGTAGATCCTTGTGTTCAGGATGCAAAAGAGGAAGCGATGCTCTTCCTATTGAGAAGCTAGACATCTGGTCAGGGAGGCGGGACACTTCCACGGCTCAAGGTCGAACAGGCTCATGTGCGGTGAGCATCGTGGAGGCCAGTGCCAGGGGGGATTCAAAGAACGACCTGGTGGGTCAGGCACCCGTGAGGACTTTTGAGTGGAAGCAACCCCTTGGCTGAGCTGGAAAGCAGAGCTTTAGTCTTTGTGAGGAGCAGGGAGGCCCCAGACAGGCTAGTCATTCATTCCTTCAACAAAGTTACTGACACCGACTGTGTTGGGAGTGCTAGGGTCACAGTAGTGAGCAAGAGAACGTCACCGTCCTCGTGGAGCTTACGTTCTAGTGGGTGAAATGCACAGTAAACAAGTAAACAAATCCACATATACCATCATAGTTGTATGATGGGTGACAACAGCTAGGGATTGAAACGAAGAAGGATATCTCGGTACGATGGTCAGAGCCGGTGTCTGTGTGGAGGGGGCATGTGAGCGGACACGCATGAACTGGGTGCATGCAATCAGACGGAGGCCAGCTGACCGAGCCGAGGCTTGAGGGCAGGCAGCCGAGCCTCGGACTCTCAGATGAAATGCCTGGATTCTCACAGTGACTTGCTGCCAGGAGGGGTCATCCAGGCAGCAAAGAGATGACTTCCAGGAGCGGGAAATGAAGTGTTCTTCTGGGCGGGCAGCTGTCCCTTGAGGTCTGTAGATCGTGGGGGGCATTTGAGGAAGATCCCACCGACAGGCACAACCCTGGTACCATCCCCCTTCCCTTACTGTCATCCCCCACCATACACCCAGAGCACACATGCGACCGTGTAACACCCCCCCCCTACACACACAGTGTCCCAGCACAGTTTACCCCCACCAGGGTCCAGTCTCTGCAAGATGTCATTCCCATCTCAGGAGCTCCCTCCCGACAGCGGCTCAGACCAAGACATGGAATAAAGATGAGCTATGGAGGGCCAGACCAGCAGGTGTCCCCTCCTGCTTCGGTCACCATGGCAACCTCTGACAGGAGAGAAAACCCGCTTTCTGGCAGCTCCTCGAAGCTCCCTGGCTCCTTTGGGTAGTTCTGTGGGGCACAGGGCTGTATCCCCCGACCCCTCAGCCCGGGTCATGAGCACTCCTGCCAGTGTGCGGAGCACACACTAGACGTTCACTAGAAGGCCACCATGGGCCACCACCGGAGGTCAGGCCTGAGTCGGCCTCCCCTCCCCCCACTCCTCCATTTAAGATAAGCATTGTGGGTTTATGATTAAACCTGGCTGAAGAAGCCTGCCTTGTCAAACTCCGCCTCCACACCCCAGACCTATTGACCCCTCACCCACCTGGGGAAAAAAATTAGCTGCTTTAGAAAAGGAAAGATAAAAAATCCAGGTGTGAGTTGTGGCCTGAGCTGCCCTGAATTTAAGTTTCTAAGATGCATAACAGTCCACCAAGCCCTTCTCATCCTTGCTATAACTCTACAGGGGGGGCACTGCACCAACCCCACTTTCAAAACGGGTCCCTGTAATTCTCAGCTGGAGGGGGCCCCGCCTGCCTCTCAGGGAGGGGAGAGTTTTGTAGTTGGCATGCTGTTTTAGGACACTGCTGAGCCCTCAGGGATGGATTCTGTCTCCCCAAATGAATTATACATCCCCCTCTTCTTTCAGTCAGGGCTCTCGGTCTAAGCACCAGAAAACAGTCTTGCTGCAAGGAGTTCACAGAATTGGCGGAAGGTAGAGACCCAAGGGAGACAACAGGCAGAGCCAAGGCAGCTCCAGAAAACAGAGTGGGAGGCAAGGCCCTGTGAATTAAACGGTTTGCCTGACACCGACTCCGTGGGGTTTTAGGTTTTTACTCACATAATACCCCCAAAACACTTCTGATACCAGATGTGTGATTTTTCCACACCAAACAACCCTCCAGCTCTCTGCAGGCAGCAGTTGGTGTCCTATGATCTCCCTCAATGTTGACACCATCGAGCTGAAGTCAGTGTCAGAACCCGCAGGTGAAGGGTTCAGTCCCGCAGACTGCTCCCGGCTTTGCACGACAACTATAAGTCCCAGATTGTCACCCGGACTTCTGACCTGCTGACTATACATTGGGAATTGCTCACAACCCCCTCCTCTGATTCACTAGTTTGCTAGAATGGCTCACAAAACTCAGGGAAGCATTTCCTTGCATTCACCTGCCAATAAAGGGGTACACAGGGCAAGGTGTGAGGAAGGGGTGCAGAACTCACGTGCCCTCTCCAGGTGCGCCACCCGCCCCCCCCCCGCAGAATTTCCATGCGTGCACCAATCCAGAAGCTCTCTGAACCCCTTCGGGTAGGGTTTTTATGGAGGCTCATTACATAGGCATGATTGATTAAATCATTAGCTATTTGTGATTGACTCAATCTCCAGCCCCTCCCCCCCACCTCCCAGGGCAGAGGCTGGGCTGAAAGTTCCAACCTTCTCATCACAGAGTGGGCTTTCTGTGAGTCCCCCCATTAACATAAACTCCGGTGAGGTTGAAAGGGGCTTGTTATGAATAGTAAGACACTCCTTTCACCTCTCTGGCTCTAGAGCTATTTCAAGAACTAAGGACAAAACCCAGACATTACAACAAGAAATATTCTTAATTGCTCTTATCACTTAAGGACATTCCAAGGGTTTCAGGAGCTCTGTATCAGAAATTGGGGATGGAAACCAAATATATATTTCTTATTATATATCACGTCCTGCAACTGTCCTTTAGCAGGGATGATCTGGCTAAGATAATGCCATTTCCCCTGCACTTCACATCTGCCTCCAAGGTTCATCTGGCCACAAATGAATCCTAACCATTTCTCCTTCTGGGCCTCAGGCACACCACGTCCTTTTTTTTTTTTTTTTAAGATTTTATTTATTTATTAGAGAGAGAGAGATCACAAGAAGGGGGAGCAGCAGGCAGAGGGAGAGGGAGAAGCAGGGGCTCGATCCCAGGACCCTGGCATCATGACCTGAGCCGGAGGCAGACGCTTAACTGACTGAGCCACCCAGGCGCCCCACATCCCCCATTCTGAGGCCTGGGCCTGAGCATCGGATTGGCCAAGCTCAAGTCGCCTACTCTCAGCTAGGTGTCAGGGCATGGGACAGGAAGGAGGGAGGAGCTGATCCTCTCTGCTCAGAGGACAGGTACCCTGCCTGCCTGCTGTCCGGCACAACATGGAGAGCCCCTTGGAAGCAGGATATGGTAAACAAACAAGACAAATACCAACAAATATCTACAGTGTTATTTTATATTCTTTGTCCAACACATGCTTATGTTCGTGATAAATGTCAGAAACACAGTTTCTCCCTGTGGTGACCAAGATGGCCCCCAGCAACCCCAGGTCAGCATGGACCATGGCTGGTTTCTGGATAGTTCTGGTAAGGAAACCTAGGAAGACTCTGATTGGCCCAGCTGGGGTCATGTGACCACCTACTCAGGCCGGAGAAGGCATGCACATCCTGAAAGGGTTTCGGGGTTCTTGTCTCACTGAGTCAAAAAATTAATCTCACAGACACAAAAGGGTGAAGTGAAGTGGAAGTTTATTCAGTGAAGGTGAGAACAGAAAGGAAAGAAAAAATCTCCCTAGAGTGAGAGGGCTCCTGAATAGGGACCCCTGAGGGCTTTTATGGTCTGTCTTTTATAGAAAACTGACCAGGGAACTTGAATCCTCTTGATGTCACCCCTGATAGCACCATGATTACTTCTCCTTTGACTATCTCGTCTCTGCTGTTTAAGACAAATGAGGTGGTGTGGTTCTGTTCCCTTATCTCTGGTTGTTACGCCTCAGCATTTCTGGGATTTTTGGTGGGCCCAATCACCTAGCCCCCTACCTTTCTCTCCCTATCTAACCCCGCCTGTCCCTTACTCAACAGGAAGCACACAGAGAAATTCTCTTTCCAGAAGAGAGAAAGGACCCAGGGTGGAAATTACCTCACAATGCTGGACACAGAGGAAGTCCTCCAGCTACACCTGTGATGCTGGATTGGCCCACGTGCCAGCTCCCAGTCCTGGCACTTGAAGCAGGATGAGGCTATTCCTGTCTTCCTAGGGCCTGAGGGTCTGGGACTCTGAGGTCAGGGCAGGGCTCATGAGGACAGGCGGTGAGGGGACCAGGTCCCCTCTGCTTCTGTGAACCTGCCCAGACTGGCTCAGACTTGAATGAGCACAGGCCACAGTGCATGGAGTGGGGGCCCAGGTGGCTAACTGTTCTATTTGCTCGTTCATTCCACAGATGTTTAGAGAGAGCAGCATGGTGGCAAGTGCTGTGTGTTCCAGGATGCAAAATCTGGTTCTTATCCTCATGAAGCTCAGAGTCTTATGAAGGAACCATCAGGAAAGTTCCTTGTAGCAGTGCTATGGTTTGAGAGGGCCAGTAAGCCCAGTGGTAGATGAGCCAGCCTGGAGCTTGACTGCAGAGGTGAAATCTCCACTTTCCCATTCATTAGTTCTGCTACTCAGCCTCTCTGTGTCTCTCAGTCTCCTCATGTGTGTAATGGAGACAACGATACTACTTGCCTTGTGGGGTTCTTGTGAGGATTCCTGTGTTTGTACATGTAACGCTCCTAGAACAATGCCTGGCATGGTCCGCTCTGAGTAAGCGTTAGCTAATATTGTTGTGGTGACATAATTGTTTCTCTGATGTGCTCTCCTTGCATCCCAGGCACAAGCAGCTGGGGCAAGTCAAGGAACACTTCCTGAAAAAGAAAACCCCTGAGAAATGATGGGTAGAGGAAGGGAAGGGTGTTCCAGGCCGAGAGAACAGCTTATGCAAAGCCCCGAGGGGGTGAGAGAGCGAGCTACTCCATGGGACAGGAGCACTGGGGAAATTGCATACCGTGGAGAAGAAACGAAACAGTTCTAGGGAAGAACCTCAGACAGCAGGGAGCAGGCATGAGCCTGGGGATCCAAACAGGGCGAGGGTGGCTTTTGAGTGCCTTAGACCGTAGAGCAACAGGGAGTGAGCGCAGCCAGGCAATGGGCTCCTCCTACCTTCGCCCCTGAGAGAGACAGAGACAGGGAGCGACAGAGAGAATGGGTTAGCAGCCCCTGCGCCCTTCCCTGCCCATGGAGTCCATCTAGGAAGTGGGTCTGAAAGTTGTCCAAGTGAACAGATTAGGTCATAATGACACAAGGGCATAATTGGCTGATGATGGAGCTGCACCCACCTGGCTCCCCCAGCAGCCTGAGAATTAGCTCATGGCTGGCGCAGCCTCCCTTGCAGCAGCCACTGTGGGCGCGAGTGAGCCAGGAGCGTGTTTGAGCAGCAGTCCTCCTGGGCAGCGTAGGTCCTGGGGCGCTGGCTTCTTGCTACTACAAAAAGGTGGATGCGCCCCTGAGGCTTGTCTTCTGTTGCGGGAAATTTCACGTTTCCCCCGGCAGCCGGGTGGCCTGACTGGCAGGGCACGCCTGGGCCTGGTGGGATTAGGGTCTGACCTTGTTTTTCTGGGCGCCTGGTTCTGCCAGTATCCTTTGGCTTTCCTCCCCAGGCTGTCTGCCTTTGCAAGGCTCAGAGTGAGAGAAAATGTGTTCCCCAGCGTCAGGAAGGACTTAGGTTAGATATAAAGCAAGCCCCTTTGCCCAGGTGTTGGAGGGCTCTTCCTCTCAGGGCCAGCGCTCCCACATCCCTGGTTTGTCCAGGGGAAAGGGAAGTCCCTACTGCCCTTTCAGACCAGGGAGCCCTCCAGGGCTGGCGTTGGCTCCCCTGCACCCAGCTGAGTGCCCACATCCCTGCAGTGACCTGAGTCGGTGACATTCCAGCTCAGCTCCCAGCAGCCTAGCTGGAGAGGGAGGGAACAACTCCACAGGGGCTCTCGGACACCAGGGCATCCAGAGGGGCAGCGATCCCTGGGACACCGTCTGAGGACCAGGCGGACTGAGAGCGGGTCCTGTTTCAACAAATCTTCACCACATGCATGTGCTGGGGGCCATGGGAAACAGTCTAGGGCTCTGTCCCTGCCTGCTACGGGTGACCACGCCCCTCACGTGGCGAGTCCCTGACTCAGGCCTCTCCACACCCCGCACATGCCTTGATGCTAGTAATAATCCTCAGGTGGGTACAGCTCTTCAAAGGTGGCAGCGAACTTTCATGTACCAGGTTTCAGCGGATGCTCACAGCATCCTCATGAGGCGGGTTGGGGTAGGAAGCCCACTTGTACAGAGGAGGAAACGGAGGCTGAGAGGAGAGAGCTGAGCCCCAACACTCGGTTTCTGGGGAGCAGATCTGGGGCCAGAGCTGAGGCATTCAGCCCCCCTGCCCTTGCTCTTACTATGTGGATAACACACTGTCAAAGCTGGTCACTCTGGGGCACCTGAGCCATGGACAGGGGTGTTTAGAATAGGAGCAGGGGGGGAAGGGAGTGGGGATAGAGAGTGGTGTTTTCCTAAGCTGAGCTTTTTTCCTCTTTCCTGTGGCAGACCTGCTAGTCACCACTGCGGGATGAGACTCTAAAGGGGAGACCTGAACATCTGGGGGGAGGTGGAGCCCATCGACTTCATCTCAGTCAGCTTCCAGGGAAGGATGCAGGGTGCATGGAGTGCCCAGGCCACCCAGCATGTCCGGGCTGAAGGGGGTGACTGCTCAGTGCAGCGCACAGTTTATCTGGTCACATGACTGATGTAGCACTGATAGGTTTCATCATCTTAGGAATAAGTTTTAAAGTACAACGTTGTCTAGGGTTCACCATAGATTAGGCAACGTGTGAAGGGCTCGATTATTTGTTACTTCAATCCTTGAAATGGCCCATGAAGCTGATATTATTAGCACCAGGGCTGGCTTCATGAGCAAGGAACCCTGGCAGCCCCTCTGGGCCCCGTGCTTGAGGAAACGCTCTGCGCTGCCGTCTTTAAATTCTTCATACTTTTCCACAAGGAGCTCTGCATTTTCATTTTGCACCGAGCCCAGCAAATTATGTAGACGATCGTGGTTATCCCCACGTCTTAGAAGAGGACGCAGAGGCACAGAATGGTCGAGAAGCGCCCATGGGCGTCTAACCCCAAGGCCCATGCCCTCTGGAGTCGGCAGAGGCCGGCCAGTGTCCGAAGACTGTATGCAAGTCTGGCGACCGGCACCTGTCTGTGGTTGGGGCTGACTCACTTCACTCCTCCCAACCTCGATTTTCTCCTTTGTGGAATGGGGTGATCCCACCTGCTCCTCGGGGCCACTGGGTGGCTTGAGCGAGGGGATGCGTACCTGGGTTCTTCCACACACTCCCTAAGCTCCGCCGATCAAAGGATCATCATTAGCTGACTCACAGCGCATTGGCGCTCCTGTTAATGCCTCCAAGTCCTTCTGACCCCGTCTTCATAGGCCTTCTCTGGATTGCTTTAGAAACCACCAATTAAAATAAACTCCCCTACCCTTGGAGGCAGCCTCATAAAGTCACGGAGTCATAGCTCTTTCCCACTCCAAAGGGAAGACCCTCCCCTAACAGGTTCTCCCTCTAGCCACAGCTGCCCCTGCCTTCTGCAGTGAACTGTGCAGCTCAGGGAGAGCAGGGAGGACTTCCAGTCCGTGTCCTCTGCTCACGCAACTGTGGTGTGGAGAGAGCTTACGGTCTGTCTGCGATTAGATCCTCTCCAAAAAGCTTCACTGGAAACCATCAGAGCTCCCCTGTCTGGCGGAAAGAAGTCCTGTAATGTAGAGCCGCCCCGAGGCACACTCACAGCACTTTCTGGCATCTCCGCAAAGAGGCAGCTGGCGCCTGGGAGGGGCTGCTAATAGGTCTTTAGATTCGGAGAGATGCTAAGGAAGCCTGTGTGACCTTGAGACTGCACAGAAAGCCCTTCGTGAGAACACCCTGCATTCGCAAAGCATGCTAAACCTGCAGAAAGTGCGTATAAACCTCAGTTCTGCCAATCCCCCAAACCTAGGAGATTATCACCCCCATTTTATAGGCAAGAATACTGAGGCTCAGCAAGCCTGACAGCACCTACAGCGTGGCCATCTGATCCCTGGTCTAGTGTTTCTGGCTCAAGACCAGTGGTTCCCAGTCCTGGCCACTCACTCACATTCCCTGGGGAGCCTTAAAACCATGCTGATGGCTGAGTCCCACCCCAGATTAATTGAATCAGAACCCCTGGGACTGGAGCCTGGAAATTCATTATCATGGAAGTTCCTCTGGGGAGTCCCATCTGGGTGGCTGGAGGTGAGAACTAGCTTTCTCTGCCATTAGTTGGGGTAGAATATTCCCACTCATTCCTCAGGGATGCCCCCAGATGGGCCAGGCTCAGAGCTTGGGGAGGACATCCAGACTTCCTCTGGTCAGATGGAGTTTCAGGCGGGGATCACAGATTGTAGCAAGCTTGGTTCTTCTTGAATGTCTCCCCCGCCAGGTGGGAGAGAAGCCCCAGAGCCTCCCTGGGGGACCGAGTATGTGTTTTTTTTTTTGCTCCGCTCCAATTCTCTGTCTCTTCCTATGCCTGTCCACCAACACCCTGTGCCCAGTTTCCATCACCCAAACAAGTAATCAGTTTTAGTTTTTCTCCTCGCAGAGATCTTTTAGGCACATAGAAGTCAATAAGAATCTGCCCCTTCTCCTCCTTTCCCACACCAACAATGTAGTCTCCAGACTATGAATGTCTTGGTTTTTTTCATGTTGGCTTTATCTTGGACATCATGCCATACAAATTCATTCTTTTTCTGCATGCCCTCAGCACACGTTTTTAAAGATGAGCCTGAGAACCAAGGATTTCTCTCGTCCGTCCAAGTGTCCAAGTCAAATGTGCCCTACTCTGATCTACCCATCTCCACTTGCCTGGACCCTGTGGGCACAGGAATGTGGCTGGGAGGCTGGGGTCTCACTCAGACTCAGAGTTACTTCTCTACCCTGCGCTCAGACCACCTCCCCAGAGATGGGAGGATCAAATCAGATCAGAGAGCCTCAGCCCTTGTCCATGAGGCACTGCAGTGTGGGCGTTTTAGGTAAATGGGAGAACCATCTTTCTAGAACTGTGAGTCACAATCCTCGCTCGGTTTAACAATCCTTGAGTGAGTTCGGCTCTTCCCTCAGCCGTTGCAGGTTTATTTGCTTCCTCCTCGGAAGAGGTGAGGTAAGGTGTTGTTCTTGGAGGAAGGAGCTGAGAGTGTGTCATAAGAGCTGGAAGAGCAAGCGCCTGAGGACAAGGGCTGTGGTGGGCGGGGTGGGGCGGGGTCAGCGGTCCAGGGACCCCAAGGCACAACTGTGCCTGCCTGGGGACCCACAGTTTCGCTGTCGCTCAGAGGAGAGACCTGATCCTTCAGAATCAGACAACCCAGCCTTGTCCTTGCTCATCGCCAGGAGCTCTCTGGTGAGTCATTCAAACTCTCAGAGCCTCAGGTTTCTTGCGTGTAAAATGGGGACAGAAAGAAGTAACTACAGACTTGCCTTGAGAACTGAATGAGATAATGCAGGTGGAATCATTTCGTAAATAGTGAACACTGTGTGTGCAGAGCATTGATTTATTATTAACTTCTCTGTGTTGAATGAAGGCTTGAAATTGCCTCTCTCGTCCTGTGCGAGCAATGTCACCTAACCTCTTGGAGCCTCAGTTTCCCCTCCTGAGGAGCTCAGGATTGTGGCGGGCCTTCTGCCAGGGGAGGGATTAGTACTGACATCATTTGCGTCCTTCCTGCAGGGCCTCCAACCAGCCGGCAGCTCCTCAACGCCTGCCCTTGCCCATGAGGAGGGAGCTCAGTCCTGCTTCCCCGCCAGTCTCTGATCTGCCTGCACCTCAGCACCGATAGATCTTCTTGGCAAATCTGCCCCCAAGATTCCTGCTGACGCTTGTCTGTTCCTGCCTTTTGTGAAACATGGCACCCACAGGACTCCGGGAAGAATCTTAAATCCTGAGCCTCCACAGCAGCTCTGGAGAGGGCACTCGGTGTGGCTCAACCACGGTCCCTGTCAGCTCCGGGAGCTGCTCACATACCAGCAATGCCCTCAGGATCCCTGACCCCAGCTGGATGAGACCCTTCCTGAGTGGGACCCAACCTTGCCACCCACTAAGATTCCCACACCGCCCCCCACCACTTCCCATGACTGGCCGCCCCAGCAGGCTCTAGAATGTCTGTGCCTCAGATCCAAGTAGAAGAAGTGGTAGGTGGGGAAGAAGAGACGGCAGGAGCAGCCCTGCCTCCCGACGACCACCTTCGGAGCCTGAAGGCCCTCACTGAGAAATTGAGGCTGGAGACCCGAAGGCCCTCCTACTTGGAATGGCAGGCCCGGCTGGAAGAGCAGACATGGCCCTTCCCGAGGCCAGCTGCTGAGCAGGAGGAGTGTGGGGAGGAGGAGCCCTCATGCCCCAGGAGAGAGCCCAGGCAGCATCCCCCACCTAACGGGAGTGCCAGCCAGGACGCTGGGCCCCAGCCCACTGGCAAGCTGGAAGGCTTTGAAAATATCGACGAAGCTATAGCCTGGCTCAGGAAGGAACTGGTAAGTGGCTGCCCCTCCAAGAATCCCCGGAAAAGATGCCCCCCCCCTCTTTCTGTCTGTCTCCTCTGTCTGTGTCTCTCTTTATCTCTGTGTCTCTCCCCCCATCTCTATCCCTCCCAACTGCATGGCTTTCATTTTCCTAGTAAATCAAGGGTAGACCTCGTTACTGTGTGGTTACATGAGATCCACATGCCAGTCAGCCCCTAGTCATAAGTACTTACGGAGGAACTGTGTTTAAGGAGCTGCCCAGAGGGTGGCGTGGTTGGTTGGGCCTGAAAGCTTCAGGCTGGGTCTTGGAGGCGGAATTCGAGTCTGTCCAGAAGTCAGGACCCGGGGGGTGGGGGGTGGGGGGGGTGTGCATCCGAGGAAATGAGCATGAGCAACAGGTATGCTTGTGGAGAGGGGGGCAGCAGCTTGACCTTTTCTCTGCCCAGGGGCACAGCAGGCTCCCATCAGGGGCATCTCTCAGCAGGTGGGAAAGAGAATGGGTGTTCAGACCTTTGTGCTCATGGCCCAGGGGAGGACCACTGGTTCCGGGCAAAGCTGGGCACGATGCTAATGCTCCCCATGATCTCAAATCCTGCCCCTCCTCATCACCTGTGGCCCAGGTCACACCTGCCCAGTCAGGCCACTCTAGCCACAGGTGAGCCAGCAACCAATGGCTTCGAGAGCCACTCATAACTCCTGTGTCAGCAGGGTAGGCAGGGGCCTGCCTGGTTTGTTCTGCAAAAGCCTGAAAAATAAATCCCCTTTGGTGTCTGGAATTCCTCATAGGTTGAAATAAATCGTTGGGGCTGGGGGAGGGGAGGCTCAGGGACTCAGGTGTCTGATCCATTGGAAATCTTTTTTGGTTTTAATGTGTCACCTTGAATGTTGAAACGCCTTCCCAGAACCCACCGTTCCACTATGTCTGTCTCTAGTAACTGGAGGGTCAGTTGGCTTGCATAGCAAATGGGGTACCTGTGGATTCACACTGCGTCTCTGGGCACTCCGCTGCCACTGGGTGCTCCCGGGGGTGTTTAAGAGGGGAGTTAAGAGGGACATGCAGTGGGCCCTGCTCTCTAAAGCTACTCTTTAAACTCCTGAGGCTGAACTGCTTTATTTGGTTTTCACAAGGAGAGCAAAAATATCCCCATCAATCAAGGGTTCAAGTATTTGGCTCTGGGTCCATTTAATGTTTTATTGCTTCTGGGAGTGGAGGCGTTTGCTTTTGAAATAAATTAGCATTCCTTGTGGGCCCCCCTTTGGGGTAGAGATTAGGGAAGGTATTCCTTGCATATAAACCAGGAGGGAGTTCCTCCTCTTCCTCTAGATAAGAGAGGTGTCTCTCAACCCCAGCTGCATTGTAGAGTCACCTGGGAAGCCCTAAAGCATCCCAGAACCTAGACACACCTCAGATCAATCAAATGAATGTCAGTGGGTGGGACCCAGGCATCGGTAGATTTTTAAGTCCCCCCCTCCCCAGGGCTTCCAAATGCAGGTTCAGTTGAAAAGCATCGCTGTAGGTCTCCAGGCTGTGCCCCTTTTTCTCGCCCAGCCATTGCAAGCCAAGCCGCATGAGTGCCCCAGCCAGACTACACTGAGAGAAAGCAGGTGGGGCCAGGTCAAGGACACCTGTGGGTAATGTAGAGCGCAACGCTCTGTAGGCAGAGGGAGAAGCACTAATTGTCAGGACTAACTTGGCTGCCAAAAGCTGTCTGAAATAAGCACAGGGAATACCAGCATTGATAATGCTTTATATTTGTATGATATTTTCTTTTTTTTCATATATGGTGTAGTAGTTTTTTTTCTAAGTTTTTATTTAAATTCCAGTTAGTTAACATACAGTGTAATATTAGTTTCAGGTGTACAGTATAGTGATTCAACATTTCCACGCATCATCCCCTGGTGCCCATCACAAGTGCCCTCCTTAATCCCTGTCACCTATTTCCCCTACCCCCCACCCCCTCCCCGCTGGTAACCATCCATGTGTTCTCTGCAGTTGAGAGTCTGTTTCTTGGTTTGCCTCTCTCTCTTCTTTTTTCCCTTAGCTGGTTTGTTTTGTTTCTTAAATTCCACATATGAGTGAAATCATATGGTATTTGTCTTTCTCTGACTGACTTATTTCACTTAGCATTATACTCTCTAGCTCCATTCATGTCATCACAAATGGCAAGATTTCATTTTTTTTTACGGCTGAATAATATTCCGTTGTGTATATATACCACATCTTGTTTATCCATTTGTCAGTCAGTGAACACTTGGGCTGCTTTCATAAGGTGGCTATTGTACATAGTGCTGCTATAAACATTGGGGTGCATGTATCCCTTAGAATTAATGTTTTTGTATTCTTTGGGCTGATACCTAGTGGTGCAATTGCTGGATCATAGGGTAGTTCTATTTTTAACTTTTTTTAAATTTTTTATTTATTTATTTTTTATTTTTTATTTTTTTAAGATTTTATTTATTTATTTGACAGAGACAGACAGCGAGAGAGGGAACACAAGCAGGGGGAGTGGGAGAGGAAGAAGCAGGCTCCTAGCAGAGGAGCCTGATGTGGGGCTCGATCCCAGAACGCCGGGATCACGCCCTGAGTCGAAGGCAGACACTTAACAACTGCGCTACCCAGGCGCCCCTAACTTTTTTTTTAAAGATTTTATTTATTTAAGAGAAAGAGCCAGGGATGGAGGGGAGTAGGGGGAGAGGGACCAGCAGACTCTGCACTGAGCGTGGAGCCCAATGTGGGGCTCAATCTCCCGACCCTGAGATCATGACCTGAGCCGTCACCAAGAGTCAGACGCTTTAACCGACTGAGCCACTCAGGAGACCCTCTATTTTCACCTTTTTGAGGAAACTCCATACTGTTTTCCAGCGTGGCTGTGCCAGTTTAAGCTGTGCCCCCCTCCCACCATTTCTCTGTGCTACCGGGGATGGGTAATAATAGTAATAATACCGAGCTTTGTCACTGATAGTGTTTGTTGTGTGCCTCACACTTCACATGCATTACTTACCCCGTTTGATTGTCACATCACTTCCCTGTCACACCCATTTTATAGAGGAAAAAACCGAGGCTCAGAGAGGAATGTAGCAATACACGAGAGAGTTGATATTTGAACTCTGGCCCATTTGGTTGCATTGCCCATGCTCTTCTTAGCCACCGTACTACATAGTATCTTCCAAAGTCAATGGATTTTGCTGGGTGATTCCTAAAAATGTACATTCACAAAGAAGCCAGCAGTCAACAGAATGCATGGGAGTGGGGGCCAAGGGAGAAATGAGACTGAATGAGAATCCCAGTCTTCACGCCATTATTTCTTTTTCTTACATCAGACCTGTGTGATTGCTGTAATTGTCTCCATTTTACAGACGAATAAAGTGAGGGTCATAGAAGTCAGATCCCCTGCCTAGGATTGTATGACTAGTAAGTGCCAGAGCCAGAGCTTGAACCCAGCCTTCACCATTGAAGGTAGAGAGCTATGGGGAGAGAAGCAGGAGAGCTGGCCCTCCCACAAAGGGCCCAGTTGGGCATGCCGAATGAGCAACGACAGGGGCAGATTTGTGCTCTTGAAGTCCCTCAGGAGCACTTCTTAGAGCAGTGACTCCCAAACTAATGTGCATACAGATCACCTGGCTCTCCTGTTAACATGAAGATTCTGATCCTGTTGGTCTGGGATGGGGTCCGTGATTCCAAATTTCCAACAAGCTCCGAGGTAACGCTATACTGCGGGTCCACGGACCACACTTTGAGAAGCAAGGACTGAGAGGCAGGCATGACTAGAGCCAGAGGACCAAGAAGGGACCTCAGAGGGAAGCCCCAGGGATCCCCAGGCCTGCACCCTGAGCTGAGCCACTGCCATAGCTGCCCTTTTGGCTCCAGGCTCAGTCAGTCAATGGGTCTCTGGGAAGGAAGTCCCAGCATCCCACACTGAGTTGTCCAAGAACCAGATTCCATCAGAGAGTGTATGTCTGAGGTCAGAAGCAGCTCAGAGGCAGACTGGCAGGCAGGCCAACTTGAATGTGCAGTTCTGTCCACTTCGCTTCGGGGATTAAATAGTAACAAAGGCAACTCGTAAAATCCTTGGATTGGGTGGAAAACACGGAGTCCAACATCTGCGCAGCAAACGCATTCTCACATTTTTAGAATTTCAGTCAAAACATTCAACTTCATGTCATTTGTTTTCCTAATTTGTCATCTGTCAACTCACTGGAGATGTCATTAAAAATTAACCTGTTTTTTGGGGGGCGCCTGGGTGGCTCAGTCGTTAAGTGTCTGCCTTCAGCCCAGGTCATGATCCCAGAGTCCCGGGTTCAGAGCCCACGGCCCGCACAGCAGGGAGCCTGCTTCTCCTTCTCCCTCTGCCCCTCCCTCCCACTCGTGCTCTCTCTTGCTCTCTCTCAAATAAATAAAATCTTAAAAAAAATTTAACCTGTTTTTTGAACCCAGTGAAAGTAGTTTCAAATAACCTTTGTTTTATTTTAAGCCCAGAGTTAAGTTTTCTCTACAGCTGGGCAGGCTCACTCCACCAGTTTGTCAGGCCCATATGCAAATTCGTCTTTTCTCATGTGGCTAAGGTAGCAGATTAAAAATCTGTAATTCAGACAATCAGGTGGCTGTTTTCCCTCCAGAATGCCAAACCCTCAATTCTTGGGAAGTTTTGGCTCCGGAGTGGGTTTGCCCATAGAGGGCAGTCCCCCAAACAGCTCTGTGATTACCGCAGGGCTGTCCCAGGAGCCACTAACAAAACCAGTGAGACGTTTGTTGTCATTGTTGACCCTTCCAGCGGCAGGCCATGCTGGGTCTGGACAGACGGGCTAGTCCACCCCATCTCCTACCTGGCCAACTCAGAGGCAGAGAGTGACTGCCTGAATCTTATTTCCATGGCAAGAAAGGATCCTAAGAGCTGCCTCGGTGGGTTCACTCTCCCTCTCTGCTCTCACCATGTTCCAGGGACCTGTAAGTAGGGCAGACTTTTCTTCCAGTCTCATGTGTTGGAGGTACAAGGAAGGTGGAGATCCTCAAACCCTGTTGGCATTACTCCTCCAAGAGAGGAAGGCCTGACCTTTGGCTTCCCCAAGTATCCCGGGCCCCTGTCGCCATCTGGCTATGGCAGGCAGGGCTACCACCTCTGTGTGCAGGGGACGGACCCGGAGCCCGGCCCAGGGGCCATGCTGTATCTTTGCTTGTTCTGGACTGCTTACGTTGGCAGAGAGTCCCAGCCTCCAGCTCCTTGCCTTTGGGGCGGCCTCACTAGGTGGCCAAGGGCTGGGGGCAGTCCTTCAGGAAAGAGTGAGCTAGAAAGGGCACGCCCCAGATCCTGTGGGACTCAGCTCTCTAGAACATGTCACTAACCTCTGCGCTTGGTCCCAGAGCTTGCAGCACAAGGGGAAAGGGATGCTCGCTTGTCTCCTTTCTTCGACCAGGCTAAAATATTCCCCTTGCAACATTTTCCCCCGAAAGATAAAGAAAAGGGAAAAATCTTCCACTTGGCCTGCCTGGTGCTGAAACTAAAAACGAAACAGTCCAGCTTCCTAAGGGGTTGTCTTTGTGGCAAGAATCCTTGGGTGTGAGCAGATGTATTTCTTTTAGTTTCATGCAGGTGTTTGATACCCACAGAAAGCCCCCCGAAAGGTGTTTATGGTTGTTAGAAAAAGGGAAGAGGAACCTGACACGTTTTAATAATTCTAGGGCCTGCGTGGCAAGAGGTCATGGACCTGAACTCGGCTGGCCTCTCTGTGTCCACAGCTTGATTTCAACCTCTCCTGATTAAGCCTCTCTTGCTTGTGCTGCCCACTTGGCAAGCACATGACTGGTGTGTCCCAGGCACAGCCAACAAGGCCAGCGTTACCCATTTCCGCTGAATGACACAGCCGAACGGCGGCAGTTCAAACGCACTGAGCTTCATCTGATGACAGCTGCAGTAATGCCTCCCATCTAGGGAGCATGGTATGGTCCCCAAAGCATTTTAACATTCAGTGTCCTGGGAGAAGGCTTGGAGGTACTTGCTATTCCCATTTTACAGAGGGGAAGACTGAGCCTCAGAAAGATGCTAAACCTGGGATCAGAGAGGTTAAGTGACTTACCCAAGGTCATATGCAAGGATATGGCCAAACCAAGACATAGACTCACATCTCCTGGCTCCGGATCCAGATCGCTTACCTTCATACTAGGCATAGGTACTGACACTCAGTGTTCTGTCAGTGGGGCCGGGAGTTGTAAAAAAGCCTGTATTTAAAACCCAGCTGGGCACCTGGGTGGCTCAATCGGTGGGGCATCTGCCTTCGGCTCAGGTCCTGAGGTCCTGGGATCCTGGGATCCTGGGATAAGGTCCCGCATCAGGCTCCCTGCTCAGTGGGGAGGCTGCTTCTCCCTCTGCCTCTGCCTGTACCCCTGCTCATGTTTGCTTGCCCTCTCTCTCTGTCAAACAAATAAATAACATCTTTGAAGGAAAAATAAATGAATAAAACCCTGCTGATTAGAGAACAGCACACACATAAAGGGTGAGCAATGCCTTATAAGGACCCTGTCGCAGAGCCGGGACAGCTGTGGCCGTTTTATGATAAGGGTATGCTCAGAGCCGTCCAGGGAGCTGCCGGCTGAGCCAGGATTCGAGTCCCCAGACTTTCTAGTCCAGCTGTTCCTTTGCCCGACTGTGAATCTTCTCAGGGTAGCTGGGAGCTCTCAGCCTGCCCGGCACGAGCAAGCTGCAGGATGAAGACTCTGTTCTAGTGATCTAGCCACTCACTTTAGTAACCCTTCGGTCATTACTAAGGTGTGTATAAACAGAGGCACCAACAAAGGCAATAGGATGAAACACCAATGACCTTCATTTCCGAGTGCCAATATGATTCTTTGGATTTTTCTCTAGCTTCTGAGGTTTCTAAAATAGGAATACATTATATATCATTAGGGAAAAAAAAGATTTAAAAATCAAAGGCAAAAGAAAGAAAAGTTCCAAGTTCCTCTCTGTCTTGACAATGTAATCGGTACACATGCCTCACCTTGTAATCTACAGGTTTTAAAAAAGGTATAGACTCTCCTAGACTAAGATAAGAAAATTGAGGCCTGGGTCCCCCGAAATTCCCCACTCACGGTGAGAGCTGCAAGGTGGGGACTGTTGGCCATGAGATGAAGCTGACTCCAAGAATAGGTCCTGCCTCTTTCCTTCCCTTGACTGTCTTGCAGTTGAAAAGAGAGGAAGGTGGGAGACAGGAGCAGAGGCCTGATAGGGGCACCCACCCAGAATAGCAGCAGAAGGCAGGCCTGGGGCTGTAAGAGACAGGCGGGCGGGCAGTGGGGGGATCCTGTGATCCAATCCTCCATTCATCCAGTATAGCCAGAGTTCACGGGGCGGGGAGTGGGGGGTCTGAGCTTAGGAGCTGGGTGCAGGTGGGAGCCAGGGTGAATGGGACAGGGTTCCTGCCTTTGTGGGGTCCCCTTTTTGTGGAGGAGACAGACACAAAACACAATGACACAGCGTGACAAGCGCTATACCAGAGGCATAATAAGTACAGTTCAAAATGCTTTGGGGAGCTGAGGTGCGCGCCGAGGGTCGCTGGGCGCCAGGCACAGCAGACAGTGAAATTAACCAAAGGGAAATACACAAATCCCGACCTTCTTCAGCAACCAGATCCATGTCTTTAAGTGTGATTGACATTAGGCTGCTCCTTATTTCCCGATCACATTTTTCCTACAATAAGGAAAGCCTGATTCCTGTGAGGGGCACCCTCCCAGTTATAACAACTACACAATATGTTAGTGTGTAGAAACTGTTGCAAGAGGCACCCAGGGCATTTGTTAAAAATACAGATCCTGCCCAACCCCCCGTGGAAATTCAGATTGCATAAATCCGGGGTGGTGTCAGGAATTTAACAAATGCCTGTGGGCGACTGTAGTGCAGCTGGGTCACTAACCAGTCACAGGTGGAGTGGGAAAAGCATCAACTTTGTAACTAAACTAGACTTCCGGTCAGGTTCTACTATATCCCAGCTGTGCGATTTTAGGAAAACCGATGAACCGAGCCCCAGGTTTTGTCATTGTAAAATGGATCTAATAAATACCTACCTAGCAGAGTGTATGTAATAAATACCTACCGAGCTAGTCAGGTATTCTGTACTAAATGTCCTGTGCACAAGTCTGTTCATCACATCATTTAATACAGAGCTCTTTTAAGGTAGGCGCCATCCCCATCTTGCAGGTGGGAAAACTGAGGTAAAGTAACTTGGCCAACATCAACCTTCAGAGCAGGGGTTTGAACACAGAGCTGCCCGACCTCAGAACCCCTGTGCTTTGAACGGCGGCTACACAATCAGTTGCTTCTGGGATCGAATGAGCATGTATCCACTTTGTATTTCACTTAGTTTTAGGCTCATTCAATACATCCTCTCAACTCCTGGAACTCTAGGCTATTATTCTCCAAAGTTCACTTGATTTTGCCCTTTTTCCAAGAACTCCCCTGTCCCTCTGAGAAGTCTTCATTATTCTAATACAAAGGCCAGGTCTGGTGGCACAGAGGTTCAGAAGGGACTGTTCAAGCCTGAGACATCCCCCTGGGCTGAACATCCCCTTTTGCAGGGATGAATATTATTTTATAAGCTTCAGGACCCAACCCTGTCCCCAAGCTGCCACCAGCACACCCCCCCCCCCAAATCAGAACAAAACCCGAGCGCTGCCCAAAAGCTGTTGTTGGTCATGTCCCTGGGCACAGGCCTGAGCCAGACATAGCCAGTGAGCAGGCAAAAGCCAGGGATGGTGACAGAGAGGCTCACTCAAGGTGGCTGAGCCCTTGACAGGGGAAACGGTTTCCAGGTCTGTGCCAAGGGCCTGGCACTCAGGAGCCACGGCAGCCCAGGGAGAAGGAGAGTCCCAAGCCAGCGGGAAGTCCTGGCTTCTCTGCCTCCCGCACCCTCCCCCGCAGGGCAGGCACGCCCGCCAGCCCCAGCCCTGGAGGAGGACCCCCTCTGATAGAGCTAGCTCTAACAGGGCTAGCTAGAAGCATGCACAGAGCCACCAAACACGAGAGCAGGAAGGAGCCAAAGGGCTGATCACCCTCATTTTTCAAGGAGGGCAAGAGTTATGCCCAGAGATCCTGTGAGTGCCCATCAGTCCGCTGTCACAGGCTTGGCCCAGCCCTCTCCAACCTACCACCCCCTCCCCCCCAAGCTCACACTCTGCCAGCAGCCCCCAGGGCCACCGCTGGCCTGGCCGCATTCCACAGCACTCACCAGTTGGTGACCTTACTGAGCACCTGGGGCATGTGGGGGAGGGGAGCAGCCCTGACTCCTGCCCTAACTCTGTACTATGAAGGGGGAGCTGGGTCACAGCCCCTTCCCAGGCACAGCAAATACTCTCCTGAGGTGGGCTTTGCATTCACCCCAGTGCCCTAAGCTGCTTCGGGTTCCCTCAGGCAGATGAGGCCCAAACCATCTGTTCTTTCTAAGGAGGCAGGCTCCAGGTTAATGGAGTGTGAAATGACTTTGGAGAGCAAAATGGCCTCAATCATGCCTGGAAGGTGGGGCAGAGAATAGATTAGCTTCACTTCCTCTTGAAGGTACCGTGAGAATCTATATATAGAAACTACAGATGCACGGGAGCCTTGATTACTCATACGAGCCCCAGCTCCAGAGAGCTCTTGTCCCACCAGCAGCAGTCCCTCACTCGTGGTCAGTGAGTGTTTCTGGCTGGTTCGTGGGCTTGCTCAGCACCCCATGTGAAACTCCCACTCCGTCCGTTTCCAAGCTGGGGAGCCCAGAACCCAGAAGTCTAGAAGCACCAACACAGGTGCTCTAGGGGTCTTCTCGGGACTCTCCACAGAAGTCAGGGCGCCTCAGCATCCTTCCTTCCATTGACAGCTGCCCTGGCCACAGCTGATTGATGTCCAGAAAATGTCTCAAGGAAGCACAATCCCCACCCTGGACCGTAAGTGCTCCCTGTAGGTACAATACGAAGGCAGTTCGAGGAGCTCGTGGGGGAGCAGGAACACGATCCCCGCAGGAGGGTCTCCCCTCCGGCAGCTCTCTCGCCCAGAGACACCCCAGCGGGGCCTCTTGTTCAGAGAAGCCAGGAAGCCAGCCCTCCCTGCAGCCTGGCTGGAGGCCTTGCTCCAGCAGCCTGCCTTGAGCGGCACAGCTCCAGGACTGGCTGTCGGCCCCACAAGGCCCCCACTGGCTGTCCAGGGCAGTGGCCGGGAAGCTGGGGAAGGCCCCACATTGGCCAAACTGAGGACACCCTGCCCGGCAGGGTCCCCTGCCTCCATTTCAAATCCTGAAGGGCTTTGCATTACCAGCTCTGTGAACCCAGCTAGGCCACGTGATAAAGGGGATTCTAACACCACCCTGCCAAGCCCACGGGGCTGTGCTAAAGTATGAGGAGCAACACAGGTGTCAGGTGTGAGTAATCATCTGCGAAGTGTGTGTGGGAAGCGTGATTTGGCAACTAGCTCTGCTCCCGGCCCTGTTGGTGACCAATGAAGAATCCTACGGGGCCTCAGCACTCAAGGGCTCCTGTTAACTTAGTAGGGGATATAAGAGTGTCATACGGGAAATACTAAATACTTAGCTCTGTAGTTCTGGGGGATAAAGTGGAACTAATACTTATGGAACCTCGTGTCCTATACAGAGAGTCTTATATATGTGTTATTCATGTCATTCTCGAGAGCAGATATTATGATTATGCCCATTTCACAGATAAGGAAATTGAGGCTCAGACGGCTTGAGCACCTTGCCCAGAGTTGCACCACCAGTGAGTGGTAAATGAAGGCTTTGAACCCACAAGCCAGTGCTCTGTTCATTCTACTCACTGCCTCTCCACAGGCCTGGAGGGCAGCCTGGGTGAGAAAGTCAGGAAAGGTCCCCTAGGATTGTCCCAACTGGGGAAAATCAAAACCTGGCTCTGGGGAGGTATAGTCCATTGATTGATTGGTTGATTCATTCATTCATTCATTCATTCATTCATTCATTCATTCATTCATTCAACAAATGGCTTTTGAGCACCAGAGCTATGCACCAGGCACTGGGATGGGCCTGGTGAATACATGGTAGTCATTTCTCCTTGGTGTTTTGCCACCTGGTCAGGGGACAGATGAGTCAACAAAGGCCTTGTGTAAGTGCTATGGTAGGAGGTACCCATGGTGGGGATTGTCACCCAACCTACAGGGTTTGGAGACAAGGGCTGGGCCTGAAGGATGATGGAATGGGAAAGAGTGGTTCTAGGGGAGGGAATAAGGACCCAGTGAGACTGCCATGGAGGGTAAGAGGTTCAGAATGGGAGAGCTGAGGCTGGAGAGAACAAGGGAGCCAGGAGGGCTGGTGGTACCTTTGAAAGGTTTGAAGAAGGGGGAGACCTACCCATCAGCCTTTTGAGTGTAGGGCCCAGTGCAGACAGTGGGAGGGGAGGCAGGAAGGAACCCACAGCATGGAGTGTGGGGTGCGGGGTGACTGTAGGCATGCTGATCTGGGCTTGTCCTTCCCACCCTGGCCACAGCGCCCGTCTCGTCTGCTCTCACTCAATCAAAGCACACAGGATTCCTTTCTTGGGTGTTTAGCTTCCAGGCCCACCTCATGCCCAGGATGCAGTCTTACCAGGGAGGGGAAGGTGGTCAGCATGCCCTTTCCATAAAGGGGTCACATCACTTCCCAGAGCCACTCATCTCACTAGGGGCTGATCTAGGATTATGTGTTAGTCTCTAGGTGCTACTGCAACAAAATACCCCAGCCTGGGTAGCTTCTGAACCACAGACACCTAATTCTCACAGCAGGAGGCTGCAAGGCCAGGATCAGGGGACCAGCACTGTCAAGAGAGGCCCTCTTCCGGGTCAGAGACTTCTCGCTGAGTCCTCACATGGGGGAAGAAGAGGTGAGGGATCTCTCTGGAGTTTCTTTATAAGAGTGTTAATTCCCATTCATGACTTAAGCGCATCCCCAAAAGCCCCACCTCCAAATACCATCACATTGGGCATTAGGGTTTCAACATGTGAATTTTGGGGTCACACAAACATTCAGACCAAAGCAAACTGGAACCCAGAGCCTCCGGGGATGGATCTGGGGGCTATTTGGGTTGCAGTTTGTCCTTGAGGCCAGCCTGGCAGGTGAAAAGGCAGTGTGACCTGGGACCTTTCACGTCTGAGACCTGATATATACGTAGAGCTTGACTCTTGCCACAGGGGACGGATAGTCCCTGGCAGGGTCTGAAGGGTGTCCTGCTCTCTTCCCTGGCTCTGGGCTCCGATCAGACTTTCCCTCCCAGCAGACAATGGCTCCAGGGGGAGCACGAGAGCCCCTCGGGGGAGCTGAGACAGACGAGTCATCTTCTGCCCAGGGGATGGGAGCCGTGGTGCCCTTCTGTCCACCCACACCCCGGGCCAGGGACAGCCTGGCGCCTGCCCGAGGCCGGGGGCTGCAGAGTGGCAGCTGTGAGCACAGCCTCTACTTTGCCAGCAAGCATGGTCTGCTGCCACCAGACTGGACGCCTTTGGAAAGCGTGTTCCAGCTTTCACTCGAGTCAACAGCTTTGCTGGAAAACCGGTCCAGCAACAGTTTGGTTTCTAGGGATGTTTGAAAAACATTTTTTAAAAATTTTCCCAGACCCTAAAGTGGCCTCTAGCAGCACATTTCAATGACCCCACTTGCTTTCTTTCCTAACAGCATTATTTTGGCTTTTTCTCAGAGGCCAAACCCAAGATCAAATAATGAATAATATTTTCTCCAGGTTTCTAAGTGTGTTCCTACACAGCACTGATGAAAACAATAAGCTGGACCTTTCGGTTAAGTTCTATAAATCACCAGACAGCTTACAAAAACTATTTCTAAGGTTCAAGAATGAAGTCTCATGGAGAATACAGCGTATTCTGTCCTTTCATGCACTGCTGAGAAAATGGCCTGGATTTTCATACTCAGTCTCTCTTCAACATCAGTCAGAGCCTAATGGTGACTGCGGGGCTGAGGTGGCTTAGATCCAAGCCTCAGAAACCGGGATTAAACAAAATGCCTTGATCACCTCGAGATTTTTCTGTCTTCCTGGATCTGTGCTAATCCCAGCGCACCTCAATCCAGCTCATTCATAGCTCCTTGTTTGCCCTGGGCCTAGGGCCTTTTCTGGGGTGAGCTTTAGAGATAGACTTGCAAACCTCTGCCCCTAATGTGCTGGCTGGGGTGCACAGGGCCGAGTCTCAAGCCATGGTTCCCGTCCTGTTGTTTCTCCAAATTAAGAGAACAGAAGCTTTCCGGGGCAAAGGCGCAGGATCGTCCAGAAAGCAAAGGACTGGAGACTGGCAATGAGGCAGATCAGGAACAGGGCTGCAGGGAGGCCCAGTGCTGGAGAGAGGAGGGTGTGTCCCACAGGCCATGCACTAGCACTCGCTGCCGGAAGCAGGAGCTGCGGGGGGGACAAAGGCGGCATGTTCAGAAGAATTGCTTCTTGCGCTCAGTTACGTGTCTTTTGTATTTTTTCAAACTCCTTAAATCCTCAGGGCATTTTACCTGCAGAGAGCAGACCCAACAAAGCGTCTAGTGTATCCCACTGACCAGGAATAAAGGTGTTAGCCAGAACCTCGCTCTTTTAAGACTTTATTCATCAAGAAACAGACATGCTGGCTTCCCTGGAACGCCAAGACATCATTCAGGGTTTGAGACTGAGCAGGTGAACACAGGGCAAGTGGGCAAGGAATGCTGAGGCGGGAAGCAAACCATCCAGATTGCCACAAATTCCCGCCTCTCCCAAATGCTGCAGGGGCCGTTGCCAAAGAACGAAACTCTCTCTTCCCCTTGCCCGTTGGTCTGAGCCCCTCCTTCTGTGGTCACTGCTCCTCCGACCTACTGAGAGAAGCCTTCAACCTCCCAGACCACTCCACCTCCTTCAGGGTCTGGTGGGTTCCCAGTGCCACCCACGTTAAAGACTGTGTCCCACAGACTGGGCTGGCTGGCCAAGACGGATCCTCCTCGCCAACTCCTGCAATGTCCACACGCGCCTCAGGGGGGTGTTTGCCTGGGACCAGGGGAAGGCTTTTAGGACACGGGACTTGGGGGTGGGAGCTAAAACCAGGAAGGTTCTGGGCAAACCAGGTCGGAGTGATCACCCCAAATGTGTAGCTTTTGTTGTTTCTTTAATGGGGGTAAAATATATGACTATTACATAAAATTACCATTTTAACCATTTTTAAGTGTACGATTTGTTAGGTACATTCACAGCGTTGTGCTGTAATCATCACCACTGTCTATCTCCAGACGTGCTTTCTTCTTCCCCAGCTGAAACTTTGTCCCCAGTAAACACTCACTCTCCATTCTCCTATCTCCCCAGCCCCTGGCAACCCCCATTCTATTTTCTGTTTCTATGAGTTTGACTACTTAGGTATGTCATTTAAGTGCAATTGTAAAGTACTTGGGCCTTTTGTGGCTGGCTTGTCTCTTATATATCGTCCTCAAGGTCCCCCATGCCGTGGCATAGGTCGGGATGGCGGAATGATATGCCATTGTACACACAGACCATAGTTAATCTGTACCTCCATCAATGGACACATGGGCTGCTCCCACCTTTTGCCTCTTGTAAATAATGCTGCTCAGACACGACTATACAAGTTAATGTTCAAGCCCCTGTTTTCAATTCTTGCAGGGCTATACCCACGAGAGGCCTTGCTGGATCATGTGGCAATCCTATGTTTCATTTTTTGAGGAACTGCCGCATGGTTCTCCACATCAGTTTACTGCAATGTTGGTTTCGATTCCACCCCTCCCAGAGGCAGGAATCAGCCCGTCTTCTAACTCCCCCTGAGACTTGGCTGCAGAGACCTCCCAGCAACGCGCTGTCCCATGAGGTCCTTCCGTGAATTTCCTCGTCTGGCCATCCTACCCTCGTTGGCTACAGCCAAGCACCGCTATTGCCGCGAGGCCACCGATCAGCCGCCTTCTCCTTCATGGGCCTCCTCGCCCGGTAGGAACATGCCTCTCACACAATGTGCTGACAGCCGCCACACACTGACATTTCTCCCCCTTTCACCGAGCACTGTGCCCTAATTACAGGATTACTGTGATTGCAGGCGCTCCTTCGAAATTGCAGCAAGCATCTTTATTCTGCAGGAACGACAGTCTACCCTGGGCAGGGGGATTAGAAATCAGCACGTCCTACAGTGGAGTCTTTGCCAGGGAGAACATTAACCCACACTGATCGTTGAGTCACCAAGACTGGGTTTTAGGGCCAGCGTCTCAGTTGCTTTAATAAAGTCTTGAATGTGGGAGGATCTGGCTGGTTCCCACGTTCTGCACCTTGGCCCGGAGAGAAAAAGCTTGAACGGGGAACCTCTTACCTTTGTTTGACTGGCAGCGTTCAGCTCACTTGGATACCACTTATTATCTACTATGCTTCTCTCGTAGCCCTTTGGAATAGACAGTATCCCTTCTCTCTAGATGAAGACAGACGTTCAGGCAGTGTTAGTGACTCACCCAAAGCCACACAGCTAGTGACGGCAGGGGGTCCACTGGAACCCAGAGTCTAACCCCAGAGCAATGGATTTCCCACATCTACTGCCTCTGGGACCCAGCCCACCTCCAGGTAAGCAGAAGCCATGGAGAGGCCCCCAGCTCTGGGTTCTGATGGGCCCCTCGGTGATCCAAGTGTACCACGCCCCTGTTGGCTGATCCTGGACAGTCCCTTAAACTTCTCTGAGCTAGTTTCCTCATCTGGAACACAGATCGAAATAGCTCTCATCTAGAGCTGTGAGCAGATGCAGTGAAGTAATACGTGTCGACTGCACCTGACGGTGTGTGGCAGAAGATGGCGTGGGAGGTCACTGCTGCCAGAGTGCCTCCTTGGCAGAGAAGAAAGGAGAAGGCAGGACGGCCTCGATCCCCAGCCCAGACCCCCTCTCAGCTTTCCCACCTTTCTCCGGAGCTGCCATTCTTCCAACTCACTGCAAACAGGAGCAGCGATGACATATGTTCACTGAACATTTCTGAAAAGGTTAAAATCTGAAAAGCTTCTTAGCTGTATGAACCTTGTGGACATGAGGCTGAGTGCAATAAGCCAGTCACAAAAGGACAAATTCTATATGAGTCCGCTTACAGAAGGAACATGGAGCAGTCACGTTCAGAGAGACAGAGAGTGAAATGGTGGTGGTTGCAGGGGTGGGGGGAGCTGTTTAATGAGGACGGAGTTTCAGTTTGACAAGATGGGAGGTCTGGAGCTGGACGGTGGAAATGGTTGCGTATCGAGAACGTGCTTAGTGCCACTGAATTGTCATCTAAATGTGATGAAGACGGTAAAAATATTATGTTCTGTGTGTTTTACCACAATGAAAAAATGAAAAAAAAAATGCTGGGGGGCATCTGCATATTTTGCTTAAGTTTTTTTGGTTTTTGTTTTTTGGTTTTTTAGGTTTTCTTTTCTTTCTTTTTTTTTTTTTTTTTTAGCTGTGGGAGCTCATTTCTGTATGGATCTGGTCTGATCACAGCAGAGTTACTGTTGGGGGAGGGCTCAAATTAATGTTCAAGGCACAGAGTCACCCTGTGATATTGGAACAAGCACTGTTTCTCTGAGCATCAGATGCAGCGGCTGATTTACATTCAGGGATCATAACAAAATATATAATCCCAGTGACTCCTAGGACAGGTGCTCACACTGAAGTGCCCGCAGAACCAGGGTCTCGGAAAACAGCAGCTTCCCAGTCCCTCGTGGTCCTTTGGGGCACCAACAAGTACAATGGCCAGGATCTTCAGCCCTGTTCGAAGTGTGGTCTAATTCCTCTTCTTTCCCTTATGCAGAGTTGAATGAATCCAGGCTGAATGAGTGTGTGAAATGGCTCCACCAAGGTGGGCTTTGTCCAAAAAGAACTGGTCACATGCTTTACTATCACCCTTCTTTCCAGCTAACTCTGATGGGATTTCAACCCTAAATTGTTCTCTGACCTCTGACTGGATCTATGAGCCATAGAAAAAGAGACCTTTTCCTCCACCAGGCACCCCTGCGGGCCACATCTCACAGATCCTCCCAGATACCTGCTCAAACCCGAAATTCTCCAACTTTCAAGGATTTTTTCAGACCTAAGATCCAATTCTTGGGGCCAAAATTCAAACCTAAACCATGAAGTTCCTATCTTTTCAAAGAGTTCTATCTTCAAATTATAAAATACTCCCAGATAAATGGTTCAATCAAGACTCCTCAAAGACCATATTAGATGAAGCAATGGGTGTGAGCTGGCACTGCCTTTCAGACAAATTTGACCAGCATCTCCTTCAGAAGGGTTTTAGACAACAGCCCACTTCTGGGCATGACTAAGGGCTCCGTAATGAATGAATGACCAACTGCCTTGTGATGAGCCCACCATCATTAGTTTGGTGCTATTCTAAATCAATAGGATATTTTTAAAGATTTATTTATTTTAGAGAGAAAGAGAGCAGGGGTGGGAGCAAAGGGAGAGGGAGAGAATCTCAAGCAGACTCCCCACTGAGTGGATCCCAGGACCCCAAGACCATGACCTGAGCTGAAATCAAGATCAGATGCTTAACCCACTGAGCCACCCAGGCGCCCCAAAAGAATTTCTGATTGGCAATAAATTTGGGTTTTTGTGCCCAAGGATTGAGAATAAACAAATAAACTGGGGGCTATGAATGTTAATCCCAATTTTGCCATTAAATACTTTGCTGATCCCCATGCAAGACTTTTTATCAAGATCATTCTCATCTATAAAATGGAAAGAAAAGGTACCTGTAGAAATACATTTAAAAATAAAAGAGAAAAAAAAAGAACAATGGAATGCTTACTGGTAAAGTCGTTTTCTACCAGGCAATGCACTGGATTCCAAACCTTAACAGGTTAAAGTGAGACCGTTTGTGTTCACTTGCATAACGAAGGGGAGGGTCCCTCTGGGATCTCATGGTTGATTTCTCCACATCAGTTTGGTTCCAAGCACCAGGTAAAGGACATGGCTGAGCTTGAAGACACAAAACTGCGAAAATAATAACCCCTTGCAATGACAGAGTGAACAGTGAGAAGGAATCAAATATCGTGTCAAGTAGGAGCAGTTGAGGACCTGTCTTAGGGATGAAGTATTGTTAATGGAAAGTGCTCTGTGCTGGGAGCCTGAGGAGATCCTGCGACCTCCAATCCCTATCACTGTCATGGCACAACTGTGAAACAGAGAACTCACTGACACTCTTCCAGACTTGTAAACTACTCAGCCAAGCTGTCCTGCTAATCCTTCGGGGCTGGCTGTACAGTACTAACAAAGTTGGCACACGGATGAATTTTGGAAACTGTAAAGATGTTAAAACAGGTGTGGGGTTATTATCACTTCCCTCTTCAATAGAAAAAAAACCCTGAGTCCCCAAAAAGATCATAAGCCTTTAGTTAGTTCACTGAGCCCGGGACTAGCTCCATACCCGCCCTACTCAACCGTACCTGAAGAGGCGGGGCTTCCTTGTCAGTGGCTTGGGCTCTGGAGTCTGATTGGGTTTCTCATCTCAACTTGCCATTTATGCCCTTTGTGACTTGACACAATGACTGATTTCATTAGTTTCTGCCTCTTCATCTCTAACTTGTGGATGATGATGGTGATATTACTTAACAGATTTGTAGTGAAGAGTAACTGTAGCATGTTGATATACCCATTATTGACTGAATTTTTGTGCCCCCCCTCCAAATTCATATGTTGAAGCCCTACCCCCAGTGTGATGGTATTTGGAGGTGGGTCTTTAGGAGGTAATTAGATTTTGAGGTCATTAGAGTGGGGCCCCCATCATGAAATTAATGTCCTTATGAAAAGAAAGAAAGCTGAGCTTTCTCTTTCCAACATGTGGATATACAGCAAGGTGGCCATTTGCAAGCCAGGAAAAGGTCCTTAGTAAGAAGAGCATCAGCCCACCCCTTGATCTTGAACTTCTTGACCATGAGAACTATGAAAAATAAATGTCTATTGGTTAAGCTTCCCAGTCTGTGATGTTTTATACAGCAGCCTGAGCAGACTAATACATACCTGAAAAGCTTAGAACAGTGCCTGGTTCATAGTAAAGCATTCAGTAAATATTAGCATATATTTACATATTTGTTTGGCTTTTTTGAACCCTTATTAAGAAATATTACAGGCAGTGGTGCCTGGGTGGCTCAGTGGGTTGAGCATCCAACACTTGGCTTAGGCTCAAGTCATGATCTCATGCTCATGAGCTCCGAGGTGGGCTTAGTGGGGAGTCTGTTTGAGGATTCTCTCTCTCTCTCTCTCTCTCTCTCTCTCTCTCTCGCTTTGCCCCTCCCCCTGCTTGCACTCCCTCTCTCAAATAAACAAAATCTTTTAAAAAAATATTGCAGGTATTCTAAAATGTTTAAAGTTTTAAAGAATAATCTAACAGTATACCCACCACCCAACATAAGGTATAAAACATTACCAATACAACTGAAGCCCCCATATACTTTCCCCGACCACCTTCTTTCCTTCCCACCCAGAGGTAATCATGCTCCTGAATTTGGTACTTATCACTCCTTTATACTCTTTCTCTGTCTGTACCTATCTATTAACAGTGAGACTGAACCTTTAAGCCAGAACTGAGATGTGCCTCTTCCAGAAGGATTTAGACATAGTATCTAGCTTAGCACAAAGTATTGTTTGGAAAACCCATCTGTCCCCATTCGTCATCTTGCTTTGTGTGTCTTTTCACCTTCCTGAGCAGGGAATGTGCCAATATCTCCAGGTGGACCCAGTGATGATGCAAGCCATTAATTAGGTCTCCATTCAGCAGGTCTGTGTTTGTCGGAGACTCTGGAGAGGCAAGCCCCAGCCTAGCTCTTTGCTGATGCCTCCCCTCCTCCCTTCCAGATGGAGATGCGGCTGCAGGACCAGCAGCTGGCCAGACAGCTCATGCGCCTGCGCAGTGACATCAACAAGCTGAAGATCGAGCAGACCTGTGACCTGCACCGGAGGATGCTCAACGATGCCACCTACGAGCTAGAGGAACGGGACGAGCTGTCTGATCTCTTCTGTGACTCCCCGCTCGCCTCCTCCTTCAGTCTCTCCACCCCACTCAAGCTCATTGGTGTCACCAAGATGAACATCAACTCCCGGAGGTTCTCTCTGTGCTGAGAAGCCCTGGAAGGGGGTGGAGGAGCCAGAGCTGAGTGTTCGGGAGGCAGAGGGGAGGGATCGTGGGAAGGGCGTTGAGGCTGAGTTACCCTGAGTGGGTCTCCCCAGGGGCTTTCCTGTGGCTGGTGAACCGTGGGCCCTCAGACCCACGGCAGGTGCTTTCTCAGGGGCCCCAGCTGTGGAGCCCCGCAACCCCTTGACTATCCGTCACCCAAAGTGTTCTGCAGAAGGGCTGCCCCATCCAGATGTTCAAGGAGACCTGGCTCCCAGCATGACACGTCTCCATCCTCCCCTCGTTGACCCCCATTCCTGTTTCCCGGAATCACTGGTGCTATGATCTGGGAGCCCAAAAAGGGGCCCCCAAACGCTGTGATTCTTGCAGAAAGCTCCCCCAAGGGCACTGAGCATCCAGGGAGGAGGTGATCAGGTGTGCCAGATGAGCCTGTCTCCTGTTGCTGTCCTCTAAGTATGGGCTCAAATTCATCCTAGACGGGTGACTCAGCAATCCTGACAGGGACCCACCAGGAAAGGAAAACCAGAAGGAATGACAAAGTGGAGCTCGGGAACATGGGCCCCACAGCCGCCACCAGCACCTCTGCTGAGCGGCTGGTCAAGGCTGCCGTCAGTCTTAGACCTTGGCACTACCAGTGCTGGGTCGGTCGATCATTTCCAGCGCGTGCCAGGACACACCAGAACAACGTGAGTGGAGCAAACACAGATGCCCTCTCTGTTGCCTCCCCTGGCCCCACACACCAATCCCAATCTCCAAAGAGCCCCTTTGCCTCCACCCTGCACCTCCAGGGGAGTGCCTGAGTGAACTAGGCAAGTCTGTCTGTGGATTTCCCATCACCGACTTCTCCTGGTGGCGTCACCTTTGTCCCCTTCTTGCCCTCCCCAGAAAGCCTCGAGGGAGCTCACAAGCTCACCCTGAGCATCCTCTGGCATTCTATGCCTGATTTAAACCGCTAATTTTAATTGAATCAGACTGTTACTAATCTGTTGCTAACTTGTTCACAACTGTTCGATTTTTGTCCAAATGGTGATGCCAGTTGGGTAGGTCAAGTGCAGTAGTTCAGGATGTGATTTGAAAATGTTCTCCCTAATAAAAAGCATGAGGATCAGCAAGGTGAGGACTGAGACCTCAACAGGGAGGAAAGTTAGCCTCATAGAATGGCACATGGCACAGGGTCTCCTGCCAGCTTGAGGGGGTGGGGGTGGCTTTTGACATCATCTTCTTCAAGCCTCCTTGTTCGTAAAGGAGTAAAATGAAGCCAGGGAAAGAGGATGACTTCCCTCAGATTCCATGGCTCCTTAGTGGCTATAGACTATCACAGTTTAAATCATTATTAAGAATGCCTAGATAGCTCATATATCAATGAACTTGAACCCCAAAGATGGTCCTAATGCTTTGCCAAACCCACAAACTGCCAAGCCCTCTACTCTCCACCTCACGCAGCCCCCGCGGGTACCTCTCACTTTGCAATTCAGAATATTTGGGTCCAACTCAGAGCAATGCCTGGAAAGTGGACCCACAGAACATGTATCACCGATCACATTTCCATCGTTGAAGTAAGGTGTCCTGATGTTTTTTCATGTTTCATCTTCCCATGTAGTCTCACTGGGGTCCATGCACACTTCACACACACACACACACACACACACACACACACACACACACACACCCCTTGACCCACATTGGGAAGGTTGTTTTTCTTTTGTGGGCTGGCAGGGGGAGGAGGTGAATGAATGGTCCCTAGTTAGAAAAGAACCTGGTCTCTTTCTTGTGATTTCGAAGATCCAGAGGCTTTAAGCTTCCTTCGAAAAAGGTATAGCAACATAGCTGTGTTTTCTGCCTGACTCTGAGCAGTGACTGAAGTCTGAGGCCCAGAGGACTGGTCCACATGGGTGGAATGCCAGACCCTTTAGAGCTCTTCCCCCTCAGGCAGGAAAGGAGGGGGATTTTCTGGACCCCGCCCTGTCTCTCCTCAGAGATTATGTACAAGCACTGCCAAGTCCCCCCGGAGGCCTTCCTGCCAGGCTGCTCTGAGATGCGTCCTTGAGATCGCAGGGTAGCAGGCTGGCCTACACACGCCCCTTGCTCTGGAGGGGCACACGTTTACACACACCCACACAGGAAAGCCCATTCCATATGCTGAAAGTAATGCCAAACTGGGTTGGTTTTTTTTTTCTTTCTAGAAATCAGTCGTTACAAGAATTGAAAATTTGGATTCAACTGAAGCTGATTTAGTTGATTTTGTCGATCCAGTTGAATTGGAGTCAACTGGGCAATTTAGTTGTTCAGCTCACCTAACATCCCCTTCCTTTCTTTTTACCTGAGAGGAAACTGAGATCAAGGCACACTTTTTGGAACAGGTTCAACGTCTCAGCTCTTTTGCTTAGTTAACCCTAAGAGAATTTAATTTGGGAATGAGGACGGAGGAGAAAGGGGAGGGGACCAGAGATGAGAGTGGAGGGGATAGACGGGGTGCGTCTCCTTACTCAGTATCCAGCTTCTGTTTGTTCCCTTATTCCCACAGGGAACACAAATAACTCACCAAATTAGTTCAGTGTTGTAAAGTCCCTACCTTGTTGGGGCCAAGCGATGGCTGCGGGTCACCTGTGACCTGACCTGTGTCGCCAGCATTCTGGGGCCGCCTTCTGGCCTACCACATATACACAATACTGTTTGCAGCTTAACTCATCATCTACCCATCTCTGTGTCATCCCCAAGGACCCTGGGTGTAAACCACCATGCACGGCAGTGTGTGATGCCTTCACGGACTCAGCAGAGATCACAGAGGCCCGGAGAGCCTGGGGAGGCTTGAGAGGGTCTGGTCCAGCCCCGGGCCTCCTCCTTGTAGCAATACCAAGTGCTATTACATAATCGATGGACAATTTATAATCTTATTTTTTATGATTCTTTGTTTCTATATTGCTGTTAGAAGAAGTGAAATAAAAATATTTCAAAAGAAGATACTGTATAGGGGGAGACATTTGTTTTCTTTTGCCTTGTTCCTATTATAGCATGCAGAGAAGGAAAGAGAAAGAGAGAAGGAGAAGGGAGGGGGGAAGGAGGAGGGAGGGAGGGAGGGAGGGAGGAAGGGAGGAAGGAAGGAAGGAAGGAAGGAAGGAAGGAAGGAAGGAAGGAAGGAAGGAAGGAAAGGCGAGAAGGAGGGAGGATGGGTTTGGGATTTACTTTGGGACATGCTTTGGGACATGCTTTGGAGGTAAAGCCAACAAGACACACTGACAGCTTGGCTGTGGAGTGTGAAGGAAACGGAGGAATAAAGAACCATCCTGTGGCCGGCAGCTGGATGGAGGGGTGCCATTTACCGAGCTGAAGATGCTCTGAGAGGAGCACGATCGGGGCAGAGGGACAACACCAATAGTTGGGTTTCGAGCATGGCACACTTAAATGTGTATCAGGCATCCTAGTGGGGAGTGAGTAAGTGGCTGGGTATAGGAACCTGGACTTCAGGAATAGGCCAATGTGGGAGAGATAAATTTGGGATTCTGGATTTGGGTATTTCGACGATATTAAAAGCACCATGCCTATATAAATTCCTCAAGGAAGAGAGAGAGGACATAAGAGAAAGGCACTAAATGCTGCACCCTGAGACTCTGATATTAGAGGTCTGGAGACCAAATGGAAGGTGATGACCGGACTCTGGGGGAGCAGAAGTGACCTTTCAGGGCTGGTGCGGCTCCTGCATTCAGGGACACAGCCTGACGCTACCCTAGCTGCCTGCTGGCCCCAACTAAGGGTATCCTCCGGGACTGGCGACATCGGTCACCAGTCACCTCAGTGGCTTCCAGAGCTTCCTGCAGATCTTATCTAACTTATTTAGAGTTTTGAACTCTGTTGACAACATTCCCTTTGGCTTCTCAGCAGGAGCAGAAGCCTGCCTCCCCTTGCTGACTCTCCATGGCAAAGGCGGGAGTCCTTGACCTGGGAGGCTGGGGGAGGAAGGCCTCAGCGGGCACTCAGGGGGAGGAGGGCCGTGTGGCTGATGGGGGCCCTGCCACCAGCACAGACAGGCCTGTCACAACCACAGGCCCTCTCTGTGGGGAACTGCTCGGGCACACTGCAAGTTTTCAGACCCGGCTCTTTTTAAATACCCTGTTCACAGGCTCAAAGCCAACAGTGACAGAGACAGCAAGGCAGTGAAGGAAATTGCTTCAGGAAAGGAAACTGCAAATGTTTGACGGCTCTGACAAACAGGGGTCCCCTCCCCCACTGCGAGGTGCCAAGTTCACTGTGGACATTTCCCTGACCAGCAGGGATGGGCATCGGCAGCATGGACAAACTCCCCGGGCCAGCTTCACGGCCCCCAGTGTGTTCTCTAGACCATTTCACCACACAGATGGATGGTGCCCCCACTGCTTCCCTGCCTCCCTGCTTCTCCACACAGCAATGGCTGAAGCGCTAAGAAAGGATGACCTGCCTGAGAGCATCCAGGGTCCCAAGGCAAACCTGCATACATGCGTGAGGGAATGACAAGCCGGCCTCCTCACCTCCACAAACCCCCCGCCCCCCCCCGGCGCAGACCCGCTTCCCCAGGCTGCCAGCCCAGGCACGGGGAAGGGGTGCCATGGTTGGGAGGCACGGGCTGGGGCTGAACAAACACTGTCCACCCTGTTCCACCTGTACCAGTCATGGTTGGGGCGGAAAGTGGAAGTGGCCGCCAGCATTCCAGGAGGGGAAGGACCTGACATGACGACTAGGGGGCTACAGAATCATCGGAAGGGTCTGGAAAGTGGCAGCTAGGAGAGGTCATCCTGAAAGTGTGCTGGGTTTCAGCAGGCTCGGCAGGCACCCTCCACTGGGAAATAACGGCCTCACTCGCGGTCGTGGGCTGGGCTCTGTCCCCTCAAAATTCAAATGTTGAAGTCCCAGTGCCCCATCGCTCAGAATATGACTGTATTTAGAGATAGGGCCTTGAAAGAGGTCATTTAGGTAAAGTGAGGTCACGAGCCGGACTGAATTCAAAAGGACTGGTGTCCTTGCAGGAAGAGGACTTCGGGACACAGACACACACAGAGGGAAGACCATTTGAGAACACAGGGAGAAGGCAGCCGTCTGCAAACTGAGGAGATGAGACCTCAGGAGAACATGCTCCTGTGGTCACCTTGGTCCCAGACTTGCCCCCTCCAGCCCCGTGAGACAGCACATGGCTGTTATTGAGGCCACAAGTC
This sequence comes from Ursus americanus, assembly GCF_024610735.1. Lineage (NCBI taxonomy): Eukaryota > Metazoa > Chordata > Mammalia > Carnivora > Ursidae > Ursus > Ursus americanus. Next base: position 61,852,521 of record NC_142139.1, read on the forward strand.
TGGGGGACTCGGTATGGCTCGAGCAGACTGAGACACTCACTGTTCCTCTTTATCTCCCTCTTCCTCTAGCCCTGGCTCTTACAGCTTGCACCGGAAGTGATTCAGACCACTTCTGCTCATATGTCTTTGTCCAGAACAAGTCACACGGCCCTACCAATCCTCACGTGGAGGAGGAAGCACAAGCTTACAGGAGCACTGGAATGTTCGAGACCAGGACATGAATGATCACGCCCCCCATTCTTCCCCACCTCACCCTGAGCCACCTGCAAAACCTCATCAGCCCGTAGCCCTAAGGACACCTTGGCCAGCAGACTCAAAGGTGTGAGACAGTCCCCTGGGACTGTGCAAGACGGTGCGGTAGGGGGCAAGAAGAAAAGATGAGACCTTGTATGAACATTTTTATTATTTTTTAATTTTTATTTTATTTTTTTAAAAAGATTTTATTTGTTTATTTGAGAGAGAGAGAGACAGCCAGCGAGAGAGGGAACACAAGCAGAGGGAGTGGGAGAGGAAGAAGGAGGCTCCCAGCAGAGAAGCCTGATGTGGGGCTGGAGCCTGATGTGGGGCTCGATCCCATAACGCCAGGATCACGCCCTGAGCCGAAAGCAGACGCTTAATGACTGAGGCACCCAGGTGCCCCTGTATGAACATTTTTAATCTCTTTCTATCTTCAGTATGTTTTAAATGTTCATAATGCATTGGCACAGTAATACATTTTGTGAAGTGTGACTCTGTCAGGGGGACACTCACGAAACTTCTTACCAAAGGGGCACAGCATCGATCACGTGGGCCTTAGCCTGCAGAGACTGGTCCTGGATCTCACCCTGCTGCCCGACGCTAGGCTGGGCCACACGGAACTCAGGGACCAATGCTCTTCTCCTGAGACGTCACACAGGTATGTCCTGTGACAAATGTGCTTCTGTGGACACCAGCAGCTGGTCCCTGCACTTGAGTCCTGTGGTAAAGGGTACAACATTCCTTCCAGTTAGCTCTGGGCTCTGTGCCCCTTGGCCACAGAGCAGAAAACAGAGGGTGGGCGAGGAAGGAGAGGGAGGAAGGGAGAGAGGAAAGGAGGAGAAGGCCAAGAAAGAAGGCACACACACACACAAAAAAAAGCAAAAGAGGGTAGAATTTTCTAAAGCATAGAGTTGGCACCAAGTCAGAGAACATGAAATAATCTCCCATTCCTGTGCTGAATCCCCCACCTTTCTAATAAGGTCCTGGTCGATTCTAAGAACAAGGCCCAGAAATCACAGTTTCCGAGATTGAGTCCCGGGGGGCAGGCGTGGATCCAAGGCCCAGCAGCCAGAGGAATTGCCAGGCACCCCACAGCCTGTTGGAGTCCACACCCCAGCTGGAGCAAAGCGACTGATCTCAGTGCCTGCTCTTCCTGTCTGCCAGGCCTGTGACAGGGCCCCCTCCTGCACAGCTCCCCCAGGGCCCTGCTCAAATGACCAGGGCTCAGCCCACAGAGGGAGGGGCACCTGGAAACCCCGGGGAGCCTGGGGACTGGCCACAGGAAGGGAGGAGGTCCCCACGGCTGCTTCTGGTAGGAGACAGAGGACCACAAAATGTCATCTGCTGAACCCCCACCCCCCCCACCCCAGCCTGAAGTTGCAGTGAGCTCTGCTCACTCTAAGGACAGACAAGACTGAATGAACCATCATAAAGATGCCGCAGGGCACCCCAGGAGGTGGGACTAGATTTTCTAAGAGCAAGTTTCTGTTAGAAGTTTCCAGCCACTTCTATTTCTAGCAGAGGAGATAGTGAGTCTCCCTGAGAAAAAGCTCCTGAGCGGTCCCTTCCAGGAAGAAGATGAAAGGCAAGTCAGCAAGAACTCCCCTCTGGACGGTGAGCCAGGACTCTCGGCACTGACAAAGACCATCCTTCCCAGCTCCCGCTGCGACTGCTGGGAAGGAGTGGACAAACTGTGTCAGGGTCTAGAAGCCTTCCAAAGAAAGGGATCTCGATGCCTTTACAGATTCTAAAGTATTGAAGCATCTCTAAATCGCCTCTAATGCCGAATGTCTGACTCCTCCGGGGGGGAAGGCTGGATGTCATCAATCACAGCCATGCAGAATGGCAAGACATCTGTGAGCCTCATCACGGGGGCTGGAATGCTGGGAGCCCAGACCCTAGAGGAGATGACAGTCTCCACTTTAAGGCCAAGCAGAGAGCCAGGAGCAGCCTCAGGGAGGGATGAGTCCTACGAAAGAATGGAGAGGAGAGACATGGACTTGCCATGATGAAATGGGGCTCAGGATGACATCCTACAAAATATAAAAGGTGCCATGGCCTTATACCGACCCCAGGCTGCTGAGGTGGGATACATCACCTGCGGTCAGGTCAGAGGGCCTTAGCGATCAGAGCTTGATCTTTTCCTAGTACAAAGAAGCAGGTCCAGGAGCTGAAGTGGCTGGCCAAGGTCACTGCCCAGCTGGTACAGAGCTGGAAATGCATCCTGAGCCTGGCTCTTCCCAACACCTTCTCTTCCCTGCAGCCTTTCCACCTCCCATTGCCTTGCCAGAACCTCGCAGAGGTCTGAGAAAACAAATGAAGTTCTTTCTTCTGTAAACGAACGATTTTTTTTGTTTTTTGTTTTGTCACAGAGACCCATTGTATTACAGAAACCCTAAAGTGCCCTCTGTGGAGACACCGAGGAATCTAGTCACGTGTGGATTTTTCTTCCCCAGAGTTTCAGCAACACCAGTCACTTACACCTTGATATTTGCTGATTTTCTTGGCGTGTGCGACTGTCATCACTTTACGTGTTTGCTAAAAAAATTCAAAGTTCAGACAGTATTTCCGCCACTCAAAACCCCAAATCTCTAGTTGAAGCACTCTGTCACCATGCAATCAATCTGCTACTATTTTTTAATATCTAGTTTGTGCCAAGTACTGCGCCAATTCCAGGACACAAACACTGTGGTTTCTTTCATGCTATCTAAAGTGAAACTAGGGATGCCTGGGTGGCTCAGCCGGTTAAACATCTGCCTCTGGCTCAGTCATGTTCCCAGGGTCCTGGGGTCGAGTCCCATATTGGGGTCCTTGGTCATCAGGGAGTCTCCTCCCTCTGCCTGCTCCTCCACCTGCTTGTGCGTGCTCTCTCTGACAAATAAATACATAAAATCCTTAAAAATAAATAAAGTGAAACTCATGTTTTATCTCCATTCTAGAATGCAATCCTTCATAAAGAAAATCAGCTAGCCACTAACCTGAAAACTGTATGTGAAGTTTTTAAATCTCTTGTTTCATTTAGTGCTTTCCTTCTCACCTTTCCAAGCTACAATTCCTAAATATCGGGGCCATTTTCCCGATTACAGGTGAGAAGGGAGAAAGCTTCCCATCTTTCTGTGACTTGTTCTCTCAAAACGCCTGAGCTACTCCGGGTTTTTCCCCTCACTGCCTTCACTCAGTTTCAAAGCTCTAGCAGTCGTCCTCTGCCCTTGTCCCCGTCTTTCTTCCCATGAGTTAGAAACAAAATGATCACATTCGCAAGCCTTTTCCCTTTCTTATTGTGTGTTTCCTCATGACTAATTGGATGTGTCTTGATTCATTTTGATTTTATGGTCTTGCTTGCTTTCTTCTGTTTTTTTAACCTTTAGGATGCCTCTCAGATTTGCAACCCTCGCTCCAGATGGCCACCCGCCTTTCCAACAAACAGCATATTTTCACCTTAATTGGCCCTGGCAGCCGACCAAGATCTAAATTAGCACCCCAGCGAAGTCCACGTGATACATTACTAACAGAGTTCGTGAAAACAAACAAACAAAAGTGTGGGGGAGGGGCTTTCTGGAACTTACTCTTAACGCGAGTTCAAGAGATAATGCAATTTATACCTATCATTTTTTTCTCAAAACCCGAGTGCAAAAATGATTGAAGGGAAAGTTTAAACAACCCAGACCATCCAAACAACCTCTATAATCTCAGGCGCTGGACCTGTGATTGTCTCTTTCTAGACCAGCGCAAATTCCAAATTGACGATGTCACCGAATGTTAAATTGTTAAGTGTGAACACCTTCACTTTAAGCAACAAAACCATACAGTAACTCTTAACATCAGACTATCTGTGACCTACTCTCTAGATCGGTGATGAAGGTATATTAATACGCGCGTGTGTGATTTTACGTCTGCCCCTTTGCGCATTTGAGCCTCTTTTCCTGTGTTATCCTGACTCCAGAATAAGACTGAAGTTTCCTCTTTAAACGCCTAGTGCCTAACTCAGTACCCAGAGCCATCAGGGCCCTGAATAAACATGAGGAAAATGAAAAGGCTCAGAATTATTTTATGAGTCTCATCTACCTCAAGTGTTTAGAGAACGTGGCTATCTGGATCCTGAGAACGGACGGCATTGTCCAGCGGTTATGACTGAGATGAGCCAGAAGCAGGGGTGCAGTCACCTCCCCTGGCCTGAGTCTCGGGCCCCCTCTGCTGGTACTCCTTCCAATTGTCCACGAATAAGGCAAATCAAGACAGCCTTCTAGGCATGGCCAACCTCAAAGCATCCTTGGTATGAACACATCACACCTGGTTCTCAGAAAAAATCAGGCTTAGAAAACATTAAACAGAAAATATTATTTTAGAACACATTAGAGAGAACTGATAAAAAGAAAAATCTTAAGCATGCCATGTCCTAGAGAAGCCAGAAGGCATGGGAGGTAAACCAAAAGAACCTGTGCAAATTTGTCCTTCCCTAGACCTAGCCACTTGAAAAATCCCCAAATAATTGGAAAATGAAGCAACATACTACTGAATAGCCAACGAGTCAAAGAAGAGAGCAAAGACGAAATCAGAAAATATTTTAAGCCAAAAAAAAAGAAAGAAAATATTTTAAGCCAAGTGAAATGGATACATGGTATATCAAATTCATGATACTCCAGTTAGTGCAATCATTAGAGGGAAATTTGCTTTAAGCATTTTTATTGGAAAGAAATAAAATTCCTAAATAAATTTTCTAATTGTCTACGTTGAGAACTTAGAAAAAAGAGCAAATTAAAACCGCTATATAAGCGGGAAGAAAACAATAAATATTAACACAAAAATCGATTAAATAGAAACAGAAAAACAATAGAGAAAATCAATGATGTTGAAAGTAAGTTAATTGAAAAGATCAATAAAATTGATAAACTTCTATCTAAACTGATCAACTAAAAAGAAAGGGAAAATACACACAAATTACCAATAGCAGAAGTGAACGGAAACAGTACCATAGATTCTTATGGATGTGATAACAAGGGGACATCATGTAAAAGCTTCTACCTAAATTTGACAACTTACATGAATGGAAAAACACCTTGAAACACACAGATTATTGAAACTAACTAAAGAAAAAACAGAAAATCTAAGTAACTCTGTAGTCACTACAGAAATTGACTTCTTAATTAAAAGCCATCCCACAGAGAAAACTCTAGGCCTAACTGGTCTCATCAGTGAAAGCTGTCAAATAAGTTTAGAAAGAAAAAGAAGACCATCCATTGGAAACTCTTTCAGAAAATAAAGGAGAGCACACTTTCCATCTCATTTTATGAGATCTTCATTATTCTGATATCAAAACCGGACAAAGACATTACAAAGAAAGAAAGAAAAGTACAGGTTAATATCTCCCATGGAAAAAAAAAAACTAGCAAATTCAATGTAGCAATACACAGAAAATGAGATTTATCCCAGCTATTTAAGGTTGGTTAAGATTAAAAAATCACATTTCACCATAACAGGATAAATTTTGCTTTAAAGATTATCTTCATAGTTGTAGGGGGAAAAAATTGAAAAGATTCTATTTTCATTGATCTTAGAAACTCTTAGCAAATTAAGAATAGAAGACTTCAAACGGATAAAGAAATATGAAAAACCTAGAGCTAACATTATACTTAATAGCAAAAGACTAAAGTGGTTTTCATCCTCGATTTGAGAACAGGCAAAAAATTCTTGCTCTCATGGCTTCTCTTCATCAAACTGGGAATTCTAGCCCATGTAATCAGGCAAGAAAAATTAATAAAAAGCAGAAAGAGTGGAAAGCAGAAAGTAAAATTGTCTTTTGCGCAGACTCCATGGTCATGTATACAGAGAACCCTAACAAACCTACAAAAAAAACTACTAGAACTAGTAAATGAGATTAACAATGTCTCAAGTTACAAAGTCAATATACAAAAATCAATTGTATTTCTATACATTAGCAACTAGAACTTGCACCTTTTTAAATTAGCATCCCAAAACATGAATAATTAGGGATAAATTTAACAAAATCTGGCTACGACTTATAACTGAGACATATACAACATTGTTGAGAGAAACCAAAGAGGCCCAAAATAAGTGGAGATATATACCATTTCAATGGATTAGAAAAATCGACCTCCCTAACTAATCTGTAGATGTGACACAACTCCAAACAAAATTCCAGCAAGGCTTTCTAGTGGAAATCGACACGTTGATTCTAAGATTTACGTGGAAATGCAAAAGACCTACAAGTGCCAACATAAACTTGGAAAGAAGTACACAGTTAGAGGCCCTCGCTGTCTGGGTTCACGACACTGTGCAGTGACAGTAATTAAGACTGTGTGGATCACTGTGAGGATAAACACACAGATCAACGGATGGAAGACAGAGCACAGAAACAGACCCCCACATATATGATTAATTGATTTTCAACAACTTACCAAGGCAATTCAGTGGGGGGAAATATAACCTTTCAATAAATTGTACTGGAACAACTGAACTGGACACTCATATTATTCATACAGAAAAAAAAGTGAACGCTAACCTTCACAACATACATAAAAATGAGATAAAAGATAGCCTCTTTATTCATAATAGTAAAAAAAAAAAAGAAGAAACAAACAAAAATGTCCTTGAGTAAATCAATGGATAAAAAATTGTAGTGGGCACCTGGATGGCTCAGTCAGTTAAACGTCCGACTCTTGGTTTCAGCTCAGCTCATGATCTCAGGGTCGTGAGATTAAGTCCTGTGTGGAGCTGGGCATGGAGCCGGCATGGGATTCTCTCTCCCCCTCTCCCTCTGCCCCTCCACCCTCCGCTCCAGCTTGCGCCGTCTTTCTCAAAAAAAAAAAAAAGTGGTATACAATAGAATACTACTTAGCAATCAAAGGAATAAACTACTGATACGGTAACATAGATGAATCTCAAACATCCTGCTGAGCAAGAGAAGTGAAATGCAAAAGAGTACATGGTGTATAATTCCATTTACAAAAGACAAATTCCATTTACGGTGACAGAAAGCAGATCAGTGGTTACCCGGGGCAGAGGCAGGGACACAGGGTATTGGGGGGGGGTAATAGGAATAACCTGTATCTTGGAGGTGTTTGTATGAAGGTATAAATGTGTTCAACCTCATCGAAATGGTGTGTGGACACATAGTAAATTATACTTCGGTAAATTATAACTCAATAAAGTTAATTAAAAAAAAACCCTAAGTAATCGGGGAGAAAAGGAGGTTTAAAAAACACAAATAAGTAACATATGAAAAGGAAAACCACAACTTTATGGAGTCCTAGAGGCAGGGGCCAGAAGAAAGGAGACGTAAGTCGGTGGAAATGCCCGTGAAATGCCTTTCCCCTCCCTTGGCTTCAGGTGTCACTGAGGGCGCAAAAGACCGGATCCTATCCGCGGTCAGCTGTAGGTCCTTCTGACGTTTTCTCTGCCAGCAAAGCCGACACACAGTTACAGTCACCATTACGGGGAGCCTGCCACAGCCACGCTGGCTCTGCTGGTCTGCGGCCAGACGTCTTCCCATCCACTTCTTACTCGACCCTCACCTCCACTCTTGACTCAGCTACTACAGTGTCATCTCCGTTACTACAGGGAAGGAGACGGAGGCTCACAGAACTGAGCGACTTTCCCAAGATCACACAGAAAACAACAGACCCCGGATTTAAGTCCAAGGGCCAAGGATCTTTGCTTTTCGTATTTTCTCACGCCCCCTATCCTGCGTCCCTGGGAAAAGTAACTCGGTTGTCACGTAATTAGACTCAGCAGCGGCGATAACATCGCAATCACAGACTGATAACAGATCTAAAATGTACAGCGGTGATAGAACATTCGATTTCTTGCTCACGCCATCCCACATGTATTTGTCAAAGAAGGGAGTGCCTGTCACTCTGCTTGCTGTGTTTAACTAGGCTTTACTTAGTAGTTCAATTCAACTAATAGTCTGCGGGTGAGGCATAGTTAGAAGCCAGGCGTTCGGCAGGGAACAAGACACGGTGTTTGCCTTCCAGGAACTCAACAGTCGGTACTAGACACTTCTGACCAGCTTAGGCCTGTCCTTTCCTGTGCGTGGGCCTAACCCCAACTGTTACTTCCTACTGAAATCCCATGAGCTCACTCCCAGCAACTCACAGAATGGGGACGATAAGAGTCCGTGTCCAAATTTTCTGTTTTCCAGGAAGTAGCATGGTGTTTTCCAAATCCAAAAGGAGGCAGGATCTGACAAGTACAAGAGCACTGGTGGCCACAAAGGGAAAGAGTGATTTAAATCAGACAGAGCGTGCGGAATCCAGAACAGAGTGATGTTCTGTACGGGGCTGTAAGCCTCGAGCCTGACATCCTCAAGCTACTTGAGTATTGTTAATCTTGTTATGTTTGGGATTGTCTGTCAACATAACTGCCAAATCTGATAAGTCAAGGAAACAGTCCACGGGTCTCCTTATGTCTCCCCCTATAAATTTTAAAACACCTCTTTTACATATGATCACATATACCTCGAATCATAAATATTTCTCTGGGAAAGGAGGTGGTATAGAGAGAGACACTTTTGTGATAAGCATCATTCCTTTTATTTCTGCCCAGGCTTTTAAAGGCAGGGGAAGAAAAGCAGAGGCTGTTACTCTGTTTTTCAGGATGAGAAGCTCAGACACCAAGAGGGTAGTAGTATGAGGATAGAATGGACACCCCTTGGTTTCATGGGTCTCAATCTTTTTTAAAGTTTTGACATATTCATCTTTCTTTCTCTCATGCTACGTCACACACATTTATTTGAAAAATTAAAGTGAATTATGCCTAGCTTGTATTACCTCACAACATGTAAAATAGGGACTCCTGGGGGGCTCAGTCAGTTAAGTGTCTGCCTTCAGCTCAGGTCGTGATTCCGGGGTCCTGGGATGGAGTCCCACATCTGGCTCCTTGCTCAGTGGGGAGCCTGCCTCTCCCTCTGCCTGCTGCTCCCCCTGCTTGTGCTCTCTCTCTCTCTCTCTGACAAATAAATAAGTAAAATCTTTAAAAAATTATAATAACATGTAAAATAGTAACTTTGGGTGCATTTTCTTTATGTGAAACACATATGGAGCAGAAAGCATGACACAAACCTGATTTCTGGCTTCCTCAGACACACATGGTTCCTACACAAGTGGCCCCTTGCTCATGATACACAAAATAACCTTCGCCTGTCTTCTCAAGCTCAGCACGGGCCAACCCATTAAATCCTTTCTCCAGTTGCGTTTACCCGGTCAACGCTGGGGTGCCCCCTGGTGGCAGAGGCTTTTATAACTTTCAAACACTAAAACTTCAATTTTTAAAAAGTCACTCCATATTTGATTATGTTGTTCTGCCTTGATGTAAGGTCCGTGAGGACAGATTCTTTATCTTTTTAGGTCCCTGAGGTATCCCTCACAGTTAAAACAGCATCTGGCACAGAGTAGGTGTCCTGTAAGTATTTGTTTAATGACTGAAACGATGAGTAAGCGCTCCTGCCCACATTTGGCTGTCCAGTGAGCCTGCTGTATCAGGCTGTTTTGAGTGTTTTTGCTGGTATTCATGTGCAATGTGTAGCTGAAGCCCCTCTCCCAACTTATCCATTGAAACTTAGCCCCAGCCTCTCCTCAATGAAACGAGCTTCCCGCGCAGCTGCAGTCTGAAAATATTTAACAGCAAGAATAATCATGTAAATCGTATGCAAATCAAATCAGCAAATACACTATTCTATTTCATATCTAAATAAACTGAATTATATGGATTCCACAAACCACAATGGCTTATCAAGAGATATAAATTATTATGAAAATAAGTCATCAAATCATTCTAGTAGTTTCCAAATCATGTTTTCATTTTTAGAAGTTTTTACAGTAATTTCTTTTTTTTTTTTTGTGGCTACCTGTCAGATGATAGCCTTGCCTGAGCCATAATTCAGCTTAGGGAATCATATTAAACTCTTTCAATAATTTCTACATTAGGGGCGCCTGGGTGGCTCAGTCCTTAAGCATCTGCCTTCGGCTCAGGGCGTGATCCCGGCGTTATGGGATCGAGCCCTGCATCAGGCTCCTCTGTTGGGAGCCTGCTTCTTCCTCTCCCACTCCCCCTGCTTGTGTTCCCTCTCTCGCTGGCAAATAAATAAATAAAATGTTTAAGAAAAAAAAGAATTTCCACATTAGATTGATATTTGGTGGTGGCTTTTTGTCTTAATCAGTCCATTTCTCTTAGCATCAACAATTTAGTTTTTGGTGCTGTCTTCTCTTGGCTTCTGAACTAATGGGAATTTCACTAAAGAGCTTTTTAGCCCTTATCATACTGTTTGATATTCCTACTTATTCAGTATTTCTATTATCAACTAGGCCATATAAGTGTTTATTGAAAAGTCATATTCAAGAATTGGTTTAAGTGTATCAACTTAGGTTCATTGGCAGTTCACAGAGCTTTGGGAACATCAGTCAGGCACACTGAAAGGACTTTAAATTCATTATGACTTTTGTCAGCAAAAAAATGCATTTACATAGGGGTGCCTGGGTGGCTCAGTCGTTGAGCATCTAACTTTGGCTGGGGTTGTGATCCCAGGTCATGATCCCAGTGTCCTGTGATCGAGCCCTGCATTGGGCTCCCTGCTCAGTGGGGAGGCTGCTTCTCCCTCTCCCTCTTCCTGCTGCTCCCCTACTTGTGCTCTCTCTCTGTCAAATAAATAAATAAAATCTTTAAAAGAAATGCATTTACAAATAATTTATTTAAAGATTAATAACCTTTCTCTTATAATTGATATTTTCTTTTATTTTAAAATGACATTTCTTCACTGTTTCCTTGTTTATTATATCTTCTGCTTCTCTTTCTTATTTTCTCTGTTGAGATTGACAGTTTAGTGATTTTATCTGTCATCAAAATAATCTATCAGCTTTGATATTGGAAATATGTTTCTTATATAGCTAAACAAAGTTTTAAGGTTTGTTAGAATATTATTTACTTAAGCCAAATCACTGATTTAAAAAGTTTTTTTCCAAATCTGCAACCACTCCTATTTCACAGTTTCTATGTAAGTGACTATTTTTACATCTTTTTTTTTTTTTTTAGAGCGGTGGGAGAGGGCAGAGGGAGTCTCAAGCAGGCTCCACGTCCAGTGTGGAACAAATGCAGGGCTTGATCTCACAACCCTGAGAGCCAAAATCAAGAGTCAGATGCTTAACCAACTCAGCCACCCAGGCACCCCAACTATTTGTCATCTTAATGTGATTTCCAACCTGCTTTGCAATACTAGCAATTCAGGTTATCACTTAAGGTTATTGAACATTTCAAACATCTCCTCCACTTGTTTGGAAATTTAAGCACATTATCTGTAGAATCCACTCATTGGAAAAGTTTTCCGCTTTTTAGGAACTCTGTAAGTTTCACATTTGGACCTAGAGTCCTCAACTATTTAAGCCAAAGGACCCTTTCCCTCTATAAATTGTCTGATCACCAAGTAATACTCAAAAACATGGGGCCAGGCCACCTGTACCCATTGGCCTTGCATACACAGTGATAATGGGCCAATGCTAAGTACCCCATGCCTGAATGTACCAGTCCTGGGCCTGGCTGCACTCAGAGTCATTCCTCACCCTTGCCCTGCTCTGCTGTATATTAAAGGGGCATCCTGCAGCCTGCAAGCCCCCATCAGCTGGATTTAGCCCAATGGGAGGCCGATGACTCCCACGGCTTGAGTCTGCCTGTTTGCATTTCTTTCCAAGTCTGCTTTCAGCAACATCCTGTTTGTGGTTGGAAATCACCCACGAAGGGAGCATTGACACTATGGAAATCTGCAAACACTATACACCAGGCCCACCCTGCCCACCCCCCCACTCCACCAAGAGCCAGTTGTTGACCATTTACCAGCACACCACTAGTGGAGCTCTGGATGAGTAGTACAACGGACACATGGCCCTTTAACTAGGGACGGGGCTTCCCTGTGGAGGTCAGTTTTCAGCTCCCCCCACCTAGTCTTTACAGAGAACTAGTCCAGTATGAAGACAACTGTACCACCCTAGGGCGCCATGACTAACACACTGTCTCTGCAGCATGGTCTGCACTGTGGTGAGATGAGGCAGGAATTTGCCTCCAGCACAAAATTTTAGGAGGCATCCAAAAACCCAGTAACCAAGATGACTGGTATTTTAATCCAATATTCTCAAAGGTCAAAATTAATGCCCCCAAGCCCATGATAAACACAATATCAAATTTTTAAGTAAAAAGAGGATTGGGCTAGGCTGAGATTGTGCTGAGGTGAGTAAATTGAGCGATGCAAGTCCAGGTAGGATCCTGTGTCAGTTAGAATTTGATAGTTTGTTCATATGGGGGTTTTTGCATTAATTCAGATTTTTTTTTTGTTGCATTTGGCAATGATTTCTTGGCTATGACACCAAAAACACAGTCAACAAATGAAAAATAGATAAATCAGAGCTCATCAAAATTTAAAACTTTTGTGCATCCAAGTACACTATTAATGAGATTAAAAACACACGCAGAATGGGAAAGAATATCTGCAAATTACATACCTGATAAGGAATTAATATCCATAATATTTAAAGAGCTCCTAAAACTCAACAACAAACTACCCAATGTAAAAAAAAAAAAAGAGCGAAAGACTTGCATAGACTTTTCTCCAAAGAAGCTATTAAAATGGCCAAATAAACACATGAAAAGATACTCAGCATCACTAATCATTAGAGAAATGTGAATCAAAATGACAATGAGATACCACCTCACACCCATTGATTGGGTTGACTATTATTAATAAAGAAATTAAAAAAAAACAACAAGTTTTGGAGGAGTGGAGAAATTGGAATTCGTGCATTGCTGATGGGAATGCAACATGGTGAAGCTCTTGTGGAAAACAGTATGGAGGTTCCTCAAAAAATTAAAAATAGGGGCGCCTGGGTGGCTCAGTTGGTTAAGCATCTGACTCTTAATTTCAGCTCAGGTCATGATCTCAGGGTCATGAGTCAAGCCCCTCATCAGGTGCTGTGCTGAGCACAGAGCCTACTTTAGATTCTTATTCTCCCTCTGCCCCTCACTCCCCTCACTCACGCTCTCTCTCTCTAAAAAAAAAATAAAAATAAAAATAATAAAGATAGACTATTTGATTCTACTTCTGGGTCTATAGCCAAAAGAATTGAAAGCAGGGACTCAAACAGATATTTGTACTCCCATGTTCATAGGGTTCAGCATTATTCACATAGCAAAAGGTGGAAGCAACCCGAGTATCCCCTGATGGATGTAGACATACACAAAGTGTGGTCTATCTATGCAATGGCGTTTTATTCAGCCTTAAATAGAAAGACATTTTGACACAGGCTCCGACATGGATGAACCTTGAGGACATCACACTAAGTTAAATAAGCCAGTCACAAAAAGACAAACACTGTTTGATTCCACTTATATAATGTTCCTAGAATAGTCAAATTCATAAAGACATAAATTAGAATGGTGGTTGCCAGGGGTGGGGGGAAGAGGAAGTGGGGTGTTAGTGTTTAATGGGGATGGGGTTTCAGTTTGGCAAGATGAAAATGTTCTGCAGATGGGTGCTGGTGATGGCTGCACAGCACTGTGAAATGTACTTAAAGCCACTTAACTGTATATTTAAAGTTGGTTAAAATGGTAAATTTTACATTATATTTATTTTACCACAATTTCTTAAATTCTGCCTTAAAATATTATTTGTCTTGATTACTGAGGTCTTTTTGGCTGCTCCTTAAATTGTGCACCTGTGAAGATTACCTCATTTGCCTCACCCTAGTCCCAGGCCTGCTCTGGAACACTTGTCAGGCAAATGTCAATAGTTCTCTGGTTTTCTTAGTGGTAGAATGATGCTTCTCCCCGACATGAGCATGGCCCATGGTTGCTGGTAACCTTCCACTCCTGAATCCGGCAGCTGAGGACCTGTTTTGGGGTAGGGGTGGGGAGGCAGAGTGTGGCTGACGGTGGATTTGGAATAATGAGTGATGGATCGGCTATGGAGAAGCCTTTGAGACAGGATATAAGGTGCCAAGGAGAGAGTGGGACTATGGGAAGTGGCCTATTACAAATGGCTGCAGGAAAGAGGTCTTCAAAGAGCAAGCATGCTTGCCACACAGTGTGGTCAGGACTTGCTCTCAACTGCAACCCCCTCCAACGGGCTGGGAAGGGTGCTGAAGAGCACATGGGATTGAAGGAAGGGCTCAGGAACAGGGCCTCGAGGGCAGGAGACGTCTTAGAGCTTCCAGGCCTGCACCTCTGCACCCATCTCTTACCTCTGTCTACTTGGCTCAGTTCTGAAGACAGCTTCTCTTCCCACATCTGGGAAAGAGACTCCCAACACCCCAATTCACATTCCTGCAGCTTAGCAAGTCGGGCAAACAAGGAATATCTTCCTTCCATGGTCCACTTGCCAACCCAAGAAAGGAATTCTTAGTTTGCTCAGGCTGCCTTCAAAAAACACTACAGACCAAGGGCCTTAACTAACCGAAGTGTGTTGTCCCACAGCTCTGCAGGCCAGAAGTCCAAGATCAAGGTTGCTTTTTCCTGAGGGCTGTGAGGGAAGGGTCTCTTTCCGGCCCCTCTCCTTGGCTTGTAGAAGGCCATCTTCTCCCTTTGTCTTCACACCGTCTTCCTTCTATATATATATGTCTGTCTCTGTCCAATTCTCCCCTTCTTAGAAGGATATCACTCACATTGGATTAGGGCCCACCTTTATGATTGTGTTTTAATTTGATTATCTAAAGTCTCCATCTCCAAATAAGGTCACATTCTGAGGTGCTGTGCATTAGGACTTCTACATATAAATGTTCACAGGGGACACAATTCAACTCATAACAGAAATCACTGGACACCACTGTTGCCAAGGAGACTGGATGCTATGATTGACAATACAGCATCCCTGTGGCAGGGTGTGAGGTGCTATGGGGATGCTCCCTCTTTCCCCCAAAGAAAGAACATTGTGAAGATAATAAAAACACTGACCAGTACATTCTACAGTAAAACTTACTGTTATGCTTTGCTGTCTATGGTACAATGTGAAATAAAATGCACATAAATGACAAGGCAGTCCTTCAGTCCTTGTTCAGTCCATCACGTGTGAATTCATGGCCACTTTCCCCCAGCTCACTGTTGGGAGCAAAAGGGAGTACAGCCCTGAGGTGGAAACCACTTTTCAAATTTCCTCATTTTCACTTATTCACAGGATGGTTACTTTTAGGCCCTGAGCTTGTGAACTAGTATTGATTTTAACATAAATAAAAGAATGCCTGGAAAAAGTAGTATACTAGAAAAAAAACTGGTCTGAGGGTAAGAGGCCTGTCTGGAGGCCCAGTTCCAGAGTCAACAACATTTCTTTCTCCAGGACCCAGATTTTTCACGTATAACATGAGCCTTACGCTCGTCGGGAAGTATCTCTAAGATACTCTTGGGTAAAAAAAAGCAAGGTGTGGGGGTACCTGGGTGGCTCAGTTGGTTAAGCCTCCGACTCTTGATTTCAGCTCAGGTCCTGATCTCAGGGTCATGAGATGGAGCCCCAGCGTGGGCTTTGGGGGGTGGGCCTTGGGCTCAGCAGGGAGTCAGCTTGAGATTTTCTCTCTCCCTCTCCCTCTGCCCCTCCCCCGCATGCTCACACACTCTCTCTCTCCCAAATAAATAAATAAATAAATAAATCTTAAAAAAAAAAAAAAAGGCAAGGTGCATATGTACCAAAAGAATTGAAAGCAGGGACTCAGATAGATATCTGTACTCCCCATGTTCCCAGCAGCATTATTCACAGTAGCCAAAAGGTGGAAGCAACCCGAGCACCTATCAGAGATGAATGAATAAACACGATACATACAAATGACTATTATTCAGCCTTAAAGAGGAAGGAATTGCTGACACTTGCTACGTGTGGTGTGGGCGAACCCTGAGGACGTTATGCTAAGCCACGTAAGCTAGTCAGAAAAGGACAAATGTCTGATTCCACTTTTATGAGGTACGTAGACAGTCAAATTCAGAGACGGAAAGTAGAAGGGGGCAAGAATGGGGAGCTATAGTTTGGCGGATAGAGCCTCAGTTTCACAAGATGGAAAGAGCTAGGAAATAGATGGCGATGATGGTTGGAAACCATACGAATGGACCTCACACTACCGAACCATACGTACCTAAAAACCTGATTATGAAAATTAAGGAAAGCTCATTTGAAGTGAGTTCGGAAGCCTGACGGGGGCGCTGTCCTGCCCGCACCACTCCTGCAGCCTGCATTGTCCTCAGAAAGGAGGAAGACATCCTCACATAGGAATTTTATCTCCTGCTTCTAAGGGCGGGGGGGGGGGGGGGCGAGAAAAGGGAAATCCCGCACCATCCCGCTCCAGCAACGAAGCACTAAGCACCGCTCGCAGTCAATGAGAAACTGCCAGAACCTCGACCTCTTGTTTTTCTCCTAGGAATTTGTGATTAAAACAGCCTTCCCCAATTCGCTCCTGAAACCTCGTAAAAGCTGACCTTCCCTTTGTCTCTTCAGGCCCGCCTATGGTTCTCCAGAGTTTGCTTGCCCCAAACTATAGTTCCTCTGCTATTCCTAAATAAGATCATTTTGCTGGTAAAATAACTGGCTGCTTTTAAGATTGACATGGTTAAGATGGTAAATTTTATGTTATGTGTATTTTACCAAATTTTTTTTTAAATTACCATTTTTTTAAAATTGAGGAATAAGAGAAAGGGGCAAACCAGTCTGTGTTAATAGGTTACTTTTATGTTTGAAAACGAGGTGTGTGGGGGTGGTGGCTAAGAATCTAGTATTTGATTTGCTTAGATTTGCATTTTTCAAGCTCTGGAAAAATAGAATCAAGTCTACCTGGGAGGGGGGGCGGTGGGAACTGGGCAGCTGGAGAGCGAGGGTGGATATGACACTTGTCACAGTATCCTTTATAAGAAGTTCTAACTGTATATAAATAGGTCTCAGAAATTCCCAGCTGCTTATGGAAAAACAGAAATATCCCAATTGGAGGGTTACATAATGGTCACAAGGCCTCAGAATGATAACCCTTTCTGGCAGGGGTTTACCTTGACCTGCCATTGACCACTGCCTTGTTTTCTGTCTTATATCATTTGAAACCTAGAATGAGCCCTCAGGCCAACCCAGCAGAGCACTTTCCTCTGGAAAGAGTCCCACTCCCTTGAGAGCAGTGGGTCCAGGGGCAATGCGCCAGCTCAGCTGGGAACCTTCCCTTCGGGGGTATTTCCATCTTTCTCCTTGACTTTCCGTCACCTCCATGGACATTCTTACATTCGTGCACTGGCCAGTTCCCAGACCTGCTTGCCAAGCTCCCCTTTATCTAGTAGGAGAATTCAAGAATCTTCTGTCTCAAGTTTTACTGAAGGTTGACCACATTTGGCGCTGTCAGGGAGCAATGAGAAGGTGAGGATGGACACCCCCAGGGCATGCTCCCTCTTTGCTCCAAAGTAACTGCTCTTTACCTCTCCCCTCATCCTTCCCTGACCGGGGGAGAGAACCCAAGGCCCGGAGTCCTATCCCACCCCGCCCAGGGCATGGCCCTCCAGTTCTGCCCTGCTCCTTCCCACCCCCACCCCACTTCCCACACGGGAGCCCTGCCCGGCTAGCACCATCCTGCAGTCAGACCCACACAGGTGGGTTTGAATTCTGGCTGGGCTCCCTCCCAGCTGTGTGTGATGCAGGGGGAGGTATTAACCTACCTGAGCCTGGGATTGCCCCTGTAAAATCCTCATCAAGTAGCGTATGTAGGTGCAATCTCCTGCAAGGGAGCCCATGCTCCACGCTTGTTTCTGGGTCCCCACATGGCTCTGCTTCTTGAGCTACTTGGTGGCTACGCAGGACTTGTCTTTACAATCATTAAGCTACAATTTTTGTTTTATGCGCTTATCCATATGTGTGTTATACAGTTTCTTCAAGATAGTGATTTTTAAAAAGGCAAACCAGTAGAGGCCGCTTTTAGGCAACAGGCTTGAGGGATGGAATGTAGAAAGGGCCAGAGCCACCACCTGGCTGAATACAGACCAAACACCATTGCAGGTGTTTGGGTCTCTAAGTGATATGAAGCAGTATCATCTGCCCTTGCATCAGAATTACCTGAGTGCTTTTAAAGACACCCATTCCTCAGCCCCTGTAGTGAAGAAACTGCAAAGAAGGAGACTCCAGAAAATTCTCATCCACCAGGGACCTACTATGTACCAGGTGCTTCCCTCCACCAGCCTATTTAATTCTTCCCCCAGTCCCATGAAGTTGGTGCCGTGATTGTCCTCATTCTGCAGGGGAGAAACTGAGGCTCAGAGAAGATGAGTAACATGGGCAAGAACAGTGGAGTCAGAATTTGGAACCATGACGGTGTGGCTCCCTTGGGCCATGACTTTCTCCCTGGAGACCATGCTTTCCCATATCACTAATTTAATATCTGGTAGAGCAGTGTTTCTCAAAAACATTCACATGACTCAAATCACCTGGGAACGTGCTAATTCTGACTTGGCAGGTGTGGGGTGAGGCCTGAGAGTCTGCATCTCTAATGAGCTTTCAGGCGATCGTGTTCGGAATGCCTTGCTGTGAGCAGCAACACAGGAAAAGAGGCAGAAGTGCACATCGCTGGGGGTGCTTGGGTGGCTCAGTCGTTAAGCATCTGCCTTCGGCTCAGGGCGTGATCCCAGAGTCCTAGGATCAAGCCCCGCATCGCGCTCCCTGCTCCGTGGGAGCCTGCTTCTTCCTCTCCCACTCCCCCTGCTTGTGTTCCCTCTCTCACTGGCTGTCTCTCTCTCTGTGAAATAAATAAAATAAAATCTTTAAAAAAAAAGTGCACATCACTGGAGTTTCCGTTTTAAGGATGGGTAAACTTAAGGTGCTAGAGACTGAATATGTCCCCCCAAAATGCATCTGTTGAAAACCTAACCCACAATGTGACAGTATGAGGAGATGGGGCCTCTGGGAGGCAATTAGGTCAGGAGGGTAGAGCCTCATGAATGGGATTAGTGCCCTTATAAAGAGACCCCAGGGAGCTCCCTCTCCCCAACTGCTACATGAGAGCACAGCAAGATGGCCATCCGTGAACCAGAAAGAGGGCTCTCACCAGATACGGAATTTGCCAGCGCCTTGATCTTGGACGTCCAGCCCCTAGAACCATGAGAAATAAATTTAAGCCAGCCATTCTAACTAGATGATCCCCCTCAGCCTGGGGGTGCCCTCGCCACGCTGCCACCGTTCTTCCAGCATCAGTCCCACACAAAGCCCAGCCCTCTGCCCACTCTACACGAGGACTTGAGGCCTTGGAAACTTCACTACAGATGTGAGGGGTGACAGGGAGCAAGCTCATCTCAGGCCACATGCCAACATCTCCTTAGCTCTGCTGTCGTCCCAGAAGGCCACGCTTGAGACACATGGTCCCCTGGGAGGTGTGGTCAAGTCCCTGCTCCAGAAGTTTCTCTCTCAGGGAGCACCTGCCCCACGAGGTCTCTGGTGTCCCGGGGAATAAATGCTCTTCATCATATTATCTCTTCCTCAAAGAAAAATATTGACCGCCCTTTGGCCCTTTGCAAATGCTTGTTCTTATCCTTGTTTGTCATGTAAATTCTCTCCCTACTTGCCAGGGACCAAACGCAGTATTTACTTGTCACTCCCAGGCTTTCTCCAACTATTGTCCTACTCCTAAGGATTTGGGTGGGGCTCTTCTTTGAAGCACTTTTTGGGGTGTGGCTTCCCAGCTCAGCCTGATCAGTGTCTCCCCACTCTTTCCACCTTGTGGCACACCAGGAAGTCCAGAATACACACGCCGTGCTGGAGCCCAGGAGGCAGTGCGGCAGCCGAGACAGCATGCTGGCCCCGAGGGTCCCCGAGTGTCCCCAAGGGTCCCTGGGAGTCCCCCAATGTCCCCAGGGGCCAAGGGTATCCGTATCTCTGCACATTTGTGCTGCATTCACAGGACCTCAGTTGAAAAGCCCTGGATGGAGATTCTTACCCTGCCTTTGAGGACAATTGTCTCCCACACATTCTACTGATACCATCTGTCCTTGTAGATGGCTACAGCTCACACTGTGAGGGCTTTAAGGTGACCTGGAGGTGGATCTGAGTTCCAAGCTCTCTCCTCAGAGCTCAATCCTGCCCTGTGTCACTGAGAGGGTGCCCTGCCTGCTCTTACACCCCCTCCAGGGTCATGGCCTCCGACAGGGAATGGTAAGTTCTCGCTCTCTTTCCCTCTCTCTCCATCCCTCTCTGCACCTTTCCCAACCAGAATTCTTCATCACTCTGTCCCCTCCCCTGGCCCCTGACCTGATGCCCTGGAGAATGTTCTCTGCCCCTGCTCTGAGATGTCACACAGCAATAAGCGGGAGTGTCTTCCTCTGAATCATGTCAGTCCCTGTTTCCAGCCCCGCCCCACACGGTCCAGGGTCTGCCCACGGCCACAGGGTGAATCTGCTCACAGGCATTGTTGTGGGCACAATCGTCCACAAAAGCAGCAGACTGGCTCAGGGCTCGGGTTGCCTTTAGACCAGAGGTAGGGATCTCCCGGTCCCCACTCCCTCCACCTGACCCCGGCAAGCTGAGTGCCATCCCTTGCACCTTCCCCCATCCAGTCTAAGCCAGTACCCCCCCCAACCCCACCAACCTGGTTGTTTGGCCTCATTTCCCAACAAGAACCAGTGTAGCCTCCCTCTCGCCCTCTTATGAACTTAGTTTCACAACGAAGGAGAAGTCAGGGCCCTCTCAGCTAAGTTCTGGAGCTATGATTTTGCCGCAAGTCACTCCCGCGATAACTTGCCCATCCAGCTTAATGTGCTTTCCAGGATGCGTAGTCTACATTGCTTCCAGATGCCTTTCTAGTCACAACTTGCTTCTTTCTTCTGGCGGCATGGGGCAGGAGCTCTGGCAGGGAATCCTTGTGACTCTCCGGAGCGCCCCAGGAACCTGCACCCAGCTGAAGGCCTCTGCAACGCTGGCCCCACCGAGCATCCCTGAGCCCGCAGCCCACAAATGCTCAGCTCATTGCCATCTCTCCTGCACCTGCGGCCTGCACTCAACTGCAGGTTAAAAGTGCCTGCCTGGGTGTCCAGGCTGCACCCGTGCACGTGGCTTGGGTGTCGCAAGCACAGGGCCTACCAGTGTTCCCACCGGTAAGGAGAAGTGTCCCTGGGGCCAAGAAGCAAAGAACAGTGGATCTTACTTGACAACAGATCCAGGAGAGCCCTAGGGAGGGAAGAGTTGCTGCCCTTGGGTCTGCTATAGGGCCTGGGCAGAGAAAAAACGAGGAGAGAAGCCAAAGAACCTGTCAAGACGAAGGCCAAGCACACCTGCCGCCTTAGCCACACAGCGGCCTTCAACCCCCTCCCTAGAGCTGCCAGCAGCTTCCCGGGCCCCCTCGGTGTTGACTCTGGCAATAGGGGAGGGTGTTATCAGTGCACAGGGTCTGAGGCTGCAGGCAAGGGCAGAGTGGCCGATAAGCTAAGTGGGGTTTGGGAACTGCTCCAGGCAGAGGCACACGCCCCACCACCTGCCTTCTCTCCAGCTGGCAGCTGGGGCTATGGGGGATTGCCCAGCTCAGGCCTGAGCCCCTGCACAGAGGGTGGGCAAAGACAGCCAGCCCTGCCCCCAAACATGAGCTGTCTGAATTTTCTTCCAAATGTGCCAGTGAGGATCCCCTAATGCCATGGTTCCTCACCTTCTGGGGTAGAAGGGGACCTTTGAGAAGCTGATCAAAGCCAACACCTTCTGCCTGAAAAGGGTTGCATCTGATGGGTGGCTGAGTTTGGTTTTCGGCCCCTCTGAGACCTGGTTGATACACAGACAGGGTCAGAGGATGGGAAGGCTACTTGGAGGGTGGGGTGAGAAGCGGGCGAGGGTCTCTGAGAGCCTGGAGAGGGGGGAGCAGAACTAGGAGCAGTGTTAACTAAGGTTAAACCCTGAGGTAAGAGGAAAGATGACGTTAAAGATCGGAGTGAATTTAAAGATCTGGTTGGCTTTATTCAACCATTCCTCGAGCGGGCAGCATCCCACCCAACAAACAGCAGTGTGCTCTGAGGAGTTCAAAATGGAAGCCTCATATACGCAGAAAGGAGGAAGATAAGCAAGTTAAGAAGCAGAAAGAAAGCATCGCTTCAAGGAGGTCGCCTTCCTTTAGGGGGAAGGACAGAGGGTCATATCAAGCAGATGACCTCACTCGTGCTGATCTGGAAATTCTGGACTACTGGGTTTAAAATTCCACTCCCGGAAGAGGCGAAAACTGCAGTTAGGTAAGAAATGAAGTCTTTCTTTTTAACAATAGGAAGCACTCTCTCTCTCAGGGAATAAAGAAAGGATGCCATATCCTAACCTGGTGGGGTTAGGTGTTGCGAAGCATTTTCAGATGGTCCTGACCTCATCACCCGGCCAGGGAAGAATCCAGCAGGAGACCAAGAAGAACATAATTCATGGAAGGCTTTGGGAGTAACATGGTCCTTCCTGCCTTTTCTCTTTGGGTCTTAGTAAATAATTTAACACAGTCATGTTGAATTCTTTGTGTGGCTTTCAGGTTGCCAGACAACTTTCAAACTCGGCCATTGTAATGGACAAACTATAAGGTGGCCCCCACAGTCCATGCCTCCTGGGGGAAACCCTCTCCCCTTGGACATAAGCAAGACCTTACCTCTAACTAATAGAAAGCCAGCAAAGGTGATAGAATGTCACTTCCTTAATTAGGTCACATTATATACTACTCCAGCTTGCTAGCCAACTAACTCTAGAGGCTGTCCTTGCTGGCTGGATTATTTCATCTATGTTGGGAAAGCCTATAATGGCAAGAAACTTCCAGAAGCCTCTAGGAGCTGGGAGTAGCTTCTGGGAGCTGAGGGTGACCTCTGGCAATAGTGCACAAAAAGCCAGGGAGGGCCCTTGGTGATTTAATCTCAAGGAAATCTGCCAGTGACCCGAGTGAGCTTAGAAGCAGATTCTTTCTCAATCAGGCTTCCAGATGAGAACCCAGCCCTGGACAACACTTTGTTTGCAGCCTTGTGTGACCCAAAGCAGAGAACTGCTTAGCACCTCTAAGGACTTCTACCTGGACTCCTGATCCACAGAAACTATGGGATAATAACTATGCATTGTTTTAAGCCACTAGGTTTGTTACACAGCTATAGATAACTAGTATGGACATGGACCGAGAAAGTAGCTAAATGGCTTCCTGTCCTAGGGTGGTGGTGGCTAGAAGTGTCCATACTGGTGGACAAAAGCAGAGAGGTTCCTGGACATGGATAAATGGTCTCTCATTGTGTCTCATGCGTCCCCGTGTTCACTTTGAGTTTAACATTTATCAAGTCCTGGACATTATGCTGGAAGAGAATTCCTTTTATTCTATGAATCCATTCTATACCTAAACGTTATCCCTGAGCACTGTCACTGTGAGCCACCATCTAGACTTCAAGGACCCGGATTTGCAGGGGTGCCCGGGTGGCTCAGTCAGTTTAGCATCTGCCTTTGGCTCAGGTCATGATCCCAGGGTCCTGGGATCAAGCCCCACATCTCCCTCTCCCTCTCCCTCTGCCGCTCTCCCGTTTGTGCTCTCTCTCACTCTATCTGACAAATAAATAAAATCTTTTAAAAAAAAAAAAAGGACCTGAATTTGCTTCATCCACAAAAGAACCCAAGATAGAGATAAGAGATGTGCAGTTGTTACTGATGGTTTCAAAAGCACAGCAGGCAAAACCCGTCCAGACTTCAGTGACATCTGAGCTGTCTAAAATTGAGTAACCCTACTCACCTAGAGAGTGTTTATATAACTTTGGATTACTTGTGTCAACCTGAATTCTGGTTACCAAATCTTTCTCTGATTTGGCCAGTTTCCACTTAACTTTTGAGTCATGTCATTAATTGTGACATAATGCTAACATTTGTGTAATAGCCAGTGATATATTTTTTTCTCTTCTACTCAGCTAGCATTTGTCGGGTGCCAGCTATGATGCCAAGGACCATGAGCGTTGATAGACGATGAAAAGCGGCCCAGGTTGCTTATGTGACTTGCTCGCTCACATAGGTCACAAGTGATGGGGCTGAGGCTGGAATCCAGTCTTCTGGCTGAATGTTTGGGTCATAAGGTGATATTGCAAGAATATCCCCAACCCCTTTCTTTCAAGGCTGCCCTTAATCTTTCAAAGAACATCCCTTCTTGCTCCTATTCAATTCTATCCAGTAGACAATCATTGAACACCTACCATCACAGTCTCAGAGACAAATCCTGGGTCGAAAGGACCACCTAAGGAAACTCTCAAGTCTGAAGATCAAGGCTTTCGAGAGGCTCTGAGGATGGTAAATGGGGGCTTGTGTCCCTACACATCTCCTGCTGGCTTTCAGGGCTACATGTAGGGATGGAAGACCCCATCCTTGGATGCCCTCAAGCTCTGTTGATCAGGATCAAATCTTCCATGACAAGTACCTGAGGAAACGCCCTGTAGTTGACCTGGTTTATACAAGAGCCAGCCAAGGAGAACTAGGACTCTGTGCTGGGCATCGGGGGAGGACAGTATGTGATATGACAAATTGACAGTTGTGATATGACAAATCTATATTTCAGCCTTCATCCCCAGCAGCTGGCCAGAGCTCCTAAAACCCTTATAATTTCCCAAGTGATAAGGGGGATAGGAGCATCTTTTTGGTTATAATATTTGATTTTTGTCCCCAGCTCCTGAGACAGCTCTAGACTGATAAAGATGAAAGGCACAACTTTTGTTGTTTGTAACACACCCCTTTCAACACCATCAGACTTTATGTGCATGAGTTGACTTTTGGAAAGTCCCTCAAGATGGGCCTGGTGGCCAAGGGAACCAACCTGTGTTTAGGGGGTTGGAACCTTCAGCCCCACCCTAACTTCGGAGAAGGGGACAGGGGCTGGAGCTTGAATTAATCACTGGTAGTCAATGATTTAATCTATCATGCCTGCCTAATGAAGCTTCCATTAAAAAAACTCTACCTGGAGGAGTTCAGAGAGAGCTTCCTGGTTGGTGAGCATATGGAGGTTCCGGGAGGGTGGTGTGGCCGGAAAGGGCACGGAAGCTCTGTGCCCCTTCCCCATACTTTGCCCCATGCAGCTCTTCCATTTGGCTGTTTGTAATAAACCAGTGATAGTCAGTAAAGCACTTTCCTGAGTTTTGTGAGCTATTCTAGCAAATTCTCAAATCCAAAGATGAGGTTGGGGGAAACCCTTGAGGTCTGGACTTGCACTTGACTTCCAAAGTGAGGGCAGCACTGTGGGAGTGGGCCCTTAACCTGTAGGGTCTGCCCTAACTCTGGGTAGTGTCAGAATTGCATTAGATCATAGGATGCCCAGTTGGTGTCCACAGAGAACTGCAGAAGTGTTTGGTGTCAGAAGTGTTGAGAGTAGAGGAAACAATGTTTTTCCCTTGTTGGAAGTTTTTTCTTTGAGGCAGACATTCCTCCATCATCGCTACCCCAGCCAAGCTCAGCTTGCTCTCCTAGAGCTCAGTCCCTGGGGAAATCCATCCACAACAGTGTCAGGGGACCCTGGAAGGTGGTTTGGGGTTGAACCCCTCAGGACTACTTCTCCTTTCCCTGCTCCCTGAGCTCCCACAAACCCTCCTGAGTCTCCTTTTCTCCATCTGCTCAGGCTGCTCAGCCTGCCTGGCCCCCAGCACCTCTGTGTCCATCCCCTGCACCTCCTGATACTGATCCCCACTCGGAAGCACTCTCTCTTCTCTTTCCTCGCTGAGCACAGTGCAGGCAAGGATGACATCATTTTTGGAGCTGCTCTCCTTAAGCCGTTCATCAGGCTATTGCCTGAGCCATGTTCCCTTCTGGATGGCTCCTAGAGCGCCTTTGCACAGGTCCCAAATTCTGAGGATAGATCTGTAGGACTTCACCTGGGGACTCCCTCTCCTTTTCCTGAACATCCTCCTGCCTCTATAACCTGATCCCAGCCCTTCATCCTCTGCTCCACCGCCTGCCCCAGGGCTGTCTCCTGTGCAGACACTCTAGCCAGCCTGAGGCATAGGTATTCCTAAGATCCACATTCACCTTCGTATGGACTTCCTCAGTCGCATCTGCAGTCCAGGCTCTGTGCCATGCTGGCTGCTATGGGAGGTGAGAGCAGGTTTCTCCACCTCTCTTAAGGGATCCTGGTATCTTGACTCCGGCAGCATGAAATACAAGCCAGCCACTCCCAAGCAGTGGAGAGAGATAGGGTATCAGCACATGGCCAAGGACGAAAGCCCTTGGGGAGGTAGTAACCAACCGGATGGACTGGTTCCCAGGGGGCGGAGGGCTGCACGGATGAGAGGCTGGCAGCCTGTCTCCGAGGCGGTGCGGGAAGACCTATATCCAGACTCTGCCACATCTGGCTGGGACGGACTGGCCCTCCTCGGCTCTGAATGCATCCTTTTCATCCTGGCTATAGCAGCTTCCTTGAGAGGCAAGCGTTTTCAAACACCACTTCTGGATCTTGCCCTGAGAATTTTACTGGATTCACTCGGAGGCTGGTGAATGTCCAGTCTTCAGAAGAACTAACACTTACCTGCATCTGTTCTGTTGTAGACATCATGCTTTTGCAATGCTATTTTACTTCTTTCTCACAGCGATCCTCTCAAACAAATACGATTTTGCACAATTTTCGTGTAGCATGCTTGTTTTCCTGGCATCTAGTTCAGTAATGCGTAAATGTGTTTTGCGCACAGTGAGAACACTCAGCTGTCAGAGAGCTCACAGTTCAAGAGTGTGAATAATGACAACAAAGTGTTCTTGGGAAGAAGGGCCGGTGGTAGTCTGGGTCCTCTAAGCATCTGACTTTGAGATGCCATTAGATGTGTGAGAGATGTCTTTGGGGGAAGTGCATGTGAGGAACACAGGGGCTCCTGCTTGGTGGTCTAAAGAAATGTCCAAGAGCTTTGTGAATCATTGCTTCAGGGGAGAAAATGCTCTTTCCTTGAAAAAACAAAAGCCAAGCACAGTAGTATTTCTCCATGACTATTTCTCCATGTATAGGCCCAACCGTCATATTAATTTTTATAACTTTAACTGAAGTGCCTTCTATTTCACAGAGAAACTGCCCGGGGAGGGGGGGATGGGGAAGAAGGGTGTTCATCTTCGAAGTAAGAACTGTTCGTCTTACACAAGCATTTGAGCAGAATGGGAAAGCTCACAACCACACATAATGCAATATTCTAGAGCTACACGTGTCCCTTTTACATCTTAAAGTAGCAAAAGTGAACTCAATCATTAGTATGACCCCAAGATCCACCTCCCTATGGCATAAAAATAAGAAGCAACAGCATGTAAAGCTAAGATTATATCAGTAATCAATGTTTTGTTTTTTCGTAGTGTTTAGACATTATTTAGATACCCAATGATTATCACTAAGCTAACTCAACAACCTTAGCCCAAGATTTCAGGTTGCCTTAAAATCTCAGAAGTGATCTATCAGCTACACAAACTGAATTACAGTTGGAAGAAAAAGTTTTTCAGAATAATGACTGAATTTAGTCAAACACCAAATTACATAGTTAATAATCCTAAGTATTAGGTAACATTACGTGGTGGTTTATTTAATAAATAAGCCTGTTGGGATCCCAGGTTGCTCAGTCGGTTAAGCATCTGTCTTCGGCTCAGGTCATAATCGTAGGGTCCTGGGATCGAATCCCACATCGGGCTCCTTGCTCAGTGAGAGTCTGCTTCTCTTTCTCCCTCTGCAGCAACCCCTGCTTGTACGCTCTCTCTCTCTCTGACAAATAAATAAATAAAATAAAATCTAAGAAATAAATAAGTAAGTCTGTCTACATTTGGGAAGAAAAAGTGTTTCAGAATAATGACTGAGTTTAGTTGAACACCAATTTACATAGTTAATAATCTTAAGTGTTAGGTAACATTAAGTGTCAGTTTATTTAATAGGTAAGCCTGTCTACATTTGGGAAAGATAAACCAAGTAAAATAAAATGTATGTTTGCGTGACATACTGATAAATAAGAGAAGTTACGTTACTATTTTATAAATAAAAATGATTGAACTATTCTCACTTGCCAAACATGAGTTTTAATGTGGATTTTTAACATGGACAAACATGGATTCTAAAATGTTTCTGAATTGGTATTAGATATTCAATTTCCTTATTTGTAACAACAGATAGAGAGAGAGCTTATATATGTTTTTGTTCGCTCCCACAATTTCAGCTACAGGTCAAGAACAAATTGCAGGGACGCCTGGGTGGCTCAGTTGGTTAAGCGTCTGCCTTCGGCTCAGGTCATGATCTGGGGTCCTGGGATCTAGCCCCACGTCAGGCTCCCTGCTCAGCGGGGAGTCTGCTTCTCCTTCTCCCTCTGTTGCTCCCCCTGCTTATGCTCTGTCTGTGTCTGTCTCTCTACCTGATTAATTAATTAATTGATTGATTAATAAAATCTTTAAAAAAAAAAAAAGAACAAATTGTGGAAGTACTGGAGTCTGAGTTACCCTGTACAAAGTGTTAAATAGCTTTTTGTCCCAATGGCCACAGAAGTCTTCATCAATTTGAGCTAAAAAGAGACAAACAGAGAAACTAAAAGAGACAAACGAACCAGAGTCTCTGTTGTCTTTTACTCACTAGAGAATGGATTCAAAAAACTCACAAAACCAAACTTCCTCACCGCTGCTACCTGGGGGCATTGCTTACAGGCCATGTGGGAACCAGAAGTAAAACACAAAATCAATAGAGAAGGAAGAATAAAACTAAAGAAACAAAGAATCAGCAAAGTTAAACAGCTATTGCTGCTTGGATTTCCTCTGGAAATCTGGAAAAGAGGTGCCTAGGCTTCTGTCAGAAAAGAGGTACCCTCCCTGGCGACACAGTATACCTTGCTCTGTCATGGGGATCCATCCGATGTCTAGGTGGATGACCTCCAATACTACTAAAAGATTTTTTTGGGAAAAAGATTAAATTTTGATTCTTCTACAAATATAAAATAAAGGTTGTGTTTAACTCATTAATGAATGAGGGAACCAATAAGGTGTTACAGTTGACTCAAAGAATTACACACACACACACACACACACACACACACACACACACACACACCCCTGTGCACGCACAATGAAGAAGGCCAAAATGAATTTAATAGATGCACAACTGGCTTCTCCATGAAGGGAATCAATTGTAACTCCACCAAATAAAATCCACTTGCCTTTCTACAGACAAGAATCATCTGCGTGACTCTCAGTTAACATACAGGGTACGCAATAGCTCAACAATCATGAAAGGCACAGATAAACTCAAAAGAGTGTGCTGATAATCTTTTGTCCATTTCAAATTCTTTCACAAATTGTCCTGACAGTAACAAGAGATCTATTGTGGACAAGCCAAGTTGGAGATGCCATGTGGATGTTCAATTGGAGATGTTAAAAGTTCCTCTGGATGGATAAGTCTGGCCACAGTACAGAGGCTAAGTATTTCCTCTGGAGGGAAATGCTTCTGACCAACATCCCCTTGGCTCCCACCTCACCACAAGACTATGTGCTCTTTTCTATAAATCATATGCTAACTTTTAAAAAAACTATTATTTAGCATCTACCTCAATTAATTATAACTGCCTTTCAACTTGTTCTTGGTTCTCCCCTGTAGACTCTCAGCCACTTAGAAGACAGCTTGTTTCTTTTTTTAGTATAGGACCCCCAGCACCCAGCAGAAACCTTTGCCAAGGAACAGATAGGGTTGCAACCACACTGTTCTACCATTCTGAGATCTACCCAAGTGTTTGATAAAGAATTTGATAATCCCTTACTGACGTCATGGTCCTGTGTGTGATATGGTGGAAGTCAAAGAAACAGGTTGGAGCTGGTGAGGGAGCAGAAGGCTAGCTGAGGAGAAAGCACAAGCTGATACCCTGCAAACCCTCCCCTCCCCCCGCCTCCCGTGTGGGACATGTGTGTGACATTCAACCAGGAAGCTCCCAACTGTCTTAATGTTAATGCCTTGCTAGAGGGAAAAACAACCTTAACTCAACAATGGCAAGGCCTCCAGTATCCTGTGAGTCTTTAACGTATGAAAATCCTTTTGAAACCTCCCTTTTCTCCCATCCCACTCCCAAGTGTATAATCATCCACCCCTCACAACCCCGGTGCAGCAGCTCTTTCTGCCCACGGGGCCTGTCCCTGTGCTTTAACAAAACCACCATTTTGCACCAAAGACGTCTCAAGAATTCTTTCTCGGCCATCAGCTCCGGACCCCGTCCCACCAAACCCCACCAAAACAACATCAGAGTGATCCAAGAATGTAATGAACTGGATCCATCCAGTCATGAATAAATTAACTAACTAATTAACTATAATAAGTTACTTGGAAAATCAGTGAAGTATTGACCTAGAAGACTAAGCTCACAGAAGAAGTAGGAATGGGCAATGCAGGAAAAGATGCCTCAGGAAAAAGAAAGTGAGTATAGAGGTTCTGAAATGTTGGGGGAACTGCAGATTGGTCAGTGTTACTTGAGCTGAAGACCAGGGAGCTAGTGGGACGAAATCAAGCTGGGTAGTAGGCAGGAGTGGAGCCTGGAAGGGGGCCCGTAAGCCCCGCTTGAGATGTTAGATTTTACACTGTAGGCAGTAAGCAGAAGAATTCTGGTCAGGGGTGTGGCACACAGACTTCTGCTCATCAGTGCAGAGCTTTGAGGAGAGGAAGGTGAGACTCAGAGAAGAGAAACCAAAGTAGCTTGATGAGTCTCAGACCCTGCCTCCTTGCCAAAGTCACTTCTTAGTTCTAGTAGCTGTTTTCTGCATTCTGCACAATTTTTTACGTAGCCTATCACGTGGTCTGCCAATAAAGACAATGTTACATCTTTTTTTCTGACGTATTTGGCACTGGCTAGAATCTCCAGTACGGTGTGGAATAGTAGTGGTGAGGGCAGTACTCCTTGTCTTAGTCCTGATTTTAGGGGGAAAGCAGCCAGTTTTCCACCATTAAGTATAATATTAGCTTGATTCTAGGACCCCGACATCATGACCTGAACAGAAGGCAGACACTTAACCAAGTGAGCCACCCAGCTGCCCCAGCTGTAGGATTTTTATAAATATTTTTTGTAACATTGAGGAAGTTCCTCTCTGTTGTGGGAAACAAAAGCAGAAGGAAATGTAGATAAAATTAAATGTCCTTATAAGCAGCACCCCATATTGACAAATACATGAGACAGGCAGAGTAGAACATTCCTCCAGGAAGCTCCCCCAACTGTCTTAATATTAATCCCTTGCTAGAGGGATAAACAACAGCTTGAGTTTAGCAAGGCCTCCAGGATGCCCCAAGTCTTCTTTAGCATATGAAAGTCCTTTTGGAACTTCCCTTTTCTTTACTTCCCCCAACCCCAAAGTATATAATCAGTTGCTCCTCACAATCCTGAGGTAGCAGCTCTTTCTGCCCAAGGGTCTTGTCTCTGGGCTTTAATAAAACCACCTTTTTGCACCGAAGACTTCTTTCTTGGCTGTCAGTATCAGAGCCCAATGATCCAACGATGCTACTCCCCAAATTACATCACTCTCCATTCCTTTTTTCTCTTTTGGAGAGATGTTATCATGAATGGCTGTTGAATTTTGTTAAAAGTTTTTTTTTTGTTTTCATTTTTGCATGGATTGATATGATCATGTAATTTTTATTTTTAGGCTGTTAAATAGTATGGATTACATTGACTTGAATATTGAAACAACCGTATCCCCTTGGAGTAAACACTTGTAATGGTGTATGATTCTTTTTAAATATTGCTCAATTCTATTTGTTATTATTTTGTTAGGGACTTTTGCATCTATATTCATGAGAAATATTGGTCTGCAGTTTTCTTTCTCTGCACCGGCTTTGTCTGGTTTTGGTGTCTGTATAATACTAACTTTGTCAAATTAATTGGAAAGTAGTCCCTCCTCTTCTATTCTCCAGAAGAGATTGTGTAGAATTAGTGTTCATTCTTCTTTCTACATTTGGTTCAATTCTCCAGTGAATCCATCTGGGCCGGAAGAGTTCCTTTCTGGGAGTTTTATTCTGCTTCTTTTTCTCTGAGCTCCCTGTGGTTTGGTGTCTGACATTAATTTGGGGAAATTTTCAGTCATTATTGTTTAAAATATTTCTTTTGTTTCTTTCTCTCTTCTCCTTCTTTTTTTTTTTTTTTTTTTTTTAAAGATTTTATTTTTTTTATTTATTTAACAGAGAGAGACAGCCAGCGAGAGAGGGAACACAAGCAGGGGGAGTGGGAGAGGAAGAAGCAGGCTCATAGCGGAAGAGCCTGATGTGGGGCTCGATCCCAGAATGCCGGGATCACGCCCTGAGCCGAAGGCAGAAGCTTAACCGCTGTGCCACCCAGGCGCCCCTCTCTCTTCTCCTTCTGGAATTCCCATTATGTGTACACTAGACCTTTCATGGTTGCTCCACAATTCCTAGATATTCTGGTCTGAGGGGTTTTTTCAGTCTCTTTGATTTACAATTTTGGAGGTTTCCATCCAGATGGCCTCAAGTTTAGATTGTTGCTTTTCCTCAACCATGTCCTGTCCACTAATAAGCCCATTAAAGGCCCTTTTCGTTTCTGTTCCAATGCTTTTGATTTGTAGCATTTCTTTCATGGTTTCTTAGAATTTCTCCCTCTCTACTTACATTGCCTACCTGTTCATGTGTACTGTCTCTTATCCATTTGAGCCTTTAGCATATTAATCATAGTTCTTTTAAATCCCCAGTCTGATAATTCCAACATCCTTGTCATAACAATCTGGTTCTGATGCTCTCTCTATCTCTTTTAACTGTGCTTTATACCTTTTAGTATGTCTCCTAATTTTTTAATAACTGAACATGAAGTACTGGGTAAAAGGAACTGCTGTAAATAGTCCTTCAGGAATGTGCTAGAAAGGTATGGGGGAGGGGTAGTGTTCTGTAGTCTCATGAGTAGGTCTCAGGTTTATCATGAGTCCATACCTCTGGACTGTGAAGTTCACAGAAGCTTCTTAGTCCTACTGATGTAGTTTTGGAATATAGGTGAGGCTTGGTGGGGGTGAGGTCTGGAGCTGATAGCTGAGAAAAAATTCTTGAGATGTCTTTGGTGCAAATAGGTAGTTTTATAAAAGCACAAGGACAGGGATGCCTGGGTGGCTCAGTCAGTTAAGCAGCTGCCTTCTGCTCAGGTCGTGATCCCAGGATTTTGGGATCGAGTCCCGCATCCGGCTCCTTATTCAGTGGGGAGCCTGCTTCTCGCCCTGCATGCCTCTCCCCCTGCTTGTGCCCTCTCTCTCTGTCTCTCTCTCTGATAAATAAATAAATAAAATCGTTAAAAAAAAAAAGGCACGAGGACAGGACCCATGGGTAGAAAAAGCTGCTGCACCAGGGTTGTAAGGGGTGACTGCTTATATATTTGGATTTGGGGGAGGTAAGGGAAAAGGGAGGTGTTCAAAAGAACTTTCAAATACTAAAGAGGACCTACAAGATACCAGAAGGCTTGCCATTGCTGAGCTAAGGTTGTTTTTCCCTCTAGCAGGGCATTAACATTAGGACAGTTGGGAGCTTCCTGGAGGAACATTATACTCTGCCTGCCTCAATGGGTTGCAGATTATAAGGACATTTAATTTTACCTACATTTCCTTCTGGAAGTTAGGTTATTGCTAAGAATAATTTTTTTCTGGTAAATCACTAAGACATTTGTAAACTGAGGGAGACTCATGTCTTTCAGGACCGTGATCTCTGTAAGTTAACCATTTGTTTTTCCTTCCCTTAGCTTTAGGGCAGTGAGGAGTGCCTGAAGAATGTCACACATCTCCCACGGCGGGGGGGGGGGGGCACTGTGGGATGTGAGCTTGTGCCTTCTCCTCAGCTTGCCTTCTGCTCCCTCATCACCATGCCCCAGGCCCCTTGGTTGGGCCAGGAGGGCCGGAGTGGGCTGGATCTGGGTATTTCCCTTCTCCTCTGTGGAAGCCTAGAGCCAGCACAGTTAAATCCCCAGCATATTCTCCTTGCTAAGAAGAACAGAATCCTCTGATATATTTCAAATTGGTTCCTTTTCCCCTCTTCCTGCCAGACCACCAGGGGATTTTTTTCTAGTGTGCATGTGAGAACCCCAATCAAGCTCCAGAGTAAAATTCACCAAATTGTGGAGGCCCCTGATGACAAAGTAAGTATCCCTGGGGTTTCCCATCTCAGGCTCATCCCTGCTGAGCCTCCAGCAGCTCATCCGGTCCCCTGAAGGTTTCCTACCTTGGACGTTTGTGCTCCTGGGTTTCTTCTCTGGGGAGTTGTGGTTCTCCATGTTCACCTGTGAGTTTCTCCAGTTTTGGAGGCAGCAGTTTGCCCTGACACCTCACTTCTCTGACAGACCTGAGAGTTGTTGATTTTTCAGTTTGCTCAGCATTTTTTTCTTTTAAGTAGGCTCCACATCCAGTGTGGGGTCCAACGCAGGGCTCGAACTCATGACCCTGAGATGGAGGCCTGAGCTGAGATCAAGAGTCAGACGCTTAACCGACTGAGCCACCCGGGCACCCCGGTTTAACCAGCTTTTTAGTTTTTGTTAAGACAGAGTGATCACTTCCAGCTCTCTCGAAAAAAAAAATCAGTTAAATGTATTTTTAAAATTTCTTTAAACTTGTTTATAGAAACATTTATCTTTTTTTAATTTAAAAATTTTTAAAGTTTTTCAGTTAGTTAATAGAATATTAGTTTCAGGTGTGCCATATAGTGATCCCACACTTCCCTACAACACCTGGTGCTCATCAAAACAAGTGCCCTCATTAATCCCCATCACCTATTTCTTTAATCCCTCCCTTTGATCCACGGATTATTTATAAGTATGTTGTTTAGTTTCAAAGTGTTCAGATAGTTTCCTGTGATCTCTCTGTTACAGATATCTATGTTGCCTGCATTGTGGTTGGAGAACACGTTCTATATGATTTCAGACCATTTGAATATGTTGAGGTTTGCTTTATGGTCCAGTGTCATCAGCACGCTATGAAGACGCAGGCACGAGTTGTGTCTTTCCACAATGTCAGCTTTATTCACTCATAAAGCAAAGTTAAATCGCAATTCTAAAGCAGGTTCAAGAATCCAAACTCGATGACAGTTCACCACGTGATTAAACTTGGCTTCTTACACGGCACACAGAGCAGGACAGAAGACAAACCACACAACACACAAGGTAACAGAAGGGTGCAGGAAGTGAACGAACTAAAACTGAAGTCAGTTGTGGGCGAGCCGTGGAGATAAGGTCTTAGGCTGGTCCTGTCAGCTCTCGGCACTTACTGCTTCTGATGTTCCAGCAGGGAAGGATCTCAGTTCTGTTTGGAGATCAATTGGGCACAGCCTTGGGCAGCAGTTGCCTTTTTTAAGTGGTCAGATGTAGAGGAGTCAGGTCTGAAGAGTCTGACAGTTTGCTGCCAAAATCCTTCCCTTTTTAAAGGGATTTAATCGGTTTTGGATCTCTAGTTCTGCTCCTTATCAGTTCTGGGGTGTCAGCTGATGCGGGTCCCCAAGATATCTCCTAGCTACAGTACCTTCCCTGCCTGCGCCATTGCCTGACACAGGCTCCTACTTGACATGAGAGACTCCATTTTGCTCTCTACAAGCAGGATATGGTCTATCTTGCTAGAAGTTCCATGGGCACTTGAAAAGAATGTGTATTCCACTGTTGTTGGGTGAAGTGTTCAGGGAAATTTCATTGTGTCCTGTTGATTGATGCTGGTTGCTTTTTGTTTTTTATTTTAAGATTTATTTGTTTGAGAGAGAGAGAGAGAGAAAGCAGGAGGGAGGGGCAGAGGGAGAGGGAAAGAGAGACCCAAACAGACTCTGTGCTAAGTATGGAGCCCAATGTGGGACTCAGTCTCATGACCCTTGAGATCATGACCTGGGCTGAAAACAAGAGTCAGTTGCTTAACTGATTGAGCCACCCAGGCACCTCAGTTGATGCTGTTTTTGATCCTCTTGTAGCCCTACAAGGGTGGAAGTCTAGGCTTTCCATTTGACATTTGCTGGTGTGGGTGGGGGCTGAGCAATAGTTTTTTCTGTAGACTTTGCCTTCAATAAAGTGATTATTTTCCAAATTTTTTCTGTCTTGCTAAGTTGCATCTTTCCTGGTTCTTTGGCTAGAGAGAACAGCCTTTTCTTGGGCCTATTTTGTCTGCACCCATTGGCATTTCCAGGTTGCCAGCTTCTCTAGCACCCAGTCTAAAAAATACAAGGCAAAAAGCAAACCCAGGGAAATCACCACTATGTCATTGCTCAGATCTCAAGTTCCCAAGTCAGTCTGCCTTCTTCTTTACATCTTTCTGAGCCATCTTATGTTTGTTTTAGATACAACGTTCAGGGATTTCAGTTGTACTAGCAAAAGGAATAGGGAAACTCCTGGAAAACGGAAGTCTTTATATATTTTATTATTTATTTATTTATTTTTTAAAAAATTTTATTTATTTATTTGACAGAGATAGAGACAGCCAGCGAGAGAGGAAACACAGGCAGGGGGAGTGGGAGAGGAAGAAGCAGGCTCCCAGTGGAGGAGCCTGATGTGGGGCTCGATCCCAGAACTCTGGGATCACGCCCTGAGCCGAAGGCAGATGCTTAACGACTGAGCCACCCAGGTGCCCCAGAAGTCTTTATATATTTTAATACTGATGTGAGAAACAAAGGCAGAAGAAAAATTTCTAAATTTCTTTACTACTTACAGCCCACTGACAACTCCTTGAAACAGGCAGAGTGACATTCCTCTAGGGACTCAACTGCCTGGATGTTGCTACTATGCTAAGGGCAAAAGGCAATCTTAGCCTGACCCCCAGGATCCTGTAAGTCTACTTCAACATACAGAAATTCCTTTGGAAACTTCCTTTATCTCTACCCCCCAAGATACCTGTTGGCAATCATCCCTCAAGCATCTTTCCTACATAATCAAATATTTATTTTGTGCCTTCTACGGAAAGAAAATGATCAAGTATGTGTTGGCAGAAAAGTAGTCCCTGATTTCATGGGATTGGCCATCCAGTGGAGACGTCTTCCACAGATAGTATTTCTAGTAGTAGATGTGAATTGTCATAAAGAAAACGTACCTATTATAATATTAGACAACTGATCTTTTGGATCGATATTAATGGAGGTGACTGAAAGCTCTCAATCTAGCAGTTAAGTCAAGAGAATTCTTTTATGAAAACAGCTTGGCAAACAAAACAGAAAGTCATATGATGGTACTTTACACATGGCATTGGAATGTTTCAACAGTCATTTCTACCCACTGTGTTAAACTAGTATTGATACAGGAAAGACATTAGGGTTCAAAGTTGAAGGCCAAGAAACAATTCTTGAAACATCTTTGATGCAAAAAGGTGGTTTTATTAAAGCACGGGGATAGGACCCGTGAGCATAAAGAGCTGCACCAGCGTCATGAGGAATGGCCCGTTATATACTTTTTTTTTTTAGGATTTTATTTATTTATTTGAGAAAGAGAGAGAGAACATGAGTGGGAGGAGGGGCAGAGGGAGAGGGAGAATCAGACACCTCACTGAGTGTGGAGCCCTACGCAGAACTTAATACCAGAACCCTGAGATCATGACCTGAGCCAGAAAGTCAGAAGCTTAACTGACTTAAGCCACCCAGCTGCCCCTATACTTTCAAATTGGAGGGGAAGGGGTAGCAGAAGTCTCTGAAGAATTTTAGAAGCAAGGTTACCAGGACCATGAGGGGGCTAGCTATTGTTGGGAAAGGTCATTTATTACGGTCTAGTAACCTCAGTCACAAGACCCTTCAGATATATATCAGTGGGTCATATGCTTGGGGGTGATTGCCAACAGGTATCTTGGGGGGTTTAGAGATAAAGGAAGTTTCCAAAGGAATTTCTATATGTTGAAGTAGACTTACAGGATCCTGGGGGTCAGGCTAAGATTACCTTTTGCCTTTAGCATAGTAGCAACATCCAGGCAGTTGAGTCCCTAGAGGAATGTCACTCTGCTTGTTTCAAGGACTTGTCAATGGGCTGTAAGTATAAGGAAATTTTGTAATGTTTCTTCTGCCTTTGTTTGCCACATCATTTGATAAATCAAATTCACTCTTTTCGTACAACCACAGAATCTATAAGGTTCAGAGTTCTCCTTTAATTCCATTATCTGAACTTCTCTAATAAGTTTAGCCTTTTGAGCTTTAACAGGAGAAAAATCAACTTTCTCACAGAAAACAACATGACACATGTTTAAAGGAGAAAGAAAATAGAACATTCTTTGGTTCAATAATTAGAAGAATATTGAACTTGCTCTTTAAAAATTTCCTTTTTGACATCGCATTAATTTTAATAAATTTCAAACCAAAGTATTTGACTTCACCTTCCTCAAATCTAGTCCCATTTGTGATTCCCTTCTTTCATTATGATCTATAATATTGTATAAGACTACTCAGTTCTAAGCAACAGAAATAAATTTTGGCTTATTTTAGCTGATAACTTATCAGAAGAATTTTGCCCCCCCCAAAAAAAGGCAGGCCCAGATGGCTTCATTGGTAAATTCATCTCATATTTAAGGGAAAAAATAACAACAATAATATGCAAACTATTTCAGAGAATAGAAGAATATCAAACAGTCCTCAATTCATCTTATGAGACCAACATAATTTTG
The DNA here is from genome assembly GCF_024610735.1 of Ursus americanus. Lineage (NCBI taxonomy): Eukaryota > Metazoa > Chordata > Mammalia > Carnivora > Ursidae > Ursus > Ursus americanus. The sequence continues at coordinate 61,891,252 of NC_142139.1, forward strand.
ATAACAAACCCTAATGAGGACGTACAAAGAAGGAAAATTATAGACTAATGTCTCTCATCAACATAGATGCAAATATCCTAAACAAAATATAAGCAAATCAAACCCAGTGATGTAGAAAAAACCAGTATCTCTAGGAATTCAAGTTGATTTAACTTTCAAAAATTAATCTATGTAATCTGCCACATTAACAGAATACAGGAGAAAAATCATGATTGTTTTAATAGATGCAGAAAAAGCATTTGATAAAATTCAGAGTAAGAACACTTAGAGCAAACCAGAAATGAAAGGGATTTTCTTTAATCTAATACAGGATATCTATAAAAAGCCTATAGCAAATATTATACTGAATGGTGATATCTTGAAAGCCTTCCCGCTGAGATGGGAACACGCAAATGTGCTTATGGGTATCACTTCCATTCAACCTCATGCTCAAAGTCGTACCCAGTGCTAAAATGCAAGATAAAGAAATGCATAGAGATTGGAAAGGAGGAAACAAAATTGTCAAGATTCGTAGATGACGTGATGTTTTTAAATAGAAAATTCAGAAGAATCTATAAACCATAAAAATTAATAAGGAATTTAGGCAGACCAATGTACAAAAGAAGAAAATACCAAAATATTTTAGATTTTCTATTTAAATAGCACTGAAAAGAATGAAGTACCTAGTCATAAATCTAACAAGAGATGTGTAAGTCCTCTCTGTGCATAAGAAAAGCAGATATCGAGAAAAATTGTAAAAATGTAAAGAAGTTGGGAGATGGGCCTTGTTCATGGATCTAAAAATCCCAGCAGAGGAAACTAACCAGATGATTTTTTAAAAAATCCTGTATAAATGCAAAGAGCCAAGAATAGTCCAGGCACTTTTGGTTTGTTTATTATTATATATACATATATAACTATATATGTATATATAATATTTATTAAATTATTAAATATATTATATATTTATTTTATATATATATTTAGTAATCTCTACACGCACTCATGGCCCTGAGATCAAGGTCACATGCTCTTTGGATGGAGCCAATCAGGTGCCCCTGGCCAAGGCACTTCTGAAGAAGAAACGTAGGGTGAGAGAGGCTTTGTCTATCAGATATTCTTTCTCAAGACTTTTTATAGAGCTAAAGTAATTCAGATAGTGTGGCATTAGTGTAAGAATAGGCAAACAGACTAATGAAACAAAATGCAGAGTCCAGGAGCAGATTCACACATGGACAGCCACGTGATTGGAGTGTGTAGAGGCACTCCTGCATAGTGGGGAAAGAGAGGACTTTCTGGAACATGGTGTTCAATCAAGTGGATATCCACACAGAACGGCATATCTTGAGTTCTACCTCACATTGTACCCTCATTAATTCCAGGTAGACTGTAAGTCTAAATGTGAAAGGTGAGACACTCAAGCTTGTAATAGACAACAGAGATTATCTTCCTGACTCTACGGTAGGTAACGGATTTTTCGAAGAGGACACAAAAACCCTAATCACAAAGGGCATGTTTGATGAATGGTACTTCATCAAACTAAGAACCTCTGCTAATCAAAAGATTTCATCAAGAGTAAAAAGTCAACTCACAAAGTAGGGGGAGACATTTTTAATACATATGTCTAACAAAGGTCTTACATTCAGAATATGTGATATCTAAATATCTCCTGAAGATTATAAGAAAGATAAAGACAACTCAATAAGAAAAAAGTGGGCAAATCCCTTGAACAGACATTTCACAAAAGAGGATAACCCAAAAGGCCAGTAAGCATATGAAAAAGTATTCTACTGCATCAGGGATATAGAAGCTAAAATCAGGCATGCCTGGGTGGCTTAGTCAGTTAAGCATCTGCCTTCAGCTCGGGTCATGATCCCAGGGTCCCAGATCCCCGCATCGGGCTCCCTGCTCAGTGGGAAGCCTGCTTCTCTTTCTCCCTCTCCCTCTGCCACTCCCCCTGCTTGTGCTCTCTCTCCAATAAATAAATAAAATCTTTAAAAAAAAGAAGAAGTTTAAACAGTATGTAACCACCAGCATGATTAAAATGAAAGGAAAGAAAAACACCAAGTACTGGCAAAAATATAGAGTACTTGGAATTCTCAAACTCTGCTGACAGGAATGTAAGTTCACATGAATGCTTTTTGTGTGGGGAATATGCACCCCCCCCCCAACATTGGAATTGGTTTTTTATATGCACTCCTGATGTCCCAGCAATTTCTCACATAGGCATAGAACCATATAAATGCCTGCATGTGTGTATTAAAAAACATGTGCAAACATGTTCATACCATTACTCATAATGGTCCCAAATTGGAAAAACCCAAATGTCCACCTAAAGGCAAACAGATTATGGTATATTAGTGTAATGCAGTAATAATAATTTTAAAAAGAACATTATGTAGAGCAAAAGCAGCTGGACACAAACTTGAACATATTGCATGATTTTATTTACGTGAAGCTAAAAAACAGGCAAAACTAACCTATGATAAATCTTAGAGCAGTGGTTTACCTTTGGGGTGGGGACAGAAGGAAATCTTCTGGAGTGCTAGAAATATTCTGTATCTTGATTTAGGTGGTGGCTCCATAGGATATGTGTGTATAAAAACGTATTAAGCTCTAAGAAACTTAGCAAGAGTTCTTTAAAATCAAAATCTTCTGCTCTGTAAAAGACAACGTCAAGAGAATGAGGTAACACACCACAGACTAAAGAAAATATTTGCTGGGCATCTGGGTGGCTCAGTCGATAAAGCCTCTAACTCTTGATTTCAGCTCAGGTCATGATCTCAGGGCCATGAGCCTAGGCCCCATGTTAGACTCTGCACTGGGTGTGGAGTCTGCCTGAGATTCTCTCTCTCCCTCTCCCTCTGCCCCTCCCCACTCCACGCACGCATGTGTTCTCTCTCTCTAAAAAAAGAAAAATACAAGAAAGTATTTGTAAAAGACATATCTGGAAGAAGATTGTTATCTAAAATATACAAAGGACACTTAAAACTCAACAATAAGAAAATGAAAAACCCAATTTAAAAATGCACAAAGACCTGGGGCACCTGGGTGGCTCAGTTGTTAAGCGCCTGCCTTCAGTTCAGGGCGTGATCCCAGCGTTGTGGGATCGAGCCCCGCATCAGGCTCCTCCGCTATGAGCCTGCTTCTTCCTCTCCCACTCCGCCTGCTTATGTTCCCTCTCTCTCTGGCTGTCTCTGTCAAATAAATAAAATCTTAAAAAAAAATGGACAAAGACCTGAGCTAAAAGATCTTTACCTAAGATCTACAGATGGCAAATAAGCATATACAAAAGATATTTAGCATCATATGTCATTAGGGAATTGAAAAGCAAAATGACAGTACCACTACACACCTATTAGAACGGCTGAATGTCTAAACACCAGCAACACCAAATGCTGCCAAGGATGTGGAGTGACCCTCATTCATGGGGTGGGAACTCAGAAGAGTACAGCCATTTGGGAAGACAGTCTGGCAGTGTCTTACAAAACTAAACATATTCTCACCGTGTGATCCGGCAATCTCACGCCTTGGGATTTAACCAAAGGTGTTGAAAACTTAACTTCCACACAAAAAGCTCCCCAAGGATGTTTATAGCACCTGTATTCATAATTGCCAAGCCTGGAAGCAACCAAGATGTCCTTCAATAGGTGATTGGATAAACTGTGGTACATCTAGACAACGGAATATTATCTACCACGAAAAACAAATGAACTATCAAGCTGTGAAAAGACATGAAAGAAACGTATAAGCACGTTTTCCTGAGTGAAAGAAGGCAGTCAGCAAAGGTTACACACTATATGATTCTAACTATATGACATTCTAGGAAAGGCCAAACTATGGAGACAGTAGAAAATCAGTGGTGTTTGGGCCCACCCAGGGATGCAAAAAAAAATAAAAAATAAAATAAAATAAATAAAAAAATTCAGTGGTTGCTAGGAGGGTGGAATGATTCGGTGGAACACAGGGTTTTTAGGACAGCAAAATTATTCTGTATGGTACCATAATGCTGTATGCTTGTCATAATATATTTGTACAAACCCATAGAATGCACAACGCCAAGAGTGAACCCGAATGTAAACTCTGGATTTCGGGTCTTTAAGATGTGTCAGCATAGTAGGTTCATTGACTGTACCAAATGTCCCACTCTGGTGGAGGAAGTTGATAGTGGTGGAGGTTGTGCACGTTGGGGGTCAGGGGGTCTATGGGAACTCTATACTTCCCACTCCACTTGGCTGTGAATCTAAAACTGTTCTCAACAATAAATTCTATTAAAGTGATTAAAACAATGCTATTAAGCTCTACGAAAAAAAAATTAACCATGCTCTTCCGCCTGTAGAATTTGTGCATTCTTGTGCGTATATCTCAATAGAAGTTAGACAAAGAAACAGAAACCATATGAGATCTTACTAGTCATTCACCAGAATAACTGAAATTGAAGATCCTGCCAACACTAAACGTTAGCAAGGATAAGCAGATCCTGCATGCTGTTTGGGGCGCTTTTAGGTGGGGTACACCAAAGGTGAACCTACTCTGTGACCCAGCATATGCTACAGACCCTAGACCTACACTCAACAGAAATGCAAACTTACATTCACCAGCAGACATGTAAAAGAAAGCTCACGGCACCCCTATTCATAACAGCCCCAAACTGGAAATAACCCAAATATCCATCAGAATTAAAATTGATTTTTTTCAGGGGTGGTGGTGGTAGATTAAACCACCAATAGTTTGTTGTTGTTGTTGTTTTAAGATTTTATTTATTTATTTGACAGACAGCAAGAGAGAGAGCACAGCACGGGGAGGGGCAGAGGGAGAAGCAGGCTTCCCGCTGAGCGTGCAGCCCGATGGGGGACTCTATCCCAGGAGCCCAGGATCATGACCTGAACCAAAGGCAGATTCTTAACGACTGAGTCACCCAGGGACCCCATCCACCAGCAGTTTTAATGGTCTGGTTTTCTCCCTCCTTTGTCCCCCACTGTTATTATTATTGCTGTAAAAATAAAGGATTCCTGAGAGCCCGTCCTCTCCTCTCTCTTGGGCCCCGCCTAGAGAGGACTCATCCCCATCAACCCCAGCCCCTGGATTTCTGGAGGAAAAAAAAAAACAAGTGCAAGGCACCAAACAGGGTGGAGCTCCAGGGCCAGGGAGACTGAGAGGTGGCGCAGGGGCAGGGACAGGTCCCCCGGGGTTGAGGTCTACCCGGCCTAGGAAATCCTTTCTCCCACCTCCAGACCCACTCACGGGTATGCAGCAGAAGGATAATTTGTGTTGGGCCCAGAAAGGAGGAATGGAGGGCCCACTCTATTAGTTCCCAAAGACCAAACCCAAAGTTGGGGGGGGACTGCAAATCACTATATTCCTCAAAAGCCTATTATCTTTGGGGAAAATTGGTTTTTTTTAAATGTTGGTTTTGTCATATGCTGGAACACTAAACAACACTGAAACAAACTATGTCTACACACAATGACATGAATGGATCTCATGAATATCATGTTGAACAGAGGAAGCCAGATGCCAAAAAAGGACTCTATGATTTTATTTATGTAATTCCAAGACAATGAAACTTATCTATAGTGTTAGAATCAGGACTGTTGTTACCTTTGGGACAAGATTGGTAGTGACAATGAAGGGGTATGAGAGGGGTCCTGGGAACTCACGTATTTCATATCCTGATTCTAGGAAGAGGTTGCATAGATTTACATATCTCTAAAAATGCATCCATTGGTATATGTAAGACCTGTGCACCACGTTATGTTATACTTCGGCAAGAAGTGTTTAAGACGTTTGGGATCTAATAAGATTACACATGCATTTACTCTCACTAGAGTCAATGGCAACACATGGCACACAAGTGAATAAAATAAAGGGAAACAAGATTGTAGATATGCATGCATCTTTTAAGTAGAAAGGGGGAAATACCAAACGATATTGTTAAATTTCTATGGGAATAGGAGAGGTAAAAGTGATAGTTTTTTGGTTTTTTTTTTAGATTTTATTTATTCGTTTGACACAGAGAGCGAGCACAAGTAAGGGGAGCAGCAGGCAGAAGGAGAAGCAGTCTCCCCACTGAGCAGAGAGCCCCATGTGGACTGGATCCCAGGACCCCAGGATCATGACGTGAGCCGAAGGCAGCCTCTTAACCAACAGAGCCACCCAGGCGTCCTGCAATAGAGTTTTTTAAATTATGAAGTCATTCTGGGTTTCCTGATACTTGCTGTGAAAATGATAGCAAAACAGAAGCATTTACTAAAGTGAGTATTAAAACATAAAATAAAGAGTATTGGTTTTTTTGTGCAAAGGAGTCTTTCCAGGGAATTGTAAATTGTCTTTACTGAAGGGACGTATTGAAAACAGTTTTCGTACAATTATATAAACTACCTTGTGACCAGAATTCAACATTAGCAGGGACAGTTTTTAAGTCTTTTATTAATAAAACAGATTCTTAAAAATTATTCATTTCTCTCCTTCAGACAGAATCCCATCTGTTTCTACACTGACGAAATATGTCAGCACAGCAGCTCAATTCCAGAATTTGGTAAACATTTCAAAATTAGTTTCAAGGCATATGGCAGATATTTAGTGAATCTTCTTTCCCCAAACAACTCCAGGACTTCAGGAGAAAACTAGAAATTTTCAAACTGTTGCCTTATAGACATTCACCTATTTCACTGAGTGGAAAGTGTTATTTCGCAATTATATATTCCCCAACCAAATAATCTTGCTTTAATATGAATGTGCTAAATAATTTTAAGAAAATTATTTTTTAAACTAAGCTAGTTTAAAAAAAAACCATAATGTATTATTTGTTTCAGGGGTACAGGTCTGTGATTCATCAGTCTTACACAATTCACAGCACTCACCATAGCACATACCCTCCCCAATGTCCATCACGCAGCCTCCCTATCCCCTGAACCCCCCTCCACTCCAGCAACCCTCAGTTTGTTTCCTGAGGTTAAGAGTCTCTTATGCTTTGTCTCCCTCTCTGGTTTCATCCCAGTTCATTTTTTCCTCTCTTCCCCCATGATCCTCTGTCTTCTTTCTCAAATTCCACATATCAGCGAGATCATATGATAACTGTCTTTCTCTCTCTTATTTTGAAAAATAAGCTGTTTTGACACTAGTTTATTCAAAGGAAAAACAGGAATGGAAATACTGACTCATCTTCACTAGAACCTTACTGTCTCCCCAGTGAAGCGTCATCCTCAGCAACCAGTCTGATGCCCACCTTACTTGTTAACCCCCCAGAGATGTAAAAGGTAGGTAGTTGGCCCAAGAGTGGCCAACCTCTGCAGAGCTTACCTCCATCTCTTCAGCCCCCGTGGCAGCCAGAGCAGGTGGGGACTGCCCTCGGACTCCATGGGTACAAATGCAACCGTATCTATCCATCATAGCTATCTGTGCTAAAAATCACATTTTTAAAATCATTTAATTTTATTTAAATTCAATTAATTAATATATAGTGTATTATTAGTTTCAGAGGTAGAGTTCAGTGATTCATCAGTTGTATGTAACACTCAGTGCTCATTACATCACATGCCCTCTTTAATGCCCATCACCCAGTTACCCCATTCCCCCCACCCCATTCCCTCCAGCAACCCTGTTTCCTATGATAAAGAGTCTCTTATGGTTTGTCTCCCTCTCTGATTTCATCTTGTTTTATTTTTCCCTCCCTTCCCCTATGTTCCTCTGTTTTGTTTCTTAAATTCCACATATGAGTGAAAGCATTTGGTGTTTGTCTTTCTCTGATTGACTTATATTCCTTAGCATAATGCCCTCTAGTTCCATCCAGGTCATTGCAAATGGCAAAATTTTTTCTTTTCTTTTTTTTCTTTTTTTTCTTTTTTCTTTTCTTTTCTTTTCTTTTCTTTTCTTTTCTTTTCTTTTCTTTTCTTTTCTTTCTTTCTCTCCTTTCTTTCTTTCTTTCTTTCTTTCTTTCTTTCTTTCTTTCTTTCTTTCTTTTCTTTCTTTCTTTCCTTCCTTCCTTCCTTCCTTCCTTCCTTCCTTCCTTCCTTCCTTCCTTCCTTTCAGTCTTTCTTTCTTTCTTTCATGGCTGAGGCTCACATTTTCTTCCATGCTTTAAAGTCTTTGAAATCGGGGCACCTGGGTGGCTCAGTCTCAGTTAAGTGTCTGCCTTCGGCTCAGGTCATGATCCCAGGGTCCTGGGATCGAGCCCCGCATCAGGCTCCCTGCTCAGCAGGAAGCTTGCTTCTCCCTTTCCCACTCCCCCTGCTGGTGTTCCCTCTCTCACTGTGTCTCTGTCAAATAAATAAATAAAATCTTATAAAAAAATAAATAAGGCCACAAATCACCAAGGAATTGTTGAAAAGGAAAAACAAAGCTGGGGGTATCACGTTGCCTGATTCAAGCTATACTACAAATCTGTGATCACAAAAACAGCATGGTACTGGCACAAAAACAGACACATAGACCAATGGAACAGAACAGAGACTCCAGAAATGGACCCTCGACTACATGGGCAACTAATCTTTGACAAAGCAGGAAAAAACATCCAATGGAAAAAAGACAGTCTCTTCAATAAATGGTGCTGGGAAAATTGGACAGCTACATGCAAAAGAATGAAACTTGACAGTTCTCTCATACCATACACAAAGATAAACTCCAAATGGATGAAAGACCTCGATGTGAGATAGGAATCCATCAAAATCATAGAGGAGAACATAGGCTGCAACCTCTTTGACATCGGCCACAGCAACTTTTTTCATGACACATCTCCAAAGGCAAGAGAAACAAAAGAGAAAGTGAACTTTTGGGACTTCATCAAGATAAAAAGCTTCTGCACAGCCAAGGAAACAGTCAAAAAAAACTAAGAGGCAGCCCACGGAATGGGAGAAGATATTTGCAAATGACACTACAGAAAAAGACTGGTATCCAAGATCTACAAAGAACTTCTCAAACTCAATACAAGAAACAAATAATCAAATCAAAAAATGGACAGAAGATATGAACAGACACTTTTCCAAAGAAGACATACAAATGGCTAACAGACACATGAAAAAATGTTCAAAATCATTAGCCATCAAGGAAATTCAATCAAAACCACATTGAGATACCTCCTTAGACCAGTTAGAATGGCAAAAATTGACAAGGCAGGAAACAACAAATGTTGGAGAGGATGTGGAGAAAGGGGATCCCTCTTACACTGTTGGGAATGCAAGTTGGTACAGCCACTTTGGAAAACAGTGTGGAAGTCCCTTAAAAAGTTAAAAACAGAGCTACCCTATGATCCAGCAATTGCACCACTGGGTATTTACCCCAAAGATACAGATGTAGTGAAGAGAAGGGCCATATGCTCCCCAATGTTCATAGCAGCAGTGTCCACAATAGCTAAATTGTGGAAGGAGCCGAGACGCCCGTCAACAGACGAATGGATAAAGAAGATGTGGTCCATATATACAATGGAATATTACTCAGCCATCAGAAAGAACGATTACCCAACATTTGCAGCAACATGGATGGGACTGGAGGAGATTATGCTAAGTGAAATAAGTCAAGCAGAGAAAGACAATTATCATATGGTTTCACTCATTTATGGAACATAAGAAATAGCAGGAAGATCAGTAGGAGAAGGAAGGTAAGAATGAAGTCTGGGTAAACAGAAGGGGGAATGAACCATGAGAGACTATGGACTCTGGGAAACAGTCTGAGGGTTTTAGAGGGGAGGGGGGTGGGGGATTGGGATAGGCCAGTGATGGGTATTAAGGAAGGCACATATTGCATGAAGCACTGTGTGTTATACATAAATAATGAATCATGGAACACTACATCAAAAACTAAGGATGTACTGTATGGTGACTAACATAACATAATAAAAAAAGACTTAAAAAATAAAAAAAATAAAGTCTTTTTTTTTTTTAAAAGATTTTATTTATTTATTCGACAGAGATAGAGACAGCCAGCGAGACAGGGAACACAAGCAGGGGGAGTGGGAGAGGAAGAAGCAGGCTCATAGCGGAGGAGCCTGATGTGGGGCTCGATCCCAGAACGCCGGGATCACGCCCTGAGCCGAAGGCAGATGCTTAACCGCTGTGCCACCCAGGCGCCCCCAAAAAAATAAAGTCTTTGAAATCAGGCTGTATCTTATTTTTTTTTAAAGATTTTATTTATTTGACACAGAGAGAGAGGGCGCACAAGTAGGGGGAGCGGAAGGCAGAGGGAGAGGGAGAAGTAGGCTCCCTGCTGAGCAAGGAGCCTGATGCAGGACTGGATCCTAGGACTCTGGAATCATGACCTGAGCTGAAAGCAGACGCTTAACCTACTGAGCCACCCAGGTGCCCCAGGCTGTATCTTCTAGCTGCTGTTGAGCAGGTGGCAATTTTCATAGTGTTGGCATTGCCTACACAGGCACCTTGAAAAGCACAGGAGAGAAACCTGCAGGATGGGTGTCAGCTTTCAAGCTCTTGGGAGCCAGGTGTAGGTTAATCAGATACACTTGGCTACATCCCTGAAGCAGGTTCACAAGGATACTAACTTGATGTAATTGTAAAGCTGATTTACAGCACCAGTGATTTTTGGTTTTTATGAATTCTTTTAAGAAATGCCCATTCATCAACACTCTTATTGACACAGAGAATAACACTGGGGAGAACAAAGCGGACATTGGAGTCAACAGTGATTTAGAAAAGTCAGTCCTGAAGTCTTAGGTATACAAAATATGCTTTGACTATTTCTCTTTTTATGTATGCACGAGTGATAAAAATCTATGTTTAGTGAAGTCTAAAGGAGTTCTCCAGTAAGATAAAAAATATTAATTCCAAGTAATGTAAAAGTATTACCTATTTAATTGGAAAAGTTTTTCTTTCTTAATGGAACATAAAAATGGTGTGTTACAAAAAATGGCATATTCTAACGACATTTTAAAATTATGCTTTTAATGATGTATTTTCTCAGTGCCTCAAGTGTGAAAAAATTGGAAAAGCACAATCCTTGGGGGAGGGGGACTTACTCTGGTTAATCCTTGCACACCAGAAATTATCTTTAAACTTTTCTCAATAATCTATATATTTTAGATTCCTGAAGTCACATGAGAATTACATTAAAATAAAGAACTCGTCAAAGTAAAAAATTTTAACTGTCTCTTGTTAATAAATTCCTTAAATCTTTTTTCCTTAAGGACTTCAAACAAATATATCAATAGAGAATATATTACATGTGCCTCAACATAGCGTAAATTTTTCTTCTAAAAGTATCCCTTAGAGAGTCTCGCCTTATGAGACGATACCCTAAGCACTGTTAATAACCTGAACAAAATGCTGTTGGTGGAAATATATAATTAGCCTCAGACAATCTTCAGCAATGCTAATATCAGGCGCTGATAGGACAGACTGTAGAGAAGGTGGTAAATTCACGTATTTGCTAATGTTCCCTGAGATCCTGAAGCTACAATTTCAAGTGTTGGGTGCTGCTTAAAAATCACTGAAAGCAATACTGTAAGTGATGGTGTGGCAATCACAGGATGGATTTTGAATGCTCTGGTATTAAGCAGAGGGGTGCTTGTAGTTTGGGATAAAATTTCCATCAATAGCATCACACATGGATTAAACAACACTGTGTCTAGGAGTGCCTGGTTGGCTTAGTTCGGGAGAGCATGTGACTCTCGGGGTCATGAGTTCAAGCCCCATGTTGGGCGTAGAGTTAACTTTAAATATGTTGCATGTCAAACAAATTGGAACAAAAGATCATTTGCTCTTGGTTTGTTAGAATACAAAAGTTAATGTCAAAAGTGAATTTGAGGGGCACCTGGGTGGCTCAGTTGGTTAAGCATCTGCCTTTGACTCGGGCCATGACCCCAGGGTCCTGAGATAGAGCCCCACATCAGGCTCCCTGCTCAGCGGGGAGTCTGCTTCTCCCTCTCCCTGCCCCCCTCCCTGCTAGTGATCTCTCTCTCTCAAATAAATAAAATCTTAAAAAAAAAAGTGAATTTGAAGTTTGAATAACATTCACAAAATGTGAATTAAATGAGGGGAAAGCTTATTTCTTGGTTAATAGATGAACAAATTTGAAACACACAATATTAAAGGTGTATATTTTATCGTCTCATCTGCAACCCTAAAAGTTAAGTTGAACAGAAAGGCTTTGGGGGGCCTTCACACTGGAAGATGAGGCCTTGCCTGTTCAATTTAGTCCCCTTGTGACCATACATGATATGAGAACATGAAAAATGACATAATTCTATTTTCAAAAAAGTACCCTAAATTATCTTAATAAAAATGTGATTTAAAGACAGGATTACTATCTCGTGGGTGGCTTATGGAACCACAGCTCTGATTTAGAAGCAGTAACCATTAGATTAGTCAAGATCTAGTGTCTTTATCACATTAGTTCAAATCTCGTTCAATTAGGATAAGATTCTCCAGCAAAAAATTGTTTATATTCTCAAAACCTTTTAAAAAATAAAACGTTTAAAGAAATGTAAACCATATCTTAGTAAATAAATATGTACGAAGAGAAGGGATGTTGATAGTAGAGCAGAATTTCTAATTAATTTCATAAATTAATTCAACTTTCTCAATAGCAATTTGATTACATAAAATTAAGAGGCAAATAAAGTGTTTATATACTGGCCTAGTAATTGTATTTCCAGGTTTTTGGTTTTTTTTTGTTGTTGTTGTTGTTTGGTATTTTGAGGTTTCTAAGAAAAGCAGTTAAAATGTGGAATCGTTACATAATTATGATATTCTAGTCAATGGATTATTATGCAGCTATTCTTAAATGGTAAATATTAAAACTATATTTAAGTTACTTATAACATATATGAAAAGAGTGGATGGAAATATTAAAAAACAGTTAGTATATTAGGTGGCAAAAACTGCAAGTGATTCTATTCCAAAACTTTTGGCAATGTTGTCTTAGCACTACTTTTACAATTGAAAAGGGAAAAAAATGTTTGGCCATTTGATACTGCACCATATATAAGCATGGGGGAAAATACAGATACACATTATACTGCTAACATCACTTATTGACTGGGTTTAGAGAAGACAACTTTTTTCATTACATATCTTGTTTGAATTCTTAATTTTATTTATTTTTAAAAATTTTATTTATTTGAGAGAGGGAGACAGAGCGAGAGAGAGCATGAGTGTGGGGGGGGGAGCAGCAGAGGGAGAGGCTGATTCCCCCTGAGCAGGGAGCCCAACGCGGGGCTCCATCCCAGGACCCTGAAATCTTGACCTGAGCTGAAGGCCGACGCTTAACTGACTGAGTCACCCAGGTGCCCCTGAATTCTTAACTTTTATTTTAAAAAGATTTTATTCATTGATTTGAGAGAAGAGAAAGAGAGCACAAGCAGCAGGGACAGGCAGAGTGAGAGGGAGAAGCAGACTCCCTTACTGAATAGGGAGCCAGATGCAGGCCTCAATCCCAGGGCCCTGAGATCATGACCTGAGCCAAAAGCAGACCCTTAAACAACTGAGCCACCCAGGCACCCCTGAATTCTTAATATTTTTAAGTGAAAAGATTTAAAAGGTTTTTTGAAGACTCATGCCCTCGCTATAAAATACAGTAACAAATCAGCAAACCTGGCCTATGTGAGTTAAAGAATACTATTAGCATCCACCCCCTTCTACAGGAAATGTCCAAAACAGTGCAATAATATTCATTGCCCAGAGCCTGTTTCTTGATTTTGAACAGTATTCCCGATGGCAGCCACATCAGGAGTCTGTGGAAATCTGTAGGATGTAAGACATCTGAGCAAAGTCAACCTTTATATTCTTCCTTTTCTCACTTAAAAAAACCCTATTTTTATAGTTAAACCCCCACTTTTGTCTTCTAAGCAGCTATTCAGATCATTTCCAAATTAACCATAAAAAAAAAACAAAAAAACCTCTTCTCCCAACACAAAGGAGAGCTTTTTATAGCATGACACTGAATCATCTCCTGGGACCCCAAGATGTGCCCCAGATATTGAGTGTGTAAATAGAAAGGGCAACTCTAATTTTAGTCTTAATTGGAGTGCAAAAATGCCACTGAGTAAGAATTTACGTATTTTGAAGTATTCATTGTTCTTTTACACTTCTTTCAGATTCTCCTGGAGGTGTGTGTGTAGATTTAGAAAGATTTATTAAGGAAGCTGTTTTCTCGAACAAATCCCTCCAAAGGGCCCCAATTTAGGTCATCCAAGAAATCTGGCTGAAATACTGAAGACTAAAGTCTAAGGGACAGAGGGCCACTCAGGTCAGTTGCTTCTTCTCTTCTCATGGAAATGATTAATTTCTGTTCCTTTAAGATAATGGAGAATAAATTAAGAGAGCTTAAGAATTGTTTTTCAAACTGAGAACAATAAATGAGCTCCAAAAACACAATTATCTATACAAATATTCATAACAGCATGATTTGTAACAAGCTAAATGTCTCCCAACTGATGGAAACAAGATGTGGTATATTAGCGATGAAAGGAAGGAAATAGTGATACATGCTACTACATGAACTTTAAAAATTTTATGCTGAATTAAGGAAGCCACTCAAAAAAAGGCTGCATCTTGTGATCCCACTTATGTGGACTGTCCAGGACAGTCAAATCCATAGACACAGAGAGTAAATTAGTGTTTGCCTAAGGTGGAGAGGGCTAATAGACCATCTCTCTGCGGGATATTGAAACGGCTTCCAATTACAGTGACGGTTGCACAACTCTGCGAATATACAGGAAAAAAAAAATCACTGAACTAGAAACTTAAATGGATGATGTCCCCAAGATTCCAACACAGGTTGTTCCTGACTTCGCTCCCCCTCATTGGAACAACTAACAAGGATTCAAGAACAAGACGCCATGGAGAGAATCCTAGAACACAGGGGTGGGGCTGAAGCACACCTCCCCTCTATCCCATGCCACAGAGACCAGGACGCACTGAGCTAGAAGGTAAGAAGAGCAGCTACACGTTGAACGCACTCTTGCTCTGCCAGGCCAGACCACATGAAGACGCCTCTCCTGAGCTTCCAGATCTTCCAGCGGGAAGAGAACCCAAGGGTAACAACCACTGTGGGTCACTTGGCAGGAGCCTCTACTCTGATCTTGCACCACAAGGATTGCAGGGGAAACTGCAGGGCTCAGCCACTGGGAATCAGATTGTGACAGAATGTTGGAGGGGCTTGCAACACACGGGCATGTCACACAGATCATAGGAGACCAAGCGCATACCTGCAGTACCCACGTAGTAATCCCAACCAGCGGCACCATTCACCTGCAGACCCAAGTTGGGGATGCACTCTAAGGACCTTGGCAGGGTGGAGATCTGCCTGATCTAGATCCTCAAACAAGAAATTTTGCCAGCTTTAGAGCCTGACTTGCCTACACCAAGGCAAGGAGTTGAATCACAGCCCCACCCACTGTGGAGAGTGTCTTCCAGTCCCGTCTGGCCAGAAGGGTTGACCACAACTCCTGGAAGCTGTGTGGCCCAGCAGCACTTGAAGGGAAAGGCAGGTGGGCAGAGCTCATTGCCCTCAGAGCAAAGTCAGTGCCAGTCAGGGAGCGTTCCTATGCTATACACAGGCAGGGGGATTAGTTCAGAGTCAAGTCTGAGGATCGATCCTGGGCCCCTCCCAACTGAAGAGCCTTGACTTACATCTTGATTATGATTTTTTTTTTTTTTGGATAGGACACCTCAAGCTCAAGCAACTAGATAAAAAACACCAAACTTTTGCCCAGCAAAAGAAACCATCGACAAAGTGAAAAGACAACCAACTGGATGGGAAAAAATATTTGCAAACCACACATCTGATGAGGGGTTAGTGTCTAAAATATATAAGGAACTCATGCAACTCAACAGCAAAAAACCAAATAACCCAAATCAAAAATGGGTAAAAGACCTAAGTAGATGGCTCTCCAAAGACCTGTAGATGGCCAACACGTACATGAAGAGATGCTCAATCACTCATCATCAGGGAAATGCAAATTAAAACCACAATGAAGTATTACCTCGCACCTGTTAGAATGGCCATCATCAAAAAGACAAGAGAGGGGATGCCTGGGTGGCTCAGTTGGTTAAGCGACTAACTCTTGTTTCAGCTCAGGTCATGATCTCAGGGTAGTGAAATGGAGCCCCACATCGGGCTCCGTCCTCAGTGGGGAATCTGCTTCCCCTCTGCTGCTCCCCCACCCCCTGGCTCATGCACTCTATGTCTCTAAAATAAATAGATGCATCTTTAAAAAAAAAAAAGATAAGAGAGAACACATGCTGGCAAGGTTGTGGAGAAAAGGGAACCCCCGTGCACTGTTGGCAAGACGGTAAACTGGTGCAGCTGCTGTGGAAAACAGTATGGAGGATCCTCACGAAATTAAAAATACAACTACCCTCTGATCCAGCAATTCCACTTCTGGGAATATACCCAAGAAAACTAAAACACTAACTTGAGAAGATATTTGCACCCTCATATTCATAGTAGCATTATTTATAAGAGGCAAGACATGGAAACAATCAAAGTGTCCATTGACGGACAAATGAATAAAGTTATGGTATATATTCACAATGGAAACCATTGTAAGATGAGACCATGAAAGATGAAAAGAGGAGGAATCCTACCACTTGCAACAACATGCATGGACCTTGAAGGCATTATGCTAAGTGAAATAAGTCACACCAGAAAGACAAAAACTGTATGATCTCACTTACATGTGGGGGAAAAAAAGATGACAGAAAGCCCAACCTCATAGAAAAGAAATCAGTCAGAACTGTGGTTACCAGAGGTGGAGGATGGGGGAAGGGGGAATTGGAGGAAAGTGGTCAAAAG
This sequence comes from Ursus americanus, assembly GCF_024610735.1. NCBI lineage: Eukaryota > Metazoa > Chordata > Mammalia > Carnivora > Ursidae > Ursus > Ursus americanus. The sequence goes on from NC_142139.1 coordinate 61,907,977, forward strand.
GTACAAACTTCCAGTGATAAGATACGTAAGTACTAGGGATGTGATAACCAGCATGATGACTCTAGTTATCACTGCTGGATAATATACAGGACGGCTGTTAAGAGAGTCAATCTTAAGAGCTCTCATCACTAAGAGAACATTTTTTTCCCTTTATTCTTTTTGCCTTTCTTTTTATTGTATCTCTAGGAGATGATGGATATTAGCTAAGCCTAGTATGGCAATCATTTCACAATCAAACCATCATGCAATATACCTTGAACTTTTGCAGTGATGTACATCAACGACTTCTCAATAAAACTGGGAAAAAAACTTAAACAAACAAAACTTTGAGTAAATTTAACAGTATGTGAAATAAATCTAGTAAAGTTGTTAAAAGAAAACCTCATTGCTATCTGGTTTTAGAAAATAATATACACAAGTATAAGCTTCATTATATTAAGTAGGGAAAAAAACAATAAACTATTAAATCATTCAATTATTTAGAAGTCCTCCAGTTAAAAGTTAAATATTTTTTTTTCCAGCATGGAGCCCAACATGGGGCTTGAACTCACGATGACCCTGAAATCAAGACTTGGACTCTTAACTGACTGAGCCACCCAGGCGCCCCAAAAAACTAGATTTTAAATCCAGTTATGCCTCCAAAAAAGTTCACGGTCCTACCCCTGCAGTTAAAAATTCCAAATACAGAACCCTGTCATTAAGCACATAATAGAAATGCGTTTTAGTCCATGACAGCTTTGTCCAGCATGCCTGTGAGCAGTTCTATCTCTAGTGATTTCATAAGCATCCTGAAGTGGCTGGAAGAAAGTAAATCCATATATATTTATACAGGAATGCTTCAGAAGGGTTTAGAGCGGCTCTCCTGAAAGCTCAATCTAAAAGTATATGGAAAAAGGCTGGGGTGCTTGGGTGGCTCAGTTGGTTAAGGGGCTGCCTTCGGCTCAGGTCATGGTCCTGGAGTTCTGGGATCAAGTGCCGTGTCCGGCTCCCTGCTCAGCGGGAGTCTTCTTCTCCCTCTCCCTCTGCCACTCCCCCTGCTTGTGCTCTCTCTCTCATGATCTCTCTGTCAAATAGATGAATAAATTCTAAAAAAAAAAAAAAAGCTGTCATAAGAAAAGCTCTCTTTAGAAAACAGTGTGTGGACCTGGTCCAGTGGGCCATAGCTGGAACAGAATAACAGGTGGCGCTTTGAGATTCGAATTCCCATTTGTTGAGTCAGCCTGAAGGGGTGGAGCCCAGACATCTGCATATTTACACAAACTCCTCCAGGAGACTGACATGACCAGGGAAGAGAATTACAGTCCTGATAATCAATACTCAGCTCACTCACTAAGAAGGTAATCAGAATAAGAGGTTCTCCCCATTACTAGTTGGATCATCTTTGATATTCTTCATTTCCTACAGATACATCTTTTTACAGAAAAGTAAATTAGAAGTGATAATTTTTGAAGAAGTGTTACGATCTCTTGAACATTATGAACATGGGATTTTACAGCAAACATTTATGTCCTGATGGGATAGTGTACTTTTAAATTAGAAGATCATCTTTTTAAAAATGTAATCTTTGGTCTCTAGTCAAGGGAAAAATGGAGTCTTAGGAGTGATATTTAAATTAAATTTAATTGAAGACAAACATCACATACATCCACCTTCCCCAAAATGGTCAATTCATCTGAATTAAGGAAATGGCAACTATTCTGACTGGAAGTCTTCATTCTGTGGTATGTGTGTTTGGGCAAGTTTAGGCAAACAGCAAAGGTTTAGAAGTCCTACCACCAAACCTACAGCATTTTGGAAATGCAAAAGCCAACTTGATTCCCCAATCTGGCAGTTCAATATAAGCTGCCAAAATCTCATCCAATTCGTCCTTCCATTCCAGATAATCTAGGTTCCTTGGGGTCTATAACCTTGGGGTCATTACGGTTTTCCCTTGACAGTGGTCCAGGATACATGAGCTCTCCCTTCCGACTCCCTCAGTTAGCTTGGGCAACTCTAGTATCAGAACCGTGGAAGTTCAACATGGTTGTCACCAACTCTGGAAGATCAAAATCGTGTTTCCACCCCCAGTCCTTCCGAGCATTGCTGTCATCAAAGTTCATCGGCCAACTATCCGCTAGGAAAAGACATGGAAGAGAAGCTTCAGTTATTTCAGCTCTACATTTGCAAAAACGTCTAGCACATTCTATATAAAGGTCTATCACCCAAGATACCACAAAAGAAATTCACTCTCTGAAATTCCTCCTCTGAGCAGACCAGAGTGGCCATTATGTGCATACGTAGCCACCCTCTTAGATTAGAAGATTCTATTGACACGTCGACTGTCAGGCACTGGGAATTGTGACACACTATTAAAATCTCCCATGAAGTCGTAAGGCAGGAATCTTATACTCCGACAGTGCTCAGGGAAATAGTGGCAGTCACAGCATCGGAAAACCCAGGGATGTTTTCTTATGCTGTAGGCTGGTTTTATGTTTCAATGATAAAATGGCGAAATGCTGACAAGCTATTTATTTGGAATAGAACGATTCTACCCCCTTTAGATATCAGTGCCCCAAACTGTAGCATCTGTGGGCTCAACAACAGCTCCTTCTCCAGAATGTGTCAGAACCCTCCTTATCCTCCATGCTTTGTGTCCTCAAGGGACTCACGGTGCAGACTGAAGCTTCACTTGGGTTTTGAGGGGGTTTGCAATGATGTACCCACCTATGGCCTGTCGAACAGAATCCACGTTGTACACGATCTGGAATTCTGGTACGTGCTTGAGAACCTCCTGGGCCAGGTCCTCAGGGGTGAAGCTCATGGCATTGACGTTATAGGTCCTCATGGAGAGGGAATCTGCTGGGGCCTCCATGACTTCCAGAGTGGCCCTGAGGCAGTCATCGATATACATCATTGGGAGCCTCGTGCTGGGTTTCAGGTTGCACTCAAATTTGCCATTCTTTAGGGCATCGTGGAAGATCTGGACCGCATAGTCTGAAAGAGAACCCTGTCTGTGGGTTGTCTTATAACAAAACGATGAATGAGCCTCTTGTGTCAGGGTACTGGTTCTTAAATGCCTTAGTCTCAGAACCTCTTCATGCTCCTCAACACCACTGAGGACCCCCAAGGAGGTCTTAGGAGTGTGGGTTCCATCAACATCTACTATACCAGAAATTAATCGAGCATTTAAGGAAATACTACTACATCTTAAAATGATAATAATAAACCCATCACATAGTCATATGCATGATATTGTATATGAAGAACATATTTTCGAAACAAAAGAACATTTAGTGAAAAGAACGGTGTGTTTTCCATTTTGACAATCTCTCTGTCTTAGTAGCAGACAGCTGGAGTCTCCTGCGTGCTTGTGCGTTCAGCCCACTGTGCTGCCACACATCACACGGCCTCTGGAAAACTTCACAGTGCACTCGTAAAGAAAGTGAAAAGAAGGCAAATAACATCTTAATATTGATATGGAAAGAGTTTTGGCCTCTTGGACCCTTTGAAAGAAACCAAAGAATGAAACATGAGAAACTATGGACTATGAGAAACAAACTGAGGGCTACAGAGGGGAGGGGGGTGGGGGAATGGGATAGACCGGTGATGGGTAGTAAGGAGGGCACATATTGCATGGTGCACTGGGTGTTATACACAACTAATGAATCATCAAGCCTTACATCGAAAACCGGGGATGTACTGTATGGTGACTAACATAATATAATAAAAAATCATTATTAAAAAAAAAAAAAAGAAAGAAACCAAAGATCCTGAGGGATTCCCAGTGCATACTTGGAGAGGCATTGTATTAAGGCAAAAAGCTTTTTAAAAAGTAACCCAAACGAAAATCTCCTTCAAAATCCCTCAGATTTTGGGACGCCTAGGCTCAGGGTCATGATCTCAGGGTCCTGGGATCGAGTCCCACACCGGGTTCCTTGCTCAGCGGGGAGTCTGCTTCTCCCTCTGCCTGCCGCTCCCCTGCTTGTGCTCTCTCTCTCTAATAAATAATAAATAAATAAAATTTAAAAAAATTAAAATCACTCAGATTTTGTCAAGGTTTAGCTTTTCTATTGTATCTCAGGACCCCTCATATGGGAAGGATTTCTAATATGGGAGTTACTGAATATAATGCATGCTTGAGTCCAAATTAATCATAATCATAATCATAACACTTATGCTCCTTTAAAAATATGCATGTATATATACAGTCCATTTTCGCAGAGCTCTCTGCATTAAGAAACAAAGGCTGGATTTAAAGAAAGAGGCTATTTCCTATTTGGCGTCTTCCTACATTGTGGATGACAAATTTATTCTCGAATATTATCTGTTTGATTCCAGCCCTGGGGATGGCCAATCCCGAGCTGGATTTGCAACACCAGCATGAGCTGCCCTTACTTAACAAGTTCAAGTCAGTGGGATTCCATGAGCTTCTCAGATGCGCTTGCCAGAGGGCAGGCAGAAACTTGGGTCAGCACACCGCTAAAAACACAGCCGGTCCCTCACCCCTGTTCATAGCATTAAGAAAGACCATCCTACGTAGGGCAGAAACAGAAAACAGCACTTACCAGTTGTTCCTCCTCCAGGCTGGGAGTCCGCTGAAATGATTCCAGGATATCTCAAGCATCGGAAATCCAACCCGTACCGGTAATGATAATACTAAGAAAAAGAGAAAAACGACTTTAAAACAAACCCTAAAACAGCTATTTTTTGGATGGTGGTGGGGGGTGGTGGACTATCTTTCCAGGCAGTTCTATTAAAATATTCCTAAAAGAAATTAGACTGTAGAATTTCTAAGAGTCACTCACTTTTCTTTAATAAATAACCCTTAAGTTTTTTATCTTCAGAAAATCACTCTGGTGACATAATATGGTCAATAATAAATCAGCCTGCACTGATTTCCAAACTTTCTTTGGAAGAGAGTCACTGCTGGCCGCCCCGAACAGTCCTCCAAGAGCATGTTCCTGCAGTGCGGCATTTCACAGAGCCCGGGGGAGCACCTCGAGGGAGGAGGGCAATGCCTGATAGGTCAGCTGAGGGAGCAGACACCAACTCACATTTGCTGTAGAGTTGGTTGTTTTTTGTTTTGTTTTTAAGATTTTTTATTTTATTCATTTGAGAGAGAGAGAAAATGAGAGAGAACATGAGAGAGAGCACGAGCAGGGGGAGCAGCAGGCAGAGGGAGAGGCAGGCTCCCCAGTGAGCAGGGAGCCTGATGTAGGTCTCCATCATGACCTGAGCCGAAGGCAAATGCTTAACGGACTGAGCCACCCAGGCATCCCTTAGCATAGAGTTTTTAAGACAAAGAGTATTTTAAAAAACAGAACCAAAAGTCATTTGATGTTCTCCATTAACACGAGGTTTGAAAATCCCCTCGCATTACTGCCAATACTGGGAGCCTGACAGAATGGAGCAGGACCCGTAAGACAGGCAGCAAATGAAGAAGAGGGTGCCATCGAGGGGCCTCTGAGAAGGGCAGCTGAGTGCTATCACATGGCCAAGGGCTAAGGAGTTCTTCTGGAGCTATCACTACCTGCCACTTGGCCAACACGATCAGTTTGCAAGCACTTCTGGGGGCTGGGCTGGGGGTGGGAGTGGGGGTGGAGGGAAATGTCCTCTCCAAGGATGAATCAGCAAGTGCACGAGGCAGAAAGAACAGAAAAGGCAACGTTGAGTCATCTTGACAAGCAAGGCTTACTTCTCCCATGAGCTCCGCGTGGACCTTGGACACCCCATAGATCGTCCTGGGCCTCTGAACACAGAGATCAGGAGTTGGATTCCGGGGAGAAGTAGGTCCAAAAGCTCCGATCGTGCTAGGCACAAACAATCGCAAACTGTGTTCTGCTGCAACATCCAAGACGTTATGCAATCCTGAAATGAACAGACATGAGCACCGTCAGAAAAATCTCCTACCAAAGACCTGGAAAAACTGGCACATCGCCCATTTTGAGCAAGACCCAGAAACTTACCGGTGATATTTACGGCTCTGGCCAAGGACACGTTTGCCTCCCCAACCGCACTGAGCAAAGCACTATAATGAAACAACCAGGTGACGCGGTTGTTTACCACGATCTCCCGAAGATTCTTGTAATCCAGAATGTCCGAATAAATAAACGGACCTACCAGGAACACAGCAAAACCACAGAAGCTCAAGTTTGGGGTTTAAATGCGAAGTAGACCTTCTCCCCCACCCCTGCTGACTCGAGAATTCCATTAGGATCAACTTGGTGACTAAAGCACTTGGACGCAATGCAGCATTTCGCTTATGGAAGAACAAAGCCCAACCACCCCCACGTAATAATAGCTAGCACTTAGAAAGGACTTACACTTGCCAGGAGCTGTTCTGAGGGCTTTCTGTGTATTTAGCTCTCATACAGCCTTTAAGGGAGCTATAGTTGACCAGGAAGGAAACTGAGGCACAGAGAAGAAAGAACCAGCCAAGACAGAGTGAGTGGGGGAACGGGGGAACCAGTGGGGGCCGCTGGTTCCAGAGTTGGTGCTGTTAATACCACCCGTCCATGCACAGGGTGATTTCGCTCTGCTGAAAAGTTATGTATTTTCAAAAGGAAATAGAAGTGGATTTTTAAAAGAACATACAGCTTGGTATAGAAGAACCACAAGCCTGAGCTAGGCAGAGCCAGTTTGGTTCAGTGGCAACTTCCCCCACTCACAGCAAAGTACTGGTAAAGCCAAAGCCTGACACGGAACCAGGAAGGACCAGGAGACGTTATCAACATGTTTCTAAGGTAGGAGAAAACTTGAGCAGGTTGAAGTGTTTGTGCGTGTGCACAGCAGTTTAAGAGCAAGTCTATGTTGGGGACACCTGGGTGGCTCCGTCAGTTAAGTGTCTGTCCTCTGCTCAGGTCATGGTCCCAGGATTCTGGGATCGAGTCCCACATCAGGCTCCTTGCTCAGCCGGGAGACTGCTGCTCCCCTTGCTTGTGTGCTCTCTCTCTTCCTTCCTCTAACAAATAAATAAAATCTTAAAAAAAAAAAAGTGTCTGACTCTAGATTTTGCCTCAGGTCATGATCTCAGAGTCATGAGATCGAGCCCCATGTCAGGTTCTGAGCTTAGCATGCAGAATCTGTTGGGATTCTCTCTCTCTCCCTCTTGCTGTTCTCTCTCTAAAATAAATAAATACATCTTTTTTTTTTTAAGAGCAAGTCTGTGTTGAAATAGGAGGATTAATTTCCCAAAATTTTTTCAAGTTCCTTTTCTTCATTACAGAACCTAATGTTTGTTTTCCTTCTGAGTGAAGTTAACTAAAAACTCATATAGGCAGGAATCAAAGTTTTTATTCCAAAAATACTATCCCAAATAACATCCAAAGATATCATTCCCAAACTTTACTTCAAGTTCAGAAGAGTTCTCCTGTTCTTGTAACTCTTGAACAAGCAGCAGCATTACTGTAGACATTTCACAGAACTATGAGGGACCAAAATAGCAGATTTTTTTCCTTTTAAGGAAGAGTGAGTAGGGGGGGGGCAGAAGGAGTGGGACAGAGAAAATACCAAGTGGGCTCCGTGCCCAGCAGGGAGCCGGACCCGGGGTTTGATTTCACACCCCTGAGATCGTGAACTGAGGCAAAATCAGGAGCTGGGCACTTACCAGACTGAACCACCCATGTGCCCCCAAATTGGAAATTTTTTAAAAGTCACACAACTGGGCCTCAATAACACCTTTCTTTTCATCACAAGTCTGGTTATGAGCTGTTGTACACACTGATCCCATGAGCTGCCTCTCGAACTGCATTTTGAAAATCAAAGATAAAACAAAAATCAGGCATCTTGATCTCTTACCACTGTGGAAGATGTGATCGGGGGGTTTCCTTATGTCAGACAAAATTACGTTGTCCTTCCCAAATCGTTTCCTGAAGGGAAAATCAAAACACATGAGTTGGTACATCTAGGATATAACTGGTCCAATGAAAACGCTCTTTCAAACAGGGCAAAGGACCAGTGTGGGAGATGATGAGCCATGGACCTGCTACAAGTCTATGATATTAAGAGCAAAATAATATGATTAAATGTTGCCAAAGACAAGCTATATATACTGAAGAACTCAGATTTTCAATTTCAGCTTTTTGGGCTCTTACCTCAAAAAGTTAGCAAGCCCCACTCCAAGCTGGCCAAGACCCCCTAGATGAAGAAGAAAAAAGTGGAACTTTAATCCAAATCTAACCAATTAAATTATCCCCAGAATGTAGTAACTGAATAAGACTATCTGGCAATCTCAGCTAATTAGGGAAAGCCCCAGTCTGACCTGATAGAACTAAGTCATGTCCTCCAAGCTAGGGCAGAGATCAATGCAGGTAATGTTAGTTGCAGAGACAAAACTCTTTCCAGCATGCAGTGGCTGATGGGAAGCAAGGGTGCAGGAAGAGGAAAATCACAAGAATGTTGGACAACCTCCTAGCTCCTTGGTCCAGGAATTCCCTCCGAGACCTGCCCTCATTATTTGATGGGCTCTGAAGCTTGAGTGCAACAGGTGCCAAAACACTCAAAGCCAAACAGAATAGGTTGAGATCAGCCTCCAGAAGGATTATCCAGAAGCCCATCCCCCATTAGAACTGGCTGGGGCGTGAGAGGGGAAAGAGGGGACAAACCAGGAAGTCATCTGAAAATAGGGCAGACAACTGAATCGACAAGGAGCCATGAAGGAAATTAAAAATGAGGATTAGAGCTTCCTAATTTGGAGGCTTAAAAATGCCACTGAGAGAAATGGTGAGCTGGGGCTGTGAGTACATCTGGGGGAATGCAACTGTAAATTTCATTTGGGAGAAATAAACGAGGCAGGGAGATACAGAAAGTAGGATTTCCTATAAGCGCTTGTTACCACAGGACTGGAACCAGGCCCACTGACACTGCCATCGGGTTCTAGAAGATGCTCTGTTGGTGGAGGCAGGAGGGAGTAAACCACCATGAGACAAGTGGGGTGAACCAGGGAGGATGCTGCAGAGGGGACGTGACTACACCTGAAGTCCATTTCCAGTAGGAGGGGAGAAGGAGGCAGTGAAAGAAACGCGCGCACACACACACACACACACACACACACACACACACACAGAGACACTGAGGAACGTGAGAAGCCAAGGGGAGACAATCTGGTGGGAAGAAGGAAATAAAGTGTGTCCATTACATCGGAGGTGGGCTGGGTTGGCTAGAAGGACTTGGAATGCCCGAAGAAGTCCGGAGCGAGCAGGGCCGGGTGGACAGGAGGTAAGGAACACAGGAGGCGAGTCTGGGGACGAAGAGATCAACGACATTCTAAGATGGTGGGAATGGGTTCCTCAGGCAGGCCCTAACGTGTCTCCTCTGTCTCCCACACACAAATGTGCCACAGGTGCTGGGGATGGATGATGGGGCGTTTGGGTTGAGGAGTTTGGCCAAGGAAAGGTGCACCCGATGCCCCGCCCATGCCCTAGTCCCTGCACCCGCGCTGCCCGCGAGCCCTGGCCCCCCCAGCGATCGCAGCTCCCCAGCAGCTTCTTGGCCCCGTCCTTTCCTATATCCAACCTTCAGACAATAAAAAATTACAACATGCAAACAAAGCACTGGCAACAGGACACTATAAGGGTTGTGGGCTTGCCATGTTCTGGAGGAAGCCAATCGTGGAAAAGGTCATTTCTGATGAATACATGTTAGCTAGTATGCTAACATGTAGCATGATAGCCGTTCTAAACACAGAACCATCCAGAAACAGCACAGAAAGAAAAACAAGAGAGAGAAAGAGAGAAAGAGAGAGAGAAAGAAAAGAAGGAAGGAAGGAAGGAAGGAAGGAAGGAAGGAAGGAAGGAAAGAAAGAAGAAAAAATCAAGTTGCAAATGTGGAAAAAAGAAAAGAACACAAAACAAAACAACCCCCCCCCCAACCTGTAATTAGGACGCGTGGCTGGTCTGTTCCAGAGAAAGAGGCAGAGTGGAAGTTGGCATCTGCTGGAATCTGCCGAGGAGAAGTGCCCAGAAACCGGAGCGGAGGGCCAGCTGTCCAGCAGCCACAGGCCGGTCTCCCCAGCATCTGGCCCGCGACCTGCTGCAGCATCCTAGTGACCGGCATTTCTCTACAAATACCCTGCAATAAAAAAGCAGCGGAGCTCGTTATGCAACATTTGTGCTCCCGACCCCACCAAACACAAGCTCCCGAAGATTGTCAGCTCACAGGCAAAAAGCAGATTGGACTCTGAAACTGAACTAAAGAGACTGCTGAGTGGACCGACAGGAAGCCCGTCAAGAGCCTGCTGTGAGCTGGGCTCTGTGAAAAGGGGATCAAACACAGCAGGCAGACAAAAGCGGGGCAGAGATTTAGAATTGACACAGCACAATGCTGACATCAACTGCATCTAATGGTCACGGTGGAAGGGACCATACAGAGAGCAGGAAACACCAAGTCAGGGCATCCTAGCGAAGCCTTCAAATCTTTACAGCTGGTAGCGGTCCGCCGTGCACCAACGGAAGGCACAAACTGGTCCCAGATTAAATAGCCTAGCGGCCTGTAAGTCTTGTGCAAAGGATAACTCAGATGTTATCCTTAGAATGAACCAGACTAGAAAAGCAGATGGGTTAAGGTAATAAGGCCCTCAGTGATATTCTGTAGGCTGTGACCACATCGTTTTACTGCCCTCTCCTTTCGAAAGGATCATTTGAAAGCCGGTTTTTCCTTTCCTTCCAGATCACGAATAGTTTAGTCTTCCTCCTCTTCCTCACCAGTCTTACTGCTTACTGAACATGAAATCAGTTCTGGCCTTAAGCGGTCAAGACGATCCAATCACAGAAGGCTTGTGACTGGAGGCGCAGGCAGGGCTTCATCCCCCACACCCAGGCAAGTGTGTCACAAGAGTAAATCAGAGCCACACAGCCAGCTCTGCTGGTCCCCATCCTCTAAAGTCTGGCCTCTTGCGCTCTGCACAGGGCCCTGCTTCCACCGTAGGATTTCCAACAGAGCTGGTAGTTGAGCCTTCAGAGCCGACTCCCCTTCCAAAGAGCTCACCAGATCTAACCATCCTATATTTGTAAACTACAGTAGAAGACCCTTCAAGATCTGAACTTAGCCTGCTCCGACACTCAACTCAGTGCCTTGAGGAGAGAACACTAACAGAAAGCCCTTCAAATCCCCTGGGGCCCTTTGCCCCAGCTAACTTGGTCAAACAAGCAGGAGAGAGCCTTCTGCTGCAGGATCTCTGGCTTGCTGTGGGGGGTCAGGACAGGACCAGGGGCTCCCACTCTAGGCCGCATTATAGGAAAGGCCCAAGCGTCCCTCAGAAGACCTTTGGTGAAAACATCCTTCAGCCATCATTGCCATCCAGGACCAGGTAAAAACTCTGATTCTTTTTTGGGAGGGGAGAGGGGGGATAGAGTAAATTGTAATTTTTTATTGGAAAACAAATGCCTAACTTGGAATGGATTTGAGGCCAATTGTCCCATAAGCAAATTTTCTTTAAGGGGCTAAACAAAGTTTAAAAAGCAAGTAACGATAAAAGAAAATGTTTCTAGTACAGGACCGGCAGTACAAAAACATAATGAGTATGTGCGTCATACACCCTTTTTGCAACAGAGCAACTGTGAAGTACATAATGCTGACTGTCCACACTCCACATAAGAGTTATGTCTCCTCGCGTCTACAACATGCTGACGCTTCCCAACCAAAACTACTTTTAAAAAAAGGCACAACCCAGATCTTCCCCCATTTGACCAACTCCATCTACGTTGAGGTGTGCAGAATGACTTAGATTTATCCAGAGGAAGCCACGTGCACCATGTGACTGGATCGATTTTCTCAAGCAAGGTTTCAGGACAAGGACAGAAAAATAAGGGAAGAAAATATGGAGGAATGAGGTCCTAATCACTGTACCTGCCTATTTTTGGACAGCAGGAGGAAAACCTTTTACAGATAAGTTACAAGGAAGAGGCAGATAAACAATTTGGTACATTTGAACCCATTCTGTACAACGTCTGCACATTGCTGTCATGAGTACAAACTCTTCATAGTTCACATGGTCGGCGCCATGAACATCTGCTTCCCTGTCCATCTTGTCAACCTCAGCATCTGCCTGCTTCTCTCCCAGGTTTGTCATCACACAGCAAAGCTCTGCACTCATACAGCCACTGACATCTTTATCAAACACACGGACTGCTCTCGTTTCTTCCTCATTGTGTCTTTCATTTTTCTTGCCATCGTTGTCAGAAATTCCAGGCTGTCAACTGCGCCACGACCATCAGCATTCACTTCATTGATCGGTCCCATAACTCTGCTTTTGTGAGGTTCTGCCCAGAGAGACCTCGTTACAGATCCCTTTGCTTGTTTTGGTTTTGTTTTAGAGAGAGATTGGTCAGGGAGAGAGAAGAGGGAGAGAGAGAATCCCAAGCAGGCTCCACAGTCCACGCTGAGCCTGATGGGGGCCTGGATCCCATGACCTGAGATCATGACCTGAGCCGAAATCAAGAGTCTAACACTCAACTGAGACACCCAGGCACCCTGTGGCTCACATTCTTAACCGAATATAAAGCATTTTAGGTTAACAATGTGGACAATCCATAATTGAGTTCAGTTCTTCTTCTTTCACCACTATTAATAACTAACATTTGACATTCACCATCTCACTATATGCTCAGGTCAGTGAATAAAGCAGCTCTTCACCACCAAGCAGCACTACTGTCCCCATCAGAGGATTGCTCTGATTAACAAGGTGTGGACATTAAAAACAATGACAAAAAACTGTCAACCACCTACAGCAAATAGCTTTTCCAAGTCAAGATTATAACCTTTCTACTGCCAAGTTCAATGGAATAGTCTTTTTTTTTAAAGACTTTATTTTTTTTTTAAAGATTTTATTTATTTATTTGACAGAGATAGAGACAGCCAGCGAGAGAGGGAACACAAGCAGGGGGAGTGGGAGAGGAAGAATCAGGCTCATAGCGGAGGAGCCTGATGTGGGGCTCGATCCCAGAACGCCGGGATCACACCCTGAGCCGTAGGCAGGCGCTTAACCGCTGTGCCACCCAGGCGGCCCTCAATGGAATAGTCTTAAGGCAGCAGTTGTCAAGTTTTCTGGTCCCAGGATTCCTTTCCATTCTTAAATATTGAGGACTACGTAGAACTTTTGTATATGTGGGTTACATTGAACGACGTTTGTTGTGTTAGAAAGCAAAATGGAGAAATGTTTAATATATTAGTTCATTTAAAGCCAATAAACATATTTTATGAAAATAAGTATTTTAAAAAATGAGAAGAGAGCTACTCTTTGTACATCTTTGTTGTCTGCCTCAATAGAAAACAGCTGGATTCTCACATCTGCTGTTGCACCCAATTTGCTACTTAAATTGAAGTATGTAGAAAAAATCCAGACTCACACAGTGAAATAGTGGGGAAAGGGAGCAGTATTTTAAAAGCCTTTTCAGATAATTCTGGATACTCATCTTTGCTATCTAAAACTCAACACATATTATTTTTTTTTTTACATTTTATTTATTTATTTGAGAAAGAGAGAGAGCTAGATCATGAGCGGGGCAGGGGAGGCTAGAAGAAGAAGCAGACACCCCCCTGAGCAAGGAGCCGGATGCAGGACTCAATCCCAGGACCCTGGGATCATGACCCGAGCCGAATGTAGACGCTTAACCGACTGAGCCACCCAGGCGTCCCCACATGGTAGTTTCTTTAAGGTCAGCTGCAAGGTAGAATCTGAAGCCATTATCAATGAACCTTTTGGATTCTGTACCTTCAAACCCACTGGCCTATCTAGTGCTTTGAATGGATCTTTTAGCCCCGATTGTTTTGTAATTTCATGCACTGGTCTTTTGGAAAATGTTGGTTCAGCGACTTACGCAGGGCTTCTGAATGTTAACACACTTCACTAGAGAAGTGTGTTAGAGAAGATCAAAAGGTCATACTGATCTCTTCAGAAAGTTTCTAAATACTGAGAAGCTATCAAGCTCACAGGGGTGGAGACAAGTTAATTGGCAACAAATATCATTAGTTGTTTCCTTGAAATGCAAGCTCCCTTGGTTCATTTTTTAGAAAATGTATTCCAGTCATCCAAGTATGAATAACCCTAGTTTTTCAGTCATCCCTTGAAGCAAAAAATGCTTTTCTATGAAAAAGAAGTGGCCAGTTCAGCTTGCCATTGCATCGCACAAATGCTTTACCTCAGGGCAGCCGTCACACCTCAACCCGGAACGAGTGCATCCCTTTAACACATGGCATACTAAAAAGGCAGGTCCTCAAGGGTCAAGATCGAATAAAACTTCACATTTTTACTGTCATATAAAAGGCATTCCTCAGGAAATTTTTCCAAAAAGCTATCCTACACAGACTACTTTGGCACTACTTGCTTTCGCTGCCAAGCATTCACCAAAAAGATACTGACAGCTGGTTTGGTGCTGATACCAGATGAATATAGACAAAATGACAAATCCAGCCATGACTGCGAGTTCTTCCATTTATAAGGTAGAATACACTTGTGTTAAGATACTAATTCAGGGGGCACCTGGGTGGCTTAGATGGTTAAGCATCTGCCTTCGGCTCAGGTAGTGATCTCCAGGTCCTGGGATAGAGCCCAACGTCGGGCTCCTGGCTCATTGGGAGTCTGCTTCTCCTTCTCCCTCTTCCTCTCACCCTGCTTGTGCTCTCTCTCTCTCAAATAAATAATTAAAAATCTTAAAAAAAAAAGATACTAACTCAGTCTTCATGTTTACAGGTAAATTTTTAACTTGACAAGTTTCTATATTATTAGAAAGTGACAGGGCTAGGATTTCTTTCAATGCTTTTTCACCCAAACAAGGCTTTATTGTGTTTCTCCAGCCACTGCAATTTGATAACCTATCCTGCTAGATGCTTCAATAGCTTTTTCATTGCTAGTTTGAAAAGCTGTAACAAATCATTTTTGGCTTTTCAAGAGCTCATCATATGTACATTTAAGTCATTCAATTCATTTTTCTTTAGAGGACTCTGAATGGTTGATCTCAGAACGCTACTGGAACCATAATATGATTCAAAAAGGTTCTACAGTGTAAGACACATAATGTAAATCTCTAGCAACTATAAAACTGATGAAATCTGTCACATTTTTAGGTCTTATTTAGTTCTGTCCACTTTTCTGGAGCAAATTCCTCCCTTTCATTATTCGAGGAACTCTGATAGATCATTTCATTTTTTTTTTCAGATTTATAGACATGGATGGTATAACTGAGTAGAAAAATCAAGTTTTCTAGTATCCCCCTGTTCAGCCAACAATCTATCCTTAAATATAAAAATACATAAATATCCTTTCATTTTAGAATAATTTTGTATCATTTAAAGATTTAGAAAAGTTTTCATTTTTTTATTTTTTTTTATTTTTTTATTTTATTTTATTTTATTTTAAAGATTTTATTTATTTATTTGACAGAGAGACAGCCAGCGAGAGAGGAACACAAGCAGGGGGAGTGGGAGAGGAAGAAGCAGCTCCCAGCAGAGGAGCCTGATGTGAGGCTCGATCCCAGATCACCGGGATCACGCCCTGAGCTGAAGGCAGATGCTTAACAACTGCGCCACCCAGGCGCCCCAAGTTTTCATTTTTTTTAAACATTTTATTTATTTATTTGACAGAGAGAGAGACAGCCAGCGAGAGAGGAAACGCAAGCAGGGGGAGTGGGAGAGGAAGAAGCAGGCTCTCAGCGGAGCAGGAAGCCTGATGCGGGGCTCGATCCCAGGACTCTGGGATCACACCCTGAGCCAAAGGCAGACGCCTAACGACCGAGCCACCCAGGCACCCCTAGAAAAGTTTTCAAATCACGACTATGAAGTATACTTAATTTTGGTTGTTTTTGTTTTTTTTTTTTTTCCCCATTGGGCACAAGGAAAACTTAGGGATTTCAAAGTGATGACTTATTAGAAGGAAATGAGGTCACAGAAGTGATAACAGGTGTAACTGAAGATAGCTACTAAGCGTGCAGAAGTACTAAGAATTGAGTTCATCTCTGAAAACACATATTTAGCAGCACCTGGGTGGCTCAGTCATTAAGTGTATGCCTTCGGCTCAGGGTGTGATCACGGCGTTCTGGGATTGAACCCCACATCAGGCTCCTCCGCTGGGAGCCTGCCTCTTCCTCTCCCACTCCCCCTGCCTGTGTTCCCTCTCTTGCTGGCTCTCTCTCTCTCCATCAAATAAATTAATAAAATCTTAAAAAAAACAAAAACAACCCCCCCAAAAAAACACATATTTATACTCCAAGCCTACTTACCCTTAGAAGGTTCTAGAAACACAAGATTCTAGAATATGCAAGCACACATTTCATTAACCATCAGAAGAAAAGTTCATCCCAAGTCATGGAGACCCTGGAAAACGCCACTGAACGCTTATAAGAGAAAGAATTAAAAAGGCAAATGACAACTTAGTCTTATTTTTAAAATAGTTTGACTACACAAACCCTACAAAATGTCTCAGGGAAGTGCAGGATTCCCCAGAACATACTTTGAGAAGAGCTGTTCTAAAGTAAAATTTGCTTTGCCAACCTAGTTATTAAATTTATATATAGGGAAATCATCAAAGATTCTCAGTCCCTCTTTAAAGATTAGCCCGCAGACTTTCTCTCCCAAGCACCTTGTTTACTTTAACTGCAAAGGGATGAAAAGAAACAGGTCAACAGACTTTTCTCCAGAAATAATGGAGTGCCTCCCTGACCCAGGCCTCTCCGGGGTGGTTATTATACCACTTCTCCCATCTCCTGGCACGGACCCTGTCTGGGCGAACCACAGAACTCTAAGACAGCAGTGACATCATGAAGAGGGTGGGACTGATGGAGATAAGGACTCAGAGCTCAAGGGGCTTTGGTCATTCATTGTATGGATATGGTGGGGCTAGATAAGGAATCAAGGAGGGCAATACTGAGGTCTCTTATGTGTGCTGCTGTAAGAATGGGCTCCCTGGGGAAGCAGGTCAGGTGAGAAGACAGAGTTTGGTTTTGGACACATTGGTCTTAGGTGCCAGGAGACAATATGGCTGTCTCTATCATGAAGCTTTGAGTTCTTATGAGCAATTCCTAGCAGTACCTGACCCCTGTCAGTACTCACCAAACACAGTGTGGGACGGAAAGACCAGGAGAAAACAGGAAATATCAAGGGTTTGTCTACACCACAAAAAACAACAGAATGCCCCTGTTCGCAGAAAAAATTACTTCAGTTTCTCAGGGGAAAAACTTATTTAGACTGTAATTGCTCTGAAGATAGGTAATTCTGTTTCAGGAATAGTAAAAGAAACTCCTATTTGAAATATTTAAGACCAATAAAATAGGCCTTTTCTTTGAGGGTGCACCATTGATTTCCCTTAAGGTTCTCACTGTCTGTGATCTCCCCAGGTTCTAACTCTAATCATTCTTAGCCATGGAGACAATAAATAAGAACGGATTAAGTAATATCTCTGGCACTAAAGCATGAAAGTAGAAGTATCCAGCCACTGACAGATGAATGGATAAAAAAGTGTGGTATAGACACCCAACAGTATATTATTCAGCCTTGAAGAAGGAGATCCCGCCACAGACTACAACACGGATTAGCCTCCAGAACATTATGGCAAATGAGCCAGTTCCAAAAGGCCAAATTCCATATGACTCCACTCATGAGTTATACAAGGTGTCTGAAGTAATGAAAATCATAGAAAAAGGAAGTAGAAAGGAAGTTGCCAAGAGGTGGGGGATAAGGGGGAAGGAATATTGTTTCATTCATTGGCATAGAGTTTCAGTTCATTTTTTTAAAAAGTCTCCAGCCCCAGCGAATGGTCTGCACATACATATGATGCTGAGGAGCTAGAAAATTCACCCCCTAGAGATCAGTGCTGCCTCCAGAGACCTAACAGTTCAGTTGGTGCCTACCAAACCCCAGTCTCACTCAAACTCCCAAGCCCGGCCCCACTTAACTTCCCAATCTGTTCTTCCCCCTCTGCTTATAAACCTGCTGAAACCTATTCTTGTTCTCCCACTGGCTTCATCTTTTCTGCCAGTCTCAGGGGTCTCCTCCAGGAGTGGTCGGTTGCCCCAACCTTCATTCCCTCAAAGTGGGGCTTCCTACCCTGCACTCCGTGAAACTGCTTTCAGGAAGAAGGTGCCATTTGCCTAGTTGACCATTTCTGGGCACCAGACTCCTCGGCACTAAGCTGCTGACCACGCCCACCTTCATTCCCGCCGCCCCCCCACAAGCCCGCGGGTTCTCCCACTTCTTAGTCGGCTTTTAAGGACCAATAACGCTTATAAAACACATTTGCAAGGCAGTCTCTCCTTTAAATCTTCCGGTTCATTAAATAATAATAAGTGTGTACTCTTAATAGAAATGACCCAGGAAAAATCAGGCACCTCCTAACTACTGAGCAGGGATGAAATGCCTGCTTTCCTGAACTCTTTAACTCTCACCGTACCCCTGAAGCTGGGATCTTTTCTCCATTTTGCGGGATGAACTGACCTGCCCAAGGTCAGGCAAATACTAATCACCCAGAGGGGCTAGGAAACCAGATTCGTTGAGTCTCAAACCCTCCTTCCACCTCCCCCCCCCACCTCTCCCTAAAGAGATGGGATCAGGTACCCAAGAAGACAAACAGGAAGCATCGCGCTAAGGGCGCCTTCCCCGCACCCCCAACACCCCTCCAGCGCAGTTCCTCCCCTTCCCTCCTCTCCCCTCCCCTCCCGGGCACCCGACCAGCCGAGGGGGTTCGGGGCCCGGCCAAGCTCTCGCTGCGTGAGTCTGCGTACACTCCTTTGCCAAACCTCAAGTATTCTCAGTCTTAGGGGACAATGATAGGTCCGCCACACTAGATTGTTGAAAACATTTAATAGAGCAATCTAGGAAGAGCACTTAGCAAACCGCTCAATGTAAAGACTCCATCAACGACCTGGTAAAGTCCGGACTTACCGTGGTGATGAAAAGTCTAGAAAAAAACCCAGAGCTCTAAGCTGGAGATACAGAGGGTCTCAGAGGTCTGGCTCTGCAGAGCGGGTGGAGGACGCCCAGGAGAGGGAACCCAAGAAGATTCGGGGCCTCAGCCCGGCTCTCGGTGGAAAGGGTGTGGGATCCCATCCTCCCCGGGAGATAACTGGATAAACCGGTTTTATGAGAACGGCCGCGCCTATCCTTATTCCTAGACAGAGGGTGTCCCCGCGAAGTGAAAGGGGCCGGTGCCGCGTCCTGTCCACCCCAGCAGCGCCCCCCGTCTCCCAGCTCCGCGGAGACGCCTGGAGACTGCGCTCACGCCGGGGCCACACCGATCGGGCCAGCCGGGGCCAGGGGGATCAGGGTGGCCCGCGACATCGGCCTCCGCTCCTAAAGCGGGATCTGTTCCCGGGGTCAGGAGCCGGGGTAACGTCCGGCCAGCTCCGCACTGACCTTCCAACGGAGGCGCCCAGAGATGCTGCGCTGCGGGCGGGAACAGGAGCTGGAGCAGCACGCTGCCCGGGATCCCAGCGCCGCTAGCGGAAACCGGAGCCCGCGCCAAGTGCGCGGCGCCTTTATCCTCTCTGCACCTGAACCCGCCCCTCCGCGCACCAATCCCTTTCTTCGGCCGGGGCCCCTGCGGAGGCCCCGGGTCACGAGGGGGCCGGGGTGCCGGAGGGAGGGCCCCGGTTGCCTCAGCAACCCTTTCCCCGCAGGTCTAGGCTTCCTCGTCTGACCAACAAAGTGGAGAATTAAGGAACGGCTAGGGGCGCGTGAAAGTCCCGCATGCGCAGCGTCTCCCGCAGCAGCTGTGCCAGCCTCCCCGTCTTCGCGTGGGCCCCGTCCAGGTGCGCGCCGCTCTGCTAGAGCCTTCCACTACTCGTAAATCGGCCCCTCTGTAGCCCCCGGGAACCGGCCCGGGCTGACTTTGAGCGTCTCCGCAGGGACCCGGGGATGAGGGCGGGACGCAGGAGAGGAAGTTGGACGGATTGGCTGAGGGTAAAGCCCAGGACCCCGAATCGGGAGACCTGGTATAGTCATTTCTTCTTGGTTTCCCACATGGGAAACATCAGTGTCAAATGAGATGACCCCCCCAAGGCTACGGACCAGCAGAGTCAGCATCACCTGAGAACCTGTTAGACGTGAAAATCTGGGGCCCCATCCCGGACCTGCAGAGTCAGGATCTCTGGGGGCGGGGCCCCGCGAGCTGCGTCCTAACAAGCCCTCCAGGTAATGCTCGTGCACGCTAAAGTTGGAGAAGCGAGGGTCGAAGGCCGGGGCTCTCAGACTTCGCTGCCTATTCCAATCACCTGGGAGCTTCAGAACCGAATGAATCAGAATCTCGTTTGGGGGGCCTGGAGGGGGAGAAGCCCAGGCTTAAGTATTTGTTTAAAGCCCCTCAGGTGATCCTAATGTGCTGTCAAAGCTGAGAATCACCGATTACTCTACGGAAAGGCTTGGTACAAAGCAGTCCCCACCCCATCTACTGAATCGCAGATGCATTTTAAAAGATTCCCAAGCGATTCTCAAGCACATCACGATTTTGGAAAATGGCTTTAAGAAAGGTCTCCTCCAGCATTAAGAATCTATGATGTTATACAATATGTCTAATTTTCTGTTTTACAGGCTCTTTCTTAGAAGGCTCCATTTCTTCAACATTTTCTCATATGACAAGATCCTCATTATGGGTGTTCTGTGGTGCACTTGAACTCTAAAATCTTACTTACAGGCTTTTTAGCCTCAGGAGACCTTAGAGATTATGAAGGGCACTATACCCACTTCACAGTGGAAGAGGCGAAGCCTCTTCCAGAGAAGTGAAGACATTTGCTCAAGGCCAGGGGACCAGAATGCTGACCCAGGCACTGGGTCACTGCCCTTTCTAACACACCACATCATGTCATGAAGAGTTATTTTTGTTGTTGTTGTTGTTTTCCTCAGACCTTGTGATGACGCCAGAGATCCTGAGCTTACTTTGAGTGGGGTTGCAGGCCGGGATGTTGCTGAGTGGAGCAACGCACTGGCATTGGGGCTGGGCTGGATGGGGGAGGGGATTGGGGGAAGAGGCGTGGCTTAACCTTTGTTTCTGAGGACCCGGCTGACGAAGGGTTGATTTACAAGGGATTGAGAGCCTACTGTGCCTGGCTTTCACTATTCACTTCCTCTCTTTCTCAGGGAAACAGTCTGGTATTAACATCATCATCCCCCTTCCTCTTCCAGCCAAGGGACAGGCACTTCCACCGGATTTGAATCCTGGTCAGAGTGAGAGGCTGAACAGCAGGACTGGTCCCCACCAGCTGGGGACTCCTCTGAGAAGGTCAATCCCGCCTGGGGGCCACTGCCTGCGGGTTTCCTGACTCCGGGATTGCTTTCGGTTCCTGCACCTTTCCAGGCTAGTTCTCCGGCTTTGCCAGGTCTATGTCTTCCTCCTATCCTTTGGATTAAGGCATCAAAGTAGGTTTCTGTTACCCTAACTTAGATTCTGATAATAGTCAGACTTTCCCTCCATTTCCAGGGTTGAGATTTTGGCTCTCAGATCGCAAAACCAAATAATAAAAAATAATATAAATATCCTTTAGTCTGTATTGATATAAATAATGAATAAATAAATGAGGTAGAAAGGAGAACTCTTTCTTACAGAAGAATTTCAACTAGTGAATGTGGAAGAAATGAGGGGCATAGATATTCCCCATAAGAACACCACAGCAATAATTGCTGCAGGAAACAAATTCTCTTTTCCTCTGCATTTTGTTCTTTTTATTTATTTGTTTTTAAATATTTTATTTATTTGAGAAAGAGAGAGGGAGGGAGCAGGAGCAGGGTGGGGGGGGCAGAGGGAGAGTGAGAAGTAGACTCCCCACTGAGCAGGGAGCCCCATGCAAGGCTTGATCCCAGAACCCTGAGATCATGACCCAAGTGGAAGGCGGGTGGTTTAACGGACTGAGCCACTCAGGTGCCCCCTCTGCACTTTGTTCAATTCAGTCCCTCAATGTATTAGATGATACCAACTTAGTATTAGCCTTAGTAAGGCGGTCTACTAAATCCACTGATTCAAATGCTAATCTCATCCAGAAACATCCTCGAAGACACCCCAAAATCATATTTAATCATGGTACCCTATGGCCCTGCCAAGCTGACATAGAACATGAACCATCATAGTCTTTATAGTTTTGCCTTTTCCAAAATGCCATCAAGCTGAAATCATACAGTGTAGCCTTTTTCACATTGGTGTCTTTTGCATAGTAATATGCATTTAAAGTTCCTCCATGTCTTTTCATAACTCTAAATAATATTCCATTGCTTTTTAGCACTGAAAAATATTCCATTATCTGGATATGCCACAATTTATTTAACCATTCACCTACTGAAGGACATCTGGATTGCTTCCAAGCTTTCTCAATTATGAATAAAACAGTAAATGTCCATGTGCTCCTTTATCAAAGATTAGTTGCCTGTATTTACAGAAGTCTATTTCTGGGGTCTCTATTCTGCTCCATTGATGCACTTGTCTGTAGTGTGTGTGTATGGGTTTTTTTTTGTTTTGTTTTGTTTTTTACCAGTACCACACTGTCCTGATTACTGCAGCTTTACGGTAAGTCTTGAAGGTAGGTAGCATCAGTCTTCTGATTTTGGTCTTCTCCTTCAATATTATGTTGGGTATTCTGCTTCTTTGGCCTCTCTATGTAAACTTTAGAATCCTTTTGTCGATAACCACAAGATGATTTGCTGGGATTTTCCTTGGGATTGCATTGAATCTATAGATCATTTTGGGAAGAACTGACATCCTGACAATGTTGAATCTTCTTATCATTAACATGGAATCAATCTAGTTCTTCTTTAATTTCTTTAGTCAGATCTCATAGTTTTCCTAGAGATCTTGTACATATTTTGTTAGATTAATACCTATCTATTTCATTTTTGGAGGTGCTAATGTAAATGGTATTGTTTTAAATTTCATATTCCACTTGTTCATTGCTGGTATATAGCAAAATTATTGACTTTTATATATTAACCTTGTATCTTGCAACCTGGCTATAATCACTTATAAGTTCCAATTTTTTTTTGTCAATTCTTCCTGATTTTCTACATAGATTATTATCTCAGCTGCAAACCCAGTTTTATAGCTTCCTTTTCAATATGAATACCTTTAATTTCATTTTCTGTCTTATTGCATTAGCTAGGATTTCCAGTACAATGTTGAAAAGTAGTGGTGAGAAGTGTTCCTGATCTTAGTGGGAAAGGTTGTTTGTTTTTTTTTTTTTTTTTGGTTTTGGTTTTTGTTTTTACCAATAAGTATGATGTTAACTGTAGGCTTTTTGTAGATGTTCTTTATCAGGTTGAGGAAGTTCTTCTCTATTCTTAGTCTGCTTTGAGTTTTTATAATGAATTGGAGTTGCTATTGGTCAAATGCTTTTCCTAAATCCATTAATTGGATCATGTGATTTTTTTTCTTGTTTTGCCTGTGATGTGGTGGATTACATCAATTATTTTTGAATGTTTAATCAAACTTGCACACCCAGGAGATCATGGTGTTTTTCAAATTTATTTTTCCCTTTTCTGTCTTTTATTGTAATTTGTAATCTATTTACACTTAGAATAATTACTGATAAGGAAGAATTTACTTCTGCCATTTTGCTATTTGTTTTCTGTATGTCTTATAGCTTTCTTGTCCCTCATTTCCTCTATTACTGATATCTTTTGTGTTTGTTTTATTATTTGTGGTGACTTTAGATTTTCTTATTTTTTCCTCATTTCCTCCTCTATAGATATTGTATTTATGGTTACAATGAGCATCACATATACCAACATAAAGTTATAACAATCTAATTTGAACTGATATCAACTTTATTTATTTGTTTGTTTAAAGGGAAATAGGCCTTTTTATTTTATTATTATTTTTTTTTTAGAGAGAGAGAGAGTGAGCAGGGGTAGGGGGATAGAAGGAGAGAATCTTAAGTAGGCTCCATGATCAACACAGAGACTACATGGGGCTTGATCATATGACCTTGAGATCATGACCTGAGTCAAAATCAAGAGTCAGATGCTTAACTGACTGAACCATCCAGGGGTCCCTATCAACTTAACATTAATAGCTTACAAAACCTCTGCACTTATATAGCTCTGTCTCCCATTCTGTTATTGATATCACAAATTATATCATTATATATTGTGTGCCAAATAACATAGGTTTATAATTATTTTCTGTCTTTGTCTTTTAAATCCTGTAGAAAATTAAAGTGGAGAGACAAACCAAAATTACAATAATATTGGTTTTTATATTTGCCTGTATTTTACGTTTGCTGGAGATATTTATTTCTTCATATGGGTTTCTGCTTTTGACTAGGGTTCTTTCATTTCACCTTGAAAGACTTCTGTTAGTAGTTCTAGTAGACTAGGTCTAGTGGTAACAAACTCCCTGAACTTTTATTAATCTGGGAATATCTCAGTTTCTCCATTGTTTTTGGAGGACATTTTTCTGGATATAGAATTCTCAGTTGACAATATTTTTTTCTTTTAATATTTTAAATGTATCATCTGTCTTCTGGCCTCCACGGATTCTGAAGGAAATCAATTGATAATATCATTGAAGATCCCTTATATGTTTTGATTCTCTCATTGCTTTCAAGATTTCGTCTGTGACTTAGAAATTTGATTAGGTGTTTCACTGTGGGTCTCTTTGAATTTATACTACTTAGAAGTCATTGAGTTTCTTGGATTTGTAAATTCACGTCATTTTTCAAATTTGAAAGTTTTCATCCCTTAATTCTTCAAATAATCTTTCTGTTCTTTTATCTCTTTTCTTTTTCTCTGACTCTCATATGTTGGTCCACTTGATGGTGTTCCATTGGTCTCTTAGGCCTATCCCCTTTCTTCATTTGTTTTCTTCCTGCTCCTCAGACTTGTCATTTCAATTTACTGATTTTCAAGTCTGTGGATTCTTTCTTCTGCCTGATCAAATAATTTGTTGAACACTTCTAGTGGAGTTTTCATTTCACTTGTACTTTTCAGCTAAAGAATTTGGTTCCTTTTTACAATTTCTGTCTTTTTATTGATATTTGCATTATGTCCATACGCTTTCCTGATTTCCTTTAGTTCTTTGTCCATGCTTTCCATTACCTCTTTAAGCCTATTTAAGGCACTTATTTTAAAGTCTTTTCCTAGTTACTCCAATGTCTAAAATTTCTCAGGGAGACTTTCTATTTATTTTGCTAAATTTTGTAAAATTTGTTATTTTGAATGGGTCCTACTTTCCTGGTTTTTTGGGCTTTTTGTTTTTGTTTTGCATGTTTGTGATTTTTTTCTGTTGTTGAAAATGAGACATTTGAATATTATAATGTGGTAACACTGGAAATTAAATTCTTACCCTTTCACAGGGTTTGCTGGGGACTTTTGTTTTATTATAATTCAAGATTGTAATAGTCTACTTGTTTAGTTTGTTTTGCAAACTAGTTTTGCAAAGACTATATTTCTTCTCATTTGTAGTCACTGAGACCTCTGTTCCTTCAGCTCCTATTAATGTTTCCTATTAATGCTTTCTTGGAATGCCAGGAGCTTAAAAAAATAACTGAAAAAATGGGCACCTAGGTGGCTCAGTCAGTTAAGTGTCTGCCTTTTGGCTCAGGTCATGTTCTCGGGGTCCTTGGATGGAGCCCCCCACCTCGGGATCCCTGCTCACTGGGTCTGTTTCTCCCTCTCCTTCTGCCCCTCCCCATCACTCACATGCTCTCTCACTCTTTCTCTCAAGTAAATAAATAAAATCTTTAAAAAACCCACAAACCCTGAAAACAAGCAAACAAAAAATACTTCTTCCAATCTTTGCAGATCAGTTCTGTGTTGTGGCCCCCCTTCAACACTAGTCTTGCACTGAGCCTAGGGATCACTTGTGAGTGAAATTTAGGATCTTCTTAACAATTTTCTCAACATGCATCTTAATTCAGGCATGTATGTGGACTTCTACATTGCTCCATACATACGAGTTCCTTTGAATGTCTTGATTTCCCAAAGAATCCTCCCCAGGTTTTCCTCCCAGGCCTTACGTATCTTGACTGTTATATATCTTGACTATATTTTGCCCCAGGTGTTTGCAGGTTGTTAGTTCTCCTTGCAGTATTTTGGGTCAAAGCCCTACTGCCTTCCAGTCTGAGTTCTGAGTGAGGTAAAAGAGAGATGAACACATTCTGTCAGTCCCCCAGGTATCCTCTAGACAGGTTACAACAGATTTAAGCAATATATTTAACCAAAGTCTGCTCTGCTCTCTTCAGAATGAGACACCAGGGGCCCACAGTGGTAACACAGGCTGGCACTGTTTCAAGACTGCCACTGTGCTGGAGAGGGATGGGACAATGGCAGGTAAAAAAAATGCCACAAATTTTTCCTACAGTTTTCAAGTCACCTTTGAATTCATTCAGCATTTGCTTTGTTACTGCAAACCTTTGACTCTTTTCCAGAGTTCTGACAAACTTGGATCTGAAATTCGTTTTTTGACATTTCTGTGTGGGAATACAAGCTTAGATCTGCCTACTCCATCAATTTCTTAATATCACTGTATATGCAAGGACATACTTTATTCGGAACATTGTACTACTTAAATATTTGTAAATTGGAAAGTAAACTTACCTTATTTCATTATAAACTTTAAAAATAACAATAAAAACATAATTTACCATCTTAACCATTTTAAGTGTACAGTTCAGTATTAAGTATATTCACATTGTGAATTTCTATGACAATGTGAATATACTGAATGGTACTGAGTATTTTCATCTTGCAAAACGGAAACTCTTTTATACCCATCAAACATTTACTCCCCTTTTCCCCTTCCATCGAACCTGTTGCAACCCTTGTCCTGTTTCTACAAATGTGACTGCTTTAGACAACTTATTATATAAGTGAAATCATACAGCATTTGTCTTTTTGTAACTGACTTATATCTTTTATCATGTCTTTAGGTTCCTTACATGACATAGCATGTGACAGGAATTCCTTTAAACACTGAATAAGGGGTGCTTGGGTGGCTTAGTCAGTTAAGCATCTGCCTTTGGCTGAGGTCATGATCCCGGAGTCCTGGGATGGAGCCCTGCATCGGGCTCCTACTCAGTGGGGAGCCTGCTTCTGCCTCTTCTTCTGCCTCTTCCCCTGCCCTCTGCTCATGCTCTCTCTCTCTCAAATAAATAAATCTTTAAAAAAAATAAACACTGAATAATATTCCACTTTTGTATATACCATATTTTGTTTACCTGTTTATCCATTGATGGATATTTGTGTTATTTGGCTATTGTGAATGTTGCTACAATGATCATGGGTGTCCAAATACTTCTTTAGATTCTTTTGGATATATAACCAGAAGTGGGATTGCTGTATCATATGATAATTCTATTTTTAATTTTTTGAGGAACTACTATACTGTTTTCTATAGTGGCTGCACCATTTGACATTCCCACCAAACAGTACACAAGGATTTCAGGTTCTCCACATACTCAACACTTGTTATGTACCGTTTTTCTGATAGTGGTCATCCTAATGGGTGTGAGATACCTCATTGTGGTTTTGATTTGCATTTCTCCAATGATTAGTGATGTCGAATGTCTTTTCATAGGCTTGTTAGCCATTTGTACATCTTCTTTGGAGAAATATCTATTTAAGTCCTTTGTCCATTTTTAAATCCGGCTATATTGTTGTTGCAGGAATTCTCTGTATATTCTGGATATTAACCCTTCATTAGACAGGACTGGCAAGTATTTTTTCCCATTGTGTACATTCCCATCTCATTCTGTTGTTTTCTTTGATGTGCAAAAGTTTTTAAGTTTAATTAGTCTATTTCTGCTTTTGTTGTGATTGTTATTTTTGAAGTCATTGGCAAATCCAAAGTCATGAAGCTATCCCCCTATGTTTTCTTCTAGTTTTAAGTATTATGTTTACATCTTTAATCCATTGGGTTAATTTTTGTATATGGCATAAAGTAACTAAAAAAAATTCTTTTGCATATGGGTATTTTTTCCTGGCAATGTTTTTTGAAGAGACTGTCCTTTCCCTATCATGTAGTCTGGGCACCCTTATTGAAGATCACATGACCACATACATGAGGGTTTATTTCTTGTCTCTCCATTCTGTTCCATTGATCTTTATGTCTGTACACTGATCTTTATGCAAGTACAACACAGTTTTGATTATTGTAGCTCTGTAATACATTGAGCCATTACTAGTACATTATTTTTAAGTTTTTGAGTCACTTTAATTCTGTCTGGTGTATACAGCATAGGGTTGCATTTTACTTTATAAGCCAATTTGGAGATTTTTTTTCTTTAAATAGATGAATCAAGGCCATTCACATTCATTGGTTAAGTCTGATGTTTGGTTCCAATTGTCATTTGTTTTCTTATATTTACTGTATATATCATGATATGTTTACTGTATTTCTTTGTTGTTCCTTTGTAGTTTTTATTTCTTTGGGTAGAAAAAAATGGAAGTTTTTCTACAGATACATATATAATATTATTTATAAAGGTGGCCATAGACACCTTTGTCCTAACTTTACATTCTACAGTTTGATTTGCTGGGTTTAAACGATACCCTTGACTCCTACCTATTACTTAAACGACAGTCAAGGAGCTTCTTTTACTTTGTCCCTTTTTTCTTATTTTAAAAATTTCATTATTTCTGTCAAAATATATCACCTCTACCCAGTTATTCTTCTACCCCTTATATTATTCTTGCATCTACAGTTACAGTACATTTAGCACCCTAATTTACCGTTTTCCCAGTCATCTCTTAATTGGACGAAATTAATTCTTTCACAGATTTCCCAGGAAGCATTCTTGATTATAGCATTACCTGGGGTTCTTGCGTACTTAAAAACTTTGCTTTGACTCCTAAAGTGTAGGTTGGCTGAATATAAAATCCTTGGCTCATACTTTTGCATATCTTGAAAATGTTCTTATTTATCTTACTATGTTGTTGTTGAGAATTCTAGACACCTGAGGATTTTGTTTTCCTCTTTATATCTAAAGTCTAATGCTTTTACTTGTATATGTCTTGGAATTGACCAATCTGGATCCACTTCCACCCAGACATTCTTCGTTTCTGGAAATTCTTCTTGAATTACAGGTTTAAATATTAGTTCTGTTCCATTCTTCTTCTTCTTCTTCTTCTTCTTCTTCTTCTTCTTCTTCTTCTTCTTCTTCTTCTTCTTCTTCTTCAGGGACTTCCAATTATTCATACATTGGCTCTTCTTTGTGTGGCCTCTATGTTTTGACCCTTTCCGCTTATTTTAAAAATTTTCACTCTGGCCTTTCATACTTTTCTTTAATTATCTTTCATACACTTTGAATTGAACCTCTTCTCCCTCAAGGACCTTGTAATCTCCAAGATGACTTTGTCTTTATTCCTCAGATTCTTTCCTGAGTTCATTCAACTCTTGTTTTCTCCACTCCTGCTTTGTTTTTGGTCTACTTCTGTTCGAAGTTTTGTAGTTTATCACTTGAGGTGTTTTCTCATATCATATCTGGAAGTTTTCCTTAAAGGTATTTATTCCTTTTGGAATGTGTGTCAGTTTTCTTCTGCTCAGTGTTTCATTTTGGGGGTAATTTTCATCAGCTGAAATATTTTAATTTTATAGCTTTGTATGAATATCAACTGCTGTTTTCTGTTCACCTTGAGTTCTTAAACTTTTTGAAATAAGTTCAAACTTACAAAAAGTTCTTATCTTTCCTTTTCTTCTATAAACTTCATACAGACCAGTTATGTTGTAGAAGTTCCCTCAATTTAAGTTGGCCTGATGCTTCCTTATAATTAGATCCAGGTTATGCTTTTTGGTTTGTTTTTTTTAAAAAATGCCACGAAAGGGGTGCCTGGGTGGCTCACTCGGTTAAGCATCTGACTCTTGATTTCGGCTCAGGTTATGGTCTCAGGGTCCTGGGATCACGCCCACATCAGGCTCTGTGCTCAGCGTGGAGTCTGCTTATCCCTCTCCTCCCCCTTGCCCCTCTGGCTCACTTGCTCTAATAAATGAATAAAATCTTAAAAAAAAACAAAACGAAAAAATCCAAAAATGCCACAAAAGTGATGCATTGCTCTTAGTAGTTATGATCCATGACGTTGGTATGTCCCATTACTATAATGTTAATTGTGCTTGGATAAGGTGATATCTACCTGGTTCCTTCACTGTAGTTACTGTTTTCCCCCTTTCTAACTAGTATTTTATGGAAAGATACTTTGAGACTATATGCATTCCCTTACAAACTCACCTGCCAGTTTTAGCACCCACAGATGATGACTGCTGAGATCAATTATTACTGCGGTGGCTGCGAAATAGTGACTTTCTAATTTTGTCATTCCTATGTTTCATAGTTGGCTATCTATTCTAACAGAGAGCTTTCCCTTTTCCTTCATTAATTTATTCATGGCAATACAAACTGAGTAAAGAGAATGTATGATACATACTCCTAAATCTTGAGAGATACCTTTGAAATATTTATGTAGAAATGTCATGATGTCTGTGGCTTACCCTTGAATGTTTCACCAAAGTAATAGCAATAATACACACACATGATCAGGAGTGTCAAGTCAAATGTGACAAATGTTAATTATTCAATCTTAGTTGAATGGTATATGGTAGATCACTGTTCTATTTTGCAACTTTTTTGTGGATCTGAATTTTTTCAAAATATAAGGTCTATATATAGGAGTTTTGAGATACACTGCCAAAACCTTCACAGATATTTGAAAAAAAAAATTAAAGTCAGCCTACAGATTTAATTCACCAGCATTTGAATATATTCAAATTTTATTACCATTGTCTGGAAACATTTAACACTAGCATCTGTGCAACAGTCCTCTGAGGCAGAGAGCACACCACACAAATCTTACATACTAAGAGAACAGTACCATGTTCGACAAGACTGTTTCATGATTAAGTAAACCAAGCTTGACAAAGCAGCCCACTCACGATGAATGATTCCAGTTTTAGGACATAAGTGAACTGATCACATAGGGAACTTAACAAATAATATTAAAATGTTACAGAGACTTTAAAAAGTTTAGAATTTTCCCCTAAGACTATATATAGACAGGTTCACAAAATAGAAACCTGTCCATTACAGCACTCTAAGGTTTTAGCAAAGGATACGTTATAGACATATTTGCCATACAGTGCAATTTTATTGTGTAAGACATGAATAATAGTGCACTTAAATCCAAGAGTCACATTCAAATATATCAAGAATACAATCCAAATACCCGGCTATTGAAGAAATACATATTCTTTTTTTTATATAACTAAATTGTGCAAGTACCTTTTTAGTGTAGATGGTAATAGATCTATAAGGATTCTAAGCAACACAACTTGATGTATTTGTGTAGAATAATTCATGTCTCCAAAGATATGTGCATTTTAAAAGTGAAGCAAATGGAAAATGTCTTGGGCAGAGACACAGGCAGTGTTGCACAACTTGTTTTTATTACAAATTACCAATACAGTTAATCTGTATACTCACAGATGGTTAAAACAGAATGGTTCTAAACATCAGGAAGCTCTCATTGGGAATTATTTTTCAGGACAATGTAGTGTCTACATGAGCCCCACTATCTTTCACTAAATTAAGCACAAACTACAGTTCCACAATGGAGTTCAAAAATAGGACTTTCTTAAGGGGAATTTAGATAAGAAGTTCAAACTTTCTAAAACCTCATCCTACAGTTTCATAGCGTCTCATCTGAGCTATTGATTTAAAGGAAGAAGATGCTGTGGACACGATAGAAAGACTGAGCAACAGTAGAAATAGTTTACTCAAGAAAAAAATCAGAAAACTGATACTATAAGAAAATCAGCATTTCATATCATCTGAGAAATCAGTCTTTAAATGTTTTTTGTTAAGATGGTGAATTACATAAAAATACTATCTGGTAACAACTTCGGATATCAGCTCTGGAGGGGAGACAATCTAACCCACATTAAAGAATAATAAATAACTAATCCATGTTGTCTTGAGGTATAATGAACCTGTATCAGATGTACTGAATGATTTCATGCTCTGGTAAATTTCAAAGCTGCCAGAACAGCGGATCAACTATTCTAAAATTTGCCCTTTTTTTGGTCCAGGAAATAACTTTCTGATAAAGGGTGCTCATGATACCCTCTTGTAGTTTTCACTCATTAAATCTGGATATGGGTGAATACCAAAATTTTGCCTCAGGTTGGGGTCTGATAATAAGTGAACCTGATGACCTGGTTAAAACTGACAATTAACTCAGTTAATTCTGAAACCAGACTAACTGTAAGAGTTACATCTCTAGGCAGATTAAAAAAAAAAAAACTTAAATAAATAAATATTTATTTATTTATTTAAGGGAGAGAGACAGAGAGATAGCATGAGGAGCAGCGGAAAGGGAGAAGCAGGCTCCCCACTGAGCAGGGAACCCAACATGGGCTCGATCCCAGGACCCTGGGATCATGACCTGAGCCACCCACGCACCCCGCAATTTTTTTTTTAATACAGCAAAATGTTCCTTCTATTTTTTACTTCAAGAGAGAAACTATTGATCAGATCTTTTCCATGATACTGATTTTTTAATTTAATAAAAACACTGAGTGAATCAAAGACTAAAATATCACTAAATTTCATCCTTTAAAATGAAAAGCAGTGACATTTGACCTCTATAAAACAGGCCTCAGAGTTCAAAGAAAAGCTTTTAAATTACCCACATGGGATCTGAAATGACTGTTGTCTTCCAAAGTTTTCCCAAAAGTCACTTTAAAATCTTGCTTCAAAGACCTGATTTTTCTTAGAAATAAAATATATTTATAGGTTGTTTTAATCCTACTAGATTTTGTAGTTTCTGCTTGTTTTCTTCCCATTTAATAAAACCAGAAAGAAAAATTTCGACAATTACAGAAAAGTCTTACCACCCAAAAAGTTTCAAAATCTTAATATAATCACCTATGTTCGCGTGGTTTCTAAAAAAAAATTGTTAATTTAAAATCTAAGGATCCTTGTACTGCCGATAGAAGACTGTAGCAATCTTTTGTATTTTTAGAATATTCTCTGTAGGACCTACTTTTTGCATCCCCAAAATGTAAATGAGACTTTACTATAAATGAATACATAAGATGCTTAATATATTTAACTTGATTATATCTCATTTGATTATTATTGGCTCCTATGGTGTAATTCATTTGCTAATTCTGCCACCACTCTCTTCATTCCAGTTTTTAAGGCCACATTTATCAAAGATAATTCTCCAAACTTAATGTTTAACAAGCATCTTCTCATGAGTATATCCATTGTATGTATTCTGCTCATCCAAGGAATGGGTAACTTCATAGTATTACTAAAAATCCCTCTTTAAATTATATTGATAATGCACCTTTGATACAGTTCTTGAGTTTGGGAAAACCCTAATATTTGCATTATTAGATGTCCCCTTTGAAAATGCACTAATATCCAAGTTTGTTTTTATGACCTATAAACAGAACTGAGGTTTGCACAATCCCTAATTATAAATTAATACTGAAATGCAAACTTGTCCAAATAGCTTAAGATTGCTGTCTCAATAAAAGAAAGAAAAAGAAACACTATGCTATTATTGGACTCTGGCTCACACATAAAACGTTCATCAGGAAGACAGGTATAAATTGAAGGCATACAATTTCTCCATGACCAAGCCTAATAAAAACTCCCACCCACGGAAGCCCTGTGGCCATTCAATGTCACCAGTGGGAGCCACTTCTAAAGAATCACTAAAAACAACAACAACAAAACTAAACTAAATCGTTTTCCTTATGGGTTAACTGAGAAGAAAAGGGCTCCTTCATATCTACTCTTGAGACCAAAATAGGAGCAAACAAAAAGATCAGCTACATGAACAAATGTAGCAAGCAATTTTAAGGGATGATAAAAAAGCTAGAGTATTTCCTCTTTTCAATTATCAATATAAACATTTCACACAACACGGAGATATCTACAGCAAGAGATCCTTTGCTCCTTGCTGTACCCTTTTTGTGAGGGCTTTAAAGCCTGAAGGCTCATAACTATAGCCAAGAAAATAAGTCGAGAATAAATCTGAGCTTAAAGGAAAAGGCAGGCAAATATACCAAAGGAGAGTTCTGATATGTGCTGTTGTCCAACCTTTTTGCTACCAGTCTGAGAAAACAGAAAAAAGATGAAGTTTGGGCAACTGGAGAAAGTATTTGCTATTTTCTAAGGCGTCTGAATGTGGCCATAGATAATGCTAGACTAGATATTTTTAAAATTGTATTTTTAGCTCAATACATAGCTCTAAAGCAGGGTTCAGTTTTGGTGCGCTCTACACTGAAATGTTATATACAGACGGGGTGGAAATGGTATTAAACATTTACTCTTCAACTATCCTTTTAATAGAAAACTAGAATTGATAGTATTTATTAAAATGAACAGTGCCACAAAACAGAAATGTATATAGAAAGCACTGAACCACAAACTTTTAGAGTAGCAGGCATAAACTAGCATAGCATAAATATAGTCATAACATTGAAACAATTCAGGCTGTTTCTACAGTTTAAAACATCGCTGTGTCATGTTCATAAACTTTCACCTCCACTTCAATTAGACTTGCCTAACATATAATGAACAAATCAGCAAAGTCAAGATAAATTTTCAAAAGGCTCAAGCCAATGTGAAAGGTTTAAGTTTAGCATTAATAAACTTTTAGAATACTTAAAATAAAACACAATAAAACTTAACACACATACATACATGAAACAGTGCAGTAAGAACTTCAGACAAGGGCAGTGCATTTCTGGTTTAAGGAAACCGCATTTGTAGCTTAATTATAACAAACTAACATCTATCCTAAATGATGGTTTAATGGGATATCCAGCATTTGATACACACTTAATATGTGTGGTCAAAAACCTAAAAAACCAATTCAACAGTAATGACACTATCAGTAACAAATTCCTATTTTACTTCTATATTGCACATACTTTTACTGTCTACTGTTAAAATTTACTTCTTAATGTAAATATCAGAGGATTATACCTATAACCCTTGTAAAAATATTTACCTTGAATAAATATTCAGATTTTCCTTTCTTGACAAAGCAGAATGAGAATGAATTCAGCTTTGTTAATCCAAAGCTATTTTAAAGAGAAGGGCAAAGGTACTGGAAATAGCATGTTAATCACAAAATTTTTAGTTTATCAACCGTTTCAGTTTTGAAAAATATTTCTGTATTTGGAGTGTTTAAAAGTCTGATCTTTTTTAAAACTAACAAATATTCCCTAAAGAGATTAATCATATCCTTGACTGGTCTGGAGCACTGTTTGGAAAGTAGACACAGAAAAAATTTTAGGATTAAATGGCATATAACACAAATGGCATTAAATAGATCACCTGTTTCACATAAAATTAAATGCCTAGCACCTCCTTTCTGCTCCCAAAGTAAAGAGGCCAAACAGGCCACATGAAACAAGAGTAATTACAGTAAGTTTCATTCATAAAGTATTGAGAAATCCACTACATTAGAGGGTTCTCACATCTAAAGCCTTAGGTTCAAGGCTACTGTGTAAAAGTGAAATGAAGGGCCTAAGGAGAGAGAGGTGGGATTCAGGTCCAAGAAGGTCCTTATTTACGTAGGTTGTGGGGAGATTTTTCAGGGACTCTCCTGCATCCCATCCTCAGTTTCCAGTTCTGCCAACTGCCTCCTAAGTACATTTACTTTTGCTTGTAATTCCTTGTTATATTCAATGATGTTAACCATTTCTTCATAAGCTTCATCCAAATACTTGGAGGATCTGTTCCAACGCAGGAAAATACCTATTGGAATCCAGGAAAGGAAGACAGAAGGCAAAAAGATACATACAATGGGTTAACATTATTCCATACATTATACCTTCTTTTTTCTTTTCTTTTTTACAATTCACATCTATGTTTTATTATACTCTGAAATATGCAGGAATCTTGAGGTACTGAAAGTGTAACTACACTATTTAAAACATCACTATTTCTCTGTACATAATCATTCATTCTTCAAACCCCCCCCACAAAATTATGAAATGGATTAGAACACTATTCTCTGATATATCCAGGATTATAAATAAGTTGATAACTTACAATGCCATAAATTTTCCAGTTTCACAATACAAATCCTTTTTTTTTTTTCAATTATAGAACTTTACTCAGACCCCTAGGACCTCATACATATGTAAAATCACTTTCACTAGAAAAGTGACAGTTACAGCAACAGCTGAACCATACACATTGTTATTTAAAAACCTAAACTTCCCAACAAACAAAAGCTTAGGACCAGATGGCTTCACAGGTGAAGTCTACCAAACATTCAGAGAAGAGTTAATACTTATTCTTCTCAAACTATTCCAAAAAGTTGAAGAGGAAGGAATGTTTCCAAACTCATTCCATGAGGCCAGCATTACCCTGATACTAAAACCAAACAAACACAGCACAAAAAAAGAAAATTATAGGCCAATAACTCTGATGAACATAGATGCAAAAATCCTGAACAAAATATCAGCAAACTGAATTCAACAATACATTAAAAGCATCATATACCATGATCAAGCAGGCTTTATTCTAGGGATGCCAGGATGGTTCAATACCCACAAATCAATCAACACAATATGTCAGATTAAAAAAAAGAAGGATAAAATCACGTGATCATCTCAACAGATGCAGACAAAGCATTTCATCAAACTGAGGGCTTCAGAGGGGAGGGGGCGGGGGTTGGGATAGGCCAGTGATGGGTATTAAGGAGAGCACATATTGCATGGAGCACTGGGTGTTATATGCAAATAATAAATCATGGAACACTACATCAAAAACTAAGGATGTACTGTATGGTGACTAACATAACATAATAAAAAATTATTAAAAAAATAAAAAATAAAATTCATTCATTTATGATTAAAAACTCACAACAAACTGGATTTAGAGGCCATGCATGACAAACCAACAGTTAACATACACAACAGCGAAAAGCAGAAAGATCTTCCTCTAGATCACAAACAAGACAAGAAGGCCTATTCTTACTAATACTTTTATTCAACACAATATTGGAGATCCTAGCCCAGAAGTCAGACAAGAAAAAGAAATGAAAGGCTCCCAAACAGGAAAACAAGTAAAACTGCTACTATCTGCAGATGACAAAATACTATATATAAAAAATCCTGAAGACTCCACCAAAAAACTACTGAAACTAATAAATTTGGTAAAGTTGAAGGTTACAAAATTAATACACATAAATCCACACTTTTATTTACTAATAATGAACTACCAGAGAAATTAGAAAAATTGTAGTTGCATAAAAAAATACCTAAGGACAGGAGAAAGACCTTTCATTAAGGAGGTACTCTGAAAACTATAAGGTATTGAAAAAAGAAACTGAAGACAGCACAAATATTTGGAAAGATATACCATGCTCATGGATTAGAAGAATATTGTTAAAATGCCCATACTACCCAAAGCATCTTCAGATTCAATGCAATCCCTATCAAAAGGCATTTTTCACAGAAATTCAAAAAGATATATGCACCCTTATGTTAACTGCAGCACTATTTATGATAGCCAAGGTTTGGAAACAACCTGAGTGTCCATCAATAGATGAATGGATAAAGAAGATGTGGTATACATACACCACTCTGGAATACTACCCAGCCATAAAAAAGAATGACATCTTCCTATTTGCAACAATATAGATGGGCCCAGAGGGTATTATGCCAAGTGCAATAAGTCAGGTGGAGAATGATAAATACCACATAATTTCACTTAGATGTGGAATCTAAAAACAAAACCAGAACAAACAAACAAATGAAATAGAAACACACTCACAGATACAGAGAACAATTTAATAGTTGCCACAGGGGAGGGAGATGGGGTGATGGACAAATAGGGGAAACGGATCAAAAGGTACAAACTTCTAGTTATAAATAAGACATGGGGATGCAATGTATAGCTTAGGGAACATAGTCAACAGTGTAACAACTTTGTACGGTGACAGGCTGTAGCTAGACTTACCATGGTGATCACTTTGCAATGTATGTAAATGTTGAATCTCTACGTTGTACACCTGAAACTAACATATGTCAACTACACCTCAATAAGGAAAATAGTAAAAGCCTAAACTTCAGTGTGCTCTCTCCCTATCTCTTTACTTAAGAGATGGTCTTCCAATTCTACAGACAAGTCCTTCTTTCCCCCAATAATAATTATCCTTTTATTACAGACTAAAAGGAGACATTCCTTGTCTGCATAGATCTACATCAACTATATCATCCCAGCATCATGGCTTAAAGACATTCAAATAAGGAAGTACAAAAACTTTCCAGGCAGCAATTATGTCAGTAGCTGGTAAGTTCACAAAGGTTTTACGATTCTTTTTTTTTTTTTTTTTAAAGATTTTATTTATTTATTTGACACAGAGAGAGACAGCCAGTGAGAGAGGGAACACAAGCAGGGGGAGTAGGAGAGGAAGAAGCAGGCTCCTAGCGGAGCAAGGAGCCCAATGCGGGGCTCGATCCCAGCACTCTGGGATCACGCCCTGAGCCGAAGGCAGACGCTTAACGACTGAGCCACCCAGGCGCCCCAGGTTTTAATGACTCTTTAAAACACTTTCTATAAACCAAATTGCCAGAACCCTAAAGCTACTCTCTATCAAGAGAGGGAAAATAGAAACATAGCTTAAAAAACTGGACTTTGTTGATTTTTCCATTATAAGGTCAAAGAGTAGTGTCATTATACAACCCGTACACCTACTATGAGAAGATTTTACATCACACAGAATTTCTTCCAGTTCTAAGTCGGGGCACTAAACACATATGGAAACTCTGTTGTTAATGGAATGGTAGGAATTCATTCGTGTAACAACAAGATTTCCTCCAATCATTTCATCTCTAAACTCTCTGTAAAAACTAGTTAAATTGTCCTCCAGGCCATCCAACTCCCAATCTGGCTTTTCTCCCAAATAGCTAGTCTCTTACTTCAGTTATTAAACATGACAGTGGCTTCTAGGTCAACTGTCCCAGAAATCTTTAACAAAAAGTTTGGCTGTAATCTCTCACTTAAGAGATCACTTGCCCTGTACCGGTTACTGTCTACAACAATCGAGAAAGTAAGCAAAGAGAAGTTCTGAGCAGCCAGAAATTCCCAGAGCACTAAAGCTCAGACTCCTGAGAATCTGGAGACTATCTGAGGCCACTGTCCCCCAATTCTAACTTGGGGACACCTCAACAGATAAGATTAGAAGCATACACTGAGGAGGAAGGAAGAAGCTAATGACAGATATGCCAAGAGGAATGAGACGTGAGAGCTGACATTCAGAGAAGTGACAGAACAGACTTCAGTCTCAGAGAGCAAAGCAATCCGAGGCCCTTTTACAGATAAAGGGCAAACAGTTTCCCACACATCAACTGCCCTGTGGGCATAACATATTAAAACGTGGTATAATAACTGACATTTATGGTAATTCAGTTTAATTACTAAACAGTTAGCATTCCTTATGTGTAGGCTTTGTGCCATTTAATACAAAGATGAGGGGCACCTGGGTGGCTCAGTTGGTTAAACGTCCGGCTCAGATCATGATCTCGGAGTCATGGGATCAAGCGCTGCACTGGGCTCAGCACAAGAGTCTGCTTGAGATTCTCTCTCTCCCTCTCCCTCTGCCCCTCCCCCTGCCCATGCTCTCTCTCTCTCTCTCTCTCTCAAATAATAAATAAATCTTTTAAAAAATACAAAGATGAATAAAGACATACTTATCACCTTCAAAATGATTAAAAAATGGCATTTTGTAGTCTTTGTGTAATGGATGGCTAATATATTTTAGATTTTGTTTAGATTTTTAAAAACAAGCTTTGGTATTTATGGAGATAAATTTCAGGAGTCTGAAAAATTAATGTAGGTTAAATACCTTCTTTATAATGGATTTGAAAATTAAGTATATATTGTTCCACATGAACAATGAGATAAGTGCATCACTGCATTGATAGCATTATGTATGCTTACAGCACCTTACTAGAATGACTAGTTCACTAACCCTTCAACAGTGTTTAACAGAGGAACCTTTCCTAATGGCTGCTTAATAAAGGAAACAGAAACCATCTCCTTGGAATTTACAATTTATTCCTGTCCCAACTACCTACCAACTTTCTTACACAAAAAATAATGTACTTTCCTTCATACCCATTAGAATGACCACTACCAAAGGGGCAGAAAATCCGAAAATAACAAGTGTTGGCAAGGATGTGGAGAAACTGGAACCCTTGTGCACTGTTGGGGGAACGGTCAAATGGTGCAACTGTTACGGAAAACGGTACAGTGGTTCCTCAAAAATTAAACAAAATTATCATATGATCCAGCAATTCCACTTCTGGGTACATACCCAAAAGAATCAAAAGCAGCTTCCTAAAGAGATATTTGTGCATCTGTGTGCCAACAGGTGGAAGCAACCCAAGCACCCATCAGTGTATGAATGGGTAAACAAAATGCAGTAAACACATCTGATGGAAAACTATTCAAACTTAGAGATTCTGAAACAGGTTACAATATGGATGACTCTTGAAGACATTATGTTAAGTGAAAGAAGTCAGTCACAAAAAGACAAATACTGTATGATGATATCTAGAGTTATCAAGCTCATAGACACAGAAAGCAGAATGGTAGTTACCAGGGGCAATGGGAAGTTGTTGTTTAGTGAGTATAGAGTTTCAGATTTTCAAGAAGAAAAGTTCTGGACACCTGTTTCATGACAATAGGAATATACTTGACAAGAATGAACTGTATGCCTAAACATACTTAAGTTGGTAAATTTGTAATCACAATTAAAAATAGTCATGTAGCTTCCTACCTAGGGGAAATATCCAATATAAACAGCAGTATCCATCGAATAATTACTGCCAATTTCTGAAATGGGGACTGAACAAAAGAATGTGACTAGATAATGGATGTGAAAGAGAGAACCATGCCCACACTGAGAAAAAATAGCAGTCACACACAGGTTTGAGGGTCAGGTCCACTCACCATCTTCAAATACCAACAACAGCAGGTACTCAGAGGCAGTTCAGAGAGGATCCTTGACTAGCGACAGAAAGTGTGCAAAGGACGCACAGCTTACCTTCCCATAGCTGAAGACTCTGTGGGGCAACTGAAGGCCAGATGACAAGGTTGTTGGCTTCGAAGAGAGGATTGGTGAACTTACTCAGTTCACTGGGCCGATTGACCCAGGACCACAGAGACATCGTTTTCTGCTGCAGCTTCAACTTACATCTGATTAAGGAAGAAAATTGCCATTAAAGCAATGAAATGGTAACAACCACTATTAAATGCTCCTCCCAAGAGGACCGTTTCTTCTGTCTGTATGTTAGAAGGCAGAACACAAAACTTTTAAAAGATGAATAAAATGTTGTAAAATAAAAATATTTGTCAGAAAATTCAACCAGCATTATAACTCTCAATAACAACAAAACTATTTCACAGGCTTTCAAAGCCAGCCAATAGGATAAAACCAGAATCTGGTCATGTTAGGTATAGTGTTAAATATTAATCCAGAGAACAGAACATTACTATATGCAAAATCCTTTATTGTATCTGGCGCTGTATTTCATTTTTTAAAGATTTTATTTATTTGATAGAGAGCGAGCACACGTGAACACCAGCATGGGGAGCAGAGGAGGGAGAGGGAGAAGCAGACTCCCCGCTGAGTAGGGAGCCTAACGTGGGGCTCAACCCCCGGACCCTGAGATCAGGACCTGAGCCGAAGGCAGACACTTAACTGACTAAGCCACCCAGGTACTCTTGGCACTGTATTTTAATTTAAAATAGCCAAATATAAAAATAACTTTCTTTTTTGTTTTGGAAAAGTCTAGAATGCAAAGAACAAAGATTAAAGACATATTAAAAATGGAGGTTGAGTCAAATCTTAAAGCCTAAAATTTTTTGGAGACTTAGCTTTTAGGACAAATAAATTACATGTACGTAAAATGCAGACGGACTGTTGAAGATTAAAAATGAATATGTATCTTGATGTAAATACGGATTCAATCTACATTTATTTATATACAATGAAAAGCCTTCATAATAACCCTGAAATTCTTTTTTTATTTAAACAAGTACCAAGTGTTTTTAGGATGCATAAGTGAATAGATAAGTACATTAGTACCAAAATGCAAAACATACAGGTTTAAAACGGTTATGTTTTTAAATTATTAAAGGTCTATTTCAAAGTTATAAATTCTCCCCTAGTTGATCTAGCAGCTTAGTTAAAAGCTACACAAGCAATAACCGTGAAATTCTGTAACACTCTTTTATCATAGAATAAACTCACAGGGATGGAAAGTAAACTGGTACATTTTCAAAAAAATAATTTTTAACAAGAACTGAAAGACAATTTGTGGTAAACCTTACATTAACCAAAAAGATAATATATTCAATTTTCACAGGATTCTACTCAAGTTGAAGTTTTGCAATAAAATTGCTTTTGTCTCTGAAACTACTTGAATATTAATTATATGCATCCTTTTTATGCTAGCAATAAAAAGAATCCACATAATCACAGAACCCCCATGTAGTACTGCAATTTAGTTGCTAGGATAGCAAGTCCTATACTATGTCCACAGGAACCAGGCATGGCGAGGATGGGAAACCACTGTATCCACTGCTCCTGCAGTCAGTGGTTTGGCCCTGCCCCCCCCCAAACCTATGACTAGCCAATCATTGAACTGTTCTCCACCTGAGCCCACCCCATAGAGCTTCAGAATCCTTCTCAACCAGGCCTACTGGTAGGCTCTACCAAATGGCAATCAGAATGGTAGATAAAATGCATTTGTGATCCCTTTATTAAAGGCTAGTTCTGGGGGATATTAATAAGTATAACACCAAAAAGAAGTCCATAGTCAAATGTATTATTTAAATGCTGAATTAAAGTTATATATTTTGCTTTACTGAAGAATGTCTTAAGGCCTT
The DNA here is from genome assembly GCF_024610735.1 of Ursus americanus. Taxonomy (NCBI): domain Eukaryota; kingdom Metazoa; phylum Chordata; class Mammalia; order Carnivora; family Ursidae; genus Ursus; species Ursus americanus. The sequence continues at coordinate 61,950,780 of NC_142139.1, forward strand.
TAACAATTATTTTGTGACTTTTTGAGAGGGGACTGCATTATACCACATTCCCCAAACTTAACCAAGGTAAATCACCAATTCTCCCCTCCCCCATAAGAGTATAGTCCAGGGGTTAAGTCGAACATGCTTTAAGAAATGGCGGGATTAGGGGCGCCTGGGTGGCTCAGTTGGTTAAGCATCCGACTTCTGATTTCAGCTCAGGTCATGATCTCAGGGTCATGAGATCAAAATCCACATTAGGCCCCACACTAAGCGAGGAGCCTGCTTAAGATTCTCTCTCTTCCTCTCCCTCTGCCTCTCCCCCCAGCTCCCATGTATGCACCCCCACACACACATTCTCTCTCTCTAAAAAAAAAAAAGAAGGAAAAAAAAGAAATGGCAGGATAAGATATTAAATTTCTAACACATTTAAGTGCCATGAAGCATTGCCTTTGTGATGATCATTTGAATGTAATCTTTTTTTAATTTAGATTCAATTAGCTAACATACAGTACATCATTAGTTTCAGATATAGTGTTCAATAATTTATCAGTTGCGTATAACCCCCAGTGCTCATCACATCACTGTATGTAATCTTTAATCACCTAAAAAACAAACAAACCAAAACCAAAATAAAACAGCAAAGCCTTGTTGACATGTACAACTTTATTTTGTTCAGCATTTTAAAAGCATATCTGACCATGAATCCTTTTTGGTGTAATACCTTTTAACACTGCTTGGTATTAATGTCTATCAAAGAAATTGTAAATACACTTCATTTCACATGCTGACTTCCAACTGCTTAAAGGTTACCGATTATCTTTCCTTTTTTTAAGCATCAGATGACATAGAGCATGAAGTACTTGCTGTCACATTCAGTAGAATCAGTGTGCCAGCCAGAGTAATACTGTGGCTCTGTGTCAAAATGCCATCAGTGGTTAAGTTCTAGGCTTGTGGCTAAGCAGGTGATAGAAGATTCAAGGAAGAATGAATGAATGAACTGATATTTTTTCAAATGCCTATTATGTGACAGGTATTATGCTGGTTTTTCACATATGCATCATTTGATCCTCACTATAACTCAGTGTCATAGAGATGAATTTTTGCCTTTAACACGAGCAGAAATAGATTCAGAGAAGTCAAATGGCTAGTAAGTGGCATAGTGGAGATTCAAACTCAAATCTTCTAATTTCAAGTCCTGAATATTTTCCATTAAAGTACATTGGAGAGAATGAAGAAGGAGCTGATGACAGTAAAAAAGAAGATACCTAAAGTTTCTCAGAGCATAGTTTAAAATGTTGCATGTAGGTGTGGGACTTCTGGAATGGTAGGGTGAGGACCTCTGTATATCTTCTCCAAAAAGTAGTGAAAAGAGTGGCAAAACAGTCAAAATAAATACTTTCACAACTCTGGAAATTAACAAAAGGCTGTGACAATCTGACGAACATTCATTTAAGAAAAACTAATGACCCTCTGAAAGAATAGGATTCGGAGCATTTTAACTTGGCCAGTGCCAACACCCTTTCCCCAGCTCTGCAGAATCACTGCAAACCAGCAGACTTGTCAACACTGGAGGGGCAGACCAGCTTTGGAGGTCCTCAAAATACACCACCCCCAGAGCACTGTCACTATTTGATGTGTCTTGCAGCTCCCCAGTAAAGCCTCCTTTGTTGAGTGTTATTTGACTTGACTCACAGTTTTCTCAGAGGGAAAAGCCCTACTCCCCAGGTTATTTGTCAAAAACAATGAGCGGAAACTATTTAACATCACAGTTGCCTGAGGCTGCCATGCCAGCTGGGGCAAACAAGAGCCTAGGAAAAATAAAAGATTTGGGGAATGAGATGTCCATGGGCAGCAGGGGGTAAGATAGGGGCTTTGTAAAGATCTGACATATTCCTGAGGATTCAAAAGGGTGTGCAAATGCCTAGGAAATGCTTGAGATAGCCCCCATTCATTCTCCTCTGGCTGAACCTGATACCCTGTGTAAGCTGAAGGCTAAAACAGAGCTGTAAACTGAGCGTTGCAGTCGTGCCTAATACATACATAGGGCCCCTCAGCAAAGGAGGAAAGGGTTATTCATTCAGAAGGTAGAGGATCTAATTTCCAAATTTGCTGTATTATATTATCTAAAACATGAGTTTTCAAAAAAAGCAAATTACAAAACAGACAAAGAAACAGGAATGTGTGGCCCATACTCAGGGGGAAAAAAACAGTCAAAAGAAATTGCCCCTTGGAGAGGGAGGACATATTGAACTTACTAGACAGACTTTATTTAAGATTTTATTTATTTATTTGAGAGAGAGAAGAAAGAAGAGAGCAAGCATAAGTAGGGGGAGGGGCAGAAGGAGAGGGAGAAGCAGACTCCCTGCTGAGCAGGGAGTCCCACAAGGGGGCTCGATCCCAGGACTCTGGGATCATGACCTGAGCTGAGGGCAGCCGCTTAACCAACTGAGCCACCCAGGTGCCCCACTAGACAAAGACTTTAAATTAGCTGTCATAAATGGGTTTGAAGCTAAAGAAAAATGCCCGAAAAATTAAAGGAAAGTATGATAACAATGTTATACCAAATGGACAATGTCAGTAAAGAGGTAAAAATTATAAAAAAGAACCAAATAGAAATCCTCATTTGCAAGTATAACTGAAATGAAAAAATGACCACAGGAGCTCAACAGTAGATTTAAGCTGGCAGAAGAATCAGTGAATTTGAAAATACATCAGTTGAGATGATTAACTTCTGAGAAAAAGAAAGAAAAATTGAAGAAAATTGAAAAGAATCTCCAAACTTATGGAATACCACCAAATATACCAACATGCACAATGGGAGTTCTAGAAGGAGAAGAGAAAAAGGCAGAACAAATGTTTGGAAAATAATGTCTGAAAACTTCTCAAATGTGATTCTACACACCCTAGGAGATAAGGAACTCTAAGTAGGATAAATTCAAAGTGGTCCACACTAAGACACATCAGTGTCAAAGAGTAAAAAAGCCAAAGAAAAAGAGGATTGTAAAAGCAGCAAGAGAAAAATGACCCATTACGTACAGGGGACCCTCAATGAAAGTAATGACTGACTTATCAGAAACCATGAGGCCAAAGAGCAGTGGTAATGACATATTTGGGGCACCTGCGTGACACAGTTGGTTAAGTGTCCAACTCTTGGATCAGCTCAGGTGGTGATCTCTGGGTCATGAGAACAGGCCCTGCACTGGGCTCTGTGCTCAGTGTGAGTCTGCTTAAGATTCTCTCTTTCCCTCTGCCTCTGCCCCTCCGCTCCACACCCTCTTCCTCTAAATGAATAATCTTAAAAAAAAAAAAAAAGACTATTGACAAAGACGTGTATACCAGCAAAACTATGCTTTAAAAATGAAGAAGACTGATGCCACCAAAAATGTCAGAGTAGGCAGCTCCAAATGCCCATCCCTCCAGAGAAACATTGAAAACACAAATAGAAACTGTTAGAACCTATTCTTGTCAGACTTCTGGGAAATAGGAGTTTAGAGCACACAAGCAAATGAAGAATCAAGGAAAAGGGAATCTGAAAAACAATAAAAAAGCTTAATGATATTTTTATTTACTCTTGCCCCACCCTTTCCCTAGCTCATGAAGATGGCAGCCCATGTTCTTCGTATGGGACCCTGGTCCCTGGTTCCAGAGGGAACAGAGCAGTCCTTATTCACAAAGAATTGTCTCTCTGTTCTAACTTGTCCAAGGGCTACCTGAAGCATTTGTCTTTGTTATGCCTAACTTGGAAATCACCATGGGCAGAAAAGTAGTGGGCATTCCTAGAAAACATAAGGTGAATGGACAACCTGTAGCCATCTGGGGGAAAAGATTATGACTGAGGGGTACAACAGAGCACTAAAAGCCCAAGGAAAAAGATTCTGTGGAAAATCAGTGTACTCAAAGTTACCCATGTATACTGAGAAATTGAGAAAGGCTATGTGCACGCCTAAGGCAGGAAACAGGCTCAGAAAAGGCCTGAGAAGATCCCAAGATTTTGGTTTTGGCTGATCTCTAGGCTCAGTGAAGGCCAGAAGTGAAGGCTGAGGCCTGATTAAGCACTGAGGGGATATTCCAGCATAAAGCCCATCTGCAAAGACTGCAAAAGGATTTTTTTCCTTTGTCTTGAGTGGTTTTCCCTTTCACTTTTCCCTCCCCCTTTTCCTCTCTCTCTTTCGGCTCCAGGCATTCAAGGAAATCACTGTCAAACACTAGCTGAACACAAACTAAAAGAACAGATACTTCAGAAACTATACATGAGAAAAAAATACACTTTACAAAATAGTTTTAAAAAGGTCTAAATACATTAACAGTTACAGCTTATGGCAAGCAATAAATACAAGAAGAGTGGGAAGAATCTGATTTCCAGAGAGCCACGTTATAATATTTTAAATGTCCAGATTCAAAATTACAAATGATGCAAAAAACCCTTAGAAAGTATGGCCCATTCATAGAAAAAAATTAACAGAAATTGTCCCTACGAAAGTACTGACTTTGCTTTTACTAGATGAAGACTTTAAATCAACAGTCTTAAATATGTTCAAAGAGCTAAAACAAAAACAAAAACAAGACAAAAAACTAAGGACAAAGAACTAAAGGAAACCAGGAGAACAAGTCTCAAAACCTAAACTATATCAGTAAAGAGACAAAATTATAAAATAGTACCAAATAGAAATTCTGGAACTGAAAAGTACAATATCTGAAATAAACAAAAACAAAAACAAAAACAACCGAATAGATGGTTTTAATAACAGATCTGAGCAGGCGCAAGAATAAGCAAATTTGAAGACAGGTCAACTTAAATTCCCCATTCTGAGAAGAACAAAAAAAGAATAAAGAAAAATGAACAGAGCCTAAGCAACCTGTGGGTACCAACATATGCATAATGGGACTCCCAGATAGAGAAGACAGAAAGCAAGGGAACAAAAGAATATATAAAGAATTAATGGCCAATTGGTCAATTATACCTCAATACAAATAGAAAAAAGTGATCACAAAAAGAACCACACACGCACAAATATTAAGGGCTAACAACTCCCCAAACTTGATTAAAGACATGAGTCTACACATTTAAAAGTTCAACAGGCTCCAAGAAAGATAAAAGCAAAGAGATCCATACTGAGCCACACTATAATCGAACTGACAAAAGGCAGAGAGAGAGAATCTTGAAAGCAGCAAGAGAAAAGCAACTCATCCTGTAGAGGGATCCTACATCATCCCTCTACAACAGATTTCTCATCAGAAACCATGGAGGCCAGAAGGGACAGCAATGATATTTCTGCAGTGCTAAAAGGAAAAAAACAAAAGCAAAAAACAAACCCAAAAACTACCTACAAAGAACTCTACATCTGGGAACACTATTCTTTAAAAATGAAGGAGAAATTAAGACATTCCTGATAAATAAAAACCGAGGGAGTTTTGTTAGAAGACTTGCTTTACAAGAGAAATGCAAAAAGGAATCCTTCAATCGAAACTGAGGGGCACTAGATGGTAACTCAAAGCCATATGAAGGAATAACTCAGAAAAGATTAACTATATACGAAGGTATGAATGTAAGTTATTATTGTATTTTTGCAACTCCTCTTTTTATTTCCTACATAATTTAAGAGACAAATGGATAAAAATAATAATAAGTCCGTGTCAATGGGCATATAAGAATATAATTGTATATAAGAATGTAATCTGTGATAACAACATATAGGGGAGTGGAGCTATGGAAGAGCAAAGTTTGTATGACACTGAAGCTGAGTTTGTATTCAAAGTAGATTGTTATAAATTTGGGATGTTAGTTGGAATCCACCTGGTACCAGTAAAAAAATTTTAACATAACACAAAACGAAGTAAGAAGAGAATCATGATAGTACACTATGAGGTACCAAACACAAAGGAAGACAAATAATGGATGAAATGAAGAACAAAAGAGGTATAAGACAAACAACATAAATCTCAAACTGGCAGAAATAAGCTATTCCTTTCCAGCAATCACTTTAAATATAAATGAAGTAAACTCTCCAATCAAAATGCAGAGACTGACAGAATGGACTAAAAAACAGGATCCAACTATATACTGTCTACAAAAGATTCACTTCTTTTTTTTTTTTAAGATTTTATTTATTTATTTGACAGAGATAGAGACAGCCAGCGAGAGAGGGAACACAAGCAGGGGGAGTGGGAGAGGAAGAAGCAGGCTCATAGCGGAGGAGCCTGATGTGGGGCTCGATCCCATAACGCCGGGATCACGCCCTGAGCCGAAGGCAGACACTTAACTGCTGTGCAACCCAGGCGCCCCTACAAAAGATTCACTTCTGATTCAAAGATGCAAACAGACTGAAAATAAAAGGATGAAAAATGATTTTCCATACAGGTAGTAACCAAGAGAGAGCTGGAATGGACATATTATGTCAGATGAAATACACTTTAGGACAAAAACTCTTACAAGAGACAAAGAAGGCTATTATAAACTGGAAAAAGAGTCAATCCATCACGAAGATATAATAATTATAAACATATATATACTTTGCACCAGAGCCACAACATATAGGAAGCAAAAACCAACATAACGAAATAGAGAAATAGACAATTCTTCAATGTAGTTGAGGACTTCAATGTCCCACTTTTGATAATGTATCAAACTAGACAAAAGACCAATAAAGAAATACAGGACTTGAGCAAAATGTAAAACAAATATAGAATATTCCGCTCAACGACATCAGAGTACACATTCTTCTTAAGTGTACATGAAACATTCTTCAGGATAGATCACAGGTTACACCACAAAACAAATCTCAATAAACTTTAAAAGACTGAAGTCATACAAGTATCTTCTCCAACTACAACAGTATGCAGTTAGAAATCAATAACAGAAGAAAAAACACAGATGAATGAAAACAAATACACGACATGCTAATACAACACATGGAGATTCAGTGAAAACAGTGCTCAGATGGAAATTTATAGCAGTAAAAACCTACATTAAAAAAGAACAAAGATCAGGACGCCTGGGTGGCTCAGTCGAGTAAATGTCTGCCTTTGGCTCAGGTCATGATCTGGGGGTCCTAGGATCAAGCCCTGCATCGGGCTCCCTGCTCAGCTGGGGGTCTGCTTCTCTCTCTTCTCCCCTGCCCCACCCCCACTTGTGCTCTCTCTCACTGTCTCTCTCTAATAAATAAATAAATAAATAAATAAAATCTTAAAAAAAAAAAAGATCTCACATTAGTAACTTTTAAATCAGTAACTTTATACCTTAAGGAACTGGAAAAAGAAGGGTAAACTAAACCAGTGCTAGCAGAAAGAAGGAAAAAATAAAAGGAGAGAGTATATGAAATAGAAAATAGACAACAGAGAGCACCAGTGAAACCAAAAGTTGGTTCTCTGAAAAGACCAACAAAACTGTTCTTTAGCTGGAATGACAAAGGAAAAAACAGCAGAGGAAGCCTTCTGACTGTACCCAACTGAGATTACCAGTTAAGCACTTTTAAAGATCATTCTGATAGGAATCTTCTAAATAAACCTATAAACTTGATGGCATCACTCTGGGCCTGAGGACAGTTACCAGGGGTAACAGATAAAGTCTGGAGCAGGAGTAGGAAGACCTGTATTACAGCCCTACTGCTGGTAACCAACTGGCTGTGTGTCGCTGGTGAAGTCATTTAACTTTCTGAATATTCCCTTCCCAATCTATAAAACTGGATGGAGGGTGGAGTTGGATTATATGTTAAGGCTTCTTCTAGATGTAAGATTACCATGATCTTATATAAGAAAATTAACATTTAAAATGGTTGCCCAATTTACTCAAAGCTTTTAAATCAGTGTATGGACTAATTTTAATCTAACAGAACAAAGTCTAGGACATGCTCTCACGTAGCATGCGGTAGGCTCATAATAAGAACACACTTCATGTAATTTAATTTATACTAACTGTTAACCTCTACCATCTTATAAATAACATTAATGTAGAACCAAATCCCAGTCTCTTTTAGGAAGTGACCAAAATTACAGACAAAGTGGCCCCCATCCCATGTATACCCACCTTTCACTTTCATTGTTGCCCAGAAATGTTCCAAACTGTGAGGCATATGCGTGCTCAAAGAGCATGATGAGGAAATTCTCATTAAATTCAAAAGAACAAGGAAACTGACGAAGTATCTGCCACACACAGTCCAAGAAGAGAAGAAATACAGGCGACTCCCACTTCTGCTTACTATTACAATAGGCTGACTGTGCGCAGCGCTGTTGGAACGGGTGGCCAGCCTAAGACAGAAGATAGAAATGTGACAGTTATAGCCTAGTAAGAGCACATTATAGCACATTCTATTAACATTATTTCACACAGTTGCAACAAAACTCTTATTAAATGGAACATCATATAATTTGGATGGCTGCTGTTCAATGATTTCTTGATTTAAAACAATTTTCAGCAACTAAGGAAAAAAACATGACTTCCAAATATTTAACAAGGCTATGCAGTTAAGGCATAACAATAAGAACTGCAATTATCCTTGGTGAACTCTATAAAATACAATTTTCTAGGTCTCTGTAATTTGTAGCAAAGTCAAAGAATATGAGGTCTTTAGGTACCAAAAAACCACAGCTACCACCTTTTATCTATCCAAAGCATTGCAGATTATTATAAGTTGCACAAGCCTCATCACTAATGGAAATAAATATGGGGCTCTCATACACAAACTTTATAAGGTCACTCCTGATATTAAATTTGTAATTACATATGGAAAAAAGTTATTGTCATGAAGAAATCTTTATGCATACTTTTATATTGCAGATAAAACTGTCCCTAGTTCCCCTCTTCTCTCGAAAAGAACTGGAAGAGTCTGACCTCTACTGACTAAAGGATATTTAAGAATCACTTGGGTCTCTGGCACACCCAGAACCCGATTACTGAACTTACCCCAATTCACACCCTTCTAGGGATTTCACACACTTGCTTTAGCTTTGGGTCCTTATACTACCTTACCTGACCAAGAAAATGTCATGAACATTTTCCACTGGCTAATGGTATTTTGATACTCATTAAAATGGTAATATATAAGTAAATAAATCACATTCATTTATTTGTTTGCTATGCATCATGAGGAATGTCGCTGAAGAGATTTTTACCAAATATCTGGGACGGTCTGACTTGAACAGGGATACAGGTTAGTCGTCAGGCAGGGTAGACAGACATGGTAATGTAACAGCATTAACACATAATAAATCTGAATTTTAACTAGAAGGGCCAGAAATGATTTTTCTCCAGAGATAATTCTACTTTCAAGATATATCTAAACATTTGTTCTTAATCACAATTATTTACTAAGTTACACAGTATATACACATTTATAAGTTAACTTCTGACTTGGAGGATTTCAATCTATTTTATGAGGCCTTCCTTTCAGTTGTCATTCAGCATTATGTAATAGCACTGCATTATGTCCTAGGGATAAAAGAGAAATTGGGCATGGTTCCCTGACCTCAAAGGAGTCACTTTATTTGGGTCTGGTTTAGGGAACAAGGCCTGAAGACAATGGATGGATTTTTAGCTGTGAAGAAGGTTAAGGTCCCAGAGAACAGCGACATTTAGCTATATCTTAAAGCATGAGAAGGATTTCACCTGGCGCGGCAAGAGGAGAGGGTGGAGCCTGATGAGCAAAAGGCAGAAAGTGCTAAAGGCTGTGCCTTACAATAACAAGTCCTCACGCCCCCTTCCTGCCTTGTGTTTTTTATCTCTAGACTGTTTTACATTCTTTGTTATTTCCCCTGTGGGTAACAAAGTACAATTAATGAGTTTGTTAAGGGAATGAAATGCCAAATGAGCAAAATAAGTAAGGAGAGGCACAAAAATTGAGAGCCAGTGAAGATCATAAACGTTTCCTGTGAGGAGGACAGATTAACTGCTCCCAGAAAATTAAACATACAATTTAAGCATTTTAATCAATCAAAATTTCATACATTCTCTCCACTCCTGCAAACTGGCATCACATCAATTATTAGCAGTTCCTGTGCACACCAAGCAGCTTTTCTCACCTGCAGCCACTCTCTTTCTATCAGGGCCTCAAAACCACGGATGGTCCTGCTTCTGGGTTCCAAGATGATCTGGGCCAGGGAGGTAACCTGAAGTGTGGAATCAGTTCCCTCTGTTCCATGAATCAATATGGATGCCCCTTCCCTGATAGGAAAATCCAGAGTACAAATGGGATACCCCCAACACGGTCAACCAACTCTGTTACAACAAACATTTATTGAGTACAGTATTTCAAACTCATGCATTCTGCTCCGTCCAGTAGGGTTTAGAGTTGAAATAAGGCACACGAAGAGAGCTTCTCTTAGGAAACAAAACAAAACAAAACAAAACAAAACTATGAGTTCCAAATTTCACATGGCAAGAACCTCTTTAAGTTACAACAACCTTCGCAAAACATTTTAGTTCAATTTTTTCTCCTTTAACAAAATCCCAAAGCAGTCCTTATCACTTAGTTTTCCTGCCTTAATAGTTGATTAAAGCCTTTCTCATCAAACCTAGAAACATACACTTTAAGTTATTTTTCTGTATCTCTCTGACCTTGAGTCTACCTTTTCACCATTAGCAGACTATAAGGACGCCTTTTTAACTGTAATGTAATAGAACTAGGAAACAAGACATGAACCCCTCTTTCAGAAACATGAAAACAAGAAGAAACATTAAAAAAAAACCCCAAAAACAAAAAACAAGCATCAAACTGTCAATCTAGAAAGTCAGTGGCAATGATACTACTATACCATGATACTTAGGAGGAATCTAGGACCCCATTATTCTAAAGACCGTGGAAAGAAACACCAAAAACTAAATTAAGTACATCTCCCCTCCCCTTCTTCCAACTCTCATATTGAAATGACAACGAAGAATTTTTTAAGAAAAAGGAAAATAACCTCACCACTTTCCCATAAGAAATTCAAGTTTAGTGACTACTATTAATTCTTTTCCCATGTACTTATATCCTTTATGCAGCTTTAACAAAAGGTAATTCCTTATTATTTCTGCTTTTATTACAAACATTTTCCCGTGTTTCCATCTCACCTCTAGGAGTACTGTATTAATGGTTATATGATATGCTATTAGATTCTATTAGATGGTCAACATTTACTCGAGTGTCTGAGTTATTTAGGTCATTGCCAATTTCTGTTACACAGTACTTAGCTCTTTGTCTTTTGTGGATTTGAGAGTTCTTAATTTGAAAATAAGACTCCCTGTCATTCACCTATGGTTAGGTTAACAACCTCATTCTTAGGATGAAATCTCATGGCTAGATAGAAGGGTATGAGCAAATATTTTAAGGCTTCTGATGTATACACTGAATTGATATATCTTGGTTAATCTGTGGTATATTTTACATTTAATTCAATTCATTTAAGGTCCATTTTTACATTTTGAGCAATTAATTACACAGGCAGATTTTTATGTAGGTATAAATCATAAGTCAGTATATCTCAGGAGAGGGAACCCAAACATGACAAAATAAACCAAAACCTTCAACTCTTATAAGAATGTGGAAGTCCCTGTTTGTTTCCGGTGGCCGGCTGAGTCTAGACAAAGGTGGAGCTAAATACCACTCTGCACCTCGGGTTGCCTTGACCTGCAGCACCCCATTATTATGGCTGCAAACTCAGACAACATGGTGGTAAGTGTTCATTATCATTTACAGTGCATAAGAAAACAGCAGCCGCTGTATTCACCATGCAAGGGGAAATCTTAACTTAGGTTAAAAAGAAACAAAACCTTTCATATGAACATCTCATTCCATAATATTGATTTCTCTGTCACAGAACCTCTTCTTTAACTTACATATCCCGTAACGCCTAAAACAAAGAACAGTGACAGCCTGTGAATCCCAATGCCAAGAATCTCCACCCCTTACTGGTTTTGTCATTAACGCACCACATAATCTTAAGCAACCTGTTCTCTATGATCAATTTCTCAATAACCATAAAAACATTACACACATATTTCCTTAGTTTGGAAGCATCAATAAAACAAATTATAGTCTCAAGGAAAAGTGCCATCCAAATATGTGGTGGTGATACTTATACCTATTGTTTCAGAGGCATTCCCTTCTTACAAAGGGCATTCTAAGCTTCTGCAACAACTTATACCAATGCTTCTGCCTCTGTGTCCAAGTCTTCTGTCTCAGGTCTCAAGGATTAGCAACCTTTAACTGAGTGAGTAAACTAAAATCACTTCACATACTTCACATCACTGCCCTCAGGTTTGCTCAATTTGAGATCGTGATATAACTATACATATCAAGTAGCTTGTAATAAGATACCTGAGAAATTAGAATCATTTTACTGTGTAACAGAATTACATGTTTCTTTTCACTGATATTTCAAAGGAAAGAAGGCAGGTTTGGCCTTCTGAGAGCAAATAAGAAATCTTTTTTTCATTCTTTTTCATGGTTTAAGAAAAGGAAAATTGGTAGATTCACAATTCAAGGATTTTATAGAAAAAAAAAAACAGTTCCTTTAGTACTTAAAAAATATTTGTGTCTTTGAAGATGTGTGTACGTATGTGGCTCATTAATCATCAATTAAATACCAGACTCTATGCTCATAATTCATCAATAACTGAATGGCAATGACTCCCTTACGTAGTAATTTCTACAATGATCTGAACAGAAGGTACAAACTAGGTGCAAACTTTACCACAGTATATAAGCATAGTCTGGATAAAAGCAAAGTCTAGTTAGCAGTACGTGTCCCAATCTGGAACACTGAAACACACTTTACCTGTCAATACACTGAGCTGCTAGACAAGCAGTTGTAAGAATCTCTTTGATGTGAGTCAGCCAGTTCGAAGCCTCCAATCTACCGAGCCACCGGTCCATGTTATGTGTTTGGTCATTACAAGCTTCCACGAGTTTGATTAAGCTCTCCTGAAGAATGGGATACCTTTAAAAACAAGAAAAAGTAAAAAAGAAAATAGAAAATACAATGATGAAGGAGAAACCAAACCAAAACCCCAACCTCCACTATATCTAAGAGGCAACGTAGTTCAAAATAGTATAAAAATATTTACCTTGCTATACAGTGACTTGATAATTAAACACTGAAAATCTAATATTTAAACATGGCTGCAAAGCAGCTTAAAATGCCTGTCACGGTAAATCATTCCTCAGATGAACAGATTAAACCAGTTCACATAACTGAATTATCTGACTAGGGAGTGGGCCAGAACACTGCATTTTGTGACAAGTCACGAGGTCACACCACTGGGATATCTGCAATCCTGTTCCCATAGATCGAACAGTAGACACCGGGTACCTTCAGCAGGGGTGGCCAAGGCCGGCTCAGACCCCATTGTTTTATTAGCTCCAACCCCCACCCACCCACCCATCCAGAAGCTCTTATAAACCTCTCACTGCAGGCATAAACAAAAGATCTAGGTGGAGGAAATAGGCTGTGAGAACAGGGGGGGGGCGGGGGAAAGGAAGTCTCTAGTCTTGTGACTTAGGAAAATATACTTATCTGTAGCGTATCTATCTGTTCACTAAATGTGGTGACCAGTGACCTACAAGCAGAGGACCAGACCTTGTGGTGATGAAATTAAAAGTCACTTTTGGGTATCCAGGATGAAGTTTCCTGCTTATCTTATAAAACATGAGAGGATACCCAGCCAATTTCTGGCTTTAAGTTAATGGGTAGGTTCATTTGAGAACTTGTGATCTTTGAACATCTAAGGGCTCACTCACTAATTCACTTCAAATAAGAGTCCATTCCTGTCTCCAGAGTCTTTTACCTCTCAATGGACTTGTGAAGCCGCCTCCACTGGGGATAATGAGCTTCTTGTTCAAAGCCACCGCCTTTGGCTCTAGCTTGCTGAGCGACATTTAGAGATCGGGTGTCAATGATGTAGCCTCGTTTGCCTGCCCTGAGGGTAGCATTGATGAGCTTTTCATCTTCTTTGCACCTTCTCCCATTTGTGCCCGTGAGGGGCTGACCACTTCGCATGATCACCTAGAAGCACAATGCAGATAAAAATTGAAGAGCAGCTGCTTTGAAAGTTTCTGAAAACAGCAATGAATTAGCTAGATTAAGAGTATCTCAAAAATAATCGTGTGACACTTTGAAGATGAATTTGATCCTGAAAAAAAGAAAAATAGTTCATAACTGTAAAACAAAAATAAGCCCTGCACTTTAACAGTTTTATTTTTCCTACTATCTCAAAATACTTCCACGTAATACATTGTATTTGCTGAAGAGACCAAATATTACAATTCATTTAGTCAGTACATTGTTTACTGGACAGGGTCTTGTAATAGAACAATAAGGGCCTATGTGCTGGTAAACTTCTACTTCAACTACATAAACAGGGCTGGCAGGTGTTATCAAGAATTACAGGGGCGTCTGGGTGGCTCAGTTGGTTAAGTGTCTGCTTTTGGCTCAGGTCATGATCCCGGGGTCCTGGAATCGAGTCCTGCTTCGGGCTCCTTGCTCAGCAGGGAGCCTGCTTGTCCCTCTGCCTGCCACTTCCCCTGCTTGTGCTCTCTCTTTCTCTGACAAATAGAAAGATACCTTTAAAAAACAAGAAAAAGTAAAAAAGAAAATAGAAAATACAATGATGAAGGAGGCTGGGTAGCTCAGTCAGTTAAGTGTCTGACTCTTGGTTTCGGCTCAGGTGGTGATCTCAGTGTCTTGAGAGGGAGCCTCACGTCAGGCTCCACGCTCCGTGGGGAGTACGCCTGAGATTCTCTCCCTCCCCTCAAATAAATAAATCTTTTTTAAAAAAAAGGAATTATAGGGGCGCCTGGGTGGCGCAGTCGTTAAGCATCTGCCTTCGGCTCAGGGCATGATCCCAGCGTTCTGGGATCGAGCCCCACATCAGGCTCCTCCGCTAGGAGCCTGCTTCTTCCTCTCCCACTCCCCCTGCTTGTGTTCCCTCTCTCGCTGGCTGTCTCTGTCAAATAAATAAATAAAATCTTAAAAAAAAAAAAAAGAATTATAAAGAGAAAAGGGACCAATGGTAAGATAAGAAAGTTTATGCACTATTCTTCTTCTTGTGGGAATCATTTTTAATATCTTGAAAGCTGTTTTTCTGTTACTTATTCTCCTATGGACCTCTTTCATCCTTTTCAGTATTTCAAGACTTAGAAACTTGTTTCCAAAGACCATCAACTATATATTTTGAAAGGTTTGATTTTGGGGGCGCCTAGGTGGCTCAGTCATTAAGCGTCTGCCTTCAGCTCAGGGTGTGATCCTGGAAACCTGGGATTGAGCCCCGCATTGGGCTCCCTACTCCGCTGGGACCCTGCTTCTTCCTCTCCCACTCCCCCTGCTTGTGTTCCCTCTCTCACTGGCTGCTGTCTGTCAAATAAATAAATAAAATTAAAAAAAAAAAAAGAAACGTTTGATTTTGAAACTTTTCTCAAGAAATTGGTATTATACTGGTCTCTTCCTTGGTGAACTTTAGTTATTTCCATTTCACCCCATAATATATGCTGTTATCTTAACTACCTTGAAATTTAACATGATGAAGAAAAGTCATCCAGAAGATGACAACAGCTTACTGCCAGACCGCGCTAACCATGTAAATGGTCACATAATATATTTAATATCAGTTTTTAAAATTCTTTGTAATGAACCCTGATTAACAGAAATACTACTGAGCAAACAGGATGACCTGATGTCAAAGCAGCAAATCTTTAGAAATCTTTTTATCCTAAATATCCATACTTGACTTATTATGCAGGGAAAAAAGAGAAATGTAATATGACTATAAATTATCCACTAATTTACTATTGGTTTCAAAATGAGAAGCAGAGTTATTGACTGAGAAAATAAGAGAACAGAAACAGATTTAGAAAATATTTAGGGGGCAGTTAGGTGGCTGAGACGGTTGGGCGTCCAACTCTTGATTTCAGCTCAGGTCATGATCTTAGGGTCATGGGATGGAGCCCCAAGTTGGGCTCCTTGCTCTTGCTTAGGATTCCCTCTCCCTCTGCTCTACTCCACCCCCACCCTCAACTTGTGTACTCTCTCAAAAAAAAAATTTTTTTTTAGGAAACATACATACAGCAAATGCTTGCCTATTCAATTACTGACTCCTGGGTTTACTAAAGTTGTAACAATAACATGTGTCACTCTTCTCCCTTTTGAAAATAAAAATGTCTGCTCAATTAACCTTTTATGGGGAAATTTCATAAAGATAATTAAAATAAAGTATCCTACCATTATTCCGGTTGGAGAAATTTATTTTTCTACTGAACACTATTATTTTAAGTGTCAAATGAACATTAGCTCCCTTTGTACTGAGTCCTGAAGATAAGCCTATCTGGCCTTTCTAATTTTGAGCAACATTATGAAAAGAATTCAAAATCATATCCTAATCACAAAACATACTACTCCTGATTCCCTAAAGTTTAAAAGAAGGAAGTCTTAGCACGAGAGACTAGTCACATCTATGAACAAGTACACAGACAAGGGAATATTTCTAAGAAAAGATCCATAAACTAAGGCTTTCCGTGGATCAAGCAGCAGTACCATACACTTACCATTCCATTTTTTTTGTGATAATAGCTGAGTACCGGGAAGCGCCCTCCGTGTCGAAATGTAGCTACCTTTCGAAGAGCTTCATCATCAATGGGTTTGGGAACTATGACAATTGGCGGGTAAGAAGGGCAGACAGCAAATTCCTTATTGACATAGCTTAACCGCCATTCACTGGTCTGAAAAACACAAAATACTTCAAAGCTAAGCAAGTATCTCAATGTCACAAAATAATCGGAAAATTTTAAAGGACTTAGAGATCAACTTTCATACAATGAAGAAGCCATCTCAGGAATTTAATATACGGATACCTAACCTATACTAGAAGGAGTTCTATTCTTCAGAATCAGCTTTCTGCTCTGCTAGGGACCCTCTGTTCCTAGAAAGTGCTTCCTTCTATTGAGCAAAATGTGGCTTTGTAACTTCCTCTATTGTTTTTACTGTGATTTCAGCACAAGTTCCTATTTCATATGGCATCCTATTAGCTGACATCATCCCATTCATCCTTTTTGGGTACCATTTACTTTTTTTTTTTTGGTACTCTTCAGTATAGCAACAGGAAGACTATTAATACTCTAGATAATGCTTAACCAGAACAGATGAGAATATAGCTACTACATACATCAAACCCGTTGTTCTTTTCTGTTATTTAAAAATAAGGAAAATCGGAGCGCCTGGGTGGCACAGTCGTGAAGCGTCTACCTTCGGCTCAGGGCATGATCCCAGCGTTCTGGGATCAAGCCCCACATCAGGATCCTCCGCTGGCAGCCTGCTTCTCCCTCTCCCACTCCCCCTGCTTGTGTTCCCTCTCTCACTGGCTGTCTCTCTCTGTTGAATAAATAAATAAAATCTTAAAAAATAAAATTAAATTAAATTAAAATTAAAAAAGGAAAATGGAGAAAGACTGGTAATATATTTCTTAAAATAATAATGACATAATTCTAAAAAAAAAGTTATACTTAGGAACCAATGACATAATTTCTAACTCACTACTACACTAAGGACTAAAAGTATACAACATAAAATTACCCAATGACAACTTATTTCAAACATCAAAAATAAAAACCACTTGAAGACTATAAAAGCTTTGTACAGTCAAAAAAATAAAATTACATATACGCAAATTTTGGTATGTTCTAATAAATCAGAGTTGGCCTAACATGCTGGTCATGGGTTGCAGTACCAAGAAGATAAAATCAAAGTATGTTCAACATACTGTAGAAAAAGAGAATTTTTTAAAAAAAAAAACCTTTTACATGATATATTTTTAAATTAAACCATTTTCACTTTTCAGTTATTCTCTTTACCAATTTTAAAGACAGTTTCCAAAAGATTTATTATTTAATAAAAGGAATTCACCTGTTTCCTGCGCACCTCCATCTCGTAATTCCTTTTCCCCAGAGGCAACCATTTTCAACTCTTTTGGCTTTAACTCTGGCATTTACCTCCAAATTTCTAAATAATATGATTATACTGTTATTTCTTGAATTTCACTATTAGGCATCACTTATTGATTTCCTACTCTGGAAAATAGTTTGATCGTCCACTGACCTGCAATGCCACTTTCTGGCATATATTAAGTTTCCATACATAGAGGGCTCTCTATTCTGTCCCACTGGTTTATTTGTAATAAGTCTCACAGCTTTTAGAATAGACCTCATACTTAGTAGGCTAAGTCTCCTTCTCCCTTTTTTTGCTCTTCAAGAGTACCTGGGCTCCTCTCAATCCTCTGCTCCTCTGTGCAACTTTTATCAAATTTCACACTAAAACCCACTGCAGTTTAATAAGATTGCTCTATAGATTCATTTAAAGACAATTACATTTTTATTTATTTATTTTTTAAGATTTTATTTATGTATTTTGACAGAGAGAGACAGCAAGAGAGGGAAAGAACGCAAGCAAGGGGAGTGTGAGAGGGAGAAGCAGGCTTCCTGCCCAGCAGGGAGCCTGATGTGGGGCTCGATCCTAGGACCTGGGATCATGACCTGAGCCGAAGGCAGACACTTAACAGCTGAGCCACCCAGGTGCCCCGACAGTTACATCTGAGCCACCCAGGTGCCCCGACAGTTAAATCTTTAAAATATTCAATCTCCCTGTCCATGAGCATAGTCTCTCACCTTTTTAAAGCTTCTTAATTTTTTCAATAAAGCTGTATAATTCTCTCAATAACAGCCGTGCATATCTTTTCTTTGATATATTCCTAGAAACCTTATGTTTTTGCTGCATTTTCGTTATGTTTTCAAAATTGTGATTGGTGTACAGAAATGCTTACAATCTCAAGCACATAAGCAACAATGACAATCTTGCTTCTTTCATTTCAATCCCTATACCTTTTATTCTTCCTTCTTGTCTTACCGAACAAGGAAGCAACAGTGGTGGTGGGCATCTTGTCTCACTCTTGAACTCAAAGGGAATGATAAAAGATTTGCTGTTTGTTTTTACTTTGGGTAGCTTTATCAGATGTATCAGGTAGCACTTATCAGATCATGTAAATTCCCTTCAAATGCAATTCTGCTAAGAGCTCTTATCAAGAATAGATGTTTAGTTCTAACCGATTGGGTTTTTTCTATTTTACTTTTATTACACCATTTATGTAATTTGTCTTTTCTGACTAGTTTTGTGATATTCTCTTTGCCTTACTATTTAATAGCTGTATTACAACACAACTAAATAAAGATTTCTTTTTTATTGTCTTGCATGGTGTTTGCCGAGACACTCTAAGAGCCTGTGACTTCCGTTCATTCTGGAGAACTCTCGACCATTACCGCTTTGAATCGTGCCTCTCTTTTTTCTCTATTATCTTCTTCCTGAATTCCCATTTAATAAATGTTGGATCTTTTTCCTTTATCATCCATGTATGTATCTAACTTCTCTATCATTTTTCCCACCTTCCTTGTTTCTCTGCTCTGCACTCTGAGCAATTACTTCAGATCTATATTTCAGATCATTAATTCTCTGTTTCTAATCGGCTACTTAAACCTTAAGTTTTTTCTCTTCTTTTTTAATCAACTTTCAGATTTTATTATTTGTATGAAAAATAAACTAGATCCGTTTAGAGTGCATGATTACATATCTTGACAGTTGTATACACCCATGAAACCACCACCACAATCAAGATAATAAACATTTCAATCGTTTCCCACAAAATGCCACGTGTATTTTTGCAATCTTTATCTTCCCCTCCACATCCCAAACTAGGAAGTCATTAATCTGCTTTCAGTCACTTTTGGTGTTTATCTAAAAAAATCTTTGCCTAATCCAAGGTCATAAAAGTTTTCTCCTATGTTGTCTTCAAGAAGTTTTATAGTTTTAGCTCTTATTTCATTCATGTATATGTCTACCCTTATACCAATAGGTATAGCTCTTATTTCATCCAATAGGGTATTAGCTCTTATTTCATCCATGTATAGGTCTTCCTTATACCATACCACATTCTCTTGATTATTGTAGCTTTATATTAAGTTTTAAAATCAAGGAAAGAAAATCATTTATTTTTTTTAAAGTTGTTTTGGCTATTATAGTAACTTTGCATATCCACATAGATTTTACGATAGTTTTGTCAATTTCTATAAAAAACACCTATTGGAATTTTGATGGGATTTGCATTGAATCTATATATCAATTTGGAGATAACTGTCATCTTTTTAAAAAAAATTTTATATAAACATTTGCGTCATCTTGGGATTGATACTTGCCAACTTTTTCCTTCAGAATGGGTCACAATATCTTGGCTCAGTTTTAGATGTATCCTGGACATTGCAAATGTTGTGTTGTGGAAACTCTGCATTCCATTATACTCTTTTGAAGAGAGCTAATGTTTTTTGTTTTAGTAGGCAATTAACTTTGTTAGCTTTAAATTTCGAACTCTGTTAACACCTGTGGTGCAAGGCAGCTCAGCTCTTGGTTCTGACTGATCTCAGTTGGCTCCATGCAAGCACATTCAGGATCAGCCAGAGGTTCAAGGTTGTATACCACAAAGTTCCCCTTCTCTAGCTCTCTGGTTACCCCAACCCATTCACCTGGTTCCTCCCACCAGACAGAAAGTGGGCTTTCAATTGCAATGTTAGCCGTTCCTCAATGCCACAACTATGCTGACCTCAGGACAAAGCCCCCCAAATAGGAATTTCATTCTGCCATTCACTTTCTCTACATTTTGATCCCCTCCAAAATATGCGTTCTGTTCAATTACCAGAGCTTTCAGGTGGTAGTTTTTTTTTTGTTTTATTTATAGTTCGTCACTGATCTCTGCAGAAGTCTTAGATAGGAGCTACTCAATCATAAGCAGAACCTTATCACCTTCTTTATATATAATTTCGAAAGTGGTAGATTGAGGAAGTACAGATATATTGTGTATGAATATTTAATCAAAGTACCTGAAATAATCTTTCATGATATCCTAGAATAAAAGAATGCTTAAAGGGGCGCCTGGGTGGCACAGTGGTTAAGCGTCTGCCTTGGGCTCAGGGCGTGATCCCGGCGTTATGGGATCGAGCCCCACATCAGGCTCCTCCGCTATGAGCCTGCTTCTTCCTCTCCCACTCCCCCTGCTTGTGTTCCCTCTCTCGCTGGCTGTCTCTATCTCTGTCAAATAAATAAATAAAATCTTAAAAAAAAAAAAAAAAGAATGCTTAAAGTAGGAGTAACTCTATAGAGACCAGTTTTGTTCAACACTTTCATTTTGTAGACATGGAAACGGGAGTCCCAAAAAGTGAAGCAGCCAATAACATATCTGGGAACACAAGATATCTTGATAGCTAGTTTTAGTACTGTCCTCTCAATACCACATATCTCTTTTGGACATAATAATGAAGGGGGGACTGGCTAATATTATAATTAAAAAGCTTTTCAGATGGTTAAAAAAAAAAAAAGAAAAAACAAAACCTTACTCAAAGAATATTAAGTGACAGAGGTGTAGCGTGGCAGAGGATTTCTAATGGTATATAGAAGGCTTTACCACCCTTTTGCCCTATCCTGAATAAATACACGCCTACATTCATTCACTCGACAAATATTTACCGTTTGCCTATCATGTGCTAGCAATACAGGAGGAAACAAGAACGACACGGTTCCCGCCCTCCAGCTTATATTCTAGCCCAGGAAAGAGACAACGAATAATGAATAAGAAGTCTTCCACACTGCTGACTCCCTCCTACTTGAAACTGACTCTTCCCTTGGATTTTTCTTCAATTCACCTTCAATCCTTGGCATCCTTTTTACTTTAAATGCTTTCCTTAGGCAATCTCGGTTTCTCCTCATGGTTTCCACAGTGTATTTGCTGATTACCCTCAGTTTTTCATTTTTAACACAGACCTCTCAAATAAGCTCTAGACTACCTCTTGTAGATATTCAATGACAGGTACTGTACAGGCCCTTTGAATTGCCATCCCCCAAACTGAACTTAACTCATTCCCTTTAAACACATTTCTCTTTCTGTTCTTCCCATCTCAGTGGTATCATCCCAGATGTCACTGCCTGTTTTACCTTTCACATCCAGGGAGTGGGTCACCAATGCCTCTTAATTCTACTTTCTGAATCTTTCTGCATTATATCCAACCATCTTCTTTTTATTATGACTGTGGCTTCTTCAAGCAGTTTCTTAGCATTTTGCATCAGAATTGATTTTCTATAACACAAATCTAATAATGTCATTTTCCCTGTGACTTGTGGATACTTTTGTCAGCATTTATTTCATTGTGCTTGATTACTTAAATAACTGTTAGAATTTGAACAAGTAGAAGGAAGGAACCATGCTTTGCCCATCTTAAATTTCCATCATCTAGTAATTGTACCTGAATACCTCAAACGAGGCATTAAAGATGTTCTCATTAAATCTGCGGATTACAGAATTTGCAGGAAAATACCAGAACTTCAAATATACGAATTGCTTAAATAATTAGCTAAACCAAAAAGAAAATGCCTACTAGGAAAAGTATTGAATCTAAATAAAAATTAGTACGTAAATACAATAACAAAAACATAGGGCAGATCCCTTAGTAACACATATGAGAAGATGTATAAATTTTAGTTTATTTCATTAGTAACTTAATTCTCAAAAAAGCTAATGCAACTTTAAGCTGCCTTAAAGTATCAGTAATAGTTCCAATCAATGCCAAGTGTATTATGGGTACCATATTTTAAAAGAATAAATGACAAAACAAACGTCCTGCTGGGAAGAGCAACCAGGACAGTGTGCGGCCCTGAGGTCACCACTACTAGAAAAAGCTGAAGTAAATACTGACATTTAATCTGCAGAAAAGAAAACTTAACGGGGACATAAGAGTTCCTAATTTGAAGAACAGTTCATGGTAGAGGAATAAGATAAACTGAATAACAAGGTAACATCAGAAACATTGGCTCTATGTACAGGGAAACAGAGGTCAGCTCAGAATTAGAGCTGTCCCCAAATGGGACACCACTGTGTTTTTGCAAATTCTCCCACACTAAGATTTCAAGCAGAGGCTAAATGACCACATCATGGATGTTTTTAGCACAGGGGATCTCTGCACAGAATAGGAGACTGATTTGAATATTAACCTATAGAATGTAGACTTAGACTGGTTCACTTATGGCACCTAACTCCAAGATAAGTCACAGGCAGGTCATTTGTACAGACAGTTTTGGGTACCCAAACAAATCACCAGAGATGTCCTGATGTCCACGTGACAGTCCTTCCTGATCACCATGTGACTGCCATTTTCCACCTAGGAAATGATTAAGGATTCCTCTAAGGTACCCTTGGTGGTAGTTGATGACAACAAAAAAGTATCATGCATTTAAGAATGTTTACTATGCAGTTTTTAATGCAATAAAAACACTAAATGTAAGTGTAAATACAGGTAGTTATTCACAAACTACATAGAAATGTCCCACACATAAAAATGTGAACTTCCTGTTCCTTTATCACCTTGCTGACATGGACATCTTTATTCTTTAAATTACATAGTACCCTGGTCTCTACTTCTTGACCCCCCCCCTCACTGGGGCCCATTTATATAGGTGTGATGGAAGAAGAATGAAGTAAAATTGTGAAGAATGAGAAAGAAAACCTGGTTCTAGTAACCTGGTCTTAATAACCCAAATTATAAAAACACAAAAATTATCCTACAGAAACAAATATGATCTATGTTTCTCTAATGCTGTCTTAGGCACACAGTGGGTTCAACAGACTTTTTTGGGATGGCTCAGAACCTAATTACTACATATAAAGTTGTTTCTATGGAGACGCTTTTAAAACAATCAACAATGAACTCAAAACAGGTCAGGACTATCTTTATCAAGATCTTTTCAAAATTTAAAAGAGTAACATCTGGAATACAGCTGAAATCCACTAGAAGAAAAATCCCTTGAGCCACAGCATTGAAAACGAATTGTGCAAATCTCTGAATGGCAGAAGCTACAGTATTAACAGCTAACAGAAATTTCTTTCAGGCATGGATAAGCCAACAACACCTTATTAGTCATCAGAAGGAAGTGATCATTTAACAAGTAAGGTATGGGGTTATTTCTCGATACACTCAGTGTCTCAAATGTTACTCACAGCTGAAGAGTAGAGTTCAAACTCTTGCTCAGGGAGGAAAGAATGCCAGCCATCTTCTACCACTTCAAACATGGGCCGGTAAAAGAAAGGGTACATCAGAGTGATAGAGTCCAGGGTAGACAATGCCTAGGGCATAAAAAAGAAACAAAAGAAAGAAAAAGGAACATACCACAATTTGAAATACTTTCTAACTGCCAAATTGGTATTAAATAAATATGGTCTAATAATGATGCACATTCAATATGTTTCTCTAACGTTGTATTTACCACTAGATACAATTACAGCTTCTTGAAGCTTATTTCCATGCTTTCAGCATCTAACAAGGTACCTGGCACATAGCTTATACTAAATTAACATTTGCTGAATGAACAAAAGAACAAAAAAAGTATGCACACCTATTCTTGAAGAAAAATTAAATAACTCCTTTTGACACCACTTAACAAAGCCTAATAAAAAGGTCCAAATATTTCTGGGGATCAGAAAACAAACAGGTTCTGGTTAGAAAGCAAGGTCTTGGCTCAATTTCAATTATCGACTATATCAACGTATGTACATTATTTAAAATCAGTGTCTGTTAGTAACCATAAATAAGGGTGTTACAGCTTGGTAGCCAGGTATCGTATTACCTTTATGCTACAATGACCCATTCTCAAGTTGGGGCAATAACTCTGTGGTCCCCAAATGAGCCTATAATCATCTGGAACACTTGAATTCTGGATAACAACACCAGGAAAACCTGACTAAAAGGGAGGAACAGACAGATGAACATCCTCCATCACTGGGCAGTTTCAACCTTCTGACAGGGGAATTATAAAAACCACTTCTATGGCTAGGAAAAAAGGTACCAAAATCAATTAGCATAATTCAAATTTCAGTAATCATGGAGACACTCACCTGGAGGAGGGCGGGAGCCCAACATCATGCTAGTTCCCCAAAACTCTCAGAATAAAGCTACCCCTTTCTAGATCACAGAAGGACCAAGCTCGCAAAAGAATGGGCCCAAGACTTATTTAAAAAACAGATTAGATATGTAGTTTAGCAGTTTAACAAAAACATCTTCATCCAAAGCTATTCTTCCATCTGTCCATAAATCATGACACCTTTCCCCCAGAGCTCATAAAGCAGAAAATATGGAGATGCATGGCTGTATAATCCATTATCCACTTCTATATAGTCTTTGGCTGCCAATCACACTAAACAGAAGCAGAATGGCCAATGTCCACATCTGACCTAGGCCCGAGCTGTCACTGTTCAGTACAAACATTATTTTACTTAATTGGTTCACTTTTTTTTATTGGTTTATTTTTAAGATATTCTTCGCAGTATTTAAAATTTTTTTCATCTTTACTGAGGTAAAATTGACAAATAAAACTAAGATATTTCAAGTGATGATTTGAAACATTGTGAAAGGACGCCCCAGGGAGTTAATTAACACATCCATCACCTCACATGTTTGCCTTTTGTTGAAAACATTTAAGCTCTACTCTCTTAGAAAATTTCTATTATACAATATTACAGTGTTATCAACTATGGTTACCATGTTTTACATTAGATCCTAAGACTTTATTCATCGTATAACTGCAAGTTTGTAACTTCTGCCAACCTCTCCCTATCTCCCTCAGCCCCCAGCAACCACTTTTCCACTCTGTTTCTCTAAGTTTTGTTTTTGGTTTTTAGGATTCCACATATAAGCAGTAACATGCCATATTTGTCTTTCTCTGGTTTATTTCACTTAGCATAATGCCCTCCAGTTTCACCCTGTTGTCACAAATATCAGGATTACTGTTTTTAAAGGCTGAATAATATTCCATTGTATGTACAGATAAACATCACATTTTCTTTATCCATTCATCTGTTGACAGATACTTAGGCTATTTCCACATTTTGACTATTATGAGTAATGCTGCAATGATCATGGAAGTAAAGATAGCTCTTTGAGATGATTTTGTTTTCTTTGGATATATATCCAGAAATGGGACTGCTGGGTCATACGGCAGTTCCATTTTTAATTTCTTGAGGAACCTCCATACTGTTTTCCATAGTGCCTGGTACAACCACGATTTTAAATGCAAGTTAGCAGCCACTTTAGCAGGTAATAAGCACTCATATTCTGACTTGTGATCACATACTATGTCACTAGAGACAGGAGTTTTCCTTTAAACACACTGATGCTGAAAG
Organism: Ursus americanus; assembly: GCF_024610735.1. Lineage (NCBI taxonomy): Eukaryota > Metazoa > Chordata > Mammalia > Carnivora > Ursidae > Ursus > Ursus americanus. The sequence goes on from NC_142139.1 coordinate 61,976,983, forward strand.
AACTGAAAACATTTTAATTCCAAAAGACAGTGGAAACTACATTGAAAAAAGCTTCATCAGACTTTCTGCTACATTTTAGAAAACTGAGCACTTGCCAGTTATTCTTCCAAAGGGATTCTATTTGTGGCAGCAGAATATATTAGGGTATGTGGATTCTTGATTAGAAAGAATAGCTCAACTGTTTTATATAAGAAATTCACTTACTATTCCCAAGTTATGTCAAGATGTACAGCTGAAGTGGGGAAGGAACTGGACACCAGGAAAAGGCAAGAGGCCAAGTTCACGATGTATATTTACTATGTTGTAAAACAATCAGTAGAGCATTTGCTTCCTAAGGTCAAGGGTTTCCATATATTCAGTTTCTAAAGTACTTTAGGTACTATATACGGCCAAATAAACAACTGATTGGTGTCAGATGCTAACGAAACAAAGCAAATGCAATCAGAACGTGGGTAACAGGTTTTGCCCTATATTTCCTTTACTGTTATCCCTCACCGTATGCAACTTCACTAACACCCACCAACCAGCTATCTTGTAAGTTATAAAAGGGCTAAGAAAAAAAATGCAGACTGTTCAGTGAAAATCCAAACCCACAACTGGAAAAACAAAAACAAACCCATGATCAAATGAAATGGGTCAGTAGCATTCCCCTGCCCAAAGAGCAGGACACTGTTTCAATTGAACAGCCTAGAAACCACAGTGCATTTCTTAGCCATGCTAGCAAATTTGGCCAAATCAACGTTACTACATCACTTCCAAATGACAAGATATGTAAGACAAATAGTTCAACTCATCTTCTCATTTCCTCTAAGTAAAATTTAGCAAAGGCAGAAAGTAAACCAGTTCTATGCCATTTTTCTCATCACAACAGTTGTTTTGTTTCTCTTTCTTGTTTAAAAACCAAACAAGATCCTAATTACAGATTTTTAAACCTTTCTGCCTCCTCTTAATGGTTAAGCCAATAGCATTTGTTTTGGATACAAAGACCAGATTAGTCACTCAAAGACCAACGAAAAAAAATCAATGTGTCTATAATTATCTAGATAATACTATAAACATAAAGTTAATTACTATAATTTAGTGGCAATGATTTAAAACAAAGCAATTTAAAATTTGAGTATAAATCAAAATAGTTTGGTTGAGTGAGGAAGAAAATGGTGTGAGCGCCTCGATTTAAATATTAAATTATCCAAGTAAAATGTCTATTATTTGTAATCTGAACAGATATTCAATATCGTTGATACAAATATAAAACACCCCCGTCTTTTTTTTTTTTTTTTAGTTCTTATCTCCACTTTATTTATTTTTTTTTATAATGATTTTTTATTATATTATGTTAGTCACCATACAGTACATCCCCGGTTTCCGATGTAAGGCTCGATGGTTCATTAGTTGTGTATAACACCCAGTGCACCATGCAATACGTGCCCTCCTTACTACCCACCGCCGGCCTATCCCATTCCCCCACCCCCCTCCCCTCTGTAGCCCTCAGTTTGTTTCTCATAGTCCATAGTCTCTCATGTTTCATTCCCCCTTCTGATTACCCCCCCTTTCTTTATCCCTTTCTTCCCCTACTGATCATTCTAGTTCTTATGTTCCATAGATGAGAGAAATCATATGATAGTTGTCTTTCTCTGCTTGACTTATTTCACTTAGCATTATCTCCTCCAGTGCAGTCCATGTTGTAGCAAATGTTGTGAACTCGTTCTTTCTGATAGCTGAGTAATATTCCATTCTATATATGGACCACAACTTCTTAATCCAGTCATCTGTTGAAGGGCATCTCGGCTCCTTCCACGATTTAGCTATTGTGGACATTGCTGCTATGAACATTGGTGTGCATATGGCCCTTCTCTTTACTACGTCTGTATCTTTGGGGTAAACACCCAGTAGTGCAATGGCTGGATCATAGGGTAGCTCAATTTTTAACTTTTTAAGGGACCTCCACACTGTTTTCCAGAGTGGCTGTACCAACTTGCATTCCCACCAACAATGTAGGAGGGATCCCCTTTCTCCACATCCTCTCCAACAATTGTTGTTTCTTGCCTTGTCTATTTTTGCCATTCTAACTGGCGTAAGGTGGTATCTCAGTGTGGTTTTGATTTGAATTTCCTTGATGGCTAATGATTTTGAACATTTTTTCATGCAAACACCCCCCTGTCTTAAACAAACCTAATGTACGGAAAATTCAGACTTACTAAAGACAAACAAAAGACTATAATTATTTGTGATAATCACTTACTTTATAAAAGAAATAACTTTTTAGAAAAGCCTTACCCTATAATACATACAATGGACTATTACTGAGTCTTAAAAGAGAAGGAAATCCTGTCAAATGCTACAGCGAGTGAACCTAGAGGAAAAAGGAACACTAAAAACTGTTATAAGTCAATAAAATCCTATTACACTCCTATAACAATGAATCAGGGTGAGGCTTTTCCTGTCAATTTTCAATATGTGAGTCACAAAACATAACCAACTATCTACTAAAAAAACATATGAGCTCTACTGAGTCGGAACATAAGGTTGTTTTTTGTTACTATTTATTTTCATCAGATTTTGCTTCTGAAATATTTACCTCAATGGAACTGGCTATATTCAAACATTCTTCCATTCCAGGAATATCCAACTGAATTATTCGAAAATCTTTACATTTTATGATGATGGTACCCAGTGGTCCCACAAATCTGTAAAAAATTACAAATTATGCTTAGGAACATACATAGTTCTATCTTTAAACATACGATTATTTCCGTGAAAAGAGAATGTAGTTGTAATTACCATCTATAGTCAACTTTCTTCTCCCCTATGGTCTAATTAAGGAAGAGTTAAGACTGTGTTATTAAAATGTGAGCCATAAATTATTTTAAATACATATACTTAAAATTTTTCAAATTCATAAAGTAATTCGTACTAGGCCAACTCATTTAATGAAGATTATTTGGGGTCTTACTTCAAAGAATAGAGAAAAAAAGATCTGTAATTAACATGTTAAGTGTTTATATAGCATAGGAAAACACTTCATTTCAGATTTTATTTACTTCCAAGCTTGTTGTAGTTGATTTTAAATGTAAGTATCTTTCTTTCAGTCTTCAAACACTATTAATTTACAATTTCTATTCTAAATCAATGGCATATCTACTCATAAGTTTTGTATCGATAAATTTTGTACAAATGTAATTTAACCTTAATTGGAATTTTTGTCTTCCTTATACTACTGTTGTTTTGTTTTGTCTATACTTTCTGACAGCTCTGAGTTTTCTTTTGCTTTGCCACTGGTTGGCCCCTTTCTTTTCCATTAATACTTCTGAGTATTCCCTAAACTAGGAATTCTTAGATTGACCAAATGCTGTTCATTTTACTTACATTTTGTCCAGTTTAGAAAGACCACTCCTACAGCTACTCTTCCTGAGCTCCATCTCAATTGCTAATCCTCCCTATGCCTCACATCACTGCCTTGTTAATTTGGACAGGTGAACACGGGTCAAATCCTACTAAAGATAATTCTACCAAAAATCCACAACCTATCAACACATTGGAATGCCTCTTATAAAATTTATTTGGAAAACTCACACTCTTAGCACTTCTACTTCTGGCAAAGGTAGAATAACAGGGACTGTATTTACCCTCCCACCTGAAACAAACCAAAATAATTGGCCAAAATATAAAAGAAAGAACTGTTTTCAAGACACTGGACATCCAGCAACAAAGAACAGAGATCTCTGGGAGATGGGAAACAAGTGAATCCTACAATTGCCTGAGTTTAGGGTTTTGAGAGATGCCAGGCTATAGAAGAGGGAAGCTGGGTGGGGCTGATAGTCTGAGGAGAGCATCTACATTAAAAAAGAAAGTTTCATGTTAGTGACTTCATATCAGTGACTTCAGATTTAGATAAAAAAAAGAAGAGCAAGTCAAATTCAAAGCAGAAGAAATTAAATAAATATCAGAGCCAAAATCAATGAAACAGAAAAAAGAAAACTATAGGGAATAATAAAAGCAACGATGATTGCTTGAAAATAATAAAATCAATAAACCGCTAGCCAAAGTAATCAGGCAAAAAGAAAGTGAGTCTCAATTTACCAATATCAGAAATAAGAGAAATGAGAATCACTACAGACTGTATAACATTAAAAAGATAAGGAAATACCAGGAATAACTTTATGCCAATAAATTCAACAAGGTAAATGACATGGACCAATTCCTCAGAAGACACAAACTCAAGAACATAATTAGTTCTATAGCTATTAAATAAACGGAAATATTCATGAAAATCTTCCCCACCAAAAACCCCTCTGGGTCTAGGTGGCTTCACTGATGAATTCTATAAAACATTTAAGGAAAATATACTATCAATTCAGGACAAACTCTTCCAGAAAGATGAAGAAGAGGCAATTATTTATCATCTCATTCCATGAGGTGAGCATTACCCTAATACAAAAACCAAACAAAAACACGACAAGAAAACTGTACACAAATATCCCTCATGAACCCAGATGTAAAATTTCTAAACAAAATATTAGCAAATTAAATTCAACAATATATAGAAAGGATAATACATAATGAACAACTGGGGTTTATCATTTGAAAGCAAAGCCATTTATCATATTGCCAAACTGAAAAAGTAAAACCATATGATCCTCACAATAGATATAGAAAAAGCATTTAACAAAATTCAACATCTATTCCTGATCTTAAAAAATAAAAACAAAAAAACCCCACTCTCAGCAAACCAGGAACAGAAGGAAACATATTCGACCCGATAACAGCATTTACCAAAAACAAAACAAAACAAAACAAAAAAACAAAAACAACAAAACAAATCTACCACTAATCGCAGACTTAATGATGAAAGACTAAATACTTTTTCACTAGTATCAGGAATAACAGATTGTTCAATGTCACCACTTCTGTTCAATACTGTACTGATAGTCAATAGCCAGTGCAATGAGGCAAGAAATAAATGGCATCCAGATTGGAAAAGAAGAAATAAAACTGTCTTTAGTGGCAGATGACATGATTGCCTACTTAGAAAAACTAATGAAAAATACAACAAACTATTAGAATTAAAAAGTGAGGTTAGTAAGGCTGCCGGATACAAATTCAATACACAAAAATCAATAGTATTTCTATATACTATTGCAACAATTGTTAAAAATATTCAGGCCTTGGTTTTTATTCAGGACGGAAAGGCTGATAGATCAGGAGATGGCTGTCACTGAAAAGACAGTTTGTGACTCACAGTTCTCAAAAGGAGGGGACACACTATGTCATGCAGGGCCACTGGGTTATACAGGTGATCCCTGGTTGTCTATACCTGGCCCTGGAATAATTTAGGAGAGAAGAATAGTAGTCCTGAATGCAGAAGCCTGATATGAGGAAGTAAATGAGGGTATGGACTTAAGATCTGTTGGTGTGCATGCAGGCAAGTTTCCTGCTATTTCTAGTAAATAGCTAACTCTGAGAGGGGGAGTCCCTCTCCAGAAGGTGTCAATGTACCTGAAGATGTCAATCTCCTGAAGATGTCAATGTACCATAAAATATAGAAAGTAAACAACGGGACTAATACAAAAGCAATTAGAAATTGAAATTTTAAAAATACCATTTGAAAGAGCATCAAAAAATGTGTAATAAATGGGGGTGATCGGTCAAAAAATGTCTGAGATCTATAAGTGAAAACTATAACACATTGTTGAGAGAAATTAAAGAAGACCTAAATAAAATGACTGGAGAGATGTACTTTGTTCATGGGACAGAAGACTTAATATTAAGATATCAGATGTCAACTCTCACCAAATTCATTAATCAACAGCTTCAACACAATTCCAATGAAAATCACATAGGGTTTTTTTTTTTTAAGAAATTAACGAGCTGATTTTAAAATTCATATGGAAATGCAAATGACCTTAAATAGACAGAACAACTTTTAATAAGAACAAACCTGGAGACCTAACGCTACATAATTTCAACTTAATATGAAGCTACTGTAGGGGCACCTGGGTAGCTCAGTTAGTTAAGCACCTGATTCTTAATTTTGGCTCAATTCATGATCTCAGGTTTGTAAAACTGAACCCCAAGTCGGGCTCCATGCTCAGCAGGGAGTCTGCTTCTCTCCCTCTCCCCTCTATCCCTCCCCCCTTCACATGCTCACTCTCTTTCTTAAATAAATAAATAAATAAATAAATAAATAAATCTTTTTTAAAAAGTTACCATAATTAAGACTGTGGTAATGTAACAGCATCAAGATAAACAGATCAAAGGGACAGAAAGACAGTCTAGAAATAGTTTTACTTATATATGGACAAAGGTGCAAAGACAATTCACTGAAGAAGGGGTAAAACAATCAGATATCCATATGCAATATACACACACACATATATGTATACCATAAACTATATATAAAAACTGACTCAAAATGGATCATATACCTGAAGATAAAACCCAGAACTATAAAACTGCTGGAAGAAAATATGAGCAAAAATCTTTGTGACCTTGGGTTAGGCAAAGATTTCTAAGATAAGATACCACAACCCCAATCTATAAAAGAACTGATAAACTGGGCTTCTTCAAAACTGAAATCATTTGCTCTCTGAAAGACACTGTTAAAGAGAATGAAAAGGCAAACCACAGACTGAGAGAAAATATTTACAAATCTTATTTGATAAAAGTCTTGTATATAGAATATTAAAAAAAAAAAAAAAAAACCTCTCAAAACTCAATAAAGGAAAGGATTCTGGGAAGATGGTGGAGTAGGAAGGACCAGGAATCTGTCTCCCCACCTAGACAACAATTTCACCGGCACGATTTGTTTGATGTGACTATTCTGTAACTCTAGAATCTATTGGCTTGCAACTTCCAGGGGGAAGACTTGAATGATCAATTTTGGATAAATTCAGACCTTAGCAAAACAGCAGCTACACATCCTAGCCATGTGATGGGCAGCTATGCACATGTTCCTGGGGCAGCTTGTGCACAGCCTGAGGAAGCCAAGTTGGACAAAGACACCGTCCTCCAAGTATCAGAGAAAAAAGATCCTGTCCTCCAACTATCAGGGATCTATGCTCTGATCGCTGATTGCTGCTTCTGATCACAGAAATGCAAAGGCCAGCAGCCACTGTTGTTGCACCTCTTCCTATTGTTGCAAGCCCCTCCTCCACAAGTGACTTCCAGGGAATTTAAAGGCCAGTTCCCTTTCCCCTCCCAATCCTCATTTCATTTTTCCCTTTTCTCCTTTCAGGAGACAGACATTAAAGACTAGGACACTCAAAAACAATTACATATATGAGGAATATTATATCAATGCCCAAGGAACAGCTCAGAAAAGAGCTATTAGATGACCTTAAATTTGCACTTCAGGCTGATCTCTGGCATAGAGAAAACTTACAACAACAGCAACAATAATTATAATAAGCAAATGACAATTATTAAAAACAAACAAACAAAAACAGCAAACCCTGGGGAAAGGGAAGAATCTGATTCCCAGAGTTGGTCACCACATCATTAGATCAAATGTTCAGTGTTCCAACAAAAACAAAAACAAAAAATCACAAGGCATACAAATAAACAGGAAAGTATGAACCATTCAAAGGAAAAAAAATACATCAACAGAAACTTTCCCTGAAAAAGACCTGATGGCAGATATACCCAATAATGATTTTAAAACAATCATTTTAAAGATGCTCAAAGAACTTAAGAAAGATGTGGAGAAAGTCAAGAATGTGATGTGTGAACAAAATGGAAATATCGATAGAGAAAACCTCAAGAAACCAAAAAAAAAAAGAAAAAAAGAAAAAGAAAAAATTGGAGCTGAAAAGTGCAATAACTGAAATGAAAAAATTCACTAGAGGGATTCAAAGGCAGATGTGAGAAGGCAGAAGAAAAATCAGTGAACCTGAAGATAAAATGGAAATTATTGGGTCTGAGAAGCAGAAAGAGAAAAGATTGGAAAAAAGTGAATAGAACCTAAGGACCTGTGGGATACCAACAAGAGAACCAACATACACATTGCGGGAGTCCCAGAAAGAGAAGAAAAAGGAACAGAGAGAATATTTGAAGAAATAATGGTGGAAAAATTCCCCAATTTGATGAAAGACATGAACATAAACATCCAAGAAGCTCAACAAACTCCAGGTAAGATAAACTCAGAGAACCACACCAAATCACATTTTAATTAAACTTTCAAAAGACAAAGAGAAAATCTTGAAAGCAGCAAGAAGGAAGAGAATTGTCACATACAACAAGGAAGCCACAATAAAATAATAAACAGATTTCACATCAGAAACTTTGGAGGCCACAAAACAGTGAGTTGATATATTCGAAGTGCTAAAAGCAAAAGCTGTCAACTAAGAATCCTTTATCCAGCAAAGTGTCCTTCAAAAGTAAAGGAGAAATTAAGACAGTCCCAGATAAACAAAAGTTGAGGGACTTATGACCACTAGAGCTGCCCTACAAGAAATGCTCAAGGGAGTCCCACAAGGTTAAATGAAAGGACACTAGGCAGTAATCTGAAGCTATATGAAGAAATAAAGATCTCAATGAAGGTAAATACATGGGTGGTTATAAAAGCTAATATTATTGTAACAATGGTTTGTAAACGTACTTTTTGTTTTCTACATGATTTAACAGATTAATACATTCAAAGAAAAAATTATTACTATAAAAGCTATTATAACTGTATTACTATAACTTTGGATTATAACTCCAAGTTTTGTTTACTACATAATTTAAGAGACTAATGCATTAATAAGAATTATTAGTTTATGTTTGGGGGCATACAATGTATTAAGATGTAACTTTGTGACATGAATAATGAAAAACAGTAGGGACAGAGCTATAAAGGAGCACATTTTTTGTATGTTATTGAAGTTAAATGGCATAAGTTCAAATTTGAGTGTTATAATCTTAGGATGTTTAATGTAATTCCCATGGTAATCACAAAGAAAATAGCTATAGGATATACATAAAGGTAAATGAGAAAGGAATTTAAACATTTCACTACTAAAGTATCAATTACATACAAAACAGAATACTAAGGGACAGAAAAGGTATAAGGCATAGAGAAAACAAATAGCACAGTAACAGAAGTCCCTCCTTATCAATAATTGTTTTAAATGCAAATTGATTTAAAAAAAACTGTCCAATCAAAAGACAGAGATTGGCAGAATGAATAAAAACATATGATCCCACTATATGCTATCTTACAAGAGACTCCAGATCCAAAGACACAAATGTAACCTAGAAGTGAAAAGATAGGAAAAAAATATTCCATGCAAACAGTAACCAAAAGACAGCAGGTAAGGTTATACTAATATCAGACAAAACAGACTTTTTTAAAGATGTTATTTATTTATTTGACAGAGAGAGAGACAGCCAGGGAGAGAGGGAACACAAGCAGGGAGAGTAGGAGAGGAAGAAGCAGGCTCTCAGCGGAAGAGCCTGAGGTGGGGCTCGATCCCAGAGCTCTGGGATCACGCCCTGAGCCAAAGGCAGACGCTTAACGACTGTGCCACCCAGGCGCCCCCAGACAAAATAGACTTTAAATAAAAAATGGTTAAAAGAGACAAGGAAGGACATTATATACTAATAAAATATTCAACACAGCAAGCAGATATAACAATTATAAATAATTACACATTTAACTACAGGCAATCAAAATATATGAAGCAAAAACTGACAGAACTGAAGGAAAAAATAGTTCTACAGTAATACTCGGAGACTTTAATACCGCATTCATGATAATAGCTAGAACAATCAGAGTGAAGATAAATAAGGAAATAGACACTTAACACAATAAACCAACCAGATGTAACAGACACATACACTAGCTACCAAACAACAACAGAATACACATTCTTCTCATGTGCACATCGGACACTTTCCAGGACAGACTGTATGTTGGGTCATAAATCAAAGTCTCAGTAGATTTAAAAAGATAGATATTTGAACAGAATGGGATGAAGTTAGAAATCTACAACAAAAGGAAAACTGAAAAATTCACAAAATTATGGAAAGTAGCAATGCACTTTTAAACAACCAAGGGAGCAAAGAAATCACAAGTAAATTAGAAAACACAGACAAATGGAAACAAACACATTACAAAACCTATGGGACACAGAGAAAGCTATACACATATGAAATCACTTGATAAATGATGGATCAATCAAGAATGGGTTGCTAGATAATGGTATTAGGAAAACTGGCTTGTTACCTGAAGAAAAACACTTGAAACGAAGGTAGAATCTAAATGAGTTAAAGACCTAAAAGTGAAGGGTAAAACTATAAAGCTAATACGAAAGAAAATGTAGACAATATCCTAGCGATCTTGGGATGAGGAAGGACAAACAATAAAGTAAAAAAAGCACAAACAATAAAGTAAAAAAACGATGAATTCTGAATTAAAATTAAGGCCTTCTGCTCAGCAAAGACCACCACAGAAAAATCAACAAATGGGTGAGAGACTAAGAGAAGACATCTGCAATGTCTAAGTAAAGAATTAAAACCTAGAAAGTATACAAGGAGCTGGTACAAATCAATGCTAGAAAGATAACAAACCCAATTTTTAAAAGTGGGTCAAAAAATTCACAGAAAGGAAAAAAAATTTATTGAATTGCTAATAAGTCTATACAGAGATACTGAGACTCATCAGTAATTAGAAAAATACAAACTAAAACAAAGAGATACTATTCACAGTCATCAGACTAGCAAAACTTAAAAAGACAATAATTCCAAATGTTGGTAAGAATGTGGCGGAAATAGGGACCACAGTGGGAGGGGCAAAGGGACTAGTCATTTTGGAGAGTCCTTAGCATCACTTGGTGAAGTGACCTAATTTTATGTATCTGCTTTCTGGCTCGATCCCATGCTAGACATAATCTCAGAGAAATTTTTGTACAAAACTATAAGTGGACCCAAACAAGTATATTTTTTCAGTATGTTGTGATAGGAGGGAGTTGGAAGTTATCTAAAGGGTCAGAAAAGTAAAATGTTGTAGACAATTTGGAATTCTATGCTGCAGTCAGAAGTAGTGAAATGATATACACGCAGTAGTAGGGAGAGGACTGAGTTAATGCTGGGAAACAGAACAAGATCTGCAACATAATCCTACTGGGGAAAATTAAACTCGCACATGATAGTGCTATGTATTTTACAGAGTATACATTTATCTAAGGACAAATAGCAACACTTAACATACTGGCCTGAAAGGATTGAGAATGAGGTGGAAAATAGGGGTGAAGGCTAGCACTTGAAGAAGAATAAAATGTAATAAAACCAGAAAACGTTGCAATGAATCAATCATGAAAACGACAAGTTATCAAATGAGTAGGATTAACTCAGCTTTCTACATCTTGGGGCCCATGAAAAGAAAAATGTGTAATTGTAAAACTTTTGTAAAACCTTGTGTGCTGAAAGGATCTAATAAAATTATATATGCAGTGCGATGAGCCTGTAAAGCATCACTCAAATATAAGTTACTACTAGATATGAGAAGGGCTGTCTTCCTCTACGTCATAGAACTGAGAGGTTCAGAGAGGTTAAGCGGCTTGCCCAAGGACACCTGTGTAACAAGAGGCAGAACGAAAGGAGTCATCCTTAATACTGCACTTCTCTCACAACCGTTTACAATTCACTAACAAGGCATGGCAGCTCAGCCTTCAAAATACCTCCCAAACCTAACCGCTTCTGAGCTCACTTCTACCACTTCCACTCTTAAGTCACCGTCACCTTCTCCCTGAACTACTCAACAGTCTCCTAACGAGGCCTGCTGCTTTCCACTGGTGCCCCTTTGCAATCCGTCTTCTGCCATGGCTGGAACCAGCTTCTAAAAAAGTCTTATCGGCTCTTACTTCCTTGCTTTCAACTCTCCAAAGAGCTTCCTTTGAAAACCATCACAATGGCAAAGAAAGCCCTAGACCATCTGCCCTCTGCTTATCCCTCCTACCAATTTCTGCTACACCCCTAGCCTCTATCCCTACTCACTGCCCTCCAGACACACTGGCCTCTTTGTTCTTCCCAGTACATGGCAGGCCCATTCCTGTCTCTGCATTGGTTGTTCCCTCTGGCTGGAATACTCTTTCTTCTAATATACACATTGCTAGCTTCCTCTCTTCCTTCAGATGTCATTCATTTATTTTTAAAGATTTTATTTATTTGACAGAGAAAGAGAGAGAGTGAATGAGAGAGAGCACAAGCAGAGGGAGCGGCAGGCAGAGGGAGAAGCAGGCTCCTCTGCGGGGAGCCCGATGTGGGGCTCAATCGCACTGAGCCCAAAAGAGACACTTAACCAACTGAGCCACCCAGGCGTCCCAGATGTCATTCATTTAAATGATACTTGTCTTTTCTGAAATTCCTTCTAAGAACACTGCTTCCTAGCATTCTCTATCCTCCCCTATTCCTCTATTTTCCCTCCTGGCACATATATATATTTTTAATAATAATTTTTTATATTATGTGAGTTACCATACAGTACATCCCTAGTTTTTGATGTAAAGTTCCATGACTCATTACTTGCGTGTAACACCCAGTGCACCATGCAATACGTGCCCTCCTTAACACCCATCACCAGCCTATCCCATTCCCTCTTGGCACATATTACCTGACACTGTTATTTACTTATTTGTTGATTTATTTGAATGTCTATCTCCTCCACTAGTACACAAGCTCTTCGACCCTCTTAGTCATGCAGAGCCCAGACGGTGCTCAGCACACAGAAGACACATGGAAGTATTTCTTGAGAGCAATAACTAAACTCTAATCTGACCACCTAGCTCATGCTCTTTCCATCACATCATGCTGCTTCTGGGAAAAAGATAAATATATACACAGTTTGTCACTTCTCCCCTAACAGATTAAAAGGTCATGTCTTACATACTTTTTAAAGCCCTGCCAGGCCTAGCATGTAGTAAATGCTGGGTAAATATGAAATGCAAGTATGAAAAGCATCCATAAAATAAGAAAAAAGAAAAGGGAGTTGGTGGTAAGGAGAAATTCTATTTTGTATTCTGTGGCATCACTGATCATTTGGGTGTCAATCCTTCTTATACTTCCTATGTGCCTATCTGCCCAAGTTAGGAGTTTTGAAAGAGATAGAAATTAACCAAATGTAAGTCCTGGCTTCAAGGATCTAACATATGGGTAAATATCAAAATACAAATTTTAATATATAAATTAAATATATCCTTATCAAAGAGGCATAATTAAAGAGTTATAACATTTCAAGGTGAGGAGAATTACTTCTAGTTGTGGAAATTAACAGAAGAACCTACAAAAGAGGGGGAGGTTAAAATGGTTATACTACATATTGATAAATGAGTAGCAATTGGATGATAGCCTATGAACTTCTGAAAGATAAGAACTACACTTTATTCATCTTGGTGTTCTTCATGCCGCACAAAATGCCAAGAACATAATGACATTAAATAAATCTTTAACAAACTTGGGAGGAACAAAGCATTCCAGGCAGAAGGAAGAGCATCGGTAAGATACAGACATGGGAATGCAGGACATAGTGAGCAAAAATAAAAGAGTGAGGACTGGTAATGGAAAGAGTTCATGAGGGGCACCTGGGGGGGCTCAGTCAGTTGAGCAGCTGCCTTCGGTTCAGATCATGATCCCAGGGTCCTGGGATAGAGCCTGGCATCTGGCTCCTCGATTAGCGGGGAGCCTCTCTCTACCTCTCCCTCTGCTCCCCACCCCTGATTGGACAAGCTCTCTCTCTCAAATAAATAAATAAAATCTTTAAAAAAAGGGGGGGATCATGAAAGAGAATGGCAAGAACTAAGGTGGGAAAAAAAAGTTAGGGCCAGATGGAGTACCATGAATGACAGAGTAGAAGGTTTATACTCTATTGCGCAGGCCAGGAGAGATCGCTGAAAACTTTTACACAGGAGAAGATGATCTGAGGAGTCTAGTAGGAGGCCTCTACTTGAAAAAATAAATAAATCTGTCACCAATTCATAATACTGTTTCCAATTCTACCACTGGTAAATACCGTCTTTTAAGGCATAACCTCTCTAGGAATCTTAATATCCAAATTCTCCTGAGAGATAATTTAAAAAGCTGTTGTCATTCATTTATACTTTAGTGTAAACTGGATAATCAATTCACCTTCTCCTGGCTAGAGTTAAGTACACAGAGCCATTGGGGCAATAAGAATTTTGACTGCAGATAGAAGTATAAATTTTTTTTTTTAAAGATTTTTATTTATTTATTTGACAGAGATAGAGACAGCCAGCGAGAGAGGGAACACAAGCAGGGGGAGTGGGAGAGGAAGAAGCAGGCTCCTAGGAGAGGAGCCTGATGTGGGGCTCGATCCCATAACGCCGGGATCACGCCCTGAGCCGAAGGCAGGCGCTTAACCGCTGTGCCACCCAGGCGCCCCAGAAGTATAAATTTTTGACTCTGAGACACCACCTTGGAAAGACAGAGTCTGGGGTGAAAAAAAAAAAAAGGAGGCTAACTACTTAATACCTTTGCTTAAGAGCAATTCTGTTTTTATTTTTTTTTCCCCAAAAGCAGACCTTAGTAAGGATAAGTAAAAGATATTATATGCTTAATCTTCTATGACGTGAATATTGCACCACTTAGTCAATTATTTCCTTAGTGATGGTCATACATTTTGTTTCCAATCTTTTGTCCCTAAAAAAAAGTGCTGCAATAAAATAATACACGTACTCAAAATAAATAAATAAATAAAAAGTAAAATAAAAGATATTATAATCTTCCATAGTAGAAGTATTCAATTGATGATTCAGAAGGTAAGAAAAAAGGAGAAACATGATAAACATTTTTGAAGGAAAGAAAAAAAAATTTTGTGTCATTTAGACACTACATACTAAGTTCTTTGAGTTTTCCTCAAAAGAGGCAAGTACCTAAACACATTCAAACACTTCATGGAACTGTGGCGGGCAATTAATAATCCAAGGAATATGATGGTGCAAGAAGAAATGTTTTTTTAAAAAGGTAAAAATCCACCGAAATGATGTTATAATCAGGCTGATAATAACCACCATATGATAACCCTGAGAATTCCATCCAGATTTAATGGAAATCAGGCAACTCATCAGGATGGTTTTCTACTTTCTAAAATTCGTATCTTCAGTCTAGGCCGGAGAAGGCTCATTTTGCTGGCGGGTTAGGCGATGGGACGCAAGGAAAACAGTGCGACGCGTGGCCTCAGACGTCCACCTAAGGACCCCCAGGTTCCCTGCGGAAAGGTGGTAGAATGGGCACTCACCGCTTGTCGATGGCGTCGATGTTTGAATGGAGGAGCCACAGCTCCTCCGTGTTGTCCTGCCGGGAGGACAGGATCAGGTGGTGACCAGTCAGACACAAGGTCCCTTCGACGGCGGGATAGAAAGGCCGGTGCAGCACCACATTGTCCACCCGTGGGGTCTTAATCAGCTCCGCAAACTCCATGGTCTCCCGCGGCCGCAGCCACGGGACTGCCGAGTCCGGGAGGGCCGAGGCGGTCACACCGCCGCAGGGCTGGGGTGGAGAATGACCCGGCTCCGGGCAGGCCGGAGGGGCGGGGACGGGGCGGGGAGGCCGCGCCCCGCCCCAGGCTCCGGTGGGCGCGGCGAGGCCTGCGGTCACCGTCACTGGCCGCGGGAAAACAAGGGCTGGGGCTGGAGCTGGGGCTGGGCCAGGCCCGGGCGTCTCTCTCGCACTCCCGGTCCTTCCAGGCCCGGGTCTCGGGTGGAGAGAACGCTCCGCGGCAGGCCCAGCAGCAGCCGCCACCACCTGGGGACCCGGCCTCGGCTGGACAGGCTGAAGGGAGAAAGAGGAGGTCGCTTTAGGACCAGTTTCCAACACCCAGCTGCTAGGAACTCCTGGCGGAAGTAGCTGCTGGGAGCCGAAGCCTAGGGCAACTCCGGGCGGAAGCGGTGGAGCCCGAAACTCGGAAGCCAGGGAAGTCAGAGCCGGAAGTCAGTCCCCTCTCCGAAGAGGGTGCTTCCGGAAACACAGACCTCCGAGGTTTGTGTTCCTACTAGGAAAAGGCTCTTCTTTACCTTCATGCTCACTGCCGTACCTTCCACCCGCTTCAAATATCCGTATCAGAAAAGGCCGGGGAAGATGGGACGACGAGAAGAGGTCTTGTCCGCCTCCGCGCACTTGAGTCGTAATCCCTCCTCCAAGAGCTCTTCATAGGGTGGGACTGTCGTAAATTGTGATGATTTTCGTCCATTCGCCGTGAGATGGCAAGTGTTGGATCGAATGACTGATTGTGACCGTAGAGAATTCTCCAGGTGTAAGGGAGAAACCCAGGGCCGAGCGCCGCAGACTCCCAGACAGCGGCACTCCAAGGTTCTGTGACCTTGAGCAAGAAAAAGGAAAAGCATGCAAACACCTATGAGAGGGACCTGGGTACAAATTACATACAATGCACAGAAGAGGGAAAGATTAATCCTATCCAGTGAGGAAGCTCAAGTGACTTGCTAAAACAGTTAATCTGTGGCAGAGATGGAACTTCAATCTAGATCTATGAAATCAAGGTACTGGGGCATTGACACCACCACACAGCCTGCCCATCAGATACATTGGCACTGAACTACTCCCAGATACCCCAATTATGCCAGAAATTTACTCAAATAAGTTCTTTTCGTTTAGTGCCCTCTCCCAAACTATTTTCAATATAAAATAGAGAATTAGAGGGGAAATATGCAAGGGTTTGAGTCCTGGTCTGCTGTCAGTCCATTAAACTTTGAAATCTCCACCATCTAGTATCTAAAGACAGCTAGAAGGCTAAAGTCTCACAGCAATCAAAGACAAAGTTCATTGCCTAAAATCTCACCACATCACCCACCAACAGTGTCCCTGCTTCTGCCCTTGCCCTTCCTAAAATGTTCCCTTATCAAAACAAAAACACTTTATAAAATTGTTACAGCGGAGAGTCCAGCTTTATTTGTCTGCAAAAGAAAAAAGGAACCAACAGAAAGGGGAGATGAGGGAACTGGTCTATAAAGCTACTTTTTTAATTGGGATTTTTGTTGTCCTTCCATCTTGTGGCTCATTATAACAATTACCAATTGAGAATTTACTTCCAGAATAAAGAATCAGGGAAAGTTTTATGGAGAAGGTATCATTTGAAACAATGACCTTGAAGGATGAGTAAGATTTATACCCTGAATGGAATGTAGCCAAGATGTCTTGTCTTAATTTAATGATGTCTGATAGAGGTAAGGATAAATTCTCCAAAAATTCCATGACCTTTTCTTTTAGTTTAACTGAAAACAAACAAACAAAAGAGCCTATGAAAAAACCATTGTGTCATTACATTTAAAAACGTTTAATATTCCATAAAGGCATAAACTTTTTGCCCTCAAGAGAAAATTGTCAATATCATGCTGGATTACTATAAGGAAACACTGGGAACTATCAGAAAATTATATCTACTCTGAGTTGAAGCTCAAAGCAAAGAAAGCCCCTGAGATCTGCAGAAAACAAATATTCAATAGCAAAGAATAGAGGGGATGCAGATTATGTGAACTTAATAAGTACATGAACAGTAGATGGCAGTAGAGCTTGACAGTAATAGGGTAGGCTTCCATTCTATTAATTAATTAGATGAGACCGTACTCAAACAAGTTTACTATCCAAACTGCCTAGATGCAAGGGTCTCAGAAGATTCAGGTAAATAAAAGAAGATGATGGCATTTATTTCTTTTTACAGATTTATTTATTTATTTTAGAGCGAGAGAGAGCGTGCAAAAAGGAGGGAAGGGAAGAGAGAGAATCTTCAAGTAGATTCCCACCGAGTATGGAGCCCAATGTGAGGCTCGAGGTCCATCCCAGGACCCCCAAGATCATGACCTGAGCTGAAATCACGAGTTGGCCACCCAACCGACTGATCCACCCAGGCAACCCAATGATGGCATTTATAATGCATGTAAAACACTCAACACCTTACAGGTATTATTATTTTCATCATTATTTTATGAGATAATAAATGGCATTAATGTGTAATCATCTTATTCTATCAAATAATCATCTAGCATGTATTAAGTGCCTACTTGGAAATCAGCATCGTGGGGAATAGAAACAATAGATCTGACACAGCTCTTGCCCTTAAAAAGTAATAGCTACTTTGGGAAGGCCAACACACCCTACACAACTAAGGAACAAAAAATTAGAAAGTGCTAAATTTTGAAGTGCAGTTTTACTTTCCTGGCTCTGTGTTTCTCTACCAGGTCTTGAGCAGTTAGTAGAAATTGAGTTTGAAGGTAGTTTGAAGAAAGCAGGTCAACAATTGCCAAAAGTAGTAAGAGCATCTAAGATGGAGAAGACATTGCCCGTATGTGCCATTGGTGAGCAGGTGTTCTCCATGTGCTTGACTGTAGCAGCCGCATCGAACTTGATAACCTCATGCCTGTCTTCCTTGTATTCTTCATCCCTTCATTCTCCAAGCAAATAAATCACCAAGTTGTTGATCTCATCTTCTAATAGTTCTTGAATCCCCCACCTCTCTCCATCTCCAAGGCCATTGCCATAGTTCAGGCCACCACCATCTCTCGCCGTACTTAAGGGGGAAAGCCTCTCAGTTGGTCTCATTTCTTCCAATAGGGTTTCCCTCCAGACTTTTTCCATCTGGCAGCTAAAGCCCTTTATACTGTTCTAAATTTCATTTTTCTTTTCTTGTAAGTCCCTTTGTGATCTAGCCCCTTAGGCAGTGATAAGTATCACAGATCTCATCTTTCCTGCTGTCTCTCTCTAGCTGGCACCACAGCTCCCAACTCCCATTTCCAGCAGTTTGCACACCAGCTCTCCCTAAATAGCTCACAGTTTCCTTTTGAGATTTTGCACCCAGTTAGAACCTTGCTACTGAGTGGAGAACAGGGCCCAGCATCATTAGCATTCCCTGGGAACTTTGTTGAAATATTTCACTCCAGAGCTACTGAATCAGAATCTGCCCTTAAATAAGATTCCCAGATGATTTTTATGAACATGAAAGTTTGAGAAAGCACTGTTCTAAAGAATCTGGGTGTTCTTTCTGCCTGGTATACATCTATCTCACTCCCAATACCTTGTCCCTTGACCTCCTAATTTCTATCATCCTTCGGATCTTCTCTGAGCTGTCACTGCCTCTAGGAAGCCTCTCCTGATTCCACACCTCATGGGCTCCACGTTATATAGGCTCCACAGCACTATGTAATAACAATAATAGTTCTGGGATGCCTGGGTGCTCAGTCTGTTAAGTGACCAACTCTTGATTTCGGCTCAGGTCATGATCTCAGGGTCCTGGGATCGAGCCCCGTGTTGAGCTCTGCACTCAGCACAGAGTCTGCTTGTCCCTCTCCCTCTGCTCCTCCTCCCCCCACCTCAAATAAATAAATAAAATCTTTTTAAAAAATAATAATAGTTCACACTTTTGAGTGTTTACTCTGTGTTCTGGACATTGTGCTAAATGCTTTACATGCACTGGCCCATGTAGTCCTTGCACAGTTCTCTGAGATTAGCTAGTATTCTCCTTTTACCAATGAGGACATGGAGGCACAGGATCTTAATAGCTTTTCCAAGGTTGGAGAGCAATAAGTGGTGGAAGCAGGATTCAGACCCAAGCAGATGGGTGCAGACTCTGAGCTCTTCACCGCCATGCTACATTGCCACCCATGAGACCTGAGCCCTCCTTGGTTGCTCTCTCTAATCTTACCTCTTAATAAACTATATTGAAATAGACTCCTTATGGGTCATAACATTCCACTAGACAATGACCTCCTTGAGAGAAAGTACCATTTCTTGATTGTAGTATGCCCAGCATCCAGCTTAGTGCCTAAACATAGTAGCCACTTAATGTACATTTGTTGAAAGACACCCTGTATTTTATTGAACACATTTCACCCAGGCCTCTCCTCTCACCACCCCAATCTGACTGACTTTAGATATTATTGCAGCTGTTTGTAGCAGCGTTATGATAAGAGGAGGAGGAAGGTGATGCTATGTTACTCCCACCTTGCAGCTGAGGAAATTAAAGCAGATGAACAACTTGTCAGCAATGATGATCATCTCTTATGTTTGGTCACTATGTTACAATTTGCAAAATATTTTCAAATACATTATCACATATACCTTTCTCAATGACCTGGTGAAATAGATAGGAGAGGCATTGTTCCCAGTTCAGAGAGGAAGAGCTGAGGCTCAAGGGATGGCGATGTCCTTTCAATGGCAAAACCAAGCAGAGAGGCAGAGACCCAAAGGCAAACCTTCTGAGCCCAAAATTCAGGCCCTTGCCATCACACTAATTTAAATTAGACTTAGTCTGCAGTACTTCGGTCTGTTCACATTCTGACCCGTGGGTGTTAGGAGAAGATAGCCAATGCTAAGTAAGCAAAGGGGAGGTAAAGTTTCAAGACACAGCCACAACACGAAGGAGAGCTCTGGGGACAATGATTTAATCAATGGACCTGTATTCAGAAATATTGTAATAGCCACATTGCCTATGTCTGGGCCACTTTAGTTTTTGAAACCAATCAGAAGGTGACAAACTGGAAGGCAAGGGACTGTTGCTATTGCACATAAAATAAATCAGCGCAAGCATAATTGCTTAAAACAACATCCAACAGTTGGTAGCTAGCGCTGGAGTAGTAGGAGGGGGAGAGGCTGAAACATTTGGGGGCTGCCTAGACACCCCTCTCTGCAATCTCAGGGTCTCTCCCATGGTCTCCTCACAAGTTTATTTGATATTCCTGTTAGTACGGTGGCCTCAGGGCAGTCAGGCGGCATACAAAGCAGCTGAAGATGTCAAGAATGAATATTCCCAAGGGCAAAGCAGAAGCTGCATCAACTTTTCTGACCTCAGATGTCACATAATGTCACTTCCACTGTACTCTCTTGATTTTAAACAGTCACAAAAACCCATTCAGTTTCAAGGGGAGAGGACATGGATCTCACCTCTCAATAGGAGCAATGTCAAAGAATGTATTCCACAGGGATGCATTTGATAGCGGGAAACATATATGTATGAACGCAACCACCCCTGCACACACTGGCAGCTGGAAGGAGGAATAAAGAGAATATTCAGAAAGTCAACACATTCTTTTTGGCAAAGTGCTTCTCTGCTCATAGCCATAATGAAATGAACTAAGAATATGCAATTACATATAATTGGATATAATTAAAATAAAGAGTCACATCTAAAATAAAGGCATGATTAAGAAGTAGGAAAATTTACTAGGTGGGAATGTCAACAACGCTAATTCAGTGATTGCTGTTGGAGTTATTTTATCATCACTGAACCTAAGTCAGGGTCAGTGTCCAGTAAAGTAGGGAAGCAACCTCAGTCTGCCCTCAGCTCTTTCATTCATAGCTCCCTAGCTTCCATATTTTCTTTCCCCACACTATTTACAGGGAGCTTTACATATAATTTTAAATGAGACATAATAGTTTTGTTTTCAATCCTTTAATTTGTTTAATAGACTATGACAACTGTTCCAATTTCCCCTCCTGCGTCTTCCCTTACTTTTCTTCCTTTGACGTTCCTCCACTGTCCTTTCCTTTCTGGTCCTATTCTGCTCTTCTCACCCCCCATCCGTTTCTCTCAGAGACGACCACCTGAAGAGGACAGATCCACAAGTGTCACCCCCCAGATGACTAAGTAGTTACAGAAAGAAAAGCATATCTTTACAATGGATGAGATCTGGTGATCATCCCTATAATCAAATGATTGTCAATGCAACATTCAGATATTCTGTGCCTCCTGATGTGAGTCAATAACGGATACACAACCTCACCTGGGGTGTGCACTAGCCAGACATGCTTAGCATGAGGAAACCATCAGACACATCCACAGAATGGGATATTCTACAAGGCAATTGGCTTGGACTCCCCTACAATGTCAGTGCCATGGAAAACCAAAACAGAAGCAAAAGGCAAGAGGACCATTCCAGATTCGAAGAAACTAAAGGGATGTAATAACGAAACACAAGGCAAGAAACTTGATTAACTCCTTGATCAGGAAAGAAAAATACTATGAAAGACATTTTGGGGGAGATGTGAACATGGATTGTATACTAGATGATATTATTGAGTTAATTTTTTCAGATGGGATAATAATAATGTGGTTGTATAAAAGGAAACCGTCTTTTTTCTTAAGAGACGCATGCTGAAAGATTTAAAGATGAAGTGTCACAACGTCTGCAGCTTTCAAATGTTTCAGAAAAATATATACTGATTATATATATGTGTGTGTGTGTGTATATATATGTATACACATGGAACACACACATACATAGAGAATACACACACACAGCATGGAAGTGGCACATTATTGATAATTGGTTAATTTGGGTGAAGGGTTTAGGATGTGTAGTGCACCAATCTTCCAACTTTTCTATATTTGGATATTTTTTCAAAATTAGGATTGAAAGAATCAAAATAAAAAGGACCTGCGGCAGTATGAGGGTCATCAATGCAAGTTCTGGCAGCTAAACACATCAGCCATTGTGGCTTAGCATCATATGCAGTCTGGAGTGGCCTGGATGGGCAATTCAATGTTAATACAGCTCTGACACAGAGAAGCATAACTGCAGACCCTTCCGAGAAAGTTTAGATTCTGAAAGTTCATCAAACACCACCGAAAGACTGGCCACCAGTGGCTACTGCTGTGAACTTTGTTTTATTATAAAGGGTTACTGGTAGGAGTTCAAATATGAGTTGCTAAATCATACATTCAAAATTTAAAGTCCATGCAATGTAATCTTGTCACCAGCCAGAATTTCTCTACACCTGAAATTTTCAAATCTTGAAATTCCCCCTTCTGATCACATTTTCCTTTTCCTGACCTTCATGTACGCTAACCCTGCTCTGCTCGGGTAGACTCTGAGTCCCTACTTGCCTTCTTTAACTCACCTCCCTCTGTGCTCAGGCCCCATGCGCTGGCCAGTAGCTTCCATGAGACTCTCTAGCACTCACTCCCACACCTGCATGAAGGCAGGGGTTCTACTGATCTTTGTAGCTCCAGAGTTGAGCACTGTAATGGGTGCATAATAAATATTTGATAAATACATCTGAATGAAACGGAATCTTCTAATCCAACCCTCCCATTTTACAGATGAGGAAACTGAGGCTCAGATGCAAAACAACTTACCTAAAATCACATGGTTGGTGACTGGCAGACTGGGAAGGAAAATCCATTTCCTTGTCACTTTCTGATAAGAGATCTTTCTACTGCCAATGCTTCCTTCCCCATCATTTATTAAGCCTAGTTTAGTTTTTAATCTTTGAGGTAGGATAGATGGGGAACAGAGAAAGAATGAAAAGCCAGTTTGTCTACAGATACTGGCTAATGGCCCAGGGCATGTCTCTTGGTCTGGCCTCTGGTCTCCACTTCCTCCACCTGCTCATCCCCAGGGGCATGGAGGTAAATGTGACTAGACACCAGGAAAGATGGGGTAATTCCCTCCTCTGCTGGTTTTCTGCTGAATTTTTAATCAGTTCCTCCCTAGTGAAAAGTCTCTGGTCCCTTGTTTCAAAGTTTCAGTGTGTGTGTGTGTGTGTGTGTGTGTGTGTGTGTGTGTGTGTGTGTATCCCTCAGGATTTTGTTTCTAAGGAGCAATGAAAATCTATTTTTCATGACTGAATTTGAGAACATCCCCTATCCTAAGACTTAAGAGGACATTCTGTCATCATCAGTGTCAAAGATTTAAAAAGCTAGACATGAGTTAAAGTGGTCAGGACAGATTGTTATCAGTAATACACTACTGCAGTAGGGAAGTGTCCAGAGTGAATGGAATTCAAGTTCAGTTTGTTCAGAGGTGACTGGGCATTTCAGAGGGACAATGGGGGAATAAGGAGGAGAAATGGCTGGTGGGGGAGGTAGGAAACTTGAATAGGACCAAAGGCAGGTACAAGCTGAATTGTGTCCTCCCTAAATTCAAATGTTGAAGTTCAAACCCCAGTGCCTAGGAATGTGACTGTATTTGGAGATAGGTCTTTTAAAAGATAATTCAATTTAAATGAGATCATTGGGTGGGCTCTAATTCCATATAACTAATGTCTTTATAAGAAGAGGACATTAGGGCACAGACACACTCAGAGGAAAGACCATGTGCTGAAACAGGGAGAAGGTGGCCATCTACAAGCCAAGGAGAACGGCCTTAGCAGAAACCAACCCTGCTGACCCCTTGATCTCAGACTTCCAGCCTCCAGAACTATGAGAAAACAAACTTCTGTTGTTTAAGCCCACCACTCGGGTATTTCATTGTGGCAGCCCTAGCAAACTAATACAGATGGTCATCTTTTTATTTGAAAACAGAAACTATATAACACCAAAGATTAAGAAATAATTGACAAACCCAGATGGCTCTGGTGTCCTTCACTCCTCCATCATGGTTCCCCATGCAACATGATTCTCGTATCTGTCTTGTGTTTGGGCCATAGCTCATCAGTTTGTCCTCACAGCTTCCCATCCTGGCAGTAGTCTTATCCTGGACACAAACTTCCATGTCTGTCCCCTAGGGGAGAAGCAAATCTATAAAGGAACCTGGGGAATACTGCGGACTTAGCAGAGGTTGGACCCTTGGTCCATGCTACTTTACCAGAAGGCATTCCCCAGGGACACCAGGTGCCAGCGGCAGAGAAATGCCACTGTGTGGGTCAGGTTGTACCTTGTGGTGATCCAGAATTCTTCTATGGGCAGTCAGTTCATAGAAGAAATGTGGAGCTCTGCCTCAGCACTTATCAACTGTGTAACCTCAGGCAATTTACTGAACCTCTCTGAGCTTCAGTTTTCCTACCTATAAAATGAAAAATAACCAACCTCCCAGCTATCAAGAAGATTAAATGAAATTATATAATTATTTAAAGTACATAAAGTGCCCAGTACAGGCTATGTTCTTGGCACCCCATGTAACTAATCTCAAGTAGGAATAAAGTCATAAAGTTGAAAACAGGGCATTGGTGTTTGCAATTCAGTTCGGCACCTTCTCTTTGACTCCTAGGACTGTTCTCATATATTTTAATTATGTTTGTGATTATAAGAAATGTAGATTCCATCTGTTCTTAGGAGGATTGTCAACGCCTTGCCTGTGACCATTTTTATAGATTCCAGGAAAGGGCATTTTGATGGTCCACTTCATTCCCAGGTGTCCCATATATGTCCTCTAGAAAGGCAGGTCTGGAATATAGGAGGATCCCCATACAGAAGACAGATTCTACAGCTTGCTCTTAACCTGCCTTTGTTTGAGAGCCTCCTCCTGCTTGTCTTCATCCCCTTGGGGTTACCTTGGCCGTGACTGCAGATCATTTTTGGCCATAGGCAGTGTTTCTTAAACTGTGGAGTACAAAACATTTAATCAGAATTTTGGGGGGTGGGGGTTCATAGGGGAACATGCAGATTCCCAGGCTCTTCCCCAAACCTACAGAATCAGAACCTCTGGGAACTTAAGCTTGTTCCACAAGTTCCCTAGGTGATTCTGAAGCTGCAGGTGCTATTACCTTGATACAGTGAGTCTTCAACTAATGGTGCCTAGTATATGTATGTAACAGGGAAGGTGAGGAGGCAACAATAGTTATCAAACATTTGCTATGTTCCAGGACCTAATATGATGCATATGTTTCCTATGGATGCTGTAACATATTGCCACAAACTTAGTGGCTTAAAACAACACACATTTATTCTCTAAGAGTTCTGGAAGTCAGAACTCTGAAATCATTTTCATTAAGCTAAAATCAAAGTATTTGTGGGCAGAGCCACACTCTCCCAAAGGTTCTTGGGGAGAATGGTTTCCTTGCCTTTTTTATACTTCTAGAGCTGCATTCCCTGGCTTGTGGCTCCTGACTCCATCTGCAAAGCATCTTGCTTCAGTAACCACATTGCCTTCTCTGTAGTCGACTCTCTGCCTCCCTCTCATAAGGATACTAATGATTGAATTTAGGGCCCACACACATAATCCAGGATAATCTCCCCATCTTAAGATCTTTGACTTAATTACCATTGCTTTGCAAATTTGTCCCCATATGTAGAGGGCAAGGAGAGACCAAAGAAAAAGGCAGACTGCTCCAGATTGGTAGGTGACAGTGTAATAAACAAGGGAACTTCCTACAAGACTTGTTTCAAGCAGCTGCAAGATGGATAGATCTCTATACTTGCCTACCAGAATCTTAAAAAAAAAAAGTTTATACAGAGGCCTTAACTGGGTTTGATCACATATATTATTCAGATGGTCTCAAAAACACATTATTCTGTCAAAGCTGCATCCTTGAAAATGGCTCCCACTGTGGAAATGGGGACAGAATGTATATTCCAAGCACGGGGTGGGGGGAGGGTGAGGACCCTCTGATTGTCTGGGTCCAGCTAATGGGCTCACATCCTCTCAAGGATTCCCTCCAATAATCACATCGGCTAAATCTCTTTTTTTGCTATATAAGGTAACATTCACAAGTTCCAGGGATTAGGACCTGGATATTTTGGGGGACTTGTAGCAAACCATACTGCTGGTAGAGGGATTAGGATTTGCACCCAAGACCATCTGGTTTTAAGACCTGTGATCCTTGCTCTGCATCAGATTGAACTATAAATCCTGCCAAAGGAATCCTACTAGTCACAGCCTATCAGTCTTTCAGATGTCTGAGATGGCCATTAAAATGTCCCAACGTGATGCCATTCTCAGTTTCTTTCCCAGATACAGGTGAGAAGTCCAGCTTCTGAATTTGAGTGAGTTATCACAAGACAGGCTATAGACAGAGATAAGTCAGGTCCTTCCCAAATTCTTGGAACACCTTGAGAAGACATAGGTGATTGCCAAACATCCCTCTAAGCCGATTCTTGAGATAAGAGCAGCAACTTATATTTAGAGGCCTCACTGTAGTTCTGCACAATTTCAGTAAAAAAGATTATGTAGGAAAAACATCTAGGCTAGATCTCAAAGTCAGCCTTAAAAAGGCATACCTGGGAGGGATTAACCAAACTTATTACAGTCCTCATTTTACAATATACACTTGCATCAAGTCATCGTATTGTACACCTTTAACTTGCATATGTTATATGTCATTAATGACTCCATAAAGCCGGAGGGGAGAAAGTCATCTTCTTATTAGATAACATCTCTGAAGTTGCTATGATTCAGGGGTGCCCAGCAAAGCACAGATATAGGACATGGAAAGAGAGTTAAGAATTATTGTAATAGTAACTGTAAGAACTATCAGGAGTATGTAGTTCTTGGAATGTCTGTAAATTAGGACTATGAAAACACAATGACAAATGCTCTCTGACAACCAGCCAGGTGGAGATAAGTAAACAAGGAAACTTTTGAGTAGAGAGGCAGAGAATAAGAAAGGGGATCTAGGCTTCACTGCAGGAAAAGATAAAAATAGAATATTAGAACTTCTATCACAGAGATATAACTTAATTATAATAATACTTAGGATGTAATAAAACAGGGTGTCCTCGAAAAGGAGAGAGAGCAACCATTTCTATTCCAATCAAAGGGTAGGAAGGGATGCAAAGTTGGATATTTTAATCTTTAAACAGAAGATAGTCTTCATTTTAGCATTCTCTTGTTTCTGAAAAGGCTGTGCATTGTAATTTAAATCTCTCTAGAACAAGACCACCTTTACATTCTAGTCAATGATTTGTTTATTTAGTACATATTTGATATATCAAAGAATTAGGATGCTTCTTCAAAGTTAATTGCAATGGGATTTATCTTGAGTTCTAAGTTTCTGTATTTATATGGGGTTGAATATTCAATATTTACTCTCTTATCAGAAGCTTCAGATTACTTTTATGTGGACCCAACTCAGTCTAAAATTTTTGGATCTATCCACCATCCTAATTGCCCATTTTTATTCAGGTCCCACCTTCTTGGAGGAATCAGGTGTAAAACAATGAAGAACATGTAGAAGTTTTTCTTAACAGGACAGCTTATCAGGAAAAAGCTAGCGTATGAGAACAGAAGAAATGCAGTGAGCAAAGCACTATAAAAAAAAAAGAACAACTGTCATTTCAACCTTTTGCATCAAAAGGAACGAGGACTGGGGTGGGTAGCAGACAGAACCAAAGAATAAAGGCAATCTGTGTATTACCCGATATTTGCTTTTGTCCCTAAAGGTGAACTCATCAAAGTTCCTAATGTATACTCATTCAGTGCCAATTATCTATTGTATTTTTCCTTTTATGCTGCTTGAGTCTACATAAGTACTATTTAGCCCTAACTCGAACTAATCACAAAAATAAGTTCTAGCTGAAATGAAATTTTTTAAAAAAGATTTTATTTATTTATTTGTCAGAGAAAGAGAGAGAGAACAAGCAGTGGGAGTGGCTGGCAGAGGAAGAAGCAGGCTCCCCACTAAGCAGAGAGAGTGATGCGGCACTTGATCCCAGAGTCCTGGGATCATGACCTGAGCCAAAGGCAGACACTTAATGGACTGAGACACCCAGGCACCCCATAGCTGAAATAAAATTCTAAGTGTAAAAAAAACCAAGACTATTGTTTTCCATTCTTAGGAATACAACAAAAATATAAACCCCTATCTGGGGGCTGGAGTTTCCATTTAAGTAGTTTGGTTGAGGGGAAAGGGAGGCAAAGTCTAGTGACCACACAAGTGAGAAGTCTACCTGGAGACCTTTGTATATAAGGCTGGGACTCTGAAAGCCACACCTAATTGGGTAATCCAGGGAAAAAACACCCTTTCTCTCCTGAGATGTTAAGGAAACTTGTCTCTCTTGACCTTTCCTCTGAGTGAAGAGGAGACAAATACATTTAAGAATTTGCATTTTTATGGGAGAATATATTTGCAAATGACACTAAGGATAAAAGACTAGTATCCAAGATTTACAAAGAACTTCTCAAACTCAATACACAAGAAACAAATAAACAAATCATAAAATGGGCAGAAGATATGAACAGACACTTTTCCAATAAAGACATACAAATGGCTAACAGACACCTGAAAAAATGTTCAAAATCATCAGCCATCAGGGAAATTCAAAACAAAACCACACTAAGATACCACCTTACGCCAGTGAGAAAGGCAAAAATTGACAAGGCAGGAAACAACAAACGTTGGAGAGGATGTGGAGAAAGGGGAACTCTCTTACACTGTTGGTGGGAATGCAAGTTGGTACAGCCACTCTGGAAAACAGTGTGGAGGTCCCTTAAAAAGTTAAAAATTGAGCTACCCTATGATCCAGCCATTGCACTACTGGTTATTTACCCCAAAGATACAGACGTAGTGAAGAGAAGGGCCATATGCACACCAATGTTCATAGCAGCATTGTCCACAATAGCTCAATCATGGAAGGAACCAAGATGCCCTTCAACAGATGACTGGATTAAGAAGTTGTGGTCCATATATACAATGGAATATTACTCAGCTATCAGAAAGAACGATTTCTCAACATTTGCTGCAACATGGACGGCACTGGAGGAGATAATGCTAAGTGAAATAAGTCAAGCAGAGAAAGACAATTATCATATGGTTTCTCTCATCTATGGAACATAAGAAGTAGGAAGATCGGTAGGAGAAGAAAGGGATAAAGAAAGGGGGGGTAATCAGAAGGGGGAATGAAGCATGAGAAACTATGGACTCTGAGAAACAAACTGAGGGCTTCAGAGGGGAGGGGGTGGGGGAATGGGATAGGCTGGTGATGGGTGTTAAGGAGGGCACATATTGCATGGTGCACTGGGTGTTATATGCAACTAATGAATCATGGAACTTTACATCAAAAACCAGGGATGTACTGTATGGTGACTAACATAATATAATAAAAAATATTATTATAAAAAAAAGAATTTGCATTTTTACCCTCACACAGGTTTAGGATCAGAATCCTGTCTGAGAATCCTGGAAGCACCAAACTGATAATTTACCGTAAGGACATCCTACATTGCTAATATATTAGGTGCCTGCAAAAGCAAATGTAAATGTTCACTTGAGGATTATACCTTAAACCCAAGTCAAAGAACTATTACAGATAGGGTCCATGGAACACAATCTCACAATGATAAATTATAAGACACATGAGGAAATAAGTCACTTGAGCAGGAGTCAGGAGAAAAAAAGAAGCCATAGAAACATTCAAAAAAGACTGAAGATGTTAGAAAATAAAGCAAAATAAATATTGTAATATGTTTATTGAAATAAAAGGGGCGTTAGAAGTATGACCTTGGAGGAAATAAGAAAGCATTCTGCCAGCTTTATAAGCAGTAACTGAGACCTGCCTAGATTCGTACTTAACTGATAGTACGCAAACAAAAACTACAGAGTATCTGCTTAACACTCTACAAAGACATGCTAAGATATGGCCATAAAGTCTTAACTATTGTTTAGACAAGATAACACTTTACAAGCAATTAGTTTAGCAAACAGCCTAATATAAAACTTGGTTCTGCATTAAAAATCTTTCCTCCAAGATCATCAGGGAATCTGTTATTTGACTATCTACTTTACATACCATAAAATTTTGACAAGTCTCAATTCTATTGTCCCTTTGTCTTTAATGTTTTTGGAAGTCCAACAGAGATCACCTACTACTCAGAGCTTGCCCCTCAACTTCTGAGCAGGGGACATTTTGGCCATATGCCAAAAGGTCCATATACCTCTTGACCTTCTCACCTTGAAAAGCCATCACTGGTCAGAGAATCCAAATTGTTGCAGTGATTGAGACCCACTGAGGTATTATCTGTCAAAACTACTAAAAGTTGCCATGAGGTTGTTGAAACTGAGTGGTGAGTACATGAAGAGTTCGTCATAAGCTGTCTTTACTTTTGTATTCATTTGAAATTTTCCGTAATGACTTTAAAAATAGAATCTGCTGTAGAACACTCCTCTCAATAACAGCAAAATGTACATTTTTTTAAAGATTTTATTTATTTATATGACAAAGATAGAGACAGCCAGCGAGAGAGGGAACACAAGCAGAGGGAGTGGGAGAGGAAGAAGCAGGCTTCCAGCAGAGGAGCCTGATGTGGGGCTCGATCCCAGAACGCTGGGATCACACCCCGAGCCGAAGGCAGACGCTTAACTACTGAGCCACCCAGGTGCTGCACAAGGAATATTGTCTAGGATAGACTATATATGTTAGACCATAAAACAAGCATTAATAAATTTAAAATTATTGAAATAATACAAGTATGTTCTCTGATCACAATGGAATTCAATTAGAAATCAATAGCAGAAAGTGTTTTGGAAAACTCACAAATATGTGAAAACTAAACAACACAATCCTAAATAACCAATAGATCAAAGTATAAATAAAAATGGAAATAAAAAAATATTTCAAGATGAATGAAAATGAAGATACAATCCACCAAAACTTATGCAACTAAGGCAGTGCCTGGAGGAAAATTTATAGCTGTAAATGTCTACATAAAAAAAGAAAAGATTTCAAATCAATAACCTAATCTTCCATCCTAAGATACTGGAGAAAGAGCACCTAAACCTACAGCAAACAGAAGGAAGAAAAGAATAGATATTAGAGCAGAAATTAATGAAATAGAGAATACTAAATAGAGAAAAGCAATGAAACCAAAAGTAGATCATTTTAAAAGATCAACAAAATCAACAAAAATTGACTAAGAATAAAGGAAAGAAGGCTCAAATTACTAGAATGAGACTGAAAGAGGGGACATTACTACCAACTTTACAAAAATAAAAAAGATTATAAAGCAATACTATGTACAATTGTATGCCGATCTATAGATAACTTATATGAAATGGACAAGTTCCTAGAAAACACAAACTATTGAAAACAACTCAAAGCAAAATAGAAAATTTTACTAGACCTGTATCAGATAAAGGCATTAAATTGGAATAAAAAAACTACTTACAAAAAAGCTCAAGACCAGATGGTCAATTCTATCAAACATTTAAGGAAGAATTAACACCAATTCTTTACAAACTTTCAGAAAATAGAGAAGATACATCTCAACTCAGTCTATGAGGCCAGTATTACCTGATACCCAGTCCAGACAAAGACATCACAAGAAAACTACAGACCAATATCTTTTATGAATATGGATGCAAAAATCCTCAGCGAAATGCTAGCAAACCAAATCTAGTAGTGTATAAAAAAGATTACTCACCATGACCAAGTAGGTATTATCCCAGGAACAGGTTAGTTTAATGCCTGAAAATCAATTAATGTAATACACTGTATCAATAGAATAAAAAACAAAATGCACATAATTATCTCAATAGATGCAGGAAAAGCATTTGACAAAATCCAACACTCTTTCTTGATTAAAAAGGAAACAATGTACTAGTAATACCAATCAAAATACCACCAGCATTTTTCACAGAGCTAGAACAAACAATCCTAAAATTTGTATGGAACCACAAAAAACAAACAAACAAACAAACAAACAAACAAACAAACAAACAAAAAACCCAAACAGCCAAAGCAATTCTGAAAAGGAACAACAAAACTGGAGGCATCATGATTCCAGATTTCAGGCTATATTACAAAACTGTAATCATCAAGACAGTATGATACTGGCACAAAAACAGACACATAGATCAATGGAATGGAACAGAGAACCCAGAAATGGATCCACAACTGTATGGTCAATTAATCTTTGACAAAGAAGGAAAGAATATCCAGTGGAAAAAAAGACAGCCTCATCAACAAATGGTGTTGGGGAAACTGGACAGTAACATGCAGAAGAATGAACCTGGACCACTTTCTCACACCATATAAAAAATAAATTCAAAATGGATGGAAGACGTAAATGTGAGACAGGAACCCATCAAAATCCTAGAGGAGAACACAGGCAGAAAACTCTATGACCTGGGCCATAGCACCTTCTTACTAGACATATTGCTGGAGGCAAGGGATACAAAAGCAAAAATGAACTATTGGGACTTTATCAAGACAAAAACTTCTGCACAGTGAAGAAAACAATCAACAAAACTAAAAGGCAGCCTATGGAATGGGAGAAGATATTTGCAAATTACATGTCTGATAAAAGGTTAGTAGCCAAAAGTCTATAAAGAACTTACCAAATTCAACACCCAAAAAACAAATCATCCAGTTAAGAAATGGGCAGAAGACACGAATAGACACTTTTCCAAAGAAGACAACCAGATGGGTAACATAAAAAGGTGCTCAACATCACTCATCACCAGGGAAATACAAATCAAAACCACAATGAGATATCGGCTCACACCTGTTAGAATGGCTAAAATTAACAACACAAGAAGCAACAGGTGTTAGAGAGGATGTGGAGAAAGGAGAACTCCTCTTGCACTGTTGGTGGGAATGTAAACTGGTGCAGCCACTCTTGAAAACAGTATGGAGGCCCCTCAAAAAGTTAAAAATAGAACTGTCCTATGATCCAGCAATTGCACTAAGAGGTATTTACCCAAAGGATACAAAATACAGATTTGAAGAGGTACATGCACCCCGATGTTTATAGTAATATTATCAACAGTAGCCAAACTGTGGAGAGAGCCCAAATGTCCATCAACTGATAAATGGATAAAGAAGATAAAAAAACCCAAAGAAATCTTGTCATTTGTAACAATGTGGATGGAGCTAGAGTGTATTGTGCTAAGTGAAATAAGTCAGTCAGAGAAAGACAAACACCATATGATCTCACTCATATGTGGAATTTAAGAAAGAAAATAGATGAATACAGGGGAACAGGGAAAAGAAAAAAGGAGAGAGGGAAACAAACCATAAGTGACTCTTAATGATAGAAAACAAACTGAGGGTAGATGGAGGGAGGGGGGTAGGGGATGTGCTAGATGGGTGATGGGTATTAAAGAGGGCACTTATCATGACGAAAAAAAACACTCAATAAACTAAAAACACTCAACAAACTATACAAAACACTCAAAAACTATACAAACTTCCTCAACCTGATAAAAGACATCTATGAGAAACCCATGATAAATGATATACTTAAACATGCCTTAAGATCACGAATGAGACAAAGTGATCTTGCCACTTCTATTCAATATTGTACTAAAGGTTCCAGTAAGGCAATTAGGCAATAAAATGAAATAAAAGGCATCCACATTAGAAAGGAAGAAATAAAATTATCTCTATTCACAGTCAACATAATCTTGTATATAGGAAATCTTAGGGAATTCACTTAAAAATAAACTATTAGAACAAATAAACAAGTTCAGCAGGGTGGCAGGATGCAAGATCAACACAAAAATCTATTGTATTTCTATATGCTTGCAATGACCAATCTGGTAAGGTAAGCAATTCCATTTACAATAACATCAAAAAGAATAAAATACTTAGGAATAAATTGAACAAAAGAAGTACAAAATTTATATTCAGAAAGCTGCAAAATATTGCTTAGTGAAATTTTGGAGAAGTATCCCATGTTCATGGATTGAGAACCTTAACATTGTTTAAAAAGGTGATACTTCCTCAAAGTGATCTACAGATTCAACAAAATCTTTATTAAAATCCCAGCTAGCTTCTTTCTAGAAATTGATAAATTGCTTATAAAATTCATATGGAAATGCAAGAGACACAAAATAACCAAAACAATCTTGAAAAAGAAAAAGTCAGAAGACTCACACTTCCCGAATTCAAGTTAATGCAGTGGTAATCTAGATAGTGTGATGTTGGCATAAGAATAGATACATAGATCATGGAATAGAGTTGAGTGTCCAGAAATAAACCCATGTGTCAACAGTGAACTGATTTTCAACAAGAGTGCAAAGACCATTCAATGGGGAAGAATATTCTTTTAAACAAATGGTGCCACAACGATTGTATAGCCAAATGCTAAAGAATGAAGTTGGACACCTACCTCACACCATTTGCAAGAAATTAACTCAAAATGAATCAGACCTGAATGTATTAATTAAAACTATAAAATTCTTAGAAGAAAATATTGGGGCAAATCCTCATGATGCTGGATTTGCAAGTAGATTCTTAGATATTTCACCGAAGAATGAGCAAAAAAGAAAAAATGGATAAATTAGACCTCATCAAAATTAAAAACTTTTGTGGTTCAAGGGGACATTATCAAGAAATTTAAAAAACAACCTGCAGAATGGACGAAAATATTTGCAAATTATATATTTAATAAGGGATTTGTATCTAGAATATATTTTTTAAAAACTCTCATAATTAAAAATAAAAAGACAAATAATCCAATTTAAAAATGAGCAAGGTTTGAATAGACACATCTCCAGAGAAGATATAGAAATGGCCAATAAGCACATAAAAGATGCTTGAAATCAGAAAAATGTAAATCAGGGGCGCCTGAGTAGCACAGTCGTTAAGTGTCTGCCTTTGGCTCAGGGCGTGATCCCAGCATTCTGGGATCGAGTCCCACATCGGGCACCTCCACTGGGAGCCTGCTTCTTCCTCTCCCACTCCCCCTGCTTGTGTTCCCTCTCTCACTGGCTGTCTCTCTGTCAAATAAATACATAAAATCTTTAACCAAAAAAGAAAAGAAAAATGTAAATCAAAACCACAAGGAGGTACCACTTAAGATACCCAAAATAAAAAAAGGACACGTGGATGGCCCCGTGGGTTGTGGCCGACTTTTGATTTTGGCTCAGGTCATAATCTCAGAGTTGTGAGATCAAGCCCCAAGACATGCTCTGTGCTGGGTGTGGAGCCCACTTAAGATTCTCTCTCTCCTGGGGTGCCTGGGTAGCTCAGTCATTGAGCGTCTGCCTTCGGCTCAGGGCGTGATCCCCGTGTTCCGGAATCGAGTCCCACATCGGGCTCCTCCGCTGGGAGCCTGCTTCTTCCTCTCCCATTCCCCTGCTGTGTTCCCTCTCTCGCTGGCTATCTCTCTGTCAAATAAATAAATAAAATCTTAAAAAAAAAAAGATTCTCTTTCTCCCTCTGCCTCCCACCCGCCCCTGCTTGTGCTCATGGTCTTTCTCTCCCTCTCTGAAAAGAAAAAAAAAGTCAGGCAATAGATGTGAAGATGTGGAGAAATTAGGATCTTTATACATTTCTGGATAGGATGTAAAATGGTGCACCACCTTGGAAAACATTCTGGTCTTTCCTCAAAAAGCTAAACATAGTTGCCATTTAACCCAAAAATCCACTCCTAAAGAAATGAAAATATATCTACACGAAAACTTATACAAGAATGTTTATAGCAGCATTATTCATAATAACCAAAAGGTGGAAACCCAAATGTCCATCAAGTGATGAATAGATAAACAAAATGTGGTATACCCATACAATAGGGTAGTATTCAGCTATAAAAAGAAGTGCTGATACATGCTACAGCATGGATGGACCTTGAACAGATTATGCTAAATGAGAGAAGCCAATCACAAAAGACCACATACATGATTCATTTATATGAAATGTCTAGAAGAGGCAAATCAATCTATAGAGACAGGAAATAGGTTGGTGGTTGCTCAGAGCTGGAGGGTATGGGGGGATAAAGGAATGATAGCTAAAGGAATGGAATTTCTTTTTGTGGTGATAAAAATGTTCTAAACTTTACTGTGGTGAATGTTGCACAGCTCTATGAATATACTAAAAACCATTGAATTATACAGTTTCAATAGGCCAACTGTATGATATGTGAATTATATCACAACAAAACTGTTATAAGGAGAGGGGAGGGGCCCCTGGGTAGCTCAGTCAGTTGAGCATCCAACTCTTGATTTCAGCTCAGGGCATGATCTCAGGGTCTTGGGATTGAGCACTGTATTAGGCTGCACACTCAGTGGGGAGTCAGCTTGAAGATTCTCTCCCTCTACCCTTCCCCCCCCCCCACTCTTTCTCTCAAACAAACAAATAAATCTTTTTTAAAAAGGAGAGGGGAGAGAAGGGGGGGAAATTATAAGGGCAGACATACAAATTAATGTAGGGTTAATGCTTAAACTGTATTAAGCCATGTTTCAGAGAACATGCTCTAAATCAGCACTGCTTAGTAGAAATTTCAGTGAGGATGGCAATATTCCATGCTGCCCAATATGGTAACCACTAGCCACATGTGGCTCCTGAGCAATTGAAATGTGTCCAGAGAGACCAAGGAACTGAATTTTTAAATCTGTGTGTGTTTGAATTATGGAGTGTTCTGTTCTAAGGGTACACATCTCTCACCAAAGAAACTCCTGATTTAATATGTTCATGCCTTAGAGGAAAGATTATTGCAACAAACTAGAAAAATGGAACTAATATACTAGTTAACTCACATTTGTTTTCATAGGACTCACTTGATTAAAACCAAAGTAATTCATTTTCAAGAGGCTTTCAAATCTAAAGTTGTGAAAATGCTCAAAAGTCCAGTGGTTACCTTAAGTCACATTAGGAACTTCTGTTCACCTATAGCTACCCCCCTTCTCCTTTTTTCATGTCACCTGCTATGGTCTGAACGTGCTCCCCAAAATTCACATGTTGCATCCTAATGCCCAATGGTGATGGTGTTTGAAGGTGGGGCCTTTTGGAAGGTGGTTAGGTCATGAGGATGGAGCCATTAAGAATTTGATTAGTGCTCTTATGAAAGAGACCCCAGGGGCGCCTGGGTGGCTCAGTCCATTAAGTGTCTGCCTTTGGCTCAGGTCGTGATCCCAGGGTCCTGGGATCAAGTCCCATGTCAGGCTCCCTGCTCCGCGGGGAGCCTGCTTCTGCCTCTCTCTCTCTCTGTTTCTCTCATGAATAAATAAATAAACTCTTTTAAAAAAAGAGAGAGAGAGAGGGAGATCCCTGAGAGCTCCCAAGTTCCTTCCACTATGTTAGGACACAGTGAAAAGGCACCAGTTGTGAACTAGGAAGAGGGCTCTCACCCACTCAGACTGGTACCCTAATCTTGGACTTCCAGCTTCCAGAACTGTGAGCAGTAAACATCTGTTTATAAGAAACCCCATTGTGGTATTTTGTTATAGCAGTCCCAAAGGACTAAGATACCACCCGAAGGAAATTCTTCCCACCCAATCAGCACTTCCCCATCTGAAGCCCACCTTTAGTGAAAGAACAAGTTATAAGACATAAGCCTTGGTTCTGAGCAAATTTGCCTCAATGTGAGACAGGAATCCATCAAAATCATAGAGGAGAACATAGGCTGTAACCTCTTAGACATTGGCCACAGCAACTTCTTTCATGACATGTCTCCAAAGGCAAGGGAAACAAAAGCAAAAATGAACTTTTGGGACTTCATCAAGAAAAAGAACTTCTGCACAGCAAAGGAAATAGTCAACAAAACAAAGAGGCAACCCACGGAATGGGAAAAGATATTTGCAAATGACACTACAGATAAAAGGCTGGTATCCAAGATCTCTAAAGAACTTCTCAAACTCAATACCCAAGAAACAAATAATCAAATTAAAAAATGGGCGGAAGATATGAACAGACACTTTTCTAATGAAGACTTATGAATGGCTAACAGACACATGAAAAAATGTTCAACATCATTAGCCATCAGGGAAATTCAAATCAAAACCATATTGAGACACCACTTTACATCAGTTAGAATGGCAAAAATTGACAAGGCAAGAAACAATAAATGTTGGCGAGGATGTGGAGAAAGGGGAACTCTCTTACACTGTTGGTGGGAATGCAAGTTGGTACAGCCACTTTGGAAACAGTGTGGGGGTTCCTTAAAAAATTAAAAATAGAGCTACCCTATGACCCAGCAATTGCACTACTGGGTCTTTACCCCAAAGTTACAATGTAGTGAAAAGAAAGGCCATATGCACCCCAATGTTCATAGCAGCAGTGTCCACAATAGTCAAACTGTAGAAGGCGCCGAGATGCCCTTCAACAAACAAATGGATAAAGAAGATGTGGTCCATATATACAATGGAATATTACTCAGCCATAAGAAAACATGATTACCCAACATTTGCATCAACATGGATGGGACTGGAGGAGATTATGCTAAGTGAAATAAGTCAAGAAGAGAAAGACAATTATCATATAGTTTCACTCATTTGTGGAACATAAGGAATAGCAGGGAGATCGTTAGGAGAAGGAAGGGAAAAATGAAGGGAGGGTAAAGAGAGGGGGAGATCAACCATGAGAGACTGTGGACTCTGGGAAACAAACTGAGGGTTTTAGAGAGGGAAGGGGTGGGGGGATGGGTTAGCCCGGTGATGGGTATTAAGGAGGGCACGTATTGCATGGAGCACTGGTTGTTATATGCAAACAATGAATCATGGAACACTACATCAAAAACTAATGATGTACTGTATGGTGACTAACATATCATAATTTTTAAAAAGTTGGGAGATATTTTTAAACCAATTAAGAGCCTTTCAAAAAAAAGTTTGTATTAATCTGTAAGACCTACAATACTAGCCAATCCATGCTGTACCAGATGTGTGGACTAATTACATCCTTAATACAGCTCCCTGAAAGGACAGAAATGCACACAGAGTCACCAGGATAGCCTATTTCTCCAGAGTCAGCAAATGCAGTTGGAAAATCTTTCAAATTCAATACAGTTCCAATTTTGATGGTTTCTAGAAGTTACAAGAACATAAATGAATAAGATAAAAAAATCTCAAAGACACCCCAGAGTGCAAAGAAGTTTAAGAAATAATGCCAGGGACCTTATGCTTTAAATGTGTTGGCCTTTTAGGAAAAACTCTCCAGCTGAGAGAAATAAAGTGTACAATTTGCCTGAGAGAGTCAAGCTGTAAATTATATACTGTAACCACCTGTACTTGTATTTTAAATAGTTCAAAGAAATCATTCTTCCAAATTTCCAAATTTCCTTGTTGAAAAAGATTCCCCCACCCAAAAAAAGACTTGTAAAAAGTTAATTTGGTTATTAAAACATCAATCTAAGGTATATATTTTCAAAACAATTTGAATACTTTTAATAGAATCTCTAACTGTACACTTAAAATGATGAAGTCTTTAAAATGATATATATTACCCTAATTAGTATAAAATTTTAAAAATGAAAACAACATAAATAAGTCATTAATAGAAATTTAAAAAGTATATCTGTTTTCTAATACTAAACCATTCCTTTTTCTAAAAAGTTTTTGGAACAGAAAAAGGAAAAATGCAGCTTTAGTTTAATAACAAAGAGGTTTCAGTTGATAAATTACAAGAAATAAAGAAATGGCAATCAGTATTATGTCAACAATTAAAAGATGATGAATCTACAAAAACCATTCTGTGTTAAAATTTTAAGTAAGATTTTAAGAGTTTTAATATTACTTAGTAAAAATAAATACATGAGAATGATATAAAAATCCATGTTTCATGTTTATTTAATACCCCTAATTATGAATTTTGGTTTAAAAGATGGTTTTGCATTTTCTCTCTGATTTAATGACCATGTGCAATATAATTTAAATATAACATTTTAGTTTATGCAAGACTTTGGGTATCTTACCATAAGCTTAAATAAATAGGATATTCTAAATTCCTTATACTTGACAGGTTATCATTACTTACATGAAATATTTTAGACTGTAAATGTAATGGAGTGCTTGGGTGGCTCAGTCAGTTACACAACCGACTGTTGATTTCGGCTCAGGTCAGGATCTCAGGGTGCCAGGATTGAGCCCCGAGTTGGCTTTGTACTCAGTGGGGAGTCTGCTTGACGATTTTTTTCTCTCTCTCTCCCTCTGTCCCAACCCCCCTCATATTCATGCTCTTTCTAAATAAATAAACAAATCTTTTTAAAAAATGGCTGAGGTAATTCCAGGTACTGATGTAAGTTATGAAGGGAAAAAAGTATTTAAAAATATGGAGCTTGAGGGATGTGCTGTTTCAAATATGGTGGCCAAAGGAAGTGATGTTTGTGCAGAGTCCTGCATGAAGTAAAGGAATAAGCCATGCAATTATCTGAGAGAAGAGCCTTCTATGCAGATAGAACAAAGAGCAAGTACAAGGGCCCTGAGACAGAATGTGCTGGGCATGTGCAGGGAAGGCAGGGGTCCACGTGGGGTCTGCAGGCTGGAGTGTGGGGCGCTTAAACTTAGATTTTATTATGAGTGAGGTGGAAAACCACAGGGGCTTCAGAGAAGATATGCGGCATTGTCTGATCAACATGTGTCTATAAAATACACATGAACCTTAGCATCTTAACCTTCAAAATATCCAGTTCAGTACATTCACACTGTGGTCTACCAACAGCACCATCCATCTTCAGAACATTTTCATCTTCCTAAACTGAAACTCCATTCCCATGAAACAATAATCCCCCTTTCTCTCCTCTCCAAGTCTCTGGCAGCCACCATTCTACTTTCTGTCTCTATGAATTTGACTGCTCTAGGTACCCCATATAAATGCAATCCATAGTATGTTTCCTTTTGTGACTGGCTTATTTCACTTATCATAATGTCCTCAAGGTTCACCCACATTGTAGCCTGTCAGAACTTACTACCTTTTTAAAGCTGTATAATATTCCATCATAAGGCTAGAATACATTTGTTTATCCATTCATCCCTGAAGGACACTTGAGTTGCTTCCACTTTTTGGCTATTGTAAATAACACCGCTATGAACAGAGGAGTACAAATATCTTTTGAGTTCTGTTTTCAATTTTTTTGAGTGTATACCCAGGAATTGGGATCATGTGATAATTCCATGTTTAATTACTTGAGGAACTGCCCTACTGCACCCTTTTACATTCCCAACAGTAGTGCACAGGGATTCTAATTTCTTCACATCCTCATCAACATCTGTTACTTTCTGTGTGTGTGTGTTTTTTTAATAGTAGCATCCTAATGTGTGTGAGGTGGTATCTCATTATGGTTTCAATTTGCATTTCCCTAATGATTGGTGATGTTAAGTATCCCTTCATGCACTTATCGGTCATGTGTGTGTCTTCTTTGGAGAAATGTCTGTTCAAATTCTCTACTCACTTTTTAATTGGGTTGTTTCTCTTGCTGTTATTGAGTTGTAGGAGTTTTTGAATATTTTCTGGATATTAACCCCTTATCTATATATCTATATGATTTGCACATATTTTCTCCCATTTCATGGTTGTCTATTCTGTTGATTGTATACTTCCATTCATGGCAGGTCTAAATTTTGACACAGCCCAATTTATCTATTTTTTTTTTCTTTTCTTGCCCATGCTTTTGGTATGATATCTGAGAAACCAGGGCCAAATCTAATGCCATGAAGCTTTCACCCTGTTTTCTTCCAAGTTATACAGTTTTAGTTCTTGTGTTTAGGTCTTTGATTCATTTGAAATTATTTTTTATTTTATATGTGGTGTGAGGGCTTCACTTCATGCTTTTCATGTCAATATCCAGTTTTCTCTTTATCATTTGTCAAAAAGACTGTCCTTTCCCCATTGAGTGGTCTTGGTACCTTTGTCAAAAATCATTTGACATTTCTGGACTCTCTATTCTATCCCTTCAGTCTATAGATATGTCTTTATGCCAGGACCACACTATTTTGATCACTGTGGCTTTATAGTAAGTTTTGAAATCAGGAGGTAAAAGTCCTCCAGCTTTGTCTTTCTTTCTCAAAATTCTCTTTTGGCTATTCAGAGCCCCTTTGAGATTCCACATGAATTTTAGGATGGATTTTTCTATTTCTGCAAAAACCGTTGTTGGGATTTTTTTTTCTTTAGAAAGACAGCCAGCGAGAGAGGGAACACAAGCAGGGGGAGTGGGAGAGGAAGAAGCAGGCTCCCAGCAGAGGAGCCCGATGTGGGGCTCGATCCCAGAACGCTGGGATCAAGCCCTGAGCCGAAGGCAGACGCTTAACGACTGAGCCACCCAGGTGCCCCCGTTGTTGGGATTTTGATAGAGGTTACACAGTGTCTGCAGATGACTTTGGGGGGTAGTATGGGCATTTTTTAATTAAATATTTTATTTATTTATTTGACAGAGAGAGACGGCAAGAGAGGGAACAAAAGCAGGGGGAGTGGGAGAGGGAGAAGCAGGCTTCCTGCTGAGCAGGGAGCCAGATGCGGGGCTCGATTCTAGGATCTTGGGATCATGACCTGAGCCGAAGGCAGACGCTTAACGGCTGAGCCACCCAGGCACCCTAGTATGGGCATTTTAATAATATTTAGCCTTGCAATCCATGAACGCATGCATTTATTTGTGTATTCTTTAAGTGCTTTCAACAATGTTTTATAGTTTTCAGTGTGCAAGTCTTTCACCTCCTTGGTTAAGTTTATTCCTGAGTATTTTATTTTTTTATGCTACCGTAAATGGGATCCTTTTATTAATTTCGTTTTCAGACTTCTCATTGTTAGTGTACAGAAATCCAACTGATTTTTGCCTGTTGATTCTGTATACCAAATTTTGCTGAATTGGTTTATTAGTTCTAAAAGATTTTTGTGGAATCTTTTAAATTTTCTGCATATAAGATCATGTCATCTGTAAACAGATAATTTTTTCCTTTCTGATTTGGATGCCATTTATTTATTTGTTGGTTTCTTTTTGCCTAATTGCTCTGGCTAGGACTGAAGTACTATTTTGAATGGAAGTGGTGAAAGCAGCATGCTTGCTTTATTCCTGGTTTTAGGGTATCTAATTGACTTTTAAAAGGCTGACTCTGGCAGCTTGTGCCTGGGAGGTGCCAGGGTCTCAGTGCCCACCCAGGCAAAGGCCATGGGGCTTTCATAGGGTGTTGTTGATAGAGGAGTAAGCAGAGGTCGGTGGTAGGATTTATTCTAGGTAAACCTCAGAGTGTGCTGATGAGTTAGATGCAGAGTTTTAAAGTTCTACCTCTCTTAGGAAGAATATCAAGCTTATGTTGACCAACTGGAGAAATCTCCTATCAACTTGTCTCACAGAAAAGCTGCTCTTCCTCAAGGCTGGTCTTTTTAAGCACTGGAAATAGGAAGAAAAAGCTAATAAAATAAATAAGGATGAAGACGTGAAGTGCGTGTGCAGAATTATGGCACCTCCGTTGTGCCACCCTTTCAAATGCAGATGCTGGGTACAGGTTCAGCACGTCCTCCATTCAGCATTAAACAGGACCCAGAGGTGGGAGGGAGGGAGGTTTCCTGCCTTAGCAGTGCTGGCCCGGATGGTGAAGAAGGACTTCCTCAGCGGTGATGGGGAGCACAGGCCGTTCCAGCACAGACAGCGCCCCCCTGAACTATAAAAGTGTCAAGACGGGACATCCTATTGGGGCCCAGCTTGCCACTTGTTCGCCAAAGCCCAGAGTCCACTTCCCTTTTCACAGGCAAACTGGAGCCTATCTGCACACAGGATGGAGGGGAGACAGCCAGAGTTGTGGGACTCAAAGGCAATAGGTTTACGACTCTCATGAGTGGCTGTGTAAGAAGCCAGAGGTCCAACCGGCCTGGGATCCAAGGGGCCAGAACACAAATCTGCCTTCTGTATTTACAAGGACTTATCTGCAACTTGTTCCAACTTTCCAGGCTCCGTTTCTTGGTCTTCCGGATAGAGTCAATATTGGAAAGACAGAAAAGCACAGTACTGGTTAGATGT
Organism: Ursus americanus; assembly: GCF_024610735.1. NCBI lineage: Eukaryota > Metazoa > Chordata > Mammalia > Carnivora > Ursidae > Ursus > Ursus americanus. Next base: position 62,021,241 of record NC_142139.1, read on the forward strand.
CTCTGAAGCCAGAGTTGTTAAGCTCCTGACCTCTGGAGCCAGACTGTCTGGCTTTGCATCACAGCTCTGCCACCTACTAGCTGCGATCTGGGAAAGTTACAGAATCTCTCTGGGCTTCAATTTCCTCATCGGTAAAATGGGGATGGTGGTCGTAATTGTATCTGCCTTACAAGATTTGGTGGATGAGGGGAGGTGAGAATGTGGAGTTAGTGTTTAATGGGGACAGAGTTGCAGTTTGGCAAGATGAACACATTCTGGAGATGGTGCTGATGGCTGCACAACAATGGGCATGTGCTCAATGTTGTGGAACTGTATGCTTAAAAATGGTCAATTCCATATTATGTGTATTTTACCACAATTAAAAATCATTTATAAAAACTTAGAGCTAGAGAGTAAAATGCTAAGCAAAATAATTCGGTCAGAGAAAGACAAATACCATATGATTTCACTCGTATGTGGAATTTAAGAAACAAAACAAATGAGCAAAGGGGAAAAAGAGAAAGAGAGCGACAAACCAAGAAACAGACTCTTAACAGACTGTGTCCCTCAGAGAACAAACTGAGGGTTACCAGAGGGGCGGTGGCTGGGGGATAGGAGAATGGGGGAAGAGGATTAAAGAGTACACTTATCATGATGAAAAAATAAAATGAAAAAAATTTATAAAAAATTTTTTAAAAGATTTGGGGGAGGCATACTGAGCTCATTTCTTTTTAAAAAATATTTTATTTGTTTATTTGAGAGAGAGTGAGAGCTAGAGAGAGAGCACACACAGAGGGAGAGAGAGAGAGAGGGAGAGAGAGAGAGAAGCAGACTCCCCACTGAGCTGGGAGCCCGACACAGGGCTCGATCCCAGGACCTAGAGATCATGACATGAGCCAAAGACAGACATTTAACCAGCTGAGCCACCCAGGCGCGCCTATTGAGCTCATTTCTATACTATGCCTGGAAGACTGCCTGGCACTCCATGAACATTCCAGGAGGGCTTGCTCTTCTTTTCATTAGCTGGGTGACATTGAGACACTTTGCTTGACCCCCCGGGCTTCACTCCCCTTACCCATAGACTGAAGTTATGGCAAGAATTAGAAAGAAAGCAGATTCAACTGTTGGACATGCAGTCCTATCCTTAATGAACAGTAATAGCTGGTATTAGCTCGGAAACCACTGGGGAAGGAAGCTGAGTAGGCTGCTAGAACCTGCCTTGCAGACATGAAGGACGGTGGTTTTCCCAGACACCTTCTAATTGGTAGTGGGAACTTTGTTACAGAGCAAACCTGAGGGGCAGACACACTGCAACAATGCAAAGGAGAAGGGACAGGAACCTTGTTAGTTTCTCTCTGAAGCTGAAAACTGACCAAGTTCCATGCAGGGGTTGGGTGATGAGGGGGTGCATTCTAGCATCCTTGTAACATGCGTCTAGATTTAACAATATGTGGATGTCACCAGGCGGTGGTAGCCAGAACACACTCAGTGCCCAACTTCCGATGAGTGGTCCCCTTCCTGAGCCTGCCCCTCTGTCTGGGATGCACACATGGGACTTCCTCTATCTCACACACCAACGTTGCTGGTATTTGTCAGGTGCTCTGAGATCTCCCCAAATAGAGCTTCCTCAAATGAAGGGAAAGCACAGGATTGGGATAAGCTTGGTCTTGAACAAGACTGGGAAACTCAAACTCGGTCTCCTTTGGTACAATGGCTGAAGGGCAGGAAGAAGTGCACCTGTCCGGCTGTAGCTGGGGCTCATATTCTCCGTACATCTGAGATGCTTCTTCCCACAGAGTGCTGCTCACCTAGCTTCTCTAAAGCAGGGTCTTATTTCCCAATAGGAAAGACTGCCTTTTTTTCCTTGAATGGGTGTCATCAGCTGGACACCTCCTAGAAGGGAAGGTGGAAAGCAAATTATTTGTAATCTAAGAGCAAAGCGGACCTGGCGTAATTACCATCCAGCCCTGCACCTGTTCCGCTATATAACAGAATTACTCTTAACAACAATCATGTAATATTCAGTAGTAATCATTATTTTCTGGATTCAGTCTATAGTTTCAAATCACACAATTTAAAGGATGACTACATTTGAATGTACACATTATTCAACTTTAGTAACATATTTCATGTATGGACTAAACTTCCCTTGCTGCTAGAAAATACTAGATCTCACAGTTCTCACTTTGTTTTACTGTTTAAAAAATTTTATCGAGTTGTAACTGACATATAACATTGTATTTAAGCTTTAGTTGTACAACACTTACGATGTATTGGGAAATGATCAGCATAATAAGTTTAGTTAACATCCATCAGCTCACATAGTTACAATTTTTTTCTTGTGATGAGCACTTCAAAGATCTACTCTCCTAGCAACTTACAATACAGTATTATTAACTATAGTCACCATGCTGTACATTACATCCTATGACTTATTTATCCTATAAATGGAACTCAAATTTTAAACTCAAATAAAAACCCCAAGTTTGTAACTCGTAGAACGAAAAAAGTGAAAATCTCAAGGACTATTTCTTCATCCTTAAATCACTGACTTCTCATGGTTTATTTTGAATCTGCTATTTTTAAAAAAATTTATTTTTAAGTAATCTCTACACCCAACGTGGGGCTCAGACTCATAACTCCAAGATCAAGAGTCACATTCTTTACCAACTGAGCCAGCCAGGTGCCCCTTGAATTTACTATTTAAGCAATGGTTGAAGACAGCTGCTTTGCAAACCCTTGCAATGTTTCTGAACTGATAGTAACTTACAAAGGAAGGAAAAAGCTGAGTCCATGTGGCAGGAACTTTGCCACAACTGGCAGTTCCAGTTGGAACTTCCAGAATTAACTTCTAGATAGATCGATGTAATTGCTAATGGAAAAGTAAGAAAGAGTAGGTCAGTAATGCAACAGATCCTGGAGAAGCTGGAGGGAGCCCTGGGAGAGAGTTCTCATTTTTTTTTGAAGGGAAGAGCACCCTGGTATAGATTCACCTCAAGAGAGATGCCTGTACCTTGGGCGGGGGGGGGGGGGGGGGGGAGAAAAGAAAATGTGCCAAATTGAACCTATGTATATATTACTAAAATGCAATCATATCTGCAGAAATTGTTTAGAACTTTGAAAATAAAATCTTAAAAAAGGAGGAGGGGGACCCTGGGTGACTCAGTCGGTTGAGCCGTCTTACTCTTAGTTTCGGCTGGGGTCATAGTCTCAGGGTCCTCAGTTTGAGCCCCATATGGGGATATGTGCTTAGCGGAGAATCTGCTTGGGATTCTTTCCCCCCCTCCCTCCCCCTCCCCCCCGCTCCTCCCCTTGTGCTCAAGCTCTCTCTCTCTTAAATAAATAAATAAATAAATAAATAAATAAATAAATAAATAAATAAATAAATTTCTTTGGAAGACAGAAAGAAAGAAAAAGAAAAAAAGAAGAAAAAAAATTGTTTAGAACTTCCAATAACAAAAAGACTTTTGTGGAGGAGAATTTTATCACTGACATTACTCAGAATTCCTGGTACATAGTGATCTAAAAAAGGAACTGACTTTTAGTCAGTTGTATTTTTGTGTTTAAGTTCTGTACAAAAGGTGCCTTCCTTACTGCCTGCCCCGGAGGCACACTGCTTCCACAGTTCTGTCCTTGGTTTGCCACTAGTTTAAGAGGTGGCCTCAAAGCTACAAGGTTATACATCTGTCTTCGTTTAAACCAAGTCTTGAAGTTGAGCATTTTTATTTTAGGTATAGGATCTCTCAAGGGTGAAGGGGCAAGCAAATGGAAAGTTGCTAAATTCTTTTTGTCACACATCAATGCTTAGGATTTTTAGAGCATGTTTCACAATACAGAATTTGGGGGGAAACTGGACAACAGGTTTTTCAAATTCCAGAACGGTGTTTGACGCCCTCTGGTGGACAGTTTGAAATACAGACACATTCATAGTAAATTAATGATAGCTTACGTTATTAAGTGCCATGCTTTGAGCTATGCCCTTTGTGTGCATTATCCCATCCTTACAACTGTCTGTAAGTTAGGCATCCAATTACAATTTTTCTGATTATAGAACTAACTCAAAGAGTAAATTGACCACAGCCACACAGCCAGCAGTGGCAAAGCTCGGATTCGAACCTAGTTTTGTTTCACTCCAGAGCCAAGCTCTTAAGCACTATGGACACAACGCCAGCTCTGCATCGTAAAGTCTGGGGGCCAGAGGAGTGCCCACCCAAACTGTGCTTCCAGAACTATAGTTACTTGCACAACTGTGGTGCTAAGATTGAAAAGGAGTGTTTTGATGTTCATTTAAAGGTTGGGGGTTTTCTCTCAAAAGTTAGCCACTAGGGCTTTTGTTTGTTATTTTATCCTTATGTTTTTGTTCCTTTTGTGTCTTAACATGTTGTGACCAGTTCATGGAGATGGGTTATAGTGTCTAGCAATAGTAACTCTCAAACTTTTAAGGATGTTAGCAACATACTTCATCTGTGAAGCCCTAGGAAGCTTAGAACCATAGATTGAAGTGAGCTAGTGAGTTATCCAAGTTAGTGGTTTCACAGTGAGTGTGAAAATTCCCATGGGGGACCTTTTGGTTGTCACAATGATTGGAGGGTGCTACCGTGTATGTAGTGGCAGGGACACTGGATGTCTTGTGATGCCAGGACAGGTAATGCCAGGAAGAATTTACCCAGGTCCCATAAGATTTCTCAATGTCCTGCCAGACCTTCTGGGATAGAATGTCGGCTCCAACCTGTGATGAGATTTCAAGATCTGGGAGGTCTTTTCTGTGAGAGTTCGTCACTCCCAAATCCCACATCATCACAAGGAATTGTTTTGACCCTGCACTGATAAATAATGATTTGCAAAAATACGCTACTTCCTTGTTTTCCTTTACAGTCTATAGCTTCTCTTGCCATCTTATCCCTACTTAAGATTTTTCCTTTTTCTCCTATCATACAAATCACTCAGCTCTGTTAATACTTAACACGAACTTTTCTCTCTCTGTCTAGCCATTCTTTTGCTTTCTTTTTCTCCGTCTTTCTAGGAAATGGCTCCTGATCTGACTTTCGTAAAATCTAAGGTTAGTCATCGTAAGTAAGAGCAATAAACCATTTTCAAATGTCTCACAGTGTAGTTCTATTTCCCACGTATTTGTATTCATAGAAAATTCAAGGTATAGGATGTAGACAGACCAGGAGATGACTACTATTGAAATGATCATTTGTTACTCACAGATCCCAAGAGGAGGGGGCACATTGTGCTATGGGGGCCCACTCAGGGAAGCACCTTGGGTGGGTCAGGAGGCAGAGGGAGCAAGGGGAAAATGTGCATAAGGGTCTTTATTGTGGTTTCCATGGGAAGGAACAGGTGAGGCAGGGGAAGTAGGCTTTTGATTGCTAGTCTGAAAAATTTCAGTAGGCCCTGGGGCATAAGGGCTGTCCCTAGTTGTTGGTACTGGCTCTGCAGTCATGAGGGTAAGCGGATAGTGGCCCAGAGTGTGCGAGCCTCATAAAGGAGGTGACTGGGTTATAAGCTCTGGACTGGTTGGTTTGTGTTTTAGAAGCCTGCTCTTGGGCAGGTTGCTTACAAGCTCTAGAAATTCACTAGCCCTGAAAGAGGCTGTCCCTCCAGGGTCAGCAAAGCCCTAGATGTCAAAGCCTCAGAATACAGACCATGAAAGACATGGTTAATACACTGCCCAAGCCTTTGTGTACTAAATTATGTGTTATTTTGTTATAACCTATTCACTCGAATTTCCCGTTTGAATTACTTTCAGAGCATCAGAGTGTTTTTTAAAGTTATTTCTATAATTAGTTATTTATGTATCTATATATCTATGATTTTCATTTTAGAATTGCAAAGAGGATGTTACAAAAGATTATTTCAAAATGGGGCAAATAAGATCGGATGAGATCAGGAGCTATAGATGTTTTACAAATGAGGAAGCCAGGACCTGAGGAGCCCACGTGACTCTCCCAGGATGCACAGTGGGTTAGCAGAAGGGTTGGACCCAGTGCTCATTCCAGTCCAATCTCTGCAAGCTTTCTTTGGCACCAAGCAACCTCAGCTGAGGAAGAACTCCAAAAAAAAAAAAATAGTATTAGTGTGCTCCACAAATATCCTCGAAGAATACCTATGATAGCACTGTACATAAATAATAGTATGTATTATAGAATATATCACAGCAAAAATTTGCCAATAAAATCAAGTTAGTATTTCACCTTTGGGTAAGACTGGGGTCATAGAACGTAGCCCACCCCCTGCATCCTTTCTGCCTTTCTGCTACTTCCTCCACTTCTGTGTTGGTCAAATAGAAGCAATAGTTTGTCCTGCCTTTTTTAATCCTCTTAGCAGCCCAACTTCTGCGTAACGTTTTTCCTGACTTACTAACAGTGAGATCATCATGGTATCCCAAAGACTTCAAGGCCTGTGGATCTCCCCTCCACCCCCCCCCCCCCAGTGCTTCCTCGATGGTGTGAAAATGCAGTGGGTGTTTCTAACAAGCCCCCGGGGGATGCTGCAGCTGCCAGTCAGAGACCATAGTTAGGATAGCAAGACTCTCAGAATAAAGTCCTGGGTCTCAAACCAGCTTATCATCACAGATATCTATCTGAGCAACTTCTGAATAATACAGCTTCCCAGCCCCCACTGCACACCTATACTATCATAATCTCTAAAAGCAGAGCCCAGGATGTGAATTTTTAGAAGCTCTCCAGAAAACTCTGATAATTAACCAGGTTTGGAAACCCTTCTTCCCAGCAACAGCGCAATGTTGACCTGATGTTTATGAGTACTACAAGGATGTTATAACTTAATTTGCAATTGGCTTTCAGAGGTAAGCATCTTGCAGGCTCCTGAAAACCTTAAGTGATTGTTCTGTTCTGTATTTTCATGCTCAGGCCAGATTCCAAGAACTGTTCCTTCCCACACAACTACAGGACTAACCCAGATGGGGAAATGGTCTAAAACAATCTTGTGGTGTTAATATCTTATTTACATGTATTTATACATCTCTTAAGATGACCATAGTAGTTGCTAGAAATCCAAATTGAAACAATTCACTGCATAAGAATTTTAAAACTAGGGTACTGGTATATATTTTACCAGAAGTTTATATTCACATGATGATGAGTGGTCTACATTTTCTTGGGCCCCCATCTGTGTCTCAGTCAAAGGCTTTAAGACATCCCAGCCTCAGTCTAATCTTACAGAGGGCAATTCTTAAAACAGTCTATTCCTCCCACCAGAGAAGGGGGAAGAGTGTGGGAGGGAGATGAACAGTGGAGGGGAGAACCCCAAATTAGGATGCTGCTATCTACACTGAACGTTTGTGTGCCCTCAACATTCATATGTGGAAATCCTAACCCCCAATGTGATGGTGTCTGGAGGTAGGGCCTCTAGGAGGTGATTAGGTCACGAACGGGATTAGTGCCCTTCTAGAAGACACCCCAAGAGCTTCCTCTCCCCTTCCACCATGTGAGGACACAGCAAGAAGACAGCTGTTTATAAACCACAAAGCAGGCTCTCACCAGACATTGAATTTGCTGGCACCCTGAGCTTGGGCTTCCAGCCTCCAGAACAGTGAGGAATAAGTTTCTGTTGTTTAGAAACCACCCAGTCTGTGGTATTTTGTTATAACAGCCCAAACAGACTAAGACAAATGATCTTCTGAGCTACAGAAACACTTAAAAAAAATTTTTCCCCAAAAGAGCATACCAGAGAACCACAGTGATGGACTGTGCCAGCTACAGACATAGTTCATTGACTCTGACAAAGAAATAACACAGAGGCCCAGATGGGAGGCTTCAGAAGGGTCATCAGGACTGCTGTGGAAATTCTGGAAATGCCTCTGGGGGGACAAGGAGTTCCAAAAGGCAGGGTCATTTTTCCAGCCCAGGGTGCCACTGTGGTTAGGGGTATACTACACTTAAGGCTCAAATGTGTCCTGGAGAAAACGCATCTTCAATTTTCAGATGACAAGTGAATGTTCTCAGGGGGCCGTTAGGCTCCATAGACAACTGCTCAAGACCTCACCTAGCTGGTCCCTGTGTGGGCTTGGCAGCTCCACCCTGGACTCCACAAGGCAAGCCCAGGGCTTTTGGGTTCATCCCTGTCTCCCCAGCATCCAACACAGTGCCTCACATGGCAGCTACTTAATGAACAAGGGTTGACTCATGGCATTGACTAGATAGATAATGATATGCTTCTTAATTTAGAGGTGCCTTCGCTGATATACATTCTCGTTTCCATGTTCTTCAGGAGTTAGGCCTTCACAAGGAGGTATTGCTTTTATCTGACTCTGTATTAAGCCTGTGTTTTAATTCTGAGGCCTTGACCTCTGGACCTTGCTGACCCTGGAGCAGCTGCCCCACCCAGGGTCAGCCAGTTCTTAGACGTGGTAAATGAGTCCACTCCACTACAATCATGGCTTTCGTATGCAAACCAGCCAATCCAGAGCCCACACCCCCAACCACTTTTATGAGGTTCTCACTCTCTAGACCACTATCCACCCACTCCAATCACTACAGGGCCATGTACCAGACAACTAGGGACAGCCCCTCTACCCCAGAGCCCGCTGAAATTATTCAGATGAGCCAATCCTACACCTGCTTCCCCTGCCTCACCCACTCCTTCCCGTGGAAACCACAATAAAGACTTTTGACCTTGTTTTCCTCCACTCCTTCTGCCTCCTGACTGACCCTGGCGCTTCTCCAGGTGTGGCCCCCGCCTCTTAGGATCTGTGGGTAACAAAAGATCATTTCAGGGGCACCGAGCTGACTCAGTCAGTAGAGCATGTGACTCTTGACCTTGGGTGGTGAGTTTGAGCCCTGTGTTGTGTGTAGAGATTACTAAAAATAAATAAATAAATAAATAAATAAATAAATAAATAATAAATAAATAAATAAACTTTTTTAAATATGTTAATTGTTTAAAAAAAAAAGATCATTTCAGTGGCAATCTTCCCTGATCTGTTAGCTTTACCATACCTGAAAAATAATAAAACCTACAGTTTTTAATAAAAACAGACATCTGGTAAAGTCGCAAGATATCAGACCTATTTATAGTCAAGTGTAGACTTCAAGACAATTTCGGTTACATGGAAGGAACATTTACAGTAGGGAATAAGTAGTGCAGCTTTTTAAAACTGTTTAGGGTTCACCCCAGTCAGGGGTCAATCAGAGCAGCAAAGCTGCTAGAATCTGTATGTCATTATATATATATATATATATATATATATATATGCTACGAGGGTGCTTGCATGGCAAACTGCCTTGGCAGAGAGCAGGGTATAGTCCTCTGCAGGGAAGGGCAGGTCTGTTTACTGTCTAATGTGAGAAAGATAGTGCTTCCCCTGGAGCAATGTTCAGACAAGCTTACTGCCCATCATAAAAGACAGGCTCATGAAGCCTGGGTTTCTCCCAGGAAAGCCACCCTCTGCCCAGGGAAGGCAGCACCTGGCCTTTGTCACGTGAACCTGTGGGAACTAGGCCTGGGGGGCCAAGCACCGATGCTGGTACTCTGGGTACTGCTGTGGCTGTGAGTAATAGGATCCTTTGTCTCTGACACCAAAGTCTTGTATCCTTTGCCTCAAACATGAAACTGTGCAGGCTAACTTTTAACCAGTGAGTAAGGCACAGTCTCACACCTTTCACAGCTGTTGGCACTCCCTAACCAATACCTGCTTCCTGGGTCAGGGGGAAAGGGTTTTGCTGCTCCCTCTATCAGAGGCCACTGAGGATGGTCTCCTTAGGAATTGCTCTATGTCTATCTCTGGAGGGACAGGTATCAGAGGGAGTCACAGCCAGCTGCTAGTGCTGACCCAAAGAAGAGTCACTGATGACTGGGCCACGGAGGCCACACCACCACAAAGCCAGGTGATGAAGGAACTCTTTTTGGGAAAGCCACTATATTAGTCTGCTAAGGCTGCCATAGCAAAGTGCCCAGACAAGGTGGCTTCAACAGCAGACATTCATGTTCTCGGTTCTGGAGACTGGAAGTCCCAGATCAAGATGCTGGCTGATTCCTTTCCTGATGAGAGAGCTCTTCCTGGCTTACAGATGGCCTCCTTCTTGTTCTGTCCTCATATGGCCTTTCCTCTGTGTCTGCCTGAAGAGAGAGAGTGAGCAAGTGCTTCCTTCTCCTCTTGTAAGGACACCTGCTCTATGGGATTTTGGCCCCATCCTTTATTACCTCCCTAATGGTTCTATCTCCAAATACAGTTACATTGTGGGTTAAGGCTTTGACCTATGAATTTGGTGGGTGTGAGTGGGGGTGGGTGGGGGGGGACACAATTGAGTCCATAGCAGTCCCCAAATACTTGTGAGGTAGTTCAACCACATTCACCATCAACTTAAAAACATGATAAAGCATCTTAAACCATCTACCCAGGGGAGGAGGAACAAAAGATAACTCCTCAGGAAGACAAATGGAGAGAAGGACTTAGAAAGTGCCAGTAGCCCCTCTGGCTTCCAAGTTGGGTCTCCTGCACTTTCTCCTGCTGTGCTGTCTCCTTGTAGAAAGCCAGTGGGGCTACTGGCAGAGCAGGTGGGGGGGGGCAGAGCAGGTCATCGAAATTCCATCTACATCATAGCGTGGAGAAGGTACACAGAGGAACTGACCGATGCCCAGGAAGTTCTCAGAGCCCCTGGGAGCTCTGGCCTTGCCAAGACATGGTAGGACAGTGAAGCAGCTTTTGCACTTGCTCCAAGCACACCCGCTGTCCTCTCTGATCTGCTGTGGTGATGTCCCAACCACCCCAGACTTCTGTAGTCCCCACCCTTACTAGGCTCTCTTGTGACTCTCTGCCTTTGCTCAGCCTCTTCCCTCTCCTCCTCACCCTGCCCCTCCTTCTTCATGTGGCTAATTCCACCAAGATTTACCTTGAGCAGCAGCTTTATTCATAATCGCCAAAACTTAGAAGCAACCAAGTTGTCCTTCAATAGGTGAATGGATAAACTGTGGTAAGTCTGTATGATGGAATATTATTCAGTGCTAAAAAGAAATGAGCTGTCAAGCCATGAGAAGACATGGAGGAACCTTAAATGCATATTACTGAGTGAGAGAAGCCAATCTGAAAGGCTACATACTGTATGATTCCAACTGTACGACATTCTGGAAAAGGCAAAACTAAAGAGATAATAAGATCAGTGATTGCCAGGGCTTAGAGGGAAAAGAAGGGTGAATAGGTGGAGCACAGTGGATTTTTAGGGCAGTGAAAGTTTTCTGTATGACACTCCCAGGATAGATACGTGTCATTGCAAATTTGTCTAAACCCATAGAATGTACAACATCAAAAGTGAACCCTGATGCAAACTATGGACTTTCGGTGATAATGGTGTGTCAGTGCAGGTTCATCAACTGTAACAAATGTACCCCTCTGGTAGGGGTGTTGACAATGAGGGAAGTTACGTATGTGCGAGGACAGCGGCTATATGGGAAATCTCTGTACCTTTTAACTGATTTTGCTGTGAACTTAAAACTGCTCTAAAAAAAACAATCCATCAATAAAATGGAGTAAATCATTTTTTTTTATTTTAAAGATTTTATTTATTTATTTGACAGAGATAGAGACAGCCAGCAAGAGAGGGAACACAAGCAGGGGAAGTGGGAGAGGAAGAAGCAGGCTCATAGCGGAAGAGCCTGATGTGGGGCTCGATCCCATAATGCTAGGATCACGCCCTGAGCCGAAGGCAGACGCCCAACCGCCGTGCCACCCAGGCGCCCCAAGGAGTAAATCATTTTTAAAAGACTCACCTATACTATATAAAAGACCTATACTATATAAAATCATCCTTCCTAGACTTGATGCTCTGGAAAATTGCAAGAGAAAAATCTGTCCTGGCATGCTCAGTGAAGTCTTTCTCTCCATTGGGTTCCTCTTCCAGAGAAGCCAGAGCTGATAGTTTCCAAGGTACCTAGTCCTGCAGAGAAGGCCAAAGGAACAGGTAAGAAACGAATCTCAGGATGCCAACCTCATTTGCTGGAATAGCTCATCTTCCTTGTTGGTTCCATAGCACCCCATGTTTACCTAACTGGTAGTAGTTATGTAGTGTTTGCTATGTGCCAAGATGTGCTGAGAAATTATGGTATAATTCTCATTATATCCCATGAAGTAACTACTATTATTACATCCACTTTGCAAACAAGGAAACTGAGGCTTAAAAACTTGCTAAAGACCCATCTATTGGTAGGTGGCAGTGCCAGGGGTCAAACTGAGTCACTCTAATCCAGCACCTGGTCCTTCACCACCGTGTGCTGTGTTCTCACCCTGCACAGAACTTATTGTCTGGGGACATGACCACCAGCCTCCCCTACCAGCCTGTGGCCCTCATGGAGGCCACGCTGCATTTTCCTGTATTTTCAGCCCCTTAAGAATAGCACACATCAGTATTTCAATGCAGATTTTTGAAAAGCAGGTTGATTTGCAATCGTTAAGCCTGTGTGAAAATGGCATATCCATCCACGTCCCGCGGGGAAACAGATGGCACAGTCAGGTTCGACTAATCGAGGAGGGTTTAATGGAGGGATTTTTGCAAAGATATGGCCCAGGGAAGTACCCAGGGTCCAGTACCAGCTGGCCTGCTTTCCGTCTGTTGAGTTAGGAGGCCAGGGCAGGGGACGATTACCAGAACCTGGAGGCAGACAGGAGTGTGTAGAGAGGGCTGCCAGACAAGAGCTGGGGGTCTTCTGGTTGAAGGACATAGCCAGCTTGCAGTGGCCCTGCAAGGGGTACTGTGACCTTTCCCTCCCAGCTCAGGGCCCCCAGGAAACCCCTGGGACAAAATGTGTCCCCAGTGAAAAGCTAGAAGAATAGAAGGGCTGTTCATGGCACAAAGGATTATGAGGTTTCAGGGTAGGCAGTGGTATTTGCTCTAGGCCCAGAAAACTGAGTAGGTTTTGAGAAGACAGAGATGGGGGAGAGCATTCCTGACTGAAAACACAGCAGGGCAAAAGCAAGCGGTGGGGAAGCACAAGGTTGTCCATGCCCTGATGGTTGCTCGGCTTGGTCGGAGAGCAGAGCTGGAGACTGTGAAGCTACAGAGACAGGCTGTTTGCAGCCACAGTGAGGAGGGCCTTGAGTGCCAAGCCGAGGGGTCAGAAATATTTCTGTGAGGTGCTGAGTGGGAAGGCAGTGTGCTCACAGTGGTGCTTGAGGAAGACTATAGCAGAGGAAGCATGACCATGGCCAGTGGCTTTGAGGAATGTGGTGGGGAAAGAAGGCAGGAGGCCACCAAAAAGCATGTATTATGGCCTGAATTGTGACCCCCCCCCCCAAATTCCTATGTTGAAGTCCTAACCCCTATACCTCTGAATGTGACTGTATTTGGAGAAAGGGTCTTTGATGGGGTCATTAAGTTAAAATGAGGTCATGTGGGTGGACTCTATCCAATCTGACCAGTATCCTGTAAGAAGAGGACCTTAGGACACAGAGACACACAGAGGGAAGGTTGTGTGAGGACACAAGGAGAAGATGGCCATCTGCAAGCCAAGGAGATTGGCCTCAAAAGAAACCAGCTCCATGGACACCTTGATCTTAGACTTCCAGCCTCCAGAACTCTGAGGAAAAAGATTTCTGTTGTTTAAGACTCCCAGTCTGTGGTACTGGGAGTTACAGTACCTTAGGAAGCCAACACAGCCCAGGGAAGAAAATGAGAAGGAAACACCCGCAGGAAGGCTGGCCAAGGACAATGTTTGCTTGGACAAGAGTACCGGAGCCTGAGGAGGTCCAGGAGGACCCGAGGCTGTAAGTCTGATGGTGGGGGACGTGTGGTGCCACTCACAGAAGCAGGAAGCAAGTGACATTCAGCGCCAGGACAATGACGTTTGCTCCCGGTCGTGAGCTGTAGCTGCTGGCAGGATGTCTCGACAGAGTTGGCCTTCACATGGCATTAAAGGCTGATCTGAAGCCAAGAGGCTTGCTGGAGGTGGAGATACAGATGTGGGAAGGGGGATGAGTGAGATCACATGGGGAGGGAGGACGTAGGGGCTGAGGGCCGGGAGGCAGGCTCAGAGGAAGCCCACAGGAGGAGAGGCAATGAAGAGCTGGTCAGAAACACAGAGGACAGTGTCCCAGAGGCCAGCACCAGGGTGCTGATGCCCAGGGCCTGGCCTGCCAGTAGTGGGGGAGCATGAGGGCTCATAGACCACCTTCCAGGGAAGGGGTCATGGCAGAGGGGTAGGTAAAAGCCTGATTGCCAAGGCATGAAGTAGCAAGGACTTGAGGAAAGGAAATGTAAGTTTCATGTATTCCTTTTTCGGAGTTTGGAGAAAAGGAGAGTCATGGTAAATCAGGCCGTAAGAATTTTACTGTATTTTTTAAATTTTATTTATTTTATTGTGGTTAAATATATACAAGATAAAATTTACTATTTTAATCACTTTTAACTGTACGGTTCACTGTCACTAAGCACATTCACATTGTTGTGTGACCGTCATCACCGTCCCTCACAGAATTCTTCATCTTCCCAAACTGAAACTCTGTCCCCATTAAAACTAAGTCCCCATTTCCCCCTCTATCTAACTCCTGGTGACCCCCATTCTACCTTCTGTATCTATGAAACTGACCACTCCAGGAATTTCATGTAAGTATTTGTCCTTTTGGGGACTGGCTTCTTTCACGTGGCATAATACCCTCAAAAATTTTTTACATTGTCATGTCTACTAGAATGTCCTTTCTTTTTCAAAGATTTTATTTATTTATTTTTGAGAGAGAGAGAGTGCATGAGCGAGCACATGAGTTGGGGGGGGAAGAGAGGGAGAAGCAGGCTCCCCACTGAGCAGGGAGCCCAATGTGGGATTCGATCCCAGGACCTTGGGATCATGACCTGAGCTGAAGACAGATGCTTAACCGACTGAGCCACCCAGGCACCCGGAATGTCCTTTCTTTTTAAGACTGTGGGGATTTTATTTCTAATAGTGGCACAGCCCTGACTATGTCACAGGCAGAGGGAAAGAAAACGGTGAAGAAAGGTGGAAGAGCAGAAGGATGAAAGTCATGCAGGAAGGCAGAACAGAGTAGATGGAGGGTCTGGTTTAGAGCCTAGAAGGCCTGGATTCAAATTCTGACTTTTCCACTGCATGATTTTGAGCAATTCATGTCATCTCCCCAGATCAGCTTTCTTGTATGCAAAATACAAACAGTGATGCCCCTTGGTGGGATCATTGTGCGTGTGAAGTGTCCCCCAGAAGGGAACCCACATTTGCTGCATGTTTGCCTTGTGCCCTCTGCAGCTGGATACTTAGAAAGGATTGTCTCATCTGAGGGGATTTTGCCCTCTTTTTCTGCAGGAAGGAACAGAAGGGTAGAGAGGATGTGTGACATGCCCAAGATCCCCCATATGTGGAGAGGAAGGACTCTGATAGCAAGCCACATCTTCTTCATTCCCAGTCCCCCTCCCCCCAGGGCATCAGGGACTACCAACTGGTGCAAAGCAGGGCTGTGCATTCTCTTCCTGTTTCCCTGAAGAGGGCAGGTGCCGTCTATTGGCTAAAAGGGAAAGGGAAGTGGGTGGGAGTCAACTTGAGAATGAATCTAAGGACGGCCACGCAGCCGCAAAGAGCCATCTGTCCCTATCTCTATGACAAGGCTCGGTAGACAGGGAGCCCAAGAGGTGACAGGTAACTGCCCCAAAACATGTAGAAGGGAAACAGGGGAGATGGGTATCCAGAATGCAAGGTTTTAGCCCCAGGGAAAGGGGAGCTTACAAGACTGCAAGAGACCACAGAATCCCAGCAGAGATCTGTCATTAGCTGGACTGAGTCTTGACCAGAGGCAACCAAGTAGCTGGAGTCAGTCAAGACCCTTTCAAATGCCAGTGAACAGAGGACTCTGAGTAGACACCAAAACAGGCTCCATATCCTGCAGGAGAGAAGTCAGGAAGGAAAAGCACAGAACCCTTGGATGCATGTCTGGTATATTTCTTCAGACAGTAGCAGGGAACTGGCACACATGTGCTTTCCAATGTACATATATGATTTTGGTGCATCAGACATCGGTTCAATGCTCTTAAGCATGGCATGAACCTGCCAGCCACGGAGTTTCAGATGCATTTCTTAGAAAAGTGAGGTTTGTGTCCTGTGTCGTCCCCCAACCCCTGCCCACCCTCCAGCCCCACTGCAAATCACTGAGTGGCACAAGCAGGTTCTTGCCGGGACTATGCATTGCTGGCAGTGTTACCCTGAGGCTGCTATCTAAGGAAAACATTCTGCCGAGGCCTTGGACAATATGGTTTTAAATGTGCTCATTTATTTCACACCCATGTTTTAAAATAATTCTTTTTGGCTGAAAATGTATTTTTACCTAAGATAATAGATGGAAGTTGTAAGCTGGTTACATTTCCCAAGTGACATTAGCATATGTGCCACATGTTTTCCTGAATCCCACCCCCTGTCTTCTTTCTGCTTTTCTGTCTTTTCCTGGTTCCGAAGAAGAAAATCTGAAAATAAAATATTACCTGCATACTATACCTCTTTCTCATCTCCCTTTCCCCAACCTTTTTATAGGAGCAGGTGGAGAATCTTCCAACTCCGGTCCTATTTTACTTACCAGGAGGAGAAACTCCCTCATACCTGTCCCCACCTTCCCATCCCCACTGCTTTTGCTTCAGTCTAGCCCTTGCCTCCTCCCACCTGGATCTTCACAATACCTCTGCTCCAAGTCGTCCTGTGACCTTTGCTTTTGCCCTATAATCCATTGTCCACACTGCAACCAAAGTGATGTCTCCAAAACTGCATACTGAGTCCTGTAACTCTCCTGTTTCATCCTTTGGTGACTTCCTATTAGTTACAGGATACATCCAACCTCTTTACCAAGCCATTCATCTCTCATCCTCTGCCCTTCTTCTCCAACATTCCATGTGGCTTCAAGTCATTCTACTCATGTCCAGGGCACTTCTATCTTCCCAAAATGCTTTTTCCCTCCTTGCCCAACTGGCAAAATCCTAAGTCACTCTTTGGGTAGCTCAAGCCTACTTGGAAGTGTCCCAGGCCCACCCAAGCAGACCCGATCACCTCATCTGAGGTTCCTTCACCAAGTATGGGAATTTCCAATGTTGTCCCTGCTTGACTGAGTACTGACTACCAGGACTGACCTTCCTCTTCTCTGCACCTCTAACAGAGAAGTGTTTGACTCAAAATAGACTCTTTAAACATGTATGTTGAATTGAAAGGTTATGTTGAAGAGGTTTGGCTAGCTGATGGCAATGGTAGGTCCAACCCTCTATGATTATTGGAAATGTCACTCCAGTTCACCAAATATTCATGGACTATTTACTGTGTGCTAGGTATTCTTTTGAGTTCATTGTAACCCAAATGAGCAAAGTGTCATCAATTACCGAGCTCACAGTAGATTAGTGAAGACCAGCAAGGAATATCACTAATACAAAATGATAGGTACTAGACTAGGGGTAGAGACAAAATATCATCTAAGAGGTTTTCAACCATGGCTGTATATTCAAATGTAAGGAGTTTTTAAAAATATACATGTTTCCACTTAAATGAAGTATCTAAAATCATCTAACCCACAGAAGCGAAGAATATAAAGGTGGTTGTCAAGGATTAGGAAGAGACGAAAATGAAGAGTAGCAATATAGAGTAGCTAATCAACATATTTAAAATTTTCATTTTGTAGGGTGAATTAGTTCTAGAGATAAATGTACGACATTATGCCTATAGATAACAATACATCTAATACTTAAAAATCTGTCGAGGATGGATCTCATGTTAAATGTTCTTACCAAAAGAAAAGGAAAAAGAAAAGAAATAGCACAGCCAAACAAGGTAGAAAAATCTTATTGAGCTATGTCAGGTAATTTGTAAACAAGTATATTACTTTTCTGGATGAAAAAAGTATGTTTGTCTTGGCCTGTATTGATTATCTATTGCAGCTTAGCAAATTACTCCAAAACTTTGCAGCTTTGAACAATAAACGTTTATTATGTCAAACCACTCTGGGTGATGCTGGAATTGGGGAGCAGCTTACTGAGGTGGTAGTGATACTGGGGTCTCTCATGTGATCGCAGTCAAGATGTTGGCCAGGGCTGTAATCATCTGAAGGTTTGACTGAAGCTAAAGGATCCTTAAGATGGTTCATTCACATGGCTGACGGGCTGGCCCTGCTACTGGCAGGAGGTCTCAGTGACTCACTGCACAGACCTCTCCATAAGCAAGCCAAGTATCCTTACAAAGAGAGAGTGATCCAGGAGAGAGAGTAAGGTACAAGTGGAAATGTCATAGATGATCTAGATTCACAGGTCACATTGCATTATTCCACAACATCCTACTGGTTACACAGGCCAGGTCTGTTCACTGTGTAAGATGACCACACAACATTGTGAATACCAGGAAGTGAGAATTGCAGGGAGCCATTTTGGGGGCTGGTTACAACATGACCCCACTACTCCAAAAGGTTTAATTCAATACGCCCAAGTAGGACCCTGGATTCTGTTTTGGAGGTTTTTGGTTTTTTATTTTTTGCTTTTTCTTTTTATTATCTTGTTGACTTCTTAACTTTTTATTGAAACATACATAAATCATACACAAATCATGAGTATTCAGCTGAATAAATTTTCATGAAAACACTTACTCGTGTAACCTATAACCGGATCAAGAAACAGAGTATTACTAGCACTCCAGAAGCCCCCATTATGCTTTCTCCCAGTCACTAAACCCTTGAGAACATACTCTTATGACTTTTAACAACAGAGCATAGTTTGGCCTGTCTTTAAACTTTGCACAAATGGAATAATATAGTATGTACTTGTTCACATCTGGCTTCCTTTCACTAAACCTTATGCTCATGAGAATTATCCATGTTATTATATGGTTATATTTGTTCATTCTCATTGCTATATAGTAGTCCCTAGAGTAAGACAGCTGTTCTACTGTGTTCCAGTGTTTGGCTACTATGAATAGTGCTTCTGCGAACATTCTTGTAAATGTCTTCTGGCGATCATATGAATATTTTTATGTGGGGTCTACACTGAGGAGTGGAAATGCCGGGCCATAGAGTTTGCATGTATTTAATTTCATAAAGACTGTGAAACACACTTCTATCAACAATCTATGAGAATTCAAGTTCTATGTCTTCTCCAATAGTCAGTATGTTCTGTCTCTTCCATTTGAGCCATTCTTGTTGGCATGAGGTGGTATCTTATTTTGGTCTTAATTTGCATTTCCCTAATGACAAATGCATTTTGCACTTTTTCTTAGTTTGGATGTCCTTCTTCGAAGTGATTGTTTGTGCCTTTTGTCCATTTTTCTATTGAGAGATATTCTTCTTTCTTATAGAATTGCAGGAGGTTGTTGGTTTTTTTTTTTTTTTTTTACCTATTCTCAATAAGAATTTTTATTAGGCATACATATTACAGATGTCCTCCCATTCTATAGGTCACCTTCAACTCTCTTGATGGTCATGTTTGATGACCAGAAAAGCTTAATTTTAATG
The DNA here is from genome assembly GCF_024610735.1 of Ursus americanus. NCBI lineage: Eukaryota > Metazoa > Chordata > Mammalia > Carnivora > Ursidae > Ursus > Ursus americanus. The sequence goes on from NC_142139.1 coordinate 62,040,643, forward strand.
TAATCCAATCTATCCATTCTTCCACTTTGTGGTTATTACTGTTTGCAGCCTGTTTAAAAAACAAAACAAAACAAAACCTTTATCTACTCCAAGGCCATAAAAATATTCTCTCATTTTTTCCCTAAACTCTGTGTTGCCTTACTTTTCCTGCTTAGAAATGTAATCCATTAGGACTGGTTGTTTTGTTTGGTGTGAGGTGAGAATCATGATGCATTTTTCCCCGATATGGAGATCCAATCAATCTAGCACTGTCTGATGAAAACATCCCCTTCCCCACTTCCCTTCGATGTCACCTTTGTTGTATTTCAGGTGACTATATATATATATATATATATATATGAGCTTATTTCTGGATTCACTATTTTTTTCTAGTGGTCTGCTTGTCTATCCTTGCACCAGTACCACATTGTCTTAACTATTACAGATTTCAACAGGTGTTAATACTGGTAGTGTATGTCCTCCAGCTTTTTTTAAAACTTTCCCCCCACCAAATGAGGAACAAGTTGAGATTATCCACTATCATTGCTTCCACTCAACATTGTCCTGGCAGTCTTAAGCTATTTAATATGACGAAGGGGGGAAAGGGCATAAGAATTAGAAAAGAAGAAAGAAAACTGTCAGGGTGCCTAGCTGATTCAGTTGATAGAGATGAGACTCTTGATCTTGGGGTTGTGAGTTTGAGTCCCATGTTGGGTGTAGAGATTATTTTAAAAAATCTTCCTCTGTCCTTCTCCCCTGCTCATGCACACACACTCTCTCTCTCAAATAAATAAATAAATAAAATCTTAAAACAAAATCTTTTTTTAAAACTTAAATTCAATTAGCTCACATATAGTACATCATTAGTTTAAAACAAAATCTTTTCAAAAAAAGAAAGAAAACTGTCATTATTTGCAGACAACATGATTTCAGTATAAGTAAATTTAACAAGGCTACTGAATAGGGGATCAATATATAAAAATCAACTGTATTCTATATGTTAGCAACAAACAAGAAAATAAAAATTTCTTGTTTTACAAAGATTTTATTTATTTATTTGAAACAGAGAGAGTGCACACATGCACAAGCAAGGAAGAAGGTCTGAGGGAGGAGAAGCAGACTCCTCAGTGAGCAGGGAGCCCGATGCGGGGTTCAATCCTAGGACCCTGGGATCACAACCTGAGCCCAAGGCAGATGCTTAACTGACTGAGCCACCCAGGGGTCCCTCAAAATTTCTAAATATTACCACCAGTGGTATCAGAAACTATCAACAAATGAGCAGACCTCTACACAAAAACTACAGAAATTTATTGAGAAATTATAAAAATACCTAAGTAAATGCAAGGATGTGCTATGTTGTTGGAAAGATTTAACATTTAATGTAGTCCCAATTAAAAGTCCAGCAAGATGTGTGTGTAAAACTTAATAAACAGATTTTTAAATTTATGTGAAAATGCAACAGGCCAAAAATAGAAACATCTTGAAGCAGAAGGATGTGTGTATATGTTTGAGTCATTCAGAGAGCTCTCTAAACAGTAGACAGAAACATAGGAGAACATTGCCCCCCTCCCCACAAAAAAAAAAAAGAAAAGGAAAGAGCTGGCATTGGAGAACATTGTATAGAAACGAAAGAGTTGACATAACATCATGGAGGTTAGAAGGTACATAGCATATTCTAGGAACTTAAATAACTTGAGGTGGTTGAAGCTTAGGTTGAAGAGAGTAGAATGAGAGATGAGGTAGGAAATGTAGATTGACAACATAAATGCTAAGGTTCTGAATGTCATGAAGAATTCTAATTAAAGTGTGAACTTTATCTAATTCCATAAATTGCTTACGTGGTCTTTTTAAGTAATGGAATAAGATACTTTGCACGTGGTAATTCATAGTCCTCAGGACAATCCCAAAAGGTAGGCACTATTATTATTCACATTTAAAAGATGGAGAATCTAAGGCAAGAGAGGTTAAATACTTACCCAACCCAAAGACACAGCTCATAGAAAGGGAGACTTAGAATTTGCACCCAGAACTCTCTTGCACTGCTAGTGGGAAGGCAAACTAGTACAGCCACTGTGGAAAACAGTATGGAGATTCCTCAAAGAGGTAAAAATAGAACTATCCTACCATCCAGCAATTGCACTACTAGGTATTTACCCAAAGAATAGGAAAATACTAATTTGAAGAATATGTGCACTCCGTTATTTATAGCAGTATTATCTATGATAGCTACATCATGGAAAGAGCTCAAGTGTCCATCAATTGATAAATGGATAAAGAAGATGTGGTGTATATATACAATGCAATATTACTCAGTCATCAAAAAGAATGAAATCTTGTCATTTGCAACAATGTGGATGGGGCTAGAGTGTATTATGCTAAGTGAAATAAGTCAGTCAGAGAAAGACAAATACCATACGATCTCACTCATGTGGAATTTAAGAAACAAAACAAACCAGCAAGGGGAAGAGAGAGAGAGAGAGAGAGAGGCAAATCAAGAAACAGATTCTTAACTACAGAAAACAAACTAATGGTTAGCAGAAAGGAGGTGGGTGAGGGGATGGGTGAAATAAGAGATGGCGGGATTAAGGAGTGCACTTGTGATGAGCACTGGGTGATGTACGGAAGTGTTGAATCACTATATTGTACACCTGAAACTACTATTACACTCTATGTTAATTAACTGGAATTTAAATTAAAACTTTAGAAATAAAAAATAATAATATAAAATAGAAGAATTTGCTCCCAGGAAGTCTGGCTTTAGAGTATATATACTTTCAGTTTCCCTGTTATGCCGTTTCTCACCATTAATGTTTCATTAGAAAGTTAACTTCAGCAGCAGTAGGAGGGCTGGCTTGATCCTGTGATGGGAGAAATTTCAGAAAAAAGATAAGCTCAGAAGTGATCAGTGGGAAAAGTTTTGAAATAGAGTGATAGCAATGGGAATGGAGAAGAAGGGACGGGTTTGACCAACATCACCAAACTAAGAAGACAAGTGGATTTGGCAATTCACTCAACTGAGAGTTGGATGAGAGGAGGAGGAAGAAAAGGAAGTCAATGAACAAACCCTGCATAAAGGTCATACCACTTTCCTATACAGTTCTTTGTTGGGGAAAGGATGCAAATATACTTGCACTTAATACTGCAGACATAGAACCCCTTGCTGTGGGCTTGGGAAGACTGGGCGTTAAAGATAGAGGAATGCAAATAAGTTGAAATCCAAGTTTATGTAGTCCAGTTCCCCAAAAGTCCCTAAGTTATTTCCAAACCATGGGTTGCAGCCTCCCTCTCTATTTCTCTGTAGCTCAGCCCACTCTTCTTACTTTCTTTTTCTCTTAATCATTTTAAATTCAGAAACGTTCAGGAATTTCTTTTTCTGGCCTTAGCAAGGCTGACCCATGCCACAGTGTCTAGTGCCAACAGACTTATCAACAGACTTATCAATGAGAGTTCCCTCTCCAAGAGGAATTCAGACGCCAGGCATTAAGATAACACATTTGTTACTCTATTATAGAATGTATGGTCTTTCATTATATCATAAATTTGGCTCTAGAAAGGTTCACCCTGAAGTCTGATGTCCTCAACTATGAACTGTTCATGTATTGACTCTGAATTTTTAATTTGTAAACTGAAACCTTAATATAGAGCTCTTAAACATTAGCATGGGTTGACAATCACTTCGGGAACTTATAGAAATTCAGGGTTCTAGGCTTCACGCCTAAAGATTCCTTTTTGGTAGGTTTGAAGTAGGGCCAAGAAATCTCCCTTTCTGATGCCTTTAAATACTCAGCCCTGTCCCAGATGGTTTGGAGGAAGGTGGTTTTGACCTCACACTGAGAAGCAATGCTGTAGTGGGTGATGGAAATACTATTCTATTCCACCCCCAGCGCAGCAAGTCCTTTCTACCACCTGTGAGTAACTGGCCCCCAATACATACTTGATACACTTGATACGTGATTCTCCCAACAACTTTATGTAATAGGTACTCTTATTATCCCCATTTCACAGGTGAGGAAACTAAGGCTCAGAATGAATCATTTGCTCCAGTTTTCAAAACTAGTACTTAGCCACGAACTGACTTAATCATTAACACACCACTATATGCTAGGCACTATTATAGGTGCCAATAGGCAGCAGAGCAAGGGTATGAACTCACGACTTTGAGGCTATGTTCTTCATCACAATGATATAATGTCTTCCCAAAACATTGTTGAGACAGCATCATAGATCATGGTAGCTGTATAATAGGCAGAGAGGACCCAGGAAGGAGGAGGCTCCATCACGCTGGGCCGGTACCTGGCTCCTAGAGCATGCACATGGGGCCTGTTGACCTGCAGCGGCATTCTGCAGGTTTGGAGGCATGCAGCAAGGGCCACCCCTGGAGTGGCAGGAACGACTCTGGCCAGACTTGGAAGTGCTGAGACTGGAAGAGGGAGGGGAGCTAATGTTCAGATCCATCTACCTTCCCCAAACTCCTCTTTCTTTTCCTTCTCTTCCTCCTTCCTGACGCCTCCCTCCATTTCATCTCTCTTCTTCCTTCTTCAGCGACCTTGGTTTTCTCTTTTCTGCCTCTTTTGCTAACTGCCCTGGGAGGTCTGGGTTGCTGTGAACATAGCTGCCTTCCAGAGGGTTCCCCGCCCCTGTGAGGGCTCTGTAGACCCTTCATGGAGTCAGTCTATCCCTGGGTCCCAGGACCAGTTGTGACAGAAGGCAATACAGTATTGCTTGGCTAACCCTCACCTGAGTTCCACCCGAGTGTTCAAGGGACCATGCAGGGGGCTACAAGAGTCTGGGGGGAAATAGGGTCTCTGCTCCCAAGACGCTTAGGTACACAAAGCAGGGGATAAGACATAGTGGAAAGTGGGAAAATGTAATGAGAGAGGTACAAAGGGATTCCACCCACATATCTTCTGAACGCCTTTTCTGCATTCTTACCACCATTGCCTTGGTCCATTGTTCACCTGGATCTTTATTCACCTTGTTTACTGCAGTGGCCTCTTTTACATCTTGAGCGTGCATCAGTCTTACCTAGAGGGCTCGCTAAAACTTGCACGGCTGCCCCCCTGCCGCCCCTGAGTTTCTGATTCACCAGTTCAGGGAAGTGGCATTTCTAGCAAGCTCTAGGAGACCCTGCTGGTCCAAGCACCACACTTAGAGAATTACTATTTTCATTGATCTTTGCTCATACCCTCCAAGTCCTTCAATTGCAACCAGTATGCGTTGTTTTTTTTAATAGAATCTGTTCATATTTCTCTCCCGCTTAAAATCAGTTAGCATTTTTATCTTTGCTTTTGGGGCCACATAAGTCCTCACATTTAGCAGCACTACTCGCCGATCTGCTCTCTGCTGCCTCTTAGGCTCTGATCATGCTGTTGTTTCTCCCTAGGATGCCCTTTCCCCTCTGTCTGGCTAGCTCCCAGTAGTCTTCAAGACCCCTGTAGGCTCCACATCCTGGGTGACCCTTCCTACTCTCCCCCTCACCCATGCACCCTGGGCACCCACTGCCTGTTGCTGTTCATTGCTTACTGCACTGCACATCTTCCTTGCCTTTCTGTTCTGCCTCCCCCACACTAGACTTTCAGTCCAGTAGGGTCAGGGAGGAGCCCAGAACCGTGTCTTGGAGTGAGCACCTCATGCATGTGCTTGGATTACCCCTTCTCAGTCCCATTTTTCTCTCTAGGCTTCCACATGGTGTGTGTTCTTGGGTTTATCTGTTTATTCATGGCACTTGGTGTTGAAAACTTACACAGCTGGGGACTCTCCTCCTGAAGTATCAGCTTCGAGCTATTTTTGGTCCAGTTTCACCATGACACAGGCCTAGTGTCTAAGCCCCAGCCTTCATGTGAGTTCCCCTTCCAGCTTCCTGTTTATCCTCACCTGCCTGGCACTGAAGACCCCTTCTAGAACGTACCACACAGATGTCTTAGAATGTGCTACCGTGCTGATGTGGCAACATTCTAAAGCAGAGTGTTTGAGCCTAGTGAGCCCTCTCCATCAGTCCAGGTGAACTCAGTCCTGTGGTCCCTTTTGAGAATGAGAATTTCAGAGAAAAAGGGGAGAGAGGTGAGCTGCATATCTTTAAAAAAAAAAGGCAAATATTTTTTTCTGAGCATTTTCAGCAGCACAATAGCAGCAGGCACTATTTTAAACTCTCAGATAATTTGATCTTAATTATATGGTATGTAGAGCACTAATAAGTTTACAAAGCTGCCAGCAACACTAAACACAAATGTCTTAGAAAATGGTACCCTTTTCCTTGCTTATTGTAAGACCGGGAACTTCAGTAATTGTCAGCAATTAAGAGGGAGTGACCAAATGGTGATTCAGAGAAATCCTCCAGAGACAATAACGTCAGTGAAAGCAGTGAGTCTGGGCTGGTGGGCGAGGGGCATCTGGAGGTAGGGGAGTTATCCTGGAACCCCAAACTGTGGGATTGATCCATCACAGCTGAATGTGATCCAGAAAAGTATGTCAGGAGAGCCAAAAAATTACTCATTCTTACCACAAATGGGTACCAAGAGGCCCAGCCATGTCTGCAAAGAACACCATGTGGCAAACACAAGATTCTGCTCCCAGTGCCTTGTGCCATGTGGAGTAGAACTGGCTTGGGCTTTGGGGTCCAACAGTCTGCACCCTTCTACCTTGAGTCCGTCACTCACCAGCTGAATGCCACTGTGCAAGTGATTGTGGTGTTCCTGGGCTTGCTCACTGTGGAACAGGGAACACCTGCCTTGTGGGAGTCATGTCAGAATTGACACAGCACAGGTGCAACCTCAAGCAGATGTGCTGGCACACAGTAGGTGTGCAATTTATATTCATTCATTTCCTTCCTTGCCTCCTTTCTTTGGAAGAGGACAAAACACTTTTACTAAGGTCACCTATGATTGATACATTTCCTAGCCTGTATGAGGTATTTCATCAAAGAAGGAACAAATAGTCAACACACACTGTTTCTTACTAAATCAAGAAATGAAAGCACCAGAAAGGCTGAGTAACTTGGCAAAAGCACACAGCAAGTAGATGGTAAACTGGCCTTTAGTCATAACATGGGGTCCAAATTCAGCACAATGAAATTCAATATGATAGAACCATCTTGTATGGGGTTCTATTCCTTCATCTTTATTCTGAAGTTGCAATATTTGACTCTGGAAAACAGTGTGGAGGTCCTTTAAAAAGTTAAAAATTGAGCTACCCTATGACCCAGCCATTGCACTACTGGGTATTTACCCCAAAGATACAGACGTAGTGAAGAGAAGGGCCATATGCACACCAATGTTCATAGCAGCAATGTCCACAATAGCTAATTCGTGGAAGGAACCAAGATGCCCTTCAACAGATGACTGGATTAAGAAGTTGTGGTCCATATATACAATGGAATATTACTCAGCTATCAGAAAGAACGAGTTCTCAACATTTGCTACAACATGGACGGCACTGGAGGAGATAATGCTAAGTGAAATAAGTCAAGCAGAGAAAGACCATTATCATATGATTTCTCTCATCTATGGTGCATAAGAACTAGGAAGATCGGTAGGAGAAGAAAGGGATAAAGAAAGGGGAGGTAATCAGAAGGGGGAATGAAGCATGAGAGACTATGGACTCTGAGAAACAAACTGAGGGCTTCAGAGGGGAAGGGGTAGGGGAACGGGATAGGCTGATGATGGGTAGTAAGGAGGGCACGTATTGCATGGTGCACTGGGTGTTATATGCAACTAATGAATCATGGAACTTTACATCAAAAACTAGGGATGTACTGTATGGTGACTAACATAATATAATAAAAAAAAGTAAAAAATATGTAAATTAAAGCAATTGCAAAAATTTGAAAGAAAAAAAAATACAAGAATGTTTATTTCAAAGAGGATAACAAGAAACACCCAAAAAAGACGAACGAGTGTGAATGTCTGATTACAGACTTCTTTGGATAAAATAGAAAGTTTGCTTCTGTGGTATGTGTGTTTAGGCAGATTAAATTCTTATTTGATTACAAACCCCAGGATAGCAGCAAAATAAATATGTTCATGAACAGTAGGAATTCCCAAAGGGAGGAAAAGAAACAAAAAAGATTAGTTAATACTCTATTGGGGGCTGTCTCTAGGAGAGTCTAGATTGATCTCCCATAGCATCCCTGTGCTCAGAGATCCTCTATGGGCGGCTCCCCATCTCCCCAGAATACCACACTTCCAAGTATGCTGCTCATGACCCTCCTGTTCTGTGTGAATCCAACACATTTTCTGGTGTCATCTCTTCAGCCTTCCTCTCCTGCACCTTTGCCTAAACCACACAGCAGAGGGCTTATGGTGCCCTGAACGCCCTCTGAGCTTTATTGGCTGAGGGTCTTTACCCCTGACACACACACCTTCCCTCCCCGTTCTTTACCTCCTAGGAAATACTTATCAATCTTTGAAGTCTTTAATTGAAGTCGTTAAAATATTTTTTTAAAAGATTTTATTTATTTGAGAGAGAGAGAGCACAAGGGGGAGGGGCAGAGGGAGAGAGAGAATCTGAAGCAGTCTCTATGCCCAGCACGAAGCCCAATGTGGGGCTCAATCGCACAACCCTGAGATCATGTAAAGTCTTTAGTCTTTAAACGAAACGGATAAATCCCCTCCGAGTCCTTCCACAGTGCCTTGATAGGAAATAATTGCTTTCTCTGTAGTTCCAAAGTGCTTGGTATTTTTCTTGTTCCATCCATCTGAATCTGCCTTTTTTTCGCAATGACATTTATTTCCGAATGTGTCTGACTTCCCCTCTGAATCTGTAAATACCCTCTTGGTCCCCCACCTACAGTGCTCTGCATGTGATAAGTGTTCAAAGGATATTAATTGATGAAAAATGATTTAGATGTCCCCAAACAGAGGCCTCAATGGATAAAGTATGGTAGTCATGCAGTGGGGTTTTATGCGACCATTAATAATGTAATATGTGTATTTATAGGACACAGAAGTATAACTATTGACATTTACATTTCTACTACCCTGGCATGACCACAGCTACTCACGATACATTCCATCTATTTTCACGCATCTCCCTGTCCCATTGCAGGGAATTAGATGTGGCCATATGAGTATATAGCTGGTGAATATGGTAAGTGATTCTACTAAAGCAATGAAGACCCTGTGCATAACTCCAGGCTTTCTTCTGCTGTGGTGGCTGAGAGGACCCTAGGATCCAGATAGTGCAGTCACAAAATGGCAGTGCCTCCATCAACTGGATGCCTGAATGACCATGTGGAGAAGAGGTGTGATTGATATGCTTTGAAAGTGAGAAGTAAACCCTTGTTGTGTTAACCCACTGAGATTTTGGTGAGTGAAATGCAATGCAAACCAGGGATATGAACATCTCCTTTCTGGGCTATTGTGACAATGAAATGATATTATATTACTTGACACAGTGCTTGGCATGTAGTAGCTACTTGGAAATGCTAGTTTCTATCCCCCCTTCATTCTGCCATGTGGTGAACTTTAAACTGTCTATTAGTAAATCCATTTATTTAGCAGAGTAAACATTGTGATGGAGGATTCAGAAAAAGCCCAGAACATGTGCATTGCACTTACTCTAAGTGTGGCCCAGAATCAGTTGTCATGGAGGAAATTCTGGGAAGAGCAGTGTGAAGGCTCTGGGCCTCCAGCATGGATGCAGAAATGGGTACTTGGACTTCCTGTTTGCCGTCTCTTATGTTATGGAAGCAATTTATCCTTGCCCGGGTGGGACAGGAGGCTGAAGGAGACAGGAGTTTCTAGCTGTCCGCCATCACGGTGAAGGCAGAGATGAAGAGGGCTGTGGTGAGGATAAAAGGTTGTGTAAAAGGGCGAGGCTTAGGAGGCTGCCAGAGAAAGAGAAGCGTCACGTTTAATCCTATTTGTCCTATGGGAGTTTTCCAAAGCCAGACAAAGGACATCGTATCTAATGCCTGGTCTCACACACAGATGTCTGGGACAGTCTTTATGTTCTTTTTAAACTCTGCACACACTTGGCTGCACAGATTTTAAGAAGGACAAAGGTTGTTTTAATAGTGTTAATGGGGGGTGATGGGCGAATCATAATCTTATAACCAAAATGGTTCACTCATTTGTGTCAGCTATTGAAAGCAAAGACTCTTTGGTAGGTATAGAAGAAAAGGATTTGAAATTGCTTGCCACCCACCTCCTCCACAGGAGTGCTGTGTGCATTAATGAGGGAATGTATTAGTGCTGTGAACGCCCTGGAAAGAAGTTGCTTTGCCAAATCCAAATATTATTGTGACTTGCTTAAGGCAGAGCTGAAGGAATGATGGGGGTGGGAGGCTGGCTACTGCATGTGGTGTTTTTCTTTTGGGGCTCCTAAGTTGCTTCAGAAACAGAACTGCTGCTGGGAAAGAGCCCAAAGAGAATGGAGCACATATTCTGGATTCTTATTCCCACAATGCACTTGTCTTTCTGAGAGACCCTGCCCTACGTCTGGTGCCTTGCTGTGGCTTCATGTGGTTTCCACTAACTTTTAAACTTAGTTTCAGAAGGACATATAAAGAGCCTGCAAATAACTTAAAGCTTGTTGGAAACGTGGAACTAAATAAACATCATTAGAATAATAATGAAAAGAAGGTAGAGCATAAACATTTTGTATCCTCTTTCCTGCAAAATAGCTTAACATGCTTCCAAGGAAGGATTTCATTGGTATAGAGCTGTGTGCAGAACTATTGCAGTGAAGTTAGTTGACAGAAAATAATAATGGCATTGACTGTCTTGCATTTAGAAGCCAGTTTAGAACCCACAGAGCATATTCCATGGGCTTTATCTTCTGTGGTCCTTCAGCACTGAGCTCAGGTAAGCTGGAGAAAGTTACAGTGATTGTCTCCGTTCCATGGGTAGGATCAATGAGGCTCTCCCCACCCCCCCACCCCCGGTGAAAGTTCTGAGAAAAATAGCGAGGAAAGCCTCCGGTTTCACATCTTTATTTGTTCCACTGAACAAAAACAGAAACAAACCAAAATAAAATGTAAAATACACCAAGAAAAATAACAAGATGCATACTCAGTGATTACCAAAAAACAGACAGACCCATAGCAATGTTAGAAGTAGTAAGGAGAAGCTTTACAGAAGCTTAAGCAGTGATTTTTAAACAAATTTTGTTTTGTTGTTTTTTTGCTTAAAAAACCTGTGCTGTGGTTTGGTGGATAGGAAAGGAAAGCAGTCTTTTTTCTTTTTTTGTGGAAAAATGAAATATGGAGAGCTGTAGGGGCAGGAGGGAGAATGGTATTTTGCTAATTTGAGGGTACAATAAGCCCCGGGGTGGTGGAAGGAGAGAGGACTCTTGGGTAAGTTAGTGGAAAACATCAAAGCCCATGATTAGTTTAAATTTGACTCAAGAAGCAATTAGAAGCCCCTGCAAGTTTCTGACAAGGGGTGTGGCAAGAGCAAACACTTGAGAGAGATGATTCTTATGGCATATCAAGCCCTGAAAACAGGGGAATGGTGTGCTGTTGGGAGCCATTCTGGAAAAAGGATAGGACTTCATGGCAGAAAGAACTCCAAGGAAGACAGAAAGGAGTCACACTTGTTTTTAGAGTAGTAGCTGGGATGGGGGGGAATGTGTTGGAGGCTGAAAATCAGAGTCACTGAAGAATTCATTGAAATGACAAAAACCCCATCCTCACATCCACCCTGCTCTCATACCTACCTCTCAAGATTTCAGGCAGATGTTCCAGGGGTTGGGTGTGTATTGGGAAAACCTCTCCCTCTGATTCTTACACGGCATACCAAGGATGAAAAATGATCCCAGTTCCAGTAAAGCTCAGGTCTAACGTGAGTAAAATAGCAAACCAGAACTGCAACATGTTGTGCTATGTGGTACGGTGGAGATATGTAGAGAAAGCTCTGGAAACTCATGTGAAGGAATGGTTCAGTCTACATAGAGAAGAGGGTCACAAAAAGGAAGAAATGAGTTGTTCTCATCCCTGGTTACACATTTCAAGCAGCCAATTAAATCAGGGTCTCTGGGGGGTAGGGCCCAGGCATTATTTTTTAAATTTTCTCAGATGGTTCTAGGGTTGAGAATAGCTGTTCAAGATTGAAGATACACCAGCTTTTGAAGAAAGTGTAGACATTTTCTAGACAAAAAGAAGAATGGAACTGACAAAGGCACAGAGACATGTAAGTAATATGTTTGGAGACTGGGGAAGAGTCTAAGGTGGCTAGGACTTCGGTACTGAGAAGAAGACCCTGGAAAGGTAAGCTGGGGTTGCACTGTGAAGGTGATGGTAATGGTGAAGAGGAAAAGAAGAATAAGGAGGAAGGTAAGGGGGTGGAAGAAAAGAAGAGGAAGAAGAAGGAGAAGAGGAGAGGGGCGGGAGAAGGAGCAGGAGAAAGAGGAGATGGGGAGGAGGAAGGGGAAGGGAGAGGAAAGGGGAGCAGAATGACAGGTTCCAGCAGGAGGGGGAAGGGAAGAAGGAGGGGATCACCCTGAAAACATCTGGACAGGTTTTTTTTAGAGGCATGAAAACAGATACCTATGTTTTACAATAATTCTGGAGGATGAGGATGGATAAAAAGAGATGTGAGGATATCCAAGCTTTGGCTCAATTTCTTTGGGCTGTGGGGCCCATTTTTGCCTGTAATTGCCATAATGCAATGGTCAAAGTGAGTCTTTGAGAGTAACATGCTTGATAGCCACAAAGATGATTGTCTTAATTCTCCATGAAATATATATTTCCCTTCCGACACATAAAGTTGTTTCCCTCCCCCACCCCCATTGAAAATTAGCGGAAGTGATTTTGAGTTTTGCTTCCGAGTTAGAAACTTAAAACCTCCGCCCCAACTCTAACAATTTCACGCGATGCATACATATCTTATACATTTAAAGGCAGACACTATAAAGGCAATTTTAGCAATTGAGGTCCATCTTTGCTTCTTGGGAGATGGGAGCACTACCTCGGGGCTTTGTATCCTTCCTTTTCTTTGTCCTGTCCTTTTCTTTCCCTGTCTTCTTTAAGTGGTTGTAATATTAAACTGAAGTTTATTTTAATTGTTCATTGCTTTTACTGAATAATTTTATTTCTGTTTTGAAATTAAAAGATGGACGAAGAAAAGTTCGTATTAACCGCTTTTAAAACCTTCAAATTAAGTTGATTTTTACAGATGTGTTCTTGGATTGTACTTTTTTTCTTCTCCTCTGTGAATCCATAGCCATAATACAAAGTTCACCAACACAAACACTGTTTCCAGATAGTAGTAAAAGCTTAATGGTGGGTAGGAATGCTGAGGACCTGAGGTTTACAGTTGCTTGATTTTATTTTTAGATTCCTCAGATGGATTTCCTTCAACACACCCTTCAACCATTCACTGCACACACATGGAATACCCACTGCAGGCCAGGCCCCTTATGGGGGAGGGTGCAGAGATGAATAAGGTGGTCCTTGATCTCACCTCATCTTCCTAAAAACTTTAAGATATATGTAGGGGGCAAGATTATTTTTATCTAATGAAACTGGGTCCCAGAGGGTTAAGGGCATGGATCAAGGCTAAACAAAATTGGATCCATAATGATTCTATCCTTGGAGTGATTTGGAGAAACCAAATCAAATCCTGACATTATATGACACATTTTAATAGTACCTGCATTGCTGAGGAAACAGTGACAACTGGTAACTTACGTCACCATAATGGAAAATTTGACATTTCCATTATGTACCATTGTTCTGAGAATTTAATCATGAACCGAAGAAATGATAGAACCTGGTAAAGCAGTTATTTAACATATAGAATGAAATACGTCATCTCTTGAAAATCTAAATGTGAGACAGGAAACCATCAAAATCCTAGAGGAGAACAAAGGCAGAAACCTCTTTGACCTTGACTATAACACCTTCTTACCAGACACGTTGCCAGAAGGAAGGGAAACAAAAGCAAAAACGAACTATTGGGACTTTATCAAGACAAAAAGCCTCTGCACAGTAAAGAAAACAATCAACAAAACTAAAAGGCAGCCTATGGAATGGAAGAAGATATTTGCAAATGACATATCTGATAAAAGGTTAGTAGCCAAAAGTCTATAAAGAACTTACCAAACTCAGCACCCCAAAAACAAATCATCCAGTTAAAAAATGGGCAGAAGACACAAATAGACACTTTTCCAAATAAGACAACCAGATTGCTAACAGACATGTGAAAAGATGCTCAACATCACTCATCACCAGGGAAATACCAATCAAAACCATGATGAGATAACACCTCACACCTGTCAGAATGGCTAAAATTAACAACACAAGAAACAACAGATGTTGGTGAGGATGTGAGGAAGGACTGTTGGGGGGAATGCAAACAGGTGCAGCCAATCCAGAAAATAGAATGGAGGTTCTTCAAAAAGTTAAAAGTAGAACTACCCTATGATCCAGCAATTGCACTACTAAGTATTTCCCTAAAGGATACAAAAATACAGATTCAAAAGGGTACATGCACCCCGATGTTTATAACAGTATTACCAATAATAGCCAAACTGTAGAGACAATCCAAATGTCCATTGACTGATGACTGGATAAAGAAGATGTGAGATAGATAGATAGATAGATAGATAGATAGATAGATATACATCTTATATATCACTTGTATACAAGTACTGCATCTTAAAAATATATATATATATATATAATACACACACACATATGTATGTGATACACACACACAATGGAATATTACTCAGCCATCAAAAAACAATGAAATCTTGCCATTTTCAGCAATGTGAATGGAGCTAGAATGTGTTATGAAAAGTGAAATAAGTCAGTCAGAGAAAGACAAATACCATATGATCTCACTCACATGTGGAATATAAGAAAGAAAACAGATGAACATATGGTAAAGGGGAAAAGAAAAAAAGGAGAGAGGGAAATAAGCCATAAGTGACTCTCAACTACAGAGAACAAACTGAGGGGTGATGGAGGGAGGTGGGCGGGGAATGGGCTAGATGGGTGATGGGCATTTGTTGTGATGAGCACTGGGTGTTGAATGAAAGTGATGAGCCCCTGAATTCTACTCCAGAAACCAATATTGAACTGTATGTTAACTAAGTAATTTTTTTAAAAAAAGAAATATTTCATCCTTAACTATTTCCTGTTAAAGAACAGAATGTTTAATAATGTTAAACATTATTAGATGTTTTACTAAAATGTTTAAATGGTTAACATTAAAAATGTTTTAATAAATATTTTTCCTCAAAATCCTTTTATAATTACAAATGCTTAAAAAGTTTTAATTAAGCCTGGGACTATTAAGTTCCATATGATTTGTACTTCTATTTTAAAATTTTAAGTAAGAGCACCGATCACAGTGATAATGATTATATATTTTCACATAACTGTCCTAAAACTTTGAAGTACCTTGAAAATATTAAACCATAAGCACTAAAATCCTAAACTACAAGGAATTCTTCTGGCTTAACCAAAACTGGCATTTTATATGTTAAACAACTCTTACCATATCCTTAAGTGATCTCATAATTGTTTGTATCTCCGTTCACTCCTGAGCTTCATTTAAAAAAAAAAGCAACAGCAAAATTTCTGAGCTATTGAATAGATGCATAAATATATCTTTCTCTTTTACTCACTCTTACGTTCTTTTCTTCCTCCATGAAATAAGTCTTCCCTTTTCCATTGGATAGTAACTTCCTTAAATTAATCTAAGTAGCTAAAGTATAATCCACTAACTTCCTATTTTAGGTTTTCTTTCTTTTTTTTAAGATTTTATTTATTTATTTGACAGAGAGAGAGACAGCCAGTGAGAGAGGGAACACAAGCAGGGGGAGTGGGAGAGGAAGAAGCAGGCTCCCAGCGGAGCAGGGAGCCTGATGTGGGGCTCGATCCCTGAAAGCTGGGATCATGCCCTGAGCCAAGGGCAGACGCTTAACCACTGAGCCACTCAGGAGCCCCTATTTTAGGTTTTCTAAGATAAAAGTTTATGCAGGATGGTACTAAGGACTCCACCCCATTTCCTACCCAACTCTGACTCTTGTTATCTTACTTTGCCTACTGAGTATACAATAAAGAGCATGAACCCCTGCAGCCAACTTTCAGATGAACCTGAATTAAAATCCCAGCACAGCACTCACTGGCTGTTAACTTGGGGAAATCACTTCAACTTTTCACCATCTCGGTTTTCTCCTGGGCAAAACGGGGATAATTTCTGGTCTTCCGGAGGGTGGTAAAAATTAAATAATAATGCATGTTAAGCTCCTGGCCCAATGCCTGGTACAGTCAGTTCCTAATTGAGGTGAGTTTTCCTGTCTTTGCTTCAAGTAAGCAAATAAATAAAGAGGCAGAATTTACCCTGGCACTTCCCTTCCTAGCTCCTATTTGTTTTAGGCCACTTAGACTCTTCATCCGGAATCAGACATTTTCAAATGTACGTGCCACGAGAGCTGATTCTTATTTCTGTTCTCTAGAAAAAGAGCACCTATATTACCCCTCCTCTTCTTTGAGAAATCTAGTTTTCACTTCAGAAATCAGAATCTTAGGAGTTTGAAATGAACATTTTAAAAGTCATCTGCATTGCAATTTTAAGCAGATTTAAGTAAGAGTGTATTTTATTATTTCTTTTTATAATAGTGAATAATAAAAATGGAGGTTCTTATCAGTTGGGCAATGAGCCATGGGTATAAATGTTAAATCTCTTTGTTCTGGACTTTTAAGGGAGTTTCTGCCCAGCCTCCTCCTTCTCTTGGGAACCCAATCTCCCCAGAACCTATCCTGTGATGTTCTTACCTGACTCACTCTGCCCTCCACCCAACCGTGACCCATCTATTGGCCTGGGAGATGGCACCCGGAAGCAGAGCCCAAGTTCTTTCTCTAGGGTTTTTGGCCTCAAGGTGAGAGAGGTCAATAGCGTTTCTCTGGTGGCACAAACTATGAAGTGTGAAACTTGCAAACAACAGTGGACACAATTCCTGCTACCTGGAGAAATCTGGTGCAACAAGTAGAGAGGAGAGACAGAGAGTGAGTGCTGCTGGCTGTGCACCCATTCCTGTGTGAGTTTGGAATTCTCCAGCAGTTAGCACACCTTGGGGGACTGCTAAGGTCCCAAGAGAAAGCATTTGAGTGTGGAGGTGGGAGAGGGAAAAAAGAGGAAGGGAAACGAAGTCCTCTCTCCTTTTGGAAAGTCTTCTCTGGAGGTAATTGGTTTTAAATCAATCTATTCATGTTAGAATGAAGCAATCAACACAGGTTAACATTCAAGCCTTTGCAGACTACGGCCTGCAGTCAACTATTTATGGGGTTGTCTGCCTCCTTTTTGTCAAATAAATGGCCCATTCCATTAATAATATAATCATTTGGGGTGAGGATCAGAAGACAAAAAGCGTGTGTTTGTGCATGTGTGTGTGTTTTAGAACACGTGGGGCACAATTTTTCAGAATTAAAATAAAATAATAGCTAATAGTTACTGTGTGCCTACTGTGTGCCATGCACTGTTCTAAGAGTTTATGTGTACTAACTCATTTAATTCTTATAGCAATCTATGTTGAGGTAGTTGTCATCCCCAGAAGATACTGTGGCACAGAGAGGCTTGGTAAAACACAGGTAAAACGCAGGGGTAGAATCGGGATTCAAACCCTGGCAGCCTGGTTCTGAAGTCCATGCTCTTACTGTCCATGGCACCTGTTTTTATTGTTTTTGTTTTTTTAATGACTGAATGCAAGGTATGATGCTTCATAGCTGTGTTTCTCCAGCCCCATGGGATAACTGGACTCCTCTCGGGGAGGGAAGGTTGTTTCAGATCCGCTGCCATTATCTGCCCATGGTGGGTCATGGATTCAAGTATTGTTCAATCACCAATATCTGGCTCTTGTTGAAACAGCCTAAGTTCGGCTCCAAAGGGCATTAGCTTACTCTGTTGATAAGAAATGCTGCATTTAGGGAGTTATCAAAAGCACAAGGATTTCCTTACATATAGCAAACATCAATACATAATTGATGAATAAACAAGTGAGCAACAGCTATTTATAAAAATTGTTTAAATGTACACTAGGGATCTAAAATGTAATGGGTCTTTCTGGTGGTAAGATTACAGATGACTTTCACTTTATTTTTTTCAAGTTTTTAGCCAAGAACATGTATCTCATTTTTTTAAATCAGAAAAAAAAGATTTGCTTAAAAAGAGAGATATTTGGATGTGATTATTATCATGTGTTGGTTTTTGTTTCATTTTTGTGTTTTATACCCCAAAGTCAAGAAATATTTCATGGGTCCGCAGTGTAAAGTTTAATGTAGGTACTCAGCAAATACTTGTCATGATATTTGATAGTAATACATTCCATTTCTATAAGACCCTGTCATTCTTAAATGAAACCATAAAAATTATACAATTATAAAATACAAAATGGAACTCAAAACACTGGGATTAGAAAAAGTATAAACACTCATGGATACATATAAATCACATTGTAACTAAATAGTACTTTGAGGTCCTAAACTTTTCTACATTTTTTTGTTTCTTTCAATTCAAGCAGATGCTTCATCACCTTAGGGAAGTCAGTGGCAGGCAGGAAGTAGAAAGAGTCCACCAGATCTCTAGGCTTCTGTTTCAAAAAGTCAAATTCATCAAGGTTGATAAGGCCTGAGGTAGAGAATGTCTTCCTGAAACCAAAAAGAAAAATTTCTCATTTGGATGGCAGAAGCAAAAACTGGGGGTGTTGGAATAGCAGAGACCTCTCTGTCGTTACCCTGAGGTGCAGGGTGATAGCGGCAGGGCTCTCTCATGGTACAAAATGTGCTCCAGGATCCTACCCCTTGCACCCATTCTTATACCCCAACCCTGCTTGAAAGCTGCAGAAAGTAATTGGCCTGAATAGACCTGGAACCTCAGGGCCAGAGATTAGACTCTTATCTCTGTGTGAAAGACTGGCTAATGGCCAGGAGTTACCCCATTCTAGGCTATTATGGGCTGAGCTGTGCTCTCCCCCACTCCTCACCCCCACCCCCAAATTCATATATTGAAACCCAACCCGAAAAACCTCGGTCTATAACTGTATTTGGAGACAAGGTCTTTGAAAAGGTAATTAAGATAAAATGAGGTCATATGAGTGGGCCTTAATCCAATCCTACTGATGTCCCTATGAGAAGAGATTAGGACACAGACACAAAAAGAGGGAAATCCTGGGTAGTCGAAGGGGGAAGATGGCCATCTAAAAGTCAAGGAGAGAGGTCCTCAGAAGAAACTAACCTTCTTGGCACCTGAACCTCAGAGTTCTAGCCTCCAGAACTGGGAAAAACAATTATTTTGTTGTTGAAGCCACAGTCTGTCGCATTTGGTTGTGGCAGCCCAAGCAAACTCGTATACAGGCATTACCCCTAGGTGAGACTTCAGAACCTAATCATGTCCTAGACAGGACCACTCCTGTCTAGATGACCGAGGCTGCAAGTTTGTCAATTTAGAAGTTTAGAGCTTGGAATAGAAATTCAATTGTTTAATGGAGAACAAAACAATGTCTTATTTCTTCCACACCTAAATTTAAGCTCTATGATTCAAAGTTACTACCTATGCTGTTTTGTTTCATGTTGATTTTGTTGCATTATATTCTGAGGGTTCTGTTTTTATTTCTGCTGTTTGTTATTCATTCTTTTTTTTATTCTTTTTTTTTTTTAAAGATTTTATTTATTTATTTGACAGAGATAGAGACAGCCAGCGACAGCGGGAACACAAGCAGGGGGAGTGGGAGAGGAAGAAGCAGGGTCCCAGCGGAGGAGCCTGATGTGGGGCTCGATCGCATAATGCCGGGATCACGCCCTGAGCCGAAGGCAGACGCTTAACCGCTGTGCCACCCAGGCGCCCCTCATTCTTTTTTTTTTTAATGTATCTCTCTTAGAACTCATTATTTTATGACCCATTGTGAAGTTGTTCGAAATCGCCTAGTACTTTTCTCACTTTATTCTTTCCAGGAAGCTTGGTTGTCCTGATTTTTGTGTTAAGTGTTCAAAATTCCACTATAGAGAAGAAACTCGGGAGGAGGAAATGGAAACCCAATCTCCCAGTTTGCAGCTGATTCAACCAACAATAAACAATGATGAGAGCAATGGAAAAAACTTTTGTGATTTTATTAGCCGATGGCTAGTGTAATTTAATGTAGACAAACTAATAATTAATCAGGGAGCAAGGAGGCCAGCCCAGTGATGTGTCTAGGCAGAAAATAATCTTCTAACATAGAGATCAAGAAAAGGATTTAGGGATTATTCTTGAAAAATTATTAGTTTTTAATGTTAGCAAAGAGTAAGCACAGAAACTGGAGGTGCACCTGTTAGCTTGAAAAGGACTTGTTTGATCTTGTCAGGAATATCATCGTGTTAACCATTGTGATGCAAGAAGATGATAGAAAAATGATAAAAACCCAAGCATCAAATGTATCCACTTATCCAAGAAGAATGCAAGATCAAATGCCTTCAAGGACCAAGCAGGTAGGTAAATGTGTGAGCTGTTATAGTAAGACTTTTGGGAATGGTGGGAAATGGATCAGACAGGATGGAGGGTGCTTAAAGCCTTCTAGATTCACACACACACACACACACACACACACACACACACGTTGTAGCGATCCCACAAAACACATCTGCCTGCCTAATTCAGCTCTTTGGTCACCAGTGTGGAACCCTGACTTAGAAAGTTTTGTTTTGTGCCTGTCTTCCAATTCCTCTCTAATCTGAGGGTCCCTCGAGGGTAGAGCGGCACTCTTACTCCATCTTGCATCCTGCCTGGCGTCCCGCAGAATACTTTACTCCATGAGGACTGCCTGAAAATGTCGCAACAAAGAAGGAGCTCTGTGCTGTATGGAGCAGAAAATGATGCTGACAATTGCTGGGCCTCTTACTTGGTGGCTGCTGTGTCTCAAGTTGCATGTCTAAAAGAGCTCTCGAGTGGGCCCAAAAGCCCACTCCGTGCTTGACTCAGCCTCACAGTACCTAATTTGCATGTGGTGCGTAAATTATTTCTGTCTCTGTTCTGCATAATGTTGCGTGTTCTCTCTTCTGCCTGTTCCTCTCACCAAGCATGGCCTTTCTTCATCCCAGATCTTTGTCTTCCCTTCTTTAGTGATATAAAAAGGACTTTCTCCATTGGTTTTTCCTTTTCTGTCCTCTCATCCTGGTTTGTTTTGCATCTCACCTTTTCCTTTTTCTCATTATACCTGTGCTACAAAAGATCGAGACAAAAACAATCTCAATGAATTATATCCTCCAGAAGCGTGATATTCTGGTTAGCAGAGTTTATGTTTAAGGGACATTCCACTTCTTCAAATAGCACAATCCTTTTCTGGTAGGTAATAGAAATAGATTAGTAATTAAGGAATACATTGCAGTGAGCATAGCATCACGTATAGAGAAGTTGAATCACTGTGTTGTATACCTGAGACTCGTGTAATATTGTGTGTCAATTATACTCAAATTAAAAAAAATTGGGGGACATCTGGGTGGCTCAGTCAGTTTGAGCATCTGATTCTTGATTTTGGCTGATGGTCATGATCTCAGGGTCTTGGGATTAAGCCCTGTGTTGGGCTCTGGGCTCGGCAGGGAGTCTGCTTGGGATTCTCTCTCTCCCTCTGCCCCTCCTCCCCAATCTCTCTCAAATAAATAAATAAATCTTTAAAAAATAAACCATTTAAAATGAGAGGTTAGATGAAATAATGGTTTCTTTTGGCTCTAAATTTTTTAAAAAAGTCATCACAAGAACTAAGAGAATGGAAGACTGCTTATAAATAAATGTGTAGTACAAATTCTAAATACTATGAGATTTCAGAGAGCAATAAAGTATGGTTCTGTGTAGGCATAGTCAAGGACATTTTTGCTGAAGAAAGTGGGATTTGAAACAGGTATTAAAAAATGTGGGGCCGGGATCACGCCCTGAGCTGAAGGCAGATGCTTAACGACTTAACGACTGCGCTACCCAGGCGCCCCGGCCTTACGTGTTCTTACAATAGTATTTGAGGTTTATTAGTCTGATGGTGGTAAGTAGGCTGGGTAAGGAAAAAGAAGAGAATAAAGAAAGTCAGGGAGATGAGGCAGGAGGCCTCAACTTGGATAAAAATAGTTCCATATATTTTTGCATGTCCTTATGTTTTAGAAAGCATCCAATAAAACCACAAACGAGGTACTCACAGCAAGCCTTGGAGGAAGGTAGGGCAGATATTCATATTTTTATTCTACATGAGAACCGAGATTCAGTCTACATTTGTCCAAAGTCATAAAGTTGGTAAATGGTGTTGTTGGAACTCAGACCTACTTTTTGCCTTTTTAATCTCTAAGCCCAGCATTCCTGTCATTAAGAAATAGAGATGAAAGAGATTTCAAATACTGAAAATGAATAATCCATGCAATTTTATGAGGTGTATGAATCAGCATAATTCACATTATGTAGTAGTAAAAGTGCTGGCCTGAATATCAAGAAATGTAAATCCTAATCCTTGAGTTAATGCGATCCAGTGTGACCTTAAGTAAATGCCTTCTATTGTCAGCTTCTTCCCAATCTGTAACATGGGGGTTGTACACAAAATTCTCTTTAAATTCATTCTGGCTCACTGGTCTTAGAGTTGGTGAGTGAATCATCAGTTAGCCATCGGGATGACCTAGTGAAGTTGGTATCATAGCGATTAAGAAAATTGGCAAACAGGGCACCTGGGTGGCTCAGTTGGTTAGGTGACTGCCTTCGGCTCAGGTCGTGATCCCGGGATCCTGGGATGGAGTCCCACATTGGACTCCCCCTGTTCTGCAGGAAGGCTGCTTCTCCCTCTCCCTCTGCCTGCCGCTCCCCCTGCTTGTGCTCTCTCTTTCTCTCTGTCAAATAAATAAATGAAATCTTACAAAAAAAAAAAACCTAGACCAAACAAAAGAAAAAAGAAAAGAAAAGAAAAGAAAAGAAAAGAAAAGAAAAGAAAAGTTGGCAAACAGAGTCAGCTTGAGGACCAGGAACGATGAGCTCAGGTTTACTTATCAGAGAAAAGTTAAAGGGAGTGGTAGGCAGAGTAACAGCTCCCTCAATGTGGCCACATTCTAATCCCCGGAAACCATGAATGTCCTTTCACATGGCAAAAGAAACTCCAGATAAAATGAAAGTAAGTATGTTGACATAGAGATTATCCTGGATTATGTGGGTGGGTCCTTATAAGTGAAAGAAGGAGGAAGAAGAGTCAGAAAAGATGTGGTCACAAAAGCTGAGGTGAGACAATTGTTGGCATTGAAGATGGAAGAGGGACATGAGCCAAGATCTTCCCAGATCTAGAAAAGGCAGGGAAATGACTCTCTCCTCGAGCCTCCCTAAGGAGCACAGCCTTGCAGACAACCTGACAGCTGCTGAGACCCATTTTGGACTTCTGACCTCCAGAATTGCAGCATAATAAGTTTGTGTTGCCTTAAGCCACTTAATTTGTGGTAATCTGTTACAGCAACAATAAGAAACAAGTACGGAAAGTTAGTAGGGAGGGATGACTAATATTTATTTAGTACTTTTTGTATATTGGGCATTGATACCACAGTAAGTGTGTTGGGGAAACAGCATGCTATTTTACACACCAGGAAAATAAATCTGAGAACTGAAGTAACTTGCCCAGGGAAGGGGCTGAGCTGGGGATTCAGACTCAGGGCTGTGTGACCACTTGTTCCATCATACAATTTCCAGTATGAAAGGCAAAGTGTGCACAAAGCCTACACAGTTACTTAATCACGTAGTGCTGGAAAATCAGGAAAAAATGTGATATAAATCAATGAACCAAGGTCCTGGGAACAGGGAAGACCTTCATAAGGATCTGGCAACATGAGTCAGGGAAGGGCCAGCACTGACCACCTATTCAGAAGCAGGTACTTTTTATACACATTATTTCATTAAACCACCACAAATAATACCCTGAAACAAATTTTATTCTCCCTATTCTTGTGGTTGAGGAACTGAGGCATAAATAAGAAAGAACATAGCCCCCAAATGCTGTAACTAGTTAATGACAAAGCTGAGATTTAACTACAGAGCTTACTTCCTGTGAATACAAAAGTAAAAACTTTATACTTTTTTTTTTTTAAAGAGGAAGATCCAGAGAAGGGCATGACATCATCATCACTTGAAAATATATGATCCCCATGCTCCCAAACATGCACAGAAGATTGTAATTGGCTTGAGGTCACAGACATTTATAGGATTGTTTGTCCTCTGGGGTGCTTAGAACAGTCTTGAGTATATATAAGCACTCAATGTATACTCATTGGAAATCAGTCAGTGGGATAGAGGGACTTCTGTATAAGGTTAAGTAAGAAGTCCGGAATGCCTCTGTCTGGAAGGATGAAGGTAGAGATCTGATGGGACCCAAATGTAACATGGTATCCCCTTCCCACTTAAAGATTTCCCCCTTGACTCCAGCCATCACTAACTTCCTCTTTCTCCTTCCTAGCTGCCCCTAGTGTATGCATAAGCCCCAAGCACTCGGGTACTTGATCACTCAGTTTCAAATTTTACTTCATCCTCCTGCATTGATGGCAAAGGCTGCACTGCCTTCAGCATCAAGCCTAACTTTTGGTTTCCACCTCTCCCTCCCTCATCTTTCCTCTCCAGCCTTACTACTGTGCATGCAAAACCGTATCTCTGGTTGGCCTGATCCCCTGCCTGGAGCCATGGAATCCCTGCCTCCCACCAACCACTCCCTCATATATAGATCCTTCTTGCTCATTCTGCCAATGTTTTTGATTAATTCTCTCCTCCCCACGAATGCCTTCTTTAATTCTTCTTTCCCACCTTCTCTAATTCTTTTGTTATTATTGCCTGTACCCATGTAATTTATACTTCAAATAAAATAAGAATTCCTTAGCATGGTGCACATGCTTTTTTCTTCACTCTCACAGTTAATTTTTTCCTCCAATTTTTTTATTGTGGTAAAATACACGTAACATAAAATGTACCATCTTAGCCATTTTAAAGTTCAATGGTATGAAGTACACTCACATTTTTGCGTAACCATTGCCATCATCCAGCTCTAGGATTCATCTTGCAAAACTGAATCTCTATATCATAGTCTTCCTTTAGTCCACTCTCCCCGTTGTCCAGTAGATGCTTACACACTGGCCTCTTGTCAGGTTCTCGAAC
Source organism: Ursus americanus (assembly GCF_024610735.1). Taxonomy (NCBI): domain Eukaryota; kingdom Metazoa; phylum Chordata; class Mammalia; order Carnivora; family Ursidae; genus Ursus; species Ursus americanus. Next base: position 62,065,689 of record NC_142139.1, read on the forward strand.
AGGCTGAGCAGTTCATAGCTCAGGCCCTGACATAGGTAATTTTCTCCATCTGGAAAGCATTTCTGATATTATTCCCACTTCCACCCCATGGTCAGCCAAGACTGGTCCCTCCTCATCTTTTGGTCTCAACTTAAATGTCACTTTCTCATTGGCTTCCTGATTTCTCATACTTCAGCAGATTCCCTACTTAAAAACCAATCAACCAACTAACCAACAAAACATCTCTTGGGTATTTTAAAAAGATTTTATAAATACTTTCTTGTTTTCATTTTTACAATTGTTTACTTGTTCACTATCTGTCACTGCGACTCAACTGTAAGCTTCATGGGGACCACAGCCATGTCTCTTTTATTCTCTAGTAGGGTGCCTGACATGTAGTAGGCACTTAGATATTTATTGATGAATGAACATCCTATGTTATACTCTCTACTCTCTAATTGTTCTTTGAATTTTAGCATCACTTCAGGACTTATTTATAACGCTGTTTTGTTAACTGCTATTTGTAGGTGTCTCTTTTCTGCCTTCAATGGGGCTGTGGTTTGTAGAAACTATATTTCATATTTCTTTGCAACAAAGGTAGTTGGATAGATTTTCAATAAACACTTGCTGAATTAAATTAGACTTAATTTAATTTGGTGTCTGTCACAGTCTGGAATACTATACCAGGAAACATGTCTAAAATGTGAAGGAGACAACACTAGAGATTTCATATGATTTGGGGTACCAGTGGTAATGGTTAGGGTCTGAAGTCAGCACTGAACATAAGAGCTGTGTATGCTCAAAATTTTCCTCGTTTTGAAGACATCATATCAGTTTGCCAAAAGACCAACTCAGCAAGCTTTTCCTCTAGCATTAGACCAAATCTTGTATCTTTGGCTGAAGATCAGAGAAAGGACTTGGCTTGAATTTGGTGGCCATATTGTAGGACAAATACAAATCTTTAAATTCTAAAATCACACTTGACCTGACAAGACAATCATGTGAGAAACTAAGGAACCAAGATCTACTGTGGAAATAGCGTATTTCCTTTACCCATCTCACACTCTATGTGGAGGCATGTACCCTTTCTCTGAAGTGGCCTATATGATTTGATTTATTATTGCGTGCTCCTCATTTTCTTTTGGTTGAGCATGAATAGTTGATTTCGCATAAGTGTATGTATGATGAACTTGTGCTGTACTCCGCTCATTGGCAAGTTAACTCATGGATCTCATTATCCTTCCTTAGATAACATAGTGGATCAAAGTATAAGAACAAGGAGGGTTTAAGTCAATTCACACATATCAGAATTCTTAAGAGACAGACACCTTTACAAAATACTTCTCAGTGGTGTTACTGCCCAGAAGAAATACAGATGTGCCTACTCCTTCACTCCCACATATTTCCGCAACCCCACCTATGTACCTATGTGTGCACATTCCTCACCCCGCCAAAGACTCCTGTGAACATTTATTGTTTTTTTCTCATTCCTGTCCCTGTTCACACCATTCTCCCCACAGCTGTCATCTCCGTGTAGGTAATCGCTTGAACTAGTTTCTTTGCTATCTTTCTTGAACTGATTTATGCAAATACAGGAAAATAGGAATAGATAACCTTCTGTTTCCCCTTTTTCACAGAAAATGTAGCATATTTTATAGTTTTGCACCTTACTCTTTTTGTATAACACGGTGTCCTGTAACTCTTTCTATATCATTAAAAAGAAAACCATAAATTTTCAATATCACTGCGTAGTATTTTGTCATATGTGGATGTGCCACAATTTATTTAACTAGTATTCCTTTGGACTGATACTTGGTCTTTTTCCTCCTCATTTTTCTTCCTATTATGAACAATAAACAATGCTACATGTATAACCTTGTCCACATGTCATTTCTGACATGTGCATATTTATCTGTAGGATAAATTCCCATAAGAGGGTCTGCTGTCTCCGAGGATGATTGCATTTGTAACTTCGATAGATTGTGCCATATTCCCTTCCATAGATATGTACCATTTTGTAACACCAGCATGAATGTATGAAAATGCTTGCTCGAATTGCAATTCTTAAAATCAAATATAGAAATGGAGCTTTTAGGGATAATGGGTTCCACGAGCTCACTCCACTGTGCTCAGAAAAGTCCTATTTCTATAAAGACGATAGACACAAGGAATAAAATTGATAAAGATGACATCTACCTACTGGCTTTGAGGCTTTATCCAGGCTCAAATTAGGAAAACCTGGTGACGAATGTATGAGGAAGCCCCTTCATTATGCTTTCATAGGGGGCAAACCCCCATGCTGTAATTCAAGTATCCTGTCTCCTTAACATGTATCAGCATCATAAACAGGGCCCCTCTAGTGACTAGAACAATAAGACTGACTTCATTTCAAGAGGCCAATAGCTGCCTGGCCCAGGACAATGGAAGGGTAAGTGGTTTAGGCTTTGGAATTAGACCCGCTTAGATTCTAATTCATAGCTACCTTACCTCCTGTGGGTAAGTCATTTCGGAGACTGGAGGCTGTTTTCCAGGCATTAAAATGGGGATACTAATTCCCATGCCTTTTTGGACTGTTGTAAGATTAACTGGAATGATATTTGGGATAGTGTCTAATATATAATAACATTTAACACTGAATTTCCCTTTTGCCTTTCTGAAAGTAGCAGAGAATTGGGAAGAAAAACCCCCAAAGGTCTCTCTCAACCTGAAACTGTGTGCCCCAATTTCCATATATTAAATCTCTCTTACCTTACTCATAGAAGAGGCTCTAAAAATCTATTTACTATTATAGTGCATGTAATTCCAACATGCTTTGTGGTTTGACTTCCCAGCCTATGTCAAAGTTGTTACCTGACTGAACTACAAAAAGCAGAGATTTTTAAAAAAATGTTATTTAGAAACAACAAGAACAAAAGTATCCAGTAGGCCTGGGGTGGCTCCTTAGTAGGCTCATGGATAGACAGAGCCTCTTAGCATAAGGCTACCTTAAGGTCAGGTCATTAAGAAAAGGTTAACTGGTGTGCTCTTCAGAAAGCAGACCTGTGGTCAATGAATTTCTTTTTATTTATTTCTTCCCTATTTACTAAAGAATAAAGAATCAATACATTTTACAACATCAAATGTAAAATACAATTTTGGGGGGGCATTTGAAAGGGTAAATTTCAGTTATCTCAAAAATCAATTCACTTACTTAATCAAAATTTATTGAGTGCTCACTATGTGTTCAGCATATTGCTAAGCTCTGGACTTACTTGACATGCCTAATTTCTCCAAAATTCTGGGTAAAAAAAAAGTATTATTCATAGCACAGTCCAAATTTATGTTAACCTTTCAATGAGTCTTCATGATAGTTTTATTATCATTGTAACTGATCTTAATTTTAGAACCTTCTGGGTTCTACAATGCAACCCTTCCACAGAAGTGAGAATGATAAAATTGAAATAGCAAATGTAAAGTGGAAATCACTAGTTAGTCTGCAAATCTTATATATCTACTTGAAATTTCAATTGTGATAAACCCTTTTGATTCAGTCTCATTTGTCAGCTTTATACAGTGAATGTAATTTACTTAGCTAATTTCACTATTAGATTATGTTCTTTCAGGGCACAGAGAAATAGGAATCATAAATATGCCATTGCTGCCTGCTTTTGTATCTCATTTCATAGCCTCACAGGCTTAAACAGAGAAAATATACTTGAAACCACAAATTAATTGTACCTGTTTCCTAGAAGTTTTTTTCAAAATGCCTTCATTGGAGTTACCAAATCTACTGAATGACAGAATTTAAGTAACTGTATGTTGGTACTATACAAACATAATCATGATAGCAATAATAATAAAAATAGCAGTTATCATTTATTTAGTACTTACTACTTATCAGGTATCATGTTGAGAGTTTCAGATGGATTACCACTTTGAATCTACCCAACAACTTTTTGGAGAAGGCTCTGTTATTATTTCCATCATACAACAGAGGAAACTGAGGTTTAAGGAGGTTATCTTGCTCACCTTATTCATGTTAAAGAACAAAAATTCGACCATGTAAATGCAAAGATCTAATTGGTTTTATTAAATGATTCATGAATTCAGCAGCATCCCATCTAGCAAGTAGAGGGGAGCTCCAAGGAGTTCCACAGAATGGAAGGTTTTTATAGGAAGGAGGGTGGGCAAGAAAGTTACTAGCAAAAGAAAAGAGTTTTACCAGGCAAGGTCACTTTGCCCTAGCTGCAAGGGCAGGGGTTCTTATTAGGTAGATTACCTCATTTTCCTTTGGGGAAAGAGAGGGTCCATGTGACAAATTACTTCATTGGTGCTGCTCAGAAAATTTCTGACTGGTTAAGACTACATTTCTGGGGGCGGTTGAAACTGCAGTGAGATATTAAGCTCTGGTTTGGTGACTTGGCTTGAGTGACACCATTTTGGGCCTGTGGTTTCCCTTTTACCATTCACATTATTATTTTAGTGGAACTGGGATCCAGACCCAGGCAGTCATAATCTATACTTAATCTGTCTTTCTAAGATGTTATTAATACAAATTTGGTAAAGAAATAGAATGCCATCTATATGAGGAAGTATCCTTACCTGTTGGCTATAAGTTTGACTACCATAGGAACAAAGAGGCTTAAATCATAAAATGAAATAAAAGGACAGTTATGTGAATTGTTTTCAAAAGTAGATTTTGGAATTACTTCTTCCCCCTTTCCCCTTACCTCCCTCCCCAATGGCCAGGGTAAAAATTCTCTATGAGTACTTCCTGTAAAGTCTTTATAGGATTTACCTTAACATAAATACTCATGAAAAGTTGTGTCCTAAAATACAGAATCCTTGTTTTCCCTGCCATCCCCAAATAACTAGGTGCTATAGTGTTAAATACCATACACCTCAAAATAATCCTGAAAATATCAAAGGCAGGGCAGAACTTCAGTGCAAATATTACCTAATTTGTCCTCAGCACTCCAAAGAAAGTGATGGTATTCTTAGGTTTCACTGAAGAGAAGTAGACAGAATCAGAAAAATAAGTACAAAAATCTGGTGCGGTCAAAGAGAGAATTCAGGGTTTAAAACATTTTTTTAAAACTTTCAAATGTTTCTTTCACTTGATCAGTAACAACTGTAACCATGTAGTTTGCTTTGTCTGACTTCAAACATACTTTCACTAGAAGATCATTGTAATTCAAATCCACTCAGTGGTGCTTCACTTTTGTAATTTGTTAAGATTAAGTAGTGTACCTTGCACCTGTTTTAATGATATCTCACATTGATAACATTTTCACTCATTTAAAGCCATGTTTACTGATAGAGCTTTAGCACCAAAAAAAATTCTAAAAGGCAGTCTTTACACATCCAAATAGCTTGAACAAGTAATTGATACAGCTTAAACCCTGGCTAGTTCTGAATTTTATAAATTAAGGTCACATAATTTTAAAATCACATACTTAAAAAAAAGTTGATAGAAATGCATTTCAATGATGAAGAAAATATTCAAGGTCACTAACGCCAATTCAATCTTTGCTCTGACGTTCAAGAGGCAATAGGCTGACTTTTAACTGGACTTTGTTGTTTTCTTAAGGAAATGATGGAAACTTTATTACTAGAGATGGTAAAGTTGTTAGTGACAAGAAAATCGGGGTCAACAGAGGAAAGAGGTGTCCAAATACAAGTGAGAATCAGTAAGTTGTATGTGGGAAACTAAACTGACTTATGTAATTTCTCAAGACCCCCAAATAAGAAAAAAGTAAGACAGAATTTTGAGAGGAAAAAAAAACCCAAAACAACCAAAGAGGTGAGACACAGCCATTTTGATGGGGGGGAGCCTAACAACTCAATGAGGTCATCCTATCTCCCGGAAGTGACACGTAATCACCTGCTTTGCACTAGCTCCGCCCCTTCCCTCAGAGGTCCCGCCCCTCCACCAGCAGCCGGGAGGGTGTTAGGGGGCGTTTCTCCAGGAGGAAAGCTGTGAGCTGCGACGCTGAGGAAGGGGACCCCAAAACGTCTGGCACTGCCCCCTCCAGGGATCACTTTGGACCGCATCACTCGGCCCAGCGGGATTCAGAAACGCCGAGGGGTCAACCTGATGGGTTTCGGGGTCAACGGAAGAGGGGAAGGGGAGCCCTGGCGGGGAGAACCCCCCGGTCCCCCGCCCAGCAGCTGAGGCACAGGAGGGCGGCCATCTTGGCCGGGAGGGTAGGGCTGGGGAGCTGCGGGCGCCGTGCGATTGGGGGGCTCGCCCGGAAGTGACGCCAACTACCCGGAAGCGGAGGGGGTTCCCTGGCCCACTCCCCCCTCGTTCGTTTGCTCCCCCGCTTCCTCCCCGCCCCCCTTCCTCTCCATTCGTTTCCCCCCTCCCCGTTCCCTGCCTTCTTCCCCCCCCCCACCCGTCCCTCCCCCCCAACCTCCGGAGCTGGGAAGAGAGTCAAGATGGCGGCGAAATCCGATGGCGGTGGCGTGGGGGTGGGCTTCGCCCAGCTGCACAACCTGGACGAGGCGGTGGGCAGCGGCGGCGAGGAGGACGGGGAGCCCGGGGGAGGCGGCTGCGGCGGCGGCGGCGACGGCAGCGAGCCCGGCGAAAGCAGCTCGCTGCACATCTGCCACTGCTGCAACACCTCCTCGTGCTACTGGGGCTGCCGCTCTGCCTGCCTGCGCTCCCTCCTGGGCAGGAAGCCGCGCCGCAGCGCCGCCGCCGCCGACGGGGGGGACCAGCCGCTGCAGCCGCCCGCTGCCGCCGGCGCAGACCACCCCCCCCCGACGCCTGCCACTCGGCCGCAACCACCGCCGCCGCAGGTGGAGCGGCCGTGGCTCGACTGCCTGTGGATCGTGCTGGCGCTGCTGGTCTTCTTCGGGGACGTGGGCACCGACCTGTGGCTGGCCCTCGACTACTACCGCAAGGGGGACTACGGCTTCTTCGGGCTGACTCTCTTCTTCGTGCTGGTGCCGTCGCTGCTGGTGCAGAGCCTGAGCTTCCGCTGGTTCGTGCAGGACTACACGGGCGGCGGGCTGGGCGCCGTGGAGGGGCTCAGCAGCCGGGGCCCCCCCATGATGGGGGCCGGCTACGGCCACGGCGCGGCCCGCGGCGGCCCGGGCGTGGGGGTCTCGGCCACTCCGGGGGCGCAGCGCCTGTGCCGCCTCTCCGTGTGGATCTGGCAGTCGGTCATCCACCTGCTGCAGATGGGGCAGGTGTGGAGGTAAGAGCACTGCGGGGGTGGGGGTGGGGGCCTGGGCAGTCGGCCCTGCGGAGGGCCCCGCGGGCGAGGCCAGAGCCCTCCGAGCGCGTTCCACCCTCGAGGTGCCTCGCAGTTGGGCCCCTCGGACGGGTCCGGCCGGAGGTCTTGAAGGAGGGGTTTGCCGCGCACTTCCCCTGTCGTCTCAAAAAGACCATCGTTTGATCTGGATTCCTGGCCACGCCTTTTGGCCCTGGGAGGCCCCAGTCCCGCTGTTTGTCTGTCTGCTTCCCGGGTTCGCACTTCCCGATACCCTGCCTCATCCTTTCCTTCCCTCACATCTCTGTAGACCTTTGTATTCCCGATGTCCCTTTCCCCTGTATCCCAAGGTAACCAGCCGTTAGCGCTTTTTATCTGCACCCCAGCTCGTCTCCTGGGGGGAACCTTCCTTCTTCCAGCCGGTTTTGCACTCGGTTTCGTCCCCCGGTGAGACATCTTCCCTCTTCCCCCGTCTTCTCTCCGCAGTGGCCTGTGTGGGGCCCTGCCTCTCCTTTTAGCACTCCTTTATTCCACGCTCCCTCCCCCCTTCCTGCAATCCCATCCCCTGCAAATGATTCCAAACCTCTCCCCTCCTTGAAGGAAAAACGACTTTTTCCCCCCTGTATTAGACGTGCCCTTTTCTTGGTGACAGGTAAAATTGTGTAGTATATGGTAGGTGTAAGCGTTTGTTTTTAACTCTCACCTCCAGAAAGTCAATTAGCCACCTGGATACCTATTTGGAGGAACATTGTTTTCTATAGCCAGGCCACAGTGCGTAGGTGATTTATGTTTACACAAGCCCCAAGCGTGGCCCTGCGGCCCTTTTCTCTTTTGTAAATTTCCCCTGTGCCTGGTAAGTCCTCAAAAACCACTTGCAGATGTTCTTTTGGCTACTAACCTTAACTGGCTCAACTAAGGAAATGATCCCGTTAAAATCTTGATAAATCAGTGCCCTCCAACTTAAATCAGCTTGAGTGTATTCTGGAAACTGAGTTTGTAGGTAAACATTTGCAAGAGAAACAATCTTAACTGAAGATAAATTACACAGAGCTCTTCGGGTACATTGCTTCTGTGAGAAGACATTTTGCCTAGACTGCCCAACTTCGTAGGGGATGTTAGGTACTCTGTATTTCAGTTAGCCGGAATGTACTTAGGTTAACTGAGGTGAAAATTGTCTTTTGAATTGTTTGTCCAGATCTCTCTTCAGAGTTTTAAATATAAACGTTTCAGAAAGCATGGGATTGAATTACATCAAATCATGAGAATGAATGCAAGAACTTTGTCCTATAGAATTTATATGCAAATTCAGGATGGGGTTCTTGATTTTCCTGGTGCTCCCAGGCTTGTTTATTGGTCTTCCTAGATTGAACCAAGCAGCCTTTTTTCTTTTTCCCTAGCTGTATTTGTCTGCAAATAATTGGTTTTCTGCTGGTAACTTTATAAGAAGGGGGAAGGGGGAAGGGGGATAAAATAGGGGAAAAATGATTAACTTTTGGCAATTTTGAGTGTAGCTTGGGGTCAAGTAAAATTTTGAAACATGTTTTGAACTTGAAATCTAAATCTAAAAACATCTCTGAACACCCAAATCCATATTGAATCAAATGTAGTGTGTTTGATACTGGGGATACTTTTTTTGATTTCTTGTAGGTTGGTAAGATGCAAAAGAATGAAGGGGCAGAGGGAAAAGAAGAATGGGGAGGAGAAGGGTTTTGAAATGCTAGTAAAATTTAACAGCATGTATTTAGTAACTAGGTTTCTTCTAAAGAAGCCAAAGTCCCCTGTCTCTCCCTGTCTTTGACTCCTAAGTGTAGGCAGTCAGAATCTTGGTGTCAGTTAAAGTTCCTGAGAGATTTAATGTAATCCATCCTAGATATTTATTAGCAGTTAAGCTTTTTGGACATAATGAAATAGAGTTCAGTTTAACGAATTTTTTAGGCAGAACAATTTCCCTCCACTGACTTCAATCTTAATTGTATTTGGGCAAAGTAAGAAGTCCAGATTTTGGAACAAACTGAAAAGTACATTTTAAGTGTAAATTTAGGTTTTATAGTTGTTTGAAATAGGGTAGTGTATTTCTTTCCTGGATCTTTATTGAACTTTCAAGATTGGTAGTGGCATATGAATACATTTTAAAAAGATGCCTGTGATTTTACTATGTTTAATTTTTTTTTTCAAGATTAGCATCTATGTCTAAATATTTCATGAAGTTTTGAAAGTATAAAGTATTCAAAGGTATGTGAATTCAGTTGTTATTCCAACATAGCTATACTTCAGAAGAAATATTTGCTGAAGAAGGATTTTATTTATTTCCATTTTTTTCGGAAACCTGGTTTTGCTTGAAATACTTGAGGAGTAGGGTCTGTTCTTAACTACCTGCTAGGCATGTGGCCTGTATTGCAGATCATTCATACGAAATGCTTTAGAGAATGGTTTTTATCTTTGTTTTGGTTTTAATTTCTTGGTAAACAGTTATTTATCAGTGTGTATAACCGTACATCATCTGAGTTTCATCTGCAGATTTTTGGGGGTTACAGTTGTTCCCTTAATTATGTTTGCTACTAAAATTTTGCTATTTCATGTGGTCATATGACAGAAAGGTTAAGGCCTACGAATTATATCACTGATTTGGGCCACATTTCTAAGAAAAAAAGGTTGGGAAAGTTGTATTATGTTAAAACTGATTCCACTAAACCATAAATACTGTCTCTTCACATGCCTTTTTTTTTAAGCGTAAAGTTATCTGACTCTTGCCAGGACAAATCCCAGTGCTTATTTAAGAGAATTTAGTTTTCCTTGATAGTAAGGTGGTGAACTTCTGGGTGATGCCTTGCCTGTCGAGATGGAGCATATTTGATAGTTGTATCACCAAATGAGTTTAAAGAATATAAGAAAATATTTTTGGCTAGGCCAGAATTGGAGCATGGAAGAATAGTTGTCTGTAGGATGATTTGGTTTCGTGAACCTCCTTTTGCAGAGTGTTAGTGTGTGATTAAGGTCTATTTAATGCATGCTCTACCCTCACTGATTACTTAGCATGTAGCTTACAGTGTAGCTTTATGTGCTCTATTTTTCAGGTGCTTTTCCCAGGGATAGAAGGTATATGAGTCACTCATAACAGGAATATGAGTCACACCAGGCTTCAGTTTAGTGAAAGTGTTGTTATTAGAAAGTGTGATCATTTTCTTGGAGGGTTAGACCTTAGAAACAGTTTGATTTAGTTTGCATATTTGCACTGTTGTATGTAAGTTTTTTCCTTCGGTGTATTGGCCTTTGCTTTTGTGCTACCACCACCCTACTCTTGGTGGTGAGGGTGGTGAATGTGTTGGCAGTTCTCTGCAGTCGTGAAGCAACAGTTCTCTGACCGAAATTTCATCTCATGTCATGATACTGCAGCCAGATCATTAATCTCTCTGTTTATTTTCAGGATGTGTTTACACCCTTCTATTTCACAAAGTAAAAGAGGAATTTATGTAAAATCTTAATAGTATTAGCTCTTTTTAAAGTGAATATCAGCTGTCCTTTCTTTTGGGAGATGGTGTGGGGTGGAGGGTTTTCTCCCTTCAAGGGAGAAAAAAGAAAAAGGCGTTTCACATATAATGACTCAATCAAATCTGTGAACCGTCAAAAACTTTGTTTTCCCCAAATTTTTATTTTCTTCAAGATTTATTATTTGAGAGCGAGGGGGTGGGTAGTGAGGGAGCATGGGGAGGGGCACGGAGAGAGAAACTTTACTAAAGTCGTTACTGAGTGTGGCGCCCTACACAGGGCCCCATCTCACAATGCTGATATCATGACTTGAGCCAAAATCAAGAGTTGGATGGTTAAGTGACTGTGCCACCCATGCCCCCCCCCCAACTTTTTCTGTTTTAAGACTGGCATAATGTAGGCATAGAGCTCTCTGAATCAGCATCAAATGTTGCTAGGCTGGTGAAAATGCTTTTTCATTACTCCTTCACCCCCGACCCCGCAAGATACAGGGATACTAGACATATTAAGGGCCTTTGTTCTTGTTGAATCTTTTGGAATAGTGGTTCTTAACTCTGGTTGAGAATACAACCTACTATAGCTCTAAAAAAAGAAGAAGAACATACTGAAGGTCCCAGGGTGGGACCCACACAAGCTTATTTTTGGAAGCTCCACAGGTGATTACATGGGCAGCCAGGCCTGAGAAACACTTTTAGAATTGTTTCAGCTTATTCCATTTGAAGATTGTGGTTGGATTTGTGTTCTTAATAAATATGGTGGAACAATTGGGAATGGAATGATGTGGTACTATGAAGTTTGGTTTCTGGACACACTGTAACAAAAAAGATTTATCTTGGGAAGTGAGTGAAAAAGTACTTGGAGCTGTTGCAAGTGTATGTACTTAATGGTACTCTGTTTTTTTTTTTTTTTCTTTGAGCTGAGTATGGATCTTATTCTAAAGGATTCCTAAATTGAAAGTAAATGTAGCCCACTTCTTTGCCTTGTGTGTGATCCAGGTAGTACTTTTATGATTATGTTGCATGTAAAAGGTATATTAATTTTAATTTTGAAATGATTCGCAAGTAGGCTTGAGGTACACATAACTGGACTTAACAAGAGGTGTTGGACTAAGTGATCCATAATGTTTCTCTAGCTCTAAGATTTTGTGATGTAGGAAAGGAAATGTTACCTTACAAACTAGGAAATTTTATTTGTATGGAGCCAGAGTACCAGTCACAGTCAAATGAAGATTGTATACATGTATTTGTATGCGTGTGTGTGTGTTGGTAGCTTTATATATCTGCTTATTACTAGATGGCATCTCAGTATTTTTAAAATAATTTTTTTCATTTTATCTATACATTTAATGGATTTCTGGTTCAAAAGAAACCCAGTGGGGTTTTTTTTGACGGTAAACTTAAGAAAAATTGATCTGAGAAAAGTAAATGTATTTGTGTAATCAAAAAATCCTGTGGAAAAATGTTGAGACTTATCAGAAAAATCAGAAAATGGGTGTGCTATAAAGTGTCAATAATTAGAACAATGTGTGGCTGGCAGAGGAATTAGGCACATAGGTAGAGAAGCAGAATAAAGAGTGAAGTGAATAGGCAGGTTTGTGGGAATTAAGCAGATAGATAATGAAGCATTTCTAATCCATGAATGGAAAAGAGGTTATTTAACAAATTATATTGGGGCAAACAACTACCCAAATGGGGGAAGAATTGATCTCTACCTTATATAACAAAAATTCTAAAAGAATTAAAGATGTAAACAGAAGATATTAAACCTAAAGGAAAATGTAGGATAATAATTTTTTAATTTTGCAGTGGGCAAGACCCTTTGATACCATCCAAGAAAAAAAAAAGGACATATAACAGCATAAGGTTGTCTTATCTAGTTATCCTTTCCCCTTCCCACCACCTGAAAAATCATAGAAATACATGATGAGGGGGAGTTATGTATTTATAGATAAAGAACCACTTCCTGAAGGAGAGTTGGCTATGAAGAGAGCCATCTCTGAAGAGTATTTCTCATTTTTGAGAGATTAGAAACAGTAAAACTTGACATTTATTGTGAATTTCCAAGGGAAGGTGGTGAAAAAAATGGCATACTTTGAGTAACATTGCAACTAGTGATGAAGGATAGGATTTCCAGAATGATCCAGAAACAAAAAGCATCAGACTCTGTAGGACAGAAGTCTAGCATTCTGGAAATCTAATAGGCAGAAGTCTTGTGTCAGAAGTCACAAGTAGTTCACTTCTGTCTTTTAACATTATTTACTTTGATTTTGCAAACTTTATCCAAAGTTAGGCTTATATAACTGATAAATTCTGGACTATTGCAAAGATTCTGTGGAATGCACAATAAACTGTGCCTTACATGTTGCCATTTTCACCCTGAGCTGGTTGCTTTTACAGTGTTCTCTCTGCAAACAAGTTTATGGCTAACAATTTATTCCCCATGATGTTGTATTTACTCATTCTCTTCTAGTTAGAATTCTGGATTTCTTATTTGTCTCGGAAAGTTAAAATCTAAAAAAATGTCCTGAGCATATAGCCTCATTTTAAAAGTTCAGTGACTTTTGGTATTTGATTAAAGACAATCCACTATTTATTGCTGTTGGAGATTTTTTTTTTTTTAAGGTCAAGACATACGTAGCATGGTATAAAGGGAACACTGGAGTTAAGAAATCATGGTTCATCATTCTGCAAGTTAAAAAAGTCTCTGACCTTCATTTTCTCATATTTATCAAATGAGGAGTTGAAGGTAGTGATCTTTAAGGTCTCTTCTATTTTAAAAAGTTTATTATACCAGAGATATTAGCACTCTGAAGTTTTAAAGGAAAAATTTCATGCTGTAGTTGGAATAAATAAAAATTTAAAAATGTATAGGTTTCCCAGGAACTGCTTTGAAATTTTACTATGTGTTACTTTGGTGTACGAAACACATTCTCATTATTTTCAATAACTTTGCTACCTGTAGAGGCATTTTATATCTTCAGTTAATGTTAAAATTTATCGAAGTTTAGACTTTCTGAGGAATATGTTAATGCTGGTTTATTAGCTAATTTTGTGAATTTACAATTTCAGCTAAAATTAGTCTTTTAAAGTGCTCATTTTTGGTAATCTTCTGTTTTAAATTTTTTACTGTTAGATTAAGCTAAAGCAATGCATATATCTAAGTTACATATTTTGGAGGTTTTCTGAATTGTTTACTAAGATTAATTTTTTTATTGGGGAAGAACCTCTTATTTGATATGTATTCTCTAACTTTGAAAAGTTAGTGTTTGTAAATTTTTTTTTTTTTTTTAATGATAGCTTCCATGTCAGTTGGGAGCTGTTTTAGGAAATAATTCCAAGTGAATTTTGGTTTTGTTTTTCTTAGATTAAGGTATAGGTACTTATTGGTTCCAGATGTATTTCTGGGTTTTGCTTGGAGGACTCACTGAATATTGTTACGATGACACTGATACATTTCTACATAAGATTTAACTTTAGATTTTTCTGTATGTCTAATGTGGGTAGATCTTGGTATATTACATTATTTTAACACATCTTAAAACAAACCACTATATCCTAAGGTATTTTGCATATTGCTAACAAAGTTTCCTGTATATCACTTTTATTTTGAAATACCAGTTTTTAAAATAACTTTTATCAAAGAATAATTGACATACAGTGTTTCACTAGTTTCAGGTATACAACAGAGTAATTTGATATTTCTGCTGTACATTACATTTCTCTGTCACATGTTTTTATAACCGGAAGATTGCACTTAATCCTCTTCACCTACATTGTCCATCTCTGTTCTCTGTATCTGAGCCTTTTTCTCTTTTGTTTTTTAGATTCCACATATATAAGTGAAATAATTGACTGACTTCTTAGCATAATGCCTTATAGGTCCATCCATGTTGTCGCAAATGGCAAGATTTCATTTTTTATGGTTGCGTAATACACTACATCTTGTCTATCCATTCATCTATTGATGGATACTTAGGTTGCTTCCATATCTTGGCTATTGTAAATAATCCTTTAATGAACATAGGGATGCGTATGTCTTTTGAAGGTGTTTTTGTTTCATAGTGTTTTTGTTTTCTTTGGATGCATACCTAGAACTGGAATTGCTGGATTGTATGGTAATTCTGTTTTTAATTTTTTAAGGAACCTGCATACTGTTTTCCACAGTAGTTGCACCAATTTACATTCCTACCAACAGTGCTTGAGGGTTCCCTTGTCTCCACATCCTCACCAACACTTGTTTTTTTCTTCTCTATTTGATAATAACCATTCTAACAGGAGTGAGGTGATATCTCATTGTGGTTAATTTGCATTTCCCTGATGATTAGTGAAATTGATCATCTTTTTGTGTGTCTGTTGACTATGTGTGTGTATTTGGAAAAAATGTCTATTCGGGTCCTCTGTCCATTTTTTAATTGGAGTTTATATCTTTTTTGCTGTCGAGTTGTAAGAGTTCTTTATATATTTTAGATGTTAACACCTTATTGGATATATCATTTGTGACTGTCTTCTCCCACTGTTTTTTCATTTTGTTTGTGGTTTCCATTGCTATGTAAAAGCCTTTTTTAGTTTGATGTAGTCCTATTTGTACAAAAGCTTTTTAGTTTGTTGTGATCAAAGCTTTTGAGATATTTTGGTCTTTTTTTTTTTTAATTGTGAGGACGCTATTTCTGTTTTATTTTGGTTTTCAATTTATAGAGCATGGACTATATGCTCATTACCCATTTCTAGGAAGAAATTTGAATATTCAGTTCACAGAAAGGTAAGCAAGTTTTCTTTATAGCACTCTTGGAAGGAAAGTAGAGTTGATTATTATTGTTTACCTTGGGGAGATGCTCTCAAGGAATCATATGTACATGAAATAGAAACTTTCTCTTTTAACCATTATGCCCCTTTTCAGTCCATCTGAAATACACTGGACACATGAAGAAAGATGGCAAAGGTGAGGAAGATACCAAATCCATGGCTTGGGAAGCCTGCCAATAAAATAGAGCTGGCGGGGAATTAAGAACCCAAGCCCTTCCAGACAGCAGACACACTCTACTTTCTTCTTTAACTGTGTTTCTTAGAGTGGTCAGAGAACATCTTGTATTGTAGGATAGGCCCAGGGCTAGTCGAAATGCAGATTTGTGGGCTTACTACACTACATGCTTAAGGAATTAAAGTCTTAGGGAGTTGGGCCAGGGAATGTGTATTTTTTCTTGTTTTCATTAGGGAAACTTTTTTTTTTTTTTAAAGATTTTATTTATTTATTCGACAGAGATAGAGACAGCCAGTGAGAGAGGGAACACAAGCAGGGGGAGTGGAGGAGGAAGAAGCAGGCTCATAGCAGAAGTGGGGCTCAATCCTATAACGCCGGGATCACGCCCTGAGCCAAAGGCAGACGCTTAACCACTGTGCCACCCAGGCGCCCCTCATTAGGGAAACTTTTAAGCATACAGAGAAGTAGAAAGGATAGTATATTGAACACCTGTTACCATCTACCTGGTTTCAGTAATTAACATAGATATCTGTCAGCGTGTGTTTGTGTTGTAACATATGAGGTTTCACCATTCTATACTTCAAATACTAAATAATAGAATATTTCTACATAGCTGTAATACCATTATCCCATCTAAGAAAATTAACAATAATTCAATAATTATTCCATAATTTTATAGAATCATGTAGTAGCTGCTTCATATTCACATTTGCCCATTTGTCCCCAACAATTTCTTTTATAGGTTTTCTCCCCTCCGAACAGGGATTTAGTAAAAATTCACACATTACTTTTGTTTCTGTAACTCTAGAACAATTCTTTTAATTTTGTTTTTTTCCCTCATGACATTGACTTTGCAAAGTCTAGGCCAGTTTTCTTATGTTCTGTATTTTGGATTGCTTAATTGTTTTTCCAAGTGTTGTCTGACTTACGTGTTTTCTGGGTAAACTTGAAGGTGTATCTAGGTGCTTGGTTTTATTCAGGCTACGTATTTGTGCCCAAAATACTGCTTCCTACTTCTTATTTGCATTGTATCAGTAGGCACATGGTACCTGGTTTGTTGCACTATAAGTGGTGCTAAATTTTATCTCCTAATTAAGATCCTGACTGCCAGATTTTTCTGTATAAAGGTACATTTTCCCCTTTGCAATCAGTAATCTGTGAGGTCATAGTTTGGCAACGCGTCAGTGTTTTGTTTCCTAGCAACCTTTTACCTACTGGCATTAGCCATTGAGAATCCTTGCCTGTTATCAATTATGAAATTGTTGGTGCGAGGTGGGATTTGTATTTTAAACAAGCTCCCTAGGAATTCTTAACTGTCTTTATTTGTTTATTTTTTAAAATATTTTATTTATTTATTTGAGAGAGAGCTGCATCCAAAAACACAAGCAGAGGGAGAAGCAGACTCTCCGCTGAGCAGGGAGCTTGATGTCATGGGGCTTCATCCCAGGACTCCGAGATCATGACCTGAGCTGAAGTTAGACACTTAATCCACCTAGGCACCCAGGCAACCCTCTTACCTTCTTTAAAGTTTGAGAGCCATTACTCTAGTGGAGTAAAAATTTTTTACCTGAGAGTAAAAAATACCAAAAGTCTGTCCTGAAGAAGTTAGTATGAATCTAGGCCCTGATGGGTTTTCGATGGGTTGTCAGTAGATGGAGTTTAAGCATCATGCTAGTTTTGGAGGAACAAAATTCAAGTATGTCTCATGTGTTTCTCATATGTAATAGCAATCAATTGAGGTAAGGACTAACAGATATGTATAAACTATTTGTATGACTAAAATTAAAGGAAGGTGGATGAGGGTTATAAAGATTACTAAGGAGGAAAGGAAACGATTGAAAATTCTGTTTTTACAAATACTGTCTCATTTAAATTTTAATGAGTTTTTGAGCCCTTTTTACAGATCAGTAAATGGGTTTAGAGAGGTTAAGTAATCTGATATTACTGGTAACTAACTGGAGAAAGGTTTTGAAGGCAGATCTCACTGATGGCAAAAATATGTGCAGTTGTCTTCATCAGACTTCTCTTGTAATGATCAGAAGTCTCTTCTCGCTAATTACTTTGCTTTACTTTGGGACTTTGCTGTTTGGCTTATTGAAAGTGGAGAAATCATATTCTTGAACCATTGGGGCCTCTTGATGTAAAGCTAAGGTCTTCTGAGACTTGTGATTTCTAGTCTAACGTATTAAGCTCTGCAGAGAGTGGGGTAGGCAGTTAGTTGATTGTAACTGCTAATGTGATTCGAGCAGCTGAGTAGTACTGTTAGGTCTATATCCTTAGGAAATTATTTTCTGTACTTTACCGTAATATCTTTCTCAGGGTAGATGCACTTTCCATCCCTGTGATTTCCACATCACAGAAAGGACTGTGCAGGGTTGGCCACACCCTTTTGGCCCCTCTTTATCCTTGCAGGTCCCAGTTTAATACTGCACCCATATGTTGGTTCTTTGGTGACCTGTTGGTCACTGAGAGCAGCAGCTCTTAAGATCCCTAAGGTTATAAAGCAGTTGTTTCCAAACTTTGGCTGTGCATGGAATCACCTGGGAGTTGGATATTTGAGTACCACCATTACAGATTATGATGCAGTAGGGTGGCAGGGCCTTGGAATCTCTATATTTTAAAAGCCTGTGTGTTCACAAAGTTCCTCCAGCAGTGCACAGAGATGAGAACCACAGTTGTATAGGCTGCCTTTTACCAGTATTTGCAGTGGTAGTTTGCAAGGGGAAGAAGTTTCTTTTAGAATCACTTGGGGAGTTTGTTATAAACTTAAGCACTGGGCATACTAGGTCTAGAGAGGTGGAAGCTGTGATGATGATTTTAATGGATCATACCAGTATTTAAACAATCTCTGATTGGACTTTACTCTTAGTTGGAATGGGTTGGTAAAAGTGTGTATTAATCAGATAGTAGCTAGATTTGCCACATATTATGGCATATGGATTGCCATATACTAAAGATTTAGAATATTGTAAATACATTTAACTTTAAAACTGTATGACATATAATTGAATATTCTGTTGATTCAGAAGCTTCTTTGAAGTTTGAAGTATTTCAGGATCGTTATTAGTGTGAATTACCATTGCTGATGTTCCAGAAGTGACAGGTTAGAGTGGTGGAGATTGATAGTCAATTCAGAGTGAATTTCATGTCTTGAATTTTCAGAAATGTTCTATTTGTTGAAATCCGTGCCAGAGATAGGATTCCTAAAAAGAAACTGGTGAATGAAAGGGGGGAAGTGACCTAAAAGGTATTAAAGGAGTGTCATTAGAGACAGGAATAAAGGAAGCAGAGAAGAAAAATGACTTAACTACATTTTGCTTGATAGATTTGTGGGCAGAGGGTGGATAACTAGAGGAAGGGATGGGAAGGGGTCATCCAGTGTTTTCCTCTGTTACTCCATGTTGGTAGGATATCAGTACAGTGGATCAGCAAGGATCCCTAAAATTTGCACATACCCAAATAACATCCCTTTGGGCTCCATCTGGGAATGCACCGTGGCAGTGGTGAGAAAACTCAGGCTCCTTGTAACTGGGAAGCTTGGGGTCAGAAGTCCTAGGGGAGGCAATGGCTGGCAGAAATGGGACACAGAGTATATGGGCAAGTACGGTGTAGACCGGATTCGATCCGGGATCAAAATGAGCAAAACTCCCAAGTCTGTCATTTTGTTTGGTTATAAAGAATGCAGCTTGGAGTATTCAACTAAATAGTAGTTCTAAAGAGCCTTGTCTATGTAGGATGCTGCCATTAGGCAGTTTTCATCAAAGCTGACTCTGAAGGGAATGATTATGCCTTCTAAAAAGGAAGTTATATTTTCAAAATTTAAGCAATTTTAATTGGTTTTGCTTAGACCTAGTAGGTGATGGTGTACCTTTGGATTGGAAGAAAAGAGAAGCTACCTGAAGGATTTATTACTCTGCAGATTAAACAAAATTATTAAAATGAAGCTGAAGTAAAAGCGATTACATTGTAAATTTGGAAGACTAGAGTTGGAATATGTTTGTAGCATTTGTGGACTATATTTATGGTTTTCACTGTTTGATAGGGCCCACAGGATTTTTAGGTAGTATTTTAGATGTAGCAGTCTAGGATTAAATGAGATGGTGTTTGTCAGACATGTTAAAGGATTTTGAATGGGGGCTCCGTGAAGTTGGATTGTGTCATTTTGCCTGTTTGCATGGCATGTGCAGTTCACTATCTTGGTTAGTGGGATACACTCATACCTAATGTGATATATACGTTTCTGAAAAACCTCTTATTCTGCAAAAATTCATGCACTAAAACTAACAGCTGTGGAAAAAAATAGGATTAAAGCTAGACTACTTAAAACTATGGAAGTCTGTAACCAGAGCACTAACAAAAACAATGACAATCCAGATAAAAACACCAGTACAGTAGTATGGGTGACATTTGTACTCCACACCAAGATGATTCTCAGCCTTGGGATATGTTTTTCTTTGATAGTAGATTCTTGTAGCTTCTGGCTTCTATTGGAGGCCAGTTTTACCATAATTAAAGCTCTGATGTAAGGTGTAACCTTCTCGTGTGTCCACCACATCACAAGGTAGTGGTAAGCATGGTGGGTACTGAAGCCGCTAAAGCAACCACCACTATTTGTACCAAAGGAACGTAAGACTTGGTAAGATTCTCACCAGTTTTCTTGGAGTCTTCATTCTGTTTTTCCTTCCACGTTTTTCCCATTATTTGTGAAATATCTTGCCCTTGATAGCTTCAAAACCTTCCCTCGCTGGGAGGAATCACTCATGAGCCAACACTACTTTCCCATTACGCTGTTGTCACTCCCATTTTGCCAGTCAGGTGTGACGGAATCCATGTTACAGAAGCATACATTTTGCCATAACTGACGTATTTCTGAGTCTGCGACGGTGTCAAGATGTAGCTCTTGAAAATACCAAGGTTCTACTGTTTTGGAAATTCCTAGTTTTGGAGATACCAGTGTTTCAAGGTTAAGTGAAATTTACTACTCTTCTCGTGCTTCGTTGGCCCTTACATACAATAGAGAAGTAAAGAGGGGCTATTTTAACGCATTTTAAAATTTCTGCTTCTGTAATGTAGTCATTGGATGGAATGTGGTAATGTCTCAATGCCGCATCATTTGAGCTACACATGTGGAGCAGGAATGATTTTAAATTTTGGTTCATTTGAGATGTGGTTATAGTGAGCTTTTAAATTAAAATTCATCTGAGCATACAGTAAACAGAAAAAGGAGCAACAGTAGCCAGTTGTCAAGGAAAAGACTGATGGCTAGAATAAACAGACTGCTTTCAGCAATATAAACATTCTGTTTTCATAGAGTTTTTTTTTTTTTTAAAGGATGATTGGGAGCATTTCCAAATTAAGTAGAAGTTAGTTAAATGTGGAAGACAGCAAATATACAACATTTATGTTAGTGACTGTTACAGCTTGTTTCCTCAGTTTAACTGTAGTAACAAAAATTTCTGTGGCTTAACACATTAGAGATGTATTGTTTCCTTTGGGTGGTCCTGACTGATAGTGGCTTTGACAGCCTTTAGGGACTCAACCGTCTCAGCATTCAGCCAGTGAAAGGAAAGAGAATATGGAGAAAGCATAATTCCTTCCTAAAAGTCCTGCCTTGAAGTGACACACATCACTTGTACTGACAGTCCGTTGTGAAGAACTAGCCCTGAGACTGTAACCAGATCAGGGGAGGCTGGGAAATGTAGTCCTGCCCAGGCAACAGCTTTGTACCCCAGAAAAGGAAGCTTACATTTGGATGGACAGATGCAGAAAGAAAGAACTTTATGGTTAGACCAGGTATCCTTCTGATTAATTGTGTGTGTGTGTGTGTGTGTGAGAGAGAGAGAGATGTAAATTGCTATTGATTAAACTATAGAAGAGACAGTTTCTTTTTAGAACTTTGATTTATGTTTTAATTCAATATTTTAGGATTTGTGAGCCAAGTCAGGCCTCTGACTCATTGCACCCTTTAAAAATGTAAAAACTATCCTTAGCCTGAGGGTCATATAAAAACAGGCCAACCCCTACTTTAATTGGTCAGGTAAAATAAGTAACTATTTAAATTAACCTTTAAAAATAACTAAGTTCAGACATTTTAAGTGTGATCCATAATAGATAAACTAAATTGAGATATAATGAAATAATATAACTAGAGTTTTAAATAATGTTTTTTCAGGTGAGGCAAAAGTGGCCCTCATAAACTAAATAAAAAATGTTGTGGCCCTGTATCTAACCCTTGTCAGTATTTCAAATTTTAAAAAGTAGTTCATCTGATTTAGGACAGTTTGGGATCTTGGTACGTGAGCACAGCTGATAAAACTTGAACAAAGCCATGTCCTGCCAGTTTGGGGACCTTGTTGGGTGCTGTTCCCCTATAAGTACCCCTGAAAGTCACTTGTTTTTCATCTGTTAATTGTAGAGACCTCTAAATATATGTGTAAAATTCATACTTAAATTTGCAGTTTTATGCTAAGCGTTTATATTGCTAAAATTCCAGATTCTGTTTGTTAATAACCACTGGGATGGATTAAAATTATCTAAAAATTCCTTACAAAGTTGTTGAAGCATCTGAATATGATGTTGAAGCATCTAAATATGTTTTCATTGAAGCATGTCAGTATGTTTCATAAGTTCTTATTGAAATCCACAAAGTATTTTAAAGATAGAACCTATTACTCTAGTATTGAAGGTTTAATAGTCAACCGTTTTAAGATACTTATTGTATTAATTCCAAATATTATTTAGGTTACATTTTCTGGTATTCTTTCTTTCTTTTTTTTTTTTTAAGATTTTATTTATTTATTTGACAGAGATAGAGACAGCCAACGAGAGAGGGAACACAAGCAGGGGGAGTGGGAGAGGAAGAAGCAGGTTCATAGCGGAGGAGCCTGATGTGGGGCTCGATCCCAGAACGCCGGGATCAGCCCTGAGCCGAAGGCAGATGCTTAACCGCTGTGCCACCCAGGCGCCCCTTCTTTCTTTTTTAAAAAGATTTATTTATTTATTTTAGAGAGTGTGAAAAGGGGGAGGTGCAGAAGGAGAGGGAGACACAATCCCAAACTCCACGCTAAGTGCAGAGCCTGACGCAGGGATCCCAGGACCCTGAGATCATGACCTGAGGCAAAATCTAGAGTCGGCCTCTTAAACGGCTGAGGCACCTAGAAGCCCCTCTGGTATTCTGCTTTTAAAAATTAGGTTACTAAAACATTAAAATAATAAATGTGTGTGTTATTTAGAGTCTATTTAATAAAATTCCTCTACATAATATCACCACCTGTTGAGACTGTATGAGGAGTCTAGATGAAGTACCTTGTTTCTTCTGCAAAGCCAGAATCTGCTCTGACCTGTATGGCTAATAAGTAATTAATATCTTCTCAGACTATTATACTTGAGTGACAAAACTGCAAATTAGAATAAAAACTATACACTAAAACATTTAACAGAAGCTATATGGTGTTATAGGTCAACAGCACATTATGTGAGATAAAACTTTTGTCTCATTGATCTTATTAATATAATTTTAATACTTTCAGTATATATATTTGTATTATCTGGAGTTGGCTTAGTCTTTTCCTCCCACTTTTCCATCTATTGTGGTTAGGTGATATTACCCAGACTACAAACAGACCTGACTCCCCAGTATTGTATAAAAGCCCCTGGGTGACCCTGTCTGAGCTTGATCAAAATAAAGTACTGTTACGTCCATACATTCCAGAATGTAATACTGTTGCAGATGTTACAATGCTTACATTGGGTTTAAAAGCTTATTCATAAGCCTTTTCAGTTTTTAATTCATAAGTTTACTTTTGGGTGGACTCTGTAAAATTATACTTAGTGGCATTATAGTAATGTTAACACAGATCTTAGGGATCTCTTGTCAAGGCTGAATAAACAATGAATTGTAATACTCTCGATTGACACAGATATAATCTTGAATAATAATTTTTAAAAAATTGCAAAGAATGCCTCACACCCATTAGAATAGCTACAGTAAAAAAACCAAAAACCAATAAAACCAATAAAAACCAATAAAAACAACAACCACCCAAATGACAGAACTTGGACCTTTGTGTGCTGTTGGGAATGTAAAATAGTGCAGCCATGTGGAAAACAGTATGGTGGTTCCTCAGAAAATTAAATGTAGATTTATATGTGATCGAACAATTCCATTTCTGATTATATACCCAAAAGAACTGAAAACAGGGACTTGAAGAGATATTTGTACACCTGTGTTCATAGCAGCATTATTTGTAATAGCCAAAATGTGGAAGCAGTCCCAGTGTCCATGAATAGATGAATGGATAAACAAAATGTAGCATGTACGTAGAATATTACTCAGCCTGACAAAGGAAATTCTGACACGGGCTACAACATGGATGAACCTTGAGGACATTATCCTAAGTGATGTTAGCCAGTAACAAAAGGACAGATACTGTCTGATTCCACTTCTTTGAGGTACCTAGAATAGTACAGTTCATAGAGACAAGGTAAAGTGGTGGTTGCCAGAGGCTGGGGGGAGGGAGGAGTAGGAAATTAGGTACAGTTACAGTTTGGGAAGATGAAGGGAGTTCTGTGGCTGGATGCTGGTGGTGGTTGCACAGCACCATGAATATATTTCACACCACTGTACACTTAAAAATGGTTAAGATGGTCAATTTTACGTTAAGTGTATTTTACCATAGTTAAGAAAAATCAACAAACCCTTCAGATATTTTCACTTCTTTCTAGGCTTACAACTTAAAACATGCAAACAAATGAACAAACGAACAAAATCTGTTTCTCTTCCTTGCCCAGGACTGTTGCCAGTTTAAAAAGAAAAGCAGTACTAATACTGTCCTCCTAGCCAAGCCATTCAGCTGATGGCATACCTCTTCCTAGTGTTTTAGCCAGACTGTTCAGCTGGTGACTAGGTTCACTTGTGTTACCTAAAAATACTTAAAAATTGGTCACTTCCGTAACACAGTGTGATCGTTGTTAGGTAAAAAGTTAGTCCATCCATAACTGTGTGGATGTTATCATCCACAATGACACCTGTAGTGTCAGATTTGAAAAAGAGTACCCCAGCATTATTAAATCTGATATTATTCCGGTAAAAAATGGATACTGTGCTCTCCCAAATTCTCCTCCTATGGCATGACCTGTGGTCATGAGGCTCAGCACTGCCTAATGAGGGCTGAGGGAGCCGGTAAGACTGGGCCTTTAGAGCATGCCTTCTGGAGCCCGAGTGATTGGTCCCAGTCTTGCCTCAGACCGGTTGTTAACTTGGGCAAATTATTTAATCTCTCTGTTTTTGAGTTCCCTCCTAGGTAAAGTGCTGCTTATTTTGGGTACAAAGATCAGGAACAGCTTTATGGAGGAGGATGTTACTACCTTACGTGGTTGTTTGAGAATTAGTAGTTAATACATGTGAAATCTGAGAATAGCACTTGATATATGGTAAGTGTTCAGTAAATAAGTGTTTGATATTAACAGCTTTTTCCATCTGGCCCAGAGTATTGAGGAATGTACTTGGCATTCATAAGGTTCTACCTGGCCAAATTTTCCTCCTCTATCGGTTATCCAACCCTCTTTCTATACATATCAAAGTACCTTGCTTAGGTGTTCAAAGTAGATTCTCCAAATAAAGATGTAATAATGCTAAAGAAGTTATAAATATGTATGTGTTAAATGCCTGTTTTTATTGTAAGTGAAACCAAGGAGAAAACTATAGTTACTTCATAATTTATTTACCTTTGATAAATGCTGGTATAAAAATTGGGTTATGTATATTCAGGAATAAAATTAGGCAGGCATGTTTTCTGATATAAAAGTCGAAAACATCTAGCACCAAAAAATCTAAATTGTGAGCTTTTTTTTAAAGAAAAAATGTTGTAGCGCCTGGCTGGCTCAGTCACTGGAGCATGTGACTCTTGATTTGGGGTTGTAGGTTCGAGCCCCACGCTGGGTGTAGAGATTACTTAAAAATAAAGTCTTAAAAAAAAAAAAAAGAAAAAAGTTACTGTAAAATATTATCATGCATGTATAAACTTTTGATGGAAAAAGAGCTCACCACCCTTTAGTTGATAAGGAGAGTATTGTGCATAAATGGTTTAACTGTGCCACAACCCTTTAAAATCCTCTCAGCAAGGAAGGGTGTTAATCAGCCATTTTACAACCTTTCCAAACAACATTATTGACCCATGTTACTTCTCTGAACCTGCTACCGCTGGATCAGAGACCTTCAGTGGCCCCTCTTCAGTCACAGAACATACCCCAAACTTTCAAATAGTATATTGGAGACGTTTTGGTCGTCACAGCTGGCGAGTGCTGCTGGCATCTAGTGGGTTGAAGCAAGGGATGCTGCTAAACATTCTGCAGTGCGCGGGACCGTTCTCTGCAACAAAGAATTCTGTATGCACGTCTGAAACATAACCCCCACCTGGTCAGCCCTTTGTGTCTTTCTGTTCAAATTCTAACAACTTTGTATGACCTCTTTTTAATTGTTATCTCTTCCGTGAAAGTGGGTTCAGGTCTGTCCATTCAAATAATCACTCTTGACCATGAACTTTGTTAGGGAAAGTACTTTTGGTACTTAGAATTTTAATTTTTTAATCTTATTTATAATTTGTTCTTCTCTCCCTTCCTCCTGTTAAGAGTAGGTTCTATGTCTGATTCATATTAATTTTTTACAAAGAAATTTGTATGTAGTAGGATGTGCTACTTGTTTGAAAGAATGAACAAACGTGGCATTAAAGCATTGCATGGTGTTGACACAGGGCAACTAAGCCACATGCAACTGAATGGTAGACATTGAGTACATCGGAAGATGGGTGTAAAGGGGAGTCTCTGAACGTGCAGCCTGAGTTTGGGCTTCAGTGAGGGGTAGGACTTCAACACCAGATAATGCAAATATAAGTCTAAATGCACACACGTACACACACACACACACACTAAATATTTTCATTCTAATGCTGCCACCTTCGGGTTGCTTGTGACAGTTCCCCAAGGTCTGGTTGGCTCAGGTGGTGGTTTGAATCGCCTACCTTTGAAATCTTAAATGAACTGGAAGTATGTAGTGGCTTATTTTAATCTGTTTTCTGTGTTTGGTGGCTAAAGTCTAGGTGTCCAGTAGAGATTGTAAGCTAATAATCAGTTATTTGCTTTTTACAAAGGAGGCATCTGTCAACTAGTAGCCCTGTCAACCTTGGTTGGGTTTTCTCCAGCTAGATACCTGTTCTTTGGGCTACTAGACTCCTGTGGGCTCAGACAGAACCAAAGCCAGTCAGAAAATGGAGACTTAAAGAAGGAAGCATTCATCTGTACTTTAGCAGTTGTCTTTTAAGGGCTTTGTCTCAATTTTATTTATAGCCCAAGTTACGGTAAAACTAAAAGTTTTCTATTTGATCCAAGCTCTTCTCTCATTTCTTACTTTTTTTAATCTTTCAGGTGTTTGTACTTAAAAATTCATTTTTGGGGCGCCTAGGTGGCTCAGTTGGTTACGTGTCTGCCTTCGGCTCAGGTCATGATCCCAGGGTCCTGGGTCTGAGTCCCGTGTCCAGCTCCCTGCTCAGCGGGGAGCCTGCTTCTCCCTCTCCCTCTGTAGCTCCCTCTGCTGTTTCCCTGCTTGTGTGCGTGCTCTCTCTGTGTCAAATAAATAAATAAAATCTTTAAAAAATATTCTTTTTTTTTTTTTTTAGTGATTTCTTTGTGGTTGGGAAATTTTTGTATCCTTTTTTCCTCCCCCAAGTTTAATGTGTATGTAGTAAAAGTTTCTTTTCGGTTGTACTCTTTCATAACTGCCTGATGACCACCTGAAGTCATGGAAGTAAGACTATTTAATGAAGTAATCTATTTTTAATACATTAATTTTTTTGGCCCATTTGTAATTTTCCAAGGTTCGTAATATTATTATTGATGTTGCTGCAGGTCAGTCCCAGAGCTGATAAACTTTCAAAAGATTATACTAGAGTAGACAGATTCATTATTGAACATGTGAAATTATTGATTTGACCAGAATACATGTTGTGGCCTGTTTTCAGTCATTTTGCCAGTAATAGTGTCAATTAGGTTAACCTCTTTCTTCATAGGATGGTTTCCTGCTGCTTCTTGTTGGTTGGAACACCTGGCTCCCACCCAGCCTCTGTGGCCTGGTACCCTGCTGTCTGTGCTGTACCCTAATCTCTTGCCTCTGTTATAAAATGAAGATTGATGGGATCAGTTCTTTATAGTTCACAGTGCGGAAGGACCGTAGACTTCAGGTTTTCTATGTCAGAGAGGCCTCCTTCGGGGCAGTATCTTGAAATGTATGTTAGACCGTTATATGAGTTTCTTCCTAAGGCTGCTGTGACAAAGTATCACACACAGACTGGGTGGCTTAAAACAATAGAAATTTATTCTCTCACCTTTGTGGAGACAAGTTTGAAACCAAGGTGTCAAAAGGGCCACGATCCTTCTGAGACTGGCGAGAATGGGTCCTTGTCCATTCCTAGCTCCTGGTGGTGCCTGCCAGTCCTTGGCCTGCAGCTGCATAACTTTGTTATCTGCGTCCATTGTCACATGGCATTCTTCCTTCTGTATCTGGGTCCAGATTTTCCTTTCCTGATAAGGACCTCAGTGATATTGGGTTAGGGCCCAGCCTGTTCTAGTATGACTGCATCTTCGCGTTATTACATTTGCAACTTCCCTATTTCCAAATAAGGTCATATTCTGAGATACTGGTGGTTAGGACTCTTATATATCTTTTTTAGTACACAGTTCAACCTGTGACACCCAGGACTTCTGCATAGTGGGGTTTAAAATTCTTTCACCATCAGTCTGACTAAAAATGAAGGCCATGTGGGTATAGGTCTTCCGATAAGGGAGTTAGGTGTTATGACAATATGCTGTAATGAAGGCTATGAAGTAGGTAAATCTGTAGCTTTGCTGTGTGATAACCAGGCGTCTTCGTGGCTGGACTATCATGTGTGATGTTCTATAACTTTCTTCGCCTTACTTAATACTGTAACCAGAGGAAGTCTGGTAGGGCTTCGTTACGCATTACTTTAATCCTGCAGCTACCTTTCTCTCAGTTTCTGTCGTGCCATAGGCTTAGGGTTTGGAACAGAGTACGGGGTTCTCAGAGCCTTAGTTTGCCCACTGGTGGAATGAGAACTCTACCTCCCTGGTAGGGTTATTCAGGGTTTGGATGAGATGATATTGGCATCGTATCTGGCACACGTGGCATGTTTGCTCTGTGGGAGTTGCCCTCTCCTCCTCTCCATCTTCTCTTATCCTTGGCCATGCTGAAAGTGGCTGTCAGCGGAGCAGCTGGAGTCCGTCGCGCTGCCAGCAGTAACATCTTGCTGCCAGTGGTGCCAGACTTTGCCCAGTGTTGAACTGCCTAAAAATAGTAACCAGGAAGATGGCCAGAGGAGGTCTCTCACTCCGATTTAGAGGCTTTATGGGGGTTTTTCTTTGAGAGAGAGGCTCACACCTTACCAAGATGCACTGATTGCTTGTGGATCTTGGTCCCAGTGAGTGCAGTGCTGTGGGGCACCATGACACCCTGTGTACCCCAGGGGTAGACCTTGTCTGCCTTCTCAGCCAGGTTTTTAAATAGTCTTGGATTTTGGGATGGCAGGGAGTTTTGTGGGACAGTACCTGAATGTTTCAGAAAAGACTTTGATAAGAAATTTGGCATGATATAACTTTTTAAAAAGTATATGCATTTACTTAATCACTACAGGGGTAATATAGTAAAACCGCCAGTTCACCAGCATATTTGAAACCATTTCTTACCCTTCAAAGTATCAGTATCATGCTTAAGTTTTCTTTTGGGGGAATTTAGTCTTGACGTAGTAAATATACCATATGCTTGCTTATGATCTGTTGTGTTATGCCAATTTACTCAGCTCACCCTCAGTTTCTGATTCTGTAAATTGGAAATGATAGTACCTATTTTATTAGTCTTTTTTTTTTTAAGATTTTATTTATTTATTTGAAAGAGAGAGGGCACAAATGGGAAGGAGGGTCAGAGGGAGAGGGAGAAGCAGAATCCTCACTGAGCGGGGAGTCCGATGTGGGGCTCAATCCCAGGGCCCTGGGATTATGACCCGAGCCGAAGACAGATGCCTAATTGACTGAGCCATCCAGGCGCCTCAGTTAGAAGCATCAGAACAGGATTTAGACACGTTGGTCAGTTGGATTTAGATCATTTCTCATGTTTATTTCAGTTATGAGATTCTTCAATTTTTTGAAATCAGATAGCTTGTAAAAGTGCTTTAAAGAAGCTAAGTATGTAGAGCAGTGATAAGGTCAGTTTGGAAACACTGGGCACACAAGTTGGAAACCTTGTAAAATGAGTTTTACGAGGTTGGTGGTTTTACACCCAGGGAATAGTGCATGATGCAGCCCATCTCTGGGGGGTCAGAAATTAGTGTCAGGCTTTAAATGCAAACAGCTCTTTTCTAATTTTTTGAGAAGGACAGAGTTGCAAACCTGTATTTTTGTAGTGACGTGATGTAGTTTCAGCAGTCAAAAAAGATCATGAAAAATGCTGACGAGCACCACTGATACTGTTGACAGACTGCTGAAGGTACAGTGATTATGTTGAGGTGTCGTTGGTCTGGTAGGCAAGGAAAACATACTGGACAAGGTTTTAAACATCTTGTATTGCTTTCAAAATGAAATAACGATCTTCAGGTAGATAGTCCAAAGTTCAAAAAAAATGTTTTGAGACTCTACTACAAAGGGATCTGAGGACTAGGTCTTGCAAGCAAATTCTATTTCCTTTTTTCCCTTCTGTATTTTTGTAAAATCAATTGCCACTCAGTTTAGAAAGGAGGAAGGGGATCCTAATTCTTTAAATTACTTTAACCAGTAGAACTTTGGTTAAATATTCTCCTCTCTAGAATGTGGCTTCGGGGTGTTTGAGAGGTGAAAAGAGCCTTTGGTAGTTCTTTCTCTTTTGCCTCACTGGAGAGTGGGAAACGAGCTGATGGAGAGAGCTGCAGGATTTGCTCAGGTGAGAGCGGGAATTGGATGAAGGCTAAGGGCAGGGTCTCTTCTCTGTAAGTCAGTGTAACCTCTGAATGGATTAATAAGCAACCAAACGAAGGCACTTGGTGTTCTCAGCCATAGTCACAGTCACTTTGTTCCTTGAATCAAAGGAAGGAACAGAATGTCTAATTATAATAATCTTCTAATAATTACAATATTTTGCATTCATTTTCTTTTAAAAATCTATTTGAGTAACTACTAGCCTTCAGAAGATGTTGGAAAATAGTATTTAGGCAGCAGCTGGCAGCTACCAGTGTTGGAGTCTGTGCAGTGCGCAGCTCGTAAAAGATTTCATTAGTTGGACATACACTTTGATTTCCTTATTGCAGCACGAGTACATTCTCTTGAGCAGCTGCTTTGGGGAGAAATGTACAATAAACATTTCTACACTTGTTTTAAATATGTGGGTTTTGTTGGGAGTGTCACTTGCCATCTGGTAGAGAGAGGAATGACTTACTGCTAGAGAGGAAGTGATTGGAATCCCTGCACGCGTTCCTAATGCGAGCTCAGGTTCCCTCTTCATTTCTCATCCACCGAGAGGAAAATTGGCAGCTGTAATTATTTTGTTCCATCAGATCCTTAGGAAGAACTACATGTAGGATAGGATTTATAGAAATATGTTTTGAACTGTACCTGGTTAGTAGTTGCTTTAATTTGAAAGCAAATGTTTTTCGTACATATTTATTGAAACTTAACATTTTTAAACAAAAAAAATATAAACAGGTCAGGCAAAAATATTGATACATATTTTAAAAAAGTGGAAGTCCTCTTCTTATCTCAAATCACCATCAGCAGGAAGGTACTGCATTCATTCCCTCCCCCCACTTCTTTTTTTTCCTATGTGCTATCAACTTACTAGATAGGTTGTAATTTTTTTCCCCATGTGCTATCAACTTACTAGATAGGAGTAATTCTTCTAGTAGGGACTATGATTGCATCATAACCAGGTTGAGTGCTCTTCATAATGGCGATCGCGCATTAGTTCTCTGGAGGCCGCGGGGGCATTAAAGGACTAATGGGGGTTGGCTGAGTAAAGGAAGAACCTGCTTCATCAAAAAGTGGCCAGGAAGGGTCATTGTCCTCAATTGGTACTTACTCATAATTGGAAAAACCGCCATCATGATGACCGACTTACATGGAGGGCCTCTCAAGTGCAGGGCATTAAGTGCTTTACGTGTGTATTACTTAAGCCTCACAGCAACCCTGTGAGGTAAGTCCTGTTATCCCCGTTTTAGAGATGTGGAAACTGAAGCCCCAAGAAGTGAGTAGCTTGCCCAGGGTCATAGAGCTTAGTAAGAGATTCAGATTTAGCCGGTCTGGCTCCAGAATCACAGTCTCACAAATGTGCCATCTTTTGGAAACACACCTGTGTTCTCTGGAAGCTGTTATATTTTTAAAGCCTACCTTTGGCCCAGGAATTAGGTGAATGGAAATTACAGATATGTTAATAACTTAAATACCAGAGAAGAAATTCTCTATAATTAATTAAATATATGACTTGAAATAATTCTGTTGCCAGACTGCTTGCAGGAATCCTCCTTCTGGTTTTGCTTTGTTAAAGTAAACGCTTCCCCCCATGAGTCTTCTGTAGTGTTTTATTCTGGATATTTTTCTTTGGAGCCTGCCTGCATTCTGGCTTTTGCTCCTGCTGAGTAAGCAAACATATCTGGAGACAGCCATGGAGTAAAGGAAAAGAAAAGCTTTGCAATTTAAAATTGATTTATGTGGAAGCTTTTTCTGTGGTTCAAAAAAAAGATAAAGAAAACCCCTTCTGTCCTTTCTATCTTGTCATCCCCAGCTACAGTCAGCTGAACCCATTTCATTTGGGAGGTAGGCACGAGTGTGTAGAAAGCACTCAGAACAGGAGGTGAATGCCCCGGTGATAATCAGGTGACTTCCATGAGAAGCTCTGTTGTTGAGAAAGTGTACTTGGGTGAAAGTAAAATGTGGAGGAGAAAGCTCATAAAGGTGGCCAGACCGACCTAAAGTATGTGCCTTAACTTCTGGTAAGTTGTAGTGAAACAGGTAGAATGTCCTAGACCGATCCTCCCACCCCCAAACCATCTTTTGAATTAGCTCTCTGTATGTGCCTGTGCATACTGTGTGTGTGTGTGTGTGCGTGCGCGCGTGCGTGTGTGCGCACGTGCGTGCGAGCGTAGCCTTAATTCTAGCACTAGCCAAATTCTTAATGGCAGCTTTTGTTCTGAGGTGCCCTTTGTGCAGTTAACCTCCACAATGGCCCACACTCCAGCAAATCCTTTCTTCCTCATGCTCTTCTGTGTGCACAAGGCGTGTGACATTTATAATATAGACTTCAGGAACTCAAGAATAACGTATATAAAGAGTTCACAGTATTTTCTCAGTTTTTCCTTAGAATATCTAAACTACTAAGAGTCAAGAATTCAAGGTTGCTAACCTAACCCTTAAGTTGGAAAAGCCACTGTGAAGGGTGATGGAACAGAA
Source organism: Ursus americanus (assembly GCF_024610735.1). Classification (NCBI taxonomy): domain Eukaryota; kingdom Metazoa; phylum Chordata; class Mammalia; order Carnivora; family Ursidae; genus Ursus; species Ursus americanus. The sequence continues at coordinate 62,098,805 of NC_142139.1, forward strand.
TATTACTATTCTCTTGTCACAGTAGAAGTTAGTATGTGATGTTGCTCTGTAAATTATTCAAATGTAAGAGTATTTTCCAACATTGCAGAGACTTAAAATACAAACAAGTGTTCTGAGAATGCGTTGTGTATACAGACGCTATTGTTTTTCCCCACTGAGACTTTGCTTCAGCACCTGAGATACGAGGATCAGAACGTCAAAGAGCAGCATTTATTTTTAGCAGTTTAAGATGTAATTGGCAATCATAAAATTTCCCCACTTAAAGTGTATAATTCCATGTTTTTAGTATATTCACAGAGTGGTGCAACCATCACCACTATCTAATTTTAGAACGTTTTCATCCCTCCAAAAAGAAACCCTGTGCCCATTGTCAGTTACTTCCCACTCCCTTTTCCCCAGCCCCTGGGAACCGTGAAGCTATTACCTGTCTCTGTGGAGTTCTGGACATTTCATATGGATAGAATCCTACAATACTTAGAATATATTGTCTTATCTGACTGGCTTCTTTCACTTCTGCATAGTGTTTCAAGGATCATCTGTGGTGTAGCCGGTATCAGTAGTCCCTTCTGTTTATGGCTGAATAATAGTCCATTGTGTGGATTGTCTACATTTTGTTTATCCATTTATCAGTTGATGGACATTTGGGTTGTTTCCACTCTTTGTTACGAATAGTATTAGTTTTTGTATGGACTGTATTTTTATTTCTGTTGGTCTGTCACCTAGGAGTGTACTTGCTGGGCCTGTGCTAATTCTGTGTGTGACATTTGGAAGGACTGCGTACAGTAGTAGTGTGCTAGCACTATAATTCATTCTTTGTTCAGTACAAGCATTATCTAAGGACCAGGAGCTTGGTTAAGTCACCCTTGTTTCAGACTACCCTGGGATACAAGTCACTAACCCAGATCTAACATCATATCCAACTAGAAATTGCAGACTGTTTTCATGCCTCTACAGGAGAAATTTTATTTTATACATCTGTGAGATCATATTCTGTTCTCTTGCTCTGCTTTTACCTTAAAAAAGTTATTGTGGTAAAATATATTAACTTAAAATCTATATTAACCATTTAAGATTTTTATCATTGTGGTAAATATGCATAATATAAATTACCATTGTAACCCTATATATTTTTTTATTGTGGTAAAATATGTGTAACAAATTTTACCATTTACCATTTTTAAAGTGTACAGTTCATTGGCATTAAGTACATCCAGAATGTTGTGTAATCATCACCACCGTCCATCTCCAGAACTTTTTTATCATGCCAAACAGAACCTCTGTATCTATTCAACAGTAAATCCCCAGTGCTCCCTTTCCCTAGCCCCTGGTTACCTCTCTTCTACTTCTTGTCTTTATGTGTTGGTCTGTTCTAGGTACCTCATATAAGTCAAATCATACGTTTGTCCTTTTGTGTCTGGCTTATTTCACTTAGCATATTTTTTAAGGTTCTTCTGTCTTACAGCATGTGTCAGAATTGCATTCCTTCTCAAAACGGAAGAATAATCCACTGTACAGACGTATATTACCGTTGTATTTATCTGTTCATCAGTTGATGGACATTTGGGTGGTTTCTACCTTTTGGCTTTTGTGGATAATGCTGTTGTGACGCTGGTGTACAAATACCTGTTTGGGTTCTTGCTGTCACTGCTTTTGGATACATACCTTGGTGTAGAATTGCTGGATCGTACGGTTGATTCTGTTTAACTTTTTGAGTAAGTGCCAAACTGTGTTCCTCAGTAGTTACACTATTTTACATTGGAATTAAGTACATTCTCACCAACAATGTACGAGTCTTCTGATTTCTCCACATCCTCACCAAAACTTATTTTCCATTTTTTTCGTTATAGTCAACCTAGTAGATATGAAGGTATCCCATTGTGGTTTTTACTTGCACTTCCCTAATGAGTAATTTCCCTAATGCACTTGTTAGCCATTTAAATACCTTCTTCGTGGGAAATATCTATTCAGATCCTTTACCCATTTCACTGGCTTGTCTTTTTGTTGTTTAATTGTAGGAGTTCTTTATATATTTTGATATCAGTCCCATAATGATATATGATTTGGAAATAATTTCTCCCATTCTATAGGTAGTTCTTTCACTTTCTTCATATAGTGAATGATCTTTACATTCCAGAAAAAATCCCAATAAGTCCTGGTGGATAAAATTTTTAAAATATATTGTTGGATTTGGTTTGTTAGTATTTTGTTGAGGGTTTTGTGTATATGTTCGTTAGGCATGTGTTGGTTTTTAATTTTCTTGTGATGCCTTTTTCTGGCTTTGGTATTAGTGTATTGCAGCCTCATAGAATGAGTTGAGAAGTGTTCCCTTGTCTTCTGCTCTTTGGAAGAGTTTGAAGAGGATTAGTGTTCATTCTTTAAAATGTGGTAGAATTCACCAGTGAAGTCATCTGGTCCTGGACTTCTTTGGGAGATTTTTGATTGCTAATCCAATCTTTTTACTTGTTATAGGTTTGTTGCAATTTTTCTGTTTCTTCTCGAGTCAGTTTATATAATTTGTGTGTTTCCAGAAATTTGTCCATTTCATTTAGGTTAACTAATTCGATGTGTAGTTCATAGAGTTCTTTTATAATTCTTTTTATTTCTGCAGGGTCAGTAGCATGTCTCCATTTTCATTTCTGATTTAGGTTAATGTGTCTTACCTCTTTATTCTCTGTAAGCTAGCTACAGGTTTGTCAATTTTGCTCATCTTTTCAAAGAAGCCACTTTGGTTTTCATTGATTTTCTTTATTGTTTTTCTCTATGTCATTGATCTCCTTCTGATATTCATTATTATTTTCCTTCTGCTAGCTTTTGTTTTAGTTTTCTTTTTTGTTATGGTATGAAGTTAGGTCATTGATTTGAGATCATTCATCCTTTTTAATGCAGGCATCACAGCTATAAATTTCCTTCTGAGCACTGCTTTTGCTGTTTCCCATAAGTTCTGGTATGTTTTATTTTTGTTTTTGCTTTGATTTGTCTCAGGGTATTTCCAATATCAGGCTTTCTCAGGGACTTTTTCTGTCATCTTATTTTGTTTCTTTGAATGGACCGTATCTTCTGTTTTCTTTTCATGCCTTGTGATCTTTCTAATTGAAAAGTGGACATTTGAATTTGATGTTTATAATATTGTATTTCTGGAAATCAGATTCTCCGCCTTCCCTGGTTTTTTGATTGTTGAAGGCAGTAGTATTTCTTGTATCTAGTGACTTTTAACAAATATTTTTACAGGGGCCGTATTCCCTGTCCTGTATGGTCATTGAAGTCTCTTTTTCTTAACGTGTTCAGCTAGTGTTTTCATAGAGATTTCCTTGAATGCCAGAAGCTAAAAAACAAGCAAACCTCTCCAGTTCTTTGCAGTTTGGCTCTGTGCTGGTGCCTATTTTCATAAGTTAGCCAGACTTGGAACTAGCCTAGTATTCAGCGTGAGGTGAAAGCTTAAGGTTTTCTCTGAGCATGCATCCTACCCGGGGCATACCTGCAGCTTTCTCAATTTCCTCAGATACAGGGGTACTTTTGACTGCCCTAATTTCCCAAAGAAGCTCTCTTCTTGAATTTTCCTTCTGGACCTTGGGTAGTCTATTTTATGTTTCAACTATAATCTTTTACTTCAGGTGTCTGCGGATTGTTCTTCCATCTTACCACGTTTTGAGCAGTGCCAGCCACTTCTCCAGCCTGGGTGACTTTGAGTTAGTGAAACCAAGACTATACCTTGTGTCAGTCCTTCAAGTGGCCCCCAGATAGGTTATAACAGAACTGTTGACTTTTCTTTCATTCAGTGTTCAGCTGATTGCTGTAAGTCTTTGTTTTCCAGAGTTCTGGTAAAGTTGGTTCTGATAATTGGTGTGTGTTTTTCGATGTCATGGTACTGTAGGGAGTTGTAGATGGGAGCATGGAGCTGTTTACTCTGCCATTTTGCTGTCGTCACCCTCACCTTGTCAGACTTGGACACCTTCCGGTAGTCATCTCAGCTTTCATGGAAAGCATTTTATTCTCTACCCTCTACAGATTCTGCAGATAAGAGGTGTTTCATTGCTTGTTAGAGCCTCTTTTTATATATCCCTGGCAATTACTACAGTTTCTGTTAACACTGTTTTTCCAGATTATTTTTGACTGAGCAGTGGTGTTAATATTTTCTTCTGACTAATCTTTAGATTAAATAAATATTAAATACTAAATATAAAAATTTTTAAAAAGTTTTATGCCTTATGATCTTTATATCTTAAGGCCATGTCTTTGGGTATTTTTTCCCCCTGTGCAAATGCACGTTGGAAAGAACCTGAGACAATGGTATGATTTATATAGTTTTGATTTATATACAGTTTTATAGTTATGCATTTACTGGCAAAACTGAAATATAGCTAAAATGGTCTTCTATCTATTTGGTGGATAGTATACATTTATAATCATTTTGCAAATATGGAAAGTTGGCATTGTTTGGCAGAACATCAGACAATGACCACTGCATGTGGCTTTTGATGACCTTACTGCCCTCTTCTGTAACATGAGAATAGTGTAAGAGTGTATTCAGGAGGTGAATTCTAGCACTGTACACAGACTAGAAATGACCACTTGCATAAGAATTTGAGAATTTTGGATGTAAGAATGTATGATGTCTTTCTGATGTTCTTTGGCTACTTTTGTTGTTGATCAATCATTTTGATATTGGATGGGGATCACTGTTAATTTTTCAAGAGTTCGACCTAGGAGCTAACATATCACATTTACTCTGAAGACTGAGTTGGGGAAAAAATAGACAAACAATTGGTAATAAGTTGTTTATATGAAGTCAACCCAAGGCTGCTGTAACCCTACGCTGAATGCCATTTTCCCAGTTGTCCCTTATTGCCCCTCACCTTGATTGCCCAGTTACAATTCTCCATAAAGGCATAGGAGTTAGTAGATCTGCACTTCTCTGCTTAAAATAGTTATTTTTATAGGGAAAGGTTGGATTACTTAGTACTGACATGTTGCTTCAGGGGATGTTTTGGATTGTTGGTACCTCTAATTCTTTGTGGTGTCCTAAACATTATCACCTTTGAACCCTCAATTGTGGAGGTAAGAGGAGGTGGGATTGCCTTTATTTTACAGATTAATAAACAAAACTTCAGTGACATTATTTCTTAAGTAAGTGATGGTGGTATTCTAGAAGCCGGGTCTCAGATGTCTAAGGCTAATGTTCTTTCTAATATTTCACATCTGACAAGTGGATTTTGAGAAATAGTTCATTACATGGTGAGAGAAGAACAGCATAGTTAGAAATTAGTGTATGGAAAAGCAAAGGGGGATGCTAGGAATCAAAGACCCTTACTATTAGTGGCATATGTGTGTTGTGTGTTTATTATATTGTGGCCATATTCATTGTAGTTTAATGATTAGTTCTTTTGAAATGAACAAAACCATAAATCTGTTAAAATAATGACTTAAGGGGCACCTGGGTAGCTCAGTTGGTTAAGCATCTATCTTCAGCTCAGTTCATGATCTCGGGATCCTGGGATTGAGCCTGCTCAGTGGGAAGTCTGCTTCTTCCTCTCCCTCTCCCTCCCCCCCCAGTCAATGCTTGCTCGCTCACTCTCTCTCTCTCAAATAAATTAAAAAATCTTGAAAAAAAGTAACTTAATACAAGAACCTCTTGAATTTTCATTTAATTTAATATATATTTTACTTTTCTCCTTTTAGACCTTTCATTTTCCCCATAAGAATCCACAGGGAAGAGGACTTAGAATAACATAAACGTAGGGGCAGTAAAACCAAGGGGAAAAGGCTAACAACAGTTCTGAGCAAGTGCTGGGAAGAGCCTGAACACCAGGGGTGGAGAAAAGGGAAAAGTCTAGTGAGTGCCTGCAGTAATTGACCTCATTCTAGCATGGCTGCTAGGACACACAATTGCAGAGTTTGATACTGTAAAGGATCAGAGAACTGTTGGCTCTGCTTGAGGCACTTTCAAACCTCACTACTCTACCTGAATTGAAGCAGAAGCCTGCAGGAGGATTGGCTTTCTGGCCATGAATAGGCTGATCAGTAGGAAGCAGTGCTGGCTTGGTCATGTTCATTCTTCCTCATTATAGACAGGGGTCCTCATTATGTAGATGGGGGAGAAAGTAAGGGTGGAGCTAAGAATGACTCTTCCAGAAACTTACTTTCACATTACCGCTCAGAAGCACATGTCTATAACTTACCAGGACGGCTGGGTTGAGGAATGGTTATCCTTTTGATGCCTGTTTATCTTTTTATTTTGCCTGAATTTTACAGCAGAGAAGATTTAGAAAGAAGTGAAATGTAAACCATTCAACTCTGTGATCTTGGCTACCTTGGATACGTTCCTGAGCTCTCTCTGCCTCACTTCCTCAACTGTGAAATGAGGTACCAAGAGGTAGAAGGGAGTTTATGTATCTAAAGTGCCGAGGCAGTGCCTAGCACAAAATAAGTGCTATCTAAGTGTTATTGTCAGAAACTGAAAAAATGAGGAACAGACAATGCAGACAGCAAAATGGATATGTAATCTGTCCCACCTGAACAAGTGCTTCTACCAAATTCAGTATGTATTTTTGCCATTAGGCTTTATTAATGAGACTGAATTTTATCACGGATGCCTATCTCCAGTAGATACAGGACATAGTCAGTTACGTGACCATGAAAAGACACGGTACGTGCAGATTTAGGTGGATTTTGTGAGCTTCTTACAGTGTGTTAGAACCTGGAAAATGATATTGGCAACAAAAGACACAAAGACTCTGGTGCGCTGGTCACATTTTTCCTGCAATAGAGTTAAGTGCTTATGGAAATAGAGTTGGTAATACATTATCCTGGGTAATAAATGCTGGGCAGTGCTTATACTTTACACAAAACTGTATTTTTAAAACCTCCTTGTATTTGAAAAAAATGGTAATTATTAGGACTGACCCTCACAGAGTGTGGTTTGATATTTTCGAACGATTTTGTATTATTAAATTTGTTGATTTTTGATCATCTTTAAGTGGCCCTGATTTTATTAAAAAGTAATTTTCAGTTATGATCACTTGTTTTTGGTATGTTATTATATTAGTGAAGGGTTCTGTTATCTCTGTTTTCATGTAGAGGGAAAACAAATTGGAGAAAATAAATTCTTTCTCTTTAAGGATGAGCTGTTTTCTTTTTCCTGAAACGGTATTTTTGGAGGCTCGTGGTTTAAACAGATTAGCCGGGCTGAGAATGAGATTAAGTGATGAATGCATAAAAATGCAGGGTCCGAAACGCTTATACTGGGTAGTTCAGCTAGGACTCAGCCCTTGGATATGTCTTTGCTGTTTATGTGTAAGGGCTTAAAGAGCTGAACTCACTGTGGTTCATTACAAAGTTCTTTTCCTGGCTCCCCAGTGTCAGTCAGACAGACCGTCTTAAAACTTTGAGGTTCAGTGCCTGACTGCGTTAACCACTAGGCCTTTCGTAATAATGTTCTCAAAATTTTTAGAAAGTGAGAAGTCATACTTTTATATAAGCCAAAACAACAACAAAAAGGTAAAGTTCCTCTTTCATAATTAGGAGAGTAGAGTATGTTCTATAACTTTTTACTGTCAGTGTCAGTATAAAACCATTTTAAATTCCAGCTTAGCTGCCTTTAAATGAAATTTGAAATAAAACCACTTAATACCTATTATAGTAAAAAGTTAGGATTTTTTTTCCCCTTTCTGCATTGGATCAGGACCACTCTAAAGTTGTGACCTTGTGAATCTTAGGTCACCATTTGGAAAACTAAGGTCATTAAGCTTCAGAGTTGGGGATGTCTGAGGATAGCTCCTGTGGAATAAGAGAAGGTGACGGAAAAGGAGACTTTTCTGGGTTTACTATGTAGTAGGCATATTTATTCCTGTTTAATTTAATACAGCCATGTGTACCGTCTGCTTCTCCCTCCTTTCCCTTTAGCTTCTTGTACCCCTAATTTTAGATTCATTTCTCTGTTCATTCTTTTAAAAATTTCTGGAAGCTTTCTTTTTTAGCTTCTTTTTATAATTAGGTAGTTTCCTGTCTCAGAAATAAAAAGGGAACTTCTTTATCTTGGGGATATTACTCACAGTTTTTCTGGATCACTGTTTTTATATATAAAATGGAGTCAGATTACTATTCCAGATATGACTTTCTGTGAAGTAGTATAAGATGAGATTGATCCTTCCATAAACGTTCTTGTTTTCATTTTCTGTCGTTTTACTCAGCACCATGTATTGGCTAGGACCCAGACAACTAAGTACAGTTCCTTTTTGCAAAGGCAGACTAATCCTTTATTCTTTTGTTTCTTCTTTGTTAGTTAAGCCAACCAAAATTTTGAATTGCAAACTTGGTGATATAGTTTAATAAATATTTTACCATTATAAGGGTGCCTGACTGGCTCAATCAGAAGAGCATGGGACTCTTGATATTGGGATTTTAAGTTCAAGCCCCACTTTGGGTGTAGAGATGACTTAAAAATAAAATCTTTGGGGCACCTGGGGGGCTCAGTCAGTTAAGCATATGACTTTGGCTTAGGTCATGATCCCAGGGTGCTGGGATCAAGTCCCGCATCAGGCTCCCTACTTAACCAGGATTCTGCTTGTACCTCTCCCTCTGCTCCTCCCCTGGCTCGTGCTCTCTTTGTGTCTCTCTCTCTCAAATAAATAAATAAAATCTTTGAAAAAAATAAATTCTTTAAAAAATTTTTACCATTATATAAACATATTAAATACTAACTTCTGACTTAGAAAGACTTGTGATAGCTTCTGAAGTGATCAGTTAATCAAAAAGGAATGCTCCTAACATTGTAAAGAATTGTAGGAACATGTTTATATTATTATTAGATAAATAAAAATATCTGAAAGAAAGAACAGTCGGGTGCTTAATCTTGCTCTGTTGTGTCAGTATAATCCCAGTATAGAGAATGATGTGTTCATTATGGTCGTTATTGGCAGTTGCTGGGAAAAGAATCATGAATCCATCCTAATCATGGGGCTGGGTGTTTGGTTGCACTTTTCAATGTTTGCAAATTCCAGGTGGGCAGAAAGTGTTAGTGACATGCCAGTTGTGTAGGAAACATCGTGAGCAAAGGTAATTGACAGAAATTAGGCTGGGGTGGGGAGAGAGGAGGGTTATGGATAGCCTTGGTATATAGACACCGAGTAGATTCCTTAAGAAGTGGAAGGTGTATCAAGGTAGGTAGTGGTGGTGGAGAGAGAACTTTAAATCCCAGGCAGGGGAATTTAGATTAGAGGTAAGTAGATACTCGGAAGTCCTTGTTTATTTTTAGATATGACCAGGAAGAAAGGACTTTCTCTCTTCTAGCTTTCAGATATTATTGGTTGTTGACTTGATGCTTAGAGCTGCTGTGGCCATCTTATAACCCTGTGAGTATTGTTAATTCCATCCCATATCCTTGATTTCTTGAATTTAATTTCTCCTAGGTACCGTACCTAGATCAGGTCCCATTGACAGTGTGATTTGATTGTATGTTTTAATAACTCTTTGTTGTACTCTTAATCTGCTCATAATATTTTAGAGTTTTAAAATTAAAAGGGTCCTTGGAGGTAATCTGATCCACCTATCAACTAGTACAGGAATTATACCCTTAGTTTTTGTATTTCTGCTAGAATGCATGAACTATTTTTTAAGAAAACTCTTGCCATTGGTATATTTCATTCCTTAAGTTAAAATATGCCTTTCCTAGTCCTTTCTGGAGCTGTACAAAGTCTAATCTTTTTTCAGTATTCCAGCCCTTCCAGATATTTGAGGACATTTATGATGCCCTCTTCTAAATATTCTTTTCTCAGTGTAAATATTTTACTTTCTCTTACTTTATATTTCAAGATTCCCCACCATTATTCTTACCCATCTTTTGTGTATTCTGGTCCTATTGAAGACCCAGAATTAAACATATCCTTTTAAAAAATCAGGATATTTTTAGCAGCAGGCAACAGAAAACCCCTTCACATTTGGCTCAAAGAATAAGGAGTCTACTCTTTTCAATTCAGAAGTTTACATTTTCTTCATAAATGAATGTTCCTGAAATCGAGACATTTTGAACATTTATGTGACTAGCATGTCAATTTTAGTTGACAGCATTCCCCCCTTGATGATTTGTAAAATAATGATGCAACCTACCATTGAAATGTCTTATATTTGATGAAATGTGATGATATCTCAATTATCAGGAGAGCTCATGAATACAGTGGATCCATGCTTTTTTTTTTTTCTTTTGGCCTTAATTATATCAGTGACCCAATGTGGCAGATAAATTTTGGCTTGCCCTCTTATGGCTGCAAGATGGCTGCTGCAGCTCTAAGCATCAGACTTCCCATCAACAACATCTGAAGGCCAGAAGAGGGAAGGTCCCTTTTTTGTGTTCATTTTTAAAAAGCAAAATTTCCAGAAGTAGACTCTCTTTGGTCAGAATTGTTGTATGCTTGTTCCTCAACCAGTTACTGATAGGAGATAGGGATTTCCATTTTGAACTCATTGGTTCTCAATCAGTGGTTCTCAGACTTGTGTGCACCAGAATGACCTGGAGAACTTGTTAAAACACAGATTTCTGGACCCCACTCCCAGAGTTTCTGATTTAGAAAGTTTAGATTGGGGACTGAGATTTTGGATTTCTCGCAAGTTCCTGGGTGATACTGATGCTGTTGATCCAGGGAATGGATATGGGTCAGTCTCCCTTAAAATGTGTGGCCAACTGATATCCAAACAAAACCAGGATTTTATTATCAAGTGAGATGGGCAATGAGAGAGGTAGGCAACTGTCCATTTCTGTAATAGTCTAGATCATATTTCTTCTAGGTGTTGTAACACACTGAAAAGTGTGATTGCTATTGTGGGTTGTAGAGAATATATTATTAGGAATAAAGTAAGCTTTGAAAATGATTTACTTATACAGAGTAGATCAAGTAGATTTGAGATAATGTTTGTTACTTTCTGGTATGCTTTCTTGAGGGGGAGAAAAGAGGGTAGCTGTTCAGTGAGGGTACAGGAAATGTGTGGAAGTATAGAGTAGATATTAATGATAGCTGGTATATGTTAGGTCATTTAAACATCAAACTATATCTGTGAAATAGGTACTGATAATATTCATATTTCCCAAAGGAGGAAACTGAGGCCCAAAGAGGTGAAATAATTTGCCCAGTGTAGTACAGCTGGCAGGTGGTAGAGTTGGGTTTCAGAGCCATGCAGTTTGGCCTCACCACCTCTACTTTTAAGCATGTGTTCTCCTGTCAAGTGGGTCCTCTGTTGCATGAATGGTAAGGCTGAGCAGTTCATTTTAGACGTGTGGTGGGATTAGCATTCTGCTAATTATTCCCCCCTTCCCTCCCTCCCTCCCTTTCCTCCCTGGTTCATCACTACTTATATTTAGTGTTATTGATACATTTGAACATAAGTGTAGAACTTAAAACATTATGTTAGCAATATGTGCCAGCTTTTTGCCATTTTACGCATTTTATAAACCTGCCTTCCGTGTTTTTTTACACATACTAGGGGCAAAGAAAATTGTGTAGATAGGATTGAGAATAGAGACTGCGGATAAAACATTTGTTTTTGTTGTTGTTGAATGTTATGGTGTGGAGGCTAATTATCTTTTTAAGAGGCATTGTGTGGGTCTGTCTTTATGGCAAGTAAACTAACACAAAGGTTTTTAGTTGTTCCAGAATTATTGGGAAAGGTAAAGAAACTCTAGGCCAGACTTCTAAGGCATGACTCCCAAAAGCAGACTGTAAAACTGGGCTGCTGCATTTCTTGCCATGCCCTGCTTAGCACTTAATCTGTAGCCGCACTGAACCACTGGCTGTGGTCTCTCACTTTGTGCAGGCTCTCGCCTTTGCCTGATGTACTCAATCCTCTTTTCTTGACTAATGCTTCTTACCCTTCAGGTCTCATTCTAAATTTTCCTTAAAAAATTTTACTGATCCTTCCATCTTAATCTCCGACAGTCCCGAGAGTCCAGAGAGCTCCTGCTCTGTGCTCCCGTTGCACTCTATCCCACTGCCCTAGTACCTAACCATTTATTATTGCTTATTGGTCTTTTTTCCCCCATTCCACATTGCGTCCTAGTGCCTAGTGCAGTAGGGTGCTTGGATGTAGAGAGTTGAGTGGTTCAGATTTAAAAGTCACTAATTACACATTTGAAACTTCATTATCAAGAAATAGATGCCAATCACTAACCTCTAAGTTGTAATTTATAATTCTCATAATTATAATTGACTTGATAGATTTTTGCATTGGTTTGACTATAGCACCCTTTCTAAAGCATGTCTAATGTAACTTACTGGAGATTGGACATCTGATCTGTTTGCTACGAATTCTTTGCAAGTTTGGAAACTGGGAATCTGAGAAGTTTGTGACTACATGAAAATAGACTCAAAAAAGAAACCTTTTATTTTTTGAATAATTGTAGGTTTCCAGAAAAGTGAAGCACAGAGAGTTCCTGCATACTCTCCACCGGGTTTCCCCCATTGTTACCATCTTAAATTACCATGGTACCTTTGTCCAAATGAAGAAACCACCATTGGGACACTACCATTAACTAAACTCCAGAGTTTTTGGATTTCACCAGTTTCTCCATTTGTGTCTTCTTTCTGTATCAGAATCCAGTCCAAGACACCAGATTGCATTATGTCGTCCTGTCTCCTTAGTTTCTTCTGGGCTGTGAGAGTTTCTGTGTTTCCTTGTTTTTTGTGTCCCTCACAGTTAGGAAGTACTGGTCAGACATTTTGTAGAATGTCCCTCAATTTGGGTTGGTCTGAAGTTTTTTGTTTTTGTTTTTGTTTCCCCATGATTACACAGAAGTTACAAATTTTTGGAAAGAATATTACAGGGGTGGAGTAGTTTCTTGATACATCAAATCAAGGAATGCATGTTACCTGTATGACATCATGGGTGAGGTCAGCCTTCAGTTAAGTTGTTAGTCCCTTGCTTAAGGTGGTGTTTTCAGGTTTCTCCACTGTAAAGTTCCTATTTTTCTCATTTCCCACTCAGTTCTTTTGAAGCACGTTACTAAGTAGCACACCCTCAAGGGATTGTGGGGGTGGGCAGGAAGTTAAGCTCCACCTCCTGGAGAGGGCAGTGTGTGCATATGTTATTTAGAATTCCGTAAAGGAGATTTGCTTTTTCTTTCCCCCCAAATAAATAGATTTATCCCTGTGCAGTCACTTTGGATGTATTGATGACAATTTAGAGACCCACTTAATGGGTCTCTACTATGTGACACATACTGTGCTAATTTAGGGACAGTAATTTTTAACTTTTTTGGGGTCATATGCCTCTTTGAGAAACTGATAGCTGCTATAGCCTTTCTGTCCAAAACCATAAGATGTATAAAATGTTGCTTCTAATTTAAGGGGTTTCATGGATCTTTGAAACTCTTAGAACTTCAATTAAGACAGTCTACTCTGGGGCGCCTGGGTGGCATAGCGGTTAAACGTCTGCCTTCGGCTCAGGGCGTGATCCCGGCGTTATGGGATCGAGTCCCACATCAGGCTCCTCCGCTATGAGCCTGCTTCTTCCTCTCCCACTCCCCCTGCTTGTGTTCCCTCTCTCACTGGCTGTCTCTATCTCTGTTGAATAAATAAATAAAATCTTTAAAAAAAAAAAAAAAAAAAAAGACAGTCTACTCTGTCTTCTAGTAATTTAGGACAGCGGAAGAGACAGGTTAAAAAAATTGAATAGGATGTGTTGCACGCTATGAGGGAAATTTGAGTAAAGTACTATGGGAATACAGTTAAGGGAGTAGTTTTACTTTGGGTGTGGGGAAAGCTACAGAGAAGAGGTACCATTTGAATTTGGCACTGAAGAATGAGAAAAAGTTTAATCATCAAAAGATTGGAAAAGCATTCTAAGCAGAAGGAACAGAGCCAGTGAAGACCTGAGCAAAAATGCATGCTTGAGGAGCTACATCTTGCCATGGTATAGATGAGGTGGGCGGTGGGTTGGATATGAAAGAGACTTGGATAAGTTTCTCTGTTCCTGAATTTTGAAATGCTTAAATGACTAGATTATGATTTTGTATGCAGATTATTTTCATCTTTAGTTTTATGGCTCAGTAATGTACTTCACCTGCATCATGCATTGTATGAGTTAAGAAGTGACTAGGTGATGGAGAAATGCAGACCTCTTTCTCAAGAAGCTTGGATATGAAAGAGCTTGGTGAGACAGACAGCTAGAAGAGATTGTGGGGTCCATAGGAGTTTTAAGTTGGGAGAGACTTGAGTATGTTTAAATGAAAGGAGGGAGCCAGTAGAGAAGGAATGTGGGTAATTGAAATAAGGTCCTGAAAAGGAGGAATGGTTGATCTAACACAGAATAGATAGTTGCATTAGGAAATAATCCAGTTTGTACTTAATTGGTTTTGTATATTGTATTTAGAATGATCAGATTTACATATAAGAGTTAACATTTGGCTTATAGGTAAATTCAGGCTGTGGCCTGACCTTCCACCTTGCTGTTACTGTATTCAATGTGCTTATTTAATTTTTTGTGTTAATATACTTAAGTCTTTGCTAAGTTCTGGTGAAGGAGAAAGTATCAGGCAGTCCATAGCCTTCGCGAACTTGGTAGAGGTAATTAGGATATAGACAGATATAGAAAAGGATCAAAAATAAATCTATTATGTGAAATTCTACAATTCTTTCTCATGCTTTGGGCTTCAGCCCAAAGTGATTGGGCCAGAGTAGTCACTCTATCTTCTTGTTTGTTTTTCGGGGTGCTGGAGAAAACGAGGTTAGGATTTGTGGTAGTTTTGTCTTGTTCTAAATAGTTTCTCAATTAGAAGTGAATTCAGCTGGTTCTGCACTTAGAGAACCTTTGCTTGATATTTTTCTTTTCCTTTTAGATAATTTTAACTCTGAGCTATGAAGAAGACTAATTTTTAGGGTGACCTCTTTTCTTCCCTTTCTTTTAACTTAGGCCACAATGTTAATCGCTAGTTTCTAATCTGATAGATACTATTTATAAAGGAATTGAACCTCTCATGAAGGAAATTATTCCTAAATAAAGCATTAAAATATAGCACATGTTTGAACATAGATTTGACCCTATGCTTCACAAAAGGAGGTTTTTGGTTGTGGTTATAATGCCCTTTGGGCATGGTATTAATTGACTTTGGAAATTAATTTAAAATGAAACTTCATTAGGCAGCCAGTAATCTTGCATTTATATTCTTTCTGCTTTAAATCCTTAGTGAAAACATATGCTCTTTACTCTAAATACTCAAAAAGTGTACCAGTTTTATTGTTGAAAACTCTGTAGTATTGTAATGGTAAATAAACAACTTCCACTTTTAAAGGAGCGTTTTCCTTTTGTGATGGATTTTTGAAAAGAAATTTTAACAAAATTGCATAATTTGTACCAACAATTGACTTTGAAACCTTTAAAGTCAGTATATTTTATGCTTCTGGACTCATGCATTTAGCAAATATGTGCACAAGCATGGTTTGATACAGCAGTAAGAAAGACTTGGATCCTGTTCTTAAGCTTCCAGTCTAGTGGAGACAAATGGAACGGGAGTTGTTAGGTCTGCGAAAGATAGGGTGTCTGATGTGAGCCTATGAGGGGGAGCTTCTCTCTTTTTCGGGAAGGCATCAGCAAAGATGTCTTTGGTAATGTGACATCTGCAACCTTAGGTATGAGTAGAATCTGAGGCAGAGTATGGGGCAGAGTGAACAGTTACAAGGGAGGGAGGGAGTGTGCTTGGGGAGGGTGGGGGTCCTTTGCAAGATGACCTAGGAGGCTGAAGTGTCCACATGCAGGGAGAGCAGGACATAGTGAGGGTCTTGTAAGGATTTTGGCTTTATCCCCAAGGCTTCAGAAAGCCATTGATGGGAGATCAGATTTGTGTTTTGAGTAAGATCACTGCAGCAGAGTGTAGTGGCCTGAGGTTGGAATGGAAAATGTACGGGAGGTCTGAACAAATGTAGGGAGGCCAGTTATCCTTCAGTAGTCGTCTCTGCTAGGGCTGACGTTGGGAGTTTTCTGAGAGACCGCTGAAGTAGTCAGGTGAAAACTGTGTATGTATATTGAACAAACAGCATATGCCTCTTTTAAGAAGTGTAAAGCTTTGTGTAGTGCATATAGTTCTCAAATTTCAATTAAGGATCCATATCCTCTAGATAATGTATAACTATTGTGAAATCTTTGATAATTTTTTCTTTGGGGGGGTGTCCTGTGTTTATTTTATAAAATGAAAGTTTAATATTCAGATGATAAAGTCTTTGGTCATACCGATATAAAAACAGATTTTTCTTTTCAGTTTTAAACGTATTCGATTACTGCTCTGGAACACTTGACCCTTAATTAACTAAGAAGGCAGGGAATTTGTTCTGCCCAAATGTTAAATAATGTTGTTTAACGTTTGGAAGCCTGAAGCAAGACAAGGCAGTGGTGACCATAGCCAAGCCGAGAGGATTCTTTTTGAGTAATAAAGTAAGCTTGTAAAATGTGTACTGTTCTGGAGAGTATGTCATAGCAAGACTGGACAAATAGGCGCCATGAAACCATGGGCCTGGTCAGAAGATTCTCACAGTTCTCATCTCGAATGCAGCTCAAATAAATATGAGGTGGCTGTGCTGGTAGAAAATCTTTGTATTTTCTATTTGTCTTTCTCTTCCAGGAGGAGTAGAAACTTTACATAGCAGATTTATGAGAATATGATGAGAAAATGTTAGAATTCACTTTTGAGTCCGTAAAGTAGGGTGGACTAGTGAGAAGATTTGAAGAGAAGGTCTGAAGCAGTCAGTGGAGAGAAAAGAGAAGGGAGAGCAGGATACTTTTCTCTTGAAGAATGGGAGGGTAGACCATATTTATAGGCAGATAAGGAAGCAACAGAAAAAAGAAGAAAAGAATTCTAGAACCTCTATTAATTTGCAAGAAAACTACAAAAACACACTGATACCTTCCTGGAGTTAACTATACTACGAGGTTTGTGGGTGCAGGCCCCAAGACTGTCTTGACTCCTGACACCAACTCCAAGTTCAGGGAGTTCCCCAAATCACCCTGAGGTTCCATAATTTGTTAGGACTTGCAGAACTCACTGAGAGCAATTATTCTTACAGTTGTGGTTTATTACAGGGAAAGGATACAGATCAAAATTAGCCATACGAAGAGACCCCTAGGGCAGGGTCTTAGAGAATTCTGTATGTGTAGCTTCTGTTCTCTTCTCCCATGGAGTCAGGACAGTTACCCTCTTGGTATCCATGTGTACATGATGTTTGACCCTATACACGGAGTATTGCTAACCAGGGAACTCAACTCAGGCTTTGGTTCCAGAGTTTTTAATGGGGCTTCATTATGTAAGCATGATTAGTTGATTGTCCATGGAGTTGAACTCAGTCTATAGGTTTGTTGATTCTGTGTGACCTGAAGCCTCCACACAATATGGCAATTACGGGTACCAGCCACTGTGTGGTTGAAAATCTGTGTGTAACTTTTGACACCTCAGAACTTAAGCACTAAGCTTATTATTGACCGGAAGCCTTATTGATAACATAATTAATTAACACATATTTTGTATGTTATATGTATTGTATACTGTATTCTTACAATAACGTAAACTAAAGAAAAAGAGAATGTTATTAAGAAAATCATGGGGGGGAGAAAATACATTTACAGTACTGTGGTGTATTTATAAAAAAAGTCCTGCATACAGGTGGATCCACGCATTTCAAACTTGTCTTGTTCAGGAGTCAACTGTATTCTGTTTAAAAGCAAGTTGAGGATCAAATTGTCATTTCTTGGTTTTCTGCTCTGTTAGTTCTCTGGGCCACTAACTTAATTCTGTTCATTTGTCTTAGAAAGCAAATAGATTCGTGAAATAGAACAGACTAGTGTTACTAATGTTAGAATAGAGAATGAGAACCTTTGGTCACATGTATACTTTATTAGGAAAAAAAATTCAATTAAAGTTCTTCAGGTGCAAGAAATGTCATCCTGGTGGTGGCCAATCATTCTTAAGTGGTGGAGTGCATTGACTTTTCCTCCCTCCTTTCTTCCTTCCATCTCTCCCATCCTCCCACCATTTGTCCTTCTGTCCTTCCCACAATTTATTATATATCTAGATTCAAAGCTTAAAAAATTAGTATATTAGCCTAGCTTTAAAACAAATGTGTCAAGCCTTGAATGATGTAGATAAGTAAGGCCAGCAGTATGCCTAGTATGTTACGGTATCAGAGCTAAGGACCTTCCCCAGAATGTTTCAGAGAGGACCACTGTAGTCAGAGCAAGGAAGCAGTGCTGTTATTTCATGTGTTCAGAAGACTCCCCCACAGCTACAACCACACCACTGATACCATTGATTTATTCCAATGTTTTTAACTGCCTTTTGCTGGGAAATTTTTCTTAAGATATCATTTGAATTCAGTTGACTTACAGTAAGTCTATCTGTATGCTCTAATTGTAAATTGGGAATTAAAAAAGGCCTCTTTCTTATGGTAATTTGTTAATAAGTTTGGTTACCATCATCTTCCTTTCTCTTCTGATCTTGTCTCTAAGTGGCGTTCAACCTTCAGTTTACTATCCTGTTGAACAGGACTGTTCTTTTCTTCCCAGCCAGTTATGAGAATGATGCCATTACTTCCTTTTATAGAGCCAAAATGATACATTAGTCCAGGCTTATTAATACTTATTTCCCTTGGTGATGGGAGCTGTTAGTCACTTCTAAAGACAGATTTATAATGGTATTTTTAAAGTGGGAGAAAACGTGAGGCAAAAAGGAATGTGAATTGATGTGTTGAAAAGATTGAGAGAAATAGAAATAAAATACTTGCTGAGAGATTATCAAATGGATCTTGGGTCTACGTTTTCTGAAACTAGGACTTAGTTTTGTCTGATCTGAATTCATGATGCTTTCCAGACTACTCTGTTGTTTCTGCTATTAATGCTGTAGTTTTTAACATGGGATTTTAGGAAATAGGACATCTTGTTTACATGGGTGGAATTAGATGACATTGTTCTGTTACAGGAGGTAGACAGAAGAAAAGGGAAGGGGAAAAATAAAGGATTTCAAGGTTGGAAGGAATTTTAAGTGATCATTTTGTTCAGCTCGCCTTTTTTTCAGATAGATAATATTGCAATTTAAGAAGTGAGATGGGAATCAGAAAATAACCCAAACTGGAGGGTAGGGGTGGAGGACGTCCTATCTATTCAAATTACTTTCACCTTGTGTTTTCTACAAATGGTTTTATATAAAGGGTAATACAGCAGTGGGTTTTTTAAAAGATTTAAAGCGTAGACGTGCTTGAAATATTATCATCTTATTAATTTTTTTTCAGATTACAAAAGCCTGATACATGCTTATTTCAAGCATAGAAACCATTCCAAATGTGAATGTAGAGAGCAAAGATTCCCCGTAACTTTACCCTCACAGAAATAACCACTATTAAAAGTTTGTTGCATAATCATTATTTTTATTCACTTTTATAAGAATGGGGGAGTATATTATATATATTATTTTACAAATTGGTATTTTTAGTTAACATCTTGCATGCCTTTCTATATCCGTTTGTATAGTTCTGCTAATGTTAAATGTATACATAGATTCCATTGTGTTGTACATTCCTTTTTGCCATAATTTGTTAAAACAGTTTTTTATTGAAAATATTTAGTTGGTTTCTAATTTTTTTATGACTACAGAGAGTATATGTAGAAATGCAAAAAGTTCTTCAGTCAACTTTGTGATATATAGTTATTATTTATCTTTTGTACTTGTATTAGTACTTAGTAGGATAAATATTTCTGGATCTAGAATGCAAACATAAAAAATACTCAAAATGGGTACGAATTTGTATTTCTCTTAAGGAACTATTGTCATTGTTTTATTTATTTATTTTTAAGATTTTATTTATTTATTTGAGAGAGAGAGCACAAGCAGGGGGAGCAACATAGGGAGAGGGAGAAGCAGACTCCCCGCTGAGCAAGGAGCCAGATGCAGGGCTCGATCCCAGGAGGATCATGATCCAAGCCAAAGGCGGACGCCTAACCGACCGAGCCACCCAGGCACCCCTGTTGTCAGTGTTTTAATCTGATAGCCAAAACGTGTTTATTAGTTTGTAGTCCTTAGTTTGTGTCTTTTTTAGTTTTAGCTCAGTGAATTTTGACAAAATGAATACTGCCATGTGACCAGCACCAAGATTAAGAAACCAGGTCCACAGAAATACTCTGAAGAGTCCACAGTGACTGTAAAACTATTCTTCCTACCTGCCCGCCACCCCCACCCCAAGGGTGAACATTGATCTTGACTTCTAACACCATTGAAGAGTTTTACCTGTGTGAATTTTATATCAGTGGTATCATTGAGAATCATACAAATCTCTGGTGTCTGACTTCTTTAATTCAGTATTGATTTTGAGATTCTACCATGTTGTGTGTACTAATTGTAAACTGTTCTTTCTCATTGCTGTATGGTGTTCCATTGTCTAAGGGTACAGGTTACTTATCTGTGCTAATATTGATGGACACTTGGGTTGTCCTAGGTTTTGGACATTCGGAATTATGCTGCTACAAAACATGTTTGCATTTGTCTTTTGATAAACAGGTGTATGCACTTCTGTTGGGAGTAGAATTGCTATGTTATAGTTTTGTTTGTTTTAACGTATCTTTGGTCCACTTTGATGTTTTTACGTTTGGTTTAGCTCTCATGTTATTCTCTTATATTTTTATTTGGTGTTTTCTTTCTTCTTGTTCTCTTTGCATATTGTCTTATGATCACTTGTAGGCACTGACAAAGTTTTGTATAAAGTGGCTGTTTCCGTTTGCACTCTCTCTAGCTGTTTGCTTCACATCCTTGCTAATATCTACTATTGTTTTATTTTCTCATTCAGTTGGGTATGTAAAACTCCATACCATGTTAATATAACCTGTATGTTTGAATTGATATCTGGTACTTTTTATTTCAGAATTTCCTTGTCATTCTTCTTTATTTGTTAAAGTGAACTTTAGGATGATTTTGAAGTTTACAAAATAAATATTTTGAAATTTTTATTTTAACTTTATAATTTATAATTTTTAAAGTTTATAATTTTATTGATTTGTAAATTACATTGATGTGAATTGTCAACTTGTTGTATTGAGTCTTCCAGTTCAGAGAAAGAAATGATTTTCCAGTTAATCTGACATTTCTTTTACTTCCCCCAGTTGAGTTATAGTTTCTTCTAGAAATCATCCACATTTCTTACTTCATTGTTTTATGCTTGTAAAAGTGTAAATATATATATTTTTTAATTTTCTAATTGATATAAAAATCCTGATAAAAGTATATTATTTCTTCAGTGTTTGCTGTGTTCTTTCTATTGGATATTATTTTCAGTATTCCTCAGTTTTCATACGTGAGATTAACATGTCTTTCTGTGTGTGGATTTTATGCATTTCATTATTCCTAGTCTCCTTTCTAAAAGGAGTTGGCACATTTTCTTTTATCAGATTGCAGGAACAATTTGAATAGCTTTAGAACAACTTACTCTTTGTATAAAAGATCACAGATGAAATATTTGGGCTTGATTTTTGGAATGTAGCTTTTTGCTTTCTCAATTCCATATGAGGAACTAAATATTACCTATTTAAGTTTACTGTTCCCTGATTTAGTTTTGCTGACTGTTTATTCTTGGACTTTATTCTCAGATTTATGAGCATTGAGTTAAGAAAATAGTCTCCTATAATTCTCTGTTTACTTTCCTGTTTTTTTTTTCTACTTTCAGTTTTGATAAAGTTTCTCCCTAAATTTTGAGTAGGCTGATTAGTGATTGATAGGTTATATTGAATTTAATTTTTTTAAAGATTTTATTTATTTATTTGAGAGAGAGAGACAGAGATAGCGACAGAGATAGAGAGCAGGGAAGAGAGGGAGAAGCGGGCTCCCTGGGAGCCCAACTCCCGTCCTGATCCCAGAACCCTGAGCCAGGTCCCAGGGACCTGAGCCAAAGGCAGTCGCTTAACCAAGTGAGCCACCCAGGCACCCATCATAGGTTATATTGAATTTTTTTTTTTAAGATTTTATTTATTTATTCGACAGAGATAGAGATAGCCAGTGAGAGAGGGAACACAAGCAGGGGGAGTGGGAGAGGAAGAGGCAGGCTCATAGCGGAGGAGCCTGATGTGGGGCTCGATCCCATAACGCTGGGATCACGCCCTGAGCTGAAGGCAGACGCTTAACCGCTGTGCCATTCAGGCGCCCCAGGTTATATTGAATTTTAATCAGAGATAATAGTGTTTGTTCTCTTATGTGGATTTCAGTTGATATTGTTATTTATTCCTCTTCTCTGATTTCCTAGATTCATGTTACTCTTTCTCTGACTTCTTTACGTTATATGCTTATTAATTTATTTTCATTCTTAATAACATAGATATTTAAACTATGAGCTTTCTTATGTTAACAGATTCAATAGTGGCCCACAGATTTTGACATGGTTTTCATTTTAATTATAATTTTCTAGATAATTTATAATTATATCTTTGATTTCCCCTTTGGCCTAATATTAATCTATGAGAGTATTTTAAATTCTAATAGATTAGTGAATTTTGGGTTGTTATTTTATTGTCATAAATCTCTAGTTTTGTTGCATTGTAATTAGAATGTTTTGTTAAGATATTCTCTACTAGTCTAATAATATGTGTTCACTTTTTGTGTAGCGTTGTGAATTCTTGAATGAGTGTAATTCTTTTCACGACGTAGAGTTAGATGTGTGAGTATGCACTTGCGTGTTCTAACTTAATATTCTCTGTATTTTTAGTTTTTTACCTACTCTGTTCAAGGCCTGAAAGAAGTTTATTAGAAACCTTTTTTGACAGATGATTTTCTGTCAGTTTCTCCTTTGTAGTTTCAAATGTGTGCTATTTAAATTTTTTAACAGTTTTGTTGAAATACAGTTGACTTACAGAAAACTACGAACATTTGAAGTATATAATTGGTAATGTTTTGAAATACATATCCCCACTCATGAGATCCACTATCAAGAAAACCAAAATATTCTGAAAGGGCCTATGTCCATCCACTCATGAATGGATAAAGAGGATGTGGTATATATGTATATACAGTGGAATATTACTCAGCCACCAAAAGGAATGAAATCTTGCCATTTGCAGCAACATGGATAGAGCTAGAGTGTATTATGCTAAGTCAGAAAAAGACAAATACCATAAGATTTCACTCATGTGCAATTCAGGAAACCAAACAGATGAATGTGTGGGAAGGGGGAAAAAAAGAGAAGAGAGGGGGGGAGGCAATCTATAAGAGACTTGATAGAGAACAAACTGAGAGTTGATGGAGGGAGTGGGTGGGGGTTGGCTGAAATGGGTGAGTGGGATTAAGGAGGGCACTTGTTAGGATGAACATTGGGTGTTCTATGTAAGTGACGAATCACTAAATTCTATTCCTGAAACCAATATTATACTATATGTTAACTAACTAGAATTTAAATAAAAATTTGGAAGAAAAAAAAATTTTTTAAACCCAAAATATTCATCACCCCCCAAAGTTTTCTTGTGCATCTTTATAACCCCTCATTGTTTTCCCTCCCTGTCCTCAGGGACCCCCTGATCTGCTATCTTTCACTGTAGTTTACCTTTTCTAGAATTTTATTTTAATGAAATTATGCACTATGGATTTTTTTTCTGTTTGGTATATTTTACTCAGTATAATTATTTTTAGATCCACCTATGTTGTTATGTGTAGTAATAGTTCATTCCTTTTTATTGCCCAGAAGTATTCCATTGTATGGAAACACTAGTTTGTCTATCCATTCATCTGTTAATAGATACTTGGGTTATTTCTAGTTTGGGACTATTACACCTAAATATGCTATAAACATTTGTGTATAAATCTTTGTGTGGACATATGTGTATTTTTTGCCTTTCTTTTGGGTAAACACCCAAGAGTGGAATGGTTAGATCATATGGTAGGTATATGTTTATGGTTTTAAGGTACGGTTACTGATTTCCAAAGCAGTTATACCATTTGACATTTCCATCAGTAGTATGAAAATTATAGTTGCTTCATTTCTTTGCTGTATCAGTTTGCTAGGGGTGCCATAACAAGATACCACCCACTGGGTGGCTTAAACAACAGGAATTTATTTTCTCATAGTTCTGGAGTGTAAGATCAAGGTGTGGGCAGAGTTGGGTTCACCTGAGTCTTTTCTCCTTCGCTTGTAGATGGCTGCTCTCTTGCTGCTTCTTCACATTCTTTTTTCTTAGGTCCAAATTTCCTCCTAAGGACACCAGTCAGATTGGATTAGGGCTCACCCTAACTGCATTTTAATTTAATTGTCTCTTTAAAGGCCCTATCTCCAAATATGGCTACCTTCCAAGGTATTGGGGGATTAGAGTTTCAATATATGAAATTTGGGGGTGGGGCAGTTAAGCCCATAACACTTGCCAACACTTGGTATGATAAGGTGTATAATTTTAGCCTTTCTAATAGGTGTACAATGGTATTTCATTGGGGTTTCAGTTTGCATTTTCCTATTGACTAATGATGTTGGATGTATTTTCATGGGCTTATTGCCATCCATATATCTTTGGCAAAGTGTGTGTTCACATTTCATGCCCATTTTAAAGTTGGGTTGTTTGGTTTCTTATTGAGAAATCTTTATTTTGGATATAAGGTCTTTATTGGGTGCATGCTTTGAAAATATTTTCTCCCAATCTTTGACTTGTCTTTTCATTCTTCTAACAGCATCTTCTGGTGAGGGAGTTTTTAATTTTGATGAAATGGCATTTTATTAACTTTTTCTTTAATGAATTGTGCTTTTGATGTCCTATTTTAGAAATCTTTGCCAAACCGAAGAACACAAAGATTCTCTCCTTTGTTTTCTTCTAGAAGTTTTATAGTTTTTGGTTTTACATTTAGGTCTATGATCTGTTTTAAGTTACTTTTTGTATGTGATATGAAGTATTTATCAGTTCTTTTTTTCCACATCTGAATATCCAGTTGTTCTAGTACCATTTGTTGAAAAGGTTATTCTTTTTTTACTGACTTTCCTTTGCACTTCTGTTGAAAATCAGTTGACCATAAAAGTATGAGTCTATTTCTGAGCTCTGTTCTGTTCCAAGGATTTTTCTGTGTGTATCTTGATGCCAATACCACAGTCTTGATTAGTGTAATTTTTTAAAAAATTTAATTCCAGTATAATCATGATTATTATAACTTTTAAAATTAATCCTGAAGTCAAGTTCTCAAATATTGTAAGGCCTGAAAGGAAAAATTTTCAAAGTTGTTTTTGGCTCTTCATGGTTCTTTACATTTTCATATGCATTTTAGAGTCCAGTTCCCAAATTTCTACAAAACAGCGTGTGAGGATTTTGATTGAGATTGTATTGAATTTCTAGATCAGTTTGGGAGGAATTGAAATCTTAACAATATTGAACCTTCTGATCCATGAACATGGCACATCTCCCCATTTATTTAGGAATCTTTAATTTCTCTCAGCATTTTTTGTAGCTTTCAGTGTAAAGTTCTTGTGTGTCTTTTGTCAGATTTATCCTGAAGTGGTTCATATTTTCTTACACTATTGTTAATGGTATTGTGTTCTTAATTTCAATTTCTGATTGTTCATTGTTGGTTTATAGAAATACAGTTGATTATTTTATATTGACCTATTAGTTTTAGTGGCCTTTTCGGTAGATTTGATGGGAGTTTCTTTGTAGATGATCATGTCCTCTACAAATTTCATACCAGTGTACCTTAATGTGGATCTTCTCATCCTTTGTTCTGGTTCATGGCCTTTTTAGCAAAGAAACTCATCTTTAGTTTGGGAAACTTTACTGGTACTATTTTTTGTTTTCTTTTTTCTTTCTCCCCATCTTTCTAGTATGAAACCTAGCTGTCAGTATTCTAGTGTATGAATAAGAAAGGGCTCTAGAGATACGGACTTTTATTTCTCTTGTAGAATCAAAATAGAACATAGTTGTTTTTTTGTTTTCTTATTTTTTATTTTTTTGCATATACTCTCCCCATTCTTCCAATTGTTTCTAATAGTTGTATTGTGTCAATATATTCTAAAGCCATTTAATATTATAATCCCTCTCTTTTAACTAATCTTTGTTTTTCAAGTAACTATATAGTTAGCTTATATCAGTCTTCATAAATGACTTTGTAATCATTTTAATATTCTGAACTTATTCTCTAGTAGATTCCTCAGAAGTTGAGAACAGCTTATCTAGGGTTATTGCATAGTGTCACATTGATACTTTTTTTTTAATGTTTTTTTATTATATTATGTTAGTCACCATACAACATTGATACTTTAAGGTTACTTTTGCTGGATCTTGCATTTTCTTTCTAAGTATCTTACATACATTTCTTTGTTTTCTTCTGGCACAAAATATTGCTGGCAATGTCCAATGATATTTAACTCTGTAAATCACATTTCTTTTGCCTAGAAGTCCAAAGGACTTTTTCTTTAGAGTCTAATAATTTTTTTTAGAATATGTCTAGGGTTGGTTATCAATATTGGAAGTCTCAAATATATGGTATGTTCTTTAAGTATGTAGCTTCACATTTTTTATTTCAAGAAAATGTTTTCACATTTATTTTCAGTATTCAGTTCAATTGCATTTTGTTTTTAGTCAGAGACTCCTCTATTTTCTGTTAGGTATCTTGCCCATCTTTAATATTTGTTATTTTCTATTGTATCCTTTTTATCCCTTCATTTCCTTTTATTTAAAAAATTTTCTCCTCTTATCTATTTCTCTTAAAGCATGTTTGTGTTTATTTGCTCTCCTCTTCTAAAATAATCTTCATTTCTTTTTTAAAAATTATTTATTTGATTTATTTTTAAGTAATCTCTGTACGCAGCATGGGGGCTTGAACTCAAGACTCCAAGATCGAGAGTCTCGTACTCTTCCAACTGAGCCAAGCGGCGCTTCACAATAATGTTCTTTCCTAAACTGGTGTTTTCTTTTGTTATTTTAACTTGAGTTTTACCAACTCTTTTCTGAATTAAAAAAAAATTCCGACTTACATTCTTTCATGTCTCGTCTCATCTTAATATCTTTTATCTGGATTTAATTAATTATGCGTGCTTTCATTGTGGAGTATTTGCTGTTTAACATCTTTTCCTTATAATTTTGTGTGGGATCTGATTTCAGTATTTTATGTTGCTCATTTTTCTGTGAAGTTAGTTTTTTCCAACCCTTAAGAGTGAAGATTAGTTTAGATTGTTTTTCCCCTCACAGTGCTCCTTTTTGTGTTTTTTGTGCAGATGATTCGCATTTTCAATTTAACCATATTTTTAGTTTACAGTGGGTTTATCAGGAGATAATACCATTGTAAGCCGAGGAAGGACCCATATATTCAAATAGCCTTCCTAGAAAATTGTACCAATTTGCATTCACACTCACAGTGAAAAGGACCATGGAATCCTCTTCTCAAAAAATATAAAAATATTCCAGGTGCGGGGCACCTGGGTGACTCAGTGGGTTAAGCGGTTAAGCATCTGCCTTCAGCTCAGGTCGTGATCCCAGAACCCTGGGATTGAGCCCCAGAGCAGGTTCCCTGATGAGCGGGGAATCTGCTTGTCCCTTTCCCTCTGCCCCTCCCACCCCAGTCTTGTTCTTGAAACCCCCCCCCTTAGTGCTCTCTCTCTCAAATAAATAAATAAAATCTTAAAAAAAAAAATATCTCCGGGGCGCCTGGGTGGCACAGCGGTTAAGCGTCTGCCTTCGGCTCAGGGCGTGATCCCGGCGTTCTGGGATCGAGCCCCACATCAGGCTCCTCTGCTATGGGCCTGCTTCTTCCTCTCCCACTCCCCCTGCTTGTGTTCCCTCTCTCGCTGGCTGTCTCTATCTCTGTCAAATAAATAAATAAAATCTTAAAAAAAAAAAATATCTCAGGTGCAAATTCTCTGTTTTAACTCCATAAAAATCTGACAAATGAAAACATTAGTAGCTAGGATATTATTCCACACAGACCCACAGTGCACATTGAATGCCTGCTATTGTGCCTGGGATACAGAAATGGGTTAAATGGGTGTATATTTTTTTCACTGACAATAGTTGTTGCCAAATTGTCTAACAGTATCTGAGGCTACCCATTTTTCTTTATCATTACTTGTATTTAATAGTTGCAGATGGCTTAATTTTTGCTTATGTTGGCCAAGATAAGACAAAAATCCTTTCTTCAGGACACTTAAGATATTGGCAGTGGGGAAGGTGCAGGACAGGGGTAAATCCGGGAAAACTATAACACACATTGTGGCAAGCTCTATGAAAGAAGTGTGGGGTACTTCGGAAAGTCAGCATCCCTAGCACCTAGTTCTCCAGGTTACTCCTGGTTGAAGAAGGACCAGCCCACCTTCACCCTCCGACAAGTTGGAGTAATATGTGGGTGTCTCTTAAAAGACTCTGAGATAAAATTTGGGAGGAGTATGAGCAGATCCTTAGTACCCAACTAGCTGAGCAATCTGAATCTTTTGTGAAATTCACGCATGATCAGAATATGTGACAATATGGGACAAGGCAAGCAAGGTACATGTCCTGAAACTTTCTTGCATATCTGGGTACTAGGTTTGACTTGGAGGTATGGCTCCTGTATGCTTTCTGCAGCTGGACTGATACCACATTTCAGCTCCAACTTTGTATCCTGAGAACACTTAAAATGTTTCTGCAGGTCCATTTTATATGATTTGAAAGACCTTATAACTTTCTGGTTGCCACAAGTGTATCTTTTCTGCTCATCTGTTTTGAGGAGGTAGAAGTTAAGTATACATTTGTTTTTCACATATTGTTTGTTCAGGACCACATTTTACAGAATGCCTTATTTCCTTTATTGTTTCTGGAAAGGAAAGTTCTATGAAAATTGTTTTTGTTTGAATATAGAATAGTTTTATTATTTAGAGCTTATTTTGAAATATTCTGAGTTTAATTCAGATGTATGCCAGTACCTTCTACAGTAAGGTAATAGAGACAGGTGTTCTGATCAGATGGCTTAGAGAAATTTCTAGAAGATTCATATTCAGAGATTCCTTATTAATTAATGTCTTTGACTTAAATCTAACCAAAAACCGCAGCATTATTCTTTGTACATATTCATTAGATAGTGTAAACAAACTTAGTTACAAACAATATACTTAGGCTATTTGAAAAAAAATAAAAGCATGGGGAAGGTGCTTGGGGACACTTGAGCCATCTCAGGGCTGGTGGATAAGGAAGGCATCATAAAGGAAGAACTGCTTGCCTGTTTTGAGTGTTGGGTGTAAGTTCTTACCCTTACACTCAGGAACTGGGGGAGTGGTGATGAAGGACGTTTATATAGAACAGTAGATTGTGCAGAGGTACAGAGGTATGAGCCTAAAGGATGCTTTTGGGGAAGTACAGGTGATTTGAGAATGAGGATTTTTGATAGATGATCAGGGCAAAAAGGTGGGAGGCCAGATCATTAATGGCCACATAGGGAAAGTCCAAGTAATTAGATTTTGTTCTGTCAGTGAGGGGAAGTCATTGCTAGATTTTAAAATGGAAGATGACGTGATCTGACAAGGTATATGATGTGAGGTAAGGCATAGAGTTAACTGTGTTTTGGGTGCAGGACAATTGTGAGACCTGACATTTCTGTGGGAAATAACTTTGATTTTAAAAGGAATCAGACTACTGAGGACTGGAAGGGCTTGGGCAAAGGGTATCTCAGCTCCCTCCCTATTTACACAAAGGAGAGCCATAGCCCTATCGGTAATGCTTTTCCCATTGAAGGTTGGGCCATTCTTAGGCACACAGTTCTTCCAGGACTCGAGCCTACACTGAATCTTAGCCTGTAATGTATTAGCATTTGTTCCTCTTTACTCCCTGGAGAGTTCTAAGGGAAGCTCCATTCCCTCCTGCTCAGGGTCAGTTCTCAGCCTTGTACTTTCCCAAAACATCCTCAGTTTTTGCCCTTTCTCCAGGAAGGGAATCTTAGGGATAATGGTCACGTTGGTCCAAGGGTCTGAGTTTAGGTCCAGAGTTCAGAATCATGATTGATTACTCCAGTCCACCACCAGCTTGCCTCACAGAGAGGTGCTCTGTATGAAGCTGGCACCATATTTTTATAATCTGTCAGAATGTGGTCCTACCGGGTTACAAACATAGCAATGATAATACTTTATTCTGATGCCTAAAAGCAATAAAGCTTTTAATAAATACGCATTTAAATTTCAATTCCTGGTACTTGTTTGCACACTCTCCCTCGTGTGCTTATTTTTAAAGCCAATTATATGTTTCCAATATAACTTGCAGTTCAGTATTTCCCTTCATTATAACATTAGATGTCAAAGGAATTTCTTTTCCTCATTTTCCTTACAGAGGTTTTTTATCTCAAAAATGTGTAAATTTACTTCTAACCCTTCTTTTTAACTTGAATCTCTTTAATCTGACTCAAGCAGACTTTTTGTCCTCAGGGCATTTAATTCTGGCATTTCCATTGGAAGGCTCCCCCCCCCCCCCTTATACATCACATGACAGAGAAGTTTAAGTGGCAGAGACTAATAGAAGTCTACCAGGAAGTATATATAGGAAAGGAAAACAGCATAAAGGCAAAGTTGAAGACTGGGTGATTAGCAGGTATGACAGAGAGGTTTGAATAAGAGGTTTAGTTGAGAGGAAATTATTATAGACTGTAGAAAGCTTAGACAGTAGCTCCGGAACCACCACTTGGGCTATGATACATTGACTTTGACTTTGAAGATATCTAGTGTCCATAGTAGATTACTGGGTTATGTTAAGATCAGTGCTTTCCAAAGTGTGGTCCTGGCACTAGCAGTATCCCATCACCTGGATGCTTGTTAGATACGCAGATTCTGGGGCCTTACCTCAGACCTACTGACCCAGAATCTCTGGAGGTGGGGCCCAGCAGTTTTGAATTTCAAGAGTCACTGTATTAGTTAGAATGTAGAGAAGATAGGGCTTACTAGATCAACAGTGCTAGGAAATAATGCTCGTTCTCTAACAGAGTACCCTTTTGGAGATTCTTTCTCCCAGAGACTTCTTTTCTGCTGTCATAATCCTTGTTGGTAGCTATAATTTCAATTTTAAAAGAATTCCAAAGACTTGACATTGTATTGAATTGAGTATTTATGTGATCTTGTTTTACTCCGTGTCTTTCATTTTCTATAGCTTTCTTTGTGTTTGTTACACAGACAGTACAACTATTCCCTCTTTCTGTTTCTTTTAGGCTCTTAATCCAGATTATACCTCTTTAGATTTCTATGTGGAAATGGTGTGCATGGATTGAGGAATTGAAATTTACTTGAAAGATGTAAATAAGATATAAGGAAGAGAGTGGTCGTTGGAATAGAAGGCATGATGGAAAACATTGAGTTTTCTTTTAAATTTATGATATGGAAAGGCAAAATTGCTTAGAAACATAGTTAAATTTTATGATCTAACTAAAGCTAATATTTAAAAATTAGCTCCTTATTAAGACCTCTTTGACATGGGTCTTGGCTATAAGTTTTTGAATCTTGACACCAAAAGTAAAAGCAAAAATAAACAAGTGGGGCTACATCAAACTTAAAAGCTTCTGGACAGCAAAGGAAACCATCAATAGAGTGAAAAGGCAACCTATTGGATGGGAAGAAGTATTTGCAAATCATATATCTGATATATCCAAAACATATAAAGAACTACGTAGCAAAACAAACAATCCTATTTTAAAAATGGACAAAAGATCTGAATCGACATTTTTCCAAAGAAAACATACAGATGGCCAACAAATGCTTGAAAAGATGCTCAACATCACTAATCATCAGGGAAATGCAAATCAAAACCACAGTGAGATGCTACCTTAACACCTGTTAGAATGGCTATTATTAAAAAGTCAAGAGAATAACTGGTGCTGACACAGATGTATAGAAAAGGGAACTCTTGTGCACTGTTGGTAGGAATGTAAATCGACGCAGCCACTGTGGAAAACAGTATGGAGATTTTCCTCTAAAAATTAAATATGGAACTTGTCATTTGTAACAAGATGTATGAAGCTCGAGGGCATAATGCTAAGTGAAATAAGACCGACAAAGACAGATACCATATGATCTCTATTATATGTGGAATCTTAAAAAAAAAAAAGAAACACAAATTAAACATTACAGCCTACTCACAGATAACAGATTCATGGTTGCTAAAGGTGATGGGGTGGGGGTGTGAGGGAGAACTGGGTGCAGGGAGTCAAAAGGGAAAAAAAAAAACCCAAAAGAACTTAATAAAATGAAAATATGGAGTCTTTTAGGAAATGTTAACCTAAATGTTTTTGAACTAGTGTTAAGAAAATAAGAGAGACATTATAATGGACAACACTGAGTTTTTCTTTTAAATCTGTGTTATGTAAAGGGAAAATTCCTTAGAAACATAGTTACATTTCTTGAGCTAACTAAAGCTAATATTTGAAAGTTAGTTTTGAATGGTTTAATAACATAAAATTTAAAAGTAAACAAGGATATACAGTAAAAAGTTTTCCTGAGGTACCCAGTGTTGTTTACCTGTCCTTTTATACACACACACACACGTTTATGTTACAAATAGTCGCATACTACTATACCTTTTATAATAGCCAATTACATTTCTTTTTTTTAATAATATTTATTTTGTTATATTAGTCACCATACAGTACATCCCCAGTTCTTGATGCAATGTTCCATGATTCATTACTTGCGTATAACACCCAGTGCACCATGCAATATGTGCCCTCCTTAATACCCATCACTGGCCTATCCCAATCCCCCACCCCCCTCCCCTCTGAAGCCCTCAGTTTGTTTCCCAGAGTCCACAGTCTCTCATGGTTCATTCCCCCTTCTGTTTACCCCCCCTTCATTCTTCCCTTCCTTCTCCTACCGATCTTCCTATTTCTTATGTTCCATAAATGAGTGAAACCATATGATAATTGTCTTTCTCTGCTTATTTCACTTAGCATAATCTCCTCCATTACATTTCTTAAAATCTTTTGCCATCATTGCTGTGGTACTGTGTGTATGGATGCCACACACGCATACATCTACACAGACATATCTGCTCTTCCCAAACGTGTTAGTATAGCTATAGAATAAATTTCGAGATGTTTATTGGATGTATCAAAGAGTATGTGCATGTGCACTTTTGACAGATATTGGCAAATCGCCCTCCATATTGGCTGGAGCAGTTTGGACTCCCATCAGCAATGTTAGTAGGTACTTTTTTCTCCATAAGCTCACCAACAAAAAGTTATTGAATTTTTGCCAGTTTGGTTGATGAAAAATACTTTCTCAGTGTAGTTTCAGTTACGATAGTGCTGATATTTTTATTTGGTTGTATTCTTTTCCCATGAAGTACTGATAGTTTTTGAATATTTTTTGAGGAATTTCTCTCCTCCGGCTTTGGAGATACCTGTGGGCTTGAGAGATACCAAAATGAAAAAGTCGCTGTGAGGTTAGTTTTTGTTTTTGTTTGTAATTAAGATGGAAGACACTTTGAAATGAAATATGTTGAAGAAGATAAGCTAGGAGAAGAGGGTGTGCTTCTGAAAATAAATGAACCAAAGTGACTGTAGAGGATTTAGGGAACCAGGAAATAACCTGTTTAATCAGAGATACTTATATAGTGTGTGGTATCATGACATCATTTCTTGGTTTTCTGCTCAGAATTCAGGTAGCTTGACTACCGAATTTACTTTTTGGGAATATATTTGTTTTTCCACAAGATTTGTGTTAACATTGCCACAGTAAAGTGAAATATAAAAAAGGACTGAAATTTTGGTGTTATTTTGGTTTTAGTAGGTATGCCTGTATGTGGATCCAGTGTTCTTTATGAAAGCCCCCTAACTTTACTTCTCATTTCCACATTACTTCCAAGTTACTCCTCACTTTGTCTGGATGACCCATGGCTTCAGATGCAAGGTCCGCAATCTGTGCCTTAGTCTGAAGAAGGAGATAGGTGTAGTTTGTTAATACAAGATTCTCAGTGACCCAGCCTATAGGTAGAGCAGAGTTCGGTTGGAAGCAGATGTCAAGTGGGTAGGAATGAAAACCAATTGCAGAGTAGTCAATGTAAGTTATTTTGTTGTTGTTATTTATTTATTTTAGAGAGAGAGCGCGCGCATGCGCAAAACCAGGGCTACATCCCAGGTCCCTAGGATCACAACCTGAGCTGAAGGCAGACGTTTAACCGACTGAGCCACCCAGGCGCCCCAAAAGATTTTGTTTTAAAAGCCGAGTGTTAGCCATAATTGGGAACCCCCTACCCCTTATCGTAAAGAAGTCCAAAGAGACCACACCACTTGTGCATCACCACTCTCAGTGAACCCTTCCTTTTTTATATCTGTGCCCTGGCACTGTCCCTATGTAACATACGTGCCCTGGTTCTTGCCCAAGATCTTGATGAGTCCAAGAAGAGTGGGTGAGTGCGAGGAGGAGAGAAGAGGGGAACTCGGAATTTCCCTGTAAAGACCTACCATACTACTACGTTGCTGTGGTGTAAATACCATTATAAGATACTTGTTCTTTGGAATTTGAAAACTTCAAACTTGGATCTTGATAAGAAAGTGAAGAGGAAATGAGTTTTAATTACTTGTTGAGAAATATATCATTTTGGAAGCATTTAAAAAAGTTAAACTGTAAACTGAGAGTGAACAGTTTAACAGCAATCCAAAAATAAATAAATAAATGAAACCAGCCACTCAGTAGTTTTACTTTATCTTAAATGTTAAATGCTGGTTTGGTTCTAGAACTGAAAGAGCTTTCTAAAAGCGTATGTGTTGAATATATAATGACATTGCTTCTTCTGTGGCTCTGAAGAACTGATTTCGCTATGTAAGAAATATGAACAGGGATTTCCCATGCAATCGAGAACCGGAATTTTCAGATTGACACTTGAGCTTTCTACCTCAAATTTCCCTTCCCCTTCTCTGCTGTTGTCTATTAAATAGGTGAGATTTTTTAAAGTGAAAATTGAATTGTTTTCTCATGTTTATTGTTAACTGGCAGAAAAATGGAAAGGATCATTTAAGACAGTTGACTTGGCTAGATAGAAAATATTCCTGTCTTGTTTCCCTGTCTTCCTTTTCACCTCGATTTAAAAAATTAGACCCAAGTATGAAATCCGAAACTCCTAGATTTAGGATAAATTAAAATTTAGGTAGAATTAAAGTATTGTGACTTACTTATATAGCCTTGGACACCAAATATGTGTAATCTTTGAAAAATGTTATTTTATGTTTGGCCTTGGGCCATGAGTATTCTCATTAAATTCTAGAGTCAGGTATTCACTCTTGAAGAAGAGATGGTTTGAACAGCTAGTGTTTTTCCTTTGGAAGTGGAAGGGCAGAGCTCTGTACATTTGATACCATTTAAAGACAAGGAGGAACCACTCCAGAAATGTTTGGTAAGAGTTTTGTAAAAGTTCCATCAGTGGAACAATGAAAAATCACTGTTTTTACTTGATTTTGAAAACATGACTGCAGTGATAAACCTTTTAACTTTGAACACTAGGAGTATTTTCCACAGAAAGAAGAGTGTGCTGCCCCCCTCCCACACCCCCAGTCCATCCTACTAAATTGAGAAGTCACTTGGCAAATGAAAAGCAATTACCCTTTGAAGGCGGAAATTTATCTTATTCTTGCTTTTGAATTGTGGTTTCCGTTTTAAAGCGCACAGTACAATAGGAAGTATTCATTAGGGTGATTGTCATTAAGAAAAGGTTAATGCGTGCACTCTGTCCTAGAGCAGTGAAGGTGCGCCACACAAAAGCTGGCCTTCAAAATAGGTTAGCAGAAGTTTCTGCAGGTAGAATGATTTAATTCTGAAAGGGAGAAGAGACCTCAGAGATAATCTTATTTAGCCTGTCCTTCTCATTTTGTAGCCTCAGAAACTGAGACTCGAGCAGTTAGCTAGCTGCAAAGCCAGCGTTGGAGCCAGAGCTCCTTACTTACAGTAGCTCCTCACTGTACAGTGCTCATAAGCCACAGTCCCCCAGATGTCTACCTATGTGCAGTGCAGCTGGTCACTCTGCATTACAACCTCACAAATCAAAGAGCAGTGCTGGAAGGAATAGAAATTTTAGGTAATAGTAGTATTTTTGAATGACATGATGTGTTCACTGTAGTGTGAACTCCTGAGAGGTACCTGCACTTGGCTTTGACTACATTCCACAGTCTTTGGTCTGTCATCATCTTTGCGCTGTTTATTTCTAATTAAAAGTACTAGTTCATTTCTAATTTCTAATTAAAAATTCTAGGTCCTTTCTAGTTTAAAATACTCCATTTTATATCCTCTTGAATTCAGAAGGGGTGTTTTACATTTCCAAGTAAATAGCTGTCTTTGACTAGCCTTTTGTTGTGAATTTCCAGTTCCCCGCCTTGTGCTGGTTTTTCTTTTAGAATATGTTGGGATTTTCTTCACAGTGGTCAAGTCTGATGACAGGGCCTTCAGAGAGGCTGGGATGTATGACGGTAGAAAGAAAAGAAGTGGCATTGAGAGCAGCAAGATACAGATTCCCCCAAAGGGCTCAGGTATCTGGCATGTGGGAGGAACACAGCCTTCACTCCTGAGGACTGCAGGAGAAGCTGTGTTGTCAGGTGCAGGTGGCAGGAAGGTGTTCACAAGAGAAAGACTTATGGGTGTTGGACTCCCTGTGATCCTTCGTGTTTCAGACCGTGTGTGGCCCTTAGCTTCGAATGAGCTCTTGAAAAAGAGGTTCTAACATTCTTGGGTCATACTTTTCTTTTCCTCAAAACTAGATAGAGATTTGCTCCTTTGATGTGTCACATGGAACGTTGCTATGGAAAATTCTGAGGCCAGCTTGATTTCTTTTCCTCTCTTGAGGGGCTTGCTTTTTCTGCGTACATGTTTGAAGAAGTCTTTATACCCCATCTTTTCCTTTCTTTTGAATTGACAGTAATGGATGGGGGGGGGGAGACAAAATGGCAGCTACATAGATTACTGACTTGTGAGCCCTATTAACTAAACCTTGAAGTGATGAGAACTTTGGTGTTTCTGTATATTTATTCCTTTACTTGTGTGAGGCCCATGGGTGTCTGCAGAGATGCAAAGAATTGTTCTAGGTGTGGGCTCTGTCATTGCAATCTTCTGAGGTGATTTAGCCCTTCCAGGCTTCCCTTTGGACAGGCTCTAATTGTGACCTGAGGGTCCAGACTAGTCCAGAACCAACAACTATACCTCCAACAGTTACAAACAGCATGAGTCCGTTTTAGAATTAATCCCTTCTGTCTAATTAGTGCTCCCCAATGTTCAGAATCTGATTTATCTTGAATAGTAAGACCTTTAGTTCATCGTACACCTCCTGAAGTTGTATCCAATAGAGATTAGAACCCTAGGAATTAGGACTTTAGACTTTTTTCTGGGGGCTGTGAGAGGCAGCAGGGTATAGTGGATGGATCATGGGCTTCAAAGTCAGCCTCACCCCATGTCAAGTCCCAGAGTTGCCTCTAATTGCCTGTGGCCCTCTCAGTGTGAGCATATCCCCTACCTGGTACTAATTAAAGATAGTTATTTTTTTATACACAGCACTTTACAATGTGTTTTCATCGTCATTATCTCACAGTCATTGAAGTTTCTTCATTTTGCATATGAAAAACCCTCAAAGTCTCTAGAGTTGGAAAGACTTACTCCAGACCGCATGCTTTATTGAAATAACCCAACCCACATGTATGGTGGTGTTGACACTGGATTTTGTGTTATTCTAAATTGTCTGAATGCTGTTCTATTTCAAAAAATAAATTCTGGGGGCGCCTGGGTGGCACAGAGGTTGGCGTCTGCCTTCGGCTCAGGGCGTGATCCTGGCGTTGCAGGATCGAGCCCCACATCAGGCTCCTCTGCTGTGAGCCTGCTTCTTCCTCTCCCACTCCCCCTGCTTGTGTTCCCTCTCTCGCTGGCTGTCTTTCTCTCTGTCAAATGAATAAAATCTTTTAAAATAAATAAATAAATAAATTCTGTGTGGGTTTTATTTATTTATTTGAGGTGAAATGTACATAACCATTTCAAAGTGTACAGTTCAGCAAGATCTGCATTTACCGTATTGAGCAAAAACCATCACCTCTGTCGAGTTCCAAAACATTTTTGTCACCCTGAAAGACAATTCTAGCTGTTGTATTGTCTTTGTCCATTCATGCTGCTGTAACAAAATACCACAGACTGGGTAGCTTATAAACAACAGAAATTTATTTCTCAGAGTTTTGGAGGTTGGAAGTCTGAGATCAGGGTGCTGGCATGGTTATGTTTTGGTGAGGGCCCTCTCCCTGGTTTAAAGCAGGCACCTGGGGCGTCTGGCTGGCTGTCAGTGGAGCATGCAACTATTGATCTGGGTGTTGTGGGTTTGAGCCCTGCGTTGGGTGTACAGATTACTTAAAAAAAAGTCTGGTGCACCTGGGTGGCTCATTGGCTAAGTGTCCAACTCTTGACTTTAGCTCAGGTCATGATCTCAGGGTTGTGAGGTCGAGCCCCGTGTCGGGCTCTTCACTGGGCATGGAGGCTGCTGAAGGTTCTTTCTCTCCCTCTCCCTCTCCTGCTTACCCCCCTCCCTCTCCAAAAAACATTTTTTTTAAATCTTAAAAAAAATAGAGTAGGCACTTTTTTGCTATGTGCTCACATGGCAGAAAGGGTGCAGGAATTCTGTGGAGTGTTTTTTGTAAGAGCACTAATCCCATTCATGAAGGTTCCAGCCTCATGACCTAATCACCCTCCAAATGTCTGACATAATACTGTTATCTTTGGGGGTTAGGATTTCAACATAATGAATTCTGGGGGGACACAAGCATTCAGAATAGCATGGGGGGCGCTTGGCTGGGTCAGTTGGTAGAGCATGTGACTCTTGATCTCAGGGTCATGAGTTCAAGACCCAGCAAGGGCATGGAACCTACTTAAAAAAAAAAAAAAGAAACAGCATGTATTAAATATTTTATTTTATTTTTTTAAAGATCTCTTTATTTTAGAGAGAGTGCTAGTGGGGGAGGGGGAGGGGCAGAGGGATAGGGAGACAAGCAGACTTCCTTCTAAGTGAGGAGCCCAACTTGGGGCTCGATCCCAGGATCCTGAGATCATAAAGACCTGAGCCGAAGTCAAGAGTTGGGTGCTTAACCAACTGAGCCACCCAGGCACCCCAGCATGTATTAAACAAGGGGAGCAAGAGTGGAAGCAGATTGTTGCAGTAACCTAAGAGATGATGATGGCTTGGCTCAAGATGTTAACAGTGGTAAGAAGTGATCAGATTCTGGATATATTTTGAAGGGAGAGCTAATTTGGTCTCCCGGTGTGATATGGTGGTGGATGTGAAGGAAAGAAAGTTTTCAAGGATGACAACTAAGGTTTTTGATGAGATGGAGTTCCCATATACTCAGCTGAGAAAGACTGTGAGGAGCAGGTCTGGAATTCTCAGGAAGTTGGTTTGGGATACACAGAGATGCCTGTTTGATATCTAAGAGAACCTGTTGAGGGACCTACTTGTCTTATAGGAGGCTGGAGACAGGGATCTGAGTTGTCCTGAGACTAAAAACTTCCCCAAGAGAGTGAATGTAGACAGTGAGGCCTGGGACACTAACTTTTAGGGGTTAGGGAGTTGAGAAGAATCTAACAGAGGGGAATGAGAAGGCCTGGCCAGTGGGTAGAAGGAAAACCGGAAGGGTGTGGTGTTTTGGAAGTGAAATGTGAAAAATGTTTCATAGGAGAGAGATTGATGGTCAAGTATTATGGAGACAGAGTATTATGGAGACATTAAATTTAGCCATGTAAAGATTCTTGATGACCTCGATAAGAAGTTTTTGCTGCATGTTGAGGGTGAGCACTTGGTGTGTGGGCTCAGGAGAAGGTGGGAGGGAGGTGGTTGGAGGCGGTGAGTATAATGGGAAGAATCACAGCCTGTTTGTATGCTTATAGAAATGATCTACAAGAGAGGAAAACTTTGATGAAGCAGGAGAGAGGTGAGGACTGCTGGGGCTGCAGCCTCGAGTTTGTAAGAGAAGGGGAGATCAGAGGTAGAGTGAAGCAATTGGCAATCAATCCAGACAAACAGGAGGGAAGGGAGAGTATAAGGGTATGCTGTAAGTCAGTGGGAAGATGATGAGATAGGATCTGATGGAAGTTCTCTGTGCTGAGTGAAATAGGAAGCAGCTGAGAGTAAGGGTGGGGAAGAAGGAAGTACAGGGTTTCAGAGAGAGGATGGATTAAGGAAACGTAGTTTGATTAGAGGACAGCTTTAGGTAAAGGGCCCATTTGAGATGAGTGATGGAGATTTTCTCCTACCATGTTAGATTGTCCTGGGGCTGGCATGAAGTGGACAGAAAGTTGTATAGAGGAGTGTTGGGTTTTTGCTAGCCAAGGACCATGAGATGAGAGAGGAGAGTGATTATTAACAATGGACTATGAGACCTAAGCTAGGGTGTGAGGATGAGAGTGGAATAGGGAGAATGAAAAGGTGGTAGGATCCCTGATTTGAAGGATCCCTTGAGGTTGAGGAATTGTTGGAGCTGGCATTTACATACTGACTTCATTCTGGCTTATTTCTTAGTAGTTTAATTTTCTCATATTAATTGATATAGCTTTGAGGGTTTTAATGATTGCCTGACTCTTATATTTTCTTTTCTTCTCCATCGATGAATCAAACAACTGCCATTTTGTGTTTGAAAACTGAAATAGAAAATGCAGCCTAATTTTAGTATGAACTGTGCATGGAAATAGCTGTGTCCTCCCTAGTTAACAGTATTGAAGTTTCAAGATAAAATGGAATATCTTCACCAATTTAAACCAGTTAACATAAAATCAGTGGTTAGAACTATAGTACAACAGCTTTGTGGTGGGCAGAATCATGATCCTCCAATGATGTCACATCCTAATCCCCAGAAACTATAAATATGTTACCTCACATTCCAGAAGAGACTTTGCAGATGTGATTAAGTTAAGGATTTGGAGATGCAGTCATTATCCTGGATTATCTAGGTGGGCCTAATGTAATCACACGGGGGCCTTGTAAGTAAAAGAGGGAGCCTGAAGAATCAGAGAGAGATCTGAAGATATTACACTGCCAGTGATGTTTGCTTTGAAGGTGGAAGAAGGGGCCTTGAGCCCATGAGTGCATGTGATCTCTGGAAGCTGGAAGAGGCAAGGGATTCTCCCTTAGAGTTACCAGAAGGAGGAGTTGGCTTTGAACTCAACCATTTGACTCCCAGGCCTTAAGACAGGCTAACCTCCAGGTCATCTGCATTTGATCATAGCTTGGTGGAGTTGTAGTGCATCTAATTAAGAAGTAGGACTGTGAGGAAAAAGTTTCTTTAAGTAACCAAGGCATATTTTAACATCCAAGTACCAGCCACAGTACCCTGTTTAATACTTTGTTATACTTAGAGTAATAACTCTAGGCCAAGAATGATATATGAGATTATTACCCTGGTATTGTTGAATAGATGTTAGAAACTGATTCTTTTGCTTTGATTTCTGTGCTCACTAAATAAACATTTGATTATAATTTGACTTCCTGTGTGGCATGTCTGCGTGGAAAGAATTCATTGAGCAAATGATTCAATTATCTGTATATTTTGATTGTATATTGATTTCCACCATGGTTTGTCTGTGGACGGGGTGGGTAGGTGGGAATGCATTGGCCAGAGGACTCTAATTTCTCTTGGTTCCTTGGCTGATCTAATTTCACTTAACATTTTTGAATTGACATTCTGGTTTTAGTTAGTCCACTGAAAGTCCATCCATCCCTGGGAAATGGCTCTTTTCAATACACCTAATAGATTATTTTGCTGACCTTGTGAGGATTAGTCTCTGGAATCTTGGAAATTCAACAAGTTAGTACAATCCCAGAAGCCTTCTTGTGAGAATAAAACGTTTTCCCCAAGTGACATAGCCCTGCTTCTGCAAAGCTGTGAAATAAACATCAGTGAGTTTTTCTTAAGTTTAAATTTCTGTAATTGAAAACTAGGAAAGTGGCAGACATTAGTTTTTAGAATTAAAATAATTTTAACACCTGCTTAGGTTGGAAAGATAGGCCAAAAATAAGGTGAAGTATAGCATAGTTAAGTGTAGAGTTTTGGACTATATCATTTTTCACAAATACACAGTGTAGGTTATAGAAAACAGAGGTTTATAGTTTCCATCAAGTTTATTGGAAGTCAGGAGGAGAGTCCCAGGGAAGCAGCAGAGTGTCAGACGGCATTGATAAAACATGGGAGTTAATTACTGGTACTAAACATTTTAAGAGGGTCCTGGGCATCTTGTGAGGGACGTTGGTAACTGAAGAGTGGTCAAGGTGGTAAAAATATGTAGATAAAGTCATTTATGTAGTGCAGTACACTGAAATGGGACTATTTAACCTGAAGAGGAGTTTAGGATTGAGGAGGGGAGCACAGTAGTTGTTTGCATGGATAGAATGTATAGTGCTGTTAAGACACACGGATTTCTCCAATTAGATTAGAACTACTGACAGTAGGTAGAAATTGATGAAAGACAAGATTTTGAGGCCATGTACCCATAGCAGATGTTGGATCACCTATACATCTCTCTGCCCTTTCCCCCTCCCTTCCTCCAAGGGAATTTTGACTTTAAGTAATGTGCCCTTTCTGCCTAGCTTTATTTGTCAAGAGAGGCAAAACCCAGCTCCAAGGGGACAAATGATCATTCTCAATCAATCATGATGGACTCATTTCCTTGCTAGTGATTGGCCAGGTACAATTCTGGCCAATAAGATGTGTGCCAGGGGTCTTAAGACACAGAAATTCTTCTCTGATAAAATGATTCAGAAGGGGAAGAAATGATCTTTTTTACATTGGACATTATTATATCTGCATGTGAAGCCTGGAATGATGGGAGCCATCTTGAAATCATAAGGAGAGCTAAACCAGCGTGCTAATGGCAGAGTGAAAACAAGTAAAGGATCCTAGGCCTTTGATGTTGAATGACCAGAATAACAAACCACTGGAGATTTGTGACCTTGGAATTTATTATTGAACGATGAAAAACAACAATGAGTTGGCCTTTACTTGAAGTAATTAATGTAATGTTTTTGATTTTTCCTAAATTGTATAGGACCAAAATGATTTCCAACAGAGCTGCTCTGAAATGGAAAAAAGATTTTCCAAAGAAGCAGCCTTTTTGTCCTCTGAAATGTTTAAGCAAATACTGAATAAACACTTAATAGACTTGGGTTTCCAGCATTGGTGAAAGTCTGGACTAGATGACCTTAGATTCTTTCTGACTAAAAGATTCAGGCTTTCCCATTCTAAAAACAATTGAGCAATCCACAATTGAAACAAGATGTCGGGATCCACTTAGCTTGTCCATTTTGTGCCTTCTTTGCTCTCCTAGGATCACTGTTTTGAGGGATGAATGTGGAGCATTGTTTCTCATCACCTTACAGAGCCTATTTTCCTTCTTCCAAATATGTCGCCTGCTGCTTTATAGTTTCCAGAGGGAAGGAGGTAGGACATAATTGTGCTTTAGCATAAAAGACATTTTTGTTGGTTAGGTGGACTGATTTACGGAGAGAAGAAAGTGTTTTAGAGTAGATGTCAGAAGTTTTGTTTTACTCTAGTAAAGAATCTTAATCTTAATTTTAAGTTTTTTTCTTAATGTTAAGAATCTTAATCTTTTTAGTTCAGTTTTTTGCCTTTTGGAAAATGAACCAAATATTCTAGTCTTATTAATAGAGGATGTTGTAGAGACACATTGGAATGACAGCTTTGGAAAGTAATAGTAGTGGTAGGTATTTATTAGAAATATTTTGTACTATTTGAGTTCCTAAGTTGGAAATGCATTATTTGAGATCAAAATAAGTAGTTCATTATTAAGTTGATGTCTCTCTACGCTTTGAATTTCAAGATGATAATAAGCTAAAATAATTTGAAAAACAAAAATGAGATAGAAGTGAATCTACCTTTATACATTGTGGACATTACCAGAAACATCAGATTTAACCATTTGCAGTGTTTAATTGGGTTGTCTTAGATCAGAAATAAAGGCAAAAAAAGGTTTAAATTCAGATTTGAATTCCTAACATGACGCAAAGTGGCAAAGAAAGAGGGACTGTCCACATGTTACTATGAAGCTTCTTTTTTTCTTTCTTTTTAGTTTTTCTTTTCTCATGAAGCATTTTGGCTTAATCTGTCAGGATATCAGGAAAATGAATTAACATACACGGTTTAAAA
Organism: Ursus americanus; assembly: GCF_024610735.1. Taxonomy (NCBI): domain Eukaryota; kingdom Metazoa; phylum Chordata; class Mammalia; order Carnivora; family Ursidae; genus Ursus; species Ursus americanus. The sequence continues at coordinate 62,142,867 of NC_142139.1, forward strand.
AAAAAATGACAGTCTGCTCCTGCACATTATCGTAACATTTCAGAAATTGGAAGATGAACTCCAAAGTAAACAGATTTGTTTTCTGGAATGGTAACGTAACTGGTAGTTTCATGAGGTTCTTTTTTTCCTCCTTGTTTTAGATTCTGTTTTTTTTTTTTTTTTTTTTTTTTTAACTCTCCCAAGACCCATTCTGGTATTAAAACTTTTCCTTGTCCAACTCCAGATTCCTCTGTTTTCTTGCCTAGCAGGATATATATTTTTTTAAACCATGGCTAACCCTGAGTATTAGTCGATAGGAGAAAATTTATCTTAGGTCTTCCCTATTTCTCTAACTTATGGGTCTTGTCTTCTTGCTCTCAGGCAGCCATATTGATCTCCAGATCTTTTCATGATGCCCCTTCCCCAGAATTTATCAATGGTATTTCCTGCCTAGTAACCTCTTGTTCTGTGATGATTAATCCCCTGTTCACCTAGGGAATTGTGTTAGTAGCCGTTGGTAAGTTACCACTTCCCCCACCCTCTTTTATTTAAAAAACAAACCTGAAAATGCCTGAAGACCTATTTTGGCCTTGCTCTGTCCTGTAAATTGTACCATGGGTGTCGGTGGCCTCTGTGAGTGCCTACTGTACTTAGAGGTGGGTGGTTTGCTTTTGCCTTCCCCTCCTTTTGCTGCTTCGAACAATAGTGGTTGTGTTGCCTCTGGTCTACAGCTCATATACCCAGGGCCAGTTTCACGGGCAGTGCAGAGGGTCCCACGCTGGCTTTAATGTTTTCCTGTTGTTAACTTGAAAGTCTTATTTATTATTATTATTTTTTTTTTACAAGGGCCTTGAGTTTCCCTTATAAAGTAGACCCTGGAAGTTATGTAGCCATCCTATGCGTAAGCTTTTGTTCATTGCCTGCTTTCTCTCTTCCATTTGCTTCCAGCTTTCCCTATGGGCTTACTGTGCTGCCTGATTGCTCACCAGTTTCTGCTCACCCCACTTTACCCACCCTGCCTTCCCCATCATGTTTTTAACTCTTTTTTCCCCTCCTAACTTCTCTTCATTTCAATGAACCCTGAAGTGCTCTCTTGGACTCACAGGGTTTGGCTTTTATAATTACTTGATCAGTTTACTGATCAGTTATAGTACTGTCTTGAGCTTTGACAAAAACTTATTGAAATTCTCTTGAGGAGCTCCTGTAATAATTGTTTCTCCAGCTTCTGCCTGTGACTTCTGTCAGAAAACATGAAATATGTGCTTGTTTCTAGTCAGTGGTGTTCTGTGTTTAATTGAGGTGTAACTGCATTCATACTGAGTCACCCCTGAACTGAGAGAGTCATTGATGATCTGGAGTCCATCAGAGGTTAAGGGTAGAAACTTAGCTGTAGCAGTATCCTGGTCTGCTATTTTGCAGCTGGAGTAAAATGAGTAAACTAAATGATCTACCCTCGAGATAATAGAATAGCATTAAAGTTTTTTTTTTTCTTCCTTGAAAGATTATACTATAGAATATAGTTTCAGATGTAAATGCCAGGAAATTAGAATCAATGCTGGTAGGGGAGATAGAAAATAAATAAGTTAAAATATGGTATAATGTTAGCAGTAAATTATGCTAGGAAGAAAAGTCATGCAGGACAAAGAAGGGGCTCTGGGTTGATTGGGATGTGATGGTAGGAAGGGCTGTTTGATTTTTAGATGGATTGGTCAGGGTGACCTCCCTGAGGAGTTAACATTTGGGCGGATACCTACTAGGATGAAGCAGGAAGCCCGTGACAACTTTGAAGGACGAGCAGCCCCTCAGAGCAGAGAACACAAGTTCAGATTTCTTCAGGAGATTGAGTTCTTTTGAAAATGTAAAATATAGAGGATATGTATCTTGTGATGGTCAGGGATCTCAAACTCTTGCGCACTTGAATGTTTGATCGATGTACGTATCAGCCAATATTTCTGTTCTTAGGTCCGATTTGAGGTTGGTGATAGTATTGAAGAAACTTCATCAGGCTTTGCCTTGTAGCAGGTGGTCTTAAAGGGGGGGCATATCTTCATGCAGTTTGTCCACATTAGTTCGTTGTCCAACATGAAGTAGAAAAGCAGATTAGAGTATTTGTTAAAATGGAATTCCCTCATTTAACAAAACTTCATTTTCCAATTTAACTTCACAACAAGAGCTAAGTTCTGTAATCAGAAGGTTGTTGGCAACTGAAAGCAAATTGTCAAGAAAAATACCGTAAATATTTTTGTGTGGAGGCATGTACTTTTAATCATTTAAATTTTAGAGTGTTAGTGAACTTGTTTATTTTATTACTAAATAATGCGTATAATTGGGTGTTTATTTTTCCTGCCTTACTTTTTCCCTGGGAAGCTGACACTGTCAGCGCTAAAACTTCTCAAGATTATGCCAAGAGGCAGTTTGTTTATTTGAGGAAACTTGGGAGTAGATTGCTTGCCGCCTTATGGGGTGTTTCCAGAAAATTTTCCAAAAAATGTTATTTTAATTTTGAGTTCCTTACTGGTAATTCTGTTATGCCATTTTTGTTACTTGGAAGTAGTCTGTGTTTTTCTGACTTTGATAAGAATGATTACAAACCTGTTATTTAATAACTATGTACCTGGTATCCGTCAAGGCTGTGTGTTAAGATATAGCTGTTTTAAGGTTAATTTTTCTTTGGGAGCCACAAGTATCATTTCATTATATTTATATTTTCATTTGGGTCTTTTAATTCTCGTACTGTTAATATTTTTAGCATTAAGTGAGCTACATATCTAATATTGTGTAATATAGTCTGCTTAAACAACAGTCTGATTAGAAGAAAACATTTATTCGGAAATATGGGAAGAACGGTGCTAGATTTTTAAGGATCTTGAATACTTGCCAACAGATAGGACTCCCAGCTAATCAATTGTATTTGAAAGGATTATGTAATAAAATGTATATGAAAGTGCTTTGTAAACTCAAAGTTTTTGTCAAGTGTCAGTTGTCTTAAAAATAATGGTTTATCATCCTTGTACACTGTTGGTGGGAATGTGGACTAGTACAAGCTGCTATGGAAAACAGTGTGGAGGTTCCTCAAAAACTGAAACAGAATTACCATGTGATCCAGTAGTTCTGCTTCTGGGTGTATACTCAAAATTGAAAACTCATTGTATACTCAGAATTGAAAACAATTGAAAAAGTGTTTGTACACTCATGTTCAGCAGTGTTATTCATAATAGTCAAAAGGTGGAGGCAAGCCAAGCGTTCACTGACGGATACACAGATAAAACGTGGCCCATATGTACGAATGAATATTCTTCAGCCTTAAAAAGGAAGGATGCATTAAAAAGCAAACACATGACCCTGGAGGACATTATGCAAAGTGAAAGACACTAGGCACAAAAGGACACATACTGTTTGATTCCACTGGTGTGAGAGTCCTAGAGTAGTCAACACTCTCAGAGACAGAAGGGCGAAGGTGGCTGCTGGGGGAAGTGGGGCGGGGCTGTGGGCTGTTGAATGGCTCCAGAGTTTCAGTTTTGCAAGATGCAACAGATTTTGGAGATGGGTGGCGGTGGCACAACAGCGGGGATATACTCAATATCACCAAGCTGTACACTTTAAAAATGGTTAAGATGGTATTTAAAAAAACAACTTAATTGTAAATTTTACCTCTGGAAAAAAAGGGAAACTATAATAATCCTCATTAGTTGGGAAGTGAGGAAAGTGGGTGGAGATACCAGTTAAACAGAAAAGGCAGGATGTTGATAGTTTAGCTGTTGAAACTGAGTTGAGGGTTCATTGCACTAGTCTATTTACTTTTGTATACGTTGGAATTTTTTCATAATAAACACATTTTTAAATGATTATATGTCATTCCGTTTAGAAGACTGAAGTTATTCCACGAGGGGCTTCTGCTGGCTGCTGTAACCCTCCTCCACTAAGGAGCATTTCCAGTGGAGAGAGGGGGATGTGGCTAGTGAGGAACGGAACAAACTGTGAAGCTTTCTGACTGGAAGGATATGCTGCTTTTCAAAGAAAGGATGCTGAAAGGGGTGGAACTTGAGAGGGCAAGAGGTAATACTGTAGGCAGTTCAGGTCTGTGAATTCCTCTCATTTCCTGCCTTTTGTAGCACAGTTACTGACTGAGACCCTGAAAATACTAACAGTTTTTACTGTGCATCAGTATTCTTAATTACTATGTCCTTGTATGGTTGGGAACTACCCAAACATGACACAATTACTCAACACTGTCAAGTTAATATTAAAAATATCGTGGTCTGTACTTCATAGAGCATGAATTTATCATAGACATTTTTACATTAAGAGAGCATAATTCTGTTTTGCAACACTGGCACAATTTTCTGTCTCTATTTCAGTTCCAAACACGGGCCCTTTTCCTGTCACGGTCAGGGTGTGCCACCCAGTTATTAGAGGTTTCAGTTGTTAGTATGATCATCTCTTCTAGACAACACAGTCCTATTAGCACGACGGAGTCGCCAGAGGCCTATAAACATCCTAATCTAGTGCTAGAAAACTAGACATCAGAAAGCAGAAACATTCTGACGTGTATACAGATTAAATTTCAAAATATGCAAAAACTGGTCTTTAAGCCATTTTAAAACAAAGGATGAAGTAGATGAGAATTTTTTCATTCAATAAACATTTAAACTTTCTAGAGTTCTTACTCTTGGTTTTAAAGACACATAATGGGGGCACCTGGGTGTCTCAGCCATTAAGCGTCTGCCTTTGGATCAGGTCATGATCCCAGGGTCCTGGGATCAAGCCCCACATCCGGCTGCCTGCTCCACTGGAGCCTGCTTCTCCCTCTCACACTCCCCCTGCTTGTGTTCCCTTTCTCGCTGTCTCTCTCCATCAAATAAATCAATCAATAAATAAATAACCTTAAAACAAATAAAGACACATAATGTAGGGGATTTAATACAGGAATAATGAAAGTACATTTTTATTTGCTTTGTAAAGAAAATATCTAATTAAGTTTAATTATATGATGGCCTGATTCTGGGCACAGTTCAGATCTTTCTGTAGACATAAAGAAAAGATCTGCAGAGAGCTGAAAAATCTACAGCTCATGTTTGAGGAAGTACATATTTTTTTAAAATAAACAAATCTTACATTTCTTTCTAAATCTGTACCAATAGTTCTAATGGAAGGTGCGTAGAGCCATTAAATGTTGAACCTAGCAAATTTGACATCTTGCCCTACCTACCAGAATAAGGTGAAAATAGTTGATACTTATCTTCATTTAATAGAACATAAGTATGGTAATTTCCTGCTAAAATCCGTAAGTGTGGTGGCCATTGACTTTTAGCATTTGCTAAAATTACCAAAAATGGAAGAAACAGTATATTCCACAGTTTCAAAAGGAATAGTCTGTATGTAAAGCATACATAGAATAACTTGCAAGATTTGATGGCTAGTTTAATGTGAGATGTCATTGGCTTGTATTCTCTGTAACAGAGTAGTCATACTTTTCAGTGGAATGTACATTTTACCTGGATGTCAGCTGACTAGTTTTTATAATTCTAGTATGGAAAAACTAGACCACTGCCGTGTACCCTGTGCTGAGCGCAGAGAATGGCAGTGCTATCCAAGCATTGTGTTCGTGGACTAATCAAATTGTAATTGGGCGTTTGCTTAAAGAAATTTCTGGAGTTCGTAAATATTTCATCACTACAAGAGAAAAAAAAGGCAAGTCCATAAGTTAAATTGAAGCTATTTCAGATATACTTTTTTTTTTTTTTAAGATTTTATTTATTTTTGTGACAGAGAGACAGTCAGCGAGAGAGGGAACACAGCAGGGGAGTGGGAGAGGAAGAAGCAGGCTCCCAGCGGAGGAGCCTGATGTGGGGCTCGATCCCGGAACGCCGGGATCACGCCCTGAGCCGAAGGCAGACGCTTAACGACTGCGCCACCCAGGCGCCCCTCAGATATACTTCTAATAGAGAATCTTATTAAATACCATTACATTCTTACAATGTTGTGATAAACTTCATCAGTCTGTTGTCTTTCAAGACTGATTTGTCTTTGTGCAGATTTTGAATACCTACTATGTATAAAACATTAAGCTGAATACTGAGAGAAGTAGAAGTTAGAAGAGTCCGTGACAGCTTATGTTTTCAAGCTCAGGCTAGAAGCCATTTCAGAAGCTGAAAACAAGCTTTCTTGTTTTATCATGCTTTTACTTTATTGTACCTCTCAGATAACTGCTTTTTTTTTTTTTTTAAACTAATTGAAAGTTTATGGCAGCCCGGCATCAAGCAAGTCTTTGGGTGCCATTTTTCCAACAGCATTTGCTCACTTCGTGTTTCTGTGTCACATTATGGTAATCCTCATAATATTTCAAACTTTTTCATTGTTATTTATTTATTATGATGATCGGTGATCAGTGATTATGACTCCCTGAAAGCTGAAATGATGGTTAGAATTTTTTAGCAATAGAGTGTTTTTAAATTAAGGTACAGTGTATATTGCCTTTTTAGACATAATGCTATCACACACTTGATAGACTACAGTATAGAGTAAACATAACTTTTATATGCACAGAAACCAAAAAAGTCGTTTGACTTGCTTTATTGCACTAGTCTGGACCAGACCCGCAGTGTGTCTGAGGTATACCTGTAGTCACTTGCTGAGATTAGAGAAGATTCTGTGTGTTAAAAGCTTATGGCTAGCTGTTTAGAGAATAGTATGAGTAGAAATCATGCTGCAAAGAGCTAGGTGATGAAGAGTGGTAAATGCAGTCCCCCTGCACTTGGATTAAAACCCCAATTCCTCAGTGTGCTGTTTGAGACTGGGTGATCTGGCTCATACCTGTTTGCTCTTCTTCTGTATTCTCTGCCCACATTGCCCTTCTTTCTGATCCTCAGGTCACCGTATTCTTTCCTAAGGACTTCGACATGGCTAGTTCCCCTCTACCTGAAATGCTGCTTCTCTTATTCTTTGCCTAGCCAATTCCTGTTCAGCTTTTAGCTATCAGCTTAAATGCCACTTCCTGTAGGAGACCCCACCAGGGCTGCCCTATAAGTCCACATAAGCTGCACATCCCGGAACACCTAGCCCAGGAAGAGAAGAACTGAAAAGAACCTGCTGAGTTTGTGCAGAGTGCAGCCCAGTCTAAATTCAGTCCCCTGCTGATGCTCTGTCATAGCCTCCAATGTTACTGCTTCATGACAACATCTCGCACCCATAGATATCTCATTATCTGTGTAATGAAACCATAAGCTCCCTGAGGGAGGAGCCATATCAGTTTGTATCCCTAGACCCTGGCACGCAGTCAGGAAATATTTTTCAGGAAATATTTTTAAATGAATGAACCAACTCTAGATCACTCTTCAAATTTGGCAATTAGCAGTAAAGAAAAAGAGGAAGGACATTAGCTGAAATGAGTCATGTATTCAAGGAAATGAATTAGGGATTGGTCCAGGATCAGGAAATCTGAATGTGTCTGTAGGCAAAAGGAAAGGAGCTATTCCAGGACAAACTGAAGAAGTAAATGGATTAAGGCTCCACAGGAGTTATGTGACTTAAAAACAAGTCAACCTTCAAAGATCCCTGTTTATCCTTAAATAGGAGAGAGAAACTATTCAGAAATAAGAATCTATTTGTGAGGGCTCAAGGAAAATTAGATATAAGAATTAATCTACTCATAAGTGCCACAACACTTTCAGTTATAGTGACTTGATAGCTAAAGAAAAGTATTAGTGGAAATGTTTGGGGCAGCTGGGTAGCTTAGTCAGTTTAGTGTCCAACTCTTGATTTTGGCTCGGGTTATGATCTCAGAGTCATGAAATCAAGCCCTTGCATCAAGCTCCGTGCTGGGTGTGGAGCCTGCTTAAGATTCTCTCTCTGAAAAAGAAAAGAAAAGAAAAAATGTTTAAAATTATGTACATAACAGTGAGTGTGGTTCACAGTCAGACAATGCCTTGTCAGAGTTATATCCGTAGATCCGTGTCCCTTTTAGAGGTAGAGGATTCCTTCAAGTGCCAAAATCTGGTCCTGTCTGGGTAATTATGACTTATCTTGCTGAATAATTGAGGAATTCTATCTCTGGTTAGTGCCAGTTGGGGCAAATGCGAGAGTAATTGTAGAGTTAAGACCATGTTTTAAGTGTATGAATACTATTTTGTAGCACTTTTTGCTTTGTTCTCTACCTGAGAGACTGGGTTTCTTAAGTGACGTTTTACTGGGAATCCTGACCAGTTTCACATACTCTGTAAAGTGGGCGTCACATAAAACGGCAAGATTGTCATTGCGAAGGAGTTGGGTTTGTGGAGTCTGAGATCACTGAAGAAGTCAGTAACAGTAGCACAGTTTTACTAGACTGGCAGTGTCTCTGTAGGGTGGAAGATTAGGATAAACAATTGATAACTAACTTTGTGGCACACGGGGGGCTATTGGTTAGCTCATTAAGTCTGTGAAGGTAAATTCAGAACCTTGTAACCTGCCCCTTATGTATACAAGTAGGAGTGAAAGTGTCCTGTGTAGACCACAGTGTGGTGTGTAGATTGCAGAACGTTTAGAAGAAGCAAGTGGTGGCCAAGTTTAAGAAGCACAGTGCCCCAGGGGCACTGACAGTTAATTTCACAGGTGAAAGCTGAGTGAATGCCTATGTGGTCCTGACCTCATACGAATCCTCACACTGACCGGGTGCCTGGTGACACATGACTCAAGACTGTAAATCTCTTTCCATTTTGAGAAATCAATGTATAGAGTTTAAAATTCTGAAATAGCAAAGCATCCCCGAAAAACATTTTAATTGTAGAATAATAACTTGTGTTACAAAAATTATATACTCTATAGTATATAATATAGAAAGTGGTAAGTAAAAAGTCCTTCCTCCCCCATTCTCATGTTTTAACAGTTTGTTGGGTAACTTTTCATAGATTTCATTTCTTCCTTCATCTTTTCTTTTCTTTTTTTTCTTTCTTTTTTTTTTAGATTTATTTGAGGGAGGGGGAGAGAGTGTGTGTGTGTGCCGGTTGCGGGGCAGAGGGAGAGAGAGAGGATCCTCAAGCAGACTCCCCAGTGAATGCGGAGCCCTGCGTGGAGCTCGATCCCAGGACCCTGAGATCATGACTTGAGCTGAAATCAGGAGTTGGCCAGTTGGCCGCTTCATGGACTGAGTCATCCAGGCGCCCCTCATTTCTTCCTTTCTTACCTGTCTTGGCATTCCTTTAAAAAAATACTATTTTTGAAAACAAAATACTATTTTTGAACAGAATGACATATATCTATTCAGTAATGTTATTTGTGCACTTAATAGTATATCTAAGACGCCTTTCCATAGCTCTATGAGATGCAATAACTTTTTTAACCAGCTTCTTTTTGGACGCTAGGACACTGGGCAGACACTGTGATTGTTTTCCAGATTTTTTCTTTCATTTTTTTGTATGTAAATAGTCTCTACAGATATCAGTCTGAAGGATCTAGCCCTAGAAGTCAAATTTCTGGGTCAAAAGCATGTGGGTTTTTAAATTTTAGTAGATACTACCATCGTTCTTCAAAAATTTAGGATCTGCTTATACCTCTCCCAGTGGTATATTTGAGTGCCCTATTTCCCACACTCTTGAATATAATCATTACCCATTGTTAAGCATCTCATTTTGATTTGCATTTCTTAAATTTTGAGTGAGTTTAGAGATACTTTCATACATTTGCAGGTTATTTTTATTTCCCAGTTTATCGTCTGTAATCATCACCTGTGTTTCAGTGGCTGTCTTTTTCTTAGCAATTTATAAAAACTCTGTGCATATTAAATTTTTGCTGCAAATATTTCCCTCGGCTTATTGTTTATTTTTTGCTTGCACTTGTTTTTTTGTTTGGTCTTTGCTTTTTTAAAAATCAGTTGTGGATTTGTTTTGTTTGATTGTTTGTTTTTTGGCTCCTAGGCTTTATGTTATGATTAAAGACCTTCCTGTACTGCAAAATTAATTTAAAAATTTATAACTTCATGTTTTAACTTTAAATGTGGTTTGTCTGGAATTTATTTTGGCTTAAAGAATGAAGGTAGAGAGCCAGCCAGTCGTAAGTTTTCCACATGGCTAACTGTGGCCTAAATACCATTTTTTGAGCACACTCTTCTTTCCATAGAATCCTTAAATTTGAGAGTTGAGGTTTTCTGTCTGATAAATATTTTGTGTTTACAGTACCATTTAGGTAAAAGAGTATGGAGTTGCACTGGGAAAGCTGTGCAAGTAATATTTATTATAGGATTCCCATGTAAATTAAGGCTGCTCCCATAACTAAACAGTACAAGGAATAAACAGCTTATGATTAGGGAAAAAAAAAGCATGTTTATGGTTTTTGCTTAGATTAGGAGATGAGAGATGTGTATGTGTCAGAAGGGAGGTCTTAGAATGTGTAAAGTACGAGGAGCCAAAAGTAAACTCTAAGAAGAGACCATAATAATCAGGTTGCAGGTTCACTCCTAGTGTATCATGTAACCATTTTTGTTAAAAAACAGAAAACAGTCTAAACTAAGGAAATTATTTTCATGAGAATGTATTTTACATTGGATGTTCTTAAAATAATAGACATTTTTATAGAAATTTGGGTCTGTGATTTGTTGACATTTATAACTAACGTACTGGAATTCATTGATCTTACTATAGGAGAGACCTCACTGTGACATTCCTGATGTGACAAGTAGAGTTTTATGATTAGTATAGCTTAAGACTGAGTATAAGGGTACTTGCCTTAGTAAGCTATAAAACATGCCTTCTGAGTCATAAAATCTTATTACTTTATCATTAAAGCCCTTGATCAGAGTGGGAGTAGTGAAAGGTGTGGAAAGGATAGTGGCATGGTGTTTGTCATTGCATTCCTCCGGGCTGCGTGCACTGGTTCAGGGAAATCATAGGACTGTAACTTGTAAAACAAAGCAGACTACCACTGAGGCAAAAAGGAATGAAGATAAAAGTTACTTAGGGGAGAGATCCAAGTTTTGGAAAGGCGGATGAAACCTCTTGCTACTTTTCGTTTTTTGCCAAAGAATGGGAGCAAACACGAGTTGAGAGGAGCTGTGGGCTAAAGGATAGGTTCTGTGTTGCTGGGGGACACTTCTGGATTTACAGATAAGTGAATGTCCGAGGAATCAAGTAGAAAAAGTGTATCTATCAATTAATTATGTTTTCTCTGAAATTTACTGAAACTGAAAGGAGCAGATACCTATGACACTTGTGGTAAAGGAAGGAGGAGTGACTGCTTATAAATAAGACCAGCGTTCAGTTTTCCTTGATTAAAATTTGAATATATCAGAATATGTAACTGTTAGAATCATTTTATGAATATCAGTGGGAAATGAACTTCCAAAGCTTATTGATTTTTAAAAAAAGTATTTTCACTTGATGCAAACCATAACCTAAAACCTAGGTAAAACTCAAAACAATTCTTTTCTTCTTTATTCTAATTATTTAAGTGTAAATTACAAGTTGTTACTTTAAAGAGTGGCTCTGAAACCTATAAACTTCAGAGTCAAACAATTTAATTTTGTCACATTTGTCTAGATGGTAAATGTAGTTGGACTTCACAAGAAAAATTACGGAAGATAAGCGAACTCAGGAAAGTGTTTACTACTCTTGATTTAAGATGAACATTGAGCTTAAATTGATTCCTTTTGATGTTTTTTTGGTAATGTGCTGTGTTCCCACAAATTAAAGGCTTTTATACATAGATCCAGCAGAGAAATGCAAAGCATTAAACAGTAATGTTGTTAGTGTAGACTCTAGTGATAATTTAGTAATTCTATATAATGGAAGTATGTGAATGGTGTAAAAAATCTCATAAGCTATTAGTCTTCGTTACACTACAGTTAGGGCTGATTCTTGAAGTGTAACTTGGGCGGCAGAACCTCTGAATTTTAAATTATGGCTTCAGTTGAATGAAGGACTCTTACATTAAGTGATTTTTGAAGGTGCTTGGCTGATTTAACCTTGCGAAATAGTGTGAGATGTTTGTATTTGGGATTGAAACTACCAGTGCTCTCCAAGTGGAGGAGAATTAATTTGCAGGATTCGTGAGGATTTTGGAAATACAAGCTTCACACTACAGAGACCAAATAATGGCTGGATGTCACTTGCAGCGCAAGATTTAGGCTTCTCAGTGGATTTTGTTTTAAATCCTGCAGTCTCATTCTCTTGTCATAGAATATCTACTGCCCTCCTCCCTCTCATGGAAACACCACAATCCTTATTTCTGTCTCCTTAGCATGATAGCCCGGAGTTGAAACAAAAACTCAGGAAATTGAAAGCGAGGATCCCACTTGCTGAGGCCCGGAACCCGGCTCTCCTGTTCCAGTGCTTAGAAACATTCGGTACTTGTGGAATGAGTGAATGCCTTATTTTGATTGTAGAAAACAAGTTACTTTTCATGCACTAGCAGCGTTGCTGTTGGAATTCGGAGTTTCTAAATAGGGAAACATGTATTTCTAGGGCCAGCCCGTTGTTCTGGTTAAGCATTACACTTTCTTTGCTTGCCTTGGTTTATTTGCATAAAGAGATCCAAGTGCTATCCAGTGTCATTAGCTTCATTAATGGTATATTTTTATATTTAACTTCGTAAAAAAAAAAGAGAGAAGGAACGTTTCAGAATCTCAGGAGCGTAGCTCTGTAGAACCGCTTTGGTATTAAATTATCATCGTTACTCATTGTTAGTATTACGCCTGGCAGCTGATGGAATAAGAAGAGCCTCCTTTCATCCTAAATAGGATTGTGATGCTCTGGATAGAAATATGTGCATTTTCATTTTTCTGTGATAAAAATGGCTTCTGATATTTTATATATTTTAGTGTCATGTTAGAGATTTCATTCCATGATCATTTGTTCATTCACATGTATTTTTATTTTTAGCTCTAAGCGAAAGACATGAGGCCTAAGACTGAGATGAGGTTGTTTTGAGGCCATCTGATTTCTGACTAGAAGGTGTGCGATCGCCTCGACCCGAAACCACTTCAAACAGAATGGTAATGGCAAAACCTAAGAGAAAGAGAGGCCTTCATGTTTTTCCATGTCTGTTCTCTTATCCCAATTCCTTCCCCTTTAAGGAAAAAAAACCCTTAAGTTGTGAACAAAAAGTATTAAACAACATGCTGATATAGTCTAACTAAACTGGTTCAAATGTAAAGAGTTGTATAAATTGACTTATTAATTAAGCCTTTTAGAGTTGTTTAAACTTTTTAGTGACCTCTAGTGATCTACTTAACTAGTGACAAAATATTCATGTGGTAACACCTAAGCCATTAGGAATTTGCAGATTGAAATAATTGTCTTCCTTTGATAACTAATAGGGTTTGCTCTTCAAAAGGACTGAAGACTTAGTTTTTCAGGCTAGAAAGTAAGGGTTCTTGTCACTGCTTTCTTTTGCTGTCATAAAAAATTTTGATGTCTTCTGTATGCTTTTTTGTTTTCTTTTTAAGATGTAAAATCCTATGAAGAATGTTAGTGGTATCAGTTCACTCTGCTTTAATTATTGCAGGTAACTTAGTTCAGAATCTGTTTTATAGTTGAGGAGAATAGCACTGTTTGTCTTCATTACAGTAAAACTTGTTTTTGAAGCATACTGCTGTTTATTAAGTTTATTCCAGTGGACCATGTCCTGTTAAAATAATGATGTCGCATAGCTTAGAAGGCAGTTACTAGGCTTAATTCCCCTGGGAATAGAAGTCCAATAGGTTCTTTGCTTGAGTTCAGATTCTATATTAAGCCATCTTTTCAGAGTAAGTGGTTATTTGATCTTGCACTACACGCAACAGCGTTCATAGCAAAAACAATGTCACAAATTTACTTCTGTTAAGCCTAAATTATACATTTAATTGATGGCCTGCCAAGAAAATGAGATCGTCATCCCATTCCAGAGGATGAGACAGGGCAGAGTCTACAGAACCGTGACAACATTAATGTACTTTTAAAAGTCACACTTATTTTCCTGTTTTCTTCCAGGGGCTCAGTTCTTGCTCTACTTCTGCATTTCCTCATTTCTCTACAAACAGTATTTTCTCCAATGTCGAGAGTGACTTACATTTTTAAAATGTATTTTTATCTGTATTCATGGCTTTCTGTGATGATAGACTTACTCACGTGCCATGTAAACCCAGGCACTATTTAGGTTGACTGGAGTGTAATGATTTTATATCTGTGATCTCAGTTTATACTTAAGTAAGTCAGTCTAGCTTTGTCCTAAAGAGAAACAGTACACAACAGGTCGTTTCTTTGTTTTCCGTATCTGCTGATGTGTTGTTTTATTCTTCTGAAATGTGAATTTTGAATTTTGCTTTTCTATGGAAAAATTAAAGAGGCTAATCTAAAAAGCATCGTGTTTAAGCCTATAGTAGGAGAATTGTTCATATAGTTCACTTTTGTGTGTTAATGCTTTAATGAGAAATAAGTACTGATTGTTCTTAATTTTTGAAATTCTTGTTTCTTATGTTTACCCAAATAATTTTTTTTTCAAATAAATCCTATCTACATTGACCCTTTTTGAGGTTAGAAGAACTTTGAAGGTCATCTTTTCTATTTCATGTGCTAAGAGTTAATGGGATAAAAGTACAAAGACTTTAACCACTATTAATTGGCTAAAAACATGGTTTCCAAAGGCATGTGTTATATAAGAACCCAGTCAGTAATTTCATTTATGCATCTGAATGTCTGTCACCATAATGATAGCTTTTAAAAGAAAATCTAGAACTAATGCCACTTTAATTTAAAGCCTGAAACTGTAAATGTGAAGATATTTGGATCCAGTAAATATTAAATAGGTGATATGTATGAGTATAGTTTAATATTTTTTTAATAAGTAAACTGCCTTGTTTCTAAGCAAAACTTTACTGTTAGACTTAAGAGCTTATAACTATAAGATGAGAAAGAAACATTAACTTAAAAATGTTGTTTTGAAAATTATAAAAGTAAATATTGACCTTTTCTAAAAAAGTTTTTTCCTTTTGACATTGTTTAATTTTTTTTCCTTTTTGTTTTTTAGGTTTGCAATTTTTTTTGGTGATGGCATGTTCAGAATCTTGGATCCCTAAGTTGAATATGTTGGAAATATTTAGGAACTCTGGAAATTATTGTTTTGTGTATATAATGACTTACTAGGTGAATTAGTAGATTTAATAAAAAAGTATATAAAAGAATAGGTATTATAATTTTGTGTTTCTAAGTTGACATGCATGTCTCAAATTCTCATCTATCAGTATTAGTGTCATTCCCTGGAGACAGTTATATTTTGAAGATTTGGGGGTTTTTACAGACCCCGTGTTTTCCCAGGCAGTTCATGTAATCCTCATTACCATGCCAATTTGGTCAGCTCCTTTTCCTTTTTATCTACCTTGCTGTGCACTGAGATCAGAGGTAATTATTGATCAGGGGGAGATCAAGTGGCAATCCCAGAGGTAGTAGTAATTACAGAATTTCAGCCTGGAAATGACCTCAGAATGGTCTGTCTTAGAATATGTAAATTATATCCAAATACACTGTGACCAGATGCTGCTGACTTTCGAATTGGATATTATTATGTAGGACAGAAGTGCTAATGAGGAGGAAAGAGAGCTGTTCTGTTTCACCTCTTCCCTCTCTCCCTATTGTTGGGTGCATTAATTAGTGGAAAGTAAGATGGCCAAGAGGTAGACAGTATAAATGGAAAGGAGAAAAACAAAACTTGAATCTCCAAGAAGGAATACTTCCCCTTAAAAATTCGGAAGTTAGCTCTATTCCAGGGACCTGAGCACACCAATTTAAAACCAGAGGCTCACTGTCCTGTAGGCCCAGAATGTGAACTAGGCTATGCTTGGCCAGAGGAGTAGCTGGAGAACTTGCTTTCTGACAGGGGAGTCAGACAGTCCTTGGGTGCGTCCGTGGTTGACTGCTCAGATGAAGAGATGCTCAGATGAAGAGATTGAGGAACGTCATGGGTAGTTATTTTGATAGTCAAATACAGCAGCCTCCCTATCTGTCGACCAATACTGTGGAAAGATTGCTTTTTAAGACTGTTTAGAATAGCTTGAAAAAGGATCCTAGGGAAAGGCTGAGGAGAATTCAAGGAGCTATAGAGACTGAGCAGTAGGGAGCTCAGTAGAATGTTAATGTATCTGTTTATTGCAAGTTTTATTATTTGTAGATTAACCAATAATGTGGAAGTTTGTGTATGACCAAAATTTTCATAATGTTTTCTATTAAAAGGCTTCTAGAAGCTAAATAAGATACACTGTAGCACCCCCACCCCTTTGCTTTGCTTTGTTTTAAGAGGATTTGACTGATAATATATTTAATAGATGTCACAAAGAAAAAATAAGATTTTTAAAAATCAAGTTACATTTTAATTTAAATGTATGTTGCCTATTTGCTGTACTTTTCGCGTTACAACTGGCTTTTAAAAAAACTCTCCTTCTGTGATACTTTTGTCAATAGAGGTGTTTCCTCTTAGCCAATTCTAGCCACAGTGTTGACTGGGCTTCAGCATTTGATATACCCAGAAGGAATTAGGCAGGAAAAAACTTGGTCTCTACTGGAATGAATATTTTAAAAGCCTCCTTAGATTCTGAACACTTTGAGTACAAAGGAAGGAGACCCAAGAGAGGGAATAATGTAAGAGCCCAAGAATAAAAAATGGTGGTGGGGGTGGGGGATAAACCCTTACACAGCTAACCTCGGTGTAATAAGGGAAGGAAATGAAGTTCCTGGAGATGATGAGGTGGTACATGAAATCCCAGGACAGCAGGCGTTCTGGTACTCAGTTGGGTAGTTCACGCTAGCAGGCGGTAGCATTTTAAGGCTAGTGGCAAGTGATCTGGGGAAATATTAAGGTATTTCCTAACAATGAGTTTGATTTTTATTTTAGTGTGTTATAAATGGGTATGCAACTCAAAGATGAACATAATTCAAGATAAGTATCTTCGATCTTAGAGAAAACATAATAAAAAATGGATCTTTTGTCCCTATTGTATAACTTTAGAAAGTAATGTAGGATACAGAGCATAATAGAGAATTGATGGCATGAATATAATCAGTATTTGATGGTTGCTTTCTAGAAACTCCTAAGTAAAACCTTACATTTGTTTAATGTTGTCCTTAGTTGTACTGTAACAGAATTTTAGTGGGAAAATGTGTACCTTCTTGGGTCACCGTGCTCCATAGTCTGGCATATCATTGTGAAAGTTTAGAAACCTGACTCAGTTTACCCAGGGAGGAACACAGGTCTTCGTAAATTGGGTACGTTTCGACCCCCTTTTGAAAATCCTAAGGTAACTATGGATCCTTTCTCCAACAAGACAGCAGTTTCTGAGGGTGGGGGGGCTGCCCTTGGTTGTCAGGTCAGGAAGCCCTGATCTAAAAGATCATCTTTGTTTTTCTTCTGACCGTGCTCTGACTTTATTGTCACTCTCTGTCAGGAGTTCTCTGTCGCCTTTGAAGGGACCTTCAAATCTTGAAGGACACTTACTGCCTTACACATTGAACTGAAGCCGCAGGCCCAGAGCTTTGTGATATAATGGAGCAAACACTGTCCGCAAAGAGCTGCCCCACAAGTACAGTGGTAACAGTAGGGCCTGAGGCCTGAAGGTGTGGCCCAGCCTCCCAGCCAGTACCTTCCTACTCCATAGGAAGTTGAATATTAATGTTCTGTTTTTTAAATGAGCATATTTCTTTTAAGATCTCTGTTATAAAGGTTTTCTGCCTGAGTGTGACTTTTTCCTCATGTGTTAGGATGTCACATTAATGGTGTAAAATGTGTACTTCAAATTAACATAGTACCTGGGAACTTGGGATTCTGTTACTTTGTGACTCTGAAATTTATAACACATTTTCAGGAAAATCGTTGAGATTCCCAGATAATTCATTCTTAACTCCTTTCAAGTTCCTGAATCTATAATTGTTTCTGAACCTTATTAAGCCATTTATAAGATTAGACAAAACTGTCTTCAGTTCATATTTTGACACAGAATGGATACATTTGATTTATCTTACTAGAAATGTGTTTTGACAGAAAATTGTATTTGAGTGGCTCTAACCTTCATTTTGGAATCCCATCCCCTGCTTGTTATGTTGTTCATTGGGACTTTCCTACAAAATACAGCTTCGCTGAGAAGATCATCCTTGAAAAATCAGGAAATGTGAAGAAACTAATTTGGGGACTGAGTAAAGAGATGGAAGAGCACCGGCAGATTGACTGCGCAGCACACTCTGGAAACACCTTACACTGCGTTGCTTTTGTACATGAACCGGTTTGACTGTGTTATGAACTGGACCTAGAGAGAGAAAACCACCTCATAAAATGTATCTTGAATATAAGAAATAATACACTCTGGCCTCTAAACGCATTTCTGTCAGAACAGTCTGCTCTTGAGGACGCACACTGATGGAGGGAGCCTGGGTCATTGCACTCGACTGAAAGCTAGACATCATGTATTCTGGGTTTGAAGGTGTTTTTAAATTTCCTCTTGGAATATAGTGTTTGGGGCTTTTACGACATCTGTCTCCCATGTGCCTTTCAAGTCCCCTGAGAAAGGAGCCTGAGCTCATCTGTGCCCCTAATGCTTGTTCTCTGTCGGCACCGTTGACTTAAATGTGAGGAAAACATGGAGCATATAGGATTCCAGCATCCTATTAAATCCGTCCTGCTTATCCCTTCCAGGTGATTGTGTTACATTTCCTTTCCAGCTCTTCTAAATGTGGCCCAATGTTAGCCCCTTGGTTAGGTCAAGATAGAATTAAAACCACACCATTTCAGGCCTCTTCCTTCCCATTGTCCTGTTTTGTTCTGGCCACGATGGGAGGTTGGCAGTTGCCTTACTGTAAGAGTCCACTTGTGTCCTTTCATTTCCATCTCCCTTCCTGCACATTCTGGTGTAGAAATAAAACAAATCTAGACTTGGGGCTCTCGGCTGCATAAGGTCTGCGTATATAAATTCACAGCACTGTATTTAAAATACAGCCTTTTAGCTGTGGTGTTGACAGTCTCCTTTGTACCTCTGCCCTGTGCTGGGCACTCTGCTGAGTGTGGCGGTCCCCTCTTCCTCTGCACCACCTGATTCTCGTGAGGCCAGGAATAGACCTCACGGTGCCTTAGGCACAGGGAGAACCCCAACTGACCTGTCTGTAAGCTTGCTGGTTCCTGGGGTCATGAGATAATGAGGTACTTGAAGAGATCCTTGTGTCCTCCCCCAGATCTAGTCAAAGCAGATCATGTGCAGAGAAAGTCATCATGTCCATAGGACCTTGAAAGCAAGATTTGTCAAAAAATAGGCCAAATTTCAGGTTAACCATGAACCCACATTAACTATCCTGGTGTGTCTTACTTTAAAAAAAAAAAAAAGTATCCCTTAAGAACATTATCATATTACCGTGACGTGCAAAGTGTGATATTACTTTAAAAAAAAAAAACTTTTACAAGTAGCTTTCAGAAACGTGCAAATATATTTTGTGTAAAAGAGTATATATTGTGTGTAATAATTTTCTGATTCTTGGTCTAATAAATATTAAGTGGTCTCAGTATTTAAAACCTAATAGTTTGAAATTATTTTTTGAGTAAAATTTTAAAGTATATATAATATTTTTACTTTTCATGTAATGTGCAGGTATTCTTAGAATACTTGTTTGTTTTCCACGTGTAAAACTCCTGTGAACAGGGTCTGTGTCTTCAGTAAGAGTTTCTAAAGCTTTGGCTGTAATTACCAAGTGCTTGGGATTGGGCTGGCTGGAAATGCATATTGAGCTTTTCTGTGTATGTAGCAAACTTTGTCCAAATAAAGTAGCTTTGTACCTTGAAGGAGCTTTTAGTAATTAAATTTTTATTAAATATGGGCAAGTTAAAGGAGAAGAAATGAACAAGAGAATCTGTAAATGAGGGTCTCAATTAGTGGTCTGCAACCTTTTGTTGTCAAAGGTAACAGTGGTAGTGAGTCGGTGGAAATGGGGTAGGGGCGGGCTGTGTCATTTGAAGAGAAGAGAAAGACACCCATCTGGCATCAGTAGTGGGGGGTGGGGGTCAGTGTGTGTGAGCTGTGCTCCGTGGACTTGAATCCAAGGTCAAGGAAGCTTGGTCCTAGAAGTCTATCCCCACAGTTCCTGAAAGACCAGCAGAGGGTGGGTGCCAGGCGGAGGCAAAACAGAAAAAAGAAAAGGACAGGCTAGGGACTTCAAAAGTTTTGGGTTTTTTTTTTTTTTTCAGTTTAAAAATTTGTTCTTTTAAACGTTTGTGTCATTCCCTTTACTGTATACCCTTGCTAAAATAAAAAGCTTACCATGTCAAATTCTCTAAAGATATATTTAACAATTCATCAGCCTGAGAAATCAAAAGGCTGTGTGCTGCTGGTTCTTGGAAGTGTGCAGGCTTAACACACTAAGGTCCCAGTTGTTTATCCTGCAGCGCATAGTTCACAGGACACTGATTAATGTGCCAAGAACAGTTTGGGCAGAGTTAGATAATTACTTAAGCACTGCTGTACAGTGGAAGTCACTGTCTTAAAAAGCCTAATTAAGGTAGCAGTTAAGGGGCACCTGGCTGGCTCAGTCGGTCGAGCATGTGACTCTTGATCTTAGGGCTGTGAGTTCAAGCCCCACGCTGGTGTAGAGATTAATTTAAAAAAAAAAAATAGCAGTTAAAAGGACATCTAGTATCATCCTGTTTCAACCAACTGTTGACCAAGAACTCAGATTTCCAATAGTTTATGTAAAGATAAACTGAAAGCTCAAATAATGGAGAAATCCACGACGACACAAACTCTGAGGAAATCATTTATACTACTTGGAGATAATTTTTCAACCTGCAAAATAGTCCCCAACCTGCAAAAAATTCTACACTAATAAATGACCAGAAACCACGCAATGGTTATAACGTGTTATTACTGCTTATCTTCAGTAACAAGTTTAAGATTGACTCTATATACCATCGTCCTGTGTGACTAGACTACTTTTGTATATCTCATCCACTTACGTGCTAGCTACTGCAGTGATATATATGTATTATATACGTATGGAATGTGTCAAAGAGTAAGTTTTCAATAAAGATACTGAGATTTCTTCCTTTAGCATCTAAAGATAAAGGTTGGTATCCTTCCTAAATGGGTGCTTGTAGGCGAGTTCAGAGGAAGTCCGTGGCTTCTAGTCATGGTTTCTAGTACTCCAGAATACCTCCCTTTATGTAGGGGATATTGCAAATTGCTTATATAAGAGCTCATTAGGGAAAGCTTGCCATATTCTACATTAAGTGTTTTCCTTAGAGACTTTTTCTTCGGAGACCCAACTTTGAATTATTAAACCCAGGGTTAAGATTAGTGGGGCAGACACCTGCTTTCTGTATTCACTGGGACTTGAAAGCAAGAATGAAATTACTAAATAAAATGAAATTGGTTTGAGGGATATTTTGGACTTCATTTGCCGTGTACTTCACATCCGTTCCCACCAGTGGGAAACTCAGCAAGGGCTTGTAAATTTCTCAGTACTGGAGGGCACCACTTTGCCATGAAAATTTGGGGTTAAATATTTTGCACATTCTTGGTAATGTAGCAGAGAAAAGATTATAAGTAGATACATACTGATTGAAATCATCTCACCTAAAGTACGACATGACCAAAAATTACGGATTTGCCATTTTGTATTTAGAAGAAAAAACAAATTACTTACCGTGGATCTTTGATGACAGTTACAAGCAGGAAATTTAGTTTCTATCTCTCGCCGATATTTCAGTCTTCCTCCAAGTTACATTTTTAGTCAAATCACACCTCAGAACTTTTCCGTTAGGAATTAGGATTTTTGTTAGCTCCTGAGTGGCTCTCCGTGACCTTTCCAGGACTGCTTTTGACCTAAGAAAACCACATCACAGAATGAGTTATGCAATTTTAAAAGCCCCGTTTGTGGGATCTTCTGGAAAATACTAAAATATTCACATCGCTGTAAGAACAGTTTCCCACTTTCAGAAATGAGGAATTATCGTTAAGTGCTAGGCCAAGCGAAGGCGAATGTGTGGTTCACGGATCGCTCTGTCTATGCCTCCGGCTCTCCTTGTTGGGTCTGATTCAGCATACTTCCCGTGTGGGGGCTGAGTGGCACAGTGTCTGAGCACTGGAGCTTCTTGATGATTTTAGGAAGTCAGACAGATGTTGTTGGAGGCCTTGCTTTTCACATCTACCAGCATAAGCAATTCCGGTTTGCTTGTTTTTTATGTAACATCTTTCTAAGAAGTCACTGTAGCAAACCGTAGTCTCTCCCTTCCTCTAGATTATAATTTATAGATTTATCTGTCTAAATGAAGAAGTAAGGTTAATTCCATAGCTGTCATTTTCTCGGGGGGAAAAATGCCAGCAGAGCTGACCTCGAATTTCATCTTGTACTCACTGTTATGTGAGACTTAAATTCTGATTTTAAAAAAATGATAAATTTGGTCTGCGTGAAGCAAAAGGGTGTAAAAGTCTTTTCTCTCACCTTTCCATCACTGGTCTCCTCCCCTTCAGATCCCGCGGCCCCCTCTGGTAGTGAAGCTGATGGCCACCTGAAAGGTTTGAAATTCAGAGCAAGAATCAGGAAAGGGGGATAGCAGGGAAGTGGCAAATCCTCAAAAGGGCAACTCACTGGTTGAGGTTACGGGTTCTGTTGGTTTATCCGCAGGTTTTTATGACTGAGCGGACCAGGGCCGAGCCCTGCACGTTAACTCCTGCCTCTTCCTGCCCTGCTTTCATCCTTCTCTTCTTAGTGGAAACCCGAGCTCTCGAGAATGAAAGGTTTCGCACACGTGTACACTTGTGCCTCCGCGGGCATCGAATTGTGAGTGGGCAGAGGCTCTCAATCCTTAGACTCTGCTGAGTTAAAAGACGACATATCTCAACACTTGGAGTTGTCACTTGCCATTCTTGCTTCCTGTTTCTCCCCACCTTTTCCAGCGCGAAAGTAAGTCGACAGCAAAGTAACTTTCGCAAGAAGCGGAACTTGAGAAGCCTGTTGGACAGGACATTGGAGTCAATCATTTATTCCTGCAGCATATCGATGGATGCTTGCCAAGTGACAGGCGCCATTCCAGGCTCTTTGGGGAAACACACAAAGCCCGGAGTTCACACTGTAGTGCAGCTACACACGCCCGGCCTGTGAATGACCATCCCGTAGCACCCATGGAAAGGAGCAGAGCGCATGCGCGTACAACGCCGGCGTGGGAGGGAGGGGCGGGCCTCCGTGTTTAGGGAGCTCCGAGTAGACCGAGTTGGAAAGGTGAGATTTCAGGAACGGTGATTGTATAGATTGGAGCTGACCGACAGGCTTCTCTTAAGGAAGAGAGAAAATCAAATGCTGGAGAGTTCCTGACAATTGTTTACCGTTTTTCCAATCACTTCGAGCTGGAAGCCCTTGCTGCGTCCACACGCAGCCGTGAACATTCCTCCTTGGTTTTGCCACTGTCACTTCTCCTGCCTCGATTGTTCTTTTCCGGGGCCCGGCCCACGTGGCCTCTCAGTGACATGATTTGGGGAGGCAGGCATGGTCATAACATGCAGCTAGACTGTCTGGCAAATACGATACTCCAGGAGCGCAGGGGTCCCACTGAGGAAGAAGGATGGGCTTTTAGAAGGGGCCCTCGGGGGCGCCTGGCTGGCTCAGTCCGTGGAGCATGTGGCCCTTCATCTTGGGGTCATGAGCTCAAGATCCATGTCTGAAGCAGAGAGTACTAGAAGTAATAAATAAACTTAAACCAGTAGGGCCCTCAAGGGCAGGCTGTGTTCATTCCATAAGGGGTCTTAGGAGGACAGGACAGGAAGAGGCAGCCCCAGGAGCTAAAGCTGGCCAGGGTGAGCAAGGTCACACTTCAGGGTGATTAAAATGCCACGGCTCATGGAGGCCCCCAAAGTTCATGCTGAAGAGTAGGCGTTCCATTCTGCAGCTGGGAGGGGATCAGGGCTGTCCTCTGTGGCTTCTCCTGTGTGGGACTTTCAACCGGGCATGGACCAGAACTGTTGTTCCCCCCTGGGTTCACAGTTTCTCATCTCTGGCAAGTGAAGGAAGACCCAGAAGGTGGTTGGTAATCATTCCTCTCTCTTCTGTCTCTTAATACCTGTTTTTCCAAAATGCAGATAACTTTTTCTCATAAAAATTCAAATGGTGCAGAAAGACAGAAAGGGCAAAGTTCACTATCTCACGACTGTTAATATTCTGATCATCAGCAGTTTTGACATCTCCATTATCCATGCTCACAGCATCCTTTGTAACAGCGGCTCTGTATGGATGCCACCAACTAACTCCCAATGCTGGAAATTCAGTGGTTTACAATGTTCATTATTCAGGTTCTTTCCCACTTTTCACTCTTATAAACTTGGTTTCCAGTGAATATCCTTCTGTACAATATCTGCACTTACCCAATTATCTCCTTGGTGTAAATGACAGACACTTCAAAAAATTGGGCTGCCTAGAATGGGGGGATACACAATACAAGAATTTAGTACAGACAATTACCATTGAGCACTTTGGGCATGCATGTGTGTGCCTGCATGTGCACTTTTCTTTCTTTTTTTTTTTTAAGATTTATTTATTTATTTGAGAGAGCGAGAGCGCACAAGCAGGGGGAGTGGAAGAGGGAGAGGGACAAGCAGGCTCCCTGCTGAGCAGGGAGCCTGATGTGGGGCTCGATCCCAGGACCTTGGGATCATGACCTGAGCTGAAGGCAAACGCTTAACCGACTGAGCCACCCAGGCACCCCTGCATGTGCACTTTTCAAAGCACTTTAGTAGCAGCTAATGTCTCCATCTTTGCATAAAACATGGAGAGGTGGAGTAGGGGAGATGGTGGTCTCTCCGTTGGGCAAGTGAGGTGGGGCTCCTGTCTCTCCTTGGCACTGCTGTCACATCAGGAGTGCCTGTGGCTCACAGAGCACATTTGCAGTCAGCTTTCAGAACACCGACTCCAAGGCCAATGCCAGCAGAAGCTTTTGGAATACAAGATGATGAGCGCATATGAGGCCAAACTAAAAATGGAACTTTCTTGCTTCCCCGTGTGAAACTGCTTTGATTCCAAGTTTTACTATTTTAATTAGGCGGATCAAAGAGACAGCACGTTTTTTCGGAGATGTTGAAAATCATATGGCAAACTGCTCTATTTTTCAATGTAGCAAGTCTTTACAAAGGTTAAGTGGAAGTGATGTTCATTTTGGTTCTTTCAGGGGAATGTACCTTCTGGAAGTGGTCTAATTGGATCCCTCGGTGGTGGTCTTCTGCCCATGCCCCCCTCCCCAGCCATTTTTCATCCCTAAGATCTCTGGATGGTTCCTGGGTGAAACCATTGTGCAACAAACACCACGAGAAGAACTCAGAGTTAAACACTCAATGTCCTGTTATTCAGAAGGCTTGGCATAGGTTGAAGTCAAAAGTTCTATTCTCTCTTCTTAGAAATGAACGCTGCTTAACACAGTGTAGCTCTATCACTCTTGTACTTCCCAGCCAGGCCCGTTAGTGTATTTGCTGTCCTTTTTTGAGGCCTCTGCCCTGGCTGGCCCCTGGGCCTCGGATGCTCCTCCCCGGGTACCCACATGGCTCACTCCCTTGCTTCCATTAGCATTCTGCTAAAAGGGCTCCTCACCAGAGAAGGCTTCCCTGCCTCACCTGTGTAAAATAACATCCCATGCATGCCTTCCTTATTCCCTCATAGCAGCCACCCCAAGCTGACCCTAAAGATTTGTCTCCTCCACTAAAACATAAGCTCCAAGAGGGCAGGGTTATTTTGTTCCCGGCTGTTCTCCAGAACCTACAACAAGAACTGACCTATGTTAGAAACTCAGAAAATATGTGCTGTCTGACAAGTGAATGAATCCCCCATTGTTCCTACCTAGGGACTTGTGAGGAAACTGGGAGCTTTTCAACACTGGAAGGAAGTCAAGGACTTGGGAAAAAGCGGCAGTTATCTCAGGGCCCCATCCCCATGTAGGGCTGTCTTTGCCCAGCAGCGCCATTTCTGCTTCCGGCTCCTTCTCTACCTGCATGTTCACTTGAAGTCATCGTTTCTAACATTCCCTCGGTTGGAGGGTGACTTGTGCTAATAGTTGGCACTGTCTTTAAAGAGCATTTTAGTGGATGAATACATTCAATAGATATTGACAGAGCAGCAGCCAGGGTGCCAGGTGCTGTGTGAGAGGCCAAGGTTGCAAAAGGCAGCAAGACACTCACTGAGCTTATAGTTTTTCAGACTGTGAGTTTGGTGGGACAAGAGCACCCTCCTGCCGCCCCTGGAGCTAAAAGAAGAGCTCCAAAGGAGGGGAGCTTTGCTCAGTGGGGAGGAGGACTGAGTAATGATGGGAAGGTGGTGGGCTGTGGGTGTATAGTGTGTGGTCTCTGGGCAGAAGGAGGGCAGAAATGGCAGAATGACAACATGCCCACCTCAGTGTTTGGCTTAGGCTCCCCCAGGGCTCAGGGAAGAGGAGGAAGCTCTCCATACTCTTGTTTTCTGCAAGACCACATCAGTAAACACAATTCTAGTGACTACCACTTTTTTTTGGGGGGGGGGGTTAGACTTCTGTGAACTGAATTCAGAATCTAGTAATAATTTTAAATTTTTCTATAGGCAACTATTCCAGAAAGTTCCAAAGCCAGAAAGTCTATTTAAAAGCAACTTTTGAAAAAAAAGTTTTGAAACAACGAATTTGTCGTTCTCCCCCCACTGAAGATTCAAAAGAAAGAAAAAGAAGAAAGAAAGCTCTTTCTCCAACAATGCAAATAGACTAAAATATAAAGAAACAGGAACTCTAGGTGATTTTTCTCACTTATGCAAGCAATAAATAAACAACGGGTCCTTCAAATACTCTACAAGAGGAGAGATACCTTGAATTTTTCTGTAAGGAACATTTAACTGGAAAGGAGAATAATAAAACATAAATGACCATGTAACCCTACCATGTAAGTAACTCAGGGATTTGCACTGAGACAGAAATTTTGTCCTCTAGTCATGAAATTATTGAAATACAGTTTTCTGGCACGCTTTCTGACACACAATGTTCTAAGGGTGAGACGTACACATAGCATGAAAGCATCAGGAGAAACCAAAGGCTGACCAGAATAGGACCTCATTTTCAGTTCACTTCATTTCATCCTGTCCAATGGGTCCTCTAGCTCAGTCTTTCTCAAAGTGTGTGTGTGTGTGTGTGAGAGAGAGAGAGAGAGAGAGAGAGAGAGAGAGAGAGAGAGAGAAGAAAGACAGAGAGAGACAGAATAACTTGGGGACCTAGTTCAGCTGCAGTTTCAGACTCACTCTTTCTGGAACAGGACCTGGGAAAGCTTCTGCTCTTCTAACAGGCTGGCTGGTGACGGCGGAACAGGTAGTTCACAAACTGCACAGAATAGCAAGGCTCTTAGCCTACCGAGAACTTCCACGTGCTCTGGGTGTGTGTGTAAACTTTATAACTATCCTGTGAGTTGAGCACTGCTTGTGTCACCTCCTTTTACACAACACAAGACAGGTCCCAAGAGGGAGATTGCTGAAACAGAGCTTGATGCTAGAACCCAAGCTTTCTAATGCCCCATGGAGTATTTTCATTGCAGTCGTTCTGGTTTGGTGGTTGCATCATGAATAGGGGCGTGGGGAGTGGAGAGGTAGGGCTACAGGGACATTTTTGGAAACCCAATAGAGACAATACACACTTTTATTATTCCTGTTGTTACGATGTCTCCTGAGGTCTTAGAACCAGAGCTAATGGACTAGGAAGATAGTCACAAGAGATGTCTTACACTTGCCATTTTTAGGCGACAGGAAGACAGCAGGTGGCGAGTGTCCTGCTGGTGACAAATTTAACTGACTGTCTTTGGGAAAATGGGATTTAACTTGATTGTAGGCTGTCTTCCATCTTCCGGATGGCGTTAGAACTTGAGAGCCGGGTGGCTTTGATTTATGGAGCGCCATTCCTGTCAGATGGTACAAAGGATGTGCAAATCATATGCAAATGGACTAAATCTCACTCAGAATTTGCCAACCGGAAACACGACGTCTTTATTCCAGCTAGATTTTAATGTGATCTTGAGGTAATTTCAGGGAAGCCTTGACTATGCTTACTCTTAGCTGAGAAATAGCTAAATACTCTCAAAAACTGAGAAAGGTACAGGTAGGGAAATCCAGGGTGGCGTTTGTGACTGTGGGTCCTGGACCCCATCTGAGGAGAGAGCCCCAGCTGGCCCGGGGGTGATGAGATTGGGGCAAAGTGAGTCTCCTATGGTCTTTCACTTTCACAAGTATTTTTTTTTTTTTTTTTTTAGGAAAAGGCTGCTTTCTTACAGGTGTTGGTCTGACTTACTTCCTTTTCCAAACTGTCTCTCTTGGGCATTTGCTGCTAAGCAACGCAATGGTACAGAACAATTGGATTCACTTGTTATCTTCATTCAGTTCAAAAACATGAATGCCTTGATTTTGGTGTTCTACGAGTGTCCTGTTATAAACACAATACATGTTCACTGCAAAAATTTTGGAAATGAATAGAAACTGTAAAGGAAAAAAATCACTCTATTCCTACCATTCAGTGATAACTGTTGTTATCGTTGTGGGAAGTATCATTCATGAACATATTTTACCAAGTTGAGATGATGACCCTATTAAAGTTTTATTTTGTTTTTTTTACTATTTAAGTTTTGTAACCTACTCTTTCACATGAATATTAGAATGAATGCTTTCCCAAAATCTGAAATATTATTGAAGAGGTTTTTGTTGGCTTACTAGCTTGTTTTGCTAGTTGGTATTCCTTCCGACGGATATATTGTAGTTTACCCAGTTCTCCCTTATTGATGAACATTTTGTTTATTGCCTATTGTGTAATACGTTGTGCTGCGAGAGAGAATCCTTGCACTGGATCTTGGTGTGCATCTCCAATTATTCTTTTAGGATAAATGTGGAGAAATGGAATTACCAACTCTAAAGACATATGTAAAATAGTTGTTGGATAAATGATGCCTTTTGATAGATACTAACGAGGCATGTTCCAGAGTGGCCGATTCAATTTATATCCTTAACCAACAGTGCACTCGGGCTGTTTTGGGGTGTTGTGCTTAAACTGCCTCTCTGACAGTTTAAAATGATATCCCTTTGTTTTAATTTTGCATGTATTTGGTCTCCTGGAGACTGAATCGCTCACATTTCTTTCTTTTGTGAAATGCCTCTTAGGTCCTTGGCTCCTTTTTCTTTTGGAGTTTGTTGTTGTTGTTTCTCAGTGATCCTTGAAAGCTCTGTCTTGTACACATCTTTTCCCTCATTTGTTTTTTTCACTTTGTTTGTAGTACTTGTTAACATTCAGAAAATGTTATGCTTTTGCCTAGTCAGATTTTTCAATCTTTTATTTTAGGCTTTCTTCTACTTAAAAATGTCTTCCTAGCCCTGAGCTAATATGACTCCAAGTTAGCTTTCACGGTAGACGTCACTGAAAGACAGAGGAATTAGGAACTGGCAGCAAGCATCTTGAGGAAAACACAACCACTAATTAAATGTGATCTAGTCTTAACCAGAGGTGTACCTCGGATTCACCTGTTAGAGCCTTTAAAAATTACCAATGGCTGGGTCACACACCAGTACCATTGAATCAGAAACTCAAAAAAAAAAAAAATCGAAACCTTACACAAACCCACAGACTTAGATAGGAACAGAGCCAAGTTGCATGTGATTTTTTTTTTCTTCCATTTTATTAGTGTAGTGGGTGTATTTTGTCTTACCTGTCATCGTCTGTTGTAACAAGGAAGATCAGAGTGCTTTCATGAGGAGGGGGATTCCAAACAGTGTGCTGGGAGGCCCCTGCAAAATTACAGTGGTTCTCTGAAAGCATCGGTTTCCCCAGGTGGCTGTTGTTTGATGTCACGTGATTAATTCTGAGTTCCATGGCTGGTTTGCTTGCCTTAGGTCACTATACTACAGCAAGTGGATTTTTTTTAATTTGAAGAGACAATATACTTACAAATGTAATGTATTTTGAAGGATATCCAGAATACATAAAACATATTAGAAGATACAATATATTTACAAATTACAAATGTTAACACCTTGTATATGTGTGTACACACACACACACACACACACACACACACATATTTAACTAGCATTCATTATTCTTTGATATGTAGCAGTATCTCATTTGAAATGGAGTGTAAGCCCACAAATTAGTATTTGCAACTTGGGAAAAGAAAGTCAAACCCAAAATGGCCAATTTGATATCTCTATACAAATGTGAACTATGCTCATTAGTTGACATTGAAAATATGCTCCTATTTCTCTAGCCTGGAGCTGCTTCATTAAAAGGTTTTCTAGGGGAATTTGCCTACGAATCAACCTGTGATTTTTTAGTGTCCCCCCCCCCATAGGCAGCATGCATTTTAAGGAGAAGCCAGTCAGCCTGCAGGAGGTGAGAGGAAGGCATGGAAGGGCTTTGGCTTTGCGAAAGGAATTTAGCAACTCAGAGCCTCAGAAATGATGATGGTGGTGGTGATGATGATGATGGTGATGACAACAGTGGTGGTGGTGGTGATGCCACTTTATAGGGCTGTGCAGGGAGCAGGCGTGGCAACGTAAGTTTAGTGTCTGGCAGCTGGCAACTACTTTATTACTGTTGGTCCCACCATCCCTCACTCTGTTCGCTGCACTGGCTTATTTAAAGGAGGATGTGTGTGGGGGGGGGAGTAAGGGTCAGGAGGCAGAGAGTTGTAAGGAGAGGTCCCTTTCTGTCTTTGAGGTCCCCTGATCAGTTTGAGAAATTATATATGCCCCAGACAAAAAGTAGATAATATAAAGACACTGAAGTATAAAGGGCTAAATTTAGTGTTATAGTTAATGCTTTTATTATTTATAAGAAATAAAAAAATGAGAGATACAGGTATGGCCTGAAGAGTTACTACACTCCTATGTGCATCATTTCCATGTAAAAAGTGCTTGAACCACATGTAAATGCATCTTCGGTAATTTCAAGGAGGAGGAGGAGGAGGAAGAAATGTCATGTTGCCAAAAATCTATTATAACTAAGAGTCTAAGAGTATGTGAGAGGGGCTTAAACTTGGCAGGGTAAAACCTAGTCCATGGTGGGCACAGGGGGCCAGGGATGCACCAAACTTTATGCCAGGTGAGGTTTTTCTCGCATAAGCATCTTTATGTCATGGTTGAAGTTGTGACTTGAGATAAACAGTGGATTCTCATGCCACTGGGGTGGCAGACGGCACAGCGTGGTTGGCCTTGATGGCCATTGCAGGACTATGGGGTGTGCAGGCAGCCAGCAAGCAGCCAGACCAGGTATCCTGTGCTGTGAGCCCCGGGCCAGCCACCCAAGGTCTCCTTGTAGCCTACGGCCTCCTGTAAGATAAGGGAACTGACTGGCAGGATTGTGTGGTCTTCAGGGCCATTTCAGCTCTGACCTTCCATGATGCAAAACCAATTTATTGATTATTGCGGGCCAGAAAAATTGAAAGAGGTTGAAAGGAATCGTGAGTTCTTTTTTGGCTGAGGTTTGTCCAGAAGCAGAGCAAAAAGAGCTTCTTGATTACCATCCAGGAAGAAGAGTTTATCTTTGGACCTCTTTTCAGTCTTCTTGCTGATCTTTGCAGAGCAGTACCATGACCAGCTCTTGGCAAACTCGAGAACTAAGCAATTTCTCTTCCTAATCTTTTATCACCTTTGATATCTCCTGCCGCCCAGCACAGCATGCCTGATATCCCAACTTCCAGAGGATACAAGTCTTTCCAACCAGGATCCCCACCTAACCACCCCAAATTTAGAGGAGGTCTCAAGTTGAAGGAGTTCGACGTTCGACGTCCATAGTTCTGGAGCACCTGGGTGGCTCAGTTGGTTAGGTCTTGATCTCAGGGTCATGGGATTGAACCCCGAGTCTGGCTCCCCTCAACGGGGAGTCTGCTTCTCTCCTTCCCCTT
Source organism: Ursus americanus (assembly GCF_024610735.1). Classification (NCBI taxonomy): domain Eukaryota; kingdom Metazoa; phylum Chordata; class Mammalia; order Carnivora; family Ursidae; genus Ursus; species Ursus americanus. The sequence goes on from NC_142139.1 coordinate 62,174,680, forward strand.
CTCCCTTTGCCCCTCCCCCTGCTTGCACACGCTTCCTTTCTGTCTCTCAAACAAACAAATCTTCAAAGTCCATAGTGCTGTTTGTACACTTAATGCTCTTCATTTTGCTCAGTAGATACAATGGCATCTATTGTTTGCAAAGCACTGTGCTGGATTCTTGGGAAGTATTTTTCAAATTGCATGTCACCACCTGTTAGCGGGCTTTAGTCTCAATTTAATTGGCTCCAACCAGAATTCCAAAAATAAAACAAATAGAAAAAAAAATTAAAATGTCTCACCCATAGTAAGGCTAAGTGCTATTTAATAAAACATTTGTTTCAGTTTTATATTTGTAGGTGTGTGAGCATGTAATGAGTGTCAGTGGAAAATGTATTTCTCACTGCAATATAGTTAGAAAAGTTTAAAAAGCAGTGCTATGGGCTCCTAATCCCTTATCTACAATTCCACATTCCAAAGCATGAAAGTTTTTTCTTAAGTTTAGCACAAGTTCATTTGGCAGCAAGATAGGGATTTAGGGGTATTTATGGTCTTCCTCTATCTCATTTACTGTGAATATTTGTATACTTACCTGCAGAAGGGAGTCATACCTTTGACCCCAGTGGGCATATTGCACTCAATTATGTTGTAAGGGCCAAAAAATTCTGAACCATAGGACTTTCCACAAGACACCGTGGACTTATCTAAGGGATATAACAGTTTTCATCCATTCAGCAAATATTTATTGACTGCTTACTATGAGCTGGGCATTGTGTTGGCTGTCAGATATGGAAGAAAGAGAATTAGTGTGAGATGAATTCCTGGGGAATTTCACAGTCCCGTGGACGCAATAGATTTGGGGCCACTAGAGCTGGACTTCAGCACTCTCCTTTCACATTCCTTCTGTTAGTTCACACAGACCCTTGGTTGCAAGGATTTCTCTGCTGATGGCTTCTAGGTCTCCTAACACATTTCCAACACGATTTCATACTGGCACTTCAGTTCAGGACATAAAACAACAACAACAACAACAACAACAACAACCAGACTCCAAACTCCTTCCTTCTGTATTTCTATATCCTTAGAAGTACCACTGTCACCACTGACACAGCCTCACTCTTGTTCTTGACTCTGTTACCTAGTTATTGGTCACTTCCTGTTGATTTTTTCCTACCTATAGCCCTTACCTCCTTTCCCTTCTTTCCATTCCCAGTGCCACCTGTTGGTACAGATGAGAATCACTACTTCTAACCTGAGAGGATGTCTGAAGAGTAGTTGGGAAGAGAAATCTGGGTCTTAGGATCATAAACGCCTGGGCTCAAGTTGTATCTCTTCCCCATTCTGACCAAGGGACCTTAGGCAAGTCACATAGGATCAGGTTTCTCATTTAAGAAACAGAGTTGATGATATATATTTTATGACTTGTACTTAAGAATAAAAATATACAGACCAAAAACAATATTAAAAGATAAGCCACAGACTGTGTACAGATATTTGCATGCAACTAACAAAGGATTAGTATTCAGAATTTATAAAGAACTCCCTTCAAACTAGTAAGGGAAAAAAGGCCAACTTTTAAAAAATGGGCAAAAGATGTGAACCAACAATTTCTAAGGAGAAAATAAAAAAACCAAAAGATGTTCAACCTCATTAGCAATCCAGAAAATGCAAAAGTTAAAATAATGAAATACTGTTTTGCATCTATAATACAGCATGAAAGTATGTCAAGCAATAATAATTCGTATTGCTGGTGTATGTGTAAATTGTTCACCCTCTTTAAAGAGTGAGTTAGCAATATCTAATAAAGTTGGTGATATCTACCAGTCAGCAATTCCTTTGCCAGAAATGCACCTTACAGCTTTGTTTTTAATGACAAGACATACCAAAAGCATCCATTAAAAGGAGTCTGGATATTCATTCAATGAGATATCATACAGCCGTTAAAGTGAATAAATTAGAACTACATTTGTGTCATCATGGACAAATCTTAAAGCAATGTTCAGTGAAAAAAGCAAACCACATAATGTCTACAGTATGAAAACATTCATGTAAAAATTAAAATATTGTCAAACGATGTTATTTATGTATATTAGACATATGTGGGTGCATGTACATGCATATGTATGGGTGAATATATACCTAGTTTATGAATAAGGGTATATCTAGCAAAAATATTAAACTGTGCATGAGAGCAATTAACAACAAATTCAGTGCAGTAAGTACCTCGGGAAGGGAAATGGAAAGGAGAAGGATGCAGAGAGGGTTTCAATTGTTTAAGTCCTTTATTTCTCAAAAAGAAAATGAAGCTATGAAAAATGTTAAATTTTGACAGAGCAAAAAGAAAATGAAGCTATGAAAAATGTTAAATTTTGACAGAGCTGAGTGGGTATATTATTGTTCCTTGTATTATGCTCTGTACTTATATGTTTGAAATATTTCATTTTTAAAAAGCACTCAACCCCAGTTTGGCACTCAGTGAGGGTGTAATAAATACTCCTCCTACCCCATTCATAAGGCTTTTAAGTCTTCCTTTCCCCTGACTAGTTGAGTACCATTCCCTCCATCTGGCCTTCTAGATCAGATGAGGTCTAAACTTCCCTGGTGAGGCAGTCTAGATCCTCCAGTCCCTGGCTACAGCCTCTATTTCTAGCTGTAAGCTTTAGCACTTTCCTCAATGGACCTGATATTTCAGCCATGGGGTCTCAGGTCATGTTTGATGCTTTCCTGCCTTTTGTCTTGGCTTTTGTGGTTTTCTTGGCTGAAATTCCATTACCCCTTTTCCCTGGTTAAACAAACCCAACCCTCTTTTCACCTATCTATCTGCCCATCCATTCATCCATTTCTCCATCCACCTATCCATCCATCCATCCATCCATCCATCCATTTCTCCATCCATCCATCCATCCATCCATCCACTCACCCATTCGTCCATTTATTGAGCATCTTCTATGTGCCTTGCATATAGAACATTTGTGTTCTCTCACAAATGGTCATAACTTTCAGAAAATCTCCAAAATGCCTTATAGCTCTAATATGGTATTTATCATATTAAAATTTATTTTATCTTGTTAGACTAGGCACTGAAGGGTAGATACCATTTTCTTCATTTTTAATGCCTTGCACTTGTAGGAACTCATTAAGCATTGGTTGAAGAAATAAATGAGTTCCAGATTATATGTCCAAAACATTGAAATTAGTGCTAAGATTATGGTTTCATCTTCATTACTTGAATTTAAATATTTAGTGTCTTTAGCTCATTGATTTTCATAAGAGTATCACGCATTCCCTTCCATCTTTGTCACCTGAAGGAAGGGAGGACGTTCTACCTCAGCCATTCTGCCTTCACATTTTCTGAAACCTCAGACTCCAGTGCACCAGGCATGATCTCACCTCTCTAGGGACTTTGCATTTAGTTAGAGAGGAAGACAGTGCCACAATAAATTAGTTAACATGACAAGACGGTATGAGGTGTGGGTCAAATAAATGGTGCTGGCATCATGATCTGAAATCGTCCTTAATGAACAGCTTGTTTCATGCTTGACTGGGTAAGACTGGTTTTGAGATTCATTCTTTTGCAAAGGGATCTGGGTCAGAATTATCATTTTGTGTCAGATTGGGTTTCTATAAATTCTGCCCCCCCCCACCTTGGCTCAAGTAGATACTTAACGACATCTCTATTATATGTAAACCGATACATAGGTGTGGATTTGAAGGTGTCTTCTGATATCACCATTTCAGAGGTATGAGCCTGAAATATCTTTCTGACCTGACGTTGAATGGAATTTTCTTTGCACTTTTTCAAGACAGGTATCTGTGAATTCTTAAAGCTACTAGCCTTCCTCACACCCCTTCCTTTCCAGTATACTCCTGAAAAACAATTTTCAATCTGACAGCAGTTATACTTCATGTTTCCAACAACCAGTCCCAGTCTGTTTGCTTGTTTTCATGGTTATTCCTTATCCAGGTGTTTGAAAACTTTGGTTGGAAGGCGTCTTTATATGGACTTCACTTTTTCCTGGGCAGAAGTCCCTTCTCTGCCTTCTGCTTCTACTTGAATATTTCTAGTGATGGGAAACTCACAATTTCTCAGTGTTAATGACCTTTACATGTGGAATTAGAGACTCACAAGTTGTCTAAACATAGTGGGGAGGTTGGACTCTAGCAGTGGGGCTCACATAGAGTTCCAGGAAGACCTGGTCCTCCTCCAAAGGTTCAGGATATGCTGGCAGATCCCAATCTTTTGGGACAGTGGATCCATCAAAGCTTCTTTTGAGTTACGACATTATTGGAGTCCTGGCTTTAAGAATGCTGGTGTATTCCTCTAAGATTATTGTGAATGACTGTCTGTCCTCTGGAGGGGCAAGGAATGGAATCCAATTCTGGCTGTCTGAGTGGGGTTGGGGCATGAAGAATGAACATAGAGGCGGGGGAGAATTTGGGCATCTATGTACGGATTGGACAGGAGACCAAATAATCAGGGAGAGGCTGCAGGGGTCCTGACAAAGTCTCCTCAGCAGGAACAGGCTGGTCAATATTGCAGGTGTGACCCTGGAGCCTCCAGACCTCCCCCCCTCCCCCGCTCCAGTTGTGTTCCCAGTAGAGGAGGGTCTGGATGGAGCTTTCCACCTCCAGGGTGGGCAGCAGCAGTACTGGGGGCTGGAGGCCCAGCAGACAGCTTGGTGGCTGCTGGACTGCCAGAACAACAGCAGGGATTCCTTTTCAGTAACAAACTATGAGGAAGTCCTGAATGCACCATATGGAATATGACACTGTCTGAAAAAGAAAAAGTATATGAAATGGTTTACTCTTCCTGGTTCTTTGCTTTAAGCTTTGGCATGTCTGTATTATTGGCTGGGGAGGTAAATGTGAGTTACTAACAGAACCAGTGCCAGCTTGGCCCTGCCTAATAGGGTCCAGCCACCGTCTGCCAAGAGGAGGCTAGAGCTGGCATTAGGAGGTATGTCGGAAAGGATAATCAAGTTCTTCCATGACTGTAGGCTTGCTTCTCACTCACAGAGCACAGTCCTTCTCTTCTTGAGTCATCCCAAAGCACGGTTAACCTTGTTGGGATTAAAGTGTTGATGTGCTCTTTGTAACACTAGGAAGTGTGTATTCTCTCTCTTTGGGTTATGTGTGGCATGATGGAGGCCCTGGAAGCCCAGGATACCAGCCCCTGACTGCCATGGAGCCCCCTCCATTTGGCTGGGCCCTTTCCTCTCCTGGGCTCCCTGCCTGCACATCTCCCTCTTGCATCATCTTGGCACACTTTCTACCTTGGTTTCCCCTCTCTGCACACCTTGCTCCTGTGCTTTCTGACCACATATCCCTTTCTGCTCTGGATCTCCCAGCTATCTAACTTGGATTCTAGAAGCCAGTTTCCGAGTCTTGACTCTCTAAGGAATGTGAACATAAACAGAAGGCATACTTTTCGTGATGTTTTTTTAAAGGCCACCACTGTCACCACAACTGGCACTTAAAAGCTGAAAGTAAGTAATGGATTCACAGCCAGCTTGTGTGAATGAGTGGAAGCTGCTTGCTGGATAATTCATAGCTGCAGTTGACTGAATGGAAGAATCTTACAGGCAGGAGTAACATGCAGACCACTGGGAGACTTGTCAGGCACATGCCCCTGAATCAGAGTGAATCCTCCCTGTGGCTACCGGGCCAGGAGAACTGCTTCATGGCTGCACAGTGATTAGTTGGAGGGGTCCTGAACTCGCGGCAGGGGGACAGGAGGACCACTTGGGGTGGTGGTTTACCAAGCAGAAGAAAATTGGTTCATACTCAATATCAGCCCAATGTGGAGTGTGAAAACGGACGGAGATGCAGTGTACATTCTCAATGCTTCTTTTTGGGGGAACAGGGATTGTTCTTTTAATTTGTGTTGCTTATTCTGTTTGGATAGGTGATAGTTGGATTGTATCACCAGCCTACACATCGGGAACCTTCTCTCTTATGCCACTCTGAGGCTTCTAATTCCAGTTGAGGTGAACACGGTCTCCAGAGTGAGAACAAGGGAACCCACCCCACCTCCTCCACACAGTGGCTGTGCGGCAACTCGTAAACCACTAGCCTCCTCTGTAAAGTGGGCCTGATAGTACTTCCCTTTTAGGGACATTGTGGGGACCCAATAGGGTGACATAGGTTAAGCATCAGGCACTGTGCCAACCACTTCAGTCATATCTGGAAAAGGCACGGCCTTTTAAGAAAGACAAGACTGGCTTTGAATCCTGGCTCTACCATTTACTATCCGTGTAATTTCAGGCAAGTTAACTCCTCTGAGTCTCAGTTCCCTCATCTTAAAAATGGAATTCATACCTCTTTCACAGAGTCAGGAAGATTAATGGAGATGATATATGCAATTGTCTAGCACAAAGCTAGGGCTGTGGAAGATCAATGAGCAGTAGTAGTTATTATCATGTCTTCCCTCAGCCATTACACGTGCTGTCATGGTGGTAGTGGGTGTTGTAGGGACGGTATTTTGAGGAGGCACTTGATCTCGCAGGGACTACAGGTTGGGGGATGGCTGATCATACTAGCTCCCAGCATGGAAGGCTGCAGCTCACACCTCCTCTCCCTCCACCTCCACTCCCAGGAATTCCATCTGAACTTGGAAGTGTGGTGGCGGCAGGGCTTGGAGAGCTACCAGACAACACTTTCAGATTTGTGGATGGACCCTATTTTTCTAATTAAGGTCTTGATAGAGAAGACCTCGTTTCAGGAAGACATCACTCTAATTTCAAAGGAAAAGTAAAAAACATATAAATCTGATTTTAAAAAATGAATGTGTCATATAAAATGCATACTCAAGTGTTAAAGATGGAAAGATTACCACCAACATCTGCCTCTGGCAACATTTTAATGATAAAATAATTACGTGGCTTTTGTGCCACTCTCATGCAAGGGGAGACCTTCATAACTGGTGTCTTTGTCTTTGAGTCTTGCATTCTGTCTAACTAAGTATGATGGTCCTTGTGACAGGATCCTGTGTACCACTGAAGAGGGGAAAGGACAGCGGCTTGGGAGGCATGAGGTGTCAGAAGTGGTCCGCATTCTTCTGCTCAGTAGCTGTGAGACCTCAGTGTCCTTGTCAGGTCAGTGCGGAGACTTAGTGAGCTGACCCCTGACAACTTGTGTGGGACCAGTGTTCAGATCTGAAGAACAATTTGCTCTGACTAATTATCAACCTCTTCCATGATAGAGGATAGAAGAGGCTACCCCGCTGGGTGCCCTCTGGCCCCTGATCTGTAGCCATAGAGAAACAGTAGGCTTTTCTTGGTTGGTCCTGTTCAGGCACGTGTGTGGCTCCTAGCTCTGCACTGTTAACATTGCCCTTGGAGCTTCTTATACAGTGGATGTGCCCCCGTTATCTTGGCACTTTCAGATAGGGTTGGACAGCCTGCCCGATTCTCAGTCCCCTTTAGCTGGGTGTGACTTCCTCTAGGAGGCCTTTCCTGGCCCCTCCAGCCTGGGCGTTTGCTCCTCCCATTGCCATGGTTACATGTATCTCCCACTGGACTATTAGCATCCCTGGTGCTCTCTGTATTGTCCTTGTTTGCCCCTCTCTCAGGGCTTTGATTTCTCTACCAGAAGCTGCTTGCCACACAGAAGGGACTCGATAATGTATTTGTGCAGTAAATGAGTGAACAAATGAAGCCTTACACAGAAATCCCTGAATAAGACAAGAAAAACAGTCAAAGGGCCCAAATAAAGATCTAGTCCCTTTCTGGGAGGTTTTGTTGCAATTAGAACAGGCTAGACTTCTAATCATGGGATCCCTGAAACCAGGCTAGCCTCTGGAGAAGGAAAACGGGAAGGCAGGCCCCTACTTTAATGAATTTACTTTTGCCCCGTGCCTAAGGGAGTCACAAGCTCCCTCACAGCCATCCCCTTTGAGCCTCGAGACAGCCGGGGGAAGTAGCATAGTTTATCTGTGTGAAGCACTTGGACATTGCCTGGCCCGTGGAAGGTGCAATGCAAGTGTTAGCTATCATTATACATCAATGTCCCCACTTTACAGATGAGACGAGAAAGGCCGATGGAAGCAGTAACAATGATTTGCAGAAGGTCATCCACTGGGAAGTGGCAGGTGAGATTTGAACCCTGGTCATCTGACTCCACAATCTATCCCTGTCCCCTCCTTGTGCCTAGCCCTTCTCTATCTACAGGTAATTTTCTATGTTGGGCTTTATCTTATCCCTCTAGCAGAATGGCCATCTCTTAGGTTTTTGAGATTTCATGTAAAACCCTCTTAGGAGACCATAGCAGACCTGACAGTCTTCTGGGCCTTTCTCCCACCAGGTAGAACCCAGACTTTAACCGTCTGGCTCATGGGTGCGGGTCTAACATCCATGCCCCAGTATGCCAGAGTCACTGACTATTTTATTTCTCTCCTCAAAGCACATATGACAAGGAGGAGACAGGGACAGATTGTGGAGTCAGACACATATGATCTCTCCTCCTACTGGTAGAGCATCAAATTGGCCTCACTCACCCAGATACTCCAATGACATCACTTGTTACTGATATTTGATTAGGCACCTGTGGTGAGCAGGACCCTGGTCGTATTCTACTCACTAGCAACATACATCCGTTTCTTCCACAGAGTTCATAAATACAGCATCAGTCAGTTATCATTTATTTACTATTCTGTCTGTTTATACAGACCTTCCCTGAGATAGGATGGAGGATACAAAGAATTATAAGCTATGGCTCATGCTCCCCAAACTCTCAGATTCTGGAAAGAAAAAGAAGGTATGAATGTTTTAAAAGTGCAGTGCAAACTGTTTTTGGTAAGTGTGTGAGGGGCGCTGGGTGGCTCAGCTGTTAAGCGTCTGCCTTCGGCTCAGGTCATGATCTCGGCATCCTGGGATCAAGCCCCGCATCGGGCTCCCTGCTCGGCGGGGAGCCTGCTTCTCTCTCTCCCACTCCCCCTGCTTGTGTCCTCTCTCTTGCTGCCTCTCTCTGTCAGATAAATAAATAAAATCTTAAAAAAAAAAAAAAGAAGTCTGTGTGAGATCCAGGTAGTAGATGCTGTGTGAGTTTAGAAACAATATGGAGTCCTCTGGGCTGGGGTTGTCAGAAACCACTTCCTCTCAGTAGCCTGGTGGCAGTCCCCAAGGGTGACTATGAGATGGACACCTCCTTTCCCCATCCTGCAAACCTGGGCTTCATTTTCTGGTTTGAGGGACTTTGTACTGGGTCACAGTTTCTTTGGATAGAAAGGCAAGTCAATTTTCATCTCCTCCATTACCAGGAACTCAGATATAAGGAGGTCAAAAGCAAGTTCCGGGTCTAAAAAAGGATAACAATTCCACATGAATCCATGTAGCTTTCTCCGAATCCCTGCTTACATTGGAGCCTACAGAGGCATTGATTACTTGTATTTATTTTGTTTTGAAGTCATGGTTTGACCTCCAAGCTCTCCAACATCAAGAAAAAATGATTTGTGTTCTCCTGAATTTAAACAATTGCACAGTAAGAGGAGCATAGCCTTTGATTAATATGCAGCTACTCCCTGTCCCGGGGAGCCTGCTGGTTTATGCTGATAAACACAGTGGTATTGCATGATTGTCCTTCCCTCAGAGCCATTAAACATCATGCATGTCCCATTTACCAGGGGCCCATTTATTGTGGTCTAAATGTAAAAGGCTCCACCAGGGATTTAGGTTTTTAGAAATTGAGGGAGTTTAATTTACGTTCCAGTCACATAAGAAGAATCTCTAGGCTGCTAAGCATTTACACTAATATGTACTATGTTGGCCCTATGTGTAGTTTGGAAATTGGTGTTGGTTATATTCTGTCTCATCAACTAAATGCTGAGAGGGGAGATTGGTAATCAGTTAGGGAGCATTTGGCTACAGGTGCAGAGAACACACTTCCAAGTAGCCTATATAATAAGGCAAATGCATCGTGTCATTTAACATGAAGAAATTAGGTAATGTGATGCTAGGATTGGTCCGTTCAGTAGCTCAAAAATGACATCGTAGACCCAGGTTCCTTCCGTCTTTTCGCTCTGCTGTCATCATAATGTCGGGCTGGCTCCCTTTGTGATTGCTTATGGTCCTCCTACTCCGCCGTCTTCCCCAGACATCCCTCCCTTTGCAAAATGGCTTTCACTGACCCCAGGGTAATTTTGAGATATGACAGTGTCTAGCAGAAGAACAGATGGTCTCTTTCCAAGTGTCTGTCTTTTAGAAGGAGGAACCCTTTCCATAAGATCCCCAGGCGGCTTCCACCGTGTCTCCTTGGCCAGAATCCCTCATGTTGCTGTGCCTAACGTTATCCCTGGCAGGAGGAATGTCATTGTTGGGATTGACAGAGGCAAATTAGAATTTACTCTGGACTTGAGATCCATCACTTTCCCTGAAGGGAACAAAATCATCAAGTTCAGAGTTTTGTTATCAAAGAAGAAGGGGAAGAACGGATGTGGGCGGTTAACCAGTAATAGCATCCAAAAATGTTCTTCACTGAGACAGTCATTGAATGCCTCCTTGAAGGGTAAATTTAGCAATATTTAAACACTGAGTTCCCACACTATGATGTTATAGGATTTGATGGGAGGAAAGGAGGCACGCTACAGAGAAAGACTTCTAACATGTACCAGATTTCAGACCTTAGAGTGAGGTGAGGGCAAGATAGAGGAGAATGAGTGAGTGGGGAGCAGGGCGCTGTGGGGGCCAAGGGGCAGTTTTTGGGGTTCCTGGGTTCCACTTGTTCACACCTCCAGCTCTAGAGTGTAGGCAGATCTCTGTGGGAGGCAGTCTCTGCCTTGGAGCCATGCCCTGAAGATCTCAAGGGACAGGACTGATCTCTGCGGGACAGGTCTTACCAGGTGACCTCCAAGGTCTCTGTTCACTTTCAGATATTTCTAGCATTCAGTCTTTTCATAGGATGCAGGCAGCAGCCACACCACTGCCTCTCTTCACAGCAGACCAAACTACTGTGCTGACTTTTTATTTGAAGTCTCCCCTTTCACTGAGGAGGCAGTAGGATCTAGAAAAGAGATACTATCAGAGCGGGGCACTGGAGACCTGGGTTGTATTCCTGCCTCCACTGGGGATTTACTTTGTAGCTGAGGTAAGTCACTTAACCTCTCCGTGCTGCTTTCTAGTGTGGGCAACTCGACTTCATGCCATTGATAGCTTTTTACTCTTTCTGACATTTTAGATGTCTCAGTCCAGGGTTGCCTTACTGTGGGCTGGGCACGATGCAGTGTCTTCCTCCCATTAGGATCCTTATCAGGGACCCTGCTAATAAAATGACAAGATGCAGTTCTGAGGAGCACCTCTGCATTTCGTGCTCACCTCTGCGGAAGACTGTCATTTATGCATAACAACAACTAGCACTGCTTGTGTACCTACCGTATGCCAGGGATTTGGGCCCTGGCTCATTAGTTCTTAGACTTCCAGAACATTCCCTGGGTCAGCCAGGTTTAACTTATGTGTTTACCTGTCGTGTGATTTTCTTTCTCAAAACAAACAAACTTCTGTTTAAGCACCCATTCATTAAACCACCGAGTGAGTGCATTTAGGAAGAGTCTGGGTCAGGGACACGCATTCTACTTATTTTTTTAAAACACATTTGGTTTTGCTCTTAGTTCTTCAACTGAGGGACATGGACAGCTGGTAGTGCTGTGAGCATGTACAGAGAGTGTCCTCCAGGGAACCCGGGCCCACTCACTGAAGGGGAGCCGCAGTTCCTTCTGTCAGTACTGCTCAGACTTCACTGAGCATAAGAATTCCCTGAGGGGTTTGTGAAACCCTAGGTCCCACCTGAAGAGACTCCTCAGTCTCCACTCCCGGCCCCTCCCCCCACCTGCACACATTTCTGGGTGCCGCCCACAGACATTCTGACCCCACAGATTTGGGGTGAGGCTCATGTGCATTCTCACAGCTCCCCAAATGATTCTGAGGCAGACCATCTGTGGACCCCACTTTGGGAAACAGCAGTCATGCTGATGTGCTGAATGCTGGCCCCACAGAAGCAACGTGGAAGATCTTTGACAGACAACTGCACTGGGACACGCTGGCTGACTAAGCGCTCTGGGGAGTTGGATACTGATGCCAACAGCAAAAGGAACAGAGCTTAGTCAACTTGCCCCCATTGAGCCTTCCTCTGGAAGAGATCGTTGGAGTGGATGTGTGAAGAAAGTGGGGGAAAGATGGCAGAATGGAGGCCACTACCACTCCCAGGTCCACACTGGTGGCCCAGGGATAAGAATCTTTGAGGAGAGGTGGGTGGGTGGCAGCCTGAGCCCGTGGCTGACCAAGCCCGGGCCAGAAAGCAAAGGTTACCAGCAGACTGATCTCTGGTAGGTTGTCTTTCGTGGGTACCACACTGGGGTCACCCTCCCCCTTCCACATCCTTCTGTCACGTCCACTCTCCACTCTTCCACTGCTGGCCAATATGCCTTTGGATAGTTTGGTGATCTCATATATAAGATAAGGAAAGTAGCTTTTCGTATGAGATTTGTGTGAGGATCAATGCAGTTACACACACACACACACACACACACACACACACACACACACAGGCACATCCTTTTCACATTAAATGAATGTGTCTAAGCACTCTCCCTGGGCCAGCGCCCCTGCACAGGGCTGTGGGTTCCTTGAGAGCAGGAACAGTGCTGCATAGCCCCTGGCACACAGAGCAGGCATGCCATGAACACATGCTAAATCAAAGAAGGAAACTTGCCTGTTGCCAGAGACATAGAGATGATGAAGACATGGCCCTGCCCTCAAATAGCTCCCCATCTAACACAGGGGAGCACTGAGGTAAATTTGTAAGGGCAATGGGGTGAGATAAGTGCTCATACTAATAGAGCCTTATGCATACCGGGTGATGGAGAGGATGGGGCCAGGCCCGAAGGGGTCAGAAAAGCCTGGAAGGAGAGCCTGGAAGAAAGAAAAGGAGGTGACCCCAGCACAGAAGACGGCTGGGGGAAGGCCATGCCAGGCAGAGGGAGACCTGGGAGCTGAGAAACGGTGTAGGGGTGCAGCTGGAATATGAGGGGCTTCAGGTCCCAAAGGTTTGTTTTTGAGGTGGAAGAGACTGGGATTTCCTTCACAGATAGATCATAAGCATCCCTTGGATTCCATTATTTGGCAAATTTTTTATTTCATAGACATAAGCCAATGTTTCCTTGGGAGCTGACCGATTGCAAATTCGTGAGGAAGACAAAGGATGTTGGAGTTCTCTTCCATCTCCTCTCATGGGTGAGTCGCCTCCCCCTTCCTTTGAAGCTGGCAGCAGTCCGGTTACTGCCACAGAAGAGAACGCAGAACCTTCTCTGAGTCTTGAAAAATAGCGAAATTGTTACTGGCAAGTGCCTCTTTGTAAAAGGGAAAAAATAGATCCCACACATTAACTCGGGAAGCTGGTGACGTCTCATAACTTATTTCAAACAGATTTGGACTGAATCGGAAACACACCAGGCTGGTGGGTGGAGCTCTAAATTTACACCTTCTTCTCATCATTAAGTTCGGGTAGATGTTTCATTAGCGTGAGGTGCTATGTAAATATGAAGTGCTGTCTGAGTAAATAGTCCTCCCTCCCCCCAATTAGGATATGCTCTGTGGTAAATAGTGGGGTTCTTAGAGACAGGAGTTTTATTTATAAATGACAGTATGCATCATACCTAAATTCTGGGAAGTGCTAAGTGATCCAGCCTTGAAGCCATCTAGTAGCTTCTATTCGTGCACAGGAGAGTCAAGCACGGCTGAAATCGTATGTGGCAAATTGCTCTGAGCTCTTGAGAGCACAGTATACACAGATGGTGTTCTGGCCAGATTTCCAGCTTCCCTTGGTTTGATAAATATCGATGGTCGAAGTCATGGTCTAATTAGGTCAGTTAACACTGTTTGTGGGTGGACAGAACTGTAGGAAGTCAGATCTGGAAGATACTCTGGCAGTTACACTGTGTAATTTACTTAGTGTATAATTGTGGAACCCGAGGCTCCAAGAGATGTGTCCAAGGCTACGTGGTGAGACGGAGCAGAGATGGGCTAGGAGCCAGGACTCAGGGACCTCCATCTAGGACCCCTTTCTTAGCAATGTTATTTATTGAAAAAATAATATATTATTAAAGGAGTTAAAAAAAAACCTTATAATCTCCTTACCTCAAGAGCTTTAAATAAATCAAATAAATTTAGATTTATTTAAATAAATCAGATTACTTAAATGTATTTAAATAAATTAAAAATTTGCAAGGGAATGCAGAAATATATATTTTTAATATTTCTGCATTTCCTTGAGAAATTTGAAATACATAGTTATAATCCTAATGGCATAAAATTCCATGCTCTCCTCTTAATTAATATAGTATTCAGATCGCGTCCCCTTATAGTTATGTGTTTTACGTAATTACTTTTATGACAGCTTACCAGAACTCTCGTTGATACCAAACATTCCCTTCATTTTGGGCACTTAGGTCGATTTAAAATTTTTAACTTTCACATGTAATGCTGGCATTAACATCGTTATGCAGTTGATTTTTCCAAGTTGAACTAGTCCCTTGCACCGTCCCCCAGGAAGGCATTCCCAGGTCTGAAAAGGGAAACCCAGCCCAGCACTGTGATTTTGTACTCTGGCCGAGGCAGGTTTCTAGGGAAAGCTTTGACATTGGCTAGGGGTAGCTCACCCTGGAATGTAATAAAAATAAATTCAGACCCCAGTGAGGATGCTGCAACCTTTAATATCTGGGGTGGGAAAGCCTTGCTCCCCTTGCTCAGGCTCTCTTTTGTAGAAGAAGGCTAGAAGCGGACCAAAGACCACCACCAGGGACTCTTTCTGGGTTTTTTAATTTTATTTTTATTTTATTTTAAGAGATTCCATGCCCATGGTGGAGCTCAAACTCATGACCCCGAGATAAAGAGTTGCAGGCTCTACCAACTGAGGCAGCCAGGCACCCCTCCTTTCTAGCTTCTTTAGCTCCTTTTTAGTTCTTGAACTTTGAGTTATCAGAGTAGCAATATAGCCCAATCCTTGTTTGGGGAAGCCTGGTGTGCCCACCGAATATGTGGGCTCTGTCAAGTCACTGCAGAGTGTCCTAATCTGGAGGAATTTGGGAAACCTGGGTGCCAAGGGCTGAAGAGAGGCTTTGGGGGTGGCTTTTTCATGATCTTCTCCCAGGTTGCAAGTTGAACCCCATATTATTTCAGCTCAGATTTGACATTTGCCAGCAGCCTTAACTAATCCCCTTCTAACTTTGCTTGACTCTTGCTCCTGCTGTTATAACACGGTACCAAGAGATTGCACACTAGTATCTGAGCCCCGCCCCAACCAAGTGAGATATTCTGGACTCTCGGTTGTCAGCAGGAGCTCACAAATAGTGAAGCCAGGCTTCACAGACACCATCCCACAAGCAAGGGCAGACCACGTTTCTAAGTTCAGAGAAAAATATCTCTTTAAATTTTCTACGCCCAGCTCACTGCTCCTGGCCACACAGAGGCATATTCTGGCTGTGGAAGGAGCTGTCCTAGGTAGCAAAGCCAAAATTGCCCTGGTCTGACTTCTGGTTCCCCTCCTCCTGAGGTCCCTGGCCATAGGACCTCTCGGGTCTTAGCAGAGAGGGCAAGCAGGTAGGAGCATCCTCAGTAGGGTTCAATGAACTATGTACTGCCCTTCTGGCTGGCTGGCACCTCATCCTGCTGCAGAGAACAAGGAGCATGTGCTTTTGCTGCCTTTGACTGAGGTGGGGAGACTGCAGCCTGAGTAGCACTGGGGGAAACAGTGGGACTCTTATTGACTCCTAATGAACTATTGCAGAGTAAGCCCCCTACTAATTAATGCACGTTAAATCTTCTCTATCTCCCCATTAAGCCAACTGGGCTTACTCTTGTTTATATCTTCTTTGATTGTAAGGTTCGCTTTCAACTTGATGGTCAGAGCTCAGGGTGGGGAGCCGTAGGGAGAGGAGAGAGAAGCCAGGCTGAGCAGAGTTGCCACTGAGGGCTCCTTGGATCCTGCAGGCTCGGGAGCTCCTGGGATAGAACAGCCCCAGGAGAGGAGGCAAGGCAAGATGCATGTAATTTCTTGATTAAAACAAGTTAAATGCCCACAATTTTGATATGTGATCAAATCATATTTGAAATACACTGGGCCAAATATATTTGTGATGAACTGCTGTGCAGATAATGGAAAATCATTTCAATAAAACTCTCATCCATACTAAGACCTTAATCAAGGGATAACCTATTTGACATTGGATCACAGAGAACTGTGTAATCTGCCCCTGCAGGAATAGATCTATTCCATCTGTGTGATTAGTGCATTAGGAAGCTCGGGTCATGCTGAAGTTAAAGTCCACCTTCTGGATTTCTCTGGCACCTTCCAGGGTCCTCGGGAGCAGTGGTTTTAGAGTGTGATTTTCATATTTTTATCAGTAATTTTTACAAAATTTGGTCCTCTGTTCATCAAAACTATGCCAGTTTTGAGGTCGGTACCCTAGAAAGTGGAGGCTACCTACCTCCCTATTCCTAGAAGTTCCCCGTGGTACTGTTCCTTAGAATGAATGGTTTCAACCTTGCACAGAGTTTTGCCGTGGAGGGCTTTGTCCTGAATCACTGCAGACTGCTGATTTTCCTTCGTGATGCTTTACCAATGGTAAATGTTCACTTTGCTATTTTATTATACATCTCTTATTCTACGCCCCTTGGTTTCCTCACGTGAAAGATGGGGATCATAGCAACTCTATTCTCCTTCCCAAAGAGGTCGGCAGCTCAAATGGGCAAAGGATGCCTGGAGAGGCTTGTGTACACCAAATAAACCGCCAGAAAGCTGCGATCTCTGGTATTATGGCATTCTTTCTGGAGGTCTTCTTTTTCTGACCAGGTTATATGGTTTTTGTGGACAGGAGCTATCTGTCTCCTCCCCCAAACTATTTCCTGGCACAAGCCAATGGTCAGCAGAGACTTCTTGACCGACTAGCTGGACAGAAGTGCAAGTGGGTTGTACAGATGGTTCTGGAGACCAGCCAGGGGTGCCTGCCTACCTTGTCAACAGGACGATAGGCTGCAGGCAGACTCAAACCAGTGGTGACCACTGACTTGACATTTTCAAAGTTCTAATTATTACATTCTGCTGAGAGAAATGGATAAATAGTTAAACTGTTAAAATGAGCCCCATAATCAGGTCAGTGGAATTGTAAAAGATATCTCTTTTGACATGTTCTGATTTCTTTTTTCCTCTCTCTTTACCCTCCTCCTAACATTTGTCCTTTCTTATAAAGAGACAAATCCCTGATTTGGCATATGCTGTAGCTTGGACAAATTGCATGAGAAGAGATCTCTTTTTGTTAGTTTGCTGGGAAGCTATCTTATTATGGGGACTGAAATGACTGGAGAGGCCCAAGCTCTTCTAATTAGGCAGAGAACAAAAAATATATGTCTATTAAAATATGCAAGTGGGCATTTTTCTTGCTTTTTGAGGTGGGTCTCTGCAAACATTTCAGGGGATTGCCCATTCGTGGATGGATGCTGATCTCAAGCATGCACTCTTTTGGGGTATTTGGGCACCTTTGGTGATTATTGAATTTTTTTTTTACCTTTATTGGTTTTTATGACAAAATGTTATGTGGTCTTTATAACAAAATCCAAAGTGTATAAAGTAAAATCATATTGTCTTCATTCTTCCTTGCCCCTCTCTTGGCTCCAGTATCTCCCTCCCATCCCAGAGGTGACGGCTATTAACTAGTGGTGTGGTGTCAAATTCCAGACTGTTTTATCTGTATGCTTAGTCAAACTCATATGCAGATACACAGATTTTATTTTACAAAAATGAGATAATAAAATTTTATTTTACAAAAATAAAAATAACATACTGTTCTGCAGCATTTTGCACCATGGACGTTTCTCAAGTCAGAAATATAGATCTATTTCATTATTTTTAATAGTTGCACTTATTCTGTTGTTTGATATAACCATAATCAAACCCTTTGGTGACGCACCAAGATTTCTTCATTTACTGGTGAACATTTAGGTCTCACCCCACTTCTGCGTCCAACACACGCACTTCCTTTTGCTGTTGCAGACCAGCCAGAGATGCCCACACGTGGCTGTGTGCATTGGGTGTCTCCTGCTCAGAGGTCACTTTTCTGATAGGGAGGAGGTGTTTCCTCCCTGTAAGTGGCTGGAAATCAAACTTGGGTCTTCATGTCTTGCTTCCTGTCCCCAAAGGACCAGAGCTCAGACTGCAAAATGGTTGGTATTTTTAAGGTCCATTGGTGCCCTGTTTCTCCATCCTCATTCACTCTCTTGTCCACCAGAGTCATCCTGACGTGGTCCCTGTGCCCCTTTGCCTTGGCCATCAAAAGGTGTTTTGGGCCATTAGCCCAAGTTGGTTGGAAGAGACTGCTTGTGGGGACAGGGCCCTGATGGGAGGTTTTCTTTGCCTTGGGGACTGGATAGGAAGGTTGGGTGTCCACTCCATGATCCCACAGCTGTAAGGCTGGAGGCTTGCAGGGCTGGCTGGGTGAGCATCCCCTTCCCCTCTCACCATCCCTGACATGCCAAGAACTTCCAGATGGGCTCTCAGTGGCCAGTGGATTGCTATTGAGAGCAGCCTTTACCCTTATCCCGAGGTTGGTCTCTGTCAGGCACAGGGTACTGAAGGGAGGGTGTGAGTGGCCCTGCACCATTCAGTCAGGGGGTGGAGGAAAAAAAACAGCTGTTATATCAGAAGACACTGTGATGGGGACCCCTGTTAGATAAGGCAGTGGTCAGAGAAAGCACATGTCAGCTGAGGGAAGAAGGCAAGGAGCCAGAGCAAAATGTGCTTAGCAAAGCCTGTTCCAGGAATGGTGACACAGGGCCTCGGGTGGGGAGATCCTTAGGCCAGGAAGAAGGAGCAGCTCTAGGAACTGCAGCAGGGCAGCAGTGGACAGTAAGTGAGGGGACAGCAGCAGGAGAGGAGCTGCAAAGGGGGCCGGACTCACCCTGGGGAGTGACAACATGCCCGCCTAGACTCTTGGGGCCCCAGTTGCACGTCCATGCCTTAACAGATTGTCAGGTATCGAACTTCTTCTAGGACAAAACTACCTCATTTGGGGGATCTTGGGGGTGGAGGCAGAAAAACTTACTTTTATTCACTCTGAGGCAAGAGTGCAGTGGGGAGACTGGCCAGAGTGCCATCAAGGGATGGCATTACCTCTGCTGTGGGGGCAGGGCAAGCAGTACAGTGCTGGGCCATGAAGGAGGGCACGGGGCCTTGCAGACACTGGGCTGGGGGTGGTTTCTGGCAGCGGGAGCACTGCATTGATGTGCAGAGGCTTGGAGCAGGGACAGGTGTGGGGAATAGCAGAGAGAGGCATTGGAGCAGAGACATGTGAAGGTGGAAGAGCAGGGAGCCTTGAAGGCTGAGACGTGCACTTGTTTCTGTAGGAATGGCGACGGGGCAAGCTGTTTTTTCTGAGCTGGTTTGGGAGGCAGTAGAGGCCTTCGCCTTGTTCGTGTGTGCTTGTGGCCGTATTGCTTGGTAGCTTATTTCACTCCATCAGGATTGAGAGGGGTGGCAGTCTAGCCAGGACCCTAGAGCTGCAAACAGTCAGGCCTGGGAGGTCTCCAGCTTCATTGCTTAGCCAGGGCAGGCCCTTGCAGAGTGGAGGCTTGGTAGGGACTGCCAAAGGGGAGCCTCCTGGCCAAGGCCACCCAGAGGACCTGGGGTGGGAGGGATGCTCTGTAAAGCCTCCAGCACGACCCTTGCTGTAGCCAGAGAAACGATTCTCAGGGCAAAGAGGTGGAAGCAAAAAGAACTGGCAATCTGATCCATGTTCTGTATTGGGCGCGTTATCGTCCCAGGTCTCACAGGAAGGGAGTAGATATTTGGATCCTGGGAAGTCTGCCCCATTGCACCCACTGGTTGAGACACATGCACTTCCTCTCCCAAACCTTCACTTCCTTAGAACTACAAGTGGCCTCAAAGTGTCTGGTGACAGGAAGTAGCCACCCCTCACACGTGGTAGGCCACATGGCGGCATAGTGGGGAAGGCACAGGTAGAAAGGTAGACCAAATCCTAGTCTGGATTCTGATACCAGGATTCCAACTCTGTGTGGCCTTGGAAAAGTAACTAGAGCTATCTGGGACTCATTTCCTCAGCTGTAAAACAGTGGCCACAATCCACAGGCTTGCCATGCTGATAAAAGTTGATGGGCACACAGTAAGAAATTCAATAAGTGTCAGTTCTCCTTTCCCTCTGGAATTCCTTCCCCTATTTTATCCTTCCAAATGAAATTTTTAAAATAGGCATGTCCTCCCAGTAGACTCAGTGAAACTCAATAAATCCTAGAGTAAGGTACCAAGAGGGGTTGCAGAATATGTTTCCCCAGAGAGCTTTAACAATGCGGCAATCTGGAGTGGCTTGGGGTCAGGTTCAAGGTTGATGGTGAGGCCCTTCCACCTGAGGGTAAGTCCTCACACCTGACCCTTGTGCCCCAGGGCAGCATGGTGGCCAGCGAGGTTGAGTGCCAGGAGACTGCTCCCAAGTTCAGCTTCTCGTCTTTGAATTCCCTGGGGTCCTGATTCCGAAGAGCAGAAAAGGCTAAGCGTGCGAGGGTTCCCCCTCCTTTAATTTTAGCAGCAGCGGACGACTTCATGCTGACACAGATTGGAGCGGTTGCCATGGGGACCAGAATCTGTGCCCAGCTTCACTCTGGAGCTGGGAAGGCAGAGTGGGGCTTCTCCAGGGAAGGTGGAGGGTTTCTACTTTACAGAGGCGGCTGGAGGGAAACAGAGCCACGAGCCTCTTCCTTGGCTGTTTTAGCCGCTTCAGCCAAAGGTGACCCAAGGGGGACTGAGTGTGGAAGGTCACCACCTCCTGGAGATTCCCCGCTCTGTGCCTTGGGGCCCTGCCTACTGCACTGGGAAGCATGGGACCCTCACCCATCGCCCAGAGCCACCTAGCTTCCTCCCACACTCTCCTCCTGGAGTTTGGTGAGGAAGAAGATGAACTGCCCATAGGGGTCCATGGTCCTTTATGCAGAATGCTTGGGACCAGTTGTGTTTTGGAATTTAGAGTTTTGGGCATTTCGAAAGGGGATATGGCGTGTACGTGTGTACTGTGTGACACCGTCAGTGGGATTCCAGGCAGTACCTCGTAATCAAACTCGTGGATGTTTCTGGGGCAAATCACAAGAACGTGCACACACATAAAGATTATAAATAACCTCCTGTGGGTTCTGGGCAGATCTCACTGCCAGAAATTACGAAAAAGCTTCTGGCATTTCAAGCTTTTTGGATTTGGGAGTTGTGGATAAGGGGTTGTATTTCACCGCTATTTCTACTTTGTTGGCAGTGTTGCATTTGTCCTCTTGTTTTATTCTCTTGCAACCCTGGGCGTTACTACATCCCTTTAACAGATGGTAGAAGTGGATCTCGGGATAAGGGGCTTCGAGGATGACAGCAAGCAGGTGCTGGTGCCGGGGCTCAAACCCAGGATGCGTTTAAGTCCAAATTCCAGTTTCTTTCAATGACACCAGGTTTTATGGAATTTGGAAAAGAAGTGGTTTGCTTCCAAATGAGAATAATGGTGATGATGACACCAAGGATCCTGGAATGACCGTTGCTGGAGCACTGAGGACTAGCTGGGTGTTGTGCTAAGTGCTTCCGTGTGAAGCCCTCAAGCAGCCTCACTACTACCCAACACGGTGATCAGGCCCACATCACACATGATGATGCAGTGCATGCAGATGAGTGACTTGCCTAAGGTACACAGCTGGTACGTGGCAGGGCTGGGACATGAACTGGGGCCTGGGTGATGCCAGAGCCCCTGGGCCTAACCCCCACCTTGTGTTGACTGCCAGAGGCTAATGATTTTTGAGAAAAGATCATGTCTTACAATCTAGCAGAAATTTCTGGTCACCATGAGGGGCATGTGTCGTTGCTCTGCATGGGCCCCGTGTCTGCTCTGGCCGGACTTACAGAAGTAGCCGAGCCTGGACTCAAGGTTTTGGGAAAGCACAGTGCTATGGACTGAATTGTGCCTATCCTCCTGCCCCCAAAATCTGTATGTCAAAGCCCTAACCTCCGCTATAATTGTATTTGGAGATAGAGCTTTCGGGAGGTCATTAGGATTAGATGAATTCATGAAGGTAATTTTCCCGTGGTGGGGGTGGTGCCCACAGAGAAGAGGTCATGTGAGCCCACACTGAGATGCAGGCTGCCTACAAGCCAGGAGAAGAGGCTTCAGAATGAAAACTTCCTTCCCAGCACTCTGACCTGGGACTTCCAGCCTCCAGGACTGAGGGGTGAATGTCTGTTTAAGTCACCCAGTCTGTGGCACTTTGTCACACAGCCTGAGCTAAGACACACAGACATGGTTTCCCATCCTGAGCTCTCCCTCTGCATCCATGCTGGGCTGTGGTTTTTAAGCCAGCCAGGCTATGAGCTTTTGTTATAGCAGCCTGAGCAGACTAAGACAACCCGAATTCCTTTCCCCCAAACCTGTGTGTAAGCACTTCTCCTGAGACCCAGGTGAAGATATCCCCCAACAGGAATGCTCCTGCTTCTGAGCTCTTGTCCATTTGTGTTGTGTTAAAAAGAACACTGGCATAATCGCCAAAAGTGGAAGTAACCCACATGTCCATCAACAATGAATGGATAAACAGAATGTGTTCTATCCATACTATGGACTGTTATTCAGCCTTAAAAAGGAGGACGCTCTGGCATAGGCCACAGCATGGGTGATCCTCGAAGACATTATGCTGGGTGAAACAAACCAGTCACAAAGGACAAATGCTGTTTGACCCCACTTTATATGAGGTACCTAGAGCAGTCAAATTCATAGAGAAAGTAGAGTGTTGGCTGGCAGGGGCTGGAGGGGAGGGGGAATGGAGAATGGTTTTCTAATGGTACAGAGTTTCAGTGTTGGAAGATGAAAAAGTTCTGGAGATGGATGATGGTTGCACAACAGTGCGAATGTTCTTACTGCCACTGAAACTACCCCGAAATGGTTAAAATGATTTATGTATATATTGTTGCCACAATAAAAAACACTTACCAAGCTTGGGAAACCTTGTAGGCCTAAAATTCAGGCTATTAAAATGGATGGAATTAATTTAGCTCAACAAACAAAACCAGCAAAAAGAACCCTGGGCTTAGGATCAAACTCTTGGTCTGGTTCTTTCTAGCTATCTGGCCTGTGCATACCCCCACCTCTTTGGGCCTGAAGGAACATAGTGGTTCTACAGAAAGAGTGCCTGTTGAATATTATGGTGTACACATGCCCGTTCAGTGATGCAGCAATATACATTGAGCACCCAGTGTGTGCCAGGCACTGTTCTTGGCCTCCAGGATGCCTCAGTGGACAAACACAGGCAATGATGCTGCCCTCCTGCCTCTTGGAGCTTACACTCTAGTGGAAGGAGAGGGACAACAAACAGTGGATAAGAACCTACATGGTGTGTTAGAAGGTAGTAGACGCTAAGGAATGTGGAGCAAGGGAGCTGTGCTAGGAGCATGTGTGTGTATGTGGAGGAACTGAATGTTTTTGTCCCCCCAAATTTGTATGTTGAAGTCCTAACCCCAAGGTGGTGGTATTAGGAGGTGATTTGGTTGTGAGTCTAGAGCCCCCCCATTAATGGGCTTTGTGCCTTTATAAAGGAGACCCCAGAGAGTTCTCTGGCCCCTTCCACTGTGTGAGGACATGGTGAGAAGACTATGAACTAGGAAGGGGTCCTTACCAGACACGGGATCTGCCAACACCTCGATCTTGGACTTGATAGACTCCAGGACTGTGAGAAATGCTTTTCTGTCGTGTATAAGCCACCTGGTCTCTGGTATTTTGTTACAGCAGGCCGAGTGGACTAGGACAAAGGGGTTTATTTGATAGAATGGTCAGCATGGGCCTCACAAGAAGGTGATATTTAGATTTGGTGGTGGGGTGTTTTCCAACATGGCAGCTACTGGCCACGTGTGGCTATTTGAGCACTGGAAATGAGGCTGGTCCAAACTGAGGCATACTGTGAGTGTAAAATACACATCAGATTTCAGAGACAGATTGAAAGACAAAACATGTAAAATCGCTCAGGAATAACTTTTTATTGGTTACATGTTGAAATGATAATTGGATACATTTGGTTAAATATAATATTAAAATTAGGGATGCCTGGGTGGCTCAGTCAGTTAAGTGGCTGCTCAGGTCATGATCCCAGGGTTCTGGGACCGAGCCCCACGTCGTTGAGCTCCCTGCTCAGCGGGGAGTCTGCTTCTCCCTCACCTTCTACTCCTCCTCGCCCTGCTCATTCTCTTTCAAATAAATAAAATCTTAAAAAAATTAAATTAATTTAACTTTCTTGGGGCGCCCGATTGGCTCAGTTAAACATCCGACTCTTGATTTCATCTCAGGTCATGACCTCAGGGTCATGGGATCAAGCCTCATGTTGGGCTCCACACTCAGCAGAGTCTGCTTGTCTTTCTCCCTCTGCTCCTCTCCCCCACTCTCTCTCTCTCAAATAAATAAATAAATAAACTAACTAAAATCTTTAAAAAAATAAAATTTAACTTTTTAAAGAAATTTTTTATTGTGCCTACTAGAAAGTTTAAATTTATGTATGTGAAATATAAATTTCAACAATATATGTGAAAAAGCACTTACAGAGATGGCTGATATTTGTGGCTGGCATTATATTTTAGTGGATGGTGCTTTTCTAGGTGTAGGTTGCTAAGCTGGGTGCAGACCTGGTGTGGTCAGGGATAGCAAGAAGGCCAGTGTAGGAGGATGCAGTGAGGGAGGGCAGGGGTGGGACAGAGACTCAGGATTTTGAACAGAGACGTAACCTTGGGGTTGATGATGTCCTGCCTTCGTCAGCTTGAGCTGCCATAACAGACGAAGTGACTTACACAATAGAAATTTGTTTTCTTGTGGTTCTGTAGGTAGAAGTCCAAGACTACAGTAGTAGCAGATTTAGTTTCTTCTGAGGCCCATCCTTGGCTTGCAGATGGTCTCCTTCTTGCTGTGTCCTTGCATGGCCTTTGCTGTGTGCATGTATCCCTGGTGTCTCTTCTAAGGACACCAGTCGTACTGGATTAGGGCCCACCCTTATCACCTGATTTAACCTTAATTACCTGTTAAAGGCCCTATCTCCAAATACAGTCATATTGGGGGTTAGGCCTTTGATAAATTTTGGTGGGGGAGACACAGTTCAGTCCATAACACAGCCTTAATAGCCATGTTTTTTTCTACCCTGCTAGCATGAGGAAAGGTTGCTTTTGGGTAGGACTCTTCCTCACTCTTCTTCCTGTCCTCAGCTTGGGGACAAGGTCAGCAGTGTGTGGCCCCAAACTCGTAGCTGCAGCTGTAGGCCTTGGACATCGCCCCCAGAAAGTTCTAGGAAGTTCTCCGTGGTCTTCCTGAGACCTCCAGTATGCTGGCCTTCAAAGTCTGAGACCCCATCTAACCCTCTCAGCCAGCCTGAGGATGGACCATGATGCCTCACACTTTCCAGGTGATGCTTGAAGAAATGCAGTGATGCACCTAGGGTCACACAGGGAGAAGAGGCCACCCTGAGGCCCATCAGACCCTGAGCCTCTATTCTGACCACTGTATGGTGCTGCTTAGGGTTCCCAACAGCTTGACACCACTTTCCGGTTGTTGAAGGAACAACTGAGTCAGACTATTACTTGTAAAGGACTGGACTTCTTGTCCCTCTGGCCTGGGAGTCAAGGTTGCAAGGGGTAAGTAGACAGTCTTCTGCCCATCCATTTGTGGGCAGTGATCACCTGTGCTGACCGAAGCCCTGGGTCCTGCTGGACTGTGCTGAACCCTTTCTAACTACCCGCTCTGGCTCTCCCTGGGTGCTTGCCCTTCTCTCGGGGCACCTGACTGTCATTATTGTGTTTTAGCTTCAATTTATAGCTTAGAATTGAATCTCAGAGAGGCGAAGGAGCAGGTCACATGGCTAGCAAGGCTCATCCAGGCGCTGGTCTAACCCCAGCCTGTGTGCTCTCTCCAGTGTCCTATGGGGATGGTGTAGAGGTCAGGCCAGTGACCTGACAGTCAGGACGTATGGGTTCAAGTCACTTTCTACAAAAAAATTAAACATTTAAAAATTTTTTGGTAAAATACAAATAACATAAAATTTGCCGTCTGAATCATTTTTAAGTGTGCAGCTCAGTGGTGTTAAGTAGATTTGTATCGCTGTGCAGCCATCAGCACCATCCATCTCCAGAACTCTTTCATCTTGCAAAACTGAAACTCTGTCCCCATGAACACTAACTCTCCATTTCCTCTTCCCCAGCCCCTGGTAAGCCCCGTTCTACTCTGTGTCTCCATGAATCTGATTACTCCAGGTACTGCATTAAGTGGAATCACGTAGTACTTGTCTTCTTGTAACTGGCTTCTTTCACTCACGTTCATCTACGTTATAGCACGTGTCAGAATGACCTTCCTTTTTAAGACTGAATAATAATCCACTGCATGGATATACAGCATTTTGTGTGCCCATCTGTCTGACAAGGGATAGGTGGGTTGCTTACATTTGGTTATTGTGAACAGCGCTGCTATGAACATGGGTGTGCAAACATCTCTTGGATGTCAGTCACTTTGTTAACTGGCATGCTGGGAACAACAACACCTGTTCTAGCTACCTCCCAGGATTTTGGTAAGGATAAAGCCATGGAGGTGTAATGTGTGTGCGACGCCTTGTGAGGTGTGAGGCACTGTCTAATGTGGGGGCGGGGTCATTGTAGTCCTTCCTGTCCTCAACCTTGACTGGGAAGAGTTAGCTTTCACCAAGGAGAAACAAACGAGGAATATTTTCTTAATCCCAACCTGGGGAGGGATTTCATTCCGCAGAAGAAACTGACCTAGACCTGAGTTAAAAGGGCTGGCCTAGAGCACAGCTTCAAGGCCAAGTTCTTTGTCTCTGTCCATTCTCTATTTACTTCCTGAGTAGGGTCAAGCAAGGAGAACTTGGCTAGAAATTTCTAATCAAGGGACCCATGGATGGTAGACAGACCCACCATTTTCTTCCCAGAGCTCAAGCCTTAGCCGACTTCTCTCACTTCCATTCCCAGACATGATGGGCCATCTTGTGGGCAAATGCTTTTGCATGGCTGGGGCAGCATTGAAGTGGCCCTCCCCTCCCCTCTCTGTCTTGCTTCAGCTTCCTGGAATGGGACCACTGGCCACATCCTGTAGACCATTTGGAACCTCTCCTGTTCCCAGGCTCTGTTGTGAGTCCAGGGCTGGCCTGCTGCCCTGCAGGAGCGCTATTGTGGTTTCCATTCAACCTCCAGTGGTCTTTCCCCAGCCCTCTGTCACCTGTCCTCCCTCATCCCGGGTCTCAGCACGGTTTGTTCTCATCCTGCTCCCAGAAGACCATTGCCTACAGATGCTTTGGTGGTTAAACATCATTCAGGAGCAGTTCCTTATCTCCTTGCTGGGGACTGGCATGCAGCTTCTACTTGACAAGTTCTCCTTGGTGGCCAGGGGCCTGAAGTAGGCTCACCCCTTGTAACACATATCACTTTACCCTACTTCTGCCTATGTCCCACACTGGACTGTGAGCTTCTTGGGGCAAGCATGGTGTCCCCAGTGCCTAGCATTGCTCTGGCAAATAGTGAGAGCTCAGAGAATGTTTGCTGATGGAATGTAGGGCTCTCCTGCTAGGCCATACTCTCCAGGATGGGGCTTATGATTCAATAATCACCTGCATGTCTTTCTCCATCTCCCACATCTGGCAGAGTGCCTGACACAAAGCCAGGACCCAGGAAATGATTGATTGAATAAATGAATGAATCATGATTCAAGAAGCTCCATCAGCTCAGGGCAGGGCTGGGCAGTACCGCTGGGTGGATCTTGCTGTCACGTCATCAGTGTCACTAGACTCAACAGTTCCTCTGCTGTATGTGACTGTGGGCCATGGGGCCGTGTGGGTGCTGCCAAGGTGGGGGGACTTGAAGTGGGAGAAAGGCCATAGGAGGCACAGGGACCACCTCAAGCAAGCAAGGCTTCTGTTTGGCTCCTGACTTTCTGCTCCTACTGGAGCTGACACAGAGCACACTTGTTGCTGTGGCTATGTGGGTATCTCAGGGGTAGGATATTTGAAAAACTATCCAGGCTCCTGTTGTCCCAAAAATAGGCAAATCTGCTTTTTGGAAGAGTCCTACCTTCCTGCTCAAATGTCTTTGGCAACTAAAAGTCTATAATTCCTAACCTCCCGTGATGTCATCTATATCTGTGTTTCAACAATTTCTCTCTAACTCTCTTCTTCAAACTAGCCAAACAGACCGCTGTGTGTCTTCTGTGTATCTGGCTTGTTTTCTGGTGGTATTCTGGAATCTACTGCCTGGACTCCTGGCCTAGGGAATGGTCAATAGAGTCCTGAGTCACCCGCCTCAGAGCAGCTCACTGGTGGCCACCCAGATCGCACAGTTCCCCTCAGGGCCGTTAGCTTTACTCTGGAGCTTTAGTTATTCTGGAACTCCCTGCTCCACGCTGGTCCTTTTCCGTCTGCCAGAGGCCAGCAGGACAGCCTCTTGGCAAGGGTTTCTACTTCTTAATCTATTTTCACAGCCTGTGATTGAACTATGTGCAATGCCAGCATCAGACTTTAGTAGCATCTTTTAATTCTCTATTATTGATGAAAATTTTTGGTCTGGAAAGAAAAACTGGTTCGAGGATTGATTTTCATCAGTTTAATTCATCTTCGGTATTGATCGGTGCATACGTTAGAGTGAAAGACTAAATCTGGGCTGTTTCAGGTGAGCAGGAAATGTTATCACAGAGTGTGTAAGTTTGGGGTGCACTTACAGGATCACTGTCACCATAGGGCACCTCTGAAACTGTTCTCCATGTACTGGTGTACCCCCACCCCCGTGTTTGTGACGTCTTTGTAGGTAGGCTACCATCTCTGAGTTACCCTTCCAATCCCCCCCCAGACCCAGTAGAGTAGCTGATACATAGTTGGCTCTCAGCCAACATTTGTTAAGCACGTTTGTTTAAGCACAGCCTCCAGAGTTCATAACAATCCTTAATTATTATTCATCAGAAGGGAATCCCGATACTCAAATCGTGCACGTATGTATAAATTCCAGAGGGACTAGGATTCTGGGAAATGTACTGGATACTAATCATACAAGATGACGAATGATTGATTACTCTTCTCAGGAAAATACAGATAGAACCCTAATTTTGGAATATGCTAATCACAGTTTCCTTCAGCTTATGGCGACAACTTTAGCAGACAGCTCCTGGCACCATCTAAATATTCTGACTTCTGATCACCAGCGTCCTCCCACCCCCACCCTGACCCCACATGTTGTTGCCCAGTGGGTGTGTCCCACTCTCCCTCTGCCCAGAGTCCCAGGGCAAGGGTTGGAGGAGTACAGAGTTTCTTCCTTCTTCTTCCACTCGACATGAGACCTAGGGACAGAAACTCTGATTTGACTCTTGGCCCCATCAGTGCAGGACCCACCTTGGGCAAGCCTCAGAACCTCTCTCTGGGCCTCCAGGCCCCCTGGTGGAATGTGGCTATTGTGAGTTGTCCTTGAGCCTCTCTAGTGGGGTCTCTAGAATGCAAAGAGGTTGGGTAGGTGAAAGGACTGTGTTGGTTGTAAAGGTGATTTATTGTCCCTGATGTCCGTTGGCTGGATGTTACAGATTTATGTGGGGGAAGAGTCACCACAGAGAGTTCACTGCTTCTGGGGAAACATTCTGGGTTCAAACAAATAATTCACAAACTGGCTTTCAGACGCACTGTGTTAAAAAAAACTGAGTGCTTTCTCTGTCTTCGTAATGTGTTTTTAATCTTACTCTTCTACTGCATTGTAAGGTTTTCAGAGGGAGGGAACAGAAGCTATGTCTAGTCTGATTTTCTTGGCATAGTGCATATATTCAGTAGACACTTAATATTAGGAAAGGAACTGTGAATGAATGCCCTGTGATGTTAACAGAGAGGCGTGTACGTGGACTACTGCCCGCTGGAGAGAGGGTGCTGGGCCACCTTACACTTCCTTCTTCAGTCCCAGCCCGACCTCGAGCCTTGTATTAGTCAGCTAGAGCATTTTAAACAAAGTACCACAGATTGGTTGGCTTCAATGACAAAAGCCTATTTTCTCACAGTTTTGGAGTCTAGAATTCCAAGATCAAGGTCGTTTCTCCTGAGGCCTCTCTCTCTTTGACTTGTAGATGGGGCTCACTGTGTCCTCACACAGCCTTCCCTCTGTGTGTCTGTGTCCTAATGTCCCTTTCTTATGAGGACACCAGTCATATTGGATCAGGGCCCATCCTAGTGACCTCATTTTAACTTAATTACCTCTTTAAAGGCTTTGTCTCCAAATACAGTTACATTCTGAGGCACTGGGGGTTAGGACTTCAACTTAAATTTTGGGGGTGGGGACATAATTTAGCCCATAACAGGACTTATCCTTGTCTTTATTAATTTCTGTACCTCTGTGGCCCTAACTGCTGAACCATGAATGCATGCCTAGAAAGCAGCTGGACCTACCCTCTGAAAACTTGCACCTCTCTCTGTATTGGCCCAGTTAGGGCCGAGGTATGAGAACGTGGACATGGTTTCCACAACAAACTTCTGCTTTTGCCATGACCCTGTTCCAGTGTACGGGTGAACTTGCCAGGAAGAGATGCTCACCCAAGCATGTCACCAAACCCTTAGTGCTTTGCTCCTGACCACAGCCATGCCTCTGTGTGCTAGTGACTACTGAGCTTCTTGGGATGGCACCCCAATGGTGGGTCGATTCATTCCTTCAATTTTTAGACGACCTTGTTCTCCAGATGCTCAGTCTAGTGGGTTCAGCAGGACGAATGAGAGGCAATGGGCAGAAAGGCAGACGGCTTTCGTCTTGGTTCTTGGTTTGCCACGAACCTGGGAGATCTTAAGCAAGCCACTTAATTACTGATTGCCAATTCATGAAATGGGGTACTCTTTCTTCCTTGTCCACTATGCAAGGATGTTATGGGGAACAAATAGAATCGTGTATGAATATGTTTTGTAAACTGGAAAGTGCTAAATAAATGTGAGGAGTCCCTATATTCACATTTTTATCCTGTTTGAATTCCTGTTGTTTCTTCCCTTTGCGGTCTACTGGTGGGGTGCTGCCGTGTTTTGGGGTGGGAGTAGCTGTGTCACTAGCCTGATCACTCTACCTGTTTTGTTTTTGTTTTTACCACTGTCACTACCAGCACCCCAACTTGCCCCTTTCTGATCCTCTCACCCCGCCCAGAAATAGATCCTAAATCCTCAGGGTTATTGATTATACTTAACTGAAATCTAACAAACCCATTCTTTAGAATCATTGAGGAAATATGTTCTCTCCCCATCTTGGAAATTCATGGAGCACACTGAGGTGTTAAAGTTTTGGGAGTTTCTATAGTAAAGAACCCAAAGACTACCCGCTCGCCTTTATTTTGTTTGCTTATTGATACTTTCTGGAATGGTGTTTGGGAAATGTCAATGAGCTGATGGCACCTTAGCAGGACTTGCCTTTACATTCAGGTTTAGGGCCAGCGAAGGTGGTGATTGGGATTTGGGGCTCTGGCTCGTACATGTATCCATCAAGGGAGTCATCAGCAGAAGTGAGGAGAAAGAATTATAAATTCAGCCATCCAACCGGAGCCCTGTGTGACCCTGAGTTTCTGTCTGTCAACACCAGCTCCAGACAGGGCTCTGGGGAGGGCCTTGCTGGAGAGATTCTGCAGGTGGAGTCTGGGACAGATGGAAGAGTCGGCTTCCTCCAATGGGAGTTGGGGCTCATGGGGCTTGCTTATATTGCTTCAGACAATGAAGGAGCCCCGGGGCACCTGTCAAGACTGAGGGGCTGAGCAGCGTCCTTCCAAATGTAGATTTCTCAACCAGGTCTTTCAGGAGAGAAGAACAAGCTTACCTCATGAAAGACAGTGGGGCCTCTACTCTTTATCCCATTAAGGAGGAACCCTTCAGCCATTCTTGTTTTCAAGGTGCCACAGTTGGTGGCAAAGACTGTGAAGTTAATGGGACAACCACTCCACTACAGAAAGTAGCCAGTGGCAGAGACTGTGGCGTTGGTTTCAGACCTGCTGATGGAGGAGAAGAGGAGACTAACACAAAAAACCAGTGAATGCTCTTTGAAGTTAGCCAAAGTTAGGGACACCAAGTTTAGGTTAAACATGGAGCAGTAGGTTAGCTGCTCCATTGAAAAGTGGCAGCCTGGGATGGGGTGGCAGATGAGAGATAATAGGCATGGAAAAGAATGAGGGTAAAAGTAGGAGTAACTGCCTAGCAGATGCTTTTTGAAGGAAAAAATCAATTATTACCAGTGTAGTGGGCAGCCAGGGATCCAGTGTACATAACTGTACTGCTTGCTGGCCCATGAATGTGTGTTTGTGTCTGTGTGGGGGTGGGGGTGACAAAGGGAGAAGGGTTTCACATTAGCGGGTGTGGGTTGTTTGCTGATGGAGCCCATGTAGGTGTCAGCACCACAAGCACCCAGCTGGGTTGGGGCTCAGCCCATATTCCTGTAGGATTTCTCCCAACTTACTTGCTAGGAATGGGAAGCTGTTCTGTGGTCCTTCTCTGGGGGATAGGCATGGTGGGTGTCTGTGTTCAGACAAGAAGCCCATGCTGCCGCATGTCCACCCATATGGGTGGGACCCTGGCCCAGCCACTAAGTGAGGGCTGCTGGAAGCAGTCAGCTCCCTGCAGAGGCTACTGGAGAGAGAGGGGAAGAAAGTGCTGTGCAGGCAGGGAGCAGACAGGGAAAAGAAAGAAGACTTTCAGCAGATGGAAAGGCAAAGAGGCAAGAAACCATGGGAAATGTCACAGGAAGTGCCAACATCGTAAGCATCAACGTCAGGCCACTAATGGCATTTGGGCAGAACCGTTCATTGCAGGGACGTTGTTCCCTGAGGAATGTATAGCCCACCCAGCCCACACCCACTGTATGCCAGGAATGCCCCTCACCCGGTCAGCAGGACAACTAAGGCCACCCTGCTCAGCTTCCAATGCCCCCCATCCTGCCTCTGGGTGAGAATGGTCACCAAGATCCCTGTTATCACCAACAGTTTGATCTGATGGAGCTGTAAGTGCCTGTCCAGGCAGAGCAGAGGACAACCACAAAGGCCACAAAGAGAAGATGTGCTAGAAGGAGCTGTTCAAGTTGTGACATTTCTTCCAAATAAACAAGCTGCTGTTGAGTCAGCCACTGACACAGACCCTGGAGGCTCGAGGAGGAGTAAAACCTGACTCTGGGGCTTCAAGAGCTCAGGGTTCCACAGGGGAGACAGACAAATGGCAGACATATGACACCCACTCAAAATACAGGATTAGAGGTGTCGTAATATATCCATTAACATAGGCATAGCTTCAATAACAAATAGACCTACAGGCCTGGTGACTTAACCCCATAGAAGTTCATTTTGTGCCCATGGAGTGGTTGGAGGTGAATACTCCTACTTGGTCGGTGGTCCTCCTCCATAACCCAAGCTTGCTCCATCTCTGCCATCATTGTCACCTGCATCCAGGTGGCATATGGACAGGCACATCCACTTAAGTCTTGTCTTGGAAATGATGTATACCACTTCGACTCGTATTCTCTAGATCTAGCCATGTGGCCACATCTGCCTACAAGGAAAGTTGGGGATTGGGGTCCAGGAATAAGAGGAAACTGAATGTTGGCAAACTACAGGCCGTCTCTACCCCAATAAGTACAGGCCAGGGGGCAAGGCAGCCCAGGGGAGGGTGGTTTTCTCACCTTGGGAAACTTTACCTTTAAAGAATCATCTCTTGTTGCTTGGTTCATATCTAAGATGAATAATCCTTCACTACATGGGACATTGGAAATGTTTATAATCATGTAATGTTCATACTAAAAGGGACCTCAGGGATCATTCAGCTCAACTCTTTGGATTTTAGAAGGGGACACTCAGAGAGAAAATGACTTAGTCAACATCACCCTGGTCGGGGAGTTCTGCCCAGGTCACCACAGTGGCTGGTCCGTGTGTCCAGCAGAGTTTGAGGGAATCCAGTGAAGGATGCAAGTTCGAATCACATGGCAAGTTTATTCCAGAATTTCAGACAACCATTTCAGGCTCTGGCCCTTGCCTCTGCTAGGAGAGTCAGAGCCATGTACTCCTCAGCCAAACGACTTGGGTGCCTGCATCATCCTTCCCACACAGACAGCTGCTTCTCCTGTCCCCTCCAGCCTCCGTCAGCACCCTAGCCATCCATGGCTCACATGAGCTGTCTCTTCCACTAGAAGAGGCAGCACCATGCAGCTCTGTCCCCGCATTCATCCTGGCCTGGAGTCTTGTCCTTTCTTTGTGACTTTCACATGCACCTGTGCAGCCCTATCCTGCTCCACTGATACAGAGCTCCAAACAGCAGGAGGTAAGATGCGGGAACTCTTGGCTTCTGCCTCTGGGAGCAGAGGGTCTAAGGGGAAGGGGCCTACAGGTAAGAGGCAATGGCAGAACAGAGTGACCAGGCTTAGACAAGAAGCAGGCTCAATGGGGCCTAGAGGAGAACAATTTAATTCCATGTGGGGTTCCTTCCCTGGGCTCCGAGGGACTGCTGTGTGCTGATAGCTGTGGCTGAGGGGTGCCTCTCATGCTTTCCGCTAGCGCTTTGGGAGTGGGGAAGGCGAGGTCAGGATCTGAAGACCTGGATGCATGTCCTAGGTGAGCCTTGCCGAGCCCTAGCTTCCTCCTCTGGAAAATGGCCACAATGATTATAATACTTTGTTTTAAAAATTTTAAGAGTTGGATATCTTTAAAAAAAAATTAAATTGTAGTAAAATACACAGGACATGAAATTTACCATCTCAAGCATTTTTAAGTGTACATTCAGTAGTGTTTCATATAGTCACATAGTTGTGCAACATCTCCAGGAGCGTTTTCATCCTGCAAAACAGAATGCTGTACCTATTAAATGACAGTTCCCTATTCCTTTCTCCCCCCGCCCCTGCCCCTGCCACCAGTAACTACGATTCCACTTTCTGTCTCTATGAGTTTGACTACTTTAGACGCCTCATGTAAGTGGAAGCATGCAGTATTTGTCTTTTTGTGACTGGCTTATATCACTTCATGTCCTCAAGGCCCATCCATCTTATAGCCTGTATCTGGATCACTTTTTTCCTTAGAGAGAGAGAGAGAGGGAGAGAGAGAAGGGGCAGAGGTAGAGGGAGAGAGAATACCAAGCAAGCTCCATGCCCAGCGTAGAGCCCAACATGGGGCTCGAGATTACGACCCAAGCCAAAATCAAGAGTCAGAGGCCCATCCGACTGAGCCACGTAGGCAACCCTGGATTTTCACCTTTTTAAAGACTGATTAACAATTGTACCTCAATTTTTGCGCGTGTGAGGATCAAAGGGTAATATATGAGACAATGATGTGTAAACTCTAAAGTGCTGTGCCCATGCTTCTGAAGAAAAGCTCTTCACAGAAGTGGCCTCATTAGCTGGTAGAGGAGATGATGGGACAGGGGGTTGACTTGAGCTGGGCCCAGGGAGTAGCAAGGAACAGAAAGAGGAGGTGCTGATGGCCGCACTTTGAACACCATGGTCTCAGCTGGTGACTGTGAGACAGCCCAGACTGTCATCCCTACTAGATAGAAGTGGAAACCAAGGCTTAGAAAGTTTAAGCTGTGTTCCCAACGTTACAGAGTCAGTCAGTAGTAGAACTGTGACTAGAACAGAATGCTTCTATCATTGCACAGTCCAATACTCTGTGGATTCTCTGCAAAAACAAGAAGAGTCTTTGTTTATACAGGACAAAAATGTCCTGCATTTCCGAGGAAAGAAAAGGTGGGAAACAAAGGTACTAAGCAGAGGAAAAAGGAGGCTGAAAATAGGCCGTGTAGAACAGATAGTTACTAAGGCCAGCTGAAGGACAGGGATCAGGGACAGAAGGCTGTCCAAGATGCTAGGATGTGTCTGTCATGAGCAGAAGGTGAGGAGCAGAGGGAGTTGTTTTGTAGACAAGAATGGCTACTGACTGCTGAAGAATCCACTGGTAGGACACCCTGGAGAGAAATTGCAAGGCATCTTTACAGCAGAAAAAGCCAAAGTCAGGATGCACAAAGGGGAATCTACACAGAAGGCAGTGGGGTACCAAAGAAAGCAGGAGTTTAACATGGGGGCAAGATGGCAGAGACCTCAGAGAATGTGAGATTCCTGCTCTACCCACTTCTTCACCATTTTATAGCTGGGTTAACTGAAACTTGAAGAGCCACTTACCCAAAAACCCAGGTCTCCTGGTTCCAAATTCAGAGCTCAGCCTGACATGTTGCCATGTTTATTGGGCACCTACTATGTGCTTAGTTGCTAGGGAATATATACAAGAACTTACTATACATTTAAGGACATCTGCTGTGCAATAACACGTTTGGAGTCAGATGAGTGCTCTGGGAGGTCAGTGGAGGAAAGTCCAGTTTCAAGTCTGATATCAGGAAAGACTCCATGGAGAAGGTGGGACTTGAACTAGCCTTGGAGGGGAAGATGGAATTCAGGTGGAAGGTGAGGAAGGAGGAGGTCGTTCACAAGCTTGCTAGATGTAGAGAGCAAGGGAGGTTGTGTGTCAGCTGTGATGGTCTGAGACTAAAATGGGCAGGGTCAACTGGAAGCTGGAGAAAAACACTCTCTGATCAGGTTCCCTTATGAACTGTTTGGGAAGGAGAGCCGGTAACATCAGAACTGCACTAACAGAGTCTCAAGAATGGCATCGTCTTTACAGGCATTTATTTAATGCATATGATGGAAAACATCCTGCAACCAGCATGCCAAAGCTGTGACTTCCTAGGATGACACAAAATTTATTATATAAAAATGTGACTAAAGAAAAAATATGTAGACAAGACTACAATTGGTATGGCTGGTATGGGTGCATATGAAGGTCATGGTACCCAGATGACTGAATCAAAGGGTAAGGGAAAGTCACATTGGGGGCAGAGACCTGGTAATATGATGAAGCCATTGGACAGTGGAGTATTCCAGGAATTTGAGGATTATGTGATAAAAATCCTTGGAAAGTTCTTTCTAAAGATTAAGGGAAATGACAAGACCCATGGAACAACCTCCTTTCATCGTTCATGGTTAGGAGGCCATCATCTCTGCTACTACAGTTAGGGAAAATTCAGTAATATTCCCATGTTTCCGTCTTTGCAGTGGGTGCTGAGAAGCTCAGAGCTAAGTTCTGTACTCAATTGTGTTCATTTCCTTGAGTCTAGCTTTTAAAAGAAAATTATAATTATTTCTGCTTCCACACACATATCCCCATTTAGCAAGTCTCTTGTCTTTATTTTTATGATAGTGATTTTTTATGTTATGCTATGTCATATCCTTTTAGCAAATAGGCAAGAAAAGTAAAGACATATTTTAGAAGTATTTCCATGACTTTATTACAAGAGTAACGAAGAAGCCAGTCATGTACAGTATGCTTTCTAATATTAACCATTGGGATCTTTGTAACATTCTTTTTCTGCTTTGTCATTAACTCTGCTTGTATTGAAGTTTAGGGCTCAATTTTATGCTCAATGACAGTAAGTATACTTAGTCTTGGATACACAGATACATAGATCTTGCCCCTTCCTTAATTGGTTCACAGTCTTTCATAAGTTATTTTAGTATTTTTGTGGCTTTCATTGCTATTGCTATTACAGTTCTTTTTGGTAGTGCTAGGAGTCTAAATACCTGGAGGAAAAATAGGAATGAAAGGATGGAGTCTGCAAGTATTTGAAATGTATAAGGAGATTTGATAAAAGTCGATGCGTATTTCTTACAATGGCAAAAAACGGAATGTTTAAGGAGGTAAAACTTGAGAACAAATCATGACAATTCTTGTAATATACTTTTGACTCAGCAATTTATTTCCTTTACTAATTGTTGACGCTTCTTTTCTTGAAAAATGGTGGGGCTTTTATCACCCCCTCTTATCATTATGAGAAATTAGATCAGGGGAGATCAGAAGACAATGGGCTACTACACAGGAGGCAAGCAAATAAGAATGGTAATGACCAACTAATTTCTAATTTGTTATCCACATGGCTCCACTTAACTAAGGCAGAAATGAACAAGAACCGAAAGGGAAGCTTTAACCTCTCTTTCCTTGTTGAAAGGAGGGAATGTGTCTTGGAGAATAAGTGGGGTTGTGATCGGGGTGCTGGGAAGGGAGGAAATGTGCAGAAGGTGAGGGAAATCATTTCTTGGAAAAGAAACAGCAGCAGGGTAGAGGGGAGAATGAGACAGGAGGACTTGAAGAGGCACTGTGGAGAAGTGATGCGTGAAAGGGACAGAGCCAAAAACACAGTATAAATGGAAGGGTTGATGTGCGTTGCTATAAAAGGCAACTTCAGAAGGTTGAGTGAGATAGAAGGTTACAGCAAGGCATTCAGTAAGCTTTTTGTCAGACCCAAAGGCAAGTTCAGAAGATTTTAAGGAAAATTATTAGCTCAAGGAAAAAGTTTGAAGACAAAGAGATGCATTCACTCACTCTCTAATTGAAAAAAAAGGGGAGGGGAGGCTCAGTTAGGTCCAAATATCTGGCAGAATGGTCACTAACGGAGAGAGTTGAGGAGAAGTGATTAGTGGGTGTTCATGGCCAGGTCCAAGTTGCAGCTGGGGATGGGCGGGGTGCGGGGAATGTTCCAAAAATCCGCACTGAGCCAAGTGTCTCTGTGGATGTTCCCAGCATTGAGTCCTTCCTTGCATATTCTAACTTACTCTTACCTGTACATACCCACCCCGGCCTGGCTTGCCATGTGCTATGCACATAGTGAGTGCTTCTTTACTTAGGCTAATGTTGGATCACTGTGATAGATAAATGCCAGAATGTTGATGGCTTACCAGGTTTTAAATTATCTCCTGTCCATATAGGAATATGGTGGGGTCATTCATGGGCAGCCTTCCAGGTGATTCTAGAATCTAGGCTACTCCATCTTCCATCTCTAGCCAGTGCATGGGGAAAGACGATGGACAGTTACCCGTGAGAGGATTTTAAGGGCCAGGCCAGGAAGGGATGCTTACTTGTGCTCACCTCCCATTGGCTAGAACTTGGTCATCACACTGACTGCAAGGAGGCTGGGGAATGCAGTGTGACTGTGTGTTCAGGAGGGAAGAAGGAACCCTTTAGGTAAATACATAGTTGTTGATGTCACAGTATTTTTAAAAGAAAGTTTGTTTCATAAAATCAATGGAACTCAAACTTTAAGACCAGATCTCATTAGAGGGTAATTCTGTTTATTACTGTGAAATTCTTTGTGATTTTGAAGGATTTAGCAAAACTGCTTTAAATAGAAACTCTCTGCCTAAAGGCAGACCCATTTTGTTTGGGTCTGATGCTGTACCAGGCTCCTAGAGGAGAGGCATCGATGACAAAGTGACTCTTGACCTCACAAAACCAGAGGGCTTGGTACCTGAACATTTGGTTTATAAGTTCTGGCTGGGGGATTGAGGGAGGGTGGGGCTAACTGAAGGAACATACAAATCTGGGCATGAGCCTCGCTAGAGATCTGATTCTGCCCATAAACATCTGGCTTGTAGATCACATGTTTACCCCCTGGGTCTCCTGAGAAGCCCTGAAGCTTCTCCCCACGCTTTGGCCTTGACTCCCCAGATTTCCTGGGTACATGAGTATTTCTCCCGATCGCCTGTACCCCAGCCCGCAGCAAGCGCCTCGTACACCCTGGGCAGTGTGCCTTTCCAGCTGGAAGATCCTGCCCAGGTGAGCCGGGGTGTGAGTCACTGAGACTGCAGGATGGTCCAGGTGTCAGCCCCTTCTCCTCCTGCCCTGTCCCCCTTCCAGACTGCATCTAACTTGCTGTCCACTGCCGGGGCTGTTTTCTCTCAGCATCCTGGTTATCCCGGCCTGTCTGTCCTGCGAAATTCTGGCTTTTCGGATTGCTTTCCTCTGCATGTGTTAGCCTGCTGCTGTCCTGGTTTCACCCCGTTACAATTCCTGCTTGCTCTTCGGAAGGGGGAGCGCGGCCAAGGGATGCGGGCCGGGGAGCTAAGAGCAGCAGCATCTAATCCTGGCTGTGTCCTTGCCTGACCCATGCACACCAACTCAGACTCATTTTAATGGCCTCAAGTAAAGTCCTTGTTCCCCCAGCCAGCAGCTCTCCTCTGCCTTCTCTCTTCTTCTGCCCAGGATCCCTGCTCCTCCTCTATCTATGCACTAAGAAAGTTGAAGGGACTAAACCTGCCCTCTGCTACCTGCTCCTGGATTTTAATCCTCCCTCCTCTGTGCTCCCACAGCACCCTGGACAGGGCCCTTCCAGCTCTAACCTTGCGTGGGGTGTGTGTTTCCTTCTCCCTGATTGGGATCTGGAGTTCTCCAGGCAGGACAGTTTTTCACTGTGTATTGAATGAGTGAATGCATAAGTGGACTTGCATTGAGGGAGGATGGGAGAAGGCTTCTTTTCACCTACCCAGACTTGGGTGCCCGATGGGCCCATGCCTCTGCCAAAGGGAATGGTCAGATGGTGGCTCTGAGTCAAAGTGTCTGTTCACATTTTTACTGGCTCAGAACTCTAAAAACAGGGCTCTCCAAGTATAGTCCTAGTCTGCTTTAGCCTCAGCAAAGAGTCTTCACCATCCACGGCTTGAACATGGTGCTATAGCCCCACTGTTTTAGTTGGGAACTGGGAGGTGGGCCATTTCCAGTCCCTTCCCCGTAGGCCGCCATTTGCAGTCAGAACACTGGTGTTGGTCCTGCCTCCAAACCTTGGCTCAGAGATCTTGGTCCAGTTGTTTCTTCTCTTTGAGACATTGTTTCTGTATCTGTAAAATGCAGATAATCATATTTACCATTCAGGGCTGCAAATACGTTTGGTGTCAAGATTGAAAGAGGTATTTCCCTTATGGTTCATGGATTGTCATTGAGATTACAGTTGATCCTTGAACAACATGGGTTTGAACTGCGTGGGTCCACTTATTCGTGGATTTTTCAATAAATACCGTACAGTATTGTAAGTGTATTCTCTCTTCTTTATGGTTTTCTTAATAATATTTTATTTTCCTTAGCTTAATTTATTG
The DNA here is from genome assembly GCF_024610735.1 of Ursus americanus. NCBI lineage: Eukaryota > Metazoa > Chordata > Mammalia > Carnivora > Ursidae > Ursus > Ursus americanus. The sequence goes on from NC_142139.1 coordinate 62,215,618, forward strand.
TAAGAATACAGTTTATAATACATATAACATATAAAAATGTGTGAATTGATGATGTATATTATCAGTAAGGCTTTCAGTCAATAGTAGGTTATTATTAGTTACATTTCTGGTGAGTCAAAAGTTACAGGTGGACTTTTGACTGTGTGGGGGATTGGGGACCCTAAGGCCTGTGTTATTCAGTGGTTGCCTATATTTTTAATTGTTTCTCCTGGACCAAAAGACTTGTTCTCTGATCCATCCTCAGCACCAATTCATGGTGCAAAAAGTATTTCTAGAATAGACTGCCGGAGAAACATCAAACTTAGTACTTGGCACATAGTAGGTAAGTGTAATTCCTGCTCTTTTTGTCTCCATTTCCTAGAATATGAGTTCCTTTGTGGGCAGAAACTGTGACCGATTCTTTTTTTTTTTAAGATTTTATTTATTTATTTGAGAGAGAGAGAGCACATGAGATGGGGGAGGGTTAGAGGGAGAAGCAGACTCCCGCTGAGCAGGGAGCCCAATGATGGCTCGATCCTATGACTCCAGGATCATGACCTGAGCTGAAGGCAGTTGCTTAACCACCTGAGCCACCCAGGCACCCCTGTGACAGATTCTTTGTCATCACTTTGTAACCTCTTCCATCCTTGGATCTAGGAAAAAACCCAAACAAACCAATAATCATATAGAAACAAGCCCCTGGGCACTAATAAGTCTAGGACAAGCTCTTTCCACTACCATCCCTTGGAGAGTGTTTGGGGAACAGCCCCATCTCATGCCTAGTTTTGGCACCATCAAGGCTCCACGGGCTTCCTCCTGCAGAAGAAGCAGGAGATCTAGACACAAGTGCCGTGGAGGCGAGGTCTGTAGGCTGCCAGCTCGGCCTCTCTCCTCCAGTTGCTGTCCCTCCATCACCGCCCACTCTTGGGAGCCTGGGTGCTGGTCCTTCACCTTTGCGATGGCAGCCAGTTCCCTTGAGATCTGCACTCAGGAGTGACATTTGCAGGAGTTTATTCAGCTTGGTCTTCACCGGCTACTCTCCCAGAGCCTGCCTTGGGGCTTTGTGGCTGCAGGGTGGAATCGCAGGAAAAATGGTAAGGCCAGAAATGCACTCACATCAGCATGTTTTTCGTTTTCAAAATGAATTTTTCTTTTCCTGAATCGAATTTTGATCCAGGCCTTATAGTCTGTACCTGGGACTGTCTGAAAGGGGTTTCTGGAGTTGGGTGAAAAATTGGACTAGAGAGACATTTCCTAAAATGCTTCAGACCCATCCTGTCACCCACCGTGATGCTACAATAGCTTCTGAGTGTTGAGTGCCACTGTGTGCGTTACCTCATGTAATCCTTAACGCTCCCTAATAACATAGACACTTGTTACCAGGGCCTGTGTTCCAGATGGAGTCGTAGGTACCGCTGGTCTTTAGAGGGGGAGCCCAACTGGAACGCGGGCCTCCGCTGGTGCGGTTGGAGTGCGGGTGGCAGTGGAGGTGGCGGGGGCGGGGGCGGGTGGGGGGCGGCGGGGCGGATCGAGACGCGCTCCGCGGTCCTCATCCCCGTCCCCCGCCGCGGAGCCCCTCCTCCCGGGCTGGCAGCGGCCGCGGCGCTCCTGGAAGCGGAGCGGTGTTTCTCTCGCACGCAGAGCCTGGTTTGTAAACAAACACTGGGGCGGGTGCCGCCGCCTGCGCAGCAGATGGCTCCGCAGCTGCCCGCCCGCCGGTCCCTCCCTCTCGGCTGCGACGCGGACGCGGAGGGCGGTGGCGCCTCCCAGTGCCCGAGGACCCAGGGACACCGTCCCACTTCCTCCTGCAATCTGGAGGCTGGAGAAAGGGAAGCATGAGCCACGGGCCCCTGGGGGGCTCGTTCTGTTTATTTCATTCGCCATTCCTTCCTTCCTTCCTTCCTTCCTTCCTTCCTTCCTTCCTTCCTTCCTTCCTTCCTTCCTTCCTTCTTTCCTTCCTTCCACAAAGATCTGTAATGTGCAAGGACCCAGGGGATCCCAGCCTTCACGACAATGAAGGGAGAAGAGCAAGTCAATAGGTCATTGTGGTTCAGCGTGGAGTACTGACGCTGTGGGAGGCCAGAGAACACTAACCCTTGGACCATTTAATGGATCAAGGAAGGCTGCTTGGAGGAGGTGCTGTGAGGCTGACAGAGTGAGCAGCAATTAGGCAAAGTGGGAGAAGGATAGGGAAGAACTGTTCCAGATGGAGGTTAGAGAGCTTTCTGAATATTCGAAACAAGATCCTTAAGAGGAGGAATTAGTTCTGATGGAAGTCGCTGGAGGTCTGCCTCAGAGCAGTAGGGAGCTGTTATTAAAGGTTTAATGCACAGGGTGAGGCAGGGCCCTTTCTGGGTTTGTGTTCCCAGCTTCATAAAATGAGAAGGCTGAACTAGAACACCCACAAGGTAATTCCCAAACTAGGCTGACCCTGGAGTGCCCAATAAAATACAAATTCCCAGGCCATGTCCCAGACCCATTGCCTCAGAACCTTCAGGGATGAGCTCTGGAACGTGAGACGCAGTCTCCCCAGGTGACTCCTGGTTAAGGTTTGAGGTTCCATGGTCTGAGGAGATGGCAGAAAGGAGGTGAATAATCACACTGTTGGTGAGGGTGATCTGTCTTCATGATCGTTGGATGAGGCTGATTCCTGGGGTGGTGAGTGCCTGGTGTGTTTCCCTGAAAAGTGTCACAGATGGGCCAGAGCTGTGGACATCCAGGGAGAAGGTACAAGTTGGGAATCCAGCGCCCTGTCTGGGCCCCTGCTTCACCGAATGTAAAATGGCCTTGAAGGAGTATGAGAAGGATCCAGCGAGGTAATGTAGCCAAAGGAGCCCACCACAGTGTGCTCTGCACATGTGGGCGAACTTGGACTGATCGTTGGCTTTGTCAATGTTCTCAGACTCTGGTCCATGTTTGACCACTTGTGGGAACTTTGTGACACGTCCCCTCCTTGCCCCTGCCCCGAGATTCTGAGCCCGCAGAAGGATGGGTCTTCGTTGTTTCAACAGGCTCCATAAATGGTTCTGATACCCACCAACGCTCAAGAACACCATAAGTTGTCATTCGTTGAAGGATTTTGATAAACTCCTGCTTAAGTGCCAGTGCCTTAGACCCACCCAGTGGAAGCCCCAGCTGGAGGTGTCCAGTAGCATCGAGGAGGGCAAAGGCATTAATGAAGGACGGACACATGCTACACATGGAGATAGAGCATGAAGACATCATGCTCCGTGAAAGACGCCAGATGTAAAAGACCATATATTCCATGATTCTGTTTATATGAAATGTCCAGAACGGGTAAATCCATAGAAATAGAAAGCAGATTAGTGGTCATCAGGGGCGGGAGGGGAGACATGGGGAGTGACTGCTAATGGATACGGGGTTCCTTTTGGGGTGATAAAAATGTTCTTAAATTAGATGGTGGTGATGGCTGCACAACGTTGTGAATACGTTAAAAACCACTAAATTGGACACTTTCCTTTTTTAATTTAAAAAATAAATTAAAAAAAGAAGTCATCTTAACGGGACACAGGCTAGTGGGTCAGTTTTGCCCTTCTCAACCAGTGGTCTCCAAGGGTGCTGTCTGTGTGCTGCCTTCCCCAGTCTGTGGGCAGAAGCGGGGAGCCCACGGGTTCTTCCCATTTGTGACAGTTGCACGTGTCACTGCTACTCCTGTTCCATGGGGAGACTTGGCCACGTGGCCACATCATGCCCGACAGGGGCTGGAAAACGTGGTCTAACTGGGCAGCTGTGTGCCGAGAAAGGAGAAAAGGATGGACTGGGGTGGAGGGGGGCTGGGCAAGATAAGAATGTTTGCCCCAAACAGTAAATGATGCAACAATAATCACCTCTCCTTCGGTTATTATTTCTTGCAGGTATTAATAATAATAGCTAGCATTCGTATAGTGCCAGGCCCTGATTTAAGGTCTATATGCACATCATTTCATTTAATTACTTTAAAACTTTATGACATATTATTATACCTACTTAAAGATGGAGAAATTGAGACACAGAGCGTTAAATATTGCCGAGGGTTATACATCTGGTATATGTCTGGCCTCTTTCACGGAGCATAATGTTTTCAAGCTATATCTCCATGGTGTGGCATTCATTCTTTTTATGGCTGAGTAATACTTCATTACGTGTATATACTATTTTTTGTTTATCAATTCATCAGCTGGGTTATTTCCATTTTCTGGCTATTATGAAAAATGCTGCCTCGAGCATTCATGTTCAAGTTTTTGTGTGGATATGTGTTTTCAGTTCTCTTGGATACAGAACTAGGAGCAAGCTGCTGGTTCACATGAAGCTCAAGGCTTAAATTTTTTTTAAATAAGATTTTATTTATTTATTTGACAGAGATAGATAGCGAGAGAGAGAACACAAGCACGGGGGAGCTGGAGAGGGAGAAACAGGCTAGAGATGGAGAAGCAGACTCCCCACCAAGCCGGGAGCCCGATACGGAGCTTGATAGGCAGCTCGATCCCAGGATGCCCAGGATCATAACCTGAGCCTAAGGCAGACGCTTAACGACTAAGCCAGAGAGGTGCCCCAAGGCTTAACTTTTTGAGAAGTTGCCAGACTGTTTTCCAAAGAGGCCACACCATTTTACATTCTGAACAGAGCTGTCTACACAGCTGGACTGTCGCATGCAAGAGAAACCAAATCATATTCCGTTTGAGCCGTTGCCTTTAGGGGTGTCTTTGGTACAGCAGGTCAGCTGTCACCCTAATATATCATTCCACTGAATCTTCTTACCAGTCACGAGAATAGAAGGAACAACCACAATCCATGCATCCATTCATATGTTTGTGTGTTCATCCATCAAAAAGATTTGAGCTCTGAGGATTTGCCAAACATAATTAGCCAGAGTCCCTGCCTTCCAAGATCTCACAGTGTAGTCAGAAAACGAGGCAGTTTGGCCACCAGGCTAGACCGTAGGCATGGAGTTCATGCAAAACTGGTAGGGTCCAGACTCTGCCTCACTTTCTGGATGAAGGGCTCTGGGTAGGTTAGTTCAGCTCTCTGGGCCTCACTTTCCTCATCTGTATAATGGGGATACTCACACTGGCCTGGCAGGAAACTTGTGCTGATTAAGAACATTGTGGTTGCTAGCAATGGCTGTTGTCAATAACCCCTTGCCGTGTCTTCTGCTGAAGTCCATCTGGGATGGATGAACTGAACACTGTGGGACACAATGAGTTGTCCTCCGGAGGGGATGGGGATAGGAAGGGTTTCCCTGAGGAGGGGATCAGTTTAACTGGATCTGAGGGCTGGTGAAGGGCTTCCCAGGTGAGGAGGTGTGGGAAGGGTAGAGGGAGCAGCCAGTACAAGGGCGAAGTCTGGAAGTTCATGGTCTGCTTGGAGAACAGTTCTGAGCCTTAAGTGGGTAAAAATCTGAATCTGGGCATCCCTGCCCCACATCCCTGTCTTCCCCCCCTTTCTCCTCCAATCCAGTCTAGCCTTAGCCCAGCCCCAGGGGCTTCTGTGGCCTCTGCTCAGGAGGGCTGGGTTTCCACATGCCTTTGAGCTCACTTCTTTCCTTCTCTGGAGCCCTGAAGCTCTGTTCATTCAGATGCAGGCTTTAATCAGAGCTTAAGGCCAGTTGAACCCCCGAGGACCTTGGTTGCCCGACCTGAGTTTTAAAAAATCCCATCTCCAGCTGGGTTTGGGCCTGTCAGTACTTCCTTATTGCTCACGGGACAGAGGAGCGAGGTCTTCCATTCGAATGAAAACCAGGGAGATGATGATGAAGAACAAGAAGATGATGAGTGTACTGGTGCTAATAAAATAATAATTTTCTATTGAATAACGCAGGGGGTGGGGGTGGGAAGAGCATAGCATGAGTTAATAGGGGATTTAGACTTCAGTGTGATCCTGTGAATCATTCTCAGTCCTTTCCTCTTCTGAAAAACAAGGGACTAGGGCCAGATGCACTTCCAGGGTCCTCCCACCTGACAGTCTGAGATTCCACAAAGGGACCCTAGACTACACCGTCCACACCGTCCAGTTTGCCATCTCTAGGAGCACTAGTCTTGTGTTGGAGCCCAGCCTTGCCATCCACAGGGTGATGCAGGGTCAGTCTGTCCACCTCCCTGAGCCTCTGTTTCTTCCCAGAGGTTGTCTGAGGGTTGCAGGCCGGTATGTGGGTTGTAGCACCGTCTTGCTCTGAAATGGAGGTTCTGGAATGAGCCCCAGGCCTGATGTGACAAGAAGTCTGCAGGCCCAGGTCTAAAGAACCAGCTCGTTGAGCCAGAGAGTGTGTCTTCCCTCATCTGGGCTGTATTAACCATGTCATTTATTGTCTGTATTCGCATGCTTGGACATCTGGTGCCTTGTTGACCTTGGAGGGACTGCCCTTCCCAGAGCTAGGCAATTTCTAGAGGTAGCAAACAACTTACCTGCTAGTGTACTTTTTGGATATAATCACCTCCTTCATTGGCTTCTGAAAGTCCATGCCGCTATCCACCTGTGCTAATCATCCAGGTACTGGCCAGGTACTGGACAACTAGGGACAATTCCTATGCCCTAGAACCCACCCAAATTATTCAGACTAGCCAATCCTAAGCCTGCTTATCCTGCCTTGCTGTTCTTTGCTGCAGAAACCACAATTAAAACTCTTGCTCACAGCTCCCCCATCTCTTTCTGCTTCCTGACCGACCCAGTGCTTCCCCAAGTAGCCCTCCAATGCCTGGCTTATCCCCTTCTATTGGGATCTGTGAGTAACAAACTCTCTTTCCAATGGCAGGTGTCTCCGGTCTGTTGGAGACTCAAATTCTCTATTAATACACTATGCATTAGTGCATTATAGAAGTACATTACATACCAATATCTATTATATATACTACATAGATAACATTATCTATATGGTGTATTAAGAGAAATACCTGGATTGGGGCGCCTGGGTAGCGCAGTCGTTAAGCGTCTGCCTTCAGCTCAGGGCGTGATCCCGGCGTTCCGGGATCCAGTCCCACATCGGGCTCCTCCGCTGGGAGCCTGCTTCTTCCTCTCCCACTCCCCTGCTATGTTCCCTCTCTCGCTGGCTGTCTCTCTGTCACATAAATAAATAAAATCTTAAAAAAAAAAGAGAGAAATACCTGGATTAAGCTTGAGAGAAATACCTTGACGTTGAAAAGGAATGTTAGAGTTAAAATAATGAGGGGGACAGTATCATGCATGGCAGTATTTACAAACAATAGTAGAAGTATTTTTAAGAGCTTAGTTAGTAACATTTCAACAATGGAGTAAATTTGAATAAATGAAAACTTGAAAAACTATTAGGTATATTTATGAAAAATTTTCTATATATTTTATCCATTCATCTATATGTGTTTCTGTCTTCAAAACCTATTAGGCACTGCTTCCATTGTGGTTCAATCAGTTCAGAGAAAACAATTTTAAAGCTATTTTCTTTCCCTTCATTCATTTAACAAGTGTTTATTGCACGTTCATTATTTGTAAGATGCTGCATGTGCTCTGGGCTGTGATTCAGATCCAGGCATCGTGCCTCCAAAAACTCACCATTTAGTTGTAGAAGATAGATGTGCTTATCATAAAAGACCGTTTTTTAAGTGATTAAAGAGCGAAGGTCCAACAGTAGGGATTAGGAACAGCTTCATGGAGGAAGTGGAGTAGACATGAGAGTGGTATAGACAGACAAGGTTAGGCCTGAGGATTAGCTGGGGGACGAGGCTTGGGAGGCAGCACAGGGGGTGCGAGGCTCAGGAGCAGAGAGTGACATCTAAGAGCTTGGGCGTTGGGGTCAGTCAGGCCTGCGTCCCGCCTCACCCCACCATGCACGGGGAGCATGGGGAGTGTCGAGCCTAATGGAACTGGAATGTGCTCCTGTTCCACTCCATCCAGACTCTGTGATCTTGGGAATTCAGGGAGTTTTCTTGCTGGTGTAAAAGAAAGAGACTAAAAGCACCTACCTGTTGGTGCTCTCACAAAGATGAACCAAGATGGTGCATGTAAAGGGAGAACCTGGGACACATGTCACTTCTCACTGTCCTCTCACTCGTCTGTTCATTCAACACGTGGTATTTGAGCCCCTATGGTGTGCCAGGCCCCGTGGGTTTCACAGCACCGAACAACACACACACAAATCCCTTGTAGAACTTACATTGTCGTGTGAGAGCCTACACTGGAGGGAGATGGAGAATATGAGAAGTCAGGAAAGTATACAGTGAGTTAGACAGTGACCGTGGGATGAAGACAAATGCAGCAGGGGGTAGAGTACTGGGGGCTGCCCTATAGGATAGTTCACATTATCATTGTCTATTGTTTACTTTCCGTGGAAAACAGCTTGTAGGAAGTGGGGTAGAGTAGCAGAAACATGTTTTTTTGAGGAGGTTGGGACCAGGGCACCAAGAAAGATTTCTGAGCAGTGGTGCGACCTGAGCTGTACTCCCAGAAGGTAGGCTGGCTGCTCTTTGTTCCAGGATTGAAGGGGTGTGGGTGTGGGCAGCAGGAAGACTCTGGCAGGAAAAAGAGAGAGTAGGAGAGTGGGCATCAGGCAGCCTAGGAGGAGGCCTGGGCTGGTGGGCACCAAAGTGGGTGGATCCCCCTCACCCATGGGTTCCTCTGCAAGGCATGAGCCAGCCTGGCCAGGGAGAGGCGAGGCCAGGGCTTCTGAGTCAAGAGGCATGATGGGCGACCTAGAAAGCTCCATCGTGCCAGCCCATCACCTGCCTGGAGCCTGGGAAGGTGAGAGCAGCGGGAAGGCAGACACACAGGGGGGCTGCTCCCACAGGAGGAAGGGGTTGATGTCTCCCCTTTCCATGAAAAAAAGGTAATGAGTCACAGAGCATATGAGTCATCTTCAAGTCTCAAACCAACAGAGGTTTGACTTGTTGCATCGATGCGGCTGTTTCTGTGAACTCAGTGGCCAGCGCCGCGACACACGGGAAAGCTGGCGTGGGGCAGGGGGAGGGGCTCTTAGGAGGGTGCTGCTCTTGCAGCTGCCTTTGGGGTGGCGCTACGGCTCTCAACCAAGTGTCAAGAGCCCAGTTATTTGTAAAGGAACTTCTACCTGCTCTTTAGCCATTTTCCCTTGAACATGGGGGTTATTTACTCAGCATTCTCCGAAGAGCCTCCAGAGCTTCTGAGCAGCTCCGCAGTTAAGCAACAAGGAGAATGGAATGGACGGGGACCAGGAGCTTGTGGGAATTGTAAATTACAACAGTGTCAATAGAGAACCTCTCGGTAAAGGCGTAAATAAAAAGCAGGCTGCGGTCTCCTGGGAATAGTAATCAGGCTGTGCTGCCTTAACCCGGTTTGAGGAGAGCAAGTGGAGAGGACTCACCTCCGCGGAAGTTTTGTGACTGAGCCGCGGAGCAGAAGTCCGTGGGGCAGGAGCGCAGTGCTGGCGGTGGCTTGGAGGCCAGGCGGGGGTGGGCTGCAGTGTCAGAGCCTCGGGAACTCCCCAGGTGTCCTCTTGCGGGGCCTCCAGCAGGGGCAGCTGGGGAGAGAGTGAAGATTAACCTGTTTGGAGCGTGACTAAGGCTAGAGAGAAATAAACCGAGGAAGAGGGCGGGGGATTTCAAAGAAGTTTGTTGTGTTGGTGCTGTTTGTAGCCTGGGCTGGCTGGAGCACAGTGTCTGAAGGGGGGACGTGAAGGAAGTAAGGTTTCCGCCAGGAGCTGGGGGACCAGAACTGTGATCCGTGGTCCCCAAGCCCGGGCTGAGGCCAGAGAGAGGCCCTCTCCAGCCCTCGCCTTTGCTTTCCTCTCTGTACAACGGAATCCCTGGGCCTTCTGTGCTGACTGCTCCTGGGAAGGTCACTGTAAGTCCGTGCAGGTCACTTTAGAAAGTTCTAGGTGAATCCAAGTTACCCTCACTGTGCTGTTGCCTTTCAGGGCCAAGTTGGGGGAAATAGACTTTGACTAGGGCTGAGTATGAGTGGTGCTGTTCGTCAGACAGAGCTGTCCTGGGATATGGAATTTGGGGGCAATGGGCCACATCCCCCCCCAGCGGAGCTGAGCTTTGCGGTGGAGGGGACAGAACCAGAGCCTCCCTTCCTGCTGGGACTAGGAAAGGCCTGCAGCTCTCCTGGGCCTGTGAGCCCTCCTCCCTCAACTGTCCCAACAAAACCCCTGGGTGTGGCCATCTGCCTTTACAACCCCCTCAAGCTGCGCTTTGGCACTCCCCTTTTATAGAGGAGAATGCAGGTCCTACCCCCAAGCCAGACCTCAGCTAGCCGAGAGGGCCTTCGCATGATTTAGAAAAGGGGCCCTTATGCCCTAAATATATACAATGTTTATTCAAAAAGAAAGGAAGGAAGGAAGGAAGGAAGGAAGGAAGGAAGGAAGGAAGGAAGGAAAAAAGAAAGAAAGGAAGGAGAAGGCACCTTTCCTTGAGTAACTCCTTGAGTAAGTTAGTACCGCCTGTACCCCTCTATGAGGGTATTCAGCCTGGGGAGCTTTCAGGTCCCGCTGGGCAGGAACCCCAGCAGACCCCACACTCTGGACCTGCACACAGGCCAGCAGAAACGTACCCTATCCACCCCTCACTTCCTTGCTAGCTTCCCACCCACGACCAGGGTGAGGCAACTATTCCATATTGTTTTTTCGGTGGGGGCAGGAACTGGGCTTCCTAAGGGGTAGATGGGAAAGAGAAGTGACTGCAGGTCCCTACCAGAGCATAGTTGGGATAAGGTGCCGTGACAGGCATGTACTAATGAATGTGGCAGGTGGTTTTATGCAGGAGGGCTCTTTTCTGTGCTGCTGTAGGACTCAGCCAGAAGGCCTAGAACCTCTGTGCCTGCCTACACACTCTAGGCTAAATTGGTATATGTTTTCAATGTAAGTTGGTATATGTTTACAATGTAAATAACACCTCTTCCCAGGATAGTGCATCTTGGGAAGTGTACAACTCGAACACCTGTACATGAATGGCATTTTTGTCCAGGGCACACAGCCTGTGAGTTAGGCTTTACACTCAGGCCAAATGGAGAGTTAGTAGTAGTTAGTAGTTAGGATTGAATCACCTTGAGCTGTCTTCCTTCTCTGATCCTGCTCTGCACCCACTGCCCAGGTGTGGCTTGCCTTGGATCAATGGGGAAGGCCATGTCTACTGTAGGGAGGGGGATATGCCTCCTTTTATAGAGCCTTCCTCCTTTTGGAGGAGGAAGGCAGTTCCGTTCCCTTAAGCTGCTAACTTCATTAAAAGATATTGATTTATAAGATAGCGTTGCTAGCAACCATGATAGTCTGTTCTTGGAACGGACTTTGATTCCCCATCCACTATTCCTACCCTATTTTATTTCTCATGAAACAGTATTATTGCAACATCAGAGAGAGTTTAAAGAAGAAAAGACCTCCACTACGATTCCACCTTTGTAGCACAGCGCCCCAGCCGTTCCTCCCATTCCCTGTGTTCCTGCAGGGGCTCGCCCACATGCGCACATGTTTGAAGAGCTGGGGCACACGCACTTTTAAATCACTGAATTCTAGAGAGTGGAAAGATCCAGAGAATAGCTCCCCCTCGCTTCCCCGCTTTGGTGGAGTGGGGGTTGCTTCCTCTTCCCTGCGGTGAGGTGAATTTGTTGGAAGGAAGGAAAAGGGGAAAAGTGAAGTTTTGTGGACGGGGGTGGGGAGAATGTTTTTATTTTTATCCACAAGGCAAGTGAATCTTGATCCCCGTGGGGGTTCTCAGGAACAGAGGGCTAGAAACAGATTTGATCAATGAAAGCTGTTTCCGGAGAGAAGGAGCCATTGATAAATTCCTGCACTGGCCAGTTGGTTGGTTGGAGCTCATCTGTTTGTGGGAGCAGCTCGGAGCCAGGAGGGAGACTGTGTCCGGCTGCGGTCCTCCCTGGTAGACGCTGCCGTCTGGGAATGAGGAAGAGGTCCAGCGCCTCAGAGCCAGTTTCTTTCTAATTAGCGAGGGGAGGGGAGGGGGGAGGATCAGGGATTGATCTTTGCCGGTGACTGATGGGTTCACCCGTGCTGGCTGGGGCGTGGTGACTCATGGAGAGAGTTAAGTGTGCAGGGCGGGAGAACTCAGGGCTCCTTAATGCCAGGGCTTTAGAGACCATAGAAATAAAATGAGCCTTATCCCCCCATCCTTGCCCCCTCCCTTTTTTCATAACCAAGAGAAGGACGCCCGCAGCAGGAAGTGATTTGTCCAAGATGACGTGCCGAGCCCATCCTAGGTGCACAGCTTGGCAGGTGCAAGGCCAGCTGGGCGTCAGGCCCGTGGATGCCTCTCCTGGGTACACTCAAAGTTCTTCCCCACCCCTGACTTAGCAGCCCCTCAGCACTGTGACCAGGCATCCATGCAGGGGACTCTCCACGGCCAGGGGAATGACAATTTTATCTGTAAGAGTTGAGCCCCGCAGGTGGGTGACTGAGGGGCGGGGAAGGTGCTGGTGCTTAGCGGGATAGGCAACTCGAAGGAGGTGAGCCAGTGGTTCCCACAGCAGGCCAGAATGCAGAATCTGGGCTCTCCAGAAGTGCCAGTCTCGGGGAGGGGCACTTCTCAGAGGAGATTAGGCAGGTAGCCTCAGTGGCTCAAGGCCTGGCTGGCAACTCTCTGGGTGCTGGGAAGGAGGTGTAAGTGAGACGATGTGCAGGGAAGGGCTTGCCAACAGAGGAGCTATGACTATGTGCATGCAAACATGTGTGCACTCATCGTTGTTGCTGCTAGAGGTGACAGTAACACGGTTGTTCCCAAGTGCTTTTCCCTAGGCAAGAGCATTTTATTCATTTTCATTCAGATGACATTGTTGTCTAAGTGACCGGATCCTGTGCGGACATCATACCCCGCCTTCTGCCTCCTGGCCTCCTGGCCTCCTCCCATCTCCCTCCACCTTCTCTCCTTCTTGTCTCTCCTTCTGCTCTTGTCTGGGGCGCTGGGTCCCACACTCATTTGTCTCTTGATTTGCCGGCTTTGGGACAAAATATGTGTCACTGAATGTGTGGACGTGACCTTGTCTCATTCAGCCGGCGCAGGAAAAGGAGAGAGTGGGACTGAGCCAGAGCGGAAAGAGGTGGTGGTGTGTGAGAGGGAACGGGAGAGGAGAGAGAGTCCCCTGGGTCCTGCGGTGGCTATGGAGTGGAAAGGGCAGGCAGGCACGCATAAATCAAAACATTCAATCTGTGACCGCAGAGCTGTGTGTCCCTGGGCAAGTTATATAAACTCTCTGAGCATTGGTAAAATGGGATACCAGGGTTGTTATGATCAAATGGGTGGAGTAGAGTGGAGCTGGGTAGAGGGGGCCATAAATGGCAAACTTGAGCTGGAGATGGGCAGAGAATACTCCCACCCCAGGGCTTCCCCGGCTGAGGGCACTGGGGCTTAAACCACACTGTCTTAGGTGTCTTACCTTTCCTGTATGTGGACATTGCTACTGTTCTCAGCTATCCCGGCCGCTCAGCTCAGGCCCCTCCCCTAACGAGACCTGCCTGACTCTCTCCAGCTGGGCTGTGTGCTCCCCATGCTCCCCATGCTGGCCTGTCATGACTCCAGTGTGCGCCATTCCGCTACTGAACATCTCTGTTTAAGTGCCTGCCTCATGCACTGACTGTGTTCTCCAGCGTTGGGGGGCAGGACCATCTCAAAATCCCCAGTTCTGGCCTGAACACAGTACTATCCAATTGAAAGGCAAAAACCCAAAGAAACAAACCAAAAGCCAGAGTTCTCGTCCTCAAGTCACTACGGATAGTGGAGGAGACAGACAGGAAATGAATTTCAGCCATGTACTGAGTTCCTACTATGTGCCGCCTGTGTTAGCTGTCACATGCTCCCCCCACCACCACGAGAAAACAACCTTGGTAAATAGAATCTCTGACAATGCTGGGCATGTTCTGGAGGTATTTGAAGAGCACAAGTGAGCTGATGCATCAGGGAAGGCTCGTGAGCCACGTCTTGAAAGAATGCAGGAAGTTCACCAGGAGACTGGACTTCCAGCTAGAGGGAACAGCAGATGCAAAGTTAAGAGGCACAAAAGAATGGGAAAGCCAAATGTGATTTGGTTTTATGAAAGCTAATTCTGTCAAGGTAAGGAGGCTGGATGGAAGAAAGCCAGGCAGAAAGACAGGGCAAGGGATGAGCAATGATGGGTACAAGGTCCCAGGGCATTCACCACACCTGCTGGCTTTCTCATCTGCTGTGTCCTCTGGCCTCTCTTCTGTACTCCTTCCACTCCTTTAAGAAGTCTAGGATTTTCTGTCCTGCCATTGACTAGGTGACATCTGGCTAGAACCAATTTCTGATCTTGGACTAGATGTAAGATTTCAGGGCCCCGTGGACAGAAGGCTGAACATGGAACTACCTGAGCTTCTGTTTCTACATTTGGAAAATGGGTATGCTCGGGAGGTCTGCCTGCCTCTAGGGAGTACTGCAAATGACAGGGCAGGTAGGACAGTGTCCTCCAAATGTAGGCATGACAGGACTCCCATTCAGCTATGGGAGAATCCAGGCAGCAGTGTTTACCCTGGGGGCTCCTGGGGGGTATTCATACCCACTGGCTGCAGAGTTATTTTTGCAACATTGTCTCAAATCCATCACTTCTTTTTGTTTGCCCAGCCTAGGCCCTTGTCAAGTGCCTTGTCAGTCCCCACTTGGATGACCACGCAGCCACCTCACTCCTCTCTCCGGCCCTAGCTCCCTTTCTTTCAACCTGCTCGGTAAGCACCAGGATGATTTCTCTCAAAAGCTGCTTTCAATCCAGTTGAAGTGGCCTTGGGTTTCCCCTGCAGTGTTGTAGAAAACACATTCTTCAGCCTGCTCTTTCTAGACACCCATGGGCTGTTTCTTCCCCCTACTCTGCCCCCCTTTCTAATTTGCCATTTAGTCACCTCCCAGGAGAGCCTCTCCTGCATTCCCACCTCCACAGAGACATCTGGCTCCTGTGGATAATGTCCTTTCTGAGGCTCCACAGTCCTTCCAGTGGCCCTGAAAGTGGGTCTCCTCCAGGAAGCCCACTCCCCATTTCCCCCCAGGTCACTTCTTCATTTTGCATCCTGGCTTTTTCCCATAATTGTTACCTTGCTCTCCCTAAATCTATTCCTTAAAGTCTTGCAAATTTTAATGTGTCAGGATCCCACTGTGTCCTTAGCACCACCATGGGTGGGACTGATTTCTCAAAAATGCTTGTAAGAACTCGTGCTTTGGGGTGCCTGGGTCCGCAAGTCTGCTAAGCATCCAACTCTTGGTTTCCGCTCAGTTCTGACCTCAGAGTTATGGGATCGAGCCTTGCGTTTAGCATGGAGTCAGCTTGGGTTTCTCTCTCTCTCCCTTTGCTCCTCTCCCTGGCTCTCTCACTCCCTTTAATACATAAATAAATCTTAAAAAAAAAGTAGAACCCTTGTGGTTTCTCAGCAAGTCCCCTGAGAGGATGCCGAAGTGCCCATGCACTTCAGCCCCCTGGTCAGCTCCCATGCTCCTGGTGGCATCTCCTTCCAGCATCATGTGACCTTGTGACAGACTCACGTGCATGGACACACCGTTTTTCCCGCTTTGGCTCAGAGACCATGCACAGCCACACGTGTCTCTCCATCAGCCTCTCTGTTCATTATGACGTGTATAAGCCAAGTCCCAGGGCTTTGAGAATCTCTGCTCTTTTACCCTCTGGTCCAGCCAGTCTTCTCGTCCATCTTCCTTTCTTTTTTGACTTCTCATCCTTCAGACCTTAGCTCGAAGGCCACCACCTCCAAGGGGTCTTTCCCTGGCAGCCAGTCTAAGTGGCCCCTCCTCTGTCTCTTTTATTCTTTCTTATTTCAACCTGTTTATGTCTTTGTTTTTGCATTTATACCAGTTATCCCACACTAAAATGATCTTGAATATTTATTTGCTCCCTCGCGTGCCATCTGCCTTCCCCAGGATGCTTGGGCTGTGAGGGCAAGGTCGTCACAGGCACCATCCTGTCCCCTGCATCTGCACAGTGCTTGACACTTAAACACGCTCACGCAGATGCTGAAACAAGGAACTGAGGTAGTCAAACAGAAAACGAGAGAAAGAGCACTGCCCCAGAATCAGGAAGCCCAGGCGCTGGTCCTCCTCTGGCCATGATGTTTTATTCTATGCTCTCTCCTTCCCTCTGGGAGTTGGGGTCCTCTCCCTTCCCTTCCCTTCCCTTCCCTGTTGTCCCTCAGAACCAGCACGTTCTAGCTCCCTGAGGGTGTTCTCAGGTGACTTACTACCTTTCTCTCCATTTATTAATTCCAAAGCTGGTTATGGGGCACATGCTAAGGGCCAGATGCTGGGGGCACAGGAGTGAATAAGACAGATGAGGTCTCTGCCTGAATAGTTTACCTTCTAGCCAGATCTTCTGTGGGACAGACAACAAATACTGAGACACCAAACAGTTAAACTTTGCAGTAAGTGCTAGAAAGCAAACAAGCAAGAAAATGGGGGTAGGTGGGTGGGTGGGGAGGATCTACTTTGCAGAGAGGCTCATTCCTAAGACCAGAAGGTGGAATAAGTGTGTTAGTTTTCTCTACCTTACTTTGCTCGGATTGATAGCTGGTTGAGGAGGAGGCCGTAAGGGCACCACAGGGCACGGGTGGCCAGTCAAGATTACATGGTGTCAGGGATGGAGATGTCTCCAGCCCTGCCCAGCAGCCTCAGACAACACAGAGGGCCTCTTGAAGAGCAATCAGGAAGCCTGCAGTGATTCAAGATGCAAAACCTAGGGTTTGTATTAGATGCTGATTGGGGGCAGGGATTGGGGGACGGGAGAGGGGCAGCTGGGATCCTGGTGGCAGGAATTGTGACTGGCTCACAGGGTCCCTGAGGGCTAGCCCTGGGTGGGCAAGGCGATCCTGCCTGGAAAGGGAGAGAAGGACATAGAGGAAACCAGAGCGGACGGGGCAGAGGGGTTGACTGGAAGACATGCTCCTGTGCCCTTGGCACGCCAGGTCATTCCCTCACTCGTTCATTCAGAGATACTTATCACACACCGTCTGCATGCCAGACTCCATTGTGAGCACTGGGAAGTTGGCTGTGAGCGAGATGGACAAGATTTCTACCTTTGTGGAGTTTACGGGCTCATGGGGAAGACAATAAACAAATACAGTAAATCATTTTAATTTCTAATGATTACACATTCTCTGGAGAAGAACAAGCTAGGGAAAGGGGCCAGTGCCTGGGGGGGTAGGGGTGATGCTCTAGATTCGGTGGTCAGGGGAGGGCTTTCTGAGCTGTGACTTTTAAGTGGGGTGCATAGTGATGGAAGAAGCCTGTCAGATCTGAGAAGCTCTGGGGGACAAGCCTTCCAGGCAGGGGAACAACACCCAGAGTGGAAACCTGCTTGGAATGTGTGAGGACCAGCAAGGAAGCCAGTGTGAGTGAGTGAGGGGAACAGTGGTAAGGAATAGAGAGGCAGGCCATGGGAAGAAATTTGGATCTTATGCTAAGTAGAATAGCAAGCCATTGGAGGGCTCTCAATAGAGGAGGATGTGTCAGGGTTCTCCAGAAAAACAGAACCAATAGGATACATATAGACACGCAGAAAGAGATTCGTTAGTAGGGATTGGCTCACGCAATTCCGGAGGCTCAGGAGTCCTATGATCTGCCCTCTGCTGGCTGGAGGCCCAGGAAAGCAGGTGGTGTCATTGGGTCCACGTCTAAGGTCCTGACCACTCAGAGCCCCATTGTCAGAGGATAGAAAACGATGGATGTCCTAAGCTCAAGCAGACAGAGCGGTTTGCCTGTCCTTTGCCTTTTTGCTCTATTCAGCCCCTCACTGGATTGGAAGATGCCCATCTACAAACCCCACCCCTCAATGGGATGGTGTGGGGGGGTGGGGCTTTTGGGAGTTAAAGAGCATTAGATGAGGTCATGAGGGAGGGGGACGCATGATGGGATTAGTGCCCTTGTAAGTCAAGAGAGAGTCTCCTTTCTGTCTGCTCTCCGCCTTGGGAAGATGCCACGAGAAGGTGGCAGTCTGCAACCCAAAAGAGAGCTCTCACCAGAACCCGGCTATACTGGCACCTGGTCTTGGCTTCCAGCCTCCAAAACTGTGAGGAATAAAGAAATTCTGTTATTTACAAGCCACATAGGTGATGATTTTGTTATTGCAACCCTCATGGATTGAGGCACTGGGGCAGACATAGGGCTTGGAGATGTTGATTTAAGAGTCTTCAGTGTGTAGACAGTAATAAAAGCCACAGTCTGGATGAGACCACCTAGGGAGAGAATAAGGAAAGATGCTGAGCGAAGTCTGAGCTCTCCAACATTTAGGGGACGACAGGAAGCGGAGGAAGGAGCAGAGAGGACGGAGTAGCTGGTGAGCCAGAAAAAAACCTAAGGGGGATGTCTGGGAACCTAGGGAACAAAGGATTTCAACAGCTAGAAAATGACCCACTGAATTAAATATTGCCATAAGGCCAAGGACGATGGACACTGAGAGCTGATCATCGGACTTGGGAGGACTAAGGTCCATGTTGCCTTTTGACAAGAGTGATTTTGGTGGGAGGTGTGAGCAAAAGCTTGTTTGGAGAGAATGGCAGGTGGTGGCAGTTAATACCGACAGTTTCTTTGAGATGCTTTGCTCCAGGGGGAAGCCAAGAAATAACGGTAGTAGCTGGAAGGATGGTTTTCATGTTTGAAGGCAGGAAATGGCATAGAATGCTTTTATGCTGATGGGAGTGACTCAGAAGAGAGAGCCTTTTGATGTGCAGGAAAGAGGGGATAGGTGTTGGGTTAAGTCCCCGAGCAGATGCTGGGGAATGGGGCCAGCTTGGAGCATGGTCGTCCATCCTCGGGGATGGGGAAAGGCAGGGGACAGGTGTCACTACCATGTGTGAGTGCTTGGTGGATGTGCTAGTGGGAAGGAGAGGTTGCTCTCTACCAAATCTCTCTTCTCTTTCAAAGAAAAATATCTACTTCTGTTCCTTCTTCCCTGAGAGCTTCCTCCCTCTTCCTCCATTGCCTTGCTGGGGATCCCAAAAATCAGGGTGCATTTTTTATAAAGAGAAAATCTCTTCCCACCTGTTTTATCTCCCTCTCCTCACTTTTCTGTCTCTTGGATTCAGGTGGGGAATCTAAAAAAAAAAAAATGTTTCTGTCAACACGCTTGTCTTTTTCTCCATGTTCTTCATAGAACTGTAGACTGGCCGAGCTGAAGGGACCTCCAAGGCCACCCTTCCAGGTCCACCCCCTTATTTTTACAGATGAGGAGGTCATGGCTTGAGGGCCCGAGTGACCTGCTCCAGCCAGGACTTTGGCGTGGTCTCCACTATTGCTGAAGTCAACCATAATCTCCACATGAGCCAACAGTTGGTCATATGCTTGAGATGATATCCTTGCTTGGTTGCTGATGCTGCACCGGCCCCCTGGTTGGATGGGGCATGTGTCTCTGTGCTATTTAGTCCCCTGTCATTGAACCAGCCCTGAATGAGCCCCATGTAACGGAGCTTATGGACTGGGCACTGGATCCTGGGCTAGCCGCTGAAGCCCCAGCTCCAGGAGTAGGGCGTGAAACTATTTCTGGCATTTCTTTGCAAATATTTGTGTTCTGCAAGTAAAAAGCTGGAGGAACAGAACAGTTTGCGCAAGGTCACAGAGCAACTACTGGGATGCTTGATGGTTATGGCAGGGGGCCCTGGGAAGGCAACACATGTTACAACAGTGTTCCTATTTGGTGATGGTCAACTGAGGCATAGTGAAGGAAAATGTCCTTTCAGCAACTCTGCAAGGGCACAAGGACAGTGTTTCTGCGCTTGCCTTGTGTTGACTCTATTTGCCCCTTGGTGGTTCTTGAAGGGTGTTTAAAGGTAAATAGAAAGAGATGGTAGAAAAATCTGCCCATCAGATGTGGCTGGACTTTTATTTTTCTTTCTTATTTCTCATCCATTCCTAGAAGGTATAAGCCATACCCTTTTGCTTTGATCAGCTGGGTGTTTCCCTCGCAGTGGCCCTCACAAGCCCCTGGGGGAGATGGGACGTGTTGTGCAGGCTTGATGGTTCTGCCCTGCAGAGGTGGGTTTGATTGCTAAGGACTCTCTGCTGCCTGCTGTTTTGTTTCCTGTTCTCAAGTTGCCCAGTAAAGACTTGGTAGTGGTGGCAGTGACAGATCCAGCTGGCCTTGCAAGGTTCTGGTCTTCAGGCTGTTCTCTCTCCTGGGCATTGGGCTGCCCCCGGAATGGGCTAACCCCCAGCCCCTGCAGAGAAACACAGAGGGCAGCCAGCCCCAAGCCTGAGGCTGTGTTCTAAGCGCCTGGTTCTGCTTTAGGCAGTGATGTCTCTAGGAGAGCTCCGAGCCCTCCTGCCTGATCCTGTCCTGAGAACAGTGGGAATAGGCAGAAGTTTGGGCTACTCACCAAATAAGGATAAAGTGAGGCAGTGAGAGATACTAAGAGATTTCATGAAGCCAACTAGCCTGTTCTAGCCATAAGAACTCCAGATAAGACTTTTATATAAATGAGCAGCCCCACAGCAAGCTGGTGAATGGTGCCCATTCCCAGGAAGGGCTTCGGAGCTCCCCAAAGCTCAGAGCCATTTACTGTCCCCAGAGAAGTTTTCTGCCACCAAGGCCAGCCACTTCTACAGGGTGACCTCCAAGATGCCAGCCAGGGCGGCAGTCACAAGGATCTTGTCCTGACTCATCCCCGCCAGACGCCCTGTTGATCCCATTGATAAAAACCTGCAGCCACTGCTGCCGCCACCGCCACCGAGTACCCCGGGCAGCCAGCCAAGCCCAGCTTCATTCACTGACAGGCTGCCCGACTGGGGGGGAGTGGGATCGGAAAGGGAAGTGCCGGCGAGCACACGTGAGGGAGGAATGGAGCAGAGGCCCAGGGTCTGGCTCAGGATAAGACAGAGCCAAGGGCACCAGCCAAGGGGTGGCCATCTGAGGTTCGGGCTCCTCGGGATGGAGAGTAACCCAAATCCTGAAGGCCATAGGTCTGCTAGAGAGTCCAAGAGTAACCCCAGACAGGGGTACCCACACTCAGCTCTCTCTGGCTTGTGGAAGGCCCTGGAGACAGCTGGATCAGTTCTTCTCAAACCTTGGGGCTCATCAGAATCCCCTGGGGTGCTTTAAAAAATACCGATTTCCACATTCCAGCTAGAAAATTCGATACTTGGGAGTTGGCCCCATCCACCTGTATCTTTAGCCCGTTCTCCAGGTATTTCTCAGGGCCCACGAAGTCCTGGCCTGGCCTCTGGGCACCACAGTAGCCGGCTATGCCCCCCCTACAGGTGCCAAGGCAGGACTCAAATGAGAAAGCTACAGGACCTCTAGCTGCTCACTGGGATGACACTTGGGGGACCTGTGGATTGCTTCAGTTTAGATCGCCCAGCCGTCTCGTGGTGGTTGTGGTGGGACAGGTATACAGACCACCACTGGCACAGGAATGCTGGGCTCTACATACTGTCCCATCACTCTCTATCATATTACCTGGTTTTAGTTTATATATAGTGCCTCCCGCTATCTGACATTATTTTACTGTTTGTCGGCTAGTTGCCTATCTCCTACTGCTGAAATTGTGTTTCCGTGAAAGCCGGGGCCTCATCTGGTTTGCTTACTGCTATCTGCCTAACACCCAGAAATGTGTTAGCCTATCACCAGGGCCTAGAATCCTGTTTGTTGAATTTGAGCTACAAGATACAGGAGCCACTCAGGAAAGCTCCCAAAATCGGCTCGGTTTTCAAGAAAGCTCCTGATCTTCCCGGTCCCTTTCCCTCTCTTTAGCTGTGTGTCGTCTTTGGGAGGAGAGTGGGAGAGCGTGTCATGGAAGGTCAGAGCATTCAGCTCCTCTCAGGATCAGGGACATCCCACTGGGGCCTGGCTGGTGTGATTTGTTTGACTGCTTTTAACATGAGTCTCCCTGCACAATGTCATAGATAGCCTGTTCAAGTTAGAGTCAACAACATTCCTGCAACAAAGAGACTGTATTCAGGTTCCAGCCACAGTCTACACCTCTGCTCTCCAACACTGATACACATAGGAAGAGATCTTCGTAGGAGCTTCTGCAAGTCTGAAAGCATCTCATCAGAGGGACATAGGGATGCTGGCTGGTGGAAACAGGAGGAGACAAGGCCTCCACAGAGACTGTAGTTGCCCTTCCTGCTGGGGAAGAGTCAAACCTCCTCCCTGGGTGCTGGGAGATCTGCTTTAAACATCTGTAAAACGGGGACTTTTACCACCAGTTATAAGGAGTAACTGAAAAAAGGAGCATTCACTTAGTAAAGTTCCTGGGACCATGTAATTCTATATTAGTTACTGTTACAGCTATGTGTGTGTGTGTGTGTGTGTGTGTGTGTGTGTGTGTGTGTGTGTGTGTGTAGTGGGGGTAAAATATACATAAGATTTACCATCTTAACTGTTTTTAAGTGTACATTTTAGTGGCATTAAGTACATTCACATTGGACCATCAGCTCCATCCATCTGCAGAACTTTTTTACCTTTGCAAACTGCAACTCTGTCCCCATTGAACACGCACTCCCCAGCGCCCCCCCCCCCCCCGGCCCCTGGCAGCCCCCATTCTACTTGCTGTCTCTGAACCCGACTACTCTGGGTAACTCATATACGCAGACTTATACGGGGTTTGTCCTTTTATGACTGGCTTCTTTCATTTAGCACGATGTCTTCAAGGTTCCTCGGTGTTGAAGTATGTGTCAGAATGCCCCTCCTTTTAAAGGCTGAGTAACATTCCATTGCATGGATAGACCACCTTCCGTTTATCTGTTTATCCATCATCCTTCAATGGGTGCGTGGGTTGCTTCCACCTCTTGGCTATCTTGAATAATGCTGCCGCGAACATGGGTGCGCAGATAACCTCTTCCGTTCCGGCTCTCCGTCCTTCTGGGCATACACACTTTGCTGTTCTTCTAAGTTTATGCATCTGTGTCTCTGAGTATAGTTGCCAAATCATGTAGTAGTTCTCTGTTTAACTTGTTGAGGAAACTCCATACTCTTTTCTACAACAGACGCACCTTTTCACATGCCCCCTGATAGGGTAAAAGAGTTCCAATTCTCCACATCCTCGCCAACACTTGCTACTTTCTTCTTCCTTTATAAAAATAATAGTCATTCTATGGCTATTGGTTTTTTTTTTTTAACTTACAAGCATCGAAACAAAGAACACGTTTCTTTCCTTCCATTTTTCTTGGTGGTATCCACTAAGCCATACCAGTCTCCTGCGTGTGGTGGAGACCACAGAAACCCAGTGAGGAAGAGGGGCAGGGAAGAGGGTGGGGGGAACACGTTGTCGTTGATCAGGGGAGAAGTATTCTATAGTTTGTGAAATGTGTGGCAGGTGTATGCCGCCGTGTAACACGCACTGTCGGAGGCATGTGAGTGTGTGTTGAGTGAACTGGGCATCCATCCGCCTGGGAGGAAGACCTCACATCTGTCAGGTGCTGATTAATTGTCAGACCCGATGCTGGGTGTGTGCCCCTCCTTGGAACACCTGCGAGGAAGTGTTGAGTCTATTTACAAATGAGAAAACTGAGGCACAAGAAGCTGAAGAGGGGCCCATGCTCCTAGGACTCCTGAGGGGCCCCACTGGGATCTGAACCCATGGGGGCTGAGGAGATGGCCTTATTTGCTGTTGTCCTGGCACGAACACGCAACCTGACCTTAGACAAGTCACTGAGGATTTCTTCCTCCGATGCGGGGGTGCGGTGGAGGGCTATTTGAGCCCCTGACGTTCCCTGGTTCTGTGGGGCTCTGCCCTCCGTCTGGTCTCAGGAGGGTCTGGGCCTGAGAGCAGCAGGCCAGGCAGAGAGGGGCCACCACGTCCCGCAGGGTGGTGAGCGGCACAAGAGCGTGTGTGAGTGTGTGTGCACCGGCTGGGGAAGAGTCGAGATGAGGATCACACAAAGAGCCTTCTGGATGTGTCCATGAGCACTGGCCTGGCGGCAAGGGGCTCTCTCTCCTTTCTGTCCCAGCTGTAGCCCTAACTGCTATGTGGCCTGCGGCTCCCAGACCCAGCGCTTTCCTTCTGTGGATGATGATGACGTGGCTGGACTTATGAGAGCACTTAGTATGTGCCACGGTAAGCACTAGAATGAGTGATTGAGTTGAAGCCACCCACTCACTAGCTCTGTGAGGCAGTGGTAGCTCTGTCTTATAAGAGGAAAATGGAGCTTGGAGTCATTATATAATGAATGAGTCCCACAGACATAGGAAGTAGGGCTGGGATGGGAATACCTGCTCTTCCTTCACTCCAGGCATGATGGGGACAGTCAGAACCAGATCAATATAATTAGCATCTGTAAGAGTCATTTCCAGGTGGAAAATGTAGTGCAAAGAACAAATAAGGCCTTTGTGTGGGCAAGCAGAGATCCCCGGGAGAGGAGGTTAGAAAGCTGGAGTTCTTGAGCAAGCTGCTCAGGCTCCCTAAGCCTCAGCTTCCTTGTCTGTAAAATGGGAAAGCCATCACCCCATTAGCTTACAAGACAGAGTTGGAAGGGGGAGGAGAGGAGGGAAGACTTGTAACCTGCTTGAAAAGCTATAAAGCACACTGTGCTGATGATGGTGGTGACAGAGCCCACCTGTGGGGAAGTTCATCTGGGAGAAGTTTCCTGGGCTGACTGTCAAAAGTGAGGTGGCATCCAAAGACGGGCAAGCCCCAGTCTCTGCCCTCTGGGAGCTGGGCACATGGTAGGCAACGAGGCCAGGGCACAAGTAACCAAAAACGAACTCTTCAAGGCAGAGAGGAATAGGTTTCTTTTTTCCTCCCTCCCCTCCCCTCCCCTCCCCTCCCCTCCCCTCCCCTCCCCTCCCCTCCCCTCCCCTCCCCTCCCTTCCCTTCCCTTCCCTTCCCTTCCCTTCCCTTCCCTTCCCTTCCCTTCCCTTCCCTTCCCTTCCCCTCCCCTCCCCTCCCCTCCCCTCCCCTCCCCTCCCCTCCCCTCCCCTCCCCTCCCCTCCCCTCCCCTCCCCTCCCTTCCCTTCCCTTCCCTTCCCTTCCCTTCCCTTCCCTTCACTTCCCTTCCCTTCCCTTCACTTCCAGTGCCATCCCTTGGTAAGCTTCTTGAAGGCAGAACTTCCAGAGAACTCCAGGTGGGTAAAGGAGGGAGAAGTCAGGCTAGGCTTCATGGAGGAGGCAGCAGCCTGGGAGAAGGAGGGTTCATTTCAGATTTTCAAAGACTTGCAGTTTGGGACTTGCTGAGCTCCCAGGGCGCCCTATCTGGGAGACTCATTTCCCCACCCCCCACTTTTCATCCTTGCCTCTGCTGTGAGGCTTCCTGCTAAAAGCGTTTATGATTTTTTTCCTCCTCTTCAGCAGAGGTGCATTGGGTATGCATTATTTAGAATAATTAAGTTAATATTTTATATTTTATAGGCTGAAATTGTTCATCCTCTCATAATGCACAGAGTCACCGGGGAGCCCAGTATGTTCTGGGCATTCCATGGAAGTCCTGCTTGAAAAGCAGCCCCTCTGGGCAGGTGTTAGCCCCCCACGGCTGGCAAGGGGGCACTGCAGTGCGCAGAGGCCTGGCAGGATGACCCGCGGGCTGTCACTGCCTCTCGACTGCAGTTTGACAGGCGGGCCCCCAGGTAGCTGGTGGGGCTGGCCAGTCTCCTCCACCTATGTGCGCTGGGTTGTGGAGGCCTGGCAGGGAAAAGAGGGTGTGCTAGGACGCCCAGGGCAGCTGCCCCCTGCTTTGCACGGGCCTCTACGGGACCCACTTTGGGACCCTAGTGTTAGTAGTAAACTGCCGAAGTGGTGCTGTGAAGTGAAAAGAGCCGGGGAAGAACAATGTGTTTCGGATGCTTCCAATTGGTAAAAAAGGGGAAATCAGACAGCGTGCTCCTGTTTGCTGATACACGCTTAGAGCTCTCTGCAGAGTTACAGCACGGTGCCTAGCTCGGGGGGCTGGCGGCCGCGTGGCACGAGGAGTGTATATGCACACACGTTTGTATACGATGCCTCTGTGCGTGGGTGTATATACACATTTTTGAACAATTTGAGGGTATTAAAACCATTTTGAATGTATTCTACCAGCAGTGCAAGGCCCCAGGGTCTTCCGTCTCCTGGCCTGGGCCAGATGGAAGGGGGCTTCCCTTCCAGCCCCTCCAAGCCAATGCCCCCCACCCTGCCCAGGGCTCTGGGCCCTGCTCCTCTCCCTCCTGCTTTTTGTTTCCATCCCCTGGGGCACTTGACTTCTCCAGGGCTCCCTTCTCGCCAGCCCTTGGCTCCTCCACCTGGCTTCATGAGCTGGTCTTCTGCTTTCTGATGAATACCTTCCATCCCAGCTCCCCTGCTCCCCTGTCTCCTGGGGCCCTGGCTGCTCAGTGGGCCTGTCAAAATCCCTTTGTTCTGAGATGGTCACAGCCGATAATGACACATGTCAACTAGATGACACCTCTCCCCCCAGACCGTGATAGTAATACCTCCTCCTGGGACAGGACTTAGGTAATATCAAAATACCCATTTCTAAATGATCCATAGCCTCACCAGCCAGAGATCACCAGCCGTCACCTCTTCTGTTCCTTTTCGCTGCTGCAACGTTTGCATCGTCAACATTATATTCAAAACCTAGGTTCATATCCTGCTCTTCCCACACTTTTCTGTTCTGCTTGTTCTCCCCGAATATTCTGTTAAAAAGCGTTCTCCAACTTTTAAAAACTCCTCACAGATAACATTTCTGAAATTTATCACAGAGATGTACTGTACACGGAACTGCTCCCTAATTTCTAAACAGCGTGTACTCGCTGACCCTGGCTGGGGTCGTAACCACTACCTCAAATGGATGTTGAGGAATGGAACGAATGTGCTACTGTCCGTCAAGGGCCTAGACCCCCACCTAACCCAAAGTAGATGTTCAAGAAGTGCCCCATGCATCCTCTGGACAAATACACCCACCTGAAATGATGGGTCTTCTTCAGGTCCCCAAACTCCAAGGTTTGGTTTTCCCTGTGGGAAAGCGACGCTTTGACCAGTGATTCCCATCTGACAGGAGGTCAGGTGAGCCAGGAAGGAAGGAGGGAAGGAAGGAAGGAGGGAGGGAAGGGTGGAAGGCAGGAAAGAAGGGAGGGAGGGAGGGAGGGAGGGAGAAAGGAAGGAAGGAAGGAAGGAAGGAAGGAAGGAAGGAAGGAAGGAAGGAAGGGAGGAAGGAGTCTGTTTCTGAGGAAGGGAAGTGGGAAGTGGGGGCACTTTGCCTGTCTGCCTTTCTCACTGCAAAGCCTTGTCCTTTCTAAGGAATTTGCTTGTGTGACTTTTTCTTCTTACTTTCTCACCTCCCTAAACTGAGAGAGGTGGAGGGCTGGCCAAAGCCTGAAGCCGAGGCCACCAGGATGGGATGGGAAAGGTGGGTGGTTGTTGAAAGCAAGAAACTCCAGCCATGGCGGCATGAATAATTCAGTGCACCAGAAGTTAGCACGTTAGCCTGTTAAGGAGTGAATGAGAAGCTTGTTCGCTAAAGGCCAACATCCTTTTGCTCTTTGGAGAGAAGTTTCCCCACCTCAGTCTGCTTGTTGAGTGGGAGCTATACACACAGGTAGGGCCTTGGACAATTGCTCATTCATTCAACAAACATGTGTTTGAGTCCCTGCTGTCCTAAGGGCTGTGTGAGGGAAGGGGGCAGTACAAATGAGAGTTGGTTCAAATTCTGTGGAGGGTGCGTGGTCACCAGGCTGGCTCGCCGGCCACCAGTGTTGGCCTGTTGGCCCCTCACACCCAATAATCCTGGTCTTCTTGCTCACTTTGGAAGTTGGGGTGCTCTCTGCTCCAAGTCCTTTGTTGGCACCAGTGCCGGCTCCATCTGCACCCCATCGTCCTCCTCTGTAAAAGGGCAGAGGTACACAGAGGTCCCTCAGGGGCCTGCCAGCCCGTAAATCCTCATCCCACAGGCCGTGGCCAGTAAGAAGTGCAGGGGTGCCTCAGCCCAGCCATGGTTGTTGGAGAGCCCCCAAGGCTGCAGAACCTCTGCTCTTGGGTTTCATCCTCACGGTCATCCTTGGTCACCCTCCGGGGTCCTCAGTCTCTCTCCTTCCGTATTGCCTCCCCCTGCCTTTTTCCCTCCACTTTGCCTCTTTTCTATTTCAGACCTGTAAGTGAGATCTAAAATGGATTTGCATGACTTGAATACATTTGCATATTTCAGCTTCTTGGCTTTTCATTGGCCAAACAGGTGAGTTGAGTGAAGTATGTTTCCTTTCTGGATCTCTGTGGCAGTGATTACACTTCAGGCTTCTTCCTGCCGAAGACTTCTTGGGTCTTCTGGCTCCAACTGGGTTCTGGGTCCTCCTGGAACTGGTTGCCGTGACCAGGGGAATGTGAGCTCTGAGTGGCCAGATCTGAGTGAACTGCCCTCCCTGGAGCGGAGAGTGGAATGCGAACTGAGAATTTGGGGTCCAGCGAGGGGCTTCCCATGTCTAATGGGGGGACGTAACCAACGGAAGCCAACCCACCGCCCTCTGGCCAAACTGAACAAAACTAATTATTTCTCCAAATCCTTAAAGGATGAAAACCACTAAATTTGTTAAAAGACTAAAATTACTTCTCTGAGTCTCTGAGGAATACCCTTTCCCTCTCTCCCCAATTTATTAGTGTCCCCTGTACAATAAATGTTTCCCTGTTCTTTGGTTTATTTCTACTTAAAAGACCTGTGTGACCTCAGGTGAATCCCATAACCTCATGGGGTTTCAGATCCCTTATCTATAAAACGAGAGGATTGACTTAAATTATTAATTTTCTATCTTTTTAAAAGTAGAGGCATCTTTTCCTCCAATTAAATCCTGTATGAAGTCCCCAGATATAAAGTACATACAACTAATGTTGTTCATATAAAAAGAGGTCCCGTAAGTTAAAGTTTAGAACTTTCACTTTTTATTAAATTGGTAAATGGGGGGAAAAATGGGTCCATTCTGACAATACACAGATTTGAAATCAGGAATTATAGTTAATATACTTACACATCATTGTTGGTATTTAATTATTTCCATTTTGTGTGTGTGTAACAATATTAAGAACATTCTGATCGGCTCACATCAATAGCTGTAAGTGGTAAGAGTTTTCTAACAGCCCAGCTTGTACCTGTTGAACTATTTCCTCTTGAGTGAAACAAATGCAGAAACTTGACAGAGGAGTCTTGGATAATTGTTGTTCCACAGAACAAAAATGTAGAAACATTAAATGACATCCATCCCTTATTATGAACGTGAATGAGATGATAATAAATAGAGAAAACC
Source organism: Ursus americanus (assembly GCF_024610735.1). Lineage (NCBI taxonomy): Eukaryota > Metazoa > Chordata > Mammalia > Carnivora > Ursidae > Ursus > Ursus americanus. The sequence continues at coordinate 62,244,685 of NC_142139.1, forward strand.
TGCAAAAGGCCCTGACGTTCTCTGTGAAATGATGAGAACAGGACAAGTTGTGCATTTCCTGTGATTGCACAGCTGGCTTTCACACACAGCTTGCAAGGTATCTCAAGCACCTTCATGCCTGGCATTCAGTGAGCACAGCCCACGGGAGCGGCAGAGTGTGCCAGCGTGTGCATTTGACAGGGTTGGATGTGCACAGCTCTGTGCTCACAGAAGACCTGTGCACAGCCACAGCCATCTTCTGGAGATTTCAAACTTGCGAGGCTCTGGGCCCAGCCTGCACAATTGTGACATAAGCCCGCGGCCCAAGTCGATAGTATTCGTGGTCTCCAAGGTATCAAAATTTGGTACATAATTAGAGCACCAAGGCTGTTTTTTTTTATTGTGGTTTGAAAACATAGTTATATCAACCTCATGAAACTTGTCTCCAACTTCTGTTGAATGCTGCCCAGATCCCACTCCCTCACTCTTGAGAGCAATGTTTCTCAAAGTTTAGAGTGCATCAGATTTAGTGTGCTACCTTCTCAAAATTTAGCGTGCAATTACCTGGAGAGTTTGTTAAAATACAGATTCCTGGGTGACACCCCCAGAGATCCTGACTCAGCAGTTCTGGGGTGGACGTGAGAATTTGCATTCCCGAAGAAGCTCCCAGGTGGTGCTGATGCTGCTGGTCCACACTGAGTGGTGAGATTCAAGTTCAACAGCTTGAAAACAACTTGGTCAGAAGACCTCTGTCTTCTGACATGATTCACCGAGGCAGGACACAGAGTGTGCTGTTCTAGGACCCCTCCTCTCGTCTGGGATTAGATGACCATTTAGCATATCAGACTAGGAACTGTCTGAGCATGCTACGACCTCCGAAATGCTCTTCTCTGTACCTGTAAGGAAGGAACTTTCAGAAGGGACTTCTAATCAGACACAGAGCAGTGCTAGACAAGGAGTCAGACCTGCCTGTTTTCTTGCTGTGAGCTGGGGTACTTCAAGGAGACCACTTAGTTCCCTGTTCTGTTTCCCTGTCTGCAGCATCAACTCCCTGATCTCCTCCCTGCCTCCCCCACAGGATGATGTGTCTGAAGGTGTTTTGTAGATGACCCACCACTGTCTGTACACATGTAAGGAGCTGTTACTATTGAGACCCATGAAATCTTTACTCATGCTATTTCTGGGCAGAATGGGACATTTCAGGTCTCCAGATTCTTCATCAAGAACCCCAAGATCCAGCTTGCATTCTGGAAGTTGAGAGGTAGAGCAGAACTTGCTCTCGGGCTCTGGGGTCCCTCTCAGGCTGCCCTTTGTATGGGTGCACTGAGCCACAGTTCACCCCCGTTTGGACCTTTGGTTCCTTAGAGGCCAGACTAGCCTGTTTGGGTGCAGGAATTTGGTCTTGCCTCTCCATCTCTCCAGGGGCTGTGCTTTGCTCAGGGTCTGGAGCAAAGGGCTCCATCTGTGTTTTGGTCTCCTGGCGCCTGCCAGCTGCCATAACACAGGAAGATGACTTGATGATATTGCTGATGCTGGCAGTGATGTGAGCTGGCAGTGGGGTGCTCCATCATTGTCGTCGTCGTCATCATCATTATCATCATCCGAGCAGCCATCAGATAGCTTGTGCCCATGCTGGGCTGGGCACTGAGCTGCATTTGTCATGCTTTGCCTCTCCACTTGAGGGCAGCCCCTTAAGCTAAGTATCATCATCCCCATTTTACAGATGAGGAGACTGAGCCTCAGAGAGAATCTGCAACTGGGTGAAAATCATGTTGCTATTAAATGTGTGTGGATCTGAGTCTTTGGGGCACGAGCGGGTGCCACCATCTCCTTGTCCCACCCTGCCTCTCGGGGTTTGGCCAGCAGATTAGCAACATACCCCAAGAGAAGCCCATCTTATTTATCATCACAAGGGAACAGGCAAGGCTGAGCTGAGAGATACACAGAGATGGGTGGGCTGGGTAAGGTCACAGCACAGAGCAGCCCTGGCCATTAAATGTCACATATTCACTCTTTCAACCTGTCACCCTGTCCCCATCAAAAGCAGTTGGGAGGTGGGAGGGTGCACAGGCCTAGGCAGCTGCTGCTGTCCCACCTGGGCTTTGGCAGCCCCTGGATCCTGGCACCTTTAGGAGTCAGGGTTCAGGGCCAAGGTTGCCTCCCATCCATTCAGTTTTAAGATGTCATCGTGCTGACCTTCCTAAAAGGCATGTTCCTCCCTTCCTGGGAAGTCTCCCATGGCTCCCCATTGCTTATAAGATGAAGTCCAAGCTGCTCAGCATAGAATCAGGCTCATGTTCTCTGGCTCCCCAACCTTGTGCCTCATGGGCCCCATCCCACCGGGAGCTTCTTCCTCGTTCCCACAAATATCCCCCACATGTCACCTTTATGCCTTTGCTTGTGCTATTCTCTCTGCCCACAAGTGTTCTTTTTATTTTGTTTGCAAATTCTGCTCCTCCTGCAAAGCCCAGATAAAGTTCCTTCCCTCCACACTGTCTCACACAAGCACCGAGACCCTCCATACCTCTCACTGTCCCTCCCCTTGCAGACCCTCTGTCCTGCCCCTGGCCTGGTTCACCACTTTCTCCCCCACCCAGGTATGCGCTTGTTGAGGGCAGGCATTTTGTCTGATTTGGTTTTGGTCTGGGATAGTGCTCTACAGACGGTTGGCACTCAATCCATCACTGTCCAATAAATGACGGTCTGTGCTAGGGTGACAAGCACACTGCTCTCAGAGTTTGAGGGTCTAGGTCTGTTCTGGCTCTGCCATCCCTGGGCTGCTCACCTGTTCCTCACTAGGCCCCAGTTTTCTCATTTGTAGAATGAGGGAGTTGGACTTCGCAGGTGGTTGTCTGCTCTCAGTGTACATAAGAACCATCTGGGCAGTGTGTTTAAAATGTGTGTTCCCAGGCCCCCTCCCAAGAGTCACAATCTGAAGTTCTGGGGTGGGCTGGGGATCTGCACAACTCACACACACCCGGGGAGCTTTCTGCTGCTGGCGGTTCTCAGGCTATCTTTGAGTGACTCTGGTCCAGGTAGACTTTGAGGGAGGTCCTCTCGGAGACAGAGGAGCTGGTAGAGCTGTGAGGGGAAGAAGGGGGCTGTGGAGCTGAGGCCATGGTAGGTGAGGCAAGAGCCACCATCACCATCCTCACCATTGCAATCATTACCATCATGATCATCTTCTTCATCACCATCACCATCATTACCATCATGGTCTTTATCATCATCATCATCATCACCATCACCACCACCATGACCATCATCATCGTCATCCTCACACCATCACCAGCAAAGCCACCACTACTCCTCAGTTCTCACCAGGGGCCAGGGCTTGTGCTAATGCCTTTGTGGGCATTATCTCCTTCAATCTTCTCAAGTGCCCTGAGGTAGGGCTCAGAGGGATGCTTGTCCATGCCCCAGAACAGACCCTGGGTGCTCCAGTCTGCGAATGGCCCCACATGCCAACCTGTTCTGCTGCTAGAGGGAGCTTGCACCTTCCCTGGCGAGCCTGGAGAGAGCAAATAGGGTGCTTGCCCCCTCGAAATCTATTCCTTCATCCAGCACATCTCTATTACAGGCCTCCTTCATACCAGATGCCAGGTTTGAATTTGATCCAGGCCAATATTTTTTCCCATTTTCACAAAACAAAGATTTTATTTTTTCTTTCCCCAACCCCTTCCTTCACAATTTAAACTCCTGCTAAAATAGCGTGCGTGGCTGAGCCTCAGGCCAATTTGTGTCTTTGTACTCAGCACACACACTCCATCTTTCACACCACAAACAGCTTTGCTCAGGAAAAATATGTTTTCCCTCTGCAAAAGTGCCATTTTAGGGCAACACATAGAAGGCAGAAAGAGACTATTTCACTTTTTCTTCCCCTGGAAAAACCCACCAAGATGTTGTTTTCCCTTGCTTTTTCTGGAGGGGAGATATTTTTTGACAGCTTTCGTCGCTAATCTGGCTCTCAGCCCTATGTCTAGTGCCAACTTGTGAAGGAAGCAAAGGAAAAGCTAGATGAGCAAAGGCAAGATCCTCCTAGAGGGGCACCAGGACCCTGTAATTCAGGGGTTGTGGGAGACCTCGTGAAAAGCCCAGTCTCCTGCCCCCAGGAGAAGCCCCTCTTGGAAGCTCTGGATGGGGACACAGCTGTGGGGGTGCAGGTTTACAGGCTGCCTGCTGGGGGTCTCGATGTGCACTCATTCAACAAACATCCTTCCTCACTTTCTTTTCACAGGCTGAAGAATGGGCTGGGTGCTCTGGGACTGCAAAAATAAATCAGTCACCAATTCTGCCTCTGTACGTTCCAGTCGAGCACAGAGTGAAGATTTGTATATTAACTTACTATAACATTGAGTAGAAAGTGTGATGGATGGACCGGGAAGTGTGACCGGAGTACTAGTTTCACATGGGAGGTTCATTTTAGCCAGGGGACCTAGGGAAGGTTTGGAGGACAAGGTGACCCTTGAGCTGAGACCACACTCTTCAGTCCGTGTCTCTCTAGTATCCTGAAATTGACCTCCACGTGGCTTCTAGGTATTTGTCCTCCCTCTGCTCCCTGGCCCAGCTCAGAGCGAGTCCCCTTCTCTGTGTTGGCAGCCCTTCAGGTGAGTGTCCCCGAGTCTTCACTTTCCTGTGCTAGCTTCCTGGACCTGCACCACCTCGTGCTTCTGTCCTTGTGGCCCATCTCCATGTGGGAGTGGAGTGTAGTGGAGAGTTTCTTTCCACTGTGGAGCCAGCTTCCTGAGCCAGGAGCCTCTGTGGGCTACTCCTGTCCCTGAAGTCCCAGGTCTATAGGTAGGCAGACCTTACTGCTTTCTAGCCTTCTTGATGTAACAGAAACCACTAAGCTAGCATAACCCATCAAAGATCTCAGGAGACCCAAGGCAAGAGTGCAGCTGGGCCCTGGGATCAAGGATCAGGAGGCAGAAGTCCAAAGGATACGAGGTGCTTCTCTCTACCCACCTTGCTGTCAATCTCTCTCAGCATATTTCTCTCCTAGTGCCAAGTTCTGACTGGTTCCACTTGGGTCAGGTGCTCTTCTGGTGATTGGGCGGGGTTTGGGGAAGGGCCTCTGATTGGCCCAGTTTGAGTCAGGAGTCTGTTTCTGGTCCAGGCAATAGGAGCCAGTGGACAGTGTCATCTCAGGGAGGCCAGCAGGGCCCACCTCTAGGATTTGGGGAGGGACAGTAAGAGAAGGGAGATTCACTGTGAGCCATGGAAATGGCGACTCAGTGCCCCATATGCCAACTCTGCCGTTTACTGGCTGTGCAGCCTCTCTGGGCCTCAGTTGCCTCATCTTTAAAATGGTAATAGACCAGCCATTTGCTTGATAGGATTCTTGTCATAATTAAATGGAACAGCACTTAGGGTGCTTTACCCCAGGCCTGGCTCATGACTCATATCTGTTAAGTGGTACCAATATGTCTACTCAATGAGGGATCTGAAGGGAGGCTTTTCCTGGCTGGTCTCCCCATCTGGGGTCTTTCAGACGAGGGCATTAAAGTAGGGAGGTTTCACTTCACGCTATCTCCACCCTCCACACCTGGGAGATCTTTGATATGACCGGTTAGCAGTCTGTGTCGTGAGCCTCCTGACACACGTAGCAAGAGGCCCTTTACCCTTGACAACAGAAGGCTGGGCTGGACCTGGTCCTGTCATCACAGCCATGAGGACATTAACTGAGCCATTCTTCCTCCACCTGAGAAGCACCCCTTTGGTTCACAGGATCTCAGGTTCTCAGGACACTTGTGTGGGGTCATCGTGTGGGTGTCATTCAGCCACATTCCAGATTTCTCAAGAGGAAGGTTATATTTTACCGGGTGTTGTCACTAGGATTTTTTTTTTTTTTTTACTTTGTGTTGATCCAGGGTGTTCAATCTGGGGATTTCTGGGTACCTTCTCATGGTAGGTACCCACTGTACATACTTACTAGTGCACAAGGGATTCCAGCTACCAGGATTCAGGGGAGAAAAAGCACCAGGCAGTACCAGGGTTCTTTGGGGGGCAGTCTGGAACGACTATTGCAAGGGGCTGATGTTATTTGGCAAATTTCCTGATGTGGCTGGATTTGGGACCATTCCAGAAAGCCTGTTGGCATCCAGATGGAAAAGGAAGAGGGGTGAGGGCATTTCTGGTCAGGGGACAGTATGTGGAGCCCCTCGGAGGTGGAGTGAGCACAGCTTGGGCAGGCAAGAGAGAGGGAGATGGCTGGGCTGGGGCAGAGATCTCTGTGGTATGAGCTGGGACAGGCATGGCTTGGGGCCCTGCATTACTGCAGATTGTGGATACTAAAGAGTCGACTTAATCCAGTGAGCACTTGGGAGCCATAGCAGGTTGGGGAATGGTGTGCATGGCTTGTTGCAGATTTACAGGTAGGATGGACTGGATAAAGGAGCACTGGAGGTATGAAGACCAGTTAGACTGTAACGATTGTTGCAAAGTGGATGGAAGTGGCTTGGGTCAGCAGAGTGTAGCAAGGGTGGAAATGAAAGGATTAGTCCAAAGGGAGTTTTGAGGAGAAAATTAAGAGGTGAGGATTGAATAAGAGAGAGGAGTCTCAGGTTTCAGGAGACTGGCATAAAGGCCAAAGGAAATACCACTGAGATGGGAAATGGGGATGAGGTGGCTTGGCATGGGGAGGCAGTGAGGTCTTTCTAAGTCCATTTGGGCTGCTCTAACCAATACCACAGACTGGGTGGCTTAAAATGAACATTTATGTCTCAAGTTTCTGAGGGCTGGAAGTGCAAGGTCAGGGTACCAGCATGGCTGGGTTCAGGTAGGAACCCTTCTAGCTCACACACAGATCCCTTCTCACTGTGTCCTTGCATGGTACAGAGAGCGAGCTCTGTCCCTTCACCTCCTTATTAGGGCACTCACCCCGTCATGGGGCCCGATGACCTCATCTATCCTAATCACCTCTTAAATGCCCACCTCTGAATACCATCGCATTAGGCGTTAGGGTGTCAGCACATGAATTCTTGGGGGGACACAAACATTCAGTACATAATAGCGAGTGTGGTGGCGGAGGGCCTCCTAAAGGGAGAAGTGCCGATGGCGTTCAGAGCTAGGGAGATGGAGGGCCTTTCATGGGGCCAGTTTTGTGTGGGACTTCAGGGTCATTAGCCCAGAAGGAAAAGTGGGGGTGTGAGGGTGCAGGAGCCTGGGAGTGAGGGGCGTAGTTGGCAGAGAAACAAGATGGCATTCTTGGGGACAGCTAAGAGGAAAAGAGCAGTGCCTGTGACATAGGATGGGGAAGGTCACTGAGGGCTCAGCTAGCATTCACGGATGACCACCAGGAGACAAAATTCCAGGTGAGTGAGGCATGTCCCTGGTTTGTAAGGAGCTCATAGCTGAGCAAGATGGAGAGACATGAATCAGGAGCAGACAGGCCCAGGGGTCACCTGCAGCGGGTTTGAATCCTATCACTGCCACCCCCCCCCACTGGCAGGGTGACCTTGGAAACCCACTCTTGTATCAGAGCCTCGGTGTCCACATGTGTGAATGGGGGTAATGATAGTACCCACCCATAGGGCTGCTGTGAGGATGAGCGGAATGACACACAGGAAGAGCTTTGCCTAGTGCCCAGCTCATATTAAGTGCTTGTCATTAGCGTAATTATTATTAAGGAGCAAAGTTACTTGCATTGAGTGCTGAATACTACCTGCAGGAGCCCCAGTAAAATTGGCTAGCTGGAGCCTAAGCTCAGTAGGTAGGGGACACAAAGGCAGAGCTCCTAATAATGTGGCATCAGCTCATCAAAAGTAGTGTGGTCTTTCCTGCATTGCCCATGGGAATGTGAAATGGTGTGGCCACTCTGGAGGACAGTTTGGCAGTCTCTTAACAAAACTAAACATACTCTTACCATATGATCCAGCAACTGTGCTCCTTGGCACCTGCACAAAGGAGTTGAAAACCTATGTTCATGAAAAAACCTGCATATGGATGTTTATAGAAGCTTTATTCATAATTGCTCAAACTTGGAAGCAGCCAAGATGTTCTTCAGTAGGTGACTAGATAAACAAACTGTGGTAGATCCAGGCATTGGAATGTTATCACTAAATAATTATCACTAAAAAGAAATGAGCATATCGAGGCAGGAAAAGATGTTGGGGAACCTTAAATACATATTACTAGGTGAAAGCAGCCCATCTGGAAAGGCTGCATACTGTATGATTCCAACTGTATGACATTCTGGAAAAGTCAAAACTACGGAGACGGTAAAAAGACCAGCGGTCACCAGTGGTTAAGGGGAGGGAGGAATGAACAGGTGGAGCAGAGAGAGGATTTTAGGGCAGGCAACTATTCTGTATGAAACTGTAATCATGGATACGTGTCATGATGCATTTGTCAAAACTCATAGAATGCACACCACCTAGTGAACGCAAGAGTGAACCCTAATATAAACTGTGGATTCTGGGTGATAGTGATGGTACCGTGTTCCATGCTGGCAGGGGATGTTGATGGTGGGGGAGCTGTTTGTGTGGGGGGGGATTGTGGGCAGGGGATATAGGGGAAATCTCTGTACCTCCCACTCAATTTTACTGTGGACCTAAAACTTCTCTAAAAAAGTAAAGTCTGCAATTTAACAAGAAAGTAGCATGGCCGTGCAGGACCCAGTCCCCATTGCAAGCCATGGATTGATGAAGCAATCACTTGAGAATTTACTGTTCAGGGGCTGTGGTGGCAGGCATGCAGGGAGGAAGGTGCCTCTCCACCCTCAGGAACCACTCCTATCATGCTGGGGGCAGCCACTGCAGGGCGCTGCAATAGAGGGATGTGGGAAGAGCCAGGTGATGACAGGCCCTGGAGTGGCATCAGGGAGGAGGGGGTTCTCAGGTCAGCCTCGGGGGCTGTAACTATCAGTGGGTATTGAAAGTAGAAGGCACTGGATGGAGGGGATATTTTTAGTATGTGTGATATGGGATGACTGTCCACACTTGAAAGCTGGGAATGGATTGTCCTTCTGCTCTTACTCTACCCCATCAGGGAGATGTGAGCTCTGTGTCACAGGTGAGGAAGAAGGTGGGACCCAGATGAATCGCTGACACCTCATGTGGTGTGACCTGGGACAGTTCACCACTTCTCTGAGCCTTGGTTAGCTTATCTTTGAAATGGGGCTAATGCCTACTTTGGAGACTTGTGGGTATTAAATGCTGCTCTAGACCTGTGCTGGCCAATGGAAATATGATGTGGCCCCAAAATGGAAATTTTTAGTAGCCACATTCAAAAAAAGTAGAAAGAAAGAAGTAGGTGGAATTAATTTTACTAACATATATATCATGATGTTTTATTAACCCAGTATCTATCAGAAATATTATCATTTAAACATGTAACCAATATTACATTTATTCTTGAGATATTTACATGTTTTGTACTAACTGATATCTGGCGTGGACTTGCCACTCACACATGTCTCAGTTGGGACCAGCCACATTGAGGCCACCATACTGGAGAGCCCTGCTGTTTATAAATGTAGGCAGTTTCCATCCCTCCCTCTGCAAGTGGGGATAACAATATCACACCCCAGAGCTTCACTAATTACTCCTCCGGTCACACTCTATCTAGCGCGTATTGGTATTATTAGATCAAGAGCTTTATTTCACGCACAACGATTGTATATTCATAAATTCTAACTCATGAATCCACAAGCTTGCAATCACAGGCCCATGCAAACACAGGAATTAGTCTTTTGTTCCTGAAGCAATTTGCGTTCACCTCTTTCAGAGTACTTACGAAGCCTGGCATGTGTTGGGATTAGTTGTGTGAATCTCTGTCTCCCCCCTCATGCTGCCCCAACTTGAAGCTTCTTTGAGGGAAAGGATGTGTCTCCGGCATCCTTCTATCCCCCACCACCCCTCCCCGCACCCCAAGTGTCTAGCTCCTGGCTGGCCCTAGCAGGTATTCAATAGGAGTTTTTTGAATAGACTTCATCAACCAAAGTATCGGTTCCTTTTAGAAGAGAAGCATATTATAAAGAAAGGCTCTAAAGTCAGATTATGTAAAAATGTGTTGAAAGGCAGCAGGGACATCAAATGTAACCACCGAATTGAAGTTTTTATTTGAGTAGACATGAATCTGGCAGAGGTGAGTACAGGGTTCTGACAGATGGGTGTGTGTTTGGGAGATGAGGCCAGAACAAAAGTGTCTGGAAATTTGTCACAGGCATTTGAACTTCTAGTGAAATAAATTCTGTCTCCCCCACTGTGGGACATGCTCCAATCAGCTCAAGGCCTCATGGAAGGTGGGAGCACCTTGTTCTCCCTGTTTCCGTCACAGCCCTCTTCCAGGGGAGAGTTGACCCCATGGCCCCGCCCTCAGGTTTTGGTTACCGTGGACCACAGCGACCCTGAGACAGCTGAGGTTAGGGAGCAGGGTTTGACCTGCTTAGTGGTGACCATGTGACCGGGCTGGCCACAGTTCCTACTACAACCCAGGACATGACTGCAACCTTGGGGAAGGAGGGACAGTCCAGTTCTGGGTGTCCCCAGAGCTCAGAGCTCCCACCTGTGTACAGTCTCTCTAAGAGGCATCAATTCAAGCCTCTCTTCCACATCTCTTAGGCAGCCACAGGGGCTGGGTGTGGGAAATGAAGGAGGGCGGGCACCTCTAAGAAGTCTTGGTGATTTGGCCCCCTGGGCAGAGGTGTGATGGCGCTGGCATGGAAATGGGTGAAGTCCTTGAGTAATCACGGCTGAGGACAGCCACATACGTGGTAGGGAGCAATATCTGAGTTCATTAATAACAAGGATGACCAATTCGTGCTATCAGTGATCCAACGCTTTTTATGTGCCGGAAACTCTACTAGGCATTTTACCTGAATTACCGTCTTTAATACTTGGAGCGCCCCTATGACACAGGTTCTGTTTTATACCCATTTCACTGGTCAGGAGACAGATCAGAAGCTGGGTCACTTGTCCCAGGTCACCCAGATGGGCAGGGGCTTGGTGGGACAGGAGACAACATCTCAAAGTCATGACATCAGAAAAGGTGTAAACATTTGGATGCAGAATCACACACACACACACACACACCCATCTTAAGTAGAGACATTCTCAGCTGGAGGAAGGCATCTTTGTGCAGCGGGTACCGCTACCTAACAGAAAAGCAGTTTTTTTTTTTAATTATCACTTTTTTTGCTGTTTTTTTATAATAATATTTTTTTATTATATTACATTAGTCACCATACAGTACATCCCTGGTTTTTTATGTAAAGTTCGATGATTCATTAGTTGCGTATAACACCCAGTGCACCATGCAATATGTGCCCTCCTTACTATCCATCACCAGTTCTAAAAGCTACTGAAGTCATAGGCCCTTCTCTGGTTGTGGGTTTCCTCAACCCTAAATGGGGGCGGGGTTAGAAGATCTTTTTGCCTCTCCCACCACCCTTATCCCCAAGGGACCATCTCGGATTCTAAGAAGCATCTCTCTCTCTCAATCTCCACCTGCAGGAGCGCGGACCCCAACCACCCCCACTCCCACCCTCCGCTTGCCCCAGCCTAGGCTTCCCACCCCCCTGCAGTGTTTCTCAAACTGTGGCCTATTGGACCACTAGCATCAGAGGCCTGGCTCGGGCCTGCGAGGCGCCCCAGCCAGCCCGCGGGCAGAGCGAGGCGGGCTGGGGTCGGCAAGGGATCCTAGCGCACGCCGGGTCCGAGAGCAGCGCCCCTGGCGGCGGTGAGGCTGGGACTACAGGGGCTGGGGCGCCGTGAGAAATGGGGACACCGCGCCCGAGGGCGAGCCGTCCTTCCCGCCCCAGCACTTTCTCACCGCTCGTCCCGACTGACTCACTGATTGAGACAAGTTCCTGTCTCTGGTTTTTGTTCAGCACATCAGAGGCTGAGGCTGAGCCTTTGGTCTGGAGTTTGAACAAATTGGAGCTGAAAATGCCTCAGCGGGGTAACTGGGAGCGCTGTACTGTCAGCGCCCGCGTGGCGGCTCAGGGAACGCGGAGGAGTGGCGCTTTCTCGCACGCCTGGAAAACCAGGGACTGGAGTCCCCGGAGCCTTGGGTTAGAGACGCCTGGCTGCGGCCCTAGGACAGCGAGGGTGTTTAAGAGGTGCCTGATGGATTAAATGTTGATTAAATATTAATAACAAATATAGAAATGGAAATGATCTATTTCTGTAGGCTGCACGGTATACATGATAAAGCCCAAGCTTTAGGAACAAGAAACTTGGGTCTTGGTTCTGCTACTTACCAGCTGTGGCTCCTTGGGCAAGATAACCCCGCTGAGCCTCGGTTTTGCATCTGGAAAAGGGGAATCATCAGCCTTAGTTGTAGTTGTAAGGATTGAAGAAGATGACAGGTAGAAGCGCGTGAGTTCCTGGCTCCCACAGCGGGCTTCCACCCTTGATGGATGACTCGCTTTGGCACTTTGCTGCTCAGTCCTTGCCCCATACATTGTGTCCAGGATCTGACTTCTGGTGTTGGCCTAATGTCATCGTGTGCTCTGGCACTTGAGCTGGACCCTCTGCCTCGGACCCAGGGACCACTTGGCCACTTCTTATCAGCAAGAGAGTTTTGGTTCACTGAACACACAGCACAATACCCAAGTCCATGTGTAAAGATGCCGCTCCTCCTAGTGATGGTCATGGTAACCTAGGCAGGATGGTGGACTTAGTCCTCACCCACTGGCCTTCCCCAGGACTGCTTATGGGAATGCTGCTCTGTGGCGCCTTTTTTTAGACTGCTTGTGCTTTTGGCCCCTACTGTCCATTACATGTCACAATCACATGCATGAGAAGGGCTGCACTCTTAAAGAGAGGGGCTATTCTGTCTACGACACGTTGCCTGTGGACTGCAAGCTTTCCAAGGTAGGGCCTGTTTTGGTTATGTTCCTTGCAAATTTCTGCAGTGGGCTGCAGACTCCTTACAGCTGGTGACTCTCTTTTCTTTGTTTTCTGTAGTGTCCAGTCCAGTGTTAGCTGGAGTTGGGACTATATGGAAGTGCCGCTGGGAACCCAGAAGTAGTGGTTAGCACCAGCCAGCCATGATGGTGGGAGGGACGCAGGCAAGAGGAAAGAGGTCTATATGGAACAAGGCCAAGTTCAAGGAGATGGGCTTCCCCTAATTGTTCCTTGAGGGCAGGGATTGTGTTTTATCACAGTGGTATCTTCGGAGGCTGTTTAAGGCTTAGCATAGAATAAAACAAAAGCAAGGAGGGAAGATTTGAATGTTCTCTATTTGGATGTTCTTTAGAATTAAAAGTACAGCAAGACCAAGAATATACAGCAATCATGAACTCTGATGTGCTTCACAAAAAAGTCTCCATATGCTTTGGAGCTTTGAGGATCCTATACGATGTTGGTTGGGCTCCTGGTCACAGCTTCCTTTCACTCTTTTTGAGCTGGGACTTTTTCTGCTTGAGAGGGGGCAGAAGACCAGAAGCTGCTATGATCTCTGCCAGGCTCTGCAGAAGCAAATGACTGTTGATTAGTATTTGTGCTGTGAGTGGAAACCATTATTTAAACAAGGCAGTGCCTCTGCCCAAGGGTTTGAATACTAAGAGCATCCTTAATCTGATAGAATGTAATGGAAGCCTGCAGCATCTAGAAACTCTCAGCTGTCCACCACGTTAGCCGGATGCCTGGTTCTTCTCCTCATCGCAAGGAAAACCCAAACTTTTCACCTACCTTATTGTAGGAAGAGCAAAGACCGGGTTCTTTACTTACGCTTTCTTCCCTTGTGAGATTCTGAAGTCTCTAGTCTGAATTTATAAGAGAGGCCCCACGTCTGCTCCTCAAGGAAGCTGTTGTATGGAGGTGGGTTAAGACCTGAAGAGACTAGGGCTTGATGCCAGAAGCATTTGTCCAATAGACTCCCCAAGCTCCTTGGTGAAAGGTGAGCCTGAATCCTGATTTCCCACTGGCAGATGGCATCATGGTCATAAGTAGCTCCCCCTCGCATAGTACCTACTGTGTGCCAGCTATTCTAAACACTTTGCATTGAGAACTCTTCGGATCCTCACAGTGGTCCTATAAGATAATTAGTTGTACTATCCCCAGTTCACAAATGAGAAATGGCACACAGAGAGGTCAACTGACCTGCTGAGGGTCCTACAGCAAGTTTTGGGGGGAGCATACTTTTGGAAGGATGTCAAAAATATACCCTCAATCCTCGTATTAGGAAAAACTACAAAGTTGGCCTAAGAAACTAGCCAATAATGTCAATCAAGGGCTCCTTGACTGGGATTGTAAGGACCGAGAGTGGGGAAGGAGTCCTTTAAGGGGCTTTCTTGGAAGCACCCAAAGGGCTCTACCCTGTCAAGCCACACCTCCCAGCATGTGCTTAACACTTCACAGGCTGCAAGCCTATTGGCATTGGCGTTCTCATTTGATTCTTGCAAATGCCCTACGAAGCACAGGTCACAGATAGAACTACCACCATTTTATAGGAAAAGGTCACACAGAGCTTAGCAAAGGGTTTGGCACAGAGTAGGGACTCTTACTCTTAATTTAACAAATGTTGAATTAATTCTTGCCTGACTAGATATTTGGGAAACTGGATGTATGGATGGGTTTCTGTAGGGTTGGAGGAATGAAGGAGAATGGGCTTAGGTTTCTGGGTGTGGTATGTGCAGATGGCTCCCAAGACCTTCACTTGAAGCCCCCATGTCCCATTCCCACCCTGTAAGTGCCCATGCTCCAGGAGCCAGGGCAGGTACAAGCCCTTCTGAGACAGGTGTGGGGATTGTGACTGGGCTGAGCAGGAAGGTGGCTCATTGTCTCTTGTCATCTGCCCTAATTGGGCTGGCTCTTCCCTGTCGTGCCCTGCCAGGGGGAAGAGAGCCTTCTCTCTTCGCCATTGATTTCTCAGTGGTTGCTCCTCCACTATTTATAACCCACCGCCTTTCTGCCATGCTTTGGCCCAGCTGGAAGTGAGCACCACGACCTCTGATCGGATTTCTCTTTTCTGGGTTCAAGCTTATAAGGAAGTAAAGAATCCTCAGAGGTCGCAGCTTCTGAGCCCCATGGGTGCCCAATCAATGCTTGTACTCTTAGCTGAAGGTTGGAACCAATTAACTGCGTTAGCGTTGCCTGCACGGGCTGTGTCTGCAAGCTCGGCTGGGGCCTGTCAGGGTTCAGACACGCAGCCTCAGTAAGCTGTGTCCTGGAGGCCAGGGCCTGCCGCCAAGCGGCTTACTCCACCATTTGGTGAGATCCGGGCCCCAGGCTGTGCCTGGGTGTAGCTGGAGCACCATCTGCATGTTCTAGCAGGCTGTTCCTGAGTCTCTTGCCTCCTTTGCCTGATGTCAGGGATCCCTGTCTAAATCCCCAGAGAAGGCCCAGAAACCCATTTCCTCTTTGAGCAGCTGCAACTCTGAAGAGTTGGGAGGAAGGAAGTACCATTATGAAGGGGGGACAGTCCAGAAGTCCAGAGGTGAAGGATCTGTCCCTTCTGCTCTTGGAGCCCCATCCCTTTACCAAGGGGGGAGGGTCCTATGGGTGGGTGTGGGATGACTGCCCATCTGGGGTCTCCTTATTTATCTTTGGTGAAACTGTTCAGAACCAACTCAGAGAGAGGAAGGAGAGTGAATCAGTGCTGTGCAATTCATATTAATTTTGGTTCCGTGCTAGGCCCTCTGAGGAATAAGGGAACACCAGTGTAAATCCATGTGTTTGCCTTCAGGGACCATGTGCCATGGAGGGGGGTGGTGACAGATACTCTGAAGTCTACATCATTCATGGCAGACTCTGTTTTCTAACAGGGGTCCAAAAAATGCAACCAGGAAGAGGGAAGGAGGGATTTCATTTTAACTGGGGATAAGAAAGAGATGAGAAAGCCCGAGGATTGGGACTGAACCTTGAGGCTGAGGATGACTTGAGTTCACGGGCATGGAGCAAAGGCTGTCCACGCAGAGGGTCAGCTTGGGATAAACACGGTGGCTGGAGAACCTGTGGGAAGCAGGAAGTAGTCTGCTGAGGCTGTGGCGCTGGGGGTGGTGGGACTCTGTCAGGGGCAGCAAGGGTGGTTACTAGCCACATCATGAGAGAGAGCTTTAAAAGGAGCCTAGGGCCAGCCTGAGGAGGTTGGTCTTCTTGGCACTGGGGACCTACTGAAGGTTTGAGGCAGGAGAGTAAGGGGACTATGTTTCAGAAATAGTATTATGGTGCTCTATGTGTGTTTAGGTGTGTGTGTGTGTTTGTGTGTGTGCATGTTACTTTGATGAGAATGATAACATTGGACAAAAAAAGTGTGCCTCTCTCCCAAGTGTATTCTTGAAGGGTACGTATGTGTCATGACCTGGAGTAGTGGAAAATCCTGTTTTTTCCACAGACACTAAACTCTGATGGTAGTTCTAGCTCCTCGTTCATGTTCTCTGTCCCTCTTCTTCTGGAGACCTGAATCGTTCGGAAAGAAATACCAGCCTAGCATCGCCATGGTGGAGGCATCTGTCATGAGGTCCCCCCTTCCTACCATTACCCCCATTCCGACTTCATGCAAGGCAAGAAGGCCTGGAGATGCCGCCTGTCAAATACCTCTGCAGGTGAGCAGCTGTGCCCCGGCGTTCATTTCAGGAGCAATTTAGACACCCAAGAAAGAAAGGTATGAACTGGCTCCTTCGGATCACTATGGTAACCAATTACACATCTCAGCTGGTGTCAGGAAGTGAGGCATGAGCTGAGTCACCCTGAGGAGGAGGCAGTCCTGGGTGGGTGGGGGGATTTAGGTCAGACAGATGGAGAGCCTGCTGACAGTAGTGTAACCCTTTGACATCCGGAGCCCTTCCTGTAAGAGGGCTGATTAACTCTTGTATTATCACATGTCCATAGTTTGAAGATCTGGCCAAGAAGCCTGGGAGTTCACTTACGTCACCTTAAGTGCCTGGGGACAGGTCTAGCAGAGGACTCAGCAACAGATGAGATAGGCTGATGGTCGGAGCCCCTTTCAACCTGGCCTCGGCCACCTCCCACTCTTCTCCGAACAGTGTGCACTACCCACTTGGCCGCCCAGGGCCACCAGACTGTCCCCGAACCTAGGAGATCAGGCCCACCACTCCTATGGGGACATCCTGGTGCCTCTGCCTGAAATGCCTTTCCTTCTCTTGGGACTTTCCCCAACTTATTTCTCAAGACCCAGGTCAAATGCTTTCCTTCCTTTGTGTTTCATAATTCTCCATCCAACGCCTGTTCCGGGGCACCTATCACATGGAGTTCCTGTGTGGGGGTCTGATATCAGAACATCAGCCCCTAGCAAGTAGGCACACACCCTGTTGCTTTCTGGCTGACAGGACACAGCAGTGTGTGACTACACAGTAGGTCAACAGATGCTTGTGGAAAGAATGGATGAATGAGTCTGGCAATGCCAGTAGGCAAGCCCTGCAGAACTGGAGCTGTGCTCATGCTGTCTGCAGGCAGAACTTGGGTGTCCAGGGTAAGCTGCTGGAAGCATCTTACGGTTTGCACAGTTTATCACAGCTGGGACCCTACAGCTTCATTTCTACGGAGCAGGTTGTGAAAACCTGGGTACTGTCCTGGCCAGACTGGAGTCCCCGGTTTTTTGTATATATTCATTTATCTATACATATATCCATCCATCCATCCGCCATCTTTCTATCCATCTATCATGTATCTATAGTTATCTATCATTTATCTATCTCTATTGCCCATGAGTCCAACTATTATCTAACGATATGACTCTATCATCTATGTATATCCATCTATCTATCCATTTATCCTATCTATCTATTATCATCTGAAAGGTGACTTGCTCAGGATTTGGGCTTGGGAGGATCTGACAAGACATGGAAGTTAAGAAGGAATTGGGAAAATCGAGGTAGAGGAGGCTAACCTGGCTCTGGGCTTTGAAGGCTCGGTGTGGGAAGAGTGAGGCGGGGGGTGTGCAAAGATGCGCTGGCTCCGAGCCGGGGTGTGGAGGAGAGGGGGTTGAGAGCAGGCGGGGACGCCTCAGTGGCTCTCGGACGGTGGCCACTGCAGGCGAAGGCGTAGGGGCGAGGGCTCCAGGGGAATGATGTCATTCCCCGCCGTGACAAGGAAGGCGGGGGTTTCGGAACGCCCCCACCCAGGGCTCCGTGCCCCCGCGGCCAGCCGGCGGGCGGCGCTCTCGGGGCGCGGACGGGGACTTCTGGTGACAGCCCGGGGGACCCGGCGCGGGGGCGCGCGAGCGAAGGCGAAGGGGCGCTGGGCCGAGCGGGGCGGTAGGGTCTCCAGGCTCCGGGTGGGGAAGGCTCGGGGGCGAGCGCGGTGCCCGCGCCCCGCGTGCACTCACCCGGGGTCGCCAGCCCGGGCGCGCGACGTCACCCGCGGCCCCGGCGCCGACCTGCTGCGCGGAGCGTGCCCGCACCATCCCGGGCCGGAGGCTCAGGGGCCGCGGTCTGGGGGGAGGAAGGTCCCACCCAGAAATCGCGCTCTCGGTCTAACCTCCCGTCCAATTGCCCATCGCCGGGGCGCGCGTCCCTCGGCCAGGCGGGCTGCGCTCAGAGGAAGCGCCTAGCCAGTGGGTTCCGAAGGGGAGAGGACGGAGGGCGGAGGGGTGAGCGCTCTCGGCGCCGCTGGGGTGGGGCGGGGGAAGGCAGGAGGAGTGGCGAGCTGGGGAGCAAGCAGGGCAGGGTGTTAGCGAAGGATCTGCCGAGAGCCGCATTGAAGAAGTGGCTCTGCCTTCCCTGGTCGTCCTCGCCCAGCCCCGGGCCAGAAAGAGCGGAGATTTAGGGACCCAGATCTGATCTGTTGGCACCAACACCGACCCGCACCCAGCCCATCCCTCAATACAGGTCAATTTTCTTTCTTCTTCCTTTCCTCCTCCCCACCCTGTCATCTCTCTCCCCCAGATCCCTCCCTGGCTTTCTCTATCCCCTCTTTCTTTCTGGTTCTGAGCTCCAGCCCCTCTCTGCAGGACCTGGAGGTGGGTCTCAAGTTGGGCCAGCCCCGCAGCCTGCCCAAGGATGGAGAAACCCAGGCACCTGGCCTAACGCCCATTCCCAGCTTCAAAGACATTCAACACGCTGACATCCGTCTTTGCTACACCTGGCTGAGATTTTTTTGTCATTCCCTGCGCCCAACTAGGTACCCCTTTCTAAGGTGGTGGGGTTTCTAGCAGATGTGGGAGTTAAGGGGCAAAGAACAGCAAAGAAACCACCAGACCATTTAGAGACATCCTTGTTACTATGAATACTCCCCTCCCATCACTCCCCCCCCCCCCGGACTTTTCTTCAATCAACAATCTGGACACAAAATGAGGAACCCTTTTTCACAGATAACTGGGCATCCCGGTATCCCCAGAAGAGCATAAAGGGGCAGGGTGTGGGGATTTAAGAGCAATGCTAGAAGAAACTGGGGAAGTTGAAACTGGAACTAAGGGGATTTGGATTGCCTCAAAAAAAAAAAGTGTATAGCTCTGTGCATTTTCCCGGAGTAAACTACACCAGGTAAACAGAACCTAGATCAAGCTATTATCAGCACCTTAGAAATGTCCACACATCTTTCCAGCTCTAACTCCCGTGCAACCACCATCGTGGCTTCTTCCGTCATAGAGTAGCTTTGTCTATTCTAGAAGTCTGTAGAACGGCATCATGTGGACTCTTCCTGGCCCGGCTTCTTTGGCTCAGCTTGATGTTGGGGAGGGTCTCCATGTTTTTCCTGTGGTGGCAGGTGTTTCAGAATTTGGATGTCCTTCCTAACGGTACAGATTGTTTTTCCATCCCAGAGAACAGAGGGGCGGTAATGTGAGTCTTTCTTGCCTTGGATTTATCTTACAAGGGGCTTTTTCTCACTGTCCCCGGGCCTCTATTCTGATAAGAGCAGGAGTCAACTTTCCCATGGCCCACTGGGCAAAGGCTTTACTCAGAATGTGCACTGAACGGCCCACAATCCTGACACCTGAATTTCTCTTAGCGAATTGCCTTTCCTTATCCCAGGAAAGGCTTTGAGCTGAGACCCAGCTGGAAAATCGAGGCTGAGAAAGTTGTTCACGTGAACCTCTGTTCTTCCTTCCTGGCCTCCAGGAGGGAACCAACAGGGGTGGAGGAGGGAGGGGGAGGCCTCTGACCTTAATTGAAGTGTTTTCAGGGGCCAGTTGTGTAATTAGTATCCTTGGGAGCCCGCAGGGGATTTTTCTGCCTTCAAGGAAAGAACATTTGCAGGCCTACGCAGGTTAACAGCTTCCCTTTAAATATTTTCCTTTTGTGGTTAGCTCCGTGCCTGCTTTTGAAAATGTGGTCATTTTAAAAAACAAGAATCAATTCTCCCAGAAGGGATGTGAAGGGCTGCTACGCTCCTTGGGAGCCCTTTTCTTCCTCACGCATAATAAAGATTAAGATTATGTAGGTAGGACAAATGCTTAGGGGCTCTGAAAATATGGATTATGCAAATGAGCTATTTAAGGACCTTTAAAAATGCTGACCCGGTCCCAGAGTATTTACTAGCTGTTAGAAAATGTGGATTGTCTAAATGGGCATTTGGGGACCTTTAAACACTCAGATTATGATGGATCTGGAGAGCCTCACAAATCCCTTCTGGCCCGTTAGGCCTGTCTGCCGTGTGAGTAAAGAAGTGTTTGGACAAAGCTGAGTTTTCACGCAGTGGCCTGGGATGAATCGGGTCTGTCCTACAGCCCTGACAAGTGGTGGAGGAGTGCAGATGCTGCAAGAGGTTGGTGGCCTCACAGGGACCCCCCACAGGAATGCTTTGGGTACAGGTGGGTTGGAAGACGGCCCCTGTTAAGGCAACCTTAACGGGATGGCTTTAGAGGTCCTTCTATGGCCCCTGGACTTGCTATAGCAAATCTTTCCTACTTAAGGAACCTTTCTGAAGTAGGTTTTCATTTTTAATTCATTCTGCAAAGCCAGGGTGGAGAATCAGTATAAATATGCAGATGCTGGTTTCCACACCAATTGCAGGGATACACTCTTCTCTCCACTAGTTATGGATTCATGGGTGGTGTGGTTCCCATCAGCAACACAGATCTGGGCCAGATGCTGCCTGCATCTGTGATTTCACAAAAAGGGACCAAATATTAAGTGTCTCTCTTAATGAATCTGGGGAGACAATTGCTGGTGCAGAAGTCAGTCCTTCACCGTCTGCATCCTGCCTCTGCCAGGTGACCCAGCCTGAGCCCTTCCAGGCAGACGGCTGGAGAACCATGAGCAAAAATCTCAAATAAGTACACACAGCCTTGTGTCCCGACCCGGCACCTCTTTGGCCTTAAGAGTCAGTATTTCTCTACCTCACCTTGTGAAGTGTTGTGGTAAATCCTTCTCCTCTTTCTCTCTCACAGACACTCCTTTCCTCTCCTCCTTGATGGAGAGACCCCTAGAAAACCAGCTGGTGGCTCAGGTGAGTTTTCTCAGCCTCCTCCTCCTGCATCTCCCTACCTATAGCAGGAGATCTTGGGCAGGATCTGTAACTTCTCTGAGCCCTGGTGTCTTTCTCTGTAAGACAGAGGTATTGATGGTCCCTGTGCCTTAGGGTCAGTGTGAAGATGAAGTACCTGGTGTATAGTAAGCGTTTCATACACGTTAACTTAGAAACCCAGGTTCGCATTTCAACTTGGCCCCCAGTCGGCTATGTGACCTTGGGAAATTCACTTCCCCTCTCTGGGCCTCATTTTTATCTCTAGACTGAGGCCGGGTGTGGCCTAAAGATGTAGAAGGGCTCTTGTTGCTCTTATAAGCCAACATACTGCAACTCAACTAGGCACTGCCTCATTCTTGGGGGACCAGGGCATGACAGCCAGGACTTGGATGACAGATGTCCTAGAGGCGTTGACAGTTATTAGAATGGAGTTGCGTTTGTTACAGCAGTGGATTAAAAGTGGCCTGACATGAGGCAAAATGTATTTGTTTGTGGTAATTAATGAGCTGCTAATGCATGTACTGGGGAAGACTATCAAAACCAAGATTAAGCCAGAGAAATGAGGGCACTAAATTGGAAAAGAAGAAGATGGGAACAGACAGTGAGGGGTGGAAGACACGTGGTGGGAAGAGGGGGTATCTTGCCCATTGCTTACATTTTTCCAGCTCTCCTCCCTCCCCCATGGTGCTGGAAGCTCTTAGGTCTACTAAGAGTGTAGTTTGGGGTTACTGCCTATAACAATGCTAATAATAATAATGGCAGCGTTTAGAACAACACTAATAATAGATAGACAGTTATTGAGCTCCTACTATGTGAAAATGGTGTCGTGAATACTTTTCGCTTGTTAATTCATGTAATCTTTCTTATGAGATAGGTGTCAATATTACCCCCATTTCGCAGATGAGAAAATGGGAGCACAGACACGTAAAGTAACTTGCTAGGTGAAATTTACCTGCACAGCAGTTCTCAAAGCAGCTGAGATCCCAAATCGGCTCAGGCCATTACTTTCCCATGTGTCTCCATGCTGGCAGTCAGAGTGGGCTGTAGGGATGTGGTGAGGGTCCCATGCCTGGAATGCCAGGCTGGGGATCACTTCTGCAGGGCTGACCCTAGGCACAGTTGAAGTAGGTGGATTTCTCCGTGTGCGCTGAGAGGGGCTTCAAGGCCCTGCATGCCATGTTCCACATTCTCCTCCCTCGGGTCCTTACTGGGCATAAAAAGAGCTAAGGGCCTCCATCACTGACACAGTGGATGGTCCCAAAGCTGGCAGCGTGATGCTGGCACGAACATGCCTGAACAGTTTCATCACTCCTATAGGTATATGAGTGTCACTCCTCTGGTATCACATGGACCCTTCAGGGGACTCCAGAGCAGGGTGCAGCTCTTAGCTGGCCACTTTGCCTTGGTGGCTGTCTCTGACTCAATCGTTCCTCTTCTGCATTCTTACCACTAGCAGCCCCCTTCACTCCCTACTTCAGGTCTTTACTGAAATCTCTCACTGAGGCCTTTCTATCTACTAAAAATCACAACCGTCTGTCCCTGTCCCCTCTCTGCTTTATTCCCCATAAGACTTAAGGCCATCTGTATCACTTGATTGTTTACTCTCTCCTTCCCCATTAGATTGTAAGTTCCCTGTGGCCAAGGGTCTTTGCGCCTTTTGTTTTCTGTGGTAAGCAGCTAGGATAAGCCTGGCACTTAGTAGAATCTTCCTAAGTACTTGTTGAATGGATGAATGAATGAATGAATGAATGAAAACTTTCAGGACGCTTCTCAGCCTGGTGCTCACCTCGTTTCCAGTCTCATCTGCCATGTACCCATGCCCTTCTGGAGAATTCCGTCCACTCTGTGGCTCTAGGGCAGGATACCACTTCCCCCCAAGGCCCCACCTGGGACTCCTGTCCCTGTAGCCCTGCTGGTCTCCCATGACAGTCCACATTTCCTTTCTCTTGGTTCTTGTGGCATTCCCCACTTGCTTATGCAACGGCACTTTTGTCATTGTATTGTTGTAATGGCTTGTTTCCATGTAAGTCTCTCCCAGTTGGTGGGGGTTTCCTGAAGGGACTGCAGTGAGTGGGAAGACACATGAGTTTGGTGCCAGAGTTCAAATTCTGGCTCTGCTGGTGACTGCTGTGGTTTGGGCAAGTTGCTTAACTGTTCTGAGCTTCAGTTTTCTCATCTGTCAAATTGGAATAATAATCTTGACTTGATAGGGCTGCTGAGAAATGTAGAGGCAAAGGATGCGGTGTGCATAGCAAAATGCCTAGCTCATAGTAGGCATTGCATGGCATAACAGGAAGTTATGAATAAAAATGGCCATGTCACTCTAGCCAGATTTCAGCGGCTGCCGTGGTAAGAAGCCAGTGGTCAGTCTACGACCGTACTATCCTGAACGCGCCCAATCTCATCTCATCTCAGAAGCTAAACAGGGTCAGGCCTGGTTAGTACTTGGATGGGAGAGGAAACTTGTGTTCTTTGGCCTCCTGAGAATATCTGGTTTCACTCTGAGTCAATGTTATGATAGAAGAAAAGGTAAGAGGGGCTGCTGTTTTAGACTAAAGGACAATAAAGAGGCTTGGCAGTACTATTGTTCAACATAGCACTAGAAGTCCCAGCATCAGCAATCACACAACAAAAAGAAATAAAAGGTATTCAAATTGGCAAAGAAGAAGTCAAACTCTCTCTCTTCACAGATGACATGATACTTTATGTGGAAAACCCAAAAGATCCACCCCCAAATTACTAGAACTCATACAGCAATTCAGTAATGTGGCAGGATATAAAATAAATGCACAGAAATCAGTTGCTTTTCTATACACTATAACTGTAGAAAGAGAAATTCGGGAATTGATTCCATTTACAATAGCACCAAAAACCATAAGATACCTAAGAATAAACCTAACCAAAGAGGTAAAGGATCTGTACTCTAGAAACTACAGAACACTTATGAAAGAAATTGAAGAAGACACAAAAAGATGGAAATACATTCCATGCTCATGGACTGAAAGAATAAACATTGTTAAAATGTCTATGCTGCCCAGAGAAATTTATACTTTCAATGTCATCCCTATCAAAATACCATTGGCATTTTTTCAAAGAGCTGGAACAAATAATTCTAAAACTTGTATGGAACCAGAAAAGACCCTGAAACACCAAGGAAATGTTGAAAAAGAAAAACAAAGCTGGGGACATCATGTTGCCTGACTTCATGCTATATTACAAAGCCATAATCACCAGGACTGCATGGTATTGGCACAAAAACAGACACATAGATCAAAGGGACAGAATAGAGACTCCAGAAATGGACTGTCAACTCTATGGTCAACTAATCTTCGACAAATCAGGAAAAAAACATCCAATGGAAAAAAGACAGTCTCTTCAATAAATGGTGCTGGAAAAACTGGACAGCTATATACAGAAGAATGAAACTCGACCATTCTCTTACACCATACACAAAATAAACTCTAAATGGATGAAAGACCTTGATGTGAGACAGGAATCCATCAAAATCATAGAGAAGAGCTAGGCCATAACCTCTTCAACATCGGCCACCACAACTTCTTTCATGACAC
This sequence comes from Ursus americanus, assembly GCF_024610735.1. Taxonomy (NCBI): domain Eukaryota; kingdom Metazoa; phylum Chordata; class Mammalia; order Carnivora; family Ursidae; genus Ursus; species Ursus americanus. Next base: position 62,269,547 of record NC_142139.1, read on the forward strand.
GTCTCCAAAGGCAAGGGAAATAAAAGCAAAAATGAACTTTTGGGACATCATCAAGATAAGAAGCTTCTGCACAGCAAAGAAAACAGTCAACAAAACTAAGAGGCAACCCATGGAATGGGAGAAGATATTTGCAAATGACATTACAGATAAAGGGCTGGTATCCAAGATCTATAAAGAACTTCTCAAACTCAACACCCAAAAAACAAATATTCAAGTCAAAAAAATGGGCAGAGGATATGAACAGGCACTTCTCCAAAGAAGACTTACAAATGGCTAACAGACACATGAAAAAAGGTTGAGCATCATTAACCATCAGGGAAATTCAAATCAAAACCACAATGAGATACCACGTTTACACCAGTTAGAACGGCAAAAATTAACAAGGCAGGAAACAACAAATGTTGGAGGAGTTGTGGAGAAAGGGGAACCCTCTTACACTGTTGGTACAGCCACTTTGGAAAACAGTATGGAGGTTCCTCAAAAAGTTAAAAATAGAGCTACCCTATGACCCAAGAATTGCACTACTGGATACCCCAAAAATACAGATGTAGTGAAAAGAAGAGCACATGCCCTCCAATGTTCATAGCAGCAATATCCACAATAGCCAAACTGTGGAAGGAGCCGAGATGCCCTTTAACAGACAAATGGATAAAGAAGGTGTGGTTCTATATACAGTGGAATATTAGCCATCAGAAAGGATGAATACCCGCTATTTGCATTGACATGGATGGAACTGGAGGGGATTAGACCAAGTGAAATAAGTCAAGCAGAGAAGACAATTATCATATGGTTTCACTTTTATGTGGAACATAAGGAATAGCATGGAGGACATTAGGGGAGAGAAGGAAAAACTGAATGGGGGAAGTCAGAGGGGGAGATAAACCCTGAGAGACTATGGACTCCAGAAGACAATCTGAGGGTTTCAGAGGGGAGGGAGGTGCGGGGATGGGTTAGCCCGGTGATGGGTATTAAGGAGGGCACATGTTGTAATGAGCATTGGGTGTTATACGCAAATAATGAATCATGGAACACTACATCAAAAACTAAAGATGTACTGTATGGTGACTAACATACATTAAAAAAAAGGAAAAAGAATAAAAAAGCTATAAAGGACATTTTGGAGAAAATTGGGAAATTTTGAAAGTGGACTCATTATTGTCATTATAGGAATGAGTCATTATTGACTCATAAATACATTTCTTGGGTGAAATTTAAAAAAAAGTTTAATGAGCACAGATTGTGTGCTAGGTGTTGTGTTAGAAAGGCATTTTACATGGGCTGTATCACCCCCATGAGGTACATATCATTATTCCATTTGATAAGTGAGTTGGGACCAGTTATTATTATTATTATTTCAAAGATATTTATTTATTTATTTGAGAGAAAGAGTATGCATGTGAGAGTGGGTGGAGGGGCAGAGAGAGAGGGAGAGAGAATCTCGAGCAGACTCCCCACTGAGCACAGAGCCTGATGTGGGGCTCGGACCCATGACCCTGAGATCATGACCTGAAGTTGGAGGCTTAACTGACTGAGCCACCCAGGTGCTCCTGGAACCAGTTATTTTTATTATGTTTTAACAAACATTGTATTTTAGAACTGCTTTAGGTTTACAGAATTACTGCAAAGGTAATGCAGAGAGTCTCCATATATTTCATACCCAGTTTCCCATATTATTAGTACCTCACACTACTATGGAATATGTGTCACACTGAATAAACCAATATTGATACATTATTATAAACTGAAATCCATACTTTATTCAGATTACCTTAGTTTCCCCAGTGCCCTTTTTCTGTTCCAGAATCCTGTCCAGGATATCACATTGCTTTTTGGCCACTATGTCTCCTTAGACTCCTTTAGACTATGACAGTTTCTCAGATTTTTCTTGTTTTTGATGACCTTGACAGTTTTGAGGAGTACTGGTCAGGTGTTCTGTGGAAGGAAGAATGACTGGGACCAATTTTGAACCCAAATTTGTCTTATTCCAAAGTTCATGCTATTTCCAGCAGGCCCTTGTCTCTTTTCACTGAGAGAGAGAGGGAGGAAGAGACATTGATTGATTACTATGGAGTGACTTGCCAAAGGCCAAGAAATTACGGAATAGAACCAACCCACATCTACTGACTTTCTAGGAGATGTGTAACTGGGGGCTTGGCTCCTTGTGTGTGCTAACAAACCTCCTTCCACAACTTTAGACAACAGTTTAAGCTGCAACATGGATGGCACTGGAGGAGATAATGCTAAGTGAAATAAGTCAAGCAGAGAAAGACAATTATCATATGGTTTCACTCATTTATGGAACATAAGAACTAGGAAGATCAGTAGGGGAAGAAAGGGATAAAGAAAGGGGGGGTAATCAGAAGGGGGAATGAAGCATGAGAGACTATGGACTCTGAGAAACAAACTGAGGGCTTCAGAGGGGAGGGTGTGGGGGAATGGGATAGACTGGTGATGGCTAGTAAGGAGGGCACGTATTGCATGGTGCACTGGGTGTTATACGCAACTAATGAAGCATCGAGCTTTACATCGGAAACCAGGGATGTACTGTATGGTGACTAACATAATATAATAACAAAAATATAAAAAAAAATAAAAAAAATAAAACCACCTTATTAAAATATGAAAAAAATAAATGACTCCCTCTAGCCCTTGCTCTTTTTGAGCTTGGTCTTCTTGCATCTCAATGGTATCCTTCAGCTCCGGGAGAGCCACCAGGCTGCAGGGGACACAGGTTCTCTTTTTCATAGACCTTGGGCCCTATGACTGGGTTGCTTTGCATGATATGATCAGCTTGGTGTGTGACTCACCCAGGCTCCCAGTAGCACCTCAGCCCAGACAGATGTGTTCCGTCTGCTGGTAGACTCTGTAGGAAGCCTGTGGAGCCCCCACAGGGGCTGATCACAGCAAGGGATGGGATGCTACAATCTGAGGAAGAGGGAATCAGAGACATACTTGGGGTGGGTAGCAGTTTTTCATGCATTGCCCACCTGCCTGTGTGCCTGGGCCAGCCTTTGGGGTACACATTAGAGCCAAGTGGGAGATGAGGCTTGTGTGGTGGGGTATTGTGCATGACTGGATAAAAGAGATCGAGCTTGATTCTGTAGACGGTGGGAGCCAGCAAGGGTGTTTGAACAGGACAGAGCATTGTGAGAATAAAATGAAAGAATGGTTGGTTAAACCGGCAGCTTCTCCACAGGTGTCACAAGTGAGGTGCAGACGCAGAGCTGGCAGGCCCTGGTTGGCACAGGGCTTCACCGTCCTCCCGCTTTAGCAAATGCAACAGTCAGAAATGCAGTTCAGTCCCTGCAAGCAACAGCCAGAAAAACGCGTACCCATGCTTCCCCCTCTTTCCTCACTCAGTCCTGGTTTCTTTGCTCAGGGCCCTACACGCCTCAGCCCTGCCATCCACCTCGTGACCTCAAGCTCCTTTCCTGCTGGTTGCTACACTCACCTGAATTTTACCTCTTCCACCTCAAGGGAAGGGGAGCAAGCCCAGGGAAGGAGCCTAGAATGAAGCCAGGGCCACCAAAGATGAACTTCAGGTACCCACAGTGCTGCCTGGGCCACCCTTGCATCTGAGTAGATGAAATCTCAGTAGAGCTTTCCCACTTTTGTTTTGCTTCCTGCATCTTTCACTAGGTGTGCTTTGCTGGGGGAGGAGGGGAGAGAAGAGCTGGCTCCACCAGCCTGTCTTCCTCTGTGGGTTTGGTGTAATCTGTTCTGCACTAGATTCCTTGATAATTGATGGCAATCGTGGTGTTGATAGCTAATAGCTTTATTTCTTTGTGCACGTAAAGGGCTGCAGAAGTCTGACCTGTTATAAGGGAAGTACTGGTTTTCAGGCATCAAATGATCGTTTGGACCCAGGTTTTGCTGCCAGATCAACAAAAACTCTCCCATTATCACCTGGTCTTGAGGAAGGCTTATTACTTGAGATGCATTTGGTGTCAAGGAACAGAACACTCAGTTAACAGAGGCCAAATAACAAAAGCATTTAATTATCTCACAGGACAGGATGCTGGAGATGGGCATTTCCAAGAATGGTCTAGCAATTTAAAAATGTTAGGACATTGGACCCTTGTCTCTGTGACTTTCCTGACCTGTTCCTTATGGTCATAAATTGGCTGCCACAGCTCCAACTAACAGAGCAGCATCCCAAGCTGGAAGCAAGGGAACTGGTATAAAATGAGCCTTTTTCTTAGCAGTTCTTTCCTTTTATTGAGGAGTGAAATCCAAACCAGAGGGTTCATCCATGTTGTGGCATACATTAGAATCAGAATTTTCTTCCTTTCTAAAGCTGAACAATGTTCCATTGTATGTGTAGACCATGTTTAGTTTATCAACTTATCCATTCATGGACACTTGGGTTGCTTCCACCTTTTGGCTATTGTAAATAGTGTGCAATGAACATGGGTGTCCAAATATCGCTTCAAGTCCCTGCTTTCACTTCTTTTGGGTGTATACCCACAAGATGAATTGCTGCATCATACATGCCTTCATTTTCAATGACTGCGTGGTTTTCCATGGTATGAGTGAGCAACGAGTTCATTTAACCAGCTTCCTATTGCTGACCCGGTCGGCAGTTGCCACTTTTTATAAACATCAGAATGATAAACATCCTTGTTGATATATTTATCCCACAGTGAACTTTTAAAGACAGATTTGAGCATCTCACTTCTCTGGCTCAAGACTCCCGGGACTTCTCCAAACTCAGAGACTTAATTCCATTTTGCAGCTCAGGGGATGAGGCCCTTACATTCTGGTCCCAGCTGTCACTGTTCTCCCTCACTCACTAATTACTCACTCATGCAATGCTCCAGGACCTTCTGTACACTCATCGCCCAACACTCCTTCCCACACCCTGTTTTTGTACATGTCCCTCCTTCTCCTTGAAACATATGGCCATCTGTCTTTCTACCAGGATTTGAAAGCCTTCCCAAAGGTTCACCTTGACTGTATCTTCCTCTGTGAACTTCCTGTTCTTCTCTTTTGAAACTAAAAATCTGGAGACCATTGATTTATTCCTTTAAACATCCCAGGCAGGATTAACCACACCCTTCTCTGTGCTCCCAGAGTTCCTTACCTATGGCTGTTAGAGTATTTATCATGTGTTACCATAATTATTTCTTGATGGAGGCAGCCTGAAAAAACAGAAAGAGGGAAGGTTTTGCAGTCGAATAGACCCACACCAGAATCCCAGTTCTTACGACATAACATTGGATAGGTTGTGTAGCTTCTCTGAGGCTTATTTGGCTCATTTTTAAGATGGGCATCATGATTTCTACTACTAAAAGTTTATTTGAGGATTAGAGATGATGAATGTAACCCACAGTGCTACCACAGATTAGGTATTATAGTATTTGTATAAGTATGGTAGCTATGATGACCAAAGCTGTCACTAATATTGATGAAGATGGGGTGATGGTGGTGGTGGTGCTGGTGATGGTGGTGGTAGTGTTGATAGAACTGGTGATGATGATGGCAGTGGTGATAATGATGGGGTTGATTGTGGCGGTGCTGCTGCTGATGATCGTGGTGGTGACAATGGTAGTGATAATGATGGGGTTAGTAGTGATGGTGGTGGTGGTGTTAATACAAGTGGTGATGATGGTGGTGGTGATAATAATGATGGGGTTGATGGTGGTGGTGGTGGTGATGATGGTGGTGTTGATGATCATGGTGGTGATGATGGTAGTAATAATATGGGGTTGGTAGTGATGGTGGTGGTGGTGATGGTTGTCATAATGATGGTGATGATGATGGTGGTGGTGATAATGATGGGGGTGATGGTAGTGATGGTGCTGGTGGTGATGGTGGTGGTGATGGGGATGATGATGATGACAGTGATATACTTGTCCCTCTGATAGAATGTGATCATTCCTCAGGCAGGTGCCGTGCAGCTTCCTCTCTGCTTTGTTAGTGTCTGCCATAGAGCAAATACATAGTAAAAAAAAAAAAAACATTAATTACTTCAAGGCTAAGTTGCTTTAGGGTAGAGGGTGGTCCTTCCTGAATTAACCTGTTTAGTCCCAGCTGAGCCTCCCTTCTGAATTCTTCCTGGCTGTGAATTTTGTGAGCTGAGGCAGCACAGTGTGTAGAGCCCCCAACCTAGAGCTGTGAAATTGGGGTCTGCCCTCAGCACTGCCCTTAACTGGGCCAGTCATCTCCTTTCTCTGGGCTTTGGAGCTCCCATGAGGGCCTCCTGTTCAAATCTCTCACGCAAGACTGGTTTCCATCCAAACGTGCCTTGTTTAGTAACTGTACCCAGATTATTTCCAGGATTGAGTTTTACATCCCAACTGGAATGGCACCAGAGTCTGAGGATGAAGACTGTGCTCCATTTCCCCTTTGTCTCCTTTTCCTGGCCCTGTAAGTCCCCAGTGCTGTGCTCCTCAGTCAGCCATGATGGTAGTGGGGCTGGATTGGAGAAGACAATGCTTGAGTTACTGAACTCACGGGCCAGTCTGTCCCATGGTCAGGGGGAGAGCAATTAGTTGTCAACAGCGTATCACCTGTCAGGGATGTTACTGAGAGCCTCCTGTGCTGGGCTAGCAGGAGGGGATTTGAACATTTACCACCCCTATTCCTTTCCACTTGCTATATGTATTGGTCAATTTATATTCTCTACAGTTCTTTTCTCCCCCAGCAATGAAAAGCATGACAAACACTGCTGAGTGTTAGGTCTCTTAAAGGGTTATAAAATTGCCACGTCTGTACACCAAGTGATTCTTCCCCTGAAAAGTTCAGTCTAGGAGGGAAGATCATATACGGACATGAGTAATTACAATATGAAGAAAGTACGCCATAGAGGCTTTTAGAATTCAGAGGGGAGGGTCCTTGTGGAGGACTGTGCTGGCCCTCCCAGGACAGGGGAGAGCAGAGCGTTCTTGAAAGGGACATGCCTTGAACAAAGTGCACAGAGGAAGAAGTGGTTTGAAGTGATTTGTACTTCCCTGGCAAGAACCTGGAATGGGTCTACATTCTTTGGAACCCATGCAATAAGAACATGGATTTATTCTCTTAAGGCATCTACTACAGAAGAAAAGCAGAGGTATCCTTATAATCCCAAAGGTCTGATTAGAAACCTGAGGTCTGTTGGAAGGAAGTGCTGTGGGGCGAGGGGGCGGTGAGAGAGTGCGTATAGACTGGGGAGATCTGAAGTGTGAAAGGATGTGAGTACCCTAAGGTCTCCTGGGTCATCAGTGGGACTGGATCCAGAGCCCGCATGCTTCTCACCTGTGACTGGCTCTGGGAGGCCCAGCGGGGATGGTGTGGTAACTCAGATTCAGTAAGGTTCTGAGGCGTGCAGGCCAGAAGTTCCTTCTTTGTCTCCTCCCAGTTTCACTTCAACACATGGGCTCTCTCTTTGCTCTCCTTTCCTTACTCTAGTGAGCTCCCAAGATGCAGCAGTAACAGCAGCCCTTCATCTCTGTGGAGGCCCGTGGACCCAGAGGCAGTTATGGAGTGAGCCTGGCTGGCCCGGAAGTGCCATCCAGGGCTGAGTTCTAGAAGGGAGAGGAGAATTTTTCTTTAGACATCAGACAAGTTTCTGCTTAGTTGGAATAAACTTGTACTATCGTCAATGAGATAATAGTTTGAGTATCTGAGAATCAAGACCCTGTCCCTTCCTAGTTGTTTCCTTCAGCTTCTATTTGAGGGATCCTCAGGTCAGTGCGTTATAAAGAGACCACTTCCTAACTGGATGACTCTGAGTTGTTTATGAGTAAGAGGAGAAAATACATGTATGGTCTCTAACACTTGGCATGTGTTCAGTAAATGTTAGTTCCATTTCTCATTTCCTGTGTGCTAAATTATTACGTATAAATCCAGTGACTGTTCTGTTCTTTTCTCTGCCTAGATTGGGATTTCAGATATGTCTAGGGTTTGTTTTAAGTTAGGGGAGGGGTACACCTTCCTACAGAGAAAGGCAAAGGCTTGAGGAGAGGAAAGAACAATGATGCTCCCGAACATGTAATATGTGTATATCAAAATGCGATTAAGTGCCCAGAGAGGAAGAAAACAGTATGCTGTGATGCATCGTTACTTGTTTCTCATTTGGATCCCATTTCAGCCTTGTGGAGGGTTTAGCTGCAGTGACCTTATTTCTTCCTAGAGGGTGCCAGGGCAGAAAGGCTGCACCAGCCTCTGCTCCTGCCCCCTTCTCCATAGAGCTTCACACAGGCTTCTAAGTGTGGACTTCATCATCCAGAATTAGTGGAAAGAAGACAGGATTAGGAGTCAGGAGGGCTTGATTCTTATCCAAAATATGTCTTTAATTGGCTCCATAACTCTGGGAAAAAAAACCCACTTCACCTCCATGGGTCTGTTTCTTCATCTATAATATGAATGTGTTGGGTTAGGTGCTCCTAACTCCTCCAAGGACAGAGTTTTTGATTGCTTTCACAGATGGAAATCTCTGTTAACTAAACCCCATGGTCTGGGTAAGTCATATGGAAACAGTGCAACCAGACTATCTCCCTCTCTTGTATTTCTCTAAATCCTCTCAATTGTTTATAAGCAACACAAGAGTTGTCCTAGTTGGTCTTAAATCTTGGAGAAGCTTTCTCAACCCTGCCCCGTAACTTGCATGTGGCCTGGAGCTGAGCGTCTCGTGCTGTCCCAAAGTGACTGGTGGGCTCTGTCTGCACACAGTCATGCCCACCCCATCTGCAGGACAGGAGCCAGTTCTTTTAAAGTTTCCTCTCAACTCATTTCTTTACCAGTCAACCCAAATGTAGAACAAGACTCATTTCCTCCACCTCTTTGGGTCTCCTCACTACTTGGTTAAAGATGGAAAACAGCTTTTTTTTTCCAGAACTTTTAATTTATTTTGGTGTCTAGGAAGAGACTTTTTGTTCTCCACAGTGTCATCCCTGTTCTTCTCTTTTGAAACTAAAAATCTGGAGACCATTGATTTATTCCTTTAAACATTTTGTTCTGGAAATAGAAAAGCACAAATGAAGAGAAAACTCTCACTGATAAGGCCTCTACCCAGTACCAGTCTGTCAACATTTTGCCTAATTTTATTTTAGTATTTTCATTCACATTAATGAGAAGATATTATAAATACAATATGCATGCTGAATTTTTCTCTTAACATCATATTATATGCATTTTCTCATGTCAGTAAAATAGAATTTGAATGCCTGCGCATGACTTCTTAGAAGAAATGAATCTTAACTTGGCCATTTCCTCAAGGTTGGACATTGAACTTGCCTTCAGCTCCTCGATGCCATAAACAACACCATGATTGAACCCCTTCACAAACATGGTAGCTCCTTCTGACTAAAACTTCCCTTACTTAATGCTACCAATGAGTGTTTGAAAGAGTAAGACAGCTGGGCATACAAAGGGAAAGTAAAAGAACAAATATTTAAGGATTTCCGTTACCTTCCAGGTGTGGAGTGGAGGGTAATTTATACTTCAAATTTATCCTTAGCACAATCATAGGAACTAGGTTTTACAGTTGGGAAACTGAGACTGCAAGATATTTGGGAATTTGACTGTCAAGTCCCACAGCTAGTTAGCAGCTGTGCCAGGATTTGACCTTGAGTTTGTCTGGTTGCAGTGCTGGTTTATTCGTCACCGCCGTGTTGCTGGGAGGTGGAGGGAGCCAAGTCTGTGGGGTCTGGGCTGGCCCACTGCTAACAAAGGATGTTCAGATCATAGTGGTTGAGGGGCTTATCTGCCTAGGGGGACTGGAGCCTGGCTGGGGGCAGTGGAAGAAGTGGGCATCCCATTAGGAGAACTGGGGAGAGTCTTCGCCAAGATTTCTAGCCTGTTTTGCTGGACAAACAGCCCGAGTCCCTGATTCATCAGCTCCTGCTCTTTTTTTTTTTTTTTAAAGATTTTATTTATTTATTTGACAGAAAGACAGCCAGCGAGAGAGGGAACACAAGCAGGGGGAGTGGGAGAGGAAGAAGCAGGCTCCCAGCAGAGGAGCCTGATGCGGGGCTCGATCCCAGAAAGCCGGGACCACGCCCTGAGCCGAAGGCAGACGCTTAACGACTGAGCCACCCAGGCGCCCCCATCAGCTCCTGCTCTTGTCCACCACTTTTCTCTACCACTCCTAATAAATCTGAATCATAGTTTTTGGCTTTGTACTCATAAATTTGAAGTGGAGTTCTTACCAGGCCTGTCAGTAAGATGGAGCAGGGAGGGTGAGAAGGAGAGGTGAATTCCAGGAATCTGGACTATTTTTAAACACATCCTTGTTATTCGAGATCTTGCAGGTCACTGGTACCAGAGAAGAGTTTTGCAGCCCTGACAGCTGGTGTTAAAACAATTAGGCTCAAAATGACAACCACGGGATGTGTGTATGTGTGTATGTGCACACGTGCAGCCTCTCTTCCTCATTCTTTACATCATAGGGAAGGTTTCCCGGGTGTGTTTTGGGCAGGGCCAACTGGGTCAGTGGGAGGATGCGCAGTCTTGGGAGTGAGTTCTGGACTGTGTTTCAGGGAGAACTGGTGACACCCTTTCTGCTGTGCACACAGGCATCACCTCAGACAAGCTGACTCCTTTTTCTGGCCCCAGCCTTCTCTTGTGTAAATCAGAGGGTGGGATTAGGACCTCTGTAAATAGCCTTCAGCTCTAGGATGCATCCTGTGATTAGGACTGCAAATGCCTCTTGCCCTGCTTTTTTATGGTCTTTGTGAAGTCCCTTCCCCATTGTCCCCCTCTTGCCCTGATGATTCCTGACACTCTGAGAGTTTTACCTTGGCTGCTTATTAACATGGAATTCTCTGGAAGGGCAAGAGACAGCTTTGTCTAGTTTCTCATCCATGACCTCAATCACTTGTCATTATTTGGACACAACTTGCCTTTCATTTTCATTCTCCTCAGCACTTCCTACCTGAATTGTTCTCCAGAGAAACAGAACCAATAGAAGATGTAGAAAGAGATAGAGAACAGAGAGAGAGAGAAATTCATTATAAGGAATTGGCTCAAGCAGTTATGGAGGCTGGTAAGCCCCAGGATTCGTAGTTGGCGAGCTGGATGCTCAGGAGAGCCTGTGTGTAATTTCAGTCTGAGTCTGAAGGCTGGAGAACCAGGAAGGCCAATGGTGTGGTTCCAGTCTGAAGCCTGGCAAGCTCAAGATCCAGGGAGAGCTGATGTTTCAGCGCTAGTTCAAAGGCAGGAAAAAAATTCCAGTTTGAAAGCTGTCAGGCAGGAAGAATTCACTTTTATTCAGGGGAGAGTCAGCCCTTTGGATCTATTCAGGTCTTCATTGGATTGGATGAGGACTACCCATAGTAGGGAGGGCAATCTGCTTTACTCAGCCTACTGATTCAAATGCTAATCTTATTTAGGAACACCCTCATAGGAATACCCAGAATAATATTTGACCAAATGTCTGGGCACCCCATGGCCCAATGAAGCTGACACATACAAACTACATAACCCAATCAATAGTCTTCACCCCACCCACACGCTTACTGCTCTTCATGGTCCCCCTGTAGAGGTTCCTGTTGACAGGCCATTGCATGTGCTATTCCCTCGACCTTCTCTCCTCAACTCTGGTCTATAAGAAGAAATTTTACCTGTGGTGCCTTAATTATTTTTTCATATGGCCATCTCCCCAGCTAGAAGAAGAGGGCAGGATCTGCAATGTTCTGAGGAGGCTAAAAGCATAGACTCTGGAGCTCCACTCTCTGGGTTTACATCCCGGCTCTCCCAGTTACTAGCTGTCTGGCCTTGAGTTAATTTGTGCTCCATCTCCTCAATCTGCACAAAGGAAATAGTAATTATACTTCCCGGGTGGGGTTGTCTTGAGGATTGAGAGCCAAAGCATGTAAAACTCTTAGAGCAGCATCTGACACACAGAAAAGATGAGACATTTATAGAGTGTTGCTGTGGTTGCTGTAGTCCTTGGGTCGAGCACAGAGCCTGACATGTACCAGGCACTCCGTAAGTCTTCGCTGAGTGGAGTCACTTATAATAAAATGCATGGAGAAGATACGAAAGTCAGTACATATGAGGTGGCTTGAAGAAGAACTATGAAGACATCTTTGTTTATTACTCTCCTTTTCCCCAAGGCCAGTCCCTTTTCTACAGACCAGAGCAGTCCTCACACAACAGCATATGTATATTTCCGTTTACACTTTCTCCGCATACTGGAGACAAAAAGCTAAGAGAATTCAAATGGGTGGGTGTAGTGTTTTATTATTCTTCAAAGAGGAAAATTACAGAGGAAACCTGTAATTGGGAGAATTTTATTTCTTGCTCTCAGCAATGTAGAGATGTGCTTCCCTTCTTCACACTTAACTTCTGCTGTATGTAAAGAACACAAGAAAAAAAGCAAAAACTAGAGAAAAACAATTCAAAGCCTTTCCTCAGATTAGCTAGGAGCAGTCAGAAAATATTGTCAGGAAAGAACAGAAATCACTGACAGAGGAAGAAAGAGCCTTCTAGAGCTTTGGACACACAGCTAATAGGAAGCTTAGCATGCCCACTATTCTGCACACCCCTCAAAGTGCCTCTTCATAGAATACAGACAGTCATGGCAAGTTACAAAGGGTATTTTCATCAATATCTATGAAAAATATTATTGGTCTGAGAAGTTGACAATAGATAATGATTACTAAAGAGAAGTAACTTTCTAAGTATCACTTCCTTTAAAAGTTATCTCTCCATTTATATTTATGTGAATGTATAGCATAGAATCCCACAACATTAATCCTGAAGAGTTTTAGAGAAGATCTAGTTTAACCTCTGTTATCATATACCTAAGGAAACTGAGGCCCAAGAGGATGGGTGACTTGCCCAAAGACAGATGGCAAGTGTAAATTGCGTCTTTCATATGATCCAATCACATTCACTAAGTGCCCGCCTGACCACGTGCAGCAGAGGGAAGAGATATTGTCAAAGAGATTTCAACCCTTGGAGACAAACCAACTGAGGGGAGGGTAATTGATGAATGGTGTGCATGTGAATGTGTACAGATATACAACCTCTCAAAACTCCATTAAGCAATGGAATAATATACTAATTCCTGATCAATAGGACCATGTCATATGGCCCAGTAATATTGTTCCCAATAGGAGGAGCTCTGACTCTAGAACAAACTGACCTCTGTGGAACACGTTTATAGAATGTGATGGTTAATTTTATGTGGCAACTTGACTGTGCCATGGGGTGCTAGATGAAAGATTATTTCTGGGCATCTGAGAGTGTCTCCAAAAGAGATTGGCATTTGGATTGGGCAACTCAGTAAAGCTGAATGCCCTCCCCAATATGGGTGGGCCTCATCCAATCCATTGAGGGCCTGAATAGAACAGAAGGTGAAGGAAGAGTGAATTTGTTCTCTCTCCTTGAGCTGAGACATCCCTCTTCTCCTGACTTTGGATACTGCTACACCTGCTTCTCAGGCCTTCAGACTCAGACTGAATTATACCACAGGCTTTCCTGGGTCTTCAGATCGCAGAAAGGAGATCATGGGACTTCTTGACTGCCATAACTATGTGAGCCAATTCCTATAATCACTCTCCTTTTCTGTGCATTTCTATATATCCTACTGGTTCTGTTTGTCTGGAGACCCCTGACTAATGTATAGACATAGTTCCACTTAGTCCTTACAACTACTCCATGCAGTAAGTAGAGTGAGTCAACCCCCTCCCTCCTGTCCCCAGCACAGTGCTCAGCCCCCTGCCCTGCTGCATTTCATTCAGTGTGTTCCTAGTGCTGAACATCATCCAAGCTGGATTAAAGGCATTGTCAAGAGAATCTCAGGGGGTAATGTGGGCCTGTGATAGATGGTAAAGAGAGAGAAAAGTTGGAGCAAAAGCAGATTAAAGCTCTCAGCCTACCCCATTAGACAGTCTTGTTTATGGAACTAGGTTCTGTTCTTATGGGATACTGATATCCCCATAAAGTTCCCCAAAGACAGTCTCTGGAAGCAAAAGCCTGGCTTGGTCCAGAGAGACTTCCTGGAGCAGAGAGCTCTTCCCTGGCATTGAATGTAAACATGCAGGTAACTGGATCTAAATATTTTTTCCTACAGAGTACCCATTGCTTTCCTAAGATTCTAAAGAGTTGAGTGACTTCCTAAAAGGGCTGAAGATTGGGTCTGAGTACAGCATTTCAGTGATGGGTATGTGTGTGTGGTAGGGGGAAACTTTCCTTAGGATATGGGACCTCAGAGCCTTCAACTATGGGGTCCATCACAAGGAAACATCTTGAGAAATATTCAGAAGACTGATCATGGGGAACATGGGATGTTCCCAAAGCCCTGTCATCGAAGGTGACCTAGAGAATAGCTGAAGGACCCTTTGGGGCCAACTCACTTCCCACTCCTTGGAGGAGGAGCTGCACCCCTGGCTGGCTTACCTTTCTCATATTCATGGCATCTCCACTGAAGGAGGCTTCTCTTCCTCCATTAATTTCACCCTCTGGCATGGTGCAGCCTCCAATTAGGCAGCTTTCTTGATTTCTAGTTCATCCTTGTAAATTAACATCCCAAATTTAATAGCTTACAAATGGATTTTTCCTATCTCCTGCCTCTTGCCAGCATACATTGGTAGCAAAGACAAAAATGCTTTCTTGTCTATACATCCTGCATGGTCACTATTGGTTGAGGCCTCTTGCCATGTCGTTCTAGCCTAAGTCCCCCAGGTTCTCAGGCAGTACTGTCTAAATACAAGCAGTTCTTGCCAGGAGACTGGAGACTGTAACTCACAGGTCAACCTTATCTCTTATAACAGCCTTGACAAAGATGTAGCTTGTGATACAGGAAGTTTGTTTTCTTTTCTTTTTTAAAAAAAGATTTTATCTATTTATTTGACAGAGATAAACAGCCAGCGAGAGAGAGAACACAAGCAGGGGGAGTGGGAGACGAAGAAGCAGGCTCAGAGCGGAGGAGCCTGATGTGGGGCTCGATCCCAGAACGCTGGGATCGCGCCCTGAGCCGAAGGCAGACGCTTAACGACTGAGCCACCCAGGCGCCCCCAGGAAGTTTGTTTTCTGTGTGTCCCGCTCATCTCCTCTTCTACCATCCCTATGCTTTTTCTGTCCTTTTCCTGGAATGGGGTGGGGAA
Organism: Ursus americanus; assembly: GCF_024610735.1. Classification (NCBI taxonomy): domain Eukaryota; kingdom Metazoa; phylum Chordata; class Mammalia; order Carnivora; family Ursidae; genus Ursus; species Ursus americanus. The sequence goes on from NC_142139.1 coordinate 62,284,582, forward strand.
CATCATGAGCTTTAGAATTAGATAGATTTTTATTTGCATTCTGACTCTACCATTTATTAGTTCTAGAGCTCAGACAAGTTACCAAAGTCCTCTGAGTTAGCTTCCTCATTTGTAAATTGGTATGATTTTTCTTGTCTGTAGCTGTTCTGCTGTTTAAATATAGTAATGCAGGTATAAGCAGAGAATAGGCACTTCATAAATATTAGTCTCCTTAAACCTGTCAGGCACACATTAAGAGACGATGTGGAAATAACACATAGGTCACTTGTAACTCTGATTGTTGAGTCTAATTTCTAGATTTGGTTCTTAGGGCAGCTGCAGCCTCATGACCAGGCCTGAGGACAGTTACCTTGCAGAGCTCCCTCTGCACTCCCTCTGACAGGGAACCTCCTGCTGGTTTCCCACTAACCCTGAACTGTGAAATGACCAGACCCCCACTAGACCCAGCTCAAGTCCTTCAACCAAGTCCTGCCTGGGAAACATCAAACTCCAGAGGGCTCTGCTGAGGGCCACCCTCAGGAGCAAAGCTGGGAAAGCTGGGAACCAGGCCTGAGGAGTTGGCCCAGGGAAGACAATGTAGTAAATAAAAACAGTAGGGTCTGAAATTAGACTCAACAATCAGAGTTGGTATGGATGGTAGAAGAGGAGATGAGCGGGATGCACAGAAAACAAGCTCAGGCTTGATTCAGATTGGTACTGATTTCCCCAGGGGCTTAGTTCTTAGGAGCTCCCTGATAGGGTGACATTGGTGGGTGGTCACATTACCTTGTGGGTTGCTTTGCTTCAGTTCCCAACTAGGGGTTGGGGTCAGAGCCCAAGGGCTGGCAGGGATTTTAGGAGCCCAGCCAAGATGGCTACAGTTTCTAGTGTGTTCTGACTATAGCAGTTAAGTGAAATACTAGGCAGGATCTAGGCCTTATGATAGGGACAAACCAAGGCTTGCTGGACACAAGGGTTTTCTGAGCTCTGAATTCACTTTAGGCCCCACACTGAAATTAGCATGGGGTGGACTAAGGCTAGGCAAAGGACAGAGGGAGCAGAGCAGAGGGAAGATTCAGAGGACAGCTATTTGGCCTCCCTCCTGCTATGCACCTCCTATCCACCCTGCATCAGGAACTTCACTTGGTGGGGGGGCACCTGCTCCTCAAACCTCTGAGCATTGCAGCATGTCCACCCTGAAGAAACAGGCCCTGGGCTGGCTCACTATTCAGCCCTCCACCTGGCTGGGAGAGTTACACCAAGGAAGGAAGCGTCCATTCAGAATGAGGAAGGTGGAGGCAGAGGGGCTGGACAGTTGGGCTTTTACCTCCTCCCCGACCTCGTCAGCTCTTTCCCAACCACTTTTTTTCCTTCCTTCCTTTATGACGTCACCTCTCACCACTGCCCTCACACCCCGTCCTCTCTCCTGCTGTCTGCTCCTCTGCTTCCTGACTGCAGGGCTGCTGCTGCGAATGGTAGGTGCTGATTAAGATGGATGGATTCGTAAGAGGCATTCAATGTGACTAGAATAAAAAGCACCACCGCCTCTCCTGGACGCAAGGGCATGTGGCCAGAAAGTAGCATCACTCAGGAGATTACTTTACTACTGCAGCTTGTCCTTAAAATAGCATGTGCCCCTCCATGTTCCATTTTGATTGCTATTTATATAAATGTAGATACACACATATATACATTTTTAAACAGAATCTTTTCTCTATTTCCCACCTACCCTCTTCTCTTCCTCTTTGGTATTTATTCATGGAGACCAGACACCAATTTTTAAAAGAAGTGTTAAGGATCCAAGGTCGCTGGGGAAAGGTGACATTCTCTGACCTTCTGAGGTGGTTTGCTGTCTCAGATCAGCTTGAGGGTTAGCACCATTTAGGAACTCAGTGGAGCTGAGCTTGAGATCACAGAGGTCCATTTGGTGGTGCTGTCTCAGGGGCTGTGGATGTGCCCCAGGGACTACCCCCTTCTTCCATCTCCGGCAAAACTGTCACTGCAACACTTGTCCTCTTGGAGACTTTCTTTCCAGATGCAGAATTGACAAGTTTAATACACAGTCACTGTTTGGTTAGCAGGATGGAGAAGGTCAAGGAATTTGTTCAAGGTCATGTGGAAGTAAAGGCTTTACTCCCAGGTTCTTTCCTGGGATGTCCAATCTAGGCCTCACTTCATGGCAAGAATTAGGGGGATTAGAGTTCCTTTTAACACATCAGACCTATTTTAAAGGTTCATAGGCTGCTACGCATTCAAGGTTAAACCCTGAGTTTCTCACTATACAAAGAAATAGAGACCTTGTTTATGGACAATGCCAGTGAATTATGGAGAGAAGCACGTCTGCCCTTCTAAGCATGTAGAAGACATTAGGGACTAGCTAGACACACGAGCTCTGGCATACAGTCAGAGAGGTGGGCCTTCGGATAGATGAATTCTTCATTCTAATAAGTGGCCACTACAATCTATTGGTCTTTGGCGTGTGTGTGTGTGCACGCGTGCACACATGCATGCATGCGTGTGTGTGTGTGCACGCCCGCACGTGTGTGTGCACGCGCACGTGCGTGTGTGTGTGTGTGTGTATGTGCATGTATGCTTATGGTTAAATGGTGCTATAGAATTTACCACCATCTATTAATTTTTTGGTAACCTTTTAAAAAAATAATTGATTGCTGAACAGCAACAGGCTAGAAGGTGATGATATCATCACTCTGCTATTTATAGATCTCCATTCCCTGAAGAGTGCAGATCTTGATATTTAGATAATGAAGGCCTGTGGGTAGGACTCCTGCCCAGTTCTGTGCTTCCTGCTGTACCCATCACATGGCTGTCTCATGACATCCGTTGTTAACCACCTGTTTATAAAAAGGAAGCTGAAATATGGAGCCAGGATCTTAGTGGAGAATGGAATTATCCAGTTCTATTTTCCCACTTTTTTTTTCACTAGTCTTTACCCACTTCATGTATTTGGAAGCAAAACCAGAGATGAAAAGCATTTGAACCAGTTCCAAATTGAATGTATGGTCAGGAGTAAAAGGAAGAGTGCTATTTTACATAGGATGAGGAAAGAAAGTTGAAAGTGACTAGGAGATAGACATTGAAATATAAATTCCTGAAGACAGTAATCCTGCAACTTCACCTTTAATGAAATTTAGACTAGGAAACATGATTCTGATTTGATTTGGGTCCAGAGATTAACCACTCACTGACTGCTTACTCAAGTCCATAAGAACCTTGCTTGAGCCTGGGTCATTCTTTGTGTAGAAGGCCCCCTGTGTCTGCTCTCACATTGATTTGAGCTGTTGTTTTGCTTCAAATTAAGATCTCTGGCATTCCTGAAGACCCAGGAAAGATAGACTCATTTTGTTCAGATCTTAACATCCAAATTAATCTTGAAATTGAACATGCTTCTTTGAATCCTCTGAATCATAATGATCCTCAGGCTTCAGTTAGCCAGAGAAATCAAGGAAAAACTAACTTGAATTTAAAAGGAAACAGGAAGGCACTTTCAGCTAGAGCAAAGCTCTGAATACTAGGAACAAGTTTGAGCCACCTGGGTTGTGACCAGGGACAACTATTGTTTGGACCAGAGAAAGGTTTTCAGATCCATGGTCAGAGCTCTTATGGAAATAACAGTCAACTATTCTGCAGCAGCCCCACACTCTGATAACTCCCAGCCACTCTGGCTTGTGAGCCAGAGCCGGCTTTTGGAGCCAAAGCTGGCTTTTCAGGACCACGGCCAGCAGCAGCCTCGCATACAAACAGCTCCTTAGTCCTGGAGCAGTTCTTTGCTAACACTGCATTGAAAATTGCTCTGCAAATATAATCACTACCCATCCAGATACCAGGCTGTCACAAAACATTTTTTTAAATATAGTGTGCCCATCACTTTACAACCTCCCATGGAGGTGTAGAGCTTCGTGATCTCAATCAGCATTTTACAAGGATTGTCACTGCTCTCTAGGAGAAAATGATGACCTCCTGTAGATCACATGGTACAACAGTGACCATGACCTGATTCCCAGGGTGTGATCTGTTCTGTGGACCTTTTGATCTCCTGAATATGGGTAGATCAAGACTGAATCATGACATTTCATCTGACTCTGCATGTAGCAAACAGAAGTCAGTCGGAAGACACCAGAAGTGAGGGACAGAGGAAGTGAGTTTGGCTAGATCATTTCTCACATAACCTCTGCCAGACTGTTTCCTATTAATAAGGAAGCACTTTTTCTCCAATAGTCTATGACCCAGACAGGGTGTTTTGCCCCCCTGCATTATCACAATATTATTAATAATACATTTTGAGTGCATACTATCAGCTAGGCAGTATGCTAAATGCTTTACATGCACTCTCTCATTAATTTTCATAACTTCAGTTCTGTGAGGTAGATCATGATATTGGTCCAATTTTATGGATAAGACTGAAATTTAGAGAGGCTAAGGAACTTATCAAATGGTATGTATCTATCAAGTGGTGGAGCCAGGAATTGAACCTCTTCTCCCAGACACCCTACTATATTGGGAGCTTGTCATTTTAGCCTCCTTCCTTCTGACTTCTTTCAGTGATGGAAACAGATTTGATTTTTTGAATTATACCTAATGTGGATATTGGTGATCTCATGTCTCATATGGTTTGTGATTTTGGCCTATGCAAGTTTCAGCTAACCCTTATGTCCAATTGCAAGTAATTGTGTAATGACCTCCCTGCCCCAACTTTCTTGTTTTCTCACCAATAATTCAACTAAAGGAATTATAAGAAAAGCGTTAACCCACATACAATTTTTGTCAGCTTTGGTGGTATCTCACTATTCATTTTCCTTAATCCAAGCAAATGAGTCTTTTACTCACTTCTTCTGTTCAACCACTGGGTTCTTCAGGTGATTGGACTCACCTGGACATTGCCCCTCTTAGGTACTACCCAACTCCCTATATAATATAACTGACACAGAGCTCATGCTCCTTACTAGGCTGTAGATGTCACCCCCTCATCTGTTTCCTAATACCTGACATAGGTAGTTGCAGCGAATCAACAGAAGGATGTAACTTGTTCCCGGTAGTATTCAATGAATGTCAGGATTGAATCCCATTGGAAATGTTGAGTAAGTCTTTTGTGTCCAGGGTAGGGTCCTCTGTCTTTCCCCGTGTCATCTAGAATGTTGTGAGTTTTTGTCATTGGGAAACACTCCACAAGCCACTGAATAGAAGGGTAAATCTTTGGTCCACAGCAGGGTCTATGGCAGATTGCAGACCTTGAATTCATAGAGTCATGGTTCTTTGTTTTTGCCAGTTTATTCTAGGAAGAATTGGAATCAGTAACTCTCTTTGACCTCTTTTCTTCCTTTGGCACCCTAAACTGGTGCCAGGTTCTGGGATTGTGATACATTTTATACCTCTTGGCTCTGAGCTGCTTATAGGCCTCAGAACAAGCCCATAGTTATTCCCTTTTGTATGAAATATGTGATGAAATCTATACTGTCTTGCTCCTCAAGAGCCCTGATTTCTGTGTGTACCCTGCACGGAAAAGCAGAAAAGGGATGGAAGAAAATGAAATTGAGCTTACAGTCCACCTATCCCTCAGATTCTGGATTGCATTTGCATGACAATGGGGGTTCTCAGCTTTCCTGGAAATGATGGCGGTGTCTATATGGTGTCGATGTGTCTACATAATGTCTATAAAGTCTACTGGGGATTTCCAAAGAACAAAAGCAAAAGATTCCAAAGGAGACCAGAATTTACCAAAGAACATAACTGAACATCTTAGGGAGAATGACTGAGTTCATTCATCTACTTGTTTATTCAACTAAAATTTACTGAGCCCCACTTTCATGTCAGGAGCTGTGCTATGTGCTAGGGAGACAGAAGCAAACAAAACAGATCAAAAATCCATTCATTCATGGAACTGACATCTTAGTGGGTAGTCAGATAATATAAGAACTGATAATATAAATAAGGAAAACGTTAGACAGTGAGAAGGAACAAAAAACAAAGCAGGGGATGGGGATATGGAATGACTGTTGGGGGCAGTGTTGAGATTTAGATGGGATGGCTGGAGAAAGCCACCCTGAGAAATCGACTTAAATAATATTGTATTTTAATGGAAATATTTAAATATGTTCCAAAGCAGAAAGGATAACGTCATTAAACCCTCAAGCACCCAGAGCCCAGAGAAGATGGTTCTCGAGTAGAGACCTGAGAGAGATAAGGAGCAGGGAATGCAGATACTGGTGAAAGAATGTTCCAGGTTCCTTCAAAGGCCCTGGGGCAGGAGCTTGCCTAGAATATTTGGGGAATAGCAAGGAGGTCTTCTGGGCTGGATGGGGAAGACAGAAGGGAGGGTGGGAGGAGAGGAGGTCAGAGAGGAGGTCGGGGCTCACACCATGAGGGGTCTTGAGAGCCATAGTAAGGACTTTGGATTTCTTTTTTAGTCTCTATATTTTACATTAGATCCTCAGACCTTATTTATCTAGCAGCTGAAATTTTGTACCCTTTTACAAAACATCCTCTACTATTTCCTCCCAGCCCCAGCCGCTGGCAACCACTATGCTACTCTGTTTCTATGAGTTTTGTGTTTTGTTTTGTTTGGTTTGGTTTAAGATTCCATATATAAGTGAGATCATGCAGTGTTTGTCTTTGGCTTCTTTCACTTAGCACAACACCCTCAATTCCATCCATGTTGTCACAAATGTAGGATTTCATTTTTTTCTCATGGCTGAACAATGTTTCATTATACACACACACCACATTTTGCTTCCCCATTCGTTCATTGGTGGACACTTAGGTTGTTTCCATATCTTGGCTATTGGGAATAATGCTGCAATGAACATGAGGGTACAGATATCTCTTTGACGTAGTGATTTTATTTCCTTTGGATATATACCCAGAAATGAGATTACTGGGGCATATAGTAGCTCTATTTTTATTTTTTTAAGAAACCTCCATACTGTTTTCCTTAGGGGTTGTACAAAGCTACATTCCCACAACAGTGCGCAAGGGTTTCTTTTTTTCTACAAAATCATCAACACTTATCTCTTGTCTTCTTAGTGGTGGCCATTCTAACAGGTGTTAGGTAACATCTCACCATGGTTTTGATTTGCATTTCTCTGATGATGATGACGTAGAGCATCATTTCATGTATCTACTGGCCATTTGAATATGTTCCTGGTAAAAATGTGTATTCAGTACCTCTGCCCATTTTTTAATTGAATTTTTTGGGGGCTGAGTTATATGTGTTCTTTTTTTTATAAGATTTTATTTATTTATTTGACAGAGAGAGAGAGAGAGAGACAGCCAGCGAGAGAGGAAACACAAGCAGGGAGAGTGGGAGAGGAAGAAGCAGGCTCCCAGTGGAGGAGCCTGATGTGGGGCTCGATCCCAGAATGCTGAGATCACGCCCTGAGCCGAAGGCAGATGCTTAACGACTGCACCACCCAGGCACCCCTGAGTTATATGTGTTCTTTGTGTAGTTTGGACATTAATCCTTCCTCCGATATATGACTTAGAAGTATTCTTCCCATTCTATAGCTTGTTTTTAAATGTTGTTTAGATAGTTTCCTTTGCTATTAGCAGAAATAAGGACTGTGGCATTCGAAGTAAGGACTCTGGATTTTAATCTGAGTGAAATGGGAAGTCATTGCAGGTTTTCAAGGGGAGAAGAGACAGGATAATTTACAGTTTAACAGGATCCCTCTGGCTGTAGTGAAGAGTGTGGGGACAAGGATAGGAGTTTTGCCTGCAGGGAACATCAGTTGCAGGGGAATTGGATTAAGGTGGTCCCATGAAGACTGGTGAGAAGTGGTTGAACTATGAATATATATTTGAACTCTACAATATATACTGATAGATTGGATGTGAGGTATGAGAGAGAGAAGTCAAGGCTGACTCCAAGGTTTTGGGCCTGAACAGCTGGAAGGATGGGTTTCCTAGTTTTCGTAACTGTAAATTGATGATAATGATGCTTATCAATGGATTCCTGAGAGTTTTGAATGAGTTGATTAACTAGTGATGCCATTTCAGACTTATTTATTTATTTATTTATTTATTTATTTATTTATTTGACAGAGAGAGACAGCCAGTGAGAGAGGGAACACAAGCAGGGGGAGTGGGAAAGGAAGAAGCAGGCTCCCAGCAGAGCAGGGAGCCCAATGCGGGGCTCTATCCCAGAATGCTGGGATCACGCCCTGAGCTGAAGGCAGACGCTTAACGACTGAGCCACCCAGGCGCCCCCATTTCAGACTCCTAACACAGAAGGCACCTCTTTAGGATATAGTGTTGTGACGCCCAATTGTTCAACCTATACATAAGTACATTTCTCTAATATTTTGGAGTTACTTAAATATTTGTGCTGCTTAAACATTACTTTCTTAATACACTGGTAATATTTATAGATTACTCTATATCATGCGCTCAGCTAAGCCCATTATATACATTTCATTTAATCCTTAAAACAAACCTATGAAAAAGATCTTAGTATTCTTACTTTATAAATAAGAAAACTGAAGTTCAGTGAGATTAAAAGAAGTGCTGCCCTTGACCACTCAGCTGATATGTGGAGGAGCTGCAATTTAAGCCAGCCGTGTCTAGTTCTAAAGCTTGTTCTTTTAACTGTTGACATTCCTACTGCCTCCAACTTCCTTTTTTTGCTCAAAAATTGCCAAGTCCCTCTCCTGCTGATCACAGAGTTCTACCACCTTTTTGTAGGATAAAATTCTTTAAAAACTTCTCCAGAGGACCAAGATCATAAACTATAAAGACAATGGTTGTCTGTTTATCTTTAACATGAGTTACAAGAATTTCCCAAATTGATTGTCTTAATTTTATAATACCTTTTTTTCATGGAAAAATTCATTATAAAAACACATTTGTAGATCCTTTTATTCTGAGCATAATCTCATATTTAGAAAGGCCATCTGAGTGATGAGATTATATAAATCTTTTCCTATTGGTTTTCTAATCCTAATATAATTTCATTTTATGTCTACATATTTGATTAATCTGAAATTCATTTGCTATGTGTTGTGAAGTAGGTATCCACTTTCCATTTTTCCAGAAGTCTAATGATCGGTGCCACCATCATTTATTGGATAACCCCCCCACTAACTCAAAATGCCACTTCTGTTGTTTATTTTATTGCAGTGTGCTTTTCAGTGTATTCCTGGCCTTTCTTCTTTATTCGGTAGACTTGTCTATATGTGATGTGTCCGAACTACACTGTTTCTTTTTTTTTTAATTTTTTTTTATTTTAATAATCATTTTTTATTATATTATGTTAGTCACCATACAGTACATCCCCGGTTTTCGATGTAAGGCTCGATGAACTACACTGTTTCAACTATTATGTAGCTTTGTAATATTTTTAGCTCTGTTAGTAGTCTTAATTTTTTTTAGAAATTTCATAAGTGTTCTTGTTTATTTTTCCATGTGAATTTGAGAATCAACTTATCTAGTCAAACAAATATCCATTGGTATTTTTAGTGGGGTCACATTAAATTTACAGATTAACTTAGGAAGAATGTAAAATCTTTACCACATTGGAACTTTCCATCCAAGAACATAGGATGCCTTTCCATTTATATAAGTCTTAGTAGAGTTTTAATGTTTTCCTCACACACATTTCCTGGTAAGTATGTCCTAGTGTCTTTTATCCTTTGTGTTACATTATGTTGGTATTTGCTTTCATTAATGGTCATTTTCATTTGGAAAGCTGATGATTTCTGTTTATTAATTCTGTATAGCCACCTAGTTGGAGTCCTTTACTTATCGATGATTCTCTGGAGTTTTCACCTGAAAATTGTGGTAATTTTACCTCCTCCCTTCCAATTATTAAGCTTCTTTCTTACGCTGTCTCTAGTTGACTTGGCCAATACCAATGCTAAAAATTTGTATTGCTGATCGACATTTTGGGGATACTTCTAGCGTTTCCCAAATAAACATAACAGACTTTTGAGTTGAGGTGTGTGTGTGCATGTGTAGATATATGCATGTAAGAATTTTATCATATCATTAAGATAAAACATGAGTTTTATTTTGATTGAGAACAGATGTTGAATTTTATGAAATGCCTTTTCAGTATCTATGGAGATGATCGTATGATTCTTCTCTTTTGACGCATTAATATGGAAAGTTATGTTAATAGATTTCTTAATACACCCCTGTGTTTGTGGAATACATGACTCACTTGTATAGGAGGTGTCATTCTTTTACTGTGCTGCTGGATTCTGTTTGTTAATATTTTATGTAAAAGCTTGTAATTATATTCCTAAGTTGGTCTACAGTTTTTATTTATGTTTTGTCTTTTGGGGTTTTGATGCCAATGTTGCACGAGTTTTATAAAAAACTAGTTTTTGTAAAGATTTCCTTCTTTTCCTATGCTCTGGACAGTTCAGTTTCAATAGCATTGGAGTCGTCTGTTTCTTTCTAAGTAAGGATTAGATAGACTTTTTCTGTAAAACCAGTTGAGCCCTGTTTTTTTAAGAGAGATCATCTCTGTGGCAACTCTTTCTGCCTTTCCGGAGGTTGGAGTGGGGGATTTGTACTTTTGTATTAAATGATTCATTTCATTCAGGTTCACAGATTGAGCTGTACCGTTTGCAAATAAGTCTTATATAATTCCTTTACTATCTTCTATATCTATGAATGTTTCTTATTTTGTGCATTTCTGTTTTCTTCCCTTCTTTTGTTATTATGATAACTAACAGTGTGTTCTATTTTCCCCCAAAGAAGCACCTTTTGAATTTATATATAAATTCTACATTAAAATTTTTTTATTCATTAATTTTTTAAATTTATAATAATATTTTTATTATATTATGTTATTCACCATACAGTACATCTCTGGTTTTTGATGTAGAGTTCAATGATTCATTAGTTGCGTATAACACCCAGTGCACCATGAAATACATGCCCTCCTTACTACCCATCACGAGCCTATCCCATTTAAAATTTTTTTATTCATTAATTTTTGTATCAATATTAATTCTTCCTTTCTACTTTTCTTAGATTTCTTTTATTACATTATTTTCCTCTCCAGATCCACCTCAGAGCTTCCATTTGTACATTATTTACACATTGCAGGATATTTTCATATATATTCTTTTATTTGATTCTTACAAACTTGTGAGGTAATTGGTATGTACCCCATTTTACAGATTTAAAAAAAAATCCTAGAGAAGTTAAATGGCTTGCCCAAGGCCACAGAGCTAGAAAGGAGCAGAAGCAGGGTCCCAGCAGGGCCAACCCACCCAGATGCTATTCTCCCAGACAGTCCTTAGAAATGCAGCCACATGTCCCTGGAGCTGCCACAGGCCTGCTCCTTCTGAGCACCTTCCAGTCATTGCGCCAAACTCAGTCCTCCCTCAGCCACGTCATCGTCTGTACCTCCTGCAGGGGAAGATCACAGCGTTGGAGGCTTTGAGAAAAGCCAGGGGCTCTAATTCCAGCCGCAAATCAGTTTCTGGTTCTTTTTGACATTTGCACCGAAAGCACTTCCTCTGAGCTTATAAAACTGACTCCAGAAAGATCTCTCCTGGACTGTGGCCTCTTCACCAATGCTAACTTGACAGCAAACAGAGCATTTTTCCTATTTTGCTCTTTATCATAACAGAGCCACTAAAATTCCTTCTCAGCCTTGGGGGTGGGTTAAATGTAAGAGCAGGGGCTCATGCACAGAGTTATGGAGAGGCACAGATGTAGGAGACGGGGTTGCATGTTCTGTTTCAGGGCCAGGACCTTCAGCAAGTTGGTGTGAATGCATTACACTATGGCATCTTAGAGAAGCCAGGACACATGGGGAATTTCCCCGGATTGCCTTTTTTCTTGGAAATGATTTTCAATGGGGAGAAATCAAAGGGAGCATGCAGTTCTTGCTGTATCTTTTATTTATCTTTATTTTGCTGCCACCGATTAATTCTACCACCTGCCATTCGCCTTTGAAACAGAGCTGATTGGAAAGATGTCATAGAGAGGAGAGTTGACGTGTGTGGACTTCACTGGCCTTAACTGATTACACTTCCACTTTGAAGTCTTCACCCTCATAGCAGCCTCAACATAGGGCAGCCACCAAAACTTCTGTGCTGACTGTAGCCCTAAGTGCACAAAAGTTTGTTTGACTAGCACGGGCCTTACTTTATACAGGCTTAGGAAATAGCCTTTGAACCCCGAATAGCCTCAATACAAGCCATGAACTTTTTTCTAAACAACTAGGCTTTTGGATAAAAACACAGTTCATGGATTTGCCCACTTTCCCATCAGCCGTTATTTGGATTTGAGATGTGTGACGTCTCTACATAATAGTAGGTGCTATTATTAGCCACAGAAATGGTGGCCCTTCTACTAGAGAAAGAAGGAATAAGCAAAGAAAGATGTAACCTAGAGCATGAAGGATGAAACTTAGTTGTAAGGAAGAGATTACTGGACACAAGGGTAGTCAGCCATGAGAACAACTTACAGAAGGAAGCCGGGCCATGTCACTGCCTGGACATCTTGAAAAGAAATTTTGTTAGATTTCATTATTTAGGAAGTATAGTTGATATAAATTGGGAGGTTTATTCTGGATCCCTGGGCCAATAATTCTATGCATTTTTAGATTCAGGGTTAGAAATGGTAAGGGGAGGGGGTGGGGGAATGGGATAGGCTGGTGATGGGTAGTAAGGAGGGCACGTATTGCATGGTGCACTGGGTGTTATACGCAACTAATGAATCATGGAACTTTACATCAAAAACCAGGGATGTACTGTATGGTGACTAACATAATATAATAAAAAATATTATTATATAAAAAAAGAAATGGTAAGCTATCTTTTCTCTTAAACTACTTCTATCCAACCACCTGCTGATAGGGTTCAGCTAGACCTGGCCACTTCCTGAAAACCATTCATCTCTTTCCAAAGCCTTGTTGTCCTCGTTCTTGTCCCTCTCATATCTCATCTCTTTTTTTTTTTAAAGATTTTTTATTATATTATGTTAGTCACCATACAGTACATCCCCGGTTTCTGATGTAAGGCTCGATGATTCATTAGTTGTGTATAACACCCAGTGCACCATGCAATACGTGCCCTCCTTACTACCCATCACCAGCCTATCCCATTCCCCCACCCCCCTCCTCTCTGAGGCCCTCAGTTTGTTTCTCATAGTCCATAGTCTCTCATGTTTCATTCCCCCTTATAATAGGAGACAACTATCATATCTGATCTCTTAACCAAGACTTGCTGGCTCCATCTTGGAAACCTTTCCTTTCCTTGACTCTTCCCTGCTGTGCATTGGTTCAGCCCAGCCTGGGCCCCAGTTGGAATACTGCTGCAGATCCCAAACCACATGGACAACTGATAGAATTCATGCTGCCGTGGGAGCTCTGAATAAGTTCACTCTCAGAAAATCTATTTACTTCCTATGTCCGCACACAAACCCACACCTGTGTGCATACAGGTCTGTGAGAAATGGCCGTGTCTCTGAGTTTTTGTACGAATTTTGTGTGTATGTGTGTTGCTCTGCTTTTTTCTCATTCGTCTTCACACCTGACCCTACCTGACAGTGGATAAGTGGTAGCAGACAGTGAAGGTTTTGGGGAGGGGTGGGAATGGGATAGGAATTTAAAATTTTAACAAGTATCTACATTTAACTGGTAATTTTCCCTCTACAAACTTACTTTTGCTGTCTTTTTGCTACAGAAATTTATGGGGTCCTACTGCTGCCCCAAAGTGTCACTCTCTCTAGTCCCTCTAGCCCCTAGTTCATTGGCCATAGTCTATATAAGAGAGAGAGAGAGAGAGAGAGAGAGAGAGAGAGATCATAATCCATCAGTCACAGCCCATACAACAACATTTGAACATGGGCTGCTGTGTTAGGCGCATTCTCGGTGTTTAGGACCCAGCAATGAACAAGATAGATGAGAATCCTTGTCCTGAGTGATCCATCCTATACATAAGCCAAAGAGATCAATCCCCTGTTAAATGTCCTTGAATAGCTCCCTGTCTCCCATGGGATCTGGTGTCAACGTCTCCACCTACGATCAAGGCCCTCCTCATTTGGACCTCAGAGAGTCTTGGCCTTTTCTGTCCCTTCCCACTTGCAGCCCCAGCCAACTGCCCCTCCCCAACCTCCTGTGCACTCCCACTCCTGTGGGCTGCTTCCCCTGCCTCGACCACCCTCAAAGGAATGGGGAACACCACCTTTGGAGCCTAGCCCAGAGAGCCTTTCTGAGACCTCCCTTCCCCCATGTTCCTGGCCTGCCCAAGCATCTCACTATGGCCACTGGTGATGACACCTCCCAGCCCAAACTTTGGCCAGCCTCCTCTGAACGTGCTTCCCAACTAAGCCTCCAGTTTTGCTCTTCTGTGTCCATGTCTGCATTGCCCAGTGTTAGCAAAAGCCCTGTCTGATCAGTTTAGTCAGAATCTGCAACCTCAGTATGGAATCAATCCCCTCGCCCCCACCAGCTTGCAGGTGAGGTCGGCTCACCCTGGCCTGCCTTCAGCAAGAATCCTGGTAGGTCAGTTTTGCCACAGTCCCTACCCTAATGCCCCCTCTTAGCAATTCTCTATCCACTAACCTCCCTCCCTGTTCCTTGGCTATAAATCCCCATTTTTCCTTGTTCTGTTTGGAATCGAATCTGATTTTAGTTTGAGGCCTCTTTCTCCTAGTGCAATAGTTCCTGAATAAAATCTGTGTTTACCTTTAACTACTGTCTAGCTCTGGTTTCCTTTGACACCCCCTGCATGTCCGCCTCAGATGGGGAGTTCCCTGGAACAGAGTTTGGCCCCAAGGTCCAGGTGGGTAAGGTTGGGGCATGGCTGACTATAGCAGTAGGCTTGGAGTCAGGTAGGTGAAACTTCCTATGGGCCCTTTTCTTGGGGTCACTGCAGAGGTCCTTATAAGGCGTCAAAAATACCAAGAAGGGCAGGTCCTCTAGCCCTTGGCAAGACCTCACCTACCAAGTCTGCACACCAGCTCACCTGCACCTTCTCTCCCCAAAGTGCACAGGCCTTGGTCAGAGTCCAGAGGGGAGCCTGCAAGAGGCCAAGGCAGCTAGAAGCTTCTCTGGTCATGACCAGTTCTGACTGCCCGGTGTGTCCACAAAGGACCTGCAAACATGTGACTTCATGAGCCCCCATGAGGATGCTGGGACAGAAGCAAGGTGTGCTCAGCCCACTTCACTGAGAACCAAATGGGCTCAGACAAGTGAAATGTTTTGCCTACACTACCATCTTGCTTGCCTGGGTGCCTAGAGGGACAGGAGTCTTTTTAAAGGACCTGGCTGGAGAAAAGACTGTCAGAGGGGTTGCGTCTGATGTGGTGATGTTGCTGGTTCATCTCCTTGGGAGTTGGCCTGGGTTGCAGGTGGTTCCACTAGGAACCTAGATCACGCTGGCTGCTGGGCGGGGCTGAATATGCCCAGGGCCACCAGGACTCCTGTGCTGGTGGATTCAAGCACCTGCTTTCTTCCCTGTTTTTCTGTGAATACAAACGAACATTAGTTGGTTTTCCCATGTGTTATTTCAGCAAATGCATAGTGAACCCCACTGGACCCTGCAGGAGTTGGGGGACAAGTGAGTGGGCCACGGCCCTTCAAGGAGCCTTCTTAACAAGAGAAAGGGGGATGGGCAGAGTCAGATATGCCACCAGACCCTCAGGGAAACTTCAGGGGGGGCAGGCTCTTTTCCAGCTGGGGATTCAAAGAAACTGCAGAAAGGGCACTGGAGATGGGGCTGGGCCCTGCCACTTAAGCAGGACTTTAGTAGAGGTGCTCAACACCAGGGATTCCAGGCAGGGGAAGCATGGGAGGGATGGGCCTGGGAATGGAAGCAGGGTAATTTGCCTAGAGGGGCCTTCTGAGTGGGATTATTTAGAGCTGTGGCTGGGAAGGTGGCAGGATGACACTTGGGAGGCCTGGAATGTCCAGTTAGGGAGTGTGGCCTTGACTACAGGCTGCGGGAGCCACTTCATTTTCTAGGCAGAGAGTTGTCTGGTTGCCTCTGGGGATGAAGAGGGTGGCTGGTGGGTAGGCGCCCCACAGTAGCACCAGTGTGCTGGGTTTAAGACACAAATTTGGGTGGAGAAACCCATGGCAGTCTGGGGTCAGGACCTTGGATGTGAGTGTATCCATGGAGACAGGGGCTGAGGCTGAGGGTAAGCACCGTTGTCAAAGCCAAGAAAGGAGGAAGGCCAGGGACAGAACTGGAACAGGAAGGAAAAGAGGAAGCATCTTTCCTTCTGTGTTAGAATCAGAGGGGAATACTGCATCTAATACAGCCACCGTGAGCATGGTGTTTTAGGGTGTGTCTCTGCATAAGAGTCCCTAACAAAAAGCTCAAGTGATAAAATACACCTTTTCCTATTAAATCAGGCTTTAATAAATTGTACTCTCCCATACCATATCATATGCATTATTTAATTTGTTTGAGATGGAGTGCATTTTGCAGGCTGTATAAATCCATGGAAATTTATTAAGTCTTGACAAGAGTTATTGAATGTTATATTAAGTTTTTCAAATTGGCAAATGTTGGATGGCTTAAAAATTATTAATTAATGTATAACATTAAATACCAATAAATTGCATGGTGTATTTATGAGATATCTTTGAAGGTCATTAAATATGCATATCAGGCAATAAATCTACTCTTTTTTATAAATCTATTCTGAATCATGGCGAGTTGTGGTTTAGGTGGTATTATTGGAGGGAGAGGTCTAGAATATCTCCGGATGTCACTGAGACCCCAGGTGGTGCACAGGAACTAGGGGTCGGTCTCCTTCTGCGTCCATCACTCTGGCTAACGGAATGGGAAGGAAGCTCAAGAAGGTGAACCCTTTAGGTTTCAGACATGAGGTCAAAAAAGACAAAATATGGAAGTTGGAGCAATGCAGGTGACAATTTCTACTCCAGAAAGCCACGTCTTGAAGTCATCACCCCATCACCATGAGTCGCCAGAATAACAGTTGCCATTACTTGGAGTACTCTGACAACACTCTTCAAAAATCAGCCCACGTGATCCTTATGCAAAGTTGGGAGGTAAAACAGGATTATCCCCAATCACAAAGGCTAAGTATCTTGCCTAAGTTACTCATTCCAAAGCCCCATCTCATTTCATGACCCTATGCTGCCTCCATCCCGGGACTGGCCTTCAATTATACAGCCTGAGAGACGGAGGGACTTCAGTCCTCCTACCTTCTCTGACAGTGGCGACAAAAGCGATAATTAATTGGAGCGCCCAGGCCCAGCTGTTCTGGTTGTCCAAAGCTGTTGGTGCTCCTTTACTGATGTTTGCCTAGTGCCACCTGTTAGAGTCAGGGTCCCATCCAGGGTTGTCAGCTGTCTCATCCCACATTTCTCCAGTGATGGGGGACTCATCACCTCCCGAGGCCCACTAACGCACTACTTGGATTGTTGGAAATTCTCTAGTTTCTTTCTTTTATTCCCCAAGTTTTATTGAGATATAATTGACATACAGTACATATAAGTTTAGGGTGTCCAGCATAATGATTTGACTTACATATATTGTGAAACGATCATCACTATAAGTATAGCTAACATCCATTGTCTTATATACATACAAGAAAAACAGAAAAAAGAATTCTCCTTGCGATGGGGACTCTTAGGATCTACTCTCTTGCCAATACTCCTATGTATCATGCAGCAGTGGTTCCAGTCATCATGTGCACAGGACACCAGGGCACTTATTTATCTTGAAACTGGAAGTTTGTGCCTTTTGGCCACTCTCATCCAATTCTCCCTACTCCCCCTCACCTCTGGTAAACACTAGTTACCATCTCTTTTTCTATGACTCTGGGGGTTTTTGTATTGTTTTTTTTTGTTGTTGTTTTTCAGATTCCACACATACAATATTTGTCTTTCTCTATCTGACTTACTTCACTTAAGGTAATGCTCTCAAGGTCCATCTGTGTTGTTGCAAGTGGTAGGATTTCCTCATTTTGGAATAATATTCCAAATGGAATTTCAAATGGAAAAATATTCCATTTTTAATGGCTGAATAATATTAAATTGTGTATATGTATGTGTGTATGTGTGATCTATCTATCTATATCTATGTCTATATCTATTTCTATATCACAACTTCTTTATCCATCAGTGGACACTTGGTTGTTTCTGTATCTTGGCTATTATAAATAATGCTGCCATGAACATGGGGTGCAGATATCTCTTTTACTTTAGTGTTTTCATTTCTTCTGGATAAATATGCAGAAGTGGAATGGCTGGAACATATGGTAGTTCTATTTTTAATTTTTTGAGGCATCTCTGTATCTTGTTTCTTTAGCTATACTTTGGATGAGATAATCTGTCATTTTTCACATGTTCCCCAGATGGCCAGCAGAAGACAATGTGGTTGGGGGGCGGTGGGGACACCAATGAGATCAGGAGCCAAGGGTTCTAGACTTCGCTCCACTCCTGAACACCTGTGTGCTCTCAGGCAGGTAACTCTCCCTGACTTCCATGTTAGAACAATGAGGGTGCAGACCTGGGCAACCTCTGCAGTGTCAGCCAGCTTTGGAAGCCTGCAAGGCTGCTCCTAATGGGAGCTTCAATGAGATGAAGTCTAATGGGGGAAGCAAGAGGTCCTAGGCATGAACTCAGAAAACCTTATTAGCTTTGTAATCTCAGGCATGTCACTTGACCACTTTGAAGTTTGTTTCTTTTAGGGGGCATCCTTGGACCTTGGAAGTCATTCAACATGTTGTGGCCCAGGCCTCAGTAAGGCGGTAGAGTGAATGAGGCAAGCAAGGGAGGAATGAGCTGCCTCGGGGTCTGCAAACTCAGGCCCTGATGGTGCGCGTGCTCGGTCATGACCATGTCCTGTCCTGCTTCAGGTGGGTACTCAAGTAAACAGGCGCTCAGGCAGCCAGATGTGGTCTGCTTTCAGGAGGCAACAGCCATTGTGGAGGAATTAATTTTAAGTTAATTTGTTGCAAAATCGTCCTGGGTAGTCTGCTCTGAGAGAGCAATAGAGAGAGAAAGACTGAGAGTGAGAAAGACAGTGAGTTGTCTGGTTTAGGACAAGGATGCCATGGAGCTGCTTCAATGGCTTTGTGATGTGCATTCACTCAACAAACATTTATTGGGCCCTCCTCTGTGCCAGGCACTAGAATAAAGAGAGGAAGAAGGCCCGGTCTCTGTCCCCTTGCTCTTCCTAGACTGTGGAGTTGGCACTTCTGAAGGTAGGCTGGCTGTCTCTTTTCTATCCTCATGCGTCCACTGCTTGGCACCTAGCAGACACCCAATAGTCATTGGGTCATCATGAGATGAAAGAATGCAGGAAGGCTGCCCACAAGTCTGATGAAGACAGCGGTGCACACAGGTCGCTCTACCATGGCTAGGTGGGATGCAGAGGTAGCATGGGCTGGATTCTCCTGCTCGTGGGTCCCTGATCTACAAATAGGGACTGGACCAGCTGCTGTTCAAGGTTTCCTGGGTCTCTGGGAATCATGTCCTCTCTCCGGCAACTTCTCATTCCTGGAACCTCCCTGGTAGTGGAGAGAAGGGGGACCCTGGCCCATGGCTGGGCCTGTTTACTCTTCTACTCACTCATTCGATAAATACGTATGTTGTTCCACTCATGACCTCATAAATATTCCCACGATGCCGGGACAAGTGTTGATACTATCATGTTTCCAGTGAGGGAGACTGGCAGAGTGAGTTATTGGTCCATGTGGTAGAGCAGGAATTCGAACCCAAGTCTCCACTGGAGAACGTGGTAGAGGCAGCTAAGGCCTGAGCTGAGATGGTCAAATGTGTTGCCAGCTCCCAGCCAACACTGGGGGTTGGGTTCTGGCCTCCTGACTCTCTGGACAGTGCTTCTGCAGGGGGCTGTGCCTCCACTTACTTGAAAACCTCTCTGGAACTGATTCTTCACCTTTTTTTTCCTGCCCACAGAGGAACCACGCAGGTCAGCAAGAGCACATGTGTTGTTGCTGGCGTGGGCCTGAGCAGAGATATAATTTTCCCTCTTTCAGCCCTGTGCCCAGAGCAGGCTGGTGGGCGAGGGCACGGGAACACTCCTGCAGAGAGAAAGTGCCACCGTTCTGGCCCACTCAGATGACAAAGGTTTGAAACACGTTGCTTAGCTGGTGTTTGCTTTTCATTGCAACTTTATTTGAACCTGACTTTTCAGAGAGCTCAGGGATTGTGCCAGAGTTGCTTTTATTCGTGGGCAGCAGTCCGCCTCGATGCTGTGCTATGTTCTTTGCTGGGAGAACTGGGTCTGTGAGTAGGAGATGGGGGAGCAGCTGGGGTTGTGCCCACCAAACCCCTCCCATAGCACTGTCAGCCGGGGCAGCAGAGGGGCTGTTTGCCAGTCTGTAGCTACTGGCCCCAATGCAGGCGCCTTGCAGGTTGTGCAGTCAGAGGGCCACTTGCAGACAAGACACTGAGGCTGAGAGAGGCTAAGCCGCACTCCAGACCACATGCCAGCAGTTGGCATAGCTTGTAGGTAGCTGCTTTCTCCCTGTGCCCTCACATGGCCCTTCTTCAGTGTGTGTTCGTGGAGGGAGAGAGAATTCTCTCTCCCTCTCTTGATAAGGTCACTAAGCTCATCATGGGGCCCTACCCTCATGATAGCATCTGGACCTAGTCACCTCTCAAGGCCCCACCCCAAAATATCATCACACTGGGGGTTAGAGTTTCAATATATGAATTTGGGGGGACACAGGCACTGTCCCCCTTCTGCCCATGAATCCCGGTTTGCTGACATTGAGTTCTGTGTTCTTTCCTTTGCCACTTGCCACAGATGGAGCCTTTTTCTATGGAGGCAGCTCTTGGAAAAGAAATAGAATTTCACTGGGGTAACATTTCTCAGCAAGAGGGAAAAGGGGAAAATGAGGACAAAAGTGACATGGATTTCCAGGCATCTTAGATGGTAACCCACGACTACCTGTCACCTGCTCCCCCACCAAAGCTGGCCTGGGGATGAAATAAAAAGTAATTTTTCCCACAAAAAGACCTAGCCCAGAATGTGGCTGAGCTGCCCCATGACTAGGGTCTGGCAGGGCCCATGGTCAAGGTTAGGGTTGGGGAGGAGGACTCTTGCCTTTCCTGGGGTCATCTGCCTTCTCCTGAGGTGCTCCTAACTCTCTGCTACTCATGCACTGTTTTGAGAAGGACTTCAAGAGAGGATCTGGCAACGTTGGTCCCACTGAATTATTGTGGGCAAGGTGCTCTGCTCTCTGTCCATCCATCTTCCTGTCAGTAAAAGGCCCTCCAGTCAGGCCTTGCTCATCCCACACTCCTATGGAGAGGTGTTTTACCCTGATTCCTGGCTTACATATTAAAACTAGAAGTATATAGCATAATGTTCTCTGAAGACTAACATAGCAGAGTATGCTGCCATCTGTTGAGATCCAACTGGCTGCCAGACACCTACTGAGGTACCTACTCCTCCCTCCCACATCCCACAAGGGCAATTGGCATATAACGAGAAAGATCGTTGGGCAGTTGGAAAGATATTTGTTCCATTCTGGCTTTCTCGTGCACTCCCTGTGTGGCCTTAAGCAAATGCCTTGACCTCTTGGAGCTTCAATTTCCTACCTGTGAAGAAGAAGGAGGAGGAGGAGGAGAAGGAAGAGAAGGAGAACGAGAAGGAGAAGAAGGGGAAGAGAAAGGAGAAGGAGAAGAGGAGGAAGAAGAAGAGGAGGAAGGGGAAGAAGAGGAAGAAGAAGGAGAAAAATATTCATAAAAATGAGATACCATTTGGAAAGCACCTAGTCACAGTACCAACACGAAGTGGGCCCTCAAGAAATATCAGTATCCTATGCCTCTCTTGGGTCTCAGCTTTCTCATCTGTGAAGTGGGGATAGAATAGGTTTCAGAGGGCAGTTGGGAAGATTGAATGAAAGAGTGTGTGGGAAAGTCTGGTACCTTGAGGCTCAGCTAATGTCACTCCTTCCTTCCTTTACAGACTGGAGCTGGCAGTCATGAAACCCTAAACTTAGTGAACCCTTTGCAGGCTTTCCAGGCATTTTGATGACTGCCCTGGGAGGAATGGCCAGTGTAGCATCTTTCTTTTCCACAGCTGTTTTGTTGTGCTTGGTGACTTTCAACTAAGATACTGAGACATTTATGATGATTAGTGATGGGTTACTTTAAATTCTTAGCTTATAACATGGGTCAAGTTCATTCTTCCAAAATGGGTGTTCCATCAATTCTTATTAATTAAAACTCTAGTCCTATGATGCGTGTTCTCAAGGAACAGCCCTGAATGATGTACAGAATGCCCTCCTGGTCCAGAAGAACAGAATCTTAAGCCTCATCTATCAGACACATTCCCAAGAAATGGGAGAGAGCAAAACTCTTACTGAGTGGCTTACTGAATTAAATGATGCAAACTCCATACACAAGGCCGTATGAATATTCCTTCCAGAGGCATGCCAGTGTCTCCCTTGGGACCTGTGGTGTGTGACTCTTGGCATAGTTCTTTTTTAAGTTTTTTTTGTGTGCGTGTGGTAAAATACACATAAGGCAGAACTTACTATTTTAACCGTTTCAAAATGTACAGTCAGTGGTGTGAAGTCCGCTCCCATTGTGCAGCCATCACCACAGTCCCTCTCCAGGACTCTTCTCATTTTCCCAAACCGAAACTGCACCTAACTCCCCATTTCCTCTCCCCACCCCCCAGTTCCCAGCAACCCCCATTCTACTTTCTGTCTCTATTTATTCTAGGTACCTCATATAACTGGAATCATACAGTGCTTCGTCTTTTGTGACTGGCTCATTATCCCTTAGCACGATGTCCTCCAGGTTCATCCACGTAGCATGTGTCAGAATTTTCATACTTTTTAAGACTGAATAGTATCCCATTGTGTGGATAGACCACATTTCATTTATCCATCCACTCTTGGTACAATTTTAACAAGCTTGCTCATTCCTAGCATGGCTGACTCATCCCAAGATGATGACCGATGGCCCTTTTAGAGCTTACAAAGCACCTTCATGGACATGTTCTGTCCATCTCCTACCAACCCTGTAAGACAGATATGATCCTGAGACAGGCAAAGTAATTTGCCCAAGGTCCTACATTATCAATCAGCAAAACAGACACTCAAACTCTGGTCTAACTTTATTTTTTTTTAATTTTATTTATTTATTCAACAGAGATAGAGATAACCAGCGAGAGAGGGAACACAAGCAGGGGGAGTGGGAGAGGAAGAAGCAGGCTCATAGCGGAGGAGCCTGATGTGGGGCTCGATCCCAGATTGCTGGGATCACGCCCTGAGCCGAAGGCAGACGCTCAACCGCTCTGCCACCCAGGCGCCCCTAAACTCTGGTCTAACTTTAAACACCAAACACCATGTTATTTCTCCTTGAAAACTCTGTTCTGTTGAAGCCAGTCTGATATTCAAAATAGTGAACAAACTGTGAGACTGTCACCAACGGACCTCCTTGAGAGGGAGGTCACCTGGAGTCCCTAGAGTTCAGACCAGGATACACCCCAGAGCAGTTGGGGATGGGAGGCAGAGTGTTCCAACCTGTGGCTAATCGGTACTTAGAACAGAGCTATTCTAACAGATATTTAATAACAGGTCTACAGTACTGATGCGAGTCACTGATTGTCACTTATGGGATGAGGTTCTAGTGGGACTTACAGAGGTGGAGGGCATATTAAGAAGAAGACACTGGCAAATCTATTTTTGGAAATCAGGAATGGGGAATTTGGCCCCAAGTGATATTTTTTATCATATCTGTCACCTACCACAAGAAGTGATACAAATGTATCTGATGAGGTGGGCTAATCATTCTCAGAGTTGGCTCCGTGCTCCTAATGCCTAAGGAAGAGGACATGGGATGGCAGGAAGGTGGGGGCAGCCAGGACCCCAAACCCCATTAGTGTGTACATGTCTTCCCTGTGTTTGGGACCTCAGCTGTCCACTGGCAAGAGGAGATACTACCAGGATCCTTAGAGAATAAGGTGGAAGGTGAAGGTACCTAGGACCACTGGTTGGGGGACTGGGCCTTGACCTGAGTCCCCTTTCAGTCACAGACCACTGACTAGCATTAGGTAAGTCGCTTACCTTCTGGTGCAAGAGAAGGGCTCTTGCAGTTTTCACTTGCTATGACTCTCTGGAGTACTTATTCCTACTCAGTTCCAAAGGGTACTAAGCCTGCTCACAGTTACAAAACAGACAAGAACAGGAAAATTAAAAGAATCTAAAATAAAAACCCAGTTACAAGAGGCCAAAGAATACATGAGCCAGGTGTCAAGATGAATTGGACTGTAGTCTCAGGGGCTTATCACTGAGCTTCCCAACAGCGGAGGCAAAAAGGGAAACGTGTCATATTCTCTGATCAAAGGATACTTCGGATTTTTCTTAAGAGACACGTCTTGGCACTTATGGAATTTATTACTTGAGTCTTCATATCAAAGGCAAAAGTAACAGTGTCTGGCTGAAATTTTGTTATAGCCCCTTTCTCAAATGGACATCTCTCATCCTGCTCTCTCATGAAATCTAAGGGCAAGGACATTAGATTTTATCTGAGGGAAATCATTCCTATAGTTAAAATAATATACTCTGCCTGTTCCCTGTCTTCAGACTGAGGCCCAAACAAAGGAACTGATAATCCACCTTGATGAGGAACGGCAGTGAGATTCTACAGGATGGTTCCCAGTATCTTACAAACATTAGATGTTTGGGCATTTCCAGGTCTAGGTCATTTCATGTTTAGATCCTCTAGGGAGGGCCTGTAGTGTTGTTAACTTGAGACTTTGTGCTTTGGTACCTATGATAGCGCCAGGCACATGGTGGGCACTCAATGAATATTTGTAGAGTCATGTGTTAGTTTCCAGACATGGAGAATTCAGGCCACAAAGGATCTGAGAAAATGTTTGGTCCAGTGCCTTTGTTTTACAGATGAGTCATCTAAGGCCCAGAGAGCTGTCTCCATCTGCCCATCATCACACAAGGGGTAGTGCTGGATTTGGGTCTAGCACACAGGCTCTGTCATTGGGCCACCACTCAGCACTGTGTTGCTGCCATGGCCTGGCCCCCTGACCTTATAGGATGGTGGATGAATTTATAGAATGCATAGAAGTGGTCTGTCTCGTCCCTGTCTTCAGAGAAGCATGTGGAAAGATGGGGGTGTGGTTATGGTGGCACAGAGCACAGAGAAGAGCCGAGATGTCTGACTAAAGCCAGACAGCTTGCTCCTACCACCTGAGCCCAAGGGGCGTGGACAATTAGCCCAAACAAGATTGTTTGTAAGCCCTGCCTCTCTGTGGTGAGCATTTAGGGTCTGACATGGACTGTCACCTTGAGTGGGGCAGGCCTTGGCGGGCTCTCTGGGCATCTGGGCTTGGCATGGCATTTTTGTAAATAACCCACGTGGGAACCGAGGGAAACATTTGCCTGTTGCCCTCATACAAGTGAAAAGCTGAACTCTGGTTGTGAACAAAGGCCACCTGATGCATCCCGTCTTCGGCTGAACTGCAGATAAACTGTCCCAGTTGGATGGGACTCAGACTTGGTATTAGACTCTTTGGGGAGCATGCCACCAGCACAGTCAGTGTGTAGTGGCCCCTGGGCAGGAGTCTAAGGCTGAGCCCTTGACCTCACTTGAGCTCAGCCCTCAGTGAACGGGACATGTGATGCTTTCCCCTCAATGGCCCTTCATACTTAAAGAGTGCTATTAAGTGCTTGTCTCAAGGCTGAATTGCAGGGTTCCTTTGGTCTTTTATAATGACCCCCGTCTAGACCTTAACTCTGCTGTTGCTCTTCTCTTTGGGCTTACTGCACATTCTCTATTTCCTCTAATCCTGTGAATTCTAGCCAGGGATGCCTACGTGCAGTTAGGGGCCCACATTTATCTTGTTCCCCTCCATTCATAGTGAGACCTTTCACCTGCTAATTTATATAATCCAACCCGTCATCTTTAATTAAATCTATTCCTGAACAGTCCTTTTCACTGAGTTTCTTTGGACACCGCTAGGTAATGTCAAACCAGCTTGGTTTGAGAATCTTGGACCGTGATTTCTTAAGAGTCTGACAGCTTTCAAGAACCAGCAGTTCATGAGTGTTACCGAGACATTCACGTGCAAGGCGTCCAAGCTGGAATTTCCTACAGTGGCCCATGGGACCAGCTGCTTCAGGAGCCCTGGGCTGCTTGTGAAAATACTGATTTTGAGGTCGAAGCCCCCACCAGGACATAAGAATTTCTAAAGGTAGTTTCCGAGAATCACAATTTTTGTCGAGGACCCCGAGGGTGTGATTCTGGCACATTCAAGGTTGGCACCTGCTGCTCGAACCTCCTAAGGAAATTTCTAAAAGCCTCATTTTGTGCTTCCTTTTTATGCTCCCTTTTCACCTTCAATTTCAATCTGTGGGTGGAAAACAGGTCTTCATGTCACAAATCAGATTTGAAGTTAAAAAGTAAAGGATAGCAGTTTCCATTGTGGGGAGGAGAAAGTACAGGGGTGGGTTCGCGGCTTCCCCAGGCCCTGGAGCCTCCCTTCCTCTCTCCCTTCTTTCTTCTCCATACCATTTTTCCTATTATCTTCCTCACTGTCCCCCTGATTTCTTTTCCTCCTGCCCCTCCATCTTTTCTTTCTTCCCCCTGATCAGTGTGTCAGGTAGTGTTCAGGCAGGAAAATAGCGAGCATTGTCAAGCTGGTAGGTCAGGGAGAATTTAATAAAGAAGGGGGGCAGAGTTTAGGCAGAATGCCAAGAGCTGGTGCAGTGTCCTGGAGCCAGGAACAGTGGGGAGCTGTTAACACCCTGAGCCCGGAGTGGGTGAGGGAAGACAGTGGTCGCTGTGGTCCAGAGTGAGCTGTGCAGTGAGGACCACCCACAGAAGCTGGGTCAGGGACACAGCCCCTAGGTGGGCTCCCTCCTTGTCCCTGACTTCCTCCTCACGCTCCTCATTGACTAAATCCAACCAGAGGAAGGCAAGGGAGCCCATGGACAGATGTAGCTCCCTGGTGCACACAGCAGGGAGAAGATCTGCAGGCCAGATGGAAGATTCTAGTGCCACAAGAATGGAAGGAGACCTGTAGTTTCTGTTCTTGATTGATTGATTGATTGATTGATTGATTTTTACTTACTGATTTAAATAGTAGGCTCTGTGTGCTTATTTAAATGGGCAGGTCGGGTCTAGTCTGTGAATGCACTTTTCCCTTCAGCTGTCAGGAGGAAGGAGGAGAACGAGGGAGTCTCCAGAAGGAGCAAACTCAAGGGTAAACCAGGTTGTAAGGCTGGGAAGGGAGAAATGACTCCCATTCTCTTGAGCACTAGGATCCCAGGGTAACAAAGCCTGGATGCAAGAAGAGGCAACAGAGGGACCAGGCCGAGGGCCTTGAGAAGCAGCAAGGTGCTGCAGAGGCCCCCACCCTGCCTGTCCCACGATGCCCGAGAGGATGGCTCTCAGAGGAGGTCTGAAGTGCAGATGTTCTCCATCTCTGTTCTGATTGGCAGGGGTGGGCGTCCTTGGGGCTGTGCTCTGAGCAGGGGGCGTCCGCTCTCTAGGCGCCCTCAGGGCCAGGTCTCTGATCTCCAGTGCTTTTCCAGCCAGAGCCATAGGCCTTGCCCCAACCCAGCAGGAGCATAGGAGCCTTCTGGAGAAGGAAGGCAGGGTTGAAACCCCACATTTGCTCCTTTGTGCGGAACCAGTGCTGCCCTTCTTCCTTGCTCCTCAGAGCCCACTGCCTCTCCTACCTCATCTGACCCGTCCCGCTTCCTATGGGTATAGCCCCCACCCCAGTTGAGGGCCAGGCCCTCTCAGGCCTTAGCCAATTGCCCCAGGCCAGCACCCCTTGCTGTCTTTCCTCTGCCCTGGCACTGGCCTGCACTGGCCACCTAGCTTTGGCACCTCCAAGTTGGCCAAGGCACTCAGGCTCCTGGCTGAGCTCCAGGGAACGTTAGACCAAAGGGGAGCCAGGCAATTTAGAAAGGCTGAAGAGTTGGCACTCTGGGCTCTCTGGGAGGCTGGAAGTTTTGCTACACAACTTATGAGGACACAATTCTTGTGTTATCTCCTTGATCTCACAATAATCATATAAGTGGTGCATTGTTCCTGGTTTGTGTAGTAAACCCATTTTACAGATGAGCAAACTGAGGCTCAAAGAGGATGAATGCCTTGTTCATAGGTCATACTAAGTAGGTAGGGGCAGGAGGGGTCTTTAGATCAATGGAACTTAAACTCGATAGTGCATGCCAATCACTGAGAGGTCGCATCGAAATGGAAATTCTGATTCAGCAGATGTGGAGCCTGCGCCTCTGCATTTCCAACCACTCCTGGGTGAGACCACACTTGTGCAGTGGGGCTCCAGACCAGAGGTTCTCAGGCTTCAGCCCCTTATCCTTACCTGGGGAGCTCTAAACATGAGGGAGGCCTGCCCTCCAGCAGCAGAGATCGGAGAGCAGCAGAGTGCTTAAAGTGTTCCTCAGGTGATACTAACAGGCAGCAAATGTTCAAGCCCCACTCCTCAAACGTGAGGGCCCTGCAGGCCTTGCTAAAACACAGATTCCTGGGCCCTGCTCCCAGAGATTCTATCCTGAAGATCTGAGTGCAGGGCCTGAGAACTTGCATTCATACAAATGTCCATGTGCTGCTGACCCTACCTACACAGCACCATGCTTTGGGTGGCAAGGCTACATTGACCCGTGGTCTCAAAGGGTGGCATGGGACCAGCGGCAGCAGCATCCTTTGGGAACTTGTCAGAAATGCAAATTCTCAGGCCCTGTCGCAGACACACTGAATCAGAAACTCTGCGGGTGGGGCCTGGCAATATGTGTTTTAGCAAATACCTCTCCCACCCAGGTAATTCTGATGCACTCTGAGGTTGGAGAGCCCCCACTATTGACCGCTTGGCATCTCTGCACCTGAAAAAGATTCCAGCTCAGTCTCCTTGCCCGGGTTGGCAGCAGAGCTTGGTGCCCTAGAGAAAACTGAGTATTTGGGACATGGAAGACCATTCTTTAGTTCCCAGGGAATCGGGCAGGCTGCACTTGCTGGGCACAAGCCAGTACCACAAGGAAGTCGGAAGTGCCTTTACTCGGCCCAGACCAGATGCCTCACAAGATTTTCTCCGCTGCGTGAACTGTCGGAAGCAAGAACATCTGTTAAATCCTTCTCACTTTCGTGTTTTGTGCGGAGTAAGAGTTAAATTGCCAAATCCTGTCAGACAGCCGTCTGTTGCCCCGGCAACAGCCTGCAGCTGCTGGAAAGAGAGAGAGTGCTTTCAGGCATCAAGCCCTCCACCCCTCCAAGTCTCAAGTGAGCTGTTTGCTGTCTTGGTTTTCCTTCTGGAAAGAGAGTAATCTGGAACTGCTCCCCCAGGGCCCCTGAGTACCTGATATTACCACGTAAAATGACCGGAAAGCCAGAGCATTGCCATATTCTTGTATTCCTCCCACCTGCATTCTCGCAGCTGGCTGCTCTCCATACACCAGGCACTGTGCTGGGTGGCAGCCGGCAACAGCAAAGCGGAGGGACAGCTGCCTCCAGGCGACTCCGCATGTAGGTTTGTCTGTGGGCCCTCAGAGCCCTCAGGGGTCCAGTGAAGCCTGGCCTTCCATTATAGCTCTGTTCCCTCTACAGTGAGCAGATCAGGGGCATACGCACAACCCACAGCCATGCCCAGTGGATAGTGCCCACCAGCTGGTGGCCCTTGGCCAGCCCTTACAAGGAAGAGGGGCAGGAAGGAGATCTAGAACAGTTTGGCCCCTGATGGAAGAGGGTCGGAAAAAGATGTGCAAGGTGTGGACTGGACGTGTTGTAGGATCCTGGAGTGCTGGTCAAGGAAACTGAGTCAGAATGCAGTCCCGTGCATGGGGGCCACGTGCAGGGAAAAGAACTTTAGGGAATGCAGCTGACATTAGCCCAGGCTCATGCCCTTGGCATCAGGAGCAGGGCTGGCCGCAGGACCGGTCCCAAGCTACTGTTGCTGAAGAAACTGAGAAGATAATGGGCCTCCCCACTGGCCAGGGCCAGCTCCAGGATGGGCAGGGAGCACCTTGTGAGTGGAGGTCACGGTGACAGGCAGGTGCATATTGCTGGGAGACTTCTGGGGGCAATTACTAGGATTTCCTTTTGTGTTTGAGACTAGGACGATGTTGCCTGAACGCCCTTTGATGGTGGTGGTGTCATTTCTCCTGATTGAAGTGCCCAGGGGGTGTGTCCCCACGTGTTCCTGGTGAACTGGGTTGCACTTTAGGAGTAGTGTGTGGCATGATTATTCTCATGTGGGTAGTCTGGGGCCCTGCGACTGGGAGTCATCATTGCTCCCTCTACGGTTTTGAACCTCCAGGTCTGAGCTCTGGCCCTGAGTAAGGCTCAGGGTCGACAGGACAGGTCCAGAGGGGTTCAATGCGCTTCAGTCTAGCAGAGCTGAGAAGACTGGTGTCCTGGAAGCCCCAGGAGGGTGTGCGGGTGCAGGGTTTATAGAATCAACCACTTATTTGTCCCACAACTGATTTTCCATTCAAGGTGTCCCCTGGGATACATAAAGGCTGCAAGCAGTCTCTGCTCTGGGGAGGTAGGTTGGGGAAGAAAATGCAACCCCGGACCCCCAGGAGAAGGTTCTTGGAGCTCACAGACCCCAAGTGGTACCTGAGCACTCAGAGCACCTTCCAGTCTGTGGACTCTGCTGGCTGGTGATGCGCCACCCAGGGTACCCATCTAGACACACTGAGTGTTTCCATCACCACCAATGAATTCTGCAGCCACTGACATTTGTGGGCAGGGGTGTGCAGGAGACAGTGGGATGCTAGCTAGTATCTATTGAATATGTTTTTAAGATTTTATTTATTTATTTATTTATTTATTTATTTATTTATTTATTTATTTAAGAGAGAGAGAGACAGAGATAGCTACAGAGAGCCCGAGTGAGCAGGAGCCAGGAGGAGAGGGAGAAGCAGACTCCCACTGAGCAGGGAGCCCAATGCTGAGTTCAATCCCAGAACCCTGAGATTGTGACCTGAGCCGAAGGCAGACGCTTAACCGACTGAGCCACCCAGGCGCCCCCTTTTTAAAGATTTTATTCTATTGAATCTTTATTCTATGCCCTTCACTGTACTGGATGGCCTTCCTCACAGTCACCTTCTGAGATGGGGATTATGCCACCCATTTTAGAGACATGGAAACAAAGGTCAAGACAGAAGTTCACTAACTTCAATAAAAGACTGGTATCCAAGATCTACAAAGAACTTCTCAAACTCAATGCACGAGAAACAAATAAACAAATCAAAAAACGGGCAGAAGATATGAACAGACACTTTTCCAATGAAGACATACAAATGGCTAACAGACACATGAAAAAATGTTCAAAATCATTAGCCATCAGGGAAATTCAAATCAAAACCACACTGAGATACCACCTTACGCCAGTTAGAATGGCAAAAATTGACAAGGCAGGAAACAACAAATGTTTGAGAGGATGTGGAGAAAGGGGATCCCTCCTACATTGTTGGTGGGAATGCAAGTTGGTACAGCCACTCTGGAAAACAGTGTGGAGGTCCCTTAAAAAGTTAAAAATTGAGCTACCCTATGACCCAGCCATTGCACTACTGGGTGTTTACCCCAAAGATACAGACGTAGTGAAGAGAAGGGCCATATGCACCCCAATGTTCATAGCAGCATTGTCCACAATAGCTAAATCGTGGAAGGAGCTGAGATGCCCTTCAACAGATGACTGGATTAAGAAGTTGTGGTCCATATATACAATGGAATATTACTCAGCTATCAGAAAGAACGAATTCTCAACATTTGCTGCAACGTGGACGGCAATGGAGGAGATAATGCTAAGTGAAATAAGTCAAGCAGAGAAAGACAAGTATCATATGATTTCTCTCATCTATGGAACATAAGAACTAGGATGATCGGTAGGGGAAGAAAGGAATAAAGAAAGGGGGGGTAATCAGAAGGGGGAATGAAGCATGAGAGACTATGGACTATGAGAAACAAACTGAGGGCCTCAGAGGGGAGGGGAGTGGGGGAATGGGATAGACCCATGATGGGTAGTAGGGAGGGCACGTATTGCATGATGCACTGGGTGTTATACGCAACTAATGAATCATCGAACTTTATATCGGAAACCGGGGATGTACTGTATGGTGACTAACATAATAAAAAATCATTAAAAAAAAAAAAAGAAAGAAGTTCACTAACTTACCCAGCTATGAGCTGGGATTTGAACCCAGGACTGACCCCACGTTCATGCTCTGCTCACTTCATTCACTGACTCAACAAATGTCTTTGAAGGGCCTACTTTGTGCCTGACTCTGTCTTAGGCCCTGGGGATTCACATGGAGCAAAAATCCCTGCCCTGGAGACATGATCATTCTAGTGGGGGCAGACAGGCAAGAAACAGTATAAAATAAAGGAAAACAGTGTGAAATAGTTGAGATAATAAAAGTGGCTTGGGGGAAACTAAAGCAGAAAAGGGGAGGGGAAGCATTCAGTGGCGGGGGGGGGGGCCTGCTCTTCTAAACAGGGTGGCCATGGGGCTTCTGGGTGGCTCCATCAGTGAAGTGTCTGCCTTTGGCTCAGGTAATGATCCCAGGGTCCTGGGATCGAGCCCCGCATTGGGCTCCCTGCTCCACGGGGAACCTGCTTCTCCCACCCTCTCCCTCTACCCCTCCCCCCACCCCCGAGTGCTTTTTCTCTCTTCCTCTCAAATAAATAAATAAAATCTTTAAAAAAAATAGGGCGGCCATCAAAGGCCTTGCTAAGAAACAGACTGAAGAGGAGAATCATGTGCATCTCTGGGGAAAGAACATTCCAGGTAGAGGGAACAGAGCATGCGAAGACCCTGAGGCAGGAACACGTTTGAAATGGCTGAGGGCCACCTGTGTGGCTGGAGCCAAGTGCATGAGGGAGAGGGGAGGGAAGGTCAGGGACAGGCAGGGGGCTTTTGTTAAGACTGCGGCTGTGGCTCTGAGTGAGCAGGTGGCCGCTGGAGGGGCTGAGTGCAGTAGCGGTGGCTGTATGAAGTAGTCAGATTGCAGGAGCCCCAGGTGGTTGTAGGGGGTCTATGGAGGATGCTCAGGGTCAAAGAAAAGTGGATACATGGAAATTCTAATAGGGGCCCATACTGAGATCTCAGTACCTATGAAAACAGAGGAACCAGGGTATCAGCCTAAAAATGGAGCAGAGGAGATAAGAGACATTGAACCTAATCCTCCTTCCAAGTTCCAAAGATGCAAAACATGCAGAAGAAACACAAATACACTTGCACTGTTTAGACAGAATTCTCCCTGGCCCATGGCGCCGGAAGGAGGCAGTCAAGTCCTTCTGTCTCTTGGAGCGCCAGGGGATGTCCCTCTTGGGATTCACTACAGCCAGACTCCAAGCCCCGCAGTAGCACATGGGGCCTCAGGCTGGGGGCCTCAGAAGCGCAGCGTGATTCCAGCTCCCAAAGCTGGTCCCAGAACTGAGTTGTATTATGCCGTTGACTAGCCCCTGCATTGGATGATAATATTATGCCTCGGAAAAAAGCGTTTAAGCCTACTTATGGTTTGCATTTTCTTACCTCTTAAAAAAGATTGAAAATAAGTCCCCTCTGTGCTCTCAGGAGGTGCCCCTCCTCCCTGTTCCGGCACCCCTGCGAAAGTCGTGATTAGGCCAAGACTTCCATCAGGTACCTCCAAGAACAGCATGCAGTGAGATCAGCATTTTAAGGGAGAAGGTGCTTAATGCTCTTTCTGCATAAAACGTATAGCTTTTACTCTAAAATAGATAGTTATAATTAGACATGCATTTGTGCTTGATAAATACGAAGTGGCCCCATTTTATTG
Source organism: Ursus americanus (assembly GCF_024610735.1). NCBI lineage: Eukaryota > Metazoa > Chordata > Mammalia > Carnivora > Ursidae > Ursus > Ursus americanus. The sequence goes on from NC_142139.1 coordinate 62,318,278, forward strand.
TCAATGAAATAAGAAGGATTCTTACGGCTCTTGGCATGGTGAAATGTTCTGGCCCCAGTCACTGGCCTTTCCTCTTTCTCATGACATCCCCGTACAACAGCAGGATTACAGTGGAGTTGTGGGGAAACAAAATGATCATGGCCCCATGACCGAAAGGTAAAAAAGAGGGGTGCCTGGGTGGCTCAGTTGGTTAAGCCTCTGACTTTTGATTTGGGCTCAGGTCATGATCTCAGGGTTGTGAGATCTAGCCCCACATGGGGCTCTGTGCTCAGCGTGGAGTCTGCTTGAGATTCTCTCTCCCTCTCCCTCTGCCCCTCCCACTCGTGCTTTCTCTCTCTCTCTCTCTCAAAAATAAATAAATAAATATTTAAAATAAAGTAAAGTAAAATAAAAGGTAAAAAGCAAATCAGAGTACACATTTCTGATTTCTGACATTCTGGGCACTGGTTGTCTCCCTCCGGGACCAGAGCGCAGTGTTGCCAGGACAATGCTGATGGGACGCTCAAGCCAGGTACAGCCTCCATCTGGGTGGGTCCACATGAATGAGATTCTGCCTGAAGGGACAATCTTTTTTTTTTTTTTCATTTGACTCATTTTATTGGCCACCTGCTTTATTGTGGTGGTCTAGAACCAAACCCTCAAATCTACAAGGTATCCCTATACATAAATAGAATCATTATGTCACATATGAAGGGACAATCTTTGACATCCTCTTGGATTCCTGTCTTCCATCCTTCATCAGATGCTGACTGTGTCTTGCTCTGAGTGTCAAGCCGGTGTCTGCGTTCTGGCTTACAGTGAGCCCCCTCCCCAATTCCTGTTTCTGCCACCATCTCAAAGCTACTCAGTGACGAAGTCATGCAGCTTCCTGTCTAAAAGCCATTCTGTACCTTCTACTTCTCTTCACCTCGCAGATCCCACTGTCATCCAAGTTCCCTCGTCTGGAATATTGCCAGTAGCCAATTGGCTATCCCGTGGCCTTCCAGCTTCCCTGCTTGATGATACACGAAAGCCAGCATGATTGTCTTAATGGGTAAATCGGACCGTGCCACTTCACTGTTTCAATTTATCAGTGGCTTCCACGTGTTGAAAAAACCCAGCTTCATATATGGGTGCACGGGCTCACCTTTGCTTTTTTCATGTTATGTCACTGGTCCCCTGCTCACGGTGCCTCAGCCTTCTGACCTTCCTCCCAGCACCCAGACCCTCATCCTTCCCTCTGCCCTGAGTGTGCTCACCCTAGATCTCTGTGTGGCTGGCTTCTAGTCATTTAGTTCTCAGCACCAATGTCCCTTGCTCAGAGCGACCTCCCTGACTTGCCAGTCCAGCCTGGCCGTGCACAGCCATTCCCTATCACGTCACCCTGGTTTTGCTTTCTTGATAGCACTGTTGTTTAGTAGCTTATGTGTGTCTCTCTTGCCCATCTTTATTTTTTTTTTAAGATTTTATTTATTTATTTTGACAGAGAGAGACAGCCAGCGAGAGAGGGAACACAAGCAGAGGGAGTGGGAAAGGAAGAAGCAGGCTCCCAGCGGAGGAGCCCGATGTGGGACTCAATCCTGGAACGCCAGGATCACGCCCTGAGCCGAAGGCAGCCGCCCAACGACTGCACTACCCAGGCGCCCCTCTTGCCCATCTTTAGAATGCCAACTGTATCCCAAGCTCCTAGAACAATTCTCGCCACGCGGTAGTCCCTTAAGTAGTATTTCTTCTTCTTCTTTTTAAAAGATTTATTTATTTATTTTGAGGAGGGGGGGAAGAGGAGAGAGAATCTGAACCTAAGCAGGGAGCCCGATGCAGAGCTCAATCACATGACCCATGAGCTCATGAGCTGAGCCGAAACCAAGAGTGGGACACTTAACCGACTGAGCCGCCCAGGCGCACCCCGGCCCTTAAATAGTATTTCTGAGGGACTGAGTGGATGAGTAGGTGAGGCAGTGAGAGGATAAATGAAAATTGGGGACTTGGGAACTTGAGGCAGCTGGTTTTGGTGTCAGACGGGTTCTGGTTCTGTGTCCTCGGACAAATCCTTTTACATCTCTGAGCCTCTGTTTCCTTATCTGTAAGTTAAGAACAAGCCTCCTTTGCTGGACTGTGTTGGGGATCAAATAAGTTAACGATGTACTAGGGCCTCACCCACAGTGGAAATGTGATGAGTTTTAATTTTCTTCCTCTCAAGTGGAGACACGAGGTTACTCCCTGATCAGAGGAAAGGCCTCAGCTCTCCCTTTAATCAGGGTCTCTCCTGCCTTAGAACTCATGCTTCCTTTCTCCCGGGATTGAGGCTGTCAAGGAAATGCCTCGAACACTGCCTGGTGTTCATGGCTTAACGGGCTCAAGGGTTCCCTTGACATCCTGCAGGAGCCTATACCTGAACCAACCTGCCTGGGAAAAGACCTCTGTGCATTCCCAAGGCAGTCTCAAACCCAGGGCAGGTTGAAGACAGGACCAGGATTAGTGAGTCAATCAAGGCACTGTGGCCCAAATGCAAGGAGGCTGTCACTTTCAGTGTTGGGTAAGCACAGGGTAAGCACCTGAGAGTGAGTGCCACCTTGAACTCTGCACTCTATGCTCCTCATGGCTTCCCCCTAGTCCTTCCCTGATCATGGCAGCTCATGTTTGGAAGGGACACTGAGAACCACTTCCCATCCATTCCCAGATTCCTTCCAGAGCTATAGCAACACAGAGCAAAGGGCCTGAAGGAGTGTCCAGCTGCATATCTGGCTGATTTCTCTGCCTCTTCCTCCTGTCTTTTCTGATACAGGGCATTATAGACTGAATGCTTTTGTCTCCTGTCCCCCAAATTCATGTGTTAAAGTCCCATGTGATGGTATTTGGAGATGAGGCTTTAGGAGGTAGTTAGCATTGGATGAGGCCATGAGGGTGGGACCCCCATCATAAGAATGTGTCCTTATAGAAGAAGAAGAGGCCAGAGCTCGCTCGCTCTCCACCTTGTGCGGACATAGCCAGAAGGTCCCCATCTGTAAGCCAGGAAGCAGGCTCTCGCCAAGATCCAAGTCTTCCAGTGCCTTCATCTTGGACTTCTAGCCTCTAGGACTGTGAGACAGAAATGCTGCGATTTAAGCTGTTAGGTCTACTGTATTTTGTTACAGCAGCTGGAGCTGACTAGTACACTGGGCAAAACCAGTTTCCCTAGACCATCTACCCGTTGCTCCTATCTGCCCCCACCCTCTGGGGCCTCAGAGAACAAGTGTAGCCCCTTTCTATGTGGCAGCAGGGGAAGCCCTGTCCCTCTTGCATTTCTGTGATCTCCACACCAAGCTCACTTGGGAGCAGGGAAAGGAGAATTATTAGAAAATGCCCTTTGGCCATCCTGGAGGGCAGGGAGAACCATGCAAACCAGTATTATTTCTGCATGAGCTCATGTCCGGGGAGGTACAAAGCAAGCAGATGCCCAGGATGACCGAAGAGAGGTGGTCAGAACTCAGGGTGACAGCACCTCACTTCTGGCTGCAGGAGCCCTGGACAGCTATGTCCTCCAGTCTCCAGGAGGGTTGGGCCCCCTTCTTAGGCTTGATACGTTCCCATCAAAGTGTAGAGATAGCTTTTGCACAGAAGGAGAGACCCATTCCAAAGCAGGGATGCTCCCAACACTCGCTGCCAAGCCCTCAGAGCTAGATAACCAGAACGCAAATGATCCCTCCTAACACCTCCTTCTTTCTCTCTCCGGAGGCTCTCCAACTCTGTGTTACTTTCTCAGTTGAGCTCCTCATTCCTCTGCAGGATAGAGAAGAAGAAGTGAGTCACTCCATTCCAAGATGAGAAATCACGGGTGCAAATGGGCACCACCTTTATCAGCTAGCGACCCAGGTCTGCTTCTCCACCTGGGAAAGGAGAAGGGTGGCTTGGGTGATGACCCAGGCCTTTACACCCCCAGCTTCTATGACTTCTATCCTGACAGAAGCAGGCACACTGCTTCCCACAGGACAAAAGCCTCCTAAACTGCCTGCCTTGCTAGTGGATATTCAGATCTCAGGATGACCCCTGCCCAGAATAAATGGGCCCTCCTGGGAGAATGGCATCACCCACCAGGCAGCTCATTGTCACTTTTGATTTAACCAAATGAAGCACAGTGAAAACCAAGATGAACGCCCTAATCACATAATTACATTAGCACCAGCTCCAAAGAGTCAGCAGGCTCCCCGAGTCCTAGGGTTCGGTCCTCTGTTTCCCAGCCTTCTCACAGATGGCACATATAGAACATTCCTTTTCCAGATGACTTGTCTTGGTTATCATCCAGACAGAGAATTGAACCTCATGGAAGTCTGTGCAGAGTCCATTTGGAGACTATTTTGAGATTCAGGGATTAGGTAAGCAGCAATAAGAGACATTGAGATCTTCTAGCCTGACACAAATGAGGGAAAAGGAGGACCAGACAGGGTGAGTGACTTACCCAAGTTCACATAGCACATCATTGGACCAACACACTTTCCAAATCACTGTGCGTTTCTTTTTGTTTTTGTTTAGTACGTTAGAAAATGTCAATGATTACTTACAAATCTAACCATCATTCACCAGGTTTTTTTACTAGTTAAAATATCAGTTTAAAAAAAGAATAATACTGACGTGATTCCAAGATTAGGTATACATGTTGGCTCTTAATCTGGTGTAGCTTAAGTTCCTGCATTTTAAAAAAAAAATAACAATGCTGGTCCGCAAGGATTTCCCCAATCTCCAGTTTAGCTGGCTCTGGGGAGAGAAGGTGAGGCCCACTCTGGGATGAGGTGAAGGTCCCTGTTGGCAGAACTGGATGGCCAGGGAAGCATGAGAACACACAGTACAAGTGAGATTGGGCATCAGAGCAGGGGGTCAGCAACTCTTGGCAGGTGAGGTCTCCATCTGTCCTGTACGCCCTCTCATTTTTTCTTCCTGTGACCGTGGCATCGGTATCCCACGGTCTGCCTGTCTGTCTCCTGGGAGGCTGCCAGACATTGACACTTAATCTCCCCGTCACTGGTAGCCTGTCACCACGAAGGGGAGTAACAGTGGAGTAGGGGGCATGCAGCGGACCTCAGGTCTGCTTCCCAAAGCTCCCTCCAGACATGAGGTGCCCAGCTGAGTGGAAAGACCTATAAGGAGAGAATGAGCTTCTTCCTTCTGATGGGGATGCAGATGTGAGAGAGGCCTCACCTGTATCTGAGAAGCTGAAGGCAGTTTTATTCCAAATTCTAGTCCAGTCTCTCCCCACTGGGATGAAGGATGGGAGGGGCAGAGAGAGCAGCCAACCATTTTGCTCTGCTTATTGGCTGTGGCCTCTGTGAAGTCAGTGGTTTGACCTTCCCCTTTCTTTGGCACCTGCTGAATTTCTCATGGAACGCCCTTCATGGGTGCAGACTTCTGACTCCCTGGAGCTTGCTGGGCTCCCATTGTGCCTTGAGTGTCCCTCCCTGCTGGCAATTGGCCAGGGTCTCATCCTTTCTCACCTCACGTGAGCTCTTCTCTTCCTTAGGGAAGTTCTTCTCAGAGTGCAGGGCAGGCGTTGGTCCCCACTTTGTAGGAAGGCTGGAGCTGGTGCTCCAGGACCAAGAAGATAGGCCCAAGGCAGGGCTAGAGGTGTGGCAAGCCACTAGCGTCCACCCCCACTATCCACCTGGTGGCACATCTCAGGCTGGGCTGAAAATAGAGGGAAACAAAACCAAGGTAGTCCTTGGGCCACAGAGGGATGTTCTGTGGATTCACAACTTGTGATTAACCAAGTGGCTCCTGCTTTCCTTTCTGCACCCTTCCCACTGGCAACAACTAGCCACAGAAGAGGACCCTCAAGGGAATGCAGGAGATGGCCGAACAAACAGGCCGGGAGCCAGGAGACCTGGGGACAAATCCCAGTGAGGCACATCTCTTGGATCTTCTTCATCCGTAAAGGAAGGGGCCAGATTCCTGCCCATTCTGCCTCTAACTTTCTGTTATCTTTGCAAAGTGAGACAGGATATGTTACCTCATTTGGCTTAAGTGGAGGGAATGACTGACAGCAGGAAAAGGATTAGACTTTAACTTCTGGGTTCAGAAACCCTTGGCCCAGGGCGCCTGGGTGGCTCAGTTGTTAAGCGTCTGCCTTCGGCTCAGGGCGTGATCCCAGCGTTCTGGGATCGAGCCCCACATCAGGCTCCTTTGCTAAGAGCCTGCTTCTTCCTCTCCCATTCCCCCTGCTTGTGTTCCCTCTCTTGCTGGCTGTCTCTCTCTGTCAAATAAATAAATAAAATCTTAAAAAAAAAAAAAGAACCCCTTGGCCCACACTCTGCGCCCCACCCCACCTCCTTACCAGACGGCCACCAGGCCTGGCACTCAGCCGGCACCTGTTGGCTGAGTGAATAAATGGAGGCTCCCTTTCTACATGGATGGTCCTAGGACTCTGTTAGTTTGTGATGACTTCCATAACTAAGTACCACAGCCTGGGGTGCTCAAACAACAGAAACTCATTTCAGTTTTGAAGGCTGAAAGTCTAAGACCAAGGTGTGGACAAGGGTGGGTTTCTGATGGGGCCTCTCTTCCTGGCTTGTAGACAGCCACCTTCTCCCTGTGTCCCCACATGGCCTTCCCTCCTCTGTGTGCATGGAGGAGAGAGAGAGATCTTTGGTGTCTCTCTCTCTTCCTGTTAGGAAACCGATCCTGTTGGATCAGGGCCTCACCCTTATGATCTCAACCTTAGTTACCTCCTTAAACACCCTACCTCCAAATAAAGTCACAGTGGGGCTAGGACTCAACATTTGAATTTGTTGGGAGGGGGTACAATTCAGCCCATAGCAACCACCTTCTCACTGTGTCTTCTTCTGGTCATCCCTCTGTCTGTGTGTGTCTGTCTTACCCTCCTCTTCTTATGAGAATACCAGTCATATTGGATCAGGACCCACCCCAATGATCTCATTTATCTTAATTACCTCTTTAAAGATCCTGTTTCCAAATTCAGTCACAGTCTGAGGTGTCAAGACTTCAACATGTGAATTTGAGGTGAACACAATTCAGCCCATAGTGGACTCGTGGGTAGCCATTTCTGGGAGTGACTTCCCCGTAAAGAGGATGACTTCATATTCCAAGGTGCCTGTGATGAATGAAGCTAGGGAGAGTGAGCAGGACCTCCATGGCTGTGGAAAGTGGTTTTGGAATCCCAAGAAGACCAGCCTGGTCAGTGGTGCATGACCTTAAATGTCCCCGTGGCTGAAATTCAGAGTCGCACCCTCACAGCCCTCAGTTTCCTCATTTATAAAAGGGGAATAATAATACCTATTTAATCTACATCATAGACTCAAGAGAAATGGTAGATGGGGAAGTGCACTGAGTTCACATACATTGGCTGCTCTGCCTGCTCTGTGGAGAGGTGTGCCTTTTGGTCCAAGGATGGATTTCTGTGGCTGGTCAGACGGACTTCTCTACAGAAAGGAGGCCTGTAAGAGTAAGCAAAGCCTGTCTTTCCTGTAGAAGAAAGGAGAGTGGGGTCCACTCTGCAATGAGAGCCATTGTATTGTCTGAAACATGGCTTCCAGAAACCATCATTCCTTTTATTCCAAGCATTTATCTTTGTTTGGAGGGATAATACCTTAAGCCATTATCATCTTAGTGTGAATTGGCCTGAACAATTTTTCTCCTTGGTGACAGGAAGGATTTGAGAGGCATGTGAGTCCTATGTGAGAAGAGGGAGGAGCTGAGGATGGATAGGTGGGTTCCCAGCTAGCTCCTGGGGTAGGAGGAGTCCTGCTAAGCTGTCAGCTGGATGCTCTGGGCAGCACTAATCCACTGAAAGCTGCCTTGAAGACTAGGTTGGTCACTGAATGACTTTTCCAGTGCTTTCCCTGGGGCAACCCATAGTCTCATTTATCCACTGATTTAGTCTACTCACTCCTTCCTCCATCTATCCCTCATTTCCTTCCTTCCTTCCTTCCTTCCTTCCTTCCTTCCTTCCTTCCTTCCTTCCTTCCTTCCTTCCTTCTTTCCTTCCCTCCTTCCTTCCATCAGCCTCAGAAAGTAGCTGAGCATGGCCATGAGCCTGGCCTTATGTGGACAAGTCCTGCTCTAGGAGCTCGTGATCTTGTAGAGGAGACAAAAGGAAAAACAAACACAAACTACAAAACTAAGACTATCTTACAGTGTGCATTGGGTGCTATAGTGACAGGTGCTGGGGGAGAAGGGGAACAGAGGAGGGACACTCTCCCTGGGAGAGTGTTGATGGGGGAAGGAGATGGAGTGAATTCCCAGAAGTGATGTTTGGGCAGGGTCTTGAATAGTGAGGGGTTAATCAGTTGAAGGAGAAAGGGCATTTCAGGATTCCATAGAACATGAACAGGAATGAGGAATGGTTTGGCTTAAGATGTGTTGAGAGGGGATGTCTTGCAACAGACAGGAGGGAGGTACAGAGGCAGGTGGCTCATGAGTCAGCAGCCCCACTTCCTGCCTGGAACAGGGGAAGTCTCAACCACCCCAGCTCTGACCTTCTTGCTGGGCTGGTGGGCCTGTTGTTCACAGACAGTTGTGGCCTCTGCGCCAGGCTCTGCCCAGTGGGGCTCTCCACAGGGGTGACAGCAGCTAGGAGGTGGCTGCCTCCAGCACCAGGAAGGTCCCGGCATTGTTAATCTAATGAAAGCTTCTGACTATCAGCTGGGGAACTAGACCCCAAATGAGGGAGGCTGCAGAGATGACTCAGTCACCCCATTCAGCCAGCATCAGCCAAGGTCTGCTATGTGCCTGCTGGGGTCTGCCATATGGTCACAAGGATGGGATATGGGGCCACTAACTTCCTGGAACTTACAGTTTGGGGAAAGAGATAAACTCCAGGGATTCCACTAGATACAAAATGATGGGTGGTACAGTATGGTGGGGACAGTGACCCCATGCAGTCCTTATCCTGGCCCTGCTCCCTGAGAAGTGGGTTTAAGCCCTTTTCCCTGTGAGGTTGACCATGGGTCTGTGTAGAGCCTGGCCCAGCATCATGGTACCCACCCTCTTGTCCAGGAGCCAAAGGAATCACCACATGGCCATTGTGTCCCTCCCACCATTTTGACAAGGCAACTTCACATTGAAGTGAACACGCAGGGCTACATGGAAGTGGAAAGGGGCCAGTGTGGGCAGAAAAGACCAAGATCTGCAGACCTGGATCTCATCCCACCTCTGTCACAGAGAACCTTAGACAAGCCTCTCTGCCCTCCAGTTATTTCTTTATAAAAGGGGAGGCCCAGACTGGTTCACTCCCACATCCCTGACACTTCCCTGGGTGTCTGTCAGAGAAACAGAGCCACATGGCTCAGGTTCATCTCCCAGCTCTGCCACCTACCACTTGTATGGCCTTAGGCAAATTACTTGACTTCCTGGTGCATCAGTTTCTTCATCTGCAAAATGGGACCACAATGGAACCTACCTCACAGGTCATGTTAATTGAGTTAATACACACAACACACTTAGGCTTGTATTTGGCATTGGTCTGCACTCCATGCATGTTAGAAAGCAGAGAGAAAGAGAGAGAGGGAGGGAGAGACAGAGGGGCAATCCTGAAAAAGAATCACAAAACTGGAGCAATTATACTTTCTGGTTTCCAACCTTACTATAAACTGTTGTAAGTAAGACAGTATGGTGCTGTCATGAAGATAGACATGTGGGTCAATGGAACAGAATTGTCCAGAAACAAATCCTTACATTTATGGGCAATTGATATTTGTCAAGCATGCTGGGACAATTCAATGGGGAAAGACTAGTCTTTTGGGCAAAGGGTGCTGGGACAACTGATCATCCACATGCAAAAGAATGAAGTTGGGCTCTTACCTTGCATCTCACATAAAAACCATCTAACATGGATCATAGAACTAAATGAAAGAGCTTGAACTATAAAACTCTTAGAAGAAAACATGGGAGTAAATCTTCATGACCTTGACTTAGGCAAAGCATTCTTAGATATGACACCAAAACCACAAGCAACAAAAGAAAAAAAAGCAACAAGTGGGCCTTACCAAAATTAAAAACTTTTGTGCTTCAAAGAACATCATCAAGAAAGTGAAAAGACAGCCTATTGAATGGGAGAAATATTCGCAAATCATATATATAATAAGGGACTGGTATCTAGAATATTTAAAGAGCTCTTACAAATCAGTAGCAAAGAGACAAGCCAATTTATAAAAGGACAAAAGTTTTGAATAGCCATCTCTCGGAAGAAGATACACAGATGGCCGGTAAGTACAGGACGAGATGTTCAACATCATTACTCATCAGAGAAATGGAAATGAAAATTACAATGAGATGTCACTTGACACCCACAAGAATGGTTAAAATAAAAAAGACAGATGATGGCAAGTGTTGGCAAGGATGTGGAGAAGTTAGAACCTTCATATGTTTCCAGAATGGTGTAACCACTCTGGAAAATAGTCTGGAAGTGCCCCAAAAAGTTACACTAGGGTTACAATATGCCCTGATGATTCCATTACTAGTTATATAGCTAAGAACACTGAAACCACACATCCACACAAAAACTTGTACATGAATGTTCACAGCAGCGTTGTTCACAGTATCCAAAAGGAGGAAACCACCCAAATGTTCATCAACTGATGAACAGAGAAACAAAAGGTAGTGTATCCATCCAATGGACTATTATTTTGCAACAGAAAGGAAAGAAGTATGGATATGTACCAGAACACAGAAGAACCTTGAAAGTGCTATGCCAAATGCAAAAAGCCAGACACAAAAGACCACATATTGCATGATTCCATTTCTATGAAGGCAACCCATAGAGACAGAAAACGGAGTAGTGCTTGCCAGGGGCTATGATGAGAGGGGGTAGGGAGTGACTGCTAGCGGTTTCAGGGTTTCTTTTGGCGGTGATAAAAATGTTCTGCCATTAGAGAACAGTAATGGCCTCACCTGGAGGCAGGTGGGACTTAGGCATGAGATGGGGCTCTGAAAATGCTGAGGAAGGGTGCAGGGAAGCTATGGGAGGCCATGCTGCAGCCCCTGTGCTATGGCTCAGGAAAGGAAGAAACGTCTGTATAGCTGGCTCTTCCTCCCAGCCACCAGCCCGGCTCAGACTCACACCGAAGCTGATCCAAAGCTCTCCTGGCCCATTGAAGGAGGTCCAGGGACTGGTGCTTGACTGTTGGTCTACCTGTCATGCCTCTGGCTCATCCAGGCATGGGGACCACATGCTGACTCTGCTTTGGCCCCCTCCCCAAGCTCAGGCTCCCCATGTCCATCTCAAGCCTAGTAAGGAGGAAACTGCATCCCTCCTGTCCCCTCGTCCACAGAGGCCACCAGCCATGTGTGGGCCCATTTCATGCTGGCTCAAGCTGGGGCTGGCCATGGAAGGGCCCTGGGCTCTCTAACAGCTGTCCCTATTGGGGTCCTCTGCCCAGGAGATGCTTGAGAGCACCACTCTGCTGGCTGCACCCCTTCCCAGAGAGATCACCTGAGTAAAGGACACAGGATGGCCTGCTAGCCCCCCAGGCCAGGCCACATGTCCCCAGGTGTGCCCCTCACCCCCAGGAGATCAGGTTCTGGTCCCAAATGCCCACTGATGGCATGGAAGGAGATGAGGGCAGTAAAGGTTGTCCAGACAGGCCTTCTTATTTTACAGGTGAGGACACTAGGGTCCTGAGAGCCTGAAGGACTTGTGTAAGGTTGCAGAGAGCCATGGGGACAAAGATCAGAGAGATAATGGTAATGTGTAATGTACAATTAGCCACTACGTTATTTGGGACTAAAACCAAGTTCCTCCCAGATGAGCCCCAGGTAATCCCATGTCCCCTCACTCCTGCCCAGCCTCTAGACCCCCAGTGGGTGTCCTTGCTGCTCCTCCTCTAGCCATTCCCTTCTGGGAGCCACTGACTGGGTGCTCCTTCTGCATGTCTCTGCCCCTCACCCTACCCAGGTCCACGGTCCCCCTGTCACATCCGCAAAGGCCTCCTTTGCTGCGTGCAGGCATGCGTGCGCCCATACACGCTCCTCCATCTCCATCCCTTTAACAGTTTTATTTCTCCTGCAGCACTTATCACCCTAGGGAATGATGTTATTTGCTTGCTCTTTTGTTTTTGGTCTGCCTGCACCTGGAACGTGAGTTCCAGGGGCGGGGTGGGGATGAGGGCTGGATGCCATGTTGGTCCAAGGACTGGCCCAGGATAGCCTCTCCTGAGGAAACTGATGGATGAATGACCCCAGCTGAGTAGCACTTGGTGGTTTTGCAAACACCTTCACAGAGGGATCTTAGAGCCCGCTGCTGAGGTTCTGGGGCTCACAGTCAGTCCTGGGTGTGAGTCCCAGCTCCCCCATCCTTGCGCTATGACCTTTGGCAAGTCACAGATCATCTCAGGTTGCTCCTGTGTAGAAAGGCACAGAAATAATACCTGCCTGATGGGACAGCTGTGAGGATTAATTAAGATAGCACATGAGAAACTTCTAGCAAACTGCCTGTCTCATAGAAATGTTCAACAATTACAGGCAATCTTGGGAGAGGGATAGTATGGCCAATAAGTGAAGGTCTGTGGTGCTGGCCAACTGTATCATATGCTGTTCCCATCTCAAATTCTGTTCAGAATGTGCTGAGGTATGAATGAATGAATTATTAAGCATTTTCTGTCTGTCTGAGGGAGGAGACGAGGCTGTTTCTGTTCTTGATATGTGTTCTTAGATGAAGACTGTTGTACAGACACATTATTTTCTTCACTCGCACCTGCAGGAAGTTAAAAGAAAATCCACGAGAAATCCTTATCCCCATTTTATGGATGAAGCCATGATGTTGGTGTGCTTCTGGCCATCTCTGGGCTGGACAGTGGGAATGACAGAAAAGGCCTGCACCTGTGATTCCTGGTGCAGCCACCCTCTACCCTGCCAAGGACTGTTGGCATAGTGGGCCCTCTCAGCTTTCACAGGCTCCTAGAAGGGGCTCGTGCTACCTCCTGGCCTTGGCCCCAGGAGGTGAGGCATCTCCAACCTGGCAGGTGACCTAGGCCCAAGGCTAGACACCATGTCCTGCGCCTCCCTCCAGCCCGGGTGGAGATGGCAAGCGTCATGGTCAGAGCCAACTCTCACCCCTGCCCATATGGCTAAGGTGGTGCCCCCCCCTTCCATGTCACTGCTGCCAAGAAAGGGGGAAGGCAGGCCAGAGCCGGGTCAGCAAGATGGCCCGTTCCCCCTGGAGTTTATGGAACAGTTATGGAGGGTCTACATGGCTGCCCCTTAGAACTGGACATTTGGGAAGAACTGGGAAATTCTCATTCATCTCCTTACTTTACAGATGGGGGTCTGGGGTCGGGCAAAGGGGGCGAGGAGTCCCAGGCCCTAAAGCTGGTCAACTGCAGAGGCTTCCTGACTCTGAGCCAGTGCTCTTCCCACATTCCCAGGTGTCCCAGGTGAGAAGGGGGACACTGTCAGGGAGCGAGCAACCTGAGTGTGAGGCTTACACAGCAGAATTCTGGCCTGGGTACAAAGGAGCACCCCAGCCTTTGCCACCCTCTCTTATGCCTGATTTTGGGAGGCCTCCCGGGAAAGCCGGGCTGCCCAGGACCCTGGTGAGTGGGCCTTAGCCTGGCATCACCTGGCAATGCACTCTGGACTCTCTGGCTGACATGTGCCACCTCCACTAAATGCCTCCGTCTTTTCTATTTTTAGCTTACTTCCCTGGGCGGCCCCAGGAAACAGTGCACAGGATGTTTTCTGGTTTCCTAGGCTGGAGACAGGCCTGGATACAGAAGAGGACTTGGAGGGGCTACACTCCTGGTAGACACTGAGCCTCTCCCATGCAGGACAGAAGCCTTGGGGTGGGTCAGTGGGGATGCTCTGGGAGGAGATGGCCCAAGTTCTGAAAGGTGACCACTGATCTGAAAAGATCTCTGACTAGCAGACCAGACTGTACAAGGCCTGCGTGTCAATGTAGTGCCAGGGACTGCAAACTCATCTGGTCTTCTCTACTTGTTTCACTGAGAAGAAAACACAGGGGGTAAGAATGTTCCCAGGGCCACACAGCCAGGACATGGTGGCAGCAGGACGCAGCAGGAAAACCTTGATGCCAGGGTCAAGTCCATCAGTGAGTGAGTCGTCACATGAGTTGTCCTCAGTCCATTCCTCACTCACCAACGGCCGTGTTTACAGCTGGAGGGTGGTTCCCAGAGCCTTGCAGACCACTGGGGTGGTGACTGCATCCTCCACTGGGACCCACAGAGCCGTGGGATGGGGAGGAGCGATGCAAAGGGAGAATGGCGAGGACGAGGCTGGGTCCCCCGTACCTAGGGCAGCACCTGGCGTGCAGCAGAACTCGGTGATGTCTGTTGAGTGCTTGAATAACTTGGGAGGGGTCTGGATTTCTGCTCGTAGGAGTCCAAAAGGGAAAAGCTAGGGCCAATGAAAGGATACCACGGGAGGGTAAACCAGTGGGGTACATGATCCCCAAGAGGGAGTATGGGTAAGCCAAAGCCCTCCTCTAATGGTTCACATTCATTCGCCACAGATCCACTGTGAGCTAGCGAGGGGGCCCTGGAGTGTTTTAGCCACACCCTGCACCTGAGGCTTATGATAAAGGCACAGGCACATTTTCCTGCCTCGTGAGCCCGGGGCTCCCTGGGGCCACTGCACTGGTGGGGGCTGGGGGCTGTGTTTCTATGTTTATCACATGATCCCAAGCTCCTGGAAGAGGGCGGGTGACTTGCCTTTGGAGTTGCGGGCCCCTCTCAAAGTTATGAGGCACTACATACAGCCCTGAAGGATTTCCCTCATTTAGGAAGAGCTGATGTCCCCCATTCTACTGGGGAAGACTGTGTGCACGTGGGCTGCCTTGGGTCCTGGCAATACCCTTTGACCGGTATGCGGGCAGAGCAATACTGTGAGGGGCTTGTCGTCCGGAGTCTTTATTCTAATTTGGGGAACAGCAAAGTGGCCTCTCCCATTGCAGGCATGGCCGTGGTTCCACTTCCAAGCAGAAAAACACATGGCAGCTCTAGTGACGGGATGGGCTTGCTCACCTGGTTGGAAAGAGCACGTGCTGGCCAGAGTGAAGCAACAGATGCAGTCATAAAATCATTCAGGACCGAGAACCTGGGCTGGGCCAGACTGAGGCTTGAGGACAAGAGAAGGAGGGAGGAAGGGCGGGGAGGAGACCCTCTGAGATGCACGCTCCAGGTCCTGGATGTCCCAGTGGAGACTCAGGGCAACCCCGAGCCTGGAGGTAGGGAGGTTTTCCTTCCACCTGCCCTGGGCAATTAGAATATAAATGTAGGAACTTTGTAGAGCTCAAGGATTTTACTAACAGCCTTCCTGATTGGTTTATTCTTCCATGAAACAAACACTGAATACCTACCAAGTGCGTGGTGATGTACCATGCTTCTGATATGCAAAGATAAGCTGAAACCCCAAAACTCGGTCTCTGGCCTTCTGGGAGCTTATAATGGGGAACCAGAAGCATTTCTCCAATATGTACGTTTTCAAACTGTTTCAATATTTTTAATCAAGTTTCTTGTCATGTCTCAAAGAAGCCCTGGTGGGGAAATGAGGCAGGGGAGACTGGGGCAGTTTCTGCCCCACATGATGCTCTTCTGAGCCCACGGATGTTGAAGGGTGCTTAGGCCACCCTTCCACCATGACCCATCCAAAAGACTAGTGGATGACACCCACTGAAGCCACCTCCCTTACCTGAAGCTTTATGCTGCTTTCCCCTGCTATTTCTCTTGGGCCCTTGCAAAGAAATGCCATTTCATGCCTGCTTTCCCAGATGTATGCCCTGAGCCAGCCACCATTGCTCAGCTGATGTCAGGGACACTGGAGAGAAGGGCTAAAAATAGCTCTGATTTGATGCGCTACTCTCAGGGGTGAGCTGGCAGCTAGTCCCTCCACCTTTCCTCCACACTCAGCGGAGTGTATGTGTGTTGGCGGGGGAGGGGAGCAGGGACTTCCAAGGTCAGCTAGGAAGTGAAAGGTTCTAGTCTGTGCTCATACTCAAAGAGAGCCCATGGCCCATAGTTGGGGTTGTGTGGGCACACGCATTCCCCTATGCCAGGCTCCAGGGCCCCTCGAGCCACCTGGGCCTGGCATTTCAAGTGGTTTTGAGGGAGTCCACAGGTGGACTTGTGCATGGACACATGTGTATATGCTCATGTGGATGTTGAGTGCACGGTGCTGTGCCTGTGGTCAAGTGCTAGGGCCAAGAAGTCCCTGGGCAGGTGCACCTGCTGTCCTCCTTGAGCTGGGGGTGTCTGACATCTCACAGCCCCAACTGATTTGCTTTTGTCTTCCTTAACTGTCCAGAGAGGGGTAGAAAAGCTGTTTCATTGTAGCATTATCCTGCCAGGCTGGCTGGTAAGTTTTCTCTTGTGTACAGCCTAAGTTTTTCCTACTTTTTCATTGAGCTCCTGGCCCCATTCTGGCCATCTATGTTGGGGCGTGTGCATTTCATGTATTCGAAGCTGGGCTTGCAGGTATCTCTCCGCCAAATGAGACCAGTCTTCCATCAGTGCAGGGGCTATATCCACCTTAGCACCCCTGATTGGATGTCACCGTGGTGGGCCGGGGCCACTGGGTGTACAGATATCTGTCCTGGGGGCCAAAATCTAGCTGGGAGGCATCTTTCCACATAAGTGACTTTGCCACAGTGTGGGCTGCAAGCAGAGTTATTGTAGTGCAGGACAGAGGCCTCGAGGAGGGGAAAACAGGCAGGTGACAGAGCCAAACGGAGGCTTAAATTTGGCTTTCTAATTTGGACATACTCTGAGCCTCGGTTTCCTGATCTGTAAAATGGGGCTAGTAGGTTATCCAACACAAAGAGTAAATGAAATGGAGAGGGAGGGGGAATGAGAGAAAGATAACAAACAGGAGAGTGCAGTGTATGGGGTTAGAAGCAGCCTGTCTGGACCCCGGCTACCTGGTGCGAATCCCGGGCTCTATGTCTTTGGGCTTTCTCTTACTTCTGTTTCTTTAGTGTAGACAATCTTCAAGTTTTTGTGTTGAATGACTTAGTGTGAGTAGAGTACTTACATTGTGCCTGCCTTCCAGGGAAACCCAATAAATGGGAGCTATTACTATACTGGGGACCCAGTATAAGTGGAGTCTGGGGAGGAAAATCATTTGCCCCTGAGATGGAGTACGGCCTGTGAAAGTGGGGCTGCTCCTGCCTGCGAGCTGTGGGCTCCATGGGAAGTAACGGAGAGCCACACCTGTTGGCTCTCCAGCCGGTGGGGACAGTATCAACAAAGACATAGAAACAGGCACACACCAGGAAGGTCTGGGGATGGAGAGCCATTAGGTGCAGTCAGGGGTCAGGGAGCAGGTGTGGGAGAGGGGTGGGGGTGGCAGGAGATTGAATCCTTGGATGCAGAGCCAAGGGGGAGCCACCCAGGTGACCAAATCTAGGTCAGCTTCGATGTCCTCCTCTGTAAAATGGGAATGGTGGTAACAGTAATGGCAGAGGCTTGCAGGCTGCTCCCTGACCCTGTCTATGATGACTCAGGTGCTGACTGACTCCCCCCTGCCCTCCAAGATCTGTGAATGATCTGGAAGGACTAGAAGGACTTTTGCTCTGTCCTACTGCCTACTCCTGCTCCAGGACTACAGGAAACAGCCACAGAGCTTCCTACTGGGCACAAAGTCAAAGGCATGCAGGTAGGAGCACAGCTTCTATGCCCCAGAGCCTCGGAGCCCCCCAGTTGACACCTTCCTGAGTGGCCCTGGTGACCTGGCTCAGCAATTCTCAGCAGGCAACAAACCCTAGGCTGGTGAGGTTTCCAAACGAGCCCTGTGAAACCTGCTTCCGCCACCCCTCCTTTGGGCCAGTCTCTCCTACAGCCACTGCACGGCCACCGGCCCTGGATCCTTCCAGCCCTGGGATGTGGTCAGGAATGGAAAGGACGCATGAGAGGCAGTGCTTCCACCCCAAGAAGGACGGGCCAGACAAGAACGCAGGTCTTGCAATGGCACAGCAGCCCCCAGCCCCTGGACTGCTTCCCTGACAAGTCAGAATTCCCAAATAAACCAGGCGTAGGTGGGGTAGAGCAGAATATATGTGAACAGAGTTTCGGGGTCCTTTGCGAGTTCAGAGAGCAGTGAGCCCTTGGGTGCTTTGGTGACAGCCAGGCCAGCTTTGTCCTTGATATTGGGGGTGGTGTGTCATCGGATCTGGAAACCCCTGAACCCTCTCACTTGTCATCCGCCTGGCACCACCGTACCCCTGTTCTCTGAGCTGGCTCACAGCTACTGAAGACGGTTCAGCAGCTGGATGCGGGTTCGGCTTTTCCTCTGTCCTGTGCGTGCGCCGTCCTCCCCAAGGAGGCTGTGATGACAGTGAATGGCCAGGAGCAGGTGGCACTGGGGGGGGTGGGCCGCAGGGGGAAGCACAAGGGGAGACCCCCCACCGTGCTTCAGGGTCGGCTGGGACACAGGGATGCAGTTGTGTGCCTACAGGTGTCTGTAAAGCCGAGGCTTAGAGGTGTGCAGCACACACATGTATATGGCACTTTGTACGTGTGTGTTTCTGTGCTGTGCGGGACACACTGCATCGATGTAGTGTGGCTGTGTGAGCGCATGAACGTCACCTGTAGTTATCATGTACACACCGGGGATGTCTCCATGCAAAGTGTGAGGACATTGTGAGTACAGTGTGCGTGTGTGTCTGTGTGTGGTGTTGGTGTGGAGTGGGTTCTTGAGGGTGGAGTGTGTCTGAATGCAGGTGCATACGAGTGCATGCTTGAGAGAGCATGTACGCCATACCCACCCAGGTAAGGGTCAAGGTGCATCATGTGGTCCTGGAGGCATGGTTACTTGTATTTAAATGCAACAAAAATTTAAAGACATTTTAAAAAAATAGTGAAGAGCTCTCCAGGTGAATGACCATATTATTGTTAGTTTCAGATAAAAAGTATGTCTTTAGTTCGAGGTCAGCTCTTTCCAGAAAGAGCTGGAACACTTCTTGGCCACAGAGGGGTCAGTGTGTTGACTCCATCATGGCTACCCTGCAGGCCTGGTTGCTGGTGGCAGAGGCAGCCCTGGTTCAGGGGGTCCACAGCCCTGGACAGACTGTTGGGGGCCTGAGTGCTGCTATGGCCTTGGCCCAGACCCACTTCTAGGTTTCGAGGTCCTCCTTGGTGAGGCAAGGCCCTGATGGGTGGAGTGGTCTCATACCGCCAGCCTCTCTAGCCTCCTCACCTCGGGGCTCTCAGGGGCCAGCAGGTAGCATGGCCACCCAGACGGTGGGCTCTGAGCTCTGGAGGTGGGGATTCGGCCCAGCCCTGCTACCTCATTCAGTCAGCAGATGTTCTGCCAGCTCCTTCTGTGGGCTGGGGGCTGACCAGGGGCTGGGGCACAAGGGGTGCAAAGCTGAGCACAGTGCCTACTCTCCTGGGCTTACAGGCCCACAGGAGTGACAGTTCTTAACTACCACACACATACACACACACACACACACACACACTCACACACACACATAGCAGCCCCATGGTCATTGCTACAAAGAAAGCTTCCCAGGGCTCTGGGGGCCTGCACATGCATGGGGTCAGCAAACACTGGCCGGGTGGCACCAGCAAGTTCCTGACAGCCTCCTCATCTCCAAAGGTGGGTAGTGGTGCCTGCCTCCTGCAGTTGAGGGGGGTAGGTGTGCAGTTAGATGAGACGGTGCAGGTAAAGCCACAGGTCTGGCGGGTGCTGAGTGGCTGTTATACTCTACTCTGAGCTGTTGTGTTGTTGTTACACTAACCTCTATTCCTGCTTCCAAGTACGGACCCTGCAGACATTCTGCAGTTTGAGACTTCTGGAGCAGAACAACCATTTGGAGAGAAGGGGGAGTGAGGGTGGGTGGAGGGGTGTTTAGGGGGAGGAGTGAGATGAGAAGGGCCAGAAAGGCAGGATGTTGTTCAGCTTGTGGGGGGAGGCTGTAGGCAGGGAGGCAGACACAGGAGAGGGTGGAAGGAGGACAGAGCCTTCTGTGGTGGGGGTGGGGAGGCTCCCAGTATCACGAAGGCAAGGAGGAACAGCCCCCTCGTTGGGCTCTGCCTGAGGTCTGCCTCCCCAGGAGCCACTGAACCTCCACGGCCCCCTCCCTTGGTGTGTGAGGAGCCTGGTCTGGTGGCCCAGCCCTGTGGGCCTCCTGGCAGCTTGGCAGCCGGGCCCAGAGCTGTGTCCTCGCATGACCTCAGCCTCGGCATCCCATTTGTCCTGAGCCAAATGCATGTCGGTCCAGGGCCCAAGAGGACAGCCCATTGCAAGGAACCAATTGCATCTCTGTGCTGGCTGAAGGGAAGAGGTTGCCCTTTCAGTTGCTTGGATGGGGGAAGCGGGGAGACGGGGGCCCCTGCCAGCTAGGGAAAGAGGCGATGTGCTGACTGGAGGGTCATCAGCTTATGGGTGACAGCTCATGTGGTGGCCTCTGTGTCAAGTCCTGTATGTCCTGGGTAAGTTCTACTCCTGTCGACCAAGATGCGCTCCTCGAGGTGGGACGCCAGAAGCCCCACGGGGAGGGCAGGAGATGTGTTGTGCGGTTTGTTTCAGCTCTGCCATCAGACTGCGTCTGTAGGTGAGGCAAAAAGGTGGGGGTCCACCACCACTCTCCACCCCTGCCCCTAGAACCTGGCCTCCCCTCCCCACCGGGGTCGGCTCTGCACCTGTGGGCTGCAGGTAGAATGCAGGGGCGGCCACAGCCTCCATCTGGCCTCCACCCAGCAGATTTCTAGTGGCTTCCTGGGGTCACAGTCCTTCCCTGACGGCCATGTGGGCTCTGGAGGGGCGGCCCTATCACAGTGACACCGGCTGGCCCCGAGCCAGGACACGCGCGTACGGAGAAGGAAGGCAGGCCTGGAGCTGTTTGGTACTTGCAGTTGGAGTCCTGCCCCTGTGCCAGCAAGACCTGTTTATACTTCCTGCTTCAGGATGTCACACCTCATCTTAGGTTCTGCCTTCCCTTCCTTAGGGAAGCTTTAGGGACTAAGGCCAAACCAGAGGGGGGCCTGAGTCACCACCCTCTTAGGCCACCAGCACTCCCTGGGTGGAATAGAAGAGCTCACAGAATTGGGTTCCTGAAGAAGCCAGATGCTCAGTGAGCAGTGGGAGCTGGACAGTGCTAAGACCCTTACCTGAGTCTACAGTCAGATCCCTGGACTCACCCCAGCGGCCCCCACAGCAGCTCATTTGTCTCTGGGGGCTTCTGGGGTAGGACTGTGGGGCCGGCTCTGCGTTAGATCCTGGTAGCCCCTACACACGTATTCCCTACCCAGGCTCAGGGCAGCCCCCCGGGAGGTGAGTCAGTGCCCTGTGGCCATTCCTCCTCCCAGCGGGGGTGCCATCAGCAGTCTTGTCCTCAGTGGCCAGGTGCTCGGGGGCCAGGCCCAAGGAAGGGAGGCAGGAAGTCCTGCTGCTTCTCCTTTGCTTGGGCTCTTCTGCCCTCCTAGCGCGTAGGCATTTTGAGTGTTCCGTCCCTATTCTGGGTACAAGTTCTTCGTTGTCTTCGTGGGATATGTGATTTGCAAATATTTTCTCCTGTTCCCAGCTTGTGTTTTCATTCTCTTAATGTCATTCACAGAGCACAAGTTTTTAATTTTGATGAAATCCAATTCGATTTTTTCCTTTTATGGATCATCCTATTTCTAAGAGCTCTTCGCGAATGCGAGATCACAAAGATTTTCTCCTGAAAGTTTTATGGTTTTAGCTTTGAATCTCTGATACATTTTAAGTTAGTGATTGCGTGGGAAGGACTCATTGTGCCCACATCATTTGTTGAAAAGACTGTCTTCTCTCCATTGAATTATCTTTACACCTTCAATCAAAAATCAGTTGCCCTATATGTGTAGATTTGTTTCTGGACTCTTATCTGCTCCATTGATCCGATTCTCTCTCCTTGCCAACACCACACTGTCGTAATTACTGTAGCTTTATACTAAGTTCTAAAATCAGGTAGTGTGAGTTCTTTAAATTTATCTCGTATTTCCTCCCAAAATTCCGTTGGCTGTTCTAGTTTGTTTGCCATTCCCTATAAATTTTAGAATCTGCTTGTTTATATCTGCAAAAATTACTGCTGGGACCTTTACTGAAATCATGTTAAATCTATACATTAATTTATAGAGAATTGTCATTATGTATCATCACTATATTGAGTCTTTCAACCCATGAACATGGTATGTCTATGATTTAGATTTTCTCTGATTTTTTTTATTAGTGTTTTGTAGCTTCAGCATACAAACCTTGCACATTTTATTAGATTTATTTCTAAGCATTTCATCTTTTGGAGCTAATTTAAGTGGTATATATTTTTAAATTTTCCATTTCCAATTGTTCATTAGTACTCCACAGAAACATATTTAATTTTCGTATGCTGACATTGTGTCACGAGACCTTGCTAAACTTATTAATTCTGTGAGCTTTTTTGCATCTTTCTTGGGATTTCTCATGTAGATAATGATGTCATTTCCAATAGGACAACTTGACTTCCTTATTTGCAATCTATATATACTTTATTTCTTTTTCTCGACTTATTGTACTGACTGGGACTTCTAGTATGATACTGAGTAGTAGTGGTAAGAGTAGACATCACTGCCTGTTTCTGATCTTAAGAGGAAAGAATTCAACTTTTTGAGTATGGTATTAACTCTGGGTTTGGTGGGTGTCCTTCATCTGTCAGGTTAAGGAAGTTCTCTTTTATTTCTAGTCTGTTGAGAATTTCTGCTTTTTTTTTTTAAATCATGAATCGACATTGAATTTTGTCAGATGCCTTCTTTCTGCATCAATTAATGTAATGTGTGTTTTGCCTTATTAATATCATTGATTGCATGGATTGATTTTTGCATGTAGAATCAGCCTTACATTCACTCCCAAGATGAACCCAACTGGCTATGGTATATCATTCTTTCTATATGTTACCGGATTTGATTTGCTAATGTGTTGTTGAGGCCTTTTGCATTTCTATTTATGAGGGATATTGTCTGTAGTTTTATTTTCTTATACAGTGTTTGTCTGGCTTTGATACCAGAGGAATGCTTACCTCATAAAATGAATGGGAAAGTGTTCTTTTCGCTCTTACATTTTTGGGGGAAAAAGTGTAGAATTGGTGATATTTCTACTTTAAATGTTTGGTAGACTTTATTTTTCTGAATGAGGATTCTTTAAGTTTTGGCCCAACGAAACCATCTGGGGCTTTGAGAGCAGGTGGTTCGGTATAGTCAGAGGTTTCAGAATACTGTTTCTGAGAGTGTCACGAGAAGTAGCAGGTGACTGTAGGCCCAGACAGCAAATCTGTTCAACCTCCTGCTTCTTTCAGAAATCACTTATTTCCCATCCTCACCAGTTTTAGGCAGACCTACAGCTAACTCCCAGTGGGGCAACATAGTTTGGGTAAGACCTTCTTTGATTTGCCTGAACTATGACTGGCTGTGTGCCTTTAGGGGAACCACTCTACCTCTCTGAGCCTCAAATGGGCCAATGGGGAAAAGAAGATAACAAAGTATCTTCCCTCAAGGGGCTGGTATAAGGGTGAGAATGTACTCAGAGAACTAGAAAGTTCTTCTGGAGGCAGATATAAGGAACCTTAAACAATTTCATGGTTTACAAAGTACGAGGAAGACACAGAACTGGGGAGGGGAGAATAAGCTGAAGGAAAAATGGGAGGGGAGCACCTCAGGAGGCAGCAATAGCTGTCCTCTGAGCCTTCTGTTCTCCCGGATAGTGTCACAGGCATTTGAGCCCCTGTGACCCTCAGAGGGGGCATGATTACATGGGATCCCACTCTGGGCCAGGCATTTCAAAGATATGGAACCTGAGGTTCAGAGAGGTTAGGAGACGTCCCCCAAGATAACACAGCCAGTGGGAGAACTGGACCAGAGCCCCGGTGTTCTGCTTTTCCACTCTAGTAAGGGGAACAAGGTGGACCAAGTTCAGAGGAAAAGAGGCAAATGGTCCATCCCTGGTTGGCACATGGATAAGAGTTAAGAGCACTGGCCCTGAAGTCAGACTGCTGGGCTTGAAGTTCTGCTCACCCATTTACCTAGCTGGGTAAACTGAGGAACATTGGTTAAGCACAGTGCTGCAGTTTGCCATCTGAAAAATGAGCGTAATATTGCATCTACCTCAGAGGCTGTTGTGAGAATTAAATGGATTCATAAGTACGAAATGCTCAGAACAGTGCTTGGCACATGAATGCCATACGAACATCAGCTATTATTATTTATAAAGATGCTAGGCCAGACTTCAGACTCAATAAAGCCACTCACTTAAGGAAAGATGAAGTTGTAAAAATGCTGGAAGCTTGAGGTCTTCCCCCCTCTGTGATCACGCATCACATGGACACAGCCTTGGGAGTGACTGGCCCAAGGCCACACAGTCCTGCACACTAAGGACCAGGCCCAGCCTTCCTGAGCCATCGCTCTATGATGACCCGCTGTCTCCCTGCTTTTAGACCCATTCATTTCACGATCTGATGTTCTTAGGAGAGAGATGGCGTGACAGGTGCCATAAGATGTGGAAGCAAATCCAGGAAGAGAGTTGGATGTCTTATCTCCTGAACTAATATCCGGGAGATGGTGAGCTTTCGGAACTTGCCAGGAAATGGCGAAGATGAGGGTTTTGGAGGAGCAGCAGCCTGCCTTGTAGGGACTCAGCACATCCAGCCCTGCCCTCGGCCTCGCCTGCCACCTGTACCCCAGTGCTGCTAATGGAAGGGTACAGGCCTTAGGAGGCTGCCTGCTGGGGATGAGATCACCTCGCAGAGCAGCTTTCCTGCTTCGCTTAGAGTCTGGCGCCACCTTGTGGCCACATTTCTCACAGGGGCTGGAGGCTTAGCAGAGGCAGCTGGCTGGGAGGCCTCAGAGGTCACCTAGACCCACTCCGGATTTTACATGCACCCTCAGTTACCTACGGGGAACCCAAGGACTCAAGGAGAGAGGAGGAGGGTGCAGGAGCCAGAGGGTGTGGAATTAGGCAGAAGGCACTCGATTGGGAAATCCCGAACTGGATTCCGCGATGTCGCTCCCACTACAAGGGTGGGAGGTTGCATGAGCTGGTGTCTCAGGAGACATGATTTCCAAATTTGGTTTTGGACTTGATCCTGGTGCACTCTGGGCTGCCAGCATCTGTTTGCTCATCAGCATAGTGGGAGAGGATCTGGCTTTGCCCACTCCCACCCTCGTTTCTTCCCATACCTTGCCATGCGCTCCCAGAAGAAATTCAAGGTTGGTTTCTCTGACAGATATTATAGTCGAGTCAGCACATTCTGGGCTCAGTGTCTTCCATTTCCATGGCCAGGACAGGCATGGAGGCCTGTGGCTTGGGGAAATGGGGGTCTGGAGGCAGATCGAGTATCCCTTTTGCCCTGGCAGGGCAGACTGAGGTGAATCTGAGTGTTGATGTTACCTGGGCCCGTGCCCTGGATGAGTAGGCTGGGCTCTGCGACATAGTCATTCCTCCACTTTGGGCCACCTTGTGAGGCTGGGAGAAGCAGAGTCTGTGGTCTGAGTGTACCCCTGAGGGAGTATAAATTTGTGATCTGGTGCCCGTGGGAGTCTGTGGCCCAAGGCATTGTGTGTTGCAGTTGCCTCATGTGGGTAGAGCTCAGTTTTAGGTCATGGAACCCACACCTGACCTGTGAGACCAGCTGGGTACATGGTTGTTCTGGGTGCATATGGAGCTTTTGGACTCGAAGCCCCGACCTCAGCCAGCGTACCTTTGTCCTCCACTGCTCTGCCTTCCCAGGCCACCATCAGATCTGGCCAATTCAACCCTTCCCTTCACCCTGGTAGCTCCCCCACCTCTCCCAGACCACCTGTGACCCTGTCTTCTTACAGCAAACCTCCCCTGCCCCAATTAATCTTTGCCATGACTTCTTCCAGTTGGTCCTTTCCCTCAGACCCGAAATTGTGACACTGCTTTCCTCTCCTTTCTTTCTTTCTCTCTCCGTTACCTCCCACTTCTCTCTCTCTGTCTTTCTTTCTGTGTCTCTTATCTGTGTGTATGTATTTCTCCCTGTCCATCTCTGTTTCTCTCTCTGTGTCTCTCTGTTTCACCGTCTGTCTCTTTTTCTCTGTATCTCTCTCTGCCTCCCTCTGTTTCTTTGTCTCTATCTCCCTCTCAGTGACCCTGTAGTTTTCCAACAACATCCCTACCCTTTTCCCAGCCTCCTCCTGGTCCTTCAATTTGGGGAAGATGACTCGTGGGACGCACCACAGCCAGTACGTGACAGAACCTGTACAGAACCAAAAGTCAGTGCTCCATTTCACTCCAGAGCCTGTTTCCCTGTGAGTTAAAGACAATGACCAGAGGTGCCCCACGAGGCCTGGCAGGACTCCGGCAGAGGGCTGGCCTGGTGCACCTGCTGCCCCCACACCAGACCCACCTTAGGCAGGCACTGCCCTCAGCCTTGCCTGATTTAGTTTCCAGCAGGACTGTTGCTCTGTTCACTTCAGGAAGGGAGCTGGGAGGGAAATACGGTGTCCATCCCAGCTTCCCTGGGTGGGTGTCTTCAGAGAAACTGTCAAGCAAAGGCTCTTAAGGATCCGTATTACTCATCTGGTGTGGGATGGGTGCTCCTCATTGCCAAGGTGTTTGTTGTAGGTCACACCAGGGGTTTAGTAGGGCTGCACTGCATCCTGGTGCATAGGCCAGGGGACCCTGGAGCGCTTGTTCATTGATGGGTCCAGTACATGATTAGCGCTCTGGAGGAAGGCCTGCCATTTGAGAATTGGAGAGGAGCATCTCTTTACAGTCTTAAGCTATTTTGTAAATGCATGCTTTTGCGTCTTTGCTTCTAAAGTGTGAGCTTCTGTAACATTGATACAAGGTCTTGGACTACTCCCCTCTCCTCCCATTGCTCCAGGGTGGGGGAGATACAGAGCCCCTCTCAGTGACTGGCTTTATGATGCTGTTCATGAACTTGCTGCAAACATGGGTGTGGGCTACCTTCACAGTGTTGTGACAGTGCTGTCCCACCAGGACCCTCCAGCCTTGGAGGACAGAAGTCTTCCCTCTACATCCATTGGCCCTGGGGAGATGGTATGAAGAGTAGACAAGCTTCTGTGCTCCTCAAGAGATAGAAAAGACACAAGAAAGGAGGGGGGAGAGAGTGGGAGGTGGGGTTGGAGGGGAAGGCAAGGTCCCGTGAGCCATGAGAGGGGTTTGGATCTTATTCTAAGCATTATGGGAAGCCGTGAGAGGGTTGAAAGAAGTGGGGGGGCGGATAACATGATTGCATTTATGATTTTCAAAGAGCACCTTGGGCTGCTGTGTTCTGGAGCAAGAGTGGACCCTGGGAGGCCAATTAGGAGGCTTCTGCTTTGATTCAGGCAGGAGGGTTGATAGCAGGGACCAGGCTGGGGGTGGTGATGGGGTCAGAGAGGAGGGACTGCCTAGCAGCCCAAGTAGGCAGCTGACGGTGACTGAGGACAGCAGGGACCACATCGTATATCAACCCTGCTCTCTCAACCTCGATGATTCAGGCTTAGTGTTTTAGAGGACACAGTGATATACATTACCAGGGGACAGTGAAGTTCAAACACATGGTTCTGTCATGTTGGCTGTGGCCCTTGGTGTGTGGTTCATGTTCCTGATCCTAAGTGGATCCTGAACCTCGCTTTCCTGCTGGCCCTGCTGGCCTTTCTGGCCCGGGCTCAGCCTCAGAGACCACTGGCTGACTTAGATGGTACCTTTCATCCTCCCCTTGACTGTGGCTTAGAGACAACTTCCAAAAGTTCAGGTGTAAATGAGCCATGGGGGACCTAGGATGCATGTCCACCATGCGTGTTATCTCCCTGATCTCCTCCCCCCCAACCCATGAAGCTGACTCTTTTCTCCATGTGAAAGAAGGGTAACAAAGACTCAGAGTTGGAGTAATTCATCCATGATCGTACAATTAGCAAATGACAGAGCCAGCATTTGAATCCAGAGCCTGTACCCTCCACCTATACCCACTTTCTTTGCTGCTTGTCCCTCTCAGATGGAGCCAGGTCAGCACATCAGAGTCACTGTGTCCTATGCCACCCTCAGACAGAGGCGGGTTCCGTGTCTCCCTAGTGGAGAGCTTGAGATTTGGTGTCCGGGGGCCAGCTCCTCGTTGTCCCACCATCCAGCTGTGGAGCCTATGCCGGGATGGTGCAGTGGCTCCCTGTCTGCCCTACATGGGAGTTACACCCGTCTGGCACCTGGGACTCTGGCATCACAGGGCCAGCCAACCAGTGTACTTAGTAGGAGCTTCACAAATGCTACCTCCCTCTCCTCCTCCCCCAGAGAGGGGCAGGGCTGTGCAGTAGAGGTGAAATCCTGCTGGAATGTTCCCCCTGGGGTCCTGAATATGAGAAAGATCACATGTCCTCGGAGCTCACCTGTGAAGCTTCACTGGCAGGCCCTGGGAGATCTGGTCCCACTCTTTCATTTCTCATTTTTTTAAACGAGTAAACCAAGGCCAGGAAGGGGACGACTTGCCTAAGACCCCCTCCCTGGCCTGCCTGCCCCCCCTCCACCCCCAACTCCTCCACCCCAAAGCCTTAGCACCCTGTCTGCGGGCTGGGGAAAAAAAACCCTAGTCCAAGCGTCTGGAAAACCTCAGAGCGAAGGAGGGGACATGGGCACAGGCAGACTTGATTTTGGGGAATGGTGTGATCCTTCCACGTTCCTTGCCCCTAACCACGCTCTGTGTGTTCTTTCTTGTTCTCTCGGCAGGTATATCCGCACCATGTACCTGGGGATTCAGAGCCAGCGGCGGAAGGAACACCAGCGACGCTTCTACTGGGCTATGATGTACGAATATGCAGACGTCAACATGTTGCGCCTCCTTGAGACCTTCCTGGAGAGCGCCCCCCAACTGGTGCTACAGCTCTGCATAATGATCCAGAAGAACAGCGCTGAGACGCTGCCCTGTGAGTGTCCCCCCCACCCACAGGAGGCCGGGGAAATGACCTTCTTGTGGGCTGGGACAGGGCCCTGCTCTCCAGCTGGGGACCACCTGGTGACTGCCTCCTGCACACTCACTACCTGCACACCGTACGGGCATTGCCCATCCCAATCCCCGAGTCCCCGTGATGCCCATGCCACCATGTGATGTGAGCCAGCCCACACCAAGAGCGTGTGAGTGGTACAGACGTTCTTCATACCCCTGTGTGCAAGCCTGCTGCACCTGCTCATGATCACTCTGTTCCACGAACAGAGCAGAGCCAGGGGCTCAAATGTCCCTGGGAGCAGAAGAATGGAGTGCCCTGGCTCTCCCAATCTGGGGGAAATGGCCCCTTTTCTTTGGTGCTGGTCTGAGCCGAGGTGTTTGCACATCCATGGGATGGGGAGATGGCCTAGGGATGGCATGTGACAGAAGACTAAATCACGTTAGGCAACGCCAGCAGTTTTAGATATTTTTAAGCTGTAGTGCTCTTGCTTCAAACCCAAGTTTATGTAGCAAGCCCATTTTAAAACATGTTCAAACAGCTTTGTTCTAATTAGATAGGGGTAGGGGCCCCAGAACCAGGTGCACCCCACCCACTGGCCCCACCCCCTTCATGGCCCCAGATGGTCTCCAAGGAACCCCAGAAGTCCCCAGAGCCCATTCAGACAGTACTGACCTCTACAGCAGCGGAAGTCTCTAGGCGCCACCTGATTACCTGAGAAGCCCTTTTGAGGTTACACTTTGTGGGTCAAGGCAGAGTCTCACACCAGATCCCCGACAGTCAGACGGACCACAAGTGCCATGGTTGTGTCTCAGATTGTATTTCAGGGGGACTGGAGCTCCAGCATGGGAGAAGGCCTAGAATGAGGAGGGGCTGAAGATGGCATCATGCAGGGGACACTGGGAACATTTAGTCTGAGGAAGACTTGGGATGCCTGAATCACAACATTTGAAGGGATGTCAGGGGGAGGATGGTCATCCCAAAGGGATGGAGGGAGCTACAGAGAGAGTGTTATCTGTTCAACATGCAGCAAACATTTCAAACAGCAAGAGCCATCCAGTGATGGAAAGAACGTCTCATCAGGTAGTGAGTTTCCTGTCACTAGGAATGCTCAAGCAGAGATGCTGCTGAGGAGACTCAGCCCAGAGGTTCCTGACTCCAAAGGGCATGAGCTTGTATGATCTGGGGTAGCAAGACAGCTGCTGTCCATGCCCCACCTCTCCTGGCCAGTGGGGCCTCCTGGACCCATGGGTTCTCACCTCTGGATGCCACAGCTCCTCTAGGTGCTCCAGTGGACCCTCGGTGTCACATGTTCATGAACATCTGCAGAGTGCTCTCCAGTGCGCACCTGCTCCTTGACCCCAGCTTAACCCAGGTGGTCTGCCAAGGGCAGCCAAGCTCTGGCCTTAATGGAACAGCTTTGCCTCCTTACTTTTTCCAGACTGGCTGGCCCTTTGCAATCTGCATTCCCCTAGTCACTTATGCAGAAAGGGAGTTTCATCTTCAAAGGCCAGCCAAAGGTTCAGACCAGTGAACTTGATCGTGACATTTAGAGCCCAAGGACCTGGTCCTAAATTCAACTCTGCTGCCAACAGAGTCCCCCACCCTCTGGGAACTTGGCTCCCAGCTGAAGCCTCCTGCCCACCCCCAATCCAGGACAGCCCCAGCCAGAAGTGCCCCCAAGGGAAAGGAGTCTCTGTCCCACAGAATGCTGGCTGCTGTCCTGCCAACTCCTCACAGAAGCAAGGAGTGGGGGGATGTGGGGAACTTTGAGGAGCAGCGCCCACTGTTAGGAGGAGGTTTCTCCCAGCCCCTGGGATCAGCCTGGAGCCAGGGCCCAGCCTGAGTCTGCAGCACCAGGGACCTGTCCTGGAGAAGGGCTGGAAGGAGATAAATAGTTAGCTCCACTGGGGTATCCGGACACTAAACAAGAAGCCACACTGAGGATGGCAGGGCTGACAGTCCATCTGGTCTGTCCCTTCTTTTTTGGGTAGACTCCCATTCACATGTACAGACATACTGCCACTGACAACAGGAAGACTAGGGAATGTGGGGACCCAGTCTTCAGGGTGCCCGCGGAGCCAGGCCATCTGCTTGGGCAATGAACTGGTGTGACTGCCCACGCTGAGGCCCTGGGAGTCCCTGCTTCTCCAGACCTTGGAGAAAAGTGTGCAGCATTTGGAGAGTACCATTTGTTTTAGGACCAAGAGAATCACTCAGTGATTGATTCTGGAACAAAACCAGTGTCCCAGGATCTGACATGCATGTCCCTGGCAGTGGCTGAGGTGCCCAGGGTTGGGCACAGTGACCGTGCCTGCTTGCTAGAGCTGCCACACCTGCTGCCCTCAGATCCCCGGGCTGCAGCTGCCCCGCCCGGGGCAACAGGATTTAGGGGACAGATTGTGGTGGGGGCTGGGGAGGGCCCCTCTCGCTCCCATCTGAGTCTTCCTTTTTCCAACTCTGTTGCAGTCTGAGACCCCATCTAAACCATCCCTTGCTGTGTTAGTTTCAAATCTCCTTCCAACCCCACTGTATCTCCAGGGCAGCCAAGTTATCCTTCTTGAACTCTCAGCCACACCTTGGCACCCCCAAATAGATGGAGCAGGTGGCAGGGTGATGCAGGGGGTGAGCTCCTGATAAGACATTCATCACAGACCAAGATCCTGGTCACCACTTACACCCTGCTGTTATTTTAGACATTGCCCTTCCCCTTTGTAAGGCCTCCTTTTCTGCTTGGTATCATGGGGAGGATGGCGATAATACCTAAGAGCTAGGGGAGATGCAAGAATGTAATAATGCATGTGGGAGGGAGTTAAGATGGCGGAGGAGTAGGGGACCCCTTTTTTAGATGGTCCCCTGAGTCGAGTTGGATAGGTACCAGACCAGCCTGAACATCCACAGAATCAGCCTGAGATGCAGAAAGATACATCTGGATCTCTACAAATGAACATCTCCAGCGCTGAGTATTGAGGTACGAAGCGGGGAACCATGAAACCACGCACAGATATCGGAAGATAAATGGAAGAGGGAGGGAGCCACTGCATTTGGGCGCCGGGAAGTGGTAGCCACCTGCACAGGGGAGCAGGCGGACTTGTGGACCGGCACCCATGAGAGAGCAGACTGAGACCATGAGCCGGGGAACGTGCGCCTCCAGACTGAAACGGAGCTCCGGTGTGCTCACTGGAACCAGACTGAGACCGGGAGCTCCGGGAGCGCGCGGGGGCAGCTGGCGGCTGGCAGCTAGTGGTGTTAGAAACACAAAGGACAGAGACGTACCTGCCCTGGAAGTGAGGGCTGGGATGCCGGGTGTGGTGCACACATCCCGGGACGCTGCAGGGTTGAGCAGCACCAACAGAAACAGAGTTAAAGTGGCCAGAACATCAGTGGAGAATGGTCCGCGATCCCTCTGTTCTGAGACAGAGGCTGAGATCTGGCCACTGCTGCTCTGACTCTCAGAAGAGGGACAGCAAACTGCCAGGGAAAGCCGCCAGAGAACAAAAGCCTGGAAATACCGGCTCACAGTGTGCCCATCTCCATCCCCCCTCACAGGGGACAAGGAGACTCTACCCAAACAGGGTTGCCTGAGTATTGGCATGGCAGGCCCCTTCCCCAGAAGGCAGGCTGAAAAATCAAGAAGCCCACATCCCTAAGATCCCTATAAAACAAGGGTGCACAGCCTGGGTCCCGGTCAATAATTTGGCCTCTGGAAAACCCTGCAATCTCTCCTCATCAGAATGATGAGAAGGAGAAATCCCCCCCAGCAAAGAAAAGACAATGAGTCTGTGGCCTCTGCCACAGAACTAATGGATATGGATATAACCAAATTATCAGAAATGGAATTCAGAGTAACAATGGTCAAGATGATGTGTAGACTTGAAAAAAGTATTAACGAAAATGTTAATGAGAATATAGAATCTCTAAGGGCAGAAATGAGAGCGAATCTGGCAGAAATTAAAAATTCTATGAGTCAAATGCAGTCAAAACTAGAGGCTCTGATGGCCAGGTTGAATGAGGCAGAAGAACGTATCGGCAAATTGGAGGATGGGTTAGTAGAAGAGAAAGCTAAAATAGAATCTGGACTCAAAAAAATCCACACTCAGGAATGTAGGTTACGGGAGATTACTGACTCAATAAAACATTCCAATGTCAGAATCATCAGCATCCCCAAGGGGGTGGAGAAAAACAGAGGTCTAGAAGAGATATTTGAACGAATTGTAGCTGAAAACTTCCCTAATCTAGCAAAGGAAACAAACATTCGTGTTCAAGAGGCAGAGAGGACCCTTCCCAAGCTCAACCATGACAAACCTACACCATGTCACGTCATAGTGCATTTCGCAAATATTAGATCCAAGGATACAATATTGAAAGCGGCCAGGGCAAAGAAATTTCTCATGTACCAAGGCAAAGGTATCAGAATTACATCAGACCTGTCTACACAGACCTGGAATGAGAGAAGAGGGGGAGCATTTTTAAAGCTCTTTCGGAAAAAAACATGCAGCCAAGGATCCTTTATCCAGCAAGGCTGTCATTCAGAATTGATGGAGAAATAAAGACCTTCCAGAATCACCAGTCATTGACCAATTTTGTAACCATGAAACCAGCCCTACAGGAGATATTAAGGGGGGTTATATAAAAGTAAAAAGGCCCCAAGAGTGATACAGAACAGAAAGTCACAATCTATAGAAACAAAGACTTTACTGGCAACATGGCATCATTAATATCTCTCAATATTCAGTCTCAATGTAAATGGCCTAAATGCTCCCATATAACGCCACAGGGTTGCAGATTGGATAAAAAGACATGACCCATCCATTTGCTGTCTACAAGAGACTCATTTTGAACCTAAAGATACATTCAGACTGAAAGTAAAGGGATGGAATATCATCTTTCACACCAATGGACCTCAAAAGAAAGCTGGGGTAGTAATTCTCATATCAGACAGATTGGATTTTAAACTAAAGACTATAGTTACAGACCCAGAAGGGCACTATATTATTCTTAAAGGATGTATCCAACAAGTGGATATGACAATTATAAATATATATGCCCCCAACAGGGGAGCAGCAAGATACACAAGCCAACTCTTAACCACAATAAAGAGACATATAGATAAAAATACACTAATAGTAGGGGACCTCAACACTCCACTATCAGCAATAGACAGATCACCTAAGCAAGAAATCAGCAAAGAAACAAGAGCTTTGAATGCCATACTCAACGAGTTGGACCTCATATATAGAACACTACACCCCAGAACCAAAGAATACTCATTCTATTCTAATGCCCACGAAACATTCTCAAGAATAGACCATGTTCTGGGTCACAAAACAAGTCTCAACCGATACCAAAAGACTGAAATTATTCCCTGCATATTCTCAGACCACAACGCTTTGAAATTGGAACTCAACCACAAGGAAAAATTTGGAAGAAACTCAAACACTTGGAGACTAAGAACCATCCTGCTCAGGAATGACTCGATAAACCAGAAAATCAAAAATCAATTTAAACAATTTATGGAGACCAACGAGAATGAAAACACAACGGTCCAAAACCTATGGGATACTGCAAAGGCAGTCCTAAGGGGGAAATACATAGCCATCCAAGCCTCACTCAAAAGAATAGAAAAATATGGGGTGCCTGGGTAGCGCAGTCGTTAAGCGTCTGCCTTCGGCTCAGGGTGTGGTCCCGGCGTTCCAGGATCGAGTCCCACATTGGGCTCCTCCGCTGGGAGCCTGCTCCTTCCTCTCCCACTCCCCTGCTGTGTTCCCTCTCTCGCTGTCTGTCTCTCTGTCACATAAATAAATAAAATCTTTTAAAAAAAGAATAGAAAAATCTAAAATGCAGTTTTTATATTCTCACCTCAAGAAGCTGGAACAGCAACAGAGGGACAGGCCTAATCCACGCACAAGGAAGCAGTTGACCAAGATTAGAGCAGAAATCAATGAATTAGAAACCAGGAGTACAGTAGAGCAGATCAACAGAACTAGAAGCTGGTTCTTTGAGAGAATTAATAAAATTGATAGACCACTGGCAAGACTTATCCAAAAGAATAGAGAAAGGACCCAAATTAATAAAATTATGAATGAAAAAGGAGAGGTCACAACCAACACCAATGAAATTGGAAGGATTATTAGAAACTTTTATCAACAGCTTTATGCCAATAAATTAAGCAATCTGGAAGAGATGGAGGCCTTCCTGGAAACTTATAAACTACCAAGACTGAAACAGGAAGAAATTGATTTTTTAAACAGGCCAATTAATTATGACAACAACCTTCCAAAAAACAAAACTCCAGGCCCGGATGGGTTTCCTGGGGAATTCTACCAAACATTCAAAGAAGAAATAATACCTCTTCTCCTCAAGCTATTTCAAAAAATAGAAACAGAAGGAAAGCTACCAAACTCATTCTATGAGGCCAATATTACCTTGATCCCCAAACCAGGCAAAGACCCCATCAAAAAGGAGAATTATAGACCGATTTCCCTAATGAATATGGACACCAAAATCCTCAACAAGATCCTGGCTAATAGAATCCAACAGTACATTAAAAGGATTATCCATCATGACCAAGTGGGATTCATACCTGGGACGCAAGGGTGGTTCAACATTCGCAAATCTATCAGTGTCTTAGATTTTATCCAGAAAGAAAAATTAAAAAATCATATGATTCTCTCAATAGATGCAGAAAAAGCATTTGACAAAATACAGCATCCTTTCCTGATTAAAACCCTTCAGAGTGTAGGGATAGAGGGTACATTCCTCAATCTCATAAAAACCATCTATGAAAAGCCTACAGCAAATATCATTCTCAATGGGGAAAAGCTGGAAGCCTTTCCCTTAAGATCAGGAACACAACAAGGATGCCCGCTCTCGCTACTATTATTCAACATAGTACTAGAAGTCCTTGCAACAACAATCAGGCAACAAAAAGGGATAAAAGGTATCCAAATCGGCAAAGAAGAAGTCAAAATTTCTCTCTGCACAGATGACATGATACTCTATATGGAAAACCCAAAAGAATCCACTCCCAAACTATTAGAAGTTATAGAGCAGTTCAGTAATGTGGCGGGATACAAAATGCTCAGAAATCAGTGGCATTTCTATACACGAATAACGAGACTGAAGAAAGAGAAATTAGGGAATCCATCCCATTTACAGTAGCACCAAAAACCATACGTTACCTTGGAATTAACTTAACCAGAGACGTAAAGGACCTATATTCTAGAAACTATAAATCACTCTTGAAAGACATTGAGGAAGACACAAAAAGATGGAAAAATATTCCATGCTCATGGATCGGAAGAATTAACATAGTTAAAATGTCCATACTACCCAGAGCAATCTACACTTTCAATGCTATCCCGATCAAAATACTGATGACATTTTTCAAAGAACTGGAACAAATAGTCTTTAAATTTGTACGGAACCAGAAAAGGCCCTAAATCGCCAAGGAACTGTTGAAAAGGAAAAACAAAGCTGGGGGCATCACAATACTGGATTTCGAGCTGTACTACAAAGCTGTGATCACAAAGACAGCATGGTACTGGCACAAAAACAGACACATAGACCAATGGAACAAAATAGAGAACCCAGAAATGGACCCTCGGCTCTTTGGGCAACTAATCTTTGATAAAGCAGGAAAAAACAGCTGGTGGAAAAAAGAGAGTCTCTTCAATAAATGGTGCTGGGAGAATTGGACAGCTACATGCAAAAGAATGAAACTTGACCACTCTCTCACACCATGCACAAAGATAAACTCCAAATGGATGAAAGACCTCGATGTGAGACCGGAATCCATCAAAATTCTAGAGGAGAGCATAGGCAGCAACCTCTACGACATTGGCCAAAGCAACCTTTTTCATGACACATCTCTAAAGGCAAGAGAAACAAAAGATAAAATGAACTTGTCGGACTTCATCAAGATAAAAAGCTTCTGCACAGCCAAGGAAACAGTCAAAAAAACTAAGAGGCAGCCCACGGAATGGGAGAATATATTTGCACATGATGCTACAGATAAAAGACTGGTATCCAAGATCTACAAAGAACTTCTCAAACTCAATACGTGAGAAACAAATAAACAAATCATAAAATGGGCAGAAGATATGAACAGACACTTTTCCAATGATGACATACATATGGCTAACAGCCACATGAAAAAATGTTCAAAATCGTTAGCCATCAGGGAAATTCAAATCAAAACCACACTAAGATACCACCTTACGCCAGTTAGAATGGCAAAAATTGACAAGACAAGAAACAACAATTGCTGGAGAGGATGTGGAGAAAGGGGATCCCTCCCACATTGTTGGTGGGAATGCAAGTTGGTACAGCCACTCTGGAAAACAGTGTGGAGGTCCCTTAAAAAGTTAAAAATTGAGCTACCCTATGACCCAGCCATTGCACTACTGGGTATTTACCCCAAAGATACAGACGTAGTGAAGAGAAGGGCCGTATGCACCCCAATGTTCATAGCAGCATTGTCCCCAATAGCTAAATCGTGGAAGGAGCTGAGATGCCCTTCAACAGTGACTGGATTAAGAAGTTGTGGTCCATATATACAATGGAATATTACTCAGCTATCAGAAAGAACGAGTTCTCAACATTTGCTGCAACATGGACGGCAATGGAGGAGATAATGCTAAGTGAAATAAGTCAAGCAGAGAAAGACAATTATCATATGATTTCTCTCATCTATGGAACATAAGAACTAGGAAGATCGGTAGGGGAAGAAAGGGATAAAGAAAGGGGGGGTAATCAGAAGGGGGAATGAAGCATGAGGGACTCTGAGAAACAAACTGAGGGCTTCAGAGGGGAGGGGGTTGGGGGAATGGGATAGACTGGTGATGGGTAGTAAGGAGGGCATGTATTGCATGGTGCACTGGGTGTTATACGCAACTAATGAATCATCGAACTTTACATCAGAAACCAGGGATGTACTGTATGGTGACTAACATAATATAATAAGAAAAACATTTAAAAAAAATGTAATAATGCATGTGGCCACTTTGTAAACTGTCAAGCTCCAAGGGCACCTGGGGTATGTGTTTGTCATTTCCAGAGCCTGGAGGTGAGTGGTGTGGGTGAGATCCTAGGGAGATCTCACCACCACCTTTGACTCCATGGGTCATCCGTGCCGCAGCCTCCTTGCTGAGCCTGTCCTTTCTGTGATCTTTTCTCAGATTATAAACATAGAGAAGCAGAATGTGAAATCCCTGGAAACTCAAGGGGCAGCCAATGTTGCTCCCCAAGATCTCTCTTGACGTGGGAGCCCGGCGGGGCCGAGTCCCTGAAGGCCAAGTGCAGGGGCTGCTTGGGTGCGCTGCTGTAAGCGGGTCACCTGGGGGGAGAGCCGGAATAGCAAGGGTAGTGATACTGTGGGGCTTCCTCCTTGGGGAGGATCCCCCAGCTCGTCCTCCCACACACCGCTCTTTTAGAGCCAGCGGCTCACTCAGAGGTCGGGTAAGAATTTCCCCACATTTGTTTGGCAGGTGGAATAGGTGTTTCCCAAAATAGGCTTCCATGATTAAATGCATTTGGGAACTGCTGGGCTAAACAAAGGTCAGTGACAATCTTTGCTGTTGGACTGTCATTTCCCAAGACAATGATGGGGTCTGCAGTGTAGCTGGATTGATGGAAAGGAAGGAAACTCGCCGCCGTCACTGAGGACAAACTGCAGGGGGGCATGGCATTGCCCTCTTACTTAATTTCTAGAATGTCTGCTCATCACTGGACCGTTTTGTTTAGAAATAGATGCCTTCCTTCTCTTTTTCCCATAAAAGGCTGTATGAGATGTAGACACATTAAAGAAAATCAGTTTAAACATTAGAAATTGGGAGGAGGGGAAAAAAAGTCTGAAAACCTGGAAATATCGTGGTGATGTGGAGTCTTCCAGCCATGGGAATGCTTGGCACGTGGCAGCATAGAAAGATGGAGGTGATGCCCATCCTGCTTTTTGACAGCGGTTTGACCTTTGGGGAGTTACTGAGCCATTCTGTTCCTCAGTTTTCCTTTCTTTGAAATGGGGATAATATTAGTACCTACCACAGGGGTTGTTATGAGCATTTGATGACATGACCAATGACCAATGTCATTGGCCACATCTGGCCATTTTGTTGTTAGGAGTGGAGTTTTATTATAGATACACTTTCTGAATTGGACTACAAGCTGTGCTGGTGGGATCCATGGCTAATTGGCCTTGCTTTGGTGGGCTTTGGTAACACCTGTTCACTTATACTGTTAATACGAGTAGATGTTTAGGATGCCGCTGCCACTATCACTTTAATAGGTGAGTTTTCCATTGATCTTTCCCCATGCCAACCTCTCCCAACCTTTCCCATCCTCACCTTGCGGTCCTCACGTATCACTGCGCTAATGGTATGGTATTCAGCCTGCAAGACAGATTGTATCCAATTTCCCTCTAAGACCAAACACAAGGGAAAATACGGTAATAATCAACAACCATACAAATATTATGTCAGAGTCATTTGAGCATTTCAGCAAGGTCTTCCTTAAATCTGATGTCTTGAAAGTTTGAACAAAGATAAAAATAAAGACATAAAGGGAGCCAATTATGCTGACATGCCATTTACACTGGTGGTGATGCTGGTAGTGTCTGCTGAAACTTGGCCAGTGTTGTAGG
The DNA here is from genome assembly GCF_024610735.1 of Ursus americanus. NCBI lineage: Eukaryota > Metazoa > Chordata > Mammalia > Carnivora > Ursidae > Ursus > Ursus americanus. The sequence continues at coordinate 62,357,719 of NC_142139.1, forward strand.
CAGTGATGGGGTTTGCACAGCAGTCGGCATGGCAGGAAAAGTGAGACCGAATGTCACTTCCACCTCCACTGCTTACTGACTTTATGGCACGAGGCAAGTTCATTTCCTAACTAGGCTTCTGGATCTGTACAGTGTGAATAGTAAGTACTTTGGGGATTGTTGTGAAGGTCTAATGAGCTACACATACAGTCCTACAGCAGCTTGCTCGGTATATGCTGGGTACTTGATACCATCTGCCATTCAACAAAGATGCATTCATTTGGGCGCCGTACTATGTGTGGAGGGGTGACAGGGAACACAACAGATGTGGTCCCTGCCCTCATGAGTCTCCCATTTTTCTGAGCAAACAGAACAAAATCAATGAGACCGATGACACAGGTTAAGTGCTTTGAAGCAAACACAGATAAGGTGCTGAGGGGTGGAGAGAGCCCCCCTGGGACAGGTGTGTCAGAGAATACCTCTCCAGAGAGCTGACATTTAGGCTAAATATAAACAAAGAAAAGAAGCCAACTGTGGGAAGAGCAGGAATAGCCTTCCAGGCAATGGGAACAGCATATGCAAAGGTCCTGAGGTAGGAAAAGCCTGGCTTGTTCCAGAAAGTGAAAGGACCCAGCATAGCTGAGGTTGGTGGTGGGGGTGGGGGAGGAAAGAGATGTCAGGGGGAGGATGGGGAGGAAGTCAGGGGCCTGATCAGGCAGGGTCCGTGGGGCCCTGCAAGGAGCTTAAGTTGATGCTAAGTGCGGTGAGAAGAGTTATATAGGACAGCTCTAGGATCAGACCTGCATTTCAAGAAGATCCCCTTTCCCGCTGTTCAGGGAAGAGAGCAAGAGCTGAGCCAAGAGATCCAGGGATGAAATTATGGGGCAGAGAGCGTTTGGGAAATGATTCCAAGTGCACGAATTTGGGGGCCATTCTGGAGAGTGAGCCAATAAGACTTGGTAAAGCTGGTGTCAGCGTGATAGAAGGGAGAGGTAGTAGTTTCTAACTGGGTGTGTTGAGATGGAAGAGACTCTGTGGGGGAAGAGATTTGGGGGACTGGATGGAGAATCAGCAGCTCTATCGCTTTTCCTTCTGAGTTTTTCTGATGTTTCCACATGAACATTGGCAGGGATTGGGGGGATGGGCTTACACCCACATAGCCCCCGAGTCTGCCTTTTTTAGTTAGGCCCAAATGGAGGAGTTAACCTATATGTAGGGCTCTGATGACCACTTTCCCCTGGCATCACACCATCCCCATTTGTCAGGCACCTGCCATGGGCCAGGCGCTATGTTGGGAATGCGCTTTCGAAGACATCTGCCCTTCAGGAGTTTGTGTCTGGTGCAGCACATTTTAAATTCTGTGATAGCTGCACGCACAGAGGAGGGATATATAACTGTTTCCAGGGGCATGACAGAGGAGGTAGCATTTGATCTGAGTCTTAATGGAGGAATAGGAGCTTGCCTGAAAGAGATGTTTGGGTGGCTGTTGTGGACAGGGAACTGTAAGCGCCAAGAGATGGGGAGGCCTGGGAGAGGGAAGAGCAGACAGGAAGTGAGTGGTCATGGGCACCGAGAGTGGAGGGTGTATTGTGGCGAGTGTGGGGGGTGGTGGTGGTGATGAGGATGATGCTCCCAATACTAGTTAAGACTTTTGGGGAGCTCTGTGTGCCAGAGACTAGTTTAAGAGCTTTACATGGATTAACCCATTAAGGTCCCATGGCAGCCCTATGAGTAGATCCTTTTTATTATTCCCATTTTATAGATGATGAAACTGAGGTCCAAAGACTTTAAGTAACAGCATGAGGCAGCCAGCAGGCTTGTAGCTGACACAGCCGGATCTTTATCTAGGTAGCTGGGCTCCAATGCCTGTGTCCTTAGCAGGGATGGCTGTGTCTGAGTCTTGAAGAGACAGACTCAGGTGGGTTCTGTGGGAAGTGGTTACTGATGCAGGGAGGGAGCGGAGGTTGATATGCACTGTGGACCCGTCTGCTCCAGCGTGTGTGTGTATGTGTGCATGTGTGTTTATGTACCTTAGATGTAATTATACTGACTGGGTCAGAAGATAATGCTTCTGCTTCTTGCCACTGAAATCTCTGCCCAGGGCTTGGCTTTTTGAAAATGTTAGTCTTAGTTTTCCAGAGCATTTTGTGCAAGCCACCTCTGCTAAGCACCCAGGGGGAAGCCTTGCTGTCTTACTATGGAGCTAAGCTCGGCTGATCGAGGAGTGAGGGAATGGACCCAAGACCCGGGACCCTCCCAGCTCCCCTAAACGCCTAGTGATAAAGACACACAGCCCTTTAACTGGCCTTTCCTTGGGGTTAGTTTCTATTCTAACCCTGGAGACCAAGAGAGCTTGGCCAGACACAAGTGGGTGGCTTACCCAGTTAGTGAGAGATTTGGTATTAAAACCCAGTGATCCCCATTTCCATATGGTGCAAGTTCCTTTTGTCTTCTTAGGTCCCTCTGGGAACCCTCAGAAAACCCCAGGCATCCCCAGATACCCTCTGAGCTATGTGTGTCCCCCTCAACCCTCTAATTCAGATAGGGGGAAAGACTGGAAATCCCAGGATGGGACCAGAAGCTCCAGACAACCACAAGAGCTGGGGCTGGAACTTGAAGGTAGAGCCACCTCTGAGCACAGAACCAGTCCCACTCAGGGAGCACCCACAGGGGATGCAATTCTCCCTTCAGAGAGGATCAAAAGCAGATCCAACTTGTTCTCACAGGTGACACTCCACCATGCAAAACTTTACAGGTGCCCCAGAAGCCCTGTGAGTGGCGGTCAGGCAGGGGCTCTGCATGAAGGCACCTCTGGTGCCAAAACACTTGAATCTCATGACTTCAGTGTCCAAAGGGATTTAGAGCAATGGGATCTTTCGAACTGAAGAGGGTGACTAGGCCGTCTAACCCACCCTCCTTGTTTAACATACGGGAAGCTGAAGCACAGAGAGGTAAGTAAGTTGCCCAAGGTCACACAGCAAGGAAGACTCTCAGAAGAGGCTCCTCTTCCCTGCCACCCTGGGCCTGCGATTGAGATGGTAGCATGGCATCTACAAGATGGAGTTCAAATACCAAGCCTCGCCCAGGTAGTTCTTCCTACCACCCACCTCCCATCAATACCACCATATCCAGCACCAAAGTTATATAAAAATCAGCAGCTTATACTAAGATGAGGAAGCATGAGAAAGTATTAAACCCTGCCTTCAGACACTAGTGTTCTTTTAATCTTAAGAACAAAATGCAATTGATCTATTGCACCAAACAACATCAGATAATGAATCACCTCATCCAGAATCACAGGGAGCCTCTGTGCCCCACCCCCAGCCCTTACTAGTGCATGGAGCCCTTCTCTCAAGCTCACTCCCCTGCTGAGCTGGAGTCGCCCATCTCCAAGAGCTGATCCAGGGTTTCAGACCAAGTCGGTACAGAGGTCTTCTAGCCTTTGATGTCAATTTCCAGGTTGCTTATCACTTGTCTGTGGCTTCACCGGGAGCAGATAAAGAAAAGAAAAGAGGTGCAATCCTCTGTTCCCTCCCTTCTCCTGGCTGTCCTGTATCTTCTTCACCTATAACTGAAAAGAAGAGACGTACACGGGCATAACTGCCTTCTCAGGCCAGAACACAAAAATTGACCTCTCCTGTTTCCCCCACGGTGGTGGGAGTAGTGGGTGCTTTCCCCCTCTTTCCAGCTCTGTTTCCTGTGCTCCTTCTGAGGAGACACCCTCCTTCTCCCCCATGCAATACCTACTTGGTGTCTGACCAGCCAACTCCAGCGTACAGTCCTGCTTCAGCTACCAATGGCTCCTTGTTCAACAGCTCTTATGGACTCTGGGAAACAAACCTAGGGCTTCAGAGGGAAGGGGAGTGGGGGATTGGGATAGGCTGGTGATGGGTATTAAGGAGGGCACATATTGCATGGTGCACTGGGTGTTATACGCAAGTAATGAATCATGGAACTTTACATCAAAAACTTGGGATGTACTGTATGGTGACTAACACAACATAATAAAAAATTATTATTAGAAAAATAATAAAACTGTATACTTTTAAACAGAATTTGCAAGAATTTTAAGCAGAGACCTCCACTCTTCCAGTGCACGTTCCAGCTTGAATCTGCATATGGTTCCGAGGCCCTGGCTGAGATGGCCCCTAACAACTGGCAAGAGAAAAAGAGAGGCAGAGTTCTTTTCTCTTTCTTTAATCGTAGCAATTTTTTTAATTCTCTTTTTTTAATCACAGTATAAGTGAAATCCAGCCTCTTAACAAACTTAAATTTTTACGAGCAAAAGAAAACATAGTATGTACATATGAAGGAGACTTCTTAAAGCAGGAGGACAAATATGAGAAAGGCAAACGAAATCGATTTCATTGTAGTTACCACCAATGGAACAGCAATTGGCCACCTGGAAACATTTGTGCATGAGTTGCTGAAACACAGAGGGCCATCCAGGCAAGTCTTCCTGAGCTCACACGGGCTGTCCAGTACCACTTTGTGGGGGAAGGCTCTGAGGGATGCAAATTCAGAAGCCTGAGCAGTAACTGTAATTGGGCGGCTGATTCACTTACTCAGTAACCATTTATTAAGCACTTACAATGTGCTGAGCACGGTTCTAGGAGCCGGGGGCAGACATAGCCATAAACAAAACAGAAAGTCCTGTCCTCACGGAGCTTACATTTCTTGCAGAGACAGGCAAACAATGAACAAAACAAATATCTTATTTTCTATATTAGCAAATGAGAGGCACTCAGAAGAGCAATGAAATCTGGGAAGAGAGACGGGAGGGGAGCAGAGCTGTGGGCAGTTTTCAGTACGGCGGCTGGGAAAGGTTCCCTGGACAAGGTGACCTCTGAGCAAAGAAGTGAGGATGGGAGGGAGCCAGCCATGCAGATTTTGGAAGCAAGTGTGCCAGGAAGAGAGGACAGCCAAGGGCAAGGCCTTGAGCTAAGAGAGTGCCTCCGGTGTCTGAGGGGTGGCATGGAGGCTGAGATGGTCTCTCAGCTGCTTCTGTAGCTTAGCCTGGCCTAGAGGTCTTGCCAGCAGAGCTGCCGCTTGCTTATTTACTTGTTTGTTTGTTTGTTTAAATAGCTTTATTGAGATACAACTTACATACCATTCAATTCATCCACTTGAAGTGTACAAGTCACTGGCTTTAGTATATTCGCAGAGTTGTTACAGTTCATCTGAGAACATTTCCATTGCCACGTAAAGACACTTCACCCCTCGCAGAGCTGCTCTCCTGTGAGCAACTTCCCTGCAGAGGACAAAGGCTGGCAGAAGGAGCACTGGGTGGGTAGCCTGTGACTCTAAGGAAGAGAAAAGGGGGAAAATCTCAGTGAAATTGGGGCAGTAGAGATCTTTAATTAGCCTTGACATTCACATTAGAGACGATCACGGGAACTTGGAGCTCCAGGAAAGACTGCAGTGAAATGATCTTCATAAGATCTTTTCTATTCCTTAAGATTCCCAAGGAAGGAAAGCCTGCACGTTTCACAAACAGTGCTTTCCCATGTCTCACATGTCTCACCACTGGGGAGGGGAGCAGAATGGCAGAGACCCCGAGAAGGAAACCCCGGGGGGTGACCCCCCCCTTGGCTGTTCCACGTCCTGCGTGGTTGTGGGTGAATCACCCTCTCTGAGCCTCAACTTGTTCATCTGTAAAATTTACCCCCAGGGCCCCATTCGATTTGGGACCCAGCTGGAGGTGTGAGGCTGGTCAGGACATCAAGAGGAGTTGTAGAGTGTGGCATTCACTCTAGGACCAACCTGAGGTAAGGATGGGTCCAAAGCTGACCAGAGAAGAGCTGAGTCCTCAATGAATTCTAGGCCTTCTTGTGCGTTGAGGCCCCACGCACCCCAGGCTGCCAGACCCTGGAGCTCAGGAGCCTGCCGGCTGGAAAATTTGCCTCCCCGTGACAAAAGCGGGGGCCCCCGCATTCCCTTTACCCTTCAGCCTTCACCAGTGACAGCCCAGAGCTTTGAGTCCTTTTCTGCTTGTCTTCATGGTGGTCTCCTGAGACCATCACCTGGAAGAAAAGTTGCTGTATCCTGTTTTGCATTGTAGAAAGCTCCTAGTGTGGAACTCCTATGCCTGGCTTCACACACTTGCTCTTCAGCCTCTCCAACAAGGCCTTAACCTCTTTGAGCCTTGGGTCTCTCATTTGTAAAGCAGAGCTAATAACTCCTGCCTCAGAGGGGTTTTATCAGGAGTGAGATGCATTTGTTCTCGACACACAGGAGGCCCTCCGACAATGGCAGCTAGTACTTCTATCGCCAGCCATGGAAGGCGCACACTGCTGTCAACCTCAGCAAGGCTCTGATTGGACGCCATTTTCCCTGGAAGACTTTTCTTGTTCAGGGCCACTGACTGCTGAGAAGTTGAGCTCAGGGGCCAGGACCACTCCCAAGAAAGCCCCACACAGGCACACAGCAACCTCACCTGCTGGGCAGTCTGCTTCCCTGCTCACCTGAGCTGCTGTGGGGCTGAACCCTGGTGTGGAACTGAACAATGTCTGAGAACCACCTGTGCCCCAAGCTTCTGTCACAGCCCAGTCCGGAAGCAGGACCAGGACCGTTGAGCGGTGAGCAGAGGCAGTGAGGCCAGAATGCCCACAGTCCAGTTCTAGTTAATCAAAGTCGGTCATCTTCAGGGCCTCGGTGGCCCCAGGTAAAGGAACACAAGACCATTTTGGCTGGCAGAATTTCTAGGGCTTTGACAACCATATCATATCTCACACCAGGGAAGACAGGATCCACTCTGACTCCCAGCCTTTTAAGAAGATTTTATCGGCTTGGGGTCCCTGGGTGGCACAGTCAGTTGAGCTTCTGACTCTTGGTTTCAGCTCAGGTCATGATCTCAGGGTTGTGAGATCGAGCCCTGCGTTGAGCTCCATGCTCAGTGGGGAGTCTGCTTGAGATTCTCTCTCCCTCTCCTTCTGCCCCTCCCGCTTGTGTTCTCTCTCTCTAAAATAAATAAATAAATCTTAAAAAAAAAGATTTTATCGGTTTCTAAATGACTATAACTTTCCAAGTCCCCTCCTACACAAAGCCCGCAGGCCCCACACCGTCACATTTCTGAAGGGGCAGGGGACAGTACGAGGAGGCTGCAGTGAACTTTGCCTTTGCCTCGAGAGGTCTGAGCTCATCCTATACTGTCCCAAACAGGCCAGAAACAAGACCCTAGACATCCTATGGCAAAACTAAAAAACTCGAAGTCTAGATTTTATCAACCCAAAACAGAGGAAAAGCAATGCCAAGAAGCTGAGCAGAGCAATCTCTCAAAGCCATTCCCATGTCAAGTTGAAGCTTTCTGCTCCCTCTAACTTGATTGCTAATTCATTTCAATATCAGTAATATTAAAACTTAAGAAGAGCTAATGCATGTGAGGCATTTTAGAATTTCGAGAGCACTTAGACATTTGTCCTGAGGCTCAGGATTGTTGACATGACCATCATGAACGCACATCTTTGGTACTATGGAATACTCGATGTGTATTCAATATGTATACATACACTATGTATATTTGTTCTCTCTATATAGATATATGGGTATACACACACTATATAGAGATATATGAATAGGTTGTATAGTATGTATATATATCAAAGATGTGCCTGAGTTTTATACTTATAATTCATTAAATACTCCAAATCCACATTTTTATCCATGGTTCACAATAAAATAAGGCCAGAGGTGTTTGTACCAAAGCCCATGTCCTTTCCAGGGCATCTCATGACCTGGGTTAAAATGCACTCACTCTGGGAGCATCAGGGCATTGAGCCTGGTTGGCCATTTGCTCCTCAAGGAGAAGGGATTTACTGGAACTTTCCAGTGACAGCAGATGGCCTTCTTCACTGTGTGCTCCAGGCCAGCCAGGATCCAGGCGTCTGAGTCCTGCCCCACGCCAGCTGAGTGGCTGACATTTGTTCTAGAATCTCTAAAGTTTGTCTTTCTCCAGCTGGCTGTGAAGATTGTATTTCGATAGTGCTGACAGCATCTTAGAAAGAAGAGACAAGCGAAAAGAGGGCTGGCTTTAGCTTTCCTCTGCTGGGTCCTTTAAATATCAGTGCTTGACCTTGAGGCTCCTCGTAGGGAGCGCTGCTACCTTCCTGTTATCCACCATGTTCCCAGAGTGGCTGTGAGCCCCTGGTGTGTGCTGCTCAGAAAAGACTCATTCTACAGATATCAGACCCAAGAGATGCTGTTCTCACATCCTCTCCCAACATCACACTGTGTCTACACCCCATGGGCCACTTCCAGGATAGTCACTTCTCAGGAGGAACTCTTTAGAAAGCTTCAATCTCCAGCTATTAGACACACCCAGGTTCCTAGTCTGGTTTTTGACTTACTGAGGACATTGAGGAAATAGGAATACCCCATCACAAGGCTAAGACTTAACCTCATCAGTACTAGATCTGGGACCAAATAATTCTTTGCTGTGTGTTGGGGGGCTGTCCTGTGCATTAAAAAAGGTTTAGCAGCTCCTCTGACCCCTGCCCACTAAAAACCAGTACCACTAATACCGGGTGTTGTGACATTGCCAAATATCCCCAGTGGGGGTGGGGGAAAAACCACTCCTGTTGAGGACCTTTGCCCTGCTGTTAAATGGATGATGATGGGTGTTGTGGGCTGAATCTTGCCCCCTCTGGATTAGTTGGTTTGCATGGGAAAGGCACCCTGTTTCTTGCTCTTCCTAGGAGGGTCCGCAGGGTGCCAGAGATCAAAGCAGGAGAATAAAAAGACATGCTTGATGCAATAACCTCAGGCAAATCCTCTTACCTCCTTGAGCCTTGGTTTCCTCGTCTGTAAAATGGGTCACCAATAGACATTTCATGGGATTATTTCAGAATTAAATGAAGTAACACAAGCAAAGTATGTGGCATAATGCCTGATACATGGGAAACGCTCAATTGAATGTTAGTTCCTCTTTATTTCTCTCTTCTACCCTCGAGGATTTCTTCCTGAGGGACAATGGCATACATGTTGGCTCCCAGGGAATTCCCCTGTCCCACATTCAGGGCTAGAGGTGGGCAGTTGTAATTGCAGCTGGGGTCACCGGCCTCTTTCCCTACGGGCCCACTTAGGAATCAGAGGAGAGCTATGGGCTCTTTTATGAGAAAAATACCCACGCAACGTTTTTGTTGTTGTTGTTGTTGTTTTTTACCCACACAATTTTGTACATAGTTTCAGAAGGATCAGACCAAATCCCTGCTTTTGGAACATATGCACTTTAAAAAAGAGAGAGAAAGAAGGAACAAGTAAGAGAGTAAGAGATAAAGTCTATCAAGGTGGTGGGGGAAAGGCTAAGGTAGAAAACAAAGCATGGAAAGTGGGAAGAGACACGGGGCGGGGGGGGCATGCAGTTTTCAGTGTGGCGGTCAGGGACAGCCCCACAGGGAAACTAGTCTCTGTCTCGGGCTTGGTGAGGCACTTCACTTGGACAAGTGGGGGAAGGACATTTCAGGCAGAGGAAGAGCAAGTGCCTATGCCCTGAGTTGGGAGGGAGCCGGGAGCACATCTAGGGCTGAGGGAGTGAGGAGCCAGAGGCAAGTGACCACCACCAGCACCCCCCACCCCTGGCAAGGGGCTGGGTCACGTAGGGCCTTGCACAAAAGCCTGACTCCCTGGAAGGAGCTCAGATCTGTACCCACTGGGGAAGGGTGTTGCTGAAGGGCAGGAGCAGGGAATTGACGAATTACACTTCTTGCTCCCCGGCAGTATCCTGGGAGACCCTGAAGGCCCTTGAAAGGACCCACCAAGGTGTTAACCCAGGACAAGATGGCACATCAGTCAGGAAAGGCTGGCCATGCCACGATGTGGAATACCCAAACAATTCTGGTGCCTTGAAACTTCAACTCGTTTCCTTCTCATTGCATGTCTGTCACAGGTGGAGCAGTGTATTCTTGGAGCATGGAAGAGTGTGGCCTTCTGCCTGCAAGTGACACACGTATTTCTGCTCGTGTGTCCGTGGTCAGAACCAGCCACAGACCACACCTGAGTTCAATGGGGCAGGAATGCACGTCACCCCACAGAAAAGGCGTGGAAAATCCGTGACCACGGGCAGCCTACCCTGCCTGGGAGGCCATGCAGAGGGTCATGCTGTAGCTTAGTCACTTTGACTGGATTGTGAATAGACTGGGAAATGTGAGCATTTCCAAGGACAAGGGCAGACACAGGGGAATGAGTTAGGAGGCTGTTCCAACAGCCCAGGCAAGGGAGATGGACGAGAACTATGTCTCTGCACATACCAGGATGCTCAGGGCCTTCCAGGGGTGGGTCCTCAGGTGAGCAGGCCCACAAGTTTGACTTTGTCAGTGCTCACAGAGATGATCAGAGGGCTGCCACACAGTAACCAAACTGATAAGAAATTGATGTATAAATCTGAATACTAAGTTATTAATCTGTGGGTATGGGTGAGGAGACATACCTTCCCTGGTGTTCACAAAAGTCCTCTTAGTTCGGGAGTTAGGCAGGCCTGCATTCAAATCCTCATTCTGTGATATCTTAACTACTTGATATGGAAAAGTTCCTTAGCCTGCAAGCCTTAGTCTCCCCATCTTCAAATCAGCCCACCACTTCAGATACATTTGCAGGGCAGAATAACTGAATTACTGTGTGTCACATGCGTAGCCTAGAGTCTGGGTCACGGCAGCTGTTCAGGAGAGGGGAGAGACCATTATTACTGAAATCTTTATTAACAATTAGCAGATGATGATCAGCCTGGATACAGAGCCAATAAAGAGGTATTTCCTATAAACCACAGGAAGATGATGTTCACACAGATTACCTGTGTAGTGGCCAAATTTTGTCCCTCTTGGCCCATCTCCCTGATGTTATAGAGCTTTTTCTTCCAGGTATGGTACGGTTTCTCAGACGTCAGCTTTCCCAAGACCTTCGAGTCTTCCTGTCCTGTGTTTTCATCAGACCATTTCAATTGCCTTTGGGTTTTTCCACATTAACTCAGCCACACACATTTGTCGGTCCCGAGGGTGCCATCCGCAGATGGTGGATACGATCTTCCTTTGGACCCACACTAAGGGTCAGCCTGGAAATATCAAGGGTGTCTTAAGATTACCCCATGTGGTAACCTCATGTGGGGATCACACCCTCTCCAAACACAGAAATGTGACCAAAATGAGGATGACAATGCTTGCAAAAGACTGAGGCTCAAAGACTGTCATACATTCAATTATTTACTGTGAGCATATTGTTAGTGAAAGTTTAAAAAGGGGATTGGTCTCTTTGTTGCTTTCACATCAAACTTATTAAGTATAACTCTGACCGATAGCCAGTAGTGGATTGGTTTGCCTGGAAGTATGGTTTTGGAATATGGAGGACAGCCTTATGCGGCCCGTCTAATTTGCAATGAGGCCCACTAAATTTTTCACAAGAATAATAGATTCTGACAAGTGGTGTGCTTGTAATGCTTAACAACCAGCTCTTAGCAGAACTGGGGGAACCCTGATTTGTTGTAGTAGAAATTTCTATAGTGTAAATATTCCCACCACGCCTATTTCAAGCCTCTAACGTGACATTGGCCAGCCCACAAAATTCCTGCAAATTTCACAATTGGATCTCACAAGCCAGGAAGAGTTGGCTCAAGCACACTGATTGTGGCTGAGGGGTGAGATAATCCCAGGTTCCATTGTTAGCTCTCTTACTTACTACCTATGTAACTTCGGCCAAGTTACTCAACGTCTTTGAGCCTGGCTCAGGTGGCATCAGCGATGCTGGTTTCCTCCCCCTGGTTGCCCAAATGGGAAGGTAACTTTGTATCAGTGCTCCCTTGCTGTGTCTCCTGGATGGAGGTGAGGACAGGAGACAGGCAGGAATGTTTTGACAACTGTGCACACAGCTGCTTTATCTTTTTTCCAGGAGCATTTCCAAGAAGAGACTGAGCTTTTTTAAAAATGTTGGAAGATAGGGGAAGATGGATGGGTGGAAAGTGAAGAACCAACAATCTGCAAGGAACTCAGTGTGGGGAAAATACACAAGGGGGATTTGAGGAGTAGATGGTTGAGTTCCCATAATATTAGTTTCAGAGAAGAGGTGAGAGTCAAAAGAGGGAGATGTTGACCTTGATGTGCAGGTAGACAAATAGCCAGTTGAGCATGTTTCTTGGCTTGGGGAATCTCTAGGGGTATCACACCATACAAATTAGATGAGTATGTAATGTCAGAACATGGCTGCGGCCACACTGAAGTCTCTTAACCTCAGGTTTGGCTTACTTACCTGTAAAATGGGGATAGCAGCCCAGCAAAGAAAGGATGGCATAACTAGGGCAATAGCTAACAATCAGGTGTGAGGAAGGACAGAGTGGATTCGAATGCCAAATGTCACACAGTGTCGGGAGAGACAAGTCATCTGCATGGTGCAGGAATTAGTTGAGGACTTCAAAGAGAGCTCTCCATTGGGGCTGGGAGAGTCAGGAGTAAAGGGGAGGCGTGGGAGTTAGGGGAGCAAGGAGATTACCCTCGAGAAGTTTGGAGGAGAAGAGACAAAGGAAGGTGGGATCTCACTGGCAGAAGGTGCAGGGGTTCAGGGAAGATCTAGTCTTTGTAAGACTGGAGGAACTTGACCAACCTGACCATGGTAATATGCTGATGGGAGGGAACCAGGAGAGAGAGGGCTGGGAGCCTGCACAGCTGACTCTTCCTACACCAGCTCTACCCTGTGCTCAGTGCCCCCATCCAACCCCTCTTCTAAGTGTTTTTCCAACATGTGATTTAGTGGTGGAACTAAGCGCTTGTGGCAGAAAGGTGGGGGATAGCAGCTGGTGACAGAGCTGGGCATGCACATACCACCCCACAGAACAAGGTCCTCTTATGGACCTCATCCACTCTCACTCGGGAAGTCTTGTGGCCATCTCTAGATACCCCTGGGGGTTCTCAGAGTACTCCTTGAACCCACATGCTGTGTTCTCCCTGTGAGATACTGTAGTGTCTGCTTTCTTCTTCAGGTTCCCTTTCCACTGATGTGTTGGGGCTCCTACTTGCTGGCCTTTTGGTGCAGCCCTGCCTTGGTCGTGGCCCTACTTTGGGCTTGTCATATCTCAGCTCCCCTACCTCATCCTGGTGGCTGTATTCTGATCCCTCCCACTGCATTGTATCTTTCCTTCAGATTCTTCATCTGCCCCGTGCCCTCTGATTTTAGAGTCGCATCCTTCCCCAGACACCATGTTACTATGCTTCTCGTGAAATGGGAAATCCACACTCACATTTTTTGTTTCGTTTGCCAACTGGCAACAGTTCGGCTGAGGGTGACCTTTGGATATTGCACTGACACCACCAAACTGGGCCTTCCCTGATGACTACCCCTCCTCAGTAAGAGGTAACTGCAGATTGCCCCTCACGCTCTGTTCCGTTGGTTATAAGGTATGGCCATTACATTTCTGGAAATCTTAAACCCTGGGTCCAGGGATCAGAACCTGAGGGCCCCTCTGCCAAGCTTTTCTAATGGGGAGTGACCCCCCAGGAGGCTCCAGCTTCATGTCTTCCCAGCTGGTGGGGCTGGGCACCAGTGGGCTCAGGGCACCAGCTGCAACCCCGCCTCCTGGTCTGCACCAGGAAAAGTGAGCAAGCCGTGAAGGTCACTGCCCAGAACTTGTCACGGCTGAACGTGAAGTGTTTAACAATTTCCAGTCTGATCTTTGGGATACAGAAAGTGATCGAGCTATAGTGGGAGCAAATCATAAATGCTCCCAGGCCTGTCTGAGAATCTCACTGAGGGCCACAAGGCCCCTTCCAAGGCCGGTTCCCCTGGGCTTGGGTCTTGATCAGGATAATGCATTGACTTTTGAGTTGACCTCAGGCATGACAGAAATCTTCCAAGTGGGCCACAGCAGTGAGGGAAAACCTTGCCCTCCTTGCCTCTGCAATGCAATACACTGCAGGCATTTGAAGATTAATCACTTGACAGAGGGAAAGCGATCTCCGTTAATTCTATTGCAGTCACCTCTTTCTTTGTTGCTTGAATGTTACTCTCCTGAAGAAAGTGGACTAAAATGCAAATTTGGTTTGTAGCTCTAAAATCAAGGGCTTCGCTCAGATACCCGTGGCTACTACCCTTCCTGTCCACTCAGCAAAAGATTCAAATCCTTCGTACCCAGGCTGCCTCAACTTTCTTTCCTCTCTCCTCACCCGGCCTCTTCTAAGGCCATGTCTGGGGGGCCCATTAGTACAGCGGTTACTTTCAGGACCACTGGAGTCTGACTCTGAGTTTGAATCCTGACTCTACTTCTTGACAGATGCATGATTTTTGAAAAATATCTTCAGTTACTTCTTCTAAAAAATGAAATTAGAGCACTGTACTAGTTTGCCAGGGCTGCTGTGATAAAATACCACAGACTGGGTGGCTAAAAAACAGACCTTTATTTCTTCACCGTTCTAGAGGCTGAAAGTCTAGGATCAAGGTGGAGACAGGGTTGGTTTCTCTGGAAGCCTCTCTCCTTGGCTTGTAGATGGCCGCCTTCTCCCTGTGTCCTCACATGGCCTTTCCTCTGTGTGAGTGCATACCTGGTATCTCTGTGTGTCCAAATCCCCTTTTCTTATAAGAACACAAATTGGATTAGATTAGGGCCTCCTCTAATGATGTCATTTAACTTAATCACCTCTTTAAAGGCCTTTTCTCCAAATACAGTCACATTCTGAGTTCCTGGGGATTAGAGCTTCAACATATGAATCTTTTTGTGGGAAGAATGACACAGTTCAACCTGCAATAAATATCTACATCGCAAGGTTTTTCTAAATAAGATAAGGCATGTACATGCTCGGCGAATCATGCTGTGTTCTCTGGGACAGTCAGCTACTCTTTAGGGAACACATCTGTCTGGTGTTCTCCCTCCCCTGCCCCGGTTGAGCCCCCAGAATTAGCTGGATGCCCTGAAGCACCTTCTGCTGACAGTCCTTTAAGGACGAGATGCACTTACGGTCCTGTGGATGTGTGAGGCCACAGATTTTGTCCAGGGAAATGATGCAAAGGTGGCAAATCATGGGACATTTGATCCATTGACCAAGCATAACAAATGTGCCAATGTCATAGATGGGGTCCAGACAAGTTTCCTGGAGGTGAGTTGATAACAAATATATCTAATGACTTGTACCATTGGCTCTTGAGCCCCTGGAGGGCAAGTGTTACCCTCTGTTGAGCGTCCAGTGAGAAACCCAACTCCCAAATGAGATCCTAAAGTGGGTCTTGTTTTTCTGGTCTCTCTAGGATGTACTCAGCCCTTCAGCAGCACAAACTCTGGACCCCCCAAAAATGTGTCTAGAGCTTTGAATAGAACAGGGAGTTCTTTGGTGAATGTGATGAATTAGAAAGTAGCCACCTCTGGGCATTCCCCCAGCCCCATCGAGTCATCTCTGTCGATGCTGCTGGCAGAGAGAGTGGGGCAGGCTCAGCATGGCATGATGTCCACACTCATGTTTCTTCACTCTGCTCTGGCTCTGGAGAGAAGAGACTCCAGGCAAATGCACTCTTTCTGGTCTTGGGCAGGGCCTCTGCCCTGGGCACCCTGCACACGGGCCAGGTGTCAGGAATTTCCTCTTTCCCTTTTCCCCCTAACCTGGAGCATTTGCACAATGCCAAGGATGTGGCTTGGCATTCAAGGCCTTCAGGGACCAACAGCTTGGTGTTAGAACAGACACCTGCCATTAAAGAAGGCTGATGGCTTTTATCACACATGACCTCAGGAAAGGTGCTATCTGATGGGCCTCTGGAGAGCTAAGCTGACCAAGGGACAAGGTGCAGAAAGAACGGAGAGCTGGGACCAATGTGATCAGGTACACAGAGAGCTATAATCTGAGCCTAACTGTACTGTCAGTGGTCCTCAGGGTAATCTTGGGCAAGGAACCCAAGCCCCTATACTTCTGCGTCTTGTTGAATGAGTGTTGAAGAGGATGGTCTGTGAAGCTTCCTGTGGATACACTGTTTGGTGATCTACAACATACCCAGTAAGGAACAGATAGGCAGAGAGATAAGAGTGGGGCTGGGCATCCGCTAGCCAGCAGCCCCACAGCCAAGTGCTCAGATCTGTCTTCCATGTGACTATGTCCCAAACCCTCCTTATAATTAGCATTAATGTCTTATGATGATTGGGGAACATTCGTGCTGGAGTCTAGAGAGCAATTCCGGAAATGTTAACCAAGAACCAAGGCAGTGGTTCAGCTCCAAGGGAAGCAGTTTCTGTAACACTTCTGGGAGGGCGAGGCAGGAACAGAACACCAGCCCTCAAAACCACAGGAACAGATCTAGAAATGTCCTAGGTAACCCAGAGATAGAATAATGAAGAACAACTGTACTTGGCTTGGCTATGTGCTATTGGTGAACATGAATTCCTGTTTATTTGTATTTGGTATGGGGTGAATGTCACAACACACAGAATATCGAGATCAGCACGGTGAAGGCTGAGGGGCTGTCCGAGAACTTGGCACTCATGTTTTTTTGTTTTGTTTTGTTTTGTTTTTGTTTTTGTTTTATTTTTTTTTAGTTTTATTTATTATTTTTTTAATGATTTTTTATTATATTATGTTATTCACCATTCAGTACATCCCCGGTTTCCGATGTAAGGCTCGATGATTCATTAGTTGCGTATAACACCCAGTTTTTGTTTTAGAACCAAGGAAGTAATACATTTTGATTTCTTAGAAGGAACAAAAAAATTAAGTCTTCTTCCCATTCAGCTTCTGTAGAACTCCCATCTGATTATTAAAGGTCAGCGGTACCACCAACATTATTAACATCGAGGAATGAGTTCACCAGGAGAGGGCTGATGTCACAAAGATGTTTAAGAGGAAATTTCTGTTGATGCTCCAGGATTGGTAATAAGCCTGGCACAGACTACCAAGATGATGGCACATTCCCTGCCCTCTGGAAACCCACAGCCTAAATCACGTGACTCCCAAGAGGACCCGTTCCCCTCCTTTCCCACCCCACCACCAGACAACACAAACTCAGGAGGCTCTGAAAGGTTAGCATGACCACTGTGACATAGTCACGGAGCACACATGGCCTCAGCGGGTGCTGGTGGAAATACCCTGTGTGTACAAAGGGCAGAGAGGACACACCAAGTACTGTGTTCAGAACTTTCCAGAAAGGTGAGAGGAAACTTGTTAGGTGTTCTCAAGATTGGCTTCTATGGGGGAATTGGGATGGTTTCTGCCCTGTTTGTTGTCAATTGTGGTTGCTGTCATTACAAAAGCAATACATGCTTATTGTAACAGTTAACGCTCTGGAGGGTTTTCTATGCTCATGCCAACATAATGGTTTTTATTATTGTGCTCTATCATTCTGCAAGCCGTAAATTGAGCGTCTGTGAGATGTTGGAAGGGAGTATGTGAGTGAGGGGGGTGAGGAAGGCAAATGCAGGGAAAGTGTAAAATGACAGGGGACTTTGACTCTCCCCTGGGGCTTGGAGGGGAGTGGGACCATAAGCAGGGCCCCAGGGAAAGACAAATTGAAGGCTGCAGGGCTGGGGCAGTTGAATGAGTCTCTTGATGAGCAGGTTCCTGGACCTTTGAACTGAGAGAGGCTGACGAGGTAACTTTGACTTCAGCCTGGAAGAATGACTTCAGCCTGGAAGAATGCTGTAGGGCGATTGTGCTCCAGTGAGAGGGTAGAGAACCTGGTAAGGAGACAGGTGCTGAAGGAACAATATTCAGGACTCCAATTGAATTTAGTTGCATTTAGTTCTTTAATCTGGAGAGGAAGGAAAAACAAAAGAGGCTTCAGATGGACGGAGTGGAGAAAATGAGTGAGGGCATCGAGGGGTGATGGGGAGTCTTGCTTGAGAGGGGATCGTATGGTAATACTTGCCTAATAATTGGTTTCTTGTGGGTGGATTTGGAGAGATCCAGTAACTCTTTGTTGTGTTGGGTTTGATTGAGTTACAGAAATCCAATAGGCAGCATTATAAATAAAACTGCTCTACTGCAATTGAAGTATCACTTGGAATCAGACACATTCACTTGCCTGCTGAGGAGAAATGCAGGGGATGACGAGCAGACGATGGTGAGCAGAAAAGGCATTCCCGAAGCATGAGCAACAGTGCTTCTGAGTCAGGACAGAGACCAGACGAGGACGGGCCTCCCAAGTCAAGGTCTCAGAGAACTTTGAGCAGAGTGGTGGGTTGGAGAAAGCAACAAGGATTGGATGAGACTGAGAGAGACAAGAATGAATAAGAAAGGCAACCACTGAAAGAGACAGTATATCTCAGGGCCCTTGGTCAGGGTGGCCGTAGGCAGGGGATGGAGAAGCTAATTTCAAAAACCTCAGTTCAGAGGCAAGCTGATGAAAAGCCAATAGAGACCCCAGTGCTTTGCCAGAGGAGAATAGTGGTGGAACCTGGGGCAGTGAGCAACCCGCTGGGCTTCAGCACTGGTCATCCCTTCTGTGGGCTCCTCTGAGAGCACAGGCTGCTGATGACAGGGCCACCAACCCTGGCCACACATGTGTGTGCAACAAGGATCCCCGCAAGTTCTCGATTCCTTAAAACAGAACATGTGCCGCCCGGCCCGCAGCAGATGCAGTGAGTCACCACAGTGGCCCCAGTCCTCGGCTCCCTTGGTAAGGCGCGTAAGCCTCTGCTTCACTCTTGAGCCAGGGGTCCCCAGCAGTTCTGGACTGGGTTTTGAAAAGTGAAAGTAGACCTCAAAAGTTGTCAGCTTAGGGAACAGCTGTGACCTCAAAATCCAGTTTCTTATTGTGTGTTTCTTTCTCCCTCCTCCTTTAGACCGCGATGTGTGTGGGCGTCTCCTAGGCTGGCAGCCCCGCCATGCCCGTTGCTAGATGTCCAAGGTTTTGACTGTGTGGGTTTGTGTCTTTCTGGCAGGTGTCTCCTCTGCGACTTCCCTGATGTCCCTGGCTTGGGTGCTAGCCTCCTATCACAAGCTGCTGCGGGACTCCAGGGACGACAAGAAGAGTATGAGCTACAGAGGGGCCCTCATCCACGTCTTCTGGCGCCTCTTCACCATCTCATCCAGAGTTATCTCTTTTGCCCTCTTTGCTTCCATATTCCAGCTCTACTTCGGGATCTTCGTGGTGGTTCACTGGTGTGCCATGGCCTTCTGGATCATCCATGGCGGAACAGACTTCTGCATGTCCAAGTGGGAGGAGATCCTCTTCAACATGGTGGTAGGGATTGTGTACATTTTCTGCTGGTTTAACGTCAAGGAAGGGCGGACTCGATATCGAATGTTTGCATATTATACGATAGTCTTGACAGAGAATGCTACCTTGACGTTCCTTTGGTATTTTTACAGAAACCCGGAGACCACTGACTCCTATGCAGTGCCAGCACTGTGTTGTGTCTTTATTAGCTTTGTGGCTGGGATTGCGTCGATGCTCTTATACTACGGTGTGCTGCATCCCATGGGGCCACGAGCTAAGATTTTTGCCAGCTCCTGTTGTGCCGAGCTGCTCTGGGGCATCCCTTTGCCCCCCGATGTTGAGCCCATGGCGCCTCAGACCCCTGGGTACCGGGGGACCCAGGTCACGCCTACCAGAGCCGTAACGGAACAACAGGAGGATCTCACGGCTGACACTTGCTTGCCTGTTTTCCAAGTGAGACCCATGGGTCCCGCTATCCCGCCGGGGCGTCCTTACCCAGAAGGGCCCCTCATTAAGATTGACATGCCAAGAAAGAGATACCCAGCTTGGGATGCTCATTTTGTAGACAGGAGGTTGAGAAGGACTATTAACATTCTGCAGTATGTCACCCCCACCGCAGTAGGCATTCGGTATCGAGACGGACCGCTCCTTTATGAGTTGCTACAGTATGAGTCTTCACTCTAAGAGCATCTTGACCCAAGCTGAGAAGGGGACCTTAAGTTTGGTTTGCGGTAAATACCGCTCACAAGAAATATAACCCTCCCTTTCCCCAATACACAAAACCACTACCACCACCACCACCACCATCACCACCACCAATGCTACAAAAAAAAAAAAGAAATGAATAAGTCACAACCCCTTCAGATAAGCTTTCTTTCCAGTCGCTGTATGTATACAAAGATATTCTCTATGTTTTGTAAGTAAAAACAAAAAGAAAACTTTTCTTTTGTTTTTTACACATAAGAAACAGTATTGAAAAAAATCCCACACTATGGTTCATAGGGTGGAGAAGGAGGAGTAGTCTCCACTCCAAAAGAAAAAAAAAAGTTTTATATCTTACACCAAGTGTAGATCATTTACGGGATTGGTGCTGATTGAAAGAACAAAACAAAACAAAACAAAACAAACACAAACAAACAAAACCTTCAACTGCCTTATGCCCTTAGGTGCTGAGTTTCATTAAGTACTGTCATGTTTCCTCATGCAAAACTCTCTGGTGACTTTTGCACCAGGAGAAGGAAAATTAAACAATCAAACAAAACAAATCTAGAAACAAAATGAAAACCAATCAACAAAAAAACCGCAAAGCAATCATTCTTCCTATCTGATTATTTTTATCGAACAAACCAAATTTACCAAAAGCAAACGCATAGAAAACCCTCCTCCTTTTTGGGTTTCTCTCCCATCCCCTGTCCTTGCCCCTAACTTATCAGCGCCTTCTAGGAGCCAAAAGGCTGGGTGTTTGAAACTCAGATGGCTGGAAAAGGTACTTGAAGGCTGACTATGTGCCATTTTAGCATTTACCTGCTAAGAACCGCATTTGTTTCCTGGGGTAAAGCAAACAGAACAGAACAAAAAGCCACCCCAATAATTCTATAAGAACAGGAAATTCTAACGCAAATTAAAGGAGATTTCCATTTATCTAATTAAAGAACATCAGTAATAATAAAACTCAGCATAGTAGCAAAAAGAATGACATCAATTTAAAGGCACAATACTTAAATCAGTGACCGGCAAAAATGATTTGTTCTGTCATTTTAAGGCCGTGAAAAGTATACATTTATCACATGTGATATTGTGTAAGGCCTCTTCTGTTTCCATTTGGTGGGAAGCCTTAAATTGATCTGGAAAGAATTCTTCATTTTTCATTTGTGCTTTTTAAAAATACTAACAAAAGAGGAAAATTAGAATATAAAAAAAAGTCAAATTGTAATAACTGACCCATTTCAAAGACTGTTTGGTGCTTCTGTCTTTCACCATTGTGGTTGGCTGAAAGTCATTCAGCTCACTTGGTGCATCTGGGTCGAGTGGGAAATTTTGTGTGTGTAGTGAGTGTGTGTGTGTGTGTGCGTATGTGTGTGTGTGTGTGCGCCCATAGCACACGTATATATGTGTGTATGTGTCTGCTGCAAGGTCTTGCCAGAAATGTAGACAACGGATATAAGACAGACTCTGGGTATGGCTGAGGTGGAGTATAAGGGTGCTGGGGAGCGGGCAGCAGGGAGGAGGGGATGGTGCTTGACTATCAGCCCCTGTCTGGATGGCAAGACTCATACCAGCAGCATACTCTGGGTCTTCAAGGCCACGTCATTTGGGTGAAGATTTGATTCAATTATTTATTTTCTCATTGTACCAAGTCGAATTTCTGGAGGTATTGCAAGTATGTTCAACCATTTTTAAATGTTATTTTTCAAAGTATTGCTCCTGTAAAGAATATTCTGTTCTAGGGCATCTTTTCAATCCCATTGTATCTCTACTTGGGCACAAAAAAAAAAAAAAAAAAGGAAAAGAAAAAAAATCACAAAAAGAAAAAAATCTCCACAAAAAGATATATATATATATATAAATATATATATATAAGTGTGTGTGTGTATATATATATGTATATATATATATACACACACACACAATATTTTTCAGTAAATACTGTTTGTCTTTGTTGTGTGGAGCTGCGATTTTTTTTTTTAATTCCAGATATAACTGTTTAGGGTGCAAAACCTCACATTGAACTATTCTCAAGAGAAGTTCAAACACTGAGGATTTTTTTTTATGTTTGTGGGGTTTTTTTAAAAAATTATTATTCAAAGAGGCTTCTCTTTCCCACCCTCTTTATTGTTTATCTAAACCTGTTAAAAAAAAAGAAAAAAGAAAAAAAGAACAAGTTTTCAATTTCATTTCAGTTGTGAACTGGAAGCTCCTTCTTCTTCTTCTGTTTTTTTTTTTGTTCAGATCCCTTTGATTTCCTTTATTATTACTCAACTTTGCAGTGCCGTCCTGTCCCCCTCCCTGACTCGGTTGTCCCCTCAGGTCCTCCCTGGTGGAAAGGAGGAAGGGAGGAGAGGTGCAGAGAGCCTGTGGCCCTCATGCCCACCCATCTAGGAAGCGCAGAGCACACCTCGGCTTTGGCAAGACCAGCCATGCGGGACTGTCTCCGCCCAGCCACGGGACAGGCCCATGGGCCACTCAACGGTTAATTAGGAATTCTGATCCAGTCGGCGGTGCTTTTCCTTTTCATTCTGCTTCCCTATCTAGGGCTTAGCTTGCTGCTTACTCTGCTGAGGCTAGAGGCGGTGAGGCCATTTGAGAGAGGCCATCCCATCCTGGCTTGCCGGAGTCCCAACTCTTGTCTGCCTCAGCTCTGGGGCTCGGGTGCCTAGAGCCCTCTAGACGTCCATTACCAGAGCAATCCTCAACACTGTCCTCCATGCATCCCTTTGGGACCTCTGCCACTTTGGCTTGTGTGCCTGTCCTTGGATTTATTTCCTTTCTCTTTCTGTTTCATCGTGACATAGCCACAGGCTTTCCTTGGCCGCTCGTATTCTACTACTCCACATTCAGCATGTGCGTGTGCACGTGTGTGTTCCTGTGTGTGTTTATGTTTACACGCAACTAAGAAAATCACAGAAGTTCATGGACCTGAAGCGCCCAAAGTTGGGGTGACAACTTCCAACTCAGGGAGGGCCCTCTGGGGCCTTAGCCACTGGAAACAAATGAGAAGATCACAGGATATTTCAGAAATCTTTCTTTTGACCTCTGCTGGACTGGGCTTTGCAAGACTCAGGCAGGAGGGCACACTGATCCCGTGAAACGTTGCTCCCCACCCCTCCATCATGCCCGTTACTTTCCTAAGGATGAAAATGAAAATATGCATTATGAATAGCAGCAGGGAACTCTGGTTTTGCATAGGGTCAGAAGAAGGAAGATAAGTCTGAAAAGAAGGAGAAAACATGGGAGGGAGGCAGGGACACATAAAAAGAATGACCAGAGGAGACTTTTCATCAGCCTGCTTGGTACCATCAGCCTATAGCAGGTCCTTGCATTTCCAATCACCTAGAGACCCCCTGTCCACTAGTCCCAACCAGCTGCTCCCCTGTGGTCTTCTCTCCCCCTCCACTGTGCTTCCCCTAACCTCGCACAGCAGCTAGCACTTTCCACCCACTCTCCTGGGAGGTCTGTCTCCTTACCTGTAAGACTTTGGTTCTGAAAACCCAGACCCTTCAGGCTGCTCGGCGGCAAGGTCACTGTTTGCACTCAGTGAGCAGTGGTGGCCTCATCCCACAGTGAGAATCTGCTTTTAGTCTGCCATTTGCCTGAGCGCCTGGCCAACCCCTTATGGACGATGAGGCGCCAGGACAGGCTGCCCCAGCTGCCCCCCACCCCCACCCCTGGGGGGAGTGTTAGATGAAAACTAAACTCTCTATATTTAGTTCTGGTAGGAGATGAGCATGTTGTACCAGGAGCTGTAGAATAAAATAGAGAGCTAGTCCCTTTTCTTTATTTATTGCCACCTGCCCCCATCAAATAAGCCCACAACCCCCCATAGAGACTTTGGCTCTTCTTTTCATTCTCAGATATGTGATCCTATCTCCAAAATCTGGCTGATTTTGTTAGAATCATTTCTGCAGGTCCTGTTTCTCCATTGCTCAGTGGCTGTGCTTCTCTCTGGGCCTCTGCATGAAAGGAAACCTCATTATCCTTAGATACCATCAAAGCGACATTCCCTGAGTTGGCTGTCACAAGCCCTGGACATCCTAAATGGGAATGTCATGTCTCTCAAGGCCATGATGAAGGGATCTAAGTAAGGTTTAAATTCACCAGATGAGCCCCCACTGGCCTCACTCGCCCTCAGAGTTTCTCCTATCTCAAACACACTTCTCCAGTTTATCTCCAAAAGCTTCACCTTGCTCTGCAGGGTCAGACTCATCCAAACAAGTTGGGAACCAAGGGTGCTATGGGGAACAGACCCCATAGCTCTTGACGTCACGTGCTGCCAACATGTCCCTTTCCAGTGGAGGAAGACAACACTTCCTTATGGTCCCAGGGGCTCTCCCACTCCTCTACCTCCCCAGGCACAAATTCAGCCAATACTCTACAGCCCTGGTGGCCTAACTTGCCATCACCTCAATAGCCACGGCCCCTCTGAGTTCCAGAGTGGTTTAAAAGAATACAAACACCTGTCTGGACCATGGTCATGAGGATGATACTATCGGCCTTGTGGCATCTCATGGCATTGGCAACAGGCCCTGTCCCAATAAAAGCCTTATTCTTAGAAAAAATTAGAAAACACCAAATGACATCATCTTCTCAGTTCTCCCTCTACTTTTACTCCCTCCCACACAGTCATAGAGGCAGAAGCGAGGTTTCTGATGCTGATCTCGTTTGGAGAACCTCTTAAATGGACAGTGCCCCACTCCTTTGTATACACCGAAACTTCCCTCACTGGGGACGGAGGGTTCTCTAATGAGCCTCAAGCCCTGATGCCCCTAGAAGGAGCAACATTTTCTCCTCTACCTAGGAACAGGTGTAAGGAGAGGACAGCAATGTGCAGGCTTCGAGCCTTTGGTCTGAAGAAAAAGATGCCAGACTCCAAAGGACAACGGGGCCCCAGCATATTCTACCTACAGCGTCCACACCCTCTGGCTCCTGGCTTCTCAAATGAGGTGCACTGGGTCACCTAACACTTGTTTAGCACGCAAGATGGCATTTTCTTTTCCAAGGAAAGAAGCTCCTTAATCGAAGTGAGCCTTTTCAGGCTTCTTATGTATGATGACAACACCTTCACGGGGTGGCCTTCATGAGGATGCACTCCTTGTGGACACTCATTTGATTGTCTTATTGAAAAGCTAAAATCTGTTATTTCTTTGCCAAACTGAAAAATGTTAAAATAACACTATCTGATTTGCTTGGAGGAAGGTGGATTTAAATTTGGAGAGTGAAGAGAGCTCATTGCAATTAATTTCACCTAGATTCAAGGGATGTTCCCAGTGTAACCTCAGAAAACTGCCAGGAAGGTCTTGAAGAGCTCAGAGGAGACCTGGAAAGACCCTGCATGATGAAAGAGAAGAGAGCACAGACCTAGACTCACCCCAGTGGCCAGATCAGCCTAATAGGTAGCAGTTCTGTTCATTTCATTCTCAAACATTTATTGACCACTGCAGTCTGTCAGGTAACCCTCCTTATGAAGCACACACGAATATCTTGTAGGAAGTGAATTTAAGTCAACATCAGCTCCTCTGATTAAAGTCCAGGTGTGAATGGGGTGAATAAAATGGGAAAATTCTTCAAGGTTAAAGTCTGTGTCATTATCTCTTCATCCAAAACTGGCCACAGAGGCAACATTCCATTCTCATCCGCAGGTCAACCGTCTGGACGTGGAAATTGCAGTGGTTAGCCTATTACAGGCTATAAAACCATCAGTTTGTAAGAGGGCTGCCCCCAGAGCATCCTAAATCAACGTGTGCCTGTCCCAATTGCAAATCTTGTAGGAAGGCAACTCTGCCCTCTCGGAGATTTTTTTTTAAGCCCTTCACTGGGGAAAAAGATGTATTCCTGCAATGACAACACAAGCCTCTTTCTCATCCATCCTTAGCTATTTTAAAGATTTCATTTCTTGCTTAAACCACTGCATCTTGTGCTACTGGCCAAATATCAAAAGACAAGGGCACTGCCTTGATCTGCCTGCAGCTTTATTTCTTTGCCTGCCTGGTTCTGTCTGCCTTACTTGACTCTCCTGGGCACCATCTGCTTCTTCTCTGCCTCCTGGAAAGGAGCTGTGCCTTGTTGCTTCCCGTACCTTTCCTTGCAGTGGCTGGCAGGATATGGCTGATATGTACTGGAGCCAAAGGTCGGGAGTGCTATTAATGGCAGCCCCTGAGGGCAGCAGACGGACAACTGTAGGAGATCCCCCTGCACACGGCCAACACCTTGTGTCAAGGGCTAAAAATAGACCAAATTGGAAATGAGCAGGCAGGACCTAAGGGGCACCTGCTCCAGCCTGCCTCATCCCATGCAGAACAATATGCAAGCCCAGGTAGAAGATGCCTGCCCCTGCCAATCCTTAACATGAATCACAAGACCCCACAATGCAAACTGAAGTCAGTCAGCTCACCCATGCTCATCCAGAAAGGACTACTCCTAAAATCCATCTTTAAAACAAGGAGGACAAAAAAATAATTTCCTTTGGGTATAGTGCCAATTGGTAACCCAGTGAACATTCTTCTAGAAGTAGCCTTCTGCCATATGTCATGGTGGATATAGACAACTGGTCACCTATTAAATGACTCCCTTGGTCTGTTTCTCTATTCCCAACATAGCCCTGGGGTCCTCAGACTACAGTGGGGTTAGGAAATTTGTTTTAGCTGTAGACCTCCTAGAAGCTTTTCTTTAGACCCAGAAAGATCAGGAAATATCACAGGCTGATTCAGGGTCCCCACTGTGATCATGGATAACTCACTTCACCTCTCGGTGCCTTGGTTTCTCCATCTGTAAAGTGGAGAGAGAGAAGGCCAACCTCTTCTTTCTCTCCTGCTCAGGGATGCTGTGAGGATTCAGTCATTATTGCCTGTAATGAAGGCATCATATAAGGAATAGTGGTGACCTCGTTACTTGGGAAATGGAACCACAGGATAGTATTTTCTCCAGGTGCAGTGGCACCTGGAAGCCCATAGGACGAGCAGTACAGCTGGACAGGGAGAAGTCTCACACACCTATAGTTCTTAGATACTTCACAGCACTGTGAACCCAGCACAATGGTACTCTGGTGTGATGACCAGGGGTCACCTAGCTCAAGCCAGCCACTTGTAATTCTAAACCAAATGTCCTGATATTAATTTTTCCTAATGTATCAGAGAATATATGGAGGGATCAATTTTAAAACTGATATTCATTGAGCTTTGGGCAGACAAGAGAATGGGTGCATGGGGAGCATTTGAATGCTTTTTAAAGTGGGTGAAAGCTCTTCAGGAACTATCCCTCACTTTTTTTCTTCCACACGATCTTTTTCAACTTTGAGGCTCGCATCATCAAATGAGCTCATCTTCTCTTTGCCTCTTTGCAGAGTAAAGAAACAAAACTCTGTTTTTTTAAAAAACATCCATCAGCCAAAACGTGGGTCCCAATGGTGGGTTTTAATCATACCCTGGTGTGCTTTGAGTGGAGCCTACAGGCAAAGATTCAGAGACAAACAGGGGTTGGGGAATATCACTATTGATTTTTATCCAAATCAGGGTATTTTTTTCCTCAACATTTGAATTGGAAATTTTAGTTGAGTTTATTTTTCTTTCCTTTTTTCTTTTTTTTTTTTCTTTTTACTATGGTTTGACTGTTATTAATTAAACTACCAAGATACCCTTTGAGCAAGAAAACAGACCCATGCTAAGAACCTCCATGTTCTTCTTAGGACTAAACTAGAGTGAGGGCAGGTGGGAGCAGTGGAGAATGACATTAGCACTCCAGGAGGACCAGCTGCAACACTGATTTTCTATTGGCTGTGAGAACCTTCTTGGAGAAGAAAATTCTAGAAGCTTTACCTGCTCTGGATCAGTCAACCTGGCTCTGGCTCTGGCCTTTTCTTTGGAGTTCAGGTGCATTTTGATGTAAGAATTCTATCAAAAAAAAATGCACATTCTGAGACTGTCCCAAAGGAACAAATATTTTACCCAGGCAGGTTCTAGTTGTTGATGAAAAGCCTCCTGCTCTTTGGCTGTGGATCCCTGACAAGAATTCCTTTCCCACCTGCTCTGACTCTGCTCTCCAAGACTAATATTATTGTTTTGACAGCACAAGGGACCAGACCATAGCTTGGAATTCAATAATGACTTCTGTTTGATTTTGTATCTGATCATTCTGTGGATAGGCCAAATCCTGTTGGGATTATTTGTTTCCACAAGGTATTTCTGATGGTTTCCTGAAGGAAGGAATAAATGAGACCTCAGATTGACTCCCTGTTCTCATCGGCACTCCTTTTTTGACTGGGATGGATGGCAAATGAATTGTATGGCATTTATGAATGAGAACTTTGAAGATGGACACGTGGAACCACAGAGAACAAAATGACTCAGTAGATGGGTAGGAAGAGCGGTAAAGAAGAGGAAGGCTTCCAGAAGTATGTGGAAAGAAAATATTTGCAACCATCTGATTGTTACTTCCTACACACTCTGGGGCGGAAATAGCAAAGCATATTCTTTTCAAACAGAGGAAATTGATTTTACTGAGTGACATATTTAAGCATTATTGTTTTACTAAAGGGTCAAAGAAAGCATCTCAAGAAAAGAAAGGCACGTTCTCATGAACAGATCATGTTGCTAGAAGTAGAAAATCCAGGACTCTATCCTTCTGCAGACCTATGTCAAGTCACTCTTGGGGCCAATTTCTCTTTCTGTAAAATGGGAAGAGTATTGCTTACTTACCTCACAGGGGTGTTGTGAGGATAAGGTCATTAATGTCTTGGTAAAGCACTTTGAGGATAAAAGTATTATGGTTATCAAGTTTGCTTCCTATTTAAAATCCTTTTAAACTTCCATTGAGCACCTACGGTATGCAAGGCATCCATGCTAGGTGCCATGGAGGAAGGGGAAGGTGATCCAGCTCCTCTCCTCTTTTTTGATTAATGGATATTTTTAAACTATTACAAGAGGACAGAATAACAGAGTCATCTCTATGTGAGTCAAGAAAGATGTTCTCTGTCTTTCCATCCAGAAAGGCTACTCTTCTTCCTTCCCAAATATTTGGGCAAGAAGGAAGGGCTTTAAATCCTTTGGCTTCCATCAAAGAATGCTATTCTGAGAAGCAAACAAATATTGGTTGATCTTCTCCCCTTAGGGTAAAATGAAGGCAAATTTCAGTGAGCGCATCCTGTGGCCAACAGACATGGTTCTATTATTTCGGTCATTCGTCCTGCTCAGCTTCAGTTTTCCCATAGCCTTCATCTTCTCTCTCCAGACCCAGAGAACAGTGTGCTTATACTGTGCTGGAACAATAACTGGGTATGCTTTGGTTGGTTTGTGTCCTTGGAGAGTCTGGTATACTGTTGTTTGCTGGAAAGTCTTGGCTTCCAAAGACAAGGGTCTTTACTAGAAAACAAATCAAAACGCGTGACTTGTCTTTAAAAAATTTTTTTCAGTGGTGGTGGGGAAAGAGATTTTCAACTGCTTAGCGATTGAAAGCCTTTTAAAATTTCTCATTTGTTTTTCCACGTGCAAAGATCTTCCCTTCCCAAACACACTCAAGGAACCAGATCTGGATTCTCAAAGATTCTAAAATATAGCACATCTCAAATTCTTCGTTGAGTGTTGTGCCCAGCGTTCTCTAGTTTCTACTGAAAGCCAAGTCACCTACTGAGCTAAGCAGGTTGGAATTCCAGTTCCAAGGCGAAGCTTCCTGGAAGCAACCCAGAGCTTAGCTTGAGGAATACTAGGTCTGTCTCCCTGGATCCCCAGAAATCTCCATGCCACAGAAAGAACATCCTCAGAGCTCAATGGGGGCTTCCTCTGTGTTTTAGAACCAGAGTGAAACTGCTTGTTATTTTGAAAATGACTATATGATGCTAATCTTCAGGGAAAGAAAGGATTCCTTTCTTTTCCTTTCAGAGGGCAGAAGGGACAAAGAGAAAGGGAAGGTTATTTGGCTTGAAAAGACATGGGACTCTGTGGCCCACAGTGGTCCCCTCCACCTTGGACTCAGGACTTGGGAAGCCCCATGTGAGTCTGTGTAGGAAGCCAACATAGTAAAGAGCCCTTTTTCTTCCAACCCAAGGAAAGGATGTCTTCAGTTTTGGTGCTGCCTGGCCCCAGATCATGCTGTGTTTCTCTGCCACTTCTCTGCTCTTCTCCAGCCTGCGCCCAAGACAGTCCCACCTCTGGTGTTCACACCAAAAGGCCTTCCTTCCTTAAGGCTAAACTTTATAGGCACACTGCTTCAGGCTGGGCTGGTTGTCCAAACTCAACCCCATTATCGTTTCCCCTCTCCCTAACCCCACTGTTGCTGCACACTTCCACCAAATATGTCATCAACCACATAGGACCTGTCCTTGCAACTCCTCTCTGAGCCATGGCCCTAGCCTCTCCACTAGTCTAGCCTGCCTGAGGTCAACGCTGGGCTGCATTTCTTCATTTAAATACATATAGATGCCTTTAAAAGGTGTGGCTCTTTTTTTTTTAAAGATTTTATTTATTTATTTGACAGAGACAGCCAGCGAGAGAGGGAACACAAGCAGGGGGAGCGGGAGAGGAAGAAGCAGGCTCATAGCGGAGGAGCCTGATGTGGGGCTCAATCCCATAACACCGGGATCACACCCTGAGCCGAAGGCAGACGCTTAACCTCTGTGCCACCCAGGCGCCCCTAAAAGGCTCTTTAAAAGACTCCTGAGGGAGACTTAGGAATGGAGCACAGGAGATAGGGGCTAACTGTGTTACCTCAGCTTTTGGGGACACTCACCGATAACTTTTGAGGCCAGTATGGGCCTCCAAGTGAAAATACCCTTTACGCACCCCCTGAGCTATCTAGGGCATTTAGCGTAACAGCATAACAAAAGCCTCTATGCAATGTGATGGCTCACACCATGGTAGGGTGATGGAGCTATGGAGGCTAACCTGTGGCACCTCCTCATGACTGAGTGCTTCATTTTATTTGCTTGAAATTATATTGATTACAAAATGCCAAGAAAGAGAGCGACAGAGAGAGAGTGTGCACACGGAAAGCCACATAAACAATGAGGTGATCTGAAATTTTGAGATTATTGTGAATTGTGCAGAACCTAGGAGCCTCATTGAGAAGTATGTGACTGTGTAACTGCATTCTAAGCTTACTGATCACAGCTAAATACCTAAATATGCCAATCTTGGGCATATATATGTATATATAAGTATACTATATACATATATATGTATATGTCCGTGTGTGTGCGTGTGTGTGTATATACACGCGCACACACACACACACAAATACATATATACATATATATGTATGTATCCTTTCCTTAAAGGGCTTAAAAAGTTAGTGAAACAGAGTATTTTGATGTTTAGGCTCTTGCTGGACTTGAAATAGACCTAGTCTGGGTGGTTTTTTCTTTCTCCGGTGTGCAGGGCTGTGAAGACGCCCCTGGACTGAGATGTGCCTCCGTCTCCCCCACCTGTGACAGGAGGCCCACAGGGGTTGTGCTAGGACTTTGAGACTCTCCAGTTGCTCCCAGCATTCTCAGCAGGTCCGCAGAGCAACCTGCAGACTCTGGGCAGCAGCTTTCTCAATAGCTCCCCACTTTCTGGATTTCAAATCACACCAAATAACTCTGACCCATTAGCACAGTCCTCCCCAGAGCGAGTGAAGAGTGGAAAGCATCTCTGGAGAAGCAAGGCGGAAGTTACTACCTGGACCCTGGTCAGCATTAGATGTCCTTAGGCTGCCAGGGAACCCCAAACCTGATGGGTGTGGGCCTGCAGTATTGGTGTCTGCCCACAATGTGAAGCTCCCCCCATGAAGTAACCCCCTCCCCGCCCGAGATTTGGGGAGTGTGACTTCCCCTTCTGGTGACTCTAACAGAGGAGACATTTCAGAGCAATCGCTTTGTAGGAGGCAGAACTGATTTTTAGAGCACTGCCCAGATGGCTACAAGTCTGGGTCTGTCAGAGAGACCTGGGAAGAAACAGGTACACTCGGTGTGAAAAAGTCATTCAAATTCCCTCCTGCCCTGATGACAGAATCCACACGACCCAAGGTGCCCGGATATCTGGTTTTGCTGGACGAGTCCTTCCAGAGAAGGGAAAAGAGCATTTGAGGTTATCTGGAGGGGAAAGCTACGAATGCAATACAGAGCTTTGAGTCACATGCCTTCTTTCCTGACCTGCATCCCATTCTGAGGTCCCTCCTTTGACTGGAAGGGCAAGGGAAGCCACCACCAGGGAGGTGATCTGGATTCTAAGAATGTTTGGGATCTGAATAGGTGCAGGAAAGATAGCCACTGCTACCCGAAAGGCTTGTGTTAGGTGGGAGAAAACCACAGGGTCTGGACAAAACCCTTAGAGACCTTTTCAAGCCCACTGCACAGGAGCAGCCCTTGGGGTCCTCTCCCTTAACCTGTCACAGATGCAGAATGCCACTCCAGAAGTGTATGTGACATCCTCCCCTATCGATATCCCCTTATCCCCAGGGCCATTTGCAATGTATAACAGTACCGTTATTTTTCCCCCCTGCATGGACTTTTTTGTGACGAGACATGTTTCCAAGAAACCTACTTTTCTACTGGTGTTACTGAAAAAGCGGCTCCTTGGGGTACAAGGAGAAAAATTTAGAGGTAGAAAAAGGAAGATGAGAGCACAATCCTGGAGGGGCTAAGGGTGCAGCCCTGCCTTCCCATGTGGTTCTTTTCTTTTACTTAAAACAATTACAGATTTGTTATGGAAGAAAATACACAAACAGGGAAGGAAGGAAGGAAGGAAGGAAGGAAGGAAGGAAGGAAGGAAGGAAGGAAGGAAGGAAGGAAGGAGGAAGGAAGGAGGAAGGCAGGCAGAGAGAGGGAAAAGAGAGAAAGAAAGAGAAATAGAATTTCCTCAAGACTCTGTCATCTTTTGGTGTCTGTGGGTTGTCATCATGGTATGCTGTTCAAAGCAAATACATTTTTCTCCCTGTAGCTGGGCAGAGTTTTCCAGCGTTTTCTAACTCTGTGTCTGCCTGTGAACGGGCCAGAGACCGTAACCCTGGCCTCACGGATGTCACCCTGCAGTCATGTTTTGGGTCTCCTCATGTGCTCACCTGGTCACGGACTCTCTCAACCTGTCTTCCTGGTGAGGTGAAGCAACCTGCAAGGGTCAGAAGGCTGGAATCAAATCTCTTTTCTCAAAATGATGGCTATTTTTCAGGATGTTTTCTCATTTGTTTAGTCTTTCTTGGATACTTGTCTACCAATCATTCTTCCAATTTTAACCTGATAAAGCTGGTGACACTGCTAACTGACTCTTTATGGAGCAAAACTATTGAAATTCTCAGGTAATTCAAAGCCTTGAGTGCATAAAATTTGTCATTTTCCCTAAAATGCTAACAAAATATTCTTGTTGCTTCTATTTACTCTGAGCATTAGCCATGTCTGAAAACTGGCTTATGTGTATTTTTGAGGATTTAAAAGAAGCAGAGTCATAAACACCCTTAATTTTGACATTCCAGTAATTTCCCCCCACTGAACCAATGATCTGGGATGCATCCATAAAAGGAAAATTCTGGAAGCGGACAATTCCAAGCTGATGCTGTGTACACTGGTCCCTCTCTGTCCATTTCAATGAGATGAGAGTTTTCTGTAGGAGCTTTAGTCATCCAGATGAGACTCACCCTTGTATCTGGCTGCAAATCTTTCTTTTTCCCTTATCTTCTGTTCTGAGCAGCAGCTGTGTGAGTGGAGTATAGCTTCCAAAACTCAGACTATGTCCTTTACTCTTTGCTGGTTTTAAAAATAATTTGTGAACTGTAGGCTAAGGATTAGACCTATTGGCTAAGTCTCCCAAACATATAGGTTTATGCCACCTGCTGTTGACCAAATTCTCAACCTAAGGGAATACAAATGAGCCTATTTCTAGTCTCCTCTCTCCAGAGAAAGGATGGTTTGGAAGTGGCTTAGCCAAAGAAAGTGAGGGAAGCCTAGGAGGGACCCTTCCCTTTGTCACACCTGACCCACATGGTGTATGTAAGTGTGGCTTACATGAAAAATCTGCATTACAGATCAATGAGAGCCCATCAGCATTTGGCTGATGACATAGGCTACATAATTAATGAGCCCCTTGGATGGAAAAAGAAGCTCTTATTTAAAAAAAACATAATTTAATTTCCTTTAACTGAGCACCTATTATATGCAAAACACAGTCCATGCCCATGGGTGATGCAGTACGGGAAGAAAAGCATTGAATAAAAATTTGGAAGGTATAGAGGCTAAGAATGACATCTCCACCTATCATAACAGGATAGTATAAAGGTTCCCAGTAGGAAATCAGGAAGTCAGAGCTCTGGCCCAACACTGTGTGATCTTGGACCAATTATTTAGCCTCTCTAGTCATCAATTTCTTTGTTTCCAAAACTTTTCTTTCAGCCCAAACCCTCTGGTCACTATGACTTGGCTAGAAACTCAAAGAGCTCTAGTGGAAGACAGAATATGTTGAATACATAGAAGAACAAAGCAAATGCTGCGAAAGTCCAGTGGAGGATGTGCTTGACTTTGAAAATAGGGAAGACCTTTGGTGGAGGCAGCTTCTGAGCTGATCCCTCCTCCAGGGCCACAGACCAATGCTCCCGGTTGCCTGGTCAGCGATGGGTTGTGCCTTCCACCTGTTCTCACTTAGGGAGCAGGTTATAGTGACAGATTTGGATTTCCCTTCTCTCTACCATCTCTCTGGCTGGCAGCAGCCAGAGAAGCTGAAGAGGAAGGCTGGTGTATCCACCTTCCCTGTCCTAGCAGCTCAGAATTGCACTTCCCATCTAGATTCCACCTGTTGTGGTTGTTGGGACTGTGGTCAGGACATCAGTGACCTTAGGTCAATGGAGAAGCAGGGGCTTGGAGGCCAGTGTTACATTTCCCATCTGGGAGGAAGTTCTGGGAACCCTTGGAAGAAATAAATAGAGAGCATTCTCTTAAAATCATGGGCAGAGACTCCCAAACACCCAGGTATGTTATGGCAAGAGGCACACAGGTGGAAACAGCAAAGAAGGAGATGGGAGGAAGGGGCCAGGTTGGGCAGTATAATCTGGTGACTTTTGTCTGTCCCATGAAGGTTCTAGAGGAGGTCCTTTGCATAAGGAGGACTCCTCTGGCAGAGGTCTTTTGTTTGCCCCTGTTGTCCATGCCCCAAAAGTAGGTTTGAAAAAATAATTCAGATTGCTGGAAGGTGGTAGGAATAATGTATTTTTCCTTGCACTGAAATGGGAGTATCATTTTTAGTATAGGCTAGCATCACAATTTAAAAAAAAAAACAACTTAAGCTTAAAAACCCCAGCTCAAGAAACCAGAAGGAAAAGCAATAATTCAAAGAAATATGCCACAGAGATGGCTGTATCAGGACCAGCACCACATTTCTCCCAACCCCAGCCAGCATCCTGTGTTCCGTTGGAGCACTGACCACAGTTTGGGAAGAGTGGTCCCTGCAGTGAGCCATTTTGATCCTGGTCACAAGCCTCCCCATCCTGTCACCATGGGCTTAGACAGCAAGTCCTACGAGCCTTGCAAGTCACACCAGCATGGCCTGTGGACTTACCTTCTTTTGACCCAGACCAGGAGCAAAGGAAGGAAACTGGCTGGTGAGGGGAACTCTGCACCCCTTACCCCATGTTCAGACTCTCCTGCAACAAATACAGGCTCTCTGTTCCCATGTGGAGGGTGTTTCCCCACCTAGAATGAGAAACAGAAGGGGATATTTCAAGGCCAGCAGGTAACTAATAAAAATAAAAATGCCATTTACCATCCACTCCGAAGTCCTTGGGTGCCCCCTCTCGTTTTCCAGTTCATCAGTGGCACACATGATTCTTGGTGCTCCCGATGGCCAACGACTTCCTATCTTCTTGGCCACGCTATAAGGATGAAGTAATGTTGATTCTAAGCCAACACTCATGGTTCTTAGCTATGTGGACAGACGTGGACATCCATCTGTCCTCATCAATCCAGACCCGGTGCTAATTGTGGCTAATGGTGCCTATAGATGTCATTCTGTCATTCTCTCTCTCTTTCTCTCTTTCTTTTTCCTTAATGCATTGCTACCAAGGAATCATCCTAGAGACTTCCCTTAGCACAAGATTTTTGTCCTTATTCATACTTTTTTAGGATGGCTTAGTGTCCAGTATCTGAGTCCCACCCACCCCCCACACACAGCCTTTTCTTTTTAAAAATGAAAATACTCTCCTTTTCTAGTAGCCAAAAAGAAATTTCAGTAAAATGAACCACGTCGGGCTCTTTTTTTCCTGTCTCCCTGTGGAGTTGAAGTGGACAGAGGTGCATGGGTCGGGATAATTTTGGAATCAGTTGTTCCAGGGTCCTTGCTGAAGATGAAAAACGTTTCTGTTTCCCCACCACGGCGAGGTCAGGGCGGTGACAACAAACAATTTAACTTCTTGAAACCTTGTGGTGCCTTTTCTCGTGGTGCTTCTCTCTCGTGTAACTCCAGTCAAGGCGGCCACTTGCAGCAAACAGCAATGCCAGTACTATTCCTCGGTATCACGTGCCAGTGCAGTAAAAGACTTTAATGTATACATATATAAATAGATATATAGAGATAGAGATATCACTATAGTTATATAATTATATCATTGAGGTTCTGATGCAGCTTTGGTGGGAGTTGATCATTCCTCTGCAAAAATCAATGCTACTCAACCGGAACTAACAGTTCTGTGGAGCGTTTGTTTGGACTTGGGGAAGGGCACCCACAAAAGAGATGGGTTACTCCTGTGACAGGTTGGCTTCTCCCTGCTTGTGAAAGTTGCTGTCTCCGTAACATGGGATGTTTGATAAGGGAGCAAAGAACAGCTTCTTTTGAACTTCCTTTGGTGCTGATATTAAAAAAAAAAATGATTTGTTTGCTTTGCTTCCTCATCAGTGGCCAATAAGCTGCTTTTCCAAAATCTCAACTCGCCAATTAAAGGTGACTAGGAACCGTTTGGGAATAAGGAGCTAGAGGCTGGACATCCCCACCCTGTTCCTTAACCCAGACGGTTTCCTTCATAACCTGTGTATGTCTCCCAGACTCAGTCTCCCCATCTCAAATGGACATCATAATATTTCCTGACCTCATGGGGAAGGATAAGCTAAAAGGATTGATTGGTGGCGCTGAAACACAAAATTATTACTAATTTGGAGACGGCAACTTGACATGTTTTTAAGATTTTATTTGTACGTTGCTGAGACTTTAATCTCGGGGTTCTGTTTTGTTTCCTTCTTGCTCCTCTATCGCCGCTGTGTTGTATGTCCCCCCTTTGGCAATACCTTTGAGAACTGTGTAACCGATGGAGACTCACCTGAGGTGTTGGGTAGTGCTATTTCCTCCCAAGGGAACAACATCACTAATACTGTATAAGGTGCTAGAATCAAACCTCATTTTATAAACTTTGGTTCTTAGAGAAAAACAAAACATGCAGAATTCTTTCTGTGAAGCCTTACTATAGATTGTTATAGCCAATTGTTTATCCAAAAAGAGAGAGAGCATAGAAAAAAAAAGATAAGATGCAGTGGTTCTGTATAAAATGTAACTAAAAGACCTCTGCTATTTCCTATATTAATGTAAACTATCATATATATATATATGCGTGTATATGTATATATATATATATGCTTGAGGCAGATAGAAAGGATGAAAAAAATGTAAAGTCTGTTCATCTTTATTTTATTTTTCCAGTTGACTCACGGTTTTTAGTATGTGAGCAAGAGAGGTTTAATGGGTTGGGATAAGGGATGCCCAGTATGATACAGGCAATTAATCATATTTCTGCTCTGCTCTATATGTGACTAGAAGGAGTTGGCCAAATGAGACGGAGGGGAAATGAATTAAAATGTAGATGTGCTTTCTAAATGTCGTTGAGCATCGATGTTAAACTTCGGCGTCATTTCCTCCTTATTGTAAAGTTTCTCGATGGCGCTGTAAAACGTGTCGGCTGCCTAAGGTGTTAGCAAATGATGTTTACCTCAAGGAAGCTTAAAAAAAAGAAAAAGACACAGTTGGTTTTTCCTATCTCTTAAAAACTAGTGAGCCCCTAACCAAAATGGGAGGCATTGCCACAGAAGTTCAGTGAAAATATAGAACCATTTCCGGTGCTTTCCTTGAAGCCGTTCCCCCCCCCACACCGTTGTCACTCAGCCCTTTCCTTGCTAAAGAAAGAAATAATCTGAAAGATGAGTTTTGATGAGAAATGGAGTCAGGATGTAGCACAAGGGGATCGGTGGATCCGAACTTTGCGTGGAACAAGCGGCGAGGGGTTGTTTTCAAGTCTGGCTGTGTAATTCCGGTGTTTAGCGCTAGCATGTGTGTGTGTGTACTGTATATATGCGTCAATGTATGACATGTTTGGTGGACAGAGAAAAATACCGTGAACGGAAATGAACAGAAAAAACAAATCAAATGCTATTTTATCAGAGGACGCACTTGTTGACCTTGATGAGAAGCCACTGTTTCACAACTATGCAATCTTCCTCCCTCCTTCACCTCGGACCTCCATCTCCCTCACAGATTTCCCTTTGTACAAGAACCACGATATCCAATCCCTGGTTCAAGGTGAGCATGCTACAGTGATTCTTTTCCTAAATTTAAGAGCTCCCGAGAAGAGTTTTCCTTTGCTTTCCTTTTAAAAGATTCGATGTAACCCTGTTTGGTTCTGTAAGTGGACTGATGTGTATTTTTATGTTTCAGTTACATGTTTACAACTTGTTTTCATCCTCTTCTTGATTCAAAATATTTACTTTCTTTATAAATTCTACTTTTATAGGATACGTGTTGGGGATGTGTTGACTTACGGCAAGAAAAAAAAATTTGGCTTAAGTGGGACAATGAGCATGTGACCTCTGGGTTTGAGGGGTGGGGGAGTGACATGGACCTTCAGCTAAATCAGCACCTACAACCTTGGTCCTGGATACAGACCCTGGCAGGGAGCTGGTGTACTCTGGGAAGGATTTGACCCAGGTGTTTTTGTTTCCTTATTTGTGGTCATCTACATGGAGTAACGTATCCCCAGAGGGTGACTATTTTCTACCTTCGCTTTATGCCAACTGCCTCCTTCCCACTGATTCCGCGTGCTAGATCTACCCAGTGCCAAATCCCACCTCCCTACCTTTGCACCACTTTTTGCTAAGACCTCTCCTCCTGTGCCAGCCACTGACCGCAACTTGCCTGAGTGGGGTTACTGCATCTGCTTTCATTTTGAAAGTTAGATATAAAGAGAATATTCAAGAGCCTTGCATCAAAAGCATGCAGGAAAGAAGCCCTTAGGCTGCACGCCCTTTAGAGGTATTTGAAACAGACACTCAGGATAGGGAGAACAGCGGGTTCTACCCTGGAGCCAGTCTGGGCCCGCATGATTTCACCAGGCTTTAAGAAGAGCCCTGGGAAGAAGAGAGATGATGGGGTTAGACAAAGCACAAATCAGGCAGGGGAAGCCCTGCGCACAGAAGGCAGCTCCTTAACTTCTTCGGTTGTCTGCACAAGCCTGAGTTTTGCACACGGTTTACAAATATTGCACAAACAGGTGGCCGAGCCATCCGAGACAGTTTTGAAAAGATAAATTTTGACACTGCCTAGCTGCTCCAGCACAACACGCTTCCACTCCATGGCTGGTGGGAGCTTAGACGGAATTCCTTTGGAAGGAAAAAGGAAGTCGGTCCTTTGACAAGAATGCAT
The DNA here is from genome assembly GCF_024610735.1 of Ursus americanus. NCBI lineage: Eukaryota > Metazoa > Chordata > Mammalia > Carnivora > Ursidae > Ursus > Ursus americanus. The sequence continues at coordinate 62,397,141 of NC_142139.1, forward strand.
TTTCTCTGTGGGCCTCATCGCTTGTCTCCTCATTCTTACACCTATTCTTAGCTACTCAGGGGATCTTAATGAAATGCTGTTCATTTGCTTTTGTCCTGTTCCATAGGTCACACCTTGCTAAGACCCATCCCCGAAATGGATCACTCATTCTTTCCTTCTCCTCCTGAAAAGGGGGCTCTCTCACCCTCAAAGGTAGTATTCTGGAGAACTTTAGGGCTATCGTGGGGAATGGTTGTACATGCACAGACTCAGGAGTCTTTCCCAGAATTCAACTTGTCTTTACAGCTCAGAAAATATCAAGGGAATCACTTCCAGAACACCATGTGATTCTCCAACTCATCCTCCACAGACAGTGGCTGGGGAGGGAGAGGGAGCTTTTCAGAGGTTCCCAAGGTCCAGCCCCATGACCCCACTCTTCTCTGGCCTGCCCATTGCTGCTCGGGCCCTGAGATGATCTCAGGGATCCAGAGGCTGCAGATATCCCATGAGGTTCAGAGCTTGGGGCAAAATAAATAGGAGCTAAAGGGTGGAAGTGTTCTAGATCCCTTGCTCCTTGACCAGGGCCGAAGCAGAGTGTCCTATACGCATTTTGGGAATACTTCCTCTCTGGGAAGGGACATGGCCAACCCTGAGGGCTGTGGCATTATTGAGTTTCCACCACAAATCTAGACTGGGGGAACATGCCCATCTTGAAGCCTGACAATTCATCAGCAGCACAAATAGAACTTTGTTGAGGACAATCTTCCACATCCGAGTGGACAGGTCCTGTTGGGAGGTGTGGGCTGACCCTCTTTTAGGTGGGTTCTTGCCATTGATTGGCACCTGAGACCCTGCAGGGCCCATAGGTTTAGAGTTCCAAATGCCAGGGCCAGAGAAATCAGGTATAGCCCCAAGCTCTCCCAGACTGGCTGATTCTGAAGAAATCCCATCAGAGATGTTGTGTTCCCTCTCATGGGGGGAGGGAAGAGTTCCTTCAGAGGAAAGAATTATTTAGCATTACTGGAGTCTCAGGAATGTCAGGGTGTCAGAGTAAGTCCAATGTAACCTGCAGCAGGTGACATCAGCCATGATGGAGCAGAGCCCTTTGGAGAGGACAGGACTGAGATTTGGCTAACTCTGATTGAATGCCAAAGATGTGTAAGGCTCTGTCCCAGGTGCCTTCATACAACTATCTCAGCAAAGCCTTTGTAATAATTTCACAAGGTGAGAAACTCTGCCCCATTTTACAAAGAGGAAACTGAGGCTCAGGGAGCCCCCACTATTGCATAGGATTTCGGGTTCAGTAGGGGTACAGCCAGGGGTCAGGAGATTTGGTCCCACCCTTCTGCAAGGTCCAGACACCCCCTCGTGTCCTGTCCCAACAGCTCATGGAGGCCAGGTAGCTCAGAGCACACAGCAAGAACTAGCTGGGATGAAGGTCGACTTGGCATTTTTGTTTTCTTGCGGATGGCCAGAGAGGCTAAAAGAGTACAGGAAGTTTTAGGGCACTTACAAGTGTAGTGACTATTTATGCAATAAGGTATGTCCATGAGAAAGGATGCCTGTGTCCCATAGGTCACCCTGAGCATGACCTCTTCGGTATGAGTTCTTGGACACTTCCGTGGAACTGGAGCTTCCAATAAGCACTTTGAGATGTCTTTTCTGGTTGGCCTGAGAACCGCTGCGTCTTCTTTCTATAGGTTTTGTTGTTGTTGTTGCTTTTGTGTGTATGGTCTTGAAAGGTGAGGTGATTTCCAGATAAGTGGATGATTTCTCTAAGGATCTGTAAGAAGAGTTGAACAGCTGAACTTAGGGCAAATTCAGAAATTCAAGCTTCACAGGGTAAATTCGGAGTAGGTGTTTGAAGACAGTGGCTATGGCCAGGCAGAGAGTAAGAGCAATTCTAGGCCAGGTGTGGCAAGAAGCTCCCTGTGCCAGGCCGGGGGAAGGGCTGGGGGGGAAGCAGCCTGGGAACCTGCATTCTGCTCTTGTACCCATCGTTCCTGGGCCAGTAGTTTGCCTTCTGTGAGCCTCAGTTTTCCCATGTCTAAAACACAGAAGCAAGCCTGGTGATCTCTGTGATTGATCCGAACCAAAAAGTCATAAAATAACGAGACAGGTAAATGCATTTGATGAAAGGCTTGACAACTGAACTGATAACTGTGGATTTGGAATGATCAGCCATTGGGAGACACTGCGAATGCCTACGCCAGGGAGTAAAATGACCAACATCAAAATATTAGGCTTAAGAAAGTGATTTTTTTTCCCTGTCACATGAACTGATTAGGGGAGAAAAACTATAAATGAGAGAGGAAGAGCACGAGGCTGGGAAGTGGGCAGGAAAGCACAGATTAGAGAGTTAGGGGAAGGGAATGATGAACACTACTTATTCTTTCTCTGAGTCAGCTTCATCCTTTCCATGTTTGCTTCCAATTCCGTCAGCTCAATGCCTACTGGGTAACCTCTGAGCATGCCTGTGCGCACACGCATGCACGCACACACATACACACACTAACCTAATCCTGCCATAGTCCCAGCAATTATTATACACAAAGAAAAATCCCTCAGGCCTTGAGCAGAGCTGGAGCTTCTTCAGAGCACAAAGGAACAATGGAATCTCAGGGTTTGAAGGAGACTCAGACACCACCTAATTTTTGCTCATCCTCACAGTCACTGACAAAAAGATATCAAACTTCTCAAGGCCCTCCAAGGAAAAAACATCTCCTTCCCTTCATTCACTATTGAATGCCTGGTAATCAGAGTCCCCACCTTATAATGACTTGAATGGTGCCTGTTGCAATCCAGACTGATTCCTTTTGCTTTGGGTCTCTGAGGGGACAGAGATCTATCTAGTCTCTGGATTAGTGAGCTTTGGGAACTTTGGAAGTGCCCATGGCCTTGCCTTGCCCAGGAACTACCTGTAAGGTAGTCCTGGGAATCACTTGTGAGTGATGGTTGCAAGCCCACTTTGTTTTTGCCTTCTGGAATTATGTGCTCAAGATGGATTGCACACTCCGCCCCCCAATCTTCCAGCCCAGCCAGGATGGAGGCAGTTGCCCGGCTTTGCTGTGACCTCAGTTTTGACACATATTCAGATGAATTGTATTCGGTTCCTTTCCCATTGGGCCCTGCTACTGTATTATTTCCTCTCACTATGATGTTTTATGTTCAAAATTCAAATGTGAGTCTTCGCTTAAGATGCATCTAGGAAGGTGGGAGTATGCTCTGGGTATTGCCTTGAGGGGGAATCTAGGGTCTTCCAAATGCTTAGAACCCTGTGGATACTTTCTCTTCTTCCCCAAACCATCTCTTGTTGCATTTTCCAAAAATGCAATTCAACCTCGATGATGCCCTCTATGTGCCAGGTCCTGTGGTAGGCATTGGGAAGACAAAGAGGAAAGAGGGTCCAGCAGGGGAGATGCACAAACACACAGACGTTGCAGTTAGCACTTTGGCTGTTGGAGAACAGTGCTTGGCCCTGCCCAGCATAGGCTGACTTCAAGCTTCCCTGAGGTACAATTTGCTCGTGTGACAATTTTCTCGCCCAGGTGGCCGCTTACCAGTTCCTGCGCCCATCCTTCCACTATCCCCAGTTCACCAAGCATTCCTCTGGGACCTCTCTGTCTCCTCTCTTGCCTGAGGCTGACCTGTCCTGCAGCTGTTCCCATCTATTTCTCAGTAGAGCAAATCCTATCAAAAGCAGATCATGTCTAGAGTAAAAATGATGATTAAATAATCCAAGGCAGTTTGATTCAATTCCAATCCTCACTTTTCTCGTATTCCCTCTAGAGTCTCCAGGGTCTTTTAGATACTGCCAACAAACCCAAGTCACTCCTTGGCTTTTAGCTGGACCCCCTGAGGTCTCCGTTGGCCATCTGTGCTTGCCTGAGCTGCCTCTTCCTCAGTTGGTCATTTCATTGCTCTGCTCTCCCAGCTGCTGCCTCCACCAGCCAAGAGTCCTCTCCTGGTCCTTTCTCTTTCATTCCATCTTCCTCCTGTTCAAGACAGCAGACAGGAAGGAGTTGGTCTCTGCAGTAGCCACCACTGCCTGACATCGCATTTTACAGTGAAAATGCATTCATAATTAAAATTGAGGCTGAAGACAGCTTCCTCAGCTCACCATTGGAAAGGCTGTAAGTAGGAATGATGAGCAGAATGGGGTGATCCCAGTGTCCCAAAACCGTCGGTGCTCCTTGCCTCACCTGCTAGGAGAGCACATGATTCCAAGAAGGTAGACAGCTGCACCGGAGACTTCACAGGTAAATTGACTTCCAGCCATTTCCAGGCATGTTTCAAGGGCCCTCAAAGGCTAGTGGTCCCCATCACTGTGGCTGCAGAGGTCAGCATCACTCCTGGGAAAATGAAGAAACTCTGTTCCTGAGGCTGCCCCAACCCCACCCAGCAGGAATGCACAGAAGAACCCTATGGGACAGGTTACTCCTAACTGGATAGGTGAAAATTATATTTTTTCCCCTGGCACAAAAGCAAAAACAAAAAAACTTTTTTTTATTTCACCAGGGTTTGCAATTGAACACATCTGATTCCCTGACTTTTAAAAAAAATTTTTTTTTGAAGCAGGTATTTTTTAATGGGGCTTATTTTTGGGTTTGAGATCACTGGGCTTCTTGCCCCGTGAATCAATGCTTGCTGCTGTGTTGAAAATGCATACATTGGTGACCACAGTATTAAGCCAAATTTAAACTCTTTAGTCTCCTCCATCTGTAAGTGTTATGTATCTACCTCATTATGATTTATTTGGTTTTCTGTGCTTTCGTGTTGTGTACAATGTCAGAGGTGAAATGTAGATAAAAATATATATATATATAAAAATATATATTTTTTGCTTTGCAATAAAGTTCAAAGCTATAACACAGAATATTCATGAAATGTCATAGCCTTTTATTGTGCTCTATCTCCTTAGTTGTGAATTGTCCTGGGGAGCCCTATTGCCTATTCACTAGAGTCAATATAATTGTGTTTGTCATTTGATGAATTATTCTAATTATTTTAACTGTACTTTTTCGACACATTGAATAAGACACTAGGATTCTTGAACAACTCTTGGTTCCAAAGGTGCTTTATTTCTGTGGACTCAAGTGTGCAAATGGAAGGGAAGTATCTCTGCAGACTTGAATCTTCCAGATAAAATTATTGATCTCAATGCCATTGGGTTTAGAACAAAAGGTTTATGCATAGGGGGAAAAAGGAAACATTGGTTTGGCTTTGACTTTTTGAAGCTTTCAATATTGATTTATGTCCAACTTTTTCTTTTAATTTCAATTTCTTGGCATGGAATATGGTACTCACTGACTCCCTAGCATTCTTGTCTGATCTGGCTGCTTTCAACTTTTTGATTTTGCCATTTTCTCCAGGTTGATTTTATGTGTTGTGCTATTTGGTGGTGAATTACCCTGTACCCAGCGTTCGCATCTTCTCTAAATTTTCTGGAACTCTCTTTCCATACCATGTGTTAAGAGAGATGGTGATTTGGAAACATTTGTAGTCTACAAGCCAGCGATGCCATAAAGACTCAAATTTTTCAGAAGAATCCTGACCAATTACAGTACAGGGTGAAAGAATCTTAAATAGAAATGCAAGGTGGATTGTCTGCAACTGATTCCCTTTTTCTACATGTTTAAACACAATTATTTTCCTTAAGCTAAGCACATCTAGGTCGTGAGCCCTAGATACTTTGTATGGTCCAACAACCCTCGTTTTTCTGTGACTTTTGCCAAAATATGTAAGACATTTCTCAAGGTCATTAAATATGTTTTAAATGGGACAAAGAAAGAGCTATAAGTTAGAGTGAAATATCCTTAAAAATGAAAAATCAGCAAAACTTTGTACATGTTTTATTTTTCCCTAACTCTAGAGAGAGCCAGGGCAAAGCAATTGAGGGGGGGGTATCGTTTCTACAAATGGCAAGTTTCCCCTTAAAATGCATACAATGACTACAAAAAAGGAAAACACTTAAGATTCAATTTCATATGTCCTTTTTTCTCCCTTTTTTCTTCTGATTATCTTAAAGAATTACAAGTGTATATTAATAAGAGACATTTCAGCTTGTATTTGGGGAGGTTTGCTTTGTTCCTTAGCAATGCCGAACCAGCACTTAAAACAATACTGGCTAAGGTATATTTTGCCTATTCTCAGCTATTTCTCTCTTTTTATGGTATTAATGGTCTGCTTATGAATTGGAATTCAGATAATATATATGTACTGAAGGTGGAACACAATGGTGTTGATTTGAAGGGAGGAAAATCTAATGATATATATATATATATATATATATATATATATATATATATATATATATATATATATATATACCTATAAGTAGGTTAGTGGGAATATATGATATAGTCACTCACACGCACACAACACACACACACACACACACACACACACACACACACACACAGGCACAATGACAATATGCTTCCAAAGTTGGTTTTTGATTCTGAAGAATTTACCATCTCACTGAGCTTCCCCAGATTCCAAGATTCCTTTTGAAATAATCAAATGTTTAAAAAATGTTTTGATTTGTTTTTTTAGGGACCAGAAAGCACAATTCTTATTATTCCCTGCTCTTTTTGGTGACATAACTATTGCAGATTCAGAGGAGCCTGTTTTTAGATGGGTTTCTGTGGGATTATTTCTTGCACCATCACCCTCCAGCCCACCCAGCACCAAGAGAAAATTCCATACAGAGCTATCCACACCAGCTTATTTTTTCTCCATCTTCCTAGCATCTCAGGGTCCCCAGTTTTCCAACAGGGGACACCCTGTTTACTGGAGACCCTTCTGAAGTTTGAATACTGGACTGACTTCTCTCTCCATGTGGGTTCTGGGCCGTTTCCACACTTGGTGCCACCCTTCCTGGGTGCTCACACGTATTGCACCTCCAAATCACTACCAAGACACAGATAACTGGGAGATTTCAGAGTGAGCAGAAGGAATGTCTTGCTGCATCAAAAGTAGAGACTTTTTAGGTGTATGTGTTGGTGGCCCTAAGCACTAGGTTTAAGCTTTTTCTTACAGGGAAAAGATCTGAGTGAACCAAACTCTAAAAGTAACCCTAGTAGAGGCCATGACACGACCTCTGACCCAAACCAGCCCATTTTGTCCATGTAGTGCCCGACTGCTGACTCACGAGCACAACTCCGTTGGTTGAGAGGGAATTCCAGACATGTCAGAAACCAGCATGGGACTGGGGAAAGGGCATTGAACCTCACCTCATTGCAGACAGGTTTTTTTTTCCTCCTCTTTCTTGTCTGAACAGACACCGGATCTCTGCAAGGTGGGTTAATTTAGGGGCTTGATTGTTGTTGTAGGGCTGTTGTGGAAAGTGTTTATCCGGCTGTGAAGAGGCTGTGATTTTTCTTTCATTGTTACTAGTCTGGATGTTTCTCTCCCCCCTTTGAAGTCTGTCTTGGGATGTGATTATTTAAGACAGAGATGCTTTCAGTCCTGTTCATGGTTGTTAATTGGTCTTGAACTTCCAGAGAAATCTTCAGTTTGAAATCCACTTCTGACTCCCTAGCTGCTTTCTGTGTGCCCTGCATCGAGACGGGAACAACGTCTATGCTTGAGGAACTTTGAAATCAGAGGCAGGGGGTGTATTTCAATGGGATGTGGCAAATGATACAAGAATTTAAGTGATATAAATGACACTTGAACTTGAGGTGTGGTATAGCTGTGGTAGAGCCTCTTTGGACTTTGGAATTCTCAGAGCACTGGTTTTGCCATGTACTGATCCTTTTTGTAAGAAGAAGGTGGCAGATAATGGATTTATTTTATCCCACTGGAGCTTTCCTGCCAGATCAGTATTCCCTCTTCAAATTCAATCATTCACTTGGCTATCAAATATTTATTGAACACCTACTATGTCTAGTGCCGAGCTAGAATTGGAGGGACTCTGAAGATGAAACCCCAAGGAATTAAATATGAGGCAAGAAGGGTACATAAATAACCATAATGCAGTGAGAAATGAAGTCCTAAGAGAGATGTATGGGCATCCAAAACAGGAAGCAATACTTCCAAGTAGGGGTATAAGAGAAGGCTTTACAAAGGTTGGCCTTTGAGTTAGGTTTTGAAGGATTCATAGGATGCACGAAGATGGCCATGCTTATTATAGTCATGTTACATTATTCATTCACATTGATTGCTTTCTTATGAGAAAGCAAGAAAATTTCCAGAAACTTATATTTAAACCATACTGTCTGTTAACATTAACATTCACTGTCTGTTACCATTCACCCAATTTTGTTGAAAGAATGGTCCTTCAGGCTGCAACCAGTTTCTCTTTGATTGCTAATGTGATCCAGAGAATGGCTCCCCCTTCTGGATAAAATCTCTCCTTTCCAAGGCTTCACCGGACTCACCTACAGCAGGGCTGGGGGCGCTCATATGTGTCGATGTGCATGCCTTGGCTCAAAATTTCGTTCCCTGCACCTTTGGTGTGTATAAAATCCATTTATCTGGTCCTTCCCACATGTAGAAGCCAGGAGGAATGAAGCCTTAAAGTGGTGGTGATTTGGATATCTCCATTAGTGAGGGTAAATCAGAGGATCGGAAAGTGTCAATTGACCATCCCCAGTTTGATGTCTGGAACCACTGAATTTTTAAGGCCAAAGGGAAAGGAGTTTTGAATAATGAATGGAATTTCTTAAAGCCCAAACTTCCCAAGAGGCACACCGAAGAGCCCACTCTCTGTTTCTTAATAAAGTTTCAGTTCAACCGCGGTCTCACCAAACTTCCAGAATATTTGTCTGGAAGTACAAGCTTAGTCAAGCTCTTCAGACATCAGTCAGCTCTGGGTACTCACTGTAGCAGCCTAGAAGCTGGTCACTATGGGTGCAGCATATCCTAACGGGACTGAATCTTTGGAATCTGGGTAAAGACCTAGTTTCTCCTATAATTAGTGCAGTGATTCTGGGCCTTTCCAGATACCATAAAAAGAGTATAGATGGACAAGAAGGCCAAGAAAAATTTGGGTTTTTCTGACCCTTCCCCAGTGGCACCTAATTCCCTCAGCCCTACCCACAGATTGCCCCACAATTTGTTAATCTTAAATTCATGTTCTGAGATTTAAAAAAAATAGACATTTAGACATTGTATGAGTGATGCAAGGAACAAAGAAGCAGAACAAGCACGAGAATTTACCCAAAGATGGGTCCATTCCTGGAATTCATATTTCCCATTCAAAGAGTGGCCTGGCCTTTTATAAAGATCTCAGACTCTCAACACATCTCAGTGGAAATGCAGGGGGTGGCTATTCTGAACATTAGAACTGATTAATAGAATAAACAGGTTTGGCCTCCCAATTGGAAACCCCTCATTCTCTTGGTTCAGTTCATTATAGTCATTCTCTATTTAGTCTCCATAAAATAACTCTGTTGTTGCCAATCCATGACCCAGAATCTCTTCAGAACAGGTGGGATGGTGACCCCTTGCATCCCTGGGTCTACAGACTAAGTGTATTAGCCCTGTATCCATTCAGAAAAGGGGGGCTTCTATTTTGCACAGGTCATTTTTAACTTCAAGATATTAAATTTTGAGTATTCCCTTTACCTCCCACCACTAGTTGTGGCTCTGCTGAGCCTGACTGCCTGTGTGGCCCAGGCTGACTGAGGGTGACGTCCAGACACTCCCTGGGTCCCATGTACCTCACACTCCTGTCATCTGCTCAACAATGTGTTGTCCAAATTGTCATTCATATCAGTTTTAGCTCATATCAGGAACTTTGGTCAGTGCTTTTCTATATACTTTTATTTAGCTTATCTAACTTATTTTTCATAGTAACTTTATTATTCAGGGAGATTTAATATAGATCTTTATTTCCCAGAGAAGGAATATGAGAGTTAGGGGGTTGAATGTTTTGCCCAACTTTCTCTAATTAATGACAAAACCATGATGGGGGGTTCAGGTGTTTTGATTAAAAGTCCCCTGCCTTTTCTGTCCCATCTAACCTTGTGCCCCCTGGCTTAAATTGGTGAGGGCATCTTACCTTCCTTTTCTTCCTGCTGCCTACTTGAACTTTGAGGGTTTACTCTTGGCACATTTGTCTAGGCCTACGCAGCTCCAAATGTCTCAACCAGTGCATAAACCACTCATATTGAGATGACCTAAGAACAGGGGCTTTGAGGAATCAGCTTGTGTCTGACTATGGAAGAGAAACCCTTTCCCTCATTTCCCATGATTTTCCTTGGAAAAAAAAGTGCCTAAAATATATACTATGAGAATTTGCTTTTTAAGTCAATTGGTGTTCCTCTGATTGTTCCCAGGAGGCTCTTTGTGCAGGATCCATCCATGTTGTAGAGAAGAAATCAGGGCATCGAGTGGCACCATTATTTTTTGGAGCCCAAGGTGCTAAAAAGAAAGCAAACAGCAACACTTGGCATCTAAAAAGACTTGGTGCTACAAACTGACTGACCTGAAGAACTTGGAGAGCCCTGGCTCTCACTTTGCTTCAGGAAGCTTGTGAAGATATTGCTTTGCCTCATGTCCGTTCCCAAAACTGAAGCAATCTCTCCTGACGTTAAAGGAGATCTCCTCCCTTGAGAGCATAGGGCCCCGGCAGACTCACAAGCTCACACTCAGTCTCTTCAATGTGCTCATTAATTTAGTCTTCTTACTCACTCAACATTCACCCAGCAAATATCCCAGGTGCTTGACTAGATCCTGTCCTTAAGCAACTCACAGTCTGATTAAGGAGCTAAAACCTATACATCAAGGGCTGAAAGATAAGACTGAAAGCGATGAGCGCAGATACAACTCTCTGAGCACAAAGGAAGAGGTGATGACATGGAGCACTGTGAGGTCTCTGCTTGCCTCCATCTTTCTGAAGGACTGGTAAGCATTCCTCATGGATGGCACACCCTGGATTTAGGACCTGAATACAACGTGTCCCCTCCTCTTCCCCTCTTCTCCCTGAAAGTAACCCTCAGCATGTACCAATATATTAGTTCCCCTGACAGACACTTTTAGCAGATTTTCTTGTAAGATCACCGGGATCCCTTCTCAAAATCAGTGCTGTCTTAGGAAAAGTGGCTTGACCAGAAAGAAGAGACAAAGAGAAAGGAGAGTAATGAGATGATTCCTCTATCCTTGAGATAGATTGCTCTAGAAAGAAGGCAGGTTGCTTCACCCATAATCATGTTAGCCTTGATCTGGAGACTTGTAAGTGAAGTACATCAGGGAAGTTAGGAATGGACTGTCCTAGTCAATGCCAGCTGCTATAACAAAATAACACAGACCGAGTTGCTCAAACAACAAACATTTACTCCTTATGGTTCTGGGGGCTGGGAAGGTACAGCAGATCTGGTGTCTGGTGAGAGGTCTCTTTCTGGTTTGCAGACAGCTGCCTTCTGGTTTATCCTCACATGGCAGAGAGAGCTCTGGTCACTTCTGTCTCACAAGGACACTAATTTCATCATGGGGGCTTCACTCTCATGACCTCATTGAAACCCAGTTATCTCTGAAGGGCCATTCCTCCAAATAGCATTGCATTGGGGGTTAGGGCTTCAAGATATGAATTTGGGTGGACACAAATATTCCATCCATAGCAAACACCTTTACTGTCTTGCCTCCAGGAAACATGAAAGACCTTAAATTCAACATCCTTACACCATTCTAACTATTGCTCTTATCCATCATGTCTTTATGTCCACAGAGCATATGACTCCATTTTGAGCTCATGGACTTCCAGAGGTTAGGTTAAGCAATATTCTATAAACATGTACATGGATTACAGAGAGCTAGAGAGCAGGCCATTTTCTTAAGAATAGCCGAGAGAGAAATGGAGCCCAACAGCATGACACTGGCTTTGTATCAGTCAATTAACCTGTAAGTTTTCATTGTGAAGTGAGAAGCCCCTGGGTCGTTCCTCAAAAAACACTCTCATAATGCCCCACTAGGCCAACAGTGAATTGTCATTAATTTCTGCTAAGAATAATTCTTTGGCACTGTTCTGTTCTCATGGTGAATTCTAAGATATGTCTTGAGGTGCATTATCAGAAAACGTTCTGAAGTCAAGACATATTGTATCTATTGTATTCATCATTTACCATTTTCCCAATTTCAAAATATTAGATATATAGTATGTAATACCCATATAATATATGTTACCTTACATTACATATGTAATCTTAAAGTGGGTCCATGTTAAAGTTACGGATTATGTTCATAGGCAGAGATTATTTTAAAAGTGTTTAACAGTGATGAGAAATGTGGTGGTGTTTTTTTTAACCTATGAGAAATAGTAATTCCTTAATCTCTTAGTTGAGTTCAACAAACTGGACCACTAGAAGCCCAGCAGTGGTTTATCCAGCACTTTTCTCTAAGCATGGCTGGGTGAGAGCAGGTTGGAAGGACTTCTGTAGGAGAGAGGTGGATTGTTTAGGAAGCTGTGCTGTGACATTGCAGGGCCACAGAGAGCTGTCTTCCAGCCCTGCCTTCCCTCCCAGCAGGGTCACACCTCCCTGCAATCCAGGTGCAGCAGCAGGAGCACCAGATTCACCACCATCCCATTAGACCAGCTCCCTCTTCTGCAAAATGAAGATGACACTTCCTAAGCTCCCTTCCCATCCTTAAATCATATTATCAGTGCATACACTTATCCAACAAATAAGACAAATAACTGTCTCTAGACTTTGAACTTCTTCTAAGAAACCGCAAAAAAGTTTAGCTCCTCCCTTTTTAACCCATCCTAATGGTTATGAGTGTAAGAACCCATGGAGATTGTCCTTAAATCAAAGGTAAACATCTCCTAAATCAATTCAACTATACTTTTCTCTTACTTGAAAAGATGAAGCCAACTTCTCACCATCCTACTAAACATTCACAAAATAGATATATCTTGAAGGTAAAAAACTTTCTGCTTCCTTCAATCCTTTCTTTGTTTTTGATGTCAAGTGATTTAAGTGGACTGTGGTAAAGACCAGAGCATCCACCTTGTCATGAGGCAAGAATCAGCCATATTGGATGTACAGAGATTATTGACCAAACAAAACCAAAGCAAGAAAAGAACTCCCCCAAACCCTACTGTCTTTTGGAACTCCATTTACAGCAGATTACTACCCTACTAAGAACATTATTCTGACACAGAAAATTATCTCATTCGTTTCATGTGGAAGGCGTGATGCTTCTCATAGAGGTGAATGAGGCTATCCATTGACATTTTCTGAATGTTTGTGGCATGCTTTCACACACAGTAGTATCTCATGTTATCTTCTCAACAACACTGAGTAAAGTTGTGTCATGCCCAAAATGCAAATGAGGAAACAGGTTCTGAGAGGTTAGACTGCCCAAGGTCACACTATTACAAGAAAGTGAGAGCCCGACCTGGGAGTGTGATGCCCCAGTCATAATGTCCAATCCCCATCCCCCTGGGAGGTAGGAGAGCAGCAGTCCACTACCCACTAATGTCCCTGGACTAAATGTGCCTGCTTTCCAAAACACCATTCCTGAGGCTCTCTTTCAGCCAGATATTAGAGAAAGCAGATCTAGGCAGAGCTTTGGGGATTATTTCAAGAAGAACATAGGTGTTTGTAAGGCCATTCAGGCAAAGCAGCTTGCACCTTTTCAAAATCCCCCATTTGAGGGAAGACACACAGTCAGTGGTCCCTGTAGACCTTAGCTGACATGGAGGGAATTACTTAATGGCACCCAGAGCAATGAGCAGAGGACTCATTTGGGGCCCACCACCTCTGGTATCCCAGAGGACCAGGCGTTGGGCTGCATTTTGAGTCAGAACTGGGTGGAAGCACAGAGAATATTTCCTGGACAACCACCTTGCTCTAATAGGTCCAAGATGGACTCTGAAGTCTGGGAAATCTAGGTAGGAAATGAGATTAGGAAGCCTGGGAAGGTGCAGGATCTCTATGGCTAAAGGGATGAGAAAGTGGGACTATCTTATGCAAAAAACAACAGACACACACACACACACACACACACACACACACTGGTTCTTCCTGATTCCACAACTCCCTGGGGCAGAACAAACCATGGGACACCTGCTGTAGGAAGCCATGTGCTGAGGCTGTCCACCTCCACCCATGAAAGTGGAAATCAGAACAGTGTGGAGGTGATGTCTGCCATAACTGTCTTCTCTCCTTGAGGAATGTAGTGAAATTTGTAGAGGAAGCCCAAATGTCCTCCAATGGCCAGATTGTAAACCAAGTTACTGAGTGTTTTTAAGGCTCACAGCACCTCACACTCTATTTCAAAGGGGAGGAAACTTTCTAATGTGGCAGAGGAATTTGTGTTTCTTCCCTTTCTCAGGCTGTGGCTGTGAGTAAAGGCTTTGCTCTCCCGTTCAGGTCACTGGTGTGAGGCAGGTGGGTTTAAACACATGATCACGTCCCACAGGAGATGAGAGGGTGCTGCCCACACCTGACATAGGACTGGCAGATTCCAGGCCCTAAATCATATGCCTCTGGCTGCCTAAAATAATCCCTTTTAATTTCAACAAACCCAGAAAGAGTTTGCCATATACTGATCAGAGGAATTCAGCGCCTCTAAGGAAGGGGCTTAAATAAGTCAAAGAGTGTTTTTCATGGGTGTGGGCACCAGGATAAGCCTAGACAGGGGCTGCATGAAGAGGAGGGGTGTTGTGTGGCCTCCAAAAGCTTCTGGACCCATGACCGTGCCCAAGGTTGCCAAACATCTGCCCGTTTCTCTTGGACATGGAGAGAAGGGCTCCTTGAAGCCTTCCAGTGTGTCTTGCATCTCCTAACTCCTCCAGGACTGGTTGGCTCTACAAATCTCAAAAGAGGACGATTCCTCAGTCATCCTTGCTTTTCTGCCTGTCCCTTGACATGAACGTGAAGACTGTCACCAGATCATTTCATTTAGCCACATTGCTCTCTTTCGGTCATATGCCCACACCCAAAGGCAAGGCTCTGGGGGAATGGTGGCTCTTTTTCTTCCGTGTAATTTGGGGTTCTTGACTCTTTCCTCTTCTTCCTTTCCAGAACATGAGCCTCTGAGAGGCACAATGGTCTTGACGAGGGCTACTCTTTTGCTCCTCTGTCCCTGCCCCCCTCAGCCCCAGCCCCTGTTTTAACAGTTCTATTTTTCTTTCCTGGGGGGTGATTCTTAATGGCATCGTGAGGCATGATTCCATTGCAGTTTCCTTTGATTCCGTGAGGTCGTGCCACTCCCTTTCTCTGGGACAGGGGCGCTGAAGCACAAAGCAGCATTGCCCAACGAGGCTCATGTTCAAAAGAAACAATTCTTTTTATTTTATTTTTTTTAAGGTTTTATTTATTTATTTGACAGAGAGAGACAGCAAGAGAGGGAACACAAGCAAGGGGAGTGTGAGAGGGAGAAGCAGGCTTCCTGCCAAGCAGGGAGCCCAATGTGGGACTCCATCCCAGGACCCTGGGATCATGACCTGAGCCGAAGGCAGACGCTTAATGGCTGAGCCACCCAGGGACCCCTCTTTTTGTTTTTAACTACAGTGGGAAAGCTCAGTGATGTGGGAAACTCCCTTCAGATGCTCCACCCTTCAGCCCCAGATTTCCAGTCCTTTTCCGTTGGAATTTTAATACCATCTGTTTATTATTATTTTTTTAATGGAGGAAGAACCTCATGCTAATGAGTTGTGCAAACACCACCATTCCTTTGTTACTATTTGAAGGGGTAAAGACCGTAGTGAACTGTGTTTATGTTAAGATATCCATTTCTTGTGCTAGGTTGATTTCAGATTGGTGCATTCTCACTTATCAGGGACCTCTGATTCTAGCAGAACAAAATCAGCTACTTACTCTAGTTACTGTAAGCAGACACATAACTTTTACTGTAATTTGAAAAACCTTGCACTGTAATGGTTAAAAAAAAAAGCAAATCTTATTGAAACTGATTTTGTATTTTTGATTACATCTGAATTTTCACATTTTTGTATCTAACCGTGACCACGATAGTGCTTCCATAGCTTGTGTTCAAGGTCTTGTTTCTTTCCAGGTTGAATTCTTAGGATTGTGTTGACACCAAATGTTTAAGGGGCAGGACTGGGGCCTGGCTAGCAGAACCTGTCATGGGGGTGTGTCCTTCCTCTGCCAGATCACTGGCTGGCAATGGGAAACCTTGCCTAGACTGGAGCAAGCCGACGTCGCATTTCATTGCGTGAATTTCCACAGACAGCTCATATCGCCAACTAATTTCAGGCCAATGGTTTTGGCCAAACCTTTGCCAAGGACTCTCGAAATTGAGCTGCCCCCACCCCTGCACTACCCAGCTTCCTGGGTAAGGGAGGACATTTTTGAAAACAAAACTTGTGAAATTAATTTGTGATTATGATTTTTTTCTTCTTGCTGGAAACGTGCTGGGAACCAGACAGCATGATGTTATCGCTCTTTCTGCTTTTCCAAACCAATACACCTGTTGTGCTCTTTTGTTTCTTAGTGAAGAAAATTCTAGACACAGACCTAACTATGGACTCTTTTCCTCCTGTATTTCTGATTAGCAATTCTCCCTCTGTATTCCTGACTTGTTGAAGTGTTTTCCTTCTTAGCATTGCTTCTCATATTTTACTTTATTTCTTTACTGAACAACAACAACAAACCCACAAAGGAACAAATAATCTCTTTCTCTTTTTCTCTCTTTCTCTCTCTGATGTGTAATGTTGTGTTGTCCAGATTCTGTATAAAAATATGTATATGATGTATCTGATATTTGGCAGCCACTGGCTGTAAATTTAACCAATATAATTAACAAAAATGCATAATGTTGGTGTTTGATTTTTTTTTTTACAAAAAAAAAAAACAACCTAGTTAAGATGTTTGTGTATTTTTGCATGGTTAAAATGTACTTAGTGCATTGAGAAATGTTGTGGAGGTACTCAGTGACAAGGCCGGTTTACTTTTTGATTCTAATGGTGATTGGTTGTTGACCAGACTGTTCCCTATGATGTCCGTCTTTAATTTAGCATACTCCTATTTATAACTTGTTTTATTACTCAAGATTCAGCATAGTGTATCTATCTATCTCTATTGTATTTACTGTTCCTTAAAACCAGGTTGTGGAAGTTCACTTTGTCTGGCACAGATGCCTACATCGCTGATTTCTGTTGAGTTGCGTTCCATTTAATTTGCTGTACAAGCCCAGATCTGAAGCACCCCCAGTCCCATAGACAAAGCCTATCATCTCTCCTTCCAGAAGTCTATTCCTTTGAGCAGTACTGTGGTTTTCCCTCCTCATGGAACATCATTCTTATTCTACCCACCCACCCCTCAACGTAGTTATATAAGGGAGGAGAGGAGGATGGGAAGTTAAGTAGGAATCTGAGAATTTTTTATATTTTATACATAATAGTACATATAATATATTATTGATAGACAGGCAGACAGACTTCAACTGTGAAGTAAGCAGAAAGGCAGTGGAAGATGTTGAAGGACTCAGAGATGGAGGTCCTGGGTTTTCCTCCCAGGTGTGTCACTAGATCAATAGGAGAGATGCAGAAGAACTGTCTGTCCTTCCTTGTGCCCCAGTTTCACATATGTAAGATGATGAAGTGCTGAATTTTCGGGGAGGGGAGGCAACTACACTTTCTTGAGTCTTCAGTGCACTTAGAGCAAGAGTAGGTCTTTAACTACCCTAAGAGATTTAATTGCTGTGTGTTCAGAGACCATGTTCGCAACAGCCTTTCTCCTCCTCAGGACATCTGGGCCTGCTTGG
The DNA here is from genome assembly GCF_024610735.1 of Ursus americanus. Classification (NCBI taxonomy): domain Eukaryota; kingdom Metazoa; phylum Chordata; class Mammalia; order Carnivora; family Ursidae; genus Ursus; species Ursus americanus. The sequence goes on from NC_142139.1 coordinate 62,414,799, forward strand.
GGCAGGGGGGTGCAGAGAGACACATTTTTTAAAGTCAAGAGCTGTTTCCGGCTGAGGTTACTCTGGCATCTAGAGTCTTCTCTTCAGCTAGGTGGCCCCTGTGCTGCTTGGAAGGAGATGGGATTGGTAGGCAGTATTTCTGGCGAATGCAATCGAGCTTCTGTCCCTTCAAGTCTTACCTTTTCTCCAATCCAATCAGAATCCGTGGGCTTGTTTTCTCCAGGGCATACAATGAGTTTGTCATTTTCTATTTTTCCTACCAAAATCTCTGATACAGACCCCATTTCCACTGCTAGGAACCAGCATACATAGTTGTATTAGAAGCACCTATATTTCCATTTTTTGAGGTTTTGTAGACACCGGTTTCTTAGCAGAAAGATGCAACCTGTCTCCAAATGGGCCTTTCCTTCCTCCTCAGATCTGGAGACACAGCCAGTCCTCTAAGCTCTTTGGGCTCTTTGGCTCTGTAGTGAAATATCAATCCTGACAGCCGACCATGTAGAAAATGAGTACTGCTTTTCTCACTCTTCAGAGTGAAGACCTCAGAGCTCAAACACTTCATAAGCATCTTGTCATGGGCATTTCAACCTGCTGCAATGTATGTGACCGTAAGGATTGATCTCATTACTGACCATCGGTAGCAGACATCTTTCAAAATATATTGAAATTTTCATAAGGTTTGAATAGCACTTGCTACTTTTCCTCAGAGTGATGGTTGACTGCAAAGGGGCAGGATTCCACAGAGATGTGGCCGGTACTGCTCTTTTCCTGCCTGGCTTTTCCAAGGCCAGAATTTGCCAGATGGAGCAGCATGAACATTCTGTCCTTGTGCGGGGGTTGAGGTTCTCCCCTAAACACCCTCCCACCATGACATTAGCCAGGAGTTCCAGGAACCTGTTAGAAAATTTACTCACCTCCCTAAGAACAAGATTTCTTCCCTTTGATGCAAAGCTAGTAGAGAACTTCTTTATCCTAGAATTCAGCCCCTACCTCAAATCTATTCCAGACCAATAATCAGTTCTCTAGATCCACAGATTATGAATGTCATAGAGGCCCAATCTCCTCCCTGTACAGATGAGGAGATTGAGGCCCACAGAGAGATGAAGTAATTTTCCCAAAGAAATGCAGCTAAAAATTCTCACATCTAATCAGATCCCACATCGAAATGCTCTTTCTTCCCTCTTCTGACTTATAACCAGTAGCTCGGAGTCCCTCTTTTAATTTGTGAAATTCAGATATCTCCCATGCTGTCATGCTTTATAAAAGTCTCTGGGAGACAGAAGAGTTTATTTTTTCATGATGGCAGGCAATGTGAACTCACACATATACACACTCCCTCTCCAAGTCTACCTCTCTGTAAGTCAAGTTAAGAGAGTCAGGATTTTGAATGAGAAATGAGCTGATATCTTATTTACCCGTGTCTTTGAGGGGCAAGGAAGAACAATGAGAATAAGAAACAGCAGAATCTTAACCTGTAAACTGCCCTACTAAGTCTCTTGCTAGAACAGATTTTTCTAAATAATCAGAGTAATATGTCCATCCGCCCAGCCACCTCATCTCTTGTCCAGTCATTCTGACTTTCTTGGATCTCTTCCATTCCCAGGGTATTTGATCTCTCCAGAAAAACTTTTTACAGTTGCTTTTGGCTATGTGTCTCAGGAAGCCCACAACTTCTTAATCCAAGCAAGTCTTTATAATCTGTTTTTTTTTTTTAAATATGCACCTCTCTCTGCTAACTTACTTTATTTTCTTTTTTATTTTTTTTTAAAGTAAGCTCTTTGCCCAACATGGGGCTTGAACTCACAACCCTGAGATCAAGAGTTGCATGCTCCACCAACCTAGCTATCCAGGCGCCCCTTTCTGCTAACTTTTATCTCAACCAAGCTACCAGAAACAAGTGTGTTTTCCTTGGGCAAATGGTGGGCCCAGGGACTTTCTTGGGTGTCATTCTTCTAGAGGTTTTCTCACCTCACCGTCCCCCTTGTAGGAGCTTAGAAATACCTGGCTTATCTGGTCTGTTTTCCTATGGAAGGACTCTTTGAGCTTTGTCCCCATAAGCTTACAAAGATGTATCTAGAATGTTTATATTTTAATTTACAAAATAAAGTATACGGTTTGTTACTGAAGTCCCTTGGTTCCCTATCGGTGTCATCACTGAGAAGGGCCCAGTGAGTCCTGCCTTCCTTTCTCCCAGCCTCCAGTTCTTAAAAGTCTTATTCTTATTTGATGGAGAGATGTCTTTGACTCCAATTAGATTATAGTGCTGTTTCTCTGAAGAGATCAAGTACCCTGAGTTGAAGATTTTTATAGAAATTTATTCCTTTAAATGGCTACCATTCCTGCCCTTTCCAACCCTACCCCTGTCATAAATGTGATGCTCCCCTCCCCCACCAGGCCTTCAATCAGGTTCTAGAGGAAACTGGATGCTGCCAGGGGCCCAGGAAGGACATTCAGTGTCCTTCTTGGTGGTGGTTCCTCTGAGAAGAAGTGGCTACAGTGACTGCTTTGCACTATCAAACCTAAAGGTGGGGGTCTTCCTTTGAAATGTTGGGGCTGAAGAGAGCCTTCAAAGAAAATGCCCCCTCAGGGCTTCATAAGAGAAGGGTACTTCTGTCGTTAATATGTTCTTAAGGCTAATTGGCAGGAGTTTTGAAAACAGCCACCTGGTTTTCAAGGTAGTCGGAGCAGAGCTGAAGAATATGACATGTATTTAAGCATGTAAAGCTAACTGAAATATCCCAATCCCTGCAGAAAAAGGGCTGGGTTCTAATACTGGCTCTGCATTAACTCCCCATGGGACTTTGGGCACCTAACCACTGGATTCTGCCTTTATTTATTTATTTTTAAAGATTTTATTTATTTATTTGACAGAGAGAGAGAGACAGCCAGTGAGAGAGGGAACACAAGCAGGGGGAGTGGGAGAGGAAGAAGCAGGCTCCCAGCAGAGAAGCCTGATGTGGGGCTCGATCCCAGAACGCCGGGATCATGCCCTGAGCCGAAGGCAGGCGCTTAACGACTGAGCCACCCAGGCGCCCCTGGATTCTGCCTTTAAAATGAAGGATTAAACTAGATAATCTCCAAGGGGACTTGTTTTGTATTGTGGATAATTTCAAACCATATATTTAAACACATATTAGAGTCACATTGTTCAATGAAGCCCTACAGACCTACCAATGGACTTCAGTAATGATCAACTCATGGCCGATCTTGTTTCATCTGTATTCCTGCAGCATGATGATCATGTTTGCTTCATTATAGATTTGTCATGATCCCTGGATTCCTGGGTGAAATGTTGCCCACTTTTCTTAGGACCAAAACAAGACAGCTTCTACCAGAGAACGGTCAGGCAGAACACTAGTCCCCCGATGGCTGGCCATTACAACCAGCATTTCTCTTTCTGAACATCTTGTCCCCATGAATGTCCCCTGTGGAGGTGATCTTCAATAATTAGAGCACAACCGTTGGGTCCAAGACATCACACCCTCAGGCCCCAGGCATTTCCTGGAAAGCCCTTGCATCAGACTGAAATCTCATTCTACAGGATGAGGGGATATCTGTTTTGTTCACTGAGACCACATATGGTTCATTTGCTGGAGTAAGTGGTTGTACCTTTTAGCAACTGCTTGAGAGCCAGTGCTTAAATTCCCAGGTCTCAGTAGTCCAATCACCCAGCATCTTGCCAGAAGCTGCTCAGAATGGCAGGCTGATCTCAAGGTTTATCCTTCCCACAGCATTTCAAGGTCCATCTCCTTTACTCCAGAACAAGAAGGAAGGAAGGACTCATGCATCTGTTCTGATCAGTCTTCTGTACATCTCTTTGTGGGTGGATTCAAAGGAGCTTCTATTACTCCCCTAAGAACCCACCCATGGGCTCACAAATCTTCCAAGGACCTCACAATTCCATGGACTTTGCTAGCTATCATTTGATTGGATGCAGGGGAAATATTCCTGAACCCTGAAAGGCTAGTCCTTTTCTCCAGGTGACCATAGGTCTCCCTGAAACATGTGAGTGTCAGGCCTGGCTTTCTGGGACATAAGTGTTCAAGGCTGTTGAGATGGGCCAGAGACGATCTATAGCCAAGGACCTACCCTAACTGCACAGACCTTGGTGCTTCCACTTTTCACTTGATAGCTGGCTGAGCATAGCCTGCCCTCCTGAAAGAACTTCAAGAAAGAGAGTCTGGAGAATAAAATGCCCCAAGTCAGGGATAAGCCTTCTTTTCCATGGAGCCTTCCAAAGGGCATGCCCTCTGCTACTGCGTACTGTAATTCAGAGCTTCAGGAGCTGAGGCCTCCTATGCTTGGGGGGAAAGGTAGCTGAGGAGAAAGGGACTCCTTCTCACCTTTTGTTTACCTTCAATCTGGCTGAATTTAGCTGCCCTTAACTTCTAGTTTGCTAAAGTTCTTATTGCCTTAACAACCACCTAAGAAGCAGTCAGAACCAGAAGAGAAAGCCCCTTTGTTGGCACTCATTGCTAATCCCTACACCTGTCCCTGTCACCCCAGTGCTGTTGTGCCTGAATAGAGTTCCAGCCCCATCTCCAAAGCACTGGGTTAGCCTTTGCTGAAACAGAAACGTACCCAGGCTAAGGACAAACCCAGAACTGCTCAGACGGGAAGAGATCCCCACACCACAATTTCCCTGCTGGCAACCGTGGCTGTCCTTCAGACTTGGCTTTGCTTCAGATCTGGACTCCTCACGCTCTCTCCCCTCCACCTCTTGTTCCAGAGACCCCCCACACCCCATCATTCTCAGTGCCATTCCTGAAGATCATCTAGACTTTGTGTTCTCCTGAACATTCTACTCACCTTCAGCTGCAGCATATTTCGTCAGCCTCTCCACCAAGCTCTTTAAAACGAAAGGCAGTTGCTGTCTTCCCATGGACAATAATGAATGTATCTACTGTAAGTGCAGACCATGTAGAGAAGTGGCTGGGTTTATCAAAAAGAGGGTTTTTGTAAAGCCTGTTTATTTTTTTAAGTCAGTTTTGAGCATTTCTATTTTACCACCCTTCACATGGTTTTGGGGAACCCAAATTGTATTAAGGTCTCATGCCAAAACAAGCCAAAAGTTGTTTTCTTTACCTTTTTCCTCCATGCACCATGATTTAAATGATTGTTTCAGTGTTATTTTAAATGTTTTCTTGTGACATGTACTGACGATAAAAGTCATCTTGACAAAAAAAAAAAAGATTTATACATGAATCAGAAAGTATTTATTTCAATTTTGTACCTTTCCATTTTAATACATTATAATGTATTGACTCAACTGAGATAATATAAACAGTTCATTTTAATAACATGTGTGTACGTGTGACTTTTCCTTTATTCACAGTCAGAGAGGGACAAATAATTGTGGAGTGGAAAATTCGGGGGGCTTATTGGCATCAATGTGAGCAGAGTGTTGCCTCTGACTCAACCAAAGTCTTCTGGGCAGCAGCCAGAGACCTCCCCCCTGCCCCCCAGGCTGGGAGTGGAAGAGACTTTACAGGGGAAATGAGGAGGTAAGCAGGTGGGCCGTCCAGGCATCAACTAACTGCCTCCTGATATACTGACACACACCTCTGCATATAGGGAGCGCCATAGAGATGCCACTACTTACTCATGGAGCCTGAATGCAGGCTAGCAATTGGAATATGGATCAGATAGGGGAAAACCCAAAGTAGATAAGCTGAGAAGCTAGGGAGAAAATTTGGTGTTAACAGTGTTGAGGGGTGAGGGATGGGAGGAAACAGAAAACTTCTGGGTTAGATTTTCTGGATACACCACTTTCTTTCCCCCAATACCTTGTGCTAGAAATTCTTCAAATGAATCCTTGGGGCAACTTGCCTTCAAACAAAGCCCACTGACAACCAACCAAATGGTTTCTTCTTACTTCCTTAGGATAATTCCTTAGGGCTTATAAATACAAAATTGAATATAACCGTACTCATTCCAGTCTCTTTACTGGAGGGTGGGAGAGAAGGTGGAGACAGGTAGAGACAGGAGAAGGGGAATCTGGAGAAAGAGGCAGGAGGTGTCAAATGCAATTGCATCCAAAGGATTTTATTGAAAACTTTTCCCAAGCATATTTGGCAAAGGGGGTGGTGATTCCATGAGCCTCATGATATTAATCCCTAGTCTCCTCTGTATGTTTGAACATGTTCTAATTTTAAAAGGTGTCATCTGGGAGGACAGAAACACTACTTGAAAGGCATCCATCAGCCCTTTCTTGCAAGTATAAGTTTGGCTCAATGTGGGACTCCTCTGAGAAGAGATATAAGAGAGAGATTTTATGTCTAGGACTCTGGGAGGAGAGATGGACATTCTCAACAATCAGCCATTTGATTGATCTCCTTCTGCATCCCCATTCTCTCCATTCTCTGCCTTTTCTCCCTCCTGCCCCATCCCCTCCACACTTTTAAGCCCACAAGTTTCTATACCTGCCCTTCTTGGGCACCTCCCCTCTGGCCCAGGCTCCTTGAGTGCAAGCTTATCTCAGCCAGCAAGAACCCATCAGAGGAAGGCAAATCTGGCCAGTGAATCAAGGGACCTCCCTTTGATTCCTTAAATATCCCCATTCCATCTTCGGCCTCTTCTTCTGGGAACATTTGTGTATCCCATACAGAAGATTCATTAATGGATTATTTTAAATCCTAAGCCAAGACTTTAGAAATGATCAGTTGCCAATTATACAAAATAAGCAGCTCTTCAGCCCTACGAAGACTTAACTACCAGGAAAGACATAGAAAGCCCCCTCCCACCCATTCCTTTCCAAAGCCCTTTTCTGAAACTCCCATTAAACTGACTGGTAATATTTAGCTTGCAGAGGATTTAGCTGTTCAAAGAGAGCTTGGGTTCTAAGGAAAGGATGTGGGAGGCACTTATTATCTTCAACTAAAAATCTTTTCTAAATTGAGTTGATCTGCTTTGCTAATCCAGTTCATCAAAGGCAACGTAGAAGACCCTTTTCAGATATGTGGGAAATTTCCCCTTGGGGAACATGAGTCCAGAATTTCAGATTCTTCCCCTGTGCCAATGTGTATTTGCAGTTGGGGATTTGTGATTCTGGACCCTCTTTTCTCCTTAACTTGTAAAGAGGAGTTTGGACTGCCTTGGTCCCCGGCAATTGGAGCTGGGTGAGAGGCTATTGCAAATAATCCCCATAGCTAATCGGGTGAACTGCTGTCAAGTTCACACTTGCTGGCCACAGACACACAGACACATAGACACACATAGACATATGTGTGCATGACACCCTACTTCCAAGAGGCCCCAGTGCACCATCCGTCAGTTCCTGGATCCAGGCATCCAGTCAAGGGCTACAGAAGACTGTTCAGACACACTCTTCTAAAGCCAAGAAAAGCAGAAGTTGAGCCATCTTTCCTCTGTGCCCTGCCCTGCCCCTCATCTTTCAGCCTAGCTTTCGTCTTTCTGGCCCCTCCTTTTGCTTACTCTTCTCTCAGACCTGACCTGATTTCCTCCTTTCAATGCCACAAGAAGGGAGAGATTACCCATGGGACTGGGACTGGAATTCTTCATCCTCCCTGTGCCAGATTTGGGCAAAGTGGAAAAGAAGTCCAGGTGGCCTGGGTCCACCTAAAACTTTTTGACTAACAGACCTCTGAGAGTAGACCTCCAGCTGTTTCCTTGCCTTGAGGCATTCTCCATCCTTAGGAGAGGTTCTTTTGTCTGGTGCAGAGTGGGTTTGGAGGCATATTCATTCAAATAAACTCATAGTCCTCTTCTAATGACTTCTCGAGTGGGGCAGACCCCCACACTAGCCCCTCACTTGATATATATCAAGCCAAGAAAGCACATACATTGATGCAGCACCTTTAGGAAAAGAACCTCCCTTCCTACATCCCACCTGCGTACACAGGGATGGCAGACATGTGAGGCTTGCAATGGGCAGAGGAGAGACATATGTTAAGGAAGGGGGACCCCAGAATCTTTGGTAAACATCACTGGGATACCTGGAACAGAGCTGCTTCTCAGATCCCCTCCACACTCCCCTCCTTAGCTATTGGAAAGGGAGCACTAATCTAACTCAGTGTTGAATTGTCAGACCAGACTGCTTCCTGCACGGCTTCCGGCCAATGGGAGCTGGTCTGGTCTCCTGCACAAAGAGGGGCAGAGGTTTGGGAGGCTCCTTCTAAAGGACACATGACACAAAGTTTAGGAAAAATGTAGAATACAAAGTAATAGTTAACAATATTTATATATACATTGAAAACCCCCAACTCTATTTGAATTATATTCTCATCTTATTATGTAAACTCTCCCCATCTATATTCTTCTGAAGAGGAAGGGCCTTGGGCATTAGGGGAAGAATTTTATTTTATTTTATTTCATTTTTATTTTATTTTATTTTATTTTATTTTATTTTATTTTATTTTATTTTATTTTATTTATTATTTTTAGAGAAAGCGAGAGAGGGAGAGAGAATCTTAAGCAAGCCCCACACCAAGCAGGGAGCCCAAAGCAGGGCTCAGTCTCATAACCCCGAGACCATGACCTGAACCAAAATCAGAAGTCAGACATTTAAAGAATTGAGCCACCCAGGCACCCTTTTTTGGGGGTGAGGGGGGAATTTTAGAAGCTGCACTAGGGATACAGAAAATCTGCTGTGTCTTGCCCTCTGCCTGGAAATAACACATAAACATCAACAGAGAGAAGGAAGAAAAACACTGGGGAAAATTTTCATTTTCTGTTTGTTTGCTGGGAGTAGCTGTTCCCTTATAGACTGTGAACCAAGAGCCTAGAATCACAAAATGATGTTGGATAACTTTAAGAAAACATATATGCCTCTGGAAAATCAGCTCTGCTTAAAGCCCAGACTCCCAAGCAGGCTTTTTATTCTCCCACATGATTCTTCTACTTGGTGAGGGATAATCCTCAGATTTGCTTTCCGAATGTCCTTACTAAATACCAGATAAGAATGAAAGGGAAACAAATAACCATCAGACAATAAAATACAAAGAGCTGAGCCCCCATGTTCTGTCCCTCACCACTGCATTCTGCACATGATCTGAGCTATTTCAGCTCTAGTCCTAGTAGATTGGCATAGCCTCCAGACACCATACCTGAATCCCTCATTTCTTGGTTCCTGGCCTGGGTCCATGCAGAGGACATCTTATAGGCCACGTCCCCCCACCCATGCCACAAGCTCCCTTATCAAGAGCTTGCCAACTTTTTTAATAAGGCCAAGAGAGCTGAATCCCCTGGACAATGAAGTTTCTCTGCCCCTCTTCTGTTTCCTCTGAGAGATACGATTCTACTCTCTGGTGACTGACGCAATAAATAATCTCACCTTTTAGGTGAGATCCCAAATCCACAGAGGCAGCCCTATCCTTATAATGCCAATAATTAATTATTAAAATATTAGTTTAAGCTGTGCTGTCAGGATGCCTGGATTTAATTCTTGGCCCTTACCGTCCATATAAACTTGTTAATATCTCTGCACTGCAGTTTCCTCATCTATAAAGTGCAGACAACAACAGCACCCACCTCACAGGGATTTTGTGAACAGTAAATGGGATAGTACATGTAAAAAAATGTAGAACAATGCCTGCTCCTGAGAAAGAGTCTCTCCTTGACCAAACTGTAGCCAGGCTCTCCATCTTCTTATCCACTGGGCTTCAACCTTCGCCTACAAATACGTGAATGAAATATTAACGCAGTTTTTAACAGCTCAAGTCTGCATCTCCTGGATGACCCTAGCCCCCCTCTATAAGTGCTTGCCTGAGAAAACTCAGGGCTGCCAAAAGAATTTACTGTTTGTTCCAGGCAACGCCTGAAGATAGGGCCCTGTCTCCCAGTCTCTGTGGGAAGGGAGGAGCCTAATTTGGGTACACCCCAGTTAACAAACCCAGATGGTTTTCACATGGGCCAACCCCTTCCTGCTTTTCATAATTTTTCACTTGCCTGATTCTATTGAGATCCCTCTAATCCTCATCTCTATCCCCTTATTCTCCCTTTAAAGTGTATAGTCACCTCTGTACAAGTCAAAGTTGAGTTCAGTTCATGCTGGATGCATTCTTTTCCCTGTTGTTATGGCGTACATATTACTGATTAAAGTCTGTCTCGACCACTTCAAATGTTGTCCAGCTTTGTTTATCTTTGACACTACATAGTAACACTCAATAAATGCTAGCCACTATTACTACCATTTAGAATTATATAATATTTTCCTTTTTGCATTGGCTGCTATAAGCTCAAGGCCACTTTTGACCTTTAGCTCAGGCTTATGGTACATATTTCTATACACTAACTTTACCCTTGACTTATCTTATTTTTCCTACCTGTATTTTCTCCCTTTGATTGGATTTCTTCATATTTTTAAAATATCTGTGGTCTATGTATTTTTGCATGTCACCTTAAGTTTTCCTGATGAAGGAAGCAATACATTCTAAAAATAAAATTAAAATAATAAAAAGTAAATATAGTAAGCTGGAAGATCAATTGCTCAAAGCTGGGTTTTTGTGGGTTTGAATATTTGCTTATATCTTCTACAAATATATTATGGAGGTTGAGGCCTAGAAAGAAAACTTAATGTTTGTCACCTCCCCGTCTCAACATAGGGTTAGAATCAACTAATAAGGATGAGAAGTCATAAAGTCTCATGGCCAGAAACCATTTTCAGAGGCTATAATTTCAGGAGCAATTTGCATGTGTTTAGATTTGGCTCTGTCTGTGAAGTCACTGGGAGGCACCACAGATGTCACGTAGGAGAGGCACCACCTACTCATGCTTTACTTTTCCTACATAAGGATGTAAGTAGAGATGGTTGCTTGTTGCCTTCCTTCTCCCCTGGGACAGATATTCTGCCTTTACCAGACCCCTGGGGCTCACTGAGGTAAAGCTAAGCAAAAGCTGATGAATTTGGGGAAAGAAGGCAAGAAAAAGGATACCTATTTAGCTGTGCAACCACAGAGACATAAGAGATATCACAGAAACCAACCCTGGATTACTCCGAATAAAGAGTTAACACTCCTTGCTCAATGGAGTACCTATGAGGCTAGCATAGCTATCTTGTACCATGGAGACTTCTTCCCAGTCCCCTTCCCTACCTTCCAGTCCTCTTTCCTGCATTATTTGAGTGTAAAAATATGCCGAGTTCAGCACTAGTACCCCAGCATCCCTCCCTTCCCACCCACTGGACCCTCCCCTACCTTAGCCTTTATTCTTAAAAAAAGCTAGAGACAACACTTGTAACTATGCCAAAGGTAGTTCTTGTCCAAATGGAAAACTCCCATGTGCCCTCTTGTTTTGACCTCAACATTCATCTGGGTTTTGTTATATAGACAAGGGGTAAAACCATATAGGATCCCTGGCCCAAGGAGAAGAAAAGTTTAGGATGAAAAATATTTGGGTTTTAGCTAAGGTATTCGATGACTGGGTTAAACACAGAATCATGATCACAACTATTACATCGGCTAGTACTACTTCTTTATCATTTGTAAATCCGTAGTTAACTGTGGATTTGCCAGTATTAGGAAAAGGAAACCAGGAAGAAGAGCTTCTGGGGCAGAAAGAGCAATGGAGGCATCCTGATGGCAAGGCAAAGAGCTGTGGCAGACATGAAAGAAGCCAGAAGTCTAGGAGGGAAGTCCTCTTGGATGACATCTAAAGGAGAGGTGGCTGAAATCCTGAAAAAGAATGAGCCCTGGAAGGGAATGAGACTATAGGGAGAAGAGGAGAAAACCAAACAAGGACCTGAGGTGATAGTTAATGTTAGACTCTGGAGGAGGGAGAAATGGTAGTGCAGGGGGAGAAAATAAAATGTAGGGAAAGCAGAATACAACAAAGAAAGCGCTTAATGAATGTCAGGCAGTGACAGAGAGGGAGTGCAGCAAGAGCCAGGGAAGGCCTTAGGGTTTGGAAGGAGGTTACTGGTGACCTTAGCAAGGTATCATAATGTCCTCACTCTGCGAAGACAGTGGAAGAGTTAGGACTCACCCAGACTGGGTGTCAACCTCATCACCCATTAGAAGCCAAATTTCATCAGTAGATATTCCCTTTATCACTCACTGGCTTTGGCTTCCCCATGCTGAGTTTGACTTGGAAGAATCAACAGCTCCATGAAAAAGGAAATGGCCCAAGCAAGATCCTGATAGCACTGAATAAGGTTCTTCCAGCTGCACTTCGTTATTACCTGGAAATGTGGTGTTTACCCCAGGGCACCATGTCTGGTAAAGAAGACTGGAGTCCATGCCTCTAAGTGAGGCTTCTTCTCTGCCTTAAGTGGCTGAAGGCACTTCTCTTCCCCTGCTGGCTGAAGATCTACAAGGCTGCCACATGGGCACATGCAGAGAGGAAGAGAGAGAAAGCAAGATGGGCAAGCCCACCCCAGAGAGACAACCCTGGCTCAGGCAGTTCCTTCTGCCACCAGAAAGAAAGCCACATCCGTGTAGGACATGTGACTTTTACCACATATGGTGACCCTGAACACTAGAAAATGTGGTCCAATTGGTATCTTGACACTTGGACCCCATCAGTTTAGTGTATCTTTAATTGTCTTATGGAGGAAGAAGTTGGAGGGCAGGGCACAGTATACATCTTCTTGACCCCCTCCTTAGCCCCCCACAAGCTGCTAACAAATGTAAAATGATGCTTCCTAGGGCTTTGTGATTCGTATCGCTGGACTTTCTAGAGGGTTAACTTTCTAGAAGTGGTTAAATATGGGCAAAAGACTCAAACAGAAATTTTTGCAAAGAGGATGCACAGGTGGTCAATAAACACATGAAAAGATGTTCAACATCATTAGCCATCAGGGAATGCAAATTAAAACCACGTGATATCACTATACCACCCTAAAATAGTGACAACACCAAATGCTGGAGAGGATGCCGAGACACTAGACCCTCACACATTGTGGATGGGAAAGTGAAACGGTGCAGCTACTCTGGAAACATTTTGTCGGCTTCTTACAAATCTAAGCGTGCAATTACATGATGACTCAGCAATTGAGCTCTTGGGCATTTATCTCAAGGATAATGTATATTTATGTTCACAGGAAAACCTGTACAGGGATATTTGTAATGATGGTCCAAAAATGAAAAAAGCCCAGATATCCTTCAACATATGAATGGTTAAAACAGTAATATACCTATACCTTGGAATCCTGCTCAGCAATTAAAAAGGTACAGACTGTTGATACACACAACATCTTGGATGAATCTAAAAACCAAGGCCATAGATGGCTGGCTTGCCTGTGAATACCTCAGTTGTCATTTTCATCAGAAAGGAGTTTCAAAGCCATGTTAACTTCTTCAGAGCTCCCCCTTCAGATATCTAGGCATTTGCATAGAGTTGGTGTCATAGGCCAATGCCAGGCAGGGCTGCCCAAATGGACCTAGAAAGGGGGTCATGATGTCTGAATGTCTGGGACAAGCGAAGCCATCAAGAGATTGGGTCTAGAAAAAAACAAAAAACAAAAAAGAAAGTCAAACCAGGATCAAGAAGTGGGAGCCTAGAGGTATAAAAGAGACAAATTTGGAAGTAGATGCTGGAACATTATGAGAATGAAAGCTGTGGGAACAGGAAGTAACATGGACTGGTGGCAAGGCAGAGCTGCCAGGAACAGGCAGTGCGTGTTAGGAGCAATGGCGTTCACATGGGGCGCCAACCGCAGTCAGCTGGATGTCATTCCCAGTGCTTCCCATTCCCATGTTTCTGCCTCGGGAGAATGCTGAATGTGTCCAGCCATTTCCAAAACGTGGACAAACTTCTGTCATCTGCACCTGTAATGGGTTTCCAGCGTGCCTTGGATGGAGGGGATAAGGTGGACTTAAGCTTCCAGGCAAAATACTTAAGTCCATTTCACATACAGGCAACACTTTTAAAGGAAGCATGTATGCCCCTTTTCACATATTAATATATGGAATATATATATTTAAATTATCCTGATATAATAAAGAAAAATGTGTCATTATGTTTCAAAAGAAAAAATGAACTTGTGGGACTTCATCAAGATAAAAAGCTTCTGCACAGCCAAGGAAACAGTCAAAAAAACTAAGAGGCAGCCCACGGAATGGGAGAAGATATTTGCACATGATGCTACAGATAAAAGACTGGTATCCAAGATCTACAAAGAACTTCTCAAACTCAATACGTGAGAAACAAATAAACAAATCAAAAAATGGGCAGAAGATATGAACAGACATTTTTCCAATGAAGACATACAAATGGCTAACAGACACATGAAAAAATGTTCAAAATCATTAGCCATCAGGGAAATTCAAATCAAAACCACATTGAGATACCACCTTACGCCAGTTAGAATGACAAAAATGGACAAGGCAGGAAACAACAAATGTTGGAGAGGATGTGGAGAAAGGGGATCCCTCTTACATTGTTGGTGGGAATGCAAGTTGGTACAGCCACTTTGGAAAACAGTGTGGAGGTCCCTTAGAAAGTTAAAAATTGAGCTACTCTATGATCCAGCAATTGCACTACTGGGTATTTACCCCAAAGATACAGACGTAGTGAAGAGAAGGGCCATATGCACCCCAATGTTCATAGCAGCATTGTCCACAATAGCTAAATCGTGGAAGGAGCCGAGATGCCCTTCAACAGATGACTGGATTAAGACGTGGTCCATATATACAATGGAATATTACTCAGACATCAAAAAGAACGATTTCACAACATTTGCAGCAACATGGATAGGACTGGAGGAGATAATGCTAAGTGAAATAAGTCAAGCAGAGAAAGACAATTATCATATGGTTTCACTCATTTATGGAACATAAGGAGTAGGAAGATCGGTAGGAGAAGAAAGGGAAGAAGGAAGGGGGGTAAACAGAAGGGGGAATGAACCATGAGAGACTATGGACTCTGGGAAACAAACTGAGGGCTTCAGAGGGGAGGGGGGTGGGGGATTGGGATAGGCCAGTGATGGGTATTAAGGAAGGCACGTATTGCATGGTGCACTAGGTGTTATACACAAGTAATGAATCATGGAACTTTACATCAAAAACTAGGGATGCACTGTATGGTGACTAACATAACATAATAAAAAATTATTATAAAAATTTAAAAAATAAAGAAAAAAGTTCTGACAATATAAAAATATATATTGTAGAAAATAAAAAGTCTCCTGTAATTCCTTTCCTGCTCCACTGAAAATGCCAATATTATCAGTTTGAAATGTAGTCTCCTCAAATGTTTCCATGTATATGCTAACTGTACATGTATGTATATGTAGACTATTATATACACTTTCTTATTTTTAAAAGTGGGATTTAAAAAAATGGGGTGCCTATAATATTGCAAATGGTATTCCTTAATATCTCTCATAACAAAGCTTTTTAAAGTGACTAAATGTGAATTAACTTTGTGCAAGTCAAAAATGTCTGAAAGGACTTCTAGAGATTTCTTTAAAATATCAACAGATGTGAATATTTGTGCTCCATGATCACGGTCTCCTCTTCACCAGCTCCTCAATCAGCAACGACCCCAGCTAGTGGCTTAACAGGTCTATGATTCTATGGGATTCTAGGTCCAAAGACAGCCGCCGCCCCGGGAATCTCTCTCATCTATTTCCCATGCTGAGACGGCTACTGGACCAGATCAAGATGGTGGCCCTGGCGTGCAGTTAAAAAACAAAACTGTATGCACTCCGATACAAACAGCCATCTCTTTAGTTCCTTCTCCACATCAAGTGTTGTCCTAAACTACGTGAGGACTTCATTTAGGACATTCATTAAATTGCTCCACTTAACCAGCATCACAACACTTTGAGGGAGGTACCATTATTGTCCTTAACAAACGAGGCACAGAACATTTAGTAGCCTGCCCACAGTCAGCAACTGGTAAATGGCAGAAAAAGATGAAAGAGGGACAGGGATATGGAGAATAAGGGAGGGGCAGATTCAGTCCCAAGAACTACCTATAATTCTCAGGGCAAACAGCAGTGGCCACTTGGGGTATTACAGCCCTACAGCTCACTAGGCATCCTGGTATGATTTCTACATTAATTCTCACAGCAACCCCCTGGGATAGCAGATGAGGAATCAGAGAGAGGACATAACTTGCAGGTGTCAGAGCTAGATTTGAACCCTCTAACTTTGGAGGTCCCTCTGTTAATTACTGCACCAAAGAAAATCACCACAGGGAGGGCAGACTACACCAGTAGAGCTCCATAGACTATGGACTGCTTACCCAGAGAGCCGCAGAAGCCAGAAAGAAGATTCTAGAAGGAGTCATGGAGAGGCAAGAATGGGGCTTGGGAAAGCTCCTTAGGAGATTTCAGAATCTCCACTCATAACTGCCATGGTCCCTGCCTGACAGGATACTTTCCCACTCTCAGGATGGGCCGGTGGCCGGTGTGGGGAAGTGGGGGTGGCAGGGGTCTCAGCTAGCAGCTCAGGTCTGGAAACCCTCTCGAGCATTGACTAAGTCGGCCACCACACGCCCTTTTCCATCACCTGGACTCCCACCCTGTGGTGTTTATTCATTCCCTTTGCAGGCATCTCCTTGACCTCACCCCCATCACCCTCCCCTCTCCCACCTGCAGCCCTGAAAACATCTCAAGATATAAGAAACTCAAGTGTCACCCCCTCACTCAAAGGCTAATCAAAGACATAAAGAAAAAAATTGTAAGGCAGTGAGGAAATCATATTTGTTTTTTCTTTTGACATCACTGTTGTGAATTTGATCTCTGGATGTGATTTTCCACTGTTGAGCTTTACAGATTTTCTGAAGGCTAAAGCTTAAAGTCCTAACATTTTGATAGGAAGTATAAACAGAGGGGGAATCTCAGGCCAGATCTGCCGCCAGGAAGCCAGAAGGCATTTCTGGACCAGGATCAACAGAGAGCCTTCCCTTCGCATGGCTCTTGGCTCACTGATACATTCTCCTGACTCGGAAGCACAGGGATCAGAAACCAGGTTGTGTTTAAAGCAGATTATGGGGGAATAACATAGCAAAATAGGATTCTCCCCTCCTCGAGCCCCTGCCACGGAATGGGTAGATAAATCTCAGCAAGGCATCACATCAAGCACCCACTTCTAGTGTATTGGATCTGAGGGTGGGAACTTGTGTTCCTCCTGTGGCCTGAGGCAGGCTTCGGCAGGACTGCAGGAGACACCCCCAGGAAGGGGATGAGTCTTTCATGTTTTGGGTAACAGCGGCTGGATTGACACATTTGGGGAGTTCATATTAGACATACCTCTCTGATAATGGACAAAAACAGACTCCCTGGGCTGTATTGTTCCTCCTCAGGAGAAATATCCCCAAAGGCTGGGGGAGGAAGGGTGGAGCAGAGGCCCACAGTGAAGTTCCATGGCAGAGTTAGCTTTCTTTCTTTTTCTTTTCTTTTTCTTTTCTTTTCTCTTTCTTTCTTTCTTTCTTTCTTTCTTTTTTCTTTCTTTCTTTCCTTCTTTTTTTTTTATTATATTATGTTAGTCACCATACAGTACATAATTCGTTTTTGATGTAGTGTTCCATGATTCATTGTTTGTGTATAACACTCAGTGCTCCATGCAATACATGCCCTCCTTAATACCCATCACTGGGCCAATCCATCCCCCTGCCCCCCCTCCCCTCTGAAACCCTCAGTTTGTTTCCTGGAGTCCATAGTCCCTCATGGTTCTTCTCCCGCTTTGTTTACCCCTCCTTCTCTTTCCCCTTCCTTCTCCTAATGATCTCCCGCTATTCCTTATGTTCCACAAAGTGAAACCATATGATAATTGTCTTTCTCTGCTTGACTTATTTCACTTGGCCTAATCTTCTCCAGTTCCATCTATGTTGCTGCAAATGTTGGGTAATCATCCTTTCTGATGGCTGAGTAATACTCCATTGTATATATAGACCACATTTTCTTTATCCATTCATCTGTTGAAGAGCATCTTGGCTCCTTCCACAGTTTGGCTATTGTGGACATTGCTGCTATGAACATTGGGGTACATATGGCCCTTCTTTTCACTACATCTGTATCTTTGGGGTAAATACCCAGTAGTGCAATTGCTGGGTCATAGGGTAGCTCTATTTCCCTGCAAGAAATATTAAGGGGGGGGTCTATAAAATAATTAGCTTTAAATAAATGAGAAAATGGAATTATTTCCATCAGCCTGCTTCCAGGCTCTCCTGCCTCAACTGCCACAATATGCAGTTCTATGGAAATTCAGAATGCTCTTTGAAATGTTTACAGTTTGTTTTTGGTGGCGATGGTGGTGGTGGGTGATGGTTTTTGTTTTTTGTTTTTGTAGTAGAAGTCATTCAGAGCACATGATATCTCATTTTCTGCTTTATACCATTTTAGGTTTATCGGTCTTCACTAGTGAATGATTGATTTGAAGGTAAAATCTGGTTTGTTGGCTTAAAATTTTCATGGTTCTAACTTGCTTGCTACTGTATAGGACAATTTTACTTTTTAAAGACTTGACTTTTGTGGGTATACATAACTGGTACACAAGTTGTAGAAAACTTGAAACATTCAGAAAGTATTAGGAATCTCTGCTTCCAGCCACAATGGAATAACAGGGACTGGATCTATCCATCCACCTTGAACAACACAAAACTGGACAAAAGATACAAAATACTGGTTTTCAGACATTGAGGAGTAGGCAGTGAAGAACTGTGCCACACATCCCCTACCAAGAGATGGGACGTTCCTTCCTGGAGAGAGTTTCCAGCCTGCACACGGGGAGGGGGGGACCCCAACAGAACTCAGAGATCTCACACTGCTGAGGAGACACAGATCAAGGTAGCTAGAATCCATGGGGCTGTGTTTGGAGAGAAGAGAACTATACCAAGGGCTCCACATACCATCAGTGGGGACCCCTCCAGTCTTCCAGTAAGTACTGAGCAAGGGACCCATGTACAGAAACTACTGGGAAGGAGCTACCCAAGAAAAACAGGCAGAAAAATCCCCAGAGCTTATGCAGGGCCGAGAATAACCTGTATTTCCTGAGCAGTAGGAATTCTGAACACATAAAGCATTAAATAGAATTCTCAGAAGTCTTATCTCAGTCACGGGATGAGATTACACCTAAAATAAAAGACTGGTGGGCCCCCGCCTAACAAAAATTAAGAGAAAGTCTTGAGATCAAATTGTTCCCAAAAAACCTAACCTATCCCAGAACGAAATATTTAAAGGAATACAAATCCACCAACACCCAATAATATAACACAGAATTCTTGTCATGGCATAAAAAGTTATCAGGTGTGTGAAGGAGCAGGAATACATGAATCATAACCAGGAGAAAACCTTAAAAAGCATTTGGAAGATCAAAAAATAACCATAACCTTACCAACAAGAAATGACCTTAATGATTCCGGTATTATTGCCTTTAAGGCTTTTATTTGGCACATTAAGGTTTTATTTATTTCTTTATTAGAGAGAGAGAGAGAGAGAGAGAGAGAGAGAGAGAGAGAGAGAGAAAGAATCTGAAGTAGACTCCATGCTGAGCATAGAGGCCGATGTAGGGCGTGATCTCACAACCACAAGATCATGACCAGAGCTGAAACCAAGAGTTGGACACTTAACTGACTGAGCCACCCAGGTGCCTCTCAGTACATATTTTTTAAATTACTGAAATTATGGGGCACCTGCGTGGCTCAATTTGTTAAGCATCTGCCTTCAGCTCAGGTCATGATTCTGGGGTCCTGGGATCAAACCCCATGTCAGGCTCTTTGCTCAGCGGGGAGTCTGCTTCTCCTTCTTCTCCTACTGCCACTCCCCCTGCTTGTGCTCTCTTTCTCTCTCTTTCTGTGTCAAATAAATAAATAAAATCTTTAAAAAAATTGCATGGATGATCAGATGTAGGTACAACTTGGTAAGCATTTCCCCATGTGTCTTATTTCTTCCTTTCTTCTTCTCCTTCTCCTCCTTCTTTTTTTGGTGATAAGAACCAACACTCATTTGGGTTACCTCAAATAATAGGAAGTGAACTTGAGGAGACCACCAGGTAACAAGGAAAGAGGGGTCTCAGTTTGTTCTAGTAGAAGCAGTGAATTGTTTTTCATGGGTCATTTTCCCGTAAAACCCTGTAAAAGCAGTGACGGCCTATTTACTACTGGATTTGTTACACTACCTTATTTAAAGGTTGGTAAAGATTATCTTTGAATCCTTGTATTTATGTAAACAAAAAGATCCTCGATATCTGATATTAAACATCGTCAGCATTGTTTTTTGTCTCCAACATTCCATTATGAAAAATTTCCAGCATGAAGTGAAGCTGAAGAATTTTATAGTGAACATCCACTGCGATTTCACTACACTTGCTGTATCACACATTCACACATCTTTCAGATTCTCTCCATCCATTAACCCCACCTATTTGGGGGGGGCATTTCAAAGTAAACTGCAGACATCAGAATGTGTTCCCCTAAATAGTTCAGCATAAATGTTGTTACTTAAGTTTCAATGTTTGTTAAGTTTTTTACAGGTCTATACAGTAAAATGTGCAAGTCATAAGAGTACACCTCTGAGTTCCCCCCAAAAAAGGCATTGAACCGTGTAACCCAAATGGTTATTAAAATCTATGATGTCATCATCACCCCTCAAAGTTTCCTTGAGACCCTTCCCAGTCAGTGTGTGCCCCACTCCCCCAGAGACAAGAGCTGTTCTGATTTTTCCACACCTAGATTTGTTTTGCCCGTCTAGAATTTCATATAAATGGAATCATAGAGTATATAATTTCACTGAGCACCAGGAAACTTTCTCTTAATATTTTTAGGTACTAACTATTTTAGCCTTTGGGACCAGACAGTCTCTTGAAACTACTCAACTCTGCTAATGTAGCCAAAAAACAGCCCAACAAAAGATAGATGAGTGGGGCTGGCTGTTCCAATAAAACTTTGATTACAAACACAGGTAGCCGGGCCCATACACCATGATTTGCCAAGCCCATCAAATGTGGTCGTGTGTGTCAGTAGTTTGCTTGTCCTCACTGCTGAGTAGTATTTTGTGGTAGGAATGCGCCACTTTATTCATTTGCCAGACGCTGAATACTGGGGCTGCTTCTAGTTAATAACTATTATGAATAAAGCCTCAATGAACATTCTTGTACAAGTGTTTTTGTAAAAATATGTTTTCGTTTCTCCTGCGTAAAAACCTAGAAGTGTAATTGCTGGGTCATAGGGTAGGTTTACTTTTACTTTTACTCTAAACGCATAGAAAATAAACAATAAAAAACAGCTGCCAGGAGTCAGTGTGACTTTTACTTCTCCTTCACCAGGCAGAGATAATTTTAATCATGTTCTGTGGAAGTTTCTTCTCTCACTGAAACTTCTCTGCCTCTCCGGCCCTTTCCTTCCTTTCAAAGTGGGATCATCACAAGCAAAAGTTTAAAAACATACTTTGCACGCCTATCTCTACTACCAAGCTGCTTCTTTCTACTCCCTAGCTCAAACTGCCAAGAGGAAGACTGACTAGTTCAGCTGATCACCGTCCTCCCATACGTGGCCAGCTTCTCACGGTGGAACACCCCCGTGGGTGTTGGCCTCCTGTGGCGTGGCTGCATACCTCATCCAATCAGCTCTGGCCTGGCGAAGTGGTGCAGAGGGTAGATATGGGGTTTCTATAAAGGAAACAACTCAGGGCTCCCACTCTTAGCTGAGCAGTGTCCTATAGCGACGATGGTAAATGTGGCTAGTGTCTTCACTGATATATAATTATAGCGATTAAAAATTCCCCTTACAATGGGGCGCCTGGGTGGCACAGCGGTTAAGCGTCTGCCTTCGGCTCAGGGCGTGATCCCGGCGTTCTGGGATCGAGCCCCACATCAGGCTCCTCCGCTATGAGCCTGCTTCTTCCTCTCCCACTCCCCCTGCTTGTGTTCCCTCTCGCTGGCTGTCTCTATCTCTGTCGAATAAATAAATAAAATCTTTAAAAAAAAAAAAAAAAAATTCCCCTTACATTGTTTTGAATTTTTCATCTCACATCTTAGGCTGCAAAAGACATTTTGGAACACAAATATTTGCATAGAACTGGTAACATTTCCTTCCAGATTCCCTGGAAGCCGTAATACTGAGTATAAATATCTGACATCAGTGATTTTCCCACTTTGGCATCAACATTACTTTCAGGGCTTAGTAAAACACACAGGGCAGGGACCCATCCTAGAGTTTCTGTTTCAGGAGGGCTAGTGTGGGGCATGAGAATTTGCATTTCTAACAAGTTCCCAGGTGACGCTGACCTGCAAAGAGGAATTTTTTTTTCTTCTTCTGATGCATTTACAGCACTTTGTGCCACTTGAAAATATTTAATACAATCTGCCTTGCCTTAGAATTAAGTTTGCACATATTCACTTCCCTGAACAGGAGCTCCATAGGTTCTGTACTGTTTATCTTTGTATGCCCTAAAGTGCTAAGCAAGAATAATGTGTTTAAAAGAAAACAAACAAAAAAACAACTTATGTTGTTAATCTGCCACCTAATTCCCTTGTTATTGTCTCCTTGTGGTATGAAGGCTGTCCCAAGTTCCTTCAATTTTATTTGCAGACACTTAAAACTAATTGCCACTTAACCTTTGGTTTCTTGCTTGGATTTCTGATAAGCAATAGCTGTAATTTTTCATTTCTGAATTTTACACCCCCTCTTGTCATTAAGTACCCTTGATCCAAATTTTCCTTGGAGTGGGTGATAGTGGAAGGAGGTTGTGAGGGAAGATAGGATTGGTTGGCTTAAAAAGTGCGGGAAAGGCATAAGCTGAGATCTTAAAATTAAATTTTACCATTAGCATCCTTGAAATCAAAATCAAAATGAGATGTTTGTGAAAGACCTGGAGAGTGGTAAAGCCCTCTCTAACTTATGGAATTTTTATTTTTTTAAAAGATTTTATTTATTTATTTGAGAGAGAGCAAGCGAGAGACAGAGCGAGCACAAGCAGGGTGAGGGGCAGATGGAGAAGCAGACTCCCGCTTAGCAGGGAGCCCAATACAGGGCTTAATCCTGGGACTCCAGGATCATGACCTGAGCCGAAGGCAGATGCTTAACCAACTGAGCCATCCAGGTGCCCCTAAATTATGGAATTTTTAATATGGCACCCCAGGTCATATAATAAAGAGAGGAGAGGAAAATAGGAAGTAATTTGCCCGACTTTACCTGTCACAATTCACAAAGACAAAAAATCAAACATACTTAGAACATTTGGACCAAAATGCAGAAACTAGAGGACAGATAAACAGCACATTCAGACCAAAGTTAGAAGAGTCCCCACGAATTCGTATCACAGGAACCAGAAAAGTTCTTTTGTCTCAGATTTGTGAGTCGTATTTACTGTTGACACTCAATGAACTGGCCCTAATTGCCTCAGAACATCTTAAGGGAGAATATTTCCCCCTGGTTTATTTCACACATATCTCACAACCTCCCTCTTCGTCCAAGTTGTGTGATCCCAGAACCTCCCTCTTCCTCCAAAGTGTGTCATCTAAAACAGGACCTACAACCCATTTTCAAGATTTTTGTTTGGGGTGCCTGGGTGGTGCAGTCTTTAAGCGTCTGCCTTCAGCTCAGGACGTGATCCCAGAGTCCTGGGATCAAGCCCCACATCAGGCTACTCCGCTGGGAGCCTGCTTCTTCCTCTTGCACTCCCCCTGCTGTGTTCCCTTCCTCGCTGGCTGTCTCTCTGTCAAATAAATAAATAATCTTAAAAAAAAAATCAAGATTTTTGTTTGATATAAGGTCAATGCACCAGGAAAGTACCTGTTTGCAATTACATATATGAAATGCTTACTCTCCTTTTTAAAAAAGATTTATTTATTTATTTTAGGGGGAGGGGCAGAGGGAGAGAGAGAACTTCCTGCAGACTCACCACCAAGCGTGGAGCCATTGTGGGGCTTGTTCTCACAACCCTGAGATCATGAACTGAGATCAGGACCTGAGCTGAAGCCACTCAACCGACTGAGCCACCCAGGCTCCCCACTTACTATCCTTTCTCACAAAGTGTTCCCAGTCATCTCCTGATAGGGAGGATAGGGTGAAGCTTGTTCTCTACTAGATTTCTCAAGAAAGGCTCATGAGTTGTGGAATGTTTGAAACTGGTTTTCTACAGATTTGACACTTGAAGGATAACTAGGCTGGCTATAAAAGTCTCGATTCATATTCTCTTTCCTTTAGTTTCTTAGCAATTGTTGCTCCATGGTTGCCTTGCTTTCTACATCGATATTGAGAGGTCTGATGTTGACCTAATTCTTTTGCCTTTATTATTTTAAAAAATTAATTAGTTATGTTATTAACTTATTTACATGTTATTATTATTATTTTGCTTAGGGATTTTTTTCTTTGAGAAAGTCTAGTAATTTTGCTAGGATATGGGTTTGGAGTTGATGGTTGTGGTCAATTTTCCCAGATACTTGTTAGACTTTTAAAATATGGAGAATCAGATCCTCTTATTTCTGGGAACTTTTCTTGGGTAACAGTTGTAAATGTTAGCTCTGTTCTATTATTACGTTTTTAGTCTTCAGGAACTCCAATTTTATACATCTCTGTTGGATCTTCTTTGCCTCTCTTCCATTGCTTTTTTTTTTTTAAGATTTATTTATTTATTTTGGAGAGAGTGTGTGTGCACATTTATGTGAGAGTGTGTACAAGAAGGGGAGGAGCAGAAGGAGAGGAAGAGAATCTCAAGAAGACGCCCCACTGAGCGGGAGGCTGATGTGGGGCTCGATCCCATGACCCCTGAGATCACAACCTGAGCCAAAACCAAGAATCAGAAGCTCAGCTGACTGAGCCACCCAGGCACCCCTTCTCTCTTCCATTTCAATAGCTGACACTGTTACTAAACTTCTTTATCTCATTTTCATTCTCTTAGTTGTTTGGTTAGCTTTTTAAATATCTCTTTTTTTTAATGATTTTTTATTATATTATGTTAGTCACCATACAGTACATCCCCGGTTTCCGATGTAAGGCTCGATGATTCATTAGTTGTGTATAACACCCAGTGCACCATGCAATAAGTGCCCTCCTTACTACCCATCACCGGTCTATACCATTCCCCCACCCCCCTCCCCTCTGAGGCCCTCAGTTTGTTTCTCATAGTCCATAGTATCTCATGCTTCATTCCCCCTTCTGATTACCCCCCCTTTCTTTATCCCTTTCTTCCCCTACTGATCATCCTAGTTCTTATGCTCCATAGATGAGACAAATCATATGATAATTGTCTTTCTCTGCTTGACTTAGCTTTTTAAATATCTCTTATTAACTTTTAATTTGAATATATTCCTTTGGCCACCTTGTAATTTGGTCCTCATTTCTGATACGGTTTTGCTGTTTTACTTCCATTTTTTTCCTGTGTTTAATCAACTCTCATTTTATTGCTTCCTGTTTTTTGTCCATTTCTGTTAGTTGGAGTTTCTGATTCAAGGTTATTTTGTCCCCTCCACATCACCAAATAATTAATTTGATGTGGAGTATTATCTATAGTTTTCTTCTGTTTTTGGTTGTTTTTGCAGGGGTAGATTTTCATCAGCTGAAATGTTTCCATTCTCACTTTCTGTTTTCTCCTTAGAGAAGGCTTGTATAGATGAAACTATTTTTGTTTATTAATCTCATGCATGGGCTCTTGGCTAAGGGGTAGTTTTTAAGACTCCTACTTCAGGACTGCCACCTGCTCTCAGTGTGGCAATGTGCCCTTTCAAATGGTAATTCTCTTTTTAGTGTGTATGGAGGGGGAAACTGGGGATCAAAATATGCATTCCTTGATTTTTTCAAAATCTCTTCGGTTTTGCAGGACTCTAAATTCCCTCTTCCTACTCCTTTTTTTTTTTTTTAAATCACCTAGTGTCCAAAGGAGACTTTCAGAAGCAATGACGTTGGTTCATTGCTACACAGAATCATCAGTATTGATACTTGATCTCTGGCTGCTTTCAACATTGTTGACCACTTCATCATTCTCTGAAATATTTCCCCCCTGCTTTTTCTCTTACCTCTGAAGCAGCTCCTTCCAGCTCTCCTAAGAGTCTCATTCTTCTCTTCTGGCTATGAAATGTTAGACTTCCTCAAAGCCTGGCCTTTCGTTGTTCTCATTCCACACTCCTTCTGGGTGCACACATCACTGTTCATGGCTTCATTTAACATCCACATTTGCATGAGTCCCCGTTTTTTTTTTTTAAGATTTTATTTATTTGAGAGAGAGAGAGAGAGAGTGCACGAGCATGGTGGAGAGGCAGAAGGAGAGGGAGAAGCAGATTCCCCGCTGAGCGGGGAGCCCAATGCAGGGCTCAATCCCAGGATCCTGAGACCATGACCTGAACTGAAGGCAGACGCTTAGCCAACTGAGCCACCCAGGTGCCCCATGATTCCCAGTTTTCATCTCTAACCCAAACCTGTTTCCTGAGCTCTAGACTCCTATGTCTAAATGATAATACTCACACTCAAAGACACCTCAAGCATATCATGTCTAAAACTGAGCTTTATTCCTTACCCCCAGATGCCACTGTTTCAGTTATAGAAATGTTGAGATTATTCTTGACAACTTTCTCTCTCTCAACTCCCAAATATCCAGGTTATCAATTCCTATTGACCTTATCTTCTAAAAGTCTTTTGAATCCAACAACTAATCATCACTTTGACAACCACCTTCATTTTTCACCTTAACTACAATTGCCTGCTAATTGGACTCTCTATAAACACCTTTCCCCCTTCAATCTGTTCGTCCATACAACAGCCATAGGGACCTTTTAGAAACTATACTGTGTGTTACTTCCCTACTTAAAAATTCTTCAATGGCTTCCCATAGCTCTTGAGACAAAGACCCAAATCCTTATTATGACACAAGAACTTGTAAGAACTGGCACCCTACTCAATTCTGTGGCCTTCCCTTCCCTTGCTCTGCATTCAGCCATATCAAGTCCTGGAATAGGCTATGCTTTAATTCACTTCTCACTTTCTTTTTCTTTTTTTCCCCCGAGAAGGATGGTATATATGATCACTTTATTTCACAGGGCAAAAGTTATTTAACACCCACTGGACACTATGTGAAGCATTAGAAGCCAACTATACATATGTTCAGTATCAGCCACAGAGCTGTTCCTCTTCTTCTAGAAGTGCTGCTTTTTATTGTGGCTTATGGTAACCGTGCAATATGCAGGGGATGATCCTGGATGCCACATGGGGCAAGCTGTTATGCCCAAACTCTTATCCCCCAAACATACCCTCTTTAGCCAGTAAGGGCCTTTTATAAAAAAGCCTTGTGGTTTTCATGAAGAGACTACTATGCATTATAGCTTTTGCCCAGCATCACCACAAAACTTGAACTATTTTGGTTAAACAGCCCTTTAAAAGATGACCGAAGAAAAGAATATCTATTAAGAAACTGTCTAAATCCCCCCAAATTGCTATTTCCACACAGTCAGTTATGGTGATGATGCACATAGTTCTGGATTAATAATGAAACCTTAAAAAGCAGACAAAAGCTGCATGGGCTTTGGCTGGCTGGCTCTCCCCTCAGGAGCCCTAAACATCATGTCCTGTTGCCTTTCCTGATATAAGAGGCTTTTCACATCTTGGACAGCCTGATGTCATAGGTGACCATGTTGAAGTTGTCCCAGGCAAAGAGCTTCTTCTCCAGTGGGTCACAGTCAACCATGCTGTTGTATGGTTCTTGAGTGGGATGGTCAGGGCCTTGCTGTGCCCTATGCCTGTGCCATAGACAAAGCTGACAGAGGCATCAGGTGGTGAGTAGGTGCTGATGGTGTACAAGTGCTCACAGATGATGAAGACATCAGCCACTGACTGCTTATGGATGTTAGTCTCCCAGGTTTGTTCAAGTTCAAGACTCTCTGGGTTCAGTTTGGAGAGAATAATGGAGCCTTTGGCCTCCTGTTTGCTGTACACTTCTCACTTCCCGGCAGAAGCTTTCTTGAATTTTCCTAAGTTAAATCCCCTCTTACAGTCTGTCCTAGGCTCATGTCTTTCTCTCTCCAGCATTTATCTCAGATCTAATTTTATATTTACATCTGTGGTTATTTGATTAATGTCTATCTTCCCAGCAAACTCAATGAGGGTAGGGGTCATGACTGTTTTGTTCACCTTTGTAATTCCAGCAGTGAGCACAATGTCTGAAACAATAAATATCTGTTGAAATAATCATTCTAACTTCTATTTCCTTTAAAATTAAACAGAGCTTTATTGAGTACTGTATTGAGTGCTATGTGCCAGATGCCATTTTAAGCACTTGACATGTATCATCTCGTTATTCCTCTTAATAGAGGAAGGAGGAGGTAAAATAATCTGCCCAAAATACACAGCAGGTTACCAAAGCTAGTAAGTTACAGAGCTAAGATTTGAACCCAGGAAGTCTGGTTTCAGAATCCAAGCTCTTAAATATTATATTTTATTCCTTTTAATGCTCATATCACTTAGACTTTTCTGATTAGAGTAATTTTATGAGAGTCTTTCAGACCCAGAAATAATCTCAGTGATCATCTGTTTTTCAGTTGGATCAGTGATATCAAAAGGGGTGAATGACTTGTCCAAGATCACACTGCAAGCTAGTAGCAGAATTTAGACTCTATCATGTTTTCTGCTTTTTTCCCCCCCTGCATTGTATCGTCCTCATGCCTCTTAGGAATGAGCTAAGTTTAACTGGCAAGATTCAGTTCTATTTCTTTTATAGATAAAAATTTTAATGCTATATCTGACATACAGTATACAGATGTAGTACAACATATGAGAATTCCTTTTTGTAGTTGTACAGAATGTGTAACTAGCTTTTATAATTGTATATGTGTGGAGTGGCAGGGCGGCGGCGGGGGGAGGGGATTAATGTGATTTGCTAGAGCTAAAGAAAAGAAGTAGCAATCATCTGTCTCTGATCTTGGTCTTTGCTTGCATGAAGGCAGGGGGCTAGGTCGATCCCAAGTACCTTCTAGGCTCAGGTCTTTGAAGTATATTATTAGTGTTTGTCAACCTTACCTAAAGGTGTTCTTCATAAAGTACTTTTCTTGAACAGAAGAAAAAAGTATATTTTAACCCTGAGTTCATTTATACCTTTGGTTGTTTGATGGCCTTCTGCACAAAGTAAGGTCTGTGGATCATCAGCACCCACATTCTTGGAAGCTTGTTAGAAATGCAGAATTTCTGGCCCTATCCCAGACTTGCTGAACCAGAAACTGCATCTTAATAAGATCCTCAGGTGATTCACATGCACATTAAAGGTTGAGAAGTACTACTCTGAGAGGGTCTGCCAAGAAAGAGACTGAAGACCGAATGTCTTATACTGAATCACCTTATTTGTAAAAGTACAATATTCATTCCCAGCTGACAATTTAAAACCTATAAATAGGATTCTATATATTTTTCTAAAATCCCACACTTGACAGTAGTTTTTTTCAATAGATAATCCTCATAGATTTTTCATAGGCACAAGAAATGCTGGAGTTGGAACAAACCTAGGACACCATTAGTCTATCCTGCATTCACACAAAAGCAGAATACCTTCTATAGGTATTCCTTTGTGGCCTCTGACTGAACATTTCCAGGAAAGGCAACTCACCAAATCACAAGGCATAACCATTCCTTGCCATTCACTGCCACACTTAACAATCTTAGTTTAGTTTTGACCATCTATCACCTGGACCATGGCAACGGTGTTGCAAACTTGTCTCAATCTTTCTGACCATCCAAGAGACAAAACCCTCTTCCTACAATCACATACCAACAAATGTGGTGTTTAAAAATTTTGACTTCCTTTTCAATCCACTATTGTCCACACTTATGTAACTACCTCCTATTGTCTCTGGTCTCATCAAACAGATCAGCTAATTATCCAAAGACTTGGGTGATCCTGCCTTTCTAATTTTTTGCAAGTCCAACTCCCTACCTTAATCCTGTTTCCCGTGGCACAATTTAGGGGCTCCCTGACTTAGCTATAAAAATTCCAGCTCCCAGGTATTCATTAACAGAGATAACTATTCTCTTGTTTCTTTTTTCTGATTTTTATGAAACTAGAGAAGTTAACCTTGTTTAGACTCCTTGTTAAAGGGCAAATTCATCTAGAACAGGAATCTAGTCCCTCACACAGCTTTTCCTGGCACCTGGCTCCTCTCTTTATGTTCTACTTATGACAGGAAAGCCTTCTATCTATACTCATCACCCTGACGTTCGCTGGAGAGTCACCTGTGCAAGAAGATATCCTTCCTATCTAAGATTCTCATCGCCAGAATTTCATTAGAACTCCCATGGAGACTGAGACACTTCAGTTAAAATTCACAAATGGCTATAGAGCCCCTACCATACTCAAAATTATTTTTCTAGGTGTTGGTATGGATAGAGAGATGATTAAGATAAAGGCAAAGTTCCAGAGTGCACTTTGTAAGAGAAGAAACAAAACAACTTAGTCTTCTTGAAGACATCATGTTAGAGACAAAATTTTTGCCACATTTAGTTATCTTCTTAACTTGGGATTCCATAGGTAGGTAGATATGTATCTACTTTATCTACTTCTCTATCTCAGAGGGCAGAGGTAGGTCATTAAAAAAAGAGGTAGAATACCATAGTGCAAGGTCTTCCCCTCCTGGTGAGTTTCTCCAACTCCTCATACACACCGTTTTAAAATGCTGATGGCCCTAAGGACCGTTGTTTACATATTACTTTCCTCATGAGACTGTGAGCTAATAGAGGGCAGAGTTCATGTTTTACTTCCAGAAAGCACCATGATTGGCATTTAGTAATCAATGCTGAGAATGATACAGGTAACCCTACTGAGCGCTTGCCCTGTGGCAGCCACTCTTAGAAAGGGTTTACATCTAGTCAATCATTTAGTACAGGCACTTGCACAAGCGAATGAACCCATACCCTTCTCTCCACCGGCTTCAGACCCGGAGACTTACGACCTCTTCCCCGGGATGTCCGCGCTCCCTCAACTCCCGGAACTCCTTTGCCACGCCCCTAGAACGTCCGCGTCCCGCCCACTCGCCGCCACGTGGTCCATGGCCCGTCGCACCTCTCTGACGTCACGAGCACGCGCCCTGGTCGCTGCTGTCCACCTGGTTTGCGAGTTGCTTGGTTCTAGCTTCTCCGCGAGCCGGCTGCTCAGTAGCAGCCACCGCTCAGGTCCGGAGGCTCGCGGCTCCCCAGGCTCTCAACATGTCGATGCTGGCTGAGCGTGAGTGGAGGGCGCGAGGGTGAATGTTCCAGGTCACGCGCCAGGCCGGACCGAGTGGCGCGGGGTGCGGGGTGCTGGCGCGCAGCGGGGCGGGGGATGCGGGGGGGACGGGGAAACTCGGTTCGCCTCGCCCTGCCTTCCGCTCAGATTTCCCAGCCCAGCCTTCCCCGGAAGTTAGCTACCGGTCTACTAGTGAAAGAGACTGCGAGTGTCCACGTGGGACTCTTGTCCTTATGCTCAGATCTGGGCACGCGCGCCGGCACCCCGGGAGCCAGGACGCGAACCGGGCAAACCCTGAGCTGTTCTTTCATTTTGCCGGGCCTCAGCTTCTTCTGGTTAAAAAGAGGTGGTTGGGCCAGCAGAATCTCTTCAGGCAGTGAAATCTTGTTCTCGAAGACTTATTGAACCCAGAGAAAGAAAAGCAAGGGGTTTAGAAGCTTCAAACACAAGAAGTTAGCCTTTTTTAGGGGATGCAGGACTAATGAGTGAGTCTAAGTAAAACTGACGGTTTGGACTTAGTTGGAATTGTTAACGTTCTTACATGACAGATGTGTTGGCTGCAACGCCGCATCCTGTTTCACTTTGCCTTTGACATTTATCTTCACTTTGTGAAGTTCATTAATTCCCTCGCTCTGGAGAGGCTGTTTGACTTCTGAGCGGTATCTGTAGTTAAGGTTGCCTGTCACCAGATGGCAGTCGTGCTTTGGTCATGAAAAGCCAGCCCATAACTTTTTGGGAGTGTGTAGTGAACAATGAACAGAAACAGCTTGTTTTAACAACCAACAGCAATCACACAGGGATTCTGTGAAATAAATGCTGTCAGCATCCTCTTATATAAGAAGGTGGGGGAATGGAAACACAAACGTAAGGGATAAGGTACTGTTCCAATTTCACAGGGGCTGAAATCCAGGTTTAGAGGGAAATAATTTGCCCCCAGTGGTTGAGCTAGAAAGTGACAAATTTGATCTAGTTATCTCTGTGTCTTTACCTTTTTGTCACTGGGCCAGCAGTTTCCTATTGTTTTTGAAGAATATGTTTTAGACTCTGACTCTATGGGCTCTGTTTCTTCATTTGTGAAGGTAGGACTGCTTAGGATCTCTTCTGATTTTAGTTTCTCTGATGTATGCTTAATTCAGCATGTACATTGGCCCTGGCTCTGCTGTTCATTTATGTCTCTTTCCATGATCAGTTTCTGCGGGGCTATTAAAAAACTTCTTTTATTATCTTCATTACTAGGTTGGCTTAAAAAAAATCAACGAGATGGTGAACGTAAGAACTTTTCAAAGTATGAAATGCTTGTTATACAGGTGTGAAATGCTGTTTGTAGACATCAGTAATTCAAATTGCATGATTTCAGGGAATATTTTCAGTTCTTCTCTCCCCACCGCGACTCCACGTTTTCAAATCTTTGCCATGATAATATATGATATTTTGTGTTGTCTTTTAAAATAACTTACTAAGTTTATGCCTTTGACATCCCTGTGATTAGATATTTAGGACTGGTGTTCTTATTTTTTTTAAAGATTTGTTTATTATTTTAGGGAGTGAAGGGGAGAGGGAGAGAATCTCAAGCCGTCTTCCCACTGAGTGCAGAGCGCTATCTCGGGACCCTGAGATCATGACCTGAGCCAAAACCAGGAGTCAGATGCTCAACCAACTGAGCCACCCAGGCACCCCAGGACTACTGTTCTTATTTTAGAAGTAAGAAAAATAGGAGCAAAGAAAAGTCCTAGTCTCATGATTTCAATGCCTAGCAATTATTTTTTCTGATAGTTTATAAACTTGGGATAATTCTGTAGGTACAATTTTGTTTTCTCCCCCCACTTAACATTAGCGAACATTTTCAATTCATTAAGCATGCTGTTTCCTCTGTTTTCCCTTGCCTTATGGACTATATTGTGTTTTCTTTTATTTTTGCCATAGGCACTTATCCTGTTTTTAAAGTCTAGTAGTTTTCTTTTTGTTTCTCAAAAATATTTTTATTTAGTATTTCTCTAATTATCAAGTGTTATTTCTTGGGTCTCCCTTATGCCAGACAAGAAATCTAGCTTACATAAACCTCCTCCTATGTAAGACAAGAACTTATTGATCTCACTTACCAGTCATTACATCATTTGGAGTTTTAGACCCAGTTTTTTGTTAAGTTAGTACTTTTTTCATAGTTTCTTTCCTTTTTAAGACCAATTTTTTATACTTCCAATCATATTTGTAGTCAAATCACACTATAGTTAATGGATTTTAATGCTCTTTGCATTAAGATTATATACTGCCGTTTCTTTAATTTTGGATATGTCTTGAACTTTTTAAAAGGAATATATGGTACACGGATGGTATATTTTGAGCTTTTGAATATCTCAAAGTATCTTTTGAAATAGAAAAAAGACAAAACTTCTGTCCCTGACTCTTGGGACTTAACACACCTTTCAGAGTAAGCTGAATCTTGGCATGAGCCAGGTGATATTAGGCGTGGAGTGATTGAAAAGTGAAGTCTCTTACAGCTGTTGTATGGAGGGTTGTTTATTGGGGTTACCCCGAAAGTGTCCTAATGGAACCATCTACACTTAGATCTTCAAATAGGAGTCCCTGCTAGAGGATAGTTAAACACATCATCCCTAGTAGTGATTCTGCAGATTCAGGGTACTCTCCTCTTCCACTGCTCTTCCACGTAGTGTTAGGCATCCCCAAGACCATCCCAGATTTAGTGATTTGCTCAGATTCAGGACATAGGGCTCAGCAGAAAGTTGTATTCATGGCTAAGATTTCTTACAGCTAAAGGATACAGAACAAAATCATACGGAAAAGATACATGGAGCTAAGTCCGAGGGAAACCAGACACAAGCTTCCCTCAGTGGAGTCACACAGGACACACTTAATTACCCCAGTATGAGTTGTGACAACACTTGTGAAGTGTTGCAAACCAGGGAAGTTTGTTAGGGACCGGTGTCATGTTAATGTGAGCTGGTCATGTGGGCAGGCTCTGCTTGGTGTGTGCCAAAATTCCAGACTCCCAGAAGGAAGGCCAGGTATTTGGTATAAACCATGTTGTTTGTATAAACAGGCATAGTGAGCCCTTCACCCATTCTGTGAATGCTAGGAACCCTCCTGAAACCCACGTTCCCAGCCAAGGTGCCAACCTTGTCAGCGAGCCTTTTGAAGGATAGCAGTGAGGCCTTCCATGTTCTGTTCTGCACATAGGGTTAGCAAAGCTGACATCTAAGCACAAAGTAACCGTGGAATAAGTACAACAAAGCACATGTAAACCTTGATCCAATCTGAACAGACCAGTGACAGTCTTTTCCTTGCCAGGATTTCCCAAACCTGGAAACTTCTGCAGCACTAGAGCCAGAGAGTGTTTCAGGGAAGTCTGATCAAATAAATTGGGGAAACATGGCATTCCTGCTTTGCCCTTGGAGGATCCACACATCCGCATATTAAACATTCTGGGAAAGTCTCTAATATGGAACACTATTGGATTTTGTTTCATCCATTGTTGCCCTTTTTTATTTTAAAGGGAAGAGTGTCCCCCCCCCCCCCAGTTTATCATCCTCATTGGGGAAACCCTGTCCTATCCCACTGGTTGAGGATACCTGACGTTTCTGCAGGGAAGAGGAACTGACATTGGGGATCTTTCATATAGGCACTGTAGTCTGCTGTGTACACATATGTAACATAAACTGTTGGAATTCTTTTTTTTTTTTTCAAGATTTTATTTATTTATTCGACAGAGATAGAGACAGCCAGGGAGAGAGGGAACACAAGCAGGGGGAGTGGGAGAGGAAGAAGCAGGCTCCTAGTGGAGGAGCCTGATGTGGGGCTCGATCCCATAACGCCAGGATCACGCCCTAAGCCGAAGGCAGACGCTTAACCGCTGTGCCACCCAGGCGCCCCTACTGTTGGAATTCTTATTGCAAAGCGTGGCCTCATTCATTCTCAAAAATGTCCTCTTCATATAAGCCCCATTCAGAACCCCCTGGCAAGCACTGCTGTATAGAGACATGAATTCTGACGCACACCACTAAGCAGCCTTACAGAGAGAACACTGGTTAAAGAGGCTCATATCTGCTTTGTTGTTTATTATTGGAGGCAACGTTATACTGTATATTTACTAAGATAGGTAAAGTAGTAACTTAGTCATGGTTAGCATTTTTGGGTTACCTTTTTCCTGCAAAACTGTAGATTTGAGTCCAACTTATTTTGCTTTATAAGTAGCCTTGTCCTGCATGCTTGTAAAAGTTTCACTTATTTTTGCTAGGATGTGTGTAGTTTGGGTCTCTTTATTGATTTTACATATAATACAGTGAGCTGATTGGAAGTTGTGTTATTTTTAAATTATGTTTGAAGATGTGAGGGTGATCTGGCTGCGATATCTGTTACCCTACTGATTACGAGGGTTGATTGGGCTGATCTGGCTGCCTAGGTGGGTGTCCCCTTCATCACTGCTCCACATGTGTCCCTCCCTAAGCCACGTGCTAGGTCAAAGCTGTATGTTCAGTTGAAGAGGACGACCGTCCCTGATAGAAGAGGGATAAAGAGGACCTTTCTTTGGTCAAGGGTATATAAGTAGCTGCGCTCCCCTGCTAGAAACTCCAAACAAGCTCTCAAGGTCCATTTGTAGGAGGATGTAGGGTAGTCAAGCTTCTAAGACTCCAGACACATCTAAATGGGGTTGCTGCACTTGGCAGTCTGCCTTTCTTAAAGAAAGAAGCGGGGAGGCTGGTGGGGGGGGAGGGGGAGGAAGGAAAGAAGGATGGATCAGACTAAGTTACCAGGCTGTTGTTGATAGTGAGATACTGTGCTTTGGTTGCTGCAGAAGGTGAATAATAATGACACTTGACCTGCAAATTTCTCACTTGGCCACAATTTGGGGCTTCATGTTCTTGTTCAGTGAACTTTTGAGGTTCTATATCTCTTCAGTAATTTTCCTTAAAACTACAGTGATAGGGGTGCCTGGGTGGCTCAGCGGGTAAAGCGTCTGCCTTCGGCTCAGGTCATGATCCCGGAGTGCTGGGGAGTCTTCTTCTCCCCTTCCCTCTGATCCTCCCCCCCTCTCATTCTCTCACTCTCTCTCTGTCAAATAAATAAATAAAATCTTGAAAAAAAAAAAAACTGCGGTGGTAAATTTGAGTTCCTAATGGTCAGTTATTGATATGCATTAAAAAATACTTAATATGAGGAGATTCAAGGCAGTTTCCTTGGTTATGTTCCTTCCTTCCTTTCCTCTTGTCTCCTTTTATCCTTTCTTCTCTCTAATTCAGTTATACGTTCATTCACATGTTTACTGAGTGCCTGCTCTGGGCACAGTGTTTTCTACTTCTTGCAATGAAGTATAAAAAAAAATAACATACAAATATGAACCATAAGGAGATTATGGTCTAATAGAAAACATCAGAGATGGATATAAATGGCCACGATACAGAAGAATGTGAGTTAAATGCCAGAAAAGAAGCAGATGATTTATACTGGAAGTTCAGAAAAAGGGTCATGTGGCTTTAGGGCATTTGAGTGACCAGGGATGGTATCATGAGTATCTGTAGATGACGTGTGTGGAGGGTACAGTTGACTCTTCCCAAGATCATAATGACCGTGGATTAAGAATATAAGCTTTGATGTCAGTTGAGCCTTGCTTTGTATAGAGGCTCTGATTATTGCTTGGGGGCATCAGGCACATTTCTTTCCCTAAGCCTCAGATTTCCTCATCTGAAAAATGGAGATCAGAATATCCATCCGCATTGGGTTTCTGCGCAAATTGAATACAATGTATGGGTAGCATTTGGTACGTGCTGGATTGCAAGAAAAGCTGCAGTGGTGGTGGCGGCTCTTGGTGGTGGTTGTGGTGACGCCTGTGTTGACAGGTACTTTCAGTTGCTGTCTTTAGCTGAGTGTGAAAGGCCAGCTGATGGCATATCATGTATTTCTATTTGTCACACGTGGAGGGAACATTGGTAGGCTTATCTTAGGCCAATTTGTATATTGAGAATATACAGTTAGTGGGAAAACCACGGTAAGTGATCTAATCTGATGATGTTTCATCGAATGCTGAATCTGATACCTGTATCTAATAAAACATATTGTTTGTCACATTTTTTGCAAGTATGTGTATGTATTAGGTTTTGTGTGTATTCGTGTAGTAGTTTCCAGGTTTGAAAGATAAATTGCTGATGAGGAGCTTTGTCACTTCCAGGTCGGCGGAAGCAGAAGTGGGCTGTGGATCCCCAGAACACTGCATGGAGCAATGACGAGTCCAAGTTTGGCCAGAGGATGCTAGAGAAGATGGGGTGGTCTAAAGGAAAGGTACGTGGAGAAGAGCAGAAGCAACTGGAGCCATGCAAAAAGGCAAATCAGGAGGATGCATCTGTCTTCAGAGACTGTGAGAAATTTATGTTTTAGGTCAATGAGTGATTTTGGAGAAATAACTAAATTGTAATGATAAAGTTAGAATTGAACATAAATGTCAATTCTTTTTATCATGTAAACTGCCGTGATTGGCGTCTTTCATAAATTGTACCTTTTAATTAGCTGCACTTAGAATCATACTTAACCATCAGTGGTATATATTGCTAAGAGTAGTATTTTTTTCCCCTTTATAGCTTAGAATACACATTTTCTCGTTTTCCTCACACTCCTTTTATTCCCGACTGAAGTAGGATTTCTACTGGTGACTTTGTATTTAAGTGGTTCTTATGAAGGTCTTTAATTATCTTCTTGACAAATCCAGTGGATCCTTTTTTGTTCTCATGTTGCTCAGTCCCTAAACTTCATTGGATGGAATTGACTATTCTTGAAATATTTCTGTCTTAGCTTCTACAATACTGCTCTCCCCTCTGTTTTTTCCTTCTCCTTCACTGGCCACTCCTAAATGTGTTGCTGGCTCTTCCTCCTCCAGGTTTTTGAGCTTTGGAGCTCCTCAGGGTTCAGCCCCAGACTTTTTCTGTGCTCTGCTCAGGTGAACTCTTTCATTCCGGACCATGCTTTGAAGTGTCCGAATTCTGAGGACTTTTCTACATCTGGTCCAGAAATGTCCTCTGAGCTTCACATTTGTAAATTCACCGGTGTGCTTGACATTTCCACTTGAGTAAGCATCTCAGGTTTATCATTTTTGCTATAAAATTCTTGATGCACCTCCCCCCCCCCCCAGTCTTTTCCTTCTCAAGTCTTCCCTGTTTTTGGAAATGGGTGTGCTTGGTTCCTCTATCTCTCTCACTTGTCACCTCCCCAGTCATTACTCCTTTCCCCCCAGGGCCCCATCCTGGGCCACACACCATCATCATCTCTTTCCCTAATCACTGCTGCAGCCTCACAGCTGCTTCCCTCCCCTCCTTTTCTTCCTCTGGGCCATTTGCCAAACGACAGCCACAGTACCTTTTAAAGTACAGAAATTAGATTGTGGCATTCCCTTGCATAGTTCAGTGGTTTCCCATTGTTTTAAAAAATTAAATCCAAATTCCTACCATAATTTCCAAGGTCCTATGAGGTCTTTCTCTTTTATATCATCTTATTTTCTCTTAATCCACTTACCCTGGTTACCTTTTAGTTTCTTCAGTACACCAACTTCTCTGGGACACCTTACACATGAGTGTTAATTGATTCAGGGGACTTGGGGTCTCCTCTCCCCACTTTCTCAGTGTTGTTTTATAAAATTAGTTAATGGAGAGAGCCATAGATTTATAATATCTTTAATGGGCTTCCATTAGTTTGGTGGTAGTACTCTGATTTTGAGCATCACAAAAGGCATGTTTTCCCGTGTGTTTACATGGGCCGTGAAGTGGGCGTTAGGTTGAAGAAGTAGCATTCATTATTGCGAGTGTATTGGTATTACAGACATACTTTGTAAGAATCCATTAGACTATGTCCTCTTTGAGGGTAAGGCTAGTGCCTCACTCCTGGATATTTAATAATTAATCGAATGGTTGATAAAGGAGGAAAGATGTGATCTGTCTTGATAAAAAGGCTAACTCTCTTTTTTTGACCTCCATAGGGTTTAGGAGCTCAGGAGCAAGGAGCCATAGATCATATTAAAGTTCAAGTTAAAAATAACCACCTGGGACTTGGAGCTACAATCAATAATGAAGTGAGCAACAGTGTGTCTACTGGGGGTTTTCCTTGCACAGTTTGCTTTTTTATAAATATAAACATTTTAATCCAATCAAGTTGATCAGTTTTCGACTATTCAAGTATATATCCTCCATGCTGTGGTTAACTAAAGAGCCCATAACCGGCTCTTCATCACATCACATGCCTTCACCTTGCCTTCTTGTCCTTATGGCATTCTTTACTTACTTATGTCTAAGAGATCCAAATTAGTTTTATTGCTAAACTTTGAAAAAATATTCTTTTTACGGGATATTTATAATTCTGTACTCATTTCAGGACAGAAAGGCATTTTCATCTTTGCCTCTGTTCTGATATTAGCTTATATTATTAAAAGTTGTGGTGGTGTTTGGTTTCAGAAAGAAGCTAAAAGTTTTTTCTGCAAGAAAGTGGTGACGTTTTTCTGTCCAGTTGTCTATTTTTGACTGTTGGTATTCAGCAGTTGAATTTATTCACATTTCCCCTTAAATACTGGTGCTTTGCAAGTATAACACTGTAATTAAAAATTAAACGGCCCATCATGCTTTTCATTTTCAGTATTACTATTTACCTTAGAAAGTGTCTAAGCTGAAAGCTTTGTTCTTAAATTTGTCCAGCCAACAGAATCTGATAGGAAATCTGGAAAACTACTTTAGGTAAACCAAATTATTTTGATTCAATATACTGAGTAATGGACTAGAAGTAGTAATTGTGCTGAGTGATAGACTAGAGTAGCTAAAATTCTCTGGACTCACAGCTAAAATTTTAAACCACTAAGGAAAGAGTTTATATGAGGTTGGTTTTGAAGGTACTTGTTGAGAGTAGATGTATGGATACAGTTAATTTTTTAGGAGAAACGTTGCCCAGTAAACCTATTTAATATGCCTTAACCTTCAGCATTCTTAAAAAGTGTATATGAGCCAAATTCCTACATTGATATCTTGCTTCCCATTGGTTCAGATTGTTTTGGAGATGCCCATTCTCTTTTAAAGTCCGATTGTTTTTGTTATCATGAATGTGTTAGCACCACCTTATGAGGGTGCTGATTGATCCAGGGAACTTGGGAGTCTTTCCTACTCCTTCCCTCAGTGTTGTTTTGTAAAATTGGGGTTGACGCAAGCAAATAGAATTGGGAAAAATATTTTAAGTGCGGAAGAGCAAAGACGAGAGCCTGAAGTCTGTCAGTGCTTTTTTCCGTTTGACCTACATAATATTCCCATAGTGAGAGAAAAATAATGATTTTATTTTGCCTTATTTTAATATGTAGTACAGAGGTTACCTGTTGATAATTTAATTGTAAGTGGACAGTTGATAAATTATCCACATTTGAAATCAGGACTTGAGCTTCTAAGAAGACCGTTTTTAAAAAAATTTTTGAATTTTGAATTTTTTTAATTTTGGATTTTTTAAAAGATTTATTTATTTATTAGAGAGAGAATGAGTGTGTGCATGGCGAAACAGGGTGGGTACAGAGGGAGAGAGAGAGTCTCAAGCAGACTCCCTGCTGAGCAAGGAGCCTTGCACGGGGCTCGATCTTGCAACCCTGAGATCATGACCCAAGCCAAAATCAAGAGGTGGATGCTTAATTAACCAGCTGAGTCACCCAGGTGCCCCACAGCCCATTTTTCATATTAATATAGATAAGTTAGATTTCAAGTTATGTTATATCTTCGTTCAAATTTATAACATAATATTTTGATGAAACATTTAAAATTTCACATTAACAACCAGATTTCCTTTATTCTAAAATATGTCTTATCTCAACCAGTATATGTAAACTACAGGCTTGCCTTTAATTGATTTTGGGGGTATTTTCAGGATAACTGGATTGCTCATCAAGATGATTTTAACCAGCTTCTGGCTGAGCTGAACACTTGTCATGGGCAGGAAACAACAGGTAGGAAAACCTTTGCTTTGTTATCCATTTGATCTATAGAAGACATAATATCTTAACTTAAAACATTTTATTAACTCTTTTTACTTTAAGCATAATATATCTGAAAGTTAATTGATTGAAGCTATTACAAATAGTCAATTCTGTATACATTTTAATGGTGCTTTCACTATTAAAAGCAAACAGTTATTTCCCAGTGAGAGTTTGAGAATGGCAAGACAAATCATTCAGTTTACAACCACAAATAGTAAAGTGATCTTTCCAGGGATCCTTGAGTGTGACCGAAAACTTGTTCTTTTTTTTTTTTTTTTAAGATTTTATTTATTTATTTGACAGAGATAGAGACAGCCAGCGAGAGAGGGAACACAAGCAGGGGGAGTGGGAGAGGAAGAAGCAGGCTCATAGCGGAAGAGCCTGATGTGGGGCTTGATCCCATAACGCCGGGATCACGCCCTGAGCCGAAGGCAGATGCTTAACCGCTGTGCCACCCAGGTGCCCCTGAAAACTTGTTCTTACAACACAAAACAAGAAAAAAAAAATACAAAGCAAGAAATACCAAGTGGGACCACAAACCAGCAGCCAGCAAAGGCTTGATAGAAAAATCTTTTTTGTATTTATTCTACCTAATGAAATTTATTGTATCTTTGAATGTATATCAGAAACTCAAAATGCTCAGGTATATAGTAAAATTTGTTACGTGGCTTCAGTACTAGAAATTGTATATCTAAGGTCTGGGAACTGGAAATGAAACAGTTGAATATTGGGCATTCCATATTAAATTAACAGAAAGATAATACTACTGAGGGGAAGGGCATGGATGGTAAAGTTCTCAAACTTGTGGGCCTTTGGTCTAATTTCATAGTTTAAGGAAAGTTTTTTGTCACATGGCTCTTCGGAAGGCAAGGATGTAATTTCAGTTAATTGTGCTAGATATTTATTGAAGAAATATAGACTGTTAGCTCTTCTGAGAACATATTTTTAAAAAATAGTGGTAAAATATACATAACATAAAGTTAACCATCTTAACCATTTTTAAGTGTACAGACCAGTGACATTAAGTACATTCACACTATTGTGCAACCACCACACCATCCATCCATAAAACGCTTCATCTTGTAAAACTGAAACTCTGTCCCCATTAAATACGAACTCCCATTCTTCCCTCTCTCAAGCCCTTGGCAGCCATTTTACTTTTGGTCTCTGAATTTGACTACTCTTGGTACCTCATAAAAGTGAAATCATACAGTATCTGTCCTTTTATGTCTGGATTATTTTACTTAACATAATGTTGTTAAGGTTCATCCATGTTGTACCATTTCCTTCCTTTTAAGGCTCAGTAGTTTCATTGTATGTATAGACCACATTTTGTTTATCATTCATCCTTCAGTGGACACTTGGGTTGTACTTCTTGGCTATAGTGAATAATACTGCTGTGAACATGAATGTGTAAATGTCTCTTCAAGTCCTTGCTTTCAGTTCTTTTGTGTATATATGTAGAAGTGGGATTGCTTATTTTTAAGTTTTTGAGAAACTGCCATAGTATATTCTGTAATGGCTACACCATTTTACATTCACACCAACAGTGCACAAGGCTTCCAGTTTCTCCATATTCATGCCAACACTTCTTATTTTCTGGGTTTTTGATTTTTGTGTGGTTTGCTTTTGTTTTGTTTTGTTTTGTTTTGTTTTGTTTTGTTTCTTTTTGATAGCAGACATCCTGATGGGTGTGAAGCGATATCTCATTATGCTTTTGATTTGCATTTCCCTAGTGACTAGTTAGGTTCAACATATTTTCATATACTTGCTGGCTATTTCTGTGTCTTCTTTGAAAAAATGTCTTCAGTTCCTTGCCCCTTTTGAATTGGGTTTTTTTGTTGTTGAGTTGTATTCTGCAAACATTTTTATAAGGAATTTCTTTCTGTTCTCCATGCACAATATTTGGCTTGTAGTGAACTGTTAAGAGATGTTTGTTAAATTGAAGGAGGAAGAACCTTGTGGAATGAAATTAAAGATTAGCCAAGTTCAGCAAACATTCGTTGAGCTGTGTGCTGGATCCCGAGTTAGACGTGAGGATATGTAGCTATATGGGACAATCCCTGCTTAGGAGGTAGCTAGCAGGTTATGCTGGTACTTGGTAAAATTATAATGCGAATCCAACTCTGGGAAGAGTTATTGCAGTGCTACGTATGGGACTGAGCCCAAAAGCAGCAAGGCAAAGATGCTGTGTTTGTATTTTCCCTAATTCCTTCTTGTTGGAATCTATAACTTGGACAGTTTGCCTTATCCATGGGATAACCATTAGAACTATCCTAACAGTTTTATATAAAAAGATATGTGGTCCTAATATAAAAGATGCTAATTTGTTAGCCGAAGAAGAACGTAAGGAAAATGTTTTGTGAAAACACTACCTGGACTGGTGTCTGGAAATGCAGGATATATGCAGTAGTTAAACTCAAGGATCTTAGCCCTTACTAATTATAAACAGAAACATCTTTATATTCAGGATTTCAGTTAAAATCAATAGAAACACAGATATGAATGTAAACGTGATTGTATAAGACTTGTAGGTTTTGACTGAAGAGCAATTGAGTATAATGGTTTAGAGATGAACACCAGAGCCAGATTGCCTGGATTCGAATCTTGATTCTCACGTCTCTGCTTGTGTGACCTTGAGTAAATTACTGAACATCTCTGACCCTTTCTCTGTGAAAGGGAGATAATAGTACCATCCTCAAAAGGTGGTTGAAGAATTAAATATATTGCTGTAACTAAACTACTTTGAATACTGCCTAACCTATGGTAAGTACTTAGTAAATATTAGCTGCTGTAATTTTTGTTATTGTTATTTGTAGAGATAGAACTCCAGAGTAGAACATTTGCTCTGACTGTTTTTAGTAATCAGGATATAGTACCACCATGAAAGAGTGATCCTTGTGGATGGGTGGGTTTGGGCTTGATGTTTAGGCTGTTCCTAGTTGTCGTTAATGAAATCAAAGGCAGTAATGTGCTTTCTCCCCAGATAAAAAAAA
This sequence comes from Ursus americanus, assembly GCF_024610735.1. NCBI lineage: Eukaryota > Metazoa > Chordata > Mammalia > Carnivora > Ursidae > Ursus > Ursus americanus. The sequence continues at coordinate 62,458,825 of NC_142139.1, forward strand.
TAGAACGCTCTTAAGATAATGAACATTATAAATAGCTGTACTTGTTAGCAGCAAGATATAAATAAAATTTGAGATCTTTATATGACTGATGGATGATCTCCAGTTATTATAAGGTTAAAAAAAAAGGAAGATGTAAAACTGTATGTATGGCATGCATTTATAGAAAAATATAGAGAGGAAATGCATGTGTGTGTGTTTGGTATACATCAGTGGTTTTCAACTGGGGGTGATTTTGGCAATGTCTGGAGACATTTTTGGTTGTCACACCTGGGGGTGGCAGTGCTTCTGGCATCTGGTAGATAGAGGCCAGAGAAGCTGTTTAATACCCTGCAGTGCACAGGGATGGCCCCTGATGACGAAGAATTATCTGGCCCCAAGTATCAGTGGTGCTGAAGTTGATATACATAGCATAGCCCCAAAATATCTATTCTGTATATATTTTATATACATAAAATATCTGCAGAAAAATACCAAAGAAACTGGTAAGAGTTGTTGCCTCTAGAGAGGGAGCTGAGTGGGGAAGAGGGATCATAGGAAGACTTCGCTTTTACTGTAGTCCTTTTGTACCTTCATGACTATATCCTGTGTGTTATGTCCTACTCAAAAAATTGTTCTAGAACTAATTTTAAAACTGTTTCTTGAGCCCATTTACCTCATTTACCACCACTTCCTGATGCTTCTGCTCTCCTTTGCCACAAAACTGTAATTTTCTATAAAAATTGATTTCAGTTCTCCTATTCTCTCTTTTTAAAAACTTGTTAACACGTCTTGAGCAAGTCTCAAACAGTCTGCTTAGTTGCTCCACCTCTCTTTTGCCTCTTCTAGAGTTGATGCTCAGCAGGGACAGGGAGGGGGGAGCCTGAAACATCAGACTCACTTCTCTGGATTTCCTTATCTCTAATTGGGACTGTAATTCTCTGCTTTGCTCCACTGTAATGTCTCTGAGCCAGCCCCCCTGTCCCCCCTAATATTTTGTTGTAGTTTTCCTGGCAAGAGAGATGTTGGAAGTGAGCCAGTTCACCATTACCAGAAGCAGCATTCTGCCTAGAATATTTTTTTAAAATAAACTTCGTTGAGGGATAATTTATATACAATACAATGTACCCATTTTTGAGGGTACGGTTCCATGAGTTTTGACCAATGTATATACCTTTTTAATCATAATAACCTTGATAAATTTTCATCATTACAAAGAATTATCTTGGGTCACTTCCCAGTCAGCGCTCTGTTCCTCCCCACACCATACCCTCCCACTTCATTCTCTGACATTCCAGACAAGCGCTGATCTCTCCATGTAGATTAGGTTTGTATTTTCTTTTCTGCTTGGCTTGTTTTTCTCAGCACAAATCTGAGATTTATCCGTGTTGCATTTATCAGTAGTTCATTTCATTCCTGGATCATATGTCATTGTATGGGTATGGCATAATTTGTTTATGCATTCACCTGGTGTTGGATATTTGGGTTGTTTTGTTTCCAGTCTTTGCCTACTGTACCCAAGGCTGCTGAGAACATTTGTGTATACATCTTTATGTGGACATATGTTTTCATTTCAGTAAGACCCCCGCGCACTTCCTTATGCCATGTCCAGAAATTGCCTCTTGACAGAAAGCTGGGGCAGCCCTAGAGCTCACATCCTTTGTTGCCCGTCTGTCAAGGATGACAGTCCTGTGCTGCCTGTTGTCCAGTGTGTGATGAGTTGTTTCATATCTTTTGTTTGCCCATTGTTTATAGTAGAGGGGCATGACCCATAGCACTTACCCTTTTGTGGGCAGAAGACAGGGAATCTTCCTTCTGTCTCTTTTAAACCCACTTCAGTCAGACTTTGCCTTACTGCTCCACTGAAACTGCCCTTGCCAAAGTCACCAGTAACTTCCATGTTAGTAAATCCAGTGGGCATATTTTAATCTTTGTCTTACTTCACCTGTAGCACAGATGCTCACCCCTCCTTAAATGACTTGTTTCCCATGGCTTCCTGGACCCCACCATCTCCTGCTTTTCTTCCCGCTACATTGGCCACTCCCCCTTAATCTCTGTTGCTATTCTCTTCTCCCAGCCTTATCATGTCTGGTGCCCTGCAGTTCAGTCCTGGGACCTCTCTCATCTTTTAGCTACACCAATTCTTTATTAAATCATGGCTGGATATAACAGACCATGGCTGGGGTGTTTGGTGACAATTGCTAGATTTCTTGCGACTGCATTACCCTCTCTTCTAAACTCCAAACTTGTATGGAACCCCCAACTCAGTATCTTCACTCAAGGTGTTATCAGCTATCAGCTTCTCAAACTTGAGCATATTCAAACTCCGGTTCTGGCTGCTTCCCCACCCCCACCCCACAAATGGTTTTATCCACAGTTTTCTCCATTTCAGTTGATGTCAGTTCTCTCCTTCTAGTTGTTGAAGCCAAGGACCTGTGTCCACTAGGAAATGTTGGTTCTACCTTCATTAGACTATATCTGGACTCTTTCTGCTTCATGTCCCCTGCACTGTAACCGGAATGGTCTGAGCAACTGTTATTTCTTGTCTATTGTAACAGCCTCTAACGCTGGTTTTCTCAGCCATGGCTCTACAGATGTTTTGGGCTAGGTAATTCTTTGCTGTCCTCCGCATTTTAGGATGATTAGGAGCATTCCTGACCTCTACCCGCTAGATGCCATTAGCAACCCCCCCCCCATTTGTGACAACCAAAAGTACCTGCAGACATTGCCTGATGTCCCCTGAGTAAAATGCCCCTGGTTGGGAGCTACTGCCCTCACTTGCTCTATCTTCATACATCCACGGTCTCCTTCAGCATAAGAGTGTGATTCTTTCAGAGTGTAAGTCTGTGCTGCTCATGGTCAGACCACCACCACCACCAGCACCCCATTGTTACCTCCTTTTCATTCAGAATAAAAGCCAAAGTCCTTTCAGTGGCCTTGCAACCTTATATAATATGGACGTTTTTCCCTTTCTGACCTCATCTCTTGCCACTCCCCTTTTTACCCATTCCATCTCAGCCACTGACCCCTGTGCTGGTTTGTGAATACATCAGGCATCCTCCTGACTTAGGATTTTGCACTAGTTTCTCCATCTCTAGAACACTCTTTGCCCAGTTAGTGTCTATGTATTTTCTCAGCAAGGTCCATACTTCCTGCCAGTTGAAAATTACATCCTGTTCCTCGGTGCCATTTTCAGAAGTCAATAGGAAATTGGTAAGATATAGCAGTATAAGGATATTATTTAGAAATATGAAGGAAATAAAACCCAGAAGAACCAGCTAAGAGTCTGGAGAGAACTGGGGCAGGGACTTGGTATGTGCATGTATGTGTGCGTATATGTGTTTTAACAGCTTTGTTGAGATATAATTCACATGCCATATAATTTACTCATTTATAATATACAATTCAATGACTTTTAGTATATTCACAGAATTTTCACCAGAACCAGTTTTAAAACATTTCATCACCTCTAAAAGAAACTCTGTACCCAGTGGCAGTCATCTCCTATGAACCCCGCAACCACTATAGGCAACTGCTGATTTACTTTCTGTCTGTAAAGATTTTCCTATTCTGGATATCCCATATAAATGGAATTCCACAACATGTGGTCTTTTGTGCTGATTTCCTTCACTTAGCATAATGTTTTCAAGGTTCATCCTTGTTGTAGCATGTGTCAGTACTTCATTCCTTTTTGTTGCCAAATATTACTCCATTGTATGAGTATACCATGATTTATCCATTCATTCGTTGATGGACATTTGGATTGTTTCCACTTTTTTGTCTGTTATAAATAATGCGGCTGTGAACACTGTCAGTGTTAGTGTGCCCTGTGGCCTTTATTTTCATTTCTCTTGGGTATATATGTAGAGTGGAATTCTTGGGTGATGTGGTTACTCCATGTTTAACTTTTTAAGATTTTTTATTTATTTATTTGAGAGCAAGAGAGCGAGTACAAACTCAGGGAGAGAGAGAAGCAGGCTCCCTGAAGCCCACTGAGCAAGGAGCCCAACACGGGGCTTCAGGACCTTGAGATCATGACCTGAGCCGAACGCATACGCTGAACCAACTGAGCCACCCAGGCGCCCCTCTGTGTTTAACTTTTTGAGTAACTGCCAGACTGCTTTCCAAAACAGCTACACCCTTTTACATTCCCACCGGCAGTGTATGAGGATTTTAATTTCTCTTCATCTTTGCCAATACTTGTTATTGTCTGTCTTTTTGATTATAGCCATGCTAGTGGTTACAAAGTAATATCTACATGTGCTTTTGATTTGCATTTCCATGTCAGGTGAAGATATTGGCTGTTTTGTCCTGTGATTATTGTCCATTTGTATGTCTTCTTTGGAGAAATAGCTATTCAGATCCTTTGTCCAGTGTTTAATTGGGTTATGTGTCTTTATTGTTGTTTAGTAAAACTTTTTTATGTTTAGTAAAACTTTTTTATATATTCAAGTGCCAGTCCCTTATCAGATACATGCTTTGCAAATATTTCCCCCAGTTGCGTGAGGTGCCTTTTCACTTTCTTGATGGTATTGTTTGAAGACTGAGGTTATGGAAATAGGTAAAAACACTTACTCCCTTCTCTGAAGAAACTTAAAATCTGGTGGAAAAGAAAGGAAACAAATACCAAAATAAGTTGATCCCCCAACTTATTCAGTTCCCAAATAATTGAGAGAGAGTAGCAGAGGCTTTGGATGGTAGGGTTTTCTTTGAAAATTTATCTAAATTTCTTCGTTTCCTAAGCTTTTTCTTTCTTATCAGGTATTGCTAAGTTTGCATTATTGATGACTGTGGCCGTTTTCTAGCACACATAGGCTTGGATACTCAGTGTGCAATTGGGTTTAATCACAAAGTAGACACAGCTGAAGAAAGTCTAGAAAAAAGACTAGAAGACAGTTACCCAGAATGCAGCTATGAAAGAGGAAAAGATGAGAAATAAGAAACAGAAGTTTAGATGGAAGATAAAATAAGATCTAGTATCTGATAGAAGTTCAACACAGAGGGGACAGGATGGAAAACAGGCAGTATTTAAGGGGATAAGGGCTGAAGACTGTCTAGAATTAGTGATAAAACAAATCCACAGATTCAAAAAACGTAATGAATCCAAGCAGATTACATTAAAAAAAAATCTTCACTTGCAAACACAATAACAGATGTAACAGTGTAACATTGTAGCAGAACATCACACACACGCACACACACACACACACACACACACACGGACATGCACATAAAAGAGAGAAGATTGTTAATGCAGCCAGAGAAAATATACAGATTCTCTTCAAAGAAACAACAGTTATAAATGAAAGCAGAGTTCTTAACGGTGGAAACCAAAAGACATTGGAGCAATATATTGAGGGAAATATAACTGGGAACCTAGAATTTTACACTCGGTGAATATATTTTTCAAGAAAATGGATGGAATAAGTTTTCAGACAAAGCTTTACCACCAGTAGACCTTCAATAAAGGAAATATTAAAGGATGCAGTTCAGTCAGAAGGAAGGAATACTTATTATCTGCAGTATCCCCAAACTCGAATTAACCCAAATGTCTTTCAACAGTAGAATGGAGAAGTAAACTTCTGTGTTTGTAAATGCAAGGAAATGAAGTATAGTTACATGCAAGAGTCCAAAGCAGGGGTTGGCAAACTTTTTCTGTAAAGGGCCACATAGAAATATTTTGCAGACCATAGGGTCTCTGTCACAACTACTCAGATTGACTGTTGGAGTGTGAAATCAACAATATACGATATATAAACAAATGGATGTGGCCGTGTTCCCGTAAAACGTTATTTACAAAAACAGATGGCAGGTCGGATTTGGCCCATAGACTTGTTTGTTCTGTGGTGTAGAGGGATCTCATTAACTTAATGTTGACTGAAAAACGTGAGACACGAAGATAACATCCAGTATGGTTCCACTTGTATAAAAGTTCAGATGGTGAGCAAAAATCTGATATTTAGGTACCATACTGGGGTGGTCACATTATTTTAAAACACAAGGAAGTGATTATTATGAAAGTCACAGTAGGGGTTGGGATTGAGAAGGGGCCCCTGGGGAACTTCTGGGGTGATATTAGGGTTCTGTTTTGTTTTGTTTTTTCCTGGTTGGCAATTACATAAGTTATTTGTGAATGTTATGTTTTATGCACTTTCTGTGGCTCTTACTCTCCCACCCCCCCCCAAAAGTAAATGGTTAAAACCAAAACAAAAAGCAAGGGCGATTATCACAAAAATCAGGATAATGGTTGCTATTAGGACAGTGGTTCTCACCCGGGGGCAATTTTGCCCTTCATGGGACATTTGGCAATGTCTGGAGACCTTTTTGGTTGTCACAACCGGGGAGATTTTACTTCTATCTAGTGGGCAGAGGCCAGAAATGCAGCAATTACCCTACAGTACACAGCAGAGCTGTGCTCCTCCTTCCCCAAACAAATAATTATTCATCCCCAAATGTCAATAGTTTAGGGGTTGAGAAACCCCATTCTAGGAGGAAAGGGCACAGGGGTGCTGGATACTTCTTGATACAGGCAGTGTATGTTTTCTAATCCAGGAAGGGGTGAGGGGGGTGGGGGGAGAGGTTGCTTTATAACTAACTGTACAGACTTCAGATATTCCTATATATGATTATATTTGCCCCAATAAAAGAAATCTGAAAGTTACAAAGTTACATGGCTCCCTTTCTAGTAGACTGACTTACTTAAGTAATTTATGGCATATTAAACCTATAGCGACGGTTAACTAAAGAGTAACCTGAAGCAATGAATATCAGGGATCAACTTCTACCTTAATATCTGGTGACGTATAAATGGCAGTCACTTTTCCTACACAGGTTCATTGACACAGGGTGTCAGACAGTCTCGAGCTGGCTTTGCCTGACCTTAGTCATGGAGGCAGAAGCTTTTGAGTCTGGGGCTTTCTTTCATAGAGGCATCCACATATTCATTCTTGAAGAGGGAAAATGAGTTGATTTCACACCTTGTTTGATATCATAACTTTCTCCTTGATGTACTGAATTGGAGAAAACATTGCAACTTCTTAGGTGATAGGGTTATCAAGAAGTTATCAGCTTCAGGTTCCATTAAAAAAGAGCCATAAGATTCATTTTTGTACATACTAAGAAAAGAAAGCAGATTTTTGAGCAATTTGCTTTTGAGATTTGACAGTGATAGATCAGAAAGTTACTTTTTCTCTTTGATGGTATCATAGTTACTCTTTTCTGAGAAATGCTATTGTAGTTGCGAAAACTCTGATTTGGTGACAGATCCACCTTGTTCCTTGTGCTGATTGCCAAGGCTGAGCAGTCAGTATAGTCGGGCCTTCATCATGTATTCCCAGAAGTACACTTTAAATGTTTAAAGTGCCCCAGGGAACTCTGTATTATTTGTCAGGAAGGTAGTGAGTGTGTAACAGCTTCCAGGTGGTAGTTCCGTGTCCTCCTGCCGCCTGTCACAGGTTCATCTGTGCAGGCTGACTCTCATGCCTAAGACAAGTAGAAGACAGCTGGAGAGTCACTGATCTATAGATTAAGTTCCACCTCAAGACCACTAGAGGGTGCCGGTAGCCTTGCAACAGGGACGGAGCAGTTCAGAAGAAACCATGCCTTACTAACTGCCACTCCAGTACTGGAAAGCCTTTAGAATATTCCTTTAAGGGAAGACCTGGCCAAGGAATGGACCTGGAGAATTAATAGATTATTTTTCTGGTATGTCATCCTTGGTAAATACAGTGTATCTTCATCCAAGTGAATTTTTGGTCATACCACTTGTATTAAGGCTGAAAAGCAGATGGCACAGTAACCTTGTAAAATATTTTTTCTGCCATAATATTTTTAGTTCCTTAGGACTGTTTACAAATCCCCACAGTACACCTTTTAACCAAGCAGAGATACCATATTGTCCTCTTCCTAGAATCCTACAGAGATACGAAATAACCCTTATTTTCTTATGGGATATAAAACTCAGTATATTCTTCAAAATTTCATTTTTAGGTATTATTTTACTAATTAGCTCTCTCTGCCAGACTCAACTTCACTTTTTGGTGATTGACTTCATGGCTTTAGGAAATGTTTGTTACTTCTATCAGATATTTTGCTCTTTGATTTTAAAGATTTCTGAAAATAAACTGGGATGCTGATCTCCTGTTTAGGACAGAGATCTTCAAGGGTTTTTTGTACACATTTTGAAAACCAGTATACCCAGTCTTACATTTTTTTGGAGCAATATCTGTAAGATTTTTAATCATAGCTTTAAATAGTTGCAAAGAATATAATTTCTGGCCTACTGGGAAATATTGGCATTTTAAGATAAAACCCTTACATCAGTCTCAGATGTATCCAGTGGACGATAAATACCAGAGCAATTTGATATCCATTGTCATGTATTTAGAAATACACCAACAAGTCCTTTAGTAATCAGAACTATTATATTGCGTAGTTCCCTTTTTTCCAAAATAGTATTTCCATTGCATATACCCCATAGCATTTTGTGTTAATATGTCCTTTTTTGTTTAAACTTTTTAGAATTCATCATCCTATCCTATTTCTCTGCCCCAAAACAAATACATACAAATTTTTGGTTTATTTCTAGTAACCCCAAGGTTTTAGGTGTATATATTTTTCCTGTGGATTAAGTTGTCATTATATCAGTAGATTATAATTAATAAAACTGGGAAACATATTATAAATTTTGACAATTATATTACAGTAAAATCTTTCTGGAAGTATGTCTCTAAATGAGACAAATTGGTGTGGGGTGGGGGCAGGTTTTGCTGCTTTGACTAAGGGCGCTTCCTAGTACCTTGGTTGTGCCTTATTTATCTGTGGTAAAAGAATAGTCATGCCTCTCTCGTAGAGTGAGGGAAGGACACATGGGAGAAGTGGAGAAGGAGAGCCAGATTGCCGCATCCACTCAGCATCAGAGCAGTTTTGGGAAAGAATGCATAGGGACTAGTAGATAGAGACTGATTTCCCCTAAGATCTGTCTATGCTCCGTATACCGTGGGAAGTCTGTGTCTTCAGCAGATAGGAAAGCTCCCCCGGAGATGCTTAACGTCCTCTGAAGTGCAAGAGCAGCTCTGTTGGGGACACAGGGTAGTGAGTAAGAATGTGTACTATCACTCGTATCCACCTAGGTTTGGATCTCTTCGAAGCCACCTCCTAGGTGTGCCTTATTTAATCCCTCTGTGCTTCAGTGTCCTTCTGTGAAGTAAGTTTAATTGTCATGGTAGCTGCTTTGTAGGGTGGTTGTAAAATGAAATACAAGAATGCATAGAAAGCTCTTAGTCCGGTGTTACTTGCTTAATAAGCCTTCAGTTGATAATAGCTATTATCTAAGCTCTGAACTTACTAAGTGATTTGTGTTTGGAACATCAAAATTGAGAATATTATGTGCCTTAAGAGTTGTTTGACCTCCAAAAGATGAGAAAATTTTTCTTGGGGGATGTCTGAAAAAAAAAAACAAAAACCCAAACTCTTATTGAAAAGTAGCTGTAGAAGAGAAGGTTTCATGTTGATGATACAATTAACCCATGCTAGAGATTGTCTGAAACCTTGAAACATCTGTCTTTATATATACCTTCAGAGCCTTACTTTATAATCCATACTTTGTTTTAAAATTGCTAATTTCTGGAAAGGATTACAGCTAACTAATATAACATGTTCAGCAGACATGTGCTGGTTTTGCTCCAGTATTAAGGTGAAAATTTCCTTTCCCCACTTTTCTGTAACTTCATATCTGTAGTTCTTTATGACATAACTGTAGGAAAAGTCAGTCTCTTTCTCTGTATGATGTTCTGTTTCCATGGTATTCTGCTGCCTGATGTCGACACGTAGATAAGGGTGAGAATATGGGCAGCTAGTGACTGTCCTATAATTGACTCTAACCCCAGATCTACTTGCTCTGATATTTTAGGCAAGGGACTACTTTCTGGCTCACATTTTCTTCTTTTATCAAAGGAATAAACACATGAATTTATTCCTTGATGATTTGTTTTTGTTGTTTTTGTCCTTAAGGTGAGTCTCCACTGAAATCTGGTGTTTGAGGCGATGGTTCAGTGCCAGCTCTGCTCCTTCACACTACCTGATTATCGGCTTTGTTCTTTTTTTTTAATTATCACTTAACCTACCTTTATTGGCTTTTTAAAAGAACCTTTTATTTTGAAACAATTGTAAATGTATAGGAAATTGCAAAAATAGTACTAAAAAGAGTCCTGAGTACCATTCATCCACTTTTCCCAGTGGTGACGTCTAATACAGCTATAGTATAACATCAAAACCAGGAAATTGACACTTGTGTAGACTGTTAATTAGACCACAGACCTTATTAAGGTTTCACCATTTTTTTTAGACTTCATGCGTGTGTGTGTGTGTAGTTCTATGGAATTTTATCACATGTATAAAATCATGTAATCATCACCACACTTAAGATACAGGATTGTTTCATTCCCACAAAACAGCTGCCTCATGTTGCTCTTCATACTCACACTCACCTTCCAGCACTCCCCTGGAAATCATCCCTGTGCCCTGGAAACCATTAATGTCTTCTCTAGTTGTATAGTTTTGTCACTTTGAGAATATCATATAAATGGAACATATCGTGTGTAGAGTGACCTTTTTCACTATGGACCCTTGAGGTCCATACAGGTTGTTCCTTTTTATTGTAGAGTAGTGTTCCAGTATAAGGATATACCAGACTTTGATTAGCCATTCCCCCATTGAAGGGATTGTGGGTTATTTCCAGTATTTTGCTATGATAAATAAGGCTACTGTTACATTCGTATGTAGGTTTTCTGTGAGCACCCAAGTTTCGGTTCTTTTCCTTGAGGATTTTATAAATTCCATGTGAATGGTCTGCCTGATTCATAGTACATAGTTTTAGAAGAATATTTCTAATCATTTGATTGGAGTTCAGTAATAAATGATAGGGCTCCTAAAGATTTCATTTAAATCAGACCATGTCATTGTAAGAGAATAAATGAGAATGGATTGTAGAGAGAGAATTTAATGTAATGCTTTTCATTCTTTTTAAGACTCCTCAGACAACAAAGAAAAGAAGACTTTCAGACTTGAAGAAAAGTCCAAAATCTCCAAAAACCGTGTTCACTATATGAAATTCACAAAAGGTAAAATTAAGCATTTATTTGTTGCTGAAATCTCTGTGTTCACACTAGGTTTCTTTTTTTTCTTTTTTCTTTTTTTTTTTTTTAGATTTTATTTATTTGACAGAGACACAGCGAGAGAGGGAACACAAGCGGGGGGAGTGGGAGAGGGAGAAGCAGGCTTCCCACTGAGCAGGGAGCCCGATGCGGGGCCCGACCTCAGGACCCTGGGATCACAACCCGAGCTGAAGGCAGACGCCTAACGACTGAGCCACGCAGGTGCCCCTCACACTAGGTTTCTTAAAGCATCTGTAGCTTTCACCAACATTATTTCTTGTTTTATATGCAAAATGGACAAATATGGATGGCCTGACTGGTTTGATCTAAAGCAGTGCTAAAGTTTCAACATTTATTGTGAATCACCTAGAGATCTAAAGTGCAGATTCGTTAGCTCTGAGGTGAGGCCCCACATTCGGCTTTAGACTACGTGCAAGTCCTTTGGCAAAGCTGGAAGGGCAAGTCATCCTGCTGTGTAAAGGAGAAAAGAGATTTTATGTGGCTAGGTCAGAAAATAATTTTAATTTATTGCTCAACATTTTTAGTTACATTTCTTGTTTTTGAGAAATTACTCCCAAGCTGACGCACATTATTCCACACCATTCGGGCATTGAATGGAGTGTTAACTTAGGCATTCCATGGTCATTGCAAAGTAGCTTTAGAAAATGTATTTGAGGGGCGCCTGGGTGGCACAGCGGTTAAGCGTCTGCCTTCGGCTCAGGGCGTGATCCCGGCGTTATGGGATCGAGCCCCACATCAGGCTCCTCCGCTATGAGCCTGCTTCTTCCTCTCCCACTCCCCCTGCTTGTGTTCCCTCTCTCACTGGCTGTCTCTATCTCTGTCAAATAAATAAATAAAATCTTTAAAAAAAAAAAAAAAAAAAAAAAAAAAAAAAAAAAAAAAGAAAATGTATTTGAGACCTGGTAGTGAGTGAGTCCTAACAGTCCTCCATCATCACCTCCCCCCTCCCTTCCCGTTACTGCAACCAATTGCAAGTGCAGTTGTCCTGTGGAACCACGAGGTGGCAGTCTTGTATTGGTAAGAAACAATTTAACTTCCACTCCTCAACTCCCCCAAATATTTTCCCATAGAACAGTATTGTGCATTAAGTACACTTTCCAGGTAAACAAGCCTGTTTATTACATACTATACTTAAGGTATAAATATGAATTTAATCCTGTTGTGATAATCTAGTCACCATATGATAGCTCTTCCTGTGGGTGATTGGGATGTACCTTTCTCCCTCAGTATGCCAAGAAACACACATCCCTTTGCTTTAGTCTAGTTGGCATGATTGGGAATTCCCTGACTCTTAGAAATTGCCTGAATAGCAGTGAGAGCTGGAATTCCCACTACTCTAACTATTAATAGTGGTTCTCATTTGGGGCTAGCACCCCGAAAGGTAGGTCTGAGCTTGGTTAAAGTGGGAGCCCGTGGCAGAGGTAAATGGAGTCAGAAGCCGAATAGCTTCGGGAATGTTTACAAGGAGAGATGGGGATTTCCTGCTTCCCTCTCCTAGCCAGTGTGGTTTTCGTGTGGCTCTTCATGTTATCCCCTCTTCCTTCTCTCAAGCTAGAACCTCCTTTGTTGTTTTCCTGTATGGTTTCTGATCAGGGTTTCTCTCCACGTCTGACCTGCTGTAGAATCGAAGACAGTCCCTGCTGGCTCCTCAGTCTTTCTGAGGGGAGGCTAAATTGCCACTTTATAACCAGTCTTTTTTCGTTAGAACCTATAAGGAAAAAGAGAGAGATGGCAGAAAGGTGCTGAGCAAATTAATGACATTAAAAGTGGCCTGTAACTTTTACATGGTAGGGCAGCCTTTGAAGCTTCCACGTTAGCAAATCTAGTTTCCCTTTAGTACCTAACTACACGCATGATTTCACCTGAAGCATTTGCGGCAGCCGGGATAAAGCTCTGTAATCTAGTTTAATCTGATGGATGCTGGGAGTATCTGCTTTCTATTTCTAGTTAAGCCACTCCCTTGCCAGGTGACCCTGTCAATCTGCTTGGTGTGTTGTGCCTTCACTTTCTTGGAATGAGGTTTGCTAATTTATTAGTATTAGCCTTGCTTGGGGAGAAAAGGGGCATTGGTATACAGGGAGGAGGGTTCAAGATACATTGTCAGGAAGGACACAGAGGAGATTGAGTGGGAAAATAGAGGAAATGCAGATTGGGAAGTGAGTGGAAAAGGTGGGGAAAGGAGGCAGAAATCCAGGTAGTGAAGAAAATAATTATGTACTATCCATCTTAAGCCACAGTGAAAGGATGTCATAGAGATCTTTCATTTAATAAAAGAAGTATTTCCTTGTAGAGCAGTTGTTGTCCCTGGATGTGAATGATCACAGGGATCCTGGGTGCTGCATTACCGTCTCAGACAGATCACTTTAGCACTTACCTTCTTTGAGACTCTGCTTCTGCTCTTACAACATGAGGAAAGATTTTTAAGTCATTATTGAGTTCTAAAGTAGGTCACATTTTGCGACTTTTCAGAAATGACCCATTTTATGGAACTTTTGATTGTTCAGCATAATGGATGATAAGCATTTTAGCCCTCGGGTAGGCTTCTAGTGAATGTAACTAATTCATTTATTCAGTTGATTCAATGATTCATGCTGTAACTCCCATCAGTGGTCCAGGGACTAAAACTAAGCATTTTACATAGCTTGGTGGGAAGAGTGAAGGAAAAAATTTGACTTTAGTGAGATTCCAGTAGCCAATAGCATTGTAAAATTTGATACCACCTAAATATCAGCTATATCATTTTCATTGAGATACATACTTATTCCTTTCTCGAGTCCCAAATTTATGATTTTAATTTGAAACAATTTATTATCTAATTCAAAAGTTCGTATTATCCATGTTTGTTTAAAAGCCTAACTTCCATTCAGTTTCTTTTAATTCGAAAAATGTTGGTCGAGGCCCATCTGTGGAGAAGAAAAGAAAGGGAAAAGATCAAACTCCACAAAACCATTTTTAAAGTTTTTCATATGGACAGTGCAAAGTTATCAAGAAAGCACTGCTTTCTTCCTCCCCTCAGTTGTGTGGTGGGTGGAAGAAAGAAAAGGGCGTGAACTGTGGTTGCGCAGCTTCATCCTGGTAATTTTACTCAGACTTCTTACTCCCGTGACCGTTGGCAGTATTTGCTTCTTAAATGAGGAAGCTGCCGGGACAACACATGTGCTGGCAGCTGGCTCGCTAGGCTGGACACACACACTGTAGTGCTCCTAGCACACTCCCCTCCTCCCCACGGCAGCGGATTCTGCTAGTGATGGGCGTCTAGTTTCCTCTTCCAGTTCTTTTGCCATTTAAGTCTAAAGTAGCACCACTGCAGGCTGTGAAGAAATTCTGGCTGTCTTACTGGTTGTGAGGGTCTCCCTTATTTCATCCCCGACTCTTGTAGCTTGCCTGGTGCTCTGACATCACCCTTTTAGTGCCTCCGCCAAGATCTTCTGTTCCAGGCTTATTATCAGTCCCATGTATTTTCATTAAAAACAAAAATCAAAATAAAACATGTATTGTATCCTTCTTGACTGGGGAATGCAAATGGATTTTCCAAGCAAGTGAAGCTAACTACATACACCTGAAGTGGGTTGTTTTTTGTTTTTTTTTTTTTAATTATAACAGACCTATATCTCCTACCATGCATTTCCTGGCCCTCACCCCTTTACTCTGAGTAGAAAGCTCAGTTTTTTTTCAGGCTTTGTTTTAATACGGTGCTATAATACTGTGCTTTCCCTAGAACTTGTTTGGTTATGTATGACTTTTGCCCTTAAAGTAAGAGGCTTCTGTCCTTCTTAAATTCTTATACTTATTTTTTCTAGTTTCATTTGCTTCCCATGTGGACTGCTTGGTGTTGTGAGTGTATCTGGCCATAGCGGTAACCCCCCCTCCCTTCCTTTTGCCACTCCGATGGCTGGATAATCATGACTATTAGAAAAACAGCTAAAAAGATCATAAAGAACTCTTCTCTGAAAGTACCTGCTCATCGTTTTATGGACATAGTTACATCAGCTTGGCTGCCAAAAGCTGTTTTCCCTGGTTCTCAGAATGTTATGGCCAATTGAAGACTAACAGATAGGTGTACCAAACTCAAACAGAGAACATATAATTCTTATTCTGTTGAGTTTTTGATTGTCATTTTCCCTAACATCTAAGTTTATCAACAGCATTTGCTATCAGTTGACCTTAATTCAGAACTGAGACCAGTAAGTTTTCAAACTCAGTTTATATATATATATATATATAAACATTTTTTTTAATTCAGAAGTGGCCATGATTTTATAACATTTATAAACTATTCAACCAGGACCATTAACTAATAACTGTTTCAGTATCACTTCCATCTTCACATTTTGATCTGTCTTTAAATTCCTTTCCATTGGTCTCTGACTCTTAATTCTTCTCTGTGTTTTGTTTTCCAGATCAAATCCAGAGCAAGGCCTGTAACAATCCTGGTTTCTACACTTACTTAAGTGAACTTTGCTAAAGGATAAAAATTTCTGATACAAGAACTTATCACCAAAATCTTAGAAACACTTGCACCTTCATTGGTACAGCTTACTGTCTCTCCCAGCTTGGCAGTTTTTCCTGTGATGTTTAGATTTGTTTTCAGTCTCTGCACGTTCATAGTTTGACATCTGTTCTAGAAGTGCAATCTTGCATGTACCCTCCCTTCCTAATCCCTCCAGCATTCCTTTTAATTGAGTTGCTGTATAAGAGATGTTAATTTGCATTTCTTTGAGGGTATCTGTTTCATTCCAGAAGATAGGTTAGGGAAAGATGGCCAATACATATTTTGAACTAAGTATAACTCCTTTTTCTGAAATAGAAACTGCCATCCTGAATGTGCTCAGCAGCACAAAATAGGTTATGCTGATGACAAAGCTAAGAACAGATCTCTAGACCTCCTGAGGGTTTGTCCATTTCTCCCCACCATGACCAGTTTTATTCCCCACTTTTCAGGTTCGTTTTCTGAGTTCCTATCTGGGATACGTTTCATTTTGTTCTTAAAGAGGTTTCCTTTGGGGTCTTTTGTATGGGTCTGCTTAATAATCAGAACCAGGAGAGCTTTGTTTCTAGCTCAGGGAGAAAGGAGAGAGTAGCACAGAGCCACAGAGGAGCTTGTCCTTCCTGATAGGAACAGGTCGTACTGACTGGACCATTGAATCTAGTACTGCTGCCTATGAAACTGGTTATGGCGCCTGGCTTTGCATTAAATCGAAGGGTGTTTTGTTTTTTAATTTCATGGAGTCACTGAGCAATATCATATTTGAATGCCCCAGTGATAGTCAGTGAACTAGAACCTTCTGGGTCATGCCATTACTTTACCAAGTCAGTTTGCTACAGGAAACTGAGAAGACAAGTGAGTCTGTGACATCAGAACTCAGGTTTCCTACTCAAAACACAAATTCCTATGTCTGACCCAGAGCTTCACTCCCCCAGAGCCTCAAGTCTTTACATGTAGCGGTTACTTTTTAAAATGCGTTTACCATGTAGTTGACAAATGGGAATAGAAATGGTTGACTGCTTACGAAGTATTATTGGTAGAAGTGGAAATTCCAAAGAAGTGAATTTTAAATTAGTTGGTTTGTGGGTTTGAAATTAAGTGGAAGAGTTTAGTGTTTTTAATAAGAATCGTAGATCCTTTGGACAGTGCTTTGCCAGAAGCCATTTAATTTCCTGCTTTTATTATGTATCCTTTTACTTAAAGATGGTAGAGCTGTAACAGTAAAGAACATTTTAAAGAGAAAAATCTGAAATCCTTTCATCCTAATATAGTAATTTTTATTTGCATATATTCTTTCAAAATTTTCATTCATACAGTTAATTATTGAGCTCCTGTGTGTCAAATACAGTGTGGCCTCATTCATGTGTGTTTAAAAGCTATGTAGCGAGCAGCGTTTTTGTCTGCATTTCATAATCCTAAGTAACTCGCGTCTCCTTGAAATAAATAATATCTCTTTTATAAATGGGGAATCCAGAGACCCAGAAATCATACCTTGAAGGCATACCAGTAGAATAGCCAGCTTTAAAATTCAGTTTTCCTCTTGTGCTACATGCTCTTGATTTTTTTCTACGATCAAGAGAATGTCAAGGGTTCTGGTTCTAAAACACTTAACTTGATTTTTAAGTGATTTTGAATTTAATTTTACTTGTTAATTAAGGAGTTGTAGTTTGTGAAGGGGAGACAGAAAGTCAGTTTACAGAATTGTTTCTTTTCCAAAATTTTGCTTTCAGGATTGTCATAGTTTATATTCGTGCTCCTTATTTTAGAAAGAATGGTATTACTGAAAGGCACCATGTTGTTTTTCTAGGGAAGGATCTATCATCTCGGAGCAAAACAGATCTTGACTGCATTTTTGGGAAAAGACAGAGTAAGAAGACTCCTGAGGTATTAAACCACATACAGTTGACCTATGTTCTGTTTCAACACCGCTTGGTTTTCTGCTGTGCGTAGAACTATTTATATCTATTACCGGTGGTACTTTTTAGATAAACTTACCAAAAAAAAAAAAAAACTTTGAGAGACTTCGTCGTACAAAGGCTAAATGTGATCCTCTTAATAATAGTAGCTGGAAGATAATATGCTTTACAAGGATTCTGAAAAAGGATATGAGTTACCCGCTTTTTCCCTTGTGTGAGGACTGGAATAAACTTGGGGAGGAATGCTTTTGCTGGTAAATTCAAAGGGGAAAATGTCTCTCCCATGCCAAGAGAGAGGGTGGTTGCCTGCAGCGGTTTTGTTTCTCTGCTCGGACTGCATAATTGTTTGGGATATAGCTTGGTGAGGAACAGTATTATGTATGTAGTCCTGTTCTGGTCTGTTCCCTTTTAAAAGTATTTTGAAAGTGTTGGATCATCACCGAGAATCTGTAAGGGATTTGGATATAGTATTTCCTCCATTGTATAATGTTTGTTTGTTTCAAAACTAGATAGGAATAAGGTGACTAAACTGTACCCTAAATGGGATGAGTCCATAATTCAGAGTCTTCATTAGTTAATTGGGCTGTGTAATACAGCACAAAGTTTTTTGTGCCATTTCCAAAGAGACAGTCCTGGGTTTGGATGTCAGAATTGATGTTTTGGAATACGGGTTTCTGGAGATAAAGGGATAATAATTTAAAATTGATGTTGTCTCCAAAAACCTGCAGTATGGTTACTATAGCTATTACTCAACTAACCCGATATGTCGTCCTTACAGTTCTTTATTGGCTCCTAGCCAAGGCCCTTGATGATGATAGAACAAAAAAGACTTGTGTCATTTATTTCTGATATTTCTCCAGACTGACAGGAATTTTTCCAAGGCAGTAGCTATTTGTTACTTCATATTATTTTCAAAGACTCTAGTTATTAGATATTGTGCTTGGTGATTTTCTCTGCCGGTTGCATCTTTCAGCACTTTATGCCCCTACACCTTTAAGCAGTGAGGACTGAGGAAGCAGGCCTGGGCCCCACTGGCTCGCTGAGGGGTGGTGTCTGTAGGTCTCTGCTGAGTCCTGTCCAAAGCAGGTGGGTCATTAGGGAGGAGGTGTTCTGACACCAGGCCACACTGAATGCTTCATTCACGGAGAGGATGTTGGAAAGAGCTAAGGATCATCAGACAACCCTACTTCTGATTACACCTTTCCCCCTCAGTGGTTACTGTGTGACCTGGATTGGATCAGGCCCTCTGCCTTGTTCACTCGGGACTTTGCATCTGTCCTGGGGCATCTGGCTGGCTCAGTCAGTTAAGTGTCTGCCTTTGGCTCAGGTTATAATCCCAGGGTCCTGGAATCGAGCCCCATGTCAGGCTCCCTACTCAGCGGGGAGTCTGCTTCTTCTTCTCCCTCTGCCCCTCTCCCTGTTCCTTCTCTCTCCCTCACTCTGTATCAAATAAATGAAATCTTTAAAAAAAAAAGAAAAAAGACTTTGCATCTGTCTTATCTGAATCTTTCTCTTGAATCACTCTCCTTTGATCATCCTCAGGAATTTCAGTGTCCTCAGGATGTTCTGTCACCTCCGCTCTGCCCTAGCTACCCCTCCCGTGGCCACACCTTGCACCTTTGCATCAGCCCCATGGTCCACCTGGGATCTCTGATGATAACCTTTCCGTTCCAGCTCACTCAGTCTTTGATTCCCGCTATGCTGGCATTGCCAATCCTTGCATTCTTGGGTTACTTGACCCTCTTTTTTCTCTCTGCTGCCAGCACCTACTGCCTGCGACCCTGGTCTTTTCTAGCACTCTCTTTGAAATTTTACAATTGAACAGATGAGGGAAGGAAGTATTACTTATGGGCTTTTGGTAGAACTTTAAAAGGACTTATGTGGTAAGCACAGGAAAGCGCTTTTTGTTACAGGAGATTAGAGGTTTCTAATCCTCTGACAGATGTCTGTCATTAAGTCTTGATGTTAGGTGCCATGAAGTTTTTCAGCACTCTTCAGCATTACTTGGCTTTTTGGTGGTGTAGTCATTCATGACCATGTTGATGTGAGGCTGTCTTTGCAAAACTTTGGAAACAATTCCCTGGTACTAGCCCAGGGAATATCTATTTTGGTGCAGTTGGTGTGGAGAAGACCAGTCTTGATATAATACTGTGTTTTGTTTAAGATTTATATCCAGGCACTTCTTAATCTCTCATCCTAGCTTAAGGTTTTCCTCTTGTTGATGCATTTAATATCCTGATTGGTGAGGCAGTTTCATATCAGGGTCCAGTACTTGGTCTGTAGCCGTGGTTCCCAGCAGCACTTGCACTCAGTCACTTAAGGAGCTGTAAGAAAAATGCTAATGCCAGGTGCCAACCTAGCCCAGTTAAATCCAAATTTGGGGTCAGGGTCCAAGAATACATATTAAAAGGAGAAGAAGAAAAGTCATTTTAATTTAAAATAAAGCCTACCCAGACGACTCAGGTGATTATTAGGAGTAAGGATTGAGAGCCACTAGAAGCCCTGATATGTAACATTTGGGAGAGCTTCTGGCTTTAGGGTTACAAATATTGCCTGGGACAGGGCTTCTGAAATCTTAATACATACACAGATCGTCTGGGAATTGTGTTCAACTGCAGATTCCAGTTCTTTTTTTTTTTTTTTAAGATTTTATTTATTTATTTGACAGAGATAGAGACAGCCAGCGAGAGAGGGAACACAAGCAGGGGGAGTGGCAGAGGAAGAAGCAGGCTCCCAGCGGAGGAGCCTGATGTGGGGCTCGATCCCACAACGCCAGGATCACGCCCTGAGCCGAAGGCAGACGCTTAACCGCTGTGCCTTCCAGGAGCCCCCAGATTCCAGTTTTTGAGGGTGGGGTGGGGCCCAAGAGTCTGCATTCTGAGAAGCTCCCAGGTGATGCTGATGCTGCTGGTCACACTGCTGCCTGCACGCATGAGTCGACAGGGCCTCTGGGGTATTTTGCATCTAACACATATCTACATGTACATATGAGATGGGGGATATTTAAATCTAATCACATTTTAAGACACCAAGTAAAAAGTATTTCTTTAAAGCAGAGTCACTTTTTTTTAGTTTTTATTTAAATTCCAATTAGAATACAATGTAATAGTAGTTTCACATGTACAATATAGTGATTTAACACTTCCGTACAGCACCTGGTGCTTATCACAAGGGCACTCCTTGATCCCCATCACCTATTTCACCCATCCCCCCACCCCCACCCTCCTGCCCTGGTGCCCATCAGTTTGTTCTCTGCAGTTGAGAGTCTGTTTCTTGGTTTGCTTCTCTCTGTAAAGCAGAGTCACTTTTAAATTGGAGTTTTAGATATGTGTGGATTTTCATATATAGAGTTGGCTCTCATTGAGCACACCTCTACCTCCCTGAATAAATTGTTGCTATGAAACCTTACCATGTTAGTTAACAACAGCCCTTATAGCCAAGGGCAGAAGGCCTTTGATAAGATTTGTTTGAAAATACCTCTTTTGGCTCTGGTTTGCAGTTGGAAGGAGTATCACTTTGTTTTTACTCCCTTGACCCCCATGGCAACATTGGCCTGAATTTACATTTGGCATTGCCAAGGTCAAGGTTCTACTGGAGGTCAAATACCTGAAGAATCTTAGACATCATGGCAGTATTGAACGTTAACGTAGTAATCCTCTGTGGGTACTCTGGATGAGGTGCTGATATTGATCTTGTCTTTGCATCTAGATTTAAGGAACCTTGGGCGTTGACCCACATCTAGCTTGGGCAACATCCTGCCTCTCGATTTAAAGCCAAATTTATTAATCTCTACAATCCCTGACTGTTGTAACAATAGAAAAGAAACTACAACCTTATGAAGTGTCTGTGTGCCAGACACAGCGCTAGCCACTTAGGATAGCATTTCATTTATCCCCAAAACAGTCTTGTGAAGTAGGCACTATTATCACCTTTTTAGCAATGAGGGAACCAACGCTCAGAAGGATTTGTTAGGAAGGTCCAAGGTGGCACAAATGAGATTTATATCCAGGTCCCTCTAACTCCAAAGTCATTGTCCTTTCCCCTCTACCACAATGTTAATTAACTTTTTTGCAAATAAATAAATAAATATCTACGTTTAAATGATTTTAGTTATACCTGAGAAGTTTTCTTTGAGATTTTGTCAAAGCCATAAGTAGTTAATGTTTTGTCATAACTTTGTGGGAAACTGGTTGATTTTTATTCTCATTTTGCTGAAGATAGTGGTTCAACTTTCAAAACGTCACTGCCTTGCCTTCAGTCAGAACTGAACTCTGATGGGTTGAGAAGCATATTACAAATACCTGGGCCAGCTTTGGGAACAATTTTACTTTGCTGTTGGAACTGAATTAAGAAAGACCTAGCTTGAGTTTCTGGAGCATAAACACTATGTTACATGTGCATTTTCTGGTCTCTCATATGAATTAAAGAATCTGAATACATTTATATCCAAGAAATAGCTGCAGCCCTTGATTAATAACAGATTTTTTTGGCCCTTTTTGCTTTAAAACTTTTTATTTTGAAGTAATTACAGATGCAAAGGAAGTTGCAAAGATAGTTCAGAGGGGTTCCTTACACCCTTCACCCAGTTATCCCAGTGATTACATCTTATGTAACTATCGCACAAGCTGAAAACCAGGAAATTGACATTGGTCCGATCCATGTGTGTAGTTCTGTACCACTTTACGACATTTGTGGATCCTGTAACCACTGTCCAGTTAATTATAGAACTATACCCTCATCACTAGCATCTTCCTCATACTACCCCCAGTTATAGTCACCCCTCACACACCATCCCAAACCTCAGCAGCCGCTGCTGTCAATAGAATTGTCTAATTCAAAGCCAAATGTTAAATGTATGAACCGTTTGATCTCTCACAGTTACACTCTGAGTCAGCCCACATCAGTAATTATCAATACCAGGTTTTAAGGCTGATCATAGTTTCCATGATCTACCTTGGGCACTTAGTGCCTGCTGGATTTTATGTCTTTAATCTTACAGATCTTTAGAAAATGCCTTGTAGAGATCAAATTGTTTGGTGTCTTTAAAGTCCAAAAGTATCAATTAAATCATTTACTTTAGTAATTTCAGAAGTATATGAAACTGTAAAGTGATGTATATGTACAAAGTGATACAGTTATTATGTGTCATTATAGGAGAGCTCCTTGGGCAGTATGTCAGGGCACGCTTATTATTGTGGGTTGGTAAATTCCTCTAAATTGCATGCAGAATTTGTGGGCATATGTGCATGTAGGTATGGATATCTAAGTCCAACACTTTCATCAGATTTTCCAGGCAGTTCTTGACCCGAAAAGAATCATTAAAACCAAGGAATGGGGGAGGGGGGAAGGAAGGAATGAATGAATGAATGAATGAATGAATAAATAAATAAATAAATAAATAAATAAATAAATAAATAAATAAATAAATAAAAATAAGGGGCATCTGGGTGGCTCAGTCGTTAAGCATCTGCCTTTGGCTCAGGTCATGATCCCAGAGTCCTGGGATGGAGCCCTGTGTAGGGCTCCCTGCTCAGCGGGGAGCCTGCTTCTCCCTCTCCTGCTCCCCTTGCTTTTGCTCTGTCTCTTGACTGTGTCTCTCTGTGTGAAATAAATAAATAAAATCTTAAAAAAAATAAAAACTCTTCCTAGTTAAAAAAAAAATCACTTAAAATGAAAATTTTCTTTGTGAGGGTAGTAGGAGAGAGCTTTGTATTGTGTAGGGGAACAGAGCCTTCCTGTCTCCAGAAACAGTACTCTGACTTTCTTGGTGCTCAGTATTTCCTCCAGCCACAGAGACTATCTAGAGGCACTGGTGCCCTGTCTGAATCTGGCTATTCAGAACTACTTGCTTAAATAGTGAAGGATCATCACAAACTACCAGTTACTCAGAAAAATTTTAATAAACTGCTCTGTGTGAGAACGGTTCGTTGTACATTTTTAATTTCCAAGTCCTTCATTTCCTTTCCTCATCATCTTTGTACTAGAAAGACAATAACTCTGGATTGGAGTGCACCTAAATTGGAGATGTATGCACTTTCTATGGAGACAAAGAAATGATCGAATATATTGAACTGAAATTACTAGGGCCCCATGAGACCTGCAGCAGGTGCTTGTGCTGGCCAGTTGCCTGCCAGGAGTTATAGATAGGAGTGCGGGTGTGCGTGCGTGCATGCGTGTGTGTGTCTTTTCTCACTTGGTGTGCAAGTTGGAGTTGGAGACACTGAAAAACAAATTCCATTAGTTCCTATCTTGTTGAACTTCCTGATAGTGCTCCTTTTTTTATTTTTTTTTTTTTGCTTCTCTCATTTTTCCCTCCCCCCACCTTCCCAGTTTCCTTCCTCTATCCAGCTTGTTTCCTGATTCAGCCTTATCACTAGAGAAAATACTCCTAAACCATATCAAGGATTGAGAATGTGTTACCAGCATTCCTACTTCGTTTCTCTAAACAGCAGGTTTCTGGCATGGGCTCTTGGCAAAATAATTGTCAATTTCTTCACCTCTATAACCTGATTGAATTAGAAACCTTGTATTTCTTATATGCTCCCAGGATACCCCAGTTAATGATTACTTTACTTGAATAATCTGACGGCTTTTGCTTTTTGAACCAACGTATGACTTATGTCAGTTACCACGAATCCCCTTTCTTTCCCATTTCTGACTGATTGTCAAATCTGAAAACTCAATTCCAAGCAGACTATTCTCTTTTGGCTAGTTGAGTTCATGGGGTATTTTTGACCATTGTTTTAGCTCTATAAACTGCCCTCGTTGCCTCATAAGGGAAGATTATTGGGAAAAGTAGAGTCCTTTTTAAAAAAATTTTTGCTTGAAATGTCCTTGAATCAAAAGGTATTCCTCCTTAGTTCCAAATGTTCATGTTAATAACCTATATTCGTGAATTAGGTGAGTTTTGTAAATGGTTTACTGGATGTGAACTCTTAAATTTAAATCTCTTTCCCTTCCTGCAGCCTCTATCACTCTGCCTCCCCCTCTCACCCCAGATCTGGGCATCAGGATTCAAAAGCTGGGCAGCTTTCCCAGCCTAGTATTTGCTAAAGCAGTCTTCTAATGAAGAACCTTTTAGTTAGAGATAAATTTAAACTAAGCCCACAAACAGGCCAAATAATACATTTAAGGTCTAAAGTTTATTTTTTTGCCAGCATTGATGACTTCAGTAAGTCTTGTCATCATTTTGACCACCCATAACAGAATCAAGATTCAAAGTAATCTCTCTAAGCTGGAAAACACTTTATTTAACCAAACTAAATAGATGAAATTTTATGAAGATATGTAAAGTCTCATTTAATCCTGCAAAGATCTCATTTGGTAGCAGATGAGAATTTACTAAGAGGCTAGGATTTGTAACCTGACCTCAGTGTTACATAAGCCAGAGTATAGAAGTATGGCAGCTATCCTGCATATAGGCTTGGGCTGTATCACAATGGTTGTGCCTGAATGCTGAAGGCAACAGGTTTTTTGCTCATTTTCTGCACTGGTGACTGTATTTGAACTGTTCTTTGAGGCCTGGGTGCCATATTTTAAGAGTGTGTTCAGAGATTGGCATTAGGGACCAGAGTATCTGGAAAGCAGGTTATGCACAGGAACTAGCAAATCAGCAGTTAAGAAACCCTGCCTTGCCTAAAGAGAAATCCTGACTCAGAACGTCCAGACAGTTTTACTGATCTTCTAAAAAAGGAACAGAGTTGTTTGTTATGCTTCATAAGGAAGAACTAGTACTGATGGATGAAATACATAGACAGGTTTCTATTCAGAGAAAGGAAGCAGCATAGGTTGGCCAGCGATAGGATGTACCTTGCTGTGTGTTTCTGTGAGGACTTCTTATGATGGGTGAGAGTCTGAACTAAATGCATATGCGTACTCCCAAGTCTAAGGTTCCCTGATTCTGAAGGAAAGAGAACACGTGAAATACTCACATTTGAAATGGTACTTGAAGTTTTACATTTTCTTAGACTACAAAGGAAAGAACATTACTTGGCTTCCTCTTCTGGATTCTCCTGTACTTGGACAATTTTGGCTTTATCTGCTTGTGTTCCTTATCCAGGAGATGTGAATAGTCTTTGGTGTGTTGAAGCAATAAATTGAATAATATTGAGGTAAAATAGCAAGTTGTCTTAGCGACTCAAGACTTAAATGTTGAGTGTAAAGGTGAAGTTAGCTGTCTTGGATGTCCCTTTTTTTTTTTTTAATCTGTTAACTCTGTTTTCTTATCTATAAATTGAGTGTTGAATTATATGTCCTTTACTAGATTCTGTTTTCCAGAGATTCTCCTCAGTGATATTTCCCATTCCACGTACTCTTCCAGATTAACCCTTGCAGCTTTCTCATTAGGAGGTGGAGCCCAGTCCTTGCCCCTTCCATCTGGACAGGCTTGTGACTTGCTCTTAGCAATAGAGTGTAGCAGGGGAGGTGCTGTGTGACTTCAGAGGCCTTGCTGGCTAAAATACTTGCTCTTTACTTAAGCAGTCTAGTTGCCTTGAGGCCCCAAGCTGTAAGAAAGCCCAAAACCCAGACTAGCCCATTTGGAGAGCATGGCACAGAGATTTATGCAGGCCCCAAGACTGTGAAGAGAAAGAGGTCCTGGCCAACCCACTGCTGTGCCAGCTCTAATCACTTTTTGATCATAGCCACATAAGAGAGACCTGGGGCCAGAGCCGCCCAGCCAAGCTCTTCCTTGAATTGCTGACCCACAGAAATAGTGTGTGATAATGAAAGGATTGTTGTTTTAGGCTGCTAAGTTTTGTGGTGGTTTGTTACCTAGATAACTGAAATGGCTCTCTAAGGAGCTGTAATTCTGTGGTTCTGTGGTTGTGCATTGATGGTGAACCTGGTAGAGCTGTCTTAACCAGTGGAATGAGGAAATGATGTCATCTAATGAATTGTTCTATTTCCCTGGCTTCTTCTAAAGGGAGGCTCATTCCGTGGAGTATGGCATTGAGAGCAGGCACTTTTAAGAGTTTAATAAGCCTGCTTTTGAGCCCGTAAGTAGTATGAAGACTGATTTGGGGCAAGTTATTTAACCTCTTGGAGCCTTAGCTTCTTCAGTCATGAAATGGGGATAATAAATTATCTAGCAAGAATTAAATAAACCATGTGGAGTTCTTAGCAAGTCTCAAGCATGCAGTAAGTGTCCAACATACCTTAGTTGCTGCTGCTAAGATCATTGTCATCATTATAATTTCTAACACACTGAAATTTAAGCTGGTGAATAATAAACCTAACATAGAAATGAGAAAATTTTAATCCATGTGTGCATAGTCACATGCTGAGCAATATTTATTAATATAAATGTATTGACCAAACTTATTCATTGCCAATAATTCCTTTCTTTCCTTTTTTTTTTTTTTTAGAGAGAGAGTGAGTGCGGGGTGGGGATGGGATAGAGAGAGACTCCTAAGTAGCCTTCATGCCCAGTGCAGAGTCCAGTGTGGGTCTCAGCCTCACGACCCTGAGATCATGACCTGAGCTGAAGTCAAGAGTCGGATGCTTACCCAACTGAGTCCAGGCACCTTAAGTCCTCCCTTTTACAGTCTTCCAGCAAAGAGGCTTTTTGTTGCCATTTTGCCATTATAGCAATTATAGAGGATTTCTTGTTATATCAATTTTTAAAAATTAATATTTATTATAAGTAATAACTAAAGCAGCAATCTTCCTTCTAATGTGACGTCCTATACAGTTTGCGGTAGATGTATTGGCATTTGTTTAGTGTGTAAAGAATTCATTGCTTTAAAATAAATGAATGAAAACTGAGGTAAAAGCTCTTTATCATCATCAACATGTATTGAGTATTCATGGAGATGATGGTACTGAATTTAATAAGTTTCAAAATGTATTTAATGCTATCCATATTCCTCAAAGATTTACAGTGTTTTAATACTGTTAGAGTCCGTTTATGGAAAGATAATAGGATCTCAAGGACAGATAGACTCTTAGGATCATCTAGTTTATGCCCCTGTATCAGGCAGAACTATTTCTGTCATCACAGTGGAAACTAGTCTGATTCTATTAACAGTAGAAAGGGAAAACAGATTTTTTTTTTTTTTAAAGATTTTATTTATTTATGTGACAGAGAGACAGCCAGAGGGAGAGGGAACACAGCAGGGGGAGTGGGAGAGGAAGAAGCAGGCTCACAGCGGAGGAGCCCGATGTGGGACTCGATCCCGGTACGCCAGGATCACGCCCTGAGCCGAAGGCAGACGCTTTAACGACTGCGCTACCCAGGCGCCCCCAGATTTTTAATGTGAGCTTCAGAGATTGTTAGATATAAAAAATGTTCCTCAAATAGGGAGTGGACAGTTCAAATTACCTAGAGAGGTCATAGAAAATTTAACACTTGGAGATACTTACGAGTGGAATTAAATGCATCTCAGAAAATTGAGGGACAGTCCATTTAGGAGGCACCAAGAGTCCATTACCCTACCCTTTTCTTTCACTGAAGTTCATCTGAGCAACATAACATCCTTGGAGATATGAAAGAACAAAATAGTAACTAGTCTACCAAGGATATTGAATTTGAACCAAGATTTGTACCTAGTACAATCTTTACTTCTATTAATACTTTTGAAGCCAGACACAAAAGATATCCTTTTATAGGTTATATACAGTTCTGATTTTTTCTTCCCTTCCACAGTAGACATAGTTTGTTGGCACTTATTTAATAATGGAAAAGCTGGAGAAACTTCAAAAGTTATAAAAATTTACCTAGTGTTTCCTGATGATTACTCTGATTGCTGAAGCTGCAAAGACAGTAGGACTTGGTTCCCTTCATGGAATTCATGGTCCTCTGCTAGAGGAGATAGATGTAGAAATATCTTGAATATAACGTAACAAATTCTTTGGGAGAGTGTAAGAGTCTTTTCTACAGTGTATTTTTCCTATAGCAGCTTGAGTGATCTTTTGAAAATGTAATTGAGATTATGTCACTACTTTGTTCAAAATCCTGCCAAGTATAAAAGGCAAATCTTTGCAATGGCTTGGAGTTCTATATGTTGTACCCACCCCCCACCCCCCACCCCGCCCTACCTCTCTCTCTCACGTATACACATAGACACTCACTACTGCCCCACCTCATCTTCTGGGTTTTTGGTACCTGCTCTGCCCTCATCACACTGGCTTCCTTGCTGTTCCTCTAGTATTTCAGGAATGCCCCCACCCCAAGTTTAATTACTTGATGGCTTCCCTATGTGGAATGGCTTACCCCTGCCTCTTTCACACTTTTGTACAAATGTCACCCTATTTATAATTGAAAACACAAACAATAACAGCAAAAAACCTTGACACTCTTATACCCTTTCCTTTGCTTTATTCTTCTCCATAGTCATCTGATACACTAAATTGTCTGTTTACTGTCTTTCCTCGGTGGATTAGAAGCGCCATGAGAGCAGGGATTTTTGTACTCTCTAGCATCTAGAACCATGCCTGACATGGAGTAGGTTCTCAGTAAATTTTTTGTTGAATTGAACTCAGTTATTGAAGTATGTTTTAAACATTGTGGAAACACAGACCAGAGAACCATTAATTTTTACCAGGATGCCAGAAAAGTCTACAGAGAACTGATGATTGATCTTGGCACAAAGGGCAGGAGTCTCTGAATGGACAAGGCATGTAACATGTTACATCTTCTTTTTTATGCCTTTTCTTTCTACCTGTCAGCTTATCCTGGGTCTCAAACTCAAATGTCAATGGAGTCCAGGCATCTGACTGTAAATGTGTAAGTAGTCTGATTTTAAGATGATAGGGAATCAGGAAAATTGGAATCCTGTCTGAAAGTACCCAAGATTCATAAAATAATGATGATATTGAAATTGGTGGTGGTGGTAGATCTTGTTCCAGATGAGTAAAACATGTTTGTGATCTCATTTGACACGGACTTCTAGTTTGTAATCTTTGGCCTAGTTGGAGGTGAGAAAGCCAGGTAGTTTTATGTACAGAAGTGTGGAATGGAGTAGCAAAGACTAGCTGCTTAGAACCACCTTGCTGAACGGGCTAGGCAGTATATTATACATATTTGAGAAGTGCTTCCTGTTTCCTGGGTATGTGAATATTCACATCTCTCTTCTGTAGGAACTTGTATTCCTCTGATATTTGAACTTCTACTAAGATCTTTATGCGCTGGTGCCTGTCACAGGCATAGGGATGGATGAGATCCTTGGAGAACTTGCAGCATAGTGGGCAACTGCCTGACTGGAGTGAGATCCTAGTATGAATTGTCCCTGAGATCAGGTTACTCTCAGCCTCTTCTAATTCAGCGTGCTGGTGAAATCATTCCAAGTGAGTAAGAAGCATTGCAGAGCTAGATTTTCTATTGAGCACAGTTTTTGATAAAAGGAAGAAGAGCTAGATATTGACTTTTTGGTGCCTGTTCTATCAGTGGTCTGTTAATCAACAGAGGATAAATTATTGCTCCTCAGACACAGGAAAGGATCCCCTTGGCTCGAAGGCATTTCTACCCTTCTATTCTTTGTTTTTTTCTCTTTATCGGTAGAGGATCTTTCCTCCAGCCATTTGCTCCTTGGGGGTTTTGTTAAGGACTGAAGGGAAACTGAAGGGAGCTCTTTTGATTTATCTTCTATCCCTTCCTTTTGGTCACTCCACAGGGCTAAAATAGCCGAGTTGGCTTTAATATGTCGCCATTAGAGACCAAACATTAGCTGGAATAAACCATCATGCCTCACAATGAAAAATGTCCCCTGATTGGCTAATTAATCAGTCAAAGGGGAATGACATGGCTCTCGGCTTGAGGGACTCTGCTGGAGAGAAACAGGCTGTTGATAAATGGTTTTCCAACAAATTCATATATCAAGGAAACTTAGTCATTTTTTAACTATACTTTGTGTGACTGCAATTTTTCCAACTTTTTCTTTTCTGCTGCTCTTGCTGTTTGGGCTTCATTTTTATTGTTGATAGAAAAATACAGGATTTAGATATGAGAAAATAAATGCTTTCCACTTATTCATGTCTATTAGTCTGATTGGGTATGACTGTCTGCATTTATCAATAGGTGGAAATGGCTTTTTCCAAAATAATTTATGAAATTATATTTTCTTGGCTTCTTCAAAGTTAATAAGATCTCCAGATTCTGGTCCACACTGCCTGAGTTTGAATCCTGGCTCCATCAGTTGCTAGCAGTGAGCTCCTGGTCCAATGACCCAACCTCTGTCTGCTTTAATTTCCTTGTCTTTAAAGTGAGGTAATAATAGTATTACCTAAACAAATTGTTAGATTGGGCATTAAGTGAGGTCATCTGTAAAGCATTTGAAATAGTCCCTGGCACATAGTGATAGTGAGTACTCACTGAATGTTTGTTGTTATTTTTAAATCAAAGTGACAGATGCGTACTGATTTTAAAAATTAAGCTGCCCTCATCAGCTTCTAATGAAAAGCAGTATTCTTTCATCACATCCCACGCTGTTTCACCTCCCAAGTGCTCTGGTTCTTTTAAAATTATATGGTACTTATTTTCATATTTTAACATATCTTACATGGGCATTCTTGATGTGTTACCTTCTCTGGTTCTGAGTTTTGGATTGAAGCACTGGTGGGATCACTTCATGTGAGAATGATGACGAGTAGACTAAACGTACCCAGAGTTGTAGGAGAGAAAAGTAAAAGCACCGATACCTTTTCCATCATTGTTTGTTGTATTTACCCAACATAGCTGGATAATGAACTTGAGTATGATCTTTGATTCTCTTTCTCTCCTTTGACCTTCGTGTCCAGTAAGATCATCACCAACTCTTGTAGATTTTGTATTTTTAATACCTATGGCATTCATCCTGCTTTTCCATTTTTACCAAAATCATGGCCATTATTACTACCAATTGTTATTACCATTGAGTTACTTTCCTAACCAGTCTGCCCGGCCCTAGTTTTTCCTATTTTCAGGGTATCCTCTTATCTGTTTTCATGAACTTTCTCGTGTAACATCACTGTCCTGCTCGAATCGTCCCCAGTGTCTAACAAATGCACTGTCCCTTAGCCTTGTATACTAGGCCCTCTTATCAACTCGCCTGGTCTGGGTTCTAAGAGCTGATGCCCGCTGATCCAAAATGCAGATCACCAGGACCGTCTCAGTCAGCTCCAGACATCCTTTGTCCTCTCACATCTTTGTTTCCCCCACACCATTGCCTCCGCTTTTGCTGCCCTTGCCTTGTCCACTCTGCTTGAGTCTTCCAGCGCAGCTCAAGTCTAGCCTCCTGCTGTTGAAGAAGGGAGAGAAGGAATGCACAGTTGTTCAATCCAACAAGCATTGGTATTTTAAGTCCTGGCTCATTCATGTATTCAGATTGTTATTAAATGCCTTTGTGCTGGGCACTGTTCTAGACACTGGTGATACAGCAGTGAGCAAACAAGAGTTGTTGCCCTCAGGGAGTAACGTCTTCATGAAAGTGTTTCCCATGATGGTCTTTCCCTTCACTGAACTCTACATTTGTCTGAGTTTACGGTCACTGTATTCTCTTAGCTTGTTATCTCTTTTATTATCCTTTTAATAGCATATGTCTTATTCTACCTGAAACAGAGGGCATGACTCTGTGTCCCTTCACAGGCCCTAACTCAAAGTCTTTAATAGTTGCTCACTAGGAAACTACAGGTAACTGTGAGTTAGTTGGTATAATTCAGTGGATCAGTAGATAGAACTTTTATAATATTCATGGAGATCAAGTGTATTGTTTTAATTGCAGGTTAATTTTCTTGCTTCTTAATTGACTACATAAGGACTGTTAAATTTCTGGTTACTAATAACAACCTGATACATTATCTACTTTATTAAGAGTTACTTAAAATTGGGGCGCCTGGGTGGCGCAGTCGTTAAGCGTCTGCCTTCGGCTCAGGGCGTGATCCCAGCGTTCTGGGATCGAGCCCCACATCAGACTTCTCTGCTAGGAGCCTGCTTTTTCCTCTCCCACTCCCCCTGCTTGTGTTCCCTCTCTCGCTGGCTGTCTCTCTCTGTCAAATAAATAGATAAAATCTTAAAAAAAAAAAAGTTACTTAAAATTTACTTCTGTGGTAATCTACGGAAATCTATTTCTTTTTTTTTTTATAATTTTTTTTAAAGATTTTATCTATTTATTTGACAGAGAGAGACAGCCAGCGAGAGAGGGAACACAAGCAGGGGGAGTGGGAGAGGAAAAAGTAGGCTCCTAGCAGAGAAGTCTGATGTGGGGCTCGATCCCAGAACGCTGGGATCACGCCCCGAGCCGAAGGCAGACGCTTAACGACTGCGCCACCCAGGCGCCCCTGGAAATCTATTTCGACACCAAAAATTATTTTCCAGTGTTAAAAAGAACTTACTATCATTGATCAATCTTAGTAATGCTAAAAGTAGAACAATCAGACCTTGTGTGCACCTGACATATGCAATATGAACCTAGGAAGTATTCTTGGCTATAAAGTTGAACCTAAATCTGTTCAAGTCTCTAGAAGTAACTTTCACTCTCAAAAAAATACTGTGTTTGGTGGTACAAGCTTAATGACCTTCTAAGGAAACAAATAAAAATCCATAATGTGAAAAATTGTTTAAGACAGCTGACGCAATTTCTGTAATAAGTCAGTGACATGAAAAAACAAATGGGATTGTCAGGTGGAAAGAGACTGTAGAGAGAGACTCCAACAGATAGAAGTCCGTAGACGTAATACGTAGGTCTGGTGTGGGACCTGATTTGACCCTTAAGAAGATACACATGAGACAGTTGAGGAATCTGATTATGGATTGTGTATTAGATGATACCAAGGGATTATTGTCAGTTTTGGTAGGTGTGCTAATGGCATTGTGATTGTGTAAGAAACTTTTTTAGAGATCTAGAAAGAAGTAGGAGTGAAATGACTCGATATCTGAAATTTGCTTAGAAATACATACACAAAGACCAAAGGAATGATGTAACAATGTGGCAAAACCTTGTTAATTGTTGATAATAATATTGAGGGCTCACTAAGTGTGTATATAATTGAAAGTTTTCACAATCTAAAATATGGTAGAGAATCTCCTCATTATAATATTCTTTAACATTTATTTAGCTCTGCTCAAAGAATGGTGTAATTATTTTGTGTAGTAGGTTCAAAATGTCAGGGTCATCCTTCAAGTGCAGAGTTGTTAGTGCCCAGTTTATTTTTGTCCTAATATGTCCCAGTTTACTCCTTCCTCAAATCCTTTCAATAAGTCTTCTTGTCATCTATATTAATATTAATAGAAATCAGGGATGGGAGCCAGGAGAGAGACAGAATAAAGGTGGATGAAAGATAATGACTAGTTTGAGTCTTTCACAGAAAGACTCCTTGTTCTTTGAGCACCTCATCTTCCCACACCTACAGGTCTGCCATATTCCTTACTTATGTATGGTTCATCATCCCAGTTGCATGGGACAGAGAATGAGGTGTGGAGACAGTAGAGTACCTGATTCCTCCTGGGTCCACTATCATCCGTCTACTCGTGAGTGCTTGGGAAATCTAGATCTGGGAGGAAGATTTAGGAATACAGGATCACTAGTAGGTTTGCGTCATCATTTGGGTTCTGGCAAAGAGACAGCATTCCCAGAATAGGATCAGGTTCAAAAAGTGGTGGTTTTGTGGGATGAAGGAGTGGAATACAAAGCTATTCTAGATCTGGAATATCCAAATTTAATTGGGTTCCCATGGTTAAAAGTTGTTTTCATAGAGTAAAGTTTACCCTTGTATGTGGATTGAGGAGGGTGTGTGTGTGTGTGTGTGTGTGGAATGAAGAGTTCTGAGGGAATTGTCTTTAGTATATGCGTAACTCACTGTGGGTAAGTCACAGAGGTTTTCTCATCAGCCTGTTGTCAACTCCATGAGGTTATTCCTGAAGTTAATCTGTATGTTCTGGAGAAGCAAGGTACTCAGAGCTGTATGTTACGGGATTTACAACTTGTTCTAAGGAGTTTCTTGATTACTCTAAATCTTGTTCCTCCCCTCCTCTATCTCCCAAGCTGCCTTTTTATTTGTTCATTTCTTGGACGTCTTTGGGCTCTTTTCTTCATCTTTGTACATTTTTCAGTTTATTGGTAGGACACAGTTGTGACTCGTAAGGCATATAGAATGTCTTTTACTTCCCTTTCACATTGGAGGAACAGTATTATAATTTGGCCACATTTCAGTGGCTCTTGTACATGATATGATATTTTCTTTACCACTTTCATTCTCTGACCAGCAGAGTCTCTCATGGGACTATGATGATATCTATGCTCAGTGATAGATGTGCCTTTATCTTTCAGGCAAACTTACTGGTTTAGCAATTAGGATTCTTAAGAGACTGATTACAAGTGCAAAGCATCTAGAAGGGGAGGTTACAATGATAACAGAGGTTCTATTTCATTAGAAGTGGCTTAGCATAGTTCAGTGAGTATTGATTGTTTTAAAACCACAGTACTTAGGTGGAAGTCCCAGTTCTGTCACTTCACCCTCAATGTGACTTTGGGCAAGTGGAAATAGTTTAGAACTGAAAGAGACCATCTGGTTCTTCCTTTGACTTTAAGAAAAGGAAACTGAGGTCCGTAGAGTTTGAGCTTGACCAGCAAAGGGCTGGGCTGAGAGAATTCCAGTCTTAACTTCTGGATAAAGGCATCATACCACAAATCTGGCCACTCACCTGCTCTGCGCTTCTGCTGCTTCATCTGGAAACGATGGGTAAAATAACTTGGGTGAAAGCACTGTGAAACTCATTAAGTCATAAAGTGGATGTAAAGAGTCCAATTATCTTTGAAATGGTAGAAAGTAAGTACAAGCAAATGCCTGGAATCGTGCTCATTTTCCCCTACTTTACTGCATGAGAGATAAGAGTTTAAGGGGCAATTCCGTAAGCTACCAATGGAAGCCCATTCTGTTCCTTTATTTCCTCCCACCTTCCTTCGCTCTCTGCAGGATGAGGTATGATTCATCTGTGAATTCTCTTACGCTTTCATATGATCCAGGATTCCCTTTTTTAGTAGCACTACATACATGACATGTATTTATATCTATCGTGCTGAGCTTGACACAGTAAAATGTAGAGCTGAAGGGACCTGTGCGAAGGATCCGGTAAGAAGGTGTCTGTCTTATGTGAACTTAGAGTTTGCCTGTGTAGAAAGGAGAGTTGGGCCAGATTCGTTGTCCACTTTCTCGGATACGTTTGGTCAATTGCTGTTATTGGAGGCTGTGGGAAAGCATAGAAAAGAATAGTGTCCTTTTCTTTTAAGACTGGTGTCACACTAGGAATTTGTATTTTCTTCTCAACCAGATCATGTAGGTAAACTCCACTTTATTGTTTTAGTTAACCATGACCAAGAGAAACCTAATTGACTCAGAACAGCACTCTTAGTAAAATAATCACTAAGTAATTATCATTGACATTGGGCAAAGCCCTGCAGTAACAGTCTGATTGCATCAGTGCAGTTGAGCAATGGAGTCACCCTTAAATTGAACAGGTGCGTTTATACATATGCAGTGTTAAAGCTTCCATTAAACCCTAAGAAAGACCCATACCATGTTCTGTATATCAGACTCTTATTAGGTAATGATCCTGCATTTAGGGTCTCACTTTGTATAAGTGACAATGTAGACAGAAAAATATAATTTAAACCCAAACTAAGAAGGACGAAAACCTTAAAGAACAGAAGCAACAAATGCAAAAACAGTGTAGGATAGTGTGAAGAGTACAGGCTCTGTGCATACTTGGGTCTCAGTCTTGACTAGGCTCTTACGACTCATGTGGCCTTAAGCAGGAATTTAATCTCTCTGAGCCTCAGGAGGCAGCTAGTGACAAATAGCCCAGCAAGGACTAACCTTGACCCTAATTCAGAATAAGTTCCCTGTTCAGCTTCATCAAAAGTCACCCTGACTTGGAAAAAACCTACTTTGCCCAGTAAAATTCTTAAGATCCATGTTCAGATCCATAGTCCTTAAATATTGTTCTCTAATCCTCCCTCAGCTCTTATCTCGTGGCCCATGGGTGCTTGCTCAGATACCATGCACCCTCCCTCAGATGCCTGCAGACGTCATGTTTTTTGTCCACTGCACCCCAACCGAGAGAGAAAGGTGGGGAGTGGAATTAGCTCTGGTGTTGCTGCCCATCCAGCTTTGGCCCGAGTGGCTGGGTCATTCCCTGTATGCTTGCTCCAGATTAGGCTCGTCACCTGTGCATTTCAGACCTTATCAAACATGGACTTTCATAAGTCAGACATATTTGGTTGGGAAAAGAACTGGAATCTTTTTTGGCAGCTATTGAAGGCAGAATAAGGTGAATGAGCCAGAGCCAACGTGGAGAAAAATGAAAGAGGAGCAGACATTTTGTTCATCACCTCCCCAGCAACTATCAGGCTTCTAAGGCCTGAAGGGGACTTTTTGTCTTGTAGTGTAAAAGCAGCAACATCAAAACACTTCAAGGAATGAACATAACTTTTTTTAAAAAAGATTTTATTTATTCATTTGAGAGAGAGAGAAAGCATAAGCGATGGGGCAGTGGAAGAGGGAAAAGCAGACTCCCCGCTGAGCAGGGAGCCCAACGTGGGACTTGGGGCACCCCTGAACATGCCTTTTATTTTTATTTTTTAAGATGTTATTTATTCATTTGAGACAGAAAGATAGAGAGCATGAGCAGGGAGAGAGGCAGAAGGAGAGGGAGAAGCAGGCTGAGCCAGGAGCCTGACATGACCCCAGGATCATGACCTGAGCCGAAGGCAGATGCCTAACCATCTAACCCACCCAGTTGCCCCTGAACATACCTTTTAAAGTCCATTTATAAAGACTATCTTACACCAGTATTGTATTCATATATGTTGATAGTAGAAACCATAAGTGCAGGTTTATCATACATTTAACTGATGATTAACCTACTCTTTTCTGTGTTTTTTTTCTTCTGTCCAAATAGAATAGATTACAAATGCATTGACATTTTTAAAAATTAGACAAAAATAGAAGACCTTTCTCTTAATGTTGTATTTTATTGAAAAAATTTTAAACATCATGGTGTACGTAGGAAGAGTCTTCATCTCTAATTTCTTTTCCGTAAAAGCATGTGTACAGACTCACTTTCTTACAATTCATGTCGTGGAAGGGATAATTTGTCTTAGCAGAAAATGATGTACAGGCAAAATGTGTAACTCAGACATCATAAATAATCCCAAACCACGTAGCTAAGAAGAGGGGAGGGATTTTCCCCATCAGTGTAAGCATATACCCTTTTCTCTGACTACTGGTAACTGAAGATTTCGGTGGTGATTGCTTTTCTGATATGAAATACAGTAGTCCCCCCCTTATCTGTGGCTTCGCTTTCCGTGGCTTCAGTTATCCGTGGTCAGCTGGGTTCCAGAGGAGATGATCCTCCCTCTGATGTATCTTCAGAAGGTCACCAGTAGCCTACTGCTATGTCACAGTGCTTTTGTCACACATCCTCCTCCCTTCCTCTTATCACGTAGGCATTTTGGCATCTCACATCCTCATAAGAAGGGTGAGTACAGTACAATGAGGTATTTTGAGAGAAAAAGAGAAAGGCACCATATTTACATAACTTTTAATGCGGCATATTGTTACAGTTGTTACATATTGTTACAGGCATATTTTATTCCTAATTGTTGTTAATCTCTTACTGTACCTAATTTATAAATAAAACTTTATCATAAATATGTGAAAAAACATGTATGTAGGGTTCGGTACTCTGCAATTTCAGGCTTCCACTGTAGGGGGAGGGTCTTGGAAGTAGCCACAGTTAAGGGAGAATTACTGTAATTGCTTCTCTTACAGGATTTGGGGAAACGACTATTTTCTAAAAGCTGACACTAGGAGGAGCTACTGAGCAGTAACTTATTCACTGCCTCCAGTTCTTAAGTTGTTAGGCAGTAGAATCACCTGGTGAGCTTGTCAAAAATGCATATTATAGGCTCTGGCTGGACTCTAGAAATAGGCATTTTCAACAAGCCCCAGGTGACTATGATATTCAGTTTCAAAAACACTGACTAGGCCTTTAGACTCAAAAGAATGTACTTCTAAGAAGTTAGAAATTGTGGCTTTCCCTATTTGAAAGAGTTACAAAAGCAGTTGTTGGGGGTGTCGAGGGATTTTAGTTTTAACCAGCTTACTGCCAAAGGACTTTTTCTTAAATACGCACCGATACGGTTTTTGAATTGCCTGATTGGCTTTTGTTAATCAGGAGTCCTAGCTGCAAGCTTGATTGATAACAAGAAATTAAATATTTTTCTCTTCTTTACTAATTTCCATTTTATATTTCCTTTATATATACTGAGTGAAAGTATGCCTTCATATTAACTTTTTAACCATGTGCTAGTTAAAAACTGGTAAAAGTAGTGTGTAGCCACAATAATTCATTCTGAGTTGTTTCCAATTTAAGGCAAATGGATTTGGGAGGGCATGGAAGTCAACTTTAAGTGGTAACTTCTTGAGGCTGGAGATTATGCTTCTCTTAGTATTTCAACAATACACACACACACACACACACACACACACACACACATCTTCGTGGGCACTTAACAAACAATACCCAAGTCAGATGTACTCTAGAAGTTCAGTTAAGTTTTCCAAAATTTTGGCTGACTGGTTTATTCAAAGAAAGCCTGCCTGTGTCTGGAGTGATCTCAGAAGCACATCTGTTGGTAGGAAACATCCAGAATGGATTCTGACTCACCTGATCTATTCTTCACTTCTAGTGTAGCTTTTATACATGAAAAAACAAGGTAAATACGTTTTTCTCTCCCTAAAATTACTTACTTTTATTTCTTATTAAATAAAAACAGCAGTTGTTGTTTCAACTTAATTCATCATTTAGAACTTTATATTTCATTGCATTATTAAGATGATTGACATTTTTCTGACATGGATATATTAGTGCATATTCTCCGCATCAGAAACTGAAAGGACATTAATCACTGTTTTACCATTTCCTGATGACCAAGTGACCAAATGTTTAAAGAAATTATGAATTTCTTTCTATGACTGTTGTACATGCTATTAGTTTGTTTAAATGCAAATTATTAGAAAATATCAAAAGATGGTTTGGGGAGATTTTGTCAGGATGATGAAACACTAGAAGTAAAAGTGAATTTCAGGTGTCTCTTTTCCTTGGTGTCTATGCTTAGATTTTTTTTTCTAAATCTCTGATTCAGAGATTCTCTTTATTGTGAATAAAATAATGGTTTATTAATACTCCCCAAACTGCAGTAACCTACATGACTTAGACCCTGTTTATTTTCCAAAAGCTGTTTAACAGCTATATTTTTATAACCTCCCATAACCATGTGTTCAGAATTTTAATGAAGATCAGTAGAGCACCACTGTAGGCTGCTTCAAGCTGTGCCTGGCAGATTGGAGCTAAATGCAGAAGGGCCTTAGTATTAAACTGGAGTTTTTTTATTAGACAGGAAGTGGTTGAGCAATAATCATCATTTTGGTGTAGAGAGTACAGTCTCAACATTGTTAACTATTAGACACTCCAACCCTGAGAGGTAGACAAGACAGGTATTAAATATTAGGAGGATCCAGAGAGGTTAAGTAAAGTAGCTTGTAAGTGTCACGACTGTGTTTAAAAACCAGGTCTTTTTGACTGTAGCTCAGCAACATTCTTGTTCTTGTTTTGGTTTACTGTGCTGCAGATTTGATTAGGTGGGCCTCAGTGGGGTTAGGAGACGGGGACTGGATCAGCTTCAGTTTGAGTTGTGGTACTGTTTCTTCTGATTGATTCTCTCAGCATTGCTGTAGGATAGGGTTTTCCAAAGGTGGTCCATGGAATAAGAGATGCTGGATAATAGATGTTGGGGGGAAAAGGAGGAGAGGGGGTTGATGGTTGTCATGTCACGTGTTCAGATACACTTGGGAAACACTAGATTGAACATATAATTATGTAACTGTTTGCTTAAACTGCGTCATTTTAGAGCCTTTTATGTGGTAATGACTATGGTACCTCTTCAAAGCTTCTGTTACTTATTGGAACCTGGACCCCTCTTTTGAAAAACTACCTGTTTACACCTCTTAGAACACGTTGAAGAAAGGTGCTCTAGGTCACTAAGACAAGTAATTACCAATTTAAAAATGTAGGCAGGGGGCACCTGGGTGGCTCAGTCGTTAAGCATCTGCCTTCGGCTCAGGGCATGATCCCAGGGTCCTGGGATCGAGCCCCACATTGGGCTCCCTGCTCTGCTGGGAGCCTGCTTCTTCCTCTCCCACTCCTGCTTGTGTTCCCTCTCTCGCTGGCTGTCTCTCTCTTTCTGTCAAATAAATAAATAAAATTAAAAAAAAAATGTAGGCAGAATAATGAGTTTTTATAACCTATCAGAAGTCAACAAGTTAGTTTTTTTGGACTCACTGTGTCCTAAACATTGTGTGGTTTTAAGGAAAATGTATTACCAAAACAAAACAAAACTAATAGAAAAACAATGTAGAGGCACGCCTAGCTAACTGAATCATCAATATGATAGAGAATTACTGTCATTCTTTTTCCCATTCTACTTTCTGAAATTTGATATGATGGCCAAGTGACAGACACTATGATGGAGGCTGGAATACAAGGTAGGAAAGATATAATGCATCAGATTCTTACAGACCATCTCTGCTCTGAACTTAACCAAATCAAAAGTCCTTTAAGCTCCATTACTCCCATGGGGACATCTGTGCCTTTCACCTGCCTGGAGTCTTTAGACTTCATGTGGGAGCACTCCTTGCCCTGCCACCTGGTTTTTCCCTGCAGTTCCTTAGAAGCCTTTCTTATGTGAGCAGACAAGCTACTTCCACACATTTAGCACTTAACAGATGTGTTTTTTCTCACCATCATTATCTGTAACCCTAGAGATCTTGTTTCATTCTCACTTGAACCCGCTAGTTCTCCAAATTTCAGAGCTCTTTCACCACTTGGCATCCAGAGCCGATTCCCATTATGAAATACCTTTACCTTTCTTCTGTTGAGGATAATGGTTTTTTAATACCTCAGGCAGTGAAAGCAGTTGCTCTGTTTTATTCACCCATACAAATTCCGTGTTCATTTGAAAGGGAATGACTGCTTAGGCAGCCTGAAAAAGATGCAAATGGTATTTGTGAATAAATAAGGGCCTTTTTGTTGGGTTTTGGTGACTATTATAATATTTGGAACTCCCTACCATAGAGTAGATTAAAAAAAAAGTGAGATCATGTTCATTTTAACTTTACCTGTTTAGGTAGTAAAGTAGCTTTAAGAGTCTTGTTTTTTTGTTGTTGATAAAAGCAGTGACTATAAAGTAAGTCATAAAGTTACAAGGTAAAGACTTTGTTTTTTACTTGAGGTGACATTGATTGTTGAAAATTTTTGTTGGCGCTTTTAGAAAGGACCTTTTCTGCCTCATTGATTATAGCAGCTAAGAAAGACAGCATGGGAATGAGCCAAGTCCTTGGTCGGTGGCCAGGTTAGAGAAATTCTGTGAACTTAATTGTCTGGGGTGGAGGTTTGATAGGTCTTAGCCACACAGGTCTGGGTGAATTTTCTTACTTTGATATTGGCACTTTCACCCAGCCCAAGTGATTTGTGTTGTTGTTGAGTGAATTCATCTTAGAATTTTGCACTTGTAAAGTCAAGATGCTTTTGAGTTTTATTTTCTGATTCTCTAAATGAATACCCACCTTCTGGACGAGCATTAACATTTACCATGTGTAAATATTCAGGAATGTGTGATGTGTTCATTTCTACCTTCTACCTCCTTTATCACCATTTCTCTTCTTCAGTGATGTTAAATTTCCCATTCTGACATGAACAACGAAGCTTGCCCCGAATAAATACAATAGATAATGGTCTTTCTGTTCCTGGGAAGAATTCAGAGCAGTTTATGTATCTGATGTCACTAAAAACAAAATACCGTAAAAATATTTATGCACTCAGATTTTAGTTTTAAATCCTAAAAGTATGATTGAAGGCATCCAATCATCTGAACTTTCAATGAGTTGTAATCACTGATCACAGATCACCATAACAAATACAATAATGAAAATGTGTGAAATATTGCAAGAATTACCAAAATGTGACACAGAGACATGAAGTGAGCAAATGCTGTTGGAAAAATGGCACCCATAGGTTTGTTCCAC
Source organism: Ursus americanus (assembly GCF_024610735.1). Taxonomy (NCBI): domain Eukaryota; kingdom Metazoa; phylum Chordata; class Mammalia; order Carnivora; family Ursidae; genus Ursus; species Ursus americanus. Next base: position 62,501,433 of record NC_142139.1, read on the forward strand.
AGGGTTGCCACAACCTTTAATTTGTAGAAAACACAGTATCTGTGAAGTGCAGTAAAGTGAAATACGATGAAATAAGGTATGGCTACAATACTATTTCAAATACATAATAAAGCTGCTTTTTGTGAAAAAACTAGAGTTGGCTTTCTTTGTAGGTTAGTGGAGGTGTTTGTGTGAATGTTTATAGGATCTATATATATTTTTAAATTTTTTTTAAAGATTGTTTTATTTATTTATTAGAGAGAGCACGACCAGGGGGAGGGAGAAGCAGACTCCCTGACACGGGGCTTGATTCCAGAACCCTGAAATCATGACCCGAGCCAAAGGCAGCCACTAAACCCACTGAGCCACCCAGGTGCTCCTAGGATCTATATATTTTAAAATATATTTGTAATTACGAATTTTAGTTAATGTCAATAAATTACCAGTGAATGGGCATTAATATTTTGGTCCTTCTGAGGGCCCATTCCTAGAAATAGCCCTTTATTGCCTTTCCACAACATTCTCATTTTTGAAGAGAAAAAATGACAAACAACTGCTAAGCAATTAGCAAATCCATTTTTTAACAGTTTACACTTGTTCAAATTTAAAACCATTTGTAAATCTTTGAATGTAGTTGTCCTCTTTATGTGAAAGCTGTTCTAGGCAGCATAGCTTTCACACACCCCAACTGAATTATTTTTGCCTCTTGTTTGACTTTGTTAATAGATACTCCTTGCAATAATATTTGTTCTACATTTATCTTAAGTTAAATCTCTTCAGGTAATAAGGAATACACTAAAATGCTCAAAAGTGACTCACGTTATCATGATTTGTTATAACAATATTAACTGTGTTCATGTTGGTTTGACAGATATCCCTGAGGCTAAATGACTTAAAAACACACCCTACTTTTATTTTGGAAAGTAGAGTCCATTTGTTTGATTATTGCAATTAATAACCTTCCATAATAAAAATTAAAACAAGTGCCTCCATTCTGCTGGACACATTCTACTGGACACATTTCTTCCTTTAGCATGAGGCCATTTTATGCTTTTTGGTGGGAACATAATTATCTAGGTCAAAACATTTGAACAAACCAAGCTCAGGAACACAACTATTGGCTCAGAAAAGTCTTGTGCCATAAATAATAATTTGGTTTGAAGTTTTTTTGTAGACCAGCAAATAGAGAATTCTCTAGATAAAATGCTCTTTAAGATAGCTTAAGGAATGCAGACACTTACAGAAGATTTGAGGCAGGAACTACCTCAAACTTACGCTTCTAGAAGCCCCTCAAGGCTAAGATCTCCATCCCTAGCAAGTACTGACACATAGTACGCACTCAGCAAATGTTACCAAGGGTTGGACTAGTCCACTAACGTACAATCTAGGGAGCACGATTTGGCAAATATGTGGACGTGGGAAGATGAAACAGTGTGTGAATGGAGAGTGGGAGTGTGAATGGAGAATCAGCTTCCACATGGCAATGACGTATGCTTGATGGGGGAAAAGGTTGAGCAATACCCAAAATGCGCTGTAAGATGGAAGTCTCAAATAATAAAATGGTTTATTTTGTTTAATCATGTATATTATATATTACAGCTGTTTATAGAACACCTTACAATGTAAGTAATTAATACAGTTTGTAGCTATAATCATATCATATATAATACACAATATATGACATACTTATTTGAGTGCCATTTGTTTCAATTTAGGGTTGTATATATTGTGAGCCGTATATCACAACATTAAAGCAATCATGTCCCTTAACTAATTCCTTTTTTCCTATTACATTCACCTGTCAATACAACTGTTAATCTGAAGATCCTAAAAATATCATTAAACCTTACCTGAGTGAGTCCCTGTGGTCTTCATAGGGCACATCATTTGCAAACGTCTCATGAATTCAGTCACTAAGATTATTTCTTTTTACTGTAAATCTGCTTTACCTTGTTCATGAATCCCATAGACAGTTCTTGAGCATCTGCAGGGTGCCAGGCACTCTTCAAAGCAGTGGGCTGGGAAGACAAGGCATGGTCCAGCCTCCCAAGGAGCTCACAGTGGCATGGAAGAGAGACGTGGTTTATCGTTTCAGTGCAGTTTGGTAACATGCTAGAGGTGCATGCGTGGGCTCCCACCTTCCTAGAGGTGGCGGTGTCTTAGCTTATCCGTCGAGGGCAAATGGGTTAGTAAGAGAAGAAGCGGGTAAGGTTTTTCAAGCAGAAGTAGCAACATGTGCAAACACGAAGTTGAAAGAAAAGCAGGGAGAGCTGCAGAATGTCGGGAGAGTACATTAGGAGGTGAGGCACGAGCTGAGTTGTGTGGGAGATGCGCTAGTCTGATTAGAAATTGGTTGTCCAGCTCTCTCGATAAGTGGACCTTTATCCAGAGACTCAGACTCAGAGTATGATACAATATAGATAAGCTTCAGTACCATCTCTTGTTCATTCTGAGTGAAACAAGGGAAGAAAGGGGAAGCTCTGGGCAGAACAGGAGCGTAGGAGTTTCTCCCCATACCAGGCAAGGTGTAAAGAGGACCTCTGAGTAGAGACTGAGATTGGAAGAGGTTGTTCTGAGAGTCACAGGTCTTCCAAAACCTAGGTTCTTTCAGGTCGGGCTAGAAGAGGACTTCCACCAGGGGGCCCAAGCAGGGACTACAACAGTATCCCAGACCAGCACAAGTCCTTTTGCCCTGGTCAGTGCTGGAGAGAGGCCTTGACCCGCCTTGCCTTTTTTCTAGCTGCTAAGTCAGACTCTTACTAGAAGGTCACATGGGGCCAGCAGGTTTCTTAAACACAGCAAGGGTAGCCACAGACAGGAGCTGGGGCTCCCCAAACGGAAAAGGACTCTACCAGTCCTTTTAAAAGAGTATAGTGTGTTTCCACCTTTGCGCTGAAGCCTAAATTCTATTTATAGTTTGACAAGCAATTTCACCAGCCAGCTTTATTTCTGAGGCCAAGTTCAGCAGCCATTGTGCCATGAATGGATTGCAGGTGTACCAAGATACTGATCCCCTGATTCCTTGGAGTGGACGGGGAGGGGGGGGGTGCCTGGAGTAGCCGCTGTCCCTGGGCTCGTCACCTGCAGCTGCTGCCAGCAAGCAACTGCATGCATTTACCCTCGGATGCTGTATACATAGTATCGCCAATGAGTGCTCCATTGAAAAGTGTTGGAAACCACTATTGAGGGGCTTGTTATCAAAAGAAAGTCTCCCTGTAAATTAGTTTTGACTTTTGGACCGGGTGTTTTAGGGTGGGTATAGGTTCCTGGAGAGCCCTAGTAAGACACATGCTAGGAGCTTAGACTGTAGTCTCTGCATGCATTTGGAAGTAACTGAGGGACTTGAAGCATGCGGGGTGGGGGCGTGATTGTTTTGCAATTTAGAAAGATCCAGGGGAGGAACAGGTATGTAGCAACTGATCTGTAATGAAACATTAGCTAGCAAAATGTGTGTGCCACCTTTGGCCTTCCATGCCGTCACACCTTTACTTCGTTCCCACTTGCCGCACGTTCACTTGCCTATCATTTCATTGCCATTACTTTTAACTAGTTTTTTTCACGTTTCATTTGATGCTGTGATTCCTTACTTGATCTTTCTCATGGACCCATCCACATCTGCCAAAGCCCATTCTGCCCTTGAACCTTGTCTTCCTGATAAGCTTCCTTATTCTTATTTGGCTACTTTCTGCTATCACTACACGTGACAAGACTTTTTCATTTGGCCTTATTAGAATCCCTATAGGCACAGCTGGTGTGGTTTAAGGCGGGGGAGGGGGAGGAAGGACCTTGAGAGAGGCATTAGGGGCCTCTGGAAGTGAAAGAGATGAGGGAAAGAGCATGGAGCTAGTGGCATAGGGAGCTCCGAAAATGCCACCCTTTGTGGTTAGTTCACCTGCCTCTTGGGCATGACAGAAGTCTGACCAAAGCGTGATCATCCTGGAGGAATGAGCCCTCTGCCTTAAACTAGTAGGTTTTTTCCTGTTTGCATGTGTGTGTTAATTTCAAATGATTTTTATTGTAAAAGCAATAATCATTGCAGGAAAATTATTGCCTATAGATAAGCACTAAGAAGAAGAAAAAACCCGTGATCCAGATACCCAGGGATAACCATAATTAAAACCTTGGCATGTGGAGGCGAGTGGGTTTGGTAGTAATTGTGTCTACCGCTTCCTGGCTGTTTCAGAAGCAGGATCATAACGTACATGCTGTGTTATGACCTCTTAAAAATTCACACCTATTGTCTCTTTGGGAACTTGCATTTTTAGCTCTGCCACTAAGCCTGTGAAGTGTGTTGCTTATGGGCTCTGTGCTGATTGGCTGCATTCCTAAAATGCTCCTCACTTGACCACTGTTCTCTGTCCAGTGATAGAGAGTTTGTCCAGCAAGCCCCCTGTCTTGTTGGCCCATTATTCTTCTCTTTACCTAGCATCTCCTTAGTTGTGCTCATTCTCTGTGGAGAAGACAAGGGTTTTGATTCCCTTGTCATGTTCTGATGGTCTGTAAGTTTCCTGGTAATCGTTGGAAAGAAGGAACAGGCTGGAAGGGGTGAGGCTGCAGGAATTGTCCTGGGCTTGATCCCTTTAAGGGCCCCTTGAGAGGCTTTTCCATTCCCTCCTCCACCTTCATCCTGTCGCTCTTCTCTACCCCTCATCCTGCTTTTCCCAATCTCCTCAGTTCCCTGGTATTACATAATATTCCTGTTAGGATCAGTTCCTGTTTTGCTAGCGAGAGGAATTGTGACTCTTTCAGGGAAAAACCCTGTTCTAACATTAGTAGCGGCTGTTGGTGGCCAATCCATGATCTCATATGGGAAACACATCGCTTTGCTGGCTTCTCTGTTCCCGTCTGAGTCAGCGCACAGATGGGATTACCTTGCTGCCTTGGTTGGGTTCCCCTCTGCCTTGTTTCTTTTGTGGGAGTCCACAGTGATTTCTCTTACGATAATGGAACTGCCAGCGTCAGTTGGGCCATCTAGTTAGCGATCACTTTCACTTAGCACAGATGCCTTGGGTTTCTTACTGCACTCCAGGAAAAATTCTCCTTACAGACTAGCAGATGTACATTCACTTTTAAAAACATTGTATTGTGGAAAACTTCAAATGTAATAAAAGTCAAGTAGAACATGGTAAATTGTACCTAATTTATTCGTTCCCTCCCACAAGACTGTCACAGACTTAACACGGTTCATTACTACAAAACAACAGAAAAACTGAGAAGATACTAGATTTCTCTGGCCATCAACAAATTCAGCTGGCTGATTACTTTTAATGACTATATTGACAAACAAATGATGAAGGATTATTCTATAGCATTGCAAGGCGTTTTGGATTAATGAAAATGGGGAAAAAATGACTAGGATTATGAACTCCAAGTAGCATTTTAACAAATGCTTAAACTTAGGTCTTGAATAACCTAGACGTGGTGGGGTTTCTATTTCTACAAACAGAAAAGCTGCCCTAAGGGAGCTATTTTACTCTAAGTACAATCTGAACATTTCACGTCGTGTGGACTCCGTCAGTGCTAGAATGAACAGCCTTATCTTTCCTCTTACTATGTTCTGGTTCTGCCATGTTAGCCATGTAAAATTCCTTAATCTGGTCATATGCTTGGTCCAGAGTCTTCTAGGTAACTAATTCTACCGTCTGGAATTTGATGTGCCTGGCAACAAATCTAAATACTTGTTTAGCTAAGCAGGAAGGGGCTAGTCACAGTGTGTTGTTTGTGTTCCTTTATTTTTTAATTTATCTTTTTAAAGATTTTATTTATTTATTTGAGAGAGCGAGCACGCACAAGTAGGCAGAGCGGCAGACAGAGGGAGAGGGAGAGAAGTAGGCTCTCCGTGAACAGGGAGCCCCACATGGGGCTCGATCCCAGGACTCTGGGATCATGACCTGAACCGAAGGTAGCCGCTTAACCAACTAAGCCACCCAGGCGCCCTGTTTGTGTTCCTTTATAATAATGCATTACTCCAGCCTTACATAGGGCGCGTGTGTGTATAGATATAGATACACATACACAAGCAACGTACATTCTAAATTAGGTACTTGAAAATGGATCTTTCAACACTAGTTTGTTCAGTGTTGTGAAAAGTATTTACATTCAAGATTTTCTTGTATTTCTTGTGAAGTTTGGAGTTGAAGAAACTTCGTGCCATGGGGAAAAAAACTGCTTATTTGATAAGAATTTATTGTAATTAGTACAGCAAATGTTTGCATATAAATGAGCATCACTAAATTGCTTGAAGCTACCTGAAAGCCTTTCTTTTAAGTAATTTAAGTATTTCCCTTAGCCTTAGGAATTCTTTGTAATTCAAGCTATTTTGTAATTATGTCATTTGGATAATTTATCACTGAAACACCATTGGATGAACATTTAAGAACCTTGTCTTTTGTAGACTTTGGTTCAAAAACTAAACTCTGAAGGAGGATTCTTATTTGTTAATTTGCTAGGCCAGTCCTTCCATAGAGATAATGTGAGAGGCCTAAACCCGGCCCTAAATTAGTAGGATCTCACTAATAGCTCTAAGTGTAGTTTAGCGTATTTTTTGATCCTTATCAGTCATTAAGTTGTAATCTTTTGTAATTCCATTGGAACTGCTTTATAACAACCAGAAAATTCTGTTTAAAACTCAGTCTTTAACCTAAAGGAAATTTTAACCTTTATGGGAATTTTCCAAATAATTATTTTTCTCTTCCCTAAGATTTAAAATATAAATTCTCTGTGTTTATCAGGAATCAGAGTGGTGGTAGGTCTTTCTGATTGTCAGGGTTTTGTTAATTCTTATCTGAAGCCGACTGAGCCTCTAGGAAGTTCATTCAGAGGTTTATTTCTTCGAATAGCACTCAATCTTTGCACACAGCGCAAGGCTTGAATGGTTGGGTTTTGATTTGTCAGCTGTTGTTCTTGGACAAATTTATCTTTTCTGCATCAGAGTTGTTTCAGGCAGAGGAGTAACAGTAATGACAGCCAGCCTCCAGTCACTTCTGTCCCCTGACATCCAGGACTTCTGTAATTCTCTTTATAACTCTTAAAATCATATGGAGGTTCTAAGTTCTGCTTGACTGGTCTTGAAGCATTTTGTGAGCCTGGACTCCAAATCACTTTTTAACAAGTGCTTACATTTATTTTATGTCTTGATTTCAATAACCTAGATTTGGTGGGGTTTCTATTTCAACAAACAAGAAAGCCAACCTGAGGAAGCTGCTTTACTTAAGTAAAATCTGAACGTTTATACCAACGCCCTTTCTAAAAGGAAGGTAACTTCAAATTATAAGAAATTGCTGAGTAGACTCTGGAAATCAGTAAAGTTAGTTTTATTTCTATGTATCAGGAAAGCTTGTAAATAGAGTGTGAGCTTTAGATATTTACCTAATTCTTATTCCAAAGCTGTTGAAGTTCCAGATTGGAAATCATGTACCTGTTTACTATGTGATCCTGAGAAAATATTTTTTTAAATGTATGCTATATTTTTTTAAAGTTAAATATTGACACTTCATTTAGTTAAATCAGCCATTTAATTTTGGGGTGCCTGGGTGGCTCAGTCGGTTAATCATCCAACTCTTGATTTTGACTCAGGTCATAATCTCAGGGTCTTGAGATGGAGCCCTGCGTCAGGTCCCACACTGAGTGCAGAGCCTGCTTAAAAATCTCTCCCTCTCCCCGTGCTCCTCGCTTCTGCTCATGCATGCATGCACTCTTTCTCTCTCTTTACTAAAGTTTATTATATTTAAATTCAATTAACATATAGTGTATTATTAGTTTCAGAGGTAGAGTTCAGTGATTCATCAGTTGTATATAACATCCAGTGCTCATTAACATCACGTGCCCTCCTTAATGCCCATCACGTGGTTACCCCATCCCTCTACCCCCTCTCCCCTCCAGCAGCCCTCAATTTGTTTTCTATGATTAAGAGTTTCTGGGGCGCCTGGGTGGCACAGCGGTTAAAGCGTCTGCCTTCGGCTCAGGGCGTGATCCCGGCGTTCCGGGTTCGAGCCCCACGTCAGGCTCCTCCTCTATGAGCCTGCTTCTTCCTCTCCCACTCCCCCTGCTTGTGTTCCCTCTCTCACTGGCTGTCTCTATCTCTGTCAAATAAATAAATAAATAAATCTTTAAAAAAAAAAAAAAAAAAAAAAAAGAGTTTCTTATGGTTTGTCTCCCTCTCTGATTTTGTCTTGTTTTATTTTTCCCTCCCTTCCTCTATGCTCTTTGGTTTAGTTCCTTAAATTCCACATAGGAGTGAAATCATATGGTGTTTGTCTTTCTCTGATTGACTTATATTGCTTAGCATAATACCCTCTAGTTCCATCCAGGTAGTTGCAAGTGGCAAGATTTCATTTTTTTTGATGGCTGAGACTCACATTTTCTTCCATGCTTTAATGTCTTTGAAATCAGGCTGTATCTTTTTTTTTTTTTTAAGATTTGATTTATTTATTTGACAGAGGGAAAGGGAGAAGCAGGCTCCCCGCGGAACAGGGAGCCAGATGTGGGACTTGATCCCAGGACCCTGGGATCATGACCTGAGCTGAAGGGAGACACTTAACCAACTGAGCCACCCAGGTGCCTGAACTATAATTTTTCTTAAAGATTTTATTTATTTATTTGACAGAGGGAGAGAGATAGAACACATACACAAGCAGGGGGAGCAGCAGAGGAAGAGAGAGAAGCAGGCTCCCGCTGAGCAGGGAGCTGGATGTGAGACTTGACCCCAGAATCCTGGGATCGTGAACTGAGCTGAAGGCAGACACTTAACTGACTGAGCCACTCAGGTGCCCGAAGTATAATTTTTTTTAGTAATAAAATATGTTATGAGTTTATGTTCATATTACTAGTTCAAATTCAGGACCACAGGGCTTAACATTATTAATCTTTTAGCTTTATTTTACCCACAGTAAGAATTCTTGGAATCTATGGATTCTAGAAATAAAAGCATTATACTATTATTTTACTCATTTGTTTATTTCCCATTACATACATGATAGTTACAGAATAACACCGATAACTTGAGTATCCAAAAAAAAAGAAAAATAGGTTGAAGGGTTTTTTTGTTTTGTTTTACCATTTCTTTTTGTTCTTAGGGTATATCCCATTAGGGTATGTATGGTCAAATTATGGTGTTTTAAGGTCATTTGGAATTCCATTCTGTGTAGGTATTCAACACTGATGAATAATCACATGTATTTATTTCATTTTATTTTTAGAAATTGCCTTCTAAAGGAATTGATTCATGATTATGTTCTCCATTTTTATCCTCTTGATTATATTAGAAATTATTCATTATTCTGTAGTTTGAACTTGCACAAACTTCTAAGTGGAACCTGGTTCTAAGATCTTTCGTCACCCTGATCCGCCTGGTCAGAATATATAGTTCTTAATGCTTGCACATAATCCTAAAAAGAAAATTATTAGAGTATAGGCAGTCTTAAAACTTGATACATACATACTTGTGTGATTTAGGACATGTTATTTCTCTGTCACTTTCCATTACAAGACGGAAGAGTGGTATTTCTGACTAAGCCTGGGAAAAAATAGTCCCATGTCAATAATGGGATATCTAGGGAAGAGCTAGCCTCTCCTCCCAAAGTCACCTAGCAAGCTGGTTGTTCATAACAGAATGCTTGTCTGGTCCTCTTGTCATTTCCCTTCCAGGTGTCTGCCAGTTTTGCATAAAATGTATGGTTCATTGGTAAAAGCCTGCCCCCTTAGAACAAGGTAAATCAAAGATTTAGCTATAAGATTTAATCAGGAGAACTACTTACCTTATCCAGATCATGGCAGTATCTTTGTGAACAGACCTTAAAGCAGGTGCAGCAGAACGCTAATTCCATGGGGTATCAATGAATTTTATGCCAAAAAGGGTTCCAAAGTGAAATAAGTTTGGGAAGTTCTGAAGTTTAACAACTACTAGATATCTCAGATGATAGTGTGCATTATGAATCAAAGGGAGGAATAGCCTGGGTTTGTTTCCCAAGCTTACTTAACCATGAATCCATCCGTTTTTCATAAAGCAACATGCTGTATTGGAGAAGTGCTGCATTAGAAAATAGAGCTGCCTCTAGATATAACTTTACAGGACATCCATGAGACAGGAGCATGTTAACCCATACCATACTGCAGGGATCCATTCAGCAAAATTCGGCTTCTGGGAGAACTCTGTAGCACAAATGCCTTGGTTTCATCAGTAAGAAATTGAAAAAACAGAAGAGGGAATGTGAATGAACAGCCTAAAAGACAAGAGACATAACAACTAATCACTATATATATGTGGACCTTATCTGGAAACTGATTCAAGTGAACTGTAATAAGAAATAACTGAAAAGACAATAAAAGCAATGTGAGTACAGACTAGATATTTAGTGATGTTAAAGAATTTCTGTTAATCTTTTGTGTGATAATAGTATTCTAGTTACGGATTTTTCTTAGAGCTATTATCTTGTTGACATACATACTAAAACATAGATGAAAGTATATGATATCTTTGTTTTGAATTAATGGGAGTAGAGTTGGTAGTGGTTATGTGTTGATAATGGTTAAAACTGGGTATTGGGTGTTAATGGATTCATTTTACTGTTTTCTCAGCTTTTCTGTATGTTTGGAAATTTCCATGGTAATAGTTTTAGAAAGAAGACGGCTAAATTTGTATGACTTTCATATGAGTTCATTAGAAATAGATGAGCCATGCTCATCTTAAATTTCCCTGCTTAGTCTAGATTCTTCTCCAGCAGCTGCCTTTGTTCCCCAGCCGGAAAAAGACCATGATTTCTAAAGCATAGACGCCTTCTTGGATTCACAGGTGTGATTTGTTGCAGAATGAAAGAGGCCACCAGTGACATCCTCGGTATTTGGAGGAGTGTCTCATAGCCTTGCTTGTTCCTGTGCAACATGGAAATGGAATTGGCCACAGAAAACACTAGTTGTCTAAATGAGGCACGTGTGCCCCAAGAAAGCACTCTCTCTGCCGCCTGTGGTTTTTAGGCCCCTGTCAGAGCATAGACAGCAGATGGGTCTTGTGCTACGTGCCCAGGAGCCAGTAACGCAAGGCAGTTAGGGGCAGGGCTCAAAGCAAGGAAAGTGGTGGTGCATTCCAACCAGAAAGGAAGTTCTTATAAAACCTTTTATCCCTGTTACAGCAGTTTTAGCAAAAAGAGATATAAAACAAATGTGTTTAAAAAGGGGGGGACGGGCAATTTTATTTGGACCAAACCATTTTAAGATATATTAAAAACCTCATCTCTTTTCCTCATTTTATACCCCTTCCTACCCCCCTCCCAATCTCAAGCTGCTCACACACCCAGCCTGCCCCCACCCCCCCCTTAGACTAGTTTAGTTTATTGCCAGTCATGGTACTGTCTGCTCTGGAAAGTAGCAGGAAAAGCTGATAAGGTGCTGAGGACAGAAATCTCTGGCCTTATCTCTCCCTAGCACACGGTGCCGAGAGTGCATCCTTTTCCTGTCCTAGGACAAGAGACATAAACCGACCATCTCCTGGCAGCAAGGACTTCAAACAGGGTTTGGGGGCCTGCCTCTACTTTCTATAAGAGCCAGAAAGGAGAAAGTGGGTCATTGCTTTTTTGAAAGTTGTTTTAGTACCAGTAAAAATTTATATTGTCTTATAGTTAACAACCCAGTTTATAATAGGACACTCATTAAAAAAAGAAGAAAAGAAAAAGAAGTGAGGGGTGAAGGGAAGGACTACCAAAACAACCCAAGAGTTTTAAGTCACTGGACTGTTTTGTTTGGTTAGACTTTTGCCAGGGCGTAGGTTTGGACTGAAAGGATTAGATTTGGCTTTTTGTTTGTTGACAGATCAAGCAAATGGTTTTGAGAGCTTTTGTGATAATAAGAAATTGACACACACATGGCCCAGTGTTGGAAGAGAAGAGTGAAATATTGGCTCATTTTTCCTTCTATCCCTCTGTCCTGCCAGGAAAACAGAAATAACGTTCTCTCCCAGATTTTCATCCTGTGATGTAATGAAAATAGGATGCAAAGGAACCTTTCTTTGGGTTAGAGCGTGGCCATGGCTGGTGAGAAGGCGACGCTTTGCTTCTCATGCAGTAGTCTGCAGCGACACTGGTGATGTGGGTCTGGGCATCACCGTCTCCCCTCTGGGTCCTCTTCGGAGCCTCACCAGGTGAAGCAGGAAGAATGACATCCTCTGAATCATCTGGATCCTCAGGACCCAGTTTACAAGACTTTACAGTATTAAGGAGACCAGGCTTGACGCTTTGTTACCATTCTTGAAAGAAATTATTCACTGGACACTTCTGACAGCCAGTTGCTGGAATTCTAAACATTAATGACAACTTTAAGAACTGTGCATATTATATAATAGTAAAGGCCTGATTGTGTTCTTGAAAGCTTCTTAGTCTCCTGACTGAGTGCTGTGAAATTATCAAGGCTACAGCATATTAGAATGTTAGAATTGTAACAGACCTTAAAAAACATAGCTATCTTTTTTCCAACTCCACGTAGAGCCCTTGGAGTTCCTCAGAGATGCCTCAGAGGCCTTACCAGGGGAGAGAAGGTTTAGGACAAGAACTTTGGGTTCCCCTAACCCCACCTCAACCACAGTTCTGATGTGTTACAAATTGGCCTCTGTTTAAGATTTCATTTGAGGAACAGCACACAGTCTAAAACTGTGTTGGAGAAAAGTCCCTGAGTAGCTCTACTTCCTTGTTTTGCAAATGATTCACTTTGAGGCACAGAAGGCCAGTGACTTGTCCAAGATCACACATTCTGTCAGTGCAAGTCAGATTTTTTTGACACTCGAGTGATTGGCACTTGCGCTACGTTGAACTCAGTACCTTTCTTTTTTCCTTTGGTAGTGAACACTTTATACCACTGCCACTCACGGTATGGTCTGCAGACCAGCCCATGGCAAGGACAGAAGTTAGAGTAAGCATCTAGCAACTTTTGTAGCTTGATATTAAGTTCCATAAATTGGAACTTGGGTTTTTTATGTCTTTTTAAAATTTCACTTTCTGAGTATTTTTTAATATTTTATTGTAGTCTATTTTATTTTATTTTCTTTACTTTGTAAATAGTCTTGGTCTGTTTACAAAAGTTTTGGTCCATAATAGATTGGAGATTTTAAAAAGAAAAACAGTGGGCCCTTCCCCCTGATAGTTTGAGAAACACTGTGCTATAGGGCATTGCCTCTCCACAGAGGCAGAGCCAGTTAGGGGCAAAAACAAGAAGCAGATCTTACTTTACTGAACCCTTTTGGATCCTGAGCAGGTAGGGAGGTGGCATTATTTGTTCTTTTTTGCTTAAGCTTTTAAGATATTATCATTCTTCCTTATCAAATAAAAAAATTATAGCTTCCATAAAACTGAGAGATTATATATTTAATATGGATAATAACATATTAGAGAAGGATTATATGTTTAATAGAAACAATGTTTCTTTTCTTTTTAATTTTTTTATTATTATGTTCAGTTAGCCAGCATATAGTAGTACATCATTAGTTTTTGATGTATTGTTCAGTGACTCATTAGTTACGTATAACACCCAGTACTCATTACAACATGTGCCCTCCTTAATACCTATCACCCTTTTACACCGTCACCCCACTCTCCTCCCCTCTGAAACCCTCATTTTGGTTCCCAGAGTCCATAGTCTCTCATGGTTTGTCTCCCTCTCTGATTTCCGCCACATCAGTTTTCCTTTCCTTCTCCTAATGTCCTCCATGCTATTCCTTATGTTCCACATATGAGTAAAACTGTATAATTGTCTTTCTCTGCTTCACTTATTTTGCTTAGCATAATCCCCTCCAGTTCCATCCACGTTGATGCAAATGGTGGGTATTCATCCTTTCTGATGGCTGAGTAATATTTCATTGTACATATGGACCACATCTTCTTTATCCATTCATCTGTTGAAGAGCATCTCGGCTCCTTCCACATTTTGGCTATTGTGGACATTGTTGCTATGAACATTGGGGTGCATGTGCCCCTTCTTTTCACTACATCTGTATCTTTGAGGTAAATAGTAGTGCAGTTGCTGGGTCGTAGGGTAGCTCTATTTTTAACATCTCAAGGAACCTCCATACTGTTTTCCAGAGTGGCTGTACCAGCTTGCATTCCCACCAACAGTGTAAGAGGTTTCCCCTTTCTCCACATCCTCACCAACATTTGTTTCCTGCCTTGTTAATTTTTGCCATTCTAACTGGTGTAAGGTGGTATCTCAGTGTGGTTTTGATTTGAATTTCCCTGATGGCTAATGTATTTTCTGTGAACTCTTTAGAACTGTGGTCTCTATTTAGTTGGTTAGGGGTTTGTTGAGCTGAGTTGTTCTGTAGTTGGTTTTCTTATCATTTAGTGTCTCTTTATTCTAAAAATAAGTTCTCTTGTTTTTAGAACTCCAAACAATTTTAATTTTTGTTGGGGTGGGAAGACCATTTACATGACATCTACCCAGGTCTCATTTTTTATTAATACTATTTTTTTACAGTCTGTCTCCCTCATGAAGGGAGCCTCCTTATCTAGGTCCCAACCCTGGTCAGGTAAATAGTAGCTGCTCAGTGGCTGTTCATGAGGGACAGGATGGCCAAAGCCTTGGACTGGAGCCTTTTCAAGATTGTATTTTTGTGTCATTTATTTTTATTACGTGACTCAATGAGTTCAGAATTTTATTTAATTTACTCTTACTAATAACTTAAATTTCCTTTAAACATAGAATTATTTTGTGCTGCCAAATTTACTACTAAAAAGTATTTTTAGGGGCGCCTGGGTGGCACAGTCATTAAGCATCTGCCTTCAGCTCAGGGCATGATCCCAGCGTTCTGGGATCGAGCCCCACATCAGGCTCCTCCACTAGGAGCCTGCTTCTTCCTCTCCCACTCCCCCCTGCTGTGTTCCCTCTCTCACTGGCTGTCTCTGTCAAATAAATAAATAAAATCATTTTTTAAAAAAGTATTTTTAAATGTTTTTAATTGTTATTTTTATTTCTGGTCAAATAAAAAGAGTATAGAAGGGTTAACCTTATATAATACACAGGAATTGAGGGAAGGGACTTTGTTTTGTTAGTGACTTTATTTACCTAAAATAATTTACTTTTCTCTTAAAAATAATCTTGACTATTCCAGGTAACTATTCCTGCTTTAATCCTAGTTTCAAAATACTAGGTTCTCTGAACTCTTCAAAAAAATGCTATAGTTTCTATAATAAGGAGCCTAAATATGAGTTTCCATGATTCGTAAGCAATTTTCAAGTCTTCTGTGGAGACAGATCCTCTGGTAGCCTCTGCTTCTGTTCTTTAAGGTTCAGATACTAGCCTTCAACTATGGATAAAAGCTATTTGTCCTGCCTCCAGAGAGCAGGGAAGAGAACCAGTTGACCTAGAATTATAAAATATAGTCAGATTGGATTATTTTTAGACTTCATTCAAAGAATTCGGTGTCTGTGTCGCATTGATCATTTCTAACTTTGGAGGAGCCTCGTTTATCTTATAAGGGCTAGCATGTTGTGAAATGTTGTCATATGAGTCACTGCAACTTTCCAAGCCTTAGGACCTTTCAGGGAGGCAGGAAACCTGCTCCTCTTTTTTCTTTCCCCTCTTTTTCCCCAGAGGCTGTATGACTCTTGTCAGTAGTTTTGATGTCAGTTACTTGAGAAGTTGTTGCCATAGAGAACCATCTTTTTAAAACATGTTTACGTTGGCTTTTCTTAATGAGTGGTAATTGGAGCAGCTGACCAGGCAAAAGGAAAAAAAAAAAACCAGTTTTGTTAACGTTGGCCTTCATATGAGGAATTGGCACTATTTGTACTGTTCTCCTGTCGTTCAGTGCAGAGCACGTTGTTTTGTCCCTTCCAGTTCTCCATTATCTTCTCTGAGATGTCCAGTTTATTTGTCTGAGTTTGTAAATTCCAAGTGAAGTTCTAATGCCTAATTATTAGAAAGGTATCTCTGTAGGTTTATAGGGTGTTGAGAGTTCGCTTTAATGTCTGATCACTTCATCACCAGACTTTCTCCTTATCTACCATCCTTTGCTGCTTAAAATCAGGCAGCAGTTAGCAGCCTCTCTACCATTCACCAGCTTTAATTCAGGAAGGTAGCAAGTGATGGACGTTGAGAACTCCCGTCAAACCCGAAGCCCCCCAATTCCATATATGTGTGGGTGTATATGTGTCTATATGTTTATGTGTGTGTATGTGTGTATACTTCAGAAGCATCTAACACTTCCAAAAGCAGATATTTGATAATAAATTTATTAATTTATTCAGCAAATACTTAGCATCTATTATGTTTATATACTAGAGAGAAAACAAACTTCCACAAATTCTTTGCTGATGAAATTCAAAACTTTATGGACACTGATATTTGAAATGCACATAATTTTCACAAATCATAAGATAGTCTTTTGATTTTCCTCCCAACCATTCAAAATGTAAAAACCTTTTTTAAAAGATTTTATTTATTTATGTATTTGGGGGAGGGGCAGAGGGAGAGAGAATCTCAAGCAGACTCTGTGCTGAGTATAGAGCCCAGTGGAGGGCTCAGTCTCACAACCCTGAGATCATGACCTGAGCTGAAATCAAGAGTTGGACACTTAACCGATTGAGCCACTCAGGCGCCCCTAAAGTGTAAAACCCTTTTTTTCTAACTTGCAAGATGTTCAGAGAATCAGCAGCAGGCTGGATTTGGCCCATGGGCCATAGTTTGCCAGTCCCGTTCCAGAGAGCACTCCCCTGGAACTCCTGCAGAGTGGGCTTCTAATACATGCCACGGTTCCTAGAACCTGTTTGTATGTGCACACCTGCCCACCTGCCCCCCAATACACAGTGTCTCTAGGTGTTTTCCAGTTGAGTTGCTGCATAATTCTACTGCCAGTATTATATTTTTTAATTTTTAACCCAACTTTTAATCAAAATTTCTCTTCAGTCAGGTAGAGTTTTGTATTTGTTCTTGACTCTTGTGATGCTTTCTAATACTAAAGGCAGTTGTGTTTCCCAGGCAGATTCCCTACGACTGGTGACAACTGAAACTTTGTGTGTTTAGCCTAACTCCAGATGTGAGTGATGGAAATCTTGAAAACGCACACACGCACACACACACACAATTTCACATTTGAATAAACTTTTTGTGAGTGCAGAAACAGCTCTTTGTCAGGAAATGTTTTCAATCATGTGGGAACCAAAAAGGTACATAGAAAGTAAGGAGTGAAATGCGGCATGGTGGCATAATTCCTGCTTCCTGACTAACAGTATTGATTACTGCTTAGCTTAACCTTTGGAGACAAACCCGTTCTGATGACTCTTTAGAATCAGAGGCTTTTCCAGGTTGTATTTTCAGCTCAGGATACAACATAGGCTGTACCTTAACAACTTGCAACCGGGGTCGTGTGGTGGAACTTTCATCTGGCTCTTTGTCTTCTCAGAATAAGCTCCTACCTTTGCCTCTTGATATGCCCTGGAACTCTCGCTGTCCAACCTTTACTTTTGATGACAGGTACAGTTCAGCCCATGCAGGCTGTTCTGTTTCTGTGCTCCGCCAGTCCCACAGAGTGCATGTGACAGCTCTCATACAACACAGCACGTTTGGTTTTTTTTTTTCCCCAATTTACTTATCTCCTGGGAGGTGACTACGGTAACGGGTAGAGTAACAGACCAGAGGACAAGTGTGTACATCGATTGACTGAGCTCCTCTGCATCACTGAGGGCCACAGGAGGTAATGGCTGATCACTCTAAGTCATTGGAGAAGCACCAGGAGAGGCGCCTGGGTGGCTCAGCCGTTAAGCGTCTGCCTTCGGCTCAGGTCATGATCCCAGGGTCCTGGGATCGAGCCCCACCCACATTGGGCTCCCTGCTCGGCAGGAACCCTGCTTCTCCCTCTTACACTCCCCTTGCTTGTGTTACCTCTCTCGCTGTCTCTGTCAAATAAAGAAATAAAATCTTAAAGAGAGAGAGAAGCACCATGAGGCATGGTGGCATCTGATGAGAGGGAAATGGTTTCATCTGAATGGGAAGAATATATACTGCAAAATGCTGACTCTCTCCTTCCTACCCTTCCAAGCACCTTCTAGTCAGTAGGCCTGCCCATCATGCAGACAGATCTCTACCAATAAATACAAAGTTTATGGCTCAGTGGGTAGTAGTGAGAGGATCTCCCAGCCTTGATCTGCTTGGGCTTGGTGTCTTTTGTGCTTTCCTTGAGCACTTACCATGTGGTTGTTCCTCCTTGGAGAGTGTGTGCTGAATATAAATGAAATACAAATGGTCTCTGCCCTCAAGGAACTTAACATTTCCCTGGGAAGATGCTTACACAGCAGATAATACAAAATCAGAAAATAGAAGTAACTCATTAATTGCTAGTCACATAGTAAAGAAGAGAGGATGTTTCAGAAGGGATCAGCCTTGTTGAAAGAGGGAGTTTTGCTCTCCATCTTTGAGAAGGTGATGCACCTGACTATTATAAAGGATCTGCAAGAACATCCGAGGCCCACATAATGAGTGACTGCGTCAGCCCATTCTGCCCCACCTGTTGGCAAAGGCTCTAGTGCGTGCATATTCCAGTAGTGCCTTCATCCTGTAAGTGATGAAATCACTTCATGACTTTATCTCTGTCCAGAATGAATGGGTGCAATTTCTGTGTCCCAGGAGTACATCAAGACATAATTTGTATTTGTCAGAACTGTCCTGCTGAAAAATTTGGAAAAGATACAAAATGTTCTTCCAAAGCACTCACTCGCCAAGCTTTCTTAACTTTGCCCAGACTGATCCAGCCCAAGCTGACGACAGAGGAGAGTGGAAGTGAGCATTTGCTCATCGCAGGCACCAGCTGTCAGAGCTAATAACTCCAGTTGCTAAATCCATTACTTTTGAGCTCTGGGTGTCTACTTTTTCTTTCGATGAGGAAAGTTCATTGAAGGATTACTGTTGCAGCACACTCTCTTGTGTTTTAACATGGAAATCAAAAGGCTGCAGTCCTCTTGTCACTTAAGATGAGCAGTGACATATGAGAAGGTTCAGTGAGCTGAAAGACTTTTGCCTTTGAAACCCCATCGCTGGATAATCTGCTATCATAAGTTAAGATTTTATATTTATAGTACGTTTGCTCCAAACACCTCACTGAATTCTCAACCCAAACTGCTCTGTTTTCCTGCCCTGAAAGATACTAACAACATCCTTCTGAGAACGATAAAGAGAGTCCTTTTTATTTGGGCATTTTGCTGTTAATCCATCGTAGTATACATATTTGAAAGGCACAGAGGACTGTGAACCCAGAGGTGCTTGAGCAGATAGCGCATTGAGCTGCAGAGCCTGTAGAATTGCCTAAAAGAAACAAAGAACAAACTCACAATTTTGTGGACATGGGAGAAAAGTTGACATGCATAGTTTTGGGCATCTTTCAGGTACCTGTGATGACTGTGGTATATTATAGTTGATGTCTTAAGGATCTCTCTTTGCAAGGTCTTACTTCTTTTGCATCCATTCTGTCCCACTGCTCCCAGTCCCAGTGATAATTCAGATAATTTAGGTCCTAAGATTCTCCAGCTCTCAGGATGGCACACGGTATATAGGCTTGAACCAACTGGAATCTAACTGTTGCTGTTGAGAAAACAGACAAAGCAAGTTAATGGTAGGAGAGACTGCCTGCCTCACCAAGTAATTGCTGTCTGTATTAGATGTGTCTGTCTGGGAGTCGTAAGACATCTGTCCACGAGGGGGTCTTGCCTTAGGTGGAAGGTTGGACTCGGCTTTTACTCCCTGCTTCAAAACCTTCACACTTTGCTAAGTGAATTTACATGCTAATTTGACTAATTATAAAACTCTTCAGCCTGGCTTTGGGCTATTTTTTATTTATATAAACTGCAAACTACCTAAGGATTTTTTTTTTTTTTTTTTCTGTTTAGAAAGTACTATCTGGGGGGTGCCTGGGTGGCACAGCGGTAAAGCGTCTGCCTTCGGCTCAGGGCGTGATCCCGGCGTTATGGGATCGAGCCCCACATCAGGCTCCTCTGCTATGAGCCTGCTTCTTCCTCTCCCACTCCCCCTGCTTGTGTTCCCTCTCTCGCTGGCTGTCTCTATTAAAAAAAAAGAAAGAAAGAAAGAAAGAAAGTACTATCTGTTTCTGGTGACATTTCTTCTACATGAAACTTTTTTGTCAGTTACCTTCTGCCCTTGTCAAAGTTGAGCATGGATCTTAGTCCATGGATTATATGACCAACTGATACAGATTTCGGTATTAGGATGATTTCGGAAGAGAGCAACAGTGACAAGTGAGCCTCTGTGACACAGGCCAAAAGTTAGGATGCCATAGTGGAAAGAGAAAGGGCTTTGTGTCTGGCAGCCTTATGGCCACAAGACCTTCTGCAGTTAAGCAGTTTGATCTGTAAAATGGAGAAAATGCCTCTCCTTGGGTTGCTGTGAGGGTCACATGAGCTGGCTTATGATAATAAGTGACTGGCATGTTGAAGGCATCTAATGATGGCTGCTTCCTTCAGTACACCCAGGTGTGGCCACGTTGCATCAGGTTTCCTTCTGTGATTGAGTGGAACACTCCCACGGGGCCCTTCTAGCTTTAAACCATTGAGGTTCTATGAAGTGAGGAACAGGTCCTCCTGAGTTCCAACCCACAGAATATTTATTGCTTGGGTAGAAATTAAGGCCCCAGCTATCATTTGGGAAAACTGATTATCAGATGTTTTTGGTGTTTTGTTTTGTTTTTTTCTTTTAACACATACTTTTTTAAGCTCTGAGAGAAATGAGAAGACTGACATTTTCTGGGAAGAGATAATATTAACTCATGAAACAGAACAACACAAATATAAAGTTGCACTTCATATTTTAAAAAGAGTAGGTTCTAAAATATGTGGAAAAGATTTCAAGACTCTGAATGTACCTTTGGGTCTTTCTGAATAATTGATGAAAAGGAAGGCAATACTGTGGATGAATTACAAATTTAGGGAGAGATTTGTTTTAAAACTACTTTGTTATTCCCTTACCATTTCCCCTCCTCGTTCACAGCCTCTTTCTTTGCAGAGCTTCATCTTAGGTATCCTGCTTGGTCCTGGACATGGACAATTACTTCGGACATTTCCCTGTCCCCCGTGTGAACTGACAGGAGGCCATGGTCAGCACAGAGGGTGGGGGGTTCCACGGGGCAGAGCCCAGCTCCCACACAGACAACTCTTAACACCTGTATCCTTCACTGGACCCAAGTGAAAGCCTGCATTTCTCCTTGCTCATGCCATTACTAGGCAGCTATTAAAACTCTTGGCTCACTCAAGCCAGGACTTAAAGAATCTTAGACTGTGGAGGCATAAAAGCCAAGGGAGTGGTTGCCCATTATTCATTCCAGAAGCCACCACAGTTCTGATTCCAGTCGGGTAACATCATTATTTGGGGTGATTTCCAGCATATAGGTATAAAATAGATCTATCCTTCAGCTAATAGTCATTTCAGTTTTTTGCTTTTATTGATTTTAGCCTCTTTTTAAAATAAATTCTTTTTTTTTTTTTTTTAAAGATTTTATCCATTTATTTGACAGAGAGAGAGAGCACAAGCAGGGGGAGCGGGAGAAGCAAACTCCCCACTGAGTAGGGAGCCTGATGTGGGACTGGATCCCAGGACTCTGGGATCATGACCTGAGCTGAAGGCAGACGCCCAACCGTCTGAGCCACCCAGACGCCCCTAAAATAAATTCTTAACAGCTGTTCAGTACAAAATAGTATTTGGCTCTTTCAGCTCTTCTGAATGGTATTACTGGATCTGCTTTTCGACTGTGTGCCTTCTTACAGGTGGTGTAGAAATGTTTGTTCCACTGGTAGACTGTGGGTATATTGATCTCTGTGGCATCTTGGCTTGACAGTTGTGGTGATTTGCTATGAACAGAGCTCATCTCTTCTGCCTGCTTATACTGCCTCACTGTCCCTTCTCTGCTCTCTTCTGTCACAGAGGAATGGCCAGCACAAATGTCTTTTCAGGGATCAGTAAGTTTTAGACCTTCAAGGTCTAAAGAAATGACCTCCTTTAACCTACTGCTTTGACTTGATAATAGGTAACAGGCCTAGAGAGGCTATGGGATTCACCTAAGGGGCCTTCATTAGTTAACAGCAAGAAATAGAATTTAAAAAAAAAATGTTTCCTGAATCCCTAAACTCAAATCAAATGTTTAGTAGGCACATACTGCATGGTGCACTGGGTGTTATATACAAATAATGAATCGTGGAACACTACATCAAAAACTAAGGATGTTACTGTATGGTCACTAACATATAATAAAAAATTATTATTAAAAAAGAACTATACCTCCCTTGGTAGTACTTTGTATGGAACTGGAAGTTTTCAACCTATTTGTCATTTATTTGGCTAGTTTTTAGAACACTGTTAGCAAATTGGTGCGTTCTTGAAGTTTACGAAGTAGTAGAAGTCACGTGTGGCATTACAGATTCTTTTTTTTTTTTTTTTGAGGTTGTATTGTGTGATTAATGGAAATGTGGAAAGATGCAAGTTGTCTCTATTTCAAACAACTAGAAGTAACTGTTGCTTTTTTCAGTACTTACTTTGAAATAAAGACCAAACATGAAAAGTTTTAGTTTTCTTGAAAAGGTGTATATTTTTCGTATTTAAGGCCAAGAATACAGGGATTACAATTGCTGTAGTAAAACTAGGTTTATGATTTATAAAATCAAAATATGAGCTTATGATGTAGGAGTCCTGGGCACTGCTCCTACAAGAATCAGATCTGCAACTGATTACTGGTGTTTCCGTGGCTTTTAAAACAGATACATTCCTGTAGTGTGGGAGGGTGGCTGCCCCTGGCATTAAATGGCTCTCCCCAGCAAGCCATTGTTTTGCCTACACTTTTCTTTGAGATAAATAGGATTTGGGTGCTGGCACCTCTTGCTTGTCTCCATGCCCTGCTAAGCTTGGTGTGCAGTGGCCCGTGGTTATTAAAATCCTTATCACCATAAGGAGTTGAGTATGAGCATAGTTATTCTCTGGAATTAGAAAGGCCTGCTGAATTCAACAAGCCACTCAAAAATAGTCTTATATTTCCTAATAATTAAAAGTGTGATTAATGCCAGCAATTAGTTCCTGTGATTTAACTGTTGAAAGCAGGAATTCAGGAGGTAATACATAGGTGAGCAAGGTAAGGAGCCATAGGTTATAATTTAAATTTCAGTTCCTCAGACACCAGAAGAGTTGGCCCGCATAAGATAAACTCCTTTTAACGCCATGAAACTAAATGAGACCTGCTTTACATAAACGGGCCACCTTCACAGGCTGCCTGCTGTCTGGGTGTGGCTGCGTGCCCTTAAATGGAAGGCAAGAGCATTCTTGCCCATCACGCTGGGATTAGCTAGTACCAGGAGACTTTGAGATTTCTCATTCTGCTATGCAGAATTTCAGCTTTTTCAACATTTAAGGAATTAAAAAGACAAGTGACCTTGTTTCGTTCTCCTGTGGTAGCTGTTTTTAAATTTTTAGCAAAATTACCTGAAGGGATTGCAGCCAGAATTGAATGCTGATAGGTGACATTTGAACTTCTTCCCAAGGCTTAGTTGGTTTATTCCATATGTTCTGTATTT
This sequence comes from Ursus americanus, assembly GCF_024610735.1. Classification (NCBI taxonomy): domain Eukaryota; kingdom Metazoa; phylum Chordata; class Mammalia; order Carnivora; family Ursidae; genus Ursus; species Ursus americanus. The sequence continues at coordinate 62,524,946 of NC_142139.1, forward strand.
TACATTTTGAAATTTTAAAAATTGACCACACGATTTTGTGTTTTTTGCCCTGAGTAAAATAAGGTTTGTGTTAATTGGATAAGTCGTGATGTTGTTGGCAAGGTACTCTTTGGTGAGAGCTCACTGGGGCAGTGGCCACTCAAAGCCCAGTTGTTCGTTGATGGAATATCGATTCTGCTAGAATTTCAACAAGGGTGCTATGTTGATTCCACTGAGCTGGTTTTCGAGTTCTGTATCAAGAAAATGCACAGTCCATTTATATGTGTTGGTTTGTAATAACGTTAGCTGCATAGGCAGAACTTCAACTGACCAGTTCATAATAATTTGCAGAATCCTAATTTGGAAACAGATTTATTCAGAAAACCATTTTCCCACCCTTCCAACATGAAAAGGTCAGACGAGTCTCTTCTGTGCAAATATGTAAATATGAAGGAAGAAGCCAGGTTATTATGAAAACCCAGGTTTAGCATTATTGTCTAATGGCTTGATTATTTCAAAAGTTTCTGTGGGCATAGTTACTCGAAACATTGACTTTACGTAAAGCATAGTCCTTATATTCTTCATCTTGTAGGTACTTACTTTTCTCTCACATGTTTTCATCTTCTTAGTTCCAGCCAGCCAGCCACAACCCACATTTTGATAGTAGCATTTCATTTTTTATCCCAGCCTGTTGTTAGGAATTTTCTCACTTCTAAAGCCGTACAGCTGAATGTATTTATTTAAAATTAAAGTGTACACATCACTTAATCCCAGCTGTTATGAGTGAGTAATTCTTCACATTTGGAAACAAGACTAACACAGCCACGAGTATCTAATCCATGTTGGAATAAGGATGGGGCCATCTCTCTTCTTCCCACCCCCCAGCCAAAGGAAGAAGGGTTCCCCATGCTAACCTGTTCTTTATATGTGGAGGAGGGAACACTTGCACTTTCAACCTTGGTGCATTCTCTTCTGGAGGGCCACCCTCTGCCTGTGCAGGACACAGGTGTTCCCGACAAACCCGGTTCTGGGTTGGCATTGGGCTCCTGTCACAGGAAGGGCTAGCATATACATATGTCATCTGTGCTTCCAGGTCAATGCACAGAGACCTGTGTAATCCATAACAGAGCTGAAATAGGCATCCGACAAAAATCACAAAGCTAGAGGACTTCAGTGTCCCTGTGTTTGTAAGGGAGATTCTGGGTACTTAGTCATCAGGTATAACATTGTTGCTAAGCAGCTGTTTACTCAATATTCCATGTAGGTGACTTGCCACTTCACTTATGAAGTTAGCTTCTGTCTCTTTGAATACATACAATATTCAACCAGAGTGTCTGGCCACCTTGCTGTGTGCTTTGCTGTTGAGCTCTACCAAAGGGGAGACAAACAGACAAGGTGGAAGCTGGGTGGGCGCTCAGCCTGGTTCCCTGCCGCCCAATGCGAGTAGCCCCATGTGCACTGCTCGGGGATGGTGTGAGGAGTCAACAGTTGATGCTTAATTGGTCTTAACTTTTTTCCCCACCTTAGGATGATGATTCCAGCCCTGCCACTCCAGATGGGAATGCGTCCTCCACCACAACGACCAGTGCCTTCACCATCCAAGAGTACTTTGCCAAGCGGATGGCAGAACTAAAGAACAAGCCACAGGTCATAGCAGCAGGGCCTGACCTTGCAGAGACCCAAATGGAGAGAAAAAGGGGAAAGAAAAGAAAGAAAGAGACAAAAGATAAAAATGTGGAGACTTACACCGAACCCCAGGCCAGGAAGAAGAGAGACCAAGTTGAACGGCAGCTCGGAGACCCTTGTTGGGCTGAGAATTCTGGTGTTTCTGCTGAGGATGGAGAGGATTGTGTGTGGCCCGCTGATGATCAGGACATTACCCCAAAGCCCAAAAAAAGGAGAGAAAAGAAAAAGCTACAAAAGCAAGTTGAGGTAGCAGTGGACGCTATGTTACATGACATACCAGTGAAAAAGAAGACGAAGAAGAAGAAGAAGAAAGGCTCCGAATAAATTCTCTCGAGCCAGGGCCTTCCAGCCATTCAGCTGTGAGCAAACACCTTTGGCCTGAAGTCAGAGCAGAGTTCACCCGAGAGAGTTTGTGCACATCTTTTGACATGCCCGTGGGTTGCTGAGTCTCACCCTCTCACCATGTTTTTCCAAGCACATCCCTGGAGAACTTTCTAATGTCCCAAATCATGGCTCTCATAAACAAATAAATTTCTATTTAGACTGAGCCCTTCAGCCTGAGTGTTTATTCATATTTATTTGAATACATCAGTGTGTGTGTGTGTGTGTGTGTGTGTGTGTGTGTAGGTATGTCACAGGCTGTATTTGCTCTTGACTTCCTTCAGTAACAATGAATTGTGCTTCCTTCTCAAGGACTCAGTCTAATTAAAGGATTAAGAGGCAATAGTTTGGATTTACATAGTTCTTTCTGTTCTATAGCCAACCGTAAATTTTTGCCAAGCAGGTATTATATGATTACATTCCCAAATTGGAGCGTTGTTTGGTTTAGTTTGGTTTTGATGGGGAGATTGTTTTAATATCCTCTCTTCCACTGAGCAATGGTGGCTGTGTGTTCGGAGGTCTTCTCCCCAAGATGACAAAGTTGATGAAGTGAGCTGACTCTGGGGACAGTTTAACTTTCCTGGTCTCCCAGGAGGCCTCTGAGCCAGCTGTTCCTCAGGGAGTGTGGGTAGTCAGAGCTGTTTCCATGTGGTGGTGCTCTTCACACGTCACTGTTACTTTTATTTATGTATTCTCAATTTATTAAAAAAAAAAAAAAGCAACAGTTCACCCATTTTTTGCACTCTTCCATCTTGGAACCACCAGTCTGTTTTCTATATCTATGAGCTTGGTTTTGTTTTCTTTCTTTTTTGTTTACTTACGTTTTTTAGATTCCACATGTAAGAGAGATCATATAGTATTTGTCTTTCTCTGACTTGTTTCACTTAGCATAATGCCCTTGAGGTCCATCCATGTTGTTGCAAATGGCAAGATTTCATTCTTTTTTGTGGCTGAATAATATTCTTCCTGTGTGTTTATAAATTTCTTTATACTTTCATCCATTGGTGGACACTTAGGTTTTTTCCCTATCTTAGCCATTGTAAATAATGCTGCAATAAACATGGGGATGCATATATCTTTTCAAATTAGTGTTTTTGTTTAATTTAGATAAATGCCCAGGAATGGAAATGCAGGATCATATGGTAGTTATATTTTTAATTTTTTGAGGAACTTCTATACTGTTTTCCATTGTGGTTTACCTGTTTACATTTCTTTCCACCAGCAGTGCACAAGGGTTCCTTTTTTCTCCACTTCCTTACTGTGTTATTTCTTGTCTTTTTGATAATGGCCATTGTAACAGGTGTAAGGTGATAATGGTGATTGTTATTTCCATTTCCCTGATTAATGATGTCAAACATTTTTTTTCCTTTCTTTCTCTTTCTTCCTTCCTTTTCTTTTCTTTCCTTTCCCTCTCTCCTTCCTTCTTTCCTTCCTTGCTTCCCCCTCCCTCCCTCCCTTCCTCCCTTCCTCCTTTCCTTTCCTTTCCTTTCCTTTCCTTTCCTTTCCTTTCCTTTCCTTTCCTTTCCTTTCCTTTCCTTTCTTTTCATACCTGTTGGCCATTTGTATGTCTTCTTTGGAGAAACGTCTGTTCAGATGTTCTGCCTGTTGTTTAATCAGATTTGTATTTGCTATTGTATGAATTGCCATTGAGTTCTTTATATATTTGGGATATTAGCCCCTTATCAGATGTATGACTTTCAATTATTTTCTCCCATTCAGTAGGTTGCGTTTTCATTTTGTTGATGGCTTCCTTTGCTGTGCAGAAGCGTTTTAATTCGATGTAGTCCCACTTGTTTACTTTGCTTCTGTTGTTTTGGTTTTGGTATCAGATTTAAAAAATCTTTGCCAAGAGTTGTCAGGGAGCTTACGACTATGTTTTCTTCTGGAGTTTATGATTTCAGATCTTACGTTCAAGTCTTTAATCATTTTGGGTTAATTTTTGTGTACGGCGTAAGATAGTAGTCCAGTTTCATTCTTTTCTGTGTGACTAATTTCTTCAGTACCATTTATTGAGGTGACTGTCCTTTCCCCATTGTATATTCTAGGCTCCTCTTTCATAAATTGATTAAACATATATGTGTGGGTTTATTTCTGGGCTCTCTGTTCTGTTGATCTGTGTGTCTGTTTTTATGTCAGTATCATACAGTTTTAATTACTGTAGCTTTGTTAATAGACTTTAAAATCAGGGAGTGTTTTGCCTCAGCTTTGTTCTTCTTTCTCAAAATAGCTTGGCTATTCAGAGTCTTTGGTGGTTCCATGCAAATTTTAGAATTGTTTGTTCTATCTCTATGAAAGATACCATAGGATTTTTGATAGGGGTTGCATTGAATCTGTACGTTGCCTTGGGTACTGTAGTATGGACATTTTAACAATATTAATTCTTCCAAATCCATAGAAAACCTTTCCATTTATTTGTGCCTTCTGTTTCTTTCAATAATGTCTTGTAGTTTTCAATACATAGGCCTTTCACCCTGGTTGAATTTATTTCCAGGTATTTTATTCGTTTGGATGCAGTTGTAAATGGGATTGTTTTGTTAATTTCTCTTTCTGATAATTTGTATTAGTGGAAAGAAACACAACAGATTTTTATGTATTGATTTTGTATCCTGCAACTTTACCAACTTTATTAGTCCTGAGAGCTTTTTGGTGGAGTCTTTAGGGTTTTTTGTATATCATATTATGCCATTGCAAATAGTGACAGTTTTACTCCTTTCCAGTTTTGAGTGTTTTTTTTTTCCCCTGCCTAATTGCTCTGGCTAGGACTTCCAATACTATATTGAATAAAAGTGGTGAGAGTGGGCATCCTTATCTTGTCCCTGATCTTAGAGAAAAAACTTTCATCTTTTCACTGTTGAATCTGATGTTAGCTGTGGCCTTATCATATATGTCTTTTATTATGCTGAGGTATGTTCCCTCTACACCCACTATTTTGAGAGTTGTTTTATCATACTGAGTTTTGTCAAGTGCTTTTCCTTCATCTATTGAGATGATCCTATGATTGTTATCCTTCATTTTGTTAATGAAGTGTGTATCACATTGACCTATCTGCTGGTGTTGAACCATCCTCACATTCCTGCAGTAAATCCCTCTTGATCATGACGTATGGTCCTGTTAATGTATTGTTAAATTTGTTTCACTCACGTTTTGCTGAGGATTTTTGCATCTCTGTTCATCAGGATATTGGCCTGTAATTATTTTTGTATTTGTGGTATCCTCATCTGGTCTTGTTTATCAGGGTAATGCTGGCCTTGTAAAATGTGTTTGGGAAGAGTTTTGCCCTTTTCTGTTTTGTGAAAGAGTTTGAGAAAAATTGGTACTAATTCTTTGAATGTTTGGTAGAATTCACCAGTGAAGCTATCTGGTCCTGAACTTTATTTGTTGGCAATTTTTTTTGATTACTGATTCAATCTCCTAGTAATCATTGTGTTCAGATTTTCTCCTAATAATCATTGTGTTCAGATTCCCTATTTCATGATGATTCAACCTTGGTACGTTGTATATTTTTAGGAATTTATCCTTTTTTTTTTTTTCTAGTTTGTCCCATTTATTGGCATATAATCGTTCATAATTGTTCATAGTAGTCCCTTATGAGGCTTTGTATTTCTTTGTTATCAATTGTAATATCTCCTTTTAATTTTATGATTTTGCATCTTCTCCCTTTTTTTTTCTTGGTAAGCCTAGTTAAAAGTTCGTCAATTTTACCTTTTCAAACAACCTCTTAGTTTCATTGATCTATATTGTTAATATAGTTTCTATTTCATTTATTTCTGCTCTATTTGTTATTTCCTTCCTTCTGCTAAATTTAGACTTCACTTTTTCTAGTTCCTTGAGGTGTAAAGTTAGGTGGTTTATTTGAGATTTTTTATAGAGGTAGGCATTTATCATTATGAACTTCTCTCTCCTAATTGCTTTTGCTGAATCCTATAAATTTTGGTATGATCTGTTTCCATTTTCATTTGTCTCACTGTATTTTTATTTTTCTTTTGACTTCTTTGACCCATTTGTTAAGCCACATGTTGTATAATCTCCATGTATTTGTGAATTTTTCAGTTTTCTTCATGTAATTATAGTTTCATACCATTGTGGTTAGAAAAGATGCTTGATATGATTTCATTCCTCCTAAAGGAATAAAGATTTGTTTTGTGGCCTCACATATGATCTTAGAAAATATTCCATGTCACTTGAGAAAAATGTGTATTCTGTTGCTTTTGGATGGAATGTTCTGTATAATCTATGAAGTCCATCTAGTCTAACATATTATTTAAGGCCAATATTTCCTTATTGATTTTCTGTGTGGATAATCTATCCATTGAGGTAAGTGAGGTATTAATGTCCCCTACTATTATATTCCTGTCTCTTTCTTCCTTCAGGACTGTTAATATTTGCTTTATGTATTTAGATGCTTCTATTTTGGGTGCACAAATTTTTCCAAAGTTATATCCTCTTGTTCGATTGACCGCTTTATCATTATGCAATGCCCTTCTTTGTCTCTTACAAGGTCTTTGTTTTAAGTTCTGTTTTGTCTGATAGAAGTACAGCTACTCCAGCTTTCTTTTTGTTTCCATTTGCATGGAATATCTTTTCCCAGCCCTTCACTTTCAATCTGCATGTGTCTTTACATCTAAAGTGTATCTCTTGTTATGATGAGCACTGGGCGTTATATGTAACCGATAAATCACTAAATTCAGAAACCAATATTACACTATATGGTAACTAACTAGAATTTAAATAAAAATTTGAAAAAAGAAAGTATATCTCTTGTAGGAGCATATAGACAGGTCTGTTTTTTTACCCAGACATTCTGTGTCTTTTGATTGGAGAATTTAATCCGTTTACATTTAAAGTAATTATTGATAGGTATGTGTTTATTGCCATTTTGTTCATTATTTTCTGGCTGTTTTAGTACTCTGTTCCTTTCTTCTCTTGCTCTCTTGCTTTGTGGTTTGATGACTCTCTTCAGTGGTACACTTTCTCTTAATATTATTTTCTCGTAATTGTGTATTTACTCTATGTTTTTGCTTTGTGGTTACTGTGAGGCTTACACATAACTGGTATCGACAATGAGAATATATTTGAGAGCAACCTGCAAACTGTAAAAGTTTTGCAATTAGCTTGAGTTAATATCAGCTATAGAAAATACTTTAGGGTACACTGCACATTAGAAATTCTCAGTGGATTTTCCTTTCCAACTTGGTCAAGAGGTTGGTGGGAAATTGGGTAAGGCGCTTGGCTTCTTAAAACCTGTTTGCCAATTAAGAAAACAATTTATTCTAATGTACAGAAAATATTGATGCTTCTGAAAAATGAAACCAAATGAGCATTTGTTTTAGACCACAGTGCATACCTCTGCTTCTCTCTTCCTTCACCTCTTGGCTGACACCAGCAGGAGCAAGCTGGGACCTGTTTTGTGGTTTGTTTTTTTTTTTTTTTTTTTTTAGAAATTGTGCTGAAAGAGTGTCAGAGAAATGTTTCAGCACAATTTGCCCAAGCAATCTCAGTCCCTGGACCAGCAAGCAGCAGCTGTATTTAGATTTAAGTAAGAAGTTCCCCACTGTCACCCAGTTTATATTGTGGGTTCTGCAGCCACTGCAGTTTGAAACCTGTTGTGTTGACCTGTGGGGATGAAAAGGTCAGATCAGGTGCTCTGATGTGTAGTTTTATATTGCTCAGTTATTAGCAAATTAGTATCATGTCCTAATAAAGTGGATGAGTAGACTCTTTGCATAAAAGTATACTATCTAGTTAAGAAATATTGAATACACTAAAATGACCTACACAAAGCTTACATGGGACCAGTAAGGGGAAGTGGGTGGGTTGGGAGAAGCCACAGCATGTGAAAAAGGGTAGGTAGGAACAGAGTTGGGTTTGGCTTGCCAAAATGTGGATGGTTACAGTGTGGGGGCTAATACAGACATGCTCACTGAGCTCTTCTCCCAGCTGAATTGAAATTTCTCTACCTATTGGCCTTCAACTCCTGCCTCAGAGGTCATCAAATTATTGATTTAATTTCTCCAGCCTTTACTCAAAAAGCTCCCAGAAGCAATCTCCTTTTCCTGAATTTTCATACTGCTTTCTGACTCATTAAAGTCTACCCTGTATTAGGACTTTTAGATGTATGAATTCTTCCTCTTCAAGTCTGGGGCCTCTGAAGGTGAAGTTAAGCTTTGTGTATCTACAGCACCCAGGACAATGCCTTGCACATAGCAGGTACAGAGGACTCTTAAGTGAAGAAGCAAATAAACAAGGCACAGCTAGGCCAGAGCCCATGCTCTGAAGACCTCTGAAGTGTATCCCAGGGTGAACATGATAATCAGGGATGCACTGCTGTGGCCGCAGCCTCTGCTTTCCTTCAAATCCTCAGCATTATAACATAGGGTATATGTAAGACCTCCTCACCCAACTTGACACCTTAATTATTAATTCCTCCCTGCTTCTCCCCAGGCTTTCCTTGCAACTATCACCTTGCATGACGATCTCTAAATGGGGCTCAATTTTCAAGCCTTCCTTCCTTGAGTGGTGGTTGTAGGATTAAGTGGGGAAAAAGGATCGAACAAAACCTGACAGCCCTCAATGCATTTTTCTGTCTTCCTCCAAGCAAAAGGAGTAAAAAAAATTCTTAGAAAAAGCTGAGAACCCCATTCATAGGAAGGCGACTGGTGTCCTCCCAGATGAGGATGTTCTGGCAGCAGCAGTCCTCCCGGTGCTCTGCAGAGTTATCACCAGGGCTCCTGAACCACTTTTTAGGTGCTGCAGTGATTCTTTTTCATGACTGACAAGTACCAGGATGAAATAAGAAGGTGTGGTCAGGTCATCCTGAAGACATCAGAGTCCCAGGAATGCTTAGGGCTCCTCGGTGGAGGAGGTAACCTGTGAGCAGGCCCTGGGGCACAGCGGGGTGTGGTTACGTTGACTCAAACTTCTGAGGTGACAGGTTTCAGGATCCTGCCCTTACCTGGATCTCCTAGGCAGCTCCGAGTGGAGCAAGTTGTTGCAATTTAGCTTGGAGGATTTACAAAATCCTGCTGTGATGGGGCAAGGCACTCTCAGTCTGCAATGAACAAATATTAACAGGGAGAACGTGTACTCTGGCCACATAACCTAATGTGTCTTCAAATCAGAGGATCTTTCCAAATGTTTGTCCCTGAGACAACAAGCAATCCTGCTCACCTCAACCCTGTAGGAGCTATATTATTACATTCCTCACTTTATAGACGATGAAATAGGCTCAGGGTTGCCATGTACCTTGACCAAGGTCACCAGTTCATGAAGTGGCAGATGAGATGGTTGTCTCCCCAGGTTCCAACCCCTTTTTGCTCCTGGGAAGGTTTTGGATACTATGATATTTGTTTTTAATAATTTAATTAATTCAATGTGTGATTTAGTCCATTTGGGTATGTAAGGTGCCTTCATAGCAACTACAATGTAATTCCCAAGAGGAGAGGTATATGAAATGATGTGGGAGAGCATCACAGATGTGCACATATAGTCATTCCACAAACCTTAAATGGTTAAGGCTCAATGCGAGGGGCTAGGAATATAAATATGACAAGGACATGACCCCAGCCCTCGAGAAGCTTACCATTTAAGGAGTGCCTGGGAGGCTCAGTTGTTTAATTATCTGCCTTCACTGAGGTCATGATCCCAGGGTCCTGGGATGGAGCCCTGCATTGGGCTCCCTGCTCAGCTGGAAGCCTGTTTCTCCCTCTCCCTCTCCGTCTGCCACTCCCCCTGCTTGTGTTCTCTCACTCTCTCTCTGTCAAATAAATAAGTAAAATCTTTTTTTAAAAAAGAAGCTTACTATTTAGTGAACTGTGTCATGAAAGTTGAAAGAACAAAAGCCATATGCTTCATTTGGATATGTACAATTTTATGTATCTAAATTCAGGAGGAAGTTGTTAACTTAAAAGATTTTGCAAGCCAAAAATGCTCATTTGGTGTTCATGGGTGGCAAGAAACCTTTGTATAGAGGCATGCATGTGATGTTCAGAGTTAGAGCTAGTGCCAGAGATTATGCTCTTCAGAGGATGGTCAGGAGTGGTGGCCTTGAAATTTTTTGCTAGAGCTAGACTTCGGTGTTTTGAGTTTTGCTTCATGGATCTTGGAGTTTTAAAAACTGGAAGGAGGGGCGCCTGGGTGACTCAGTAAGTTAAATGTCTGCCTTCAGCTCAAGTCATGATCCCAGGGTCCTCAGATTGAGCCCCGCATCAGGCTTCCTGCTCAATGGGGAGCCTGCTTCTCCCTCTCCCCTCTGCCGCTACCCCTGCTTGTGCTCTCTCCCTCTCTTTCTCTCAAATAAGTAATCTTAAAACAAAAACAAAAACACTAGAGGGAACCTTTGAAATTTCACCAGAAATAGGAATGCAAGCTGGTGTAGCCACTGTGGAAAACAGTATAGGAGTTTCCTCAAAAAGTTGAAAATAGAACTACCCTATGATCCAGTGATTGCTCTACTAGGTATTTACCCAAAGAATGCAAGAACACTAATTCAGAGGAATACATCCACCGCTGTGTTTATAGCAGCATTATTTACAGCAACCAAACTATGGAAGCAGTCCAAGTGTCCACTGATAGATAAATGGATAAAGAAGATGTGGTATATATATTCACACACACATTGGAACATTATTCAGCCATAAAAAAAGAAATCTTAACCATCTGCAACAACATGGATAATGCTAAGTAAAATAAGTCAGAGAAAGACAAATGCCATATGATTTCACACATATGTGGAATTTAAGAAACAGATGAGCAAAGGAAAAAAGAGAAACCAAGAAACAGACTCTTAACTATTAAGAAAAAACTGATGGTTGCCAGAGGGGAGGTGGGTGGGGATGGGTGAAATAGGGGATGGGGATTAAGAAGTGCACTTATCATGATGAGCACTGAGTAATGCATAGAATTGTTGAATCACCATGTTGTACACCTGAAACTAATATAACCCTGTATGTTATCTATACTGGAATTAAAATTAAAAACTTAATTTAAAAAAAAAGAAATTTCAGCAGAAAAATGGAAGTCAGAGCAGCAGTTGGGTATATAACCACCCTGGGAAGAAGGAAAAGGATTGGATGACTTCCTGTGTCTTCTCCCAGTTTCTGGGCTAGGTCCTTCTCCTTACTGGTTCCTGAGAGGTGCTCAGGCTGTAAAGACCACTACACCAACTGGTCATGTGTGACACTCTGCTGGTCATGTGTGACACTATGAGAGTCTTGAGTTTCAGGGGCCCCATCCCTTTTTTACTCATCCCTAGTATTTGACCAGGATGGTAGAAAGAAGTTTATGGTTACCAGGGAGAATAGTTGATATGTGTATCTCATTATCAATTATTAATGACATCCTTTATTAAGCTGGAAGATTTGTAATTATTTTCTCATTTATTCTCAAAACAACCCATAGGTAATTATGATTACCCAGATCTGGGGTGTGAAAAAAAAATGAGATTCTGCTTGATTGACATTTTTCTCAAGGTCACACAGCTAGTAAGTAGCCAGACCATTACATCTGCCTGAAAACCCCCAGTGTTTCCTCTAGGCTACATAGCCTCCTAGCTATCCCTGAAGATCATTTTGTGAACACGTTTGGAAAGAAATACAATATATTCATCACTCAGTATTTAGCTCACAGTCCCCCACTTCCCTGACCACTCCTGGTCTGGGTTACATGTCCCTCTCCTGTTCATTTTGGCACTGAGTATGTGCTTTTATCCATACTTACCATGGGAGAAGCTTTTTCTCATTGTATCCGTAACACCGAACACTGTGTCTATCCCCAATACGTGTTTAAGAAATATTTTAGAATAAATAAATCATAGACAATATATGAGTAAATGAAATGATTGCCTGTTTTCCCGTTTTGCTGTATTGTGGGGCAATAGGCACTTGTAGCCCAGAGAAATCCATGCCTAGTGCTCAATGTTGTATTTTTAAAGTCAGACTGATTTAAAGTGTACTTTACAAACAATAAATTGACCATTCTTAAGTGTGCAATTTGATGAGTTTTGAGAAGTAGATATCATTGCATAATCACTACAATTATTGTGTTATGGAATATTTCCATCAGTCAATAAATGTCCCTGTGCTCCTTTGCAATCAGTCACCTCCCCCCATGCCTTGGCCCTCTGGCAACTACTGATCTACTTTCTATCATTATAGCTTTATTGTTTCTAGAATTTCATATAAGTGGAATCATTTCAACTTAGCATAATGTTTTTGGGATTCAACAGTGTTACTGTATTTGTCAGTAGTTTGTTCATTTTTATTGCTCAGTAGATTACATTTAAGGATAGACCAGTTTATCCATTCATCAGATGACTATATGAGTTTTTTGCAGTTGTATACTCTTATGCACGAAGCTTCTATGAACATTCAAATACAAGTCCTTTTTTGGACGTACACTTTAATTTCTTATGGAGAAACACCTAGGAGTGGAATGGCCAGGTCATATGATAAATGTTTGCTTAACTTAGAAACTGTCAGTTTTCCAAAGACTACCATTTTACATCCTCACAAGCAGTTTATGAGAGTTCTGTGCACTCCACATCCTTACCAACACTTGATATTCTCAACATTTTAAATTCTAACCATTCTAATGATGTATAATAGTATCTCATTATGGCTTTCATTTGCATTCCTCCCTAATAACTAATGACGTTGAGCATCTTTTTATGTGCTTACTGGCCATTCTTATATCTTCCTTTGTAAAGTGTCCAAATCTTTTCCCCACTCTTTCATTGCATTTTCCTCTTTATATTGAGTTGTGAGATGATTGTGTACATAGAATACCCCCAAGGAATCTGTTCTAAAATCCTCCTTGAACTGATAAGAGTTTAACAAACTCACAGGATACAAGGGCAACACACAATTATATTTTTTATCTTTTAATGAACTGTTGGAAATAGAAATTTTTTAAAAATACCATGTATAATCACTCAGAAAAATTAAATACTGGGGACATCAGCAAGGTGACAGACTAGGAAGCTCCAGACCTCAGTTCTTCAACAAAAACATCAAATAAACAACTCTAAGCTTACTAAGATAACTTTGTAGAATCTCTGGAAATCAGCCAAAGAAACACCCAATCAAGATAAAACTACACTCAAAATGCTAGGAAATTTCATGATGTTTTTACTTGCCTTCACCTCACTCTCCCACAATGAAGTCAAGAGGAAATGACCCAATCCTTAGTTCTGTCCCTTGGGCCAGAAAGAGTAGAGGGGAAATTATAACATACTAGCCTGTCTATGGGCCAACCAAGGGGCTTGTATCTGCCTTGCCTGACTCAAAGCTCAGACAGGAAATAGCAGCAAGGTTTGGATCTTTGGCTGGAAGCCATGTAAGGAAGTGGCAGGTGCCATGGCATGTAAAACTACAGGGGGACTGCAGATGTACTGATGCCTGGGCACAAAAGATTGTGGGCAGAGGAATATAACAGAACATCTAAGGCCCTGAGAAGAAGCTGGGCTGGGACCCTTAGGGAAATTAAGACAGCTAAAAGCAGAAAAGGAAAATGGGGAGGGGGTGATACAAGGGGAAAACATATACACATAAGCCCAGATAGGACACATGCCCAGAGAAGACCTAAGAAACTCTTAAGTCTTCGCCCTGTGCTAATCTTCAGACTCAGGGCCCTGCTAATTAGTAAAGGTTTCCCATGCTAATCTGCAAAGACTGGTAGGGCAGCCATTTTTTCAAATGCCCCATTTTCAACAAAAAATCACAGGAAACATGCCCCATTTGAAGAAACAAAATAAATTTCCAGAAATAGTCTCTGAAGAAACACAGTGAATTTACTAGGCAGACTTTAAAACAACTGTCTTAAATATGCTTAAAGAGTTAAAGGAAAACACAAAGAACTAAAGGAAATCAGGAAAACTATATGTAAACAAAATGGCAATATAAACACAGAGATAGAAATCATAAAGATGAACTAAATAAAATTTTGTGCTGAAAAATACAATACCTAAATTTTCACTAGAGGGTTTCAACAGCAGATTCAAATACATCGAAGAAAGGAAGAAAGGATCAATAAGCTTGAAGACTGGACATTGGAAATTATCAAGTCTGAGGAGCAAAAGGAATAAAGAAGAAAAGTGAACATAGCCAAAGAGACTTGTGAGACATGAACAAGCATACCACATAAGCATTGTGGGAGTCCCAGAAGGAGAAGAGAAAAAGGGGCAGAGAGAATATTTGAAGAAATGATAGCTGAAAACTTACCAAATTTGAGGAAATATATGGATATAAATCCAAGAAGCTTAACAAACTCCAAGTAGGATAAACCCAAACAGACTCACACCAAGACATATTATAATCAACCTGAGTAAGTAGATTACCAAAGATAAGCCAAAGATAAAGAGAGAATCTTGAAAGCAGCAAGAGAAAAGTGACTCATCACATACAAGAGATCTCCAATAAGACTGTCGGTAGATTTCTCAGCAGAAGGCAATGGGATGATATATTAAAATGATGAAATGGGGGGAGAGGCCCTGTCAATCAAGAATTCTATATCCAGCAAAACTGTCCTTCAAAAATTAGGAAGAAATTAAGATATTCCCAGACAAACAAAAACTGAGGGAGTTCAGATATATTCTATAAGAAATTCTAAAGGGAGTCTTTCAAGTTGAAATGTAAGGACACTAAAAAAATAACTCAAAGCCATATGAAAATATAAGGTTCTCTAGTAAAGATAATACACAGACAAATATAAAAAGATAGTATTGTTGTAATTTTGTTTTGTAACTCTAATTTTCATTTTCTACAGTATTTAAAGGACAAAGAAATATAAACTTATGTTAGTGGTTATACAATACATAAGGATGTAAGTTGTGACATCAAAAACAGAATTGGGGGGAGCAGAGCTGTAAAGGAATAGAGTTTTTGTATGTGATTGAAATTAAGTTGCTATCAATTCAAGGTAGATTGTAATGACTTTAGGATGAATATCTAACTCCGATGATAACCACAGAGAAACTATCTAAAGAATATACAAAAAGGAAATGAGAAAAGAATCAAAATGTGTCAGTACAAAAAGCTGAACACAAAGGAAAGTGGTGATGGAGGAAATGAAGGATAAAAAAGCTATAAGCATACAGAACATTTTTTTAAATATCATAAGTAAGTGCTTCCATATTGGTAATTACTTTAACTATAAATGGGCTGAACTCCTCAATCAAAAGACATAGAATGGCAGAGTGGATACACACACTAAAACTAAACGTTGTCTATAAAAGATGCACTTTAGATCTAAGGAGCATAGGTTGAAAGGGAAAGGCCAGAAAAGATATGTCATGAAAATAGTAACTAAAAGACAGCAGGGGAGCTATACTAATATCAGACGAAACAGACTTTAAGTCAAAAACTTACAAGAGACAAGAATATTATATACTAAAGGGTCAATTCACCAAGAAGATATAGCAATTCTAGTAATATATTCAAACAAACATCAGAGCTCCAAAATATTTGAAACAAATATTGATAGGATTGAAAGGAGAAATAGATAGCTGTACAATAATAGTAGGAGACTTCAATACTCCAATTTCAATAACGGACAGAATAGCCAGGGGATCAACAAAAAAACAGAGGACTAGAATAAACTATAGACCAATTGAACCAAACAGACATATACAGATCACCGCACCCAAAAACAGCAGAATATGCATTTTTCTCAAGTACATAAGGAACATTCTCTGAAAGACCATATATTAAGTGACAAAACAAATCTTAATAAAGTTAAGAAGACTGAGATCATACAACATATCTTTGTCAATCACAATATAATTAAAATAGAAATCAACAGAAGAAAAACTAGTAAATTCACAAATATGTGGAAACTAAACAACACATTCTTAAGCAACCAATGATTCCAAGAACTCATAAGGCAAATTAGAATATATCTTGAGACAAACAGAAGTTAAGACACAACATACCAAAACTTATCAGATACAGTGAAATAAAGCAGTACAAACAGGAAAATTATACCTGTAAATGCTTACATTATGAAAGAAAAAAAATCTCAAATCAACAATCTAATTCTACACCTTAAGGAACTAGAAAAAGAACAAACTAAACCCAAAGCTAGAAGAAGGAAGGAAATAGTAAAGATTGGAGCAGGGATAAATAAAATAGAAAATAGAAAAACAGTAGAGAGCACCAACAAAACCAAGAATTGGTTTTCAGGGGCGCCTGGGTGGCTTAGTCGTTAAGCGTCTGCCTTCGACTCAGGGCGTGATCCTGGAGTTCTGGGATCGAGCCCCACATCAGGCTCCTCCACTGGGAGCCTGCTTCTTCCTCTCCCACTCCCCCTGCCTGTGTTCTCTCTCTTGCTGGCTGTCTCTCTCTGTGTCAAATAAATAAATAAAATCTTAAAAAAAAAAAAGAATTGGTTTTCATTAAAGATGAGCAAAATTGGCATGACTTTAACTAGATTGACTAATAGAAAGAGAGCACATATGCATGAGAGGATTCAAATAACTAAAATCAGAAATGAAAGAGAGGACACTACTACCAACTTTAGAGAAATAAAAGGGATTATATGTAAATACTCCCTGATAAGACAGTACTATGAAAAATTGTATGCCAACGAATTGGATAACCTAGATGAAATGAACAAATTCCTAGGAACACATGAACTGCCAATACTGGAACATGAAGAAATAGAAAAATTCAAATAGAGCTATAAGGGAGATTGAATCAGTAACCAAAAATCTCCCAAGAAAAGCTCGGGACTAGATGGCTTCACAGGTGAATTCTACCAAACATTTAAAAAATTAATACCTATTTTTCTCAAACTCTTCTAAAGATTGAAGAGGAGGAACCACTTCCAAACTTATTCTATGAGACCAGCATTATTCTGATACCAAAGCCAGACAAAGGCACAGGGGGAAAGCTACAGATTAATACCCCTTGTGAATATAGGTGCAAAAATACTCAACAAAATACCAGCAAACTGAATTCAGCAGGGTATTGAAAGGATTGCACAATAATCCAAGTGGAACTTATTCCTGAAATGCAAGAATGGTTCAATGTACAAAATCAATGTAATGCACATAATTAACAGAATGAAGGGGAAGGAAACCCATGCCATCATCTCAACTGATACAAAAAAAAAAAATGTGATACAATTCAACACTCTTTCATGGTAAAAACACTCAACCCATGAAGAATAGAATGGAACTACCTCAACATACTGAAGGCCATATATGAAAAAGTCACAACCAGCATCACGGTCAATGGAGAAAGACCCGAATGCTTTTCCTCTAATATCAGGAACAATTCAATGATGTCCACTCTCACCATTTCTTTTTTTCTTTTCTTTTCTTCTTTCTTTTTCTTTTTTAAAAAAATTTTATTTAAATTCACGTTAGTAACATATAGTGTAGTATTGGTTTCAGGAGTAGAAGTTAGTGATTCATCACCCAGTGCTCATCCCAACAAGTGCCCTCCTTAATACCCATCACCCATTTAGCCCATCCCCAGCCCACTATCACTCTCTTCATTTCTATTCAGTGTAGGACTGGACATCATAAAGCAATTAGGCAAAAAATAAATAAAAAGGTATCCAAAATTCAAAGGAAGAAGTAGAACTATCTCTGTTCACAGTGATAGGATCTTACATGTAGAAAAACCATAAAGATTACAGTATTTTTAAAATCTTGGAATAAACAAATTCATCAAAGTTGCAGGATGCAAAATCAACACACAAAAATCAGTTGGTTTCTGTACACTAACAATGAACAATCCAAAGACAAAATTAAGAGAAATTTTTCATTTAAGATGGCATAAAAAAAAAATACTTAGGAGTAAACTTAACCCAGGAGGCCAGGTTAAGTATACTGAAAACTACAAAATATTGCTTAAAGAAATTAAGACAAATAAATGGAAAGACATCCCATGTTTATGGATTGGAAGACTTAATATTTTCAAGATGTTAATACTACCCAAACAATCTACAGATTCAATAAAATCCTGATTAAATTCTAATGACAGATTTTTGCGGAAATAGAAAAATCCATCCTAAAATTCATATGAAACCTCAAAGGACTCAAATGGTCAAACAAATCTTGAAAAAAAAAAAGTTGGAAAAAAAAAAGTTGGAAGTCTCACATTTCCTGCTTTCAAAACTCGCTACCAAGCTGTGCTAACTAAAATACTGTGGTACTGGCATAAAGACAGATAAATAAACCAATGGGAGCCCAACACGGGGCTTGATCCCAGGACCCGGAGATCATGACCTGAGCTGAAGTCAGACGCTTAACAGACTGAACCACCCAGGCGCCCCTGGCCAAATGATTTTTGACAAGGGCGCCAAGACCATTAAATGGGGAAAGGGAAGTCTTTTCAACAAATGGTGTTGGAAAAAAAACCTGGATATTCACATGCGAAAAAGTAAAGTTGGACCCTTGCCTTACACCATACATAAAAATTAACAAAGTGGATCAAAGACCTAAATGTAGGGCTAAAACTCTTAAACTCTTAGAAAGAAAACATAGGGGGAAAATTCATGACATTGGATTTGACAATGATATCTTGGACATGATACCACAAGTAAAGGCAACAAAAGAGAAAATAGATAAAGTTGGACTTCATAAAAAATTTTTAAAAATTATGTATGAAAGAACATCGTGAAAATGAAACTAATGAAATGGGAAAAAATATTTGCAAATAATATATCTGATAAGGAATTGCTATCCAGGATATATCAAGAGATTCTACAACTCAACAACAAAACACAATTCTATTTAAAAATGCTCAAAGGAGGGGCTCCTGGGTGGTTCAGTTGGTTAAGCCTCTGACTCTTGATTTCAACTCAGGTCATGATCTCAGGGTCATGAGATCAAGACCTGTGCTAGCTCCATGCTTACCATGGAATCTGCTTGTCGCTCCCCTTCTCCCTCTACCCTTTCCCCACTCTCTCTCTCTAAAATGAATGAATGAATGAATGAATGAATGAATAAAATCTTTAAAAAAATAAAAATGCCCAAAGGACTTGAATATATATTTCTTCACAAAGAAGATATGCAAATAGCCAATAAGCAAGAAAATGTGGGTTAAGGGAAATGTGAGTTAAAACAAGAAACTATTTCACACCCACTAAGATGGTGTTATGAAAAGGAAAACAAAAACAAAAACCAAAGTAACAAGTGTAGTGAAGATGTGGAAAACTCGGATCATTTCCTCTACTCTCTTCCTGCTTGAATGATTTCTAAAGAGAGGTCCAATGTAATTCTTATCTTGTTCCTCCATAGGTAAAGCAAGCTTTCCTCTGGCTTCTGTCAGGACTTTTCCTTTGTCTTTGATTTTCTGCAGTTCGAATATGTTATGCCTGGGTATAGATTTTTTTGGCATTAATCCTTCTTGGTGTTCTCTGAGTTTCCTGAATATGTGGCTTGGGAAATTCTTGGTCATTATTGCTTCAAATATTTCTTCTGTTCCTTTTTCTCTGTCTTCTAATTCTGCTACATGAGGAGATGTGTAATTCCCTTACACATATGCTACACCTTTTGTAATTGTCCCACAGTTCTTGAATATACTGTTCCATTTTTTTTTCTCTTTGTTTTTCAGTTTGGGGAGTTTCTATTGACATATTCTCAAGCTCACTGATTCTTTGCTTAGTGGTATCCAGTCTACTAATGAACCCATCAAAAGCATTCTTCAATTTTGTTATAGTGCTTTGTTTTTGAACATTTCTTTTTTATTCTTTCTTAGAATTCCCATCTCTCTGTTTACATTACCTATCTGTTCTTGCATGTTGTCCACTTTTTCCACTAGAGCCCTTAGTGTATTAATCATAGTTATTTTAAATTCCCAGTCTGATAATTCCAACATCCCTGTCATATCTGTGTTTGGTTCCAATGCTCACTCTGTCTCTTCAAACAGTGTTCTTTTCCTTTAGTATGCCTTGTATTTTTTTTTCTTGAAAGCCAGATATGATGTACTGAGTAAAAGGAACCTGGTAGTAGTTCCTATGGAGGTTTCTCCTCATGGGTTTCTGCTCTGGTAAGTTGTGATTCTTTGTATCCACCTATCTGGCTCTCCAATCTTGGGGACAGCAGTTAGCCTTGTGTTTGGTAAAACCTGTTTTCTTCCTTCTGTATAGGGGGAAAAATCAGTTCTGTATGTTTCCTACTGTATGAAACATCCCTACTGTATGTTTCTTCCCTATGAGTCTCCTTTACTACTTACACAAAGAACTTCACTTCTGGTCACCAAATGTGTGGAAATTCTTCATGACACCAAGCAATTATCTGAAATACCTGTTGACTGTCCTATAATTTACCTCAATTCTGACATTATCTACCCAGAGATAGCATCAGATCCCACAGGTTTAGGGCCCAGTCCCACAAGACTGCCCCCCCATGTGCACACACTTCAAATGCCAGTTGCAACCCTAGCTTATCACCTATGCTTCTGAACACCCGGTTATAGAACAGAGGTGCCAGTGACCCCCTCCTTGGGTTCCACCAATTTTCTAGAGTGATTCATAGATCTCAGGAAAACCCTTACATTTACCAGTTTGTTAAAGGATATGATAAAGGATACAGATGAACAGCCCCATGAAGAGGTAGATAGGGCAAGATATGGGAGGGTCCTGAGCACAGGAGCTTCTATCCCTGGGGAGTTGGGGTATTCCAGCCTCCTGGTATGTCTGTGTTCACCCACCTGGAAACTCTCTGGATGTCATACTTTTGGGATTTTATGAAGGCTTTCTCATGTAGGTATGATCAATTATTAACTCCATTTCCAGCCCCTCTACCCTCTTTGGAGAAGTAGGGAGTGGGGCTGGAAATTCCAAACCTGATCCTTCTGGTGAACAGCTGCTATCCAGGAGCCATCCAAAGATGATCCTAGTGCTCTTATTAGGTAATTGCAGGGGTCTCGGGAGCTCAGTCGTAGGAACCAGGGACAGAGACCAATATCTTTTTTTATTATCTCAAATTCATGACCTTTCATGACCTCAGTTCTCTGATGGATCTAAGAAGAGTTGTTGAATTTCAGTTTATCTTTTTTCTTGTTAGAATGGGATTGATGATTTCCAGGTTCCTTACATGCCAGACTGGAAACTAGAATTCTCATGCTTTTACTTTTAATCTATCTGTGTATTTGTGTCTAAAGTGAATTTCTTACAGGTACCATATAGTCGAGTCTTGCTTCTTTTTCCAACCTGACAATCTCTTCCATTCAAATGGAGTGTTTAGGCCATAAATGCTTGATCAATCATCAATGTGGTTGGGTTTTAATCTAATAACTTACTATATGTTTTCTGTTTGTCCCATCTGTTCTTTCTCTTTTTTGTCCTTTCATGTCCTGGATAAATTAGATTAATTGAAGTTCTTATGGTACAATTTTATCACCAGTAGGTCTATTTGCTCTTTTTTAAAAAGTGGTTGCTGTAGAGTTTACAATATGTGTCTTTAATTGATCAGTCTACCATTAAATAATGTAATATCACCTCACATATAGAATAAGAACATCACAACAGCATATTTTCATTTCCCTCCTCGTGGCCTTGGGGCTATTGTCATAACATTTTATTTCTATTTATGGTATAAGTGCCTTAATATATTGCTATTATTTTTGCTTTAAAGAATCAATTATCTTTCAAAGAGGTTTTTAAAGTAGAGAAAATATCTTTTATATTTACCCATATATTATCATTCCTTTATGTGAATCCAAATTTCCATTTGGTATCACTTCCCTTTGCCTGAAGGACTTCCTTCAGAATTTTTTGTAGTGCCAGCCTACTGATAATGAATCCACTAAGCTTCTGCCTGTTTGAAAAGTCTTTGTTCTGTTTTTGTTTTAAAGGATATTTTGGCTGGATATAGAAATATAGGTTGAGAATTTTAAAAATTTTCTTTTAGCACTTTAAAACTGTTATTCCATTGTCTTCTGGATTGCATAGTTTCAGGCATGTAATTCTTATCTTTGTTCTTCTATAGTTATGTATACTTTTAACTCTGGTTGCTTTTAAGATTTTCAGTTCAACTATGATGTGTCTATTTGTGCTTTCTGTGTGTTTCTTCTGGTTGAAGATTGTTGATCTTTTTGAAACAGTGGATTTATAGTTTCCATTAACTTTGGAAATTTTTTAGCCATTATTTTCTCAAATATAGATTTTAATATCTCCTTGTCTTCTGGGACTTCAATTGTTTTTATGGTAGGCCACTTAATATTGTCTCGCAGGTTGTTGCTTCTCTATTTTCAGTCATTTTTGTCTCTGCTTTTCATTGTGGATAGTTTGTCTCTTGTTCACGAATATTTTCTTCTGTAATATCTAATCTGATGTTAATCTTAGCTAGTATATTTTGTATTCCAAATATTGTATATTTCACCTTTAAAATTTTGATTTGAGTCTTTTTAGATCTTTTATTTCTCTCCCCATGATATTTTTGTTTTCCCTTATCTTCTTGAACATATGGAGTATATTTAAAATAGCTCCTTTAATATCCTTATCTGCTAACTCCATTATCATTTCTGTTTCTATTTCTATTGTTGGTTGTTTTTATCCTTGTTATGAGTTACACTTTTTTTATGAGGCAATACTCTTCTGAGGACAATACCTGATGCCCCATGATTTAAGAGATCTTTACACCTTGGCCAGTGTAACTCTTTCTGGCCCTGTGTGAACTCAGATTGTTCCTCCTACTTTTTTACAGATTTTTTCCCTTATAACCATAGTATTTTTCACATACATGTGCAGATGAGTACTCAGTCAAAGATCAAGGAGACCCTTCTGCAAATCTTTGGGGCTCTGTGCAGTCTCTTCTTCTTTGCTTTGTCCTCCCTGAGCTCAGAACATTGTCTCCTTGACACAGCAAAACCCCTGGTCTTTGTTTCAGTTTCTCTTCCCTGTGCTATGGTCTAGAAGCTTTTTCCAGACAGTAAGCGGGGGAAGTTACTGGGTTCACCTTGTTTATTTATCTTTTCCAGGATTATTGTTCCACACTGTCTGTGTACAATGTCTGAAAACTCTTGTTTTATATTTCATCTATTTTTGTAATGGTTTAAGGTGGGAAGATAAATCTAATCCCTGACTCTCCATCATGGGCAGAAGTGGAAATTTCTATAATTTAAAGTTTACTTTCTTATACATTATATTGTTTGTTTAGATACAGCCAGCCTCATTTCATTTGAGCCCTACATCTTCTGGAGAACTAGCAAGAATGGGTCTTCTTGAGAGAGCCTTGGGCTGAGTCATTTTACCCATTCTGCCGCTCACTAGATGTCATTTAATGTCTGTGAACCTTTGCTGCTCATCTACAAAACTAGGGTATTAATAATATGCATTCCTTGCTTTCCTTGTAGGATGTTTGGAAATGAAATGAGATGTGATTTGTAAGAGCACTTTAAGTTATTTTTGTAAATAAACAACTAAAAATAAAAAGGTAAAATACCTATTCATATAAGTAAACAAGACTATTATTAGGTCTGCTCCAAATATCATGTTGACTAGATACAGTGTTGGAAATAAGAGGATGACAACAATTAAAAGGTGAAGAAGGCCTTGGAAACCATTTTCCCTACCAGTACTTCAATTCTTGCCAAACACCCCAACCACCCCTTCCAATAAAACTTTACAAATTCCAGTTCCAAATGTGGATCCATAACTCATTATCTTTATTCAAATGCAATTTCAATATCCAGACCTAGTGCCATCCTTTAAATTGCTTTATGGCTCTAATACACCTTACGCCTCAGCATTCTCCATCTTAAAAATGAAATTATTGTTACCCTATTTCTATTATTTTCTTCGGGGAAGCTTTGAAACACCTTTTTAAAGGAATGGCATTGTGTAATGTATGTGGGCAGAAGACATGAAGAAGAGGATGACACACTTCTTTGCCTTGACATTGACCTTAGGGTGGGAAGGAGTGTTGTTATAAGTTACTTAGTATTTGAGTTTTCAATTTATGGTGTTCTTACCACCATCATCTCACACATACATATATCTCATGGTGGTTTCAAAGCATGCCACGATTCTTTGACACTTACCATATTGAGACTTGGGGATCTATATTCCCTCCCCTTAAATCTGGCCAGGCTTGTGACTGCTTTGACCAGTAGAGTATTGATTAGAGATGATGCCATGTGACTTCCGGACCAAAGTAAAAAAAAAACAAACCCATGCGCCTTGTTTGTGGGAACTCTCATTCTTGGAGCCGAGTTAACATTTAAGAAGTCCTACCACTCAGAGGCCACCATGCTAAAAGGAAGCCAATACAATATGGGAAATTCATGAATATACACTCCTGTTAACAGTCTCAGCTTAGCACAGCCTTTGAGTGATCCTAGGCCTGGTGCCAGACACATGGCTGAAGAAACTTCCAGATAGTTCCAGCTCCTGACCATTCAAGTTACTTTCAGTTATTCGTGTCTTTCCAGCTGAGACCTCAGACATCATGAAGCAGACACCCTCACTGTACACTATCCAAATTCCTGACCAAAGAGTCACCTAGCATAATGGGGTGGTTAATCACACAGCAGTAAAAAACTGGAATGTGTCCTTTCCTAGATCACTGTCACATGCTAGTGGAAATGTGGGGCAAATCAGTCAAGGACCAATTTAGACGGTGGTCTGAATGGATATGTTAAATTAGGAGTGTATTTTACAGTGAAGTCTTCATAAAGGGACATCTAAGACTGCTGAGACATCCCATCTTTCTGAATATACATCCAGGAGCTGTTGAATGCGATCTGTTCACATGAGTCGTTAGGGGCAACTCACTTTCGTGGTTGTGGGAAGTGAGCCCTCTTGTTGCCCAACTAGCCACCTACCCACTGCACATTGTTCCTACTGCCCTTCCTCCCTCCCTTCCTCTTTCCTTCCATCTTTCCCCTTTCATTGAGTGCCCTTTATGTGCAACACATTATTTTAGGTTCTGGAGTGTCAAGGATAATTGACAGAGTCCTTTATGTCTATATTTTGATGCTTTGACATCAGGGGCCTTGCTGACTCTGGAGGGACTGCCCCTCCCAAGGCTAGCCAATCCCTAGATATAGTAAACAACTCAACTGCTAGTGTACTCTTCGAATACAAACCCACACCCACAATCATCTCCTTTATGGAGCTCTCACACTTTGGGCTACTATCCACCTGCCCAAATCACCTCAAGGCCAGGTACCAGACAACCAGGGACAGCTCTTACACTCCAGAGCCCACCCGGATTCCTCAGACCAGCCAATCCTAAGCCTACTTCCCCTTCCTCACCTGGTCTTCCTGAGGAAACCACAATGAAGGCTTTTGCCCCCTTTCAGTGCTTCCCCCTATGTCCCCAAGAGTATCGAGTGCCCTCTTGGGAACTGTAACTAGCTTTCCAATGGCAATTGTCTTCTGATCTGTTGGCTTTACTATACCTCAAATTTTCTATTAATATACTATATTTTAAAACAGAATGATAGTCAGTTCTGCCCTAAGGGAAC
Organism: Ursus americanus; assembly: GCF_024610735.1. NCBI lineage: Eukaryota > Metazoa > Chordata > Mammalia > Carnivora > Ursidae > Ursus > Ursus americanus. The sequence continues at coordinate 62,550,409 of NC_142139.1, forward strand.
TTACAATTTAGTGGTGGTGGGATGCCTTAAAATAGTAGGGCTGGTAACATTCTGTTTCATGATCTGAGCACTATTGACGCAGGTGTGTTCACCTTGTGAAATCTCAGCAGAGTCACCATCCACACACTTCTCCATAGGCATGTTATACTTTATTAAAAAGCAAAACATTAAATAATGGTAAGTTGAAATTCATCCATGAAGACAACCTCATATGCTAAACAAACAAGATGTTTCCTCAGCTTCTCACACCAGAATCATTGGCTGAATTGCACTACTGGGTGTTTACCCCAAAGATACAGATGTACTGAAGAGAAGGGCCATATGCACCCCAATGTTCATAGCAGCAATGTCCACAATAGCTAAATCGTGGAAAAGCCGAGATGCCCTTCAACAGATGACTGGATTAAGAAGTTGTGGTCCATATATACAATGGAATATTACTCAGCTATCAGAAAGAATGAGTTCTCAACATTTGCTGCAACATGGACGGCACTGGAGGAGATAATGCTATGTGAAATAAGTCAAGCAGAGAAAGACAACTATCATATGATTTCTCTCATCTATGGAACATAAGAACTAGGATGATCGGTAGGGGAAGAAAGGGATAAAGAAAGGGGGGGTAATCAGAAGGGGGAATGAAGCATGAGAGACTATGGACTATGAGAAACAAACTGAGGGCCTCAGAGGGGAGGGGGGTGGGGGAATGAGATAGACTGGTGATGGGTAGTAAGGAGGGCACGTATTGCATGGTGCACTGGGTGTTGTACGCAACTAATGAATCATCGACCTTTACATCGGAAACCAGGGATATACTGTATGGTGACTAACATAATATAATAAAAAATCATTAAAAAAAAAGAATCATTGGCTGATGACAGAGTTCTCTATGACAAGATCTCTATCAGCATCACCTCACAACATCAGTCATGATCCTGCCACTATTTACCCAGAAATCGGACTCGTGTACAGAGAAGCTTAAGAAAAGACTCGTCCCCATTTATTCCTATTTCCATTGTGTATTATTTAAAGACGACTTCTAGTCAGGTTTCCCTTCTTTCTCTTAGGCATTTGGAAAGAATAGGCAATAGGATAAAGAGATAGGAACATACCCCCTCGAACTAACTGTTAGTTTTTCTTGTAATTTGTCGGTTTTTCCATCTAAAGTCTGGAAGTCTAGCTTCTGACTAATTAAGTAGAGATCATTTCAGTGCAATAATCCTACATACATACTTCCTTACAGAAGAAAAACTGGTCATTGTTCAGAGTGGAGTACGAGAAAATTAATGTAGGAAAGGTGTGTTCTTGGCTTGGAACTCTCCCAGTCCTCAGTGCTAGGGAGAAGCAAACACAGATCCCAGAATGTGCACTGGCTTCCCTCTGCCTTGCCCTGGAGAATGCACACAACACGGGCAAGCCCCTCAGCTCACCGGGCCTCACGTGACTCTCCATCCTGTGCATTGGTTAGGTGACTGGCTCAAATGTGTGCAGCCAGTAGTAGCCGATGGGACTGGACTTAACGTCTTCTGGCTTCAAGTCAGGGTTCTTCCCACCTTGGTTGCGAGACACGATTAATCAGAGATGAGGACTTTTATGTAGAGGGGGGATTCTGTTGTGCGTGGAAAGTCTAGTCTGGGCCATCCCAAGAAAATTTGGGCTTCTGTACCCCAGTGTTTTGTTAATATTAAGTCCTTATGAAGGGGTTTTGATATTGGCAGGAGGTCTACACTACCCACATTCAGGAACAATGCAGTTTGGAAACCCCATTCCGCTTCCCCTAGTCCCCTGTAGAAAAGCAGCTAAACCTCAGACGCAGTGATGCCCTGTCCGGGTTTCCTTGTGCTCCGCCTACTTCCAGGCCACTCAGGTAAGCCTACAGGTACATCTTAAATCCACCCTGTGTGATTTAATCCCACCGACCCGAATGATTCTAAATTAGGGACCTTAATGAATTTCTCCTAAATGACTATGAAGAGATTCCTCTGGGTTAGAAAAGAGCAACTCTGAGTACAGCTTCTTAGAGGGAAGTCAGGGTTTCTTATTGCTGGACCAGCCGTGAGGAGTCGGGGGAGAGGCAGCTGGCAGGCCTGGGCAGGTTTCCTGGCTCTCCAGCATACACCTCACCCGTGGCCAACTGGGTTTGCTCTTTGCTTTTCACATTTCCTTGAACTTCCAACACCTTTTGGATGAGGAAAGGTCTGGTGGAACTTGGAGGGACCAGAATGGAGAGGGTACGAGGACAGCGGGAGACACAGCAGCTGGTTAGAAGCCCTTCTCTCCAGCCTGGGGCTCTGCTGAGGGTGGGAAGCTAGGAGCCGACCTGCGGAACCCTGCAACCAGGGAACAGAGGCACGAAGAAAAGGGACGTGTGTTCACGTCTCTGCTCTGCCCCTTGCAAGCTACAGCCTCACCTGTGTCATCGGGAAAAGGGCTTAATAACACCACTGGGGCTGCCTGCTTCGAAGACAGTTTGTGTAGAGGCCCAGATGAGTCAGCAAATGACCTTTACAAAGACTGTCAATCGAGTACATAAATTAGTGTGAGCAAAGATGATGGTGGTGATGACCATTTCAACCTCCCGCCTGGTGTGAGGGATGAAATGTACCAGCAAACACATACACAAAACCATTGCAGAGGTCAAAACCCGAAGCTGTGTCTCCACCAGCCCAGTGCTATGCTTGGTCCAGATGCTGAGCTCTGTCTGCTGCCAGTCAGAGCAGGGAATGTGCACCTGACTTCCCTCCTTCCCCTTCTCCTAGAGTCACCAAAATTCTTAGGCTTGGAACAGAATAAGGAAAACTCCTCGAGAGGGAATGTTTTGAAGACCCAAACCTATTAATTTTATTTAAAATGTCATCCATTCATTGTAACATTTCACAATTCTTTAAAGTATAGGAGGTGATTTCACAACTACTCTATCAGTCATCCTGATTTTGTCGCCATTTTACAGATGAAGAAACCGAGGCTGAGATCAAGTAAATGACACTGCTAGCAGGTTGCAGCAATTTACATTGGGGGTTTCAGACTTCCAGTCCAGTGTTCCTGGAAACCGATGTTCAACTACAGAGCTGAAGAAAAACATGGGAGACAGCAGAGAGAGGGGGGAAAGTGGGGAGGAGAGGAGAAAGAAGGGGATAGAGGGAGGGAGGGAAGCAGGGAAATAAGGAAGGAGGAAAGGAAAAAGAAAAGGAAGGAAAGGAAGCAAAAGTCATTTGAGGGAATAGAGAGTTCAGTTCACGCAATACACACGGGACAGTAAGGCTCGTTCGAGTCTGTGTGCAGACAGATCAGCTGCGTGGTACTCGCGCGGTGTCCACTGTGTCCCTGAGGCGTCACACACAGACCGCTGCTGGAGCTCTGGACTTGGGTGTCTGCCAGAGCACCATCCCATCCCGCTGCGGACCCCACTCCATTGCCCCTACTCGAGACTTCGTGGTTCCTTTGCTTGCGGATTCACCCCGCGGAACCTCGACTACAACTGGCTGTAGTCCTGGGCCCAGCGCGGTCCCAAGCAAGTGTAGGGGCTGTTGCGCGGGGGAGGGGGGGTCGCCAGCCTCGGCCCTCCTGCTCAGCCCTCCGAGTCCCGGGCTTTGGGGACGCTTGAGGTCTACACGGAGTTCCGGAGCACTGAAGGTCGTAGTGACCAGAGAGGCAGAGGGGTCACAGGGACCCGCATCCCTTTGCACAGCCCGCCCGCAGCAGGACACGTTCGCGTCAAGTTGCCCAGGTAAATCAATGCACGGGTGCAAATTAAGAAGTGAAGAAACGGAGCGAGCAAAAGAGCCCAAGTTCCGTGAGCAGATCGCTCAAACGCTGAGCGCAGCGCCCATGCTAGCCATGTGGCCCTTAATGCCCAGGTCCTGGACGACTCAGTCTTGTGCACTCTCTCCAGACGAAATGCAAGAAATTAAACGCTTGGAAACAACAATCACAACTTGTATTCTCTCTGCGCCCGCCCCCGCTGTTTTCTCCAACTTTGCCAAAGATCTCTGGGATCCAACTTGACCGCTCTGCGCTACCCGGGTCCCGCGCCTCTTCCTACCCTGGTGCCTGGTGCCCCATCGCGTGCGCTCTCTGCTCGCGAGCTGCGGGGCAGGGCGCATGAGGCTGGGGTCTAGAGTGGGAACGTCCGCGGCCGGCAAGGGGGCGCTGTCCCCTAGAGACCTTCCGCGCCGCCGAGCACTCTCTGTGCCCTGCAGCAGCGGTGAGCTTAGAAAGGGTCGCAGCCGAGCTCTTCCAGGGGTCCACAAGGCTGCAGTGCACGATCCCCTACCGAACCCCCGGTTGAGATCCCTTCTCCTTCCCTCCTTACCCCAACGAGGTGCCCTCCCGCGGCCTGGCGAGGCCCTAGCGCCCCGCCGTTCCTAGAGTATCCCGGCCTGGGGATTTTTCTTGAGGAATTTTTGGCAGAGGGGTCCAACACGGGAAATGGCTTAAGCTTCCCGGAGTAGGGATGTCCTAGACCGTGAACACATTCCCTCTGCACCTCCCTTCTCCCCGCTCGGTCCCTCGTGCCAGCCCGCCCAGCTGCTCCACCTCGGGTTTCAGGATGCTCTCCAGGCTGCGGGACACCCACTTTGCAGCCAGCACCGCCCCAAGCTCCCTTTGCTGATCAGCTCTGGACTGTGAGGGTAGCGTGTGGATCGCATGGGCCTAGGGTGCTGCTGCTGGATCCTGCCAGGAAAACAGAGGAAAACTAAGCAATCTATTTTATGCATAAAGCCCATTCTGGTATGAAAATTATCCGGGACTCTATAGGTTAAAATTGGAACTTAAAAACAGAGAAGTTGCATTTCTCCATCCACTTGCTTGGGGTCCATAGGGCATGTCCTGGAGCACAAGTTGCAAACAAGGCACTTACTAATTCAGTGCACCCTAGGAAGTTGAAATTTGGTCTTAGAATTTACAGGGCTTTACATCTAGAGTTGTGTTAACATCAAGCATCATACAGAGTTTAAGCTTTCACATATATTATCTCACCAAATCTTCACAGCAGCCCTGTGAGATAAATTGAGTCTTACCATTGTCCTCCTTTTAGGTTTAGGAAAAAAGGCCTAGAGAGATACCTGACTTGCCAGAGTCACGCATTCAGTAACCAAACACTGAAGACAGGTCCTGACTCCAGACCCCAGGGTCCTCCCACGAAAATGCTACCTCCTTTCAGGGTCACCTCTACTAAGCCCTGAACAGGGATAGCACCCAGTAAATATTTGTAGATTGAATTCCAGGATCTAATCAAGCCTTATGATTGCCGTGTTTTATGCAGTAGGCTGTGTCTAAGCCTTATTTACTCACTCACTTATTCATCCACTTATTCGGCAGTTCCTGAGTGCCTACTGTGTGCGGGTGTTGCAGTAAAAGCCAGGAGGACAGCCCTACTCACATGAAGCAGGGGATCGAGTGAGCTGTCCTCCAGGGCAGAGGGCTGGCATCTTGAGAGACTGCCGTCAGCTCCCAGCCCTTAGCCCTCCGAGTTGAGCGCAGGCCCTGAATCTGCCGCCATCTAACCTGGGGAGTGGGAAAACCATAGGGGAACACGGAGGGGAGGGCCGGAGCAACTCCATTCCGAGGGGCCGGTCGAGCCTGGCAGAGACAAGAGAATATACAACCAGAAGGAAATTTCCTGAGAGAAGATATAGACCGAGGTGCTGGAGACCCTGCGGACCTCTGAGACAAGCGTGGTGTGGAGAGAAGGGTGTTCGAGGACAGAAATCAGGTGGCAGAGTAAATAAAGGAAAACTGAGAAGCAGACAAGCCCTCAAGACAGCCTGGGACTCCAGGGGTAGTGGGGTTGGGGAGTGGGGGCTCGGTGAGCACTGCCTAGAACTCCATGCGGGGTGCATCCCTAGTCCTTGCCAGTCTCTGGCCGCCAAAGTTGACTGGGAGTGAGGTTGTTGAAGCCCGGGTCATTTTAGAAGAGTAGGAATGTTCTCTTCAGAACGGTTCACAGGCCGCTCTGGGGGGATTCATGGTCAATGTCGCTAGCGCGCTGCCAGGCTAGCGAAACCTGTCTGACTTAAGTTCTTCATGGGATTCCAGCCGCGGGAGGAGTTGGCGGAGTGTGGGTGGGAGAGGCCACGGCCAGTCGGGACAGGGCACTGGAGTCTGGCTCCCGCTCCAGGGCGAGGTGACTGCGGGCGGCGCCCGCCTCCCAGCTCTGCGACACCTGCACCCAGAGCGGGCAGGACGGGAGGCGGCCAGGCGCGGATTCCCGGGAGGGACTCGGAAGGCAGAGGGGCGGGCCGGGGCGGGCGCGGGGAAGTGGCCCTCCCTCCCCTCTCCCCCTCCTGGCGGTCGGAGCGGGGACGCGGTGGCCCAGGACGCAGGGAGTGGGCCAGCGCGGAGACGGGGGGAGGGGCCGCGCCGCCTTCGAGAGTCATTGGAGGACGCGGCCGCCCGAAGCTGATAAATAAAGGGACGGGCCGCGGCTGCCAGCCAAGTTGGACGCCCGACCCGTGCGAGGGCCAGGTCAGCGCCTGCCCTGCGAGGCGAAGCGAGGGGACCCCCGTGCGGCCATGGCCTCGCTGTTGGGAGCTTACCCGTGGCCCGAGGGGCTCGACTGCCCGGCCCTGGAAGCCGAGCTGTCGGATGGGCTGTCGCCGCCGGCCGCCCCCCGCCCGCCGGGGGACAAGGGCTCGGAAAGCCGTATCCGGCGGCCCATGAATGCCTTCATGGTGTGGGCCAAGGACGAGAGGAAACGTCTGGCGGTGCAGAACCCGGACCTACACAACGCCGAGCTCAGCAAGATGCTGGGTGAGTAAGCGGGAGGGCGGGCGTGGCGTCCGGGGAGGTCGGCGGGCCGGGGGCGCGGGCAGAGGCGGGTCCCCGGGGCTCGCGGCTGGGGGCTGGGTAGGGGTCCTGCGAGAGCGCGGAGCCTGGGGACGACCTGGCGTGTGGGTAGGCTTGGGGAGCGCTGGCGCTCGCGAGGCTGGGCATCTGTGCGAGCGTGGGTATGCGCGCAGTGACCGGGATTCAGAGCAGGGACACCTCGACGAGGCCCAAAGCGAAACCATGCGGCCCGCTGGGGTGGGCCAGGAAACCCACTCGCGGGAACAGGAGCGGAGTTTGGGGTCCCAGGGGACAGGCGGGGCCGACACGGGCCTGGCCCCTGTCGCCTGGCGACCGGGACCTGCACGCACACAGGTCAGGACGGAAACGCAGAGGCTGGGTGGAACCGGTGTTTGCTAGGAATACCGAAGCGGGAAACCCTCCATTCCCCGAACTTTCCCACTGGCACAATCACAGAAGGAGGTTGTAACTATTATTAACGAATATTCGTCAAGGGAAACCTTGCGGGAACACATCCCTTCTTTAACTTAATTATTACACCTACAGCAGGAAGTACGCAAATAGACTCGATTCGATAATGTATTTCTCAATCGCAGGAGCGGAGGTACTGTGATTGGGATGCTCAGGACGGCCACTGAGGTCTGTCCTGGATCCTGCCACTTTCCGAGTGCTGCTGCGCGCTCCCAGCGGGGGCAAAGGGCCTAGGGACCGGGACAAACCAGATGGGAGGAGCCCAGAGAAGGGATTTAGGGCACGTCGGAAAATTTAGAGTTCGAGTTGGGTTTTCGTCGGGGTTTCTTCTTTCCCACGTCTGGAGCTGACTACTTTCAACACCACTCTACTCCTAACCCTTTTGCCCTTCCACCGAGGTTTTATTCATTTTAAATTGTGGAAACCTTTGTAGGCACAGTGGGACAAGGGAAAGTATGTGGCCACCCGAGGCTGTCCTAACCCTCCCCATCCACACCCCCCCCAACTGAGTCTTTTTCCTTTTCCCACCAAAGCTCCAAACCCTGGAGTGAGGGCTGTCACCCAACCACCTGGCGAAACCTACAGGCCTGCAGAGAGGGTCCCTCCTGCCCTGTAGATGCCCTTTTTCAAAGCTGCTGGTTTCAAAAAGTCTCCTACCCATGGCCCAGTCCCCTGGGTAGATATGCCCAGGACACACTGGTGGGTCAGTTGTCTTAGTAAGCCTCTTTCTACATAAAAACTATTTAAAATTATATTTCATACCGCGTGGGCATGAAGACAAATATATTAATATATACAACAGTAAAGCATTTACCTAAAAGTTCATTTTTTTCTTCAGGTTTTTAAAGAATGAAAACACTTTTTTTTGTGGGTCCCTCAACATTTTTTAAAAAGATTTTATTTATTTATTTGACAGAGGGTGAGAGAGACAGCAAGAGACAAGCAGGCTTCCCACTGAGAAGGGAGCCCAACTCGGCGATCCCAGGACCCGGGGATCATGACTTGAGCTGAAGGCAAACACTTAACGACTGAGCCACACGGGTGTCCCCCTCAACTTTTTTTTTTTTTTTTTTTTGGTGGGCCCAGGCACTGTGCCGTTTGTTCAAGCGCAGCTCCTGTGACCAGGATCCAGTGAGGTTTCCCTTTCGGGCCCAGGCCAGAGGTGGGAGAGGAGCTCAGGCTGGGGAGCCTTGCAGGACTGAGGCTCCCTGCTCCCAGGGGACAGGCAGGTGAAAGGTCCTACCTGACAAATAATGCCTCTTGTGAACTGATCCCTGCTGGAGATTTGCCCTTAGGCTTCCAGAGGTTATAATTCATTTTGCGGGAAAGACACTGATTCCTTCCTGCTTAACCACACAGCCCCTGGCCCTGGGCAAGGGGCTTTTAAAAATATGGACTTTCTACAACAGAATGATTCACTCCATGCTCTTGCCCAGCCCTTTCTTTTCTGACCTAGGAAAGAGTCCCCGACTTTTTTGCCAATAAGCTTTCCAAGCTTCAACATTAAAACCTTCACTTAGTAGCACTACTATTTTTAGGACACTATGAATAAGAAGGCACATAAAGACAGTTATACATTTAATGGCATCTAAAATGATTATTTTATTAATAATATGACATGCGTGTACACTTAGAAGCTAGAGTCACGTTTTATATTCCGTCCACAGACGGGGTGCAGGGTGTGCCTGGATCTTGGGCCTCTTGCAACAACTTTGCAGTCTCAGCCACAGGCTGGGAACTGCTGACCAACCCCAAACCCAGAGGTCCTGACACTTTTCGAGTTGCCCTTTTAAGTGACAGCTAATTATATTAATTGATGACTCTGTCACAATCCTTATAAACTTTCATCCCAATGGTAGAGCGCCCTTTAATAATTGCCTCCTCCAGTGCCCTTTGAGGGCCAGGCATGCGGAGTCTGCCAGCGCGGGTACCAAGGCGGCAGGACACGCAGCTCTGTACTGGGCCCTGTGCCGAGGGTTCTGGGTGGGACATATGGCCCCTTTCCTTACAGGGCCTGGGGATGGGGGTACTCCCTCCAAGCTAGTAGGTCTCAAACTTCAGGATACATTAGAGTCGGGTGTGTGTGTGCAGAATCCAAAGTTGCAGAATCCCCAGTCCACCTGGGGAGGTCCAGAAATGACCTTCAGAAAACCAGCAGCCAGAGAGATGTGCAATGAATGGACTGACAGATGAGAGAGAGAAGCTAAAGCAATTTACAAAACAACACAGAAAGGAGTAAGGATGAATAGAGAATCCAAGTGAAACCAGCACTTTAGCACCAGTGGGCTACAAGCCTGAGATGATTCTTAAAGAGAGAGTTTGAACTGGATAGTATCATGGCACATTTTATAGTGAGGAAAATAGAGACCCAGGGAAGTCAATGAATTTGCTTCTATAAGAAGAGTCAATGATGGGACGCCTGGGTGGCTCAGTTGGTTAAGCGTCTGCCTTCTGCTCAAGTCATGATCCCCTGGTCCTGGGATCCAGTTCCTTGCTCAGCAGGGAGACTGCTTCTACCTTTGCCTGCTGCTCCACCTGCTTGTGCTCTCTCTCTCTCTGACAAATAAAATCTTGAAGAAGAAGAAGAAGAAGAAGAAGAAGAAGAAGAAGAAGAAGAAGAGTCAATGACTGAGCAATTAACCCCCTGACACAGTCGAAGGGTACTAATTAGGTAGAGAGCAGGAAGACTTATCATGAGTGTGTGCGTGCTTGTGCACCTGTGTTCGTGTGCACGCATGTGTGTGCATGCACTGTGTGTGCGCGTGTGCCTGTGCATGCTGCCGGCAGAGGCTAGCATTCTGGCAATGGGCTTCACATGGTAGGGTCCTAACTCACCCTCAGATGTGAGGGATAACTGTCCCCTAAGTGAGATCCTGTAATTTATTTACACCTGTGAAGTGATGGACTGAGCCTGAGTTCCCTCACAAGAAGGCCTGTGGGATTTATGCCATAAATAAATATAGCATCACTTCCTGAGAAAGCGATAATCAGCAAAGGCAGAGTTTTCATTAAAACGCACAAATGCTTAGGCTTGGTCCACATAGTGTAAAAAAAGAGCCCAGATCAATGTGGTCGTTATATATTTTTATCGTGTGTCTGACATTGGGTCTGGTGGGCCTTTCACTGTGAATCCCGCATTATTTATACGTTTGCGTTTTCTAGCGGCTTTTAGAGGAGAGGTGAAGTGACCATGTGCGTAGTTGGCGGTACTGGTTTTTCAGGATGCAAGCGGGAGAGATTGATTTGGCCTCGCAGTGCCGGAGTCTGGGCTAGGAGCGGGGGTGCGAAGAGTGCGGTGCCCTTTGTGGCCTTTGTGGAGAGGGGGGGAACCGCGGGTGGGATGCGGGATGGAAGACGGAGGCGGACGGCACGTGCGAGTGTGGACGCTGGGAGGCACGAGCGTCTGAGACAGGTGCAGCAGCCCCCCCAAGCCGCTCAGATGCTGAAAGTGGCCTTCTCTGACTTGTGTGAGCAGGAAAGTCGTGGAAGGCGCTGACGCTGTCCCAGAAGAGGCCCTACGTGGACGAGGCGGAGCGGCTGCGCCTGCAGCACATGCAGGACTACCCCAACTACAAGTACCGCCCTCGCAGGAAGAAGCAGGCCAAGCGCCTCTGCAAGCGCGTGGACCCGGGCTTCCTCCTGAACTCCCTCTCCCGAGACCAGAACGCTCTGCCCGAGAAGCGGGGCAGCGGCCGCGGGGCGCTGGGGGAGAAGGAGGACAGGGGTGAGTACTCCCCGGGCTCCGCCCTGCCCAGCCTGCGGGGCTGCTACCACGAGGGGCCGACTGGCGGCGGCGGCACCCCGGGCAGCGTGGACACTTACCCGTACGGGCTGCCCACGCCCCCGGAAATGTCGCCCCTAGACGTGCTGGAGCCGGAGCAGACCTTCTTCTCCTCCCCTTGCCAGGAGGAGCATGCGCACTCCCGCCGCATCCCCCACTTGCCGGGGCCCACTTACTCACCGGAGTACGCCTCCAGCCACCTCCACTGCGGCCACCCCCTGGGCTCCCTGGCCCTGGGCCAGTCCCCGGGCGTCTCTATGATGTCCACTGTACCTGCCTGTCCCCCGTCTCCTGCCTATTACTCCCCTGCCACCTACCCCCCTCTCCACTCCAACCTCCACGCCCACCTGGGCCAGCTTTCCCCCCCTCCCGAGCACCCCGGCTTTGATGCCCTGGATCAGCTGAGCCAGGTGGAACTCCTGGGGGACATGGATCGCAATGAGTTCGACCAGTATTTGAACACTCCTGGCCACCCAGACTCTGCTGCAGGGGCTGTGGCCCTCAGTGGGCATGTCCCGGTCTCCCAGGTGACATCAACAGGCCCCACAGAGACCAGCCTTATCTCCGTGCTGGCTGATGCCACGGCCACGTACTACAACAGCTACAGCGTATCATAGAGTCCGAGGCAGCCAGCCCAGCCCTGCCTCGCCGCAGCCCTCTCCGGCCCGCGCGCTGAGCAGAGGCGACCGCGTAGTGCTACCGGCTTTCCTCCGACCGCCCGGGGTGTGCAGGTCTGAACTGTCCGCGGGGCAGAACGGGGCTCTGCCGATCGGATCGGAGTGTCCCTTCACTCCCTGCCGCCTACATTTTTAGTATATTCCTTCGAATGGGTTCTCATTGGCTACACCCTGGGAATAAGGCAAGGTAGTTGCCGAAAGATGGTTAACCGGTAGATTTTCATTTACTTCTCCCGGTACCCCACACGGAAACAACTGTGTGACAATCTCAGCGGCATTCACACCTCTCCAGCTTCTGACCCAGACCGATGGGGTGCAGCCGTCCTGATCATTGGGTGCTCCAGGTGAGGAAAGGGCTGGGATCCAGAGGATCCGGTCCCAGTTCTGCCTTGGAGGGCTGGTGGAAACCCACTCGGCTCTCTTCCCCTTCCAGTCCCTCCCCAATCTGTAAAGTGGGGGACAGACTTGACACCTAAGGGGACAAACCCTTCTGCTCCAGGGTTTTCTGATCCAGGATTCTTTCAAGGCTAATTAAAAGGGAAACAAAGTTTGTCTTAGTAAGTTCATTAACGTCCAACCTAGTGATAATTCTGTGTGCGCAGCCCTAGAACACACGCCTTTCTGCACTGCCTCCAAAATGATCATGGTCTTTCAAAAGGACTCTTCCAATTGAGAAACAGCATTCGTCTTGATTTGGGAAATTAACCACTAGGGTTGACTGCATCACTGAAAATGAGATTGAATTCAAGCCACTGGTTTTTAAACCTATTTTTTAAGATATATATTTTTTTAATCACACACATTTCGAGAGAATATACACAGCCTGGATATATGCAGTCAGTGTATGTGGGACACACACAACACACACAACTTCGTGCACACCCTTAAACGCATGTCTGTGCAGCCTAAACCAGATACTTTTGTTGATATTGGCAATGCCTTGTCAACTCCCTGTTCCGAATGACCCAAAGAGCAGGGAACCTAAAAAGAATTTCTACACAGCAACATCACTTACCTCCAATCTAAATGTGTTCATTTCTTGAGCAAAGTTTCCACGTACTCTCCCCTCTGCAGGCGCAAAAAGAGCTTCCTTCTCCCCTTTTTCCTTTCCCGGGGTTTCTTTTTCTCTTCTCTGTTCTTCCTCCACCCCTGAGTTGCCCATGGATTCAAAGATCCCCTGGCTTAAAAATCCTAAACATGATTCCCATGGCTGAGATGGGAACTCACTCTCCTCGCCAGACAGCTGGTTCTTGGGAACATCTTCAGCTAACACTTCAAAACAACTTCCCCTTCACTAGACTGACTTCCCAAAGAACAGAAAGGCACTGTGATTCAGAAAATGTTTCTGAGCCCTGACCCCATCCCCAAAACATTTGCATCCCTCTCTCACACCTCCTTTAAAGGAACATACCTAGCAATGAGGGAAAGGACAGTTGTTTGTCTTTTAATTACAGTGTATTATTGTCTGTATGAAATATGTAAGTGTTTTATATATTCTCCTATTTTTAGCTTATATTTTATATTGTTGAGAGATCCTTGTTTTTTCTTCCAAGGTCCTACTATAAAATTACTTATAAGATATAATTAATCTTTATGCTATTGCTGTATATGACATTTGGTAATAAATAGTAAATCATTGACAGTATGGTGCAGTCCAGAATGTGTATTAATAATCTTGTAAACCATTACCACAGACATTAAGCTAAACTGTTCCTTTTTTTTTTTTTTGTAAGAACTACACATGCTTTGGAACGGTTGTAGGTATTGATCTGTCTAAAATATTTAATTTAAATAAATGTTTTTGTACCATGACCATTCTATCATTTGAAATATAGTTTTGCAAACAGAAAAGGTTTTCCAGGGAGGCGTAGATGTTATGCCCAGTTCTCCTTTCTAGGACTGGTCAAAATACTTTCTACATCAATTTTTTTATTTTAAAAAGTTATCTTGCAGGGTTGGTTTATTTTATTTTATGAATTATGGTAAAGAGATAAAGCCTAATTTGGCACGTTAGAAACAGTGTTGTTATTGAGACTATTGAAAGAAAAGAGGAGTTCATAAACCTCCCTGCAGAACCATTTTCTCCTCAGGGTGACTTCACACTTGCAAAGTGGAATGAAGTGATTATCACGTGCTCTGAAGATAGGACGTAAGTTCTGCCCAATTGCTTCCTTAAGGCTGCCACGTTTTTTCCTTCTTTGAAATAATCTAGAAAAATACCTAGCTCTCTCTCTTTACTATGCATTTATCGATGTGGTATAACAAGACATCGCAGGCATTCAAAACCTGGTGGAATGTTGTGGAGAAGGCAGAGAAGCGCCTGGATTGGTAATTAAAGGATGTAACGTCTTGTGAGGTTTAGGATTAAAATCCCAGCCAGAAAGTGCCTGGAAAAGCTGATGATCACTCAGTCCCCTTGCAGGGTGCCCTGCCTGGCTTCTCTCCATGGGGAAGCAGTTGTAACTTGTTCAAGTCAAGGGTAGCCATGTCTTCTCCCAGGCTCTCTGGGCCAGGGAGTAGGTTCTGGGAGGGCCCAAATGGGCATATGTTCGTCCTTCAATTCTGATCATAATCTATAGTCATTACTTTAATAGCACTTTATAAATGTAGGGAAATTTATGGCAAGTTTTATGGGCTAATCCTCACCCATGGTCCCAGGTGGGGCCCTGCCATCCATCCACCCCACTGTGCCAGGGACACTGAGGCCCAGGGTGGGAGCTGGCGCAGTTTAGCTCACCCCACTCAGTTGGTGGAGGAGGCTGGAGTTCCAGCCCTTCATCAGATACATTTGTTGGCAGTGTCAGTCCAATAGTCTAGCAGCTTCATGCCTCTTTTAGCGCCTCAACATGGCATGGAACGGCATGCAGTCCAATTCATACCTCTCACAGCCCTGAGGAAAGAAAGAATGAGCAAAGAGGAAATTACAGAGTCAGAGTTAGATGAAACCCGAATTCATTGCTGTCCAGGCCCACCGTCGTGGCTGGCTGACAGTGGCAGTCTGCAGGGTCACCAGCTGTCTGGAGGACGCGTCGGGCAGTGTCTGCACAGGACATGGGCCCGCGGCACTGCCAAATGGGCATTTTTTGTTCCAGGACATACTGTGGGAGCAGGAGCGCTGTCCCTGCCGCTGGGAGGGCAGGAAACAGGCAGGCGACGGGGCTGCTCTTTCACTCCTGCTCAGCCATAAGTGAAACAGTTGTGCCTGGAAGCCAGGAGTATTTTGGAGTTTTAGCTGCTCATTCTGAGAACCCACCTGTCCCCAGTGACAAGAGCACCTTTGGTTTGACTGATGAGAATTGATGGGTCTGCACGATTGCCCCTTTTTTCTCAAATGTAGATGTGACTATTTCCTTCCTTCCTCAGATCCTTCAGTATCTGCTCACCGCCCATGGCACCCAGGGAGAGCACAGAAGTGGGGTCATGTGAATGCAATGAGGTTCCTGCTTCTGGGCTTCTCACTTTTTAGCCCGGATAATATATTCATATGCCAGCCCCCCCACCCCTACCTTCCCAACTGTATGAGCTTCAGGGCCCACAACACCTGGCTTGGCCCCATGTGAGTCCCCCTATGGCTAACTTTCTTCCTCTTTCCAGAAGCCTTGCACAGCATCCCCCTACCCACCATTGGGTACCTACTGCACAGAACGCCTATTGTTCTCTGAAATGTTTTTCTTTCCCATACTTCTGTGCTTATCCTGGTGCTCTTCCCCTACAGGGGAGACCCTCACTCCCATCGCCTGTGTGATGACATCCCACACACCATCCAAATCCAGCTTACATGTCCCTAAGCCTGCCTGGCAGAAGGGCCAGTCACTGAGCTCCCATAGGTCTTGAGCAGACGTTGGTAATGGCACTTAATGCTTGGCAATGGAATCATCCACCCACATGCATCTTCCCCAGCAGGACAGACACAGAGTAGCTGCTCAAAAGTAATATGAATGAATAATAAATAAACTTCTGAGGTATTCCAGTTCATCTTGGTGATAAAGACCTAAAACCTCCTGGATCCCTATTTCCCTGCCCATCTCTCTGGACACCAACACCCTAGAGCCTTTGTGTGTGTCTCATTCTCAGGGCTCAGGCTGGATGTGATGCATCCTTGGCTATTCACTCTCAACCACTGACTGTAGCCTGTAGTAAACAGCCAGGAATGGGCACAAGGGGACCGCAGGACAATCTCCTCTCCCATCCCGTCCTAGAGTAGCGGAATAGAGCTGAGGTTGGTAACATTTGTAACTGTCTGCTTTCCTTTTGAAAATTATCTCTTGATTTCCTCTAGTGAAAGGGATTTGGAAGGAAGGGAGAGGGGAGGAAAGGAGAGAGGGAGGGAGAAAAGTGATATATTTATTATCTATCTATCATCTATTATCTATCTATCATCTATCATCTTTTTTAATCTATCCTTCCTTCCATCCATCCATCCATCCATCCACCCACCTGACCCATCCATCCATCCATATCTGTCTATCATCTATCTTCTACTGATATTTAAATTCTCAAAAGAGACAGTCTTTGTAGAAAGTTTAGAGAAAAAAAGATCATCTTTTATCCACAACCTCAAGACATTGCTGTTAATTTTTTTACATAGGTCCATCCAGTCTTTAGAATTTTGTTTTTGTCTAGCTCTATGTAGACATATGTCTCTTATAGTAGATATTTTTATTCATTAATATTAGGTAAACATTTTCCTGTGCTATTAAACTTAATTTTTCTGCAAAAAGTGTTTTCTTGTCAGTTGAAACAGCAATTTGGAAAAAAGAAAAATTAGCCACTCCATGACTTTGACATAACTATTTTCGATATGCTCATTTTGGTATCCTGAACTTTCCAGGCTTGTATTTGTGTGTTCAAAATTGTACCTGGTGTGATCACAGTGTAGATATAGATACTGTTGGTATTTGGCTTTATTCTCTCAAAAATCATAGAAAAACATAGAAGTTTTGCCGTATTGATATTTATCTTCATATTATTATTTTTGATGATGGCTCAGTATTTCAGAACATTAATGTAGCTTAATTTACTTGACTGCTCCCTTGCTCTTAGATCTTCTTCTTTTATTTTTTTCCATTATAAGTAACACTGCAATGAACATTTCCTTGTTTATGTTTTTGGCTTGACTTCCAACAGGGAATCACCACATCTGGATGTACGAACAAGTTTACATCTTTTGCTTCAAACTGCTTGTTTGTTGGGTTTCCCAAAGAGTCTCAAGTGATAGCTAAGGCACAAAATGCCACCATTCAATTCCAAAGATGAACTAACTCTTAACAGGAAGAATTCTGAAGACTATTTATGACTGACTAAAATCTGACCATGCTCAATTGGCTTCACTTGTCATGGTGGCTTTGTCTTCCTCAGGACCTATTACGTGCTCATTGCTGGTTTCCATCGGCAAATTGTGAGTGTTCCTTTCCCCAGACACCACAATGGATGGCCTGCCCTTCTCTGAGCATCAAGGTACTATGTAGGGGAAAGGGTTATTCTGTCAACAAAGCAGCTAGGTTGGTTCCAGAGTCCCTCAGAACACCATCAGCACTGCTGGCTGAATTCACAGGGCACTCAGAGCTCTAAACACTCTAGGAGGGTATCTGGAAAATGCCTGGACCTGGAGGCAAGTGTCTGATCTTACCCCATTATTGGATTTTGATGGGAACTTGAGTAAATCTCCGGACCTGTTCTCTCATCTAAGGAGATGGTGAATTTGTAGACACTTGAGAAATTGTAAGCTTTGTATGCATGTACAGGATACCTATTGTCTATTTTAGATTTCTTTAAACAATTTAGTGGTTGCTTTTTTTTTTTTTTTTTTTTTTTTAGGCTTGGAGGCTGTTACTAGTTTGAAAAATCTGGAGCCATGTGATTGTCCTACTGGGGTTGCTTGTGAGATAATTAAGGGAAAAGGACTCCTACTACATGGCTAAGGGGATTACAGATGACTCACTCAGTTTCCTTGACTGGACGCTGAGTGGGATTGGAGGAGACCATGGGATCATTTAGACCATTTTCCCACCTCTATTGAGGGCTGCCGCTTAGCCACTCTTGGCAGATGGCTTTCTGTCTGATCCGAGCCCTTCAGAAAAAGGGATCTATCTCTCTGTAAGCTAGTCTAACAGCTTCCATCATCAGAAAGTTCCTTCTTGTACTTCACCTAAATCCTTCCTGCTTCAGTCCAAGTCCTTGTAGGCTTGATGTCATCTGTGAAGAGGGACACGTTTGTCCCCACCTTGCCCAGGTCATCCTCATCCTTGTAGGCTGGTGGTCCTGCTCCTCTACTCTTCAGTGTGGGACTATGTCCGAGGCCTGGATAGGGTGCTGTTTCCTCCAGGTCCTCCCTGAGGTCTGCATTCCCCTTAATCAGACGCTGAACTTTGTAGGGATGTTGGAGGGGCAGGAGGAGGAAGGTCTCTTTGTATGCTGTGTGAGAGAGGGAGGCTGGGGATTTCACCAGGGAGTGGGAGCATGGACTCTGTGGGTACTTTTGGAATGTTCTGCATGTATTCATATGGTGTAGTTATTTCTCAGAGGGTCATGCAGCTAGGTCACATGATGGGTCCCCTGGCTCTGCTCACCGTCTTTCTACAGGTCACTCTTCTTCCATCACTCTGAGGGGCTGTGGGGTGACACAGGTCTGGAACAAGTGGGGGGGGCCTTAAAACAACAGGAATGTTCCAGTGGATTCTGGAAAAATCACTGGATTCTGATGAATGAAGAGTTTGTAGCCTCCAGAGGCCTCAGGGAGCTTGCTGTTGCATCTTGGAGGTTCTGATGACAAAACTTAAAGGTGGAGCTGTGACTTCCTTGGAGAACAGGTCATGAGAAGGGGGCAGGTGGCCACAGGCATCTGCCTGCTCTGGCCTGTGTTTCTCCACACCGACTAGTTCTTATCATGTCAGAGAAGCCAGGGAGGTGCAGAGCTCTTCCATTCCAACCCAACAAGTCCTGGAACCTGCTTTTTCTTCATTCCCTTCCCTGAAAAGCAGAAGCATCAGTGCCACATCTCAGGGCACTGTGAAGGTCAGGGAAAGTGTGTAACCTTTAATCTACAATGAAGTGATTTGTTCTGATGATGACCATCACTCCGCCAGGGGTGTCCTCAAGTAAACAGAATAGTTACATTTTCACTGGAAAGAACATGGGGCTTGAAATTAGGAGGTTCTCATTCTAATTCTGTGACCTTGAAACAAATCATGGAGGTCAGAGCTGGAAGGAATCATTGTTATCATGCTGTCAACACCCAGGTTTGATGAGAAAGGAAATGGAGGCCCAGAGAGGTCAGGGGACTTGCCTGAGAGCAGGCTGTGAGAGTAGAAGCGAGTGCAGGGCTGTCAGGGGAGGGTAGCGATGGGGAGGTGAGGGGTGAGACCCTTCAGAACCGAGGTGGTCAGTCTTCCTTAGCCAAGCAGGGGGGCTAGGACAGGGCTGTGGGCGAGGGTGCCCCCCACAGCTCTCTCTGATGGATGCGGGGGGGTCTCAGCAGTGGGCAGGGGCTAGTGGCATAGGTGCAGGGGTGCTGGGTAATGGGAAGAAGGAGTCCTGGGAATAGGATGGGAGGGGAGGCAGGAGTACTGTGGGTTAGCAGGCCTTCAGAAGACCTCCGAAGTTTCTTCTTGTGCTTCTTGAAACCCAGCTGGTCTTGGTGGGTGCTGGCCCAGGAGAGGGAGGCTGGAAACAAGCCTCCCAGAGGACAAAATCCCAGTGCACTCTGCTGGGAGGCAGGCACACAACCCTAGGGTTCCCAGACACTTCAGGGGACAAGTGGTGGCTTCCAAGGGCCAGAGGCTGGCTCAAAGGGGCCCAACAAGCCCACCCAGACCTGTCTGGGAACAAGTAGAACCCTGTGTTGTGTTTCTGCCATCCCTGACTACACCCCCCCACACTCCCTGCCTGTGTCCTGGCTGTAGGGGCCCTGAAAGGCAGCAGGGGGGTCAGGGGTGGCAGAGTGGCTGGGAGGCCAGGGTGCCAGGGCACAGCTCCAAGGGCAGCAGGCCACGGCACTCCACGCCACCTCTCCAGTGACTGGATGATGAAGAGAGCAAAGGCGTGGAGGAGGGGCTTTGAGAGGGCGGAGGAGCAGCCAGGCTGCTGAGTATTTTCCTGCCCATGGGAGCTGCTGTGACCAGGAGGAGGAGGAGGATGTGGCCCAAGCCCAGTGTTTCCTGCCTGATAAGCCAGCCCCTCCCTGGGAGCCCTGGCTGGGCCTACCTTCTCGCCCAGAGCCCTGCCCAGGGAGGGACTGGCTGAGGAGGAAAATCACTTCTCCAGATTAGCTCGCCCAGGCTGAGCCTTCCTCCCCCGCCCCTGTCCCCACCGCAGCCACAGGAAATGAGGCTGGGGCCCAGCAGCCCAGAGGTTCCCACCTTCAGAGCACTCAGGCTCCAGGCCCAGGGACTCTGGTCTGTCTCGGGGCCCCACCGTCCAAATCCCCCAAGAGCGGAAGCCTTCTTGCTCCAAAGTCAACCATTTCCAAGGGGGGCAGTGACTGCAAAGCTTTCATGTGTTTGTCAGATCTCATGCCTGGAGTTGGGGCCTAGGAAACTCGTCCCTTTACTCACGGTCAGTCCATACAGCAGCCCCCTCCCACCTGGCCAACTGTCCAAGGGCACCGAGTGTGGAGGGCTTGGGAGGCAAGATGCCAAGAGGGCCCCAGAGACTCAGCCCCTGCCCTGCTCTGCCCTGACAGGCTGTGTGGCTGCGGTGAATCTCTGACCCTTTCTAAGCATGCTCCCCGCCTGTAACTAGGAGGGGCGAGCCATGTGGGAGCTAAAGGCCTGCCTCCCTCCCAGCATTCATTATCGAGGCCTGGACTCTGGGCAGTCCTGGAGCAGCAGGAACAGTGGCCATCGCTGAAGAGGGTTGGGCTCCCTGAGGGCAGTCCATCCCCACTGAGGGAAGGAGGGGACTGGAGGGAGAGCACCTACTCTTCAGGGTCATCTTGGGCTGGCCTGGCTTCATGTTCTCCTCTCTTCTGCCCATAGAGAACATCCTCTTCTTGTTTCCCACCCACCATCCTGTCCCCCGAGGCCAGTCTCCACCCTAGGAGCCTGGGTACCTTGGCTCCAGGTTGGAGACAAGGGTTGTGCGTAGGCTCCCAAGGCAAGGGAGAGATGCTTTTCAGAGAACACTGTTTCGAAATAAGGACAGAGTCCCAGAAAGTGTAGGGGCACTGCTCACAGACACATTCACAGACACAGGCCACCCCAGGACTTCAGACCACCGGTACCAGGTGGACCCCCTACTATACTGATAGGCACTCCCATGGGCCCAGGCCCCAGGTGGGCCACCGCCCTCCCCGCAGCCCAGACCTTCTTCCCAACCCACTGGTAAAGGCACCCCTCCTCTCCCCCGCCCTCACTGGGAAGCTGATTCTTGGTAACCAAAGTTTCCAAAGGGAGTATTTAATGCCCAGTACAGATGAACACGCACTCGCCTAGGAGAAAACATCTATATTGGTGTGGACAGATACCTGAGTAGGCACACTCATGTGGGTGACCAGGCAGCCCCTCTACTTTCACGTTTGGGGATGCACTGCCATTTATAAAGCACTTTCACATCTGGTATTTCATGTGATCATCACAGCAATCCCGACAGAGGTGCGGTGATACCCCATCACAGGTCCCGGAGCTGATGCTCGGGTAAGGCAAAGGGGCTGAGTAAGGTCACATCGCGGGTACGTGGACAGGGACACTGCCCGAGGATGCTCCCCGGGGCCTGCTCCCTGGGGTGAGCATCTACACAACCACGGCCGCCGAGCCTGAACAGCCCAGGGATAGCACAGGAAGTTGTGGAATTCCCTGGGCAGCAAGACTGCCTGCATCCTGGCTGAGCTCCCACCTGAGCTGTCAGGTCTCTGTGGTCCTCCCTGATAGGTGGTCTCCTGGTCATGGGATACCCGGAGATGAGAGAGGTGGGGGAAGGGAGAAGATTGGGGTTTATGCCTTTTTATTTTATGCTCTGCAGGGCTGGCCTGCTGTGTTGCTGTGTGACCTAGGGTAAGTCACTTTCCCTCTCTAGACTTCCATAAATTAGGAGCTTATACTCAACAGTTTCCAAGCATCAGGATGCTCTGTGTCTCTGGGCCTGTGAAAGAGAAGCAAAGGAAAGAGGGGAGTTCCCCTCCTTTCTGTTCCTGGCCTCAGCACGGGGAGTGGTCTTTAGGGAGGTGGTCGTGGTGGGCTGTCCCTGGGCAGGCATCACACTGAACAGAGACGGAGCTGTGGTTCTGATATCCAGGCCCTGAGCACCTCCTACCACATCATCCCGTCCTGTCTCAGCTCCCCTGGGGGGCCCCCCAGCCTCTGTCACCAGGCTACATCATGAGGCCCCCAGACACCTGATCTGGCCCTATTCCCATATGTCACCTGGCCCCACCTCCTTGGGACTCTGCCCCATCATAGTCATATCACCTGATCTTTCTACCTCTCCACACAGGCTATTGGGTTGGACAGGATGAGGTAAGGGGCCTCTGTCATCTGAGCCCGGCCTGGCAGGTCCTCACGTAACCCTGACACAGTAGCTGCTCTCCCCCTCAGGCATGATCTGATGCAAAGGCTGCAGCTGGTCTCCATACGGATGCTGGGATTCCTCCATAGTTCACGGAGACTTCTGGGCCCTGTGCTGTCAACCCCACTCCAGGCTCTCACCACTGTCACTCACTGGCTATCACCCTGAGCCTCTCCCCCTCCAATCCTGCTAGAGGTTCTGTAAGTCTGGAAATGTCACCCTTTTCCTTAAGGTTTTGCCTACAAAATGAAGCCCAAACTTTTCAGAGAACAAACTTTTCAAGCTCCACTCTCCTGGCCAGCCTCTTCTCCTCTGACTCACTCCCCATAGCACAGCCTGTGTTCTGGGCACAGCAAATTTCCAAATAGGACCTGTTTCCTCATACCCCAGTGCCTTTGCACAGGCTGTTCTCTCAGGCTGGAAAGTCCTTCTTCTCATCTTCACTCTGTAGATCTGTCCTTTATGTCTCAGGACCCAGTTCAAGTGTTCCCCCTCCCAGAAAGCCTTTTCCACACGCCCTCCACCCATCTGACCTACCCTGTGCCCAGTCCTCACCTCAAGAGAGTTTGCAGCCCCATCTTCTGCATATTCCCACAGCCCTCTCACACAGCCTCTATGGTATGATGAGGCACTTGCTCTGTTTTTGAGCCTCTAATCCTCCCACTAGTCTGGGAACGTGTTTATCTGGGAAGGCGTCTTATTTATCTCTGACTCCATGGGACCTACTTTGTGTCAGGCACATAGTAGGTGTCCCATCAACCTCTGTTGGATGATAGGACAGCTCTGTATGGTTCAAACACTTACAGGTCTGTCCTCTGCCCAGTGTTTGATCTTAGACAAGTTGCTTCGTTTCTCTGTGACTCAGTTTTTCTGTCAGTTGGTACTGGTTTATGTCGAGTTTTCAGATTAGGGTAATAAATAGAAGCAATGGGAATAGCTCAGGAGATGATCAATGGTGAGATAGGAATTTCTATGACAATCACCTTTTGATGATCCCTGGAAAAATTTAATTCTACACTGGCTCTCTGCCACCTCCTAGCCCGCGTTCATACCCCACCCTTGGCCATCAGTCAGGAATGAAAACTATTTGTAATAGTGTCCCTACCAGAGCAGATTAGGAAGAAAATTGGTGCTGCATTGCATTTGGGAAGATTATATATATATATATATATATATATATATATATATATATATATGTATATATATATATTTATATATATGTGTGTGTGTGTGTGTGTGTGTGTGTGTGTGTGTGCATGCATAGCATTTATCACAGTAAGGAACTGGCTGTTAATTCCACAGTAATAAGGATGCTAAGTTCACTTTGGAAGTAAATTCAGCCCTTTGGTAAGTTACCTTTCTAGGCCTAATTTAAAAACCTTTTATTATTTCCTCTTTTAAACATGCTGTGTAGGTACATACAGAAAACTTGGAAATACACAGATACAACGAGAGAGAGAGAGAGATTCCCCCCTATAATCTCCATGCAAAAGACACCTGCTGTTAACATTGTGTGGTATTCCTTCCAGACTTTTTTTCCTCTAGATGTATATGCGTGTTCACATGAGTATTTTCATACTTTATTTTAGAATGTTGGGATTACGTTGTTTGGTAACTCACTTTTTAAGAAAGTGAAAATGTAGCCTGAATATGTTTCTGCATTAATGCATGTCTCTTACTGGATGATGATCTTTCTGTTGTGGGCTCTTCTAGAAGTTGCTTTTCCATTGCCTATGTTACTGGGCCCAGTGAACACCCGGTGGTCTGCTGAAGAAGTCTGAGTTGCCCTAAATGAGGACCTACCTCTTCCACCAGAATGAGCAAAGTACACAATCCCCACCTTTCGAGGTCTCCAGCCACCCCTAGAACTCCCTCCCATGCATGTTCCCAAGCAGTGTGTGGAGCTTTCTTTCCAGTGGTGTGTATTATGAGAATAAATAGGCATGGTTTTCACTTTCTAAGTATGGGTTTTATGTTCCCCTCTGAATGTCAGTTTTCCAACAACACATTTCCTCCTCTCCCACATCATACAGCCCTCTCCCCACACAACCAGCTGCCAGTCAGCTCTGGTGGGAAAGGCTGCTCTAGCACAGGGAGTGGAGGCTCAGATCTGGGAGGCCAGGGACACAGGGATGCCCACTTTCATTGCCATGCTGGGTGCCTGGGAGGGAAGTGACTTGTCTGGGGTTTGTTTAGTGAGTCAGCAGCTTGGCCCGGCTGCCCTGAGAGTGCTGGGAATCGGCCCCAGGCCCAGGGCTGCCAGGCCTCAGCCTCTGACATGCACAGTCTTGCTCAGGGCGGAAACCTCTCTTCCTGGGAAGGAGGGGCAAAGGCC
The DNA here is from genome assembly GCF_024610735.1 of Ursus americanus. Lineage (NCBI taxonomy): Eukaryota > Metazoa > Chordata > Mammalia > Carnivora > Ursidae > Ursus > Ursus americanus. Next base: position 62,574,959 of record NC_142139.1, read on the forward strand.
CTGGGGTGCGCGCCTGAGGCTGGAGATGCCTCCCTCCGCTAGAATCTGCACAGGGTGCTTCTGGGTGGTATTTTCCTGTGTGCGTCTTCTCTGTCCAGCCAGACTGTGACTGGGCAGGACATGGTCTTCCTGTCTCCTGTACCTTTCCAGGTTGAACCCCTTCCAGCACATTGCTGCAGGGGAAAGAAAGTGTGCATAGAGGGCAGAGACTTGGACCTGGCTCTCAGCTCCTCCACTTGGTAGCTGTGAGAGCCAGAGTGAGTCACCTCATTTCCTTGAGTCTCAGCCTCAGTTTCCTCAGCTGGAAGAATGGGGATACTGAGACCCCCCCCACCCCTGCGCTGGGTGGATAAGTGGATTGAAATCTCATGCTGTCATCTAGTGACTCAAAGCAGGCGCTTAATAAATGAGCACAGCTCCTTTATGCTTCATCTTGCCATGGCCCATCCAGGAATCACAGTGGCTCCCTACCCTGAGCACATGGCCTCACATTTAGGGCCCTTTTCCATCCTCCTCTCCCCAACCCTTGTCTGCACCAAGACAGGCTTTGTGGAGGGAGCATGGCGCCTCAGTGAACACACAATTTATAGAACAACAGAGCTTGCTATGCAAATGCAGCTTCAGGCCAGGCTCCCCCAGTCCCCTTCTTGAACTTCGAGAACAGGAGACTCCCAGCACTCCTACACAGATATCCTGAGCCCCTGGGATTCCAGAAGCCAGACTTAGGTCTGACACTGCTGCCAACTCTAACCGTCCACCCTTCTTCCCAGCAACGAGCCTTTGCTCAGGTTGGTGCTCCACCCACTCAGATGCCCCGGCCTGCCCTCCCTCCCTCTGAAGCCTCTTCTCCCTGTGGGGGCCTGAGTCCTGCCTCTCCTGTGACCTGTCCGCCCCTGCGTGCCTCTGGGCCTGCCACCCTCTGTCACATACTGCCCTATGGTGTTTTGGCTTCTCCTCCAGATGGAAACTTTTAGAAGAGACAGATCAAATCAGTGTGATGGCTGATTTAGGGGAAAGGGTGGAGAGTTAGGGTTAGGTCAGGGTTTGAATCTCAGAAGGTTACATACCAGCTCAGGCGGGAAGCACAGGTAAGTTCCCTGACTCCTCAGAACCTGTTTCCCTGTCTGTGAAATGAGGATAACGAGATGGAGTGCCTGGCCCTCGGGAGGTGCTGAGTATCAGGGTGAAGACGGCTTTTATTGTATTATGTCTGCATTCTCCTCTGTGCCTCGCACACCCCAGGGGGTTCCTCAAATGCTCCCCAAAGGAGGAAGCAACACACTGTGGATGGGGGGTAGCTGGTGTGAGTGGCGGGGCCGTGGGGCCGTGACGGGGACACAAACTGCACAGAGAGGCCTTATTGGGGCCAGTCGGAGCTCCACCCAGGGTTGACACCCTCAGTCCTCTCACGGGCTCCCTTCCACACTCAGTTTTAGAGAGTTTTCCATAGCTGCTCACACAGATCGGAGGGTGGCATGTCCAGGGATAGAAACTGGAAAGGGACTTAGAGGCAGAGCTTCCTACCGGGAAGGCAGCCCTTCCTGCACAAGCGCACACACACGCGCACACACATACACACACACACACACACACACACACACACACACACACACACACACCTGCCAGCATCACAGTGTGGTGGGAAGAGTGAGGCTGGAAATTTTGGAAATTTGAGCCATGGGTTGGTGTTTTCCTTGCCAGTGGCCATGACAGTAACCTTGGGCAAATCCCTTCCTTTCCCTGGGACTCACTTTCCTCCCCTGTACTGTGGGGTGGCTGAATTGGATCCCTGCAGCTCTAATATTCTGTGACTCTGAGGTCAAACTTTCGGTCTCAAATAAATTAGTGTCAAGGTGATAGTTTACTCTAAAATTTCAGATAGGGTGACAGTGGCTGTGTGGGTGCAGGGAAGATTACTGTTGAGTAATGGTCGACAGCATTAATTAGTTAATTTGTTTATGTAATTATCCATTTATTTAACCCTTCATTTACCTAGTGTTCTGTGCCAATGTGGCAGATCAAATATGATTAAAAATATGTCACTTCCTATGCTGAGAGGCATGTCTATTTTCCTACTCCCTTGATTCTGGGCTGGGCCTAACACTGCTTTGGCCAATAGAATACAATGGAAGTGAGTCTCTGTGTGCTCCTTCCACTTCCTCCTGCTTGGAGCCCAGCAGCCATGTTGCGAGAAAATCCAAGAAGCCACATGGAGAGGCCCACTTGGAGGAGAATAGGGGCTCAAAGTCAACAGCATCAGCTGAGCTCCCAGTCAACAACCAGCATTGACTTGCCAGCCATGGAGCTCAAGCATCTTGGAAGTGGATCCTACAGCCCTGGTTGAGTTGTCCTTGTTGATCCTTGTGGAGCAGAGCCAAGCTGTCCACATGGACCCTACCCAAATTGCAAAATCATGATTGTTGTTTTAAGCCCCTGAGTTTGGGGATCGTTTGTTATGCAGCAGTAGATAATGGACACAGACAGAGCTAGTGCTGGTATATGGGGATCCAAAGATGAAGACAGATGTCTTAGCCTATGCTCTTCCCCAAACAGAACCTAAGACAAAGGTTCGCTGGCAGTGTACAGTGTTTTTGGGGAGTGATCTCAGTGAGCAGGAATGAAGACAAAACGGAGGAAGACAGAGAAGGAGGAAAACCAATATCGGAGGTGCTTCTGAGGTGTCCACCACTGTGGGTGACTGGTGTTTGATCCCACTGGGACATTCTGAGAAGCCCTACCAATTGTGTCTCAATCCTGCCTGCCTGAGGGATGGGAGTGAGAGGCATTTAGCCATGGGCTCCCCACTTCGAATTGGCTGGGTTGTTTCCCAGGATGTTAAGCCCCCTGTACTTTAAGGATGTGCATGCCCGAATGCTGTGCAGGTTCCTGATGGTGCCCCATGCCATGACTTCAGAGGGGTCCCCAGGCAGGAAGCAGGAGGCATTTGGCGTATGCTGGAGCTGAGGTGTTGTCAGCATAAAGTAGACAAAATCTGCATGGGAGAGTTTTTTGTAGCCTTGGCACAACTCAGAGCTGGGATCGTGAGAAGAGTAGGTGGCTCACAAGAGGTGTCTAGGATGACATGGACCTTTGAGGAGCTGGCCGTCTAGTGCCACCTCTCAGCCTGTGGTAGTGGCCATTCCATGAAGCTGTCAGCCTATCTCAGCTGCCCCTGAAGGCTGGAGTTTATCCTGGGGTTTGGGTCACAACCACCAGCTGTCTCCTGGTTCAGATTTTGAAAACGAGTGTCCTCCAGACACCTAAGATGTCCAACTGGTATTGTTCTTGAGACAGAAGCCACTGACTCAAGTTAGTGCTTCTTGTCAAGAGCCTTGAGCAGCACCACCCCACTTTCACCAAAAACTCTATCTTTTTGCTAGAAAAGTTCCAAGCCTTTGTCCACCTGCCTGGCCTAAATCGTTCACAAATGCATTAGGGACATTTGGGATTCAGAACCCAGATGCCAAGGCTGGTTTGCTCGAGAGGCTCTGGGCAATTTTGAACTGTGCCACTTCCTCTGCTGTGAGGTCATGGAGGTGGCATTTCCAGATTCTGCTGGATGTCCGGAACCCACAGGAAGGGCAACATCCCAAGAAACTCTTCTGGGATGATGGGGGGAGGTGGATAACATAGTCTTACTGTATCAGGTTCAGAAAATGATTTCCCTGTTCTCACTCTGGCCCAGGTGCCTGGGAACCTTGGCTGAGAGCCATGCTGCTATGTTCTTAGAATGTTGGAGAATGTAGGAGCCTCAAAAGGCATACGAGTATCACCTCACACCTCATTTCACACTTGTGGGAACTGGGAATGGTCTCTGTTTTCTCAACCCTTTGAGTAGGTAAAAATAACTACAGAAAATGTTAGAAAGCCCTTTCAGTTCTTTAGAGGATGTTTTACAAGTACCACTGTGAGGTGTTATAATAAGGCATTAAGAATTGATAGAAGTTTGGACTTAATGCATGTTATGGTCAACACCCTATTAAATGAGTAGAGGGTGATGACACTGCTGTTGGGGGAGACGTTTCCTGAAGAGGCAACAATGATGACTGGTGAATTCTGTGTAGTGTTGCTCAAATCCTCCATTCGCCTTTGACTTTGTGTGTGCAAGTTCCCAGGGCAGAGGTTCAATCCCCTGGGTCCTGAATGAAGAGTAGATGCAGTGGCCTCATTCTGTGTCCAAGTCCAGACCAAAAAGAGTGGCTTATACCCAGATGCCATTGCACAGGTGCACAGAGTGGTAAACGTGTACAGAGACTGTGCCCTTTGAAGCGGTGGATGAGCCAAGAGCTCTCATCTAGAGGAAAGAAGTTCTGGTTGCTTCTGCTAAGGCTTCACTACCTATTAGTTGCGTGATCTTGAGCCATCATTTTACCTCTCTGTCTTCGTGTCCTCCTCTGTCATGGGGGAAGCATTCCCTGCCCTGCCTGTCTTACTGACCTCAGTCAGATAATGGATGTGTGCACATTGGCTCAAACCATTGACAGGGGAGAGATGCCTCTAGGGTGACAAGATAAAGGAAGAACTTTTCTTTCTTTCTTTCTTTTTTTTTAAAAAAGATTTTATTTATTTATTTGACAGAGAGAGACAGCCAGCGAGAGAGGGAACACAAGCAGGGGGAGTGAGAGAGGAAGATGCAGGCTCCTAGCAGAGAAGCCTGATGTGGGGCTCGATCCCAGAACGCTGGGATCACACCCTGAGCCGAAGGCAGACGCTTAATGACTGCTCCACCCAGGCGCCCCGAGGAAGAACTTTTCAATCAATATCTCCCCCTTCTCTTTTGCTTCCCTTTGCATATATTCTTCCCTCTCCCAGGCTGGAATCATAGCTACCGGCTGCTCTGATCAGAACACTTCCTCCTCTCTAGGAAAATCCATGAATTAATCAACGAGGCTGGGGGGCATGGTGGGTGGGGTGAGAATAGAATATTTTGATTAGTCCAGCTTGAGTCATATGCCCATGCATGGCCCTACCACTGTGGCCAAGCACAATGGAGTACCATGCACCCATCCTTCAGCCTGGAAGGGAGGCACTGTGGCTAGGAACCCCTCTCAGAAACACTTGATTGGGGCAGAAGAAGCAAAATAGTTCTTCAAAGGAGCTCTTGACCTAGATAGTCAGAACTGTAAATGCCCACTGAGGTGCAGGGCTACTTTGCAAGCTCACCTGTAAGCCGGGTAACTGAAAGGTGGCATCGGTGTCTCTGTTGTTAATCCTGTACCTCAGTTTCTTTTTTTTAAAAGATTTTATTTATTTATTGGACAGAGAGAGACACAGTGAGAGAGGGAACAGCAGCAGGGAGAGTGGGAGAGGGAGAAGCAGTCTTCCCGCTGAGCAGGGAGCCTGAGGTGGGGCTCGATCCTAGGACCCTGGGATCATGACCTGAGCCCAAGGCAGACGCTTAACAACTGAGCCACCCAGGCACCCCAAGTACCTCAGTTTCTATGGGAAGGAAGAGGGACTGGGACCCTGCTCCACTTTGAGTACCCTAGCCAAGAAGGATGAGGATTTAATTTCTTTCCTGTCACTGAAAATGCTGATGTCTTTTAGATAAAACAGTTCTCCCCTTTGAAACAGAGAACACAGGATGAGTGCTTTTTCCCATCTTCTCATCGTGGTTCTTCTTTCCTAATCCATCCATGCAACCACCCTGAACTGGTGGCCTTTGGCAACACTCCAGTCTCTGAGCCTGCAACATGCCCAGATGTGTGAGGTGGAGAAGACACAACAGAGGTACAATGGCTCCTGGCTCTCATAGGAGTTGCAGACTAGCTGGTGGCACAGCTGGCCAGCAAGCAACAACAGTGCAAAGGGATGAGTGCTTGAGAGCTGCTGGGCTAGAGGAGCTTGGGATGCCCGGTCTGGGGAGATGCAAGTCCCCGCTTTTGTGGACTTCTCCTCCTCACCCCCTGTCTTTGCCAGACTGCCAAGCCTTGAAAGGAAGTAAAATATGGACGTGAAGAGTATGAACGCTGTCTATAATGCCTGGTATTATTTAACCCCTGCTCATCAGTTTTCTCATTTATGCAATGGGCATCATAGGATTGTCATGAAAATAAATTATGTGACTACGTAAGAAGTGCTTACCAGAGTGCCTGGCACACAGTGTGTGTTCAACGCATGTAACTGGTTACCATGTGTCACACCCAATATTTTTACTTGTTTATTCATTTTCTCTCACTCTTTCTCTGTCTCCCCACTAGATTAGAACATTCCTGAGCAGGGACTTTTTTACTGTTTGGTGAAGTATTCTTAGGGCTCAGAAGAGTCGCTAGCACACAATAGGCACTTACTAAATATTTGTGTATTGCATACGTGATAGCTAATATTATACTTGGCTTGAATTATTTTAATAACCTCCTTCCTGGTCTCTTTCCAGCCTCTATGTCCCTCCAATAATTTTGCTCCCCTGCCTAAGCCTTTTTTTTTTAAATATGAGGTATTTTCTTTTTTTAAAAAAGATTTATTTTACTTATTTATTTGAGAGAAAGAGAGTACGTGAATGTGCATGGGAGCGGGAGGAGGGGCAGTGGGAGAGAATCTCAAGCAGACTTCCATGCTGAGTACAGAGCATGACACGGGGCTGGATCTCACAACCCTGAGATCAGGATCTGAGCTGAAATTGAGAGTCAGATGCTTGCCAACTGAACCACCCAGGCACCACTCCCCTGCCTAAACCTTTTCTTTTTTCTTTTTTTAATTTTTATTTAAATTCAATTAGCTAGCATATAGTATATCATTAGTTTTTGGTGTAGTGTTCAAGGATTCATTAGTTGCCTATAATATCCAGTGCTCATCACATCACGTGCACTCCTTAATGTCTAAAACTTTTAAAGGCTCCTTTCCTCACAAGTCGAGTCCACAGTCTCTCCCTCTTTGTATAACCTCCCCACCCCCATACCCTACGTGGATGGCTTTGTCACTTGCCCTTGTGCTATCCGTGTAGCCACCTGGCACAGCCCACTTGCTGTCCTGGCTCCTGCTTTTCCTCTTCCAACCACAGCCTGTAATATGCTTTTATTTTCTTGCTGTATAATGTGCTTTCTCCTATTTCCCCTTCACTTAGAATCTTAATTATCTTTCAAAGCCCATTTCACATTGTCCTTCATTTGAGAACCTCTCCTTGATCCCTCCTTTAATACTCAATTTCTCCCCCTTTCTGTGTCCTTTTTAGCATTTTTCTCCTTCTTCCTAGTGGTAGCATTAGCGGTGTATGCATCTGCCTCCTGTTTGGACCGCAAGCTCATTTAGGGCACTAATTGCCTTTTTCGCATCTTTATATTCACCACCTATCCCAATGTCTGGCATATAATGGCCACTTAATATGTGCCTGTTGAACAGCCTCAGTAACAAAGTTCCTGTCACCCCAAAGTTACTTGAGTTCTGCACCTGCTTATGGTCTTCATATCTGGCATGCCAGCTGGTGAATATCTTGTTTATTTAATCGCTTCTCCATGCTCTGCATTTGAAACTGAGCTCAAGGATGGCAACCTTGTCTATCTTGTTTACTCTTGAGTCCCTAGTGCCTAAGAGCATCCGGAATGAACAACTAGTCAAGTGATATTTGGGGAATGAACAAATGAATTCCAACCGGCTCTGAAGCGCAGTATGTTTGTGGGAGAAGTCTGACTCTGTCCTGTGGAGTTGTTCTTCACTTTTTCCAATCCCTCCTCCACCCTCATTTCTACTTTCTGACCTTCTTGGTACAGGTCTGACCTCTGTATGCCCAACAACAAATTCGAGGTATATTTCTGCTCCATGTTTTTTTTTTATTTAGTAAGAACATTGATTTTACCAACATTTATATATTGGAAGTGATATTATCACCTCAAAAACAATTACTTGTGTCTGTCATGTTGAACTTTTAAAAAGCGAATTTCCAACGGTATTCACAATATTAAGACATGGTTCATCTTGAACAAAATGAATTTCTAAAAACTTTACTTTGATTGCCTGAATTAAATGAAAAAAAGTGAATTGTTGTTGGAATTACCAGATTTTTTTCCCTATTGATGCACATGATTCCATGAATGTAACACTGGCATCATTTCACCATGTGTGACATTCTTCTCTGGGTGGTCCTAATCAAATAAACAGTTACCACTTCACTCTTAGCATGTGTGCAAGAAAACTTGGAATTGACAAATGTACTAGGCAGGTTCCCCAGAAAAACACAACCAATCAACAGCAGATTATATATATTCATGGAAGAGATGTCTTATGAAGAGTTGGCTCACATGATTATGGAGGCTGGCTAGTCCCAAATCCTCACAGCTGATGTCACAGGCTGGCAAGCTGCCATAGAAACAGGAAATGCTCATGTTCCATTTCAAATGCTGTGAGGCAGGGAACATTCTCTCTTACTCAGGGCAGGGGTGGGGCGGGGAGGTCAGTGTTTTGTTTTATTCAGGCCTTCAACTGACTGGATAAGGCTCATCCACATTAGGGAGAACAATCTGCTTTATTTAGTCAGCCAATCCGAATATTAGTCTCATTCAAAAACACCCTGACAGACACACCCAGGATAATGTTTGACCAAGATTTTATTTTATTTTTTTTAAGATTTTATTTTTTTATTAGATTGAGAGAGAGAGAGAGAGAGAGAAGGAGCAGGGGGAGGGGCAGAGGGAGAAGCAGATTCCCCGTTGATCAGGGAGCAAGATGCAGGACTCGATCCCAGGATGCTGGGATCGTGACCTGAGCCGAAGGCAGATTCTTAACCCACCAAGCCACCCGGGTGTCCCTGACCAGGAGTTTAGACAGTGTTCTTAAAGTCACTGACGACCTTTGAGTTAGGTGCTGATGCTCCCTGAGCAGATTTGAGTCTGCTTTTTATGTAGTGATATCACCATGGTTCTCAGGGCAGATGGTAAATGTTGATAACCATTTTGGGCATGTTACAGTTTTGCCATTAACTTTATTGAAAAAGAGAAACATATTTACATTTTCATGACTCATGCACTTTCTTTTTTTGTGGAACTCATTGCTACTGAGGGTTTATTGAAAAATGAGAATGCAGTAGCAAACACTAAGATAAATAGTTGTAGATTGGTACTACATGGTAAGTAGGAAAGTAGCTGCAGCAAGGCTGCTCCCATTACTGTCTATGAGCCCTGGAGCAAGACTGCTGCCTTCTAGATCCTGCACGTGGTGCCTGTCCCTGCTACTTTCCCCACTGACCTGGAGCTTGGCGGCCTGTGGCTTCCTGCACCTTGAAGACCATGGCATAACTGGCAACAGCAGAAACATTGGGTCTGTATCTTCCATCTGTCTCAGGGGGGAATGACTCTCCTCCATTGCTTGTGTCCATGTGCATTTCAATGTCTAGGGGGAGCTGCATGTGGCAGCCCTGAGAGGGTTGCACTGGGTTGGGAAAAGACTGGGAAGGATAGGCAGGTCAGCCCTCATCATCTTCCAGATTTAACCTGGAGTTTAAGTGAAAACTCACTTGCTCACTGCACACGTCACTCACACACCAAGAGATGCAACTGTGGCAGAAGCTGGAAGTACAAGGGAGGTGTACTGATCCGATCTTGGCTTCTTTTAAAGCCATTCTTAATAGGACTCCATTAAGCAATGACAAACTAGGCAGAACACCAGGACAACAGGCAGCAACTGGCACCATCCATGACAAACAGAGCATTTGGTCACCTGACCTACAGAAGCTTTATCCTTAGGCTCTAAGGGATGATCCAGTCTCAGCCCAGTTTTAGGGTAGTTTCTCTGTTTGGGGTTTCCATGTCTGTGTTGTGTCAGCATCCAGGCCTTGCATGAGCATGGGGGCACAGGTGGGGACTCTCCCCTCCACAGTAGACTTGGGGTCCTCCAAGAGTTGCAGCAGAAGCCTGCTCAGTGCTCCTTCCTCGGGTGAGTGGGAGGGAGGGGTTTCCCAAGGGGACCACCCATTCTTACCTTGATGTCTTACCTTGATGTAGAAAGCCCAATTTTAGCTCCCAGTGTATATGGGGCCTGAGGCCTCCACTCCCATCCCCACGGAGACCTTAAATCCACTTGTTGCTGTGGCTTCTTTCCTCACTTTCTCATTTCTGGTCCCTTGTGACTTCCCTGTCCCAGCCTCCCTCTCAAATGCAACTCAGCTACCCATGAAATGGATATTTAATAAGTACTGATAGCAGAACATCTACATGTTTGAGTAGGAGCTGGGGGAGGCACAGTGCTTAGGGTGTTCCCCTCCCTCACAGACACCAAGCCCCCAGGCCTCTTCTGTTTGTCCTTGAGTAGATGACACCAAATGATTGTGGAAGTCAGATGGGTACAGGGGTGTTTGTCTTCCTTACTAATTGGGGAGAACTTTTTTCCCCCCTTTTGAGAGAGCGAGAGTGCACACACAAGCAGGACGGAGGAGCACAGGAAGGCGGGTGGATATTAAGCAGGCTTTATGCCCAGAGCAGAGCCCAATGCAGGGCTTGATCTCACAATCCTGAGATCGTGACCTGAGCCTAAATCAAGAGTCGGATGCTTAACTGACTGAGACACCCAGATGCCACTGGGAGAGCTTCTTGAGGGTAGAAACTTCTAGCACAGGGCTGAGCCCAGTGCAGGATTCCATAGGGAAGGCAGGGCAGGAGAAATTCCTACTTCTGTCACATGGTAGAGCCTACAACTCTGCTTTTGACCTTGGCAGGAAGGAGGAGTGTTTTGTGTCTGAGAAGTTTGGTAAGATTCTCAATACCTCTTTGGACAGAGAAAGGAAGTTCCAGGATTTTCTTAACATTTTCATTCATTCGTTCATTCATTCTTCCTTCACTCCCCAAACATTTTTTAACATCTACACCTCGTGTGTGGTTGAAACGCTAGCCCTGACTCCAACTGGTTAGGGAGAAGAGCTGCCCCTGAAGGAGGGGGAGGGCCCTGCAGGCTGACTGTGTGGACACAGGGCTGCAAGAGCCACTTTCTACTCCTTCACAGCCACTACAGGGAGCACCCGCCCCCTTGCTGGAGGCCTGGCTGGTGCTAGAGGAGTATTCTAGCCAGGCTGTGGGTCCACCCATGGGGATGGTGACCAGGGGCTCCCTTGGCAGGAGTGCTCCTGGGGAAGGTCCGGGTCCAGGGGAGGACAAGACCAATAGACCACTGTCCATAGCTCAGGGTCCGAGTGTCCTGAGACTGAAAGTGTTCAAAGCCTCAGGGGTCCTGCACATCTATCTGGACACCGGCAGGACAAGGCTGGGACCCTGGGTATGGATGGGATGGTTGAGCCCCCATCCATGTGGGAGGAAGGCAAGGCAAGAGGGAGCTATTTATCCTTTTATACTTGATTGACCGAGTCCAGTGTCAATCATTACTTCCTGTGTCTCCTGGACATGAAAACAGTGCTTTCAGCCCAGCTTCTTGTCAGGCTGGCCAGGGCATCTGATTCTCTGCTGCCCCAGCATCAAGGGTCTCCAGCATATGGCCTGGACTGGAGCAGTGCCCACCTGTTGCATCCACTTCCTTCCAAACACCTACACATACTCATGCACATGCATGCACACATACTTACAAGCATAAGTACACCATGCATGCACACATGTGCATACACACATACACGTCTCATCCACACAGGCTGCAGGAGAGTTTTGCGATCCTGGTCAGGCCTGGGCAGAATAGGATGGCAGCTCTCATACTTCCCTCTGGGTCACCGTGGTTTCAGCCACACAGAAGATGTGGATGTTAAAAAAATGTGAAATATGGATACATTAATGGATGAGTGGATGAAGGGATGGATACTTTAAGAAAAACCTGGAATTTCCTTCCTCTGTCCAAAGAGGTATGGGAAAGCTTATGGAACTTCTCAGCTATAAAGCACACTCCCTGCAGCATCCAGGTAAGACAGGAGTGTGTGTGTGGGGGGTGCTCCTGGTGAGGCCCCTTCCCAGCTAGGGACCTCTTATCTCCTGGACTTCTGTCAGAGAGCTCCGGGTTGGTGACATGTCCCCTTGGGGCTCCCTCTCTCTACCTGAATCCAGCTTGGCCTCCAATAGCAGGCTGATTTTGCCTGGAAACACATGGAGCCAGGCATACTTTGGTTACAAGACCCCGAAGACAGCAGTGGCAAAGGAGAGATGGTGGACATGAGATGGGTATGGTGCACGATGGCCCATCCTGTCTTCAGCAAGGACACAGGGCAGATGACAGAGGTGGGCAGAGCAGGTCACTGGCTTGGGAAGAGGCAGTGAGTGGTAATGACCTTTCCACTCTGATCCTGGAGGCCACAGTCCCCTGTCAGTTACATGGCTGCTATAAGCCAACTATTACAGGGTTTGTGCCCCTGTCGCCATGAGGCATGAGGCTGTAGGGGAAAGAGCACAGAAATAAGAGTCCAGACACCTTAGTTCTAGTCCTGATTCTTTCACTGCCTCTTGTGTGACTTTGAAGTGGGTACTTGACCTTCCTGAACCTTGAACCCCTTGAGAAATGGGAATAGTCAACCTTGGCTCATCTTTCTCCTAGGGAAGATGGGACCCTCCCAGGTTAGAGTGGGAGAAAGACCTGACACCGGCTGGCAATGCCCCCACCTGACAGAGAGAGAGAGCTGGGACCCAGAGACTAAAGGGATGTGGGCAAATTCACACATCAGACCAGAGGCAGAGCTGGGTTCAAAGTCAGGTATCTGGCTTCTAGGGCAGCACTGGGTCCCCTGCTTCAGTCTAAGTGATGTAGGTTCTTACAAAAGGAAGAGTTTTGCAGAGGCTCTAGGCAGCTCTAGGTCTTCTAGCAGGGAGATGGACACGTGCATAACAGGCTGCAGGCAGGCAGTCCTGTTGTACAAACTGCAGAATCGAAACAGAATCCCAGGTCCTGTTCCCATGCTAGCCAGAGAACCACTGTATTAGCTGGAAGGCCTTCCTGGTATCTGGTGTCACCCTCACTCTTACCCACCTAAACCCACTCTTCATGGTTCTGTCTTTAACATCTAAACTCAGCCTGAGTCAACAAGTGGTGTTTGCCTGCCCATGGAGCACGAATTCTGTGCTCAACATAGAAAGACAGCTTTCTTCCCCCATGCAAGGAAACTCTGTTTGGGTTGGATTTTCATAGGGTAGAATATGGAGAGAGAAAGAAGAGAGGGGAAATCTGATGACTGTTGTTTTGTTTCTTTTAATCGCTAGAAATCTCTGATCTACTGGGTGCTGAGCATATCACATAATGTTTTCATAATTGTCAATTGCTTTTCCTCAGTCAAAGTCTTCAGTCAATGGACACCAGGGGCTCTCTACTTCTTCTTTGCTTTTGCTTTCTTTCCTTTGCTTGCTTTGTTGAACTTAAGAGATTCATCTTGGCCTTGCTGGCCAGTGATTGCAAGTGGGAAAGGGATAGGAGCATTGAGGTTCAATGTCTTCTTCTGAAGTTTCAGATCCAAAATATCAAAAGTTATTTGTATCTCATACTGAAGCAGCTCCTTCAGGCATTCGATCTGGATATGAATGGCCTCACTGATGAGATTTTCTAACTCCTGGAAGAAATGGAACATGGCTGGTGATCAGGGCTCTGGGGAAGGCTGAGGCCATCTGCACATAGAGTCCCTCCACAGGATCCTATTCTGAACACATCATCTCCTTTTTTTGTATTCTGGAACTTTCCATTTCCACCACCAGCTTTCTTGGCCACCCTTCTCCACCCTACTCTGTGCTCTGAAAGGCTGACTTATAAGGGCTTACCTCTGGCTTTAGGTTGAGTTCAGCCAACGGGAGGCCCTGGCAGGAGATCTGAGGCTGGAAAAAGAATGAAGTGTTTCTCCTCCTTCCCGATCTGCTGTGGGTTGGCCATGGCTCTAATCCTCTACCTACAGCTACACCTCCTACCCCATGGCCCTCTCCCATAGCTCTCTTTTTGGGTTCCAATGACTTTCTTTCCTTTTCCCTTCAGGCCTACTGTGCAATAATCCTGTTTGAGTGGGTCATTTATTATTAATATTGTTCTGGGCCTTTAGGCCAGTCCCGTATACCCCTACCTTCATCAATGGATGTTCCTTTTGGATATCATCCCCCTTCCTTACCCTCCTGCCCTTATCTCATTCTTACATCTCAAAGTTCTAGTAGCAGGCTTCATCAGAAGAAACAGGGCAAGTTGCTCAGAGAGTGGGCATGTCCCCAACCAGCCAGCCATGGGAAGAATGGAAATTCAGCCCCTATCTGCCATGTTAAAAGGAGACCCTCTCTGTCATCTCAGTCAGGACAACGACATCATGGAATCCTGGAGACATGGACCACGTATCTGTGTTTTTCCAAATTCCCTGACTGAGCAACCAAACATCTGAGGAAAGTTTGTGCTGTCTTGAGGGGCGTTGGGGGACGTACTTGGAGTACCTGATTGCCTAGAAAACATCTCTTTGAGATCTCACATTCTAATTTAAAAACTCATGCAAGATCTTACATTTGTCCCAGAATATTTTCTTGGTTGTTTTTCTATAAAAATAATGTTCTTCCCCTAAGTCCTTGGGGAGGATTGTGCTCCAAGAGGGATACATCATGTTTATCCTATGGTGGTCAGTGTCCCCAGCTCAGGCACAAGACTAGAGGCACGCAGTGGAGAGGACTCTAGTCCACAAGCTCCACCAGGCAGGGACCAGCAGCAAAGTAATGAGGGCTGGCAGGGGAGATGGGAGGGGCAGGGAATAACAGCTGTGTGAAGAAGCAGGAGTGGGAGGGAAGGCAGCCCCTTGCATTTGTGGCCTTGTCCACATATTCTAGAGTAAGGAACCCCAGAGTGGGTGGAGACAGGCTGTAGTTTAGTTCTGTTGGGTCCTTCCTTGCTGGACATTTTAATGCACTAAGATTGCATGGCAGCCTGATGTGCTATTTCTCTGGAAGACTTAACTTTAGAAGAGCCTCATTTGTTCTGTTGTGTTGATTTCTCTTTAGAGATTTTCTCCATGTTTTATATATATATTTAAAGGAATACTTCATAGGACCATTCACTCTTTGGCTGCCAATTTAGAAACCTTTTGGAACACATAGGCTCTGGGACTCTCCACCACCTCCCAGCCCCAATCCCACCAACACACGCACACAGTTGTGTATACACATATGCACAGACTTGTCTCTATGTTCAAAGAAGATGCAATAGTTATGATATAAGTGCCTATGTCTAGCTTAAAAAATGAATTTGGACTCTGCCAGGCCCTTAAGAAGTTGGTTGCCCTGGGGCCATGCTAGTTACCATTTAGTAAAGACCTGGTCATTGAGACTCTGGCTCCTGGAGCCTCAGTGGTCTTAAGACTGGTCAACAGGGCAGCCCAATTTCTTAGATCCATGCCAGATTCTTCTAGGTTCTCTCTGACCCACCAGCCCCACCCCTTGGCCTACCTCATCATATCCCCACCTTGGGCTGTCCCCAGTGGTCCTTCCCTCATCATCTTCCCCCACCCCCAGGCCTTGATGGATGAAGGGCACTGAGAAAATCTGTGGTGATTCAGAGCCTGGGGTCTTCTTTAGTGGAATTTGTCACCGATGAATGTTGCAGTGGAAAGAACTTGGACTTCAGGGTCAGCCAGGCCTCAGTCCAAATGTAAACTCTACCACTTGCTAGCTTGGTGACCTTGGGCATGTTAATTAAATTCTCTGAGCCTCACTCAGAGAATACTGAAATGGGGACAGGAATAATACCTCACAGAGATGTTTTATGAAACATGCACACAAGTCCTGTGGCCCATGCTCAGTGACTGTCCCCTTCTGCCCCATCCCATGTATGCAGACAATGGTGTCCTGGCTGTGAGTGTGACTCCAGCTGCCATGTTTTCTTGGTAGGAACAGGCATCTGTATGTGGCAAGGGAGCATCCTCCTACCTCACAGGCACAGCCTTACCTCTCTCTTCAGAACCCGGCTGGGCTGCTCAGACCTCTCTGAGAACGTTCTCTGTAGCTTGTGCTCCTGCTCCAGGTGCAGCGCCTCCTTCAGGAGCAGCACATTGGTGCGTTTTTGCACCTCAGCCATATTGAGCTCTGCCACCTGCTGCTCAAGCTGCCAGATGCCCCTGTCCATGCCCTTGGCCAGAGGGAGGGGTTGGGGAGGCGCACACACTTCCAAGTGTGTAACGGTCAGGTTGACTTCCTGGTCCTGGCCCAAGACATACTGATAGAGTTTGTAGTGGCGGATGAAAGTGTTGTGAAAGTAGTCGCAGAGGGCCAGCAGGTGGGTGGTGTTGAACTGCCCCTGGTAATCTCTGAGTTTGTTTCCCAGGATTGTTACAGCCTCAGTGATGGAGCAGCCTGCGGGCACAGAGGGGCCGAGTGTTGAGTGTGAACAGAGGTAGAACTGCATTAATAGCTGATAAATAGAGGCTCTGAACCCAGGCCCTATGAACCCAGAGTCCACGTCATACCAGCTATCCTATATTAGCATTTATTAGCTCTTAAAAGCTATGGAGTATATCACATTTCCCCTTTTGCCTTGGCTTCTGGGAAGCTCAGTGCCAATTTTATGTCGTAACTTACATTTACCTCATTTTTATAGGATTATCCCACTCCTTACCTATATTTGGACTTTTAACTCTCATTTAAAAGGTTTACTTCAGCTGTGCTTTATATTGTTTCCACTTCAAACCCTTTGGAAAGGAGATGAGGGTAAAAAAAAAAAAAGGATTCTGGTAAGAGTGGAGCATGATATGACTAGAGAGAGAGATGTCCAGGCAACTGTTATCCTTGAGATGGTGTCACAGAGTTAGGTAAATATTATGTCTAACATGCAAAAATCTGCTCCAGAGTTACACCATGGGCAATGCTTTTCTGAGCAAACCGTCTTCTCCCATCCGCTCCCATTCATTCCTTTTGCTCACAACTCCATCAAAAGGGGTAGTGACTCTTCCCAGCATATGATTGGGTCTTAACACAGGGGGTGGTTCAGTAAAGGGTCATGGCTAAATGTTGTGTATGCCCTGGTGAACAGACATCAGGTAGAGTGAGAGGCAAGACAAGGGACGGAGAAAGAACATGCCCCAGTGTAAGGGTAACTGGATCCTCATACAGATGCCATCCCTGAAGTGCACTGTAAACTCAGTCAACTGTCTCTTGCCCTCTGACTCAGTGTCTACATCTGCAGAATGAGAGCTTGGACCAGCTGACCACCAAGTCACATACTTTTGAGGATTCCACAGTTTCATCTACTGAAGATAGAGACCAAACGTTGGATGCAGGGAGCCTGGCTTTCCTCCTGGAGTGGAAGCCCAGCCTATGTGTAGATCCCTTTCCTTGTTTCTCTTGTGTGAGACCCCCCTGGGGCCCTGGAAGAGTCTCCCACCTTCCTAGCCAGAGGGCTCCATGCTCCTGTAGGAGGGGCAGTCTTAGTCTTGCCCACGTGGTTGTTTGTAAAGTTCTCCATACCCCACCCCCATTGTATGTTCATTTTTGTTCCTCAATCTTGGCTCTGTATGGGAATATTTACCTTAAATCTCCCCAGATTACTGAGATGGTAGGTCACCACTGTCTTAGAAAATAGTAGTAGATGGAGCACTACTCCACTTTGAGCCTCATTAAAATGTGCTGGGAAGCATGACTTGGACGTAGACTTTACTGTCCTGTGGAAGAGATGAAGAGGGGCCTCCACACTGTGCTGAACTGAAGGTTGGTGGGCTGTGTTTTCCCCTTCTTTCAAGGCAAATCAGTAGTCTCAGAGCCCCAAAAGAGTGCTTCTGTTTCAGAGTGGTGTAGAGGAAGGGTTTGGAGGCCTGGGACAGCTCTGTCCCTTTCTAGCTGTGACACTTGGGCCTTCATTGCCACAGATGTAAAATGGGGGATAGTTATATTTAGTTGATAGGATTGTTATGAGGATCAAATGGGATGATATGTCCAAGTGCCTTGCACAGAGCCTGCTACAAGGTAGTAATTAAAAAATGCTGTAGGAAAAAAAGAGTTTGTTTCTGCACTGTGAGAAAAGTCTCTTCTAGCCACATCTATAGTTCCTTCCTTCCATCTCTCCATCTATCCATCCATCCACCCATCCATCCACCCATCCCTCTATCCATCCATCCATTTACCATCTATCCATCCATCCATCCATCCATCCATCCATCCATCCATCCACTCATCCACCCATCTATCCACCTACCCACCCACCTACCCATCCACCCAAGATTAATTTGTCAACTGTTACTGAGTGCTTATTAATTACTAGGCACTATGCTAGGTCTGGCAATACTATGATAAATGAGACATATCCCTTGCCTTCAAAGTGCTCACAGGAGAGACACACAGGTAAATGTTACATGTGTAAGAGAAACAGAATCAGGTGAAGGGGAAAGTTCAGTTGAGGACAGGGATTCCCCCTGAGAAGATAATGCACGAGCTGCATCTCAGAGGCTTAGTGGGACTGAGCCAGTAAAGATAGGGAGGTACTTCTTGGGTACAGCCTGTGCGAGAGCACTGGGGCAAGAAGCTGCAAGGCATGGGTGGAGAACAAGACCGGGTTTGTTCTTGTTGGCACTTAAAGATGGAGGCAGAATATGGCAAGCACTGAGTGGAGAAGTAGGTGGAAAACAGATGGGTGGGACTTGGAGGCTGTATTCAGAATCCAGCGATTTGCACTATAGGCAGTCCAGGGTCTGCCCAGTGTTGTAAGCAGGTTGTACACATGGCTAGGCTTGCCTTGAACAACTGATGGTCATGTGGTGCTGGTGCATGGTGTGGCCCAGTCCAGATGGGAGTTGCTGTGGCCTGAGAATGCCAGGTCAGCAGGTGTGGGCAGGAGCAGATTGAAGTGGCAGGACTGATGGTCAGACATGGAGTGTGGTAGAAACCTGCACAACTCCCAGGTGCTTACTCTGGGATACTTGGAGGGTGGTGGGGCCACCAATAGAATATGATATAGGTGGGACATTTACCTCTGACATGATCCCTGCCCTCAGAGAGCTTCCAGTTTGTAGAAAAGGTAACAATTACACAAATGCTTAACCCCCAGCACAGGGCTTTGTGCACAATAAGGGCCAATGGGTAGCTAGCAAGTAAATGGACAAATGTTGATATTAAGTGTGTTGATGGAACTGTTCATTAACCACCCAACAAGTATTAGGGGCCTTCCACACGTCAAGAGCTCTTCCAGGTTCCAGGGAGGCAATGAGGGGCTAGGAAGAAAACACACGGAGTGTAACTCTGCTCAGGGCTACACAGGCTGGGTGGGCACAGAATAGAAAGAAGTGACTTTGTCAGGGAAGTCAGGGAGCAATTCTCTGAGGAGGTGATGAAAGAGATGAGATGAGCAGTGTCAGAGCAGTTACTGGGTAAAGAAAGGTAAGAAAGAGTGAAGCAGGCAGGGACAACATCATGTGCAAAGGCCCTGTGGTTGGAGAAAGCATGGCCCATTTGAGGAACTAAAAGGCTGGAGGTGAGGGGTTAGCAGGTTAGAAGACAGCTGGTGAGAGGTGAGGTTGGATTCTAGATGAGATTGGGAAGTGGATAGCTGCCTGATGGTGCTGGGCTTCCTAAGCCCCTATGGGAGGAGTTTGGTCTTCAGCCTAAGAGTGGTGTTGTGAAAACAATGCCCCTTCCACAACATGAGTCAGATGGTGGTCCTCCTCTTTCCCCCTCTCCCTCTGCTCCTGCCTGACAAGCTGGCCTTCCCCTATTTTTCCACCATACCCTGTATACCCTGGTGCCAAGCCTTGGTCTAGGATGCCCTTCCTGACTGTGGACGTACTCCTCACTCCCACGGTGCCAGCTTCTCACAGACACCTCTGGGACCATCCTACCCCCACCCCATCTTTTCCATAAACTAGTTATTTACTGTATGAAGCAAATGTTGAAAGTTAAGTTTACTGAAAATAATTTTAAAAAATTAATTTTGTAAATTTTTTTGTCAAAGAAATGGCAGTTTTGCATGACATTTTAAGATTTGATTGCATTTCTATTATCATTATGTATCAATATAAATTGCTTCTTTGAACATGTAATTTGATAATTACAATTTGATAAATTACTTTAAAATTACTTAGAAGGTACAATTGTAATGTTAAGTTAGATGTGATAGCTTTTTATTTTTTATTTTTTAAGTTTTTTTAAAAATTTATTATTTGAGAGAAAGAAAGAGAGAGAGGGAGCATGAGTGGGGGGTAGGGAGGGACAGAGGTGAGGGAGAGAGAAAATTCCCAAGCAGACTCTCTGCTGAGCATGGAGCCTGTAATGGGGTTCAATCCCAACCCTGAGATCATGACTTGAGCCAAAATCGTGTCAGATACTTAACCAACTGAGCCATCCAGGTACCCCCATTGATAACTTTTTAATTTTTAATTTAACTTAAAAATTTTAGTAATCTTTAAAAAGTTTTTTTGAATTTTTAAAATTTAAAATCAATTAGCCAAGGTATTTTTGATATAATGTTCAATGATTCATTAGTTTAACTCTGAATTAAATACAAAGAATAAGCTTTATATATGTATAAAGCAGATGTACATACAATATGTAATCAGAATATTTATGATGTTAAAATTTGAAAGGGTGGATCATTAGGGAAAAATGTCTAAAATGCCTCCTCAGTATGATCCAGCAATTCCACTTCTGAGTATATACCCAAAGGAAGTGAAATCAGGATCTTGAAGAGCTGTCTGTCCTCCCATGTTCATGGAAGGGTTATTCACACTAGCCAAGACACCTAAGTGTCTGTTGATGCATGAATGGTTAAAGACATTGTGAGACATATATAAATATAGATATAGAATATATAAAGAATATATATATATAAAGAATATATATATAATATCTCTCTACCTGTATACATAGAATATTACTCAGTCTTAAAAAAGAAGGAAATCCTGTCATTCCCAATGTGGATGGACCTGGAGGACATTATGCTAATTGAAATAAGCAAGACACAGAAAGACAAATGCTGCATCATCCCACTTACATGTGAAATCTAAAGAAACAGAGAGTAGAAGGATGGTTGCCAAGGGCTGGGGGGAGGGAGAAATGGGGAGATGTTGGTCAAGGAGTATAAAGTTCCAGTTATGCAGGGTGAATAAGTTCTGGAAATCTACTGCATGGGATAGTGCCAAGAGCTAGCAATACTGTTTTGCATATTTGAAATTAGCTAAGAAAGTAGATCTTAAATGTTCTCACTACAAGTGAAAGTGGTAACCATGTGAAATAACTTATTAGCCTGATTGTGGTAATCATTTCACAATATATACGTATATCAAAACATTACATTGTACACTTTAAATATTTTTCAGTATTTTTGTCAATTATACCTCAATAAGGCTGGGGGTATTTCCCACAGAAAATACTCAGAAAATAAATAAAACGGCTTCTAGGGGAACGAATAATGGAAAGAAAAGAGATGTTGTTTTAGCATGCTGCAGTGTGCAATGCACTTTTCCCCCATTTTCTGCTTTGATTCTCAGACCTTCTCACCTGTGTCACAGAGAACCAGTAGGCACTGGGACAGTGGCCCATGTGTTCCTTGGCCCGTCTCTTGTGCTGGGAACTATCTGGCCAGGCAGCTGATCCTGTGGAACCCTTCATTCCTGAACTTGTGTCCCAGGTCAGCAGTGGGGAGGGGCACAGGGCCAGTGGGAGCTCTGTGTTCCGTAATCACTTGGGGCTTTCCAAAAATACAGACCCCTCCCTGCCCACCACACACACACCTCAAAAAAGGAAGTGCTGAGTCCAGAGTAGGGCTGGCTTGGGAATGGCTGCTGCTCAGTTATGAGCCAGATTGAGCCCAAAGAACTCAGACATTGACATGCAAGGAGTCATGAAATGCCCACGTGGTAGAAGGATGAAGCCAAAACCCCCAGATGCCCCATTCTGCTGAGTGACCTTTACACACGGCACCTGTTCTCAGGACCTCAGTCCCCTCACCTGTCATATGGCCACTGGGTCCCTTCCTGCACTGGTATAAGCTTTGTGCTGCTTGGATTCGGTGGGCCTTTTGTTCTGTACTTTTTTTGCTTTTGGAGAGGACACAGAATATGACACCGAATACACAAGTCTCCACTGGTTTTTTTAAATAGTGCTCATGTCCGTTACATAATGACATAATGAAAGTTGAAGACTCCTCTAAAAGCAACATGCAAACAAGTGCCCCGGGTGGAGGGCAAAACCGGCACCGAAGCGCAGAAAGGAGGAAGGAGAAACACAAGGAGAAGGGGTAAGTGCTTGCATTGGGAAGGCATCCTGACCCAGGACGCTGGGTGGGGGGGCAGGAGCCATGGAGGGCTTCCTGCAGAGAGGACACTGGAAGCCCAGAGTGGAAGAACGGGGAGGTTGGCAGGAGATGGTGGTGAAGGGCGCTCCTGGAGAAGGGACCGCAGGGATAAAGGCTGGAAGCAAGTGGGGTATAGTGTGGGCATGTGCATGATTCACATGGCTTAGAGTTTCTGGGAGGAAAAGTTGGAGTCTGGGGGACTCGCCTGGGGGCACAGAAGGGCTTGGTGATGTCTTCAGTTTGCAAAGGGCAAACTCGTGTATGTCACATGAAAGAGTTGGACTTCAAAACAGAAGCTGGGCTCCTCAACCAGAATTCATGGACCTCAAGAACATCCAAGGATGGTCCTCGGGACCCACTGGCACCTTCTGAAATTGCATCCAGAATTTCACATGCACTTTTTTTTCCTGCTGGGGAGTGTGCGCATAGAAAAAATCATCACATTTCTGAAAGGAAATGAAGAACCGTGGCCTAGAGCTGCAGAGCCACTCAGAGGTCTTAAGCCAAGCAGGGAGAGGTCAATTGGGCATTTCAGAGGCATTGGTGGTGGTGTGCAGAGGAAGGCAGGTATGATCAGTAAAGGAATCTCAGAGGCTGGGGGCCTAAGGTGAAGTCATTGTTTTCTGATAATCAAAGCCGAACTCCAGGTTGGTGTAGAGGCGAAGGTGTGTGAAATTCCTGAGGTGGATCATTGCATCTTCTCTGGGCTCCGTGGAACCAAATGAACATACTGGCAAGTGCTCTGTCCCTCCTCCAGCCTGGCCTGGCATTCCATGGGGCTGGGATCACCCGCATCTTCCAGATGTGGGTGGCCACAACTGCTTGGTTTGTCAAGGCCTGCCCTTGGTCTTCTCTGTTCGGCTCCCTGCAGCTATGCACAGAGCTCAGGTATGAATCAAAAAGTCTGAGGGTAGGGCACCTGGGTGGCTCAGTCAGATAAGCGTCTGCCTTCAGCTCAGGTCATGATCCTGGGGTCCTGGGATCGAGCCCCGCGTTGGGCTCCCTTCCCAGTGGGAAGCCTGCTTCTCCCTCTCCTCTGCCACTCCCCCCTGCTTGTACTCTCCCATGCTCTCTGCCCCCTCTCTCAAATAAATAAGTAAATTCTTAAAAAAAAAAAAAGAGGTCTGAGGGCCCAGTCATGCTGAGTGACCTCAGCAAACGTTGGCAGGTGCTCCCGGCTACCTGTCATCCTGGCAGGTGCCCTGTTATGGGCATGGATTATAGCCTTAGCCTTAAGGTCATAAAGCCCAAGTATGGACCTCCTCCAGGGTCACTGAAGAAGGAGTCCCTGGGTTGGATTCTAACTTCCAGTCCCAAGCCTCTTTTGACCAGCTCTGGTTTTCAGCAAAGATCATCCCAAGCTGGCTCCTAAGACACACTTTCTTGGCTCTCAGACCATTCTCCATTTGCTGCAGGTTGAGGAGGTTCTGATGACTCAGAAAGCCAAGGATTAAGTCTCAGAGAGAAGCCTCTGGCTGCCAGGGGACAGATCTGTACGTGCAAGTTGCTCTTCAATAACAGGGAGTGGCTTTCATTTGCATTGGCTGATGGAAACTTCCTGAAGATGGTCCCCAAACCCCTGGAGGCCAGCACCTGCACGGGGACGCAGGCACGGGAGTGGAGGAGAGCAATGAGCAGGGATAGAACGGGGTGGGGTGACAACAGCAGATGCCCCAGAATCAGGGCAAAAAGGCACTGAGCTTGGACCAGGCACTGTGGGTGCCCTCCTCCCACTGTCCCTCATAGGCGAGGTCTGGGGCTGGGTGAGAGCAAGGGAGATGCACCACGTCCCAGAAGGGTTGGGAACAGTGAAGAGGTGCTGCTACTTC
Organism: Ursus americanus; assembly: GCF_024610735.1. Classification (NCBI taxonomy): domain Eukaryota; kingdom Metazoa; phylum Chordata; class Mammalia; order Carnivora; family Ursidae; genus Ursus; species Ursus americanus. The sequence continues at coordinate 62,598,919 of NC_142139.1, forward strand.
TGGGTGGGAGTGAGGGGGAGGATCTAAGTGCCACCAGTGCCCCCTGACAAACCAGTTTGGTTGCCCCTGCCTTGGCTTGAAGGGGAGGAACCAAGTCGGGCTGCAGCCTGGCTGGTTACCTTTCTGAGCACCTACCAGGGCTGGCCTGGAATGGTGGGAAGCAGACAAAACACAGGACCTGCCTCTCTGCCCCCATCCTGCATCCTTGAACCCTGTCCCCTGCCCATCTCTCTGCTCATAGTAAGGTTCTGCCAAACTCATTTACACCAAGGTGCTAATGACAGTGACAGCTCAGAAGACAGGGTATGCTTTCCTTGAGGCAGCAGAGGACTCTTGTTTGGGGAGTTCTCACTGGGACTCGTGTGCCCTGGGTCATCTCAGGCTCCACCCAACCCCTCCTAGCTCTGTGAGGAGAAGAGTAGGCACTTTACCTGTGAGAGAAACTGAGTCTCAAGGAATCAAAGGATTTGCTTAAGAACATATAGCTGGTGGTGTGGGGAAGCCAGAATCCAAACCCAAGCCTGACCCAGCCATCCACTTCCAAGCAGCCATGGGCTCTCTCTGTAGACCCTTGGAGGTGGACACTGGAGGGGACCCCCCAATCCTTTCCACCATGATTTTCCAAAGGATGTTCTGCAATCAGTATTACATAGAAATGAATGCTCTGCAGCCAGAGACTTTGAAGATATGTTGAACAGAAAGAAATCAAACAGAGCCCTTAATATGCTAGTGGACTCAGCAAATGGCCAAAAAAGGTTGAGCATATGCAAAATTTCTCAAATTTATTTGAGGCAAATAGTCTCTCAGACCAAGGAGCCGATTGTGGCAACTATTGAACTAGTCTAGCCCTCTCATGCTAGAGATGGGAAACTGAGGCCCCTTTCTGCCTCCACGAACCTGACTAGAAGTTCTAGATACCTCATGCAAGTGCAATCCTATGGTACGTGGCCTTTTGTAGCTGACTTATGTCACTTAGTCCTCAAATGTCATCCAGAATTTCCTCCCGTTGTCAGGCTGAGTAGTATTTCTTTTTATGCATACATCCCATTTTTTTATCCATTCACCTGCTGACGGGCATGTAAACCCATATGGATGGGTTGCTTCTGCCTTTTGGCTGTTGTGAACAATGTTGCCATGAACATGGATGGACATGTATCTGTTCAAGTGCCTCTTTTCAGTTCTTGGGGGGTTTATACCCAGAAGTGGCGTTGCTAGGTCACATGGCAATCCTATGTTTAATTTTTTGAGGAACCTCCCTACTATTCTCCTGCCTACCAGGTGTTTTGTTTTTGTTTTTAAGATAAACCAATAGTCACATTAAAGAAAAAACCTACCCCAACAGCAGGATTAGAAAGATTTTGTTGACCTTGTGAAGATTTCCTGACTCTTCACTATCCTGGAACTCAAAGGGCAAATACAGGGCCATGTATTTTAGACTGTCATGGGCTTTTGCCGAAACTCTTCTCCTTACCTAAAGTGGTCCCCCAACCTCACCTGCTTAGCATACGCACCCCCTCACTGTTTCACACCCCCATTCCTCAAGAAGTTGATGTTCTTTAATAAGGAAGTGTTTTTATTTTTTTGAGGTTTTTATTTAAATTCCAGTTAGGTAACATACAGTGTTATATTAGTTTCGGGTGTACAATATAGTGATTCAACACTTCTGTACATCACGTGGTGCTCGGTGCTCATCACAAGTGCCCTCCTTAATCCCCATCAGCTATTTCATCCAACCCCCACTTACCTCCCCACCGTAACCATCAGTTTGTTTTCTATAGTTGAGAGTCTGTTTAAGAAGTTTGCATGCTTAGGGGCGCCTGGGTGGCACAGCGGTTAAGCGTCTGCCTTCGGCTCAGGGCGTGATCCCGGCGTTCTGGGATCGAGCCCCGCATCGGGCTCCTCCGCTATGAGCCTGCTTCTTCCTCTCCCACTCCCCCTGCCCTCTCTCGCTGGCTGTCTCTATCTCTGTCGAATAAACAAATAAAATCTTAAAAAAAAAAAAGAAGTTTGCACGCTTAATGCTAAAGAGCTTTGGCAGAAAGAACAAACTCCGGGGCCAGAAGATCTCAAGGTTAATGATGGTTCTGTCCTTTACTGTGTGATAATTTGCAAGTTACCTAACCTCTCTGAACTTCAGCTGCATCATTGTGAAATGGGTACAGAGTACCCACCCACTTACAATTACTGTGAGCATTAAAGAGATGATTTATGAGGAGAGCTCAGCACATAGGGACGGCTGAAGGGACATCCCATCTTTTCCATCCTCTAGCACAGTGCCCTGGCAATGTTTGCTGCAGAATGGCTGAGTGAGTGGGATGGATTAGACCGATTCAGGGAAGAGGCTTTGGCGGGCAGAACGGAAGTCTTCAGGCAGAAGGCTCAAAGAGACTCATTTTATTTTTTTCATAATAATTTTTTATTATGTTATGTTAGTCACCATACAGTATACCCTTAGTTTCTTTTTTTTAATGATTTTTTATTATATTATGTTAGTCACCATACAGTACATCCCCGGTTTCCGATGTAAGGCTTGATGACTCATTAGTTGTGTATAACACCCAGTGCACCATGCAATACGTGCCCTCCTTACTACCCATCACCGGTCTATCCCATTCCCCCAACCCCCTCCCCTCTGAGGCCCTCAGTTTGTTTCTCATAGTCCATAGTCTCTCATGTTTCATTTCCCCTTCTGATTACCCCCCCTTTCTTTATCCCTTTCTTCCCCTACCGATCATCCTAGTTCTTATGTTCCATAGATGAGAGAAATCATATGATAGTTGTCTTTCTCTGCTTGACTTATTTCACTTAGCATTATCTCCTCCAGTGCCGTCCATGTTGTAGCAAATGTTGAGAACTCGTTCTTTCTGATAGCTGAGTAATATTCCATTCTATATATGGACCACAACTTCTTAATCCAGTCATCTGTTGAAGGGCATCTCGGCTTTTCCACGATTTACCTATTGTGGACATTGCTGCTATGAACATTGGGGTGCATATGGCCCTTCTCTTCACTACGTCTGTATCTTTGGGGTAAACACCCAGTAGTGCAATGGCTGGATCATAGGGTAGCTCAATTTTTAACTTTTTAAGGGACCTCCACACTGTTTTCCAGAGTGGCTGTACCAACTTGCATTCCCACCAACAATGTAGGAGGGATCCCCTTTCTCCACATCCTCTCCAACAATTGTTGTTTCTTGCCTTGTCTATTTTTGCCATTCTAACTGGCGTAAGGTGGTATCTCAGTGTGGTTTTGATTTGAATTTCCTTGATGGCTAATGATTTTGAACATTTCTTCATGTGTCTGTTAGCCATTTGTATGTCTTAATTGGAAAAGTGTCTGTTCATATCTTCTGCCCATTTTTTGATTTGTTTATTTGTTTCTCGTGTATTGAGTTTGAGAAGTTCTTTGTAGATCTTGGATACCAGTCCTTTATCTGTAGTATCATTTGCAAATATCTTCTCCCATTCCGTGGGCTGCCTCTTAGTTTTTCTGACTGTTTCCTTGGCTGTGCAGAAACTTTTAATCTTCATGAAGTCCCATAAATTCATTTTATCTTTTGTTTCTCTTGCCTTTGGGGATGTGTCATGAAAAAGATTGCTTTGGCTGATGTCTTGGAGGTTGCTGCCTATGTTCTCCTCTAGAATTTTGATGGATTCCTGTCTCACATTGAGGTCTTTCATCCATTTGGAGTTTATTTTTGTGTATGGTGTGAGATAGTGGTCAAGTTTCATTCTTTTGCATGTAGCTGTCCAATTTTCCCAGCACCATTTATTGAAGAGACTGTCTTTTTCCCACTGGATGTTTTTTCCTGCTTTATCAAATATTAGTTGCCCAAAGAGCCGAGGGTCCATTTCTGGGCTCTCTATTCTGTTCCATTGGTCTATGTGTCTGTTTTTGTGCCAGTACCATGCTGTCTTTGTGATCACAGCTTTGTAGTACAGCTCGAAATCCGGTATTGTGATGCCCCCAGCTTTGTTTTTCCTTTTCAACAGTTCCTTGGAGATTCGGGGCCTTTTCTGTTTCCATACAAATTTAAGGACTATTTGTTCCAGTTCTTTGAAAAATGTCCTCGGTATTTTGATCGGGATAGCATTGAAAGTGTAGATTGCTCTGGGTAGCATGGACATTTTAACTATGTTAATTCTTCCAATCTATGAGCATGGAATATCTTTCCATCTTTTTATGTCTTCCTCAATGTCTTTCAAGAGTGATTTATAGTTTCTAGAATATAGGTCCTTTACGTCTCTGGTTAAGTTAATTCCAAGGTAACGTATGGTTTTTGGTGTTATTGTAAATGGGATGGATTCCCTAATTTCTTTTTCTTCGGTCTCGTTATTCGTGTATAGAAATGCAACTGATTTCTGAGCATTGATTTTGTATCCCGCCACATTACTGAATTGCTCTATAACTTCTAATAGTTTGGGAGTGGCTTCTTTTGGGTTTTCCATATAGAGTATCATGTCGTCTGCGAAGAGAGACATTTTGACTTCTTCTTTGCCGATTTGAATACCTTTGATCCCTTTTTGTCATCTGATTGCTGTTGCAAGGACTTCTAGTACTATGTTGAATAATAGTGGCGAGAGTGGGCATCCTTGTCGAGTTCCTGATCTTAAGGGAAAGGCTTCCAGCTTTTCCCCATTGAGAATAATATTTGCAGTAGGCTTTTCATAGATGGCTTTTATGAGATTGAGAAACGTACTGTCTATTCCTACACTCTGAAGGGTTTTAATCAGGAAAGGATGCTGTATTTTGTCAAATGCTTTTTCGGCATCGATTGAGAGGATCATATGGTTCCTGATTCTTTTCTTGTTGATATGATGTATCACGCTGATTGATTTGCGAATATTGAACCACGCTTGCATCCCAGGTATGAATCCCACTTGATCATGATGGATAATCCTTTTAATGTACTGTTGGATTCTATTAGCAAGTATCTTGTTGAGGATTTTGGCGTCCATATTCATTAGGGAGATTGTTCTGTAATTCTCCTTTTTGAGGGGGTCTTTGCCTGGTTTGGGGATCAAGGTAATATTGGCCTCATAGAATGAGTTTGGTAGCTTTCCTTCTGTTTCTATTTTTTGAAATAGCTTTAGGAGAATAGGTATTATTTCTTCTTTGAATGTTTGGTAGAATTCCCCAGGAAAACCGTCCGGGCCTGGAGTTTTGTTATTTGGAAGGTTGTTTATCACTGACTCAATTTCTTCATAATTAATTGGCCTGTTTAAGAAATCAATTTCTTCCTGTTTCAATCTTGGTAGTTTATAGGTTTCCAGGAAGGATTCCATCTCTTCCAGATTGCTTAGTTTATTGGCATATAGCTGTTGATAAAAATTTCTAATAATCCTTCCAATTTCAATGGTGTTCGTTGTGACCTCTCCTCTTTCATTCATAATTTTAATAATCTGGGTCCTTTCTCTTTTCTTTTGGATAAGTCTTGCCAGTGGTCTGTCAATTTTATTGATTCTCTCAAAGAACCAGCTTCTAGTCCTGTTGATCTGCTCTACTGTACTTCTGGTTTCTGCTTGATTGATTTCAGCTCTAATTTTGGTCAACTGCTTCCTCGTGCATGGATTAGGCCTGTCCCTCCGTTGCTGTTCCAGCTTCTTGAGGTGAGAATATAAAAAGTGCATTTTAGATTTTTCTATTCTTTTGAGTGAGGCTTGGATGGCTATATTTCCCCCTTAGGACTGCCTTTGCAGTATCCCATAGGTTTTGGACTATTGTATATTCATTCTCATTGGTCTCCATAAATTGTTTAAATTGATTTTTGATTTCCTGGTTTATCAAGTCATTCCTGAGCAGGATGCTTCTTAGTCTCCAAGTGTTTGAGTTTCTTCCAAATTTTTCCTTGTGGTTGAGTTCCAATTTCAGAGCGTTGTGGTCTGAGAATATGCAGGGGATAATTTCAATCTTTTGGTATTGGTTGAGACCTGTTTTGTGTCCCAGAACATGGTCTATTCTTGAGAATGTTCCATGGGCATTAGAATAGAATGAGTATTCTTTGGTTCTGGGGTGTAGTGTTCTATATATATCTATGAGGTCCAACTCGTCGAGTATGGCATTCAAAGCCTTTGATTCTTTGCTTAGTTTTTGCCAGGGTGTTCTGTCTATTTCTGGTAGTGGAGTGTTGCGGTCCCCTACTATTAATGTATTTTTATCTATATGTCTCTTTATTCTGGTTAAGAGTTGGCTTGTGTATCTTGCTGCTCCCCTGTTGGGGGCATATATATTTATAATTGTCATATCCACTTGTTGAATACTTCCTTTAAGAATAATATAGTGCCCTTCTGCGTCTCTAACTATAGTCTGTAGTTTAAAATCCAATTTATCTGATATGAGAATTGCTACCCCAGCTTTCTTTTGAGGTCCATTTGCGTGAAAGATGGTACTCCATCCCCTTACTCTCAGTCTGAATGCATCTTTGGGTTCAAAATGAATCTCTTGTAGACAGCAAATGGATGGGTCATTTCTTTTTATCCAATCTGCAACCCTGTGGCGTTATATGGGAGCATTTATGCCATTAACATTAAGACTGAGTACTGAGAGATATGATTTTAATGATGCCATGTTGCCAGTAAAGTCTTTGTTTGTATTGGCTGTGACTTTCTGTTCTGTATCACTCTTGGGGCCTTTTTACTTTTATAGAACCCCCCGTAATATCTCCTGTAGGGCTGGTTTCGTGGTTACGAAATTGGTTAGTGACTGGCGATTCTGAAATGTCTTTATTTCTCCATCAATTCTGAATGACAGCCTTGCTGGATAAAGGATCCTTGGCTGCATGTTTTTCTCTGAAAGAGCTTTAAATATGCTCCCCCAACCCTTTCTCTCATTCCAGGTCTGTGTAGACAGGTCTGACGTAATTCTGATGCCTTTGCCTTGGTACGTGAGAGATTTCTTTGCCCTGGCCACTTTCAATACTGTATCCTTGGATCTAATATTTGCGAATTGCACTATGACGTGACGTGGCGTAGGTTTGTCGTGGTTGAGCTTGGGAGGGGTCCTCTCTGCCTCTTGGACATGAATGTTTGTTTCCCTCGCTAGATTAGGGAAGTTTTCAGCTACAATTTGTTCAAATATCTCTTCTAGACCTCTGTTTTTCTCCACCCCCTCGGGGATACCGATGATTCTAACATTGGATCGTTTCATTGAGTCAGTAATCTCCCGTAACCTACATTTGTGGGCTTGGATTTTTTTTAAGAGCAGCTTCTATTTTGGTTTTTTCCTCTATTAACCCATCCTCCAATTCACTAACCCGTTCCTCAGCTTTGGTGACCCTGGCCGTCAGAGCCTCTAGTTTTACCTGCATTTGGCTCATAGAATTTTTAATTTCTGTCAGATTCGCTCTCATTTCTGTCCTTGAGGATTCTATATTCTCAGTAACCTTTTCGTTAATAGTTTTTTCAATTCTACTCATCATTTTGACCATCGTTACTCTGAATTCCATTTCTGATACTTTGGTTACATCCATATCCATTATTTCTGTGGCAGAGGCCACAGACTCACTGTCTTTTCTTTGCTGGGGGGGGGCTTCTCCTTCTTGTCATTCTGATGAGGAGAGGTTGCGGGGTTGTCCAGAGCCCAAAATATTGACTGGGTCCCAGGCTGTGCCCCTTGTTTTATAGGGATCTTAGGGATGTGGGCTTCTTCTTTAAAGATTTTATTTATTTATTTATGTGGCAGCCAACCAGCGAGAGAGGGAACAGAAGCAGGGGAGTGGGAGAGGAAGAAGCAGGCTCCCAGCGGAGGAGCCCGATGAGGGACTCCTTTCCGGAATGCCGGGATCACGCCCTAAGCCGAAGACATGCGCTCAATGACTGAGCCACCCAGGCGCCCGGGTTGTGGGCTTCTTGATTTTTCAGCTTGCCTTCTGTGTTCTGGGGGAGGGGCCTGCCACGCTGATACTCAGGCAACCCTGTTTGGGTAGAGTCTCTGCGTCCCCTGCGAGGGGGGATGGGGATGGGCATGCTGTGAGCCGGTATTTCCAGGCTTTTTTCTCTGGCGGCTTTCCCTGGCCTTTCTTCTGAGAGTCAGAGCAGCAACGGCCGAATTTCAGCCTCTGTCACAGAACAGAGGGATTGCGGCCCGTTCTCTAATGTTCTGGCCACTTTAACTCTGTTACTATTGGTGCTGCTCAACCCTGCAGCGTCCCGGGATGTGCGCCCCACACCCGGCGTCCCAGCCTTCACTTCCAGGGCCAGCGCGTCTCTATCCTTTGTGTTTCTAACGCCGCCAGCAGCCAGCCACCCCGCGTGCCGCGCGCTCCCGGAGCTCCCGGTCTCAGTCTGGATCCAGTGAGCACACCGGGATTCCGGTGTTCCGTGAGATGCCTGGTGGCGCGCGCTCACGGCTCACGGTCTCAGTCCACTCTCTCGAGGGTGCCGGTCCGCGAGCCCGCCCGCTCCCCCGTGCAAGTGGCTACCGCTTCCCGGCGCCTGAATGCGGCGGCTCCCTCCCCCTTCCGTTTATCTTCCGATATCTGTGCACGGTTTCATGGCTCCCTGCTTCGTACCTCAATACTCAGTGCTGGAGATGTTCATTTGTAGAGATCCAGATGCATCTTCCTGCACCTCAGGCTGGTTCTGTGGTTGTTTAGGCTGGTCTGGTACCTATCCAGCTCGACTCGGGGGACCGGCTGAAAAAGGTGTCTCCTACTCCTCTGCCATCTTAACTCCTCCCTTCAGTATACCCTTAGTTTCTGATGTAGTGTTCCATGATTCATTATTTCCGTAGAATACCCAGTGCACCATGCAATATGTGCCCTCCTTAATACCCATCACCGGTCTATCCCAATCCCCCACCCCCTTCCCCTCTGAAGCCCTCAGTTTTTTCCCCAGAGTCCATAGTCTCTCATGGTTCATTCCCCCTTCTGTTTACCCTCCCTTCATTCTTCCCTTCCTTCTCCTACCCATCTTCCTATTTCTTATGTTCCGTAAGTGAGTGAAACCATATGATAATTGTCTTTCTCTGCTTGACTTATTTCACTTAGCATAATCTCCTCCAGTCCTGTCCATGTTGTGCAAATGTTAGGTAATTGTTCTTTCTGATGGCTGAGTAATATTCCATCGTATATATGGACCACAACTTTTTAATCCAGTCATCTGTTGAGGGGCGTCTTGGCTCCTTCCACAATTTAGCTATTGTGGACAATGCTGCTATGAACATTGGGGTGCATATGGCCCTTCTCTTCACTACGTCTGTATCTTTGGGGTAAATACCCAGTAGTGCAACTGCCGGATCATAGGGTATCTCAATTTTTAACTTTTTAAGGGACCTCTACACTTACGAAAAAATGTTCAAAATCATTAGCCATCAGGGAAATTCAAATCAAAACCACCTTGAGATACCACCTTAAGCCAGTTAGAATGGCAAAAATGGACAAGGCAAGAAACAACAAATGTTGGAGAGGATGTGGAGAAAGGGGAACTCTCTTACACTATTGGTGGGAATGCAAGTTGGTACAGCCACTCAGAGAGACCCATTTTAATTCAGCAGCAGGAAGAACTTTCTAGAAGCAAGGGCTTTATTAATGGAGCAGTCTAGCCTTGAGGAGTGGAGGCTTTTGGCTGGCGAGAGGATTCTTAAATAATGTGTGTGTGATGGTGTTGGTGGGGCTTGAGTCAGGTGATCTCTTGGGTCCCTTTTTGATTCTAAGGAGTTATGGTGATTTCCACAGAGCTGACAGTCTTCCACAGCCACATCTAAGGGGCGGTGGGTGCCTCATGGCCAAGCTCTGCAGCTGTTGCAAGTTTAGTGAACGGAGTTCTGACTTTGGATCTTCATCATCATCCTTATTGTCATCATCCTTGAGTTGAAAATGACTAAGTAATCCCACAGTCTCAGGGACATGGGACTGCGCTTAGACTAAAAATAGGCTATTTCATACCCGTGCCTTGTCCCCTCTGATACCGGGGGACTCCGAGACTGACAAGCCTGTCCAGATGACTGGGAAGGACATGGGAAGTTAGAAGTAGAGCATGAGGTCACTCCAAAGGGTCAGAGGTCAGGTTTGAGGGCACCGGTACCACCCACCCACACACAGGTGACACATCTGGGCCAGAACACACTAACCAAAGGACACAGCTCCTCTTCTCAGCTGGGCCTGTGCCACCCACCACCTTGGATCCATCCTGCTGGGGGGCAGGATCCCAGGTACATGCTGTAACTCCAGGTGACCCAGTTAGGAGCCCCACCCCCAGGTGTTCCACACCTTGTTCTTCCAGGTGCTCAGCTCTTCCTGCATGCCAGCAGTCTCATTCCACTCACCATGGGGTGCTATCCCAGGTTTTATGCTTCTCAGACCCTCATATACCCCGTGTACAGATCCCTTTGGTCAAGGTGGAAGGTCAGATGGCAGGATGTGTTCTGCTGTCAAGCAGACCTGGGTTCAAATCCCAATTCCATCTATTGGAGGTGTGACCTGGGCCAAGTTACTTCAACTCTCTGGGCCTCAATTCTTTATCATTAAAATAATGTCTATGATGCAAGAGCACAGTGAGGATTATAGATGCTACATGCAAAAATGCCAGGATCATAGAGTCCTCACTCTTCCTCCCTCTGCAGGATATATGTCCCTTGGGGAAGGCTGAGGGAGGTTTCTATGGCACAGTCTTGATTTCTGGCCTACCTACAGTCTCACCTGGAGAGCTGTGACCTTAGTGTATAGGCTGAATTAAGTGTCCCCATAATTCATATGTTGAAGTCCTAACCCCCTGTGCCTCTAAATGGGACTGTATTTGGAAATAGAGTCTTTAAAGAGATAATTCAGGTTAAATGAGGTCATGTGGGTGGCCCTAATTCAATATGACTGGTGTCCTTAAGAAAAGAAGAGATTAGGACACACAGAAACACACAGAAAAGGCCATGTGAGGTGCACAGGGAGAAGATGGCCATCTATGAGCCAAGGAAGGAGGCCTAAGAAGAAATCAACTCTGCTGATACGTCAATCTTGACTTCCTGCCTCCAGAACTGGGAGACAATAAATGTCTGTTTTTGGAACTGCCCCATCTGTGGTACTTTGTTGTAATGGCCCCAGCAGACTGATACCCTCACGGAAGTATCTCTGAAAGAGCAGTTGCCCATTTGTCCCAAGAAATGGCTTTCTCAAGATTTCAATCGATGGCCTTTGTGGAAGCTTCCACTCTCCAGCAACAAAGAAGTTGCCGCCAAAGGCCCCTCCTCAGGATCTAGTGGGAGAGGCATGGGGTTCCGGCTGCCCTGGAGAAGGATGCTGGAAAAGCTACTTTCCAAGATGAGTGAAGGTGCATTTTTTTCTCAGCTTGGGCTGGTCCTAAATCGTTGGAGGCTCCCTGATGTGGGGTAGGGTACTCAAGGGGCTGGTGGAGTAGACCCTGGGCATGGCCACGTGTGTTCTGGTAGGAAGAGCTTGTGCAGGGTAAGTTGGGAAAGTGATGCCTCCTGCCAGCCCCAGGTTGCTGGGGGCAGCTGGTGTGGCTGCTTTCAATCCTACGGCTGCCTAGATGACATTTCCTGGAGAATCAGGAGTGGCCATGGATGGAACTACAGATACGGTGCTATGACCCACTGGGCAGTCACCTGGCTACCTCATGCCTCCGCCAACTGGTCATCAAGGCCCACTTCCTCACAGCCCCAGGATATGGGGCCAAGTCAGAAGAAAAGAAGTTCTTCTAGCCCAGATGTGTAGGGAAAGCATCAGAGAGTGAAGGCTGAGGCAAGAGAGGCTATTCCCCTCCCACCCCTTACCCACTACAATGCACCAGTCCGAGATAGAATGCACAGGGCCTTCTGGGTACCCCAAATCTCTGCCACTCCCAGATGCAAAGTTGGAGACCTCAGGGTTCCCATATGCCCCAACACCTCTCTCCTCTCCTTTCCCAGAGATTCAACAAGGTGTGCAAAATCTGCCCACTTCCTACGATTTCTTTCCATCAGGACAGAGCTGGCAACTTATTGTTTCTCTGTGGTGTGCCTGGTGACTTCACTCCAGGCCCCATGGAGACAGCAGGATGGGATCTGCCCAGGGCTTCCTGCAGGCTGGCAGAGGAGGTGAGGTCGACAAGACTCTCTCCTTTGGCCTGGGGTTGAGACCAGAACATCCTGGTAAGCCATTTGCCAAGACAGAATCAGCTTGTGCTTTTGAATAAAGGGCAGCTCTTTCCCTCCTGGTACTAAGGCCCTATTGGGCCAGGAGATAAGCTGGGCTGGCAGCCATCCTGTCAAAGCACTGAATCACTGTTGTACAAACATGAGCCTCCTTAAATACTATATGCCAGCTTTGTTATCTAGTATGCAAACAGAGCTCAAACTTCCTTAGCTTCAGATGAACAACAACAACAACAACAACAACAACAACAACAACAACAACAACAACAAGAAATCCCTGGAGAAGCTCCCTTCCGAGAAGAGTGACAGTCCACTGTGGACATTAGCCGAAACAGAAGCTTGCATGTGAGCTGGCCAGCCTGGGAGACCCCATTGTCTGCATCCTGCACCCCACCACCTGTGATAAATGGAACGTGTACCCCAGAGCAGGGACAGGGTGGAATGTGGGATGGGAAGGGCTACAACTCTTTTGGGACCTGACCTGCTGTCTTGCCAGCTCTTCCTGCCCCTTGCTGCCTGGATCCACTAACAAGGGTAGTGAATAGACGCCTTCCCCCTCATGCTGTTGGGCAGTGGTGCTTCTTCCCAAGGGCAGGTCATGGATGTGGAGTGGCTCTATTAGGGGCCAGGCTTGAAGTTGTCTGGACCTCCATTCTCCTGGCCTGTGATTTGAATGCATCTGCAGTCCTGCCTGCAAGGTGAGGGGAAGACAAGAAATGATGCAGATGGTGAGCCCTCTGAGAGGCAGCCTGCAGCACCTTCTAATCCTGGACAGCCAGCACTTTCTGTCCATCCCATCTCCGCTCCGTGTGTGATGGGCACATGGGAGCTAACACCAGTTGAGCATTTACTATGAGCCTGTCACTGTGCTATACATTTTGCTGGCCCCGTCTCATTTAATTCTCCCAACTGCACTAGCAGCTGGAACTATTATGCCCCTGTTTTAGAGCCGAGGAAATGAAGGTGCGGAGAGGTATAGCAACATTTCCAAGTTTACACAGTAATAAGTGGTGGAGGTGGGATTTGAACCCAACTCTTCTGACTGCAGAGTTAAGTGCTAATCCCCCTGTTATGGTGCCTCTGACATCACCTGGACATTCAACCCTCAATGAGGTCACCCTGGAAGAGTCAGGCACCCTAACCTCCTCTCAGCATACAGGACATATCATCTCCAGGGACACCAAGAATCATTCATTCATTCATTCATTCATTCATTCATTCATTCATTCATTTTCTTAATGTAGCACCTACTCTGTACCACACTGTGTTTGGCACAGGGGTACAGATAGAGTGAGAAAAGTGAAGTAGGCATAGACCCCTCTCCAGAAGATCCAGCCTCCTCAGGGTCTAGCCTTTCTTGCTGTCTAACCATGGCTCTTTGGGGAAGAGTTTAGATCTGAATAGAGAAGGAAGGAGGATACCTCCATGGATGCAGGGTTTGAGAAGGATGAATGAGGCAGCCACTGCTGGTTGGGTAGGGGGGAGGGATGCTTGCATGCATGTGGGTGCCCAGAGAGGATACAGCTGCAGAAATCCAGTTATGAAGTATTGAGAACCTTGGGAAGGTGTGGCCATGGCTGGGAGAGAGTGGGCTAAACTTGGGCCTGATGTGGGAAGGTTTGAGACTGGCAAAGTCTGGGGACCTGGAGGGTGAGGTGTTGGCATAAGGTGTGGGAGTGTGAGAAGGCCCTGGACTCTGAGATCAGCATGGGGGGCCTCTCAGAGGTGGTGGACATGAGTGGAGAGGGCCTCGGCAGGAGAAGGTTGAACAGAGAGAACATTTGGAAACACCCTCCAGCAGATGGGGCTGATGTGAGGTGCTCCTTTGTCCAGCTGGACACTGGCTCAGTTGGCCCCCAGTAGGTTAGATCCCAGGTTAGGAGGGGAATTTACCCAGAGCCGGTAGGCACAAGAAGGAGCAAAGGGTACATGGGCCAACTCCTTAGAGAATGTGTTCTAGACTTAGGTAGTGCGGCTCAAACAACACCAGGTGGGAGAGAAAGAGAAGATCAAGGTTGGGTTGGGAATTGGGAAGAATGGGAACAGAACTAAGTTAAGCAAAGACAGGGGTTTTGGGAATAAAGCCAAGAGGAACAAACCAGACACCTTCAATGAACAGTGCTGAAAGGCTGCTTCTTGCTGCAGGGGTTAAGATCTACATTTCTGGACAGACAGTGGAGCCCCTGGGAGTGCATGAAACCCTTGAGGAATGGGTATTATAATAATAATGGCCAACCAATTGCACATTCACAGGGCTTCCTATGTACCAGTCACTGTTCCAAGTGCTTTACCTACATGAACTCATCTAATCCTTGCAATGATCCCATAAAGTTGGTGCCATTCCTGTTCTCATCTTGTCCTTACAGTCATCTGAAGCACAGAGAGGTTAAGGGACACTCACAAGGTCACACAGCAAGGAAATAGCAGAACCAGGGCTCCAGGAATGTTGAGAACCAGTCCAGCCTGAGACTGGGTTTGACTGTAAAGTGAGGAGGAAAATCCCGGGAAGAAGGAGGCTTTAATTCCATTCCCTATATTCACAGTACTGATGAGCTTGTTCAGTGCTCTTGCAAGTGTCCCTGTACTGGATTTCTGAGAAGCAGTGTGGGCTTGGCTGTCATGGAGGTGCCATCTGGGCCAGGTTTCAGGAGCAACAGGCATCATCCTGAACAGCACCATGGGGGACCCAACGTGAGCAGGACCTAGCTCAGGAGGTCTGGTTCTAGTGTGGCTCTGTATCCATGGGTGCTCCCACCACACCCCATCATCTACTCCCTACAAACCACAGCCAGCCTGGTACTGCTCTCAAGAGTTGGCTCTCACAACAAGTCAGTTACCTGGGAGAGGAGCTGGAAACAGTCTTGTCTGCCTCTTTCTCGCCTCCCCAGTTCCCAAACAAGTCTGCCAGTTACCTTTAACTCCTGGGCCTGCCTCTGGCTGAAGTGCCAGCCCCTTTGCTCTCAGCCCATTGTCCTCCCCCACTTCCTGTGCTGCAGGGTCAGCTGCGTTAGTGCTGGCATCTGAGGAGAAAGGGCCTCAGATGGTCTCTGCTGCCCTTGGGAGGGAGCTGATGCTGCTTCTGTATGTGTGGAGGCAGATCTGTACTGGGTGCTGCGTCAACATGCATGCAGCCACATCTGATCAAGCCATCTCTGAACCACATCACTCTCTCACGTCTTGGGTCTTTGCCCCTATAGTCCCCTCTTAAGAATAACAGCTGGTGTGACTAACATAATATAATAAAAAAAATTAAAATAAAATAAAAAAAGAACAACAGCTGGCTTTCACTGAGTCTTTACTAGGTACCAAATGCCACATTATGGGCTTTATGTATGTAACATCATTTAATCCTTAAAACAATCCCAGGAAGTGGGTGTTCTTGCTTTTCCCATTTTCTAGATGTGTAACCAGAGGCTCAGAGGTACTGTGACTTGCCCAGGACCATACATCACGTAAGGGACTGAAATAGGATTGGAATGTTCCCTTTGGGAGCTGAGCCTTCTGATGGATTCTGTCTTCAGTGAGTCAAATTTCAGGCGTGGGGGCCCACCCAAGAACTTGTGCATATTCAGTGTTTGTACCAACCATGTTTCTCAAATTTGGGGATGATTTGAAGGTAAGAGGAAGAACGCATAAGCTGAAGAGCCCAGGATCAAGATTTAAAAGATGTCAGGAGGAAGGAAAGATAGCCAACACTGACAAGATGGAATCAGTGGGGATAATTGTAAAGTCTTGCATGTGCAATCAAAATTCCCATTGCACAAGGGGAGGATGGGGAAAAATGGTTCCCATGTGAGACTGTCTGCCCAATATAAACCAATGTGACTTTGATGTTGATAAAGTAAATGTACCCATAGGCTATATAAACAGGAACATCATTACCAGGACAGAGGAGATGATAAAATACCTAATCACAATTCACTGATCAAATTGCAGGCTGTTTTGTGATTGAATTTGGATGCGTATTTTCAGAACAATATTGACAAACACAAATATGACCAGAGAAGGGCAGAAAGAAAGAGGACAGTGGTGGGAGGTAGGGGGAAAGGGTCTATGGAAATGATGCCATATTAAGAATGACAAAAGTAACTGTGGACGTCCAGTCTAAATGTAAAGACATGGTAGTCAGATTATATAAAGCTAATGAAATATCTGCAGGGCCTGCATTCTGGTTCTAAAGGACAGACTTTGAGCATTTGAATGAAAGGTGCAGAAGGAAGATGTAGCTAGATAGGAACATCTAAATAACAGGAGTGGTTGTACAAAGGAATGAATTGCCTCAAAAGGAGGGAGCACCCTGTTGCTTGGAGGGTGTCGGCAGAGTCTGGAAGAAACTTGTTGGCTGGTTGAGGGGGCTCCCTGCAGTAGAGAGAATTAAGTTTCCAGATCACCAGTGTCCTTCCAACTGCAAGGTTTTAGAAGTTCACAAGGCAGAACCAGTCTGCACTGGCAAGTTATGCGATAACCAGAAATGCTGAAAGCTCCAGCGTGATCTAATCTGCATCACCATTGACTGTTTTTCGTGGACTCAGCCTGTGGAAGGCTCTGATGGAAACTTGAAAGAGCCCGAGTTCCCACCTGCTTGGGGCTGACATTCTTCTTCCTGCTCGTCAGTGTTTGTTCTGGCTTTGAGCCACTGCAGGGCTCAGCCAACGGGGGTGAACTCTGGTACCTGTGCATTGCTGTGAGCAGCAGGGAGGAGAACCAGAGGGATGCCAGGAAGGCCCCAGGGGTGAGGATTGAGTGGGTTCTGGGGTGGGATGAAGTTTCCTGAGGCTCTCTGAAGCCAGCCCAGGAGCAAAGCCATGTCTGACTCAAGCCTACAGACTGGGATCACTGGTTTGGAGGAGAGAAGTGAAAGGAAGGGCACACGAGCAGTGCAAGAAATAAAAAGAGGCTGATCCATGTTCACAGAAGATGTGTGATTCAGTGCCAGCCACGAAATGGCTCGAAACACAGGAGTGATGGGATTTTATTTGTGTCTGAACAAAATCACCATGCTGTTCAGTGAGAGGATGCAGTACAAGATTTGAAAGCAGTGGGCTGGTTAAGAGGTGGAGGTGGGTTAGAAAGTGGTGGACAAGGAGCTGGTGAAAAGTGGTGAGATTAGGGAGGGACATGGAGGTACTGCTGCTTGGACTGCTGGGTGAGCTCTGAGCACGTAAGGGATGGGGATCTAATGTACAGGGGACAGGGCATTGTGTGTCCGATTTGCTTGGCAGCTTTTGGAGACCTTCGGCAGAAGTCCAGAGGAGGAGCTCAAATATGCCATAAGTTAAAATATTATACTTAAAAAATTTTCAGAATAAAAAAATACAGAAAAGTTTCAAAAAGAGAATGTAATCAAGGCAGTGTGGTATTGGCAAAAGAAACAACAAATAGATGAATGGGATAGACACAAGAGAGGGCCCAGAACAGACCCACAGAAATATAGGCAACTGATATTTAACAGAGGAGCAAAGGCAATACATTGGAGACAAGATAACCTTTTCAACAAATGGTGCTGGAACAACTTGACATCTACATGGAAAAAAATGGAATCTAGATACAGACCTCACATCCTTTACAATAATTAACTCAAAATGGATCATAGGTCTAAGCCTAAAATACAATACTATTAAACCTCTAGAAGATAACATATAAAAAAACCTAGGTGACCTTGGGTTTAGTGATGACTATTTTATTTATTTATTTATTTATTTATTTATTTATTTATTTATTTATTATATTATGTTAGTCACCATGCAGTACATCCCTAGTTTTTGATGTAAAGTTCCATGATTCATTACTTGCGTATAACACCCACTGTACCATGCAATACATGCCCTCCTTAATACCCATCACCAGTCTATCCCATTCCCCCACCCCCCTCCCCTCTGAGGTCCTCAGTTTGTTTCTCAGAGTCCATAGTCTCTCATGGTTCATTCCCTCTTCTGTTTACTCCCCCTTTCTTCTTCCCTTTCTTTTCCTACCGATCTTCCTACTTCTTATGTTTCATAAATGAGTGAAACTGTATGATAATTGTCTTTCTCCGCTTGACTTATTTCGCTTAGCATTATCTCCTTTAGTCCCATCCACGTTGCAGCAAATGTTGAGAAATCGTTCTTTCTGATCGCTGAGTAATATTCCATTGTATATATGGACCACATCTTCTTAATCTAGTCATCTGTTGAAGGGCATCTTGGCTCCATCCACAATTTAGCTATTGTGGACAATGCTGCTATGAACATTGGGGTGCATAAGGCCCTTCTCTTCACTACGTCTGTATCTTTGGGGTAAATACCCAGTAGTGCAATTGCTGGATCATAGGGTAGCTCAATTTTTAACTTTTTAAGGGACCTCCACACTGTTTTCCAGAGTGGCTGTACCAATTTGCATTCCCACCAACAATGTAAGAGGGATCCCCTTTCTCCACGTCCTCTCCAACAATTGTTGTTTCCTGCCTTTGGTGATGACTTTTTTAGATACAACACAAAGACATGGTCCATGAAAGGAAAACTGGTAATTTGGACTTCTTTAAAATTTAAAATTTCTGCAAAAGACATTGTTAAGAAAATGAGAAGACAAGCCACAGACTGGGAGAAAATATTTGCAAAAGACACACCCGATAAAGGACTGTTATCAAGGACGTTTAAAATTCAACAAAAAGAAAACACCCTGCTTGAAAAATGGGTAAAAACCTAAAAAGAAACCTCACCACATATATATCCATATATGTATGGCAAATAAGCATATGAAAAGGCAATACGCACCTTATGTCTTCAGGAAAAAGCAAGCTACCACTACACAGCTATTAGAATGGCTAAAATCCAGAAAACTGACACCACCAAACACTAGTGAGGATATGGAGCAATAGGAACTTTCATTCATTGCTGGTGGGAATGCAAAATGGTGTGGTTACTTTGGAAGACAGTTTGGCAGTCTCCAACAACACTAAACATATTCCTACCTTACAATCAAACAATCTCATTTCTTGTTATTTACCCAAAGGAGTTGAAAACTTATGTCCACATAAACCTGCACGTGGATATTTATTGCAGCTTTAAATGGCCAAAATGGGGGCGCCTGGGTGGCTCAGTCATTAAGCGTCTGCCTTTGGCTCAGGGCGAGATCCTGGCGTTCTGGGATCAAGCCCCACATCAGGCTCCTCTGCTGGGAGGCTGCTTCTTCCTCTCCCACTCCCCCTGCTTGTGTTCCCTCTCTCGCTAGCTGTCTCTCTCTCTGTCAAATAAATAAATAAAATCTTTAAAATAAAATAAAAAAATAAATGGCCCAAATGTGTAAGCCACCAAGATGTCCTTTGGTAGATGAATGGATACATAAACTGTGGTGCATCCAGACAATGGAATATTATTCAATCCTAAAAATAAATGAACTATCAAACTATGTAAAGACATGAAGGAAACTTAAATGTATGTTACTAAGTGAAAGAAGCCAATATGAAAAGACTGTATGATTTTAACCATATGACATTCTGGAAAAGGCAGAAGTATGGAGATGATAGAAAGCAGTGGTTGCCGGGGTTGGTGGAGAAGGAAGAATGAATAGATGGATCACAGAGGATTGCTAGGACAGTGAAACTATTCTGTGTGATACTTTAACAGTGGACACATGTCATTATACATTTATTGAAATCCATAAAATGCACAAAACCAAGAATGAACCCTAACATAAACTATGAACTTCGGGTGATAATGATGTGTCAAGGTAGATTCATCAGTTGTAACAAATGTCCCACTCTGATGGGGGGTGTTGATAGTGGGGGAGGCTGTGCATGTGTGGTACAGAGTTTCTGTGGGAAATCTCTGTACCTTCTGCTCTACTTCACTGTGAGCCCAAAGCTATGTTAAGAAATAGTCTACCAAAAAAATAACATAACTGAAGCCATAAAACTCCTACAAGAAAACAGGAGGAAACCTCCTTGACATGGGTCATGACCATGATTTTTTGGATATAACATCTTAAGTATAAGAAACAAAAGCAAAAATAAACAAGTGGGACTACCTCAGAGTAAAAAGCTTCTGCACAGCAAAAGTAATTATCAAGAAAGTGAAAAGGCATCTTATGAAATAAGTGAAAATATTTGCAGAGCACATACCTCATAAGGTGTTAATATAAGGCACTCATACAACTCAATAGCAAACGCCCAACTAATCTAATCAAAATGGGCAATGGACAAAATAGGTATTTTCCCAGAGAACATATTAAAATGCCCAATAAGTCCATGAAAACAGGCGCAATATCACTCATCACCACGGAAATGCAAATCAAAACCCCAATGAGATATCTCCTCACACATGTTAGAATGGCTAGTATCATGTGTCTGTTAGCCCTTTGTATGTCTTCATTGGAAAAGTGTGTGTTCATGTCTTCTGCCTATTTTTTGATTTATTTATTTGTTTCTTGTGTACTGAATTTGAGAAGTTCTTTGTAGATCTTGGATACCAGTCTTTTATCTGTAGTGTCATTTGCAGATATCTTCTCCCATTCTGTGGGCTGCCTCTTAGTTTTTTTGACTGTTTCCTTGGCTGTGCAGAAGATTTTTATCTTGATGAAGTCCCACAAGTTCATTTTTTCCTTTGTTTCTCTTAACTTTGGAGATGTGTCATGAAAAAAGTTGCTGTGGCCGATGTCAAAGAGGTTGCAGCCTATGTTCTCCTCTAGGATTTTGATGGATTCCTGTCTCACATCGAGGTCTTTCATCCATTTGGAGTTTATCATATGGTTTCACTCATTTATGGAACATAAGAAGTAGGAAGATCAGTAGGAGAAGAAAGGGAAGAAGAAAGGGGGTTAAACAGAAGGGGGAAGGAACCATGAGAGACTATGGACTCTGGGAAACAAACTGAGGGCTTCGGGGAGGGCGATGGGATAGGCTGGTGATGGGTATTAAGGAGGGCACGTATTTCATGGTGCACTGGGTGTTATACGCAAGTAATAAATCATGGAACTTTAAATAAATAAATAAATAAATGTAGAAAAAGAAAGATGAAGGCAATAAGTTGAGGAATAGCAATTAGCAGATAATAGGGTTTTAGAGAGAATGTATAGGATTTAATTTGCTTTGCAGGACAAAATCACTTTTTAGACAGAGAAGAATGGGGAAGTTTTGAAAACGAACAAATAAAGAACCAAATTAAAAAAAAAAGAATGGCTAGTATCAAAAAGACAAGAAATTAAAGTTGGCGAGGATGTGAAGAGGGAACCCTCACGCACTGTTGGTGGGAATGCAAACTGGTGGAGCCACTGTGGAAAACAGCATGGAGGTTCCTCAAAAAATTAAAAGTAGAACCACCATACGATCCAGCGATTCCACTTCTGGGCATATATGCAAAGGAAGTGAAATCACTATCTTGAAGAGATATCTCTACCCACATGTTCGCTCCGGCATTATTCACTGTAGCCAAGTCATATAAACAACATATGGTCCATCAGTGGATGAATGGATAAAGAAAATACGATATTTTTCAGCCGTAAAAATATTACTCAGCCATAAAAAAGAAGGAAACTCTACCATTTGCAACAGCATGGATAAACCGTAAGGGTATCAAGACAAATACTGTATGATCTCATATGTGGAATTAAAAAACAAAACAAAACAAAACAACTCATGGAGATGAAACAGACTGGTGGTTGCCAGAGGTGGGTGGGCAAAATGGATGAAGGTGTTTAAATAGTACACACTTCCAGTTATGAGATAAATAAGTCCTGGGAGTTAATCAGCATGGTGACTGTAGTTAACACAACTGTGTCACATATTTGAAAGTTTGTAAGAGAATAGATCTTAAAAGTTTTCACCACAAGAAAAAAATTGTAACCACGTGAGGTGATGGATGTTAACTCAAATTACTTTGGTAATCATTTTGCAATATGTACATATATCACATCATTATGTTGCACACCTTATACAATGTTAAATGTCAATTATATCAATAAAACTGGAAAAACATACTACAAAGTAATTTTTCCCAAACTACTTAAAGAATAAGCAGCCCACAAAATGCCCCATCATCAGATTGCTTTCATGTACGTTACCTAACACAGGGCATTCATAACCATAACCATCAGAATCGGGAGATAACCCTTGACACACCACTATTGCTTAATCTCCAGACCTCATTCGAGTCTTCCCAGTTGACCCTTATATACATCCTTCATAGCACAAAGGACTGAAACTGAGGCCACATGTCACGTTTAGTGGCCACATCTCGGTGTCTTTCAGTTTAAAACAGCTCCTCTGTCTTACCTTAGCTCTCAGGACCTTAATGTTTTTGAAGATCACAGGTGAGGGACATTGTTTAGTGCCACTAAGTTAATGCTTTTTTGTGATTAGATCAGGTTCTGAGTCTTTGCTAGAACCATCACTGAAGGATGCTGGGTTCTCCTTTTGCATTCTACCAGGTGGAATATGATTCTCAATGTGTACTTTTAGTGATGACGGTGACTTGGATCATTTGATGAAGGAGGTGTCTGCCGGGCTCCCTTGCATAGAAGTATCTTTTCCCCTTTGTGATCAGTAAGAATGTTGTGGGGAGGAAGTATGTAAATATCCCATTTCTCAACAAGCTTTCACCTACTGGTTTTAGCACTTATTGATGATTCTTGGCTGAGTGCTACTATGATGGTGGCCAAAGAGGGGCTGTTCCAGATATTTGCTTAATGAATAAATCTGTGTGCTATGGAGTCACAGGGAGAGAGGCTCTCCCTCTTCTCATGAAGCCAGGGCAGGGGTGGGAGAGATGTTCCCTCTATAAACTCACTTGACTTCTTTTACCCCATCTCTGCCAGCAAGCTGATGCCTGTAAAGGATTCCTCCAAGACATTCAGCAAACTAAAACCTGATATGTGAAACAATTTGCAGTCTTTCAGGAATGCAATGGGGAGTCAGTGAAGGGTTTTAAACAGAGGAGTCACATGTTTATGTTAAGTAAAAACAAAATGAAACAAAAAAAAATTATGAATCTTGGCCCCTACTCCTTCCCTAAAATAAAATCTGACTCCATTCTGAGCCTACTCTCAGCCAGCTGCCCCAGAGGTATTGATCTGATAATGAGAGTCATACTAAATTGCAAATAACCGACCAAGAGACAAACACCCTAACTGCTGTGTGAACAGCGCGGAGTAGTGCAAAATTTTCAGCAAGGGAGATGAGTAAAAAGACCCAGGAAGGACATTCAGTTTGTTTCACTTTCCGGAAACCTAGACAGGAACCTTGTTTACGAGCATGTGAAGATGCTAAATGTCGGAGAAAGAAAAGAATCTTTCAGCTCCTCAGAGGGTTCCTGAGGCTATGGACCACAGACGGGTCCTGTGCCCCCCATTCCCCAGCAAGCCTCGCTGACTGCTGCTCCAGATGCCCCATACCTTTGGTTTCCTTGAGCAGCTCTTCTGTGAACTTGACCACCTTGGCCACTTCCACCCATGGGAAGCCTTTGCCTACGGCAAAGATGATGCTTTCGTAGAGGGTATCCAGCAGAATGCTTCGGCGGGAGTCTCTCACTTCATCAAACTCCTCCCAGTTCAGCAGTCTCCGTAGGTGCTCCCTACCTTTTGGTTTCTGCAGGACATGATATGAGGGATGGAGGGTGAGACTGAGGAATCAAGATGCCATTCTCACTGTGCAAACCACTACTGGGGTCTTCACAGGGCTCCCCATCGTCCTAAAGAGTGACCAGGAACATGGGTATGCCTGGGCAGAATTATGCTTTCATTTCTGGACAGCTTTCCCTCCCTTTTCTAGGAATGTGCTTTTCTTTCTAGCACTGCTCCTTCCTCTGAGAGTTCTCATGCTAGTCACTGCAGCTTCCAGGTTTATATGCCTCCAGCAGGCTTCAAGCCCTGACTTATGGTCCCTCTTTTCTCTTTCCTAAAACAAAATTTGACTTCCCTCTGAGTCTATTCTCAACTAGCTGCCCCAGGGGTATTGATCTGATAATGAAATTCATGCTGAAGTGTAAATGACTGCAAAGAGGCTTGGTGAGGCTATGCTTTAGGGGAAGAAATATGTCTGACTTGGTGAAAATTCAAGCACTTTAGCAGACTAGCAGGGGAAGCTTGATCAGAGTCCTAACTGTTAAGAACCGAATTCACCTGAGAGTTTGGACCTTCCAGAAAGGTTCTTATAGAATGTCAACAGATATAGGAGAAGCAAGTGCCTTTTAAGGAGGGGGTAAGACAAGGTGTGGCATGAAGTGGAGACCCACTGAAAATGGGAGTGTTGCTTCTCTGGGGTGAGGGGAAACTCTGGCTGGGGGAACCCTGTAGGGGAACTGACAGCAGAATTGCTGCCAGGTCCAGAGCCCTTCCTCATCCCCCAGAGACTCCTCTCTCACCACCTGACCCAGTCAGCCCTTGCCTGCAGCACTCACAGATCCCCAGGTTGGTGTCTGAGGGGACAGCTGGCTGGGAGATCTAGAACAGCTGGTGAAAGCCCATGCCCCATCCCACCGAGAAAGCCTTTGCCTGGTGTCTGCCCATCAGCTCATGGCTGCAGGTCAGAAGCTGATCTGTGCATATAGTCACATGGGGTCCTCTTGCCTGGGCTCTATAGCAGTGCCGTGACACCCCTCTGTGGACAGCCCTGCTCTGGAAGGTGCTTGCAGAGAGCTCCAGGCCCTGCTGTTGGGTCCCCATGACTCCACAGCCCCCCTCCCCTTGCTCATGCCTTTCTGCCTCAGAATTGGTTCTAAGAAATCAACAAAATCTGCCCCCTCCCTGCATTAAAGCAACAACCCCTTACCCACCTCCACCCCACCCCACAACCGCACACACACAACCACACATATTTGGGCATACAAGCGCAAAGTGCTCACAGGGCCCTGAGGCTCTGAGGTGAGAGGTGGCATCTCATGGTGACCAGCCCCAAGGGCCTCCCTGACCCTCCTCAGAGTAGAGTAAAGTAGTGTCTTTGTGCTCGTCTCCTACTTTGCTCCAGGCAGGCTCTGTCCCTGTAGGCTGAGAAAACAACCTCCAAGCTCCAAAGGCTGCTAAGCCTCTGGCCTGGTATTCCAGCTGGCACACATCAATTGGGGGACTCACAGGTGGTGTGTTGGGAAAGGAGTCATATCCAAGGTGTCTGTCTGAGGACGTACCATCGAGGCACCACTTCTCACACACACATCTCACCATTCCACCAATCTGAGCAACTCCTTTTAAAAGCTGTCTTTTCTCTTCACCTGAAATTGGAAGACTTTTTTTACTCCCTGGGGTGTTAAGAGTGCCATGGCCCCTGCATCCAGTTGCTAGGAGACCTAGCCAGGACTGACTCAGAGTTTCTGGAACCCTGGGGGTGAGTGTGCCAGCTTTGTGAGGTCATGAAGACCTGCTTCAAGGTGGCTTTTTCCTGGCTTCTTCCTCCTGGCCCCTCTTTCCCATCTGGGCTCTGGGTCTCATCCCCTCACACCTGCTTTGATTCCTTTCCTACAATGTCCAATCTCTCCTTCACAGGAGGTGAGCTTTCTCACGCTCTCTTGTGAACACTCACTGATGTCCCCCATCTTACATCTCCTTTAACCCAAGCCCCACTTCTCTCCTTTCTTTCATGGTCAAGGATTTGTCTCCATGAAAACACTGGCCTCCAGTTGCTGTCTTCATGTCCTCATGGACTTTTCTCCCACCAAGATCTGGTTTCAGATTCATTCTTCTTCACTGGCCAGTAGCAACTATGACTCCCTATTTCCGGCATCTCACTTCGCTTCAGGGTGCAGAAAACAGTTCTGTGGGGGGTGTCTTCTCACTTGGTGCCCAAGCACCCACATGCCGAGATGAGTAGGGATCAAGTCTCTTCTTTTGGTGTTGGTAGCTGAGCTGTCTGATCATGGGGCTGCCTCCACTGGTACCTTCCCAGGCCTCCTTTTTGGTTTGGGCCTGGCAAGGGAGTTTATGGCCAGAAGTGAGAGCTTCCAGGTTATAGCTCTTCCCTTCATGGGAGAAAAAGTAAGAGCTCCCAAGCTTCCAGCATCCGCCACTTCAACCATTCAAAGGCATTATTCATGTTAGACCCATGACTCCGTCAAGCTGGTTCCGTGGCCCACCTTTGTTACCCTCATGGACATATTACTTCAGGACTCTTGGTACCTTTCCTGCCATGAGGAAGAAATTGGTTAGGGTCACTTACTTCCACTCCTGCAAATTACTAGGGACAAAAGGATGGGGAGTGGGTGCCTTTCCTTCCCATAAGGTCCTTGGGCTCCTCATGCCAACTTACCTATTCTCTTTTTAGCAAACCTCACACTCTGGTTAATGTCATGGAGGGTGTCCCTTTGCAACGTGTGGTTGCTTCATCATGGTTCCCTTTCTATCCTCATCATCCTCAGCTGATGCTTCTTGGCTTCATTTCATTTCATTTCATTTCATTTCATTTCATTTCATTTCATTTATTTCATTTCATTTCATATTTCATTTCATTGTATTTTATTTCTTTTTTGGTTTTATTTAAATTCAAGTTAGTTGGGGCGCCTGGGTGGCACAACGGTTAAGCGTCTGCCTTTGGCTCAGGGCGTGATCCCGGCGTTGTGGGATCGAGCCCCACATCAGGCTCCTCCGCTGGGAGCCTGCTTCTTCCTCTCCCACTCCCCCTGCTTGTGTTCCCTCTCTCGCTGGCTGTCTCTATCTCTGTCGAATAAATAAATAAAATCTTAAAAAAAAAATAAAAATAAAAGTAAATAAATAAATAAATAAATTCAAGTTAGTTAACATATACTGTAGTATTAATTTCAGGGGTAGAATTTAGGGATTCATCAATTGCATATAACACCCAGTGCTCATTACATCAAGTGACCTCCTTAATGCCTATCAACCAGTTATCCCATCCCCCCCACCCTCCATAAGCTGCTTTCTCCTGAATGATCTCTCTTTCCACCCTTCCCCTCTCTGCCTTCTCTGAAAACTTCTCTCCCTCTATTTGCTCCTTACATGTTGGTGCTGTCCATTGCTCTATGTTTACCCATTTATCCTTCTAAGCCACACAATTTTTTAAAAAACTCGAGTATGGTAGCACTTAACACAAGATCTACCCTCAATACATTTTTTTTAAAGATTTATTTATTTATGTGACAGAGAGACAGCCAGCAAGAGAGGGAACACAGCAGGGGAGTGGGAGAGGAAGAAGCAGGCTCCCAGCGGAGGAGCCCGATGTGGGACTCGATGGGATCACGCCCTGAGCCGAAGGCAGACGCTTAACGACTGCGCTACCCAGGCGCCCCTACCTTCAATACATTTTTAAGTGCACAACATAGTCTTGTTAACTACAGGCATTCTGTTGTATGGCAGGTCTCTAGAACTTATCCACCTTGTGTAACTGAAACATTATGTCCGTGGATGAGCAACCCTCCATGCTCCTCTCCTTCTAGCCCCCAGCAGCCACCGTTCTACATGCCGACTTTATAAGCGTGACTACTTTAGCTATCTCATATAAGCAGAATCGTATGGGGATTTGCCCTCTTGTGACTGGCTTCTTTCACTCAGCATAATGTCCTCAACGTTCACAGGTCACGTATTCTTGAGGGATTTTTTTTTTCTAGTTGCATGACTTTAATGTCCATCCATAGCAAATGACTTCCAAATTTGTGCAATGGATGTGTCCACTCTCTTCTATCCCCAGCTTGGGGTGTGCTGATGTGCTGTCTCCTCTCAGAAAAGGATGACTGGGGAGCTCACCTACTTGTTAGGTTTGAGGTGCTCAAGGGGTTTCAGGGCTTCTGTGGAGCATGTTGCTGGGGGGAATCCTGATGCAATGGTTTGAAGGGGTGAGTCCCCAAGTCTAGGCCTACTCAGTGGGAGCTGTCCCTGAGTGTAGTTCTGGGGTAAATCCTGAAGGCCAGCCACTGTGCCTCGACAATCTGATGCTCTTCCTTGACTTCTCTCCCAAGTGGCATTGGGCTGGGGCTCGATACCCCAGACCCAGAGCCCCTTCTCATCTCCTTTCCCATCCCTCTCAATTCTCCTTATGATCACAACTGTCTTTGTTACATCAGAAACTCAAATGGGCTTAGACCAAATGAGATTTTACTGTTGCATGTAACTAAAATGTCATGGGGTATGTTTAAGGGGAAGCTAGATCAAGGTGTGAAAATTTCTATTCAATCTCAGGATCTTCCTTGAGATTTTCCTTTACCACCCCTTTCCTAAAATGTACTTTTCACTCCCCTCACCCGGCTAATTCTCATGGATTTTGCAAAACCCAGCCTGCACATTAGCTTTTCTGGAAAGTCTTCCAGATCCTTCTTCCCCAGGCTTGTTAGGTGTCCCTCCAATTGTTCAAGCTGGCAATATTGTGGGGCATTCCTGACTGCTCCTCCCCCTGTTCCTTCCCAGACACTCCAAGATTTACCAACTTTATCTCCTAAATATTTATTGAGTTCCTTCTCTTCTCTTCATCCCCATTGCTACTTACCAAGTAGAGCCCCCTTCAATTCTTGCCCCCACTCCCTTCACCCATTCTCCATACTGTCGCCTGAGTAAACAAACAAACAATTCTGATTATGAGCTGGAAACTGGCAAGGGGGAACTTGCTAGGGTGATCATAATGTCCTGAATCTTGTTTTAGGGGTTGGTTACTCTGGTATATATCTTCACTTAAGATCTCTGAATTCTATCTTATGTAAATTACATCTTCCCCTTTCTCTACACATGCAAATACGCGCACACATAAAATTGGATTATGTCAGTTTCTTGCTTCACAACTTTTAATGGCTGCTCATAGAGCAAGCCCCAAAGGCTTCATGGGGCTTGAAAGGCCCTATAATGATCTGGATCCTTTTTCCTTGTCCAGCCCATCCTGACGGCTCTGCCCATTGCCACTTTTTCAGTCCTCCTCTGTGCTCCCTCCAGAACTTTGTACACGCTATCTTCTCTCCTAGAACACTCTCTCCTCCCTCACTCTGCATCCATTATTCTTATACCTCATGTCTCAGCTAATCATTGCTTGCCCAGGGAAACCTTTCCTGAGCACCTATGACATGGTCTTGCAGTACTAAATGCATCACCAGTAGCACTTTGCTTATCATAATTGTTCACTTTGATTAACCATTTTGATGTTTTAATGCCTGTTTCCCTCTAGACTGTAAGGCATGATGGCATTTCATTTTTTCTTAAAGATTTTATTTACTTGACAGAAAGAGCAAGCGAGAGCACAAGTAGGGGGAGCAGCAGGGGGAGAGGGAGAGACAGGCTCCCCATTGAGAAGAGAGTCCATTGCGGGGCTCAATCCCTGGACTCTGGGATCCTGACCTGAGACGAAGGCAGTGCTTAACCAACTGGCCATCCAGGTGCCTCCGCATTTCATTTTATTGATGATGATTTTACTCCCTGCTCTCCAAGCTGTAGTAGGCACAGCTGCTTGTTGAGTGGGTGTGACTATCTTTATCATAACGACAGGATATTTCACCTGTTTATTGAGGGCTTCCCCCTCTAGCCTGCTTTTCCCATGAAGACATGGACAATGTCTTCCTCTTTGGGGCCCCACTGCCCTGTGTAGGGCCTGGATGATGGCTGGCAGTAAGTGTTCGCAAGATGAATAACTGCAAACATCATGAGGTGATATTGAGGAGGAAAACAAGTTATGGACCTACCTTTGCACTTGACTCATTTTGGCCACACCCAATGTTCTTTAGTAAAATATGGACTTTCTCAGATCTCCCCTGAGATCCATACAAAAGCAACAGAGTCCGGCACTCTTAAACTCAATGGTGTTTGAGGTACCTTTTCCTATTTAACGTTTGTAGAATGAATACATATATGTCAACTCACCTATCTTAAAGGTCTGTTTGGTCCTAAGAATGATTTCATATACTTATCAAGCAAAGCTAAAGAGTGTTTTCAGTTAGTAAATAGAGCTACATTTCAGGAGCTTTAACTATCTCTTTTAATCCTTGCAATAATTCCATAGAATAGATATAATAATGATCATTCTCATTTGGCATATGAGGAAACTGAAGCTTAGAGAGATTAAACACCTTGTACAAGATCTCACAAAACTAGTGGAACACTGACCTTAACACTCGGTCATACTAATGGCTATTGCAGGATTCAAGGGTTTTCTAGATCAGATCTGGACATTTGGGTTCACGGACTCCAGTTAATGTTCAAGTAGAGTTTACATAACTTCTCACTTCAGGCTACAATAAACACCATAATCTAGAGATTTCAACTACCTTTGAATGATTCAGGGCAGATCTGACCATTATTTTCCTTTTTATCCTTTATCTTCATCAAAAACTTTTTTTGTAGCTGTCACCATGTTACCCATTAGATCCTCAGACCTTATTCATTTCATATCTGGAAGTTTGTACCCTTTTACCAGTCTCTCCTCATTTCTATTTCCCCAACCCCAGCCCCTGACAACCAATCATTTTTAAAGTCTCTGTTTCAATGAGTTTGCCTTTTTTTTTTTTTAATTCCGCATATAAGATAGATTATATAGGGGGTGGCTCAGTTGGTTAAGTTTCTGCCTTCAGCTCAGGTCATGATTCCAGGGTCCTGGGATGGAGTCCCACATCGGGCTCCCTGCTCAGTGGGGAAACTGCTTCTCCCTCTGCCTGCTGCTCCCCCCACTTGTGCATGCTCTCTCTCTCTCTCTTGTTCTATCTCAAATAAATAAATAAAATCTTTAAAAAAATAAGTGAGATCATATAGTATCTGTATTTCTGTCTGGCTTTTTTCACTTAGTATAATGCCCTCTAATTTCATTCATACTGTCACAAACAGCAGGATTTCCTTCTTTCTTATGGCTGAATAATATTCCATTACACACACACACCCCACAAATATACCATGTTTTCTTTATCCATTTATCCATCAGTAGATACTTAGGTTGTTTCTATACCTTGGCTATTGTGAATAATGCTGCAATAAATATGGAGATGCATATATTTCTTTGATATCCTGTTTCATTTCCAGAAGTGAAATTGCTGGAACACTTTTAATTTTGGGAGGAAACTTCATACTCCATAATGTTGATCAACATTGCTTTTATCACCTTCATCATCATACTAAGGCATGACTGTGGATGCTAGAAATACAAAAAGGTACACAGTAAGGCAATATTTAAAAATATTTAATATTAAATATTTAAATTAAAATTTTAAATATTTTAAATATTTAATATTTAAAAATATTCCATCTGGAAGTGAGCATAGAGATATTCTTGTCCATGTCCTTAAATTTCTAGATAATGGAATGAGGCCCAGAGCAAAGGGAACATCACTGGTTAGATATCAGAGTCCAGACTGAAACTCAAACATCTGACCCCAAATTTAGTGCCATTTTCTCTATATCATGTTACCTGCCCATGATGGTCAGTTTTATGTGTCAATTTGGCTGGGCTCTAGTACCCAGTTATTTAATCAAACACTAAGCTAGGTGTTGCTATTTAGGTATTTTGTAAGTGTTATTGACAGCTACAATCAGGTGACTTTAAGTAAAGATTACTGTTGATATTATTGGTGGAGCTCTTCTTTTTTTTTTCTTTAAGATTTTATTTATTTATTTGACAGAGATAGAGACAGCCAGTGAGA
Organism: Ursus americanus; assembly: GCF_024610735.1. Taxonomy (NCBI): domain Eukaryota; kingdom Metazoa; phylum Chordata; class Mammalia; order Carnivora; family Ursidae; genus Ursus; species Ursus americanus. The sequence goes on from NC_142139.1 coordinate 62,630,515, forward strand.
GAGAGCACACAAGCAGGGGGAGTGGAAGAGGAAGAATCAGGCTCACAGTGGAGGAGCCTGATATGGGACTCGATCCCAGAATGCCGGGATCACGCCCTGAGCAGAAGGCAGACGCTTAACCGCTGTGCCACCCAGGTGCCCCTGGTGGAGCTCTTCTAATCAACTTAAGGTCTCAAAAGAAAAACAGAAGTTTCCTGAAAAAGAAGAAATTCTGCTTCAATGCTGCAGTATCAACTCTTACCTGAGTTTCTAGGTTGCCAGCCTGTCCTATAGATTTTGGACTAATACACTGTAATCACATAAGCAAATTCCTTAAAATAAATCTCTTAGTATCATCTCTATCTATCTATCATCTATCTATCTACTATCTATCTATCTATCTATCTATCTATCTATCTATCTATCTATCTCTATCATCATCATCATCACGGTCTATCAATTATCTATCAATTTATCAATCTATCAATCTACTATCTATCATCATCACTTATCAACTATCTATCTATAATCATCATCTGCCTATCTCTTCTCTTGGTTCTGTTTCTCTGGAGAACCTTAACTGATAATGTGCCCTTAAGGAACTTAAATGGCACACATAACTTTCAATTACATATATACAGCATAGGTACATTTAAAGAAAATACATAAAAAAACAAAATTGTCTAAAAAATGTGATCTACCTACTAAGAATGACCAAGGTAAGGTGAAAGCAGTCTAATAGGACAGTTAACAGATTGGCTATGAGATGCTGGCTTGTGGTGTCAAGAGAACTTGATTCTTTATTCTGTTCCACTGGTCTATGTGTCTGTTTTTGTGCCAGTACCATGCTGTCTTTGTGATCACAGCTTTGTAGTACAGCTTGAAATCTAGCAACATGATGCCCCCAGCTTTGTTTTTCCTTTTCAACAATTCCTTGGTGATTCAGGGCCTTTTCTGGTTCCACACAAATTTAAGGACTGTTTGTTCCAGTTCTTTGAAAAATGTCATTGGTATTTTGATCGGGATGACACTGAAAGTGTAGATTGCTCTGGGTAGCATAGACATTTTAACTATGTTTATTCTTCTGATTCATGAGCATGGAATATTTTTCCATCTTTTTGTGTCTTCTTCAATGTCTTTCAAGAGTGATTTGTAGTTTCCATCTTTTTGTGTCTTCTTCAATGTCTTTCAAGAGTGATTTGTAGTTTCTAGAATATAGATCCTTTACGTCTCTGGTTAAGTTAATTCCAAGATAACTTATGATTTTTGGTGCTATTGTAAATGGAATGGATTCCCTAATTTCTCTTCTTCAGTCTCATTGTTTGTGTATAGAAATGCAACTGATTTCTGAGCATTGATTTTGTATCCCACCACATTACTGAATTGCTCTATAACTTGTAGTAGTTCGGGGGTGGAGTCTTTTGGGTTTTCCATATACAGTATCATGTCATCTGCAAAGAGAAACAGTTTGACTTCTTCTTTGCCGATTTGGATACCTTTTATCCCTTTTTGTTGTCTGATTGCTGTTGCAAGGACTTCTAGTACTATGGACCCTCGGCTCTTTGGGCAACTAATCTTTGACAAAGCAGGAAAAAACATCCAGTGGAAAAAAGACAGTCTCTTCAATAAATGGTGCTGGAAAAATTGGACAGCTACATGCAAAGAATGAAACTTGGCCACTCTCTCACACCATACACAAAGATATACTCCAAATGGATGACCTTGATTCCTGATGTGACCAGGAATCCATCAAAATCCTAGAGGAGAACATAGGCTGCAACCTCTTTGACATTGGCCAAAGCAACTTTTATCATGACACATCTCCAAAGGCAAGAGAAACAAAAGAAAAAACGAACTTGTGGGACTTCATCAAGATAAAAAGCTTCTGCACAGCCAAGGAAACAGTCAAAAAAACTAAGAGGCAGCCCACGGAATGGGAGAAGATATTTGCAAATGACACTACAGATAAAAGATTAGTATCCAAGATCTACAAAGAACTTCTCAAACTCAATACATGAGAAACAAATAATCAAATAAAAAAAATGGGCAGAAGATATGAACAGACACTTTTCCAAAGAAGACATACAAATGGTTAACAGACACATGAAAAAATGTTCAAAATCATTAGCCATCAGGGAAATTCAAATCAAAACCACATTGAAATACCACCTTACGCCAGTTAGAATGGCAAAAATGGACAAGGCAGGAAAAAACAAATGTTGGAGAGGATGTGGAGAAAGGGGATCCCTCCTACATTGTTGGTGGGAATGCAAGTTGGTACAGCCACTCTGGAAAACAGTGTGGAGGTCCCTTAAAAAGTTAAAAATTGAGCTACCCTATGATCCAGCAATTGCACTACTGGGTATTTACCCCAAAGATACAGACGTAGTGAAGAGAAGGGCCATATGCACCCCAATGTTCATAGCAGCATTGTCCACAATAGCTAAATTGTGGAAGGAGCCGAGATGCCCTTCAACAGATGACTGGATTAAGAAGATGTGGTCCATATATACAATGGAATATTATTCAGCCATCAAAAAGAACGATTTCACAACATTTGCAGCAACATGGACAGGACTGGAGGAGATAATGCTAAGTGAAATAAGTCAAGCAGAGAAAGACAATTATCATACAGTTTCACTCATTTATGGAACATAAGAAATAGGAAGATTGGTAGGAGAAGAAAGGGAAGAAGGAAGGGGGGTAAACAGAAGGGGGAATGAAGCATGAGAGACTATGGACTCTGGGAAACAAACTGAAGGCTTCAAAGGGGAGGCAGGTGGGGGATTGGGATAGGCCGGTGATGGGTATTAAGGAGGACACGTATTGCATGGTGCACTGGGTGTTATACGCAAGTAATGAATCATGGAACTTTACATCAAAAACTAGGGATGTACTGTATGGTGACTAACATAACAATAAAAATTATTATTAAAAAAAAGAACTCGAATTTCTTCAGTAGAGATACAGAGAATGCTAGTTGTTCTCCAATACTTATTCTCTGCCTTTGCATTACTAACAGAATTCTCATGTTTGGGGAAAGGGGCAGCACTATGTTCAGTTAAAAGCTACATTCTTAGACTTTTTCATATAAGGCTGGCCAAATGATAAAGTTTTTCCCCAATAAGATATAAGCAGAAGTTCCTAGCTGGACTATCAGGGAAGGATAATGCCTTTTAAAAGGAGCATATCCACCTGGAACACACATTTTTGTCTCTTTTTCCTCCTTTATTCTTCCTGCCTAGAACATAGATGCTGTGGTTGAGGCCTCAGAAGCATCTTGGACTATAAGAAAAAGGCTAATCAAATCAGAGAGGTAATAACTTTGACACACCAAACCAACACCATCAGTTATCTACTTGTAGACTGTTCATTGGACGACAAAAACATATCTGTATTTAAACCGCCATAAGTGGATCAATGGTACTCACAATTCTATCAGTTCCTCCTGAGGCAGACCACAGTACCAGGAGTGGGATGCTATAATTAACAACCTAATATTTGAAAGTGACTGAATGAAGAAAGTAGGTCAAAAGATACTAATATATCAGATATTACAGAATAAAAGCTATGTAATACACATTTAAAACTGTCACCTGCTGTACCTTGGAAATGCATACCACATGTCAACCAAAGTTGTAGCACCAGGGAATATGGTAAGAAAAATCCAGACTTCTGGCAGCAAAATTCAGAGAGAGAGATAAATTTGGACTGGAATAGGACAGTCTGCAAGTAGAGATGGATGAAAATACTGATTTTCTTAGAGATACACCATTCGCCTATAGTCTATAATCTATGTTTGCTGAGAGCATTGCAATTTTTTTGCTTGTATATTTATTAAAGATGATGTTTTAAAAATTATGGCATGGGGCGCCTGGGTGGCTCAGTCGTTAAGCATCTGCCTTCGGCTCAGGGCGTGATCCCAGAGTCCTGGGATTGAGCCCCACATCAGGCTCCTCCACTGGGAGCCTGCTTCTTCCTCTCCCACTCCCCCTGCTTGTGTTCCATCTCTCGCTGGCTGTCTCTTTCTCTGTCAAGTAAATAAATAAAATCTTAAAAAAAATAAATAAAAATTATGGCAAAATACACATAACATAAAATTTACCATTTTAATAATTTTCAAGCATACAGTTCAGTGACATTAAGTACATTCACATTATCATGTAGCCATCGGCAACATCCATCTCCAGAACTTTTTCATTTCATTCCATTTCTCCTGGAACTCTGTACCCAGCAAACAATAACCCCCCATTCTCTTCTCCCCAAAGCTCCTGGCAGCCACCATTCTACGTTCTGTCTCCACGAATTCGACTACTCTAGGTACTTCATATTGTTGGAATCATAGAGTATTTGTCCTTTTGTGACGGGCTTATTTAAGTTAGAATAATGTCCTCAAAGTTCATCCATGTTGTAGCCTGTGTCAGAATTTCCTTTTTAAGGCAGAATAATATTCCATTGTATGGATAGACTATATTTTGTTTACCCATCCATCCACTGGTGGACACTTGGGTTGTTTCCACCTGTTGGCTTTTGAGAATCTTGCTGCTATGACCATGGGTGTCCAAAGAGATCACTGTAATTTGGAGTCTTACAAGATCAAAAAAGCCAATTGCTTCTATACTTCAAAATGAACAATTTTTAAACAGAAACTTAAAAATGGCAGCCACAGTAAAGAAAGACTGCTATCCCGCCAGGCAAAGGAAATGATCTCCTAGTAAAGATAGGATTAAACCTTCCAAATGGAACATTGTTAGAAATTACCTCAAGTCAGTAGTTTTATTTTATGGGTGAAGGTATTACACAGTGGCCAATACAAAAAGGCCAGCAGCCCTAAAAATTAAGTCTAGGTAGGATCTTTGGTTCTGTGTGGTTGGTTGCACATAGAATCAACAGGAACCAATGAGAAACAAAGTCAGTTAAGTTTTTAGAAAACAATATTACCGTTGAAAGCCCAACCTGACCTGCAGCATCCCATGACTCTTAAAACAAATTCCTGTACCTCTAAACCCGAACATTTAAGAGGTAAGTTTAAGGGCTGTGAGTTTCTAAAAAAAGCCAGCCTTCCAAAAACAAAACAAAACAAAAAAACAACAAAAAAACACAACATTCTGAGATGGAGCTTGGGAAATAATGGATGAAGAAAGCTTCCCAGAGGGGAGAACAACGAGGAAAATGCTTAAGGAAGATTGTCTCAGAGGTTGAAGCAACTGGCCAGGAATATGATGCATGGCCAAGACCAAGAGCCCACACTTGTTCGACCACAGAGTATTCCAGGATTGATATCAATCAATGAATGCTATGGGTTTCCCATTATTCTCTCTCCTTTATGAGAGTTTTAAAGACAGTTATCCTCCTTTTCTATCATTGCATATGGAGGATGCTGGGGCAGACTCTTTGACTTTCGGTTTTTAGACCTTGGACTACAGGGATCACATTTAGACATGACAGAAAAGACAGGCTCACCGTTAGTGGGCATGAATATGAATATGGATATGAATATGAATATGAAGAAGGGTTTTATGGATAATGGGTAGCTCAAAGGGGTGGATCCTGACATACTCTTTGCTGTCTGTCCAGTATTTATTCTCCCCTAGTCATACCAATAGGACTCCAATTCTCCCAGGGGAGCAATGTACACAACTGAAAACATTTACCTGCCTCCTTTGCAGATTGGAGTGATTATGTGACGTATACCCTGGATAGGTTTTCTGGGCTTTGGTAATCCCATTTGCCCTTTATCCCTTTCTTTTTCCAATTGGAATTGGAGCTCTAACAATCATGTTGCAAGCACATGAGTGAGAATTCCATCTTGGAGTCCCTGATGATAGCTAAGGCTACTGCACCAGCCACTGACTACCGAAATCTGAACTTTTGTGGTAGGAGAGAAAAAAACACCCACTTCTTAAGCCACTGTTATTTGGGTTTAGAGTTATGTGTATCTACACTCAGTCTCTCAGAAACTAATTTCTGAGGCTCAAGTTGGGTCAAACCAGGTCATGAGATGGATCAGGCAATGGGGGTTTCTTGTTCACAGAAATAAAGCGATTTACCAGAACCAGGAAGTGGGGGCGTTTAAGTTGCAGGATATCTCCCCTGGTCACCAACGTGCATTGCACGTCCTACTTCCTGTCAAGGCCCTGAGAAAGAGACAGTCATCAGTCATCTTGGGAGACTTTTCCACGGCTGGGGGGTGGGTGAGCAGGAAGTCTGCTCATTAACATAAAAGGAGCCCTGTTAAAGACAAATTATTATGATAAGCCAAAGGTCTTCCCTGTTGCGGACACTACTCAGAAGGTAAATTTAGGCTTTGTGAGTATGCAACCTGTTAGACCCTAGTTTCCTTGGGCAAGGACCCCTGGAAGTGGGATGGGGAAGGTACACAGTAAAGAAAGACCATTTTTAGGACACAGTGAACCTCAGCATGTTTCTAAGCAATCATTCATTTATTCATTCACTCAAAAATGTTTATGAAGCATGTAAGAGAAGCCATTTTGCCACAAGTGTGAGATACCTAGATTACTTTTAAAGTCTTTTATGATGTGGCCCCTCGTCCTTGCACTGCCTTGGGGCGTGCTCCTTCTTGGGGATTTTGAACCTTTTCTTGCCTCTGTCCAAAAGGCTCTTCTCTCAGGTACCTGTTTGGCCAGTTCTTTCCACTCAGGACTCGACCACATTTCACATGTGGTCCTCAGAGATGCTTTCCTCTCACTCTCCGTACCCTCATCCTGCTTTATTTTCCTTCACAGCACTTATTACCACCTGCCATATATTCATTTACTATATATTTGTCTTCCCCTTACTAGAATGTAATATCCATGAGAGCAGGGTCTTTGCTTTGCATACTACAGGGACCATGTGCCTATAACAGTGTCTGACACACAGCAGACACTTCATATTAACTGAATGAATGAACACAAGCCTTGTCCCCAAGATGCCTCCAGTCTGGGAGAGGAGAAGATCAAGTCACCAATAGTGCTGTCTAAATGCAAGAACAGCCCTCAGGAGGCTGTGAGGGAAGAGAGGAAGGGCACCCGGACCAGATGGGATGGATGTCTGGAGAAAATGACTCTGCAGACACAGAGCAGGACTAATGGGGGACTGAGGGTCAGGGCAGAGAAAGAGGATGGAGTCTGGTCGATTAGCCAGGTGAGACAGGTTGGGGAGCTGTTCTTTCCCTAAGTCAGGAGAAGTGAGTGGATGATTAAAAAAAAAAAAAGACAAATACCATATGATTTCACTCATATGTGGAATTTAAGAAACAAAACAGGTGAACATGGGGGAAGGGAAGGAAAAATAAAATAAGATAAAAACAGGGAGGAAAACCATAAGAGACTCTTAACTCTAGAAAGTAAACAGAGGATTGCTCGAGGGGAGGTGGGTGAGGGGATGGGGTAACTGGGTGATGGGCATTAAGGAAGGCACTTGATGGAATGAGTACTGGGTGTTATATGCAACCGATGAATCACTAAACTCTGTCCCTGAAACTAATAATACAGTAGGTGTTAACTAAATTGATTTAAATTAAAAATAAAAAAGAATGGTAAGGGGGAGGTGTGGGGTCATGATGGAAAGTTGAGAAAGGCCATCATAAGACATGACCTTAACTTCAATGTAGGAAAGAGAAATGTAGAAGTTAGCTTTAGGGCCAGGGGAGAGATCATTCTGGGGAGATATTTTTTTTAGAATAACTTAATGGTCTTCTTTGGTTGTGCCAAGATGGTTCTCGGGGAATACTGGAGCAGAGCGCGGAAGGCTACATAAATGGCTCTGCATAAAAAGTGGATAGAACATTCAGTATTCGACCCCCAAAAGTGGGGTCTTACTGGCAATGAAGAAAGTAGGCATGGCAGTTAGGTAGGCAATCAACCTCACCTGCCCCAACAATAAAGCCTTTCTGCCTGAGGATAATAAAATTTTCCTGGGGAAAAAGAAGTGGCAGGGCCTTGGGTGTAGAAGAGGTGAGTAATCAGGGGACTCCAAAGAGGACCTTGAAGAAGAGGGTACAATGATGGAAGCTGGGGCCCACGGGGAGAGTCCACCATGAGAATTCCTCACTGGTGGGGAGGATGTGAGGACCAAGGTCTTTGGCACACAAGGATGTCTCACAGTCACATTAAAGTGTTCTCCCTCATTGGGCTGTAACATAACCCCAACTGCCCTTCTCTACCCCCCAAATCCCAGATGTCTATTATGCACAATGGTCTGGTTATGAAGAAATTAAGATCGATGTGGGGCAGAGAAAGGTAACAACTTGAAAGCTACCTGGTGAGAGAGTGGGAATTTGGCTGCAGTAAATGAGACTTAAATGCAATGAGATGAAAGTTCTAGTTCCACCAAATCCCTCCAGAGACAAGGGTGCTAAGTTTCGCATCTATATGGGATGGCGCTAGAGCCTGTTTAACAGCTTCTTTGAGAAGAGAGTGACCCCATTCTGATTTTTACTTTACAGTAGTAGGGCATAGATGATATTGTTGCTAAGGGTGAGGGGGCATGAATGGGGTTTGGGAGGGTGGGGAAAGCAGAGGTTTGGAAGAGCAGCTTATATCCTCCAAACTGTGGAAAACATAATTCAATCAATGTCTTTACCACACCTAGTGAATACATATTGGTCCAAGTCTAAAGTTTCCCTGAAAACCTCTCTTGGAGAGGAGGGGGTGGTAGAGAGGTCAAAACCTGGGGAAGGGCAAGTCGCTGAGGAATAATTTTAATCCTATGGACAAAGACCCCAGCTCCTATTATCCTGGTCAGAGGTCTGTTGAGACAGTGACCTGGAGAAATTGGTGATGGCTTAGAGTAGCTAGAACGAGGACTGGACCTGACCAGAGAATGGTAGAAGCATTGAGGAGTAGCATTAGATGCTCCGATAATGTTGAGACCGTGAGTTGGCAGAAACTTCAGTACACAGGAATGGGTGAATTCCTCCAGAAGCTTCCACCCCCTGAGGGTGGAAAAGAAGAAGGATGTGGCTGGATGGATCAGCAAGACAGTGGCTGAAGTAATGTCCCATGGGCACTAGGCTGGTTGCAAAGTCATCTGGTGCAAGGAAGGGGACAAAGGAATCTGAGGAGAGTGACTAAGGTCTGATGAGCATGAAGAACAGATGTAGTTGGGGGAGGGGGGAGAGCCAGAGCTAGAAGTCCATGACCTGAGACCGATCTCATAGAGTTGAGGTTTCCAGAACCAAGCATGTCTGTCAAGGCGACAAGGAGGCCTGGGGAATGGACACGGTTTTCACAGTGCTGTACCCCTCCTGTTTTTTGACTCTTCTCTCCTGGTTCCCTTTTTGACACTTCATGCTTTTTCTTATTCCTTTAATAAAATCATTCCTTCTCTGGGCCTATGCTGTTTGCCCTACAAAAAGCATAGTATAGTGGTTAGACACAGGGAGGCTGATACCAAGCAGCCTGGATCTAAATTCTGGCTCCATCCCATACCAGCCAAATGACTTTTGCGAAGTTAACCTTTCCAGGAGTCAGTTTCTTCTTTCAAAAAGTACAATAATAATACCTACCTCATAGGATAGATGAATCAGCATTTCTTGAATACCAATGAATGTTATACACTTTGCAGGTACTCAGTGAGCCAATATACATCCTCTGAAATTTATTTGTGTTGTCTATGTTCTACAGTTGGCATGGAGAATCTGGATTTCAGCCAATGACTATTGCATTGGACAATGTCTGTTCTGACTTATTAAGATTACCTGGGCAAGCCCGAGGTGACAATTAATTTAATGTATTGACTTGACTGGGCTAAAGGATGCCCAGACTGGTAAAACTTTACTTCTGGATGTGTCTGTGAAGGTGTTTCTGAAAGAGATTCACATTCAAATAGGTAGAGTCAGTAAAGCAGATTGCCCTCTCCAGTGTGGGTGGACACCATCCAATCTGTTGAGGACCCCAAAGATCGAGAAGGCAGAGGAAAGATTAATTTGTTCCCTCTATTTGAACTGAGACATCCATCTTCTCCTGCCACATCAGTGCTTCTCATTCTTGGGCCTTTGGACTCAGACTGGGTAGCATCATCTCCTTTGGTTCTCAGGCCTTCCGGCTGGGACTAGAACTACAACACCAGCTATTCTGGCTCTCCAACTTGAAGATGTGGGACTTCTCAGCCTTCATAACTGTGTGGGCCATCCCTTATAATTTCTTTCTATATATCTAGATCTCTCTCTATTCTATTGGTTCTGTTTCACTTGAGAACCTTGACTAATACACCTAGCTTTCAAATACAGAGTGATCTTCACTCTGCAGCCCACGTGGATGTACATCTGATTGGATTGAATCCTGCATCTGTCAACCAGAGGCAAGCCTTGAGTGATTTCGTTTGCAGAACTCATCAGTCATGTTGATATTGAATGTACATTGCCTAAGTTGTCACCTTGTGATGGCAATGCACTCTCAGTCCCAATCGTTTCTGCAGATGGCTCTTTCACCTCATTAAATTCCAGTGAGGAAGCCACCAAATATTAGTTCATGTAGTTCATTCCTGCCTCTAGGCAACCCTGCACCTAAACACGAATATTCTAAGAAAGAATAGTTTTCTGCCTTCAGAGAGAGTGGATTTGATAATTCCAGGCTTCCATAGTTCCCCAGAAGTGTTACCAACATAAAGCCAAAATGATCAATTCAGTCTAAAATGAGTAAGTGGGGTCCTCCAAGGGTTGGTAGAGAAAATAGCTGATGGATGGGTTTACCCGTCAGCTGGTTCTTTTAGGCCTTCATACACCTAATTCTTATCTCATGCAACGACACCCTATTTCTGCAAATGCAATGATATTCCTTTTCTGATTTATTCAGGGAGATGGGAACCAGCCAGCCACCTCTCCCCTAGTGTCCCTGACTCAGGACTTGTGTTTCCATGGAGCACCCCCCTGCCAGCTCAGGCTGTTTGTGGCCCACCCAGGTGGCTAGAATCAGGTGGGAGCCCCTGGTGCTGGGAGGGCTCCCCTGAAAGCCCATGGGGGCTGTGTTTAACAGTCTTGAAGAGTGCATCCTTGGGCAGAGGGCCAGGAACTAGAATCAGGTGGGAGCCCCTGGTGCTGGGAGGGCTCCCCTGAAAGCCCATGGGGGCTGTGTTTAACAGTCTTGAAGAGTGCATCCTTGGGCAGAGGGCCAGGAACAATCTGTGTATCCCACTAAGCTAATTATTCTCTCTGCAGATGGTGTCCCCCACTAATCCTCTCTCGGTTTGTCATAATCCAGTTCTTTTCTGAGGAGAGCTGCTGGGTGTCCGTCCGGCTTTTGTGCAAAAAGGCTATCTGCAAAAGCAGAGGAGATAGGGTTCCTGCTCTGTGGGACTGGAGTTCTAGCTCTTGAGCCAAGGAGAGCAGTTGGAAGGACTGTCCAGAAGAAGGCCACTGGCTCTGTGGCTCTAGGAGGCTGAACCAGCTTCAGAGAGTGGGGCAAGCATCCACACTGGCCTGACTTTCCTCCGCTGGCCATTTCCTTGGGGCTCAGAGGGCTCAGAGGAGCCGGCCATGACCTTTTGCTCTACAGAGGACGGTGAGTCTGCAGGTCTGTGTCCCTTGGGGTCAGCTTCCCCAGGGGCAGAGTATCTTGGTTCTGAGAAGTCACAGCCAAGAGGGAGGCCGTTTCAGCCTGAGACTCTGGGAGGGACGTCTTGAGCGGGATGCTTGCGGTGATGCAAGATTGGGTCTGTTCCCCCAGTCTGCTGGGTTGTTTGGTGGTAGGTCATGTTTAAACACGATGCTGCTGAGATTCAGGTTCCTGCTCGTTGATTTACAGGATATTAATATTATAGCCTGTCTGGTTCTCCCACCTGTCCCGGGAGAGTGAACAATGCAGTCACTGGAGCCAGAAAGGGAGAAATCCCTCCTGAGGACCCTCCTCAGGCTCTTAGAGTGGAGGGGGGCTGCTCCTCCACTCCTGAAGGGTGAGGATGGCCCATAGTGGTGTGGTTCAGGGGTCACAGTTGCTTCTCAGAGGATCAAGACTTCAAGAAAAGGCTATAAAGAGCCCAGTGAATATAAAGATTGGCAGGGGAAAGGGTTGGGAGTCCCTAGGAATTACCACATTGAATTTTCTCTACTGGTTTCAGGTTAGCACCCATTCCTACAGAAGAAAGTGGGGCATGGAGAAATTACATTATGGAAGGGCCACAAAGTCAAACCCAGTTTCTGCCTCAAACCTCTTTCCTCTTTGTTGCTCTTTTTATGGTCATCCCTGGGTAAGACAAATGCCATCCTCGTGTCCCAGGTTTACTGACAAAGAAACTGAGACCTGGGGTAGCTAGGTGATTTGCAGAGGGCACACAGTCAGTGAGGGCAGACTCGGAGCCAAGTCCAGTGTGACTGCCACTAATTGTCTCTGTGCCTCAGCTCTGTACCTTCCCACAGGGCTCCACCCTACTGCCGACTCATCCCCTACTTGGAGGAGGAATTCCACTCCATAGTGTGGGGAAGGGAGCACAAGCCACTGCCTCCCAGTTGTGTAACCATAGAGGAGGCCTGGGAAGACATCTGGTCCCTTCCCACAGTGCAGAAGTGCACCTGAAACAGTGGGAATATCCTCTGCTGGGGCAATTTCTAGAGAAGTATAACCCACATCAGTCTCTATTTACCTTCTTAGATATATAAACGTCATCCAGAAATCCTCTTATTATGGTGACGTCAGACAGGCCTGCTTTCCTTATCTAAGCCTGGGGGAAAGAGGAGAGCTGGTTGCCATTTTTAGTACCTTTGTGCTTAAATATATGTTTGTGTATGTGTGTGTGGGTGTGCATGCCTATATTTATGTGTCAGTGTGTGTACATGTGTAAATGTGCAGCCTGTAAGCTGTGTATATGTGAATGGATATTTCTTTGTGCATGTGTATGCACTTGGGGGGGTGTGTGCCCACTGGTGCAGGAGAGCTGGGGGTGCTGAGAGACCACTGGACTAGCAATCACAATGCCTAGACCTGCTCTGGCTGGCTGCCTGGTACTCCTGCTCTCTGGGTCTTGGTTTTCCAGGTAGAAAGCAAGCAGGATGAACTAAAGGAACCATCTCTGCTTTACAGAGCAATAGCCTATGCACGCAGTGTTCAGAAGCTTTCTCAGCTCCAAGTTAAATAACCCCAGTCCCTATAACCTTTCCCTGTAAAGCACATTTTCCAATCCTTTAATCATCTTGGTTATTTTCCTCTGAACTCCCTCCAAGATACCTATGTCATTGGATAAGTATGTCGTATAAATTAGTCAGTAAATCAATCTGTCAACAATATCTCTTGAGCAACCACCCTGTGGCTTGCAGGAGGTGCTGGGCTGATACAATCCAACCACACAGGAACAAAAAGAGTTTTCACTGTGGCTCAGACCAAGGGTTCATTTGTCCAGCAGTGGCCTGAAGCACTGTGGACAAGCTAGGAGGATACTGTTCCTTCTAATACCATCATCTCTTGAAGATCAGGGCCGTGCCTCAACATCAATATCTGAAAATGTTTTAAATAAACATTTAGGGGCACCTGCTCTGTTCAGAGCCCTGTGCTAGGTATTTTGAGAGTTAGGGAAATGAGCATGGTGCTGTCCCTGACCACTGGGAGGAGAGACAGGTGCATGAGGTAGAGAGTAAAAAGTGGGTATGGAAGCAAAGGACGATAAGTGTGCCCTAAGTGAGGACCTAGCCAACCTCAAGGCTGCAGATAGGACATTGGTGTTTGATAAGGGCTGTTTTGAAAGCTTTTCTCCCAGATGCAGTATGATCAATAATAAAGTGAATAGCCAAAAGAATTAAGAATTTGGAGTAAACCAGACCTTTATTTGAATTATGATTTCACCCCTCATTAGCTGGGTGAAGCTCAGGCAAGTTAGTTAAGGTTTCTGAGTCTCAGATTCTTTACATGGCAGGATAGTAACTACCAAGAAGGATTGTTCGAGCTTAAACGGCATCACATTTGTAAAGTGTCTGGTCCATAGTAGGTCATTGGTATTATAATCTCCCCTCCCCTCACCAACTCATTAGGGATCATTCTCTGAAAAGTCTTCAGCTCTTCTGGATGGATATATATGGTTGATCATAGCACTACTCGGGGTTCTAAGTTCTGTGAGTTGTTTATGTGATGTATACAGTAGTATCATCTCTGCTTATTGATCCTAAAATAATTTTGTTCAAGGTTGGAGGGCAATCTTTTATTTATAGTATAGCATATGCTTCGTGATTTTATAGTCTGAGATCAACAGCCGTGATCTTAGCTGTTATCGTTATGGTTGGGGGGGGTCCATATTCTTTTTTCAGTTAACATCAACTTTTTGTATTAGAAAGAGCACTTGGCCCTTGACTGACACCTCTGGCTAAACTGGCAGGGTAACTTTGGGCAAGTCACTGAAGAGACAGCTGTGGTACAAAGCAAATGCTTCTCAAATGTGAGTGTGCATCAGAATCACCTGGAGGTCTTAGTAAACACAGATTGCTGGGCTCTATCACAGAGTTTCTGCTTCAGTAAGTCTGGGTAGAACCTGATAATTTGCATTTCTAAGACATTCCTTGGTGATGCTGAGGCCATGCACTGTGAGAACCACGGATACAGGAAGAACAGCTACGGAACTTAGTGGAGTTTGGCCAACTGAGCCTGCTTCTTTATTTATAAACTTCTACCTTACAGATCAGACTTAAAGGTAATAATTAGAAAAATTATGATGAGCAAAGCACTTCATAAACTATAAAACACAATATAACTATTAATGGCTTAATATTCCCCATCAGCTTTAGCTTACTCACCCATAAAATGAGGATAATAATAGTAATTTTTATGAAGATGAAGTGAGATGACCGATATAAAAGCAATTTGTGAAATTATAAAGAACTATGGAATCTTGTTCTTATAACTTCCCTAAGCTTCAAATTCCTCATCCATAATATACAGGATGGCCAAAGGGTTTGTTTTATGTGCCAACCTTGGTCATGTAGTAGCTCATTATTCTACCTGTGAATAATGCAAGTTTCTAGTTAATACCCTGCTGATGCTGCCCTGTGTCCCGTTGGCCCCTTTGGTCAAAGCTACATGTTGGGCCACCGTTACATGAGGATGCTTCTGGTTATAAGAAACAGAATTCCCAGCTAAAAGTGATTTTAAGGTAAGGGGTTTGTTGTCTCATCTAACAAGAAGTCCAGAGGCAGGGTGATTTCAGGGTTGATTAGTTCAATGGCTTGACCAAGTTAAGATTCTGGAATTCTCTTGGCTTTCTCTTACATGGTGGCTGTAGCAGTGCCAACAATCACATCCACATACGACAACAATCAGAAGCAGGAAGAGATGAATCCTTTTATAATGGATAAAAAACCATTCTTAGAAGCCTTCTATTGGCCTGATTTGTATCACATGCCCTTTGATGGGGGGAATGGAATTGCATGATTGGTTTAGACTAGTCAATATTTAACCTCTGTGGCTGGAAGAGGCTCATGAAGCATGTGGTCACCCAATCAGGCCTCTGTCAGCAAGGGAGAAAGTAGCGAGTGTGAAAGGGGAGGTGACCAGCAATGTCTCTTTCCAATTAGAATCAGGTCCATAGGGCTTTACTTGCACATCTCCCCACAATGTTGTGAGGTTTTCCTGTACCTGAGGTCACAGCAAGAAAGGGCCCCCAGCACAATCCTGAAAAGCTATTTAAAGAAGTATTTTCCATCCTTCATGAGAAAAACTCAGCTCTTTGGGAGCCAGGGGGAGCAATCCAGCCTCCTGTCTTGGCAGGGAGGTTACTGGTCTAGAGGGTCAGGGCAAGACCACAGCCTTGTGGATGCAGAGTTTTTCCCATGCAAAGTGCTTGACCGTAATAATTCACAAATCAGCATTGCAACATTACTCCTATGGGTGGCATTTCCTTCTTCATCTAGCATAGTGCTGGTCCATAATCATGTGCCCGACAAAGACCTAAGTGCTTAAGAAAGACATTCTAATTGCCACAATTAAAGTAGTTTGGTCAGCAAGTGGGTTTGGGGAGAATGAAGTCTTTTTTTTTTTTTTTAAGATTTTATTTATTTATTTGAGAGAGAGAGAGAGTACGAGCAGGGTGAGGCACAGAGGGAGAAGCAGGCTCTCCGCTGAGCAGTGACCCCAGTGTGGGGTTCTATCCTGGGACTCCAGGATCATGACCTGAGCCAAAGGCAGATGCTTAACCAACTGAGCCACCCGGCACCCTGAGAATGAAATCTTTTATAGTGGAATAGGTTTTGCTGGAATTCTGAGAAAGTCACGTCTGTGGATTTAAAAAATTTCATTCTTCTTCCTCTATAAGAGCTTTGTGAATCCATTGAAATGGTGGATCCAGGGGTTTTCTGAGGGAAGGGCAGACCCCCACCCTACCCTGTTCTATTCTAAGGAACAGGCTCCTGTCTAGGCCCAGGGATGGCCACACAGCTCTGAAAGGAAGCAAGCTCAGAGGGGAGGAGATGGCCACAGCCCTTGCTGTCCTGGCTCCTCATGGCCACCAGGTGGATGGCCCTTGTTCCTGAAGCTCCCCACTTAACTCCTATTAAGTGTCGTGGGGAAGCTATGAAGTTGAGATCCCAGGGGTATCTCTAGGGGAGATATGTACAGGGTTGAGGAGGATAAACACTGAGAAGATAGAAGATTGTGTTCAATTCCCCTGTGTATATGGTATCTGTCCATGCTCAGCAAAAGTGATTTCTGTAAATGAGTTCCTACCTGGAACTCTAGCACAAGAGTTAGATAATGGCAAAGCCAAATGGACCTTATTGCTCTTCCATTTTGAAGGTCTCATTTTATTGGCAAAGACAAGGAAGTGTCTTCAAATAAGACAAAGAACCCAGGGCTTTGGACGTCAGGGCCCATGCCTGTCCCACCATTCCTTGTGATTTGTCTTAAAAGCTTGGAGATGTGTATCAGATGGGTACAGGAGCAGGATTCTGTGACTACTAGGTTTCAGAGATGTGGCTTTCAAATCTGTTTGTGGTGAAACTGCCTGAAGCATTTAAAAAACACAGCCCCTCTAAGAGGAGGCCTGAAACTTACATCGAAAAAAAATTAGCAACCATTAGGTTGGCTACTACCAAAAAAAGAGGAAATAACTAGGGTTGATGAGGACGTGGAGAAACTGGAATCCTTGAGCACCATTGGTAGAAATGCAAAATGGTGTAGCCCCTATGAAAAACAGCATGGCGGTTCTTCAAAAAATTAAACATAAGAATACCATACAATCCGGCAATTTCACATCTGGGCATATACGCAAAATAACTGAAAGCAGGGTCTTGAACAGTTTTGTACACCTGTGTTTATAGCAGTAACATCCACTATCCCCAAAGGATGGAAGCAACTCGAGTTATCTACCAACGGGTGAGAGGATAAAGGAAATGTGTTATACATATACACACAAGGAAATTCTGACACAGGCTACAACATGGATGAACCTCGAGGATGTTGTGCTGAGTGAACTAAGCCAGCCACAAAAGGACAAATACTGAATGATTTCTCTTATGTTAGATTCCTAGAGGAGTCAAATTCCTAGGGACAGAAATGGTGGTTCTATCAGAAATGGTAGAATGGTGACTGCTCGGCGCTGGGTAAAGGCAGAATGGAAAGTTAGTGTTTAATGGGGAAAGAATTTCAGCTTTGCAAGATGAAGAGTTCTATGGGTAGATGATGGTGATGATTGTACAACAATGTGAATGTGCTTAATGTCATGGCGCTGTACACTTATAAATGGTTAGGATGGTACACTTTATGTTATGTGTACTTTACTACAACTAAAAAAACAGTAGCAGCAATAACAATGAAAATATGCTCTCAGCTGTTACAGATTGGGTTCCTTGGGAAGCAGAATCGGGGAGGCAGGTTAGGGTACTGACGTTTATTAGGGGGTGCCCTTGGACCAACCCTACAGAGGAGAGGGAAGAAACAGGATTGGCAGAGGGAGAAGTGGGCTGCCATGGAGTCTCAGTGGAAACTCAGACAATTTGGCAAGGAGTTCTGAAAGTAGACAGCTCTTTATTGCTGTCTCAACTTGGGGGCAAGATGACCAGGCCTTTAGGCATGGATCTGTCATTGGATGTGCGGCCCTCGGCAAGGCTGTCTTCCGCTGAAACAATTCTGAAGGGGGCTAACCCCTGAGGCCTGTCATTTGAGAAGAACAGATGCAAAGTGCTTATTAGCATGAGTGCATTACAGGCTTTAACACCCATCCCTGAATCTTTGTAGCACTTTCTGAGGAAAGCTTTATCTCCTTGTTTTGTATGTAAAGCAGAGAGCAGTTAAGTCACTTGCTCAGCCACATGGCTAGTAAGTAGCTGAGCTGGTTTAAAGCTCCAACTTTTTAAAAATATTTTATTTATTTATTTGATATATAGAGAGAGACAACCAGCAAGAGAGGGAACACAAGCAGGGGGAGTAGAAGAGGAAGAAGCAGGTTCCCAGCAGAGGACCCCGATATGGGGCTTGATCCCAGGACCCTGGGATCATGCCCTGAGCCAAAGGCAGATGCTTAATGACTAAGCCACACAGGCACCCTGTAAAGCTCCAACCTCTTGTCTGAGCCCAGGGCTCTGTCCACACCTGCCACCTGTAGATGCAGGCAACAGAGGCTCTGCCTTGAACTCTGGACATTAGAGGGGCTGTCCCTGGCCCATCTCCGTTGACACCCCTTCCTAGGGAATGAGGAGTCCAGAGGGACCAGGGGATGTGTCCCTCCTGGACAGCATATTCTTCCCTCCCTTCTTGACCATACACTGGGAACTCAGGATTCCCTGGAACCTTCTAGGGCCTGCATCACCTCTTTTCTGGGTCCATGTTCCCAAGGCTCCTAGTAAGGTATGAAAAATCCTTCAATGTCTTGTAAAGGAAAGACAAGGTCTTCACATAACACACAAGACACTTAGCCATTCAGAAAACCCATGCTGGTGTCGATGCTTTTGGGTCCAAACCCTAGCTTCCCTGTGCAGCTGCTGCCTGTCTCTAGGTGTTTGATCTCTAATTTCTACATTTTCTCTACCACAAAAATGAAGATGATAGTGGTGGGTCCTACATGGTGTGTGGGGATCAGATTGGCAGAGCAAGTGACCCATAAATGGGTACTGGTGTTATGAGGTCCTTATCACATCCCAGTGACGTCGCTGTGTCTGACTCACCCTTTGCTTCTCCTGACCCAACCTGGTCCTCCTCACCCATCTCTAGATTAGACTCTAAGCTCCAAGGTGCAGGGATGGCTTCTGTCATGCTCTCTGTGGTGGCCCCAGAGCCCAGCCTGGGGCAGAGTCTGTATCTGCTGAGTGACCGAATGAAGATGGGGCAGGATGGCCTGTAGGGTGTCGAAGGAATCAAGGCTTTTTGAGTGAGACAAAGTGCAAGCAGGAAGGAGGAGATAAGTCCACGTCAGCAGGTATCTTCAGAGTCCACTGAGTGGAATCTGTGGTCACTGGTAACCAATATATGAATATGTCCTCTGCCTACCCTGGTTGTGACATGGGAGCTGTACTCCCTTGCACAGTGGGAAACAGCCTGTGGGTTATGTCTCTGAGCACCTCCAGAGCCCATCATTTACTGGCATCCCATTTCACAGTTGGGACCATGGAGGCCCAGTAAACAAGCAGAGGCTGAAGACTCAAGGGCACATGACTGCTTCCCTTCCTGGAGGCCTTCTTTCCTGGCAGGATGTGCCCAACCCAGAATGTGTTAGCAATGATTCTCTAACCTGGCTGTGCTTCAGAATCACCTGGAGTGATGGCTCATACCAATTCCCCACCCTCGAAGGTTTGGATTCAGTTCTAGGAAGTGGTGTTTGGAAAATCTGGGACTTCAACCAAAACCTCTAGTGTTTGGGAACCACTGGTTTGGAGAAGATCATCACAGAGATTAATTTAAGATTTTGTTTCTTCTATTTGTTTATTTCTTCATTCCCACAATAACATAAGCAATATAGAAATCCAAGAGATCTAATGTTAGAATAAATGGTCATTAGTACAAAAATCAGTCAAATGGGTTGCTTGTGTTGTATAAGCTAAATAACTGCTTGGATGAATTATTCCCCTTTATTAGCAATAACATGTATTTTCGCGGAGTAGGAGAGAAGTGGTTCTTGTTCCTGGTTCTTTTTTTTTTTTTTGTAAAGATTTTTATTTATTTATTTGACAGAGACAGCCAGCGAGAGAGGGAACACAAGCAGGGGGAGTGGGAGAGGAAGAAGCAGGCTCATAGCAGAAGAGCCTGATGTGGGGCTTGATCCCACAACGCCAAGGATCACGCCCTGAGCCGAAGGCAGATACTTAACTGCTGTGCCACCCAGGCGCCCCCTTGTTCCTGGTTCTACAATAGAATCCCACAGGGAACATTAGAAAAGTGCCAGTTCAGTAGGGATTTCTGAGGTGGGGCTCTAGGTAGAGTCTAACATGCAGCCAAGTTTGAGAACTCCTGCTATGGCATTGCCAGAGCTCCCCCTAGTCACCAGCTTCATCCTCAGAACAAGCCTGTGAAAAAGGCAGGGATTTTGTTTTTATTTTATTGATGAAAAAGTGTGAAAAATCTGAGGCCCAGAGAGGTGAATGAACCAGCCAGAAGCTAGAGAGGGAAGGCTGGTTCCGTGTCTTTATAGATGGTGTAAGCTCACCTTGACCCAGTCAACTCTTAGTAGTCACACTTCTCTACATAGTTGAGAGCAAGGGTGAATCCAGCCTGTGTGGCCTTATGTGCATCTTCAAAGAACAGGGGTGGCAGAAGGATGGTCTGCTGTGGGCTGCCTTTCTCTGAAAGCTACAATTTGGGAGAGCCTATGATTCCTGTAGAATCATAGACTTTTTGGATGGACAGCTTCTTTAGGGGCCACCTTGTCCAACCTCCTCATTTTTTTTTTTTTGAGAAGAAATCAGAAGTCCAGAGATGTGGTATGAAATCCCTGAGTGATTGCCCCGGTGAGATAGTATCTCAGTCACCTGGCCCCAGTCCCAAGCACTTCCTATAATTCCAGTTGCCCAGACCTTGAATGGAGCTTGGGTCCTCCTGGAGAAGAAGGCCAGGGAGCGGAGCATAAGCTTTCACAGAGGGAAGAATTGGGCTGGCTGCTCTCAGGATAACACATGGCCTTCTCATGTCCCAGACTTGTCCCTGGCAATATGCATCCTTGTTGACAGATGCTGGAAGATTCTGTTACCCTTCTTGACCACTTCCTAATCTCCTCCCACCCACCCTAGGCCACATTTGCCAGAACGACACAGACCGTACCATTTTATTGCTCCAGTTTTGTAAATCAGTTTCTTGTAACATACCAGTTGCTTCCATTCTCTGAATTTCCATGGATCCATTAACATGTTCTTGAAGCTGGGTGCTTTTCCACACACCACCACCTGCCCAGGTTAGAGGTAGCTGGCAAGCCCCCAGGCGACAAAGGAGTGTTTTTCCAGCACCCACATTAGGTTCTTGGCTGAACTAGGATCCTCTTTATCCTGGTGCAGGGATTGGCTTTTCTCTCCTAGGCAGGAAAGACACATTCCAACTTTTTCCAGACTCTTTGTTACCTTGTTGCCTGGCAAGAGACAGATGGAAAGACACTGTTTTTTTCTCTCTAGAACATTAACCTCAGTGCTTTCCCTTCCTTTCTGAGAAGCCAAAAATGTGTCCATCATCCCTGTGTCTTTCAGGGAGCACACAGCAGACTGCCCATCATCTTATGGCAGAAGCTGGATTAAGAACCATCAAAAGAGTGGAAGAGCTACCACCTGGCACCTGCAGGGCACCAGGCATTTTCACACACATGCTCTCATGTAGAACTTGGGGTAGTTTTTAGTTTCTTTTTCAGATGAGAAAACTGGGGCTTGGGCTACTAGTTAATTTACCCCAAATTACATAACTAGTAAGTAGGGGGAAAAACAAAATTTGACTACATCCACGTAACCATAAGCTTCCCTGTGCCTTGCTTGAAGCTCTGCATTAAAAAAAGAGAGAGAGAGGGGCGCCTGGGTGGCACAGCGGTTAAGCGTCTGCCTTCAGCTCAGGGCGTGATCCTGGCATTATGGGATCCAGCCCCACATCAGGCTCCTCCGCTATGAGCCTGCTTCTTCCTCTCCCACTCCCCCTGCTTGTGTTCCCTCTCTCGCTGGCTGTCTCTATCTCTGCCGAATAAATAAATAAATAAATAAAATCTTTAAAAAAAAAAAGAGAGAGAGAGAGAGAAATACGGGTGCCTGGTTGGCTCAGTCAGCTGGGCGTTCGACTCTTGGTTTCGGCTCAGGTTGTGACCTTATGGGTCGTAGAATTGAGCCCCGCCTCAGACTCTGTGCTGGGTGGGGAGTCTGCCGGAGAGTTCTCTCCCTCTTTTCCTCCCCCTCCCCACCACTTGTGCATATGCTTGAACTCTCTCTCAAAAATAAATAAATAAATCTGTTAAAAGGGAGAGAAATAGAATCTTTCTAACATTCCTCTTCAAAAATATTTCTGTACTTTTTAAAAATTGATCATAGTTTTGTTAGAGCCAATGTTCTCTTGCTTGTGCCTCCTAAAAACACCCTGCTTTCTTCTTATCTTTCCCTTAAGTTACTGAGCCTCTAGCTCAGGGGACCCTGGGTATATAGACAATTCTTGTGTAACCAAAATACACCAGGGCTGCCTGGTGGCACTTCACAGCATCTGGGCAGAATCAGAGAAACTCATTCTGAAATTTAAAAATTTTTTTTTCAAAAGCCGAGTATTTACTAAAACCTCCCTAAGAGGCTGGAAGGGGTCATTTCACAGCAAAATATACAATAGATCTTCTTCATCTCTCTTCCACCTACTGCCAAGGTTTTCCTAGTTTTTTCAAAAAATTTTTCTCTCAGGATTTTAGCCAGTTCTACTCTCCTTTTTTCTCTCACCTTCAACTTCCCAATTATTTTTGTTTTTCTTACGGTTTCTTGAGAGTTTTCTTTTCTTTTTTTCTTTTTTTAAAGATTTATTTATTTATTTATTTGAGAGAGTGTGTGCAATTTGCTGGGGGAGGGGAGCAGAGGGAAAGGGAGAGAGAGACTCTCCAGCAGACTCCCCACTGAGTGAGAAGCCGGATGCAGAACTTGATCCCAAGACCCTGAGATCAAGAGACCTGAGCTGAAATCAAATGTCAGATGCCCAACTGACTGAGCTACCCAGGCCCCTCAAGAGAGTTTTCTAACATAAATGAATCAAGGCCTTCTCCGCTTTTTCAATTCAACAGACTTATTCTTTTCCCTTAGGTACAAACAACTAAACCCCAGGCCAACAAGTCACTTTTTCGCTGTGGGGGCATGCGTATGGTTGGGACTGGGCAGGGGTAGATGAGGCACCAAGATATGTGGTGACCTGTATGGTCAGCCAATTAGATTAGATTTGACTGCAAGTAATGAAAAATCAAGTTTCAGTGGCTTAATTGAAAAACTCAGAGGCAGTCCAGGGCCAGTATTTCCATAGCCAATGGCATCTAGGCTCCTTCTTATCTCTTACCTTTAGTACTGGATTCCATCCCGGTAGCAAAATGGTGCCTGTCGTTCCAGTCATTGCATACACATTCCAGGTACCTTGAAAGAGCTTTCCTACAAGCTCCTCCAAATGACTTCTGCTTAAAAAATCATTCATCATCCCCAACTGAAAAGGAACTTGGGAAATGTGATTCTATTAATTAGACATATTGTAGCCCCCAATATATAGGATTTGGGGAGTAAGAAGAAACAGAGAGTGGATATTAACAATCTTTGCCACATGTGGTAAAAATTTTGATCACTCTCACTCTTAGGACTTTTTAAAAACTCTTTTAAAAGAATTAAGCCTTTTATTTTGAGAGACTTGTAGATTTGTAGATTTATATGCAGGTATAAGAAATAATACAGAGAGATCTATACTCTTTACCCAGTTTACTCCAATGGTAATACCTCATAGTACAATATCACACCCAAGATGTTAACATTCATACAGTCAAGATATAGACATCTCCTGTACCACAAGGATCCCTCATTTTGACTTTTTATAGCTACGCCCACTTTCCTCCTTGACTCCGGCAACTATTCCTGTTCTCCATTTCTACAATTTTGTCATTTCAGGAAAGGTAGATGAATGGAATCAGAATATGCAACATTTTGCATCCAAATTTGTGGTGTGCATCAATAGCTTGTTCCTTTTTCATTGTTGAGTGGTAGTCTATGAAATGGATGCACCACCAATCTGTTTAAGTATTCATTCATTGAAGGACATCTGAGCTATTTCCAGCCTCTGGCTATTGTGAATAAAGCTGCTATGAATACTTATGTACAGGCTTTTGTGTCAACCTATGTTTTCATTTCTTTGGGATAAATACCCAAGAGTGCAATTCCTGGGTCTTATGGTAGTTGCTTGTTTAGTTTTATAAGAAACTGCCAAACCCTTTTCCACAGTGGCTGCAATAATTTATGTTTCCACTAGCAATGTGGGAATGTAAAATTTTAGCCATTCTGATAGGTAGGTAAAGATTTTTCATGGTAATGCTAATTTGCATTTCCCAATGGCTAATGACATTGAACATCTTTTCACATGTTTATTTGCTATCCATATTTTCTCTTTGGTGAAATGTTTGCTCATATCTTTTACCCATTTTCTAGTTGGATTCTTTGTGTGTTCCTTGTTGAGTCTTGAGATATTTCTTTATATATTCTAGCTACCAATGCCTTGCTGGACATGTGGTTTGCAAATATTTCCTCCCATTCTGTAGATTGTCTTTTCATCTACTTAACGGGATCTTTTGCAGAACAAAAGTTTTAGATTTTAATAAGGTTGAATTTAATCAGTTTTTCTTTTTCTGGATCACGTGTTTGAGTTAAGAACTTTTACCTAGATCCCAAAGATTTTCTCCAATTTTTTTTCTGAAACTTTTATTATTTTATGTTTTACATTAAAGTCTATGATTTCAAGTTAATTTTTGTATAAGATATGAGGTTTAGATTGATATTAATTTTCTTTCTTTTTTACTATGGATGTCCAATTGCTCTAGCACCATTTACTGAAAAAACTATCCTTTCTCATTTTACATTTTTGTCAAAAATCAGTTGGACATTTTTGTGTGGGTTTATTTTAGGATTCTCTATTCTGTTCCCTTCAAGCTATGTGTCTATCCCTCTACCAATAACTTTTGGGGATTTAAAAGAAAATTTTTTCCCACCAAAAGTAATGCATTACATGATAGAATGTTGAAAACATACAAAATTAGGTGTTTTTTTTTTAATTGTCTGTAGGTACCATCACCAAAAAACAGAATTGTAAACATTTTGGAGTAATTTCTCTCCACGTCTTTTAAAAATATTTTTTATTTTTATTGTTCTCATTCTAATAGCATGCATTAGTGTGGATAGGCTAGGTTCTGCTGCAATGATGAATAACTCCCAAATCTCAACAGCTTAGTCCAGTGAAGGTTTATTTCTCATTTACACAAGATTATTGTCAATCCAGGCAACCCTCTGGGGCTATTGCCATTTAAGTGGTGACTCCAGCGTCCAAGCTGCTTTAATTGGTTCTGCTGTTCAAACTTGAGGCCTCCCATAATCACTGTGTCAACATTGCAATGACATGTGTCATGTCTGTTCACACTTCATTGGCAAGAGCTGGTCACAAGGCCCACCTAATTGCAAAGGACAGAAAGAGTGGTCATATAATCAGGAAAGAGGAATATGACAGAGGATTTGGTGAGCCATGGCATTATATCGGCTCCAGTATTATATGACAACTTGCATTTTATTTTATAGGTTAGTATTATAACAATCTTTCTCCTGTTTCTTATAAATTCTTTTAAAAATTTTGAGTGATTTAGGGGTACCTGGGTGACTCAGTTGGTTAATGACCAACTCTTGATCTCAGCTCAGGTTTTGATCTCAGGGTCATGAGTTTGAGCCCTGTGTTGGGCTCCATGCTGGGCATGGAGCCTACTTAAAAAAAAAAGGCAAAAAAAGATTTGAGTGATTTACAGCATAGAAAAAATTTTTGGTATTATATAAAGTAAAACTTTTGTTATATGGAAAGTTGACTTATGCAAAATGGCTCATTTTCCAACTATGTGAAGTATATGAGACCTCAGAGTCAAAATAGTATCATCGTTGAAATGAGAGGAACAAGGTAAAGCCATTCAAATCATGCAGCTTTCCTGGGCCAGTTGAAGACTCCTGTCAACCTCACTCCAAAATCTTCCAGTTTCTGTAGTTTCTTTCCTATGACTGTATCATTCCGAGAGAGCTTTATTTTTTATTTTTTATTTTAGTAGATTAAAGTAGAACCAAAGACAAATGAAAACAACAGCAACAAACCCTGACCATTCAGAACCCTGTAATAAATACATGCAACTTTGTGCCAACATCATCCCCTAAAAAGGGAGAAATGCCACAGGAATTCTTTTGCCCATGCTGTTCCTTCTAGTTGAAATGTTTTTCATTCATCTTCATCAAGTTAAATGTCATTCATCTTTTAGATTTGTTATATGGTGGATACCTTGATGCACTGGTAGTTCTGAGTACAGTTTGGCCAAGCCTTCCCTATGTCATGAAATAGATAAGCTCACAATTAGATGCTCAAATAGCATGCTTTCTTAAATAAATTGAAAACATCATCAAGAAGCGAGAGAAAGGTAGGTCAGGTTAACACACTTAGAATTGTATTACCTGAATCCTTGATAACACAAGTCCATATGTCCTATTTCTCTTTCTCTCCCTCTGCTGCACTGTCTTTCCTGCTGATTATGAGGTTACAAGGACCAGAACTGAGGGTGAGCAAAGGGCCTCAGCAAAAGTAATGTGTGATTGTTCTGTCAGAAAGCAGAGGCAAGAACACCTGGTTCCAGCTACCCCTCTGTAGTTCTTCCATTAATCTGTTGAGCAGCTAATGAGTTTAATACAGATCCTTTTGTCTGGTGTTCCCCTTTATTTGCCTCAGCTCTAGTCTCAATAACTCCAACTCTCAAACAATTTGAATAGAAACTTTTATCTAATGTTTGAGAAAAAAATCAAGGGAATGAATTATTTCAATTCTTCCTTCAATTTTTTATTTCCATGTGAAACTGTCTTAAATCTCTGCTTAATTTCCAGCATCCATGGAAAGTTCCTATTTCAGTGCTTCTATTTGCACTTTTATCATTAAGACTAACCAAACTGTTTTATTATTTGGTTAGACCTCAGTGAGAATCACTAATGCCTATAAGTAAGTGGAAATGTGTTTGGATGTGTGTTTAATTTGCACAGGCAAGCTTAACCCATATTGTTGTGGTCACATGTGTAATTACCATAAGCCACACCTGAAACTAACAAAATATTCCAAAGCCCATATTGTCCAATCCTTCTTTTCTGTTGTGGACTTAGGGTATTCCGCAGGTCTGTGTCTGCTCTGACCTCTCTGGTCACCAGCTCCGGGAATGGGTGCCATTGCCTGCTTGTGCTGGAGAGTGAACTGGGCCCTGGGGCTGTAGACAGGAGGGTGGAGCCATCCCAAGATTTAGTTCCTTATCAGGAGGATACAGAGTCCTGAAAATCCCCCCACCCCCAGAGTTCGTATTTCCTTTTGGATCTCTGAGCATCTTTTGATCTTGAAACGAACCCATTTTTCCTCTCTCTCTTCCTATTTCCCCCCGTCTCTTTCCCCTCCTGTCTCAGCCGACTTAGGGAAATAAGTGCCTATATGGGAGATAAGTTATTACAAATAACATCTACATTAACTCTTCCTTTGCAGGAAAGCTCAACTAAGCACATTAACTAGAGCATCTGGTATATTATCAAGTGGGTCAACTGACTAAGTGGGAATTCTTTGGACTATACTTTTTACTGCTCTATTCATTCCTCCATTTAATACCAAAAAGACCTAGAAGAGTCTTCTGGTTCCTGCATAACATCACACAGAGTAAATTTACCACCTAATTAAATTTATCACCTACCTGGCTTGATTTCAGTACAGTAGATAAGTACTGAAGGAGATAATGTGCTCTCCTCAGGTGGTGGAAGAAAGCACAGTCACTAGGATTCTGTGATAAGCTAGGATGGTTGGGGAATGTGAAGCTGATGCCTCTGTGTGAGCTTTGATTTTGGGTCCAAACTCAAACTGATTTCTCCTTACCTGCTCCTCGGGCCCTGAGCAGACCCTTCTCTCTGGGTTCCAATCTCTTGCTCTAAATGTTCTCCAAGGATAGCTGAGAGCAGGTGAAAGTTCTTTGTGTACCGCAAAGAGCCTCCCTTAACAGGGGCCTTTTGTCATGACCTGTGGTCCTAAGGCTGGTGGCCTGGGAGCTGTCTCAGGGAGCCGTGTGGACAGGCTGACTCTTGCCCTGGTCACTCCTGATCCATCTGGGCGGCAGACAGCTTCCCAAGGGGCATTATGTCC
This sequence comes from Ursus americanus, assembly GCF_024610735.1. Taxonomy (NCBI): domain Eukaryota; kingdom Metazoa; phylum Chordata; class Mammalia; order Carnivora; family Ursidae; genus Ursus; species Ursus americanus. The sequence goes on from NC_142139.1 coordinate 62,658,756, forward strand.
AGGCAGCCTGAGTGACAATGAGGATAGGTTGGTTCCGACCTGCTGCGGGCATCAGGCCCAGCTCTGAATTACCTAATCCCAACTAAAAGCATTTCTGATTGCTTGACCGCTGACCTCCTGCAGCTGGATTATCAGATGTGGCTTTGGGGAATAGGCTTGTTTATAATGCCAGAGACAAAGGGAGGAAACGCAGAGCAGTTAAAACAACAGTCCTTCCTGTTGCCCCAGCGCCTGTCATCCAAGGAGGTCATTATGAAGCAGGCTCCTTGGGGCTGGCGGGGCCCTGAGATGCAATTCGAGGGGGAAGGGGAAGAAGAGAGGCATTGACTGTGCAGGGCAGGTGTTGATATCTCCATTTTACACAGGAGCAGTGACCAGGCTCAGATAGGTTGATTCATTTGTCCAAGTCAAGGCTTTACAGCTGCTAAAGGAACTTTACAGTAGCGCCGGGACTTTGAGAGGGATCTGGCTGACTGCAAACCTGCCTCTCCTTCCTTTGCCTCTTGTTGCCATCATCGTGCTGGACAAAGCAAGCCTTAACCTTCCCCAAATGTCCCCACTGCCCCTCTTCAAGGCCCAGACATGAAGCATCCTAGAGTCCTCGTTACAGACTCAGGAATGGTGAGAACTGAAAGGACCCATAAACATCACTGAGTCCAAATAATCTATTTTACAAATAAGAAAACTGAGGCCCAGAGAGATGAAGCAACTCCTCCAGACCCATATGGCACTTAACACTGCCTGGCAGAAGACAGGTTGTCCACAGGTTGACTAAATGATGGAATTAGTGGTGGAGCTGGACATGAGCCCAAGCCCCATCCTCATTTAGTTCTCATTCTGTGCCGGCCTCTTCAAATGGATCTTTGTCCACAGGTCAATGCAGTACCCTGATCTGGGGGAACTTCTCCTGCTGCCTTTAAGCATTCCATCCACTGGCCTCCAGCTGACCCTGAGTCCCCACTATTCATGCTTTTTAAGTAACTAGTATTTATTTTGAAGTAGTTCCAAACCTACTGAAAGGTTGCAGAAATTATACAAAAAACTCCCATATTCTCTACCATCCCTGTAGGTACCCCAACACCCTTACCAATGGCTGTTTCAACCTACAGCTCTGTGTCAGGTGGGGAAGGGAAGAGCAGTATAGAGGAAATGGGAAGCTTTTAGTGTTGTTTAAGCCAAAAGGTTTTCCTTTTTTCAGTTTCATGGTTGTCCAGAGAGTGGAACATTACAGAACTCTGTCCCAAGAATTTACCTAGTCTTCTTTCTCGACACTGTTCAGGATTTGGTGGAAATTCAATAGGTATTTGCAGAACAAAGGAATGAATTGGTCTCATAGAATAACACGAGTTTTATTAATTATGTTACCTTAGGACATCCAAGAGAAAAGAGAAAAGTACATGAGGCACTGGATATGTAGGGATGGGTTGGGGTTAACAAGGCATGGTAGGGTGAAGAAGACCCAGATTAACATGAGGGGTTTTGGATGCCTAGAAGGGGCTCCTCTTGGAGGAAGTAATAGACTCAAGGGCTACTGAGATTCAAGGGTCACTTGGAAATCACTGGGCTTCTATATCCTAACCCAGTTGTACCCACTGAGGTAAACTGACTTCCTCAAGGATGAATGTTGGTTCATGGTGGGATTAGGATGAAGACCTAGTATTCTAACTCCCAAGCCTTTGCTTGTTTCCCCTCACTCCACAGTTCAACTGCTCTGTGCATTTATTATTAGTTGATGTTAATGTAGGAAAGAGGAGACAAAAAGCTCACAAACACCCTATGTATTTTCAGTTATGTGTGGCAGAAAAAGTGACCAAGAATGTTCAACAGTAACTATGGCCTGAGGGGATGGATTCCTGAGGGAAGAGATTCCCTGATTTTTGATGAAGAGGGTCCCAAGGGGACTAGAGAGGCCATGTCTATTGATGCCCCTTGAGGGGGGTGTATCACCCTTGGGGGTTGATGAGCTCATATGAGGTGAAAGAACCATGATGCTGGGAGATAGATTTGCTCTTCCCACAAATGGGATGGAGCCTCCTGGCCTGGTGGGTTCTGTGTGGAGCTTCAGTAATGTTGATAGTAGTAGAAAATATAACAGCTACCACCATGCCTGTAGACTCAAGTCCTGCTAGGATGTCCCCAGATCCCTTAGGATGGCCTCCTAATTCAGCAAGAGTGAGCCCAGGGACTTGGTACTCTTCTGCCAGCTTCCCTGATAAATCCAGAACCTCCTTCATCTCCAGCCAGCAGTACCCAAGCAATGTCAGTAATTCTGAGGGTAGACCTGGATAGTCTTGGAACCAAGTTCTCCTCATGTGGCAGCACTGGACCCAACACCCCACTTTTATGCTCTGACTGTTTTGCTTTCTTTGATTTGATCTTCCTCAATCATGGCAATCACAAAGGATCAGTTCACATGCTTGTAGAAACCTTGAAGATGCCAGTGCAGATGAGGTTATACAGTAGGGTGCATCTTGTCCTGTGGTCCATGTGCTGAGCATCTTGGTGCTCTTGCCTACAGCCATAGTTGTTTCTGCTCCTTGGATACTGGGAGAGTATGTATTCTGAACTATTTGCATAAGAGTGAGTGAGTGGGGTTCAGAGAGGAGCCAAAGGTACCTTCTTCCCTCTGTAGGTGCTCTTGTGGCATGAGTACTCCACCCCATTTCATGCCCCCATCATGTCTCTTCCTGCTCAGACAACTGTGGTGTGGTCCAGCCTGATCCTCTGAGCCATATCTTCTTTGCTTCAGGGGTCTGAAGCTACCTCCGGCCTGCAGTTGGGAGGCAGGGTGAGTTTGGGAACCTGGTTAGGCCTTTAGCCACCCTTCTTCACAGTAAAAGAGCAGGGTTTCTAGAGTCATGAAGATCAGATTCCCTTTACATCTGTCCATCAGTTTTCTCATCTAAAAAAAAAGGCAGGGAGGGTAGAAAGGAATATTAGCCTTTTCATTCCTCATGGTATGATGTGAAGATTATCTACAATACTATGAAAATGTCTTATAAACAGTGACCCACCATGAATTAGTGGTTACTGAAGTTCATATGAACTTGATGGAGGTCTGGAGAACTTTTCAGGGTAACTTGGGTTATAGTCTGGAGGTTTGAAACCCCTCCAGCTACTCTACATTGATACCAAATTCAGGAAGGATTAAAAAAAAAAAAAACCATGGCATTTTGCTTCTTTTCCAGAACCTTGGACTCCTCTGAGCAGGTTTATGACTCCCCAGTGACTCTCCAGTGCCTGGCACATGGGAGAGTTGTGGAAAGGGTCTTTGGAGCTGAAATGCACTAAGGTCTCAAGCATGTACTGGTGCTCCTACCCAGGGTTTCCTTTGGCTGGAAGGGGATGTCATTTGGGATATTTGGTTTGTTATACCTCTTTTCTGCCTCTCCAGATCATTCTTAGTCCTCTGACTTCTATGGATTGCCTCACAGACTCCCTTGCCTTCTGGCTTCTGGTTGGGTTTGGCCAATGGCAGGGTGAGAAGACAGAAGTTGGGCTCTTTGTTTTCCCATCCACTGCCAGACCACAGCTTTGGCAATGGCTGCATTTTTCTACTCGAGGCCATTGGGAGCTTGCTCTGTAGCTTTACCTCTCACTGGTCCAGCAATGCTCTTTCCTCCATTCACCGTATCAGGCACAGGGGCAGTAAAAACTTCCCACTGTTGTCATATCATAGGCACATCACTGTCCCTTGTTGGACACACAATGTTGGACATTCTACCCATGTTTCCTCCCTAAACTCTCACAATCAGCCCTTTGACTGTGCCCTGTGTTTCTCAAGGGAACCCTGACTGACCAAGATGGATACCATCAGATGCTGACCTTCACTCTCAGAATGACTCCTGGGGTTCAGTGGCAACAGCACCAAGCTCCTGGGGGGCCTAGCCCAGCATAACAGATAAGCAAGGGAAGTGGCTTGAGTGCCGCTCATTATACATCAGGCTTAGACTAAGGAGGAGTGAGTATAAACTTTTATTTCTTTTAACTCTTGCATATGGAATGAAGAGCCTCAAAGAGTATTGAGGCTCCAAATAGTGTCAGACAACCAAAGGGTCCTCAAATGCTTTTAAATCCTAACATTGACCTCATTGACCCTACATCAGGTCAGCCTCAGATTGAGAATCATATGGCCATTCTGTCCAATGAATGTTCAACTGTTTACAATAGTTCCCCCTTATTCACAAGGGATATGTTCTAAGACCCCCAGTAGATGCCTGAACCTGTGGATAGTACCAAACCCTATACATACTATGTTTTTCCCATACATTCATACGTTTGATAAGGTTTAATTTATAAATCAGGCACAATAAGAGATTAACAACAATAACTAATCATAAAATAGAACAATTATAACAATATACTGTAATAAAAGTTATGTGACTGTGGTCTCTTTCTCTCTCAAAATTGTCCTGCACTCACCTGTCTTCTCGTGATGATGTGAGATGCTAAAATGGCTGCATGAAGAGATGAAGTAAGGTGAATGATGCAGGCGCTGTGATGTAGTGTTAGACTAACTGACTTTCTGACAATAGGTTGGAAGGAGGTTCATCTACTTCTGGATGGTTGCTGATGGTGGGTAACAGAAACCGCAGTAAGGGGTGGGGGACAATTGCCCTCATTTAGTCACTGAACAAACATTTCCTGAACACCTCCCATGTGCTGTGCTCTGTGCATAGCTATGCACTGGGGACCTCAAGATAAATGGCCTAGTTCTCACCCCAACCATCTCTTAGAGTCGTAGGAGAAATAAGCCATGTACACACACATCAATGAGACAGCATGAGAAATGAGGGCAGAGAGATAAAGCACTGTGGATGCTCAGGGAAGAAAGAGGAGCTCAGGAAGAGATAGGGCATCACCTCCCCTGGATTTTGGGTGGAGATAACGCCATAAATCAATATATTGGATTGTATAGCCAAAGAGACGATTGTTTACCAAAAAACTAAGCCATAAGGGAGATCTACTAATCTTTATTAATGTCCTACTCTGTACCAGGATCTTCAAAGCCATCATCTCAAAACTCTTGGTAGACACTATTATCCTCATTGTGCAGGGAAGGAAATAGCTTTGAGGGTTGAATGGTTGCCCAGCAAGTTCTAGATTTAAGTTTTGCATCGTGCAGTCTCTTGCATATCCATGTATCACAGAAAAACTGTTTCTATTCATTCTCTGGAGGAGAAAAGAAGGTTCTGCCTGCATCCAATGAAGGGTCATAGAGTACAGTTCTAGCCAGTTGTCGCTACACCTAAGGAGGAAAAACAGGGATTGCCTACTGTTCTTGCATCCCAGGGTTGCCCCAGGTTATTTTATATCATATGTTGGAACCAGCGTGTGATGAACTTTATGTGTCACTTTGACTGAGCTAAGGGGGTGTCCAGATAGCTGGTAAAACATTATTTCTTGGTGTGTGTGAGGGTGTTTTCAGAAGAAATTAGCATTTGAGTCACTAAACTGAGTAAAGAAGATGACCTTCGCTAACCTGGGTGGGCATCATCCAATCCACTGAAGACCCACATAGATCCAAAAGTCAAAGGAAGGGAGAATTTGCTCTGTGCTTGAGCCGAGACCTCCATCTTCTCCTGCCCTCAGACACCATCACACCTGGTTCTTTGACCTTCAGACTCTACCAGGACTGACACCATCAGTTCCCCTGGCTCTCCAGGGCCTCGAGCTGGTAATGGCGGATGGTGGGACCCCTCAGCCTCCTGAGTCTCCTGCAGCAGTTCCTCATGATAAATCTCCATGTATCTCTCTATACATTCTGTTGGTTCTGTTTCTCAGGAGAACCCTGACTACTACACAGTGGTAAGATTGTAGAAAGAGAAACCGCCTGGCCTGGACTCCTATGCCCTCTCCTCAGGCTAGGTCTGTCCCTGGTCTTTGCTCCCTTTCCTTCCTCAGTAGGACCTGTCCTCTGGTGGCCCCTTGAAGACTCCTCCCCCCCACCTCCCACCATGTGAACATGATGACAAAATGACAAAAACATTCTCAAGGAAACGAGCGGTCCCGCTCATGGAGGCTGCCGTAAGTGTCAGAGAAAGCAGGACTTGGAGTTATTCATTCTACTTCATGGACCGATTCCAAATCTGCCCTGTGCTGGTTTCCCCCTTCCTGTTTTTGAATTCAGATCAGTCACAGTGTCTTCCCCGTGGTGCGGTCTTTAAGGGCTTGTCGTCCTTGGTTTTCATTTCATCAAGAACGGGCTGCTTCTCTTCTGCCTTTGACCAGCCCTCATCAACAACGGATTGAGGCACCTTGAGGGAGAGCTGCAGTGTTGGCAGTCTGAAGGCTGGCGGAGTCTGGCCTCTCATTTGTGACCCAGAGGCCAAGGGACAAACAAACTCTGGAACTATGCCAGGCTTCGGATTTCTCCTTTGTTCAGTGGGGTTTCCCACGCTCTCCCTTGTAGGTTATGGTAGGAGCAATGAGATAATATGTATGTGTATTCATATATACACACACATACATATGTATTATATATCATGTAAATATATTTATGTACATACATACACATATATAATCACTTTGTAAACTGAAAAGAACTTTACATATGTTGCCTTAAAAGATTCTTTTTTTCTTTTAATTTTATGTTTACAAGGGTGTTTTATGTCAGGATTATCTATAATAATCACAGTAAGAAATGCATACCCATAGGGTATTGGTTAAATATATTCACTAAGTCTAATCAATGGGATATCACGAAGCTTTTTTTTTTTACATTAAACTTTATTTTTATTGAAGTATAACATACAACCAAAAGAGTATGTAAATTAGGAGTGTAGAGCCAGCTATATTTAGTAAGTTATCACTGAACAAACCAATGTAACTACTACCAGCTCAAGAATCAGGAATTAGAGTTCCAGAGCTGTCCTCAAGTGTGCTCCAATCTTCAATCCCTCTCTCCCTTCCCCCATGAATAGAACCACTGTCTCCTAACAGTGTAGATTCATTAACCCTATTCCAAACTAGATGAAAGATTAATGCATGATTTCTTATGCACAGTTAAGGGTTCTTGAGGTTTCACGAACTCTTATTGAGCTGTGGTTGTATATTCATTATGTATTTATGTATTGCCCATTTTGTGCAAGCGTGCGTGCGTGTGTGTGTGTGTGTACTGTTGCCATGACAATATCCTCCTCACAGGCCCTCCAATTCACCCTGCTGGTTGATCTTGGGCGATCATCCTGCCCCTGCTCAGAAGTCCTCCATGGCTCCTGAGTGTGCAGCTGCTTATATACAAACCAGGCAACATCACCACTCCTGAGAGTCGGGAGTTCACTCCCTCGAGCAAGGCCCCATTCACAATGTTGCTGCAGGCCTCACCCTGCCCTGTCATGCACATCTTCCCATCTCCCAAAGACCCATTGGGAGATCCTGTTCAAATTCTCTGCCTCAATGACCAGTCTCTCCTTTTATGAATTTCTCTTGTACCTAGACTTAACACTTGAATTGGCCTGCAATTGCCATACAGTATTGTCCAGGTGTTACTTTAGCTTAGTGGTTTTCAACACTGGCTGAGAATCACTTGGGGAGTTTTGTTTTGTTTTTTTTCCAAGAAACTAAAAACCATTTTTAAATTCTAAAAAATTCTTTGCGCCTCAGGCCAAACCAAATGTTCTGAATGTCTAAAAGGTGGAGTCTGGGTGTCAGTACTTTCAAAAGCTCTCTAGGAGTTCTGGGCTGAATTGTGTCCCCCACTCCCACCAAATTCAAACGTTGAAGTCCTAACCCCCAGTACCTCAGAAAATGATTGTGTATAGCGTCTTCTAAGAGGTAATTAAGTTAAATGAGGCCCACATTAGGGCGGGCCCTAATGCAATATGACCAATGAAGAGGAGGACATTAGGGCACAGAAACACATAGAGGAAAGCCATGTGAGGGCACAGGGAGAAGGCAGCCATCTTCAAGCCAAGGAGGGAGGCCTCAGGAAAAACCAACCCTGCCAGGACTTTCATCTTAGACTTCCAGCCTCCAGAACTATGAGAACGTAAATTTCTGTTGTTGAAGCTGCCCAGTCTGTGGAACTTTGTTAGAGCAGCTGGAGCAAACTCACACCCCAGGTGATTCTGCTGCATATCCAGGGTGCAGCACTTTGCTGGCTGCACTGATCTCCCTCCACCTCCCACCTTCCCAGCTGGATCATCATCTCCCTCAGGCAGGGGGTGGAGCTGTACCTTTTGATTCCCTCAGCGTACTAGCTGACTATTGACCCATTGGTAACTAAGGGCTTATTATGTCACAGAACATGGCCTCCATGTGCGTTTCTTCATGGTTTTTTACTCTTTATGCTCCCATTGTACTTGCAGATGCTTTGGACATTTTTTTTTAAAGATTTTATTTATTTATTTGACAGAGATAGAGACAGCCAGCGAGAGAGGGAACACAAGCAGGGGAGTGGGAGAGGAAGAAGCAGGCTCATAGTGGAGGAGCCTGACGTGGGGCTCGATCTCGTAACGCCGGGATCACGCCCTGAGCCGAAGGCAGACGCTTTAACCGCTGTGCCACCCAGGCGCCCCCCCCCCGCTTTGGACATTTTTTAACAGCGATTTTCTGCTTATCATCTTGGCCAGTTTTACATCTTCTACAGTTTTCTGTAAAAGGCCTTTTTCTATGCCAGGGAGCCTGACCTGAGTTGGCATGTTTAATATTTTCTCTTATTTTGAGTAAACATCTGACTTTTCTGACCTTCTTTGTGTGGCATATGCTTGGTTGGTCTACTGGTGTTAGATAACTGGCACTTGTACCAATGACTTGTTACTTCCAGTAGGATTTTGAATCTTATTCAGGGATGCCATTGACCTTGACCTTCTCCCTTCTCTCTGGGGTCATTATTCTGTTCACTTCTTCTGTTGTGCACGCAGGAGAAAACCTTGCCAAAGGGCTCACTCCCCTCCATACACCTTTTGTTGTTCAAGACCATCGCACCCAGGAGAGCTCTTTTTCCCAGAAATGGTCCATTTGAGAACCACTGGATTCAGGGTTTGGGAGTAAACATAGGTGTCATTTACTGATGGGAAACTGAGGCCCAAAGGTGAAAAGTGATTTGCCCACAGTTAGACAGCTAGGCAATGGCCAAGCCTATGTTTTCAGACTGCCTGTCAAATAGTGCAGAACTATTTTCTCTGACCCACAGTGTTACCCTCTAGACAGGGATTTATTTTCCTGGGAAACAATGTGGGCATACAGCAAAAACAAAATGCTTTGTTCTCCACAACTTGTCTTGAAGTTTTCTCTCAATCTATCCTTTATAGCCCTCAAACGTTATATCACATTCTCTTTTCTCCACTTGAAACCCAACAATGGCCCAGAGTGGTCATCACTGCCAAACCTCATTTCTCTCCCTGTTGCAGTCATTGCTAGTCCCATGCGCAAGTTGGAATGGCCCTGTAAGTTCTGCAATAGGAAGTATGCAGAAGATGACAGTTTCAGGTCAACTTTCTAAGGGGCTAACTCAGTTGATAAGTGCCTCTGTCTTCCCCCCTTCCTCCTCCTGAAATGTAGATGGGTGGCAGCGAAAAAAGGAGTGCAGAGATGGAACAAAGAAAGACAGGATTCTGGTTCTTTGCTCTCCACTCTGAATGATGCTTCAACAGCAAAGGGCTTTTGTCCAGCCAAGACCCATGACTGAGCTCTAAAGGAGACTTCCTTTTGGACTCTTTACCCCCATCCCATTTGTAACAGGGCTTCATCAAGTTATTTGGGGCAGAGTGGATTGGTGGGGACTCTGATGTTCACTTTTCTGAGCTACTTGGGTGACTTGGGGTATGGATAGGACTATGCAAGAGGTGAGGGGCTGGCAGTAAAGCTGTGGTAGGCGGTCTTGATGAATACGGAGCCCAAGGAAGCAGACCATTAGTGCAGGGCTGAATGGACTCCAGTTAAACTGCTGGCCAACAGCAGTCATCTGATGACCATGAGGAAAGTTAAAGAGGGAAATCAGCAGGCAGTAAAGGTAACAGGGCAGAAAAATGGAACTTGTCAGGAACATTCTGTACTAGCTCGAGTGTCCATCTCTAGACTTATTTTATGTGAGAGAAAAATAAACAACTACCTGGTTTAAATCATTTTGGGAAGAGGGTCTCTGTTCCTAGCGGCCAAATGCAATTTCTGATACAGCAGTCTTCTTAGGATGATTCCAGTTGTCTATAAGTTGTCTCCTAAGTTTAGCTGAGAGCAGCCTCAGTGTTGGATGAAGGCTCTGGCCAGTCTCAGCACACCCAGTTCTGCCTTCTTGGCCTGCCCCAATCAAATCTATCCCTTCCCTCTCTCCAACTTCTGTCCAGCTCCTTCCCATTAACTTGCTTATTTGAACTTTACTCCATTGCTTTTACCTGTGATTGTATGTTTGTTGGACCTCAGGCCTCCTTAGTTGATTTCTTGGCTTCCTGGGGCCATGGGCAGCCTGAGGATGTGTGCCCTGTCTGTGTGCCTCACAAACCCTCCCAGCTGTCTCCAGCCTATGGCAGTTGTTGGACTTGCACTTTTATTGTCTGTTTGTTTCTTGCATGCACTGTCCCATGGGCAGGCAGGAGAGCTTTCCACCCTCGGGTTATCCTGCCCCTATTTTATTATTTTCTTACTCTTTTCTGACTGTACTTCTCACCCCAGTCTTACCACTGCATGGTCCCCCAAGCATCATTTATTCTACAAATATTTGTCAAGCACTTGTGATGTGCCAAGCACTGCCTGGGGCAGCAGGGACAGAACCAGAAGCACTTCCAGACTTCTTAGGAGCTCAGACATCCCACTTCGCACATTCCACTGTACATTTTAAGCCTTATAAATCCAGGCCATCTCATTAGCCTACTTCCCTTGTTGATAAGCTGTCTTGACAATATTAGCAAGTGTGTGTGTGTGTGTGTGTGTGTGTGTGTGTGTGTGTGTGTAGCGGGAACATACTCTAACCCTGTTTGTCTTTTTTTTTTTAAAGACAATTTCCAAGGATTTTACTTCCTATGTCAATGTTGGGCTTCTTCCCATCCTGACTCTCTTTTCCTGACTTGTCATGGATGTGATTTTCTTTTACCATCAGGCAGAAAGGAAACCATCTTTGGAAAACTTTTTCCTGTAGCTACAGGTTGAACAAGAGCATCTATGTTCACAAACACAATTTCTTCCCTTCCTCCTAAATCCCACTGCCTGCATATACTGGTCAACCAGAGCTCCATGGTCTTCCTTTCTATTGTCCCTCCTCTCAGTTTTCTCATCTCCAAGAACTATAACAAAGGTTCTTTGTGTACATAAGACAACATTTAAGTTTTACTCTCTTGGGGCACCTGGGTGGCACAGTTGGTTGAGCAACTGACTCTCGGTTTTGGCTCAGGTTGTGATCTTGGGGTGGTAGGATTGAGCCCCACATCAAGCCCCTCATTGGGCTCCATGCTCAGTGTGAAGTCTGCTTGGGATTGTATGTCTCCATCTAACTTCGCTCTTCTCCCCTGCTTTCTCTCGTTCAAATAAATATTTTTTTAAAAAAAGTTATACTCTCTTAACATATTTCAATTATAGAATACAATGTTATCAACTATAATCACCACGTTTTATATTAGATCCTCAGACTTAGATAAAAAAATGTAAACCTGGACTTTGTGAGTCTCTGGAGTCTTCTAGGGGTGGGCTTCAGAGGCCCATGCCCCCTGAAATTATGTGCAATATTTTTTGCATATAATTATTGGATATGTGGAATATGGGAATGTGCTCATTTTTTTTCTTGGGTGTTGTTCATGGTTTTCACCACAATTTTGAAAGGGAAGGATATTACCTGGACAATTTTAAGAACTAATGACTCCAATATTTCTTGAATCTATAAGATTCAAGGGTAATCGTTTATAGCATAGCATTATGTGTTCTCTTTTCCTATGAACTCCTGGTGTAACCTCAGTGGCCCTTTAGTCTGGCACCTTCTTTTCATGATTACAGTAATTGACTCTCATAGACATCAAGTAGCTTGCTCAGAGACATCAGCAAGTTCCTGGAAGAGCCAAGATGGGCTCATGACCCTGGGTCCCCCTGGAAGCAGCAGGGACCATCTTGTGCCCAAACGTAAGGACCCAGGTTCAGGTGTTCTGTTTCCTTTCCTGGATTATAAATTCTGTTAGACATAAACCCATGTCTTCATGCTGTGCCTCATTGTGTGTCTAACCAAATTCCTAGCACATAGCAGATCTCAACGTTTGCTGCCATATCCCTTCACAACTACTACTCTTGTTACACCAACCTTTCCTCTCTGTTGATTCTCTTTCTGAATCCACCACTCAGAACCTTGAGCACAGAGAGCACCTGGTCTGCTGTGTGGAGCCAGTGTGCTGTTTCCCCCACCCTTTGCCACCTCAGATCTGGGAAGTCTCCATCCACCAAATCACCTTTCTCCTCACCACCTCCTTTGAAATTTTTCCATTATTTTATTTTACATTTTTTTATTGTGATAAAATATATATAACACGAAATTTACCATTTTAACCATTTTTAAGTGTACAGTTCAGTGGCATTAAGTACATCCACATTGGTGTGCAATCATTACCACCATCCATCTCAACTCACTTTATATTCTGAAACTGAAACTCTGTCCCCAGTAAACACTAATTCCCCATTCCCTCTCCTTCCAGTCCCTGGCAGCCACCATTCTACTTTCTGTCTCTATGAATTTGACTGTTCTGAGTACCTCATAATAAGTGGACTCATACAGGATTTTCCCCTTTGTATCTGGCTTATTTTGTTTAGCATAATGTCTTCCCTTCCTTTTTAAGGCTGAATAATAGTTATTTGTATGTCTATATCACATTTTGTTTATTTGTTCATCTCTTTTTTTAAAATGATTTTTTATTATATTGTGTTAGTCACCATACAGTACATCCCCGGATTCCCATGTAAAGTTCGATGCTTCATTAGTTGCGTATAACACCCAGTGCACCATGCAATATGTGCCCTCCTTACTACCCATCACCGGTCTATCCCAATCCCCCACCCCCCTCCCCTCTGAGGCCCTCAGTTTGTTTCTCATAGTCCATAGTCTCTCATTTTTCATTCCCTCTTCTGATTACCCCCCCTTTCTTTATCCCTTTCTTCCCCTACCGATCATCCCAGTTCTTATGTTCCATAGATGAGAGAAATCATATGATAATTGTCTTTCTCTGCTTGACTTATTTCCCTTAGCATTATCTCCTTTAGTCCCATCCATGTTGCAGCAAATGTTGAGAATTCATTCTTTCTGATAGCTGAGTAATATTCCATTGTATATATGGACCACAACTTCTTAATCCATTCATCTGTTGAAGGGCATCTCAGCTCCTTCCACGATTTAGCTATTGTGGACAATGCTGCTATGAACATTGGGGTGCATATGGCCCTTCTCTTCACTACGTCTGTATCTTTGGGGTAAACACCCAGTAGTGCAATGGCTGGATCATAGGGTAGCTCAATTTTTAACTTTTTAAGGGACCTCCACACTGTTTTCCAGAGTGGCTGTACTAACTTGCATTCCCACCAACAGTGTAGGAGGGATTCCCTTTCTCCACATCCTCTCCAACAATTGTTATTTCTCGCCTTGTCTATTTTTGCCATTCTAACTGGCGTAAGGTGGTATCTCAGTGTGGTTTTGATTTGAATTTCCCTGATGGCTAATGATTTTGAACATTTTTTCATGTGTCTGTTAGCCATTTGTATGTCTTCATTGGAAAAGTGTCCGTTCATATCTTCTGCCCATTTTTTGATTTGTTTATTTGTTTCTCGTGTATTGAGTTTGAGAAGTTCTTTGTAGATCTTGGATACCAGTCCTTTATCTGTAGTGTCCTTTGCAAATATCTTCTCCCATTCCGTGGGCTGCTCTTAGTTTTTTTGATGATTTCCTTGGCTGTACAGAAGCTTTTTATCTTGACGAAGTCCCATAACTTCATTTTATCTTTTGTTTCTCTTGCCTTTGGAGATGTGTCATGAAAAAGGTTGCTTTGGCCGATGTCATAGAGGTTGCTGCCTATGTTCTCCTCTAGAATTTTGATGGATTCCTGTCTCACATCGAGGTCTTTCATCCATTTGGAGTTTATTTTTGTGTATGGTGTGAGAGAGTGGTCAAGTTTCATTCTTTTGCATGTAGCTGTACAATTTTCCCAGCACCATTTATTGAGGAGACTGTCTTTTTTTCCAGCGGATGTTTTTTCCTGCTTTATCAAAGATTAGTTGCCCAAAGAGCCGAGGCTCCATTTCTGGGTTCTCTATTCTGTTCCATTAGTCTATGTGTCTGTTTTTGTGCCAGTACCATGCTGTCTTTGTGATCACAGCTTTGTAGTACAGCTCGAAATCCGGTATTGTGATGCCCCCAGCGTTGTTTTTCCTTTTCAACAGTTCCTTGGAAATTTGGGGCCTTTTCTGGTTCCATACGAATTTAAGGACTATCTGTTCCAGTTCTTTGAAAAATGTCCTCGGTATTTTGATCGGGATAGCATTGAAAGTGTAGATTGCTCTGGGTAGCATGGACATTTTAACTATGTTAATTCTACCGATCCATGAGCATGGAATATTTTTCCATCTTTTTGTGTCTTCCTCAATGTCTTTCAAGAGTGATTTATAGTTTCTAGAATATAGGTCCTTTACGTCTCTGGTTAAGTTAATTCCAAGGTAACGTATGGTTTTGGGTGCTATTGTAAATGGGATCGATTCCCTAATTTCTCTTTCTTTGGTCTCGTTATTCATGTATAGAAATGCAACTGATTTCTGAGCATTGATTTTGTATCCCGCCACATTACTGAATTGCTCTATAACTTCTAATAGTTTGGGAGTGGCTTCTTTTGGGTTTTCCATATAGAGTATCATGTCATCTGCGAAGAGAGACATTTTGACTTCTTCTTTGCCTGTTTGGATACCTTTGATCCCTTTTTGTCATCTGATTGCTGTTGCAAGGACTTCTAGTACTATGTTGAATAATAGTGGCGAGAGTGGGCATCCTTGTCGTGTTCCTGATCTTAAGGGAAAGGCTTCCAGCTTTTCCCCATTGAGAATAATATTTGCAGTAGGCTTTTCATAGATGGCTTTTATGAGATTGAGAAATGTACCCTCTATTCCTACACTCTGAAGGGTTTTAATCAGGAAAGGATGCTGTATTTTGTCAAATGCTTTTTCTGCATCGATTGAGAGGATCATATGATTCCTGAGTCTTTTCTTGTTAATATGATGTATCACGCTGATTGATTTGTGAATATTGAACCACGCTTGCCTCCCAGGTATGAATCCCACTTGATCATGATGGATAATCCTTTTAATGTACTGTTGGATTCTATTAGCAAGTATCTTGTTGAGGATTTTGGCGTCCATATTCATTAGGGAAATCGGTCTGTAATTCTCCTTTTTGAGGGGGTCTTTGCCTGGTTTGGGGATCAAGGTAATATTGGCCTCATAGAATGAGTTTGGTAGCTTTCCTTCTGTTTCTATTTTTTGAAAAAGCTTTAGGAGAATAGGTATTATTTCTTCTTTGAATGTTTGGTAGAATTCCCCAGGAAAACCGTCCGGGCCTGGAGTTTTGTTATTTGGAACTGACTCAATTTCTTCATAATTAATTGGCCTGTTTAAGGAATCAATTTCTTCCGGTTTCAATCTTGGTAGTTTATAGGTTTCCAGGAAGGATTCCATCTCTTCCAGATTGCTTAGTTTATTGGCATATAGCTGTTGATAAAAATTTCTAATAATCCTTCCAATTTCAATGGTGTTCGTCATGACCTCTCCTTTTTCATTCATAATTTTAATAATTTGGGTCCTTTCTCTTTTCTTTTGGATAAGTCTTGCCACTGGTCTGTCAATTTTATTGATTCTCTCAAAGAACCAGCTTCTAGTCCTGTTGATCTGCTCTACTGTACTTCTGGTTTCTGATTCATTGATTTCTGCTCTAATTTTGGTCAACTGCTTCCTCGTGCGTGGATTAGGCCTGTCCCTCTGTTGCTGTTCCAGCTTCTTGAGATGAGAATATAAAAACTGCATTTTAGATTTTTCTATTCTTTTGAGTGAGGCTTGGATGGCTATGTATTTCCCCCTTAGGACTGCCTTTGCAGTGTCCCATAGGTTTTGGACCGTTGTTTTTTATTCTCGTTGGTCTCCATAAATTGTTTAAATTGATTTTTGATTTCCTGGTTTATCGAGTCATTCCTGAGCAGGATGGTTCTTAGTCTCCAAGTGTTTGAGTTTCTTCCAAATTTTTCCTTGTGGTTGAGTTCCAATTTCAGAGTGTTGTGGTCTGAGAATATGCAGGGGATAATTTCAATCTTTTGGTATTGGTTGAGACCTGTTTTGTGTCCCAGAACATGGTCTATTCTTGAGAATGTTCATCTCTTGATGGATACTTGGGTTGCTTCTGCCTTTTGGCTACTGTGAATAACACTGCTATGAACATGGGTGTATAGATATCTGTTGGAGTTTCTGCTTTCAATTCT
The DNA here is from genome assembly GCF_024610735.1 of Ursus americanus. Lineage (NCBI taxonomy): Eukaryota > Metazoa > Chordata > Mammalia > Carnivora > Ursidae > Ursus > Ursus americanus. The sequence continues at coordinate 62,675,171 of NC_142139.1, forward strand.
TTTGGGTATAGACCCAGAAGTGAAATGGCTGGACCATGTGGTAGGTAGTTCTGTATCTGATTTTTTTGAGGAGCAACCATACTGTTCCCCATAGTAGTTGCACTATTTTACATTTTGATCAGCAAAATCTCCATATCCTTGTCAACACTTGTTTTATGGATTTGTTTGTTTGTTTTTGATAACAGCTATCCCAAGGGGTGTGAAGTGGTATGGCATTGTGGTCCCCTCCTTTCTTTTTTCTAAAGAGAGAGTTGGGGGTGGGGTGAAGCAGAGAGAGAGGGAGAGAGAATCTCAAGCAGTCTCCTTGCTGGAGCCTGATGTGGTACTTCATCTCATGACCCTGAGATCATGACCTGAGCTGAAATCAAGAGTAGCATGCTTAACTGATGAACCACCCAGGCGCTCTGGTCCCTCCTTTTTTTATGAGTCATGTTTGCCCATTTGATCATCATGATATGACTATCAGGTTGTAGCACACTGACTCCCTGATGTGGTTATCACTTCACATCAACAGAACTTGAACTCGAATAAGCACCGTGCCTTTGTTATAGCTATGTGTATAACCCATGCTTGGCTCTTTGTCACACTGTATTTCACTGACTTTAATATACACAGGTTCCCTTCTCACCCCCATGTTTTACTCTCTCTGCAATCAGGATGTATTTTTCAATTAATAGCATGCCTTTGTCTGCCACCATGTCTTTCTTTCTTTCTTCTTGGCTCATAAGAAATGGTGCTCCTTGGCAAATTAGAGTCATTGAAAGGTGGTGTTGAAATGGCTCTAGCCCCATATACCCTGTATGGACCTGTGTGGAACTAGAGGAACCTATGAAAGGCTTAGCTGCCTGGAATGATAGCAGCTCTTATTCTCCATTGAGGCTACGTCCTGTAAGCATTTTTCTCTGGGGACATGTACTATTGACATCATCGTTGCTTCTTTGAGCTGTTGATGTGTAATACCAATCAACCCTTCAAGGCTTCGGCCACAGTGCTCTCCCCACTTCCTTCTCTCTCCCTCTTAGGTCTAGCTTTGGTGTCCTTGCCACTTGTAGTTTTTCTCCTGCAAAGCCCAGCCTCCATCCTGCCTACTTCACCCTATTTATTCTCTTCCTGAATCCATCACTCTTGCTGCCTGCTCCCGCCTCCAGCTCCTCACCCTGGCCTAGCCTGCTTCCAGGACTGCCGACAACACTGTTTCCTCCCCTGCAGGCCCACCCTGCCAATTCCTCTGCCAGAGCTATCACCTTTTTGAGCATTTCCTGTGACTTCTATTTTTTTCTCCTTTTGCCCCTTAATCTGTTTTTCCCTACTTCCCTCCCCCTCCCACACACAGCTGGAATGCCTCCTATGCTTTCTTGCCCTTCTTCCTCCTGAAATCCCCTGGCACCCCTCCCCCATCCTTTGCTGCCCTAAACCAATCCCATAATAGCTCCGACTGGTGCTGTGGGCCCTGGGGTTTGCTGGGACCCATTCAGCACCAGTGGTTCACTCCTCAGTCTCTATGCTTACCAAGACTATCCACCAGAGCTTGGCAGCCAGCTCCTGAGCTCTTACAGCACCTTGGTCACCTGGAAAGCTGACATCTGAATCCCCTCCAATCCACTCTGCCCAGCATACCTCGGTGAGGCCCTGCCCCCAGTGCAAGTTGGGTGGGGAGTCCAGGAGGTCTCCTTAGAGCTCAGTGGTGGGGCTTGGCTGCCAGAAGCCCTCTGTTGTTGGAGTGTTTCTCACCTTATCTAGACCCCCATCCCCCACAACCACCAGTATTCCCCCATTTGACCCCAAGCTGGGAGTTGAATGTGGAGAGCTGGAAAGCAGAACTTATTTGCTGTCCTCCAGCTCTGCACCCTTCTTCTTTTGCCCCTTTCCCCCAACTATCCCTTGCATCCAGAAGGGTCAGGCCCCTTCTTTCCTTTATACCCTTTTTATGAATGTATTTTCCCCCATTTACAGGGGAAGGAATGTCTTCTCTCTACCATGAGGGCGGTTCATGTGGTAAGGAGGAGCTAAATGGACTGGGGCCACCCTCTCTCTGGGCCAGGCCTGGAGTCCTACCTTGATGGTCTGTTAAAGAGTTCAAATCCTCTCCTGCTCGTGCTTAGGAAGAGAAACCTGATTTTATAAGAACGAAAGCAGTGAGGGAAAAACTGATATATGCAACTGTATGTATCAGCTGATTGTTAATCCTTTGTCCCACATCTGAGGGCCTGTTTTATATTTTCTCCCCTCCCACCCTCACTGGCATGTGGGAATGGGGCAGTTGTCCCATACTGGGAGCAGAGTGGGAGGATCTGGCAAGGGCTTGAGGGCTGTCCTCCCCACCCAAGGGGCCTTACTAACTCAGAAACCCAGCTTCGGAATCCAGGAAAAGCAGAACACTCATTGGTTCTTCTCCTTGGTGGGTCCAAGTCCCTTTCTATTTCAAATAATAGAAATCTCAATTCAAATCTATTAAACTAAGGAGAGAATTGTTGGCTTACATCACTGAAGAGTTTGTTTTTCCAGTCTGGGTAGTAGTTTTAGGCCTGCTGAGTCTAGGGGCTCAACCAGCTCCACAAAGCAACCCATGACAGTGTGAGCTTATTTTGACTTCCACTGGAGTAAGGCCAGTGCTGGAAAGAGGCCACCCAATCCTGGGAAACCACATGGGCCCCACACAGAAGGTGACTGACTATCTGGTTAGCTGGAGACAGGGGGTGGCAGGAGAAGTTTGGGTCCCAGCATTTGAGGGGGTGGTTCAGTGTTAAAACTAGGGCAGTCCCAAGGAAGCTGGGACAGTTGATCACCTTGGCCTGCAATGACATCTGCTTCTTATTTGTCCACTATTTTTATCAGATTCTGTCACTGTCCTCCTTTTCAGCATGTACCTGTTCTTGGATCTAATGCAGGAACCCTGAGTTTGCTTTTGCCAAGCATTGGCCTCTCAGATTTCAGTGGAAAAGGCCTTTGGTTCTATCGTTGAGGTTCCTGGTGCCAGAGCTGTGTTTGTGCTGCTCTATCCTCGCAGGGGCATTCACCAGCCATCTTAATAAAGCTGTGTCTGATGAACTCATGTGCAGTGCATCTGCTCCCACAGAGAGGATGGCCCTTCACCACTTCCTCGCCCCTTCCTCCAAACTGCTCCTCCCTCTGCTCCCTTGCTGGGTGGGTAGACAGTACCACCTCTCATCCAGATCCCTGAGCTTGAAACCTCAAGAGGGCCCTGCAGGACGCCCCACAGACCGTCTGTTGGTCACCAGTCCTGCTGGTGCCTTCTCAGCCTCTACGGGATCAGTCCCTTTGCTTCACACAGCTATTGCCCTCATTAACCCATTACTTTCCCGCCCCCCCAAGCCCCATCCTCCCTACCACTGCCAGAAGGGTGGATCTTTCTAAAATATTAGGATGACATCCTCTAGGGCTCTTGGTGAATGCCCAAGCTTTCTCCCTCCACTGCAGCTTTGCACATACGCCTCCACCCCAAATGCCCTGAGCAGAGCACTGATGGCAAGTATCTGTTATCCTATGGCCTTTCTTTGCCCTGATGCCACAGCAACATTGCTAGCTGATCACAACACACAGAAAGCCTGGGCACCTTTCCTCCCATTCACCCCAGTTGGTCAGAGCTGGCACCAAGGCCATATCTATTTGGCATGCTGGTTTTAACTCCTTCCTTCTCTGGCTAATCCTTACGTCTCGGCTCAGGAGGCTTCACATCACCTCTGCCAGGAAGTCTTCTCTGATTTGCTTTTCCTCTTAATCTGCTTTCAGTCATACCTTATGCATAATATATCTATAGCTATATACCTCAGAACATTTCTTATGAAGCATTTTATTAATGTACTTGCCTGTCACACTAAACTGTGACCTTTTGAAGGTGCATGAAATGTCTCAATAATCCTCCTATTTCCAGGACTCAACACAGAGCCTGGTACACAATAGATGCTCTGAAATCTTGACTGGGTACACAAATGAGTGAATGACTGGGTGATTGAATGAATGAATAACCTGGGCAGACCAGGTTGTTTTGAAGGTGAATGAATCAAAAGTTTATTAAGCCTCTTTGAAAATGAAAATCAATTTGCTTCTCCCTTCCCCGTAGCTGCAAGAGAAGGTCATACTTCTCTGTGACTTGCCAAGAGATGAAGCTGAACCTGTTTGTTTCAATCAGTGGGGCTGGAGAGCAAGCAGTTGCCTCACCTTCCCGCAAGGAGCAGTGTGAGTCATATGCGCCCTCACCTTTCACAGTGCACGGATCTAGGCCACCCTGCGTCCTTCAGCTTGCTCTCCTGGGTCCTACATTTTTTTCTAACTTTGTGTTTGTAAGCATGCACTCACACGTGTGTCCATGTGTGTGCACCCTGCATATGCATGTGTGTCTATATGTGTATTTATGCATGTGTGTAAGCCACCTAGTTATATGCAGAATCTTGTCAGTTACTTGGGTGCACCTAGGTGCATTCAGCAGGGGATGATCAAAAATTTCCCTCACCTTCTCTCAAAGGCCATGCACTTGGTCTCATGCTAGGAAGGAGTCTTCATGGTGAACTGTGGTTATTACTAGCCTGATCTTTGGTACTTTGGATCCATTTCTCTTTTTATTTCTCTTTTTATTCAAAACCCAGTTGGAGATCGAGAATTCTAATCCAAAAAGACGTTATTTTCTAGAAGAATGCCAGAAGAATGGGGCAGTTAGCCTCTTGAGTGTATGTTGCAATGTTACTCTTGCCTGGGTTCTCAGGGAGCTACAGAATGGTCTTTGCCTTTGGATTTAGGCCAGGTTTCTGCTTTCCCTATGAAGGCTCCCCTTCTCATTGCAGAGTTGCTGTCCTGGAGGTCTCTAGAGAGACCCTCTCTGCCCAGAACTGGGCTGCAAGGAGCAGAAAAGCCCTTGGAGGCAGCAGAATGCATAGGGGACATAGCAATGCTGGGAGACACAGTGACACTGGGGGACACAGTGACATTGGAGGACACAGTGACAACAGAGAACACTGACATTGGGGACATGGTGACAGTGGGGGACACAGTCACCCTTTTTTCCCCTCTCAGTCCCTCAGTAAGGGCCAAGAAGGATGTGAATTATCACAAGTGAAAATGGAAATCAAGTGGGAAGAAAAGTTAGTCCTGCAGGAGGACATGCCTGGGTAACAGCATCTGGCTGCTGCAGGGATGTTAGTGGGAGGTCTAAGAAAGCGGCTTAAAGGGATTAGTTGGGAGGCAGGAGTTTGAAGAAGCTAATTATAAAGTTTGTACCAGAGATGAGAGAGGATTATAAGGCCTTTTTGTGCACTGTGATTTTGAAAATGAGAGGAGTTCTTTCCCCTGAGATGACTGTGGGTAGATAGAGAGCAAAGGTAAGGAACGAAGATGCCGGCACCACTGAGCCATAAGTGGGCTTCGCAGCTACAGCAGGGAAGACCACCTTTACTTGCAGTGTGCACATTTATGAGGGTCCTGCTGTGGTCTGAACCACGTGGAAGTGGGAAAGGCTCCTCACCTGACCATAATTCATCAAGTGTCATCTTACTGACAGGATTAAGCATTGTTATGAGGATCTGCGAAATATGGACATTAGTAATCAGTGTGTATTTCCTGGATCCCTGATCTATGCTAAGCATGGGGCTTGGAACCCCAGGGAGTACAGGTTTTCCTCCCAGGCTGGGGGTACTTGGCCAAGAAGGATACAGGCCTGGGATATAGGAAATGTCGGGGGAGTTGTACTGAAAAATGGGGGTTACCCCAGACTGGGGGATTGGGGCAGGCTCCACAAAGGAGGGAATCTAAGGCAAGGTGCAGAAGGACGGGGGTTACCATGTGGGGAAATCCTCAGTGCCAGGAGGCCAGATAGGAGTGGAGAGTTCCTATGGGAAAGAAGCAGGAGCTGAGGCTCAAGGGGGCAGCCAGAAGAAAGCCTGAGAGACCCTCAAATTGTGAGATAACAAGCCTGAGCTTCTTCTGCAGACACTGGGGAACCATTTGAAGGGTTTGGAGCATAGGAAATGCCCAGGTAAAAACAGGGTTTCAGGACAACTTGGCCAGCAGGTGCACAGAACAGAGCATGGCAATGACAGGAAGAGCCTGTGGGAGGCTTTTCCAAAGTCCCGGGCAAGACAATGGGGCTTCCCTGAAGTGGGAATAGAAATGAACAGTTGAACGAAATGGCTCAACCCTATCAAGCCTGGGCTAAGCCCTCAGTCTCCTATGTCGATGGCAGCAGGCTGGGGTACTCTCCCATAGGGTCCATCATGCATCTTCCAAAGACTTTGGAGGGATGGGAAGAGGGGGACATTCTTTTTACTTTAAAGCAAACATCACCATATAATAAAGACTTGGTGGCATTCTCTTTGGGTTACAAGACTTTTTGTCTATACTCCTCCCTTGGGTTACACATGGGACCTCGCACTACTATGCAGAGTGAATATGGCTACATGTTACAGGTGGGATCCACTAAGACACAGACTATGTCATTAACCTCCTGGGTCACACAGGTAAGAAGTGGGAGGTTGGGATTTGAATTCACATCTGCCTGGTGCCAAACCTTTGGCCTTCCTTCTATTCCATCAAAATGGATTAACCAGCTTCTACATAGCTGAGTGGTATAAATTTGGGATGGTCTGGAAGCACCTCTGTAAAAAAGGGAGAGAGGAAAAGGAAACTCCCCTGGGTTGGTCTCTGACTTTCCTCTTCCTCTTATCCATTCCAGCTGCCTGGGCCTCTCTGCCATGAACAGCACCTTGAGGGATGCCCAGGCCCCCAGCCACCGTGAGTGCCTCCTGCCTTCCATGGCCCGGACCCCCTCTGTCACCCAGGTCATGCCAGCCAAGAAGATAACCTTCCTCAAGCGAGGGGATCCCCGGTTTACTGGGGTTCGCTTGGCTGTTGACCAGCGCACTTTCAAGAGCTTTGGTGCTCTGATGGACGAGCTCTCTCAGCGTGTGCCTCTCTCCTTTGGGGTGCGTTCTGTCACCACACCCCGGGGCCTGCATGGCCTCAATGCCCTGGAACAGCTGGAAGATGGTGGCTGCTACCTCTGCTCTGATAAGAAGCCCCCCAAAACACCCAGTAGGCCAGGCTGGTCACAAGGGAGAAGCCCATCTGCTCAGCAGTCGAGAGATTTTGAAAGTCAGTATGAGGCGCCAGGAACATCCTCTTCCTGCAACGGTCCTAAGGCCCCAAGGAGGATAATGCTGGTTAAGAATGGAGACCCTAGATTCCAGCAGACAGTGGTTCTCAGCCATAGAAATACAAGGAACTTGACGGCCTTTCTCAGCAAAGCCTCAGATCTTTTGCACTTTCCTGTGAAGCAGGTATACACGACGAGTGGGAAAAAGGTAGGCTGTTGGGGTATGTTATTTCCTTTAAAAAGCTCTCTGGACCTCAGATCAAAATACTTAGATGGAATGGGGAGGTTATTCCTTACAAAGAGGCACTGATTGCCCTGCTACTAATAACAGGTGAATTAAAGGAGTGGAAACAAGCAGTCAATTAAACAAGCAATTATTGTTCGTATTTTGGTTACCATTTAGTGAATGCTTAGTGAGTGCCAGACACCATGCCTTGCACACTTTTATTATTTTCTTATCCAATTCTTCTATTATCCAATACCACCTTTTTCAGTGAGAGTTCAACGTGCAGAAAACAAAAACTCCTCAAAGTACCTTGAGCAGAAAGTAATCTAATGCAGGACATTAGGGGATTCCCAAATCTTTGGACAGCTGGAGGCATGAGCTCTAAGATGGGTCTACAGGAATAGCTCCCAGCATTCTGCAGGAAGCTACGACCCTGCTTGAAGCTACTGTGATTATTGAGTTCAAGAATACTTCTCTGTAGTGTCATCCAAGTTTATGATGTTGGGATCAGGAAACAGCCACAGCTGCATATTGATATTCTTGACATGCAGGAGCACTGAGGTGCCAGGTTTAACCTGCTGCCTGGGCTGCTATGGCCTCCCGGTACCCACACATTTGCACAGCAACAACAACCAGAAGCACAAAGAGATGGTGCCTTCCTCACTTGCTTTCCCAGCCTTGATCAAGTGCATCTAATTGATGGAGAGCCCAATCTGCATACAGCCAGAACTGGGAAGAAGGCTAGTGAATGTAATTTTTGCCTTTCCAGCTCCTTCAGAACATGAATGTACAGCATAGGTGCATGGGATGGAGGTGGCTTGATCTAATCAACGTGTCCCCATAATCTAATCCTATTACTATTTAACGCTGTATACACTATTGTACCACTACTTAAATTGACAAGCAGCAGCTATAGCAGCGTGTTCCCACCTAAGTATGTAGCTGTCTTTCCTACAATAAAAAGATATTAGCGGGGCACCTGGGTGGCTCAGTTGGTTAAGTGACTGCCTTCGGCTCAGGTCATGATTCCAGGGTCCTGGGATCAAGACCCGCATCAGGCTCCCTGCTCAGTGGGGTCTGCTTCTCCCTCTCCCGCTCCCCCTGTTGTGCTCTCTCTCTCTCTCCCTCTCTCCCTCTATCATATAAATAAATAAAAATCTTAAAAAAAATATTCACCTTCCCCCCAGAGTCACATCAGCACTGTACCATCCATCCTCTGGGCACAAGCCCACCTCTGTAGCCTCTGTCTTAAGACTTAACTATCAAGTCACCAAAATACCTTTTTTTTTTTTTATGACATGACTCCAGATGGCAGGCTAATGAGTAATTTTTATTTTCTTTTTTTAAAATAATATTATTTTATTATATTATGTTAGTCACCATACAGTACGTCCCTAGTTTTTTTTTTTTTAAGATTTTTTATTTATTTATTCGACAGGATAGAGACAGCCAGCGAGAGAGGGAACACAAGCAGGGGGAGTGGGAGAGGAAGAAGCAGGCTCATAGCGGAGGAGCCTGATGTGGGGCTCGATCCCATAACGCCAGGATCACGCCCTGAGCCGAAAGCAGACGCTTAACCGCTGTGCCACCCAGGCGCCCCACGTCCCTAGTTTTTGATGTAAAGTTCCATGATTCATTACTTGCGTATAACACCCAGTGCACCAAAATGCCTTATAAAAAGTGCTAGAGGGAGGCAAGGGCAAAACATAGAAAATTGATTCATGCCTAGCAGAGTTGCCAAGAAAAATAGGTTATCTACTGCAAGGCCATTGATGGTATTAGGTTTCCTTCTGCTGTCCGTGTTCCCATTGCCCTCTGCCAGCCCCTCAGCTGAATGTGGTTATGGATATGGTAGATTGGCTGGACCATTTCCACCATCTAAATTATACTGTATTTACTATGTGCTAGCATGTGGTACCTCATTCCTGTGGACTCTGAGCCCTTGGAAGTCCTTCCTGAGCTGTTGTAGCCTTGTGTTAATTTTTACCACTGAATATGGCAGCCACAGAAAGCACTCAAGGGATTCCCTGGGCTATAGATGACTTTTTCCTCTACCCTTTTTGCATAAGAGCAGCCCTATTCCCCCCCTTTCCCTGACCCTATTTGCATGACAGCAACCCTATTCCCCCTAACCAAGTTTGAATAGGATCCAAACTCTCACTCTGCGAAACCCATTATGGAATCAATCATCCATTCAACATGGAACTCCCCTTGTTGCCTGTTGGTTCATTGTTGCAAGGATCCCCATATGGCCAAGTGACTGTCTAAACTTTCAACTTCACTGACCCGCTGTTGTGTCTCCTGGTGAGAACATTTTCCCTTGGACCCAGAGACCTCCAAGCTATCAGAGCCTGAAGTTGTTGGGATGGGAAGCAAAATGTTTGTAGCTAGGTCACAGGTGTAATAGTGAGAGGAGCTGCTCATATTCCCACCCCTTAATTCCCGGGTATCTGTAACCTGTGGAGAAACAGCGCTATACTGTATAGTGCTTGCCAGTCCAGAGCACATATCACATCTTGCAAGATAATGCCTCAACATTATAAAGTGATTCCTTTCAACTAGTGCCCATAGAATGAGCCACCATTCTCTAAGTTATAGCTACTTTTGGGTGATGGGATATATGGCTACACAGTGAATTCCATGGGTGTTCGTGCACCGCCTCTCCTCTTTTGCTATAAAATGAGTTCTTTGGATAGAAGTAATTTTCATGGATTATGGCAATATTGGATGATGTATTCAGTAAGTCCATGGATGGTAATACTGGAAGGATGTGGACAAGGAAGGAAATATATATTTAAAATTAGTGTCTATTCCAGTGAATCCACATTTCTGACTCCCCATGATGGAGGGGTTAATGTCATTACCTTCCCATGAGATGGCTGGCTGGGTACCTCAAGGTATGCTGCAAATCACAAGTGTTTTGGCACAAGTTTAGCATGGATCTCTGCTCTTGGAAGATTGGACCCTCAGCAGACGTGGCAGTCAGACCCACATGAATGAAGTACTTTACAGTTCTAGTTCATGTTTACTTTGCTGCTCTGTTCATGAGCCAATTGAGCGCACCTTGGGGTGGTTGGAAGAATGACTAACATCCATTGAACAGGTCATTTGTCCACATGATTATCGCCTTCTGGCGAGCATTCAGTGGGACACAAATGTTCTCATTTTCTGAGCACATTCTGGGAGACCCATTTACAGATTCTTCTCTAGAGTTCCCTGTCACCAACCCTCCAGTCTTGTTCCTTCCAAGGCTCTGATTGTCAGAATGAACTGCTAACCAATGCTTATGAATTGCCATAGAACTTCCTGCCATTGCTCCTTCCGTGAAAAGTAGCCAGTTAAATAACATTGTCCCTTGTACTTTCCTTCCCCACTGCCCTTTATGGTCTCCCACGTGGGTCTGTAACGGTGCAGCAGTCAACTTTTGACTTGTGTCAGCATATCCTGTGAAACCATCTGAAACCCAGAATCAAATATTTTCTTCTTCAATTAACTGGTCATAGGGAACTCCCTCAGGAAGTTGTAAGTGTGTAGGCAGGAGAGATGGCAATGCAGCAGAAGCAGGAGAACTAAGAGTGTGGCTCATGCAATTTACTTATGCCTTCTGTTCAAATGTCTGGAGCCTGAACTAGAACATGTCATCACCTCCTGATGATGGGGTGCTGCTTTGCACACTTGATGTACAGCTTGATGGATCACACAATGGTCATTTCAGCTGTATTTAAACAACTAGAAAAATTGGTTTCTGCATCTCATGTTTGGCTACAAGAGAAAAGAGATTCTTTTTTAGTATAGTAGAAGCACCCCGGTCCTCTGGCCATCCCTGAACTGAGAGTTTAGACCTTGAGTTTGCCATTTTCTTTAAGTCAGAGAAGCCAGCCTACTCCATAGTCCTTGCAGCTCTCATTCTCATTAGAAGGGTCTATCATGGCAGCCAGTGATGGTCAAAGTCCTGCTCTCAGTAAGTGATGCATTCTAGTGTCAGAGGTGATCATCCAAGAACCTGTTTTATCACTTTGTGTGGTAGGCCACCAGTGTTCCATTGTAACCAGATTATCACTGCCTTCAAACCCAATCAGGTCAGATAACTAATCCAAGACTCTTATCCTTGAGGGTCTACTGCCAGCAACAACCTCTGATACTGTACATTGATTGAATCAGTCATGATTGAGTATAGGAAACAGAAACCTCTGTAGGTATCTTAAGCATTAAGAAACTATACACAGAGAGTTTTGTGCTTAAATATTGGAAAGCTGGAGGATCATAGGCTAGGTTTCTGGAAATAATTCCCAGAATATCACAGAATTGAGCCATCTGGGTAGATACCTCTAACACAATCAAGCAAGTGGGTTGTTGGGGTGATGTCCCCGGAAAAATTGTGTTCAGTATCAGCCCACCATTGCTGTGGTCTGGAATCAGGCAGGGCATGTGCCACTGCTATCTGTTGATATGCAGAAAGTTGGTGACTGGGTACTGGAACAATGAGTGTGGCTTTTGCCATCTCAGCTGCACATGCCCCTTTATGCCTTTGCCTTTTTTCTTGTGGCAACAGTCAAAAGCAAAAGAAAGATGGGTTCTACTTCACTGTCATTTCTCCTACCTTGTTCAAGTGCATCTAATTATTGGAAAGATTTCATGGTTAGAATTCTAGCTGCAAGGGAGTCCAGGAGATATATAGAGAGCTTTGTACACTCTGCTGTACTGGAAATTACACCAGAAAGAGAGTAAAATAGAGGTTGACTAATCTAGGACATGATATCTGCTGCACAAACTCACAAGGCAATTCATGTTATTATTTCCTTTGTATAGGTAAGAAAATCGAGGCACAGAGGTTAAGTAATTTGCTCATAGTTGCATGGCTGGCAAATGATAGAATCAATATTAATAATGTCAGAGTCATAATGTAAGAAAACTCCTGAATTACGGCACATTTGCTATGTACTAGTGTGTGCTACATGCAGAAGATACAGTAAATAAATCTAGGTCCCTACGTTCAATTAGCTACAGTTTAGTGGGTATGGAGAAAGGGAAAGAGCAGGTACAAAAATAAGTTAATTGGAGAAAAAATATTAATGTATTTTCATATAGACTTAATGCAGAACTATTAGAGTTTCTGTAAATAAATTGGTCTCATTGTTCCCCAGGTCACGTTGTGGCAGGATTATCAGTTTTTAGGTCCTCAACTAGGTGAACACTTTCAATATACTCTCAATGACTCTTTTTTTGTGTGTGTGTGGATCCTAAACCTTGACGTCTTTCTAGATTGGGAACATTATTTAGCCCTGAGTTTTTTTCCCCCCTTGGAAAATTCTGATTTCCTGGAAGTATGACTACATCTATAAATTGATAGACTTGGGTCATGTTTGTATTTTTGTGATGCATTAGAACTCTAAATCAACAAAGAAATGTGCTTAGTTGTTTGAAAGAAACTTCTAATTAACTAGGTTGAAAGAGATAGTGTACAGCTAATTTAATGTCATTTGTGAAGAGAGAATGCAAGAATTCTCTTTTTCTCATTTCCTTGTTAATGAACATACACTTCTAATTTGAGAAAATAAAGAACTGATTCAACCCTTTGAAGATAAAACTAAATCCCCCAACACTGCCAATTACAATATAATGTCATAAATAGTGCAAAGTCTCACATGTGTGGTAGGGGCCTCAGAGCCATGTGAGATTTTTCTGAAAGCAAGGACCTGTTTTCTGGAATGCAATGTTGCCTGCTCAGCATCCAGCCCAGGATGTCCTAGGGTGGGTGGGAAAGGATGGCAGGTGGGGAAGGAAAGCTCTGGGCAAGAGCCTAGGGAATAAATGGAGGAACCTGTAGAGAGAGTGGCCTTGTCCTTCTCTGTTCCAGAAGGGCTGAAAACAGAGGTGATGGGCTCGAGATTATACTGGAAAACACAGATTGGACCCAGGAGAGAACTCTTTGCGAGAAATGAGTGAGACAGTGAATCAGATCTCCATAGGGCGGCTGGAGGCCCTTCTGCTTTGGTTGCTTTTATTTTATTTATTTATTTATTTATTTATTTATTTATTTATTTATTTATTTATTTAAACATTTGTTTTATTAATTAATTAATTAATTTTTTTTCCAGTCTCACATCACAGGGATTGTTTCTCCTTTTTTTTTTTTTTTAAAGATTTTATTTATTTATGTGACAGAGAGACAGCCAGCAAGAGAGGGAACACAGCAGGGGAGAGGGAGAGGAAGAAGCAGGCTCCCAGCCTAGGAGCCCGATGTGGGACTCGATCCCAGAACGCCAGGATCACGACCTGAGCCAAAGGCAGATGCTTAACGACTGTGCTACCCAGGCGCCCCCCCTTCCTTTTTTTTTAAATAATAATATTTTCTTATTATATTATGTTAGTCACCATACAGTACATCCCTGGTTTTTGATGTAAAGTTCCATGATTCATTAGTTGCGTATAACACCCAGTGCACCATGCAATACGTGCCCTCCTTACTACCCATCACCAGCCTATCCCATTCCCCCACCCCCCTCCCCTCTGAAGCCCCCAGTTGCTTTTAAAAAATACATATTCTGGAGGGTGCAAGTGTGGTCAGGGAAGCAGGTCAAAGACTTCTTGAAGTGATTTCTACCTGAGACATCCAGAAAAACCCCTAAACCACACAGGCCTTATACCAGGTGGAGGGAAGGGTACGGGTAGAGAGGAAGGTCATGGTGATAGGACCTCAGCCCCTGGTTAGTTATGGAGGTATTATGGCAAGTGGATAAAATCAGGATTTTGGGGTGAGATGTGCAAAGTTCAGGAAAGGGCCAGAGTGATCGGATTCTTCCTCTTTGTCTCCCTGGGCAGAAGATGGGTTCTACAAACCAAACCTCCTAACTCAACATTCTCTTTCTTCAGGTGGACTCTCTGAAGGGTCTGCTCCACAGTCCCTCAGTGTTAGTATGTGCTGGCTACGAGTCTTTCAAACCACTGGCAATAGAAGATTCTAGAAGATATGGGACTGAAACTTTATCTGGGCAGACTCCAAGAAACAAAACCGGTGAGTTAGTTTTGGAGTTTCCCCAGTTTTGTTTGCTGGATAGTGGTGCAGTAGGACTAGGCAGATATCCCTTCAAGATAATTTTAAAAACCTGTCTTTTGCTCCAATTTTTGGGTATCCCACTTGTTTTGGGTCACCCTTGCCTCTTCCTCTTTCTTACTGCCATCAACCTTAATTGGGTTGAAATTTGACTGGTGTGTGAGAGAGGGGAGTCTGGTATTTAACAAGAACAGAGATTAGGAGATCTTGAACTCGAAGTTTCTAGTATCTAAGATAAGCTTCATTAAGGTGGGCATGACATTATGGAGGCAATGGACCATGGGTATGTGACATTTGCATCTTTCAAGAGTCATGAGTCCCTAGACAACAGTAGAAGCCAAATGGACTAAAACTAACAATAACATTGATCCTCCGTCTATTCATCAATCTATATATCCAACTGTATGTGTAACCCTACAAAAAGCCTACTATGTGCCAGAGTGTAGGCATTGTTATTTAAAAACACATTATTTTAAAGGCATAATTAACAATTCCAGGTTGAAATTTCCAGCAAAATCATCAGAATGGAAATGGGCAAATTTGGTGAATAAACAAAATAATATCCTTTGTGAAAAGCTGCTAAGAAATGACAATAATGGTTTTGGTGATCACTGCATGCCAGGTGTTAGAGGTACAAAGACCTGTAAGCCACAGAGCCCCCTCTGGAGGAGCTCTCAGTTTCATTAGGTGCTTACGGAAGAGCAGACCTTGTTGAAACCTGTCCAGATGGACTCATGTTGTGGGATCTGTTCTACTGCTGGCCACAGGCTCAGCCTCCCCTAGACGTTTCCTCTTGCCAAGCAAGAGGAGATGAAATGAGAAAGTACTAAGGGCTTCATTCTTTCTTGGGATCACTTCTTTCTTCCTTCAGTTGGCTCCCTTTTCTTCTCCTTGTCACGGCTAGGGTGCAAGCTTGACTATCAGGACTTGCTATTGTGTGTCCAGGTCCTTCCTTGCAATCATTTATCAACCCCAAAGCTTGATGAGTGTTAGGATGAGAAATCACCACTAATAATTGCAAAGCATTTTACAGTTTACAATCAGTGCCTATGCAGGTGCTTTTTGATGTTGCTTCCTGCACTGGGGGTGGGAGGGAGCAGGGCCCGGAGTTAGCTCTGGGCACTGCTCCTCTGCCTCCCAACTCTGTTGTCTCTTGAGCACATACTTGGTGCTAACAACTCTGCAGAAAGTTTTATATGCATTGCCTTGCATCGTCAAAACAAACCTACCATTATTATTTTACAACTCAGTAAAGAGGCTCTGCCAAAAACTACACAGCCAGGAAGTGGCAGAGTTGAGCCTGAATTCAGACTGTAACTTCATCTCACTGGGCTTTGCTGGTTCACAAATTGCAGACTGGATAGTCATTCTAGAATGGTTTCTGTCCTTACTTTGTGGTTTTGGGGACAGCAAGGGTGTTTAAGAGATGAAAGCCTCATGACTAGTCTTTATTCTCCGACCCTGAAGCTCCCCTTAGTAGCTCACTGTCTTTCCTCTCTTCTCTTACTTTCATTGTGTGCCAGGAAGCTGGGGGCCAAAGGCCAAGCAGAGTGTGATCCACTCAAGGTCCAGGTCGGGCAGCCGGCCACGGCGGTTTTCCTTGCTGTCAGAGAGGTCTGGTCTCAGCAACCCCCCGGTGTCCCTGCATTGTGCTCAGATGGGCCCTGCTCTTGACGGACAGCCTCAGGACGTGCCTGCCCAGCTCGGCCCATTGGTGGCCAGTGACGATGTTGAGAAAAAGGTCCGCATGAATGAGGATGGCAGCCTGTCTGTGGAGATGAAAGTCCGCTTCCATCTACTTGGCGAGGATGCGCTCCTGTGGTCCAGGAGGGTGGGGAGGGCCAGTGCCCTCACAGCAGCCAGTGAGGAGGTCCCTGTCCTGGGGGAAGTGGACTCCTTCCACTGTGTGTGGGAGGACCACCCTGGGGGCTCCTCGGAGCCTGGGGCACAGGGACGGGGGCCCTGTGAGGCAGGATGTGAAGAAGCCCTTAGCCGAAGCCGGTGGCAGCCAGGATCCAGGTATGAGATCTGGATGAACCCCCTGTACTCTACCCAGGGAGAAGGGACGGCCTCTCAGAGGAGATCCAGGCTGACCCAACACTCCCATTCCAGGAGGCCCTGTAGCCAAGTGTTCACCAGCAGGAAAAGAAGCAGCAAGGACAGTGTCAGCCCTGCCTCCAGTGACAGAGCCCCCAAAGACTCTGAACCAAACTCCTCCTGCTGCTCCAGGTCTCCGGAGGGCAGCGTGGGCAGCTGCGACCTACATTCAGCCCTGGGGGCTGCCTCTCAGAGGGGAGCAGAGTGGGAAGCTGGCAGCCCATGCAGGATTAATGAGAGCCCAGGTCCACAGGGAGCAGGGCAGGGCAGCAGGGAGCGCCATTGCTGCCTGAAGCCCCAGACCCAAGGCTCAGCAGGTGCTCTTTCTGACTCCTCAGGGAGTGCTGGGTCTCACGAGGAGTCTAGTGAAAGGGGTGAAGAACACCAGGGCTGCCTGAACAAGACAAGGGCCGTGACTACTTCCTGGACAAAGGCCACTCAGGGGGAAGGCCCCAGTCCTCCCACGGGGAGTCCCTTGTCTTTGAGGCACAAGGACTCACAGGCAGAGGAGAGTGGACAGGGTATCACACACTCCCAGGCTAAGGGTAGGTCTGGGATAAGACCACCCTTGGCTCTAGGTCATTCTGGCTCTGGGGACACTGCAGAAGGCCATTCTCCACCTTCTGCCTGCGCTTCAGTCCCAGGCAGGAGGAGAAAGAAGGGCAGAGCCAGTGCTGTGTCCTCACCTAGCATTTCTGGCCTCAGCCGAGGGGCTCAGCTAGGCCGCTCCAGGCAGCACTACACCCGAAGGCACACCCACTGCCCATGTGACTCACCTGTGCCCAGGCAGATGCCGGGACCTCCCAGCGGAGGCAGGGCCCATCCAGATGGCCCAGCGCCACCCCTCTCTGCAAGCTCACCCAGTGCCAGGAACCAGGCCTCCCAGGACATGGGGCCATCCTCCTCTGCTTCTCTTCATTCCCAGTATGCACAGGGGGTCAGCAGTGCTCTCATTACCCCTGTGAGCAATTCTGGTTCTGCTTCCGATTTCTACCCCCCATTCTCTTCTTCTGCTGAGACTGAAGGGGACCCTGAGTTCAGGGCACGCTCACCAGCTCCCACACCTTCCAACATATCAGACTCTTTGAGCAACCAAGCTGATGGTCTGGACAAAAACTCAGGGGGTGGCATTCCCAAGCCTTCCTGGCCTTTAGTTGGACAGCCCGAGGCAGGGAGGCCAGGAACCCACCGAGGCTGCTGCTGCTCAACGATCAGCACATCCCTGTTCCCCGGGACCCCCAGTGATAAGACTCATGCCCTGCAGACCTCCCAGCCACTGGGCAGCCAGGGGCCCTTCTCTGAGGTCTGCTTGATATGCAGCAGATACTGTCCCACTCCCCCAAGGACATGGCCTTTTGTCAAGAAACACCTTTTGTGCAGCAGCAGCCCCGGTGCTGACTGGGGGCCAGGTGGGGGACAGCTGAGGGAAGGCAAGCTTGATGCATGGCGACCGCGGCCCCCTGGCTCTCAGTCAGGGGCAATGGGGAAAGCAGTCAAAGCCTCGAGAAGGGGCAGCTCCAGCTGTGGCCTCAGGTCTGGAAGAATATTCCACGGGAAGGTGGCTGGTGGAGGGGAAAGCCTGGAGGGGCAAGAGAAAGATGGCAGAATGGCACTGGGTGCTCTGCCCCGAGCCTCACCAGATGCTGTGGTCCGTGAATGGCTGAGCAACATCCCAGAGGAGCCCATATCCATGAAAAGTGAGATGGTGGGTGAGAGTACAGATGTGACCGGGGGTGATCCAGAAGGCCCCAAGGAGGACCCTGTTGACAAACATTCCCCAGCATGTCTAGGGGAGCCAACGCAGGTCAGACAACTGTCACATGAAGGGGCCGCCAGTGAAAAAGCAGAGCCAGTGACTGGTGAAGCTTGTCCCAGGTCAGGACAGGGTCTTCCTTGTAGTGGAGTTTCCGAAGACCCCAGGGAGGCTGGGTCAGGCAAAGGCATGGCCGTGGACTGTGGTGTGGGCCCTTGCGTGCTTCCGCACAAGGTCTCTGCCTCCATACAGATTATGAAGGCACTGATAGGCTCCAAGCGGGGCCGGCCCAGTAGCCTGCCCGAAGTGTCCAGCGCAGCAGGCAGGAGGCTCAGCCGCTCTGCCCAGGCCCTTATCACATGTCTAGCTGGACTCCACTTCTTTGATGAAGACCTTGGGTCTACCACTGGCCAAGTGAGGTTCATAGACTCTCCTCGGTACCAGGAGCTCCTGAGCACCTTCCAGGCCCTGTGGCCGGGGTGCGGCCCCAGGCGAGGTGAGCCAGTCTCAGGCCTCTGGGAGCTTGGCTGGTGCCAGGCTCTGCCAGGCCTCAGGTCCAATATCATGACTGAGGACTTCACGCCAACGTCCTCATCTGGCGTGGATGTCGGCAGTGGCTCTGGAGGCTCAGGGGAGGGCAGCGGACCCTGTGCCATGGAGTGCGCCCTGGTCCCTGAGAGCATAACGCTGCCCTTGAAAATCCCCTGCCAGAGGCCTGATTCTAGAACCTCCGAGAACCAAGAGGATCCAGGAAACCAACAGCTGAGTAGTTCCACAGCCTCTTCCAATTCCCAAGCATGGGCTTGTGGCAGCAGAGAAGATGAGGCAGAGAGAAACAGTAGGGGGCAGGTGCTGGGCAGTAACCTGGACCAAGTAGTTGAAAACACAATGCAAGAAGAGGAGGTACCATTAGAGAAAGTCAGAGAAGAAAAAGAAATAGCAGAACTGCAAGGAGAGGGTGTCCAGGGATTCCCAGAAAAGGGAAGAGTCATGGGACAAGAACTGTCAGAGGCTAACTCTCAGGAAGGGGAGGGTGCACAGGAAGGTAAGAGTACACAGGAAGAGGAAGCAGGAAGAGACCCTGCCTCCACTATACTTTGCCCTCCAGGGAAAAGAGAGAAACCCATAGAGCTCCCTAGGAGCCTCAGCGAGAAGGATGCAAATGCCAGTGGCCCCAAACTTGAGCCTGGTTTGGAGAAGTTGTCCAAAGCTGCTGACACACACCATGTGCAAACCCAGGCCAAGTGCACCCAGGGGCTTGGAGAGACGAGCTCTTCTGCAGCCCGCAGAGTGTCTCTGGACCCTGATCCCCTCTGGGTGTCCAAGTTGCTGAGGAAGATGGAGAAGGCCTTCATGGCCCACCTCTCCAGCGCCACAGCTGAGCTCCGAACCCGCTGGAGTCTACAGAACAACCCCCTGCTGGACCAGATGGTAGCGGAGCTGCAGCAGGACCTGGGCCGGCGGCTGCGAGAGAGCACCGAGAACGAGCTCCGGAAGATCCAGAGCCGGGCAGGGGGCAGGACGCCAGGGCCGGCCCGGGAAGCCCTCAGGTGGGAGATGTCCCTGCAGACCGAGCTGCGTAGGCGCCGCCTCCAGGGCCTGCGGCACCTCTCGGCCTTCTCTGGGCAGGCTGGAAGCCCAGGGCCCCTCTCCTTCCCCGCAGAGGAAGAGGCATCCACACTCAGCGGAGCCCTGGGGACCTGGCTGGTTGGGGAGGCTGAGGGGGAGGAGTTTTGTCCCTGTGAGGCCTGCATGCAGAAGAAACCGATCCCCACGTCCCCGAAGGACACAATGGGGGCATCCAGGGCACCCATCAGAAAGGCCTTCGACCTGCAGCACATTCTGCAAAAGAAGAAAGGGGGGTGTGCTAGTGGGGAGGCCTCTGAGAAGAGAGGGATGGAGCCCCTTCAGGGGGACCCCTTGGGGACAGGGACTGTCCAGGATGGAGGCCTGGAGCTGGGATTAGACCAGGACCCTGGGACAGAGGGGGCTGAGGGTGAGAGCAGCCAGACCCTTGGCAGAGATGGAGACCCCCCAGGGGGAGAGGAGGAGGCAGCTGTTCAGGAGAGAGAAGAGAGCACAGGTTCCGGGCAAGGCAATGGCCCAGAGGGAGCAGGTGGGGAGGAGCAGGGCTCTGGTGGGAAGGGAGAAAACATGGAAGAGGGCTCTGGGGCGGATGCCAGTTTGGAAGGTGAAGCCTCGGGAGGAGGTGACCCAAGTCCAAGAGGACAGAACTATGGTGTCAAAACTGCAGAGGCCGGGGAAGCTGAAGGAGAGGGGCAGCTAGAGTCAGGGGGAGGAAACCAAGGGGAGAAAGAAGGTAGCCCGCAAGTCGGCTGGGGAAAGGGTCAGCCAGGTGAGACTTCTGGAAACAGCAGCCCAGATCAAGAGGGGAAGCCAGGACTGCCCCCTACCCCAGGTGGACACAGCCCTTGCCAAAGGTCAGGCTGGAAAGCAGGCCTCGCCTCCTCCAGCATATCATCTCTGGGAAACTGTTCTCAGCTCTCTCAGAAAGGCTCTGAAGAAAAGCCTTTGAACGGCGACATGAGGAACATTGAAGAGGAGTCCAAGGGAGTACCTGGTCCAAAGAGAAAAATCACAGGCATGCATCCGGAAAGCTCCACTTCTGAGCAAGAAGGGGTGCCCTTGGGCCCAAGGTCTTCAGAGCAGGAGGCAGATGAGGCTTCTGGCCTAGAAGCTGAGAAGGTAGTTAAAACTCTTGCTTTCACAGAAATGAGGTTTGAAAACCTCACCCTGGACAGGACAGATGGCTTTGGCCAAGATGACTTAGATTTCTAGAAGTCTAGCTGCAAGGTGGTCATGAGTCTGTTTTTATTAATACTTTGTCTACACACCTGAGTGTGGCTCGGTGCCCTGGAGATGTGCAAAGAGCATGGAGAAGCATCAGGACTTGCCAAGGACACAGCCACGCTATCCCTGGGTTTTAAATTCTGGAGCTTCACAGGGCCCCGCTGGCCAATCCCATGCACTGTGTGAAAGAGGGTTATCTCAGATCTGCCCTGTTATCCGAAGTCAGCTGGACCCCTCCATTTTCCTGCTGAGCCCAGGAGGATGGAACTGACTGGAAATGTTCCAGGAGAGTTTTTGTTTGTGTGTTTGTTTTTGGTCTCATTCTTTTGCCTATTGATCTCCAGTTATTTTTCTCCTTGGCCTCTCTTGGCATTCACCTCGTTCGACTTTGAGGTGCTTTTTTTCTAGTCTTGAATATATTTGGCAACTCTGCAGATGTGACTACTTGGAAGACACGGATAAATTCAGGGTTATTAGACAAAATTTGTTCTCAGCCCCAAAGTCCAAGTGTACGTCCTTAATTCATATATATATTGATGAATATACATAATGGTAATGTAAAAAATTGGGAAAGGCAAAAAAAAAAAAGCAGGAAGAAGGAAAAGCAATCACCCATTGTCCCATCACTTGGGGATGACTAATGTAGCAGTTGCCTACTGTTCCCTCCCAATTTTTTCCTAACAATTCCACAGTTGAACTCATCCTCATATGCTTCTTTTTTTTGATTTAACAATATAAGAATTTCGCAGATTTATCTCAAAATCTTCACAAAATTTTTTTTCATAAAACTATTTTTAATGCCTGAATAATTTATTATGCAAATATAAAACACTTTACTTCACCATTTCCCTAGTGTGGACCATTTAGATGGGTTTCATTATTTTACTTTTTTCTTAACATTTTTCTGCCCAAACCGCAGGTGATTTCCCTAGAATAGATTCCCAGGCGTGGAATTACTTAGCCAAAAATATCAGCTTTTTTCGAGGCTTTTGATATTGTGCTGCCAAATTGCTTTTCTAAAGGTCTGTATGAATTTATATCACCTAGCCCACCACGCGCTCATCAGTGTTTGGTATAGCCATTAAAAATGAGAAATCTTTTGCTAATTTCATGGGCAAAAAATAGTACCTGATTTTAATGTGGTACTATTTTTGATATATTTGATTGCTAGTGAGATTAAAGAGTTTTCTATGTTTATTAAAAAGCTATTTGCATATAAATTTTATGTGTAAGCCTTTTGCCCATTTTCAACTGGGATCCTAGCTTTTTTTTTTTTTATGAATTGATTTACCTGTGCCCTTTGTAACTTTGTGTTAATATTCTGTTTATCATTTTTGAGATTTAAAAAAAAATGCCCTTTCTCTGCATCCTGCCACAGCAAGCTTTGGACCGGACCCTGAGTAGAGAGCTCCTGATGGGGCAGAATTTCTTTGACTGGTTCTCACCAGCGTTCCCCTTCATACATGACCATTTGGTGTTTTCAGAATTATTAAAGTGGAAGTCGATGCTACAAGGACAGGTATTGCCCCCTGGTTGTTTAAATGTAAATATTAATAATAAAAAATAAGTAAAAATAAAAATAAGTGAAAACTTAAGAATAAGCCAATGTTGGGTGTAGGCTGTGTCCTCATGCCTATAGTCACCTGTTGTTTCTAAGTGCTGGAGATGTTCTTAATAAAATCTGATGTGTTGTAAAGTTTTCTGTGGAGGTGATTCTTTTTTAAGATTTTATTTATTTATTTATTTTAAAGATGGGGAGGGGTAGAGAGAGAGGGATAAGCAGACTCCATGCTGAGCACAGAGCCTGACTCAGGGCCCGATCACAGGACCCTGAGATCATGACCTGAGCCAAAATCAAGAGCCGGATGCACACTCAACTGAGCCACCCAGGCACCCCTGTGGAGGTGATTCTTTAAAGTGTTTACATTAGAAATACACACATGCACACACACACAGACACATGCACTGGTGCCCTAGTCAGAAGCCCTCAGTGGAACAGATTGTATTGTGAGCTTGGTTTAAATGCGGTGATATGCAGAGTTGTCCAGAACTTGTCACTATTCATTGACATGACGTATACACCACGCACCTCTTCTGTGGCTTGAGGTCCCCAGTCATCCCCTAAGAGATGTTCCAACCTTTGTGTTTCCTAATCTGACCTCCCCAAATGACAGAGACTGCGATCCCTGGCACTCACTGACGGGGCACTCCATTAAAATGGTGTTGTCTGTCTCTGATCATGAGAATGCAACAGCATGGGATTTGGAGTTGCGTGACCTAGGAGCTCAGGTCCCAGTGCTAGCACCCCATTGTCAACTGTGAAAGGACTATTTCCCTCACTGCATTGCTGAGAAGTAGATGAGATAACATATGAAACTTCATTGTACTCACGTTGGGAAAATAGCAATATTTTCATTAGCACTGCTGTGTTCTCAATGCCTGTTATGCGTCAGTGACCACATTAGATGTACGTGGTCCCAACAAGTCTGTGAACTAGGCAAGTCCACACTGTCACCTCATGTCACAAATGAAGTAACTGCAGCAAGGAAGACTTTCATAAACTTCTGCGAGCTTGCGCAGCTCATTAGGGGCAAAGCCAAGATTTAAACACAGGTGTTTCGGAATCTAAAGTCCCCATATTTTTTCCATTGTATCATATTTTCTTCATTTCGATTCAGGCCCCATAAATAAATAACCTAGCTAAAGGTGATCAACACTTTGTTGAATGAACTTACTGCAAAATAGTTAAGACTTAGAAAAATAAATTAGATGGGCTCGGTTTGCTTAAGTGATTGCATTATGTCCTTACTTATATACAGATATCAGGAGCTGGAGATTAGCTGGTTTCATAAAGCTAAGAGTTAAGCTAGAAAATTATCTCTCCATAGGATTCTCCTTTTAGTTATCTGCCTTAAGCTCCCAAATATTTCTGCCCTTTACCTTTGAAAAATCATTGTTAATGGAAAACTCTATGTTTTCTTCTCACTTGGAGATAAAGAATTCAGGGCCATCCCCGAAGGTGGGGCTCTTCGTGTCTCCTCCCTCACCCTTCTCTCTGTAGCAATCATACTGCATAGGTAGCATGGCTCGGGCCTCCACATAGCATCTCGAGAAAGTGTTGGCATTCCTCTAGTCTTAGCCTGAATCCATGATTCCAAACTCGATTCATTCGTCACTCAAAGCGATGCCAAAGTCCTTATAACATTTCCAGCCAGGGATTTCTCCTTGAAGTAAGTTGGAGAGAGAAGTGAACAGTAGTAAAAAGAAGCCAAGCTCTTCTCCCCAACCTGTTGTCTCGCTGGTGGGGATCAGAGGCTCCAGCTCAAAAGGACCATCTTTCGGCGGCTGGGAACCAAAGACCCCCATGTCCAGGTCCCGCACCCAGAGATTCTGACTTTATTTGTCTGATTTAGAGCCCCAGCACAGCTTTGTTGTCAAGCTCTCAGATGTATACAGTGTTCCACCGAGCTGGCTCATCAGTGACTTGGTCCAGCTTCCTTTTTCCAGGTGAGAAGACAGACCCATCCCAAAAAAGGGAATTGCCTAAGCCCAAAGAAGGGTAAGTGGGCACACTGAGACCAGATACCATATCTCACTTCAGATGCCTCCTTCCCAGAGCTGAGAGAGGCCCTGCAGAGGAATGGCGCAAGCAGCAAATCCAGCGCCTTGTAACCCAGACCTACGCTTATCTCACCTGCATGCCCACCCACCCTCTTCTTCCCCCCAGTTCCCTGCATCTGAGTCTGCCCCTGACACCCAGGCTTTATATCCACAAGGGCCCATCTGAGGTGTCCAGGGAAAAAGTAACCTGACCTTCATCTGCGAAGCTCTCCAGGCAGGTGCAGCTGGGAAGGGGACTCATCCTGCGAGATTTCCAAACAAATCATAGGCCAGGGTTTCCACCTAGAGAACTTCATTCAAGTGGACAGTTCCGCTCAGAAAATTCTGATTCAGTGTGTCTGAGGTGGACTCAGGAAGGTGCGTTTTCACAAATCCCCAGAGGAAAACCCACATACCTGCCTCTCCCCCACTGCCCCTGCCGAGTTGACTCC
Source organism: Ursus americanus (assembly GCF_024610735.1). Classification (NCBI taxonomy): domain Eukaryota; kingdom Metazoa; phylum Chordata; class Mammalia; order Carnivora; family Ursidae; genus Ursus; species Ursus americanus. The sequence goes on from NC_142139.1 coordinate 62,700,266, forward strand.
TGCATTCTGTGATTGGGCCATCCCACCAGAACTTGGGTTCCTTCAAGAGGCTGCGTACCTCTCCCCAGCCTTGCCAGCCCACCAGCCCCACCCACCCCCGACACAGTTTTCCTGCTCTCCCTCATTCTGTGGTCTGCCCAGGGGACAGTGTAGGTCAGCCACAGCAACCTTTCTCTGCTTCCCTCTCTGGAGAAGCAATTAGGGTGGGTAAAGAGAAATCTCCCTCTGCTGGTCCTTTCACCCACCCCCAAGCCACAGATCCAGAGGCACAGCTTGCAGCCCGGGGGCCCCTGGTTGTCTATGGGTCTCACCTGGGGCAGACACAGACCTGGGCAGCAAAGGTCCCCGAGCTCGTGCCCTCTCACTAACCAAGCTATCCCCGGCAGAGGGACCCACACTTGTTTCATGACTTCCACTGGAGCTCCCCCAGGTCTGGTCTTCTTAGTTACTCAGCCCAGGGTCTTCAACCCTTGGTCTGGTGGCGTTCCCAGCATCTGAGCTGAGTCCCAGTATCCAGGAGGAGAGGGCAACTGCCTCATGCTGCTCCACCTCAGGGCCGGTCTCCGCTTTCCCGTTGCTTTCATACCCTCACCCCAGAGGCACTTTTAGACCTTCACATGTGCCTTCATTCCTACTGGGGTTTACAGAGCCCTACCCACAGCCTCCTGGGTTTTAAGTTTTTAGACTTGATTTGTGGGTGATCATAACCCAAGGTGCCCAGTTTGTTGATGAGAAGACCGATCAAAGCCCCCACAGGTCAGGAACATGACCCAGCTGCTGCCATGCCTCCCCCACTTTCATCTATACCCTCCTCCCACCTCAACCCACTGGCCTGCACCACACTCTTGACCCTGAAATCATAGGTAGTGGCCTATATTCCAAACAACGTGGTGTTTTTTAGACATCGTCTTCCTGATTAGTAGGGCTCCCACTCCTAATGATGTCCCCCTGGCTCCTGACAATGTCTCATCCTCATGGCCCCCTGCTAGTGCAGCTCTGGTGCTTCCTCCATGGCCTGCAGGTGAACCTGAAATGCTGAGGTTTCCTCATGCCAGCCCACTGCTCTTCTCTTCTCTTCATCTCCCTGAATGACCTCACTCACTCTTGTTGCTGCTCCTAGTTTTGGACTGATGACTCCCAAATCTAGGGCTTCAACCCAGGCATCTCCCTGAGCTTCCAGGCCGTACATTTTCCTCAGGACCAAACACTCAGAGCAGAACTCACCTTCTTTTCTCAGCCTGTTCCTCAGAACTGGAATCATCTCCATCCATCCCAGACCCATCCTCCCCAACCACACCCACACCATGGCACCACCACCACCCATCCTAGATTCATCTCTTCTTCCACCAAGTCCACCCAGTCCTCTTTCTTTATTCTACTAAAACTTCCCAGGCCTACCACCTGCCTCCTAAGAGGGTCTCCCCATTTCTCACCTTGCTCCACTCAAGTTTATCCTCACCATGGCCACCATCACCTATCTAAAAGATAAACCTCACCCTGTTACTTCTAGTTATAATTAAGCAAGAGACTCTCATCACCCAGAATGATGCTCCTGGCTGCTCACAAATTACCCTCCAGATTATTGACTTATCTACCACAGGCCTTTTTGTTAATGACTTGGAAAAATCTTAAGCTTTTACTAAAGTATTTTGCTAAAGCTTTGGAAAGAGGCCATTTTCTCCCTATATGTTTTCCCAGAACTCTGACCACAGCGTGTTCTTGCCTAGACTCTCCTTGAGGCAGCACTGGAGAAATGGCAGAGTACAGTGGTTAGTGGTGTGGACTTTAGAGGTGGACTGAGAGGCTCTAACCTCACCTCCACCATCAGTCTCCATTTACTTAACCCCCTTCATGTGAAAATCAAGGAAAATAATAGTTTTACTCACCTCCTGGAGTTGTTGAGATGGTTCAGAAAGAACACACAAAGCAATTAGCACAGTGCTTGCTCACTGGAAAGTTGTCAATAAATACTATCAGTTGTTGTCACTGTTATTTTGTACTTTTCATTCAGCAGATTCAGCTATGTCAGTCCAAGAAAAGCAACTTGTAGCATTTTCATTTGGGGAGTCAGGGAGCTTCCCCTAAAACACAGGCTGGCATAGTGCTGTTGGAGGAAAGCACCATGTGGGTAAAGTATGGACCCATCATATGAGCAAGAGGCCCTTTCAGCTGGGCAGTTCAGGAAAGTACCAGGAGGATATTGACACTTGCCCTGGGTCTTGAGGGATGAGCTCTGGTGTAGAGAGGGGAAGGGAAGGGCATTGCAGGTGGAGGTGATGACAGGAGCAAAGGAACAGAGAGGTCATACATGGGTTTGGATGGTGAACAGTGAATAGCCAGGATCTCTGGAGCCAAGCGTGAGTGAACAGAAAGAGTGTGGTCATGTATACAGCCCCATAGTGGAGGCCACTTGAATCCCTTGGCTCCTGACAGCCCTGACCTTTGGCCAGAGGTATTCAAACAGCCCTTAGATCAATTGGGCCTGCTGTTGGTCTGCATTCCAGTAACTAGACCACTGTCTTTTGGCTGGGTTTGAGTCCTTGCCTTGGGAATTTTGCTCTGTCTGGGGCAACTTTCCATGGAGGGTCTACCTTGCTCTTGAAGGTGCAACTTCCCCCTCTGCCCAAGATAATCTGTCATCTCTTATAGCACTCCTAAGGTATATCAGGCAAATACAGGCTTTTATGTACATTCTCCACCTTTAATCCTTGCCACAACCCTACAAGGCTATCATATTGCCATTTTGTGGATGAAGAAATGGCTTCAGAGGTAAGTTGCCAAGGACATATGGCTAGTAGATGCTGAAGTTGTGATTTGAACCCTAATCTGAATCTCCCAAGCCTGGGTTCGCTCTTCCACACAGCCCAATTCTGAACTCCATGTTCTGAGCATCCTCTTGCCTCATATCTCCTGGGCTGGTCTTCAAGCTCCGCCATCTTCCCTTGGAGGCCCACTGAAGAAGCAGGCCAGGGTGACTGCACTCTGCTGGGCTGCACCTTTGGCCATGTTGCCATCCTGTCCTTGGTTTGCTGGGCTGAACCTCCAGGTTCTCACATTTTGTCCCAGCCAGTGTCTCCCCAACCCAGGGCCCACCATCCTCCATTGCATCCCTGGCACCCCCACTGGCCTGTCCCTGATAAGGAACAGGGAACCTATGGTTTTCCAACTGTGGGCAGCCTTGGAAAAGCATTGAATGTTTTTGTTTGTGACAATGGCTGGGGGCACTAGTGAAGTTTGGGGTACAGGGGCCAGGATGCTAAACACCTTGCAACATGTGGGCCAGTCCCACACAAAGATGGGTGGTCCCACCGCCACCACCATGGGTATTATTATTGCTGCATTTTACAGTTGAGGGCACTGAAATCTGAGAGCACCATGGCTTCCCCAGAGGCACAGGGCTAGGAGTGGATGACCATCCCTCTCCTGATTTCTGACTCTTCCCACTCTCTCCCATAAAGGATGAGATCACTCCTAACATTCCTGGCTAGGGAGCACCCTACCTCAAGGCAAAGGGATGAACTGAGTGACCTTTCAAAGCTCCATCAATCACAGTCATTCTGGGAAAAGGACAAATCTAGCCAGGGACAGATACTCATTGGGTGCAACGGATGGAATGGTGGGAAGCGTAAGAGTTGGAAAGTGATTCATTTTCTTGGAAAAGGCTGAGCCCCACATCCTCTTTTGCTCTGCCCCAGCATGGTGAGCTTTTTCTTGCCCTGTGGGAAACAGGTCCTGACAGGACAGGCAGCTCCAGAAAATGTTGGGGACTCAGAAGTAAAGAGAATGCTTTATAGCTCTTTTGTTCCATGATCAAGGAGCAATTATCTTTCTTTCCCTCTTTGACCTCAGCCTTCCAAGCGCACCTGACCTTCCCAAATCCATATCAGAATCAAACCCACAAAAAGTTCTGAATTTAAGGGATGGGGGAAGGAGATAAACCATCTACTGGATAAATTGAGTTTCTCCCTTCCTGGGCCCAGGGCTCTTGGCCCCTACTATGAAACTAGATGGTGTCTAGTTCATCCTGGTCTTGCAGATAGATATTCTGATTTCTGCCAGTGGGTTCATTGTAATCAGATGTCACAACAGCACTGAAAAGACTCATTATGATAGAGTTTTCCTGCATGACTTAGACCAGCATTTTAGGGCACAATATCTACCGGGATGATTGGCATTTGTTAGTTCTTTCATCCAACATATGTTGAGCAGCTGTTTCATGCCAGGCCATGTGCCAGCTGCTGAGGATGCAGAGGTGAAACCCACACTCTTGATGTGCCCCTCTCCCTGTACCTGCCTGTGTGACCCTCCCTCAAGAATGGCCTCAAAAGCAACCGGGAAGCTAAAAGGCCAGGTTGTATGAGTTAGTTTGACTAGTGGCAGTGGGTGGTGTGGGTGCTCCCTGGCAGGAAGGACTGAAGCCAGAATGGGATAAGTGTGCCATGAGCTGAGACTCAGGATCAGGGGACTGGAGGATGGGGTTGACAGCAATTAGGAAGAACCACGGGGAGTCACGGGGCATATGGGGGATGATAGTCTGTGGGTAGTGGGTATAGGGCAGAGAGAGAGCTGAGAGTCACAGAAATGCTGCCTAGTTGAGGAGGGGCTCTGATGACCCCCAGGCCAGTATGACCTGAGAGAAGTCTGTTCTGGAAGGCAAAAGAGACTCATTACAGTGGAGGAGGATGGGCATGGAAATTTTGAAACTCCTCAGGCACTTTCAAAGAAGTAGGATGGAGCTTTGGCTAATGTGAGGGCAGGCCTCACCCCATGCCTCAGGGAGGACCTGCTTCAGCCAGCCCAGGTGGCAACTCAAGGCTGGCCCTGGCTCAAAGACCCACACAGCCACCAGGTCCCTTAAACACAGACCCAGGAAGGAGTGGCTGGGAATCTAAGAGAGGTGTGAGATGCTGCTGGGATGGGCAGCGGACAGTGAGACAGAGAGAAACCAGGATTAGCAGGACCCTCTCCCCCACACTTCCTGGGAGACGGGGGCCAGGCCACCAGGAGGGGTGTGGTCTTCCCTAGCCCAGGTGTTTCTGCCTGAGGCCATGTACTCTGACCATCAAGATGGCCTTCCTGCTGCACCTGCCTTCTAGTCCTGGCTCTGTACCTAACCAGAAGAATGACTCAGGGCACCTATGTGCTTGGAGAGCCCAGTCACCCCTTCCTAGCTATGGGAGCCAGGATTTGAGAGGACCTCCCTGTGGTTAACAGCCACAACAGGGGAGCAAGAACAAGAAAGAATGACTTCCCATCTCATCCAGAAACACTTGGCTTCTGGGGCTGGTGACAGTGAACCATTGGAAGAGCGGTACTGGTTTCCAATTCTCTGTGTCACAGAAGCACAAGTCTTTCAGACAGGAGAGTCATGCACCTGCTACGTCTTGGCTCTGCCATTTATACCTCTGCGTCACTGGAGCTCGTGTAGCCCAGTGGCCTGGTTTGAAAGATAAGAACACAGAGGTCCAGGGAGGTCGTGCCTTGGCCCAAGGTCACACAGCAAATCAAAGAAGGATCAGGCCTAGAAATGGGATTCCCTGATTTGCAGGCCTGAGTGTGCTCCACAGCCTGAGCCTGAGCCTCAGAGTCAGGACTGCCTCCTCTGCTCGTGTGGGTGGAGAGTGTGGCGGGCAGGGAGGGCAGCACCCCAGCCTAATTAGAAGCTGTAGAGAAGCAGGGACATGGGGGGCCGTGCTCGCAGATTAGTGCCCCCTCCATAGATCATAGGCACGCCAAGGACATAATAAATAATCTGCCCAAAGGTTTTAAAGGTAAAAATCAGCAAACCATTAATAACATCCCCAGCACCATACATCACGCTGAAATCTTCCCATTACGCTGCTCCCTGAGCTGATTCGCATTTTCTAGGCTGTTTTTTTTCTTCCCTTTCCAGTACATTCTCATGCAGCTCTGAAACCCCTCCCTTACATCCCCGCTGAGCCTGGGAGGATGGGAGTGTGAAAACTTTGTGGATTTCCCATTTACCCTGATTCCTGGTTCTGTTCAGGCATGTGGAGGGATGAACAAAGGGGAGGCGTCCCTGTTCCTGTATTGGGACCCCGTGTTTCTGCTTCCACTTTTCCTTTTAATGAATAGGATGGAGCTTGCCCACCCGCCCCTCACCCCCAGCTTTAAGTTGAAATAACTCTGCAGCATCTCTCTCTCTCAGAGACAGAGGAGGTTTAATTAATGAATGCAACAGGGTCACTTTAAACAAGAAAAGTGCTAATGCTGCACTTTCTAATCCCTGGTGTCCTTGTGGTCTGCAGAAGGCAAAGGGAGTTCGGGGCCCAGAGTGCATTGCACATGTTTTACAATTTGAGGGTAACCTATGGTCTCAAGCAAATCAAGAACTGGGATTGGAGGAAAATTAGTAAGAGAGAAGCTAGACCAGCTGACTGATGGCCTGTGACCTGGGGCAGCACAGGCATAGGGTGACAATGGGGCCAAGAGCCTGGGAAGTACATGTGGGTCTCCTCCCAGGCAGGAGTGCAAGGCATTGGCCCAAGCACCAGTATTTGACCTCGGTGTCCTGAACTGTGAAGCAGAAGCTAGAAAAGGCAGTCTTCGGACGTGGCCACATGCCACCCTCCATGAATTCATTGAAGGGCATGTGGCTTGAGTAGCTCCTAAAACTGCCACAATTAAGTGGTGTTTTGGAGGCAAGATCTACACAGAAGAAGTCTGAGCTAGCTGACCGTCGTCTCCTAGGAAGGACGGGGAGTGGCTGGGCAGCGTGGGTCATGGGGCGGGGAGGGTGCTCCCATCTCATCTCTTCTCTCTTGAGCTGGGTGACCTTAGGCCAGCCTTTTCACCTCATCTACAACATTCTGGGCCTATTTCCTCATCTACAATGTTCCTAGGGTCCCTTCCCGCTCTGAACTACCCCATTGAGTCACCTCCCTGAATTTCTCCTCCAGACCCACATGTGCTGGTAAGTTCTGCAACATCTCTTGAGTAGTCCCCACGACCAACAAACATGGGCTGCCTTCTGGCCCTGCTGGCAGTCACTCCTTAAAGCCCAGCGCCCTCCTGAGGCTGGTGGGATTTGCCAGGACCAGACCTCAGCCTCTTTCTGCTTCAGGGTCACCAAGGACACATTGGCAGCTCTCTTGAAGTCTCCCCTGGCAGACCCCCTCTGTCGCATTGTCCTTTGTCCCTACAAGATTGTTCAGCTGTCCCACTCTGCTTAGCAACTGTGTGATCTGGGGCAAGTTACCAATGTCTCTGAGCCTCAGTTTACCCATCTATCAAAACGGGCTCAATACCCAGCTAAGTGTCTATGAGAGTGAAGTGTTGTAATCAATGCAGACATGGCATAGTAAATATTTAATAAATTACTTGTTACTATGACAGCTTAGAGATTTTTTTATCTTGAAACGATAGAAAGCTACCTACCACAGGTCCACCCGGAGAGAGAGAAAGCACGTTCAAACTGGAGGAGAGTAAATTTGGGAAGGTTTCACAAAAGAGATAGCATTTGATCGGTGCTTTGAAGAAAAGCAGGGTTTTAACGAGAGTACTCGGGAGCTGGGGTGGGGGAGATTCCAGGGAAGGGGACAGAATAGTCAAAAACCCAAAGGTTTAGGAGGCAGGAAGGGCTTGACCAAACACTGGTGGGTCGGGGGAGGGGTGGTCACTTGGCCCAGATACCTGGCTCCGAAAGGCACAGTCCCTCGCACTGGGCTCTGCTCCACTGCCAAGGCATCAATTCTGATGATAGAATGCACTTTGCCAACCAGCTGTCCTGAGAGACTCCAGCTTCCCTCAACTCCCTGTCACCATGACAGACCCTCAGCCCCCTCTCAGGCCTTGATGGATGACCCCTGAGCTGGATTTCATACATCTCCGTCTTCCCCAGAAGCTGTGACACAAATAATTGGTGTCACCTCTGTTGATTGCATGCCAAGTGCTGACAAAACAGTCCATAACAGGGAGCTCGAGTGGCTGCCCTTGATTGTGTGGGTGAGGGAACTGTGGGAAACTGACCTGATGTGGCCCCCCGAACTCTCTGGGGGTAACCAGAGAGAGGCAGCTGGCCCAGCTGGACTAGTTAGGAGCATGTGCAAAGGTAGCCTGGCCCCAACCTGGAGAGTGCACTGGAAACTTTCTAAACTGATCCACCATGGTGTTTGGGATCCATGACTCACCTCCAAGGCTTCTCCTGGTGTCTGACACACACTTCTCTGGTCAGTGCAGTCCATGGCTGCTCAGCATCCTGGCAATGTGGAGGTGGAGACCCTTGAGAGGCCCCCCAGTTCCTGCCAGCAATGCTGCTATCCTTCTCCTGCACAGAGGACACACCTAAGGTTAAATGAGTTTCATCTATAAATACAGATTGAAGTGCTGACCAGGACAGGAGTTGGGAGAGAAGTGGGCTGAGGTGGGTAAAAGCCTGCTCATGACCAGGGAGACCTTGCATTAGTCCCGGCCCAATCTGGCTGGGCTGGGGCCTTGGCCTTTCTGACCTCCAGGGTGGAGAGGAGTGGCCTCTCAAATATCTTGTCTTTCACAAGAGGGTAGCGGCCCCACTCATGGCACACAGCTTAGCAGAGAGGGCTGCACTGAGCCAGAAACACACACAGGGGCCCTCCCGGCTGTTGCCAGAGAAGAACACCTCCTATTCTGTGCGATCTGATCCCTAATCAGAGTTCAACCAAGAGAAACAGGGTTAGTTGAGGATTGGCTGGGGGCTAGAGAAACATCCACTTCTTTCAATACGCTAAAATTTTCCCCTTAACATTTTGCCTTAATGAAGCAGAAACAGGAGTGTCTGGGTGGTTCAGTTGGTTAAATGTCTACCTTCAGCTCAGGTCATGATCCCAGGGTCCTCAGATCGAGTCCCACATCGGGCTCCTTGCTTGGCGGGGAACCTGCTTCTCCCTCTGTCTGCTGCTCCCTCTGCTTGTGCTCTCTGACAGATAAATAAATAATTTTTTTTTTTTAAGAAGCAGAAACAGCAGACAGGTGGACACATAGGCCATCCCACAGTGGTCTCCTTCTAGGGCCTTTCCTGACTGATCCCTGCCCAGACCGAGAGAAGCTTTGAGCAACAAGCTCCCCAAGCAGGGAAAGGTGTCCATTGCCTGGCTCTGAACTCTCTCCCTGAGGACTCTGGGTGAGAATTGGTCTTTGGTTTTACTATCAGAAATAATATTCCAATGCATTCATGGCTCCCCCAGCCTCATAACAGGACTTGGCCGCAAGTACTACTGGGACTTACCGTGGCTCTGGGCTACATTTTACCTCCCTTTCCCCCTCCCTCCCTTGTGTTCATTTTATCCTGTTACACTGTAGCATCTTATGGGTTGCTTTTCATCCTTTTTCTTACAAGGTGGAACCTAGCGATGAACTCAGTACCTGTGGTCCGGATTTTGTGTAGGGAAGAGGCAGGAATTTGTCCCCTGGGCACCTCCTGTGGTCTCCAAAGTGGCCTGGGGGGATTTGAATTTGTATTCTATACGCATTTAAATGCTCCACACCTACCAGTGCCATGAGCCATAGAAGAAGTGGTGGCGGCACTGAGACATCCAGGACATTGAGACATCACAGCAGTCCCTTCTGGCTGAGAGCAGAGGCAGGCACCCAGCCACCAAGACAACCTGGGCTGTTTGGCCCACTTCCAGCATATGGCTATCTACTCCCCCCTCCCCTATGGCTGGTCTACCTGAGCGGTTGGCAGGCCTGCCCCGGGGGACCTGTGTGTGTACCCAGCCGCTCTGCAAGGGCTGCGGGGTGTTGAAGAGCCCTGCTGCTGGGCATGGGACAGGCAGGAGAGGGGGAGAGGAAGTTAGACATCAGAGCTGTGGTCATCCTGGGAGCCTCTCTCTCTTTGTTGATGCTTGCCCTCCTGCCTGGGGACGTCTGGAAGGCGTGGGTTAATGATTCCTTATCTACACCTACTCCACCCACAAAGAGAGAGAGGGGTCTCTTGGGGGTTGGAGCAATGCCAAGGCTGCCCCCAGCCCTCCTTCCCGGGGCACTGGGCACCCCCCTAACGGCCCCACCACAGAGCAGTCTCCAGCCTGGCCCCTGGGACCTGCAGATCCTTCCTCAATCCTGCCTGGCCTGGGAGAGTCCCCCTGGCTGGCTCATTGTCCCACTCTTGCCACTTTTCCTCTGCCGCATTGTTCCCGTTATCAGCATCCTCCATGCTCAGCGGCTGCACAGGAAAGCGTGGCTGCCGCTTGGGCTGCCGCGGAGGCCGGCCGACAGGGCCCAGGTGTCCTGCTGGCGGGGGCTGCCAGCACAGGCGGGACTCCCAGGCTTGTCCCAGAGTCCCGGCTGCTGTGGCATGCCGGAGCACATGGCACGGGGCCCTACTCTCTTTGCGTATCTCGGTCCTCTGTGCTTGAGGTGGGGGGCAGGAGACCCTGGGCCCAGCTGTGATATTGGGAGGTGCATGGAGTCTCTCCACATCTTTTCATCAAGATCAATGCCGTGCATCAGTCAGAAGCTCTGTGTCTGTTTCCTTCTCAGCTAAGCGCAGGCCAGACTGTGCTGTTGACAGGATCAACTAAGGCCCAGGAAATGAGAGCGAGAAGCCGGCCCACAGCTCGTGCGTCCTTTCTGCAGTGAGGGTTTTATTTTTTTTATTTTTTATTTAATCATATTTTTTTTATTATGTTAGTCACCATACAGTACATCCCTGGTTTTTGATGTAAAGCTCGATGATTCATTAGTTGCGTATAACACCCAGTGCACCATGCAATACGTGCCCTCCCTACTACCCATCACCAGCCTATCCCATTCCCCCACCCCCCTTCCCCACCAAAGCCCTCGGTTTATTTCTCAGTGTCCATAGTCTTTCATGCTTCACTCCCCCCTCTGATTACCTCCCTTTCTTTATCCCTTTCTTCTCCTACCGATCTTCCTAGTTCTTATGTTCCGTAGATGAGAGAAACCATATGATAATTCTTTCTCTGCTTGACTTATTTCACTTAGCATTATCTCCTCCAGCGCCGTCCATGTTGCAGCAGATGTTGAGAATTTGTTCTTTTTGATAGCTGAGTAATATTCCATTGTATATATGGACCACATCTTTTTTTAAAAAAGATTTTATTTATTTATTTGGCAGAGAGACAGCCAGTGAGAGAGGGAACACAAGCAGGGGGAGTGAGAGAGGAAGAATTAGGCTCCCAGTAGAGGAGCCTGATGTGGGGTTCGATCCCAGAACGCTGGGATCACGCCCTGAGCCAAAGGCAGATGCTTAATGACTGAGCCACCCAGGCACCCCTGGACCACATCTTCTTTTTTTTTTTTTTTTATTAATAATGATTTTTTATTATATTATGTTAGTCACCATACAGTACATCCCCGGTTTTCGATGTAAGGCTCGATGATTCATTAGTTGTGTATAACACCCAGTGCACCATGCAATATGTGCCCTCCTTACTACCCATCACCGGTCTATCCCATTCCCCCACCCCCCTCCCCTCTGTAGCCCTCAGTTTGTTTCTCATAGTCCATAGTCTCTCATGTTTCATTCCCCCTTCTGATTACCCCCCCTTTCTTTATCCCTTTCTTCCCCTACTGATCATTCTAGTTCTTATGTTCCATAGATGAGAGAAATCATATGATAGTTGTCTTTCTCTGCTTGACTTATTTCACTAAGCATTATCTCCTCCAGTGCCGTCCATGTTGTAGCAAATGTTGAGAACTCATTCTTTCTGATTGCTGAGTAATATTCCATTGTATATATGGACCACAACTTCTTAATCCAGTCATCTGTTGCAGGGCATCTCGGCTCCTTCCACGATTTAGCTATTGTGGACATTGCTGCTATGAACATTGGGGTGCATATGACCCTTCTCTTCACTACGTCTGTATCTTTGGGGTAAACACCCAGTAGTGCAATGGCTGGATCATAGGGTAGCTCAATTTTTAACTTTTTTGATAAAGCAGGAAAAAACATCCGGTGGGAAAAAGACAGTCTCTTCAATAAATGGTGCTGGGAAAATTGGACAGCTACATGCAAAAGAATGAAACTTGACCACTATCTCACACCATACACAAAAATAAACTCCAAATGGATGAAAGACCTCGATGTGAGACAGGAATCCATCAAAATTCTAGAGGAGAACATAGGCAGCAACCTCTACGACATCAGCCAAAGCAACCTTTTTCATGACACATCCCCAAAGGCAAGAGAAACAAAAGATAAAATGAATTTATGGGACTTCATCAAGATTAAAAGTTTCTGCACATCCAAGGAAACAGTCAGAAAAACTAAGAGGCAGCCCACGGAATGGGAGAATATATTTGCAAATGACACTACAGATAAAGGACTGGTATCCAAGATCTACAAAGAACTTCTCAAACTCAATACACGAGAAACAAATAAACAAATCAAAAAATGGGCAGAAGATATGAACAGACACTTTTCCAATGAAGACATACAAATGGCTAACAGACACATGAAAAAATGTTCAAAATCATTAGCCATCAAGGAAATTCAAATCAAAACCACACTGAGATACCACCTTACGCCAGTTAGAATGGCAAAAATAGACAAGGCAAGAAATAACAATTGTTGGAGAGGATGTGGAGAAAGGGGATCCCTCCTACATTGTTGGTGGGAATGCAAGTTGGTACAGCCACTCTGGAAAACCGTGTGGAGGTCCCTTAAAAAGTTAAAAATGGACCACATCTTCTTAATCCAGTCATCTGTTGAAGGGCATCTTGGCTCCTTCCACGATTTAGCTATTGTGCACAATGCTGCTATGAACATTGGGGTGCATATGGCCCTTCTCTTCACTACGTCTGTATCTTTGGGGTAAATACCCAGTATTGCAATGGCTGGGTCATAGGGTAGCTCAATTTTTAACTCTTTAAGGGATTTAGATTAAAGCTGGCCTAATACAGTCACTCCTATCCAGGGTTTGGGGGTAAAAGGGGCTGGGGAAAAGGAAAAGAAAGCCTGCTTTGGGTCTGCATTGGGACAGAAAATTCTAGGCACCTCAGGAGAGCTGGTTGGTATAGATTCAGCATGTAAAAAGACTGGACTCCAAATTCAATGAATTTCAGATAAACAAAAATGATTTGTGAAATATAAGTATGTCCCATGCAAGATTTGGGACATAATTATACTAAACAAATTCTTCTTTTTTTTAATCTGAAATTCAAAGCGATTTGGATGTCCTATATTTTATTTGGTGCCACTTAAGACCCCTTGTGGGGTCTCGAATGCTGTCGGGCAGTCTTTGGGATGTTTGGACAGGATTGGGAAGATGGGGGGTGGGGAGTCTTTCTAGATCTGTCTCATTCCCTCAAGTTTTTCTGGAGCATCTTTTCCAGAGGAGACCTGCAGCCTGCAGGCATCTCTCCAGGACACAGGATCCTCCAAGTCTAAGGCCCCCAGAACAGCCCAGGCCAGATGTTCGGGCCCAGGGCTCTCTGCAACTTCCTCAGGTGGGAACACCTCATCAGGGGGTGTGGGTGCCCAAGGGGAAGTCTGCAGAGCTACCTGGTAATGGAGGCAGACCAGGGGAAGACCCCTAGCTATGGAGCCAACTTTGTTCCTGCCACCAGGGATGTCCCGCCCTCTGCCGGCAAGTGCAGACATGACAGGATTTCTCCTTCAGGGTCTCTGGGAGAATTACTAAAGAGCTTTATCTTCAGTTCTTTATCTGCTCTGGGAGAATCTGAACTGTGGCTTTTCTGTGAAGAAAAACTCGTCCTCATGAATCTTGGTTGTTGAAAAAAACATTTTTTTTCACTCTAGCCAAAAAATAGCTCCGAGAAAACAAACTATGAAATTTATTAATTTTGTCTCCCAGAAGGCATGAACTTGGAAAATTCTAGAAACAGAAAAAGTACACAACAGTCTGTGAAGTAATGTCTCTCATTGTTATTAACAGCAGTGGAAACAGGAGGACGGATGACCACGCCGAAAAGCCCCGTAGCTCCTCTTGACCCAGCTCACCAGGCCAGGATGCCATTATCCCATTCACTGTACCAGGAACTCAGTCCTAAAGCCATTGGCTTGCGTTGTTCACTATTTGCTGTTCCCTTCTATTGACATGGATAATTAGATGCTACCTGTGATAATCCTTCTGTTTTAGCTCAAGACACTTCCGAGTGACCAGAAATCTCAGGACAAAATTTTCTATGCTCTACTCAACAGGCCAGTAACAATTCCTACAGATAACAGCCCATGGGGGCTGGTAAAAGGGGTCCATTAACTCCAGACAACAAATAATTTCACTTCATGTACGGAATACAGGAAACAGACCTTTTTCACCATCAAAATATTTATAATCTGAATGGAAAATGGCATAGTTACTAAGTGTGAGCTAATACAGCTGCAAGGATTTGCTACCTGCAAACAGGGCAACCCTAGGTTTTGTGGGTTTCTCTTCAGGTTTTCTCTTCAAGAAATAGAAAAGAAGATTGTGAATGCGTAATGAGGCTCAGAAGTGAATATTTATTTGGAATGAGTACATGAATCACAGGAAGTTGTCTATTTTTTAAAAAATACTTTATTTTTTAGAGCAGTTTTAGATTCACAGTAAAATAAAGCAAAAAGTAGAGATTCCCAGTGTCCGCCCTGCCCCCCCCACGCACAGCCTCCCTCCCCCACTATCAACATCTCCTTTAGAGTGGTACGTCGTTATAGTCAACAAACGTGCACCCAGTCCACAGTTTTACACCCGGGTTCACTCTTGGCATTGTACATTTTGTGGATTTGCAGAAATGTATAGTGACATGCCTCTACTGTTACAGTTACCATAGTTTCACTTCCGAAAAATACTCTCTGCTTTACCTACTCAACCCTCCCTCCCTGGAACTCCTGGAAACCACCAGTCTTTTTACTTTCTCCATAGTTTTGTCCAAATAGCATATTTATAAAAGAAAAAAAGCTCTATAAGTATCACAAAACCAGAAAAAATAATCCATAAAAGCTTCTGGCTCTGTATATTTCAAATCTTGGGTGTCCCCTGCTTGGTACACACTTCCAGTGTGGGAGCCCCAAGACATATGCTCACTGAGGCAAGACCTCTGGCCTTGCACCTTTGTCTCATGGTGTTGTTGGGTTCCTGGGGTGTGCCTGGAATCCATTTCCACACCTGGATTGCTAGCAATGATTAACTACCCAGAAATGACTAAAGTACGTATGTACATGTCGAGTATGATGGAGGGGAAGTCAGAGTGGAAAATACAACAGTCTTAACCAATTTGTGACTAAAACATCTCACTTTTTGCAAATTTCACAAAACGCATGGCTGTGTTAAGACTCTGGCTACAACAGGGGATTCCGAGGTTTCACCTTATACAGACCAAGGCCCAATCTAACACAGGTCAAGTAACATTTTCCACAGAAACATGGCTAATAAATATTTAGAGAATAACACTATGGATATCTGGTTATTTCCAGGGTTTTAAGTGTCTTGGGGGCATTTTTCCCAAGAAGCATTGTCCTGTAAGAATGATTCTGATTTTTGCATGTTTTACAGAAACTAGGCTTCTGACATCTGAGCCCAATAAATAATCAAATGCTCTTTATTTACAGTTTGCGAGATCTAGCTTTATCTCAAACTCTCAGACAATGTTAGATTTAATCTGCCAATGTTCAAATTAGGTCCAATTTGTGCTGCCCCAACCCTACCCTGTATCCCATCCCAAGGATGTTAACATGGTAGCAAAGGCGGCTAAACGGGAATAATAGAGGGAGGGCATCTTGGGGAAGTAATTCCATCTGCTTCACTATGAACAGAAGGTTCAAAGTTAGTGGAACAGAACAAAAGGAAATGGAACACAATGGGTGCAGGCTGGTTTAAGGGTTTCTTGACGAGGAGGACGGCTACAACAGGACTGAGCTCCTAAGTAAGACAAGGGAGCCCTTTGTGAACTTATGACCTTCTCATCTATTGGGCTGCTTTGGACCTGGTTTGGAGGAGACAAGAGCACCAGTTAGATGACCACTCTTGGGGCATCAGAATTCTAAGTTTGTCTTGTTAGGACTTGTTCATGCTTGGATTTTAGGTAAACAATGCCCTCTACTGCTAAACAGCTCTCATGACAACTCTCTGGGTGATTGCTTTCCCAAGGAGGCTCTGTCTACAGGATTCCCCAAAGAGGAGTGGAGCAAAGTGGCAATGGTGTTTGCTCCATAGAACACCAGGAGCCTTCAACCAAAACAGAGGTTTCTGTCTCAGATTTAGATTCAAGCATCCAGTTGAGGTTGGACTACAAGGCCCCTAGAAACCTATCAGCACCAAGATACAAGAATATTCACATTTGTTTGACTAACTGAAAAAAAAACAAAAACAAAAACAAGGAAACAAGCAAAACTGTTTCTACTTCTTTGGATCAGACAGATTGGCTAGTGTTTATATCTCACCAGATCTGTTCTTTGCAAGCAGAACAAAAGGCTTTGGAAATTCAGAGCTTATTCTAAGAATCAAGAGTTAAGCACTTCTCTCCTCCCCCTTTCCCTGCCCTATCCCCACCACTGGGACCTCCAATTTTATTTAATTTAAGAGTGGTTAAAACCACTGACTCCTACGCTGTATGTAACTTGAAATATCTCCCCAGGAAACCCGAGTTTCCTTCTTCTCTTTCTTCTTCCTCCTCCACCTCCCCCTCCTTCTCTTTCTCCTTCTCCTTCTCTTGCCTTTTCTTCGAAAGACATTTGGAAGCTACAATGTATGTAGTGATTCAGAATAACCCAGGCTCGATTGTTTGAGGCGAAGCCCTATGCCCACATTTTCTTGGTGCCTTGACTTTCTGGGTTGAGTGGCTGCCATTCCCTTCTTACCTGGGCTTTTGAGGGGAATGCTCACTCTCTCTGCTTCCCCTCAACTGTGGGCTAGGGGAGCAGGGCCTCCTTCCCTGACACTCTGCCATTAACTAGCCACTTGACCTCAAGCACTTGACTTTCTTGACCTCACTCTTCTCTGCTATAAAGTGAAGAATGAATTGGACTAGGTCCTGTCTACAGTATCTGCCAGCTCCCTCTGAGACCCGATAATCCCACTTCATTGTCCCTGAAGCTTCTGTCAGTTTCCTTCTGGGTAGACCAGTTGCACTCCTGCATCAGTAGGTGAAGCAGGGAAGGGGTCCCGGCAGGTAGACTATGTAACTTTGCAGTTTGCATGCACACTTAACCATTATGGATGATTTGACGAGCTATTTCACTAGCTTCATGGATTACATCAGGCAAAATGCCTAAATCCATCTGTTTATGAGATTTACAAGGTTTAAAGATACCATAAGGGATCCAGGCTCATTCTCCATCTAGAATTGCATCCCAAGGAACTGCAACCTCAAAAAGGTCCTTGAAAAGTCAAGTTAGCAGGCTTACCCCACCTGGTACTAGGCTGAGGAGGCCTCTGCCCTCTGGGAGTGTCCAGCCAAACTCTAAACACCTGATTCTCTAATGCACCAAGTCTCTGTTCTGAAGGAGGCATCTCTCCATGGCGTTCTAGACTCTTCCAACTGTGGTCCATCTGATTTCTTCTCTAAGCTTCTTGGCAGGTGAAATGAGAGAGGAGAGCCTGATAAAATAAAAAATGAATCCATGATATTTAACCAGATGCCCGGGGGGGGGGTGCTGGCTTGAAAACTCCCGTAGGCATGGGAACCACTCAGAAGATAATAAATAATAGTGACAGACAGAAACAAGGACCAAATACCTCCCTTTTGATCTTCTATTTCCTCCATAGGGGTCTTGGCGCCTGGGTTCAATGCCGACTTGAGTGTTTTGTTCTACTGTTTGTGCCTTGGTATGAAAACACAAACGCCAACTTCCTTCTGAGTGCAAGGCAACTTGAGGAGAACCAGGAGAAACTCCACAGGAACAGGGTCCTGCTTGTGTCCCCCACACCCTGACTTTAGTAGGTTTACATCTGGGGAGTCTTCATATCCTAATCTATGCTGAAGTTCAGGTGGAAAGTGAAAAGCCAGGCTTAATATCCTGTGCATGCGTACACACACACACACACACACACACACCCCACTCTGACTGTAAATACAGGATTCAGCCTATAAAAGAAACAATAAGAACTAGATTCAATGAGGTTTCCCCAGCAAATGGAGTGTTTAGGCTTTTGCTGGGATTCTATTGTGTAGACTGGAGTTTCTTAACACAGTAAGACAGCAAGCAGTTTCCTGTTATGGAAACAGCCAAACCCTAACATTCAGAAAGTCAATCTATAGAGCAACTGGATAAACAACCAAGATAATGATCAGCCATAATGGGCACAATAGCCAAAATGGGATCGCTTGGAGAAAAGGGGCTGGCGTAGGCCCAAGCAATGCAGATGAATACAAGCCATCTCCTGCTTAACAATCCCCATTCATTGTGCCCTGGGCTTGTGCACACCGCCCCATACACGGCGGCCGGGAGTGTGCAGGTACAGATCCCAGTGCTATTTATAGGCGGCTTGCTGGGAGCCATGTGTCTGGTTCCCTGGCTGACCTTCCGGAGACCTGGGGCACTGTGCTAGGACAGGTGTCCTGTCTTTGTCAGCGCTGGGATTGGTGTTAAACTCCAGGTCTTGCCACTCATAAAGGTGACCTCGTCCAAGCCAGTCCTGGAATTTGGGTCTTAGTTTCCCCATCTGTAAAAGGCCATCCTAGTAATGGATTCTGACTGCTCTGTTTCCTCTGAGAGCTGCATATATGATAGTGCCTTTGGTTACAGAAGAATGGGAGGCATAAAGGGCATTGCTTTATAAAGTATCTGAGTGCTGGGTCTGGCCCTTTAACAGTTGCAGGGCTACGTGCAGTGAGACCATCTTCACCCCTCCAAACTGCTCTATCACTGAGGGGATCCTGGCCTTTCATCAACCCTTACTCAACACATGTCCATGTTACCTTCCCCTGGGCATCATGCAATTAGCACAGACAATGATTCAGTCCCTCAAACTAGGGGGATTGGGTGATCATCACCCCATGTGTTCTGACCTGCAGACTCCCAAATCATTCACTTATCACCCAATTTCTATCTGAAGGGAAATGCCCACCATTTGACTCACTTCTTTGGGTTAAACTCAAAGTTGAGGTGTATTGCGAGTGGGGACACTGTGTCAGGAAAGCCCTTGTCAGTGAGGACATAGCTTGGGAAGGAGATCTAGGGCCATTGGAGTACCCCATGGCTTTCTGTATGCCTGAATCTCTTTGTCTGGGAAGAGAGAGCAGGTCAGACAGGCCTGGGAGGTCGGAAAGTGGCACGAAGCCCTGTCAGAGCCCAGGTGGGACATTCTAGTGTCAGGAGGGACAGAGAAGACTAGCCTAGCATGATGCGGACTCTTGGAATTTTTCAGCGGGACAGAGGGGAGGACAAAAACTGATCAGTAAATTCTGAGATCTAAGAGCAAAGGCATTGCAATGCACTTACAGTTACGAGGGGCAGGAATTTACTTTTCAGAGGTGGCAAGGATCTTAGAGATCATTCCAGAGGAGCCCGAGACTCACCCAGGTTGCAGAACAGGTGAAATCAGGAGTGAGAAATCCAGCTTCCCAAGTCCATCCTTCCCACCACACCTCACTGCCTCATCCTGTAGAGACTGCCATGGTGGCAGATGCCCTATGAGCCATAGGCCTTTTGAAGCCCCATGGGGGAGGCCTGACCAAGGGCCCTACTCAGGAGTCTCTGCATGAGAAGTCTCCCATTCTCCTGGCACTATCTACCTCTAAGCAGGGAATAGGGAAGCCAGGCTCCCTCAGCTATCTCTCCCATCCCTGCCTAAGAGCAAGGAGAGCAAGGCCTGACAGGTGTCAGAAGCCCTTGGTCTGCTATGGTACATCATTTCTGGCAGCTCCACTTTCCCTGCACCCAGGGAGAGTGGGGAGACAACAGCCAAGGCTAACAGATGACCACTTTGAGCAAGAGAGTCTTCAAGCCAAGTAAATCAATTCTAGAGCCCAAAAAGCAAAACATTTCCCATTTCTACAGCACTTCATGGTATGTAAAGCATGTTCATGTCTATATCTCATTCAACTGTGACAACTTCCCTATGTATACAGTATCCCATCATCCCATTTTACAAATGAGAAAAAATAGAATGCCCACAAGGCTAAATAACTTTCCTACAACCGTGGACCCAGCGGTGAGTCTTGCCCTCAGGATCCCTTTGACTCCAAACCCGATGCTTGTTTCACTAAATCTCCCTGGCCCTGGATCCACAAACCTTCTGCTTAAACAGTACATGACATACCCAATGATGCAGAGATGAGTGTTTACTTGTTTGCCTATATTTATTACAACTGGTAACTTTCAAACTTATATTAGATACCATTGCTCAACTGCTGTGGATTCAGACTGAAATCTGTGGCCCTCTTAATCTAAAGTCCTTCAGAGGAAAATAAAAGTCTGTGCTGTCTCCATTACCAAACAAGATGAATTTGTCATGGCCCACTGTGGTCCACATTTCTCCATGGTGGAGAAACCAGCTGCCTTCAATTCTATAGAATAATAAAAATGTGGCCTGAGCAAGGGGCTGGGGAAAAGGAAGCCACTCTGTCCATACCTCCCTCCCACCCAAGCAGGTTATTTGCTGGACCCTGGCTTCAGACCTCTTATTGACCACAATCAGCTCTGTGACTTGGAAGACAGAGCAAGTTGCTTTTGCCGTAGAACTGGGCATCATGGTCCTATTCTTTCCTTATAGGGCTCCTAGCTGGAACACGGCCTGGACCCCACACCTGTGTGCTCCTCCTTGCTGTCTCTGATCACAGACCTCAGATTCCAGTTTTCCAACTGGCTTGTGTTTTCTTCTGTGATGTTCAAATCTGGTGTTTAAATCCAGTGTCTCTGAGGGTGTCTGGGTGGCTCAGTCGGTGAAGCATCTGCCTTCTGCTCAGGTCACGATCCGGGGGTCCTGGGATCAAGCCCCACATCGGGCTCCCTGCTCAGCTAGGAGCCTGTTTCTCCCTCTCCCTCTGCCTGCTCTTCCCCCTGCTTGTGCTATCTCCCTCTCTCTGTCAAATAAATAAATAAAATCTTTAAAAAAGTAAATACAGTGCTTCTTATGACAGCCACCCATGTGTTCATGTGCTTCTCATAACAGCCCCGAGAAGGCAATATTATTATTATTATTATTATTATTATTATTATTATTATTATTATTTAGAACAGCAAGTTAAAGCTCATAAAGTCTTCATTTTGCATGCTGATTTCATAGCTAAGCAGTGGCCAGAACAGAAGATGAACTCTGGACTGTTAGACTTCAGGTTCGGTGCTCTTTCTAGCACATGATGTACCCTCATCCTGTGGTCTTTGACCCATCCTGGTCTTGACCCAAGGAAGCCCCCAGCCCTTCCATCTCAGTCAGACCTCTGTCCTGTCCTTCTCCTGCTATGATGGCATTTGGTACCTACCTCTCAGAATGACCAGATTGCATATTTGCACCTAGACTAAAGAGACTCCACTTGTTCACTCCTTGTAACCATTTTTTTCTCATTCCCAGGGGTCCAACTTTCAGTGCCTTCATCTGCCTTTCTCTGATTTTCTTGGCATCAATCATGTGGTAGGAGTAATGAGAACAAAATCCCAGTCAGCCAAGCTCATGTCCAAGTTACACATACCTGTAGAGAGACATGAAAGAACATGAGACAACCCTGGGGTCCTTAGTCACTCTTTCAAGAACGGATCCCCCATTGCAGGTGCTACAAGTGGGATCTCCATCTTCCCAGAAACAAGTATCATGAGCTCACTTCCAAGACAGGCCAAGAGATGCAGTTCAGGTGGCCTCATTGTTCTGCAGAGCTTCCATGGTCCCCTTTTGCCTTCAGAGAAGAATCTCACCTTCAGAGAAGGCCTTCATGATTTGGCTCCCCTATGCCCTGTGACCAACAGAGGTATTGGCCCCTCACTCATCTGCATCTATTCCCTCATGGGCTCTCCCATCCCCCTCCATTTCTCCAAATCTTACCTGTCCTTCCAGACCCAATTCAAATGATGGCTTCTTTGCAAATCTTTTCCTAATGACCCTATTTTGCAAATGAGGAAATAGGGGATCAGCGGAATTAAATAACTTGCTCAAGTCGACACAGCTGGCAAATGATGAAATACAGATTTCAAGCCAGGCCTGTTAGACACCAAAATCAAGGATGTTTCCACTGAACCCTACCTCCCTGGGAGGAACACATGGGATGACATACTTAGTGCACTGCAAGAATGAAGTATCAAAGCTTTATAGGTTATGCTGGAAAGCAAGAAGCACAGGATGAGGATAGGGCCATGCCCATGTTGGGTGTTCAGGCAGTACCCTTGATAGAGACCACAATATTGATGACACTAGCTGCCATTTATTGAGATGCAACTCTGTATGGTGCTCTCTGCTAATTTTAAATATGGCACCTCATTTAATTCTTACCCCCCCACACAAGTCAGGTATTATTATACCATTTTCACAAGAAGACTCTGTGTTTAGAAAGCCCACCTAAGCTAGGCATTTTCCCCAGTAGTTTTTATAACAACCGTGTGAGATATGGATGGTTACTTCTGTGTTACACTTGGCATAATTAGGGCTCAAAAGATTCCCAGCCATTGGCCGTTGCACATGGCAGAGACAGGTGAGAGCCCATGCCTGATAACTGCTCCACTGGGGAACTGGGGTCACTCTGCCCCCACCAATGGAGGATGAGATGAAGACCTTCCAGGCAAAAGCCCTGCAGTGACTGGACGCACATCAGTAACTATGGCCTTTGTATGACTTGAGCGGGGTTCCCACTACTTAATGGAGTAGAGGAAGGAGGTGAAAGTGAGGATGGGTACAATGCCCATTCAGAAAACAGAGAGTTCTGGAGGAAGATCCCATGAGGAGTGGCAGGTAAAGACGAGTGTGTGGGTCCAGGGACCCAGGCTCTGGTGCTTAGGGATACAGAGTAGGCTACAGGAGGTTGGTGGAGAAGGGGTCATTCCCTCAGCTAGGAACTTTCACCAAGGTTTGCTTTCAGGCTTGGCATGTAAAAGTCGGGGCCTTGACTGGACACCAGAAACCAATCTCCAAACCTCTGTTTCCTGGAAAGCAAAGACAAAGACTCCTGAAGAAAGAAAGGGAGTCTTCTCTCTGCACCTTCCGTAGAGCAAGCTTAACTATGCCTTAGGTCTGCAAGAAAGTGGGAACTTTGTTGTCAAGGGAAATAGGCTCAGTCTGGGGCCAGCTGAGGACCCCCTGCATAAGGAACCTATTAGGTAGGAGGGGCACCAATAAAGGTAGCAGATAATTTGGTTCAATTCAACACACACACAATTCAACACTGAGCCTGCTTTAGAAACCATGGTGGTTGGGGAATGAGAGAGACCCAGAATCTTCCCTGGGGTGTTAACTTTCAGGGAGGGTCAGTGAACAAACCACAGCTGGGCTCAGTTGAATAAAATCTATCAGTTACTCTACATATGTGTGGTAACCTGAAAAAATATTTACCAAATTAGACTCCTAAGTAGAGAGGAAAACAAGATGGTGTTCCCATAACTAAAATGCAGGGCATCAATGGTATATATTAAGCCCTAAGGGTAGTGCAACCTCCTTGACTCTTTTGGGCTCAAAAGAGCTGAGAAAGCCTCCAGGCATCTGACTTGGGCTTGTCACTGCTTTCAGGGATAATGAAACAAGTCACATGATGCATGAGATGGTTAACCAACTAGAAATCTCAAGATCTAGGATGGGTTCTTGCCTCTGTTAATAGCTGTGTGTCATGGGCAAGTAACTTAACCTCTCTGGGCCTCCATTTCTATTAACTATAACTTAGGAATAATGCTAATCATAACAAGGGTTTATTTCTTTGTTTGCCAGCTCATTTATTGGGTGCCATCTGGTATCCTTCTGGACTCTGGAAACAGCAGCCGACATGACAAACAAGGGCCTGCAGTCATGGAGTTTTCTGTCTGATGAGAAGAGGCAGAAAGTGAAACAGTGAAGAAATAATAAACAAGATTCTTTCAGGTGGTGATAACTTGGTAACTGTTATGGAGAATATGAACAAGGTAGAGAGAAAGAGAAAGAAAGAGGGATGAAGAGTTTCCCTCTGCTGACTTTGACGTCTACCTTTGCAGGAGCCAGGAGAACACTCTTTCACAGCTGTACCATTGGAACGAGTTATTTGCCTCCTTATATTACCCCGTGCCCCAGCCAATTCATGTGTTGACATCCTAATCCCCAATGGGATGGTATTAGAAATGGGGGTCTTTGGGAGGTGATGAGGTCATGAGGGTGGAACTCTCATGATGGGATTAGTGACCTTGTAGGAGACACAGGAGAGCTAGCTTCCTCTGTCTGCTCTCCACCGCCTGAGGACACAGCAAGAAGGCTATCTGCAAACCAGGAAGCAGTCTCTCACCAGACACAAGATCTGCTGGCACCTTGATCCTGGACTTCCCAGCCTCCAGAACTGTGAAAAATACACCTTATTGTTTAAGCTACCAGATCTATGGTAATTTGTTAAAGCAGCCCAAACTGACCAAGACATTGCATTTCTTCTGTCTACTTCCCAGAAAGGCATAAAAATGGTGGTCTTGCTAGTGGTCATATTCTTGTCCTCCTTCCAAAGGGATTCCATGACTGAATTTTCAGCCCTGGGAATGGTTGCTGTGTTGCTGGTTCAGCCACCTCCTAGCCCTGGCAGCAACTATGAGCCAAGTCAGAGACCAGGTACAAAACTTCAAGATCTGCATGAACCCATGGTGACCCTAACCCTTCAGTTCTGCCCACCTCCCAACCTGCACCCTTCCAAGAAGCATCAGTATCAGAAAGCATGAGGGTTGGAAAGAAATCCGTGATCAACATAGCTGGACCAGAAGTAGGGTGCTAAGTTCTAGGCCAAGGGGAGCCTAGAGAGGTGGAGGGTGGGGTTGTCCTGGTTTCTACATGTGAAGCTTTCTGGAAAGCTCAGTTTGGAAATTGCAAAACTGCAAGCGATGTGGTTTGGCAGCAGAAAGGTTGAAAGAAGGGGTGCTATGAGAGTGGGAGGGAGAGCTGGGGCCAGCAGGGACATGGGGGTGGGGAAAGCAAGCCAGTGGCTGCTGTATTTGCTGTTTCACACCCGAGTCTTGACTTGAAGGGTGGCTGGGCTTTGGATGGCTAGAGTAGATGGGAAAAACCTTCTCTACTCAGAGAAGCACCTGCCTCCTGCTCTCAAATTTCTCTTCTTCCAGTTAAAGAGATGGTATCCTAGCTGCCTCCACTGAGTGGGCTTCTGGAAGATGTTAGCAGGCCCCAAAGGACATGGGAGCCATCGTAGAATCACTTGACAATAAAATGGGGAAATACAAAAGAACATCTAATTTAATTCCCTCATTTGATGAATGAGGACACTGAGGGCTAGAGGGGAAGATGCTCACCTAAGATCACACAGCTAGCAGGTGAATGTCTTGTAATTTGATGCAGATTTTTGGCTTCCAGCTTGGCATTCTTTTTACTACCCACACCTCTCATCTGCTTCGTGCCTGGTGGTCCTGTGCCCAGCACATGTGTATGGACTGAAGGATGGAGTAGGTGATTATCACCAAAATGGTTATCACCAGTTTTGAGGGTCCAGCAGAAGCTCTGGGCCCACTTAGCTTCCTGAGGAGTTTGGGGAGGACCAGGGTTCTCATGTTTATTATAAGAAAAGCTAAAGTCATCCTGTCCCAGAGGTGTTTCAGAGCCCAGTAGATTTCCTCAGTGTGGACAAAAGTGTTCAGCCCACTCAGCATTTTCTGGGTGATGCCATTGTGGCAGGCAGTGGTTTGCAGACTTGGCTTTCTTGGCTGAGAAAACAAAAGATTGTCTCTGCCACTTATTAGTTATGAGATCTCTAATAACCTGCATACATCTGTGCATCTCAATGCTCTTACTTGTATGTTAATATACACCTTTTTCTTACATCATTTAGTTACTAGACTTAAAAATGCAATATAGGATGCGAAAGGTACACAGCTGGGTATTTACTCTGAAGCTGTTTCTCTATGTATCATCAACATCACCACTATCACCATCACCATCACTGCCTGAGGAACCAAAGATGTGCATTATCTTGGATGTCATGATGCATACTTTAATTACTAATTATCAAAGGCCTTAGGCGACTGATAAAGATATTAATCAAGCACCTGGACTGTCCATAGTCAGAACTTGCTCTCCAAAAAACAGCAACCAGAGGGCTTCTCTCCCCCTAGTAGGTTCTTAGTATATGTTTATTGTTTGGCTCACTTACCTGTCTTGAAGATGGAACCAAGGGAGGTTAGAAATGGTAGGATTTGGGGTTCCCAGATGGAGGTTCTTCCATCTGCCATAATGATGTTGCCAGATAGGAACAATCCCAGAGAACATGTTCCAGTGACCATGCAGTCAGCTATGCATGGATTTCAGACCGTGTCCCCCAGGACTGAGAAGCCGTGATAGGTTTTCTGGAGGAGGTGGGCCTTCCTACTTGTGATGGGATCAGGGCTATGGCTGATCTAAGAGCTCTTGTCCATCTGGCTGGTATGCGTTGTAAACCATCTATTATGTAAAAAGCTAAGTTATTTATGATATATTCTCCACCCCAAGAGAATAAACCCCCTCTCCACTTCAGAACGACAAAGCCCCTACCCCACCATGGCAGCATATCTATGAATCTGTCCAATTGAAATGGTTTAAGGGCACCATTGCCCATCCTAGTGGCTTCCACTGCATTTGGGGACGGGAAGGTTGCCTTGGCAGAGTTCCTCGCCTGGCAGGAGGTGGGCCTGTGTTTTGTGGCCTGCACTGTGTTAGAATACATGACAGGGCAGGTGACTCCCGCCCACCCCCCACGGTCCCTCTTCTTGCACCAGGCTGGCCTCACTCATCTGTGCTCCTGTCTGCTTCACATGGGCATTTGAGACTAGAGCCTTCTTTTCCCTTTCAGTTAGAAGCATTCTGTCTCACAGTCTGATGTCAGCTCACAGAAGGTGACACAAGATGAGCAGCATGTTCCAACCTTCTTGTTCGGGGGCTAAGGAACAGGCTTATTGGGGGAGTGACATGCTCAAGGTCACAGGGCAAGTTAGCGGTAGATTCCAGGGCGGGCTTCCAGGAGCCAGCCTCTAGCTGTTCTGATGTGCCCCTGTGTTGATGTGTCTTAGCCCTTCCTTAAAAATGGGTGTCCTTCTCAGAATCTAGCGCCAAACCTCCCCATTGCTGGGGCCTTCCAGGTTCCTGGCCCAAGTCCCTCGCTGTGTGTCTGTCACCCATAATTCATGGCCACCTGTCTCCATGTGCACCTGGGTTCCCTCTTATGAGCTTCTCTTACCAAAACGGGGCTAGGGGCTGTAATCTAGTGCCCTCTTCCTCTCCCACCCCTTGCCCTCTAGAGCAAATCCCATAGAGTTGGTACCCTAGGGGTGAGAACATGCCCGTGATGGAGTCCCAGGAGTCCAGGCCCGGGTGGCCTCTAGTAGATGTGGTGAGGTCAGGGGCATGGAGCAAGGGGCTGGGGTCGGGGCTGGGGAAGATTTGGCACCCGTGGCCATCCCCAAGCCTGAATGAATAGAAGCCCCGGCGGAAACACCTGGTGGTAACGGAAATCCAGGACAACTTTTATTATCCCTGTTCACAGGTCCATTCAGACTACATTGGGGGCTTCCTATTTCCTCTGCTGGCACTTCACACTCATTCATAACAAGAAAAGCCATTGTGCTCCTGAGTTATGGGCCGAGGATCCCCACGGGGCGGGCATTAAACACATTGGCCCAGAGGCTTATTTTTAAAATTGTATTCCCTGCTGAATTGCAGGTTCTTATTTTTTCCTCCTCCCACAAAGAAAACTGGAGAGGGGAGTTTTCTCCGAACTTCAAGGGTGAAAAATAACAATGAAATCTGTTTCTGATTCCCTTCAGCATTAATCATGTGGAATCCTGCTCATTGGAAAGGAAGGTCTCCTTAGCTCCAGTTCTAGATTCTAACCCCAGCCGTGCCCACACTGATTGGTGGTGAGTGAGGGATTTTACCCAATGGTTTGGGTCCCAACTGTCCAGTGAGAAAGTGGGCCAGGTATCCAGGATTCTTTTAGAACCAGGTGCTCTGAATACAAATAGTGTGTAATGAAGGCTCGAATCTTCCTCTTGGATGTGGCCCTTGGAGAGGAGTCTTTGTTTAGAGTGGGCAAGACCAGCCCTTAAATAGTTGTTCTTCCCCACATAGGACACAACCAGAACTCCAGACATCAAAGGTTCCAAAAGGCCGTTGGCCACCTCTACATGATGGTAGGAGACTGTTGGAGGGTGAGGGTGGCCATGAGCTCAGGCTCCAACTTCAATGTCACCAACAGAGTGGTGGCCCCACACTGTCTGGGGATCAGCTCTAGGGCTGGTGCCTAGAGCTGCTGAGACTTCTGTCCAAGTCTCTAGATTCTTCTTTCTGAAAGATAAATTCAACAGCCTTGCATCTTCCACCTGGCCATGACTCTGTGTATTGCTAATAATCCTCGTGATTATTCCCCAAAAGTTGGTCAGCTAGGCACCCTGTAAGGCTCATATGCCTAAAACCCTAAAAGAGCAGATATCTGTTTGTTTGCTTGCTTTTAATATTACCTGTTAAGGGAAAAATTATTCTGACATTTGTTAAGATGGTAAGGAAGACTTTATTCAGGACTACTGTGATAGGTGTCAAGACTACTGATGGGGCAGAGAGATGGAGTTCAAGTCTAAATACAACCAGAACAAGTGGGTATTTACAGCCAAGGAGAAGTCTGTGGGGTCAGTGGATGGAAATTATTAAGAGGAGACATCAGGGTAGGGGATTATTGCTAAAATGACCTAAGAGGACTCTTGCTGAAGGCAGATCAGGGTGATCTGATCTCACCCAGGGCAGAGTGAGGGGAATGAAGGAATTGATCAGATATTGAGGGTCATCAGATACCAATGGTGGAGGATTATTTCTAAACTGTCTTAGCAGGACTCTTAGCAAAACCAGATTCTGAAAGAATGAATATAGAAATCCAAGGACAAGGTCTCCTTGAAAACAAGGGCTCAGAGGAGACTGTCTAAAGTTTGGTCAGGGAGAGACTCTCATCATACCTTGCCCTGAACATGGGACATGGATGGGTTTGCCAGGGGAAAATCATGGCTTCCTCCTCAGGATCTCACTGACCCCACCTCCCAGGGCCCGTTACCATGACTTCTCTCCTGTCTTCTCCTGGTAGGAGAAGGGCCCTGCCTTGAGTGGGAGTTGAGTCTAGACCCCGACTCAGTTGCCTTTCAATCCTGAGTCCAGGATTGGAGAAGTACTATGGGAATGACATATGCAGGGCTGCTGGGTCCCTTCCCTCTGCTCAGGGCAGCATGGGGGGAACTTGGCCTTTGCTGCTGTTCTTTATAGTTTTCCTACTTAGTCGCTTGTTGGTGGGTGGGGAGACCAGGAGGCTGTGGGACTTGTTCTCTGCTATGTGCCAGGGCCTTGCTGCTTATCCAAATAGGGGCTCCATAAGCAGTGAGTGAATGCATCTGTGATTGTGTGAGGGACCACATACAGAAATAGAGATGAGGGAGAAGCAGGGTGGTGGGCCATTTGTGGCCTCTGAGCTGTTGGTTGGCTCACCCCTGGGGAGGTGAAGTTCTGTGAGGCTAGGAGACCCTTAGGCCACTGTAGGTTCTGAGAAGGGTCCAGGTTACCCTGTCTTGCCCTCCTAGTTCTGATCTGGGGTTTTGCTAGTTTGGGGGTCACTAGAAGTGAAAAGTGGGAAAGAATATGCTGGTTACCCAACTTCTTAGCCTTTGGAGGGTCAGATAGGAAGCAGCCTTGAGGTGGGACAGCTGAGCAAAGAGATTTCTAGAAACTGGCAGAGGGACAGTAGAGATTACGTGCTCCTGAGTCAAGTCCAGCTGTGCTTTCTGTGGTCCCGAACCAGCCCTGTGCCATCTTTGGTGGAGAAAGGAGAGGAGGGGCTGCATACCCACTATGAGCTGTTCTTCATGTTTTTCATGCTTTAACTCGCCAACCACCACAAAAGTTCTCCAGCAAGTATTAATATCCTTATTTTGTATTTCAGGAAATTGGGGGTCAGAGAGATCAACTTTGCCCTAAGTCACACATTGCTAAGTTGCTGAGCAGGATCCAGGCTCTGGTTCCCCGGGCTTCCAAGCCCCTGGCCAGCATTTCCCCAGCCCACCTGCAAAATAGGGGTGATTTTGCAATCCACTTCCAGTATGGTTGTGAGAATCCCATGAAGGAACTCATGGAGTGTGTCTGAGCTTTAAAAGCAGCGTACTGTGTATAAGGGCTTCTCAGGATCCCTTACATCGCTCCTGGGCCAAAGTCACCCCTTCTTTCAAATCCTGATGGGCTCTGTCACTGTAAAACCATGGCTTTCTGGAGAAAATAAGATCAATAAGGAGCCAAAGGAAGCCTTTGAAGGAGTGGGATGTGGGGAGAAGTGGGTACTCCCACCTGTTTCTAGGTAAAACTAGGTGCTTGGTGTGCTGTGGACACTCACTGGCAAAGAATCCTATGGCCTGAATTACAGCCTCCCTGCTCCAGCTCGGCCCAAGTCCCTTCTTCACCTCACCTGGGACACTCGGCTATTCATAGTGCATGAAGGCACATACAGGCATGCGTGCGCACACACATGCATGCAAACATGCACACAGAAACATGCATTCAAGCACAAACATGCATACAGGCATACACAAGCACACACATGGCAAGGGATTTGGGGAGTAGTTGCTGGCTCTCCATCAGGCATCCGGGCATTCGTGGGAAGTCTTGCTTACCCTACGCTTTGTATGGCCTCTGGGGGTCAGAAGTAGCAGCCTTTTGGGTATCATTAATCCCTAAATATCCCAACCCAGTATGTTCCTCCCCGCCAGCAGGAGGGCCACTTTTCTCAATGTACTATCCATCTCCCAAAAGTGGCCCTGACCTCCACTTAGCCTGTTTCTACCACTGGCACAAATATCATTATCCTTGAACGCAGGCCTTACTGACTTACGTGAGTGTTAAGAGACCTTAATCGAGAGTCTGGGTGGCCATGTTGGGCTTCAGGCCTCCCAAGAGGCCAATGGGTTATGTGCTAAAGAGACAGCTGAGGTGGTGGGACATGCTTCTTTGAGGGTTCCAGGGCTGTTGTTAGCCCCCACCCCATTCCTCAATTTCAGATCCCACTGTCCTTCCTTTCTATTTATTGCTCTATTTCTCTTGCCGTTGACTATTCATAGAATCAGTGAGCTCCTGGAGATGATCTTAGAGAAAGTGTACTCCAAATCCCACCATTGTGGGCTGAATTGTGTTTCCCCAAAATTCATATATTGAAGTCCTAAGCCCCAGTATCTCAGAATGTGATGGTATTTTGAGATAAGGCATTTCAAGGGTGTGATTAAGTTAAAATAAGTTCATATGGGGGGACCCTAATCCAATATGACTGGTGTCCTTGTAAGACAAGGAGATTAGGACACAGACATAGACTCACACAGAGGAAAGACCATGTGAGGACCCAGGGTGAATATGGTCATCTGTAAGCTAAGGAGAGAGGCCCCAGAAGAACCCAACCCTTCTGACACTTTGACCTCAGACTTCTAGCTCTAGAACTATGAGAAATAAATATCTGCTGTTTAAGCTCCCCAGTGTACTTTGGTATGGCAGCCCAAGCAGATCAGTATGCCCCCCGAATGCACAGATGACTCCGGGTGTCCAGCCCAGGTGAGAAAACAAGGCTGTTGAGGTGTACGCTCAGCACTGTGCGGGCTGCTGTGGGGAGCACACGGGATGCTGTTGACCTGTGGGCTTCATGAAGGTAGGGCCATCGTCTTCCTTGTATGTTGTCACAACCCCCAAATGCATAAGTGGAAGTGTGGCTCCATCTTCTGAAAAGTTTCTAACTGCCGAGTAAAGACCTAAATGTTAGAAACTACTCAGAAACACCTGGGACACATACCTCAGTGGGAGGGAATAATATATTACAAAAGGGGGGGGCTGTACTGTTGCAGAGTGGAGAGACATGAACTTCTCAGAGCCTTTCAGGCAGGGGGACTCATGGAGGTGGGGGTCTGGGGGTTGGCAGGTGGGAGGTGGAACAAGTGGGCTGGAAGCCCCAGGCAACCTGTGCATTTTCTGCGCTGGAGCCAGGATGTCAGGAGAGAAGGCAGGAGGGATGAGGGGTCATGTCAGGGAAGAATGGACCAAATGTGCAGCGTGTTAGGAAGAAAGAGCAAGCAGAGCAAGAGGGTGAAACCAAAGAGTCATTGAGACTGTAGATCTCAGTATGGAAGGAGCTTTAAGGTCCCTCAGGGCTCCCTATCATCCCCAGGCTTGCACCTTGTAAGGGCAGCCAGCCTTAATCTGAACATGTAGGAGGGGAGAGAGCAGGAGTCTAGAGCCTGGACTGGTTCTGGTTTTGCCCTGGGCTTGCTGTGTGGCCTCAAGCAGGTCACAGGGTGAGCCTCTGCTTCTTGGCCCTATGACGCCTGGTCTCAGTGGTACCTGGCAACCTCTGGCTCCCCCTCACCTGGACTTTGCTTTTAGTGAAGAGGTTCACTGCTTTCCCAGGGCTCACCTCCAACATTGAGGAGCATCCTTTATTAATAGGAAGTAGGCTTCCAGTAGCTTGTACCCAACTCCAAATTCTGCCCTTTCAGTTACTCAGATTAAACCCTCCCCTCTGCTGCATGACAGCCCCCAGTATGCCAGGGAACCCCATTGTGGCCCCCTGGTATTCTCCAGGCCAGAAATCCCATGTCCACTTAACTGCCCTGCCCTTGACACACCTTCCAGAGCTTTCTAATCTTGCTGTCCCCTCCTGCATTGCCTTGGCTGGTCAGTGTTCCTTTGAAAGTGTGTGCTCTCTTCATGAGTCTTGTGGTGGGGGACATGCCAACCCCTTTCCAGGACAGCCGCAGTCCCTAATAGCCCATCCCCACCTCCCAGCACTCCCGCACTTCAGTGTCTAAATCCGTGATCCCAAACTGTTTTTCTCCCCAGCCCTTCCTGGGGCTGCGTGTTTCTGTCTCCCACAATACTGGGGAGATGGGGCGGGGGGCAGGGGTCTCAAGCCTGCTTGGGAAGCCTGTTGTTGAGAAGACACCCCCCCCCCGGCTCTTCTAAGGGTTAACAGAGTCCTGAGCCAACAAGGCCAGGATAGGAAGCGGGCTCCAGGAAAGGGGAAGGATATCTTGCCTTTTTATCCGGGTTACAATGCTGAAAGTGAGCCAGTTGGGGGAGGGGCTGGAGGCTGAAAACAACCGCCCCCAAATAAAATTATGAATGGGCTGCCTCCACAACAATACTGAAGGTGTGGGGAGGGGGGAGCAGCAGGTCTGTTGACAAGCAGCAAGGTCAGGGCCCCCGCCAGCACCGTAAACAAGGGCTCACAATGCCCTCCTTTCCTCCAAGAGCCGGCTCCTCTCCTGGCCCTGGTCCCCTGGGCCCAGGCCTGCCCTGTCCCTCATCCTTGCAGGAGTCTGTCACTGAAAGCCACCGCTACTTCCTCAGGGAAAGGCCCAGGCTTTTGTGAGCTCTTACTTCCTCCTCCTGTGGGAACCACTCTTGGGGCTGTGACATCTGCTTCAAGGCGTCTTTCTCAGGGGGCTCAAGGTGGGAAAAGAGGAGGGGTGCTGGCTGCAGGGCAGGGGGGCTGCAACCTGTTGGGGCTGGGATTGTCATCACGAGGCCTAGGGAGGGAGAACAATGAGGGGAGCCCCAAGCCCCCCCCTCGGGGTAGATGCTGGTGCAAGCTTCCTCTTCCCACAAGCCTGCTCTTTTGTGTGTGTGTTTATTGGGGGGTCAGGGGAATTCTTTTGTTTGCTTTTGTTTCCCTTTTTTTTTTTTTCTTGGTTTGGCCTTTGGCTAGCCCCAGACTTGGGCTCAGGAGTGTGGAGGGGCAGTGATGCCAGCAGGGTGAGACTGGAGAATTATTTGAAAGAGTGGACAGGGAACTGGCATGGGAATGGGGGAAGCAATGGCTTTTGTGGGGCGAGTGTGCAAGGGGGAAGTTTTAGGGCTTTGTGAGGCCAGGAAAATAAGATGCTGGGACATGGTCATCAGATACCTTTATGACCCATAGACCCAGCCTTTGAGCTATATGTGTGAAAGCGTCTAGACAGTGCACCTGAGACACTTAGCAAAGGCCACACATAAGGTAAGTGCTGGATGACTAGCTGAAGGGCATGTGGAGGGTGCAGGGCCAAGTGCTCTACCTGCAGGGCCATCTGGAAGCATCTTGGAGTCTGTGACTTAGTCACTCCTTGGTTTCATGCTTGGGTCCAAGGAAGTCCTGACAACATCCTACTGGGAATGCCGCCCTACGTGCTCCCTGCGGCTGTAACAGACATGGTAGATGGATCCCAGAACACCCAATGGAGCCCAGAGAAGGCACACCCCTTGGGAGAGAAACTGCCTTCATCTTAGTTCTCTACAAGAGCTCCAAGGTGCAGCTCAGGATGCCGAGAGCCACAGCTATGACGAGAGAGCTCCATTTTCCAGAAAAACTTCTAGTCCTCATGAGAGAGACGGCAGGAGGCAGAGGAGCAATTGCCCCTGTTTGCAAAGTTCAACCTGACTTTCCCACCAGCTTGCCTACCAATTTAGGCGGGTTTTCTACCACACACTGAAGCTTTTATAGATGAAGTGTGGACACTCCCATTCTCTTGAGCTCGTATCTGAGAGAACACACGTAAGTAGTGAAGGTGAAAGAAACAGCCCACTTCGGTCCTTAGGGAAAAATTTAGAAAGCTTTCCCAGGAATTATCTTTGAAAAACTGGAGTGGGAGTCCTCTACTCCCTTAGCAGAAGGGCCTATGGCTTCTGGGAATGCCTCAGTTTCCTTCCAGAGCTGTGAGTCTCAGCTTTGGCTGCATAGTAGAGTCATATGAGAGGAAAAGCCAAATACCAGACAGCCACTCTGGAAAAGAGTTTGGTAGTTGTTTCTTACAGGACCGAACACGCAACTACCAGGTGACCCAGCAATCGCACTCCCTGGGCATTTATCCCAGAGAAATGAAAAGTTATATTCACACAAAAACCTGTCCATGAATGTTCCAAGCAGCTCTATCCATCATAGTTGCAAACTGGAAACAACTCAGATGTCCTTTGATGGGTGAATGGTTAAATGAACCATGGTACATCCATGCCATGGGATCCTGGTCAGCGACAAAGACAGTGAATTATCAACATAGGCAACAACTTGGAGGGATCTTAAGGGAATTGTGCTGAATAAAAGAAGCCAATCTCAAAGCCAATCTCAACAGACTGTCTGATTCCATTTGTATCATTCTTTTTTAAAAATATTATGTTAGTCACCATCATTAGTTTTTGATGTAGTGTTTCATGATTCATTGTTTGGGTATAACACCCAGTGCTATGTGCAATACATGCCCTCCTTAATACCCATCACCGGGCTAATCCATTCCTCCTCCTCCTCCCCTCTAAAACCCTCAGTGTGTTTCTTGGAGTCCATAGTCTTTCATGGTTCATCTCGCCCTCTGATTTCCCTCCCTTCATTTTACCCTTCCTTCTCCTAATGTCCTCCATGCTATTCCTTATGTTCCACAAATAAGTGAAACCATATAATAATTGTCTTTCTCTGCTTGACTTATTTCACTTAGCATAATCTCCTCCAGTCCCATCCATGCTGATGCAAATGTTGGGTAATCATCCTTTCTAATGGCTGAGTAATATTCCATTGTATATATGGACCACATCTTCTTTATCATTCTTGAATATCCAAATGACAGAGATGGAGAAGAGATTTGTGGTTGCCAGGGCGAGGAACAGGGTGGGTGGGTGAGGCTGTAATGGGATGGCATGCAAGAGCCTCATGGTGATGGAATGGCTCTGTGTGTTGATTGTGGTGGTGGTCACACAAATTTACACATGGCTAAGACTGCACAGAACTACACACACACACACGCACACACACACACAAGTGCAGTAAAACTGGTGAAATATGAAGAAGTTCTGTGGATTATACCAATGTCAATGTCTTAGATTTGATATTGTTCTGCAGTTACAATGACGTTACGTCTGTGGGAAACTGGGTAAAGGGTACACAGGGCCTCCTGTACAGTATTTTGCAACTTTCTGTGAATTATAATTGTTTCAAACTAGGAAGTAAAAACCACAATCAGAAATGAAGCATTCTGGGCTTCAGCTCCACCACTGAGTCAGATGTTTGTCAAGCAGACACGTAAGACAAGGTCAAGACCTGTCTAATATAACAAGCCACTGGCAGACAGTTATTTCTTACAGCGACAGTGAAAAGAAGAACAAACAAAGGGTACCATCTCCTAGAGAGCTGTGTTGCACATGCCAGAAGGACAACATGGAGACAAAAGGGGCCAGATGACTGCAACAAGGATGTGGGACAATCTTGTACCAGTTCCTCCCAGGCTCCCATCCCTGGACTGTCGTTCCAACACAAGCCGTCCTGCCAAGACTCAGATGAACTCAGCCTCACACCTTGCCTGCATGGCCTGTGCAGACCCATGCAAGGTTTCCAGGGCACTGTGGCAAAGCCCTCTTTCCACTACTCTTTCAGAGTGGGCCTAGGCATCCAATAGTTTAAAAGCCTCCCTGTATTCTGCCAGGAAGCGGGGGTTGGAAGCCCAGGTCAAGCTCTGTAAGCAGAAGGCCAGAGGTTCGCATTCTGGTTCCCCCGGGGCCATGCCCTCAGCCAATTCAGTCTCTGGTTGGACCTCCTTATCTGTAGAAGGGGGCATGGTTATCCCTTGAAAGGAAAGCCACTTGTTCTAACATTAGGGACTTGCTCCTTGGGACACTCTAGTACTTGCTGTTATGAGCACAGCCTCCTCATGTCCAGAGAAATACAAGCAAAAGGCACCCTCAGTGAGCACAGATGCCAGTGAGGCTTTCTCCCAGACAAAAGCAGGATAATGACAAAGCATGAAGAGAGGGGGTGCTTTGGGCAGAACAGGGCACCTGCCAACATATGCCACAGCTGCATATCCATGAATAGACATTTCCAGAGCAATTCTTCTCGTAGACCAGGAGAGTCTTGGCATACATACACACAGATCTAGAACATCATGGTCTTCACCTATATGTGGAAATAAATTAGAATGACATCCCATATCCCAGCTTATAAGCTTTCTCCTTCATTCACTCAAAGAATTCATTTGTTCATTTAATCCACAAACATTTTAAATGTGTGTCATAATTATTTGGTATTCTTAAATCAACTGTCAACTTCTCATTTGGAACTGCATGCTCAGGCTTGAACTCTGGGCCCTCCAGAAAGCCTGGATACTTACTTGATATTGATTATTAGGGCCTGAAATATATGGAAGTAACGAAGGGCACTAACGAGGCTGGGGGCTTACGAGCAGGGCACTGGGCCCGGAATATCTAGGGAAGACTGGGTCCTCCTAGTTGAACAGTAGGCTTTGTGTAGGACTCTCCAGACGCCTTCCTGTGCTAACATGCACTGTGTATCCCCAGGATGGAGAGGTAGCCAGAGGAGTTTCCCAAACCCACCTGAACACAGAGCATTTCATGAGACCCTAGGAATGCTCTTCGGGAAATGCTGTCCAATGCCAACAACAAGATCTGTTGGCTGACTCTGGGCTTCAGGAGAGGCCAAGCTCCTATCAAGAACAGATGGGGTCAGGCAGCCAGGCGAAAGGCAAGGGACAGTTAAAGGAGGACGGAGGATCAGTTGGGAGATTTTTATAGGATTTGTGACAAGTGACCTAAAAGTGACGGG
This sequence comes from Ursus americanus, assembly GCF_024610735.1. Classification (NCBI taxonomy): domain Eukaryota; kingdom Metazoa; phylum Chordata; class Mammalia; order Carnivora; family Ursidae; genus Ursus; species Ursus americanus. The sequence continues at coordinate 62,737,865 of NC_142139.1, forward strand.
AAGACGTCCTGTCTATTTAGAGGAAGAGACTGCTTTTCTCCCTGAGGCCTGGAGGACTTGGGGCCAAGGGTTAGACAGAAAGACTGGCTTAGAAGGGAGGTCAACTCAGGAAGAACCAGAAAAAGAGTGTAGATGTCACAGCTGTTGGAGACCGAGATCCTGTGAGAGAAGGGACAGCTTCAGAGTAGCTACAGAGGCTTCCTCAGCTGAGGAACTTCTAGCCTCAGCTCAGGGGGCATGAGGCCTGACTTCCCTCTGAACCACAATCCTCCCTTCATGGTAAACCCGAGTCTCCCAGGCAGTCCCGCAAACACGAACATCTGCCACCTAGTGGCGGAGGAAAATGCTGCATGACAGCGGATTTGCATATTGCAGATGAACATTATTGCAGATGAACGTTTTCACAGATTTCATGTGGGTAATGGAATCTTATTTAGTGCAAGACATCTGCTGCATAATTACGAGTTGCTGATCTGTTCCAGATGATAACATCAGGACATCTGGGAATAGTACTGCTTACTCCCAGAGCTGAACTCTCCTGTTCATCCTTCTGTGTTTAGGCCCTTGGGTTCCCAGGAATCTGAAAACCCTCAGGAGAGGCCAGGAGTCCATGTCCCAGTCCACTCAATGAGGATCGTGTCTTTGTGGTCCTCCACAGCCGTCCTGGATGGTAAGTATCTACTCCTAATACAGATGTCTGAGTTAGGGAAAGGCCTTCTTGGCTCTGGGATCTCTTTTCTCCATGAAAATGGCCCAATTATCATAGAACTATCAAACTATATTTCCACTGTGGAATGCTAGGAGACTTGAAGGCACTTCAAGTTTTCAGTTCCTGGGTTTTCGTTTCAGTTCTTTGCCAGTGTATTGGGAGCTGTTCTTTGTGGTTAACTACAAGGAGATGTGGCTCCTCTCCTTGGTTTTCCCACTGATGAAAGCACAGCGTGAAATTCTAGCCAGTGAGGAGACTTGCTGCCTCCCTCTCTTCTCTGGATTTTCCTGTTCTGTCTTTTATAAGGACAGGTGTCGTTTGATTGGCCTAAAAAATCTTAAGGAACAATTTTCAGAACAACCTAGAATAATCCGTGATTTTGAATCAACACCTTATCAGTGTGTTCTTTCCCCTGTAAATCTTTCCCTTCCTCCCTATCCCAGAGCCACAGAAGGCCTGGCCCAGGATATCATTGTCACACCCACCAGCCTCCTGCATGGTGTATCTGATAGGCAACGCTTTGCCAAGAACTTTCTGCAGTGAGCAGGGCGAAGGCACCCTGCTAGGGATTGCAGATTCAAGAGCTGCTGCAGAGAAGCTGATGTCTCTCTGGTACACACATATTGCACTCCCAGAGGCTGTGAGTCTTACCTTTTCCCCACTGGAAGAGCAGAGAGCCCAGGCCTTCCAAGAGCAACCTGACACTCTGCATTGATGGGAGTCCGTGTAACACCTATGGGAGCAGGAACAAGACCCCTGGAAGGTAGGATCAGTAGAAACTGTTACACACCACAGAGCTTCCCCATGTGAAGCCCGCAGGTCATTTCATCCTGGCCTCCCTCCTGGCCCTTACACTCTGGCTCTGTATATGGCCAGCATGTGGCATAATGGGGGCAGTCAGGAAGCTTATGGTCAAGGGCCAAGTCAGTCTGGGAAGTGAGTTCCTGTACCCAGATCTTCCCAAGGGTAAGCCAGAGGGGCATGAAGTGCAATAGCTCTAGATAATCAGAGACAGGACAGTAAATGGGCAGACCCTCCATCTAGAATCCCAAGCTGGGATTACGGGAGTGTGTTAGAAGGATACGGAGGCCCCACTGGGGAGTAGTTGAACAGAAGAACCAAGACATCTCCAGGAGGCAGTGTCCAGGGATCATTCGGACTCTAGTCTCCTCATTTGTTAATGAAGGTAATGACTGGATAATAATGGAGATAAATAACTGTAAATGTGGATAATGATTAAAAGAGGTCAGGCACATGGAAATATCTGGTAAATGGGTGAATGAGTTTCCTATGGCTGCTGTAACAAATTATCACAACTGGGTGGCTTAAAACAATGGAAATTTGTTTTCTCACCATTCTGTAGACCAGAGTCTGAAATCTGTATCCCTAGAACAAATGAACAAACAAGCAAATAAGGAAAAGTAGAAGTGGACCCATAAATACAGAGAATAAACTGATGGTTGCCAGAGGGGAGGGGGATGGGATAGGCAAAATGGGTGAAGGGGTGTGGGAGAGGCTTCTGGTTATGGAATGAATAAGTCGTGGGGATGAAAAGTACAGCATAGGGAATATAGTCGATGGCATAGTATGGCGACTGAAGGCAGCTACACTTGTGGTGAGCATCACATGACATACAGAGTTGTTGAATCACTATGTTGTACACCTGAAACTAATGTAACATTGTGTGTCAACTATACTTCAATAAAAAACATATATATATATGTAAAATCAAATCAAATCAAATCAGTATCACTGCACCGAAATCAAGGTGTCAGCAGAGCTGTGCTCTCCCTGGAGGCTCTAGGACAGATTCTGTTCCTTGCTTCTTCCAGCTTCTGGTGCTGCTGGTGTTCCTGAGCTTGTGGCTGCATGACTCCAATCCTCAAGGCTGGCATCTTACCTCTCTCTGTTCTGCCTTTATATCATCTACTCTTCTGTGTGTGTCAAATACTTCCCTGCCTCCACTTGTAAACACACTTATGGGTCCACTCTGATAATCCAGGGTAACCTTCCCACCTCAAGATCTTTACCTTACTCACATGTGCAAAGACCCATTTTCCAACTAAGGTTACATTCATAGGATCCAGGGATAAGGAAGTGATGTCTTTGAAATCCACTGTTCTTCTGACCACGTGGGGATGATACTCCATGCTGGCCGAGTTATTGTGAGGTTTAAATAAGGCCAAGTTCTTGAAAGTGCCTGGCATTATGTATGCCATAGATGGCACCCAGGAATTGCTCATTGGCTTTAAGACGCAGGCTGGGAAGTGCAGGGACCGGGCCACCCCATGGCAGAACAAAGAGCATTAAAAGGAGTCCAGTGCTAGGATTAGGCCTGTATATGGGGTAGGATAGGAACTGGGGAAACAGCCCCCAGTTGGTGCTACCTAGGAAGCCACTGCAATGGTCCAGTCCAGCTGGGGACAGATGGGGCCCATGAAAAGAGAGGGGCATTACAAGTTCCTGAATGATGGCCCTGCCTGGCCATAAGGCTTCATTTCCCAAATTGGGATTTAAGCTAAACAAATGGTCCCTTCTCTACAACTATTTCAGAGCTGTCAGGATTTCAGCTGGAATTTAGAGGCAAATATTACTTTGAATCAAGCCCTAGAGGGTTCACAAAGTTGGGAGGTGTGTGCATTCATCAGTAGCCAAGATGCTGGCCTAGGAAGGCCAGCCCGACGTGCTTCCAGTAGTGGCCATGGGGCCAAGCTCTTCTTCAAGAAGTAGTGACTCCTCGTTCTGGAACTGTCTCTCATTCTGAGCAACTGGGCAGTGCTAGCAGATGTTGGGCTACTTTATTGGTTCTCAAGGTATGGTATAAAACTGAAACTCAGGCTCAATGTTATGCGCTCCTATTATGGACCGAATTTGTCCCTTTCCCCCCACCAAATTCATATGTTGAAGCCCTAACCCTCAATGTGACTGTATTTAGAGATAGGATGTTTAAGGTGGTAATTAAGGTAAAATGAAGTCCTTAGGGTGGGATCTTAACCCAACAGGACTGGTGTCCTTATATAAAAAGGAAGAGATACCAGGGGTGTGTGTGCACAGAGGAAAAGCCACGTGAGGACACAGTGAGAAGGTGGCCATCTACAAGTTAGAAAGAGAAGTCTCACCAGAAACCAACCCTGCTGGCACTTTGATCTTGGACTTCCAGCCTCCAGAACTGTGAGAAAATATATTTCTATTATTTAAGCCACCCAATCGATGGTATTCTATTTAAACAAACCAATCCCAGCCTCCTTCAGGAACCAGGGGTCACTCAATCCTCTTGTTACTACAAACCCTGCTTCACATAGCCTGGTTGTTGATGCTGTTTCTGGTGCCACCCCAACGTCACCTGCATGGGGCAGTCTCCCTCTCCTCTGGGGTTGTGAGTCTATGTGGATCTAATTAGTAAGGCCTGCCCCATAACTCAGGGGTAGGAAATCCTCCCTCCCCAACAGAGTGAAGAGGAGGTGATTAAAATAGGAGTTGGCTCACAGGCCAAGAGATGGAGGTCTGTGTGGGGATGGGGTGCACCAGCCCCAGGGAAATTCCAGCATTAGTTTCCTCCTGGAGCTAGGGTGGGCAGCACTCCCTTGCCCTTGGCGGCCCTTTCCCAGGTTTCTCCAAGTTCAGGTAGGCTCTGGGGTCAGATATCCTGGCTGCAGGTGTGGCCTGACCACAGCTAGGATGGGACCCCTTTGGGCCTGGGCCCTGGCAAGGGCCAAGCCTCTGGCTGTGGGGACCCTGACCTTGGATTCAGAGGCTCCAGTGAGTAAGCAGGGTGTTTCGAGTGGTTGATGTGCAGAGGTTGTCCCAGCTTGGGTCCTTGCTGGGACTTCTCTGGGTCAGGACAAGTTTTTTTGTTTTTGTTTTTGTTTTTTTACCAGATTCTGTGCCTTATATTAGGTCATAGGCCTAATTCCTCTAGCCTGTGGGAAAAAGCTCTTGGAAATGGGTGAAAGAGGGGAGGAGGTGGACTCAGTAAGATTTATCTCTGCTGAGTCAGAGAATTAAACTGACCCTGTGGCAGGGTCACAGGAGGACAGAGGAGGTTCTGGAACTTGAAGTTAGCTGAGACTTAATTCCTTACTCCTGGTGGGGACCCTAGAATCTGGCTGGTAGCTCTGGAGGTCTTGGGAAACGTCAGGGCCCCTAGACACACGTGAGCCCAGGTATGGTTTCCTGGGACAAATGGCCTCAATTCTGAACTTTTCAATCTCAACCAGGAGCTCCCACAGCAACCTACAGGGGGCGCCAATCACCCAGCTTGGGTTCTGCATGTTCTTGGGCTTTCAACCCTGAAAGAAACTGGAGGCATGGGATTTTAGATAGATTTCAACAGAATCTGATAAGAGGCCAGAAATTGTCCCAAAGCATAAGTTTTTCTGCTCCTAGTATCTGCTTTATGTTGCATATATTATTTTATTGCATGTACATTGTTGTGGAGGGTAGGTTGGCAGGGAGCAAGAAGATGTTAAAGGTCATAGAAGTAGACTGAGGAGCCATGGGTGGAATCCAGTCATTGAAGACCTCAGCAGTGGCCAGGGCCTTTGCTGGATGCATAGACTTGCTTCTCTAAAGCCCTCCTGAAGTCACTCAGAATAGAAAGGGATCCACTGCCTGTGCTTGCAAAAGGGGAAGCAGGCTGGCCAGGTAAGCTTGAACTAGCTTGGCTCTAGCTCACTCTCTTTCTTCCCTGTCTCACAGAATTGCATTCTTCTCTATCCTGAAATCTAGATTACTTCCTTGCCCCTTAACCCTTGTCTAGCCCATCATCAAGTCCCATCAGTTTGGCTTCCAGACTAGCTCCTGAGCCTACCAATCTCATCCCACCACCTTGAATGTTCTCCTCCCACCTCCCCCCATGCCATCTATGCCCCCCACCCCAAGCCATCAGCCTCTCCCTGGACCACATCACAGCACCTGGTTGACCCACAGGCATCTACTCTACTCCATTCCCAACACCCCTCACTCTTGATATAGCCACATGGGCCTCTCCCAAAAAGCAAATTTCATCACATCACCCTCTGCTTAACCCCATCAGCGGCTTCCCCTGGTTCATAAGAGGAGGGAGAACTTGGCTACACCTTCTTGGTCCTGCCTGTTCTGTCTCTGCCCAGCTCTCCAGCCTGGCCTCCACCAGAACTCGTGCACCCTCAAGTTCTCTCTCCATAGCCACCTGACCTCTTTCAGACTCTTGGATTCGCCATGTTCCCTCTTCCTGAGCCCTTTGCACACATTGTTCCCTTTGCCTGGAAAGTTCTTTCCTTCATTGTTCTCTGACTCATCCCTTTCTATCTCAGTTTCAATGTCACTTGCACGGGAAGACTTCCAGGATATCCCACAGGCGAGATCCTCCTCTCATCTCCTCCCTGTCACCGGTTCTCTCTACAGCACCACATTTATCGCAGCTGCAACCGTTTTAAGATGCCTGTCTCCCCCATGCCCATAGAAGCTGCGCAGAGTAATGGCTGCTGCTTTTTGCTCACCGCCTAATTGCCCAGCACCTAGACCATGGAATGTTGCTCAGCAGGCATCTGTTGAATCGGTGAAAGACAAAACGAAGGTTCTTAAGGACACACAAAATGGGTAGTGTAGGCAGGGGTGAGCATTTAGAGTGAAAGGGATTATAATTAGAACTTGTCTCTCTCTTAGATCCTTTTTAAAAATAATTGTTGGTTTCTTTTCTGGATGATGCAGTAATACATATTAATGTTTTTCAATGTGTGCATCTCAGTTGGAGGAACTGGAGGCTCAGAGGATGCCACAGGGACAAAGACCATGAAACAAGGGCAGAAGGAGACTTCAGAGCCCCATTTCCTAGGATAGGAGACTGCATGCAATTCTGAGCCAAAGGTTGGTTGGCTACATAGGGCTTGCATTTTCCTGGGTCATTCACAGTAACCTCATGGGGATGGCCCAGGAGCATCAAGTCCAGCTTGCTTCTGTATGACCTTGGACACATTATGAGACCCCTGTGTGTCTCCTTTTCCTCATTTATCAAATGGAGATCAATAGTAGGGCCTACTGCATTGGGTCATATGGAGTTTTAAGTGAGATTTTATAGCACACATGGTGTTTAATAGCACATATAATCTGTGTACAGTAAATATCTTTATTATGTTAAACACTATCCAAAGGTTCATCGAAGTGGGCTCCGGACCCCCTCTCTTGCTGTGAACCATAACTAATCAAGTCACAATTGTGAAGAGACCTAATTCTCCTTATCAGTGCAATGTGTTCCTTTTCCTGGTAATTGTGTGAAATTTCATGATTTAGGCAGGAAAAATGACCCCATTAATACACTTTGAGTCTACTTCTACCACAAAGTATAAGCATTACCAGAATGGACATGCTTTACTTGATTTTACCATTCATTTAGACAGAAGAAGTTCTTGAAGATTTTCAGTTTGAGACTATGGCTTGCGCTGAAGGAGAAGAAAAGCACAGAGTTTGCAGATGAAAGGCATGGGATTCATGTGGCCCTTGTTTGCTAGCTTCCTGGGTTCAGTTCTTGTAAAGTGGGAAAACAGCTTTGTGCTTCCAAGCCAATGTTCAGTAGATTATAGTAGGAGGATGTTCCCTGGAGCCCCTCCAGCCATCACCGACTTTGCCATTATTAACACTCTCATGATTTCGCTCTCTCAAAGAAAGGGGATTTCTCAAAATTCTAACTTTAGGGCATCAGTAAATTAGAAATGGGATCTCTGGTTTAAATCAAACAGTCCCTAGTCTTTATACTAATAGGAAGATGAGGAGCTTCTTCAGGTGCTTCTAATACCTTTTCTTCCAACACACGAAGATACTCCCTTTTGCACTACTCACATTAAGGCTTACTGAAGCAAGGCAGGAGAACAAGCCCTTTTTTTTTTTCCCCAGTAATCTCCAGCCGTTTTCTCCACTGCTCCACCACTTGGTCGCTCTATACTGCCATTATCCAAATGTGCAATGGTTCTGTTGTTTAACTGTCCCTCTGGGAAAGAACATTTGAAGGCGGGGATTTTGCAAAGTTCTGCTTTTGGATGTTATTTGTTGGCACCTACCAAACAAACACATAGAAAGAAAAGGGAATCTGGAATGCTTTATAGTGAGGATAGTTGGGGACTTGACCCAAAACAAAGCAATATGCAATTATTTGTTTGCTTCCTGAGAGGATGGGTAGGGACTTTATTCTAGTCATTTAAAGCCTCTGGGCCAGTTCAGGATGAAGAAACACTGTGTTCCCTTTAGCCCCTCTTGTAGGTACCTTGGTCAGCCTTGCTAGGATTAGGAAGTGAAGCCCCTCTGTGCCATTCCCGAATCTTGAACAAGATGACCCAAGCAAACACAGTCACAGGAGAGTGTACCCTTAGTCCTCTGTACACATGGCCCTTAGTTCATGCCTCAGATTTGGTGTTTCTATTACTGCGTCCACTGACTTGTGATGCTGTCAGGGACTCTGCCTCTCCCACCAGATGTTGAGCTCCCCCAAGATGGTAATCGTGCACATCCTGTCATTCTGTTTCCCAGCACAGAGAAAGACACTTAACACTCTGATGCAATAACATAATGAATGAATGAATGAATGAATGAATGAATGAGTGCATTTTAGTGACAAAGGTATTTCTGTCTCACCAAGTCCTTGTCTGATGAGGAAAGAAAGCAAATGAGGAGACCAGTAAGAAGTCCTGTGTGCAGGATTGCTTCCTGTGCCTTTTGACCTTCAGTTATGAAGCATGACCTTTACAGCTTGTTGAGCACAGACTGCTTTTAAAGGATATCCTTCCCCTGCCCTCCCAGAAGGAAGGGGAGATTGGATGGTTCTCAAAGCCAACCACTTTCAGGGCCTTCTCAGCATGCTCTGAAATAAGAACACAGTAAGGGAAGGTAGCAGCAGTGGGGGATTTCAAAGCAGTTCTGGATGGAGGCTGAGTCCATTTTGGCTGATGAGGTAGGAAAAAGTCTTAGTGCAAGTAGCTGATTTATTGAAAGTCAAGTGAATGTGAAAGAAGACAGGATAACTGAGCAAACACCCTTCCCTCGAGCTCTCCTTACACCCCCATACAAATCTGTGCACCTGTGTGTACCTATGTGTACCTGTGCATGCACACGAGCACACACACACACACACACACACACACAAATATAAACATATCATGTCCTTTGAGAAATGGATCATGTAGACACAGGTATCAAATAGAAAGCCGCTTCTTCAGAAGAGGTTAATACATTAAAAGCCCAAGATAACATAGCCTAGGGTGACAGGAATTTGGATATAACAGAGTCGACATCAAATATTCTCATGGAGGGGCGGCTGGAAAGAGAAGGAAAAGCTGGCTGGACAAATGGCAGGTAATGCTGATTTAGAAAGTGAGAAGGCAGAGGATAGGTCCCTGTGCCTCAACTTTCTCCAAAAGGGCCAACCAAATGGCACAAATTAGGAGACTCCTGGAATCTGCCTCTGTCTTGACGGTCCCACCGAAAGTCCCAGGACCCCTAATCATGATTGATATTGAAGCCAGAGCAGACAGCTGCCATCAGTGGTGTCAAACCAGAACCTGGGCTTGGACAGACTGCACAGTGCCATGGATCTGAGTCTCACCCATTCATTCATTGACTTTGCAATATCTCATTCTTGCGTTTTAGAAACTTGGATTTCTCAGCCTCCACTTATGGCTTCATGTCCGGGTTTTATTAGAGTGATTCTCTATGGGATAATGATGATCCTTTGCATATCTAAAATGCCCTGGAGTTTATCAAGTCCTTGCCCTTGCTCTACCTCACTGCAAAAAGACTGACAGCGAGACATAACAAGACAAAAAGGACTCATTACTTCCATCTTATAGGCAAGAAAATTGTGGGTTAGAGAAATCACAGAGAGAAGGGAGTGGCCGGCCATGCTTCAGATGCTTCATGGCCCTAAGCATTCTATCTTTCTCCTCTTTATTGATCTGATGTGTATTTGCAATGTGTAAAGGCTCTGTGTCAGGGGTTGCAAGGGACCCAGGGGTGAAAGAATGTGTCCTTGCTGTCATGGAGCTTTGAGCCTGATCACTACACATTCTCCATCTTCGCTGTTGTATCAGCACAAAGAGCTGGGTCCTCTCTCTTCTAGGACCTTGTCCCTCTGCAGGCTGCACCCACATTCTCATTGTCACACCTCAGATCCAGGCTTTTCAAAAGAGGTTTCCTTACCTGGTTAAGCCAGGGATACCAAGAGCTACAGAATAAGCCTGAACATTCTCCTGAAACACCTTCTTAAAGCATCACTGTTACTCAGTAAGTAATTTAAACATTCCTTCTATATCAAAATGCAAAAGATATATTATGGAACCCAGAATGCAAAAATCACCTGAATTTTAAAGAAAACCTGAGGCTTCAGAGACCCCCATACTTGTGGAGCTCTTTGCTTACAGACCCCAGGGCCCATCTGTTAGTTAGCTCCCCTAAGCCACTGTGGACACCCTAGGGAAAATAGGCAACAACTTCTCTGCCTTTCCCTGCCTTTTAGCACCTAACCTTGGACTGTAATGTGCTGGGTTTTCAAGGCTCCCTGAGTTCACACAAACCCTGGTCCCACCCATAGAGTATCCTAACAAGCCTATGCTGCTGTCAGTGGGTTAGGAGACTCCCGAAAGATACCAAGTACTCAGTCAGGTAGAGAGAAGCAGCCAGAAAGGGAGCATAGAGCACCAAAACTGACTTCAGGATGCCCCTGCCTGGCGTTTCTGTCTTTTTTTTTTTTAAGATTTTATGTATTTATTTGACAGAGAGAGATAGCGAGAGAGGGAACACAAGCAGGGGGAATGGGAGAGGAAGAAGCAGGCTCCTAGCGGAGAAGCCTGATATGGGGCTCAATCCCAGATCGCTGGGATCACGCCCTGAGCCGAAGGCAGATGCTTAAGGACTGCACCACCCAGGCGCCCCACCTGCTATTTCTAACATAGCCACTAAACAGCTGGAGAGCTGACTGTAGACCTCATTTCCCCATCTTTGAATGAGGGGCTTCTCTTGATGATTTACATGGTCACATCCACTGTTGCATTTGGCAGGGCTTGGTGAGCTCCTTTGTAACCCCAGAGTATTGGGATGCAGGCTGGACACCAATTCAGGCCTTATCCTCCCTTACCCTCACTCCACTCAGATGCTATTACCTAGCCTTCAAAATCCTGCCAGCATTGGCTCCTCTATCCCTACAGCTTGTGGCCCATGCAGGCCCTTCTCTTCTTCCTCCTGGACCATCACAACAGTGTCTCACTGGGCCCCCTGGCTCTGCTGCTGTCTTCCCATGCAATAGTTCTGGGATGTGATCATGCCACTCCTGCTCAAGACCTTCAATGGCTGCTCATGGCTGCTTCAGGGACCTTTTTTTTTTAATGTTTTATTATATTATGTTAGTCACCATACAGTACATCCCCGGTTTCCGATGTAAAGTTCGATGATTCATTAGTTGCATATAACACCCAGTGCACCATGCAATACATGCCCTCCTTAATACCCATCACCAGTCTATCCCATTCCCCACCCCCCTCCCCTCTGAGGCCCTCAGTTTGTTTCTCAGAGTCCATAGTCTCTCATGCTTCAGGGACTTTTTGGGGTCCTAAAAGATAGGGTCCCCGGGGCCCTCCCGCACACTCGAGCCCAGCTTTATCTCTCACCTGCCCATCTCCATCATAACACTTGTTATAGTGATACAATCATCTGTTTACTTCCCTGTCTCTTCCTCCAGACCAGCAGTCAGCAAACATTCTCTCTTAAAGGCCAGATAGTAAATACTTTCAGATTTGTTGGCCATGTGCACTCTGTTACAACCACTCAACTCTACCTTATAGCACAAAGCAACCATGGACGATATGTAAACAAGTGGACAAGGCTATGTTCCAATAAAGCTTTATTTATAAAAGCAGGGGTGGGCTGGATGCCTGGCAAATGTTGATGTTTCATAAAACAAGTTTGAATGAATGTATGACCAGGAAGACTGTGTGGAGGGCACAGTAGGACACAACATGTTTTTCTAATCTAACACTACAGCACCATGAGGTCTCAGGCTATGGGGTTGGACTCTGTGCTACCAAACCAAGGCTTCTGCTTCCAGCATTGGATCTTGGGAGGAGAAACCCCAGGCTTCATGGATTAGCATTTGATAAACTATAACGTGAGATTCCTGGCTCACTAGGGCACAGGGACAGGAAAGCCCCAAAATGACCCAGCCATAGGGGGAGGGAAACCACTTGCCAGCTCCCGGTACTGAACAAAGCCCCATGGGGCCAGGCTCCCTCAAGAATATGCATCAGCTATGACTGCTCTGGGCCCGGAGCCTCATGGCAGCCATTTGGAGGGTGGGGGAATCCAATGACTCCCAGAAATCTCCAACTAGTTGTGAGGCAAGAAACCTCTTCTTCTCTTTCACCCTTCAAAGCTGTATCTGTGGTTCTCCTGCCCCTGGGATACCTTGGGGCTTGTCCAAGCATTCCTCATTTGGAGGAAGAAAGAACTTTCTTGACCCCTGGTAGACCTTTTGTCTGAAGTCATTCTACCACCTGGTGGCTCTATCTGGGAATTGCATCCCCATCCTCGCCAATCCCAGAGAAGCCTTTTTGGCTGGGTTGCCCCACCTCCAAAGTCCTTTCTCGCAACCTAATAGGACTCCATTCATTTTGCAAACTTTGTGAAGCTCTATTTTGTAAAGACATCCATTAGCATCAATGATGCTCTTTTCCCCCTTTGGCGGCATGGCTCTGTCCCTCACCTCCTTTAAGTCTGAGCTCTCAGTGAGTTCCTCTCTAATACTTGCTATAAAGGAACCCTCATTCTCGTCCCCACTCAAAAGCTTCCTACCCTCTCCCCCTTGTTTCCTTTCCTTCACTGTGCTGTCACCACCTGTCATTTTCAGTAACATCTGTTTATTGCGTCTGTCCCCGCACTAGAATGTAGGCTTTCTGAGGGCATGCTGTCTAGTTCCAGTTTTTTTTCTTTTTTTAAAAGACTTTATTTATTTGACAGAGAGAAAGAAAGAGTGTGCTAGCACAAGGAAGGGGAGTGAGAGAGGGAGAAGCAGGCTCCCCATTGAACAGGGAGCCCAACGACATGGGGCTCGATCCCAGGGCCCTAGGATCACAACCTGAGCTGAAGGCAGATGCTTAACTACTTAACCAACTGAGTCACCCAGGAGTTCCTAGTTCCAGTTTCTGTCCCTGTGGCTAGAAGAGTGCTGGCACACAGAGGCTCCCAGTAAATGTTTGATGAATGAGTAGACAGTACCAAATACACACCAGCCCATGATTTCGCTTTCTTTAAACACTTGCTCTCAGTTTTGTGAACTGTATTTCATTATGTGCCATCTTGTACATAGAATTAAGCCTGTTATCTCATATTCCCTCCTGGATTGCAAATTCTAGAGAGGATTATGTCTGCATTTTCTAACTGAAACCAAAGCTCAATAAATAAATATTTTTTTTACTATGAATACAATAATGTTACTATCATTAATAATAATCCCTCACATTTATAATCTGTTTTATAGTTTCTATCAGTTTCAACACTTAATCTTCTCAACAATTCTATAAAAGATTAAAAACAGAAATTATGAATCCAATTTTTATATGAGGAACCTAGGGCTCCTCATAGTAAGGTTCAATGGCTTGCCCAAGGTCACACAATTCTTGAGGGATGTGCTACAACTTCCGACTCCAGACTGAGCATTCTGTTCTCTGCTTTTCTTGATTAGCATCCAGATGGGGAGGCTGTTCCTCAGATGAGGTTATTGGGAAAATGGGACATCACAGCACGGGCACAGAGGATCTGTACAAAGACCCTGTGATATCCAGGAAAGCTGATTCTCCAGCATTCCTTGCCCTGCTGTATTAATCTGCTGCTGTACCAAAGTGCCTGAGACTGGGTGGCTTAACCAACAGGCATTTATTTTCTCACAGTCCTGGAGGTTCAAAGTCTGAGATCAAGATGTCATCAGGGTTGGTTTCTCCTGAGGCCTCCCTCCTTGGCCTGCAGACAGCCACCTTCTCCATGTGTCCTCATGTGGCCTTCTCTCTGTGTGTGTTCATGTCCTGATTTCCTCTTTTTATAAGGACACCAGTTATATTGGATTGGGACCCATCCTACTGACTTCATTTTACCTTAATTTCCTCTTTGAAGGTCCTATCTCCAAATGGAGTCACATTCTAAGTCCCTGGAGGGTTAGGACTTCAACATAGGAAGTTGAGGGGACACAATTCAGTCTGTAACACTCCACCCCCTGCACTTGCCTCCATGAGACAAATGAGACCTTCTTGCACCACAGGCCTGTGCATTCCTTGGAGAGCCTCTGGATACCTTCCTGCATTTTCAGAATTGCTAGCTGGTTGGCTGAGAATTGGCATGTGGAAGGACAAGGTCCCAGGCCACCAGTGACTGAAAGGATGGAAAACCCTAGGAACCATAGAGACCCCGGCAGGAAAAGCAGCTGTTGCAAACTATGATCACTTTGCCTGGCAACAAATTGACATCCCAAGTAACAGGGGATTTCCTTCTAGAGGAATGCCTTAGGGCCAACATGTAGGAGAACATTCTATGCACATGGACAGAAGAAGCAAACACTCAGATTTCAATTTCAGAGACATAAGAAGTCTTCCAATTTGTGCCAATTAACTGACACCTGAAATTTGTTCAACTCATGTTGGAGCAAACCTCTTTGTGACCCTAGACCTCAGTTTCTTAACCTATAAAATAAGGGACTTGGACTGGATCCAACGGTAAGATTTAAAAGGAGGGTTTGGGTCCCAGTTCTAATACCAGCTAGCTGTGTGACCTTGGTCAAGTCACTTAACCTCTCTGCAACTTAATATCTACATCTCATAAATAAAGAGTAGGATCAGGTAATCTGTAATTCAGTGCCATCTCTGAAATTATGTTTTAAAAAAAATTTTCAAGCAGTTATAAACTTACAGAAAAATAGGAAGTACAGTTATATAACAAAACTTTTTCCTTTCTGATCATTTGAGAGTAAGTTGCTAACCTGATTCCCCATCAGTGTGTGTTTTTACAAACAAGGACATCTACCTCTACTACCACAACCATCAGCACCAGGGGGTTGACACTGATACACTGCTATCATCATACTCATCACTGACATTTTTCCAATTGGTCCAGTAAGGTCTTTCAAAGCATAGGGATCCATTCAGAACGATGTGCTGCCTTAGGTGGTCACTTCTATTTAGTCCTCTTCAGCCTGGGACAATTCCTCCTTTTTTCCTTAATTTTCATGACCTTGATACTTTGGAAGATGTGGTCCAGTTATTTTGTAGAATATCTTGCCCCTTCACAGGAACACCTCACTTGGACTCTGACATCCCACATCACTCATCCTGCTGTGTGGATAGTTTGTTGCCCCATCCAGGCTCTGATTCTCATTCTGGGCCACCCCTCCTTAAGGATGTCCTCCTCACCTGGCTTGGGCTCCACCACCCCTTGTCAGGCTACCATTCTTTGTGGACGTCCTCCTCAGTGCTCTCACACAGCTCTCACACAGGCTCTCCTGTCCCTGAACTAAGGACACAACAGGTACTCCAGCACACATCATGGCTTTAGGACTGAATAGTTCTGTGTGAAAGGGGAGGGAAGGGAAGGTGGTAGCTGATGGCTTTAGTCCTGAGTGTGGCCTCCAAGTGTGTATGATGCCTGCTAAGTTGGAGTCAATAAGAAGGAAGAGAAGGACCAGGAAACCCCAGGATTTAGGGAGAGGCAGTAGTGGGGTCAAGAACAGAAAAACAAGAAACCTGAGGGCACTGAGACAGATTTGCACATTCTAGAGCTCAGAAAGATTGGGTGTGAGTTACACTTTTGGGGGCCTCAAGAGAACCCCACAAGAGCAGGATGGGAATGGGTCTCACTTTGGGAGGCTATCTCACATGGGCATTTGTTCCCAGGCAAGTGCCAGAATGGTGCAAATTGTAAAACTAGAAACAGGAGATGTGATAGGGAGCTGGGGATGTGCAGCTTGGAGAAGTCAATGTTCTGTGAAGACAGAAGCATAGTCTTCAAGCATGCACACAATGTCCGCATGGCCCCCAAGGAGCAGCATCAAGCTCATGTGCTATAGGGAGCTATAAGGAGGCTGATGTAGCTCAGCATGGGACTTTGTTCAAAGCTGTGCAAAGCTGAGAAGGGCTGTCTACAGGTGGTGAGCTCCCTGTCATTTGTAGCATTCAAGTTGAATAACTACTTGCTAGAGTTGATATAGGGAACTTCAAGGGGACTCAAGTCCAGGCCAGGGAGGGGGTGTGGGGAGGAGAGAGAACTCAATAAGGGCCCATCCCAATCTGAGGTTTTGTCATTCAGCTTGCCCTATGACAGGAGTTTGGTTCTAGTGAGTGTTAACTATGTGCCAGGCTTTGCCATCACTTCATCTGCATCATTTTACCCTAGCATTGGCCTTATGCAGTCCATGTGACAAATCTCCCCATTTTACAGGCCAGGAACGTGGGGCTTAGGTGCTCATGTTCTTGGGGCTAAGTCCTGAGTCTTGGCCAGTGTGATTCTGGACCTCATCCCATAGTTCAGGTCCACTGCCCCCCATGGTTCTCAAGGCCAACTCAGGACAAAGGAGCCCAGGCCTGCCTGCTCCCGTGGGTGTGGGTCACACTGAAGCTGGCTCTGCTCTCCACATCTGTGCCAGCAGCTGCTCACACAGCATCTGAGCCCCTGGGTGATCTGGGGACAAAGCTTTGGAAGGATGCTCCAAAGGGAGGGGCGGCCCATTCACACACGCAAGCAGAGAGAGATGAGCCAGGAACCAAAGATAGAAAGTGCCTCTTATTGGGCCTGTTCTGATGTAAAAATGCAGAACTCAGAATTAAACAGGCATTTTGCATTGCAGAGCAATAGTGTCTAATTAAGCTATTCTGGGGCCTGGGGGCACTTAGGAATTTTGTGAGTTTTTATTGCTCAAGACAATGAATAATACATAAGTCTGTACAGTCTCAATTCAAATGATGACTCATCAGTCACACTGAAGGCTTCGTTCCAATCCTATCCATATTCTGATGTGATCTTCCTACACTTCAGAAAGCCTAGGCTTGGCAGCTGGGGCCCCCTATTTTTTGGTGACTAAAGTTTGGCTCTTTCAGGGAAATACTTTTCAAAGGTGAAACATGGACCATTGCTGGTCTGCAAACTGCTTGTTCCTGGTCCATGAAGAGATAAGCACAGAAATGGAGAGTAAATGCTTAGAAGCCTTTGTAACAATTTAACAGAGTGACTTTGTGTGGGTAGAATCTAAAAATAAAAGTTTGGGCTTGCATTTTATATGTTCATTTTTTAGTTCACTCTTCTAGTAATTCAATTTTATTATGTTTTATGAAAATATTGCTTTAATAAGTTAACAATTTAAAATAAAATACAAAAGCCCTCGTTCTTCTCCCACAAATGGTCCGAGAAGTGTAGGTCCAGGCCATGGTCCTTCCTGCTCATCACAGAATCTGCAGACCACACAGTCAGCTTCATGACCCTCAGGCCTAGTTACTGCAGAGCACCAGGCCCGATTCAAGAGCAAAGCACCAGGTTCAAGAACTTGGGGAAGAGGAGCATGCCCTGCATTCGCTGCAGGGCTCTCTGCACTGAGCTCCAGCTGTGTGGTCCCTTAGCTCAAGACCACAGCTGATCTTCCTGGAGCCACAGTGCCCTCCTGGGGCTTGTAGACCAGTGACTGAATCAGGACATCAAAGTTCATGCCCCGACTTTGCCAGGAAGTAGCTGGGTGACCTTGTCCAAGTTGCTTCTCTCCTTGGGTTTTAGGTTTCTTGTTTGTAAAATGAAAAAAATTTTCATTTCAATGACCCTTCCAGTTCTTTCATTCTATGACTTCAACATTTCCTGGGAACAACTAAGATGCCCATTTTAAAACAAGAAAATTGAGGCCATATCTCTAAACAAGTTCTCATAGCACACTGAAAGCAATTTCTTAATCTAGACCCAGAAGAATCACTGACATCCAAGACTCATATTTTCTTACACATCTATTAAGGTTTAGTTTAATACAATAAGCTGCACATATCTGAAGAGTATATTGTGTTGAGTTTTGACTGTGAAGCTCTCATCTCAACCAAAATATAGTTGACCCCCAAACAATACAGGGGTTAGACACACCAGCCCCCAAGCAGTTGAAACTCTGTGTATAACTCTGTGTATAACTTTGACTCCCCCAAAACTTAACTACTAGTAGCCTACTGTTGGAAGCCTTAACAAAACCTAAACAGTTGATTAACACATGTTATATGTATTATATATTGTATTCTCACCTTAAAGTAGGCTAAAGAAAGGAAACATTATTATAATTTTTTAATAATAATATTTTTATTATATTATGTTAGTCACCATACAGGGCATCCCTGGTGTTTGATGTAAAGTTCCATGATTCATTAGTTGCGTATAACACCCAGTGCACCATGCAATATGTGCCCTCCTTACTACCCATCACCAGCCTACCCCATTCCCCTACCCGCCTCCCCTCTGAAGCGCTCAGTTTATTTCCCAGAGTCCATAGTCTCTCATGGTTCATTCCCCCTTCTGTTTACCCCCCTTCCTTCTTCCCTTTCTTCTCCTACTGATCTTCCTACTTCTTATGTTTCATAAATGAGTGAAACCATATGATAATTGTCTTTCTCTGCTTGACTTATTTCGCTTAGCATTATCTCCTTTAGTCCCATCCATGTTGCAGCAAATGTTGAGAAATCGTTCTTTCTGGTAGCTGAGTAATATTCCATTGTATATATGGACCACAGCTTCTTAATCCAGTCATCTGTTGAAGGGCATCTCGGGTTCCTTCCACGATTTACCTATTGTGGACAATGCTGCTATGAACATTGGGGTGCATATGGCCCTTCTCTTCACTACGTCTGTATCTTTGGGGTAAGTACTCAGAAGTGCAATGGCTGGATCATAGGGTAGCTCAATTTTTAACTTTTTAAGGGACCTCCACACTGTTTTCCAGAGTGGCTGTACCAACTTGCATTCCCACCAACAATGTAGGAGGGATCCCCTTTCTCCACATCCTCTCCAATATTTGTTGTTTCCCGCCTTGTCAATTTTTGCCATTCTAACTGGCGTCAGGTGGTATCTCCATGTGGTTTTGATTTGAATTTCCTTGATGGCTAATGATTTTGAACATTTTTTTCATGTGTCTGTTAGCCATTTGTATGTCTTCACTGGAAAAGTGTCTGTTCATATTTTCTGCCCATTTTATGATTTATTTGTTTCTTGTGTATTAAGTTTGAGAAGTTCTTTGTAGATCTTGGATACCAGTCTTTTATCTGTAGTGTCATTTGCAAATATATTCTCTCATTCCGTGGGCTGCCTCTTAGTTTTTTTTGATTGTTTCCTTGGCTGCGCAGAAGTTTTTATCTTGATGAAGTCCCACAAGTTCATTTTTTCTTTCGTTTCTCTTGCCTTTGGAGATGTGTCATGAAAAAGGTTGCTGTGGCCTATGTCAAAGAGGTTGCAGCTTATGTTCTTCTCTAGGATTTTGATGGATTCCTGTCTCACATCGAGGTCTTTCATCCATTTGGAGTTTATCTTTGTGCATGGTGTGAGAGAGTGATAAAGTTTCATTCTTTTGCATGTAGCTGTCCAATTTTCCCAGCACCATTTATTGAAGAGACTGTCTTTTTTCCACTGGATGTTTTTTCCTGCTTTGTCAAAGATTAGTTGCCCAAAGAGCCAAGGGTCCATTTCTGGGTTCTCTATTCTGTTCCATTGGTCTATGTGTCTGTTTTTGTGCCAGTACCATGCTGTCTTTGTGATCACAGCTTTGTAGTACAGCTCGAAATCCGGCAATGTGATGCCCCCAGCTTTGTTTTTCCTTTTCAACAATTCCTTGGTGATTCGGAGCCTTTTCTGGTTCCACACAAATTTAAGGGCTGTTTGTTTCAATTTTTTTGAAAAATGTCATTGGTATTTTGATCGGGATGGCATTGAAAATGTAGATTGCTCAGGGTAGCATAGACAGGAAAATATTATTAAAAAATCATAAGGAAGAGAAAATACATTTACACTTCTACACTGTACATAATCCTCATATAAGTGGACCTGTGTAATTCAAACCCATATGTTGTTCAAGGGCCAACCATATTGATCATTCCTATCACTTCCAAAAGTTGTCTTGTGCCCTTCAAAATCTTTTTCCCGTTAAACTCTGGCCCCCAGCCAAATAATGACCTGCTTTCTGTCACTACAGATGATTGCATTTTATAGAATTTTATATGAATAGAATTACAACAGTATGTACTTTTTCTGACTTTTTTCACCCAGCATAATGGTTTTGAGATTTATCCATGTTGTTCCATGCAACAATCCTTTTTTAAAAAAAGATTTTATTTATTTGAGAGAGAGCACAGAGAGTGAGTGACAGGGAGAAGCAGACTCCTTCTGAGCAGAGAGCCTGATGCAGGGCTCGATTCTAGGACCCTGAGATCATGACCTAAGCTGAAGGCAGACAGACACTTAACCGACTGAGCCACCCAGGCACCCTGCATCAATCCTTTTTATTGCATTAATTGGATGTACCACAACAGTTTTATCTGTTTACTAGTTGATGACAAAATGTAGTTGATAAAATTTGGGTTGTTTCCAGCGTTTGCTATTACAAATATTACTATAAACATTCATATGTAAAGTTTTTGTGTGAACATGTACTTTCATTTCCCTTGGGTAAATATGTAGGATTTGAATGGCTAGATCACAAGGTAGGTATATGTTGAACTATTTTAGAAATTACCAAACTGTTTTCTTAGTGGGTTGTACCATTTACAATTCCATCAGATTTATATGAGAATTACACTTGTTCTACGCTTCTGTTAACACTTAGTACTGCCAGTCTTAAATTTTAACTGTTCTAGTGAATGCATAGTAGTATCTCAGTGTGGTTTTAACTTGCATTTCCCTGCTGACTAATCAAGTTGAACATCTTTTTATGTGCCTATAGATCATTTGTAAATCTTCTTTTCCCCATTTTTAAACTGAGCTAATTTCATTTCAAGAATTCTTTGTATATTCTGGATAAAAGTCCTTTGTTTGATGTACATGTTGCAAATATTTTCTCCCAGTCCCAACACTTGGTCTTCAGTTTTTTGGTTGCATACAATTTCAAGGAACTTTACAATTCTATATAAGGTCATCCGTGTGCCTGAGTCCTACCCATGGACCACGGTGAAGAACATCAGCTCTAAGTTTCCAGGCCTGGCCAAAAGATGATGAAATCTGGTGCTGGTAGCAGAAATAGGCCCAGTGAAGGCAGAATGCTTTTTGTGAGTAGGACAGGTGTGCACAGTTTCAGGTCAATTGAATTTTAGGAGATGACAATAAAGACAATAAAGAACTGGAAAAGTTCAGCAGAATATGGACAAATGAGATTCACACTGTCCCTACTGACTGTTCAGAGAAACTGCAGCTAAGGAAACAGGTTTGATGAAGTCATCAAGGATGACCTGGTGGACTCTGTTGCAAGAAATACAGATCAGGTTGCTGGAGCTGGGAGGCATTGCTGGTTGAGGGCAGGACACTGAATGAGTCCTTTCGCATACAGTCAGTAGAGGACATGAAAAGAACAAGAGATCAAGAACAAGAGATCAAGGACCGAAGAACAAGGGAGCAAATACTCCCAGCCCAAGAGAGAGGAAGAAGGGGAGATGTGGAGGACTGATGGGAGCCAGAATTATTGTATTTGGCTTTTGTGATGTTGGCCAGGGAGATGTGTGCATAAGCAGATTTGGACAAACTGAAAGATTTAAAGTGATATGCATAACAAGGGCTTGTAGATACCAGGGGAGGAGAAGAGGGTGGGGAAGGATGTTTGCCAACAGAGGCGAGGCAGAAATGGGGACAAAGACCAAGTAGGCCAAGCACTTGAAGAGAAGGGGGGATGAATTTGAGCAGCTGTTATGAAACATGCATTTGTGGAAGAGATAGCTGAAACCAGAGGATTTGTTGTAGGTTTTGATGTGAGGGTACAGCGTTCTATCTTCTTCATCTTCCTTTCAAGAAACTTTCCACTAAAGACCTCTGATGCACCTCAAAGTTTTTGGAGTCAGATTTGTATTTATTCTGAATGCAACAGCATGCAGAAGCTGGCCTCAGGGCAATCCCATTCTATTCTGGTTACCAAAAAGCTTCGATGGTGAATGGTGAGTAGCTCTTGGCTCAGGGCAGTGACCTTGTCTGTCTTGTTCTTTGTTTAGGAACTGTTGGCACTTTCTATGTTCTCATCAAATGATGGTTGAATGTTATTGTAAAAAGCCTGTAGTCATATATTGTATATTGCCTGGGGGAAAGTGTAGGGAAACCAGGTATTTTTAAAGAAAGCATTGAACGGTTGGTCTCCAGGTTAGACACCTGCTCCTCATCTTCATCTTTTCTTCTCTGTGTGACCACGTGCCTTTCCTTATGTAGATCATTTTGTCCTCTCACTCTGCACACATTTACTTATATACCCACTACCCTCCTCACCCGGATAAACCTAGCAGATATTTCCCATTGTTAACCATGCTCAGGGACATGACTGCAGACTGTAAACCAACAAAACACAAAGACTTCTGGAGTGCTATAAGAATTGGAATATGTTAGCATACAGTAAGTTCATTGCTCTGAAGAACACCATGTATGGATTATGGCTAGGTGGGAAGGAAAAGTTCTTACCTTGGGAAATTGTCTTACTTCTTCATCTTTCAGGTTTGTCTCCCCTAACCTTAGAATTAGTTAAATTTGCCATAGAACACTGGAATTCCCCCTAGTGAGATTTGTCATTCTGTCATTGTTTGTCCAATGCTGGCTTTCCATACCACAGTGCAAGCTCCAGGAAGGCATTCACCAATGCTTACCTTGATCATGATAAATGCTTAATAAAAGTGTATTAACTGACTAGCTTATTGATTGATGCCTTCTGTGTTCCTGGCAGAAGAACCGTAGTCTAGAGAGGAATGAGGAGCCTCCTCCATTTCCCATTGTTCTTCCTGGGATCCAGGAAATGGCTTCCCACCCAATAAAGAGCTGAGGTTCTGCCTTAACATTTTTTTCAAATTTAAGTCATGAATTTTTACTCTGTAAGAGGCTCTTAGAGTTTCTCTAGAGATTCCTTTTACTTAGGAGGACACAAAGTTTGAACAAATTTAACCAAATCCCTCAGAGAGCAAGTGATACCTGAACCCAGGTATCAGATCCTCAGGCCAGACCCTCACCTTGAGTAGTGTCCAGAAGTAGTGTGGCCCAGGCATTAAGTCTACCTGCATTAGATCAGACTGGGTGTTAATACTAGCTCTACCACTTCTTAACTGCATGACATTGGGCAAGTCACTTCACCTCTTTGAGCTTGGTTTCTTCAATCTGTGAACAAGGCATGATAATAATACTTACTTTATAGGGTTACTCTGAGGACTGATGAGGGTGGGGGATCTTAACACATATAAAAGTATTTAGAAGTGTGCTTGGCATACAGAAAGTATTATGGAAACGTTAGCTGTTATTAACAAAGAGGGTTGCATGGTATTTTTTAGCCTGCTCAGAGCCACTAAATCCAGTGATTAGAGGGGATGGAATCTGAGACATTCCTGATTTCCACAGCAAGTGAGGGGTTCAATTAGGACTCAGGACACTGAGGTTCCTGGGGTGCTTTCAGGGCTTCAGTATGGCTGTCCCTCTCTCACTAATCAGGATTCTTGGCACTTCACTCCGAGTGAATGCCTTTTAGCCTATGATCCTCAGTTTCCTCATTTGAAGGGAAGAAGTAGTCATCTCTGTCCTGCTACCTACAAGGTCAACAGAGATGGGTGGGAAGGTGCTTTTAAACAGGAAAAATGAAAATTTCACAATTATTTTCCAAACAAGTGAGTTGGGGGCGGGGGTGGTGGGTGGAAATACCAAGTTTTGAGATGGAAATGCTCCTTCTGAAAGAAATTGCTGAGAATCTCCTTCTTAGGAAACGAGGTGACCTCGAGAGGCAAGTTAACAGTTCATTTCATTGGTTACATCTGTGCCCAGGGTGGGCGCTGCCAGCAGAAGTGGCAGAGTGCCCAGGCCGGCGACACCGACACTGGGCAGCCGGGAAGAGGCAGTGACATCTGTGTGGAGGCGGAAGCAGATGCATTTGTCAGGGTTTTGCTCTTTCTTTTCTAAATTCAGAACATTTGGGGAGAGAACAAGAGTGAGGAATACTGATTTCCCCTCCAGGAAAGGATGATGGATGGCAGGAGATGGTGGAAAACATGGCCATTTCCTCTCCCCCTCTCACCCCATCCATCCTATCTCCATCTCTTCCTCGAAGGCTGTCTACTTGTTGTCTCTCTCCCTCCTCCTCCACTACCTCCCTAGGCTACCGCACTCCCACTCTGCTTCACACTCTCTTTTTCCTCACTCCCTGACCACAAATGCTGCCTGGGTTCAAAATTATACCATGTGTCTCACAAGGAGTTATTTCCCCTACATGTAATGAAATCTCTGCAACAAAAGAAGTTCAGACCCCAGTCTGGGTCATTTGTGAGACCTGGCAGCTGGGTGGGTTTTCCTGGGAGGCCAAATGGTCACAGCTGTGCTGTGAGCAGCAACAGAGGCTGGATACGTGCAGTATTAAGCTCATCCCTACCTGTTCATAGAGACACATATGGCTGGGAGGAAGGAAATGTGAGGGTAAGGCTGTTAGCTAGGATAGTCCAACAGATAAGAGACAGTGTACAGAGAGAAAAGGTGGGGGATGGGAAGAAGGGTCCCTAGAAAAAGGGCAGGCCTGGATGTCAGCAGCCAGGACTCTGAATTCCGGCACTGATAGCCCCTACCTGACTCTGAAGAGCCACACTGCCAATCTATTAACCAGTTAAGAGAACACTAGGGTTGCTCAACCTTTGCACTACAGATATGGGAGGCTGCACAAGTCTTTGTTGTGGGCGTTGTCCTGTACATTGCAGCATCCCTAGATAGATGCCAGTAGTACCCCCACCTCAGTTCCCAGCTGTGACAACTAAAATGGTCTCCAGATATTGCCAAGGGTCTTCTGAAGGCAGGGGCAGCAGTGGGTGGTGGTGTGGGGGAGGTGTGTGCAAAGTCCCCACTAGGTTGAGAATCACAGAAAAAAATTCTGTTTGGAAATTACCCCCAGTGAGACAACGGGCCTTTAGCATTTTATCAATAGGTATTCAAATCCTGATTCTATAAAATATAATTCTGAGATTTCTAATAACCTTTATTCTGCAGGTAACAAGGAAAATGGAGAGAGATTTGGCATTGGGCAATACAGCCAGCTTATCATAAATGATGATGGGCCATCTTAATGCCCACTGGGCACCATGACATATGGTCAAATCCATATGGATTGGGTGCATAGGTTTATTTATTTTTGTTTTCTTTATACTGACAGATATTTTGGAACTAACTGAGAAACTCCACAATAAAACTCATGAAGACT
The DNA here is from genome assembly GCF_024610735.1 of Ursus americanus. Taxonomy (NCBI): domain Eukaryota; kingdom Metazoa; phylum Chordata; class Mammalia; order Carnivora; family Ursidae; genus Ursus; species Ursus americanus. The sequence continues at coordinate 62,762,980 of NC_142139.1, forward strand.
GGATGTTAGTTCAGGTAAACTGAGGCACAGAAAAGGAAAACCCTTAAGTAATCCTAGTTAGAACTAGCCTTGGGTTTCTGCCACAGATCTCAGCTCATGTACTGAGAGAGGGAGGAATACATAGAAGTTCTCAGAGCCCTGTCGCACAAGCCAAACAAATTCAGATACCTAGTTTCCTATAGTCAAGAAAATGGGAAAGGAAGAGAAAAGGAATCTGGTTTTCTGGGGGCATATGCACCATAAACTGCCTATCTCCAGACTTTCTTTATATCAAAGAATAAAACCCTTGTGTGTTTACCAACTGTTTTTTCAATGACTATATCTCTTTGACAATTCTGTTAATTAATCCAATCACAAAAGCTCAGTTCAGTCTTTGCTGCTGGTCCTCAAGATCTTGTTCAAAGTTACTATAAACCAACTAGATACAACAACCATTTACTAAATACTCCACCCAATAGTAGCAGAATACACAGTTTTCTCTCTAGTACAAGAAATATTCTTTAAGACAGATATATGAGATGCAGCTAAAGTAGTACGTATAGGGAAATTTATAGCTGTAAATATTATACGTATTAATAATGAAGAAAGGTCTCAAATCAATTGTCTAACTTTTTCCCTTAAGAAACTGGGAAAAGAGGAGCAAACTAAAAGAAAGCAAGAAGAGGTAAAGAAATATAAAGAGTAGAATGAAAATAAATGAAACAGAGAATAGAAAAAAAATAGAGAAAACCAATGAAAAGATCTTTGAAAAGATCAAAAAAATTGACAAGCAATATTGACCAAGCAAAAAGGAAGAAAACTCAAATTTTAAAAACAATAATGAAAGATGAGACATCACTATTATTCTTAGAGGAATAAAAAGAAAGATAAATTAATACCATAAACAACCACATTCCAAGAAATTAGAAAACTTAAATGAAATGTAGAAATTACCAGAAAGACACAAACAACCAAAACTTACTGAAGAAGCTACACATAATTTGAACATACCTATAACAAGTAAAAGATTGAGGAGTAATCTCAAAAATTCCCACAAAGAAAAAACCAGGCCCAGATGCTTCATTGGTGAGTGCCACCAAACTTTTTTTTAAAAATTCAGATCAATTATTCACAAACTCTCCCCAAAATTAGAACACTTGTAATTCATTCTATGAAGCCAGTGTTACCCGTAGGGCAAAACTAGACAAAGATACCACAAAAAAGAAAAAATCTGGAAAAAGCACAACATGGAGGTTAAATGGCATGCTACTAAAAAATGAATGGGTCAACCAAAAAATCAAAGAGGAAATAAAAAAATACATAGAGGCAAGTGAAAATGAAAACACAAAGGTCCAAAATCTTTGGGATGCAGCAAAAGCAGTTCTAAGAGGTAAGTTTAACAATATAGGTCTACCTCAAGAAGCAAGAGAAATATACTTAAATATACTTAAAAGAGCTAGAGAAGAATAAAAAACGAAACCCAAAACCAGCAGAAGGAAGGAAATAAGAAAGATTAGAGCAAAAATAAATGAAATAGAAACTAAAAAAACAATAGAACAGATCAATGAAATCAGGAGATGATTCTTTGAAAAGATCAACAAAATTTATAAAACTTTAGCCAGACTCATCAAAAAGAGAAAGACAGGGGACTCAAACAAAATTAGAAATGAAAGAAGAGAAATAACAGTGAATACCATAGTAACATAAAGAATTGTAAGAGAATATTATGAAAAATTATATGCTAACAAATTGGACAACCTAGAAGAAATGGAAAGATTTCTAGAAACATATAACCACCCAAAACTGAATCAGGAAGAAAGAAAAAATTAGAGCAGACTGATGATCAGAAATAGTATTGAATCTGTAATCAAAAAACTCCCAAAAAACAAAACTCCAGAGCCAAACAGCTTCATAGGCAAATTCTACCAACCATTTAAAGAAGTGTTAAATCTTATTCTCCTAAAAATATTTAAAAAAAAAAAAAAAAAAAAGAGGAAGGAAGTCTTACAAATTCATTCCATGAAGCCAATATTACCCTGATACCAAAACCAGATTAAAGACACTACAGAACAGGGGAACTACAGGCCAATATCTCTGATGAACGTAGATGCAAAAATCCCCAACAAAATATAAGCAAACAGAACCCAAGAATACATTTAAAACAAGCATTCACCATGATCAAGTGGGATTTATTTCCAGGATGCAAGGGTAATTCAGTATTTGCAAATCAGTTAATGTGACACATCACATCAATAAGAGAAAGGATAAAAACTATATAATGATTTCAATAGATGCAGAAAAAGCATTTGACAAAGTACAACATCCATTCGTGATAAAAATTCACAATAGAGTAGTTTTGGAGGGAACATTCTTCCACATAACAAAGACCATATTTGAAAAACCCACAGCTAACATCATACTCAATAGGGAAAAACTGAGAGCTTTTCCCCTAAGGTCAGGAACAACACAGGGATGTCCGCTTTCACCACTATTATTCAACATAGTACTGGAAGTCCTAGCCAAAGCAATCAGACAAGAAAAAGAAAAAAGAAAGCACACTGGTAAGGAAGAAGTAAAACATTCACTATTTGCAGATGACATGTTACTATGTACAGACTTCACCAAAAAACTATTAGAATTGATAAATGAACTCAGTAAAGTCACAGAATACAAAATCAATGTACAGAAATCCATGGCATTTCTATACACTGATAATGAAGCGGCAGAAAAAGAAATTAAGAAATTAATCCCATTACAATTGCACCAAAATAATAAAATACCTAAGAATAAACTTAACCAAGGAGGTGAAAGACCTGTCCTCTGATAACTATAAAACATTGATGAAAGAAATTGAAAAGGACACAAAGAAATGGAAAGACATTTCATGAATTAGACAAATAATGTTAAAACGTTCATCCTACCCAAAGCAATCTACAGATATAATGCAATCCCTATCAAAATACCAACAGCATTTTTCACAAAACTAGAACAAATAATCCTGAAATTTATATGGAACCACAAGAGAACTTGAATAGCCAAAGCAATCTTAAAAAAGAAAAACAAAGCTGGAGGTATCACAATTCCACATTTCAAGTTATACTACAAAGCTGTAGTAATCAAAACAGTATGGTATGGCACAAAAATAGACACATAGATCAATGAAACAGAATACAAAGCTCAGAAAAAAACCCCATGATTAATATGGTCAATTAGTCTTTAACAAATGAGGCAAGAATATGTAATGGGAAAAAAACTCTTCAACAAATGGTGTTGGAAAAACTGGACCGCTGTATGTGAAACAATGAAACTGGACCACTTTCTTACACCATACACAAAAATAAACTCAAAATGGAATAACGACCTAAATGTGAAACCTGAAACATGAAAATCCTAGAAGAGAACAGAGGCAGTAATTTCTCTGACATAGGCTATAACAACATTTTTTAAAATATGTCTCCTAAGGCAAGGGAAATAAAAGCAAAAATAAACTTTTGGGATTACATCAGAATAAAAAGCTTCTGCACAGCAAAGGAAATTATCAACAAAACTAAAAGACAACCTACTGAATGGGAGAAGATATTTACAAATGACATATCTAATAAAGGGTTAGTATCTAAATTATATAAAGTACTTAGAAAACTCAACACCAAAAAAAAAAAAAAATAGATAAACTGAATAAAATGGGCAGAAGACATAACAGACATTTCTCTAATGAAGACATTCAGAGGGCCAACAGACACATGACAAGATGTTCAACATCACAATCTATATATATTATATATAACATACAAATATGTTGTGCGTATATATATATATATATATATATATATATATATATATATATGATGGAATATTATTTAGCTATAAAAAGGAACAAAATCTTGCCATTTGCAACACTGTGGATGGATCTGAGAATATAATGCTAGGCAAAATAAGCCAGTCAGAGAAAAACAAATATCATATGATTTCACACATGTGAGGAATTTAAGGAACAAACAATCACACAAAGAAAAAATAAAAGACAAACCAAAATCAGATTCTCAACTATAGAGAACAAACTGATGGTTACCAGAGGTGAGGTGGATGGGGGGATGGGTGAAATAGTTGAAAGATCACAGAGTAATATGTAGAATTGTCGAATCACTGTATTGTACACCTGTAACTAATATAACACTGTATTAAACTGTACTAGAATTAACATTTTTATAAAGACATTGCAAGTAAAGTGAATTACAGGCCACAATTCTGTATGATTATAAACACAAAAATCTTCAACAATATACTAGAAAACAAGTCAAAGGACATACAAAAAGAATTATACACTATGACAAGTGGGATTTATCCCAGGAATGCATGGCCACTTTATCAATTAATGTAATGCGTTATAGTAATAGAATAAAAAACAAAAAAAAAACCCAGTTATTTAGTAGACACAGGAAAAGCATTTGACAAAATCCAACACCCTTTCTTGAGGAAAACACTCAATAAACTGGAAATAGAAGGGGACTTCCTCAGTCTGATAAAAGACCTTTACAAAACCCCACAGCTAACATCATATGTAATAGTAAAAGACAGGGTGTTTTTTCTCTAAGATCAAAACCAGAACATGGATGTTCATTCTTACCACAACATGCTCTGGCTATAGCTGGGGAAACTAAGGGAGAATAGGAAATAAAAGTCACCCGGATTGGAAAAGAAAAAATATAACTGTACCTATTTGTAGATGACATGATCTTGTATATAGAAAATTCTAGTAAGTCCATTTAAACACTATTAGAACAAATAAGCAAGCTTAGCAAGCTTACAAGAATAGGATCAGTATACAAAAATCAGTTGTCTCTCTATACCCTATAACGAACAATCTAAAAATAAGATTAAGAAAATAATCCCACTTAAAATAACACCAAAAATAAAATACTCAAGAATAAATTTAACAAAGAAGTTCAAGACTTGTGTGCTGAAAACTACAAACCACTGTTAAAAGAAATCAAAGAAAATCTGAAAAAATTGAGAGATATCCCATGTTCTTAGAGCAGAAGACTTAATATTGTAAAGCTGGCATTACTCTACCACAGCTTTGATACACTACCCCCCGCCAAAATCCCAGATGCCTTTTCTGCAGAAATTAACAAACTAATCCTAAAAATCATATGGTAATGTAAGGTACTTAGCCAAAAGAGTCTTGAAAAGGAAGAACAAAGTTGAAAGACACCTTCTGATTTCAAAACGTATTACAAAGCTATAGTAATCAGTACAGTATAATACTGGCATAAGGATTAATAGGAATAAAACTGAGAGCCTTAGAGGGACACTCGGGTGGCTCAGTTGGTTATGCAATCAACTCTTGATTTTGGCTCAGGTCATGATCTCAGGGTTCTGGGATTGAGCCCCACATTGGGCTCCATGCTCAGCAGGGAGTCTGCTTGAGGATTCTCTCTCCCTCTACCCCTCCCTGGGCTTATGTGCATGCATGCACACATGCTCTCTCTCTCCCTCTAAGAAATAAATCTTTAAAACTGAGAGTCTAGAAATAAACCCTTACATTTGTGTTCAATTGATTTTTGACAAGTGTGCCAATTTCAGACCAGATTATATATCTATCTACATGTAGGAGCTAAACTAACTAAACACCTAAAAGGAAAATGAGAGTAAATCTTTTTGAATTGGGGTTAGGCAATGATTTCTTAGATATAACACACGGTTTCTTAGACACAAAAGTGACTGAAGAAAAAAACAGATAAATTGAACATCATTAAAATGAAAAAGCTTTGTGTTGAAAGTGATGCCATCAAGAAAGTGAAAAGACAGCTTACAGAATGTGATGAGGGCATGGAAGGCAAGCTGAGGACAAAGCAGAAACTGACAACCTGCACCCACCCCCCATGGGATGTACGTGACATTCCTCAGGCACCCCTGGCTGCCAAAAGCTAAGGAAAAGAAAAACAAATGGTTAACTGACAGAGATCACAGTCCTGCAAGACCCATAATTTTCCCTCAGTTTACATATGTCCTAGTGATTTACAAGGAAGAAGCTTTCTTATCAATAGCCTAACTTCCAGAGATCCATAATTCAGATTCCTGGAGCCCTAACGTTACCACCCCTCCATAAAATTGAGGGAAACTGAGGCAGAAGGAAATGTAAATAAAATGGAATTTCTTTTAAACCTGAAGCCCATTGACAAGGACTTGTGATCCTTCCTCCGGGAGACTCCCAACTGTCTTCATGTTAGTGCCTCATTAGAGAGAGGGACAGCCTTGGCTTGACAATAGCAAGGGCCTCCAATATCCTGTGAGTCTTCTTTAACATATGAAAGTGCTTTCTCAGCCTCCCCTTTTTCCTCACCTCCCCCAACCCCATGGTATATAATCAGTCGCCCCTCACAACCCTGAGCAGCAGTTCTTTCTGCCCATGGGTCCTGACCCCATGCTTTAATAAACCACCAATTGTGCACCAAAGACGCCTCAAGAATTCTTTCTTGGTCATCGGCTCCGGACTCCACCCCACTGAACCTCACCTATATCCCACAACCTCATCAGAATGGTAGAAAATATTTTCAAATCAAGCATCTTATAAGAGACTGATAGAATATATAAAGAATGCTTACATCTCAGTAATAGAAAAATACATAGCCCAACTTAAACATGAGCAAAGGATCTGAAAAGGCATTTCTCCAAAGAAGATATCTAAATAGGCAATGAACACATGGAAAAATGCTCAACATTATTTAGTCACCAGGGAAATGAAAATCAAAACCACAGTGAGAAATCACTTACACACACTAGGATGTAAGATCAAAAAGAGCAATAACTGTGTTGATGAGGATGTAGAATTAGAACTCTAATACATTGCTGGTAACAATGTAAAATGGTTCACTCACTTCGTAAAACAGTTTGGAAGTTCCTCAAAAAATTAAACATAGACTTGCTATATGACTCAGCAATTCCTCTCTTGGGTATATACCCAAAAGAAATGAAATCATATTCATACACAAATTTGCCTATGAATGTTCATAGTAGTATTATTTGCAATAGCCAAAATGTAGAAACAACCCAAATATTCATCAACTGATGAATGGATAAACAAAACGTGGTATATCATACAATGGAATATTATTCCACAATGAAGAGGAATAAAGCTCTGAAACACGCTATAGCATCATTAAGCCTTGAAAATATTATGCTGATGAAAAATGCCAGTCCCAAAACAACACGTATTGTATGATTCCATTTAAATGAAATGCCAGAATAGGAAAACCTATAGAGACAGAAAGATCCCATGTAGTCATTGCCTAGGGCTGAAAAGGAAGGTGGCTGGGAGAAATGGGGTGTGACTGCGATTGGGCATGTGGGTTTTTTAGGTGACAAAAATGTTCTAAGATTGGATTGTGGTGATGGTTGCGCAACTGTGTGATTATACTAAAAATCATTGACTTGTACACTTTAAAAAGGTGAACTGTATGGTATGTAAATGTATCTTAATAAAGACACTTAAAAAAATCCCTCTGGTACATAGCAAATGAGAGGCAAGAAAGGGGAAAAAACAATCCCCCCGCCCAAAACCGGAGTGATCCAGGCAAGAAATAATGGCTTAACTTAGGTTGGTGGTGGAGGTGGAGAGAAAAGGAAGAATTTATTTTGGAAGAAATACCTAAAAAATGTAAAGATGGGTTTCACATGGGGGATGAGACATTCAAGAATGTTTTCCAAGTTTCTGGCTTGAGCAGCTGGGTGAATGATAGTGGTGCCATTTACTTATCTTGAGGAGACTGGAGGAAGAAACACATTTGGTGGGAGAGTAATCAAGGGTTCTATTTTAGTGTGGAATTTGAGATACTAGTTAGGCACTTTAGTTTATACACCTGGCCTTCTGAGCTTTGCTGAAAAAACTCCCATAGACTCCTTGGAATGGAACCACCCTACACAGTTTCCTACTTCCACTGAATGGTCAATGGTGTCTAGAATTTCTGCCCTCATTTGCCAGTCAGTTTTCTATTTCAATCTCTCCAGTAACTTTTTTCAAAACTTCGCATTCTCCTAAAACTTCCTATCCCACTCCCTTTCCCTTCAGTCTTAAAGCTGAATCTTGACTCTCATTTCACCAAAGATGAGAAGCCAGTAGATGAGAATTCTGTCAAACTTCTGGACACACTAGCTACCAATTTCTCTCCCCAGGTGCTCTTGAATCCTATTTCTCTCCCCAGGTGCTCTTGAATCCTACCTCTACACCCAGCAGTGTGCTGGGGCCAGCTCTTACTGGCCTTTGAAAGTCATTTGTAAAATACCCAGGAATTTTGAGAGCTGGTTGTTTCATCAAGGATTGCTTGAAAATTAGCCAAGGTGGTAATACTTACATAACAGAAATCAGCATATGCTACAAATTATGCTTTTGCTTTTGTTTAGAGGAACCATTTATTAGAATGCCACCTGCATTCTTGTTCCATCCATTATCCCCATTCTGATACTGATGAGGGAACATAAGGCAAGCTGAGGACAAAGCAGAAACTGACACCCCGCAACCTCCCCCCCTCCATGGGATGTATATGACATTTCTCAGGCACTCCTGGCTGCCCTAAAGGAAAAAGATAGTTAACCTATAGAGACCACAATCCTGTAAGACTTGAGTCTCCCTCAGTTTACAAATGTCTTAGCAATATACAAGAACAAAGCATTTCCAGCAGTAACCTAGCTTCCAGAAGGAAATGTAGATACAATTAAATGTCCTTCTAATCTGCAGCCTCCAGGAAGTTCCCACTATCTTCATGTTAATGCCTTACTAGAGGGGTAAACAACCTTAACTGGTCAATGGCAAGGCCTCTGGCATCCTATGAGTCTTCTTTAACACATGAAAGTATTTTCTCAACCTCCCTTTTTCCTTACCTCCCCCAACCCCATAGTATATAATCAGCCACCTCTCACAATCCCCGGCAACAGCTCTTTTAACCCACGGGTCCTGTCCCCTTGCTTTCATAAACTACCATTTTGCACCAAAGACATCTCAAGAATTCTTTCTTGGTCGTCAGCTCTGGACTCCACCCCACTGAACCTCACCTATATTCCAAAACCCCATCAATACCTTCAGCCTCTTTCCTACTGACACATTCGCATGAGCATTTAAACATATTCTCCAAAGGGGAAAATGCTCTTCAGTCTAAAATCTGTCTCTGTCATTACCCTGTTTCTTTCCTACCTTTTCCAATCAGGGTTCCTGAGTTGCCCACCAATACTGTCTCCAGTTGCTCAACTTCTAGTCACTCCTCAATCTACCACAATCTAGCTCTCTTCCCAAGGTTATGAGTGACCTCCTAATTAAGTCCAAGGGACATTTTCCAGTTCTTATCTTCTGTGACCTCTCAGCCACATTGGAAGGAGATGATGACACCCTCCACCTAGGTGCCAGAACAGCACATTTTCCTGGCTCTCCTCCCAACTCTCTGGAGGCCACTTCTCAGTCCCTTTACTAAGTTTGCTTCTGCTGCTGGTCCTTCTGATGAGGTTGGGGAATATACGTGAGCTCAGTGGGGTGGGATCCGGAGCCGATGACCGAGAAAGAATTCTTGAGATGTCTTTGGTGCAAAATGGTGGTTTATTAAAGCACGGGGACAGGAACCGTGGGCAGAAAGAGCTGCTGCCCTGGGATTGTGAGGAATGGCCCATTATATACCCTCTAGTTGGGAGGGGGTTAGGGATAGCGTAAGTCTCTAAGGAATTCTGGAAGCAAGGTTTCCAGGACCTTGAGGGGGCTAGCTGTTGTTGGGAAAAGGTCATTTATCACTGTCTAATAAAACTTGAGTCATGAGACCCTTCAGATGTATATCGGTGGGCCATATGCTTGGGGGATGATTGCCAATACGTATCTTGAGGGGGTTAGAGATAAAGGAAGTTTCCAAAGGAAGTTTTATACATTGAAGTAGACTTACAGGATCTTGGTGGAGGGGAGGGGGTCAGCCTAGGACTGCCTTTTGCCCTTAGCAAAGTATTAACATCAAGGCAGCTCAGTTCCTAGAGGAATGTCACCATGCCTGTTTCAAGGACTTGTCAATGGGCTGTAGGTTGTAAGGATTGTTTCTTTGTCCTTTAGGGCAGCCAGGAGTGCCTGAGGAATGTCACATACATCCCGTGGGGGGGGGGGTTGCAGGGTGTCAGCTTCTGCTTTGTCCTCAGCTTGCCTTCCATTCCCTCATCACTTCAAATGTTATTTTTTCTGTAGATCTCTGTCTTTGCTCTTATTTCTTTTCATTTATACTATCCCTTGGCAATATTTTTCACTCTGTTAGAATCTGTAAGCCAGTCTTCCCTTTACTGTGGGGATACCCTGGGAAGGAAGAATGTTCATGTCAAATCCCCTTGTAAACAGAGTAATGCCAGACCTCTTGGAAAATATACTGATGTTTTCTAGTTGGATATTTTCTACTAAATGCATTTGGTAGGATGTACCTGGTCTAGCTAGTATTACTTACAGCAAATAAACCTAGAATCTATAGGCATGATGCACTGGAAAATATCATGTCAATCATGTACCTAGCTGAATAGAAAATGGGAGAGATTTCTTAATGAAATAATTCTTTTGTTGTAAGTGATGTTCCCACAGCCATTATTTAGAGAACTCATATGTTAAATCCAAGCCAGTGCTTATCTCATGGCAACCAGAAAAGATCTGGCAAGCAGCCTCAGATTGCCATGCTTTGCCTGTGCCCTTCAATTACTTGTATCCTTGAAATTATTAGTAAAACTTGTAACATGTTACTGGGTGAAAAATCTGATTCATGAATCTGATTTGACAATCTGCCCTTTGTCATGGTTTCAATTAACATTTTATGTGAGTGACTACAAAATTTATTTTCTCCTGTTTAGTCCTCTCACCTGAACTCCAAACCATATATCCAAATGCCTATTAAACATCTCTACTGGAGGTCCCACTGAGAGCTTAAATCCAACATATCAAAATATGAACTCGACATTTCATCTCCTCCCTTCCCTTTCCCCTTCCTTCCTTCCCACTCACCTTCAATCAGTGGAAGGGGAACTTCAATTACCATGATGCTCAACAGAGCCAGCAAAGGGCCTGGGGCTGAAGATGCCACTGCTCAGATTTAAAGTGCTAGAGGCTCCTACATCTTGCCAGAAGGGTTTGTCACTATTTCCAGACTCAAATGGCCCCTGAGTCTTTTTATCTTATCTGCCCCTATAGTTCAGTGTCATGGGAAAATACTTTTTAAGTTTAAATGTGCAGTTTGGAAGTTTTTGGAGTTTTGGAGTTTAAAATGTGCAGATTGAAAGAATTAACATTATTAAAATTTCATTCTACTCAAAGTGATCTATAGGCTTGATGCAATCTAATCAAGATTCCAATGGCATTTTTCACAGTAATAGGAAAATCAACCACAAAATTCACATGGAACCAGGAAAAAAAAAAACCCCAGAAAATAGCTAAAGCAAGCTTGAACAGGAACACAGCTGAAGGCATCACAATTTCTGACTTCAAGTTATATTACAAAGCTACGATAATAAAAACAGTATGGTGTTAACATAAAAACAGAACCAGAGACCATAGAACAGAATAGAGAGCCGAGAAACAAACCCATGCAAATACGGTCAACAAATTTTTGACAAAGGTGGCAAAAATATATAATGGGGAAAGGATAGTCTTTTCAATAAACGGTGTTGGGAATACTGGCTATCCACATAAAAAAGAATAAAATTAGACCCGTATCTTACATACAAAAACCAACTCAAAATGGATTAAAGACCTAATTATAAGACTAATATTATAAAACTTCTAGAACATTTAAAGGGAAAGCAAAAATGGGCAAGTAGGATGACATCAAACTAAAAACTTCTGCAAAGCAAAGGAAACAATCAACAAAATGAAAAGGCAATCTACAGAATGGAAGAGAATATTTCCAAAGCATATATGCAATAATAGTATATAAGCTAATATCCAAAATAAATAAGGAACTCATACAACTAAATAGCAAGAAACCAAAATAAACAAACAAACAAATAAATAAATAAATAAATAAATAAAACAATTAAAAAATGGGTGAAAGAACTGAATATACATCTTTCTAAGGAAGACCTACAAATGGCCCACAGATTTATGAAAGGATGCTTAACTAGTCATCGAATCATCAGGGAAGTGCAAATCAAAACCACAATGAGATATCACCTCACACTTGTTAGGAGGGCTATTATCAAAAAGTCTAAAGATAACAAGTGTTGGCAAGAATGTTGAGAAAAGGAAGCCCTTGTGAATTATTGGTAGGAATGTTAATTGGTACAATCACTGTGGAAAATAGTATGGAGGCTCCTTAAAAAATTAAAAATTACCAAGCAATCCAATTCTGAGTATGTATCCAAAGGAAATTAAAAAAACTATTTCAAAGAGATATTTTCATTCCCATGTTCATTGTAACATTTTTCACAATAGCCAAGATATGGAAACAACCTAAGTACCTATTGACAGATAAATGAATTAAGAAAATGTGGTATATGCAGTGAAATATCATTCAAACTTTAAAAGGAAGGATATCTTGCTTTTTGCAACAACAGAGATGAACTTGGAGGACATTATGCCAAGTGAAATAAGCCAGACATAGGCAAATATCACATGATCTAATTTACATTGAAATCTGAAAAAAAAATTAAGTCAACCGCTTAGAAACAGAGAGTAGAGGGGCGCCTGGGTGGCACAGCGGTTAAGCGTCTGCCTTCGGCTCAGGGCGTGATCCCGGTGTTCTGGGATCGAGCCCCACATCAGGCTCCTCTGCTATGAGCCTGCTTCTTCCTCTCCCACTCCCCCTGCTTGTGTTCCCTCTCTCGCTGGCTGTCTCTGTCTCTGTCGAATAAATAAATAAAATCTTAAAAAAAAAAAAAGAAACAGAGAGTAGAATGGTGAATACCAGAGGCTGGGGGATGGGGGAAAGGAGAGATATTGATCAAAGAACACAAATTTTTGGTTATAAGATGAATAAGTTGTGAGACCTAATATACAGCATGGGAACTACGGTTAATAATTATATATTGTACCCTTGAAATTTGCCAAGAGTAGATCTCAAGTATTCTCACCACACACACACACACACACACACACACACACACACACACACAGGTAACTATGGAAAGTGATGGCTATGTTAATTAGTTTTATCTTGGTGATCATTTCACAATGAGCACTATATCAAAATACCACATTGTACACCTTTAATATATAGAACTTTGTGTCAAAAATAAATAAATAACAATGTTTTAAAAATAAAGTGTGCAAGAGTGATGCTGGTCCCCTTTTTATCAGTCAGAACTCTTCTAGTTGCAAAACACAGAAATCAAACTTTAATAAAAATAATTTTGTGGGTTCATAATTAAAAATCTGAGCTTCCTTTTAGCATCTTGCAGGGCCAGAAAGTAAGGAAGTGCTTAAAACAGACAAACAGGCACACACACACACACACACTGATAAAGATATGTCAAAGGGGAGCAGAGACCCAATGATCAGACCCAATGATCACAGCTGGAAAATTTGAAAAATAAAATAAAGTAAATAGTTTTGGATTAAACTCAAAGTAAAAAGTGAATCCATATTGAAATGTGTAAATGACTAAATAAAGTAATAAATGGGGTACAAAAGACAAATTTCCTGTGCAGAAAGATTCCAAATAAATATACTCTTCATTAAAGGAGGTGGAATATAATGCCTCACTCCTTCAGGGTGGGCTGTGCGTTGTGACTTCCTTCCAAATAGTACAGTATGGAAAGGAGGGGAAAAAGAGTAACTTTATAATAGAGAGACCTGACACACATTGCCTCAGGCTGGTGATCAAAGTCGAGATTAACAGTTAAAAATCAGGGGCGCCTGGGTGGCACAGCGGTTAAGCGTCTGTCTTCGGCTCAGGGCGTGATCCTGGCGTTATAGGATCGAGCCCCACATCAGGCTCCTCCGCTATGAGTCTGCTTCTTCCTCTCCCACTCCCCCTGCTTGTGTTCCCTCTCTCACTGGCTGTCTCTATCGCTGTCGAATAAATAAATAAAATCTTAAAAAAAAAATAAAAAATAAATTAAAAAAAACAGTTAAAAATCATGTGGATAGTATGAACTCTTATTATGATGTGATAAAAATACACTTAACCTCTGTAATCTTCCTCCCCCAAATCCATAGTTCCAGTCTAATCATAAGAAAAGGATAAGACAAATTCCAATAGAGTGGCAATCAACAATATAGTTAACTGGCACTTCTAAAAACTATCAAGTTCATAAAAAACCAAGGAGAGTCTGAGAACCTTGTCACAGCCAACATGCACAGTATTACTAAAACAGCGCACACTTTAAATACAAAATATTAACATAACACGACATCAGAGGTTCCCAAACTTCCTGAGTTCATGGGATCTTGGTGTCTTAGTAATTTTTTTTCACATACTCCTAGGCCAAAAGAAATACCTAAAGACTGCATTTATTAAGTAGTTAGGTCCAAATAACTTAATAGCAGTAGCCCACTCAATGTCTGACAGTTGTTGCTGCTTCCCTCTGTGTCAGACAGATGTCTCTGTACTTCCATTGAGTCCCTACAAGTTTGTAGTAGTGCCCTGGGGCATCTCAGTGCAGTTTAGGAATTACAGCTCTAGGTATTAAATTTCTGATGGGACATACATGACAATCATGTGGCATAACTAATCTTAAGTCAATAGACTCGATAACATTTAAACCTATAGTTTCCATATCATGATAAAAAATTGCATTGGTTAAATGTTAAATGGCAACACTGCTTCCACCTCATTATCTTAGCAGCCCCCTTCACTATGCTGATGATATTCCTATTACTTAAGGTCTTCCAGAGAAACAGAAACAAAAGGAAGTGCATATATAGAGAGTGAGAAAGAAAGATTTATTGTAAGGAAATGGTTCCTCCGACTATGGAAACTGGCAAGTCCAAATCTACAGTGGGGGTTGGCAGGTTTAAGGCTCGGGGCAGCTGCTGGTGCAGATGAAGTCCAAAGGCAGTGTGCTGGTGAATCTCCTTTGATCAGAGAGGCCAGTGTTTTTGTTCTATTCAGGCCTTCAACTGATTGGATGAGGCTCACCCACATTATGGAGGGAAATCCATTTACTCAAAGTTTGTTGATTTAAATGTTAATTTAGTCCAAATACCCTCGAAATTGGCACATTAAATTAATCATCACAAGCCCACCCTTTGTCACCCACACACATCTCCTTAAATCATACTTAATGTCCGAATAAAGGCAACAAGGTCATACTCCTACCTAACAGGATACAACTATTCTATACACAATGAAAAATCCACTAACCCTTTCTCCAGAAGAGGATGGAATGTCTTTGTAATGTTTAGTTTTCTCTTGATATCTTGTAACTTAAGTACTATTTCATATAAAGTTCCATATAAAGTTAAAACAATACTTAAATACTATGATATAAAGTCAACACATCTTATATTACATAATAAGGAGATGAGGGAAGAAAACAAAGATATTTACTCAATATACACAAACATTCATAACAAAATAAAGGAAAATATGACAATTACAATTTTTATTTCTGTGACTGGTCACATGATCATAACTGGTATTTATAACTGACTTCTTTCACTACCCATTCTTTATTTCCTTTTCCCTTAGCAAGCACTTTAGCTGGCGATGGTTCTTTACACAGTGGGGTGAACTAAATCTTCATTCCTGAAAGATTTGGGCCATTAGCAGCCTTGTCTGGATTGGGTTGTTGTAATTTTCCATTCACCTTAATTTCAGGGATTGCTGGGGTTCCAGATATGCTCCTCCTGACCTCCATTATGGAGTAGTAACCCAATTTCCCCTTGGTAATTAGGATTCATTACCTCAGCCAGCACAGTAAGTCCCTTATTTGCCTGTAGAGGCATGAGGAGTCCAAAACGGCCAGGTAGCAGTCTTATCTTCCAGTTCAATGAAATCATTGTTATGTCTCCTGGTGGAAACATTCCTCCAGTTAGAACTAAAATCTCTAAGTTGTGGGGACAGGAAGCAAAAATTTTACTAGCAGCTGAGTAGAGCCACTCCTATTTGTAGCCCTAGATTCCTAGACCTGTGAATCCTGGCTTTGGAAGAAACAGCATCATCTATTGATTGATTCAGAGCATATATAACCTCCTACAAACCTTTTTCTTAGTCCTACAAAGCATTTCTATCTGCCTGGCACTGAAATTAAATCCTCAAAATGCTATCCCACTGCTTTATAAAGCCAGATGCTTTAGGGTGGTAGGGAACAAGAGAAGACCAGTGAATTCCATAAGCATGAACCCACTGATGCACTTCATTTGCTGTTTAGTTAGTTCCTCGATTAGAAACAATGTTTTGTGGAATATTGTGGATAATACATTCTGTAAGTACATGAATGATATTTTTGGCAGAGGCACTGCATACAGGAAAAGCAAATCTGTATCCAGAATAAGTGTCTATCCCAGTAAGAATAAAACTCAGCCCCTTCCATGATGGAAGTGGTCCAATGTAATCAACCTGACACAAGTAGCTGGCTTATCACCCTGGGGAATGGTGCCATACTGGGAACTTATTATTGGTCTCTGCTGTTGGCAGTTTGGGCACTCAGCAGTGGCCATAGCCAGGTTGGCCTTGGTGACTAGGAGTCCATGTTGCTGACCCCATGCATAATCTCTATCCCTGCCACCATAGCTGCTTTGTTCAGGAAGAGATTGGGAGATGACAAGTGTGGCTGGGAAAAGAAGCTGACTGGTATTCATAGAAAAAGTCATCCTATCTACTGGATTATTAAAATATTCCTCTGCTGAGATCTCCTTTTGGTGGGCATTGACACACAACACAAGTATCTTCACCTTTTCACTCATTCAGAGAAGTTTATCCACATATCTCTCCTCCAGACTTCCTTGCCACCAATTTTCCAATCATGTTCCTTCCAAGGCCCTGACCCTCCAGCCAAATCATTGCCCACAGCCATGAATCAAAATATAATTGTACATGAGGCCATTTCTCCTTCTAAGCAAAATGAACAACCAGGTGCACTGCTTAAAATTCTGGGAGAATTTCTCTTCATCACCGTCTTGCAAGGATATCCCAAGAAGGAGCTATAGTGCTACAGCTGTGTACTTTCAGGTAGCGCCTGCATATGATGCAGAACCACCTATAAACTGGGGCTGAGTTTCCTCTTCCTTATCAACTGATCATAAAGAACTCCTCACAAGTCCATAGGTGCAAACTGGGAGAGAGAAGAGGTTGGGGTGAACTATGGGCATTGGGACACTTCATGTAACAGAGCCTGTTTGAGCCCAGTCTCATATATACTAATGTCCATAGGATGATGGAGTGCTGCAGTATGTACATGTCCAATTTTATGGCTTGGTATATTAGATAACACTCTGTTAATGATGGGCAGCTGAGGTCATATGGTAACTTGGTGGCCCATGGTTAAATATTCAGTATCTGTAAGTTCCAGTATCAGGCCAAAAGCTGCTTCTCAAAAGGAGAGCAGTTCTCTGCCAAGGATGGCAGTACTTTGCTCCAAAACCCTAAGCGCCTATGCTATAATTTAAGGACCTGCCACAGTCTCCCAATAGCATCCCGATCTGCCACTGATACTTCAAGCACCATTGGACCTGCTGGATCATATGGCCCAAGTGGCAGAGCAGCTTGAATGGCAGTCTGGACCTATTGCATAGCCTTCTGTTCTGACTTCATGTAGCAGATTTTTGGGTCACTTAGTAAATGGGCCAAAGTAGCACACTCAAATGAGGAATATGTTGCCTCCAAAATCCAATGAGGCCCACTAGGTTACACCTCTTTTTTGGTTGTAGGAGGGGACAGATGTAACAATTTATGCTTTACCTTAGAAGGGATATCTCAACATGCCTGACCCACTGAATCCCTAGAAATTTCACCAAGGTAGGAGATCTCTGAAATTGGTTAGATTTTTTTTCTCATCTCCTAGAATGCAAATGTTTTACCAATTAAGTTTTGAGTAATTTGATTCCTCTTGCTCACTATGTGCAGTCAGCACAATGTCATCAGTGTAATGGATTAGTGTGATATCTTGTGGAGGGGAAAGGGATCTTATGATCAAGATCCCCATGAATTAAATTATGACATAGGCCTGGAGAGTTGATATACCCCTGAGGTAGGGCAATAAAAGTGTAATGCTGGCCTTGTCACTTAGAGAGAAAACTGCTTCTGGTGGAACTTATGAATAGGGATGGAGAAAAAGGCCATTTCCAGATCAATAGCTGCATAGCAGATACCGGGCAATGTGTTGATTTGTTCAAGCAATTAAGGCACATCTGGTAGAGTCACTACAATTGGAGTCACCATCTTGTTAAGCTTACAATAATCCTCAGTCATTCTCAAAGATCTATCAGGGTTCTGTCCAGGCCAGATAGAAGAGTTGAATGGGAATATAGTGGGAATCACCACTCCTGAATCCTTTAAGTCTTTGATGGGGACACTAATCTCTGCAGTCCTCCAGGAATGCAGGATTGTACTCAGTTTACTATTTTCCCAGGTACAGGCAGTGCCTCTTGGCTTTTTCCACCATAATATCCCTTACTCCATAGATCAAGGAACCAATGTGAGATTCTGACAGCTTCTCAGTATATCTATTCCAGTTATGCATTCCAAAACTGGGGAAACCACCACAGGGTAGATTCAGGGACCCACTGAACTTCCTGTGAGATGGACCTCAGTTAAAACCCCAGTGATCACTACTCTAACTGGAGGACCACAGTGATGTTTGGGTCTCCTGGAATCAGTGTCCATTGAAAGTTAGTGTCTGGTAGTCCCCAAAAGTGCTAATCATGTCCCAGTACACAGTTATCCTGGTAAAAAGCTGTAGGTCCTTTAGGGAAGCCTGGGAAAATTAACAGTATAAATATTTGGTGTATACTGGGGTCCTTCCTCAAGGGTACCCACCTTCCCCTTCATTTAAGGGGGTCTGGGTTTGTAAACTGGCTCAAGTCTGAGAACTGATTGAGGAGCCATGACTGTTTTTATAAATCTAGACTTTTGTTCACTTGACCTAGAACTTCTTGTCCATAACAAGAAAGAATTTAGTAGGCTTCCTATCCATTTCACTTCTAGGCACACTATGACCAACTAGCTAACACCATGGAACTTTGCATATCAGCTTATTCCCATCACTGCATTGACTCTGCTATCTATCATGGTATCCATGCTCTCCTTGCCTTAGGCAGTTGAGTGCCACCATTAGGAATCTGCAACCCCAGGACCCAATTACTCTCATTGTAGTTAAGTTTCCCAGTTCAGTGACTGCAGTTCTCCCTACAAGGTCTGGCCTACAAAGAATGATCACAGAACTCTTCAAGGATTCCCAGACTCTCCTCACAGATTTATTTCTTACAATGGTGGTGAAAGGCATGTCTTCGGGACCTTCCCAGAGTGGGTGAATGGGTCTCAGATGACAAACCCACTCCAACATCCCACCCTCCCTGTCTTTGAATCCCTTTCTTTACATGAAATCAAGGCAGATCCAGCATTTCTCTCTCACTCACTGTAGGTCACCTTTTGGCCCATGTTTCAGTCAACCAATCAACCAAACTGTTAGACCCTTTCTTTCTTTTTTTTTTTTTAAAGATTTTATTTATTTATTTATTTGACAGAGATAGAGACGGCCAGCGAGGGACGGAACACAAGCAGGGGGAGTGGGAGAGGAAGAAGCAGGCTCATAGTGGAGGAGCCTGATGTGGGGCTCGATCCCACAACGCCGGGATCACGCCCTGAGCCGAAGGCAGACACTTAACCGCTGTGCCACCCAGGCGCCCCAGACCCTTTCTAATCCCCAAAAAGCAACATTAAATAGAAAATCTCCACTTAGTTAGCCCATATCAATAAATTCTGCCTGATCCAACATTATGTTTCTTCCATCATTATTCCGCACCTTTAGTATCCATTACCATAAATACTCCCCAGATTTCTATCTGTATGAATTAGAAAACTCAAGTAGTTCTTTTGGAGTATAGCATACCACCTCATGGGTCATACTTTGTATCTCACCTTTAAGGTCCTGGTGAAAACTGTGTCAAGTTATAGGTCTAGAAATAAAGAGGGGTGGTGGGGGTGGTCCTCAGGAGCATCAGCATTGTCTTGCTTGGCAGTGGGGGAGCCCACTACCCTCTCCTCAGGCAATACAGCCTTCAGACAGAGGTTGAGAGGTCATTTTTACTGGGGGTGGAGAAACTGCTTCCACTGTCAAAGATGACTCATTAGAATTTAGGGGTCTAGTGTTCCCAGCTCCATCAGGTCTTCCTACATATCCTCATTCCAACTTTCAGGACCCATTCCTTCCCAATCAATGCCTTTAACAGTAGACACCCCATGAGGTTAGGAGTTCAACACACATAGTATTTCAGCCAGTTACAGGATGAGATTGTAAGTTTGATTTTTAGCAATCTCAGCCTTGTAGTTGTAGGAGAAAGTCTCCTTCAGGAAAAATGAAGATTTCAAGTCATTTCTGGGGCACTTGAGCTAGGAATTTGAGCCATGAGCTCATTTTTTTTCTTTCCCCACTTTGTCTAACAACATTAGGAGCAACCAGGCAATCTCATTATACTTACTAGTTTGACAAAAATGTTTGAACACATCATATACCTGGTCATCCAGATCTTAGTTTCTTATAAGTTTTGGACAGGAATAAACAATGGTGATATTTTGCTTATCTCTATTGCCCCATCACACCATGGACTATCATTCTGCTCTTTACTACTGAAAATAGAGTCATTAGTGTCTTTAAATCTAAGCAGATTAGAGAGCCAATTCCAGAAACCCCAGAATGAATTCAGAAAATTCATTCTTAAGATTTTGTTGTTCTAGAAGCACTCTCAGGGCACCTCGTGTTTAGTTGGTTAAGCATCTGCCTTCGGCCCAGGTCATGATCCCAGAGTCCTGGGAGCGAGTCCCGCATCAGCCTCCCTGCTCAGCAGGAGCCTGCTTCTCCCTTTGCTCCTACCCCCTGCTCATGCTGTCTCTCTCTCTTTCATGCTCTCTCTCTCTCAAATAAATAAAATCTTAAAAAAAAACAACTAGAAGCACTCTCAGTACCAAAATGTGTGCTAGTCAGCATTCCCCAGAGAAAAGTGTGTGTGTGTGTATGTGTGTGTGCGCACACGCACGTGTGCATGTGTGTATGTGTTATAAGAAATTGCCTCACGTGATCATGGAGACTGGTAAATCCTAATCTGCTGTGTGGTCTATCAGGCTCAAGACACAGAAAAGCTGATGGTGATAAACTCTGAAGGCCGCCCAGAAAAGGTGATAGTGCAGATGAAATCCAAAGGCAGTGTATTTGAGAAATTCCCTCTTTTTTCTGGAGGCTAGTCTCTTTGTTCTATTCAGACCTTCAACTAATTGGATGAAGCCCACCACCTTATGGAGAACAATCTGCTTACTCAAAGTTCACTTATTCAAATACTAATATCATCCAAAAACCATCATACTCTCCAAGTTGAGATATAAAATTAACTATTGTAGTCTCCCAGGTATCTTTCACATGATATTTTGTTTTTCCCATATGTTAGAATTAATAACGTGACCATACTTATCCTTCCTTTGAAGACAACTCATTTTTACCCCTTTCTGGAGCAATGTTAATTTTTTCTCAGGACCCCCTATTTAAAAATCATATTTTCGTTCTCTACCTTAGAACTCTTCTCTTTGCGGGCAGGAGGGTCTGCTCTCTTTCACCCTTGCTTTCAGCTTGTTACCAATTTTTACTTCTAGTATATTCTTTAGTCAAATTGATGATGCTCATCTCCAACTAGTCCTTCATTTGCTCTCTTTTCCACACTTGGAAAAACCTCACTTCTCCCTTCAGCAGATTCTCTTCCATGTTTCAGTCTCTCTGAGGAGACTTCTGGGTCCTGCCAGCTCATGAAGATGGCCCCCTCTGTACTCTGCAGGATCCCTGGGTACCACACCCTCTAGCATTCAATTGGAAGGGTCAGGTGTGGGACATACACTGTTTGCCAAGAAGCTTCCTGAAGATGAGATCCTACCTTCTGCTAAATCCTCCAGCATCTGACACTGCGAGCTGTCAATATAAGACTGAATTGCCATGTGCCTCTTCTCTGGCTTCAGTCTCCATTGGTTTTCCTGGGCCACACTAAAGATGCAGTGGCAATTTAGGAAATGAAAAACTTTAAATGGAAGCTGGGACTTTTCCCATGACTTACAGCATGGCTGATACTTCTTCAGAAAGAGATTGTAAGACAAAACACCCTAGTTCTCTTTTCACCCACTATAGCCTTGCTCTGCCGGTGGTCCTGAAGTAGCAATTCCTGGACAAACTTTCTTCAGAAGCTCCTGGGAGCCTGGGATTTGGCTACCTTGGAGGCCATCCAGCCAGAATGTCCACCATCAAAGGACATCTTCAGGGGCGCCTGGGTGGCACAGCGGTTAAACGTCTGCCTTCGGCTCAGGGCGTGATCCCGGCGTTATGGGATCGAGCCCCACATCAGGCTCCTCTGCTATGAGCCTACTTCTTCCTCTCCCACTCCCCCTGCTTGTGTTCCCTCTCTAACTGGCTGTCTCTATCTCTGTCGAATAAATAAATAAAATCTTAAAAAATAAAAAAAAAAGGACATCTTCAGTACACAGTCCCCTTTTCCTGTTCACAGCTCTTTTATTTCTGTGTGGGGCACCACCTACACCCACTATCTGTGCACATAGTTCTGAATGGCTGGCCCTTTGCTGGCTCCTGGAGTGGACTTCTAATTTGAGCCTCACCTAGAAGAATACCACTGTTAACCACAGTGACTGGAGCAGCAATGGGCTGTGGGCTTATGAGTAACAAGAATTAGACCACAGACTTCTGCTGGAATTATCAGGAACAAGGTTCTCTCTTTTTCCTGGGGCTATTAAAGTGGTAGAATGCAAACTGGAGGTACTGGTAGTCATTGTGGCCACCACTTGGAAGCCCTTTTTGAGGGTGGTAGCTATAAAGAAAAATAGTCTCTGTCAACATTTGTTGGGTCCCTAGATTCAGCCATGCCTGAAGCCAAATACCCCTCCTGGTGTTTTTCTGTTATGTACATCTACATAGTGTAAATAACCGTTTTCGTCTTTAGATGGTTTGAGATAGATAACTCACTTGCAATGGAAAGAGTCCTGACTAACGGAGGGACCCAAGGCCTAGCCCCCAAGCCAGGGCTCCAGCCTGCCTCTCTGATCCTACTTTCTATTGTTACCTTCAGTTCCTAGCCCTTAGATCTAATCTGTAGCCAGTCAGTCTGCTGATAATACATTTTCACATACCTTCATTGGTTAAGGAATAGCATCTGCTTTATTATCAGTAAAAAATGGCCCAGAAGAGCATGTAGGACAGAAGCGAAATCAGGATCCAGAATCTGGGGCTTCCTGGCTCTGGAAAATCTGCTGCATGGGACCTCATTTGTTTCTTATTGGGAGGAGCTCTCATTTGCTCAGCATTAAAGGGCCTTCCCTCTACCTCAGTCACCTTCTTAATCCAGAGGTTGTAATTTTCTAACAAGGTGTATATTCCTGGCATGTTCTTCTGTCCACAGCTCTTGCCCCAGCTGATGATGCCCACCTGGTACCAGGTCTTGTCAGATTCTGTGTTGCAGACCAGAGGCCCCCCACTGTCACCCTGTGGGCAGAGAACACATTTCAATAGTGAGTCCCATTCTAGACTGTTCAGTTGAGGTAAAGCATAGCTCACTAACTGAGACAATGCACTGATCTCCCTTGCTCCAGGCTGCCAAAGGAGATGTTGTCATTGCTGACCAGTGCCCACCCCTCTCCTGGGTCCACAGGAGCAGCGTGCTGCTATCAGTTTGGCTCTGGGACTTGTAGACAGTGGAGAGGACAAAACTAAAGAGGGAGGAGAGAGAGAGAATTGGTGAGAAAATCACTACATGTAGCACAGCGAGAGGGGAGTTAGAGGATGAAGTAAATGCTGCATAGACCAAGAGGAGTGGAAGATAGTTTTGAGGGCCTTACCAAATCCGAAGCTCTGGAAAGGGCTATAAAAGAAAGAATGAAAGCAGAATATGAGAAATATTTTTAGAGTTGTGGCTATGCATTGAGTCTCCTTTTGTATTCTTCCAGAGCCATGAAGAATGATATTTCTTTTTAATTCTTTGGTGTGGGTGTCTGCAGGACACAGTGAGCTAAAGCTTTTCTGAATGCATGACGCATCTGGGGTGGAATCACATGCACCTCTGACTCACACGATTATATAAATATAAATATATATACCAAGTCCCTGTCATGTACCACACATACATAAGGTTTCCTTCTACCCATTTTAAAACATGCATAATGAGGTTTAAGGAGGCTTTAAAAGCTTGATCAGGTTTAAACAGTAGTCAATCCAGAGCTGGAACCAGGACTTCCTGATTCCAAAGCACACATTCTTTCCACCTTGCTACTTGCCTTTCATGGAAGTTGCTGAGTGGCTACAATCATTCAGGAGGCCTTTCTGCAATGGAGAGGTAGCCTCCTTTCCAAGATCATAAACAGTTGGCTAGAACGAATGGAATCTTGTAACGGGCTCTAACAGGAGGAGGATTAACATTTCCTGGACATGATCTGTGAAGCACAGTGCTAGCCCCTGGACTTCTGTTTCTCATCAATCACACTACCTCACATCTCAGTACTTTGATTCCCATTTTATAATTCTAAAATTGAAGGTCAAAGAGATTTGATCACTCCCATTTAACAAGTCTTCACTGAGGAAAAACTAATTGTCACGCCTTTGGGATAGAAGACTTTATGTTCTAGTGGAAGAGATAAAAAAGTAAACAAAAAGGGTCAACTGTGTTTGATGGGACAGAGGTATGAACACAATAAAGGAGGAATACAAAGTGAGGAATAAACTGATTCTGTTGAGGGAAGGGTCTGTCAGGGTAGACTTCAAAGCATTTAGTTTGAAGGGTGAATAGGAATTTGACAGGAAGAGTGTGTGGGGGGGGGGACTGACTGGAGGGGAATCAGACAGGAAGTAGAGGGACTAAGATGAGGACATGAAAATGATGAAGATCTGAACCAGGGATGACTTTGGATATAAATGATGAGGACTAGTTCCAAGGCCATAGGGTGTGGATAACAGAGATAAAGCGTAGGGAAAAACAATGAATAAACGTGTTCAAATGGAGTTTGGGTTGGCCGAGGGATGCATTGCCAAGCAGAGGGATATACAGAGGAGAATTACAACGAGGTCGCGGCTCAAGGACACCCAGTAAATGTGGGCCAAAACCAAAATTGTCCTTTCCAGTATAAAATGTTGCCTCTAACACTTGTCTGGTTTCTGTGGGTGTTTTTCTTTGTGCTAGTTTTGTTTCAGTCATTGGGCAAGAACCAAATCAATTCTACTACAATAACTCCTTCCATAAATTCTGTTTGTATAGCTTTCTTCATTTTATGAAGGGATGAATGTTATTAAAAATCTTATTAATCTGTTGCCTTGATTATTTGTTATTTTCTTATATAACAGTGAGAGAACTGTCCCTGGGCAAGTAACTCTTCTAAGCTTCAGTTTCCACATAGTTCAAATGGAAATAATACCAAGTACTTCCCAAGACGGTTGGCAAATGAAATTTTAAGAATCTATAAATCACTCAGCCCAGGGTAAATGCTATGTAGTAAATGCCCTAGAAATGTATTAATATTCTTATTTTACCCTTATGTATTACAAACATTGCTTGTATATTTAGGAAATAGAGATTCTCCTCACAGACTGCTGGGACCAAAAAAGACATCTGTAAATACATGTCCTTTCATGCATAAACCTAATTTTTTTTCTTCCTGTTGGAAAGAAAAAACAAACATTACCTCAAAGGAGGGTCTGGCCTCAGACAGTTAAGGACCTGAGGCTGATGACAGCCTGACTAAGGGGGACTTTCTTCCAAGGATGAAGTCTGATAGCCAACGATCTGTCTGAGTTGAAACATACTGACCACGAGAGCCTCTCAAGTTCACCTCTATGAGATAATTGTACCATGTGATCACTCCCGTCTGTTTTGGGGTAGAAGCAGATGACTCGGCTTCCAGTCTGGCCCCACTACCACCTGGACTTCAGGCAAATCGCTTAAATTCTAATCTTTGTTTTCTCATCTGTTAAATAGGGAGAGTGAGAGCTGCCCAGCCCATCGTACACAGTAGTGGAGAAAATGAAATTACTGAATATGTGTAAAAGAGCTATGAAGTTATTACATTGCTTTGGATCCATTCAGATAGTGAAGGGAATGATTGATGATTAAATTAACCATGATTTCTCATCTGTGAAGCAGTCTTGATTAAATATTTCTCTGTATTTCTTCCCAGCTCTAAAAAAGTCTGTGATTCTAGGGGAGCCCGGCTGGCTCAGTCGGGAGAGCACGTGATTCTTGATCTCGGGGCTGTAACTTTGACCCCCATGTTGGGTGTAGGGATTACTTAAAAATAAAATTTAAAAAAATTAAATAAAAATAAAAAGTCTGTGATTCTCAAAGTCTAAGATTCTATGGAGTGAAATAAGACCTCTGTGAAAGCGTCAGGGGTGATGAGCTCAAGATAACACAGGGCAGTGAAACTACTCTGTATAATTCTATAATGATGGCTATGTGTAATTATACTTTTGTCCTAACTTATAGGATGCACAACACCATAAATGAACCCTAAAGTAAACTACGAACTCTGGGTGATAGTGATGTGTCAGCATAGGTCCATAAGTTGTAATAAATATAACCCTTTGGTGGGGGATGTTGACAGTGCAAGAGGTTAGGCATGTGGGAACAGGGATAAATGGGAAATCCCAACATCTCCCTCTCAATTTTTCTGTGAACCTAAAGCTGCTCTAAAAAATAAAGTCGTTAAACAAACAAACAAACAAACAAACAAACAAACAAATCCAGCAGCTCAGGTCTAAATCAAGTCAACTTTGCAGTCCCATTCCAGACTTCCCAGCAGCCTGGCCGGATGCCAGTTTTTAACCTGCAGACTCTTAACCTCCTTGAGGACTTCTCTCAGGTGTCCTCTCCCCTAGGGCTACTTTATGGACAGATAGTTGCTGGCTTCCTTGGAAGGTTCATCTATTTGAAGAACATCTGTTGAGCATTTTTCATGTGCCAAGCACTGTGCTAGGCAGTGGGACTTGACACACGAATAAGGAAACATTTCTGCTGGAGCTGAGAAGACAGGTAAGAAAACAGTCAGCTCATTGTGATGACTGTTGCTCTGAAAAGTTGATAGTCCTCCACCAAAGTATTGCATTACTAGCCAGGGATATGTTTGATTTTATATTTTGTTTGACGGTGTCATTTAAAAATTATTTTTTAATTGAACTTCTTATTTTTCATAGTATAACCTTGGTAAGGGTGTTACAAAGAGGAAAAGTGTTGGGAAAAGTAAGTTAAAAATCCAGTTGTTTTCCTTTGTTAACATTGAATTTTAATTTGTATTTTAAGTATAGCATCATCTTATTGCTATTATTTTGAACATGTTTTAATTTTTTCATTATAAAATTATCATTTTCCTGAATTATGTGATGACATGGTTTTTAAAAGTTTGCTAAATTTAAAAGTATGATTTTATTTTTAAAGGCAATTATTTTTAACCCTAGGGGACTGTCTGCCTAGTTTATCTGTTTTAAAGTGATGATAACGTTGTATAATTTCAGAAAAAATTTCCTTGACTGCATCACTGTCAACTTACTGTTAACAATAGAAAGCTGTCTAAACAGAGAGCAAAGCTTTTCACTTCACAATGTTAAAAACAAGGCCTAAAATGATAACTGCACATCATTTATGATATCCTTAAGTAATAGATAGAAGCTTTCACTAAAGTACACTTTGATGGGAGAGATATTAAAGCAAAACTCTTAGACTCTAGATGGTAGATTCAGGCACTGAAGCAAGGGTACAGAAAATGTCATCAAAGATGACACTTGATTGTTTTGAATTTTGCCGTAGTTGGCTTTGGCCATTTGAATGTGGGATGGTGTCAAATCAAAGAGATTGAAACGGTCCTGTGGGAGTGCCCGTGGGGACTGATTCTTATATTCTTGGGTGAGCAGTGGGAGTGGCAGCCTAGGATGACAGGAAGTCTGCCATGCCTGGCACACACCTCCCTGGGTGATCTTGCTCTGTCCACCTCTCCAGGCCTGTCTCTTATTACTTCTGGCTTCTGAAAAACTGGAAATTCCCTGAGCACATGATGCTGTTTCAAGCCTTGGTGATTTTTCCCACATTCTCAACTGCCCTCTCTTTCCAATCTCACCTACTAAATGTTGTTTCCCCTTTTCTATTGATATTGGAGCTCTTTGCCTCCTGCTCCAGTATGAAATGGTTGCTCCCTGAGTCCGTGGTATGGTTAGGATCTGAGATCTTTCTGTAACTGCTATTATTGGGAAGCTTTGTCTTCTCTTCATTATTTAATTTTGACATAACTGTACTTGTATAATGCTGTTACTATAATGTTGTAGTTGTATAATGCAGTTGTAAGAAGTGTATGTTATAATGTTATAATGCAGTTGAAAGAAGTAATGCAAAGAGATCCCATGTTTCCTCCAATAATAACATTTTGCAAAAGTATAGTACAATAGCACAACCAGGATGTTGGCATTGATACACGGATCCCTCATGTTGCCCTTTTTGTGCTGCTTCCACAGGGACCTCTGGGGATGGGCCTGTTTCACACAGTGTAAGTCTCAGAAGATCCATCCACATTGTTGCATGTATCAATAGTTTGTTTTTGTCACAGCTGAGTGGTACTGCATGGCATTGATGTACCATAGTTTAACCATCCACACCTTTAAAGATGTTTGTTTTCAATTTTTGGCTATTATGAATGCTAGAAACACTCCTGGACAGGTTTTAATGTGGACGCAAGCCTTCATTTATCTTGATTAAGTGCCTAGGAGTGGCATTTGCTGGGTTGTATGGCAGGAATGCATTCCGTTTTTTAAGAAACTGCCAAAATGTTTTCCAGAGTGGTTGGACTATTTTAAATTCCCACCAGCAATGCATGAGTGCTCCAGTTCCTATGCATTTTTGTCAGCATTTGGTGGTGTCACTATCTTTTTTTTTTTTTTTTTTTTTTAGCCATGGAGAAGTGTGGAGTTTTTTTTTTAGCCATGGAGAAGTATGGACTTTTGTGTTTGCTTAATGGCTAATGATGTCGAACTCCTTTTCATGTTCTTATTTGCTATCTGTATATCTTGTTTAGTGAATTGTCTGTCCATGTCTTTTGCTCATTTTCTAATGGTTAGTTTTTTCTGCTGTTGAGTTTGAGAGTTCTCTATACATTCTAGGTAATTCCTTTGTTGGATATCATCTCCCAATCTGTAGCTTCATTTGCATCCATTTGCAACAACACTCCGACCAGTTTTAAGGATTGACTTGCTTCAAGTTAACACACTCCTTGCTTGCTGACCTAAGTCTTGATCTGTAACAGAATGAATTTACTTTCTTTGAGATTTGCAGAGCATGGTCCTTGAGGAGAGGAGGACCAGAACTTTCCCAGGCCACAGAAGCCAGCATGTCTGTCTGAAACCTCCTCGGCTTTCTGATTAGCTAACAAATTTTTTAGCAAAATGGTTATTTTGTTTAGGTTTTTTTTTTTTTTTAGGTCACACAAAAGATTTTACTGTCCTCCCTTTGTGCATCTGTAGACCCTGCCTCCTTTGCAGAAAGAACAGAATACTCCCAGTACCAAATCCCCTTGCACTGGAGTAAGGTTTATAGCTGGCATCATCAAGTCTGCATGTAATCAAGAAACATGGCTGCCACTGCACTTTCTAAACCCCTTTAAAAACCCCTGGGCCAGGCAGAAACCTCAGAGTTGGATTTTGGTCAAGAGTCCATCTTCTCCCTGGGTTGTTGGCCTCCTGAATAAAGCTCAAATTTCTTTCCAATCAAAAACTCATCTCTTGAGTAATGGCCTTTCAAGTGACTAGGCAGCTGAGCTTGGATTTGGTAACACTCTTAATAGGGTCTTTCACAGGGCAAAAGTGTTTAATTTTGTTGAGGTCCATTTTATCAATAATTTCTTTTATGAATTTTGTCTTTGACGTTTTTCTATGTCTCAAGGATTTCCTGTGTTTTTTACTAAAAGTTTTTAAAGTTTTACATTGAAGTTCATGATACATTTTGAGTTGTTGTTTTTTAAAGATTTTATTTATCTATTTGAGAGAGAGAGAGAGCATGAGCAGGGGGGAGGGGCAGAGGGAGAGGGAGAAGCAGACTCCCTGCTGAGCAGGGACCACATTGCAGGGCTCCATCCCAGGACCCTGAGATCATGACCTGAGCTGAAGGCAGATGCTTAACGGACTGAGCCACCCAGGTGCCCATTGAGTTAAGTTATAATTGAACTTATTGTAGGAATTAATGGTTCTCAATTAAAAAAATAAGATTCATTACTCTGATTTTTGGCTTTATTTTTCCTTATTTCCTTATCCTATGTTTATCGGTAAATTAAATCCAACTCTCTATTCCAGCTATGACAGATCCTGCCTGGAGTATTGCTTTGAGTATTAGGTTACAAGACGGGTTCTTATTTAAATCTTCAATTTTAACAGATTTCTTTGAAATTGGAGTGAGGGGTGGAGGATAGCAACTCTTTATCATTGGATTGGGGTGGAAGCCCCGATTCCCCACTCAGGTCAGTGATGACACCCAGGGGAGGAGCAGGAGTGCTCAGTTATACCTGGGTGGCATACCTGAGTGGGGTGGAAGCCCATGGTCTCCACTGACATCAAGGGGGGCAGAGGATGACTGGTTACTACTAGATGGTAGTTAAAGTACTGATTCTCCACATAGCTTCTTCTGTAACCACTACGGTAGGCAGTGGAAGGAAGTTGAGATTGTCCTCTTGACCTTGGTTGATGGGGTAGGGGGCCATCAATGTTTTTCCTGTTGTTTTGTTCGAATACAATGTTTAATGTTTATTGTAAAAAAGTTTCTGCCTTCCTAGGTTGCTCCTTTCCTAGTCCAAAGAGAGGAAAGTATTTCTTGTTTTGTTAGTTTTCGTCTGTGCTCCTTGGCATTCTGGATTGCAGGCTTGTCCAGCATCCAGTCTGGGATATATAAGAGGCAAAAAGAAAACCCAAAGAACTCACTGCTGGGTCCTCCCTTAAGCACTGGGATATTCAGTCAGTCCATCTTTACCTTTCAGAGCCTTTATTTTTGTTTTACAATGTAATGTCCAGTACCTTTAGCTGTACTTAGTGGGAGGGATTGGGGGATCTATGCTTTCTCCATCCTGTCTAGAGCCAGAACTCCCAATTCTCTTTTTTGTTTTGTAATGTTTTAATGTTTTAAATTGTCCAGAATGTGAAGAAAACACAAGATTAATGTAACATTTGATATTATCTCTCTTTTTGGTCCTCACAATATTCACCACATGAGAGACTCCTTCTAAACAGCGTCATTGCTACAGGAGTCCATTCTTTTTTATCTCAGAGACCCTTCTGCATTTTCTTCTCCCTGATTCCCTCAACCTTTATCCCAAAACTCTCTTCCAAGATCCTATCTCACAGCCTACCAGGGAAAACTACCATCTCCTAACATTAAACAAGAATAGACAATTCTGTAGATAAATACTCTCCCCTTCCATGAGACAGCTTTTTCATTACTCTACAGAATATTTAACATCTGCATTTATAGTTCTCTACCAATGACCAGATCCATTGCCCAGCAGATGAGTAGGACTAAATGGACTCATCAGGATGATGATGAACAAGAGCATCTCCCAAGATGAAAAGAGCATTCTTAGGCTTTAAAGACAACACCCATCATTTATCCTTAGAGCCACAGGAAGCTAATTTCTGAGGGGTTATTTTCCTATTTTTTTCTAGCATCAATCAAAAATGCATTTCTTTTTAAATTGTTGTGCTCACTTTATTAAAAACTAAGATACCAGTCTTTAGTTTCCACATGTATTTCCAAAATATTATAAGTCTTTACTCAACTGCCTGCCTAGGACATTGTGGACTCCTTTAGGTGAGAGACTATGTCTCATTCATGACTGGATTACTCAGGGCTTAATGTGCTTAACAGTAAATTAATAAAATAAAATGATTCCTTGTATGAATCTCAAATCCTACTTGGCTTTTTGTTTTTTAAGAAGTCCAAGAAATGGAAAAGCCTTGGAGCCCTATTTATGTAGTATATCTAGAGAAGAGTAGAAATATTTATGCAGGGTTGCTACATACTGACTCATGGGCATGCACTGACATTCCAAGGACCTGACAGTGAGTACTCTCCAATTCATGTCCCCATTCCCATGGCAGAGCCCTGAATCCCACACATTTTCCAGACTCTTACTGTCTATTCTCAGTGAAGAGAAGATACCCTTGCATTGGTAGCTCTGAGGTGATAAGAGCCTACAGGGTGAGGGTGGGGATACCCCTTAGTTACCTGGCAAGCATCAAAACTCTCATTCTCATATCCAGCACACAGCATATTCTTGGTAAGTTTTGGAAATGCCTTTGAACATTTCTCCCAATCCATGATGGTCATTGGCACTTTCATCAGATCAGTTTTCATAGAGGTTTTGTCTTCTAGCCCACAGAGAAAGCACATAAGAAAGGTCACTAGATAGCAGTCCCAGTGCTGATAATGCAACTGGATCACCCAGTGCATCCCTGCGTCCCACCAGCCACTTGTCTACCTTTCTTCATATCCTCCACTCTCCATTTCCTTCCAATAATTCCATGCTATTCAGTCATTCTACCATCCCAGGATTTTCTAAACAATTCCCCACCTACTTGAATTATTCCTCTTACTCAAAATCATATTTCTGCTTCCAAGCTGGCTTCCTGCTTGACTCCAACCAGCCCAATAGACTTGACTTCTTGGAACTGATTATTGATCATTTCTCAGCACAAGCCTGCCTCTCTAGCATGTATACCTACTGCTACTTTTTAGTATTTGAGTATGACACTTCCCCAACACAGCGCTGCTGAAAGTAGGTTTGTGCTCCCAGGGAAAAAGCTTTCAGGTCCTCCAGGCAAGGGTAGGTTGCCTAAGAGTCTTTATAGGGGTTTTACCAAGGCTCTTTCTGGACTGCCAGTTTCCAGGAATTTGTCTGGACTTCTTTCTATCTCATTTACTCGGCCACACAGATTTCCAAATTCTTCTCCTTATTGAGTAGTTTTAATCTTATAGATACCCATCTGCCTCCTCTTCACTTCTAACTTCCCAGTAGTAGTCCAGAAACAGTGTTACTCTAGTTGTCCTCTAGTTACTAAACTCCTGAAATACCTGCCATCTCCCAGAAAACAGCTGGTTGCAAAGCTCCTCATGGACCTAGAGTCTTGTTCAGGCCTGAGACAGTGCTGTGCTATTCCCATCCCCCCCCCCACCTATTTTCTTTGGGGATAGGCCAATGGGACTTTCATAATCCCTTTTTGCCCTAGTACAGCTCCTCCTATCTTGGCCAAGTAACAATGTAACAACAAGTAACAACACATTCATTTCTAAGAATGGCTGGGCAACACTCCAGGACCATCAAAAGTCTAGGCTGGGACAGGCATCTTGAATGCCTGTAGGAACCAGGTGGGAAACATCAATGTGTGAATCAAGGGAGATGCAAGAGAATAAAGACTATGGGGGCCCCTGGCAAACTGGAAAATTTAAACTCAGTTAAACAAACAAACAAGACTGCTCTGTGCTGGCTAAATATGACTACACCCAGCGACTGGCTTGGACCTGGCATCTCAACTTGGGGCCTTGAGGAGATGCTTCCTTGGCACCGGGAAGGGGCTGAGATTTGGCCTCTGTGAGCCTCAGGTATGCAGGGATTTGCTCCAATGCAAGTCTTTTTCTCCTTCCTCCTCCTTAACCCCCTCTCCTTTCATGCTCCTGCCCACATCTTTAGATTTACTGGCCCATCCTCAGATACCCGTGATGTGTCTCCTCCCCCAGCAGCTCTCAGAAGATGCTGAGCAGTCACGTACCACTGTTGGTCTGACCCCATCCTGCCACCCAGCATTTGTGCCACACAGAGGGGCTGGGCTTTCTGGGCATGCAGATGGGCTCTTTCAGCCCGCTGAACGTGATGGGTGAGTCCAACAGCAGCAAGGCAATATCGTTGTCCATGTTGGGTCTTTGAAAGTCCTTGTGAAGAACTATGCTGGTAATCCCCTTTATTTCCAGGGATGAGCTGCTTAAATCATTGCTTCCCAGGACAACACTCAAGTCCGTTGGACTGGTGGCATAGAACCAGAGAGGGGGAAGTGGGAGGGGAAGAGGAGTCATGAAGCACACAGAATTTACTCTGCCCCAAAACCCTAAATCCCACATAGTTCTAGGGGCCTTTAGGACTTGTGCTACTGGGACTATTACTCAGAAGATGTAAGAATTTGAAAAAGGTAGAGGGAAGTGAA
The DNA here is from genome assembly GCF_024610735.1 of Ursus americanus. Lineage (NCBI taxonomy): Eukaryota > Metazoa > Chordata > Mammalia > Carnivora > Ursidae > Ursus > Ursus americanus. The sequence continues at coordinate 62,797,300 of NC_142139.1, forward strand.
ACAGCAGGGGTGGCAGACTACAGCCACATTGCTGCTCCAGCACAGTCCTAGAGATGTGAATGAGATACTCCTGTCTAATGCTGCAGAGAAAGTACTTAGCTTTGGGGACTCCAAAGAATACACAGGAGACCACTTGGCATAGATCAAATTTGCTTCAGATAGGTAAGGTGTTATTACATTGATTTGTCTACCAGCAACTTAGAGACCCAGGCACAGAATTTAATCTAGACCTACCACTGATTAAGCAGAAAGAATCTTTAATAATAATTTAGGTGTTCCCTCCAGGCAGAATGGCCAGAAACTTCCCAATAGTCAATCTTAAGTATATCATGGAAGCATATGCAACAAGTTTCCGTGGTTATGCCATGGTGAAACTTTCCTCTCTTTTTTATTAACTTTTAAAAGTCAGCCTTTCTATGTATCTTCAAACTTTCTTGAGGTAGTGTAGCGGGTATAGCAGAAAGCATAAGCACTGGAGCCAGGATTTAAATCCTATTTCCGTTTACTATGTGTGCACCATGGGTGAGTCACCCAGCCTTATTGGGCCTGTTTCCCTCTCTATAGGGTTTTTCATTCTACCTGCCTCGGAGGGTTGTTGAATGAATTAAAATGGGGTTTCTCAGGGTTGATATCTGAATGAATAAGTTAATGCAGGTAATTTCTTAGCAGATAACTGATTCATGATTAGTAACCAGTAAATGCTAGATTTACAACCAGTCTCCAGGAGTGCAAAAAAAAACTCTCCAAGGATCAGGTAAACAGGATGTCAGAGAGCCCAAGATCCCAGACTTTCAGAATTAGCAGAATTTCCTCCTAGAAGGACTTACATGTCCAAGAAAAGGTGGAGGGACCAACCCTTTGGCTCCACCAAACCACAAATGTTCCTGAAGAGGACAGTGTGTGACCTCAGGGGAACCATACTTACTGGTCTTAGGTGAAAATGAGGAGGGCACAGCAGATGCCACCTTCAGGTTCACTACCTCCTCCTCCCTAGGGCTGGAAGGGTTGGGTGGTAGTATTCCTGTCTGACTCAGGACTGACCAGGTCTAGGATTTCCCTTAGCAATCAAGTTTTGCTGAGTGTGGGGGTGCCCTGGTGATGAACACTGTCAGAAGCAGCAGGGATGGGCTTTTGATACTTACAGTAGCTCTTCAGAAATAAAGCAGTGAGCAGCAGTGACAATCCACCACTTGTTGATGATTGAGCCGCCACAGAAATGTTCATTTCTTGCCTGAATACTCACCTGCCATGGGAATTCACCCACCTCAGCCTCCATCCCCCCTATGATTCTGGAATACTGAGCTCCTCCCTCAAAAATTGGTCTTTTACCACATTCTGGTAGAATGAAAGAGAAAAAAACAGAAAAAGATGCAACACTTCGTCAATATCCATGGATGCTTATAAGTAGTTATCATTATACCTATTCTAGAGATGAGGAAACTGAGGCTGACCCAGTGAAGCACCTCTAGGAATACTAGTAAGACAACAGATGCTTTATATTGTTGCATAGAGTTTGGGACATGGGTCAGAAGCGTTGGCTCTGTCCTCCTTCCAGCATTGTGATCTCAGACAAGTCACTTCACTGAGCTTGTTTCTTCTCTAGTCTAAGAGAAATCAGAGGAAAATTCTTGTCCAGAGCCGTCTCTAGAGTGCTAGGCAGAATAGTGCCCCCACCAGCAGTAGATGTCCATGTCCTAATGGACTGTGCCCTGAAACTTATGACTATGTTACCTTTCAGGGAAAGGGAGACTTGGGAGATGGAATTAAAGTTGCTAATCAGCTGACCTTAAAATAGGGAAATTATTCTAGATAATGTGAATGGGCCCAGCGTATTTATAAGGGTCCTTAACATGGTGGAAGGAAGCAGGAAAGAAATATGACTATGGAAGAAAGGCATGCAGAGATGCATGCTGCTGGCTTTGAAGATGGAGGGGCTACCAGCCAGGCAATACAGATGACCTGTAGAAGCTAGAAAAGGCAAGGCAAAAGATTCTCCCCTAAAGCCTCAGATTAGGAAAAAAGAACTGCTGACAGCTTGACCTTTGCCCAGTGAGACCTGTGCAGATTTTTATCCTGCAGAACTTTAAGAAATGGGTGTTATTTAAGTTTGTGGTGGTTTGTTACAGCAGCCATAGGAAACACACATGCAGGAAACCAGAAAGGTGGCCCAGAAAGGGCGTGGACCTCCTGCAAGCCCTGAGCCTGAGCCATTGTAGGTTAGAACATTCTGTTCCAGACAGAGCAGCTCCATGCCCTGAGAAGCTGAGAGCAAAAGCTGTGGCTGCTAGTGCCGAGAAGAGAAATTCACCTCTGCACAGAGTACAGGTCCAGTGCCTTGCCCCCAGGAGGAGGAGACACTCCATTTATATTAGTCAACTTGAATGTCACCTTGTGTTCTGAACAAGGAATGCGTTTCACTCTAAGAAGCCTAAGATCTCCTCTTGTCTCTTTCTTGATGCCACTTTTCCAACTTTTCACTCAATAAAGGTTTTGAGGATTTTGTAGTGTGGGTTGGAAGTGACCCAGTAATGGTCATGTTTTGCTTAAAAAAAAACAAAAAACAACTAGAGTGAAAATTTAGCAATTTGCATCAAAGGCCTTCAGCTATCAGTAATCTATAAAGGCTTTTTTCAGAACTTTGGATCTGCACTTCCTCTTTCATTTATCAAACACAGTGCTTACTTACTATGTGTCAATGCATTGTTACAAACACTCTACAAAGACCAATTTACTTAATTTTCATAATAATGCTATGAGGTAGGTACTATTATTATCATCCCCACTTACAGTTAAGACAGCTAAGGGACAGAGAGTTTAAGTAATTTGTCCAAGGTCACACAGCTAGTCATGGCCAGACCAAGATTTGAACCTAGGCAATCTGACTTCAGGGTAGGTGCTTTAGCACTACTCAGTGCCCCTCTCTGTCTGGAATATTCTCGGAGATGGCTGCATGGCTCACTTTGTTCAGACCTTTGCTCAAGAATCACTTCTTTGGAAAGGTCTCTGCAGCCCCTCCTGTCCTCGTTCCTCTTTATCTCCTACTCGACATTATGTTTGTTCATCACTTTATCATTGCGTAGAGTCGGACGTTATTCATCCCTTTTTGCCTGACTATGATATCAGAAAGTAAGCCACATCTGGGGGAAGGAGACATGCCTGCCTTGTGGATAGTGGAATGACAGCATCACAGCTGGCATGGAGGGGACACTGAACAGTGACGAGCAATCCTCTGACTCAGTGGTTCCACTCCGGGGAACTTATACTAAGGGCAGAATCTGGAATGCAGAGTTGAAAGATCTTCACTACGGTGAACTCTAGAATAGCAACAAATTGAAGGCATCCTCCATGTTATGACTAAAGGAGGGCACATCTATTCAGCCATAAAAATTATGCTGATGGGGAGCTTTTAATGATGTGAGCCAAATGTTTATGATACAATGTTGAGGGGGAAAAGTCAGGATAAAAAATTATATATGAGCGTATGGTTTCAATCATGTTAACAAGCTGGCCTGATGCATGTGGGAGGAAACGTGTCATGATGCTATGAGCTTGAAGCTTGATCAAATGATGGATGACTGCTATGCGTACCAGTCGTGTGACAGACATCACTGGGAAGCAGGATATGGCATTTGCTAAGAGGGTGGGCTCTGGGGTCCCACAGCCCAAATCCGAATCCTGGCTCTGTTGCTTACTGACTGAATGATTTCAGTAAGCATTGGGGAAAACCACTTTTCCTTGCTTACCCTCCCTTTCTTCATTCCTAAAATGGATCTACCCTATAAAAATGGATGTTTTACAGATTAAATGAGGTAGTGGGCTTTGAAGTGCCCAACACAGGGCTTGGCCCAGAGTAAATCCTCAAGCCACGTTAGCTGTCAGAATTTCTCATATCATCTTGCACCAAAGGCTCCATGGGGCTGGAGGAGCCCTTTCTCTTTGTCCTGAGAAAACTGGTATCACCAGTGTAGAATCGTGTGGACTTGTCAGTTAATACTAGAGCACAAAACCCCTGAGCGATGATGGAGGCAAAGCTGAAATGGGTGAGAATTTGCAGCAATTGTAAGCACTGGAGAGGGGCTGCTGATTCTGTCCCCACACCATGCATCATCCCCGACTCACTCATATTTCAGCCATCGCCCAGGCCAGAATGAGGAAGGCCGTGTGAATAGGCTCTGTTCTTTTCATGGGGTAGTGTGTGGAGAGGGAAATGCAGGCCCTAGAGTCAGAGGGGTGCAAAATCCCAACTTTTCCACTTCCCTGCTGTGTGATTTGGGACAAATCTTCAACCTTCATAAGGCTCAGAGTTCCTCATACATGCGTGGAGCTGAGAGTGGAGGCCCCACTGTGGTGGTATGGAAATTAAATGTGGGGAATTATCTGACCCATGAGAGCAGCTAAGTAACCCAGCTTCCCTCCAACCTCAGTCACCCCTTAGAGAGAGAACACATCAAGGAACCGTGAGGAGCTGCCCGTTGAGAACGGAAGACCCTGGTCTTCCACCTGCGTGCACACAGGTGAAGGTGCCCAGCCAGGCTTCTGCTCTGCATCTGCAGATCCCCGGAGCTCTGCCATGCTCCTGACCCCCATGCTCGTCTGTCCCTGATTTGGAGGTCTAATGCTCAGCTCATTCTAGGCACTTGCTTCTAGTCACTCCATTACTCATTCAGAGATAAAGTTTAGGATTTCAAAATGGAAACTTAAGGTCGGACAGGTTGAACTTTGGGCTGGGGAAGAGAGGAGAAGAAAGAGAAGTATTTTTGAGGAGGGAATGTGGGAAAACCTGACATTACTGCTCTTGTGAACTTGTGGGCCAGCCTCTTAGTGACGAATTAGCTAATAAGTGAGCTCAACAGCCACATCTCTTCCTTAGCCCTTAACGCTCACCACTGACTGGATGAAAATGATGTGAGCAGAGCCACTGTCATGCCCAGTCCCACCTGGGAGAGCTGCTCTGGCCACTGGGAGAGGAGTCCACATACCGACATGTACGCCTTTGGCTTGGGATGTGAGCAGCAGAATTGATAACAGGAGCATGGCCCTTGGCTTTGCTGTTGGCCTAGGAGGTGATGGAGGCCAGGGCTGAGGGAAATGTTGCTGGCAGAGCCTCCCTTCTTATATCCAACCCTGGCCAATGATGTCACAATGGGCTATGGGTTTGAGAACTCAGACAGGTCATGCAGGCTTCTCTTCTTGCCATTTTGTTTCCAAGATAGTTGCTCAGAGGGACATCATCCTTGAAGGCGTCTGGTCTGAGCTTCCCTTCCCACTGACCTGGGCAGAACCCACCCTCACTGAGTCCTTGGTGGGCACCTTGCTTTTGGCCCTTGTCATTCCCATGTATTTTAAGGCTCAAATGCCTCTTCTGCAAAGCCTGTCACGTCAGGCGTTCTCTGTGAATTTGAGCATAAGGCCTAAGGGAAGGGTTGCCAGGTTGGACCTATAGATTAGGGAGGAGATCCAGGAGGCTCAGAGGCCTCTCCCAGCACTACCACCCTACCCAGTACATTTGCCCTCGTAGTTTTCTGCTCAGGCCTCTGATCTTGGACTTCTGGCATGAACCTCCCAGGCTGGGTTCAGAGGCCCTGGCTTCCCTTCACGCACAGCCCAGCAGGTGACAATCCTTGCAGTCAGCGCTTTCTGGGTTGATTATACATGGCCCCCAAATCTCCAGACAGGGCCCTGTTCATCTCTATAGATGGGAAGATCAGACTCAAAGGTGGATATGCCTGGTCCATGGCTTCTCCTTATGTCAGCTGCTCAGTCATAGGATTTGGACCTTACTATTTTTTCCCATACTTTAAGCACACTGACTTGGGTGGACTCTACCCAAGCATCCACAGTACTGCCTTCCTGGCCACTGGGCAGGCCCAGTGGTTGGAAGTGAATCACACTCATTTCAGTTCCCAAAGTGACCGCAGTTCATCTTCCAGACCAGAACGTCTACTCTGCCCAGCCTAACTCCCATGGTTTTCTTACCTGCAGAAAAGGAATAAGAGGGTCCATCAGTAAAGTCGTTGTGAGGCTCAAAACAAGATTATGTGACTCAGGTGATGGCGCCTCTTTACTGTATCAAGGGTGTGGCCCCAGGTACTTCCTGAGAGGAGAAATTCCAGGGCAGGTGACTTACCCCTTTTCTTATCCCACAGAGCCCTACACATAGCTGCTCCTCAGTGTCCAGGTGTGTACTCTGAAGGTTGGGCCAGGGCCTGCTATGTGGTCATGGGATGGCACAATTCCCACCCATTCTGAATAATATGTAATCTGCCCCCTCAAACAGAGGAGGCCTGATGAAGGGCTAACCTTTTTTTTCTTTCCCGGCATATGGGTAAAAGTACCAAAGCTTACTGGGTCACTGGGCCCTAGTCTCACCACCAGAGAGCTCCAGGTTTTCCTTCTGCTCTTGCTTTAGACTCAGCTCTCTCTCTCCCTTGGACCTGGCACTCCCACTCCTGCTGAATGCTAGTGTCTCCCCTTTGCTCAGGTTCTGGGGGTGGGGCATGGAGGGGGGAGGGGCCTAGGCCCTAGGTGTGATTGGGAGAAAGGAGGATACCCGCTAATGTCACTAGTGGGGAGGCAGGGATAATGGGCAGACCCACACTAAGCTGCGGCTCATTTTCTACAGAAGTATCTGGACAAAAGCACAGCTCACCTCTAGGAAGATCCATTTCCTTCTGGGTCTGCATCCCTTCTGTTAACATGACTGGACCCTATTTCTTGTGAAATACTCATTCGCTGCCCAGCATTGTTGTTGTTATTATTATTATTATTATTATTATTATTATTATTATTATTATTTATTTGTGTGTGTGTGTGTGTGTGTGTGTGTGTGCCAAGCTTCTTTACAATAACAACAGATTGCAAAATGCCTGAACTGATGGAACGGAGAGATGGGTGGGGACAGAACTACTTCCCACGGCCATGTCTCCAGAGGGCGCCATTCTCATAGACGACAATGGGACTACCTCCCCCTGGAATTGGGCAAACATGGGGGCTCAGGTGTGAATAGAAACTTCAGTGCTCTATAAGGAATCTAGAGAAGTCCAAAAAGGAAAGAAGGCACATGATGACATAGGTTGCCCAGGGACTGCTGCCTGGCCGATGCTTCAGAGGCCCCAGGGTGGCATTATCATGGTGACTTGATTTACCATAGTCCTGACCAACAGATCTCTAACTTTGCTGTGCAGCCTGGGGAAGCTTGCTCAGAGCAGGTTAAGGTTGCCAGATTTATCAAAGAAAAATACAGATGCCCACTTAACTTTGAATTTCAGGTAAAGAACGAATGTATTTCTAATATGTGTGTACCCCATGCGGTGTCTGGAACACACACATATCTGAACCCTAATGTATCTGAAGTTCTGTATTTTATCTGGTAATGCCAGTGGTGATTTCCAGGCTTCTCCCCTCAGATGCTGATTCAGTGGATTGGAGAGGGGTGGAGAGCCAGATCAAAGCATTTTAACAGCTGTTTCCTGATGATTCCAGTGGAGATCATCCTGGACCACTCTGAGAAATGTCAGTCAGGCCTAGGGTAGGGAGCTTCCTGGGGTCCCTGGGAAGCTGGGGCTGGAGTCTGACTCCACCTAGGAAATCTGGAGAGCTAAAGAGTGGCTGGCCAACCACTTAGGCTCTGGGAAGGTACTGCTGTGAAGGGACTGACTGATACCCTAGTTTGTGCAGTGTGGGCTGCACAGGGGACAGAGCCAGGGTGTTTGAGGATACACCCATAGGGCTTCCCAGAGGGGGCAAGAGGACCCAGAGGAAAGAGGCTGGGGATGTGCTACCAGGCCTGGGAGCTGCAGGAGAAAGCAGGCCCGCAGGGAATCATGGAAGAGCCTATGAAAACACCACCCTAAAAGTCAGCAGGAAATGCCTCCTAGGCCCAGAGGTCAGGAAGCTGATGTTTGGGCTAGCTCACCTTTATCTGCACCCTCTCCCCAACTTTGATCCCTGACAGGAGTGAACGAGCAGCTCAAGGTGAGGGAAGATGAGCAGAACCAGAGGTGAGAAAAAGCCCCTGTCCCTAACTGGACCCAGACTGGGAGAGGGAGATTTAACAGAGTCAGATTTCAGCCTCTGGAATGTGACAAGAGTTCTAATGCCTACATTAAAACTGGGTTTGGGACTCAAGTGCGTGTGGGACTGTTATCTCTGAACAACCAAAATGTGTACAGGGAGCTTTTTTACCTGGGTAGGACAAATCACCCCTGCTGACTGGAGTTTAAAACAACGGTGGGGGACACAAAGAAAGCTGTGTTTTGATCGCAATCCATGCATTGCCCTTGTTCAAACACAGCAGCTGTATTACCTATTGCATTCTTCAGTGCCTTTACAGTTGAGAAAGGTCTGGCTGGAACTTCATGATTTCTCCATTTACAGCAGTCTGCTGAACAGCCACTGTGGGGGAACATCCATACAAGCATGGGCAAGTCACCTAGCTCAGGGAGGCAAATGTCTGGTAGGACTGCCACGCTCCACCCACTGCCACCCCCAGGCCTCAGCTCTCATGACAGATGCAGCAAATTGATCATAACTCCTTTCTGCTGAGGCAAGAATTGGCCACAATGTGTCCATTTAGGCAGCTGTTACCAGATGATCAGACAAAACTCATTGTTATTGTTGGACTATGACCTTATGGTTGCAAGAGCCTTCCCAGTATCCAGTAATGACGTAGTCAGAGACTTTGGAGGATGCATCTGGTCTCCTCTCCGACTTTCATGCAGAGACTTGCTGCCCCTAAAAGTTGTGTCTCCATTTATATTGTGCTGTATTATTTAGTAGGTGGTTTGCATGTTGTACTAGAGCTGATTTCTGAAGTCAGACATATTTAGCTTCAAATCCTGCTTCCACCCCTTCTATAAAGGATCTTGGGCATGTTATTTCACCTCTTAGAGTTTTGCTTATTTCTACACAGGTTATAAAAGGACCTACCTGCTGGGTGGACATGTGGATCAGGCTGTGGTCACAATGTGTCTTAGTCACTTCTGACTGTGTAACAAATTCAGTTGACCCTTGAACAACATGGGGATTAGAGACGCTGACCCCCCCACTCTTTGCAGCCAAAATCCACATATAACTTTGATTCTCCAAAAACTAATAACCTACTGTTCACTGAAAGCCTTACCAATAACATAAACAGTTGATTAATACATATATATGTATTATATATATTATACACTGTATATATACTATATATATACTATATATATTGTATATATATATAGTATATATATACTATATATATTGTATATATATATACTATATATATATACTATATATATTGTGTATATATATACTATATATATACTATATATATGGTATATATATACTATAATATATATAATATAACATATTATATGCAACCAAGAGACTGGCAGCTGGTGTTCATCTTTCCCCTTCAAGGCTCAAGGGTTAGTAGCTTTGTAGATAAGGGTAGTCCTCATTATAAACCCAACGCTGGCATAAAACAGGAGAGCTAGATTATTCCTCCCTGTCTTAAATACTGGCGCTCACTCTTCTTCCTTACTAATAAATGTCCTTTGTGGCTCCCCGCCTCAAATAGAGCATTTTCATCTGCATGAAAAAAATCTGATCAGGTAAGTATCTTTTCTCATCAGTAATTTTCTTGATGGCATCTGGGAACTCGTCTGCTGCCTCTTGGTCAGCAAAAGCTGTTTCTCCTGTTATCTTGACATTTTTTAAGCCAAACCTCTTCCTAAAATCATCAAACCATCCTTTGTTGGCATTAAATTCTCCAGCTTTAGATCCTTCACCTTCCTTTTGCTTAAAGTTGTTATATAATGACTTTGCTTTTTCTCAAGTCATATTAGAGTCTAGAGGTATGCCTTTTTTATAGCAATCCTGTACCCATATAAAAGCTGAATTTTCAATATGAGGTAAAAAGGCATTTTGCAAAAAGTACAAGGTTTTTGACCTGCTGGCATAGCTGTAGCGATGGCTTCATGATTTCCTTTTCTTTTTTTTACAATGGTCCTATGCTGGATTCATTTATCTTGAAATGGTGGGCAACCACAGCTACAGACCTCAGTCTATAGTACCTATGAAGGAATTAAACTTTTTCTTGTTAATGTCATGACTTTTTTCTGCCTCTTGGGAGCACTTTCAGCACCACTAGTAGCACTTTGTATGGGTCCATAGTGTTATTCAAGGTTTACAGTATTGCACTAAACACAATGAAAAATACACAAGAACCATGAGAGATTACTTTTTAACTGCAATACACAACTTACATGGAAATGATTGGCATCACAGCATTCTAAGTGGATACTCCCCACACTGGAGTTCACTGCAATAGCAACAGAAGATGGCTATGAATTTATTACAGTAATATAGTATGCACTACAGTTAATTTTTACAGTTATAATTTAATACTACATCTTTACATTTCCTTATATTTCTCCTGACCATGAATGACTCCATGTACAGTCTGTAAATTTTGTGTTGCATAAGTTTTGACAAATTTTAACCTTTTGTAATAGATTTGTGTGTATTTTATGGCAGTAAATGAAATAATAGTCTAGTGTATACATACATTTTATGCATTTATGACACACCAAACTTTTTTTTCTTCTAAAATTTATTTATTTTAGAGAGAGTGCATGCGTATGAACACATGTGCACGCACATGTGTGTGGAGAGGGGCAGAAGGAGAGAATCTCCAAGCAGACCCCATGCCAAGGGCAGAAACTGACACCAGGCTCGATCCCACAACCCATGAGATCACTACCTGAGCCATAACCAAGAGTGGGATGCTCAACGAACTGAGCCACCCAGGCACACCACCAAATTATTTCTTAATTTTTTTGGTATCTCTAGGCTATGCAGTGTGTCTGTTTTTCCAATTGTTGCAAATCTCCAAACAATTTTCCAATGTATTTATTGAAAAAATCTGTCTATAAGTGGACTTGTGTAGTCAAAACCTGTGTTGTTTAAGGACCAACTGTGTCCTAGACTGGGTGACTTAAAAAACAGACATTTATTTCACATAGTTCTGGAAGCTGGAAATCCAAACTCTTCAAACTCAGGGTGCCAGGATGGTTGGTTCTTGGACAGGGCTCTCTTCCTGGTTTTCAAACAGCTGCCTTCTTAGTGGGTCTTCACATGGATGAGAGCTCTCTCCCTGACTCTTATTATAAGGGCACTAACCTTATTTGTGAGGGCTCCACCCTCATGACCTAATTACTTTTCAAAGGCCCACCTAGAAATCTGATCACATTGGAGTAAGGTTTCAATAAATGAATTTTGAGGGGGACACAAACATGCAATCCACAACACAGTAACTACTACATAGTAATGCATCCAAAACACGCTTGCTGTGATAATGCAGTAATGTTCTGGAGCCCAGTTTACAAGTTTAATCACCAAGTTTGCATTGTCAGTCGGTGATAGATCATGATCATTTTCTCAAGTATACTCATACTCTGAGATCATCTTCATGTCTCACCCTCTTGGATTCTGAGTGAGACGCCTGGAGCACTGGAAGGACAGGGCACTGGCTTGTTCTGATGGCTTCCTGCATGCCAAGGTTTTGCATTTGCCATCACATTTATGCTGCAGAACAACCCGTTAAGCTAGACCAAATTATCTCCTTTCCTCATTTCATGATGAAGAAAGCAGCCTAGGACAAGTTAAGGAACTAGACCAGAATCATACGCTACTGAGTGTGGGGATTAATTTTATGTCAACTTGACTGGATCATGGAGTGCCCAGATATTAAACATTATTTCTGAGTGTGTCTGTAAGGGTGTTTCTGGATGAGATTAGCATTTGAATTTACAGATAGAGTAAAACAGACGGCCCTTCCAAATGTGCGTGGACATTCTCCAATCAATTGAAGCCCTAAATAGAACAGAAAGGTGGGAGAAGGGAACATGTGCTCTCCCTGCTTGACTACTTGACATGGGACATCCGTCTTCTGCCTTCCAACTTCACCATTAGCCCTCTGGATCTCAGGCCTTTAGACCTGGACTAGAACTTACATCACTGGTTCTCTTGTTTCTCAGGCATTTGGACTTGGACGGGAGCTACACCATTGGCTTTCTGGTGCTCAGGCCTTCAAACTACATCATTGGCTTTCTTGGGTCTCCAGTTTGCAGATGGCAGATAATGGGAAATGTCAGCCTCCATAATTCCATATGCCAATTCCTTATAATAATAAATCATTACATATATGATATATAATAGCCTATTTGTTCTGTCTCCTTGAAGAACCCTGACTAATACTGTGAATATCATGCCAGGATCCAAACCCAGGTCTGTCCAGCCCTGAAGGCCATACTACTCTACATTGTGCTTTTAGACATATAACCACAGTTAATTCTCAAATTATTTTGGCTTATCCTTTTGAAAAACTCATGAGGGGACAGGAAACATAAACTTTGACTTTCTCAAGATAATACAACTAATCAAGGCAGAGCACACCTCACCAATGTTCAGAGGTCAATCTCCACCTTGAGTGGGAGGCCAGCCTTTTCTTCTCAAGGCATTCATTCATTCATTCCAACTATTTATTAAGTGCCTAATATGTACCAGGAAATTGTCTAAAAACTAGGGATATAAGAATAAATAAAAAATAAAAAGGCCTTGCCCTCACAAAGATTATTATAGTAGGAGACAGAAATTAAATAAATCCTGAAGATATGACTTCATCTGATGATCATAAGTGCTATGGAAAAATAAAGCAAAGAAAGAGTACAGGGAATGCAGGTTGAGGAAGGTAGCAGGTGCTGTTTTTAATAGAGTGATTGGTGAGGTCTGACTGATAAGGTGACAGAAGAGACCTGAAGGAAGGAGGGAGCAAGCCTTGCAGGTAACTGGAAAGCCTTAAAGGTAGCTTGGGAGACTTGTAGGTAACTGGGGATTCTTGTAGATAACTGGGGAATATTGTTGTAATCTTGTGATATAATAAGAAACATATATTGTAGTCTTCATCTTGGTTTCTGGTCAGAGCCCTTAAAATCTTTGTAATTTTGGGGTGCCTGAGTGGCTCAGTTGGTTAAGCATCTGCCTTCAACTCAGGTCATGATCCCAAGGTTGTGGGATCAAGCCCTACATGGGGCTTCCTGCTCAGTGGGGAACCTGCTTCTTCCTCTGCCTCCAGCTCCCTGTTTGTGCTCTCTCTCTGTCAAATAAATAAATAAAAATCTTCAAAAAAAAATCTTTGTAGGGGCACCTGGGTGGCTCAGTTGTTAAGCATCTGCCTTCAGCTCAGGGTGTGATCCCAGGGTCCTGGGATCGAGCCCCACATCAGGTTCATATGCTGGGAGCCTGCTTCTTCCTCTCCCACTCCCCCTGCTTGTGTTCCCTCTCTTTCTGGCTGTGTCTCTCTCTGTCAAATAAATAAACAAAATCTTTTAAAAAAATCTTTGTAATTTCTTAAGTGCTAAGAACAATAGGAACATCTTTATTTTATTATGTGGTTCTTGTCCTGGCCGCTAAAATAGCTCTGAGTTGAGAAAGATGAAAGGAGTGTCTCCTATTATCTGTAACAAGCGTTTTTCAACCACATCTGAGTTTATGTTAATGAGGTGACTTTTGAAAAACCCCTTAGGCTAGGGAGCTGGTTGCCTGGGGAACCAATTTTGTGACTAGAGGGGTAGAATTTCCAGCCCCAGACCTGATGTCTAAGGAGAGAAGGACTGGAGGTTGAATTAACCGCCGGTGGCCAGTGGTTTAGTCAATCAAGCCTACATAATGAAGCCAATATAAAAACCCTAACTAAAGGGGTTCAGAGAGCATAGGAGTTGGTGCACACATGGAGGTGCTGGAAGGGTGGTGCACCGAGAGAGGGCAGGAAAACTCCATCTCCCTTCCCCATTATTCTGTGTATCTTTTCCATTTGGTTATTCCTGGGTTGTATTCTTTATAATAAACCAGTAACAGTGAGTAAAGGTCACTGAGTTCTACGAGCTCTTCTAGCAAATCATGGAAACTGAGGGATTGTGCAAACTCTTGATTTATAGCAGTTCAGTAAGAAGTGCTCGTCACAACCTGGATTTGTGACTGGCATCTGAAGTGAGTGCAGTTTTGTGGGACTGAGCCCTTAACCTGTGCAGTCTGCACTTATTACTCCATGTAATTTAGTGTCAGAATTGAGTTAAACTGTAGGACTCCCATTCAATGTCCACTAAGAGTTGGGGATGTGCTTGGTGTGGAAAAACCCACACATCTGATGTCAAAACTGTTATGAGAACAGAAGAAAACAGGAGTCTTTACTTGCAGGTAACAGCTATTTTAGGCAGTTGGCACTTCATTCAGTCTTCTATACAGTCATTCTTTAAATTCTTTACAGTTATAAATGGGAGGAGATAGGGTGGTAGCTTTAGAGTAAGTCAAAGTAGAGGGAGAGCCTTTTGAGATTGTTGTTTATTTAGAAGATTTTAAGGTGGGGATGACTTAAGCATATTTAAATGCTGATGAGAAAGATATGGAAGAGAAAAAGAGCATGAGGACCAGAGAGGGAGCAAGTAATTGATAGTATCAGATTCCCGAGGCTGTGGGAGAATTGAGAGGTTCAGAGGACACGTGGAGAGATTAACTTTAATCAGGAGGCATTGCTCCTCTTTGGAACATTCTAGTCCCATTTTGTACACCAACATCCTCTTCTTATTTTCCTACAGTACTTCTGGCAATTGCCAACTTCCTTTTCCAGCTCTGCTTCCTCTGTAGGACCATAAATGTTGGCAGTTCTTCTGGGCTCAGCCCTAGGCCCTCTTTGCTTCCCTCTCCAAACCTTCTCAGTGAACATTCTCATTTATTCCCATGACTTCAATAGGCTGATAACTTTCCAATTTATACTTCCACCCCAAACTTTCAAATCTGTACTTGTATCTGACTGCTCATCCTATACAGCTCATCAATCACATTAGTCAACCTCTTTGGTTATCTCTCGATTACATCTGTTTCTTGGTAAGTCCACTATTATGGGCTGAATTGTGTCCCTCTTAAAATTCTTATGTTGACATCCCAGCCCACAGTACCTCAGAATGTAATCATATTTGGAGATAAGGTCTCTAAAGAGATTATTAAGTTAAAATAAGGCCCTAATCCAATATAACTCGTGTTCTTATAAAAAGAAGAAGCTGGGGGCGCCTGGGTAGCGCAGTCGTTAAGCGTCTGCCTTCGGCTCAGGGCGTGATCCCGGTGTTTCGGGATCGAGTCCCACATCGGGCTCCTCCACTGGGAGCCTGCTTCTTCCTCTCCCACTCCCCTGCTGTGTTCCCTCTCTCGCTGGCTGTCTCTCTGTCACATAAATAAAAATAAAATCTTTAAAAAAAAAAGAAGAAAAAGATGGCTACCAGAGGGGAGGTGGGCAGGGGGATGGGTGAAATAATGGGAGATTAAGGAGTGCACTTGTGATGAGCATTGAGTGATGTATGGAATTGTTGAGTTACTATGTTGTACACCTGAAACTGATATAGCACTGTATATTAACTATACTGAAATGAAACTAAACTAAACTAAAATTAAATTAAATTAAATTAAAATTTAAAAACAGAGGAAGAGACAGCAGGAGTACATGTGCACAGAGAGAAGACCGCGTGAAGAGGCAGCAAGAGGGTGGCCATCTGCACACCAACCAGAGAGGCAGAAGGATCTGGAACAGATCCTTCCATTATGGCACTCAGAAGGAAACCAACCCTGTTGACACCTTGATCTTGGATTTCCCAGCCTCTAGAACTGAGAAATTTCTGTTGTTCAAGCCACACAGTATGTGGTACATTGTTATGGTAGACTTTGCTAACTAGTATACCTACCCTCTTTACTACTTTAGGCCACCATCATCTTTCATCTGCATTTCTGGAGCCACTTCCTAAATTATATTCTCTTTTCTAGTTAATCCTCTCTAAAATCATCTCTGTGTAACACTCAGAGTAATCTTCTCATGCATTTGTGACTATATGACCCACTTGCATTCCACCGTTCTCATTAACCTCACAATAAAGTTCAATCTTCTAAAAAGTCATAGCAGGCTTTGAGATTAAAAAATATGAAAACTCACCCAAAGACCCATAGCTTTTTGGTGCTAAAGCATATGACAGAATACATGGCTCCTCAAGAGGTTCAGAGTCAAAAGTGGGAAGGGAGTGTGCAGACAAAAGTTTGCGCCACTGTAGAGGGAATACAGGGAAGGATTAGGCACATACACTCATTAAGCCAGGCTGCCCTGCATCTCCTGTTTCCTCCCTAACCCTGGGCTTACTGTGATGTCACCCAAGACCAGCTCTGCCATGCATTTGTGATGGCCCCAACTGAAGCAGCTGCAGCTGGCACTTACCAGCTTTGGCTAGAGGCATAGGTTGGGCAATTCTGGACTGAAATGAAAAGAAGATGCTCCAGCTTCTAATTCCACTGCTTATGGTGCTCAAGGGACATGCCCTGGAAGAGCCAGGTCTGTGCCAGGCTAACCCAGAGTGGAGGATGGAGAGAGGCCTGCAACCTCTTACCTGGTTCCTATAGACTTGATTCAGAGTCCTAAGGGGGTGCTGAGTTAGAGCAAATGGCCCAGGAAATGAGGAGATTACAACTGATTAATCAAAGTAAATGTTTTGGGCTTAGTGAACATGCCATTTAAAATGATCCCCCAGGGTCTGGACCCGAGTTCTGGAAATACAGGGGACTTGGAGCAACAGTTTAGCAATTGCCTCTGCTTCTCCAGTCTCCACCCCCTTCTTTATAAATGTATTAAGGATCTTTCTGGGCCCAACACTCTGGGGCAAGTAGCAGAGTTGTGGTGGAATAAGGGCCTTATTAATTTAGACCACCTGTATTAGATTATATAATCTCATAAAGTGGGAAAAGTTATAGGACTATTATAGGAGCAAACGAATTAATGCAGCATTTTCAAGTATGTTCTGTAAAATCCCTGTCCTGTTAGGAGCTGAACAGAAAAAAAAAGTCCTCATGGTTAAATGAGATTTTATTTCGTACTTTTTCTGTAGAGTCACAGTGAATATTCACATATTAAAGGTTTTCAGAAATCTCACTGTAAAGAAAATAGTTAAATTTTATTTAATCTGGTATTTCTGAAATGTATCTGGCCACAAGACCACACTTTACCCCCTTATTTGTAGCATTTTCCTTAGTTGTAACACTTTCCATTTATCCTTTTGAGAATTACCGGTTCCTATAACTTTCTCATTTTTCCTATTTGAATGGGTACTATAAACTGGTTTGCAGGACTTTTTAAAATTTTAATGACATTAGCCCTTTGTGTCTTATGTGTGCTGCAAAATCTTTTCTCCTAGTTCTTTAACACTCTTAAAGCTCTATTTTGGACCAAATGTAAAAATTTCAAATTTATGTAAAAAATTCATTAATATTTTTATTTGGTGTGCTAGAAGGACCTTTTCATCCCAGATTATAAACACAATCAGACCTGTAGCATAACGAGCTCTGAAGTTAGACTGACAACAACTAATTACATTTCCTTCGCATACTTCCTATGAATCTCAGAATGAGTTACTAAATATTTCTGTATTTGTTTCCTTACCTGTAAAATGGCAATATTAGGGTTTTTGTGCAGATTAATTATGCCTTAAGCTCTGAGAACAATGCCAGACACTTTGCAAATACTCAAAATTTGTTAGCTGTCATTATTCCAGAATTTAAATGATTTTGCATCTTAAATTAACATTTTCCCCATCCCAGGTTCATAAAGATATTTTCCTATGTTATTTTCTAGAAGTTTTATATTTCATCTTTCACATTTAAATATGCAATTTGGTTTCAAATTTTATGTACAATACAAGGTAGAGCTCAAGATTAATTTTTTTTATTTTAAGAAACTAATCTATAAAGGAACCCTCATTTGGCTACCTTCAGATTTCTCAGCAGAAAATCTACAGGCCAGGAGACAGTGGAATGACATGTTCAAAGTTTTGAAAGATAAAACTTGCCAGCCAAGAATACTTTATCCAGCAAGGTATCCTTCAGATAAGCCTTTTCTGGACAAACAAAAGCTAAGGAAGTTCGCCACCACTAGATCTGCCTTGCAAGAAACGCTGAAAGGAGTACTTCAGGCCGAAATGAAAAAAAAAAATGTTAATCAGTGACATAAAAGCAAGTGAAAGTACACACTACTCCAGCAAAGGTGAAAAATAAACAGAATTAGGAAACTGGAACTCTATATTAGAATGCTGTGTTAATCAATTATATTATAAATGCTAAAGGAAAAGAGCATTAAAAATAACTATAGCTGCCATAATTTTTCAATGAATTCATAGCACAAAAAAAAAGGTAAATTGTGACATGAAAAATATAAAAGTGAAGGAGTAAAGGGATGGAACTTTTATAGGCAAATGGAGGTAAGATGCTATCAGCATAAAAAGGACTATTTTATATATGAGATGTTTTATGTAAGCCTCATGGTAACCATAAACTAAAAACCTAGAGTAGAGCCACGAAACATAAAAGGGGAGACTGAGTAAATCACCATGGAAAACCACCACTTTATAAAGGTAGACAGAAACAAAAACAATGGAGATACAAAACAACCAGAAGACACATAATATGATGGCAGTAGTATGTTTTTACATATCAATAAGAACTCTAAATATAGTGTTATACGCAACTAATGAATCATCAAACTTTACATCAAAAACCAGGGATGTACTGTATGGTGACTAACATAATATAATAAAAAAAATTAAAAAAAGGGACTCTAAATATAAATGAATTGAATTCACCAATAGAAAGGCACAGAATATTCTGGGTGGATTAAAAAAAACAAAAACAAGACCCAACTACATGCTGCCTACAGGAAACTCATTTTAGCTCTAAAGACACACCTAGGCTCAATATAAAAGGATGGAAAAAGATATTTCATGCAAGTGGAAAATGAAAGAAAAGTGAAGGGAGCCATACATACATGAGATGAAGTAGACTTTATACTAAAAGAGATAACAAGAGATTCAGAAGGTCATTATATAATGATGAAAAAGTCAATACATCAAGAAGATATAACAATAGTAAATATATATGCACTGAACATTGCAGCACTGGAATATATTACACAAATACTAATGAATATGAAGAGAGAAATAGACAAAAATATAATAATAGTAGGGGATTTCATGACCTCACTGACAACAACAGGTAGGACATCCAGACAAAATCAAAAGAAAATACTGGAATTGAGTCATAATCCAGAACAAATGAACTTAATAAACATGTATAGACCATTCTATCAAACATCAGCAGAATATTCTTCGGGAGTGCACAGGTAACATTCTTGAGGATAGATTGTACAATATGGCACAAAACAAATCTTAGAAAATTGAAGAACATTGAAATCATATCAACTACCTTTTCTGACCACAATGGAACAAAGTTAGAAATGAAGAAGAGGAAAGCTGGAAAATATACAAGTATGTGGAAACTGAACAACACACTTCTGAACAACCAATGGGTCAAAGAAGAAATCAAAAGAGACATTTTACAAATATCTCAAAACAAATGAAAATGGAAATTCAATATATCAAGAATTATGTGATGCAGCAAAAGCAATTGAGAGGAAAGTTTATAGTGATAAATGCATATTAAGAAATTAGAATGATCTCAACTAAACAACCTATATTTGTACTTCAGAGAACTTGAAAAAGAAGAAAAAATTAAGCCCACAGTTAGCAGAAGGAAGGAAATAATAAAGATTAGAGTAGAGATAAATGAAATGAAATTAGAAAAACATAGGAAGTGTCAACAAAACTAAAAGTTTTTTAAAAGATTAAATTTACAAACCTTTAGCTAGACTAAGAAAAATAAAGAAGACTCAAATAAAATAAGAAATGAAAAAAGACATGACAACTTATACTCCAAAAAAACATAGGCTCATAAAAATTACCTGGCAACAGATTAGATAACCTAGAAAAAATGGATACATTCCTAGGGCATACAACCTACCAAACTGAATCATGAGGAAATAGAAAATCTGAGCAGACCAATCACGAGTAAAAAGATTGAATCAGTAATCAAAAGCCAACCAACACAGAGAAGGACAAGACCTAACAGTTTCGATGGTTCATTCCACCAAACATTTGAGGAATTAATGCCAAACCTTTCAAGCTCTTCCAAAAAATAGAAGAGGAAGGAACATTCCCAAACTCATTTCACAAGGCCAGCATACTCTAACACCAAAGCCAGATAAGGATGTTATAAAAGAAAAAAGCTACTGACCTATATTCCTGATGAATGTAGACATACAAATTCTCAACAAAATATTAGCAAACCAAATTCAACAGTACATTAAAAGTATCATAAACCATGATCAAGTGATATTTATCCCTAGGATTAAAGGATGGTTCACAGATCAATACATGTGGCACATCACATTAACTGAATGAAAGATAAAAACCACATGATCATTTCAATAGATGCAGAGATAGCATTTGACAAAATACATTAGTTTTTCATGATAAAAATGCTCAATATATTGGGTACAGAAGGAACATACTTCAACACAATAAAAGTCATATATGACAAAACCACAGCCAACATTACACTCAATGGAGAAAAATTGAAAGCTTTTCCTCTAAGGCCAGGAACAAGACAAAGGTGCCCATTATCAC
The DNA here is from genome assembly GCF_024610735.1 of Ursus americanus. Classification (NCBI taxonomy): domain Eukaryota; kingdom Metazoa; phylum Chordata; class Mammalia; order Carnivora; family Ursidae; genus Ursus; species Ursus americanus. The sequence goes on from NC_142139.1 coordinate 62,817,882, forward strand.
TTATTGAACAAAGCACTGGAAGTCCTAGCCAGAGCAATCAGTCAAGAAAATAAAATAATAAAATAAAATAAAATAAAATAAAATAAAATAAAATAGGCATCCGAACAAAAAAGGAAAAAGTAAAATTGTCTTGTTATGTAGATGATGTAATTTTTTATATAGAAAATATATTTACTACACAAAAAAACTAATCAATGAACTCAGTAAAGTTGCAGCATGCATGATCAACATACAGAAATCAGTTGCATTTCTGTAGACTAAAAACATTATATCTGAGAATGAAATAAAATAATCCCTTTCACAATAGCATCAAAAAATAGGAATAAATTTAACCAAAAAGATGAAAGATCTCTACACTGAAAAGTAGGATTTTGATGGAAAAAAAAATTGAAGAAAACACAAACAAATGGGAAAATATCCCATGTTTATGGATCAGAATTAATATTGTTAAAATGTTGGTACTACTCAAAACCATCTATGGCATCAACACAATCTCTATCAAAATTCCAACATCTTTCTCAGAAATAGGAGAAAAAAACCTTAAAATTTGTATGGAATCACCAAAGACCCTGAGTAGCCAAAATAATTCTGAGAAAGAACAAATCTGGAGGCATCACACAAAGCTATAGGGAATAAAATGAGACACAAAGACCAATGGAAACAAACTGACAGCCCAGAAACAAACCTGCACGTACATGATCAACTAATACTTGACAGGGAGCCAAGAGTGCTCAATGGGGGAAAAAGTCTCTTCAATAAATGGTTCTGGAAAAATGGTTAGTCACATGAATGAAATGGGACCCCTATCTTACACCACACAACAAAATATATGGACCACATCTTCTTTATCCATTTGTTTGTTGAAGGGCAAAAACTTTCTTTTGATTAAAAAATGGACAGAGGAACTGAATAGACATTTTCCCAAAGAAGACATACAAATGACCAACAGATAGGTGAAACATGAACAGATACACTGACATCACTAATCATCAGGAAAATGCAAATCAAAACCACAATGAGATATCACCTCACACCTGGTACATAAATAGCTCCAAAATGGCTTTTGTCTACTAGACCATAGATTGTTTATTTCTTCATAGCAGTTGATACCAGCCAGCTCAAAGCCTGCCGGTGCCAAACTTAATTTTTCACGCATCCATTTGTTTTCTTTCTTTTTTTTTTTTTTTAAGATACTATTTATTTTTTTGAGAGAGAGAGAGAGAGCATGAGTACGGGGGAGGGACAGAAGGAGAAGCAGACTTCCCACTCAGCAGGGAACCCCCCGATGTGGGGCTCAATTCCAGGACCCACGGACCATGACCTGAGCCGAAGGCAGCCTTTTTTTTTTTTAAAGATTTTATTTATTCAATTGACAGAGAGACAGCCAGGGAGAGAGGGGACACAAGCAGGGGGAGAGGAAGAATCAGGCTCTCAGCGGAGGAGCCTGACGTGGGGCTCGATCCCAGAACGCCGGGATCATGCCCTGAGCTGAAGGCAGACGCTTAACGACTGCGCCACCCAGGCGCCCCCGAAGGCAGCCTTTTAACCAACTGAGCCACCCAGGTGCCCCATCCATTTGTTTTCAACAAGGCGCAACTTAGAGAGCCTACCTGTTTTGCATACCTGGTGAAACTGCACCCAGTATCTGCTAGTCATAGATAAGATAAAGCCTGTTGATTATAGACACCCACACCACTGCTGCTCTTAATTGCTCTCTGACTCAGAGACTCCCATTTCTGCCGCTGAGCAACATTACCTAGATGTTAAGCACCTTCTCTGATCTCTTTCCCCGGGGAGTTCCCTTGTCCTCCTCCCCTTTTGGATGGTGGCCCCCATACCTTAGTTTCTGGATGGTCTGCTGTTAAAGGGCTTCTACTACATACAGACCTATTCAAATAAACCTTGTGTGTGCTACTGCCACCTTGCGGTCATACCTTTTTCTTTGATCAATCTCCCAAATCCTTCCAATCTCCTTACACCTCCTCACTGAAGCTGTCCCAACACAGACATGGACATTCCAGGTCTTGTGCCCTCTGGTTAATGAGTGGGCTCTTGATACCTGAGCTCCCTCCTGCTCACCTCTATCTGCTTGCTAGGAGGGGTGTTACAGCTTCAATCCAACTGTACTTCAAAGGGACATTTCCTGCTTGTATAGCTATAGGAACTAGCAAACTTCTGTTTTCCCTTGGCTGCAAACACACACTACCCAATGATTTCTGAACCTGAACCTTGGGAAGGGGTTCCCCTGCCAAGTTCAATCCTTCCACTCTCCCTCAACCTTATGGTATTCTTGGAGTCCTCTTGACCCTTTGTTGTTATTCCTCTATTATAGTTTATAAAACTTTCCCTATTCAAATTCTGCATGGTTGCTTTCTCCTGAATGGATCCTACGTATCTCTGGACCCTTTGTATTGCCCTAACCCTTTATAGCTTCTGATGGATCTCTGCCCTGACTTCTCCAGGTCTCACAGTGGTTTTTGAATGTGAGGGACAGACATTAAAGGAGGTGTGCTTTGCCGGTGTTTCCTGAGACCTGCCCCTCTGTGCCTGCTCATTTATTTCACTCAGCTTCATTACCAGTCTAAACCTGGAAGATGCTGAGAATAGCAGATAAGAAGGGTTTCTCAGTGCTCCTCATGTACAAATGGCTCTTTCATTTCTCCTTCAGACAAAGTTCAATGTGGTCACCGACCTGCCTTTTCAAACTCATCATCGTTACCATTTCGTGAACTGTTTGAAGTCCAGGAAGGTGAGTTCCCATGGCAAGTGAGTATCCAGATCTCACGGAAACACCTCTGTGGAGGCTCAATCATACACCGGTGGTGGGTTTTGACAGCAGCACATTGCTTCCCAAGAACCCTGTAAGTTTCTGAAGCATTGTCTTAATTTACATAAAATTTCCTCAATATTTTGTCTGGGCTGGGTAGCTTAATGGATTAGTGCATAAGGCTTATGAAGCCATGGACTCTACACCTAGTTTGTTCTTGTTGGCTTTGTACCAAAAAGTCTCTTTTCTACACCCACTTTCTCCTTTTAAGTGAACCATATCCTAAAGTTGGCTGCTAGTTGTGACTATGCATCCACTATTGGAAAATCAGTACAAGTCTTCCCTTCTCCTGCCTGCCACATGTGTAGACCACACACTGTATTTGTTCACGGTACACTTTCTCATTAAATACCTACCATGTGCTGTTCTAAGTGCTGGTGATATAGCAGTCAATAAGACATTCAAAATCCCTATTGTCAAGGAATTCACATTCTATTCTCTTGGATGGATTCGTTCCTCTTCCTTTGGATCAGGGAAATCTTCCTGGGCTGCTGATTTACTAGCATGGACAATTGCCTGAGTCTGGACCCCTGATTCCTGCCACTCGGAGCTCTAGCCAGTCTCCAGGGCACCATACATCCACTTCTTTGGATTTCTTAGTATCCGTTGTAAACTCTGCTGTTTACAAATATGTCTATAAATGTAAAATGAAGTGTAACTATTATTATAGTTTGGAGTTATTATATTCCTTTTTTAGGTTAAAAATGGCATTGAGAAATGTTACTGTGGTCTTGGGAACCAAAAGATTGAGCAATGTCCACTTGGAGAGAAAGCAAGTACAGAAGATAATTATTCACAAAGATTATAAACCATCCCACCTTGACAGTGATCTCTCCCTGCTCCTGCTTGCCACACCAGTACAGTTCACTAACTTCAAAATGCCCATCTGTCTGCAGAAGAAGGAAAGGATCTGGGACCGGTGTTGGATGGCAGAGTGGGTGACAGCTTATGAGTATGGTATGTGTCTTCCCTTCAAAAACATAGAAAGTTCACATTTAGGTTTCCCTGGGCAAGATAGCATGATGCTTTGGAAGATTCAGGTCTGAATTTGGCCTCACTACTGTAGCTTTGTGATCTTGAGCTAGTTCCTTCACCTTAGTCACCCTCACCTTTTCTCACCTGTAGAATGACAGCAATGTCTCCCTCGAATCAGTTATGTAGATTAAGTTAAATGCAATTATACTTGTAAGGTCCCTAGTGAAAGCCTGGAATATGAAAGAATCTCAAAATATGGGAGTGATAATTTTGGGGGGGCCCAGAAACACTGGGCACTAGAAAGCCAGTTTGGATTCTTCCTTCATGGGTTGTTTTATGATGTGCATCTCCCCATCTGTTTATCATTTGATGAAAATCAATGATCAAAATAATTGAACCAGTGATTCTCCAACCAAGCTTTGTCGTCAATGACTCTACTCCTTTCCCAGGGCACAAGGCTGGCCAGACAAGGAGAACCTCTGGGAGGGTGGGAATGGGATGGGGAAGCCAGAAGGTCCTCTAGAATTACAATTGTTTCCTTTCCACAAATTGGCAATAACAGGTGGGTCGTTTTCCTAGTTTCTCCACTGGCCTAGCAGATACACTGGACAACACTGATTCAGAAGTTGGGTTGTTCTGAACCTCTGCACAGGGACCAAGCACGGCTGTGGAGAGATAGTAGAGCCATGGAGAAAGCTTAGTCTAGGTTTACCTGGCAGGGGCTAGTGCTGGGGGTTCAGTAAGCTGCTTCCAGTAGGAATGAATTTCCCAAAGGGAATACATATAAGCAGAAATGAAGGAACCACTTATTGGAGATCCTAAAGAGGAGACTGAGTGGGGCATTACCTTAGGTCATCTCTAAGGCCTTTCTACACTGTGAGTCTATGATTTGTGAAGTGTTTGCATCATTCCATGGCTTCCACCCTTATCATTTGTGGGCCAGTCACTTTCAGTGGTTGACGCAGCACTCGTTCTCACACTAACTTCCTCATTTCCCAGACCAACATGACAACTTAAACATGTACCTGCAGAAGCTGAGAGTGATGTTGATTAGCTGGAGAGAATGCAGCAAGAGGGTAGACCAGCTCTCTAGGAACATGATTTGTGCTTGGAAGGAACCAGGCACCAAAGGAAACTGCCAGGTACTCAGCCCTTGCCTCAGCCCCATCCTCCACATGCCCCACTACCTTCTAGGTTCTCAGGAGAGAGCCCAGGAGTGAGGCCCCTAGCCCATGCCACTAGGACCCTCTCATACTACCCTCTTTTTAGAGCTACTATTGATTCCTTGCAGACTGTACTTTCTTCATTCTCTCATTCTTAGGGAGACAGTGGGGCACCTATGGTCTGTACTATCCATGGAACCCAGAGGCTCGTCCAAGTGGGTGTCTTCAGTTGGGGCATAAGATCTGGCTTCAGGGGGAGGCCTGGTATGTTTGTGTCTGTGGCTCAATTTATTCCATGGATCCAGGAGGAGACAGAAAAGGAGGGAAAAGCCTACACCATCTCAGGAGCCTGGAGAAGCTCCCTGCTTCATGTTCCACCGTACCCATTACTGCTGGGCTTGGGTTCTCAGATGTTGCTTGCCACCATGTTAACTAGTGATAAATCAAATCACTAAACTTTAGACCCATCCTTACTTCTCTCCTCCTCCTCCTTTCTTCCCTTCCATCTTTACACAAGCATCTATTAAGCATTGACTATGAGTTTAGTTTCTATGCTAAACCCTGGAAGTTAGACATGGATTCAATCTCCCAAATATTGCAAATCTAATAAAGGAAGACCAAATACAGCACTAAAAAGAGGTATAAGCAGTACATGGGGGATCCCAGAAGAATAAAGATGACCTCCAAAAAGGTCAAAGAAGGCTTCAGGACAGTGTTGGAAACCCAACCTTGAGAAGTCACTTCATGTTTCTGGACCTTGGTTTCTTTATCTATAAGTGAGGAGATTTGATCAGATGAATTTCAAGGTGTTTCATCACTCTGACATTTGGTATTACTGAGTAACTTCTTTTACTTCTCTCATGGAACATAGTATTGCCAAGCTCGTGACCAGCTTTAATCCATCAGCTCAGTGCTTTACATAGGCCCAAACATAGGGAGCTCCCCATCTGAGGTACAAATGCTTTCATCTGCTAGGCCATTCATGAGGGAAAGTCTATGGTAGAGTTAGGATCAGGGGTTTCTTGTCCTGTTTAGAGTTGAAAGTGGGGTGATTATGACTTGAGACTTAGAGACCACACCTTTCTTTCCCTCCCCTTAATATATCCAAATAAAAAGTTAGCATACTGAAGTGGTTGGAGGAGATAGCCGAATCTGCCCTTTCCATAGACATGGGTAACTGAATGAGGGCTGCTGTTGAGTGGCCAAAGTCATTACTTCTAAAATGGGAATGGATAAAAATTCAAAGACAAGAAAGCCAGTGTCCTGTCACAGAGAGGAATAGCTTGTGTGGCCAGACAAAAATACAAAGAATAAGAATTTGTTTTTAGAAAATTGTGAGACAATGTTTAAAGATCAGTGCTATAAAGCACAGTCAGGGACTAATGGTAGAGTCTTTCCAAGGTTCTTTCTTGGTTAAGTCAACCTGGCATGGACATGACCAGAATTTGAAGATGCAAAGAAGACAATCAACCGCATGCAGCCCCACAGGAGTCCATAAAAAGAAAAACATTCATTCATTCAGATACCTTGTGAATACTGAATGTGTACAACGCATTGTAAAAATATAGGATGTAAATATGTAAGGTTCATGTCTTCAAATGTGTATGAACTACATTTATGTAGCTGCATCTAAATTTATGAATCTTTTCAAGGAGTTTCATAGTGATTATTTTTATGGGATATTATTATTTTCCTGACCATATTAGAGTTCTCCAGAGAGAAAAAATTTCATATGGGGAGGGAGAGAATCAGAGTTTTATTTCAGAAATTAACACATGCAATTATGGAGGCTGGTAAATCTGAAATCTGCATGGGAGGCCAGCAGACTGGAGACCCAGGAAAGGACTGATTTGCAGTCTGCAGTCTGAGGACAGTCTGGAGGAATATTTCCTTCCTCTCTAGGACTAGAATTACCTAGATGCCTGGTAAAAATGCGGATTCCTAGACTTTATCTCAGGCTTAGAAAATTAGGAGCTCCAGGGCTGAGGCCCAAGTCATCTGCATTAGAAGCTCTCCCAGTCGTTCTTTTAAATTTTTAAAGTTTTAACAGTTTTGTGTTTACAATAAATTGTATACATTGAAGTACAGAATTAGGTAAGTTTTGACTTACGTATACACTCATAAAATGATCATCACAATCAAGAAAATGAATGTACCTATGACCCAAAACTTTCCTCATGACTTTGAAGCACAAAAGTTTTTAATTTTTATGAATCCCAATTTACCAATGTTTTCTTTTATGGTTCATGCTTTTGGTGTTGTAACTAAGAAATCTTTGCCTAACTCAAAGTTGCAAGGACTGTTTTTTTGGTTTTTGGGTTTTTTTACTTTTACATTTTAAAAAATTCATAGACTTTTTAGTATTCAAAAAATTTTTATTGAAGTATAATTAACATACATTGTGGTATTAGTTTCAAATATACAAAATAATAATTCAACAATCCTATATGTTATTCAGTGCTTATCAAGATAAGTGTACCCTTGGTCTCCTTTATCTCTTTCACCCCCCACCCACCCACTTCCCCTCTAGCACCACCAGTTAACAGACATTTTTGAGTAGGTACAGGTTTACAGAAAAATTGAGCAGAAAGTACAGAGTTCCCAAATACCACCACCCCTCCCAATTTCCCCTGCTTTTAACATTTGGCATTGGTATGGTACATTTATTACAATTAATAATTCAATATTGGTAGATTATTAACAGAAGTTTATAGTTTAGAGTTCATTCATTATGTGGCACATTCTATGGGTTAAAACGTATAATGACATAACCACCATTACAATATCATACAGAATAGTTTCACTGTTTTAATAATCGCCAGTGTTCCTCCTATTCATCCTTCTACCCCTAAATTTCTGGCAACTACTGATCTTTTTATTGTCTACATAGTTTTGCCTTTTCTGGAACATCATGTAGTTGGAATCATACAGTGTGTGGACTTTTCAGATTGGCTTATTTTTAGATTGGCTTGTTTTAATGTGCATTTAAGTTTCTTCCATGCCTTTTCTTGCCTTGATAGCTCATTTATTTTTATTGCTGAAAACTACTACATTATCTGGATGTACTGCAGTTTAGTTATCCGTTCACCTACCAAGGGACATCTTGGTTGCTTCCATGTTTTGGCAATTATATGTAAAGCTGCTATAACACATTCATGCACAGGTTTTTGTGTAGTCATAAGTTTTCAACTCATTTGGGTAAATACCATGGAGCGATTTTTAACTGCCAGCAAATTTAAGTTTGTAAGAAACTACCAAACTTTTCCAAAGTGGTTGTACCACTTTGCATTCCCACCAGCAATAAATGAGTTTCTGTGGCTCCACATCCTCACCAGAATTTGATATTATCAGTATTCTGGATTTTAACTATTTTAATAGGCCTGTAATGGTATCTTTTTTTTTTAAGATTTTTTAATTTAACTTTATAAGGAACCTCCACACTGTTTTCCAAAGTGGCTGTACCAACTTGCATTCTCACCAACAGTGTAAGAGGGTTCCCCTTTCTCCACATCCTCTCCAACATTTGTTGTTTCTTGCCTTGTCAATTTTTGCCATTCTAACTGGCGTAAGGTGGTATCTCAATGTGGTTTTGATTTGAATTTCCCTGATGGCTAATGATGTTGAACATTTTTTCATGTGTCTATTAGCCATTCGTACATCTTCACTGGAAAAGGGTCTATTCATTTCTGCCCATTTTTTTGATTTGATTATTTGTTTTTTGGGTGTTGCGTTTGAGAAGTTCTTCATAGATCTTGGATACAAGCCTTTATCTGTAGTGTCATTTGCAAATACTTTCTCCCATTCTGTGGGTTGCCTCTTTGTTTTGTTAGCTGTTTCCTTTGCTGTGCAGAAGTTTTTTTCTTGATGAAGTCCCAAAAGTTCATTTTTGCTTTTGTTTCCCTTGCCTTTGGAGACGTGTCATGAAAGAAGTTGCTGTGGCTGATGTCGAAGTGGTTACTGGCTATGTTCTTCTCTATGATTTTGATGGATTCCTGTCTCACATCAAGGTCTTTCATCCGTTTAGAGTGGGAAGATGGGCTAGCCCAGTGATGGGTATTAAGGAGGGCACATATTGCATAAAGCACTGGGTGTTATACACAAGCAATGAATCATGGAACATTACATCAAAAACTGATGATGTACTGTATGGTGACTAACATAACATAAAAAACAAAACAAAAGATTTTTTAATTTATTAACAATTTATTAAAAATTCTAATTTATTAAAAATTTAATTTGTCAGATTGAGAGAAAGAGAGCACCAGCAGGGGAGTGGCAGGCAGAGGGAGAAGGAAGTTCCCTGCTAAGCAAGGAGCCTGATGCAGGACTGGATCCTAGGACTCTGGGATCATGACTTGAGCTGAAGGCAAACACTTAACTGACTGAGCCACCCAGGTGTCCCATCTGTAGTGGTATCTTATTGTTGTTTTAATTTGCAATTCCCTAATGACCTGTGAGAGGGAGCACATTTTCATATGTTTAATTGCTATTTATGTATCTTCTTTGATGAGGTGTCTGTCCAGATCATCTGCCCAGTTTTCAATCATATTGTTTGTTTTCTTATTGTTGAGTTTTAAGAGTTCTTTGTATATTTTGGATATCTTTTATCAGATAATGTGTTTTGTAATGATTTCCACCCCCCCTTCCCCAGGCTGTGACTTCATTCTCTTAACTGTCTTTCACGTTGGTTTTTAATTTTAATGAAGTCCAACTTAATCGTTTTTTTTTATTTCATGGATCATGCTTTGGGGTATCTTTTTTTTTTTTTAAGATTTTTAGATTTTATTTATTTATTTATTTGAGAAAGAGAGTGGGGAGAAGGAGAAGCAGACTCCCTGCTGAGCAAGGGCCCTACTTGGGGCTCGATCCCAGGACCCTGGGATCATGACCTGAGCCAAAGGTAGATGCTTAACCAACTGAGCCACACAGGTGCCCCATGCTTTGGTGTATCTAAGAAGTCATCACTGAACCCAAGTTCACCTAGGATTTCTCCTATATTATCTTCTAGGAATGTTAAAATTTTGCATTTTACATTGATGTTTATGATCCATTTTCATAAATGGATCATTAATTTTTGTGAAAGGTATAAAGTTTGTGTCTAGATTCATTTTTTATATTTTTTTTGTATTTTTGCATTTTTTGAATGTTGAGTGTTTCCAGCACCATTTGTTGAGAAGACTTTTTTCTACATTGACTTGTCTTTGCTCCTTTGTCACACTCCAGTTGACTATATTTGTGTGGATTTATTTCTGTTGCATTGGTCTATTTGTCTATTCTTTTGTCAATACTACACTGCACTGATTACTGTAGCTTTGTGGTAAGTCTTGAAGTCTGGTAGTCTCCATCTTTCAACTTCAATTTTGCCTTTCCATATAAGTTTTACAAACAGATCGTCAATATTTACAAAGTAACTTGCTTGGATTTTGATTTGAATTATCTTTAATCTATAGATCAAGTTGGGAAGAACTGAAACACTTTGACAATATTGAGTCTTCCTACCCATGTACAGGGGATAGCTCTCTATTTTATATATTTTATATGTTTCCCTGATTTATTTCTTTAATCAGATTTGTGTGGTTTCAAAGGTTGATTTTTTAATCTTTTTATTCAAATCTTTGAATTGACCTTTGAATCTTTTTAAACTAACTTTGCATTCCTATGCTAAACTCTAATCGACTGTGGTTTATTTTCCTTTTTTTTAATAATAACATTTTATTATTATGTTAGTCACCATACAGTACATCCCTAGTTTTTGATGTAAAGTTCCATGATTCATTACTTGCATATAACACCTTTTTATATGTTGTTGGATTCAATTTACTAAAATTTTGCTAAAAATTTTTACATCTATGTTTCTGAGGGATATTGATCTGAAGTTTTCTTGTACTGTCTTTGTCTAATTTTGACACCAAGGTAGTGCTGAAACTCATATAGAATGAGTTAGGAAATAATCCCTCCTTTTGAATTTTCTAGTAGAGCTTGTATAAAATCGGTATTATTTCATCCTTAAATGTTTGGTAGAAGTCACCAGTGGTTCATCTGGACTTGGAATTTTCTTTGTTGTAAGATTTTTAAGCATAAATTCAATTTCTTTAATAGATATAGAACTACTCAGATTACCTATTTATTCTTGAGTGAGTTTTGGCAGTTTGGTAATTTGTGTCTTTCAAAGAATTTGTCTATTTCCATCTAAGTTGTCAACTTTTTTTGGCATAAGGTGTTTTCATGATGTTATTCTTTAAATATCTGTATAAACTCTAATTGTCCTTTTAAAATATGTCCTTTAACGTAAGATATTGGTAATTTGTGCCATCTTTCTTTTTTTTTTTTACTGATCAGTCTGTCTATAGGTGTATTAATTTTTTTGATCTCAGAGAATCAGCTTTTGGTTTACTGATTTTCTCTATTATTTTTCTATTTCATTAATTTTGATCTTCTATTTATTATTTCCTATTTTTTGCTTATTTGGATTTTCACTTGTTCTTTTCTTTCTTATTTCTTAAGTTGGAAGCTGAGTTCACTGGTTTGAGACTTCTGCTGTTTTCTAATATAGAGATTTAGTACTATAAATTTTCATTTTCATTTAGTTCAAAAAGCATTCTATTTTCCTTTTTAGTTTCTTCTTTGACCCATGGGTTATGTAGAAGTGTGTTTTGTGGTTTCTAAGTACTGGGGTATTTTCCAGATATTATTCTGTTATTGATTTTAATTTAATTCCACTGTGGTCCTAGGACACACATTGTATAACTTGAATTGTTTAAAATTTATTGAGACTATTTTTATGACCCAGAATATAGTCTATCTTGATAAATGCTCCAGTGTACTTAGGGGGGAAAATGTGTACTCTGTTGTCGTTGGATGGAGTGTTTGATAAATTTAAATTAGATCAAGTTGGTTGATCATATTGTCAATGACTTCTATATACAAACTGATCTATTTATTTTACCAATTATTGAGACAGGAGTATTGACATCTGCAACTAAAATTGTCTATTATTTCTTGAAAGTCTATCAGTTTTGTTTTAGGTCTCTTGAAGTTGTTAGGTGCACAAGATTTGGGATTGTTATTCCCTCTTGATTAATTGGCCACTTTATAATTATGAAATAACCTTTATTCTTGCTGTATTCTTTGCTCTAAAATCTACTTTCTCTAATACTAATATAGGCACTCCAGCTTTATTTTGACTAGTTTTATCACGATATAACTTTTCCCATTCTTTTACTTTTAATCAATTTTCATCTTTATATTTGAAGTGACTTAATTATAAGCAGTATAAATTGGATATTGCTCTTTTACCCAATTTGGCAACATCTGCATTTTAATTGGTATATTTAAAACATTTACAGTTAATGCAACTTGTGATATGATTGGGTTTAAGTTTAGCATCTTCCAATTTCTTTCCTAATTTGTCCTTTTCAAAATTCCTTATTTTGAGTTAATTATTTCTTATGATCCCATTGTATCAGCTTTCTTGGCTAGCTAGGACTCTTTTCAAAATTTTTATTGGGGTGCCTGGGTGTCTCAGTCAGTTAAGCTTCTGCCTCCAGCTCAGGCCATGATCCCAGAGTCCTGGGATCAAGTCCCACACTGGGCTCCTTCCTCAGCGGAAGTCTGCTTCTCCCTCACCCTCTGCCTCTTCCCCATGGCTGGCTTATGCTCTCTCTCCCTCTCACTCACTCTCTCTCTCGCAAATAAATAAAATCTTTAAAAAATAATAAAAATAAATTTATTTTAGTGACTGATTTAAGGTTTATTAGGAGTTGGAAAACTACGGCCTGTGGGTCTGTTGCCATAAATCAGATATTGGAAGACAGCCACACCCATTCATTTACATTGTCTATAGCTGCTTTCAAGCTAAAACAGCAGAGGTGAGGAAATTGTGACAAATACTCTATGGCACACAAGTCTAAAATATTTACTACCTGTTCTTTTAAGTAAGCATTTGCTACTCTAGCTTACAGTATACATCTTTAACTTATGACAGACTATCTTCACATGACATACAATTCATGGTTAGTACAAAAACCTTATAATAGTACACTTCTTCCCCTCACCTTTAACCTTTATTCTATTGGTGTCATAGAATTTGCTTATTTACATTATAAACTGAGAGAGAGAGAGAGAGAGAGAGAGAGAATGGTTTCTAATTTTGCTTAAACAGTTATCTTTTAAAGAAAAAATTAAAAAATACGACCTATCATTTGGCAGTACTCATAGTAACTGGTATTTGAGAACTGCCAGTTTATTGCTTTAATGGAGGCAAAATGTAGAGATGAATATGCTTTCTTAGCTTCTTCTGTACTTCAATCTTTCCTTGTCTATGACACTTGATGGGATGGGATGGAGGTAATTTCTGGACAAACTGTAGACTATTCTCAGGGGTTACTCATGCATAACCTTAAATCCTCTTTTGTACTGAGACGTAAGTAGATGGTTTTAAATCCGGGTAACCTTAAATCCTCTTTTGTAGTGAGACATAAGTAGACAATTTTAAATCCTATGTAAGAATAGTATATGCATATATTAATTGTGCTAATATGTATATTAATAACTCATTTCACAGTATAAAATATTCTGTGCATTAAGAGGGGCACAGATAGACCCCCCCTGATGTGTCTGGGGCTTGCAGGATAGGTGGGATGTAAAAATGGGCATTATTCAGGGGATGACATTTAAGATGATACCTCAAAAGGAAACATTAGTGTTTCAAAGAAGCTGTAACCAATGAGTAAAGACTTTCCTTCTCTAAGAGAGACTTGTTCATACTTTATTATGTCATTAAATGGGGAAGCCTTTAAGTTGAAGAAATGGAGCTTTATTTAAGTTGGATAACAAACATTTGTCCAAATATTTCCTGTTTTATAAACATCGCTCAGAAGCTTATGAACTCCTGAACCTTGACTATTCTTGAAAACCTCTTGACCGTAACTCTGGATATTCCTGATGTAGCCCACAAATCCCATCTCTCCCACTGATGTCTCCACTTCACTTACCAGGCTCGACCACACTGATCTTTCATTCTTTCAATGGGCCAAGTTCTTTTCTCCTCCAGGGCCTTCCCACATGCTTGTCCTTTGCCTAGAGCAAAGGTCTCATTTTATTTATTTTTTTTCTTTTAATAATGATTTTTTATTATATTATGTTAGTCACCATACAGTACATCCCCGGTTTTCGATGTAAGGCTCGATGATTCATTAGTTGTCTATAACACCCAGTGCACCATGCAGTATGTGCCCTCCTTACTACCCATCACCGGTCTATCCCATTCCCCCACCCCCCTCCCCTCTGTAGCCCTCAGTTTGTTTCTCATAGTCCATAGTCTCTCATGTTTCATTCCCCCTTCTGATTACCCCCCCTTTCTTTATCCCTTTCTTCCCCTACTGATCATTCTAGTTCTTATGTTCCATAGATGAGAGAAATCATATGATAGTTGTCTTTCTCTGCTTGACTTATTTCACTAAGCATTATCTCCTCCAGTGCCGTCCATGTTGTAGCAAATGTTGAGAACTCATTCTTTCTGATTGCTGAGTAATATTCCATTGTATATATGGACCACAACTTCTTAATCCAGTCATCTGTTGAAGGGCATCTCGGCTCCTTCCACGATTTAGCTATTGTGGACATTGCTGCTATGAACATTGGGGTGCATATGGCCCTTCTCTTCACTACGTCTGTATCTTTGGGGTAAACACCCAGTAGTGCAATGGCTGGATCATAGGGTAGCTCAATTTTTAACTTTTTAAGGGACCTCCACACGGTTTTCCAGAGTGGCTGTACCAACTTGCATTCCCACCAACAATGTAGGAGGGATCCCCTTTCTCCACATCCTCTCCAACATTTGTTGTTTCTTGCCTTGTCTATTTTTGCCATTCTAACTGGCGTAAGGTGGTATCTCAGTGTGGTTTTGATTTGAATTTCCTTGATGGCTAATGATTTTGAACATTTTTTCATGTGTCTGTTAGCCATTTGTATGTCTTCATTGGAAAAGTGTCTGTTCATATCTTCTGCCCATTTTTTGATTTGTTTATTTGTTTCTCATGTATTGAGTTTGAGAAGTTCTTTGTAGATCTTGGATACCAGTCCTTTATCTGTAGTGTCATTTGCAAATATCTTCTCCCATTCCGTGGGCTGCCTCTTAGTTTTTCTGACTGTTTCCTTGGCTGTGCAGAAACTTTTAATCTTGATGAAGTCCCATAAATTCATTTTATCTTTTGTTTCTCTTGCCTTTGGGGATGTATCATGAAAAAGATTGCTTTGGCCGATGTCGTAGAGGTTGCTGCCTATGTTCTCCTCTAGAATTTTGATGGATTCCTGTCTCACATCGAGGTCTTTCATCCATTTGGAGTTTATTTTTGTGTATGGTGTGAGATAGTGGTCAAGTTTCATTCTTTTGCATGTAGCTGTCCAATTTTCCCAGCACCATTTACTGAAGAGACTGTCTTTTTCCCACCGGACGTTTTTTCCTGCTTTATCAAATATTAGTTGCCCAAAGAGCTGAGGGTCCATTTCTGGGCTCTCTATTCTGTTCCATTGGTCTATGTGTCTGTTTTTGTGCCAGTACCATGCTGTCTTTGTGATCACAGCTTTGTAGTACAGCTCGAAATCCGGCATTGTGATGCCCCCAGCTTTGTTTTTCCTTTTCAACAGTTCCTTGGAGATTCGGGGTCTTTTCTGTTTCCATACAAATTTAAGGACTATTTGTTCCAGTTCTTTGAAAAATGTTCTCGGTATTTTGATCGGGATAGCATTGAAAGTGTAGATTGCTCTGGGTAGCATGGACATTTTAACTATGTTAATTCTTCCGATCCATGAGCATGGAATATCTTTCCATCTTTTTATGTCTTCCTCAATGTCTTTTAAGAGTGATTTATAGTTTCTAGAATAAAGGTCCTTTACGTCTCTGGTTAAGTTAATTCCAAGGTAACGTATGGTTTTTGGTGCTATTGTAAATGGGATGGATTCCCTAATTTCTCTTTCTTCGTTCTCGTTATTCGTGTACAGAAATGCAACTGATTTCTGAGCATTGATTTTGTATCCCGCCACGTTACTGAATTGCTCTATAACTTCTAATAGTTTGGGAGTGGCTTCTTTTGGGTTTTCCATATAGAGTATCATGTCGTCTGCGAAGAGAGACATTTTGACTTCTTCTTTGCCGATTTGAATACCTTTGATCCCTTTTTGTTGTCTGATTGCTGTTGCAAGGACTTCTAGTACTATGTTGAATAATAGTGGCGAGAGTGGGCATCCTTGTCGTGTTCCTGATCTTAAGGGAAAGGCTTCCAGCTTTTCCCCATTGAGAATAATATTTGCAGTAGGCTTTTCATAGATGGCTTTTATGAGATTGAGAAATGTACCTTCTATTCCTACACTCTGAAGGGTTTTAATCAGGAAAGGATGCTGTATTTTGTCAAATGCTTTTTCGGCATCGATTGAGAGGATCATATGGTTCTTGAGTCTTTTCTTGTTGATATGATGTATCACGCTGATTGATTTGCGAATATTGAACCACGCTTGCATCCCAGGTATGAATCCCACTTGATCGTGGTGGATAATCCTTTTAATGAACTGTTGGATTCTATTAGCAAGTATCTTGTTGAGGATTTTGGCGTCCATATTCATTAGGGAAATCGGTCTGTAATTCTCCTTTTTGAGGGGGTCTTTGCCTGGTTTGGGGATCAAGGTAATATTGGCCTCATAGAATGAGCTTGGTAGCTTTCCTTCTGTTTCTATTTTTTGAAATAGCTTTAGGAGAATAGGTATTATTTCTTCTTTGAATGTTTGGTAGAATTCCCCAGGAAAACCGTCCGGGCCTGGAGTTTTGTTATTTGGAAGGTTGTTTATCACTGACTCAATTTCTTCATAATTAATTGGCCTGTTTAAGAAATTAATTTCTTCCTGTTTCAATCTTGGTAGTTTATAGGTTTCCAGGAAGGATTCCATCTCTTCCAGATTGCTTAGTTTATTGGCATATAGCTGTTGATAAAAATTTCTAATAATCCTTCCAATTTCAATGGTGTTCGTCGTGACCTCTCCTTTTTCATTCATAATTTTAATAATCTGGGTCCTTTCTCTTTTCTTTTGGATAAGTCTTGCCAGTGGTCTGTCAATTTTATTGATTCTCTCCAAGAACCAGCTTCTAGTCCTGTTGATCTGCTCTACTGTACTTCTGGTTTCTGCTTGATTGATTTCAGCTTTAATTTTGGTCAACTGCTTCCTCGTGTGTGGATTAGGCCTGTCCCTCTGTTGCTGTTCCAGCTTCTTGAGGTGAGAATATAAAAACTGCATTTTAGATTTTTCTATTCTTTTGAGTGAGACTTGGATGGCTATGTATTTCCCCCTTAGGACTGCCTTTGCAGTATCCCATAGGTTTTGGACTGTTGTATTTTCATTCTCATTGGTCTCCATAAATTGTTTAATTTGATTTTTGATTTCCTGGTTTATCGAGTCATTCCTGAGCAGGATGGTTCTTGGTCTCCAAGTGTTTGAGTTTCTTCCAAATTTTTCCTTGTGGTTGAGTTCCAATTTCAGAGCGTTGTGGTCTGAGAATATGCAGGGGATAATTTCAATCTTTTGGTATCGGCTGAGACCTGTTTTGTGTCCCAGAACATGGTCTATTCTTGAAAATGTTCCATGGGCATTAAAATAGAATGAGTATTCTTTGGTTCTGGGGTGTAGTGTTCTATGTATATCTAAGAGGTCCAACTCGTCGAGTATGGCATTCAAAGCCTTTGATTCTTTGCTTAGTTTTTGCCAGGGTGTTCTGTCTATTTCTGAGAGTGGAGTGTTGAGGTCTCCTACTATTAATGTATTTTTATCTATATGTCTCTTTATTCTGGTTAAGAGTTGGCTTGTGTATCTTGCTGCTCCCCTGTTGGGGGCATATATATTTATAATTGTCATATCCACTTGTTGAATACTTCCTTTAAGAATAATATAGTGCCCTTCTGCATCTCTAACTATAGTCTGTAGTTTAAAATCCAATTTATCTGATATGAGAATTGCTACCCCAGCTTTCTTTTGAGGTCCATTTGCGTGAAAGATGGTACTCCATCCCCTTACTCTCAGTCTGAATGCATCTTTGGGTTCGAAATGAGTCTCTTGTAGACAGCAAATGGATGGGTCATTTCTTTTTATCCAATCTGCAACCTGTGGCGTTTAAAGCAAGAATTTAAGCCATTAATGTTAAGACTGAGTACTGAGAGATATGCTTTTAATTCTGCCATGTTGTCAGTAAAGTCTTTGTTTGTATTGGCTGTGACTTTCTGTTTTGTATCACTCTTGGGGCCTTTTTACTTTTATAGAACCCCCCGTAATACCTCCTGTAGGGCTGGTTTCATGGTTATGAAATTGGCTAGTGACTGTCGATTCTGAAATGTCTTTATTTCTCCATCAATTCTGAATGACAGCTTTGCTGGATAAAGGATCCTTGGCTTCATGTTTTTCTCTGAAAGAGCTTTAAAAATGCTCCCCCAACCCTTTCTCTCATTCCAGGTCTGTGTAGACAGGTCTGACATAATTCTGATGCCTTTGCCTTGGTACGTGAGAAATTTCTTTGCCCTGGCCGCTTTCAATACTGTATCCTTGGATCTCATATTTGCGAATTGCACTATGACGTGACGTGGTGTAGGTCTGTCATGGTTGAGCTTGGGAGGGGTCCTCTCTGCCTCTTGGACACGAATTTTTGTTTCCCTTGCTAGATTAGGGAAGTTTTCAGCTACAATTTGTTCAAATATCTCTTCTAGACCTCTGTTTTTCTCCACCCCCTCAGGGATGCCGATGATTCTAACATTGGATCGTTTCGTTGAGTCAGTAATCTCCCGTAGCCAACATTCGTGGGCGTGGATTTTTTTAAGACCATCTTCTATTTTTATTTTTTCCTCTATTAACCCATCCTCCAATTCACTAACCCTTTCCTCCACTTCGGTGACCCTGGCCGTCAGAGCCTCTAGTTTTGCCTGCATTTGGCTCATAGAATTTTTAATTTCTGTCAAATTTGCTCTCATTTCCGCCCTTAGGGATTCTATATTCTCAGTAACATTTTCCTGAATACTTTTTTCAAGTCTACTCATTATCTTGACCATTGTTACTCTGAATTCCATTTCTGATAATTTGGTTACATCCATATCCGTTACTTCTGTGGCAGAGGCCACAGACTCACTGTCTTTTCTTTGCTGGGGGGGGCTTCTCCTTCTTGTCATTCTAATGAGGGGAGGTTGCGGGGTTGTCCAGAGCCCAAAATTATTGACTGGGCCCCAGGCCGTGCCCCTTGTTTTATAGGGATCTTAGAGATGTGGGCTTTTTCTTTAAAGATTTTATTTATTTACTTATCTGAGAGAGGGAGACAGACAGTCAGCAAGAACGGAACAGAAGCAGGGGAGTGGGAGAGGAAGAAGCAGGCTCCCAGCGGAGGAGCCCGATGAGGGACTCCTTTCCGGAACGCTGGGATCACGCCCTAAGCCCAAGACAGGCGTTCAATGACTGCGCCACCCAGGCGCCTCCGGTTGTGGGCTTCTTGATTTTTCAGCCTGCCTTCTGGGGGAGGGGCCTGCCGCGCCGATACTCAGGCAACCCTGTTTGGTTAAAGTCTCCGTGTCCCCTGCGAGGGAGGATGGGGATGGGCACTCTCTGAGCCAGTATTTCCAGGCTTTTGTTCTCTGGCGGCTTTCCCTGGCGGTCGGCTATGCCTCTTCTGAGAGTCAGAGCAGCAGAGGCTGCATTGTCACAGAACAGAGGGATTGCAGCCCGTTCTCCACTGATGTTCTGGCCACTTTAACTCTGTTACTGTTGGTGCTGCTCAACCCTGCAGCGTCCCGGGATGTGCGCACCAACTCGGTGTCCCTGCCCTCACTTCCAGGGCCGGCGCGTCTCTGTCCTTTGTGTTTCTAATGCCGCCAGCCACCGGCCGCCCCGCACGCTCCCGGGTCTCCCGGTCTCAGTCTATGCCCGGTGAGCACACCTCGATTCCGGAGTTTCGTGAGAAGCCTGGTGGCGCGCGCACCCGGTTCCGGGTCTCAGTCTGCTGTTTCGCGGGTGCCGACCGCGAGTCCGCCCGCTCCCCCCGTGCAGGTGGCCCGCCAGCCGCCAGCCGCCCCGCGTGCGCTCCGGGAGTTCCCGGTCTCAGTCTGGATCCCGTGAGCACACCGGGATTCCGGTGTTCCGGGAGATGCCTGGTGGCTCGCGTTCACGGCTCACCGGTCTCAGTCCGCTCTCTCGCGGGTGCCCTCTGTGAGTCCGCCTGCTCCCCCTTGCAGGTGGCTGCCGCTTCCCAGCGCCCAAACGCGGCGGCTCCCTCCCCCTTCCGTTTATCTTCCGATATCTGTGCATGGTTTACAGCTCCCCTCTTCGTACCTCAATACTCAGCGCTGGAGATGTTCATTTGTAGAGATCCAGATGCATCATCCTGCGTCTCAGGCTGATTCCGTGGTTATTTAGGCTGGTCTGGTACCTATCCAGTTCGACTCAGGGGACCGGCTGAAAAAGGGGTCCCCTACTCCTCCGCCATCTTAACCAAAGGTCTCATTTTAAACATCACTTCTTCAGAGTGCCTGATCACTCAGTCTAAAAAATTTTCCCTCCTACTCTCAATTCTTTTATATACTCTCATGCTTGCTGTAGCAGATTGAATATTGGCCCAGTCCTTCATCCGTTCCTGTGTCAACACCCTTTTCACTTACCAGGGTAGCTGTACTCTGGCGGGAAGGAGAATACTCAGATATTTTGCAAGTAGTTGGATAAGTCATCTGAGATGATACTGTTACTAGGGACCCAAAAAGTCATGATGGCCCCCCTGTTATAGTCCTGGCCCAAGTCTGAGTCAAAGTAGATACAACAGATTTATGGATCCCATCCAATAGATTCATTTTTCTGGTTCTTGGGTACACACAAGGATGGTTATTCTCTAGTCTAAGAACCTTTATAGTAGAAAAACCCTGATAATGCCCCTATTGATCGAGGTAGTTGCCATAGTTTGGGTTCCTTAGGAAGCAGGTTCTAAGACTATGCAAGAGGTTTATTAGGGAGTGCCTTCAGGATAAACACCTGTGGAGAGAAGGAAGCAGGATAGGCTAAAGGAAAACTTGGGCTGCGATACAATTTCAGTGAAGGCCTCAGCAACTCCATTAGGTCCTCTAAAGCCAGGATGGCCCTTCATAGTTGTCTCTAGTTGAGGTAAGGGAGTTCGAATTTAATATCCCCTACATTGATCAGTCATTCAATGTGGGGTTCCATTGGAAAACTTTAGTCATGACCTTAGATGAAGAGGCTCTCTTCAGCCAAGGCAATTCCCAAAGAGAGTTTACAGATGGGGAAATAAGTCAGAGAGATTCCCAAAGGGGGGAATTTGAGCACCACATCACAATTTCCACTATGGAGGCTAACCAGAAGCAGTACTGCATCCTAGGTGGAAATGCCAATATTAGTGCCACTCTCAAGACTTAGAATCCCCATCATATCTCCATTCAATTCACTGGTATGGTCCCTGCAGATATCCAGATCAATCACTGCAGACAGTAATATACTTGCCATACATTTTATCAATTGGCAACCCCAGTTGAGCTGTTATGCCTTATGTGGCATCATTATTACAACCCATACTCTGGCACATGGTATGTAATTATTGATCTGGAAAATTCATTCTTTTCTATTTCCTCTAAGAAAAAAGATTAAAATTGGTTTGCATTGACCTGGAAAGCATAGTAGCTCATATCCACTGTCTTGCCCCAGGACCGTGTTAACTGTCTTGCTCTCTGTCACAATATAGAGTATCACATTAGTCCACTATATTAATGTCATCTTGATTATCAGTCCCAGGGAATAGAAAGTGGAAAGTATTTTGAATGCCCTGATAAGACATATCACTCCAGAGGATGAAAGATAAAGATTCAGAGGCCTGATACATTAGTAAAGTTTTTAGAGGTCCAATGATTTGGACATCTCAGGGCATCCACTCTAAGAGAGAAGACAACTTATTGCACTGTACACCTCTTGTCACTAAGAAAGGGGCTCAGAAGTTGGTGGGTCCTCCTTGGATCTTTTAGATAGCATATGCTATCATTGAAAATAATGCTCAAATTCATTTGTCAGTACCTCAGAAGGTTTCCAGTTGATCGTGGGGCTCAAAGCAAGAGAAGATTTTGCATTGAGTTCAAGATGCAGTACAAACTGACCTGCCAGTTTGGCCAGATGACCAATAGATCCAATGACACTAAATCTGTGTGAGAACAAAAACTTTGAATGATCCTGAAGGATCCTGAAGGCTCATTTTTTCCCTATTTTTGATAGCTCATCAGAGGCCTGGTTCAGTAGACTTGAGTTAGATCAATGAAGAAGAGGGTAACACTCTTTACTGCTGAGCTCCTGAAACTCCTCTTTCCAAACAAGATCATTTCTAAATCCACGAAACATCCAATGTTACATAGTCCCAGAGATGTTCCTTGTTTTCCCCCATCCAGTAAAAATGTAGAGAATTATGGCCATGGAGCTCCTCTCTCCTGGAACACTAACAATGGAATTTACAGACCATCTGTGCTCAGTCTAAAGTAATGAGAGCTCAGGGTATTGTGTGTATTCTAATACTTCTCCAGTATAACTCCCCTACCCCAATCAATCCTAGTATCTGTGAATGTCCATGTTACTATGGTAGATATGGACATTGTATGGAGTCTCTGGCAAGCCAGAATAAAACAATTGTAGACTGTTATGGATCTGAAGCAATCTGCCTTCTGCAGCTGAGAATTTGTAAAGCAATTCCTGAGGAGCTAGAGTTATAGTAGAGTGAGCACCTAGCCATGAGACACCAAGTAACCATGGGACAAGAACTACCTATCATAACCCACCAATTCACATGGTTTGGCAGGCCAGAAACATTCCATCTTCTAATGAAAATTTAGGATTGAGCACAAGCAAGTCTAAGTAATCAACATGAACATGCCACTTAGGCCCCCATGTCCCCTATCTCTGTTGCAACAAAGCTCCTCTCTCAGCTTATATATTGACTTAATGAGAGGCCCTATGCCAGCTAATGACAGAGGAAAAGCTCTCAGTCTTGGTTCCGCAGAGGCCATGAAGATGGACTTCTGCCACAATATAGACCTGCTCAGGGCTGGCCTTAAATGATGTGATGAGAAAGAGCAACACCCCTGTGGGCAGAGGTCTGAATAGTGCATTTGGTCATCTCCTTTGTATGGAGAAATAGGTAGTATGAAGTAAGGCCTCATGGGCAGTGGTGAACAGCTTGGCTGGCTGGTCAAGGTCTTGGAAAAGCAAGATTGAAATATTCAAAGTAAAAAGGTCTAGAAAAGAGGTATGTGGATGGACCTGAGGAGAAACCTCTTTGTTTCACGTCAATGCCCACTAGAGAGTATTCACTGCAGGGGAGGTTCTGATCAATGGGAGGGTTATGCCTATAATGATAGCCTGTGTAACCCCACAGTAAGGAGTTGATCCTACATCATGGCCTAGAACACACACACACACATCTGAAGCTAAATTTTCATGAAACAATACATATTCTTCCTATATGCTAGTTACCATCCACTAAATTGTATGACTCAATAGGACATGAAATGTGACTCACCATTTGAAAAACACTGATGGAAACCAATCCTAACCTTCCTTTTACATTTAAGGAAACCGAACTCTAAAGAAGACAAGGTTTTGCTAAAAGTTATGAATAGATTCAGGACTAAAAGTTGTATTTCTTGACTCTCAGATCAATTTATATTTAGCATCTTTCTCACATTTGTTAAAGGAAATTAAAAGGGAATATTTCTGAGCTCATATGGGCTACAAGGTAATTTGAACTTTTTAGTAAATATCTATGAATGAAGGCTAAAATTGAACAATCATCCTTCAAAATGCACAGCTCATCCCATAAGAAAGTAAGGAAAAGTTTAGGGAGTCAAACACAAAATAGAAGTAGGAGTCTGGAGTTGTTATCCAGAATGAAAAGCCAACAAGAGGTCTAGAGCATTAAGTTATATGAACAGGTTGCATAGGTCTAGACTCTTGGATTTTAATGGTCATGTGGGGGACAAGAGCTTGAGCTTTTGGAAAGTAGGTTGTACAAGCAGAACCATTCACAAAGAATGGACACTTAAAGGATTATAAGCTAGGGAAAAAAATCCTTTGGCAAAAGGAGATTTTGTTTTAGCCTCAGCAACAGATGGGGGAAGAATTCTCAGAGAAAGGGTAAACATGACCCTATCCTCATAAGTGTTACAGCTCAAAGTGAACCTTGTACATAACCCAGAAAACACCAAACTGAAAAAGTGGTCCCAGTTGGATATATCCCAGGAAATCTCTCAGAATCAAGAACAAATCTTCTCTAGAGGCATGTATCTTCTGCATAGGTAGAGCTGCCAGATAAAATATATGTCACAAAGTTAAATTTGAATTTCAGATAAACAATGAAAAAAAGTTTTAGTATAAATATGCAGCATGACATATATGAGGAATACTTAAAAAAAGTATTGTTTATCTGAAATTCAAATTTAACTAGGTATCTTGTTTTTCCCCTAAACTAGCAACTCTAATCATAGTTCCCTACAGATGCCCACAGATTAAGTTCAGCAAATCATGAGTCCAAAATATAAAATTGCTGAACTCATATAGGAAATAAGCCACCATGAGAGCAAGCAGGAAGAACAGAAGATTATACACCTAACGACTTCAGATATTTAAGTTATTAGATAATGAATATAAGCAATTACATTACAAAAAGGAAGGAACTGAAAACTTGAGACTACAAACAAAATACTATAAAAATGGCCAGACAAAAATAAAAAAGAATCAAATAGAATTTATGGCAGTAAGAAACATAATCAGTAAACCAGTAGATAGAGCTAAACAAATTACCCAGAATGCTAAAAAAAAGAAAACAAAACAAAACATGAGAAATATGAGAAAGAAGTTACAAAATAAGGAGGATAAACTGAAAGGCTCTAACATATGGCTACCGGAATTTCAGAAGGAGAGAATGGAAATGATGGAGGAAAGAAAATGTTCAATGAATCAACAACCAAGAATTTTCCATAATTGGTGAAAAAAAATGAATCCTCCAATTCAGGAAAGCACAAATCTGCCACAGAATTTATAGACAAACACTTTTAGTGAAACTGCAAAATAACAGAGATGGAGAAAATGTCAAAATCAGCACAGGCAAGAGAAAATGTAGTTATAAAAGTACATTGAATTGATAGATTTTTTGGCAGCAACAATGGAAGTCAAAAGATACTGGAATTATCAGTGCTAAGAGAAAATAACCACCATATTATTAAACTGTTGATGCCAAAACTATCATTAATGTAAAACGGACTTTGAAAATAGCTTATCATTAATAGATCTTCGCTAATATTTTTAATATTTAAAAACGTTTAATTTGAGACTGAGAAGGTGATGGGCATAGGAATAACTGTAGCGTCACAGTGTGTAATAAAAAAGTTAGAAAAAAACACTAATGCTCATCATCAGAGACACGAATAAGTTTTAGTATAGCCGTACAACAGAGTACCATTTAGAGGTGAATACATACAGAAACTAGAGTTAAACTGATCAGTGTAGATCACAATAATAGGCAAAAACAAATTGCAGAAAAATGTGCTATGATAACCCTTTCTACACTTTTTTAAAATATGCAAGACATTTGTATTGCTCAGTATATCTTCAGATATAGAAAAATTATAAATTCAGGGGCGCCTGGGTGGCACAGCAGTTAAGCGTCTGCCTTCAGCTCAGGGCGTGATCCTGGCGTTATGGGATCGAGCCCTGCATCAGGCTCTTCCGCTATGAGCCTGCTTCTTCCTCTCCCACTCCCCCTGCTTGTGTTCCCTCTCTTGCTGGCTGTCTCTATCTCTGTCAATAAATAAATAAAAATCTTAAAAAAATAATAAATTCAAGGGATTGTACCATAAGAGACTCTTAATCATAGGAAACAAACTGAGCATTGCTGGAGGGGAGAGGGTGGAGGGATGGGGTAACTGGGTGATGGACATTGAAGAGGACACATGCTGTAATGACCACTGGGTATTATAGAAGACTGATGTATCACTGACTTCTACCTCTGACATCAATAATGCATTATATGCCAATTGATAGAATTTAAATAAAAAATAATTAATTAAAAAAATTCAAGGGAAAGATAAACACACAGCTCAGGCTATTTATTATGACTGGAGGAGGTGAAGAGACCCACAGAGACCTTCAAATGTGTTCCTAGTGTTTTATTTCTTGAAGTGTGAAGTATACATGGTGTTTATTATATTATTATTTGTACCACTTTTGTCTTAAATATTTTGTCATAACTTAGAAAAGAAGAAGAGAAAAGAAGAACACTTGAAGTGTTTATAATCTCTTTTCATTTTGCAAAGCAAAATGCATAAGGAATGGTAAAACTAGTACTTATGAGAGATAGTTAAAGGGAAAATAAGGATAAGAGAATAAAGGCAATCTGGCTAAAATTAGCAGATGGAAACTCACTACAAGAGCAGGTTTAGTTTACAGGGTTGTTTCTCCAGTTTGTCCAGGATTTTATAAGCAGAAGTTATGGGTCTCTGCTAATTTTCAAGCCACATCTTTGTGGCTCTGACCTGAGGCCAGGAGGCTGGTGCTGCAGCCAGTAATTGGGAAGAAGCAGAAAACATAGCTTCCTCTCTCCCCTACCTGGCTGTCTTGCAGCCCTGAAGCTGATGATATAAAGGGAATGAAGAGTTAGGTCACTATTAAAACAACTCTACTAGAACCCAGTTTCAGCTGCCACTGATACTGCCTCCCTTCTGCATCTCAAATATTAGCAAGGTGTATCTTATTGGACCCCGAATCACATCTAAAATGTCAGTACAAGGAAGCTTGGAACTGCAGCTCATAGGCTTTCAGATCTCATGACACAGAAAAATGGGGATTTAAGTTTTAGGGAACTGGATTTTGAGTGCTACTAGACACTAGTTAGCAAACCCATACCGCTTTGGTTTCTCAGCTTACATACACAAACTTCTATGTTAAAAATTCTAGAAAACAATAATAGCAACAATAGCATGCATCTGCCCAACACAATACAAATATTCATAAAAACACAAGCATTCTGATCCTCTTCCCCAAAGCAGGAACCAAGAGTCTAATAAATCACAATATCCATCTCTGGGTGATAATTGTTCCTCTTTCAGGAATTCCCACTTGTGTCTTTGTGTCACTTTGGGACTGCCAAGAAGCAGATGTTAAGAATTATATGTGAAAGGGATTTATTAGGGGAAATGCCTAGGAAGAATAGAAACCAGGGAAGTGGCAGTAAGCAGGAATCTTCGAACCCCAGGGCAGGTCTGAGAAAGTCTTGATCAAGTTGATGGGAGCTTCTGAGTAAAGATTGCCATGTTGGGTAATAATGGACATCCTCTTGTACCCCCTGTCTGCTACCCTTAGTCATTGCCTGGGTGCAGCCCAAGAAAAGGGTGTTCTTCACCTGACTGCCTGATGGATCCAAAGGAGTAGCAGCTGAAAGCTATCACCAGCTACACTCCTGCAGCAGTTTCTCTCAAAGCAGCTGTGAACGGTGCATCTCCTTGGCCATCCCCATCTTGTATTTAAAGACTAAATAATAAATTTAATGACCACCCACACCTGGGAAAGGAAGGAAAAAAGGGAAATTGGTATACAAAACATGAAAATCTGGGCAACTACTACAGGTCTTGAGTATACAACCAGAACCATGGCTAGTATGTGCGAATTCCTTCATCCAACTTGAATGAAGCTCAGCTGATTGTGGGTTTTGGTGGTGTGACCCAAATTCATTTATGAGCTCTTGGTGGTTTTGCCTATATCGAGTTGTTATAGTTTTCTATTTCTCCTTCTGGATAATGAAATACTAAGACCATCCCTGGAGGATTTCATGGAGTCCTCCTTATCTAAAATCCACTTGCAGTAAAATTCTTCCCTTGATGAGCAGGGTCAATCATTTCGGTCAGCACATTAACTCCTTCTTGGTCTCTTGGTTCAATGGCATGGGGAGCTCCAAATGGCCAGATAGCAGTCTCAACTCACAGGTCAATAGATCCATTGCGTTCCCTGGAAGAAGCACTCATCCTTTGGGAACTAAGACTTCTAGACCTTCAAAGCTCAAAGTTGTGGTGAAATGGAATAAAACATTTTTTTAATGGGTCACTAGCTGAATAGTAATTGGAATCTGTCCCATTTCTATCCTTTGATTTACACACCCATGTTTTCTAGACAGGGGAGAATTGGCACCATTGACTGAATACAGGTTCTTAATATATACCATACTTTGTTAAAGAGCACTTCAACCTCATATATTGTTAGATCTCAACAGGCTCAGTTATGGAAACTTCAGCAGGCCATTCTACTGTTCTAGCAGACTTGCTGCTCCTGGGTGGTGAGATGCATGGTAAGATCAGTGAATCTCATGGGCATCAGCTTATTGTCTCACTTCTGTTGCATTATAACAAGTTGGTCAGAAGTTATGCCAAATGCAAACCATATGATGAATAACAGCATATAATAAGTGATGTGTGATGGGCTGGCAGAAGCACGTGGGCAAGGTAGTCACATCCATACAGAAAATGAATGTCTATTACTATGATAAAAAATTGCTGCCTATTCCACAAAAGAAGGGGCCAAGTGTAGTCAATCTTCTGCCAGATGGTTTGTGTGTCACATCAGCCTGCAGATGATGGTCACGACAGGGTATTACAAGAACACTGATGCTCCTTTTAGAAATGATTTTTCAATTTAACATGGTGTCCTTGGGACTCATATGAGGGATGGAGTTAGAGGATGGGTGAGCAGGTCACACTTAATAAATCCATTCCGACATTCCTATCCAAGGCTTTGGATTCCTTCTTTTATATTCCACAAAGGATTCCATTTCATGTAGGCCATTATTTGTCAGAGCCATTTCCAGCTGCTTCAGCTAACTCACTTGAATACAGAATTTCTCTTAAGTGTAACTAGATTGATAAATTTGGCCTAATCACATTTTACTTTATCCCTCAACTAACTCCATCAGAATTCATTCTCACAGATAATCCTCGGATTTCTGCAAACACACATTAGCAGAATGCTGTAGCTCTTTTAATGCATAAAATCTTCTGGGTCAGATTTGAGCTGATCCCCTAAGAATTCTATTGGGATGACTCTACTTTTGGTTTTGACTCCTATGAGAGGTTGTAGGAGTGTATTGTGGAGAGAATCAGCATCGCCTGGGAAAGTAATTATTTCAGCTAAGTCATTAAAGTTTTCAAGCAAGGGAAGATGGGCCTTCGAGAAAGAGGTAGAGGGCTGCCTCTGACAGGAAGGCAAGCTCAGTGGGATTTGGGGTTTTAAAGTACACTGACTTATCTTAATCCATCCAAATACGCCATTGCAAATTTCTTGGTCATCTTCCTTCCCAATTAGTCACTTTATGTGAGCATCTAAAGAAGTTGTGAATTCAAGTTATGTTGTAATTCTGCCACCTAAAGGACCTACTCTGGGTTGGATTTTTGATACAATACAAACCATTATTTTCCCATAGCAGCTGTGTGCAGGCATGCAGATTAGTGCAATTCTAGAAGCTTCTCTGCCCCTTGGATAATACCTTTGAGTTGAAAAGCCCCAAGAGTGTTGGGTTTGTTGTTTTCTGTAAGTTGTCCATTACAGTAGCCCTAGTATTTGTCTCTTCCACCACAGTATTCTATTGCAAAAAAAGAAAAAGACCACCTAGTCTTTCTTACTAGGTAACTGATTCCAAGAATGACAAGTAATAATTTGAGAAGCTGTTTTGACATTGCATACCATGGACTCCCAGAATCCCATTTTCTGCTAGTGACAAGGTCATTATTGTCTTTAAATCAAACCAGGCCTGACAACAAATAGATTCCCATCTTTGTGGTTGAACTTCCTGGAACTACTTTTAGTCCCAAATACTGCATCCATCAATATTCTGTCAGGATAACAGAAAACACGATGTATCTCAAGCAGAAAGGGATTTAAGACATAGAAACAGATGCTTACAGAGCTATTAAAAGGGCTTGAGCACAAAAGTCAGAAAAAATAGTTGCTTGCTTTCCAGAGCTTAGCAAACTTCAAAAATCATGGGAACCCACTGTTAATGATCTTACTCTTCTCCTCAGCATTAGAGTGTCCATTTGCAGGAGGATATTCAAAGGTAATGGCAAGAACCTCACAACTGTCATCTGCTAAAATCTGCATGCCTGCACACAGCTGCTATGGGAAAATAATGGTTTCTCCCTGTTCTCTGTCCCCTGAAACTTGGCTAAGGATCCAAATTTGAAGGCTGCTGGGATTCTCAGAAATGTCACTCCAAGCTTTCAGCCTCTATAATTTTTAGGGAAGTTTAGAAAGGCAGAGATGATGCCAAATATCACCATACAGTATTTGGTATATTGGTCCACTGAATGTGGAAAACAAGAGTCATCTTCTCAGACAATTACTATGAGGGTTAAATGAGATAACACTGGCAAAGCCCTGAGCACAGTGTACAGTACATGAAAAAGCTTAATGAGTAGCTTGATATCTTTATCAACCCTAAAATAAGAATGCCTTACAGCTTTCAATTCTGTTCTCTGGGGTCAAGCACTAGATGATTCCATATAGCTATTTTCCATTTGTCCCCCATTTCCCTACTGCAGATATATTGTCTGTCCTTCCCTGGGTCCAGGTAGGCTGGCTCCTAGGGCCTGAGTCACCTGGGATCCTAGATGTCATTTGGCTTGCCCTCAGCAGTGGGATATACTGATACTGACAGAAGGTATAGGCAGCACGTGAGGGGGTTGTGGATATTTCCTCCCTGTCCCTTCCCACTGAGACATTGTGCTGCCAGTGGCAGAGACCATCCTTGACTCAGTGCCTGCTTGGTCCCCCTCCTCCACACCTACTATTCTCACTGGATTCCAGTAAGTATACTCTCTCTCCTTGTCCCTGTGACTTCCTGTTACCTGTCTCTTAAATGCCTTTTATATGTGGGTCCTTTTATGATGCCCATAACTCATTCTTAGTCCCTTCACTGAAGTAGTTTCATTTGAACTTTCTGAGTAGAATTCCTGTTTCCTTGGACTTTCCCTAATTGATACACTCAGGGTTATCTCCCTTCATAGCTGGGCCAGCACTTTTAGAGCCATCAGAGGGCTGGATGGAAATTCAGAGTTAGGGCAGCGCTCAGTAGCAGGAACAGCTGCCGGACAATGGGGAACACAAAGACTTCACCCACCCTTCTTGACAGATGCGAGGACATCTCCAACAGACCAATGAGCTATCAGCAAACAGGCAGTTCCCTCATGGAAAAATGGAATCCGTAAACCCAGGGTCAAGTCTCTGTAGCCTTGTGCCCAAATGCTCCGAGCAGCCTGCAACAAGAAAAAATTAGGGCACAGCTGAAATCCAAAAGGGAAAGGGAACGGGCTAAGATCCATGGGGAACAATGTCTATTTCTTAATCTGTCTCCTGCCCCAAATAGCTCTGCTCTCCTCCCCCACTTGTGTTTACGTGTCTGTTTCTTTCCCTGGCAGCAGATGCCATCAGGCCTTAAACTAGGTCACAAAGGGCGGTGATGAGCCCACAAAGGCCCTCAGGCCACGTCCCCAGGCTCCCGGGTCTGGAGTGGCAGAGCATGGACCCAGATGACCCTCTGCTCTCCAAGGCATGCTGGCAGGGCCCGTGCTCAGTGAGTAGGGGTTCCTCAGTGCCGCCTGTGAGTGGGCAGGGGGCCTGTTCTGAGGTGGCAGCAGAGGGGACAGCACTGGGCTGGGCCACAGCCCTCCCTGTCCCATCCTGCTCCTGCCCCTCCATCCCCTCCTATCGCAGCCCTACTCCAGTGTCCTCAGGGAGGCCCATTCTTCCCAGGGCAGCCAGGGAGCCACAGGGCCGTGCTGTTTCCCCTGGGAAGCCCTGGAGCTCCTTCCACACAGACCCACAGGCCCTAAAGCAGGGCTCCCAGCCCGCTCCGAGAGTGCAAATTACAGAGTCCGGAACCTGGATTTCAGGCCCCAGTCACCTGAGGCACCGGGCGGTAGGAGCTTGCCCAGAATAACCCAGCTGGGAAGCGGCAGAGCCCGCGTCCATAAGAACCCACTGCACACCCCAAGCCACCCGTGTCTTCCTCCCTCATGGCTGGACCTCCCATCCCGATCCTTCAGACCCTCTCTGCCTGGCACACTGTCCTCATGGTGCCTTTCTATCCACAGGTTCTTTCGCAGCACAGCTATGGCCCGATCACGAGCGACATCCAGGAGGGATAGACTTTCTACTACGTGGAGGGTTACCACCAGCAGTACCTGAGCATGAACCCCGATGGGAATGCAAGTTGGTACAGCCACTCTGGAAAACAGTGTGGAGGTCCCTTAAAAAGTTAAAAATTGAGCTACCCTATGATCCAGCCATTGCGCTACTGGGTATTTACCCCAAAGATACAGACGTAGTGAAGAGAAGGGCCATATGCACCCCAATGTTCATAGCAGCATTGTCCACAATAGCTTAATCGTGGAAGGAACCGAGATGCCCTTCAACAGATGACTGGATTAAGAAGATGTGGTCCATATATACAATGGAATATTACTCAGCTATCAAAAAGAATGATTTCTCAACATTTGCTGCAACATGGACGGCACTGGAGGAGATAATGCTAAGTGAAGTAAGTCAAGCAGAGAAAGACAATTATCATATGGTTTCTCTCATCTATGGAACATAAGAAGTAGGAAGATCAGTAGGAGAAGAAAGGGATAAAGAAAGGGGGGGTAATCAGAAAGGGGAATGAAGCATGAGAGACTATGGACTCTGAGGAACAAACTGAGGGCTTCAAGGGGAGGGGGTGGGGGAATGGGATAGGCTGATGATGGGTATTAAGGAGGGCACGTATTGCATGGTGCACTGGGTGTTATACACAACTAATGAATCATGGAACTTTACATCAAAAACCAGGGATGCCCTGTATGGTGACTAACATAATATAATAAAAAATATGATTATATAAAAAAAAAAGAACCCCGATGGGAACTGTGGCCTCGGGGGCACCAGAGTGTCCTGTCTACTGGGTGTTATGGTCCAAAAATGTATATGCGGGAGCCCTGGCTGCCAGGGTGGCTGTATTTGGTGATGGGGCCCAATAAGAAAGGCTAGTAATTACAATAATAAAGAAGTAATTAAGGTTAAATGAAGTCATAAGGGTGGGGCCTTGATGCTGTAGGATTAGTGTTTTTATGAGAGGCCAGAGTGTGTGCTCCTGCTCTCATGCTCGCTCTCTATCTCTCTGAATCTCTCCCTCCCTCCATGAACACTCACTGTGGAAAGCCATGTGAGGACACAGTGAGAAGTTGGTCATGTGCAAGCCTGGAAGAACCGAATAATCTGGCACCTTATCTCGGACTTCCAGCCTCCAGAACTGTGAGAAAATAAATTTCTGTTGACTACCCAGTCTGTGGCATTTTGTTAATGGTAGCCTGAGCGGACTAAGACAGTATTAAAAAATCATTTTTCCCTACAAGGTTGGCCCTTGAAGTCACAGCAAAAAGACTTTCAAAAAACTGGGCAATTCTTTTATGGTTCACATCAGCGGCTTTTTGAAGAGCACAAAGTGTTAAGGCAATTTTTTAAAAGTCTCATTTATAAGACATAATTTATCTTTATTTAGTAACTTCACCTTTTAAAGGTGTACAGTATTATGAATCTTGACAAATACAAAGGGCTGTGTAACCACCACCACAATCCAGACATAGAAACTTCCCATCCTCCCCAAAAAAGTTCCCCTTGCACCTGGTAACCCATCCCCTTCCCCAAACCCCAGTCCCTGGCAACAACTGATGTGTTCTCCGTGCCTGTTTGTCTTTTCCAGAATGCCACCTAAAGGGCATCTCACAGAGTGCAGTTGCTTGTGTCTGGCTTCTTCAACTTAGCATCATGCATCTGAGATTCATGCTGCTGCATGTATCTAGAGCTTGTTCTTTTTTATTGCTGAATAGTAGCGCTGTTGTCTGGACCACAGTTTGTTTATCTATTCACCTAATGATGGACATGTAGGGTGTTACCCATGTTTAGCAATTATGAATAAAGCCACTCTAAACATTGTGAGATTTCAGTGTGGACACATGTCTTCATACCATGGTGTTTTAATAAAAGTGTGAATTCGTCTACTGATGTTCTGGGAGATTTGGGGATGCTTTGGGGTCTGAGTGAAGATAATGCAAATGCTGTTTGCAAATGTTTTCTTGTTATGGACTCTGGGGCCAGCCATGGAAACAATGTGGTTAAGCTAAGCAGGATTGTGGGTGACACTGGGAATTCTTTATCTCTGCCCTGTTCCACCTCATATGCACATGCTCTCCAGTGACCTAAAGGATGCAAACATTTATAGCCTCAATGAAACTCAACTTCATGCTGTTTTCCAAAGAACAGCAGTGAGGAAACTTTCTCTCCCATTTCAGGCCCCCTCCTGGCATAGAAAAAATGAGCTAAGTGGGTGAATTCTGATGCTTTGCTTATAGCTATGAGAAGTATGGTAAATGCTAAGTCTATACCCAATAACATGAACTAACTTCCTAATATTTCGTCTGCCTTTTGCTTATCCTGACGGGATATTTCCAAGAGTTTTAAAGATAAATTTTAAAGCCTCAAGACAGCCAGGGAAAGGAAAATGTCCATAGTCATTTCCCCTGAAGTGGAAATCCATTATGTATAGAATTTTGGAGAATGTTTACATCTACAGCTCCTTGCCAATCTTTAGTAATAATCCTTGCTCCCCACATATCTGTCACATACATGGCGATTTCTTGTGAGAATTATTCAGTGGTTGCATAGTAGGGAAGACTGTTTATTCAGATTTGAGCTTTATTCAATAAGTTGACCTCTGTCTCCTGCTCAAACTCGTACATTATTCCAGCTCAATATTCAAGTGGACCATTTGAAATTGCCAATATTAAGACTATTTTGGAGCTACTAAAACAGCAATTATACATGGTTTGACTTAAAAGTTCCTGTAGGGTGCTCCCGGGTGGCACACTCTGTTAAGCTTCTGGCTCTTGGTCTCAGCTCAGGCAGTGATCGCAGCATCCCAAGATCAAGCCCTGCGTTGGGCTCTGCACTCAGCACGGAGTCTTCTTGGGATTTTCTCTCCTTCCCTGTCTGCCCCTCCTTGCTCATGCTCTCTCTCTAAAATAA
Source organism: Ursus americanus (assembly GCF_024610735.1). Lineage (NCBI taxonomy): Eukaryota > Metazoa > Chordata > Mammalia > Carnivora > Ursidae > Ursus > Ursus americanus. The sequence continues at coordinate 62,852,997 of NC_142139.1, forward strand.
ATAGATAAATCTTGGGGTGCTCGGGTGGTTCAGGGTCCGGGGATCAAGCCCCACATCAGGCTCCCTGCTCAGTGGGAAGCCTGCTTCTCCTTCTCCCTCTGCTCCTCTCCCCCCTTCAAATAAATAAACAAAATCTTTAAAAAATTAAAAAATAAATAGATAAATCTTTTAAAAAAATAAAGTTCCTGTAGTTCCCACACACCTTGGTATTTTTGCACATGTTTTCTGCCCGTCTAGAATGACATTATTAGTTTCCTGAGACTCCTGTAACAAACCACCAGAAACTGGGTAGTTTAGAACAACAGAAATTTATTTGGAGTTCTGGAGGCTGGAAGTCCAAAATCAAGGTGTCAGGAAGCCATGCTTCCTTCAAAGCACTAGGGAGGGATTCTGTTCCAGGCCTCTCTCCTAGCTTTGGGTAGTTCCTTGGCTTGTGGCAGCATAACTCTAATCTTCAAATGGCATTCTCCCTGTGTGTGTATGTGTATCCAAATTTTCCCTTTTTATAAGGACACCAATGATACTGAATTAGGGGCCAACCCTGCTCCAGGAAGACCTCATCTTAACTAATTGTATCTACAACAACCCTATTTCCAAATAAGGTCACAATCTGAGGTACTATGGTTTTGGACTTCAAAAGATGAATTTTGGAAGGATACCATTCAATCCATAACAAATGCCTGTCTGTCCTTCCCTAATACCATTTCTCTTTGTAGACTGACTCAGCCCAGACAGAGCTTGTTTTCTCTAGAGAATCTTCCCTATTAGCCTCTTTCCGCCACCCACCACATACACATGCTCCTCCTAGAGTGGCTTGGGTGCCTCTCTACAGTTCACAGTGATACCCTTACTCCACTGTACTGTAGATGTCTTTGGTCACGTGTCTCTCCCAGATGGGTATGAGCTTCTAGGAGGCAGAGAAAAATATTGTTCATCGTTCCATCATCCCCCAAGCCTGACATGTAGAAAGTGCCGCACAAAATGCTAACTAACCTATTGAACAAATGAACTGCATCAACGAAAGCCACCCTGCATGGAGCTGTACTTTATGCATGTCTTGTTTTAGACACTGCTGGTCAATGTATCTTCCTTTGCCAAAGCCCATAGAGATTCAGTTAGTAGAGAGAAAACATTAGTAGAGATGATATTAGTAGAGAATTAAAATCATGGGCTTGGTATTTGCCAGGTCCTGTGCTAGGATGCACACATTATCTCATTAGTCCTCCCAACAATATAATGATATATTATTGTTATCTCCATTGTGCAGATGAGTAATCTGAGGCTTGAAGTTCAGTAGCTCCCCTAAGGTCCCCCTGCTGATATGAGTTCTCTTCTTTCGGAGTCTGAAGCTATCCTTGCTCTGCTGTATCACCTGAGCTGTTTGGACCAGAAGCCTTGGATCCTTCCTCCTGGGGAGTGGCTTCAGCTCTTTTGTCCTGATACATTAGTGAATCTGAGATGTCTCAGTTTACAGGATCCCAACTGGTGTGGAAGCCTCCTACTCTCCTGTCTCTGGCCCCCAGTTCCACATGACCTCCACATCCCAGAGGATTAGCTCATGGAAATAATCAGATCCTGGGTGCAGTATGCCACTTGGTTGCCTTGTCTGGACCATAACTGCTCCACCCAGTGCCCTATTGTGACTTGATGGTCAAGCTGTGGGACAGTAGGCACAGAGAGCAAAACCCAGACTTGGTCCCTCTGAATTGAATCTGCACAGTCTCAACTGAAGGCTCTCCACTGACTTGAGTAAATACCAGAGCCAATGCAAGGATGGAGGGATGGAAGAGTGGTGCTTCTGCTGCTGGTCACCCTGCTGCTGCCCTGGCCACAAAGTTCCCTAGCATGTAGGTGTCTCATGGTGTTCTTGTGTCTGTGCCTCACTGGGGCCCTTGTTCTTTGGGGTGCAGGAGAATCACCTGGGGAACTTGTTCAAAAGGTCAAGTTCTAGGATGCTGATTCCACAGTTCTGAGTGAGATCCAGGGAACTGCACTTTTAATAAGACCCTTAGGTGACTAAGGGGGCACCTGGACCAGACTTTCAGATCATTGCTCCTACAACACCTTCAACTTTAAAGTTACGTGTGGAGAAGCCTGGTGTGTGTGTTTGTTTGTGTGTGTGTGTGTGTGTGTGTGTGTGTGTGTGTGTGTGTGTGTGTATTTTATGTCTATGTTAGGTCCCAGAGTTTTCCATAATGAATGGCTGATGTAAGAAAACTGTTTGAGAGGGGTAACCAGCCATCAAGCTGGAGATGCAACTAGTCACATTCTTGCAGCTTCAAGGCCATAAGTAAGGCTACTTCTCTTTGAAAACATTCTGAAGGATCATGTGGAGACTTACTGGCCTAATGCAAAACAGTAACATGCTTTAACTATAATAAAGACAGTGCATGAATAGCTACTACGGATTCTCCCTGGGTCCTGAGAATTTCTGGAGACATGTTATGTTCAGCCAGTTGTTGGTTGACAAATATTAAACCTCTACCATGTTCCAGGAATTGTTTTAGGAGTCGGTTTATAACAGAGAATGATATATTCGTTTCCTATATTCATGCAGTTTTACTATCTAATGAGGGGAAGGATGTATTAAACATATAAAATGAGTAAATAAGTTAATTTCAGTCCCTATTAAATGGTATAAAGCATGAAAATAGGCTTATATGATGGAAGATCTGTAGGTGGTTGTTGAGACTCTACTAGTAGGTGGTCTCAGGAAGGCTTTCAGGAAACTTCAGGAAGGCTTTGAGATCCATCTGATAAGAAGGAGACATATTTTCAGGCAGATGTGACAGCAAGAGCAAAGGCCCTGGGCAGTGAATGAGCTCAGTATGTTTTGGAGGCACACAGACTGGTGTTGCTGGGGTAGAGTGAACGGGAAGGGGACACTGAAGAAAGATGATCTCAGGGGGGCCAGTGGGGCCCAGATCATGCTGAGCCTCATAAAGGTGCAGTGAGGACTTTGGATTTTATTCTGGTTACAATGGGAAGCCATCAGAGAGTCTAAACAGGAGAGTGAGAAATGAAAGGTACTTGAGGAAAAGACACTGGCTGCTGCAGAGGATAGAGTGTGCAAGGGCAAGAGCAAATGAGCATGAAGGGATGATGATGGCCTGGATGCGTTTATAGAAACAGGCATGGAGGGAAGTGGTTGGTTTCTGGATATCTTTTGATAATGCTGGCTGGACTGGCTGATGCATTGGATGCAGGAGGCAAAGAAGAGGAGGAGTCAAGTATAACTCCCAGTTGCTATTCTTGCCTAAGCAAACAGATGCATATAGGTACCATTTATATGAACTGTGGACAGCTTATAGGAAAGCCGATTCAGACTGGGGTCAGGTAAGTTGATCGTTCCATTTGGGCCACATTAAGTTTGAAGTGCCTCTTAAACATTCTTGTGAAATACTGAGTACGGCAGTTGATTAAAAGAGTTGAGGGCTGAGTGAAGAGGTCTGAGAGGTCAAATGTGAGATCTTCTGTATAAAGATGATATTCAAAGTTATGGCTGGGAGGAGATACCCTAATTAAAGTGGAGAGAAAGAGAAGTGGTTTGAGGATTGAAGGTTTTGGAAGGGCAGGAGGATTCAGCAGAAGAGCGTTAAGTATGGCCATTGATGTAGAAAGACAACCAGCAAGTGCATTCTCCCACTAAAATTTTGCCCAGAGATGACCCCAGATTTCACTGAGGGACTTAGGCAAAACTCAGACGTCTTTCTCCTTGATCCAGACTAGAGTGAAGCCAAATGCCATCCCTCTAAATCAATGTTACATGAAATGTTGCATTAACACAGCAACAGATTGTGTTAATACTTATATTTGTGTTAATACTTACATTTGTGTTAAAGATGAGGACACTGAAGCTTACAGATGTTAAATTATTGGCTCCAAGTCATACAGCCAGCAAACAATGTGGTCAACTCAGGACTTCTGACTCCAAACCCCACCTCCTTCTCTCTTCACCAGGTGCCGGGCTAGCTAGGACAGAGCCAGGGACTTTTCATGCTGAGACCACAGTGCCTTCTGCACACTTGAGTTCTATCTCTCTAGTCATTCTTCTCTTTCTCTCATAGTCACCAACATATCAGTAGAATCTTTCAGAGAAAGGCCATTTTTCTGAGACATCTTGATAATATGGGCAAGGAGAAACCACTTTGGACTAAAAAGCTGAAATGAGACCTTCGTACCTTAACCTTCTTGGTCACATCCCTGGGTCTGGATCAATCAGTCACTAAGGAAAAATCTAGAGTCTGAAGTGATTTCATTCAGGTGGGACTTGGAAAGGGACATCTCTGAACCCCCCCCAGGAATTTTGCTCTGTGGTGTTGACAGACCCAAAAATTAATTTGGTTCTCTATCAACAGAAAATAGAGCCCCTTAGGCTCCCAGGGGCTCTCCTAAAACTTGCAACCACATTTTTCAAGTCAGCCCTAGTTCTATGTAATTTTCAACAAAGTTGAGCCATTAGCATATGAAAATATGAAAAATTACTATACTTGCATGAAACTTTTCATGTAAATACATGGACATTTCAGTATGTGTGATGATTGGCAGCCTGACATCAATATCAATAAAGCATTTAAACTGTTGTAATTGAAATAATATACCTCTTAAGGAAAAATTAAGAATAAAGAAGCTAAAATATATATTTTACATATAAGAATTTAAATAAAGATGACATTTTACATTAATATAATTCAAGTAAAAATATTTCCCTCTCACCATTTTGAACTGTAAAAATGCAGTGTTTTAGAACAGGAAAAAAACCTGAGAGATAATTTTATTAAATCCCCTCATTTTAAAAGTGTATTGCATCAAAAACTGGGGATGTACTGTATGGTGACTAATACAACAAAATAAAAATTATTAAAAAAATAAAGTTTTTATTTAAAATCCAGTTAGTTAGCATACAGTGTAATATTAGCTTCAGGTGTGTACAATATAGTGATTCATCACTTCCATACAACACCTGGTGCTCATCACAAGTGAGGAAACTAAAGACTCTACAGGTAGCCTGTTCCACTGTAGAGAAATTCCACAAAGAATAGATAAATATTTAATACAAAGAATATACAATTGGGCTCCCAGGGACTCTCCTGAATTTCACATTCCAGGTCTCTCAGATTGTCCAGATCAGCCTCAATTCTGTACAAATGCCAACAAAGTGGAATATAACAATATGGCAGATACTTATGTAAGATTTTTTCATACCACCCTGTAGTTTCCACGCACTGATGGTGGATCTGAACAACCCTGATGCCTCATCTTTAAGAAAATCCTACATGAGTCTGAAGGCCCATCTGAGTCTTCTTTCCTTTCATGTTTCTTACAAGGCTTCTTTTGTTGGCCACTCACCTCTGAATATACTCCACTTGTTAATGTCAATTTTACCTGTGTGGCTCCAGACTGGCAACCATTCAATGCTGCCATCTGTGAGGTAGAGAGCTTAGCAGTGACGTTATGTTGTCAGCATCTAATGGTTGATATTTTCATATGAAAACCTCCAAGCTCCCTTCACAATCTAGAGCTTTAGATCTATTATTTTTCTATCCAGAGTTGCAAGACTTTACGTCTATTTGTTATTGAGTTTGATATTGATGGTTCATGCCCAGGATTCAGATCTGGCCAGATAATTTTCAATCTCAATTCTGTAATCTGTAATATTAGTTCTTGCTCAGTTTTATTCCATGCATTATTATGTACTTCTTCCCCAAGTTTAAGATGACTTTTTACCCATTTAAATTTTAAAGTCATCTATTAGCACTAGCCTGGTTTGGTATCCTACTGCCAATCCAACACCCCCAGACCTTCAGCAAAAACTACTGATAGATCATAGTGCTTTCTTCTGTTGACCTTAGATGCACCTTGGAACTTGTTTTACATAGAGGACTGCGGATAGCCACTGCCCCACAATCAGACTTAGCTCTCCAGGTGAAATATTTCTCCACTTCACTCCAGAATTGCAGGTACACACAGAGTTGAAGATCAATGCTTTGGATATAATGTTTCAACCTGTTTGATGTTCACCTTAGAGAGCAATCATCAAACCACATACCATCATTTTAGCCATATAAGATTCTCAAAGAATAGAGCAGAGACTTTGTTGAAATATAGATGTACCATGAAAGGTACAGGCAAGAAGAATAGATAATTAGACTTCAGAACCAGACACACCTGACTGAAAAATCCCCATCTGCTCATACAAGCTAAATGATCATGGGCAATCACATTATGTCTCAGAGATTATTTTTTCATCTATAAAATGGGAATAATAAAACATATCTTAGAGGTTTGCTGGGAATATTAAATGTCTCATACACACGCACAATGCAGAAGCTGACTCATAGTAAGTGCTCAATAAGTAGTAGTTATTATGTCATGAAAAGACTGACATATTAGGGATTTTTAACTGTGAATCCAATCTGACTCCTAATCATCAGTAATTTTGTTTAAACTTTCACAAATCATTATTCTATTTAAATATTTAGAAAATTTCCCAGAGATCCAACTTTGCTTTAATGTAGATTAATTCCAAGATTTCCTTGTTTTCCCTGAAAACTCAACATTTCCATTGGAGATTGGGGTGCAGGGTCCTTGTTGTGTGTGGTGTTCCACTGGGAGTGCCAAAATGTCTCCCCTGACAGGAGCAATGTGGGTGAGGCAGATATTCCTGGGCACCAGCTCCTTATTCTCTCTTTGCATCTTCAGATGAAATGACACCTCTATGGGTCACTTACTCTCCCCCTGCCCAAGGCTTTCTGATTTAGGAACTCAAAGGACAGCTGACTCTGTAGGTATGGGGGAGACAGCATTTTGAAATTAAGGACCCTCAATTCCTGATCACCTGTCCAGGTCATTAGTGGGTCAAGGATTTTGGCACTGATATTAAGACATTTGCTGCCCACCCCGCCCATCCATCCATTCATTTATTCATAAGTATGTATTGGGTTTCCACCATGTACCAGTCTCTAAGTCAGATAATGGGGATATGAAAATTAGCAAAACATGGCTTCTGCCTTCATAGAGATTAGAATTTAATGGAGGAAATAGACTTTAGCAGTTTCACAAATATTTAATTTCTGTTGTTAGTGTTCTAAGTGGAAGGTAGCATGTCAGAAAAAAAAGTTATACTGAGGGTAGCTTATGTAATCTTGAAAGGCAAGGAAGATTTCTAAAAGGACTTTATAATTGAGCTAAAATGTGAGGAATACACAGGAATTAAACAGGCAAAGAGGAGCAAGACGGATGAGGGAAGAGCCTATCTTTCTGGCAGAGGCATGTGGAAAAGCCCTGAGATAGGAAGGAGCAAGGTACTCTGGGGAGCTGAAGGGCCAGGAAAGTTGGAGGACAGAAACCCAAAGGCAGAGATAAGCAGTAGCAGTGCTGGTGATTGGCAGTGGTGGTGACATGCATTGGATGTGGAAAATGTGGTAGTAATGAGTGGTGTGATAAGGGTGACGTGGTGGGGACATATGGTGGTGAGGTTGTATGTTGTGCCGTGGCAAGGTTGTGTGGTGTGGTGACTTGTGATGTGGGGACATGTGGTGGGGATATGTAGTGGTGGGGTTGTATGGCTATGGTGATATTTGGTGATGGTAACATGGATGGTAGTGATGTGCCATGTGGAGATGGTTTGAATAGATACACTTTTCATATTATACTTGCCTGTGCAAATTTTTGAATGTCATTGTTTTTTCTCCCCATGCATAAGCATGGTTAACACTTAGAAGACAGTTTGCCTAGTGGTAATGAAAAGACTCTGGAGCTAGGGGCGCCTGGGTGGCGCAGTCATTAAGCGTCTGCCTTCGGCTCAGGGCGTGATCCCAGCGTTCTGGGATCGAGCCCCACATCAGGCTCCTCTGCTAGGAGCCTGCTTCTTTCTCTCCCACTCCCCCTGCTTGTGTTCCCTCTCTCGCTGGCTGTCTCTGTTAAATAAATAAATAAAATCTTTAAAAAAAAAAAAAAAAGACTCTGGAGCCAAACTGCCTAGGTTCAAAACTAAGCTCAGTTGTATATTAGCTTTTGGGTCTTGGCCAGATGTCCTAACCCTTAAACTTGCCTTATTGGCTCACCTTTAAAATGGGCCAGTAATAATTTCACTTATCTCATGGAGTTTACATGAGAATTAAATTGTTTTATGCAAAATGGGATGGTGCCTGGCAAGTACTTAGCACTCAACATTTTAGATTTTATGATATTTATTTTTCTCATTATCAAATGACATTTGAAAGACACCAACAAATCTCAAAACAATTGTATCACATAGGAAATACCAAAATTTTTATTCCTTTAAAGGTGCAATTGGAATCCCCAGAATAAAATTCAGTGAAAAACGGTGCCACTACTCACAATAAGAAATGCAGGAGAGCTATCAGTTAGGAAGGGAGGGGCTGATCAGTTTCCCTTTGCCTGTAGAATTTCTGGTGTCTGTGCCATCAAGGTATAGAAGTTGATAATATGAGTCCAGAGCTAAGGAGAAGGATTTTACGGTCTATGCCAAGACACCATACCATGGCCGTATTTTTCAGAGGACACTGAGGCCTAATCTCAAATAAATGAATATTCCCATTTGGGCTTCCTTACTGAGAGGCAATAACCAGATCCATCTCCAGGGTTTGTGGTTGTGTCTCCCTTTCCACAAGCCCTCAGAGGGAGACCCTTCCAAAAAGCAAAACTATGGTGAAGGAAAAAGCCATTGTTCCCTGTAAGCATATTATTACAACTTGATGGTTTTCAGAGGCATTAGGAAGCATCATTCTTGTTTGATGGATCTCCCACCTGGTGTTAACCTGGCTAAGCCACTGCTATCTGTGTGCTGGGGAGGCAAGAAGAAGGGGGCATTATACTTAAGTTTCTTCCAAGCCAACCAACCTTGACTGTTGGGCCCTGGTTCTCTTGTCCCTCTTCCTTCTTTTTGCTTTTAGTGACATGTGGCCAAAGACAAAGTAGCAAACCTGAGAAGTCAGAAACTTTGGAAATCATAGGTGGGGAACCTGCAGACATTTTAGATTTTCCATGGCAGGTGAGTATTCTTTACTTTGGGAAACATCTCTGTGGAGGATCGATCCTCAGCAGGTGGTGGATTTTAACTGCGGCTCATTGCTTCATAAACAAAAGTAAGTAAGTATTTCAAACAGATTTTTTTAACCAATGTTAAAACCAAATATTTGAGAATATTTGTAGAATATAGGTAGAATATTTGTCCTTACATGCTTATTATTCTCCTGGAACCTCCACGCAGGTTTGTCAGTCACAAAACCACGTACCAGGAGGCTAAATATATGCCTGTGTGATTGAATATCACACTTTGCAGGTGGTATAGACACTGTTCTCCTCATAGGATGTTTTATGTCTTACTTCATGGAACCCAAATGGCAGAACAAATGTTCTTTGGACTTCTCAGCATTTTGCCAAGTGCATGTGGTCCTGGTCCAAACCCTTGGAAATACTTTCCTAAGCATTTGCTATTATTACTTGGGGAGTAAGTAAGCTGACAGTGACCACAGAGTCAGAGAACCCTAGAAGGGATTGGGACCAAGAGCAGGGCACCAGGCCTGGCTGCATGACAGAAGCTCCTGAGGTGCTGTCTTAGCACCAAGTCCATACATCAATATTTTTTGAGAAACTTCCCAGGTGTTTGTTAGTAGCTAGTCCACCCCTTCTTGCAAATCAAGATCAAGTCCCTCAATGACTTGTGCATAGCATGACTTTCAGACATTTGTTAATAAAATTTACAAGTGAATTTGCCCAAGAGACCATCAAGGCAAAAGCTGGTTGGCAACAGGGCAAGACTGGAACTCAGGTCTGTCTTCTCCTGCCAAGTCAGGGCCCAACTCCATGGCTCCAGATGCCTGCATCCCTCCGGCTCTCAGGATCATAGTCTCACACTAATGGAATTATTTTCTCTCAAGGCCCACCTTTTTTGCCCTTCCACAACTTACCTTTTTTTCTCCTTCTTTTGTTTTGACATAAGATCTGGCTTGGAGATTATACATGGTGAAAGAAGAGTTGGCACCAAGAACTTGAGGATGAAAGTGGACAAGCTAATTACTCACCCTTATTTTGACAGCTGGTTCTTGGATAATGACATTGCTTTGCTCTTGCTCAAATCTCCATTTAAGTTGGATGCCACGAAAGTACCCATCTGCCTTTCAGAGGTCACTGACATAGACAGATGGAGAAACTGCTGGGTGACTGGATGGGGTATTACCAGTGAGTTATTATAACCCAACCCAGTGGTGGGTGGCACCCTGGTTGATGTTTACAATGAGAAAGTAAACTCTGGAGACTCTGCTAGCTCTGGGAAGTCCACCTGGTGGATTTGGAAACTTCAGGTTCTCATTTAAAGACCCATGATGAACCTTAGCCTCAGTCCACATGTGAATCATCCTTCCTTGGCCTTCCTGGACTCTTGTAGCAAATTTTATGTCCATATTATAGAACCAAACCCTAAACAGGGCCTCAGTGATAACCCAGGAAGAAGTGTTCAGAGTCCAAGGGTGACTTGGAGGAATTTTGAGGGACATATTGATGGGCAAATCGGTGGCAAAATGCACTAGGCTCCAAGAAGTGCACATTAATGTCAGCAGAGAAGCTCTGTTCCAACTGATGGTGTCAGTTCTGCTCCCTTGTAACAAAAGCTTGGTGGCCCAAATATTTGAAAACCACAGATTCGGACCAAGGAGAAGGGGATAGACTGAATATAAATTTGTCCTTATAGAGTCAACCTGTAACCTACACCCACCACTTTGCTCAGCCAACTCATAAAATGGTGCCCTTTTGTCATTATTCTTGGTAAATGTGTCTTACTCCAAAATCTAAAGAACAGAAAAAAAATTCCACTCAGTGCCTTTCTTCTAAGTAGGCACACAAATGACAATACATTCATTCCCACATGGCCCCAAAGCTCAGAACTGTTTTAGAATTCTTCATTGGGAATTACCATTGGAAGTTTTTCATGAATTTCAAAAAAGGCCACCTTCTTAGAGTTCCTCTTGCATCATTCAGCAAATATTCATTGAGCCGGTTCCAGGCAGTGTTCTAGGCTCTGGGAATTCAGCAATACACAAAAAGGGAAATATCTTCATCTTTAGGGAATAAACCTTCTATGTGTCAGGTTCACCTTTTAGATAGTGAATTACTCAAAGGCTCTGACATGATTCAAATCCATCTTTATGAGCCATGGGTCCCAGGACAGAACTTGTCATCATGGGTTTTCTTTATTTTCTTATAGATTTACATGAAATACGTTTTTAGGACTGTAGAGTTGGCACCTTGTGCAGAGTGAGAAGAGTACACTTAGGCTGAGATCCAATAGATACCCAGTTGTGGGGAGCTCTGGGGGCTTGAGAGTCTCCTGAACCTCTCCACCCCGTCCTCACTAAGTCCAAATTTGGGTAGTTCTCTGAGCCATACGGTAGTTCCTTTGTCACTGAGGCGAAAAGACATGATGGTGAGTGGTAGCTTGACCTCAACCCAAAAAGACCACTTTGAACTCAGGGTCCTCTCCCTATCTGCTTCTTCTTTGGATCAGTTCCTATGCGAAGTGTATCTCCACAGCTGAACAAAGTCAACATCAACCTGGTCAAATGGGAAATATGTTCCTCTCTTCTGACTCTGTTCACCAAGAACATGCTGTGTGCTGGGAATTCTCAAGAAGGGAAGGACGCTTGCCAGGTAAAGGAGCTTGTCCCTTGCTTGGAGAGAGACTGCCACAAAGGGCTGGTCAATATTTCCAGGATAATTGGCTCCCCTCTTGCCCCTCTGGATAAGTTTCCCAAAGCTACTGTAACAAATTACCACAAACAGGGTGGATTGAAATAACAGAAATGTATTCTCTTATAGTTCTGGAGTCTGGAAGTCCAAAATCAAATCATTGGTAGGGCCTTGCTCTCTTTGGAGGCTCTAGGCAGGGGATACCTCCTTGCTTTTTCCTGCTTCTGGTAGTTTCCAGCAATTGGTGGCATTCCTTAGCTTGTAGGTGAATCACTCCACTTTCTGCCCCCATCTTCACATGGACTTCTCCCTGTATGTGTGTTTCCTGTTTTCTCTTCTTACAAGGATTTCAGTTGTTGGATTAGGACCCACCCTAATCCAGTAGGACTTCATTTAATTTAACTAAATACATTTGCTAAAGTCCTATTTCCAAATAAGCTCACATTCTGAGGTTCCAGATAGACTTGAATTTGGGAGGGATGCTATTCAGCCTGGTACACCCTCTGTAACCAAAGGGAAACTGTGTGGGATAGTGGTTAGGGGTACAGTTTCCCTTAGCTTCCCTCTCAGATCCTCTGCTTACTGCCTGTTACTTCCCTCTGTGGTTTTTCAAATTTTCTCATCTGTAAAATGGGAATATTAAGAGTTCCTACCTTCTAGGACTATTGTAAAAATTAAGTGAGTCAATGCACAAAAGCACTTAAAACAGTGCAGAGCAGAGGACGGTCACAGTAAATTATATAAATATAATTTTCTCCATCACCATCTCTTACTCCTGTTCAATGCTTAATAGGGTACAAATCGCTGCCACAAATACACAAAAAGGTTGCAAACTAGCCTTAGGAAGCAGGCTTATTTCAGATGAGGAAACTGAGGATCAGAGAAGCTGACAGACTTATAGAGGACACACTGGCAAGTTAAATTACAGACCCAAAATTCTAATGAAGGCACTCTGTCTTCTGAGATTGGAGCCATCTTTTGGGTTCCAGTAGAAACAGGGCTCCAAATCCATCAGTCCAGCCTGGTCATGCCACAACTCGGCTAGTTCAATAGCCACAGAAATTCTGGAGATACTATTGCGTACAGGCTTGCCAGATAGCAGGGCAGTACAGGGCTCACAGCTGTCATTTCCTTCTATCCACACAGCCATATTGCAGAAAAGGTAGTTATTATCCCAGCATTAAAGCCAAGCCCTAAATGCTGAAGAAAATTTTCACGTTCTCTCAGCTAAATCCTCCCACTGGAGAATGAACCAAGAGATCTTGGGCTTCAGAAATATAAGATCTTAACTGTACTTATGTTCTGCCTGAGATCCTTCCCATAGATCCCCTTATCTCCATGGAAGAGATTGTAATTCTTCATTTTAAAGAAAGGTCAGGGGATTTTCCAATGACCTCAAGGAATTTGGTAAAGAACAGTTTGGTTCAAAGTTAGTTGATGGGCGCAGCGATTTGTTCATGATAACAATCCGTCTTAGAAAAAAATCAAATCCATATCCTCTTTGTTTTATTTGTTTTGGATTTGGATTTTTGGCATATTATTGAATGGTGCTTCTTTTCAACTTTTTTATGTGTCACTTAATACTTAAAAAAATAAATCTTTGTAAGCTTGAAACAATATGTACCACCTCATCCTACTTCTATAAAATAACAATGATGTACTCACATTTGCATTCTCAAGGCTGTGGACAATTATATTGACTAAGGGTTTGCCTCTACATGGCGGGAATTAGAAATGTTGTTTTTTTCATTTATTTGAGTACATGGGAGGAAAAATTCAAATGTTATAGATGGATGTACAATGAAGAGGAAGTTTACCTCTTACACTGGTTGTCCTGTTCACTCCCCAGAGAAACCATTTTTACAGTGTTACCTTATCTTTCCTGAAATATTCTTTTCATATGCAATCATATGTGTGATTACATATAAATTTATTTATTTATATAATTATGGGTATTCTTCATGTTCTTTTTCCATATCTGAGATTTCTAATTTTCTTTGATGAAGATACATAATTTTTAATAGAATTAAGTAAGTCACAGAGATGAAAAGTATGACATAGGGAATATGTCGAATAGTGTTTTAATAATGTATGGTGACAGAGGGGAACTACACTTATGGCATTGTCTAATACATAGAATCATCAAATCACTATGTTGTGCACCTGAAACTAATATGACATTGTATGTCAACTATACTTAAATAATAAAAGTTTAAAATAAAAAAATGGCCCAAAGATTTGGGGGCATTGAAAGATTGTGTGTTCCTCAATTTTCATGTCAATAATGTCCACTCCCCTTACTCGTGCTTATTTGGCAACCTTTTTCATGATGTTTTAAAATTTATAAATTGTTTCAAATTTAATGTTTTAAACCACAATATAAAATTTTGACTCACTTTTTTTATCTTTTGCATCTTGTATATATCAGTTTGTGTGCTTGCTGTATTCAACCGATGACCTATTATGAGGCATAATGGATTTTTGTTTTTGTTTTTTACTTTTTGCTATTATGAACAATATATAAAGACCAAAATGAGTTGATTCTGAAAAACAACGAAAGTGCTTAGAGGCAAAATGGATTAGAAAAACCACTCCTTGGTACATCAAAATGAACACATGTGACTAGATGATAATGATGATGATGGATATTTATTTTTTTAAATCAAACTGTCATTCATTGCCATTGGTTTTGGCCAAATTGTGTGCCACTTTGTCTGACAGTCATGGGGCTGGGAGTACAGTCATGTAGTAGGGGAGCCTAATCAGATTGTCCTCTCATAAAAAAAAAGGCACTATAAATGCTTTTTGCCTTGTGCCAGTTGCCCACATCTCATTGCCCACATCTCAATAGGCTATAGAAGTAATTTGCTATTGTCCCTTCCACTCCCAAACAACTTCTCTCTCCTAGGGTGACAGTGGTGGGCCTCTGGTTTGCCAGAAAAAAGACAACCAAAGCATATGGTACCAGCTGGGCATTGTCAGCTGGGGAGAAGGCTGTGGCCAGAAGAAAAAGCCTGGAGTGTACACGAAGGTGTCTAATTATCTGTTATGGATTGACACGGAGACCACGCTGTCAGGAAGGCCCTATCTGCGTGAGCCAGACTCTGGGTACAGTTTGCTTCAATCACCCTGGGCCATCTTGTTACTGTATTTTGTGATACTTCTATTAACCCTGTGATTAAACACTGTAGTGCCTCAAAACCAAGTGTCCTCAGTTTTTGGAGTAAGTTCGAGGGTGGGGTGCAAGGGATTCTCATAGTTATTAGCTGAGCCTGAAATAGTCATATACCCATAAGAGTGCTTATAATATACCTGGGACCTACTACACAGCTGATTGTTCCCTTGGAACTTGGAGGCAGGTTACCAATTTCAGCTTGAGGTCTCTCCAGAGGTTTGGATGGAGCACCTTTGCATGGAGAGGGGCATACCAGGGATCTCTGAAACAGAAATCCTATTCTTTTCTCTCCTATAAACAGATATCCTTCCACAGATTCTTTTATTTTTCAAAGGAGTAGACAGTTTCCCATTTTTTTGGTCTTGAAATAACATTCCAATTCTTCTCTCTCCTTTCATTTGTAGCTAACCCCTGAGACCTACAGATTTGGTCTTCAGAAAGACCCTGCTCTTCACCTTCTTTTGCTTCCATTGCAACCACCTGGCCCAGAGCCCCATTAAATACAGCTTTGGGCCCCCAGAGATCATGTGGAACAATGCTATGATTCAGGATCGGGAAATCATTGAAGTAGAAATGTCCTAGAGATGAAGTGGGAAAGAAACACATAGCTAAATGGATTATAGTAGTCAAAGCACCTTTGTATGCAAACATCAGAAACAACCTGAAGCAAAAAAGGAAATGATAAACATATTAGTCTAGCACAAAATCAAAGGAATTACTGTTCTAGTAAATAGCTGTATAAAAGTTTGACTTAGTCCAAGACTACATTTTGGACCATCTGAAAGTGGATGGACCCTCTATCCTTCATGCAATCACTCATGAACATAATTTTTCCAACCAGACGAGAGGTAATAAATGGCATTCTTTTTCTGAGGCAATTCAGCACATTTTTGAGGAGAGAGGGAAAAGCTGTACTCAAAAAGATGGGTGTTTTTACATGAGTTTGCCTAAAGTGGAATTCCTTGAGCTGTGAACAACAACAACAAAATAAAACGAAAAAGGTGAAATCTTTTCTGCATATACATAGTGAAAGGGAAGAACACAGGATGAAAAGAATTTCTCTGTGCTGATTTTCATTGGCTGCATCAGAACAGGACAGCTTGGACACCATCTGAATCTAGAGAGTGGGTGAAGAAGCATTTCAGTAGATGAGAGCGAGGACAATCAGTATGTAGTTGTTTTGCCAAAACTGCCGAGCTACCCCGAAATTTTGACTATTGGTAAGCAGGGAAATACAGCTACAAGCAGATGGGTAGCTGTTCCTGAGAAAGGTAGGTTTATAAGAATTTCCTCTTTTTCACAAAAGAAGCAGCAGTGACAGCAACTTGGCCTTCAACTTGGCCTTCACAGGGCAGAAGCTGGGAGAGACTGAGAAGCCACAATCCTGTGCCCTTAGCTCAGGGCAGAGGCTGACAGAGAAGCTGAAACAGCCTGGCCATTCAGCAAGGATCCTGTGAAAGAGAATGTGTGCAGGAGGAGGGCTGCTTTGACTCCATTACAAAGCATGTTGTCTAACTTTCTGGTTTTTGCCAATCCTGCATGGAAGAAATAAGAGCTCAAATAGTAACTTTTTCCTCAAATTCAGGTATAAATTACATAGAGAGACATGCCCTGTTGCTTATATATTGAGTGTGTGTCTTCTATCAGATATATATAATTTTATTTATTATTTATTTAGCTTATATTTATTTATTCAGCTTTAACCTTTAGGTCTATGATCCATTTTGAAATAATTTCCATGTATGATGTGATATGGGTCAAGATTCATATCTTCCATATACACAGCCAATTAAGTTGAAAAGACCTTCTTTTCACTCATTGAATAGCTTTGGTGTCTTGGTCTAAATCAGCTGGCCATAAAATAAAAGTGTGGTTCCATTTATGGGATTGTTTTGTTTTGTTTTTTGCTGTCCTGGGGAGTCTAAAATTAGATGTCTGATATGGGTTTTATTTGATATCTCATCTTGATGCCTTTGTTACCACTTGAAAATAGGATACAGGTAGTCTGTGGAAGGTACTCATTTAATTATCACCTATAGTACCGTAGAATGAATTAGCTATTGAAACCAAGCTTTTAGCAGACCAAATCGCTGTTACAATTGACCATTATAATAGAATGAGAAATACAAAGGCTATGGGGGTAACCTAACTGCTTAGAATAAAGCTTAAAGATACTAGTAAACTCGGGGGTTTAGGTTTTGGGCTTAAGGCACAGTCAAAGAAACAGAGAGTGTCTATATCTGCTATACAAAAAGTATCTTCTCTCTTTTTGCTACAGAGCCAATGTAGCCAAATTTAAGTCCCCATGCTTATGGTACTGGTTGCATTAATACAGTATAAATTGAATTCACAGCCTCTATAGGTCTCTCATATAAAATAGGACTGGGAGAAGAGTGGAAACCTGAAAATTGAAATAGGATATTAGGGTGGATTTACATGCATCTATTTTTAAATGGAGGTATTATCAACATTATTCACATATGGTGAAGTCAATGGATCAGAGACAACTGTCATTGAAAAGATAGTTTATTACAGGTTGGAAGAAGGGGGTACAACACGCTATGTGGGACCACATGGGGAAGCAACAGGATGGTAAAGATGCAGAAAGAGCAAAGGGAGAAAATGGGCACAAGCCTTTACTGTGGTTTTTTCAGGAAGGAATGAGAGAAGCAGGCTAAGCAAGCTAAGTAGGCTTGGGATTGGCTAATTTGAACAATTTCAACAGGCTCTGGGGTGTAGGGAGTGTCTTTAATTAACTGATGCTTGGGTCTGATGTGATTAGGACAGAATGATTGTGGTTCAGTGTGTGAGGGTTCAATAAAGGGGCATGATTAATACAGTGTCTGAATATTTTGACCTCACATATCCCACTGAGTCTCACTTGTTAGCAGAAAAATCCTTCCTTTCTGAAAATTCCAGCCATCCTCTGACTGAAAGTACTGTAATACCTCACATGAGGCAGTTAACTTATAAATGCTAATTTTCTTCCAGACTCAACCCACCAACTCTCAAGACCTCCAGGTTTCTAAACACAGTTTAGTTTCACAGTATTCCACAGGAAAAAGTACAAAAATTGGATCTGGGAGGACATTAAACAACAAAAGGGTGGCAGAATTTTGCTAACATATTAGAATAAAGTTGTAAAATATTGTTAAAATGAAGTCTAAAGGTGCTAAAACAGGAAGGAAGGAATGTAGCACCAGATTGAGCCAAATTTTTCAATATTGTTAACACCAAAAATTGTGGATTCAATAAATTCATTTTAACACTTGGAAGTGGCTCTAATAGTCTGCTTGGTTGGTTAATTAAAACTTACATTTAAAAGGGGCCACATTAGATGTCCATTGACAGATGAATGGATAAAGAAGATGTGATATTTATATAGAATGGAATATTACTCAGCCATCAAAAAATGAAATCTTGCCATTCGCAACAACATGGATGGAACTAGAGGGTATTATGCTAAGCAATATAAGTCAATCAGAGAAAGACAATCATCATATGATTTCACTTATATGTAGAATTTAAGAAACAAAACAGAGGAACATAGGGGAAGGGAGGGAAAAATAAAATGATGAAATTAAAGAGGGAGAAAAACCATAAGAGACTTTAAATCATAGGAAACAAACTGAGGGTTGCTGGAGGGGAGAGGGGAGAAGGATAGGCTAACTGGGTGATGGGCATTAAGGAGGGCATGTGATGTAATGAGCACTAGGTGTTATATACAACTGATGAATCACTGACTCTACCCCTGAAACTAATAATACACTATATGTTAATTAATTGAATTTAAATATAAAAATTAAAATTAAAAAAATAAAAAGGGCCCACATTAAATAAAGCAATCATGTCAGAAATCCTTTGTTATACTGAAGAGAAAGTGATACAAAATCTTAGGGAGCTAGGAAGTTGGAGAAGATTTATCATCTTAATCTGTTCTCTCACTCTCCCTATTTCCCATAAGAAGGCTCAAAAATACTTCTTTCACCAAAGCATTAGAAATGCATCAATGAAGGAGGAGGATCAATGTTATAGAAGTGGTTGTCTACCTACCAAAATTATGTTTTCCCTTCCCTATTGTAGAGTGACATTAGAAAGTGGCTCTGCCCATCTAGAACTTGCATGTCATAGCCCCTTTGCAGGTAGGCAAGATGATACGACTAATTTCAACATTGGAATTTGAGCAGAATTTGATCTGGTCTCTTTTAGGGACAAGGCAGCCCAAAGGTGGATATTCTTTATCCGTTCTCTCTGTCTCCATATGCTAGCTTAATGGAGGGTTCTGGGACCCTGGGGATGAGAGAACCACAAGACAAATGCAGGCTGGGTCCCTGGATCAGCATATGGAAGAAAGCAACCACTAAATAAGGATGTCCACACCAGAATGTGAACTTGAACAAAAAATAAAATGTTTCATATTAGGTCACTGAAATGCTGAGTTTGTGTTAACAGCAGCTAGTATTATCCTATTTATCAAATCCAGCATATCTGATACACTGTCAAGTAGCTATCTTCTGAAAACTGGGGATGCTGAGGTTGAAATGGGCTTCTCTAACTAATATAGGAATGAAATCATCCTGGGAAGTAGAAAGCCACCATATGGTCAGAAGTATGATGGACATGGCAACTATGGTAAGGAAAAGGACTAATAAAAATCATTACAGTGATTTGACCAGCAGGGATCTTTGGCAGAGGTCACTAATGATGGGATCTCTAGGACTGAAATAAAGCCTACTAAGGTCTTAATGGATCTGTGCAACCAAAAAACAACTACATGTGATGAACAGAAGCCACCTTGAATCACCACAGTGAAGAGTTACCTCCCTCGCCCACTTTTCTGAACTGAGCCAATTCAGAGATGTACAGTCCTTTGAGTAAGCCAAAGGCCAAGGCCCTTTGAGGAAGACTTCATACTTCTGCCATAATATGTAATCTTATAGTCATTTCCAAAGGCACCTGCAGCTATTTACCAAGATTACTGTGCAATGCAGGAGAAAAAGACTGAGACTTTGGTGAAAATATTGAACACATGACTCTGAGACGATATTAAACTCTTGGTCAAAATGCCACTGTGGTCCACTAGAAAATGTGGGGCTCATGGGAGTCATGTGATAAAAAGAATGATGGCCTGAGTCCATCTGACAGGGATCCTCATGGCTCTGCAAATCATTTCAGTATATGGAACCATAGTGGAGAACTGAAAGGAGTATAAAGAGGAAGTAAGAGTATAAACTGAGGGATAACAATTGTACAAATTGAATTCACTTGCCCATTTTCTCCCTTTGCTCTTTCTGCATCTTTACCATCCTGTTGCTTCCCCATGTGGTCCTACATAGCGTGTTGTACCCCCTCTTCTTCCAACCTGTAATAAACTATCTTTTCAATGACAGTTGTCTCCGATCCATTGACTTCACCATATGTGAATAATGTTGATAATACCTCCATTTAAAAATAGATGCATGTAAATCCACCCTAATATCCTATTTCAATTTTCAGGTTTCCACTCTTCTCCCAGTCCTATTTTTATATGAGAGACCTATAGAGGCTGTGAATTCAATTTAAACTTGGCTCGATTCTCCAGGAGACCCTCTGAAGTACTATTTAGAATAATTCTCAGAACTGTCCCTTAAATTACTAGAATCTAGAGCTAAATCCTGCCCTTATTGGTCAAAAGTTGCTCCAGCGGAGTAAATTCCCCTGCAATTCCAAACTCTGCATATCAGTGAGCCCAGTGCACACCCACCAGCATTCTTGACATTAGAAGAACCTGACAACAGTAACCATTTGTACAAGCCTAACAGGAAAAGCTCATAATTTGCAGAGCACTGAATAGAGTACTCAGGATTTTGGTAGGTACCATGTCAGTATATTGCAGTAAAAATACTCGAGGCCCTGAATCACATCCTCTCAGCTTTGCCATCTATTTCAGTAACATCTGGAGTTGACATTTCCATCTAGGCTTCTACTCACTTCCTGCTGACAACGTCTTACCTCAAGCATGCATCTTGCATCTTAACCTTCTGTCCAGACTCATTTAATGTCAAGAGCTTTGTTCTGGAATACAGTTACATTACTTGGAAAAACTTGATCATTTCATGTCTTACCTTTATAATTTGTTAGGCAGGTCTGGAACAGTGCTCAAACTACAGCTTATTATTTCTCCCTACCAAAGAAAGACCATCCTGAGTACTCTATTCAGTGCTCTGCAAGTTATTAGCTTTTCCTGTTAGGCTTGTACAAATGGTTACTGTTGTCAGTTCTGTGTGAGCACAAGATAATGCTTTCCTTAATTATTTTATTTTAGATGGCTCTTCTAAAGTCTCAGATAGCTTCCTCATGCACAGGCACTAAGAGGGATCTTCTTCAGATTTCCTCTGTACCCTTCTCTTCTCTGGTTCTTTTATCTTATGAACTGTAGCTTCCTTCATCTCTCCATACTGGCACATCTGTCCCCCTCAACTCATGGAATCTGCCAACCTCCACTTCAGTTACTTCTCCCTCTGCCATGCCTGAAAATCTCTCGAGGCAATTCAGCCTTATAAATGATAGGACTCATCTCATTTGTTTCCCATCTCTAATGGATCACTGCCCTTTACTGCCTAAAGTCCAGATTCTGGAATATTATTCTTTCATGTATTTTGTTTGCTTTCTTTTTGTTTGTTTCAGGCAGGAAGGTAAATCATGTCCTCGTTACTTCATCTTAGCCAGAGAAAAATTCCTTTGCCTTTGTTTTTCAAAAATATTTTATTGCATATGTAATTCTAGGTTAACAATTATTTTCTTTCAAGACTTTAAAGTCTTTCCTTCTGACTTTCATGATTTCTGTTAGTCAGCTGTCAGTATCATTGCTATGTATCTGAAGGCTATATGCATTCTCTGTTTTTGAAATTCTTTCCCTTTATTTAACTTTCAGAAGTTTGACCATGACATTCCTTGGTGTGGTTCTTTTGTATCCACTTTGCTTGAGGTACACAGAATTTCCTCAGTTGATAAGCTGTTATCTCATCAATTCTTGAAAATTCTTGGCCATGTTTCTCCAAATATTGCTTCTGCTTCAATTTCTTCTTTCTTCTGCTTCTGAAACTACAAGTCTATGTTATACATCCTCACTGTGTCCCATATATCTTCCACAATTTTATTTTCAATTCTATTTACTCCTCGGTAAGTTTATTTTTATCACCCTGCTTGTTCACTAATCCTATTCTCTGCTATGTCTAATCTGCTGTTAAACTTTAAATTTCTAGTTTCAAATTTGTTGGGCTGTGTTCTAGAATTTCCATCTGATTCTTTTAATATGTTCCATTTCTTTGGTGATATTCTCTGTCTTTTCATTTATTTTCTCCACTTTCCCACTATATTCTTGAAGATATTAATCAAGTTATTTTAGTTATTATATCCTAACTCCATCACTTATTTCACCTCAACATTTATTTCTGTATTTTATTTTGTCTCTTGAATTATGGTCATAGGGTTCCAATTCTTGGTGTGCCTAGTAAATTTGGACTGAAAGCCAGACATCATGTATTTTTAAATTGTATATTCTCCATATGATGTTATCTTCTTCCAGAGAGGATTCATCTTTTCTCATGCAAGGAAGAGAGAATGGGGCCTCAAGCATCACAATCTAATCATGGTCCTTGCTATACTCAAAGCTATACTGCAATTTAATAAAGACTCTGTCCCACTCAGGGAGACTGGGTGGCTCAGTTGGTTAAGTGTCTGCCTTCAGCTCAGGTCATGATCCCAGAGTCTTGGGATCAAGCCCTGCATCAGGCTCTCCACTCAGCAGAGAGTCTACTTCTGTCTCACTCTCCCTCTGTGCTCTCTCTCTCCCCAAAAAATAAATAAAAACTTTTAAAAATCTAGTTTGTCTGATATGAGGATTTACATTTACATTCAGAGTAACTATTGAAAGATATGAATTAAGTGCCATTGTATTGTCTGTAAAGTCTCTGTTTCTGTAGATTGTCTCTGTTACTTTCTGGTCTATGTTACTCTTGGGATCTCTTTTTGCTTACAGTATCACATTGGTTCAAAACCACTTAGGACAGCAAAAGCAGTCCTAAGAGGGAAGTACATAGCAATACAAGCCTTTGTCAAAAAAATTAGAAAAATCCCAAATACACAAGTTAACCTTACACCTATAGGACCTGGAGAAAGAACAGCAAATAAAGCCTAAACCAAGCAGGAGAAGAGAAATAATAAAGATTAGGGCAGAAATCAATGAAATAGAAACCAGAAGAACAGTAGAACAGATCAACTAAACTAGAAGCTGGTTCTTTAAAAGAATTAAGATTGATAAACCTCTAGCCAGACTTATCCAAAAGAAAAGAGAAAAGACCCAAATTAACAAAATCATGAATGAAGGGGGAAAGATTGCAACCAACACCAATGAAATACAGACAATTGTAAGAACATATTATGAGCAACTGTATGTCAACAAATAAGGCCATCTGGAAGAAATGGATGCATTCCTAGAGATGTATAAACTACCAAGACTGAAACGGGAAGAGATAGAAAATCTGGATAGACCAATAACCAGCAAGGAAATTGAAGCAGTAATCAAAAACCTCCCCCAAAACAAGAGTCCAGGGCCAGATGGCTTCCCAGGGGAATTCTACCAAATATTTAAAGAAGAAATAATACCTATTCTACTGAAGCTGTTTCAAAAAATAGAAATGGAAGGAAAACTTCCAAACATATTCTATGATGCCATCATTACCTTGATCCCAAAAAATAATCCCAGACAAAGATACCATCAAAAAGGAGAATTACAGACCAATATCCCTGATGAACATGGGTGCCAAAATACTCACCAAGATACTAGCCAATAGGATCCAACAATACATTAAAAGGATTATTCCCCACGACCAGGTGAGATTTATTCCTGGGATGCAAGGGTGGTTCAACATTCACAAATCAATCAATGTGATAGATCACATTAATAAAAGAAAATACAAGAACCATATGATCCTCTCAGTTGATGCAGAAAAAGCATTTGACAAAATATAGCATCCTTTCTTGATTAAAACTCTTTAAAGAATAGGGATAGAGGGAATATACCTCACTATCATAAAAGCCATCTATGAAAAGTCCACAGCACATATCATTCTCAATGGGGAAAAACTGAGAGATTTTCCCCTAAGGTCAGGAACCTGACAGGGATGTCCACTATCACCCCTACTGTTCCACATTGTACTAGAAGTCCTAGTCTCATCCATCAGACAACAAAAAGAAATAAAAGACATTCAGATTGGCAGAGAAGAAGTCAAACTCTCTCTCTCTTCACAGATGACGTGATACTCTATGTAGAAAACCCAAAAGACTCCACCCCCAAATTGTTAGAACTCATACAGCAATTCAGCAACATGGCAGGATACAAAATTAGTGCACAGAAATCAGGTGCATTTCTACACACTAATGATGTTGCTGAAGAAAGAGAAATTAAGAAATAGATCCCATTTACAACTGCACCAAAAACCATAAGATACCTAGGAATAAACCTAACCAAAGAGGTAAAAGATCGGTACTCTAGAAACTATGGAACACTTATGAAAGAAATTGAGCAAGACACAAAGAGATGGAAAAACATTCCATGCTCATGGATTGGAAGAATAAACATTGTTAAAATGTCTATGCTACCCAGAGCAATCTACACAGTCAATACAATCCCTAACAAAATACCAGCGACATTTTTCACAGAGCTGGAACAAACGATCTTAAAATTTGTATGGAACCTGAAAAGACCCCTAATAGCCAGGGGAATGTTGAAAAAGAAAACCAGAGCTGGGGGCATCTCAATGCTTGACCTCAAGCTGTATTACAAAGCTGTGAGCATCAACAACATGGTACTGGCACAAAAACAGACACATAGACACATAGATCAATGGAACAGAATAGAGAGCCCAGAAATGGACCCACAACTATTTGGTCAACTAATCTTTGACAAAGCAAGAATATCCAATGGAAAAAAGACAGTCTATTCAATAAATGGTGCTGGGAAAATTGGACAGCTACATGCAGAAGAATGAAACTGGACCATTCTCTTACATCATACAAAGAGACAAATTCAAAATGGGTGAAAGACCTAAATGTGAGACAGGAATCCATCAAAATCCTAGAGGAGAACACAGGCGGTAACCTCTTTGACCTCTGCCACAGCAATTTCTTGCAAGACACATCTCTAAAGGCAAGAAAACCAAAAGCAAAAATGAATTATTGGGACTCCATCAAGATAAAAAGCTTCTTCATGGCAAAGGATAGAGTCAACAACACTAAAATGCAACCTACAGAATGGGAGAAGGTATTTGCAAATGACATAATAGGTAAAGGGCTGGTATCCAAGATCTATAGAGAAGTTCTCAAACTCAACACCCAAAAAACAAATAATTCAGTCAAGAAATGGGCAGAAGACATGAACAGACACTTCTCCAAAGAAGACATAAAAATGGCCAACAGACACAACATTTTTATGCTCCACATCACTTGCCATCAGGGAAATACAAATCAAAATCATAGTGAGATACCACCTTACACCAGTTAGAATGGCTAAAATTAACAAGACAGGGAACAACAAATATTGGCCAGGATGTGGAGAAAGGGGAACCCTGTTACACTGTTGGTGGGAATGCAAGCTGGTACAACCACTCTGGAAAACAGTATGGAGGTCCTTCAGGAAGTTAAAAATAGAGCTACCCTACAACTCGGCAATTGCACTCCTGGGTAATTACCCCAAAGATACAGATGTAGTGAAAAGAAGGGGCATATACACCCCAATGTTCATAGCAGTAACGTCCACAATAGCCAAACTGTGGAAGGAGCCAAGGTGTCCTTCAACAGATGAATGGATAAAGAAGATGTGGTTTACATATACAATGGAATATTACTCAGCCATCAGAAAGGATGAATACCTATCATTTGCATTGACATGGATAGAACTGGAGGTTATTGTGCTAAGTGAAATAAGTCAATCAGAGAATGTTTTTTTTTATAATGATTTTTTATTATATTATGTTAGTCACCATACAGTACATCCCCGGTTTTCGATGTAAGGCTCGATGATTCATTAGTTGTGTATAACACCCAGTGCACCATGCAGTATGTGCCCTCCTTACTACCCATCACCGGTCTATCCCATTCCCCCACCCCCCTCCCCTCTGTAGCCCTCAGTTTGTTTCTCATAGTCCATAGTCTCTCATGTTTCATTCCCCCTTCTGATTACCCCCCCTTTCTTTATCCCTTTCTTCCCCTACTGATCATTCTAGTTCTTATGTTCCATAGATGAGAGAAATCATATGATAGTTGTCTTTCTCTGCTTGACTTATTTCACTAAGCATTATCTCCTCCAGTGCCGTCCATGTTGTAGCAAATGTTGAGAACTCATTCTTTCTGATTGCTGAGTAATATTCCATTGTATATATGGACCACAACTTCTTAATCCAGTCATCTGTTGCAGGACATCTCGGCTCCTTCCACGATTTAGCTATTGTGGACATTGCTGCTATGAACATTGGGGTGCATATGGCCCTTCTCTTCACTACGTCTGTATCTTTGGGGTAAACACCCAGTAGTGCAATGGCTGGATCATAGGGTAGCTCAATTTTTAACTTTTTAAGGGACCTCCACACTGTTTTCCAGAGTGGCTGTACCAACTTGCATTCCCACCAACAATGTAGGAGGGATCCCCTTTCTCCACATCCTCGCCAACATTTGTTGTTTCTTGCCTTGTCTATTTTTGCCATTCTAACTGGCGTAAGGTGGTATCTCAGTGTGGTTTTGATTTGAATTTCCTTGATGGCTAATGATTTTGAACATTTTTTCATGTGTCTGTTAGCCATTTGTATGTCTTCATTGGAAAAGTGTCTGTTCATATCTTCTGCCCATTTTTTGATTTGTTTATTTGTTTCTCGTGTATTGAGTTTGAGAAGTTCTTTGTAAATCTTGGATACCAGTCCTTTATCTGTAGTGTCATTTGCAAATATCTTCTCCCATTCCGTGGGCTGCCTCTTAGTTTTTCTGACTGTTTCCTTGGCTGTGCAGAAACTTTTAATCTTGATGAAGTCCCATAAATTCATTTTATCTTTTGTTTCTCTTGCCTTTGGGGATGTATCATGAAAAAGGTTGCTTTGGCCGATGTCGTAGAGGTTGCTGCCTATGTTCTCCTCTAGAATTTTGATGGATTCCTGTCTCACATCGAGGTCTTTCATCCATTTGGAGTTTATTTTTGTGTATGGTGTGAGATAGTGGTCAAGTTTCATTCTTTTGCATGTAGCTGTCCAATTTTCCCAGCACCATTTATTGAAGAGACTGTCTTTTTCCCACCGGATGTTTTTTCCTGCTTTATCAAATATTAGTTGCCCAAAGAGCTGAGGGTCCATTTCTGGGCTCTCTATTCTGTTCCATTGGTCTATGTGTCTGTTTTTGTGCCAGTACCATGCTGTCTTTGTGATCACAGCTTTGTAGTACAGCTCGAAATCCGGCATTGTGATGCCCCCAGCTTTGTTTTTCCTTTTCAACAGTTCCTTGGAGATTCGGGGTCTTTTCTGGTTCCATACAAATTTAAGGACTATTTGTTCCAGTTCTTTGAAAAACGTTCTCGGTATTTTGATCGGGATAGCATTGAAAGTGTAGATTGCTCTGGGTAGCATGGACATTTTAACTATGTTAATTCTTCCGATCCATGAGCATGGAATATCTTTCCATCTTTTTATGTCTTCCTCAATGTCTTTTAAGAGTGATTTATAGTTTCTAGAATAAAGGTCCTTTACGTCTCTGGTTAAGTTAATTCCAAGGTAACGTATGGTTTTTGGTGCTATTGTAAATGGGATGGATTCCCTGATTTCTCTTTCTTCGTTCTCGTTATTCGTGTACAGAAATGCAACTGATTTCTGAGCATTGATTTTGTATCCCGCCACGTTACTGAATTGCTCTATAACTTCTAATAGTTTGGGAGTGGCTTCTTTTGGGTTTTCCATATAGAGTATCATGTCGTCTGCGAAGAGAGACATTTTGACTTCTTCTTTGCCGATTTGAATACCTTTGATCCCTTTTTGTTGTCTGATTGCTGTTGCAAGGACTTCTAGTACTATGTTGAATAATAGTGGTGAGAGTGGGCATCCTTGTCGTGTTCCTGATCTTAAGGGAAAGGCTTCCAGCTTTTCCCCATTGAGAATAATATTTGCAGTAGGCTTTTCATAGATGGCTTTTATGAGATTTAGAAATGTACCTTCTATTCCTACACTCTGAAGGGTTTTAATCAGGAAAGGATGCTGTATTTTGTCAAATGCATTTTCGGCATCGATTGAGAGGATCTTATGGTTCTTGAGTCTTTTCTTGTTGATATGATGTATCACGCTGATTGATTTGCGAATATTGAACCACGCTTGCATCCCAGGTATGAATCCCACTTGATCGTGGTGGATAATCCTTTTAATGAACTGTTGGATTCTATTAGCAAGTATCTTGTTGAGGATTTTGGCGTCCATATTCATTAGGGAAATCGGTCTGTAATTCTCCTTTTTGAGGGGGTCTTTGCCTGGTTTGGGGATCAAGGTAATATTGGCCTCATAGAATGAGTTTGGTAGCTTTCCTTCTGTTTCTATTTTTTGAAATAGCTTTAGGAGAATAGGTATTATTTCTTCTTTGAATGTTTGGTAGAATTCCCCAGGAAAACCGTCCGGGCCTGGAGTTTTGTTATTTGGAAGGTTGTTTATCACTGACTCAATTTCTTCATAATTAATTGGCCTGTTTAAGAAATCAATTTCTTCCGGTTTCAATCTTGGTAGTTTATAGGTTTCCAGGAAGGATTCCATCTCTTCCAGATTGCTTAGTTTATTGGCATATAGCTGTTGATAAAAATTTCTAATAATCCTTCCAATTTCAATGGTGTTCGTCGTGACCTCTCCTTTTTCATTCATAATTTTAATAATCTGGGTCCTTTCTCTTTTCTTTTGGATAAGTCTTGCCAGTGGTTTGTCAATTTTATTGATTCTCTCCAAGAACCAGCTTCTAGTCCTGTTGATCTGCTCTACTGTACTCATCATTTTGACCATCGTTACTCTGAATTCCATTTCTGATACTTTGGTTACATCCATATCCATTATTTCTGTGGCAGAGGCCACAGACTCACTGTCTTTTCTTTGCTGGAGGGGGGGGGGCTTCTCCTTCTTGTCATTCTAATGAGGGGAGGTTGCGGGGTTGTCCAGAGCCCAAAATTATTGACTGGGTCCCAGGCCGTGCCCCTTGTTTTATAGGGATCTTAGAGATGTGGGCTTCTTCTTTAAAGATTTTATTTATTTACTTATCTGAGAGAGGGAGACAGCCAGCCAGCAAGAACGGAACAGAAGTAGGGGAGTGAGAGAGGAAGAAGCAGGCTCCCAGCGGAGGAGCCCGATGAGGGACTCCTTTCCGGAACACTGGGATCACGCCCTAAGCCGGAGACAGGCGCTCAATGACTGCGCCACCCAGGCGCCTCGGTTGTGGGCTTCTTGATTTTTCAGCCTGCCTTCTGGGGGAGGGGCCTGCCGCGCCGATACTCAGGCAACCCTGTTTGGTTAGAGTCTCCGTGTCCCCTGCGAGGGAGGATGGGGATGGGCACTCTCTGAGCCGGTATTTCCAGGCTTTTGTTCTCTGGCGGCTTTCCCTGGCGGCCGGCTATGCCTCTTCTGAGGGTCAGAGCAGCAGAGGCTGCATTGTCACAGAACAGAGGGATTGCGGCCCGTTCTCCACTGATGTTCTGGCCACTTTAACTCTATTACTGTTGGTGCTGCTCAACCCTGCAGCGTCCCGGGATGTGCGCACCAACTCGGCGTCCCTGCCCTCACTTCCAGGGCCGGCGCGTCTCTGTCCTTTGTGTTTCTAATGCCGCCAGCCACCGGCCGCCCCGCGCGCTCCCGGGTCTCCCGGTCTCAGTCTATGCCCGGTGAGCACACCTCGATTCTGGAGTTTCGAGTTTCGGGAGAAGCCTGGTGGCGCGCACACCCGGTTCAGGGTCTCAGTCTGCTGTTTCACGGGTGCCGACCGCAAGTCCGCCCGCTCCCCCGTGCAGGTGGCCCGCCAGCCGCCAGCCGCCCCCCGCCCCGCGCATGCTCCGGGAGTTCCCGGTCTCAGTCTGGATCCCGTGAGCACACCGGGATTCCGGTGTTCCGGGAGATGCCTGGTGGCTCGCGTTCACGGCTCACCGGTCTCAGTCCGCTCTCTCGCGGGTGCCCTCTGTGAGTCTGCCCGCTCCCCCGTGCAGGTGGCTGCCGCTTCCTGGCGCCCAAACACGGCGGCTCGCTCCCCCTTCCGTTTATCTTCCGATATCTGTGCACGGTTTACAGCTCCCCTCTTTGTACCTCAATACTCAGCGCTGGAGATGTTCATTTGTAGAGATCCAGATGCATCATCCTGCGTCTCAGGCTGATTCCGTGGTTATTTAGGCTGGTCTGGTACCTATCCAGCTCGACTCAGGGGACCGGCTGAAAAAGGGGTCCCCTACTCCTCCGCCATCTTAACTCCTCCCAGAGAATGTTATCACATGGTTTCACTCATATGTAGAATATAAGGAATAGCACAGAGGACCATAGGGGAGGGAAGGGAAAACTGAATGGAAAGAAATCAGACAGGGAGACAAACCATGAGAGACTCTTGACTCCGGGAAACAAACTGAGGGTTGCAGAAAGAGAGGCGGGTGGGGGGATGGGGTAACTTGGTGATGGGCACTAAGGAGGGCATATGATGTGATAAGCACTGGGTGTTATAAGCAACTAATGAATCATTGAACACTACATCAAAAACTAATGATGTACTATATGTTAATTAATTGAATGTAAAATAAAAAAAGGAATTCTGAAATTTATGGTCAATTAATTTTTGACAAAGATGCTTAGATAATTCAATAAAGCAGAAGGCAGTCTTTTCAATGAATGGTCCTGGGACAACTGAATAGCCATATGCAAAAAATAAAAACAAAAAAAATTAACTTAGACCCTTAACACAAACCATACATAAAAATTAACTCAAAATGATTCATAGGCCTAAAGGTGAAAGTTAAACCTACATAACTTCTAGAGGAAATAGTAAAAAGTCTTCATAACCTTTGGTTAGGCAGTTATTAGATACACTGTCAAAAGTATAAAACATTAAAAAATTGGTAAATTGGATTTCATCAAGTTAAAAACTTCTGTGTTTCATCAAGTTTCAAAAATTTCTGTGCTTCTAAGAAAATGAAAACTTAAGCCACAGACTGAGATACAATTTTATGAATTACATATCTGATAAAAAAAACTTGTATCCAGAACATATAAAGAACTCTTCAACTCAATAAGAAGGTAAACAATAATTTGAGAAAAAATCTGACAAATTCTTTGAATAGACATTTCATTAGAGAAGATACACGAATGGCTAATAAGCATTTGAAAATCAACATCACTAGTTAATAGGAAAATACAAATTAAAGCCGTAATGAGATACCACTACACACTTACCAGAATGGCTACAATAAAAAAAATAAAAGAAAAGAAAAAGAAAAAAGACAGTAACAAATATTGGCAAGGAACCGGAGAAACTAGAACTCTCCTGCCTTGCTGGTGGTAATGTAAAACAGTATAGCCACTGTAAAATGGTTTGGTGTTTCCTAAAATGTTAAAAACATATCATTCAACTCAGAAGTTCTACTCCAAGCAATCTATCCAGGAAAAATGAAAACCTTTGTTCACAAAAAGACATGCAGGTAAATATTCTCAGCTCCATTTTTCATTATAGTCCCAAACTGGAAATAACCCAGATTTTCATCAACTAGTAAATGGGTAAACAAAATGTGGTATATCCATATAATGGAATACCATGTAGCATCATAATGGAATGAACGTTGATATATTCTATGACAGAGGAACATCAAAACCGTTATGCTAAGAGTGAAGTGAGACACATAACACTACCTACTGTATAAGTCAATTTACATGAAATATTCAGAAAAGGCAAATTAAGAGAGACAAAATGTAGGTAAGAGGCTGAGGTGGGAGCGATGATTAACTGCAATGAAGCACGATGAAACTTTTTGGGATGATGGAAATGAAAACTGGATTTTAGTGATGGCTGCACAACTGTAAACTTACTAAAGTAAACAATCATTGAATTACACTTATAATGGGTGGGTATTAAGTTATATAAATCATACCTTAATAAAGTGGTTAAAAAATTTT
The DNA here is from genome assembly GCF_024610735.1 of Ursus americanus. Taxonomy (NCBI): domain Eukaryota; kingdom Metazoa; phylum Chordata; class Mammalia; order Carnivora; family Ursidae; genus Ursus; species Ursus americanus. Next base: position 62,885,064 of record NC_142139.1, read on the forward strand.
AAAGCTAAAATTCTTATGAAGAAATAACAAATACTATTGTTATATACACATGATGATTAACTCCCATTAAAATTAAATTTTTCATAAGAATCAAAATTTGTGCCCTGTCCTATAAAATTTGAGAGCCATGATTGTGACTTTCCAAGGATCCCAAATGTTTGGAGCTTTTAAGCAGCAAGTGAGATCATGGATGCAGTATTACGAGACAGAAAAGAGTCACAGAACCTCTTAAGACCTACCATGGGGAATATAAAAGCTTCCCTCTAGGTGGATTCCAGGCCTCTCTATGATCAGATTATTTCAGAGTGCAAAAATTCACCAAATGACCATCGAGCCAGAACATGGGATGCCATCAGAGCAGATGGTTTGAGCCACAGAGGTCTCATGTCAGTTTTTTTAATCCAGTTGCCTTCCTCCATCGGTTCTATCTCAGAAACTTTTATGCCCTGAAGATTCTCATCATTGGCTCCTGACTTTTAGTTGAAGGAATACTTTCAGAAATGAGAATGAGAGAAGCGTGACCGGAGAGACAGAAATCAAGTCTGCAGAAGCCAGTGTGGTTTGAGCATGGAAAGTTACTTTCTCTGGCCTAGCTGGCAGGGAATCTGGTGCAGTTGGGACAAGGGTATAATTTAGTCAGAAGTTCTGAGTTCACGTTCTGACTCTGAGTGTGTTACTAGCAAGCCGCGTGACCTTGGGCCAGTAATTTAACTTCTTAAAGACCTTTAGTATGAAGAAAAAGTAATGATGATGTCTTCCTGATACTTACCAACAACACATTCATTTAAAGAGACCGTATGCCAGTTCTTCTGTAGGCAAAGTGGAGGGAGAGTGAAGTCAGGCAGTTGGAACTTTACACTTGAATCATGGTGCAATACAGGGCATGTTTCTTTGCTTTGTTTTCACTGGGAGAATACACTTGCCCAGAGAAATTTAATGTTCACTGCAAAAACACTTCTGCACCTACCTCAGGAATCATTCTTTCTCCATTTCTTTTCTGATTCATCATTTTTACCCAGACATCTAAGTGTTGAATCACCCCCCAGGGCTCAATCCTCAGTCCTCAGTTTCTCCCCAGATGCTCTCATCCAGTGTGACTGCTTCAAATGCCATCTCTATGTGTATGTCTATTAAATTTAATTATATTTCCTAAGCTTCTACTCTAAGCTCCAGATCCATATATCCAACTTCCCTAACCAACATTTCTACTAGGATGTCTAAGATGCATCTCAAATCAAAGTGACGATATTCAACTATTGATTTATCCACTCCATCCCAAATCTTCCCCCTCAACACAAGCCCTCCACAATGCACAAATGGCATTACCATCCATCCAGTTGCCCAGATGAAAATTTCTACAAACTAATCAAAATCCCAGCATCTCTTACTTTTTAATTAGTCTGTCTGCATCAGACATCATGACCCAACCTTTCCCTCATAGTGCCCAGTCTCTCCCTAGCATATCCTATTTTACATTCTTGATACTATTTATTAGGACCTGAGATTAACCTGACCATTTTTTTTCTTAACTTGTACAATGTTTTTACACCCAAACTTTCCTTGAAAGTAAGGCTTTTTGGGGCCCTGGTTGGTTCAGTCTGCTAAGCATCTGACTCTTGGTTTGGGCTCAGGTCATGATCTCAGGGTCGTGAGATGGAGCTCTGTGTCAGATCCGCATTGAGCATGGAGCCTGCTTAAGATTTTCTCTATCCCTCTCCCTCTACTTCTCCCCCCACTCTCATGCTATCTCTCTCAAAAAAAGTAAGGGTTCTTTAAGGTAAGATCTTATTCTTCCCTATTCCTCCCAAGTATCTAAGGCATGTCTAGGTGCAGCTAGGCATTCAATAAACATTTGTTAGTTGACAGGTAAGGCTACATGACTTCTCACAAAAGAACTAGAAAAGACATAATTTCAGTGCTAGTTGATTTATTTACACTATGACCTTGTTATAGTCTATTATGACTTTTGACTTATAATATTAGTGCCGGTGAGGTTTTTAAGGTTCAAGTTCCTAACCCAGAAGATCAGACACAACATGTTCTTCAGGGTGTTTATAAAATGAAAGCAATAAGATAAAATAAAATCTTTAGGATTACACTCTACCTTTTTTTTCCTCCAGCTTTATTGAGATATAATTGACATATAACATTGTAAACATTAAGTTTACAGTGTAAGAAGGGTTGATTTGATAGTTATATATTACAAAATGATTACCACCATAGCTTTGCCTAACAGTTCCATCATGTCACACAATCACCATTTATTTTTTGTGGTGAGAATTTATGATTGACTCTCCTAGCAACTTTCAAGTATATAATACAGTATTATTGACTATAGTAACCATGTTGTAGATTAAATCCTCAGAACTTATTCATCTTTTACTGGAAGTTTGTACTTTAGACCAACATCTACCCATTCCTCTCCAGTCCCTGGTAAACACCACACTATACACACTACTCTTAGAACCACATAGCATGGCTTCTTAGCATTTTGGACTGCTGGATTTATCCTACAGTTTCTGAAGTGGTTTCACTATTGCACTGACAACTATGGAAACACTCTAATACGTAATAAAGATATCTGCACGCACACACACACACTCTCTCTCTCTTTCTCTCTCTCATAGTTATACCCGGTGAGACTTCTCCATAGTGACTATAAATTTTCCACGTTGCTAGAGCAATTTTCTGTAAATTATTGTCCCAGATACCAATAAAAACTTCTGCCTATTTCAAGGTCATGAAAACGCTATAATTTCCTCCAAAATATTTATTATTTTATCTTTCACATATAAATCTGAAATCAATCGGAAACTAACTTTTGTGCCTAGTGTGAGGCAAAAGTCAAGATATAATTTTTCCCAGCAACATTTATTGAAGAAGCAGGAAAAAACATCCAGTGGGAAAAAAGACATTCTCTTCAATAAATGGTGCTGGGAAAATTGGAAGCTACTGCAAAAGAATGAAACTTGACCACTATCTCACACCATACACAATGATAAACTCCAAATGGATGAAAGACCTTGATGTGAGACAGGAGTCCATCAAAATCCTAGAGGAGAGCATAGGCAGCAACCTCTACGACATCGGCCAAAGCAACCTTTTTCATGACACATCTCCAAAGGCAAGAGAAACAAAAAATAAAATGAACTTATGGGACTTCATCAAGATAAAAAGCTTCGGCACAGCCAAGGAAACAATCAAAAAAACTAAGAGGCAGCCCATGGAATGGGAGAATATATTTGCAAATGATGCTACAGATAAAAGACTGGTATCCAAGATCTACAAAGAACTTCTCAAACTCAATACACAAGAAACAAATAAACAAATCATAAAAACAAACCATATGAATAGACACTTTTCCAATGAAGACATACAAATGGCTAAGAGATACATGAAAAAATGTTCAAAATCATTAGCCATCAGGGAAATTCAAATCAAAACCACACTGAGATACCACCTTACGCCAGTTAGAATGGCAAAAATCAACAAGGCAGGAAACAGCAATTGCTGGAGAGGATGTGGAGAAAGGGGATCCTTCCTACATTGTTGGTGGGAATGCAGGTTGGTGCAGCCACTCTGGAAAACAGTGTGGAGGTCCCTTAAAAAGTTAAAAATTGAGCTACCCTATGACCCAGCCATTGCAATACTGGGTATTTACCCCAAAGATACAGACGTAGTGAAGAGAAGGGCCATATGCTCCCCAATGTTCATAGCAGCATTGTCCACAATAGCTAAATCATGGAAGGAACCGAGATGCCCTTCAACAGATGACTGGATTAAGAAGTTGTGGTCCATATATACAATGGAATATTACTCAGCTATCAGAAAGAACGAGTTCTCAACATTTGCTGCAACATGGACGGCACTGGAGGAGATAATGATAAGTGAAATAAGTCAAGCAGAGAAATACAATTATCATATGGTTTCCCTCATCTATGGAACATAAGAACTAGGAAGATCAGTAGGAGAAGAAAGGGATAAAAAAGGGGGGTAATCGGAAGGGGGAATGAAACATAGAGACTTGATCCCAGGACCCTGGGATCATGACCTAAGCCAAAGGCAGGTGCTTAATGCACTGAGTCACCCAGGCATCTCCTTATCAAATATTAACTGACTGTATATGATTTTTTAAAAATGTGGGCTGTCTATTCTGTTCGATTGGTCTATGTGTCTATTTTTATTCCAGTACCATACTGTTTTAATTGCTATAACTTTGTAGTATTGCTTGAAATCTGAAAGTGTGATGCCTCTAGTTTCGTTCTTCTTTCTCATATTGCTTCAGCTATTTGGGGCCTTTGTGGTTCCATACAAATTTTAGGACTTTTTTTTTTCATTTTAATGTTTTTTATTATATTATGTTAGTCACCATACAGTACATCCCCGGTTTCCGATGTAAAGGTTCGATGATTCATTAGTTGTGTATAACACCCAGTGCACCATGCAATACGTGCCCTCCTTACTACCCATCACCAGTCTATCCCATTCCCCCACCCCCCTCCCCTCTGAGGCCCTCAGTTTGTTTCTCAGAGTCCATAGTCTCTCATGCTTCATTCCCCCTTCTGATTACCCCCCTTTCTTTATCCCTTTCTTCCCCTACTGATCTTCCTAGTTCTTATGTTCCATAGATGAGAGAAATCATATGATAATTGTCTTTCTCTGTTTGACTTATTTCACTTAACATTATCTCCTCCAGTGCCGTCCATGTTGCAGTAAATGTTGAGAACTCGTTCTTTCTGATAGCTGAGTAATACTCCATTGTATATATGGACCACAACTTCTTAATCCAGTCATCTGTTGAAGGGCATCTCGGTTCCTTCCATGATTTAGCTATTGTGGACAATGCTGCTATGAACATTGGGGAGCATATGGCCCTTCTCTTCACTACGTCTGTATCTTTGGGGTAAATACCCAGTATTGCAATGGCTGGGTCATAGGGTAGCTCAATTTTTAATTTTTTAAGGGACCTCCACACTGTTTTCCAAAGTGGCTGTACCAACTTGTATTCCCACCAACAATGTAAGAGGGATCCTCTTTCTCCACATCCTCTCCAGCAATTGTTCTTTCTTGCCTTGTCAATTTTTGCCATTCTAACTGGCGTAAGGTGGTATCTTAGTGTGGTTTTGATTTGAATTTCCCTGATGGCTAATGATTTTGAACATTTTTTCATGTGTCTGGTAGCCATTTGTATGTCCTCGTTGGAAAAGTGTCTGTTCATATCTTCTGCCCATTTTATGATTTGTTTATTTGTTTCTCACGTATTGAGTTTGAGAAGTTCTTTATAGATCTTGGATACCAGTCTTTTATCTGTAGTATCATTTGCAAATATATTCTCCCATTCCGTGTGCTGCCTCTTATTTTTTTTTTTTTGACTATTTCTTTGGCTGTGCAGAAGCTTTTTATCTTGATGAAGTCCCATAAGTTCATTTTTTCTTTTGTTTCTCTTGTCTTTGGAGATGTGTCATGAAAAAGGTTGCTTTGGCCGATGTCATAGAGGTTGCTGCCTATGTTCTCCTCTAGGATTTCGATGGGATTTTTAAAACAAATTTCTGCGAAAAATGCCATGGAATTTTGGTAAGGATTGCACTGCGTCTATATAGATGGACATTTTAACAATATTAACTCTTCCTATCCATGGACATGGGATGTTCTTCCATTTGTTTGTGTTTTTGATTTCTTTGAGCAAAGTCTTGCAGTTTTCATTATACAGTTCTTTCATTGTCTTCATTAAATTTATTCCTAGGTATTTTACCAATGCTATTGTGAATAGGATAATTTTTTTTAAAGATTTTATTTATTTATTTGACGGAGACAGCCAGCGAGAGAGGGAACACAAGCAGGGGGAGTGGGAGAGGAAGAAGCAGGCTCCTAGTGGAGGAGCCTGGTGTGGGGCTCGATCCCAGAATGCCAGGATCACTCCCTGAGCCAAAGGCAGACACTTAACGACTGCACCACCCAGGTGCCCCATGAATAGGATAATTTTAAAATTTCTTTTTGAGATGTTTTATTGCGAATATATAGAAATGCAACTGATTTCTGTTTACCGATTTTATATCTTGCAACTTTACTGATTTCATTGATTAGATCCAATGGTTTTTTAGTTGAGTCTTGGGATTTTCAATATATAAAAACAAGTCTGCAAATAATGACAAATTTACTTCTTTCTTTCCAGTTTGGATGCCTCTTATTTCTTTGTCTTGCTTGCTGTAGCTAGGACTTCCAGTACTATGTCCAATAAGTGTAGTAACAGTAAGCATCCTTGTCTTTTTCCTAATCTTGGAGGTAAAACTTCTCATTTTTCTCTGTGAGTATAACGTTATCTGTGGATTTGTTGTATGTTGAGGTATATTCCTTCTATACCCAATCTGATAAGGGTTTTTATCATGAAACGTTGTTGTATTTGGTCAAATGCTTTCTCTGCATCTATTGAGATAATCATATGATTTTTATCTTTAATTCTATTAATGTTTTCTATCACATTTGTTGATTTGCATATGTTTAATCATCCTTGCATCCTAGGCATAAATACCACTTGGTCATGACACATAATCCTTTTCATAAGTTCTTATATTCTGTTTCCTAATATTTTGTTGAGAATTTTTGCATTTATGTTCATCAAGGATATTGGTTACAATTTTCTTTTTTCCCCCCTCTCATCCCATTTATAAAGAAACAGTAAGAAAAGATATAGTGAAGGAAAAACACAAACCATCCTTTCATGTTAGGCTGAACAAAGCATGATTTCTCACCTTCATCCCCCCACACCCTACCCCAATTCCCATATTCCCATTCATGTCACTTTCAATTTTGAGGTTCTTTGATTGGGAGTACTAGTGGAGAGGGAGTTAGATGAGCAGTGGAGCCTTGATTCTGGTCTCCTCTAAGTCCCAGGAAAAGGAATCTGCAGGCCCAGTCAATCAAGCAGAAATTGTATTTGGTGGGTCTTTGAAGTGGTTGTCCACTTCCCTGTTCTATGTTCAAGGCCCCAGGGAAAAGTATGGCAGTAGAGGATGACCAGGTCTAAAGCTGCCCAGGTCAGAGCTGCTGAAACATGGTCTTTTCACCAATGCAACATTTCTGGAGAGCAGTGAACTGATTCTTCAGTGGTGAGCAGGGGACTACATATGAATTGGGACCTGCAGGTCAATGTATCCCTGAGAAAAAGTCCACAAGAACAATTCAAGAAAGTAGTAATAAACAAGAGGCAGAAAGCTGTGGGACAAAAGCACAGCAGGCTTCTGGAGGGTTAGAGATCCTTTCTCTCAAGGTCAGGATCATTCTCACCTACCGTAGTTCATCTACCACAAATAACATTTCACCTTCAGTCAAGAAAGAAGCAGAGGAAAAGATGCTTCATTTGAATTTGAGACCCAGCTATGTACTTCAGACCATAGCTCTATATCTACCCTTTTACCTAAAACACAGCCCCTGGTCAGAACCACAGTGCTTGGAAACCAAAGCGGTCCTAGAGAGAAAACAGTGTTTAAGGGAGTAACATTCCATTTGGGTACATTGCAGCCATTGGACCCCCAGGTCTGGGGGAAAGCAGTAGGGTTTATGCTGGGAAGGCTTCCTACCCTAGGAAATGGGACCAAAGTCTTGCTTATAGGGCCATTCATCTTTGGAAAGGAAGCTGGGTTTAGACCCAGGGTGCCAGATGGCCTTGCAAAAGGAACTGGGTTGATACAGAGCCTGCTGGAAAAGAGCCCAGGGGTCCAGAAGCTGACCTGGGGAAAGTAACCTGACAAGAGCCTAATGGGCCAGTAGACCTTGGGAAAGCAGCAGCACTTGGACCCTGCAAACCACTGGCCCTTGGGAAGTTAGTTGGGTTGGGACCTAGGGCCCAGAGGTTCTTGGGAAAATTGCTGGACTTGAGCCCTAGAGGTCAGGAGACCTCTGGAAAGTAACTGGATTTGAAGCCAATGTGCCAAAAGACAGAAAAGGTAGCTGGATTCAGCCGCCCTGAATATGCCTCCTTGGAAATGATTAATATTTACCTCCATGGGCCCAGCTGGCCTTGAAAAATGGACTGAATTAGGGTTTATAGGTCCCTGGGCCCTGGATATGGGAGATGGATTTGGCCCTAGAAAGCCAACTCCTCGAGAGCCAGGACATGAGTTTGGGCCTGTGGATCCAGGCACTCTTGCCATGGAGGATGGGCTTGTACCCATGTTTCCAGAAGCCTTTGAGGAAGCAGCTGAATAGTCTCCTAAAAGACCTGCTGCTCTTAGGGCAAGATCTAGGCCTTGAGATCCAGCCATTCTTAAGACCAGATCCTGTGCCCAAGAGGCCACCTGCTCTGGTATCCAGATTAGGGCCTGGGAGCAACTGCCCTTAGGTTAGGCCCAAGGTCTGGGCCCGGGCTACTTGCTCTTGGGTTGGGTCCAAGGCCCAGGCCTGGAAACATACCTGATCTCAGGGCAGGATTTATACCAATGAAGCCTGATCTCAGATTGGGACTTGGTCCTGGTCTTAGGCCAATGGGTTTAGGATTAGGACAAATATTGCCAGAAGTCAACAGGACACCTGCTCTCAGGTTGGGTCTGCCTGATTGAGGGCCCTGGGGCCACCACTTCTGGAGTCAGGAGACTCCCATTCCCAGGAGACCACCTGCCCTTGGGTTGGACATAGGACATAGCCCTGGGAGACCCCCTAACCTTGGATGGACAGAGGCCCTGGGCCTAGAAAAGCCCCTTCTCTAGGGTTTAGAGATGGTCTTGGGCCTGGGCCTAAGAGGTCACCAGGCCTTGGGAAAGAAACTGCACCTTGGAAAAGAAGCCATGCTTGGGTCAGAAGCACTAGCTGGGAAAGGTGCTGGATTTGTAGCCAATGAGCCTGACGATGTTGGAAAAGGCAATGGGTTCCTTGGAAATGAAGTCAGATTTCCACCAAGAGAAATGGTTGCCATAAGGAAGGGGTCAGAGTTCATGCCCCGTGGGTGGCCTGTATTCAGAAAAGGACCCCTCTGTGGTCCCAGGGAACCATCCAGCTGACTGACCTCAAGGTGGCAACTGAGCACTAGTCCAAGGAGCTAGCTGCTCTCTAGGGAAAATCCAGGGTTCTTTCATACTTTCTTAGGGACGTTGGTGATAATGGGCTTGGGGTGAGTTTTGAAAAGGATCTTGTTGGGCACCTGGGTGGCTCAGTTGGTTAAGCACCACCTCTTGGTTTCAGCTCAGGTCCTGATCTCGAGGTCATGATCTCAAGGTTGTGGGATCGAACCTGTGTCAAGCCCCAGATCAGGCTCTGTGCTCAGCTCAGAGTCTGCTTCAGATTCTCTCTCCCTCTCCCTCCCACTCACTCTCTCACTCTCTCTCAAATAAATAAATAAAATCTTTAAAAAAAAAAAGGAAGGAAGGAAGGAAGGAAGGAAGGAAGGGAGAAAGAAAAGAAAGAATAAAAGAAGAAATAGAAAGAAAGAAAAAGAAAAAAGAAAGAAAGGGACCTTTTTTTTTTAAGATTTTATTTATTTATTTGATGGAGAGAGAGACAGGCAGTGAGAGAGGGAACACAAGCAGGGGGAGTGGGAGAGGAAGAAGCAGGCTCATAGTGGAGGAGCCTGACGTGGGGCTCGATCCCAGAACGCAGGGATCACGCCCTGAGCCGAAGGCAGACGCTTAATGACTGTGCCACCCAGGCACCCTGGGACCTTGTTTTTGATGAGTGCTACCACCAGGTACCAGGTACCAGTCTTGCAGCCAAGTCCATCAGAGTCCTGCGGCCCGGGAGTGTGTTTGACAAGGACAACAAAAGTTTTCTTCAGATGGATGGTTTTTCCATACAGGATATGATGCCCCACGATCAGCACAGGGATTCCCTTAGTGCTGTAATGTAGATCTCCCAGGAGGTTTCCTGCTAATCCAGTGCTGTAGCAAGCTTCGATCTCCCCCTGTAGCTCCATCAGCACCCATTCTGCAAGGTTTTCCAACACCAACACTGGAAATAACAATTTGCACCATGAGCTTTCCATCTTTAAAAAGCAACTGACCACTCTCTCATACCATACACAAAAATAAACTCCAAATGGTTGAAAGACCTCGATGTGAGACAGGAATCCATCAAAATCCTGGAGGACAACATAGGCAACAACCTCTACGATATTGGCCAAAGCAACCTTTTTCATGACACATCTCCAAAGGCAAGAGAAACAAAAGATAAAATGAACATGTGGGACTTCATCAAAATAAAAAGCTTCGGCACAGCCAAGGAAATAATCAAAAAAACTAAGAGGCAGCCCATGGAATGGGAGAATATATTTGCAAATGATGCTACAGATAAAAGACTGGTATCCAAGATCTACAAAGAACTTCTCAAACTCAATACACAAGAAACAAATAAACAAATCATAAAATGAGCAGAAGATATGAACAGACAGTTTTCCAACGAGGACATACAAATGGCTACCAGACACATGAAAAAATGTTCAAAATCATTAGCCATCAGGGAAATTCAAATCAAAACCACACTAAGATACCACCTTACGCCAGTTAGAATGGCAAAAATCAACAAGGCAGGAAACAGCAATTGCTGGAGAGGATGTGGAGAAAGGGGATCCCTCCTACATTGTTGGTGGGAATGCAGGTTGGTGCAGCCACTCTGGAAAACAGTGTGGAGGTCCCTTAAAAAGTTAAAAATTGAGCTACCCTATGACCCAGCCATTGCAATACTGGGTATTTACCCCAAAGATACAGACGTAGTGAAGAGAAGGGCCATATGCTCCCCAATGTTCATAGCAGCATTGTCCACAATAGCTAAATCATGGAAGGAACCGAGATGCCCTTCAACAGATGACTGGATTAAGAAGTTGTGGTCCATATATACAATGGAATATTACTCAGCTATCAGAAAGAACGAGTTCTCAACATTTGCTGCAACATGGACGGCACTGGAGGAGATAATGATAAGTGAAATAAGTCAAGCAGAGAAAGACAATTATCATATGATTTCTCTCATCTATGGAACATAAGAACTAGGAAGATCAGTAGGGGAAGAAAGGGATAAAGAAAGGGGGGTAATCAGAAGGGGGAGTGAAGCATGGGAGACTATGGACTCTGAGAAACAAACTGAGGGCCTCAGAGGGGAGGGGGGTGGGGGAATGGGATAGACTGGTGATGGGTAGTAAGGAGGGCACGTATTGCATGGTGCACTGGGTGTTATACGCAACTAATGAATCATCGAACCTTGCATCAGAAACCAGGGATGTACTGTATGGTTACTACCATAATGTAATAAAAAAAAAACATTAAAAAAATAAATAAATAAAAATAAAAAGCAACTGAAAGTAAGCTGCAATGGAGGCTGCGGACAGCGCCACCATGGGGCCAACCCACCACAAAGGAACCTCCCACCTCCAGGGTAGTGACCACAAGTACTGCATGTGTGCTTCTGGCCCTGTGCTTCCCCACTTCCAGGGCAGAGCACGCAAGCGTGTTCTCATCCATAAGCGAGTTGGGGAAAGGGTATGGGAAGCAGGAAGGAGAGAAAGCACAATTTTCTTTAGTGTCCTCACCTGGGTTTGGTGTCAGGGTAATGCTGGCCTCAGAATTTAGTTTGGAAGTGTTTCCTTCTATTCAATTTTTCAGAAGAGCTTAGGAAAGTTTGGCATTAATTCTTCTTTAAATATTTGCTAGAATTCACCAGTGAAACCATTTGATCCTGGGATTTTCTGTTTGTAGAGGTTTTTGATTACTGCTTCAATCTCTTTACTCATTGGTTTACTCAGACTTTCTGTTTCTTCCTGATTCAGTCTTGGTAGGTTGTATGATTCTAGGAAATTATCCATGTCTTCTAGGTTACCTAATTTATCGTTATATAATCATTTATCATAGTCTCTTATGATCCTGGGTAGTGTCTCTTAGATCCTGTAGTGTCAATTGTGATTTCTTTTCTTTCATTTCTGAATGTATTTATGAGACTTCTTTTTTTTTCTTTAGTCTCACTAAAAGTTTGCCAATTTTGTAAATCTTTTCAAAAAACAAGCTCTTAGTTGTGTTGATCTTTTCTGTTGATTTTCTGGTCTCTATTTCATCTATTTCTGCTCCAATCTTTCTTATTCCCATCCTTCTGCTAACTTGGGGCTTAATTTGCTCTTTTTTAGTTCCTTGATGTGTAAAGTTAGGTTTTTTATTTGCAATCTTTCAAATTTCTTTTTTGCTGTTGTTGGTTTCTTTATGTTGTTATATTTATTAATATGTTCTTCATCTTTGTAATGAGAGTTTATTTTAAAAATTTAATTTAATTTAATCTAATTTAATTTTAATTTTTAAAATTTAATTTAATTTTAAATTCCAGCATAGGCAACAGACAATGTTATATCAGTTTCAGGTGTACAATATAGCGATCGAACACCTCCATACATCACCCAGTGCTCATTATGTCAAATTTCTTAGTATACACATTTATCCCTGTAAGCTTCCCTCCCAAAACTGCTTTTCTAGCACCCCATAGGTTTTGGTGTGTTGTGTTTCCATTTTCGTTGTTTCAAAATATTCTTTAATTTTTCTTTGGATTTCTTCTTTGACCCATCTGCTTTTCACGACTGTGCTGTTTAAGTTCCACATAGTTGCAGATTTTCCAGTTTTCCTCATGTTGATTTCTAGTTTCATACCATTGTGGTGGGAAAAGATGCTTGGTATGATTTCAGTCTTCTTAAATTTGCTAAGACTTGTTTTGTAGCCTATCATTTTGATATATCCTTGAGAATGTTCTGTATGTGCTTGACAAGAATGGGTATTCGGCTGTTTTTGGATGGAATGTCCTGTCGATGTCTGCTAGGTCTATTTGATTTAGCTTATAGTTCCAGTTCATTGTTTCCCATTAATTTACTGTCTGCATGATCATTTATGAAGGTGGTGTATTGAAGTACCCTACTATTATTGTATTATTGTTTATTTCTCCCTTCAGATATATTAGTATCTGCTTAATATATTTAGGTACTCCAATGTTGGGTGCGTATACATTTATGATTGTCATATCTTTTTGACGGACTGATCCCTTTAGCATTAAATAATGACCTCCCTTGTCTTCTGTCACCATTTCTGGATTAAAGTCTATTTTGTGTGATATAGCATAGCTACTTCACTTTCTTTTAATTTCTACTTGCATGGAATATCTTTTTCCATGCCTTCACTTTGAGTCTATGTGCATCCTTAAGACTAAAATGTGTCTCTTTGTAGGCAGCATATAATTGGGTCTTGTTTTTTTAATCCATCCATTCACTCTGCCTTTTGATTGCTGGATTCAATCTACTTACATTTTTTAAATTATAATAATATTTTTTTATTATATTATGTTAGTCACCATACAGGACATCCCTGGTTTTTGATGTAAAGTTCAATGATTCATTAGTTGCGTATAACACCCAGTGCACCATGCAATACGTGCCCTCCTTACTACCCATCACCAGCCAATCGATACGTAAGGACTTACTAATGCCATCTTATTAATTGCCTTCTGGTTGTGTATTTCCACAGTTTCCCCCGCCCCCTGTTTCCATCTACCTTTATAAATTATTTCCATGGTGGTGTGCTCTCTTTCCCCTTCCTTCGTCTTTTGTGTATCTGTGCTGTTTTTGTTTTGTGGTTCTAGTGGGGCTTACATAAAACATCTTATAGATGAAACAGGGCACTTTAAGCTGATAGCAACTTATCTTTGGTCACCTATAAAGGCTTCACCATTTTGCGCCTGCCTTTTATATCATTGATGTCACAGCTTACTTCTTTTTATGTTTTGTGTGTATTAACAATTTATAGTAGCTACAGTTTATTTTTTACTACTCTTTTCCTTTAACCTTTATACTATAGTTGAGTGGTCAATACACCATCCTAATAGAGAGTTACAGTTTTCTAAGTCTTTCTTGTATCTTTCACCTTTCCCTGTGTTTTGTGTACTTTTGTATATTTTCATGTCACTGGTTAGCACCTTTTTATTTCAGCCTGAAGAACTCCTTTCGGCATTTCTTGCAAGGCAGATCTAGTGGTGGTGAACTCCCTTAGCTTTTGTTTGTCTGGGAAAGCCTTTATTTCTCCTTCATATCTGAAGGACAACTTTTCCAGATAAGGTATTCTTGGCTGGCAGTTGTTAAATTTAAACATTTTGATACATCATTCCACTCTCTTCCTGGACTGTAGAGTTCTGCTGAAAAATCCACCAATTGTCTAATGGTGGTTCCTCTGAAAGTTACATTCTTTTTTCCTTTGGCTGCCTTTAAGATTTTTTCTTTATCATGGACTTTTTAACAGTTTCATTATAATGTATCATAGAGAGTCTTCATATATTGAGATAGTAGGGTGATCTGTTAGCTTCATGATTCTGTATGTCCAAGCCTGCCCCTAGGTTTGGGAGGTTCTCAGCAATTATTTCTTTACATAATAATCTCTCTGTCCTCTTCTCCCTCTCTTCTTTTTCTGAAACCTGAATTATTCTGGTATTTGCCTTTTTCATGGAATCACATAGCTCACAGAGGCTTTCTCTGATCTTTTTAAAACTTTGTTCCTTCTTCTCTTCTAATTGTGTTATTTCAAAATCCCTATTCTCCACTTCACTTATTCTTTCTTCCATCTGGTCTGCCCTGCCCTGAAGCTTTCTATTGCATTCTTTATCTCATTTATTTGATTCTTCATTTCTAGAATTTCTATGCATTTTTTGAATAATTTCAGTCTCTCTGGTAAAGAACTCATTTTGTTCATATATTTTATTCCTGATTTCATTGAGTTGTCTTTTTGAGTTTTCTTGTAACTCACTGAGTTTCTTCAAACAACCGTTTTGAACTATTTATCAGTTAGATGACAATATTCCAGGCCTTTGAGCTCAGTTACTGGATCACCATCATTTTCTTTTTGTGATACCATATTTCCTTCATTTTTTATATTCCTTGTAGTTATGCACTGGTGCTTTTGCACTTTAAGTACAGACATCTCCCTCTGCTCATCGCTATCAGTAAGTGAGGTGTTGTGTTGCATGGTGTTGTTATCTGGGTTTTTCTTCTGTGTTTATGAAGGGTGTATCTGCTCCACTCATTTTGCTCCGTTATGGCCAAATTTTATGTTCTTTGGTTCTTCAGTTCATCAGTTTGGCTATTGGAAAACTCGCTTTTGTTTTTCAGAAGGTGGCACTGTTATAGCTTAGGTTCATGATAGTTTCTCCCTGTGGCTTGTTTTCTGAGCATTCTCCCTATCCACTGGAGCTCACACTGGCAGATGCACTCAGGAGTGCATACAAGGAGCCAGCAGCAGAGTTGAGGGAGCTCCAGGTTTAGCACTTAGTGCATTAGTATTGCCCTTGGTCCCAGCAGGAGATCCCCAGGGGAGTACTCTCCAAGGTTTATGGATGGACTTCCTGCTGAGCACAACCCCTTTAACATAGTTTGAAATTTTTAATCTGTCTCTCTCCCAGCATCTTCCCTTCTCCTCCTCCCCGTTGTAGAATTCCTACCTTAGTACTCTGGGTGCTGTTGAAATGAAATGGGTTTCAGTGAGCCCTATCTCACCCAGCTGGGTAGCCAGGCACCCAGTATTCTGGGTGCTGTTGAAGAGAAGTGGGTTTCTGGGTAGCCAGGCACCCAGTATTCTGGGTGCTGTTGAACATAAATGGGTTTCAGCTGGGTAGCCAGGCATTCACTCACCATTTCCTTTTCCCTGTGGGAAAGGTCACCTCTGCCAGAAAAATGCCCTGTTCAGTATTTCCCTGAGGGAGCAGCTGCACCAAAAAAGTTTCTCTTTTCACCTCCACTGCAAAAAAACACCTATTTTTCCTTTTTTCTGCAATAGTGTGCTAGAGTTTCCCCTTAGGAAGGCTGGACTTCTGTAAGCTGTCTCTCATGCACAAGTGTCTGTTTGGGTCAGCACTCACCTGACTTTTGCCCCACAGTGATGAGAGGGGTCTAAGCAGTTTCTCAGGCTCCACTGGTTCTGCAATCTAATTGGAAGTTTGCTGTCTCTTGTCTCTTACTGCCTACCCTGTGGGCAAGGCTCTCTCAGGTCCCTTGGCGTAGTGCTAAGTCCCAAAGCATCTACCGAGGTGCTTTGCATATACAGATGTCAAATTTATTGATTAAAAAGGAGGATAAAAAGGAGGAACATCTTATGTTGCCATGTTGTGGACATCACCTAAATGATATTAATTTTATTCAATTAATATGTCTCTACTTTCTATTTCCATTTTACCTTTGATCTTTGAATTATGTAGAACTGTACTGTTTAATTTCCAGGGAGTGGGAGCATTTTTCTACTTACCACTTCATTATTAATTTCTACTTTAATTCCACTGTGGTCAGATGACATATTCTGTATGATTTCAATCATTCGATATTTGCTAATGCTTTTTTTATATGGTCCAGTATAGTGCCAATTTTGATAAAAGTTTTGTGTCTTTGCTGGGTGTAATAGCATGTCAATTACATTGTTTGTTAACTGTGTTGTTCAGCTTTTCTGCATGCTTATTGATCTTTTAAATCTAATTTTTCTATCAGCTATATAGAGAGGTGTAGTATAGTATCTAACTATAATTTTATTTTTATTTTTTAAATTTAATTTTAATTCCAGTAAAGTTAACATACAGTGTTACATTAGTTTCAGGTGTACAATATAGTGATTCAACAATTCCATATATTACTCAGTGCTCCTCATGATAAGTGTACTCTTAATCCCCTTCACCTACATCACCCATTCCCCTACTTATCTCCGCTCTGGTAACCATCTGTTTCTTCTGTATAGTTAAGAGTCAATTTTTTGGTTTATCTCTTCCCCCCCCCCCTTTGTTCACTGTTTTGTTTCTAAATTCCACACGTGAGTGAAATCCTATGGCATTTGTCTTTCTCTGATTGGCTTATTTCACTTAGCATTTATATTCTAGTTCTATCCATGTTGTTGCAAATGGCAAAATTTCAATTTTTTTATGGCTGAACAATGTTCCATTGTATATATATACCACATCTCCTTCATGCATTCATTAATTAATGGGCATTTAGGCTGCTTCCATAGTTTAGTTATTGTAAATAATGCTTCAATAAATATAGGGGTGCATACATCCCTTCAAATTAGTGTTTTCATATCCTTTGGGTAGTGCCATTACTGGATCATAGGGTGGTTCTATTTTTAATTTTTTGAGGAATCTACATACTATATTGCATGGTGGCTACACCAGTTTGCCTTCCCACCAATAATGCATGAGAGTTCCTTTTCCTCTACATCCTCACCAACTCTTGTTCTTTCTTGAGGTTTTTTGTTTGTTTGTTTTCTCTTTTTTCTTTTTCTCTTTCTTTCTTTTTTTTTTTTTTTTGCCATTCTGACAGGTGCGAGGTGATATCTCATTGTGGTTTTGATCTGCATTTCTCTAATGATGAGTGATGTTAAGCATCTTTTCATATGTCTGTAGGCCATCTGGATGTCTTCTTTGGAGAAATGTCTGTTCATGTCTTCTGTCCATTTTTTAATTGGATTATCTGTTTTTTTGGTGTTGAGTTTCTTAAGTTCTTTATATATTTTGGATACTAACCTTTTATTGGATATGTCATTTGCAAGTATCTTCTCCCATTCAGTAGGTTGCCTCTTAGTTTTGTTGGTTGTTTCCTTTGCAGTACAGAAGCTTTTTATTTTGATGTAATTCCAATAGTATATTTCTGTTTTTATTTCCCTTGCTTCAGGAGACAAATCAGAAAGATGTTGTTATGGCTGATGTCAAAGAGATTACTGCCTGTGCTCTCTTCTAGGATTTTTATGGTTTCAGGTCTCACATTTAGGTCCTTAATCCATTTTGCATTTATTTTTGTGTATGGTGTAAGAAAGTGGTCCAATTACATTATTTTGCATGTAGTTCTCCAGTTTTGCCAACACCATTTGTTGAAGAGACTTTTTCCCATTGCATATTCTTGCCTTCTTTATTGAAGATTAATTGACCATACAATTGTGGGTTTATTTCTGAGCTTTCTATTCTGTTCCACTGATTTACATGTCTTTTTTTGTGCCAGTACCATACTGGCACATACTTTTGATTATTACAGCTTTGTAATATAACTGGAAGTCTGGAATTGTAATACCTCCAGTTTTGTTTTTTCTTTTTCAAGAATGCTTTGGCTATTCAGGGTCTTTTGTGGTTCCATACAAATTTTAGGATGGTTTGTTCTAGTTCCATGAAAAATGCAGTTGGAATTTTGATAGGCATTGCTTTGGGTAGTATGGACATTTTAACAATATTTGTTCTTCCAATCTATGAGCATGGAATATCTTTCCATTTCCTTGTATCCTCTTCAATTTCTCTCATTGATATTTTATCGTTTTCACAGTATAGGTCTTCCACCTCTTTGGTTAAGTTTATTCCTAGGTATTTTGTTATTTTTGGTGCAATTGTAAATGAGATTGTTTTCTTAATTTCTCTTTCTGCTGCTTCATTATTTGTATATAGGAATGCTACAGGTCTCTGTACATTGATTCTGTATTCTGTGATTTTACTGAATTTGTTTATCAGTTCTAGCAGTTTCGGGGTAGAGCCTTTAGGGTTTTCTACATATAGTGTCATACCATCAGCAAATAGTGAAAGTTTTACTTCTTCCTCACAAATTTGGATGCCTTTTACTTCTTTTTGTTGTCTGATTGCTGTGGCTAGGACTTCCAGTACTATGTTGAATAAAAGTGGTGAGAGTGGCCATCCTTGTGTTGTTCCTGACCTGGGGGAAAGCTCTCAATGTTTCCACATTGAGGATGTTGTTAGCTATGGGTTTTACATATAAGGCCTTTATTATTCTGAGGTATGTTCCCTCTAAAGCTACTTTGTTGAGAGTTTTTATCATGAATGGATGTTGTACTTTGTCAAGTGTTTTTCTGTCTGTTGAAATTACCATATGGTTTTTATGCCTTCTCTTATTGATGTGACGTAGCATGTAGATTGATTTGCAAATATCAAACCACCTTTGCATCCCAGGAACAAATCCCACTTGATCATGGTGAATGATATTTTTCTTTAATGTGTTGTTTGGATTTGGTTTGCCAATATTTTGTTGAGGATTTTTACATTTATGTTCATCGGGGATGTTGTAATTCTCTTTTTTGTGGTGTCTTTTTCTAGCTTTGGTATCATGGTATGCTGGCTTCATAGAGTGAGTTTAGATGTTTTCCTTCCTCTTCTGTTTTTTGGAAAAGTTTGAGAGTAAGTACTAACTCTTCTTTAAATGTTTGGTAGAATTTGCTTATGAAGCCATCTGGTCGTGAACTTTTGTTCATTGGGAGTTTTTCGATTATTGATTCAATTTCATTGCTGGTAATTGGTGTGTTTAAATTTTCTATTTCTTCTTGTTTTAATTTTGGTAGGTTATATGTTTCTAGGAATATATCCACTTCTTCTAGGTTATCCAGTTTGTAGGTATATAATTTTTCATAATATTCTCTTATAATCCTTTATATTTCTATGATGTTGGTAGTTATTTTTCCTCTTTCACTTGTGATTTTGTTTATTTGAGTCATCTGTTTCTTTGATGAGTCTGGCTAGAGGTTAAACAATTTTTCAATCTTTTCAAAAAATCGGCTCCTGGTTTCATTGATCTGTTCCTTTTTTGTTTGTTTCTTTCTATATAATTTATTTCTGCTCTAATCTTTATTACTTCTTTCCTTCTGCCGGTTTTGAGTTTTGTTTTTTCTTCTTTTTCTAGGTCCTTTTAGTGTATTGTTAGACTGTTTATTTGAGATTTTTCTTGCATCTTTAGGTAGGCCTGTAGTGCTATAAACTTTCCTTTTAGAACCACTTTTGCTGCATCCCAAAGGGTTTGTGCCTATAGTGTTTTCAGTTTCATTTTTCTTCATGTAATTTTTATTTTTTTCTTTGATTTCTTGGTTGACCCATTCATTGTTTAATATCATGCTATTCAACCTTCATGTATTTGTGCTCTTTCCAGATTTTTTCTTGCGGTTGATTCCTAGTTCCATAGCATAATTAGAAAAGATACTTGGTAAGACTTTGATCTTTTTGATTTATTGAGATTTGATTTCTGGCCTAATATGTGACCTATTCTGGAGAATGTTCTACGTGCATTTGTAAAGAATGTGTATTCTGCTATTTTAGGATGAAATGTTCTGAATGTATCTGTTAAATCTGTTTGGTCTAGTATCGTTCAAAGTCACTTCTCCTTGTTGATTTTCTGTTCGGATTATCTGTACATTGATGTAAGTGAGGTGTTAAAGTCTCCCACTATTATTGTATTACTACTGATTAGTTCTTTTATATTTGTTATTAACTGTTTTATGTATTTAGGTGTTTCCATGCTGGGTGCATAAATATTTATAATTGTTATATCTTCCTGTTAGATTATCCCTTTTTTAATATAGTGTCCTTCTTTGTCTCTTTTTACAGTCTTTGTTTTAATGTCTATTTTGTCTAAGTATTGCTACCCCCCGCTTTCCTTTGACAGCCATTTGCATGACAAATGTTTCTCCATCACCTCTCTTTCAAACTGCATGTGTCTTTAGGTCTGAAATGAGTCACTTCTAGGTGGTATATAGATGGATCTTGTTTTTTTAAACCATTTTGTCACCCTATGTCTTTTGATTGAAACATTTAGTCTACATTCACAAAGTAATTATTATTAAGTATGCACTTGTTGCCATTTTGTTACTTTTTTTGTAGCATCAAGTTTTTATTTAAATTCCAGTTAACATAAATTGTAATATTAGTTTCAGTAGAATTTAGTGATTCATCACCATGTAGGTGATAACACCCAGTGCTCATCACAACCAGCGTGCCCTCCTTAATACCCATCACCCATTTAATACATCTCCCCACCCACTACCCTCCCAGCAACCCTCAGTTTGTTCTCTATAGTTAGGAGTCTGTTTTATGATTTGCCTCTCTTTTTTCCCCCTATTTTCATCTGTTTAATTTCTTAAATTCCACCTATGAGTGAAATCATATGGTATCTGTCATTCAGTCAGCTTAATGCACTCTGGCTCCATCCATGTCATTGCAAATGGAAAGATTTCATTCTTTTTTTAATTAAAAATATATTTTTTAAGATTTTATTTATTTATTTGAGAGAGAGAGTAAATGAGAGGGAAAGGGAGAGGGAATCTGAAGCAGACTCCGCACTGAGCACAGAGCCTGATGTGGGGCTCGATCCCACAACTGTGAGATCATGACTTGAGCTGAAACCAAGAGTCAGATACTTAACCAACTGAGCCACCCAGGCACCCCAAGATTTCATTCTTTTTGATCGCTGAGTAACATTCAGTGTGTGTGTGTGTGTGTGTGTGTATGTAGTGGTATGTGTGTGTGTGTATATATTTATATATATATGAAATTGTGACATATATATAGACACACACACACACATATAGGCGCTTTCCATAATTTGGCTATTGTAGATAATGTTGCTATAAACATCGGGGTGCCTATATCCCTTGGAATCAGTATTTGTGGTTATTTTTGTAGTTATATGATGGTTTCTTCTCTTGCTCTCTTTTCTCACGGTTTGTTGGCTTTCTTTAGTGATACACTTGGATTCATTTGTCTTTTTTTTTTTTCCTTGCGTGTTACTGGTTTTTGATTTGTGGTTACCATTAGATTTGTATATAACATTTTCTGCATATAGTAGTGTATATTAAGTTGACGGTTGCTTAAGTTTGAGCCCATTCTTTTGTATACCATATACCAAAAACACTACCACATTTTTGGTATATGCTGTCGTACTTTACACCCTTTTATTTTATGAGTCCCTTGACTGATTTTTACAGATATACTTACTGCTTTTGTATTTCCTACTTTTCTTACTCCTACTTTTCCTTTCCACTCAGAGTCCCTTTTAACATTTCTTGTAGGGCTGGTGTAGTGGTCATGAACTCCTTTAGATTTTGTTTGTCTGAAAAACTCTTTATCTCTCTTTTTATTCTGAATGATAGCCTTGCTGGATAGAGTACTCTTGGCTGCAGATTTTTTCTTTTTAGCACTTTGAATATATCATACCACTTTCCTCTGGCCTGCAAAGTTTCTGCTGAAAACCTGCTAATAGCCTTATAGGGATGTCCCTTGTATGTAACTGTTTTCTTTTCTCTTGCTGCTTTAAAAATTCCTTATCACTACGTTTTGCCATTTTATTTTATTTTATTTTATTTAAGATTTTATTTATTTATTTGACAGAGATAGAGACAGCCAGTGAGAGAGGGAACACAAGCAGGGGGAGTGGGAGAGGAAGAAGCAGGCTCATAGCGGAGGAGCCTGATGTGGGGCTCAATCCCGGAAAGCCGGGATCACGCCCTGAGCCGAAGGTAGGCGCTTAACCGCTGTGCCACCCAGGCGCCCCACTTTTTGCCATTTTAATTACTATATGTCTTGGTGTGGACCTCTGTGGGTTGATTTTGTTGGAGGTTCTCTGTGTCTCCTGGATCTAGATATGTGTTTTCTTCCCCAGGGAAGTTTTCAGCTATTATTTCTTCATTAAATTTTCTGCCCCAGGGCATCTGGGTAGCTCAGTCTGCCTTCGGCTCAGGTCATGATCCCAGGGTCCCAGGATCAAGCCCCACATCAGGTTCTCTGCTCAGTGAGGAGCCTGCTTCTCCTTCTTCTGCCTGCCACTCTGCCTATTTGTGATCTCTCTCTCACTCTCTCTCTCTCTCTCTGTTAAATAAATAAATAATATCTTAAAATTTTTTTTTTACCCCTTTTCTCCCTTCTTCTTCTTCTGGGAACCCTATAATACAAATGTTATTATGCCTGATGGAGTTGCTGAGTTTCCTAAATCTATTCTCATTTTGCATAATCTTTTTTTTCTTTCACCTGCTTAGCTTGATTATTTTCCATTATGCTGTTCTCCAGGTTGTTAATTCATTCCTCTGCCTGCTATTTATTCCATCTAGTGTATTTTTAATTTTATTTATTGTGTTTCTCATCTCCAATTTTTTTAATGTTCCCTATTTCTTTGTTAAGGGTCTCACTGTGTCCTTCACTGTTTTCTCAAGCCCAGTGAGTATCTTTACGATCATTACTTTAAATTCTCTATCAGTCCCATTACTTGTCTCCATTTCATTTAGGTCTTTTGCTCTGATTCCCCCCTCCCCCATTCTTTCATTTGGGATGTATTCTGTCTCCTTATTTTGTCTAATTATCTGTGTCTGTTTCTCTGTGTCAGGAATGTCAGGTACATCTCCTGCTCTTGAATGTAATGGCCTTATGAAGAAGAGGTCCTATAGTCCCCTGCAGTGCAGTGTCTCCCGTTCACCAGAACCTGCCATTTCAGGGGTGTCTCCTATGTGTGTTGCATGTGCTCCACTGTTTTGTCCTGGCCACTTTTTCCTTCAGTGCAGTCATCTGCAGAGGCTTTCTTTGCCTGTTGTGGGCGGTGTTTGGCCTCCAGAGGGGTGGGGTGTGCAGTCTTAACAAGGTGCATGCTGGTTTGCTTGTGAAATGAAACCTGATACCACCACTGAGACCAGGGCCATGTAGGAAGGGTGCGCAATTTTAACAAGGTGCACCATGGGCTTCTGCAGGGCCTGCTGCTGCCACTGCTGGGACCCAGACCCTGCTAAATGTGTAGGTTGGGAGAGGCAGTGTTGGCAAGGTTTGCACTGGTCTTCCGAGGGAGGGAACCTGCAATACTGGGACTGAGGCAAGAATGACTGGAAAGGGTGGATCTGCCAAAATGCAGGGGGTAGGGCTTGTTGTAAGAAAGTTAGGTAGCTGGTTCCTGCAGGTGGCCATGTGTTTATGCTGGGGAATGGGGAAAGGAAATGGTGCCTGTCATCTCCTCTGTTCCTGGGGGGTAATGAGTAACCTACTCTCCTTCCCATATGCCCAAGGCATTTTTCAAACTGCTGCTTCTATGCTGTATCTCCACAAGCTGTTTGTCATCCCATTTTTTTAAAGGGCAGGGACTCACAGCTTCCTATCACCCACCCTCCTGACTCTTCTCGAGCTGAGACTGCTGATTTTTAAAATTCCAGGTTTTAAATCTTGCTAGTAATAAGAACTCATAAAATTCAGCCCCGCTAGTTTTAAAAATCACGTTACAGGGATTCATCTTATGCATGCAGGCTCCCCAGAGTGATAGTGTTTCTTGCTCTCCTCCACACTCACAGCTCCATCCCTGCAATGATGGCCATGGTCCCTCTCACTCCCTGCTCTGTCTCTGCCCTTCCTATCCTCTTCAATGTGGCCTCTTTTCTACCTTTAGCTGTGGAGTTTGTTCTGCCAGTCTTCAGGTTGTTTTCTGGGTTATTTACATTGATGTGAGTGTTATTTAGTTGCATCCATGGGATGAAGTGAGCTTAAGGTCCTCTTACTTTGCCATCTTGGCCCCCAGTCACCTCCCAACTATGATTTTTAAACTATTTTTTTCTAAAATTTTTTGTTTTATATGTTTTGAATCTATGTTATTATGATCATACAGATTTTGTATTATATCTTCCTATCAGATAGCCCCTTATTATCACGAAATAAAAACTATTTCTAGTAATGCTTCTTGGCTTAAAGGATTCTTTGTCTAATATTTGTATAGCTATATCAGGTTTTTTAAAAATTAGTGTTCACATGGTATATATATTTTTAATCCTTTACTTTCAACCTTTTTGTGTTTCTATATTTTAAATGTGACTCCTGTGAGGAAGATAAAGTTGGGTTTCTTTTCATCCAGTCTGACAATCCTCTGCTAAGTATATCAGTAATTACTGATATAGTATGGTTTATATACAAATTTACTATGGGTTTTCTACTTTACCCATACAATATTTTGTTATTTACTTTTTGTCCTTTCTTGTCTTCTTTTAGATTCATCAAGTAACTTTTATCAATCCATATTTTCCATCTATTAACTTGTTAGTTATACTTCATTTTATAATTTTTTTTAGGGACAAAACAAGCATCCCTAACTTATTTCAGTCTAATAAAATGCATCACCTTACCACTTCCCTGAAACTGGGGGAAGCTTTGAATCTTTGAATTCTATTTATCAACCCCCACCCTCAAGTTATCATTGTTATGCATTTTAGTTCCATACATATATTTTAAATTCCAGAAGACATTACAGTTGTTGCTCTGTATAATATATATTTATTTATATTTATCCACACATTTACTCTTTCTGTTTCTTTTCTTTCCATCTTATATTTTATATTTCCATGCAGGATCATTTTTCTTCGGCCGAAGAACTCTCTTTCATTATTTTCACACAGGCCTGTTGCCAACAAATTCCCTTAGTTTCCATTTGGTTCAAAATTTTTATTTCACCATCATTTTAGAAGGAGATTTTACTGGGCTAGCATTCTAGATTGTTTCTTTCATCACTCTAAAGATGCCAGTACATTACATTCTGTGTTTCACTATTTTTGTCGAGAAGTCAGCTGTCATTTTTATTGTTGTTTCCTTGTAGATAATGTGCCTTTTCTTCCTTCTGTCTGCTTTGAAGATTTTCACTGTCTTTGGTTTTCAGCAGTTTTACTATGATATGCCTGCTTGTGATTTTCTTTGTGTTTCTCTTGCTTGAGGTTCTCTGACCTTCTTGAATATGTAGATTGATATTCATAAATTTAACAAATTCTCGTTTGATACTTTTTGAATATTGATTTTGTCTCATTCCTTTTTCTTTTCTTCTCCTTCTCAAACTATAATTATAGATATAATAGGCACTGTGAATGTATCCCACATGTCTCCTGTGCTGTACCCGGTTCCTTTTTTTCTTGGCACTTGACTTGTCTTCTAGTTAACTAATTCTGTGTTTGGCTGTGTCTAATCTGCTGTTGAAACCACCCATTTAATTGTTAACTGCAGATATTATATTTTTTGAGTTCCACAAAATCCATTGGCTCTTTATAATGTACATTTCTTAGTTCTGAATATTTTCATTTATTCTGTCTACCTTGTCTCCATTTCGTTTAACGTATTGATTATGGTTAATCTAAAGTTCCCTGTCTGCTATCTACTATATGTGAATCCTATATGATTCTGTCTCTGTTCATGTCTTCAAATCTACTTTGATATTAGGATAACTTCACCAGTCATCTTTTGGCTAGTGTTTTTAAATAGTTTCTTCTGTACTATTTTTCTTTCAAACTTTCTGTGCTCTTATATTTAATATATGTAAGTAGCATATAGTTGGCTTTCTTTTCCATACTGGCAATGTTAATGTCTAGATTATGGAGTTATATTTTCTTGCTTCTTTCAATGGTTAATTTTTTAATTTAATTAATTTTAATCAATTCAAATACTCAGCATTGTGTATTTAGAAAAAATGAAAAGAGGTTCCACTTAATGTTGTCTTCCACAGGAGAGGAATCCCCTGCCTTCTTTTGGGCAGATATATTAAAGGGCTATCTCAATTCAAGCAAGGACTTAAGTAGGTTACAGATGTTTCTGCAGTCAAACCTCATATAGAATCAGTGTTTCTCCAACCAATCCTTATTTTCTGATTGAGAGCCTGGCAAATTCCTCAAAGTCCTCAGCTTTGAAAGCCTGCAGGAGTTCTGGGGTTCCCCACCTAGTTCTCCAGCCTCAGCCCAGACAGTTTCAACCTAGCACCTGTCCTAAGAGGACATGGGTGGTATTATTGTGGCAGATTCCTTCAAATGGTGGATCTTTGGAGACTACAGATATTTCTCTCTGGCTTTTAAGAAGATATTGTGTTAGCTTTTTAGTCAAGCACTCAGCTTGCAATTGTACATTTGGGGCCTCTCAAATTTCTCGTCTCTTCAGCAGACCCATACAACTACTAAAACTTAACTGGTTTCCTCTGCTCCTGTGGATGGTCTCTTACTGGTCCAAGTCTGATTCTCAGCTTACAGTCAGTGTTGGCAAATGGCACCAGAGAAGAGAAGGGACATCAGCTCATTTCATACCAGTACTGGTTCTCTGAAATTTTAGTTCATTTAGTCCTCATGCCTCTCATAGTATTCCTATGCTGTGATTTAAAAAATAATAATAATAATTTCCAGGCTTTTCTGTTGATACTACGGGAGTACTGGTCTACCACAACTTATAGCATACTACCCAGAATTGGTTTTCATTTTTGTTTTAATACCATTGGAAAGGAAAATCTCCTCCCCTCGGGGCCACAGTATCTACCAGGATTTTTGCTTCAACACTGCTGATGGGAATCTTCAGCATAATATGTTTTTCCTCTCAAATATTAGTCATAAGCAAGTCATAGCTACTCTCTTTATCTTGAGGAAAAGGAAAAAGTTGGCCCTAGATTCTTAACAGAGGTTATCAAGGAAGGAGGGAAGTACTCAGGGGTAATGCAAATTTTAAGTGGAGTAGCAAAAGGTGGATTGGAGTAGGAATTTTAAGGTTGCAGTTTGACACTGGACTCTGCCTTTTACTGGGTTATATTGGGCAAGTCATTCACTTCTCTCAGTCTCAGTTTCCTGGAATTTGAAATAAGGTTTATTTGACTCTAAAACTTATATTTTACTCACTATACCAATGCTATCACAATTGCACATAGGGGAATCCCTGACTTGGGTCTTGTCTGTCTGTTTGAAATAGGTCTTAATAAAATGGAAGTCCTAGAAGAGAAGTGTAGTTTTCTGGTTGCAATGAAAAATGGATAATTGTTCTCTGAAATTATTTCATCAGTGCTTGGGTGGAATGAAAATGAGAGGACTCAAGATTAGGGAAAAGCAAAAAGGGCTGAGGACAGTCAAGATTTACCTACTCTATCCTTCCATCTAAGAGGGCTGAGAATCTGCAAGTTGAGGGTCCTGGAGCTGAACAGAGGATTCCCCAAGATCCTGTGGTTCTGGGGAACAGAAACCACCTTAAGGTGCCATAGACAGCAGGTCAGAGAACTGAGAGGGTATGAGGACAAGGTACGACATAACCTGAGGGCCTGTGTCAATTCATCACCACTCCTTTGACCTAGTTTAGGGACTGTCAGTCTGGTGGCATCTACTGCAAGAGAAGGAAATCTAACACATAAACAGAAATTGGGGGGAGGATGGCAGAGCTATTTGGGACAGGAGACAAATTAAGAAATAGAAAAATTTCCCTATGGATTTTAGCGTGTTTTTTTTTTCTTCCTACTTCTGTATTTGAGCAATGCCCTGATTCTTTTTTGTTACCAGACAGCTAGGGTATTTGAACACAAGATGACAGAGACTCAACTCCAGTTTCATTAATTTCATCTGGGACAGAGGGGATAAGGTAGGTCCTGGGCTTGTGTCTTCATACAGGAATTGATTACATTCCAACTGATTCTGTTATATGAGTCAGGAACTAAAGTCTTCCAGGAATGTTAGAACTGTCTCAATATTGACCTTGTTCCCCTAATGTATTTTTTCCCCTAAGCACTCACATGGACTCCTGAGTCTTCATTCACCTTCTGAGCTACAATAAGGGAGACTGATAGTCCTGAAACCCAAAAGGCCTATCATGATAAAACAAGAAAACTGATCAAGGCCAAAACAGATTGAATCAAATTAGTCAGTTCCCTGATAGCGGTCAGAAATGAGATTGAGCAGTCAATCATTCTAAGTATGTTTTGAGAAAATTGTCTTTATAAGCTAGCAAATTCGGAGAACTATGCATTTTGCAAGTGTTATGTCATTTTATTATCCTAACAACAAAATGGGGACATACTATATTGTCATCCACATTTAATTCTGTGTCCCAGATACTGCTTTTGACAATCAGCCCCATGATGGCTCCCCTAACCTCTCCCAGGCTTATAGTGACTGACATCTTAGAAAACTTACTTCCCAGACTCTTTCTGTAGCAGGTGAGTCCCTGTCCTATGGTCTCCTTCACTGTAATGTCTCTGATATCTTTGACTCCTGGGCTTCTTCCTGTGTGAAAGTTGGATTAAGGACTCCAAGGGCCTCTCCCAATTGTATCATTTGGTGACTCTAGTACCATCGATCCCTCTGTAATCTTGGTTTCCATTACTTAGAGCCTTCTTGTTTCTCCAAAAGCAAACACCTGCAGAGTGCTGTCCTTTACCCAAAATTTTCACATATCTCTCCTTGAATTCTCACAGACCCCTGTAGGCAGAAACACAAACTCCTTTTTAGAGATAAGTAAACTCAAGCTGAGAAATGTAAGTGAACTTGCCCTGGGTTTGCCAACTTTAAAGGCACTGCCCTCCACCCCACCCCCACACAGCCTCTCTCACTGCCCTTTTCCCTCTATCCACCCAGTTCTTCTCCTCACTGATATACTGGGCCAAACCCAGGGCTCAGGCTTTGCTCTCCGCTTATTTCCCAGGAAACCAGTCCATCAGGGAGTTCACCCAATTACATGGTTTCAATTACTACTTGCTGAGCGATAATCTTTACTCCCAGCTCTTAACCAAGATGTGCTCTCCTATCTACATGCAAGGACCCTTATGATTTTGTGGACATTTTTCTTTTTCTGAGACACTTTCTCCATATATCCACATATTTTATAAGTGCATTGGTATAAAGATAAAAATGTTAATATACATTAAACATTTCCTTTGGAATTTTTTCTTCTGATCATAAAAGAAATTAAAACATTTTTGTGAGCCCCCTTAAAGTATTGTAGGCCCTAGGCACTGTGCCAATTCAATGTAATAGTGTGTCTTTGTCTTTACATAATGAAAAATTGGCCTTACCTACATGATTCTTCTGAGACTGCAAAATAACCATCCACAAGAGTTAGACAGAACAAGCCTCGTAACTCATGCAGCCTGGGCAATAAATAGTTCTTGTTTCCACCAACTAGAGTAGAAAATCTCCTAATTCTTAGGGCATGCAATAGGAGGTTCCTAAGTGGGTTAAGTCTCAGTCCTAGATTAAATGCTGCTTTGGTCCCACCTAAGAAAGCTTTAAAGCAAGTCCCGAAAGGATTAAATGGTTTAGAAGTAATTTAGATGTATCACAGAATAAAGCTCAGCAATACTTGTAGGAATACAAAAGTATCTGGTGCCCAAAGGTAAAATCCACAATGTCTCCAGCACTTAATCAAACATTACTAGGTATAGCAAAGAAGTAAGAATAAATAAATAAAATAAGACCCATAATAGGAATAGTCACTAAATCAAAAGAGACTGAGAAATAACACAGATGATATTGTTAGTAGACCAGGACACTTAAACAGTTATTATAAATGTATTCAATATGTTCAAAAAGCTTAGAGGAAAGATCACACATGTTAGCAGAGACATGGAAGATGAAACCCCCAATCAAATATCAAGAAATGAAAATCACAATATCTAAGATGAAAAATACACTGTACGGGATTAACAGCAGATTTAAGATTGCAAAAGAAAACAGTAGTGAACTTGAAGACAATTAGAAAGCAATAGAACAACTGAAACCATACAATAAAACTCAGAGACAAAAAGGGCTGAAAAAAAATTATCACAGTATCAGTGAGACATTTAGTTGTCATCACCAAGAAGGGGAGGGGGCAAACAAAATATTTTATGGTAGAAGGTTTGCAAGCCTTTAAAAATTATAAACCCATTAGTTCAAGCACAAGAAACATGAAGATTACTCCAAGGCACATCATAATTGTATTAGTTTCCCAAGGCTGCCCTAACAAACTACCATAGATGGGATGGCTTAAAACAATAGAAATTTATTCTCTCGCAATTCTGGAGGCTGGAAGTCTGTAATCAAAATGTCATCAGGGTCATGCTCTCTCTGATGGCTGTAGGGGTAGAACCTTCTTTGCCTCTTCCTAGATTCTGATGGTTGCCAGAAATTTTTGGCTTTCCTTTTTAGTTGCATCACTCCAAAGTCTGTCTCCATCATCCAGGCAGTTTGTTCTGTGTGTCCCTGTCTTTACAAGACACTCTCTGCTTATCTGTGTCAAATTGGTCTCATCTTATGAGGACAGCAGTCACTGGACTAGGGTTCATCCTAACGCAATATGACCTCATCTAAACTTGATTACATCTGCAAAGACTATTTCCAAATAAGGTCACATTCACAGATATCAAAGTATGGGACTTTGTCACAATCCCATGGGGCAACACAAATGTGAGGCAACACAATTTTACACACTACAATAACCAACTTACCTAAAACTAGTAATTAAGAGAAAATCTTAAAAGCAGTCGGATGGGTGAAAAAATTATGTACATATGTACAAAGGATGATAGCAGGTTTTTCACTGAAAGCAACATAAGCCAAAAAAAGAACAAGAAAGCAACACCTTCAAATTCCTGGAGAAAAAAAATAAAAACATCAACCTAGAAAAATATGTCTCATGAACAAAGGTGGAATGAAGACTTTTTTGGACACACAAAAGCTGAAAAAAATCATCACTAGCAGAATTGTACTCTAAGAAATGTTGAAGGAAGTCCTCTATGCAGAGGGAGAATGACACTTGATGGAAATATGAATCAAGCAAAGAAATAAAGAACACTAGAAATGGTAACTATGTGGGTAAATGTAAAATAATTTTTCTTATTATTTAAATCTCTTTATAAAATGATTGTTTAAAGGAAAAATGGGGGCGCTTGGGTGACTCAGTTAGTTAAGCATCTGACTCTTCATTTTGGCTCAGATCATGATCTCAAGGTCCTAGGATCAAGACCTGCATTCGGCTCCATGCTCAGCAAGGAATCTGCTTAAGATTCTCTCCCTCTCCCTCTGCCCAACCTCCCCCGTCTCTCTCTCTCAAATAATAGATAAATAAATCTTTTTCAAAAAATAAAGCAAAAATAACAATGTGTTGTGGAGTTTATGATGTGGGTAGGATAAAATGTATGATAACAGGGGCGCCTGGGTGGCTCAGTCGTTAAGCGTCTGCCTTGGGCTCAGGGCATGATCCCAGCGTTCTGGGATCGAGCCCCACATCAGGCTTCTCTGCTGGAAGCCTGCTTCTTCCTCTCCCACCCCCCTGCCTATGTTCCCTCTCTCGCTGGCTGTCTCTCTCTCTCTGTCAAATAAATAAATAAAATCTTTTTTAAAAATGTATGATAACAATAGCATAGTGACCAGAAGCAGAGAAATGGAAGTATACTATTTGTAGGTACTTGTAGTACATATTAAGTGATATAATATCAATTGAAGTAAATAGTGATAGGTTAAAGATGTATAAACCCTAAAGCAACCACTAAAATAATACAACAAAAAATATAGCTAATAAACCAACAAAAGAGATAAAATGAAATAAAAATACTTAATGTCTTAAAGAAGAGACTAAAATGAAAACAGGAACGAATAACAAATGGGACAAGTAGAAGACAAATAGATACATAAAATATTTAAACCTAACTATATAAGGGCACCTGGGCGGCTCAATCAGTTAAGCCTCTGACTCTTGAGCTCAGCTCATGTCTCAATCTCAGGGTTGTGAGTTCAACCCCTGCATTGGGCTCCATGCTGGGCGTAGAGTCTGCTTAAGATTTTCTCTCTCTCTCTCTCCCTCTGCTCTTCCCTGCCCCACTTGCATGCTCTCTAAATAAACAGAAGGGGGAATGAAGCATGAGAGACTATAGACTCTGAGAAACAAACTGAGGGCTTCAGAGGGGAGGGGGTGGGGGATTGGGATAGGCTGGTGATGGGTAGTAAGGAGGGCACGTATTGCATGGTGCACTGGGTGTTATATGCAACTAATGAATCATGGAACTTTACATCAAAAACCAGGGATGTACTGTATGGTGACTAACATAATATAATAAAAAATATTATTATAAAAAAAAACAAAAACAAACAAACCTAACTATATAAATCATCACATCAAATTTAAATTTATATCCCAAGTAAAGTCACAGATAGATTGACTTAAAAAGCACAACTCAACTATATGCTGCATACAAACTCACTTTAAAATATAAAGATACAAATTGGTTGAAAGTAAGGATGGAAAATTATATATTTGTGAACATTATTCTTAAAAAACCTGGAGTGAATATATTAATATAAGACATAGTGGATTTCAGAAAAAGAATATTACCAGGGATAAACTTATACTTTTTATAATGATTAAAGGGTCAACTCATCAAGAGGATATAAAAATCTTAAGTGTCTATGCACCTAGTCACAGAATTTTCAAATACATGAAGCAAAACTGCAAGGAGAAATAGACAAACTGACAACTACTGTTGGGTTATTTCATCATTGCTCTCTCAGTAATTGATAAAATAAGTAGGCAGAATATCATTAAGGTATAGAAGACTTAACATAATCAACCAAATTGACCTAATTCACAATTATGGAACTCTCCATCCAACAACAGCAAAATATACATTCTTCCCAAGTGCACTTAAAACATTAAAAATAGACCATATTCTGGGTCATAAAAGAAGTTTCAAGTTCAAAATCATTCAAAATATATAAAGTATGTTTATTGACAACAATGGAATTAAATTAGAAATTGATAACAGATCTTTGGAAATTTTCCAAATATTTGGAAATTAAATAATACAATTCTAAATAACTTGTAAGTCAAAGAATAAATAAAAGAAAAATAAAAAGTATTTTGAACTAAATGAAAATGAAAACAGAGCACAGCAAAATTTGTGGTAGCAGAAGGAAATTTATAGCACTTAATACCTATATTAGGAAAGAAAAAATAGCCTCAAACCAATGATTTTAGCTCCCAACTAGAAACCAGTGAAACAGAAGGAAAAGCAAAGCTGAAGTAAGCAGAATAAAGCAAATCATAAAGTCAGAGCAGAAATCAATTAGATAGGAAATACTGTAGAGGAAACTCAATGAAACCAAAAGTTGGTTCATTCAGATCATACGCAACTAATGAATTGTTGAACACCACATCAAACACTAATGACGTACTATATGTTGGCTAACTGAACATAATTTAAAAAATCAATAAAGCTGATAATCCTGTGGAAAGACAGATTAGGAAAAAAAGGGAGAAAAAAACAAATTACCAATATTAGGAACAGAAGTAACATCGTTAAATATTCTGATTATTAAGAAGGTAAGGAAATATAATGTCTATAAATTTTACAACTTTTATGAAATGGACAAATTCCATGAAAAACAAATTCAGGAAGAAATAGAAAACCTGAATAGCCCTATATTTATTAAACAAATTGAATTTGCAATTAAAAACCCTCTCACATAGAACACTAAAGATCTAGGTGATTTCACTGGTAAATTCTATGAAACATCTAAGGAAAAAAATAATACCAACTCTTAACTTTTTCAGAAAATTGAAAAAGAGGGAATACCTCCCATTAATTCTATGAGGCCAGCATTACCTTGATACCAAAAACCAGACAAAGACACTACAAGAAAACAGATGAATATCCCTCATAAACATAGATGCAAAAATTTTTAAGAAAATTTTAGCAAGTTAAATCTAATATTATATAAAAGGGATACTATATCAAGACCAACATCCATATCATTTCCTAGTTGTGAAAAAGTATTTGACAAAATCCAATATCCATTCCTGATTAAAAACAAAACAAAACAAAACTTTCCACAAACTAGGAATAGAAGGAAACTTGACAAAGAGCTTCTGTTAAATATCTACAACTAACATCATATTTAATAGTGAAAAACTAAATACTTTCCCCTCAGATCAGAAACAAAGCAAGGATATCTGCTCTTACCGTTTCTGTTCAACATTGTACTAGAGATCAAGTTCAATGAGGCAAGAGCAGGGGCGGTGGGAAGATATATAGATTGGAAATGAAGAAGTAAAACTGTGTCTATTTGCAGATGACATGATCATCCATGTAGGAAATTCTATGGAAACTACAAAAAGTAGACTAGAATCAATGAGTTTAGTGAGGTGGCAGTATAAAGATGAATAATAATCAACCGTATTTGTATAAATTGGCAGTGAACAATTGGAAAGTGAAATTTTTTAAAATACTATAACAACTCCATAAAAATATGAAATACTTAGGGATAAATCTAAAAAATATGTGCAAAACCTATACACTGAAAACTACCAAACCTTATTAAGACAAACTAATTAATTAAATTTAGAGCTATATTGTATTCATGGATTGAAAGACACAATATTTTTAAGCTGTAAAATTTCCCCAGATTGATCTGATTCAATATAATCTTAATTGAAATCACAACAGAATTCTTTTTTTAAGAAATTGATAAGCTGATTATAAAAATCATATGGAAATGCAAGGGACCTAGGATAACGGAAAGCAACTTTGGAAGAGAAGAAAGTTGGAGAACTTATATTACCTGAATTTGCTAAACATTATAAAGTGATGTAATATTATAACATGAAGATATAATAAACTACTAAAGCCTAAGTTTCCAGAGAGAGACTTAAAAACAGTGCATTTACACCCGGTTTGTATGCAGATCCTTCCCATGTTCCCTCCCAGATGCCTACATCAATTCTTCCAGGGCTGCTGGCAGCTCACTGTTGTGGGCCACATGGCCCCTCCAAAGGCTGCTTTGAAAATTCAATTCCTGTGCAGTGGCTTCATGTGAACTCATCAGGGTCAGAAAAAATAGGTTCTGACTGCTCACAGCACTTTATCTTGAAATAAAGAA
The DNA here is from genome assembly GCF_024610735.1 of Ursus americanus. Lineage (NCBI taxonomy): Eukaryota > Metazoa > Chordata > Mammalia > Carnivora > Ursidae > Ursus > Ursus americanus. Next base: position 62,920,439 of record NC_142139.1, read on the forward strand.
CAAAATCAAACTTTAAAGAAATTTAGGGAATATTTGTGCTGAGTGATGGAAAAGGACCATTTAAGTACCTGATTTGAAACCAGAGAAGGACTTTAACTCCTGAACTTTCACTGATTTTCACTGTTCATACTCCCTGATTTTAAGACTTTTCTGGTAATCCATAGCAATCAAGACTGTGCAGTACTGGCATAAAGACAGACAAATAGATCAATAATACAGAATAGACAGTCTAGGAATAGACCCATACTTATATGGACAATTGATTTTCAACAAATGTGCAAAATCAATTCATTTGAGAAAGAATAGCCTTTTCAACAAATGGTGCTAGAACAATTGGATATCCATATGCAGTGAAGAAAAAAGAACTTTAATTCATACTTTATAACTCATTTAAAAAATCAGCTCAAAATGGACCATAGGCCAAAATGTAAAACCTTAAACTATAAAACTTTGAACCTTAGGCAATATATTCTAGATATGTTATCAAAAGCATGATCCATAGAGGAAAAACTTGATTAATTGGACTTCATCAAAATTAAGAATTTCTGTCTTTGAAAGATGCTGTTAAGAAAATGAAAAGACACGAAGGGCCATATGCACCCCAATGTTCATAGCAGCATTGTCCACAATAGCTAAATCATGGAAGGAGCCGAGATGCCCTTCAATAGATGATGACTGGATTAAGAAGATGTAGTCCATATATACAATGGAATATTACTCAGCCATCAGAAAGAACGATTACACAACATTTGCAGCAACATGGACGGGACTGGAGGAGATTACGCTAAGTGAAATAAGTCAAGCAGAGAAAGACAATTATCATATGGTTTCTCTCATCTATGGAACATAAGAAGTAGGAAGATCGGTAGGAGAAGAAAGGGAAAAAGAAAGGGGGGGTAAACAGAGGGGGAATGAACCATGAGAGACTATGGACTCTGGGAAACAAACTGAGGGCCTCAGAGGGGAGAGGGGGTGGGGGACTGGGATAGACTGGTGATGGGTAGTAAGGAGGGCATGTATTGCATGGTGCACTGGGTGTTATACACAAGTAATGAATCATAGAACTTTACATAAAAAACTAGGGATGTACTGTATGGTGACTAACATAATATAATAAAAATATTATTTAAAAAAAGAAAATGAAAAGACAAATTATAAGCTTTACAAAACAGATATCTACCATACACAAGGGATTCTCAAAACTCAGTATTAAGATAACAATCTAACAAAAAAGAAAGGGGGTGGGATATTTGAAAAGACCTATCACCAAAGAAGACATGGCAAATAAACACATGAAAAGGTGCTCAACATCATCTGTTATTAGGGAAATGCAGTGAGATACATTTATACACCAACTGGAATGTCTACAAAAAGACTGACCATTGCCAAGTGTTGATGAGGATGTGAAGGAACTGAAAAACTCATATGCTGCTGGTGATACTGTAAAATGGTACAACCACTTTGGAAAAGGGTCTGTCAGCTTCTTAAAAAGTTAAACATGCATCCATTATATGGTCTAGCCATTTTATGCCTAGATATTTACCCAAGAGAAATAAAAGCTTATATCCATACAAAGATGAGCACATGAATTCCATAGGAGCTTTATGTGTTATGGTCACAAATGGAAAACAACCCAAATGTCCCTCAACAGATGAATGGATAAACAAATCGTGATATAGCCACACAATGAAATACTACTCAGCAATGAAAAGGAACGAACCAAGGAGACATGCAACCACATGGATGAATCTTAATATACTTACTCTGAGTGTAAGAAACCAAACAAAGAAAGAGTAAATACAGCATAAGTCCAGTTATATGCAGTTTCTAGAAATGCAAACTAATCTGTAATGACAGGAAGCTGATTGCCTTGGGATTGGATGCAAGGAAGGATATGGGGTGGAGGAAGGATGTCTGGAAATGAGGGATTCAAAGAGGCATGGGATGATAGATATATTTATTATCTTAATTATAGTGATGGTTTCATTGCTATATACATATGTCAAAGAGTTATCAAATTGTGTATTTTAAGTATACAACTTGTGTGTGTGTTGGTGTGTTTGTGAGTGTGTCAATAACATCTCAATATATCCTTTTTCCCCCAAAATATCCTTTAAAAAAGAGAGAAATCTGGAGCACCTGGCTGGCTCAGTTGGAACAGCATGCAACTCTTAATCTTGGAGTCGTGAGTTTGAGCCCCAAGTTTGGTGTAGATTGCTTAAAAATAAAATCTTAAAAAAAAATTTGACAGTGAGATAATTGCAGTTTTAAGAAAAGCAACAACAATAAAAATCAAAGGCCCCAGAGGGCCCTCAAAATGTGAAAACAGGTAAATAGGAAAATAGGTAAAACAACAAAAACAAAAATAAAACAAAACATGCAGCAGCCTCATGCAACCAAGGTGCAGAGTGTAGTAGTTCAATTATGGATGCTCAAAAACACAGAAACCCACTTTGTTGCTAACACCAACCTTCATCTCCAGGACTCCTCCTCATGCTGGTCAGCTATAAAAAATATATCAACACACATATCACCATCACTACTGCTCTTAAATATCCTTTTGCCACCTTTTCTTCAGTTCTCCCAAAATGCTCTGTTCCTTCCCACCTTAGGGCCTTTACACATCTCTGCCAGGACTGTGCCCCTTCTCTTACCATATCTTCACCTCTGTTTGTTAATTCTCATGAATCTTTCAAAAGTCAGCCCATATGGAACTTCCTCAGCTTCAATCAGAACTCCTCACTTTTCCATTATTATAATACTCTATACTTTTCCGTCTGAGCACTGCCCATAGTTTGTAATTATATATTTATGATGCTGTTGGTTTAACATCTATTTTCCCCCACTAGACTGATTTTTATGAGGCCAGCAGCCATATTTGGCCCACACAGGGCCCTATCATCTAGCATAGACCCTGGCACATACAAGGAACTCGATAAAATACATGTTGAGAGAATGAATGAATGAATGTGAGAAGAAAATCAGGGATGAAATCATCTAATGTGGAAGAAAAAAAAATTCTCTAATGTACAAGTGATTTTTACAGGTGATCAAGGACCCTCGGTCCAGAGCTATTCCTTTTACTTCCACGTCCAAGGGGGCCACTCAGTAGCAAAACACCTATGTAGCAAGGATAGGGTAGATGGCCCATGGAGTTGTCATCCTGTATGAAAATACATTAGTAAGTAAACTGCTGGTGCCCAGGAATATCTACCTGTGTTACACCCATTGCTGATGTCAGAGATGTGTCCCAATGTCTCAGTTGGAACTCAGAACACATTGCCATAAACCTGTAGCTTGATCTCAGATGGAAATATCTAGATTTTCAGGGGCAAAAAGGGCATCTTGGAATCAGTATAAGGTAAAAAAAAAAAAAAAAGAAAGAAAAGAAGAAAGAAAGAAAGAAAGAAAGAAAGAAAGAAAGAAAGAAAGAAAGAAAAGACTGTTCCCTTGAAATATTATAAAATAGTCCAACTAACTAATAATGTTTGGAAAAGGTCACTGATCATTCTGAGCCAGGGTGGATTCACAAGAGTAAATGATATTTTAAAGGTATCATGAAATAATAAATTATATAATATGTATATAAACAAATATGTATAGTATATAATATAGTGTATATAGTATATTATGTATTCATATTGTATATATAATATATATGTTATATATATGTAATATATATGTTATATATTATATATACACTAGGTAGAGTCTGAGACATAGTAAGTGCTCCCCACATGGTAGATATTATTGTTAGTCTTCTTATGAAAAGGAGAAAAAGAGATTATTGATGAGACTTTTAATCTTATTTACTTTTGTGAATCCAGCCTGGCCCTAGAATAATCACTTACCCAAACAATACTGGTTTGTTTGAATAGTTTACAAAATTTCTAGGGAATGACCTTTATATGTATATAAATATTTAATCTTCCCAACAAACCAACAATGTAGGTATTATCATCACCATTTTACACTCCAAGAAACTGAGTCTCAGAGAGATCATGGGATTCTTCTCAAGGTCATTCAACCTATTAGAGGCAGATCTTGCATCTTCACTCAGGTCTGTCAGACTCTTTTTGATTTCTCCTTCAGCTTCAGTCTTATTTCTGGATTTCAGCAAAACATCTGCCCCATTCTCTGATCATCATGTTGTGGATAGAACAATGGTATGTCGTTTGTATGACAGTTCTCTTAGGTAAACTTACAACTAGTTGAGGCATTATATCCAAAGCACTTGTCAAAAATTATGTGTCTATTTGGAAGGAAAGCTGTAGATTTCACCTGGAAAATCATGTCTGATTGTTGGCTGTAGCTCCTGGAAGTCCTTTGTGGAGAATTCTGAAGGTGCATCTGGGCTCAGTAGGAGAAAGCATGAAATCTACCAAAAATTTCTACTAGAGACTGAAGAGAGTGAGGGTCAGGAGCGGCAGTAGAGTGACAAGTCATGGCAATTATAAAAGATGCCGTTAAGACCTAAACAAGTGACGTATCTTTCTAAAAGAATTGCCTAGTTTAGTATTTTGCATAATGACTTTCAAGAAGGCACTGAGGACATGCTAATGAAGCCCATGCATTACATAAAACTGGGAAAGGAAACAATATTCCAGATGTCTAAATTAAATTATCCTAACAAACTGAAATGCAGGGCCTAAATAAACAGAACAAAAATCAATAAAGAATGAATGTAAATTCCTATAACTAAGGTTAAAATGATAATAATGGAGCAAGGGTATAAGAGTATGAATGGAATCTCTGGCTTAAAGTAGTTCATATGAAAAATACTTAGGCTTTTATTGATTCTCTGGGCCAATGAGATGACTTAGCTCCATTAAGAAAGGATATGATTAAGATTGAAGGACCTGCAAGTCCCATCAAACTCTTTTCCTTAGACTAGTACTGTCTAATAGAACTTTTCTGTGGTAATGGAAATATTCTAAATCTGTGCTATCCAATATGGTAGCCACTTAGCTACTGTGGCTATTGAGTACTTGAAACATAGATAGTGCAACTGAGGAACTAGATTTTTAATTATATTTAATTTTAATTAACTTAAATTTAAATGGCCACATGTGGTTGGTGGCTACCATGTTGGACAGTGCAATCTGAGACAAATGACATTCATTGTTGGACCTGGGACATCTAGTAGTGGTGGTTAGCAGGTGTGAATTAAGGTTTTAGAAGGGATATAGAAAGTTATTGAGCCTAGAAAATATCACTTGAAGAGAGTCAGTGTGGTTTTCAAATATCCTCAAGTATTTATCTCCTAAGAAAGAGGGTCAGACTTCCTTGGTAGCCCCAGAGGGCAGGACCAGGGCCAATGATCTGAAAACCACAGGAGGGAGACTTCTTTCTGATATGTAAATGAATTTGTGGCACTTTCTAATAATGAAAAAAGTTGCCTCTTGGGTCCTCAGCTTCCTCACCTATTAAACAAGGGCAATAATTTAAATAATCTATAAGACTTTTCCCATTCTAAAAAGCTGTGATTTTACATGACAAGGCATAGTATTTAAAAATATTTTTACTTAATTAACATGAACCCTAGAATAGAAGCATCTTTCTATAAGAATTTTTGGAATTAATTGTGGAGGAAAGTTTATCTTCCCTATTTGTATCTTGAAGGTCTTGCCAGGAAAAAAATGGCACACTCAAACTGGATAATTAAGAAGAGGTTCATATAGGGAATATTTACAAAGTAAACAGGGTTTAGGGGAACTCTAAATAGATAGTGTTGTAGGCCATAAGCAGCAACAGCATGGAGCAATTACCACCCATCCACAGGCAACCATGTGGGGAACTGCTGGGAGAATAAATACCTTAATCATCTCCCACCCTCAGTCTCCTACTAGTGCCTTCTGTTGGCCAGACCCAAATTAAAGCAAGGCAGAAAGGAAGCCTATTGTTTGTTATTACAGCCCATTCAGGACTCCCGGGACACAGAGCAAGATATAGAAGGGTTGTTTGGATCTGAAGGAACAAAATGATATTCAGCATAGGCTGTCTTAGTCAGTTCAAGATGCTTTAACAAAAATACCATAGACTGGGTGGCTTAACAAGCATTTATTTCACAGTTCTGGAGGCTGAGAAGTCTAAGATCAAGGTGCCAACAGATCTGGTGATTGATGAGGGCCGGTTTCCTGGCTTGTAGATAACCACCTTCTTGCCACATCCTCACATAGCCAAGAGAGTGAGTTCCTGTCTCCTTCTCTCCTTATAAGAGCACTAATCCCAACATGAGGGCTCTACCCTCATGACTTAATCTAAACCTAATTACTTCCAAAGGCCCCACCTCCTAATTCCATCCCATTGAGGGTTAGGGCTTCAGCTTATAAATTTTGGGAAGACACAAACATGCAATCTGTAACACTACCTTTTTGTCTTTTGACATTCACATTCACCCTTATCTTTTGTCTGAGTAAAGAGTTCATGTTCCCCACAAACAAAGTCCCATTAGCAAATTTTTCATATGTCAATTTTGTCAAAACTTCATATAAGGTACTGGGGTAAAATGGAGGGAACAATTAATGTACCTAAAACATAACATGAAAACTAAGTTGAGTGGTGCCTGGGTGGCTCAGATGGTTAAGCATCTGTCATCTGCTCAGGTTGTGATCTCAGGGTCCTGGGATTGAGCCCCACGTCTGGTTCCCTGCTCAGTGGGGAGTCTGCTTCTCCCTCTCCCTCTCCCCTCTGTTCATGCTCTCTCCCTCTCTCTCTCTCTCTCAAATGAATAAAATATTTTTTAAAAAAAGAAAAAAAAACTAAGTTGATAACACAATTTCCTTCTCGTACCACCCATTTTATGGCCCCCATTCCCTCTGCCAGCAAATCAGATGGGCAGAATTCTTTGCCTGCTGAGTGATCCAAACCTACTTCTGTTAGGGCCAAAGTCCACACACAATCCTTGCTCCCACTGTTTCCCCTTGAAAGTTGAGATCATTCATCTTGATTAATACAGGAATTCCCTCATACATCTATTGGTTCATCGATACAAGGAGCCAAAAATGTCCAGGGGAGAATTTCTACTCCATATTCAAAGGGAATCATGGATGTATTCTCTAATGGAAGTATTGATTCCTCGAGCACTAGAAACTTCAACCTTGAGGATATGAAGCAAAAATTTCTCCAGCAGATTATTTAGTGCTATGATGAGACCAATCACTCCCACTTCCATGTCTTGGTTCCTGGACCTATACATTCTGGCTCAAGGGGAGACAGTAAAAAATATTGGCTGCAGATCTAAGTCATACATCACGTCCAAAAAACAACATCTCAACTTTACAGGAGGTTGCCACTCAGCTGATGTAGTAACGAAACATTCAGCAGGCCATTCCACAATTTTGTCAAGCCAACTGCTTCTGAGTGATGGGGAATGTGGTAAGATCAGTGAATTCTATGAGCAGAAACCCATTCCACACTTCCTCCACTATAAAATATGTCCTCTGATTGGGGGGGTTGCTGTGGAGCATTATACCATAACTATAGATAAGGCATCCCATAATTCCACATACGGGGTGGTTAAAAGAGCTCTATGAACAGTTATGCAAATGAATATATGGAATATGTGCCCACCCTGTGAGCACAAATCATAATCCACTCCAATACAAAAGGTGCAAAATTATTAAAATGCCACGAGGTGATTGGCTGGTCCCTTCCACCACCCCACAAATGTACCCTTCCACAGATGATTAGGACAGCACTGGGGTATTCTCCTTTGGATACTCAGAACTGGGGGGTAAACAGATCAGACTTAGTGAGTCTATGTTTCTGAGTTCATGCATAGCTTCCATTTCTACCCTGTGGCCATTGTGCTTGTGAGCTCATTAAGCAAGCAGCCACGTGGTTGGGGACTCACAGGACCAGGAATCTTACCACTTGCCTACTGACTCTGAAGTGGATTGCTTCTCATAGACATTCACGTGGAACATAAGTACTTTCATATTTGTGCCCAATCTAAGAGATTTATCCATATCATTTCCCCTAGACCTTACTGTCCTCTATCTTTCAGTGTTCTTCTTTCCTATTCCCTGACCGTTAGCCACTGCTCATGAATCAACAAAAATACATATCTCTGGCTATCTCTCCTTCCATATGAAGTAGATATCCAAATGCACTGCTCAAATTTCAGCCCCTGGGAGAATTTTCTCACCGCTGTTGTCCAGGGCAAACCAGGAGATGCTGTAATGTGGCTACTATCTGCTTCTGGCTATAGCAAGCCTACAGGAAGAGCTATCTAGAAACCAGACCCACAGTTCTCCCCTTCCCAGTCAGTCATTGGATGCTCCCTATGAGCTTGAAAGTGTGGATTAAAGGAAAGGTAATGAAGAAATTGAAGTGAGTATTATGTGAGTTTGAGTCACCTGTCTTTCAGTTTATTCATGCTTTCTAAAACTGTTCCTGAGCCCAATCTCATGTGCGCAATTTCCACTTAAAAATAAATTACTGCTGAGTACATTCAACTTTGTGGTTCAGGTAATCAGATGGTACCTAGGTTACGATGGATAGTATGAGTTGCCTACTGCTCTACCTGGGCCTAATAGCAAGTCAGGAGGAGAAGGAAAGAGGGCATAGCTTTATTCCTCAAGCCGTAGGGTCTGCACTGTGATTCTCCTACTAGGGTTTCCCAGAATTTCTATTCAACATCTCTGTTTGCCACACATATATTCAAGACATGAGGGACTGCTGTTGGCAAGGTGGCTTGTATGTCAGCTTAGATCTGCTGAAGAGTCTTTTCTTGCTCTGGATCCATCTCAAATCTGGTGGGTTATCCTGGGTTATCCATGGTTCAAATCAGCTCACCCACATGTGGCTATCTGTTGCTTCCCAAACCCAAAGAGGTCCACTAAATATTATGTCTCTTTTATCATGATGGGTAGTTTAAGATGCAGTAACTTGTCTCTCATGCTCCAGATCACCAGACTTAGAAACAGAAACTTAACCAATATGGCAGTCCCTGAACTTTTGGGTGTAAAATCTCTCACTTGTTTCTTCCTGCTTGCCAAATCCAATTCATCTAATGTCGTCAATGCAATGAATCTGTTGATGTTCTGTGAGATGCCAGGATGATCAAAGTTTCTTTGTATGATGTAAAGTAGAACTGGCACAGCATTGAGACAGGCAGCAAGATACAGTGATGACCCTACTATGTGAAGGCAAACTGCTTTTGGTGGTCTTTACTCATAGGGATAGAGAAGAAAATATTTGCTTGGCAAATAGCTATGTATGAGGTGCCAACGGCTCTATTAATTTTCCAGTAAGCATGCTATATCTGGAGCCCCTCACGTAATTGGCATATTATCAAGGGTGTAAAAATCTACATTCATTCTCCAAGACCTATCTAGCCTTAGCATCTGCCAAATGGGAACAAAACAGGGATATTATCCAATCTCACCCTCTGTATCATTTAATTTTATATTTTAAATTCCCTCAGAGTTATTTTTTCTTTACTCAACTGGGAGTGAGGAAGCCTGGGGATCTTTATTCCATGAATCAGGGAACTAAAATGGGGATTTTGTCACTTATTAAGTATATCTATCCCCATAATGTTTTAATAGGTTTTATAATTTAGGTGTGGTAGGGCCAACAGAACATGAGATGACTGCCATTAAAAAGAGAGTTTGTTATTCACAGGAGCCGTGAGGAAGAGGCGTGACATGCCATGCCATGGGGAGGCTGCCATCAGGGTCGGTCAGGAGGAAGAGGGAGAAGGGGGAATTGTGGGCAAGAGTCTTTATCGTGATTCCCAAGGCGAGGAAGGGGTGAAGCAGGGTAAGCTGATTTAGGATTAGCTCATTTTAATAATCTTAGCAGGCTCTGGGGCACAAGAGCTGTCCCTAGGTGTCTGGCACCTGGTAACACTGGGGTGTTTAGGGTAGGTAGACAGTGGTCTGGAGTGTGAGAGCCTGATAAAGGAGGTGAATGGGGATGTGAACTCTGGATTGGTTGGTTTATATTTGGAAAAGTGCCTCTGGGAGCAGGGAGAAGCGGAGTGACAAAGGAGGCAGGAAGCCAAAGCAGGGTGGCTCAGACATATCATAGGGTTGTCCAGACAAGGCATGGCTAACATCTGCATGCAGGGAGATGTTAAAGCAGAAACATCGAAATACAGAAGCTGGAAATATAGTTAATACACATTAGGCATAATGGGAGTGAAGAAAGAACGTCAAGCATGTTATTGAGACCTGCCAGACCCACTGTGAGATAGACTTGGAACAATACACATTCAATCCATTGGTCTTTATAAACTCCCACCCTGCACAGGAGACCACGGTGGCAGGTGTTCTTACACATCAGTTTATAGCCAGTAAATAATAACTCCAAGGAGACCTGGGCTATTTCCACTTCTTGAGTAAAGAGTCACTTGGGTAAGAGGCCCTCAGTTTCCTCTGGGGAAGGCTTAGGGCAAGATTCAAAGTATCTATCTCTTGAAATGCTGCAAGGTCCTTCCTCAAAAGGACCTGGCTTCCTTGTCATTTTTTATTATGTTCTGGTATGACTAGAAAGAAGTTGGTCTGCGTTTAACCCAGGCTCGTGACGCATCATCTCCATTTCTCTTTTGCATCATTCAGTCCTAGGGGGATACGTCTGTGCTTAGTTTCCACGGCAAGGACACATCTCCCTCCGGGCCTCCTTCAAATGTCACTTCAGAAATTCCTTTGCTCCTCCTTTGCCAGATTGCCATATGTCAGAACACCCGACATTTACTCCTCTGACCCCTTTCCATTCCTTCCCAGATGATCTAAACTAGTTTCACGCCTCAAATGTCACCTATATACTGGTGGTTCTTGATTTCTCTTGCTCAGATCCCTCCTGGGCTCCAGAGCTGCACAGCAGACTGCCCTCCCTCACGTTCCCATGAGGATGCATGGGAAGCCCTTCAAATTCTGTGTGGCCAAAATGGATTCATTCACTGACCTCTCCTCTGTCTACTCCCTCACAATAACTCCACCTTCCCTCTAGTTGCTCAGCCTATACAGGAAAAGGAGAAATTTATAAATCCTCCAGTGGCTGTCAGTTATCGAATACAATAAACAAACAAACAAACGAGTTCCATTAACGTGTCCTTCGAAGGTTCTGCATGATCTGGCTCTTCCTGCCCCTCAGATACCTGTCGCCAATACGCTCCTCCATTCACGCTACTCCAGCCCTACTGGCTTCTCCATTTCTCAAACACTACAAATTTCTCCCTGTTGTGGGCCATTTACCCTTCCTGGCCCCTCTACGTGGAAAGGTTTTCCTACAGGCAACCAAAATGGGGATGCTGAGCCTGATAAAGCGTATCTACTCCATGTATGTATTCTTCCTTTTAGGAATGATTTTTTAATTGAAGTATAGTTGACCCACAATGTTACTTTAGTTTCAGGTGTACAACACAGTGATTCCACATCTCTATACATTCTGCTGTGCTCACAACTGTAGCTCCCACCTGTCACCACACAACACAGTTACAGTACCATTGACCATATTCCCCACACTGCACCTTTCATCCCTGTGACCTATTCTCTCCATAACTGGAAGTCTGTACCTACCTCTCCCTCCCTTTCACCCATTTTGATCATTCCCATGCCCTCTGGCAACCACTAGCTTGTTCTGTGTATTTATGGGTCTCTTTCTGCTTTTTGGTTTTTTATTCATTTGTTGTGTTTTTTAGATTCCACATGTGAATAAAATCACAGGGTAGTTGTCTTTCTCAGTCTGACTTATTTCATTTAGCATAATACCCTCTAGGTCTGTCCATGTTGTTGAAAATGACAAGGTCTCACCATTTTTTATGGCTGAGTGATATCCCGTTGGCTCTGTAGGGGTGTGTGTGTGCGTGCGTGCGCGTCGGCTGAGTGATATCCCGTTGGCTCTGTAGGGGTGTGTGTGTGCGTGCGTGCACGTCACATCCCCTCCTTACCCATTCATCTGTCAATGTACACTTAGGTTGCTTCCGTATCTTGGCCATTTATAAATAATGCTGTGATAAACAAAGGGAGGTATCTTTTTTAAAAATGTATTTGTTTGAGAGAGAGAGCATTAAGCGGGGGAGAGAGGCAGATGGAGAGGGAGACAGAGAAGCAGACTCCCTGCTGAGTACAGAGCCCAATGTGGAGCTTGACTCCAGGACCCCAAGATCATGACCTGAGTCGAAGGTAGACACTTAACCAACTGAGCCACTCAGGTGCCCCTATATGTATCTTTTTGAATTCGTGCTTTCATTTTCTTTCGGTAAATACCCCATAGTGGAATTACTGGATCATATGGTATTTCTATTTTTAATTTTTCCACAGTGCCTCAGGGCACAGAGGAAATCCAAGAAGGAAAAGAAACATGCTAAATCCATGGGGAACAATGTATTTCATAATCGTCTCCTGCCCCCAAAGCTCTGCTCTCCTCCCTGATGTTTGTATTTCTCCTTTGCATCATTCAGTTAACTTGTTTCTCCATCCCCCAGAGGCCTTCCCTGACCACTGTAGCCCAAACCTCTCTGTAGGTAACTCCCCAGGCCCTAGACACAACCTACCCTATCCTATCCATTATCTTCACATCACCCGTCTGGACCTGGGATTATCTTACTTGTTCATATGATTGCGTGTTGACTGCTTATGTTCCCACCCCCTGTCTTGAATATAAAGACTCTTAAGGGCAGGGATTGCATGTGTCTGTTCTAATTAGAAGAGCATGTGACGTGGCAGCTGTCACAGGCGTGTGGAAAACAGCTAGTATCACCAGAGTTGCCAGGAGCCAGAGGTGTACCTGTTTTCCAAAAATTTCAATCATCTCTTCCATTTGGGGGAAAGTCATTGTGAGACTTTTATCTTACAAAACTTAGAAATATCCTGCCTAAAAAGTAAAAGATGAGACAAGAGGAAGTTTGTATTAGACTGCAGACTTTATTAGAACAGGCATTTCTCGTAGCTGTAAGCAAAGCATTAGAATTCACGAAGCTAACTCACATCTTTTCTCTGTCCCAGGAGGGCTGAAGAGGAGAGAAAGCCCCTTGCACATCTAGGATCAGCAGAGCAAAGTATTGCAGTGAATGATTCATTGAGGTTATAAACGTTTGCAGATTTTAAGGCACTGGAGGGCAGGAGGGCATGCGAGGTGGGACAGGGCACAGTTCCCATGTCCAAATTGCCTTACCCTCTCTGACAATCTCCGGGCTTCCTTCCCCAGCTTCCGCGGCAGGCACTCAGGCCCAAGAAGGGGGAGCGGAGCATATTCATTATCCTCATTCAGACCCCAAGCGATCAAATCCCACTGTAACTTAGTAGAAGATAAACTGCATGTTATCAACTTGCCATTGCACTTCATGTGATTAGACCTCATTAAACCAGATTTTCCTGAATGCCTCTGTGCTTTGTTCACTTCAAAAAGCCACTGACCTGAACCATAAAAGCATTGCCCAATTTGTTGAAAGCATTTTGGCTGGGACTTCAAAGGCTGACCACATGGGGAGAAATTACTTTTTAACTCCCAGTGGACAGGACACTCCGGTGCCCCCGAGGCCACAGTACCCGTCGGGGTTCTTGCTCAGGTACTGCTGGTGGTAATCCTCCGCGTAGTAGAAGGTCTGTCCCTCCCGGATGTCGGTCGTGATCGGGCCATAGCCGTGCTGCGAAAGAACCTGCGGAGAGAAAGGCGCCATGAGGACAGGATGTCAGGCAGAGAGGGTCTGAAGGATCGGGATGGGAGGTCCGGCCGTGAGGGAGGAAGACACGGGTGGCTTGGGGTGTGCAGTGGGTCCTTGTGGGCGCGGGCTCTGCAACCTCCTACTGCCCGGTGCCTCAGGTGACTGGGGCCTGAAATCCAGGTTCTGGACTCTGTAATTTGCACTCACGGAGCGGGCTGGGAGCCCTGCTTTGGGGCCTGTGGGTCTGTGTGGAAGGGGCTCCAGGGCTTCCCAGGGGAAACAGCAGAGCCCCGTGGCTCCCTGGCTGCCCTGGGAAGAATGGGCCTCCCTGAGGGCACTGGAGCAGGGCTGCGATAGGAGGGGATGGAGGGGCAGGAGCAGGATGGGACAGGGAGGGCTGCGGCCCAGCCCAGTGCTGTCCTCTCTGCTGCCACCTCAGAACAGGCCCCCTGCCCACTCACAGGCAGGACCGAGGAACCCCCACTCGCTGTGGTTCTAGGGAGCACGGGCCCTGCCAGCATGCCTTGGAGAGCAGAGGGTCATCTGGGTCCGTGCTCTGCCACTCCAGACCCAGGAGCCTGGGGACTGAGGTCAGGGGAGGATGTGGCCTGAGGGCCTTTGTGGGCTCATCACCGCCCTTTGTTGACCTAGTTTAAGGCCTGGTGGCATCTGCTGCCAGGGAAAGAAACAGACACGTAAACACAAGTGGGGGAGGAGAGAAAAGCTATTTGGGGCAGGAGACAGATTAAGAAATAGACATTGTTCCCCATGGATCTTAGCCCGTTCCCTTTCCCTTTTGGATTTCAGCTGTGCCCTAATTCTTTCTTGTTTCAGGCTGCTCGGAGCATTTGGGCACAAGGCTACAGAGACTCAACCCTGGGTTTGTGGATTCCATTTGGTCCGGAAGTTCAAGGCAGGGGCCCGACTTGCGCTCCCATGAGGGATCTGGCCGGTCTTTGTCGGTCCATTTGAGATGGAGTCCTCCCCTCTGCAGAGCAGGGGAACTCCAGTATTAACATTCAGCATGATTCACTGCTGCTGTTTTTCCCGAGAACTTTCCCCTTCTTCCTGAGTCTCCATGCAGCCCTCTGAGCGAGAATGAGGCAGACTGAGGATCTGACGCCACATAGGCCCAGGATGGTAAGGGACAGGATCCTCGCCAAAGCGGGAGGTTGGACCCCACCGCTCGGAAGCAGCCAGTTTCCTTACAGGGGTTAGAAATACGAACGAGGAGCCATTCTGACTTCAGTTTTGACAATTTTTTGTAAACGAGCAATTATCGAGGGCTTACCATATGCCTCACTCTGTGCGAAGACTTCACAGTGTTAATTTTAGCCTCACAACAGCCATATGAAGGAAGTACTATTATTATCATCCGTATTTAAAAGCGCGTGTCAGAGATGGTGTCTTGATCCCTGACACTCTCGGCTCCTCCTGATACTGCAGAAGCTGGAAGCTTGGAAACTACATTTCCCAGATTCTACAGCCAGCGGCACTCCAGCTCAGATCTCACCGACGAGAGAAGCACACAGGAAATTTGGCAGAAGAGAGGCCATTATTCGCAAGGTGCAGCCATAAGGATGGGCACAGGTGTCTCCAAAGAACAGACCGAGACTTTGCCAACTCTTCCTGGCAATCACGGACACTCGTGCTTCAGGCAGAGTCACCAGCAAGGATTTCTAGCAGTTTCTATACCTTCTTAGTATCCCGAAATGCAGTGGTGCTTTTCCCTGACCTTCCCTCAGACAGCCTTTCTAATGATTCTGGAAGCCTCAATTCCCTTTGTGAAATCCACCCTCCTGCTTGAAATACCTTGAATGCTCTGTTTCCATGACTCAACTCGAGCTAACACAGCAGTGGGTTCCAGAATTGTCTTCAGGAACCAGAACCCTCAGTGAGGATGCGAATCTGGAATAGTTCACTGTTCCGGTCAGATTCGGAGTTAGAAATGGCCTCACTGGGAGTGGGGAACGGGTCAGTGCCCATGGTGTGTAGTCAGCACTTACTTAAATTACGGCTAGTATCTCCTCTGAGGAAGCGTCCACTGCAGGGAGGATTTGGGACCCTAGGAGGCTGTGGCGGTGGACTATTCTGGTGAACAGTGGACTATTCTGGTGATAAAGCACGAGGTCCGTGTGGTGCGCTCTCTGCTTCAGGCAGCACTCGAGAGCTCGTAGAAAGAAAAGGATGGAAGGTCACGACTTGACTTTCCTGGCCCGAGTTGAGAGAGGCAGAGAACTTCTAGGACTGATTTAAAATCATCTGTTTCTTGTAGCTGTATTCAAATACCAAATAAAAGGGGCCTCACTTTACAAGTGGAGCTGACACCCTCACTGGTCAGGAGCCCAGAAATCATGTGCACCTGGGATTGCCCTCAGAGAGCTCATCCACTCACACTGTCTCAGACACGGTGTACGGAGAGACGCTCCCCTCTGGTTCTTACCCGAGACACCGCATGCAGGCTGACATGGGTCTTCCATAATCTGATGGGACCTCATACTTGGACCTTGAAATCTTCCTGGCTCTAGCCACACTGCTCAGGAGCTTGCCTGCTGTTGAGATCCTCTGCCCCCTTCTCTGTCCCTTGCCCTCAGGGCCAGGACCCAGCTCCCGGGTCGTCCAGGGTCTCCACTCTCTCGTCTCATCCCCATCCAGGCTCTGTCCTCTCTGAGGGTGACCTCCTCACACATGACTCACCCTATTTATCTTTCACAAATGGCCATCCTCCTTGTAGGACCAAGGATGGCCTTCCCGAGGCCCCGGAGTTCACAGCCACTGATTCCAGAAGCTTCTTCACTGAGGCAGAGAGGCCAGTGCCAGCGAGCACTGCTGCCCAGGCTCCCTCCTTCTCTTTACACCAACTCTCACCACAGCGGAGGCAGCATCCCTTTTGGGGAGTAGTGGGAAGGAGACTGAGGGGGGCCCAGGCAGTACTCAGTCTCTGCCACAAGATGGCAGACACTTCACTTTTATTTGACATCAGGAAAATACAAGAATAAACAGTGACGAAACCCCACAGAAGACAGCTCCAGGCTGCCCTCCTGCACCTCCTGTTAAGCTGGGACATTCTGGCTCATTCTTGTTGGGGTGGGAGACACCTGCTGGAACCACCAGGCCTGGGGTCAACATCGCCCCCTCCGCACTGGGCTGGCCAATCTCTAGGCTGAGGCCATCCCTGAGCACAGGGCTGTGGCTGTCCTTAACCCTTGTTCTAAAATTGGGGAGGGGGGAAAACATGAAAGAAACTGGGTGTAAAAGCAGAGGGAGCAGGCACGCAAAAATCCTAACCAGTGTCTGGTTTTCTTCCTTCCTTACCTCCCCCACCTCTGCTTTCTCCCACATAAGGCTGCGGGGGCAGGTCAGTCTCCTCAGCCCTCCCAGGCCTGTTTCCTGGAGAGGTCTCACCACACACACGGCTGCACACAGTGCCGGGGGCTCCGGGGGCCTGTTTCAGACCTGGTCGGTGCCGGTCAGCTTTGCCAGTCCTCTTTGCTCTTTCATTCCAGCCCTTCCACTGCACTGTTTCAGCTACAGGGTTATAGAGAACAGGACTCGGTTGGGACCAGAACCGGTTATTGCCGAAGCTGCGAGAGCGAGTGCTGGTAATGGCACCTCCTTAAATGAGACAGGAAAGCCTTCCCCGATCCCTTAGTAGAACCCACTGGCCCTTCCATGCTCCAACCCCTCAGCCTCATGTCCCTCATCTTTTTCTGACTCTTTCCTTTCCCTCCCTCTCTCAGAACTGTTTTTGTGGGTCATGTTAAACTTCACACATTTCCTGAACATTGCATTTTCTTGCACACAACCTCCCTGGAACGCTCTTTTTTTCTCTGCCCTATCACATGAGCTCCTACCCATCTCTCAGCACCGAGATCAAATGTCCCCACCTCTATAAAACCCCTCCTGAGATCAAATGTCCCCACCTCTATAAAACCCCTCCTGAGTCCATAAAGCAGAAGTGATTTCATCTTCTAGTCTCCCACAGAAGTACTGTCCCTTTTAGCACTTAGGACATTGTACTACAATTGTCCTTTGTTTCTTTAAGCCACTCCCTCTCCTTTCTGGCAATACACATACTAGACCCCGGGCTCCTTGAGAGTACGCAGTGTCTTCCTGTACCTCATCTCAGTGCTTCATATAAAATAAATGAATGAATGAATTAAAAAAAAAAACAGTTGAGTCTTGGGGATCTCTTGGGGATTCTCTTCACCTTAGGGGCTTCTACTTGGGGCCCTGCTGCTGCCTCAAGCCCAAGCACCTCCCTGGAGACCTGGGAAGGAACATCAAAAGGGAGCTTGGGGACCAGGGAGCTCAGGTGTCACTCTCCTCGTCACAGACACCTGGCCAATTCCATAGGTAGGTTTAGTCTTTAGACTGTGGCATTGCAGCAGCTGTGTCCATGCAGGGAGGACCGATCATCTTGCCTAGAAGGATGACCTCAGCATCTCTGACAGCTCCTAAAAAGCCCGTTCACTCTTCTGGTGGGGGGGTAATGCGGGAGATGGAGGAACAGCAGGAAGTGAGAGATGAAGACTGGGTTACAGAAGATCCCTCTGGCCCCCAAAGTCCACTGGTCCTTTTGGCTCCATGCACAAGCTGTGCAGGGGCTGGTGGGGTGCACCTCAGTCCTCTCCTATAGCATCGTCAGCACAGGTGCCCCAATCAGTTTGGGGGTATCCTAAATGATGGGCAGCTAATAATGGCTAATGTATCAATGTTTCTGAGAAACTTACTTTTCCTCCATGAATTAGGGCAGCTGGAGGGCTATTCCAGCCCCAGCGTCACTACGGCTCTCTCGCCCACTGCAGTGGGAGGGAAGGGAGTGTCAGGAGAGCTAAATTGGGGCGGCACATAAGCTCCAACCTGTGTGGTCTCTTCCACTGTCTATGAGGGGGGGCCACGCTGACGGTGCACCGTTCACAATGATAGAAATGATGAATCACATCACCTACAAAGTTTTCTGGTATCTTCTAAAAAGGAGGCCGTACCCATGAAAGTGTGTTGCCCATAGGAAAATCACAGCAGATAGAGAGTTGAAAGCAGCTGCAGCAAATGCTCTGGCCTGAAGTCCCAGTAGCTTGAATCCCCAAGGGGCCCCCAGGCTACGGGGCCCTGTGTCCAGCACCAGGCTGACACCCCCCAGAAGCCTGTGCTCTTCCTTTGGACTCTAGAGAGACACCCTGTGGTGTGGGCACTGAATGCAGGCCATCAGGGTCTTGCGTGGTCGAAGTGACCACCAGGTTGGCTCAAGCCTCCACGATGGTTTCACATCTCACATTTAAGTGTTCAATCTATTTTGAGTTTCTTTTTTTATATAGAAAAGTGGCCCGGTTTCATAAGGGGTTCATATCCAAAATATATAAAGAACTTCTGCAACTCAACACCATAAAAACAAATTATCCAATTTAAAAACGGGCAGAAGACATGAACAGACATTTCTCCAAAGAAGACATCCAGATGGTCAACACACACATGAAAAGATGCTCAACACCACTCATCATCAGGGAAGTTCAAGTCAAAACCACAATGAAATAGCTCCTTATACTTGTCAGAATGGCTAAAATAAAAAAGACAAGAAATAACAAATGTTGACAACGATGTAGAGAAAAAGGAACCCCCTCTTGCACTGTTGGTAGGAATGTAAACTGGTGCAGTTACTGTAGAAAACAGTAGGGAAGTTCATCAAAAAATTAAAACTAGAACTACTAGATGATCTGATAATTCCACTCTTGGGTATTTACCCAAAGAAAACCCAAACGCTAAAAGATATCTGCACCCCTATGTTTATTGCAGCATTATTTACAATAGTTAAGATAACAGAAGCAACCTAAGTATCCACCAACAGACGAATGAAGAAGGAAGATGTGGTACACACACACACACACACACACACACACACACACACACACACTGGAGTATTATGCAGCCATAAAAAAGATGAGTTCATGCCATTTGCGAGCACATGGATGGACCTGGAAAGGATTATCCTTATGTCTCTGAAATAAGTCAGAGAAAGAGAAATATCACATGATTTCATTCATATGTGGAATTTAAGAAAAACAAATGAATACGCAAACAAAACCCAGAATCAGACCTATAGACCTAGGGAACAAACTGATGGCTGCCAGAGGGGAGAGGGGTGGGGAGGCTGGCTCAAATGGGTGAAGGGGTGTGAAAGATGCAGGCGTGCAGTTAGGGAAGGAGCAAGACACAGGGATGAAAGGCACAGACAGCATAGGGGATACAGTCAGTGCTGCTGTAATAGCCTGTATGGTGATAGACAGTAGCCACACTTGTGATCAGCGCAGTGGAATGTATATACTTATTGAATCACTATGTCTCACACTTGAAACTAATGGAATATTGTGCGCCCACTATACTCAAATACAAAAAAAAAATTAAAACTCCACTATAATGCTGCCAGGAAACCACTCTCTCACTGGCCAAACCCCAGGGCTCAACTAGTCCTTCCCCTCCCCAGGCTCTAGGGCTCAGTCCCCACTGCCACATGGAAAGCCAGCCCTGCATGCCCACCGCTGCTGGGTTCTCCAACCAGGACCAGAAGAAGGAATGATCTGGGTCTGACTCTCCTACCCCTCATTTTTCTGTCTCTTACTCTTATTGACTCCAATATAATTATCCAAATATATTACCCAATAGAATTATCCAAACCTTCTTATCTGTGGCAATTTTTTTTCTTGCTGATTTTTTTGGAGGGAACTGGGACCCAACCTACATCTGTGTGACACCTGGATCAGGAAATCTCTGGAAGATCACCTGATAAAATTGACCAGTCATGCTTTTCTCACAGATTCTTACTTCGCCCTTTCCTTAGATGGCCCCAGAAAGTCCCCTGTGCCCTTATTCTTATATCCTGTTCTTTCAAGAAGCAGCTTTTCTATTTGAGGGCACAATACCTAGCCTGCTGCTATGGGGAGGATTCCGAAAAGGCACAGAAAGCACATAGCACTCTGGCATATTTTAACTACATGACAGCACTGGCTTCCTTTGCCCTCAGCACCCATGCTGGAGGAAAGCTAGCCCACCCACCCTGCCCTCCTAAAATAGGTCTCCACATACATCCACCATGCACTCCCTGTTTCTACAGCTAGCTGTGCAGTTAACCTCTGGGGGGCAAGAAAAAGAGGTACTCATCTCTAAGCTATGGCAGAGCTCCCACCCCCACCCCCAAACAGGTGTCTCCAGCCCCCATCACCCCTGCCAAACACCACAAATGCCAGAGGAAGTTGCCGGGCCATTCCCTTACAGATGTTCTGCCAACAGGAGGGCCCTGGGCCTCACCCATCTTTCCAGAGCTGCAGGCAGGAAGCCTTTTTTTGAATAAAATTAATGAACAAGTGACCGTTCTGCTTACTGCAACCTGCTAACAAGCTTATTATTAGCTTCACTGAGGTTTTCTGAGTGCCTGAGTATACTCAACATATTGCATGGAAATGACTCTTTGACCACCCTGCAAGAGCACAGCCTGGCGGTCACGGCAACACGGGCTATGGTGGGGCATCAGGATCCGGGTGGGAGATCAAGGCAGATCAGGTTAACAGATCAAGGCAGAGAGCCCGGCACTAATCCCAAACCCTTGCATTCATTCTGAGCTGCAGTGTCTCCAAAGGGCTTCCTCACATGCTCTAGTCCATGGGAGGCTTTCACTAACTGTAAGAGGGAGGAATTCTTCTTAATGCTCAGCGCAGGACAGTGAAGCCAGGGAGAGAGAAGGCTTGGCTAAAGCCACTCGCCAGTAAGCTGCAGAGATAGGACTAGAGCCCCAGTTCCCAACCACTTCCATTATTACAACAAGCACACTGCCCCAGGTGGCCAGATGAGGACGTAACTTTCCCTTAGAGAGGGACATGTATCATTTCAAAATTTCCAAAAGAGTTCTAAACATGGGTCATCCTGTACTGGGATCATACTCTTCCCCCCACCCTGCTCACATCCCTGGAACTCAGAATGTGTGATGTCAATTTCTCAGGTCATCTCATTGACTTTTGTTTTTTAAATCACGGTAAAATACACATGGCTTCAAATTTTCCA
Source organism: Ursus americanus (assembly GCF_024610735.1). Lineage (NCBI taxonomy): Eukaryota > Metazoa > Chordata > Mammalia > Carnivora > Ursidae > Ursus > Ursus americanus. The sequence goes on from NC_142139.1 coordinate 62,942,106, forward strand.
TCTTAACCATTTTTAGGTGCTAAGTACATTCATGCTGTTGTGCAACTAATCTCTAGAAGTGTTCATCTTGCAAAACTAAAACTCTTCGCCCATTAAATAATAACTATCCATTCCTCCACCCCATAGCCCCTGGCAGCCCCACCTTACTTTCTGTCTCTATGAATCGGATTACTCTCGTTACCTCATGTGAGGGGACAGTATTTGTCTTCGGGTGACTGGCTTCTTTCCCTCAGCGTCTTGTCCTCAAGGTTCATCTGTGTTGTAGCCTCTGTCAGAACGTCCTTCCTTTTTAAGGCCGAATAATACGCCTTTGTAAGCACGGACCACATTTTGTCTATCCACTCATTCCTTCATCAGTGAAACCTGGGTCGCTTCCCATTGCCTTCTTAGCTGTCCAATACTGTACTTTGCTGCATGACAAGCACATCCCGCCAACAGTTACTTAGACACTTCCTGGCCTGCTTGTATCAGCAGCCTCCTGTTAGGATGTTGAACTCCTCCAAAGAAGGGTCCGAGGAGTACAACAGTGAAAAGACTTGCTCCAAACACGCAGTTTGGTTACTCCTCTTCTTGTCCCTCCACATGTACCAATGACTGCATTCCCAAGACAGAAAACCAACACAGAGAGCTCCTCGAAGGTCACCGAACAGGGAGAGAGCTGGGGTTGCCTGCCTCCCATCCGCTCAGAAGGACAGATGCCCCCCAAATAGCGAATGTCACAAACTTCCTAATCATCACCCCCGATTCCAAGAGATGGCAGGAGACCGACTCAAAGTGTCAGCAAAGCAGAGTGTGCGTTTTAAGTGCCAGGCTCCGTATTGATTTTCTGATGGAGGTCAGAGGAGTTTGTAGGACCCCTCCAGTGGGCCAGGTGTAAGCTGTAGGCTGCTTTTTCTCTCATTTTCTTATTTTATCATGCCAACAGTCCTGCAGGGTGGGGAGACCATTAATCTGACTCTACCCACAAGGAAACTCAAAGAAGGTAAAGCCCATGCTCACGTTCATGTGCTCAGAGTGTTCGTTGCGAGTCTGGGACAAGAATACAGGTCTGTCCAGCTCTGGATTCCATGCTCCTTCCCACATACATACTGTCCCCTGAATTTGGGAATGTAGGGGACGTGAGACCCCAGACGGCTGAGTCTGCACTGCTCTGCAGCATGTCTGACATAGAAACAGTCAATATGAACCCACCAAGAACCTTCTGTTGGAATTCTACACATCAGGCCAGGGAGGGAGGAGAGGACATTGGTTCTAGAGACACTAACACATGTGTGTATGTACACATGTGTGCGGGAGAGGTGTGTGTGCACACTTAGGCATGTGAGTGTGCACACATATGCATGTGTATATGAGCGCCCATGAGGATGCTGTGTGATATACCTTCAACCCCAACTTAGACGGAATAATCTATAGATACCTTTTGCTTTTTAGAAAATGTATCACTGTAAAAAAATACACTTGAATCTGTGGTAGTGGTTCTTAACATCTTAAAGGGTCATGGATTCGCTTGGGAATCTAATAAACACTATGGACACTCTTTCCACATAAACTCACAATCAAATATTTGCTTATAATTTTGCAGGATTCTATGACCCTCTGGAGTCGACCCATGAGCCCCATATTCAGAACCTTTCGATGGGGCCAACAAGTTCAAAGTCGTCATGGAACCTGCCCGTTCCGCATCCACAGGGTTCTAGAAACATGCCGGCATATCCAATCAGCAATGAACATTGTCAAGACAGATATCCTTAATTTCAATCATAGTTTGAAGGCCCATTGAGAAATGGCTGTGTTGCTAATGAGAAAGTCACCAGGAAAGGAGGAAGGTAACTGCAGTTCAAACCTCATTCGATTCATATTTTTTAAAGCCTCATTAAGTCTGATCCAAGCAAATGCAAGAGACCTGGATACTGTTCCTCACTCTGCCCTCTAGTGGCAGCAGGGAGCATGGGCGAGGCATAGCCCCCTCCTTGGTTCCCGCTTTCCCTTTCTGAACTGAGAGACCCCCTTCAGTTCCTTCCAGATCTAATTCCATCAGATCCCGTGCTATGTTTCCATCCTGCGTACACACACACACACACACGCACGCACACACACCCCGTGCAGGCTTAACAAGCTCCGTCAATGCCAATGCCCAAGTCAGCAGTTTTATTCCATTGGCAGCTTCTAGCTGACCAGATTGCCATCAATCAAAACTACTGGGAAGGGATGCAAAATGACTGGCATGGCTTTTAAATAAAACCACTAGAAAGAAAAACACCACCTATTCCAAGCTGAGCAGGGACTCATGGGTTTCCGGTTCAGGAGAGCACAAGAGCACCAACCAAACTGCAGGTGTGCAGGGAGCCGTTGGCCCCTGCCCATAGCGGTCGGGCCACAAGGAGGAGAGAGCCAGGCTCCCCATGTTCCACACCACAGAGGACCCCAAAAGAACAGGAGCTCCAGGCTCCCCCTGTGAGTCCATCGGTGACTGTTACCATATGCAAGGGGGACAAGTCAGGGATTGCGGAACAAGGATGTGACATTGACAAGGTGAGTGCTCAGAGGGGCTAGAGCCTTCATGAGGTCCAATCAGGGCTGCACTGACCCTTCCTGTGAAACTAAGGAGGCAACGTAGAAAGAAGGTGACACAATTAGTTCTAATTTGATCCATCTATAAAGCTTCCTTATGCAAATGGTGGCCTCTAGCTGGAATGAGTTTGGCCTTCTTCAAACTGCTACAGCATCCCTGTGCTCTGTCCTTCCCTGGACTCCGTGGTTTTGTGGAGCAGTTAATGGCTTTCCTTAGCAATTTCTCTGTATCCCCCTCACCCTCAAGGTAAATCACAAGTGTCTTCTAACCAGCAAGGCTACTGCAACACAAAATGACAGAGCTACAAGCCTCTGCTGAGAAAGGGAAGACAGAGAGAGCTCAATTTGGCCAGTAAGGATTCAAAGCTTTACTCTTGCTCCTCCGAGAGTGGACGATGGGCCAGCAGCTTGTCAGAAATGCAGAATCTTGGGGCACCTGGGTGGCTCAGTCGTTAAGCATCTGCCTTTGGCTCAGGTCATGATCCTAGGGTCCTGGGATTGAGCCCTACATCGGGCTCCCTGCTCAGTGGGAAGCCTGTTTCTCCCTCTCCCACTCCCCTTGCTTGTGTTCCCTCTCTCACTATCAAATAAATAAATAAAATCTTAAAAAAAAAAAGAAAGAAAAAGAAATGCAGAATCTGGCCCTTCCTCCAGACCTACTGAATCAGGATCTGCATTTTAAAATTATCTCCAAGTGATCCATGTGCACGTTAGAATTTGAGAGGCTGTGTCCTAGGGGACAAGCATGGCAGACTCTATTAGTGGTCACCAACATCCCCGGCCCTCCCTCTGGCAGTCAGGTTGCCCATGTGACCAGCTCTGGTCAGGCCGTGATTGGGTGGGACCTACGTTGCTTCTGGCCAGAAGCTCCAGTGCCAGCATGAGCTTTTCCCCTTCAGCCAGTGGCCAGCCCAGCTCCAGCCAAGCAATGGCTCCAACACCCTGGCTCTTGGCACGAGAGCAATGGCAATCCGGAACAGAGTCCCTGCACAGAATATTTTAATCCCTCTATTACAGGTGCCTGGTTTTCCCTGGTGTGGGGTATGATGCTGAAGCATCATGGAAGGCAGGCAGAGCTCTGTGTAGGCCAGTCACTTCTCTGCAAATACGTTTTTAACTCTCCAGCTCCACTTAATTAACCGACTTCAGCAATCAGTGTGGGGCACTTAGTATGTGCCATGGATGGTGCTGGGCGTGGGGCATATACAGGTGGCCCGGGGCAGCCGTCCCCAGAGTGGGGCAATGACGGGTATGTGAGCCATCACAGCATAAGTGCCTACCATGTGGCAGGCACCACACTAGGCGCTGGTGGGCGGTGTAAGCCGAAGAAGACAAAACCTGCAATGAGTCTGTGGCTTGGAGATGGAGTTGGGTTGTATGGTAAGGATGTGACTGCCTATGGGTGTGGCAGGACAGCGAAAATGGGACAAAATGGGAGCCACGCCCATGTGCTGGTGAGCGAAGAGGACCACTGTCCATCCGTCAGGAGGTCAGGATTCTGCCAGGAAGAGGGACTGTGCTAGAATACATGGAGGAAGGAAAGATTCATCCAGCTGGGAAGGTGGGTCCTAAGGGGGCAGATGTCAAATTGGGAACTGGCTGAAAGGCCTGGCAGGAGGGGTGGGAAAGCTGAGAGAGACCGGAATAGCAGGAAGAGATGAAAGCAGATAGGGGAGTGGCCTTGGGAGGCATCGAGGTTATGGTCCTTTTCTCTGGTTGCTCGCATTTAAGGTAACTCAATACATGCTCTCTGCTTATCCTCCGCCCAGCAATCACAGTCACATGCAGAAGCACTTTACAAGATTAAAGGAACCACTTGAACCCAGGCAAAGCTGGCAGGTGCCTCTGAGGTTCGCCTGCTGGCCTGCGGCGATGCCAGTTGAGCCAAGGTGGGGACACTGGGGAAGGAGATAGCTACTGCTTATTTTTCCATTACTTAGCTGTTATCCTTTACCTCCCCATACCCTACAAATTCCAAGCCTCATTTGCTGGGTGCAAGAGAAATTGGGTCCTTCCTTCTTTTCTATTTCATGCCTTGAAAGATGGAGCCACACCAGGCTGGATTGGGCTGGGCCACATGCCTGGCTTGGAAAGAAAAAATGGCTGAGCCGGGGAGTTCAGCTTCAGACCAGGGAAACAGCTTGGGGTTGTGCAGCGGACCTGTGCCACTGTCCATTTGCTCCAGCCAAAGCAGTGCTTCGTCCAGCCACGAGCTGACTTACATCAATCACACGTTCAAGGACTGCTAGTTGCCCCTGATTTGATCTTCCCTTTGAGGTCTGCTGGTTTTGAAAAGGAATTCAAATGACTTTTTCTATATGAGTTTTACTTTCATGGCTTTTAGTTTGACAGGAAATGGATCTCTCTCTCTCTCTCTGTTCTCTCTCCCTCTCTCTCTCTCTCCTCTGTATATACCTCTAAGGAATTATGATCTGTTTTTTCATATCTGAAATCAATGAACTACAACCTCTCTTTGTCCTATCTTCTTAGCATTTAGTATACAAAAGAATCCACTTGTCACTTTTCAGAGGAAGCCAAGGACACTGGCTTTCACCTTGGGGATGAAATGCAGATTTCATTAAAAGGAAAGAGACTTCATTCCAAAAGTTTGAATAGAAAAGAACGTAAAGCAAAATGCCAGCTGCGGAAGTTGAGAACACCGAATTCAGCAAGGTGAAGGAACTTGCCCGAACACCACCATTTCCCATCTATGTGATTCAGGGCCGCAGCAAAGGAGATACACCCCAATTTGAACTGCAGGCAGAAGAGCCAACTGTCCTCATTTGCCCAGGGCAGTGGGGACTGTCAGTGCTAAATCTAGGAGAGTCTCGCTGGTCACCAGAGCCGAGGAACAGGTAAAGAAATTCACGTCTGTTCCATGACCAGCACTGGGTAGCTTGTTTCCCTTATCTGGACCTCAAGTCCCCCAACTGTAAGTGAGGTTAACCTAGGAGGCCGCCCTCTGTGGATCACGTTCTCTCTGAGCGATGTGCTCCAGGGCCTCCTGGGAGCTGGGCTGCTGTTTTTTCAGAGAACTGTTGTTATTGAGATGTAGTTCACATACCACAAAACTCACCCTTTTAAAGTTTACACTTGGTGTTCTGTGGCATAGTCTCAGAGTGATGCAACCGTCACCACCTTCCTCTTTTTCATTTCTGTTTTGCAGATTGGATAATCTCAATGAATTTACCTTTGCTCATCTCTCTTCTGCCCCTTTAGTGATTTCTCATTTAAGTTATTGTTCCTTTGAATTTCTTTTTTTGTTCTGGAATTTCTATTTAGTTCTTCTTTTTTTCGATCATTTCTTTTTTTTTTTTTTAATTTATTTGACAGAGAGATAGAGGCAACGAAAGGGGGAACACAAGCGGAGGGAGAGAGGGAGAAGCAGGCTTCCCACTGAGCAGGGACCCCCAATGCGGGGCTCAATCCCATAACGCTGGGATCATGACCTGAGCCAAAGGCAGAGGCTTAATAGCTGAGCCACCCAGGCGCCCCCTTTTTTGACCATTTCTATCTCCTTATTGTTAGTCTTCATTTGCTGAGACGCTGTCCTTGTATTTTCCTGTAATTCTTAAATGTGGTTTCCTTTGGTTCTTTGAGCATATTTCTTCTTTATTTATTTAAATTCAATTAGCTAAGGTATAGCACTTCATTAGTTTTTGATATAATGTTCAATGATTCATTAATTGTGTATAACACCCAGTGCTTTGAGCCTATTTCTAATAGCTGATCTGAAGTCTTTGTCTAGTAAGTCTTACTTCCATGTTTCTTTATCTCATACTTTTTTTTTCTTGAAAACTGGGCATTTTAAATAATATGATGTAGTAACTCTGAAAATCGGACTACCCTCCCCGTTGGTTTATTGTTGTTACTGCAGTTCATTTATTACGGACGTTCTTGGGCTAAATCTGTAAAGTCCGTGTGGTCCTTTCATGTGTGGCCACTGAAATCTCTGCTTGGTGACAAATGATCAGTAACGATTGGGCACAGGGTTCCATAAATGCCGTGAAGCAATGGTCTTCCACCCTTTGGCACTGTGTGTGTGTTTTGGAGCAAACGCAGTTTTGCGGCTAGAGCCGTTTGCAAGTCTGCCTTCTCTTTCTCTCTTTCCCTGCATAGGCCTCAAGGTCAGGCAGAGGTGAGAGATTAGGGCCTTCTCGGGTATATATATAACCATGGTTTGGTTATTCATTCACCAACTGAAGGACATTGGGGTTGTTCCTGTTTGGGGCTATGATGAATAAAGCTGCTATAAACATCCAAGAATAGATTTTGCAGTGAACATAAGTCTTAATTCTCTTAGGTAAAAACCTAGAAGACGAGCTGCTGGGTCACATGGCAAATGTACATTAAACTTGATAAAAAATTTCCAAGTGGTTTTCCAAACTGGTTATAGCATTTTGCATTCCTACCAGCAATGCTGGAGGGTTCCTGCCTCTCGGCATCCTTGTCAGCACTTGGTAGTGCCATTATTTTGAATATAGCCATTCTACCTGCTATGGGGTACTCTTTCAATGTGGTTGCAACTTCATTTCCCTAATGACTAATAATGTTAAGCATCTTTTAATGTTCTTGTTTGCCTTCTGTATATCTTCTTTGGTGAAGTGTCTGTTCAAACCTTTTACCCATTTTTTAATTGACTTGTTTGTTGTTTTTGTCAGATTTTGAGAATTCATTATATATTCCCAAGTTCTGTTTTGATTTCAAATCCATAACCCTGCCTGGAGATCTTATGCTCCTATTGGGCATCTTGGCTCTACATCTGTAACATAATGTTTTATACTGTATATAATATCTCTATCTGTCTCTCTCTCTCTCCCTCTACACACACACACACACAGAGTTCCATAAGCAATTTTCCTTTTTGACTTAATTCAACAAACATTTACTGTGTCCCTATTAAGGAATTATACAAGGTACTAGGGAACCAGAATTGAATAGCATACCGAGAAACTTTTTGTTTTAAGAAATATGGCTTTCAATTGGATTAAGAAATACATAAGAATGACTCCATGTGATACCTCAGCTTTTAGTGTATAAAATGATTTGCTCATACAAACAGTTGTTCATTATAACTTTATAAAGGCCACTAATTATCAGGAGTAAATCCTTCCTTTATACATAGTCAAAAATATTCCTCGATATAGCTCCTTGCCTAAAGCAGCACATATTCTGAAAGAATGCACTTTGCATTAAAAGATTTCTGCTACAATTTTAAATGGATACTCCTGTATTCCGAGCTCATGAAATGTGATGACAGCCAAATCACGTTCTCTTCAAAGACAAAGTACAACCACTCTGCACATCTTAGCTTACACCCTTTCCCTGCTGAGGAGAGGTGTCGATAGAATAGCTGAGAGAGGGGTGCCTGCGTGGTGTAGTCAGTTCAGTGTCCGACTCTTGGTTTCGGCTCAGGTCATGATCTCAGGGTCGTGAGATCGAGCCCCACATGGGGCTGTGTGCTAGGCATGGAGTCTGCTTGAGATACTCTCTCCTTTCTCCCTCTGCCCCTCCCTCTTGCATACTCTCTCTCTCTCTAAAAATAAATAAATAAATCTAAAAAAAAAAAAAAAAAGAACAGCCAAGAAAAACATCCCACTTAACTGCAGCATGACTATCTGTAGAACTGCTAGAAGAATCTTTTTGAACACAGAGAAAACTTTCAACAGTAACTTAAAAAGCTATTGCAGTTTCTTAAAATCCTTTTACACTGAGTTTAAAAAATGAGGCTTAGCAACTTTATTGTTTTTTTATTCACTGATTAAGACAATAAAAGTTGTGCTCATTTCAATATTAAGAAATTAAAACCTCCCTTGAGACTTTCTCTGCCCTGGAGTAGGTTACATCTGTCAAGTGCAAACAGGCTGGCCAGCTTGCATGCAGAAATTCTCCCCGGGGCTCCAATCTGTATAACCTCGCACTGTATTGTCTAGGGCTAAGAATGAAATGATTGGAATTTTTTTTTTTATTATCAAAGGAAACTAAAAATAGGGCTATAAAATAAAATACAAGCTGTAAGGGGAAATGCGTTTAAGATATATTTTGCTTTAATGCTTTAGCTCCCAGCCTCACATGGTAGAGAATAAACGATGATGTTAAATAAAGAAAGAAAAGAAGCTTTTGTTGGTTTCCTCTAAAGCTTGAAAATGACACAGTGTGAGTAAATGGAGGACGGCCCGCCAAAGGCTGTTTCCCTGTGATGTTGTCAGTGTGCAGCCCAGAAGCAGCAGGTGATGGCCATGTTGTACTTTGTGGTTTCAGGCAACATCATCGCAACTTCTAAGCAGGCATCATTGAAGGACTCTTGCCTCTTCACTTCTCCTAATTGCTAACACAATAACAAAGGAACACACAAAACCCAAGTGGAGATAGGATGGAGGGGTCTGGATTAATGAAGACTCTCTGTTCAGGCTGTCTAAGCTTCTTAGCAATGAAGTACAGTCAGGATGTGTTTTTGAGAGAAGAAAGGAAGGAGGGAAGAAGGGAGGGAGGGAGGAAAGAAATGGGAAAATAAAAAAGAAAGAATCCAAAATAGGCTATGGGTGTTCTTTGCCAAAACATAATTTTAATTTTCTTCAAGGCTCAGAACCAGTGGAAGAACTGGAACTCCCTCAAGAGAAGGTGGCAGGAACAGAAGCTAATTATACAACTTAAATTTGGTAATACAATGTAATTGGCATGCTTTCCAGTTAAGGCAATATACATCCCTGCTAACTGGAGCGAAGACAATGGCGCTATATACTGCAAGTAGCACTGTGTGTCTCTGAGTATCAAAAATTCCTTCTAGTATCTCCAGGGCTTCTCAAGTAGATCAGGTTATACACATGTTAGTGACAAAAGGGGTCTGAGTTCTACTCTTGGCCCTACCCAACCACATGACCTTGAGGCTTGGCCTTCTCTTCTGTAAAATGGGGACAAGACAGCTACCACTCAGTGCTGTTTTGAGACATAGATGAGATTAGATATTTGAAATAATATTTCCACTTTAGTGGCACTGCTCATACGTATGACCTTTTGGAGCCCTTGGAATGTCATACTGTGGGAACTGGAGGTGCAGGGATTATGCCCAGAGAAGGGGAGAAAACCAGAGCCTGATTAACTGAAGCCTCATTCTACCCTTCCTTGTTTTCCCCTGGCACTACCAAATGAGTGACTCAAGATGTCACATGTCACGGAGACTTCTGGTACTTTGAAGACACAGCCCATGGCCCAGGCTCCACATACGCAAGGGCTGGTGGCCCTGGCCGAGCACTCAGTCTGCACAGGACTGTCACCAGTTACACAGCAGTGGGTGAGATCAGCAGTGCCGCTGGGGAGAACCTGGACACTGGCCCTGGAGGATAATCTTCCTTCCTTTGATTTTCTCCATGAAGATCTTGATCAAGGTCTATTAAGACCCCAGGGAAAAGCCATGTTTCTGGAAGACCAGGAATAGAATTTGCACATGGGGAAAGGGATAGAGATGGCGAGGAGCTGAGAGCTGGCGCATCTTGACCTTTGACTCCACCAGGCACTGCCCTGTGTGTTACTCATGCAATCCTCATAATAGCCCCTCTGCTGAAAGTAGGATGATCAACCCATTTCTATGAGGAGGGCACTCAGCACAGAGAAGAGGGGGCCAGGATTTGAACCTAGGCGGGCCAACTCCTGAGCTGATGTTCTTTCTTTCTTTCTTTCTTTCTTTCTTTCTTTCTTTCTTTCTTTCTTTCTTTCTTTCTTTCTTTCTTTCTTTTTAAAGATTTTATTTATTTATTTCAGAGAAAGACAGAAAGAGAGAGTATGAGCAGGACAGAGGGAGAGGGAGAAGCAGACTCCCCGCTGAGCAGGGAGACCGATGCAGGACTTGATTCCAGGACCCTGGGATCATGACCTGAGCGAAAGGCAGACACTTCACTGACTGAGCCACACAGGTGCCCCCTGAGCCGATGGTCTTAACCACTCACTGTAGCTGCCTTCCGAACTAAAAAGTGTTTCATGACCACTACATGCCTGGCCCATGGTAGAATACGTACTCACATTATCTGCTGTCCATATGATGGAAGAAGTTAGCTTCATCTGCAAACCTGGATGCTTTGATTACGTATTCCCCTTTGACTATCACTGTAAAGATGTAAATTATGACCGGTGCAAGTTCATGATCCTGAGCACCTTGATTTTTCTACTTCTCCCAGTGACATGACCGTTTATCTTTGGCTTTCATTTGCTGTCTGTAAGCTAGTTCCCTGTGTGTGACAACACAGACTTTTGTGCTGTGCTCCTGGTCTCACGACCACCTGTGAAACAGAATTAGAATGTGGTATGGAAGCTTGTCAGCATGTCCATTGCGTCTTATGGAAAGTCTAAGTTATATCTGTTGGTTCTTCTTTGCAATCTTATTAATCCACTCAAAGAATCTTTGCATTGCCAGAGGAGCTTATAGAGTTAAGTGATCCCTGACAAAACTGTCAGAACTGGTGTCTGATCAGGATTCTAGAATGTAGTCATCATAGGATGCAGAATAGCCGTTCAATTATAAATTTAATGAACAAGTGAGAATTTTAATAAAAACAAATTATCCTATACTCCAGGTACCACGTGGTTTAGACCATGGGTGACTCACTCTCCATATTTCTGTCTCCCACCATCTCCCTGACCCTTCTCTTTACTTGCTTACAGAATCCTGCCACTCACGCCACCTCCCAGGGCTCAGACACAGCACATCGAAAACTGAAGCCATTCTTCTTCTTCTCCCAAAGCGGTTCCTCTCCTTCAGCTCCCTCTCTTGGTGCCCAACATCATCAGTCACCGACCTCCCAAGCTACACATCTCATTGTTATCGTCAACTCTCTCCTCTCTGATGTTTCACACCAAATCAGATTATCAAGCAAATCTTGACACGTCATCCTGAATGGTTCACGAATCCACCCCATTCTTATCAATATGCTCCAGGCTCGGCCATCACCAGTCTTGGCCTGGACTGTTGTTACAAGCCCCCATCTGGTCTTGCTGACTCATGTCACGACCCTAAAATCTGTCCCCCGCCCTGAGCATGGACCAACGGGAGGTGACGAAAGGCCGTGTGTGAGAACACAGGCATGTGACATCAACCTCCATGTTGGGAAAGATAGAACTCTTGTTTATCACCTTCACAGATGACAAAGAAAATGTCCCATCTGACAAGGCAAGACTCAAGGGCATCCTCAGCATGAATCTGACCTTGGTGCCTGAAGCCTGGATTTATTTCAAGGAGGTCTCCACGGCCATAAAAGTAGGTCCAGACAAGAGGTTGCAAAAAGAGAAAGAAAACCCCTGCACGCTTCAAAGAAATCAAAGGCACAAGCCCAGAGCAGGGAACACAGCTCCCACGTGAAGAAATAACACATCGTGTATTTGGGAGTAGGCTGTCAGCTTCATTTATGCCAAGAAGGAACAGTGGATGCCTTGCAGATAAGCATGCAGTGTACAGAGACCACAGCAGACGAGGTAAGGCCAGCATGCCTCGGACCTTGCTGCCCCTTAGCTGCTGCCTGATGTCCCTGAAATAAGGTCCAGCCGGCTTATGCATGGGCATCCCCAACACTGCCTGTGCCCTTGCTGTGCTTTAACTGCCTGTTAGGACACCCCACTTACCCACATGACCAGGCCAAGCCACTCATCCTTTCTGCACTCCGGATTCTTCATCTCTAAAGTAAAAATGCTAGTCTCTTGCAAAAGTCTGTTAGAGGTGTTTGTTGGAAGTCCACAAAATGCTCCGTAAGGGGCTCCTATTCTCATTTTCCAGATGAATAACAGAGGCTCGGGGAGGTTAAGTAACCAGCCCAACGTCATACAGCTAACAAGTCGCCACGAGTGTTGGATGCCATCTTTGGCCTGCCAGCTAGACTTTCTCTCTGCCCCCCTGGCTGAGTGTATACCTTCCGTCTCCCCTGCCCCTGCTGGACACACGAGATGAGTCCTGTTGCTGGTTCCCGCCTGGCACATGGGCTGTGCCCGTCCCTGCACAAAGAATCCGAGTTAGTGAAAATCATTACCATTTCTCCTCTGTACTGTGAAAGAGCAGGAAACACGGTACTTAGCTCCTATTCTTATTTTGATTATATTCGGTTCACTAGACAAGGACCGACCATAGGCAGAATTATCCATGCAAAACACTCAGTGATCAGTTCCCCTCCATCACCCCTCTGTCCCTTATGATCCATCATGTATGTGTATGTGAGTGAGCGTGCGTGTGCGTGCACACCTGTGTGCATTTCCCTGGGTTCACCCCTGAACCTCACCACGCTGCCCGCATTCACATCATTCACTCCAATGCTTTAATCACCACCAGGTGGTGAGAGTCTGCTCTAGAATAGTTATGGATATTGCGTCCTTAGGTGTCCAAGTTCTAGGGAAAGAAAAGTGACAGCTGAGGCATCAGGGTAAAAAGAAGAAAAAAAATGTTCTGTGGGGTGTGGAACACACATTTTTATTCTCTTTCTCTCTCTCTCTCTTTAAGAATCTGGCACGAAAAGCTCACCTCCTTCCTGCCAGGGCTGGAACAGTAGTGACTTGGCAACAGTCTCAAGCCAGATGTCACCCTCATCTGGTTGCCTTGGCTGGTGAGTTGTTTGGAATGAGCAGCCCAAACACAGTGCAGGCGGGGCTGCGGCGAAGCTGAGGGCGGCGAAGCTGGGTGCCGGGCTCTCGCAATGGCCCGACCCTCCGGGGCTGGGGGGCCAGACGCGTTACTGGGCAGCTCTCCGCGCAGGTGCAGGGTCAGCAGAAGGCAAAGGGGACCTCTGGAAGGACACGCTTGCCCTTCCTCCCTGCCGTCTCTCTCCCGAGGGTGAGCTGAGTGATCCTGCCCCCCGGCACGGGGGTACAGACATGTCTTGCTATTTTACAAAGACGAGGCTCCCAGCACATTTGGGAGCCGGTCAACGGTAAAGCAGGTCCTACTCCCCGGGGGTCTCCTGGTCCCATGTACACAAGACCACACTCCAGGAAACAGATGGCAGGGGCAAAGTACGGTGCGGCCTCTGCATCTGGAGTCCTGCAACCGTGGCCGTGGCAGCCTGGCCTTCATGGGCTTCATCCAGGCCGAGCCCAAAGCCGTCATGAGAAAACGGCCACGCTCCTGGGCAAACAGAGCAGCGAGGAGAGAGAAGCCATGTGGCTGCAGAGTGGAGGAGGGGGGGAAAGCTATGCCTGGGAGCAGGCACGAGCCACCTTCATCGTCTGGTGGCCAAACACTGACGGGTCTGAGGCTGAGGGGGGACGGCCCCAGGGACCGCGCGCGTCCTCTGGAATGAGCCCTGAAACCCAAGGCAGGTGCCTTTAGAACAAAGCCACGCGCTCAGATGTGTGTTTGTACACACATCAGTGTGTGTGATGGGAGGGCGGCGTGTGGTAAAACCTGCCAACGAGCCCATTTTGGTCACCATCTGTCGTGGAGAGCCCAAGCACCTGTCGGAAACAGCTGCTGATGGCAGACCGTAGGTGAGGGAGGAAGCAGCCCCACCCCGGGATGGCCTACTGCAGGGCGCACACGGCCTGTCCCCACAGGAATGCCAACTGTTCACTCCGAAGCCCATCTCCACGAGCTGAAATCCCTCGCTGTTTGCTTACTTCCTCATGGGAAGGGTGGGAGGAACACCATCGTCCTCACCTCTTCAGTATCAGGTATGACAGTCGCTTGTCACAGGGGCTGAGGAGAAATGCGTTCAGGACGCCCCGTCGGGAGCAGAAAAATTCCAGGGCAAGTCTTCTCTGGAGGTGTGAACCCAGAGACTGCTGAGGTGAAAACCCCGGCCTCGGTGGAGGAAGCAGAGTCACACCTCTCTTCCCTGGCCATTGGGAACACGACGTTCTATCTGTGTCAACCGGGGGCTGAGGTGACAGGCTGGAATGAGCATCAGAGGGTGACATGGTTTGGGACCAGGCCCTCTGAAGCATTTTCTTTCGGGTAAACAAAGTTCACTTCATTAAATAAAATAAAAGCTGATATAATAATTTCTAATGAAAAAGCTTTCTAAAGTGAGTCCCCCGCCTACCGTATTTTTAAGTATCTGCCATTGTTCGATGCTTATTAGTTGCAGGCATTTTGCTACTTTATTTTCCTTAATCCTCACAATAATCCTATATGGTGGGTGCAGTTTTATCCCCATTCACTGGTCTGGAGGACCAAGACTTAAAGAGGTAACACTGCTCGTGAGAGACACACAGCTGGCGTGTGAAAGCTGGGGCCCCAGTCCTCCCTCCTGTCTGCCTCCAGCCCCTGGGCTGGGAACCCTCTGGCCATACTGCTGTGTGTCTCCTGAGTCATTTCAACTTCATAAGGCCTTCGTGAACACCCACCATTTGCAAAGCACACACATACTGGGCCTCTGTGGGCCACAAACACACAGGAGGCACACGGAGCTGTCTCTTCTGGAATGCTTTTCTTCACAGAGCCACCTGACAGCCTCTCTTCTGAATGTTAAAGGCATCTCAAGGCCCCCTTTCCCAGAGGGAATTCAGGAGCCCCAGATGGAAGTCTTCCTTGCCCAGCCTCATAGAGCCCTTCCTGGCTCAGCCTTGGGGCTGAGCCACCCCGCTGCCTATGATGCCCTTCCCCTGGCCTGGGAGCCCTGTGGGGGCAGAGACCAGCCATCCCAACCTCTTGCAGGTGCACCACAAGCTTGGCGGATTGTATAAGGTGTCACGCCTGCCTGTTCACACAGCACAGTGGGACTTTTTCTTGTTGGCTGGGTCGACATCATTTTTTTTTTCTTGGGATGTCCCACCGTGGGGCACCTTGCTTCTAGAATCTTCACATCTGCTTTTCCCTGTTTTTTGGCTGGTTGTTTCCTTCCTCTCCAGCTACCAAGCTTCCAGAAGCTTCACTGGTGCCTTCAAAGGGCCTTCCTCAAACCGGTCCCAAGATATTTTAATCTGTAGCTCCTAACTTATAGGGGCTGGTAAACAAGAATCTCAAGCCTTGTGTGTATGTATGCCTAAAACCAGAGCCATACAGGGATAGTGTGTACTGGCTTTAGTGCAGGGACTCGCTGACTTATCTTTTGGTTGCTCAGAAGCTATCTTCTCTTCTGGTTTTCAGATACTTGAAACCACTCTGCTACTTGGGAGGGACTTGCTTTGACCATGGGCTCAGTGGCCAGGAACAGGGTAGGCATGGTGTACGCTTTGCTTCTCAGAAATAAACTCCTCCAAATAGCAAAAGAAACCAGGATCATCACTAATGTCAGAGCCATTCAGTGCTGGAAAATATAACTCTGTGTTTAAACCTCAAGTCTAGAAAATTCCCTGCTGATTTCATATTGCAAAAGAAAGTTACTATAAATACCACTCAAAAGTCCCACTCTATTATCCTCTTAAAAATAGTTTGGCCATCCGCAACTAAACCTTTTGTGAAAGGGGCACTTCCGGATGCGAAGGTGGCCATGCCTCTGTGGGGAGACTGTTTCCATCGCTAACACTCCTTCACCACCTCTCCACCGGCTCCCATCCCGCCCCACAAGCCAGGGGCCGTGTGTAGAAAGGAGGATCGAGGTGCCTGGGCTTTCGGGTGCCCCTCTGGAGCATCATGGGCTACGGGGACAGTGCACAGCAGGGGTTCTGAATGCTTGCTCCTCAGGAATGGAGATGCACAAAAATGCAGCCTCAGGGCCCTTGTCCTGAGGAAAACAGGGTAAGAGGAAGCTGTAAACGCAGGCAAGAATTCTGGCCCAGGAAGCAGCTAGTGGCTGTCCTAGATGAACCCCAGCGGGTACTGCCCTCAGTGTGAGAGGCCAGTCAGGGCTCTCTGCCCTCTCCAGGCAGGAGCTGAAATGGGAGGCCAGGACCCCTCACGGGTTCCCCCATTCCCCTGGTCTGGACGCAACTCCTTCTCGGCCAGCTGCCCAGGGATGGTGGGATATGAACCCACAGCACGGCCGTGGCTAACGGGAATCGTACAGGGAGCCAACGGCAGCCCTCGGCCGCGTCAAAGCTCACAACGCACTCAGGAGAGCTACGGGGGCCTGAGCAAAGAGCCCCCTAAGGTCAGGGCCTGCCTTGCCTTCTGCTGCTGCTGCTTTTTTTAAATGGCAAAATATACATAACATTTACCATTTTAAGCATTTTAAAGTATGTAATACAATGGATTAAGTACATTCACACTGTTGTGCAACCATCACCACGATCCGCCTCCAGAACTTTTTCATCATCTTCCTATACCCTTGAAACTATCACTCCCCACTCACCGCCTTTCCATAGTGGCTGGTAAGCTCTGTTTTACTTCCTGTCTCCATGAATTTGCCTATTCTGACTACCTCATATAAGAGGAATCATGCCGTATTTGTTCTTTTGTATCTGGCTTATTTCCCTCAGCAGCATGTTTTCAAGCTTCAGCCATGTCATAGCATGTATTAGAATTTCGTTCCTTTTTAAGGATGAGTAATATTCCATGGTACGGGTAGACCACACTTTATCTGTTCATCCATTGATGAACACTTGGGCTGTTTCCACCTTTTGGCTATTGTAAATAATGCTGCTATGAACACCGGTGTACAAATATCTGCTAATATCCCTGCTTTCAATGCCTTTGGGCATATATATAGGAGTGGAATGGCTGGGTCATACAGTAATTCTACATGTAACTTTGGAGGAATTCCCAAACAATTTTCCACATTTGCACAATTTACATTTGTACCAGCAATGCACAAGGGATACTTGCCATTTCCCACTTTTTAAAGTAATAGCCATCCTAATGGGTGTGAAGCAGTTAGTATCTCATTGTACTTTTGATATGCATTCCCCTCATGACTAATGATGTTGAGCATCTTTTCATGTGCTTGTTGGCTGTTTAGCTATCTTGTTTGGAGAAATGGCTATTCACGTCCTTTGCCCAACGTTTAATTGGGTTGCTTTGTAATTGCTGTTGAGTTGTAGAAGTTCTTTATATATTATGGATATTAATTCCTTATCAGATTTTTAATTAGCAATTATTCTCTCCCATTCTGTGGGATGTCCTTTCCCTCTCTTTCTAGTGTCTTTTGATGCACAAAAGTTTTTTAATTTTGGTGAAGTCCGACTTATTTATTTTTCTTTTGTCACCCATGCTTTTGATGTCATACCCAAGAAATCACTGCCATATCTGAATTAGATCTGCATTAAGTCCATCCCAAATCCAGTGAAGATTTTCCTCTATGTTTTCTTCTAAGAGTTGTATAGTCTTAGCCCTTAGCGTCTTTATTTTGAGTTAATTTTTATACATGGTGTAAGGGAAGGGTCTAACTTTATCCTTTTGTACTTTCATTCAGACACGAAACTAGATATCCAGTTTTCCCAGCACCATTTGTTAAAAATACTGTCTTTTCCTCTTTGGATGGTCTTGGTACTCTTCTTAAGAATCAATTGAGTATATATGTGAGAGTCTAGCCTTTCTTTTCAGTTCTGTCCCTTGCCCTCCTCTTTGTGACACCACCTCAGCAATGTGACTCCCATCAAAGGCTGATGGTTTGTCCACACCCTACATCTTCTAACCAGATCAGTACTGTCTCCAGGCAGCAGCCCCCAAAAGCAGGTACAGCATTCAAAATCAGCACAGATCCACATTAACTCTCTCTGTTCTCCCACATCTGCTCTCATCCCTGTTTTTCTCATCTCAACTCCAACGCCAGCCATACAGGGGGAAACCTTACTGTTATTCTGAGCTCCATCCCTCATTCACTCATTCCTTGTAACCACTACCCCAGATCCCCACATGCAGACTGAATATGTCAGAGGTCATGAAGTCTTCCTGATCTTCTCTCTGATTTTTTTCCTTAAATCTATCTCTTCCCTTCCTTCCTCTCCATCCACTGCCTTAATCCAGGCTCTCTCTCATCATTTCTCACCCTTACTCCATCCTGCTGTCCCTGCCCCACCCAGTTTCCACCCAGCCTCTACAGTTCCTCCAGGGTGATCATGCAACATGCAAATCGGACTTTGTCTCTGCCGTTTAAAGTTCCTCAAAGAGTCCCCATTTCTAGGAGTACAGTTTACCACACCCCCCAGGCCAATACACACACACACACACACACACACACACACACACACACACACAATGATTTAGATACACTGAAACTTCTGCTGGTCCCTAAATAATCCATTTTAATCTCCATGCCTTTGCACATTATGTTCTCCTTGTCAGGAAAGTCCTTGCTCCCACTGTCCAGGTGACTGTCTCAAAGCAAATTAGATCGCACTTCCCTTGTGAGAAGTTCTGGATGACTCCTGAAGGCCATCTGAAGCACAGCTGGTCATTCCTTCAATGTGTTGCACATCCTGTGTGGTTTGTGAATCACAACAACACACATCACCAGTGCCACCACCACCACCATGTACCGTGGGCCTCTCGTGCGTTCACACTACGGGGGGCACTTGTAAAACTCTTACCCCAGTAACACCCCACACATCTGTTCTCCTGTCCATTTCTTCCCCGAGACAGCAAGACATGTGAGGACAGGGACTGCTCCCCTCCTCACCTCTGCAGCCCCGGCGCGGTACCTGGTGCCCAGCAAGTAATAATACGTATTTGCTAAATAAAGGAATGACTTCAAGCTCCCACTTTAAAGTTTTGCAGCCCTTGGAAAATTCCAGTTTGGGCAGCTGCTCTTGTCCTCTGTGCAAATAGGCAGTGTATCAATCCAGAGGTTGGCAGCCGATCTGCTGAGCCGAACTCAGCCCTCAGGCTTTTTCCCAGAGCCGTCCCTCCACTCAAGTGGAAGCCACATCTGACTCTCCTGATAGGGGCTTCTGCCAGGGACCTAGGAAAGGCTCCATGCAGCCCCACCATTTCGAATGCTATTTTAAAAGCAAATTCAGAGGCGATGGTGATATTTTTTGCCCTTAAGAACAAGACAAATCCTTTGACAGAATAAGGTTAAAAAAGAAAGAAGGAGAAAAAAAAAAAAAACCCTCGTACTGCATTTCCTTTGAGCTGAATTGAAAAAAAATCTCCAATCTCCCGGTTCCAGCTGGCAGACCGCTGGACTCGCAGCTTCCGAGGAGAAGGGGAGTGGAAAGATCAGCCCTCCGCAGCTGAGAACTTATTTTTGGTTGAACAGCTGGTGGAGGAATTGTTGGCACCAGGCGGCGTCTCCCCTGCACAGCGCGCAGGGGCGCCGACACCATCTGGGCAGAACACCCCTGTTCGGCCCGCGAGCCCCATTCTCATACGGACAGTGACACATAGGACTATCGTGGGGCCCAGGCAACCCTGTTGGTCAAGGACCTTCTGGGGGACCCTTGGAGGAGAAAGGGGTGCTCAACACCCCAAAAAGGAGACTCCAACGGAACTTCACTGACAGCCTCTAAGGGGAAAGGGGAAAAGACCTGCTCTGCCCTGCTCTAAACCTGAGACCAGGACTAGCAGGTAGAATTACACGGATGCAGAATTTAGTCATTTCATTATGACAAAAACTCTCCTCCACAGATAGGTCTGTGGGGGGCGAGGGGTGGATCCAGAGCTGTTCAAATAGATACTGGCTGACCGTTTGCCAGCAATTTTATAACAGGGATCCCTGGATAGAGCGAAAAGCCCTTAGCCTCTTAGAGGCAGGGGGGCCAGTGCAGACTAGTTGGGAGTCGAACGTTATCACTGTGGACAAGCAACAAGAAAGAAGCTGCCAACATTTTAATAGACTCCAGAATGGATTTTTACACTAAACTACAAATTTTTTATTTGCTTTGAATAAAGCTACAGAGTAATTGCCAATCTTTTGTATGTACTGAATCCACGGTATCTTTTACAATGTTGATGTTAATGCGGAAAACCTTGAACCTGGGACACAACACAAGGGAGAAGAGAGGGCCTCTACCCACTTCTGCTCTTCACCAAGCTGTTATAATGGGCTCACTTCTTCACTTCTGCTGTTTTCTTTTTTGGTAACGTAGAACAACAGGAATAAAAAGTCCTAAACACCATGAGAAAACAGAATGTTCCTCAAAGAAAGTTTTTACATTTATATTCAATCCATATATCCAAGACTCCAAAAACATCTTCATGTTCAATGTGGAGTATTTTTAAATGGAAAGCTAAAGCAAAAGAACATGAAGTAAGTAGAAGAAAAATACTTGTCACTGGTAGAGAGCCTTCCAGTCCAAACTCAGAGATCACTTCCTGTGTGCCAGGCTCTACCCTAGCTACCATCACGGGTAAAGACATACAAAAGCTGTGGTCCCTGCCCTTCGGGGGCTCCTGATATGCACACTGAAACCTGGCACAGCAGAGAAGCACGCGCGTTCCACGGCGCTCACAACAGGGCTCCACTCACACTGGGCTCTTTTCCCCTCTTTCCCCACCAGGCCCCCGCTTACCCTCTGCCCAGCCCCACGGACTCCCTGTGGGTCAACAGGCTTGTGTTCTGGATGTTTGTTTTACAAATGAGCTCAATCCAAGCAACATTTGTTCAACACCCGCAAAGCACCAGGGTTAACTTTAAGGCCTTGGAGGAGTAGGATTGAAAGGTGAGTGGGTTCTAAATATGTATCCATTTGTTTGTTTATGCCTCCAGTTCACCCCCCAAGCATCAGAGATGGCTTACAAAAATAAAACAGGACCAGGGAAAATGTACTTTGCAGGGGACCACTGGGCCAGGAGACAAAGATAGGATGTACACATTCAGGTCATTAGGTCTTACACAGCTGCTGAAAGAGAACTGCAGATTTACTCCACAAATGAACAGGACATGGTCTCCAAGCTGTCTGGGGATGGAGAACAAAACCCTCATACCGGTGCTGGAGTATGAGAGTACAGAAACTGGTACACAGCAGGTGCTCTCAGTGGTCACTGTGGGGATGCAGACGGGGGGCATCAGCACCCAAGAGGTTGTGCCTCAGAGAAGGGTCATCAAATTGAATCACTCTGGCTGGGAACTTCAGGGAAGGTCTCATCTGAATCAGGCTGCTTGGAAGGGAAGACTGCCCAAAGTCGCCAAGCCAGTACTTCCTGACGCCACTGAGAGTACGCTACAATATAATACTACAGTGCTTTGTAATACTATAAAGACAGGTGCCACACAATCCCTCAGGCAACAGTGGCCCCCTGCTAAACAGGCCATGCCAGCAGCACAGGGGCCGAAACCGCAGTGTCAGAGCCAGACCCCAGATCCTCACCTTCCCTTGGCCTGGGCGATTTCATTCACTTAACAACCTCAAGGTTGTAAATGGAGGCACTAGTCTTGAAATATCTCTAGTGGCAGTTTGCTTGGGTAAAGAGGCAAGGTCATGCGACAGGCAGAAACATGTCATCCTTCTAGAAAGTCCTAGTCCAGAAAAGATCTTCACCCCATACCTTACACTCTAAGGAATCTGAAATGACCTGTAATCATTCCCAAAAGGTTCAACAGCCAGGGTCCTCTTTCAGGGGATCATGGTGTAAGTTCTCAATGCATAATCTTCAAAAACGAATCCCATTTTCACTGGAATACTCATCTGGTTTTCCTCCAAATTGTATCTTCCTTCAGTGACACAGTCTCTTATCACACTGAAGCTCCAAATATAGGAACATGAGAAGTTATTAAAATGTTACATCTTCTCCCATTGAAAGGCCACATCTTCTTTCACGGCCCTTGCCACTCAACGTGTAAAATACAGACTCATCTGAAGAACAGTAGCATCGGTGAAGTGAATGAATGGTGTCCTCCTGGAGGCCTGGTACTTGTACCAAGGACAGAAACCATCTATCTGTGACAACAATACCTCCCGTCTGTCTCTGTAATTCAACTGGCCAATGTCCCAGTGAGTAAGTGGGAAAAACAACATTTTAAAGGAACAGAAGGTGGACGAGCAGGCCTCACACTGGGGAGACCCTAGCCTGAGAGATGAAAGGTCGAAGCTAAGGGCCCTTGCGGGAAGGGGGAAGGGCGTGAGCCTCACACATGGCTTATTCCAACAGGAACTGTGCAATAGGGAGCGTAGACAAGATATCACCCACTTGAGCTTGACTGTACTCGGAGGGCCATGCGGACACTGACGGGAATCTGTGAAATGTCGTTTCTGACTTCAGCTTCTGCAGAGAAAGGGGCTGTGTGCATAGGAGAACCACTCTATATTACCACTAAAGATATTTGCCTCTGAGACCCATAAAAGATAAGGCATCTGTCTCGACCTCAAGGACTTCGAGCATTTCGAGGATGCAGAGCAAAAGAAACAGAAAAGCACTCTCAGAAGTGGGCAAATGCAATTTTCACTGGATGAGGGAGAGTTTCAAATTGTCCTGTGCTTAAAGGTAATTTCTGCAGCGACGGTCGACCCAGGGTCAGCAGACATGCAGGCAATCTCAACATTTTGCTAAAAATGGGGGGGGGGGGGGTAGCAAAAACCCTTCTCCCTCCAAGTTGAGAGGACTCGTTCGTGCTCTGCCAAGACTTCTGCACTAGCCTCCAAGCAGCCTTACCGGTGGTGTCTGCCTCCCTGTTAGAATGATTTAAAAACAAAAAACAAAAAAAACCCCACATTTCTGGCCATGTCAGCCCTCTGCTCAAAAATACGATGAAATGTTCGCTCCACATTTTGGACTCACCCAAATTTGCAGTTCTTAATCCTCCCACCCCCTCTCTTCCCACATCCTGTGGTTCGGCCCCAGTGGACACACTATTTCTCAGAATCACACTTGCCTCTCTCTGGAATGCATTCCCTCTCCCCTTATGCGCCACAGCCCTTGTAGACACGCATGCGCCCATGAACACGCACACACACACACACACACACACACATCCATGCACACACACAGCAACACACCTCCAGTTAAAAATCCTGCTCATCTTTTAAGACACTCCCAAATAGGAACACCCTCTGCAAAGCCTTCCTCTCTCCCCCGGGGCAAAATTCAATGCTCTCTTGGGTGTGTTCCCAGAGCACCCTGATTTTGTCTTTCTTGTCACACTTATCAAATTATCCTTGGTCACTATATGTATGTTGTTTTCTGCCACTGGACTGTAAGCCAATTTGAGAGCAGAGATTGAGCTGAAATGATTTTTATTGGTCCCACCCCGCTCCCATGCGTCCCAGGGCCTAAGGCAGTGTCAAACATGGTAGATGGTCTGTGGTCTGATTGAACTGAATATATAATTGGAGATCATTAATTTATGATCAATAAGTATGGGCATTATTGAAAGAAATCTGGATCTGACTCAGACAAATAACCTACAATATTAGGTGCAAATTTGACAAGCCAACTCCCATTTCTACCTCTCAGTACCAATTATTTAGAGTTTGTTCACTAAAGAATACCGTTCAAAGATCCCAGTTCACTACTAAGAGCAATGGGAGGTGTGAGAATCACCTGGCTTTGGCATCTATCTTCTAGCAGCTGTGTGACTTTGAGGAAGTTTCACGGCCTTTCTGAGCCCTGGTTTCCCCTTCTATAAACTGGTTATGGGAATTCTGCCAGTCTAACGAGGCTGCTCAGAGAATCAGTCAGATGATATATATCATGGGATTTAAGAACTAAAAATGTGCTATTCAAATGAGAAAACTTACATAATTATTTTGGAAATCCTACCGTGATAAGCAAATTTTTGTAGTTAATACAGCGTTCATCCCCTTTTTTGGACCGTATAGAAGGTATGAGATGGGAATAGTGGGAAGCACTATTTATGGCTTCACACCCCTGTGTTGGTAAAGGGTCTGATCTTTTGGGACAGCGCCTTTGCAAATACAAAGTATTCTCTTTGGGGACCACTACTTTGGCTGCCAAAAACACAGATGCATAGTGTTAACTTTGGTTTCTCCACAATAAAAGCATCGAACCAATCTCTTTTAGTTTTGGAAAGGTCAAGGAGAAAAACTTATCATAACAAGGAAGATACAGAGACTGGTAAAATATTATCAGTCTGGGATATTATTATAAATATATAAGATGCAAATGTCATCTAGCTAATAGTTCTTATTAAGTTGCTGGAAACCCAACGCTAACACTGGATGTGTTGTCTTAGGGCCTCTTCTATCTGCCGTTTACGTCACCATGGGTCGCAGAAAGCCTACATGACACAAGGCGTAGGGGCTGGCCGTGTGGCTGTGCATACATTATGGTGCCTGCGGACCCCATAGCCACCCCCACGGTGTCTTCATGCCAGCCCCACACATGACAAGCACAGTGACCACAGAGAAAGGCATGTGTGATGTTCGAGGGCCAGTCACTGAACTGTCTCGGCCCAACATCCCACCTGTTATCATATCGATTTTCATGGCACATGCGTGCGACCCATGTGCTAACTCCACAATGAGAGAGTCATGTTGCCTGTGCAGGTCACACACACAGAGGACGGCTACATGCCAGCCAGTCCTGAATATTTATAATTCCCGTGCTATCATCAAAGACACAGAACGTTTCCATATACATTCAGCCATATGTAACTATGTCTTTTGTGTCTGTACTACTGCCAAGTAGCTGCGTCTCTCTAATACCTGGGTGCCGGTCACGAGGCTGTCACACAGCACCCAGGAGTGCATCATGCCACACGGTGATCGTGTGTCAGCCATGGAATTATTGGCCCAATTTCCTTCAAGATGGCATCCTTTTGCCTAGAGCACAAGACCCATTTCTGTTAAAAGCCAAGAAACGTCTCTCAGCTATAGGGCATCACCTGCTACAATGACTTCAGATTGAAGTCTGAAAACTCCATTATGGCAAGTTCAATGGAGAAATAATGCAGGAAAATGTGTCCGACCAATGGCAAGGAAACCAACCTCAAGCTGTAATGGTGTCTGCTCTAGAGGCAGAAGGGACCCTGACTCCTCTTCACACGGTGGATGGAAACCCTGCGGGGAGGGAAGGGGAGCTCTGCTTTCTGTCCTCGCCGCACATTTTCCCAGGACTCGGGGGTAGCTACAGGCAGGGCTCAGGGCTTAAGATTATAGAACATTTCTCTACTATGGGAATGTTCCTTTGGGGTCAGCTAATTTGGCCCTCCTAACAGCCTAGATGAAAACCGAGGGCCGAGGGGTAAAGCGATGGCCACGGGCCACACCACTGATGAAAGGCTAAAGGGTATTCGCAGCAACATGCTTTGCCACCAGATTGATTTTTCACTACAGTGTACACTTAGCTACTGAGCACATTTACTGGGAACCAAAAAAAGCATCAGGGCCAGATCCAGAGAGAGCGAGGAAGTGGGAGATGAGGGTGGAAAGTAGAGCTCAGGACCAAGAGAAGGTAGGAGGTGGACCCCGGCAGGGAGGGACACTGAGCTGGCCCAGGGCCTGGCTCAGTGCCCACCTTTGACACAGCCTATCCTCAAGGTCTAGAGGGAGCCACCTTCCCTCCCTGGCTGACCACTTCCTGGGCTGTAAAAGGAGGGAGATGGCCTGTACTACCCCTTCTCACATTCATAATTCAGACAGGTGTGGGAGGCATAAGCCCCATTCGATGTGTCGGGATGCCCTGGCATAAGGTTGCTGAAATTTAAGAGGACAACAGACAGATGTCTGTCCATTGAGCTTTGGCCAGCCTAGATGGTGCCCCTTTATTCCCCCCTCCCTGGTTGCAAAGGTCTCAGATCAGCTGTCGTCACCACACAGAAAGATGGGTCCTCACAGTCTCCCTCCCTACGCAGAGGCGAACCTTCTGCTACAAAGCCGACAGGGGAGGATGGGATTCGCTGAACCTCCTTATCTCGTTTCCTGAGCACTCTATGTTCATGCAGTGAGTCCTTTTAATTCTGAAAGTCTGAAAATTAAACCTAAAACACCAACTTTTAGAAATGTAGAGAGATGTTCCAAACATTTCTATAGATCAGGAAATGTTCACTGCATGAATAGCACCGTAGTGAAACTAGGCCAGCGACCTGAGTCCTCATTAAGTGGAACAAAGTATTTTAAAGACATCACCATCTTCCCATTTGCTATTCGCTCACTTCCTTTCATGTGGGACAATGAAGCCATGAACAAATGAGGCCATGGAGCCATCTTCTTGGACTCCAGCGCAGGGCAGGCTGGGACAGCGGGTGGCAGACGTGTTAGGTGTGGTCATGGTAGAAGGAGAATGGGCCTCTAAGTGTGGCTAGCCAGAGGTCAGATGCATGACCGTGGGAACTCACCCACCTCTTCCGACCTCAGTGTCCTCACCTGTGTACATGATCTCTAGCAAACCCTCCTGCACTCATTGGATTTACAATTAGTGACATGCCCACAGACTTATTAATGAGTGATGAGAAACATTTTAATACTGTTCTAATTGCAGATATGAGTTTGGTTTCATCACCCAGAATGCCACAGAGATCTGTAATTGTCTGCTGGGTCCCAGGCAGTGCCTGAGATGCTCCATATACCACAGTGCCTTCCCTCAGACGGGGCCAATCTACAGGATTATGCCCATTTTCAGATGAAGAAACTAGAACTTAAGTTGCCAAAGCGAAAGGCGAGTCACGTGTCAGAGCAGGACTGGAATCTAGGTTTCCAGCCACAACAATGAGAAATAAACCTCTTTTTCTAACTGGGTTAAGTTGGCTGATTTAAAGGTTTCAGGGGGAAATAAAAGCCAACGTAAAATTAGGTTAAAATTTTTTTAGAAGCATTATTCCTGTGGAGTCACAATATAAGTAAATTCAAGAAATACTTCCCTCTGCTTTTGCTTTTTGAAGTCCCAGAACATGAGCTACATTTGAGAATGAGTTGGATTCACCTTCAAAGACTCAGAGCACAATATCCCATTACTGTTTTTAAAATGTAATTTTATATCCTTCATTTCTTCATCTTTAAAATGGAGTCAATGTATGTCCACACCTCTTGAAACTTCAAGTAAGGTGATACGTACAAAAATGACAACCATAATTCACCAAATGGAAGGTATCATTTTATTGTTGTAATATGACTTTGCCTTGATAAATATCTAAAAAGTTTCCCAAATCATCATGTGACAATGATCAGATGTATAATGATGTGATCTAACTAGAAGTTTTCATTTTGCTTCCTATCTCGTCCTCCGTGCTCACAGGGATGCCCCTGGCTTCACGAATGGGTGGGGAAAGTGAGCAGGAGCTGAGCCGTGAGACCCTAAGGGTAAAGCACCCTAATGGATGAGCCTGAACAGAGCTGACAGCTAACCAGACCAGTCTGGCTGGTCGACAATCCTTGATGAACCCATTAACCAGATAATTGCCATGCCCCCGATTTTGCACCAGGAAACAGAAGGCTGCCAACACGTGACCACACAAGGACCCCCTCCATGCCACTTGGGATGTGCTCACTCCACAGAGATGCCTGTGTGTCCTCACAGCAAGACCCCATGTGCAACATGACCCTAAACACACAGGCACAAATAGTCTCCAAGTCAGACAGACCGAGGAATTCTGAAAGTGGTCTGGCCAGGAACCACAGGATTACAGAGGAGAGAGAGTCCATCTAACCAGAGGACACAGCAGAGGTGGTAAGGACGGTGTGAGCAAGCCTTGGGAGCAGGCAAGGGACAGTCAGAACACCTGAACCTGCCTGGCTTGAGCGGAGATGCACACACAGGGGTACACTGTGAATGACCTTGAATTTCAGGCAAAAGTGTCCGATTGGCGGCAATGGGAATCAGTTAAGCCTTCTGAAAAAAGACTTCGGAGGGGAGGGGGAAGTCTTCTGAAAAAAGAAGCGCCAGGATGCAGAGGAAGGTTAATCCAGAAGCTGAGCCAGATGACTGGGGAGGAGACTGGCAGGCAGAAGAGCAAGTACAGGGTGTACTCCAACCCAACCCAGGTGGTAGCAGGAAGAGAAAAGGCACATTAAGAAGCAAATCGGTCAGGGGCTCTTATACCCCGCCCCCACCCCCCATTTTTTTAAAAAGAGGATAACGTGACAACTGAAGTAGTAACAAGAAAGTTGTAACTAGATAGGGCAACAGAAACGTTGATACATTAATTCTGGGGGTTTTTAGAGCCTAATAGCTACATGAACAAAATCTTGCAAAGGAAACCGAATACACTTTGTAATCCCTCACACTATAATTATACTGCCTTCTCTCACGGGGCCTCAAAAATAACCTAAAATATGTCTGGTACAAGTACATCGCTCCTCGATTCAGAAGACTACTGCAGTGCTTCTCAAGCCTGGCTGCGCTTTGAGAATCACCTGGGAAACTTTAAAAACTACAAATGCCAGGGTCCTTTCTCAGAGAAACAGGAATTGGCTTGTGTGGGGTGGGGCCCGGGCCATTCTGCCAGACTGCCAGCCATCTGAACCAGCGCTCTAGTTCAGATTCTCCCCTAGAGACAAGTGCCCCCGAGGGGACATAACATCTGGGGACATTTTTGGTTGACATAACTGGGGCAGGGTGGTGGTAGTGGTGGTGAGCTGCTGGCATCTAGTGGGGTAGGTCAGGGAAGCTGCTCGACATCCTACGAGGCACAGGACAGCCCCGACCGCCCCCAGACAAAGAATTACCTGGCCCCAAATGCCAGCTGTTGAGAAACCCTGCTCTTCTTAAATATGATGTTGAGGGTTGTGTTGTATATGCCATTTGGAGCTGGATGGAGTGGAAAGAAGCCAAGATTTGAACACTGGACAGGTTTCTTTTCACCTCTCGAAGGCTCTGTTTCATCATCACAAAAGTGGGAGATTCACTCTCTCCTAGCTCACGGCATGTTTTGAACCCAACGTGATAACTACTGATGCATTTGTACTGCTTTACCTTCCTTCGTACCCTTATAGAGCTTTCAAATAGCCAGTTTCAGAAGTCTACAATGTTACACGGGGTGGGGGGGAATCTAATGAGAACTCACATGTAGCAGTGCATGGAGCATCCTCTGGCCTGGCTACTTGGTGTGGTCAGCTGTGCAGAATAGCAGCCGCTAGAAACGCAGCAGCTCAGGCTTTCCCCCCCACCCCCGCCAGACCTGCTGAACTAGAACCTGCATTTTAACAAGTCCCCAGGTGATTCACGTGTACGTTAACATTTTGAGAGGCATTGCCCCACCAGCGGCAGGTCAGCCTACGGCACCATTTTTCTGCCGACTCTGAGGGTTTTTTTTTTTTTTTTTTTTTAAAATAATAAACTCTAAAGAGTCTCCTCAAACAGCACCGTATTCTCCTCTGGAGAAGGGCTCCAACACCGTTGAGAGATCTAAAGCCAAATGCACACACTCCATATTTTTGGAAATAAAACCGTGTGTGTGTGTCACATTAGACCAGTAGTTTTCAAAGTGTGATCCCAGGATCATCAGCATCACCTGGGAACTTGTTAGACATGCAAATTTTGGGGTGTGGGCCCAGTCCAACTCAAGGGGGGTCCCCACTACCTAGTGTGATTTGATACGCCCTCCTGGTGCTTGCAACTCACACTGAAGTTTGCAAACTACCAGGGCAGCCTATAGCCCTTACGAATATGGGTACGAGTGTTCACAGATGTGAACGTTCACAGCCTTTGATCCAGCGTGGTTGCCACTTCTGAGAATCTATCCTAAGGAAAGAGCTGTTCCTCTACTATCGGGCAGTTCTGTCAGTAAAGTTCTAATGAACATGACGAACATCATCCTACAACAATCTCCTCTTTCCTGCTTCAAGCATCTCTATTTCACCCCCACTGCCTCTTTAGCTGCCTTCCACATCTTCCTAGAGTCAAATCAGAGAACAGTAATTGGTGCAAAAATAACACGAGGCAACGGAAAGGTCTGGAATCAGACAGGCCTGGATTGTGTCTTGCTCTTAGCTACAAACTTGGGGGAGTTACGTCACCTCTGATCTCCACCTTCTCCATTTGCAAACTGGAGATGACAATAGTTTACCTCATAGAACCATAGGAGCATTGAAGGAAATGCAGTATATACTCGTTTCTCATTATTTTTAATGAGTAGGAAACAGTACTGACACATATACTTGAATGGCAGCTATATTCTGAAATTTTAAGAGGAATTGGCAGGAGACTGTCCCTCCATCCCCACCCTCCCTGAAATTACCCACGGATGGAGCCACTAAGGAACAAGTTATGATGAAGGGAGGGACACTGTTTCCAGAAAGCCACCCCTTCCTCTCCTGGTCTCCATGAGAGATTATTGTCCTCCTCTGTCACTATTTACTCTTATCACCTTTGCAAACTCCTCTTCTTTTGCTCTCTCCACAACTGCTGATGTTCTGTCCTTCACCTGATTTTACAGAACACCTCCTATGGGGTGAGGGATAATGTGCACAAGTCACTCCCTTGGCTACAGAAGCCATTTAACCCATCTTTAAATGCTAATGACTCCCACCTTTGAATCTCCTTCACTGCACCCCCAGCTTCAGACCTTTATCACACTGACTTCCAGAAATCTCCACCTGGATTTTCCAATGAGGACCTCACATGCCACACAGCCCACAATGAACACAGTCCCTCTCTCTGAGAGCCAGCACTCCCAAACTCCTGACAAGAGAACAATCTTTTAAAATCGCACACCTGATCTCATGCCCCTGCCCCACCCCGCTCCAGTCATAAATCAAATCCATCCTGTCACATCTCCCACTTCCCTGCTGCCCCACACCTGGAACCCCTTCCACCTGCAATGTGCCCCCCCTCCACTGTTCTGACAGTTCTCTCCTTGAGCAAACGCCATTTAGGCTCCTCTGAACCTCTCTCAGCTTGGCCTGACTTTTGGACTTGTGTTCATCTCTGTCCAATTTTAGCAAGAATCATGCTAAGTCAGTTTAACTGGAACCCCCCCCTCACAGCCCCGGATATCTGGTCACCCTGATAACTGATGGGATTCCTCATCACCCACTACTCTGCAGGGGATGTCTGATCGCCCTGGCCTGCCTTCAGCAAGCATCCTGTTGGATGCATTTACCGCTGGTGTTCCTCTTAGTCATTTTCCAACTACTGACCCCCACCCAGCTCCTCGGGTATAAATCCCCACTTTCCCCTGTTGTATTCAGAGTTGAGCCCTATCTCTCTCCCCTACTGCATAGCAGCCACCCTTTAATAAACTCTTCCTTACCGTCTTTAACAAGTGTCATGAATAATTTCATGTTTCAACATTTGCCCAAATAGGACTCAAGTGTGAGTCCTACCTAAACCAGCAGTAATCAATCCTGGTTGCAAGCTGGAAATATCTGGAAGGTTCTTAAAAAAAAAAAAAAAGGCTGCTTATGTCTGGATTCCACCTCAGACCAGTTAGTTCAACATCAGAATAGGCGTGGGGGAGTGAGCAGGAGGAGTGTTTTAAGGTCCAGAGGTGACCTCCGTGAGCAGCTCCCAGAGTTGAGAACCTCTGGCATGCACATCCTTCCCCCTCACCACCCGAGGAAAGAAAGCAACTCTGCAGAGACTGTCTTGAGAGACCACACTGACCATCATTAGGGTGTTTATTACACTGTACTGTCATTTTTTGGAAAGCAGGAATTCTGGGTTTTCATTCTTTGGATTCCCAAAGTGGGTGGCAGGAGGCCTGGCAATGTTTTGAAACTGATTTGAAGGAGTCAGGGCAAGCAGGTTGGGGTAGAGGGAGATTCTCCGACTTCAGGCTGCTACCACTTCTCCCATGCATAAGGGCACAGGAGCTGTCACATAGTTCTCCAGGGTGACACAGCCCTATATGCCAAGCATTTCCAATTTAAGGTACAAACTCTGGGCTCACAGCTGTCCTAAACTGGCAGGTAAATGTCACAGCATTTTAACAGAAGGTTCAGGAAGCAAGGGTGGTCTGGAATCCTTGATTTGGGGGTGGATCTCAGCTCTGTAGGCATTGGTCCTATGAATACAGACACATTCCCCGCCCTCCAAGCCCCCCATGGTGTGGGAGAGGAGAGGGGGTGAGCAAAGAAGGTCCCTAAAGGTCTTTCCATCTCTAACATCCTACAATGTTCTGACAAACACAATAGAAATGCCTGTCCTCAGTCATGCCCAAATAAAGCAGAAGTTATCAAACTGAGGGTGACAGTGATCAGGAAAGAAATTCACAAAGGCAACCAGGCTCAGAAGTAGCCTGCAATTTCACAATCCATCATTGGGCTTTGTCTGAAAAGATTATTGAAAGAAGAGATATGACTTGGAGTGACCAGAAGAATAATTCCAATCATGCCTCCTGGAATAATGTGCTTTATATTCCTTTGATTTCAAGGTGTCTGATATAGTTTCCAAAACATTCTTGCAAATGTCAAACTCACTGTCAACCCTAAACCACCTGGAAAAAATAACTGACAGGCAGCTAAATTAAGGAGCTATAATTTCGCTCAAGTGTTTTAGGGACCTTTTAAGCCATGCAAACCAAACTGATATTGCTCCAGTGAAGCCCAGAAGCTGCTTGAGTTAGAATAGACCACAACACACACACACACACACACACACACACACACACACACACACACACACACGGTGGTAACTATCTAAAGAGATGAATGTGTTAATCAGCTTGAATATGGTAACCGTTTCACAGTATACATGTGTATCAAATTGTACACCTTAAATGCATACAATTCCTAATTGTCGGATATACCTCAATTTTTAAAAATTGACCCTGTGGGGAGCCTGGGTGGCTCAGGTTGTTGAGTGTGGGCCTCTCGATTTAGGCTTAGGGGGTGATCTCAGGGTCTTGAGATCCAGCCCTGGGTCTGGCCACTCAGCATGGAGTCTGCTTGTCCCTCTCCATTCCCCCTCTACCTCTCCCCATGCGTGCGCGCGTGTGCGCGCACACACACACACACACACACACACACACACACACACTATTTCTCTCTCTCTCTCCCAAATAAATAAAGAAAATCTATTTAAAAAAATTGACCCTGTGTGAAACGAAACGAACCCTTTCTCACCATAAGACCCCTCCACCCCACTGGCCACTCTGAGCTTCCCTTGACCCACAGCACGTAAGTAACCCTTCTGAAGCCCGAACCCCAGCCTCAGTCCCTGCAGCCTTCTTGCTGCCCACATGGCAGAGCTGGCCAGCACCCCTCCCCGGGCAGTCCTGACGCAGCCATCACCTGGCTCTACGACCTCAGCAAATCACCAGGCCTCAGATAGTCTGCCTCCAAGGTCAGGCGGTGAATCAGGTTTTTCTCTCTCTCGTGGATGCTACCACAGTTCTAGGAAAGCTCCGCAACTCTAACCCTTTTCCAAAAGGGAAGGTCTGGGAATTCTCTTCTCACATCCAGCAGCTCAGGAGAAGATGGCAGTTCCAAAGAAGGAAAACATATTTAGGAAGCTGAACATCTACAAGGGAGTTGGCTGGGAAGGGAGGAGAGTGGGATTTAAGGTGGGCAGGAACAGGGATGTCATCAGGGGGCCGACTCTGTGACTTCAGTCTGCACGAACAGCTAGTTGGTGGCAGAGCTGGACCTCTTCCAAGCATGGCCTTGTCCTTCTATGACTGGGAGGGTGTGTCCACTTATAGAGAAGAAGTGCCATTCTGGCCTTTGAATGACCCCCTCAAGACCTCTGCCAACTGCCAAATATGAAAAAAGAGCTGAGATGTTTGCCATGTGAAGCTAGTGGACCCCAAAGGCCCATTGGCCAGATTTTCATGAGAAGCTTTGGCAAAGCCCTCTCCTGGCACCACCTTTACAACTCTAGACCAGGTCTCCAAATGCGAGGCAGGTGTAGAATGACAGCCTCTGGTCATTTTGCAAATAGGGCACTCAAGGTGTGCCTCCCTCCCAGGTCAAGCCGAGCCTCTATGCCAGCTGCTACCGATGGGTCTTGGCACTAAATGCAGTTCAAGGGAGACTCTGGTGACAGGCTCTCCTCCAAACAAGTGTGGGGCGGGGGATAAAGATGCAGGAAGGCACGGCTCTGGACTCTTCTCCTAAAGACCCAAGAGAACCACAATGGTCGGGGGAGGGGATGCGTATGGGCAGAGCTGTCTCCTGAGTGGCTGGCGGTGCTTGATGACTTGCAGAAGCAGCCAAAGGAGGGGAAAGAGGTAGCTCCATCTGCTGAACTGGGAATAAAAACCCACAACCAGGTAATACACAGCAGTCCTTGCCCCCGTCCGACGGTCGCTGCAGGCCATTGCATCTCGCCGGGCCTCATTTTCCTCACCTATAGAGTGGGCAGGGGGACCCCACACTTCCCAGGACGAAGTTGCCCAGCATTACTCTTCTCCTATTACATTTGAGTTCTTCGGTTACCTAGTGGTGATCCTGCAAGTTTGCCCTTGGCATGCCTCTAGTCCCCTGGGATCACAACAGCGCCCACAGCCTGAGGTAGCACAGGGAGAACACCAACCCGGGGTGATTTTTCCAGACCCTGGGCATGGCCCTATCTTCCAGGGTCTCTGACATAGTTCCTCGATCTCGAAGGAAAAGCCTGGGTCTCTCTGAGCTTTCTGAGGCTCTGCCTCTGCTTCAACACTGCAGCTGGAACAGAATCGAGTAGCCCTATCATTACAGGGAGGGTGGGGGCAAGAGTTCCACTCGGCGGTTCAATTAGCAACTGCAGAAAGAACCCACTGCCTCTAGCCACAGGGGTGGGAGCAGGCGTGCTCCCGCCTACCAGCTGGGCCTCTGGGACATCGCACGGGCCTGACCCCAATGGGAAGGGTGGTCGACACTCCCTGGGGAGGGACCAGTGTGGCAGACCCAGCTCCAGGATCAAAGCCTCATAGTCCCCTTCCTCCCAGCTTTTCTGAAATGTTCTGGGGATTCTGCTCCTCGGCCGCTTCCTTTCTGAAGCCCTGGGAACAAACCCGACACAAAACACCTGCTGACTATTTAGTTAGGGCAAAACAAGCTAGAGGAGGTGCGGAATGGGCTGATTTATGTTAGGAAGAGGGTGGATCCAAGAGAAAAAGAAGGAGGGAGAAAATTAATGACACCAAGGTAAAGCTAGAAGATGAGCACCAGCGAGAGGGAGGTGGGAGGGAAGGAGGACAGAGGCAGGAGGGCTGAGTGAGGGGGAGGCTTGGGAGAGACCCACCGGGGAAGATGCTGCCCCAGCATCCCTTCCGGAGCCAGGCAGCACGCAGACAGAGGACATCCATCCGTCCATCCATGTAAAAAAAAATTACCAAGTGCCTATTGTGTGCCAAGCATCTTGCTGGTTTCTGCAGACAGGGATGAAAAAACACAGTCCTAAGTCTAGAAAAGGAATGAAATTTTCCTATCCTGGGTTGTCCCTAGAAGGGTCCAGAATCCAGGGCATTTCAACCAGCATGGGCTAACCAGGATAACTGCACCGGCAAGGGCCACACCATCAACAGACTACATAGGTCCCTTGGAATCCTTAAAGAAAGAAATTCAAAATTTCAGGCCCATGCTGTCGGAGGGAAGTGAGGTTCAGCACCCACCCATCCTCCCATGCACACTGCAGGGAATATTTTCTCCAGTTGGCTGTGCAAAAGGCCAAGCCTCGTCCTCACCCTGTAGAGGTTGTCCTGGAAACGCCTGCAGCCAGAGGTGACCCTTCTAGCCGGGCCTTAAATCACGAGGAGCCATCCACAGATGACGGGGAAGGAGATATTCTAAGCAGGGAAACATGCGGAAAGGCAGCAAGGCCCAACCAAACCAGCAGGCAAGAGTAAGCGTGGCCCAGGGGCAGCCTTACCATGCTGGGAGATGCAAGGCAGATGAAGCTGAAGAGAGAGACCAAAATCAAGATTGAAACCAGCACTCTCCATCATGTAGCCTTCTTTCTTTTCTTTTCTTTTTTTTTTAAGATTTTATTTATTTATTTGAGAGAGAGAGAGAGCATGAGCAGGGGGAGGGGCAGAGAGAGAAGCAGACTCCCTGCTGAGTGCAGAGCCCCACAAGGGGCTCCATCTCAAGACCCTGGGATCATGACCCCAGCTGGAGACAGCCACTTAACCCACTGAGCCACCAGGCACCCCTCCATCATGTATCTTTCACTGGAACTTTTCTCCCCCCACGGCACAGGAATGCTTTTATGTTGGGTATACTCTCCAGTTCATTATAGGCCCGCCCTCTCCTAGGGCCTGGCCCAGTGGATCTTTATGTTACCAGCCTGCCCCTTCTAGGCATCCGAGTTCAGTTCGTGATCCATGAGCCGAATAAGAAAGAACCTCGTTTGCTACGTCCTGAAGGGCACCGACGGGACATAAATTAAACGGGCACACACAGAAGAGCCAGCGCCATAAAAGATGCCCTAGGGATTAGTCTTAGACCTGGTAATCCCACGTCCACGGATTTATCCTCACAAAATCGCTTTTAAAAGATACAGTGCTATTTATATGGCCCAAGAAGGATCAGCGGTCTTGTCAAAACAAAGGGGCTACCACTAGGGGCCGTGCTAGTCAAGCTGTGTCTTTCAGACTCAAAAAGGACTGTGCCAGGCTGGGGGCAGGGAAGGAGACAAGAGGGTGCACAGGTGTGGGGGAGGGAGAAGGTGGAGGCAGCCCGAGAAAGAAGGAGGGGCCTTCCTGCTGGGGACCAGGATGGTCAGGAAATGACCGACAGCAGGCCTGGCACAGGGCAAGGCCACAGGCTTCTCGCCCATCAGGGCAGGGGAAGCGCCCATCCCCACCCCCACACTGTGCCCCCCCCTCCCCGCCCCGTGCTGATGCCACCTGCAAGCGAAATGAGAAGCTACTCCGGTTAATAAAACTTAGGAGAAACAGGGATCTTTTGGTCGTGATACATCACTGCAGAGTCAGTATGTGTTCTGGGTTTCCCATTGTTGCTTTTCCCATTAAGTAGTTGTTCTTAGATAACCTGATGTTGAGGACTTACAGGAAGGTCAGATGTTGGGCTAACAGGGGGTCATGTGCAATGCCTCAGAAGCCGTCTTCCCCCGGGACAGGTAGGCGACTTCTCCAATAGCGGAGGGCAGCAAGTCACCAAACGTCTAGGGAGAGCTGGTCAAAGCATGTAAAGCCAGTCACACGAGGGAAGTGTTTTGCACTCGCTGAAAATGACGAGCATGAAGGTTACGAGGCAACGTGGGGAAAAAAGCACTAATAGTGTTAAGTGAAAAAAGTCTAGGACAAGTCTCTAACCTCATTCGTGTAAAAAATATGTATGCAAATGGACAAAGACAGTGAGCTTTGGGTAATTTTTCAAAGTATCTTTATTGCTATAGTGCTATGTTAATATTACAATCCAGTATTAAGTAAGACACACACACGCACACACACACACACACACACAGTGGTTCTCAAACTATAGGCGGAGCTGGTACAGTCTGCCTGGGGCCACTTACAGGGCTTGTTAAACAGATCGCCCGGCCTATCCCCAGGGTTTCTGAGTCGGTAGGTCCGGTGTGGGGCCTGAGAATTTGCATTTTTAATAAGTTCCCAGCCGATGCTGGTACCACTGGGCCCATACTCTGAGAATCACTGGGCTAGTGTGCGGTCTCTATGCAAGTATGAACCTTGAGGGGCGCCTGGGTGGCTCAGTCAGTGAAGCATCTGCCTTCAGCTCAGGTCATGATCCCAGGGTCCTGGAATCGAGCCCCGTGTCGGGCTCCCTGCTCAGCAGGGAGTCTGTTTCTCCCTCTCCCTCTGCCCTTCCCCTGCTTGTGCTCTCTCTCTCTGTCGAATGAATAAATAAAATCTTAAAAAAAAAAAGTATGAACCTTGAGCTGCTGGAGGAGGATGTCAGGAGCTAATATGGCCAGGTTACTGGGGTCGCTGCCCTGATCAGAAAGTTCCTCATGGCTCACAGAGACTGACAGACTGTTACAGATGGGTGAGGTGCCAGCCCCCCTAGTTTCTGGGGGGGGTGGTTAGCCATGGTGTGTCTGACTGCAGGGCTCCTGCAGTGGACATACCTTGAAGGCAGCTGCCCATTAGAGGAATCTCTCGCTGGGCAACCACTCTTCCGTATCTGCTCCTCTCTGCAGTCCCCTCCGATCCAGAACACGAGGCTTCATCCCATAAAGACCCACAAGTGATCTACTCCCACCGCCAGCTTTCATATGTGAAGAAACCAAGGCCCAGGGTGGCAAACTATGCAGCTGCCATGCAGTTGGCTGGTGGCAGAGCTGAGCCTAGAACCCACGGCTCCTGGCTACCGAGCCACAGCTCTTTCTCTGCTATTATGCTCTGCGCTCTCAAGAGTCAGCAGTGCTCCTCTGCCAATGTTCAGTCACTGATAGAGATATCTGCTGGCCTGGCCACCCACAGCCTTTCACCCTGAGCAGGTGTTGCTGATTAGAAGCTTCTGTGCCGGGGCCAGCACTCCCAGTGTGGGGGTCACATGCATGCTGCCACTGCTCAAGTTCAAACTGAGACCCTCCTGGACCACAAGTGCCGCAGCTGCCAGGAAACTTCTTCCTGGGGTCTGTGCTAAGCGGTTCCCAGCTGGCTGGCCCTTGGGACACTCAGCACCCCCTCCACACCCAGCACTTCGGTATTCATGACCCTCCTTTGAAAAAGCGTTTTGGCAGCGGGAGCCTGCCCTGTGAACTTGCCATAATTAAAGCCACCCAGAGAGACTCAGCAGAGGTTCAAATCTGATTTCAGGCCTGAAATCAGTCAGCCCAGGGTTCTGAGAGGCACACATTGCCTGCTGTCCCCCAACTCCAGTTTGCAGGCTTCCCGTGGTCTCCATGAGACATTTTGGTACCATACCTTGGTGGGCAGATGCAAAACCAAAAGGTCGGATGTGCAGAGTGCATTTCTGGGTACAAGTATCTGCACTCCTTGCCTCATCCACCCCCATCCCCCTTTCTCACCCATCCAAAGGATACAGAGAAGCCATTCCTTCTAATAGAGTCTGTTACTGCTATTGTAATAAACTTTTGCTAAAGTGAACAAAGAATCAATATCTGCTAATGGAAAAAGATTGCTACTAGTAATATCAAAGGATCTGGTTCTTAATAGGTCAAACTGTGCTTCAAATCAGAGGCCCCACATAGATGCTGGCAGAAATCTCCTTAAAGGGGATTCAGGCCACCTTCAGGTTTGGGATTTTGCCAGCCAAGAATGTCAAATGTAATTAATGTAAAATCATGCAGGCAAACTGGCCTGGTTTTTACCCTCTGGCTGGGTCCACCTGTATAGCAGGTGAATTATTCCCAAAAAAACAACCTTGTGATCATTACTTTTAGTCAGATGGATTGCAACAGACCTTCTACACAGCTACGTAACATGAACTGTCATTAGAAATTAAAGCATAACTTTGTGGCCCCATTCTACAGATGAGGAAGACAAGTCAGATCCAGAAAGTTTGAAGGGCTTACCCAAGGTCTCACAGTGAATGAATTTGGGCTGAGACTCAGTCCTCTTGAGCTCCACACCCCTCCGCTTCTTTTTCAAAGTTTCAGGAAAGTCTTTTTTTTTTTAAACCTAAGTGCAATGATACAGTGAAAAAAAGCACCTACATGTTGCTTGTGGCTATCCCCAGGAATATCTATTTCCACTAGAATAAGATCTCTTTGAGGAAAAGGACTTCTGATTACTTGCTTTTATATATTCAGCACTGAGCATATGCCAGTCCATTGTATATATGCACTGAATGTTGGTAGTTACAAGAGTTGACAACTCGAACTAATCTTAATTAAAGCTGATATAAAGCTAAAACTTTAAAAAATTCCGGTCAAGTGAAAAAGAGGATTTCCTTGGGGTTTGAAGTATTCATAACAGCTAATATGTATCGAGTACTTACTATGTAATCAGGCACTGCTCTGTAATTTACATGGAGGAACTAATTTATTGTTTACCAAGCAGGGCCAGTGCTATTACTATGCTCATTTTACAGACTGGGAAACTCAGGCAGAGTAGAAAAGGACTGTGTGATACCCAAGAGCGTGTAGTAAGCACCCAGCAGAGATTCGAGCCCAGACCGTAAGACAGCAGAACCCACGTTGTTAACATTGTGCTGTGTTGCCTCTAGTTATGTGCCTGACCAGAAGGGCAGATGCAATCCTGAAGATACCATGCAATTCAGCAAGCCAAGTGTTGTTTGCTGTTTGTTCCTGGTCAGACTGTAGGAGCAAGGGCTATGAGGATCCCCTAAAACCATGCCAGAAACATCATTGCCCTAAGGAATACATCATCTTATGCGTACAAGTTGCCCTAATGTTTGCCAAACGATTCAGTCCAAGGAATAGATGATCTATCCACTAAGCACCAGTGAGGTGCTGAGACTGTCAGAAGTGTTAAGCCTGCAACCCAGAAAGGGATGTCACTAACAGATCAAGTCACGTTCCAGGAAGACACGATCTTTCCAGGGCCCTTCAGAAATAAGGCCTTAATCTGACAGGGAAGGGGACACCATTATTAAAGTAGGAACCCATGGCAGTAAAGGCTCCCATCTGCAAATCCGCACAGAAACCTCTGATAGAATGCTGATTTTGTGGACCTAATACTCAACTCCACTCCTGAGCAAAGAAGTGAGGGAAAATTCCCTCCTGTAGTGGCCAAGATGGGATAGCCATAATTACAAGAACAGGAACGACTACGACCAAACATTTGTACAAGTCCTGAGGGCTGGGCTTTGCCCCCACCCCCTGCTAGATGTTGGTCCTTGTGGGGTGGCAGGCACCTGCAGGGCTGACCTGTGTGTGTTCCCCTCCTGCATGCAAAAAGACAGGAGTGAGCTTGATGCCTTATTTATCGACGGGCTGCCATTCTGAAAAATCCAAAGCTGAGGGATCTGCTGCTGGTTAATGGGCATCCCCCATTAACCCTGACTCCCTGCTGGTGTTCACCCGTTAAGGGTGTGTAGCCCGCCCTCGGCCCCTGCTTCCCCAAACACATCCTGTTCCTACTGAGGCACCCACAGCATTTCAGGCTCCACAAAACGTCATTCCACTGGAGCATTCAGAGAAACACATAAGCATATGAATTCAGTTCTGCAAACACATTTGTAGTAGTGCCCCAAATATGGCGCCCTTCACCCACCTCAATGGCCAAAGATCCATCTCACGAGAGCATATGTGGCACCCGTGCCAGTCACTCCTGATCGGGTGAAGTCTGACAATAAGTCAGATTGCGCAGAGCTGGTGCTAGCCTTATTTCTTTTTCTAAATTTATTGTGGAAAGTGAGGCAGAAAGATGACGAAAAGAGAGGAAAAAGCAGAAAGGGGAGCAGCAGATATGTGTCTGTACAAACAAGCCAATTCCAAAAGTCTTTTGTCTGTTCAAACGTACGAGAGACCACGAAGATAAAATTGAAACATTGAACATTTTCAAGCAAAGAGCCCTGATGAAACCAGCTACAGCTCTGTGATTGTTTTCCTGTCGATGTACAGTGGGAAGGACATGGGGAGACTTGTCATTCTACCTGTCATTTACGAGCTAGAAGACCTGCGGCAGGTCACGTAATATTTCCGAGACTTAATCTAGTGATTGGTAAATTGGACCCTTAGATCTTCCTCATCAAGTTCTATAAGACCCATATGTAAAGCACCGAGCCTGGGTCGCAGAGCACAGGATTTACTAAAGTAGCAGCTGCTCTCATTTCATGTCGAACACAGAGCAGCAGAGATGCGGGGGTCTCCCCTCTCCCACTGAGGCAGCCAGCCGATCCCATACCACAAGGCCCTGGATTTAGGAGAGTCGTGATTTTCCCCTCTACTCCACCTATCCATAATCCT
This sequence comes from Ursus americanus, assembly GCF_024610735.1. Classification (NCBI taxonomy): domain Eukaryota; kingdom Metazoa; phylum Chordata; class Mammalia; order Carnivora; family Ursidae; genus Ursus; species Ursus americanus. The sequence continues at coordinate 62,984,044 of NC_142139.1, forward strand.
CAAATTATATTCTGTGAGTTCAACTTCCGCACTTTCTTATCATAAACTCCACAGGCGAAGTGTTCTGGGACCAAAAGGATCCTAGGAATTTGGCCTGGAGAACAAAAGCCCATCAGCTCACCCGCACTGAACAGAAGGAGGCTTGACTCCTCCATCAATCAGCCTAATAGCAGGGGAAAAACGTCTCCACTGCTGTTCCCTGTGTTTGCAGATAAGCCAGGAACGGGGTGTGCAGTGGGCTGGGGGAGGGCAAACACCACGCCTAAGGATGCTAACGTGGCAGGAGTCACGCACCTGCCCTCAGGTCTGGCCCACACAGTCTTCCCACGGATTCTGAAAGCCAGTGGCCACAACACTGACCCCACAGCCAAGGCCTTGGTCCTTACATACAGCCCTGCTCATACCCTGCACCTGCTCAAAATTCTCCACAGCCTCCATGGCCTGCCCCCTCAGGCCCAGGCTCCTCGATCTATGAGGGCCCATCATGATCTGACCCATTCCCACCACTTCCTGCTTGATCCCATGGCCCCTGACATCTGCCTTCTCTCTTGGTGTCCCCAGAGTTCCATAAATTGCGTATGTCTGCCCTGGTGCCTCCAGCCCTACTGGCTTCCTTCTTGGAGCGCCTCACCTCCTTTCCCCAGAAGGACCAATCTCAACTTTGGCCAAGGGCCAGTGCCTGCCCTGCTTCCTCCGTGAAGCCCACCAAGGCAGCAGCCCAGAGCCGTGTGGCAGCACCATCCGGCAGGCCTGGCTTCGAGGCCACCTCCCAGCTAACCAACTCATTGTGGACCATTTACGTAACCTTTCCAGTCCTTGGTTGATACTTGGAAGATGGCAACAATAGTTAAGTGCCTCACGGACTGAAGGGGGGACTAGATAAGAGCGCGCTTGTGAACACGCACTCAGCGCAGTGCTTGGCACACAGTGAAACCTTTACGGGAAATCCCAGTTTCAATTTTAAAGGAGCCTCAGCCACTCTTAGTTGTTGACTCTCCACTTTTAAACCCTCATAAACGGCAGCTATGATTGTAATGATTATTCCCTGACTCTTCCAACCTTCTCTCACAAATTCCCGTAGCGCCTACAGCCTGCTCCGCATCATTCGGTGTTAGTCGTGCCGGTTTCTCCGATCTTAGCTTTGTCTAATTGCAGGCTTGCTCCCTTTGTTCACATCCAGAGAGAGGGAGGTGGGGGTAGACTCATGTCGACTGGGTCATTTCTGCCGCTAGGAACATGGAGGTTGTAGGAGTCAGGTTCTCCGAGATGTGGTTTAGTTATCTAGAAACAGGGCAAGCAGCACTGGCCCTGCTTACCTTGTAACAGGACGGCAGGGAGCAAAAATAAAGTGCTATGTGGACGAGCATGTTTGAACTGCAAAGCACTACACATGCCTAAGGAATCTGTTTATCTTATTTGCAAGCGTGCTGAAGATAATCTCTGTGGAGTTCACTTGGAAAATTACTCTAAACACTTTCGGCTCAATGAGGCCTGTGATTGTAATAGTCTATTTCTTAATTCCTAATTGGACCCCTTGGGCTCATATGGCAGCAGCTGCCCAGCAGGGCCAATGACACCCAGTGAGAAAGGCCCAAGCAGAGCTGGAGGTGAAAGGTGGTGGGACCCATCACCCGGGTGAGAAGAGCTCACGTCCCCCCGCCAAAGCAGAGGAAACCCTACGTGCAGAGGCGCAGAGGTATCAAAGGGAACAAAAGAAGCTCACGGCAGAGTAAAGGGGGGGTTGGCAGAGAAAAGGGAATCTGGCAAATGGGGTCCAGCCGTACCCGCCATGCTAAGGCATCCAAACTCTATAGCGGCCGGGGGACCAAATCTCCTTTTCTCCCTTCCCAACTGGTAGGAATATTTCTCTTTGCTGCTGTTTACTTTGTTCAGGCAAAAAGCTGAGAACAAGACACAAATAATTATGTCACTCCCAAAGTGTAGGGACCATCTGGGGAGGCCTGGTGCCAATCCTGCATTTATCATGTGTGAGGTCAGGGAAATTGGGGAAAGAGGTGAGGGCCAGCAGAGAGGTTTGGGGACTGACGGCATTCTTCCTGTGTCCAACATGAGGGGCAGCGCACCGAAGCAGGTGTCCTCTGTGATACGTGTGCTGCCCCAATCTCAAACCCACGCCACCTTTACAGGCTGACATGGCAAATTACGTCCTTTCTGACTTTTGAGTGCCTTCCGGTATTTATCTACTTCCTGAGCTTGTCCCAAAATAATATACCCTAAAAATAACCAATGAATTAAGTTTTTAGCAGCCACCTAGCATGACACAGAAGCTCCGTTTCTTCATCAGGGTTGCAGAGAGGATGCAGTGGGCATGTATGGCCTGAGAGCATCCCCAGAGCACTGCGTATGCCCGGCATCGGCATAGGATGGTGAACAAGTAATCTTCATTGTTAGGAAGGGCCGAAGTCAGAAAAGGATTAGAATTATGGAGAGGAAATGTGGATCATACCTAAGATACATTTTCTATTGACTAGCCAATGTCACACATGTATGGGTGACAGTACGTCCCAGAACACAATGCCAGAACCTTTATGTCTCCATGGTAACCCTGGCACATATCTGCTCAAGTAAATGTTCCCATACTGACTGGCTCATTTGGCAGGAGAACAGATCCATGTGCCAACCCATAGGCTGACCCAACAAGACCTCACAAGTAAAAAACCATAAGGCATTTTTAACAAAGTGTATTTTCTTCCTTGTTGTTCACCGTGACAAGCAATGACACTCTCCCGATATTCTAGGTACGTAATATGGACAGGAGAAGACACCATGCGTCATGGAGGGTCTCAGCTCAACTTGATCTTGGCCAGGGGACCAATCTTTTTTCCCTTCCCAACATGGACTGGCAGACGAAGAAGAGAAAAAGTGCTTAGAACAAAGGAGAGGCATTTTACAGGACATCAAAATGTGGACCTCTTCAGGCTATGGGCCTGGCCTTCATTCTCTGTGCTGACAGGGAAGGTGAGGTAGTTACTACTCTTTTAGTAATTACTGTTGGATGAATACATGAATTCATGAGAACTGAGATTATACTGAAAGAAGAGTATGTCTAACGGTTTCAACGTGAAATCTCTCTCCTTAGAAGCCTTGGACACTGGATGATTCCTTGCCTATTTTGCGATTTCTTGACCCGACATATGAATGCTATGCCACCACATGTAACAGAACCAAAGAATTCTATCTCGAGGAACACTTCATATCTTCTCTGGGGAAATAGTGCCACATCACAGAAGGAGTACGAAATTTAGAGGCAGAAAAATCCAGATTTACATCCTGCCTTTGCCACTTACTGGCTGTGCAATCTTGGGCAAGTCATTTCATTTCTAGAAACATAACGGCCTCCTCAGCTGTTAACAAAGGTACTAATTACCTAGTGGTTTAGACAATGAAAACAACACGTGAAAGCATTTTGCAGCTGCGAAACATGGTACCAATGTTGGTTGTTATTAAACCAGCGAGCAAAGATAGTAACAGAAGTTTATTAAGTCTCTGTCTACCCTCCTGGGGACTCAACATGTTTCTTCCACAACAAGAATAGAATGTATCTGCCAAGTATCCATCAAGAAGTAGATGATGGGACTTTGCCTGTGTGGATACTTCAGTTATGAATTCTTGATTTCATAATCACATGGGAGAATGGATGAATGACTGTCTTCCTGCATCTGCTGAGTTATATAAGGATGATTTTAAACCAGGAAATATGGTGAACAATTCTCATGTATGTATTTTTCTTCCTATGACTGTTTAAAAAAAAAACCAGTTGTATGATTAATGGGCTTTAATGGAGTTAAATTATTGAGCTGTCAATAATGCATAAATAGAAAGACCACTGATGACCATTACCTATCACATATTTTATTTTATTACTTATTTTATTCCATATTACATTTTTAACAACAGCCTTCATTCTAAATCAAATTTTGATATGCTGTAAATTCCCGTAATTCTTTTAGATTGCCTTAATTTCTGATGGACTCGTAAAGCATAAAGCACCACAAGGCAAGCAAAGGTCAAAAGATGACCCTATTTTAACTGTGTCTGACAGTAAATTTATATAATGTATATAAAATCAGTCTCCATAGGTGGTATTTGGTTTGCTGTAATTATATTTACTTTTGAAATTTAGTGTCTGCTCATTTCCTTAGGTACTTGGTCTGCAATTAAGGCACTCTACCATTAGGTGGCAGTACTGTCACAGTCATGCTGTATTCAAGTAAGCCTCTGTCTACAACTATTTCTTAGCTGAGAGGGAGAACCTAATTTTTCCTCCTTTAAAAAAAAAAGCTCTATATGAAAAGAGCTACATTTCAACGGTATCTGAAAGACTACTTAAGTTTTTAATACTTAACATAAAGTAATATGAAACCATTACAAACCTTACATCAACTATTCATCCTTAATTACTCAGTCACTAATATAATCATTTGTCCCCCAGAACCAAATGCTGAATTTATCTCAAACTCACTAAAAATCCTCAGCTTGTATTCTGACATTTGCTCTTTTAGCCTTTGCTTCAACACACCCATGGGATGTGCTCCCTTGATGGCACAGCTGTGCTCCAGAACCACAACTCCGTTTTCTTACTAAGCTCTTAAGAGAAAACCTGAGGGGAAGTCTTGCTTTGTTTCCCTGGCTGTTAGATCGGCTAGACGGCCTTTCAGAGTTGCCTGGCTCATCTCCCAGTGACAGACAGGTACAAGCACCTGTGGGCAGCAAACACCACAAACCCTTTCACTACAAGGAAGAAAGTGGTGTTCCACTCTTTCTTATGGAGGAAACATCTCTCCAGCCCAGGGGAATCCTGAGATGTTGGTTCCTTTAAATATCATCTCTCTCTCTCTCTCTCTCTGGTTCCCTTAGTAACGACTCTAACTCAGGGTCAGGTACAAACTGTTTCACAACTGCTTTATAAAAGAGCTTTTATCTTTTATCACAAAACAGTGCACCTTGCAAACAGCATTTGCGCACATAGGTAGGTATGGTTTTAAATTCACATCTAGAGGGTTCCATCACGAGAAGCAATCATGGGTGAGACACTTACAGCAGCTTTGGCCCTAAGCGGTACCCTCTTCAGCCCCTCTGCAGCCTTTCCCCCCAGGACTTAGGTGGATAAACATCCACGGTCCCGGCAGGGGTCACTTCATTCATCTTCCAATTTTGCAAAGGAAAACAAGTTTTAGGAAGTCAAATGATAGTGTTGCGTTTGATCTTGGTTTTAACTTCTTAGTCTTTTCAAAAATTGGGACTCTTCTGACCAGATTTCCAAAGCAGGGGGTTGGAGAAGAGGCTTTAAAATGACCCACTCTGTAAAAATGCATATTTTAACTTTCAAAAATGTATCATCATAATCACCTTTGTATCACGTTTCACCATTGTACTAAACTAAGAATACAAAACAAGGAATTTTCGAGCTGGAATGGACATTTTAAACACTTGCACCAAGCTCCACAGCAGTGAAGCATCCTTTCTATAGCTTCATGACAAACGGTCATCCTGCTGCTGCCTGATTATATTGCGCGGGTCATTCACTCCTTTGCGGGGAGGGGAAGTCTACTGATAGGCAGCTCCGTTCACGTGGAAATCCTTTCTGATGAGCATCTGCCTCATTACCACTCTCACTCCGAGCCCTCTCCCATCCCCTGGAGTAAGTGAGCATACCCTTTCTCTCTTCCAAGGACAGCCCAGCAGGATCTTGAATGCAACCTTCACACCTCCTGCATTGTTTTCTGCTCAAGCTAAATAGAACTGCTTTCTCGAACTTCCTCACAAGACCCCTCTCATCTTAGGTGCCCTCTTCCAGGTATGCTGTGGGTGTCCGGGCATGTCAGGCTGTCCTGATGCTGACATGATGCTTCAGTGTGCAGAAGCACAAAGAGGCCAGACCAATGCCGGATATAAAGCAATGGTGTCCATCTATAAGGAGCTCTCTTGGGCTCCTGGGTTCCAATCTGCCTCTGATACTTACTTGAGACGTGCTTGGTTGGCTCATCTCTATAATGAAAACAGTGACTTCACAGGGTTATTATTAATAAATGGAATTAAATCATATTGGATATGAACATATATAAGGTTATCTCATACAGTGACTGGCCCATGAGTATACTCTCAGTGGCCTTGTAGCTAGTACCAGTAATGCTAATTGGAACACAACAAAATCAGGAGTTCAAGTAAACGAAAAACAGCTTTCCCAGATGAAGTACTATGGGGCTGTGTCTAGAGGTCAACACAATCGATTTCATTCTGTATTGTCTCAGCAACTCATTGATTCACGCCTTCATTAAGTGAGCATATACTAGTGGCCCTCAGGATCCAAAAGACGAGTAAGAAGGCTCTGAGCGCAGGGAGTCTATGGCCCCAGCGATGAAAGACAGCTAGTGCGTTGGGTATGTCAGAGCTATGAGCACGGGGCTCTGGGAGCATGGAAGACAGGCCTCTAGCGGGGGTCGAGAGAAGGCTCCAGGAGGAGATGTCACCACCCAGCCAAAAACCAAACCTAACCACCACTGCAACCTCGGTTCCTATCTCTGACACTCACATTAAGACCTAGATGAACAGGCAGCTTGCCTAGATCCCAGAATGTCTGGGTCCATATGGGGCTGATGGCTGCCACTGTTTCCACCATCAGCTCAAGCAGAATTCCAAAGAGGCTTTCGAGGCCTAGCTCAGACATCACCCAGCGCCCTGCCCAGCCCAGGGTCAGGTAGAAGCATTCCTTGCATCTTTTCAGCTCAGGCTGGCATGCCCATGGCACAGGGTGCCAAAGTGTAGGCAGGTGGCTTTGGTATAAATTTAGAGCCCTTTGCTTCCTCTGCCCACTCATAACTTCACACTTTTCCCGAAGCTGCCTTCGCCTGGAACAGCTTCCCTAAAAGAAACATGAAACCTCTTCTCTTTTTCTCTTTGAAAAAAAAAAACAAAAAAAACAAAAAAAAAAAACTCCTCTGAGCCCATCTGCTCTGGAAAGCCATCCAGATTCAATGGTTGTTTTTCCACAAGGCCAACATCACAGGTCCCCAGGTGTTCTCCAAACCCTGCAGAAATCCCTTCTGTCTGTCCCGAAGCAGCAGGGGAGTAAGGCAGGAAGGGCTGCTACAGTTACATAAGAACAGGTGACGGAGGGTCTCCCACAGCCATAATGACTAGTCGAGATACAGTGGGAGAGGGGGAGGAGGCGGCAAAAGGATATGCCTGAGAGCCAGGAGTTCTGGGTTTATGACTTCATCCTTCCATTAAGTAAGCACGTGACCTTGACCAGGCACCCCACCTTCATGCATCTCAGCTTTCTCATCTGAGCAACTAGGAAGCCTTGACAAGAAGAGGTTAAGACAGGTCTTCCTTCCCTACAACCAGAGATTATGAAGGCATCCGTTCTCCCTGAGACCAGGACAACTGCTTTAGCCCCTAGTCCTAATCCTCTTCTGTCTAGAGCCAGGCAAGTAAAAAGTTAATGTTCTCAGTCTGTAAGTAGTTCCTGCTGTTGCAGATAAAATTAAATGGCATGGCTATTTTGGTGGAAAATCAGGTAAAAATGCTGAAAAATAAACTCTCCGTCAAATGCCAGCCCCCCCCCCACCCGCCCCATGTTCTTTTTTTATGCCCATTTGGTATTTGTTTTTAATTCTGGCTGATTGTCAATTTAAAAACCTGATGCATAGAGTGGCTTGCTATTCCGGAGGCGTTATTTTAAGATGAAACAATGTAAATTCTGACTTTGGATGGCAGATGGCTGGCAGTTCACTGTTTGGCAAACCAACTGGTATGGTATGTTGGAAATTCAGAGCAGCAGGTATGCAGTTCAATTTGAAACCACCACAGATGCTCGGAGGGAGCGGGGGAGGGGCACAAGCTGGTCAGGAAATTAAGAACAGTACTCTGAGCTCAGAGGAGAAAAAAAGATGATAATTAGCTGAAAGTTTGCTTCTTCCAGTCTCTACTTTTTCTTTTTTCTTTCTGTCTTTCTTTTCTTTTCTTTTTTTCTTTCTTGTTTTTTTGTTTGGTTTGGTTTGGTTTAGTTTGGGTTGCTTCTTAGAAAACCAGGAAGACCCTTAGAAGTCAGTCCAGTGAAAAGCTAATTTTTCTTTGTAGCTGTTTGGCAAAGCTCAGCCTCAGTGAGGAATTCAAAGGTGAGGAAAAAGCCGATAAGAAGAAGCTCAAACATGTTCTTCAAGAGAGAGGCGCCAAGAGCCATGTTACGTAAGAAGCCCACCTGCCAGATGATTTTTAAGGCAGGATCAATTAATGATATTTCAAGAAGGAAGGATTCACAGTTTAGGAAAGACCTACACACATGAAACCGAGGACTCCAGTGTTTCTACATCCAGGGAATTTCCCAAAACAGAGTCGGAGGGAGGTAACGTCTACTATCCATTTCAATCAGATTCTAGGTGGGATTAGATGGTATCTGGCATACCCATCTGCAGAGGGACTGAACTCTGCCCAGACACACCCATCACTGAAAGTCTATTCAAAGTCGGTGAGGGCATAGTCTACTTTTAAAGAAGGTCATTCAGGCTGCAAATCTCAAATTGTCAGACTCCTGTGAAAAGGCATGTCAAAACAAGTCATTAGAACAAGAACTCGATGTGTGTGTGTGTGTGTGTGTGTGTGTGTGTGTGTGTGTGTATGAAAATCGAGCTATTTCTCATTTCCTCCAAACTTGTCTGATGGCTAGAAGGCAAGCAGGGGGGTATCTAAGTGCCCTACAAGTCTTTTCCTATGGTACCAAAAGTGAACGGGAGACCTCACAAAGGAACTGGGATGCAGATCTACCACATAGAATTTTGAGACCAACAGTATCTCTCAAACTACCCTTGTATTGAGGGTCCTCTGATGCATTCAAGGCTTGAGGAACTTGCTTCGACGATGCTGGAAAGTAGCAAAACTCCCACTGTGGATGTACATGGGTTACAACCCAACTAAATTCAGAGCACCACAGTCCTAATGACTAAATACCTCAAATGGCTGGGACAATCCCCGTCACTATATTGCATGCAGGTGTTCTGGCCAGAAAAGAAAGCTAATTAAAATTCCAATTCATAATGTAATTGCTCATCTGGACCTTCAGTAATGAGCAAAGGGTCTCTGGGTTTTAAAATACTACTACTAGTATGGTGTGCCATTGCTACAGCACAGCATGTCCAGGAAGAAGTCTGGAGCAAGCCTGCACGTTTCTTTGCTTCCTCCTCACATGCTGAGTTGAGTAACTAAGTGTGGTGTTGTTCCTCTCAGCAAACATGTAGCAGCCACAAGGTGTGGTTGTAGGCACCGGAGGCCATGCAGATGAATCAGACATGATTTTTACCCTAAAGAATTTCCCAGTCTAAGAGGAATAATAAAGTGTGAATAAATAAAATCTCTGATGGAGCACGGTAGGGCCTGGAGGAAAGGGACAGATAAGGAACAGAGGGAACTCTGCACTTGTCATTTCCTGAGAGGTTCACTCTTCCCTAGCAGGAGGGGGGCCCTCACACGCTCTCTGACAGACACTGGCCCTCTGGGTCACGGTGGGGACAAAGCGTCTCAAGACTTTCCCTCATCTTATGGCCTGGAGAAGTAAACCCCACTTGGCCATGTTCCCTCATCGTCTTCCTGAGAACCTGGTTTAAAACCCTGAGAAGGGGCTGGATCAAGATGGATCCCCAGCTTGAAAATAAATCAGGAACTGCTGTGCTTCAAATATAAAACTACCCGAAAGACAAAGAAATCTAAGGAAGCAGGAAACAGATGACAGGAGAATGGACGTTTCTGGGGGAAAAATGTGCTTGTTATATCACCAACCACCAAATGCGAACCACACCATTGAAAGAGGCTGGCGAGGGTCCCTGAATATATTTCTTGTAAGTGCTCTTAACACCAAATGGATCAAAAAAAATTTTTTTTCTCTGAGATGCTGCAAAAACAGCATGTCCTTCTGTTGTTTCAAAAATGACATTTAAGCAGCAATGAAGCTGAGTGTACCGCGGGGGTGAGGGGGCAGTGGCAGGGACAGAACAAAAGAGCTGGGGGCCAGGAGGGGTGGGGGATATCAGGGACAGCATAGACTGGCGGAGGAAACTGTGTTTGAAAATGGACAAGGGGGAGAAAAGAAGGGACAGGAGGCCAGGAGAGAAATCAGGACCAGTGTGCATACATTTGATTTTCTAGTCTCTCAAGCAACATTTTACAAAAGGGCCCCAATTTGAGACCACCTCCCCCTCGGGAGACAATGGTGGGGGAGGAGGGAGAAGAGGCCTCTCTGTAGAGCCTGGACTTTAAGGAGACTGCTTGCCTAGAAGTCATGTCCATGAAAAGAGCCCATCACAGATATGAAGAGAAAATAATTGAGGGGTGAAAAACTCAGAAATAGGAATGGAGCCAAGGTGTCACAATGACCCCTCCCCCATCCCACCACCTACACTGTTAAAGATCCCACACCCACATTTTTCACTTCAATTTCTTTGCTTATGGTATCACTGTAAATGGATATTTCTGATTTGTCTTAGTATCTGTAGGTAAATTTTTAAGGAGAAACACATTCTCAACAGTGCAGAAGAAGAATGCTATGAAGCTCCTCCCAGAGGGGGCAGAGGGAATGAGAACAAGTTACCACAAAGTATTTTTCTTTGGCCAGAGGTCATGTTTCCATTGGCAGGGAGCTCCCAATTAAGGGTAATTAATTATGGCGAATCTACATTGTACCAGACACCAAAGGCTTTACATTATTACATTAATCCTACAGCAACAAAATGATGCAGGGATTGTTATACCCATTTTACAGGTCGGAGAGATTAGCTAGCTTGTCCCAGTCTCATGGCAAGTTAGGACAAAGCAGGATAGAAAGTCCTAGGCTCTCTCAATTCCAAATCCAAGAAAGTCCAAGATTTCTTCTCTGTTTCCTCACAAACAAGAGATTCAAACAAAGTGAAACAATGAAATAGGAAATGAGGGAAAGACAAACCACATATCTCGTGTGAAGGAAACTATTTCCCTCACCAGGAAATGAAGACAGTGGGAAGAAAAAACAAGAAAAAGAAAACACATTTTTGCCCTGAAGGGTGACAGTGTGATATTAAAAAGTTGAAATTTTAAAACACATAAATGAGGAAAATATTTTTCACATTTCAAAAGACATATTTATCTGACAAAGTGATTTTCTGAAGTTACTTTAAGTAGATGGCTTCTCAAGTACATTTAAGCCAAGAGCCAAATAAACATTTTCCACATGTAACTTGAAGGAGACAGGTGGGTTCCTGAGAAGGAAGGAAAATATGAGTCCTCAAATGTCTCAACTGTCTTTCCCAGAATTAATTTTTATTTGCATCCAGAGTTTCCAGTCTTCAGGAATCCTAATAATATGAAGAAACAGACTTATGTACTCCCAACCCCCAGGACATAATGGTCTGATTATAATGGGAGATTCAAAGGAGCAGTTACCTATTTCACAGGTGTGCCCACAGCCACAACCACAAAACTGAAGTTACAGCCTAAAGAGTTGAAAGAAAAGACCTGGAACCACAAATCCCAACCCCAAGTCTCTCAAACAAAAGTTTAATAAACTTTAGAGACAGGCCCCAGAGCCTTTTGGCCAAGGCAGAAACACAGCATTATTAATATGTCTCATAACAGCTAAGACAGTCACTGATCTCAGCTAAATCTTCCCCCAACACATTGCATTTCAAAAGGCCTGTTATCTCAGAAAAGGTTGCATTAAGTGTCTCTTGTAATTATGTCTCCAAGAAACAATACTCTTCTCCTCATTAAATGTTTCAGTGGGTGGCCCTGCTGAAGGCGGCAGGAACTTAACCCCAGAGCCACAGAGCCTGAGAGGACAAAAGAAGAGGTCACCAAGGAGTTGTCCAACTCTATTAGCTGGGGTGAGGCTGTTTATTGGGTTGAAGACAGCTTTAATTAGGGACCTAGCAAAAGAAGCAGATAAGTTATCGCTATATAAAGGGCTCTAATAGACAAAGGCACTGGAAGTCACAAGCTTACCAACTACTTTCCATCCTGGTTGTGGTTCAAAGTGGCAGGCTGTGAACTCTAAAAGCCAATTCAACAGCTGCAACTCATTATCTCCATGTCACAGGCAGCAGAAACACTCTCCTCCCACTAGAGGGTGAAGTCCACCCATAACACGGCCAGACTCTGTGTCCCTGGCACCCCAATGAACAGCCAGACTCTTTGGAAATAGGATGAGTTACCAAAAGAATTGCCTATGGACTGGGGTTTTGATCCAGAGGCATAGAGTTTCATGTCGTTCCACAACCATTTATCAAGTACATGTTGTGTACAGGACAGTGTGAAGTGTTGCTGCTGGAGATTCAACAGCAAGTCCTGCCTTCCACCAGCTTAAAACCCCACTGGGGGACTCTAGGAGGAGAGAAGCTACAGTGATATTCTCCCCATGCCTCATGGAAAAAAATTACAGAGAAGTTACGTGCAAAACCAAGAATGCATGGACAACACTTGACAACAAAACTAGGTGACACGGCATCCCCATAAATCCCCAAACACAAGCCATTGGTCCAAATGACCAACAGTCACAAGGCATGCGATGTGTATCATTGGCATCTAGGCTAGAGAAGGCAGAGGGAAATGGCAGGGCATCTGATGGACCTGAGAATAAGACACCAAAATAACCAACAGGAATTTGCTGGAAAGAACAGATGGCCAAGTTGAGAACAGAGGCGAAAACTGGGAACAGTTTTGCTCACTCTAATAGTAGAAGCATTTAAGGACCTGTTTTAGAAGATCTGAAGTAAAGAGGTTGGAGCTGCATGGTTTCCATGAATGTTCAACGAACTCTTCTAGGACTCCACTGCTGGGAGTGGAATCAAAATTGATCAGATAGAAATTACAGAGATAAAGGAAAGATACGGTCTGGATAAAAATAGAGGAGGGGGGCGCCTGGGTGGCACAGCGGTTAAGCGTCTGCCTTCGGCTCAGGGCGTGATCCCGGCATTATGGGATCCAGCCCCACATCAGGCTCCTCTGCTATGAGCCTGCTTCTTCCTCTCCCACTCCCCCTGCTTGTGTTCCCTCTCTCGCTGGCTGTCTCTATCTCTGTCAAATAAATAAAGAAAATCTTTAAAAAAAAAAAATAGAGGAGGGGAACAGAAACAGGAAATCTCAAAAAGAAAGCTACCATATTTTTTTTAACACCAAGTGAAACACCAGAAGAAGGAGCTCTGTTAAGTTAGAAAGCTAAATAAACCAATCTTCTTCCTAAAAATTCAGGAAAAGTAAATTCACATGAAAATTCACATTTTGCAAAAGAAACCACATTTAAGACCACCCTCCTCTTGGGGACCTCAGTAGGGGAGCTGGGAAATGGGGACTTTCTGTGGCAGTGTGTATGTAGATAAAATTTTATACAAATCTATTATCAAAAAAAAAAAAAAAGATGAAGAATTAGGAGCAGAATATCATCCCAACAGATAATAAAGGCATGCCAGAAAGATGGGCTCAGAAAATTGTAGTATTTTTTCAAAATCAACTAAAGGCCTTAAGAAAATGATGCAAGATCTGACATACTATTTTAAAAAATTTAGAAATGAAAGCTAAATGAGAAGGAACACAGAAGCTAATACATAAAATAAATGATGCTTATAGGTAAATAGAAGGTAAAATTAATAAAATGTTTTAAAAATCAAAAAGAAATAAAGAGATAAAAAGGATCTCAAAAAAGGGACAAATATTGAAGTTAGGAAAAGAAGATCCAACCAGTGGTGAATAGAAGTGTCTTTAAAAAAGAAAATCAAGGCAAGGAAAGAGAAAAATATTAAAATGTATGACTCAAGACAATTTTCCTGAAATTTTTAAAAAAGATTTGAAACTATATATTGAAAGAGCATACCACATACCCAATATTATCAACCCAGAATGATCAACATATACACATTATCTTATAAAATTACTAGACTTTAAAAATAAAGAAAAATATCTTTATAATTCATGACTTATAAAGGAAAGAAAATTAGATTACCATATGCTTTTGACAGCAATATTTTATGCTAGAAGAAACTGGACTATTTTCTTGTATTTTAAATACTCATATTTATGATAGTTAAGAAAAAAATGTGTACTAAAAGGATTTTATATCCAGCAAAACTGACTTCATGTATTAAAAACACAAGCTGTTACCAACAAACAAGAGAATTTTGTCCCATGAGATGAACCCTTACTAAGGAATCTACTAGAGAATTAACTTCAGACAACCAAAATGACCAAATTGGCATCAACATTAAGAATAGTGAGTATTAAATATACAGCTATAGAACTAAAACTAAACGGCCGTTAAAAGGGACAGATTTGGCTAAATGATTGGATAGTACAAATATAATACAATCATTAAAAATTGGGGAAGAAAAAAGAGAATATGGATATAAAAAAATTTTAACTGTTTTCAGTAATCACAATTGACGGTGGTAGTATTATATTATTATTATTCTGAGCCTTTTAAAATAATTATGGGATATTCTCATTCTAATTCCATGTTTTTAAGAACCAGGATTCTTGGGGCACCTGGGTGGCCCAGTGGGTTAAGCATCTGACTCTTGATTTCAGGGTCATGATCTCAGGGACGTGAGGTAGAGCCCTGCTTTGGGCTCTGCACTGGGCATGAAGCCTGCTTGGAATTCTCTCTCTTTCTCTCTCTAGCCCTCCTCCTCCTCTCTCCCTACCTCTCTCTCTCAAAAAACCTCAAAAAACAAAAAACAACAACAACAAAAACGAAAACCAGGATTCTTGGCTTGGAATAAAGGAGATATAAATGCAATATAAAACAGTTAAGTAGAAACTCTACAGTTTTGAATCTCAGTCTGAAATAGTTTGAACTCACAAAGTATTTGATCAGACACATTCCACACCCACACCCACACCCACACCCACACACACTGCATAAGTGTATGCTATGTCTGATGAACAAGTTAGAAACAATGACCAACCCAGTGAGAATAAGCATCCATAGTATCCAGTCTTGAAATACCTTTTCCCATTAAAAGAAACCAGGCTTCTTGAAGAAATGGTTGATTCCAGGCCTGGGACAGGAAATACACAATAGGATCTTGGAGTGTGTTCAATTACAAGACAGTAAGAAAGATCGGTAACTTCCTGAGGTCATGTCAAAACGACCCAGGAGCCAAGTGAAGGCACTCTAATTGGCAATGAATTGGAACCCATTAAATACATGTAAATACGTGAGTTCATAATACTATTTAAAAAAAGCTAATTGGTTGTATTTTAAGGATGACAGGAAGCCAACTTAAAATCTCAAAAACGGGGCCTATAAATGCACTGAGTATTTACTCTCCCTTTCCTATAAGAACTGTGCCACTGGGTAACCAAACGGTAGATGGATGGGAGCTTCTCCTCAAAAAGTTATCCCAGCTATTAAATGAAAACAAAATTATAGAGTTAGAATTACACCATTTTGCAGCCATCAGTGAAGTGGTGGATCTAGTCATTAAGCATCACTGAGTGTTAACATGATAAAGTAAAAACCACACGTTATGTGCTTCCTGATGAAAAACACCATTGCTTCGTCAAAGAGATTGAACCCGAGTGCGGTTAAGCCCCTGGATGCAGCTGCCAATGTGCAGGAGATACGAAAGACAGAGGAATACGCTGAATGGCACCACATATACGCGAGCTTGTGGGATTGTACAGATTAAAAAAGAACAGGTGCTTCCACAGAAAAAGTGTAAGGAAACAAAAGAATGGAAGGGATGCTGTACCTCTTAAAAGAGAAATAAATACATAGCTTTTTATTGTTGTTTTAAGGAGCAAGGCTAAAAAGAGCAGTGAGGAATGCAAACCTGGGCGACAAATTCACAGAGAAACACAAGAGAGTAACTACTGTAAAGATGGAGACGCTATGATTGCAATGGAGCAAATGGAGGGGCTTTCAGGGTGGCCGGCAAAGTTCTGTGGTAACAAGAGTGTTTGCCTTACAAAAATTCACTAAGTATAGATTTTAGTATTGACTTCTGTATCTCTTCGATTTTATAATAAAAAGATGAAAACAAAATTTTAAAAATTCCAATAGGGATCAGTTTTGAAGTATCTTCAGAGGGCCCTAGGTTCTACGTAGATAAAAACTAAGAGATAAGACTGCCAACTAAAGAGTTAACAGTAGTGAAGGCCCAGATTTCCCGACTCTAACCATTCCTTCTTCACAACTGAGGCCATTTAATCCCAGCTCCCCAGTCAGACTAAGGAGCTTCAGGTCAACAGCTCAGTGCTCTGGGCTGCTGGCCATCGCGGCCATCATGAACAGGCTCTTTCTTCAAATCTTCAAGATACCAGTTTTCCTTTTGTTGAGACTACGCAGAACCCCAGTTCCCATGGAATAGGGCAGCCCTTATCATCTCCAAATCTCTAAGAAATTAGATTTCTACTTTGAATCCTAGTCCCTTGACTTTTGGGTCTCCCTGATGCAGGCCATCTGCCTGGCTAGACCTCTGACAATTCCCTGTTTCTGGGAACCCCCCCCCCCAAAACCAATCATCTGCCTTCTGCAAAGAGTCTTCAGCCAGCCAGGACTTCTAGGTGCTGCCTATTTCCAAGAGTCACCCTGATGGCATGATTTTCCAAAGGAGGACTGTCCTGCTGCAGCTCAGGCCCTCCGCTGTCATTTCTGTTCTGAAGAAATTTATCTATTAGGCAACTTCTCCGACTTCAGTGCAGTTTCTTTTTCTTCAACACAGCACACCATCCAAGCCAGATTTTTCTGACCCTTATACATGACTCACAGTCAAAGACTCATTCATTTGCAGATGTCGAAGTGCCCTCAGCCAGATCATCTTTTAAAATTACCTCATTTGCTTTTGTTAGGAAATTGAGCATCAAAGAAGTGATGGCGGGTTTGGCAGGTCCCACATCTATCAGTGACAAAGCCTGCACCAGAACCCAGGATTCTCTGACAATGACTTTCTTCCTCGTACCTATCCATCCATCCTTGCCCATTGTCTCTTTTCAAACATGCACTAACAATCAGCACTTCCACGCAAGTTGCCATTAGCTCAGTGCCAGAAATGATGTGAGGCAGGGACAGATGGTGCTAAGGGCTGGTGGAGCATCTTGGTGCTATAGATTAATGAACAAGGTACACACTGTCCTGCCCTAACACAAATAAAGATTCATGGGGAGGATGATAAACAAGAAGTTACTGTAGAACATGCTAAATGTAGACAGAGATTCTCTCAATGACCAAACTCTACTCAGACTCCCCTGAACTCTTTTTCAACTGGGCCTGGCTTTTGGCTTCTATGTCCATCTCTGTATTGTTCAATTTTAGCAAGAATTGTGCTAAATTAGTTTAACCAGAGTCCCCCACTGTCAACATGTGATCACCCTCGATATCTGATTATGTTCCCACCCCTACCACCAGTAGGTAATGTCTGATTGACTGGCCAGCCTTCAGCAAAGAATCCTGTTAAGCTGGTTTAGCCAGAATCCCATTAATCTTGATGTTTCCTCTTAGTAACTTTCCATTCTGGGATCCCCACCCTGATCCTTGGCTACAAATTCCTACTTGCCCATGCTACATTTGAAGCTGAGTCTAATCTCTTTCCCCCACCGCAATACCTCATTGCAGTGGCCCCTACACCTATCACCATGCCCCCTATTGAATAAAGTCTTCCTTACCATCTTCAGCAAGTGGTATGAATACTTTTTCTATAACAATGCCATAGTACAGAAAGGGCATGGTGCTATCAACATACACATGTGAAAACCTATAAAAAGCTATAAAAGTCTGCATTGCCCATATATACAGCAATTCCCCTTCTCAGAACTTATCCTATGGAAATAATCATGGCTACATAAAAAGATTTTGCTACATTATGCTTATCACAGTAGCGTTTACAATCATGAATTGTTAGAAACAACACAAATGTCAAACAATACTGGATTAGTAAAATTATGGTATATCCACTCAATGGAAACTATGTAGCAAAAAATAATATGGGAAAATAACATGTAATGGTATGAAAAGATATTCATAAAACATTGATCATGAAAACATGTATTAAAAAACAGAATGTATACTAAAAATTTAAATAAATAAAAAACAGAACGCATACTAAGATTCTATTGTTTAAACTATTTATTCCCACAGAGAAAGGAACAAAAGTTTACTTACCAAAATGTTTCAAAATAGGATTATTAAAGGTAATTTTTATTCTCTTCTTTTTGCTTATTTGTATTTTCTACAATAAACATACATTAGTTGTGTAATAAATTAAAACAAAATTTCCTTCCTCCAGTAAACTCCTTAAAAACAAACTCATCTGATTGTATCACTTACTCGTTGTCATTGCCTGTTCTTGCTCTATAATTTGATCTTGCAAACAATGTGGATTCCACCAACTTAGAGAGAAAGTCCAAAGCAAATGCATTATAATTTAATTAATGTCTTAACAGGACCTTCAGTGAGCTGGTTTCTCTGCATATTAGAAGATGAGCTTTCCTAGGTATAAGAAAATCCTCACTCAGGGCTTAAAAAAACCAATAAATTTAAACTCTAGTGCTAACCAAAGATATATAAAACAAAATAAAGTACAATTTTATGCTTATTATATCAACAAACGTTATTTTAAAAAGCATCAAGGCTGGTAAGATGTAATAAGAAAATTGCGTGGACACACCCTGTAGATAGGCTCAGCGACAGCCCCACCCACTAATATGCTCCAACAGTCACAGCCCCACCCCACAGCTAGGCTGGGGCCCAGCACTGCCCACCGACACACCACAGCTATGATCCACTACAACAGAAAAGTGCACATAGCTTACATAGGTGACACCCCTTAATCACCTACCATTAGTGACCAAGGGAGATTCTGCTTCTGGATCCCACAGGACATCTCTTACATAAGGCTGCTCCTTGAAAACTGGGAGAGGTAGCTGATTTATCTAGCATATCCAAACAAACACAGAAAGTCAGGCAAAGTGAGGAGACAAAGGAGTATGTTCGAAACAAAAGAACAAAGAAAAAAACTCAATGAAATGGAAGTAAGTAATCTATTTGAGAAAGAGCTCAAAGTAATGATTACACAGTGAGAACTTCAACAAAGAAATACAAAATCTAAGAAAGTACCAAATAGAAGTTATAACTGAACTGAAAAATACACTGCAGGGGTTCAACAGCAGAATATTCATTCAAGAATGAATAAGCAAGCTGGAAGACAAAACAATGAAACTCACCAAGACAGAGCAGCAAAATAAAAAAAGAATTAAGTGAAGATACCTTATGGAAACCTTGGGACAGCATCAATCAGAATAACACTCATAGTGTAAGGACCTCAGAAGGAGAAAAGAAAGATAAAGGGCCAGAAAAATTATCTGAAAAAATAATGGCTGAAAACTTCCCTAGTCTGGAGAAGAAATCAGACACCCATGTCCAGAAAGCACAGGGAATTCCAAATACGATAAACCCAAAGAGAGCCACACCAAGATACATTATAATTAAAATGGTAAAAGTTAAAGGAAAAGAGAAAATCCTAAAAGCAGCAAAAGAAAAACAACTTTTAATGAACAGAGGAAATCCCATAAGGTTATCACCAGATTTTTCAGCAGAAACTTTACAGGCCAGAAAGGAGGGGCATGGCATATTCAAGTGTAGAAAGGAATTAAAAGTCCATCCAAGAATTTTCTACCCAGCAAGATTATCATTCAGAATTGAAGGGGAGATTGACAGCTTTCCAGATAAGCAAAAGCTAAAAGGAGTTCATCACCATGAAACTGGCCCTACAAAAATTCTTAAAGGGACTTCTTTAAGGCAAAAACAAACAAACAAAAAAAAAAAACCACTAATTAATAATAAGAAAACATATGAAAGTAACAATCTCATTGGAAGTGGCAAATGTATAACAATGGTAGTGGATACGGCAAGAGTAAAGATTAAAAGACAAAAGTAGTAAACTTAACTACTACGTGAAATAAAAAGATGTAAAACGTGTCTTCAAAAATATAAAGTGTGGTGGGAGGAGTAAAAAGGTAAAGCTTTTACATAGGATATTTACACAGGATATTTGGTATGAACCTCTAGGTACCACAAAGAAAAAAATTTACAATACACAAAAGAAAATGAGAAAGGGATCTAAACACAACACCAAAGAGAGCCATCAACCCACAAGAGTAGAGAAAAAGAGAAAAAAGGAACAGAGCAGAACTAGAAAAACAGCGAGAAAACAATTAACAAAATGACTAAGTACATACTTATTAATAATTACTTTAAATGTAAATGGACTAATTGCACCAATCAGAAAACACAAGGTATGATGCACCCTGGGTGTTATACGTAACTAATGAATCATTGAACACTACATCAGAAACTAGCAATGTACTATACAGTGGCTAACTGAACATAAAAAAAAAAGGAACGAATAATAAAGGCAAGAAGAATAAAAACATATTTGGTCCCTAAATATTCACTGTTCAAATCTGATTACAATTTGAGCTTAAAATGGCTGTTATTTTTTTCTCCAAATATTGTTAATATTTAGCCCAAGCTTTGTTCTTATTGTACTTTTGATATAAACTAAAAATATGAAATTTAGAATAAACAAAATATTTCACCTAAAGAAAAAAAAACACAGGGTAGCTAAATGGGTAAAAAACAAACAAACAAAAAACCAAGACCCATGTATATGCTGCCTACAAGAGTCTCACTTCAGAAGTAAGGACACACATAGACTGCAAGTGAAGGGTTGGAGAAAGATATTCTGTGCAAATGGAAATGAAAAGAAAGCAGGAGTGGCTACATTTGTATCATACAAAGGAGACTTTAAGAACTGTAATAAAGACAAAGAAGGGCATTACATAACAATAAAGGGTTAACCCAGCAGGAAGACATAGGTGCCCCCAAATATATAAAGCAAATATTAACAGACTTAAAGAAAGAAATTGAAAGCAATACAATAATAGTAAGAGACTATTTAATATCCTTCTTTCATCAACGAATAGATGATCCAAACAAAAAAAAATCTGTAGGCAACACTGGCCTTACATAACACATCAGACCACATGCACATAATAGATATATACAGAACATTCCTTCCAAAGCAGCAGAATACACATTCTTCTGAAGTGCACATCGACCATTCCCCAGGGTAGATCACATACTTGGCCACAAAAGGAGTTTCAAAAGATTCAAGAAAACTGAAATCATGTCAAGCATCTTTTCTGACCATAATGGTATGAATATGAAAATGGGAAAACCCACAAAAATCTGGTGATTAAACAACATGCTACTGAATAACCAATGGGACAGCCAAGAAATTGAAGGGGAAATAAAAAAATACCTAGAGACAACTGAAAACAGAAACACAGCACACCAAATCTAAGGGATGGAGCAAAAGCAGTTCTAAGAAGGAAGTTTGTAGTACTACAGGCCTACATCAAGAAACAAGAAACATCTCAATCTAATTTTTACACCTAAAGAAACTAAAAAAAGAACAAATACAGCCCCAAATTAGCAGAAGGAAAGAAATAATAAAGATCAGAGCAGAAATAAATGAAATAGAGACTAAAAATAGGAAAGACCAGTGAAACTAAAAGCTGCTTCTTTGAAAAGATAAAATCAATGAACCTTCAGCTAGACTAACCAAGTAAAAAAAAGAGAGGACTCAAATAAATAAAAACAGAAATGAAAGAGAAGTTATCACTGATACCACATAAATATAAAAGATCATAAGAGGCTACTAGAAAATTATATGCCAACAAACTGGACAAACAGGAAGAGATGGGTAAATTCCTAGAAACATACAACCTTCTAAGATTCCAATCATGAAGAAATTGAAAATCTGGATAGACCAATTACTAGTAAGGAGATTCGAAACAGTAATCAAAAACTTCTCATCAAACAAAAGTCTAGGACCAGACAGCTTCACTAGCAATTCTACCAAACATTCAAAGTAGATTTAATATTTACACTTCTCAAGCTCTTCTAAAACACTGAAGGGGAAGGAAAGCTTCCAAACACATTTTACAAGGCCAGCACTACTCTGATACCAAGACCAGACAAGGACACTGCACACACAAAAAGAAAATTACAGGCCAATATTCTTGATGAAATAGATGCAAAACAACCTCAACAAAATTTTAATAAACTGAATCCAACAATACACTAAAAGGATCATAGACTACAATCCCGTGACATTTCTTCCAGGGCTGCAAGGATGGTTCAATATCTGCAAATCAATCGATGTGATACATCACATTCACAAAATGAAAATCAGATGATCGTATCAATAGATGCAGAAAAGGCATTTGATAAAATTCAACATCCATTTATGATAAAAACCCTCAACAAAGTTGGTATACAGAAAATATAGCTCAACATAATAAAGGCCATTTATGACAATCCTACAGCTAAAATACTCTGAGAACCGGAATAAGACAAGGATGCCCACTCTTACACTTTCATTCAACATAGTATTGGAAGTGCTAGCCACAGCAATTGGAAAGGAAAGGAAAGGAAAGGAAAGGAAAGGAAAGGAAAGGAAAGGAAAGGAAAGGAAAGGAAAGGAAAGGAAAGGAAAGGGAAGGGAAGGGAAGGGAAGGAAAGGAAAGGAAAGGGAAGGGAAAAGGGAAGGAAGGGAAAAGGGAAGGGAAAGGTGGAGGTAGGGGAGGGGAGGGGAGGGGAAGGGAAGGGAAAAGGGAAGGAAGGGAAAAGGGAAGGGAAAGGTGGAGGTAGGGGAGGGGAGGGGAGGGGAAGGGAAGGGAAAAGGGAAGGAAGGGAAAAGGGAAGGGAAAGGTGGAGGTAGGGGAGGGGAGGGGGAGGGGAAGGGAAGGGAAGGGAAAAGGGAAGGAAGGAAAAAGGGAAGGGAAGGGTGGAGGTAGGGGAGGGGGAGGGGAGGGGGAGGGGAAGGGAAGGGAAGAGAAAAGAAAAGAAAAGAAAAGAAAAGAAAAGAAAAGAAAAGAGGCATCTAAATTAGAAAGAAGGAAGCAAAACTGCCGCTGTTTGCAGATGATAGGATACTATACATAGAAACCAATAAATGAACCAATAAATGAATTCAGGAAAGTTTCAGGATACACAATGTACAGAAATCTGTGGCATTTGTGTATACTAATAACTAAACAACAGAATGAGAAAGTAAGATAAAACATTTACAATTGCATCAAAAAGAATAAAATACCAAGGAATAAATTTAACCAAGGAGGTAAAAGAACTGTACACTGAAAACTATAAAACACTGATGAGAGAAACTGAAGAAAATACAAATAAAGAAAAAGATATTCTGCATTTATGAATTAGAAGAATTAATATTGTAAAACTGTCCATACTACCTAAAGCAATCTATAGATATAATACAATCCCTACCCAAATTCTAACAGTATACTTCACAAAACTAGAATAAATAATTCTAAAATTTGTATGGAAGCACAAAAGTCCCTAAATAGACAAAGTAATCTTGAGAAGAAGCTAGAGGTGTCATGCTCCCTGATTTCAAAATATACTACAAAGCTTTAGTAATCAAAATGGCATGATATTAGCATAAAAACAGACATACAGATTGATGGAACAGAATTGAGAGCCCAGAAATAAATTCACTTATATATGTATAATTAATCTACAACAAAGGAGCCAAGAACATACAATACATGCAAAAGAAGGAAAGTAGACCCCTATCTTACACCATGCACAAAAATTAACTCAAAATGGATTAAAGACTTGAATGTTTTTAATAAGAAGAAAACATAGGTGGTCAAACATAGGTGGTAAACTCCCTGACATTGATCTTAATGGCATCTTTGTGGATCTGACTCCAAAGGCAAAGGAGACAGAAGCAAAAATAAACTATTGGGACTACATCAAAAGCTTTTGCACAATAAAGGAAACCATCATCAAAATGAAAAGGCAACCTATTGAATGGAAGAAGATATATGCAATCCATATATTTGATAAGGGATTAATATCCAAAATACATTGAAGAACTCATATAACTCAACAACAATGAAACAATTCAATTAAAAAATAGGCAGAGGATCTCAATAGATGTTTCTCTAGAGAAGGCATACAGATGGCCAATGGGCACACTAAAACATGCTCAGCATCACTAATTATTAGGTAAATGTAAATCAAAACCACAATGAGATGTTATGTAATACCTGTTAGAATGGCTATTATCAAAAAGACAAGAAATAACAAGTGTTGGCGAGGATGTAGAGAAAGGGGATCCCTTGTGCCCTGTTGGTGGGACTGCAAATCGGAGCAGCCCCTGTGGAAAACAGTATGGAGATTTCCTATTAAATTAGGAATAGAACTACCATATGACCCAGCTATTCTACTTCTGGGTATTTATCCAAAGAAGATGGAGACACTAATTTAAAAAGATATACACTCGTGTTCATTGAAGCATCAATTACCATAGCCAAGAACAACCTAAGCATCTATCAAGAGCTGAACAGATAAATATGATGTAGAGTATTTATACAATGGAGTATTATTTAGCCATACAAAAGAATGAAATCTTGCCATTTGCAACAATATGGACAGACCTTGATGGTAATGTGCTAAGCAAAATCAGAGGGAAAAAAACCGTACAATTTCACTCAGATGTGGAATCTCAAAAAAAAAAAAAAAAAAGGAAAACAAACGTAGATACAGAGCATAGACTAGTGGTTAATAGAGGGAAAGGGGGTTGGGAGATGGGTGTAGAGAGGCAACTGTACGGTGATGGATAGTCTAGACTTGTGGTTATTACTTTGTAGTGTATACAGATGTCAAATTATAAAGCTGTACAGCTTTAAATTATATAATAAAAAAAGAAACACTGCAATGCAGTGCACTGAATAACAGACTTAAAAGTTAACCCATTGAAAAAAGACAAAGAATTATTTTTAGTTTTCTTCACAGCACTTGGGCAAATTTTCTTACACGTTGGTGTCTTGCTTTCTGTGGACAATAAAGTTTGCATCCATCTTTAAAGTCCTTTGCCTTGTGGTTTTTTTTTTTTTTTAATTTCTGAACTACAAAGTTTCCTAAGACACAAGTAGGAAAAATAGCCATTTATTTATTTCTGCTTATTATTGTCCTATGTGGGAATCAAAAGAATTTTCCAAATGGAACTCTGTCCTCGGCTTGGCATCTCAGAACACAGAAGGGTGGGCACTAGCTAGACGCAGAGACCGAGAGGGAGCGTCACTAGTCCCGGCCTCCCCGGCGGGCACCCCCGTCTAGTTGGTCTCCTCAATGAAACACGTATGGGTGCCTTAAAGAGAACTGCAGAGCCAGCGAGATGGTACTTAGCAAAGCATTAAAGAACAGAGGCTACACAGGAACCTGCATCTAAATCACAGACGAGTCAGCCATGCTGCGCTGCAGTACAACTGACCCCTGTTTCAAACACCAGCACCACCAGCATCGCAGACTCGCAGACTCGGAGGTGAAAGCAAGCCCCAAGCAGGCTCACGGGGCCCTTCCAGGGTCCCCCTCTATCCACTTCATTAAGGGGTCTGGTGGCAATCAGTAACGAATCAGCACGGCAATTTATTTTCTTTCTTTATATTTTGCTGAGCACACTTAAACAGAAAGCTAGCCGCTGCCGAGTGGTTTTTCATTAGCAAGGCTGCGAGAAGCTCTCGCGGGCTCCTCCAGCGAGGGGCTGTTTGCAAAAGGCCGTTCTCCTGAGAACCTTCTGTGTGCTGCAGCGTGCCCGCTACCTTGAGCGCGGCTTTGCTTCCGCATTCTTTGTCTCGCGGCGAGAACGTGTGTGAGCGCACACGCGTGTGGGTGGCTCTGACCTGCGGTTACAAGAAAGTGCGGAGGGAGGGACGCTGATGCTCTCCTCCTCCTCCCCCACCCACACGGAGATGGTGACGGGACTGACTTCAACTGCAGAAGCACACCCCAAAGACAGCTCGGATGGGCAATGAAGGGAAAGCAATGTGGCTCGCCAGCTGAGCGGCGCGAAACGCTCTGATATACTGCAGGGCGGAACTGCTTTTTAAAAATAAAAGGAAAAGATAGTCGCGGCCCTTTTCTCCCCCTGGTTGTTGTTGACTCTCCAAAACACTGGGTCTGGCGCGGGTTCTGATCCCTGGAGTTTGATGCACGTTTGATTCACAGACTGCTGCGTGTCTGCACCAGATGGCCTCGAGTTAATGAACACAAACTCATCACTTTTGCTCACCAGGGAAATGTGCAGCTCAATCTGATTTGTACTCTACAACTAAAAATATTTGAGTATTTTTCGGGAGCATTTTACTGAGACAAAATGGCACTTAAAAGAACAGAGACTAACCACCAAGTTGCTACTCCAACTTCTACACATTGATAAGCCAGCTCTCAGATCATTCTTTGACCAAAACTAAAGTAATATGCTCTGAACCGTGTAGGAACGATGGTCCCATCCTGCCCTCCTACCCTTCTCCTCTCCGACCCCTCTGCCCTGCTCCAAGCTAAACTTGTGGTCCCAAAGCACAACGTAGAACTCATTCCAAACATAAAATTTTCTCATTTACATACTAGCAAAAACATTCGTCTATACAAACATTTTGTATATACAAACACACACACAGAACCTTATATATTCTTTTGAGGTATTCTTATCTACACGTTCTTACATATAACAACAACTTTAGGATTCAAAAAAAGTTCATTAGATTAACTCTACAGAACCTTCATCTTGTCCGAATGTGATAGAACTTTGTTCAATGGAGTGTTTTCCTGTTCATGGGCATGACAGCAAACAAAATCGTGGACTCCTTAATGATGAATTACGAAAACAGGAAGCTGCTTCCTATAGCTCACTTCTTCCCTTCTCTAAACGCCCACATTTCCTGCTGTTTTGCTAAATCAATCTCAGCCGTTCAGCTCGAGAACATTAAAGTCATAGCTTCACAAGTCAGCTCAGATCTCATTCTTTCCCAACAACGCCCACAGCCGTACCATCAGGTTCTTTTCTCACAGATGATGACCATGGGATATCCAGGGCCCAGACAAAGTTCCTCATAGCCCTGAAATCTGGGTCTCACCTGGGAGCTTGTTAGAAAGGCCGAGCCTCAGGCCTCGCCCCCTACCTCCTGAATCCAAGTCTGCATTTTAACAAGATCCCCAGGTGAGCCATGTATAGATAAAGGTTTGAGAAGCACCATCTTACCGCCATCTAATTATGTATAACAACTGAATCCGGATCACGGGTGTTCTTAGGGTGTACTGCCTTGACGGGCAAGAACTTTAATAATCTAGAAGCTTCCCTGTAAAGATATTTACAAGTACCAGGTTTTCACAAACCCTTTGACTTTTTCATAGCAATCACCTAGACAAATAGAAGTCACTCCATTGTTTAGAAGAAAACAAAAATCATTGTTCATTAACAGAGTGTTCTTTGTGCAGATCGGCACAAGGGATGGGAAGTATAGTGCTTACTTGAATGGATAAGCCCGGAAATAGTGTCACTAGTAAGAAACAAGCTTCCAGTGAAGCATCTCCAGTTGCCTTCGCTGATGTCTTCTGACTCACAGCCTTCTCCTGCTTAGGCAGCTTAAATGAGGTTCTCTTTCCAGCCAATTCTGGAACAGCTGCACAGAATGAGCAGGAAATAACAGTTCTGTGTGGTGGTTTAAAACACTATTTGTCACCTTGAGGGAAGCCACAGGCAGGAGGGGAGAGAAGGCCTCTGGCTGCTCAAGACGGCCCCACTTAACCCTTCCCCACCAGGCTGACTGCAGCCAATGGCTAAGGAAGTGAAAGGATCCTAGGGACTAGAAGAGATCCAGAGGAAGCACACGTGAGGGAAAGCTGGTTGCTGTGAAGGTGGAGGCTGCCGTGGTGCTGCTACAGGGGGTGAGTGCTGCGGTGTTGGCCTTGGTGCCCCTGAGCACAGGGTGGCTGACAGGTCGTCATGCCCAGCCCAGAGACAAAGGGGGAACTAGCGACTAGCCCGCTCAGCCAGACGCCCGCAAATCCGACTGTGCAAATATGAGAGCTGACTTCTGCTTCCAGTGTTCCAACACTACAGCTGCTGCTAAGTGAGTTCTGATTCGATGGTTCTGGACTGATTTAACTCAGAAATTCAGCTTAACAGTAGAGACAACCAGGGTGCTAGAGCAGGACGGACATTAATATGGCCTTCTAACTTCTCCAGGAGTTTCAGGTTCAAATGCCTTTAGAAGCCAGGAAGGACAGTAAAAATGAGTTAGGTGAGAAGGATCTAGAACTGTACCGTCCAATACCGTAGCCACTGGCCACAGGTGACAACTGAATACTTAATATGTGACTAGTTCAAATTGAGAGGCGCTGCTAAGTATAAAATACAAAGTCAAAGGTATAGGAGGAGACAAAATGTAAAATGCTCATTAGTAAGTTTCATAATAATTACATGTTGAAATGAAAACGTTTTTATGGCATTGGGTTAAATAATGAAAATGAATTTCACCTGTTTCTAATGATTTTCGTGTGGATGCTAGAAAATTTTAAATTACACGTGGGACTCAGATTTGTGGTTTGTGTTACACTTCTGTGCAACAGTGTGGGTCCAGAACAATGGGGAAGGACAGATACCATAGCTGACTGCGAAGTAGATGCCTTTTGGACAGGACTTTAAATTGAAGCTTTAGAAAAAAGGAAAGACTACAGACCCAATTCCACTTACAAGTCACTGGTTTGTGACTGATGATTTTTTTTAAAAGACGGGACATGCCTCAATCACACAGCCACACAGCTAGTTAACATAAGGTGTAAAATGAAAACCTAGGTCTCCTGTTCTTACAGTCCAACATTTTTCCTTATGGAGGCTCATGTTAAAGCAAAAAGCTTATAAATGGCAGCTTGAAGGTAACACATGACCTTTACTTAGTCCCTTTACCCGGTCTGGGATTTGTGCTTGTAAAATGAGGGGTGCTACGGTCTGAATGTTTGAATTTCCCCAAAAATTCTTATGTTGGAAACCTAACCCCCAAGGTTAGGGTTTGGGAGATGGAGGTCATGAGCGAAGCACCCTCATGAACATGATTCTTGCTTTTATAAAAGAGGGCGGACAGAACTCCCTCGCCCCTTCTGCCCTGTGAGAATACAAGAAGTCTGTGACCTGGAAGAGGGCCCCACCCGACCATGCTGGCACTCTGACCTCGGGAGCTGAGAGAAATAAAAGTCTGCTGTTTACAAGCCACCCAGTCTGAGGGACTTTGCTCTAGCTGCCTGAACAGGCTAAGATGAGGGGGTTATATGAGAAGGCCCCTTGGTCTTCTTGGGCTCTGACATTCTAGCATTCATGGGTCTCACACAGACAACTCAGGAGTGACCTGGCACAGAATAAAGGGTAGGGGGGAGGGGCTACAGGGCCAAATTAACAGCAAAGAGACAGCGGTTCTCTAAGAACCAAACTTTTAGAGTTCTAGCACTGTATTAGTCGATTAAATTATTTACTGATCTCCAATAAGAGTCAGGTCCTGCGCTAGGCAGAGCATGGAGGGAATTTACAAAGGCAACTAAGGCAAGGCATCCCTATCTTCAAGATGTTAGAGGGAGGGAGAGACTCATGTTCAAGGTACATTACCAAGGGCATGGGTGCAGATGTGCAAAAGAGCAGGACGCCATGTGGTTGCAGAGGAGAACGCAATGCCAAAGGGAGTTAGGGTGGCATCACAGAAGAGCTGCGGTTTTAATTACATCTTGAAGACTGCAAAGAAATGGAGAGGGGGGTAACGATATTCTAGGCAGAGGGAACAGTAGGTATAAAGGCACATGATGATGAAAACTAGGAGAATGGAGAGGAGCATCGGAGATCACAGATACATTTGATTGCGTCAGAAGCACACATTGTGCATGTTATTAAAACCATTTGAAATGGCTGCCTTGCACCTTATGACAGCAAAGGTGAATCTGCTGACAGTGTAACTGTTGATGCTACCAAAAGCGATTTCTAAATATAAACTTGAGCAATTCAAACATGAATGTATTCCATTTTATTTGTAATTGTTTTAATTTGTGATTATCATGTATAATCTGCATTATCTAATCATGTTTTAAAACTAATAGAGGTATTGCATATGATTATTCAGATTTCACAGGCATTCTTTTCATTCCATTTTCTTAGACTGGCATTTTACAAGGTGCTGTCATTCTCTTCATCAGATGCAAAAATCCAAGAACCAAAATACCAAGTTGGCAAGCTTTTTCCAGATAGTGCTAGCCACTGAGCAGCCATTTCTATGCTGGTCTCTGAGACTCATTACATATGTCTCTTCTTCAGCAAGTCTTCTCTCCCCTAATACATCTCAGATCGCAGCTACCTGCTGATCCCAAATTCTGCCCCTTTCCACTACAACATATGACTGCTAAGTGTTAATGAGTTAGGAAATCAATATTTTAGATGCCTCGGTAGTGTGAACTGAACTTCTACTAAAGAGAAGCCAATTATCTCAGGATATAAGTTGGGAAACAGGCATTTGGCCCTGCTGCTGGTAGAGACCTCAAAAAAAGAAATCTCCTGGGGAGAGGGCCCTAGCACTTACTCAAATACAAAGCAATTTATTAGCGCTACAAAAGGAAGGACTAAGTAAATGCTGATAGTTCAGAGACAATTATTCTGATACTCTGCCTATATGACCCCGTGATTTACAAGCAAACTCTCAACTGCAAGTTTAAATTAATCGATCCCAAATCAATCTAAAGATGAGCCCGTTTTATGTGAGGGTTATTCTAGATGTGCGACTAGCTGCATCATTCACTCATTCAACAAATACTTATTTTGCATTTACTCCACACGCAAGGCAAAGACCCTCTAGGCTGGTTGTTTCGAAGAGCTTAGTCCAGAAACAGAGAGAAGACAGCTGCTTTGATAACTATGATACAGGCAGTATATAACTGCCACTGGAATGATACAAGGGAATGTTTAGTCATTCATTTACACTGGAGTGATGGTAAGGCAGCATAGAGGAGGGAAGGAAAGGCATGTGCTAGAAATGATAATTAGGACAATTTGATCAGAAGGTCAGGTACGTGTCAAAGTGTAGCGAGCACTAAGTTGGACATAATCATGTGAGATCATATTGTACAGACCAGGCTATGAAGTCTGAGGCCAGAGGCAAGTTTTCCACAGGACTGAAGCATGACCCAAATGGAACTTGGGAACAATGTGGAGGATGGATGAGAGAGGGTGAGACTGGAACCCAGTGACTAGGCAGTAGGTTGACCTAACAGTCCAAGCCAGAACAAGGGTTGAAGAGGGAATGAAAAGACATGGACAGAAATGGAAGAGATAAAGATGAAGGAGACTTAATGATGACTAACTATAGGGGACAAGAGAGAATGTTCTGGGAGAATGGTGGGACTTTAAAAAATGGGGGCATCCCAAAGAGGAATTGGCTTGTGGGAAAGATCAAGAGTTTCACTGTAGATGTGTTAATTTTGAGATGCAAATGGAATATCCAATGGAAAATACCCATAATGCAGTGGGAAAAGTGGACCAGACGGTAGAAAGTAGGGGATAAATTGGGCTGTATTAGTTAGTCATCCATCCTTTGTTTAATTAACATTTATTTACTATAACTGGATACCAGACACTGTGCTAGGGACTCGAGATACAGTGATGAACAAGACAAAATCCCTGCCTGAAAAGAGTTTCTGAACTGAAGGAGGAAACAAATCAGTATCAATTAAAATAAAAGGGGATAAGTGTTATGATAAAAATGCAGGTGCTATGAAAACACATTGGAGGGGGGCTTAAGCCAGAATCATGGGGTCAAGAAAGGGGGTGTGTGAGAAAGGAGAACAAGGAACAGCAGACTAGCACCATCGGTTGGGAGAATGATGAGAGACTGAATACACAGATGGACAATAACCAGAAAATCTATAAAAAGAGAACTCTGATCCACAACCTGCAGCAAGCAGCCCAGGCAGTCAAAATACTATTTATAGTAACCAGCCCCAGAAGCCCAAAAACAACCCCCAGAATAACTGTCCCCAGACAGCCAGGACTTGGTTAGTGACTGACCCCTCCCCTGTAGTTGGACCCCTTTTCCAAACTAGGACCAACCAGAAAAAGCCAAATATATCCCCCTAACTAATCAGAAGATATCCCACTTCTGGTTAGCCCACCTGCAACTAACTGCTCCATGCCTATAGCCTCTAATCAGGGCACACCTGAAGCCATCCCTTTCTTCCACTATAAAGCTCTTCTACTCACACTTGCCTTTGAGTCTCTGCCAAATGCAAGTGATAATGGCTGACTCCTTTGTTATAGTAAGTGCTGAATGCATAGCTGTTGCTCATTCACACTTGGTGCTCTTTGTTTATTTCCACTACAGCAAGTGACTATGTAGGGCTGAAGTGCACTGGATGTATGTGGGGGTGGAGGGTCAGCAGAATGGGAAGGGAGTTTGGGCTTTTTCTCTTAAGCAGTGAGGGGAATCAGCAGCCATATTAGGAATGACTTTTAAGCCAGGAGAAGGAATATGTAGTTTATACTGAGTGTAAAGTCATCCATGCAGAGGTGAGAACTGATACTGAATCTTTAGTCCCATCTTTTCAGGACTAGTTTTCAGAGAATGTAAAAGGGAATCAGTGGGGACAAGACCCCATTTACTGAGGCAATGACTCAAAGTCACTCCATCTTTGTGTACCATTTAAGAACTAAGGGGGTCCATGGATGCCCTGCTACTCTTAGGGGACTTTGCAAATTTGGAACGCTAAATAAAAGGTGACACATGAGCTCACCTACACACACATGTAACCCAAACACAACTCAGCGAACCAAGCAAATAAAACACAAGACAGGAGAAGATGGCTGAACTGTGACTCTAAATCAGAGTAGGCTGTTGAATGGTTAGAGTACATAAAAACTTGAGTTAGCTAAGACACCTCCATTTTGAACAAAGGCTACAACCAAATGATGGATTGGACCTTTTAGTCCCTTCCTATGATGTTTAACATTATACAAACACACCCTGATTTGCCAAACTTCTTTAGAGTGAACTTAAAACACGAGAAATGGAAACCTGAATACAGTGCTTATTCTATTTATGCTATATTTTAATAAATATGATTATAATCTCATTACAAGACTTTTTATCACAAGATTTTCTGAAAATGTTTATCAGAATTCTCTATAAATATTTGTAACAAATTGCATTTGTATAGCTCTTTACCACTTTTCAGATTCTTCTGAGCACATCTGATTTCCACATTGAATGAGAGATGGAAAAGTGTGTGTGTATGTGTGTGTGTGTATGTTGTTTATGTATGTGTGTTGATAGACAGGCTCTTGGATCACATGGTCCAATACCTTCCCTTCACACCTGAGGAAAATGGAGCCTGTTATCATTCATATACTTAGAGACTGGACATTAAAAAACATATTTCTTGACTCTTAGATGGTCCTCTATGCATTTGTAGTAACCTAATACACATCTTACTGACCTTGAAGACTGAGGCTAAGGTGGGGGGGAGTAGACTGTTACACAAACAGCTTCAATGAATCATGCCTACTGATATTCACACTCTTGTGCAGTCCCCTCCCACATCAACATTGGGCTTGAACATGTGACTTGTTTTAGCCAATAGAACATCAGCAAAGTCAGTAGACGTTCCATAAGCACCAGCACACTGGGATTCAGTATGCACCACCTTGTGGGGCAGCCCAACCTGGGCTAACCTCCCTGAAAAGGAAAGATTATGTGAGGAGAAAGAGGTTCAGACTTCCCAGCTGCCACAACTGAGCCCAGTTTCCAGGTGACCCATCAATTAAATGTAATCACATTAATGAGCCCTGGCAAAGTCAAGAGAATCATGAGAAATAGAAAATCATTTTTGTTTTAAATTACTAAGTTTTAGGGGTAGGTTGTTATACAGCAATAGATAACCAATACACTAAGAAAAAAGAAATTGGTCCATGGTGGTCATTCACAGGCCCAAGAGTGGTATTCGAAGTCCAACACCTCACACAGAATTGGAGAATGTCTTGGTAAACAGAGCTATCCTGGACTTGGAAATTTGAGATTCCACGTTCTAGATTCACTCAAAATCTCTTAGCTCATCCAACCCCTTAACAATCTTTGATTCTCATCTTATGCAACAGACTTCTGCCCTCAAAGCCAATGGGTATGCCTGTGGGGGGGGGGTGGGAGGAACCACCACCGCTCTCTAGACCAACATCAGAGGTGACCCCTGCTGAGACATCTTTGTACAGATGGAGTGAAGGGCAACCAGAGAGACAAAGGCACTTGCCTCGATCACACAGCTGTCGGTACAAGGGACAGGATGAGAACCCAGGGCTGCTCACTCCAAAGCCAATATCTTTTGGGTGATGCATGCTACTTCTGTAGCAAGAGGAGAAGCATCCCTAGGCTTACAGGTGGTGATCACATGTCAGTTCCAGGCATGATGCTGCTATTTGGGACTATAGAGCATTCTGTCTTCAAAGACCTTTAGGTGAGCAACTGAGCCACAAGAGATGTCTCCCAGAGAGACAGTTAGCAAGACAGTATGAATTTATTTTTTCATTCTGGATACCCACATATGTCTGAACAGGGCCTGTAGATTATCTCATTTGTCTGGATACATAAAACTAGTTATTTATCAGACATTATTTAAAAATCTCTGGGGGTTTTTTGTTGTCGTTTATTTGCTAGTGAAGTCTTCAAATTCATATATACTGTTTAAAATGACGTTCAAATTTTTGCAGCAGAAATCTGTTGGCTTGTATGTCAGGGCCACCAGGGACCACCCCTTACCCTCCAACAACAGCCTAGGAACAAAGCGTTACATTTACATTTGTCAAAAAGGAGAACCGGGTCACCTACCATCACTAAGCTCTCCCCTGAACTGATTAGTAGACAATTAAAAGTGGTTTGGGAATGCAATTTGCAAATGGATAGTGCTACAGCAGCACACATTCCACTTGGGGGGGGAAGAAACAGGAAAACAAAGGCTGCAAACAATTTGTAATCATCATAAATCATGCTTCAGTTTATTCAACTGTAATAATACTATTCGTTGGCTCATTATGAGGTTTCATACCACCTTGAAAACACTGATCATGCCTGCATGACGTACAGCATGGATTGTTGGGTCTGACATGCAAACCAATTATATCCGATTTTAGTTCTGCCTTCAGCCTGTTGGGAAGGCAGAGAGATGCGGCATTCACCAGGAAGCCTGGAATCTCCTTGCTTTGCTCAGTGGCTGAAGAAGCCTGAATGTTGTCAGAAAGAGAAACAATTGAGACGAGGAGATTGGGGGAAAGCTGGTAGCAATTCCTAGGAGTGGAAACTGCTATAATATTATAAATGTCCATCTCCAAGAGTGGAGAGCTAAAGGAATTAAAATTGATTATCAAGTCAGAGAGTTCTATCAATCAGAGTGGAATTATGGTTAATATTTACTGGATGCTTATGCAAGAGGCCAGTCCCTTTCCATACATTATCCCATGTCATTTTCCCAGCAAGCCAATGGCGTATTTGTATTATCCACATTTTATATAAGAGGATGTTGAGGACAGAGAAGTTAAGAACCTTGCCTAAGGTCACACAGCATAGCTGGGACTAGAACCCATTTATCTTTTACTTGAGACTGTATCCTACGCCACTAAACTAAACTAAGACTTACGGCAAGCAGAGTGGTCAGAAGCTCTAAGTTATAAAATCAGTTCGGCAACTGGGCTCTGAGGTCTTCTCTCATATCCTTTTCCAGCTGTATCGGTGAGTGAGTCAATGATCTCTGCTTTGATTTCTGTGCTTCTCTGTGAGACAGATTCACACGGCAAGATATAAGCTCAAGATTAACAGCTCGGTGTGGCTTGGACATCCCTGAGGGTCTCCAAGATATTTTCCAAGGTCCACAAGGTCAAAACTCTTTTCATGATAATACTAAGGTATGTTTCCTTCTTTCCTTCTCATTTTCTCTTGAGTATAGTGGAATTTTCCAGAAGCTACATGAAGTGTGATAACACCATCACTCTGATGGCCAATGGAATGTGTGTCCTTATGCTTTAAAAATCTCAGTTTTAACTTCTAATACAGTCAATATCCATAGATAAAACCCTCAAAAACAAAAGTTTGTTGGGGTCCTCGATAATTTTTAAGAGTTTAAAGAGATCCTGAAGCCAAAAGTCGGAGAACCACTGCTCGAGATCATGTCTGTAAGGCCAATCAAAACAGAACAGTCTGAAATCTCAAACACTGGTAAAGAGAACTTAAGAACAAAAAGACCCATTTTGCTCTTGCACAGCTGATTACTTACAAGCCATTTTTAATTCCTCAAATTGAGCAGATCCAGCTGACTCACACAGCACAGGAAAGGGATGAGTGGGCAAGAAGGCTGTTTGACAAGGACCCCGTGGGTTAACTCTTCCCTAAAAATCCTTAACCAGGGCTGGAGAGCCCACCACCCAGGGGCGCAGCTTATGTCAGGGGAGAAGATGTACCGATGGAAAACTGTATTATAAACACATCTCCGTTGGCAACTGTCCTGATCATGCCCTCCTCGTCCACAGCTGAGGGTCAATACCGAGCCCTTTGCTGATGCAACTGCAGACTTCAGTGTAAACCAAATACGTTGTGCTAGGGCCGAAAGGGCAAGAAGAGGGGGGAAACCAACCAACATTGATCACTCACTCCTGAAAATCGGGAGCTTGGTCCTTATTATCTCATTTGTTTTACACAATAAACTTCTGAGGTACATATGATTAGATCCATTTTGGAGATAGGAAACAGAAGCTGAGCGGTCAAATTAGTTATCTAGGCTCACCTAAGACAAAGTCCTAAGACTAAGGACTAAGGACAGCCAAGACTGAGGACTCATCCACTAGGCTGACATTCCCAAACCTAGCTGTGCATCAAAATCGTTTGGAGAATTTCCAGTTTTTCACATTTCCTGGCCTTACCCCGAACATCCTAATTCAGTAGGTCTGGGTGAGGCTCCATCAGCCGCAGAACCCTACCA
Source organism: Ursus americanus (assembly GCF_024610735.1). NCBI lineage: Eukaryota > Metazoa > Chordata > Mammalia > Carnivora > Ursidae > Ursus > Ursus americanus. The sequence continues at coordinate 63,020,930 of NC_142139.1, forward strand.
GCTGTCGACTGCTAGCTTGATGAGCTGGCTAAGTGATTTCACATTTGAAAGTGTTTTCCACACCAGCACTACCGGTTGGCTTTCTTTTCGGGGCCTTTCCTCCCCCTCAAAGAAACAGTATTTTTATTACATAATGAGCATCGTTCTTTACCTGAGGCTAATTGGAGACGAAGTCCACAGAGAAGCTGATGCAGAATGCTCTTCCAAGTTCTAAGCAACGATGCACACACATTTCTAGATCCTCTCCTTGCAAAATGCAGGTACTTGGTAAATAACTTTGAGTTAAGGACAAATGTGATCATAGATAATCCTCATAACTCTGTTAAGTGTTCCAAATGTGACAGCTCACAGGTTTTCCGCAGTAAATAGAATTGGGATATAAATGCTTTTCAGTTGCCAAAATCAGGTTCAACAACCCAGGGGTATTGACCTGGAAAAGACTGGGCACTTGGAGTCTGCTAGGAAGAACGAAGAATTGCACAGAGCCCCACTGGGAATGGGCAGTTGTGGCTGCGTGGTCTCTGGTAGCCATACACTCCCCTTTGTGGTCTCTTCCCCAGTCCGGAACGGCACTCATATTCTCATATCACACAGACAGGTAATGGCCGTGTTGACAGCTGCTATCACCCTAAGAGTAGACCAGCCAGCCAACGTGGCAGCCTCTGAAATCCATCTGAAGCTGGAGTAAGGGAGGGCAGAGGCTTGGGTGGGACAGGGGCTGAGGAGACACAAGAGAGGAGGCCACAAGAGTCCCTGTGTTTCCTCTCTCAAATTGCCCAACAACCTTCAGTGAAAACCCCATTGCTTTATAGGGGGGGACAAAAACCAAAACAAAACTGACAGCAGGGAACAGGGTAGGTGTTGAGTTCATTTTCCTTGTGGACTTTACATGTTGATTTCTGAACAAAGCCAATTTAAAACTGGTCAATATAGGCCCTGAATCATAAATTATGGCAATCTATGATACAAATTCAACTCTGATGGAAAGAGTTGCCTTTTCAAGAGAAGTTATTTAGCCAGGAAAGTTACAGAAAAGAGCCCGCCTCCACACTCGAAGAAAGGGATGGTAATAAGAATTTTACAGAGTCCAACTGAAACACAGCTCCTCGGTGAGGGTCCGTGAGTTAAGGTTTTATGGTAAATTTGGGGGCCATTGGTGAGAAAAGGCAGATAAACTACATTTTCATAGATAAGACACCCTCAACAATACCTCTCCAGTCAGGTCATCTCACTTCCCAAGAACAAGGTAATAACCGAAATTCTATGAAACAATGGAAGAGGATAAAATGTCGGATCTTTCCTCAGCTAGAAAATGCAGTTTGGCAAGGACTGGACACTGCGCTATCTTTTGCTCCCAGCAACCCCAATTTAGCTAATGCCATTTGTGCAGCATTTTCCAGATTACAACCCTCTTCACACTTACAATCTCCTTCAATCCTCAACCCCCACAACATGAGCAAGCAGGGCCAGATCACGCGCTCGGCTTTGCAGATTAGGACATTATTTTTAAAAAACGGTATGAGTGGTTGAAGCTCCACCAAAAAAAAAAAAAAAAAGTCACCCAAGGGTGTTAGAAACTTTCAGGACAAACACAGTGCTTGTCAGATCATTTTTGTCTGTGTGACCTTTTTCCAGTGTTCAGTCAATCCTAAAATACTGAGTTTGTTGTTGTTGTTGTTTTTTTTGTTTTTTTGTTTTTGTTTTTGTTTTTTTTCCTACCAGAGCACGATTATTCCCGGCCACCTTTCACTTGCTGCTGGGACTTCTATATCCAGGCCTACCCTTCTAGGCTGTTTTCCACACACAATGTCCATACAATGGCTGATCCCCCACACATCCTGTTTGCCTTTCCCTTTTACCTAAGGACACTTTTTTCTTCTGCCGCCCTGCCCTTCGAGGATCCCTTTGGTTCATTTCTCTTATCTTTTATCGCCTCCTCTAACTGCTGACTTCCCAGGCTACCGAATGTACCTCTCTACTTTCAAGTCTCAGTCTTGCATCAGAAACACAAAACCCTGCTGTCATAACAAAGGATGTGTGCATTTTTTACGACCACTTTACAAACTGATTTAGCAGAAAGACGGGCACTTTGCTGCATACTAATAATGCTTTAGCAACATTTTCCTATCACAAGGGCTTGGTTGTTAAACTCTACGGATTCCTCAAACCATACAACAGCCTTTGTGCAAATATGTATAAAAATAATGTATTAGTGTTTCATTCAACTGTCTTTGGCACAGTGATAGCCCCAAAACCAGGTTACTTTTTTCTCACACAATTATTTTCCTTTTCTAGTAAATCTTGCTGTTTGGTAATAAAGTATTTATATTGATAAATGTGCTTCTGCATTTGTAAAGTAATCCTGTGGCACAAGGGTCTGGTGCTTTCCTTAAGGACATGAAGATGTCTAAATAAAACAAACATTACATCTGCATTTGGAGGGTTTTGTCCATTGCATTCATTGCCTGGTAAGGGACGTGATATTCTATAAAACATACAAAGAAGATGTAAAAAGGTATAAAAAGTTTATAGTTTAGATCAAAGACAAATGTTGTCATTTCACTTCCTGGTATACAGTAGGTGCCTGATAAATCCTTCTTGAGAAAATATCAAGCTCTAACCCCACTCCATATTCCCTTACTACCGTTCTGTTCTACAATCTGAGAGCCAGCGAGGAAATTAAGTCATTTTATACAACCCCTAATCCACAGTGTTGTGGCTAAATAACATTGAACTAAATGATTTAGAGGACTTTTTCCAGGTGGATGAATCTATAATTTACAGATAAGAAAATGGAGAAAAAAGAAAACCTTGCCATTTTTTCAATGTAAAGTAGGCAGTAGGAGTATTGGTGGCTAATGGTCTATTCCTATGTGTCTCTAGTAAATCCAGGTCATAGAACATGGAGATTTCTTACCAATTCAGGGAGTTCACACTGATTCATTTCCAGGTGTTTAAATAGACATCAGGAACTTCTCCGGATTTTACCTATTCAGTTTTCTCTATGGAAAACTCATTGTTAAAATCCATTTCTCACTATATTTTTCTTATAGCCTCATCAGTACTGCTCAAGGACAATAATAGGAGGATTAGCAATGAACAGTGAGGGTAAATGGAAAGTATAAGAGGAAGAACAGTTGCTTGTAAGTTTCTTAAGTCAAGATAGACTCCCTATTGCTTCACTCTATAGACTTCATCCTATCTTTGAGGGTGAAATATTGCTTATGGTAACTTCACCACTCAGGTTTTAATAAAAGCATCGTTTGAGATGTGATGTGAAATAATTTAGCATTCTTTTTGCCACAAAGGTATATTCTTTTGCATGCTTGCTGAGGTCCTATCTCGAGGTAAGCAAAGGCTTTTTACTTTGCTTAAATTCCCCTAAGAGGATGCTATATCCCATGTTTGCGGGAAGCAAGGAAGAAACTCGGTCACAGCTTGCCAATAGGTTTAATAAGCTCTTGCTACATTAGGATACTAGATTTGAGAGTAAACTTAGTTCAGGGACTCCCTGCCTCAGCTCCAAACAGATCTAACATTTGTTAACGTTGCTAGCTCTGATAAGCATATGGATAGAAAAGACTAGTGTGCGAATCACTGACAGGTGTGTCAGTCCTGGTTTTGCCAAGATACAGAAGCAATCACTCTCATAGAATCACAGAAAGAGACCTAACACTTTTTTCTGTTCCTTAGCCTTTTCGAAGATTTAGGACTAAGTCCTCAAACTTCTAGATTCGGGACAAAAGGAAGGAGCAATGGTGGCAGAGAGGTAGACATCAATAGTACAGACCGTCTTTGTCAGGATTTTGTGGTACGCTTCTTTTTGATAATGCCCGAACCATCCCCAAATAAATAAGTGACCAAAATTAGACTGAGAGAGGGAAGTAGAAGGAACAAGAATTTTTAAATTTGTCTCCCTGGCTCTGGCACAAATGCTCTCCCTCCCTGTCCTCAGCTAAGAGCCTTCTGCTCAGTGAAAGTGCACTGTAGACAGTGCTTTCAGGCGGACTATAACCACAAGCAACAAAGAAGGAAGGAGGGACAACAACGTTTCCTCAAGCCCTTAGCCTTTGATCTTGACAAATTAAACACTAACGACACATTCTTATGAAATGTAAAATAGACATGATAAAACAGGAGTAGAAATGGGAGGAACGACCTGATCATAGCCCAACTTCCCTATGTATGAATCTGTGGGGGCCTTAAATGTCCAGGAGTCTACGGTGGGCATGGGACAGGAAGGAAAAAGCATGCACAGTTTGCAAGCAAAAAAGTGTAGTACGAATCCTGAGCTCGCCCGTTTACAGGTTGTGTGACCTTGGGAGCTATGAGCTTTCGTGTCCTGTAAAGCAGGGATTTGGAAAAACCACCTCACAGGCTCACTGGGAGGCACAGATGAGAGAACGTTCACAAAAGTTCCTTCACCACCCTCCACTATGCTGACTGGTGCTGTCAGTGCTGATGCTGGGGGGCAAGGTCACCAGCCACAGTCAAATCCCGACTAGTGCCCGGCTCTGGAGGCTGAAGACCCCGGGTGTGGCTGAAGCACAGGTACCCCCATCGCTTATCAGTGGGGACCTCAAACCCTGAGGGAGGCAGCCGGGATTCAGCCACGGAGGCCTTCACGGCTGTACTTCTCTATGCCTGTCTGATTGGCCAGGTGCAAGATCAGGCATGGGGAACGCTGGTTCACTTGGTCTTCACTTATGTATGTAGGACGTGAGTAACCAGCTCGGAGGCCAGAGGGTGATCCCAGTTGCACCGGTAAATTCAGAAGTGAATCCAACAAGAAGAAAATGATTTTAGAAACAATCAACTTCAGGTGTACCTTTCGAAATGGGAAGCTGTCCTTTTTTTCGTTTTAGAGTGACACGGTAATGGTCAAGGAAGTGGAATCGGATAGAGGCTTTGTTCTGACAGCCTGACTTGGGCTCAGGCCCTCTCACTAGGAGGACGGCTGGGAGTAGAAGGGGTCATTCTACCAAATTTCAAATCCAAACGGAGAGAGGAAAAGAGAGCTCAGAGGAGTTCAAGGTGAAGGAAACAGCAGCCCACTTTTCCTTACGTGCTCTGCTTTTGTCCTTCACACACTTCACACTTGAGGGAGAAACTAATGACATTGGCCTTGGGTCCCCCATTCCGCCCGGCAGTGTACACAGCTGTGGCAGGCGGTCCCTGCGGGCCCCTGCCCGCTGCAGCATGCACGGTTAATGTGGCCAAGCCAGCAGCTGACTGAAAACAGTGGCAGGCAGGCACTAGGCACACGACCCCTGACACTGCGGGCCTTTTTTTTCCTCCTCTCAGCTAGCAGCCAATGGGTGGGCTCGCTCCACCGGCTGCCATGGCAACGAGAAGACTGCTCTGCAGTGCCCAGAACAGATGTCACATGAGCCAAGATGAATGTGGTGGGGGTGGGGAGCATGTGGTGGGGGTGGAGGGGGATGGGGGAGGCATTTGGAGTTAAATGGTCCCACCAGAGGGAGTGAGGCAGATTTTGAAGTAAGTGCAAAGCTGTAACATCTATTTCCTTTCTCTTCCCTGTCCTTTAAGTTCTAAACACACATGCACAAACACGAATGTCCTTTTATCTCCGCTACTGAGGTGCTTGCGGCTCTCTGGCTTTCATGGCAAACATGAAAGCTCTGATTTCTGGAAGTCTTAAATGAACATTGCCTTCGCTGCAGAAATGCAAGCAGGCATTCTGCAGCCATTTAGGAACAGGCTGGGAAGCTCTGTGGAGATGAATCGGGGAAACTCAGAAACACTCGGAGCTGAGACACAACCTGCAGGAATTTTAAAGGCAAACGCACCGCCTCTGGAGGCACATCACAAACCCCGTTTCACTCTTGGTACCACTAAAATGTAAGGGCTCCTACTATCCTCCCCGCACGGGTAGTTTCTCTGATCTTACTGCTCCTAAGGCCATTTCATATAGACTAAACCAGGGCGAGGTTTGCCAATCTACCTGCATGAGCAACAAAGGCTCTTTTGTTGTCTCTAAAATAGGTCCTATCCCGGATAAAATACTGTATTTAAAATGTTTCCACTGCCTTCCCCTTCTCTGCCACTGAAATTAACCAGTAGAGTGTGGGCATGGGACAGCATGGAATGAACGTATATAGTCCTTGGTAAGATAGGAGGTGATATTAGTGGCACGCAAACACAAGGCAGGCCTTTTTTTCCTCCCTGCCTGCAGCCAATGGGCAGGAACCTAATCTTGTTCCTGTTCTCAGACCACATGAATCAGAGAGACATAAGGGACAAGGTCTGGTCTTAACCCGATAGATGAAATGCACTGAATGCGTCAGAGGTTGGGGAAATGTGGCTTAGAATGATTGCGTGCTTGTGCTTAAGGCCCCCCAACAAACATTCACAGGGTGTCTGCTTTGGCAAAGGGCCACATGGAGAGTTGCAAACGAGGCAAGGCAAAGAAAGGAAGCTCCCACTTACAATCAAGAATGAAAACAAACGTGGAAACTCTTACCATGGGGAAGACGCAGAAGTGTGGCAAGCAAAGCACCATGTGAATGTGGAGGAAGGCAGGCTCTGAGGAGTGTCCTGGGGCATGGGGAAATGAGACAGCCTAGTGTGTGACAGACACTTGACATATACACCATATCACAGGATGCCCGCATCACCCTAAGAAGTCGCCACTGTCATCCCGACAGAGCAGGAAACCCCACGCTCAGGGAGGATAGGAGTCAAAGGTCATACCACAAGCAAGAGGAGAACTGCTGGAGGTCCGTGTTATCCTCCGGCCTCCACGGGGTTCTGCTCCATCACCCGAGGAGCAGAAGCGACGCACTGCTGCAAAGAATGCAGCCACGTACGGAGGCGCCGTTTCCTGGTCTTTGCAACAGCGCCCCTGAAGTCCTGGGCTTCAACCTCGCGCTGCATTTTCCCTACTACATATTAAACAGGAACTATTAGAATTTAAAAGGTTCATCCGGATATACCCTGAAGCCATCCCGTGTAACACAAGGGGTATGGATGTCACGCTGTGGGAGCCACTGCGTCCTCCCACGCTGGCCATGAAAGATGAGTAGGAGCGCGGCCCGTGGAGAATGTGAATTCGTTCAACGGTCACCCTACGTTGGTCAGCGTTACTTCGCCGTATACCTCCACTGACATGAAAATGTCTTCTCGGGCCTCACAAGCATGCTTTCTTCTCATTATTCTGGCTAGTAAGTGGCATCCTAGGGTTCTTGCGGTGCACTGGAATGAAGAGCAGTGACGTGAATGAAAGGCTGCCGGCCCAGCAATGGGCATTGCTCCTGGAAGCTGCCTCTGCAGGCCCCGCTTCACCCCAGGGCTGCACTTCCCCACCTCTGCAGTGATGGACCACAACCACCAGAGGGCAGTAACACAAACCAGATTTTTTTTTTCTTTTGGATCCAAATGTGGATGCACCCAGTTTAATAATATGTAAAGCCCATTATTACAAGCTTTTCCTCTCCCCACCCCCTATTAATGAACAAATGCCCAGGGGTAATGCAGATATTTCTAAATACAGTGCAGGAAAGGGCAATCTGTACTCATACACAGGGAGTCTAACACACAGTGATAAGTGGAAATGAAAATAAACACCCAGATGCAACTAAACCATTAAGGCTAAAGATTTAGCTGTCTATAGGGCTGCATACATGGAAATACAGATGCCTGCCTCCCAGAAATGGGCATTTTTAAACCATTTATTTCATGAGTTCTTATTAAGAGTTCATAATAATACCTGTAATGATGACTACAAAGCTACAAGAGGGTCTAAGATGAATTTCATTTTTACTGCTGGGCATACAAAGGGGGATTTTACTCTCTGACTAAGGTAAGTGAATGAATTATTCAGGGTCTTTCCATGGACATTTAAAACCTGTAACTCCACACTTTAAAGAGCACAGATTTAAAAAGAAGAGCAACAACAACTAGCTAATCCCCAAACCATAAAATATCCGCTGACATTTCCCCACATCTATTCAGGGTCCTTCGATGCAGAGGAATGATTTTTGCTGTTTGTGACAGCAGAATTCTGTAGAATCTTGTAGTGTGGTTACTGGTTTTAACCTCACAGCATAGAGGGTACAATAGACCGACTGAGTCGGGATACTTTTACCCAAGCATAACCTACCCATTTCTTGATAAACAAAGACACGGAAATAACCATGACATGTTCTCAAGTCCTGACAGAAAGGAAGATGCCCTGATCCTGTATTTTCACAATGGCTTGAAATTTGAGGGCCTTTGGAAAAGCAAGATGGAGTCACGGCAAACAGCCTTGTCTCCGGAGTCACCCCATGAAACCCTGATATTTGTAAAATGCTTGACAGATTATTGAATATCCCCACACAACGTGTGAGCAAAGCATATGGAATCCAGAGTCAAATGCCTCTAACTGTAAACGTAATATCAGGTCACCTTGGGAATATGAATGAAGACCCCTGAGCTTCAATTCCTTCCTAAGGCAGGTAGGAGAACAGATCCTGAACTATCTCCCTGTGTAAGGACGAGGGTCACCTGTGTAATATGGCACAAAGCACTGAAAACTTAAGATTTATAAAGAGTTTTGTTCTTATTTTCCCCATTTTATGAACAAGGAACTAGAGCTGTAAAGACTTCTCCAAGGTCACGGTCGGTAAAGGTAAAGCAGGGCCACGGCCAGGAGTTCTCATCCAAAGTTGTGGTTCTTCCCACCCCTCCATGGTGACTTTGTCAGCACTGACCTTTGTTTCTCACAGTTCTAGGGCTGGGAAGTCCCAGGGGGAGGTGCCAGTAGAGTGGGTTTTATTGTGAGGACTACTCTCATGACTTAAAGACAGCTATCCTCTCACTGTGTGCTCACATGACTTCTTTGCGTGCATGGAGACAGAGCTCTCTGGTGTCTCTTCTTAAAAGGACACTAATCCCATCATGGGGGCTCCACCTTAGACCTCATCTAACCCTAATTACCTCTCAGAGCCCCATCTCCAAATTCTATCACCCTGGAAGGTTAGCGCTTCAACAATATAAATTCTGGGGAGTACAAAGATTCAGCCCATAAGAAGGGGGTAACAGTGGGCTTCTTTATCCTGCTCCATATTTTCAGTCCAAGACAACAAATATTTGCTGATTATCTGCTAGGTGCCAAGCACAGTACCAGGCCTCAGGGGAAACAAGGATGACTGGGAGCACTCAAAGAGTTTAATGTCAGGACAGTTGCTATGGAATGTTCTCCAAGAAAGAGCATTTATGACATGTGAGCTTTTGTGACTGTGTATCGCATAGCTGATGACAACAAACTTCATGAGATCCTTCTTCAGATAGCTGTGTTTGAAACAATTATAATGAGAGTCTGGCAACTAATCAGTACATAATTAATATTTGATAAGGTAATTAATGTATTAATTTCCTGAGGAAGATGGGGGTCGAAGGAAGGAAGGACATTTTCAAATTTTCAGCCTATGGATGCTTACAAGGAAACACAAAGGATCTGTACCTCCTGGTAGGGAATTTTCAGATTCAGTTATGGGACGATGATTATAGCATAACTGGATATTTACTGAGTATGTTTAATTTCTCTCAGTTGAGTTGGTATAATTAAAACTGCTTTCTGAGTTAGAAAACTGAAAGGGCTCAGCTTCAATGAATGTATATTTGCTGGGGCTCCTGGGTGGCTCAGTCAGTTAAGCATCCAACTCTTCATTTCAGCTCAGGTCATGATCTCGGGGTTGTGAGATCAACTTCTGCGCTGGGTTCTGTGCTCAGCATGGAGTCTGCGTGAGATTCTCTCTCTCCCTCCGCCCTCTTGTACAAGCTCGCTCTCTCTCAAATAAATAAAATCTTAAATATATGTATGTTTAATATATATATATATATATATATATATATATATATATATATTGGCTGACTACTACATGCTAGTAGTATGTATGTATGCTAGTATGTATGTATTAATGTATTTATATAAACCGTCTAGAAGAAAGGGTATTTTACATATATGTAAAGTCTCATTTAATTCTTACAATAAACCTTTGAGCAAATTTTGTTAGATAATTTAAAATGACAACCAGAGAAGTCAAGGACTCATAAGTGGTAAGTGACTAAGAGAGTACTAGAAGATTCTTGCCAACCATTCAAACATTATTTTGATTACACACACACACACACACACACAATTTTCTCCTCCAATCATCCCCCAGATCTAGCCTCTAGGTTTTTTTTTCCTCTTGTTATTTTTGGAATGCTCTTTATTCTGGTAAGTAGTATAGGGGTGAAGTTGGGTCTTTTTCAAGGGTATATATGTTTGAAAGGGGAAAAGCTTATGCAAATTTCTACTTCCCTTCAAAAGTAAACAAGGATCTTAAGGAAAAGGAGATCAAATCTCATCTGCTCTGGGGAATTAAATGTGTTCTGTGTTTAGCCCTGGGATCCAAAGAACCCACAAGGGTACTCACTCAATGAGCATGGCCTGCCTCTTCTGAGCAGCCCAGAAGAGAAGAGCTCCCAGTTTCAGTCCCCCATTTGAGGCTGGACATGTGACAGTGGTAGTCTGGAAACCAGATCTGGAGACTGTGGAAGGCTAGATAATAGTGCCCCCAGAATTTCAATGTCTGATCCCTAGAACACGTGAAGGTTATTTTATGTGGCAAAGACTTTGCAGATATGATTAAATTAAGGATCTTGGGACAGGAAGATTATATTGGAGGATCAGGTGGGCCCTAAATGCAATCAATGTGCCCTTATAAGAGAGAGGCAGAGGGCGTTTAGACACACAGAAGAGTAGAAGACAATGTTAGCATCGAGGCAGAAAATGGAGTGATGTGGCCACATGCCAAGGAATGTCGGCAATGCCCAGAGGAGTAGAGTCAAGAAAGGGATTCTCCCCTAGAGCTTCTGGAGGGAACATAGCCCAGCTGAATCCTTGATTTGGGCCCAATGAAACTGATTTTGGACTTCTAGCCTCCAGAAATATGAGAAGACGAATTTCTGTTATTTTGAGCCACCAAGTTTGTGGTCATTAGCTGCAGTAGCCATTTGTAACTAAGAGAAGGACAAAAAGTCAGAGATGTGGCAAATGAGAAAAAGGGAGACAGTTTCATGTACTAAGCACTGACTTAATCTTACCAAAATGGTGTTTTATGCTTGTGATATTTAGCAATTTCTTCTGTCAAGAAAGTTTACAAGATAGGCTTTGGGGTCCAAACACTACAGTTATCTCAATAATTATTTCCTCCCTGTATGTAACACAGACTAGACAAAGCAGCAATTCCTCCAACCTCCAAAATTGGTCTCTTTGTGGCAACAGTGAGTCTGCATAAGAATTACCTTTGAAATACAAAGAAATATAAAACCATTTGTTATGATGTTCACTGCACAGCTGTACAATTTTCTGTGAGTGATTGTGGTTCTTACTCTGAGTCCCCAGACCTCTAGAAGTTCTTGAACTTTATTAGAAGGTTTGGAGCTCTGAGCAAGAATTATATGTTAATTCTTATTATACCATAATAATTAGGCCGTCTGACTAGAAGATGTCTTATGGGAAGACGGCAAAATGACTGTTTGGAACCTTGTAGGCCATGCTAAGGAGTTGGGATTTCATTCTAAGTACAGTGGGAAGCCATGAATGAGTCTGATGCAGGACAAGGACACAACTGGAATTAGATTTAGGATGTCGCTCCAGCTGCCCTCTGTGGGCAGATGGTAGTGGAGAGGTGAGCAGCCCTGTGGCCTAGGAACAGATAACGGTAGCCTGGACTATGACAGTGAGCATGAAAATGAGAGAGAAGTAAGCACAGTGGAGACATATCGGAAAAGCAGAATCTGGGTTAATCTGATTAACCCGAAGGGAAGAGTCAGGGAAAGGGTGAATCAGTGATGACTCCCAGGGAGCTTGCTTAAATAAGTTAAAGATGATAGCTGGGAAGGCCAAAAATGGGGGGGGGGGATCTGTGTGGCTTGCTTATGGGGGGGAGTGAAAATAAAGCCTCCAGTTTAGGAAATATTATGCTGACAAGTAAGGGGGATTAACAAGTAGGCAGCAGAATACGGGGATCTGGAGCCTTAGAGAGTAGTTCCGGATCAGAGATTTTGAGTGTTCGCAGTGTAAAGATGATGGCATTTAAACTACATTAGAAAAAAGAAGCAAAAACTTAATTAGTAGCACAGGTATATAGGTTATTTGGAAATGAAACCTGCTCTCTCTCCCTCTCTCTTTCTCTCTCTCTCTCTCTCACACACACACACACAGACACACACGCACACACACTGAGCAGCCAAACCACAACTTACCAGAGCTTAACTGGAGGGCATGGGGAGTCTGCTTCTAGCTGCAATCTAAGTGCTTTGGGAAGATAATTAAATAAGCAAAACTGAACAAAATTCTAGAATGAATTCAAAATTTGGGGAAGAAAATTAAAAAATCAAAGCTGAAGCAATTCTAAAAAATGCTGTCATAATCCAGTCGTATACTGTTTTTAATCTTTCACTTTGGGTACTTTTCTTTAAAATGACACTATATAGAGTATAGATGACAGATGACAGACTGCTAGATAATTGAAATTTAAGGTAAAATACAGTAAATACTTGGAGATTATAGCAATGTTGGAGATACAGATGAATGGATGGGTGGGCGGACGAGTGGATGGATGGATGAACAAACAGATGGGAAGACTGATAGACACAGATTTAAAAACACTATTTTATATTTGACACACGGTGGATAATTTAGCATTCACCCAAAAAGGTTATCCAGAGGAAATGTGTTTGTTCATGAAGTTTCAAGGAGTTGGGAAGGAGATAGGTCATGTGATCAGAAGAACTATCTTCACACTTAGCAAGTATCAAATTTCAAGAAAGAAAATCTATCAGTAATCAAAAGATTTGATTCCTAAATGAAGAAGAGCTGCATTTTTAGGATGTAAGAATCGCATCTGAACACCCACCTCCCCTGTCAGAGGCCACGATTCAGTTTAGAGTATTAGAAAATATCATGACAGGTTCACTTGGGAGGTAAACTGTCTACATTTGATAATCCAAAGGCAATTAATAATACATTAGATTCTCTCTTCCAATTAAAATCAGAAGCAAATAATTCCATCATGAAACTGAGGGAAAAAATATGAAAATGCAGGGAAGAAAAGATTACAGAGTCTTCGTCCAAAGTCAAGAACATGCCCACATGTTGTGCAAAGTCTCCAGCGCACCAAAGGCATGATGCAACTGTCATATTCTGTGAACAGAATCCAGCACTTCCAAGGTCAATGAACCCAGTATGAAGTTTAATTTTCACTACGATCTTCTTCTATAAGGTTCTCTGGCCTCCTTTAATCTGAATGAAAATTAGCAAAGTTCTTCAGCCATTTTTCCTTTCCTAGGGTTGTTGGTGAGCCTGGTATCTACAACCCAGCCAACTTTGCAGAAAACCACAGTTTAGATGGAAAATCACTTTGGGTTTCTGGCTCATCAGCAGTACTGCACATCTAATTAGCTCAACAATTGGTCCCTGTGATAAAATCAGCTAATTTTATGTTCAAATGGCTGCTCCGTGGTAAGCAATACTGTCACTCTCAACTCCAAGTATAAAGAAGTTGCTGAAGAAGCTGGTTACTAGGGGGTCACTGGGGGCAAACTAGTGAAGACTATTAAATTAGTAACCTAAGTCAATGTTATAGTTAGTGCATAGGGGTCCCACCGGGGCCAAGATGAATTCCCAGAATGTAACGACAGGGCCGGAAATGCCAACTCTTAAAGGGGAAATTAGTGTATATAAAATGCATGGAATGAAGCATCTGTAGAATCTCCCACTCTTAGAAATAAACCTACTTGCTTGTGATAAGATGATGAGTCCTCGACCTTAATCTAGTATTGTTAAGAAATGACTCTCCCTGGATTAAAGACCTCTGTGGTTTCAGGAATTTGTGCAAGGCTACCCTAGGTAGAAAACCTAGGAAAGTCCATTCCAGGAGTCACCTCTTCACCTTCCTCCTCTCCTCTACTCACCTGTTAAGGCAACTGGTGATATCTGAGATTCTCTCCCTACTTTGTGACATCTATTAGAAACATTATTAAGGGGTGTGTGTGTGTGTGTTTTAAGGTAAATGCAAAAGCACAGATCAATTTGTTTATGGTGTAAAAGCTAATTATATCACCTCTCATAGGCACTGCAAATTGTTGATTTTTCTTGGTGTGTATATTATCAATTATACCAATTGAACGGGCGGTTAGAAATTTATACAACTTTCAAAACAAGAAACACATGAATGCATACAATTTTATATAAAGACACAGAGATACATACATACCTCTATCTAAACATATCCATTTTATCTATACATGTATCTAGATAAATATAGGCAGAGAGACATAAATGATTTCCTTTATATAAGGTGCTTAAAGTAGTCATTAGCATGTCGTAAGCACTCAGATGGTTCTGGCGTTGCTGTTCTATCATCAACATCATTATTACATGGCTACATATATGCTATATATAAATATATAACTACACATGTAATGGTATATAACTATCTGATTACAGCAGGATACCTGCTGAAAAACAAACTTGTCTTTTTCTTTCTCTGCTCTAGGAGGGGTGCCAGAAAGTCACTAAATCATGGTAGATCATCCTTGAGGCATTGTAGTCAGTCAGCTGCCTGGATGGATGGGGCGGAGCGGGTCAAAGACCCTTTGTAGATGGTTCCATGAGCCACCTCTTGTGCACCAGCTTAGATCTTCTCAGCCTCACCTTTCTCTCCTCCAGCCTCTGCTGCAGTGCTCAGCTCTGTATGGACTCTCGTTAGCTTTATGCAGCTGCAACCCCACAGTGAATCACCTCACACCCGTGCCATGTGCCTCCTGCCTGCTGCTGCAGGGACAGTCTCCCAAGTCCACACAGGTGCCACCCAGAAGCGCAGAGTGAACACACGGGGAATGGCATCCATTAGACATGCGCTTCCCTTCTTCTCCCAGAATGACTGGTCATTTCAGAAGGAGCAAACCACCCATCACTGATAGCACAGACCAACGTATATTTGTTCTCCCTCTTTTCTTTTCCATGCCCCCTGCCCCTGCCTCCTCCCTCCATGGCACCCCACTCCCAACTTAAGCCCTCACACACAAGCCTTTGCCATAGACTCTGCTTTCCATGGGACCTGGATTAAGATAAAAATGACAGTGGTCATCCCCGTGCAGGGGAGCAATTAGTCCTACTGCTCACCAGAAGGTGAAAAAAGGTGGCACTTTAGGGGCGCCTGGGTAGTGCAGTCGTTAAAGCGTCTGCCTTTGGCTCAGGGCATGATCCTGGCATTCCGGGATCGAGTCCCACATCAGGCTTCTCCGCTGGGAGCCTGCTTCTTCCTCTCCCACTCCCCCTGCTGTGTTCCCTTTCTCACTGGCTGTCTGTCACATAAATAAATAAAATCTTAAAAAAAAAAAAAAAGGTGGCACTTTGTTCTTTGATTTCCGAAAAGGCAAACGACTTGCCTCTCATGGTATAGATCTGAAAAGGGGGAAAGGAGACAATAGTCCCTGCTGCTCAAGGTGGGACAGAAGGATGAATCCTGCCCCAGGGTTCCTGGGCAAAGACTGTATCAGGAATGGAAGACCCCTCTGCCCTTGAATAAGCTCAGCCAAGACTCCCCCAGCTCCTTCCAGGGGCGACTGAAAGGAAAACTACTTGACCCTCAAACTGAGTTTCTCCAGAAAAGAAAACAGGGGAGGAGTTCTGGTGGAGCACCTCTGATGGCCATGAGGACTGTGCTCTCTGGTGCCTGCATGCTATTTCGATAAGCCAATACAAGAGCAGAAGGCTTGGAATCTTGAGTTTCTCAGCCAGGAAGCCAGACTAACATGCCCCGTGCCCTCTGCAACATGGGGACACACACCCCTTACGGACTGCTGTGCTATCTAGTCAGGTAGCTTCAAGCCACATGTAGCTATTTAAATAGACAATTAAATTAATTAAAATAAACAAAACACTTAGCCACTCGGTTGCATTAGCCACATTCAATGTTCAATGGCCAGGAAGTGGCCAGTGGCTACTATATTGGAAAGGACAGAAGAGACCACTGCCATCATGGCAGAAAGTTGTATTGGGGGTGCTGCTCTGGAGTCAGGACTCTGAGTTTTAGTCAGTTAGCCCGGAGACCAGCACCGGACTTACCACTCACCTATCAGGGGAATGGAGGGCCGCTTTCATTTGTGTGAAATAAAAGAAACACGAGAGTATTTGTTCTCTGAGTTGGTAATAAAGCACTCATATGTGGTTAGGTTAACAGCAATGGATATTTGGATGCTGGGCGCACAGGAGACCCCAGTCTTTAAGGAAGAAAAGAAATATACGTATGTATGTATTTAATCCCCACGTTCCGAGGTACAAAACACCCAAAAAGTATTTGGTTAGAACAACTATCTAGTGTATAAGATTAACGTTACCCAAATCTATAAAAATAATGGAGAAATTATTAAAACAGTTAATTACATTTAATATCTAAATTTTAATTCCTATGTGTATCAGTTATCTAAATCAACATGGGTTCCACTCAACGTGAGCGGTAAGAAACCACACTGGGATAGAAGCCCAAAAGTTAGGTTAGCCTCTTCATCATCAGATGGAAGGCACTGACCTTTTGAACTTAAATCCTCGTTGTGAACACCAGAATGTCATCTCATTCGGCGATGTTCTAGAGAGATATTAATATCCTCCTCCAATCTCTTAGCATAACTGTTGGTACCTTAAGAGCCTGGATCATCACACTAGGTAATTTACATATAGCATTAATCACATGTCATTTTCAGTATTATTCATTACTCACATTGCCTTTATAATTAAATAGAGTGAGATTAAACCAAAGAGAAGTAATTTTAAGTTCTTGCTTGGGGCTGATGCTCTGCGGAGCCTGGCGCAGCGTCTTGCCTGGCGTAGGCATCTTCCTACCCACCTCTCAAATGTTGGTGTTCCACAGGTCCTGAGCCTTTTCTTCTCATCTCTTATCGTTTTTCCCAAGTGACTATATCAGCAACTAGGGCTTCATTTACCAAATATAACTCCCAATAATAAGGGCTACCATTTGTGGAGCACTATGTGCTCGGCCCTGTCCCTTACAAGCATTACCGAGTCAACAGTCACAGCAGCCCTGCCTGCAAGGAAGAAACAGGCGTGTCTCCTCCTAACAATCATCTAGATGCTCAGGTCATAGGTCCCTTAAACCCCACATTTCCAGACTTGACTTCACCACAAATCTGCTCAGTTCCTCCATATCTTCATACAAAATATCGCAAGCCAGAAACCCACAAATCACCCTGGACTCCTCCCTCTCCTTTTTTGTCCACTTCCAATAAGTTCCAAGTTCTATTACTTTTACCTCCTAAATATCCCTTCATTCCACGCAGACTGGCAGCACCCTGCATAAGGCTCCTGTCATTTCTTACCCAGAGTCCTGCATCAGCTGGCCAACTCATCTCCCTGAATCTGGTCTTTTTTCTGTAATCCCAGTTACTCTACTAACTTAACCTTATGACTCCGGGCACCCGAAATACAGGGATAATAATGAGGTCTCTCTCCTTATAGGTTTGTGTGAGTTAAATAAGTTATAGAGTTTTCTAAGTGTCAGGTGGTTGATAAAAAGTTATGCAGCTGACATAGGAATTGAGACAATTTGGTGCTGGAGGCTACGTGCTTAACCACCACCACATATGTCCAGGTGAGCCCATCATTATCAGAAAAGTCATGATGAAGAGAGACATGAGAAAGGATCATTTACAGTGCAAAGCTTTTGAGAATGACAATATAAATATACTCCAATTACTCTAAAACTTTGCAGCTTTAACAACAAGCACTTATTATCTTGTGCTTCTCTAGTACCACTTAGCTAGGTGCCTCTGGCTTGAGGCCTTTCATGAGGTTGTAGTCAAACTATCAGCTGGGGTTTGCAGACTCATCTGAAAGCTTGACTGGGGCTGAGGGGCTTCCCAGCTTGCTCATGTGGTTCTTGGAGGCCTTCATCCCTTGCCACATGAACCTTTACACAGAGCTGCCTCACAACATGGCAGCTGGTTTCCTCCAGGGCAAGTGATCCAGGAGACAAGAAGAAAGGGCCCCTATTATGGAAGCCACAATCTTTTAATAAACTCATCTCAGAAGTAACATCCCACCACTTCTGTCATTCATTGGGAGTGAGTCATTAAATCCAGCCCATACTCAAGGAGAGGGGTTTACACAAGGTCAGAGACCACTAAGAGCCAACCCAGAGGCTGATTACTATTACCACCCAAGTAGACATCACAGCCCTGGAGGGAGGGGGTGTGCTGAGAATAAATGGGGCTCTATCAGCATTTCCTTTAGCTCTCTCTGCTTTTCAGAGTTGAACTGCCCATGAACTTCATGTCCTGTTACTTTTTATCAGTAGATAACACTCTTGTCTTGGCCTCCTCCTCGCTAGCTATCTCTGCCACCATGGAGGATACGTGGAGAACCCACAGATTGCTAGGAACTATTATATATCAGCCTTATTTCATAAATCTAAAATAGATCAGCATTATAGTAGCTACTGGCTCTATTGTTAAGCATAAATTTAAGTCAGGAAAAAAACAATAATTAAAATATTATCACAAAGTTCTAAAAATTAAAGCAATGCAAGTTCTTTTTTAAAGAACCAAAGCTCTATTGGAGATTTTTAAATATAATACAAGTTGATAGTAAAAATAATTATTTCATGCTATTATATCTGTATTTCTAAGAAGTATTTTTAGTATAATTCAATCTACTGTTACTAGCAAGAGACAGTGAGTATTCTGGGTTGAACTGTGTGCCCACAAAAATATAGGCTGGAATCCCAACCCCCTCTCAGAATGTGAGCTTATTTGGAGATAGTGTCTTTACAGAGGTAATCAAGTTAAAATGTGGTCATTAGGTTGGACCGTAATCCACTATGACTGGAGTTGTTGTAACAAGGGCAAATCTGGACACAGAAACAGACATGATAGAGGAAAGATGATGTAAAAAAGATACAAGGAGAAGACAGCCATCTACAAGCTGAGAGAGGGGCCTGGGGCAACCTTCTGTAGCAGGCCTCAGAAGGAGCCATGAACCAAGCAGAGCCAGCACCTTGATTTTGGACTTCCAGCCTCCAGAACCATGAGGCAAAGCATTTCTGTTGTTTAAGCCACCAGTCTGTGGTATTTTGTCATGGCAGCCTGAACAAACTATTATAGAGAGAAGAAAGAAAAACTGAGATTCAGCAAGAGAGAGGCAGAGAGAAATACAGAGAAAAGAAGACAATGTGTCAAGATTCATATTCATCTGGATGAGTTGATTTTAACAAGAAATGCACAAGGGCGTAGTCCTAAAATCTCATTTAGCATATTTATGCAGCAGAAGCTGACAGATGTTTCTAAAAACTGTGTAAATGGAACACAGTGCCAGGTGAAAACAACCAGATTCTCCCTCTACAGGTGGGGTCTGACCTGGTAGGGGCCAACAGTGGGAGTCCAGGAGCAAGAGGGGACCCTACCTTCTGGTAGTCTTCTTTGGACCTCAGGGCCACCTCCATGTGCTTGGTAGAGGTTGGATAGATGGCTGAGCGGTACTGAGTGCCGTGATCATTGCCTTGGCGCATACCTGGGAAAATGGAAAGCAGAAAGGATTATTGGAATGGACCAGGCAACAAGGCCAGTGTCATGAGTTTTCTATGATTCATGTGCTACTAATTTGTTTGTTTTTTTCAACTGAAATATGGTTGACACACAATGGTACATTAGTTTCAGGTGTACATCTTAGTGATTTGACAAATCTTACCTTATGCTACACTCACCACAAGTATACCTACTACCTGTCACCATACAATGCTATTACAACACATTTGACTATATTCCCTATGCTGTGCCTTTTATTCCCGTGACTTATTCATTCAATGACTGGGAGCTTGTACCTCCAACTCCTCTTCACCCCTTTTCACCCATCCCCCGCAACCCCTCCTCTCTGGCAACCATCAGTTTGTTCTCTGCATTTATGGGCCTATTTCCACATTTTGTTTGTTTGTTCATTTGTTTTGTTTTTTAGATTCCACAAATACGCGAATTTGTTTTTCTCTCTTTGACTTATTTCACTTAGCATAATATCCTCTAGGTCTATCCATGTTGTCACAAATGGCAAGATTTCATTCTTTTTTAGGGCTGAGTAATATTCCTCTCTCTCTCTCTCTCTCTCTCTCTCTCTCTCTCTCTCTCTCTATATATATATATATATATATATATATATATATATATATATATATATACCACATCTCCTTTTTCCGTTCATCCATCAATGGACATTTAACACTGCTTCCACATCTTGGCTATCAGGAATAATGCTGCAATAAACACAGGGGTGCGTATATTACTCAGTGCTTGTTTTAATTTCCTCTTGACACCACTCTCCTTAAACAAGCACAGAATATATCTGTCTTGCTTTGCTTATTTTCATTACAACATATGTTTGAACTTAGGTAAATTTATCATAGGTCTTAGATCATAGTAGATGCTCTACAAATATGTATTTTTCTATGCAGATATTTAAATCATAACCTATTCTATTTTTCACTTGCAAAGCACTGTGCCATACATTATTTCTTGGAATCTTAATGAGATACCGTGTATGGCAGCTACTGTGGTCCCTCTCTGGGCAAATAAGGAGATGGGATTATGTATGCGTAAGCACCTGGCATACTGCTTGGCACATAGGAGGTGCCTACAAATGACTAAGTAACTGATATTCAGTGAGTTTGAAGAGCTTGCCTAAGGTCATCCACCCAACTAAGGGAAAACCTGAGCCTTAAAGTTAGCCCAGCCCATTTTCCACCCTGTCACAGCTGCTAATGTAGCGATCTTGATCAATTTCTAACTGAATCATTTACTTCCCAAAGTTAAATAGCCACAGGCTTACTATAGATCTCCTATAGATGTCCATGCTGTATTCAAATGAACCTCACGCACGTTTACTTCATCATTCAAGAATCCACTTCAGTTTTAACAAGTGCCCCAAGACTCCTCCAACAGAAGGTTCAATCTTCCAAAAAACAGCTTTGTACTTGCAGATATTAATGTCCATGTGAATTACCTGGGGATGTTGTTCAAATGCAGATTCTGGTTCAGTAGGTCAGCATTTCTAAGCTCCCCAGGAGTGATGCTGACCACCAGACTGCATTCTGAGTAGCTAGGGTTTAGAGTTTACTCAGATATTTTCAAGGTTCTTCATAATCCATCAGCAACAATTTTAATTCCAATAATGCGGTGAGGAAAACCTGAGTCTTCCAAACTAACCTTCCTGAGGTACCCAGTGTAGAGTGCTCCCTCCACCTCTCTCTATTCCCCCAGGAGGCATCACACATTTTTTACTGAACTCCTATTCAAGACTTAGTTCAAGCATCTTCGCTCCACAAAACCTTCCCTGAGTGCTCCTTACAGCTGTGACAATCACTGACTCCTTTGGGCAGGTCTCTTTCTTAGAGATTTTATTGTACTGCATTGTTATTATGTGGTTGTCCCTCTTCCTCATCTGTGAGCTTCCCAGAGGGCAGAGGCTTACAGCCATAGAACCTGGTATAGCGTCAGACAGATGGACATACTTCCACCAATATTCGTTGCATGAAGAACATAGGAGTTTTTATCTTGTGATCCAAGACAGTGCAATCAATACTGGAGTGCAAATCAACCAAAGTGCTTTTTACTATGTAAATTCAAATGTAAATAAAATAATCTTTCTTAAGAGCCCTAGGAAAAAGCTACCTGTGAGTTAACATGTTTGACAAGTAGAGGGAAGTGCCACAGCTAAAGACACCAAAGGTTCACTCTGGCAGTTAATGAACTGACAAGCTAGAATTCACAATCAAAACTAGAGGCTAAAAACAGAGGTTTAAATAATAACAAACTAGAAGGATTTGGGGTCAAGTCAGAGGCTATCTATGATGTGTACATGTGTACTTGTGCATACGGCAGGGGGGGTTTCTGGCACCTACACCCCAGATTGGTTGACTTCCTAGAAATTTCACTTTCCCACCTTCAGAGTCGCATCCCCACCTTGACACACAAAGGTCACATGGGGACCAGAAACTAGTTAGTGCCTTAAACAGCCAATATCAATGACACCAAAATATTAAGTTAATAATATATAATAAAAATAAACCAGCCCACATCTCCAATAAGCACCGTATAATTCCAAATTAAAATATCTATTTCATTTCTGTATGTTACACATTCACTTAAGTATCATATCATTATAATATACAATATGTAAGTATTATTACTTGAAATGCTTCAAAAGCATGTGCCAAATACTTTTCCAGGTGCTGAGAATACAGCAATGAATAAATGCAAACCCTATCTTTGCAGAGCTCACATTTCAGTGTAATTTAAGAAACTGGATAAATACACATTCCAGAATGGCACTTTGACAATATTTTTTTCTTTACCTTCTTCAACGTTCCCTCCTTCACTTAAAAGTAAGGCTTTTCCTGAGTGACTACGTCGCATCCTTTTGTGCACAATGGTATGATGGTAGTATTATTGTTCCCTCTGAAACTATTCTCCAAAAGATTCATCCAAAAGATTGCTGGATGGCTGGTTTTCAGGAAAATATGACCCGTCTCCATTCGGCACAAGATGCAGAACAGGAGGGTCTCCGTGTGGAGCTGTTTACATCAATTCAAGTTCCCTTTCTTTTGGAAGATAAACTAGTATGTGAGTGAAAGAGAACATGCAGGTGTGATTTATTTAAATTTTTCAACAAATTTTGCTAAGATTCCATATGTCTTGCACACTGAAGACAATAAATATGTCTGTGTTTGGATGAAGGTCCTTGACTTATCACAGGATGATGAGAAATTGCTGCTTATGCATAAAACTGCCTTTTTAGCAAACAAGATGGGAATAATTAAGAATCATTCCAAGGAAATTGTGTAATAGTGGGCTCTTCCACTGATCATATTCTCACAAATAGTCTGGTAGAAGAGTGCACAATGAAACACTTAGATTTATAGCCACATTCAGAGCCTCTCTTGTAGTGACATGACAACCTAAGGGGTAGAAACATCTGGAAGGTTTCCCAAAATTGTGTGGTTGGGCAGAAAAGATGCACATGACTGTCACTTTTTGGCAAGTATGTAAAGCAGTGCATTTCTATAAATATAATCCATGGATTTTTTAATGTAATTGTGGGTTATACTACTACAATCCAGGATGGGGATTTATAAGCCCTTCCCTAAAGCCATGATTCCCTTGAATTAAATTCTGACTTGATCATCTGCTAATTGTAATACTACAATACTGATAAGGCTGCTGTCACTGTTGTCTTTGTCTTCTTTGTGTAGACTTGGGCTGTCCCCAGCTCACCCTGGACAGCTATAAAGAGGAGTAACATAGTGGGCATTATCCACAGCTCAGCCCCAGACTCCTTGCACCTCTCCCCTTGCACCAACCCAACCTGACTATTCATCAATTGGAAAGATGGGAATTCTTCACACAGTTACAGCCACCATCTTTAAGTCTTACAGATTTGAATTTATAGCCCCTATGTTATGATCCCAATACTTCTTGGATGTTCTAGCAAAACTGACAGCTCCTCATGTCAGAACCAATACACACTCTCTTCCTGGTCACTCTGGCTAAAATCCTGCCTGGCCAGAAAGGAAGACAAGAAAATGTTAAAGAGATACAGTAGGGGATAGAGAGAAAACATCAAAGCCTTTATTCAGATATTCTTGAATTTTGAGTGATACTGGATAAGGCATTAACCCTCTGGTATGCTCATGAATAACAATGCTAATTTGATTGAATTTTTTTCCACCAAATTTCATCCCAAGGAGAAGGTATTAATACCTTAAAACAAAACCATACACACATTTACACCTACTTGTGTATGTTTTTGGTTGATTCCAATGCATGTACCTTTTGGTTAACTGACAAGGCTTATTAAATGGATAGGAGCTTGAAATTTGGAAACAGATGGTCCACTGGGAAATATGATTTAATGCTCAACAGATTGAAAAACCTATAGAACTATGGATTTTCTGTTCTCGTTATTTTTAATACATTGCATTTACAGATGTTTAGCATCATTAAACTTTCCACCATTTCTTTCAACCTCCATTGGTTTATGTTATGAACACAAAATGGTAATTCACATGTGAGGAAAACCTGTTCACTAAATCTCTCATAAGAATCCTAGGACTCAAAGCTACAAGATCTTGTCTTTAAGTCTGATTCTGTCACTGACATGCTTTGTGTAAATTACCTAATTTCTGAGCTTCAAACCTCATTTGTAAAATAAGGATTATAAGGACCTAAACTACAGGTTTGTTGTAAGGAGTAAATGAGATGAAACCTCTAAAGCACTTTGTTGACTATAAAAAATTATGTAGGTGTTAGGTACTTTAATTCAAACAACTTTTAACAATCTTGAAATGCTTCAGAATAACTAGTTTGAAATAAAAATAACAAATGATGTCACACAAGATACTCTAGGTACAACCCTTTTCATCCCCTGAAAAGTATTAAATAATATTTAGTCTCTCAGATGCCCACACAGTATAGGTCACGTAGAAACATCCAAAGAGAGAAACAAAATCCATTTTGTGTGTATAGAAATGTACTAGTTTTTAATTCTTTATTACATTTTTTAGCAGAATTATCTTCCTAATTAAAATTTTAGCTCTGCTAATCTCCAGCCCAGTTCTCTATTTCAATGGAAAACACATTGAAGAAAGGGAAAAACTCTGTGAGTGAATTTTCTGACACCTGCCCCTACCCATGAAGAGCTTTTCCAAGCAATGTCTCATTCTTGATCTCTGATCTGAAGTGTGGAAAAATCAGGCCTTTTTGGCACTGATCCCAAGAAAGAGCCTGGAAATCAGGGGTCTAACCCATCAAATCACAAAATAAATGTTATATTTGACTGTTATACCTGATCTAAACAGTCTTTATAATGCTGTTATCAAGAGGGGAAAACTAACCAAGGTTGCATTGTGAAAAAGGACAGAAAAATGTCACTGAGAGACAGAGAATTCCTACTTGTCTGTCCTTCTTCCACAAATAAATACGTTCTCTCTAGCATAAAGTATTCACAGGGTGCCAGCTGTGTACTCGGCACTATGGAGGCTACAGCAGAATTACTTATAAGCCTTGATCCCAAGAAAGAGCCTGGAAAAGGGAAAGAGGGAAAGGAACGAGCTTGACCCTATACTTCACTGTACTGGGTTTTTTGCCAACATTTCCCCTCACGTTGCAGACAGCTGTCATTAATCTTCAGATTAGCCCTGTGAAGTTGGTATTCTCAACCTTCTTGGACACAAAGGAAGCTGTGATTCAGAGACATTAGGTGACCTGCCCAGTGGCACAGAGCTGGTAAGTGGCCAAGCTGTGATTTAAAGCCAGATCCCCCTGACACCAAAATGGATGCACAAGTTAGAACAAAACAATCAATGGAACAAAGTGCCCTGTCAGTGGTGCATCTGGAAAGGAGCATCAGCACCTGAGGTCCAGAAATAAGAACAAGGCTGGTATGTGCTGAGGACTGGGAGGAGTCAGGGCTGGGTTCCTTCTAGGAGCCTAGAAGGAGATGAAGCTGGTTAGTTGTGCATGAGGCCACATAGGAATCTTGACAGGACATACCGGGGACTAGATCTGTTTGGAAACATCAGTCTCAAGGAAGCCACAGAACTCTGTGGAGCCCTGGGTAAGCATAATCTTCAAATATCCAAAACTCTCATATGGATTCAGTAAGTTTTGCAAAGTTCACTGTGCCCTCCACTTGGCTTTGGAAAAACAGAGGATAAATTACTGACACTACTTGGCTGTTTTTATGTTCCAGGAAAGCAAGCAATGGGCCTGCTGTAGTGGGTGAAATGAAAATAACTGGCCGAGAAACAACATCTTCTCCCCTAGCACTCTCTAAGTAATGAGGACTGGGCTTTGGGGCCTTCTTGAAGAGGACTGACCTCTTGGCATCCACCAACTGTTGCCAATTTCTCCATCCACCTTCTTCAAATAAGATTTGAAAGGGACAAACCATCCTGAGACTGTTCTAACATTTCTCTCTCTCTCAGTCTCTCTCTCTCTCTCAGTAGAGCCCACAGAAAGCACTGGAAAACAGAGAAATGCTTAATCTATAATGAAGCAAAAAAGACAAAAGTTCTCATCTGCTCAATGGGCCTTCTAAACCTTAGCTTATTTTTGGCTACCAGCCCTGTTCTATACCTTCTAACTGGAGAGAAGAAAAATATGCTTGAACAAGGGAATTTTAAAGGGGAATTCACACTATGACTTGTTTCAAGGTGATTACTTTAAGAAACTCCAGGACTCACCAGCTGATTGTGAACATCAGGGCAAAGAAGGACACATTTATAAGGGCCTACAATTTCTATCTGTGTTGGGGAACCTCAAAGGAGTAATAATCTCATTAGAGGCTCTCTGCGTTGGTTGCACAGACAGGGTGACTTCTACCAGGAAGAATCCATATTCTTCTCTTCTACAGACTATTGGTAGGAAAAAATGACCCATAATCAGGTTTTGTCATGAGGTAGTTCTGAATTCTAATTTCAGCTCTCTTGTTTACTAACTGTGTAACCTCAGCCAAGTTATTAGACCCATCTATGCTTCCATTTCTTCATTTGGAAAAATGGGGGTGATAGTACATACCTCACGGGGTTGTAGGTATCGCGTAGGAGTTCAGTAAACATAACTCCTCCATCCCTTTGTGACTTCTAATGCAGAAATTCAAGGAAGAGACTTTTTCAACATATTTTTTAAGAATTTAAAATTTTCTCAGTCAATAAAGAGTTGCTAAGCATCTATATTAATCCAGGAATCTCGCTAGGACTTCAGCTAAAACACACACCAAAGAACCTGGTCTCAGTCTCAGAAAATTTCTGCAATGTATCATCAAACAGATAAGCATGCAGAGAAGTAAGATGTGCTCTTTAAGAACGAACAGAGATCCATCTAGAATCAATGCCTCTTAACCACTCAGGCCTCAGTGGCAATCAAGGATTTGGGTCAGATCCTTTTAAAACCAGTTTTATTGTTCCATGATTCACTAATAAATCATCGAACACTACCTCAAAAACTAAGGATGTACTGTATGGTGACTAACATAACATAATAAAAAATTATTATTAAAAAATAAATAAAACCAGTTTTATTGAGGTAAAATTGATATACAATAAATGGTATGCATTTAAAGTATACAATTTGACCAGTTTTGACCTGTATATACACAATGAAACCATTGCCACAATCAAGATAATGAACACCTCCAAAATATTCCTCAGGCTCATTTTAAATCTTTCCTTCCCATCACTCCCAGTCCCTGCCCTAAAGCCTCAGGCAAACTCTGACGTATATTCTATCATTCATTTAAATTCATTTGCATTTTCCAAAATTTTATACAACTGTAATCACATAGCATGTACTATTTTTTGGTAACCCAACCATGTTGTTATAAGTTTAACAGTTCCTTCTTTTTATTGCTGAGCAGTGTTCAATTGATTGGATATCCCACAATTTATTCATTGACCTATTGATGGACATTTTGGTTCTTTCCAGCCTTGGGCTATTAAAATAAAGCTAGTATAAATATTCATGTACAAGTCTTTGTATGTACATATACTTTCATTTCTTCTGGATAAATACCTGGGAGTGGAATGGCTAGTACATTTTTGTTTGAAGACTGTTAAACTTTTTCCAAAGTGATTGTAATATTTTATATTACCTGCCAGCAATATATGAGAACTCCAGTTGTCTTGTATCCACACAAACACTTGGTATGGTCAGTCCTTTTAAATTTAGCCATTTGAATATATGTGTAGTAGCTCACTGTGGTTTTAATTTGAATTTCTTAATGCCTAATGATGTCGAGCATTTTTCATGTGATAATTTGCTATTTGTACATCTTCTCTGATGAAGTGCTCAAATATTTTACACATTTTTAAATTGTGTTGTTTTCATATGGTAGAATTTTGAGAGTTTTTCATATATTCTGAATACAAGTGTCTGAACAAATATATAACTGGAAACTGCTTTCTCTCAGACTGTGGCTGGTCTTTAATTCTCTTGGTGACTTCCAAAGAGCACAAATTAATGTTGATGAAATCTAAATTATCAATGGTTTCTTTTATGATTCAAGTTTTTGGTGTTCTACCCAAAATCTTTATTTAACCCAAGTCATGAAGATTTTTTCTTATATTTACCTCTAGAAGTTTTATAGTTTAAGGTTTTAAATTTAGAGCTATGATTCCTTTTACATTTTGTATATGGTGTGAGGTACAGATCAGAGTTGTTTTGGTTTTCTTATTGTGATTGCTGTTGTATTCTTTTGTTGTTGCTTTTTTGCAGAAGGATATACAATTGTCCTAGCACCATTATGGAAAAGATTATCCTTTCTCTACTTCACAGTCTCTCCTCCCAGACTTTGTGCTATGTTTGCAAAGCACTGAATTTCTACATATCTTATCACCCTTAATGTACACTTATTATTTTGGCTCTAAACAGTAGATTATCTTTTAAAGAGATTTAAATCTTTAAAAGTCTTTATGTTTAGTAAAAATGTAGTTAACATTGTTAGCACTCTTTCTTTGTGTAGATCCATATTTCTAGCTGGTATCACTTCCTTTATGCTTGAAGGACTTCCTTTCACATTTCCTTCTAGCTCAGGTCTGATAGTGATGAATTCATTCAGCTTTTGTACATGTGGAAAAGTATTTCTCCTTCAATTTTGAAAGATATTTTCACCAGGCAAAGAATTCTAGTATGACAGTTCTTTTTTCCTTTCAATACTTCAAGATATTACTCCACTGCCTCCCACCTGGTATTGTTCCTGATGAGAAATCTGCCATATTCTTTATCTTTGTCCCTCTATGAAATTTATCTTTGTCCTGTGTCTACTTTTAAGATTTTCTCTTTGTCATTGATTTTAATGATTTGATTATCATGTGTCATGATGTAATTTTCTTCATGTTTCTTGTGTTGGATGTTCATTTACCTTCTGAGATCTACAGTTTTACAGTTTTTATCAAATTTGGAATTTTTTCTGATGTTCAGATTCTTTTTATCTCAGACATTATAATTGTCATCTCTCGAAGTTGGGTTAGGTCTTTTAAAAAATATTTTATGTATTTATTGGAGATAGAGAAAGAGGGCACAGAGAGAGGAGCAGAGAGGGAGGAAGAGAGACAAGCAGACTCCATGCTGACTGCAGAGCCCAACACAGGGCTCAGTCCTACGACCCTGAGATCATGACTGCAGCCAAAACCAAGAGTAGGTCACTTAACTGACTGAGCCACCCATGGATCCTGGGTTGGGTCTTTTTTTGTATCATCCACCGTTCTATTTAACATGTTCAATCTTTCCTGTTGCTTCTTAAACATAATGAATACAATTTTAATTACTTTAATTTTTATTGCTAGTGCCATTATCTATGTCAAGTTTCAGTCACTTTCCATTGATTGATTTTTCTCACTATAGATAGTATTTTCCTGTTTGTTTGAATGCCTGGTTATCATTAATGGATGCCAAAAAGTGTGAATTTTACCTTGCTGGGTGCTGGATATTTAGTAATCCTACATATACGCTCATGTTCGTTGTTATGAAATGAGGTTAAGTTACTTGGCAAAAGTAACGTATCCTTGAACTTGGGGTAAGATGGTCAAGTAGGAGGACCTAAGTTCATCTCATCCCACATATACAACTAAAAAATACTCACATCAGTGTAAGCAACCCAGAAAACTACCTGAAGACTGACAGAACAAACTGCACAACTAAATGTAAAGAAGCCACACTGAAGAGGGTAGGAAGGGCAGAGATATGGTGGGGAGCTAAAGGGACCAGGCCATCTGTGGGGTGAGAAGGGGGGGCCAGGAGCCCTGGGCAAGGAATGGGGAGAGAAACAGACCCTCATACCAATGAGCCCATGCAAGGAAGATGAATCCCCATAACATTTGGCTTTGAAAATTAGAGGGGCTGAATTTTTTGAGTTCTTAAAACCAGTGGGACTTAAAGCTGGGAATTTAAAAAATCAGCAGGCTAGGCTCTGGGAGAGCTGGGAAAGTACAAGGAAGCTGAGTCCCTGCCCTTAAAGAGACAGCATGACAAACAGCACAGAGAGATACAGAGAAGCAACAGTCTCAAATACACCTGTGACATACAAGAGGGAGAATTATTTGCTAATCTCAGAGTGTGTCCCAGAGGGGCAGTGTTCACTGAGGGAACTCTCTAGGAACAAAGGAGCTGGCAGGTGCCATCTCCCTCCACTGCCCCCTCAGCATAAACACATAGCCTCCTGTGGGAACTGGCATGGCCCCAACATTCACTACCTAACTTGCTTTCACCAAGTCTTGTGCCCGCCCCTCCTACTCCCACAACTTCCACAATCTGCATATCTGCAAATCTGCCCTTTCCAGTCATGCTTGCCTCAGTCCCAGTACTGCGGGTTCCCTCCCCCAGAAGACTGGCACACCTTATTAAAATTGTGCACCCTGCCCATGCATGCTTTACAGATCTGCCCTGGCCAGTCCTGGTTCTGGTGGGGTGCCAGCAGCAGGACTCATTTCACAAGCAGGCCAGCATGCACATTATTCAAACTGTGTGCCCCACCCCAGCTACCCAGTCTCAGCAGTGGCAGCAGTGGTACGTCCCCCCTTGCTGGCGTGCAAACCTTGTGGGCACCACTCAACCCACCCTCCCCTTAAATCTGCTTTGTTCAGAGTCCATTTGAGCTGGGCTACAAGCCTAGCAGTGACTTGCAAGTAGCCCCAAAAGGGTCCAGCACCACTCCAAAGTGACTCTGGCCCTGGGGTGAGAGGAAGAGAATCACACACACACCAATCAGACATTGTAGACAGTTTGTGTGATTGCAGGGACCGCCCACTAACAAAAACTTCCCAGGGGACAACACAGGGAAAGCAACCTGCAGCTTGGGGCTATTGCATCTCTGTCAAATGCCTGCTCTGATTCAACTCAAGCTCAAGGCAGCCCCAGACCAGTCCACTAATACCACAGGGATCAAACACTGCCCACAACAGGCAAAGAGAGACACTGAAGACAAATGGACCAAAGGAAAAAGCAGCCAAGACACAAAAGCAGGGTACACACAACACACCTAGGAGATACCCCTGAAGTGCCAGGTTCCAGTGAACAGGAGACACTGAACTTCAGGGCACTACAGGACCTCTTCCTAGGGCCATTACTTTCAAGGACAGAAGATGTAGCTAACTTCCCTAACACACAGCAATAGACCAGAGAGTTAGACAAAATGAAGAGACAGAGGAATATGTTCCAAATGTAAAATAGGACAAAATCACAGCAAGAGACCTAAGATAAACAGATATAAGTAATATGCCTGATAGAGAACTTAAAGTAATGATCATAAATATACTCACTGGACTTAAAAAAAGAGCAGAGGACAGCAGTGAGACCCTTAACACAGAAACAAAAAGAAATCAGAGATGAATAACACAATAAACGAAATTTAAAATACACTAGATGGAATAAATAGCAGACTAGAAGAAGCAGAAGAATAAATTAGTGACCTGGAGTCAAAGAATGAATTAATGGAAAGTAATCAAGCTGAGCAGACGAGAGAAAAAAATTGTACAAAATGATAATAGACTTAGGGAACTCAGCACCTCCATCAAGCATAATAACATTCATATTACAGGGATCCCAGATGAAGGATAAAAAAGAGGACACAAATTTTCTTTGAAGAAAGAACAGTGGAAAAATTCCCATATCTGGGAAAGGAAACATAAATGCAGATCCAGGAGGCACAGAGATTCCCCAACAAAATCAACCCAATGAGGTCCACACCAAGATACATAGTAATTAGAAGGGCAAAACATAGCGATAAAGAGAGAATTTTAAAAGCAACAAAAGAAAAGAAGATAGCTACAAGGGAAACCCCTAAAACTATCAGCAGATTTTTCAGCAGAAACTGTGCAGGCCAAAAGAGAGTGGCAGGATACATTCAAAACGACCAAAGGGAAAAACCTGCAAGCAAGAAAACTCTATTTAGCAAGTCTGTCATTCAGAAGAAGGAGAGATAAAGAGTTTCCCAGACAAACAAAAGCTAAAGGAATTCATGGCCACTAAACCGGTTCTACAAGAAATTTTAAAGGGGACTCTTTGAATGGAAAGGAAAGATCATAAGTAAGAGTAAGAAAAGTAAGAAGCACAAAAGCAATAAAAATAAGTAGATCTATAAAATCAGTCAAGGGATACACAAAATAAAAGGATGTAAAAATGACACCATATACCTAAAATGTGGTGGGGTGAGGAGTAAACAATGGGTTCAAACCTAAGTGACCATCAACTAAATATAGACTGTTAGACGCAGAATATGTTATATAATACAAACGTAATGGCAACACAAATCAAAAGCCAGTAATAGATATGCAAAAAATAAAGAGAAAGAAATCCAGTATATCACTAAAGAAAACCAACAAAATGTGACAGAAGAGAGCAAGAGAAGAAAGGATCAGAGAAGAACTACAAAAGCAACCACAAAACAAAGAGTAAAATGGCAATAAATACCTATCCATCAATAATTACTTTGAATGTAAATGGACTAAATGCTCCTATCAAAAGATATAGGGTGATAGAATGGATAAAAAACAAGACCCATCTATGTGCTGCCTATAAGATACTCATTTCAGACCTAAAGACACATGCAAATTGAAAGTGAGGGGTTGGAGAAACATTTACTATGCAAATAGATGTGAAAAGAAAGCCAGGGTAGCAATATTTATATCAGACAACATCCACTTCAAAACAAAGAGTGTAATAAGAAACAAAGAAGAACACTATATAATAATAAAGGGGACAGTCTAAAAAGAAGATATAATAATTGTTAATATTGGTGCACCCATAAAGTAGTTAAAAAAACATAAAGGAAGTAATTAATAGTAATACAATAATAGTAGAAGACTTTAACACCCCACTTACATGAATGGATCGATCATCCAAACAGAAAATCAACAAGGTAACAGCAGCTTTGAATGACACATTGGACCAGATGGATCTAACAGATATATTCAGAACATTCCATCCTAAAACAGCAGAATACATATTCTTTTCAAGTCTGCATGGAACATTTTCTCAAATAGATCACATATTAGGCCATGAAACAAGTCTCAACAAATTCGAAAAGATCAGTCATACCATGCATTTCTTCTGACTCCACCACCATGAAACTAGAAGTCAACCACAAGAAAAAAATCTGGAAAGACCACAAATACATGGAAGTTAAATAATATGCTACTAAACAATGAATGGGTCAACCAAAAATCAAAGGAAAAAATCAAAAATTACATGGAGAGAAATGAAAATGAAAACACAATGGTCCAAAATTTTTGAGCTGCAGCAAAAGCGGTTCTAACAGGAAAGTTTACAGCAAAACAGACCTACCTCAAGAAGCAAGAAAAATCTCAAACAAACAACCTAACCTTACACCAAGGAGCTAGAAAAGAACATACAAAACCCAAAACCAGCAGAAGGAAGGAAGTAATAAAGATTAGAGCAAAAATAATTGATACAGAAACTAAAAACAAAACAAACAAAATAAAAACCAAAAAACCCACAACAACAATAGAACAGATTAAAGAAACCAGGAGCTGGTTCCTTGAAAAGATCAACTAAATTGATAAATTTCTAGCAAGACTCATTAAAAAAAGAGGGGGGACCCAGATAAGCAAAATCACTAATGAAATAGAAGAAATAACAACCAATACCACTGAAAATAAACAATTGTAACAGAATACTATTGAATACTTATATGCCAACAATTGGACAACTTAGAAGAAATGGACAAATTCCTAGGAACATATAAACTACCAAAATTAAAGCAGGAAGAAGTAGAACATTTGAACTGACAAATTACCAGCAATGAAATTGAATCGGTAATCAAAAACTTCCAAAAACAAAAGTCCAGGACCAGACAACTTCACAGAGGAAATCTACCAAACATTTAAAGAAGAGTTAATCCCTATTCTTCTCAAATTACTCCAAAAAATACAAGAGGAAAAGAAACTTCCAAATTCATTCTATGGGACCAGTACCACTCTGATACCAAAACTAGAAAAACACATCACACAAAGAGAACTACAGGCAAATATTCTTCATGAATATAAATGCAAAAATCCTCAACAAAATATTTGCAAACCAAATCCAACAATACATTAAAAAAATAATACACCATGATCAAGTGGAATTTATTCCTGGGATGTAAGTGTGGTTCAATATTCACAAAACAATCAAGGTGACACATCACATCAATAAAAGAAAAAAATTTAAAAAATATGATCATTTCAATAGATGCAAAAAAAAAATTGACAAAGAAACACATCCATTCATAATAAAACCCTCTCCAAAGTAGGTCTAGAGGGAACATACCTCAACATAATAAAGGCCTTATATGAAAAACCCACACCCAACATCATACTCAATGGTAAAAAACTGAGAGTTTTTCCACTAAGGGTCAGGAACAGGACAGGGATGTCTGCTCTCACCACTTTTATTCAACATAGTACTGGAATTTGTGGCTACAAATTAGGCAACATAAAGAAATAAAAGGCATTCCAACTGGTAAGGCAGAAGTAAATCTCTCACTATTTGCAGATGCTATGATCTAAACAAAGAAAATCTATACATACCATATATACTATATCTATATACACCAAAAATCTCTGGAACTGATAAATTCAGTAAAGTCACAGGATACAAAATCAATGTGCAGAAATCTGTTGCATTCCTATACACTAATAACGAAGCAGCAGCAAGTGAAATTAAGAAAATAATCCTATTTACAATTACACCAAAAACAATAAAACATCTAGGAATAAACTTACCAAAGAGGTGAAAGACTTATATTCTGAAAACTATAAAACACTGATGAAAGAAATTCAAAACAACATAAAGAAATAGAAAGATACTCCATGTTCATGGGTTGGAAGAACAAATATTGTTAAAATGTCTATACTCGCCAAAGCAATCTACAGATTTAATGTCATCTTTATCAAAACACCAACAGCATTTTCCACAGGACTAGAAAAAGCAATCCTAAAATTTATATGGAACCACAAAAGATCTCAAATAGCCAAAGCAATCCTGAAAAAGAAAGACAAAACTGGAGGTATCACAATTCCAGATTTTAAGTTATATTACAAAATGGTAGTAATTAAGGCAGTATGGTACTGGCATAAAAATAGACACACAGATGAACAGAATAGAAGAGAAAACCCAGAAATAAACCCATAATTATATGGTTAATTAATCTTCAAAAAAGCAGGAAAGAATATCCAATGGGAAAAAGATAGTCTCTTCAACAAATGGTGTTGGAAAAATTGGACAGTTAAATGCCAAAAAATGAAATTGGACCACCATACACAAAAATAAACTCAAAATGAGTTAAGGCCCTAAATGTGAGACCTGAAACCATAAAAATCCTGGAAGACAGCACAGGCAGTAATCCCTCTGACATCAGCCATAACATCTTCCTGGATTTGTCTCCTGAGGCAAGGTAAACAAAAGCAAAAATAAACTATTGGGATTACATCAAAATAAAAAGCTTCTAAACAACCAACAAAACTAAAAGACAACCTATTGAATGAGAGAAGGTATTTGCAAATGACATATCCAATAAAGGGTTAGTATCCAAAATATATAAAGAATTTTTAAAAATCAACACCAAAAAACCAAATAATCCAATTAAAAAATGGGCAGAAGACATGAACACATATTCCTCCAAAGAAGATATCCAGATGACCAACAGACATATAAAAAGATGCCTAACGTCACTCATCATCAGGGAAATGCAAATCAAAACCACAATTACATATCACCTCGCCCCTGTCAGAATGGCTAAAATAAAAAAAATTCAAGAAAGAACAAGTATTGACGAAGATGCAGAGAAAAAGGAACCCTCGTGCATTATTGGTGGGAATGCAAACTGGTGCGGTGACTGTGGAAGACAGTATGTAGATTTCTGAAAAGATTAAAAATAAAACTACTGTAAGATTCAGTAATTGTACTACTGGGTATTTAGCCTAAGAATATGAAAATACTAATTCGAAGGGATATATGCACCCCTATTTATTGTGGCATTATTTGCAATAGCCAAATTTTAAAAGCAGCCCAAGTGTCCATCAAGAGATGAATGGATAAAGAAGATGTGGTATATATATATATATATATATATATATATATATATATATATATATATATATATATATATATATACATACACAGTGGGATATTATTTAGCCAGAAAAAAGAATGAAATCTTGCCATTTGCAATAACAACATGGATGGAGCTAGAGTGTATAATGCTAAATGAAATAAGTCAGAGAAAGACAAACACCTTATGATTTCGCTCATATGTGAAATTTAAGAAACAAAACAAACAAACAAAAGAAAATAAAAGAGACAAACCAAAAAACAGACTTAACTATAGGGAACAAAGAGATGGTTACCAGAGTGGAGAGGTGGGTGGGGAGAATGGGAAGGAGGTGAAGGGGATTAAGAGTACACTTAGCTTGATGAGCACTGAGTAATACATGGAACCGCTGAATCACTATATTGATGCTTGAAGCTAATATAACACTATACGTTAACTATACTTGAATTAAAATTTTAAAAATAAAAAAAATTTAAATAACATATCCTTTTGGTTCTTACTTTCAAGCACTGTTATTTTGGACCAAAGAAGCTTTTAAGCTAGGTTAATTTTCCTACTAATGAGGTAAACCTTTCTGAGTACTTTATCTGATGCCCAATGAATTTTTATATGTACCATTCTGGCTAGTGAAAACAGGCAGTATTCCCAACCTCATGTGATCTCTGGGAATTTTTTCCCTCTAATTGTTCAAGGTGATTCTTTTCCTGGCCTCAGGTTGTTTAATCACGCAATATTCTGGTCAGTCTCAGACAATCACTTAAAGGAACACTTTAGAGATCTCCAGAGATTTCTCTCCCAACATTTTTCTCTTCCCTTCTTCTGCTCTATCAATTCTACCTTCCTCAGTATCCCTAGACTTCCACTTCCATCCCCTCAAGTCATGGAGACTGTGAGGCTTGGCCTGGGTTCCTCCTTCTAGCTCTGCAGCATAGAAATTTTCTTTAGGAAATCAGATAGGGCAATTGTAGGATTTATTTGTTTCTCTGATGTCCAACATTTCATATATTTTGTTTAATTTTTTAGTCCTTTCAAATCACAAACAGAAGTCTTTGGGCTAAATATCTTCCAGCCCTAATTTTAAAAAAATCATTCAAAGTTAAAATAATGGGCATGCGGGCATGGATAGCTAGACTGAAAAATTCTCTTAGGTTTGAGTAGAGTTTTTTGTATTTTTTGTTTTGTGTTACTATTCTGTTAACAAATGGATTCTGTAAATTTATTTCAGTAAAATAATTCAGATTAAAATGTGCATAAATGGCATCTAGATGGTGACAAATATTTTTAAATCCCCATCATTAATCAACAAATTAATTTTCTCTATATTTTATCCTTTTGTCTTAGTTCTTCTTGATCCCTGCTCCATCAGACAGTATTAACAGCACCTCCCTTCCTTAAATAATTTTCCCCTTGGTCTTGTAACACCACACTTCATCTAAGACTTCAAGTATTTCCTGACTGGTCCCTATCTATTTGCTTTTCCATTTCCCCCCCTCACCATCCTTACAACAGTTGTTCGTAGGTTTGCTCTTTTGCCATTGCCCTCCCTTCCATGTGCCCTCCAATGGAATCTCCCTTTTCTATGCTAAGAACTTACAAATCTAAATTTGTGATCCAAATTCTCTTTCAGGTTTCAGTCCTGTAGAACCACATTCCTGTTAGACACTTACTAGGCTCCCTCATCCCTCAGTTCTCAACTGACCTCATTATCTTTCACTGTCCCCTACTTTTCTCATCTCTATCAACTGACATGATCATTCTCCTAGCAACCCAAGCTTTCAATCTTGCAGTAATCCATGTTCCATTTGAGCCTCTTTTATACCTTAAGCTAGGCAGTCACTTAACTTTACCTTTGTTTTCAGTAAAATCTTTCACTAATCTTCTTTCCCTTTCCACAGCCTCCATTCTGATCTAAACTCAATACCTCATGGTGTGTGATGATAAAGCCAGGATGAATACCAGGATCTTCTGTAGAGACCTAATTCAGGGTTGCTTAATAAATGCTTCCGGGTTGTTTCTGGCTGTATATATCGAATAAACGAATTGGTAGTTCCTTGTAATAGTGGATCATTTCACTACATAATCCTATTACTGCTTCCAGAACTACAAGCCTAATATTTCACTCCTCTTTCCGTGTACAAAGCCTAAGGGCATCCTTTTTCCGATTTTCCATTCTCAGAACAAAGTGAACATAATGCAGAAAACTGACAGAGATCTGAAGTTTCTCCTATGAAACACATTCAATTTCTTAATTCTTATGCTAGACTTATAGCTTTGACTTATTTATCATCCCTTTAAACTTTATAAAAGCCAATATATTTATCAGTTATTCTCCATATCAGTACTCACTAAAGGAAGAAGTTTCTGAAAAGTAAAGCGAAGGCAAGTAAAGCAAAATGTCCTTCAAACAATCCACGGGATTTAGAATATAAATATGAATATTTAATCAGGGAACCCCAGGACATTACATTGAAATTCAGACTTCCATGTGACTTGGGTCATGCAAAAACTTTCAGTCACTCTTTTGCATACCAGGAGATGATCAACTCTCAGCGAGGGAAACTGTTATCTAGATCATTTGAAGGAGGCAAGAGTTCTTGGGCTATTTTAAAAAGGGAAGGAAACACTAAGAAATCAATTAATATACTAAAAATGAAACTCAGGTGTTTTTAAAGACACTGCTGGGCAACTTGACTTAAAATAGAAGGGTGACTACCAGGGACTCTGTCAGGGTTGCTTCACCTCGGCACTGTTGACATCATGGGCTGGGTAATTCCTTGCAGTGAGGGGCTGTCCTATGCATTGCAGGGTGTATAACAGCATCCCTAGATTTTAACCCCTGTTGCTAGCAGCATCCACTCAGCTGTGACAACCAAAAATATCTCTATATACTGCCAAATATCCCCTGGGGGGCAAAACTGCCCCCACTTGAGACCCACTGCTATGTATTAACGAGTGACATCTTTTGATATCATCACTTATAAAACCTCCTTTTTCAAGGCTGCGAAATGAAGCAACACATGAAGTAAAAGCTTTAGGATGTGAAAACCAATAGTTATTAAAGAGTTTCACAGGTCTTTGGTATTCATATTTTCTCTCATAGCCACTAATTCAGTGGTTATCAGTGTGGTTTTTTCCTTTCTTCCTTCCTTCCTTTCATTCCTTTCTTTCTATCCCCAAATTCAAGAGAATGAAGATTTGCATTAGAGAACACAAGACCATTAAAAAAATTTTTTTTCAGATAAAACAGCATTTTAAGTTACACATTGAAAGTCTATAAGGAAGGGAAGATATTACAGTCTGTAAATGAATAAGCAGAAATTGAAATCAACATGTATACAATTGCAAAGAGATAAAGGTCTCAATTGTAAGAAGAAAGCAAGAAAAGAAAAGTCTGTTTTCCTACTTATTTAATACTTTGGGCAGAAAAAAGCAAGCATTAAAATTATCATCGTAATATGTTTGCTGGTGACTACAGCATCTTTTCATATCTCTCAGAAAGTCTTGCATCTCTCAAAAATTAGTATGGTCCTAACTCACCACACCAAGAACTGCAATCAGTTTAACAGAGAATAAAAATAATAGTGACTTAAACAAAAGAGGATTATATTTCTTTTTCACTTAGCATAAGTGACAGCTACTAAGGTAGGCTCCATGGTCCCCAGGGACTCAAACTTCTTCTTTCCACTCAACTCCCCTTAGCATACAGCCAAATAAGGACTCCATGGGGAAAACATCATAGGGCCCTGAGGTCCTCCAACAAGTGAATGAGCCTGCCTCCCTCACAGTAATAGATAGCCCTTCTTATCATCACCCTTCTATCATCACCCACATGATGCTTCCTGCCATACTTGGCCTTTACACTCAGGTGTCTGAGACAAGCCTTATTAACATGCAACTGCCTCACTTTACCTGACTGAAAAATTAATTCCGTCAATTTTAAATGACATCTCACTTTGAATTTGAAACACATAGGAAGGAAGGAAGGAAGGAAGGAAGGAAGGAAGGAAGGAAGGAAGGAAGGAAGGAAGGAAGGGGCAAGGGAAGGGAAGGAAGAGGGAGGGAGGAAGGAAGGGAGGGAGGGAGGAAGAAGGAAGAGAAGAAGGGAAGGGAGGAAAGGAGGGTGGAAGGAAGGGACTGAAGAAGGAAGAGAGGGAGATATGTATTATTTACCTCTCCAAATATCTCTTCTTTTTTCTTCTTATGGAATGTGAAAATAACTCTCAGAGGAAAATATATTGGGGTGGAGGAACTATGGCAAATGGTCCACTATGAAACTGGCCAGTCCAAATTTAATAGAACTCCAATGGCCCATTTCAACCTCTGCCTGACAAGAATATAAGCCATACCAGTTAAGAAAAACTAACTGATCCTTTTCATGTCTCATGTCTGAATATTACACATAAAATACACAGTTCTCCCAGTTAGTTACAATTACACACATATGTGCCTATTAAATTAAACATACCTTGACTACAAATACAATCAATATTTAATTTAGGTGATCAAGAAAATAGCTAATGATCCTAGAGCCTTTACTATGTGCCATTGTATTTTACTCATATTCACCCAATTCTCCAACTACATGAAGTATTATTATCGAATCTGTTCCTCAGAAGGTAAGACTGATACTCAGAGAGAGGTTTGAGTATTGACCCAAGCCAATGCTGGATCTGGAACTAGCGAACTCCAAAGCCAGTGTCTTAGTCACTACTATACCAATTTATAAATAATATATCATTTAAGTATATTTTTAAAATGAAGTAGAATGTAGTAAACTATGAAAGATACTACGTGGCTCTCTTCTAAAAGGAAATACCCCGTGTTCCCTATCATTTTTACAATATTCTTTCTATTTTTTTAATGCAATGCATCTCAAGAGGGATACAATGATATTGCTATGTAACAGAGGTGCCAAATATTCACTCTGTACCTAAAAGATTTTCATTTTCAATAATGAGAAAACATTACTTCCATAATCATAAATAAATAATTTTGAAAAGATGTGGTGATTTCTTCCTGAAAGGTAAAGTCACCTTAGTATAGATTTTGCTACTATAAAAGGGAAATTCTATTTATGACTGGCAAGAGGAAACATTTTAAATTATTATAACTTTCTTAGAATGCCTGGAACTCCATACCCATTTATGCTATTAACTCCCAAGTTTAACCAAATAATGAGTCTTGAAATGTTCATATTATCATAAAAATGTATAAGAAAACTTCCAAAATACTAAAATTTACGTCACCATTTCCCGTCCAAATCTTAAAGTTTCATAGCAATGAGACAAAGTACTCCACCACAGAACATTAAGCATGTACATGAGATTTATAAGATGTTTACATTTGAACCAGTACCCAGCACACATGGGCACACACGTGCTAGACCTTCAGCACGGACATTGTTCACGGACATAGTTTATTAGCAGAAGTACCAATCGACATATTAATGTTTGTAATTTCTAGATCTAATTACAGAAAGGTACATAAACTTACGAAAGTTCATAAAACAAATGCACAGTTTGTTAAAGTATTCACATTAATATTAGCATATTATATATAATACGTTATATATAATGTTAAAATACTTACCGTAAAGTGAACACTCATATAACCACTACTCATGCCAAGAAATACATCACTGCCATCATCCTCAAAAGCCCTCCATGGGTTCCTTCTGAGGACCCTTCCTCTTTCTAGTCATAAACATTCCTGACTTTTGTGACAATAATTTCTTTGGTGCATAGGCACACCTAGAAAAGACATAGTTTAATTCCATCCATTTTTGAAATTTACGTAAATGAAATTGTACTGTCATTTTAATCTTTCACTTACTATTACATTCATGAGATTCTCCTATTTTCTTCATTTTCATTGCTTTATAATATCCATTGTGATACACACACACACACACACACACACACACACACACACACATCCTCACTCAGCCATAAAAAAGAATGAAATCTTGCCATTTGCAACAACTTAGGTGGACCTAGAGGGTATAATGCTAAGTGAAATAAGTCAATCAGAAAGAGACAAATATCGTATGATTTCACTTATATGTGAAACTTCAACAAAAACACATACTTTTAAATATAGAGAACTGGGGGTTGCTGGGGTGGGGGTTGTGGATGAGGGGATGGGGGAAATAGATAAAAGGGATTAAGAGTACGCTTATGATGATGAGCACTGAGAAATGTATAGAGTTGTTAAATCCTTATATTGTACACCTGAAGCCAATTTAACACAGTATGTTAATTTTATTTTAATTATAAAATCTACTGGAAATATTTTTAAAATCTCTTTATATATCCTGGATACTAATCTTTTGTCAAATATAACTTCTCTGTTCTTACCTTTTCTGTATGATTTTCTTAACTGAAGTATAATTGACATACATAAGCTTCCAGTGTACAACATGATTCAACCTCTGCATGTGCTGTGAAATGATCACTGCAGTAAGTCTAATTCCCATCATTCACCATACAGGGTTACAAAAAACTTTTTCTTGTGATGTGAACTTTTAATATTTACTTTCTGAGCAACTTTCAAATTTGCAAATAAAATATCACTGACTGTAGTCACCACACTTTACACTACATCCCCACGACTCACATATTTTATAACTGAAAGTTTAAACCCCTTGTTCTCTTTCATCCAATTTTCTCATACCCACTCCTCTCCCCTCTGGTAGCCAGCAAGCTATTCTCTGTATGTATGAGTTTGATTTTGATTCTGTCTTGTTTTCTTTGTTCACTTGTTTTGTTTTTTAGATTCTACATATAAGTAAAATCATTTGGTATTTGTCTTTCTTTGTCTGATTTGTATCACTTAGCACAGTAACCTCAGGGTCCATTCATATTGCCAATAGCAAGATTTCATTCTTTTTTATGGCTTAGTAGTATTCCATTATATACTTATACCACATCTTCTTCATCCATTCATCATTGATGGATGCTTATGATGTTTCCACATCTTGGCTATTGTAAATAATGCTGCAAGTAAACAAAAGGGTATATATACTTTTCAAATTAGTGTTTTCATTTCCTTCAAATAAATACCCACAAGTGGAATTGCTGAATTATACAGTAGTTCTATTTTTAGTTTTTTGGGGAACCTCCATACTGTTTTCCATAGTGGCTGCAACCAATTTACATTCCCACCAACAATGCTCGAGGATTTCCTTTTCTCCACATCCTCACCAACTCTTGTTATTTCTTATCCTTTTGATAATAGCCATTCTGACAGGTGTGAGATGATATCCCATTGTGGTTCTGATTTGCATTTCTCTGATAATTAGTGATGTCAAGCAACTTTTCATGTGCCTATTGGCCATCTGTACATCTTCTTTGGAAAAATGTCTATTCAAATCATCTGCCCATTTTTAATTCAGATTTTGTTGTTGTTATTGACTTTTATGAGCTTTTTATATATCTTGGGTATTAACACCTTATCAGATACATGACTTACAAATATCTTTTCCCATTCAGTAGGTTGCCTTTTTATTTAGTTGATAGTTTCCCTCACTGTGCAGAACCCTTTTAGTTTGATGTAGTCCCATTTGTTTTTTGTTGCATTTGTTACCATCGCTTTTGGAGTCAGATCCAAAAAAATATTGCCAAGAGTGATGTCAAGGAGCTTAATGCCTATGTTTTTTCTAGGAGTTATATGGTTTCTAGTCTTATATTCATGTTGTTAATCCATTTCAAGTTAATTTTTGTATATGATGTAAGACAGTTTCATTCTTTTGCATGTGGCTGTCCAGTTTTCCCAATACCATTTATTGAAGAGACTAACCTTTCCACATTGTATATTTTGCCTTCTTTGCCATAAATTAATTGGCCGCACATACATGGGTTTA
The DNA here is from genome assembly GCF_024610735.1 of Ursus americanus. Classification (NCBI taxonomy): domain Eukaryota; kingdom Metazoa; phylum Chordata; class Mammalia; order Carnivora; family Ursidae; genus Ursus; species Ursus americanus. The sequence goes on from NC_142139.1 coordinate 63,064,951, forward strand.
TTTCTGGGCTCTCTAGTCTGTTCCATTGATTTATATGTTTGTTTTTATGCCAATACTATAGTGTTTTGCTTACGATAGCTTTGTAATATAGTTCAAAATCAGGGAGTGTGATGCCTTCACCTTTGTTCTTCTTTCTCAAGATTGGCTTGGCTATTTGGGATTTTTCCCTAGTTCCATACAAATTTTAGGATTGTTTGTTCTATTTCTGTATAAAATGCCATTGAGATTTTAATAGGGATTGCACTGAATCTGTCGATTTCTTTGGATAATATGGATATTTCAATAAATTAATTCTTCTAACCCTTGAGTATGGAATATCTTTCCATTTATTTATGACTTCTTCAATATCTTTTATCAATGTGTTGTAGTTTTCAGTGGATAGGCCTCCCACCTCCTTGGTTAAATTTATTCCTAGGTATTTTATTATTTTTGATGCAATTATAAGTTGAATTATTTTCTTAATTTCTCTTTCTGTTTATTGTTACCATATAAAATTATAACATATTTTTGCATATTGATTTTGTATCTTACAACTTTACTGAGTTCATTTATTAGTTCTAGCCATTTTTGGTTTTGTTTTTTTTTTTTTTGGTGGAGTCTTTAGGTTTTCCATATATAAAAATCATGTTGTCCACAAATAGTATTCATTTTACTTCCAGGGTAGAAAGTTTTCAGCCATTATTTCTTCAAGTAAGTTTTCTGCCCCTTTCTCTTCTCCTTCTGGGACCCCTATAATGTGAATATTATTCCACTTGAAATTGTCTCATAGGTCCCTTAAGGTATCTTCATTTTTTAAAATTCCTTTTTCTTTTCTTCCTGCTCCAGTTGGGTAAGTTCCACTGCCCTGTCTTCCAGATCACTGGTTCATCTAGTCTATTTCATCTAGTCTGCTGTTGAACCCTCTAGTGAATTTTATATCCAGTTATTATGTACTTCAGCTCTGTGACTTCTGTTTGGTACTGTCTGATATTTTCAATTTCTTTGTTGAAGTTCCTTCTGTTTTTATCCATTCTTCCCCTAAGTTTGGTTAACATTTTTATGACCACTATGTTAAATGTTTTATTAGGTATTTATTACTTTTCTCTGTTTCATTAAGGTCTTCTCCTGGGGTTTTATCCTATTCTTTCTTTGGAACATACTCCTCTGTTTCCTTATTTTGCTTGACCCTCTGTTTCTGTGTGTTACATGAGACAGTTATCCCTCCAAGTCCTGAAGGGGTGGCCCTGTATGGGTGTCAAATCTTACCATTTAACCTTGCCCTAATTCTTGGTTGTTTCTTGAATTATCTGATTGTTTCAGACCTCTGGGACCCAGAACAGCAATCCCCTCTGGCCACCACAGCCCAGTACTCAATGGGCATCCCCTGTGTGGGCTGCACACCTAAGCTAGTTTAGGGACTTAGGATGCTTGCCCACTGCATCCAGCAGGGTTGCAGCAGCAGCAGCAAGGAAGAAGGCCACTGTCCCCACCTCAGGTGTGGCCAAGGGAGCGTAAAGGAGCAGAGCTATCAGAACAGTGCAGGGACACAGAGTGCTTACCCACCACCTCTGGTGGAGCCCAGTAGCAGCTCAGCAGGGAGGTGTAGCAGGTCGAGAGTGCTAAAATGGCACCCACCAGTGCCTCTGCCCCTTGAGTGAGTCCCAACAGGCTTCTGCCCCTCCGGCAGATACCTTAAGATTAGCAGATGAATCTCCTTTACAAATGTTCTAGGCTCTTTACAAACTGCAGCTTTTAAACAGGGTCCCAGGGTGAGTAAGTTGCATGCAATCCCTTTAACAGCTGAACCTCCAATTCCTACAACCCTCTGGTTCTCCTAGATGTAAGCCCTACTAGGTTCCAAAGCCGGGCTTTTTGGTGGCTCATCTCTCCAGGGCAGGTCCCAAGGTTTGGGGTGCCTCATGTGAGGCACAAGCCCCTTGCTCCTCAGGGAGGAGTTCCATATTTGTGAGACCCCTCTCAATAGCAGGTCACTACACCAAAGGTGGGGTTTGGGGCAAGACTGTCTGCCTTTCCTATATATTTTGATGTGGCCTTTTGATCCTTTATTGTGGAGTAGCTGTTCAGCTAGTTCTCAGGATCCTTTAAGAGGGAATTCCTCCATATACAACTGTATATTTGGTGTGTCAATGGGAGGTGACTGCAAGATTTTCCTATGCCACCATCTTGAACCACCTCTCATTTATTATGACTTCAACAAGATAAAAAGCTTCTGCACAGCGAAGGAAACAATCAACAAAACTAAATGACAACATTCAGAATGGGAGGAGATATTTGCAAATGACATATCTGACAAAGGGTTAGTATCCAAAATCTATAAAGCACTTATCAAACTCAACACCCAAAACCAAATAATCCAGCTAAGAAGTAGGCAGAAGACATGAATAGACATTTTTCCGAAGAAGACATACAGATGGCTAACAGACATGAAAAAATGCTCAACATCACTCATCATCAGTGAAATACAAATCAAAACTACAATGAGATATCACCTCACACTTGTCAGAATGGCTAAAATTAACACAGGAAACAACAGATGTGAGCAAGGGTACAGAGAAAGGGGAAGCCTCTTAAACTTTGGTGGGAATGCAAACTGGTGCAGCCACTCTGGAAAACAGTATGGAGGTTCCTCAAAGGGTTAAAAATCGACCTACCCTCTTACCCAGCAATTGCACTACTAGGTATTTACCCAAAGGATACAAAAATACTGATTTGAAGGGACACACACACCCTGATATTTATAGCAGCAGTATCAACAATAGCCAAATTATGAAAAGAGCCCAAATGTCCATCAACTGATGAATGGATAAAGATGTTGTGGTATATATCTACAATGGAATATTACTTAGCCATCAAATAGAATGAAATCTTGCCATTTGCAACAACGTGGATGGAGCTAGAGTGTATTATGCTAAGTGAAATAAGTCAATCAGAGAAAGACAAATACAATATGATTTCACTCATATGTGGAATTTAAGAAAAAAAGCAGATGAACACAGAGAGGAAAAAAAGAAAGGAAGGCAAACATAAAACAGCCTCTTAACTATAGAGAACAAACTCAGGGTTGCTGGAGGGGAGGTAGGTGGAGGGATGGGTTAAATGGATTATAGGTATTAAGGAGGGCACTCATTCTCTCTCAAATTAAAAAAAAGTGTCTATATATATATATATATATATATATATATATATATATATATATAGACTGCTTTAATATGCCCTGTAAGTTTTGATGTGTAGTATTCTTTTTTTTTTTAAGATTTTATTTATTCGACAGAGAGATAGAGCCAGAGAGCACAAGTCAGGGGGTGGGGAGACGGCAGAGGGAGAGGGAGAAGCAAGAGGGAGCCTGATGTGGGGCCTGATCTCAGGTCTCTGGGATCATGACCTGAGCCAAAGGTATATGCTTATCTGACTGAGTCACCCAGGTACCCTTGATGTATAGTATTCTAATTACTAGTCAGTTCACAATAATTTCTAACTTCCTTTAGGAAATTATGCCCTGTAAGTTTTGATGCCCTGTAGGAACTGCTTTAACTACAACTATAATGTTAAATGACCTAACCATTCCTATCTAAAATATGTGGAATTCTTCAAGTTTTCAAAAGCCAGACTACTTGAACTTTCACATCTTGCATATGCTTAACAGGATTATAAAATTGTAGTGGATATTATAAGGAGCTCAGGAGGACAGAATCTTCTCACTGGATAATGTGCTGCTGTTTTCAGTCATAGTGTATTGTGTTTTCTGTTGGCTGAAAACATATAACGATGTTTAACAATGTGGGACAGTGCACCATACAATGGAAAGAACACAAGATTTGGAATTAAATAAGCCCTAAGGTTCAAATCCCAGCTCTTTCACATACAATAACTGGCTTGTAACAAATCACTTCACCTCTCTGGGCCTGTTTATTCATCTGTAAAATGGGGCTAAGACCCCCTACTCACAGGTTGGAATCAGACCCATTCAAGTGCCTAACACAATGCCCAGCCCAGAAAAAACACCCAGTAAGAGTCTTTCATTCAATTTGGAGGCACCAAACCCTTACAGAACTAGAAAGGCAGAGGAAAAATGTTAAATATGAGCTCTATAGTATTACATGAGAGAGGGATTTGAAAGTGCAAATAGCGCATTTGCAAATAGCAAAGATACTATGTACATGTATGATAATGTTATGCAAGGAAAAGTGCCACTGAAAGAACAATTAATAAAGAAAAATATCAGTTAAACGCTTTGTTTCATTTTTCTCTGTTTCTGAAATTCTTAAAAGAATGAAATCCCTTTCAGAATTCATAATGCCGGGTTTGGGTCGTTTTTGCATTTTATATGTGTGCAGCTGTTTCTTCACTATAAGTATGCACATCTGCTCATTAGCAATACAATATAATTCCCACTGTCTAATTATTTGCAGATGATAGATTCCTTGTACATGGTCTAAAAAAAGGATAGTCCTTCAAAAGTGGTGACTTATTTAAAAAAAACTAACTTAGAAGGGTCAGCACAACGAAGTTCAGATATTAATTTGGCAAGTTCAAATATATGAACACCAGCACGTGATTGCCAACTTGATGAGAAACAGAAGAAAATAAGATTTTTTTCTCTCTCCAATCAGTGTTTCCCAGGAGACAGCGTGAGGGGGCTCGCGTCTCCATCATACACCTGGAAAGAGGCTAGGAAGGAAACCTGCTGAAGTTGGAATGGACCAAGCCTGCCCCCAATTCTCGGAGGCTTCTTGGGAACAACCCACCTAAAGCAACGTTTCATGGCAAGTGCGGTGGGACATGCGGGGTGGGGAGATGTGGCCCAAGGGCACTGAATGGAAAAGAGTCCTTGGTCGTGGGGTGGGGGGAGTCTTTAGCTCCAACCATCAGCCAAAGAGCCCCATTAATCCCCTACTCAGGACTCTGAAGGCTAAGGTAGCAGGATCAGGTGTGTGGGCCTGGGGCCCCACGAAACCTAACACCACAGATAGTGTGGCCCACTGGGGAAAGTCAGACAAAGCTTTCTGAGGACAACTGGGGACTCACTGTGAGAGGGGAGGGTGGGTGGGACATGGAAAGGGGTGCGGAGAAGTTGATTGAGGATAAAGGGAACGAACCAAGCACAGGAAAAGATCAACGATATTCAGAACATGAGCTTGGGGAAGATGGCAAAGAAAAAGTGGAGGGATACTAGGGTTCCAGAAGGAGCAAGTCAAACAAAAGTTGGTGACCTGGCTCTTACATAGTCAGGACGAGTCTGGTGGCTGTTATCTATGGCATGCTTACTCTGCTCAGCACTCGCCCCACACAATAGACTACATTCCCTCATACATCCCAACACACATCTGTGCCGTTAGATGGGGAAATAGAGGTTTGGCAGATGGGGAAATAGAGGCTTTCACTCATTTGTTCTAGACAAAATATTTTATGGGAAGCTTACTTTCTAGACTGTTAGTAAACAAGTGAACAATCAAATCATTCCACCTTGTGGTAAGTGTTAGGGAGGCAAGAGTGCCGTGACAGAGAAACCTGGGAGTGAGGACTGGGGGTACTGCCTCAGTCTGGAGGCGGGGTGGGGAAGACCTCTCTGAAGACACGCTGCTTTACGCTGAAGGAAAGAAAGGAGCCAGTCACGCCTAGAGCTGCTGGCAGACTGGCAGTAGGTACAGGCCCCCGGACAAGAAAGCGCTCGTGTCTTCCAGGAACGGAGAGAAGGAGGGCACAGCAGCAGGCATGCAGTGAAGTAGGGCGTGGGGTGGGGGAGACACGGGAGCGCAGGAGCTGAGGTGGCACAAGGGAGTGCCAATCAGTTAATCCCAGGCTGGGCTGGCCACTGTAAAGAGTCTGTGTATTATCCCCCCCACCCCAAACGGGCAACCAGCAATGTGCTTTAAGCAGGAGAGAGACACACATCGTTATACATCGTGATATGTTTTTAACAGGTCATTATGGAGACTGGATTTGGAAAGGGCAAGACGGGCCTATCAGGAGGCTACTGTAGCAGCCAGATGAGAGAGAATGATAGCTCGGACCCAGGCACTCAGGTGAAGATAGAGAGACATGGGACTCAGCGAGGTGCGCAACTTTCCCAGGTCACGCAGCTGGTTCACAGCAGACCCGGTTAAAGCCGTATCTCCTCTAACCCCAGGGTCCATACTCTTAACAGATTTGATTAAAGATGCTTTAATTAAGGAAACGTTTTAATTAAGATCTTCGGAAGAGTGACTGGGAGTTCATCACCAGCTTCTAGTGGAAGGCGATTTTATTAAGGATATAGGTTCGGCTGTTGTTGAAAAGGGAAAAAAAAAACAACCCTAACTGAACCAAATAACAGTAGGTTAAAGAAGATAGTTTTTGCACTGAGTCCAGCCTGGGGTGGTAACTCTGGAAACTTCTAGCTTGTAGTTCCTCCATGATAAGCATGAGGCCCCCATCCCTGTGGTCCAAGCTGGCTGACCACTACCTTTACAGGCAACTTGTGGGAAGGGAGAAAGAGAAAGAGAACACTCCTTGCTCTAAAAGCACAGAATCCAGAAGTTGTACACCATCACCTGTACTCATGCCCTGGGAGTCAGAACTTTGACACGTGGTCCACCAATCCAACCGTGCAGCAGGCATTGCCTAGAGTCTGTAGAATGCATTATGCGTGTGAGCATTTCCATTTTCCAGAGGTATGTGATATTGTGGTAGTTAATAAAATAAGCATCCAATTTAAAGTATAATTAAATACATAGTGGCATCTTAATATATTTGCTTTAAAAAGGTTACTAAGAACATGACTATATCACATGGGGGAATCCATAAAATCATTTGTGCTTAGAAGAGGTCCTCCTAGTTGGAAGTATGGGCCCCTCTGGTGCAGGGGAAAGAAAAGAGCCTTGAGCTTTAGACGGAGCTGGGTCCAAACACTGCCATCAACATCAAGCAAGACTGCCAATCTTTTGGAACCTTATCTTTTCTCTTCTGTTAATGGGGTTACAATGAACCTCACTTTATAAGGTTGTGATAAGGATTAAATGAATTTTTAAATTTAAAGCATCTATCCCTAAGACTGGCCCTTAGGAGTGCTTAAAAACGTTGCTCTCCCTTCTCCCAGGGAGATTGGGGAGAATAAAACAGGTTGGAACAGAGAAGTCATACTTGTGGGACCAAGTGAGACAAAGCTGAAATCTCTCAACATTGTGCGTTTGTGTCCTTGTGTCTTGGTCCAAGGAACAGGCCTGTGCCCTGTATCCTGTATCCAGGAACAGGACTGAAATGGTGTAATTCACACACAGAGGGTGCTAGGTAGAGGGATACAGATCAAGCATGAGTGGCTGGGATCTGCTCTGGTTCTTTGGATGACTGTGTCAGTGGCAAAGTTAAGGAGCCACCTATCCATCAACCTCACAACCACCACCACCCATCCACCCCCCCCCCCCCGCCCCCGCCAGCAGCCATTCCATCACAGGATGACAACATCAACATTCCAACTAACAGGAAGGACAAAAGAAACTTTGTGGATAGAAAAACCTACACTTTCATAGGTAGAGGTAAATATTTTCCCACAAAAATCAAGGATATAAAAATCAATAAGCCCACTGAAACTGTACTATTGTACTGAGAAGGACATAGCAACAATGTCTGGCACTTGCATGGTACCTGACCATTGTCAAGTTATTTTCACATTATTTCATTTAATTCTTATGACAACCCATGACCTATGCAGTATAGACATTATTATCCCCTTTTGGCAGATGAGAAAACAGAGGCTCAGAAGTGTATTGGCCAAGGTCACACAGTTAGGAAGGGGTGAGGTGATCCCAGAACCCAAATCTCCTATGTCTCAGGCTCTGCCATGTTGTCTGGAGACTGGGGAGTTTGGACCCTACATGGTCAGGAATGAGCATGCTCCAATCTGTCTTTTGAAGCCTGGAGGAGTCATACTTGTCCCATGAGTACGACAGGACATATTAGCTTAAATGGTGGTATCTGAATACTTTGGCAAAATAGAGGTTTTGTAGTAATTGCTAAATTAAGAGAAAAAAGTATTCCAATTACTGGCCAAATCTATAATGACACTGTTAGGTCTGTTACTTCACCTGAAGCTAATCCATTGAGTAGAACTCTCTCAGGACTCACTGCCTATTGGCTATGAAATAGCATAGTAGAGTATCTTTAAAATAGTATCTTTGAAAGCCTACACTTTCTGATAGCTCTCTTACCACTTTTGCTCCCTTCCAAATCACAGAATGGGGGAATTTCCTCCCTGCCATTGGGGCAGATACCATGAGAGCTCCTACAGTACCTTGAGGCAGTCAAGGACATGCAGGATTTTCTCTGCCTAGTCTATGCCATGAAGATCTAATTGAACTGAAAGGGGACTTTAAGCTGAAATTCTTGCTGTTCCTACCACGGTAAATCCTGAACATTAGCAAGAGTCCCCACATTTCTTAATATCATTCTAAGATATTGCTTCTCTCACAAAATGAAGTGAATCATAACTAAAAAAAAATTAAGTGACCCCTTCAAATGTTTAATGACTCTATAAACAAAATACTTAAGTTTTTCAACATGCTTATTAAAATACATTTCTCTTGAGCCATATTCCTGTTGAGAATCATGTGTTTCCTGGGCAAATCTTCACATCAAAGGTCAATAACTTCTCAGTTTTACTCAGGTTTTGTCTTTTTGTTTAGTAACTCTGGCATAGGCAAGAGTATCCCTTATGCAGTTTTAAGAATCATTCTTCCTTCTGACAACAACCTCGAGTGGGCTATTGTTTCACAGGTGAGAGTGTCCACCAAATCCAACGTGCTGCTGTCTTCTGAAATGTCCACTCTCTGAGTCAGACCAGTCCATCTTACATGCCTCTACTTCCTTCATCTGTTCCAATGGGTGGTTCTCTTTCCTGGGCCACTGAACACTAAGAAAAGTGACAAGAGTCACCATGTGACTTCAAGTAGAGAATTAAGAAGCTGTGTTCAGATGGCCAAGTTCAACTGCATCCCAGATCTCTCCTGCTTCATGCCCATCCTTCAGGGAGTGGGCTTCAAATTCTTACCTCAGAAAAATTACATGTGACTACATGTTTTGGACCTTCAGGGTTCCCTGGGAATATTAAATTCATTGGCCCTGGAGTTCTTCTGAATTTATGTTTTTTGCTTTTAAAGTTCCAGTGTTAACATATACTTGTCTTCATGATTTCAGGTTAATATGTTGGCCTCATATACATTTATATTTATCTGAATGCTCACTTGATCTTGGTATTGTGAGATTAAACTATTTTCTCCCTATAGAAATATAGGGAGATACTCTGTGCATTAGCAAGAGGCTGGATAGTGCTGCTTTTTACAGACTCCTCGGTGATTCAGCACCACCTAACACAGTGTCTGGCAAGCAGAGGAGACACAAGATAAGTGTCATTAATGACTGACTGTCTTTCATAGTAGTTTGGAAATATTGAGATGATCTGATATGTATTCAGGCCATATATCCCAAATCTCAAGCCCCAATTCTAAATTCTGAATTACCAAGGAACCCCTTAATCAAACCACCAACAGGTCTTGAGGAAACAATCTTTAGTGTCCTCCACTCCATGTCTGAGTCAGTGATAAAATTATTAACCAAATGGCTTTAGACCTGTGATTTATAGAGTCAAATGAACATGGCTAACTAATAAACACATATAATAATATGTGTAACAATATGTGTAATATAATAAGCACAATGATTAAGCCGAAAGGGTGGATTAGCAAGGATTTTTGTTGTTTCAAGTAATAGAAACCCAACAAACTAGTTTAAGTTAAAAAGATGTAGGGGAAGGGTAGGTACCTAGTAGTTCTCATAACTGAGAGGACCTCAGTCTCCTGAAGATTCTCTCTTCCCATCCTGTCTCTCAGTGTCTCTGCTCATCTTCCTCCCTTGCTTCTCCTGTGGACAAGCTCTTTCCACATACAAAGCACCTCTACCTGGTAGCCCCAGAAAAGGGAGAACACCTTTTTCTCTCACACCACAGTCCCAGGGAAGGACTCCAAATGGTCCTGCATGGGTCACATGCCCATTCCTTGAATCAAACACTGTTGCCAACAGGAAAAGATACTGTGATTGGCCAGACCGGGTCATGTGATCACTCATTTCACCCTATTTCCAGAAGTGTCATGGGAAACCCTGGAATGCAGAAAAGGATTGTTACTATGGCCCATTACACTAAACTCTCCAACAGAAGTAATCCTAGTAACAATGTGGGAAGATTAGATATCCTGTGATTTAATATCTGTGAATGTATATATTGCATCAAGCACTATTCTAAGTAGAAACAGACATATGCAAGGATAGAAAAAGTCTCCCTCTACAGAATCATTTGTCTAAAATATCAGCATAAAAAATATGTCATTCAACAATCAAATCCTACTGTCTGTGAACCCCATCAGTAACAATTTCATCTTTTGGCTTATAGAATTGAAGCTGAAGATTAACCAGATGACCTCTAAAGTCTCTTCCCATCTATGAGTCTATGAACCCTCTGTTAGAATCAAAATACCTCTGGAAGAATAGTATACTAAGCTATTACTTTCTTGGATGTGTTATGGACTGAACTGTATCTTCCCCAAATTCTTATGTTGCCCTAACCTTTAGTACTTGAGAATATAATCTTACTTGGAGATAGAGTCTTGAAAGATCAAAATTAAATCAGGTCATTTGGGTGGGCTCTAATCCAATCTGGCTGGTGTTTTTATAGGAAGAAGAGATTAGGACAAAGGTCCACGTGGAGGAAAGAACCTGTGAACAGGACCCAGGGAGAACGTGGACATCTACAAACCAAGGAGAGGCCTCAGAAAAATCCAACCCTGCCAAGGCCTTCATCTTGGACTTCTAGCCTCTTGAACTGGGAGAAAATAAATTTCTGTTGTTAAACTGCCCAATCTGTGGTACTTTGTTATTAGCAAACAATACACACGATAAACCAAGAATTTCAAAGGGGACTGAGGCACAGTGGAGACAAATTTGATACATGAGATGGGGCAAACAAGAGGTTCTTTAAAGTTTCTTTTAAACAGTAGAACTCCCCCTAAGATTCACGGGCCAGTACTAGTAACATCGTTAACTGAGGTGTGCTGGTAAAGATGTAATAAAGTAGGTAAGAAGTTAAGAGAAGGAAGGAGAAAGAGTGCACAACAGACTTCACCCTTTTTGAAATTTTGCCAGGACTAGGCCTCAGGTGATCGTATCAGGACATGACACGATGGTTGGCCAAGCCAAAGGGCACATACCCAAACTTGTGGGCCTGTGGGGAGCCTGTCTCCTATGTGACTTCAGGCTGGCATAGGCTCCTAATGCATGTCTCCACTGAGAATTCTGAAGCTCTGAGCATCCCGCCCTGACCTTTGGCTTTGAGAGCCAAGCACCTACTCCACCTGGATCAGGGGCTCACCAGCATGAGCTCTTGGCCGTCATCACTCTTATGTATGACGCTCACTGTCAGAGCTTCCTGCTGAGCCAACCCTAAGTTTGTTAGGCCTGCCTTTCACATATGAGAGGCCAGGTCCAATAGTTCAAACCAGGGTGACATCTGAACCCTTCTGACTATAGATAGTATTCTTACCCGACCAGTCCTCTACCTCCCCTGCCCCATACCTCATCACTCCCCTGCTAGAAACTCATCCCCCCATGTCAAACCAGGAAAGCCTGCTCCTGGCCTCCTTCCTAGGCCTTCACCCACCCCGATGGATTTGCCTGGAACCTGTACCTGCATTACCCTGGCTCATTTATCATTTTGCTGCTCTTGCCTTAGCTCTGACCTTTACCCTCTAGCAAATCACCCAGACACTAGGTGGTACTTAGAATGAGAACTCAAGACCCACCGCCCTGTGCTGCTGGGGTCATATCAAAATTCCACCACAAAGCACAAAGCACATTGGGAAAAACACATCCCTTCTTCAGAAACAGCCAACACAGCATACCCACTACACAAAAACCTGACACCAAAGGGAAAATATTTTTGTTAAACAGACTGATTGCTAACTGAACAGGGTTTGTGAAAATCACATCTATTATATAGGACTTTTCAGTTCATAAGCCTCATAATATCAGATCATCATATTGGCAAGGCAGTGCTTGTAAGGCTGTTAGGATGAAATCTGGAAATTGCTTCATTATTGAATATTACAAATGATATTTGCCAACAGGGAATTTCACTTGTGTGTGCATTCAAATAAAATTTCTGGCCACCATTGTTTATAGCCCAAATATATTAATATCGTCATATAACAAATTCCAAAGAAGACAAGTGAAATATTTAAATAACCCAAGCATTGTGGACCCGCTGAATACTTTTACCTTTATGTTCTTTTTTTTTTATCAGCCACAGACATTTAAATAAAAAAAAAATCCTGATAACGTCAAAAGATGAGAATGGCTAAATTCAGGGAAATAAAGGAACCATAAATCAGGAAAACTTTGGAGCTGCTAGAAAGACACTTTAATTTTGTAGACAAAAGACTGCATTAAGGAGGAATAATGCAATAATCAAAGGTGAACGAATCTCTATTGTCTGGCGTCTTTCTCTGTGGGAATTTTCCCACCCCTGACAGCTGTAAAGGGGGGAGGAGCGCAGACTGTGGCTGCGCCTTTATTCTCTCCCCGTTTGCTCCCCAGCCCCTCCTCTCCTCCGTCAATAAATGTCTGCAATCATATTCTTGAGCTCCTGGGTGATTTCAAGGTTCATCTCTTCCATGCAGCTCAAACACTAATTATCCCAGCTGTAATTAGTAAGATAATTAAATACTGGCTCACTCATCTACCTTGGGTCGGGTCATGATTCTCCCAGAAGACCTTGAGCAGTTCCTCAAAGCTGATGCGTTCTGGCTGGTACACCACTCGGACTACTTCTGCGTGGCCAGTTTTTCCTTGAAAGAAACAGAACATACAACCCAAATTTACTGACAACACCAATTTACGACAAGTGATCTGTTTCCAAAGAAGCATGAGACGAGGGCTAACATTCTTCCCTCTGCAGGAAGAGTGGGAGCCTAACTGTACGCCAGCTAACGATTTCGTAGCAAGTCTGTCGCTGGTTCTGTCTCCATAAAAGCATACAGTTGTCCTCTGGCAAAGCTTCCCGAGGATGATGACTTCTCGGCATTGTGCTCTAACTGTTTTTCTTTAATTTCACGAGAAAATAAACGCGGGTTTTCTTCCTTTTTTTTTTTTTAATCTCACCCTCCCAAAACCTACTTATGGATCCAATCTGACATAGTGCTCAAGGTTTGGAACTCGGCGAGGGGAATGAGCCAATTTATTTTTATCATCACTCCACGCTATATGCAGTAAGCGCAGCTGCACTCCGGGGTGACATGGTCCCAGATCAAGAAACCTGTAACAAACAGGCTTATATCTCATCCACATCAGATCAATTCGTTAACGGAGGGGCATATTCGCTGTGCCGATAACACCGAGACAAGGGTCGGGTTCACGTACCCAGCAGGGTGGCAAGTGTTTTCCCAGCCTAATCGTCTCTGTGGTAAACAACGACCGCAGCGAAGTTCCCCGTTAGCGTGCCCGTTCTCAGAGGTGGTCCCCGGGTTCCGTAGATCGGAGAAGTGGGTGTCTGTAGTAGTCCCTGTGTCTATAGAATTCATGCCCTTCCTTATCTTACAGTGTTAGAATGTAGTAAATAATAGAACCCTCCATCCATATCATCTCTCTATTTAAATTTGTTTTCCATCTCTTTCCGGTCACCTTATGTGCAGTAAAGAATTTAGCTTCGCCCAAAGAGATATCTGGCCTTTCCTTGCCCTGGCCTCTGGAAGGTAATCTACATCACACCTGATAGGAATGTCCTTCTTTAAGGTGGAGCCGGTCACAGCAACAGTCTTGGGGTGGGAGCTGACCCCTTGGAATCTTAGCGTCGGGATGGCCGCACCCAACAGTGTTAGGGTCAGAGCTGGCCACGCCAGACAGACCAACCGTGTGCTAGGACTGGGGGCTTTGGGTAACGCAGAATCAGCTGACCTGAGTTCAACCATGTGGGCAATCATCGATCATGCCTCTGTAATGAAGTCCCAACAATAACTCCGAACATCAAAGCATGGGGGAGCTTCCTGGTTGGCAACACTCTTTCCGTATTGTCACACATGGATGCCAGGAGGGTAACACATCCTGACCGCATGGAAGACAACACAGAAACTTGGCACTGGAACCCTTCCAGACTCTGCCCTATGCATCTCTCCATTTGGCTGATTTTTATTTGTGTCCTCTCCCTGCAATAAACTCTTAACTCTGAGGGTAACTGTTCTCAGTGGGTTCTGTGAATCCTAACAAATGATCAGACCTCACAGTGGCTTGAACTTCACCTTAGTTTGCAAAAGTGTTTGCCCATAGGTTGGTAATCTCACTTTAATTCTCACACTGATTTTACGGAAGGGAAAACTGAGATACCTAGAAGTTACATTTGCCCAAGGTCACATGGAGCTAGTGAATTTTTGAATCTTAACCTAAAAACCTTCTGGTTTTTTGTCCAGGACTCCATCCAATAATAAAGCAAAGAAAGCAAAGTGAACATGAATCCAAAAAAGGGAAAAAAAATCTATTCATTATCTTTCATCTTTTTTTAATATTTAATTTCTGACTGTAGAGATAATAATTTGCAAACAATATGAAGCTTAGGAAATGTTCGGAAGTATAAAAAAGAAAATAAAGATCACATATTATATTTGACCACATAAGATAACTACTATCAATCTGTTTTACACATCCCTTTCTGAATACATATCAGATACACAGGCATGCATGTGTGCTCATACACACACACACACACACACACACACACACACCACCACCACACCATGCACAATTTGCTTTATTATAATCGTGGCATCATGCTTTTTTCCCACTTACCAGCATACTGTATTTTCCCATATCACTGGAATTTTTAGGAAATGCCACTTATAATGACTATATAACACTCCAAAGATGGTTGTACCATTATTCAATCATCCCGTCATTGGGGGTTTAGACTGAATTCTATTTTTATCTATCAGTGTAAATATCTTTCCACATTTCCAAGACTGCCTCAAGCCACAGTTACATAAGTGGGATTTCTAAACCAATGCTTACAAACATTTTTAAGTTTCTTGCTATCTAGAGCTTAGCTGCTGTTCAGTAAAGTTGACCCAATTTTCTCTCCCCATTGGCAGCACATTTCAGGGCCAGTCTCAGTCACTATTATAATGATTTTAACTCTTACCAATTTATAGTGGGACAGCAGTATCCTATCATTTTATTTTCAATAAGTTTAATCATTAGTAAGGTAAAAAAAAAAGGTCATGTTTATTAATTTTAATTTATTTGCTCTAAATTTTATAATATTCTTTTTATATTGGGTTATTCATATTTTTAATGTGAATATTTTAATTCACATAATTTTAATTCAAATATAATGATCATGGAAGGAAGCAAATAAATGGATTTTATACTCACAGATATGAAAAGAATTATGGGAGATTTATGGGAGAAAGATATATATATATATATTTTTAAAGATTTTATTTATTTATTTGACAGAGATAGAGACAGCCAGTGAGAGAGGGAACACAAGCAGGGGGAGTGGGAGAGGAAGAAGCAGGCTCATAGCGGAGGAGCCTGATGTGGGGCTCGATCCCATAACGCCGGGATCACGCCCTGAGCCGAAGGCAGACACTTAACTGCTGTGCCACCCAGGCGCCCCTAGGAGAAAGATATATTAAGTATAATAATCATGTTATTGTAAAACCACTTTTGATCCTACTTTAAAACCTTATTATTTTGTGTTTTGAAATGTTTAAATGAATGATTAAATACATAAGAATTAAAATCTCTAAATATCAACAATAGCAACAAGATGTAACAAGCATGACAAATATATTTGGTAAGAAAAGCGTGGAAACCACACTAGAAATCTAGGCAAAAGATGTAAACAGGCAGTACATATAGGAAATAAATGTAAATCAAGATTAAAAAGTGCTCAACATTTCTAGTGATAAAAGCAAATAAAGGCATATTGAAACATGAATGTACCATCTCTTATTCTATTTTGTAAAACTGCTTACAAACGTATCTAGTGCTGACAAGGAGACTATAACGCTGGCACCCTTACTTGGCTGGTGACAGCATAAACCACCGTGCCCTTTCCAACCCCACAGGGATATGTATTGAAAGCCACAAAGATTAAAATTAACTTGCCTCACTAAGTGACCCAGAAAATCTAACTCAAAGATACAACCCCAGATGATGGAAAAGATTATGTACGTGAAAAAAAAATTCACTCCATCATTACTACAATAGAGGAGTACTAGAAGAAATCCAAAAGTCAAATAAAAAAGGAAGCCAAGTATGGGATAGCCACATGATGAAGTATTGTGTAACCATTAAAATACACTGTCCTAACCCTAGTAAAAACTGTCACCATTCACTGAAGTCGGACATAATGGCAGCCACTTTACCTACTTGACGTTCTCTAATGCTCACAACAAATTTTCTTCCTAATTGTTTCCTATTGTGGAAAATACACATAACAAAACGTACCATCTTAACCATCTTTTAAGCATACAGTTCTGTGGCATTAAGTACATTCGCACTGTTGTACTACCATCACCACCACCCTTTTCCAGAACATTTTCACCTTTGTTTTTTTTTTGGCGTTAAGAGTGCAAAGCTTTATTGATCAGTGATATTTTTTTTAATTATTATGTTATGTTAGTCACCATACAGTACATCATTGGTTTTTGATGTAGTGCTCCATGCAATACGTGTCCTCCTTAATACCCATCACCAGGCTAGCCCATCCCCCCCCCCCAAAAAAACCCTCAGTTTGTTTCCCGGAGTCCATAGTCTCTCAAGGTTCTTCTCCTCCCCTGTTTTCTGCCCCCCTTCATTTTTCCCTTCCTTCTCCTAATGTCCTCCCTGCTATTTCTTATGTTTCACATATAAGTGAAACCATACGATAATTGTCTTTCTCTGCTTGACTTATTTCACTTAGCATAATCTCCTCCAGTGCCATCCATGTTACTGCAAATATTGGGTAATCATCCTTTCTGATGATTAATATTCCATTGTATATATGGACCACATTTTCCTTATCCATTCGTCTGTTGAAGGGCATCTCGACTCCTTCCAGTCTGGCTATTGTGGACATTGCTGCTATGAACATTGGGGTGCATAGGGCCCTTCTTTTCACTACACTTTTATCTTGCAAAACTGAGAATGTATCCACCCAACACTAAGTCCTCATTTCTCTCCTACCCTCAACCCCAGGCGACCACCATTCATTCTACTTCCATCTCTGAGAGTTTGACTGCTCTGGATACCTCATAAAAGTGGACTCATACAGTGTTTTTCACTCAGCATAATGTTCTCAGGGTTCACCCATGCTGTAGTATGCATCAGAATCTCCTTCCTTTTTAAGGCTGAGTAATATTCCAGTGTGTGGACAGACCACATTTGGTGTATCCATTCATCTGAGAGTGGACATTGGGGTTGCTTCCACCTTTTGGCTACTGTGAATAATGCTGCTTTAAACACGGGCATACAAATATTTCTCACAACCATTTTACAAGAGAAACGTGGCCTCCATTTTAAAGATAAGGCAGCGAATCCTCTCCACAGGTTTCCTCACACAACACCCCACAACCAGTAAGTAGCAGGATCTAGTAAAGAGTCAACAGTGAAGATCTCAGGCTATGACCGCAGGGCGGGCTGCTGATCGTAGACCCCTGAAGCCACCAAGGGACAGCAAATGTCACATAGGCAGTGGCCCAGATGAGAAATCACAGCTGTGGGGTAATTGACATCCAGGCTATCAAGACTATTTTCCAGGATTAGACTCTTTTTTGTGGTCGCAATATGGGGTCAGGAAAGATTTCCGCAAACATTTTCAGACATAATCTGAGCACTGACATTATTTGTGGAGAGGTTTAAAGAAGCTTGGTTGTTTAAAAGAAACTACTACCATTAAAATTCAACATCCATCTGCATTGACAAACAGTGGGGAGAAGCCCTCGTCAAACTCACCTTTAAGTTTCTTTATTTTATTTCTCCAAAGTACAAGAGTCTGTGTAAAAATACACAGTGCAAATGATCAAAAGGATTAAGGGGCTAGGAACCACTTACAGAAATGCCCAGGCCTCCAGGAACTCACCAATGTGCTAGGCTAATTTGATTCCCGAGACCAATCTGCAAATACTTTCTGGTGCTTCCAGAGATAAAAGGCTATATCTTAAAAATACTTTGAGCTGTTTCTTCATATAACATCGTGCAAATAGCATGATAGATGTGATGTGCAAACGTGCTTGTTAACAATGCGCAGCAGCGTTAGAGGTGTTTTAACACTCTTTTAACACTGTTGTTCAAATATATCTTGAAAGGAAATGAAAAGGACAAATGTCTTCTCTGAGCATTTCCCAGTGTGGCCTTACCCCGTGACCCCAAAGAAAGGTGAGTGAATGCAGAGGGGTAGGTTATGGGTAGTCCATTCCTTGTAAGACAAAATACCCCAGAAGAGACATAAAGGAGTGGTCTGGGGACTGAAAAATCAGGCACTCTGGAGTCATCTAGAGCTTTGTGGGAGCCAAGTCATCTGTGGAACCAGGCATTTTTAAGGAGAACCCCCAAATAAATTAGCCTATCTTGAAAGTCCCATGTCATAGCTTTCCATCCCATAGGGAAAATGTCATCTTCAACTCTTCCAGGTTAGTGTGATGAGTTTTCGATACTGTCAGGCTAGTAAGAAGGAAAGAGAGAGCAGGGAGGTGGCCTCCCCAGTCGATAAGAAGAGGAAAGAGCCGGGAAGCTGGTGAGATGCAAGTGCAGGGGGGTGTAGCAGGGGGCAGTGCTTTGTGCTGTAAGCAGCACCCACTCAGGAGCCAGACTGCCTGGGCTGCCATGCTGGCTCTGCCACTTGGCGGGCACATGACCTTGGAAGGGCCAGGGAGAGAAAAAAAGGGTGGTTCAAATCAGAGCTCCCTGGCATAGGACCCAGGACTTCCCCAAGGGACCCACGCTCATTTTTGAAGGTCCTTTATTCTACTTAACCACTCTGTGCCTCAGTTCCCTCGTCTGTAAAATGTGGAATTAGAACAGTGTCTGGCACAGAGGATATCAGTCTATTTAAGGCTCTATGTCTCACGATCAAACGTCGTATTATTATAATTATTCTCTACTCAGCTGGCATGGAATGGGAAAAGCCTGGAATTAAAGTCACAAGAAGTAACTTAAACCAGAGTTCTAACAAGTAGTTTGACACTTTTTTGACTGTGATCCTGAGTCTCCTACTTTTCTGGATGGAACTAAAAATAACATCTATTGGAAGAGTCATCAAGATTAAATGAGGTCATATGTGGGAAAGTTCTGGGGAAGAGTAAAGCTCTCTGTATGTAAATATGAAGTTTCTATTGTTATTTCCCTTTTGTGTTTCCTGAACAGGGATGCCTTCCCCGTAAGGACTAAATTCCAGGAGAAAATACACGATGTAAGGAAGCTTCCCACTCATCAAACTAAATTTTATCTCTGTGAGAGTCTAATTCTGATTTTATTCATGCATTCATTCTAGAAATAGCAGTTAAGTGTCTCCAGGTACTGACGCAGGGGCTGAGGTGAGGTCCCAGCCAACACATTCCAGCCCAGGTGGGGACTGCAGTCAGGCTTTCGTCCACACCAGGCAAGGACCCTGATTCTCACTCTTTTGATGAATTGTGATGAACCACATGTGATTCACTGTAGAATCAGAACTAAAATAGACAGGGGTTTAATAAGAAAGTTCTTAATTCAGGTAAAAAGAAGCCTCTGGAAGCAGGTAGGAATCTCGCCTCCCTGGACAACTGTTTCCTACTGGGCTATTACAGCTGTCGACAATGTCTTTTGGACAAGAACCTTTGTCCTTCGGAGTCAGTGGTACTCAGGAGACAGTGCAGAGCCCTCTGAACTGAGAAGAGCGGAAGGCCCCCCACCGCCCTCTGGGCTGCCGGCATCAGGATATGTGAGGCCACCTCTCTCAGGTCAAAGCCAAATGACCACAGGCCAGCAGGCGGCAGTCATGAGTGGTCGGAATCACACAGCTAGCAAGATAAGCAAGCAAGCTGGGGTTGAGAGTTAGACTCCAAATTCTCTGCAGAAATGCCGGCTCCTCCCCAACAGGGTGGGCAAATCTGATGCAGAGGACATTTCCACAAGGAGAAGGAGCAGGTCCGTCCGCACCAAGGCCGGCTTGAGCCTGAGAGGGGCTCATGGGGGTGGCGTCTCGCCTGACCAAGAGGGGCTCCACCGGAGGCAAGCCAGGCAGCCCAGACCGGCCTGCTTTGTGTGGATTCCCAGGTCCCAGTGTGTGAGCAAAGGCCTGGGAGTGAGAGCACAGCCCCTGCCCTCCGGAACAGGGCTTGGCAGGGACACAGAGGAGGAAAACAAAGAGAGATGGACTCAGACAGAGAAAGGAAGCCGCAGGCAACACCCGGGCACGTGGCTCCCACTCCCAGTGTCAGGGCTCCTGGGGCTCTTTGCTGCCACTGTCAGGGAAGGGGTTCCCCACCTGTCCCCCAGCAGACACCCTAGCCACATGGGTAACCCTCTGCTGTGAGCAGGGCTTCTGCTATATCTGCAAGGCAAGGAGAGACCTCTAGGCCTGCTCACTCCCCTCCCCTTGTCATGATCCAGCCACGGGCCACGCGTCACTGTTAACAGGATGCCTGACTGTCTACACCCAGACTGCCGGGCCCCACTCAGGCCCAGGAAGCATGCAGCTGTGCGCTTGGGCCCAGATGGCATCCTGGGGTCACCTCCTGGCCACCCACCAGCGGTGTGACGTTGGCCAAACTCTTTCCTCTCTAAGCTTTAGTTTCCTCATCTGTGAAATGGAGATATTCATAATAGTAACCTCAAGGACTGTTGTGAGGATTCGTTCGATAATCTACAGGAAGCACAGAGAGTAGTCTGGCCCATCGCATACATGAAAGCCCACCCAGTATTAGCTTTATTCGTGATAGTATGGTTAGTATTGTTATTGTTATTGCTATCACTGTTATTTCATAATAAAGGGGTCTGGGAATTGTATTTTTACAAGATTTCCCAGGTGATTCTTAATAGTAATGAAAGTGTGAAAACCACTCATCTTGAGCCCAGGGCACGCTTAAGCAGCCAGCCCTCAACCTCACTCTCCTGAACCCCAGGACTCGCTGTCTTCACTATCAGGAAGTGCATGGGAGTCCCACAGGCCTTAAGGAAGGAAGGCAGACAGGCAGGAAGGGAATGGGTGGGTGGGGGGGGATGATAGAAGGGAGAGAGAGCACAGAGGAAAGGAGGAAGGATATTAACCCCTGTTAAAAAATAAACTGAAGTGTATCGAACATCCTAAGTGTTTATTTGAGCAAACATTTCTGCACGTAGGGCAGCAACAAACCGGAAGTGACAGGAGCTGGGGAGAAACTCGTATAGAGAACATGTGAAGGCAAATAAAGGAAATTATTTGACTGGCTAATGCTTAAAGCTTAGTTGGCTGTTTGTGATTGGTCATCCTTAGTATTTGATTTTGTGACCTTGAGGCACTTACAGGCCTAGATTCTGGTTTGCTTATGTAGGTACCATGGTATTAGAGCCACCTCAGTCTAATGGCCTCCTTGTGAATTCATTTAACAGCCTTTACAAATATCTATGGAATGAATGAGGAGAGGGTGGGTGAACAGGAAAATATGAATAGGAAAACAGAGTTAATAAATGTAGCATTTATTAAACATCATGCAGCATTCTAAACTCTTGATGTGTATTGATAAAGTTAACACTCACAAAACCCTGGAGGTAAGTGATATCATTCCCATCTTCTGGAGGAGGAAACTGAGATACAAAGAGGTAGAAGAACCCGAAGTCATACAGATATTAAGTGGCAGAGACTAGACTTGACCCCAGCACAACATGGCTCCCAGAGAAACAAGAAGCATAAGTAAGGTGGGCTTGTGATGGGCACCCTCCTCACCAAGACATCAGATCCATGAGAAAGGCCATGTGGACAGAAGAAGTCAGGGGTGCTTCACAGAAGAGGAGGGGGAGGGCATCCAGGGCATGGCCATGGTCATAAGCAAAAGCAAGAATTCAAAAAGGATGGGCAAAGGGGCAGGGAGCTCTTCTTTTCTGCCACTGGGCCATGGACCTGCTATCATGCCCTGTAACTGGAAATGCCTCTTAGCTGGCCCATCCTCCAAGCTCCCCTGCCCAACCCAATATCACCACAAAGCTCCTGCATCTGGACATAGCACTTTATCTCTGCAAAGTGCTTCTGGAGCCACAAATTCCTTTTAGTCTCACAGCCACCTTCCCCGTGCAATTAGCAAGATTAATATTATTAGGTCCATTTGACTGATAAGAAAGCCAAGGCTTGAAGAGCTAGAATAACTTGCTTGGAGTCTCAGAGCTTGTCAGCAACTGAGATAACGAGAATTTGACCCCTGTCAATGCACTCCACTCCCAGCAACTTCTCCCACAACTGCCCTTTGCCCTGGAGCTCACAGGAGTCCTTCCTGGCCATCAGGCCTTTCCATATCTGGTGTCATCCCCGATCTCATTTCCCCACACCCTCTCCCTGAGCTAGACAGTTCATATCGCCAACTCCACCCTTAGCGGCTCTAGTCCCCCAGCCTGCAGTGCCCTCCCTCCAGCCATCTGCAAACAAAGCCCTCCCCTACCTTCAAGGTCCCCTTAGGTACTACTTCTTCCAGGGGAAAAACACAGTCAGCGGAATCCTATGGGATCTGCTTTGCTCAGATCCAAACTCCGTGACTCAGTCAGGTTCCCTGAGGTCCCTCACCAAGTCGCTGTGATGAAAAGAGACGATGAATGTGGCAGGTAGGATCTAGTAACTGCCATGGGGGTACTCAGAAAACGGTGTTTCTCTTCCAAATGCCACTGACTCAGCCCCACCTAGATTCTTCTTCACTTGCGATCAGTCCCACACCTTGTAACACTTGAGTCCTGACTGTTTTTGAGCACTTGCTTAGTTTTTCCGTACACACAGTGAACTCCTTGAAGAGCGGAGCTATGACAATGACTCTCCTCTGTCATCCCCCAGGACTGGGCCCATGATCGGACATTAATAAATACACATAGATCAGAGGATTCTTTGTGCTGAATTTTTCTACCACCTACTTAGCCTTCATCTGGATGAGTGTCCACACTGGCTCTGGCACTGCTCACCTGCACAAGGACCAGTTCCCTGAGCGGGATTATATATAAATGCTCTGCTCTGCCTCTCTGTCCCTAACTGCTGATTGACCTCTATGTAAAACTTGCCACATGTCCTCAAATGGATGCAGCTACTACCCAGAGAAAGATATTAGATGCAATGAATGCAACCTTATTACCTTGCAACACAGTGTTTTACATGCTCACTAAATTCCTAAATACTTACTGAATGCCTACTAAGTTCCAGGCACTGCACTAAGTGCTGGGGATTCAATGGTGACAAATGTTAATAAGGTAATAACAAAAACTCTTACAGCCCGGCTACTGCCTACAGTCTGGGCCCGGGTAAGGAATGGCTCTTTAAAGGAAAAAGACCTGACCTATTTTATTTATCCTACAGGGAAGATGGCAGGGAGAAGTAAGCTATAGTTATTTTTTTCATTAAATAATAACCATTTTTCAACTCCCCTCATCTTTCCCAGCCAACAAGACCCATCCAAACCGTTAAACCAAATCAAACAGCACACAAAAAGACCCAGGTGTTTGAAGAGAAAGGGGGAGCACTGGATGACTAGTACCTCCCTTCTCCCATACAAGATTCAAAACACTGCTTTCCTCTTGCTAATTAACTACAAAGAGGTAAGATGTCAGCTCAGTTTCATCTCCAGCTCCTGCAGATAGAAAATGTGATTTCCAACAATGTACTCATTATAAAAAAAAAATCCTAATACATCAAAATTGGGTGCCCTGTGGAGTTCATTATAGGATTTGAGGAGTGTCTATACTGTCATTTTATCTTCGTTTTTTTTCTTTTGTCTCACCAGTCACTTTAAATGTCCAAAGAGAAATGTAAGCTTTAAAAAGCATCCTATTGATTGAAAAGTAGAAAAAGAACTGTTGGAGCAATTGCAATTTTTTTTTTTTTTTTTGGTCCACCATGGGGAGACATAGTGGAGAATTTATAATCCTCTGGTGTATATTTAATACAGACACATTCTTTAGAGATTATTCTCTCCGAGGAATGCTATAAACATAGTTGAGCACTTGATAAGAAAATTCCGCAAGAAAATAATAAATGACAACCATTACATTCCTTGTGCCACTGGAGATTTCTTATTGCTACAAAGTTAACTAGTAGGTAACCAGTCTAGGAGTGAGAAGCTGACTAGTTTCTGTATCCAACTGCTGATTATAGAGGCTGACCTTCACACCCTTTGAGGTGTTTTTTCCAGAACATGAAGTATATGAAAGGCTCTTGTCTTTGGGTTGATCGATGCCCATTTCCTAGGCCAGCACGTACTCTCAACCTACTACGAGGGGGACAAATATTAGGAGATATTAGAAAAACTGAACTGCCAAGAAGGGATCATGGTCCCCTTGTAGCCAAGAGAACAAACACACTTTTGTTAAGTGGTCTGATTAATACTTAAAAGGGTACTATACACTGCGAAATTGACTTCTCGATGCTGCTAAATGACACCAAGTCCAAAAAGAGGCCTGTTTGTACCTTGGTATCAGTGGGCTATACCAGAAGAGTGGTTCTCAACCCTATGCCATCAAATCGCACTTTCTGGAAAGTATTCTCAAACCTCCCACTCTACCCCATGCTGGAATCCAGATATAAGAGTTCTGGAGTCAGGCCCGGGCATATGTATCTTCTGCACAAAGATTGACAGGTGCTGCTGTTGCAAAGCTGGGAAAGGGAACCATGAAATCAGGCACCGGATATCTGCATTTATATCCAGGGAGAGGAAAAACAGACAGACGATTTTTTTTAAACCAAATATCAAGATTATAAGGGACCTGAAAGGTCAGCTAGCCAAATGCCCCATTGTGTTTTACCCCACGGCAACATTCAGGAGACCATTTCAAGTGAGAGAACGCTCCACAAAGTATCCATGCCATTGTTGGACTGTCCTAATTGCT
The DNA here is from genome assembly GCF_024610735.1 of Ursus americanus. Taxonomy (NCBI): domain Eukaryota; kingdom Metazoa; phylum Chordata; class Mammalia; order Carnivora; family Ursidae; genus Ursus; species Ursus americanus. The sequence continues at coordinate 63,090,031 of NC_142139.1, forward strand.
GGAAAGTTCTGTCGTTATGGAGTCAAACCTACCTCCTTCTATTCATTGGTCCAGGTTGGGCCTTTTGAGGTCTAGTCCCTCTCGCACAGTGACTCTTGAAAAGGCAGGAAGCATAGGACATGGTGGTGCAATTAAATGAGCACTGACTTCGGAGTCAAAAAACCTACTCCTGGGCGCATAATCAGCCAAGTAAGCAGCTTAGCTTCTCTTCGTCACATATTCCACTCTGTAAAATGGGAATACTAAGAGCTGTCCCCGTGGCTCTTAGAGTACGTATGAGAGCATTCAATAATGGAAATAAAGGGAAAGCCCTCTGGGAACTTAGCGGTAGTAATCCAATCCACGGTATCAGGATTAGTCCTTCTATAGTCAAATACAACTCACGGTGAACATGTCATGATGGCAGCTCACTATGAAAAGCCAACAACTTTCAAGCCACAAGGATCTAGGTTAACACAAACAGAACAATACGGACTGCTTTCCAAGCAAAGATGGGTTGCTCTGGGTAAGCTGCCAAGGGCAGGTTTTCCTAAAAGTGTGTGTGTTCCGAATCCAAGTGAAAAGACAGCTAGTGAACCCCCACAATCATGAACTGAAAGGTCTTTAAAACCAAGTCGGATTTTTTTTTCATATTCTTCAAAAACTATTCTCGACTCATAATAACATGGAGGAGAAAAGTCGACCCAATTGAAGCTTGTCATTGCTCATACTGTGGCTGCTTATACAGAATTTCCAGAAGAGCTACTTTAAGGCATACAAAGATAATAATTGCCTATTCATTTTGAACATACACCACATTACAGTTGCTTTTTAAGTTCATGTGGTAGTAGCATATTCTCCCAACTTGAATGGTACATTATTTATAAATACCCCTCCCAGGAATGATTTGGCAGGATCCTCCAAGAAGCATGTCTCTCACTTATTTAGATGTCTACATTCATTAACAAGAAATATAACTTTCTATTTCGTTTAAATATTTTTGAGAAGAGTGGAACTCTGAATCAAGCCTTTAGATTTTGTGCATAATAGCCCCATACTGAAATACTATTGGTGGTCCGGGAAAAGCCTTGGCTTTGTCTCCTTATTTAAATAGTACCAAAAGTGCCAGTTACTTTGTACAAAAAAAAATCAATCCCACAGCCTTATCTTGAAAGCATATCAATAATACAAGTGACCAAGGCTTAATCTTAATGTTATAACTATGTAAATATCAAATAGAAACTCTTTAAAATATCAGCACAATACCAAACCAGCTGATTCTACACATTCAGTCAAATATAGTCTAATTCAGGCATTCTTTTTTTTTTTAAGGTTTTACTTATTCATTTGAGTAAGCGAGAGACAGAGAGAGTGAGTGCAAGCATGAGCGGGGGAGGGAGAGAGAGAAGCAGACTTCCCCACTGAGCAGGGAGTCCAATGCAGGGCCAGATCCCAGGACCCCGGGATCGCGACCTGAGAGAAGGCAGACACTTAGCGGACTGAGCTACTCAGGCACCCTAATTCAGGCATTCTTAGCAGGGGGTGATATCCCTCCTGGGGGGGGGGGATTGGCTCTTAAGGGACAAAATCATCTTACATATCAAAGCACTGTGGCCTTCCAAAGGGCCACAGTATATAAACTAACTTATAGTATATCTATGATATTCAATTTTAATGCGGAATAGAGGGAGACAATTAGGAAAGAAATGGCTAAAAAGGCTCCCTAGGGTGGCTAAAATTTTTTAAGGATTGAGAAACGTTGATCCAATTAATTCAATTAAAACATCAGAACAATCAAAATGGTGAAGCAGTTTACCGTAACTCCTGCCTCGTTTTCCCTTCTGGGTGGGGTTTGTAATAGAACATGACTGCCAGAGGAGGGATTCATTCAACAAGTACTTACTGCATAGCTAGCCTGAGCTCTGAAGACTCTTTTGGGGGAAACTAATACAAACAATGAAGAAGACCGTTCCCAGCCTAGGGGAGCTCACAGTTCAGGAGGGGCCAGAAACACATACATGGGAACATACAGGATAAAGCAACAGCTACTCTGAAGAGGGGTGCACTCAGAGTTCTATGGCAGCGCACAGGAACAACACCAAGGCTAGCCTTGAAGAGTCAGGGAAGACTTAAAGTGGAGAGAATCACTGCAGTGTTCTTAATAATACTAAGTTCTAGACAAACTTGACCCCTAGGCCTCTCTCATTCTTGGCAACTTCAGACTTGGCCACCTGGACAACCAGGCAAACCAAAACACAAATGCAGACCATTTCCTTAGACGATGTGCCTTTGCCCGTAGTTATTTTAATCCATGAAGGGAAACAAGGCCCTGAGCAAAAAATTCATCAGTCCAGGATACTAACACCAGTCACATCAGATTAGATGGGTGTATGTCCCAAAAGGGGTCCTATAGTACCTAAAACCAGAGTCCCAATTTCGGACTGAAGGTACCTTGTTCCATATTAACCCAAACCCTGCACTGGACTTTTTGTGCCTTGAGATAAATGGTACTCAGTAAGTACAGGTTAATGACAATACTTTGTTGTCATTTTTTTTAAAGATTTATTTACTTATTTGAGAGAGAGAGAGAGCATGGAGGGGAGGGGCAGAGGTGGGAAGATACTTAAGTAGGCTCCACACTGAGTGCGAGCCCGACGCAGGGCTCAATCTCAAGACGCTGAGATCACAACCTGAGCCAAAACCAAGAGTTGGAGGCTTAAACGACTGCACGACCCAGGCGCCCCATCCAATATTTTTATAGATCACAAAATATTTTCAAATGCACTAACTAAATCTTCATAGTAACTTCATGTAATATCACATCCATCTTATAGATGAGAAAACCGAGTCTCAATGAAATCAAAACACTTGAATTAAAGTCATTGATAGGTAGCAGAACTCAATAGGTTTGAGCCAAGGCTCCAACCCAGTCATTGACTCTATGGCCTTGATGTGTGCCACTGGAACCTAAGGGAATGTCTGGATGCATCTCACATGGTTTATTGGAACAGAAACTCCTGTAAGAAACCTTTTCTAAGCAGGGAGAAAGCTATGTGTGTGTGTGTGTGTGTGTGTGTGTGTGTGTGTGTGGTGAATACATGTACATACGATGTGTCTGCATCTATCATTTGAATTGGCTAGACATTCAGGGAAGTCTTCTGGGCTAGATTTAAGGAAGCTCCTGGAACCAAGAATGGGATTTTCCCTCCTTTGTCTTCAAAAGCAGTCTACAAGCACCATGCATTTTCTAAGGGTCAGCACTGACCTAGTTTTTTTGGTTTTTTTGGTTTGTTTTTTTTGGCAGGGATGGGGGTGGAAGGAATGTAGTCAAATCAAATCAAGTCGTTTCATTAACAAACTATAGAGAGGAGTTGCTGAGAGCTGTGGAAGCAATACGTTTTTCTGTTCTTGATGGAGAACTCTGAATTACAGGATCAAAAGTATAGATTTGGTGGCAAATAAGCGAGTTGGTAAGAGCTGCATTAAAGATTAACTTCAGCCCCGTGTGGGCTATTTTGGTGTTAATGGGGTCTGGAGGCAAAGACTGGATTGAAGAGGCATCTCCACTCTTCTGGGTTTACCCTCACCCGTGTTGCCATCACTCACTGATCAGAGAATAGACGAGAATGTGCTGAAGGCTGTGGCTGCGTCACGCCATCTGGGGCTGCACTGGCAATGGGGCTGGACACGAGGGGGGCACACAACAGACACCCACACCCACATGGCAATGGCACTGGCAAATACGAGCTACTCTAGGTCTGCTAATATTGAAAAACACCTGGATAAATGAATTTTGTAGTTTTCACCTTGGTAGATACCCATTATGTAAGGTCAGTATAAATTACATTCCTTAAGCACCGAAATAACTAACGAAAATAAGCCCAAAGTGACTTTCAAAATATAAATTTCAAGCGGCAGATACATCAATAACTATTTCTGTACTATGTTCTCCATCTTAGCCCTTCTGCAAATTAGGGATAATTGTACTTGCCAGACACTTACTTCAGAGGTTGGTGAGAGGATAATGTTTGTAAAGCTTGTTGGGTTTTGTGGATGAAAGGTTTCTGATTAGTACAAATTGTAAATTATTACTATTCATTAGAAAGAACAAATGAATTATTTCAGCTCCTAATGCATCTCTGACATCCACACGCTATCGTACACGGGAGGACAGTCTTGAAGAACACACCCTGTTCACAGCACTGCTATTAAACAAAACTACATCCCTCTACCTTAAAAAGAACACTTTAGAGCAGCCTGAAAACCCTGAAAAGTAAGTCCCATATTTCTTTGTCCCTTCATCTAAAAAGCAGGAAAAAAATATAATTAGAAACGTGGATAAGAAGCCTTCACCATTGTGCTTGGCTATAAGCTTCAGATGTTTGGATCCCAGCTCGATAATGGCCATCGTCTTGATCAGGCCCCTTCACAAAGCAGGCTCCTACTTCACAGACAGGGTGGGGTCAAGGTCTCTGACACAGAGAATAAAGTAAAATTCTCCACAGAGGAGTCACTCCATAGAACCCAGGCATTGTGTAGATTTGATACCTTTTTCCCCTGTGGCACACGCCGGAAATCATCCCTCAAAGACCATTTCTTATCCGTAGCATTTTCTAAGGTATGTTATATATGGTCTACTTGTTCCTACATTCACTGCACTTGTATTGTTTCGGCGCTCTGTTTTCTCAACATCATACAGTCTAAGCCTCAGGTGCTAGTTAGTAAGTCCTGACATTCCCATGCTTGTGTCACCTCAGTCTGTCTGTATCCAATTATACATGAGGGTGGAAATTGGAAAATTATGTTCATGCCAATGTTCTCCAATAATTTTCATTAAATCCATCCTTTTTGATATATAAGTTAAACTTTGTTATTCAACATCTCCAGTGACAGAGAGGCAGAGAAAAGGAGGATGAGGAGGTTGAAGAGGACAAGGAAGAGGAAGAGGGGGAAGAGGTGGAGGGGAAGGAGAGAGAATAAGGATTGGCACATACAGATTTAAACTAAGTAGCTTAGAGCTATTATAATTCATTGGCAATTTTGATAGAAAATGCTTTCTTTGGCAATTTCCTTTGGTAGCAGCTTTATCGAGATAAAATTCACATACTACACAATTTACCCATATAAAGTGTGCAATTCACAGAGTTGGGCAACCATCCCCACAATCAATTTTAAAACATTTTCAATGCTCCAAAGAGAAACTCCATACACTTTCATTCTTACCCTCCAAGCCCTCCATCCCCTCCAGCCCTAGGCAACCACTAATCTAATTTCTGTCCCTATAAATGTCTGTATCTTGGAAATATACACATTTCAAATACAAGGAATCATATACTATGTGGTCTTTTGTGACTGGCTTCTTTCACTTAGGCTGTTTTCCAGGTTGACCATGTTGTTGCATGTGTCAGTATTTTGTTCTTTTTTATTGCCAAATAATATTCTATTCTATGTATATGCCACAACTTTATCCATTCTCCAGTTGATAGACATTTGAGTTGTCTCCACTTTTTGGCTACTATGAGTAGCCAAACCATGCCAGTATGAACATTTATGCGCAGGCTTTTGGGTGGACGTAGGATGTTATTTCTCTAAGAGTGGGACTTCTGGGTAAACTCTATGTTTAACCTTCTGAGGAATGGCCAGACTGCTTTCCAAAGTGACTGCACCACTTTCCTTTCCCACCAGCAAGGTATGAGGGTTACAAATGCTTTTTAGACTTGAGACTATTAGATGTAAGTATATAAAAAAAAAAAAAAAAAAAAAAAAACCTTAAAAATTAAATAAGTCAAAAAGAAGAAATCACAAAGAAATTTTAAAATATTTAAAACCAAATTACAATGAAAACACTATAGTTGACCCTTGATCAACATGAATTTGAAGTGCATGAGTGCACTTACATGCAGATTTTTACAGTAGTGTATAGTAAGTGTATTTTCTCTTCCTTATGATTTTCTTAACATTTTCTTTTCTCTAGCTTGCTTTATTGTAACAACACAGTATACAATACCCCTAACATAGAAAATATGTGTTAATTGACTATTTATGTTACCGATAAGGCTTCTGATCAACGGTAGGTTATTAGGAGTTAAGTTTCGGGGAGTCAAGAGTTATATGTCGATTTTTGACTGCATGAGGGGTTGGGGCCCCAACTTCTCCATCATTCAAGAATCAACCATACTATCAAAACAACTGGGGGCTGCCTGGGTGCCTCGGCTGGTTAAATATCTGACTCTTGATCTCAGCTGGGGTCATGATCTCAGGGTGGTGAGACTGAGCCCCACATTGGGCTCCATGGTGGGTGTGGAGCCTGCTCAAGATTCTTTCTCCCTCTCTGCCCCTCCCTCTCCCTCAAAAAAAAAAAAAAAAAGAACTATTGGGAGGCTGCAAAACTGGTTCTTTGTTGGATATTTATAACTTTAATTCAATTATATAATGAGGAAGGAGCAAAAAATTAAAATATCAATGAACAAGTTAGAGAACAATAGAATAACAAAAATATTTAAGGGTAGGGACTATAAGAGGGAAGCATAAACTAATGAAGCGTAAAACAAACATTCAATATAAAGAATCCTGAAGCCAAAAACTGATGAGGAAAAAAGGAGAAAGTACAAATGAATTATATTACAAATAAAATTGGGCCATAGCTACCAATGAGCAAGGATTAAAATGAGAAAAACACTGGGGCGCCTGGGTAGCGCAGTGGTTAAGCATCTGCCTTCGGCTCAGGGCGTGATTCCAGCGTTCTGGGTTCGAGCCCCACATCAGGCTCCTCCACTAAGAGCCTGCTTCTTCCTCTCCCACTCCCCCTCCTTGTGTTCCCCCTCTCTCGCTGGCTGTCTCTCTCTGTCAAATAAATAAATAAATAAATCTTTAAAAAAAAATGAGAAAAACACTGTAGTTATTTTATGTCAACAAAAATGTAACTTTCCAAAAGTGATGCACAAAGAAAAAGAAAGGCTGGTTTCTCTTTAATAGCCATTTTTTAAAAATGGATTGTTAGTTAAAAAAAAAAAAAATCTTCCCCAAAAGAAAACATAAGGCCTGAAGGGCTTTACAGGTAAATTCTACAGAATAATCAAGAAACGGATAATCCAAATCTTATACAATCTCTTAAAATATTAGATAAAAGGGGGAATGCTCCTCAACAGATTCAGTGAGGTTGGTGTAACTCAGTACTAAAATCAGACAAGGACAGTATTAAAAAAAAAAGAAAGAAAATTATAGGCCAATCTCATTCATGAACCAAGATGCAAACTCCAAACAAAAATTAATAACAACTGAACCCAGAGATACACATTTAAAAGCTAAACTCCACTGCCAACTTAGGTTTATCTAAAAAATGTAATCAAAATCATGGCCAGGCATTTTTCATTGAAGTTGATAAGGTGATTCTGTGTTAGAATGGAAGAGTAGAGGGCTATGGACAGCCAAGACTCTCCTCAAAAACTAGTTGAAAAGACCTGTCTTACCAAATATATAATTAATAATTAAGATGGTGCATTGGTACAGTGATTGATAAATCAAGATAAGGAACAAAATAATGGGCCCAGAAAGGGACCCATGTAAGTATGAAAACTTACTCTATGACAAAGGTTACATTATAGACCCCCAGAACAACTGATCATTCATAAAGACAAAGAAAATCAGATCCTCACATAAAAAAAAACAAAAATCAACTACATTTACATTAAAACTTTTTCATGTAAAAGGCAAAAATCCTTTATTGTCTTCTAGAAGCAAGCAGAGGGGAAGATATTTGTGATCCTGGGTTAAGGAATCCAGGCAAGATACAAAATGCACAAACCATAACAAAAAAGTTTAATAAATACAATCACATCAAAATTAAGAACTTCTCATCAAAAGACACAACAAAGAATTTTTAACAGAATATATTAAAAACTTTAAATCAGGAAGGAAAAAAGATCACAATAGGATAATTAGCAATAGGTCAAAATAGGCATTGCACAGAAGGTAAATATATGAAATATGGTCAATAAAAATATGAAAGTTACTTGCATCTCACTGGTAACTAATAAAACACAAATTAAAACCACAAGATGCCATTCATGCCTATAGAATCAGCAAAAGATTTATATCCTGAGCAAGGTCCATCCTACTTTGGAAATCAGGAGCTGCAGATACTCCACAACTCAAAATTCCAGAAGGACCTATAGATACTCTTATACAAAGCACCAGGAATGTGTAAGGATGTACAAAATGGCACTGTTTATAACAGGGGGAAAAATGGAAGCGACCCAATGTCCACCTACAGGAAAGTGAAAAAATAAATTGCAGCCTGGCCTACAATAATATGCCATCAGCTGAACAGCAGTGATGAACTACAGCTATGTGGTTCAACGTGGATGAGTCTCAGGAATAAAACATTGGCTGAGAAAAATAATTCATGCAAGAATCCATACAGTATGACACCACCTATGAAATGGTCCTAACAGGCAAAGCTAAATAATATATTGCTTTGGGATATACAAGTAGTTGGCAAAACTACAAAGAAAAGCAAAGGAACAATAAAAACCATTTCAGATGGTGGACAACGCTGGGAAGAAGGCCTGGGGATCCAATGAGGAAGGGGCATGTCAAGGGCTTCGACATCACCGGTCAAGTTCTAGTTCTTAAGTTGAATGATGGGTTCCTTTTCTTATCAGGTTTTACAAATTAAATTCACTTTATATAATCCCTTTCATGGATCAAATACTAAATTTTATTTTAAAAGGAATATCTGTAATATCCCTAGAATATGAGACTTTTACCTGTTTTTATCAAAAAAAAAAAAAAAACTTTGGATATCAACCTTTATTTTTCATTTTAAGGCAAGTTATTCCGAATACCTCACCTAAGCATTTAACTTTAATTATACATACAAGCATACAAGTTAATTACTAGTCTACTAAATTTTTTTAAGTTGTACTGTGTCAATTCAGAACGGAAAATAATCATTTTCATTAGAGAGGCTATGATTCAAAACTCTTTTCCCATTCTCTTTATTTCTTCAGAAGCCTTATAAATGATAAAATCCAAAAGGTGGCTTGGAGGATGTTCAATGACTCTTGGGAAGTCTCTCGTAGGAAGTTAAATAGGATTGCCTTTTGCAGTAAATCTTAAAATGAACTAAATATTTTCCTATCACAGGCAATGCCTTCATGGAATGACTGGGCTAAAAAATCAGGATATGAGATGAGAGATGTATTGTTCATAGCTGGCGAGGTCCAAAGACCTCTTCACGATGGTCTGAGAACACTCTTAATTCCTCTTTCCAACATGGGCCATCTTTGGGCCAGGAAGCTTGGAGTTGGAGGGGAAGACATGGTTAGCTTCTTCATGCTCTGCTTTGTCCTATTTCTCTGTCATTCTGACCCTTCCATGGTTGAGCCCAGAGAGAGAGAAGATACAGGAAAAAGAACTCAGCTCCACATGGTAGGTGACATTTGTAATCTGTGTTATGGACTGAATTGTGTCCATTGAAGTTCTAACCCACAAGTCCTCAGAATGTGATTATATTTGAAAGAAGGTCTTTAACGAGGTAATTAAGTTAAAATGAGGTCAATTGGGCTGTCCCTAAATATGACTGGAATCATTATAAAAACAGGGAGATTAGGACACAGACACACACAGGGGTCAGACCAAGTGAAGACACAGTGAGAAGATAGCCATCTACAAGCCAAGGAGAGAAGCCTCAGAAGAAACCAATCCTGCCGCCACCTTAATCTTGGTCTTCCAGCCTCCAGAGCTGTGAGATAATAAATTTCTATTGTTTAAACCACACAGTCCATGGACTTTGTTATGGCAGTCCTATAAAATTAATAATCTGGTATTGAGTTTCCCTCTATATGTGGCAAATGGATAATTAAAGCTTCTTTTCCTCACTGGGTAATTTTGTAGGTTTCTGGGGGTCCTCCCTTTAAGAACCTCTGGCCACTGCTCCCTGGAAGCAGGCAGGGCCTCTCCTCTGTCTGCCCCAGCCAGCTGCTTACTACTGCTCCTACCTGCTCCTAACCTCTGGGCTTCCAGCAATCCACCCCACAGACTTCTCTGTAGGACTCCTTTTGTCCCTCCGTGGGGTCCTCTTGGGAGAGAGACTTCGTAAAAGATCCCAGCCTGGCTTCCCAGCACAGGGTCCAATTCTGAAAAACACACACCTTTGCCCCACCATGGTGGAAGCACAACTTGATCCCATCCCACAATATCCCTGGTTGTGTCTTCTTTCCATTGCCAGTCAGACAGCTCTTGCTGCAACCTTGGCCTTTGCCCTCCATGGGCAGGAATTACACACCCATCCTTACACTTCCCAAATTCTAGGAGCAGATGTGAAATTCTCCAGGTCACCTCCTTGAGGATTCCTTCACTTGGCTTGAGGTCACAACAAGCTATCCATTTTACTGGCTCTCCAGGTACTGGGTGGGAGAGGAGGCCTCATTTTCCAACATGCCCTCCAAAGAAATCCTCACTCTCAACTCTTCATACGCCTCTGTCTAATGTTGGTATAAACATTTTAACAATTTCTTAGGAGGTCCTATACTGATGGTCTAGAACCTCCCTCCAGAATGTGGGGCTTGGTGCCACCTCCATTGTTCTAGGTTCTGGGGTTCCGCTGACTTTGGTGAGTAGACGTTAACATTCAGTGTCACTTCACTTTCCCACTGCCTACTTTCCTGGATGATATGAAGTGATCCATCAGAAGTGACCGGGAGGCAGAGGCTAGACACAGGCCGACACAGAGTTGTGGGGGCTGGCTCGCTAGCTTCACCTCTCTTCAGTTTGGCTGAATGATTTATCCTCAGAGAGTGCAGCTGTGCCCTACTCTCCATGGAACAAGGTAGAAGAACCAACCTGTTTCTCGAAGAGAGTAACCTAGAGAATAACCCAAGATGCCAAGGGATGATGAAGCCTGGCAATCGCTCATGGGAGAGCCCTGGAGCCCAACCTTCTCAGGGGCAGGAGCTGAATCACATTCTGCCTTTGAACTCCAAGCAGCTAAGGTCAGTGCCTTCTGGGTAGCAAGTGATCAGTGAATGCTCCTTAAATGGAATTCTAAATACATGAGCCACTGAGAGCCTGATTCCCCGGCGTTTGTGAAAATAGAAGGCAACTGAATTTTCATCATCTTTTTTGACTATTTAAAAAACACATTTTAGTATCTGTGGGACATGATTCAATGCCAGAATATCACACTCATGCCGCGTGTATGCGCCACATGATTTTGCCACAATCTCCCCTCCTGCCAGGCTTTCCCACCACAGTCCTATGTTCCTCACACACACGTGGTGTTTCTATCCAAACCACTTCTGCCCCATCACCCTCCATCTGTCCAGCGTCAGCCCCTACATGACTCCTTGCTCATTCCCACTCCTCTCAGTTGTCACAGCCGTCCACCCGGATCTGTCCTGTGGCCCTCAGCACTTTCTCCCTTAAATTAGAATTATCTTCTACTGAACCACTTGAATTATAATATAGTTATGTTTTATGAACCTTTGTACCCCTCTTGGACTCACATGGACACATATGTAGAAGGGCACTTAACAAGTATTAAAAGAATGTTGGTATACGTGTTTGTTTTAAAAAATGTACATAATTTATTCTTCAGTGATGGGAGACACGGACAAAGAAGGTTAACTCATACCTTTGATTTATAGGTTTGGCCACAGTTATTGAATAGTAAAACAAAGTCATGATTTTTTTTATATTTTTTTTCAGAAAGTGAAAATATGCAGAGAAATGCTTATAAACATTTTTGTAAATCTGCTATTTCCCCATTAGCAAATCATATCTTGATATCGAGTCTACAATAATGAGTAAGATAAATTTGATCATCTTATGGCAACACTTTTCTTGTGAGCCCAGCCTTCATTATGACAGGTGTTTGGTTTTGTTTTTAATTTGTTTTTACTTTTGTATGGTAATCAGATGAAATGTCTGAAGACCTATACAGCTACTTGCTTATTCTTCTTGCCAAGTCTCAGAAAGCACACTTTTTATCCAAATTGATGTCCCTAAGTATTCAAATCTTGTTACATTTTTAAGTTCTATTTTCTTATGGAGTTTGTTTTCAGACATACAATTTCAAATGAAATGGGATTAACGAACAAGAACTTTGACTTGTGTGTATATGAAATGAAAACATAGGGAAGGAACGCATCTGCGGTTTTAGACACACACCAATAACCACCCAGTTAAATATTATAATCCTAAACTTGCATTCACATCCTACTTCATGGTTAGCCAAGCACTGTCGCATGAGATGGCACACAGCATTGGCTGTCCAACAGCTATCCACTCCCCACATTTTCCCTGCTTACAGAATACCAATAATGGTAGGCAGTTAGGCAATGGTGGGCAGCCTGAGCCCTTCTGATATACGAGGGGTGAGTTTTAACTGTTCCAATCTCCCCTTCCTGCCAGCTTTCATGATTGGGCCATTGCATTCCATGGCCATTGCATTCTACTTTCCAGTGGCTGGCCTAGGCACAGGCACATGAAACAATTCTAGTCGTAGAGATAAAGGGGACGTCTTCTAAGGGACTTCTAAGAAATTCTTCTCCTTCTCACAGAAAGGACACAAACATGGAGTGCCAACCCCCTTTTCTTGACAGCGGATATTGAAGTTGAGAACCTGGATGCCTGAAAGCATGGCAGCCGTCCAGGGCCAGTGAGGGATGCTGCCAAAGCTGAGAATAGCAGAATAGAAAGATGGGAAGAACCTGAATTCTTGATGATTTTTCTTTTTTGAGCCACTAAATTAACTACCCTGGAACTTCTTGACTTTCAGTTATGTAAAAAACAGTACATGTTCCTATTTTTAAGCCAATTTTAGTTGAGATTTCTGTTACTCGCTGCCAAAAGTATCTACATATTGGATCTCATTAAATTCTCACAACAATGGTGTGAAGCAGGCATTTTACAAATGAAGCAAATAAAATAGCAAAAAATTGCAACGGTTATGCCAAGGTCACATGTCTATAAATGGCATAACTGGATCTGAAACCAGGTCTGATTCCAAATTTGGTGTTTCTTCCCATGAAACCTGATGACACACACAAAAAAGCCTAGAGCAAGAAAACACACTGTCAAATCATTCTGACATCCTTAACAAGTAAGTCGAAGGCAACCATGCCATCATGGAAACGGACTAGCCACTGAGTATAAACACTAGTTCTGTCAAAGACTCTGGTATTATGGCTGAATCACTTAACATTTCTCAATTAGGAGACCCTTATTCTTCCACTGTAATTTAAAACAAGTGATTTAAAGACAAATCTGAAAATATTAAGTGCCAACCATTTGCCTCCAACTATTTGGCACTGTGGGAGATGCACAATAAACCAGATTATTAGCTTGTTCTTAAGGCATCTGTGCACCTGAGAATCTGAGTCACAGATACTTGAAATAGCTGGAGAAACCCACTAAAAATTACATCCAATAGTAGCCTATATGATGCCGATGATGGCATGATGGATACTAAACACAGCCACGAAACTCAAAAGCAGTATGGATCCCACTTTTAGGCGTCAAACGTCACTTGGCAGCTAACAAAGTATCTCCTGATGCCCGTGTGTTAGGTTCAACCATATGAAATTGCTAATATCCAACCATCTTCTACTACAATAAATGGCAATTTTGTGCATTTCAACCTTGCTAGGCCGAGAGATAAAGCAGAAAATAAAAAGCTTTCCGTGCAGTGGGGGAGTAGCAACATAAACCAGCAATAACAATACAATGGACCAGTGCTCCAGAGGAGTATGGGTATAGGGTGAGGTAAGGGGACATGGGGAACACACTGAACCCAAACTTGTGGGATCAGGGAAGACTGCCCTAAAGAGGAAATGCCCAAACTGCGTTCTCAGCGGGAATTAGCCCTGATGGAACTGATTTCTTACAGCTCTAAGAAAGCGTATTTCGAAATGAATGTTCATACTCCCCCCACCCCACCCCACTCCCACCCGCCGCCCCTGGCCATTTTCACCCATTACACATGTCTGGAGAGCCAGCTATTTTATTTTAATTAATTCTTTTAACAGGGTTATGTTGAGTAGTCACACAGAAAACATGTAATGCATGTTTTAATAATCACCCCATCCATCAAGGTGAGAATTAGTATCCCCACTTTCACTAATGAAGACACAAAGGCTCAAACAGATACCCAAGATTATGTAGCCATTTAGTAGCACAGCCTGGAAAAAATTATGGTAGGAAATAAGAAGAAAACAACAGCATGATCCCCATATAATCAATGACCTAAATATCCTTTGTTTAAAAAAACAAAAAAACAAAACAAACAAACCAAAAAAACACCACACCAAGGGCAAAAAAAAAGTTTACTTTAAGGCAAAAAATTATTCTGGGGGGCGCCTGGGTGGCTCAGTCAGTTAGGCATCTGACTTCAGCTCAGGTCGTGGTCTCTGGGTCCGAGGATGGAGCCCTGGGTGGGGCTCTGCACTCAGTGGGGAGTCTGCTTCTCCACTTCCTCTGCCTCTGCCCCTCCCCACACTCATCTGCACATGCTCTCTCTCTAATAAATAAATAAAACCTTTAAAAAAGAAAAACAATTTGGCATTACCTTGTAAAGTGAACATTCATTAAAAGACAAAAAATCTATTCTAGTCACCTACCCAAGACTAGTATAATTGCCCTGACTACCACCCAAACGGTACCCATGAGACTCAGAGTTCCAATAAACTTCAAAGGACCAAGCCAGAAGTCAGATTAGTCAGAAGGGGGGCTCGAGATGCTTAGTCCTTTGACATTAACTCAAAAAGACCATCTGAAATGTCTTAAGTTCCACAAAGAGCTCCATTCACACATGATCACCACTTCAGCACCTTCTTCCAGGAGTGACCATGACATTGCAGGAAGGTGGAGCTGAAAATGACTTAAATTCCGCAAATCCTGCAGGCTTTTCACCCGCAACCTATGTCCTCCTCTTGGGAAGCCCATCTTAATGGCATCCCTTAGCTTTCCTGGCAGCTAGTGTGGCCCCGCGATTGAGTCCTACCAAGAATGGGAGCGGGAGTGACGCGCACCACTTCTGAGCCCAGGCCTTCAGGCAGCAGAGTCGCCCTGGCCACACTCTGGCTGCCCACCTCATGGACCGGATGCCAATGACAACAGGGACCTGGAGGGTAGCAGAGCTGCAAAATGGAAGCTGCCTGGTTCTCCGAATCGCCATGTGAGAAAAGCAGCCCACTGACCAGGAAAGCCCACTTTCAATTGCTACGTGAACAAAAAAATAAATCTGTGTTGTGTTGGAGCCGCTGTACATTTTGGGGGTCTATCTGTCATCGAGGGAGTACGAGCCCATAGACAGTGGCAGAACGAGGTCAAGAAGCAGGTATGCGGCCTCTTGTGGGGTAAAGAGATTTATGGAACAGATGGCTCCGACAGAGCCCCAAAGGAGCTCCGCAGCACATCTTGTGACTTCAAGCAAGGGCCACCCGCGGCTGTACGTGGCTCTGAGCACCAGCCGCCCTCAGTTCGGGGGCACCGCCGCACAGCGTCTGTGAAGACAGAGCTAAAGAATAAGCAAACGAATGATTCAACCGACCAGAAAATCTTCAGGAGGACAGTGAATGTCAGGGTTACAAGAGATATCAAAATGCTGGGTAAAATAAGAGAAGAAAATGAAAAATGTTTTTAGAACTTCTCCCTGGCATAATATGCATCGCACTTTGATACCAGGTTTTACTCCTGTCTAAATGGTTCTTAATGCAAACAAAATTTATGTCAATAAGTAGCCAAAAAAACTATAAGTAAGATGACCATTTATTTATAGCAAGGATGCTTTAAGCATTAAGTTCTGTTACATTTTTTTAAGTGTTCCAACTGAGGATTGTTTTTAGATATACACTTTCAAGTGAAACAGGACTAAGGAATAAAAACCTTGACTTATGTGTGCATGAAATGAAAACTGTAGGAAAGGCACATGTCTGGGGCTTTTTTTTTTTTTCAGACTTTATTTTTAAGTAATCTCTACACCCAACGTGGGGCTTGAACTTACAACCCTGAGATCAAGAGTCTCATGCTTCTCCAGCTGAGCCAGCCAGGCGCCCCTCTGGGGCTTTAGATACAATTACAAGTATAGGAATGATACTGAGTTCCTTGAGCCTCTTTGGCTTCCAGAAATTACCAAATTAGAGATGTGACCCAAATATCAGTAAATTCGATCATTTATACTTTAAACTTTGTAAAGGGGAAAGGCAAGCATATTACATCGGAGGGCAACCCCTAGGGCCCGCTCCTTCTTTGGGAGCTTTGTACTAGCACTTTACTATTGCTCAATAAACTTCGCTTTGCTGCCCACCAAAAAAAGAATATTACATTGGAATCAGACCCAGTGAACTGTATTTTTTAAATAAGGTAAGAAACCTTAAAGTTGGCTCTATAGGATAATAGGACTAGATGAGATTTTAGAAAGCTTTCTCCTCAATATCCTAATTGAACATGAGGACGTTTAGGCACAGAGAAGTTGAGTCACTTTCCCAAGGTAACACAGCTTTTTGGTGGAGAGAAAAAAAAAGAAAAAGGTAGAGTAACTCCAGATTTGTTGACTCCCAGACCTGCATTCTTTGGCTCTGATAGTATAAAAGGAAGATCACACTTAACTTCAGAAAAATACTTGAACTAGACTTCCAATTAGTTAAACTATGCTAAGGGGAAAAGAGGTGTGACCTAAAATTAGAACCATGTTCAGTTGGCCAGGGTACATTTTGTAAGAATGATTTCATTGAGCTTAAGGAAATTATTAAAGGCATTTTTAAAATGTTGCCCTTATTCCTCCCACTATCCCCCACCACTGTCATTATAAAAATCTAGGTCTCAAGTAATGAGGTATATACTTTTTTATTTAGAAAAGCTAACAGATTATTTTTAATCATCATAATGGTTATACACTTTCAATTACACAGAGAAAAACATCAAATCCCTTTTAATTCTACCTTTCTTAACCCTGAAGGATATTTCTCCCAGATTTCACCAGCTGATACAATTCAGATGAAAAAAAGATCCTTTCTTTATTACTTGAAGGGAGCTGTAAATCAAATGTAGACCTCCGGGGGGTGGGGACAAAGAGAAGGAGGGAGGACTCATTTGCTTATTAGGGTTCCATAAAAAAATTAAGAATAACAAGCAGATCTGAATCTGCCCACAATGAAGCCTTGTAGCAGTTGCTACTGAAACATTAAAGACTTCTTACAGACAAACTGCAATCAACCTAACTTTCTGTTGTCTCGCATACGTACGTGCCGCTCCCATTGATGAGATGTTATTAATAAAGGAAGAGATGGCTACAAATTAAAGCAAGCCCTGCTTAATCACATTAATCCAGAGCAAGTCAAAGGCTTCAATTTTCGAAATAATTTTGGGCTTAATGCCTTGGAGATGGGCAGCCTGCTCCATTGAGACAGCAGCTGGTCCAATTTGAGCTGCATTGTGAGGCCGGAATTGTCAGGTCCTTACAGAAACAAGGAAGCCTGACAGTTTTCAGGATGCAACCAAAACTGCTGAGACAAAGGAAATTGCAAGGAATTGAAAGGGCTCTGTAACAATTACAAGGCGGCCCACTGTTGCTGGATTGTATGTGATTAACCAACTCTCACTGTCAGGATGGGGTGGCATGCGCTCTTGCAACCGTGCCCCCAGACGTGGAGCCCCAAACAGCTGCCGCGGGAGCACAGTCGCAGAGCCACTACTTGGGGTTCTGATGAGAAAAAGGCCGGCCCGTGCAGAAACAGAGTAAACACGACTGGGGAGGCCAGCTTACGCCCGTCGTACGTCTCCTCCAGAGAGATGGTGGCTGCACTGACCCACAAGGGGGTGGGGGGGCCGGACTGGCAGCAAGAAGGAAACACATGATGCCAAAGCATTTCAGGGGACAGAAGGGTACCAGAGAACGGGTTTTCAGCAGGAGGATTTTGACTTTCCCGAGCAATTATCTTAATGATTTTCTATGCAACAAAACTAAAAAGTGGGTCACACACACACACACAAAAAAGTTCTGGGCTGTGGATCAGGAGATCTGATTTCTAATCCCAGATGTGCAGCTCTGTCTGTGTGGTGTTAGGCAGTTCACTTTTTTTTCTCTGGGCCCTACTTGCTTCACGAATCAAACCAAAGTTCTGGCTTTGTGTTACACGGCTCTGTAAACAACAGAGGTGACCAACTCCATACTTCCCATAGCATCCCCTTAGCTTACAGATTTTTTAACACCCCGGGAGACGCTACCACTCAGTGGCAGAGAGCTCACCATTAGCCGTATGTATTTCACCACTGAACAACGGAGAGGCCCCATCAAGGAAATGCTTTGCATGGTTTCACTTGTTTTAGTAGCCCAATGCTTTAAAATTCCCATGTGTCAGAAAAGAAAACGCATCCAGTTTCAAATGGTAAGATCATCCCGTTCATGCTCTCAGACAAGGCCTGAACTAAGGCAGTAAGCCATGAGAGACATAATAGACCTAGATATTAGGCCCGGCTCTTCTGCTGAGACAACCGTAGGCTACATTTCTGAAACTTAACCGTGGAATTACCTTGGAGTCCCTTAGTTTCTCGTACAATATGTTGTTTTCCCATTTTAGTGTTTTGGTTGTGTGTGGTTTTTTTCAGTCTCTTTGCTGATATTACTCCTGTCTTTCTGGCATATTACAAGGAATTTTTAGAAAAAGGACACCTGAGGGGCACCTGGCTCGCTTGGTTGGTAGAGCATGTGACTCTTGATCTCGGGGCCGTGAATTCATGCCCCACATTGGGCCTAGACCTTACATAAAAAAAGAAAAGATTTAAAAAAAGAAAAAGGACACCTGGAATATAAAAGACAGCAAATAAAACCTATCTAATATTTAAACCGAATAAAAATAATGCCTTTGTACGTAATGTCAATTAATTCCACTATTAATATAATAGCCCTAGGAAGCCAATAAACACTGGTCCAAATAATATTAGTTTCAAGTGAAATAACTTTGTTGAGTTTTAAGACAACCCAAAAGAGGATGGATGGGTGTGCAGAAGGATGGGTAATGTGTAGACAGATGCAATGGGGAGAATGATGGATAGATACACAGACACATCTCCCTTTGGGTAACAAAGGTATTCCTGAGAAGTCCATAGCTTCTCCACATTGGAATGGGCCAAGGAGATCATCTATCCCAACCTCCTACCCCAGCTGTTCTCCCAAACTTGACAGAGAGTCACCCTGGCCTTAGTGTCAGGATAATCACATCGTGGGATGATAAGTGTCCAAATTCCTCAGGAAATTTGCCTAAACCACCTCCCATAGTCTTGTTCCCTCTGAACAACACATAATAATGATTTCCTCCCTCATGTGGCAGCTCTTCAAATATCTGAGAACAGCTAACATGCTCCCCATTTCCCACCACACATACCGAAGCCTTTGACTTCGTGTTTGGAATTTAACTATAGTAATATGTTAGAAGCCTTCTGAATTTAATAGAAGTGTAAGTTATTAAGTCATTGCCTCTTAGCTCCAAATCCACCCTTCCTGCTCTGTGATGATGGAGATGGGCTTTGCAAATACTCTCTTCGCCAGATGCCACGATGTTAATTAAGCCTTGTCACTAGAGGGTGCCAGAGGGACATTAGAGGAGGAAAGGGTATTTCTCAGCCAGATTCCCCTGTGCTTCCCTCGTCATGCTCCTTCAGGGCAGGACTCTCTAGTCTTCACCTCCTGTAAAGCGGTTTCCTCTTACGAGGTTCTTGAAGGCCTATTAGGATAACTGCCATCTCTTCTACAAATAGGATGCTGCTAGATGCAACTGTTGGCTCTGGGTCATACTGTCAGCCCCCAATTCTCTTTATTGGGTTGTGCTTAAGGTAATTTGAATTATTCTGTGATCTGCAAATGAACCCTAACATACAGAATATATTATCTACTTCATTTGATCATAGTAATAATCATAATAGTGTTTTTTTGTTGATTGGTTGAAAAATTGTGCCAAAGTTCTATAGGAAGAATGAGAGGAGAGGAGAGGAGATGGTGGGAAGTGGGAAGGTGATATAAGAAAGCTAAGTTTCCATCTATTACCAGTGATTATGATAATTACCATTGTTATTATTATTATAGTTAAAGCTTACATGATTCTTACTATATATGAAGTACTTTACAGATAGTGACTCATTTGATCCTTACAGGAGTGTTGGTGATTACAGTAATATTATTTTCCCTCTTTTACAAAACCTGAAATTGAGGCATAGCAAAGTCAAATAATGAGTCCAAAGTTGTACAACTACTAGGGAGTGGAATTAATGCCTAAAATGGGTAAACTAACAAACAGCAGCAAACAGCATATTATTCTAAGATATGGAGGTCACTAGTAGAAGATACAGCTAAAGTAAAGTACAGACTTCTGGGGAGTAGGTAGAGTAGAAGAAGGAAGAAGAACATTGCTTTTATTTGAAATGGTAATGGATTAACCATGTGCATATAAAAATCTTACAAAATAATTCACAATAGTTTAGATTAAAACAAAATTCAAATAGATTCTATTGAGTGATACCTGATCGTAGCTTTAACCTCAAATCTGCACATGAATTGTATTTCTTTTAAGAATGAACTTGATGACTTTATTTTGCTTCCATTTGGTCTACTTTTGAACAGACCATCGTCCTTCAGAGTTACTTATATCAATCCCCAAACCCATCTTCTTATGGAAGTCATATTTAAATTTAGAACACTAAAATTTGGTACTTTCTAACCTGTGGAGTTTCTCCTAAATCTATTGCATATGCAATCATTCATCCATTCATTCACTCAACAGACATTTATTTGACATCTGTTCTATGCCAGGCCCCCGTCAAGTCTCTAGTGATTGGAAGATGAGTCAGACACAACCTCTGCATTAAGGAACGTAATAGCCTAGAATACGATACAGACATGCGAATCTATACAGTATAGACATTTAGAGGCTTTACTATAGAATCTGTATTTGAGCTAGATCTTAAAGCATGCATACGTGTGACAGTTAGTTGTATGTATCAGCTTGAATGGGCCACCGGGTGCCCAGACATGTAGTCAAACATGATTCTGGCTGTATCTGTAAGGGTGTCTTTAAACGATGGTAACATTTGAATCAGCAGACCAAGTAAAGTAGACTGCGTAAAGTAGACTGCCCCCTCTAATTTGGATGGGCCGCATTCAGTCAGTTGAAGACCTGAGTAGCACAAAAGCCTGAGTAAGAGGGAACTCCTCCTGTCTGACCACCGTCAAGCTGGGACAGCCTATCGTCATACACACACTGAAACATCAGCCCTTCCTGGGTCTCGAGCCTGCCAGCTTTCAGACCGGAACTCACACCATCAGCTTTGTCTCCAGTTTGCCCACTGCAGATCTTGGGACTTGTTAGCCTCCATGATCCTGTAAGCCAATTCCTTGTAATAAATTTCTAGATAGATAGATCGATCGATCAATCGGTAGACAGATCAATCGGTAGATAGATCAATCGATCCCCATCCTATTGGTTCTGTTTTTCTGGGCAACCCTGATAACTGAAATAAGCTTTTGTGAAATACAAAGTGAAGAACATCATTTCAGATAAAGGAAACAAGCTTTCGTCAAATTTTGGAGACATGAAAGACTCCGCATGCTTGGCTGGGGAGTAGAAGAAACCAAGGAAAGAAAAAGGTTAAACTGTGAGGATTTAGAAAAGAATACTCATAGAAATTAAATAAACCATTTAATGGAATTCTATGGTAAACCATTTTATAAAAGAAACAATCCCCTTTGTAATGCTAATAGACAGTTGATAAATCTGAATTTTTTAATAGAGATAAAACCATTTTTAATTGAATTTATGGGCAGGTGTTTCTTGCATATAAAATGCACAGTAATCTATTCCTAAAATTATGTGTCTATTTACTCATATTTTATACTCTGCATAATTCCTGGAAAAATGGTTATAAAGAATTTTTATTATGGAAGTTTTCAAACATACACAAAAGCTAAAATAATAGTAAGATAAACCCCACTTACCCACCTATCTTCCAGATGTAAAAATTGCCAACATTTGAGCATACTTAACTTCACCAAGCCCTTTTCTCTTTCTTCCTTCCTTTTTCCTTTATTTTATAGTATGTTAAAGCAAATGTCTCACATTGTTTCACATTCACACCTAAATACTTTCATATATAATTGCTAAAAAAATAAGGATATTTTTGTTCATAGATCATTATCTAATCCAACAAAATTAATGATCACTTCTTAGCATCATCTAATTTCCAGTCCATATTCAAATTTCCCTGACTATGGCCCCCCTCACAATGTCCTTTTTGAGTCGTTTTTTTTTTTTAATCAATTCCCATCCATGGTCCATAACAATTTGATTGTTACGTCTCTTAAATATTATGTAATTGACAATGCTTTTTTTAACTTACTGACATATTTAAGAAACCAAGTCAGTGGTCCTCAGCATATCCTACATTCTATATTTGCCCCATTGCTTCCTAATGGTATGTGTATCATGTAAGGTGTTTCTTTATCCCCTTTATTCCATGTTAACTGGATGTTAGAGCTAAGGTTTGGGCTTTATTGAGGTTTAACTATTTTAGCAAGAATTCTTCATACATGGTGCTGTGTGTTTCAACTTGCATCAAGTCAAATCAGGAGATGTGCAACGTGTGGCTGTTCCACTCTCAGTGATGCTAAGACCGATCAGTGGATTCAGGTTGTGAGAGGCAGCTAACCCGTTCCCAGAAATGTTTATCCTAATGGTTTTAGCAGGATGAACATCGCTGAAAGAAACTATTTCATTAGAGGTTACAAAATGGTGTTTTGCTAGTTTGCTCTCCAATTACTTTTACATTAATGCCTACGGTTCTTCTATAGAGATGACTTTTGGTCATAAACTGGGTGAATTAAAAATATATAAAATAGGAGTCACTATGATTGACATACAATAAATTGCACATACTTAAAATGTACATGAGAGATTTTAACATATGTATCCACCCTTGAAACCATCACTGCAATCTAGATAAGGAACATATCCCCATCCCTCCAAATGTTTCCCCATTCACCTTTGTAATTCTTCCTTCCCATTCCTCACTGGCCACATCCCCACGCAAACATTTCTGTCACTGCAGATTAGTCTGCATTTCCAGAATTTTATATACGTTGAATCATATAGTATGTACTATTTTTTGTCTGGTTTCTTTCACTTTGCATAATTGTTTTGAGATTCTCCCATGTTATTATGTGTATCGGTTGTTTATTCCTTTTTATTGCAGTAACATTCCATTGAATAGAGGTACCAAAATGTGTTTACATGTTCACGTGTAACGGACATCTGAGGTATTTCTCATTTGGGGCTATTATGAATAAAGCTGCTGTAAACATTTCTGTATAGGTTTTCGTATAAATAAAAGTTTTCATTTCTCTTGGGTGAATACCCAGGAGTGAGATTGCTGGTTCATATGGTAAACATGTATTAAACTTTACGATAAACTTCCAAATGGTTTTCCAAAGTGGTTGTGCCATTTTGCATTCCCCCCAGCAATTCATGAGAGTTCCAGTTGCTCTATATCCTCACTAGTACTTGGTTTTGTCAGTTTTTTTAATTTAATCATTCTAATAAGTTATAGCAGTTCGGTGTGGTTTCAGTTTGCATTTCCCTGAGGACTAATAATGTTGAGAATCTTTAAACGTTTTTATATACCATCTGTATGTCTTCTTTGGTGACATGCCTATTCGATTCTTTTGCCTGCTTTTTTTTTAAGTTGTTTGTTTCCTTGTTATTGAGTTTTGAGAGTTTTTTATATAAAAACTTTTATTCTTCTATGGAATATAAAAGAAAGAGAGAGAGCTCATAAATGAGCTTAAAGCTATTTACTGCCAGAACAAAAATGTGCACCAGGCAGCTGGGGGTTTGAAATAAAATAAAGCCCTCTTCCAGGGATGAACTGAGATCTCTGCCAACTCAATGTTTCTGTAGTGGTGGAGCCAAGTGGTGGGGAAAGACGCCTGGCTTCCACTATGTTTGGATGCCCATCTCCTGCTGCACAGATTCCCACATTCAATACCTTCAGCCTGACTTAACCATTTTCTCCTTTGGAAGATAAAACCCAAAGACCATGAAATCAACCTTTCCTAAATTCTTTATAGAGTTAAGTCATATACAAATGAGCTAATGATATACTTTGGGTCAATATGCCATGTAAGTGCTCATAAAATCAGAGGATTTCAGATACACCCACCTAGATGACACTGGGTTCCCCTGGACAGCATCCCTCACAAGCATTTGGAACTACAGTTGGGTGACCTGGTTTTAGTGACCTTATGCTAGCTACCGGTGACCATCCCCTCCCTCCTTTAGCAGTCCATATGAGAATCTTTTGTGTGACTGGCAGCTTTACTTTGCAAAATTCTCTTTATTACTTTTTCTAATTAAACCTAGATTAAAAATTCTATTACATGAATAAGGCAACTAGCAGATTACACATTATTTCTTCTATGGATTTTCTCCTCAAAAAAAAGCCATACTCATAATTTCTATGGAAAACAAATAGAAATGTGGCCTACGAAAGGGTATCATGTTGCCTTTCATATAGAATTTTGTAGCTGGGGGCATTACCCTGAAACACAAATAGCTATTGATAGGCAGATCTTTATTTTATTACTTATAACAGAACCTGGTATATAAGTGAGATGTCCAGAAATAGATACATCACAAAACTAATTTTTCCAATAGTATTGCATTAAGGAAATACCAAACCTCCAATATGAAACTTGAATGAGTTTTTTCAGTTCACGCAAGAATATATTACTTTTATAGCAATGAATAAAATTTTCTCCTTCACTGTTCAAGCACTACTATGGACATCTGCATTGTCTTCTTTGACACTCATAGCAAACCCCTGAGGTGGCTAAGAGGCTCATTTTCCCATGATCACAGAAAGAACACGTGGGAACCACAAGGCTGAGAGCCAAGTTTTCTGCCTCTAAATCCCTTGCTTTTGTCACTGCGCCTCCTGGTTCCCCCTGGGTAATAGTTCGCTGTTGTCCACATCAGTCTATACCCTGATGCATCCAGAAAACTCAAAGAATTAACAATGTTGTCCCAACCTCACAGAAGTGATCCTATAATCATTGGTAACTTTCTTTTTCGTAAATGGGTAGATGTCATGACATATTTCTGATTCTGCTCTAAGTTCTGTTCCTTTAAGAAAAGAAATTCCTTTAAGCCTTTATTTTCCCACTGAAAAGTAGTTGACAAAGGGATATCTTACAATGAAACCATTTAAATGATTCAGAAAAACTGAGAACGGCTCACTCTGTGGTATCATTTCTTTGAGCGCAATTGTTTGAGCACAATTGTTTGGATGAATTCTACTCTTTCCCATTATCTGAACACAACGTGTGGCAGCAAATTGCATTTTGTGGTAACAATGCATCTACATTGGCTAGAACTCTATTTTCAACTGCCAATAAAGGCGCAGGAGAAGCATTCAAACCTGGAGACAAATGACTGTGTGAGGAAACGCAGGGAGCACCTGCAAAAGGGTTTGTGGGGTACGCCTTATCTATTTGTAGCAATTGTGCTCAATCTGCATCTTTTCCAGAAAAACTAAAAATAAGGGTCCCAGGAGGTGTGGAAAAGGTTACTACTATAAAGTTGTGTGACAACAGCAAGAAGTTAAATTGTACCTGAATTTCAGGAGGATGAAATCATTCTCTGCAATAGGTTAGCTCAGCCAGTTATATGGAGATCCATTTCATGGCTTAGTGTGGCCTATTGAGAAAATCAGCCAGTAGTCTTGCTCAAAAGGAGTGCGTATTGGGTCACGGAGCCATAGTAAAAATCCCATGATGGTGTAAAAGAAGAATTCAAGGCCTTAACATTTTTGGAGTCAGGGTGATTTTTTTAAATTCCTTATGGTGCAGAACTTGTCTGTATGTACACTTAATCTTACTCAACAGCAATTTATAGAGATCTTACTACAGGCCAGCCACTGTCCTCAATGATAAGGACAGAGTAGTGAATAAGGCAGTTACTAAGGTAGATATTAAACAAATAATTTGTCAGAAAAGAGAAGGACGGTGCTTTGAGAATGCACAATGGGGGGGGGGGGTGCCTAACCTAATCCAGGGAGTAGACAGGGAGGTGCCATGGAAATCAAAGACTTAAAGATGAGTTATGACTGGAATAAAGGAATAATGTCTCACCTTATCTCTTCTACTCTCTTTAGAAATCATTTTTCAGCAACATACTTTCCACCCAAATGCCTTGAGTGCCAATAAAAGCCATTTTGTTAGATAAGAAATGGAGTGTTCCCATTCTGCTTAACAACAAAGAAATGAATTGCTTGTTGTAGTTGCAACAGAGTGCTACACGCATTCATATATGCATCCATCTCCTCCATTAGGCTATGAATTCCTTTAATGCAAGGAATGCCCTTCTCCTCTTTACATTTATTAATTTAGTTGTTTATTCATCAAGCATTTATTAAATGGCACTAGGATTATAAAGATAAATTTAAGGTCCTGGCTCTGAAGAAACCCTGCCCCAGACAAGAAGGAAGATGATCCCCATGATGTCGTAGATGCCCGGAGGGAATGAGGAGAAGGAGAGAGAGCTCACCTGGCCTCGAGGTCTGGGGATGGGGTCAGGAAAGATCCCCGGAGGAGGTAAGGCCAATTCTCATGGTGCCATCGAGAGAACGCATGTAAGTACTTTTTCTCTGTATGAAAGGATGAAAGAATGCGTGGCCTCCACCCATTAACAGTAACACTGTACAAGTACAGAGCATATTCTCCTAGTGTGCCCATAAGTGCACTAAAAAGATCTTCTTCTCGTTTGGCGGATAAAGAAACTGGTGTTGGGAGAGGCTATATAACTTCCTCCTGGTCCCCCATAGGTGTGAGGTCAGGACACAAACACATCTGCTGACCCCCATCCCAGTGCCCCTTTCTGTATGTCTCCATTGCTTTTCAGAAAGCAAGCACACCCCTAGGGCCAGAGAGCAGTGGAAGGCTGAATACTAGGGACCATAAAGAATCCCCAGGGATGAAATGACTAGCTCCGAGACCAACTAACTGTGTCATGGAACCTGAGTCATACATAATACATTGTGGTCAAGAAGATGGTGCTAAGAACTCCTCCCCTTCTCATAATTACAAAGACAAGCACAGACAAAACCCCAGATACCCCCACAAGGCCCTATTCATTCTCTCCAAATCAACTCCTTCTCTGTCCCTGAGCTGTTCTCTTTAGCCACTGCCGGCTCCCCTCCCACTGGGTCTTCACAATAAGAACCGAAACAAACTTCTCTTTTGGCTGTTCTATGAATGGCAGAGAGAGTGCCCCACATTGTTTGGGACATAATTACATGATTAAGCACTGCATCCTCTCCAGGAATTCTAAAGTGCCATAATTACCACAACAGGAGGGGGTGGGGGTAAACAATGTGCAAGCACTGCTGTTGACAAGGTTTTAAACCTCAGTCCAGAACTATGTTGGTCCCCATTAAAAGGGAAGAGGCATACTTCTTACTACAACTATGTTCATATCAAGAAATATAACGAACTATAATCAAGAATATAATCAAGAATATAACAAAACACTGATTGCCCTTAATGACCTTATTATTCTTTCATTAAATGTATTATGAAAACTGGGCAATGTATTTTAGTGGGGTTTTTTTTTTTTTTGAGTGATGTACATATTTAATGTATGGCTGACCTTTGCATTTAAACATGAGAGTCCTGGTAGAAGACGCCTACAATTATACGTGGATAGAGTCCACATGGCTTTTACTATATTACAAATACATCATGAGACCGTGGGGTTCTTGCACCATAAAAGTTAATTCACAATGGATCATAGACCAATGAACAAATGTATATAATAAACTATACAACTTCTAGGAAAAAACTTGAGAAAATCTTTGTGAATGGGAGTTAGGCAAAGATCTCTTCGATATGACACTGTATCTGAGGGGATGATCCATAAAAGAATAAATTGATAGAATGAACTTCATCAAAATTTAAACTTCTACTCTTCAAAAAATACTGCTCAAAGGATGCAAAGACAAGCCACAGACTGGGAAAAATTACTTGCAAAGCACACATCAGCTAAAGAAAGGCTTTACAATCATAACATATAAAGAACTCTCAAAACTCTAAAATAAAACAATCCCATAAAAATGTACAAAAGATTTGAACAGACATTTTTACAAAAGAAAATATGCAGATGGGAAATAAGCACATAAAAAATACTCAGTATCATTTAGTCATTGAAGAAATACAAGTGAAAATCACCAAAGGCTATCATTATCTATCTATTAGAACGGTGAAAACTAAAGACTGCCCATACCAACTGCTGGTGAAGATGTATACAGTGACTGGTGCTCCCATACCCTGCTGGAAGAATGCAAATGGCACAACCACTTTGGAAAACAGCTTGGCAGTTTCTGAAAAAGTTACACATACACCTACCACATAACTTAGTCATTCCATTTCTAGGTGTTTATCTAAAATAAATGAAGATATATATTCACACAAAGACTTGTACATGAATGTCTGTGGCGGTGTTATTTGTAATTGCCAAGAAGGAAAACAATCCAAATGTTCACCAACAGGTAAATGAAAGAAGTATCTACACAATGGAATGCAATTCAACGGTAAGAAGAAATGAACTATCAATAAATCCAAGAACATAGATGACTCAAACAATTAAGTCGAATGAAAGAAGCCAGATATGAGAGCACATACTGTATGATACCATATAAAATTCTATAAAATGCAAATTTTCTATAGTGACAAAAAGTAGACCAGATGTTGCCTGGGCACGGCTGGGTGGGGGAACCAGAGGCAGGGGCGGCTGGGGGTGAGGTCCCGGGATGAGGAAGTCAGGAGAAGAGATTACAAAGGTGCATGAGAAAACCTTGGGGGTGATGAATAGGTCCAATATATTGATTGTGGTGATGGTTTTACAGTATCTACCTATGTTAAAATTTATCAAATTATATGCTTCAAATATGTATATTTTTCTACATGTCAGTTATACCCCAATAGAGCTGTTTCTAAAAAATGATTATATTAAAAAAAGACCAGAGTCCTGCTCTAGTCTTAGCTATAGGCTGGCTGGCTGACAACAGTAAGGCATTATTTTTCTTGAGTTTCTAATTCCCACTGAGTGAAAAGAAAGGATTCCAAAGGCCCTTCCTGCTCCGTTAATTTGGTTGAGGCATGGGTCACTAGTTCCAGCAGCCATCACAGTTTGTGATGACCTCAGGCACTTTCAGTCAGCCTAAACACTTGACTTCAAGAGACTGCCCCCAGCTGACTGCTGCCCAGAAGGCCACAGTGACATACCTGTCCTGCCGGAATCACCATCCATTGGTTGGCATCCTGTATGCTGCATGGATCTCTTTCAGGAACCAAAAATCAACCATGATTCCGTGGGCTGCTCTAGACCAGCCTGTTCCCTTTGCTCCTCTCTTCTCTCCCCACCCTTGGTGTTTGGCCAGGCTCTCCTCCAGCCAGCCACTCGATGCCTTAGCGTCCGGTCTGATGTCTGGAATACAGATTGGCCTCTCCCACATCCAGGACTTAATTGGGTAAACACCACCAGGATATTCAGACAAAGCATCAAATCAGCCACAGGTGAAAAGGGACCAATCACCCTCAATGCTCTTGCTTTCTTGAATCAAAGTCAAAAACCTCAGTTTGTCATGATTAATCCTAGTGGCCACCTATGCCTCCACCAAAACCTCAGGCTCACTCCAGCTGCCGTGGCAGCACATTCTCAGAGGTGAGTTTAAAGCTTCCTTTCCCCCATGGGGTGACCTGATCCCCATTTCCCCCATTTGGCTCTCATTTAATCTCCTCGACATATTGGCCCATCTATTTAACTGACCTCCTAGGACCCTCCTCACTGGCTGTGCACTTCATTCCCAGGTTACTTCTTTGGACTTGATATACAGGACTCTACGCCTGGCCCCTTCGTCAAGGTTAAAGGTTCCTTGCAATCAGTCAACTTAATAACCATGTACTCCAGAAGGCACCCCTTCTTCACCTTGGACACACCAGCCGGGCCCTCAGTCATGCCCACCTGTTCACTCTTGCTTGTCCAAGCAGCTTATTAGGCCCAGCCCGACAGCCAACTCCCTGCTGCACCCACCTGGTCCCAACCTGGAGCGGTTTCACCTGGCTACTCTAGCATTAGCCCAGGCAACCACAATCCCAACAGACTAGTTGAATTATATCTGAAAAAGTAGCAGAATAAAAAACTTTGAAAAAGATTCAATGTTGAGTTTCTGAAAAAAAATAAATACAAACTTAGAATCAAATGTATCTTACAATTATTTTAAACTAGGTGCATATAATTTGTAATAGTTGCATTCAGTGGTAAGATTGTTTTGGACAACTAAGGCAAGAAAATGTCATAATATTACAAAAGGTAAAATGCTACGTGCTAATAACGGGAGTTCTCATAAGCTAGTGGAGACAAGAAGACCATTTTAGCCATGACTCAAGGACACAGGTATAGTTTGAGGGTGAATTTTAACAGAAGATTGGCTTTTAGAAAGGCAGCTCTTTAGTCAAAACTTTGAAGTCATCCCTTGGTATAAATGTGGAGGGTTTTGCATCCTCTATTGTAAGAAACATTAGCCCATTAAAGTAAAAAGTACTTTAATGAAAAGTAGACACAGAGATCTGAAGTTTGTAAAGAAATATTTTTTAAAGTAAAAAAAAAATGGTCAAATCATTATCTGAGTGAAGAGGAGGAAATGATGGTATGAATAAGCAAATGACAAAGCTTTTAAAATTACTAACGCTTAGTTTTATAATGTGTTTTGTACCTTTTGATTTCTAAAAGCACTGGATATTCTAAGAATTCAAACAGAATAACAAAATGATGCTGTAAAGTCATACAAAATCATGACTGTAAGATGGGGTGAAAAATTATCTGGTCCTCTCCATCTTATTCTCCTACTCAGCCCCATCTCTATTCCTACCCCAGGACAGGCTCCCTTCCATGGGCCAGTCATAAAGCCAGAGCCACGTCCACACTGGTGGAAACTGGAATAAAAAAAGAGAAGAAAAGACTTGAAAGCATTTTAGTGTTTAAAACAACCAAAGAATCCTTCCAGAAAGTTAGCACTGAAAAGGCTCTTGGAGGTTGTCACGGAAAAGAGGACGTACAGTGTTCTCATAAAAATGTACACAGCATTAACAGAATGCCTAAACACACATAAATATCTTCCGGGGACAATATATCCATTGTTTTTCTTTATTGTGGTAGAACCCAGGTCCTTGGATGTAGTAAATAATGGGAATTAAAGGACTCAGGGTGGAGAACAAGACCACTGATTGTCTACACGTGATAAAGGCAAAGCATAAATCAAAGATAACCCTGTGGTTTACAGTTTGAGTTACTGCCAGAACAGTGAGGCCATTGATAGGGAAAAAATGGGAAAGTCAGAAATTGAAGTTAATTTGGGAGTGAGGGTGATAAAGCGTTTGGGCTTAGCATGTAAAACAATAAATATCCAGCTGAAAAGGGGTTTTATAATCAACCACAGAAAATACGATAATGGTTCTAGACACTAGGCATCAGTGTAGGGCAAGATGAGCTGTATCAACAGAGCCAAAACCAGTAAACGGACAAAATGATCAGCACCAGCCAAAGGTGGGTGGATGGTCACAGTCAGTGTACAGAATGAGTGTGACATCAGGGAGCATAGCCAGAGTCAGCTACTATAATCAGCAGAAGGACAAAATGCCCAAGAGAGCAACACATGAGAGATGGAAATCATGGTACAACCCAGTGTCAAGATCAATAGATCCAGGAAGGAAAGGTGTGAGTGCCAGGATTTGGGTACGGTACAGCCCAAACTGACTTTCTGGGAGAGTACTTGGAATGATAGAGCCTGCTCTGAAGTCCCAAAACCCATCCCCCACCCCCACCCCCACCAAACCACTCTGGTCTACCAGTGCCTGACCAGAGCACCTAAAAAGGAGTGGATGCTCTGAACAGAAACAGTTAGAGAATGAAAAGACCAGCCACAGAGTGGGAGGACATATTTTCAAGTCATATATCTGATAATGGATAAAACACTCTTAAAACTTAGTAAGAAAACAAAAACCCAAGTAAAAATGGGCAAAAGATATGAATAGGCACCTCACTGAAGAAGATACACACATTAAAAAAGCATATGAGAAGATGCTCAGCATTATAGTGTCATTAGGGAATTGCAAATTAAAACAATGAGATACCACTATACATCCATTAGAATGACGAAAACCCAAAACACTGACACCACCAAATTCCAGAGAAAATGTGGAGCAATGGGAGCTCTCATTCATTGCTGGTGGGAAAGCGAAATGGCACAGCCCCTTGGGAAGGACTCTGGCAGTTTCTTACAAAGCTAACATCATCTTACTGTACGATCCAGCAGTCATGCTCCTAGGTATTTTACCCAACTGAGTTCAAAACTCATGTGTACCCAGAAACCTGCACACAAAGGATTCTAACCGCATATTAGAGTTTTTGCATAATTGCCAAGAATTGGAATGCCTCTCAACAGGTGAATGGATAAACAATTATATATCCATACAATGGAATGTTATTCAGTGATAAAAAGAGATGAGCTATTAAACCACAAAAAGACACAGAATAACCTTAAATGCATACTGCTCAGTGAAAAAAGCCTGTCTGAAAGACTGCATAACATATAATCCCAAGTATATTTTGGAAAAGGCAAAAATATAGCCAGTAAAAAGTCAGTGGCTGCCAGGGATTTGGAAGCAGAAAGGAAGGGATGAATAGGTAGAGCACAGGGAATGTTTAAGGCAGTGAAACTGTTCTGTACGATACTATAAAGGTAGATACACACCTTTATACAACTGTCCAACATCACAGGATGGGCAACGCAAAGAATGAAATGTAAACTATGGATTTAGTGGGAAATAATGTACCAGTATTGCCTTATCAATTATAACAAATGTATCAGACTAAGGCAAGATTTTTATAAAAGGCAAAATCTATGTGTGGGGGTTGGGGTGGGGGTAGTACTGGAACTCTCTGTACTTCCTGCTCAGGGTTTCTATAAGCCTAAAACTGCTCTTTAATATTAAAAACAAGAAAACAAAAAACTAATGGATGTAAACTTTCATGGAAACAAAAAGAAACCTGCCCTGCCTACAACTGTATCTGGCACTTTGCAGTTATTTCAGAGAGTAGGTGATGAATTTTAGAAAGTTTTCAGCAGAGAACCCCTAACATGAATGTAGGCGTATACTAAATGTTGAGTGTAGAGCAACTTAAAAACATGTCAATTCATTCTTCTTTTCATCAAATTAAGAGGTTATCGGTACCATGAGAGCAGACCATAGCTTTTGTGGTGCACTGTTAAAGTGACTTAAATGTAACCAGATACAGTGAGTTTGAGTTTAATACTATTTGGTCTTAAATGAAGGCTTTATCTTGCATTTTATGATGTATTTTTAAAATTGAACCACAGGGGCGCCTGAATGGCTCAGATGGTTAAGCATCTGCCTTCGGCTCAGGTCATGGTCCTGAGACTGGGCCCTGCATCGGGCTCCCTGTTCAGGGGGGAGTCTGCTTCTCCCTCTCCCTCCCCACACCCCCACTTGTTCTCTCTCTCTCAAATAAATACGTAAAATCTTTAAAAAAAAAAAAAACTGAACCACATTCTGTAATTATTTTCAAGAAAGTTATTATTTTGCACTTTACGCTTAGAGTAAAATTCAGCATTAAGAAAATTTATTTCAAATATCCAAATGCTCTTCTTCCAGTGTTCTGAATGTCATAGGGTTACAACATTCAGAAGTGACGTCGTAATGTAAAGTCTTACAAAGATGAATGAAAGACAATGTGTCCTCTTACAAATAAACAAAAAAATGTTTAAACATAGATACGGATGGTAGGATTTCCTTTATTCCCTTACTGAATTTCATTTGTTTTCCTCCCCATTGGTGCAAATTGCTGTCCACCTCCCTTTCAGATCATGGGCACCCTGGTTCTACCTCTGCACAGGTATGCTGTCATTGGGTCAACCTGATACGTCCTTGGATTTCCTAGCGGGGACCATAGTCCGTGGGTATCCAATTTATGCGATGAATCGTCCATCTGTTGCCCTACCTCCAGGCGACGTGACCAGCCCATCTGTGCTTGTTGACAGTGCGGGCTGCCCTGCTTATGTGCATGTGTTGTTAGAGTTGTGAGGTGTTCTCTCTCTGTCTCTCTCTCACATACACACACACATTCATACTCTCCTCCTCTTTTTCTCTCTCCCCCCCCCACACATGCATACCCTCTTCCTCATTCTCTCTCTCTCCACCTCTCTCTCTCTCTCTCACACACACACACACACACACCCTGTGGAAACTTTTCTCCTTCTCTGTTCCATTGATATCTTGGGCTACCTGTGGTTTTTTCACTCCACTTTCATCACTAACCAGAATTCTGCGCCTTACACAACTGGCCAGGCACCATGGTGGTAAATAGCTTTTGCTTGCTTGTCATGTGTGATTCCTCATCTGCAAGTGGGGCTTCATTCTGCCACAACTGGTCTAAATTACAGGGTGAGCCTCGTTCATCAGTGGCCCACCTACACACAGTCGCTAATTTCTTCCATTTCTTTGCCATTTGTTCTGATCATATTGTTATCGTGTCCATTTTGTCCTGACTTGTTTGTTTCCAATCCACATTTGGAAACAGACCTAAATAACCAGGTTGTATTTTCTTTCCTGGAACTTTTGTAGCTTATAGGATCTCAGAGAAACAGGCCCAGGCCCCTTTTCTGGAGTTTCTGTATGGAGGTTTTCTGAGGGCAACCATGAAAGGAAGACCACTAGCAACACAGCCGCCCATCCATGAGGGCCTCTGGGTGGCCATGAGGCAGGCAGAGCCTAAAGGAACAACATCAAGAACACCGGTGAGCAGAGCAAAGCTACAAATCTAAAGGGAAAAGCCCAGGAGAGCAGCAGTCACAACTGCAAAGGCAAAATCAGGGATGTGGAACATAAGATCCAGAAAAATAGTAACACGTCTTGATTCTCTCCTCAGCCTACCCAGATCACTTCCTTTTGGTCCTTATATTCTCTACTACAATATATATTCCTAGAGTAGAATATTCAACATACTCTTTTCTTTCTCAAACGCCCAGAAGAATGCTTTTCAGCTAGGGGAGACTCGATACATCTAGTTGGAGAAAGAAAAGGGAAGGTGACTTATGAATCCCATGACAAGAGGGAGGAGAGAGAAGCAGACTGTTATAGACTGGAGAATGACATGAGTCCCTAAGTACCTGGTTTCACCATGAAGTATATACTTTACCATCTGAATGATTATGAACCTTGTTCTGACAATTTTTACAGGTTCCTTTGACTATACTCAAATGGAAGGTCATAGGGGTGCAATAATTTCAAATAAATGAAAAAGGCTTTCAGACACACAACGAACAGAACACATGGGCTGATGGAGAACCTAAGTTCCCTGATGCATTGAGACCCAAAGTCTCTAAGATCAAGTTCTACTGCTGTAAGACTACTCCATATTTAAGGACACTGTTTTTGCTTGGAGCTCGAAAAGGCCTGTCATCTTCCTCTTACTTCCAGACTGTCCAAGGACCCTTCCAGGTCACTCCTTCCAACTGTTCAGGCAGGTGCCTGGCCACGCCGATGGGCAATGGTGTCCCCACCTCCTACAACCCCTCATTTGTCTCTGAGCACTAAGCACTCCTTGGAATGTCCTGGTAAAGAATACAGCACATCAACCTCTTATGCCATCTCCCCACTTGATAAAACTAAAACTTTGGGTATAATAAATATTTGAAATACATATGAAACATGTTAAATTCAATAATAAAATATTAAAAATTCTTCCCAAAGCTAGTATGAAAGAAAGAAACATGCAGAAGCTAAAAACAAGTTGGAAATAAGGACCCCAAAAGGGACCCAAGCTCCAAAGCACTGGGAGCTTCTTCCCAACCTACTTTGGTAGCCACTTTGGGGCGGGGAGGAGATGAAGTCTAGGGAACCCCCCAAATGAAGGTCTAAGAGGAACCACCCCCATAGAGGTGGGACTTCAAGGAGCCACATCCTCAACATAAGGCTGAACAGAGAAAGACACCTGGCCCATCAAAAGGGAATATGAAAAAATCACTCTATCACTATCTGAATGCTGGTGCTCTGAGGAGAGAGGAAAGCTACTTCCCCTGAGATCTTATAACCACCAGCCACCTGCACACAGGCATGCTGTTCAAATTCTTGTTACCTATGTGGTGCGCGTACACACACACACACACACACACACACAAAATTCAAGTAGAGAATTTAAAGTGCTTCTGGTGGATAAAGTTCCCAAGTGTCTGACATTACCTAATAGGAATCCTCTCTGGCAGAGGGCCCCTTCAGTCCAGCCCCCCAGGATGCCCTCACCCCAGAGTTAATCTCTGTCCTGTGGTTAAAAACCAGCATCCCACGTTTATAGCAGCTTTATGTATCATGATCAAACCTTGGCAGCAACCAAGATGTCCTTGGGTATATAAATGCGGTGCATCCCAATGGTGGAGTAGCACTCAGCACTAAAAAGAAAGGAGCTATCAAGCCATGAAAAGACATGGGAGAAAACTCAAATGTATATTGTTAAGTGAGAGAAGCCCATCTGAAAAGGCCATACACTGTGTTATTCCAATTATATGGCATCCTGGAAAAGACAAAACCATGGAGATGGTGGAAAGATCAGTGGTTGCCAGGGGGTGGGGAGAGAGGAAGGGATGAACAGGCAGAGCACAGAGGAGTTTTAGGGCAGTGCGACTACTCTCTCTGATACTATAATGACAGATACATGTCATTACACATTTGCCCAAACCCATACAATGTAAATACCACGAGTGAACTCTAATGTAAACTGTGGGCTTCGGGTGATAATGATGTGTCAAAGTAGGCTCATCAGTTGTAACAAATGTACCACTCTGGAGGGGGGATGCTGATAGTCAGGGAGGCTGTGCAGGGGTGGGGAGGGGTGGGGAGGAGGGGGCAGGGGATAACTGGGAAATCTCTGTACCTTACTCTTAATTTTGCGTGAAGCTAAAACTGCTCTAAAAAACAAAGTGTATGAATTTAAAAATGCTATTGAAGATCCAAAAAAAGATGGTTTCTTCCTGATCCCCACCCCACCCCCACCCCCAGGATGTGGCTTAGCCTTTTTACAACCTGACTCTCAGAAGTAGACAGATGGTTTTCCCTGGAGCATTTTCAAACTATCAAACACAACCTAACAAGCCTTAAACAAGGTGACAGATTTTTTTTCCTTGTGCATAAAGATACATAAGTTCAGGCACCTATGACTTTTTGTCAACCCACCCTTCAGGAGCAAAGCAGGTCTGTTGACAGGGGCATGGGTGTTACAGTAGCTAACAGTTCCTTACCCTGGAACAAAGGAGGGGAGGGAGCACTCAAGGAGCCAGAGCTGAAACTGAAAACGAAAGAACAACAGTGATTGGAAGAAACTGGATGCTCTGGGCCCTTCTGCTGTGAGACCAGGAACTCACACAGAAACACCCATGCTTTGGGAACCTAGGTACAACCGGGTGCCTGGGTATAGCGCTTAGAAGGAAAGGCCCCCTTCTCAGGACTTCCAGAAATTTCCTCTGGACGGTGTCCCTGAAATCCTGGGGATTTCCATAACTTCCAGTGTGCAGGCTTAAAGCAGGCACAAGGGTTTAATGAGGCGGGGGAGGTCTTCTCCTCCCCCATGTGTTTCAGCCCAGAGGGAAGTTTGCCCTGACCCTCAACCACTTCTTAGATTCATTCCAGGGATGGACCTCCTTAGGCCTAAAGAACGAGGATGGGATCGGGGGAAGCCCCCTCTTCTAATCAGAGTATCCTGGGCATTGCTTCAATATTAGACATCTGTGCAAAATTTTTAACTGAGGAAACTTTTCTGATGCTTAATAGAAGTTTCAAAAATCAATGGAACAGATGACCTCTAAGATCCATCCAACTAAAAGAAAAAGAAACTTAAAAAAAAAAAAAAAAAGACTCTTAAATACAGAGAACAAACCGGTGGTTGCCAGAGGAGAGGTGGGCAAAATAAATAAAGGGGATTAAGATGTACAGACTTCCAGTTATAAAATAAATAAGTCATGAGATGAAAAGGACAGCACAGGGACTATAACCAATAATATTATAATTACATTGTATAGTGAATAACTTATCGTGGTGAGCACTGAGTAATGTACAGAATTGTCAAATCCCTGAGTTGTATACCCGAAACTAATATAACTTTGTTAATTCTATTTCCATAAAAAAAGAAAAAGAAATCCATGTTTCTATAGATCAAGTTCATCTAAAAAGTCCCAGACATTTCTTATAAACCATTTTCAAAATTCTAGTTTATTCCCAAAACAACTTCACAACTTAATTTCTTTCAAAGTATCCTAAAATGCTCAAAAAGGGCATGTGAAAATGCATTTATTGGAAACAGATAAAGAAAAAGCTTGGAAGGAGACAGCCTGAAATACAAACCCTGTTTTCTTTTCAAAAGAAATGCCATCAGAAGAGACTGTCGGTGCCTGTAATTAGCAGGTGCCACACTGAGCAACTCCCTGTTTCTGAGCGCTTTGCCCCGTTGTAAGTGGGAGCGACAACGCCACTCTATTTCACAGGCCTGTGACAAAGAGCATCCTGGGAAAGCGTTTTGTAGATTTTATAAACTTAGCGATTAGTATAAGCTAGTGTAATACCTGTGGAGAGTATTCAGTTATAAAGTGCTCTTTTTTTGTTTTTGTTTTTGTTTTTTAGATTTTATTTATTTGAGAGAGAGAGAGTGTAACTGGGGGGAAAGGCTGAGGGAGAAGGAGAGAGAATCTCAAGCAGACTTCATGCTGAGTGCAGAGCCCAACGTGGGGCTCGATCTCACAACCCTGAGATCATGACCTGAGAGGAAATCAAGAGCCAGATGCTCAACTGCCTGAGCCACCCAGGTGCCCCAAGTTATAAACTGTTCCCAACCTCAGGTGGGCACTCTATCAGTCATTAGTTGTGATTTTTTTTAGGACTGTTATAATAACAGTACTAGAGTAGAAAAGCAATGTATTCTTAACTAGAGGAAAGAAGGAAACAAAGAGGGAAGGGGAGGAGGAGGCGGAAGAGGGAACAACCAAAAAGAGGAAGGGGACAACTACAAATAAAAGGGACGCACCCCATCGTGGGTGAGCAGTCCTCCCAGGAAAGCTTCTGCCACACAGAAAGCGTACGAGCTCCCGTTTGCAAAGACTGAAGGCGCTGAGCTCGGTTCTGTCCCTCAGTGCTCCCTAAGAGATCCCACAATGCCTCGCAGAGGAGACCAGGATTTATGGAGCAAAGCCTAGCTCACAGCCGAAGGGACGCAGCAGTCTGAGTCACACACTGATGAGGCCCGGGCAAACAGGAGGTGCCAGCGAGGCAAACAGCAACGACCGCTTCTGAAGATGCTCCATTCCTACGGGGCGATTCACTCGCAGAATGGGCGACCGTGTTTTCATAGGAGTCCCTCTAACTGCCATTTTAACTGGCAGATGGGGCAGTAATTGACCCAGATATTTATTTTTAATGTAACTTAGAAGAAAAAAAAAAAAGAACGCTGCTCATTTGAAGGCTCTAAAAATCGTCAGTCATTATGAAGTAATTAAGACCCAGAGTATCACATAAAATTCCGAGACAAGCTCAACCCCCTATAAGGTTATTTTCTCATATTACATTATGCTTCCATTATATGTGATTTGAAACTATCAGTGTAGGCATAGTCATCAATTGCTTTTGCAATTATGTTTTAAGAACTGCTTGCTATAGCAAATTCCTCTTAATCTCCCTCCTAAATCTTTGAGAATATAATCCTGAAACAATGAAAGAAGAACCTATTCCTAGTGCTGGGTGAATATAAAGAATGCTTTTATTATTGTTCCTTTTCATTTAATTTATTTTCCATTTAAAGAGGTTATTAGTATTTTACCATCAGACATGTTGAAATACTGACACATTTAACTACTTAAAGTCTGTCGGTCTGTTGACCATTGACCACCACACCTGTTACCAGCAGTGATTTAAGCTGCTCAAGGGGAGAGATGGATTGAACAGCCAAATAAGCTAGAGAACATGAAAATACCAAGGTCACTCACTGAACATGCTCTAGTCGTCAGAGAATCCATAAACCATCAAAATTCAGTCACCGCCCCTTCCGTTAAACGACAAAGAGCAGGCACTGACGCGACTGGGGTCTTTGGCTGATAAACCCAACAGGAAGGAAAGGCACAAATGCTCCCTTTGCCACGAGAGGACAACGGGCTTGAATTGCCTCATCTGTTGGTTGGCCAGCTTGCAGTCCTGTGAAGCTATAGAAAATACTCATCCTCTGTGATGTCTAATGCTGGACTGAAATATTTTGGCAAACTCAAAATGTCTCCAGCAAACAGACATGTTTCTATTTCATTTCACATTGGGAACCTGGGACAACCCTTTAGCATGGCAATTCCACCACTATATGAGCATGAGAGACCGCGTAATTCTGTCTAGATGCTGCTTAAGGGCCCCCAGCATCGTTGCTCTAATGTTAGAAAACAGGGAAGAAGAAAATACACAATGACAAAGAGCTGCTCTGAGGTCAGTACCACTGGATGAATGCATATTTTATTTATCACAGCGTCAGCTCCACTACAGACTGAAAACTGGAAGTGGATGTGAGTAAGATGATTATTCAGATGTGAGGCCGAGCCGGTGGACAAATCAGTTTGCAGATTCTGTATCCTAACGCTGCAGGCCCTGAGGGTCCACAGCCCAGGCTGGAAACCAGATCTGCAGTAGCTCTGAAAGAGAGTGAGGCCACAACGCCCTCTTGTTTAATGATTTGCTTTCTCATTCCTAGGTTTAGGGGAAGCAAGGTGCCAAAACACTGGTTAACAAGAGAGATTCCTGAAGCCTCTATTGTCACACCCTCAGCCCTGCTCCTGCTGCAGCCGTCAGCACTCAGAGCATCTAGCAGATATGAAAATGGTCTATTAGAAAATCCCAGTCCTCAGTTTTTAGGGGAAAAAAAAAAATCCAGCCTAACTAAAAAATAGTCAGGATCTAGTGGACAAAAATATTGATGTATTGAAATCGCAACATTTCAAACTCAAAAGCTACCTCCACTCTGAATCCTTGATCCCCATCCTCACTTAAAAAAGCATAATGGATACAGATTTCAACTTCCGTTTAGGATTCCAGAAACACATTGATCTGGGAAGACAAAATTTTCAACCTTCTCAAGTCGATCTCCCAAATCACTTTTTCTCAGCCTCTGTTTCCTTCTCTGACAAAGAAAGTAGTCTCAGTGGTTTTCAAACATTTTCAAAAACTTTTTAAAATAATAAAGTATTAGTCAAGATTGAAACATATAGCTAAAAGGTGAAGGAGTTCTCTAGGCAGCTCAAATCTTTCTTATTTAGTTAGAACATTCTTCATGATTGGTGGAATCCCTGAAATGCCTTCCTGGAGCCCAAGTGTTCTATGGTCACCCACTTTGAAAGCCACTGGATCAGGAGATAACCCGTTAAGTCCCTTCCAAGTCTGAAATGCTATGACCACTTCCCCTCCCCCCAGGCCATGACCTATACCTCAGGATTCCTGATGGCAGCCCTTCAGAGAGGGGTAGCCCTCATCAGGAAGCCATGCTTGTCTTTTCTAGCCATCGACACTTAGAAAATAAACAAAAACAGTTGTTTTCCCATGACCTCTATTTTGTCCTTTCAGGCAATGGGTCCATTCACTGAACTAATCTGTCTTGAGCAGCTATGGGGATGGGTTGGATGGAGGAGCTGTATTTTGTCCCAGGGATTACTACTATGAGTCATAGGCCCACTGACCTTGGGGCTTGCTTTCTGTCGGGAGTTTGAGAGAGACAAGCATTTTCATCCTGCATGCTACAAGTTCAAGGTCAATTTTATGTCTAACATCTGAGGAACAAAAAGTGATCAAATTGCTTATAGCAAGAACTGAACACCGGAATTCTTGCCTTTTCAGGGATATGCCAATAACTTAGTAATTTACCTTGACTGACATTGAAATGAGTACAATAAGACTTACTACACACTAAAAAGAGATTTAATGTAGTCTGCAAGGAATTTAGAAAGAGTTTTACATTGCTTTGTAAAATCTGCTAATAACAGAACTCATCACTACTTCGAAGAAAAATGGGATCATTAATCTTATGCAAGATACATAGACACGTACATCCACCCAAACACTTCAGAAATTAAGTCAAACTAAAAAAGTATACTGAGCTGCTTTATATTAGTGGGGAAATGATTCAATGCTTTGAGAGAGCTCTTCAGCATCAAGGAAATAAGGATGTGCATTTGGGGAGGGGGTGGGTCTGAATGACTATGAACAAAGAAGAGGAACAGGAGAAAATGGCTTCCGCTTGCTGCGTCATGTGCACATTCTGTGGGCTGACCCCACGCCCCTGCCTAGCCATGCTTCACCACCCTTCGCTTTCATCTTTAACACTCCCAAGAGCTAGAGTGGTAGAAAGTGTATGTCCCTGATTTTCTACGACGCCTCCAATTTGACATACTTTTATTTTCAAGTAAGATGCCTCCAATTTGAAATACTTTTCTTTTCTTTTTTTTTTTTTAGAGGGAACACAAGCAGGGGGAGTGGGAGAGGAAGAAGCAGGCTCCCAGCGGAGGAGCCTGATGTGGGGCTCGATCCCAGAAGGCCGGGATCACGCCCTGAGCCGAAGGCACACGCTCAATGACTGCGCTACCCAGGCGCCCCTGAAATACTTTTATTTTCAAGTAAGAACCTCGCCACAACTCTACTGGCTTCATAAAATAGCACTGCCCCCATTTTACAAGAGAGGAGACTGAGTCCAGGAAGCAAAACGGCCTGAACATCAACACCGCTGGAAGGTGACGCGAGGACTCACATACGCCGTGCCTCCCAGACCAGGCTCCTGCTCAGAACGGCCGTTGGCCCGGTTGCCTGAAAATCCCTCAGAGTGTTCCAGTGAAAGAAAGTATCTGGGCCTCAGATTCTCTGTGGTGATGGTGTAAATCTCACTACTGCGGAAAAGTTATGCAGTCCCTTTCATGCTTCTGGTTTTGGTGCCACTTGGCTGTGCAGATTTCTAAAAGCTTTTGAATAGACTAATAAACACAGAATTGTTCTGAACATCTGTAAGCAAAATACGAAAAGATATTACCCAGTGAATGAACATCCTGGGTTTTCTCGCCAGAAATGGGGTTATTTGTGTATTAGGCTAATGCACTGAAATTAACCCAGAATGCTTACCCATTGCAGAATGTCTTTTCATATTTTCATCTGTGTAGTCGTTATTATAAAATGTAAGAATAATTCTCTATCAGGGTATTCAGGAATCTGAATAGCTCAATTACTTCTAAAATCAATGTAGTAAAGCAACAGCATGCCAGTTAATCAGTTGGTTTGCATAACAAATGTTTGGGGGAGTTGGTGTGTTTTGTGTGTGTGTGTGCACACATGCATGTGTGTGTAAAAAGAGAAATCCAGGGTCAGTGCAACACTTTAAAACAAATGTGAAAGATCAAGCTTCCATTTGATTACAGAGAAAGAATTCTGGAAGACAGGTACTATTCAATTCATTCAAGAAAGGCTACAGGAAATCTAGGCTCCCAGCGGTTACGCCATCCCGGGTTTCCATGGGACCTCTAGTGCGAGGCATACACTGAGCTTTTAAGGAACACCAAATGAAGGCATAAATCCTTGGAAGTCATTTTAGGATTAGAACGGTGGCCACTAAGACTTAGATTACTTCTCAGCACATTATTAGAGGCAGCTCTGAAACACGACAAGGAATAGTGGCCAAACAGCGGCCATGAGCCATGCCACCTCAGATCCAAGCTGTGACTGGGTTCCCACTGCAGGAGCTGGTGGTGGGCGGCTCACAGAGGGCTCCAAATTCAGGCCTGGAGCATCTAGGAGATGCAACTTGCTCAGCTTGTGGCTCTCATTTCAGTGCTAATTGATGAATCCAAGGAAGAGAAGTTTAAGTGCCTGCTACAGGAGAAAGGTCACTTTTAAAACAGGTTTAAAGGAAAAGACAGACACATGTGAGGGGTGGGAGTCACCAGGGAAAGGCAAGGAGGCAATCCCAGCCTTTGGCAAATCATTGTGGTCTGCCTTCTCTCAGCTTTGAATGCCAAAATTCCATTTTTATCATTTAATTTAACCCAAGGTTAATCTAATATGGACAGAATGACCTGTATAGACAAAACTCACAATAAACTGAGATATACATCTCAGAATGGCACTTAATTGAATTTGAAATGAGAATTAGAACTGTCTGGCTTGACCAACCTGGTCTTGTTGCATTTTCTTTCCATAAATAATCTCCCCAGGAGGACAAAAGATGAGAAGTTTCTCCAGAGTGTGGATTAGAGGAGTTACTGATAAAACTTAAAAGCAT
Source organism: Ursus americanus (assembly GCF_024610735.1). Lineage (NCBI taxonomy): Eukaryota > Metazoa > Chordata > Mammalia > Carnivora > Ursidae > Ursus > Ursus americanus. The sequence continues at coordinate 63,134,457 of NC_142139.1, forward strand.
CAGGGTGTCAGGCTCTGGGAGTCTGTCCAGAAGCCAAACCAAATAGAGGAACTCAGAGGGTGCCAGCAGGACTTCCCCTTTCCCAGGCTGGCCTACCTGACCAGCCTCCCTACTGAGGCCCTCTTTTTTTTTTCCTTCTTGCATATGGCAAGGCATTCCATCGGGTTACTCTGAGGTCCTACAGACCTGGAAGCCATGCTCTCTTCTAACCAACCACCTATCTCCACTCTGAGCATTTCAGGCTTGTTTTATACATCATTCCCAAAGGGCAACTTCATTGCCACCAGGAACTGTTGTCCCCCTGTATCTTCTCCGGATGTCAGGCTCAGGTATCATGCGGATCATCTGGCATGTAATCCATCTATTAGTGAGCTATTAATGCAGGTTCTACTTACATGTCAGACTCAACTCTGTCCATGTGGTCACCATCATGGGATCACCTCTTCTCCTGGCTCTTACTAGAAGCCATATGCTTTTCTGTGTGCCTAACTGCACCTCCAGCTCAGGTCTCAGAACCACAGGAGCATCAACAGCCACAAAGAAATACCATTCCAACATTAATATGCATCTTACCCGGATACACACCTGCTTTTACACTCACATACACACTCGCTCACTCGCTCATCCCCCAAGGTAGCACACACCCACTAGCACGCGGGCATGACAAACTGCGGCCAATGTTTCTGGTTCCATGGCTTCCATGGTGATCCATGTAATCACCACTCTGTGGGCCAAGACAATGCTGTGGCAGCTCTGACATTAGTCACCATGGGATAGGTTGGGGGTTGGGGGTTGGGGGTTGGGGGGGAGTGGTAGAACTACCCCTTTGGAATTTGAAAACTACCCCCCCTTCAAGTGCTATCCCTGGAATTCTGACACCTTCCCCAAGAAACCAAATGGTACCTTAGGCTCAAGCGTACTTGCCATATGAGAAGGAATTTGGCAGACAGTCCAGATCCTAGGCTTTGTTTCTTGAACGAACAAATGAATGAATGAATACCTTTACAAAAGACTCTGTTGTGACCAAAGTTTTACAGACTTAATTACAAACACAAGAGTAAGAATTTTTGAAATGAATCCAAATACTGGAGCACAGACTAGTATTTCTCTCCTGTGAAACCTCAGCGACTATTATGCATCTTAGTGGAGCTTTGGTTTTTCTTCCTTGCAAGTCAGACCCCTCCAGGGCTGACTTGTCCAATATGGCTTTGAGCACCCGAGGCTTCAGCAGGGAAGCCCTCCCAGTATAACCTGCTTTCTGTCTCCCCCATCCTCTCCTTGGTCAAAAATTCTTAATTAGCTGGTTACCCTAATTACTCTAGCTGGGGACCTTGTTTGTTCTCCTTCCCTGCTATTCCCAGGGATCTGAAGTCTCTACCACTTCTGTGCCAGAGGGTCCTTTCTATCACAGTTTCTCTCTGGCTTTTTGTGTTTTCCTTTCATGATCAGAACAAAAAAAAAGCCCGGGGAAAGAAATCATCTCTCCTTCTGTGTCTGGGTAAGACCCCATAACCATCATTTCCCAATCAGGAACAAGTTTCCATGACAACCACGCTTCCCAATGCCACCACTAACTTAGCAGGTAGTGTTCACATCAAATACAGAGTTCTTTACCAACCTCTGTGGCTTCTGTACAAGACTCAAAGATACCGGCTGTTTGCATGAACTGTATCTTAAAAGAATTTTGTCCTCTGCCCTTCGAAACATCAGAAAGACAAAAAAAAATTGCTTGGCATTTTCTTAACTTGTAATCATTACAAAGCACACCAATTTTTTAAAAGTATAATAGAGGGATGGACACGAAAGAGTGTGGGACGTGGTGGAAGGAAGTATGAATGGACGAACGGAGAACTACTGGGATGTGACAGTTGGGTGACAGACGCCAAGGTCAGTGGCATAAACTTGGAGCTGAGAGCTGATGAGGTTGGAATTCCTGCTATAGGTGACCTTGGGGAAGTTCCTTTTCCTCTCTAAGCCTCAACACTCCCTCTGTAAAAGACAGAAACTGGGACATTTCACGGAATCCTTTGGAAGAATAGATGGGAAAAAAGCAGAGGCACATAGTAGGAGTTCAACAAAGGGCAATTAGCATACTGTTCTTATTAACATAAAGAGTTGAATCAGAACAAGTCTGAGCAAACAAGAAACCAAGTATTCTAATTGATTATTAACATTTTGCTGGTGGAGAATAACAGTACAGGCAGTAGATATTTGGAGGTTTTCTTAGCAACCTTTTCTCTTGAGCTATTAAGTCATGTCTGCAATTATGGGAAGGAATCTATTCATTTCCATTCCTGAGACTTAAGAGGATACACCTGGGCAATCTCCAGGGTTCATCTGAATCTATTTATAGCTCTGCATAAGCATTTGTTTAATTTCGAAACAGATGCAAAGAAAAAACTTGGATTAACCATTAAAGTATGTGTTCGATATTCCACATTCTCAACACCAATGAGTATATTTCAGTTCTTCTGTAAAGGCAAGGAAAACAAGAATATGTATGTTTTTATGATATTTTCAATATTGCACAGCTCAAATTTCATTTCAAAATCATAATTCTTATTGTAGCAAACAAACCAACATGCTCATTATTGAACAAACTCCCATACTCCAACACCCCCTCCCAGCTGCATTCACGGTGCCCTCAGAGAGCTGAGAGGCCCTTCCACAAGTAACACCAATTCAACCCTTTATTTTTAAAAGATAAAACTACTTATGTACTTTTAAAATCCTAGTTTTGTCACTATGGTGGACTACATATCTAGATAATAAACCCTCCCTATTAAGAACTCTTAAGAGAGGTGCCTAGGTGGCTCAGTCAGTTAAACATCCAACTCTCATTTTGGCTCAGGTCATGATCTTGGAGTCGTGAGACTGAGCTCTGCCTTGTACTCCATGCTCAGCAGGGAGTCTGTTTGAGATTCTCTCCTTCGGCCCCTCCCCCTACCCATGATCACTCGCTCCCTCTCCAAAATAAATAAATAAATCTAAAAAAAAAGAACTCAAGATACTGAATAAAGTATTTTTTGTAAATGTGTTTTACAGTATGGATGTTCCTCAAAACATTACAAATAAGACTATCCTATGATCCAGCAATCTCTCTTTGGGGTATATATCCTAATGAAATGAAATCAGTAACTCAAAGAGAAAGCTACGCCCCCATGTTCACCTCAGCACCACCCACAATAGCGACAGTTTGGAAACAACCAAAGTGTCCGTCAGCAGAAGAATGGATAAAGATATCGTGATATACAGATATATAGATATATATATCTCAAACACAGTATTATTCAGCCTTACACATGAAGGAAATTCTGCCACTTGCAACAATATGGATGAAGCTGGAAGAAATTATGCTAAGTGAAATTAAACCAGACACAGAAAAAAATGTATACCGCATGTTCCCATTTGTATGTGGAATCTAAAAAAAATCACGTTCATAGAAGCAGAGAGAAGAATGGTGGTTACCAGGGGTAGGAGTAGAAGTAAGCAGGGAAATGTTCGTCAAAGGGTACAAACTTCCTGTTATGGAGGATGAATTAGTTCTAGAGAGCTAATGTACAGCACGGTGGTGGTAGTTAATAATACTGTATTGTTCACTTGAAATCTGCTAAGAGAGTAGATCAGAGGCGCTCTTGACACAAAATATAAGTATGTGAGGAGATGGGTATGTTATTAGCTTGACTATTAGTAATCATATTACTCTGTATATCAAAACATCATGTCATACACTTTCAATATGCACCATTCTTATTTGAAAAATGAAAAAAGTGTTTAAAAGAGAAAAAAAACTGTTTTAAGTGCTATGTGAGCTGGCAGAGAAGTAAAGGAAATCCTTGAAGGTCAGAATAAAAAACAGATCTAGAATGGTTGTCTGGTATCTGAGCTAGAATTTGCCATGGGGGCATCTGCCTATCCTGGTAGCCAAATATTTTTCTGTAAAGGGCTAACTCATAAATGTTTTAGGTTTTGCAGCCCATACAATCTCTGTCATATCCACTCAACTGTGCCATTGTGCCATGAAAGCATTCACAGATATTACATAAATAAAGGGGTATGGCTGGGTTTCTATAAGACTTTATTTACATAACCTGGCAGTGGGCAGGATTTAGCCTGTAAGCCACAGTTTGCCAATCCCTTCATTGTAGACTAGATTTGAATGTCTTACCCATGGAGAAACAATTACAGTGTGTGATGTTTTTCCTATATAGTAGACTACTGCGCTCTTCATACCCCTCTGTATACCTGCCTTTGGGGGATCCCTCCCACATTGACTCTGGGCTAGACCATGTGACTTGCTTTGGTCAGTGGGACACTAGTAAATATGATACAAACAGAAACTTGAAAAGTGTTAGCAGAATGGGGCTTATCCTCTCTTGCTGCTCCTGGGATCTCTGCACCCACCAGGTGCAGAGAATTTGCCCAGGCCAGTGTATTGAAGACATGGTCCATCATTCCCCCTACCCCAGCCAACAAAAAAGGATAGCCAGCACCAAATGCAGACCTATGAGTGAAGCCATCCTAGACCAACTAGTCCCCAGGCAGCCTACCAGTTGACTGGAGTCACATGAGGGAGCCCAGACGAGCCAGCAGAAGAACCACCAAGATGAGAGCAATCAAAATTGCTGACCCACATAATCATAAGCTAGTAAGTGATTGCTTTAGAATTAAGTTTTGCAGTGATTATTCTGCAACAAAAGCTAAATGAAACATTCCATAGGAAATCTATTATCTTCTAAAAATATAAAGTGAGAGGGGTGCCTGGGTGGCTTAGTGGGTTGAGTGTCTGACTCTTGATTTTGGCTCAGGCCATGATCTCAGGATCCTGAGATCAAGCCCCACATCAGGGTCTGCATCTCAGCAGGGAGTCCGCTTGAGATGCTCTCCCTCTTCCTCTTCCTCTGCCCATCCCCCTGCTTGCACGTGCACACTGTCTAAAATAAATAAATAAATCTTTAAAAAATAAAATAAAAACATAAAGTGAGAGATCAACAAGTATATTTATAGAAATGGGAAAGAAAAGACTGAGGCAACACAAAACATTATATTTGCATTTTAAAGATCCTGTCACCTGCCAGCAGAGACAAGCCCTTTGTTGCTCCTTATAATAGAAGTTGGAGGAAATTCTTCCTACCTGAACAGACTTCTTTATAAGTAGGATTGGAAGTGTAGCCTCCTGCATAACCAACTTGAGTTGAATATACTCCTTTCATGGTCCAGAATTTCCTTTCAGCTCCCCAGAAACAGCCCATTCCTAAGAAAAACATAAGACACTGATTAGTCCTTTGTCAAAAACAGTCCTTGCATATTAGAAGCCCTGTTATACTAGAAAAGATAAGTCATTCATGTCATTTGGTAATCAAAAATAAGATTATCCTTTAAAGAAGGACAGTTCAATGGAGGCAACCTAAGTGTCCATCAATAGATGATGGGTAAGGAAGATGTGGTACACACACACAAACACACATACGCACATGCACACACACACACACACTGGAATATCATGCAACCACAAAAAAAGGGATGAGATCATGCCATTTGAGACAAAATGAATGTACCTAGAAGGTATTATGTTAAGTGAAATAAGTCAGACTCAGAGAGACTAACACTATATGATTTCACTCATAAGTGGAATCAAAAAACTAATAACAACAACAAGAAATGAACACACAACAAAAAGCAGAATCAAACCTATAAATACAGAGAACTGATGGTTGCGGTGGCGGGGGGAGGTTGGGAGATGGGCAAAATAGGTGAAAGACAGTACGAGATACAGGCTTCCAGTTATGGAATGAATAAGTCACAGGAATAAAAGGCACAGCATAAGGAATATAGTCAATGATATTGTAATAGCATTGTATCAGAACAGATGGTAGCTACACTTACGGTGAATATAGCATAATGCGTAAACTTGTTGAACCACTATGTTGTACACCTAACACTAATGTAACATTGTGTGTCAACTACACTCAAATAAAAAAGAAACATGTTAGAAATCAAGAAGAAAAAAATCAATTAATTAAGAAGAATTTTTAACATCTAAAAATAATTTTATTTAAGGCTATTTGCATAGAATGTCTCTTTGCTTAATTGTGCAAAAACTTAGCCTCAAATTTTCATGAAGTTGGTAAAGTATACCTTTCCAAATAACATAGTAAAAAGATAACTGCATTTGATGAATGATTTCAATACTCAATTCATTATGGACTTGTTAAAACATAACTTGTATTAATAGCATAAATTTATTTAATGATCAGCATCCTGTTCACGCTTTTGAAAAAAAAAATTCCAACAAAGAAAAGTAACACTAACTTACTGACTTAAATGGGAAAACTTCCCAAAATCAACACAGATTGATGTAGTTTTCAATTAACAATTTTACATAATGTGTTGAGTTTCTTCAAAAATGTTTAAGTCAATATAAACTTTCATGTGATAAATTACTGCTCACCAAAGGGTGAGTTCTGTTACTACATATAATGACTGAGGAAACAGAGAAGGGGGAAGACAGAGAAAGAGACAACAACAACAAATACACAAAGGAACTCAGAAAAAATAGCATTCCATTCAACTAGCAAACATTGTGCTCCTATCAGTAGTTACTGGAGTCTTCCGAACATATGGTGAAAACCAAGACTTAGCTCCCAAGAATGCACATACTTACTTCAAAAATGTAGCATTACATCTCCCTGGGCTCCAAATAAGGAGCCCTCACTTTCTACCCTGAGTTTCTAAACTGTCCACAACTGCTATTCTGTGACCAACTTCTAGATGTAAGCAAGATTACTGCCTTGCTCAAATTTTATACAGCTTTATTAAGTCATATATAATTAAGACCTTGGGAAGAACAACAGTTGGCAAATTAATATATGCCTCCTACTTCTACAATCACTGGATTTGTTAGACTCGATGACAGAACTGAAAGAAAAATTAGATGGAAGTTTACTGAAATTCTTGACACTTGTTAATATTCTAAAATTCAGAACAGTAATCACCAAAAGGCAATGTGCGTAATGCTATACATTATACAAAAATATATTTGCTCAAATGTGAGGGGAAATATATTGACCAAAAATAGATGAACAGTTAAAAAATAGGATAGAGCCATATGACAAAATTCATGTAGTAAAAAAATTACTGTGGTGATAACAATGCAACATGGAAATATGTATATGATTATATCATAATTAACTAAGGCTAAATTTAAAAGGAAAAAACACAAGTATATGCATGTTCTTATAGAAAACTATGAAAAAAATAATCCATACCGAAATAGACGAGAAGGAAATATACAAAGTTATAACCACGATTGTTGTATAGTGGTGAAAATACAGGAATTTTTTTCATTCTTTCATTTCATTTTCATTTTTCATTTTCAAGTGTTTCTATAATAGTCATATTCCTTTTAAAATGAAAAATTAAAAAAGAAAAAATTCAAAGAAAAATATAACCATATGCACTGTTTGAGTTACAACTGCAAGACATCATTCTTCCCATTTACAAGGGAGCTGTTTGCTGCTAGTGAATATAGCTAAATATTTACTGAGTATTTATAAAAATGGACTATCTTCAAATCTCTGGAACAAGAATGTGCTATTAATTTTACTTTATTGCATTTCTGGGATCAGGGAATTATATTAGTCAAGGTTTTCCAAAGAAACAGACCAATAGGGTATATACAGAGACAGATTTATTATGAAGATTATCTCCAGCAGCTGTAGAGGCTGAGAAGTCCATGATGTACGTTGTCAAGCCAGAGACCCAGGAAAGCTGGGACTATAATCCCAGCCCAAACTCAAAGGCCTGAGAACGGGGGAGCCAGTGATGTAAGTCCCCATCAGAGCATGAAGGCTGGATAACCAGCAGCACTGATGTACAAGGGCGGGAGAAGATGGATGTCCCAGGTCAAACGAAGAGTAAATTCACCCTTCTTCTGGCATTTTATTCTATCCAGGCCCTTGACAGATTGGAGGATGCCCCCCCACATTGGTGAGGGTGATCTTCTTTCCTCAGTCTACCAATTCAAATCTCTTCCCAAAACATCCTCACAGACACATCCGGAAATGGCTATCTGGGCATCCCTCAGCCATGTCAAGTTGACATACAAAATGAACCACCACTGAAATGATGACAGCGAATCTCTGGAGAAGGATAAGTAAAAAGTGAGGTGGGCAGCATTACTGAGCATAAAAGGCCAAGACACACCCAGGAGCTGTGCAGTGTGATAAGCTGAAGGCATTCTAGCCCCTGAAGTTCAGAAGTCTGTGAGGTTCACTGAATAACATACTTCTTTCTCGCACAACGACTAACACTGACGGTACCAAAGGTTACTTCAAGCTTTCAGCATTCTATGCACAAGGTACATAATGGGCCATTTTAGTAGCCAGCCTAACCTGACCATTGTCTACAGTCTCACGTCGATGGCCCCAGATTTTGTATCTTCACTATATCCTCATGCTATATAGAGTTATAACACTTAAAATGGATCTTGGCCAAACCAAACAAAGTATTTGCTGCAGTTTATTTAATCCCCTTTTGATGTTTAACAGGGATCAAGAAAAGACCCCTGCTAGAGGTTGGATGACCCCACTCCAGCTGGGCACAGGCCTCCGGGGGGGGCCATGTGTGGCTGAAATAATGCCTCGGGGACCTGGTGTGTAATCAATGTCAAAATTTCTGGAGAGGTACTTAACTTAGAATAAGGGTTGTTGTAGGAATAAAACTCCTCCTTGAAGCAATCAGATGTTTCATCTAGTGGCTTCCAGTATAAACTAAGCATTCTGTTATTTGATTTTGAGTGTGTGTGTGTGTGTGTGTGTGTGTGTGTGTGTGTGTTTAAACAAAGGAAACAAGTTTATGACAAAATTTCTCAGAACTTACAATAATCTAGTAAAAAACATAAATATCATATATATGTGCATGCTATATATTATATATATTATATATAATATATATATATAAAAGGTAAGCATGCATTATTATCTTTAAAATATTTTATATTTTGGGGGGCGCCTGGGTGGCTGAGTTGGTTGAGCAACGGACTCTTGATTTCGGCTCAGGTCATGATCTCAGGATTGTGAGATTGAGCCCCACATCGGGCTCTGCACTGGGTGTGGAGTCGGCTTGGGATTCTCTCTCTCCCTTTCTGCCTGCCCCCCTTGCCAGCTTACACACTCTCTCTAAAAAAATTAAGTAAATAAATATTTTATATTTTTAACTATTTATTGTAAAGTAAAACACAGGTACAGAAAAGCCATGCAGAACAGATGCATACCTCAATGTATTATTATTAGGGAAACATTCTTATAACTACTAGCCAGGTCAAGAAATGGAAGTTTTCCATTCCTCTCAGAACTCTGTCCTTGTATCACACCCCAATCACAATTCCCTTCCTCCCCTAAAAGTAATCACACTCTGATCTTTACAGTAATCACTTCCTTATGTTTCTTTATATGTTTATTCCTCAAGGTGTCCATCCTGATACTATTGTTAGGTTGTGCCCTTTTTTTCTTAAATTTGATATAGCCTTAAGTTCTTTTAATCATAGGTTCCCTCTCCATTCTTTTCCTTCTGATTTATCCACTGAAGAAAACAAGACCCACTGACCTGTAGAGCTTCCCACAATGTAGATTTTGCCAATTGCACTCTCATGGCACAATTTGACTTGTTCCTTTATTCTTGCTATTTCCTGCAAATTTGCTGGATCCAGAACCTTGAACAGACTCAGATTTCATCCTTTGGCAAAAGTATAGGTGATACTATGATCTTTTTTATGTAACACTTCAAATTTTTTTCCAGCTTTATTGTGATATAATTGACTTATGACACTGTGTAAGTTTAAGGTACACAATATGATTTGGCATATATATATATTAATGTATATATATACATTCATATATAATAATAATAATTACAATTAAATATTCAATATATATTCAGTAATTTATATATTCATTATATATATAATGAATTAGAAAAATAAGTTTAGTTAACACATTCACCACCTCACATAATCACAATTTATTTTCAGTAGTAAGAACATTTAATATTAGCAACTTCCAAGTATACAATATTATTAACTATAGTAATCATAATGTATATTAGATCCCCAGAACTTATTCATCTTATAACCAGAAGTTTGTACCCTTTGACCAACATCAACCCTTTACTCCCACCTCCCCAACCCCCAGAAACCACCATTCTACTCTCCTTTCTATGAATTTGGCTTTTTTGTTTTTAAGATCCAATATAAGTGAGAGCAGATGGCATTTCTCTTTCTCGGTCTGACCGATTTCATTTAGCATAATGCCCTCAAGGTCTATTCACGTTGTTACAAACGGCAGGATTTCCCTATTTTTTACAGCCAAATAGTATTTCACTGTATATAGAACATATCTTCTTTATCTAATCTGTCGAAGAACACTTAGGTTATTTCCCATGTCTTGGTTACTATGAATAATGTTGGAATGAACATGGGGGTGTACATATCTCTCCATGATAGTGATTTCATTTCCTTTAGATACATACCCAGAAGTAGGATGCTGGATCATACGGTTGTTCTATTTTTAATTTTTGAAAAACCTCCATGCTATTTCCATAACGGCTGGCCACTTCACATTCCTATCAATAGCACAAGATCTTTTGTCTTTTTAGTAACAGCCATTCCAACAGGTGTGAGGTGATACCTAATCGTGGTTTTGATTTGCATTTCCCCGGTCATTAATGATGTTGAGTGTCTTTTCATGGCCATCTGTATGTCTTTTTTGGAAAAATGTCTTCATTTTCAATCAAATCATTTGTGTTTTTTGGTATTGAGTTGTAGGGGCTCCTTGTATATTTTGGATATGAATATTGAATCTGATATATGGTTTGCAATTATTTCCTCCATTCCATTATCTCTTCATTCTGCTGATTGTTACCGTTGCTGTGTAGAAGTTTCTTATTTTGATGTAATCCCACTTATTTGATTTTGTTTTTGTTGCTTGTGTTTTTGATGTCATATCCAAAATATCATTGTCAAGACCAATGTCAAGGAGCTTCTTCTCTAAGTTTTCTTCTGAAAGTTTTGTGATTTCAGGTCTCCACATTCAAATCTTCAATCCATTGCGAGTTATTTTTTTGTGAGTGGTGTAAGATACGGGTCCAGTTTCACTTCTGCATGCAAAAAATCCAAATTTCTCAACATCATTTATGTAAAAGACTATCTATTCCCCATTGAGTATTCTTGGCTCGATTATCAATTATTAGTTAACCCTATATGTGTGAGTTTATTTCTGGGCTCTCTATTCTATTACATTGGTCTATGTGTCTGTTTTTATGGCAGTACCCTACTGTTTTGATTACCATAGCTTTGTAGTATAATCTGAAATCTTTTAAGTGTGATGCTTAGAGTTTTGTTCTTTCTCAGAATTGCTTTGGCTACTTGAGGTCTTTTGTTGTTCCATACAAATTTTGGAATTGTTTTTCTATTTCTGTGAAAAACACCACTAGAATTTTGATATTAGGTTTGAGACAGGATTGCATTAATTCTATAGATGGCTTTAGGGAGTATGGACATCTTAACAATATTAATTCTTCCAATTCATGAACATGGAGTATCTTTCCATTTCTTTGTGTCTTCTTCAATTTCCTTCATTAATATCATAGTTTTTGGTGCTCAGATTACTCCACTACCTCAGGTTAATTTATTCCAAAGTATTTTATTGGTTTTGATGTCATTATGAATGGGATTACTTTCTTTATTTCTCTTTCAGATATTTCAGTGTTAGTGTATAGAAATGCAACTGATTTTCAGATGTTCATTTTGTATCCTGAAATTTTACTGAATTCATTGATTAGTTCTAACAGTTGTTTTTGTTTTTGGGGGGGGGGTTTGGTGAAGTTTTTAGGGTTTTTTCCATATAAGATAATGCCATCTTCAGACAGAGAAAATTTTACTTCTTCCTTTCTGATAGGATGTCTTCTATTTCTTTTTCTTGCCTAATTATTCTGGCACTATGTTAAATAGGACTTTTGAGAGCGAGCACCCTTGCCTTGTTTCTGATCTGAGCAGAAAAGCTTTCAGCTTTTTCACTACTGAGTATGACATTAGCTGTGGGTCTGTCGTATATGGCCTTTATTATGTTGAGGTATGTCCTTCTATATCTTCTTAAATTTGTTGAGAGCGTTTGTTATGAAAGGGTGTTGAATTTTGGTGAACAGTTTTTCTGCATCTTTGAGTGATACAATTTGTATCCTTCGTTCCACTTTTTTTTTTCTTTCAGCACTTTGAATATATCATCCCACTGTCTATTGGTCTGCAAGGTTTCTGCAGAAAAATCCACTGACAGCCTAATGGGGCTTCCCTTGTATGTAATGAGTCATTTTTCTCTTGCTGCTTTCAAAATTCTCTCCTTGTCTTTGAATTTTAACATGATGATGAACTTGCCCACTCCAAGGCTGACCAATTTGTTTTAAAAATACCATTATAAACCCATTTATTTAAATATATCTGATATATTTCACCATTTCAATCACTCCTCTCATGTAGGCTCCACTTGACATATCTTTGGCCAGAAAGAGCCTCTTCAAATTGCTTCCTGAGTTCCTTTGAAACATCCTCCATAGTTTCCTAGTACTTCCTTGCTACCTGGTATGACAGGATATTTCAGGCTCATCTTGTATATTTCCTACCTCATACCTGCAATCAGCCATTTCTCTAAGAAACCTGATTTCTTTAAATGAGGAAAGGGATTTCAACACCATGACCTGGGTACTAGTGATGCTTGCTGAGAGAGTCCAGCCATGGGACACCAAGAAACCATGTGGCTGAAATTGCCCATCTAAGTACTGTCAAACCTACCATAAGATCAATAAAGTGCAGCAATAATCCACCATAAGATAGGAGTTATACATCTGGAATTATACACTAGCAGGACCACAGGGCATAAGCTGCACGAATAGGTAGCCAGACCTTTACAGCATGCACCAGGATGACACCAACACCACTCCCTCAGTTTACAACTATGGCTGAATGGGGATTCTCTACAAGCAGCTGAAGAACAAGAAAAAGGCTGGATTTTTGGTTATCGATGGTTGGCTTACTGTGTACTGATGCAAATCAACGATGCATAGTAGTTATACTGTGGTCTCACTGGGGAGGGGCCATAAAACATAATGGTGAAGGAAAATCCTCCCAACCAGTAAGTAACCTTCAAGAAGTGCACCAGTTATCCATTCCATGTGTAAGGAAACGTAGCCCAAGTTTAGAACATATGTAAATTCATAGGCAGGAGCAAATGACTCAGCTGGCTAGTGAGAATCCAGAAACAAACAAACAAAAACAAAAACAAAACAAAACCCCTTGAAAGACAGCAAATAAGGAAATCTAAAGTTAAAGTATGTAGATGCACATATAGGAGTGATTATGCAGTATGAAGGTATTTGCATCCCACGTTAATGTTAACGTCAGGCAGAGAGCATCCAACAAGAAACAGGCACTAAATACAAAGCTGACAAAATGACCTGACTGGTGGAGATCAGTCAGCCTGTTTCACTGGCCACCCAGTCCTGGCATGATGGGTACAGGAACAAAGTGGCCATAGTGACAAAGATGGAGGGCACACACGGGTACAACAGTGGACTCCCACTTAACCAAATTTTACCCACGATTGCCACCACCAACGTCCAACCTGCCAGCAACAGAGATAGTCTCCAGCGTGTTATATAGTACCATTTCTCAAGGGGACCAACCAAACACTAGGTGGCAAGGGAGGAAACACTGGGCTCTTTCCAATGCTGAAAGAGCTAATGGTTTGTTCTCACAGTAACAGATACATACTCCAAGTATGGGTTTCACTTTCTCTGCCTTCAGAATCTCAGCCAGCTACTGCCCCATTTAACATTGCATCAGACCAAAGAACCAGGTTTACAGTATAGAAGATGCAGCAACAAACCCATGACTACAGAGTCCGTCTACCTTATGATATACCACACCATCCAGAAGCTGCTATCCTGATAGAGCACTAGAACAGCCCAGAGACACAGCTGCAGCACCAGTTTCGAGACATACTTTATGAGGGCAGGGTACTATTTTTCAGAAATCTGAATATGCACTGAATAAAAGACCCCAAAGATATTGGGGCACCATGTCCCCCAAAAGATGAACACATGCACTAGAAAAACAAGGTGTGAAAACAGAATTGGCTCTACTTACTATCATTCCCAATGACTGCTGGGGGACTTTGTACTTCTGTCCCCATTAACTCTGGGCTCTGCAGTTAGATGTCCTGGTCCCCAAAACTGTAAACTTTCATCAGGAGTCATAGCAAGAATCCACTGAATTATAGGCGGTAGCTGTTTTCTAGTTACTTTGGGCTCCTTGTGCAGGGATAAACAGGCAAAAAGCTTGCCAGGCAGAAACAACCCAGAAACAATAAAGGAGATCTCTGTTGGGCCACAGCCTTGCAAACATTTGGTGTTAGAAATGATACAAATATTTGCCAACCAAATGGGTTTAAAAATCAGATTTCATTGTGGTTTTAACATATACTTGGGCAATTATCAATAAAGGTGACATCTTTTCATATTGGACATTCATGTTTGCTCTTTTATACATTGCTTTTGTCCATTTTTCTCAGGCTGTTATATTTTTTCCCCTATTGATTTGATGGAGTTTTTATATATTCTGAATACTAATTTTTTTGTCAATTTTATGTTTACAGATACTATCCTGTGTCAGATTTGCTCTTTATCTTCATTTATAATGCCTGTTTTCATGCAGATGTTTTAAAATTGCGGCTAAATTTCTCTATCTTTTCCTTTATAATTTGTTTTTATTTGTGCATCAATTTTAAAGTTCTGTTAATTTTATGTTGCTAATCCATCTTGAAATAATTTTCTATGTAGGATTTAAGTAGGGATTCAATTTAATTTTTTCTATAGAGATAATCAAGTGCCAAAAATAAATTATTATTTATTAAACTATCCATTTTTCCCCACTTATCTCTAATGTCATCTCAAGCATTCCCATTTCTGCCTAGCATCTTCCATTCATTTGCTTGCTCCTACACCAATAACCTACTGTGCTTCATTAATTCATTCAACAAATATATATATCTATTGCCTACTATGTGCCACGAAGTGCTCTAGGCACTTAGGATACATGAGTGAACAAAACAAAGAGCCTACCTACCCTCTTACAGTGCTTACACTTTAGTGGCAAAAGATTGATAATAAACAACAAAAATAATAAATAAGTAGATGGCAGAGCAAGTTAGAAGATGTAAGGAGCTATTTAAAAAAAAAAAGAAAAATAGAGCAGGATCAGAGGAATCAGGAGTGCTGGGGAGAATGCAATATGAAGTAAGGTGTTCAGGGTGGGCCTCAAAGAGATGGCAACTTCAAACAAAGGCTTGAGGGCAGCCACCCATTCAGATATCCAGGGTATGGGGTGTTTCAGGCAGAGGAAACAGTCACTACAAAAGCACCAAGAACATGTCTGCTATGTTTAAGGGGCAGGAAAGAAGTCATGTGGCTTGAGTGAGGTAAGCACAGGAAGTAGTGGAACAAATCAGATAATCCAGATTGTGTGGGGCCTTGTAAGCAACTGAAAGGACTATGGATTTTACACTGAGTGACATGGATGGCCACTGTTGAGTTCTGAGCAGAAGAGAAAATGCCATGTTATAGCAGGACCTTATTAAAACATAAGGATCACTCTGGCAGTTCCCTGCTGAGAAGTGACTGGAGTGGATCAAGCACAGAAGCAGGCAACGGTTGGGAAACTACCCTTGTAATCCAGTGCAGGAGATGGTAGTTTAGCCCGGGTGGTAGCAGAGGAAGTCATGATCAGATTTGGGATCTATTTTGAAGATAGAGCCAAAGGATTTCCTTTCCTGACTGACTGCAAGCAGGGTTTGAAAGAGAGAGTCAAGGTTGACTCTAAGATGATTGGCTTGAGTGAAGAACTGTGGGTGAAGCAAGTTTGTAGGGAAAAACCAAGGGTTGTGATTACTAGTTTTAATGGGTCATGATATCTAGTGCAGCAAGTCTTCTTTTCTTACAGTTTTTCAAAAATTGTCTTTGCTATTCTTGGTCCATTACTATTCTAAACTTAGTTTAGTATTAGCTTGTCAAGTTCCATAACATACCCTGCTAAGATCTTGATTTGAATTATGTCGAACTCACAGATTAATTTGAAAAATATGTTGTCCTATTAAAAATATTGATCCTTTCTGTCAGTGAACACAATATAGCTGTCCATTTATTCAGGCCCTCTTGCACATCCTTCAATGCCATGTTATCATTCTTTCATAAAGGTCCTATACATTTTGATTACATATAATTTTATATATCCTATGATTTGTGTTGCTGCTCTAAACTCTGCTTTTTCTATTACACTTGTTTATTGCTTCTGGTTGGGATATTAAAACACCATTGATTTTAGTATGCTTTCCATACTGTCAAAAAACTTAAGAGAATCCTCTTATTAGTTTTAATGGCTTTTCTCCAGGTTCTCTTTGACTTCCTCTTTATAAAGAATCGTATTTTGTACAAATGACAGTTTCATATTTCCTTGTCCAATTATTATTCTCTTTCCCTTATTTTACTTCCTTCCATCAGCTAGGACCTCCCCCTTAATGCTAAATAATAAGGGTGATAGTGGGAATCTTTGTCTCATCCTAATTTTGGTGAGAATGCTCCAGTAAGATTGAGTTTTGCTGTAGGCTCTTGGTTACACACCCTTTATCCTGTTAGAAATGCTTCCTTCCATTCCTAGTTTGTAAATAGCTTTTTATCAGGCATGAGTTTTGAGTTTTAACAATGTTTCATTCTTTAGAGATGATCAGAAAGGTTTCCCTCCCTTCGTCTCCTAAAGTTGTATACTACATTTGAAGATTTTTCTGAGCCATCCTTCAATAAACTTCACCTACTTACAATGTATTTTACACTGAGGAATTAATTTTGCTAATATTTTATTTCAAATTTTTTCATTTATGTTCATAAGGAAGATTTGTCATAATTTTATTTTCTTGTACTGTCTTGTCCAGAATTAGTACAAAGTTATATTGTCCTCATAAAATGGGTTGGTTAACTTTCTCCCCCTCTTATATAACATTGCATTAGAAAAGGATTATTTGTTCCTTGAAGTTACAATAAAACTTTCTGAGCCACCTGGACCTTGTGTCTTTGGAGAGGAGAAGGGATGAAATGGGGGAGACTTTGCTTTGCTGTTATTCATTTATTCAGGTTTTCTTACTTATATTTCTGTTTTTAGAAGTTTTCATCACAGAACAAACCTTGGCTTTTATGGATCCTCTTTTTTTTTTGTGGTTGTTTTCTATTTCTGTTCTTCACTATTATTATCTTATTGTGCGGTTTACTCTGAACCTGTTCCTTTCTGTCTTCTGGATATACACAGTTATTTATTTTCAAGTATTCTTTTTTTCTGATAAATGTATTCAAGGCTACACATTTACCTCTAAGTTTTGCTTTAGATACATCCCAAATATTTAAATATGTTTAGATATGTAGTATTGTCCTTGTCATTCATTTCTAAATATTTTATAATTTCCATTTTTCTTTTTAATCCATAAGTTATTTAAGGGTGTACATTTTAGTTTTCAAGCATATGGCATGTTTTTCATACTGTCTTTTCATTTTGATGCAATTTTGTTGCATTGCGCTTTGAGAATGTGATCTTTACTATATTCTTTTGAAACTTGTTGAGACTTATTTAGTGACCTGCTACAAGAGACAGGTGAACCCTAGATTCCTGGAAGACAACAGCTGTCTTTTACAGGATATAACTAAATGGCTCTTTAAAGAATATTTTATCCAAAAGTGGTACTGATCCCAATGGTCTGCAGACTTATCTCTGGAAGTTGTGGATTCAATGAATTTATTTGTCACCACCACCACCACCACTCCAGAACTTCTGAAAGACACTTGTAGAAATAAAGTTTTGAACAGATGGGGGTAAAGATTCTAATTTATATCAAAATTTAAGCATCTAAGAGATTTAAAGATCATATCAAAATTACAACTACATCATTGTCTCAGACTTATATTTTTTGCACTATCATTCAAAATTGTTAGTTGGTAAAAATTTTTTCAAAGGTCCTGTTGGATTTTTTTTTTTTTTATTTAGAATTACTTTTAGACTCCTGCATTTCTAGTCAAACTTATCTGTCATTTCTGAGAATATTATCTGTGGCTAGGGGATTTTTTTTATATTTGTGGGAATTACTTTATATTCCTTTAAGATTTATGATACTCAGCTGAAATCTTCAGAAGGAACTTTAAAGAAACTTCAAAATTTCATTAAGCCCTTTGCATTCACGCTGTGATTTTTTACCTGATTAGTAAAGATCTGTGATTGTTTAAACGCTATTTTTCTAAAAGTAAGTGAGAGGCTGACCACTACAACTTTGGCACCCCTGAAAGGAGGTCTTAATTTGTCTGCCTCGGTACCCTATCCAACGTGGCTCAGGCAAGTTCTGCTCACTGGTACATTCCATGCTCTGTTCACCAGCACATCCCATTCCCTGTCAACTAGCATACCCCATTCTCCTAATTCTGCCTGCTAGGGGTGTCACTGAATAACAAACCCTCAGACAGCAGATGGGATAGGAAGAGCGGTCTGTACTGTCAGAGTGGAAACCAACAGGGAGGCCAGGCTTTCAATGGAACATGTGCGGTCACCACATGTTCCCTTAACATTTTATCCAAACGTTCCCTCTCTTCCAGCTCTTTTCCCCACTTTTAGACTTCACACAGAATACAGCCAGGCTCATAATCACTTCCAGGGCTACCTCCACTATTAGGACCCCAGAAAGTTATACAGAATAGGAAGAGTGACACAGCCACTCCACTTCTGAGACTGCATCCTTCTCCCTCAACTCCTTGTAGTTTCTGACAGTTCAAGGTCCCAAAATCACTGCCTGTTTTAGCTTACTGTGAGGTACACGTTTATACTTTCCTTTTTATACTTTTTTAAAGCAGCCCTTTTCTACAGTTCAAACCACTTATCACCTATTTAAAAATGGCTCTTAAGCCACAGGTCTAACCCCTGACTATCCACCTAAGAAAGCTTTAGAAAGACATGCATTTCCAACTCCCCGCCGGGTATGTCTACCTCTAGGTTCCTTGACACCTTGAATTCAATATTCTAATACCTAATAGACCAACCAAGCCAGATTTGTTTCAGTTGAATCAGCCTTTTCCTAAAACCATACTAGGAAAGCTGAGAGTCTCCATTGTTTCTTCCCTTTTACTTTTCTCAGCCTACCCAGTTTCCTGGTAGTCAGTCCTTCAGTTTCATTCCTTTCCCATCACCACCACCCTGGTCCAGTAATTCACCAGTTAGATGATGGCAACAGCTCCCCCCCACTGTCTACCTACCTCAGCCTGCTCTCTCACTGACACATATATTTCATGTTGCTTTCAGGTTGATCTTCATCACATATACTTTCAAACATGTCATTTGTCTTCTTTAAAACCATGAACAGGTAATATGCATGAATCTTAAAAGTATTAACACCCTTTTATCCTGTGATTCCACTGAGCAGCAGTCTGAAGGAAGTATTTTTCAATTAACAAATACTAATTTTTCAGAAATGTTTTAAGAGCATTATTTATAATCATTAAAAATTTGAAACAACCTAAATAATCAATATTAGAGAAAGTATTTAATGATGTTCCACCCATAATTTGGAATAGAGTATTATGCATCCATTTTTCTAAGATTATTTAATTGCATGGAAAATATTCAAAATATAACGTTAAGGAAGAAAACACAGGGTAACAAGCTACATGAAGAAGGTGTTCATATTTGATTTAATGGATACACTTTGAAAGAAAAAAACTCAAAGGGAAAAACCAAAATGTTAATAGTAAGATCACAGGTGATTTTCATTCTCTTCTTATACTCTTCGGTATTTCCCAAATTTCTACAGGAAATATGTACTCCAACTATCATAATCAAAAAGAAGAGGTACTTTTTTTTATATGTTTATATAGATTGGTTAATAGACAATCATGGAAGGAAATCCAATAAAATGTTGGAATAATAGTTGTCTCTAGTTGTTCTCTTTTGTGTTTTTATATATTTTCCAAATTTTCTCTAATACACATGTGCCACTTTCATAACTAACAAAATTAAGGTAACTGCTAAAGTTTTAATACTCCTACCCTATCCTCAGCCAAACTGGAATACTCTGTTTCAGTACCACCGTCCTCTTGTTATCTGCTCGTGCCCTGCAACCTTCATCCCCACCGCCACCTTTGAAAATCCCACCTATCTACCCAGAAAAATTTCAGATATCACCTTCTCCCTTAAGTCTTTCCAGAATGCCATTCAGATATAAAGTATCTCTTCTTGGAACCCCAAAGCACACCCAAGCCCTCCTACATCAGGTATTATTTATGTAGTCTACCCTATGTAATGACTACTGGCTTCTGTGCTGTGACCTCTCCCTACACTGTGAACTAAGAACATGGGGCCTATCTCTCTGGAACTTGGTTTCCCCTCTATCACCTAGCATGGCAACTTGCATGTATTATCCTCCTCAGGGAAGTATTTAATCAACCATCTTTTATCATTATCATGGTGTTTATAAAGAAGGCACTTCCAGAAACCATAGTGCCAGCTATGGATTGCTCAGATCTTCCTTTGAGGCTTCTCAAGTGATTATGTGGAGGAAAAATGGACTGTTGAACATAGAAAGAAAAAAGTTCTCATTTCACTTTTCCCTTTCCTCTACCAGATTCCTGGATTTTTGTAGAAATGGATTCAGAAGCATTGAAAGTAGATATTTCAACCAGGTCTATATGATGAAACACGTACTACACTTGTGGCCTCGGGAAAGCTCCTTATACTCTTTTAAGTTTTAGTTTCCTCATGTATAAACTAGGAAGATAAATAGTGCTAACCACAGAGTCACCAAAAAAATTTCATGGATAACATATAAAACATGTCAAGCATATATTAGGTACTCACTAAGTGTTCATTTCTACTCTCTTCTCTCATTTTCCCTACTTGCTCCATGTCCCACTCCCAAACATACACATGCACACATTCAAAATCCCCTCTCAGTCCACCCAAGGTCAGAGCTGCTTCTCCTGCCAGCCTTGGTCCCTCAGATGTCACACTGTCCCATGGTGAAATGTGAGAGCCATCCCCTCCAGCCTCAAATGAAACAGACTTTATGGATTATGGTCTCATATGCAGCCTCTCTGGATTCCTGCCCACAGAATTCTCTGAGCTAGTTTCTCCATTTCCTGAGCATATAACTCTCTGGTTACCACTCAACTCAGACATCCCTTCTCTAACAGCTACTTCTGAACCCATCACTTTTTTTTAAGGCCTAACATCTCTTCACACCACTGCCTCCTCACTGCCTTCTTCCTGCCCAATGTTATCAGCCAGGTCTTCATCACACGAAACCAACATAGAATGCTAGCCTCAACCAGGGGCACTGAGAGCTGTGTGCCTCTGGGCCACTCACTGAGATGTTTTAAGCCCCAATTTGTCATCTGAAAATGATGACATTAAATTATTTCTAACATCCAGCTTGATCACTGGCTGGATCTGATGGCTCTGTGGAGAGAGAATTGAAATCTATATTCCTTTTCCCCTTAATTTTAACTGTGATTTTACAACTGTGATTAATGAGCAAATAAAATTTTTCCCACAAACAGTACATAACCTGGCATTCTTTTCCTTATGTGCTAAGAAGAAAAGGAAGGAAAGGGAAAAAATTAAGGAGGTCACATTTATCAAATGCCTGCTGTGAGCCACACATTGTACCGGTATCTTTGTATACATGGAATTCCCCCCACCCCAATAACTGGACAAGAAAAGCAGAATCATCCCACTTTAACAATGATAAAATGAAGATTCAGAGAGGTTAGGTCACTTGCCCAAAGACACAGAACTAAGGCACACCCAGGATCCCAACCCAGGCATGCCTAGAATTCAAAGCTAATGTTCCTTCCCTTATGCCATGCTGCCTTCCTAGAAACAACTTCACAAGCTTATCTTCACGGAAAACTGCATAGACCCATAGTAAGTTGGATTCAGAACCTCCCTATTACAGATACAGGGTTTGAAGGATGATTCTGCTGTGCCACATTATTCATTACTGGGAATTCAGTGGCACCTGGTAAATACAAGTCAGTTCATGTGGATCTTATAAAGGCAGCATGATTTCATGGAGCACTCTGCTGGAACTGCATTTTCTGTAATGGGATTTTACTAGCTATAAATAAAGTAGCTAAAGACTCAACAGAAAGACACAATGCACTATTCATGGCACATTTCCAAGGCACTCCTTTCCATGGCTCCCAATCCTTTATAAAGCACATGGATAACATCCAAATGTTGTCACTCTGGTCCAGATGAGAGCTCAGACCAGGGCAACAAACCGAGACCCAGATTCCAGCCACAATCTGACAAGGCTGACAATCTGACAACCTGACAAACCCCTTATCAGAAGGGGGAACCTGGGCAAAGAAGGGGAATGTCTTGGGCTAGATTCTAGAAAGGCGACTCAGAGGACCTGAGACAAGAGGCAGTCAGGCCCTGGTCACAGACACACATCTACAAACCCTGGCTGTGTGTGGGCTAGGGCCAATCACTGCTTGTCAGCTACCCAGAAGAGAAGAGGGCAGGAAAGGGGGATTTGAAAATAGTTCTCAGTTCTAAAATGCTATGACTCTCTCCAAAGAAGATGAATAGAGGTGGTAGAAATGTAAATGAGGCCTCAGTATATTTTCTTTGCTAGTTTTACTTTTGGGGCACCTGGGTGGCTCAATCAGTTGAGCGTCCGACTCTTGATCTCAGCTCAGCTCTTGATCTGAGGGTCGTGAGTTCAAGCCCTGCACTGGGCTCCCTGAATATGCACAAGTATGTCTGCATCCCTTAAGGACAGTGGAGCCACAAATGCTCCCCAGGTATTGGCTGATGAGGCAGTGGATTCCCCTACAAAGGATGACCACTGAACGTGTCTGCACTGTGAAAGCCTAGGCTTTGCAAAATGAGCTTGCTGGGAACAGCACAGTTCTCTCACCTGCCGGAAAGAAAGTGATTGTTAGCTGGACTAGAGGATAATAATTAAATAGAGAGTAGCACCTCAATTCAAGAGAACCATACTCCTCCTGAGGACATGAGCATGAGGCTAGAGCTAAGGCAGGGTAAGAGTGAGCTATGGGATTTTTATTAAGGCCTGACAAATATGGTCAACAGCTTGTCTGGGGCAAAGAAAAGAAAGCCATAAGAAAAAGAAATTTCATTCAGCTTTCCTAAGAAGCATCATTTAGTTTTTTTTTTTAATTTCCCAGATTTGTCTGTTCATGGGCCCTGCCTTCTCTAAGGTACCTGCAATTTTATTTTCCTTTCTAGAGTGGATAGGAGATTTATGGAATTTCAATGAATAAATGACCATAAAATATGCCAGTGGGTGTTGGCTAACATGGTAGAATCTGTTAGTTCCAGTTCAATCTTAAGAGAAAATGTAGATCATATGGACGGGGAAAGAGGTCCCAGATGAAGAAAACTTACAAAACAATCTGCAACCACAATGTGAAGCAGAAAAACAATGAAGAGAGGCAAAGGTCAGCCTGGATCATTCCACTTCATCAAGAAGGAACAATGTAGCTGGGACGGCTGTTAGTGAAAACCAGGCTTTCATTGTACCAGTTACGAGTCTGAGGCTCAAACAAGACAACTAGTTTGAGATACTAAGAGATTTCATTAGACTAGACAGTATTAAAGTGACCCCTAGTGACTTGGTCAGGTACCTTTTTGCTCTAGGAATGGGGTGAAAACATACTAGAAGCTATGGGTCCCTGCCACCAACTTACACCAGATCTCACGACAGCATCCACAGGGCTCATGTACAACTGGAAAATTTGAATAACATTGTAGGCTACTCCCCAGGTTGCCTATTCAGTGAATCTGAGGAATTTAAGACATTCCATCTTCCCTCTGGCATTTCACACAGTCATTTACATTTTTTTTCTTTTTCTTTCTTTTTCTTTATTTCCTTTCTTTCTTTTTTCTTTTCTTTTTTTTTTTTTTTTTTTTTTTTTAGCATGGATATATTACTCCCTCTTTCAGTTTCCTATCCCTCGCTATTTTGCTGCCTTGGAAATACCTTCCTTTCAGCATTGCCTGGCATCTAGTAGTCAATACATGTAGCTCATTTTATCTCACACCTTCATCCTACCTCTTCTTGCGGCCCCCAAATGTCACTTATGCAACCAAGGACCCCAAAAATGGTGGTACATGTACATCAGAGAGTACAAAAACCACCCTCTATAAACCCCATTAGGCCATGCACTACTAAATTCTTCAGAAGTTTCCAGAAGTCCCCTTGAGACTTCCTCCAAAAGTCTCTATATCTTCTCACTCCTCTCATCAGGGCTTCTTTTCCTCAAGCTAAATTTTGAAAATTATTTCTTATACAACTGTGTGCAAATTAAGTAACAGAATATAAAAAATTTCTTACCATTTCCATTGCAGATGTGCAGAATATTATTCATTCTTTCATCTAATAAATATTTATATTAAAGGTCTGTATTTGGGACTGGGCCCTGGTAACACAAAGACAGTAAGACATAGTACCTATCATCAAAAAGCAGGCAGGCAGAGGGAGATAATCAATTCAATATCTAATCATAATGCAAAGTGACAAATCTTACATGATGAACAAAGGCACAAAGAGCTAGGGGGAAAGATTGGGGGAAAGTTGCCAAGCCTTCCAAGAAGAGCAGGGCTTAAGCTAAAGGTACAGTAGTGTGTGAAGTGGTTAGAGAACTAGGAGGAGGCCCCTTACCAGTTGGGTGAGAAGTCATATTAAAAATGAAAGCTTGCTGAGTAGATTTGGAATAGCTTCTACAAGACCTTAAACGCTAGACTAAGGAGTGGAGATATCTTTCTAGAGACAAAGATGCCCCAGCAAAAGAATCGTATAATCATATCTATACTTTGAGAAGAATCTCTGTCAGGTATATAATCAAATGTCTTCGAAAAAAAGATCTAAAGACAATGACAGATTGGCAGAGAGACTCTCAGATGTGTCCACTGGACTGCATGCCCACTGCCACCACCCTGGTCTAGACTCCATCATCTCTCACCCTTTAAAGACTGAGCATCCCTGTCCTTGAGGAATGGGGAATCCAATTTTATTTTTGCTGGTAATGATACAGGCTGTGATATAAATGGGCAGAGTGGGGTCTCTTGTGAAAGAAAAGAGGATAGATCATATAGCTGTTTAAAAAGAGTATAAAGAGAAGGCATGTGCAACGGCCTCCAGTAGCATCCAATCTTGTCTTTTCAAATCTTATCTCACATCCTTCTAGTCCACGCTTCACACTGAAGCCTAAGTGATCCTTCTAAAATTCAACCATGATCCTATCATTTCTATGGTTCTTCTTGCTCTTAAGATAAATTTCCCTCACCTGGCTAACTGGGCGGGTAGTGATGTCAGATAACCATGATGGGAATAAATTAAGCAGGAAAAAGAAACTACTAACTGTCGAGGCCCAAGTATGATATGGCCAGCACCACCCTATAAAATATACATAGTCTATCCCATAGAGACCTGCCTTGTGAGAAAGTTATCATTACTTTCATTTAACAAGTGATGATCCCAGGATGTAGACTGTAATGACATGCCGGTGAGAGGTTAAGCTAGGGTTTGAACCCAAGAGTGAGCCCATCTCAACACAATGTCTCCATGGAACCACAGGAAAAGAAACAATGTCTTCTGAAAGGAGTTGGAGTGCACACGTGAGAACAGGGGTAGTCTTTGAGCAAGATGGACCTTTCCTGTTTTACAGTCATCTATTTTTATTTAACCTTTATCCTCACTCAAAACTCTTTGTTCCATTGTCCTGATTGGATACCTGCCTTTGACTCTCTAGATTTGACACTCATTTTGACTACCCCCAAAAAATATTTCATCAAATTTATGGTTATTATTTTCACAAATATATATTTCTGCTCCAGCATCTCTCTCTGGGATGCTTCTGACACTCCAATTACACATATATTAGACCAACTGATATTACCTCATAATCACCAAGACTGTGTTCATTTTCCCCCCCTCAGGGCACTTGGCTCAGTCAGTTAAGTGTCTGACTCTTGATTTCGGCTGAGGTCATGATCTCATATCCATGAGATCAAGCCCCATATTAGACTCCATGCTGAGCATGGAGCCTGCTTAAGATTCTCTCTCTCTCCTCCTCCCTCTAAAAAAAAAGTTTTCTCAAGTTTGCATAATTTTTATTGACTATCTTCAAGTTCACTAATCCCTTCTTATGCAATATTGAATCTTCTATGAAGTCTATCCAATAATTGTGGGGTTTTTTTCTTTCAGATGCTATATTTTCAGTCCTATAAATTCCACTTTATTCTTTTTTATAGTCTACATTTCTTTGCTGATACCTCCCTATTAACTCATTCTGACCATCGTTTTCCATATATTCTTTAATGTATTTATAATATGTTTTAAGCCCCTGTCTGCTAATTTCAATGCCTGGCTCATCTCTGGGTCTGCTTCAGTTGACTTTTTCCTTCTATTAACCATATTTTCTTGTTTCTTCACGTATCTGATTGAATTTTTTTTGAAATACTAAACACTGTGGATGATATGTGCTAGATTTTGTGATTTTTCTCCAAAGAATGTGGAATTTTGTCCTGACACACAAGTAAATTACCGGTGGGTCATCTTGATCCTCTGCAGGCTTAGTTTTAAATTTTATAAGAATGAGTTTATTTTTGCTTTTGCACCTTAGCCCTAGGATATAACCTTCTATTCTGGGTTTACTCCTAAGACATGGCCCTCCTAGAGTTTCAAACAAAAGCCTAAAGTTTCTCTTTAACTTAGCAGGACCTGAACTCCAACTCTCTCCCAGAATCAGGCTCCTGCTAAAACCTCAGCTTTTTAGCAGCTGCACTCTGCTGGTTTCTTTTGAGTCTCACTCTGTGCAGAGACAGAGGCAGCCACAGAGTTGAGGGGAATTGGTACAGAGATTTTGGGGGGCTCTCCCTCTATTGCTCCTTCCTTCCAGAATGTTTTGCATTGATATCTAGCGGCTCTTGCAGTGCCTGGATTTGACTGCTGTCTATTCAGCCTGGTGAGATAGCCACTTTCTATTTGCACTCTCTTTTTTTCTAAGCAACTGACTACCGGAAGGTACCCTCAAGGAAAAAGCTGGTTAAGTGTGGTGCTTATCAAGTTTGTTTCCCTTATTTCAAGAGATATGTTCCATCCAGATTCTGCCTAGACAGCAACACTTGGTTGTTTGCCAGTTCCTTCAAGTAACTGTTTTCTGGGGGGGGGTTGTGTGTTTTGTTTTGTCCAGAGGCAAAATTATTATCAGCTGGAGTTTCAGAAACTTATCCAAGTTCAGAAATCAGCTGCGGTAGGATTTAAACCCAAATTTGGATGATAACAAATATCTCATATTCCATCCCAACAGTTTTTGGGGCTGGAAGAGTTAAGAGATTTTTTAGGGAAGTGTAATTTCTTTAGGAAAATACGAATTTACTTCATTGATAAATTTTAGTCTTATTATGAGCATTGATTTCATATTTTAAATCACTCACCATGTTCCTTTGATCTGTGCTCAGTTCCATACTCTGTGTCTACCAGAAGCACAACCTGAAGTTCTTCTACACTGTTCGACGTATTGTAGAACAACCAACAACCCATTTTGAAAGGAATCTTATGCACACATTCAACATGATTCTAAGTGGTTTAATTCAATTAATTCCATCTAAAGCTGCAAGTAATATCAATCTGTAAGTAGAGCAATAGTGATACCAACATCCAGTTGACTCTTGAAAAACACAGGGGTTAGGGGCACCAAACCCCTGCACAGCTGAAAATCCATGTATAACTTTTGACTCCCCCCAAATTTAGTAATAGCCTACTGTTGACTGGAAGCAGTACCAATAACACAAATAGTTGACTGACACATATTTTACACATATTATACATGTTATATGTATTATATTCTGTATTCTTACAATAAAGAAAGCTACACAAAAGAAAATGTTACTAAGAAAATCATAAGGAAGAAAAAACAAATTTACGGTACTGTCTTTATCGATGCCACAAGTTTACATTATCCGTTTATAAAATGAATCATCTATCTACATCAATATTGTCTTACATGATACGAAACACTAGATGTTATACATATTATCAACACTAGACATCAAAAACGAAAAGATAATGTGAAAAAGAAATGTGTATTTATTTACAGGTGTAGCAATTCATGCACTTATAACAAAGAAACAGCAGTATGATTGCTTTATGGTAGCCTAGTGTAATCGATATGATTGCTTCATAGTAGCCTCATAGTAGCTTCACACTAATGGCTGAATTATTATAAAACTTGTATGGCATACATTACTACAGTCATATTCATAATAGAGTATTGGAAACACTGTTACCTTTAAAAAAAAAAAACCTAAGTGTGATGATAGGCTGATATGCAGTTTCTCCAATTATGAGAGAGTGAGGCATACTATATGACAATATAACTCTTTGAAAGTACAGTTATAAAACAATAAGAAAGCTAACACATTAATTTTATATTAAATATCACTTACCTTAGGCCTATGTAAAGATAGGTTATCCATCTCCATACAAGTCTTTCAAACAATGTTCTACATGATGAATACTTAGGTGATGATGATGATGATGGTGGTGACACGAAAGCTTCTCATCCAGTTCTTGCCTACAGTTACTAGATTCTCACACAGATTCACTCCTCCACCTGCACCACAGAAGAGTTTGTTAACTGTACAGCATGAGGATTATTTACTAGTCATGAAGTGGAAGCGGATCATCATAAAGGTCTTCATCCTCATTGTCTTCACATCGAGTAGGCTGAGGAGGAGGAGGAAGAGGAGGAGGGGTTGGTCTTGCAGTTCCAGAGGTGGAGGAGGTAGAAGAGATGGCAGGAGAGGCAGGCACACTTGGTGTAACTTTACAGAAATACATCACAATTTCTGACCTTTTTGCTTCTTTTTTCTCTAGAAATGTTTCTGTACAGTACTAAGCCTTCTCCCACCATTTGCTTTGGTTTCAGTGCCCATATCATGGAAGGGCTCACGTCATAAAAGAAAAAAAAAAAGAAGTCTAAAATAGCACGGAATAATTAGAACCCTTCTGCCAGATTGTCTAATGTCAGTTTGTTTTCTGGCTCTCCTTCTTCTACATCTTCTTATCATCGGACACTGGTTCTGAAGCACATGTCTCCATCAAGTCATCTTTTGTTAATTCCTCCAGGGTGGTGTCTATTAGCTCTTGAATTTCTCTAAGATCCATATCTCAAATTCCTTCACACCTCCCCTTTTTGTCATATCCACAATCTCTTCCATGATTTTCTTGATTGGCTCTGTTGTAAACCCTGTGAAGTCATGCACAACATGTGGACACAATTTTCTCCAGCAGGAATTTATTGTTTTGGGCTTGATGGCTTTCATGGCTTTTTTTTATAACAACAGTGGCATGTTCAATGGTGTAATCCTCTCAGACTTTGATAATGTTCTCTCTATCGGGGTTCTCTTCCATTACATTGGCAAAGCTTTACATAGACTGTCATATGTAATGAATCTTAAAGGTCCTTATAATCCCCTCATCTAGAGGCTGAAGTAGAAACGTTGTGCTTGGGGGCAAATAGACCACTTCAATACCTTTGGTGTTGAACCCATGGGACTCTGTGTGGCCAGGAGCATTTCCAGTATCAAAACAACTTTAAGAGGCAGTCCCTTACCAGCAAGCACTTACCGACTTCAGGGACAAAGCATCAATGGGACCAATCCAGGAAAAGAATTCTCATTGTCCAGACCTTCTTGTTGTACAACCAAAACACTGGCAGCTGGTGTTTACCTTTCTCTTCAAGACTCGGAGATTAGCAGCTTTATAGATAAGGGCAGTCCTGATTATAAACCTGACTGTATTTCTACAAAATACCAGAATCCCTGCCTGCCTTAAATCCTGGTGCTTGCCTCTTTTTCTAACCAATAAATGTCCTTTGTGGCTTTTTCTTCCCCTAGGATAGGGCACTTTTGTCTCCATTAAAACCTGTTCTAGCAGATAGTCCTTCTCCTCAATGACTGTCTTAACAGCATCTGGGAACTTGTCTGCTGCCTCTTGGTCAGCAGAAACTGCTTCTCCTGTTATCTTGATTTTTTAAGCCAAATCTCTTTCTGAAATTACCAAACCATCCTTTGCTGGCATTAAATTCTCCAGCTTTAGATCCTTCACCTTCCTTTTGCTTTAAGTTGTCATGTAACAACTTTGCTTTTTCTCAAATCATATTAGAATCTATAGGTAGGCCTTTCTTATAGCAATCCTGTACCCGCATAAAAATTGCATTTTCAACATGACATAAAAAGTTATTTTGCAAAAAGTGCGAGGTTTTTGGACCCACTGATATAGCTGCAGCAATGGCTTCATGAATTTCCTTTTCTTTTTTTGCAAGTGGCCTTACACTCTATTCATTCATCTTGAAATGGGTGGACAATCACAGCTGTAGACCTCAATCTATAGTACATATGAAGCAATTCAACTTTTTCTTGTAGTGTTATGACTTTTCTTGGCTTCTTGGGAGCACTTCCAGCATCACCAGTGCTACTTTGTATAAGTCCCATGGTGTTATAAAAGGTTTATGGTATTGCACTACACACGATGAAAAATATGCAAGAATAGGGGCACCTGGGTGGCTCAGCTGATTAAGCATCCAACTCTTGATTTTGGCTCAGGTCATGATCTCAGGGTAGTGAGACTGAGCTCTGGATAGAGCTCCACTTTGGGCATGGGGCCTGCTTGGGATTCTCTCTCTCTCTCTCTCTCTCTCTCCCGTTGCCCCTCCCCCTGCTCACTCGCATGTGCGGGGGCGTGCGCGCGCACACACACACACTCTCACTCTCTCTCTCAAAAAAAAAAAAAAAGCAAGAACCATGAGAGATCACTTTTAACTGGGATACACAATTTTAAAAAGAGACGAACTGTTCATGCAGAGATGATTAGCATCACATGGCATTTTAAGTGGGTACTCCCAACACTTGAGCTCACCACACTAGCAACAGGAGGTTGCTACAAAATTATTACAATAATACAGTATTACTATAGTCAATTTTTCAGTTATGTTTTAATACTGCACCTTTACATTTGTTTAAATCTCTCTCAACTGCAAATAGCACCATATATGGTCTGTGAGTGTTTTTGTGTGCAAGTTTTGATAAATTTTAACTTTTTAAAATAGACTTGTCTAAATTTTATGGTAGTAAGTGATAAAAACAGACTAGAATCTACATATATTTTATGCATTCATGACATACCTTCTTCTTAATTTTTTTTCAATATTTCCAGGCTGTGTGGTTCATTTGTAGGTTTTTTCAAATCTTTGCAAATCTAAAAAAAACCTTTCCAATGAACTTTTTGAAAAAAAAAATCCACGTGTAAGTGGAACCATGCAGTTCAAATCCATGTTGTTCAAGGGTCAACTGTACTCTTTATAAAAGACTTGCATCTGTTCTCAGCTAATGTGTCACTTAAAGGGCCACTTAAATTCTTAATACCCAGGGATAGAAAATATTCTAAAACTATGAAGATACGGCATTTGAGAAAGATACACAAAGGCATAAAGCATGTCATTATTATTATTATCAATTCAAGGCAGTGTGTGTTCTGGTCAACAGCCTCCTCAGTGTATCTCTGCTCCTTTTCTCACCATCCTGAACAGTCCATCTTCAAGGTAGCAGCCAAAGTGATTGCTTTTAAAAATGAGTCATATTATGTCACTTCTTTGCCCAAAATCCTCTAAAGGCTTCCCATAGCATGCAAAATAAAAGTCGAAGTCCCCACAGTTGCCATAAGCCCCTCGTGATTTAACTCCCTCTTAATCTCTGGCATTAGCTATTGCTACACCACCCTGGTTTATTCCACTCCAGCCTACGGGTCTTGTGTCAGGCAGGCCCTGCCTCAGGGACTTTGCACTTGTACTCCTTCTGCCTACAATGGTGTTTCCACAGATCTCTGCGTGACAACCTCCTTTACTTCTTTTAGATCTTTGCTTAAATATTACCTCATTGATGCCGTCCTTGATCATCATTTTCAATTAAAAGCCCCCACCCCAATCCCAACCTGGCATTTCCTATTCTCCCTCCTTGCTTTATATGAGTCAACAGCATTTACCATAATCTGACATTCTGTACCATATACTTTACATATTTATCTTATTTTCTGTCCTAGCCTACTAGCACATAAGTCCTTGAGGGGAGGTATTTTTTCTGTTTGTCTCCTCCTGCAGTAAATAAAAAAAATTGATGAATAAGTGAACAAATGATCTGAGTGCGAGATCTAGTCCTACCACTAACTAGTACCCTGACCCTGGGAAAGTCACTTAATCTCTCTGGGCCTCAGTTTTCTCATCTCAGAGACAAATACAAAGAACAAATGAAACAATACATATATAAATACTTTATAAAAATTACTACCCAAATATATGTTAGTTGGTGGTGGTGGTGGTGGTGTTTTTATAGCCACTTGATGGCTAGGCAGAATAAAAATGTTCTACACGGAAAAAAAACACAGGGACAAAATTGCCAGTCTAGTTACCTATGCATTAATAGCAGCTGGGAAACTGTCATTCAACTAGCACACCAGCCCAACTGTTTGTTATGTGTCACTGAAGACCTACGTATCGGCACCAGGATTAAAGCACATAGGATTTGCTTGGGAATCCAGCTCTTACTTTTACTTGTGGGAAGGCAAAGCCAATGCTGAATCCATGGGATCTCTATCTCTTGGTCATGCTAGTGCACATTTCTACAACAAAGCTGTTAAGCTGAGGCCTGGTCAAAGGACATACTTGCCAATCACAAGCTATTCAGCCAAAAGGAATACTAGGAAACAGTTCCTATGCATGCCTGACAGCTCACTTGACCAACAGGTACTTCTCACTCTAAGCTCCCGGTGTCCTCCTATTTTGCTGAATTTTCCCAGGTGACCCTCCCCAAACCTTCCTCCTTATGTAAGGTGAACACAAACTCTGCCACTCCTCTCCATGCAAATGTCACTGCCACCAGGGCAAAGGTCATATGGCAAGGAAAAGAAAGCCTGGTGGAAAAGAGGGTGACAAGAACTTCTCCCAAGTACGAAATGAATGCATGAATGTTAGAAGCAACACGGATGCCAGGCTTCCACATGGGCACATTCTCATCTTGAACTAAGTGACAACATTATGGAAATTAAGAAACTGGGAAAGGGGGGCGCCTGGGTAGCACAGTGGTTAAGCATCTGCCTTCGGCTCGGGGCGTGATCCTGGCGTTCTGGGTTCGAGCCCCACATCAGGCTCTTCCACTAAGAGCCTGCTTCTTCCTCTCCCGCTCCCCCTGCTTGTGTTCCCTCTCTCGCTGGCTGTCTCTCTCTCTCTGTCAAATAAATAAATAAAATATTAAAAAAAAAGAAGAAGAAAAGAAAAAGAAACTGGGAAAGGACCATCACAGAGAAAGACATTTGAGTTTCAAAAGGCTGCAGTAGGGGGTGTTAGGGGAGCCCAGAGATATGGCTAAAAAAATAAAATTTATTTTCCCACAAAACAAACAGCAGTGATTCCTACTAAGTTAGCTTGATTCTGGAAAGCCACATCGGAGAGTGTTTTCAATCATCTTAAAGTAAGCATATTTTTAAAAATATCTTTTTGAGTTTGTTCATGATAAGGTCTACCATGAACTATCATTAATTATCTCCATATTAGCATGAGTCTTGGAATCACAGCTGAGACTTGGAAGGATTTATGGTGGGACTTAACCCAAAAAGACAATCATCCGGGAAGCACCACCGTTGGTCCCAATGTAATTGGTCTTGATCAACTATAATCCTTTGTCTAAGTCCTGGGGTACCAATGACACAAGAGGAAGATGAAAGGTGTTCTACGTAATAGCTCCCGATATATAAGGACACCTGGGATTTTGCTGACACTCTATACACAAGAATTCAGGGAAAGTTCACAGGGGCTTTCTTCATTGTTCATGCTATTTTGGCCAAAGGTATGCAGAACTAAATGGCTGTTTCTCAGTGTGGACCAAACATGTTGCTTCAACTGAATCCCGCTTCCTAGGGTTTCAGTGAAAACATCCCAGTTATTCCTGAAAAAAACAGATCTGGCACTGTTTGATTTTGAATGCCCTAAAAAAAACCCTATATGTTGTACTAGACCTAAGAAATTTCATTCATAGGAATTATTTTACTTTTATTTACTTTCTTTATACACAGCATCATTCCAAAAGGAAAATTTGAGACAACTTACAAAATATATATATATGATAATTAATAATAAAAATACAATGAGACTAAAAAAAGAAAAGTGAGTCAGTAAATAGCTCCCAAAATACTTGGCAGTGAAACTGCAGATAGTTTTACCTGTTCTGTCTGTGAAAACCGGAAGACATAGAGTATGTCTGATAAACATGTCTCCTGCTACCCTCAAACGCATTCATAATATTAAGCCAAAGCATGAAAACCTGCTCCAGGTGAGACAGCCCAGCTGTTAGTCTTCACAGTGAGCAGCATTCCTGGGGAGGCTTTGTCATTTCTTGGCTGCTTATCCATTCTCATGGTCCCAATATTTTGACGCATTCCGTTCTAGAAGCAAAATGGCCCCAGTCCTCAGGCCCTCTCTGGAGTTGGCTTTTTCACCTTGGGTTGCTGAGGTTCAGGACTGAGACCCACATGGCAGCGCGTCCCCTGGTCACAAGACCTGGGGTGAGAACAGCAGAGAAGATGGCTGCTCCCCAGATCCAGCTTTGCCAGAGACATACCTTCTGCCACCTGACTATGGGCCTGCATCTTTGTTTTACCCAAATCTGTTGAGGCAATCTGTCTATCACGATTATATTTTCAAGTGTTTAACCAAATGGTTATAAATTTCAATAATTTGGTTAAATGCCCAAGTGAAAATGGTCATTCAGTAGAATTAAAGAGGTTTCCATCACTTGTTAAATCATTTTTGACTTAAGCAACATATTTATATATGCTAACTCATAAATATACATTTAACCCATGCTCAGATCCACAGAGCAAAATGGCAGATAAAGGGGAAAATGATGCTTCTTTCTTAATCAAACTGGATGTCAAGGTAACCCCCTAGTTAATAAAAGGGAAGTTTCTTTTCACAGAAATAATCTAGTTCATAAATATAAGGAAATGCTAGAATTGAAAGAGGGCCATCCTGCAACCTCTAACAGAACAATGGATCTAGGCAATGATCATTAAGGGCTGGTAACGTAATGATCCAGTTATGAAATGCCTCCTGAATGGCTTATGCACCCACCTGTGGATTCTTTTTTTTTTTTTTTTTTTAAAGATTTTATATATTTATTTGACAGAGACAGCCAGCGAGAGAGGGAACACAAGCAGGGGGAGTGGGAGAGGAAGAAGCAGGCTCCCAGCGGAGGAGCCCGATGTGGGGCTCGATCCCAGAACGCTGGGATCACGCCCTGAGCCGAAGGCAGACGCTTAACGACTGCGCCACCCAGACGCCCCTATCCACCTAGCTCCCAATTTTTAGAAAGGATAGAGGAATGACAAACATGATCATTCAATCTAGACTGAAGGAAACAGTGCAGAATAAATTATCTAATTCTTGAACAAATAAATTACAAAGAAGAAAAGAGGGATGAACTTACAGATTAAAAGAGACTATTTATACCAACGAATTACAATGTATGGACTCTATTTGGATCTTGATTCAAACATATGGACTCTTGGGATATTTGATAATATTTAAAAAAAAAAAAACTTTTTTTGGTGTGATCATGGCATTATGGTATGTTTTCTAGAAAACTGCTTATTTATTTATTTATTTATTTATTTACAGTGAGCCCTCAGCAGGGGGTGGTGGGGCAGAGGGAGAGGGAGAGAGAGAATCTTAAGCATGCTCCACACCCAGCGCAGAGTCTGCCTCAGGGCCCGATCCCACAACCCTAAAATCATGAACTGAGCTAAAATCAAGAGTTGGACAATTAACCGACTGAGCCACCCTGGTACCCCTAGAAAACTGCTCTTTTAGAGATATATACCAAAATATTCATGGATGAAATGAGAGGATATGTGAGTTTGCTTTAAAATAACCTAAGATGGGGGAGAGAGAGCGAGTGGGAATATACATGAAACCCACTCAGCCCTAACTGATAACTGTTGAAGCTGAGTGAGGGAGGCTTCATTACATCAGTTTATTTTTAAGATACTTGAAAATTTTCACAATAAAGAACTAAAAAATAAATATTTTTTTTAAATCCACTGAAAGAAATAATATTGACAGAAAATTCCTTATAAGATAACCAGGCCACTGATGGTCTTAGATGCAATACAAGTAATTTATGGGTTAAGCCAGAGCCCACCAGAAAAGCACCCCGTGGCACACATGGGGGTGTGGGGACCAAATATTCCTGGGTGGATGTCAGGAGCCCAAGGAGAAGAGAGGTGTAACCAACAGCTCACGAATCGCCTCACGCTGCTCACTCTAAAGGGTTGTCAGTAGTACTGTTAACTGTCTTACATTACAGTGTCCTCCTTATACATATCCTTGAAAGAAATTTCTTTCTGGTTCTAGAATCAGGAGATTTTAAGATTCCCCCAAGCATGTAGATTTCAGCATCACACCCATTAGGATGCCTATTAACAAACAACACGTGCTGGCAGGGATGTGAAGAAACTGGAATCCTTGTGGTTTGCCAGTGGGAATGTACATTTGTTCAGCCATTGTAGAAAATGGGATAGCAGTTCCTCAAAAAATGAAACATAGGCATACCATACAATCCAGCAATTCCACTTGTAGGTATATTCTTTAAGGAACTGAAAGGAGGGGTCTCAAAGAGATATTTACCCTCCCATCCTCATAGCAGTATTATTCACAACAGCCAAAAGGTGGAAGCAGCCCAGGTGTCCTTCAACAGATGAACGGGTAAACAAAATGTGGCACATACATTTGGTAGAATTTGACCTGGCCTTAAAAAGGGAAGGAAATTCCAACACAGGTCACAAAGTGGATGAACCTTGAAGACATTATGCCAAGTGAAATTAGTCACAAAAGGATAAATATTGAATGATTTCACTTACTGGAGCTATCTACAGTAGTGAAACTCAGAGAGATGGAAAGTAGAATGGGGACTGCTGGGGGCTGGCTGGAGACAGAATGGAGAACTATTATCTACAGAATTTCAGTTGGGAAAAATGAAAAAGTCCAGGAGATCGATGGTGGTGATGGCTGCACAACAGGAAGACTGTTCTTACTACCGCTGAACTCTACACTTAAAAACAGTTAAAACAGCAACTTTTATATTATGTAGGTTTTACCACAAGTTTTAAAAACTGAAGCCAACCATACGACTAACTAATCTTCGCAATGCTGCTAGAAAATACAGAGCCAAATTTGTG
This sequence comes from Ursus americanus, assembly GCF_024610735.1. Taxonomy (NCBI): domain Eukaryota; kingdom Metazoa; phylum Chordata; class Mammalia; order Carnivora; family Ursidae; genus Ursus; species Ursus americanus. Next base: position 63,171,902 of record NC_142139.1, read on the forward strand.
GCCAACTTTTATAAATTATATTTTACTACAATGTGCACTATTTGTACATTTCATTTCTCGTATATTTCTTTGGTCTAACATTTACCTAATTCTAATGTATGCTATTTTGCCATGTCTTGTGTTTTAATTTTCCTTTCTTTTGTTTTATAATAAGGCAGAAGGTAAATGGTTGGGACAAGAAAGAGCAAGAGAGAATATTCTGCTTTATATTATCTGCAACACGGGGTTCAGTATTTTCCTTAAAAATGGGAGTTGAGTTAAATTGAATAATAATTAACTCTAGTTTTTGTCATTCTCCATATCTACACTTCTCTTCTAAAAAAGCTAATTCACAGAGAAGTAGTAGATATATAATTGTTTCTCTTGCACACCCTATTGAGCATTTTTTCTCTGTAGAGATTTAAGAAATTACTGCCATATTTATAAAATAAAATTATATAAATCTTCTTCATTTTCGAAACTTTTTTAAAAAGTTGGTCAATTGGATGGTCACTGTATACTAGTGATAACGGTGAAATAATTAGCCACAACTGATCAACTCAATAGTTGAGGCCGAAAGAGAAATCATGGCACTTTTTGAGAGCTCTGTATTGATTCAGAAGGAAGCAACCAGTCTCATTTAGACCCATGATGAGAATGGCCTAATAGAAAGTTTAACAAGGGCTGGTCAGTACTAGGCCAACATTAGATTAGTTCCCCACTAATGCACTTGGTTATCTTTCAAAATCCCTGAGTCACAGGACTGGACTCATCGGGTATTATGCAGGAGAGATTACAGATCACATGGAACTGACTAATGTTGCAGTCAATCGCCTGGGGCCTAGATCACAGCGTGGTCTGAATGGGGAGACCAGGTGGCCCCCCCCCAGGGAGCACCTCACCGGCTGTGTGTGGTGGAGGGGAGGGCTTATTTTCTGGTTCTTACATGCATTCCAAATGGTTGAGGTTTGGTGGATACGTGATTATCAAACATAACTGGATTCAGATTTACTCCTTTCTGTGATGGGTTCGGTTCCATTCTCTAAGCACAGAAAGCCCCACCTACACTCCAGCTTCCATCTTCTAAATATATCCCCCCCTCCACCTTCCCCATCCCAGGATACCCTCTCAGACTCCACACCTGTGCTCTTCTGGACCAGACCCGGTGGGCTGTACCATTCCAAGCAATGCCATACAATCCAAAAGGGATTTTCAGGGAGGTCTCTTCACCCTCCCCTATATTATTTGACCTCTTCATGCTCAAAAGAAACTACAGACTGAGATCATCACACACAAAAAAAAGACATATAAAATAAAACATGTCTTAAAACATGTCCCTAAATGCCCAAGTATTGCCCCTCAAAGGTGCTTCAGATTATATGGGAGGAAGGCCTATTTTTGTTTCCCCAAGTGCCTCATCACTTAAGAAGTTTGCACCAGTTAGCAGCCTGCTGTTCTAACAGTCTTGTGAATTTAGATTGTTTAGTTAATTATAAACACATTTCAAAGTCATTCTTTCTGGCCTTTTTCCTAGAATGAGTGACTGCCACTCCACAGCTCACAGAATGGTCTTCAATGGTTTTCAGTCAAGGTTCAGGGAGAAATATGCCACACCGGGATTTGATTATTTACCAACATAATGTTGGATTCAAGCCAATGAGACACCAATATATTTTCCTTTGAAGTCTGACATATTGCCTGCTGCTTTCAATGCTGTTTTCTTGGCTAGCAGACAAAATAACTGTGGCTGTTTCAAAATTCACCTCCAATTGAAGTCAGGGGGAAAAAATGTCTTACGATTGGTTCATCTTACAGACACCGGTCTCATTCTCCTCTGGGGTGCTGAAGGTGAGGTCCCTGGATGGGGTACATCCGTGGGCCTCTGCCAGCCACGAGTCCCTGCCCTGGAATCAGCCCTTCCACACACCTATTTGAGAAACATTCTGGTGAATTCTTGGCACCCTGGCTATAAACAGAGATTTGTAACAAGGTCATCGGCACATTTTCATGATGTCTTGGATTGTCTTTTGCTCCCTCTCATTTGAAAAGCCCTAAGAGGACCTGACAAAGAAAACATGTTTTGCAAGGGTTTGAGATCACAGGGCATTGCTGTCAGGCTATTGGGAGCCTAAAAACCCACCCTAAGAATTCATGGAGATCCTTCTGCTGTTGTCACTGGTATCGATTCCTGTACATTAAGATTCCTCGCAGCAGAATCTTACCTTGCAGCTAACAGCCTTAGTGTGGGTTTCTAAATGATAGGATCAAAGGGTTTCCTGTTAGAAGGAATTTTTTCAAAAAGGTTTAACATTCTGAAATAAAGCAAATGTTCATTAACTAAGAAGAAAAGGCTCTTATAGGCTATTTAGTCCCATTTCTCAATTGGTTAGGAATGACCACTCTATCATTTAAATACCTCTAGTGACGGAGAGCTCATCACCTTGCATCACTGGACACTTAAAGTAGGATTAAAATAGCAAGGGCATAATCAGATCAAATCTGCATCTCTTACTAAAACGCTATGAGCCAGGTTTTATAAATTTGAATTAGCTTTTAATTTCAAGTCATTCAGAAAGAATATAACACTATTTATTGAGGGAAATCTTGGAAGTTAGTAGAACTACTGGTGTTCTATATTATAGAACTGGTATACTATATTATACATACGTCTAGTCTACCACACTGTAATTTTTTTCATTTGTTTACTTCATTTAATATATCTATGTTCATTATTTTTCAATTTCAACTTTACTCAATGTGTATTTCTTACTCTTGGCACAATATTTTAAAATATACACTCTTGTTATAGGGTGAAATTATATCCCAGTTGCCTGAAATCCTTCAGGCTTGTACCTCATTGTTTTAACATAACTTTTGACAGAACCCTTTCACTCTCAAAAGCATCCTACATTGGATGATACATTTTATGGTAAAATACTGTATTTTAAAGTTTTTAAAAACTGTATTTGATTTTTTTAATTGTATTAAAAATCTTCCCAACCCCCAGCTTCTCTGCATTTTCCTCAATTAATCATTTTTTTACTTTATTTTGAAATGAGAAATCTTCTTGACTATGGAATATTTTTAACAAAATGAAAAGTTGTTCTGGGCTTAAAAACAACCACCACGGAGAGGCTGGAGCCTGTGCTCTCTGCATGGATGGAGTGGCTCACTGCCAACGGGATGTCACTTTCATTAAGTTATTGAGAGCCAGAGAGAAGCCTTCTAAGTCAGGCGCAGCATGCTGGCAAATGTAATGTGGATGTCCTCAAGCCTGAGAAAGCATTCCCTCCACTTGACCAGATTTCTTTCATCTTTGGGTGCCTCAGTTTCTCTGTCTCTAACAGAGCACAATAATGCCCACTTCACAGGGCTATTGTAGGATGAAAGGGATGATAGCCAGAGGGCACTCTCAGCCACCAGGAACAAAGATATTAAGTAATTGCAAATGTTCAGTTCTGCTTCTCCAGCTTGTGGAAAAAGGGCTCCCACTGACTTGAAAGAGAGCATCATACACAGAAGAGGAGAAGCCCACTGGGCAAGCAGAGCCTATTACCCTCATTATCATTGTCCTAAAGTGCAGAGGACAGAGAGAGCAACAAAGATGCTTAAGAACTGTGGCTACACAAAAACAAGACAAGGACTCACAAATGGGCCATGAAAGGAAATCTGAAAAAATGAACATCTTAGCTTACAAATAACTTGTGAAGATTATATGCCAGAAATGAAGGAACTACCTATCTATTCTCTGGTCACTTGATAGAATGACGTACTCATGTGTTTTTCACGGTGGAGTGTGCCCTGTCAGTCCCACTCCACTTCCTCACATTATCCGCTCTAAATGCCTAGTGGCAGTTCAATGACCACTTTAGAGTGGATTAAATTTAATAGTTCCTATGTAGACAGCATTCTGTAAAGCACATTCAAATGATTAACCAATAGATAATAAAATTGAAATGGGTGATACTATTTGGTCATAAGATATTAAGACTTACAAGGATGAAGAATGAGTTGGGACAAATAGAACGTACCATCGGTGCTTTGCTGACTCACAGTCAAGCAGATGTAAGGCATTCTCCTATACATTAATTCATGCTACTAAAATCAAATGGGTAAAAACGATAAATAGTAGGAGATGTCATTCCAATAGTATTTTCCCAGCAAAAGCTGTATCTCAAGAGTCCTTCAGAGCACTCTGGGAATGCATAGAAATTCACAAATCAGTTTGCTAGATTGACTTGGCTGGAAAGCATGCTTTTGTGCAAGGATCCAGCTGAAAGGCATTTTTGCATTTACCAGACTCACCCATGACTCCTTAGCCTAGGGCTAAGAGTCAGGGGACATCATAAAAAAAGTGCGGGCCTCATGGTCAGTTAGACCTGGACTTAAATTCTCCCTCCACCATATCACTGGCTGAGTGGCTTTGAATAAGGCACATGAGCTCTCTGAGAAGAGGATTACATGCTCCTACCAGCGTTGCGAGGTGCCAGGAGGACTGGATGTCCAACATACGTCAAAGAGCCAAGCGCTATATACTTGGTGTAACCTTTTCAATCGAGCTATAAACAACCCGGAATGGAGAGAAGTCCACCCCCAAAACCATCTGCTGTCTCTCTCTACTGCAGGCCAGGAGGACAAGTAATATAAAATGAGAACAGTTTTTAAAACATTAATATAAAATGCTTGTACATACTGAACCCAAATAGGGGCCTTAATTTAAGCATGTGTAAGAGCCAAACCGCAGTTCTCATAATGTAAAAATTCTTAGATGTCCAAAGATACTCTATTTTTACAATCTGTGTAAGTCTGCACTTGTCGAAATTATACACGATTCACCGCTTTTAAAAGCCACACACCTTGGCCATTCACAGTGGGTTTCCGGGGGACGGCCTGCCACCAGATGAGCCTTCATTCTTGAATATATGAGATGCAGAAGCAAAGGGAACAGGTCTCAGAGCACTGTCAGCCCTCTTGTTCTATAGGTGGCAAAACCAAAGCTTGGACAGAGGAACATGCTTGCCCAAAGCCAAACAGAGAAGGCCATGGGTTAGGATTTTTAGGAAAGCCACTATAAACCAAAACCATCACAAATAATAATAATAATCTCATCACAGAGCTTTATTCACTGATATTTCCATTTCTCTGGCCAAACAACATCATTGCCTGCCTGGTGCTCTGTCTGTTCCTTGGGAAGGAAGCTTTCCTCCAATAGCACAACAGAGGGAAACCTGCTAAGTCTCATTTTATATTTCCCAACCTGACATGGAACTGAGTTTCTAACATGTCTGGGGGTGAAAAATCCAAGAGACAAAAAAAATCATCAAAGAAACCCTTTGAGGACTGGTGTGACATCTGCTGTCCCCTGGGAACAGTCCTAAACTACAACTCCACTAAAACAGCATCATCTGAACATAAGTCCTCAGAGGAAAGTTAACAAATCAAATATTTAGCACACATTTTTAGAGTGTCCATTATGCTTTTTGCTACAAAAATCAAATTCCTCATTTACATTTCTGAGCATAATAATTCCTAACTACAGATCAGTGTATGTTAAAAGGTGATAGCCCATAGAGAGCAAGCTTTACAAACACCCAGGCAGAATTAGCTCCCTGTTTCATAACTCTGCAACTGTTAATCATCATTGATTACCAATTCTGGTTCCATCTCTGTGAATAAGTTAATGCTTTATCCTGAAGAGGCTAATTTGGAGATGGGTCATCCTGAGGCTAATTTCCATCTCAAAGACACCTCCATGCTTAAAGCAGTTTTACATCAAAAGCCCTTGTAGGAGACCATCATCAAGATTAGGGTAGAAAGGAAGCTAGAGGAAGGCATCAAGTCAGGGGACTTCAGGGCTTTAGATGGGACAGCTCATAAAACCTGTCTAAAGGCTGACGGGAAGGATGCAGAAGACAGGAGAAAATTAAAATCCTGAGGACCGAGGCAGTAATCCCTGAGAGAGAGAGAAGGGACCCGCCCTGGGGGTCCCAGGGCATTGCTAGAGGGAAGGTGGGGGAGGGGAGATAAACTGAAGAGGAAGTCAGGAAGAAAAGGGAAGGAGGAGGGGAAGGGAGAGAGAAGAGGAAGAAGGCAGGCAAAGAAAGTGCCAGGTGTAGAGACATTTTGAAGGAAGTTCAGGTGACACTAAATATGGAGGTCAGGACCCATGAATTAAAAAGGACCTTGTCACCAAAAGGTTTAGAATCTAACAGAGAAGGTCTGCTCAACCACATAATTGTATATTGTAAATACATACTCAGAGATTAGATTTTATTCTGTTTAAGACATTTTAATTGATTTTTTTCCTAAGGAATATGCTGAATTCATAATGGAAGAGAAAGAGATTATTCAATTAGATTGATTTTTGTGGAATAACAACTCAAAACTTCTTGAACCCCAGCCTTTGACAAAATTACATATCAATGTGGGGGGAAGAAAGCAGTTCTAGGGAAGAAAAACTCAAACTGTAAATTATCAGGTTAATTCACAGTGTGGACGTAAGAAATAGCAAATACACAGTTTGATATTTGGTTTGCAAAGTGAGAAAAGAAAGCATATTAAATTCTATAGAATAAGCTTTTCTGATCCCAGAAATACTAAGAACTCAATAGTTTTTTTGGCTCCAATGACTTGTAAATATCTAGAAGAGCCCAGATTTTGAAGCCCTGAGGACACTTGCTAAAACTCAGAAATTTGGCACTAGTCTTTGCACACAATTTGGGTTTTCTTTCAGAGTTGATATCTTACCAAATACAGCCATCTGTGTTCCCTCTGGGAAAGGTTCAACTGTTCTATTGCCATTGACGTGATGTTTGGCTAGGAAAAAAAAAAAAAAGAGGGAGAGAAGGAAAGAAAGAAATACAAGTTAAGTGTAAAGTTCCACACACATACTAACACATGTCATTAAATGTGTCAAAGAGTCTATTTCTCCTTTTTAGTTAAAAACGGCACCAAAGCTTACCCTTTTAAGAGAGTTTCAATTATTTTGTTTTTAATCTCAGTTACTGAAGACCCTTGAGATGATCTAGTCCAAGCACATGGTTTTACAAATGAGGGTACCAAGGTCCGAGCTTGTGCAGAGCCGTGGGGCTGGTGGCGGCAGAGCCAGCCCAGCCCCAAAGCTCCTGACTCCTAGCCAGAGGGGCCCCACGGCACCAGGCCAGCCCCTGAAGTAGAAGGGAAACTCGGGGTTCCAGTGTGAACTGGGGAGGCTTCCTCTGAAGACTCCTGATGATGAGAACATTGACCCAATCGATGAAGTGTGCCATGAGGACAGCAGGGTAACGTCGGGGCCAACTTTTCAAAAAAAGAGAACAGCAGAACACATCATTTCACTACAATTCAAGCACTGTTTCCAGGAGCCACAGACACTTGCTTTCTTAAAGACCAGATGGATATGCCATGCTTCTTAACTCCTCTTCAACCACCCTGGTTCCCTCCACCAACACCCTTTCCACCTTGGGCGTAGCAAGGACTTAGAAATAAAAGGTGACCAGGTTATGGTTTCCCAGCATTAACTTGTTCTCATAACCCCTCAAACTGCGGTCAGATGAAACACAGCTGAGTACGATCCATCTACCAGCATTTGAATAATATCCTCAGCAATTCTTGAATAGGGGCATTTATGTTGAAAATACACAAGAATGGCCAAAAAGCCTTGACACTGCATAATATAGCACATATACTTTGATTTCCTGGGTCCCATTCGATTGATGGGACACTGGCAAAGGGCTCAGCACGACAGCCAGACTGAGGGGCCTGGGGAGGGGATGACACGGTTCCTGCCCTCGTGGAAAGGGCAATTACCTTCAAGAGGTAAAAATGTCAAACTTTACCAGAAAGCTTACAATTATGTGCCAAGTCCTGGGAAGGGGGACTAAAGGTGCTTGTAAGAGCTCATGGTAGAGGAACAGCAAGCTGGGAAGTGCAAGCCTGGAGGAAGTAGAACCAGTGCAGAGTCTTAAGGGAGTGGCAGGGTTTCGAAAGGCAGAGAGCGAGGAAGCAGCTTGAACGAGAGCCAGGCATCTGGATGCGACTGAGGCATCATCCCCGGCCAGAACAGAGTCTAGTCTCGGCATAGCAGAGGTGATACATTGAGAAGCAATGGCAATGAAGGACAGATTGGTAGGCAGGGACCAGGTCATGAAAAGTCTTGAGAACCCCATCCAAACTCATAGGAATCCCAGGCAGCCTCTCTGGCATACTGCAAGTCTTTTAGAACCTGAAGGCTTCTGAGGCTTAGTCGAGTTCAGACAACCTCTTCAGGATACCATCAGTTCAAGGGCTCTCACTGGTTCTTCAGTGATGGTGACCCTAGCCCAGGAACAGAAAACTTGGAGGAAGGGAAGAGACCAGCCCAGGTCCCATGTGGCCATGGGACCTTGTCAAGCACTCATAATATGGTTGGCATCATTGGTTGCCGAATCCAAAGAAATATGATGAGGCTTGACATGGAGGTCACAGTTCTGTTCTATGGTCAGCACCCCACAGCCCCTGCCTGTGGTTCTAAAAATGTTTGCCTTTACACATATCAAGAGTTGTAAATCCATTCAAACTCTTTGGTTCACTAATTCCACTCCTAAAATTCAACCCAAGGAATAATACAAGAAGAAAAAAAATGTGAAAAACATAACAATATTCATTACTTATAATAATAAAATTTTAAAATCAAATTAATATCCAAAAGTACTAACATTGCTTAGAAAAGTATAATTCGTGATTTATCAAAAGCATGTAATATTATGCTACATATTTTAATAGAGCATTTGAAAGACATACAAAAAATGTGAAAAAATATTCGGGATAATCGTAAGTGAAACAATCCTATTACAACACTGGATGTAGATTATAATGATAACTAACTAAAATATGAATGCTCATAAGAAAAGAAAAGAATGCTCACAAAAACGAAAACAACTAGGGAGATTATATAAGATATTTACCTTTATTAATTTCCTTTGTCATTGTTAGATTCTTATTTTCTAAATGAAAATGTTTGTTCAGATTTTTAAGAATCAATAAAATTATGGATTAAGAAATTCTTTCCCACAGTACTTGATTTCCCAGAACAATCCATCAAGGCTTATTTATAGCCCAGCCAAAACACTACACAATTACCATGAAAAGTGTAGCATATTTGACATCTCCTGTCAGACAGCTCAAAAGCATCGCCAACACAAGATGACCTTCCACTCCAAACATGGCCCTCTACCAGCATCGCCACCTCTGGGAACAAGACTGTTGTCCTACTTCCTAAGGCATCCTTGCCCGTTCTTGATCCCTCACTACCCACACCTAATCTATCACCAAATCTAACTAGTTTTACCATCTAGAATCCCTCCACTTCTTCCCTTCACCACCAAAATCATTGTGGCCTCTATTGTGGCCTCTTTGCCTGGACTCCTAACTATTGTGGCCTCTCTACCTGGACTCCTATAAATGCCTCTAGGTCATCTATGTCCCCTCTCCAATTCGCTCTTCCCAGTGCAGTCACAATTACCTTTCTAAAAGAAAGACAAACTCCTTGTATGACACAAACTCCCCAATTTCCTTCCCTACCTTCTATGGCTCTCCACGGCTCTTAGGCTAAAGTCAAAACTCTAATGTGGCCTTCAAGGACCCATGTGGTCTGACCACCTCAGTCCCTCATTCCCTCCACTACCGTTGCTTTCTTGGGACCAACGACCTTCTACAGCGCTCACCAGAGCCGCAGCTTACACTTAGTCATTACCTGGACAAGCAGACTATAGGCACAGGGAGGGCAGGGCTCCTAGCTCCTCTGGGTCACCATTTTGATAATTCTAGCCCAATGGGGGACAATAGCTGTTAAATTAATGATGGAAGACATAAACAGTACTAAAAAGTCTCTCTTCAGCCATTATAAAAAATATATTATTTGATACACTAAAGACATCTCTCTCTTTATATGTACATATGTCCCTGATACAAAAACAATCATTAAAAATGGCCACTCAAAAGTAGTTTCCCCAGCCAGGTAGCCCAGAGACCAAGGAACTCCTCTCTGTTCCACTCCGTAAATGTCTGCCCCTCTTCTCTTCCAATTCGCCTCTCATCTGAGAAGGCCGCAGTGCCAGTGGAGAAGGAAAGACTGGAAATGCTACCTGAACTGGAGAGGAAGGAGGAAGTTCATATGCAACTCTCTCCTTCAATGCTAAGGTTCCCCTGGACACTGTCTTATCTTTTATTCTAGAGCCCAAGGCCCAAAGATAGCAGGGTCTGTAACTGATTTTGCATTTCCTTCTGAACTGCAGCTGAGTCAGCTCCTGGACAGTAAAGACACATCACTAGCCAAGAACAGACAGTACAGCGTCCACAGCTAAAGACGTGGACCCTAGAGCAAGACTGCCTTGACTTTGAACCTCAGCTCTCCCACCTCCTAGCTGTAGGAATGTGGTTTAGTCATTTAACTCCTTTGTGCCTCAGTTTCTTCATTTGTATGAGTTTCCTCAACTGTACCTATCTTGGGGCTGCTTTGAGAATTAAATTAGTTAATATATGTAAAGCACTTATAACAGTGCCTGGGACATAGCAAACACCTCTTAACTGCTAGACTAGCGTTATCATCTATGTGTGAACTTTTTTTTTCACAACAAGATCGGAGTCAGGAATGACAAGTACCTTACACATGATATGACAGACACCACTAATCAACCACAACATACTTTCTCGGTCCCCAAGTGGGACCACAAAATCTCTTCTCAACCTAGCATCCTACAGAGTCTCTTATTATTTAGATATACATGCATATCTGATGAAATCGTTTTGTCATTCCTGGTCTAAGTAAATAACACAGAAAGATGGACAAAAAAGAGATTTTCTTTCTCGTTTCTACAGGATAAATTGCAGTTTAAAAAATAACAATAAAAGGGGCGCCTGGGTGGCACAGCGGTTGAGCGTCTGCCTTCGGCTCAGGGCGTGATCCTGGCGTTGTGGGATCGAGCCCCACATCAGGCTCCTCTGCTGTGGGCCTGCTTCTTCCTCTCCCACTCCTCCTGCTTGTGTTCCCTCTCTCGCTGGCTGTCTCTATCTCTGTCAAGTAAATAAATAAAATCTTTAAAAAAAAAAAATAACAATAAAGATCCTTTGAAAATCCCCAAAACTCCATATATAGCTTTAGGGATCAAAGAACGGGGGGAAATCTAAGTGCTACTTTCCATTCCATGATGCAAGAATGGTGAGTTCTTAAAAATCAAGCAATGGCAGTTCTACTCCTAGAAACCAAGACTTAGGCACTTTCCTATTGAAACTCTGCTGAGGCAAGTATTTGGGAGCCAAAGAACCAGAGATCCTTTAAACAGATTAAGACTGGGGTGGGGTGGGGGGGTGCGCTCATTTGGGAACCTAATGAGCATTTATAATTTTTTTTTCAAAATTGGTGGCACATGTCACCCCAGAAACAATCAAACTGACTAAACAGAAAAGTCGTTCATTGATTGGGTACTAACTATCGATTACCAGCAGAGCATGAAATGGAGACGGGACAGGTCACTGACAGGGACATCTGTTGCTCAGCCACAGCAGGGTGGATGTCTCCAATCTGGCCAGAAGGGGAGCTGTCCCTGCCCCCACTCCACGGGGGCACGCTCCAAAGCCACATGCTCCAGGAGGACAACCCCTGATGATGGCCATGACGTGTCCTCAGTCAAGGGTATATCAGGACAAGGAATAGATTTTCATTTATCTTGAAAGCCCAGTGCTTGTGGAGCAGCGAGGTTAATTAGAGCAAGACTGGGTCAAAGTCAACCATCAAAGAGATGTTGAAGGGGATTTGGGGGACATGTTTAAAAGCTTTAGAAGATTATACGGACACTTTCTTTTGTGAGTATCTAAAGCACTTCAAATGTTATGACTGTTTTCTTCCTTGAAAATAATGCAATGAAACTGTTCCATAATATACCTGCAATAATACAAATTCAGACATAAACCAACCAGTGATTAGCTCTGTGTCCTGTGCTCAAACAGAGAGAACTAAAACTCACATCTTCTGGGTGGGGAGAGAGAAGGGGCTTGAGACAGGTAAATGGTAGGGAAGTGAGGAACTGGAGGGTGGGCCCCCAGACCCTCACTATTCTCCTGGAGGCCCAATCTCCCCCAGTCTGGGTAACTGTGGTAACACTACCGAATTACAGACTCCAGGAACCGTGTTGTTGCTAACCCGGGAGCCTTGCTCAGCTACTAGACCCAGAACCATCCCAGGACTGGAACAGCCTTGTGTCAGTCTAAAGCCTCAGAACTACAGGTCAGTTAACAGTGTAAGCTCCTCCCAGTCATGCTTTTAACCCTGCAAAAACCCAACCTATACTTCTCAAGCGTTACTATCATTCATGCTGGTACCTAAATTATTGGTGGTGATTATCTTCAGTTTGGGGGTGGAATAAAAGTACCCTTATTTCATTCATACGGTAATAAAATCTGTCAAAAATCTGTGAAGCTCCAAAACAAAATATGGTCTCACATTCCCTCTCATTGTCTTTCCTCATAGCTCTTCCTCCCTGTCACAAATTCCTGAGGCCTCGAGGTACAAGTCAGAATAGAACTAAGCAGGGTTCATACTTGGCCCCCAAGCCCTAACTTTGGACCAGCTTCTCTTTTCTCCAGCAGAGCGGGCCTGGATCACACGGACCAAGCATTCTGGGCCCTGGTCCTGCCAAGGTGCCTTCTACAGCATTTTAAGGATGATCTGATGACTGTGAGCATGGATTTGTAAAGAAAGAGGAGTCAGAGTCCTGAGGATACAACTGTTGCCCAGTCCCTGAAATATGGGACAGCTGCACTAGGAAAAGAGAGATAATGATGTTTCTAGTCACCTATGCCCAGAGGCACTGTGGTTCTGTATTGGTCCTGTATATTGTGGTCCTTTACATAATTTGCTATAATTTTTGGCTATGGTGTTTTAAGGTGAAGGTCAAACTAGAGTGGGTTTTGGCCCCAACAGTGTGCTCTGTGTGTGAGGAGGGGAAGACTGGGAAGTTACATGGCAGTGGGCAAGTCGCTGGGACACTGCTCAGCCTGAGGGTCAAGCTCTGCTCTCCACCTATCCTATGTCCAAAGAGGTCCGAGTCCATCCTACTGACTGGTGAGGTGCGTGCTAGAGGCAGATTACATCTTGAGTATGTTTAGTGCGTGCCAGATACGAGGTGTTGCGGGAACAAAGATAAATTTCATAGATCTAATACCAAGAATCTTTATTTAACCAACAACTTGTTAAGAGAACCCAAAGGGAAGATTTCCAGTTGAAAGAGTGAGGCGATGAAGATAAAAATGTGTTTTAAGAAGAGTAAGGCATTACGCAAGCACGGGACGTTTTTATTTTTCATGAAGTGCCTGCTGTGTTTTCTGAGGTCTGCTCAGCACACAGGACATATACACCTGGAACAGACACACCACATGCACATACCCTCAGACACAAGCCCTGTTCTGGGCCTCGGAAAAATTGGCCCGGAATGATCCTACTATGTTCCTATGTTGCCCGAGGCCACAGGATTACCCTGGAGAGTGAAGAAAAGTGAACACAGAGGTACCCACAACTAGAGTGCAGGAGGCAAGCCAGGGGCCCCAGAAACCAGGAACCTGTATCCCAAGCAGGCTTCTACAATTCTGTACAAGACAGCCATCCCACCGCCACAGAGAAAGAACAGGCATCACATTCTAAATATAGAAATAATAAATAAATACATGAATAGATTCTCAACCACATGAGATACCATTTCTAATTCATGAAAGTGGCAAAACTTACAAACCAATGCAAGGCACCAGTGAAGGTGTACGGAGATGGGTCTTCTCATACACTACTTGTGAGAGTGAGAATTCAATACAATAGAACAGAAAACAATCCATTTGGAAAGCAATCCAGCAATATGCATTGAGAGTGTCAAAGGCTTTTAGATCCTTGACCTAGTAATTCTAAGTATAGATATCTACCTTAGGAAATCAGAACTCAGCCAAAGGTTTCCAAAGATGCTTACAACAGAATAGTTTATAATAGTGAGAAACTATAAGCAACCTAAATGACCCAACAAAAGGGAGATAATGAAGTAAATATGGCACAGTCATAAGGTGGAATATTGCAGTTTTAAAAGTATTATCATAAATAGGTTTTTTTTTCATGGCATCAGGAAATAGGAGTAAGATAGAGTTAAGAGGGGAAAAAAAGCAAGATGCAAAAAAAAGATCCTACTGAATTAAGAACAAAGGCACAGAAAAATGACCAGAAGGAAACAGGGTAGAAAGGTAAATTGGGCTGCCTCTATATGCCAAATCATGGCTGATTTTTCTTCCATCTTTATGCTTTTATTTACTTCTAAATTTTTCTTGAGCAAATATTTCTTTGATAATCAGTAAACTACAAAAAAATAGAAAATACTAAAAGGCAAACTTGAGATAGAAGAAATCTAGATTTGATCAGGTCTATTTTCAAGTTATAAAAATCTAAATGTATTCTTTGAGTAGAAAGAGCAAGAGAAAGCCTAAAAACTCTCTTAAATGAAAATAACCAATGAGCAGATTATCTCCTGATTACTCACATAAGGCCTCATCAAAGGGCCCTTTCCTTTACAGTTTTAAGTACCCCGAACTCTCTGGTTTGCTCCTCGAGACACTGCCCCCTAAGTGATGAGTACTGGAGCTGTCCTGGAACTTCTAGACTAACTCAAATCAGCTATATCGCAGGCCCGGGAGATCCCCTCTGATGAGGGCCATTGTCCCTCACTTGCGTAGGGCTTGTGAGCTAGTGAACTCATAGGTAGCCATGTGAGGAAAGGGGGAATGAAGGTCAACAGAGAGACTCGGGGGTGTATCTCCCCTGGTGAGTCAAGGCACAGGTCCACATTCTGCCCCAATAACATCACCATTCAGAAAACAACTACTGAACGTTCATTCTGTGCCAGGCACTGGGTTTATTCTCAGCAACACAAAAATAGTAAGACAATGCCTGTTTTCTCTTCATCCTTCACAGACCACCAACCAACCCACTTCTAGGGCTGCTGATCAGGTTTACCTGCACGAGGTTTCTGTGGTAGCAGCACTGCCTACGGCTCCTAACGCATCCTGTTACCCCACTATTATCAGACTAGCATGAGTTCCCACGCTACATTATCCCAAGATAGCATTCCATCGTCATTCATTCAATTTTTATTTCTGTAATGCTGTTATTAGTTACATTTAAGAACCATGTCTAACTTAGGCATCTGTGATATGCATATAATATTAATTGATGGAAAATTTCCACCTGACTTTTATAAAAATCTCCCTGCCCTGTCTTAACACACCCAATTCCTAATGACTACCAAAATTAGATAATCTTGAGAAGAGAATTTCCATTTAAAATAAGGTTAGCTTAAGGATTAAAATCTATATGTCATCCTGATGAATGTGACATCTCTGTGAACACGAGTGCTGAAAGCCATTGTACTGAACAATGTGACTGTAAACCACAATGATTTTCTTTTCTTCTAAAGTGCATGCTTCCTATTGATCCTAAAACACATTTTGGATTTGTAAGACGGATGTTAAACACATAAAGGGGCACACAGAGATCATACTTTTTAGTATTATTTTAAAAACATTGCCCTTCAAAGACTCGGAGGGGACCCTGGCTTCCCTGGTTTGCATCACTTTGGTCCCTTACTCATAGATGAAGCAAAATTATCTACTATTTCCCCAGCATTTGTCAATGTCAATTCTGCCCCCATGAAAATAATCAATGTTGTGCAGAGTATCTAAGTCCTATGAATGTAATTAAGGCATGAGACCGAGGGGTTTTCTCAACCCAGGCTAGAGTGCTAATATCACTTTGGAGCCTCACTGGATGCCTCTAATTCCATTAAGTCGGCTTTTACAAATGGTTCTGTACACCACATGGAAATGTGGCAGCCACAGCGCGCAAGCAGGCCTTCCTTCTTCCTCCTTGTGAACATGTCAGCAGTCTTCAGCAGGAAGCGCATTGTCTCTCCATGGCACATAGTCTGTATGAGGCACCATCAGCTGTCAGTCAGCCAATGGGCAAGAAGGGTCCAGTACCCCCCCTTCCCTCCACCCCCACACCCTCTGACAATGATAAATGATCCGCCCCTCTGCTCAGCTGACCCAGACCTCCCCTTGCAATCTGTTCCAGACCAACACCAACCTTTCCTCTCAACATTCCCCATCAGCACTACAAAGGGGCCTGCTCCAGGGTAAGGTCAGATCTGTTTGCTTGCTTGCTGCTGTTCTTTCATGAAAGGGAGTTATGGTTTTATTTCTAAATGGGAGCTCTTAACCAACAATAGAATATGTTGTTATAAACCTTACAGGAAACTTGTCTCAACTCTCTTCTCACATTAAAAATGAAGGAGATATAGCTAAATATGGGATTTAAGAAGAAAGAGGAAGAGTCAGAGATAGAAACATAAATGTCAATTTAGCTTCCATTAAAATCAATAAGCTTTCCACTTACTAAATTATTATCTGTTGTTGGGGGTAAGGAGAAGGAGACCAAAGATTCGAAGGGGAATAAAATATTGATAAAGAGATAGAACATTAACACTGAACATTAATGAGATTCATTTGAGATTAGCTTCTACAATACATTGTGCTCATGTACAAAGTCGTTTCAGGACTGTTTGTAAAAAGACTGGCACCAACCTTTGCATAGAATAATCTATGCAGTGGAATAATATGCACCCATTATAAAGAATGAGACAACTCTATAGGTATGACGCGGACCTACAAGATGCACCATTAATTGGGGGGGGGCAGTCAACAAGCAGGATAATGTGTATAATGTGCCAAAATTTTTTTTTTTAACATTCTGTCTTTACTTTTTGAACTTTTGTCCATGTGATGTAATACATTTTTGAAAATAGAAATAAAAAATTATTTTAATGTGTCCAGTCTTTGCTACCCAGTGATTACCCCTGCAACCCAAGGACCTCTTCCTAGGGCAGAGGGCCCCACTGAGACACAAAGCGGCCAGTGGCGGGCAAGCAGTGTACATCAGCCTGATGCTTACATTTTATCTAGGTCCGGGACAAATGCCAAAGACGATCTCACCTGAATCTCAGCAGAACTGTTTGCAATGAGCTTTAAAATTCTCAGTAGTTTACAGCATCCTAAAAGGCCTCAAGATAGAGGTAACATTCCATTCCTCCCTAAAACTGATCAGCATTTTCCAAAGCAATATGTTAGTTGTCTTCTTTTTAAGGAGGAAAGGATTTGAAAAGGATCAATCATTTCAAATTTTGGATGAAATTTAAACATTATTTACTTAAAAATAAAAGGTGTTTCCAGATTTACTTTTTTTTTTTTTTTTTTTTTTTTAGAGGAGAGAGAGAGGAAAGAAAGGGAAGGAAAAACTGAGAGAAGGGGGAGGGTGGGAAGGAGAAAGACCAATAGGACATCCAGTATTTCACCTTTCTGGAATTTAACACACATTTTAATCATTTCTCTGTCCCTCCTGCCTCTCATCCTGTTTCTCCTTCCCTTGTTATGTTCCTCCACAATAGAAGATAAGAGTATTTTTAAATCTATTTTAGATTTACTGAATAGAGATTATGCTCACCATTCCTAATTTTAAAAGTGGTTGAAACATTTCATATTTCCCTCAAAAAAGATAAATGAAGTTTTTACTATGAAGCCTTCAACTGATTTTCAATAAGTCAGTGAAGTTTTTTTTAATCTAGCCCACAAGAGCCTACTCAACCTACAATGAGTCTCAAATAGAACTCTTTCTTAGGAGTCTAAGCACCATTTATGGGATATGGCCTCAATGTGAACCTACGAACATCAAGAACACACCCTTTCATACTGGCCAAGCTGTTTACAGGCTACAAATAGAGAAAAGAAAACATTCTCCTACTTTCCCAAGCTGCCCAACTACTAACTCAACCATAGAAAGAAATCTCCACTTTGTGGAGATGAAAAGGACATTTTCTCCCAAGGAGAAGTGGACAAAAATCCCTTGTTGCACAAGAATCACCTTCAAATGCAAGGTACATTTCAGATGCAGTGGTCTCGTTTCAGATAAGAATGTAAAGGTGGGTAGTTTTTGCTCAAGGTCTCCTGCAGGCTGGAATCAAAGTGTTGGCTGGGGCTGCAGTTTTAACCAAAGATTCAGCTGGGGCAGGACAGTTCTTAAGCTCATTTGTAGGAACAGTTCTTAAGCTCATTTGTAGGCAGGCCTCGGTGAGCTTGAGAGCAGATTCTCCCCACCCCCACCCCCACCCCCACCCCCACCCCCACCCTGGTTGGGCCTTCAGAAGATACAGCACAGCTGCCATCTTGACTGCAACCTCATGAGAGACCCTAATCCAGAGGCACCCAGCTAAGCCACACCCATATTCTTGACAACCCAAAGAAATTGTGAGATAATAAATGGCTGTTTTTTTAAGCTGCTAAGTTTGGGGATAATTGATTATGTAGCAGTAGATAACGAATACACTAAACATGTTCTAATAAAGGAAAAATAATGTAATTTTTAGCAACTCACAATTAATAACATAAACCAGG
Organism: Ursus americanus; assembly: GCF_024610735.1. NCBI lineage: Eukaryota > Metazoa > Chordata > Mammalia > Carnivora > Ursidae > Ursus > Ursus americanus. Next base: position 63,190,385 of record NC_142139.1, read on the forward strand.
AAATAAAACCATCTTTCATAGAGCTGTTTTCTACAGAAAAAAAAAAAAAAAAAGGTATTTCCAGGAGCTGCTTTACAAATCAACTCCTGGAAATGTGATCCATTTCTAAGTCGGAGTCTAACTCTATGTAATTTATTTTCTCCACAACTTTATTCCCTAGTGTGCTGGGATTACTAAAACAGGCATTCCTGAAGTATTAAAGCCTAGGAATAGTGTATAAAATATCAGAGTAAGGCTTTTAGCACTTCTGAAATAATTCTGGCAATTTTTATTCATTTGCATTATCCAGAGGATTGTTAGTTGCTTTTCCTGCTGTTTTGTTTGGGGGAAGTTATATCTCTGCCTCATAGGGCTTACAAAAACAATGAAGAAAAATGTTTTTCCAAAATTCCCAGGAAAGCTAAATTTAAATTCATGCCAAAGGCCTAACTGCAATGGAGAAAATGTTCTGTATTTTAATGGGGTTTTGTTTGGTTGGCTGAGTTTGGGTGCTCTTTTCTTTGACTACATGGAAGTAAGAACATGGCTGGATTATTTCTATTCACAGTGGTACCTGTAAGAAATATAGTTTTCCCCTTTTCTATGGGAATAAAAATCAAGTCTAAAAATCAAAATTGTTGCTGATATTAAACTAGGTTTTTTACTAGCCTGGATACTTCATCCATAGCAGCTTAAGATCACAGTACCTCTATTCTAAGCAGAAAAATACTAAGATCCTATTATATCTTGTGCTTACTGAACCTTAAGAAATTCTAAACAACTTTGCCAACAACCATGAAACACTGGAAGAGTCAAGCTGGAACTGATCATTCCAATGGTGTAGGAAACCATATTCTTGGCTCATTATTTGCTAAATATCAGTCCTTGAAGAAATATCACTCTTCATACGCTGGTCTTCCCATCCTTCACTTTACTTAAATCCCAGATTAAAACACATGGGGAAGAGTGTGCATGAGGGGAGAAGAAAAAGTACTGGTTAAATATATAGCAATGTCTCCTATAAAATCCACAGGTCACAAAAGTCTCAACTCGAATAGTTCCTGTGCAGAAGTCTGGATCCAATCAGGAGATAGAAACCATACAGTAGGTTAAATAGGGGAAGTCTAACATAAAGAATATTAACTATGATTAAAAAGCAACTACACAGGGGGGTGGGGGATTGGGATAGGTCGGTGATGGGTATTAAGGAGGGCACATATTGCATGGTGCACTGGGTGTTATATGCAAATAATGAATCATGGAACATTGCATCAATAACTGGGGATGCACTGTATGGTGACTAATATAACAAAATAAAAATTATTAAAAAAAAAAAAGCAACTACACAATCTCTGGACTCTCTAGGGTACTCTAGGGCTGAGGTTACCCAAGGAAGGATAGACTTGGATGGATTCAAACTTCACTGGAGAAGTTGCAGTTAAACCACTGGATAGCAGAGAAGTTCACTGGTTTGGCCAGACCAGAGCTGATCTGGAGATGCTAAGCAAGCAATAGGCCACTTTCCAGAATGCAGGCAATCAGAAATCAGTGGTGTGTGTATACAGTGTAGGTCCAGGCATCCCACAAGGACTTTAGAGTGTCTGCAGGGACTCTGGGAGCACATGGACAGTGCAGGAGTTCCGGTTTCTTTTTCGAGAGAAATGCAGGAAAGTTACAACCAGGCCAAGGCTGTAAAGTCACATGGGGACCCAAAGTTCTGGGCCAGTGGCTGGGACAGGCTCTACAGGAGGTCCTCACACTCACACACATAATCAACCCTGGCCCACACCAAAAAATGGCAGGAGAGACTCTTCCTCTAACAAAGTCTCCCCAGTGCCTTCTACTGAGAAACCTTAACACCACGCTCATATTAAAAGAAAAATACTAAAGAAATTCCTGTGTTTATCACAGAGCATATTCAGAATGATGTATTCAGAGCTGAAAGGCAATAAGTTAATAACATACTTTGCAAGACAAAAATTACAAAAATTTACAAAAGAAATAGAAAAATCTGAATAGAAAATCTGAAGTAGAACACTCCACTCTGGGCTCATTCCCTGGGAAATTCTAGATACATTTAAGGAAGAGATAATACCAAACCTCCATAAATTCCTTCAAAAAATAAAGGAGGAGAGAATTTTTCCCAGCTCATTTTATGAGGCCAGCATTACCATGATAACAGAACTAGACAAAGACAGAAGAAAACTATAGATAAATCCTCCTTATGAACACAAAAATCCTTTAATAAATATTAAATACAGGAATATATTCTAAAGGTATAATAATAATAGTCAAGTGGGGTTAATCCACAGAATTCAAAATTGTTTCAACATTCAAAAATGCAATCAGTGTAATTTACCATACTAACTGACTAAAAAAGAAGAAAATATATGATCAGCTCTACAGCTGCTAAAAAAACATTTGACAGAATTTAGCACTAATTCATGATTTTTTTTAATTCTCAGTAAACTACAAAGAGAGTTTGATAATGAATATCTATCAAAGTCCTACAGCTAGCATAGAAAAAGGAAAGATAAGGAAAAATTACCTTTATATGTAAATGACATTATTGTGAAAATAAAAAATTCTAAGGAATTTATCAAGAAGTTATCTGTATCAATAAGTTTATCAAGATCACAGGCTTACTAGGTCAATATACAGAAATAAGCTATATTTCTATATAGTTGCAACAAATAAAAGGAAATTGAAAAAAATTTAAGTACTATTATTTGTAATAACATCAAATAACATGAAATACTTAGGGAGACTTTTTAAAAATATGTATAAAACCTGTAGCCTGAAAACATTACTGAGAGAATTTTAAAATACCTAAATAAATAGGTATACCATGTTCATGGATTGGAAGACTTGACTTAAAATGTCATTTCTCTCCAAATAAATCTAGACTTTAAAATAATGCAGCTGAAAACCCCAAGAAGTTGATTCTAAAATTTAAATAGAAAATCAAAAGACTTAAAATAGCCAAAACAAGATCTGTACACTGACAATTTTGAGATATTGATGAAAGAAATTTAAAAGACACAAATAGATATTCCATGCTTATGGAGTAGAAAAATTAACATAATCAATGTTCATATAACCCAAAGAAATCTATAGATTCAATGCAATCCCTATCAAAACTCCACAGGCATTTTTCACAGAAGTGGAATAAACAATCCTAAAATTTGTATGGAACCACAAAAGACCCCCAAATAGCCAAAACAATCTTGAGAAAGAAGAACAAAGCTAGAAGCATCACACTTCCTGATTTCAAACTATATTACAAAGCTACAGCAATCAAAACAGTATGGTATTGGCATAAAAACAGGTGCACCGAAAAATGGAACAGAATAGAGAGCCTACAAATCAATGTACACAGGTGCCTCGTGGCTCAGTCAGTTAAGCGTCCAACTCTTGATTTTGGCTCATGTCATGATCTCAGAGTCGTGAGATCGAGCCCCACATCAGGCTCCATGCCCAGCTTAAGATTCTCTCCCTACCGCTCCCTCTGCCCACCCCCCCCAAAACAGAAGGAAAGGGAATGCCTGGGTGGTTCAGTCATTAAGGGTCTGCCTTCGGCTCAGGGCGTGATCCCAGGGTCCTCCACAGGGAACCTGTTTCTTCCTCTCCCACTCCCCCTGCTTGTGTTCCCTCTCTCACTGTCTGTCTCTCTGTCAAATAAAAAATAAAATCTTAAAAAAAAAAAAAAAAGGAAGGAAGGAAGGAAGGAAGGAAACAGGAACCCACACATAGATGGTCAAATAATTTACAATAAAGGAGTCCTTAATGGGTAATGAATAGTCTCTTCAATAAATACTGCTGGAAACACTGGACAGCCACATGCAAGAGAATGTAACTAGATCCCTATCTACCTACACCATACACAAAAATTAACTAAAAATGGATTAAAGACTTGAAGGTAAGACCTCAGATCATAAAACTCCTAGAAGAATACATAGGTGGTAAGCTCCCTGACATTAGTCTTGGAGTTGAACTTTTGGATCTGACTCCAAAAGCAAAGGCAATTAAAGCAAAAATAAACAAGTGGGATGACATCAAACTAAAAAACTTCCATACAGCAAAGGAACATACATCAACAAAATGAGAAGGCAATGGGAGAAAATACTTGCAAACCATATACATCTGATAAGAGTTCAATATCCAAAATATATAAAGAACTCATGCAACTTAATAGCAAAAAACAATCTGATTTAAAAATGGACAGAGGATCTTAAAAGACATTTTTCCAAAGAAGCCATACATATTACCAATAGGTCATGATAAAGTGATCAACATCAGTAATCATCAGGAAAATGCAAATCAAAACCACAATGAACAAGAAAAAACAAGTACTGAAGAGGATGTGTAGAAAAAGGAACCTTCATGCACTATTGGTGAGATTACAAGCTGGTGCAGTCACTCTTGAAAATAGTATGGAGGTTCCTCAAAAAATTAAAAATAGAACTACCTTATGATCCAGTAATCGCACTGCAGGATATTCACCCAAATATGAAAACACTAATTCAAAAGGACATATGTACCCCTATTTTATAGCAGCACTATTTACAATAACCAAATTATGGAAGCAGTCCAAGCGTCCATCGATTAATGAATGGATAAAGAAGATGTGGGGTGTGTGTGTGTGTGTGTGCGTGTGTGTAGTGGAATATTATTCAGCCATAGAAAATGAAATCTTGCTTTTTACAACAACTTGGATGGAGCTAGACAGTATAATGCTAAGTGAAATAAATCACTTGGAAAACAGCAAATACCATATGATTTCACTCATATGTGAAATTTAGGAAACAAAGGGAAAAAAAGAGACAAACCAAGAAACAGACTCTTAACTACAGAGAACAAACTGACGGCTACCAGGAGGGAGGTGGGTAGGGGGATGGGGGAAATAGGGATTAAAGAGTATACCTATCATGATGAGCACTGAGTAATGTACAGAATTGTCAAATCACTGTACACCTGAAACTTATATAGTGCTGTATGTTAACTATACTGGAATTAAAATTAAAGACTTAAAAAAAAATACAATGAGATACCACCTTGCACCTGTTAGAATGACTGTCAACAAAAAGACAAGACATAACAAGTGTTGATAAGGATGTGGAGAAAAAAGAACCTTTGAGCATTGCTAATGGAAATATAAATTGGTACAGCCACTATGGAAAACAGTATGGAGGTTCTTCAAAAAATTTAAAAAAGAGCTACCACATAATCCAACAATTCCACTTCCTGGGGACATACCCAACAGAAGTCAAAGCACTATCTCAAAGAGATATCTGCTCCCCCACATTCAATGCAGTAACATTTACAATAGCTAAGATGTGTAAACAATGTGTCCACTGGTGGATAAATAGATAAAGAAGATAGAGTATGCATATACAGTGGAATATTATTCAGCCATGCATAAAAAAGAAGGAAATCCTGCCATATGTGATACTGATGGAACTTGAGGGCATTATGCTAAGTGAAAAAAGTCAGACAGAGAAAGGCAAATGCTGTACGATCTCATACATGGAACCTAAAAAACCCAAATTCATACAAAACAGAGAACAGACTGGTGGTTGCCAGAGGTAGGGGGTAAGGAGTTAGGGAAATGGGTGAAGGTGGTCAAAAGGTACAAACTTCCAGTTATAAGATAAATAACTTCTGCGGATGTAAGAATGGTGACTACAGTTTATAATACTGTATTGTATATTTGAAAGTTGCTAAGAGAGTAAATCTTAAAAAGTTCTCATCACAAGAAAAAAATTGTAACCACATAAGGTCATGGACGCTAACTAAATTTACTGTGGTCATCATTTCATAATACATACATACATCAAATCATTGTATTGTATATCTTAAACTAGGACAATAAGTCAATTATATCTCAACAAAAATGGGAAAAGTTAATAAAATAAAATTGCCAAAACAATTCTGAAATCCAAGTTGAAGGACTTCTGCCTAATTTCAAGACTTACTCTGACGTTATAATAATCAAGATAGTGTGGGGTTGGCATAAGGAGAGTCCTATAAATAAGTGGAACGGAATAGAGAGTGTAGTTACATTTTGACAAAGGTGCTGAGGTAATTCAATCAGAAAAGGATAGTCTTTTCAACAAATGGTGCTGGAACAACTTGACATCCATATGAGAGAAAGTAAACCTCAACCCTTATTTCCGCAACTTATATAACATTTAGCTTGAAATGGATTGTAGATGTAAATATAGGAGTGCTCACAACCTGAATATGGCTCTCCATTGTTTTTATGTGTCCACTTGAAATGTACCACTGCAGAAATCAACTGGAAACTAAACACTTTCCCAAAATCTACCTCTCCTTTTATTGGTTTCGCATCCTCAGAAAACCTGAACAATCCTTATGAGGGGCAAGTAACCATTAAAGGGAGAATTAGGGGAGTTTCTTTGTAGTGATGGAACGTTGTGTATGCTGACTGTGGTGAGTTACACAAATCTTAACATATGACAAAATTTCTTAGAACTAAACACCCCAAAAAGTACATGCAGTAATGTGAAATCCAAATAAGGTCTGTATTTGAGATAATTTTGAGTTTTCTGGTTCGGACAACGTACTGTGATCACATAAGATGTTATCATCGCAGGAAGCTAGCTGGAAGGGCGCATTGGAACTCTGTACTATTTTTGCAACTTCCTGTGAGTCTTAAACTATTTTAAAGTAAGTATTTTTTAAATCTTATGAGAAATCCTAAATATATCAATATTCCCTAATTGTCCGAAAAGAGAAATTAGAAATACTCAAAGCTCATAGGGCAAACTGAAAAGATTATCCTTCCCAGAACATAATTTTCAAAGTTCCAGAGTACTAATTCACTCGTTTAAATTAAATTCCTTGTGGGGCGCCTGGGTGGCCCAGTTGGTTAAGTGTTCAACTCTTGATTTAGGCTCAGGTCATGATCTCAGGGTCATGGGATCAAGCCCTGAGTTGGGCTCTGTGCTCAGCAAGGAGTCTACTTGGGATTCTCTCTCTCCCTCTCCCTCTGCCCCTATCCCCCATGTGTGCATGCTATCTCTCTTTCTCTCTCAAAAATATTAAATAAATAAATAATTTTTAAAAATTAATTAATTAAATTCCGTGTGACTGTAGTCTACATGTATAATCATTTCAAAGGTTTGAATAACAATGGTTCTATTTCTTTAGTACCATAGAACTAACATAGAATTGCCTCTGAACAGAAAGAGCCAGAGAACAAGCTCCATGCTGGCAGACAACATGATTTGTATCTAATACACTGGAAGAACCTCATCAGCTTAATTTAAAAATGATAGCCAGCAATTACTACTTGCTAGTAGTACTCAGTATAATCAAAACACTTTAGGAATAAACACAGAGGGGCACCTGGGTGGCTCAGTCGTTAAGCGTCTGCCTTCGGCTCAGGGCGTGATCCCAGGGTCCTGGGATCGAGCCCCGCATCAGGCTCCCTGCTCCACTGGGAGCCTGCTTCTTCCTCTCGCACTCCCCCTGCTTGTGTTCCCTCTCTTGCTGGCTGTCTCTCTCTCTGTCAAATGAATAAATAAAATCTTTAAAAAAAAAAAAAAAGGAACAAACATAGAGGAAGAAGTTGTGTCTTGGTATTATAATGGATAGCCTACTTAATTTTTTAAGTTTTTAATTCTCAAATTAGCCTGCCCTAGTTTGTACAGAAATCTATTAAACAGATGTTCCTTTGGGCTGTGGAAGGGTCTTATGGATGGGTACACATATAAGTCGGACACCTACCTATTATCCTAGGTGCAACAGTTCATGCTTCCTAACACACAACACAGGGTGGCATGTTGGGGGGTGGTTACTAGTGAGAATCAAGTTCCTCCTTAAGTCTCTACTTCCTTCCCTACGCTTCTCTCCAAATGCCACAAACAGGCACAACATTTTACAAATGCTTTTTCTGTAGGATGTACCCAGGAGTTCATAAACAGCAAACCTTTCAAGACATTCCAGAGATCACTGGCCAAATTTCAGAAAATGCATGGTCACTGTGGGTCATCTAGAGACCAAATGTGGAGAGGGCTCAACTGTGTGGTCTTTATGGCCAAAAGAAGATAGCTTGCAGCTAATGGTCCCCTTTGCTCGAGCTCTCGCGTTAAAGAAGTATTCCAAAGCGCTCCTCTGTAGTATACTGGCAGTCGCCCATGCCTTTAAAATCTAGTTGAGAGGAAAAAATATAGCTAGAGCTGAAATTCAATGTAAGTCCCTATTGAAAGAAACACTTCATGAAATTGTTCAGAAACAAAAGCAATCCCTCTGCCAGCACTAAAAAGCATGAATTTACAAGATCAACAATCAGAATGGCTGATGACAGCTCACACAAAAAGATCTAAGCGTGGTATTTTTACAAAACCAAAGCAAGACCTTTTTCTCTATACAGAGCTCAAAGATAAATGACATATAGGATTTAAATCTAACATTTCACTGAAGAGACAACAGGAACACTGCAGGACTGACCTTATTTTACTCAGAGGCAGCTATCCCCCTGGCATCACCTCTGTAGGAAAAGGCTTAAATTGTCAGTGCTTCCAAGAGAACCAACACAGTGACAATTTACCAAAAGTAAATGATTACTACCCAATTAGCTCTAGAGCAGGGGTTGGCAAACTACAGCCCACTAGCCAAAGCCTGCCACTTCTTTTTGTACAACCCTGGAAATGAATGTGTTTTTTACATATATTTTTTAATGGTCAGAAAACAATCAGAAGAAGAAAAATATTTCGTGACCATCCAAATTATATGAAATTCACATTTCAGTGTCATTAAATAAAGTTTTATTGGAGCACAGCCATACTCATTCATTTATTTATTGTCTATGGCTGCTATCACTCTACAATGGCGGAGTTGAGTAGTTGTGACAGACACTGCATGGTTTGCAGAGCCTATAATATTTACCATCTGCACCTTTATAGGAAAATTTTCCAACCCCTGGGCTAGAACAAAGCTCTGGGAGGCAGGGAATAAGGGAATCAGAACGTGAGGTCATGGGGAAGCCTCCTCTTCAGTAAGGACACAGGTATAGACAGGAAAAGGGATACACAATGAAAGGCCGGGGCACAGAAGCCAAACAGGGCCACCTCTGCCACTGTGTCAGGGCCATTACGGGAAGACCTGAGGAGGGAGAGGGGCACCAGTAAGATCCTAGTGTGGTTCAATGGGGAAAGAGCTATGGCTGCAGGGCTCCACTCCCCACCACCAGGAGTGAGCAAGTCATGTAACCTCTCTGAGCCTCAAGGTCCTCATCTGAAAAAAAAAAAAAGAGTGGAAATAATATCTATCTGAGAGAGCTGCTGTGAGAATTGGGAGGGGGTGATCCCCACCACAGTACTTGGTCCACCTGTTAGGATTAAGCCTCCAAAGATGATAGGTTTCCACAGGTGGAAAACTGGGGAAGAAAGGAAGCCATGTGACGTGGAGAGAACACAGGAATCAAAGGTCCAGAGGATCAAGTGAGTGGTTAGTTTAGGTCACCATCAAGGATTCAGTGAAAGGCGTCAAAGTAGCTGAAGCAGAAAAGGCAATCGGAAGCCAGATCTTGAAGGTCAGAAAGTACCATGTGTGACTCTCTTATTTATCTCCCTTCTCTCTTCACATCCCTCTTCCCAATGACTCCCAAGGATACTCTTGAGTCTTCCTTGGCTCATCAGAGGCACCAAGGGTTAATCTGTGCCCACAGCTCTATTCATTCCCCCAATGGCATCCTTAGAGCATCTATTCTGAGATAGAAACAGGCTTTTCTCTTCCACCCACCCACTCGTCATCAGATCATTTGACCTATTTGCCCCCCACGCTTAGGTGAAGTCTTTGGGGGAAAACCCTAGATCCACAGCTGGTAGCATCTTCCAGCTGCTGGGTGAGAACTAAATGAGATTCCTGGGACTTTAAATTCATTTATAATGAATTCTAATGACTGCCAGGCCCCAGTCATGATGCATATTGATGAACTGCCCCTTGCAGCCAGCTGTCCCTCAATCATCAATTGTCCACAGGGGGATTCCTATTCACTAAGGGCACAGCCAAACTCCAGAGATGAGAAAGCAGCAGGGGTTGTGCAAAAGAGAACAGCAGTCCTTTAGCCTTCAGATAGAGGATTTCATGGTAAATATTGGGAATATTTACAAAAAGCAGAAGGCACAAGGAAAGAATAGTTAAGAACCAAGTCTCGGCCCTGCAATAAAAATCTAAAGGCTACATATGCAAACTATTTATTCTCATGTTTTATTCAACATCGTTTACTGCCTTTCCTTTCGTTCACCCTTGCTTTCTCTTCTTTCACAGGCTGTGTAGTAAAATCTGGCTATTTTCTGTTCAATTTGAGCACTGGACTCGGAGAGGGAAGACCGAGGTAGGACTTTTGACTGCATATAATTATGAATTGCAATGACCTACAGCTGTGTGTCCTTTGACTCCTAACTTTTGTCACCTAACTTTTCTGAGTCTAGGTCTCTTCATCCACCAAATCTGGGTCATGCCTGCTCTACCTGCCTGCCAAGGTATTTACGTGGATCAGGTGAAAACATATGAGAAGATGGACAGGGTAAGTTTAAAGCATCAGACAAATCTAAGGGATAAATGGGTCTTCATCTTTCAAGACTTCCTGACAGTTTCTAAAACAGCTGGTCAAGGAAGTATTAAAAAAAAAAATGTAAACCAGAATAGAATCCAGTGTAAACCAAGCCATTTAACCCCAGGATGGAAAGAGAAGAGGGTTTTTCAGTGAATATAACATGGTAGACAAGCCTTCTACATCTAGAAGGAGCATAGTTATTAACATGCACCATTCCCAGAGACAAGGAACTGATTCTTTTTACTTCAGTGGGAAGAGGTTGGAGTCTATAAATCTCTAACAGAGACGGGGAACCTTAGAAGTTAGGAATTATGTCAGAGGCTGACAATGTTGGAGAGCGGTGAGGGAACTCAAACCCCACCACCACCACCACCAAGATCAACAACATACAACAACAACACTGCCAGTTCCAACAGTGTCAGCCTCAGCTTTGCCTCCTCTAATGCCACACCCTGCCCCCCTCCATGTAGCAGAAAGGACACAAGGCCTCTATATCAAGGCCAGGGCTTCCACTGAAGAATATAAAAAAATAAGTCTGGGACAAGTATTCTTCTCATGGATTGGGCTGCGTCCTACCCTGCTCATCAGTGTTGAATCTGAGTTTCTGTATTTTAAACCAATTCTTCCATGACTGCCACTGCTCCAAACTTTTGGTCTGTCAATGACTGAGCCTTCAATAGACTCCTAAGGTCTACTCTGGTTTCTTCACTGTAGGATCTTTTACCAATAGATCACAGGTGGCATCACAGCCATTTTCTCAACCTCCCACTTCCTGACCCGTTATTCACATCTAGCCCTATAGGTACCAGGGGACATGCTGCAGTCTGTCTTCTGTTAGTCCTCACAAGGTTCCTGTCCTGAGCATCAGTAATCTGTCTCTATCACCTCCTAGTGTCCTAGTGTGACAACAGTCTAAATGACAAAAAGGGCCAACATAGTGCCGAGTCCAGAGAACCCAGCAGGTCTCCAGAGCTAAGAGTAAGCGCAGAGTTAAGATTTAAGATAAACTGTAGTACGGAGGCTTTTGAACATGGTGATCTATACAAGACTGTAAAGGAAATGTTAGAAACAAATGAGATGGCTAATTGGATCATGGAGTGTGGCTGTTTTAAAGACATGCTGTAAACTATACTATATGCTTTAAAGACATGTTAATGTAAAGGGAAGAAAAAGCATAGAAAACACAGAATTTAAGCTGGATAATCTTAGGCAGAGCCTCTATCCTTTGGATCCCACACAAAGCCCAAGATGGGCCATTTACATATTATTCAGATACAGGCCTGGGATCACCACACAGTGGCAGTGAATTTAAAAATGTACAGAAGAAGGAGCGCCTGGGTGGCTCAATCAGTTGAGTGTCCGACTCTTGATTTCCGCCAGGTCTTGATCTCAGGGTCATGGGATCAAGCCTCACGTCAGGCTCCATGCCCAACATGGAGCCTCCTTGGGATTCTCTCTCCTTCTCCCTCTCCCTCTGCCCCTCCCCGACCCACTCACATGTGCATGCTCACTCTCTTTCTCTCCTGAAAAAAAAAAATGTACAGAAGAAGAAAACTACTTGAAACTGACACTGCAAACTTAAAAACCACAATCTGCCAGCTTGGGGCAGGCTAAATATAACCATCTTACAGTCCACTGGGTTGAAAATCAGAAGTCCCAGCTTTACCTCAGAGGAGCAATGGCCTTGAGTAAATCATACCATGTCTTTAAATATCAGGTTCCTCATCTATAAAAAACAAAAAGGGTCATGGGTGATCACTAAGGTCTTTCCTACTCTAATAGTCTATGAGTGAACCTATGATATAGAGCTATGGTAGGTGGTCTCTAGGATGGCCCCCCAAATAGCCTCACCTTTTGTTCTTTATGGCTTTGTATAATCCCTTCTTCTTAAGTACCTTACTTCTAACTAATAGAATACGGACAGGCCCATGTGGCAAAGAACCAAAGGCAGCCTCTAGGCAACAAGTGAGTGTCTCAGCCCAACAACCCTTGAGGATCTAAATTCTACCAACTACCATATCAATGAGCTTGGAGGCAGATCCTTCTCCAGTTGAGCCTTCAGAGAAGATCTCAGTCTTGGCCAACACCTTGAGTGCAGCCTTGTGAGAGATCCTAAAGCAAAAGATAAAGCAAAGTTTTGTCTAGATTCCTGACCCACAGACACTGTGATGATAGATGTGTGTTGTTTTAAGTTGCTCAGTTTGCAAATAATTTATTACAAAGCAACAGGTAGCTATACACAGAGCTTTGTTTGTATCCACGGCCTTGACAGGCTGCATCTCTGCCTCTCATTTAAGGTATTCTTGTATCACCCTATAAATCAAATGAAGGATCACCTGGATTTGGGGTCAGGAACCAGGAAACCTGACTTGGATGCTGAAGCTTAATCAATAAACCAGGCAAGTCATGGAAGCCCCTCAATCACCTCCCTATCCACTCACCACCTTCAAAAATCTTGCGGGTAGGGTTAAGAAAATAGCTCTGAAGCTGTAGATGAGGTCATGTGCCAAGATAATTCTATCTCCTCTCCCCATCCCAACTTTATATTTCACCTATATATCCATATTTTAAGGAGAAGAGAAAATATTTTCTTACTTTAATCTCCCCCTATCTACCTCTTTACCCAAAAGGTACACCAATCACATTGTCAGACCAAGGCACAGGAGGCATGGACGAAAGGCCATTCACATGCAGGAGCATCAACACAGGATAGAAGTAAGGTCTCCAGGGCACTAATGCTCTTGTGAGACTACCTGTACCTGACATTAGGAAGTCCCACTGGCTTACCCTTCAAAATATATCTGGAGTGTGACCATCTCTCATCAGTTCTATCATTACCCAAGTAGTTCATCTAACTTCCTCCTCTAGTAAAACATCTACCAATTCCACTACTACCCTTTCTGTGGGGCCCCCCTTCCACCCTGAGTGGTTATTATGGACTGAACGTTTGTGTCGCCCACCTCTAACTTCACATGTTGAAGCCTTAATCCCCAACATGATGGCATTGGGAGGTAGGGCCTTTGGGAGGTAATTAGGTTTAGATGAGGTCATGAGGGTGTGGACTCCATGGTGGGATTAGTGTCCTTATAAGAAGAGTCCACTCTGTCTTCCACATAAAGACAAAATGGGAAGGCAGCCATCTATAAGCAAAGAAGAGATCCCCACCAAGAACCAAATCTGCTGGCACCTGATCTTGGACTTCCCAGACTCCAGAACTGTGAAAAATAAATGTCCACTACTTAGGCTACTCAGTCTATGGTATTTTGTTATAAAAATCCAAACTGACAAAGACAGTAATTGTCCTAAATGTAAATACAATCTTGATATCACTTACATGTGGAATCCAAAAAAGTTGAGCTTATAAAAACAGAAGGTGGAATAGTGGTTACCAGAGGCTAGGGGGAAAGGGAAACTGGGGAGATGTTGTTTAAGAGTACAGACTTGCAACTAGTAGATAAATAACTCCTGGAGATCTAATGCACAGTATAGAGATTATAGTTAACAAAAGGGTATTATAAACTTCAAAGCTGCTAAGGAACTAGATTCTAATTGCTCTCACCACAAAAATAATGATAATTATGTGATACAATAGAAGTGTTAGCTAACAAGCTACTGTGGTGATCATAGTGTAATATATAAATGTATCAAGTCAATAGTTGTACATTTTAAACTCATGTAATGTTGTACGTCAATTATATCTCAGCTTAAAAAAAAAGTAAATATAATCATATCTTCCCCAGTTTCAGTTTCTGGAGGCTGTCCATCACTTCCAGGATTCCAGGATACATTACGAAGTCTTGGCCTGGGCCTGAAGACCCCCCTAGAATCTGTCCAAGACTGGTTTCCAGCCTCATCTCTTCTTCCTTTGCTTACTGTTCCCTAGCCACACTGTACAGTCTTTTGAACACGTCAAGACTATCACCCCCACAAGGTCTTTCCAGGAATATTCTACCTGCAGAGATTTGTTTGACTTACTATCTTATTCCATTCAGGTTTCCACTTAAACACAACCTCTACAGAGAGGCCTTCCTTGGCCAACCTTCCTACAACAGCATCCACTCTGCTCCCTACTCATACCTTCTGCTTTATTTTACTTTATAACATTTATCACTATATGAAATTATATATTTGTTCACTGTTATGTTCTATTCCCTTCTCCCATCTGAGTGCAAGTTTATTGTGGGTGTAGATACTATCTATCTTGTTCTCGCTTATCACTCACCAGCGCTAGGACAGGGCCTACTGTTCAGTAAATATTTACTGGATTAACTGTGGGTTTGATAGGGAAGTCCAGAGAGGAAAACTGGAGATAGCAAGGTAGACATCATAGGCAAGAGATCAAGTTCAGGAAGTCAGCTAAGGTAAAGGGGTATGATAGGTTCAAAATTACAGCAATATTTGGATATAGTAAAGAAGCAGGCAGAGCATATCAGCACAGCTCTTGATCCACTATCTTCTGGTAATATTTGATTTCCTGTCCGTTTCTTCAATGTATTCAACTGAAGGAAGCTATAAAACAATTTCAAAGAGTGTCATATTATACAAATTAGGGGCTCACACTTCTGCATATAAAAACATTTACTTGGGAGGAGTGGCCAGGGAACTAAGCCGGTATGGCCAGGTGTGAGTCCTGTGCTAAAGGCTTTACCATCAGTACCTCATTAAATCTCACCTCAATCCACAAAGTCGGCATCATCTCCATTTCACATAGGAGAAAACTAGCTCAACTGGGATTTAGAACCAGGACTTGAACCCAGGTACGTTTAACTCCAAAGATGGCATTCCAAAGTAATATGCCCCATCAGCTAGGTGGTGGATTCAGGCCTGAGCTAGAAACCAGGAATGTCAACACAGAAGAAAGCAAGACAAGACCATGCCAGAACCAGGCAGAAAGCATCCATTCAACAAAAATATATGTGCCATTTCAAGACAAAAGTAATGCAAAATAAAAACCTTCTTTCTTTTTAGAAGGACCTAAATGTCCAGATGCAGCATGCATTATAATTGTAAATGATTGACTGTTAGAGCTGAAAGTAACCATAGAGATTCTTCAGTCCCACCCCTTTACTGGAAAGATGAAGGGGCCAACTCCCAGAGTCCCACAGTTAAGAGTAGTTGAATCCCTTGTCTTCTGTCCTTGGTACCTATTCAGTGTACAGACCCAAAAAACTGCAGCTCCTACAAGAAACGTATTGATTCAAAACTTGAAAATTTTCCTATTTAAAAATAGATGATGAGGGGTGTCTGGGTGGCTCAGTGGGTTAGGCATCCAACTCTTGATCTCAGCTCAGGTCTTGATCTCAGGGTCATGAGTTCAAGCCCTGCACTGGGCTCCATGCCGGGCATGCAGCTACTTAAAAAAAAAGGATGATGATTCTGTCTTATCATCACATTACTATATAGGCAAAAATCATTTTATAAAAATAAAAATACTATAGAGGCAAAAATGCAAATATTAATACTTTTTTCAATGATTAAAAGCAATGATCTGAAGGCTGTGGGGTAGCCCTGACAAAGGATGGGGCACAGACTTACCACAGTGATCAAAGTTAACCAGATACCGCCACGGGGGAGCTTGTGATGAAGAGGGTATTTTAACTCTCTCTCTCATGCCCCTGAATCAACAGGACATCCAGAAACATGCAACCAGGTCTAAGTACTGAGTCATGTCCCTCTCGTAAAAAACAGAAAACAACCAGAATTACCATGAAACAAAATCCTGATTGAAGGAATCTCTTCGTCGGGGAGCAGGTCTGAGCCATTGGTCCAAATACTGGTGTCATCTGCTGTTCCCAAATCACAGACAACAACAACTATCTCTCCTGACTCTTTTTCTAGTAAAACACCTCACAGCATCTCAACTTAGTTCCAATCCTTGATAAAATCAAGAAGAGCTTCCGATCCTTCTACTACATAGCCTCCCTATCTACCTGGGTTACTTGGAATTTCAACTGATAAAATAAAACCAGAGGTAGGTGACCATCATTGCCCCTGCTATCTATGCAAAGTGAATATATGCCTTTTTTCACTTTTCTTAGGCAAAATATGTCTTTTCACATCTTTATCGCTATACTTCTAACTCTGGTAGTTTCTGTGATAGAAAATTAGCAATATTACAGTTAACAGGGTTGTTTTTTTTTTTTTTTAAATTACATTCCTGCTTGGAATGTTATTGTTTTTGAACAGCTAAGATTCATTTTGTTTTTGCTGTCAGAGTGTGTTAAACTAAGTGAAATCTATCAGGAAGTGTATGCACCCCTGAGTCTTCTGATTTTCACACTCTCAGCTCAAGGACAATGCAGACATTTAAAATGTCATGGATAATTAGCCAGCATCTTTACAAATAAGATTGCTTGCTCTGATAGAATCACAAAGTTTGCCAGTCTCGGGAATAGATGTACTCATTAGGAGGTGATCAGATGTAAAATATTTGTTTATGTTTCTGGAATAAAAGAGGTGGGTAACATGGTGGAAAGGACACAGGCCTAGAGGTGAGGAGACCCAGATTCTGGACCTAATTCTAAGTGATTCTGGAGAAGTCACATTGCCTTTTTATTTCTGTTTTCTCTACTGGGAACCCAGAAGACTCTCACCAGTTCTCAAAAATCTCAGTCTACCTCAGCTATGGATAGACTTATCTGCACAGGGAAAGGTACTATGTGGGTTATTTTCAACTTAGCAGGTATCCATAGCTTTTCTCCTTTCTGGAACTGGTTTTAAGAAATCTCAAGGCTGTTCATAGACTACTGCTAGAAAAAGTTCACCAATTTATAAAACATCAACAAATACCAGATATAAGCTGAGAACTTTCTTACCAAAAATGATCTTAAATTTCCCTAGTCGTGCACATTATGTTGCCAAAACACATGCCAAATAACTATAAGCAACTTTTAAGTCAATGCTGATACACCACATAAAACCATCATTTCTATAGCCATTAGGGTAAGTACTGAAATGTGCCCATTTGTTCCCAAAGTAAAGGTTGCTAAAAATACACTTGTAAAGTACTATGCACCTACCAAGCTCACTGAACTCAAAGAAATTTATCAACAAGAAGTATCAAAGCTCAGGGGTGCCTGGGTGGCTCAGTCGTTAAGCATCTGCCTTCAGCTCAGGGCATGATCCCAGAGTCCTGGGATCAAGTCCCGCATCAGGCTCCTCTGCTGGGAGCCTGCTTCTTCCTCTCCCACTCCCCCTGCTTGTGTTCCCTCTCACTGGCTGTCTCTCTCTCTGTGTCAAATAAATAAATAATATCTTTAAAAAAAAAAAGTATCAAAGCTCAGGAATAATTTTTTTTAAAAAAGCAATATACAAGTAAATACAGTATAAGCACCTTGAGTTCAGAGAATCATATATTTTATCCGCCACTATATCCATCAGAGTACCTTGCCAGGTACTGTGATACTGGGTCTATTGAGTTGTTGAAGTACATAATAATTTAGAGTCAAAGGATCCAACCAATCCCTCACCAGTGAATCAGCATCAACCTGTCTATGAATGCTGTAAAGCTTTCAAAACCAGAAGAGGTACATACTTGGTGCATTTCACTAGTACCAAGTTCTTCAGCACCGTAGTAACACCACTTAGGACAGCTACCATTTGCAAAGACACGTGAGACTCACTGAACCAAAGAGAAGGTCAGCACATAATAAACTGGACGAATCTGCAGAACCATTTCTCACCCTCAGGTCTCCACTGGGAAACAAGAGCTCCTTCAGGACCCTGCTTCATTTATGAAATATGGTGAGGTGATAGCCCCCATTCATAAGTCTCAAGACAAGACTCTATTCTAAGAGAGGAAGCTAAATTATTTAGGGCCATTTCCCAGTCAAGAAGAAGGATACAGGTTCATGGAAATAACTTGAAAACACAGCTGTTGGGCGGTCACAGGCCCTGTTGCAACATACTTCTAAAAGTGATGGCAGGAGCCCTGGGTAGGCATAAGCTTCTGCCTCCAGCCCCTGCTGCAGCATTAATGACGTATGACCTCAGGTAAACCATTTAACTTCACGAATCTGGTCGTCAACTCTACAAAATGATGGACTATGATTCCTGAGCACCTTTTCACAGAGGTTTCTGAAGTCAGATCTCTTCTATGTTTATTCTTCACATAAAAAGGAGAAAGAAGAAATTAGCATTTATGGAGAAGCTGACATTTGCACAGCTAAAACAAGAGGTGAGCTGACGATACACAAGTATGAGCCTTAGGTTCTGGGGCCCAGCTTCAGAACTGAGACAAAGAAACCTCCTCATGTGGGTACATTCACTAGAACCAGGCCTTAAGTCTCTGGAAAGGCCTCCAGGTACCACCCAGGGGCCTCCATAGCCCGTTCCTCTCCATCCAGACTGTCCTGGGTCCTTGTGAACTGAGGCCCCATTCTTCCTGGTATCATCCCCCGCTGGGGGCAACCACTCAGATGGGACTGCTTCTCTGAGGAGACTTGATTTGAGATGAACAAATGCGTCTGATTTTAGAAAGAACAGATTTGAGAACTTTTCCACAGGCAGACTTCTTCTGAAACTTCAGTTCTCATCCTGAATTTTAAAACCATAATGTGACATTTTAACATATGGCAAAGAGAGATGAATTTGAGATCGTTTCAAACTGCTTAAAAGATCTGCCTTAAACACAGATTTCCATTATTACAGATCTAATAAGTCCTATTCTCATCTGAGCTATCAGCAACAGAGTAAGTAATTACCATTCAACTTGGGCCGTTCCAGTCCATTAGCTCAATACTGATGACTCAGGCAAAGCTACACATGAAGAAAAAATGCTGATAAAAGATAAAATGGAATGGAAGGAAATGCTGCCTCCTTATCCATTCTGCTACACCAGTTGTAAGGAATGAATCAAATACAAATAAACTTGATCGAATGGTAAGTCCGGAAGTAAATATCAAAAATATAAAACAGAGTTGTATCTACCTAGATTAAAAAGGAAAGCAAAATGTCTCCTTCAACACATCATAGGTTTGAAGGAGCTTCCATCATCACTTACGATGCTACAAGGACTGGATCCAGGTGGTGCCAAACATCTTCAATGTGAAAAGCCGAAACAAGTTAGTCAAATATCCATTCGATAAACCTTTGCCAATAAATCGGGCTCCATGCTAGGTGCAGAGGATACAAATGTAAATGAGGCACTATCCCTACCAGCAAGGAGTTTTAGGACAATTAGACAGATAAATAAGTATACCAACTATGATTACACAGTGTGATGCATGCTTGATAGAAATATGCACAGGGCAGAACTGGATCGGATCAGGGTATTATCGTAGCATCTAACCCAAAGAAGATGAAGTCATGGAAAGATTCTGGAAGGAACGCCTGCCAGAAATGAGCCCTGAAAGGGAGGGTCACTAACCCAGGTGAACAGTCTACCAACATTCCAGGCAGAGGGTGCAGCATGGACACAGTGATGAGACAGAGGTGCGGGGGCAAGTTATATATGGCTGGGCAAAAAGCATGATGTTGGGTTGGAAAATGTAAGGAGTCTAAAAGACCTATGATTCTGGAAAGGCAGATACCAGATCATGGAAAGTTTTAAATACCATAATAAAGAGTTTAGATTGTATCCTATAAACATTTGGTTTTTAAGCAACATAACGTAATTAGTAAAAACATCTACTAATTTGAGTGGGAAGACATGAGATTGACAACAAGGACTGTCTGGTATCTGCAGTAATATGGAAGGGGTGTGAGGAGGAAAAGGGGAAGAAAGATTAAAGACAGTCATTTTAACCATACCCGAATGGAGAGCATTTCCCACCCAGACTTCCCACCCAAAGTTTTAAGCTCATTAGACTGAAATTTTTCCTTAATCCAGAATCTCAGTCATCAATTAACCAACATTTGTTGAGCGAATTTCACAGTCTTGGCATCTGAGGGAATACAAGAATAATGATCCCTGTAATCTGATAACAGTGTATGTTTAAGTTGGGAAAGTAAGACTGATAACACTTGAAACAGAAAACACTGAACATATATGATTACATGTTAAATTGTGTGGTAGAAACGATCAGTTCCAGAGGAACAAAGGAAAAACTGGAATGATCGATACGGGATGGGAAGGTTTCCAGGAGGCAGTGAGGTGCGAGCACGATGGCACCTCATAAGTGCTGGGGGGAGGGGCCTGCTCCTAGAGTGTTGGAGGCTCGCTGGCCCGCCTCGAGGGTTGAAAGGTGAATGTAGAAAAGTGGTAGGGAAAAGTGCCCAGTAGGGTAAAGAAGACCACGTCTTACAGACGGTGAAAGCTGTGTTGAAGAGCATGGGGACTGACAGGGTGGCTCACAGACCAGGTGAATCAGAGATCAGATGTTTAGGAATAAAACTCAGAGCTGGTGGTGACAGCATGGGCCAAGGGAGAGGGCCAGATGCAGGATCAACAAGGCAGTAAAGGGACAGGAAACGCTGGAGATAGCTAAAGCCCACAAGGCTGGGGTGCTACCCTACTGACAAATACAAGAAAACAGAAGAAAATGGTCTTAAGGACATGAGGATGGTGGGTTTGCTTTTTGTCCATAAGCCACAGAAATTCGGAACTGGAGATCTTAGAGGTCACTTAATTGGACTCATCCAACCAGATGTCAGTGTACCACACACAGGGAGCCTGATGTGAGAGTGGGCAGTCCGTGGAAACGTCCAACAAGCAATAAAAAAACAAATGGGATCAGGATCAAACGAAAGGTCAAGGAGGCAGACAGAGATTTGGGAGTCTGTCATCACAGAAGTCACCATTGAAGCTAGGAGCAGGGATGAGCTCCAAGAGGGGAGAGAGAAGGATGCAGGACTTCAGGCTAGGGTCTGAATTCAAGAAAGGAAGCAAGAGGGGAGGTGAGCTGGTAGGTATCTGGTTTGCTGGTTGGGTACAAGCTTCCTCCTTCTACCTCTCCACCCCCATCACTGATCTATCCATTCACAAGTACCCACATCCCTTTCTGTAATGTGCAGAGAACTAAGACGGCTCCTACTCCCTTCCCCAAAGCCTTTCAGTCATAACCACATGGCGGGAGTCCTCCATCTTAGCTCTCGTTTTGGAAATGTGCCCAGGCTAATCCTCTTTGCTTTGGATGCGGAGCCCAGTGGATCAGATCCGCAGCACCCTAGGACGGCTAAACCAATTCCTCGGTTTTCTGTGCGGTCCAGGTGTGCTGCTTTATGCGGTAGACCGAGGCTGCCTCCTGTGAGTTAAATGTAAATGGAGTCATTTGCAAATGCAAATGCCTAAGATGGGACAGACCAGGAACACAGATGACTGCGGGCAAAACTAAAAGAGTGACAAGAAAACAGTGACAAAGAAGGGGGCTGCAGATTGAGTTAATCAAGGCGGGATTTGGATGACAACATCTTGAAAAGTTGAGCCTGGCGGGGAGCCCAGGAAAGAGACAAGCGGAAAGACTGCTGGGCGTGGAGCCCAAGGAGAGCTCAGTCTGAGGTGTCAGGAAGACGCCTGGAGAGCAGTTGGAGCCTCAATTTGTGGGCAATGCCTGCAAAGGGGAGCCAAGGGGGCTGATTCTTTCAAATGCAAGGCTGGAGAGAGAGACTGCTTGGCCCGGTGTTGGAAGCAAGGTGACCCGACTCCTGAGACACAAGCCCTCTCTTTCACTGGACCAAGGTAAACGATGATGGTAGGCCATTTCGACAAATCACCAGAGTGATTTCTTGATTTCCAAAGAACTGGGTGTGACACTGCTGATATCATTTTTCCTCTCTCACATGGCAGAGAACAAAGACTACATAGAATCAAACACAGAGAACCCTCAGCTCACTCGGTACCCTGGCATTTAACGGAAAAGCTCGAAACTACATATATGAACCAAAGGTACTAAGATTTTAAATAAAACAGCTTGTATGGGGAAGGCTTTGAACAGAAAAAGGGCCCATAAGGGACAGTGCTGTGAGAAAAAAGCAATGCTCCCTCCATGCTCATCTATTTGCATAAGTAGTGAGTTATTTTAAAAGGCCTTTCTACATGCTTTCTTTCTGCCTGGAATGTTCTTCCCTTTCCTCTCTCCCCTTCACCTTCTAAACTCTTTAGAGACCCAACTCAAATACTAGCTTTCTTTCCTCCCATTTTTGTTGTGTTAATTTCCACTCAGTATTGTATTTGTAATTAGCTGTTCAGTCTGTCCCCTTCTCACACACAACCTCAAGACGCTTTTCTTCGTCTTTGTGACACAGCAACTATGCCTGGCACATGATAAGCGCTCGATATGTATGGCCAGTTAATAAACAAAAGATTCTACTTAAGGAGAAGGTGAGCTGCAGGCATGGAGTCTCTGGCTGCTTGATCACATTGCCTCCGAGTAGAGCTTGACTCTATTCCTTCAAGGCTCCTTGCTTCCCCCTCTCTGGTGAGCCAGTTCTTTCTATCCCAAGTGACACTTTGGCTCTAGCTTCTCTCTTAGAAGTTCATCCTAATGTCCATTCGCAGGACCAAGTCGGGCTATTTCTTTTGCCTCCTTGACCTGAGTTCTGTTCCTCCTCTATTTCAGGTCAAAGATAATGTTCCATCAACTGGTTCTTTAATTGGCGTATTCTCTAACCTCTGCCTCTCAGTTAATAGTCTGCCATTTGGCCAGTGTTCCTAGCTAGAAGCCTGTGTCCTCTTTGTCTTTTCCCTCCTTCCCTACTCCGTCCCCTCAACTGCCCACAAGTGGACTGTTCTGCTCAGGCTTCAGAGTCAACCCCAGAAATAAGCAGCAGCCGTGACCTTCCAACTAGCTCCACTTCTTGCCTATTCTGTCCCTCCAACCTCAAGCAACACTTCCTGGGTTCTCCTAAAATGTCATTCCTTCCCTATTCTGAAACCCATGGGCTCCCCTAGTAGCCCAGCATCACCTCCTATGCAGGGGGACCATCAATCCAGCCATCCCTCCTCCCCAGATTTCACTGCCTTTATCCCTGTCACCTCCTTTACAGACACTGGTATGGAAGAAATACGTCCACAGCTCCGCGACACTTCCATCCCTCTGACCCCACCCACCTTGGAGGGTATTCCCTAGTCCAGGTGGACATCTAGGAGGGAGTTTTCTGGTATTATTATTATTATTACTATTACTATTATCATCATCACTGTATATGGGCTATTATTACCTATACACACCCGGTCCCATAACCTAAATTCTCCTGATGCCATTGCCTACTTCAGACTTCAGATACTATGTTATCTTTTCTAATAAGAAACACACAAACACCTTATAGCATTATAAAAGAAATGCTTGGCAAATCGAAACAGCAGACATAATACTTTCTGATTTCGAGTAGTTGTTAATAGAACTATAACGCTATTATAGTGATTGATACTTTGCACAAATTCCACTACCAGCTAAACAAATTGCAAAGACATTTTAAAGATAATTTTAAAAGTGTTTTTCACATGGTTGAGTTGATGATTTAGCTTTTTCCAGTAATATAATCTTTATTTAATTAACTGGGTGATTCCCTATCAGTAGTTTGCGGTCGCTGCCAGTGCTATCAAATGTGCTGCAATTTAGTCACCGGGGGAAGAACAATGCTGACAAATTAAAAAGTATATTTCTTCTTGTAGTTTTGCTCATTAATGACAGTTATTTGATGTCTTATCAACAAAAATATAAGGCCCTTGTTTTCTCTCACAGAAATTAGAGGGTGAAAAGTTGATAAGAATTCTTGTTATGACTACAAGGAGACGTAGAGAGCTATTCATTTTCATAAGGTCCTATTTTCAAAAAGCAAGGTTTAACTTGGAATAACCCTCACCAAATGCTAACTCTGACACTTCTGTTCAGGGCTGAGGAGCAGAGGGGGGAAAGAACGAGGACACACTGTGAGGGAGGGGGGAATCTGCCTGCACTGGCCCACAGGAGAGAAAGGTCAAATATTTCTAAAACAAATTAAAGCTGACTTCCATATAATAGCAGCTTTTTCTAACTAGACTACATCTGGCCCAGCCTTTCTCTCTCTCTACCCTTGAGCAGAATGTTAAAGATACAGAGGAAAACGTCAGTTGGGAAACTGCTGCCTTCTCAACAGTATGCCTAAAGTAAAGTGAGTGGCAGAAAACCTAGCTAGAAGCTCTCCAGCAAACAGCCAGTGTCATTCTCAATGGTACACGACTGAATACTTGCCCCTAAGATCAAAAACCAGGTGAGGCTATCCACTCTATTCCATCTACCATTTCTATTCAACATCATGCTGGAGGTCCTCGCCAGCCCGATAAGGTAAGAAAAGGAAATAAAACGCATTTAGATTGGCAAGGAATAAATCAAGCCATCATTATTCACAGAAGACAGAATGGACCACCTAGAAAATACCAAGGAATGGGCAAAAAAAGTTACTAGAATTAATAAGTGAATTTAACAGGTCTCAGGATACAAGGTCAACATACAAAAATCAAGTCAATTTTTATGTACTAACAATGAACAGATAAAAACTAAATGTTTTTAAAAATCTCACTTATAATAGCATCAAACAAAATGAAATTAGAAATTAATGTGTGCAAGATTGGCCTTTTATTTTCTCAATGTCTTTTGAAGAACACTTTTTTAAAAATTTTTTATAAAGTTCCCAACTTAGCAAGGTTTTTTTTTTTTTTTTCTTTTATGATTTGGGAGATTTTGTGTCCTATCTAAGAATTATTTCTCTAACTTAAAGTCACAAAGATTTCTCCAATGTTTTCTTAAGGAAATCTGATGGTTTTATGTCTTACAGTGTGGTTTACGATCCATTTTGAGTTAATTTCATATGGAGTGAAAGGTAAGTAGTTCTGAAATCAGCAAACGCTAATAAACTAACATGGCAAGAACACAGGAAACTGAGAAATGGACAAAGCTCAGAGGATACACACAGAGCTAACTTCCCTTGATTGAGGCAGAGTGGTAATGACGCAGGCTGATGAATATGCTAAGTTTTCGCCAGTTTTCTTATTGTACAAAGCCTTCAGCTGGCCAGTTAGACTGACAGAGAAGTAAGGGAACACAGCTGTCCCTAAGCATGGCCACAGACTCAGGATTCCACCACTGTCTTTGCTACATCGTCACTCTGAAGCCCTTGCAGGGTGTCACAGCTGATGTCTCAATTTGAGTATCTGGGTGAGAAAGCTGTCTCCTGTCCCCGTGAGAGCAGGTTATGAGAAAAAGCACACACATGCCAAAGTCCTTATAACATGCCCTTTATTAGGGTTCACCTATTATCCTGCCCATCCACATGGTGAGTAATCACCAATGATTTGTATGTCTTTTGATCATGAATACCTACACAGGCCTTGACGTCCATTAGCATTACCTGTGACTACAAACAATTAATCAGGTATACTGATACGGACTTAGCATAGTCAAGATGTCATGCTCTTCCAAATTTATGATTTATTAAAGCAAAGCCTGGGTTATCACTTTGTGGGTACGTGGGAAAAAGTATTCCTGCGTGGGTGGGAGGTTGAACTGAGTGAGGTGAGCTTAAAGCCCCTCAAGTCCTTGAAAACAGACGCCTGTTCAAATCCCAGCTGAACCGTTTACCGGCTGTGTGACATCAGCAAGTTGCTTCCCTTCTCTGGGCCTCATTCTCCTGGTCTATAAAAGGTACTAAAAGTACTTTATTGTATACGGTTTCTTCTCTAGGGTTATGTGGAACTGTTGAGCTATTCAATGGGTGCCGGATCTCTTCTCCCTACTTCTCAACAATTCATACTCTAGAATTCTTTTCAAAATCGTTTTTGTGTGAAGCTGCAATGTTCTGCATGAAAGTGGAGGGAGAAACTGCATAGGCTTGAGACTTACCGAGCTGGCCTGGAATGATGTTACCCTAGTGATGTGGATGGACCAGAATAAGGTAGACATCTATGTATGTTAATGGTATTTGCCAGAAGGGAAGTCAACACATAAAATCACACAAATATGTTAATAATAACCCAAGAATGTCAATAATAATAAAAGTAGTAGTAATAGTAGCAGCAATAAACATGTAAGTGCCTGACACTGTTTTTAGTGTTTTCCATGTATTAACACACTTGATCCTCACAACAATCCTATGAGATAGGTATTTCTATTATCTCCATTTCACAGATAGAAAAACTAAGGCACTGGGTGCATAAGGGTCTTGCCCAATGTCATAAAGCTAGTAACAAAGGTTCCAGAATCCCTACAGTCTCCCTAAAGATCAGAAAGGAAAGGACCTGTCTTCTGGTCAAGAAGTGTCATCACCAAGTCCTAAAAGAGCTTTTCCATTCCTGGCCACCCACACGCCTGTTCCATATGCCGGTGGTTTTCCTAAAGGACACCAGAGTACATGAGGGACCTCCTAGTGTATCGGCAATATTCTTTTCCCTGAGAGAGTAGTAGTTACATAGGTATCTGTAATCATTCATTAAGTTCCATGTACTCTTTTGTTTGTGTATCTCAGCATAAGTGAAAGCGGAGGAGTATCCCTGCAAGGACCCAACTATGCAGGCTTTTCACATGGGGAAAGTTCCACATTCAGCCGTCCCTGAAGCACACCGAGAACACAGCACAAAGGTTGGGAAGCAGACAGGCAAAAGATGCCACCCGAGCCTCCTCTGGCTGCTCTGCATACTTGGAATTTGCATGCTAGAATTACTACAGCAAAAGCTCAGCTAATCTCCTGGCTGGCATGATTGTTATTATCATGCAGCGCACACATGCATATTCATCCAGATTTAAAGGGAAGAAATAAGCCTCCCTCATGGCACTGCTGATAAACAACCCCCCAAAAATCTTTTCCCTATACTCAAATGAAACACATTTTGAAGCCTTGTCATACTTAAAAGTGATTTGCCCATAAGTCTTTTATATGTTAATAACATTGTACGTTGAATATTTCATTCCCAAGATCATTATTGGATTGGTGTCCACGTGACATTCAGCACAATGGAAATGGACACAGCGATATCGGGTGCCTTTGGACACCAATCTCCATGTTAAAGCTCACGTCGCTGGCATCCAAACACGCCGAACACAGCTGCAGCGGGAGCCCCGGCAGGGTTTGCCAAGTCCGCTTATTTCCAGACAAAACATTTTAATTCCTTGTGCGGGAGAGGGTGGCTTAAGGGCAAGGGCAATGTTGGAAGAGGATGGAGAGGAGAGGAGGAGGAGAAAGGGGAGAATGGAAAAGGCATAATGACTCGGAGTTAAGGTATTTGGCCCTACTGCTTTTCTGCAGCTATCATAAGACTAACTCCTCCACATAACCATGTCCCCTTCACACAGGTGAGGTGCCTGCAGCCAGGTTTCTCAACCCTAGGAATACACTAGATTGATGCAGGTCCCTCCTCCAGGGGGCCTGATTTAACTAGGGGGGTCCAGGAGTTGAGCAGGGAGACTGGGAGCAACCTGGATGCCAGTCCCAGAGGCGGTAACATGCACCTAGGGTTGTGGTTTGGAGGTAAGTCCAGGGTTCCACAGACAACTGAGAGCCAGGCAGGCCACACAGCTGGCAGTCAGGGCTGCTCACAGACCCCAGGAAATGGGTGAACCCATAATATCACTTAGTGAGGGCAAGGCTGAGACAGCAAAAATAGCATCCAGCTCTGAAAGTATGAGCAAGTGAGTAACTGAGCTGGGACAATACAAGACACAAGAAGATAAAACGTAGATTCCCCAGCTCAGATTATGCGAAGTTTAAGACTGAGACCAGGTCACTGGTCAGGTAACTCTCCAACACACAGACACATGCACATACATAAATGCTCACAAACATACACACGAATACAAGTACACACACATATACGCGCGCACACACACACACACACCATTATGCTAAAAGGCATTTCCTGTACATTTCAACCTTTGACAGTTTCATTAATTAATAACATTCCAAGTTCACTCTCCCCTGCAACGCAGGTAACCAGACCCTCCAAAACTTCTAAAAAGGCCTACAACCAGACTATCCCTAGCCTATGCCAATTCTCTGCCTTGGCTCTTTTGAGTATAGACAAAATCATGTCTTCTCCCTCTGATTTTACCAGCCCCAGATTCATTCATTTGAGGGTCTATCCTGTGACAGGCATTATCTCAGGCAAATTCACATGCCCTAGGTGAAGCAGCACAGGGTTTTATGTGCAAAGATTCCAGAACCACACTGCACTGGTTCAAATCCCAGTAGCCAAAGGACCAGCCCTGTAGTCTAAGACAAGTTACTTAGCACCCCTGTGCTCTAGTTTCTTCATCTATAAAAGACAGATGATAATGATACCTGCTCACAGGATTGTTTGGGGAATTAAATAATTTCATACATTTTTTTAGAAGTTAGAATGGGATTTGGAATAAAGTAAGCACTCAGTAAATGTTAGCAATTACTGAATCCTTTTCCAGTCCCATAGGGGACTGCTCAATGCCTGCATGTTACAGATAAGGAAACTGAGGTTCAGGATTCAATGACAATGTCGTCATATGTACTCTCTCACTTACAAGACTGTGTCCTGATTTGGGGATTACAAAGTAGACTCGGCCTACAAAAACGTACAAAGCTTTGTAAGGTATCACTAGGAAACTAAAGCTACCCATGTACAGACTGCCCCTCATTTCCTGGCAAATAATCAAGGGGTAAATTCACTGCTGGCCTATCCTCTTCCTTCCACCTTTGTCTTACCCCCTTGCCTGTCTTCAGGCTGGTTTTGCCAGAAAGCCATTTGAAATCCATGATCTCAAATCCTGTTTGAATGCAGTTTGAAGGTTCTATTCTGGTATAAACTTGGGTTTTTTTCATTGGAAACCCTCCTGGTTTGTTTTGTTTTGTTTTGTTTTAAATCAGTACTTAAGCCAGAGAAAGTGGGTATGTGGATAAAAAGAGGGGTGGTAGTTCTCAATAAGCTTAATGCGAAACAAATGCATTATGTATTATAATACTATTAACTCTAGAAGCCAGCAGCTCAAGATGTATTAAAAAAAAAAAAAAAAAAAAAAAAGGCCGGTTGCATTCTTCTAAGAGCTGCACTTCTCCACCTAGGCTGCACATTAGAATTACCTGGGAAGTTTTTTAAACATATTTACACGTATATGTCACCCCCTCAGACTCTGATTTAATTGGTCTAGGATGGAGCCCAGGCATCAGTATTTTCTTTAAAGTTTCTCACACAGTTTTTATGGGCAACCAGGGTTGAGGATCACATTCTGAAGGGAAGGGAAACTAATATATTTAAAAGTCCTTCTATGTTCCAGGTATTGCATTTTATTTTCAAATATATTATTAACTTTAAAAATAAGAATTCTATTATGGTTTGGGTACAAGTACGTAATCCCAAGAGTTATTCCAGTCTCTGTGACATCAGGTTGCTTATTAAATATTTCACTTCTTCAAAGAGAAAGGACTAAAATAAAATCAGAAGTGAAACAGAAGAAGTAATAACCAACACCACAGAAATACAAAGGATTGTAAGAGAATACTATGAAAAATTATATGCCAACAAATTGGACAACCTAGAAAAAATGGATAAGTTCCTAGAGACACAGTCTTCCAAGAGTAAATGAGGAAGAAATAGAAAATCTGAACAGACTGATTACCAGTAACAAAACTGAATCAGCAATCAAAAAACTCCCAAAAAACAGGGGCGCCTGGGTGGCACAGCGGTTAGGCGTCTGCCTTCGGCTCAGGGCGTGATCCCGGCGTTATGGGATCGAGCCCCACATCAGGCTCCTCTGCTATGAGCCTGCTTCTTCCTCTCCCACTCCCCCTGCTGTGTTCCCTCTCTCGCTGGCTGTCTCTATCTCTGTTAAATAAATAAATAAAATCTTTAAAAAAAAAAAAAAACAAAACTCCCAAAAAACAAAAGTCCAGGACCAGACGGTTTCAGAGGTGAATTCTACCAAACATGTAAAAAAGGGTTAATATCCTTCTCAAACTAGTCCAAAAATTAGAATAGGAAGGCAAGTTTCCAAATTCATTCAGTGAGGCCAGCATTACCCCAATACTGAAACCAGACAAAGACACTACAAAAAAAGTATATTATAGGTCAATATCCCTAATGAACACAGATGCAAAAATCCTCAAGAAACTATTGGCAAACCAAATTCAGCAATACATTAAAAGGATCATTCATGATGATCAAGTGGGATTCATTCCAGGGATGCAAGGATGGTTCAATATCTGCAAATCAATCAGTGTAATACACATTAACAAAGTGAAGGATAAAAACCATATAATAATTTCAATACATGCAGAAAATTCTTGACAAAATTTGACATCTGTTCATGATAAAAACTCTCAACAAAACGGGTTTAGAGGGAACACACCTGAACATACTAAAGGCCATATATGACAAACACACAGCTAACATTAGTCAATGGTGAAAGTTGAAAGTTTTTCCTCTAAGATCAGGAAAAAACAAGGATGCCCACTCTCACCACCTTTATTCAACATAGTACCAGAAGTCCTAGCCCCAGCAAGCAGACAACAAAAAGAAATAAAAGGCATCCAAATTGGTAAGGAAGAAGTAAAGCTGTCACTATTTGCAGATGACATGATATTATACATAGAAAACCCTAAAGACCACCAAAAAACAGTTAGAACTAATAAATGAACTTAGTAAAATTGCAGGATACAAAATTAATATGCAGAAATCAGTAGCATTTCTATACCCTAATAATGAAGTAGCAAAAAGAAAAATTAAGAAAAAAAATCCCAGGGCACCTGGGTGGCACAGCGGTTAAGCATCTGCCTTTGGCTCAGGGAGTGATCCCGGTGTTATGAGATCGAGCCCCACATCAGGCTCCTCCGCTATGAGCCTGCTTCTTTGTCTCCCACTCCCCCTGCTTGTGTTCCCTTTCTCACTGGCTGTCTCTATCTCTGTCAAATAAATAAATAAAATCTTTAAAAAAAAAAAAAAAGGAAAAAAAATCCCCTTTACAATTGCATCAAAAAGAATAAAATACCTAGGAATAAAGTTAACCAAGGAGGTGACAGATCTATACTCTGAAAACTATAAAACATCAATAAAAGAAATTGAAGACAGCACAAACAAGTGGAAAGATATACCACGTTCATGGACTGGAAGACTTGATATTGTTAAAATGTCTATGCAACCAAAAGCAATCTACAGATTCAACACAATCCCTATCAAAATACCAACAGAATTTTCCACATAATTAGAATTCAAATTCTAAAATTTGAATGGAACAACAAAAGACCTCAGATAGCCAAAGCAATCTTGAGAAAAAAGAACAAAGGTGGAAGTATTACAATCTCAGATTTCAAGCTATACTACAAAGCTACAGTAATCAAAACAGTATGGTACTGGCACAAAAACAGACACATACATCAATGGAACAGAATAGAAAGTCCAGAAATAAACCCATGTTTATAGAGGGTCAACTAATCTATGACAAAGGAAGCAAGAATATACAAAGCGAAAAGAATAAAACTACTGTCTTACACCATACACACACACACACACACACACACACACACACACACACAAAACAAACTGGTGCAACCACTATGGAAAACAGTATGGAGGTACCTCAAAAATTAAAAATAGAAATACCACATGACCCAGTAATTCCACTGCTGGGTATTTACCCAAAGAAAACAAAAACACTAATCCAAAAAGATATATGTACCCCTATGTTTACTGCAGCATTGCTGACAATAGCCAAGATATGGAAACAATCTAAGTGTCTACAACAGACAAACAGATAAAGAAAATACACACACACACACACACACACGCACACACACACACACCATGGAATATTAGTCAGCCATAAAAAGAATGAAACCTTGCCATTTGTAACAACATGGATGGACCTAGTGAGTATTATGCTAAGTGAAATAAATCAGACAGAGAAAGACAAATACCATATGATTTC
Organism: Ursus americanus; assembly: GCF_024610735.1. Lineage (NCBI taxonomy): Eukaryota > Metazoa > Chordata > Mammalia > Carnivora > Ursidae > Ursus > Ursus americanus. The sequence continues at coordinate 63,222,749 of NC_142139.1, forward strand.
ACTTAAATGTAGAACCTAAAAAACAAACAAACAGAAATAGACTCATAAGTACAGAGAACCGGGGCGCCTGGGTAGCGCAGTCGTTAAAGCGTCTGCCTTCGGCTCAGGGCGTGATCCCGGCGCTCCGGGATCGAGTCCCACATCGGGCTCCTCCACTGGGAGCCTGCTTCTTCCTCTCCCACTCCCCCTGCTTGTGTTCCCTCTCTCGCTGGCTGTCTCTATCTCTGTCAAATAAATAAAATCTTTAAAAAAAAAAAAAAAAATAAGTACAGAGAACCTATGGTTGCCAGAGAGGAGGAGGTAGGATAGGTGAAACAGGTGAAGGGGATTTAGAGGTACAAAGTTCTGGTTATAAAACAAAGAAGTCACAGGGATCAAAAGTACAACATAGGGAATGCAATCAACAATATTATAATAACTGTATGGTGACAGATGGCAACTACACTGACTGTGGTGAGCACTGTATAATGTACAGAATTGTCAAATCACTACGTTGTACACCTGAAACTAATATAACACTATATGTCAACTATACTTCAATTAAATACATATATAAAGTAAAATAAAATAAAATGGCAAAAAATATATTTAATTTTTATTTGGCCTACGGAGAAGTCCTATAAAAGAGGGGAGGGGTGAGAAGCAGCACAGCATAAAACTTCCACAGGGCTGGAGAAGCCAACCAGGGCCATCTCTTTGGTTGCCCTAAACAGCAGTGAGATGGGGAACACAGACCAGCAGCTAAGAGAAGGGTTCTGGTGCCAAATACACTGAAGCTCAAGGCTGTAAACGGCCCACAAAGGGATTTTTTTCACCCAGGAAGTATTTACAGAAAATTTCATAGAAAAGAAAATTTTCAATTTCAAAAAAAAGGAAAATTTAATAGAAACATTCTAATGGAGAAATGAGATCAGGAAGGATACAATGAGGATTACTTTAAACTGTGAATGATAACAGTTCAGGACAAGAAAGAAAGATACTACTAACCCTTAGACTTACTTTTTCTTTACGTTCAGTTAAAAGTACTACTCCATGATATAAGTTTAGCTGTGGCTAAGTATGTGCTTATTTTTAAAAGATTTTATTTATTTATTTGAGAGAGAGAGAGAGCAGGAGTGGGGGGAGAGGCAGAGGGAGAAGCAGGTTCCCCACTGAGCAGGGAGCCCCACATGGGGCTCAATCCCAGGACCCTGAGATCATGACCTGAGCCGAAGGCAGACACTTAACCAACTGAGCCACCCGGGCACCCCTAAGTATGTGGTTTTAAAAAGAAAAGCAAAATTTCTTACGAGGAAAATAGTGAAAACCAAACAAAATAACAACAACAAAAACTTAAGGACCTAAAGAATCAAGTACAAGATAAGACAGACTAAGAGAATGACTTCCCTTTATATTTCCAGGAGTAAATCTGGCAGTAATCTCCCTTGTGGGTTCAGAACACAGAAAACAGAAAAGCTAGTTCTATCAAACACCTTGAGTGTTCAGATCTTTAAAAGTGGCAGCTGACAACACTGACTCAAGGCAAAATGGCAGAGGATGCCATGTTGGTGGTGGCAATCCTCCCACCTGTTTCATCTCGATGAGCCATCTGCTGCCACACAGGCATCCATCGTCCATCTCAGTAGGGTCTGTGGCCCCTGAAGAGGTTCTGACGCAGGCGTGCCTTCCCCTTCGTGATGCCTCTGGCTCCCACATTACCCATCCTGTGGATACATGGTCCTTTGATCTCAGAGCACACTAGGATGCCAGAGAATTCTGTTTCTACCCAACACCATACTGATTTCACACTTATCCTTCCAACTTCCGGATATGCACTGGCTTCATCTGACTTTCTAGTATAGCACCGAAACAGAATTTCTCTCTCCAACTCCATATGCATAAATACCCCAACTCCGAAGGAAATGGCAGAATTATAACTATGGTCAATGATCATCAGCCGTGTGACACTTTAAACAGAACAAACATTTGTGGCTCCTTAATGGTACACACAGCAGTTTCGTTCACCTGGCCTCACTTTCTTCTCACAGAGCCCAATAAGGTAAGTACCACTCTACCGAAGAGAAAACATTACCTTGGAGAGGTCAAGCAACAGCTAAGGATCCACCTTAGGGTCTCGGCGTGCCAGTCTCCCGATTCTAACGCTCCATGATACCTTGTGAACTCCCACTGCACACGACTCAGTTGTGGTTAGAAGTGTGACAGCTCCGGTCATGCCTGCTTTTGAATCCTAGTTCCCCTCCCTAGGTGACTTTGGTCAAGCCACCTAACCTCCCTGAGCCTTAGTCTCTCCATCTACAAATGGGAATGATATTAGTACCTACTTCGTAGATCGTGAGAATTAAATGAAATGGTGTATATAAAGTCCTTAGTACAATGTGCAAAACATAGAAATCAGTCAATAAATATAAGCTGTTCTTGTCATGAATACGTTTACTTTACGGGTGTATCTGTGTGCATATGTACTCACACATATGGTTCTCAGTCAAGCACTCTAGGGATCTTTCTTGCCTCTTGCACGACTGCCTTTTACAAGAGCCCTTCATGGGAGCAGGGGGGTGCTACTGAATTCTTCATCCCTTCTTTCTGTTCTTTAGAAGCCCCTGGGCCACCCCCCCAAATCCCACCTCCAGGCCATTGCCTTCCTTCTCCCTCCCCTTCTCCAAGGTCTCTGAGGAAAGAAGGGCAGGGCAGAACCATGGCAATAACGGGGGGATGTCCTGGGGCCAAAGAAATGACAGCAGCATCAAGCAAGCGACTCTTCCAGGAGCAATGGAAGCCTCGGGGTTAGGAACAGATCTATTCACATACTAGAATATGCCATGTATTGTGAACCCACAAGGGAGACTAATACTGCTGGAACCAGGCCTGGGAATATAAAAGGAAATTGTTCTCTTAGTCTGTCTTATCTTGTACTTGATTCTTTAGGCCAACCATCATGCTACAGATTTCCCCTTTGCCATAGTTTGACAAGCCCTGCAATAAAAGCCCCTCTGTCCTCCCCTCTTCCATGGTAGCTGGCCCTCCATTTATCACACAGCCAGCTCATCAGGAAGCACTTCACAGCACCTTCAGAAGCAGGGCACTCGCAGAAAGCAAATACTTGTGAATTAAAGGAGAAGCATTGCTGGCACGCGGTGGGTGTTTTAAATACTCAAAATGATAGCAGGATGCACTCAAGATCACACACCACAGCCCCAAAGCCTCAATTCTGCCAACACCCCTTCCAAAAATATAAATAAGTAGGCGCTTTGGCTCAGAGCTATAGGAATAATTCAAGCATTGTTCCACTGCAGACCCCTTCTCTGTCTCAGGCCCAAATCTGTCACTTTATTATTTAATCACTTCACGTCGGAAGTCCTAAGACCTTGCTTCAAAGTGGCACTCACTATACCTTCTAGACTCTCAGCCAGGAGGGAGGGGCAGGGAACCAGCGTCCGGTGAGCACCTGGTGGCAGCAAGACTCTGTGCTTTTCCTGCTTAATCTTCACAACCACCCTAGACCAAGTGAATGGTGTGTCCCCTTTACAAGATGCAGAACCTGAGGCTTTGAGATAGTGGATGGCCTGCCCAGGAGCCACGCTAAGAGGCCAAGGGCAGGAGTCACACACAGGTCTGTCAACTCCCAGCCGGATTCTTGCTGGAAGGGGCCTTGGACACCTGCCAATCCAGTTCCCTTGTTCCCCGGACACAGAAACCAAGACCAAAGAATTGGTGCCTAGAGTCAGCAGTACCCCGTAGATTCAAAGCCCAGGCGTCCTGCGTCCTTTTGGGCACATGATGTTCTTCATTCACCCTGTCTTTATCAAAAAAGATTTTGTGTGTCCCAAAATCGTGTCCTAAAAGAACTACTTTATTTTTTTTCTCTTCTAAACAAACCAGTTTAAAAGCTGCATAAAACCTGCCCTACTTAGAACTTCCAAGTAAGATCCCGCTTTTATGCATGGTAAATCAAATTCAGCATTACTCAGGGACTCATCACCCCAAGTAGCTAATGAGGATAATCCATCAGAGCTGTGCAACGTTATTGGGCCATTCCTGCCCAAGGAAATAGCAAAAACAGTCAGGGAGAAAAAAAAAGCCACCAGGAATTAAATGGGGAAACAGATGATATTTAAGTATATAAATATTCTCAGCGATGCTCTGAGGAATGGAATTATTGGTTTGCTGGGCAGCCCCTCATTGAACCAGGCACCAGAAGAGATTTATACCACAGAGTTCATGTTTTCATTTGAATTCGTACAGCCTGTATTTAGAAAGTAGGTGTCTGGAAGCTTGATGATATTCTGTGTTCATAACCTGACGCTGTAACGTCGTGGCGTTAAAAAGAGGAGGGAGGCTCCTCTCTTATTCATTTGATATTTACATTTTATTAGTGTTATTATTTGACATAATTACATACAAAGAATTAGCAATGTTAATTAATGCTGCACTAATGCAGGCATAATTACTTCCATTTATTCCAGAACATAAGTGAATTTATAAATTTATTTGGAATTTGAGTGACTTACTGGATTCACATTTTTAAAAACTAAAATCTATTTGCCCGTGCTCTCTAACCAAGCCAGGAGAGGAAATACATTGTCTAGAGTTTTAGCTAAAATGGTCCTCAGGCTAAATGCATGAAATAGAAAAATAAAGGTATTTTAAGGCTAAGCCACTGATTCAGCCCATATTTCTAGTTACCTGTTAGGTTTGTTTGATATTATTTTTATTCTACTTCCACTGCAATGAAGCTGAATTAAGTGGCCCAAAGAGAATTTCAAATGGACTTTTTTGCACATTTTCAATTGACAAAGTGCAAAGAACACAAAGACAAGCACTTGATTTTAACACCCTGCAAGGCATTTTACTGACTAGCGTTTCTAAAGGGTTTCAAAAGATTTCAAGTTCTAAAGGTATCTTCCTGGGGAAAACCAAGGAAAACTTTATAAGCATTTTCTGCCAAATTTAACAGTGAAATGTCCACTAAGAATTAATATTCTAGAATTACGAATGTATTTCCAAAAAAAAAAAAAATTAGTTAAGCAATCAGAGACAATTTTCTACCAGAGTACCTTTTCATGAAATACGGTTCGCCCGTCAGTTATATCCAAGTAGCATGTTAACAAGAAATAACAAATTTAAGAGGCAATGCCAATCAAATTCTGCCTTAGAAGAGGTAACCTCTCTCCAGGTTCCCCACCACACACACACACACACACACACACACACACACACACACACAAATCTGCTTTACTAGAGAGCTTTGACAGAGATGTTATCCTGGAACAAATTTCAATAAATTGAAGGAATTGCAGTTCTTTCACTGAATTCTGTATAGAGTGAGCGAGAACCAGAACCGTACTTTCATGCATTTTTCAAAAAGGTTAAAGGAAAAGGCATCACAAGGCTCCAGAAATGACAGTTAAGACTGGATCCCCACCCTGATTCTTGCATCTGAGACCTGGGAAGGATTTAGAGGTCATCGCATCCCACCTGAACCATCTCTGATTTGGTCACAGAGAGGTAGGGAAAGGACTGCAGAGCTGGTCATCACGCTAACCCGCTTTTCCTGCAGGTAGCACGATCCATGTGGGTTCTGTGCCCCTGCCTGCAGGGGTGGGAAGTGCCCCACATGTATATCTCTGGCTCAAGCCTCCCCCAGAACTCCTCACCCCCTGTGGGCTGACTGCTCAGGCCACCCCAACTGGCCTAGCATCTGTGCTTAGACCTGTACTAGACATGGCAAATGGAGCAGGCAAAGCTTCCGCCCAAATCTTCTCCTGGTGGTCATCCTCACTCACTCGGTATCCCCCCTCTCCCTTCGCTAGCTCAGGCTATCAACCAATGGGTCATCCTTGACTCCTCCCTTGGGTTGCAAAGCCCACAACCAGTCTGTCACATAATCCCATTGGCTGTACCTTCATCGTAAATCCAGAATCCAACCACTACTCGCCATGGTGGCCCAAGTCATCACTGTCTCTCACCAGAATTACTGCACTAATCTCCCCAAATGGTCCCCCTGATTCCGCCTCAGCCATCTCCATCTCAATAAACTCTCAATACAATATTCAGGGTGATACTTTCAAGCCATTAAGTCATACCATGTGACCCCTCTGATCCAATAAATTCCTATCTCAGAGCAGAAGCCAAATTCCTTACAATGGCCCACAAAAACCAACATAATCTGGCCCCTACCCCTCTCCTCAACCCAACCCCTTCAACCTCCTCTCCCTGAACTCATCTCCTACTACTCTACCTTCCCCTCACTCTACTCTGGCCATGTTGGCCTTCAGCTGTTCCTTGCACTTTCTGGTACAACCCAGCCTTGGAAACTTTGCACCAATATTCCCTGAGTGGAATGCTCTTCCCCACATATTTACCTGGCACTCTCCCCTACCACCTTCAAGCCATTGCTCAAATGACTCATCTTCATATCTGGTCATTCTATTTAAAACTGTGCCACCACCATCCCCCAGCTTCACTGCACCACATTCCCACCTCCTTACTGTTTTAGGTTTTCCTTATTTTATAACCTTCTAACATAATATGTAATTTACTTAATGTTTATAGTCTAGCAACCCCACCCTCCCCAACTGAATTTTAAATACATGATGGCAGAATTTTTTATCTTTTGTTCTCTGTTGGATTCCCAATGCCTAGAACAGCAACTGGAATAGACACCCAATAAATACTAATTGAATGAGTGGATTTTGACAGATGCTATGTTACCTATACCACCTCTCTCTCTCCCTCCTCTCCTCCTGCCACCTTCACTCTTCCTACTCCCTCTCCCTCCCGCTAGAGTGCTATGGAACCCTGAGGGCAGGCATCCTGTTCTGGTCATCTCTGGGCTCTCATAACAAGTACTGGAGCCTGGCACAGAGAATGTCTTGCTTCCCTTTCCACATCTCCCCTCCTTGACGGTGGGAAAAGGATATTATACCTCTATTTCCCTTGTACTTCCTTAACCATGAAGCAAATACACCACAGCCCAAAGATCTCTCCAGATGTCCTCTCTTGACAGTAAACACTTCACCTCAGACTCAACGCATCCAAATCTACACACAGCACTCTCCCCTCCACCCTGCTCTGACCCTTATGTCAGTGAATGGCATCACCCCCTACACCCAACTGCCCATGCAGCCAGCTGCAAGCACTCCCCAACCCCCATATAAAACCTTAATCACCAATTCCCATAGACTATACTTCTTAGATACCCCTGGGATCCATTTATGTCTCACCACCCTCACTACCACTACCCTGGTCTGTCTACTGCCATCTTTCACCTGCTTATCTCCTGTACCCATCTAATCCATCTTTTACAATGCAATAAGAGTAATCTTTGTAAATCTGTACCAGATAATGCTACGTCACCACTTAAAACCCTCCAAGGGCCATCAGTGAAATGTAAATCAAAATTATAATGAGGTACCACCTCACACCCACTAGGATGCTTATAATAAAAAAGACAGACAATACAAATGTTGGGTAGGATGTGAAGAGACTGGACTCCTCTGCTGATGGAAAAAATGCTGGTGGGATTGTAAAATGGTGCAGGAAAATAGTCTGGCAGTTCCTCAAAATGTTAACCATAGAGTTATCACATGACCCAGCAATTCCATTCCTAGATATACACAAGAGAAATTAAAACAAATGTCCACACAAGAACATATATGCAAATGATCATAACAGCATTATTCATAATAGACAAAAAGTAGACAACCCAAATGTCCATCAATGGAATATTATTCAGCAGTAAAAAGGAGTAAAGTACTGACACATGATACAACATGGAAGTATGTACTTAACTTACGTTAAGTGAAAGATGCCAAAGACCACGTATTATATGATTTCATTTCATTTATATGAAATGTCCTCAGCGGACAAATCCATAGAGACAGAAAATAGGTTAGTATTTGCCTAGGGCAAGGGGTGAGTTGAGAGGAAATGAGGAATGACTAAACAAGTACAGGGTTTCCTTTTGGGTGATAAAATGTTCTAAAACTGATTGTGGTGATGGTTGCACAACTGTGTGGCATCGCATTGTATACTTTAAATAGGTGAAATGTGTGGTACATGAAATATATCTCAATAAAGCTGTTATTAAATAGAGGGAAGGGGGAAGAGAGAGAGAGACTTACCAACCAATTGCAGTATATGGGTCTTCTTTAAATCATGACTTGAACAAAGTATAAGTGAGGAAAATTTAACTCTGACTCTAATATTTAATGATATTAAAGAATGACTATTAAATTTTCTGAAGAAAAGAACCATCATTTGGCCCGTAATTAATTGGAAACTCTAAGAGATGGCTTCCAGACCCTAACAGCTGAGCCCTGCATCTCTCTGCAGCCATTTCCCACCACTGTGTACTCCTGAGCCTTCCTCTTCAGCCTCAGCCCTAAACCTCATTTCAGTGACAGTGATCTTTTTAGAAATTCTTTACAAGTTTTATGTTATTTTAATTCCTCAAATCAGCAGACATATCAACTAGGCCAACCAGTGATTACATCCAAGAAAACTAAGGCCCCCATGTGTCACACCGTTAGACAGGGACAGAACTGTAATCAGCGCCAGGGCTTCTTTCTTTCTTTTTTTTTTTTTTTTTTTAAGATTTATTTACTTACTTGGTAGAGAGCACGTGTGCGTGCATGCACACTCATGGGGTGAGGGGCAGAGGGAGATAATCTCAAGCAGACTCCCTGCTGAGTGCGGAGCCCAATGCGGGGCTCCAGATGGGGCTCGATTCCACAACCCTGAGATCATGACCCCAGCTGAACCAAGAACCGGATGGATGCTCGACAGACTGAGCCACCCAGGCGCCCCCTCACGCCAGGACTGCTTAATCACCGGTATAACTCCATTTCCATTGTCCGCTTACTTAAACTCAAGTAGCACGCAACTCAGAGAAGTATTAACTTGATCTTTACTACTATGAATTTTCTCAAAAAATGTCGTCACTTTGGAGACTATTTGAAACCATTTACTTTCAGGTATCAGCAGCCTGCTGTTGTAAGATGAATATGTAAAAAAAAAAAAAAAAGAAAAAAGAAAAAACAGAGTCAATCAGAAATGGGTTTAAATCTCAACTTGACACCTTATTCACCACGTGACCTTGTAAAAGGCACTGAACATGCAGAGCCTGTTTCCTCATCAAAACATGGAGATAATGAAGGATGGAGACAATGTCAGTAAAAAACAGCACATTTCCAAGCACACAGGAGGCATTCTGTAAATGATAGCATTCTTAGTAATTCCGTTGTTACTCACCATAATCTACTGGGAAAAAATGTAAGTAGCTATTTTGATCTAATATATAAAGAATCTCTTAATTTTATCAAGAACTAAGTTGACTGCCACAGAACCAGAAAACAAATATAACTGCATTAGCGGAAAATTCCACCCCATTACCACTATTCAAAAGAACTGCATCAGCATTCACATTTTCCATGGTGGGAGGTAGTGGAGAAAGAATATATTGGTTTTATTGGAAATTATTCCCCAGACACTATGCTAGCACATATCTCGGGGGGTGGAGGGGGAGACTAATGGGTTGTCTTTTTTACTTATTTTTAATTATTTTTCATTTTGAAAAATTTCAAACCTACAGAAATGTTGGAACAATAGTACACTGAACACTGATATACTCCTCACCCAGGTTCATCAACTATTAACATCTTGACCAATCTTCTCTCTCACTCTCACATGCACAAATGTAGACATACACAAGTTTTCCTTCTGCTACACTACACAAAAGTGGGCTTAAGATATCATAAAATTACTTTAATAATAATTCTTTCAAGAAAAAGGAACTTCTCAAAAAAAAAAAAAAAGAACAAGAATCTTCTCCTATCTAACCATGCCTTTTTAAAAAGTGAACCTTAATTCAATATTATCACCCAACATAAAGCCCATACTCAAATTTCCCCACCTGTTTCACAAACGTCCTTTTTTTGTTTGTTTTGTTCTAGAATTCAACCAAGTTCCACTCACTGCAATTGGCTGTTATTTCTCCTTAGGCTCCTCTAATCTGAAACAGTGTCTGCACTTCCTTCTGTTCTTTATGACATTAAATCACTCAAGGAGTCAGGACCAATTCTGTGGAAGTCAGGTACTCCCACTCCATCATATCAAGGCTCTCACTATTTGGGATGCCAAACTTGGTTAACACGTTGACACCCAATCTTTCCTTCTCTTAAGTCATCTGTGGAGTGATACCTGGAGAACATGAGAATATTCTGTTTTTCACCATCAACAACCTTTCTCCCAATGGTTTTAGCATCCATCCTGAGTCTATAATTACACTGGTGTTACAACAAACTGATGATTTTTTAACACCATAATTCCTTTTGTATTTGTTACTTAACCTTCATCTCCACAGCACAGCTTCTCCCTACTTCCACCTTCCTGACTCTCTCTCATCACTGTGGACTCGTAAGTTTTTTAAAATTTAATATGCTTTGGTCCATGATCATCAAGATTCTTCTTGATGCTGCAATGGTTCCAAGTTTGGCCAGTAAGAGTTCCTTTCAGCTGGTCCCTTGACCTGACCTCATCAGTCTGTCAGCACCTCCTTACTTCTGGCACGACCAAAGATCTCAGGCTCAATTTCTCCAATAGTTTCTTTCACTGGAATATGGAATCTAGAAATCAAGATCGGGGCATTAGAGATGCTCATTACTAGTGCATGACAATGGCTTCTCGGCTCTTATAGGAATTATAACTAAGGTGTGTGTGTGTGTATAACATCAGCTCATACTGATACCATGTGACCCTTCCTTACATTCCCCCTTTTCCATAGTCGTGTCCCTCCTTCATCCACAGTAAAAATCCTGATTCCAACACATCGTTATATTTACTCATTTGCTCTCTCTTTTTCTTTTTAAAGATTTACTTATTTTTAGAGAGAAAGAGTGTGCGGAGGGAGGGGGTTCAGCACAGAGGGAGAGGGAGAGGGAATCTCAAGCAACTCCCACTGAGCATGGAGCTCGATGCAGGGCTTGATGCGGGGCTCAGTATGGGGCTCAATATAGGGCTCGATCTCATGACCCTGAGATCACAACCCTGAGATCATGACCTGAACCAAAATCAAGAGTGGGATGCTTATTGACTGTGCCACCCAGGCACCCTTATTCTCTCTTAAATAGGAACAAAATACATTCTGAATTTTATCACCAACATCTCTACAACACAAGTCTACTAAAAAAAATAAAAAATTTAAAAAATTTAAAAAAAACAACCTCAATGTTTCTTTATACTTCCTTTTGTCATTAGACTACCTCCAGTGTGGGTATGATTTTTTAAATACAGGACCCTTTGGCAAGCTTAGAATAAAAAGATCTTAATGATTCTGTTAATCATAAAATTACCTTGTTCTCTCAAAATGTGAATTTAAGATAATACCAATACATATACATATAAGAATCTAACACTATTAAAATTAGCCTTCACACTAAACTTTACAGTACCTGTGGTATGTAAATAGATAATGTTAAGCTTTTGTGAATCAACATTGCAGAGCATTTAAAGACCATAGAAACAATAGATCACTATTTCCAAGAAAAAAAATTAAAATATTTTTCCATACATAAGTAATTTTCTTAAGATGACCTTCCAACAATTAATAGATCTGACCCATGCTTTACATTATTTCACAAGAAGTAAGCGAAATACAGTTCCTATAAAACATAAATATGGCCTTGAAGGCTTACATCTTATTGAAGCAGATTTTGATATGGTAGTATCTTATTAGGTAGTGCTTTTAATTAGGTGATCACATCTATCACCTTGGTAAGATGGTGCAAGATTTGAAAGCAAGTGTCCCCACCCACACAGATTTAATTAGTAAATGTGTTTTGACCATTTCTCATTCCTTGAGAAGATCTGATCTTACCCTTCCTTGCATTCTACTTTCAACAGATAAAACCTACATTATGTGGTGAGGATCCCAGACTAGTATTTCCCCTCCTCCCTATCTCTGAAAGTCCAGACTGAGTGGTTTTGACTTAAACTTAGACTATCAAACATTGACTACCCACACGAAAATGGTCAAAACACCGTTGTGCTTCTTTCTGTATGATGTTAAACATCTCAATAATTTGTAATCAATGAAGTCAACATTAAGCATCTTCAAACACTGATCGTAAATAAAATGAATTTTAGATTGAAATTGAGACTACAGGAATCAAAACCAATTGCATATCCTCATTCTCTACTTGCTTCCTCCAGAGTATATTTAGGAACACCACAGCACACTCTTCATTATGGGAAAAGCAGCCAAAGCATTTCATGTGCTTTTCTGACCGTCGGCAACATCCTCACTTGTGCTATTGACTACTGTCACTGTGGGAAGAGACCAACATCAAAACCCTACCTTTCAGCCAAAAAGAGTCATCACCAGATCTCTACCCCTACTTGTTGATCTTATGCCTTAAAAAAGAGAAAAGGAGACTAAAAGCCAGGCGCATAAGAAAGATGCTGGGGTGAGTGTTCTGCGAGGGTAAAGAAGAGTAAAGGTGAGGGGGGTAAAAATAGCCTGGGCGGATGGAAAGGTAAAAGGGGAAATGTACGCAGTGGGTAAGTAAGAAAGACAAGATTAGTAATTAGGAGGGAAATGAAGGTGGAAGACATGGTGGCAAGAACAACTCAGCTGGAAGAAAGCCTCCTTGCCTTCTTGCCTCACCTCATGGCTCATCAGTGTTTCTGTACCAGGCAACAGTCTGGCCATGCCAACTTCTCAGGCCTCTGCTTTCCCACATTCTGAATGAAATCCTCCACTCATTTTTTAAATTGTGGTAAAATACACATAACATGAAATAGGCCATCTTTACCATTCTGAAGGATTCGGTCCACTCACATTGTTGTGCAACCCTCAGCACCATCCATCTCCAGAACTTTTTCATCTTCCCAAACTGAAACTCTGTCCCAAGTAAACACAAACTCCCCACTCCCTCTCCCCCCAGCCCCTGGCAGCCCCCACTCTACTTCCTGTCTCTGTGAATTTGCCTGCTCTAGGAACCTCATAAAAACAGATCATAGAGTATTTATCCTTTTGTGACTGGCTTCTTTCATTTAACAGAATGTCCTCAAGGATCCTCCATGTTATAGCATGTGTCAGAATGTCCTTCTTTTTAAAGCTGAATAACATCCCACAGTATGTACAGATCACATTTTTTAATTTATTCATCTATCAACGGATGTCTGGGTTGTTTCCACCTTTTGGTTATTGTGAATCATGCTGTTATGAACATGGGTGTTCATGCTCTTCCACTCATTTTTTTTTAAAGATTTTATTTATTTATTTGACAGAGAGACAGCCAGCGAGAGAGGGAACACAAGCAGGGGGAGTGGGAGAGGAAGAAGCAGGCTCCCAGCGGAGGAGCCTGATGTGGGGCTCGATCCCGGAATGCCGGGATCACACCCTGAGCCGAAGGCAGACACTTAACGACTGAGCCACCCAGGCGCCCCTCTTCCACTCATTTTTAACAACCTCCTTCAAAATGTACAGATAGCATTACCTCCTTATAAATATGTTTTTAAAAAACAGGTACTTCTGTACTCAGCAGAAGATCCACAGAATCTGAAAAATTAAAGAGAAATATTTGTTTTGATGATTCCCCCACCCACCCAGATACCTAATCACTGATGTAGACAATGTTTCTAAATATCCAGCCCGAAATAAGTTTGCCCCAGGATTCTTTACAGCCTTATGATTCGAATCCAGTGACTCAACTTCCTGTCAAGAAGATGAGGACTTGGGCAAAAAGAAATTGACATACACTAGTTCTTGGTCTTAAAAATACCTCTTTATTACACCTCCCGTCTGAGTCATAAAAACAAACTCCTTCTCTAATAGATTTTACATTTGACATATTTATACTTTTATGACTCAATCCAATCGTATTTCTTTATATACATACATACGCATATGTGTTTATACATGTGAACGTAGATCATATTTTTATGCACACACATATATACATTTATTTACACACAGAGACTTCTATTCTTCCTCTATCCTTTCCAAACTGAAGTCCAATTTGCTGAATTTTCAAGGGGCTTTTCACTTCAACACACACAAAATATGCTCACAACTTAACTGCACATAATAAAATTGCCAGGGCAGTTAAGTGAGCCATGTTTCAGAGTGGAGATACGCACATATTTTTTTAAAAGAAGTACTTTAGGGGCACCTGGCTGGTTTAGTTGGTAGAGCATGTAACTCTTGATCTTGGGGTCATGAGTTTGAGCCCAATGTTGGTCATAGAGCTTACTTAAAAAAAAAAAAATTTAAGGGGCACCTGGGTGACTCAGTTGGTTAAGAGTATGACTCTTGATTTCAGCTCAGGTCATGATCTCAGGGTCCTGGGGTCAAGCTCCAGGTCAGGGTCCAAGCTCATCAGAGAGTCTGCTTCTCTCCCTCTCCTTCTGCCCCCCTCCCCCGACTTTCTCTCTCTCTCTCTCAAAATAAATACATCTTAAAAAAAATTTTTTTTAAAAGAACTATTTTAGAAGCACCCCCAGTCCTCTTTTGAGTAAAACATAGTCTCACAATGAATTGGTCATAAGACACCAAGGAAATAATGGTCAAGTGATGGGACAGCAATGTGTGAAGTTATGTTACAAATTTTAAGCCAGATAAAAAGGCCAGGTAACGTTATAAATGACCTCATCCTTGACTTCAGGTGGAACACAGTCTTCTCATCAAGCAGCACATGCAGAGTAAGAAATAAGATTCATAGATTCATCTTCCCAGTCTAATTTAGCTCACCAAGCTTGTTTCCTACGACTCTAAGTCCTAGTCAAGTTTGTGTCCTGTCCCCATTCAAAAACCCTGATCCCTTCCTTCTGCTAGAATGTTCTCCACCCCCAATCTCTTCCTGTCTAAATCCTTTCCATCCACCAAGCCCCCATGAGGCCCTTCCTGACACCCTCATAGGCACGCATGATTCCTCTCCGCTCTAATCTTCCTCATTACGGCCCCCAACTAGAACAAAGCGTATGTGATGGATTACCACCATGTCTTGTCCGCCCTGCCCTCCAAACACACCCATGTACATGCTGCCTTGCGCTCCTTGAAATCACCTCCACCGGTGTGTTCGGGCAGCTGCATGAACCTGCCCGTTGCACACCTTACCCAGCCATAAAACGAAGGGATCACAGGCTGTGCTACCCACTCCACAGGCTCCTGGGGCAGCTGAAACGATGCTCTAAAGAAACACCACTACAGTGCAGTGCAGGAAAGAGACAATGCAGGAGCTGAACAGAAGAGAGCTGTGGTTTAAAACCCTGTGTGCTTCTTATGCAGCGGCTTCAGAACAGCGGAAAGAATAGGCCGGCTTTTTTGATATAAGTCAAATTACCAAGTCAGACACAAAAACAAACTCACAGATATCTGTCAATCAAATGAGGCCATAATTGCTATGTGAGGCTGCTTTTTTCGTTGTTTGTTTCTGGAGATTTGAGGTCATATATTAACACATTAATTGAAATTTTGGTCATAATTAACATGTATTAAGCTGTTGATTACATGGTTGCATTTTGAAAATTTTAATTGGTTTGTTTCAATTGATAAAAGGTAATTTGTTTGGGGATGATGTTTAGAATTATGTATTTAATTATCATTGAATAGATAATTAATATAGTGTAGCAATAGTAAACAATGACTATGGTAATTATCATTGAAATGCACATATTTATACAAATATGACAGGCTGATTTTCTCTCTAAAGTTGCTCTGGTCTTTGCTCTGAGCTGGTCACACTGTTTCACTTCCTTCGGAGATGTAATTAGCAACATCTCTGTGGCGGCCACTCTGTACTGCATCTGAAAAGAGCTTTGAGAAGCCATAAGAAGAAAGGACATCCTAAAAGCCACATTCGAGCTCCATTTTTCCCTCTTTGCAGATTACTAACTAAAAGAGCTTTTCTGCATTTTTAGTCAGCTCTAGGCATTCCCTCAGTATAAATTGAACCTTTTTATTAAAGCATTCCTGTATCATTCCAGCACTCTTTTCCCCAACCCAACAGAATAATCATAATCCAAGAGAGGTAAAGCCTCCCAGAGTGGTTGAACTATATCCACGAGAAAATCACAGCACTCACCGACAGACTGAGTATCACTGTTTGTAAATTGACAGAGGAAGGTGGCAAAAACCTCAGTGTTTTTCTAAAACTGTTCTCCCTACCAGAAAGAAAAGAAAAGAAAAGAAAAGAAAAGAAAAGAAAAGAAAAGAAAAGAAAAGAAAAGAAAAGAATCCTCAACTCATCAGAAGTAATCATGAATGATATGGGTTCTGTTTTAAAACCCAGCCTGTCTGTCCATCAACAAAATTGCTATTATAGCCCAAGCTCTCCTTCACCCACCAGGTTCCAGAAACACCTGGCACATCACAGAGAACATAGTGTCCTAGGGCTTCCCCAACTTGTGGGCACAGAAGAGGTCATTTCTGTATCTTCCACAGGGCAGCCAGATGCTGCCAGAAAAAAGGCCCTGTGCTTGCCCTTCTGGGACTTTCTCTCTCTCTTCATTTCTCCTGTCACTCAGCATAGAGTGGGAACTCAAAGGCAGCTGTGGTGGAAAATGGACCAGTCTCCACTCCTCACCCTCCCCAGTGCACAGGAAAGGGCAGGCAGCCCTCTCCCTGGCCACAGCTGCACATAACATATATTTTAGAGACATGCCCCCAACCCAGAACTGTTTTCACAAGATAAAAATAAAATAAATGAACAAGCATGAGTAAATTCCTTACTGAATAAACTTAAAGACTGGAGAACAAGGGGATATGATTGGCCAGACTGATAAGGGAACCATAGAAAAAGTTAAGTCGGGGTGGGCGGGGCGAGGGGAGGCCATAACTCTTTCTTTCTTTGCAGGAAAATGAGTTAGTCCTAGAGATCAATACTATCATCTTAAAATCAAGAAGACAAAACTACCCTATAACATTTGATCTTATTTGAAAGTGTATTTTTAAATATTTTCCAAACTTCTATAAAAACATGAAACAGCTTATGCAACAGCCATCTGGCATAATGAATAGCCTATTTAAGAGAGGGTCATTTTCCCAGCCTTAAGTGACACAAGCTGCACACATATGATCTCATTTGGGCCTCCCCATAATCCCGTTAAGGAAGAGGAACAGGTGTTACAATCCTACCTCAGAGACCTGGAGACTGAGGCCGAATGATCTGCCAGTAGCCACACACCCAAGATGTGATGACGCCAACCCCAGCCTACTGACAGAATGCCATTTCCCATGACACGAAGATATCACAACACCCATGCTATGGCCTCAATGTTTCCCCCCCCCCAAAAAAAAAGTCATATGTTGAAGGTCTGGTCCCCAATGGGATGGTATTAGTTGCTGGGGCTTTGGGAGGTGATTAGGTTTAGAGGAAGTCATGTGGATGGGGTCCCCAAGATGGGATTAGCGTCCTTTCAAGAGGAAGAGACCAGAGCTCTCCTGCCACATGAGGGCACAGAGAAGGCACCTGCCTGTGAACCAGAAGAGTGCCCTTACCAGGAACCAGACCATGCCAGCCCCCTGATCTTGGACTTCCCAGCCTCCAGAACGGAGAGGAATTAATGTCTGTTGTTTAAGCTGCCCAGTCTGTGTTACTTTGTTACAGCGGCCCAAGATGGCTAAGAAAACCAGTTTTTGATAAATAAATCAAAGCCAAACTAACTTGCCCTCTGGTAGTGTTCCCTAACTGTTAGTCATTTCACTACCACCTTCAGGATTTCTGCCAGCTGTAATATTAGTTACATAATATCTCTCACGTAAACCACTGTTCAGATGTATATCCATTTATTTTCCAAAGAGAACTCCATACCACCATCATAAATGGAAAGCCAAGTATCACTGTCTGTCCACAAACAGAGGTAGCTACATAATAAATATAATGAAAACCAAACAATGTCGTTAAAATGTTAGCCTACCCAAGGCTTCCTCTCTCTGTGTTAAAAAAAAAAAAAAAAAAAAAAAGGAAAATTAGCAAGTATAAGAGAAGTATTGATGTGGGAGCTAAGGTGAGACCTCCTTTCATTGAGAGAGGGAATAAAGGAGCCCTGGGGGTCCAGACCAGGAAGGACAGAGGTTGGTGTAAACAACAATTTACCACTCGCAAATGCACTCTGGAATCCCCTGCTCCCTCGCCCCTCATGCATGCAAAGTCCTCTCTCTCAGACTCACTCTTAGTCTTTAGCTTCTCCACTTCAGCTTTTCCTTAATTACCTCTCCTCATCTTACCAAATTATAATCAAACTAAAGATCTAGAACTCGTTATTTTTAAAATACAATTAAATTGCTATTCTTAATTTTAAAAGCGGCATTTGCCATTTCTGAAAAAAAAAAAAACAAACTCTTCAGCCCCAACCCCAAAGTTAAAATAGGGTGAATTTCTTTAGGGAATAAACTTTAACATCCTTTTTGATGGATCAGAAACCACACTATTTAAGAAGGTGCATCTCACCCCTGTGTTCCCAGAAATAGAATATTATCTGTAACCCTTATTCTAAAAAAGACTTCCCCTTTCCACCTTCATGGAATAAAATCAAATACTCTGCAGAGCTGAAAAGATTCCTTTCTGTCCACTCCCACCCTCGTTCTTGGCTTCCCTGGGCTTAGATCTGACGATGGTCTGGGACCATCAGACCATGCAGCCCTTCCTGGTAGCCTCTATGGCAGTGTTCTTAGTGAAGTCACTTGGCAATGTGCCAAGATGGCTGGGTACTGGAAACAAAGTTTCAAATGATGCAAAAACTTAACTTCTTTTTCCAGTCCCCTCCAAGTTATAGGACTTCCCTTTGGAGCTTTGCACCATGGCATGGCACTGGGGACAACTGTTGGGGTCTAGGAATCTCTGCCCCACCCCTCTGGCCCCTCAGAGTCAGGGGACAGCAAACTTCCACAAGGGACAGTCCAGAGAGGACCTTGTTCATTCTGTTTCCCCACCTCTGACACACAGGGGTGCCCCCAAATGTTGAGTGAGTGAACGAATCCTCCAGGCAGCACCTGCTTCCTTGCACTAGAGTGTGTACCTACCTTGCATTTGACGGCCCTTCCCTTCATAGACATTCCAGTGTCAGTGACCACACTGTCTGTTTGGTTTTGGTTTTGGTTTTTTACTATTTTGCAGTACCAGGAATAAGGGTGTGGTGGCCAGTCTCCAGAATGCCCCCAGTGGGCCTGGGTTCCTCATGCATTCCCCTCTGACCCTGCATCACCCTGCTCTTTGTAACAGAGAGCATCCAGCAGAAGTGATGGGATGTCACTTCCCAGGCTGGGTCACAAAAGATACGGACTTCCGTTTCACTTTCTTGCTTGCTCGATTTTGGGTAACTCACTCCAGGGGAGCTAGCTGCCATGTTGTGACGATACACAGGCAGCCAACAGCGAGACCCACATCGTGAGGGTCTGGGCCCTCCTGCCAACAGCCAGGTGAGTGAGCCATTGTGGAAGCAGATCGTCCAAAGCTCCTGTATGCAGACTCCCGAGTTTCTGTGACCTGCCTCTTTTCTGGGATCCACAGCCACATTTCCAACTCTCTGCAGGCCATCTGCTTGTGGATGGACCACTGGTCCCTTAGTCCAGCACACACAAAACTACACATCATTTCTTGCAAACCTGCCCCTCTCTGCATCTCTCCACTCCTCATCTGATCTTGCTCGCCTGTCCTCCCTGAAACACAGTCTGGAAAACTGCCTCAGCCCCTCTCCCACTGGTCCCATGTCCGGGCAGTCACCAGGCCCTGCTTCTGCTTCCTGGGTGTCTCTTCCATTGTCCCTGCCCTTCCACTCTCAGTGCAACTACTCCCCATCGGCCCCACTCAGGGGGCCACTCTGCCTCTCCCCTGGTAACCTCAAATAGCCTCCACTGGCATCACAACTTCCAGAAACCATCCTCCATACATCTGTGAGCAGCATTTTAAAGAAGTCTACATGTGCCAAGCCCCCACTTTAAAACTTACAGTGGCTCCTTTTGGCTGGCAGAAGCACAAACCTTGCAGCATGACCTTTGAGACTAGAAGATAAAGCCCACCTCTCCCTCCAACCTGCACTCCAGTATCAGCCCATGCTGCAGCCCAAGGGCACCTGCCACAGCAGTCACCCGAGGACCTGTCACGAAGGCCCAAGATTCTGATCTCATTGGTCTAGTATGGGAACCAGGCAGCAGTACTGTTTTGAAACAGCTTTAATGAGACATAATTCACATACCATACAATCGATCCATTTAAAGTACACAATTCAATGATTTTTAGCACATCCAGAGCTGTGCATCGCCACATTCAACTGTAGAACATTTTCATTACCCCAAAAGGAACCCTCGTACCCATTAGCAGCGCCCCCAGCCTAGGCAGCCACTAATCTACTTTTTGTCTCCATAGATTTCAGGCAGCAGGCATTTTTATTATCAGATAGGCGACGCAAAAGCACAGCCAGGGGTGAGAGCCTCTGGCCAGACCAGACCTCTCACCAGTTCAGTTCCCTGCTTTCGCTTCTGTGTCTCACTCGGCTTGGGATGTTTCTCTCCCATTTCCGTGTTTCATATTCTCCCTGCACTTCAAATACAGCCTCCTCCATTAAATCTTCAAGGATCCCTCCTCTTCCTCAATTTATCTTTGCAACATCTGAACAGCCAAACGGCAAACCAAACATGGGCTCCTGCTCCGCACTCCCACGACTCTGCTCTACTAGGGCGTATGTGCTCTCTTCCAGTCCAGACCCCCGATCCCTGAACCACAGGAACCACTGCTAACCCACTTCCGAATCCGCACAGAACTACAGCACAGTGTCTTGTCCTTAGCACGTACTGAAAATAAATATCCCAAATAAATACAAACAGAATCCGCCTACAAATTTTCACCACTGTTACAAGATTTCAAATTGGAGGACATCCTCTTCTCCCTCCCTCCACACTAAATCTTCATTTCCCCCCCCCTTTAATAACAGTAATAATAAAACAATGGTATAGAATAACCTTTCCAGTAACTTGCAGTTTCAACATCTTTATACACATACACACGCACACGCACACCCCCACGTGTGTCTGTGTGTGTGTGTGTGTGTGTGTGTGTAATTTTTAAATTTCCACCACAACGGGCAGGGACAGTTATAACAAAGCGCATATAATTATTAATCTACCATCACATGAGACACCACTCCATAAAACATTTCAGGGAAACCACACGCAAAGAACTTTTCTTTAAATGAAGGATGTTGAAAATGAACAAGCCACATGTTCACATCATCAGAATGTATAAACAGCAGAAGTGCCACAAGGGCACTCACCCCACAGATTGGGTGATCATAAGCATGGATCTTCAGAGGATGCGTGCGGGGGGACGTGGCAGGACGAAATGAATTATGCAGGCAGCAAGAAAATAAAAAATCAAGACAGTGTATTCTTCAGTGAAAACGTACGCTTAATAATCTAGGTGCTGCCTTAAAATGGATTAAATACACTTGAAAATCACACACCGTAATTTCACAAAGAACCTTATCTAACCCAAATGTCTTATTTCATCCTTGATCAGTTGGCCTTTCTTTTCCAACGAGGTGTTCTTCACATTAATTATTGTGTTCTTGTTGTTTGTTTTAAATAAGGAAGAGCCCGTCCGATATAGAACAGGGGCTCCTGTCGAACCTTTCTTTCCTCACGCTGTACGGCCTGCCTCTGTCACTTGAGTTTTGACTCAGCTCCGTCAGTGAAAAATTAGACTTCATTTCAGTATGCTAATAGCAATCTCTCCAAAACAATGTAATCAAGGCCTCACGTGCACCTATAATTTCATCCTTGACATAAGCCTGACAGCTATTTATTGTCTGAGAGGGAAAGGGGGGTGAGGGGGGAGGGGACTTCTATATGCCCCCCTCCCCCAAAACAAACCCAGCAGCTTTATGTTTGAAGGCAGAGTCTTTGCAAAGTCCAAACAAATGGCAATAATCATGGGGTTTACATATGTCTTGTCTTTAGCAATCAAGGCAGAGGGTTAACAGAGAAGCACATTCAGATGCGCCAATTCCCAAACTGCCCACCTCTGATGAGCCAGCTGTGAGCCGCAATTGTCACATTATAATTTAGGCAAAGGGAAAAAAAAGGCATCAGAATACACACTGGATCAACATAATTATTCACAGCAGGATGCTGCAGAATTAATTTAGCCAATCAGAATTATACTTGGGGGTTGGGCACATTGCAGAGATGAAGAAGAGAAAGCAGGGAGAGGAAGGGGGGGGATGAGATGAGAGGGGGAGGGGAGTGCTGTTTTCAACACCTTACTAATATTTGGGTAATCCGATCTGGAATATATTTTGAATACATGTAAGCACAGTGTTGCTTCTTTTTCGTTTATTTACAAACACCTATACGGCACTTACAACGAATGTGCCAGTCACTAGTCTGAGCATGTTAGGAATATTAGCTTATTTAATCCTCGAGACCATGAGGTAGGTACTATTATTATTCTTGCTTTACATACAGATGCTCAGAGAGGTTAAAAGGCTTGCCAAGGTCACACAGCTAGCAAGTGGGTGAGCCAGATATGGAACCCAGAGGCTATGTATTAACCGCCCCAGTTTAAAGGTTCTTGCTCCCAGACAAACCAATTAGCAATCTGAAGGCACACCATGATTGGTGATGGGTCCTAAACCACAACACCCTGGAGCTAGACTGTCGCCATTCCCATATTCCTTCAAACGGATTTCTGTAAAGACAGTGATAATCTGGCATTACTAAGTACAGATATTGTCATCATCCAATTCTCCAAAGTGGGAAGAGCAAACCTTTGCCTGAAAGGTCCAGGGCACTCCCTGGTTAATGACCGAACAGCCACAACAACCAGGGTAAGCAGCTTGGCCTCGCCGCCTTGACACAGCCTTCCTATGGAAAAGCAGCAGCTGGGAATGCAGAAGATCGATCAGAAGGGAAGGGAAAGTCGGCTGCACCGAGGGAAAAAAAAGGGTTCGGTTAAATGCCTGACGTGCAAACACAGGAAAGGGACTGAAGAAGAAGCCAGAGGTCACACTGAAACAACTTCCTGCCTGGATCTGGATCTGTAGACGCGGGCTGGCAGTGACATGAAATGATGCTTGCCTTTCCCATAGGCGCAGGGCGAGTCTAAATGAAAGTAGCCCTCTTCCTCCCCTACTTGGCATTCTGTCATGAGGGGAGATAGCAGAGGAGCCAAGAGGAGCCTTGATTTCCTTGTAAAAGTTAGACTTCAGCTGGCATTCACGGCTGCTGGTAATGGGGGGAAATGACAGGGAGCGGCCCAGGGTTTTATGTGTGGCAATAATGTTTGATCTATGCCATTGTCAATGAGAACTGTGATTTAATCCATAAGGATATAGAGCCTCGTGATGAAAGGGGAATAACGACAAATCCTGATTAACAATCACTGCTACACTAAAGCAGGTTTCCATAGTAACAGGGCTGAAATTATACAGCAAACTGTGATGCCATACCAGGCAAATTACTCCATGAAGGGGCCCTTTTCTGAAAGCATTTGGCTTTCTGTGTTCTCTTAAAATTAAGATGCAAGCATCTTACTTTCAACTTGTATTAGCTTTCCTCTCTTTTCTAAACACTCCCTCTTCAGTTGGTCTCAGATAATATGAGGGATAAATATGTACGCACGGGAAACGTAGCAAATAATTAAGCACATTTCAGCCCCTCCATCCCGTGAAAGGAAAGGACAAAACAGAATTATGGCAAAGGGAATCTTCCTTTCATATCATTCTTTTGATAAAATCATGCTTAATTTCTTGATTTAGGGTGTGGGGGAAGTCGAAGCATGTCCCAGTAAAATATTCCGGCTCTCACTCCGTGTAACAAAGTTCTCCGAATTTACAGGAGAGAGGCACAAAATAAAAGATCAGAACAGGGATCAGGAAAAGGAAGGTATTTCCTTTGTTCCCAAGGATGTTTTTTATTTTCAATTAAGATTTTAAAAAATAAGAACACAGTTTTTAAATAATGCTGTTTTCCAACACCTACTCAAAATAATTTCAACAACTGTGTGATAGGAAAATTTGCATTAGTAAATATCACTTTAAAACTCTTATGGTTATTATTGCAACTGACTTTGGCAGTGAACCTTTCTTTTCAAAAGAGATCTTATCAAATAGCCTCGGGAAATTTCTACTGGGTGAAAGTATCATACTTGATGTCCTCTTTCAATTGCAGAGGAAGGAAAGTGTGACATTAAAAATAAACAGGAAAATGATAGCCCCAAACATCCTCTGAAAGGGGTTCGAGACCTGGAAGAGGGTAAAGGGAATTCAAATGCTGCAAATATTTAATATTCCTCCCTCACGGTAGAAAAAAAATAAGTCAAAGCTTTACATTTTTCAGAAATGCTACAATTCTAGAAGAAAACACAGTTCCCTCAAGACTGATCCATGGCTTTTAGTTTAAATCATTGCAGGATGGTGTGGGCTAGTGGAAAGAACCCGGATTTAGAGGCAGAAGCCCTTGGGTACCAGCTCCATCACTTGCCAGCTGGAAGCCCTCGGTCAAGGCAACCCTCCGAGTCTGGGTTTCCTTGTCTGTAAAATGGGAATCACAATGTCTACCTTGCTTACCTCGAGAAGTTTCCAAGATGATGCAAAAAATACTGCACGTGAATACATTCTGACCATTGCGAGGGTGTCTCCTGTTCAAATCTCAGCTCCACCACTTACAAGGTGTGTAAGTACCATAACCATCTTGGAAATGAGCATAACGACAGTAGCATGCGCCTTTAAGGATGCTGTGAGGATCGGAGTCGTTACAGGGAAGGCACGCCGAACAAGGCCTGGCACATAGTAAGCTCTCAGTAAATGTTAGCTCTTATTTCAGGGGGTGTTCATAACCCAGGGGTCTAACCTGGTGGCCGGCAGGTGACAAATGGATTTCCTTTGGTCAGCACGGTGTTTTTGTTTTGTTGGATTTGAGTGCCTTTAGGCGGGACACACACTCCACAATTTACATTTGCCTCCACTTCTCATCCTGTCACATTATTACCTGCCTGGCCCTCAAAAAGGATTTCAGTTTGCAGCCTTGCACATGTTCCTACGGATTCACACTCTGGGTGTCTGCTTCACTTTGTCTCTCTTACTCCACGTCTTTGTTTTGTCCTTTGTTTCTCTTTATGTGTGTGTTTCTCTCTGTGAGCTCTCTTCCCTCTTTATTTTCATCTTCAATCTCTCTTAATTTTTACCTCTAGCATTTATTAAACTCAGATTTTATGTTCCCTGTTCTTACATTTTTAAGGCACAGAAGGAGAATACATTTTTCTCTTAAAGAAATTAAGTTGCTCTTTACTTAGCAGACCTTGATTCATTCTTCCTGGGGATCAGTGACTTATGATAGAAAAAGTACTCTCCACCTCTGCTACAAGAAAATCAGAATTATAAAATGGGTAAATTGGGAAATTATGTCTATTACAAAAGAGTTCACTTAGGGGTTTTTTGTTTGTTCATTTTTTTTCATTTGTAATATTAGGCCCTTAGTACACTGAAACATGGATTTATTATAGAACATTGAGTCCTAATGCTGATAGAGAACGGTAAAGCTAAACAGTTATGAAAAACTATCTGGAATCTGAAAATGAATCAAAAATGAAAATAGGAAATCTTTGAAAACCTATGCAAATAAATAAAAAATATGGGCACTTTATACACAACTTTCAGGAACATAGCGTCTCTGTACTTTTTACACTGGGGACACATTTACCAACACCAGGGTCATTCCAAGACTTTGAAATATTATTTTTAAAATAAAAAAGTATATAGATGACTGTTTTACCATTACAATACTCATATCAGTTGTTATTCACAGATTACATCCTTTTAAAACATATTAGCAAATCTGGTCCTATGAACATCATAACATTCTCAGATTCTTTCTGAGAACATTTCAAGAGTGAGAAATGCATAAAACATAAGAAAACAAAGTACTCCAGTGCTGAAACCTAAGTATTCTTCGACATTATCAACTCAAATGCAAGAAAGTCAAGTTACTCATTCTGAACTGAGAGCTCGGTAAAAACCGTCACAGTAACACCATCTTGGATTTCAAAAGAACGGGGCAGTCTAAGGTACCCCTGACCTAGAGCTGCGGTTCTCAGCGCGTGGCCTCTACCCATTCCAGGGAGGGGGAGCCCCGCACCTCCAGGCCGCCTGCTCCTGGTGACTAGCTCTGTTGTGATTTTGCTGCCACTGCTGTCGGCTTAAACGCAGATCTGTCTCACTGAATTGTCCACCCTCTGGGCTTACTTCTCTGCTAGTGTCATCGTACTCTCACAAAGGGGTTTGTTCTGCAAAATGGCTTTTACCCAGAGAAAATTATGAAGTAATCAGTGGTGAGCAACCTCTTTTTTCCAAGGATGATTCAGGAGGGGGGAAAGAAAATGTTTTTAGAGCCTTTTATTCCATTCAAAATGCAAATAGCTTAATTCAGTCCCATGGGGAAATATACAATATTCTTACAATTCAGATTACCTACTATATTGAATAAAAGACTGTCATTGAAAAAATTGACATATTTGAGAAGTAGAAACATGAAAGCAGCCTTCTAATTTCTATCCTGAAAAAAAGAACAAAGGCTGTATTTTCAAAATCGGTGGGCCACATGTGTCCCCTGAGCCACAGAATGCTTATCTCTGAACTTAAAGGAAGTTGAAGCCTCCCAGTGTTACTCTCCCTTCCTTTGTTGGGACATCTACACCCCTTTGCCCAAAAGCTTGCAAGCCCCTCAATCCCTCGGAGCCTCAAGCCCCTCCTTACATAGCATCTCATGCACTCACTGAAACCAGTTCACACCAGTGAATAACTCCCAAAGACAGTTCCATTTTTAAAGCCCTTCACTTCTATCTATGATGTGAAGGCCCATATCCCAGTCACCCCACTCTGGACACCCTCCCATTTATCACCCACCACTGAACAAAACATTCCAGAAGAGTTTCACCAGTCCAAAGAAACCTGGACTTTTATATCATCCATAGACAACCCTATGATTCAGTGAAGTGAGTCCTAAACTAAGAGTCAGAAGAACCATATTTGAATCCTGCTGCTTTACAGATTAGCTGTGTGGCCTTAGACCTGTTACTAACCTCTCTGATCCTTGGTTTTCTTTTATAAGAAATGGGGGCAATGGAAATAATAATGCCTTTGCTGCCTGTTTCCCAGAGCCAAATAAAATGATGTATAAAAGCATGCCGCTAAAATTGTAACACTTGATTTACTTACGGGATTACTGTGTGTGTGTGTGTGTGTGTGTGTGTGTGTGTGTGTGTACAGTATATATGTATTAGCACAATGGTTGTCCAGTTTCTGAGGGAGAAATTACCTAAGGAAGAAAGGAGTAGAGCAGGAGGCACTGGGCTCCTTCTACCTCCGTAACCATTACTCAGTGTTGCTGTGGGTTCCGGGATTTCTGTTGAGAAAGGGGTTCTCCTACTTTATAAAAGATTGAAACATACTGCACTGTTTTAGTTCCAACATCACACGGCTGATTCTTATTAAGCTTATGGTCAATTCTTTCTAATGGCTTAGCTCATTTACTATGAAATGAGTTTTCACTGAATTCTTTTATTTCCCAGTATACCACAACCCTCTTACAATGAAACAGGCACAGAATAAAAAAATAAATGCTGATACCAAGTGCGTATCTGAGACAGCCCTTTCTGTTGTCAAAAAAAAAGCACTTAACTTCTGAATGTCAAAAGGATCTTTCAGATGATGGCCATGAAAAATGGCAGGCCCCTCAAAGTTCCTAAATTAAACAAAAACAGAAAACAATTTCTTTACACACAAATACTGAAAACCAATTTTTAAAAATACACTTTTAAGTAAACTTGGGAAATAAAGAC
This sequence comes from Ursus americanus, assembly GCF_024610735.1. Taxonomy (NCBI): domain Eukaryota; kingdom Metazoa; phylum Chordata; class Mammalia; order Carnivora; family Ursidae; genus Ursus; species Ursus americanus. The sequence goes on from NC_142139.1 coordinate 63,250,582, forward strand.
AGACACGCTATTTTCTGACGTTGGTGTCAGAATGAGGAAGACACCAGTAACAGTTTACTGAGTGAGCGACCCATAATCCCTGTGAAGAGGATGAACTTTGCTTTGCTGTTAAATGTATACCCTCTTCCGTATACAAGGATTTGATGTGGAAGTAGATTTTCTCAGACCAACACACAACACAGGTTACCGGAGAATTCAAGAGAAGTGCATGTTTATCTCAGTAAAGAGGCAAAGAGTCTTTCCAGATCCATGGAAGCAATGACCAGAGGTGTTCTGACATGACTCTATGCCTTCCACAGTGGATAGCCGGCAGGGTGGAAGTACAGTGGGGGGAGAAGAAGAGACAATTCCAAATTCTGAGAAAGACACACAGAGAATGGTGAACGACAGCAGCAAAGATACCAGCACAGGTAAACCTTCAGAGACAATATGAGGTGTGACAGGAGAGGTGATCCAGAATTAAACCCCTCACACTCTGAGTGTAGATTCCTGCCCCAGCTGCAGAATTCCAGAAAAATATGTGCCCCCATCTATGTGAGCCACTCGACTTGCTATGCACTGATTTCTACTATGTAAAAAGAAATACGTTCGTTAATGCACAGGTTTACCTTTGTCACAATTTTTAACTGTTTTATACTTTTGAAAATCACAAGCCCCCAGTCCCTGTGGAGATGTCTATATTCCACATGGCTACTTACTATCTACACATTTGAATTTAGTGTTCTCATGAGGTGGAACTTTATTCTTGTGCGTGTGAGCGCTAGGAGGGACATGTGGGACCCAGAAGTTGCTGGACGCAGGGTGAGCAAATTGGCAGGAGTACAGAGGCCCTTCTGAGAGAAAAGGAAATGTTAGGTCTTGAACACTAAACCTTTCTCCCCAAAACTCAAAATTACTGAGGACTGTTGAGATGGACGAGGATGGTGTCAGGGGCAGGGAAGGACAGTGATAGACCCTAAGATAAAACCCCCAAGAGATGAAAAAGAGAGAAACTGTGGGACCACTCCTGACCACAGCACAGGCCTGCCTCGGGCTGAAAGGCCCTGGGAGGGAACCCAGAGCACTTCTGACAGGGCGGCAGGAAGGGGGCACCAAATGGCCCAAGGGGGCCATCCCTTCAGCCAGCCAGGCTGCACAGAGTGTCTCCTGCTGGCCTTCCCCCAGTGTACATGCAGGCCCCTGCTCTGTGCTGCCCACCCTTCCCCTCCTGACCACCAACATCCTCCCCCACCCCTGCACGGAATGTCTAACTCTTTCCCATCGCCCTTCTCTGCACCACAGAACTTCTTACCGCCTAGAACACCTGTGCCTAGCACAACCTATGCCAGTTAGTTCACTTCTAAGTCAGAGACGTCACAGGCAAATGGGCTTCGAAGGCCTGTAACTGAAAATCAACAGGGGAAAGTCAAACACAGTGTCCCCGAAGCCACAATGGCCTAAGTCCCAGCCTCACACTTGGCACTAACTCACCCCATGACCCCAGGCAAGTCCACTCACCTCTTGGGGCCTCGCTTCTGTAAAACAGGGCAGGGCCACCACACAACCCCTGAGCGACCTTGTGGCTCTTCAGTTCTGGGACTAATAATAGATAAAGCATTTCAGAATTTTACTTTCCTGCATTGTTAATTATACAGTTACGAAATATCCCATGTTTTGTGGGATGGCAGGTATGCCCCAAGGAAATTCTAGAACTATGTCTGGCAGTTTGAGTGTACACACCTGTGTGTTGGGTTGAATCATATGACACTGCTAATATTTGGCTCCATTTGCTAACAAAACAGCAATGTCATGTGGTTCAATCTAAATATACTTAGGACATGAATACAGAGAATAATGCTATCATATTCCGCTGTGCATTTCATACACTTGGGATCATGAACCATACCTTCATCTATCACAGTATAAATTTAAGTGTGATAATGTATATTAAACTCCTAATATAATACCCAGCACATTAGTCAGATCTCAATATTACTAATCAAATCATTCATATTACCCACTGGAATTGCTTTAACTGTTTTTCAGCATAAGAAAATTCTTGCTTTCTGTCTAGTATAAAAGAGTGCAAAAAAAAAAGCATTTTAGGTAGAATGGAAGAGGCAAAACTTAGGTAGAATACAACTGGTAAAAAAAAAAAAATCACACCCAATAAATTGGGGAATTTCTTTTGTCAGTCTAGAGATTTATTTCAATAGTTAAAACACAGGAGAGCTATTTCTTCCCCATCACTTTGCCTCTCTCTGAAGTAACCGACCCCTAGTGATAAAAGCTGCATCATCCAGGGCACGGCCTGAAATGCAGGAGGGTACCTTTGCAGTTAGAGCTTATCTAGGACCTTTTTAAAAAGAAAAATAGAATTGTTCATGAGCAGAGTGAAATATAAACCCTACTGGTAGAGAGTTCTGAAATGATGGTGCCTATCTCATTAGTCTTTTCCTGTTATCATTCCCACACTCCATTTCCCTCTTCACCCTTAAGTAAAGCTTAGGTCAGGTGTTACGTAAAATTTAAATCCAGGGGTGCCTGGGTGGCTCAGTCGGTTAAGCGTCCAACTCTTGGTTTCAGCTCAGGTCATGATCTCAGAGTTGTGCGATCAAGCCCCGCATCGGGCTCCATGCTGGGCATGGAGTCTGCTTGAGTTTCTCTCTCCCTCTCCCCTGCCCCTCCCCTCCTCCCACTCGTGCTTGTGCTCTCTCTCTAAAATAAATAAATCAATAAATAAAATAAAATCAATCAATCAATAAAATAATATCAATAAATAAAATCTTTAAATAAGTAAAATAAAATAAAATAAATAAATAAAATAATATCAATAAATAAAATCTTTAAATAAGTAAATATAAAAAATAAATTTAAATATAATAGCTATATTTTATACACACACACACACACACACACATTCAAATTCCTCAGCTGATGCCCTTAGCAACAGCTTTAACTTGTACAGCCTACCTTGGATACAGAACACTCCGGCAAGAGTTCTTTGGGACTGATTTCTTAGAAAGCCTACACTGCAGTCAGAACACAGCTTGTAGAATATTTGAATGGAAAATGTAATGAATGACATTTTTAAACAAAAATTAAAGTGGGTTCATCACAGACACATTTCAACCAAACATTTGGTTTACTTGCTCTGTTCTGCCATAGGAAAAGACCTCCCTCCTAAACGTTTGATTAATACCTCTCTAATAAAGCAGCTGGGCTGTTTCTGTCACCATCCGGCTTCGGGGGTCTAACATGGCATGTACGGTATGGTCTGGACTGCCGTCCTGGAAATATCAGTGGGCCACAAGTAAATTTAGACCAGAGACTGTGCAGGAAAACAAGGCTCTTCACAAAGGGTCCCCAAGCCAGAGCAAGGACTGACAGTGACTTGGTGTGTGACACAGACATGGGTATGTCCTGCTGTCACACGTACTGGACAGCAACCCTGACAAGGTATCCATTAAAATTTCTATTTGTACCACCTAGATGGGCACGAAAAGAATTCATCCCCAGTTTGAGTGCTGATTCCATACAAGCTCAACATTAAGAGATTTGAAGTGTTGTATTGTGTGTTCCAACTGGTGAACACCATCAGGAAACGGTAAGCGATTTTCTCATTTTCTCATATGGTACTAGCTACCGACTTGCACCTGGAAGACTGTGAAACTCACCTGTAACAGAGCCATAGGAAGGTAGGGAGAGTGGAGGAGTGAACGCAGAAAACCAGACGGCACGGAAACAACGTTTTATCATCATGACACAAGTACTTTTAAGACAGGATCTAAAGAGGTCGATTTATGGGTGAGGGTATGTATGCAGTTAAGAGTCAGCCTCAAAGAATCACAGTAACAACAGGTGCTACCATTTTTTGAGCACTCACCATGTGCCAGGCCACGTGCTTTGTACTTTATATTGATTTATTCATTTAAACTTGATAATCCTATGACTTAAGGTATTTTTTTTCTACCTTTAGAGATAATAAAACTAAGGTTTGGATAGGTTCAGGCTTGAAAGGTCACACAGCTAGCAGGCAGCAAAGCCCACCTACTAGGCTAGTTGACCCTAATACAGATTGTCTCTGAAACATCTTTCCTGGGGGCGCCTAGGTGGCTGTCGGTTCAGCATCTGCCTTCGGCTCAGATCATGATCTCAGAGTCTTGGGATGGAGCCCCTCATCAGGCTCTCCACTCAGCAGGGGTCTGCTTGTCCCTCTCCCTTTGCCCCTCCCCTAGCTTGTGCTCTTTCTCTCTCTCTCTCTCGCACGCACATGAGCCCCATAAATAAAATCTTTTAAAAATAATAAAAATAAAACATCTTTCCTGGAGGATCAGAGGAGAGAACCCTAAGATCTAGTCATACGCATGGCCAGGACCTTGTCTTAAGCTGTGAAACACAGAGGAAAGAGCAAAGCTGGGCCTGGGTGTGGCCCACACACCTCCCTGAGTTGGGGAACACAGGAGCCAGGGTGCCCCACAGGACTGTCCTCATTTCTAATACATGTCAATAACATGAATCTTACAGAGTGGTCATGAGGACCCAATGAGCTAGAACAGAATGTTCCGCACTTAGCACCAGCATTGACCTAATGCTCAATCGACAGTAGTCTCTCCCCTCCAACCACCCTCACTGCCTCCCCACATAGTCCATGAAAAATAGGAGGCAAAACATAGGGCTCATGGACAGTGGATCCAGGGACCATTGGCAACTGGCTTCCCTGAGAGTTGGGCAGTTCCAGGCCTTTAAAAGGCACTCCTGTAGGTCTCAGCTCCAAGCCAGGAGCCCATATTGCACCTGTTCTGAGTAAAGTACAATTTATGTAAGGCCACCCCTGCTGTGGAGACTTCTGATCTTCCAGCCCAGTGGCAGTTAATAAATGGCCAAGACCTTGCCCTCCTAAAGTGTGGGATCCATCCAGACCGCAAGTCAAAAGACATGTCTTTGGGTTCTAACTGCCACCTACTTACTTTATGACTGTGGGTAAATCATTTAACCTTCTGATCCTAGCACAGTATCAGACACGCAACAGGCACTTGGTAAACAGTAACCAGTACGCTTATTACAGCTACGTATCTCATGGGACTGTAGCTGGGCTTTTAAACATACGGGCAAGTGCTTTGTCCGGAAAAGTCAGGAGAGAGCGAGGTGGGTGGGAGTGAGCCGGGCAGCAGGAAACTTCTACGGCAAGCAACTGCAACAGCAGCCCTTGACATTTCAGACATGACCATGGGGCTTGTTGGTTGGCAGAATGCTTTTCATACCTGGGTGGGTCACAGAACATACACCATGACAGCCAGACACTGGGCTTGGGGCCAGGATACCCGGTTAGGGCCAAAGACGTTAAGGGAATCTACTGACAAAAACATCAGACAGTGGCCTGGGCAGGACTGCATGGAGTACAGGCCTGACACCATTCATGTCAGATAAGCAATCTGAAAGCCCAAATTTGTTTGTGGAAGGGGAAATTTCACTTCCTCAGGTAAAATTCCCTATTTACAGAATGATCAGGATCAATGTCACTTCACTGAAAAGCACTGCTCAGATAAATTAAAAATAGCAATCAACCTTGAGGATTTTATTGGCAAGGTGGGAATCATTTCACTCTATCCGAACCCTGATAGAATATAACACATGCCAGTCTTCCCCCCCATTCTTCCCTTTATTAATCAATTAGGAAACCAAAAAACTTTTTAAAAAATCATAGAAAAGACTTATAAACAACATTCAAATCTTTACCAGCCATTTGCTTTCATTTAGCATAACTGGCTTTTCCATTAAAAGAAAATTAAATAAAATATGAGGTGTTACTGCAGTTGCTTAAGAGGAGATTTGGGGATTTTGCTTCTTAGAAAAATAATTTCCACTTCCCTCCTGCCCCCCAACATTCCATCGCTGTATCCCAGCTCAGTGACACACACGGCAGGAGCGCCCAGTGGCTGGCTGCTGGGCCAACACTGGCTCGAGGCAGTGAGGGACAACAGGATCTCAGATCTTCTAAACAAGGGTGTGTGGAGGGGCCCCCTTTTTTAACAAGCTCCATAGCAATTTCCACTGCACATCAACATGTAAGGATCAGAATTCTAAATCATTAACTAATGAGCAATAAACAGAGATTCATTCTCTGAATGGTCAGAAGTATATTCCAGGACACTCCCAACCCTTCACTGTTCCCCATTTTGCACCACTCCTGCCTTAATCTTTCCAATGCTATTCCACCAGCTTTGGGGTGCCCTCCCTTACAACGCTCACTTCTTTCTCCCTACAAGCTAATTGCTACCTGCCCCAATCCTACACATTCTGAAAACAGTTAAATACCACTTCTACTCCTTCCTCTATGTAGCTTTCTGTGATCCTATCAGCCAGAAGTAATTTCTTCTGTGGCTAAATTTCCATTTAATTTGTGCTTTATTCACATCATTATCACCCTCTACCTTGCATTGTAGATATTAATGCACACATTTCTTCCCATATTAGGTGGCCAGCTTCTAGGGAGAAGAATCCACATGGGATTCACCTTTGTGTCCACAGAACCCAGCACCTGATAGGTGCTCTATTACCTACAAAAGGAAACAAATTAAAAAACAAAGGAACAAAGGAAGGAAGGAGAACGTGTGTCCTTTCTGATAACTTTTATTGTTCTGTAGTTTGCAAAAACAAGCTGAGCTTGCTCCACAGACCATTAACATTTCTATATACACACTCAGCCTGCTAATAAAAGCACACTGAGGATTCTTAAAGGCCCTATAAGAAAGGTTTTATATCCTGGCTTTAGCATCGCTGGCATCTGTGGCATCTAAAACCTGAGAACGCTATTCCTCTGAGGTGTCATTAGCTTTCAGTGTGCCTTCAAAGGCTCAAAGACAATTTCCTGGACTCCTATAAGAATGCCAGTTTCTTTCCAGCCACTGCAAAATATATCTTAGCTACCGCTGGAATTGTCATTTGCTTTCTATGCCTTCAAAAGCACTGTGAGAGATATAGCTCTATGCTATTATTGGCACTGTCAGTTTCCCCATGTCATATCAAAAGAGCCCCGCAAAGTTTCTTTGTGTGTGCATCTCTGTGTGTGTGCACAGTGATGCTAAGATTATTTTTCTGGTGAAATGCCTTGTCCACAAAGCCTACCCAATTTTTATCTAATAGCTTCCTAAAGAAAGAATGTCTGGGGTGGCGGGGGAGGAATCCAAAGAGTAACCACCTTTGTTTCACCCATACCTATATTAAGAGAACAGTGGTGAGAGCAATGCCCTAAAATCCAAAAGAATATTCACGTATGGGGCAGAATGTAACCTACCTAGAATTTCACACCAAGAATCAAAATGCAGTCACTGTTTTCATCAAACAATACCATTAGTTAAGGCATAGGTTCTCTTACTTCCCCTGAAAAGTTATCCTTTATGACAGAATTATAAACTGTCTCCAATTCACAAAGTTGCCGAGGATTCTTCCACACTGCAAACGTACAGTGGTTTTCAATAGGCGTGCTGCTGGCATTTGGGGCAGGACAAGTCTCTGTTGTGGGGGATTATCCCTCACTCTGCTGAGTGTTTTGCATCTCTGATAATGCCAGTAACCATCGCCGGTCAATGCGATTACCAGAAATGCACCTGCCAACATTTCCAGGCACCCAGCTACTCCTAAGGGAAGTAAGTACGGCTAGTGCATAGACTGATGAGGACACACACAGCACACACACTTTATAATCCACATTGCTGCTACATGTGTTCTGGGTTATATGTATGCATGTATGACTACAGAGGGAAAGAAATAAGGAAAAAAGGGATGTAGAGAGTGGAACTAACATTTGCCAAATGCCAAATGTGAGCAAGCCAGATGCGCACTGCTTTCACAAGTACAAGCAGCTTTGGACACAGATTTGACTCGACCATTTACAAACACAGAATGTCTTTATATTTCCTAATCACTGGTATCTCTGCATTTGTTCCCTTCCTGAGCCTCAAGGATAGTGGAATGGGGAAAGAAAATCTAAAAATGCCAATTAACAGCATTTCTACTCCTTATGATCCACACAGTCCTATCCAGGGAAATTTGTGTTCTGATTGTTAACAATAAAAATCAGGCTTCCTTCTTTCAACTGATCTTTCTCCTTCCCCTCCTCAAGTCCTGCTTCTTAGGGCTCTGGTTCCCCTGAACCCAAGGCTGGGGGAGGGGGAAGACATGGGCATCTTCTTGAGGGCAAAAGAAGCAAAATTATTGTTTCAAGTTACTGCTACACCCACTTCTTCACCTCGTCATTTTACATATATGTTGTTTCATTTAGTTTTCTCAACAGCCCTGAAGGATGTATATTTCAACTCTCATTTTGAAGGTCAAATGAATTTTCCAAGTAGGGGAGCCAGTCTGTTCACCCTAAAGCCGTGCTCACTTCCCTTTACATTTCTGCCTCTATAATACCTCACTGCCACCGTTACCACTAATAGTGACAACAATGCCAAAGAGGGTCCATGTCAGGAAAGAACATGCAGCAAATTTGTGTCTGTCTGTTTAAAAATAAGTTTCAGGCAGCCAGAAGCTAGAGGGATAGGATGTTCTGGTTGATAGAATCCATCAATTAGCCCCAAAGTACCTCTGTTTGTGCAGAACAAAATTGGGATAGTGTTAGATAGAGCCTTCTCCCCTCAAGGGGTTTGCCAACTAGTGAGAAAATTAAGACTTACAGACCGAGGATTATGCAATGCTGCCGCGTAAGTAAGGCTGACAGTAAAGGCATTTGGAAATTTACCAAGAAGACTTGAATGTCTTCCTCAACTCCTGTCCTGGAAAAAATATCAATTTAAATATAATTAACATAACAAGCTTTTGATATGATTCATTATAACGTATCCATCGCACAGCAAACATTTAGTAAATATTTGTGGGACAGATGAATAAATGAGGTAATGAGGTAGTACCACTATGAAACACAAGAGTTGAGAGGCAAAGAATTTTTCAGTGGGTCGTTAGCACTATCTAAAGGAACAAGGTACGATACAGTAGCCCTTTCCCATTCTGGAGACCGGCCTAAATTTAGAATACCACCACAGGCAGAATTTGCCTCATAAAATGTACTTGTACAGACCACAAAGCTGGGCTGAGAGGTGAAAGCTGAGAACCTTGTTTTCGGGGCTCAGCTACTAGCTAAGGGAGCCACGCCAGCTTCCACAGAGATGCCCCAGGAGAACTACAAATTAATAGGAGTCAACGAAGTTCAGATACACTAAAAGACAAAGTCAGAAATGGCAAAGAACCCAGTAATGCCACACGATCTTGAATATGTTTATGTTAATGCTTTATTATCACTGGAATTAAAATAGAAAATTCTTAAAGATCTCCTGAAGAACACATAGAGAGGGAGACTGTATCTGCTCTCCCCCAATGCACCACCATGACTCACTCCAGTCTGAGGAACACCACCCTTGATGAAAAGACAGCTGGCAGCAGCCCGCATGCAAAGAGACATCATTCCACATGCGGACAATACAAAAATCCATTCTTCCTGAATGTCTGAAAAAAAACTTGAATTAAATAAGATTTAAATTCCTACAACACCATAAAGGTAATAATATATGATTTTCATATCTGAATTTCTCTACTTCGTACTTATTCAAACTCTGACATTTTTTAATTATGTATTTATTCTACTTAACAACAACCTTGTGAATTTTAATCAAGTCAGCTAAAGTACTTGCTAATTTACTCAATTCTCTTTTATCATAAATATAACAAATGTCCTTAACCTCAGTATCAAATATTCATTGATTGGTTTAACGCTAAATAGTAAGCTTCAGGGAAGATCCCTAGAGAATATTATTTATTATATCACCCTCTGTTCATTCCTTCTGGATGATATCTCAGTGATGTCTACTCTTGTGAAACAAATCTATTTTGTAAAGTGACCACTAAACATAGGTATGAACTCTGAACCAAATTCAAAAAGTGGGTTATCCAACAAAATGTGGCATATACATACAAGTATTATTCACCCTTTAAAAGGAATGAGATTCTGATACATCATACAACATGGATGAACCTTGAGAATATTATGCTAAATGAAAAATAAGTCAGACACAAAAGGACAAACATTGTATGATTCCACCTACATGAGATACCTGGAATAGGCAAATTCATAGAGACAGAAGGTAAAATAGAGGTTACCAGGGGCTCGGGGAAAGAGAAGATAAGGAGTTATTGCTTAATGGATACAGTTTCTATTTGGGATGATGAGAGAGTTCCAGAAATGGATAGTGTTGATGGCTGTACAACATTGTGTTGTACTTAATGTCACTGAATTGTACACTTAAAAAATTGTTAAAATGGTGCGCCTGGGTGGCTCAGACCATTATGCATCTGCCTTCAGCTCAGGTCGTGATCTCAGGGTCCTGGGATGGAGCCCAGGTCAGGCTCCCTGCTCAATGGGAATTCTGCTTCTCCCTCTCTCTCTGCCCCTGTCCCCCACCCCCCCCATGCACACTCTCACTCTCTCTCAAAAAAATAAATAAAAATCTTTTAAAAAATGATAAATATGGTAATTTTACATTATGTACATTTTACCACTATACAAAAAGTAGGTGTCCAAATCAAGGATAATTACAAATGATTTGGTTTCTCCTTCCCCTCATCACACCCTATATATATCTTATTTGTTTATAAAACAAAGTCTAGACAATCACAAAAGATATCCTACAGAGGGGACAGAGCACTCCGGAATTTACAAACTGAGAGTCACCAAGACTTCTACTGCAATGTCTGGAGGTTACGTTCATCAAAATATCGTGTATGGTTATCCTTAGGGGATGAAGTTCTTCAATGATTTTTATTTTCTTTGTATTTTGGGGTACTACTGATTTCATTCATAGTAAGCATTCATCATTTAACAAAAACAATGTAGTTATTTATATGGCCAATTAATCTTCGACAAAGCAGGAAAGAATATCCAATAGGAAAAGTCTCTTCAACAAATGGTGTTGGGAAAACTGTACTACTACATGGAAAGAAAGAAACTGGACCACTCTGTTACACCATACACAAAAATAAATTCGAAATGGATTAAAGACCTAAATGTGAGACCTAAAATCATAAAAATCCTAAACGAGAACACAACCAGTAACTTCTTTGACATCAGTCATAGCAACTTTTTTCTAGGTATGTCTCCTGAGGCAAGGGAAATAAAAACAAAAAGAGACTACTGGGACTACATCAAAATTAGAAGCTTCTGCACAGCAAAGGAAACAACCAATAAAACTAAAAGACAACCTACTGAATGAGAGAAGATATTTACAAATGACATATCTGATAAAAAGTCAGTATCCAAAATATATAAAGAACTGACTCATAGATACAATATATAGATAGACAGAGTAGATATATATAGATATATTATATAGATATTATATATATGTATTTATATATTATATATATATAAATATACAAAGACAACTCAATACCCAAAAAACAAATTATCCAGTTTAAAAATGGGCAAAGGACATAAACAGACATTTCTCCAAAGAAGACATACAGATGGCCAACAGACGTAAAAAGATGTTCATCATCACTTACCATCAGGGATGCAAATCAAAACTACAATGAGATACCACCTCATACCTGTCAGAATGGCTAAAATCAACAACGCAAGAAACAGGTATTGGCAAGGATGCAGAGAAAAGGGAACACTTGTGCACTATTGGTGGGAATGCAAACTGGTACAGCCACTGTGGAAAACAGTATAGAGGTTCCTCAAAATTTTAAAAATAGAAATACCTTATGATCCAGTAATTCTACTACTGCGTATTTTTTTTTAAGATTTTATTTTTATTTATTTGACAGAGAGACAGCCAGCGAGAGAGGGAACACAAGCAAGGGGAGTGGGAGAGGAAGAAGCAGGCTCCCAGTGGAGGAGCCTGATGTGGGGCTCGATCCCAGGACTCCAGGATCACGCCGTGGGCCGAAGGCAGGCGCTTAACCACTGAGCCACCCAGGCGCCCCTACTACTGGGTATTTACCCAAAGAATATGAAAACATTAATTCAGAGGGATACATGCACCCCTATATTTATAAGAGCATTATTTACAATAGCCAAAATATGGAAGCAGCCCAAGTATCCATAGGTTGACGAATGGATAAAGAAGATGTGGTGTATATATACAGTGGAATATTATTCAGCCATAAAAAGTCATGAAATCTTGCCATTTACAACAACATGAACGGAACTAGGAGCATAAATGCTAAGTGAAATAAGTCAGTCAAAGAAAGAAAAATACCATATGATTTCACTCATTTAAGAAACAAAACAAATCAGCAAGGGGGAAAAGAGAGAAAGGCAAACCAAGAAACAGACTCTTAATTATAGAGAACAAACTGATGGTTACCAGAGGGGAGGTTGGTAGAGGGATGGGGGAAATAGGTGATGGGGATTAAGGAGGGCCCTTGCTGTGATGAGCACCAGGTGATGTATGGAAGTGCTGAGTCACTATACTGTACACCTGAAGCTAATATAACACTGTATGTTAACTAACTGGAATTAGAATAAAAACTAAAATGTGTGTACACACACACACACACACATATACAGTTATTTAACAAAGAAAAGCTGACTAAAACATTGCACAGTGGAGTCCATTTTGTCTGTCATCTTCCTCCATTTTATCTGGCTTCAACAACTTTGACCTGAGACACGACTCCACTCATCAGGCAGTATTTATTAATTTGTTAATTATAATTTATTAATTATAGGAACCTTGGATTCCTACCCAGGAGATAATCTTCCAAGCATAAAAGTAGCATGATTTCTAGGGTTTTCCTTTCTTTCCTTTTAAAGATAGATAAATACAGACCTTTTTCCAAAATCTGGCTGAGTTCTGTAGAAAACCTGACCCTTGGTGCCTTTGACTAATCTCAAATCATAAAAGCTATGGCAAAGACCTTTTCAAAAGGAATATGTTTGTCTTACTATAAAATGGCTGAAAGATTCTAGGAGCCTAATAGAGGTTGAAACATTGCTGTAAGTAATAACAGTTACTAGTATCTACTTCTGTGAATGAACTTCCTGTCCTCATTAAAAGATGGCAGAGATTAAGATACCACATCATCTATTATATAATACTTTTGTGGATCAATTGATATTTTGAACAACCAAAAATGTTTAGGAGGAAGAACTCTTCTTAGAGACGTTCAGATGACTTTGAAGCCCACAGAATGTATGTATCATTCGGTGTCACTCAATGGTTCCCCCTTTGCCTTCAGGATCAAGTTCAAGCTTGTTAGCCTGGTAGCTGAGGGCCTTTATGACCTGGCCCCGAATGTTCTCCAGCCTCAGCTCCCACCATACTACCCATGCTACTTTCCTCGAGGAACAGTGAGCACTTCTAGACCAATTACATCTCTCCTTAGTACCACTGTACATGTTATTCCCACTCCTAGAATGTCCCCACTTCTCTCCCCTCTCTGCTTAGCTAACTCCTACCCCCCACCTTCTAGGCTTAGGCCAACTATCCAGGTCCACTTTTCTATTAAAATTTTCATCTGGGCCCCTCTGGCCCCCAGCCCCACCACATCAACCCTTCCAACCCTGTGAGAAATTCTCCAAGACTTATTTACCCAAATGTCCCAGGATCCTGGGCTATACACAGAATGAGCACACAGTAAATATTTTTGAATGAATGAATGATGTCACTGAACTACTCTCCACATTATGAAGAATGACAATTCCCACAGGGTCAGGTTTTCTAACAAGCTGTCCCAAGCGGTACCGGATTCAGAGCAAATAAGAGACGTGAAAAGGTCAGCTCTCCACCCACATCAGGAGTCAGCCCAGTGGCCTAACTGTATGCTCTCTCCTGGCAAGGATTTAAAGTTTAACCAGAAAAGAAAGGCACCTGGCCTGCACAATAGGGAAGCAGGATGAAGAAGTGAGCAAGTCTCCTGTGCAGTCAAGGACCTGAGAGCCCAGCCCCAGAGGACAGACCTAGCCAGAAAGCTGCCCTCTGCTCTTCAAAGGGAACACCTGGCAGCCTTCATACACTCTAGAATGTTCTGGCACAATTACTGGACTTATCCTCAAGATCTGGAAGACTGTCATGGTAAATCGTCTAAAATCACCAGTGACCCAGACATAGCAACAAGTGGTTTGTCAAGTAGATGGAAGTGGCAACTTGCCTCAAGGCCTCTTAGTTCAAATTTTATACTTTCTTTCAATCTTACAATGTAGTATCTCAATTTAATCATAAAGTAAATTATCTTCCAAAATAATAAATGTTCACTACCTTTCTAAATAAAAAAATACATTTTCCCAGCACATAAACCAACAGCTTTATTTTTATGCTAGAACTAATGTGAAATTACATGTCATGAATTATTCATGTCACCCAATTTAATTCAATTATTTTTACTGAATTCATATCTAATCCATAAAAATGTTTAACTCAACCGAAAAAAAATCATCTCTGCACCCTTGAATAATAGATTTCTTGCAAAATTTCAGGAAAGATAAGCATATATTTGGCATTTGAAATGGCAAGGCATATTATAATTGTAATGATGAAAATAATTTTAATTATCTAACCATATATTCTGTTCTATGTACTGACTGGTGTCTCATAAAGGAAAACTTATTTAATATCAAAGTAGAATCATAGGAGCAAGAAATGAGTCTTAGTTCCAATTATGGCACCAAAGTCACTTTGGGATTTTTTCCCCAAGATTCACAAGTATAGCAAGCAGATGCTCCCTTAAATGGGAGCAGATACTTTGCCCAATTAAAAGCACAAATTTTGTGCCTAAAGAAGAGATCTGATTTATCACAAAGAAATCAGAAAGCAGTGTTTGTCTTTCTATGACTTATTTCACTTAACATAATACCCTTTAGGTCCATCCATGTTGTAAATGGCAAGATTGCATTCTTTTTTATGACTGAGTAATATTCCTGTGTGTGTGTGTGTGTGTGTGTATCTCAGATCTTTTTTATTCATTCATCTATTGATGGACATTCAGGTACTTCTATATCTTGGCTATTGTATACAATACTGCAATAAACATAGGGGTGGATATATCTTTTTGAATTCATGTTTTCATTTTCTTTGGCTAAATACCATCTGATTCCATTTATATGGGGAATTTGGGGGAAAAAAAAAGGAATGGACAAACAAAAAAACAGAAACAGAACCACAGGAGAAGGAAGGGAAGAATGAAGGGGCGGGTAAACAGAAGGGGGAATGAACCACGAGAGATTATGGATTCTAGGAAACAAACTGAGGGCTTCAGACGGGAGGGGGTGGGGGATGGGCTAGCCCAGTGATGGGTATTAAGGACGGCACATATTGCATGGAGCACTGGGTGTTATATGCAAATAATGAATCATGGAACACTACATCAAAAACTAAGGATGTACTATATGTTAACTAACATAATATAATAAAAATTATTATTAAAAATTCATTAATTTTTTTTAAAAAAAGAAAAGAAACAGACCCATAAATACAGGGAACAAACTGGTGGCTGCCAAAGTGGGGAGGAATGGGTAAAATGGGTAAAGGCGAGTGGGAGGTACAGGCTTCCAGTCACGGAATGAATAAGTCATGGGGATAAAAGGTACAGCACAGGGAATGTAGTCAACGGTATTGTAATAGCGTGGCACAGTGACGGATGGTAGCTACACTTGTGGTGAGCACAGCATAACCTACAGAGTTGTTGAATCACTACGTTGTATACCTGAAACTAAAGTAACATTGTGTGTCAACTATACTTCAATTTAAAAATGTTTTAAAAAACAAAACACAAATCAGAAGGGGAAAACCATCATCCCCTTCTTTAGTGAAAAACCATTCTAGGTTCATGCATCTTACCTACTGACCTCCTTGGAAATGTTCCTGCTCTTGTCCATATTTTGCCAACTGTCTCCCCACCTACTTCTCTGTCCCAAACCCTGGCATTATTTGAGGGTGGTTTCAAGGTCCCCAAAGAAAGCACTGGAATCCCCTTGCCTCTAAGTTCATAGAGACTGTCTTCAGCCCCACTGACCTGCACGACCACTTATACCACACACGTCTGCAGCCACACCCAAGCCAGAAATCCCTCTATCCCTGCAATCCCAAATGCCAGCAAACCATTCTCTGACAGCCTCATAGAACTTTCCCTCTCTCTCATCACACTTACTCTCTGACTTCATCAAGACTTCCAACCCCTTGACCCCACTATGTTCTCTGGTCCACTAACATTCCTAATAAGACTAAAATCACAATTCATCATTTAAATCACTTTTTTTCTTTAACAATCTGGAAGTCTTTTTTTTTCTTATAGATCTATTATGCCATGGATTCATAAGAAATAATTTCCAGCAGCTCAAGTTCTTTTCCACTGGTTCTCACACACTCTTGCCTCTCTGGCCAGAGGAGGCAGGTGCTTTAGTTGAACCCAGGTACTTTTCCCTTTGGCTTCCTTCTTTGTCTGATTCTTCTTCATGCATTTCAGGAAGCTATCTTGGCTCTCAGAGGGCTTAAAATGTTCTCTCTTGCTCTTGCGCATCTGCTCTATTAACACTCTTGGCAATAACCTTGTCCTTAACTTGTTTGTTTACCATAACGCCATAGTAATACTTGCAGGCCATTCCTTGGTATCTACAATATCACCCTTCTTGTAGCTTCACGTGTATGCTGCCAAAGGGACAACTCTGTTTTCTAAAAGGCCTAGAGAACATATAGCCCGTGCTTTCCCTGCTTTCCCTATGTTCATCTTTCTGACAAATTATTAGAAGATGGTGATTCCAAACAAAAGGCTTAAATCACTCTTTGTCCCAACCTCCAACTCTCCTTTAAACTTCTGCCACACCTGCCCCACAAAATCCCACACCTAGATCACGACCACATCTATTTTTCCACTTCTACAGCCTCCTGAGCACTGCTAGAGGTCACACAGTCATTTAGGTTGGTGCCATGACAAAGCCTCAGGCAGACCATCAGCCCCACCCGGAAGTCCTTCTACGTGCCTCCAATATCAAGATCATCCTAACTGCCAGGTTCAAAGGATAAAGGACTCTCTTACCTGTGCCTATTTCAATGGCATTTTTTAAGTGACTAATTTCTTATTATGTTTTTCCAAAATGTTTGACTTGATTTTAATGCAAACAACATGTTATTATTTTTTTTTGCACTTCTATTTCATGGGTTTGCCTAATATATATAATTAAATGGTGTAAACTTAGTAACAAGCCAACTGACGCAAAAACATTTGGGAACAAACACAACAGACCCTTGGTAAAGCATACAAATTACAGAAGTGCACAGATATACACAAAAACGTAGCCTACTAGCTGAAAACATTCAGTCTAGCAACATAACAGCCACAGTGGTTAAAGAGAGAATAAGGCTTATCAATTAATACAGCGAGTCTTTTAAGTGAAAATCAGTCAAGAGAGCTTCTACTGTTCTGTTCTACCCTTTAATTTTAGAAGTGTTTTTACATAATCACCTTTTCTACTATATTCTCTCTATGCCTTCTCATTTAGGTATCGTTAGCTTATGTATAGCACACTTCCAAGGAAATTATAGATTTTCAGCAAATGTTTTGAATTGAACTGACATGAATTAAACTGAGGTGATACTGGCTAAAATATGTGAACACCCCAAAAGTTGTAGATGCACATTTTTGTGTGACTGAGCCATACAGAGAGGTAAGTCCTTATCGCGTGGTGTCACTACCCCCTCTGTACACATTCCATAGTGCTAACCAGAAACCATAACACCAACTGGCAGGTTACAGGTCTTAGACAGCAAGGCACCTCTTCCAATTAGCACAGAAAGCTCTTCTTGCTCACACACTGAAAAGTCTATCTCCTTCCTACTTGGTAAAATTACAAATTCATTGTTTCCAACCTCAGCAGAGCCCTAATGTTCCTAAATACTATGTTCACCCATGCCTAATGAGTTCCTCTGCTGGAGACTCTACTTGCTCTTTCAGAACTACTCTCCACAATTCCCTGCCCTATGTGTGTCCTATATGGACTATGCATTGATGGGCTCCCTTGATCTCTTTCTTCTGGTTGGCTTTGGCTAATGGAGGCACTGGTAGGAACCTGGACAATAGACTGTCTACGAGTATACTCCTCTGGCTGTCTCTCCCTTCCAGGCCAGAATTTGGCAGTGGTTGTGTTCCTCCACTGCAGGGCACAATTCCTGTAGGGTGATCCTCTCCTACAGCACAATTCCATTCTCACAATTGCCCCCTCCTCTTGCCCCTTTGGATCTAGTAGTGATAAAGCTGTTGCTAGCTCCTGGGTACTCTACCATCCCTCACTGCTTCCTTTTAGCCCTGCCCACCTTTGTAACCAGTGTCTTCATTCAACTTTCTCCAATTAGCCCTCTTGAGTACTTCCGCCAGGACCCTGACCAAGACAGTCCCTTTATCCACTATGCACAGAGGTAATTCCAAGACTCTACCACTCTCAGTATTCTACTCCAGGCCCAAATTCTGAAAAGTCTTCCACTCGATCCCATCTCTTCTCCTACCCTAAGACTATTCTTCACAGACAAGCTGGTACTCCCCAAGAATCAAGCACAAGCCTCTATTATCACTCAACACTTCTGTCACACATTTTTTTGAATGTTTTTCTCTCCAAAAGGGCAAGGTTGTGTATAAATCATCTCAGTCCCCAAGTGCTTATCAGAGAACCAAAAATATATATAAATACTTTGCCACATTTGCTTTTTCATGCTAGAGTAACTCCACTACTTCAATCATTTAGTCCAGTGCAAACCACTCCCAAGTATAGAACTTAACCACTGTTCTCTGAGGTTGCAACAGAAAGCACCTTAATCAAATGGCCTTCATTACCTCCTCTAAATACTAAAGAAGATGATCCAATGAAGACTTAGATCAGGCTCTTATAGTGTCCTGTCATCACCTTGTTCATCAAAAATCATTTTCCTTCAACAGACACCCATTCATATTTTTTTATGAAGACATGTATTTTATGGACAAATTACATAGCAATATTAAAACATACTGGAAATGATATCAAGGATAACGATCTCCATTGAGTTAATACTTGTAATTCACTATCATGCTTTCACAGAGTGCTTGTGTAGACACAAACTATGAATTATAAGGAAGGAGAACAAGAGCCCACACAGATGTATAAGAACTTAAAGTCATACTACAGGTCCTCCACATTCACAGGGGATTCCAGAGGTCTCAGAAATAGGGGAATTCTCCTTAAAGGTCTCTAGAACCTACCTTTATGAATACTGAGATCCTCTTGGAGGGGGCCAAACCAGCCAGGGCTAAGCCACAAAAGCCAAGGATTGTTGCCTTCCAATATTCTAGGCATCAATGACTTCTCCCCAAAATGATCCTACATCCCTGCTGTTCTAGCACCAGCCCAGAGACCAACTCTGCCACTGAGGGAAGGGAGGGGACTGGATGAAAGGTTCACAAAAGGGGTAACAGGGAAGCTGGTTTTAAAGAATGGGAGAAATTTACCAACTAGTGAAAAAAAGGGAGGTCAGTCTAAGCAAAGAAAACAGAAAGTGCAAAGGCACAAAGGTAGGGAAGAACATGGAATTTGGGAAAAGGGCAAAAAAAATCAAGCACAGCATATGGTGAGGACCTGTAGGTGATGAGGATATCAAGGTGACTTGGAGTTAGATTGTAAAGAAATCTGAGTATTCAGCTGAAGAGTCTGGACTCTATTGTAGGGGAAATGGAGAGGCACTGAAGGTCTTTGAAAAGAGAAGAGATGATTAGGTCTATAGTACTTCCTCAGTAGGGTTATAAACCACTTGACAAAAAGATATGTGTTCTATGATCACTTATGTCATTCCAAGGGCATTTACACATAGTTGGAACCATGATTTACATGTTTTTGTTTCCCCTTAGCACTTCCCATAGTTCACTGCACATAGCTAATACTCAGATGATATTTGCTGAATAAAAGAATAAAAAAGTTATTATTATAAAGTCTTTCCTATAATCAAGAATGTACACCAGTGACCAATTATACCTGCCAAGGCTACACAGGCAATGAAGTAAAAACATTACTCCAAAGCAAGAGTGAAGAATAAGAAAAGGTAAAACTAATATTCAAGATCTGCCAACCAACATGAGCCTGGAGGGACAGTTAAAAACCAGTGAAAATAAAATAACCAGAAACTCACTAAAATCCTGTAAACACCTTTGATTTGGTGTCTGTATCTTTCCTGAGTGATGAAAATTAAGTATCTCCTTGGAGTGATGAAGTGCTTTGTATGTTTTCACTTATGTTCAACTTTTGGTAGCTTCAGATCAAGATGGAATGTTACATTCATGTGAATTCAAGCAAGAACGTAAGGACCCAGGATTTTCCTTTATCTTGGCAATCAGAGATTCATTCATAACTAAAAATGAGAGTAAATTTAGATTTTCTCTGACAACACTTCTAACTGGTTCATCAGAGCAAAGAAAGTCCAAGTTATCAAAAATTAAAATATTTTAACACTAGCAAGTAACATTCACAACTATCAACAAAAAGCCTGGGTAACAGGGCAGGCACGTGTATTGACTGTATTCATATCCCACCACAAATTACTATCCAAATATACAAGACACTTTATTGGATTAACAAAAGACGTGCGCCCACCAACTAAGATTCATTCTAACACCCAGAATATAGAATCTTACATTTCTAGAAATCCAGCCTCTTTCTCCATTCCTAAAGAGAAGAGCCATGAGTTCACACTTAATTCAGGACAGAAGAGCCCACGCTCCCCTTTGTATGCACACTGTAGTTGGCCAGCATGCAGGGAAAGAGCACTGTGCAGACCCAGCCCAAGGGAAAGCTGTGGACTTTCCAGACTTTCTTAGGTGCTCCTTCTAGGGACTGTCTCCTCTCTTTTTTTGCAATCCTTCTCGTGAAATGCCCAGTGCTCTCTCTGGCCCCAGGAAGTCCTCTTCCCTAACCTCTCTCTAGACTTATCCATCCTCTATTCCATCCTTTGTCATTGCTCTCCCCTTGAAGACCAACTTGGGAAATCCATCCCCAAAAAAGTAGAGACGCCTAATTAGATGCCTCATTCATGAATTGATGGACATTTTGTGTTGTTTCCACTTTTTGGCTGTTATTATCCATCCTTTCAACTCTGATGATAAAGATGATGATCATTTTTATCTTAAAATAAATTCCCATGTAAACCTGGGTCTACTTTTCCATCAATCCATTGGCTTACTCCATTACTAAAACCACACTGTTCACTAACTTTATAGTATGTTTTAATAAGTTCTCATCTTTGCTGTCCTTTTTTATCTTGGGTGCTCTCATGCATTTATTGTTTCATTTGAACTTTATAATTGTTTAAGCGAATCCTTTAAAAATTTTTCATTGGGATTTTTACTGGATTTATATTTCATTTGCATATGAGATTTTGAAAGAATTGACATCTTTACAATATTGATTTTTTCACTAACTTAAGACTTCCCTTATGCCCTTTAGTGAAGTTTTATAGTTCCTTCTCATACATCCTTTCTTTAATTTCTTAACTCATTCCCTGGCCCATCACTTCATTCAACCATCCACTTGTCATCCTTCTCAAGCATAAGGACTTTCTTTTGCCATGGAGCCTCTTAGAAAAATCCCAAACATGGATCAATCCAAGTGCTCAGCTTCAACATGCATTTACTTGAAATGAGATAGCACTTCACATCCATCGGGATGGCTATGTGTCATTGGTGTGTATGTAAAATACTGCAGCAAATGTAGAAAACAGTTTGGAAACTCCTCAAAATGTCAAACACAGGCTGTTACATAACCTAGCAATTCTACTCCTAGGTATAGCCCCAAGATAACTGAAACTGTATGTCCACACAAAGACCTGTCCATGAATCTCCAAGCAGCATTATTCATAACAGCCAAAAAGTGGAAACAACACAAAATGTCCATCAATTCATGAATGAGTAAACAAAATGTGGCATATCCATTCAATGGAATATTATTCAGTCATAAAATGAAATCAAGTAATGATATAAGCAGTGATATGGATGAACTCTGAAAACATTATGTTAAGTGAAAGAAGCCAGATACCAAAGGCCACCTATCATATGACTCCGTTTAAATAAAAGGTCCAGAATAGACAAATCAAAAGACACGGGAAGTAGATTTGTGGTTGCCAAGGGCTGAGGGGAGGGAAGAATGAATACTGTCTGCTAAGGGGTACAGAGTTTCTTCCTAGGATAACAAAAATTATCTGTAATTAGACAATTTTGATGGCTGCACCACTCTGTGAATATACTAAAAGCCACTGAATTGTATGCTGTAAAATGGAGAATTTTACAGACTGTGAATTATATCTCAATAAAATAATTTTAAAAATTATTTTTCAAAAACATGCAAATACATGAACTAGCTGCTAAGGGCTTCTAGAGAGAATCACCTACACTCACAGACTGTTGCTGCTATAAACTCATGGTCTTCTACCTTCCATGTTTTTCTAGTCAGTTCTTTCATTCTCTTCTTGATGGCCACTGCACATTTTATTATCTACTTTACTCAAACCTCCAACCCTGCCACCTCCCATTTACTTTCAGCAGATAACATCATCTTAAAGAAAATTCCCCACTTGCCATCACCAAACCTATAAACCTTGCTTTTTGCGCCAATCCCCTCTTCCTATCTTCCCATTACAGGGATGAACTATTTCTCCTCCTCTTTCAAACTAATCCCTGTGCTCTATAGCCCAGTCCTCCAAAGAATATCCCTCCCCCCGCTTCTGAAACTTCAATCTTAGCCTCCCCGTCAGGACTTGCTCAAGTCCATCCTACATAAACAAGAAGGAAACAAACAAAAACCCAGGGTGATATCATCATGATCGCAACCTAAGTCATTCCCAACTTCAGTCCCTCTCACAAGAAGACCAACTAGCAACTACCCATAAATAAGATACCACTGTGAGAACCCCAGAACACTGGGGTAAGACTGAAGCCCCCTAATGAGCCACAAGGACCAAAAAGGACCACATTGGAAGGATAAGAGGAAGGACTACTCTCCGACCACATCACCCCTCCTGCAGGCTGGCACAGTGCCGCACCAAGAGCGCTCCCTAGATCTACAGTTTCTCTTTTTCCGTGGAAAAAGAGAGCCCAAGGCGGACATCTAGCTACCTCAGTATTACATGATGTTTCCTGGAAGGCCCAGTCAGATTTCACCTCATAGAGATCACTAGGGAAACCTGCAGGGCTTGACCAACGGGGATCAGATAGAGATGGCGCAAGGAGCGGGGCGTATAGCAACCAGTCCTGAGATTGTGGGAAACCACCTTTGTGCTTACAGAGGCACTGGAGCATAGACCCAGCCAGTGGCTCTTGTCCATCTTCAGGGCTGAGCCAGTGGCTCCATCTGGCCACAGAGCTTGGTTGGCAATTGTACCTGATTTGAGTCACCATACACACCATACTGGCTGTAGAGCCTATACTATGACCCTGCCCAGACAGGGAAGCAAATCTGCAGTCCTGCCCAACTATTGAGTATAGCCTCCATTCTTGCCTGACTAGTAGGCCTGGCCAGAGAACCCACTTTTCCAGAAAGCTCATCCTATTGCCCAGCTTAGGCAGGGCTTGGCAGGGAACCAGGTCATCGGTCTGGCTCAACTGTTAAGTATAGCCTCTGGCCTCAAACAATCAGACAGCCTAAAGTGACTCAAAGAAGCCTTGGAGCCCAGTGTATGGTACTGCCTGGTCACAGAATCCAGCCTACAGCCCTAGTCAACTGCTTAACATAGCCTATGGCCTCACCTAGACAGGAAGTCCAGCCAGAGACCCTGAACAATTTCAGAGCATAGCCTGCAGCCCAACTCAACAAAGGAGCCTAGACAGTTTCCCCTGCTTGACTGTGGAGCTCAGTCTCTAGACCCACCCAACTTCAGAATACAGCTGAAGGCTCCTCCAATCAGAGAGCTCAGTCAGTGATCTTGCCCAACAGCAGAGCATGGCCAACAACCTACCTGACCTACCCTGCCAGGGAACAAAGTCTATGGCCTCACTCAACCAGAGGTAATTGCAGGGTCTAGCTAGTTATCTCACCTGACCACAGCCAGCAGCTCTGCCAGATCAAGAAGCCTGAGCACAGAGGCCAGCCAACAGGCCCATCCAACCACATAGTCCAGCTAGTGTCATGCCTCCCAACCTCAGAACATAAGCAGAGACCCCAACAGCAAGCTCCACCTGCTATGAACATTACCAGCTGACCTGTCCAGTACCCCAAGCTGAGCTGACTGGTGAAGGTTTTTCCCTGCTGAAGCAAACCTGTAAATCTGAAAGTGGAGATGACTTATTCAAACATGCGATACCAACAGAAGGAATCAAGAATCACAAAGAATCATATAAACATGATACTACCAAAGGAAACTAATAAAACTCCAATAACTGACCCTAAAGAAATGGAGATCTATGAACTGTCTACCAAAGATTTCAGAATAATCCTCTTTAAAAAGAGAGAGAGAGAGTGAGACAAATCAAGAAACAGACTCTTAAGTATAGAGAACAAACTGATGGTTACCAGAGGGGAGGTGGGTGAAGGGGATGGGTGAAAAAGGTGAAGGGGATTAAGAGTATGCTTATCATGATGAACACTGAGTAATATACAGAATTGCTGAATCACTATATCATATATCTGAAACCAATAAAGCACTGTGTGTTAACTATACTGGAATTAAAATGTAAAAACTTAAATAAATAAACAAACAAACAGAATAGTCCTCTTTAAGAAGTTCAGTGAACTACAAGAACACACAGACAACTAAATGAAGGTAGGAAAACAACACATGAACAAAATGAGAAGTTCAACAAAGAAATAGAAACCATAAAAAAATTTTAAAAAACAGAAATCCTAGAGCTGAAGAATACAGTGACTGAATTAAAGAACTCAACAGAAAGCTTCAACGTCACACTCAACCAGGTAGAATAAAGAATTAATGAACTGAAAGATAGGTCATTTGAAATTGTCCAGTCAGAGGAGCAAAAAGAAAAAGGAATGTAAAAGAGTAAAGAAAGCCTATAGGTCTTAGAGATACCATCAAAAGAAACAATATACACATTATGAGAATCCAGAAGGCAACAAAGGAAGTGAAAGGGAGAGAAAGACTATTTAAAAGCAATAATGGCTGAAAACTTGCCAAACTCAGAGAGAGAAACAGACATCTACATTCATGAGGCCCAAAGGACCCCAAATTTATTGAACTGAAAAGGCTACAACCAGACCCATCATAATTAAATTGTCAAAAGTCAGAAATGAAGGGAGAATTTTAAAAGCAGCAAGAGAAATGTGACTTGTTATATTCAAGGGAGCCCAGATAAGACTATAAGCAAATTTCTCAAAAAACTTTGCAGGCCAGAAGAGAGTGGAATGACATATTCAAAATTTTGAAAGAAAAAAAAACCCCTATCAACCAAAAATACTATACCCAGCAAAGCTGTCCTTCAGAAATACAGGAGAGATACTTTCCCAAACCAACAAAAGCTAAGGGAATTCATCACTACCAGGCCTGCCTTTCAGGAAATGCTACACAGCATTCTGTGTATGGAAATAATATGCTAATTAACATTATAAAAACATAGGAATGTGTACAATTTACTGGTAAAGGTAAATACATAGTCAAAGTCACATTCCCTAATATTGTAATGCTCATTTGTAATTCACTTAGAGCTCTAGTTTGAAAGTAAAAAACCAAACATATTAAAAATAACCACAACCACAATAATTTGTTATGGAATACACAATACAAAACAGATGTAAATGGTAACATCAATAACCTAAAATGTGAGGAGGGTGGGGGGAAAATAAAAGTATAATGTTTCTGTACACCATTGAAGTTAACTTATCAGATGAAAATAGGATGTTGTAAGATGTTTTATGTAAGCCTCATGATAGTCACAAAGGAAAAACCTGTAGTAGATACACAAAAGAATATGACAAAGAAGTCAAAGCATACAGCCACAAAAAGTCATCAAAACAGAGACGAATGTAGCAAGAGAGGAAGCAAGGAACAAACGATCTACAAAACAGAAAACAGTAACATGGCAATAGTAATCCCTTACCTATCAATAATTACTTCAAATGCAAATGGATCAAATTCTCCAATCAAAAGACACAGAATGGCTGAACGGATTAAAAAAAAGAAACACCCAATGATATGCTGCCTACAAGAGACTCGCTTTAAGGACATACTGACTGAGAGCAAAGGGATGGAATTGTGGGATATTTCAAACAAATGATAACCAAAAGAAAACAGTGATAGCTATACTTATATAGACAAAATAGACTTTAAGCTAAAAATGGTCAAAAGAGACAAAGAAGTCATTATATAATGATAAAGAGGTCAATCCGTCAAGAAAATATAACAATTGGAAATATTTACACACACAACATCAGAGCACCTAATTATATAAAGCAAATACTAACAGAAGTAAAAGGAGAAATAAAGAGCAATACAATAGTTGGGGGCTTTAATACCCCACTCTTAACAATGGACAGAGAATCAATAAGGAAACTGAAGATTTGAACAACACTACACACCAAATGTATCCAAGAGACACATACAGAACATTCCACCCAACAATAGCAGAATATATATTCTTCTCAAGCGTACATGGAACGTTTTCTAGGACAGATCATATATTAGGCCCCAAAACAAGCCTCAACATTCTCAAGAAGATAAAAATTATATCTAGTATCTTTTCTGGCCACAATGGTATATGAAACTAAAAATCAGTAACAGGAGGAAAGCTGTAAAACTCAGAAATATATGGCATTAAACAACATATTCTAAAGAATGAAACTGGATTCCTATCTTATACTACTCACAAAAATTAACTTGAAATGGACTAAGGACTAAATGTAAGACCTGTAACCATATAAATCTAGAGGAAAACACTGGGGAAAAGCTCTTCGACATTGGTCTTGGCAATGATTTTCTGGATATGACACCAAAAGCACAAGCAACAGAAGCAAAAGTAAATAAGTGGGACTACATCAAACTAAAAAGCTTCTGCAAAGCAAAGGAAACCATCAACAAAATGAAAAGCCTACCTATGGAATGGGAGAAAATATTTGCAAATCACATATCTGAAAAAGGGTGAGTATCCAAAATATATAAAGAACTCATACAACAGGATAAATAAATAAATAATGAATAAATAAATAAACAACTTTATTTAAAAAGTAGGCATCTTTCCAAAGAAGATATACAAATGGCCAACAGGTCTATGAAAGCGTGCTCAACATCACTAATCATCACATAAATGAATGAAAACCACAATGAGATACCACCTTGCACCAGTCATCAAAAAGACAAGGGATAACAAGTGTTGATGAGGATGTGGAGAAAAGGGAACCCTTGTGCACTGTTGGTGGGAACGTAAATTGGTACAGCCACTGAGGAAAACAATATGAAGGCTCCTCAAAAAAAATGAAAATAGAACTACCATATGATCCAGCAATGCCACTTCTGAGTAGATATCTGAAGGAAAGGAAACCACTATCTCAAAGAGGTATCTGCACCCCCATGTTTATTGTAGTATTATTTACAATAGCCAAAACATGGAAACAACCTTAGTGTCTATCTACGGACGAATGGATAAAGAAAATGTTATACATTTATCACAAAGGAATATTATTCAGCCATTTAAAAAAAAAGGAAGGGTGCCTAGGTGGCACAGTCAGTTGGGCATCCGACTCTTGGTTTAGGCTCAGGTCGTGATATCGGGGTCATGGGATCCAGCCCCACATCAGTCTCTGTGTTAGGCACTGAGTCTGCTTCAGATTCTCTCTCCCTCTCCTTCTTCCCCTCCCACTTGTGCGTTCTCTATCTAAAATAAATAAATAAATCTTTAAAAGTAAAATAAAGGTAAATAAATTAAAAAAGAAATTCTGCCACTACAACAACATAGATGGAACTTGAGGGCATTATGTCAAGTGAAATAAGTCAGACAGAGAGAGACAAAGTCTGTATGAACTCACATGTAGAATCTAAAAATGAAAAAAACAAACTCATAGCAACAGAGAGCAAACTGGTAATTGGAGGGGGTGGGGGTCGGGGAGAGTTGAGAGCCCAAAGGTGATCAAAGGGTACAAATTTCCGGTTTTAAAATGAATAAGTTCTGGGGATGTCATGTACAGCATGATAACAGTTTACAATACTGTATTGTATATTTGAAATTTGCTAAGATAGTAAAACTTTAAAGTTCTCACCACAAAAAAAAAAAGGTAACTATGTGAGGTGATAAAAGCATGAACTAGCCTTATAAGTGTTAACATGTATCAAATCGTCACTTTGTATACCTTAAATTGATGCAATATTATACATCAATTATATCTCAATAGAGCTGTTAAAAAAAAAAAAAAACACCTGTCCTCATCGATTAGTCAGCTCAGGCTGCTATAACAAATACACCACAGACTGGGTAGCTTAGACAACAAACACTCATTTCTCACAGTTCTGGAGGCTAAAAAGTCCAAGATGAAGGTGCTGGCTGATCTGGTGTCTGGTAAGACTACCCTAGTTTTCAGATAGCCATCTTTTTGTTGTATCCTCACATTGTGGAGAACAGAGAATGAGGAACTAAGCTCTCTGGTGTCTCTTCTGATAAGGGCACTAATGCCATTCATAAGGGTTCTACCCTCATGACCTGATTACCTCCCAATACCATCACACTGGGCATTCGGATTCCACATAGGAATTTCAGGGGGACACAAACATTCGGTCCATAGCACCTCCCAAGTCCAACCCAGCCCAGGTCCTGCCCTCTTTGCCAATTGTCAACTGCATCTCCACTTCCTCTTCCAGCACATTCACCCAACAAATATTTAGTGAGCACCTACTAGGTAAAGACACAGTTCTCTACTCTGAGGATACAACAGCAAGCAAGAACAACAAGGTTCCTAAACTCTTGTGCCGTTTCTATGTTCTGGGTGATGGGAGTAGAGAGAGACAGTAAACAAGTAACAAACAGATGAGACCACTACAAAGAGTGACCTTGTTGTGAATAAAATAAAACAGAGTGATGTGAAAAGAGTGACTGGTGGGGGTGAGGGGCTGCTTTAGATGGCATGGTTAGGAATGACCTCTCTGAAAAGGAGACACTTAAGCTGAGACCTGAGTGATTCAAAGGAGCGAGCCATAAAAGCTCAAGGCTTCCAGACGGAGAGAATGGCACCACTGGAAGGCAGTAATGAACTTGGCAAGCCTGAAGAATAGAAAAACTTCCCCAATCTTCCAAAGTTAGGATAGCCCCAACTACACAATAGTTCCCAAAGCACTCTGTGTTTCTCCATCATGGAATTTATAACACTATATTAGAATTGCATTTAATTAGAATTTAATTAAGTAATTATTTAATAATTTAATGCAATGTTATTTAATAATTTAGTAATTAATTGCATTTACTTTAATTAATTAATTAAATACAATTGGAATTGTATTTACTTGAAAGTCTTCCCCAACACACTGTAAGTTTTGCAAGACAGGGAGCTTAGCATATATGATAGACACTCAGTATCTTTTCATGAACTTTCCAAGTAGTTATAACTGAAAATAACATTTTTGTTTCTGTTCCAATATTTGTATTTATTTATTTATATTGTTTACGGCATTGGCTGAAATTTCTAAAACAAGGTTGAATGACTATGAAGATACCAGGCATTTTATCTGGTCATGACTTTAACATAAATGCTTTTTTTTTTTCACCAATAAGTTAAGTGATATTGCTAAAGGCTTTTTGTAGATACTCTATTGTGTGAGGAAAGTCACTTTCTATTTCTCATTTAGAAAGAGCTTTTTGTTTCTTTATTTTTAAGCAAAAGTAGATGTTGGATTAAGTCAAACAGTTTTGAGTGGATTAAGTCAAACAGTTTTGAGTAACTATCAGGATGACCATATGGAGTCTCCCCTCTAACAAACTGATAGGATTCATTACAACACTAGCTTTCCTAATACTGACTATCCTTGTGTTTCTGGAGTAAACTCTACCTGATTATGGCAAATTATTCTTTTAAAATAAGGAGGTGGTCTCAGAATGTTGAAAAAACCTAGGACTTGGGTGTCAGAACAGACTAATGAATTAGAGAACAAACAAAATGCAAAGAAAGAAGAAGAAATCTACTCGGATAAATAAATGAACCTAAGAACTGAGTCTTTGAAAAGAATAATAAAGTAGATAAATTTCTGGCAAATTTGACCAAGAAAAAAGGCTGACCACAAAAACCCAACGTTAGGAATAAGAGGCTGTATGCCCAGATGAAGTGAGCCCAGGTGGTTCTAACTAAAGCCTCGGTCTCCCCACCATTAATCACAGAATACGCACTCACTGAGGGCTGTACGAGGCTTAAATGAGACAGTGTGTTCAAAGGACATAGTATATGGAGCACAGTGCTGGCTCCATTGAGAAACAAAAAGAAGTTCTCTTTTAAAACGGCTAACATCTTGGATTTGGACTTTTATCCTGACTGTCCTTAACAGGTTATTCCAGTCTAATAACAGGAATGAGCACATTTTCCTTCTTCCCCTGTGTCTGGAAGATGTTAAATAACCTAGGCATTCTAGCCATATACTTTGCTTTCAAAACTACATAATCCCAGTGGCATTTTAGAGCCTAATTTCTTAACAGCTTTCTCTTCTCCATGCCTTTCATTATTCTTGATCTACTTATGCTCTTCTACCTACTTTAAAGGCAATTTTGATAATTTCTATTTCTTAGAAAATCATCCATTTAAACCTAGTATTTTCAAATTGTAAAGTTTGACATAGCATTCTCCTTGTGATGTCCTCTGTATCTGAGGTTTGTCTCTACAGCAAGGATCCTAACTTTCCACAGCAAGGTCTTCAACAAACTGCACCACCTCCTTCCCACTTTACCTTCTAGAAGTCCACCACTCCCTCTGTGCTCTAGCCACAAGAAACTGTTTGCCAGACCCCAGATATCCCATGTAGTTTTGTCTCTATGTCTTCACTTATACTTTTCCCTCCCTGGAATGTCTACTCCTGGTCTCTACACTTGATATAACTCTACTCATCATTTAAGATTCAACTCAAATGTCAAGTTCATTGTAGCACAGAATTGGTCATGCCTACCTCTGTGACTAGGTAACCCTTTGCTCATAATACTTCTCACGGGACTTCTCGTATTGGGCCATACTTGTTTTTATTTCTCTGCAGCTAGATTTTTCTGTTTCCTGATGACAGACTATATCTACTGAAATCTCTCTTCCTTTTTAACATCCTTGCTCTATCTAATCCTAGTACTTAGCAAAATGCTTGGCACATAGTAGTAGCTCAAAAATAAGTTCTCATAGCTCCCTGTACTTGTGCTTTACAATCTGTGGTGGTATACTATACACACACACACACACACACACACACCCATGTAACATATAATTGGTCTGTCCCCCTACTGTACTGAGGACAGAGATCTGAATCTTTTGCTCTCCACTGTATCCCCAGTTCTCAGCATCACACCTAGCATATGGAAAATATTCAAAACATATCTGTTAAATGAGTACTATTTAAAGTAAATTAGGTAAGGTGGAATCTACACGAGGCAACTATTTGAGAGTATTAATCTAAGACAGCTTGGGATTTGACATATTTAATAGATATTTGGGTGGGGGTACTTGGCTGGCTCAGTCAGTAGAGCCTGTGACTATTAATCTTGAGGTCATAAGTTCGAGCCCCACGTTGGGCACAGAGCCTACTTAAAAAAAAATGAAATAAAATAATAGAGATCTGAGAGACCTTCATTCTAGAGCCACCCAAATGTGGTAGTTAGGTGAGGACCCATTAGGAGGCTCGAGGAAACTCTGCCACTCTTGTGGCATAATAGCTTTTGAAATAATGGTGGCCACAACATGGAATAAAAGCTCCTGCCTCATTCCTTCATTCAACAAATATTTACTGAGTACCTACCTTGTGCCAGGTACTTCTGGAGAGACTAAACATTCCCACATTAAGACGTTTCCATCCCCAGTCATATACCCTTCCCCTCAGAAACGACACATGATACGCTAACGCTATTCAAAAAAAAAAAAAAAAAAGTACCAAGAAACCTGTCTGATGGTCCTTCCCTATGATGATTCTACTTGCTAAGGGGAAAAGATGGATGAATCATAAATGGAGTTAACCTGGGAATCTATTTTATATATTTTGAGGACCTAGCATCCCATTGTTTTTGCTTTTATGAAGTATTTAAAAGGAGACAAGATTAAGTGGCCCTGTGAGAGAAAACTACGCAGTGGTGTAGCATTACAATGAGGGAAGGAGCCAGGGGGAGGTGGAATGATTTATGTTCACAGGCCACATAAGCACTCCAGATGGCCCCAAATTTGTCATTCAGCACCCATTTGACATCACTTACCATACATTCACACACCGCGATCACACAGCCATGTAGTGGGTACCAAGGCATGACAGAACTAGGTCCAGACGATCGAAG
The DNA here is from genome assembly GCF_024610735.1 of Ursus americanus. Classification (NCBI taxonomy): domain Eukaryota; kingdom Metazoa; phylum Chordata; class Mammalia; order Carnivora; family Ursidae; genus Ursus; species Ursus americanus. The sequence goes on from NC_142139.1 coordinate 63,282,997, forward strand.
TGAATCCATCACAACCCAGAAACATTCCACCTGTCCCTGGACACAGGAGAAACTCTGTTGTCCTACTGGGGGAATAAGGTGCTCTAAGTAGTCAAATCGAGCAAGTAAGAAATTTTCAGACTTGCTTGACCTCTAGACCTCTAACTAGGACAGTGATGATCTGGCTTTTCCTGGCACTTGTCAGACTGCACCTAGATAAAATGTTGCTCCGCGTTCTGCATGCCACTCTGTAGTACAGAAGTAGCTAAATTGGAGCGGGTTAGAGGAAAGCCAGGCAACTACATCATGTCATATATAAGTGGCTGAATACAGAAGGGATATTTTTCAAATATGTGAAAGGCTGCCACATATCAGAATTAGATTTTGTTGTGTGTGACCCCAAAAGGTACAAGGAGGATCAGCACATGAAAGTAACAGGAAGAAAGATCACAGCACCACAGTTCTATAGAATAACCTACCAAAGAGAGCATGGGTCAGCCCGCCTTGGAGAAAGCGAGATCTCTATTGTGAAAACCAAGACAGTCACTTGACACAGATTCTGCAAAGGAGACAGAAGGATCAGAGGAGGTGATTTTGCTGGATAATATTTAAGTTATTGTCCAAATATGAGAGCCCACTTTTAAAAAAGTACAGCAAACAACTAAAGAGAATCTTCAAATGCACTCATCAGACAATGACATGGGTGAGCAGTGGTGGTTCTCATTTATGCTATTTCTCCTAACTAAACTGTTCCCCCTATTTCTAGCCAGCAGTGACTTATTTGAATCTCTCTTGGCTACAGACACCTCTGATAAGAATCTTAGTGGGCGAGAAGATGGGAAAAAAGGCTAGAGAGCAAGCCACAAATCTGGACAATCCACGTCTATGAAAAAATCACCCAAGAACGATTAAGAATTTAGCAAAATAAAATGGGGGGTGGGGGAGTTGCTTCTAATAAAAAGGGGAGTTGCTTCTAATAAAATCTGAATTTAAAAAAAATAGTGGAAGAGGCCAAATCTTGCTTATTTCAAACCCAGCTTCAAACAGATATTAACCAAATAATTTTGATGGTGCTAGAGGGAATACAGTGGGGCCTAAATTGTGGGCCTCGGTGACAGCAATGTCATAAAACTGGACAGGAGCTTAGTAAATATCTGCTGAATGCATGAATTACTCAATGAGGCAGTCAGCCTTGGCCTCACACCTGAGAGCCAGGGATTAACTGGTATCTGGGCTCTTGGGAATAAGAGATGATAGAACGTACTAAGGGCAAATGTGCTAAGCATAGCATACCAATAAATATGTTGAAGTCAGAAATTATGGTAACCTATCTTTCACTGGCTAGTGATGGTAAAATCCAGAGCTAAGTAAGGTCACATTCAGACTGGTTTTGGACTGCATGCTACCTGGACAATTCGACCATCAGTGAAAAAAGATAGCAAATAAACCTCATGAAATTAATGACTTCAGCTCCTCATTTCGGTTCTTCACAATATATACTGAACTACTATCAGAGACAAAGTGTTCTTGAAAAACAGCATGATATATTTTCAAAATGTGCAAATTCAAATGCCACAAGCACATCATAAGGAAAAAGAAAAGTGCATACACTTCAGCATTTTAGTACTCCAAATGTTAATTTAAATAACATTAAAATTAGGTGCTAGGGAGAGAAGGGTTAAAACTGATACACCGTCTGATGTCAAATGTGGTTCCTTTGCCAGAGTATTTATTTTAAAGGCAGGCACTATATGCATTGTATCTCCTGGTCTTAATTTGTGTTTTGCTATGCTCGACAATTTTAATGCCAAGAGGAAGAAACTAAGTAAGAAAGGGAATGTGCTGGTCTGAACCTGGAGAGTTGATCTAATTGAACTGAAAAAATTAAAACCCTTCTCCATCTGTTCAGTACACCTGCTGATGGAGCACTACCACAGGTAGGGAGGAAATCCATCAGAGACCAGTTATAAATAGATTTTTATTTCATCTGCTAAAAGCTTGGCAGCCTAGGTGGGAGGGCTGCCCACACTGGCAGCCAGGCAAAAGCTCTGTGCTGCTTTTGTGTTTAGGTAAAAGGAATAAGGAGACAGAAACCAACAACAACAAAATAAATTTCCCAATAACTCATTTGACAACCAACCAGCAGTCATTAAGTTCACTTAAACATGTCACACATTTCTGAGAAGTGCTGGGGAGATAACAGATCAGTCCCACCCCCTTGTGAGGATGGTACAGAAATCCGATGGGAAACAGACATGTTCACCCATCAGTTCTGTATACAAAGTTTGTATGTTCCAACTTCTCTTGAGGCATTCATAAAATCACATCAAGAGGGAGGAGTGTATTGATAGCACGATATTGTCAACTTTATTGACATGCCATATCTTTCTGAGGATAAGGTCGATGGAAATCCTAAATGTACCAAAATGAGTTTACATTCCAGTTTAGGAATCAAATGTTTTCATGGAAAAGAGAAACCAGAAGGCCCAATCCATGAACTATCAGTCCATGGAAAGACCATGAGTGGTGAGAAGCATTAGGGTCCCTCCTTGTATGTGTAAGTCAGAGACAGGAACTCCTTGTCACACCCCCTCTAGAATGGCACCTCACATGGGGGGGGGGGGCCGCAAAGACCAGCCAAGTTGAATGAACCAATATTTAGATCAGATACTTAAGTGCAAAATGTCAAAGACTATATTTCCAAATAGGACGCATGAGAAGAGGGGTGGGGAAGAGAGAAAAGGAATATGTTTCATTTCACTGGAGATGGCATACGCTTAGGAGAAACTTCCTGATGCCCTTCAAGGACATTAAAGATATTACCAACAAGATAATGACCCACTATTCTGTCACCACCAAGGACAACAAGAGAAATGGGATCGAACTGTGGCAAGGGAAAATTGGGTTAAATATGAGGAAGAATTTCCTGACAGCAAAGGTATTAAACACTGAAAAGGGAACTAGAGGCGATTAAGGATGCTCTCTGGAGGTCTTTAAAAAAGTCGAATAGCTTGGCAACTATCTCGGGGTAATTTAGGTACAGTGCCGCCCGCTCCTCTGGCCTTTATCAGTGCTCTAATTCATCCCCTGGCCCAGACAAGACACATTCACCATGGTAAACTACTGTCATACTCTGTTCAATAATGAGCTCTCCGAAGGAGAATAAGCATTAATAAAATGGCAAAAGCTCTCTTGGAAGTAAAACTCATTTTTCTTTATTTAAACTGCACATTGGGTTTTTGTGGTTTTCTTTTCCTTTTTCTTTTTTTTCCCTAACACTTACATCCAGAAATAGCCAAACAAAGCTCATCTCAACTGATCTGTTATTCCAAAGCATTAAAAGGTATCCAGGTGGAAGATTAAGTGTGGAGAATGTTCTGAGTCAGAGACCCACGGAATAATTTATTATGCAGCTCTTTGCTAAGTGCTGTTTAGCATGGGGCACTGCTGCCATGAAATTCTAGTTCTGCTTCTTAGAAGGCTAAAAAAAAAAGGAGATTCCCATTGGTTTGGCTACAAAGAAGCCAACTAAATGATCTCTAGCCTTCTAAAATTCTGGAGTCTTTATTTTATGGCTCTCTACTCAGTGTCATATTAAAAAACCTCAAAAGAGTCTCACATTCCAAGAGGTCCATGTCCCTTAAAATATTTGAATTTTAAATCTCCCTTTATGTTGAAGAAGGAAAGGATGATTTTTAAACGAGGACCCTCTTTTTCCCCTGTCATACCTATCATTACATTTGATTGAATTTAGTTGCAGTCTTCTTCACCATTGTATGATAAGCTCCATGAAGACACTCTGTAGGTTGTGTCCATTACTGTATCCTCATCACTTAGCTCTAATACACACTCAGATATTAAATAAATGATAGATTGACCACTTGAGTGAATGACTGAATGGAGGGCAGAGGATTTACCTAAGTACGCAGTCCCAGGTATATATGGGAAGGGCTCCTATTAAAGGAGCAAGCTGCTCTTCTAGTGACCCCATCGTGGAGTGAACAAATGCCAAATAACGGAATGAACAAGGGATTTGGAGGCAGAAGACTTGATTTGAGCTGTAATGTCACGTAGCCAGCACTTCACCTCTCTGAGCCTCAATTTTCTCACTTGAAATGGGGTGTGTGTGTGTGTGTGTGTGTGTTTCTCAGAGGGTTGTGGTAATATAAGTTGATGTGGGAAACAAAGGCAGAAGAAAAATTAATAAGTTTCTTACTACCTACAGCCTATTGACAAGTCCTTGAAACAGGCAGAATGACATTCCTCTAGGGACTCAAGTGTCTCAATGTTAACACTTTGCTAAGGGGAAAAGGCAATCCTAGCCTGACCACCACCACCCCCAGGTTCCTGTAAGTCTACTTTAACATATAAAAATTCCTTTAGAATTCCTTTATCTCTAAGCCCCCCAAGATACGTGTTGGCAATCATCCCCCAAGCATATGGCCCACCGATAGACATCTGAAGGGTCTCATGACTAAGGTTTTATTAGACGTTAATAAATGACTTTTCCTAACAATAGCTAGCCCCCTCCAGATCCTGGAAACCTAAAATTCCGTAGAGAGTTACGCTATCCCTAACCCCCTCCCCTACTTGAAAGTATATAATGGGCCACTGCCTGTGACCCCAGTGCAGCTCTTCCTGCCCATGGGTCCTGTCCCTGTGCTTTAATAAAAGCATCTTTTGCACCAAAGATGTCTCAAGAATTCTTTCTTGGCCATCATCTTCAAACCCTAAGGTCTTTCCTACATCATAGGTAACATAGGAAAAACAGAGTTTGTAATTAAATAAAGGACAGTTACTCTTTTCACACATTCTTTATTGAAGTTTTCCATAAAACTTTTAAATAGTGAAGGAGTGGTACAGAGATGGTGACTGATGCCAACTGCGGATTCCAGAAAAGAATTCAGTAAGTGGAAGAAGGAAGTATTACCAAAGTTCATGCAGGGACAGAATATTTAGCTGGTTTCCTTCTGTGTTGTCGGGAGGTTCATTCACTGCACTAAATAGCAAGCAAGTATAATGAGGCAAACATGCATGGAGCCAAGCACACAGGCACTGCGCTTAAGAAAGGCAAATCTGCAAACTCCAGACCAGGACCTTTTCCTTCAGATTTGGATTTGCAAGTCCAGTCTTCCACCAGTTGTCCACTTCTACCTAGAACTTTACCTACCCTTGTTTACGGCAAACTACCCTCGACAGGCAGTGGTGCCAAACGGCTTGAACAACCAAACGCCTGTCAGTAAAGTGAAGAGAGCACACTTTCACACTCAGATTTTAAAACAGATATATAATTACATATAATTATCAAAACAGTTACATATAAATAGTAACCAGCAGGGAAAGGAGAGGGAGGGCTTGATATACAACAGGCAGCGCGGCCCCCAGTCCTCCTAGTTTCTCAATCTTCTGTGTGTTCTTTTGTTTTGCAAAGTGATTTGGGAGATTAGGTGGGATTTTTTTTAGGCGGGACCGCAAGGAAAGTTGTTGAATAAGTGCTACTTGATTGCACAACAAAAGATACCCAAAGAGCCTCAGCCACAACTCAATTCCACTTGCCCCAACAGTTTGAATTTCTCAATTAAGTTATTTTGTTAGCAAGAAGACTGGTTAGGGAAAGGAGAAAGTGCTTACTGCACCGAGATTATTCAGTGTATAGAAATCACTGTAATAAGATCAACAGAACATTCTTTCTAAGGGCCCAAGAACTCCAATTTGCTAACGCTGCTGATGCAATGGGAATGTGCCCATGTTATTGGTGTGCTGTACGAGGTTCTGCAAGTAACAAAATAAAACCTCACAATAGTCATTAATTCAATAATTGGTGCTCAGAAGCTCGGAACCTGCCCAATGATTTCAATTGGCCAAAAGTCTATGTGAAAATTAAGAAGTTCTATCCTCTAGATATTAATTAAGGGGATAAAATTCTAGTTCATTCAAAGAAATATTAGCCTCATTAGCCCTCCCTGCCACATCCAAAAGCATGGATTATTGTAAGTATTATCACCAAAACTATCCTTTCTAATTTTTTAAACATATACCATAGTTGATTTCAAAAGTTGCTGTAAGGAAAATAAACTAACCAAAAATTGAAAAGATATTTTAACCCTATAATAAAGGACTGGCATATAAATATACTGTTAATGAATAAAAATAAAGCAACTAAAAGAAAAATATGCAAAAGATATGAATAGAGAATGTACAGAAAAGCAAATCTAAATTGTCAATATAAAAGGGTGCACAAACTCACTAAGCAATCAGGTACACAAATTAAAATAACAACAAAATATTTCTCGCACACCAGCCTGACAAAATGTCAAAGTCTGATACCACCAAGCATTGGCAAAGACGTCGGAGACACAGAGATGTGATAGCACCATCACGTTAACGGGTACGAAGGCTCTGAAGAATAATTTGGTATTACTGAGTAAAGTTAACATATTTGGCAACTCGGCTCCATTTCTAGGTAATTCCCCTAGAGGTCACAAATATGTACAGAAGACGAGTGCAAGGTGTCCATGATAGCACAGTCAGCACAAGGGAAAAAATGAAATGTGCACCACAGAAGAACGGATAAACTAAAATGAAATGCTCTGCAGCACGAGGGCTGTAGTAGCAACATGGACCAATCTCAGAAATATCGAATCTCATCTGCAAAAAGACGCCAACGGTATAAAATCATTTTACATGTGTTTTAAATTATGCAAAACAACAGTTACATTGTGTATAGTAACCTATACATGTAGTAATACTACAAAAATGTACATAGAAATGTTCTGCACCAATTTTGGGGATGAAAGAATAGGACTTTAGTTATATTCCTACTGTTTCATTTTCTCTAAAAAAAAGAAAAGATCTGGCGCAAATAAATATGGTGTTTGTTAGTTCTGGATAATGAGTACATGGTATTCACTCTGTTTTATTCAGTACTTTGCTATGAATTTGAAAGTTTTCATAATTAAGACTTCTTTAAAGATTTTAAGGAGATATGTACATAACCCACAATCTATTGGCACAGATTACTGGAAATCGTACAGAATCAGGTGCATATCTTTACACACCACAGTCATATGCTTGAAGTAGCTAGACTAGATAATTCTCTCTCCTATTTGTGTAATATCTATCAGCTAAATTGCCTTCAGGTGTTATCACCTCATTTAATATTCTTAACAACCTTTGTTTAGGTATTATGACACCCATTTTTCTGAGTGGAAAAGTCAATGTTTGGAGTTTCACAGTTTTTCCCAAGATTACCCAGTTTAAGTGATTCAGTACTGGGATCTGGTACTGTCATTACTATACCACAGATGACCACTAGGCATCTCCAAAATCAATTTTTTTTACAGATTTTATTTATTTATTTGACAGAGAGAGAGACAGCCAGCGAGAGAGGGAACACAAGCAGGGGGAGTGGGAGAGGAAGAAGCAGGCTCATAGCGGAGGAGCCTGATGTGCAGCTCAATCCCAGAACACCGGGATCATGCCCTGAGCCGAAGGCAGATGCTTAACGTCTGTGCCACCCAGGCGCCCCATCTCCAAAATCTATTATTCTAAAGTCATATACATCATCTTTAAGGTCTGTGTTATCAACCTGAAACCACAGGTGTGAGTTAGCAAATGAAATGAAATGAAATATTTTATCACTGCAATTTCTCAAGCCTCCCGTCAAACCCATTTCTTCTGACGATTTCTACTATACTGACCTTTTCTAAAAATAAGTTATAAAAGTCTGATAAAACCCAGCATATTATTAATGGGAAAAATGGAAACCTTGCACAGGTAGGTTTTTGTCTCCTTCAAAAAATAAATCTTCAAAGTTAATAAAGTAGAAACTATAATCTGTTTCTTCACCTCAAATCTTTTATTCAATGTGCTAAAGGTAAATACATACTAACCTTGGGAAGTAGGTAATTAGAGGGTTAGTGAGAACTTAAACATCATGAAATAACTTATCAAACACAAATAGCACCAATGATAGAAGCTAAATTTAACAATAACAGCTCAGGGACTATTCAGGCTATCTCACCAAGTACAAAATTAACAATCTAAATAACAGTACCACCAATGGGGAACCTGACTTTCACAAGGCAGTAATAAGGCACTCCTCCCACCGCAAGCTTTAAATAAAGGCCAATGAGGAACCTGGACTTCCACCCCCACCTTGTAATAATGACGAAGTGCTCCCTCTTCCCCTACAGACATGGTGTCAGAGGAGTCTATTAAAAAGGAAGATTTAGGGGCACCTGGGTGGTACAGTCAGTTAAGCATCCGACTCTTGATTTTGGCTCCAGTCATGATCTCAGGGTCATGGGATCGAGCCCCATGTTGGGCCCTGCACTCAGCACAAGTCTGCTTGAGATTCTATCTCCCTCTCCTCCTGCCCCTACCCCCTATTCTTGTGCGCATGAGCACCCTCTTTCTCCCTCAAATAAATAAATAAATCTTTTTTTTTTTTTAAATAATGATTTTTTATTATATTATGTTAGTCACCATACAGTACATCCCCGGTTTTCGATGTAAGGCTCGATGATTCATTAGTTGTGTATAACACCCAGTGCACCATGCAATATGTGCCCTCCTTACTACCCATCACCGGTCTATCCCATTTCCCTCAAATAAATAAATAAATCTTAAAAAAAAAAAAACACAGAAGATTTAAATAAGATCCAGAGTGTCATAATACCCAAAATATAATCAAAATTACTCATTCTACCAAGGACAAGGAAAATCTCAACTTGATTAAGAAAAGACTAACAGCTGATCCCAATACCAAGATGACAGAGATACTGGAATTACCTGAGAAGGATTTTTAGAGCAGCCACCATAAAAAATGTTTCAATAAGCAATTATGAACAGACATAAAACAAAAGAAAAAATAGAAAGTCTCAGCAAAGAAACAACAGATGAAATACATTAACTGAAATTAAAACTCGCTAAGTGGGCTCAATAGCAGAATGAAGATGACAGAGAAAAGAATCGGTGACCCTGAAGATAGGAACAACAGGAATTACCTAGTCTGAACAACAAAGAAAAAACAGAATTAAAAAAAAAAAATGATCAGTGTCAAGCACCTGTAGGACTATAACAAAAGATCTATCATTCATGTCATCCTGAGTCTTGGAAGGAAAGGAGAAAGAGGGCAAGCCTTAAAAAATTACTCGAAGAAATTATGGCTGAAAAATTTGCAAATCTGGCAAAAGACAGGGACACCTGGCTGGCTCAGTCATAACAGCACACAACTCTTGATCTCAGTGTGGTGAGCTCAAGCCCCACATCGGGTTCAGAGATTACTTAAAAATAAATAAACTTTTTTTTAAAAAACCTGGCAAAACACATAATCCTACATATTCAAGAAGCTGAGTGAACCCAGGATAAATCCAAAGAAATCCATGCCACGCCACATCACAACTGAACTCTCCGAAAACTAACGACAAAGAGAAAACTTTTAAAAGTAGAGAGAGAGAAACATCATCTTACCTAGAAGGGAAAAACAACTGGAATAACAGCAGATTTCTTACCAGAAACCGCGGAGGTAGAAGAAAGTGGTACAACATTTTTCAAGTACTGGGATAAAAAGGGAACTGTCAGCCCAGAATTCTATATCCTGCAAAAATATCCTTCAGGTAAAAGGGAAATCAAGACATTCTCAGCTGAAGGAAAACTAAAAGACTTGTTACCAGCAGACTGACCCTAAAAGAATGGAGAAAGGAAGTTCTCTAAACAGAAATGGTAAGAAGGCTAAGAAACCACTTTGTGTTAAAAATGAAATATGACAATTATATTCCATGATACTGTATAAATACCATTTTATGTGAGTGATTATAGTGCCCTGGTTAACATACCATGCAAAACTCTACACTAGAAAATAATTTAGAGATGACAAATGTGGTATTTGGGTTATTTCCACAAAAAAAAAAAAAAAAAGTTAGACATCATGAGCTCATAGTCAAGTCTATAAATTCCTATTTATTTTACCATTATCTATGCTGAAAAGTCAAATTCAACTTACATCACTTCAGCTTACAAGTTTTTCAAAAATGTAACCTGCTACAAGGGCTAATACTGCCTATGGATCCAGCAATCCCACTTTGGGGTCTATACCCAAAAGAACTGAAAGCAAAGACTCATACAGATTATCTGTACACACCCATGCTCAAAACAGCATTATTCACAACAGCCAAAAGGTGGAAACAACCCAAGTGTCCATCAACAGAAGAACAGGGGGTGGAGGGGAGGTCTATAAGCACAATGGAATATCACTTGGTCTAAAAAGGAAGGAAATTTTGACACATGCTACAACATGACTGAACCTTGAAAATGTACTGCTAAGTAAAACACCCAGTCACAAAAGGACAAATACCATACGTATGGTTCCACTTACATCCAGTGCCTAAAGCAGTCAAATTCATAGAGACAGAAAGCAGAAGAATGGCTGCCAGGGACTACGGGAAAGGGAGAATGGGAAGCTGTTGTTTAATGGGTAGAGTTTCGGTTTTACAAGAAGAATTCTGAGGATGGATGGTGGTGATGACAGCACAACAATGTGAATGCACTTACTGCCGTTGGACTGTGCACTTAAAAATGGTTAAGACGGTAAAGTTTATGTTATGTATTTTTACTACATTTTTTTTAATTTTAACTAAAAAAAGAATAGTATCTACCATTTATTGAGCACTTGCTATGTATCAGGGAGTACACTAAGAGCTTTGCATGTTATTTCCTTATGTCTCTTCCCAAAGAGGAAGGTAGCATGATCTGTTTTACACATGAAGAAACTGGGTTTGTACAACTCGACCAACGTTCAACAAGTAAAATATGGAGTCAAAATTCAAACTGAGGTTGGTGAGACTCTCTAATCCATGATGGTGAAAGATTAGGACAAAGAACTCCTAAGTCTCAGGGACAACTCAATATTTTCAAGTAAGGGAAAATAACTTACAGTGGCCGGCAGAAAAGAATATATGAACAGCACTGATCTATGGAATGAAAAGGATGGCATCGCTACAGAGGGACTAATTCTTCAAAACCTAAACTTTAATACCAAAATATTTTCCACAAAACCTCAAGATCCATACTTTAGACGCATTCTCATTATATTGGAGCAAGAGATTCTTAACTATAAAACAGAGGAGAAAATTTTAATTCTTTGCACATGCTGGAATACAGAACACAAACAGGTAACTTCTTTCCTTTTCTACAACTGCTTCTAGAGAAATAAAATAAACTTGGCACAACCAATGACCAAATCCAGTCATGCCTTGCAGTTGGTGTTATTATTCATGACCTGCTGGGTTTCAGAATAAATTCCTAACTTCAGTATTCTCTGAACCTTTTCTTTCGCTTTACCAGAATTTCTACATACCCACCTCACCCTATTCCACCATGTTCTCTGGAACCCTGCTGATCACATCTCCTATCTGACCTGCATCCCATGGGGAAACACTGGAATGCTGCCCTCCTTTGCCCCACACCCTCTCACCTTCTTCAGTTTCTGCTATTCTAATTCCAAGCCTGGATTCACCCCCATGCTCACTCTCTCCAGAGCCACCACTTGTACCTGGAGTGACTTTGTACCTTCCTCTAGCAGCTCAAAGCACAGGGCTTGAGCAGGAAGGTTGGGCCTGAATTTCAACCCCCTCATAATTATACACAATGGTCTTGACTCTGACCCTCTTGGGCCTCAAAGTGCCTCTGGAGAAAGACCTAGAAATAGGCTGTTCAACATGAACTGGCCTCAGCACCCCTTCATGATGTCTTATCACACTCTCAGTGATGATTGTTTTCGATACTCTAGTCTCAAGATCCCACATCTACTCTCACTCTCTTAGTAAAGTTATTGGCAGGACTGAAGCCAGCTATTAAGCAGTGTCCTCAGCTCTCTACAAGTTTTCCTCACCACAGTCCCCTCAGCCTTCTTGCCACAAGAAGCACATAAGGAAGACTTCCAACTTTTTAGACAGTCTGTTGGCCTGCTCCATGCCTAGGCCATTCCACCAAGGCCTACAGCTCTGGGATCCCTTGGGGAAACGAGGAGAGGGAGAATGTAAGACAATGGAGGGCTGCGAGGGAGAGAATGAGCATTCAGCACCATTGTGTACTGGTCAAGTCCTTATTTTATATTGTCTCCAATGGTTACCTCGGGGGTTCTAACTCAGTCACAAAGAATGTGGCCCTACATGCCACTCCCTCTAAACTCACCATCAGTAACACTGACTCAGATTAAAATCAAGCATACTGCCTTTTGTTCCTCAACCACAATGGGAAAAGTTTTCTTAATCAAATAATCCTCAAGAAGATAATAATCTGCTTCACAATTTGGTTTATTCCTTCAATGAGTCCGTATTGGATGGCCATTATGTACCAGTGCTAGGTCTTGTCTCGAGGACTGATGAGATGCAGATCAAAGCACTGGTAAGCTATAAAGAGATACCCATCTATTGGTTATTCTTATCCTTCCCCTCCCTGCAGCTATGAATTCCTTATGTGCAGAAATTGTAACTTTGTCTCCCCTACATCCAGCATGGGGCCTGGCACAGAGCAGGCCCTCTGGGAATATTTGTTGAATTACTTCAGCAGTTCATACCTGCAGCTGAAACATTTCTCATCTCATTTCATGTGCTACCAGCCCTGACACAGGCCTCGACCACCACAGCAACCTCCAAGCTCACCTCCTTGGTTTGTGTGACTTTCATCTCCTCTTAAGAATGTGAACCTATACCTCCTTTTCATATAAAAGAACAACTACATGGAATAAAGTCAGCCCACTAAGTAAAAAGCTCATTCATGTCTAGAATCAAGAGATGTATCATCCCGATGAGCCTTTATGTTAGTGAACAAAACTAAGGAAGCAAAACAAAACACTAGACAGCATGGAAAATGAACTGATTGGTGCGCTTAAAACACACAGCCCCCAGCAAACTTACTTCCTAAGGGCAACCCTCGCTTACAGATGTGAGACTCACTCTCTTCTCTTTCTCAGGAAAGAAAACAAAGAAAAACAAAAATCACTATAAACAGGCCGCTGTTTTATGTTGTGGCCACATCTTCAAAAGTTCAACGACACCTACTTTGATATCTGTAAAATCTAGCATGTGAGCCGCGGTTCGATCTTCCCTATTTAATTTCTCACGAGATTTGAATTGCTTATTGTACACGTCCATCAGAAGACTTGAACAACTGAAGCTTTTTGGCCAGTAAGATGCAGCAACCTGAAGAACGGTCCAACAAAGTTCCCAGAGCTGTAGGGACAGCAGCTAATCTGAGGTTTTATAACAACACCCTACAATACGTTCATTGTGCCATAAAGGTTAATGTACTTTAATCTACTGAAGTAAGTCTCACTACGGTGCTGCTCTTTTCTATCTAGGCTTTTGTGCTTCTATTTTAAATCTATGCTCCCTTCCATCCACGCATGTGGTTTCCTTCCCTGTTACCCAAAATAAGTTCGTCAATAAAATATTAGCATGCTTAAGTGAGTACTCAATAAACATTTGCTCAATGAATGAATAAATGACTGAATAATTATAAAATGCTGGGCTAAAGCCCCCTAAGAGGTTTCCACTAGTTTACAGAATTATGTGCTTGCATGTTCAGGTATACAAGTCTAAATGGGACTGAATAATAGGTATCAAGTAGCAGTTAAATATTAATCCATTTCTGTCTTAATAATTCTACATCAAAATCTATAATTCAAACTACAATGAATATATGTTGAGACAGAGTTCATTTACAATCATACTACTAGTATTTACACACCTTAAAATAAGATTTGAAATATTAATACTGATATGGAAAGAATTCACAGCCTAAACGTCAAAGTGTTTGTATAATAAAAGGTCTAAAAGTAAAGAAAAATGCCTCGTGTTAAGCCTAAATGTATGTGTTTAAAAAATGTAATCAACAATTTTTAAACATACCTTTTAAAAAACGTTGTACTAAGGAGTGCCTGTTTTACACCCAGTTAACAAGGAACATTTTAATATGGGACTTTTTCATTTTAAGATATGTAACAAGTAGGCCAGAGAGAATATATTAGTAAGACACTTTATCTGATGTAACAACTAATATTTATTATCAAATCTTAAGTCTAATAAACACCATAAAATGTAGCTTTACCAGTGTCGAAAAATTTAATATTTCTTAAGGTGTGTTCTCACATCTTTGTTTTCTAATTCACTTATTTCTTATTACCCTGTCAGAATACAACTGGACATTAAATAGTCCGGATATAAGATCAGTTTATTCTCACCGAGTTCGCTGCGAAGAAGTTCTGAAATAAGCTAGCAAATGATTCTTTTAACTTTAAGGGAAAATGGTCTCAAACAAACTAAAGAAGTCACATATTTAGCAAACCTCAATGACAAGAGGTTATGTTAAATGTTTAAAAAGTAAATGAAAGTAAATATAAATCGGGAATAAGACGGTCAGAATGAAAACGTAGCTCTAATTTCAACTTATTTGCTGAACTTTCTCTTTGTGTCCTGTGTTGTTGGTTGCTAGCATGGGTGTGAAGGGCCGATCCTGCGAGCAGTTCCACAGGAAGACTGTAGCCATGCAAGCATCTCCTTCCCAGTGCCTATCAGCATGTCTTTTCTGTCTTGGCGTCCATTTTAGGAGTATCAGCGAGGTGGTGTATAAAGAAGCTTATAAAACAAAGGTTGTCATTTTGGCAACCCATGTGAGCACTAAGTGATTTCCTTTTATTGAAGATCAAAACGTTGATTAGTAAAAAAGTTGAAGGAAATACTGAAGCTCAACTATGCAAACACCTGTATTAGATCTCACACATTTTTAACTCGTATTTGGATATTAAATGCCATTCTCAGAACTGCTGATGTGTGTCATTATGATACCACAAAAACCATTTTAAACAATTGATCATTTAAGGCGCGCAGTAGTATAAAGCTATAAACAAAAAAAATTTTTTTTTTGTGAAAGGATTAACAAATCCATGATTACATGCTCAAAACAAAAGCATGGAGCAGTCTTTTATACTACCCAAAATGATTAGTACTTATGTGAATACATACGATTTCCCTGTATTCTTTTAGTATATGAAATAAAAAGAACATATATTATTATAGTAAGTCATAACCTAATGCTACAAGTCAAACTCTCTTCTTTAGAAACAGCAATACTTACTGACAATGAGGGTGGTCCACAAAAATACGTGCCTTACAGTTAACCTCTCCTACAATAATGCTGATTTTTAAGAGCAGAACTATCACAATCGAACCATAACCAGGCCTAATAGAAACTTTATTATTAAGAAATTAGATTTAAAGTATATATCCAAGTAAAATACTGGGTAATATTGAAAAGCAAATCCATGAACCTTCTAGATTTTCCTTCTACTTAAAACATTTTTGAGAGAGCCAAGCTATAGTAATCGTTTAATCATACAATCTAATCAACTAAAAATAATGGAATTTTTCTCCAAGTATTGCAAACACAGCTTGCTATTTCTTACCCACAAGACTAAATTTCTATTCTCTACCATTCCCAGCCATTTTCTGCCAACATCATAAAAATTACCTTTTATCATTTTCTTCTCACAATGAGAATTCCCTAATCGCACACATCTTTTAGACATAGACACCTCCCCACCCACCTCCCCACCCACCTCCAAAAACTGGTTCAGAGCAAAGACACACACAAAAATAATGACCAAGCTCACATTTCTTGTTTGCCCTTCAAACGAAGTCTGGTGTCTTCAGCTTGCCTTTCTGGTCTTCAGTGTTGTCACTCATTGCTGGGGGATGTAGTTTAGGACAGCATGAAGCAGCAGAAATAAAAGCTGTTGCTTTAAGAAAACGTTTTCTTAAACACATGGATAAAACAACTTTTACTCTGACTTCCTGGCTGGGTTGCATAAAATCTTAGAAAGGCTCCTTGAAACGTGAATGTCTACAAATGGGAAAAAATAAAATAAAATAAAATCTAAAAACTTACGTTCTGAACACATTCCGAAGGATGTCTGATTTGATTTGAAAGCAGGTTTGTACTGATGAACAAACTTTATTTTGTAGAAAATTAATATTCTCTCTAATTAGAAATTTGCCTTGCCATCTTCTATATTAATCCTGTCTCTCATGGTATAATCATACATGCAAAAAATCAAATACAGTATTTCCCAAATGCATGGACACTGTGGAAGCTTCATTTTGAAAAAGGCTTTTATTTCCCTTAATACCGGTGACTAAACGTCATTGTATGTACCAACACTTTCAAATAGCCCAAGAGACTTAAAAAGCCTTCTAAGTTTGAAAACCAAAAAGTTCTGAGTTTTTCTGTACCCCAGGACGGTTTTCTTTCCTGAAGCTCAAGCCGAGAAAGCAGACAAAAGAAGCTGATTTGACTGAGCTGTGCCAAGTCTTGCCTTTTTTTCTTTCCTCAGCTCTCCCTCTGCCTCTCTCTCTCCCTTTCCCTCTCTCTCTCTTTCTCTCTCACTCTTTTGCTCCCAGTATGGCAACCTTCCGAGCAGTCTTGGCGGAGGTCCAGCCTGTGCCAGTCTGTCTGAATTCTTGTCTCCAAAAGATGTCCTTTGCGGATCAATTAATACATTTGAAAACAGGAAACTGTGGTACGGGACCCAAATCCTGGCACCAACAGCATCGACTTCTGCCAAATCACCTTACAGATTTCATGGTATCCTACCTTTCATAATCATTACTAACATGTTCCCGGAGCAATAATGGAGTACTAGAAGCCATTCACTGTTCAGCGATAAGGAATCTGTTCCCTAGAAATGTCCATATGCAACATATGCACAACCTGCAGTAAATCAAAATTCTCCTGTGAGAAGAGATGTATGTAACTTTAATAAGCACCACATACTGTATTTCTTTTTATAAGACTTGCTTTTCCTTGCCCTGCTGCAAAGAATCATGGGAGGAGAGAAAAGGAGGCATGCAGATTAAAATTAAAACTGTATGCCCAAATAAGTCATGCTTTACCCTATGGGAAAAGAACATAGTTCTGATTGAACAGCAAATCCCGTTATTAAGGAAATTCTAATACAAGCTGTACCCATCTAAAATTTTACCGGATATGAAGGGGGGAGAGAATTCTTTTCAAAATATAAATATCAATTAAAAGGGGAAGAAGAAACTTGGGAATAGATTTAGTAAAATTAAATATATATTTTGAACTCAAGTTTCAACACAGTCACTTGTTTACTAAATTCATACCACTATAATTAATAAGTATAAATAAATACTGTTTATTTTTATTTGTACCATGTGCATCTTTTAAAGCAAAATAGTCAGTCCATGCTTCACACATCTACTTGTCCTTTGCAGACCAATTAACACATTTGATAACAAGAAGCTATGGTATGGTACCCAAATCCTAGAACCAACAGCCTCAACTTCTGACAGACCGTTTTCTGCTATTTCATTTAAGAAACCATTTTTAGCTTTCATGCTTGAAAATATAGAGTAGCTATACTCTAGAATCACTATGGTTGCATGGGAAAAACCCAGAATAGTAGGTTCTAGTCCTTGGTTCTGTCTTCCTAAGGTATGTAACCTCAAGGTCCCAAATTGCTTAATCTCTACATTCCTCACTTTGCTCATCTATCAAATACAAAAATCAGTGACTTCCTCCTCTGTGGTTCCAAAATACTCTGCTTATACTCAGTATGCCTTCACTCTAATTGTACAGTAGTTAGCTGAGTATATAGCCTTCACCAGCCAGATGGGCCATTCTCAGGCAGGACCATGTGTCACCTATCTAAGAAAACTGAAAGTCTTCCATAAGCAGATGCTCAATAAATCTATTAGGTGAATAAATTATGACAATGGATCACATAAATATCACTCTGAAGTTCCATAAAACTATAAAATATGATAATAAAAACCACATATTACTAAATCATAAGCTGACAGATGAGAGAAATGCTACAAGATATTATAAGTGTTGAATTAAAGCACTAACAAAAGTGTTCTGGGTAATCCTTCCAAATAAGGGTGATGAGACATGGGCAGGATGACAGTGGATTTGCAATTTATAATCAAACTGTTGAAAAAGTTAAAGACGAAGAAAGAATCTTGAAAGCAGCAAGGAGAAGTGACTCCTCAATAAGATTAACAGCTGATTGCTCACTGGAAGTCATGGAGGCCAGAAAGCAGTGGGATGACAGAGTCAAATTGTTGACAGAAAAGAAACATCCACCGGGAGTTCTATATTGGCAAAAGTCTCCTTCAAAACTCAAAGAGACACTAAGACACTCCCAACAAAACACTTATTCCTATAAGAAATACTAAAGGAACTTTCTCCTTCAGACTGAAATGAAAGGAAACTAGACAGTAACTCAAATCCACATGAAGAAATAAAGAGCACAAGTAAAGGTAACCACAGAAGCAAATATTAAAAGTAGTATAAATGTGGGGTGCCTGGGTGGCTCAGTCAGTCAAGCATCCGACTCCTGATTTCGGCTCAGGTCATGATCTTGGGTTGTGAGATCAGGCTCCATGCCCACCTTAAGATTCTCTCTCTCGAGACCTCTCCCTCTGCCCCTCCCCACCTAAAAAAAATTAAAAAATAAAAAATAAAAGTAGTATAAATGTATTTTTTGTTTATAACTTTTTTCTCCTACCTGATTTGAAAGACAACAGCATAAAACAATAATTATAAATCTATGTTGATGGATACACAATATGTGAAGATGTAATCTGTGACAACAGGATAAAGGAGAGATAAAACAGAGTTACACGGGAGCAAACTTTTTGTATACTACTGAAATTAAGTTGATATAAATCTGAATTAGAGTGTTACAAATTAAAGGTTAACTTAAGAACAACCACTAAGAAAACAAGAGAATTAAAATGTTACCACAGGAAAATATTTAACACACGAAAGGTAGTAATGGAAGAACAGAGAGACAAAAAAGACAAAGAGAGAGAAAGCAGTATGATGGCAGAAGTAAATACAACATCATCAGTATTCACATTAAACTTAAATGAATTAAGACTCCAATTAAAAGACAGAGATTGGCAGAATGGATTTAAATTCATAATCCAACTATGTGCTGTCTACAAAAGACACACTTTAGATTCAAAGACACAAATAGGTTGAAAGTAAAAAAATTTAGAAGTATATACCATGCAAACAGCAACCAAAAGAAAGCTGGAATGGTTTTACTAATATCAGACAAAATACATTTAAGACAAAAAATTGTTACTGAAGACAAAGACATCTTATAATGATAAAAGGGTCAATTCATCAAGAAGATGCAGCCATTATAAACATACATACCCATAACCAAAGAGCCCTAAAATATATAAAGCAAAAAACGAAATAATTGAAGGAAGAAACAGACAATTCAACGAACAATTTTCCAATAACAGGTGGAGACTTCAATACTCCACTTTAAATAATAGCTAGAACAACTATATAGATCAGCAAGGAGCAGAAGCTTGAACACTGTAAAGCAACTAGACCTAACAGACATATACAGAACACTCCACTCAACAACAGCAGAATCCACATTCTTCTCAAGCGCACATGGAACATTCTCCAAAACAGACAATATATTAAACCATAAAGCAAGTGTCAATAAATTTAAAAGGATTGAAATCATACAAAGTCTTTCTCCAACCACAATGGAATAAAAGTAGAAATCAATCACAGGAGAAAAAGACTGGGAAAATCACAAATATATGGAAAAAATACTCCTAAATAACCAATGAAGAAATAATAAAGACTAGAGTGGAAATAAATAAAACAGAGAATAAAAAACAATTTTTTAAAAATTAGATAAAGATATTACAAGAAAACTACAGACTAATATTCCTTATGGATATAGATGCAAAAATTCTCAGCAAAATACTACCAAACTGAATCCAGCAACATATACAAAGGATTATACACCATGACCAAGTGGGATTTATCCCACGAATACAAGGTTGGTTCAGCATAGAAAAGTCAATCAATGTACTATACCATATTAATAAAATAAAGGACAGAAACCACTCAATCATCTCAATAGACACACAGAAAGCATATGACAAAACCCAATGCCTTTTCGTGATTAGAAACTTGGATCTACATAAAGAAAGGAAGAGCGCTGAAGATGCAAAAGTGAAAGTAAAATAAAAACTTTTATTTTTCGTATTTTAACTGATCTAACAGATAAGAGTTTGTTCAAAATAAAAGCAATGTACTTAATTATATATGCTTATATGTGTGCATGTATGTGTCCATTTGCATAAATACATGCTTATGCATGCTTATATCGAAGTGAAACAAAAGACAGCAATGGTATTAGGGTGGGAGAGAGGTATTAGGATTATTTTGTTATTATAAGATATTCACACTACCCATGTAGTAGGACAGTGTTATTTGAAAGTGGATTTGGATTAGCTGTAAAGGTATATTATAAACTCTAGGGCAATCACTAAAAAAACTTTTAAAAAAAAAAGTGTAACTGATATACTGAGAAAAGAGAAAAAATGAGTTCATATAAAATGTTCAATTAAAACCACAAAAGGCGGGGCACCTGGGTGGCTCAGTCGGTTAAGCGTCTGCCTTCGACTCAGGTTATGATTTCAGGGTCCTGGGATCGAGCCCCACATGGGGCTCCCTGCTCAGTGGGGAGCCTGCTTCTCCGTCTCCCTCTGCCTGCTGCTCCCCCTGCTTGTGCCCTCTCTTTCTCTCTCTCTCTCTGTCAGGTAATAAAATCTTTTAAAAAATAAAATGAAATAAAACCACAAAAGGCAGAAAAAAGTAGAAGACAAAAACAGGAACAAAGAACAAGGGCAACAAATAGAAAACAGTAACAAATATGGTAGATATTTATCCAACTATATCAATAATCATTTTGAGCATCAAAGGTCTACATGTACCTATTAAAAGACAGAGATTGTCCAAGTGAATCAAAAACGTGTACACAAGTGTTCATAACAGTGTTATTCATAATAGCTAAAAAGTGAAAACAATCCAAATGTCCATCAACAGTCGAACAGGTAAACAAAATGTGGTCTAAACATAAAATGGAATATTTTTCAGCCATAAAAAGGAATTAAGCACTGATACATGCTTTAACATGGATGAACCTTTGAAAAAAACTATGCTAAGTGAAAGAAGCCAGACACAAAAGCCCACATACTATACAATTCTGTTTGTACGAATGGTCCAGAATGGACATATCCATAGACACAGAAAACAGACTAGTGGATGCCAGCGGATGGGTAGAGAGAAGAATAGAGAGGGGCTAATGGGGACTGGGTTTCATTTTGAAGTGATGAAAATGTTCTGGAATTTGTGGGGATGGCTGTACAACTTCATAAATATACTAAAAACTGCCCAATAGCATACCTTTTTATAAAAGGTGAATTTTATGGTATGTGAATTATATCTCAATAAAAATAAAGTTGCAGTCCATCTCCCCAGTATTTTTGAGTATTTTGAATGATTACATCTCAAGGTCAGCCCACAAAAGCCCTTCTTCTTATAAAAAACACTACACATTAGCTAAAACCTTGTCCATGTGAATCTGCTCCAGGAGTCTACCCAGCAAATTCTCGTGCTTTTCTCTGCTTTGACTTCTTGGCTAGACCCTAGCCAACTCCAGCACTCCTCGCCTCTCCAAACACAGCTCCCTTCTGCCCACTCTCTTGGTTCTGACTCCTCAGACAGTGCCTGCTCTCTTGGACTGCCAGGCCTGCCTTGAAGCACACAGTCACTCTGTCTTCTCTCCCTAACTGCCAGCACCTAGTGAATTCAAAAGTCTCATAGCCACCCTCGGTTACGTGTTAGCAAATCTTCTCCCACAACTCAGGCAGCTCTTCATAGGCACCGTGACCCCAGCAAGCTTCAGGAGGCCTCCTCAGTGCTAACCCGGATCTGACTCAACACTTCAATCCCTGTCTTTCCTCCACGTCCCCATGGGTCCCTCTCCCAGCCACCTGCTTGGACAGGGCACTCTGTGTACCCACACAGGATACTGACTGTACACTCACAATGGTAGATTCAGAAATATGGGGAATTTTCTTCCCATTTATGATTTATTGGTAGCCTCAAAACCTCCTTTTGATTCAAGCTCTCAGACAGAAAATACAATGAAAAATGATTCTTAAAAGTTTTATAGAGTTGCAGATGGTAGCATGGTTAAGTTTTTCTACAGACTTGCCAAAGTCTATGAGGGTAACAGAAGAAAGAGGAGATCAAAATGCATAAACTTGGTTGTTTTTCAAACTTTCTTCCAGGGAGCCCTGGAGCTCCCCAGAGGCTGGAGGGCCCTCAAAGAGGACAAAGAAAGGATAAGCAAGCAATGTTATACGACGTCACCACTGCGAAAACCACAGTTCTGTTTTTATGATTTATAGTTATAAGGTTCATAAAAGATTTTAACAAAAAAAAATATTTTTCTAAAAAAGTAACATTTACAATCCTTTGTTTTGAGCCAATCTAGAAAAATATTCCCCAATGAACTAATGTAACAAGAACTTGTGAGGTTGTGGCCCTCTCAGAATATTTACAACATGAGCTAACATTGTCACCTAAGATGTAAGATGGTAGTGGGGAGCTACTCCCTAAGCAGACTGAGAATATATCTACCTTGTTCACAAGACAGAAAATGAGGGAAAACTGGGATGCCTGGGTGGCTCAGTCAGTTCAGCGCCTACCTTCAGTAGGTCCTGGGATCAAGTCCCATGTCAGGCTCCTTGCTCAACAGGGAGCCTGCTTCTCCCTTTGCCTGCCACTCGCCCTGCCTGCCACTCCCCCTGCTTGTGCTCTCTCTCTGACAAATAAATAGATAAATCTTTAAAAAAATATTTTAAACATCTCCCCAAATCCTAACTTTTCCATGTTCCTTCATGGTGTCATAAAATAAAAGACAAATTGCCTTTCCACAAAGCTCACATGTGGAATTGTGATTGCCATCCTTCCTGAGGCTGATCCAAATTCCATCCATTCTCTCTCTGCTCTCCTCTCCTCCCCCACCTCCCTCTCCAGTCTCATCTTTTTCTCGCTTCTTTCTCCTCTCTCCCTTCTCCCCCATTATGCACTTAGTTATTATCCGCATTCATTGGTTTCAAGCCAGTATTTACTGAGCACTCGCTTATATACAAAATACGGGGTTAGAAGCCAGAATGAACACAGCAATGACAACAACACAAGGTAATCATGCATGAGTAATAACTATGCTAATAAGCACTTTCACATTCCTTAATTCATTCACTTCTCACCCAACCTTTGGAAGAAGACAGGTGTTATTTCACTCTATAGATGAGGAAACTGACATCGGAAGAAGTTATGTGACTTGTCCAGACCATCAGACACGGATCTAAAATACAGGAAACCGAAGCAACTATTCCAGATTCCATTACTAAATGAGCTCCAGAAGACAGAATGGACACAGCCCACTACCAGCTTAACAGTCCCTCTGAATGGTTAATATATACCTCAAACTCCACTTCGTCAAACCAGAACTCTTGATTGTTCTCAGAAAACTTCCTTCCTCTTTCAGCTTCAGTTTAATGGCACTCAGCTGCTCAACCTGAAAATCCAAGAGCCATCCTTGATTCACCCCTCAGGACCCACTAGAAAGGCTAGAAGGAAAAAGACTGTTAATGCCAAGTGTTGGTGAGGATGCTAGAAACTGGACCCCTCATACATTGCTGGAGGGAATACAGTGTGGCAGTGTCTTGAAAAGTTCAACTTACACTTTACTCTAAGAACCAGCAATTTCCAGGCCTAAGTCTACCTGTGAGAAAACACAGACCTGCACTTGAACATTAGTCAAGAAATTCTTCTGAATAGCCAAAAACCACACACAATCCCCAAGGCCACAACATGGCAAATGGTTACACAAAATGTAGTCTATCAATGCTGCATGACAAAAAGGCATCAATGACTAACACATGCCACATGGGTGAGCCTCAGAAACGTCATGCTACGTAAAAGAAGCCAGACAGAAAAGATGACATAGTGTGTGATTCCATTTCTATGAAATACATTTTAAAAGATAAAACTCTACATAGAGAAGGGAGATCATTGATTGTCTGGGGCTGGGGTGGAAGAGGGGACTGACTCCAAAAGGGCACGAGAGAACTTTGAAGTGGACCAACGTGTTTCAGACAGGACTGTGTTAATGGTTTCACAACTGTATACAATATTTAAAAAATCAAACTGCATGCCCAGAGCAGGTGAGTTTTATGCTATATAACTGACACCTCAATCAATACACACTATTAGAGTATTTACTTCAACCAGGGACTGTATTAAGCCCTAAAGGAGATACTGAGATGACTAAGACACTGTCCCTAACCTAAAGGAGCTTCCATTCCTTTCCTTCCAGTTGTAAAAACAGGACAGGGACATAGAAATAACAGACATCATAAACCAAAAAACGACTACCAATATACAGAACAGGCAAAGAATGTGACAGAGTCTGGAGGAAGGAGAGAAGACTGAAGCAAGGTGTTCAAGGAGGACTTACAGAGGATATTCTTTTTTTAGAGAGAGAGAGAGAAAAAAACAGAACAGGAAGGGGGAGGGAGGGAGAAAGAGAATCCCAAGCAGACTCCCTACTCCACACAGAGCCTGAATGAGGGGCTTGATCCCACGACCCTGAGATCATGACCTGAGCCAAAATCAGGAGTCAGACACTCAGCCGACTGAGCCACCCAGGCGCCCAGGATGTTACTTTTAATGGGGCCTTGAAGGATGACCGAAAATCCAAAAAGTGGAACCTGGAGGGCATTCTTGAGAAAAAAATCCAAGGGCAGGAATGCTTAAGACATGTCAGCCATCAGCAAAGCATTATGGACAAAGCAGAGGTCCACAAGGGGAGCAGAAAAGGTCCCAGGCCAGCTGAGCACCCACTACAAAGTCCCAAGGCATGTACTCACATCTCTCGTGGGGTTTCCTCAACCTCAGGCATTTCATTGCCATGTTCATGACTTTTCCCATATTTGAAATTATAGTATGATTTATTATATACTTAACATTCTTTCAACTAACTTTTTTTTAAGTTTATTTTAATAATCTCTACACCCAATGTGGGGCTCAAACTCACAACCCCAAGATCAAGAGTCACATGCTCTTCTGACTGAGGCAGCCAGGTGTCCCTAAACTAACTTCTTTTTAACCTAGATTAGTTTTTGAAGGAAATTTTATAATTTGTCATTAACTTTATAAAGGATACTTTATAATACGACTATAAAATGAAAACCAGCATTATTTGCCAGAAGTAAAAAAAAACTGTTAAAATGGGTGCTATTAAATTGTCAAAGCTTGTAGCTATTTGTAAACTTGAGGCCTGTATCTATTAAAAAAGAGAAAATAACAAGTGTTGGAGAAGGACTAAAAACATTCTAGCACCAAACTGACACTTGTACCTTGATAGAGTCAGAAGAGCTGAAAGATAGTAGAAAAAAGGAAGGGTCTTCTCACTGTGGCCCATGTTATTCAATGCCACACGCTTGAACCATCTAATATCATCTAATATCATTTCCATGTTTTGGGAAATGCTGGTCTACAGTAAATTCGAAATGGGGGGGTGATAAGTATAACAATAACAAATATTTATTTAGCACTTACTATGTGCCACTGTTCTAAATACTTCTCATTTCATTATTCCTCAGAACAGTAATACTGACCTCATATGAGCAGGATCAACCTCTTTTTCAGGCCAGGAAACTGAGGCATACAGACTTGAACTAACTTGCCCAAGGTCATACAGTTAATTAAGGGCAAAGATGGAACTTAACCCAGGCAGTCCATAGCCAGTCTGTGTGCACCTAATCACTACAATTGTGCTGATTCTCATGTGAAGTGATAATTTGCTGGCTATGAGTAGCATGCTGAACTAAAGGAAAGAGAGGCCAGAAGACTACTGCAACCACCCAGGCATCAGATCCCACGGCCAGCTGGGACGGGAGGGTGAACTGCCACGTGCTGTGGGCAGCAGAGGGCAGCAGAGGGCTACGGAGCAGGAGACAGGCTCCCGCCCAGACTTCTGGCAGGTGGGCTTCCAGTAGAAAAGGGGGATCTGAAAGAACAAGGCCAAGGCCCAAATCAGACACGCAAGGCCTACTCTAGAAAGAGAAGAGCTGTGAACACCACTGTTAAGGGGTCAGAAGAAATCAATCCTGCAAAGTGGGATGAAGTACCCCTCCCCCCATCTCCTGAAAACAGAGATACTGAAGGAACAGTGTGTCGGAGAAACCAGGTGGC
This sequence comes from Ursus americanus, assembly GCF_024610735.1. Taxonomy (NCBI): domain Eukaryota; kingdom Metazoa; phylum Chordata; class Mammalia; order Carnivora; family Ursidae; genus Ursus; species Ursus americanus. The sequence goes on from NC_142139.1 coordinate 63,309,157, forward strand.
TAACACCAGGCCCTGCCCCTCAATCCCTGGGTAGCCACCCAAGACCCTCTTATGATCTAATACACGCCTCCTCCCCCCCACCCCAGTTCTTTCACATTGCACTTCCAAACCGTAATACTGATATCATGACCTCTTCTTTCATTTGTAATTGGATTTCAGGTCTTTCAAGAGTACAAAATTTGGCCTGTACCTTGGCCTGAACTTCCTCTTTTAAATTCAAAATATTCCCTTAGGAATGGTATCTAATTCTCAGAGGAAGTGTTTTAAAATTAAAATTAAGAAATACATTCAAATGCCACTTCCAAGCTTCTGACAGGTCTGAAACATCTTGAATGCAGACACTATTAATCCACAGACATCAAAATCGTTTTATTACCTTAAATCTTCCAAAATCATTGTTTGAAAAAAAAATAGATAGCAGACATAACTGTCAGAACAAGAAAAAAAGAAAACCTTGAAGAAAATTTCCTGTGCATGGCTTTAAAAGGAAGTTTCAAAAATTAAAAATCACTGATCTGGACTGCCCAACTGATGCTTAACTCAGACTTTATTAAATAAGCAGAAAAATTAGACATTGTAGGTTTCTGATTTACTCTTGGAAAAACTGTGATTTCTTATTTCCCAGGAGAAAAGCTTTAAGAGCATCAATAGATTTCTCTGGATATCAAATATTTCTCCATTATTCTGAGTAAATTATATTTAGATCAAAAGCAGATGGATTAAATTTCCCTTAAAATACCCAAGAGATTTTTAAAATACAAGGAAATATGTCACATATCCAAAAACAATATTTTATCCTAATACCTGCATGGCAATGTCTCCCCATTAGAATAATTAGCCAGGAAAAAAAAAAAAAAAACTAATTCTGAGTTTTAGAGGTCCTACATTCAAAATAACTTATTAAGACTAGATTGTCATTTGCTGATGCTAAAATGAAATTCATAATCTTTGGTGCCTTTTAAAATCCCTGGAAATACACCTTTGTATTTTTGTTTTTAGTCTGGAACAAAACTGTATCTGAATTACTGATAAGTGAGATGGGAGTCCGAATTTTATTTAAATACTATGTATGCAACAAGGAACATAAATGCAGTTAAGCATTTCCAAATTCTTGATAAAGTCACCCCCTCATCAGTGCCACAAAGTTCACAGCTTAATTGCTCTCATCTATGTTATTTCTGTCTTCCTGACAAAACGATAAGCTCCTTAAGAGACTATTAACTTTTTTAATCGTCTAGTAAAATGTAATACACGTGACAAGACTAAGGGAGATCACAAACACCCCTTCATGGAAAGAAGGGCCCTCCAAACCAAATCTCTCATTACCATCTCCCCCATTCTCTCTCCTGCTTAGTCTGGCATCCAGTTCAAGCTCTAATATTACAACATTTTACCCTAGATCAATGCTGGAAAAGTCCACCATCTTGGAGAAAATAATTTGATACGATTTTTGAAATAGAAGGTGAGGCCCTTAAAGCATGGATATTAGCTAGAACCCATGTCAAAGAGAAGTGCTCAATCTGTGAGAAAAGATTTCCACTGTCTGAGAGGGAGGGTGAGAGAAGTGAGGACAGGGAAGGGTGGGAGGTTGGAACCTGAGAGGTGCACGGTTTGTCATGCATGCTGAGACAGGCTGGAGGAAACCGTGACTGGAGGGCCAGCCAGAAGGCACCTGGGAGCAGGAGTACCCAAGGCTGCATTTGCACCTCTGTGCTGTGCCATATGTCAGCTGCCCCTCCATCACTCCCCAATCTTCAGTGAAGTCTAGAACATTCCCACCTTTATTACAAGTGGGGTTTTTGTAGATATAATGTTAAGGGGTCGATTCAGTACAAAAAAGGGATAGTATCTGGGGATGCGGGGATCTAGAGGCAGAGGTAACCAAGCGAACATAAGCATCCTATATACACACACGCACTCCAGAATTGAGAGACTCTTCAGGATGGCTTTGGACTTCCATGATTAGGAACTGGCGTTTAAGCCAAGAGCAGGAGGTCTCAAATGCCAAGTGGGTGCCAGCAGCTTCAAAGCAGGACTCCTGCACGTGGCCTCACCAGACTGGCCATGTTTTGCCCTGGCTCTCTCCTGATCAACACCCTCCTGAGGCCAATCTGGGATTGCCCTAAGACTGGATCTCCTGTGCAGCCCCGCCCAGGTCTGCCAGCTCCTCCTGGTATCCGGCCCGATCCTCCCTCAGAACTACTTCTGCTTCGGTCCGTGTTGTGACATCTTGCCCAAGCATTTCCCCAGCACTCAACCTCAACCTGCTTCTGCATTGTTTGCCCTTTCTCTTTCTAGACTGACACTTTATAGGACAACAGCTTGCTATATGGCCACTGCGGAAGACCTGGCACACAGTAATTAGGAGGACACTAGTCTTTGGAAGGGAAAATTATAGACAAATTTCACTTTTAGGAGGCAGAGTTGCAGGCTGGTACGGAACCGACAGTCTGCAGAGAACAAGGTCCATGTGTAGTCTGTGTGGAAAGAACTTTTGCTCATTGGGGAAACCATGGTGTGGTTCTACTTGTAAATAGCCTATGAATTTGCTTCAACTGTACTCTCACATATTCAGATATAGAAAAAAAACTGGTCTCTAAGAAATTTCAAGATGAAAACCAGATTTTTAAAAAACTGTAAGTAGCCATATCTCATGGAAATGTAATAATAATAAGGAAGGATAAACTTAGTTCAGAGGCAGAGAGAGAGAGAGAGTCACAGTAGCCAAAGTAACTTTCTCCAGACTGAGAAAGAGACTATCAGGAGAAGTTGTCACTATATTTGCAACCATGTTGCCTTCCTCCATTTTCTTTCCCTTTCTCTGCCTTTTCATCCAGGGGAGAAAAGAACAGAAAAGAAGAGGGGGTGGGGGAAGCAACTGCAACCATGCAAGAAAGACGCAGGGCTTGGGCTGGAGATAATAAGCTTCTGAGGAAAGGAGATCCATTTTTAAGAGAAGTGTTAAGCATAATACCAAGAAAGCACTTAAAATCATTGCATGAATAGAAGAAGAACCTGCAGGAACTTCGCTTTCAAGCACTTTTTACAGATAAATGAACGAGCGTCCAGGAAAGGTATGTAAATTGCACAACGCTGCACAGAGAAAAGAAGCACAGGCAAGACCCAGAACTCATAAGCCCCTCGAGTGGTCATTCCCCGAGGTCACAGCAGCTTCTCAACTTGGTTCTGGGGAGCAAAACAAAACTGGCCAGAGGAGAAAAGCATTCCGTGGCTTGTGGGAGTCATCATATAGGCCATGAAGCCTGTGATTATTAACTCCTGAAATGTGAAACATGGAAGACTAGTAAAAGTTTTCCTTAAAGTGGGGGTGGGGGGGAAGCCAAGCTTTCATAATGCAATACTTGATAAGAGTTGGGCTAAGGAACAAAGCCATTCCTTTATACTGGGAGTTCACCTATCCATAAATGTTATGGCTTCTAGTGAGGAAGAATGGCAATCATTTAATAGAGAGCTTTATTTTTCTAGAAAAAAACATTAAGTACCAAATCATATTGCTGAGCCAGGTTCTAACACTCACAAGGTTCTTGCAACCTAGATATGTTGTTCTGTATCATGTGCCTGGAGGGAAATGCTCGATCCATGGGCAAGGCCATGATAAAGCTTCCAGGGGCACCTCCGTGGGGTGGCTTCCCAGTGACGCAAGTGGGCAGGAATCCCAGCCAGTGGTGGGATCTTTGAAAACGACAGTGAAAATTGGAAGAGTCTAAATGTCTGGCACACAGGTAGCCCTACCTATCATAGCCTTCTCTGTGGCTCTATGAAAAGCGAGCTAGAGACCACTGCCTTGAAACTGGCAATTCTCACTTATTTCCCATGAAAGGCACATCCGGAGTGAAAGGGAAGAAAGGCACCTATATTCGTCTGGTTCCAAGTGACAACATCCAACTTGAACAGGCTGAACAGACAGACACAGAGAGAAAGACAGGGAATCTGGTTTTTGTTTCACGGAGTCCAAGGAAATGTTGAAGGATGAAACCATCGGAAAGGCAGGAAGGCAGTCAGATCTCCGAAGCAAGCACAGTGAGAACCAGGCCTGCATGCCGTCTCTGCCTCCTTCAACGTGCAACTTCCCCCTCTCCTAGTGGAAACAGACCTTCCCTGAAGAAGCAACTCCAGAACAACTCAGCTGTCAGCTGTCCTAAGTCAGCTCCACACTTGTACAGTTCACAGCTCCTGGCTCTGAAGAGGCCCTGGGAGGGAGAGAGAGCCCAGATGGGTCAGATCCCACTGCAGGAATCAGCGGAGCAGGGCAGTCACCGCGGAGAGTCTGGCTCTTGCAGGAGCCATGTGAAGGGGACTAAAACAGCTCCTAGACAAGAAGCCTGGTGGGCCGGCCAAGCCACTGAGCATGAAGTAGCCACCCCCATCTCTATCACCCCAGGTGGCAGGTTTGCTCATAAGCGTATACGTATGTGAACTGCCCAGACATATAATCTCTCATATTTCAGCTTCCATTCTTATCTCCAACGTGGCTTCTGATACTCAATACCAAACTGGCTGAGGAGAAGTGGAGGAGGAAGGAGAAAGGAATGAGGGGGAGGAGGAGGAGGGAGGAGGGGAGGAAAGGGTAGGAGGGAGGAGAAGAACAAAAAGGAAGTTTCAAAATTGCAGACATCATTGCACTCACCTCTCCCCTCCAAAAAAGTTATGAAATACTTATTAGGAAGCAGTAACTAAATTTTCCCACATTGGCTTTGTATCAGCTCTAAATCAAAAAACTATTTTGTGTTTCATTTCCTATGCTACTCTTCTTGACAGAAACTGGTTGGGCTTACATTCCAAAACCTTTAAAGAATTAGGCATGAAAGTGGAAAAAGTAGTAACAATACAGGGTGAATACAATGCTCTGATATACTCCATGACACATACAAATCATGCAGTAACAGTTTAAAGATAATTAGGAAGGATTAACATATTGCTGAGGATGGATGAATGGGACCAAAGGACTACACAAGTCTCTTCCTAAAAGGACAATAAGAAGTTGCCATACCCAGATCCCATGTGGTACTGATGATATCCAAAAGGACAGAATTGTAAGAAACCCATTAATACACAAATTGTCAGAAATCTCAAAAGCAGGGAGAGGAGGAGAGGAAGGGAGGGGGAGAGGGGAGGAGAAGAAGGGAAGGAGAGACAGAGGGGAGGAGGGATGAGGCAGGGAAAGATCAAGGAAGGAAGACAGACCAGGAAAATAACCATGAATTAAAAAAAAAAAGGATGCAGAAGATAGCATCCACATGGCAAATGACAAAAGCAGTTTAAATTTAAATGGATTTATCTTGTGGTGTCTGGGTGGCTCAGTCAGTTAAGCGTCCGGCTCTTGGTTTTGGCTCAGATCATGATCTCAGAGTCCTAAGATCGAGCCCCGAGTTGGGCTCCACGCTCCACTCCCCAGACAGAGTTGGCTTTGGATTCTCTCTCCCCCTCCCCTTGCCCTTCCCCTCCTCTAGGAAAATGGAACACAGAGATGGGGGCCCCCTAAATGCCAACAACTGCAGCTACCACTATGGTTAAGGGCTCTACAAACACCCCAATAAAGAACCACAAGAGCTCCACTAGACCTCTTCTATTGACAGAGGGTGCATTGAACCACAAAGCAGTTCGCTTGCGAGAAAACTGGTGTTGGCCAATCAGGAAGGAGGCCGTCTCTGGAAAGTGGGGAAAATGGAAGCTGAGTAAAGGCACACCCATCACCCAAGTTGGCCACCCAAAGTCATCTGAGAGACCCTGTTTTCCCAAGAAGTGAGAAGAATATGGACTTAGGTAATCATCGACCTCCCTGCCTCACAGGTGGATCAGCAGCCAATCCTTCGGACAGGAAGGCTGGCCCAGGACAGGAAACCGAGGTTACAGTGAGCCTGCGGCTTGCTTGCCTCCCTGTCTCACAGTGCAGCTCTTTTGGTGAGTATGATGTTGTGACACAGTCATCAGCCAATTTCACAGAACAGGGGGCAACAGCACAGCAGTAAACGGTCCCCTACACGTCCTCACTGAACCCCCATCATCCTGCAAAAGAGCCACTCTGTACAAGCTGCCAGGAGCCAGGTATCATGCTCGGCTCCTTCCTGACTGTCTCATCTATTCCCAGAAACATCTGCTGGATGTTTCCATTTTACAAATGAGAAAATTGAGGCAAATTTGTTCATATTGTTCATTTGTTCATCATTACCATATGCTGGTAAGCACATGAAGTGAAGTTCAGCATCACTGTCCAAACATGAAATGTCTGTGCTTTCCACCAAACCAACCTGTCCCTGTCTAGAGAATGCATTTCTGAATGCTGCCTATTTACACTGAGGCAGCAGACATCTACCTATGGTCATGAAAGGTCCTGTAGAGAGACATAATAAACAGGCATTCATTTCCCAGGATCATACACCACGGCATAAATGAGTTTCCATACCTTAGTATTAAGGCAAGAGAGGAAAATGGTACCCTCGGGAGAAAAATATGAATGATACTAAAGTAACGCAGCAAGCTCAATAAATCCAGAGACAAATATTGCTATGTGATCTCTCTAGTAGTTATCCGGGTACTGATAACCTTACAAAAGTTCTTTGTGGAACTTGTTAAATCATAAAATCATCTCTTGATTCTACAACATAAAACAATGTCTTTTTTATGTAAACACAACCTTGGGGAAACTGCTGATAACTGCGGATCTTTTTAAGATATTTTCTTCTGTCACACTGGGAGCCATTTCCTTCACTCACCAATATTTTTACATATTTGTAGAAAGGCTTCTCTTCCATAAATATTAAACACAAATCATATTGTAGCAGCTAAGAGCTCAGATCTCCTCCAATAACTATTTGAAAAGTCAGCCATTGGGCTCACACAAGCAGTCATAATCAAATTTCTAAAGACAGTTTGTGCTGGAAGGTAAGTTAAAAACAGAGCATCCATTTATCGAAATTCATTAATATTAATATCTATTGACCTGCACCATACTAAAAGGATTTTATTGAACAGACAACTTCCAAACACAATATTACACAGAGTATAAGCTCAATCATTCTTTCATTCATCTAACTAATAATTATTGTGCAACATAAACATGCATAGGCATGGGGGGATACAAATATAAGCCCTCACTAAGCTGAAAATGCAGTTATAGAGAAAACATATGCATATTTTAAATTAGATCACTGTTATAAAGTTAAACAATTATAAGACAACAATACATGATGTCTTCAAACAATCTGATTACATGCCAAGTGAGCAGCAAAGAAAAGAAATACCTAGAAGTGCATAAGAGAGGAGGGTCAAAATGTGCTGGAAAGTAAGAGAAGACATCACCGAAAGAGGAGGAGATAAGTGGGTAAAAGGAAGCTCCTCAAAGAGAAGAAAAAGGGATGTTACCAGTAAAAGCATGTTCTGGAGAGAATAGATCAAGCAAGCTAGAAAAAAATTGTATATGTAGCATAATATACATATTACACATATCTACAATATAAATCGTAGATGCAGAACATAATATCTCTACCAATCAATAATCAATAAGCAAAAAACCACAATAAGTTTACCTTTCAGAGATCAACGGAGCATATTTGCTTATTTTCCTAACTTAAGGACTCAGGCCATTGTTCATCTAGCTCATTTCCACCAAAACAACAAACTTGTCAAAGCTAAAGACTTTAAAACTCCCTCAGAACAACAAAATAACAATGAATATGTAACTACAGTGTAAAGGGTCATCAACTTGAGAATGCTACACTCCACCAGACCCTTTGAAGATCATTAAAGTCCTGTATCTTGCCATCATGTAAACATCCCGAAACGCAGCAACGCAGACAACAGTAAAAATAAAAGTCAGGGAAATGGGGCAGGAAAGGTCAGGCTGTGAAGTCAGTGCAATTCACGTAATTTGTTCGGGTTGATGATCAAGGTAAGAAGTTAATAGCAGTTATCAAGCTAAGAACTACACAAAATACTACTGCTGACAGAAATACAGACATGTTAGAGTAGGAAGGGCCTTTGGAAGTCAACTAGATCTACACACAACCATACTCTGCTTTCTTTTGAGGTGGGCACTGGCCAACGACTCGGGGTCTAGGTCTCAGTTAACTGAAGAGGCACATGTGGAGCAATTAAAAGTTTGCAATCATCAGGATACCTGGGTGGCTCAGTCAGTTAAGTGTCTGCCTTCAGCTCAGGTCATGATCCCAGGAGCCATGATCCCAGGCTCCTGGGATCGAGTCCTACATTGGGTTGCTTGCTCAGCAGTGTGTCCGCTTCTCCCTCTGCCTGCCACTTCCCCTGCTTGTGCTCTCTCTCTCTAATAAATAAATAAAATCTTTATTTAAAAAAAAAGTTTGCAACCATCTTATGATATCAAGAGATAGGAGTAACTCTGACAGGAAAAAAAAAAAAGGCAAACCCAAAGAAAGACTTCATGGAACTATAGCAGTAGTCAGAAAACCTTTTCTATAAAAGGTCAAAGGATAAATGTTTTAGGCTCTGAGGGTCATACAATCCCTGTCACAACCACTCAGTTCTGGTATTATACCACGTAAGCCAACACAGACAATAGATGAACCAATAAGTACACCTGTATCCCAATAAAACTTTATAAAAACAGGTGGTGGCAGACCTGTTCACAATAAAACTTTCAGCAAATTAGGAAAAGAGGGGAACTACCTCAACTCAATAAAGATCATCGGCAAAAAAAAACCTACCATGAAAGACTGAAGGCCTTTCCCCTGAGATTTAGAACAAGATAAAGATGTCCACTCTCACCACTCTTATTTAACATAGTACGCAAAGATTTAGCCACTGCAATAAGTCAAGAAAAAGAAATAAATGGCATACAGATTAAAAAGGTCTCTATTTCCAGGTGACAGGGTTGTCTATGTAGGAAATCCTAAGTAGTATGTATACACATACCTCCTAGAACTAATAAGTGGGTCCAACAGGGTTGGATGATACAAGATAAACACACAAAAATCAACTGCATTTCTATATACTAACAGCAAACATATGGATACCAAAATCAAAGACATATTACCATTTACAATCACTCCAAAAAAAAAAAAAAACTGAAAAACTCAGGTATAAATTTAAATATGTACAAGATCTATACACTAAAAATTATAAAATGCTTATAAAAGAAATCAAAGAAAACCAAAAAAATGCTCATAGATTGAAAGACTCAACACGGTAAAGATAATAATCTCCCCAAATTGTTTTATAATTTTAGTACAATTTCTATCAAATCCTAGGAAGATTTTTCTAAACACAGATAAGTTTATTCTGTGTGTGCGTTTATTCTTTTTTATTGTGGTAAAATACACATAACATAAAATTGCTATCTTGGCCATTTTCAAGTGTGTGGTTCAATAGTATTAAATACATTCATTCACATGTTCAGCAACCATCACCACCATCCATCCCTATAACTCTTTTCACCTTGTAAAACTGAACCTCTATACCCATTAAACACCAACTCCCCATTCTCTCCTCCCCACGGAGCCTCTGGCAACCACCACATTCTGCTTTTTTGCTTTATGATTGACTTGCTTTATGACTGACTACTCTAAGTACCAAATAAGTAGAATCATACAGTATTATAGATAAGTTTATTCTAAAATTTATATGGAGGGGCGCCTGGGTGGCTCAGTTGTTAAGCATCTGCCTTCGGCTAAGGGCGTGATCCCAGCGTACTGGTATTGAGCCCCACATCAGGCTCCTCTGCTGGGAGCCTGCTTCTTCCTTTCCCACTTTCCCTGCTTGTGTTCCCTCTCTCGCTGGCTGTTTCTCTGTCTGTCAAATAAATAAATAAAATCTTTAAAAAAATAAAATAAAATTTATATGAAAAGGCACAGGTCTCAGAACAGCTAAAAACAATCTTGCAAAAGAATAAAGTCGGAGGGGTGAATCTGCCCAATATCAAGGCCTACTATAAAGCTACAGTAACCAAGACAGCATGGCAGAGAGATGGACACATAGATCAATGGAAAATAAGAACCCAGAAGTAGCCCACACAAACGTGTCCAATTGATTTATGACAAAGGTGCAGAAGAAATTCAATGGAGGAAGGTTTCAACAAATGGGTGCCTCAGCAATTGGATATCCATAGGCTTAAAAAAATGAACTTCAGGGGCATCTGGGTGGCTCAGTCGTTAAGCACCTGCCTTCGGCTCAGGGCGTGATCCCCACGTTCTGGGATCGAGCCCCACATCAGGCTCCTCCACTGGGAGCCTGCTTCTTCCTCTCCCACTCCCTCTGCTTGTGTTCCCTCTCTTGCTGGCTGTCTCTCTCTGTCAAATAAATAAATAAAATCTTAAAAAAAAATGAACTTAAACTAAATCTCAAACCTTAAACACTTAACTCAAAATGGATCATGTACTTAAATATAAAATGTAAAACTCTAAAACTTTTAGGAAAAAAAATTGGAGAAATCTTTGGGATCAAGGCTAGGCAAAAAATTCTTAGACTTCACACAAAAGCACAACCCATGAAAGAAAAAATGATAAATTGAAACTCACCAATATTGAAAACTTTTACTCTGCAAAAGACCCTGTTACAAAGATTTAAAAAAAAAAAAAAAACCTACCGTGAAAGATAAAATATTTCCAAGCCATGTATCTGGCAAAGAACTAATATTTAGAACAAAGAACTCACAAAACTGAACAGTAAAAAAAACAAATAATTCAATTAGAAATGTCTACCAAAGACATTCCATTGAAGAGGATATATAAATGACATGAGAGCACATGAAGAGATGTTCAGTATCATTAACCATCAGGGAAATAAAATTCAAGTCATGATAAGATAGCACTACACACCTATCAGAATGGCTAAAAATTAATAGTGACAATATCAAATGCTGGGAAGGATGCAGAGACTGAATCGCTCATACATTGCTTTCGAGAACGTAAAAATGGGATGACTCTGCAAACACTCTGTCACTTATGAAACTAAACATGCAACTACCATATGACCCAGCAATTACACTCTGGGGCATTTATCCCAGAGAATGTAAACTATGTTCCCATAAAAACCTGCACACAAATTCATACCAGAAGAATCCAGATGTCTTTCAACAGGTGAATGGTTAAACAAATGTGGTGTAGCCATACCAAGGAGTACTACTCTGCAATAAAAGGGAGCAAAGAATGAACATATGTAACACTTTCAATGACTCTCCAGGGAATTATGTTGAGAAAAGACAATCCCCAAAAGGTTACATGCTCTATGATTTCATTTATATAACATTAATGATGTGACAAAATTACAGAAATGGAGAACAGATGAGTGGTTGCCAGGTGTTAGGGACGGGCTGGCAGTTGGGGAAGGAGGTGGGGTGTGGCTATGTACGGGCAACACAGGGGTCCTTGTGCTGATAGAACTGTTCTGTACATTGACTCGATCATGGTCTATATCCTGATTGTGATGTACAATAGATTTGCAAGATGTTACCACTGGGGAAACTGGGTGAAGGGTATTATTTTTGACCACCGTGTGTGAATCCACAATTGTCTCAAAATAAGAAATTTAGTTAAAAAAATTTTAAACAGACTAGAGGTTTCCAGCAATTCCTGGCAGACAGAAAGATGCGGCTGAGACGAACAAGGGGCAAGGACAGACCAAGACATGGGTGTAGGACCAGAAGATCCGTCACTACACATGGTGGCACCTGGAGCGGGAGAGGGCTAGGAACAGCCAATGAGGGTTTGGTAGAGGCGTGGAAGTGCAAGCAGTTTGTCCTGTGAATTCCTGTGCCCCCCTTCTTCCCTTCTCCGCCCAGTGTTTACGTCAGTGTTTAGGATGGAGAAATAGGGAAGGGTCCCAGGTAAATGATGATATCCAGGACAAACTGGGGACCAGACAAGCTCTGAAGGCCAGCTGCTGTCAGCTCTGACTGTCCCCTCTTCCCACTGCAAACAGTAAGGAGCACAAGCACCCACAGCCGCTCAGCCCCTCTTCCAGAACTGGCTGCCCTAGCTAAGATCATGGAGAGTCTAGAAAAGATGAGCTCACAGTCGGGAACGACTGGAAATAGGAGGACTGCCAATTGGGAGAAAGACCAGAACAAGAAGCCTTTACAGCTTGGAGGGCGTCAGAACTAAATGTTGTAAGAATGACTTAATATATTTATAGATGTAAAAGATGGCATTACATCCATGAAATAATAGAATCTTGATTTTTATAGAACAGAGTCAAGAGGAGATCTGAAAAATGAAGAAATGTAATTGTTGCCATTAAGAACTTAATAGAACTGTGCCGTAGCAGAATGAGAAAAATAGCAAAATTAGTCAGCAAGGAGATCAAGGCTAAAGAATTCTTCCAGAATAGGAGATGAAAGGATAAAGAGATAAAAAGTTTAAAAGAGGGGCGCCTGGGTGGCGCAGTCGTTAAGTATCTGCCTTTGGCTCAGGGTGTGATCCCAGGGTTCAGGGATCGAGCCCCACATCAGGCTCCTCCGCTAGGAGCCTGCTTCTTCCTCTCCCACTCCCCCTGCTTGTGTTCCCTCTCTCGCTGGCTGTCTCTCACTATCCAATAAATAAATTTAAAAAAATCAAAAAGTTTAAAAGAAAAAAATCATAGAAAACAGCTCTAGATTTACCAATATCTAACAAATTGAAGTTTATAAAGGAGAAATAGAGATAATGCAAAGGAGCCAATGTTTAAAGAAATAACATCTAAGAATTTCTTAGAACTAAAAACAAAAAACAAAAAACAAAAACCACAGGCTTCAGAATGAAAGGGCTGCCATGTGCTAAGCTTTATAATAATGTAGAAAATTTTTAGAACCTCAAAATATAGAAAGCAATCCCAAAAGTTATCAGAAAAGAAAAATATTATTAACAATCAAGAATCTGATCTAAAGCAGACTTCTCAACAACCTCTCTGGAAACAAGAACTTCTGGTGCTGAAAAACAAAACAGAACAGAACAAAACAGGGCTCTGAATGCAGATTTCTGACCTAGCCAAATTAGTATTCAAATGTGAAGGTGAAATAAAGGCATTTTTCAGATAGACAAACTTCCAGACAGAAAGTTTTTCACCCTAGATCCTCTCTTAAAGAGACTACCACAAACTATATTTCACAAAAAGAAAAATGCTATACAGCAGGAAAACCATAAAGAGCAAATTTTGTTGTATCTTCTTTATGATTCTTAATATTGTATTATATTCACTTTATGTCTTTTACTAATTGGCCACTTATTACACCAATGGATGTTTCTGTTGCAAAGTTATTCACAACAATCAAATTCACAGAAGTTTAGGGAGGAAGGTAGACTAGAGAGAAATAAAATCGTGACAACAGATTTAAAATACTAAAGGACTCTTAGATCGTGGTTGGTTTCCTCTGAGCTGCAGAAAACAAATACACAAATGTCAACTGGACCCCATTCTATATAGACAATATGTAGGGTTGCCATTAGTTTTTCTGGGCAATTGGTTCATTCACTCACTCATTTATTCACTCAACACTTACTACTCATGTAGAATTCACAAAACTCTACCCTAGGCCCTGAGAGGAACTCAAGGATGAACCAAACCTAGATTCAGCTCCTAAGGGTTCACAATTTTGTGGCAGTGACAGACATGGGCACAAGGAATTATGATGCAAAATATAAGTGTTATGAGAAGATAAATAAAACACAAAGTTGCGGAGATAGTAATGATTGATTTTTGAGCTCAGGAATCATGTAAAATTGGTTCATATGCTGATAAGTAAACTACATTATTAATGATTTCTGATCAGCAGTAAGGGAGACCAAATATTGCAAACTGTTACACCCACCCTGCCAAAGCAAAGCACAGAGTTTCACAACAATCCAGCAACTCTGGTGCTTGTTCATACTAACAATGAGGATTATTCAGATAATGTGGGGTTTTTGTCATTGTTTTGGTTAGACTGTTACATCACTGTTGTTACAGTTACCTTTTACCATAAGAAGCTTGATTAAATACTGGTACAACTTAAAATTCATCAGATTTAAGAGTCCTTTATCATCTTAAATTAAAAGATAAATTAAAATGTGCCCCTAATGCAGCACTGCTATTAAAAAAACAAAAATGAGCTGCAGGCCAAATTTGGCCCACAGGTCTATTTTGCCAACCTCTGGTTTACAGCAAGGGTGCTAAAACTTTTTAGTCCAGTTCATGAAATGTAAGCGGGTCAAATTGACCTTTAAGTTCTCAGAACAAACAATACCGTCACTTGGCTGCCAAGCTGTATTTAGAAACCAATCCAAATGTACTGGCAAGCATCAAACACTCATAGGATGTTTATACTTCATGGATAAGACGCTTACCATCTGCCTACCTGAACCTCTGATTTCCCCCCAAAGTATACATCATCACAGAAGCTACATTCTTTTCATTTTCCATTCTGAGCCAAACTCCTTACTTAGAATGACTTCAAGGCACTGCATATCCTAACACAAACTTTGTCTCCTTTGGCTAGATTTTACAAGGAAGGTATTCGTAAGTTATTACCATACATATACCCCCTATCATGACTACTAAACACATCTTTAGTACTACTGGAGCCAAACACTTCATAACAGATACAGAGGCTGCCTTTGTTTTGTTTTGTTCTAATAAACTATAGTACATACATTATCATGAGATATTATGCAGCCATTAAAAACAACATATAAATTTTTAGCAAATTAGGGGAACTTCCTCCACCTGATAAAAGAATAGGTACAAAAAAACCTATAGCTAACATGATAATTAATGATGAGAAACTAGATGCTTTTCCACTAAAATCAGAACAAGGCAATGATGTCCCCTTTCACTATCCCTATTCGACATCATACTAGAAGTACTAGCTAATGCAATAAGAAAAGGAAAACCTGGGCTACAGATTGTGAAGAAGGAAATAAAACTGTCTTTGTTCACAGATGACATGACTATTTAAAAAAACTGTTTAAAAAGTTTTTAAAAAAATTGATATTCGTGCCAAATGAAAGCACATACTGAGGTATAAATCTAACCAAATACGTACAAGATCGATATGAGGAAAACTATAAAATTCTCATGAAAGGAATTAAAGAAAATCTAAATAAATGGAGAATTTCATGCACACAGGTAAGAAGACTCAACATTGTCAAGCTGTCAGGTATTCCCAACTTGATCTATAGATTGAACACAATCCCAATCAAAATCCTATTATTTTGTGGCTAATGGCAAACTGATTCTAAAGTTTATACGGAGAGGGGAGGAAAAAAGGCCAGAGTTGCCAATGCAATTGAAGAACAAAGCTAGAGGATTGAAACTACCCAACTTCAAGATTTACCATAAATCTACCATAATCAAGACAGTGTGGTATCAGTAAAAGAACAGACAAATGGACCAATGGAAACAGAGAGCCCATATATATGACATTTTTGGAAAAGCAAAACTATGAAGGCAGTAAAAAGATAAGTGGTTGCCAGTGTTCAGTAGGAAGAGATAAATAGGCAGAACATGGGGGACTCTTAGAGCAGTGAGACTATTTTGTATGATACTCAAATGGTTGGATACACATCTTTATACAGATTTGTCAAAACGCATAGAATATTCAAAATAAAAAACAAACCCTAATGTAAAGAACGGACTTTGGTTAATAACTGTGTTGATACTGGTTCATCGATTACAACAAATGTACCACACTAATGCTAAACGTTAACAATAGAAGAAACTTGGGGAGGGGAGCATGTATATATGGGAATCCTCTGCATTTCCCACTCAGTTGTTCTACAAATCTAAAACTGCTCAAGGAAATAAAGTTTATTAAATTTTTTAAAAAGAATATTTTAAGATATGCCAGCTACTTGGAGATATTTCCATGATGTACTAGTGAGAAAAGCGAGATGCAGAGAATATACACTGGTCCCTTTTTATAATACACCAACAATGCTTTGGATGCTGGTTACTTGGGAAGTTGGGAGAAGAGAATTAAAATAATTAAAAACATACTGACAAATCCAACTTTGAGCAAAAATATCAATAAAAATCTGAGATTTGAGTAATAAAGGCCCTGAGGCAAGGAGAAGCCATCACAGCGTAGATGGACTGGCCTCACGACCAGCCCACTCTGGGGCAGTGAGAAGAGCACAGTACCAGATTCACTGGGTAGAGAAACTAGAGACTCAGGGCAGAGACTGCTTGTTTCCTTTCTAATTACTGTAATGTGACCATATGGAGATAACAGTAGAGAATCCTCATTTTTAAAACTGTATCAATTTTGTCAACCATCCTGCAAGTTCCAAAGCAAACATGTACATAAAACGAAGCCTAGACCTCAGCTCTTTAACGGATCTCCTTATCCTGAATCTCCTTATCCTGAGAAAGAAAAATTTGTCAGGTTTTTCATGAACCAAAATAGTTCAGCCTTAAGTTCCAGCATTATATTAATAGAAATCCTTTGGTTCCTATCTTGCCCCTGGAAATTCATATTTAAATTTATACAGCTTATTCCTTAAATCGGGTGTGTGTTGCCCCGAAACGACTGCAGCAAAGAGCGACATAATCTTATTCGCACAACTCCTAATTTTCATCAGAAAATAATGATTCCCTTCTATTCCACTTAACAAAATAAATCCACAGAGCTTCATATATGAGCATAATCCTGAAGAAGAAAAAAAATGTTGTTTTTCAGTTTCTTAAAATAAAAAGTTATCTGCAACGGGCTCCTCAAACCCTTTTTTACATTCAGAGGCAGTTGGGTGCAGTTTCTACTCTTGGAGGTATGCGGTCTCCCAGCAACCTGCCTCCGGTTGTCAGGGAGAGCCCCCGCCTGAGCTCGGGCTGTTATCAGGCCCGCTGCAGTCCTTGGTGGGGGGAGCGAGGAGCTCTGTGCGGCGCTTCTTCAAACCAGTGCACACATCTCGGTGTGCGAGGAATGCTAAGTGGTTAGCTAGGAACTCTGGGGACCAGCAGGACTTGCTGTGGAGAGCTGACTGCTGGATGACGTAGTTCTTTATGAATTGGCTCTTAAGAAGAGATAAGGAAATAAAGGTTTTCAGCAATGCAGTGTTTTCTCCGGGGCTCTATTTGACAGCTGGCTACTCCATTCTGCAAACTCTAACACGGTTTTCTTTTCATCTGCTAACTATGGTACATTCAGGATTTTTTACTTTAGCTTTCATTTTCTCCAGCTGGAAAGCTATGAATTCCCTCACAGTATTTCATTTTCATGACTCCTGCCTTTTGGGTAAAATCTGTTAAAATATCGATTTTTTTTTTAAGTTGACCAAAGAGTAAGTTTCGGTCTCGTGTGAACAATGCTTTTTAATTTTTCACACTGCATTTGACCTAAGCAAAGTATAAATTACCTAAGAGCGAACTATAAATAAAAGTAATCGAAGGTAAAATATGAAAAGTTACAGAAGAAAATTCGACACTAATGTTATTACTTTGCCATGGTAACATTTTCAAAAGAATTCATTTTCTATACATGCTCTGGGAAGACATTCAATGTTTCTCAATTTTATCCTTCATTTTTTAAAAATGTAATGATAATATATTCATTGGAACATATTGGAACTCTGCATTTCTTCCAGTTTCACTATTACCAGTCTTTCTTACATTATAATGCAAATTTAATACACTTACTCAACAACAAGCTAGTGGATCAGAAATATACCCTGCTGAGAAACACTGTAGATATGCTCACACAAAATCATACAAAAGCCCTACAGAAATATAAGGAAACATGTCTCTCTTTATGAAGGACAATAACCTTAACTGACCTTTTCATAAGACACCCAGCTTAAAGAAGAGATCCCAGCTAACCCAGAAGATATGGTGGTCTTGGGTCAAGGTAAAATCAAGCATCTAGCGTTGTTAAAAAAATAAAACAAGACACTTGGCTCAAAATGGAGTCGCTTATGCGAAGCCCCATTATCACCAAACCAAGACTTGACTTAAGTTACAGTTTTGTCTCTCCCAGAAATGAAATCCTAAACCAGTCAATCAGGAATTGCCTGATCAACACTAGTTAAGTAGTCTGCCATTGCCTAGGGGGCATATCCTTGTAATAACCGACCTGCTTTTTTACCTAATCTAACTTCCTTGTTCCCATTCCCTTCTGCCTATAGAAGTCCTTCATTTTTGTACAAGCTCCTTGGAGCTCCTTCCTGTCTGCTAGATTTGATACTGCCCAATTCGAGTTAACTTTGGTTCAAACAAACTCTTAAAAAATTCAATACACCTCAGTTTATCTTTTAACAGGATCATGAGTCAAAGTCATCAAGTATTTCACCAAATAGGAAGAGCACTTTGATAGAACATCCAGGAGAAAGACACCAGAAAACCAAGCAGCAGCTTAGTCATCATAACCCAGGGCCTCTGCCCATGCCAGCAGAGCACCATAACTAGACTAAGAGTTCAGGAACCCCCAGGGAGAAGAAAAGCAATCACTGAGCTCCAAATAGACTAAAGGAACTCAACTTTCACTTCTCTGAGGAGACAGTGGAATGAAAGTGCAAAATGAGGCCCCAGAGCTATAGTTTCACAACAAACTCTTAAGAGCAATCAAAGTTGAAACCACCCCCAAAAGGCAGCATGGAAGGGAAAGAACTGAGTTGGGCCTTGAAAGATCCAGGAAGATTTAGATGGGCTCTGAGGAAGAAAGCAGACGTCCTAGAAGGAAGGAACTAAGAGAGTCAGCTGGAGGGGGAGGGGGTAGAAATCAGGAACACTGAGGTTAGCCGCAAGGTGGAGGATGTTTCTAACTCTAGGATGAAGAGGGTCATCATGTTAGCTAGGATACAACAGAAGTTACTCAAATCAGAGGGCTGCGAGCTATCAGTAGAAGGGAGGAGAGGGAAAGGACAAGAGCAGGGAAGGAATGTGTTCTGTTTTTAAAAACCAGCAGTTTCTGCCAAGGAGATGTCTAGCTAGGTAGGTGTTTGCCTGATAGTCCCATGCATGAGCCAGCTTGAGTGGGTTGGGAGCTGGGGACCTATGCAGAAGCCCCAAAGTTGTCCTGAAGTTACTTTTGGTTCATTATAATACTAAGATCTCCTCCTACAGGTGGAGCTTCCTGCCATTTTTTGAGCAGACAATATATGTACTAGCATGTTGACATGGCAGGCACGAGCAATTGAACCAAAGTGCCTAAGTAACAGAATAGGTAAAAGTTCCTTAATGTAAATGCAAACTCCCCGCCCTCACCCCAACACACTAAAAGCTTCCTGTGCTAAGCCCATAGGGAGACAGTGCTTTGAGAGCTATCTCCCTGTCTTCTTACTTACAACTAATAAAAAGTTCTTTGCTTTCAATACTTCCTTGGGTTGTGTTCAATTTGATGCACCCCAAGTGATGTACCCTTGAGTTCAGTTACAATCACACCAATCACATACAGTCACCATTATGTCCCAAGCAATGGTAGTATGAAATTTGAGGTTTAAACAGATGTCTCATAGTGGTGGTCAAAGTAGACTGAGAATGAAGGCAGAGACCAAGGAAAGTGTGATGGTTATTTTATGCATCAACTTGACTGGGCTAAGGGATGCCCAGATGGCTGGTAAAACCTTATTTCTGGGTGTGTCTGTGAAGATGCTTCTGGACGAGATTAGCACTGGAATGGGTACAGTGCTAAGAAAGATGGCACTCATCAGTGTGGGGAGGCCTCATCCAATCTGATCAAATTAGAACAAAAACGTGGAGAAGGGGTGAATGTGCTCTCTCTGCTTGAACTGGGGCATCCATCTTCTACTGCCCTCGGACCTTAGGACTTGGACTAGGATTTACGCCATTGGCTCCCCCAGTTCTCAGGACTTCAGGGCTGGACTAGAACTACACCACCAGCTATCCTGGGCCTCCAGCTTACAGAGACGGCAGATCTTGGACTTCTCAGCTTCCACTGCCATGTGAAACAATCCCTCGTAATTAATTTCTTTCTATAGATCTATATATATCCCACTGGTCCTGTTTCTCTGGAGAACACTGACTAAAACAGAAGACAAGGAACAATCAAGACTTACTGGAGGAGGGACATATTAAGCACAGAGGCCAGGTTCAAAAACGAATGCAACTAAGGTTTGAGGGACTTGAGGGTGCAGCAGTGCCACTGACAGAAATGGAGAAATCAAAACATGTATCCAATGTTTTGAAGGCAAAATGGCAAGTCTGATTTTAGAACTGAGTTTAGGGTTATGGCAGGACATTCACATCCTAGAAGTTTATAGGAAAATAGAAATGGAAAAGAACTTTTCTAAGATGAGATCGAGATTTCAGAAGCCATCCACAGGCAAGAGTGGTTGGAAAGAAGCTAGCCATCCATGAAAAGAGGGGGAGAGAGAGTAAAGCAGCAGTAAAATGAAGGTAGTGAAGGGGGCAATGCCAGCAAATGACAATTCTGCTTATTCAAAGATAAGACCTTTGTCGGATACTGCCAACCTCTTACCATCTCTTAGCTTAGATACAGGTTACAATAAGGAGCCACTAAATCATGACAGACCCATGGCCCAGCACAAGTGTGCTGTAACAAAATCTCTGGGAAGCATGGTGGAAACACAGTTCTGTGAAGCTAAGCCTGGACTGACGCTCTGAACTACAAGAAGAGAAGAAGCAGCAAGGAAGGAAATTGCCATCATGTAACAGGGTAGATGGACACTCCATTGCTCAAGTATGGCCAAGTCCTCATCACATACATTTCCATTTGGCTGCAGAAATTCTGTCTAACTATAAAGTTTTCTGGTATGAGAGGAAAATCCATTAACATTTTGGAAACCAGCAAACAACGGCAATCCCAAGTCCCCAAACCCCCACCTTTCCTGTCTTCTTCAATGCACTGTTCTCTCCATTACGCATTCAGACATTTATTGACGACCTACTATGTGCCATTATACATAACATGTGTATGTCTATTATGTATACTACTGCTCATAGGGGCCCGCCTCTCAGAGCTCACAACCTAATATGCTACAGTCATTCCGCAAATATTTACTGTCAGCCTACTGTGTTCCAGGCACAATAAGCAAACTCCTGCCCTTAAGTAGTTTACAGTCTAGTGCTACATTTTCACAAAACATGCTCTCAGAAAAACTGGGAATTTATGATGGAAGAGAGACGAAAGAACAGGATACAGAGGATCCACAACTTTCACTCATCGTGCATTGACACTCCAAAGCCATCTTTTGCAGAATTCTGTCTTTCCTACTTCACCAGAGTTCGAAGATTTTGGCTGGGGCAAGATGACAGGGCCAACCAGGTGCTGTGGCATGGGAAGGCGTCTGGCCATCTGCCAAGGCAGCAGGGATGATGGCTGACAAGACATTGGTGTCTATGAAGGATCAGACCAAGCCTAGCAAAGAGGCTCCACTCTGGTTCTTGCTGAGGGGTTGGAGGCTGCTGGCTCTCTTAGGGCCCATGTCACAGGCTGATGTCTCCTCACCCAACCAGCTTCCCATTTCTCACCACAGTTGTCCTCACTCTCCTCCCTCCTCCAGCTGAAGCAGGGGCTAGCTGTCACTCCTGATCCTGAAGGAAGCAGGCCAGGGTCCCCCATGGATTGTACTGAGCAGGATGCCTCTTTCCCAACCACTGCTGCAGATTCCTAGCCAAGTCCCTGCTTAGAGATTTAAAGATGAGAGCTCCTCATCATTCATCTTGGCCAACAGAAAAGTTTACTACTGGTGACAAGAGTGATTGAGAAGAAAGTCTGAAATCAGCTCAAATCTATCACTACTAGTGAAAAAACGATTCAGAATATGTACCCCAGGGACAAAAAAAATCAGCTATGTTGGCTCCTCTGTGTCACAATGGTCACACAACAGTCATGCAAAAAGACCACCTTCCACCAGCATTAGTGATACTTTACCCAATATCCACAAACCTGAGTGTCTGATGTAGGCAGTGTCCTCTGTGAAGTACTACAGACTAAAGGATAAAACAGTATCAACCATGGCCAGCCCCTCCCTTCAAGGACTGAAAGATGGCTCCTCCCTCTGGACAGCCACCTTTCAAGGGAGCTCCCCTTCATATGAGAAGATAAGACATAGATTTAAGAACCTGGGTAGCAACAAGACATCTAAGTAACAATGCAAGATCCAAGAGGAAGATTCACAAAACAATACAGATTTATTTGTCCAGAAGAAAAGAAAGGGTGCATGGGTGGCTCAGTAGGTTAAGCGTCTGCCTTTGGCTCAGGTCATGATCCCAGGATCCCGGAATCAAGTCCCGCATCGGGCTTTCTGCTCAGCAGGGAGCCTGCTTCTCCCTCTCCCGCTCCCCGGGCTTGTGCTCTCTCTCTGTGTCTCAAATAAATAAAATCAAAGAAAAGAAAAGAAAAGAAAAGAAAAGAGAAGAGAAGAGAAGAGAAGAGAAGAGAAGAGAAGAGAGGAAAAAAGAGGGAGGGAGAGAGAGAAAGAGAAAGACAGAGAGAGAGAGAGAGAAAGGAAGAAAGAGAGAAAGGGAAGGAAAGGATCACTTAGGTTGGAGAGAAAAGGGATGGATTTATAGGAGAAATGGAATCCAATCAGGGCAAGTTTTGAGGAAGAGGTAGGATAAGAATATATGGAAAACAATATTTTACCTAAGCATGCATTTAATAGACATTTACTGAATGACTAAATGAAAACACTGGCATGTGGAACCCACTTGGATAGAATCACAACAGCAACTCCAGAGGCAAAACACTGAAACACATGTTAGCCAGAGGATGGGGTTCTATAGGGGCACAGCAGGAAGAAAGGCTGGGAAGGTAAGGATCAGATCATGGGATGTAGGAATGCTCAGGGAAACACTGAGGACTCTGAAACAGAGGGTAAAATTAAAGAGCTTTAGACAAGATGCGAAGAGGAGAAATAATAGTTCTGTGTCCTCCAATTTAGAAATTAATCACACATTGGAGAAAATTTTTCTAAAAGGAAAATTGTTTTCTATCATTTTCTTTTAAAAGTCTATGTACATCACTCAAAATAAAAGAAATACACATAATGCCTTCCACATAATAGTGGAAGGAATTTGTCCCCAAAGATCTTTTCTTTGTATAAATGATGCCACCACAATTGATGCTTCAATAAAAATGAATATTTATGAAATGTAAAATGACTTGGATTAACTTATTCCAATTTCACCCTCTAAATTTAGATTTTTTAAATCACGCCAAAATGTAGATTTTGATTACAAAAGCAAGTTGGAGAAGAAAAAAAAAGACTTACTTGACAAGAAAAAGAGAGCAAAATTAAAAAAAGAATAAGAACTTGAAATAGGGATGACAAAAGATGATAGAAAGGTGGTCAATTAAACTAAAAACCACAGAAAGAGATCATCCCCGTAGAGGAGTTATTTAACTCAATAATGCAGTCACATTACAAGAATCAAGTTACAAGAAAGCATGAAGGAAAGTCTCCCACGTGTGTGTCCCATCCATCTTCAGCTCACCGCATAGCCCTCTCCCCAGCTATTAGCTTCTTAGCTATCCTTTCAAAGTTTCTTTGTGCATACATCTTATTATTTTCCACCCTGTTCACACAAAAATTAGCATACCACATAACACTGTTCTGACCCTGCTTTTTTCACGTAACACTATATCTTGGCAATCTCTCCATACCCATTCATATAGGTTTTCCACGTTCTTTTTTACAGCTGCATATTCCATTGTGAGGACGAACCGCAATTTATTTAACTAGCCCCTATTGATGGGCATTTGGGTTGTTTCCAATCTTTGGCTACTGCAAACAAAGCTGCAGTGAATAACCTGGTATAGTCATCATTTGGCATGTGTGCAAGTGTATCTGTAGGATAAATTCCCAGAATTGAATTCCTGGGTCAAAAGGTATATGCATTTAAATTTTTTATAGATATTGCCAAATTGCCTTCCGTAAGAGTGGAGCCAATTTACACTCTCGCCAGCAATGTACAAGAGTGCCTTTCTCCTTAAGGATTTACCAACAGAGTGTACCATCAAAGTTCTGGATTTTTGCCAATCTGAAAAATGAAAAATGGTGTTTGCATCCTCCTCAGTATGAGTGAAGTTGAGCACCCCTTTACATGTTTGAGCCGATTATACTTGCTTTTCTATAAACTATCTGTTCATAACCTCTGCCTATTTTTCTAACAGATGTTGGTGTTTTCTTATTAATTTCTAGGAGCTTCTTATATATTAGGGAGAATAGCCCTTGACTGATAAGTTGCAAATATTTACTCCAGTTTGTCTTTTGAATTTGCTTATGGTAATTTTTGCCATGAGAAGATTTTTACTTTGATGTGATCTAATTTATCAATTTTTTAAGTCTTCTGAGTTTCAAGTCATAGTTCGAAAGGCTTTCTTCATCCCAAGATTATAAGGGAATTCTCCCTTTCTCATACTTAAATTGTTTCATTTTCACATGTAGCTAAAAGGAAAAACAGTAGAGTACAGTAGTTAAGATCACAAACTCTAGAGCCAAACAGCCCACATTCATGTCCCAGCCGTACCACTTATTAGCTATATGACCTTGGATAAGTCACTTAACCCATATGGGCCTCAGTTTCGACATCAACAAATGGGGTTAATAATAATTACTACCCCAGGGGGTTACTGTGAGGATTAAATGTCTTAGTAAATGTAAAGTAATTACTAGAGTGCCTGACATACAGTACACACCCAATAAGCATGAGTTATTATCATTAAATATTTGGGAACTTATTCTGGTTTACAATGTGAAGTACAGATCCAACCTTCTTTTTTTCCATACGGCTATCCAGTTGTCCCATAACCATTTATTACTGAATGTTCTATCTTTTCCCCACTGATTTGAGATATCACCTTTATGATATGTCCATACATATTTAAGAACTTCTGATCATTCTATTCTATCCCATTGACCTACCTATTTGTGGACCAGTATCACACTGATTAAATTATTAAGCTTCACTGTTACTAGGTGGTAGGGCCAGCTGCCCCTCTTTGCTCTTCTTTTTACCATAACTCTTCCTGTTTGTTTTTCCATATGAATTTTTTTAATTAGTGTGTCTGGTTCTAGAATAAAACAAAAAAATAGTATTTTTATTAAAACCATGTTACCTTTATAAATTAACTTAGAGGAAGAACTGACATAAGTTCCCTGTTCACTCCTCCTATCCAAGAACCTGGTATGTCTTGCCATTTGAGCAAGTCTTCTTTTGTGTCCTTCAGTAGCGTTTTAAAGTTTTCTTCACATAGGTCTTGTATATTTCTTGCCAAGTTTATTCATAAATTTTAACGTTTTCCGTTGCTGTTATAAATGGGGTGTGTTCTTCCATTATATTTTCTAATAAGTTGTTTGCATAGAGTAAAGCTACTGGTTGTTGTCTAGGAACTACATACCCTGATACCTTACTATTAATTCTCTTGGATTTTGCAGGTATATAATCTCCTGATCTGCAAACTAGTGGCAGTTTTACCTTCTCTTTTCCAATTTGTACATCTCTAATTGCCTTCTCCTATCTGACTATATTAGCTACCACTTACAAAACAATGTTAAATAATAACCAATCACCCAGAGTAGGCCTAGTCATGCTTTGATCCACTTTAGGCAGCCTTAGAAAAGCTTCTCATTAAAGAAGTTTGAAGGTTTGAATCTTATTTTCTTGCAAAGTAGAAACCTACTAAGCCACAGTTTATAAAAAGATGAAAATTTCCTCAACACCAAATAAAAACAATAATAATAATCCAATTTTAAATTGGGCACAAGACATGAACAGACATTTCTCCAAAGAAGACATCCAGATGGCCAAGAGACACATGAAAAGATGCTCAACATCACTCACCATCAGGGAAGTGCAAATCAAAACCACAATGAGATATCACCCCACATCTGTCACAATGGCTAAAATCAAAAACAAGAAACAAGTGTTGGTGAAGATGTGGAGAAAAAGGAACCCTCATGCACTATTGGTGGGAATGCAAAGTGGTGCAGCCACTGTGGAAGACGGTATGGAGATTCCTCAAAAGATTAGAAATAGGGGCTCCTGGGTGACTTAGTGGGTTAAGCATCTGACCCTTGATTTTGGCTCAGGTCATGATCTCAGGGTGTAAGTAGCAGAAGTGCTCTGTAAAATTGTCTGAACATGATGCTTTGAGAGGAGGCAACTCTTCGATGGCTTCATTTCTTCTAGAAAAATCATTCTGTTATTTCCTAAACAGAGTGGGATCTTTCTTGTATCAATTTGGGTCAATTACATTTGCCTAAAAATTATCCATTCCATCCAAGTTTTCAAATTTATTTTAAAAGAGTTAAATAATCTGTTATGATTCTTAAAGTTTTCTACTTCTATTACTCCCCCTTCTCAATTCTTACTTTGTGTATTTGTACTTTCTTCCTTTTTTATTAGTACTTTCTTCCTTTTTTATTAGATAGCTACAGTTTGTAAATTTTACTGTTACAGTTCAATTGTTTTTCAAAGAGCCACCTTTTGGATGACTCATATCGTTCTACTGTTTTTCTATTTATATTTAAAGTTCTTAAAAGAGTACACCGTGAGCAAGAGTTCTACATCTCTTCCTCTGTCCAGAAAAAAATGCACAGTAATACAGTAAACACTACCTAAGAACATAAGCACAAGAAAACAGAGATTAAATATGAGCTGTCAATGTTATCTTGAATGATATCTCCAAATCCCAAGCACCTGATCAAAAAAACAGATTAGCAATATTTCCAAAACGCAAAACATACACACACACACACACACACACACACACACACAAGTGCCATACAAAATAAATACTGGGCTTTTACATTAATTAATTCACTGGAAATAAGATTAATTCCAACTATAATAAACTTAATTTTAACAACATAGAAGGCACTCTAAGGTTTTAATTATAAGCCTTCTACCTCCTGCCTATCTCTAGCAAATAACTGCCCACCAATTCAATTCAACAAGCATGAATTCCACTTTTTCTCCAGTCCCAAATTTCTCAGAGTATTGCTTTATAACCACGCACTGAAACAGAGAGGACCACCTTCACATATAAGATCAGGCAAACTGAGTGTATGCCCTGCCAGCCAGCCGGTGCTGTCCAGGACCCCCCACTAACCTAACAGAGTGTGCTTCAAAGGAGCCAGTCAAGTTTAGTTGTGACCAATCACCCAAATGGGACTATTCATCTTTCATCTTTTCATCCACTATAGGTAGCCTGGGAGAAATTAAACACTAAAGAAGTTTGAAGGATTGAATCTTACCCTCTTGCAAAGTAGAAATCTATTAGGCCACGGGTTATAAAAGGGTGTAAGTTTTCTTATGAATACCAAAAAAGGTAGGATTAAAGCTAAAATGATAACTCTTCACACCAAAAGTATTTGGTAATAGAGCACAAAGACAGAGCCTAGTACTACGCTGAAACAAAGAAATTAAACAGGCCTTATCTTCTAAAATCAAAAGGTGATGCTTCTGTCACAGAACTTCTGAAAGTCAGGGTACAATTAATAACAGGCAGGATAATGAGGAGAAATGAAGGGCTATTAAATGGATTGGAGGTTAGGACAGAAATGAATTTGACTTTTAAAACAATAATATTAAGTCCATAAGCTTCAAGCTTACAGCCACCAAAACCTACCAAGGAGGTAATACTGCCCATTTCTGGGCCAGTCAGAACCTTCGGCAACCTGTCAAGGGAGGAGTTGTACCAAGAGTAGGGATTGGAAAGGCCACAATCTAAAACTGAAATATTTGGGGAGGAAAAGAGTTACAACAGCTGAGCAATAAGGACATATGCACTGCATATGCATTTGCATTGTAGGCTTGGCCCTACACCAAAAAAAGCAGTTTACTGGTCCAGATACAGAGATGTATGCAGTCCAGATACAGAGATGTATGCATGGCTATATAAAAAGACTGAAGAGCCTGGAAGAGAACCAGACCCTGAGGTTTTCCATTAGAGTTACTAGGTGGATGTGACAAATAAATCATTAGCTTGTTTCTGTCATTTTGATTGATCTTTCACCAAAAATGTCATTTATGTATTAGCTAAGTGATTGGGAAGACTTTGGTTAAGATTAAGCAGAACTAAATTTTGGTTGAAGCTGATCCTGAACCAGTTTGCAAATCTGATCAAGATTTCTGTGTTCATTTGTTTGTTTTTTAGATGTCTGGGAGGGCATACCAAAGAGACCCTAGTGTATAAAGAGTAAGTTTAGTACAAGCTGGGAGTGTTCAGCATTGAAAAAGCACTGCTTTAAGTATCCATTTATGAATACTGGTTTGTAAAAGAGAATTTGTTTTTAAAAGAAAGTTTAAAATTCATTCTCTGAATCTGAGTCGAAAATAAAACAAACTTTTAGGGCTGATAATGAGTTGAAGTGAGGGGGGCATAGGAAGCAGAACTGCTAATGCTGACGGAGAAACAAGTTACACAGCCTGAGTTTCCAAACCGCCGCACGTCCAAAAAACCTCTACCTTTTCCAATCTCATACTGCTACCGAATATGTGTATGATATGCGCACCCGCACTATGACCTCCTCCTATAACTCAATAATTCTTTAAGGAAAAGAAAATCAGAATTCCTAGGAATTTTTAAATGCAGGATTTATCTTGGCATGGAGCCATATGTAAAAGACTAATCACCATTTAATCCTCCAACAGCTCTAAAGCAGTGGTTTACAAACTATGAAGTGTATTAGAATCACCCAGAGAGTTTAAAACACTAATTGTAGGGGCCACGCTTTGAGAAGCACCGCACCAAAGTAATGGTAATGGTCCCTTGGTTGGTGGACCTGGGCTATGAACCGCTACTGGTCTGCGACAGAAATTGAGGTTTAAGCTTTATGCAAATAACTTTTAGAGTAGTTTAACATTACTGGGCACCCAAGCATGTGACCATTTTTCTGGCATTTTATTCTTACTGTATTTTCCAAAAGTGTTGGTAGGAGACTAAAAAATTATTTTTAAGTTTGTAAAGCACAGCTTTAAAGCGGACACCTCCGACTACTGATGCACACGGGCAGACCCGCGAGCACGGGCCAGGGGCAGCTCCTGCCAATTGGGAGAAACCGGGCACTCAGAGAGGGTAACGGAAGCCTGAGGATAATTCTTGCAACCGGTACAGTAGTCTGAGACACAATTTCAAAATTGCAGTTTTCATCGTTCTGTATCATTCCATTGCTTCCAGTGACAACACAACACGGTACCATCGCTGCAAGTGGCCAGTATCCCAGGGGACAGTACACAAGAGAAAGAAAAGGGGAGGCACAGAAGCTGGCACTGAGGGCGCACACACCTGTGAGAAAGAGCGGTAATCGAGTCAGCGCTTTTCCTACCCAAAGTTTGGAGCCGCCGGGGTATTTGCACTCTAGGTGAGTTATATCAACATACTAGATTCCATCAAAGTGCTTCGTGCTGTTTTAGGGGGTGAGAAGCCAAACAAAGAAAAAGCTACGACCCCCTCCCCACGCCCCCCTGATCGGAGACTCTCCGCGCCTGCGCAGACCCCAGCCTAACTATCCACCCGAGGCCAGCCCTCGGCTCTCTTCCGGGCGGGCGGAGGACGCGCAGCCGCCGGGCGCTGGCGAGCATGCGCCACGACGATAACCTTGCCTTCTGCGCGTGCCCGCGTCCTTACCCGCAACGGGGATCGGCTCCTTCCGGCCCGGCAAGGCCTCCTGGGGGCTGACGATCTTAGAGGCGGAGTCGCCCATTCTCGAGCCGGGAAAGAGGCTGTGGAAGAGCAGACTAGCCCTCCTGGTGGCTGAGAGCATGGGCGGGCCGCTGGCCGACGGGGTCGCCAAACGGAACCGCGCGGTCGAGAGCGGAGCCGCCGCTGCGGAATGGGCAGCTGGCGCCCGGCAGCTGGACCGGCTTGCACTCGGCCGCGTGCGCTGCGGGCTGTGGCCGCTGCCGCCCCGGAATAGAAGTTACCTAAGGCTTGGGCCAGACCGGCAGTAACTGAGGGCGTGTTCCCTCCTGGGGGTGGGAGGGGAGACGGCGGGGGGTGCCTGGTCCTGGGAGGCTCCAGCGAGTGTTTCTGGTTCGGCTTCAGTACAAAGTTCCCAGAGAAAAAATGTGTACTAATTGCGATACGAAGTACACGATGCAGCAGAGGCCAATAATAATAATAGTGCCTGGCCTTTTGATTTTAAAGTTCATTCCCTCCTTAAAAACCTTAGCAGATGTTTAGTGTGCCCAATAAGGTATAAGACAACCTAGTTAATAGGCAACGAGAATGCATGTGTATTAACACTGGAGCCATTATAATTATCAAAAAGATGAGTATCCAAAATAAAAACAAAGCACAATTTTCAAAAAGCTTGGAATAGGGAAGATAATTCAAAATTTTATGTGTATACACACACACACAAATAATAAACACATTTTGCAGGGGGGAAAATAGAAAATCAAGGCACTAATACCACCATTAACCCAATTTATATGAATTTAATGGTGCTGTTGGATCAGTCTTGTTTCTCAAATCGTGGGAGATAGCATTTGTTCCTGTGACAAATTTTCAACCCAAAAAATAAGGTGGGTGGGGCAGATGGGTGACTTGGGAGTTCCATATGTGAAATTTTGATTTCATACAAATGTTCTGCCAGAATGGGCAAATAGTCTCATGAGAGAAGGAACTTCAGATTAGCACCCACAGAAATGAGAAGAGTTTGACCCGACCTCCCCCACCTTTTGTTTTAATGTGGTCTGGACTATAACAGAAGGACAGGAGGACTGGCCCTACTATATTGTAGAATATGGTCAGACATGTAACATTACACTTAACGTTTTTGCTTTGTAATTTTAGATCTCCTCTGGGCAAATTTGCCTAAGTTTTTACTTTGGATTTATTTGTTTTTGCTACAGGTGTCTCCTGAAAACACTCCAAGGTGTCCCTTCTACGCTTGGTCACTGCTAAGCGCTAGAAAAAATAAGATCACTTTTCTGTCAGAGGAAATACTCTGTGTGTGTGTGTGTGTGTGTGTGTGTTTTAATTATTGCCTTTTGATAATACTGATTTTCTATGTTTTGTGATTGATTGTATGAAATTAAACATGTTAGAAATAACAGCAACTAAGAACTGAAGAATTTTTCACCTCACGAAGTACTTCTATAGTATTTAGTGAAAAAGCACAACAGAGCTAAAGTATGTATTTATGTACTATATATATATATATATAAATACGTGTATCTCCACTTGTATACCCACTGAAGAAAGACTAGAAAAAAATTAAAATAATGGTTGCAGTTTTGTTGTTCAAGGTAATGGTCTAGTGATTTTCAGTTTTTTTAAATATTCTACATTGTTACAGTGTTCTCAAGTGTTCCAATGCCTGTGTTATTTATATCACAAAAAAATACTTTTAAAGGAAAAGTACTTTGATTTATTTCAAAGCTTTTTTTTTTTTCATAAAGCAGTGGTTCCTTATCTCGTTTACCAGACTAGTTGCAAGAAAAGTTACACTGAGGTTGGTTGGTTGGTTGGTTGGTTTGTTTAAGGAGAAAATAAAATATTCCTACCTTCAGTGATGCCATTTTCACCACTAGAACTTCCTTTTCTTCAGACCCTCCTAATCCCTTCTGCGCTCCAAACTGAGAGTCTTTTTTTGTCCATATTCCCCATTGGGCACACTGTGCTTTGATTTGTTATTTTTGTGATTATGCACTGGTTTTTCAACAAATTCTAACAATGTATGTAAGCATCCTCTTAGATATGAAAAAGACCCAAAATGCAGCAGTTTAAACAAAATAGAAATTTCTCTTTTACATACAATCTAAAAGTAAGTAGTTAAGTGCGATAGGGCCATGTTGTTTCTTCCATAATATCTCATACTGAATTGGCTTACATTAAGTGTTCTGTAGTTAGTATTGGTTTAATTGGGCCAAAACCCTGACTTAGATTAGCAAAAGTTTCTTTTCCATTTGTTCAAGAATGGCTCCGCCTTGGCCTTCGGAGACAAGAATACTTAATACTCTATTCCAAATCTAGGCCCAGGTTTTAGTTGGGATACAGATAAGGTTGCTTTAACAGAGACCCAAAGATACTGTACATGGAACAAGATAGTTTGTTTTTTTAATTGAAGCATAGTTGACATACAGTGGTACATTAGTTTCAGATCTACCACATAGTGATTCAACAAATCTATAGGTAAGCTCACGGCAAGTGTAGCTACCATCTGTCAGCACACAACCCTATTACAATACTGTTGACTATATTCCCCATGTTATGTATTTTATCCCTGTGACTTATTCATTCCATCCCTAGAAGTCTGTACCTCCCACTGCCCTTCACCCATTTTGCCCATCCCCTGCTTTCCTCCCCTCACAGCCATCAGTTTGTTTTCTGTATTTATGGGTCTGTGAAACAAGATAGTTTCGGGGTTTTTTCTCTCCTCTACTGGTCCAGAGGTCAGTGGTCCAGGAAAGGTAGGACAGTGCTGCTATCCTCATACATAACCTCCATCCCAGAACCATCTGTATCTGTATCTTAGCCCAGCAGAAAGGAAAAGTGTGTACAACTCAGTACTCCTAGGAGTGAGTCCCAGAGGTAGCACTACTCATTCCATTGACCTGATTAGAGGCATACCACATCTAACTGGGAGGTGGCAGATAAAGTTCTCTAGCTGGGCAACCATGGATCCAGCTAAGACTTAGTTCTAGTAATAAAAGAAGGTGAGAATGTACACTGGTGGACAACTGTGTCACAGTCCACTCCTCTGGCCACCCAGATATTTATATATGCCCATCTTCTAACAACACACCCTATTCCAAAGGGAGAAAAGCCAAAGTTTCAAGTAGTTTTTGCAACCAGCTCTTAAATCCATGATCTGAAGATGATGTATGGTCCTTTACAAGTCTGGCTATAACTCTCATGACCCAGTGACCTACTAACTAAAAGATGAGGTATCCGATCCCCTCTCCCACACTCTCCTCCTCCACACACTGGGTGAGGTAGGAATATGAAAAATTATTTGGAAAAAGAATGAGGGAAAGTAGTCACCAGTCCATAGCCTAGCGAAATGTTGCAAAAGGGAAACTTCAAAGATTGCCCAGATGGTCAAGTAAATTCTTGGTTAGACCCCATTTCTGCTTTCCAGAAGGAATTCCTCTGCTTGTTGTGTTTGAAGTTACTGGCTTTACCCTCTGTGAGGTTCTTATCCATGACTCTCCATGATTGCATCTGAAGGGTATATTGACAAGTATGCCCTCCTGAGGGCTACACATCTTTTTGTGCCCAGTTTCTCACTGCTGCAATCGTGAGGGACCTTGCACACAGGTATTGGAAAAGCTAGACTTGTAGCTTTTTGGGGTCAAATGCAAACAGGCATTGGCAAGCTAGACTTGTAGCTTTTTGTCAACGCCATTTGAAAAAATATTGAATATATTTCTGGATTATTTGTTCCTTTTACAATTACTTGTACAAATAACCACAGCTAAAGATCTCAACTAGTCATATTTCTTATGCCTAATTACTCTTCATTTTTATTTACTAGGCTCTGTTTGTCCCATCTATCCTGTATCTATTAACTTAATTACAGTGCCCTTGCAGCCAGCAAAAACAGCAGGTTTGGTTGGAAAGGCAATCCCCTTAATATGATCTTCGCCGCTTGCCTTCCATGCTTGGCTTCCATCATCTGGCACACAACACTTTGCTAATGGCCCTTGAGAAGGGCTTTGGGTTGCAGTTTTATCTTCTGCTATCGGGAGTATAATAGCTTTTGGCTTTATCAAAACTAGAAGGCCCTGGGGCGCCTGGGTAGCGCAGTCGTTAAAGCGTCTGCCTTCGGCTCAGGGCGTGATCCCGGCGTACTGGGATCGAGTCCCACATCGGGCTCCTCCGCTATGAGCCTGCTTCTTCCTCTCCCACTCCCCCTGCTGTGTTCCCTCTCTCGCTGGCTGTCTCTCTGTCACATAAATAAATAAAATCTTTAAAAAAAAAAAAAAAACTAGAAGGCCCTAAATAACCACCCTCAGTCAATTTGTATTGCAGGCTGCAGGCAGAGAACTCCAATCTTAGCAGAGCTTTATTTCCGTTCATCTCTTAAAATGGCTAGCCTCTACCCGAGGTCATCTTTCTCAAAGGACTTTGCTGAAGGAGGCAGGCAACAGCCAATACTCTCTCATTGTTCAGAGAATCATCCTTCCAACCATTTTCCCTACAGTTACAGATTCAAAGAGCATGTGGTTGGCCTTCCAAGGTATTGAGCTGACAATTTTATCAAATGTTTTATGGCAGTATAAAAAAGATCACCAGCTTTTCAGCCTGCAGTTTCTGTGTTCTTGTTGTCTGCTGCCTGCCATTAAACCAATGCCATTTAGTTTAGGTTAATGTTACGAAGTCTACAGAAAAACTACTAGAACTAATATGTTGATTTAGCAACACTTTAGGATACTAGACCTATATACAAAAATTTATTGTGTTACTATATATGAGAGAAAAAATGGAATTGAAGTTTTAAAAACACCATTTAAAATACCATCCAAAAACTATTAAGTACTTAGAGATAAACCTGACTAAAGATGTGTTAGACCTGTACATCAAAAACCACAAAACATTGCTAAGAGAAATCTGAAAAGATCTAAATAAAAACAGAGATATACCATGTTCATAGATCAGAAGGTTCCACATCTAGATATTAAGATGCCATTTCTCCCAAAATGGATGCACAGATTCAATGAAATCTCGATGAAAATCTCAGCAGATGTTTTTCTAGAAATTGGCAAGCTGATTCTAAAACTCAAGTGCAAATGCAAAGGACTTAGAGTGGCCAAAAACTGAAGAGTCCAGCTCTAGGACAAAATCCTACATGTCATCTTTAAGGCCCAACCATAGGCAATTACAAAGCCTTTTCCCAACAGGTCTCATAAAGGAAAGTTGCCCTCCTCACACTTGGTGTACAGGCAATGAATTGCAGTCTCCTGGAGGGAACTGCAGTCAAGGACTTAGGACTTAGGCCCCACCTCAGAGGAGCCATCCTCATAATCATATCTGCATTTCCAGCGCACACATCTCCATTTGGAAGCCTCTTTGAGTGGTTTCTCCCTCACCATACACCAGACTTTGTTCAGTGCTCTTCAGCAGAGAGACAATTTCCCCTACTTGTCCTGCATGTCATCTGATTGACCCTTGCACCCAATGTTATTCCATGTGGAAAAATGGAACAGGAACCAGCACTTTCCTTTTTTTTTTTTTTTTAAGATTTTATTTATTTGTCAGAGAGACAGCACAAGCAGGGGGAGTGGCAGGCAAGGGGAGAAGCAGGCTCCCTGCTGAGCCCAATGTGGGACACAATCCCAGGACCCTGGGATCATGACCTGAACCAAAGGTAGATGCTTAACTGACTGAGCCACCCAGGGGTCCCAAGGAACCAGCACTTTCCATTTTGGCCTCTTGCCTACACTATCACAGTAAGTGAATAAAGACTTGATTGTTACTTTCAGTTTTGCTTGTCGTCCTATTTGACCACCCCAACACCTGACAGTTTGGCACAAAACAATATGAAAAAGAACAAAGTTAGAAGACTTTCCTGCCTGAGTTCAAGACTTATTACAGAACTACAATAGCCAAGAAAGTGTGATATTGGGCACGAGAGACAAACAGGTTAATAGAACAAAATAGAGAGTCCCAAAATAAACCTACACATATATATTAGATTAATTTTCAATCAAGGTGCAAAGACTGTGACTTCTAAATAGTGACTTCTAAATTTCTAGAATAAACATAGGTGGAAATCTTTATGACCTTAGAGTAGGCAAAATTTCTTAGCTATAACACAAAATGCATGATCCATAAAAGAAGAAAACTAATCAATTCTATTTTATCAAAATTAAGAACTTCTGTTCTTCCTAAGATACTCTTAAGGGAATAAAAAGAGCTCCAAATGGGCATAAAATATTTACAAATCACATTTCTGAGAAAGGCCTTATATCCAGAATATATAACCTTCAAAATTCAATAATAAGAAACAAACAGCACATTTTAAAAGAGCAAAATGAATAAAAACAGACACTTCACCAAGAAAGATATATGGTTTCATTAAAAAATAAAACTACTCAACGACATTAGTCATTAGGGAAATGCAAATAAAATCCACAATAAGAAGCCACTACACACTCACCAAAATGGCTATAATTTAAAAGACTGACTATACCAAGTGTTGATGATGTGGAGGAACTAGAACTCTCTAACACTGCTGGTAATAACCCAAAATCATACAACCACTTTGGAAAACAGTATATCAGTTTCTTAAGTAGTTAGCACTCATCTGCCATAT
The DNA here is from genome assembly GCF_024610735.1 of Ursus americanus. Classification (NCBI taxonomy): domain Eukaryota; kingdom Metazoa; phylum Chordata; class Mammalia; order Carnivora; family Ursidae; genus Ursus; species Ursus americanus. Next base: position 63,345,288 of record NC_142139.1, read on the forward strand.
GATCAAATCATTTCGTATGAAAGCATGTGTTCAGATAAAGTCTTATATTCGAAGGTTCATAAAAGTCTTATTATAATAGGCAAAAACTGCAAACAACCCAAACCACTATCAACAGATGAATGGGTAAACAAATTGTAGTCTGTCCTTACAACGGGGTTCTACTCGTTAGTAAAAGGGAATGAACTATTGATACCCTCAACAACACAGATGATTCCACTCTACTGAGTGAAAGGAACCAAACTGAAAAAAAGTAAAATTGTATGATTCCAATTATTAAAATCCTAGAAAATACACACTGATCTGTAGTAACAGATCTGTGGTTGCCTGAGAATGCAGGTAAGGGATGGGAGGTGGGATTAAAAGGTTTACAGGGAAACTTTTGAGGGTCATGGATATGTTCGTTAGCTTGATTGTCATGATGGTTTCACAACTGTATCCCTATTTCAAAGACTGTTAAATTATACACAAATTTTAAAAGTGTGTTTTTGTTATGTGTTTAAGCCCGGATTCACCTATATAGCTGCCTCTTGCTCTTCAGAAAGCAGACCCGGAAGTGACAAGATGCAAGGCAGTCAAACTTTGTTAAAGAGTGTTGGAGATCAGGAGTGTGGACTGCTGGGGCGCCTGGGTGGCACAGCGGTTAAGCGCCTGCCTTCGGCTCAGGGCGTGATCCTGGAGTTATGGGATCGAGCCCCACATCAGGCTCTTCCGCTATGAGCCTGCTTCTTCCTCTCCCACTCCCCCTGCTTGTGTTCCCTCTCTCGCTGGCTGTCTCTATCTCTGTCGAATAAATAAATAAAATTAAAAAAAAAAAAAGGAGTGTGGACTGCTATTAAGGGTCCACTGTGGAGGATAGGAAACCAGGATGAGTAATATGGAGCAATCTGAAGACTCTTGAACCTTCCAACACAACTTTACTCATTCTGTTTATACCAATTGCAATCCCTGCCTGATTCTCTCTGGTTTTCTGACCTTATTCTTCACCACTCAATTCAAGACTCATCTTCTCTGCGCAGCCTTCCCTGATTGCACAAGGAAACAATGGTTATTCATTCAGTCTGGGTTCTCCCATAAAATTCACTATTTACATCACTCAGGTAGCACATAACATATACTGCCTTGTACTAATAGTGATCTGAAAAGATATACAAGTTATTGTGGAGGTTTAAAACATGTACATGAATTCTTTATTCTTCTCCCTTTGAAAAGTGAGACCTAATTCCCCTCCCTTTACATTTTGGTTGGACTTAGTGTTTGCCTCAAATGGATATAGAATAAGACAGAAGTGATGGTGTGTGCGACCTCTGAGACTAAGTCATAAAAGGCAATGTAGCTTCCTTCTTGCTTTTGGATCACCCCCTATAGGGGAAGCCAGCTGTCACATCCTGCAGATCTTTAATCAGCCCTATGAAAAAGTTCACATGGTGAGGAATTGAGCTCTCCTGCCAACAGCCAGGTGAGTAAGCAATCTTGGAAGCAGATTCTTCAGCCCTGGTCGAGCTTTCAGATGACATCTTGTCTGCAACCTCATAAGAGACCCTGAGCCAGAACCACCCAGCGAACACACCTCCAAATTCCTGACTCACAGAGACCATGAGATGAAAAATATTTGGTTTTTTTTAACTCTTTTTTGAAGTCATGGTGAGATAAGGAGACAATATTCTTGAAAAAGAGGCTTATCAAAATTAAAGGGTTTTTTCTTAACTAATTTTACATAATAAGAACCAAATAGACAGGACTGGTCTTAAAATAAACCCTAGACTAGAAAGGGTAAAGGACATGACTTAAGAGATAAGAGAGAATATCAGACGTCTTTATCTCATTCTCCCACCCTGGGATGAATTTGGGAATAGAAACTTCAAAACACCCATATGAAGTGGGGAAGAATCTGATGATTTGGGAGCTAGTGCTTCATTTCCTGGGGCATAGCCTAGGAAAGTGACCCACTGGTGCATAAAGACATTAGTCTAATGGATTGGATCAACGCGTTTTTAAATGACTTAGAGTAGACCAGATTAGAAGATATCAGAATGAATCCACAAGTAGTGAGGCTCAATATAATTTGGGGAAATCTTTATTTCTTTGGCATATATGTGCACTATATGTGCACTGTACCTAGACATAAAATGTATTTCTTAGTGTAGCTTTTGGTAAAATAATAATAATACATAAAAATTTTAAAGCGTGTTCTCGAGACTATAAATCTCGCATAAGAGTCTTGCATTTGGCAGGGCATGCAATGTGGTGTGTGTGCACAGGAAGAGCAATAGGGTTGAGGGCAGCCTCACAAGATCCTGGACAATTGTGTTGACTATGCAGAAAGCAGAAGAGCGTTCCCAGGACTCCCAAGAGGGTTAGAGATATGGAAGGACTGACAGAACCAGTGACCCCAATAAAGCCTGGAGTTGGAGCAAGGAGACCCAAGTACTGAGACGTCATGACAAGATGCAAAAATAAGGTCCTCGGTCACCATTAGCAGGAGCCAGCGTGATGCCCAAAGGATGGAACAAGAACAGCTGTGTTTCAGCAATGCGGGAGCTCAGGGGCCAGGAATCCAAGCCACAGCAATGCAGATACACTGAGGACAGAGGCCACGGCCGAGAGTCACCTTAATGAGAGGCCACTAGACCAAGAGGACATGTAACCACTCCCAGGACCCAGATACTATCTTGAAAAGGAGAAAAGAGTAAGAAAAATCTGGGAGAGAATCCCAAAGGACTGAGGAGTTACTCAAATAGGCAATTTAAATCTAAAAACCACCAAAAAACCACTTTTGCTTGGCAAGATCACATGTTTCCCTCCGTCACTGGGAATGATGAGTGCAGGAGGAGATCAGTTATAGAAAACAGGGCATTTAGCATTTGTCATACATCTGAGTTATGCTGTTTAAATTTTGCTCTTGTTGCATGTGATCTATCAAAGTATAGAAGGGGTATTTACTCTGCTAAGAGTAAGGGATGTTCCCTACTTCCTAGGATATCTTGCAAATAAATGAAATATTGTACGGTAACGGTCTACAACAAAATGGCAAAATGAGAGGGGAAAAAAGATAATGTAATAATTTTTCTCATAATGCTAAATATATTCAACTTAAAAAGTTATCCTTTATTCTAAAATAATACACTTCTGACTTTTCTGGTGTCAAAGCATCCTTCCTTCACACACCGTGGTGATGAGAGACAGCAGTGATTCTTTTAAGGCCCTTATTTGGCAAAGCTGAAATGGACAACGTACACTCACTTCCAAAATGTTTGATCCAGCTTCACTGGCGCTTGAAATGCACATGTGGAACTCACCACGGTAATGTGTGTGATGACCCCTGGCACAGAATAGCCATTCCACCTACGCAAGTTCCCTTCCTCCCTCGTTCGGTCATTACCACCCACCCTCCCAACCCCACCCTGTTTCTTAGCAAGTAGCTGTTGCTCTTTTTCTCCCTCTCAGCTCTCCTAACCACACATTGTTCCAAACCACCTCTCGCCAGGTGGACTAGAACGGATATGAAGGATATGACTTAAGGAATGAGAGAGGCCAAGTGTCCCTGCCCCTCCTCCCACCCCTGCATGAACCTGGGGACAGAATCCTAGAAACATCCACATGGATGGGGAAGAATCCGAGGATTTGAGGACTAGTGTTCAGCAAAGAATAGGACAAGAAGAGGTGCTTGTCTAGGAGAATTTATAAAATCATGTCACTACTCAATGTCTAAGCTCCATCATATTACATTATACACATCACTGACAAACTGAGCCTAATTACATACTGAAACTCTTCTATAAACTGAGAAACTTCAGTGCCAAGTTATTTTGTCAATTTTCTTTTTAAAAAACCATCTATGTGCCAGGGTTACTAAAAAAACAAAAACAGGGACACCTGGGTGGCTCAGTCAGCTTAGCATCTGCCTTCTGCTCAGGTTCTGATCTCAGGGTCCTGGGATCGAGTCCCTCATTGGGCTCCTTGGTCAGTAGGGAGTCTGCTTCTCCCTCTGCCGGCCGCTTCCCCTGTTTGTGCCCTATCTCTCTCTCGCTCGCTCTCCCTCTCTGACAAATGAATACGTAAAATCTTTAAAATCAAATAAATAATAAATAAATAAACAAAAACAAAAAACACAATAAGGAAGAAAAACACACTCCCTGAAAAGTCAGGTAATACATGAAGACATTTTCATTTAGTAAGAATTGTTATGTAAGGTAGCTGTATGCCATTTACTAAATTATAGAGAACATACCACCTTCTCTGTTATAAATATTAAATGATGTTTTCTTGATGTGTTGCTTTAAATGTGCTTTTTGTGTTGCCCCCTACATGCAGGTTCTGCTGAAACCCTCATTTGTTTAGTGAACACTATTGAACTCATGCCATATACAAGGCCCTGACCGGATGGCACACACATCAAAGAGTAAGAAGGCCTTTCCAAGATGCCAAGGGTGCACGGTGCAGTGGGGAGACATCTGTGGCCAGCCACAGGACCACTCAAGGCAGACCAAGGGGTGCCCTCAGCGTAGCCCTGGACAAAGAGCTGGGGGGGGGGGTTTCGAGAGACAAGATCAGACCCTAACTTCTGAGGTTGCAGGTCATAGATACGCCAGGACTGTCCTAGGTGCCGAAGACGAAGTCACTGACAACTTGTAGGAGGCAGGGCTTTGTCCCCTCCAAGAGGCATGTTAGCCCTTATGTCTATTCTCTATTAAATCCCTGAATAACTGTGGGGATCCCCAGGCATACTCAAACGGAGATAAGGCTTTTTTTGGCCTTTTCATAAAAATCCACTTAACTAGGTAGAGACACCCTTATTAATGAATAAATAGAAAGCTCAATGTGACACTCTACTTTTGCATACTTAAAACCATGTGGCCTTATTTATGGTCTGTTTGTAGAGGATACAAAGCTATCGTAAGCATTTTAATTAATTGCATGGATTAGTTCATGGAGCTTCAAGTTGAAAACAGATATAACAATAATAACAATACTTACGAATTGTTGAGCACCTATTAACCTCCAGTCACCGTTTAGGAGCTTTACATGCACTATTTCCAACCTTCACTCTGACCTGTTTCCACAGGTTTGATTTTGTTTTTTTTTTAAAGATTTATTTTTTTATTTGAGAGAGACAGAGACTGAGGGTGGAGCAGAGGGTCAGAGGGGAGGGAGAGAAGTCTTAAGCAGACTCCCTGCTGAGCACGGAGCTGGGCCAGAGCAGGAGCCCGAAGCACGGAGCCTGGAGCACTGAGCCTGGAGCCCTGGAGCATGGAGCATGGAACTCCAAGCACACACTGAAATCTCGATATGAGCCCAAACCAAGAGTCGGCAGCTTAACCAACTGCACCACCCACGTGCCCCCTGTTTTCATAGTTTCATACATGAAGAAACCCAAGCAAACAGAGCTACTAAGAAGAATCTGGATTCAAATCTGAGTTTTCTTAACTCTCAAGTTCAGGGTCATTTCTTTTTTTTTCTTTGTGTGTGTGTATGTGTGTGTGCCTTTAATCTTATTTTTAATCATTTTATTTTTTTTCATCATGATATGATAAGTGCACTCTTTAATCCCCATTAACTATGTGATCCATCCCCCCCACCTCCCCTCCCCTCTGGTAACCAACAGTTTGTTCTCAATAGTGAAGAGTCTGTTTCTTGGTTTGTCTCTCTCTCTTTCTTTCTCTCCTTTTCCCCCTTTGTTCATTTGTTTTGTCTCTTACATTCCACATATGAGTGAGATCATATGGTATTTCAATTTCTCTGACTCACTTATTTTGCTTAGTATTATACACTCTGGCTCCAGCCATGTCATTACACATGGCAAGGTGTCATTCTTTTTTATGGCTGAATACTATTCCATTGTGTATATATACCACATCTCTCTATCCATTCATCTATCGATGCACACTTCGGCTGCTTCCATAGTTTGGCTACTGTAAATAATGCTAGAAATAAACATAGAGGTACAGGTAGCCACTTGAATCAGTGTTTTCATATTTTGGGGGTAAACACCCAGTACAGCCATTACTAGATCATAGGGTAGTTCTATTTTAAAATTTTAGAGGAACTCCATACTGTCTTCCACAGTGGCTGCACCACTTTGCATTCCCACCAACAGGGCACGAGGGTTCCTGTTTCTCCTCGTCCCCTCCAGCACTTGTTGTTTCTTGTGTGTTTGATTTGAGCCATTCTGACAGGTGTGAGGTGATACCTCATTGTAGTTTTGATTTGCTTTTCCCTGATGATGAGTGATGTTGAGCATCTTTCTGTGTGTCTGTTGGCCACCTGGATGTCTTCTTTGGACATAAGAAACGTTTGGGGTGGTAGATATGTCTATGACCTCAGTTGTGGTGAGGGTTTCATAGGTGATTGCATATGTCCAGACTCACCGGATTTCTCCATTAAGTATGTGCAGCTTTTTGTATATCAATTATTTCTCGGTAAAGCTGCTAAAACAAACAAACAAATGAAGAAACAAATATACAAAAACATTTTATGTAAATCCTTTGGGAGCCTCTGTGGCGTGTGCGGGTGTGTGTGTGTGTGTGTGTGTGTGTGTGTGTGTGTGTATGAGTGCATATGAAGGAATTTAATTTATACGCTAACTAGAGAACACTTAGCTAACAAAATAAGAGACAAGTTCTATTTGCATGGAGACCAGGAGCCACCCAGGAGAGGGGGTAAGGAAAGAATTTGAAGGGACTTATGCAATTGGCTCAAGAGAGTCTCTGAGTGATTCATGAATTCCTTCAACACATATGGACGGTTGGTTATGTCCTTGGCACCGAGTAGGCAGCTGAGATACAATAAAAAGTGAAAAATGGACACAATCTCTGCCTTCCTGTAACTTACTATCTAGTGGAGGAGACAGATTTCAATGACCACACAAGTAAATGTATATAATAATCATAGCTAATATTTATTGAGGGCTTCCTATGTGTCAGACATGATTTCAGGCACTTTTCCTGTATTGGCCTATTTAACCATCACCAAGAAAAAACTGAAACAAAACCAAAACACCTGTGAGCTAGGTGCTACTATTATTATCCCCAATTGTACATCTGATAGAAGCTATGAAGGAAAGGCTTATAGTGACATGAGATCATTCTCTGGGGGCACTAAGCTAGCCTAGGGGTCGAGGAAGGTTGAGAAAAGACTCTCCGGGCTGCCTCACCTTCCAAGGTGAGCAGTTTATTCCACAAGCAGTAGGGGAGTGCTGAAAGATATTGGATGCGGGGCACCAGTGAATTCTCCATGGTAGGCAAGAGAGTGGAAAATGCACATTTATTAATGACCTACTGCTTCCTATATGCCGGAGTCTGTGCATTGCTGATGCCTAGTCCTGACTTAGTCTCTGACCTGACTTGAAGGTTCTGATCCTGAGTTCCTTAAAGAGGGAGGTTCAGAGATGAAGGGCATCAGGCTACGCATAGGGGTATCTAATTAAAACGAGGTGACCCCTGACCCCTAGGGAGTAGCAGCAGCGTGGGGTTGGCAGAGTCAGATGCTATAATGGCAGCAGCACGAGAATGGCATCTGTGGTGGCAGTGGGGGGACACCAGTGACAGCTGAGGCGAGCTCACAAGTCACCTGGGATGTTGCCAGGGACAAAAGCTCAGAGACATCTCATCAGATGCTTCTAAAGGCCAGCGTGGCTTAGGGAAGTTTGAGTTACATGTGGGCTACACACCTAAATATTCTCTCCTAGCGTCTTTGATACTTTCTGGTTCCCAAGCATTCGGCTTATCACTGCCTGTATTGTCTGCTGAGCACTGCTGCCACTCACAACTTTAAGATCCTCCCGTGGGGGTTTCCGTCTTTCATTTTCAATCACTGACTTCAAATCGTTTTCATTTGGCTGTTGCTTCCTATGCGTTACCCTCTCTGCAGCTTCTGATCCTGTTCAAGGTGTGCTTGGTGGAGGAAGATGAACGACTGAAAAACAGAGCCTTACTTAATTTGACAGACAAGAAAATATGCAATTTTAAAAATGTGTTTTTAAAGTTCCGGTTGTAATTCTTGAAAATGATGGCTTATCACAAAGAGAAGTTTTAAAATATTAAGATTCTGAAATCTGGATTTTGAGGTCCAACAGATTCTATTAGATGCCATTGGATATGCTGTATTTTTTAGCTCTTTGTGTGATTTCTGGTATGTTCCAAATCTCTTTAGATTCAGCAGTGATAGCTATAGAGAAATTAAAACCGATCAACGTTTTAATTTAGGATTCTGAGTGTGACCTGAAATGGGTGAAGGAAGTTGAGAATATCCTTAGACTCCAGGGGCCCCCGAGGCATGTTTATGGGGGCTAGGGTGGTGGGTAGTGGAAAGTGTGGTACCTACCTAAACAGTGCTTCTACAAGTTTGATGCCTAGACCAGCAGTGTCAGCATACCTGGGAATTTGTTAGAAATGCTAGGTGCAGGCCCCTCCCAAACTACTGAGCCAGACACTTTCTCATCAGTTTGTGTTTCAGCAAGCCCTCTAGATGATTCTATGTATGCTGAACTTGAGAACCACTAAGCTACTCAAAACCACAGTGGCTTAAATAAAATAGAAGTTCATATCTGGCTAATGTGTTAGTCTATGAATAAGTAGTCTAGGAGTGAAATGACAGTTCCGTGATGTTGGGGACCTAGGGTCACTCTATCTGATTTTGCTCCTCTCAATTTGCAGCTCCCTTCTCCTGGTCTGCAGTGGTTACCCCATCCAGTCTGGCTCCTACACCTGAGTTTCAGCCAGAAGGAAAGGAGGGTAAGAAGGAGATTATGCCTCTTCCTTCTAGGGCCATGACCTAGGAATTGTACATATTATTTCTACTCCAATCTCGTGGACATTCACCTAGTCACATGGCCACACCTGGTCATTTTTACCTTATATCATGGGCCCAATTCCAACCTGGGGTGGAGGCGGAGTTATTGACTAAGAAGTGGGTAATAGATACTGGGAGATTACTGGTAATCTTTTAGGAAAGACCCTAAAGGAAACTTTTACCGGCTGCCCAAATCATTCCATTCTGTTTTGCGTTTACATATAAACTTCTCTCTAGGTAATAGATTAAGAGCAGAGAAATTTATCTAAGTAATAACTAGCCAACTCAGTTTTTGGTAAAGAAATTATCTTGAAGGACTACATCAAAATAAAAAGGTTTTGCACAGTGAAGGAAACAACCAACAAAACTAAAAAGCAAGCTACCAAATGGAAGAAGATATTTGCAAATGACTTATCAGATAAAGGGTTAGTGTCCAAAATATATAAAGAACTGATACAACTCAATACCCAAAAAACAAATAATCCAATTTAAAAATGAGCAGAAAACATGAAGAGAACAGGCATTTCTCCAAGGACATCCAGGTGGCCAACCGACACACAGAAAGATGCTCAACATCACTCATCATCAGGGAAATGCAAATCAAAACTACAATGAACCAGACACTCTCTCATCAGTCAGTCTCTCATCACACCTGTCAGAATGGCTCAAATCAAACACACAAGAAACAACAAGTGCTGGAGGGGACGAGGAGAAACAGGAACCCTCGTGCCCTGTTGGTGGGAATGCAAAGTGGTGCAGCCATTGTAGAAGACAGTATGGAATTCCTCTAAAATTTTAAAATAGAACTACCCTATGATCTAGTAATGGCTGTACTGGGTGTTTACCCCCAAAATATGAAAACACTGATTCAAGTGGCTACCTGTACCTCTATGTTTATTTCTAGCATTATTTACAGTAGCCAAACTATGGAAGCAGCCGAAGTGTGCATCGATAGATGAATGGATAGAGAGATGTGGTATATATACACAATGGAATAGTATTCAGCCGTAAAAAAGAATGACACCTTGCCATGTGTAATGACATGGCTGGAGCCAGAGTGTATAATACTAAGCAAAATAAGTGAGTCAGAGAAATTGAAATACCATATGATCTCACTCATATGTGGAATGTGAGAGACAAAACAAATGAACAAAGGGGAAAAAAGAAAGAGACAAACCAAAGAAAATACTCTTAGAGAACAAACTGTTGGTTACAGAGGGGAGGGAGTGGGAGGAATGGGTGAAATCGGGGATGGGAACTAAAGAGTACACTTATCATTATGAGCACTGAATAACATATAGAATTAAGGAGTTACTGTATTGTACACCTGAAAGTAATATAACACTAATATAATACACGTATCTTAAGTGTACTGAGATTAAAGTTTTCAAAATGTAATAAAAAGCTCAAAAAATTTTCTCATGTCCCTTTATTTTGGTTTTGTTTTTGTATGGCAAGAATACTCAATGTGAAATCTACCCTCCTGATAAAATTTGAAGTGCACAATGCAGTATTGTTAACTGTAGGCATCATGTTGTAGAGCAGATCTCTAGAACCTGTTCATCTTGCATAACTGAAACTGTATGCCCACTGAAGCACAGCTCCTCATTTTCCCCTCATCTCAGCCCCTGGAAACCACCATTCTACTCTCTGCTTCTATGGTTTGACGATTTTAGATGCCTCATATAAGTGGAATCATGCAGTATTTGTCCTTCTGTGACTTATTTTACTTAGCACAATGTCCTCCAGTTTCATCCATGTTGTAGTAAATTAAAGAATTTCCCTCTTTTTCAAGACTGGATAACATCCCATTGTATGTATATGGCACATTTTCTTTTCTTTTTCTTTTTTTTTCCCCAAGTTTTTATTTAACTTCCAGTTAGTTAACATACACTGAAATATTAGTTTCAGGTGTTGTATATACCACATTTTCTTTCTCCATTCATCCATCGATGGACACTTAGGTTGTTTCCATGTCCTGGCTATTGTGAATAGTGCTTCAATGAATATGGGAGTATAGATATCTCCTTAGAATGTGGGGTTTTTTTAAAGACTTTATTTTTTAGAGCAGTTTTAGGTTTACAACAAAATTGAGAGGGAAGTACCATGATTTCCCATATGCCCTTTGTTCCCACACATGAACAGCTTTCCCCATCATCTCCAGAATGCTACATTTTTCACTAAGGATGAATCTTCATTAATACATTATAATCACACAAAGTATATAGTTTACCTTAGGGTTCACTCTTGGTGTTTCACATTGTATGAATTTGGAAAAATGTATAATGACATATATCTAACATTATAATATCATACAGACTATTTTCACTGTCTTAAAAATTAACTCTGTGCTCTGCCTGTTCATCTCACCCCTTGACCCCAGAATGTTTTTTGAAAATACTACAATTTGTCAACATTATCTTTTTTTCTCTAAGTGCTTGCTAAGATTATGTGACCAGCAAACAAGATAATCTAAGTGAAAATACTTCATATAGTGCCTAATGCCTAACAGCTGTTATTTTATTATTATTGTTTTTCTGTTAAGATATGACAACTTTGGTCCTGGTCTGCCATTGGAGAGAATAAACACTTGATGATTAGCGATTAAATAGCAAAATGAATGAGTAAAAAAGAAGAGCCTGGATTATAGTACTAGTTTTGGATTAACCAGTTCTGTGACCTTTGACTAGTGTTTTCATGTCTCAGTTTTTCTTATCAGTGAAGTTGAAGGGGTAAGGGAGAGAAAACATCACTCTAAATTCAACTTTTTAAGTTGAGAGGACATTTGGCAGACCTGTCAGTTGGTAAGTAGGTCATCAAATTCACCCGGAGGCCAAAGGTGGCATTGCCAAGTTCTCCCGGTTTAATAAACTAGACTTTCTAGTTCTCTGTCCAGAAAACACCTCTAGACACACAGTAGTCTCAGTAAGTGTGTGCCAAATGAGTGAAATAGTGAATGATTTAGTGTTATCAAATTTAAAGCTGATTTACATTGGTTTTTAAATGCCTGATTATCAGATAACTTATTTATTTGACGGTTAGTTATTAATAATAATTCAGAACTACTTGTTTGAAGATATTCAGTCAGTTAATCATTTCTTGAGGACACTTGCCCCCAGGATAAAGTATGTGTTCTTTTTCCCAACATGTCATTTTAACACAATACAGTTAGAGTTCCTTTATTTTTAAATGTATGTATGTGTCTGTGTGTCTGCATGTGTGTGAGAGAGAGTAATTTTTTTAAAGACTTATTTATGTATTTTAGAGAGAAAGCGAGTGAAAGAGCATGAGTGGGAGGGGCAGAGGGAGAAGGAGACAGAATCTCAAGCAGACTCCATGCTGACCGTGGAACCCGACACAGGGATCAATCTCACAACCCTGAGATAAGACTTGAGCTGAAACCAAGAACCCAATGCTTAATTGATTGTGCCACCCAGGAGCCCTGAGAGTAATTTTTAAAGCCTAGATGAATATATATCAGGATATTAACAGTAGTTATCTCTGGATGGCAAAAATAAAGGCAATTTTCATTTTTTTGTGTTCCTTCTTTTATATTCCTTCTTTTATGTGTATTTTTTGAGGTAAAATTTGTATGTAATATTATATTAGTTTCAGGAATACAACATAATAATTCAATTTTTGTATACACTGCAAAACAATCACCACAATAAGTCTAGGTACCATTTGTCCCTATACCATTAACTTCCCTTCCCCCCTTTCACCACCCTCCAACCGCCTTACTCTCTGGTAACTACCAATCTGTTCTCTCCGACTTTTGTTTGTTTTGTTTTTTAGACTCCACATTTAAGTGAAATCATAAGGCCTTTGCCTGTCTCTGTCTGACTTATTTCAATAGCATAATACACTCAAGTTTTGTACATGTTGTCACAAATGGCAAGATTTCATTCTTTTTTATGGCTAAGTAATATTCCATTGTATACTTATACCACATCTTCCTTTTCTATTCATCCATTGATGGACACTTAGGTTGTCTCCATATCTTTTTTTTTAATTCCAGTATAGTTAACATACAGTGTTACAATAGTTTCAGGTGTACAATATAGTGTTTCAGCTCTTCCATACATAACTGGGTGCTCATCACAAGTGCACTCCTTCATTCCCATTGCCTAGTTCACCCATCCCCCCAAACAACTCCTTCCTGGTAGCCATCAGTTTGTTCTCAACAGTGAAAAGTCTGTTTCTTGGTTTGTCTCTCTCTTTTTTTCCCTTTGTTCATTTGTTTTGTTTCTTAAATTCCACATATGAATGAGATCCTATGGTATTTATCTTTTCTGACTGACTTATTTTGCTTAGTATTATACTCTGTAGCTCTATCCATGTCGTTACACATGGCAGGATTTCATTCTTTTTTATGGCTGAATACTATTCCGTTGTGTATACATACCACATCTTCTTTATCCATTCATCTATCAATGGACACTTGGGCTGCTTCTATAATTTGGCTATTGTAAATAATGCTGCCATAAATATATCCCTTTGAATTAGTGTTTTTGTATTTTGGGAGGTAAATTGCCAGTACTACAATTACTGAATCATAGGGTAGTTTATTTTTAACTTTTCGAGGTTGTTTCCATATCTCGCTATTCTAGATAATGCTGTAATGAACATAGTGGTACATGTATCTTTTTGAATTACTGTTTTCATTTTCTTTTTTAAATACCCAGAAGTGAAATAGTTGAATCATACAGTAGTTCTTTTTTAAACTTTTTAAGGAGCCTCCATACTGTTTTCCATAGCGGCTGTACCAATTTACATTCCCACCAATAGTGTACAAGGGATCTCTTTTCTCCACATCCTTGCCAACCCTTGTTATTTCTTGTCTTTTTGATAATAGTCATTCTAACAGGTGTGAGGTGGTATCATTGTGGTTTTGATTTTCATTTACCTGATAAGTAGCGATTTTAAACATCTTTCCATGTGTCTGTTGGCCATCTGTATATCATCTTTGGGAAAATATCTACTTAGATCTTCTGCCCATTTTTAAAACAGATTGGGGTTTTTTGCTATTAAGTTGTTTGAGTTCTTTATATATTTTGGATATTAACCCCATATCAAATATATAATTTGCAGACATTTTCTTCCACTCAGTAGGCTGCCTTTTCACTTTGTTGATGATTTCCTTTGCTGTGCAGAAGCTTTTTAACTTGATGTAGTCCCACTTGTTTGCTTTGGAATCAGATCCAAAACCAAAGTCAAGAAGCTTACTGCCTACATTTTCTTCTAGGATTTTTATGTTTTAAAGTCTTACATTTAAGTCTTTAATTCATTTTGAGCTAATGTTTATGTGTGGTCTAGGTTTATTATTTTGCATGTGGCTGTCCAGTTTTCCCAACACTATTTACTGAAGAGGGTGTCTTTTCCCCATTATATATTCTTGGTTCCTTTATTTGTATTAATTAGCCTTATATGTGTGGGTTTATTTCTGGGTCCTTTATCCTGTTGTATTGATCTCTGTAGCTGTTTTTATGCCAATACCATACAGTTTTGATTACTATAGTTTCATAGTATAGCTTGAAATTAGGGAACATGATACCTCCAGCTTTGTTCTTCTTTCTCATTTTGTCTATTTGAGATTTTTTGTGGTTCCATACAAATTTTGGAATTATTTGTTCTAGTTCTGTGAAAAACACCATTGGGGATTTTTATAGGGATTGCACCAAATCTGTAGATTCCTTTAGGTAAGTGTGGACATTTTGACAATATCAATTCTTCCAATCCATGAGCACAGACTATCTTTCTATTTATTTGTATCTTCTTCAGTTTCTTTCATGAGTGTCTTATATTTTTTAGTGTACGAGTCTTTTACCTCCTTGGTTAAATTTATTCCTAGGTGTTTTACCCTTTTGATGCAATTGTAAATGAGGTTATTAATTTCTCTTTCTGATAGTTCATTATTAATGCACAGAAACATAACAGATTTCTGTATATTGATTTTGTATCCTTTTAGTTTACTAAATTCCTTTGTTGGTTCCAACAGGTTTTTTTGGTGGAGTCTTTTTTTTTTAAGGTTTGTTTATTTATTTTAGAGAGAGAGAGTGAGCAGGGAGAGGGACAGAAGGAGAGGGAGAGAAGCAGACTCCCCACTGAGCGCAGAGCCCAACATGGGGCTCGATCCCAGGATCCTGAGATCATAACCTGAGCCAAAACCAGGAGTCAGAGGCTTAACTGACTGAACCACCCAGGGACCCCAACCCTTGGTAAAGTCTTTAAAGTTTTATATATATATATATGTATATATATATATATATATACATATATATATATAGTATCATCGGCAAATAGTGACAGTTTTACTTCCTCCTTTCCAATTTATATGCCTTTTACTTTTTTTTCTTGCCTAATTGCTCTGGCTAGGACTTGTAATACTATGTTGAATAAAAGAGGTGAGAGTGGACATCCTCCTCTCACTCTTGATGGTAGAGGAAAAGCTTTCACCTTTTCACCATTGGGTATGATGTTAGCTGTGGGTTTGTCATATATAGCCTTTATTAAGTTGAGGTGCTTTCTTTCCATACCCATATTGCTGAGAGTTTTTATCATAAATGGATGTTGAATTTTGTCAATGCTTTCTCAGCATCTATTGAGAAGATCGTATAATTTTTCCCTTGATTTTTTAAAATGTGGTGTATCATGTTGATTGATTTGCAGATGTCAAACCATCTTTGCATCCCTGGACTAAATCCCACTTGATCATGATGTATGATCCTTTTGATGTGCTGTTGAATTCAGTTTGTTAATATTTTGTTGAAGATTTTTGTACGATTATTTTTTTAATTCAGAAAAAAATGCTGTTTTGTAATTCATTTATTGAATAGTCTGAACTCAGGAATATAAACATGGCTAACTATCATTATTTTCTGATTACAAAAAGTTAATATAGTTTAAGAAAATTTCAAGTGTAAAGGAAAAAAGAAGCTATCTCATAATGTACTAGACCAAATCTCCCTTCCTAACCCTTATGGATGTCTAGAAGGTTCCCCAAGCTTTCTGTTCATTTCCAATTATTAAAAATTCAGTAAAATTCAGTATACTTGGAGATTTCAGTCATATCTATTTTAATTCCCACCTGCTCCCTTTCCCAGTCTCAAACCTGGCTTCCCTCCCAAAGGCTATGAAGAGGGAAGGGATCACTTTTGCTCTGTCTTCTCCCTTTTCCTAGATCAAACTTTTTTAGGATGGGGAACTGAGAAGATGGATAAAAGAAGTGGAACACGTCTTTCCTCAAGTGGGCCACCAGTGTGATTCTCTGGAGGTTTCTCTACTGGCTTCTCAGGTTCACACCCGTTGATATAGAGCTCCCATGGGGCAGGGTCACTTGTATATGCTCTGATGGCCAAGTGAACCTCCTCACAGCATGACACCTTAATGTGGGGGATCCATAGACAGGAAACACTCTCTAGCTCCTGGCCTGGAGGTATGGTCCATGGTGTCTGGCCCCTAGGAACCACCCGACCCTTAGAAAACCCTCTCAGGTACTGTAGAGGCAAGTTGAATCAAGCTAAACTGCCTTTCAAGCTGTCCTTTTGTCCCAAAGGAGACTTTCCATGTTCTTCTTGCTGAACGGTGGGACCACTTATCTCTCAATCCTATCTCACCTCTTTATTCTCCTTTTCCCTACTCAGAAGAGTATAGAGTGCGTCTACAAGGATAGGGTGTAAGCAGCATTTCCCCAGAGGAGAAATGCCAATAGTCCCGTTAGTTTTGGAGGGAGGAGTAGTAGAGTCCTCCGTATGGGGCAGACCGTTCTAGGCTCTGATGCATCTCCTCTCACCCCCCATCAGCCTTTTGCTTATAGACACCAGAGACGTTTGACCACTTCATAATAAACTCTGGGTAAGTAGTTAGACTCCAGCTGCTTGAAGATCTGTCTCAATCATGGAGTACTTGATGCTCTTTGTCCTGAGCTTTGGGTCCTCCTTGCCAACTCCAGGGAAACAGGTGAGATTTCCCTCAACATCCATTGATTGTATGTCATTTTAGTTTCACAGGAAAAAAGAAGGAAAGAAAATAACCCCAAATGCCAACAACAGTTTTCACTCTGTCATGAAACTGTGGGTATTTTTATTTTTTCCTCCACATTTTTCTATTTTAAAATTTTCTAGAATGAACATGTATCATTTTTGTAATGAGAAAGAAAGCAGTTTATTAACAAAGAATTATTAATACAAAGATGACTTGTAGATTGGCAAAATGAAAAAGTAAGTAAACAATCTTGACCAATTCAACTTCATTCTTTCCATCTCAAATACTGTGTTATCTCATTAATATAGATTCTTTTCTCCTTTGGTTTATTCATAGCCTGAATAGAAAGATAAAATGACCACATTATCAAAGCAAATAAGCTTTTTTTTTTTTTCCTGCACCTTCCAAAGAAATTAGTACTTTTAAAAGTCAACTGTCCAATGTTAGGTCATGTTTGAAAATCGGCTATTTATTGGGTTTATTTTATTAAATTCTCATTAGCAAACAAATATTTTTAAATTGCTAACCAAGTATTATAAGATGTGTTACACCCTCAGAAATCTTTGCTGAACTCCTTTGTACCTACTTCAGCCTTTGTTCAGAAGTTTAAAAAGAATCTGATAGTGAATACTTCTGAAGGGCTTTTTTAATGTATCCTTTTTAAAACATGCACTTAAAAATATAGTTAACATATTTAAGATGTTATTTTTAAGTAATCTGTACACCCAATGTGAGGCTCGAACCCACAACCCCGAGATCGAGAGTCACATGCTCCACCGATTAAGCCAGCCAGGTGCCCCACAGATCTAACATGTTTAAGTAGATATTTAATATATATGTTAAAAAGCAGCCTTGCAGATTGACATAATTTTTTAATTGTCTGCAAAGGTTAACAAAGCTTGCTCTCTTGCTATTAGCATAAGTAGAAATTCGGATCTCTAACTCACGACTCTATCTTTAAGCTATGCTTCCTTCACAGTGTCTACCCCGTGGTATATTTGTCAAATAAGTGGATAGAATTATCTTTAACTGGGTTGATATTTCAATTTTTACATTTCAAAATTATAAATAAACATGTGCTTATTCCAAAAATTTCACACAGTACAGAGCATCTGGAGTATACAGTAAAAGAACGACTTAAACATCTTCTACCAATGGTGTATATCCTCCCAGATATTTTTATGTATGGGTTTATTTTTTTAATGGGTTTATTTTTAATTACCTCATTAAAATGTTTTAATCTAGTCTAATTTCAACTCTGGTTTTGATATACAAATACTATATACAATGCATTTTGTTTAATAAATACTGTAGTCATTTAGATTTTTGCTTGTTTTGTTTTGTCTTGTACCTATTCGGCCTGTAGATAGTATGCAAAATTTTTCTAGGTCATAATTATTTTTCCACCAGCATTTCTCCCTGAAACATAACTAGCACCAGTGTGCACAGTGAGAAAAAAGACATCCATCTCTACTTCTAGTCAACCGTACGTTTTCCCATGTTTAGTAAGCTACGCTCTGTGTGACATATGCTCCAATAAGCCTTTCATAAGATTTAATTGGAATTTAGGCACTCAATAAATATTTGTGGAATTGAACTGAATTTCAGTAATTATTCTGTAATTCTTCAGCATGTAGACACTGGACAGGTAACACAGGTTAGTGTTTTCACTTTGAAGGTTGCAAAACCTCTACTAACCCATTTCTGTATCAGGTGATACTAGTCAGTGGGTTTTTGTTGGTTATTTGGGATTTATTACAGAGAGCCTTTTGATCTCCCTCCACTCAGGCTTTTCGTGGTCCCAGATTTCTAAGCTTAAAAACCTCGATTGGAAATAAATTCATTTCCTTAAGCCATCTGGTGGCTTTCACTTGTAACTGCAACATCAGCTAATGGCCAAACATGGAATTATCCCGCTCGCCCCAGCAAACCTCAGGACTGTCATTTTCTTCTTCCGTGTCTTACAAGATGTGGTACAATGAAGGGCTACCTAGGTAATATGTACATGTTAAAAATCCAAGAGAAATCTTCATAATTCTAACCTCAGGGCTACTTTAATATCAAGAGCAACATAGTAAAGCCTATGAAGGATGGAATAAGAAAAACTATATTATTTTATTATAACTATGCGTTACAACAAGCTTTCTTGACCACCCACGATGTGCCAAGCAGTATGCCTGGGATATAAAAACCAATGCAAGAGGCCCGGAATACAGGGAATACAGGCAAAGTAATGTATGGACAAATACAACAGAGTAAGTATGATAATAAACTTGCTGAGCTGGAGATGGGGAGAACCCTGACAGCGGATCCTTTATCCCACACTGAACACCAGGGAATGAGCTCTATTCCCTCACAGAGGAGGCAAAACACCAGAAAAGAAAATCAAAATTCTTTTCTGGAATCAGCTCAAAACAATGATGAAGAAAATAATGGGCTTGTATGTGTATTGTGAATGTTTGTGTCCTACCTTCTGCAAAAGCCAAGAATATTCATATCTTTGTGTAATGCACAGCTCTCCAGGCCGTGTTACCCTAAATTAGATCACAGTGGCAGACCCCGGGACCCCAGGGGCAGTAGATGAGCTCCAGGGGTTCACCTAACTTAGCCAAACACCACCTCTACCCCCAGCTTTTAGAGGAGGTAAGACAGCAAAGAGGAGCCTGCTTGCCAGGCTGCAGGTGTGCCCTTCTAGCTCTATCTCATTTCCGCTGAACGACAAAGTGTCGTTGGAGCACATTCTGCCGGCAAGGTCAGAGAAGGTTCCTGAGATGCTGTTCGATTTGAGCGGAATGTGGAAGAGTGGATAGGAGTTCACCAGATAGAGACAGGGGTAAAGTCATTCCAATTCCTGGAGACCTGTGCAGCAGTGCAAAGTTAAAAACACAAGGTTTATTTGGGCTTCGGCATTGGTACGGCCACAAAGGCCATTGTGAACGGGCAGTGTTGTGCACTGCAGCTGGGGAAGGAAGCAAGTGCCCACTCCCGAGGGTGCCACATAGGCTGCTCGGGAGATGGGTCTTTAGCCCTGCTGCTAATGGGGCCACTGAAGGACTTTAAATAGCGCAATGAGGTAATCATTTGCATTTTAGGGAGACTACCCTGGAAGCATGGTGGATATCAGGCTGAAAGACACACACCAAGAACTAGAAGGCCAGTTAGGCAGCTGCTAATATATTCCAGGCAAGATATTATGAGGGTTTCTGAATGAAGTTAGTGGCAATAAAGATGGAGAAGTGGGGCTGGATTTGAGAAATATTTAGCAGTTAGAATAAACAGGTCTTTGTGACTTGGATATAATAGGTTAGATACATAGAGGAGTTTAGGATGATTCCCAGATATCTGGCCAATAAACCAATGTTCCATAGGCAGCAGGATATACAGGTCTGAAATACGATGAGATGTCAGGGCTGGAGATACAAATTTGGAACCAATCAGCATCAGTGCTATGGGAAAGGAAGAGATTATTCCTGACCAAGATATTACAATACCCCACATTTGGAAGAGAGGTGTTAAATAAATGCCAAATGACTAAATATACATTCTTACATCCTCCTGAGTATATACAGATAACCTGGCAGGCTGCATAGGAAGACATCAGCCTAACATATTCTGCAGGCCAGTGCCTAGAAACAAGGTTGGGGTTGAGTGGGTGGGAGATCCAGAGCAGGGTGAAGGTCTGGTTTTGTGAAGATGTTGTGGATAGTTCCAAAAATAGTTGTTCCCACCAAATGTGTATCTAGCTACACTAACATCCTATACCTGATGTCATAGTGCTGAGTCATTCTTGTCCAAGGCCAGCTGTCACTTGATATCTTCAGCCTTAATTGGAACATTGAGCCCTGGACCTGATCAGCACTAGGGATGGAAAGTGGGGAGGAATGGGAGCTCTGCAAAATCGACTTCTGTCTTTTCCTGGCTATCTCAGACTGGGTGGAAATTCCAATCAAGGTCACTCTGGGGAAATATCACCATTATTCATCTACCAGAACTTTAAATTAAAAAGCTACCTAATTCTTGGGGGGAGGGGATTGTTTCCTCTTCCATTAATAAGCCAGTTTTCCCCCCTCATCTTCCAACCCATTGTATTTTAAAAGAAATTCATTTCAGTTAATATGAAAATGAGAAGCCAGAAATTATGAAGAATGCTTATGGATGCAGTTCGAGTGATTTACTAAGTCGGTCTGTTAATCTAGGTATCAATAATACACTTATTTTTCTATCATTTAAATGCTCTCAGTATCCATCTGCTCTTGGAACCAGTTGGAACATCCTAGCATCCTAGTGCATGAGGAATGCACTAATGGAAAGATACTGAGCCCCTTTACTAATATTAAAAGCTCCATGTCACTTTCAGGCAATCAGTGGGGACCATCCTAAAGGAAGGCATGATATCCACACAAGGATAGTATTGAAATGAATTTGACCCTTGTGGGGAAAAACCAGCCCAACCAGAAACAAACTATTGTTCAGTTTTCCCTTATTGAAATGTTCAAAAGTGAAAAATATAAACCGATTGTACCACAATTCTGCTGAAATATTTATTATTGTCTTTACCAAACCCCACATGGTCAGATAAAAAATAGAGATTTCTCAGTGAGACCAAGCACTTTCTCTAAAATATTTTGACATCTAATGAGGTAAGTATTTCTTTGTTAATTTTTTTAAATGTTGTAGTTCTTCTTCCCATTCATTCTTATTGATAGATTTTGAATAAGTTGGTCAATTGCCCCAAAATCCTTTGAGGTTTTGATTGGAGTCTTTTTATATCTATGTCATAAGCTGGAGAAAACAGACATCTTTAGTTTTCCTATCCATGAAAGTGATTTTTTTTTCATTTTTTTCTTTCTTCCTCAGTGAATTTTAGCATTTTTTTCATGTAGGTCTACCTATTCTTAAATTCATTCTTCATTATTTTATAACAACTTGCTGTACTTGAAACATGTCCAAAAGTGCAAGCTAGAATGTCATATTTACCAGGATGTTTAAGAAACTGAAATATTTCTTTTATGGTATTTAAAGAAATCACAGGAAATAGAGGAAAATATCATAGTCATCTTTTGTTATGAAGAAATGGCTCATCTTATAAGTTATATTTTGGTTGCTTTATGGAAGCGCCTACAAAATCACAGCGTGACTGCAGCAAATGTGGGGGTTTTTTGGAAGAGCACAGTCTGTCAGATCAATCTGATTTCTTCTAGAGCAGGGGAACTGACTTTTAGATAAGGGCAAAGAATTATACGTAAAATATCTGGATTTCAGGAAGTCTTTATTCTAATGAATATGTCTGTCACAAAGAATGTAGTAAACAGTCTGGTGCTGGCTACATTGTTGGAGGAGAAGTTGAACTTAAAAGGGAGCTACCTTTTAAACTCTATGCTTATTTATTAAATTTAAAGACAACCAGCTTTATGGCAAACACACGTTATTCTTATAGGAAAAGTCAACTAGCTTTTTTCAGCGTTGCTGTTGGTCACAGATAAAAAGTGGTTTAATTCTCTTGCTCTATTTGCTTAGAAAACATTCCTATGCCTAAAGTCCCCAAAGTGTAGATATTAGACAACATGACAATATCGGCTTGAGAACAAAGAGAGCACCACGATTGTATAACCTCATGATTCCATGAAATCTGCTATTCGTTTCCCCACGGGTTTATTTAGCCTCTTGTTAATTCATGGAAGCCAAAGTCCAAAGGAGAGATGGTGAGGGGTGGCAGGGTGGGGAGCATGTTCATGGGTAAGCATTAAGACTCTCACAACATCCCAATCCCTTCTCTAGTTTTAAAGGTTCGAAGACATAACTATGGTAGAAAGAAACAGAAACTGATGAAGACGCAGAGCAACTGGAACTCTCAGACTTTGCTGGTGGGGTTACAAAAGGGCACCACTGCTCAAGACGACAAAGGAGAACATTGAACCAAGCACAAGATCTTTCTATTATGGTATTTTTCTATGTTGCACACCCATGAATACAGCCCTGTGTTAACCCAACAGAAATGAAAGCATGTGCCCGCATGAAGATTTGTATGTGAATGTGTATATCTGCTTTACTGATACTGGCTCCCAAACTGGAAGCAATCCAAATGGAGGATACATGGCTTAAATACATTGTGATGTAATAGTCAAAATACGGAAAGAGCCCACATGTCCATCTACAGATGAATGGATAAAGAAGAGGTGGTGTGTATCTACAATGGAATATTACTCAGCCATCAAAAAGAATGAAATCTTGCCATTTGCAACGACGTGGATGGAACTAGAGGATATTATGCTAAGTGAAATAAGCAAGTCAGGGAAAGACAAATATCATATGATTTCACTCATATGTGGAATTTAAGAAATAAAACAGATGAACATAGGGGAAGGGAAGGAAAATAAGACGGAAACAGAGAGGGAGACAAACCATAAGAGACTCTTTAACTCTAGGAAACAAACTGAGGGTTGCTGGAGGGGAAGTGGGGGGATGGGGTAACTGTGTGATGCGCATTAAGGGGGGTGCTTGATAGAATGAGCACTGGTTGTTATATGCAACTGATGAATCATTAAATTACCTCTGAAACTAATAATACACTATATGTTAATTAATTGAATTTAATTTTAAAAAACACATTGTGATACATCCAAGAAATGGACTACTACTTAGCAATAAAGAGGAACAAAATATTAAATCGTAAAACATGGGTGAGTCTCCAAAACTTTCCACTAAATAAAATGAGACACAAGGACTGAATATTGTAAGATCCTAATTTTATGAAATTCTAGAAAAGGTGAATTATTGGGACAGAAAGCAGATCATGGTCACTTAGGCCAGGAATTGAGTAAGGGGCTTGACCACAACAGGGCAGAAGGAAACATTTTGGGGTGACCAAAATGTTGGGGAATGGTATTATATGTATTATACTTCAACGAAGCAAGGGGAGGAAATTAAATAGCAACAGAAAGCTGAGTATATATAGAGAGAGTTAAGTATAAATCACATTATCCGAAACACTTAAAAATACACGTATTATTATAAGTATTATGGGCATTTTGGTGTAACTGGAATGATACCAATGTAAATGGCCATGAGTAGGCTGAGTTTTCCAGGTAGCACACATGTTTACAATCGTCATCTCCTTCCTTTATTGTGACTACTGTCAGTATCAATATTGAGAACCTTTTCTCACATGAGGTACAGGATTCGGCTCCCACAAAAGTAGTCTCCTGACTGCTCAGAACTAAGGCTCTTTCTGTACCTCCCACAGCCTCCCTCTCACCTGAGCTGTCCATAAACAGCAATGAGCTGCTCTCTGCTTCCTGTCTGTGGCGTCCTGAGGAGCAGGGGACTTGGGACAGCAGACACTTGGAACCACGAGACTGTGAGGGTGGCCTCCCCAGAAATCAAGAGCACTCTTACCCAACTTCAGTAGCATGGAGGGAGAGAGACCACTTCCAGAAAGGCTCTGTTTGCGTTTCCAGAATCAGAGAGTCTAGAGATGGTGAAAAACGACAGGGCCTGCCCCTAAGCTCAGGCAAAGAGCCGGGACTTGGTAAGGGAGGCTTCAGAGAGAGAGGGCTGCCCAGCCATCCCAAGCACAGGTGTCTGGACCCCAGATCCCCCCCCCAAATATAGCAACTCAGCTCTGTCGGGAGAAGAGGGGGTGGATGGAGGCCATCCCACCCCACCTAACTCCAGCTGTCCCAGGAAGCTTGCGTCAGGTGTAACTTCAGGCTCCTCTGATGCTCATCAAAGTGTGATTTTTAGAAACAATGGCTCATCTCCAGAATTGAAACAAAGAACATTCCTACCTGCTTGTGGGTGCTTTCAATTCCTTTAAGAGGAGTCACAGTCAGAAGGTTTTACTTCCGAATGTTTAGGATAGGTAATAAATTAACCTAAACTCCTTCACCCTAAAGAGTAATTCACAGTTGATTAACGATTCTATATTATTCTTCTTGGTTCCAACTGGAGGAGATTAGAGAGAAGTTACCAAAAGCTGGGGGTGGGGGGCGTAAGAGTTGGAAGACAAACTTGATAAAACATCATCACTTTTCAAAGAGAGGCACAACGCTCTCCACTCGACACAAAGACTATATACACTGCAATGTTTCTGCAGCTCCTGCTGAGGCCCAGCTCAGTCATGGGAATGGAGTTCACCAAAACTCACAGAACGTGACCGAAGGTGGGTGGCCCCACCATCTCATTTCACTAATGCAAGACATAGGCCCAAGAGGTAAGCAGCACATGGGAGTGAGGCAGGATCCCAGGCCTTTCCATCTCTACATCCACGCTCCTTTCTTTTTTTTTTTTATTAAAGATTTTATTTATTTCTTTGACAAAGAGAGACAGCCAGCAAGAGAGGGAACACAAGCAGGGGGAGTGGAGAGGAAGAAGCAGGCTCCCAGCAGAGGAGCCCGATGCGGGGCTCAATCCCAGGACCCTGGGATCATGATCTGAGCCAAAGGCAGACGCTTAACGACTGAGCCACCCAGGTGCCTCCCACGCTCCTTTCACCGTACAGTATGATGTGTCCCAACGGGACAGGTTTAGGAAACTGTCCCCCAGAAAAAGACAGGAAAATCCCCAGCTCCTTATATTCTCTCTTCTGGCTTCCCAGAGCGGGACCGGAGATGTGCATCTGGAGAGATCATTGGAAACTGTTCAGTGACTCTTCCAAATGCTAGGGGATGGTGGATGCCATGTTAGCCTCACAGTCGGCTGTGTCTCTTCTGAAAAGTTTATAATCCCCTTCATGCTCCCTCTTCCTCCACCTTTTTTTATTAAGGCTATCACTTGCCAGCCAGTCTCCCGATTCTTTCATCCAAGTAGGCTCTTCCAGTTCCTCCTCTGAAGTCCCCGTGTACTTTGTCTGCCCTTGTTCTATTTTGCCTTGTATTACAGTTATTTGCTATCATCTCCAAAAGCAGGCCCCTAGATG
The DNA here is from genome assembly GCF_024610735.1 of Ursus americanus. Lineage (NCBI taxonomy): Eukaryota > Metazoa > Chordata > Mammalia > Carnivora > Ursidae > Ursus > Ursus americanus. The sequence continues at coordinate 63,370,975 of NC_142139.1, forward strand.
AGGACTCAGGTACAAGGATTTATTAAGGAAGGGAATGGAGGGGGTGCCAATAGGAGAGGAAAGGAGAAGAAGCCAAATAAGGAGAAAAGGCCCAGGCTCAGCCTCAACCCCGGGGAGCTTTGGAGTCTAAATTATACCTAAATTTGTTCCTCTTGGGCAAGAGGTTAAGGGCTGCTCTGAAGGATGTGAACTCCCAGGCAGGCAGAGCACTTGCAGGCACACGGAAGCTGAGAAGGGACACACAGAGGGAAGGGGGAGGGAGGGACTTGGAGGAGTGCTGACATGCCCTCACATTGGTGTGGTCACCTTGTCTCCCTGTTATGGGTTGAATTGTGTTCCCCAAAAGATATGCTGAGGTCCTAGTCCCCAGTCCTTCAGAATGTGACTCCTTCAGAAATAGAGTGTTGCAGATATACCTAGTTAAGATGAGGTCATACTGGAGTAGGTCATGCTCTTGATCCAGTGTGACTGGTGTCCTCGTGGAAAGACGACACAAAGACACAGGGAGAATGCCATGTAATGGTGGAGGCAGGCTGGAATGATACAGCTGTCAGCCAATGAAGGGGAACGGTTGCTGGCCACAACTAGAAGCTAAGAAGGGGCAAGGAGAATTCTACCCAGCATTTCAGACGGAGCATGGCCCTACTGACATCTTGATTTGGGACTTCTAGCCTCCAGAACTGTGAGGAATAAATGTCTGCTATTTCAAGCCATCCAGCGTGTGGTCATTTGTCACGGTGGCCCTAGGGAATGAATCCACTGCGCTAGACTGGCCATCAGGCAACATCTCGCTCACTTTTCCCCTCGATGTCTGTTTATAGCAGGTCCTGAGCCAGAGCAAGTGAAGCACTTATTCTATTCATAAGTTGCCCAAAGCCGTGCCCCAGCCCTGTGTGGACTAAGCAATTTCTTTGACATCCAGGTGGGAGATGGGAACGGACTAACTCCTGGAGAGTCTTTTGCTCCCTGTACTATGTCTGTTATATTCTTGAAGCCCACTTGGGAGCCCCACTGGAGCTTGTATTGCTCTTGATAATATTGAAATATGTCAGTCCCAGGCTTCTGTAAGGGGAGAAGGTGAACATCTCCCCTCTGGGCTCCCAGAGCACCCCGGGAAAACTTCACTCCTGGCTCTGCCGTGGGCTATTAGAGTGATCGGCTCGTGCTTCTGTCAATGCCCAAGACTGAGAAGCCTGGTGGGGGGTGGTCTTACTTCTGAACCCCCAATACCCAGTGTCGGGCACATAACAAGATTTCCCTGCAAGTGCTGCACTGAACAAACCGGGCTCTTCTAGAGCTTAGCTACAAGTTCTAGAAAATTTCTGGATCATCATAGCATTCCACTCCTCAGTCAGAGGGACCCAGTGTCTCAGAGAAGACTTGGTGTGTACATGGTGTGGTTTATAGGCACACCGCGCTCATAGCGAGGCTGGAAAGCTGGCCCAGCTCATTTCTTCACAGTTTATTATGCGGAAAAACATAAGCCTTCTGTTTTCCTGGGCTGTTAACTTGGCACCTCATTTCATGTATAAAACTTGCACTGAAAGATACTACCTCCGTGAGTTAATCAGCCATGTAAAGATCAAAACTACTTTATAGCACAAGGAACTCTCAGAGCTCATACCCTATGAAGAATGACTATAGACCAGGTGAGAGACTGGGTCCCCAATCATTCATCCTCAAAACAACTTAATGAAGTTGGTATAAGACTCCCCTCAAAGATGGGGAAATTGAGACTCAAAAAGGTTAAGTGACAAGCCCAAGATCACATAGCTGCTAAGGGATGGAGCCCAGTGTCTCTGACTGAAAGCCATGGATTTCTAAAGAATCCCACTCAGACCCTCAAAGTCACAGAATTTTAAAGAACACAACTGATTGCTTTTCACCAGAAGACTTGGAATCACTTGTTCAAATGGGTGATGTTCTTCACAGCCATCCCTTGGACGGTTAAAGAGCAGTTGTGATGATTTTCTGTTCCTTATTTCATTTGGGGAACACTTCTTTGAAGATTCGGGGCTTCAGAACCTGAAGGACATTCTTTTAAGTGTTACCTCTGGTGGCTAATCTTCAACTCTGAAGTCGTTCTGAGTAAAACCTGCAGGACAAGGCAGATGATGGAACTAGGCATTTAATGTTTTCGGTCAGAAACATGGCTGCCTATAAAGATACAGGACGGGTTTTCAGTGTGGATCTGGACACAGCAGAGACAAGTTTCCAACACAGAGTTGGAGCCAGGCAGAAGGGGTCTGAAATCTGCTTTGCAACTTACTAAATGACCTCAGCAAGTGGCTTGACCTCTCCATGCCAGTCTCCTCTATAAAATCAGAATGCCACTAATTTTATAAGGTGGTTTAAATGAGATAACGCATGTAAAGCAGTCACATACAGCCAGTGCTTACCAAAGGATAGCCATTATTATTGACCAAAAAGGACTTCCAAAAAGATTTTGAATAACAATCTAATTGAAGCTGTAACTTCAAGAACATTCATCTAGGGGCGCCTGGATGACTCAGTCAAGTGTTCGACTCTTGGTTTCGGCTCTGGTCATGATCTCAGGGTGTTGGGATCGAGCCCCGTGGCGGGCTCTGCACTCAGTCCACTTGAGATTTTCTCTCCCTCTCCCTCTGTCCCTCCCACACTCATGCAGTCTCTCTCTCTCAAATAAATACATAAATCTTTAAAAAAAGAAAGAATATTCACCTCGATGTTTAAGCTCTGGTGCCTGTTACATATGTCCAGGGGCTAGACAAGCAGTTCAAAGTGAGTGCTTTGGTGTCTTTGGAGTTGATTAATGCAATGGGTTGATCCCACTTTGCAGCGAGGCTGGCTCTTATCATAGTTGGAACAATAAAATAACACTGTGTTCAAGGCCTGATCATTCCTTATCTGTTGATTACTGCTCCATAGCACAATGAGTTCTCAGGGGAAAAAAAGTGGGCTTCTATCAAAACAAGAAAAATTTGTCATTAAGAAGGACCGGTAAGTCACTGACATGGCCTCCTTCCCTGAGCAGAGCTGACTCTGCACCTGAAATGATTGGTTAAATATTTATTGCAGAGTTTTATGCAGTCAACTGGCTGACCGGGATTCAGATCCTAAGAGAATTTTTTCATACAACATATATTTCTTTTCCATTACACTAGAAATATATGTTCCTTGTAGAAAAACTAGAGTTTGCTGACAAGCAGAAATAATGCTTAAATCATGCATTAGCTTGCCAAACAGAGATAAATACTGTTAATATTTTTGGTGAACATTCATTCAAGTGTCACTGTATATTTACCTATTTTTTTACACAAGTGGGATCACATTATACATGCAATGCTATAACATGGTTTATTAACTAAGCAATACTGTGACCATCTCTCTATGTCAATAAATGTACCTGTACAATACAATTTTCATCAAATGGTGCATAGTATTCCACTTAAATAATAACCCATATTTATCCAATCCTGTACTGTTGAACCATGGAGTTCTTTCAAAATCATGTTTTTGCTATTAGAAATGATGCTATGATGAGGTCACCCTGGGAAGAGTGTGTTCGGTGAGGAGAGAACTAGCAGGGACACGATGGCCCTGACGACAAGGATAGGCCCCTTGGGATTAAAAGGAGCCCAAAGGACGAGAAAGAGCAGTCAGAAAACAGAAAGCAGAATGGTGGTTGCCAAGGGCTTGCAGGAAGGGGAAATGGAGAACTGTGTCCAATGGGTATAGAGTTTCAGCCATGCAAGACAGAAAAGTTCTAGAGATCTGCAGTACGACATTGTTTTATCAAGAGGGTAGATCTCACGTTATGTGTTTTTTACTACAATAAAATATATATGTACGATATAGAAATTTAAGAAGGGAAGAAGGGTGGAAGGAAGGAAGGGCAACCAGAGAAGCAGAACTAAAACCAAGAGGGAGGGGTATCAACAGAAGTCAGTGGAGGAGAGAGCCTCATGAAGAAGAGAGAGGCTTCACAACACTGCAGTATTTGCCTTGACACCACTAAAAGGTCATCCATGGAATCAACTGGATGTTCTATACAATCCATAAATACGACGTCACAAAACTGTTTTCCAAAGCCCTCGAATTAACCCCCCAACAAAATGAAGCCATTACTGAGCCACTTCATCATCCAATGGAACTGGCATTCACAAGGTTGACTCTACAGCCTGAAGATGCCTTCTGGAAACTCAGTTCCTGACTTCTTGGTCCATGACAGTCTATGTTGATGAACACAGGTGTTGTGTCTCATAAGCAATAGCTCCCTTTTCTGGTGTGACAGATGGGCGTGGCTTCTAAATGACAGATCTGTCCACTGCCCATAGCTCACTACACAACGACAGGGTCACCCATGCCCAAATTGACCAAAAGCTTCACCACTCCTGTGGCTGTACTTTTACCATTGTCCTTGTTTCTTTCTTTAGAGTTTTTATTTTTCCCTTAACATATTCGACATTATCCACTGGAAATTATTGATTGGTCCAGTCACATCAGGCATGAATATTAGAAAATACAAACAATAAGTAAAAATCCCTCCAAAATGCACACATGCACAAACCTAGGCCTGTGAACACAGGCCCCGTAAAATTAACTAACAGCTCTGATGCTGTCATCAATCTGGTGTAAGAATCAATGCATTCCTACAAGGTTAGATCCTGTCCTTTAAAGGTTGATGCTTTCACGGCTTCCCAGCAGGGGCCCAGGGTAGTAACTGCAAATGGTATTTAGCTAGGCTGACCAGTCCAACCCTGGGTTTTCCCAGGAGTTTCGTGGTTTTAGCACCGAAATTCCCAAGTCTTCAGAAACTCTTTAGGATTGTTGGTTACCATTCGTGTGGCTCCAATTAGTTTAGCTACTCTTTCTACCAAACTCTATTTAGAGGCCTTCTTTTTACCCTGAATTTCAAAACCCATTGATTGTGAATGAATCATGACCTCAGAGGGAATCACATGCAATTTGTGAACAATTGATATTTACAACAAATTATAAAATATACAGAACAAATGATGAAAAATGGCACAACTCCTTGGGGTTCTGACATTAACCGCTAGCCCCTCAGTGACTGATGTAGCCCTCGCCCAGCTGTGCCTGGTGGGTGTTCCTCTTCTCAGTCCAATCCAGGCCCTCTTCTTGTATCACACAGGATTGGTAGTCATATCTGATCCTTCTTCATCCATGTATTCAGTATGTAAACTGAGTACCTATTATGTGTCTGGCAATGCACTGAGTACTAGAAATTCAGCAGAAAATAAGAGCTGCATCCCACCTGGTAGAATTTACACAATGACGGAGTAGACTGATATTAATCAAATAATCTCACAAACGAACATGTAGTTATTAATTGGGAGGAGTGTAATTCAGGAGAAGTACAGAATACAGAGAGGATAGCAGGAGAAGTTGATTAGGGTCAGAGATAACTTCTCCAAGGAAGAAACACGAAAGCTTGCTGTGAAGGATGGGTAAATATGCATATTAAAACTACCGGATTAAAAATTTCAAAGTCAGACAATACCAAATGGTAGCAAAGACGTGGTGCAGAGGGAACTCTTGTTTACCATTGGTGGGAGTGTGTGCCCATTTCTACCCAATGCCTCTGAATGCCATATCCTCTTTCTAGGCTGTGCTCTGGACCCGTATGATTCCCTCTGCAAAATACATTTCCCAAGATCCCTTGCCTGCTGGCTTCTCGTGAGGCTTTGCCAGTGCAAGGTGGAGATGAGAAGGTGGAAGGAAGAGGGAAGCTTTTGTTTCCAGCTCTGACCCTGATGGCAGTTACCCATGAAACTGGAGTGGCAATGGAAGGGCGGTGTTCTAGCCCTGTTTGAGGTAGTGTCTCTCCAGTGGATCCAGAACCAACTAGAATAGTGTCTCAGTGCAGCCAGCAAAGGCTTGGGGGCTGAGCCCCAAGGCTCTGGCACCTTCTGATTCTGGGAATCAACGATTCTCCCTTTTTGGTCCTCCAGCCCCGCCTCCTTCCTTTTGCTCTTCCACCCCTCCTGATGCCTTTGAAACCAATTCCTTATATTCAAGTCTCTGTCTTTGAAATACCTAGAGTGGTTTCTGTTTTCCTAACTAAACTCAGTTTCAACCATCTTTTCTTCTCACAACTCTGAAAAATTTCAAACACACATAAATATGATCAATCAACAATTCTGCCACATTCGCTTCCTGTCTCTCTCTCTCTTCTCTTTCTCTGTATCTCCATATATACTGTTTCACTGAGCCATTTGAAAATGAACCATAAATATCTTTGCATTTTATTCTTAAATACTCTTAAGATGGGGGCCGGGGGCACCTGGATTGTTCAGTCAATTAAACGTCTGACTCTTGATCTCAGCTCAGGTCTCAATCTCACAGTTATGGGTATGAGCCCCTATGTTGGGCTCCATGCTGGGGGTGGAGCCTACTTTAAAAAAATAAATTCTTAATTAATTAAGTTTAAAAAATAAAAAAAAGAAAGACTAAGGAAAGGACATTTTCTTATGTAACTCTAATATCATTCACATTTTAAAAAATAACAGTAAGTCCACAGTATCACCCAATATTCATATTCAAATTTCCCCAATTGTCCCAAGTCTATCTTTTACATTTTTCCCCAATTCAAGATTCATACATTGTGTTTCATTTTTATGTTGGTCCAATCACTTTCAAAAACAGTTTCGTGGTATCTTATAGAAATTCTTGCACAGATGCACCAGGAGTATAACATGCCCATAGCGACACAGTTCTTAAGAGAAAAAACTGGAAACAATCCACTTAAAGGTGAGAGGAAGAAACCGAAGGGGTCTAGCATGACTTGCATAGGTCTGGGTGGGGCAGCTGTGTGGACAGCATTGCCCAGACACCTGCTTTCCCCGTGGGTCCCACAAGAGTCCATTTGCTTTTTGGTTTTGAAGTGCACCCAGTGGCTATCTGCAATGGCTCAAAAATCACTCTCCCTATTTGTGCCTCAAAAACACGAAGAGCATTTTTATTGCTCTAGTGATTTCTCTGTTTGCCTTTCAAAAAACCAAGAAATGCAGGAAATGCAGTGGAGGTAATTCTCCTCCAACGCCAAAGGACTCTATTACTGGCCCTCACTCTGCCCAGCCCCCGCACGTCCTATTACAGATGGTGTAATAGCTTTTAATTCCAAGTGCAGCCTGAAAGACTCCCTCCTCACGCAGCAGCCAGTTTTTCCATGATTACGCCCTGTCTTCCACCATGAAACTTCCCTCACTCACCGCCCCACCCCCTGCCCTCACTGCTGCTAGAGTTAAAAGCAGCCGCCTGCTGCCCCATGGGGTTTAACTACTTTACTCTTTCATGTCTTCTTACACGTGTGGGTTACACATGCAGCGATGGAATATTTGCTTGGTACTTAGATCTATATGCCTGTCTACAGTATTATGAATAAGAATGGCGTGAATCATGTACTATTGAATACCCCAGCTTATAATGTGTCACCTCCATAGGTCATCTTGTTTTCCATGTTGATCAAGCCTGAAGGATTAATGGGAAGGAATGCTATATTGGTGAATGTCTTAAGAGAAACTGATTAAGGAGATAGAACCATACACAAGACTTCAGCGTGACTACTTATATATCACCTTGTATGAGGCAATCACACTATCATTCCTAGAAACATTTCCCTAGTAACCTTGCTCACACTAAGCAATAGTTAATGCTGGTAATGGTTTGCACAAAGTCAGAAGGTAGCGACTATGCCATGTGCTCTGAAACAGACTCTTACGGCTAAGGGTAAAACATGGTAGACTGTTCAACATAATCCTTGATGGGCATCAACTCTTTTTGAATTCTTGGCCAAATGTCCCCGGATATTTCACAGTCTCATCTGAGAAGTCTTTCAAGATTATTGGGGACTTCTAGTTGACTCAAATTCCTGCTAGTCCCATCTCAAAAACCTTAAAGGAAGTAATAGATCTCTTCTGGTCATAAAAAGAAGTATAAGTGGACTCTTCTAGCATTTCTATATCCACCACTTGTGACCAAAGAGATGGTCAGCCACTTGCTAATTAAAATCTTGTGGGGACACCTGGGTGGCTCAGTAGTTTAAGCGTCTGCCTTCAGCTCAGGTCATGATCCCAGGGTCCTGGGATCAAGTCCCACATCGGGCTCCTTCCTTGGCGCGGAACCTGCTTCTCCCTCTGCCTGTCACTCCCCCTGCTTGTGCTCATTCTCCCTCTCTCTCTCTCTGACAAATAAATGAAATCTTTTTTAAAAAAATCTTTTGTTCTGTTCGTAAAGGGAGAGAAGAGCCCTGTATGCCGAGGGTCATAATCATTCATTATGCATGGTTTTGTTCTTTTCAGTTTCTTGAGTCATACATTGCTATGGTGACACCAATTTTCTTAAGCTAACTCAGCCTCAGAGTTATCAGTGATCACACAGTAATATTTCATTTGTCTCTTTCTCTCAACTTCCAATGCCTCTCTCACCCTCCAATTCTAGGAGTTTCCAGAAGATGTATCATATATGCTAATGGGTAAATTCTCCCAATACCAATGGAGTATCTACCATTTTCATGTTTTTCTGATCCAGTAATGATATCTGCTACCCAGCCCTCACTACTTATGAGCCCATATGAAGCTAATATCTCTCTACTGCCTCTATCCATGGGGCCCACTCAGAGAACATGAATGCCAATACCACGTGTACTGTCTCTTGATGCTCATGAAATGCCAGCCCCACCTCCTGCTACTGGTCCTACAATGTTATAGAGCTTCCTGCCCACAGAGCTTACAATGAAACCTTCCCCTGTGCTCTTACTTCAGCCCCTTCTCTCCACGGGACTCAGCGTCCAAAGAAGCTGAGTTAGAGAACTACTCTCAGGAGCAGTTTCCAATCGTACTCAGAAGCATCCCAGCACTCTGACTACTAAGGTATTGTTCTAAGGCCCAGCCATTGTGCTTGCCTTCCTTGCCTCCTCAGGAATAAAATATTCCTGAGAATATTTTAGAGCCCTTTAAAAATTGGCCTCTGTTGACACATCCTGTAACATAGATGGACTCTGAAAATGTTATTCTAAGTGAGATAAGCCAGATACAAAAGGACAAATATTGTATGACTCCATTTACAGGAGGCACCTAGAATAGTCAATCTATGGAGACAGAAAGTAGAACGGGGGTAGGCAGGGATTAAGGGTGGAGGACAATGAGCAGTTAGTGTTCAATGGGTACAGAGTCTCAGTTTGGGGTGATGACAATGTTCTGGAGACGGGTGGTCGCACAGTAACGTGAATGTGCTTAATGCCACTGAGCTAAACCCTTAAAAATGGTTGAAATGGTAAACCTTATGTTCTTGTGTATTTAAGCAAGGTAAAAAATAAAATATGTACAACAAGATAAGCCAAAAAAAAATATTGGTCTCTGGCAGGCCCATCTCACGAGGCCTCTGGGTAAACCTAGGTGTGCTTGCTTCCCAGGGTAGACTCAGGTTGGACCTCTAACAGCTCCTAGATACACAGTGGGACTAGCCACCACTGTAGCAATAAAGAACTACTTTATTGAAGGCCAGCATCTCTTGTTAGTGTTTTCATACAGGAATTCCTTCCTGGAATTTCTTGGGAATTTACACTTTCCTGAATTCCAAGGAAAATCAGTCAGAAAGTCAAGAAAAATGGTAATTCTCCTGTGAGAATTGATGCTTAACAATCATCAAACAGTCTGGGTTCAAAGGAATCCATTGGCACCAAGTTAAAAGCAGAAGGACATGCTGACAAGTGGATTCCATGATAAGGTTGACATGTGTGAGAACCAGGAAGAGGACATGAAGTAGGAAAGCAATCACAGCACCAAACAGTCTTGCTCATAGTTGCCTTGCTGTCAATGTGTGTTTATGGGGCCAGTCTGCTCTTAACGATAGGTAAATCATTCTTGCAAATAAAATTGATATTACTAAGTTTGAATATGTATAAAAATCCTATAAGTGACGTTCTAAGAAATAACAAGTTTTGGAAGCCAAATAAGTCCTTAAGTTGGCAATGCCAACACGTGATTCTGGGTAGTGCTATTAAATTTACTAGGGTACTCAAATGTTATGCTATTGAAATACTACCCAATAATATTTACCAGGGGTTTCCAGTGTTCGAATATTATCTACAGACTATAGTTTTTTATAAATATTTTACCAAAAAAAAAAATGCAGAGAAGGGGCACCTGGGTGGCACAGCGGTTAAGTGTCTGCCTTTGGCTCAGGGCGTGATCCTGGCGTTATGGGATCGAGCCCCACATCAGGCTCTTCTGCTATGAGCCTGCTTCTTCCTCTCCCACTCCCCCTGCTTGTGTTCCCTCTCTCGCTGGCTGTCTCTCTCTCTGTCGAATAAATAAATAAAATCTTTTAAAAAAAATGCAGAGAATAAGATGTGAAACTTGTCACAGAATGCTTCAATATGAAATTAGAAATTGATCTCAAATCTGAATTAGCAGAAGCAGTATTGATTTCTTCTTTTAAAAGATTTCATTTATCTATTTATTTATGTATTTATTTTTTAAAAGATTTTATTTATTTGACAGAGAGAGAGAGAGAGCAAGAGAGAGCAGGGGGAAGAGGGAGAAGCAGGCTCCCCGCTGAGCAAGGAGCCCTATGTGGGGCTTGATCCCAGGATGCCAGGGTCACGACCTGAGCCAAAGGCAGATGCCTAACCGACTGAGCCACCTAGGTGCCCCTATTTATTCATTTATTTAGAGAGAGCACAGGCGAGGGGAGGGGCAGAGTGATAGAGAGAATCTCAAGCAGACTTTACACTGAGGCCAGAGCCTGACACAGGGCTCGATCTCACAACCCTGAGATCATGACCTGAGCCGAAATCAAGAGTCAGTTGTTTAACTGACTGTGCCACCCAGGCGCCCCAAGCAATATTGACTTCAATAGCAAAACCAAAACAGGGAACAACAAATTATTTTTAACATTAAAAAAGGAAATGTGTTTAAATGAAGCAGCACAAACCCTGATATCCAACCTGGAGAGGCTTTTGGATGCACCCTTAACAATTCTACCAGTATCGATTTAAAATGAAAGAAATTTCTCTACATCTGAAGTATTGGTCCCAAAACAGAGATCAAAAATATTGGAAAGGAAAATTAATGTTTATTGTGCCTTAAAATTTTACTTTTGAATGACAACTTCTAAATATGAAATATTTGTGTTTTCTTTCAAATTTTGAGGGATTTTCATTTGGCCTTTATTTGGTGTTAATGGTCCCTTCTTTTGGTGTTTTTTTATTATCAAATGTTTATATCAAGAAAACATTGTTTTGGGCGCCTGGGTGGCAGCATTGTTAAGCGTCTGCCTTCGGCTCAGGGCGTGATCCCAGCATTATGGGATCGAGCCCCACATCAGGCTCCTCCGCTAGGAGCCTGCTTCTTCCTCTCCCACTCCCCCTGCTTGTGTTCTCTCTCTCGCTGTCTCAATCTCTGTCAAATAAATAAATAAATAATCTTTAAAAAAAAAAAGAAAAAAGAAAACATTGTTTTGCCTGTTGTTGAAATGTATAATCTTTTCATAATATATCAGTTTATATAAACTAGGCATTTATTACATGGGGTAGATTTTTCTGTATAGAAAACCTGTGTATAACACCATCACAGTAATTCACTATTTGTTATTATGGTCACTCATTAGTTTTAAACTCATAAAGTACTAAAAATTACAAAAAAAGGCATGACTTTGGGAAATCCTGGAAATTCCCAGGGATTCTAACTTCTCATTCTTGAATTCTGGATATTCACATCTGTCATGAATTTGGAAATTCTATTTTCTGTCCATTTTTTAAATAAAAATTGTATACATTGAAGGTGTAAAACATGACGATTTGATATACATCTATATGGTGAAATGATTAGTACAGTCAAGCTAATGAATGTATCTCCTTACATAGTTGCCATATTTTTGTTTGTAGTGAGAGCGCCCAAAATCTGTTCTCTTAGCAAATTTCCAGTATTCAACACAGTATTATCAACTATAGTCACCATGCTGTACATTAGATCCCTAGACTTACTCATCCTATATAACTACAACTTTATATCCTTTGACCAACGTCTCCCCATTTCCCCCATCTTGTTGACCCTACTAACCACCATTCTACTCTCCGCTTTATATTCATTTGACTCTTTTAGATCCCACATATCAGTGAAATCATATAATTTCTTCCTTTCTGTGCCTGGCTTATTACATTTAGCATCCTTTAGTTTCACTGTCACAAAAGGTATGATCTTCATTGTTTTAAAAGGCTGAAAAATATTCTATATACATACCATAGTCTGTTTATCCATTCATCCGTCAATATATGCTTAGGTTGTTTCCATATCTTGGCTATTGCAAATAATGCTGCAATGAACATAAGAGCATAGGTATTTCTTTAAGGTGGTGACTTCATTTCCTTTTAAGTATATACCCAGAAATGAGATCGCTGGATTGTACGGTAGGTCTATTTTTAGCTTTTGAGCTAAAACCTCCATGCTGTTTTCCATAATAGCTGTACCAATTCACATTCTCACCAACTGTGCACAAGGGTTCCCTTTTCTCCACATCCTTACCAACACTTCCTACCTCCTCTCTTTGTGATGACAGCCATTCTAACAGGTGCGAGGTGCTATCTCATTGTGGTTTACACTTATATTTCCCTGATGATGAGTGACGTTGAACACCTTTTCATGTATTTGTTGGCCATTTGTATGCCTTCTGTGAAAAAATATCTATTCCGTTTCTTTGCCCATTTTTAAAATTGTATTGTTTGTTTTTTGCTATTGAGTTGTATGCCTCTCTTACATATTGGATATTAACCCCTTATCAGATATACAGTTTTTCCTGCCCATTTATTAATGCCACTCAATACATCAGAAAGTTTGCCCAAGTCTAACCCATTAGCTCAAGTGAACTTTATTTGCATATGGGTATTTAGCAGACAGACCTAGTTTTACTACATACAAAATATCTGAGGAATTCAAAAATTACTTTCTGAAAACCAGAATTTATAGGAAATTCTTTCAAGTAGCCAAATATTAACGCTACTTAGTAATTTCACAAAATAGTTAGTCAGACATTATGTTTCAATGTTTGAGATTTTGAAGAAGATAAAATTTTCTGATGATTTTTTTAAAGATTTAATTTAATTTAATTTAATTTTTATTTATTTATTGTTTTTCAAGTAGGCTCCACACCCAGCATGGAGCCCAGTGCAGGGCTTGAACTCATGACTGAGCCAACTGAGCCACCCAGGTGCTCCTCTGATGAGGTTTTTTTTTTAATTGTTCAAGAAATTTTATTCATAGAGTTCCTCCAGTATGACATGATCTCATGGATAGCAACATGGAATCTGCTAGAAAGAGAAGCACATTCTTTGTCACAGATAAAGGTATCGTTTAAGAAATAATCTTGTTCAGCTTACAAACACATTTTTTCATAAAAACTAAAATAAAAAGCTATTTAGCAAAGCAGATGAGTCCACTTGATGAATCTATGTGAGTCTAGGTGTGCAACTGAGTCAATATTTGTCAATGTTCACTGCAATTTGTCACAGCTTTATTGTGTTCCCCCTTGCTAATAAGATCTCAAGAAAAGTGATCAAATGTGCTATAAGAAATATTGAAAGATAATAGTCTCTATATTCAAATTTATTCCCACCCCTCTAATTAGGGTGAAATTTCTATAATGGGTAAAATATTGTCCTGGATCAGATTCCCTAGAAAGCAGAGCCTGAGGCAAGGATTGAGTCCTAATGCTTCACTTGACAGGTGCAGTCCCAGAGCAGTGAGAGTAAGACAAAAGGGACATGAGGCTGGGAGGGATGGGCAGCACTGTAGGACCCTGTGTGTTACAGCACCGGCCACCCCTTTACAAGCTGTGAAGGTATAAAAACTGACTACTCAGTAGATGTACCCACTGGGCCAGAGTCTCAAGACAGGCTAATCTAGAGAAACTATGGCTTGGGACCAGCCATAGGAAGCAGCAAGAACCAGTAATCCTTCTACCTAGCTTCTTCTCAACTCTTATTTCCTTCGGTTTGTCAAAGTTTGCCCCAATGGGGACTTAACTGCTCTGAATTTCTGGGTTGCATCTTCTAGCCCCTTTGGCTAATGCCTCAGAAATGAAATCCTATGCCCCACCACACAGCATTGCATCCATATCCCATAGAAGAGCAAGAGGACAGAAACTCAGGGTGGTGACTGGCCACTCTAGCTGTGTGGTAGGCCCCAGGGTCTGGTAACCTCCAGGTGACGGACCCTTACAACCCCCTAGGGAAGAAGCCAGAGTAGCAGCTGAGGCAGAACAAGCAGCTGAGGACCCAGGCGGTGACGGCATGGAGAGAGCCGTAGGAGTACGAGATGTGCCTGATCTGAGTATTTCGTATCGGTTTCAAGTATTGTCTTCAACAGAGTATTACAGGCTGAAGGGTCTCCCCGCCAAAACTGGTATGTTGAAGTCCTAGCCCCCCAGATCCTCCTCAGAATATGACTGTATTTGGAGATAGGGTCTTTAAAGAGGGGATTATGGTTAAATGAGGTCATTAGGGAGAGTGTGATCCAATCTGATTGCTGCGCTTCTAAGAAGAGGACATAAGGACACAGACACACACAGAGGGAAGGCCATGTGAAGAGGCAGGGAGAAGATGGCCATCTACAAGCAAGGAGAGAAGCCTCAGAAGAAACCAGCTGTGCTGACACCTTGATTTTTGTCTTCCAGCCTCCAGAACCGCAAGAAAACAAATGTCCATTGGGGGAGCCACCACCTGCTGTCCTTTGTATGGCAGCTCTAGCAAACTACGACACAAAGAGAGCTCAGAGGTCAACCAAATCAAATTCCATGCTGCCTTCCTTTCATGTCGGTCACTTGTTCACATGCCCTCGAGGTCAATTCCTAAAGCAGCCAAATTATTAACTGCCTGAATCTACCAGAATAATGGGCCATCTTAATTTCAAATCAAAATGAGAGTCTCCAATAAAGTAGTAGTTGCTTTTGCTAGTAGAACGCAGCAATATATCCAAATAGGCACTGTGTGTTTTAATGAATTATTTACTTATTGCACTGGTATTAACTCTACAATTATCTTACTACCCCTTACTGGGACATAGCAACCATTATTCATATGTTAGCATACTGGTTATTGAGACTGTACAGCAACTTCAATCAAGTCGATAAAAGAAATGAAAAAAATAATAGAAGTTACGATGTGTTCTAAAAACAACAACAATAATGACAACTGGAATGTGTAGAGTCCACAGTGAAGCCTGATACAAAAAGAAACTAGAAAAGCAAAATTGGCTGAAATACCAAACATTTACATGGCTGTGATGAATGTCAACTTTATACAATTACAGGTTTATTCAGTTTGATTGCTGTTTGGGGGCTCAAAAAAAATCATGTGAATTGAACAAAATACACTTGTTTTTTGTTTTTAAGATGTTATTTATTTGTTTACAGAGAGAGAGAGAGCACGAGTTGGAGGTGCAGAGAGAGGGAGAGAGAGAATCTCAAGCAGACTCAGTGTAGAGCCCGACATGGGACTCGATCCCAGGACCCTGAGATCATGACCTGAGCCAAAACCAAGAGTAGGACGTTTAATGGACTGCACCACCCAGGTGCCCCTGAACAAAATACATTTAAAATAATCAGATGAGACACCAGGGGAGGTTACTGTTCAACGAACAAGAAAACACTGTTTTTGTTTTGTGTTAGTATTTTTATTCATTTATTTATTTTTGCGAGACAGAGAGAGAGAGAACAAGCTTGGGAGGAGAGGTGGGGAGAGAAGCAGGCTCCCCGATGAGCAGGGAGACCAACTCGGAACTCGATCCCAGGACTCCAGGATCATTACCTGAGCCAAAGACAGATGCTTAACCCACCTAGCCACCCAGGCACCCAACACTGTTTTATGTATACATTTTATCAGATGATTCACTAATGCCCTACAAACTCTATTTAATTAGGTTCATTTACATGAAAGCAAAATGAATAAGTATTGTCTTATGCTGTTTTATGCGATATCTTTTTTCCCTTTCTCTATCCTTTAGCCATCTCTTCTCTTGGAAGTTCCTGCACTATTTTCCTCATGTTTCATGTTTTACATCCTCGTAATTGCATTTTATTGCTTCTCTGCTGGGGCAAGCTGTTTTGAATCCTATCAACCTCCATTTGAGTGCCTTTGTAGGAGGCACTGAGCTAAGTGGGAGAGGAAGATAAACCAAGCTAGTCCCTGTCCTCCA
The DNA here is from genome assembly GCF_024610735.1 of Ursus americanus. Classification (NCBI taxonomy): domain Eukaryota; kingdom Metazoa; phylum Chordata; class Mammalia; order Carnivora; family Ursidae; genus Ursus; species Ursus americanus. Next base: position 63,387,168 of record NC_142139.1, read on the forward strand.
GGTATTTACCATCTAGAATGAACAAGCACTTAGAGGTTAGAACCAAATCTGTTTAACTTGCGTACAATTCCTGCTAATACTGGAGAAGGAATTAAATGTAGTCATTTGACCCCTCTTCCCTTGCCTTCTCACCACCCCCCAGCACCACATAAAGCTGCCCTTCAACACTAAAATGGATACATAAATTGTGGTATACTCATACAATGGATAACTACAACGCAATGCGGTGGACATCTACAACTATATTCTATATTCAACGACACAGACTAAGCTTGCGTACGAAATGTTAAAGGAAAGAAGCCAGCCATCGAAGGCTGCATACTGTATAATTCAGGTATATAATGCTCAAAAGCAGGCAGAACTAAGCTACGTTGTTAGAAGTCAGGAAACTGGTTATTCCGGGGGTGAGTTGTAGGAAGCAGCAGCTGGTCAGGAGCATGAGTCTGGGATCCTGGCGAGGTTCTCCCTCTGAGTCCTGGCTAAACAGGTGTGGTCAGTTTGTGAAAATTCACTGAACGGTGCTCCCACGTTTCTCTATGTATTCCACTGTGACACAAAGTTTTCAAAAACACCAAATTGTGCTCAGCAATACAAAGTTTTTCTAATATTGATAATAATTTAGCTCTAGGTTTTCTTGATTTTCAAAGAAACAGATAAGAATAATATTTCTTCATGACAAATCTTGAAGAGAGAGGTATCACTTCGTTCAAAAATGTTTAAAAGGATCTTCATAGCAAAGTCCCCTCTGCGTCTGGGCTAAAAGAGGGATCTGTGCAACACGATTGATTGAGTTTTGTGTCTTTTGCCCATTTCAACTGATGAGATAAAAGCCACCAGAAATTAGGCTAAAATAACAAAAACAGTTAAATCCATTTTGAAAGGCAGCAAAGGGCATCGTGGCAACAAGAACCCCAAGAATGGTACCAGATGAATGAAGTAAATGTGTTTTTAAAATATTTGTATTTGATGGTGAACAAAAATGCGCTTTGAAAAACGTTCACATCTTCTACGCTGGTACCCATAAAGCACAGGAGATCTAATGGACCTCCACTAAGTGGGAAATGAACAACTTGTGAACAGAAAAAAGACAACAAAGTATCCCATTTAACACATCTACACAAAAGAAATATACACGGAGTCAACTGGGCCAAATGAGCTGTTTTTGGTTTTGTTTTTTTAAGTCCCCTCGAGGAGCAACACACCAAAAAGGGAAATCAATTGAATTTTACAAGCTAGAAGAATATGTCGTATAGTTTAAGATCTATGCTTGATTGGTGTGATTGAAAGTTGGCACTTTCCTTCTACATACATCGATTGTATTTAGCATATTGTATTTAAAAACAATTCCATGGGTCCCAATTGCAAAAACACAAGAAGAAGAACATTGAATTATATCGACCAAGAGTAAGCGTCTTAAAACCTGATTAGATACTTACTAAATCATGACATGACAGATATAAAATGAATCCCTAGTCTATCCTTGATTTCAAATAAGGACTTATGAAAATGGTTCAGAATATAAAATTATGGAAAACGTTACAGTACATCAAAGCAAAGCAAGTTTAATTAGGCTTAGTTTGATAATTGCGGGAAACAAAGAACCTGCCTCACAGCATGGCTAGTGTAAAATCCAGCAGTAAGTCCAGTTGATCCAAATTAAAACCGTCCTATCTACCATCCCACATGAATCCTTTTATCTGAAGTCTACAGAGAACAAAGAATTACAATTCAGCTCAGAATGACAGAGGGCTGGTCGTTTTTTCATCAGGATTTGCTCTGGCTAAAACCTGACTATGTCTGTTTCATTTCTCTACTCTAAAAAGGTAACATACAAGGACTTTAAGGTAAAAGCCAAGAGACTTACCAGGACTGGTGAAAGCCAATAGCGGATCAGCGTATTTCTTCATCATACGTAGATCTATAGAATCCATTTCCACTTTTCCCCGCGTAGGTGTCATAGGGAACAAATACGTCACCTTGCAGCCAAATTCTTTTCAGAATTATTGATTCTCTAGATGCAAAGGGTAGAAATGGATCTCTCAGGAGAATTATAAAACTTCCCCCAAATTTAAGGAGATTAAAAACATCACGAAATTAATTGGGTCAAAGTGTAATCGCTATGCTAATTTTTCAAAGTGAAAAAAAATGTTAACAGGGAATCGGGAAGCCTAAAAGGAAAGTCAGGGGTGGAGGTGGAATGCTGTTAGATCTCCTGCCCCACCCCCCTGCCTGATTCAGGCCCTCATCACCTACCAGCAGGACAGTCACTGAGGTGGACATCGGGGCTCCTCCTGCCACCCACTTTCAACACCCTCGCCCAAATTTTAGTCCTAAAAAGCAAATATGATCATGTTGTCTGCCCACTTACAGAATTCCACTGAAATTTAAAAAATTCAATCCTCATATAAAAACAGTCAAACTCACTAATAGAAATGCTAATTAAAGCAGCAATTAAATATCATTTTTGCTTATCAAATGGGCACAAATGTCAAACAAAAAATGATTAGTTCTGGTAAGAGAGTTATGGAAGAGGCACTTGTATAAACACCTCTAGTGAAAGCATCAATTAGTATAGCCTTTTTGAAAATCAATTTGGCTATATAAGATCATGAGCATTAAAAAAAAGTCATATGCCTTGACCCTACTTCTATGATTTTATCCTAAAAAGTAATCAGAGTTATATATTGCTTATATATTTCTTTAGATACCTGAAAAAAAAATAGAATAAAATACTGTCTGTGTATCACTTTATTTATAAGTCTTTAAATATAACGTGTTATTCTTGGATCCATTATTATGTTTGAACTCCTTCAAATGTGCTGGTGATCATTTTTATCATTAAAAAAAAACAAAAAAAAGTAATCAGAGTTATGAACAAAGGTTTATGTAGAAAAACAGTGATGAGAAGTTAAAATTGCCATCCTTAGCAGAAGCAATGTAAAACTCCAACGTTAAGAAAATGGTGGCCAGAGGGGTGCCTGGGTGGCTCAGTCAGTTAAGCATCGGACTCTTGATTTTGCTCAGGTCATGGTCTCAAGGTGGTGAGATTGAACCCCGCTTAGGACTCTGTGTGCAGCGGTGAGTCTGCCTGAGATTCTCTCTCCCTCTTCCCCTCCCCCACTTGCATGCATTTGCATACACATGCTCTCTCTTTCTTTCAAATAAATAAATAAATCTTTAAAAAAAGAAAATGGTGGCCAGAAGTCCACCTAAAGGCAGACTGGACACCTGTCTCAATCCATTCAGGCTGCTCTAACAAAATACCGTAGACTGGGTGGCTTGTAAACAACACAAATTTGTTTCTCACAGTTCTACAGCCTGGGAAATCCAAGATCAAGGGCTAGCAGATTCCGTGTCTGGTGAAAGCCCACTTCCTGGTACATAGCTGGCCACCTTCCCACTGTGTCTTCACATGGTAGAAAGGTAAGGGATCTCTCTGGGGTCTGTTCTTTAAGGGCACTAATTCCATTCATGAGGACTCTATCTTCTGACCTAATCACATCTCAACAGCCTTAGCTCCAAATATCATCACTTTGGGGGTCAGGATTTCACGATATGATGGGGGGGTGAAGGGGTCACAAACATTCAGTCTACAACAATGCTGCAGGGCAGATCTCTGGAGATAAGGAATTCTATCGCTAGAATTGACTAATTGCAAACATTGACTAGTCTCCAGAGTAAGAGAACAGTGAAGCTGATTGTTAAGCCGTGAATACAGGAGTACAGGAGCAGGAGGACATTGTTTCGATTTGCAATACCCTGCAGAGTTGCTAATGCTGCATTCAAAATATTTATTGACTTTTTAATAATGCATATACATAGCAAAGAATTCAAGTAACAGAGAATATTCAAAAGTCAAGTTTTAGCCCAAACACCACCACATGAAATAAATCATGATTAATATTAAAGTGCACGATACTCTGGTTTCTCTTCAGATCGCATAAATCTTTCACCTTTTACTAAAGTACACATCATCCCAGCAGTCCTCTGTGCATATTTAAACTGGATACGAGAAAGACTTTTATAAAACTAGGATCAAATACAAATAAATGAAATAATACACTTTTTCTTGTTTAAATGCTGCTCATCATTTTTTTTAAACTTTTTTGTGTATTTTATTTTGTTTTGACTTTTTAATGTGGTTGTTCATTCCATCAGGTACTGTAGGAGGAAGATCCTGTGGTCCGGTTTTACTGTGCCTTCTTTACAAAGATGTGTCCCACAGTCTTGGTTACAAAGATGTTGATGCTGGGTCATACATCTCTAAAACCTGCTAAAAACTGATTAGTGTTTATAACACAAGAAATGTCTTTTATTAGGGACAAAGACAGGCTCATTTCTGTATCGCACGGTGTCAGGGTCGAGACCAAAATAGAATAAGAGTTGAGAAAAGAGACCTATTTGTTTACTCGAGTCCATGTTTAACAACAACAGTAACAAAGTGACTTCTGGAACTCTAGAGTGGCAAATGTCATCTGTGGAGCTTTGCTGAGGAGCCTCCCTTACCATCCATCTTACAATGTCTCTGAAGGATCGTTATTTAGAGTCTTCTGTTGCTCTGACCCGGCTTTAAGTGTCCCCATCGCACAAGCATCTGGAGTTACAAGATCTCGAAGTCATCATTCAGTTTGTGTTTACTGAGTACCTACTACGCGCTCATCTCTGCCCCCAGTGCTTTGGGAAAGGAACGAAAAGTCAAGTCTCTGCCCTCCCAGTTGGAGAGACGAGGTGCGTTCCTCCCACACAGTGGCGTCACAGCGCAAAACAGGAGAGAAAGGCTCCGCCCTGCGCTCCGCCTGAGCCTGAGCTTTGATGAGCTTGATTACATCCGTGGGGAGGGTCCCAAGAGGTCGTTCTGTCCAGCTTCTCACGCTGAAGCACTCATCATAAATGCCTATTCCTTGAGCAGCCATCGCCAGTCGTTACCTGATAACTGCGAGGGACACTTTTAAAGTGGGAAATTATTGAGCTCTTTGTGTGTAAAAGGTTTCTGAACTACCTATTAGTCAACCAGTTCTCCCTCAGAAGCACATAAAACTGTCATTTTGAGTCACACTGAGCCAACCACAGGCTACCTTGACTCACGGGGCACAAAAATGAGTTTATGTTGAACAAGAGGTTACATCCGCCCATCTCCGCTACCTTTTCAGTTTCTCTAAAACTTAATGTGGACTTGTCACTCATGGGTCCAAAATCAGTATTTCTTTTTATTTTAATGATTTTTTATTATATTATGTTAGTCACCATACAGTACATCCCTGGTTTCTGATGTAAAGTTCGATGATTCATTAGTTGTGTATAACACCCCGTGCACCATGCAATACAAAATCAGTATTTCTTAACGTAAATTTCAGCGTAGGTGACTATCCGATATAAAAGGAAGTGTGGAACCAACCCCGGCTCGAAAGCCGGCTCTGCCATTCTCTAGCTCTGTGACCTTGCTCCAGAGGTTCCTCATCCGCAAAATGGGACTATGGCCACCTCCCCGTGGATGCTGTTTCGAGGATTCCCGTCACTGTGCAGGGAAAGCGCCAGGCACAGAACACTGCTCAGTAACTGGGAGTGTTTTCGCTTCTTTATGCGTGAGCTTCTCTCTATGTTTATGGCTCTCTTGGGACCCCTAAATGTTAGTGTTCTAAGATTTCACCTATTCCCTTTCGGCTTTTGGCTGGGAGGAGGCCTAGGTCCAACTCTCCTCAGTCGGCCGGAGTCCGGGTTCATCCGACACCTGCCGCTTCCACCACGCCACCGAAGTTCAACCTCAAGGAGATCAAAGTCGTATACCCGAGGTGCACCGGTGGGGGGGATCAAAGTCGTATACCCGAGGTGCACCGGTGGGGGGGATCAAAGTCGTATACCCGAGGTGCACCGGTGGGGGGGATCAAAGTCGTATACCCGAGGTGCACCGGTGGGGAAGTCGGTGCCGTGTCCGCCCGGGGCCTGAAGATTGGCGCCCTGGGTCTGTCTCCAAGAAAGGCTGGTGACGACATGGCCAAAGCAATGGGTGATGGGAAGGGTCTGAGGATGACCATGAAACTGACCATTCGGAACAGACAGGCCCAGAGTGAAGTGGTACCTTCTGACTTGGCTCTGACTATCAAAGCAGAAAAACATGAAGCACAGTGGAAACATCACTTATGATAAGATTGTCAAGATTGCCCAACAGATGCGACACCAATCCTTTTTATTAATCTTCTTTCTTTTTAATTTTTAAAAAGATTTTATTTATTTATTTATTTATTTATTTATTTATTTGACAGAGAGACACAACGAGAGAGGGAACACAAGCAAGGGGAGTGGGAGAGGGAGAAGCAGGCTTCCTGCAGAGCAGGGAGCCGGATGCGGGTCTCGATCCCAGCACCCTGGGATCAGGACCTGAGCCGAAGGCAGACGCTTAACAGCTGAGCCACCCAGGCACCCCTAAATTTTTTTTTTACTTATTCATTTTTAAGTAGACTCCGTGCCCAAAATGGGGCTTCAACTCACAACCTCAAGATCAAGAGTCTCATACGCTACCGACTGAGCCAGCCCCGAGCCCCAGTGCAGCACTGATCTTTAGCCAGAGAATTCTCTGGAATCATTGAAGAGATCCTGGGGGCTGCGATGTTGATGGGCGCCACCCTCATGACATCATAGATGACATCAACAGTGGTGCAGCGAAATGCCCAGCCAGTTAAGAACTACAAAGGAAGATATTTCAATAAAGGATCATAAAGATTTAAGAGGTAGAGAGAGTACTGAGATTAATGATGGCTTCACGAAGGATATAAAGAACTAGAGCTGAGTCTTAGCAAATACTTTGGCTTTGGGTAGGTTTCAAAGAGAGGGGAAGATAGGACAGAGGTGGAGCCTGTGTGAGCAAAGCTAAGGGGGTAGGAATGAATGTAGCCACAACCTGACCCCAACAAGGAGGAAGGCAAAGGAATCAACATTTTCAGAGAAAGTGGGATGTGCCAAGAACCTTTGTGGGCTCATTTAGGCAAATGAACATTTAATTTTCCTAACAAACCTATAAACTAGATTTGTTTATTTGTTCCTCGGTTATTAATTGAGTGGCTACATTTTTTTTGGAAGATGCTGGAAGACCATACAGTCAAGAGGCAGCAGAGCTAGAATTCACACCCAGAGCTACTGCCCCAAGCTTGTGTTTTTCCAGCTACAAGTTGCTACCTGCACAAGGGAGCGGCATATAGATAATTACAGTGAGGGCAGATTACAGAGGACAGGAAAGCCGGGTAGATGAGTTTAAAATTGTTGCTATGTTGATTATTCTATCGCCCTGTTAATTAGATTATAAAGGCATTAGCCAGCCATGTATATCATTTATCAATGATTAAACAAATGGTAAGATAAAATTTTTGTTAATCAGATTAAAGGAGACACGACAACTCAATACAATAGCTAATCCTATACTAGCAGAAAAAGAAGAAATGAAATGTGTTATAAAAGACATTATTGGGGGGCGCCTGGGTGGCTCAGTCAGTTAAGCATCTGCCTTCTTTGGCTCAGGTCAGCATCCCAGGGTCCTGGGATCGAGCCTCAGGTAGAGCTCCCTGCACAGCCGGGAGTCTGCTTCTCTCTCTCCCACTCCCCCTGCTTGTGCTCTCTCTCTCTCTCTGTCAAATAAATAAATAAAATCTTAAAAAAAAAAAGACATTATTGGGGTGACGGACAAAATTGGAATCAGGATGGTAGATGAGGTAAAAGTATTCTATCAATGTTAACTTTGCTGAACTTGATGACTGCATTATGGTAAGATAAGAGAATATACTATTCTTAAGAAATACACATTGAAATATTGAAGGGTAAGTTCTGGGATGTGTGTCACTAGCTCTCAAATGGTTCAGAAAAAAATTTATATATATATATATAAATGGAGAAGGAGAGAGAGAATGACAGAGCCAATAAGGTGAAATGTTAACTATAGATAAATCCATATAAAACATAATCATGTTTTCTTTGTACTATTCCTATCCTTGAAACTTTTCTTCAAATTTTCTATTATTTCCAAGAGAATTATATTTTTGATCACTTTTATTTTGAAGATTTGGAACTAACTGCCTTGATCAAATATTTAAGGTCTAACCAAAGTGATTTTTTGAAACAAAAATCTAGCATAACACTTTTCTCTTTTAAAAAGATCAAATTTAATTTATCCAGAATGTAGGAAGAGAAAAGGGAATTTAAGGAGCACCTAATGTGTTCTAGGCCCTCTACAAATTTTTTTCATGTAACCTTCACAACAAGTGTTCAAGGTGGATTTTATCCCCATTTTTCAAGTGATAAAACTGGGGGCTCAAAGAACTCAAAGTTCCCAAGGTAAGGTGGAAACTGGATTCGAATCCAGATCTATTTTATATCTATAGTGTCAAATCAAAGTAAATATTTATAAGGTGTGAAAATATTACAATCATCTCATTATTTATATGTAAAATCAAAATGCCCTCATATTCAACTATTACATTTGATATTAAACAAACACTGGTTAATGTCCACCCTTTACCTGGATTATCCTAAAAGCACAGTTTGGATTATTTGCCTTGAGTGCATTGTCTGACATGTCCCTTCCGGAGGTCAATCACCAGCTAAAGAAACTGAATCATGAAACAAAGAAAGGAGATGCTGTAGCAAAATCTACTGGCCATAACCTTAGTTGACCACAATTGAGCACCCTCCGTGTTAGATCCGGATTTTCCTTCTACACTCTCTATAAATTAAGTCTGCTTGCGTGTGCGCATGCGTGTGCCCACACATGTGATATCATTTAGCCCCTTACTCCCTACCCACCCAAACCTATATACTCCCAACCTGGAATTCTGTCCTCTCCTCCTTACCCTCCCTGCCCCATCAATGCTTAGTTATCGGAGAAGGACTACAGGTACTAAGGGCCCACAGTGAAACAGGACGACCTCGTGTCCCGTCTCCATGGGTCTGTCTCTCCACAGGTAATTTCACCCAACAATGCACTTCACTGATTCAATTTCCTTTGTCACATTCTCTATTGTGATGCCAAACAGACATAAATGATGTTAAACCAGGCTAAGAATGTGTTTGGAGATGGTATAGAATGGAATTGGATGTAGGAGGAGGCGTCAGTTACCGTAGACTTGTTCCTCTTTTCCCTGCCATGGTGCCGTTTGAAATGCTTCTGCTACTCATTTGATTCCAGTCTCTGAGCTTCCCTCTCCCTTCTTCCAGCTTCTAAGTCAAACAGATTTTTCTCAGCAAAATAACCCCTCAGTGACTAGCAGGGACAGGCTGGTATGTGGGCTCTAGCAGATGTACGAGACCAGCTCTACAGGCATGTTAAAGGGCTCGGTGTCAAGATAAAATTTATCTCACGCAGCATTTCCTCTCAGGTGCAATTTATCATCCCTTAGATGTTGAACCCCTTATAAATATTAGATTCTCTTTTTTCACAAACACTGTTTGTTATTTTACCCTTGGTTCGGGACAGGCTTTGAAATTAGATTGACTCATTTCATTTCTGCTTGCAGATTCACTTTCTTTACTTCCAATTCTAATTTTTTCCCTTTGCCTTGAAATTCAATTTATATTCTAACACTTTGAAAAACAATGTCAATTAGAATTTGGCACTTCTGGGGAAGCTGTTTGTTCCAAAACGCCTTTTAGCACATCCACATCAATGCTGTGTCTGTTGGTAGACCCACCATCCTAGGAAGACCGCTGGCATCTACAAAGTCACCCAGTGTGTGCCTCCAGTGTGACAATATCTCTGATGTCATGAGGCCTGTGCTGTGACTGAGCAAAGAGATCCAGTTGCTTCTAAACTATTAAGGCCAATGATGATAGAATATTAGAGCTCAAAGCTGGCGGTGCCAGCTGATTTTTTTGGCGGCAAGACTGGGGAAAGGAGCAGTAGTCACAGAGTGTGATCCTAGAGAGTGATTATCAGGTCCTGACGCGTAAGGATGCCAGGTCATGTCACAGTAGCACGTCCAAAGGGATTGACAAAGCCAGGGTCTCCTGAGGTAAGAATTGGAAATGTCGATGCATAACCAACAGACGTCAGAAATTGGGGGAAGTGCGCAAGATGTACGGTGGGTCAGAAGAACAAACTAGGGGCGCCTGGGTGGCACAGCAGTTAAGCGTCTGCCTTCGGTTCAGGGCGTGATCCCGGCGTTCTGGGATCGAGCCCCACATCAGGCTCCTCTGCTATGAGCCTGCTTCTTCCTCTCCCACTCCCCCTGCTTGTGTTCCCTCTCTCGCTAGCTGTCTCTATCTCTGTCAAATAAATAAATAAAATCTTTAAAAAAAAAAAAAAAGAAGAGCAAACTAGGCGGTAGATAAGGCAAATTCCAGAAATGGGCTAACGTCCTCTGCTGGATACTATAAAGGCATGGAAGAGGAAGAATTCAGAGACTTTCCAGCCCAACACCTGTGCTGAACGAGGCCTACAGACGGGCCGCTCCGTGTGAGCTGTGCTTTCCCCAACTGAAATTAATCACTTGTTCCCCAAACTCCCACAGCACTTTGTTACCTTATTTACAACCCTTGAAATAATGGATGTGGAAGTGCTTTGTAAACTGAAAAGCACTGTACAAATGTCAGACGCTGGGGGTTTAGCAGGGGAGCAATAGATAATGCCTTTCTTCCGGTCCTGAGTCGGGAACCAATAGAGAGAGAGAGAGAGAGAGACAGGGAGTCAGCCAGCCGAGATCAGCTTGTCAGGCTTCTTACTGATACAGCCGGTTCAGGCGCAGGGCCGCAGTGGACTTCCTCATACATCCCCCCAGAATTACACTCACCCCTCAGTCAAGGCATGAAGGCTGACCAAGGAGCCCATGCTAATCAAAGGCATCCTTCCTCCTCCCCCGGGAGCAGAGCGAGGGGAGGCCAGAAGTGTTACTCTCAGTCCCTCCACGGAGAAAACCAAAAAGAACCCAAGTCCATTCACCGTAAAGGACTCTCTGTGCTCGTGCTGCAGTCACTTAGGCATACTTGGCAGGCTCTGGGCAAGATAGTGAAGATATAGAGAGCAATGAGACCTCAGGGAGTTTATAATCTCATAGAAACTATTAATAATCCAATGTGCTAGCTGTCCATTAAGAAAAGTGGAGTTCTTTATGCCTGCGTGAGCTAGGGAAGGTTTTGGAGAGCTGGTGATAAGGGAGTTGGTTCTTGGAGTATGCGTAGGAGTTCACTAGATGGAGAAGAGAAGGAAGGGAATTCTTCCCAGCAAAGGAAGCAGCAGGGCAAAGACAGCAAAGCTCAGACCCTAAAAGGAAATGGCGTACAAATAAACTAACACAAAGGCCTTTGAGAGTACAAAGCTATATACTTTCGTATCTTACTTTTTTTATACAGCAAAGTTGAAGGCACAATTCAGATTAATATCCATGCTTTTTAGTTCAAGATGATAAAACCACGGTTTTCCTTTCTAACCCAATTTAACATATGAAAACTTTTGGAATTTGCTTTAAAAAAAAATAGTAAGTCCAAAAAGTGTCTTGAGAAAGACACAATTTTCATGCGACACAGGTGGTTCACTCCTTACCAAAAGGTACAGTTCAGCAGACTATAAAAAACAAGAGCGGATAACACTACTTACTCAGATCTCTTGGGACAGTATAGGGAATTTACATAGTCTACAGCAACTTGTAGTAAAATCCCCTTTCTAATCCTGTCTACTTCTCTCATACTCCGACTCTGGTCCGAACCCCTCTCCTCGACAGCCCCTCCAAAATAAACAAAGCCTACTTCAGATCAGGGGAGGAAGGACCCCCACTTAATCACTTATGTTTTATGTCCTAAGTTCTCTACTTGCAATACATATGAGAGATCAGATATACACCAGCTGTATAGATGAGGATATCAATCCCATTCAATGTGCAGAAAGTTCATTGGTCACTGGAGACTAAAATCTGTATCCAAACATACTTCCCGTTGCTTTCCCTACATTGAAAAGCAAAACGGTTTGGCTGCTGCCTCCAAGTCTGGGTTTTTAGGGTCCTCTTACGTGCATTTGTCATAGTTTGGTTTTTGAGCAGCTTCCTTCATCCTCAGGAATGGTATATTGTCTCCATCTGTCATCTGACCTTTTCCAAATCCACTTCCCCCAAAGTCTGAGGACAGCGCTTGCCTATAATTCTAAGTTGTCAGAGTCACATTCTCCAACTGTTCCCATCACATCCACTCTATCGGACATTTTTCCTAATTCTAAGGGTGCCCCGGCACAGGCGCCCTGCACAGCCTCTGTCCTCTCCCAGCTCCTCACCTGGCTTTGCTAATCTACACAGGGGTTACTTGTGAAACCTAATGACTCAGCTGGGCTTCACACCAGCATCCTCAAAAAACGAACAGCAATCAGGATTCTTGACCAGAATATTTCTAAATGTCGGCTTGTCCTCATCCCCCACACGGCTGTGCTTCTGTTCTCCGGGGCCCATTGTTCTGCCATGGTTATGACTAAGAGCACCAAACTGCTCAGGAGAAAAGTGGATCTGTGGCAAAACAACAAGGACTTAAGTTTTTTTTTTAAGATTTTATTTATTTATTTGACAGAGAGAGACAGCCAGCGAGAGAGGGAACACAAGCAGGGGGGGAGTGGGAGAGGAAGAAGCAGGCTCCCAGCAGAGGAGCCGATGTGGGGCTCAATCCCAGGACCCCGGGATCACGCCCTGAGCCAAAGGCAGACGCCCAACAACCGAGCCACCCAGGCGCCCCAGGACTTAGGATTTTTAACACAGTGAAAGACAATACAAAAAATTAAGACCCTCAATTGTTAAGTGGATAAACAAACAATTCACCAAAATTAAATACAAAGGATTAACAAATTCACGTGACATTTTCACCCTCTCAAGTATTCAAAGCAATACAAATTAAAACAATGATAAGATAAAGTTTGATACCAAAGATATTTAAAAGATGATATCCAATGCCATCAAAGGTTTGGGAAGATAGATATTCTCACACTTCTAATAAATTGGTATGATCTTTGTTGAAAGCAATTTCAGAGTATTAGCTGCCAGTTGCAGCATTCTACCGTAAGTACAAAATGGGAATAAAAATGTATACACGAGGATACTCATCATTATTTGTATTACTCAGCATTATTTGTAGTAGCAAGAAACTTAGAAATATCCTTAGTGTCTATTTTTAGACAAATAATTAAATAAATTATAATTTATGATGCTGATAAGGATTTTAATGCAGAAGAAACTATTCATATATATCTCTGTATAGTATAGCTATGAAATACTACCAGATATGCATAAGAAAAAGAACAAAAAGGGAATACACTAGAATATTAACAATGATTGAGTTTAAATGATGAAACTCTGGGTGATCTTTTAATTTTGTAGTTTTTCTGAATAAGAATGTGTCATGTAGGGGCACCTGAGTGGCTCAGCCAGTGGAGTGTCTGCTTTCAGCTCGGGTCATGATCCCAGGGTCCTGGGATCGTGCCCAGCATCGGACTCCCTGCTCAGCGGGGAGTCTGCTTCTTCCTCTCCCTCTGCTGCTCCCCCTGCTTGTGCTCTCTCACTCTCTCTGACAAATAAATAAATAAAATCTAAGAAAAAAAAAAGAGAATGTGTCATGTCTATAATGAGGGAGGGGGAACTTTTTAGAAGATATTTGAATTGATAATCAAGAGACTTAGTTCTAGTCCAAGTTCTGACACTAAAAAAATTATTGAGTTTTAGATCATTCACATCGTGTCTCTGAGCCTAATTTTTCAAATCTGAAATGTGGTGGTTCAACAATGTGTCAGGTTGATGAAACTAAACTGGATCCTAAAATTCCCTTGCCTGAAAGTTCCCAGCTGGGACAGGCCTCCCATTTGGAGCCATCTTGTTCTTAGCTCAGCAGGCTGGTGCAGGGAACCAGGCTGTTCATGTACATTGTCCCTTGCCCGCTGGCGCAGCTTGCTGGTGTGGGCAGCAGTCAGTCTGAAGCTTCTCTGCCTTTCCTCAGATCCTCATTCAGCTTCTCCACATCCTTGGAATAAATGTATGTGATGAATAGACTGCAGTGATGAAAGGCACCAGCTTCTTCAGCAGGACATCCACGTCATCAAGGTCAAAGGCAACAAGAATGGACCCGAGTTTGCTTTAATCCATCCTCACGGGCTCCAGCTCATGCTTCTGGGTTCCACCTTCTTCCGACTCTCCCTTACTTTACATTGATCTCTTCTGCCCACTCTGCAGAATTCAAATACCAGGGTCAAACACAAAGACAACAGTCATAGAGAGACTTTTAATCACCTTCCACAACTGTGTAAGGTCAAATTTCTATCATAAATAAATGAATATGTGGTGATTGTACTTCTCTCACTGAACCATGACTGATAAAGAAAATAAGAGATGGGTGGTGAGATTTATTTATTAAAGTCCAAAGTTCCTTCCAGCCCTAAACTAGAGGATTCTGAAGTAAACTCAAAGTCTCCTTACATTCATAATCAATTGAAAATCCAGGGAGTCAACTCAACACAAAGTTAACACCAGCGTAACGTTGGGTGGCTCAGGGAGAGGTGCCAAGCACACATGAGTATCTCTGCTCCTCCCAAAATCTCATGAAAAAGATGGTAAAATCATTTAAAAGCTATAACTCCAAAAGAACCAAGAGAAGAGCCAACATTGAAGAGTTTTACTAAATTGCTGGAAGACATAAAGCAGATGGCAGAATGGTGACTAAGGAGAGGAACCCAAGGACACAACGGCCTGGGGTATAAATGAAGGGATCCGCAGGACCTCAAGGGCTCTAGATTCTAAGACGGCAGGTAACTCGGGCACGCATGTGGGAAGCAGTGCTGAGAATACCAGGAGCAAAATGAAGGCCTGCGTGTTGGATACACGACCTCTCCCAGCAACTCCTCACAAGCACAGTGACCAGAGTGGCCACAGTCATGCATTTCTTCCTGGCCAGGAATTGAGTTGTCCTTAATTTTTAAAGAGAAATTGTTCTCAGCTTTAAATGCAGTCTGGGGGGAAATCAGGGCACCCACTAAGCAGTATCCCCACAGAGTAGAGTCCTCCATTTAATTCCATGTAGGGGGCCCCCATAACAGTCTGCTCTCACCTGTCCTGTCCAAAAGCCTAACAGTCAACGACCGTGGTTCTATGCACCAAACTCCCATTCTGATCTCTATTGCTTTGGTATTAAGTGTAAACAAATATTTGCAATGTAAATGAAAAAATCAAGCAGGAAAAAAACCACACACACACACCCCAAAATTCAGGGAGCAGAAGAAAACTAAAAACACAAGCAAAGCAAAATCTGTAAAACCAAGAATTATATTCTATGAATGAGCCAAGAGAGACTAAGGAAGAGCTCTTAGAATTCAAAGATCTGGCTGTACGTTTGTTGAGATTTAAAAAGTACAATGGTAGAATGGAAAGATAAATTCGAGGCTATTCCCCAGAGTATAGGAAGAAAAAAATTTTGAAAATTATGAGAGAAATTTAAAGAGGGAGAGATCAAATCAGAGGTCAACATTAGATTAACAGGAGTTCTGGAAAGAGATAACAAGGAAAGCAGGAGGAAATAAATTATCAAGGAAATAGTATAAGAGAACATACCAGAGCTAAAGAAGGACACAAGTCTTTAGGTTAAAAAGAGAGCCTCTGAGTAAAGTCTCAAAGGATGAAGAAAGATCCCTACCTGGCCATGGCATGATGAAATTTCAGAATACCAAGGATAAAGAGATTGTAAAAGTAAGCAGAAAAAAAGAAAGAAAACACATACACTAATATAAACTATAACCACCACCACAATAGAAATATGATTCAAAGTTTGAAAAAGTCGAGGATATGATAAAAACAAGTAGTGGAGTGTAGAAAATTATCCATTTGAACTAAATGGTAGGCACAATCTCCATTGAGTGGCAAAGTGATGATGGTATTACACCCACAGAGAATAATCTCAAGTATGGTAGTTTACACGTCAGTGAATGATATTTACATGATCATAATAATGTACATTATAGTTCCTGGTTTTAAGCTTGTAGAATCAACACATAGAGAAATCTTGGAAAAACCCACTGTGATTTTGGACTACAATGTAGCTGTCACCAACTCTGAAGTAGAAGGAAGTGGGGAGGGATGGAAGGAAGGAGGAGAGCAGAGGATTCCTCATCTTATGAAACAGAGAGTAAAAATACAGTGGCTGGAATAAGAATGAAGAGCAAACATGTTGTTTATGGCTGCAGAAATCTTCCAGGGAAGAAGAAACCAAGCATAGTGATAGAACTGTTGGTCCAGACCAGGTAAGAATGACCTAATCTTTCTCTATCCTGAAAAGGAATTGATTTTGATACATTAACGGGAAGCGACATAAGCCTTTGTATATTGTTACATTGGTATTTGTTTTAGAGATTCTAAAAGTGACTAACCAGAAGAACCCAAAACAAGAATGTGTGAAAAAGTGGATACCCTAGGGATGAGACTGGGAGTGAGTATGATCTCAGCTCAGAGTTACCGAGGCCGCCTTGAAAGGAGGGCCTGCCTGAGCATGAAACCAACATGCAGGAACCAGGATCAGGAGACAGAGAAAAAGGGAACACTCTAGATCCGAGGATATGGTTAGACCCGTTCAGTCAAGCTGAATGCAAAACTGGATTTTTAATTACGTAGCTATTTTGGTGAGTTCTTAGGACAGCTCTAACAACAGACATGTATTCCTCACAGTTCTGGAAGCTGGAAAGTCCAAGATCAAGACACCATAGATTCAGTACCTGGTCAGGAACAGCCTCCTCAGAGTCTTCTCACCCTAACCTCACATGGTGAAAGGGGCAAGGGATCTCTCTGGGGCCTCTTGTATGAGGGCATAATCCCATTCATGAGGTCACTACCCTCATGACCTAATCGCCTCCCAAAGGTCCCACCTCCTAATACCATCACCATGGGGCTAGGATTTTAACATATGAATTTTGGGGGAACACATTCATAGCATAAACCAATAAAGTCTACTTTGGAGTTGGGTTTTTAGAACCTGCCTTTAAAAAGGCCCAGTATAGGGGCGTCTGGGTGGCCCAGTCGGTTAAACACCCGACTCAGTTTCGGCTCAGGTTGTTGTGAGATCAAGCCCCGAGTCAGGCTCCGCTCTGAGCATGGAACCCACATGGGACTGTCTCTCTTCCTCGCCCTCTGCCCCTCTCCTCCTCTCTCTCTCTCTCTTTCTCTCTTGGAAATAAATAAGTCATTAAAAAAATAAATTTTAAAAATTTTTAAAATAAAAATGGCCAATATATGCCAGCTGTTCCTCTCCCTCAACCCCCTCCCCACTTCCAGTTGAGGTCCTTGTCTTCCTGTCTTCATAAACCTGCATTGTTGGATGCCTTGTGTTGTGTGTTTGCATAAGTTGGAAGTTGGAAGTTCCTAGCCACGTGAATTAATACAAGAACTATTTCTGAATTGGTAAGTACAAGCTTATTTAGCACTGCTGTCTTTAAAAATAAGGAAGTACTGGGGACGCCTGAGTGGCTCAGTCAGTTGAGCATCCGACTCTTGATTTCGGCTCAGGTCATGATCTCAGTGTCATGAGATTGAGTCCCAAGAAAATAATAAGTAAATAAGTAAATAAATAAATAGGTACTGTTGATATGAAGAGACTGGACTGGGTGCATAAATTAAATGTCTGAGTTTGGGGCCTCTCTTGTAGCCACAACAGTGGTATTCTTGGACTGAGCCCCAAAGCTCTGCCTGACAAACGAAATGCATGACTGTCTCTTTAGAATCATAGAGTCATGCAACACTGGAAACAATCACCTAACATCCTCATTTTTGTTTGTGGGAAACTGGGGCTCTGAGAGATTAAAGTGATTTGTTAAGAGGATGTGCTAAGAATTAGTGGCAGAACCAGGACTAGAGTCTGAGTTTCTCCAGGCTCCTAGTTCCCCTCTCTTTGTGTTACACCTTTGGGGTGGGGGCAGGGGAGAAGAAGAAGGGAGAGAACAGCAAAATGATAACATCGAGTCTGCAGAGTCAAATAAGGGACATAAACAGGGATACAAAGGGGCCTTGGGTAGCAGCGGCTTCCCCTGACACTCCCTTGCCCAGTGCTCTCCTTGACTGAAGCCAGTTCCAGAGAGTTCTGAGTCCCTTCTGCAGCTAACATCCTGGATCTGGGAGGCTGGAACATCTGGGGGCATAGCCCTTCTGCATCTTCTAGGTATGTAGAGCGCATGCAAGGACACTGCTCAGCCTGCTTTCACTGAGGCCAGTGGCATTTTTGGCGTAGGCCAGAGCTCTCCGGGTCATTCTGCTGGGTTTTTAATGCTTTTCAGTCAGGGGTACCTGGGTGGCTCAGTTGGTTAAGCATCTGCCTTCAGTTCAGGTCATGATCCCGGGGTCCTGGGATCAATTCCCCAGTTGTGGTCCCTGCTCAGTGGGGAGTCTGCTTCTCCCTCTCCCTTTGCCTGCTGCTCCCCCTGCTTGTGCTCTCTTCTCTCTGTGTATCAAAGAAGTAAATAAAATCTTTAAAAGAAAGAAAGAAATGCTTTCAGTCAGAGAAACTTCTTTTTCAAACCTAATTAATAGTAAATTTAGTCTGGTATAAATATGAGAT
The DNA here is from genome assembly GCF_024610735.1 of Ursus americanus. NCBI lineage: Eukaryota > Metazoa > Chordata > Mammalia > Carnivora > Ursidae > Ursus > Ursus americanus. Next base: position 63,405,696 of record NC_142139.1, read on the forward strand.
AAGAACATTTAAGGAACATCTAAAAGAGAAGAAAGAACCACCATTGGTCTCACTAGCTTCACCCAATAACTGCCTCCCTTTCTTCTTATTCTTCTCTGGCTTTTGTCCAGTGCACGCATCATTTTGCTTGGTTGTAATCAGGAGCATACAATTTTGTATTAAAGCAATAAAGTTTTAATGATATATAGATATAGAAGGCAAATGGCCATAAAGCAAAATTTATGCAGGTTCGTAGGAAAAAATCCATTTTAAAGGGGAGAGTCTAGGATAATAACACATATTAAAGCAGTACTTTGGGGATAGTGCTTATAAAGATTTTAATAAAATCCCCTCTCTTTCCTTTTTATATTGTTCCTTAACCAAGTCATGATAAAATAAATATAATATATGTTCAGCCTATATTTGTACCATTTGATTTTTAAAACAACCATGGTAGTTACAGAGAAAAAAAAATTTCATCGATCTTAAAGCGAGAGATATTACTTCCAACCCAGTGAGAGGCAAATTGTCCATGGCACTTAGAATTATGTAACTCTGTCTTGGCATGTAAATCCAGCTAACCTCAAGTAATATCAACAAGCATTTATCTCTTACTCACCGTGAGTCTAGAGCTAAGCATTATTATGGGGTCACAAAATGGTTGCCCACGAGGTTCTTAAAACTCCCTGAAATTTTGAGGCAAACATACATAAACTGTCAGTGAATTGACCTGACATATTATATATTTAATTGTCATTTCGGTTTCTGTCTATATTTCCTTTCAAAAGGAGAGCCCCATGAGGGCAAGAACTTTATCTCTTGCTCACGGCTGCCTCAGCTCCCCCTCTGTCTTACCTGGGCTGCTATACCAAAAACACCATCAATGGAGTGGCTTAAACAATGAACACTTATTTCTCACCCCTCTGGAGACAGGGAAGCCCAGGCTGGAGATGCCAGCAGACCTGGTGTCTGGTGAGAGCCTTCTTCCTGGCTTGCAGATGGCTGCCTTCTCCCTGTGTCTTCACACGACAGAGAATTCTAGTCTCTTCAGCTGCTTTTAGGGCACCAGTCCCACCATGGGGATTCCACTCGGGATCTTGCCCAAACCAAATTACCTACCAAAGGCCCCGTCTCCAAACACCACCACGTTGGGAATTAGCGCCTCAACCTCTGAATCCTGAGGGGACACAAAAGATATTCAGTCCATAGCCTCCTCCTACAGCGCCTGACCATTGAGGGTCCCAGTGCGTCAGCTGACTCCCACTTTTCAGGTGCATTCTTACTAGAGCTGCAGCCCAAGCACCTCGTAGTTTTTTCCTCCAGTTCTAGACTGCAAGCTAACTGGTCTTTTTCATCTCCGTATCTCAAATAACATGCCAGATTGTATTATTTGAGAAGATGGCAATCTTTGTATCTCGTGACTATTTCACATGGATACAGTCATGCGAAGGCTATTCCATGCCACGTGAACTCTGCTCCTGGCTTCCCTAAAATGTAGGCGCAGGTGACACTTGTCCCCGCAACAGTGGATTGGTCGGGATAAGTTGCAAAGAACACAACTCACTCTCCCTAATCTGAACAGAAAAGGGATTTACAACAGGCACGGCTCATGGTGTCAGAGACAGAAAGCTTCAGAGACACTCTACACTGACCTTCTAAAACCAGTTGCAAAATCCCACTGCAGAACTGGACCACCAAGGTCCCCGCCTCCATCAGGAAATTCCTGGATGAAGCAGAGAGTTGCCACTACATCACTGAAGCCCCAGGCCACGCCATGTCTGCTGCACGCAGTCTCCCGCCCCTCTCAGCGTCCACTGCGGGGCTCCCACGAGTGCAGCTGACGGCTAGCACCTCAATCACAGCCAGAGATGTAGCTGCAAAGGAGTCCACGGAGTGTCGCCCTTGGCTTTCCAGACTCTAATCTAGGATTCTAGAGAAAAGGAGGTTGAAATAGAGGCTGGGGGATCCCAGCCACACTATCTTCTACCCGACAGGAAGGCAAATGCATAAAATTAAGGGGTGACCTTGGTATTTTGCAAAACGATCACCACAATAAGTTTAGTTAACATCCATCACCTCACGTAGTTAAACATTTCTTCACTTGTGATGAAAACATGTAAGATCTACTCTCTTAGCAATGTCCAAATATGCAAAACAATATTAGGTTATTAACTATAATCATTAACGATGTGGTTATTAGCTATGGTCATAACTATATAGTTACTAACTATAGTCATCATATTGCACATTACATCCCTGGAACACATTTATCTTATAATAGACGTTTTTACCTTTTGACTACTTTCACCCAATACCCCCACTCCCCCCTTTGTTAGCCACAAATCTAATTTCTATTTCTGAGTTTGTTGGTTAGTTAGTTGTGGGGTTTTTTTTTTCAGATTCCACATGTAAGTGTGATCCTACAGTATTTGTATTTCTCTGTCTCACTTATTTCACTTAGCATAATGCCTTCAAGCTTCATCCATGTTGTCACAAGTGGCAGGATTTCCTTCTTTTTTATGGCTAACTAGTATTCCAGTGTGTGTGCGCGTGTGCATGTGTGTGTGCGCGCGTGCACATGCACATGTCACATTTGCTTTTGATTACTCATGTTGACTAGTCAATAAATATTTATTGAGCCCCTACTACAAATCAGGCACTGTGGGGCACCTGGCTGGCTCAGTCAGTAGAGCATGCGACCCTTGATCTCAAAGTTGTGAGTTCAAGTTCCAAGTTGAGGGGACAAATTAGTTAAAAATAAAATCTTTAAAAAAAAAATCAGGCACTGTACTCAGAGCTGGGGACGCCAAGGTGACTACAACACTGGGTGCCTCCAGAAACTCGTGGTCTAGTGGCAGAAACAAATCAATAAGCCAGTGATGACAACAGAGGAAGGGCTTCCCTTGCACAACACACTGAGGGAGCCAGATGAAGCCATGCATATTCTGGGTTCCTTTCCTCTGAGAGAGTAAACCAAATTTCTACTGCTTCTTTTGATAGAATCCCAGCTTTTCTTGAAGTATTTTCTCTGACGGAGCTTCCCTGTGAAAGTCGAGGAATTCAAAGTTGTAAATCACTTCAAAACTGGCCATGTTTCTTCAAGTATGCTGTGTTGTCATTGTTCTCATTGTCACTGGGGTTGGTCTGACAAAGCCCTGAAATGTCCTTCCCCAGCCCAAACACTGTTATGCAAACGCTAGTACAGCTGTGGGCATGTGTGTGAATATGTGTGTATTTAGGTAGCTCTGCTTATATCTGCATATACGTGTCCCCATATAAACTGACATTTGTACACATTCACACTCATGAATGTTTGTGGAGGGATGTGTATTTGTGTCGGGCTGTCACTCCATAAATGTGTGTCTATGTGCGTAGTCCTTCTACCTCCTTGTTTATAAAAATACATGAATGTAGAAGAAAGTTCACTGAAGGTCAAATATAAATGAATACATTCAAGGAGGTATCAGGGAAGAGGGTGGAAATATATATGTGTAGAAATCGTATGTGGATGATTCTCACACTGAATGGTGAGGGTTGCCTTTAAAAGCATCTTGTTTTATTTCCAGAGTTATCTTAGAAGTTCTCTTTTGTTATTTCCACGTAAAGGAGTCCTCAAGCCAAAGATTAAATCCCCAACAGGGCCCAACCTACTGCCCGTCTCTTCCGCTCTATACCGTGTGTTCCTGAAGGACAGCAACTGAGCTTTTACGTCTCTGGACCCACAGCACACAATGTCTGGCACGAAGGTAGTGCTCAGGAAAAAAAACATGGAGGGAAGGAAGGAGAGGGCAGGGGGGAGGGAAAACATGGGAAGAAATGGAGTAGGGGAGGGAGGAAGGAAGGAGGGAAGAGGAGGGGAAAGAGAAGGAAAGGACAGAGCAAAGGAGGAAATCAGCCTTATTCCTCATGAATAGACAAGTAGCACCTAGTAACAGAACTGAGCTAGTAAGCTGCAGGATAGGATGCGTCAGACCCATCACTGGACCAAAGGGACCACAGAGAGATGTCCCCCCCACACTCTCTTCCCCATCCCAGGATCTCCTCGGTCCAAGCCAGCTTCTCTCCTGACCCACCCATGGACTCTCAGCCCTTGAGGATGACGAGCTGTCCTTGATTTGACCCCCATGAAGCCCTTTTGTCTACAAGGGTGTTCGATTGGGTGGTACCATGAAAGAGCTCTAGTCTGTCAGCTGTAAGACTGGTTCTCATTGAGGCTCTGCCTATCTCAATGACTTTGGGCAAGTCACTTAACTTCCCTGGGCCTCATTTGTAAGGTCCTTCTCCGGTGAACGATGCACTGTATGACTTCTATCCCTCCTGCCCCAGAATCCTGTGATTCTGCACCATGCCAGGTAGCTCTATCTGCCATCCCTGAGGCTCCAGGCTTTGTCTGTGACCACGGCCCTTCCCCTTCCCCCAGCCTCCTCCCCAGGCTAGTCATCAGTTCACAGCATTCACATTGGCCTCCGTTTGAGGAAAACAGCAGCTGCCTCGCCACAGACAGACAAGATCAATAAGCAGGGTAACACTATGTATGTTAAGCTCAGGCAAGCCCCAAATCCCAGGCTAGATGCAGAGGTCAGTTCAGAGGCCACCCCTGCAAGGCGTTGTGCAACCTCATTATATCCAGCCAATCCCAGCCCAGTTCCCATGAAGAATGCTCTGGCTCTGCGCAGACACCAGCAGACCCTCGCTGGACTCCCTCAGTGGCTCAGGAAGCCCTCACTGTCTGAAGTCCTCTCTTCCACATGGCCCCATGTCCCTTCTCTGTCCTGATTCTCCCTGAGCATAAAGGCCTCTCTTCAGGGAGCCAAAGAGGCCTCTTGTTTTTATCCATCACGCAGACACATTAGCTGTCAGTGATTAAAGGAAACTCTAGATCCAGCCCCATCTTCAATACCCAAGGACACAGGAGAGGAAATGTTGGCTGCTTCTTCTGAGAGCAGGAAAGGAGAGAAGGTGGGTGCAGATCAATATATTTGCCCTGGGGAGGGAAGAGGGCAGGAAGTCCACTCCTATTAATATTCAAAGCACTGAGGAGGGATCCCCAAGACAAAGCCATCATGGTTCTCTCCTAAAGGACTTTTCTAGCTACCGAGGGAGACAGGTGCATAAAGTGGTATTATTCATAAAGCATCCTGGAAAAAATGCCAAGTGCAGCATACTGAGAGAATTCCAAGAAAGTAGTCATTGATTCTGTCTCGGGGGGCCATTTCAGGGGAATGTAAAATTTGAAGACTTCTGAGAGTTTTCAGCGTTATTAACTAGCGGTAATAATGCTTTCCATCTTTGTGGCACTTTATGCTTTTCAAAGTGCCCTCACAGTTTTTATTCCATTTGATGGGTCCGTGCGTATATGCACGGACTTAGTGACTGAGCCTGCTACATAGTCCTGGCCCTCAAAGAGTTGGCCTCTGGTAGGACAGAAAGGCAGGTAAATAATTGCAAGTCCTAAAGTGGGATGTCAGGTATTGTAGTGGCAGAGGGAGTGTGGAGGTGAACTCAGACTGGAGGGGAGAGAAGGCTGGGGACAGAATTAAGACTAGAATGCTTGAGGGTAACTGATAGGAATAGAATGAGCTGGGGGATGACAGAGGGCGATCTGGAAAAAGAACATTCTGGAACAATACAAGCAAAGGCAGAGACTGGGATAGTCAGATACAATATAGGGAGGAAGTGAGGGCAGAGGACTCAGATACAAGCAGATGCAGGATCCCCCTCGGGGCAATCCTGGGGCATAAAGCGGCAGGTGGAGGGGACATCAGAATTACTTGAAGAGTTTCCTCAAAATACTCATATCACCATTTCCTCCATCCCCGGGTCCTAATATTCCTGAGGGAGAGGATACCTTCTCAGTGGTCTCACAAGTTCTTTTTGAAAACAGCAAAAACCTGGGGCAGTCTTCGCCCATGCACTTGTGATCTCTGAACAATTCCTTAGCCTTCCCTTCCTGTCATTCACATCCTAAGTTAAGAAATTAATTTCAGCATCTCTCTTTCAGTCTCTAAATCAAGGATACGAGTCTCTTCCTATCTTCAGACTTCCTTCTGGTTAAGATTAACCACACTGGGCTCAGGGCTTTCCACACATAGCCTAAAGCTCTGGGGTCCACCTTCTCTTTTTCAACACCTGCTCGGCAGTACCATTACCTGGGTCACTGTTGCGTGACCCCGTTCTAACTCTGCTGGATCCTCTGGCCCTGATCTCTGGCCTGTCTGGACCTATTATATCCGCCTGAGCCCTGTTCATGCTTCCATCACCCGTCTCTGGACCACCTGACTCAAGAGCTTGGGGTCAATTTATTCTCATCCCTGGTCCTGGTCAGACCTGTGTGTTTCTACATCTGTCCTGACATGGCAGACTCATAAATCTTCAGTTTCCACTACAGGATTCGGGGCAGCCTTCTGGGTAGAAAAAGGAGGGACTGAGCACTGTTGGTGGACTTGTAAAATGGTACACGTGGATGGAGAATAGTATGGAGGTTCCTCAAAATATTAAAAATAGAATTATCAAATGATCCATCAATTCCATCCCTGGGTATTATTCAAAATATTGAAGTCAGGGTCCTGAAGGGGTATTTGCATACCCATGTTCATAGCATCAATACTCACAATAGCCGAGGTGAAAGTGATTGGAGATGTTCATCAACAGATAAATGGATCATGAAATGTGGTGTACGCACACATGGAATATTGTTCAGCCTTAAAAAGGAAGGAAATTCTATCACATGCTATAACGTGAGTGAATCTTGAAACTATGATTCTAAATGAAATAATCCAGTCACAAAAGACACTGTCTGCTCCCACTCATATGAGGTATCTAAAGTAGATAAATTCATAGAAAAAGAAAGTAGAATGGTGGTTACAAAGGGATGAGGGAGGAGAGTAAAAGGGAGCTCTTTTTCAATGGGTATAGAGTTTCAGATTTGCAGGATAAAAAAGTCCTGGAAATCTATTTTGCAACAATGTGGCTAGCACAATAACACTACTGAACTGTACACTTGAAATGGCTAAAAGCGGGCTCCTGGGCGGCTCAGTCCGTTAAGTGTCTGCCTTCAGCTCAGGTCGTGATCCCAGAGTCCAGGGAACAAGTCCTGCATCAGGCTCCCTGCTCCTTGGGGAGCCTGCTTCTTCCTCTGCCCCCCGCCCCGTCTCTCATGAATAAATAAATAAAATCTTTTTAAAAAATGGCTAGATGCTAAATTTTGTGTAATGTGTTTTTTAATGCAATAAGAAAAGAAATAATAATAAAAAAAGAAACAGAAAACACAGAGCCATAAAAGAGTGTGGAACTCAAGAAACTTCAAGAAACATGGGGTGGTTTTAATGCGAGGTATGTGGACAAGGGGCTTGGAAGGTGAGGCCAGGAAACGGGAACAAACCCACAAAGGGCCTAGTTTACATGTGACCTTTCCATGGAATATATACCACTCCATATCTTTAGTAGCTTTGGGGATCATCCATCAGCTTTCTAATCTCTGACTTTTGGGGCTTCTGCATTATTAGAAGGTTTCTCAATCATAAAAATATAATTTCAAAAATTAAGTTGGGTCCCAATAACTAAGATAGTACCTGTCTGGTGTGTTATCCAGTGAGACTATGGAGAGCAAAGGGAGGCTGGATTTGAGATATATTAAGGAAGCAAAATATTAGAATAGGATGTAGTGAATGACTGGAGGGGAGTGTGCTAGCTAAGGATACGTTTGACTGCCAGAGCATTCAACACAAACCGGCATAAACAATAAAGAAACCAGTTCAGTCATGTAATTGAAAGAATCCAGCTATAGAATGGGCTCCAGACACGTCTCTGTGAGAGAGACCCTGGGCTCCGGCTCTGTTTCGCCACGATTCTCTTGGCTTCACTATCCTGGGTGAATGGATTGGCACCAGGCTTCTTCATGGTAACAAAATGTGTTCAGCTTCTCCAGACCTCATATTTGCATATCACCCCATTCAAAACAAAAAAGGGAGGCTGTGCTTCCTGCAGCCGTCTTCCAAAATTCTTGCATTTACTCTATTTCAGACCAAACTGGACCAAGCTCCGGGCCAGGGGAGAGCTATACACTAAACGGCTTGGGCCTCTGAGCCAATCTCAGTGGCAAGAGAGATGGAACTATGTTGATTGACTTCAATGAATCAGAGCCCACCATCAGGGCTGGGGGCACGGTAAATTCTACCCAAACCACATAATAAATACAGGGTGGAAGGAGTGATTCCCCACAGGAAATCAAGGGGCTGTGAACAATGGGAAAGGGAAGGAATGGATGCTGGGGAAGAAGCCAACCTTTGTCCATGATGGAGGCACTAAGGACAGGACCAAGATTCTTGGCTCTGATGGCTGTGGACATTGACACCCTTAACAAAGACTGTAAATACCAGAGAAGAGGTAAATTTAAGAGTAGGGCAGAGAGGTAAGGGAGATACATGAATTTGTCCTTGAGTTTGAAGTGACTAAAACGACATGTAAGTGGAGTTGTTTGATGCTGGGTGGTCAATTCTGGATCCTTCCGGAAACCCCATAGAAGTGAAACCACAACTAAGTGGTCCCACTGTCTTCCACACCATGTCTCTTTAGAGTTTTGAAATACTCCATAGCTATTGATCAGCCATTAGTAATTCCCTCTGACCCTGCCTAAGTATTTCCTCTCCCTCTTTAGTATTACAACCTACAAATCGCTGGAAATGGGGCTGAGCAGGTGCAGATCGGAAGACAAAACATTCCTCTTAATGTGAGAAATTAATTTGTGGCTCTAATTGCCTCAAACTCTAAATGAAAAAAAAAAAATCTACATTCTCCCAGCATTCAAAATAGAACACAGGCTTTATCTGAATAAAGAAAATAATCTGTCGGGGGAAGAAAGGACTTAAGCTGCTAAAATGTCAATCTTACCCCATTGTTAAGGAAAAGCTAGTTTAATTACATTCATTTCTACATAGAATCACTTTTGAGTGGTGTACACAGGAGCCTAAAGGTCTAGGGTTTCAGAATTGACAAGATACATTAAACAAAGACAATGGGGAAAGAGCAAAGTACAACGGGGGGGGGGGGGGGAGACATCATTTGAGAGTCAGAGGCTCTGAGTCCCAGACCCAGCTCTGCCGTGAAGCCACTCTGTGACCTTTATCAAGTCACACACCTTCTCTGGACTACAGTTCTGTCATAAGTGATGGAGGGTTCCAAAGTCTGAATGTTCTCAACTTGCCTTTCATCGCTATGAAAACATCTCAAGAAACTGAGTCTAGATTCTTTTCCCCAAGATACTTATTTTATCGTAATAGAACACAGCTTTGTTGGTTTTTCCATACGCCCGTGAAGTATACAGAAAAATGACCGGGAATTTTCCAATTCACAGTTGTCAAAACAGCGGCGAAAGGAAAGGTCCCATCTGAGGTGATCCAGAAAATCAATTGTGACTCAGAAATTGATGAATGGAAATCATATTGCATCCCAGAAGCCAGGCCCCCAAGGAATCAACTAAAAATAAAAGGCACTTAGCTCTCACTCCATGGAAAATAAGCCTACCCTTATCTATTTTCCCTTTCCCACCGAAAAAAAAAAAAAAAGAATTGGGGGGAAAAACTAATTTTCAGGGTCTCCATACATGGAAGCCAGGTCGGCACGCCAGCTTCGGAGGGCAGTGAGCACAGAGAACACATGTGGGCACAGAGCAGCCCCGCCAAAGGGACATGTTACCTTAGCCTGAGCAAGTACTCTGCATCACGGTGTGGCTTTTTGGGTTTTTTTGTTTTTTATATTATGTTAGTCACCATACAGTACTTCATTAGTTTTTTACGTAATGTTCCATGATTCATTGTTTGCATATAACACCCAGTGCTCCTTGCAAAAGCAAAAATGAACTTTTGGGACTTCATCAAGATAAAAAGCTTCTGCACAGCAAAGGAAGCAATCAACAGAACCAGGAGGCAGCCCACAGAATGGGAGAAGATATTTGCAAACGACATTACAGATAAAGGGCTGGTTTCCGAGATCTATAAAGAACTTCTCAAACTCAACACCCAAAAAATAAATAATCAAGTCAAAAAATGGGCAGAAGACATGAACAGACACTTCTCCGAAGAAGACATATGAATGGCTAACAGACACATGCACCACAGTGCGTTAACAGGACTTGAGAGGTGAGATTTCGGCAACCCAAAAGGCTAATAGCTTTAATAAGCTTTAAGGGTTGTAACTCACGTGCTAACCTGCCGCCACCCGTAGCTGCTCCCTGCCTGGGGGTTCTGCTACGTATCACTGCAAATGGTCTCTACCAGGTCTCAAGCTCAGTCTGGTGATTACTGGCCCAGCTAGCTACTCTTTTCTCTTCTTTGCTTTCTGTCAAGAGTGAAACCATTTGGGAAACTCAGTTCTTGGTACAGTGTATGTCTCCCCACTCCTGCATTGCATCTGCTGAGATCTTTAGAAGCATCAAGAAAGAACTAGAAAAAACAAAAAGGATGGTAGGACACAGAACTCTATGGAGGCAGTAAGCTGAAGCTAGACGTTCATTTCCGTAACACTAGCTGGGTACTGGGCAGCCCATGGAGACAGGAATCCTCCGGGCGAAGGCTGTGCTCCATAAGGAAGGTGCTCGGCACCAGAATTTTGCCTGCAGAAGTAAGAAGGCTCCAGCTGGTTCACAAATCAGTCTACAAGAACACCTGAAGTGGCTCTCTAACTCAAGGCATTAGGAAGACAACAAAAAAATTGGTTGGAAATCAATGAATCTGGATGTGGACTGAGCATTACATATGGTTTCTTATACAGTTAACTGAAACAGAATGATACAAACAACAGGAAGAAGAAATATACAGCAGCGTGCTCGTGTTAATTTCCATTCTCCACCACCACCACCCCCCACTTTGGGAAACTGGTGAAAAGCCTCAGTCAGAAGTGCTTTGGTCTGGTCTTGTGGGGATTTATTTCCATCTCATATTATTTAAGGTTCTGCTGGTCCTCGGTGTGCCAAGCTGTTCTTGTTCCGTGCCATTCTGTGCTGGAATGGTTACTTCCTGAGAGTAGTGTCATTATTACTAATTTCAGAAAATACCTGTCTCTTGGCCTCTGATTTTTAAGTCTTCATCTATTGTAGTTAAGGAAGAGTGCTTGCTTTCCTTTCAGGGCTCTCTGTTGAATGCCTATTTGGCAGTCCTTTGTCACCTTGGGACTGGTTTTTTCTCCGACGGGACTGAGGCTTTCGGTCTCTCCCCGAATACGTCTGCCTGAAACCTCTGTGTTCCCTGAAAATTCTAGAGGAAGACAGGGAACTTCTAAGCTTGCTCCTTTTGACGGGAATAGTAATTTGCAAATACAAGTAGGTCTTGTTTCCCCTCCCCAGCTCTGTGGAAACGCTGCGGGCTGACAGTTTTGGCACTCCCTCCCTGCCTGCAGCAGCCCTAGATCTGATGTTTTAACTGCTTCACATCCTCTGTTGTGTTAGAACAAACTTGCCAAGTTTGCCCCGGGCCACAGTGGGCTCTTCTTGCATTCTGACTCTGGTAATACAGTGTAATTGCATCAAAAATTAAATTGAGACCATCAAAGTTTCAAGGATGCACGACCCTAGAAAATGAATCACGTTTTTTTGCCTCGATGCATCTTTTACTCTCTAGGGATTGGTTCCGGGGAGACTACCATAGACCAAATCTATACTTGGCATCAAATGTCTTTAAATGACAGAATCTATGCCACCAGAATATTTCGCCCCTGCCTTGGTTTCGATCCAGAGATGAGCAGCCTGACTCCGATCCTACAGAAAATGTTTGGACCCTAAATCTATAAAACAGCATTTTCATCAAAACATTCCTGTAAAGCAAGCTTTAGACAGTTGTCTCTGCGAGTCATCAGTATTTGTTCTCAGATAAAACATTGTTTTAAAATTCATTTCCAGGTGGAAGCAACCCAGGGCCCGCTGGGGGATGAATGGATAAAGAAAATGTGATCAGTACATACAACAAATATTATTTGGCCTTATAAAGGAACAAAATCCTGACACATGCCGTACCTTGGATGACCCTCGAGGACATGATGCAAAGTGAGATAAGCCAAGCACAAAAGGATAAACAGTCTATGATTCCACATATATGAGGTACCTAGGATAGTCAAGACAGAAAATAGGACGGGGGCTGCCAGGGGCTGGGGGGAGGGGAGTTAGTGTTCAAGGGGGACAGACTTTCGATTTGGGAAGATGAAAAAGTTCCGGAGATGTGGTTAGTGCTGATGGCTGCACAACGTCGGGAATGTATTTAACGCCACTGAACCCGTACACTTAAAAATGGTTAAAATGGTAAAAACGGTTAAACTGAACCTGGGTGGCTCAGTCAGTTACGCATCTGCTTTCAGCTCAGTCGTGATCCCAGAATCCCCGTGGCAGGGGCGTCTGCTTCTCCCTCTCCCTCTGCCCCTCCCCCCCACTCATTCTCTCTCTCTCTCTCTCTCTCTCTCTCAAATAAATAAAAGCTTTTTAAAAAATGGTTCAAATGGTGGGTTTTGTGTTATGTGTAATCAACCACAACTTTTAAAATATTATATAAAAATTCATTTTCAGGCGAGAATTTCTAATATTCCCCCAAATATCTGGCTCTGTGGTTGCAATGATTGCCGCATGACTTGATTAAGTAGCCACACGATCTCAACAATACATACAGACTACCCAGGCGTCAGGAATACAGGAAAGTCGTGATATCCACTTACAAAGATTTCAAAGTTCAGAGGAATAAATCACTGATGCTTTTTCTTGGCTTTCTGGACACTCCTCCTAAAAGTTTTTCAGTTCTTCAAAATTAAAACAGGTATGTTTTGTTGTTTTCCTCTCAAGGGGAGCCGACATGACTAAAAAGACAAATGTGTGGCAAATAGTTCTCTACGACAAGTCACAGAGACACGCTACTCTTGGATTTGAAGCCTAGGCCCCCAGAAGCAGTGCTGCTTACCATTCTGCCTCCGTCCGCCTGGGACCCTCGCCCTGTCCACAACTCTTCAGTCTGATTATACTCTGGAAATGTTTTACATCAGGGGCCAATTACCCAAAGAAATGAAACATACACATGCATATGTTTTCATTTTTAGAGATCTTCAAAGGCCCCACATTACCTGTCTTATGATAACCGTCAATGCTAGCAAATTCAAATAAGGCATGTACCCTCACCACGTGGAAGCTGAAATAAAATAAAGCCTAAATGAAATCCTAACAAAAATAAGTCCTTATCCCCCCCCCCGCCTTTTTTTCTCAGTAACTTGTAGATGACTCTGCCTTCGATTCCTTTTTCCATCTCGGACTATTTCTGGAAGGAGGGTGATGTGGCAAGAAAGGACAGGGAAGAGAGGGGTGGGCTTTAAAGCCAGAGAGATGGATCCAATTCCTGGTCCTGCCAAGTACCAACTACGTAGCTCCAGCCGTCTGCGGAACCCCAGCTGCTGATAATAGGGTTGCAAAATAGGGTAGATAATCTACACAGACATCTATACTGCAAAGCTGTGGCAAGAATTAGAAATTATGTATGAACAGCATATGAGCAATGCTTGGCACACAGTAGGTGCTCAATAAATTATAGCCATTGCTCATGATGTCTACATCCCAACACAGTGGCAGAGATCTCGTCCCTCTGCACAGCTGCACTGCACCCCCTCACCACTCTCCAGGAACCGGGGATCGGCTCAGAGTCGTAGGTGAATGACACGTAGACGCGTACCCAAATTGGGGCACCTGGGTGGCTCAGTCAGTTAAGCGTCAGCCTTTGGCTCAGGTCATGATCCTGGAGTCCCTGGATCAAGCCCCACATCAGGCTCCCTGCTTAGGGGGGAGTCTGCTCCTCCCCCTCCCTTTGTTCCTCCCCCCACTCATGCTCTCTCTCTCACTCACTCTTTCTCTCAAATAAATAAATAAAATTTTTAAAAAAGAAGCTTACCCAAGTCCTTTCTGCAGACGTTATTTCCCACATTATCAGTGTGGAAAGGTGGGGAACTAACACATATACCTTTACCAACAAATGCTGCATCAGGTTTTAACACTCAAGAGGTAAATACAACATATTATCTGTTTGGGGAAAATGACATGCTCACTATGAAGAGCTAGGGCCCAGGCCAGAACTTGCTTGGTGTTTTTCCTCACTGCCATGGTTCTCCTTGTCCTACCCCTTGCCCACTATCCTTCTCTTTCCTTTTATGGAGAATGAACTACTTGAAATATGAACGTTAAAAGACTAAGAACAGAGCTACGTTTTCTTTTAATACAATTCATTCTTTGTCGTAGGGGATGACGATGCACCTTCAAAGGGAATTGAACCAATACGGTATGTCTCGTCATCCAGATTTGGCCTCCGTGTCCCTCAGGATTGGCGCAAACCGCGGGGGACATTAATGCCTACTTATAACACACACCTCAGTCCACTGGTCTCCTTGCCTTGCCTTTTCCCAGTGTTCCTGCTGAGTAAGCACTGGCAAGTGACCTCATCCCCTCAACCACAGCCAGCTGGACCAAGGACGACCACCTGATCCAAACTTTGCCAACCAGATTCTCTCTTCCAAGAAGCGATCATTGTTTCAGAAATCTTAGCTAGCCTCCTTTGAGTACTTAAACTGGAACACGGTCAAGACAAAGTAGACTATATTGTGTCCATATGGAAGTAGAAATGAGAAATGTGGTCTGGAGAGAGAAAAAATAAAGTAGATGCCTGGAGACAAGCAGAATGAGAATATGCACTGGAGGGAGGAGGAAGGAGAGAGACGGGGGGGGGGGGGGGGGGGCAGGGAGGGAGAGAGAAAGAGAGACACAGAGAAAGCCTTCCTTCTGAAGACTTCCCAGTTGCTGGTTCCAGCCCTTTGTGAGACCCAAGTGTGTACTCTCCTTGGATCTTCAAGAGACACCTGTATCCTTCTGATGACTTTCTCTTTTTGCTTAAGCCAGTTTTAGTGGGTTTTGTCCACTGAAAACAAAAGGTCTCTGAGCTAATGCTTCTCTCATCCTAACCACTCACACAGCTGGGTGATACCATCAGCGCTGCCACCAGCAGTCACAATGGAAAGCACTCCCATTGACTGTAGAGAGTTGGGAGCCAACACTTCATGCAGAGCAGGTCCAAATGCCAGAAGCATACCATGTTTGTGTAGCAGTGTCCATGGTCCTGTGATGTGCTGGTAAATAGTTAACAACGAGCTCTTGCTGAGTGGGGAGGGGGATCCATGATCTGAGGCATTGGCCAATTTCTGTGGTGTGAATATTCTCGCCATCGCTACTTCCAATGGCATATTGTTGAGTGTGGAGTTTAAAGGAGATATTCACAATTGGCTCTTAGAAGTCAGGACAAATGGCTCTCTAGCCTACATTTTCTGATTTATAAGTACTTCCTGACTCCCTTTTATTACTCAGTTCTTGTTATCTTACTCTTGTTTTCGTGTTTAAGTCTTATTAACTCTATGTCTTTTATTTTGAACTAATTTAAATCTTTTTTGGAGAGGGAGTAATAAAATCATTTAAAAATACAGCCACATTCCTCTTTGAGAACTGTATGCTCTCAGACACTAAGAGAATAATAACAATAATAATACCTCACACTCATAGAGCAATTAGACATTCTAAATTACCTCAATGGCATGCTAATGGCAGTAAGAACACAGGCATGGCCATCTGACTGAGCTGCTTTGAAACGTGGCTTAAAGGGTGCACCTGATAAATATTAGATTTCCTTTCACATTCACTGGCTCGTTTTTCCAGCTATCCATCCTAACCAGGTATGGTCACATACACGACAACCAGAACCTACAAAACATTCCTGAACAAAGGTCACAGCTTTTCCAGGACAGTGCACACCTGACCCCAGCTTTGGGAAACCTCACATGCTCCATATCAGAGACTAGAAAGAACGCTAGAGAACAAATGCTTCATTTCTTGTGTTCTACTTTGAACTGAGCTGTTGTCATCTTTGGTTTTGCTTGTAAAAGACAAATGAGACAAGAACTCATTAGACATCTTCTCCCTCTCCAGATATTCAAAGTACATCAGCCTACCAACACCAGGAGAAGAAAGAAATGCTTTTCACTGGTTTGTAGCAGGGGTATCTAAGTGGGTCCCCTGTTCAATTTCAGCTTTGGTTCAAGCCATTTCCTGTCTTGTCTTTCCAGGGATTAGATAATAAGCTTTAAACCAACTGAATCAACTCAACCAATATTTCCTTGGATTCTCTTCACTCCCACTATCTCCCATTTTGGTTTGTAAGAAACCCAAATGTCCCCAGGCCCCAGTAGCCTTTGGGAACCAAACAGATAAGCTGAGAAAAAGTTCTCCTATCTGGAAAGCTTTCAAAACTAAACTAAAGCTCCATCTTGTAGTTTCTTCAAAAAAGGCTTGTGTTTTAGACCAAGGTTTTTAAAACTCTTATAGATTTCTCTAAATGAAATTTCACACAAAAAGTCCTACAACAGATTAAAAGTAGAGCTTATCTTCTTTGGCTTCTTAGGTCTTTCTGTTTCTCAAATCTCGAAAGATCTTCTAATTAGAACCGGCTGAATTGTACTAAGGGCCCCCAGAGACCTCTCCAGACTGGCGCCCCAGCCTCTCACTGTTGAAAAGACTTTATGACATTTCTGTTGAAAAGACTTTATGACATTTCTGGAAAACCCTAGGGCTTCTGGGGCACAGTTTGAAAATAACCACATTAGGAAGCTCTCTCTGCCTGTGGGCAGGAGCACAGTAGATTGAGAGTTGGGGGCAAGAAAGCCAGTTAGGAGGTTCCCACAACCGCTCAACTGAGAGATAATGAAGACCCAAACTGGCCTGGGAGACACTTCTGAAGTGACGTCACTAGGATGGGCGGCTGATTAGAAGGGAGACTTTTCAAGCTTGTTTGACTGCAAAAATTCTGGTTCCATTAGAAGAAATGGTCCTCAGAAAGAGAAGGAAATAATCACAATGGTTCTGAAGTGTGCCATATATTTTGTTTGAAATTGTTTAGCTTCTCCCTTTGAAGCATCCAGAGGGGACTTTCTTATCCCAGAGAGAGGGAGTGACTTGTCCACAGCTTTCCAGAGGAAACCAGGAGCAAGCAGAGACCCCCATTATGCCTAAAGGGCAAATACCCATAAAACAAACCACAAAAATATAAGCCAGTTGCAAGGCAACAGGACCCCAAGGTTGTGAGCTCTACTTACCCCAAAGTCACACACAAATGGTCAAGATCATTCTTCCAAATAAAAAATTGTCTCCTCTCTCCAGGCTCAGCCTATTTAAGGACACGGGCTGGCAGCATTACCATCAGCAGAAATGCTGTCAGATCAGATAGCTGACAAATGTTGACTGAGGGCCTACCATATTGGGGTTAGGCTAGAGGTGAAATTCTGGCTCCCCTTAGGATTCCACCAGCCTAAGCCCACAGCTGGGGTCACTGAGACCACTGCTCGTCCTCCAGAGTAAGTTCACTTGTTTGTCTCTGAGTATCCACAAACAGTGGCTTCCTGCCGTTATGACCAGGGACTCTGTGCTCCACGACCCAGGCTGGATGCACTCGGCTGTCACTGTTAGAATGCTGTCATAGGAAGATCTTCCAGTGCCAATCTTCTTTTTCCCTCTGTTTGCCACTGGATCACCAGAGAAGGCAGATGGTGCAGTGCAAACACATCCATAAACCAGGCAAATGTGAACCATGTTGATAATAGAAATCCAACTTTGGGCACACCAGCCCGTGGGACCGACGCCTGCAGTGGGTCCACTGGGTGGAACGGGAAGGGAAATTCAGGTCAACACAAAGAATGTCCTCAACCGTTCTGAGTGTGACCCACAGAGCAAGCCTCTTCCACCAGACACTGGCTGTGAAAACTCTCTGTGCCTCAGTTCCCACACCTTTATAAGGAAACAATACTTAATATCTCCTAAGTTGGCTCGAAGCGTAAGATAAACCACGTGGAGATTTTAGCACAGTGACTGCCACAGGGTAAGCACCCAATACATGGTGACAGTTATTAAATCCCATTGCATGAAGGACTGGGCTCCCTCAGGGCAAGAGGCACCCTATTGCATGATTTTTCACCCGGCATTTGGACACTTTTGTCAATAATATTGCAGAGGGGATTTCGGGGTGGGGGAGCGGACTCAGTTCCGCTCACTCTACAGCCACTTCGCTGCTGAGACTCTGAAACATGGAGTCCAGCTACAAATTTCTTCGTGGGCGTTTGCATCACCCCTGTTCACTCAGCCAACATTCACGGGACACCTGCTCTTTCCAAAGCATCGCGCACCAAGTGTCAGCAGTGGGGAATTTTAACCACAAAGGCAGGGCAAGCTTGTTTACACCCAGCCACTGTGGCCATGGCTCTAACAACCCCCAGAAAGGGGGGACGCAGAACGGGCTACATGGGCTAATCACACGAAGGCTTGTTTTCTCTTTCTGTCTTTGGGATTATCTAAGGGATTGGCAGGTCTTTAAATCACTCCAAGCTGCTTGACCACGACGCCAGACCTGCTACCCAAAACACCCTGCCAAGCATGATGCTGTTTATCAAAACAGGGTTAAAAAAAAAATCTTTTCTTTCAATTTCCACTCTATTTCCTAATTGAGAAATACATAATCCCAGGAGAAAATCAGCTCTCATTTCTCTATCTTTTTCTGTCTCTCTCTTTCTCTCTTCCTGTCTCCTTCCGTCTCCCTTCCGTCTTTCCCTCTCCCCCCCACCCCCTCCAGCTTTTATCATTTTAAGCTGTATGCATGCCATTCTTCAGAGGATTAAAGTCAAATTTAGTCTTCTGCAATTGTTATTACCTACCCCTTGGCTTATGAGATGCATTTGCCTGCATTTGTAATGCATCAATAACTTCCACTCTCCTCCACTTGTAAACAATGCATTATATTAAATAGCCTGTGTCTAGCCTTGTATTGAAACAGACAATAAATTAGAACTTCCAGTTCTTGGTTTTTACTGATTCCTAAACCTGCCAGTTACATGCCTGTCCGCCCCACTGAACATTCTCTCTAAAGCTGAGAATGCACAAAGCCCTGTTCATCGTTCTCCTGTCTCCATCACTGCTGCCGGCTGTCAGTTTCACACCACCAAGCAGATTGTAATTGGCAGGATGAGGTGCAGAAATAGGGAATGGTTTGAATATGTGGTTCTCACCACACACAACACACACACACACACACACACACACACACACACACACACACACACACACACAAAGAGTCTTTCTGGCTTATAACATTCTGCAAATGTAGGGACTTGACATGTGAAGCTTGTAATCAGAACCCGCACGGGCTGCCCTCATTCACTAGCCCGTGAGTTAGAAGCAGAGAAAGGAAACACAATGCAATCGACACCCAGTGCTGTCCTAATCCAGTGCAGGACCCAGATGGATGCTGCTTCAGGACTGTGCTCTGCTGGGAGCCAGCTCTTGTGCTTGTTGGCTCCCTGGGATCTGAGATCTGCAAGCTTCCCAAGAGTCACAGTTGCCCTGCTCAACCTTGAGTGGGGTCCTAGAACAAGGAGCAGAATCTAGTTCTCGGAATCGTGGGTAGTTTCTGTGAACCTCTCATTCCTGGGAAATGAAAACTCAACATCAGCCTTACCACCCAGTGTATTCCAACGTCTACCAGTCTTATCCAAATTCAAACCTAGCCAGACTAAATCACTTAGAACAGGGTTTTTCAAGCTCAGCACACTGATACTTTAAACCAGCTAATTCTTTGTGGGGAGGGAAAGGCTGTCCTGTGCCTCGTAGGATGTTTACCAGCATCTCTGGCCTCTACTTACCAGATGCCAACAGCACACGCCCTGATTGAAGACAATCAAACACGTCTCCAGACATGGCCAAATGGTCCCTGCAAGACAAAATCACTGGCCACTGAGAGCCACAACAACTTAGAGTTCTGTTTAGTCCTTGTATCTGCCCACAGTTGCAAGGTTCCAGACCTAATAAGGACCAGACAGTTTCTTTATTCCTGTGCTTCTCAAAGTGTGGTCCCCAGACCACCAGCAGCCGAATCACCTGGGAACTTGTAAGAAATGCAAATTATCAAGCCACACTCCCCATGAACGGAGTCAGAACCTCTAGAGCTGGAGCCCAGGCAAGCTGTTTTAATAAGACTTCTAGATGATTCTGACCAAAGCTAAGGTGTGAGAACTACCGTGCTATTCCCACACTCCCTCACTCGCTGTTTACAGGTAGAAAACCTGAGACCCAGAGAGGTAAAGTGACTGCCCCAAAGTTGCACAGCTACTGTACCCCCAGAACTTCTGCCCACACCAAAGCACTCGCCACTGGATTACTGTTGTGTACACACCGCTGGGTAACCCCCATCTCAGTCTGCAGCCTGCTGCTGGCTCCACCTCCGAATTTGTCTCTCTTGCCACTTTTCTGAATTGGACCATTCTTGGTGCTTGTCTTCCTCATCCTTTCCCTCATTTGAGACATTGTCTACTAATTAAGCTGTGATTGAGTTTAACCATCTTTCTGTCTATGCTCCCTTCCTGCTACCAGTGGGGTGTGTGGCAATGAATATGGTGCGAGTGTGGGTCTGTGTAGGTTTGTGGGTGATCTATGTGTTTGTGCCTAAAAGTGTGCATTTGCACGAATGTGGCTGTGTGCAAACCTCAGCATGTGTGTCTGTGGAAGGCACACGAAGGAGAGAGGCTGAGGTTACCGCAGGGTGGCCATGCTCCTGCTCTCTCAAGCACACACATCTGAACACAGGATCAGTAACCTGTGACAGCCCCTGGCAGCCTGTCCTTCAGTGTGAGGGCCAGTGGCAGGCATGAATTTTGTATGGCAGATTTTGGCAGGCAGAAACTGACATGCTCCTTCTTTCAGAAAGGACGACAATGAAAATTCATCTCTTGGGGCTTTCAGAAAACACACATGTTCATCTAGGGTCAATAGATTGACTATTTTTGACTAAAATTCAAAGAGCCTTTGTGATTTTTTCCCCCACAGAACTGATCAGTTGTTAGAATTGAAAACCGTTATTTTCACATCAGATGGACAGAGCCTCTGACCTCTACTCTTGTGTGAACATTAATAGTTTAAAAATGAATAGCAGATTTCCTAGCTCAGGAGAAGCTCTGAACTACTGTCTGATTTAAATCCTGATTTGAGTCACATGTAGATGTATTTGGGTTGCTGCAGAAATGTCCTATTTAGGAGACAGAATGACCCAGCCTGCAAATTCACAGCAGACCTTGGGGAAGAACTCAGGCGTCCTGACTTTGATCAACAGTTATGTCTGGCAAAGACTCTCTCCTTGACCAAACTTAGTCAGGCTCCTCTGAGCCCTCTGCTCAACTAGGGCCAAGCTTGGGCTTCCACCTCTGTTCTTCTAAAGTCCAGTTTTAGCAAGAATCCTGCTAAGTCAGTTTAGAATCCCCATCATCAAGATCTGATCAAAATTCCTCATCTGCCCCCACCACCACCCCCCGCCCATAACATGGGATCCCTATGGCATGTCTTCAACAAGTATCTTGTTGAGTCAGTTTAGCAAGAATCCCCCCCCATTCCTGATGTGTTGTCTTCCACTGATCCCGCCTCTGCTCCTCACCTACAAATCCCCTCTTTTCTTTGTTGTATTCAGAGTTGAGCCCTATCTCTCTCTCCCACCACAGAACCCTGTTATAGTAACTGCCTTTGAACACAGTCTTCCTTACTATCTCTAACAAGTACACAAGTGTCACACGCCAGCCAGATTTTGTCCATCTCTAATGGTAAAACGGATTCTTCCTTGACAGGTACGTGGGGTGGGAAGGTCAGTCTTTGGACTTGGGTTCTGTTAGCAACTGTGAAAAGCTAGGACACAGAGGCAAGATGAGGCCAAAAGGCCATCCTTCTCCACCCAGGACTTGAGACTTCTGTGAGCATCTAAAAATGGGAGCATTCCATTCCCAGGTAAGGATGACTCAACAGAGCTGTGGGGAGAAGCCCTAGATGAAACGGTCAAACCCAGAAAACTAAATAGTAGATTGGACCATATGAAATTGCCTTTTTCATCATCAAAAATGGTAACGCATTGGCAAGCTCACATGGTTCAGCCTTATAACATTAATGCGTCTCTCAACAGCTGTCTTGTGAATACCCACTATGTCCACTGGACTCAAGATACTAACGGAGAGAGGTGAGGGAGAGGATACGAAAGCTCCAAGAGCTCACAATTTAATTCAAGACTCAGAAAATTAGAAATTTGCTCTTGTCTTACTCCTGAATAGAAAAATCAGAATATAGACCTGTATTTCTCCTTGTCTTTATGGGGAAGATTCCTTAACACCAGAAATCACAGAAAGAAAAGAAAGAAAGAGAGAGATAAAGGGGGACACAGGGAGAAAGAAAGAAAGAAAGAAGAAAGAAAGAAAGAAAGAAAGAAAGAAAGAAAGAAAGAAAGAAAGAAAGAGAAGAAAGAAAGAAAGAAAGAAAGAAAGAAAGAAAGAAAGAAAGAAAGAAAGAAAGGAGGAAGGAAGAAAGGAAGGAAGAAAGAAAGTTAGGTCTGTGGTCTCTGGTGATACCCAAGCACTTACTAAGTATGTCTGTTTGTTTTAAAATCATTTCTATTTCTAACAGATGAAAAACATTTATAAGAAGAACAACTTCCTGTGGGCCACCCAACAAAAGACTAGGAAGGCCTCTAACCAAGGAATGGCCTCTAACAGAACTGGGCAAAACCCGGTGTGTGGAAGTCTATAGCAGGGCAGCTTGGAGTGTGTCTGTGAGCTGGTGACCATCCACAAACTGTTTGCTACCAGCTTCTGACAAGTAAGTGCAGAAATTGAAAGTAATTATCTAAAAACACTTAGAGCCATTTGACATAGTAATTTTATTTCTGTTGACTCTAACAATAAAAAATTGGAGTTGGAATTTTATGTCTGTTTTGTTTATTTCATTTTTCTAGTCATTCAATGTGATTATATTTTACAAAATTATCAGTCCACACTGGATTGGAAACATTTTTTTAAAAGTCTTCCACCACAGAGATATCTGAGAAGCACTGACCTACAGGAAGGTAGACATCAGCTTCATGTAAAGAACAATAACACTGTCATAATATTATGTAGCAAGTCCTATTATAAATGCTTGCAACATAAACTTGTTTACTCCTCACAACACCCCTGTAAGGCAGGAACTATTGTCATTCCTCTGATTTCACAGGCGAGGAAGATAAGCTGCTTTCCCAGTATTGCACAACCTGGTATGTGACAGGTGAGATCAGTGCCCACGACGTGTGGCTCTTGAGTCCACACTGGAAAACTGTCACAGGACTCTACGATAAAGTAGGAAACTACCTGACTCTTAGGTTAGTGGTAACATAGAAAGAAAATCAAGAAATTATGAGCCCCCAAACTCCAGAAGGAAGACACTTCTGGGAGGAAAGAATGCAGGGAATTGACTGGAGAGGGTACACATACCAAGCTCCCAGGGTCTGCTCATGTTTTATGCCGAAACCTAATGAGGAATATACACAGGGGTTCATTCACTATTATTCTTCAGTTGTACACAACGCACTTTTTTACACTCGTTTATGTGTAGGATACATTCTACAGGTTAAAAAAAAATTGTAAGTAACTGGGGCTGTCAACCAATAGCATCCAGTCTCTAGAGAGGGTGAGCACCCCCTACTGGAGCAGACAGGTACAGCCATTCCCCTCTCCAGGCAGAGGGCAGCTGGGAAGTCCGAAAAGGACCTCCACCTTTCCTTCCCACATTCTAGAACTCACAGGAAGGAAGAAGTCTGCATTACCTGGGAATTTGAACCAACACCTTTATAAATGGATGCAGAATTAACATTTAAGGCTGACGGAAATGCCACACTTGAGAAAACATACAAGAGCACAATTTACGGTGAGAGAGGGTGTTGAGGAACTCCTTGATGTATTCCAAGAGCTTTCACTGTATATGATTCATACATTAATACTGATGTAGGTAATATGGGGCCCACTTCAGCAAACAGGTGAAGCTACTTGCCTCATAAGAGACTGAGGGGAAATGTGTGTTTGTGCTACACAAGAACTCTTCTTGATGTGTGGAGGGCTAATGTTGCTGAGGAAAGTCTGCGCTTGAAAATTTTGAACCATTTTTGGGTGTCCTGATGGCAGCCACATGAGTTGAAGACAAAGATGCTCACTTGCCAAGAAAGCTGGCTCGATGTGCCAGGCAATTCAACAACCATGTAACTGAGAGGCAGCAGACCCCTGGATCGCACATCAAACCGAGTCAGAATGAGACCAACTGAATCGGAAATCTGCATTGCTACAGATGACCTCCCCCACCCCATGATCCTGACTGAGATATTCCTAGGACCATTTCAGATGCACAAGGCAAATTAAGAACAAATGTTTTATAATCACACAAACCTAGGCTGAATCTCCTTTCTGCCACTTACGGGTTGTATGGCCTTTCTGAGAAAGTTATTTTATTTCACTGAGCCTCAATAGTGCCATCTGTAAAACTGGGTGATGCTAGCACTGACCTCTCAGAGTTACTGATAAGATTTAATTAGAGGTTGCAGATAAAGTACTTGGTGTACAATAATTGCTCAAAAATGTTAGCTGTATTTATTTACTATCATTTATGACTATCAATGATATGCAAGGCAATGTAGGGAAGGTGTAGAGGGAATAATACAAAAGTGAAAGGAAATTATATCTAGTGGGGTTGCTTTTCAAGCTTTCTTATAAACTTACAAGAAAAAGAAATTTTCTCCACTTTTTCTAGGATTATCAAGGCATCACCAGGTCAAGTCAAAAGCACTTTATAACCCTTGATCTTTTTTGGGAGACAGCTTTATAAATTGGAGGTGGAAAATCTGCTGGAAACATGTTTGATCCAAAAAGCGAACCCTCCTTTGAACCAGACCAGGCACTATGAGTGACTATAAACTCCCAATTGTTGACAAAAAGTTTACCGGCCTGTGCCCCATCCCTCACACTGGGCCCTTGCAGCAATGTGTTTCATGTCAAAAAGCATGACGGCCTTAAGAAATGTGTGATGGTGTTCTTGGCCAGTGTTATGGGTCTCCTTCAAATCTCCCTTTATGGGGTGCTGGCTCCCAGGACCCTGTTGACTTATATCTGCCAAGTGAGGAGAGAACAGGGGGTAAGGGGCACCTTCACAAACCAGGGCCTAACTGAACTCATCTCCCCTAAAGGGAAAGCAGGCCTTCTATGTATGAAAGCACCTCTGATTCTGTGAGGTTCTATGGTAAACTTTTCTAAGTTCTACTGTCAATTCTCTGCGCCGAAAAAGGAATGTCTTTAGCAGCTTTTCTTCAAAATTATAGCGAATTCAGAAATCATATTTGGGGGGCGCCTGGGTAGTGCAGTCGTTAAGTGTCTGCCTTCGGCTCAGGGCGTGATCCCGGTGCTCTGGGATCGAGCCCCACATCGGGCTCCTCCGCTGGGAGCCTGCTTCTTCCTCTCCCACTCCCCCTGCTTGTGTTCCCTCTCTCACTGGCTGTCTCTATCTCTGTCAAAGAAATAAATAAAATCTTTAAAAAAAAAAAAGAAATCATATTTGGGGGCTCTAAGACTGCACAATGCTACAAAGAAACCACTCCATCCAAACTGACCCAGAGAAAGCCAAAAGTTGTACCCCTACGCTCACTTGAACTTTTCCTCATACCTGTGTAAATTCTAGAGGTAAACAGTGAACACTTCTGGGGATGATGTAAAGCAACAGGAAGATGATTTTCCCTCTCTCCGATTCAAACCCGATTAGAGTTGATAAGCAAGGGTTTTAATTCAAAAGGCCTCTTAGTAAAATTATAGACTGCACAGAAGCATAACTGTAAATGAGAGCTACTGAATAAGTTGAAATAAGAACTTTATCATTTTTGCTAATTATGTCAAGAAGAAGTTTAAATCAAGAGTTTCCAGGGAGGAACAATGGTTGGATAATCCATCATCAGATAAGTGGCAACCCTATTAGGGAAGAGATATGATTGCTAGTTATGACACTTAACTCAGTACAGTGATTTTCAGTGGTGGTTCTTTAAAATATTGATGCCAGACCCTAACCCCAGAACAATTAAATTGGAATTCCTGGGGGTTGGGATCAGGCATCGGTATTTTTTAAAAGATCCCCAAGTGCTTCTAATGGGCAGCTTGGGTTAAGACCCACTGCCTTATTTAACAGAATTTAGTTACCTAAAGAGGTAAACTTTTAAAGAGCTGCTTTTATAATAGTTTGACTTTTTCCCTTGGGCACCCGACAAATCATGTTGATTAATTAACATTTTCCAAACAACAGTAATGAATTAACTGCTGCTAATGTTCAGGCCATGGAATTAGACATGACTTTTAGGCATCAAACTCATGTCCCCAGATAGAAGGTAGAACATGGATTTCTGAGAATGAGAGCTTGGCAGGCAACAATCAGGGATAGGCTGACCTCAGCGGAGCAAGTGCCATGGAGGGAGCAAAACTAGAAGCTCACTTCTACGTTAACTCAAGTATTTATTGAGTACGCCAGTCACAGTGCTAGGGGCTGGAGAGTCTGAGATTAAGAGAACATGACCGATGCCCCCACAGGAACTGACAGTCTAGTAGGGAGAAAGATATATAGACAAAACTTTCCACCCATGCAATATGTAATTGAGTTATATAGCGGGTACTTGGAGAGCACAAGGAGGAAGTATAGAGGCCTCATGATGACAGATGAGGATTTCCGGAGAAGGTAACTATGAGCTGAATCTAGAAGGGCAAGTGAAACTCTGCTAGGTCAATGGGGTCCATAGCCTGTGCCAAAGTGAGGAAGAGCATGACCAGCTCTGAGAACAACCCAAGTGACAAACGAAGCTGGAAAAGTAGGCAAGGAGCTGGTGATAAAGGCCCCTGTATGCCATCTAAGGATTTTGGATTTAGCCTTGGAAGCGATGGGGGTTACTGATGGATTTCAAGTAGGAAAGTGATATGATCAGGTTCACATTTAGAATGATCACTCTAGCAGTTTACAGAGCCTTGATACTCAAAGTGCAATCCACAGACTGGCATCATCAGCATCACATGCGAGCATGTTAGAAATTTAAAAAAAAAAAAAAAAAACTCAGCTCCCATCCCAAATGTACTAAATCAGAATCTGCATTTTAACAAGCTCCCCAGATGATCCACATGCATTAAAGTTTGAGGTGCACAGTTAAAGAGGAGAAATTTTCATGAAAAAGAGGTGAGATTTTAGGAAGATCAGTCAGAAGGCTATGGCAACAACAATTTGTGAAACCATCCTTTTAAACGGTTTTTTAACAAGTACCTATGCACGGACCCACCTATAGACCCCCTTCCAAAACATTCAGTTGATAAGTGAAACACTCAAGAAATACTTGTCTAGATAAGCTGAGTTTTCTCCTCAAGTTACCTTCATTTTCTACCAGCTTAGTGAGAATCCTATAAACCTAACCATAGCATGAGATCCACAGGCTATGTGCACTGGAATATGCAGTGATATCTATTGTGGAATTTTAGGTACAATTTCAGCAGAAGGGAGGAGAGGTACCTTCATCTAGCTTTGAAGATGAGTACAAACAACAAGCCTGTAGTCTTTCTCTCTCTGTTATCTCAAAGACCATGTGTGGGTTGAACACTATCTTGGTAGTGGGGACCCAGAGACCCAGACTAAAGTCAATTGTGAACTTTACAATTGCTGTTTGGGTGTGCTGAGAGATAGATAGATAGAGACCAAGAAAGACACAAAGATAGAGAGAGATCTGAGAAGAGAGATGGGAGAGGCTATGTGTCTAGGGGTGGCCTTTGATGGAGATAATTTCTTCTCCTTGATCATGGACAATAAGTGATGATGGGACTAAGCTGAAGCTACCTGAAATATTCTTTTTTCATCGGAAAATAGCCTTCCCAAAGAGCACATCATGAAGAATTTGAAAGAGGGAGTGTGATCTAGTAGGTAAGAAGTAGGCGGGCTAAAAGGACAAACAAGCAATTAGTCTATAAATAAGCATAAGTGTACCTCGTCTTTAACAATCAGCATGTTATTGAACAGGGTGTACAATTGGACTGGGATTAAATTAAACCTATTTTAAGCCCATTCTGGGAATTTGCTATTTAAAGGAATCCTTTGTAAAATGGATAATCACCCACTAATGAAGCTTTTGTTAAATCTAGAGTTCTACAAAGCTGAAGTTCCCAAACAGACTATGATTGGAAGAACACCCCATAGATATCTGGCAGAGTACAATTTGTCTGTGTGCCAGAGAACTGAGCTCTGTAAAGACAGTCCAGTGGTTAGGGAACCTATGTTCAAAGGAGTCCTGCTTTGGCGAAAAATGGGTATGTAAACAGATGAAAGAACATATAACTTGGTAATGATCCATGGGTCAAGTTAAGCAGGTGCGAGATTGGTAAGGAGAGAGCAGATTGATTAGTAGACAACGCATCAGAAGCAGACAGAAAAAAGGGCAAATGACCACAAAAAATATGGAGACTGTGCTTAAATTATGATTAAATCTCCTTTACTCATCTCTGGATTTCTAGTACTGGTATCCGAAATGTTTCAAAATACTATCAGTTTAATTACCTGATGAGCATCTGTGAGTTCTTAACTAGCTAGAAAGACATTCTGGTTGGGAGCAATGCAATATACAAGTAATTTAGTGTTAATCAAGTGATCTTGCGTATCTTGACTCTAAGTGCTAAAAGGAGACATCCTTCTGCGCTGGACTTCTTGGAATGCCTTCACAGAAAAAATAGAGCTTGGGGAGCCTGGGTGGTTCTGTTGGTTAAGCAACTGCCTCTTGATTTTGGTTCAGGTCATGATCTCAAGGTTGTGAGATCAAGCCCCGAGTTGGGCTCCATGTTGAGCTCGGAATCTGCTTGAGATTCTCTCACTCTCCCACTGCCCCCTCCCGCTCATTTGCTAGCTCACGTGCGCTCTCTCTCTCCCTCTCAAATAAAATAAATAAATAAATGGAGCTTGAATGGAAAATTGAAAGATGGGAAAAGTTTGGTAATTTGGAAAGGAAGGTAGGAAGAGGTAATCAGAATTAAATCCGGAGGCATAGCTATGTAAGACTCTCTCTTTAAATTACCAAGTACAAGTCACGGACTCTGAAATTATATATATATGCATGGAATGGGACTCCAAGAAAGAGCCCGGGGTGAAGATAAGAACCAAACACGTTTCACTTCCCAATAGCAACCTAGGATCATCACGGCCTCCTCAGTATCTCGCACTTTCCATAAAGTAGAATGCTGCCTTCCTACAGCCACAGGCCGAATGAGAAGGAGGTTGAGAGATACAAAAGCACCAGTGCAATGAATCAAAACAGAATTCAAGGGATGAAAAAAAATTCAAGAGATAGGCCAGTGAAAGGGTCAGAAAGGGGTTAAATGGAGTCAAAAGAAGCTCCATTTAGATTTCAACCAAGATCAGTACCAGCTATTTCTCAAAAGCTTTTACAACTTCATGTAACTTAGCAACTGACCAGGTTTAGTTTTTGTTTTGTTTTTATCCATGTCAGTATCTCTGGAGTCACTCTCAGCAAAAATGCTTGGGATTGTGCATTCAGTAAGGGATGGGAGGCAAGGGGAAAAAATATGTGCTATGTCTTGTTTGGCATGGTTGTGACAATATAGGATAGCAAAAAGGATGAGCAAAAGGTCCAATCCTTGGGGTCCTCAAAAGAAAAATCAAAGCCTAAAGGCTATTCTTGTGATCCAGGCCAGTCCTCAGGACAGTGTGTCTCAGAAGACCCCTGTGGGACACGTCCTTGGGATGCTTCAGGATTTTATTCCTCACCTACCTGAAAATAAGAACCAATCCCCCAGGCAATTCGTCTTCATAGACCCCCTTGTTCTATCCCACACTGAACCCAAGGGGCTGGGAAATAAAGCAGGCTCTCTTACCCCACAAGAACTCTAGCCCCCATCCCCATAAGATTCTCTCTTCCTTGTGAAGACTATTTGGAAATGCCATGGCCAGTGAGCTATTCCAGTTGTGAGGGATGACTCTCACTGGAATGGTAGAATCACACGCACACACACACACACACACCCTTGTTATGTCTTTGGTGCTGCCATGCTGTGGCAGTTGCAGGGACAGCTCCGAGCTTCCTCACTAGCGAGGCAGCTTAATGTGCATATCAGCACCACCTCAGTGGACAGCTCATAGCAGGGCCCTCTGTGGTGCTTGTCCTAGAAATTTTTTCAAAACTTAGTAAAGAAAGCAGACTTCCAAGTTGTGAACTCAACCACCCCTTTCACTCTGCCCTGAGGCAGAGCCAAGAAGCTCTGTGACCCTCTTTTGGCATAAGGAGAGTTCACACCTCCCCACAGGATGTCCATATAGCTTTTCATTTTAGAAAGTTAACTGGGGGTAGGTTGTTATCTGTTTAGACCCCAGTAATGCCACCAGGAAGTCTGAGTCTTTCTATCTTCCACTCTGCCAGTCTTAGCTCATAGGCTTTTTGTCACTAACAGTCTCAGGACTGCTGCCCCTGAGCCAGGTATCACATCTGCATTCAAGAAAGGTAGAAGGATGAAGGATCTCATTCCAGTAAACCTGTTCATTTTATTAAGAAAACAAGGGTTTTCCCTGAAGCATCCAGAGAGTCCCACTTAAGCCTCATGGGCCAGTACTGTCAGATGACCACTTCTAGCTGCAAAAGAGGTTGGGAGAATGAGTATTTAGCTTTCCTACACTTTGTAGTCAAAGGGGCAAGGCAGGAAGGGGTTAACATGACAAGCTAACCTGACTGCCATAAGCAAAAAAACATAACCACTGTTAGGTTATATACCACTGTGAGGCTACTTCTTTGTCTATAAAGTGGAATCGTTCTAGCACCTTCTTCATAGAGATTATATGAAGCTACATAGCATGGTTCCCATAGGATATGGGGCACATGGGCTCTTCAGGTTCCAGTTCAAGCACTGGATAGTCCATATTCACAGAAGGTATGCCAGCAAAAATCCGGGTTACAAAGTGATGCTAATGTCTATAAAGAACTTTTTTGAGTCAAGTAAGGTGCACATCAATATAAAAGTCATAGAAAGCTTGAATCTTCATGACCTCAGAGCCCAAAACAATTTTTTCTAAAAAAGGTTGATATGTTTGATCACATTAAAAATAAAATTATTCCTAATTCACTGAAGAGAAGCTGGGGCTCAAGTAACTTGCCCAAGTTTATACAGTTAACAGTGTTCGTGACAATAATAATTACTATTTTTGAAACACCTAGTATGTACATATATTCTGTTTAATCCCACAACAACCCATAGGTATCATTATCCCTACTAAACTAATCTAACTTAGAGAGCCAGCAAGGGAAGCCAGGGCTGTCTGATTCCAAAGCTCTGCCTGCTCCGCTCAAGTGTATGTACTTGGTCCTTCCGCCATCCAGAGATGGGACCCAGGGAATGATTAAAAGGAACATTCAAGCAGGTCTGTTCTGTGACATTGCTTTCAATAAATAAATTAAGCTACTGCAGATCAGCTGAGGGGAGAGGGATATTCAGCATAAACTATGATGAAGCAGAAACCATGACATACCCTTGTCCTGCAACCTGCTGACAAAGGAGCCAGGCTTTTAAATCTGGAGCTCATCCACCCACCACCAATTCCTGGCTAACTTCCTAGCCATCCCACAGGTTCTTCTCACCCCCTCAAGAAGAATCCTTCTCAAGTGACACTCCCCATCCAACCTGAGATACCACATTAGGGCAGCCTTGAAAAGTAGCCACATCTCTGGGAGGTGTTATTCATGTTGAGTTTATTAGAAATGAGTTTAATTCTTTCCCTTTTAAATAGACAGTCAACTAAGAACAAAAGGGAAAGGAAACTTACACAGGTTACATATTTTGAAAGGAAGTGGGAACTAGATTAGGTAAAAAAGAAAGAGCACTGGATGGAGAGTCGGAAGCCCTGGGTCTGATTGCTTCTTCGTTGATTGGTTGACTGGGTCAGTCTTTTCAACTGTACATGGTTCAAGGTCTCTTACAACTCAGGCCCCTAGGATGCAGGAAGCAGGTCTAAAAAGGCAGCTTTCCGAGAGAAGGGTCAAGATTTTACTTAATCACAAAGTATTATGAGGCCTCCAAGTGAAATTCAGGGACAATATTTTGAGGGCAGCCAGTTAGGGGTGAAGGTAGGTAGGTGGAGATATAATGCAGGATATAATGCAGCTATCAACACTCACTGAGAAATCCAGGAAGAGCGTATTGCTTCCTGGAAGAAAGGGTGGAGGACACATCTATCCTGGATTACCCAGGGTGGGAAAAATATCAGTCCTTGTCTTTGCAGACGTCCGGCCCCATGCTACCCATCCGTGCAGTGAGATGAGTGGCCATGGTTCCCCTCCTAGGAAAAACCTGCTCTTAACTGAGAATGATTTTGGAACAGCCTGTTTGCTGGTAGGTCAAAGAAAATGAAGCTTCTTTATTGATTCAGGAGATTAACTCCAGCATCAGCTTTATGCTAGGCACTGTGGGAGATACAGAAAAACCTAGAAGAAGACATGTACATAGAAGAAAACTTTCGTTGAGCACCAACTTTCAAGCCCAAGCCTGGGAGCTTTGCATCCATTATCTCACTTATTTCAGAGGTCACTCTTACAAAGTCAAAAGGAATAAACTTCCATGAGGAACTCGGATGACAATGATGATAATAATAATCATAATACCTAACATCTTTTGAGTGTTGATTGTGTGCCAGACACTGTTCTAAGCATTGTGATGTATTATCTCATTGACACAATGTGCCAGGAGGTCTCTTGATTTTTCCCTTCCTTGTCATAGTTTTCCCCTAATCATTGTGGCTTCTATTTCCTGAGTTTCCTTCCTGCCATGTAGGGCCTCTAAGTCTGTCTTTGATCTCAATCCATAAAGTGATTCTGGGAAAAAGAGGAGGTTGGTCTCCATAAGCTGAGAGCCCCCAGGGTGGCCTCGACCCAAATGGAAGCATCCAAGGAGAAGCACAAGAAAGAGCAGCTCTCTAGAGACCAGGTGCATTAAGGAAGGGGCATCCTTTAAGAAGTGATCCATCACTTATGACACTTAAAATGGAGCTGGGAAGAATCAGACGACAAGGATGACAGAAAGGAGCTCCCTGACTTAAGCCTAGAAAAACGAAACTGGTTGAGTTCCTTCCAGGTCTCATCTCCCTGACTCTCCAGCTTCCATCCTGAGAGGCCCCTGCCAGGAACTGGGTGGGGAGCTCAGCCTGGCTCAACACAAGGACTCTAAGTTTTAAGCCCAATTAGACTCTCCATTTGCTGCTTGACCCTTGATCTCTTAAGTAGTGTCTACACAACCCCAAGACATCTTATCATTTGAATCAGAAAATTCAGCCAGTCAATTCCCAGAGATCTGGACTCCAAATCTTTGGACCAGTTTGAAAGGATGCTTTTATTGGATTGATTAAATTGGCCAGATGTTCTCCCTTCATTTTGGCGTGGCCTCGGGTCCATATCTGGTTACAGCACTGAGCCTGAAGGGAGGGATGAATGAGGAGCGAATGTGAGTTTTTTAAACCCAAGGTTCTGCTTACCTCACTTTGCTTAAATAAATTAGATTGAGTACCCTAGGTTTCTGTGAACCAAATCTATGGGAAATGCCTCATTGACACTTCTTTGGTCACAATTATAATTCTTAGGGCACTTAACAGTTTATAAGGCACTTCCACATGTATTATTTCATTGAGACTTGGTGCAAAGCAAGATATTATTTTTCTTATTTCGTAATCAAAAATCAGTATTCCTTCAGCCATAATGATCACCTCCCTCTAGCATAACCTAAGCAAAATTCAGCCTTCTCCTGCCTGTCATCAGGCTCAACTCTTGGGATCTGAGATTCAGGGATCACTCACACCCAAAGGAAAGCAAATCTGGCCCCCAAAAAGACCATACAGAAACTTGCAGTCAAGATGATGCAGTTAAGTTCAAATTTTGGTGGACCTATCTGCTCCAACACATAGCACTGATAGAGAACACATTTCTTAGAAAATCTTTAAACATGTATAGCTTGACTCAAAAACCAGATAAGCATCCACACGCTGCAAAGGGAACAGAGAAACAAAGGGTGAGAGTGAGCAGGACTAAAGCCACAGCTGTGCAGGCCAGGGTGCAGGGGCAGACAGTGGCAGCGTGGAACTCTACTCCTGTAGACAGTGGTCACCCTAAGTGTCTTTTGTGAGACTAAGGATCACATCTTGCTTTATCCTTGAAGCCACATGCAGGATGGTACCCCTCTACTTCCCCAATCCCCTCCACTTTGCTCTTAAAAAGAGGCTTTAAAAACTGCTGAACAGAAGTCTTTAGGGCAGTGAGACTACTCTGAATGATACTAAAATGGTACATACGTGTCAGTATACATCCGTCCAAACCCTACAGAAAGGACAATACCAAAAGTGAACCTAATGTACTATGGACATTAGTGATAACACAAAAGTGAACTATGGACTTGGGGCAATGATGATGTGTCATTGTGGGTTTATCAGTTATAACAAATGTATCACTCTGGTTGAGGAGGCTATGCATATATGGGGACAAGGGTCTAGGGGAAATCTCTGTACCTTCTGCTCAGTTTTGCTGTGAACCTAAAACCACTCTTAAAAGGAGTGTATTACACACACACACACACACACACACACACGCACACACATTTGCTGAGAGCTCCCTGAGGCTGTGGTTATTCTAAACAGAGGGTCTGAGGACCTGCAGCTGGCTGCAGGAGGACCCAGAGGCAGTCTCATGACCAGGAATTAACCAAGCCAGTTGCTGACCCAGCTGGGTCAAATGTTGCTTAAGGACAAATAGGATGAGACTTCCCTGACTTCCATTCCCTTCTAGTCCTTCCAATCACTAAATATTAGAGTGCCCAGGGCTCTGTCTTCAGCCCCTTTGGGCTCTAGCTACATTCACTCACCTATAATATTCTTATAGCTTGATGTTTTTACCGAATGTATCCTTGTCGCCTTGACCCCCCTTTCTTAGCTCTAGGCTCATATAAGTAAATTTCAAGAGGACAGGGATTGTGTCATAATTCATCTGTGCATTCCTCGTGGTACCTAGAGCAACACTAAGACAGCAGGTCTCAGTGAGAGGTGCTGCACGAAACTGTCTGTCTCCTAAACACAAAGGCAAGATTGGCCATGCCTCCTAGAAAGATCAGTACTCATTTCTCAGGCCTGTAGTTTCACTCCTTGGATGCTCAAGGGTGACTTGTCCTCATGGCGTTCCAAGAGAGCCTGTCCACCTTTGCTCCCACATAAATGCCATACTTCTCCTAACCTTGAACAAAATACCATCACCAACCCAGGAGAACTGGGATTTTCAGATCTCACACAACTGGAAACAAAAACAGCAGAGTTATTCAGCTCTGTCAGAATCATCTCCAGAACAAATCCAAGGGGATCCTGTGGTAAGACATGAGGAGATTTCTCCAAGGTTAAGCAGAGACAGTTGGTATAAGCTACACTGAAATGTAGTAGGTAGCCTCTAAAATACCCCCCAGTCATCCCACCCTCTGCTAGTGACACTTCCGCATAATCCCCTCCCCTTAAGTGGGGGCTGGATCTACCAATGTCTAAAGATTAGAATATGGCAGAAATGGTGGGATGTCATTTCCAAGACACAGTTAAAAAGGACTATGGCTTCATTCTGGGGCTCCCCCTTGCTCTCTCTAGAAGCAAGCTGCCATGTTGCAAGGCAGCCCCATGGAGAGGCCCCCATGGTGAGGACCTGAGGCCTGCCATAGCCACACGAGTGAGCAGGAATGCAGCTTCTCCCCCAGGGAGTCTCCCCCAGTTGAACCTTGAGCTGACAACTTGACGGCAGCCTCGTGAGGGACCTTTAGCCAGAATCGCTGGCTCAGCTACGTCTAGATTCCTGACCCACTTAAAAGCTGTCAGGTAATAAATGTTTGCTGTTTTCAGCTGCTATCTTTTGGGGTGATTTGTAATGCAGCAATAGAGGATGAATGCACCAGTTTTAACATGTATGACCCCCACAATCTCTGCATACCTATTGTAGCTCTTTCCCACATTCGTTCAGATGTTAACATACTCACTCAATTGTTACACACACATTCAGTTCAGTTGTTATTCACATGTTGGTATTTTATTCACATTTGAATGCTAAACACAGTACTTAAACATAAAATATTCATTTAAATGTACATGAAAGCTCTCAGATGCTGCCTTACCCCAGGTTCCCAAGAAAGCAGTCTGAAGGAAATTTTATGTGCCAACATATTACTAGTGCTACAATCCCAGGGCCACCAGGGTGAGGGGGAACGGGGAAGGGAGGTGGGAAAGAACAGAGACAAATACCGAGCTGGCTATAGCTTCACAAAACAGCACAGCCCGTTGCTTCGTCACACCGGAAGTCTCCAGAAAGACTACATGGAGTCATGGCACCTGGACCAGTCCATGAGAAGGAGAAAAAGGGAGTCATGTGTTTGTTGGTTCCTTCCTGTCTCCTGTCTCTCCTTGGTCAAACTTCATCCAAGGGACCTGAAAGCCCATCTGCGCTTCCAGGTTGTGCTATCCACATCCTCGGGGCAGCCACTGGGGAAACCAAGTCCCATGCCCATGACCTGGTGCTTCCTCTGAAAGCAGACATGAGGGCGCCTAAGCCTCTGTGGGTGCATCAGGTCACCCCCACACGCTGGAGCTGTTGTGGCTAGCACCACAGCAGACGTTACAGAGGCCTTGCCAAAGTCTGGCCCTCACTCGGGGAGGCTGAGACAGATGGCAGTGTTAGGAGGTGAGGTGACAGAGGAAGCAGCTGGGGTTCTTCACTGATCAGACAGCCAAGAACTAGAGGGCAGTTGGGACTGGGCAAATCAGGGAGGAGTATAAACTGGATCTGGAACAGACTATGCACAGATGAACACGGATGCTACTTTTATATTGGAATTGTGTATCTGTGGACACACATTCAGGTGTTATCTATATTCACTCAGACTTTATTACTTGTCCCCTGAATACAGGGATGAGCCACCCCATACAGGAGGCTTGGAAGACAGGTTCTGCAACTCCGAGCAGTTTTGTTGCCTGGAGGCATGCTTATTCCTCAGGAGAATTTCGCTTTCCTGGAAACTTAATATTATTTAATTCCATTGTCTGGTTTCATATCATGATGTCACCAAGAATACAGGAAGATGGGAGCTGACCCAGGATGAGATTGCAACTGAGACCCAAATCAACCCTCCAGATGGCTCTGCAGCAAGGATGGCCCTTCAGGGTTGTCCTAAGTGAAGCCAAGGGACCAGCTTTGTATTCCTGCATCAGCCAGTCATCAGGCAGGCTGCCTCCTGAGGGGGCTGTAACCTTGGATGAGGCAGTTCCCTGCTGCAAAGAGCAAATCAGAGCAAGAGATGCAACTCTAAGCCACTTACAGCCCTTCCCAGTGGCCAGAGATGGGCACATGGGGCCCGTAAAGGGGATCTCGGTGGAATGCCACAATATTCTTGGGTAAGAAAAAAGTTTTTCTACGCCCTTCAAGGTTCTTCTGACTGGTCTAAGAATCAAGTTGACATGAGGCAGATTAACAGGAGAAAATCAATTTTAATTTCATACATCTGGGGAATCCACATAAGCATGAGATTCCAAAGACAGTTGGGCAACATGAGGTACATTTGTCACCCTGAATTAAGGAGAAGGGGGGTAGGGGTCTGGCACTTCAAAGGGAAGAAAGGCAATTCACACGAAGAATGGAAAGAGTAAGTGTTTGGTAAGCAAGTGGTTGTTGGGCCATCGAGAAACAGTGGGACATAGAGAGGGCTTTGATGAAACAGACCTTGCTAGGTTCCTCCCTGTCTACCATAACTAGTTCGTATTATAATGTAGTTATTTATGGTGCAAGCTCACTTCCTGGAACAGGTCTTCTATCTTTTAGGCAGTTAGAGGGAAGGTCAAAGTTCTCCTGAGTCTTTGGGGCCTTGATTATTTTCAGCTCAAAATAATCTTCGTGCCAAGGTGGCACATCTTGGGGTAACTCACTCTGAACCCCTAAAATGTCCACTACAGTTGGCTATAATTTTGACTAAACTTCTCAGGTTAAAAATTGCGACTAAATCTAACTCTGGTTTTTCTCCAAAACTGAGCACACTGATTCACCCTAGACTTTTTCCCCAGAGTCAAAAAGGTTTTCAATAAGGTGTGATAAAAGATTCCGAAGAGGTGTTTAGAATGATCACATGATGTTTCTTTCTGGGCTCCAATGATTCCCTGATTTGCCAGAGTGTCAAGGATAGGAGCCAGGCCTCGAGTAATCCCAAATCCCAAGAACCTTTTCCTTAACAAATAATCTGAAATACAAACTCACCTTTCTTAACCACCATGCCTAGATTTCCTTGTCCCCCCTGAACCAAAGGGTAAACCCAGCCCTTTGCTGTAGACCAAGAGAATGTTGCCCTATTGCCTCTATAGATCTAAGAAACCAGTAAAATAAAATAACATAAAATAGCCTCATGCTGAGGTCAGAAATCTCATAACCTTCCTCCTACCCCAAGTCCGGCTAATTTCCTCTCGTCATTCTCCCTTGCCTACCCCTTCTCCTTCTCCTCTTCTGCCCCCACCAGCATTGAGACTGCAGATTCCTGTCATTGTATCCAAGTGCTCCAACTCTGGTTTACCAGGTGCCCAGAATGCCCCAGGTGCCCGAAGTCAGTGCGTCTCAAAATGCTGTCTGAACGCTTTGGGGTCTGACACAGTAGGGAATGGGTCCCCTATCTTGGCTTTTTCCAGAACAGCTGCTATGGGTTTTGTTTTGTTATTGTTGCTTTTAATCTGTTTTACACCCTGGTCTTTCTATAGAGAAAGGTCAAGAAAATACATTGAAAAGCTCTCTTCTTGATCAACATTCAAGTGTTTAGCATCACCGACTCCAAATTTGACCTCCGCTCCGTAGCTCTGCTTCTTCTCTCTGTGCACAAGCTCCCGTCTTTCTAACACTTGCTAATTTCCCACTTTAACTGGGAAAAATGTGGACTCGAGGCAGTATCTAGCTGGCATTGCATAACCTTGTTTCCCATTGTGTTGCCTTCTATTGTGATAAGCAGTATCTGTTTACCATCTACACTTGTGGCATAAATTTTTCATTTTAAATAGGCGTAATTCAGATCATTAGATAAACGAATTTAAAGAAAACTATGAAGTAAATGATAGAGCAGGCTCACAGAGTTATGGCGAAGAACATGAGGGTGGTACAGGGATGCATGCCATCCTCTGTGGGGCAGTTGCCTCTTGCTGGGCATTCCATCTGTGCTCCACCACCAGCAGCATCCAAATACAGCACAGCGAGAGTCCTCCACCTTATTGTACATGAGAACCAGAGAGTCCAATTCAATTTGTTGGAGGTGGGGCCCAGGAATCTGCATTCTTAACTGGCACCTCAGCTTGTTCTGGTGCCTGACTATCCCCTTTGCAACAATCCATTCTCCAGGACCCCTGGACCACAAGTTTCTGAAGGGCAAAAATCCTATCTCACTCCTACTGAGCTGGACTTAGCCCATGGGCAGCCCTTAAATCAATGTTTGGGGGATACAGTCAGCCAGATAGGGCAGAAATTACGTGCAACCAGAAATGTCAAGCTGGGAAAAAGCCTTTCTATTCTACAACTAGGGAGTGGAGCTCAGAGAGGTTGAATTCCTTGGGTCTGATGCTTGGCTGATGAAAAGCAGAGCCGCAATGAAGGCCAAATATCTGAGCTCCCGGCCTGAGTCCTAGACCGCTACCTCTTGAGTTGGCAGGCCTGCCAGGATTAGAGCAGGAGTTGACGAGAAGTTCAAAAATCATGTGCACATATTCGGTTAGTTTGGTTCCCTTGGTCCCACAGCAGAATCTAAGCCCTGAATTTTGCAAAAGCATAAGAGAGACTATGAGAGTCCAGGTAAATCTGCCTGACTGGAGGAAAAAGAATAAGCAAATCTATGCTAGGTTGTCAGTAGCAACTTCTTCAAATGCAGTTGCCAGACATGGAACATGCCTTGGAACCAAATAAGGACACAAAAGGAACCAGACAGAGACATGAGGAAGCTGTACTACTCCCCAGGGTGCAGACTGTGAGGTCCTGTGCAGCCATCTCTACCCATCCCTGTGTGCCTACGGTTATTGCCTCCACACGGGGCCCCATCAAACACATGTCTGGGAGATCTTTCAGTGCAGCAGTAGTTAGCCTGTGGGTTCAAATCCTTACTCTGCTTCTCACTATCTCTGTAATATTAACATCCTCTGTACCTCCATTTTCTCAACTGTAAAGCTGGGATAATAGTAGTTCCTACTTCATAGGGCTGTTCTTACATCAAGGGTCAGAACTCTGCCACCTTCAAGTGCAGTAAGCATTGGGTCAGGGTTAGCAACTGTTCACCAGTAATCACCAGTCAAGCAGCTACGTTAGGCCTCATGAGAAATACAGGGATGCCCTAAAGTTATGTTATGGACTGAATGTTTGTGTCCCCCAAATGTGATGGCATGAGGGGTGGGGCCTTGGAGAAGTGATAAAGTCAGGAAAGTGGAGTCTCATAAGTGGGATGAGGACCCTCATAAAAAAGACCCCACAGAGCTCCCTCACCCCTTCTGCCATGTGAGGACTCAGTGAGAAGACCGTTGTCTATGAACCAGGAAGTGGGATCTCAGCAGATATCGAATCAACTGGCACCTTGATCTTAAACTGTCTAGACTCAAAAACTGTAAGGAATAAACTTCTCTTCTGTATAAGCTACCCACTTGGTGGTTTTCTATTATGGCGGCCTGAGTTACATGCAGTCAGAGAAAGGGGAGGCAAAATGTACAAAAACAACTCTACTTCGAAGACAGACCGTGCAGGTCATAAGGGCTGGGTATGTAAACCGTTCCCATTCAGGAAGCATCTACCTGAGGTGGACACTCCAGTCATTCCCATTGGACAAAGACTAGAACTAAGGCAGAGAGTGCCATACTCACACAGAGAGTGGGTAGCAGAGCCAGATTTTGAAGCCCAGCTTTTCACGCTGCCAGGCTTGGCTTCTTCACCACACCATACACATACACATACACATTGCCATACACCAATACACCATACACATTGCCTGCTAACATGCTAACTTACAGGTGTGATGGGTGATAAGGTTCTAAATAAACTGCATCAGTAGACCAACCAACCTTCCTCAGAGTTAACCATACCCAACCCAATAAATTCATAATAGCACTGTAGGTGCTAAATAGTCCCTAAGTTAATTATTTAACTAGCTAATGCATTAATAAGCCACTAATACCTAATTGTACTTATTAGTACTAGCCTAACACTAGTACCATTAGGCTAGAAATAGTCCACAGGCCCAATCCATTCCCTGGTAACTAAAACAATCCCTGGCCCATAGCATATATATTCAGTAGGTATTTGTTGAATAAATAAACTTACTCCTGGTTTCCATTTATTTTCATGTTCAAATATCTTTAACATTTTATTATCATTGTTTGTATTTTGTGTGTAACCCAAGTGCCTGGTCTCATAAAGACTATGAGCTTGCTAATACTGAAGTGACACCTGGCCTTTCCTAACCTCTCCATCAATTGAAGAAAATCAGGAGTCACAAGAGAAACTTTTCTGTTGTGCAACTCTACCAGAAGCCTGAGAAATGCCTCTCCCAGACAAGGAATGACAAGAAGACCCTGGACGGGGTGGAGTGGGGAGCAAGCTGCTGGACTCTGAGGAGAACAAAAATTCTACAGCAAGGAACATGCCGGCAGTCTAATTAAGAAAAAGGGACAGGGAATTAGAGACAGAGCCAAGTGTCAAAAGGTAAATTGGAACAGGTATGAAACGACTGGCCTGCTATTCCTACTCTAAGATCTTTAGTCAACATAGCCATACTGCAGTGTATGTTCCTATCAGCTGCTCACTGAAAAGGGAACTGTAGTAACAAGTCTTCCTCAAAAGTATGGCCTGAGTCAGAGAAAGGAGTATCATATGATTTCACTCATATGTGGAATTTAAGAAACAAAACAGATGAACATAGGGGAAGGGAAGGAAAAATAAGATGAAATCAGAGAGGGAGACAAACCATAAAGAGACTCCTAACCCTAGGAAACAAACTGAGGGTTGTCGGAGGGGAAGTGGGTGGGAGGATGGGGTAACTGGGTGATGGGCATTAAGGAGGGAGTGTGATGTGATGAGCACTGGGTGTTATATGCAACTGATGAATCATTAAATTCTGCCTCTGAAACTGTAAACAAAAAAGAAAGCCAAAGGGATGCCTGGGTGGCTCAGTCAGTTAAGCGTCTGCCTTCTGCTCACGTAGTGATCTCAGGGTTGTGGGATGGAGCCCCGCATCCAGTTCTCTGCTCAGCGGGGAGCCTGCTTCTCCCTCTCCCTCCGCCCCTCCCCCTGCTTGTGCTCTCTCACTTCTCTCTCTCTGTCAAATAAATGAATAAAATCTTTAAAAGGAAGGAAGGACGGAAGGAAGGAAGGAAGGAAGGAAGGAAGGAAGGAAGGAAGGAAGGAAGATGGGGGGGGAGAGAGGGAGGGAGGGAGGGAGGGAGGAAGAAAGGAGTGACTTCAGAGAGAGGTATCCATTTAACAAAAGAGTTTTGGGAAAGAAAAATTAACAATTGTACCTTAGTCCTCGTTTTAATTATACTAACAATGGAGATGCTCTCTCCCCCCCCCCAAAAAAAGTATGGCCTGGCTTCCCTTGTCTTGCAAGAAAAACTCTCAGCTCTGCACAACACAAATTGGAATGGGCTGGAGGAGGCTGTGAGCATGAAGCAGAGGGAAACTGAGGTTTCCCATGCCTGTGCTTCCTTGCACAGGGGTGGCTATGGGAGCAGCAGACCTGAAGTGAAGGGTTCCCAAAAGTGATCAGGTGAGATGGAGCAGTGAGGTGTAGGAGGCAGAAATAGAAGAGTAGCCTCGAGGTTCCGCTACAATCAGCAGGGAACCTCGAGACCTCCAGTGGCCAGGAGATGTCGTGGAATGGGCCACCGGTGCTGGACACTGTGTTAGTCCATCTCAGTGCAGAGAATCACTTGGCATCTCAGGAGAGCCAAGTGAAATTTTACTTGTATTTGACTTTTCATCCGTCAGAGTCCTGGCAGGAATTGGATAGCAACCCGAGCCAGGTAAAAGAGGAAAGATTTTAAGAAGCTATTTACAAAGAAGTTGGCAGGATTAGATGAAACAAACCAAAGATGATGTCGTACCCCAGGGCTAAAATATCAGGGACCCATTACCATCCCTGAACCCACAGGGCCAACGGGAAGTCTGGGTGGCCAGACCCTGGGGACAAGTAGCTATATAGGGAGGTGATCCCTAAGAGTAGCTGTGGCCTTTGGCACAGGGCACAGCCAGCCAGCAGCAATGCAGCAAGGAGGGAGCGGGGAACAAATACCCTACCACTTTCGGGGGGGGGGGGCTCCTGTTGGCCACATCTAACCAGAAGCCAGAGGGAATGGGTGACACTGAGGCACAGAGCAGACTGAAGGGTGGAGAGTGGATCAGGACGGGGAGGGGGTGCCCCAGGCAAATGTGACAGCAGTTGATTTCACACACCTCCCAAATGTATTCTTGCCCTTCTCCAGCCTACTTTCTACTTGTATGGACCACATCAAAGGGGCTGCATCTCATGATCCCTGGCTTCTAATTGGGTTTAGCCATTGACAAAGATGAGAGTGTGAGCAAAGTGTTTATTTATTCATTTAGTTAGTTAGTTAGTTATCTCCACTTCAACAAAGGGAGACTGACTACAGGAGTCTCCATCCAGGTCCCAATGACAAACACTCTTTCCACTTGTTCCTCTGACTGTCACGCGCACTTATCTCTTGCGGCCCACTATAGCTTCATGCCTTTGTAAAGAGTTCTTTTTTAAAAAAAACTCCCTTTGACTTACCCCATTTTGAGTTGCTGCCTTTTTCCTGTTGGACCCTGACTAATTCCTTTTATAAGGAGGATTTTTGTAAGGTGACATTTTTCTACAGTAACACATATCCAATTTTTCAATGGAAATAAATGAGAAATTAGAATTTATTTACCAGAAATCCATTTTTACATCTTACAAACCATTTTGGAATACATACATTCTATTACAGGAAGGCATACCTGGACAGGGGACAGTTCATTATAATTTTTTTCTTATACGAGTGGGGAAAATAAGAGAGAGACGACATTGCTTTCCCCCAAGACCTTGGGGCCCTGCCACTGGCTAGCTCCAAGCTTCAGCTTAAGTAATTGCTTCCCAATGCTAACATTAAAAGCAAACTGACCCTTTAGCTTCACTATTCAGCAAAATATGGAT
This sequence comes from Ursus americanus, assembly GCF_024610735.1. Taxonomy (NCBI): domain Eukaryota; kingdom Metazoa; phylum Chordata; class Mammalia; order Carnivora; family Ursidae; genus Ursus; species Ursus americanus. The sequence continues at coordinate 63,449,853 of NC_142139.1, forward strand.
TGAGGGGATGTTCATCTGAACAGAGTTGAAATTCTAATTCTGTCTTTCCTGGCTTAAAAAAGAAATTTTCCATGGCTCCCCATTGTGTATAGAATAAAACAAGCCAAACTAGAAACTCCAAAGCCCTCTGAAATCCAACTCCGACCTGCTCTCTCTTCTCCCCTTGCCCTCTGAGCGAATATCTTGTATTCCACCTACCCCAGGTGGCTACAACACCGTTCCCTGTCCGTGTCCTGTCTACTTCTCTGTGGCTGTGTACTCCCTTTGTCTGAAATATGTTTGCATCTCTAGCTGTCAAAATCCTACCTGACATGCAAAGACTTCTACACATCTTCACAGCAGCTACAATTTTAATTGCCACAAACTGGCAACAACCCAAATGTCCATCAGCAGGTAAATGGAAACACAAACTGTGGTATATCCATACAAGGACTTCTACTCAATGACAAAGAACATGCTATTGATACATGTAACAACACGGATGAATCGTGCAATCAGTATGCTGAGTGAAGGAAGCCAGATCAAAAAAGAGTGCCTACTGTATAATGCCATTTATGTAACATTCTAGAAAATGTAAACCAATTTATAGTGGCAGAAAGGAGATGGAGTGGTTGCCTGGGGATGAGGGCAGAAAGAGAAGGGATTACCAAGGGCCTCAAGGACTCTTCGGAGGGTGATAAAAATGCAAGTTACTCTGATGGTGATGATGGTTTCTCTGATGTACACGGTTCCAAACCCATGAAGTTGAACACTTTAAATATGTGCAGTTTATCAGACACTTACTAAACCCCAAAAAGGTGTCAAAAATACCATAAACAAATTAAAACACAAACTGGAAAAACTACTGGCAGCAGGCCAGAAAAGGAGTATTGCACATAATATATTAAGTTTCCCCAACAAATTAAAAAATACAAATAAAGCAAAACAAAAATCATACAAAACAATACAAATAAAGCGATGGAAAACTGGGGCAGAGCAGGCAGTTCAGGAACAAATACAATGACACACATGCGTGCGTAAAATCCTTCTGCCTCACACTACATCAAAAACTAAGGAAGGACTGTATGGTGACTAGCGTAACATAATAAAAAAATTTTTTAAAAATCCCCTGCCTCAACACAATGTAAAAATACGCCCTCTTCACCAAGGGGCCTGAAGAACCCGCGGTGTCTGGACCTGACATCAGTGAGCAAGCTGTCCCACAGGCGGGGAGAGGGCTTCTCCAGGAGTGTCTTCAGCACATCCTCAGCCCTTTTACCTTCATCCAGCTGGGCCAGCATCCTCTGTGCTACCCGGCATGTCAGGTCACCAAGTTCCTTATGGGAAACGGAAGCCCCATTCCACATGGATGCTGGTCCTTGCATTGCCCCTCCTCGGTCATCGTTGGAACCTTACCATGTTCCAATCACAGTTACATTTAGACCACTCCAGCCCAATGCAAAGAAGGGGTGGTTACTAAACCTCAGGCCAGGAGCAAGCTCTGGGACTGGCTTTATCGCAGTCTGCATCCTGTCACAGCCAGGGGCACACCTCTCTCTCTCTCTCCCCCCCAGAGGGAAAACACAGACTCCTGCGGGCCAGGGGCGGGTCTGTTCATTGCAAGTCCCCTCAGAACCCAGCACAGGCCATCCTCCACCCCCACCCCGCGCCCTGCATCGGGAATAATATCTTGAGTTCTAGTATGGCATTTACCAAAGCACTGTCGCATACCTTTTTTTTTTTTTAATTCAACTTTCACAAGAACCCTGAGCTGCGATGATGATTAATCTTATCATTATCCTGACCCTGAATGCGAGGAAGCAGAGGCTTGCAGTCGGGTGCCTTTCCTCAAGGCGGCCCGCTGCATCAGAAAGGGGACGCGAGACTCCCGCCCCCTGCCTCCCCGTCCTGGGTTGTCCCCAGCGCCCCCATCACTTTGGGAAGGAGAGCTGCGCGGAAGCGCCCCCGAGCCGGGAAGGGCGCACCCGCAATGCGCTCTGGCGGCTCGAGGGTTTTCCTGCCGCTCGTCTCTCTCTCTCTCTCCCTCTCTGCCCGGCTGTTCCACTCTGTTTGCGGGCAGCAGCGGACTGAAACTGACAGGCTGGCGGGGGAGCTGGAGCGGAGCGGAGGGGGAGGTGGGGAGTAGGGGGTGGGGGGAGGGGCGAGGCAAGACTCGGGATGGAAAAATCCCAGGTGACGGGGAAGAAATGAGGGAAGAAACAGGAGCATCCTTAAGAAACAGGAGACAAAGAGAAAAGTTGGGCCGCCAGGGAAACACAAAAGAGTGCATAAGCCTCTATGAAGGGGAAAAAAAGAGAATGAACAGATGATGGCTCATTTATTAAATATTAACAAACAAGTAGCACTAATGAATAGCATCATTAAAGGGCATTTTGTGAATATTAATATGTAGTTGTATTCTAAATGTTCTCCCCTTGGCCAGCCAAGGTCCTTCTGATCTTTGTTCGAAAAGTCACTTGTTTTCATTACAACCACACCCCAGTCAAAACCCCACCATGATCACCCTGATTCTGTCTAGCATAGTTCTTATCACCAATAAGATACTGTAAGTTAGCATTTCCTACACTCATTCTTACCATCTATCTCCCTGCACTTAGACCATATGCTTTATAAAGACATGGATTTTTGTGTATTTTGTATACTGATGTGAACAATTACCTAATATACTGTAAGTGTTCAATAAATAGTTATTGAAAAAATAAAATAATATTAGGAAAGGGAGAGGGGCTCCCTTCAATGCACCACCCCTCACTTCCTGCAGAATTCCTCTCTCCAGCCAGCCCTTTCTCTCGCCCAGGGCTTGCAGAAAAGTTCAGCAGTGAGCTATGCCTTTCCCTCTGAGCCGGCTGTGAGCGGCAGAAGGGCTGGGACTGAAAGCCCCATCACAGAGCTCCTGGCCGCTAACCCCCGGCACTCTGAAGCCAGGGCAGCGTCCTCCCATACGAGCACGCAATCAGAGTTCCAGACTTCCAACCACCGACCCTCTCATTTTACAGAAGAGGAGTGTGGGACCCAGTGAAGTGATCTTCCCAGGTGACCTTCCACCCAGGGAGGTGGAGTGACAGTGAGCTCCTGAGTCCCTCTGTGGTCTGGACTGATCGGTACACGGGGGATTTGTTCGTAGGTGGCCAATGCACCAGCTCTGGGAAAATGCTGAAGGTAGAGGATGGACCCCGGGCCTTGGCTTTCTGTTATTGTCCCTTCTCCCCCCTGCACAGGTCTGTCCTCTCCCAACCTCCCCGGAGCTGTGATGTACTCAGTGATTCATTCAGTGACTGCATTTGGCCCCAGCAGACAAAACCCCTATTTGGATTAGTGCAGGGGAAGAGGTTCTGGCAGTAGGGTTTCAGTCCCTGGGGAGCTGAGTAGAAATGTATTTTGCAGAGGAGGGTAACATTGTCCAAACTCTAATATGTGGTTTTTCAAAAGAGCTTGCAACCTTTTGGAACTCACATGATAGCAGAAGTCCAAAGCCAATGAGAGGAAATGACTGGCTCAGGGTCTGTCTGTGAGTTGGGGCTGTAGAAATCAAGGTTTTTCCATTTCTGGCTCTCTGCCTGCCAATTTTCTCTTCCCTCCATTATCATCAGGGCTTGAGCAGGAAGAGCTGCATATATAAGGAAAATGCCAGCATGTTTTCCCTGGATCCTCCCAGATCTAAGTAAGCCTGTGATACAGGAGCTTTTTCTCGCCCCTACCACTTTCATTTTTTTAAGATTTATTTATTTTAGAGAAAGAGAGAGAGAGACAGCATGAGTGGGAGGGGCAGAGGGGGAGGGAAGGAGAGAATCCCAAGCACACGCCCTGCTGAGGGCAAATCACGATGCAGGACTCGATCTCACAACCCTGAAATCACACCCTGAGCCAAAACAAAGAGTCAGATGCTTAACTGACTGTGTCAGCCAGGCGCCCCCATACCTCTTTCAAATAGACAAAGCACATCATCAGAGAGGACTTGGAGCGAGAGATAAGAAACCCAATGCTTAAAATAAGCCATAATGCCTTCTATTTGTTCAGCATCTAATATGGGCCAAGCGCTTATAATCATTCATCCTCTGATATAATCCGCACATCAATCCCATGACGTAAGCTCAGAGAGGTTAATCAGCCTGCCAAATGTCACACAGCTGGTAAGTATCAGAGCTGGCATTCAGAGTGAGCCCTGCATGTTTGGACTCCCTGTCATGCCACCTCCCGGCAATCCCAGCCTCAGTGGGTAACATCACAGTGGAGCGAAGGACCAGCTTCCAGTCTGCCTACAGGAGGATGTCTCTCTTGTCCCTCAGAGGCTGCCATCCCCCCGGGGTCCTTTCCATCCCACGTTTCTGGGTTAGGTTTTCTACCGCTCTGTTGCCATGGCACTAGGGGCTCTCGGCACTATTCAAAAACCCAGAAGAGGAAAGTAAGAGGACTCGGCTCTTTGATTCGAGAGCTGACCAGTTCTTTTAAAAGATAAACTCAATCTGGTCCTTGAATCAGGATTAGAAATGGGAGACAGATAATGGCACTTGTAGGACTTGGAGTTATTTAGCTTCTCGTCCCAAGCTCAGCTCAGCTCACTTTCAGACATGATCACATTCTTCTCCACAGGCTCTTAGCAAAAGCCCAGAGGAGAGATGGGACAATTCTCTGTCAGCTGCGCCCAGAGGGAGGCTCGTGGCCCCCGCCCATGTGTCTGAACTTGGTCCTCTTCGCTCCTCTCCTGCCTGGCATCAAAGATAAAGATGTCACACTCCTGGCACTGTTACATGTAAATGGGGATTTATGTAACGGCCATGGTTTGCTCCATCAAGTTTAAAATACCAAGAAGTAAGTATGCTGCAAGGTTGGTGGTCTGTTGGAGATGAGAAGGATATTACTGTTTCAAGTCCTCTTCCCCCCACCCAGCACTCACGTGGCATCTCCCAGTGGAACAAACAGAAGCCCCATGAGAATGAGCAAACCAGGGGAAGGGGTTTCTGCTACCCCCTTCAAAACGGCCTCTAGGAATTGAGACCACCTTCCTGCTGGCAGGGGGCAGCAATTTCCACCCCAACTAGATGCTCAGAGTATGCTCTGTTTGTCACTCACTCTCTTGGCTCTTTGGTTTTTCTCCGTGACTCTACTTGCTCTTAGCGCATTGGTATCGTGGAAGGAAAATGCCCTTTGGAATCAGGGAGACTGGGATTTAAAGCTCAGCTCCTCCTCAACTGAAGAGTTGAGTGATTGTAGACAAGTTGCTTAATATTCTCTCAGTCTCAGGGCTGAGGACAGTCTGGCTAGACCCATTCACTTTCTGATTTCCTGTCCTTGTTTACTTAAAATAAGGTGCCAGAAGATTCCAGTCCTTGCTTTTTGCTTTGGTATCCTAGCGCTTGCATTTCGAACGCTTTTAGCGTTCAGTTTTGGAAGCCACATCTCCAATCCACCAAGTTTTTATATTTAGACAGTAGGGTTTAAGCCTTGCTGACTGGTTCTCGATACAGAGGGATCTGTTGGGAGTTCTAGAACAGGAACACATACCAATTTCCGACTTGGCTAACCCACTGACTGATGAAAGGAGAGGAGACAGATCTTTTGCTTCGGTAAAGTATGCTGTTTTGTAACCAATCTCCCAGCTTGAAGGTGAGGCCAAGGATGTTAAACATTATTTGTTTAGTCATCTGCGAATCAGCACTCTCTGCTCTCCTCTCTCAGCCCAAACTGCAGAGAAAATTCTATTGGAAATCTGCAATAGTCCCAGCCTTGGGCAGCACATAAACAGTGAAGAGAGAAATGGCCTACAATTGTAGAACTTCCTATCCCAGTCAGTACGTTTGAAAACTGAGCACAATAGACACTGTATGGTAAAAATCCATCCAGCAAATCATCTTCATATTTAAACTAAACCATCTACTTACCTGTCTTGTCAGAATCAGTATCAAAGTCTGTAGGGCTTGGGGAGCTGAGTAATATTCTAGTAATGCAGGAGTTGCAATCTTTCACAAATCCTTCAGTGCCCAACGGGCCTGAGTTAAAATGCGTAAGCAGAGGTTTGGGGATTTGGGGAAAAATGGGGCTAGTGGATTTAGGGTTTCTTTTCAGGGTGATGAAAATGTTTTGAAAATTGATTGTGGTGACAGTTGCACGACTGCGAATATACCAAAAAAGCAATGAATTACATACTTTAAATGGGTGAATTTTATGACATGTGAATTGTGTATCAATAGAACTGTTTTTAAAAATTCCTTGGCCTCTAATTCTCAGTTTCCTTAGTATGACGTGGGGATAATAGCAGACAATGGTGTTGTGAAGACTGCGTGACTACAGTGAAGTGCCGAGCGCTGGATTTCAGTAAATGCTCAGTTAGTAGAAACTGTTATTGTCAGAGTAGCAATAGTAATAGTAATTAAAACAGCAGTGGTAGTGAAATCATTCCCATATCGCCCCTACTTTCTTAGTCCATTGAAGCCCCAACTCCCTTTCTTCTCTAGATTATTATCTCTACAGCTCATTTGAAAATTTGAAAAATTAATGACCTATCTTTTTGTGGTAGCTTTTACACTGCTGTCTGGAACAATGATTCATATCTTCTGTTCAGCTGGTTTTATAGTGAAAAGTCACTTTCTGCTTGTTTATACCATCTTTCAACTAGACTATGAAACCCCAAGGACAGAGAAAGTATCTCAGGGCCCCTCTCAACACAACTTGCACTTGGAGGCGCTCAAGATGATTTCTTGACTGGATTTTACTATTGGAACTGCTGGGAGTATGAAATTAATGTCCTCACAGCCTCTTTTGTCCCTCAGTTCCCCCACCTGTCCTTTCTTTTCTAATTTCCATCTAGTAGCCTATCAATCATCTATCTTTGAATGTGAAGCATCAGTCTTTAAAAATGGCTTCCTCCACTTTCTACCACCCCTGTGAGTCAGACAGTACACCAGAGCTGAGAAGAAATTATTGTTCCAGCTGACAGATCATCAGTTAGAGAGTCTTGCACAGAAGGGTGGATATGATACCCTTGCTGCGTGTTTCTTTGAGGAAGTTTAATAAATGGGGCCCCAAGAAATCTTTTACATACAGAATCCTGGGCCCCAAAATGGGCTTCCAAGGAGTGAAAGGGTCTCCTTACTTGAGAAGTATCTTCTTCCCTGGTTAGCTCATTGTTCTATGTAGCTGAAGGATCTCTTTCTTACCAAAACAAAGAAAACCACACAGATCAAGTCATTAAGGTAGCAAATGAGGCTTGGCACCTGGAGGAAATAGAACCACTTATGATTAAGAATGAATCTGAATACCCCCAACAAAATAGAATCCACAAACTGGCAGAATACATCCCCTAGGGGTGCCAGGGTGGCTCAGTTCCTTAAACATCTGCCCTGGGCTCTGGTCATGATCTCAGGGTCCTGGTATAGAGCCCCAATTCCTTCCGGGCTTCCTGCTTAGCGGGGAGTCTGCTTCTCCCTCTTCCATTGCCTCTGCCCCTCACCTCCCAACCCTGCTTGTGCTCTCTCGCTCTCTCTCTCAAATAAATCAATTAAAATCTTAAAAAAAAATACACCTCCTAACTACTGCCACCTTACATCATTGGACACACGTGGCTAAACATGGCAGGAGTGAGTGAAAATGCCGTTGGTGGAAGAAGCTCTGTTGATTAATTTGGAGTACGGATTGTGAGGCTCAAAAGCAGATTGAGTGTGCACTGTATCTTTAACAAATGACCCAGATTCCTCTCCCGACTAGCAACTCTGTGTATTAGAATGCTTTTAGCTGCAAGTAACAGAAACCCCTGCTCAATCAATAAAGAACTTGATTAGCTCACATAACAGGAAGGCCAAAAGAAAAGCAATTGTTTCACAATTGATTGAAATAGGGGCTTGACAATGTCACCAAAGACCCAGGTTCTCTTCATCTCTCTGCCCTGTCACATGCCATGTTGGCTTTAATATCAGGCTGGTAGCAACTTGGCAGCAACAATTTTCAGCATCTCTTCCAGACACTCCCCCATCTCTTAAGAGGAAGAAAGCGTTTTGCAGAGACTTCACAGCTCTAGCCACTGGTAAGGGGAAAAGGAATACCCCTCCCCCATTCAGGCCTACTCTGGAGCTGGGGATAAGGTTGGCACATGGCCACACTGAGAATGGAGGATATATGAACACAACTGGAGTTCTGTTGGGAAAGAAAGGGAAATGGGGGCTATGTAGAAAACCAAGCATGACCATTACACAAACCATCCAAGGACATAATGGGATGACTGGTGAGGGTTAAACACCTAAATGAGCATATAGACTGAAATTATATTCTCAACAGACTTAGAATGATAGGGTTTATCCTTCCGTAGAGACGATGCAAAGCAATCTCTCTTAGGAACTCCAAAAGAAGGTCAAATCATCCAAAAAATATGCAGCAGTGAGTGGAAGTGACATGAAGGTAGCTGAGAGAAGGAAGAGAACATGTGGGTGATGACTAACAAAACCCACAGGCTTCTGCAAGCTTCTGAGATGTGTAAATGCCAGTGGGAAATGAGGGTGGAGGAGGGGATGTGTCACTAGCTGTTTCCAGCAGCACTGTGACTGTCTGATAAATCAAGGGTGTCAGTGTGAGTATCCCTAGCTTATTAAGTTAATGGTAGTAAATTTTTTTCAGATACAGAAGGGACCAAAACCAAGTTCACAGGCAATAGCCAACTCAAAGCAGGATAACAAGTTTCTCTTTTAATTGTCCTGGCATCACTATCTACACATCTCTGATGGTCATGGTTTGACACTTTCATAGCCCACAAGGATTAGGAAACCAGAAATGCCAATATCTTCCCATCAGAGTTTTTGTAGGGACTGTTACTAATTATTGGGCAACACTCTCAGTTAACAAAACAATTATCATAAATGATCCCATTAATTTTTATGTAAGATAGGTATTTGTTGTTATCACTCTTTACAGTTGAGGAAACTGAGACTCAAAGGAGTTAAGTGACCTGTTCTAATCTTCATGGTTGTTGAAGAATCAAAAACATACCTGGGGTGGCCTTTCATACAGGCGGAATAACAATGTGCTTTTTATTGCATAATTTGTGGCATCTCTGAGGCTCTGGAGATTCTTAGAGACTTTCTTCCATTTTGCCCTGAAACTGAGCCTGAAACTCCCACTAGTGGGAATACGTTCCTTGAGCTAAGATGCCATGTCGGAGGAAGATCCCTCCCATAGGGTCCATGTACCGCCTTGGAAAATGGAAAAGAAATGGGCATCCAATTCTCCATCAATTATTTTTCAGCGTCCATCCATGCTTCCCTGAAATCCAGGGCTGTGTAGCCAAATCTGACATGGAAAACAGAAAGCCAGAGGTCCAAGGAATAAAAGAGCATACTTAAACCAAGAGGGCTGAGATTAGTTATGGGAGGGGGGAGGGGAGGGGCAGGGAAGATGCCACAGGATTCCATCTTCTTTCTGATAGAATAGGACAGAAAGGATTAGGTAATGCCACAAGCAGCTGGGAAAAAGGGCAGGCAGTGGATGGGGAGTGGGGGGCGGGGCGGTGGTGTGCCTTAGAGCCCGAAGAAAAGACTTGAAAGGGAAATGATTTCTAGCCTAGATAAAACCCAAAGGAATCTGAGTTAGGCTCCTGGATCTTGAGCCTTCCTTAGGACTCTAGGTTCCAATCCTCAGCACAGGTTGCCAAGGACACTAAATCAAGTAAGTAGAACTCCCCAGTGTAAAGAGTCACAGAGCCCCAGCTCGGTTTCCGGGGCGGGGGGGGGGGGGGGGGGGGGGGGCGGTGGCCTCGAGGCGCTGTCTCCGGTGCTGAAGTAGCACAGCCTGGTGCCCAAACACGAAGAGGCAGCAAGGCTGATTTTAGGCTGCACCATGCTCCACTTCGGATTTAGCTTGAGTCATGCTGCCCTCAACCCTGGAATTGCTTGTTTCAGAACTGGGACAAAGTGCCTCAAATACCCACCTTTACCTTTACTCCCACCACTCTCACCAGCTTCCTGAAGAAACAGAAAAGGGATTTTTGAAACTCTAAGACATGTACCAGCCAAACTGGCAGTTCAGATCATTTGCCACTAATCTCCCAGGAATCCACTTTTTGTGTCCCCTTTTCTCTTTCGGTGGTTCCTCCTCCCCCTGTCGTAATTACACCTCTTCCACAACCCATTTGTCTTCTTATTGGAAGAGAGTCTGGGAGAAATCTGTTCTAAAGCAGAGTGAATTTAAGTCATTTGACAACTTATATGCCATGAAGTGAAAGGTTATATCACCATTTAAGAAAGGTATTTGGGAGGCAATAAGGAAGGAAGAGATTCTCCAGACTTTCAGTGTTACACCCATAAGCAGCCTCCTGTTGTCTCTACATATAACCAGTCCTCGTTACTATTACCACTACACATGTGAAAGGTTTTACTATTATAGGGAAAAAACACATTACACTTGTTATAAACCAAAAATATTTAGTCATTCAAGTGAAATATAAGGATGATCAAGACGCGGGCTCTATCTTCAAAGCTTTCCCAATCCAGTCGAGGGGATGGATGGCATCTTGCAAACTAATAATTTATATACCAGGACATGAGCCAAGTTTCGTGGAAGCCCAGAGATGTGCCTGGAGGATCTAGGTGATGATCTAGAAAAGAAGTTTATTAGGTTAATAAAAGGGAAAAGGAAAAAAAAAAGTACAGGTTTTGTGGTTAGAAGTTATGGGCTCCAGTCCTAATTCTGCCATTACAGTGTGGTCTCGGGAAAGTCGTTTAGCTTCTCTTTCTTTGTATGCAAAGTGAGAAAAATAATAATACTAGCCTCACTGAGTTATTTCAGAGATGAACTGAGATAATATGGAAACATACTTCCTAAACTGCAAAGCACTCTTAAACAAAAGGCTAACCGTGTTCAGACGGTGCGAGTGACCATGCAGAAGCTTCTGTGTAAGTGCCATGAAGGCAGGGCTGGGTTCTTCTCACTGGTTACAGTGCCCAGCAAAGCATCATGTTCCCAGAGAGAGAGATCAAGAACAGTCTGCTTCCAAAAGAGCTCTGACTTGGGGAAAGAAAAAGGCCAATGTTTGTCCTTAGTGGCCAGTGCTGCTCAAGCCATCCCTGGGGGGCAGAGCCGAGAGGTGCAATGGAAGAAAGACGGCTCTCGCAGGAGGAGTTGGCCTCAAACAGTATCTCCAGATGGAATTTCAGCTGGAGGCACACAGCAGCAGCTGAGCTCAGAGAGATGACTGAGGTTTTCTGGACCTACTCTCCGGCTGGCGGGTGAGATGAATCAGAAAGGAATAGAGGACAGGTGGTGCAAGCAGAAGGGAAAGGAGATGGGATGAGCAGAAGCAAAAGAGAGGTCATGATACAGGGTTACAGTCTAAATCCTTTGCTTGGGTGGAAATTCTCAACTAATACAACTGCCACTGGATATCGCTATAGCCTCATGAAGAGATACTTTTTAGAAAGAGGATAACCACAGATTATGAAAGTTGGAAGAGACCTTTTAAAATGATCTAATCTACGCTTTCATTTCACAGATAAGATGAGGGTTAAGAGAGGTGAAATTCAAAGTCAAAACACAAGTTCCCGAGAAAACAGAACTAGGATTCGGGTCTTCTAATTCCCAGGTCAATTTGTTTCTCACTACTCAGTAATTGAATTAAGGTGAAGTTTGAGGGGTTGGAACAAATAAACCCAATACTACAGAGGACTGAAGAATGAATAAGGATTTTACTCCATTCACATAAGAGTCACAGTGTGAGTGGTCTATGGGGTTGGATTCCCAGGATATATACTGATAAGGAGACTTTCATGCCAGAGCGTTATTAGGGAGTGCTTTCTGGAATAGCAGCCAGCAGAGGAGCTGCTGCAATTGCAACAGAAGCTTCAGCTCTATAGCTGGGATGCCCTTTTCTGTTGTCCGAAATTGAGGCATGGGGGCCAGGCCTTTTGACCTCGCATTGACCAATCACTGGATGTGGGTTGCCGCTGGAGGAGGGAATGGAACCTAAGGAGGGGCAGCTCTCTTTGGCCAAGAGCAATTCCTGAAAAATCCAAACGTGAATCCTCAGCAGCCAATGTTCCCAAAATCTGGGGGAATGAGTGTTTCAGGCCTGAAGGGGGAAATGTAGGCAGCCCATCACCGGATCCATCACAGTAGTTCAGGTTTTGGAAGAGGGGCAGGCAACAGTCTTACTCTACATGGCCATTCAAGGATCCAAATATTGCTTAGCCATCCCTCAGAAAACTGTCACCATCCCTATTTCCAAAACTGGGTCACCATATTGTCTGGGTTCACAACATGGGAAGGAGGTAGAGAGCGTGGTAGAGACACACCAATATCTTAAGTAACAGAACTGGCAGTGGCTGAGGTTCTGGTGACAAGAACTCAATCGTATGGCCATACCTAATCACAAGGGAAGCTGAGAATGGTAATCTTGCCATGAAGCATGTGCCCAGCTACACTTCCGCTATCTGAGAGAGCATACTACAAGGGCCCTAGACTGCCATTTATTTTTTGATGTAATGTATGTTTAAAATTATCTCTTGTTTTGTTCCTCCCTTTGGGGCTGGATAACACATGTTCCTTGAGACTCTTCTGCCCTATCATTCTTCCTGAAGCCAAATTTTCTCCAGAGAGAATCACTCCCTCCAAGGCAGTGGTCAAAGCCAGAATGTTCTCCAGATAGGGGTCTTTCTCACCTGCCCTTGAAGTGACCAGAAAACTATCAAAGAGACTTTCAGGGACTATCAGTCTGTTCTAGAGAAAACCTAGGTTCTAGGGTTTCTCTGTGCCCAGTAAAACCTGGAGGGCACAATGGCTTCGAGGTTTTGCCCCTCCCCATGTCCGTGATGCCGGAGTAGCTACAGAGACCTGTCAGGTTGAAGTTTTGCTTATGTCATCATTTGTTAATATGCCATCTCTCCCTCCCAAAGTCTGGCTGGTCATAGCTGCATCTCTTCTGGCTCAATGCCCAACATGGCCTGACCTCACATATTTTATATCAGAACCTTGTAACCTAGCTGCTTTTGAAGAAAGAGCTGGATTTGTCAGGATCCAGGGAAGGCTTTCTGAGTATTCTGTCCAAAATCCTAGAACTGAACTAATAATTCTGATTCTCTGAAACCAACAAAGCCTTCCAAAGTTGCAATGCAAAACCATTTTTTTCTTTCTTTCCGTTTTTGATTCTATGGTCACAATAAACCCACAGAAATCATCTTTCTTATAGAGCATTCTCTTAGGCCGCCAATCCAGAGAAGGAGAAACTGGGATCTACATTCAAGGTGTTTCTAATAGTCATGCAGGGAGCATAGCTGGAGTAAAAAAGGTCCAGGTGTGACCCCCCCCCCAACTTGCCAGGGACTCCAATCACCAAGGAGGAATGATAAGGCCTATATTCTTACTGTGAGCACAAATTCTTCTTTAAAGAATGTTCAGAGATCTGTGGCGCTTTCAGTAAGTATAACTCTGCCCATGAAGTCATTCCTCTTGAATACACATCCTCACCATTGCTTTCTGTAGTCAGTACTTTGCAGCTTACAAAGCACATTTACATCCATTAACTTAGGGATTTCCAAAAAAGGGTGCAAGCATGCACCTGTGCCAGGAAATATGCAGAAACATCCATGGAAGTGTATGAAAAAAAAATATCAGAGCCCCCGGGTTATATTCAATAGCAGAAATTGATCTTTATTAATATCTAATACATGGATTGACATTGATGACTTTTTGTCCCTGTGCCAAAAGCCCAGGTGTAACTGATAGTAAACATGTTACCTGAGGGAAGAGTGAGAGCCCCCAACGTGGAAGGCTCAAGTGGGGTTGCAGATTATATGATCTAGTTTTAATTAAACTAACCCCTCCCTCCCCCAACAAAGGGATGCTTGGCTCAGAAATAAATCCCAAATGGAAGTGAGTACTTATAACACAAGCAACAAGAAAAGGCAGGGCTGACACTTTCACTCCTAGTAAGAATGTAACCATGTAACAGCCGTATTACAAGATCAAAATAATAATGACTTACTCATATCTAAGAAGTTGACCAAAAATTTTTGCAATTATCTTAACTGTTTGAAATACCATTTAGCATCCACTACCATTAATAATGAATCTTATTCTTAATGTATATTATGACTTGAGCTACTAGCTAATGATATGTGATGTAATTTACAAATATATAATTATACATATATTGGGGGTACACACGCAAATACATTTTTACCAATGGAAAACATTCTCTAAAAGATTGGGAGACAGTTGCCATAAATCATTTCAACAATTCATGATCACCCTGTGAGTGGTATTATTCTGCAGCTAAGAAAATGGAAACCCAGAGACCATGAGCTATAAAACTTATGTGGAAGTGAAGACCAGCCACCAACAAAACTGACACCCCAAAAGCTGAGTGAGTGATTCAGGCAAATATCTGTGGAAATGAAAAAGCATACCCCACCCCTCTATCCACTGAGCCCCAGGCTCTGCCCCGTTCTATTCCCAACAGATTATGCCAGGAAAGCCGGCTCCACAAAGAATATCTCATTCTATCAGGCTGAAAGATGTCGCCCTGAATCCTGGAAGCCTGCAGACACATCATCCTTTAAGAAAAAAAAGCCAGGCATTTGTCCTAGGATGCTTTAAAGAAACTGTCAGCATCCCCCATCAACAAACACAAATGTTGCCTTAGTATATAAGTCTGGATGGTGCAGGAAGCAAGATCACAGTCCCAGATGATTGAATCTGACTTCACAAGGGGCGGGGGGTTGGGGGGGTGGGCTGATCTTGGCAAGAGCCAAGGTTTCTCAAAGTCATCCCTTTGGGGGTTGCAATGTTTAAAAGAAAATTTGCTCCCACCACTAAAACTCACTGGGTGGAAATAGCCCTTGGAAGAATGGAAACCCATTTCCCTCTGCAGCAATCCAGTCTGCCTCCCAAAGCTCAGAAATGTGCTGTGCTCAGCATTCCTGTGCTGATGCAGCATCCATGGTCAAAAAGGCGGGCGGCTGCAGCAGCCGCAGCAGCAGTTGCTCTAGGGGTGGAAATCAGCTTGCACCATTTCTACCTCATTTGGCAGCAGAAGCACCAAGTCACAAGGAAGATGAGGTTCTAGTCCAGAAGCAGCTGGGCTATATCACTCTAAAGGTGGTGAGTAAAATGGCTATTCACTGGGGCATTACGTTTTTGTGCTATTTTCCTAAGTGAAGATTCTGGGTGTAAGAGGGTGTGTGTGTGTGTGTGTGTGTGAGAGAGAGAGAGAGAGAGAGAGAGAGAGAGCATGTGTAATTGTACACATGTATGGGCACTCATATTGTCACTGATCAGTGATACTTGGAAGCTGTAAGTAGAATAAATAAATAGAATGTAGTGTGGTCAACCTGGAGGGGGTCATAGAAATCGTGAATTCCAAGCACCTTATGTCATAGAAGAGGATCCTGAGGTTCAGAGAAGTGAAGCCCTTTGCCAGAGATTAGAGAGTTAATAAGTGGCCAGGTCTAGAACCTAGTGTCCTGATGCCCAGTGCAGGATTCTTCCCATCGCTCTACATGGGTATAAGATGACTGTCTCTATGCCAAGAGACCTGTATCCCTGGGAATAGACTGAAACCTGCAGCCACAGTATCAGTGTCACCAAGACCCTTCTCGATGTTTCCAGTAAACATGGGAAGTCATTTCTAACTCACTGCAGCCTGGGGCACAGCAGCAAAACAGCAGCATGTGTTTGCCATAAATTGCTCCAGTCGTAATGGCCACCTCCTCCCCCGAGGTTATTCCTCTGGTCACACTGCAAACAAAGTGTATACAGCACCAGCAAATCTTCCCCGCCGGGTCAAGTGGGCTGTTGATCGGGTTGGAGAGTATGTTTCATCAACAATATCCCTATTTGCTGAGAGCCACCCATATACTAGGCATCATCCTATTCTTTATCTCAGTCCGTTCTCATCACAGTGTTGTGAAGCATCATTACCCACCTCTGACAAGTAAAACTGAGGCTGGGGGTGATTCACGTATGCAGGCTATTTTGGCTCTGTCGAAAGTTCCTAGGTCTTCCAAGAACCACGGTTTTAAAAACAGCTATTTTCTGTGATCCTCCTTACCAGAATGACCACTGCCCCTTAAATGGAAGGAAATGTTCTCTCCTTAACGAAAAGCCATTATCTGCAACATTCTGGATCAAATGTGTAGTCAGATCAGGGAGAATGACATTGAACATTTGCAGACTCTGATTCTAAATTAGGCATCGTATGGGCCTTTGGGGTTCTCTCAGGTTTTTCTCCTATTTGTCTGGATTCTGGTTCAAGGGACGATTGCACCACATGCATAGGAACCCTGGCTTTTTAATACAGCTCTAGTCCTCATTATGCGAGCGGGACTAAGTTTTCTTCTCTGAGGCTCCTCATTGATAACCTGACAACAAAGACTAAGTTATCTCTATCCTTCCTTTGACCATTGAAATGCTCGTGTATTTGTTCATTCATTCACTTACTCAAGTGTTGCCTGAGTTCCCATGACGCGCCAGATGTAGCACTGGTGGTGGAAGGAATGTTAGAGAGAACTGCCTGCAGCCCCACACCTTCCAAGCCTGCAGGAGTTATTTGCACAGGTGTAGTGCTGGTCAACCTCCATCAAGACTCTGTCCAGCATACTTTCTGTGAACTAAGGACGCCCTACCTCAAGTCCCCTCCCAGATCGAAAGGACTGGAATTTCCTTTCCCCCTGCTCTTTTCTATAATAACATGTATTGAGTACTCAGTAAAACACAGTGCCAGGCACTATGCTGAATAGTTTTCATACATTACGTCATTGAATCCAGACAATAATCCTATTCAGTAGATCATATGATTAGCCTCGATTCACAGATGAAGAAACTGGCAACTTGACCAAGATTGTAGTTAAAAAGTAGTGGGGACAGAGTTTCCATTTGGGATAATGAGGAAATTTTGGACATAGATAGTGATAGTGATTTTGCCACATCATGAGTATACTTAATGCCACTGAATTGTACAATTTAAAATGGTTAATGGGCACCTGGATGTCTCAGCCAGTTAAGTGTCTGACTCTTGATCTCAGCTCAGGTCTTGATCTCAGGGTTGTGAGTTCAAGCCCCATGTTGGGCTCTATGGTGGGCATGGAGCCTACTTAAAAATAAAATAAAATAAAATGGTTAAAATGGTAAGTATTATGTTATGTTTATTTTACCATGACAATAAATATAGCAGTGGAGAAATTTAACCTAGGTAGCACTGACTGCAAAACCTTCAACCCCAACCATTCCTCATTCATCCTTACCACAGACAAGACTCAGAAAGGAGTCTCCTCTCTAATGGAGGGTTTAGACTTTTCTTTTGTTGGTTTGTTTTTGTAGTTTCTTAGGAAGCCACAAAGTAGTGCCCACACATTGGGAAAGTTCCTTTCTGTGTTGAAGGTCAACAGTAGCCTATTCTGAATTGCAATCAGATTCCCAAGTCTGGAAGAATCAGAAATCACTTCCATGTTTCTTCTCCCATTCTTCTCCCAGCCTATAAGCTAAAGCTCTGTCTACAAACTCAATTCAACTTCAAACACGTTTAAATATTAGGTAGCTCCTTTGCACCAAGTGCTGGTGTAGGTGTTGCGGGGGAGCAGAGATGAGAAAGATATCGTTTCCACCTCCAAGAGCTTGCAGTCCAGCTAAAGGGGCAAATGCAGAAATAGGAAGAAACAAAGTCATTGAATAGAATTGCTGAGTATCTATGCTAGATGTGAAGGCTATAGAAACGAGCACAACAATTTTAGTCTACAGCAAAGATGGCACAGATTCAGAGTGAAGGGACTTCAGAAGGGAGAGACTATATTCTGTTGAGAGAGAAAGGTATTTGCACGGGGGATTTTTCTCCTCATCCATAATATAGCCATGGACCTATTCCAGATGGTATTAGAGTCTAAATCTCGCCACCTGTCCTTCCTTTTTTTTTTTCTCCTCTCATTATTTTTTTTATCCTCCTTTCTTTAGGCTCGCTCTGTTTTCCTTCTTTCTAATTTTTTCTATTGGACACTTAGATCATTAATCTTTGGCCTTTCTTCTGTACTAATGTAAGCATTTTAAGACTAAGTTCTCCTTTAAGCGTTTCTAATGACTGCAAGACACAAAGTCTTGATATGTAGTATTTTAATTAATTAATATTTTACAATGTGAGTTCTTCTTAGACCAGGGAGCTATTCGGGGGAAAATGGTTTTCTTTCCCCAAATGCATGGGGAGAAGCAAGTGGATTTTTTTTTTTTTTTGCTAATGATTTCTCACTAAATTCTATTGTAGTCAAATAATACATTCTGTATGACATCATATCATAGTATTTGTTGAGACCTCATTTGTGGGCTACTACAGGATCAAGTTTTCTAAATGTCCCATGTATGCTCAAAGAAAAATGTAATTTTTCTAATTACTGATCAGGGATTTCCAAGCTTGCCCATTGTAGCAAGCTTCATAGTGTGGTGTTCAAATGTTCTATATCTTCTCCAACTGTTTTTATCAATGACTAAGAGAGGTACATTGAAATCTCTTCCTATCATTTCTAATTTAACTTTTTCTTCCCAAAATTATGTCATTTTTTTGCTGTTATATTTTGAAGCTATGTTTCTAAGGGCATACAAGTTTAGAATTGTTCTACTTAATTGTTCTTCTTACAGTGGTTTTTATGTGGAGAGCATCTTAACCACCAGCAATGTCTTTTGTCTTCGAGTGTATTTTATCTGACATTAATAAACTACACCGGTTGTTTTTTGTGTTTTTTTTTTGGGGGGGGGGGGCTGGTATTTACCTGCTATTTCTTTTCCCATCCTTTTCCTTTCAGCCTTTGTTAACATGTTTTTTATGCATCTCTTGCAAATAGCCCATAGCTAGCTTTTTATTTCTGGTCCAGCTATATTTATTTCCCTCAAGCTTTACTGTGTCATTCAAAGAAGAGTCATATATCTTACATTAAAATTGTAGATGCTAACTTCTGGGAGGTTTTCAGGTTTCTTATTGCCAGAAATGAAAGGTCTAGGACCCCGTTATTTAAGGAGATTTCTAAGGGGGCTTCTTACCATTTCTTCCTTTAGGGTGTTAAAAATTGGCCCATTCTCTCCCTCAGTCTGTACCGTTCCATCACATCAAACAAGTCCTACATTTCGTCTTGTCCTTCCCAGACATCCCCAAAGAACGTCACATCTAGAGCTGAAGTCTTCAGTGTCTCCTCTTTATTCCTGCTAATAGATTGTACCAGAAGTGAAATGATGATGAAGGAGACTTTATGGATTGGCACTTCCTTGAAAACAGATCTTAATTTCAAGGCTCAGTTCTTCAAAAGAAATGGAGTTACTTAGACCCTTGGAAAATGTGGTTACAGTCGGCCTTCTCTGAAATTAATGGTAATGCCATTACCACAAGGCATTGGGGAACTTCTCTGGCTTTCATCAAGAACAAATTATACTAATAGTCTTTCTTTGCCAATAGCAACAAAGCTACCCTTTTTTAAAGGTAAAAATCAATGTCTTTAATATTTGTTGAGCACTTACTACAACAAGGCACTACGACAAACCACCGTGGTCCTTTATTTTTGATTTTGGGGTTGGGTTTTTTTTTTTTTTTTTGGTTTTTTTTGTTTGTTTTTGCATTATGTCATTTTATCCTGACAATAACTCTCTGAAGTAGATGTAATTATTATCCCTGTAAAAGGGAACTTCCAAAGCTTGGGGTTCTGTCAGAGTTGTGCTCAGGCCCAGTGAGAGAGCAAGTCAACAGACTCTACAGCTTCCCCACAAAGAATGCTACCTCTTCTCATCTGGTTTCCTACACAGATGTGCAGCCCTTTGGTGACTTCCATCCAGTTAGTAACTGTGTAGGCTTGGGCGAGGTGCTTCACTCCTCTGGGCCTCGATGTCCTTATGTTTTAGCTCTCAGGTTCTCCTGTCTGACCACTTCACACACACAATGGGGCCACGACTGCCAGTCAGCCTGGGGAGGTGGAGCTGCTTTTCTGTAGGAGCTTCTGGTGTCTTCAGGATGTGCAAACTGTCCCCCAGAATTCAGGAGGAGCTCATAACTGTATTTCTCCCTGTTTCATCATGTGCTATCTTTACAATGCTTGTCCAGTCAGATTGTGGGTCAACTATGGGATACGTCATGAAATAATCCTTTCCCAGACTCCCCTTCTGCTGGGGAGAGGGGGGGAGGGCGTCATGGACCGCACAGCATGTGGCCATGCATTTTGCCTGCCGGCTTCTCTGCTCCCTCTTTTTCTGGGGTGGAGGAGGGGAGGGAGGGAAAGGAGCAGGCGTCGTCTCTGGGCGCACCTTCAGAGAGAAGGCGGAAAGACAGAGGAGACAGGTGTTCTCTCAGTAAATAATAGTCCCAGGATGCCAGCATTATCATCATCCCTGTATTGCACGTGGAAAACTAGCCCAAAGTAGACAGGTAGTGGGGCGAGTATGTGGTCCCACACTTGTTCTAGAGAACCCACCCTCTCTGGTAGAAGCCAAAGACCTATGCAAAACCAGCACAATTTCAAAAGTGCCAGGAAAGCATCCTGTTTTCCCCAAATAGCCATCATTCGCTGGCTTACGGGTTCCCAAAATGCTATTAATTGCTGTTATGACCTTTTTAAAATCCTCTTCAGAGAAGAAACATAGGTAGGTGCAGGTTACTGAGTTGGGATCTTGTTCCAGAAGCATCGGGAGAGAGCCTCACGAATGGGGAGAAGAGAATAGAACAAAGAAAGCTTGGAGCTCTGGGTGAGTGGAAAGAACCCCTACACCCTCCACTTCCCAGTAGGAGAGGAATTAGGCTCAGAAAAGGAAAACGATTTGTCCAAGGTCACTGTGGCAAAGGAAGAACCAGAACAGGCCTCCAGACTCCCCGGCCAGTAGCCTATAACACGCGTGTCTTGCCGCACGCTGGCTCCTTGATTAGACAGGGAGCTCTCTTGGTAATAGTGTGGTTGTTGACATGTAATGAGTAAGGAATGCGGAATGAAATGCCATCATTTCCTGTCCTAGGGTGGCCCGATAATTTAAAAACATGTATTAAACAGAGAAACGGTTCCCATAAAAACTAACTTCCCATTGTTTCTTTTATTCCCTCCTACCTTGTCCATCACTTGCTTCGGTCCACTATTTCCCTTTGTAGTGTCTCAGCTCAGAAACTCTGATTATGCACCAGAAACTGGGAACCTCTCTGCCAAGCAAGAGCCCAGTTTATCAGCCCTGCCTTGGGGGAGACGGGAAGCAGGAGATCACCCAGAACAAAATGGAAGTGTATTCACCTTGGTTTACGGTCTTCCATCCTGAGAATTTCCCCTGGGGAACTCTGCCCTCATATGAGCCCCTCTGTCAGTCTCTATTCTCCAACTCCCCTCCCCCCACCCCATCCCAGGTGATGAAACACTGCATGCGACTGGTTAAGATGCTGTTTAAATGCAGAATGTTATTATCACCATATATCACCCAGATCAGTTTTCTAGGTCGTCCTAGATGTCAGAATGATGCAAGCCAACATTCTTATTATTTAGGCTACAGTATACTAAGTTTATGTTGATTACTCTAAGTATCATCTTTGAAAGATAACTAGCATTAAAGTGTTGATAATGTTCCACTTTTGCAATCATATTTGCATAGTGTACAACAGAGTTTAGCAGGAAAAATTATCTTAAGTGGTGTTTCTCATCTGCTCTGTCAGTCTCACACTGCTTGCTTCGACTTGGTACATGAGGCAGGACAAACGCTTACATTTTTTTTTTTTTAATATCAGCTTTACATTATAGAATGTTATTCTAGTGCCTTCTGGGAAGCCTGTAGCATGGAGTTGTAATGGAAAAAGCAGAGTCTTGGGGGCCGGTCGTAACTGAATTCCAATTCCAGCTTATGCACTTGAGAAAGTCATTTAACTACTCGGGGAAGCAGCCACTTCTTCTGTAAAATGGAGTTAGCAAGGCTGTGAGATTGTAGATAACGTATGAAAAACACCTAGACAGCACCGGGCCTGGTAGGCAGCAGCCTGGCCTGCAGCAACCCCCTTTGTTCCCCACACAGTGTTTTTAAATGCCCGTTGACCGCATGTTGAAATTAAAGCTGGGAAGTAAGCTGAACATTCTCCGCACCATACTTTGGCCTTCCAGCAGAGTCATATATGCAGATAATCTGTTTGATGTTGCTCAGCACAGAAGGGACACTGATTTTATTTTATGAACAATAGTTGAATGTCTCCTGAGTGTCGGCTACTGGGAAATAAATATTGTAGATTTCATTTATTCATTCATTCATTACAAACAAGCTATCCTCCAAACGACCCCCTAGTTCTTCCTTTCTCCCCTTTACTTTTTTTTTTACACTCCCCCAGGCCTACTACGGTCTTTTGCCCAACTGGATGCTATTTTTCATTTTCATCTTGTCACCACCTAATGTCCAAATTTATTTAAATCATCCTCAGACACAATCCTACAAGATATGAATCACATTCAGAGTTTTTCTTTTTTTTTTCCCCCTCTGACTTGTCAGCTGTCTCATTTATGATTGACAAGATTTCCATTTCAGTAATTTCTACTAATTTTGCTTCAAATCTGTATATCTAATGAACACACCAATCGGCACCTCATTATTAGTCAGGACCATTTTTTTCTAGTGTAATGCCCTGACTTCATAATTTACAGTACAAGGTAGCTGCCTCTAAATGAAACTCAAAGAAAGCCTTGTCCAGTTTGCATGAAAACAGTATCTGGCATGTGAGTACAAACAGAATATCCTCTCTAGGCTCTCATCCTTTATGCATATGAACACTGTTTGCATGCCCCAGTCGGGCTCTTAAACCCAAATAAGGCTTTTCTCTTTGTAAAGGTATGTTGAATTGTATATCTCTGCATAAAGACGCAAAGAAAAACAGTTTGTGTGCACCCCCCCAAAAAAAACCCACACAATAAAAAAAAAAAAAAACACAGTCCAAGTTCTCCAATGCAAACACAATCTGACACATGCTAAAAATTGCCTGAAGCACTGGCGAGTTATAGATCTTCTCCCTGGGGCAGATAATTCATTAGGAAATAGCCTCATGCCCTATGTAGCAATTGAACAAAAATATTTACTTGTGGTAATATCAGATGATAAGGGGAGCAGGGTTTCTTTCTGAGCAAGGGGGAGGGAGAGGCATGCAGTAGAGGCCCGTCATAAGCATTGCAAATGAATCATTAGTCGTCATCCTGCAATCTAGGTCAGGATGGAGCCGAAGGGAAGGGCTTTTAAATCGGCTACAGGGCTCAGGTTGGATCTGCTTGTGTGAAGGCACAAGGGCAGACACGTTGTGGTGAGGCATTCTAAGGGGGATAGAAAAATGCTTTCACCTGAGACAGGGACCTTTTCCTGACCCAGAGAGTAATCAAGGATAAAGAGGGCTGTACTTTCAGATGAATGCCATTTAAACACACACACACACACACACACACACACACACACACACACACACACACAACGTTTCTCTAAGCCTTCTGTGTTCAACTTTTCAGGCCCTGAAGAGTGTCTGCCACATAGATGTTAAAAGGGAGAGAATATTTTTCAGACTCAGGAACATGTGGGTTGTGTTTTAAACAATACAATCGTATGCTATTTAGGTCAAAAAGGACTTTATAAGTCATCTACTCCAGGCATCTCGCGCTGAATAAGAGGATATGAAACGAGGAGAGAGGGACTTACTTGCCCAAGGTCAGATGAGTCACCTTCATCATACAACTGTTTAATTTTCTTTTGTTTCTTAAAATTCTGTGTTGTGCAATAGGAATAATTTATTAAATAAGGCAGAAGCAAAACAAATGGACTTGGTAACTGCCACCTGCTAAACTAGATCTGTGTCAGATACTCTTGCCAGGGGCCTCATCCTTCCCTCAAAATGATGATGGAAGGCTATTTGCCGGACCGCTGTCTTGGGGGTCCTTCCCGAAAATCTCAGGCCCTGGCTTTAATGTGATCATTTTCTGGGCACTCAATCCACTTGGCCAAAGGCTCTGAAACTTTTGTGTGACTCCTGCCCTATCCCTCTGGGGCCACAAGAGGCTGGCAGGTGGCAGGGTGTGTTTTTCTAAATACATTCTGAAATATCCCTAACACTGGAGACATTTAAATAGGAAGACTTGAATTTCAAAATTAAATCCAAGCTATGCGCTAAATGTAGTTGCTAAGGTCGGTTGGCTATTTCTTTGATTTGCCAAAATCAGAAGAAAACTTAAAGGTCAAATGGGATACGAGGAAAATATACAGGCAAGAAACGAAGAGAACCGGTTTCGGCTTTAACACTGGATTTGCTTCAAACCATCCACGTGATATCCAGAAGCAATGTTGCCTTCTCACTAGGCCTCGCTTTCCTCTTGCTCTTCCTCTTTTGTACGAAGCAGAAGAAAACCAAATGATCTCCAGGCTTCCAGCATTAGGGGTATGCCACTCCAATGACATCTCCAAAACGGACATATTTTTTGGAAGCCACGTCACTGTAGAACTACCTGCAGCTATTTCCACGATGTGAACTGACACGTTAGTGTCTGCTAAATTTATGTAAAGCTTTCAAAGGAGGTAGTTTCACTATTGAAATAATTCTCCCAAACAATGGTGACTGCCTCCGCACTAAGAGCTTATGAATCTGACCCTCTAACCAGTATTTTTTTTCCCCATTTCACCTTCCAGATTGACTTGTGAGGGCTTTTATTATTTTTTTTTTCCTCTTCCTGCTTTTAAAATATTTGTTAAGGCCTGAAGAGAGCTAGGACTATGGGGTACGCAGTGTGTGTAGGAACACATCAGTAAGCCAGAACAAGCCGGGTTCTTCTCTAGCCCGAACGCCTCAGCAGGAACAGAGCTCTGTCTTCAGTTTCTTCGGCCACCACGACTTGAAGGTTATAGACTATTCTATTTCAGGACCCCTTTAGGACCGAGGAGCCCTTTTAAAAGTACTGCAGGGTTATTTTGATTTCTGCCACTGAATCACTCCTCCCGCAAGCAAACACCAGCAAAGAATGCGTTAGAGGATCCGCCATCATATTAAAAATTAAATCCAGCTGCATTTCATAATGGGCTTTCCTTTTTAAAGCCCAGTTTCATCTTCTCACCATGGAAATTGCATTCTGGTAGCTATTCTTTATGGTTAACACTGAGGCATTGGCCGAGGTCAGAACCCTGCCTCTCTGAACAGGGAACCACAAATGTCACAGACACATGGTACGCTTAGCAAATACTATATTTCTTTTCGGTCTCCTGTGTCTTCAGTTTGCCTAGCGTCATGCTCGTGGTACGCTGCAGAGAGTTTCTTTCTGGGGTCTTCTTTCCTTCCTTTGGTGGAACCAGCCGGAGGCATGCAATCTGCAATGAATTCAAAAGTGCACCTCTTTTGATTTTTGTTGTCATCTTTATTTTAACCTCCAAGAAGAGAGAGATTTAACTCAGTCTTCACCCCAGGCTAAGCTAATACTTAGGTCATGTCTGAGCTCTCTGGGGAACCCCGCTTTAAACCATCCGAGGGGCAATGGTGTCTTTTCACGTGGAGCAGCACAGCTGTCCAGCCATATGGGCCCCAAACAGCCCAGTCAATCGGATTTGGGGAGGTTTTACAGTGTAATTTCTTAACGTGCTAGTATTTGGGGTGAGTTTGATCAGGGGTAGAGACAGCTCTTAAGCCCAAGGGTTTAGGTCTTAAGAAGCCATCACAAATGTCCTAGCATCTGATCAGACTGGTTAAAAACAGATAAGAAAGCTGTGACTGGGGGAGGGGAAAGGACTCCTGACCCCCTCCTTGGAGAGAGCCCCAGGGGTATGCTGTAACTATTAATTCGCCCTCAGCTGCTTTTTTCCTTTCCTTTCCTTTCCTTTCCTTTCCTTTCCTTTCCTTTCCTTTCCTTTCCTTTTCTTTTTTAACCCGGGGCTCATCATTTAAGGCGTTCCCACTCAGGCCTGCAGAGCCTGTTACAAAACCATCTCTCTGCTCCCCTCCCCCCATGCCGCAAGATGAGAGAGCAAACATCCTGCATTGCAGCACCCGCGCTGGAGGACCGCATTGAAACCGTCCTCCAGCGAAACAAAACCAGGCCTTGAAGAAAAACCCAGGGAAGGGCAGAGGCGGTGTGTCCTGCTGCCTCGCGGGCAAAACGCACTCCAAGTCGCAGCCCCAGCCCTCCACGTAGAAGGGGTTCAGAAACCGCCTAAGGAATTCTTAGGGACTAGAAGACAAACAGTCCTGAAACTCAAACCCTCATCAAAATGGTGGAAGTCCCGAACCAAACTACTCTGCCAATATAGTTTTGCCACCCGAAAAGTGTTTTAGTTGGAGGGGAACGTTAGCAGAATGGTAAGTTTCCCCCCAGAAGGATACCCCCACACGACGGCTCTTTCCAACTAACTACCAGTCTTCAGAAATTAAGACCCTATTGCAGGAATGTTTTATAGTCTTTTCTTCTCCTCTGTTTCTCTCTATCTCGCTCTCGCTCTCAATTTAAACCAAAGCTTCCCTTTTCTTAGAATTTACAAAAACTGCTTATTTTTAAGCTTTCTCTTGGTACATTGCTGGAGGCAGAAAGCCAGTGCTACGGGTTTTTGAGATTGCTATTCTTTTATTGGGACAAACACCCAGTAATTGACAACAACCCAAATGGCCTTGAAGCTAGCGGGACAGCGCCCAGGGTCACCATTCATCTGGACCCTTCGCGCTCGGCGGGCGCTCCTCTGCAGCGACCCCCGCAGGACCGCTCTCGGCCGCCCCGCACGGGCCATCGGATTTGAGGAGCTGCTGTTAGCTGTCAGGGGCTGTGCTACACCTATCCATCTCTCGGTGCTCTGAATCCAGCGCTGCCCAAGAAACAGTTTTGGTTGTTGCTGTTGTTGTTGTTGTTGTTGTTGTTGTTGTTGTTGTTGTTGTTGTTGTTTTAAGTCCTCAAGAAGAAAAGCCGGAGTAGAAGAAGCAGATGGGCCCTGCGAGTGCGGAAATCGCCGGGGCTGGGGTTGACTCCCGAGGCTGCCGAACCGACTCTTCGGGGAAGACGGAAGATTTCTCATTGCTGGCGCTGGGTTTTTGTCGGGGGTTTAGGCGGGGGGTGTCTTTGGGTTTTGTTTTTATGGGCAGATTCTTTCTGGGTCCTTCCTTAAGACCAAGCTAACCCCGTGCTCCCGGAAAAACACACAACACGGCCACAACCATCACAACAAAAGGCGCCTCCCCGAAGTGAGTCTAAATGTACGCGGGACGGGTGGCGGCCGGACGTGGAGATGCACTTTTGTGCCTCTCTAATCTCGGGAGTCCATCTGGCCCCGGCGGGCGCGGGGCGGGGGGGGGGGGGGCGAGGGCCGGGAGGAGGGGAGCCGGGAGGGGCGCGCGCACGTACCCGGAGGCGCGGGCACGCGCGCCCGCTCTCCTTCACATTCACCTTGACTGCAGGGGGGCGGAAGATGGGACTACCTTCCCCCATCACCATCAACCCTTCTCCCCACCCCACCCCCGCCGCTGTCCTGCCCAGACACTGCTAGGGGCTGGGTGGGGAGGGATGGAGGGGAGGTGCAAAGGCGCTCGGGTCACCGCAGCGGCCGGATAGCCGCGTGCTCTCCGCAGTGATGTCAACCGCATCCGCCGCAGCACCCCCACATCCACCTCCACCTCGGGTCTCGCCGCGCCGTGGTCCGCGGAACCCCCAGTCTGGCGCCTCCAGCCTGGGGACGAGAAGCAGGGGGCGTGCCGGTGTCCGGAGCCCCCCACTCCATTTGCAAAAGCGGGAGGGACAGGGAGTGGACTAACCGTGGTGCCGCGGCTACTGGGGCGGAGGACGGGGGCGGGGGGGTGGATCTAGGTGTAGGTTTGACGTCCAGGACTGCTGAAGGGAGTCTGCCCGGGACTGGTGCAGCCGGGGTTACGTTTAGGGGGCGGAGGGCACGCATCACTGCAGGTGCCGCGCTTGTGGGCACGGCGAAAGCGCCCCCTTCGCCCAGGATAGAAACGGATAAACGGAAGCGCGTGTGAGTGTGGGGGTGCGAATTGCCACCTCCAACCTTGGCTTTCCCGCTCTTCCGAGCGCTCCCACTTCTCACTTTCCCCAAATCCGCATTTTCCTTGGCACAGCTCTCCCGGAGCTAGAAGGAGAGGGAGGTACCCGGGGGCAGTGAGAATGACGTGTGCTGGTGCAGAGAGCGGGTGGGGGGCTGCGGGCCCCGCTCTGTGGACCGGCTCCTAATCCTCTTGTTTTCGGTACAGTCAGCAGATGTGGCTTCTTTTAGCTGAATAATCCGTTAAAGGAATAATAATTTTTAAAAAGGAGATCGACCTCACCCGAAGAGGATGGCGAACGAGATTAGGGCTTGGTAAGGATAAATTAAAAGGCTCCAAATTCTGTCTGTCCCTCTCTGCCTTCCTCTCTACCCACCTCCCCCTCCCTTCACCACCCTCCCCTCCCCCCTTCTTCCTCATCCCCTGCAATCCGCACTCGACGCGAGTTCACGCGGAGGGCTGGATTTTCAGGCTGAACCGCAACTTGGGCTGCGCGTTATTATTATTCATCTGAGGGTGCTGCCGCCACAACCTTTGCCTCCTGCGCTCCTCTCCTTCCCCCGGCCGCTGCCGCCAGCAGTGCAGTCCCTTCTGCACGCATGCTCTGGTTCACCGAAGGGAGATTCTGAATTTTTCATCACGCTCGTGATCATCATCGTGATGCCCGTTATCATGGTTATCCTCTC
Source organism: Ursus americanus (assembly GCF_024610735.1). Lineage (NCBI taxonomy): Eukaryota > Metazoa > Chordata > Mammalia > Carnivora > Ursidae > Ursus > Ursus americanus. The sequence continues at coordinate 63,478,482 of NC_142139.1, forward strand.
CTCCTGCCAGGTGGAGCGACCACCAGCGCCTTCTCGCCACCCGCCCCTTCCCCAGCGAAGGAAGCAATTCGGGCCCGGCCCCGGCGGCCGCTCCCTAGATGCGGGCTTCCTTTGCCACTCCGCATCCCTCCCTCATTCATCTGCATGTATCTATCTCGATCCCTTTATTCCAGTAGATCTATTGCCTTTCCATGGGCTGGCTGAAACGCTGCGGACCGCGACCAGTCTCTTAAAAAGAAGAACAAAAAGAGGAAGACCTTGAGTGGACCCCAGGACAAAGCACTTTGGGCTCGGCAAGAAGGGACGCGCGGGAGCGCTGGCTCGGAACGGGAGTGATCTCCGGTGCCAAAGAGCGTCCATCCAGCGTGCGGACGACTGAGGGTATTCGGGTTGAATTTTATTTATCCTTTTGGCATGCTTGAACAGTGACATTATTGGAGAGGGGTAGGGTTTGGTTTTGTTTAGTTTTTCTGGGAAAGCGAGCTGAACGGTGGGAGATCAGGTAGACTTGAGTTGGCTTTCCTGCTCCCCTGACTCGCCTTCTCGAGATCCGGGTGTTGGAGAAGAGAGACTGGGAAGCAGAAGGCTTAGAAAGGAGTAGACACCGGAGATGTTGTCGGAGGGCTAAGGGGAGGGTGAGGCGAGGGGTAGGTGAGTGAGGACGGGCCTGCTGGAGGAGGATTTCGAAAATCGGAGGTTTCTTTAAACCCCCCTTCGGGTTCACAGGATGAGTTTTGCTGGGGAGGAGAATATGGTTGTCTGTCCATAGAAGCTCTGAGAAATTGATGAAAAAATTGTTATGTCCATGTACACACATAAGGAGGCGTCTGGATTTGTGTGTAAACAGAGTGGAGAGGTGGAGGAGGGCATGGAGGGAGGGGGTTTAAAATAATGCCTTATTATCCCTTTGGCTTTGGGGACTCTCATCCTCTGTCCCTCCCCCTTTTTTTGACCCAGGGATCCAGCTGCATTAGACACGAGTGACCTTTTAAATCTACGCCCACCCTTTACCTGGTAAAGCCCGTTGACAGTTTGGGGTGGGGTGGGGTGGGGTGAGGAGAGTGGTAGGGGTGTTTCAAAGACATATATATTCTCTCTCTCTCCCCCTCTCCCCCTCTCTCCCCTCCTCCCCTCTCTCCTCCCTCTTCCCTCCTCCCCTCTCCTCTCCTCCCCTCCCCTCCGTCTCCTCCTCCCTTGCTCTCCCCCATCACTCTTTCTCTTCCTCCCTCCCACCTCCCTCACTCCCTCCCTCCCTGCTGCATTTTGCATGAGCTATCTAGGTCATTAGCATTTTAGCGTATGCAAGACTTGACAAAGCTGATGAGGGGCCAGATGGGCCTCGCTCTTATGGTTTTTTTTTTTTTTTCTCCCTTTTTTCCCCCCTCTTTTCCTTTTTCCCCTCCACCACTTGGGACCTGAGCAAGAGGACTGCAGCAGGCGTGTTTCGGAAGACTGCCTCCCCAGATCCCGGCCCGGAGCGCGGCAGCTAGCCCCTGCGGCACGCCCGGCCAGCCTGCGCCCGCACTCAGCCAGCGAGGTAAAGGCGGCGGCGGCGCGCCCTGCCCTGGCAGCCGCTGCCAAGCCCCCGCTGCCCTCCGCGTTCAGTGCCTTCGACTTCCTCCTTCTGGCCCCCCTCAGTTTACTGGGCTAAACTGAGGGTGAGAGATGGGTGGGTAGGGTTTCCTGTGCTGGGGCGAGGTGGGGTTGGTGGTGGTGGTTTTTTCCATTGTCTGGAGCTGCAGGGGAGGCGAGGCGCGAGGTAGGGGCTAAGGGAGTCGGGGTAATTAACACGGGGGAGGCACCCCTCCGCCTCCCACTTCCACCCACACCCCCAACCCTCCACCCCCTCCGCTTTACAGGAAAAAGCCTGGATCCGAAAGGATGGGGGAGAACAAAGAGCCTTTGGAAGACGTCGCTGTTATCTCATTGTCTGTGTGATTGGGGGAGCTGCGGTAGGGAGGATGCTGTGGTCCTGTTCTCCCTGCCTCCCCACCCCCATCCCTCTCCCCGCTGTCAGCGCGCACGCACGCGCGCTTCTTTTTACTTATTTTTCCTTGTTTTCTCATTCCATCTTCTCCCCACCCCCCTTCCTTTCTTCCACCTGTCCTTCCTTCCTCCTTTCCTTCCTCAGGAGAAAGGCCTCTCTCTCCGTGTTCACAGCGGACCTTGATTTAAATGTCCATACAATTAAGGCACGCGGTGAATGCCAAGAATGGGGCTGGCTGAGCACCGTCGGTCCGCGAGGGCCCGCCGGGAAGGAGCCACAGAGCCGAGGCGCCCTCCGCAGAGCTCAGCGCCGCGGCTTCGGGCGGGAGGGGTCTCGGGCTTCCGCTGGCTGGGCTGCCCCGAACCGGAGCCCTTGGGGTGGGGAGGTGTGTAGTTTGTGACAGACAGGGGGCTTAGAGACGCAGACAGACTCAGGGAGAGAGGCTGATTCTGGGACAGAAACACAGATCTGTGCAAGCACAGATGCGATGGGGGCGGGGGGGTTGCCTGTGAGCGCATTACGGAGTGCTTCTGTGTGCCTGTTTTTCTCTGGGCTGGGGGCGCATTGTATGTGGGTCGACACCTTCCGTGGCTGTGTTTTTGTTCTGGGCTTAGCTTTTGGTTTGCCCTTTAAAAAAATAATCTGGCCTCCAGAAGACTGGCAGTCTGTGCCAGGGCTTGGACTGCAGATATATTGTGTTCTCCTTGAGGTTGGGGGGGGTAGCCAGTTGGAAGGGAGGAGGGAGGTGTTTGTCATTCTTTGCTCTAAAGCTGGGGGCACCTGACAAGCTTAAGGAAGTCATTGGGATCTATGAGGAAGAAGGAACAAACTCGTGGAAGCTTCGCAAACCCAATCCGGGCTGAAAGCATGGCCAGGGCCCTTAAGAGCATCTCACTTCCTCCTTGCGGCTGTAATTGTAGTTTCAGGCAGAGATCCAGGAAATGCAGAGGAAGGGAGAGGCGCAGTAACCTACATGTACCAAAGGGGGGAGGGAACAAATTCCTTCTTAAATCTGAACCGGAGGAAAAACAGAATGTGCACAAGTGTTTCTGAGGAAAGACTGTTTTGAAAGAGGCTGTCAGGGAATGGAAAGGGCTAGTCCTCCCTCCTCCTGAAGGACCCACTTCTCAGGTCAGGCCTTCCTCCCCAGCACTAGATGGAGAGCAGCAGCTGGTCCCAGGGAGAACCCCTAGCCGCCGAGGATGGTAGCAAGACCTAAACCCATCCATTTCCAGGTGGAGAAAATGGTAGAGTGCAGGTCCCTGCAGAGAAAGGAGGCCGAGAGCTGGATCTTCCCACTGGGAAGCCTGCTGCATCCCTTTCCCCACCCTTGGCAGGGGCCTATCTTTGCAAGGCCAAGGCCATAAGGGATGCTTGGGATTTTAGTTTGATTCCTGACACATTAATTGAGGCCTAACGGAGTCTCAGGTGAAGCTTGCTTACTTTCCTCTGCAAAGCCTCGGTCTAACCCACTTAGCAAATTAGTATTCAAGGATACCGTGGAGCCTTGGCCTCATTTCCTCCCAAATACTTATTGAGTACCTACTGTGTGCCAATTGTTGTGTAATTATTATATCTAAGGTGTTTCCTTTGCCCTCCTAAAGGAGTTTCTGGAGTCAGGCGAGGTGAAGTGTGCTGTAACCCATCTAGATACTCCCAGAACCTTCTCTGTGGGATGGCCACAGCCTGCTCACCCCTTGCAGAGAGAAGGCGTCAGTTTTCATCATGCAAACTGCGGGCATGGTGCTATCTCTCAAGTCCCAGAAGGCAAGTTTGGCCAAAGGACAGAAAAGAGAGTAGTTTCTCTGGCCCCTGAGCCTTAGCCAGCGTTGTCCTAAGAGGCAGCTGCAACCACTGCCTTCAAAACAGACCAGCTTCCAAATGGCGCCTCCTTGGGGTGTAAATCCCCTTGCCTCTCCCCTCCCTCTTCCCTAAGAAGGCTGCTCCTGTGTTGGGGGGGCGGGGTACGGTTTCAGCCTCCGATGACCAACCCTTTGCCCCACGGTTGTCCGCGATAGTGAGATTTGTCTCTGTAATTGTTTCCCCATAAGACGACCCGCTGTACCCTTTCACTGATGTGCCTGCCCGTCAGTACAAGCTCCAGATGCCTCCCCCAAGTAATGGCCCTTTTAGGTGGAAACCTAACACGCTTCTCCCTGAGAGCTTAAACCACAGGCACCACGGACAAGACCCGCTAGGTTCCTGCTGCTGATAAACTAGGAAGGGAGGGGCATATTTTTTATTACTTATGTAAACTCTTGTTCCAGAAAGCTTTAATGGGTGTGGGAGCGTTCTAGGTTTGCCGGGTCTGTGTGCCTGGGTGTGGGGGTTTTCCTGTGTTCACCAGGTCTCATTACGAAATGTATTTTTCTGTGGGGCTTTAATGGCTGAAAATGGCAGAGATGAATACACCATTCTGCCCCTGGTGTAATTTCAAGGCCCCTTTTGCGGTCACCAAATAGAGGCATCCGAGTGAAGGTCAGTCCTAGCTTCCTCCCTTCTGCTGTATTCAGGGCCTATTTATACCTAGTGATACTTACATAAGAAAACTGAAGATTTATGCTCTTCCAAAGCATTTCTTTAACTCAACATCATCTGCTCGCCTGTCTGCTTGAGCCCCTCTAGTTACATCCTCTGCCTTAAACGAAGGGAAAAACTCTATGATTTTTAAAACATAGGACATATTGAGGCAATTTGCTGACTGAATATGCCAAGAAGGCCCCCATGAGTCCATACACATCACCATCATGGTCCTCATGACTATGGGAGCTCATATGTTGCTCAAGGTGACTGTACCAGATACATCAAGATGGATTTAAAACTGTTATCGAAGGAAAAATCAGTAATATTATTCTTTCTCCTGCCAGAGATGGCCCAGGCCTCTGTTTAAGCAGAAAAGAAACTGATCTTTGATCTTTGAACAAAAGCTAAGGTAAATTCCTCTGTCATTTCTATCACCAAATGGGTGGGGAACAGGGACAGTTTTTGTGACTTAGCCAGAGAAATGAATAACTGGATAGAGGGATGTTTTCCCAGCAGGCATATGCCCATACACGCACATATATACATACATCCCTCATAACCATGTCCATGGCTTACATTTATAGAACAGCATTTAAACACACACACACACATCTATCCATATACTGTGTGCACAGGGAGATAATTTTCTCTTGCTCCTGAACTTACATAATACCCCCACCCCTTGTTCCAACCCTGGAATAGAGTCCTTTGGGGGCAACTGCAAAGCACTCTCCCTAGGACAGACGGAGCCTCCCTTCCTCATCTACTCCGTGGGTGGTTTTAGAGCCCCATGAGTCAACTGGGACCCAGGGCTGCGCTGGTGGTATGTGTGTTTGAGGCTTCCCTGACTGATTCACAGTAATGAGTATGTCAATAACAACAATTATGAGAATTATGATACCTAATAAAGATTTTTTTTTCTTCCACGTCCCATCTATAATTCTTCATTTGCCAAGTCTTACCACGTTTGACTCGTTAAAAACAACGACAACAAAACCATTTAATAGTTAACTGCATCTCCAATGTAGACCTAGAACAAGAAAAAGGACTTCAGATGGGATTTGGTCCAGTCCATGTGTGCTGCTCTGTGCCACCATATCCGGATGCCGGGGGCCTAGAGAGATCTGCACCAAATTTAGATGGCCTGGAAAAAATGCAGGCCTGACTGAGAGCAAAAAATGTTCCAGGTCAGAAATGAAGTGTCAGCAGCTCTCCATAGGTTCACCATTTCATTTTCTTACCTTTCTCCCTTTTGTCTTAAGATAGAAAGGTTTCAGGGCACCTGGGGGGCTCAGTCAGTTAAGGGTCTGCCTTCACCACAGGTCGTGATCCTAGGGTCCTGGGATGGAGCCCTGCATCTGGCTCCCTGCTCAGCGGTGAGCCTGCTTCTCCCCCTCCCTGTACTGCTCCCCCTGCTTGTGTTCTCTGCCAAATAAAATCTTAAAAAAAAAAAAGAAAGAAAGAAATGTTTCCCCCCAAAATGAAGACCTGGGTCATGGCTTCATATGCCCCTAAAATAAACCTCCAGGATGACTAGGGGCTTTCTCAGAATTAGAGTGGGGGCAGATTTATTTGAAATTAAAATCCAGTCTATTTCTTAGACATGTACGAATAATGAGACCTAGAACCTAGGAGGCAGTATTGTCGCTGGAAGTAACACTTGCTACTTCGTGCGATCTGTTCAAGGCCGTTCTTCGTGGAGAGCAGCGAGCATGCTGCCCAGTCTGGGCGGCAGGGATGCGGGCTAGGTCTCGCCATCCGCCCGGGCCCGCGGCCCCACTCCCGGGGCTTTGCAGTGACCTGCGTTCCAACACGCACGAGGCTTTCTCTTTTCTCTTTCTCCTAATGCCCCTGAGACATCTAAATGGAGCAAGGCGAAGATGAACAGGCGCTGGTTTCCTCTTTTCTTCTTTGCTCGTGCTTCCCCAGCTTTGATTTCTCACCTGAATCAAGAAATGGGGCCCCAAAGCCCTGGGTCGTCCCGCATTTCCAAAGCTTCGCACTGACCCGCCGTGCGGGTCGACGCGGAGACAGCAGGGCGTCCTGGGAGCGGAGCCCCGCACGCGCGGGGACAGGCCCAGAGGCCCACCTCTTTCCCTCTGCCGCGCACCTCCGTTTCCCCAATCTCGCTCCAGCGCCAGATGGATACACGACGGTCAAGTTAGAGATAATTACGGGGGGGGGGTGGAAATGGGGGGCGGGCCAAGGCGGGGGTACATCTTTAGCTTGGAAGAACGGGACACGGCAAACCGAAGGCCCTGGCGGAATGCAATGTCCTTGTGTCCCAGCACCCCGGCGCTTCCCGAGCCGCAGGCCGCGGCCTAGACGCTGCGCCTTCCCGCCGCGCACCCGGCCCGGCCTTGGCGCGCGGGGGACCGGGCTCCCAGGGCCGTCCCTCTCCCCTCATCCTTCTCCAGGCCTACTTCCCTTCCGCTCCAGGACCTGCGGCCTCCACGACCTCATCCCACACCCAGAAAGCCACAGGATGGGCGAGAAAGAGGCGGGCATAGCGCAGGGAGGAGATTGGGAGAGGCCCCCGACCGAAAAGTCAGTTTAACCCCTCCCCGCGTTCCCACCAGCCGAGCACCCGGGTGAAAGCTCTGTAGGGCTGAATTTTTGGAAGGGGGGTGGTATTTCCGCCCCAGGACGTCCTCGGTGACTCCCCTTTACACCGCTCAGCCTCCCCTATGCCCCCTACGCACGGAGACCCGGCGATGAGGTCCCCAGGACCCAGCAACCCACCACCCCCAGAGACACGTCCTCGCCGTCCCCAAATACCCTCCTCCCCCACCCCCTTCACACTCTCGAAAGAAGCCAAAACCGCCACCACAGAATCGTCAACCCAGAAGAAAAACGACACGTTTCTCCTTCAGCCTTAGCGCTAGTCTTCCTCCAGAGGAGACGGAGCCGCTGAGAAGTCGGCCTGAAACAGAGGAGCAGACACGCTCGGTCTCCGTGAGCCTCCAGACCCTTGCCCCGGACGCGGGCGGGCGAGATACGCAGCCTTCCCTTCCATGGGCCCACTGGACGCAGCCTTTTAAAAAGAACGTAATCCCCTCCTTTTCCTCACCTGCCAGGCCACCAGGGTGCAGAGTCATGTGAGGCTCCCTTGGATTAACAGGCCAGTGCCCTGAAATAACCTTCAGAGCCTGGTCTCAAGGTCATGTGCCCAAGGAAAGGAGGCCGGTTGGCCTCAAGAGGCTACCGGTCCGGGCCAGAACGAGCCTGGCCAAGGTCATGCCACCGAAAGCTTCTGACACGCAGGAGAGTGCACCTGGCCTTCACAGGGGGCTTCCCTTCAGCCCCCTCTCACATTTACCCAGATTGATGTAGCAATATTTATTCCCATTTAATTGAGACACTGGTTTAATTTCAGATTGCCTCGGTTTAAGGCCCAATGGGGTTTTCTGCGGCTCTTTTCCCCAGTGCCTCTACAGAAACTAATTGCTGTTAATATCCAATTTTGGCTTTATTATTCGTTAGCCAATTATGTATCCCATAGCCCAGGCCCCTTGCTGCTTACTGCCTCTGCTGGAATCAACTAACACTATGCCTGGCTTCTGCTTCTTGCCTCTGCCTCTATTCAGACCCTTCCCCCACCCCAAGATGATTTACAGGGCACATCAGTCGTTTTGTTGGTCCCAGCACTTAGCACAGTTGGGGAGGGCGGTACTTTCAGGCTTTTTTTCTCCTTCTGAGGGAGATTTCTTCTTTGCAGGTAAAGTAAATAATTCCCACTTTTTAAAGAAGAAAATGCAAGTTTTTCTGCTCTCTCTTCACCACCTCTGGGCTTGCTTTTTCTGGAGCCATTTTTGGAGTAGCCTGTTTCAGCCAGAAGCAAGCTCAGTGCCTCAGCGTTAGGGTTTCCCTCCCTCCTGGCTCTCCTGCTGCCTCCCCCAGGGCCCGGCTGAAAGCTACCCCATGTGTATAACACCATCAGCTCTAACAGAGTGCTCCGACCATGTCATTTCCCATTTCAAGGAGGGAAACTTGAAAAAGCAATGGGGGAAAGGCACCATTTTCAGAGATGTGGAGGGAGTTTTGTCTCTCCCACAGATGCCCTGGAAACCGCTCCTACTTTAGCTCCTTACGTGGAGCTGACGCAACTGGGGGCAAGAGCCTTTTTAAAAAGTGGGGGTTTTTTTGCCTCGTTTTATTTGTGTGCCCCAAGTTCACTGACATCCAGAAGCAAGCACTTCCCGTTCCTGGTGCTCTGGAAACAGGAAAATAAAAGTAAAAATCCTGACAGCAGGAAGAGCCTTCTTTGTCTGTTTTCCTTTCTTCCCCCATTTTGAAATAACGCTGCAAATGCTCTAATGTGCTCTTGTATTTATTTCTAGCAGTTCTATAGCAACCTGCATAGTGTCAGCATCAGAATCAATGGAGATAAAACAAAATGTCAGAGCAGCTGGCTTTAGCTGAGGCCTCTCTTTGCCACCTGGAGGCCCAGCCCCTTCTGGGGAGGCTGAAGACTCATCATGGCCTGGGAATCCAACAGGTCAGGTTTTTCAGAGGGAGGAAGTGGGGGTGAATGTTGTGTAGGTCTGGGACACCGTTAAGAAGGTGCCTTACACATAAGGCTCCATAAATACCACCAAATTGGATGTAATCAAATTAGTAGCCGCTGTCCTGCTTTTCCTGCAGAAAAGCTTCAGTTATGCCTTAAGGCCTTTTGGGCAGAGGACAGATAGAGTGACCTCACAGAGAGTGAAGGGGCTTACAACTGTTTCCGGTTCGTCCCCTGCCCTCAGCCCTGCTTGTCTCATCCAGGTGTCTGGAGTTTGATTTTCAAACGGTGCACTCGTGGTCACATGCCTTGTCCCAGGCAAAAATTCGAAGAGTAAAAATCTCTTCTTTGGAATCCTCCTATCTTCCTGGTAGAGCTCTTCTTTTACTTTCTAATTACCCTCCTACTCAAATCTCTCCCTTCATCAGCCCCTATTCACATCTCACCCAAGGTCTGCCTCACAGGGGGCGTGTGCTGTAGTAAATAAATAAATACCCATTTCTATTTCCTTCAGCTGTCCTCCTCCCAGCCCCTTGGAAACATCTATATTCTCAATGGTCCACAGGTGTTAGGAGGTTACGCCATCTCGCAGTAAAATGTGAGTTGCTCAGTCTCTTAACCTTCCCAGAGATATTTCTATTTTAGAAGAGGCACTTAAAGTAACAAGTGGGATTCAGTTGTAGGAGTTTCTTATAAAGGCATCCAAAAGTGGGAAAGCAGAAGAGCATCAACTTTCCCACTTTTTGTGCGAGGAAAGCATCATCGCCCCTTCATTCCAGACAGACCAATGCTCCAAACACATGGATATGACATAGTTCGTAAGAAAACACATTTCAGGACAGCTGGCTGGCCTGGTCGCTGGAGTGTGTGACTCAATATCAGGGTTGTAAGTTCGGGCCCCATGTTGGGTGTAGTGGAGATTACTTAAAAAAATAAAATCGGGGTTTTTTTTGGTTTTGGTTTTGTTTTTTTTTCTTAGAGCATATGAGTGGGCAGGGGAGAGAGGGAGAGAATCCTAAGCAGGCTTCATGCCCAGCACAGAGCCCATCGTGGGGACAATCTCACAACCCTGAGACCATGACCTGAGTCAAAACCAAGAGTCAGACGCTTAACCGACTAACCACCCAGGTCCCCCCCCCAAAAAAAATAAAAACTTAAAAAAACAAAAGAAAAGGAAAAGAAAACACATCTCAAGCCCCAGATGAATCCTTGCTTGTTCCCTTCTTAAGCTCTGATGTTCTAACAGTCCCAGCGGAAGGCAGGGAGGAGCCTGGGAACGCTTAACAAAAACACCTGTGATTTTTGCATAATCAATGTCTACTAGTTCAGGTTAAGGCCACCACATTATAGCCAGCCCTTTCATGTCACTTTGCATACTTGTGAATTCCGATTTCACTAGTCCATAAATGACCATTAATTATTCAATTAAATGCCGGACTATGTGACATGGTAAGCCCACTTCCCGCCAGAAGTCCAAAGCAGACTCAAAGGAGTTCCAGGCAAAATTGAAATTAGGCAGAGCTTGACTTTGCCAAGGTCCAGCCTTGGATTTTGTTCACTCTCCTCCCTAGCTGGCCCTTCCCTCGTCTAAAGGAGCTCCCTCTTCTCCTTGACACCCTGACTCTGAGTGCATCTGCTTTTCCAAAAATTGCAGAGCCGGGGCCCAGAGCAGATTCTTGTGGGGCGAGAAGCAGAAAGGGGTGTGACTTTTTTCCAGCACATCCAGTAACTGCCTCGCCGGCTTTCTGCCGACCTCTTAGAAAACCTGGACTTGGCAAGTGTCAGACGTTTCTCCCATCTTTCCACTCTTCCCCTTCCACCTCAGCATCTGGCCACCTTCGTGTGGACAATTAATCAATAGCAACAGTGTAGCATGAGACGTTCGGAGCAGAATCTTGCTGCCAGGCCATACCGCATCCCTACCGCGTTAAACCTGCCTTACTCCGTTCCTGAATCGCTCATCATACTACTGACTAAAAGCTATCCAAGCCAGCATTTGGAGCATCCGGGGACATCAGTTCATGTCATAGCAGAGCCTCTCAGAAGTCTAGAGCGATTGGGTTTCTTCCATTTTTTTTGAGACTTCCAGGATATTACAAAGTTAAGAAATGCCAAAAGCAGGGTCGCCCAACTTGTGGTGTACTTTATATACTTATAGTTAAGAATTTGAAATTACACGATTAATATCTACTTTCAATTCTGTTATTCAGCCTATGCGGTATGTATAGCATCTTCCAAAAGTAGTACCAAAATGTCTGCCTATGAGACCCTTTGTGATTCTGGCACCCACGCAGAAAGTCCTGTATGCACAGGCCTACCTCTCAGCCCCCAGAGAGAGCATAGCATGGCATATATGACGGCAAGCTTTGGCATCAGACTACCTCTGTTCAATTGACATCACTAGGTTACGTGACTTAGGGTAAGTTGCTAAACCTCTCTGAGCATCTTCCATAAGAAAAAAAAATGATAATAATGCTGTCTGTATTTCCTAGAGTTGTTGTCAGGATTAAATTTGACAATGCATGTTAAAATGTTAGCAGAGCACAAAGCACCGTTCAATAGAATTATATGTAAGCATAGATGGAATTTTAAGTTCTCTAGTAGCCATATTTTAAGTAAAAAAGAAACATGTGACATGGATTTTAATCCTATGTTTCATTTAACCCAATACATATAACCCCAAATATTGTAATTCCGACACGCAATCAATGTAAAAGTTGTTACTAAGATATTTAACATTCTTTTATTCATAGTAAATCTTCAAACTCTGATGTGTATCTTACACTTACCATGCATCTCAATTAGATGCTAAGTTTTCATCAGAAATATTTGCTTCGTTTTTAGATGTCATAAAATTTGTAGTTGAAGAGGTAAATTTGCATGCCCCAGTTAGTTCTAACCATTCTTAAATATTTTCTCATAGCCAAACAGAGTATCTGTTTTTAAGTTTAAATTAAAGATTCCATTCTTCAGTTCGGTCATATTTCAAGTGCTCAATAGCCACAAGTGGCTAGTGGCTCCCACGCCAGACTGTGCAGGTTTCAGCATAATACTTGGCATATAGTAAGTGCTCAATAAATGCTCCCCAGCCATTACTCTCAGGGCCCATCCCTTCCCAGACACAGGGAACAACTCCTTCTCTTCCCCCAGACTTCACATTGAACCGGGCCTGTCCTTTGCTCTACCCATGGCCTCTGATGTGAGCCCTTTCTAACTTTCCCCACTATGAATCCATGAAGCTTTCTGGAATCTCCAGGATTGTTTTGCCATGTGCTTGTGTCAGGAGTGGGGTTAGCAAGGCTTTTGTGGAGGGTTATTCTTGGCAACAATAACTTGGTACATCTGTGCAACAGAAATGACAGGACTAACGTGGTCACGCTGGTGACTGACATTTGTTCCTATTCACAGAGCAAATCGTATGTGAGAGAAAATAGACACGGGTATGGGACATGCTCCTAAATTTAATTCTGTGCTAATTTCTCATACTGTTAATTACGGATCTTTTCTAGCTTCCCTATATTCATTTTTCAAGCAATTTTTATTAAAATCTTACAGTGTGTCAAACATTGATGTCAGCTAGGAGGAATTTGTAGATACAGAAGACTCACTCCCTCTCTGTCCTCAATAATCCTACAGACCAGCAGAAAAATGAAGACAAATACAAAAATAATTATGACAAAGCCAAACGTGATCGGTGTCATACGAAAGAGACAATCAAAATGCTAGGAGAGCTCAAACGAAAGAGGTGCCTTTTCCAATGAGAGGGTTAGGGAAACTTCAAGAGGCAGGTGGGGTGTTACAGTGGGGGATGGTGAGTAGCATCCTAAATGGTAAGATTAGCTCCAGCAGCAGCCTAGGGACGAAGAGAGTCTGCAGGACTAAGGCCAGGTATAATGACAATATATCAGAAAGAAAGTCTGTGGCCAGATTGCATGTGGGAATTGCTGGATCATATAATGTCTTAGTCAGCTCGGGCTGCCATAACAAACTACCACAGACTGGCTGGCTTAAACAGCAGACATTTATTTTCTCACAGTTCTGGAGGCTGGAAGTTCAAGATCAGAGTGCCAGCATGGTCGGGTTCTGGTGAGAACTCTTCCCAGCTTGCAGATGGCTGCCTCCTTGCCGTGTCCTCATGTGGCAAAAAGAGAGAAAGAGAGAACTCGGATCTTTTCTTATAAGGGCAATCACGATGCTCCCACCCTCTTCGAAACCTAATCACCTCCCAAAGACTATTTGGCAGATACTATTTGCTGTCTCCAAATACCATCATGTGGGGGTTAGGGCTTCTGCATATGAAGTTGGGGGGGGTGGACATAATTCAGTCCACAGCACATAGAAATCCTATTTTTAATTTTTTGAGGAACCACCATACTGTTTTCCACAGTAGCTACACCATTTTACATTCCCACCAACGATGCATGAGGGCTCCAATTTCTCCACAATGTTGCCAACCTTTGTTATTTTCTGTTGGTTTTTTAATAGCAGAATTCTTCATAGACTCAGTGAGGTGGTATCTTCTTGTGGTTTGATTTGCATTTCCCTAAAGACTACTGGTGTTGGAGCATCTTTTCATGTGCTTATGGGCCATTTTTCTTTTATTGGCCATGCATATATCTTCTTTGGAGACATGTCTGCTCAAGTCCTTTGCCCATTTTTTAATTGGGTTGTTTGGTTTTTGTTGCTGTTGTGACAATCATTGCTTTGGCAAATCTGAGACGGTTCTGACAAATGGAATGGAGTCAGCAGTCCCTTGCCTGCTGAATGAAATCTTCCCGTCCTAAGTCTAGTAGCAGGTAGTGGCCCTGGTCACCTGCATGCCCACTGATTGTCATGGGTCTCCTGGCAGTGTGTGCTTAAATCCTCAAACCTTCATCCTTGGTTGGGTTCTCTGAAACCCTTCTTGCCTGCCTCCAATTCCTGAGAGGCAGGCTTGACCTCTGGAGGACTCCTATTCCAAGTCTGATGAAGGACTTCGAACAGTAGTATGTTTACATCCCTGAGCCTGACCTCTAGCGTATTATTCAGAACTCTGATGATTTCAAATGAAAGAAACCCAATTTGAAGCAGCTTAAACATGCACGGAAATTTAGTGATCCATGGCACCCTGTCCAAGAATCCAGTTGTAACTAAAGGACAGCTGGAAACATGGACTCAAACATCCTTCAGTCTTCATCTCTTTCATCTTTCTGTATGCAGTTAATTCTTCTCTTTCTGAAAACTGGCCTCTGCTTCCCAGGTCAACACGGCAAGACACATGGCCATTGGGATTTCCCAGGTTTTACAGTGTGTAGCCCAGCTGAGATCAGGTGCCGCCCCTGGGCCAATCAGCTTGACCAAAGAGATGGAAAACCCCCATTGGTCAAGTGTGAATTAGATGTAGGCGTGGAGCTCCCATGGTAACTGTGGATATAAGGGAGGGGCAGCCACCCAAGAAAAGGTACTGGCCGAGTGTCCTGGGACCACCAATGTCCTGTGAGTGGTGCCTCTGGCCTTGCGTGGTGCACACACCATGTGACAGATGACCTTGTAGAATATCCTGTTTCTGGACTCAACTCCTCAGAAGGCCTCAACGCCAGCATCCATCACATCCTCTGGAGTCCTGTGGTGTGAAATGCTGACCCCTCCTCCCAACCCTGATGCCAAGCTCCCAGCATGCTTCAGGGTCAAGTTCAGTTTATGATAGAAGCTACTTGTGAAGACCACACATTGTTACTTTTTTTTTTAAACCAACTGTATAACATTTGGTGCTTTTCACAACACTACACCGCTTCTATCTTACTGTGCTCTCTCTCCCCCTAGCAAGCCACCAATATGTCTTGTCTCCTCCCTAAAAAAGAGAAAAGGGGGTAAAAGCACCAGAAATGCCTATGCTCTCATCTCCCAGGGGTTCCAGGACAGAGAGCAATCTGGGACCTGAAGGAAATCCCCATGGAAAGGCCCTGCTCCCAGGCCTCACTAATTCTGGATTTAATTCTCTCCTGTGAGCCAGGCACTAAATTACTGCCCCCCAACCCCCATACCTCCTGTTTTCCATTGTCTCATCTAATAAAGGTTCCAGATCTAAGAGTATCTGAGACCCTAACCCTAATCCAATTAAACCCTGCAAAAGCAACTAGACTCGGGAAAGACAAAGAGGTGAAGAGGTTAATAGCAGACAGAACCTCCACTGACGAGCTAAATTAGCCTTGCCCACCTCAGGAGAAATGTTAAAAGCAGATTACTAAGACTGCTGTTGGTGATTAACATTTGCTCAAAATTCTAAGTAGCTGATTTTTTCCCCCCAAGTTAAATGTTAACCTGAGGAAAGGACAGTAGCTGTGGGAGAAGAAGGTGAAGAAGAAAACAGAAAGACAGGCTTGCTGGGTGGATGCTTCCGCCCAAAGTAGGAGGGATAGAGAATGCTGAGGAATTGCTCGCCATTCACCCTTGTTCACCTCCCTTCTCAAGAAGGAAAGATGGAGACTTGTACCATCTTTATTCAACCGAGAAGCTGTGCTCCAGCATGGCAATGGAAGCAGGGAGGCAGCTACCGCACCTTGAACGGGAGGGAGGTCCGGAGCTACCCGGAGGCCTTCCAGTTTTGTTTGTTTGTTTTTTTAGAGATTTTATTTATTTTCATAATTTTTTAAATTATTTTTATAATTTATTTATTTTTATAAAGAGAGAGCATGCGCAAGTGAGAGAGCACACAAGCAGGGGGAGCAGCAGAGGGAGAGGGAGAAGCTGACTCCCCACTGAGCAGGGAGCCGACGTGGAGCTCGATCTCAGGACCCTGGGATCATGACCAGAGCCACCCAGGCATCCCGGCCTTCCAGTTTTGTATCCTATCTCAGTCAGTTAGGGCTACTATAACAAATGCCGTAGACTGGGTGGCATAAACAACAGACTTATTTCTCACCATTACGGAGGCTGGAAAGTACAGGATCAAAGTGCCAGCCAGTTCCATTCCTGGTGAGGGCTCTCTTCTTGATGTACAGATCTCTGCCTTCTCCCTGTGTCTTCCCACGGCAGAGAGCTCTGATCTCTCCAT
Organism: Ursus americanus; assembly: GCF_024610735.1. NCBI lineage: Eukaryota > Metazoa > Chordata > Mammalia > Carnivora > Ursidae > Ursus > Ursus americanus. Next base: position 63,494,532 of record NC_142139.1, read on the forward strand.
CCCCTTATAATCTCATCAAGGGAGTTCCACTCCCATGACCTCCTTTAAACCCAGTTACCTCCCAAAGGCCCCACCTCCAAAGAGCATCACACTGGGGATTAGAGTTTCAACACAGGGATGGTGGGGCGTGAGGGGGATACAAACATCCAGTCCATCGCAATACTCGTCCATCTGTGGGGTGGGTTTGTTCTGATACAGGTAACTAACCCTGGAAAAGCACCATCCCCACTCAACATTTTAGGGTACTTTGGTCATCAGGACCATATTCTGGTGCAAATAAATATTGTGATTTTCCTAGCCATCCTTTGCTACCGGCTTCATTTACCACGATGAAGAGTAGCAAGGTTCTGATGGGAGTGCGTATGTGTGACTATTTGTGAATACCTTCAGTAGGATGTCAGTGTAGATAGAAACTCAGTCCAGCAAGCAGGGAGGCACAAGAGTAATGGACAGAAGAGCAGTGGGCTCTACATTTAGGCACTAATCCAGTCATCTGGGAAGAAGCAAAGAAAAATTGGATACGGGTCTTAACTTTTAGAAACTTACAACACAGGGAAGGGAAGACTTGTATAAAGGGCCAAAACACATAACAGAAAGGGCTAAAAAACATAACTAACATAGACTGCTGTTAAACAATCATGTCATTTGAAGAATATGGTATGGCCACGGTGGGAAACAATTCAACAGTTCCTCCAAAAATTACAAATAAAATTACCATAGAATCCAGCAACCCCACTTCCAGGTATAAATCCAAAAGAACTGAAAGGGAAGACTCACACATACATTTGTATGCTCACGTTCATAGCAGCATTATTTGCAATAGCCAAAATCGTCGAAGTCATTCAAGTGCCCGTCAACGGATGAATGGATAAACAGAATGTGGTCTATCCATACAATGGAATATTACTAAGTCTTAAAAAGGAATAAAATTCCGACACAGGCTACAACAGGGATGAACCTTGAGGACATTAAGCTACATGAAATAAGCCTGTCACAAAAGGACAGATCTGTATAATTCCACATATACGAGGCATCTAGAGCAGTCAAATTCATAGAGACAGAAAGGAGACTGGTGCTGTCAGGGCCTGGGGGGAGGGAGGGTTGGGGAGTTGTTTAATGGGCACAACGTTTCAGTTTTGCAAGACGAAGAGTTTTGTGGACGGTTGGTGGTGATGATTGCACAAAAATATGAATGTACTTAATAGTGCTGAACGGTGCACTTAAAAATGGCCAAGATGGTAAGTTTTATAAATGTGTATGTTGCCACAATTTTTAACAATATCATGTCATTTCAGATGAGACTTCCCGGAAGAGGTAGCATTGAGCTGCCCCTGGAAGGGCATAATAGAAACAGCGGGAAGAATGTGAAAGTCCAAAGGCAGTGATGTATTCATAAATAGGGACAGTGAGTGTTTTGTTTCCTGGAACAAGAGTTCAGGAAAAAAATAAGTTCAAACAGCTGTTGAAGCCTAGACAACCAGACCTTGAAATCCAGGATCCTCTATGCCAGGATTTCAAACGTTTCCATAGTGTGTTCCGCAGAATACTAGCTCCATGAGATGCTGTGGGTAAAGGGGAGGATGGAGCTGTAATTGAGGAAGTTTGGGAAATGCTTTGGAGCCCTATGGGCAATTTACAATAGCTTATCAGTGACACCCCTGAATTCATTTGCTCAGGCTACCCTTGGCTTCTCGCAACACCTAATATCCTCCTAAAGAGAGTTCCATACATTGAGAAACACTTCTCCAGGAGAAGGCAGCTGTTAGAGATTTTTGAGCAGGGGTATTTTCATCGTCGGAGATTACTTCAGGAAAGCTCACCAGACAGCAGGTGGGTGAACGGATGGAAGGGAGTCAAGACAAATGACTAGAATGGTGGATGAGCCGTCGTTAAGGATGGGGTTCATGTCAGATGTCTGTAAGTTCATAGGTTAAGCCCACTTCGAAAAAGTGCCATAAATACCAGAGACTCTTCAAGCACTGAAAACATACTTTCTTACTGAAGTCAAACGCTGACAATCAGTAAATGCCTCCAACCCCAAATTTTGACTCATCCAACTCTGAAGCAAAACACAATCTCCTCCAGGTCCATCCCTCCTATGTTGGTCCGGATCCCCTCAGCCCCCAGAGGCAGATGAAGTGGTGCATTGGAGTAGCTCATACCAGCTCATGAGAGCTATTTAGGAATTTTGCAAGAGCCATTGGTGGAGGGTTGCCACGGTGGGAGTATTTGTACCATGGAAGTCAGCCAGTGCTACAAATGAGGGCTTTTGTTTTTTGGAGATTCAGTTTACCACCCACCACTGAGCAGATGCCAAGATGGGATTAAACATGGAAGGATTTTATTAGGAAAAGCACCTGTGTGAGAAAAAAAAATGAGAAAGGCTGGGAGAGCAGTGTCAGACAGCAAAGCAAGTCTGACCCCAAGCCAGGGAAAGAGAGGGAAAAGGAGGTTGGCAGAAGCATCCTGAACTACACAGACATTTGAAGAGATGTTCTGCTAGACTGCTGGGGAGTCTTGAGCCAAAGTCGGCCATCAGTGGAGGAACCAGCCTGGCTTAGCATCCCTGCAGCGCTTGGTCATTTATAGCGAAGAGCCCATGGAAAATGTGGCCTCAGTGTAAATGTAGCAATAGATTCCTGAGCCCCGCAGCCGGGACCCTGAGTCATTCGTGGTCCCCGTTGGTGGTGGTCCATGTGGCACGTTCTCACTATCACCACAGTCCACCACCTGCACCACACAGGAAGGGTCAGGAAGCAACTCCTCCAAGGTTCTCATGGGCCTTGCTTCCTAAAGGATAAGCCACAGTCCCCATCTCTGCAGTTAACCTTGGGGCTGCACCTGGCACCCTCATCTCTCTCTACTCTTCTTTTTAAATCCCCTTCGCCCTCAGCTCTCAACTCAGCAGGTGTTGGTGGCTTACCTGAGGGTCTGAGCTTCCTTCCCGAAGAGTCTAAATCCTGCTCATCATATCCTTCTCAGTTTGGAGTGGCTGCACATGTCTATTCACAGTTGCAATGGAGCACAGGAGTAGCAGGAGGCACCCCAGTGGGTCGCCTGGGTTCCTCCCGGCCCCCACTGTGAAAGCACTCCTGCCTCCTCCTGCTGAAGAAGGTCAATGATTCTTGTCCATATGGGGACTCCTCTTTCCATCTGCTGATCTCTGTTGTACAAGGACTTCAAAGTATCGTGGTGGTAACCTTAACTTGTAGTTCAATGGGACCCTTGCTGTGTGTCCTGGCAAGGGTGTGCCCTCTTTGAGGACCAGGACCTCTGACCCTGCAGAGCACAGAGTTTCAGAAACAAGAGACACAAAATCTGCCCAGTGAGTCACTGAGAATGGTGTTAGCAGGGTCACTTCTGCCTCTACCTCTTGGTTTCCAGACTCACGTATCCCTTTGAGGGACACAGTGCCATATATATGTCTTTGGCCACCAAGGCATGGCCTCTGTCTTTTCAGGGTATTTCCTCTAAGCTGGCACTTCAGTGGCTCCTTTCGAAGGCCAGTCCAGGATTCCGTGAGGCCAGCTGTCTCAGGATGGTGCGGTATGTGATACACTTAGGGAGTCCCATGATCACGGGCCCACTTCTGAACCTCCTTAGCTTGGGACGTGTCCCTCAGTTGGCCGTGATGCTGTATGGGAACCCATGTCAGCAAATCAGGTGTTACATAAGCCCCCAGATGGTGGGGCTGGTGGTGGCACTGTAAGCAAGAAAGGCAAATCCACGCCCAGAATAAGTGTCTACCCACGTGAGGATGAGCCGGTGGCCCTCTCAGGCTGGTGTCCTTGAGCAACAGTGTTCTATCCAGGGCAGCCCTGGGGCTCACAGGCAGAGGCAGCAGTAGTTAGATTGGCCTTGGTAGGTGGGAGTCCACGCTGTTGGACCCACACATTCCCTCCATCTCTGCCACCTTGCCATTCTGTTCATGAGCCTATTGTGTCAGCTCTGGGGTGGACAGTGACAGCTGACATCATTGGCCAAGTCATTTTGCCTCAGTGATTGCTCAGAGCCTCTCCCATGGCAGATGTTTGTGGGTGGACATTAAAGTGTGCTACAGAATTCTTCATATGTTGTACCCGCTCCTATTTGTACTGCACATGTCTATACCTCTGACCTCCTCAGCCACTGCCTAGGATCAGCATATGTTCTCACCTGTGGCCACTTTTCCTCCCACACAAAGCGGCTGGCCCAGTGCACTACTTACAGCTCTGTTCCCTGGGAAGATTTTCTCTCTCTACTGAATTCCCAGGCCACCCCTCAATGTGACTGTTATCCACTTTTAGCTTGTTCCCCCATATCAAGCCAACCCATTTGTAAGCCAGACCTGGGATTTTCTCCCTTTTTTAGCTGGTCATGCAAGATCCTGTATACAGGCCTAGGTACAACCATGGTGGAGGGGCATTGGGCCGCGTGCGATGGGTGGTGACATGAGGATCTGGGCTACCTGCTCTCCCAGCTTACTCACACCCTCTAGTTCAGCTCAGGCTGAATCCAAGATGTACCATTTCTATTTTACAATGGAAGGCAGCAATTTAATTTATGACTTTGTAGATTTGACAAGGCCCAACCCATAATGAGCCGTGCTGAATGCAGGGTCACTGGGTACCCCATGGTCAATTGTTCCATTTCCATTAGGGCTCAGTAATATGCTGAAAGCTGATTCTCAAAGGACATATCAATCTCTGAGTATGACGACACGACCCTGATCCCAAATCCCAGGACCTGCCTCGTGGTGCTACCACGGTTTCTTGCTATAGTGTGTCTTTTTCCTTTACTGACACCTCCAGTACCACAGGACCTGCCAGACTGTATGGCTCAGGTGGCATGGCAATTACACCACAACTGGACTCGCGGAGTCACCCTTTCCTGCTCTGGGTCATCCTCAAAGCTGGATTCTATATGAGCCAGAGCAGTATTTTTATGTGTGGAATGTTTCCTCCAGAACTCGAATAGGCTCACTGTTGCTGAGCTTTCTCCATTGCTGTACAGGATGCAAGATATGCAATTTGTTTCTTATTTTAGAGGGTCCTGACCACTGGACTCCTAAAAACTTCACTGAAGTGGCCAATCCCTGAATCTCCCTGGGCCTTTCTTACCACCCACTGGAGTATGCCTCCAGCATACTAGCTACCTCTTGCTCATCCTAACAGCAGATGTCATCAACAAAATGGTATACTCCAGATCTCTTTACACTATGTTATGATGGAGAGAAGAGTTAATAAAGATCTGAGGCAAAACCATAAATGAACATTATTGTCCACCTCACAAGAATGCAAACTGTTTCCGATCCTCTTTTCTAATTGGATTGGAAAAGAATACATACACCAAATCATAGACCACAGAACATATACCTGTGTCTTGATTAACCTGCTCTAGTGGTGATACCATATTCAGTACAGTAGCTACAATCAAGGCTCCTAGTTGGTATAAGTCTGTGGAGGTCTACGGTCATTGCCCAGGATCGAACCAGGTTTTTCAGGACCCAGAGAGGCAAATTAAATGGACCACTACTGCTACATCCTTTAATCATCTCCTCCTTCCAGCCCCCACTATAATATGATATTGTTTCTTATTTATTTCTTTGGCTGTGAGGTCAGTTTCAGGGTTCCATTTGGCCTTCCCCACTATGGTAACTTTGTACAACATAGATCAGGACCTGGTATGGAAGTTATTCCAATTGCCAAGTATATCCATTCAAACCTGAGGAAATTGCCACCAAGTGGATCTAAAGACCCAGTAGACCCACCATTAGCTGTACATTAGCCAGGACCCCATTTATTCCTTGGCCCTCACAGGCCTTCACTCTTACCAGGGAATGTAAGGACACCTTGGATCTCCAGGTATCAATATCATCTCAGATCCTGGCTCTAATGCTTTTCAAAATGTCTGGTTATTCCCCTTTCCCCAGTGTTCAATTACCCAAATAAATTAGGTCTCTTGGGGAAGGATTTGCAAAGGACTTGTATGTATCATTACAATGTATAATGCCAGGATATTGTAGGTTCCCTCCTTCTAGGGACCATTTCTTCAGTCAGTGGGTTTCTGATATTCAAATTGGCTAAAGTCTGGGAACTGAACAAAGGATCTTGAATCTTTATTGGAGTGGCTGTCCTTACGCTACTAACTTCCATTCTTGCCTTATTTTTTATTATAGATATTAAACAACATCCTTTTTTTTTCATGCAGAGGTGGTGAATATCTGTGTCTGCTCTTTTTTATTTAAATTCAGTTAATAACATATAATGTGTTATTTGTTTCAGGGAACAGATCTGTGATTCATCAGTCTTATATAATACCCAGTGTTCATTACAACACATGCCCTCCCCAATGTCCATTACACAGTTACCCCATCCCTCCCCCCGCCTTTCAGCAACCCTCAATTTGCTTCCTATGATTAAGAGTCTCTTATGGTTTGTCTCCCTCTCTGGTTTTGCCTTATTTCATTTTTTCCTCTGTTCCCCTAAGATCCTTGTTTCTTATATCCACATATCAGTGAAATCATATGATAATTATCTTTCTCTGATTGACTTATTTCACTTAGCCTAATACCCTCTAGTTCCATCCACATCCTTGCAAATGGCAGGATTTCTTTCTTTCTTTCTTTCTTTCTTTCTTTCTTTCTTTCTTTCTTTCTTTCCTTTCCTTTTCTTTCTTTTCTTTCTTTCTTTCTTGCAACAGCATCCTTTTTTTTAATGTTTTTTTATTATATTATGTTAGGCACCATACAGTACATCCCTGGTTTCTGATGTAAAGTTCGATGATTCATTAGTTGCATATAACACCCAGTGCGCCGTGCAATACGTGCCCTCCTTGCTACCCATCACCTGTCTATCCCATTCCCCCATCCCCCTCCCATCTGAAGCCCTCAGTTTGTTTCTCAGAGTCCATAGTCTCTCATGAACAGCATCCTTTTTGACACCTGCCTATTCTTCCTCTAGAGATTCCATGCTCTACTAACCATTTCCACAATTCCCTTAGGGTCAAGCCCACTTGGCTATCTTTCCAACCTCAGTGGTTTTTATAGCAGTTGTGGCCTCCTGGCTTCCAGGAGTTAACTGCTGCCACCTGGCCTCTATTACTCAGAACCCTTCATCCCAATAGGGGTGACCACCTCTTCTATCCCTCTTGGCTTGCAGAAGAGAGACACCACTGAACTCCCGTATTCATTGCTAATGCCCTTGGTACAATGATGTATCCTCTGGACCCTCCCATGGAACATAATCATCTGGTGGATCTTCTTCTGGCCCTATATTATATATAGTATATATAGTATACCCACTTCCTCTTTCTGCCTTCTACTAGCATCTTCCAGCGTAACTCAGGCATTTTCCATTTTGCACCATTGTTTTTTCCAGGCTTCTAAGAGCCACCCCAGCAAGCAACTGAGTTTTTTCCCACACAGTGGGGTCATCAATAGAGTGTTAAATCTCATGCTCTTTAAAAGTGCCTCCAAGTCAATACATTCTTGCCTATCCAACCTCACATTCCAGCCCCTTTGATCATGTACCCCTAAACTCCAATCCCAGACATGCCCCCCGGCTCCTGCCAGGACATGTCATCTAGTTAGTATAATTCTTTAGGTGCAGAGTCTCTGTTCCCCTTCATCTGGCTGAGCACACCTCCAGCCAGATTTAAATCTGTACTGAGATTTAACTAGTTATCAGCCTGGCAGTCAGGAGAAGAGATGAGATCAACTCCTTTGGGGGAGCACCTGACACCTTGTAGCGGAGTGATTTCTGCAGCATCTTCCAGTACAACAGAAGTTCTGGACCTGACTAGGGAAGGGTTGGCTACCTCTGCAAGCCCGTAAGGCCCCACGGCAGTTGTAGAGTTAACATCCTCAACATCCATCCAGATGTCCTTGTCCCATGTTTTAGGATCCCAGATCATCTTAGCATGCTCAGGATGCCATCACAAAATTCCACAGACTATACAGCTTAAACAATAGAATGTCATTTTCTCACAGTTCTGGAGGCTGGGAAGTCTGAGATAAGGTGCAGGCCAATTTGATTTCTCACAAGAGCTCTTTTCCTGGCTTGCAGATTGGCTGCCTTCTTGCTGTGTCCTCACATAGCAGAAAGAGAAATCTCGGTTCCTCTTCTTGGAGGACCACAGTCCTATCACATTAGAGTCTCACCCTTATTATCTCATTTAACCTTAATTCCCTCTTAAAAGCCCTGTCTCCAAATATAGCTACACTGGGGATTATAGCTTCAACATATGAGTTTGAGGGGAATACAATTCAGTTCATGACACAGATTTTCCCAGGGCCCTGTCCTTTGCATAACAGACCAGTCTTAGCTGAGCATTCAAACAATTTGGAGCTCTGCAACTTGCAATGAGGTCCTCAGCCTGCTGCTCAAGTGTGTCTGCCTTTTCACTCTATGTGGAAAAAGCCTCTTTGTCAACTCCACCAAGGCATTCTGGCTCTTGCATTTAGGCATGATATGCTTGTTAATAGCCTTTAGTCTCTCATTATCCTTTTGCAGGGCATCGGTACAACTTTGCGGTAATCAGCTCCATTGTCTTTGTAGGCACTGTCTCCCCATTTTCTTCAAATTCCTGCATCATCACACCTGCCACAGCGTTCCCTGCCACAGCATTCCCCTCCACCATGACATTTTCCCAAGTTACCACCAGTGAAATCTTTAGCAAATGAGTCACCAAATGTGGTTACTATCCATGACCCACCTCCTAATCAAGATGGATTTCTCCTCCTATGTTGGGTGGTGGCTGTTCCAGTCCCGCATCCCCATCTCACCCCTTGTTTTCTCACACCATTCTCAATACCACTTGTGTTAGTCCAGATCCTCTGAGAAGCAAATGCCATGAAAGGAACAAGCCTGTAAGGGGAAATACCTGTGGGAGAGCAAATGGGAGGAAGCCCCAAGGGCTGGAGAGCCATGTCAGATCATGAAGCAGGTCTGACCCCACATGAAGGATAAAGGGAGGAAGGGAGGGTAGATAGAAGCATCCTGGCATCCTGGATTTCCATAAAGTCTAAGAAAGTTTCAGCAAGGCCACCAAGGAGTACTGGAGCCAAGGTCAACTGTCAGTATCCTTGCACATTTAGTCATTGAGTGGGAGCACCCAATGGAAGCCTGGACTCAGACAAATACTCCTGCAGATTTCAGAGCAAAGAGCTGTGGGCCCCGGGTCCCCTATGATCCCCAGAGTGAGAGGTCTGCCAGGTGCAATCACTACTCTACAGTGCTCCAGGCCTTCTCTGACTCCAACTGTGCAGAAAGAAAATCGTTACATTCAACAAAAGAATAAACACAAAATGTTTTCCAATGCTTGAGTGCCGATCTACTCACTTGTGCCAATTAACCGCAGAGATGAACTTCCTATCACTATATAATCTTCACCATATTGGTAGGTGTTCGTTATTTTCTCCTCCAGATCCCAAACAGCACTGCCATTGATGACAGTCAATGAAGGCAAGAGTGCTAAAGGCCATCTTCACATTTTGTCCCACATAATCTCTTTGATAATTGCCTTCTGAGAAGCTCACCACCCAGAAGTAGTCGCAATGATTTGCCATTGCCATGGTATCATTTGTATAATGTTCACAACGCCAGGCTAATCTCTGTGCATGAAAGTTAAATGGTCAGTCAAGGCACAGCCCCATGCTCCCTCTGAAAGGAAAGGAGTGGGCAGATGGGATCCCACTGCTCTACCTGGGAGGGAGAAACTCCAGTCTGTGATAGCAAAGTGGCCACTGTGCTAGGATGAGCTGGTGCAGGACCAAGTGTGTCCGGTTCCCCAGGGGCAGTTACAAGTCAGTCCTGTGCCAGTGTTTTTTTTTTACACCTCTACTCAGCTTTTTTATTTTATATCCCATTCTAGATCCTTCTGACACTAGTCAAAATCAATTTCCAGACATGAAAGACAAGTCCATAAGTTCCTTCTGGCCTCAACTCAAAATTAGAGTAAAAAGTTCCTCTATTCTCTCAATTCAGCATCTACTGAGCTCCTGCTGCATACCAAGCACACACTGTTAAGCCCTGGAACACAGAGAGCAGATACAGGCCCTACTTCCTGAAAGCTCCCAATCCGCTCTTCCACCAGCCTCATGCTCTTCACTGCATTTGGCATGCCAGGGTCTAAATTATTCACCGAGGATAAAATGGTCTATTTTGGGGTAACTCCTATCACACTTCATGGTGACTGCTTCCATTTTTAAAATAGCCTCAAGTGTGACTATTAATCAGGATATCATTAAAAATAATATCTGTCAGGATGACATTCATTTCTGTTCCATAAATAATGTCACCAGCATTGAATTCCTGAACAGTGGAACATTTACAGAGTTACAGCAGAGCTCCAGGTAATGAGCTTATGGAATACAGGGCTGTGTCTTTTGCCTTTCTGACACAGAGCTCCTGGGACAGTGCCTGACACAAAATAGGAGCTCAGCAAAGGTTTGCTGAATTAATTTTAAAATTCCTGCATCTCACATTGTGACCCTGTTGTGAAAGTATGTCTATCGTTCTTCTTTGGGATGTCAAGCTCCAAGATTCAAAAACTTCCAAAACATCTTAATGTGTCTTAGAGACCATGATTGCTTTCTAAAAGTGTACTTATCTCACATCTCTTAGGTGACTAAATTGCATAAGTTCATTACTCAATGTGTGAAAAGACACATAGTCCTATTGGTTTTAAAAGTATTCTATTAAAGGTCAAGAGCTGCCCGTTTTTGAACTGGATAAAAAAATCAATGCCAATGTTGCTTTGTCCACTTCTAATTTTCTCTAGTGCTAACGTTCTAAGCTTATTTAATTTTTTAAATTAGATTTTGAGATAATTGTAGATTCACATGCGGTGGTAAGAAAGAATACAGAATGATCCCATGCACCCTTCACCCAGTCTCCTACCAATGGAAGTATTTTGCATAACTATAGTACAATATCACAACTAGGAAATTGGCATTTCCACAATCCTCTGACCTTATTTAGACTCTAGTTTTACATACACTCGTGTGTGTGTGTGTGTGTGTGTGTGTGTGTGTGTGTTTAGTTCTATGTAATTTTATCACATGTGTTGAATCTGTGTATTCGCTACTGCAATTAAGCTTCAGTATACTTCCATTGCCACAGAGATCCCTCCTACAACCATTACAGAACGACCTCCCTCCTCCCTTTGCTCCCTAACCCCTGGCAACCACTCGACTGTTGTCTATCTCTATAATTTCATTTATAGAATATTACACAAATGCAACCATACAGGATGTAACCTTTTGAGATTTGAGATCCATCCAAGTATCTGCATGTATCAGTAGTTTCTCGTTATGGCAGAGTAATATTCCGTAGTATGGATGTAGCAGAGTCCAACCAGTAGCTTGCTGAAGGATATCTGGGTTATTTCCAGTTTGGAAATCTATTTGATTTTATAACTTTTTTTTAAATTAGGCCTTCAGCCATCAGTTTTATCATACTCAAAAGCACAAATACTTTGTTTCTTTTCTTATCCCCATCTTTGCTTGTTCCTTTCACTTTTTAAAGCTTACTTGTCAACAATTATCATATGGTTTCCCTCATACATGGAATATAAGAAACAGCACAGATGATCATAGGGGAAGAGAGGGAAAAGTGAAGGGGAAGTCATCAGAAAGGGAGACAAACCATTAGAGACTCTTAACTATAGGGAACGAACTGAGGGTTGCTGAAGGGGAGGTGGGTGGGGGAATGAGGTAACTGGGTGATGAGTATTAGGGAGGGGACGTGATGTGATGAGCACTGGGTGTTATACGCAACTGATGAATTACTGAACTCTACATCTGAAACTAATGATGTACTCTGCTGGCTAATTGAATTTAAATAAAAAATTAAAAAAAGAAAAAATAATAAAGCACCATTCTCAAGTCCTAGCATATTTTTCTGAGGTTTATTGACCAAAATTCCACATAGAATCAAACTCAAAAACATGAGACTTTTAGATGATAGTAGAATGATAATATTTTCCTGTATGTTTTAATACCTTTCTTGACTGGGCCCTACACTTGGTTAACTTCTTTGGCTACTTGAAGCTATTAAGCTCAGAGAACAGTCTAACATTGTCCACAGACATGTTTAGCCCAAGAAGCTATGAGTATAGTTTGGATTATTATTTTTCTTAACACTCCATCTTTTATTTAGCCGTGCTGAAACTCATTTGCTATTTTTCTGCATCTCAGAGAGTCTGGCAAGAGCTTCTTCCAATTTATGACCCTCAGTTTGTGTTTTTGCTACCTGGTAAGTCCTGTGCAGTCTGCGTACTTGGAGACCGCACCATGCAATCCCCCACCCTCCTCTTGTGTACAGGTCCAGGGCTTTAAGCCAGCTTTTCTCAATTTCCTGTGACTGTGTCTCTTGCTAATGAGAGTCTTATTTATGACTGCTTTCTGTTCATCAGAAGGAAGGGATTCACTTGACTTTCCAGAGCCCTGAATCAGCTTTCTGAATTCTAAGAAACCAGCCTCGTTCGTGTCATAGACTGGAGAAGAAAGACACCAATAAGCTACACCAATGGTTCTCACATCTGTCTGTACATCATATCCAGGTATTAAATTTGGGGAAAACCCAGAGCACGAGCATTTTTTCAAACTCCTCAACATTCACATAAATTGTAGTAAACCCATATATTGGAATACTATGCGACCATAAAAAAAGACTGAGAAAGTTTTTCTGTTCACTGGAACATCCTTTGAATAAAAAGGCAAATTCCCTCTTGCCCATTACCTTTCCTGTCTTCTAGCCTGAAATTAGAACTTGATGTCTGGAGAAATGGCAGCCATCTTCTAATAATGGTACAAGAGCAAAAGAAAGGCAGGGCAGGCAGCTACGAGGTTTCTAGGTTTCAGATGATCTAGAACCACAGGCACTAAACCCCAGACTGTCTACCTTCAGACCAGACTACACGAAGAGAAACAAGAAAATAGGACAAAGATCCATAAGTAGAGCAAGGATGACGAATGGGGTCATTCGTCAGACCTCCAGGGTCTGACGGCCCTGATTTTCAAGTCCCGCTCATTGCTGAGACCTGGCTGCACCCTGCTCTCACACCTTGCAACGTACCTGGTCTTCTCATAAATCCTTCTTCCTTTGCTTACACGAGAATCCTGGATTTCTGTTACTTCAACCATGGGTCTCACCTAAATCAATACTTCAGCACTGTGTTATCACTCACATTTATAATTTTGTCTCTAATTCATCAAAAAAAGGTTAAAATATACTTGATAATCTCTAATTTGTAAAAAAAAAAAAGTAGAAGAGTTATCACAGTGTGGTAGCAATAACATTGGCTTTGGAGTTGGACAAAGTTGGATTCAAATCCCCATTCTGGCCCTCAGCCAACATGTGATTTTGGCCAACTTACAGAAGTTCTTTGAGCCTCCATGTTTCTTACTGGATAAAAGGTGATAATAATCCCTACTTTGCAGGGTCGTTAAGGGCTGAACACAATAATGTAGGTATAGGGCTACAGAGAATGAATATTCAATATTGCTAGGAATTTTTGAAAAACATGGGTGGAGGGGCACCTAGGTGGCACAGTCAGTTAAGCTTCCGACTCTTGGTTTTGGCTCACGTCATGATGTCAGGGTCGTGGAATTGATCCCCGCATGGGGCTCCACACTCAGTGCAAGGTCTGCTTGGGACTCTCCCTCCCCCTCCTCCTCCCTCTGCCTCTTTCTCTCTCTCTCAAATAAAAAAATAGATAGATTTTTTTAAAAAAGAAAGAAAAAAGGTGGAGAAGTACATATTATACATTAGAAAGATTCACCATGAAAGTGACTTTTCTGTTTAATAGGTTATCATTTTCTTCAAGAGAGGATTACCTTATTTCCTAATGATGCCAGATGGTAGACCATCAATGCACACTAGCCCAAACTTGGAATATTGCAAACATGATTTTTGAGTGTCAATAAACCATCAGAAAAATTATGGGCTAGCAAAACGATATCCTCCAAGTAAGATTTCTAAAATTTATAGGCACTGTGTAAAGAGATTGGCAGCCAAAGGCTGCTCTGAGCCTCACTTGCCAGAGCTCAGGGACAAATTGGGTGTCTCAGAACACCAGATGACTTTACAGACCACACGCCTCCCATATTCATCTAAGCCCCAGAGGCTTTGTACAATCTCTGGACTAGAAAACCACATCCACAGGTCTGCTCTTCATCATGAGCAACCATAGCTTTAAATACGAGACAGCACTTTACAATCAAACAAATCCAGATGGACAGTTCTCTCAAAGCCAAATCTATACCCAGGACACAGATTTCTAGAGGAAAATGCAGCCAAGGCAGATACAAAACAACCCAGGGAACAAAAAGTCCCAGTCACTATAAAGTCATCAATCACTCTGCTGCTCAGAATGGAGCACCACATGTGCGTGGGGGCGGGGCTGGGGGAGGACCCCAAGCTAGACACCAAAGCCCTGGAAATGTGCAAGGTGAGAGGAGGTCAGTAGAACACAGCAGTACCAGTGAGAGGGTGTATGCTCCTCTAACAACACGGTCCATTCCTTGTTAAAGTGGGAGGGCCTGGCTTCACACATATCTATGGCCCTACTATGTGCACAGCCCTATACTGTGGGCCACCATCCCCAGATAAGATGCATCAAGAAGATGAACTGGCTGGGAGGCTTCAATCTTCCAGAAGACACTGAAGCTCTAGCTCCTCCCCTCAGCCTCATGGGCCAGGACTTCACCTTGATCAGTTTGCTTGAAAGTGTCCAGACCCTAAAGGACTGCCTTGTGCTAACCAAACTTGTAAGAGACTCAGGTAAACCAGATGTCTATTGACTGACTCTCTTACTAGGAAGATGCAGGTCATTTTGTCTGTCTTCATTTGATAATACCCTTTGCTCCCAACCTTTTGTATTCCACCAACATATCTTTACCCTGTATCTAATAGGTCTTTAAGACCCTTCTCTTTGAGGCAAACTCTCTGATAAACTGTTGATGATGGTGGTGCATGGTTAAGGATAGGCTCTTTCTTTCCCAATTACAATAATAATGGTTAGCATGTATTGAATAATTATTACATGTCATATATATAACATACATGAATATATGTTATATATGGCAAGCATTTTACATACATAATCTCATATAATTCTAAACTATATGTAATGGGCACTGTTATTATCAACCTGATTTTTATAGATGAAGAAGTGGAGACTCAGAGCGATTAAGTAACTTAATTGTCCCAGATTGGGCTGCCCGGGAAGCAGACTCTGGAGCTATTGTGCAGGATGTTCGTTAGGGAGTGCCCTTGATATCAACAACTGTGGAGCAGAGGGGATGGGAATGGGAGTGGGCAGAAGGAAAAGTTGAGCTGTGATGCCCATTGACAGCCTCAGTCAACTCAAGGGAAGCTCTGGAGCTACAATGGTCCTTCAGCATTGTCTCCAATTGGGCTGAGATTATACTCCCTCTCAGTCATTGGACATGGATCCTTCAGAAAAGTGGACTTTGGGCAAGGTGGCTCAGCAGCTGAGGCACCCCAAAGAGGCTGACATCTGGAAAAAGTCTGCTCACCACCCTTCCAGCAGCTGGCGCAAGGAGTCCTTCATCGACACGGGACATGAGTGGCACATCACTGAGTCTGGAATGTTAAGAAGGTCCACAGATGGGGCACCGGGGTGGCTTAGTCGGTTAAGTGTCTGCCTTAGGCTCAGGTCATGACCTCAGGGTCCTGGGATTGCGCCCTGCATCGGGCTCCCTGATTGGCTGGGAGCCTGCTTTTCCCTCTCTCTCTGCCTCTCCTGCTTGGCCTCTCTCTCTCTCAAATAAATAAATGAAATATTTTTTTTTAATTAAAAAAAAAAAAGAAGGTCCACAGCTAGTGAGTGGTAGAGGCAGACTTAGAACAGAAGCTGCTCTGACCCCAGATCCTTCCAATTAACCACCTTTCTATGACACCTCCCACAAGCCTTTAAATCGAATGTCAATTCTTCAGCTCTCAAAAGGTGTTCTTTTTTTTTTTTTTTTTTTATGTGCTTTGCCTGCAAATTGGTATGCTCCTCCAAGATGGTAAGACCCTCGGGTACATTTATGGTTCTTGCCTAGAGGAGAATGACCCTATGCGCTTCTGTGGGAGAATAGTAGCCTCAGCAATGTTGATCTCTTGAGCCTTTAGCCGCGAGAAAAACCATCAAATACCTGTGTCCCCTCATAACATGCTCAGTGGTTACTTCAGCCTCAAGACCAGACACACCTACCCGCAGAAGGAAACCAAACATTTCAGCAGCCCTACTTCATCTCACTGCCCTAGAACAATTTCCATCCATTTCCCTCTTTAAAAATTAACTTTTGAGACCTTATTTAATTTGCTCTTTCCGTCAGAGCTAGTAAAGTAAACAACAGTGAGTCAAACAATGTAAGAGTCACAGATGAATTTTGCGAAAATGACACTTTATCTCTGTAAGAATTTCAAGCCATATATTTTTTAAGTCACTCCAAATGACATCACCCAAGGGTAATCATTGTTAACATCTTTAATATATCCTTCCAGAAAGTTCTGTCATATATATGGATTAAAATATAGGCAGTCAATTTTCCATCAATGGGAATAAGCCCTCCATGCTGTTCTGCAACCTGCTTTGTCCCTCCCCAATGCAGTAGGGGCGTCTTTTCATGACGACACAGTCTCACACTGGAGCATGTGAGCAGCTGAAGAAGACCCTGGAGATGCAGGCAGAATTTCAGAGAAGGGGGTGGTTGTGATAAAGGTTTCAGATCTTATCCTAAGAAGACATTAAAAGACTGCAAAATTCAATTTATTTTTTAAATGGCTTATTCTGACTACTGGTTGCATTAAAATACATTATTTGTTTGTTTATGGCCATTATTCAGTAAAAAAATCTACATCGAAATGATGTTTCCATGGTGTTCAACCTCAGACATGAGAGAGGCAAGTGGAAGCAGCTTCCACACAATCCATACATGAGCTTTTTGGGTTAGAATTTATTAACTATCAGAGAAAAAGCCATCAGATCAAAAGGGTTTTCCATCTTTATAAATCTTATCTGTCTGCTTTCCAGAAACAATGTTCATGGCAGAAAATATAAAGAATTGGAAGAAAATAAAAGAGAGAAGAAAAGAAAACCTAAGCTTACTTGTAATTCTACCATCCAGACATAACCACTAACCACTACCATGTTGGTATATATTCTGCCAGTCTTTTATCTAAGAGTATTTTTTTCTTTTACAAATAAAAGCAATCATATTGTGCAAACTTTTTATATTTTGATATATTGTGACCATCTTTCTAGATCATTAAATACTCTCCCATGACTTCATTTTCAATGGTCATCTAGTATCCATTGTGTGGTCCTATCATTTATTAAAATGGTCTCCCGCTGTTGGCATTTAGGTTGTTTCAAATCACTGTGATGAACATCCTTACAGGTAGGTATTTGCATATATTGCCATTTTAAGATTTCATAGGCCCTGTCTGTTCTTACAGCACCATCTCACATCATACCAAACATTGTAAAAGGCACCTCCAGCTCACGTCAAATGTCACTGTTTTTGCAGTAAAGAGTTTAAGGAATGTTTATAAGTTGCTTTTGAAATAATCTAGCTCTGAAGAACACATTTAATTTAGCTATGACTTCTCAGCAATCATTTAGCATATACCAGAATTCTTGTAAGCTGCGAAAAATCAAACCTACAGATAGCTTTTAAATATAATGAATTTCATAAACAATAAATTTAATAATTCATTAAATCGATATAAAATTATATTTTGTGAATCTTTAGTTCAACATCTGTTAATTTCATTTTTTCTTTTTTTTAATTTTGGAGCCGTGCTTTTTTTTTTCTATGTCTCAATCATTTTTTGTAGGCTCTTATTTTTTTCTTTTTTTTCTTTTTGAAGATCTTTGAGAGAGAGAGAGAAAGTGCGAGCAGGGGGAGGGGAAAAAGGAGGGGCGGAGGGAGAAGCAGGCTGAGCAGGGAGCCCCATGCAGGACTCACTCCCAGGACCCTGGGATCATGACCTGAGCTGAAGGCAGACCCTTAATCGACTGAGACACCCAGGCGCCCCTTCTGTAGGCTCTTTAAAAGCTCCTAGGCATCAGGTAGTGTGACTGTAGATCCTGATATAAAATTGACATTGCGGGGCGCCTGGCTGGCTCAGTTGGTAGAGCGAGCAACTCTTGATCTCAGGGTTGTAAGTTCAAGCCCCCCATTGGATGTAGAGGTTACTTAAAAATAAAATCTTGGAAAAAAAGTGACATTGCAAATTGTAAATTGTAAAAGGGGCCAATAATATGGAAAGGTTTTTTAAAATAAAGCATGGCCACTATCACTCTCGATAAATTGTAAACTGTGTCTGTGTTCCCCTCCTCTTCTTCTTCCACCTCTCTCTGCACATGAGCATAACATTGACCACCTGCAGGTCAATGGGTTTCCCTGGGAGAAATGAGAAAGAAAGGCATTTTGCTTCTCAGGGCTTGGTTTCCCACAACAGCCTGCTTTCCACCCTTCGGTGGAAGGATCCTGTGGGTCAGCCCACACACTGGCACATGAACTTGTTGTTGCTGAATAGACATCTGCCGAGATGGACATGCTAATGTATTTGCATAGACACGTGTCAGCAAAGCTCTGAAGATGGGGCCTAGTGATGGGGGCACAGGCCACCAGAAGAGACCTACCACTGGGCCCCACATCCTCTACTCCTGCAGTGTTGACTTTCTGCTCCCAAGGAAGCTCACTTTCCCTTTCGTGTTCTCCTAAGGCCAAGGAATCATCATTCGAACGGCATCTTTGGCGCAGAAGACAAGAGGAAAGAAACCCACCCCCACCCCGCCATCTGGGATTAGACAGGCTTCAGCACGCAGCCCCCAGATATATGGAGGCAAGATTTCTCAAACCATCTCCAAATGTCAAGTGAAGGAATGAATTACAGCTCATCGATAGATGCTTTTTTTCTTTGAAGAGACATTTTAGGCAGCAGGAAAGATCACTGCCTGCCCCTCTCCTTCCCTTCTCACCCATTTTTTTATAGACTTTCTTTTTTAGAGCAGTTTTAGGTTCATGGCAAAATTGAGGGGAAGGTACAGAGATTTCCCACAGACCCCTTGCCCCACACATGCATGGTGCCTTAAGACTCCTCCCTCTTGCAGAAACGCCTTTCCTTTCCTCTCACATTTTGTTCTTTGGACTTTAGCTCCTTGTTCTCAGCATGGAATCTCTGGGGCTTCTTCCTTAAGTCCTCACCCCAGCTAAGTCTTCTCTACCAAAACTTTCCCTCATTATTCTCTGAGTTTATTAACAATGCATTTTCTTCTTATTGCATTTTATTTTATTTTATTTTTATTATAAGAGTAATAACATGAAGCCAGGATATCTTGGTATTTAGCTATGACCAGATCCTCCATCCACTCAACCCACCTCCACTAATTACTAACATCAATCATACATTCAACAAATATTTACCAGATTCCTACTCTGTACCAGGGACCCCACTAGGAATTGCATAAGACAAGAAGTAATGAGTTTAAATTGGAGCAGATAAGGTTTTTATTAAATAGAATTGATGTAATAACTATTTATGGCTTAGCCAATGTTTTCACAGGCATCGCCCCAGTTACTTATGACAACTCTGCAAAGTGGCTCAGGACCACAGAGCCCATATCGCCATGTGCCAGACCTCTGCTGTTTGCCCCTCTGCATCCAGTCTTCCCATCCTGTCAGTGTCATAGCCGACTTTGATGTGACCAGCAGAGTCCTGGGCCCTGTGACTTTGGTTGATTTTGGCCAGTGGGGAGCTTGGCAAGGGATCAGAAGAAGAGAAGGGACTGAGGTCTGGGTATTTATTCCCCCGGTTTCTCTCCTGAAGAAGTTACCTAAAAGGGCTATGAATCTGAACCAAAGGTCATTGCTCTTTTCAAAGCAACCTGTTCTATAAAACTTTCCTTCCCAGTTCTGGTAGCTTCTTCCCCTCAAGCTTAAGAGTGGTTAACACCTCCAATGCTCCTAGCCCCATGTTCCTGCAACATTCAGTGGTTCCTCTTTACCCAACCACACTTTTTAAAGGAGTTCCTCTGGAAATAAAGCCCTCTCAAATTGTTTTAATTTGATAGAGAGAGAGAAGCGTATTCAAATGTGGCAGATGTTAACAGGTGATAGGTTTATGGGTGTCTCTTACACTATTCCTTCATTTTGAAATTATCTGAATTATTTGAAGGATCTTTCCTTTAAGATTTATTTTTTTATCTAAGTCATCTCTGCATCCAACATGGCACTCAAACAACCCCAAGATCAAGAGTCACATGCTCTATCGACTAGGACAGCCAGGCACCCCTTAGTTTTCTGAATTATCTTAATTTGAAGGTTATAATTTGCTTATGTTGATCCCTGACTTATATAGTAGCCAAGCCAGAGTCCAAATCAAGACTTCGTCACCAGACATAGTGTGACCAACTGTCCTGGTTTTCTGGGACTGTCCCAGTGTTATCCCTCAAAGTCCTGGGAAAACCTCAGTTCCTAGTACACTTTTCCACAACCCCATGAATTTCTCCAAGAAAGAATCAAACTGGTTGTGGTCCAGGAAAAGCCCAGGCAAAACCCTGACCATCTCTCTGGTTACATAATGAGCCTCCAGCCTAACTTCCCAGCCTGGAACAGGAATGTGAAGAGAATAATTATTTCTGAAATACTTAAGTTGTTTTGATTGCATATTAATGACAATACTAACTCCACCCTGAAAAAAATTTGTTGAACTATTAGAGCCTTATGATTTCAAATTTAACATTTCACATTATACACATATTTTTATAGTGGTGAAGTAGGATCAGATGATCAGCAAACATAAAGTCACATTAGGACAAAATTCTGTGCAGGAAGTATAGGGCAATTATAAGTTCCAAGGAGAAATGAAATTATGTAAAATTTCCAACTATTAAAGAAATGTTTCGGTTTTTAAGTGGATAATGATGGGTATCAAATCACCATAACATTCATATTCCAAAGGATACACTTAAGAAGTTAGATAACAATTTGTTTTAAATTTCAATGTTTACAACATGCTGGATTTCATGGCCCTTGCAAATATTTAAACTTATAATGAAACTTTTTTTTTTTAAGTAGGCTCCACACCAAGCATGGTGCTCAATGTGGGCCTTAAACTCACAACCCCAAGGTCAAGACCTGAGCTGAGATCAGGAGTCAGACACTTAACCAACTGAGCCACCCAGGAGCCCCATAATGAAACATTTTTAATGTCAACTTTAAAATGTGTCAGGGAGAGCATAGTTTTAAAAAAATGCTTAAGGACTACATACGCAAGAACATTTGCATAGCCTGATGAAAATGTGATCATCATAATAGTGACTTTTTTAACACTTTGCTGCATGTCAGACACATAACATTTCAATTTTCTCTCAGCTGTTTATTTTGAAATTTTCAAACATTCAAAAAAGTGGTAACCTCATACAAGAAACTCCACAAACTCTTCACCAGTTGATAATTGTCATTTTGCTCCTTCTCTCTCCATATTGTGATATTTCTTCCCTAAATATTTCAACAATGCATTGCTTAAGAAAAGAATATCTCCTACATAACCACGATGGCATTATCACACTTTAAAAATTAGCAATAATTTTATATCATCCAATATACAGTCCATATTCAAATTTCTCCAGTTTTCAAGGATATTTCTTATGGTTGTGCTATTGTTATTTCATTCTGATCCAAGATTCAATCAAATGTCATGCATTGCATTTGTTATAGTGACTTTCTACTCTCTTTTAAGTTAAAAGTCTCATTGCTATTATATTACATTATTATATTATATTAATTATATTATATTATATTGATTATATTATATTATATTAATTATATATTATATTAATTATATTATATTAATTATATTATATTAATTTTTTTACAGGTCTGTAAATACCAATTTTTTTACAGGTCTGTCCAGTAGTCTTATAGAATTTGGATTTGGATTTGTCTTATTGCTTCCTCATAACTTAGTTTCAAGTTAGATATACTTGGCAAGTGTACATCCTAGATGATGTTACATACCTCTGGTTGCCTCACATCAGGAAGCACAAAATGTCAGGGGGTCCCATTATCAGTGATCCTAAATTTAGCCTCTGAGCTCAGGTGATGACCCACAGTTCTCTCCACTCTAAAGGTACATGTTGCCCTTGGCAATTAATAAGATTTTGAGGGGCGATGCTTTGAAACCATGGGAATATGTTATAACCTGCACAAATTTTGTGCATCAAAGGACACAGTCAACAGAGTGAAAAGCAACCTACAGAATGGGAGAAAATATTTGCAAATCATATATCTGATAATTGATAAATATCCAGAATATACAAAGAACTCCTACAACTAACAACAAAAAATTCAAATAACCGTAAGTAAAGTAAGTCAAGCAGAGAAAGTCAATTATCATATGGTTTCACTTATTTGTGGAACATAAGGAATAGCATGGAGGACATTAGGAGAAGGAAGGGGAAAATGAAGGGGGGGAAATCAGAGGAGGAGATGAACCATGAGAGACTATGGACTCCAGGAAACAATCTGAAGATTTTAGAGGGGAGGAGGGTGGGGGGATGGATTAGCCCAGTGATGGGTATTAAGGAGGGCACGTATTGCATGGAGCATTGTTATATACAAACAATGAATCATGGAACACTACGTCAAAAACTAATGATGTACTGTTTGGTGACTAACATAATAAAAAAAATTCAAATAACTAATTAAAAATAAGATGGAAGTCTTAAATAGACATTTCTCCAAAGATAATTATACAAATGGCCAACAAGCACATGAAAAGATGCTCAGTGTCACTAATGATCATAGAAATGTAAACCAAACTACAATGAGATGTCACCTTACACTCATTAGGATAACTACTATTAAAAAAAAAAAAAAAGAGGGGCGCCTGGCTGGTTCAGTCAGTAGAGCATAGGGCTCTTGATCTCAGGGTTGTGAGTTCCAGCCCCACATTGGGCATGGAGTCTACTTTAACCACCTCTCCCAAAAAAAGAAAGAAAATAACAAATATCGGCAAGAATTTGGAGAAATTGGAACCCTTGCACACTTTGGTAGAATCATAAAATGGTGCAACCACCTGGAAAATAGTATGGTACTTCCTTAAAATTTAAAAATAGAATTACCATGTGATCCAGCAATTCCACCCCTCGCTATATAGCCAAAAGAATTGAAAACAAGGTCTCAAAGAGATATTCTCACGCCCATGTTCACAGCAGCACTGTTCACAATAGCCAAGAGCTGGAAACAACAAAAACATTTCTCAACAGGTGAATGGATAAACAAAATGTATTATATACATATAATGGAATATTATTCAGCCTATAAAAGGAATGAAATTTACTTACCCTTACACTAATATATTTTATGCAAATTGCTTCTGTATATATCTAATTACCTTGTATCACAACAACAAACATACAGTTCCCTAAAAGGGTTAGACCAACTTTATTGTGGATTTCATTCTCAAATTCTGCATGTATGTATTTAATCTTCACAGCTCAAATAGCCTTGCTGCCTATTCACAATTTAAAATACCTAGAACGAGTTTTGCTGATGAAGATCTAAATTCCTACCCCCACAATTTTTATAGCATAAATGACATGATAATAATCTATATAAATATATATATAGCATAATAACAATAAGGGATAACATGTATTGAGCATAAATATGTGTCTAGCACGATGCTAAGCTCTCTGCACATCTTTGATCATTTAATTGTTATAAAAGTCTGGGCCATGGGTGTTATTATCATGCCCATTTCACAGATAAGGAAAGTGAGCTGAGAGCAGGTGGGTCACTTACTCAAGATCATGCAGTCATAGTGGCAAAGTCAGACAGCGTGACTCCACAGCCACAACGCTGCATGATGAAGGTGTTTTGGTGGTGTTCATTAACAAATGTTGCATGGCAGAGATTGGTTTTCAGTAAAAGTGCATTAAATCAACAGTCAATAGAAGCCAATATTATTTTTCTTATCAACAAGATTATAACCCTCTTTGGGGATAGGGACTCTATTGTACATTTCTTGCATCCCAACACTTAGCATAGTCTGTAGGCGTAACAGCTTCTGCTGCTCTGAAAAATAGTACCAAATTCAGTTGATGTCTCTAACCCAATCACATGGGTTAAAAACCCCTCTTCCTCACTCTCTAACCCTGCCTACATCCCATGAATCACCTAAGTGGGGTCAATTCCACTATGAAGCAGTTTTCTATCCCTCATCTCTTCTCTATCCTCATTGCTACTGCTCTAGACTGGACCCTGATCATCACTTGCCTGGCTTAGGGCAATATTCCCTTTACTGCCTGGGACACCCTTACAGATTCTTCAACATCCAGCTCTGCCTTGACTCTATAGACAGTGTTAGTCACTCTTCCCACCAAGGCTCATTCCACTGTATTATAATTATCTATAAATACTTTTATGGTCTCCAGTTAGACTGAGTTCTTCCAGCAAAGGTGCTGTGTCTTTTCATGTCTCATCTCTTCTGCCTAGCACAGAGTCTGGAACACAACAAATGTCAGTAAGTGTTTGCTGAATTAATGATCTCCTGAAGGACTTGATTAAAGTGTTTTGAACTAAACATCATACTTTAAAAAAGAAAAATGTAAAATTTTCACACAATATAGAAATTGCAAAATAAAGACAAACCTTCCTCCCCAATGCCAGGTCTCCCCAAATTCCAAGTACTCAAATTGTTGGGTAAAAAAGTATGTGGTCTCGCTAGGTTATTAGTTGATACTGCCAACTTGTAAATATTAGTGATGAGTAAATATAGAATCGATAATTAGTAATACTAATTAGGACTCCCCAAAATCATAAGATATCTAGGAATAAAGCTAACCAAGAGGCAGAGGATCTGTACTCAGAAAACTATAGAATACTCATGAAAGAGATTGAGGAAGGCACAAAGAAATGGAAAAATGTTCCATGCTCACGGATTGGAAAAAACAAATATTGTTAAAATGTCTATGCTACCTAGAGCAATCTACACATTCAGTGCAATCCCTATCAAAATACCATCAACTTTTTTCACAGATGTGAAACAGAGAACCCTAACATTTGTATGGAACCAGAAAAGACCCTGAATAGCCAAAGGAATGTTGAAAAAGAAAACCAAAGCTGGTGGCATCACAATTCCAGACTTCAAGCTCTACTACAAAGCTGTAATCATCAAGACACTATGGTATTGGCACAAAAACAGACACATAGATCAATGGAATTGAATAGAGAGCCCAGAAACGGACCCTCAACTCTATCTATGGTCAACTAATCCTCAACAAAGCAGAAAAGAATATCTAATGGAAAAAAGACAGTCTCTTCAACAAGTGGTGTTGGGAAAGTTGGATAGCCACATGCAGAAGAATAAAACCGGGCCATTTCCTTATACCATACACAAAAATAGACTCAAAATGGGTTAAAGACCTAAATGTGAGACAGGGATCCGTCAAAATCCTTGAGGAGAACACAGGCAGTAACCCCTTTGACCTCGGCCACAGTGACTTCTTGCTAGACATGTCTCCAAAGGCAAGGCAATCAAAAGTAAAAATGAACTATTGGAACTTCATCAAGATAAGAAGCTTTTGCACAGCAAAGGAAACAGTCAACAAAACTAAAAGGCAACCTGCATGAGAGAAAGTATTTGCAAATGACAGATCAGATAAAGGGCTACTTTTCAAAATCTATAAAGAACTTATCAAACTCAACACACAAAAAATTTAAAAATCCAATCAAGAAATGGGCAGAAATCATGAACAGACATTTCTCCAAAGAAGACATCCAAATGGCCAACAGACACATGAAAAAATGCTCAAAATCACTCAGCATCAGGGAAATACAAATCAAAACCACAATGAGATATCACCTCACACCAGTCAGAATGACTAAAACTAGCAAGTCAGGAAACAACAGATGTTGGCGAGGATGAGGAGAAAGGGGAACCCTTTTACATTGTTGGTGGGAATGCAAGTTGGTGCAACACTCTGGAAAACAGTATGGAGGTGCCTCAAAAAGTTGAAAATAGAGCTACCCTATGACCCAGCAATTGCACTACTGGGTATTTACCCCAAAGATACAAATGTTGTGATCCAAAGGGGCACCTGCACCCCAATGTTTATAGCAGCAATGTCCACACTAGCCAAACTATGGAAAGAGCCCAGATGTCCATCAGCAGATGAATAGGTAAAGAAAATGTGGTATATATGTACAATGGAATATCACGCAGCCATAAAAAAATGAAATCTTGCCATTTGCAATGATGTGAATGGAACTAGAGGGTATTATGCTAAGCAAAATAAGTTAATCAGAGAAAGACAATTGTCATATGATCTCACTGATATGTGGAATTTAAGAAACAAGGCAGAGGATCATAGGGGAAGAGAGGAAAAATGTAACAAGACAAAACCAGAGAGGGAGACAAAACATAAGAGACTCTTAATCTTAGGAAACAAACTGAGGGTTGCTGGAGGGGAAGGGGGTGGTGGGAATGGGGTAACTGGGTGATGG
Organism: Ursus americanus; assembly: GCF_024610735.1. Taxonomy (NCBI): domain Eukaryota; kingdom Metazoa; phylum Chordata; class Mammalia; order Carnivora; family Ursidae; genus Ursus; species Ursus americanus. Next base: position 63,521,047 of record NC_142139.1, read on the forward strand.
ACATTGGAGAGAGTATGTGTTGTAATGCGCACTGGGTATTATGATGAATCACAGACCTGTCCCCTGAAACAAATAATACATTATATGTTAATTAATTGAATTTAAATTTTAAACATTGTATTGGTTATAGCTGGTACAATAACTATTGATTTTTATGTATTCTTCTATTGAAGGATAATAAACATAAATAAAATGCCAAAAAATACTAACTAGGACTCAGTAAATACTAATTTACATTTCTGCCAGCAGCAAACAATATTTATTTCCCTACATCCTCACCAACACCAGCTATTTTCAAACCAGTAAATATTGGCCAATCTGATAGGTGATAAGGAATAGCTTGGGTATACAGTTCTTTAATTATGAGGGAAGATGAGTGGCTTTTCATATGCTTATTGCTGTTTGAATTTCTTTTTCTGCAAACTGCCTACTCTGGTCTTTTGCATATTTTTCTATTGGGTTGTTATATTTTTCTTAATGCTTTGTAAATTTTTCTGGCATAGTATCTACAAATATTTTCCCTCAATACATTTATAATTAAAACCACATAATTGAAAATGTAAAGTTTCTGTTCAGGTGTCAGTTTTGTCTCCCCAGTCAGATTGTAAAGTCTTTGAAAACAAGGACCAAGAATCTCCTCTAGTCCTAGATTATATGGCAAATTCTAGTTGATCAGCTGCAGCCTTCCTTCTGGGCAGCTGACATGGGCTATGATCCTCTGGGGAAGAATTGTATCTTCTGTAGTTACAGAAGAAGATGAGATTTGCCTTCCCGGGTCAGCCCCTTCATTGATCCAGTCTAGCTTTCTATCTGACAGCAGCTGCAAGAAACATGTTGAAGGGAATCCAATTACCCTCTTTGATATCCACTTCAAAAGGTTAGGAATTTATCCTATGTATCACCATCTGAGATCTCTCTTCCATCAATTCATCTAAACCCCTCCTGAGCCTCAGGGTATAGACCTACTCCAGGCACTCCAGGCAATGAGTTCTTTTGTTTATAATGCCATATATCAACTTCTGGGTGAGGAGGGCAGTATTATAGGTAAGCACATCTAATTCTCCCACCTCACTTATAAATAATAAATAAAAATAGATTTAAAATACTAATACAGTGTTCCCTGCATTCATTCCAAAACTTGCTTCAAACTTTTCTTCGACCCTTTTTTATTGTGTATCATTACATACAGAAAAAGACAAAAATATATAAATACACAGTTTAATGAACAGTGGTAAAGGGAATAGCTATGTACTCACATCAGGTCAAGGGAGAACATTGCCAGGGTCCCCAAACCCCCTATGTGTCCCTTCCCCGCAAAGGGAAAGTAAACACTACCCAGACTTTTGAGATAATTGCTTTCTCACATTTCTTTATGTTCTACCATCTATGGATATACTCCTAAATGCTAAACTTTAGTTCGGGCTCGTTTTGAACTTTATGTTAATGGCCTTTATGTAAAGGGACTGTCTGTGTTTTATTGCGTTTTGATTCGTTCCCTCAACATTAGGATTTTTAGGATTTATCCATGTTTGCTAAGAACAGTTTTCTTTTTTTTAATTTTTATTTCCTTATTTTCTTGCGGAGAACAGTTTTAGATCCTTTCTTTTCTTTCTTGATAGTCTTCCATCATATGACTATACCACAGTTACACATTCTACTGATGATGGACATTTGGGTTGTTTATTACAAGCAATGCTGGTATTCTTGCAAATGTATCCTGGTACGTGTGTGTACAAGTTTCCCTAGGGGTGTACTTGGCAGTAAAGCTGCTGAGTCATGGGGATGCATATCTTCAACTACTAGATATTGCCAAACATCTTTCCAAAGAAGTTATACTAATTTGCACCCCCTGCAACAGCACCTAAGAGTTCCCATTGACTATATGCTCCTTAACACTTGGTATTGTCAGAGAGTTTTCTTAAAACAACTTTGTTGAGATGTAATTCACATACCACACAATTCACCCTTTCAAAGTATGCAATTTGATGGGTTTTAGTATATCCACAGAGTTGTGCTTCCATCATCACAATCAATTTTTGGAACATTTTTAATGCCTATATCAAGTCATTAAAATGTACACTTCAGGGGGAGGGAGTTAAGATGGCGGAGGAGTAGGGGACCCCTTTTTCAGCCGGTCCCCCGAGTCGAGCTGGATAGGTACCAGACCAGCCTAAATAACCACGGAATCAGCCTGAGACGCAGGAAGATGCATCTGGATCTCTACAAATGAACATCTCCAGCGCTGAGTATTGAGGTACGAAGAGGGGAGCTGTAAACCGTGCACAGATATCGGAAGATAAACGGAAGGGGGAGGGAGCCGCCGCGTTTGGGCGCCGGGAAGCGGCAGCCACCTGCACGGGGGAGCGGGCGGACTCACAGAGGGCACCCGCGAGAGAGCGGACTGAGACCGGTGAGCCGTGAACGCGCGCCACCAGGCATCTCCCGGAACACCGGAATCCCGGTGTGCTCACGGGATCCAGACTGAGACCGGGAACTCCCGGAGCGCGCGCGGGGCGGCTGGCGGCTGGCGGGCCACCTGCACGGGGGAGCGGGCGGACTCGCGGTCGGCACCCGCGAAACAGCAGACTGAGACCCTGAACCGGGTGCGCGCCACCAGGCTTCTCACGAAACTCCGGAATCGAGGTGTGCTCACCGGGCATAGACTGAGACCGGGAGACCCGGGAGCGCGCGGGGCGGCCGGTGGCTGGCGGCATTAGAAACACAAAGGACAGAGACGCGCCGGCCCTGGAAGTGAGGGCAGGGACGCCGGGTTGGTGCGCACATCCCTGGACGCTGCAGGGTTGAGCAGCACCAACAGAAACAGAGTTAAAGTGGCCAGAACATCAGTGGAGAACGGGCCGCAATCCCTCTGTTCTGTGACAGAGGCTGAAATTCGGCCGCTGCTGCTCTGACCCTCAGAAGAGGCATAGCCGGCCGCCAGGGAAAGCCGCCAGAGAACAAAAGCCTGGAAATACTGGCTCAGAGAGTGCCCATCCCCATCCCCCCTCGCAGGGGACACGGAGACTCTAACCAAACAGGGTTGCCTGAGTATCGGCGCGGCAGGCCCCTCCCCCAGAAGGCAGGCTGAAAAATCAAGAAGCCCACAACCCGGGCGCCTGGGTGGCGCAGTCATTGAGCGCCTGTCTCGGGCTTAGGGCGTGATCCCAGCGTTCCGGAAAGGAGTCCCTCATCGGGCTCTTCCGCTGGGAGCCTGCTTCTTCCTCTCCCACTCCCCTGCTTCTGTTCCCGTTCTTGCTGACTGTCTGTCTCCCTCTCTCAGATAAGTAAATAAATAAAATCTTTAAAGAAGAAGCCCACATCTCTAAGATCCCTATAAAACAAGGGGCACGGCCTGGGACCCAGTCAATAATTTTGGGCTCTGGACAACCCCGCAACCTCCCCTCATTAGAATGACAAGAAGGAGAAGCCCCCCCCAGCAAAGAAAAGACAGTGAGTCAGTGGCCTCTGCCACAGAAGTAACGGATATGGATGTAACCAAATTATCAGAAATGGAATTCAGAGTAACAATGGTCAAGATAATGAGTAGACTTGAAAAAAGTATTCAGGAAAATGTTACTGAGAATATAGAATCCCTAAGGGCGAAATGAGAGCAAATTTGACAGAAATTAAAAATTCTATGAGCCAAATGCAGGCAAAACTAGAGGCTCTGACGGCCAGGGTCACCGAAGTGGAGGAAAGTGTTAGTGAATTGGAGGATGGGTTAATAGAGGAAAAAATAAAAATAGAAGATGGTCTTAAAAAAATCCACGCCCACGAATGTTGGCTACGGGAGATTACTGACTCAACGAAACGATCCAATGTTAGAATCATCGGCATCCCTGAGGGGGTGGAGAAAAACAGAGGTCTAGAAGAGATATTTGAACAAATTGTAGCTGAAAACTTCCCTAATCTAGCAAGGGAAACAAAAATTCGTGTCCAAGAGGCAGAGAGGACCCCTCCCAAGCTCAACCATGACAGACCTACACCACGTCACGTCATAGTGCAATTCGCAAATATGAGATCCAAGGATACAGTATTGAAAGCGGCCAGGGCAAAGAAATTTCTCACATACCAAGGCAAAGGCATCAGAATTACGTCAGACCTGTCTACACAGACCTGGAATGAGAGAAAGGGTTGGGGGAGCATTTTTAAAGCTCTTTCAGAGAAAAACATGCAGCCAAGGATCCTTTATCCAGCAAAGCTGTCATTCAGAATTGATGGAGAAATAAAGACATTTCAGAATCGACAGTCACTAGCCAATTTCATAACCATGAAACCAGCCCTACAGGAGGTATTACGGGGGGTTCTATAAAAGTAAAAAGGCCCCAAGAGTGATACAAAACAGAAAGTCACAGCCAATACAAACAAAGACTTTACTGACAACATGGCAGAATTAAAAGCATATCTCTCAGTACTCAGTCTTAACATTAATGGCTTAAATTCTTGCTTTAAACGCCACAGGTTGCAGATTGGATAAAAAGAAATGACCCATCCATTTGCTGTCTACAAGAGACTCATTTCGAACCCAAAGATGCATTCAGACTGAGAGTAAGGGGATGGAGTACCATCTTTCACGCAAATGGACCTCAAAAGAAAGCTGGGGTAGCAATTCTCATATCAGATAAATTGGATTTTAAACTACAGACTATAGTTAGAGATGCAGAAGGGCACTATATTATTCTTAAAGGAAGTATTCAACAAGTGGATATGACAATTATAAATATATATGCCCCCAACAGGGGAGCAGCAAGATACACAAGCCAACTCTTAACCAGAATAAAGAGACATATAGATAAAAATACATTAATAGTAGGAGACCTCAACACTCCACTCTCAGAAATAGACAGAACACCCTGGCAAAAACTAAGCAAAGAATCAAAGGCTTTGAATGCCATACTCGACGAGTTGGACCTCTTAGATATACATAGAACACTACACCCCAGAACCAAAGAATACTCATTCTATTTTAATGCCCATGGAACATTTTCAAGAATAGACCATGTTCTGGGACACAAAACAGGTCTCAGCCGATACCAAAAGATTGAAATTATCCCCTGCATATTCTCAGACCACAACGCTCTGAAATTGGAACTCAACCACAAGGAAAAATTTGGAAGAAACTCAAACACTTGGAGACTAAGAACCATCCTGCTCAGGAATGACTCGATAAACCAGGAAATCAAAAATCAAATTAAACAATTTATGGAGACCAATGAGAATGAAAATACAACAGTCCAAAACCTATGGGATACTGCAAAGGCAGTCCTAAGGGGGAAATACATAGCCATCCAAGCCTCACTCAAAAGAATAGAAAAATCTAAAATGCAGTTTTTATATTCTCACCTCAAGAAGCTGGAACAGCAACAGAGGGACAGGCCTAATCCACACACGAGGAAGCAGTTGACCAAAATTAAAGCTGAAATCAATCAAGCAGAAACCAGAAGTACAGTAGAGCAGATCAACAGGACTAGAAGCTGGTTCTTGGAGAGAATCAATAAAATTGACAGACCACTGGCAAGACTTATCCAAAAGAAAAGAGAAAGGACCCAGATTATTAAAATTATGAATGAAAAAGGAGAGGTCACGACGAACACCATTGAAATTGGAAGGATTATTAGAAATTTTTATCAACAGCTATATGCCAATAAACTAAGCAATCTGGAAGAGATGGAATCCTTCCTGGAAACCTATAAACTACCAAGATTGAAACAGGAAGAAATTGATTTCTTAAACAGGCCAATTAATTATGAAGAAATTGAGTCAGTGATAAACAACCTTCCAAATAACAAAACTCCAGGCCCGGACGGTTTTCCTGGGGAATTCTACCAAACATGCAAAGAAGAAATAATACCTATTCTCCTAAAGCTATTTCAAAAAATAGAAACAGAAGGAAAGCTACCAAACTCATTCTATGAGGCCAATATTACCTTGATCCCCAAACCAGGCAAAGACCCCCTCAAAAAGGAGAATTACAGACTGATTTCCCTAATGAATATGGACGCCAAAATCCTCAACAAGATACTTGCTAATAGAATCCAACAGTTCATTAAAAGGATTATCCACCACGATCAAGTGGGATTCATACCTGGGATGCAAGCGTGGTTCAATATTTGCAAATCAATCAGCGTGATACATCATATCAACAAGAAAAGACTCAAGAACCATATGATCCTCTCAATCGATGCCGAAAAAGCATTTGACAAAATACAGCATCCTTTCCTGATTAAAACCCTTCAGAGTGTAGGAATAGAAGGTACATTTCTCAATCTCATAAAAGCCATCTATGAAAAGCCTACTGCAAATATTATTCTCAATGGGGAAAAGCTGGAAGCCTTTCCCTTAAGATCAGGAACACGACAAGGATGCCCACTCTCGCCACTATTATTCAACATAGTACTAGAAGTCCTTGCAACAGCAATCAGACAACAAAAAGGGATCAAAGGTATTCAAATCGGCAAAGAAGAAGTCAAAATGTCTCTCTTCGCAGATGACATGATACTGTATATGGAAAACCCAAAAGAAGCCACTCCCAAACTATTAGAAGTTATAGAGCAATTCAGTAACGTGGTGGGATACAAAATCAATGCTCAGAAATCAGTTGCATTTCTGTACACGAATAACGAGAACGAAGAAAGAGAAATTAGGGAATCCATCCCATTTACAATAGCACCAAAAACCATACGTTACCTTGGAATTAACTTAACCAGAGACGTAAAGGACCTTTATTCTAGAAACTATAAATCACTCTTAAAAGACATTGAGGAAGACATAAAAAGATGGAAAGATATTCCATGCTCATGGATCGGAAGAATTAACATAGTTAAAATGTCCATGCTACTCAGAGCAATCTACACTTTCAATGCTATCCCGATCAAAATACCGAGAACGTTTTTCAAAGAACTGGAACAAATAGTCCTTAAATTTGTATGGAACCAGAAAAGACCCCGAATCTCCAAGGAACTGTTGAAAAGGAAAAACAAAGCTGGGGGCATCACAATGCCGGATTTCGAGCTGTACTACAAAGCTGTGATCACAAAGACAGCATGGTACTGGCACAAAAACAGACACATAGACCAATGGAACAGAATAGAGAGCCCAGAAATGGACCCTCAGCTCTTTGGGCAACTAATCTTTGATAAAGCAGGAAAAAACATCCGGTGGGAAAAAGACAGTCTCTTCAATAAATGGTGCTGGGAAAATTGGACAGCTACATGCAAAAGAATGAAACTTGACCACTATCTCACACCATACACAAAAATAAACTCCAAATGGATGAAAGACCTCAATGTGAGACAGGAATCCATCAAAATTCTAGAGGAGAACATGGGTAGCAACCTCTACGACATCGGCCAAAGCAACCTTTTTCATGATACATCCCCAAAGGCAAGAGAAACAAAAGATAAAATGAATTTATGGGACTTCATCAAGATTAAAAGTTTCTGCACAGCCAAGGAAACAGTCAGAAAAACTAAGAGGAAGCCCATGGAATGGGAGAAGATATTTGCAAATGACACTACAGATAAAGGACTGGTATCCAAGATCTACAAAGAACTTCTCAAACTCAATACACAAGAAACAAATAAACAAATCAAAAAATGGGCAGAAGAAATGAACAGACACTTTTCCAATGAAGACATACAAATGGCTAACAGACACATGAAAAAATGTTCAAAATCATTAGCCATCAAGGAAATTCAAATCAAAACCACACTGAGATACCACCTTACGCCAGTTAGAATGGCAAAAATAGACAAGGCAAGAAACAACAATTGTTGGAGAGGATGTGGAGAAAGGGGATCCCTCCTACATTGTTGGTGGGAATGCAAGTTGGTACAGCCACTCTGGAAAACAGTGTGGAGGTCCCTTAAAAAGTTAAAAATTGAGCTACCCTATCATCCAGCCATTGCACTACTGGGTGTTTACCCCAAAGATACAGACGTAGTGAAGAGAAGGGCCATATGCACCCCAATGTTCATAGCAGCATTGTCCACAATAGCTAAATCGTGGAAGGAGCCGAGATGCCCTTCAACAGATGACTGGATTAAGAAGTTGTGGTCCATATATACAATGGAATATTACTCAGCAATCAGAAAGAACGAGTTCTCAACATTTGCTACAACATGGACGGCACTGGAGGAGATAATGCTAAGTGAAATAAGTCAAGCAGAGAAAGACAACTATCATATGATTTCTCTCATCTATGGAACATAACTAGAATGATCGGTAGGGGAAGAAAGGGATAAAGAAAGGGGGGGTAATCAGAAGGGGGAATGAAACATGAGAGACTATGGACTATGAGAAACAAACTGAGGACTACAGAGGGGAGGGGGGTGGGGGAATGGGATAGGCCAGTGATGGGTAGTAAGGAGGGCACATATTGCATGGTGCACTGGGTGTTATACACAACTAATGAATCATTGAGCCTTACATCGAAAACCAGGGATGTACTGTATGGTGACTAACATAATATAATAAAAAATCATTATAAAATAAATAAATAAATAAATAAAATGTACACTTCAAATATCTTACACTTTTGTCAATTACACCTCAATAAAGCTGAAAAATGAAGAATCAATATTTTTAAGTTTTTTAGGACTTTTTAATTACCACCAAAATAAAAACCCTGCACCCTTTAGACATCATTGCTCAATCTTCCAGCCCCAGGCCATTAGTCCACTTTCAGTCTCTGTAGATTCACCTGTTCCAGACATTTCATTAAGTGGAATCATATGATACGTGGACTTTTGTGGCACTTGGCCTAATTTCTCAAAGTTCATCCATACTGTAGCATGTATTAGTATCTCATTTTTATTCCAAATAGTATCTCCTTGTATGCATATACCATATGTTATTTAACCATTAATTGGTTGATGAACATTAGAGTTCTTTCTTTTTTGGGGCTATTATGAACATGCTACAATGGAACTTTGATGTGCAAGATTTTGTGTGGTCATGTGTTTTCATCTTCCTTAATTATATACCTACAAGTGGAGATCCTGATCACATGGTAACTCTATGTTTAACCACTTGAGGAACTGCCCATTTGTTTTCCAAAGAGGCTACACCATTTTACAATCTTACAGCAATGCATGGTGGTTCCAGTTTCTCCACATCCTCTCTAACACTTGTTATTATCAGTCTTTTTTTTTTTTAAGATTTTATTTCTTTATTTGAGAGAAAGAGAGACAGAGTGAGAGAGAGCATGTGCAGGGAAAGAGACAGATGGAGAGAGAGAAGCAGTCTCCCCACTGAGCAGGGAGCCAGACATGGGGCTCCATCTCAGGATGCTGGGATCATGACCTGAGCCCAAGGTAGACGCTTAACAACTGAGCCACCCAGGCATCCCTTGGTCTTTTTTTTAATAATAACCATTCCAGTGGATGAGATTTGGGATCTCCTTATAGTTCTGATTTGCATTTCCCTAATGGCTGATGATGTTGAGCTTTCATGTGCTTATTGGTCATTCGTGTATCTTCTTTACAGAAGTGTTTTTTCAGATCCATTGGCCATTTTTTAATGGGGCTATTTGTCTTTTTATTACTAAATTGTAAGATAGATACATCTCCCTTACCAGATACATGATTTGCAAAAATTTTCTCCCATACTATGATTGTCTTTCCACTTTTTTTTTTCTTTAAAGGTTTTATTTATTTGTCAGAGAGAGAGAACGTGAGCAGGGGGTAGGGATAGAGGGAGAAGCAGACTCCCCACTAAGTAGAGAGCCCGATATGGGACTTGATCCCAGGACCCTGGGATCACAACCCTGAGCTGCAGGCAGACGCTTAACTAACTGAGCCACCCAGGTGCCTACAACTGTTTTAAATTTAACGTCAAGTTTACCTATAGTTTCTTTTATTGCTTATGTTTTTTTGTGTTATGTTTAAGAAACTTCTGTGCCTAATCCAAGGCCATGCAGATTTACATCTTTATTTTCTTCTAAAATGCTTATTAGTTCAGTTCTTACATTTAGATTTTTAAATCTATTTTGAATTAATTTTTATATATGGTGCGAGGTATGAGTCCAATTTTATTCCATGTGAATATCTATTTGCATGTAGATATCCAGTTGTCCTAATATCACTGGTTGAAATGACAATTCTTTTCCCATTGAATTGTCTTGATACTTTTGTCAAAAATCAAGTAACTGAGGGACACCTCGGTGTCTCAGTCAGGTAAGCGTCTGCCTTCGGCTCAGGTCATGATCCCAGGGTCCTGGGGATCGAGCCCCACGTCGGGATCCCTGCTCAGCAGGGAGCCTGCTTCTCCCTCTCCTGCCAATCTGCCTACTTGTGCTCTCTCTGTCAAATAAATAAATAAAATCTTTTTAAAAAATCAATTAACTAAAAATATGAAAGCTTATTTGTAGACTGCTCTCAATTTATTCCATTAATCTGTATGTCTATCCTTATATCAATATCACACTGTCTTAATAACTGCAGCTTTGTAGTAAATTTTGAACTAGGACATATGAGTCCCCCAACTTTGTCCTTCTTTTTCAAAATTGCTTTGGCTATCATGGATCCCTTGCATTTTCATATGCATTTTAAGATCAGCTTGCCAATCTCTGCAAAGGCAACTGGGGTTTTGATAGTGATTACATTGACTACGTGTATCAATTTGGGGAGTATTGCCATCTTAACAATATTAAGTCTTCCCAATCATGAACATAGAAATTCTTCTCATTTATTTGGGTCTTTAATTTCTTTCAACAATGTTCTGTAATTTTTAGTTTATATGTCTTGCACTGCATTTGTTAATTTAGTCTTAAGTATTTATACTTTTTGGTGCTTTTACGAATAGAATTGTTTTCTTAATTTCATTTTTGGTTTATTGCTACTATATAGAAATATAAATAACCATTGTACATTGATCCTGTATCCTGAAACATTGTAGAACTCGTTTATTAGTGGATTAGTAGATTCCCTGGAATTTTCTATATATAATATTGTGTCATCTGCACATAGCGATAGTTTTACTTCTTCCTTTTTTTTTTTTTTTTAGATTTTATATATTTATTTGAGAGAGAGAGAGCATGAGAGGGGGAAGGTCAGAGGGAGAAGCATATTTCCCAATGAGCAGGGAGCCTGATGCAGGGCTTAATCCTGGGATTCCAGGATCATGACCTGAGCCAACAGCGGACTCCAAATCTACTAAGCCACCCAGGCACCCCACTTCTTCTTTTCAAATCTGGATGGCTTTTACTTCATTTTCTTACCTAATCCACCTGGGATTAGGTCAGAACCTCCCATACAATGTTGAGCAAAGTGGTGAGAGCAGACATGCTTGTTTTGTTCCTGATCTTAGAGGAAAAGTTGCACATTAAGTATGATGTTAGCTGTGGGCTTTTTATAGATGGCCTTTATTGTACTGAGGAAGTTCCCTTCTATTCCTGGTTTGCTGAATGTTTTTATCATGATGGAGTGCTGGATTTTGTCAAATGCTTCTTCTGCATGTATTCACATGATGGCATGGTTATTGTCCTATATTCTATTGATGCTGTGTATTGCACTGATTTTTTGAATGTTGCACTGATTTTTGAATGTTAAGCCAATCTCGCATTCCTAGGATAAATCCCACTTGGTCACAGTGTAAAATCTTTTCATATATTGTTGGATTCAATTTCCTAATATTTTAAAAGATTTATTTATTTTAGAGAGAGAGCACAAGCAGAAGGGGCAGAGGGAGAGGGAATCTCAAGCAGACTCCACACCAAGCACAGAGCCCAACACGGGGCTAGATCTCATGAACCCAACATCCCAACCTGAGCCCACACCAAGAGTTGGTCACTCAATGAACTGTGCCACCCAGGCACCCCACAATTTCCTAATTTTTGGTTGAGGATTTTTGTGTCTACAGTTGACCCTTGAATAATGTGAGGGCCCTGACCCCACATGCAGTCCATGGAATCCTTACCGATAACATAAACAGTCAATTAACACGTATTCGTATATGCATTATATACCGTAGTCTTATAATCAAGTAAAATAATAAAACATTGTTAGGAAAATCATAAAGAAAATACCTTTATAGTTCTGTACTGCGAGAAATCCACAAGTACAAACTTTTAAAGAGTTTGTGAAGAGTTGGTATTAATATTTCTTTAAATGGTTGTTAGTTGTCGGGTTTTTTTTATTTCTCCCAATTGGTGAATGTATATTGATATCTCACAGTTGTTTAAATTTCCATTTCTTTGACTACCAAAAGTTTAATACTTTTTTATATATTCATTGGGCTTTTGAATTTCCTTTTATTCAAGTGTTTTGACCATGGGGGAAGGCTGTTTGTCTTTTTCTTAATGATTTACAAAGGTTCTTTTTATGTCCTAGATACCTAGTCTTTGTAAATTGTATGTGCTGCAATAAATATCTTCTTTTCTGTGTCTTTTTTAAAAATATTTTATTTATTTATTTGACAGAGAGTGAGAGCACAAGCAGGGGGAACAGCAGAGGGAGAGGGAGAAGCAGGCTCTCTGCTGAACAAGGAGCCCGATGCAGGACCCAATCCCAGAACCCTGGGATCATGACCTGAGCCTAAGGCAGACACTTAGCCAACTGAGCCACCCAGGTGCCTCTCTGTGTCTTTGTTAAAAGACTCTTTACAAAGTCTTGATAAATACAAATGCTTAATGTTTATCTAGTCAAATATATGGTCTTTTCCTCATCATAAGGTCAGGAAATTTGTATGTCTTATGGAAAAAATCCTTCTCTACTCCCAGATTATTATAACATTCCCCTATAGTATCTCTTAACTTTTTTCCTTTCATTTAAATAATTTTTTTCCACCTTGAATATTTTATTGTAATGATGTTAGATAGAAATCCACCTTCATTTTTTTCCCCAAATGGGTATCTACTCATCCTAACACTGTTTACTGAAAATACTATTCTTTCTCCACTACCCTGCAGAGCCAACTCTAGAACACAGAAAGTATCCCTGAATGTTTCTTGTATCTATCCAGTTCCAATGATCTACCTGCCTATTTTTATTCCAATGCTACACTGTTTTAATTATTACAGCTTACAATTATTCTCGATAACTTTTAAAATAACTGCTTCAACCATATTTCTCTTTCTAAGCACCTTGACTCTTCTTGGCTCCATACACATTGTGGAATTGGCTTCCACCACAGATTTGTTTGGATTGCATTGAATCTACTGGTAAACTTGAGTAGAAATGACATTTTATAATATTGAGTCCTCCAAACTACGAGCATGGTCTATTTCTCCACTTATTTAGGTATGCTTTAATATCTCATGCTAAAGATTTTTATTTTGGTAAAAGCATAGTGTAGATATTTTTATGTACTTCATATTTTTGATATTATAAAATTATACTGAAATATTTTTCATTTTCTGTGTGACTAGTAGTATAAAAACATAGCTGATTTTTGTATCCAATCAATTGACTAAACATTCATGGGTGTTAATCTTTAAGCTGTAAATTCCTACAGAATTGTTATGTACACAAGCAGGTCGTGTAAATGATGGAAATTTTGTTTCTTCTTATTTATTTTGTTTTTCTTGCACTACTGTGCTAAGACTTCTAGTATAATGTTGAATAGAGCAGCGATAGCAGATTTTCCTCTTGCTCCCCATCTCAGAGAGAAAGTGAAGTTTCGGTAAGTGTGTAGTTTGCTGAGGATTTGTTTTTTCTTGTTTGTTTTGTTCCACTGTGTTTTGTAGATAGCTTTTATAAAGTTTAAAAAATATACCTTTCTATTTCTATTTGGCTAAGAATTTTACGTGAATGGATGTTAAATTTAATAAAATGCCTTTTCTCCATCTTTTGAAATGATCACAAATGTTTCTCCTTTAATCTGTTACTGTGGTAATTTACATTAATTGTTTCTCCAATATTGATCCAACCCTAGTTTCTCAGGATAAACCAACTTGGTGCTAATATATTATCCTCTTTATACACTGTGAGATTCTATTTGTTAATATTTTGAGAATTTTTTTTACCTGAGATTGGCCTATAATTTTCTTTTTGCATACTTATCAGATTTTGATGTAGAGATTATGACAGCCTCCGAAATGAATTAGAAGGGAACTGTTTTTCTGTTTTCTAAAAAGTTTGTGTAAGACTTCAATCATTTCTTCTTTGAATATTGGATTGAACTTTCCAGTGAAGCCATCCGGGCCTGGGATTTTGTTCGTAGGAAAATTTTTAACCACTAATTCAATTGTTCCAATCATTTATAAACATTTTCAGGTTTGCTTTCTTTTCCAGAGTCAGTTTTCCTCTTAAGCATTATTCAGGAATAGTTTCTGTAGCATCAAATTCAAGCATCTACAGTGTACAGTTTAATACTTCAGTACATTTGTGGAGTTGTGCAACTATGACCATAATCCTTTTAGAACCCAGACTCAATTTTGGTAAGGTGTTTTTTTCCTAAGAATTTGTCCATTTCACCCAAGTGTTTTGGCACAAAGTTGTTTGTAATACCTTATTATTACATTGTTAATTTTTATACTCTCTAAGTTATGTCTCCTTTATACTTTTCTATTTTTGTACCACTTTTATTCCTCAATCAGTCTCACCAAAGTTTTGTCGAATTTAGTCAACTTTTTGGGAGGAACAATTTCTGACCTCATCAAACATCTCTGCTGTGGATTCATTGTTCATTCAACTAATCTTTGCTTTCATCATAACTAATCCTCTTTTTTACTTTCTAAAGTTCATTTCATTATTCTTTTCTAATAGTGGAGATGGATGCTTAGCTCATTTATTTTCAGTCTTTTTCTTTTGTAGTGTAACTATTAAGTGTGGTAGGGGCGCCTGGCTGGCTCAGTTGGTGGAGCATGTGACTCTTGATCTCGGGGTTAGGAGTTCAAGCCCTATCTTGGGTGTAGAGATTACTTAAAAATAAAATCTTAAAAAAAAAAAGATTGTAAATGTCCCACCAAGAACTATGTTAGCTGTAATGATGAGTTGAAATGTAGTATTTTTATTATTGTTCAATTCAAGATTTCAAATTTTCTGTTATTATTCCTTTTGGGATTCATGGTAATTTAATGGTACATTTCTTAATTTCCAAGTTTATGGAGATTATTTTGTTATATTTTTATTATTGATTTCTAGCCTACTCATATTTTATTCAAAGAATAAGCATTGCATGAGTTAATACTTCAAAATTTTTTTCACTTGTGGCCCAGACCATTGTCAACTTTTAAAAACATAATATGTGCACTCAAAAAAAATTTTTTAGGGGCGCCTGGGTGGCTCAGTCATTAAGCATCTGCCTTCTGCTCAGGTTGTGATTCCAGGGTCCTGGGATCAAGCCCCACATCCAGCTCCCTGCTCAGCGGGAAGCCTGCTTCTCCCTCTCCCAGTCCCCCTGCTTGTGTTCCCTCTCTCTCTGTCAAATAAATAAATAAAATCTTTAAAAATTTTTTTATTCTGAAGTTATCAGAAACAGTGTTCTAAATATTTACACTTTTCGCTACTTTCGCTATTGACATCTTTCGCTAATCATGATGTTCTAATCTTCTTCATTATCAGTGATTCTTTTGCTACTACCTCTACACATTTTTGAGAGACAGGGTTCTTTTTTTTTTTTATCTTTCAAGATAATTGTAGATTGGTTATTTCTCCTATGATTCTGTCAAATGATCTTTTATTATGTTTTGTGAATGGTTATTAGGTAAATACAAATTTAGAAATTAATCAACCTTTCTCATAAATTGATCTTTTATCATTTTGATGTGACCCTCTTTATGTCTAATATTGCTTTTTGCCTTAAAGTCCTTTTATAACTTATTTTTATTTTGCAGATACTGAAATTAAGTCTTTCTTGGTGCAGTTCTATGAGTTTTGACAAATGCATGGAGCTGTGTAACCACCACCACAATCAAGGTATGGAACAATTCCTTCAATCCCCAAAATGATTTTGTGCTCCTTTGTACACACCCTCAGCACCGATCCCTGGTAGCCTGCTCTGTTTTCTATCACTATAGTTTTGCCTTTTCCAAACCATCACATAAAGAGAACTGTGAAGTATACAGCCTTTTGAGTATGGCTTCTTTCAAATAGCATAATGCATTCAGGATTCATCCATATTATTGCTATATATATCAATCCTTTGTTCATTTTGTTGCTAAGTGGTATTCCATTGTATGATTGTAGTGAAGTTTGCTTATCCATTCACCAGTTGATAAACACCTGGGTTCGTTACATTTATTTTGGTGGTTAGAAACAAAGCAGCTATAAACGTTCACATGCAGGTTTTCAGGACAACAAACCTTTTGCTTCCTCTAGGGGGTGGCCTTGCTAGGTGATACGGTACATACACATCGAACTTCGTTAGAAACTGTCCAACTATTTTCAAAGTGCCTGCACCATTTTGCATTCCCACCAGCGATGGATGAGAGTTCTGATTGCTCTGTATTGTTGCCAGCTCTTGGCATTATCAGGCCTTTGGGTTTTTTTTGTTTTGTTTTGTTTTAGCGATTTTATTAGATATGTAGTAGTATCTCATTGGGCTTTTAATTCACATTTCTCTAATGATTAATGATGCTGAACAGCTTTGATGTGCATCGACTATGTCATTAGTGAAAGTGTCTGTTCAAACTTTTGCTCATTTAAAAATTTTGGTTGGTTTTTGTTGTTAGGGTTTGAGAGTTTCATGTACAAGACCTTTGTCATATAAGGTTATTTGTGAATATCTTCTTTCAGTTTGTGGCTTATCTTTTCATTTCCTTATCTTTTCATTTCACAGATCAATAGTTTTTAATTTTATTGACGTCTTTCTCTATCTCTCTCTCTCTCTCTCTCTCTCTTTTTCTTTTATAGATCATGCTTTTGGTGCCATGTCCAAAAACTTTCTCAAACTCAAGGCCAAAAATTTTTTTCTCATATGTTTTCTTTGAGAAGTTTTTTTACATCTTACGTTTAAGTCTATAATATATGTTGAGTCAATTTTTATATAGTATCAAAGGTATGGGTCAAGGGTTTCGGGAGGTTTGTTTGTTTGGGGCCAGGGATTCTATATAACTGTTCAATTGTTCCAGTATCATTTGTTGAAAAGACTAGCCTTTCTCCCTTGAACTGCCTTATACTTTGTTAAAAATCAATTGACTGTATTTGTGTGAGTCTGTTTCACACATGTATAGATATATAGTCTACTCTTTCACTTATACCATATTGTCTTCATTTCTACAGCTTTATAGTAATTTTTGAAGTCAGGTAATGTAAATCCTCTAACTGTTTCTTCTTTTTCAGAATTGTTTTGACTATTCTGTTTCCCACGCTTTTCTATGTAAATTTTAGATTTAACTCGTCTATCTACAAAAACTCCAGCTAGGATTTTGATTGGGATTGCATTGAATGTACAAATCAAACTGGGGGAAATTGGCATCTTAATGAATTTAACTCCTCCAAATGATGAACAGAACATATATCTCCATTTATTTAGATTTTCTTTGATATCTTTCTTAAAGTTTATTTTGCCTGAGAGTAATATAGCTACACCAGCTTTCCTTTTGGTTGGTATTTGCATGGTGTGTCTTTTCCTAACTGCAGCCCCTCAGAGATGTTCACATCCTAATCCCCATACCCTGTGCATCTGCTACGTTACATGGCAAAGGGAATTAAAGTTGTAAATGGAAGTAAGACTGACCAGGCGAATCAGCTGACCTTAAAATAGAGAAATTATCCTGGATTATCTGGATGGGCCTGATGTAATCAGGAGGGTTGTTAAAAGTACAGAGAGAGGGGCGCCTAGGTGGCTCAGTTGGCTAAGCATCTGCCTTCAGCTCAGGTCATGATCCCAGGATCCTGGGATCGAGTCCTGCATCAGGCTCCCTGCAGAGAGCCTGCAGAAGCAGGGAGCCTGCTTCTCCATCTGCCTGCTGCTCCCCCTGCTTGTGCTCTCTCTCTCTCTTTCTTTCTCTGTGGCATATAAATAAATAAAATCTTTTTTTAAAAAAAAAGTAGCAGAGAGAGGCAGAGGAGGAGAGTAAGTCGGAGTGGTGCAGTGGAAGGAGGACTCAGCCCAGTATTGCTGGCTTTGAAGACAGAGAAAGAGGGCCATGAGCCAAGGAACACAGGCAGACTTTAGAAACTGGAAAAGGCAAATAAATGGATTCTCACCTAGAGCCTCCAGAAGGAACAGAGTTCGAACACCTTGATTTCAGCAGAGTGAGACCTCATTGTATTATTTAAACCAGTAAGTTTGTGGTAATGTGTTGCAGCAGATATAGAAAAGTAATACACTATCCCTTTACTCATACTTTTATTATTTTATGCTTTGAAAGTCTTTTGTAAACAGCATATGATTTGCTTTTGCTCTTATTTTTCTTAGTTTGACAATCTTTATTTTGTAACTGGAGCATAGAGTCCACTTAATGTAATTCCTTATATGTGTTTGAGTTTAAATCTAATAATTTATATTATGCTAATTATACCACCTATTCTCTCTTTCTTTTTTTTTTTTTAAAGATTTTATTTATTTATTCGACAGAGATAGAGACAGCCAGCGAGAGAGGGAACACAAGCAGGGGGAGTGGGAGAGGAAGAAGCAGGCTCATAACGGAAGAGCCTGATGTGGGACTTGATCCCGTAACGCCAGGATCATGCCCTGAGCCGAAGGCAGACGATTAACCGCTGTGCCACCCAGGCGCCCCTATTCTCTCTTTCTTTCTTTCTTTCTTTTTTCCCCCCATCTATTTTCTGTTCCCTTTCCTTGCCTCTTTTCACTTATGTTTTATCATTTTGTTTTTCCCCCTGTGGATTTATATGTTATATATTCTGATTCTATTATTTTAATGGATACCTAAAAATTAAAACATACATAATTAACTTACCAAATGCTAAAATTAGTCAATATGTATTCTTTCTCTGGACAATCAAAAATCTTTAGAACACTTTAACTCCATTTATCCCTGTCCAACATATTTGCTATTATTGTCATGTATTTTAATTTTATTTCAAATTTCACAAGACATTATTATTGTTTTATCTAGTTTATGTTAATTAAGGTTTTACCTAGATATTTACCACTTTTTCTCTTTATGTATTTCTTAATCTGGTATTACATTAATTCTGTTGGAAATGTATCCTTTGGAAGTTGCTTTATTGAGCCTCTGATACATCAAATTCTCTTTGTGCTTCTTTCTATGAAAAATCTCTATTTCACCCTCATTCTTTAAATATATCTTTACTGTATATAAAGTGGCAGCTAATTTATTTTAATGAATTAGCAGTATCATTCCATTGTCTTCTGGATTCCATTGTTGCTATTGAGAAGTCAGTGGTTAGTCTTGCTGTCAGGCCTTTGAAGATCTTTTTTCTCTGGTTGCTTTTCAGACCTTTCTTAGTTTTTGGTCTTCTAATCTCAATATAGACTTTTTAAAAGATTTATTTATTTATTTATTTTCTCTTTCTCTGAGTGTGTGTGTGCATGTGTGCGAGTGTGGGAAGGGCTAGAGGGAGAGGAAGAAGAAAGAGAATCCCAAGCAGACTCCCTACCATGTACAGAGCCCAATGTGAGGCTCAGTCCCACTGCCCTGAGACCAAGACCTGAGCCAAAACCAGAAGTCAGCCATTTAACCACCTGAGCCACCTAGGGGCCCCTAAACATGGACTTTAAAAAAAAAAAATTGAACCAGCTTGTGATTCTTAAGTTTTTACATCTCTGGGTTGGTGTCTCTAGTCATTTCTAGAAATTTCTAGAAAATTCTTAGACTTTCTATCATCAAATATTGCTATTTCCCTCCTTCTCTTCTCTTCTTATGGAATTTTGATTAAATATATGTTAGACCTTTTCACTCTTTTAACTTTTTTTCTGTGTTTTTTAGCTTTTTTCTTCTCTGTGCTACCTTCTGGAAAAACTTTCAGACCTTTCTTCAAGGTGATTTATTTCTCATTTATTTCTTATTTATTTATTACTTATTCTTCAGAGACATTTATTCTCTGAAGACAGCTATGTCTAATCTGGTGGTAAACCCATCCCTGAGCTTTTAATTTCAGTCATTTTATGTTTTACTTCTACATGTTCTATTCTGTTCTTTTTCTATTAAAATAACTTTGTTGTTGCTGTTTATTTCCATTTCCCTATATCTTTTATCTATTTAAATATAGTAAGCACAGTTGTTTAATTGTGCTTGACAAGTGCAATAGCTTGTGCCTTTGTGAGCTTTGTCCTATTGTTTCTTCTGGTTCTCACTCACAGTTTTGTTCTCCTATTGCATTTGTTATCTATGTGTCCTGCTACTGTACTAGAAAGAGTTACTTATAAGAAGTATTTGAGGGGTGCCTGGGTGGCGCAGTCGTTAAGCGGCTGCCTTTGGCTCAGGGTGTGATCCGGGCATTCCAGGATCGAGTCCCACATCGGGCTCCTCCGCTGGGAGCCTGCTTCTTCCTCTCCCACTCCCCCTGCTGTGTTCCCTCTCTCGCTGGCTGTCTCTCTGTCACAGAAATAAATAAAATCTTAAAAAAAAAAAAAAAGAAGAAGAAGAAGAAGTATTTGAGGCCAGAAACGAAGCTTCTTTTCCCAGAGAGGATTTGCATTTGCTCTTCCCTGGTGTAGAGAAACTACCAGTCCCAACACTGTCCAAAGTTTCCTAAACCATCCAGATAGTACTAACATGAAGGACAAATCCCTTTGAGGGCCAGGTCACCCTTACCCTAAAAATATGGCCTTTTGAGTTTCAGATTATGATCATTGTTCAGAATATCTTCCCTAGGAACTTCTCTTCTTATAGTACCAGAAATTTCAATGTTCCATGTGGAGAAATGTCTGGCTTTAAACAAAGATAAGACAGTAATGTCAGGGTTCTTTCTTTTTAATAACATTCCCTGTGATATTAAGAGGCTTGTCCCTAGGGGGCGCCTGGGTGGCTCAGTTGGGTAAGCATCTGCCTTTGGCTCAGGTCATGATCTCAAGGTCCTGGGATGGAGCCCTGCATTGGGATGTAGGCTCAGCGTGGAGTCTGCTTCTCCCTCTTCCTCTGCTCCCTCCCCCCACTCATTCTCTCTCTCTCTATCTCAAATAAATTTTTTAAAAAAAGCTTTTAAAAAAAGAAAAAAAGAAGCTTGTCCCTTGAAGTCAAAGCAACATGTTATGTCAGTTTCCTTGGGAAACAGTTTCTAAAACAAAAGAGCATATAATTCAAGGGATATTTATTAATTGTCTGCCATGAATCAGATGTTGTGGTGCTAGGAATACAATCCTGAGAAATACAGAAACCAGCCTTCTAATGACTACTTAATTTGTTTCCTGGATATAACTGGCAGCTTAAAGATTATCTTATTATTTTGACTGATAATTTTAAGGTAAAATAAATCATTGTGTTTCCATTATTTTCCATTTGCTACTATTCCTCAGAGAGCTCAAAGCCTATTTGGGGAGAAAACATGAAACAGCCTGGGTGATTCAATTCTTTTTTTTTTTTTTAAGTTTTATTTATTTCAGTCATCTCTACACCCAACAGGGAGCTCGAACTCATGACCCCAAGATCAAGAGTTGGATGCTCTTCCAACTGAGCCAGACAGGCGCTCCCTGAGTAATTCAATTCTACAGCTATTTATATGGAAGGTCTTCTACAAGAATACATAGGAACTAATGGTCATTGAGTTCTTAATTACTAGGTGCCCAGTACTCTCCATTTATTTCTTGCCTCAAAATTATGAGACAGGCATTATTATCCCCATTTTTACAACTGAAGAAACTGAGGTAGAAAGACATTCACTTTCCTGAAGTCACGCTGTATGATAGGAAACTTCTAAAATGGCTCCCAAAGATCCCTGCCTCCTGGTATCCCCACCATACTATGTATTATCCCCTCCCCTTGAAAGCAGGCTAAAAACAGTGACTCACTTTAATCAACAGAATAAAGGAAAAGTGGCGGGATGTCCCTTCTGAGATTAGATTCTAAAAGACTAAATTTCATCTCACCATCTGTATTTCCCTCTGGCTCTTCTCACTTTTCATTCTGATGAAGCAAGCTACCATGTCATGAGCTATCCTATGGAGAGGCCCATGTAGAGAAACAGAGGCCTGCAGTGCAACAGCCCAGGAGGAACTGAGGTCTGCCAACAAACACGAACATGAGCACGGGAGCAGGTCCTCTCCCCAGTGACACCCTCAGATGAGACTGCAGCCCCAGCTGTCACCTTGATTGCAGCGTCATGAGAGACCCTGAGCCAGAAAGCCCAGCTACGTTGTGGCCACAATCCTGACTCATGAAAACTGTGAGATAATAAGTACTGTTGTTTGGAGCCACTAAGCCTTGGAGTAATATGTTACACAGTAGACAACAAATACGTATTGCTAATATGAGGCAGTCTGATACTTGACAGTCTATCTGAGACCACACTGTCTTCCTGGGCTTGTTTATACACGAACAGATAATTAAATCCTCAGAGGAAGTACCTTTGAAGAGAAATTTCAGGAGGAGTCCAGACAAAAGTACAACTGAAACTACAAAAGTAGAACTGAACTCCTTCTTAAAGCTCACTGAATCCAATGCTCTCATTTTACAGTTGAGGAAACTGAGGGACTGGGACTTTCCCAGTGCCCCATGGCCATTTAGGTAGGGCTGGGGCTAGAACCTAGTTCGTTCCCCCATCCAAAAGTCTACACTGCTTCATCCTCACTTCGCTTGCTATTTAAGGTAGGAAAAATGCCTTTTTGGATTTTGCTCACTAAAGTGTTTTGTACAAATCTCCTGTATCTATTATGAAGTAATGGATACCTGCTGCAAGAGTAGAAGACCAACAACAATTGGATGGTCTCGATGAAGAGAAATTGCTTGATGTCCCCTAGTCCCTTTGTTTTCCACCTTTTGCCCCAGCAGCAAGGAGTAGACACTGACTCTTTAACAAATGGTGCTGGGAAAACTGGAGAGCCACATGCAGAAGAATGAAACTGGACCACTTTCTTACACCATACACAAAAATAGACTCAAAATGGATGAAAGACCTAAATGTGAGACAGGAATCCATCAAAAACCTTGAGGAGAACACAGGCAGCAACCTCTTTGACCTCAGCCACAGCGACTTCTTGCTAGACACATCTCTAAAGGCAAGAGAAACAACAGCAAAAATAAACTATTAGGACTTGATCGAGATAAAAAGCTTTTGCACAGCAAAGGAAACAGCAAAACTAAAAGGCAACCTGCATGAGAGAAAGTATTTGCAAATGACATATCAGATAAAGGGCTAGTATCCAAAATCTGTAAAGAACTTATCAAACTCAAAACCCAATAAACAAAAAATCCAGTCAAGAAATGGACAGAAGACATGAACAGACATTTCTCCAAAGAAGACATAAAAATAGCCAACAGACACATGAAAAAATGCTCAAAATCAGTCGTCATCAGGGAAATACAAATCAAACCACAATGAGATATCACTTCATACTGGTCAGAATGACTAAAATTAACAAGTCAGGAAACAACAGATGTTAGCGAGGATGCAGAGAAAGGGAACCCCTCTCACACTGTTGGTTGGAATGCAAGCTGGTGCAGCCACTCTGGAAAACAGTATGGGGGTTCCTCAAAAAGTTGGAAATAGAGCTACCCTGTGACCCAGCAATTGCACCATGAGGTATTTAACCAATGGACACAAGCATAGTGATTTGAAGGGCACCTGCACCCCAATGTTTATAGCAGCAATGTCCACAATAGCCGAACTATGGAAAGAGCCCAGATGTCCATCAACAGATGAATGGATAAAGAAGTTGTGGTATAGCTATACAATGGAATATTACTCAGCCACCAAAAAGAATGAAATCTTGCCATTTGCAACGACGTGGATGGAACTAGAGGGTGTTATTACGCTAAGTGAAATAAGTCAGTCAGAGAAAGACAAATGCCATACGATTTCACCCATATGTGGAATTTAAGAAACAAAACAGGAACATAGGGGAAGGGAGGGAAAAATAAAATAAGATGAAAATAGAGAAGGAGGTAAGCCATAAGAGACGCTGAACTCTAGGAAACAAACAGGGTTGCTGGAAGGGAGGCAGGTGTGGGAATGGGAGATTTAGTGATGAGCATTAAGGAGGACATTTGATGGAATGAGCACTGGGTGTTATATGCAACTGATGAATCACTAAATTCTACCCGGGTAACTGATAATACAGTATGTGTTAACTAAATTGAATTTAAATAAAGAATTAAAAAAAAAGAAATGGACACTGAATGGAATTTGGAGGAGCCCTGGATAATGGGTTATCACAATGCTTTATGAATAAGAAATGGTGAACAGGCCACACACAGGCAAGAAGAAAGTTACTAGTCATAAGAGTTAGATGACTAGGTAGCTTATCAGCCAGAGAATTGCAGATATTTTTTGGCTCCTGGGATGTGGAAGATGGTTCAGAAGATAAAGAAGAATTTTTCAGGGTCCCAGGGAATCCTCAAAAGAAGAAAACCGCACTCTTTGCAAAATGCATTCAATAGCCACTTGTCAAGCAACGTCTCCCCGCCCCCGAGCCTCCTTCATAGGCTGTAATGTTACATAGGTCCACTAGAGGTCAGCATTTATCCCTCTCTAAAGCAGAATTTCTACCCTACTCTGAAGACTAACTGCCTTGAGATATTTTGTCTGCTAAACAGAGTTTGTAAAGACATAATCGACTTGCATTTTGAATTTTTATTTATCAAAGATGCAAATAATAGCAATCATACATTTCAGATCACTCTGAGATAACTGGTGTTATAAAATTCCACTACCTCCAAAATATATTTTTTAGTTAGCTTTCTCAAGCGGGAAATGTCAATATCCAGTGGAGTTTTGCAATGCTTAAAATTAAAAAAAGAAAGTAAGAAAGAGGGAGGAAGGAGGAGAGGGAGGGAAAAAGGGAGAGAGGAAATCTGAGACTCATAAGACTTCCCAATTCCCTTGGGATCCAGAGGGCTTAGTTTTGGGAAACACCAGTGTTAGGTAGAGAAGTCCAACTCTCACCTCAAGGTAGGATAGTTATATATTTTCCTTTTCAAGGTAGGACAGGCACGTGTCCTTAGATAGAACTTCCTTGTGTTAGGGAAGAATTAAATATGCGTTGAGGAACGCTTCTAGCTCAGGCAAGCTCCTAATCACATGTTCTTGGCCAATGACAAATGTTTTGGAGTTGAGTGGTGGTATTTGGCATCATCTGAATTTCAGTGTCTATCCAGAAATTTTGGTGCCACAAGCTCGCAGTGGTATAGCTATACACTATACTGGCCAGTTTGACCAAAATGAATTTAATCACCTTGACCAGGTTGTAATCTGCTTGAAGCCAGAGACTCTATACTATATGTCTTGTTTTCTCCACTGTCACTACAGAGCTTGGCATACAGTATGAATGGGTCGATGAAAATGAATTAAATACCAAGAAGTGCTAATAAGCCACCTAACGAGTAAAAAGCAACAATCCTTCCAGGGTCTACGACTCTCAAGGTACGTGTAGAAATGGGTAATATACTGTACATCCATGGTTTAGATGTATGATCATGTTTAATGCTCAAGTTAGGAACTTCAACGTTGACAAAACTCAGAGGATTTGAAAAGGAAGAGTGTATAGTCCTCATGTGCGAATGAAGGTCCGCGGCTGGGGCACGTTGGCTGCAGTAAATATGTTGGTCACTAGGTGACGCTGTTGCCTTAGCGTCAACCTTTGTTTCAGTCCTTGCTTTAGCTGGGACCCTCAGTGTCTCAATGGATCAGGCTAAATGACCCCCACATTAGTTTTAATTACTGAATCTGGGAAGGTGGGGGGAAACGATGGGCAGAATGATAAAATCACAACCAGACTTTTCACCTTTAAGTCTGTCTGAGACTCGGCTTGGTTTTATCAGAGGAGAAAAGAGGGAAACAAATTTTATAGAAGCTCATTTCCTATTTCTGACAGGATTATTCAGCTGGAAGGCCAGGTATACTAGGCCTGGGCTCCATTCTCTCTCTGTCTCTATTCTAGGGGGTCATTCAGGAAGACATGGCCAACATCTTATTCCTTGTGGAAGGGAGAAATGAGGGTTGAATATGTGTACAGGGGGCGGAGGGAGGTTTCCAGAGGTGAGTTAAAAGGTCTATCTTTCACCTGACCCTGATCCTGTTTTCAATAACACCAAGGAGGGAAAGTTATCAAGTATTTTTTTTTTAAAGATTTTATTTGTTTGTTTATTTATTTATTTATTTGAGAGAGAGTGAGCATGAGCAGGAGGCAGGGCAGAGGGAGAAGGAGAAGCAGGCTCCCCACTGAGCAGGGAGCCCAACGCCCGGTCTGGAATCAGGAGCCGAAGGCAGACACTTAACCCACTGAGCACCCCAGGCGCCTCCAAATACTTTTGATCACGATTCAGAACAACCAACATAGGCAGTAACAATTAGCCAGATCCAATTAGGTGAAGTTGAATCTGCAATCTATGTAAAGTCTCAAATCTAGAAACAAATAAATGAATGGCCCCAATTTAGCTGAATGCCCCCACCTGCCCACTGCCCTCCAAACACACCGAATTCATTCATCCTTTCTTTAATTCTCACAACAGCCCTGGATGAAGCTCTGATTAGCCCCATTTTATGGAAGGAAAACTGAGGTTAACGATCTTGGCTGAAGGCGCACAGCCCATGAAGGCTCTGGAATTTGAATCCACCTTCGTCTCAGAACAGTTTTTCTGCTTTGCCCGTGCGCCTCTCGCACACATTTCGGGGAAGGAGGTGGGGCGGAAGGGCCCGTCCCTGGAAGGGGGCTCTTTATGAGGATCAGTGAAGGGTCTCCACGGTCATGGACTCCTGCTGGGATGTTTTACTCTGAGTTACTGTGGCGCTGAAGCAGTTAGAGAAACCCCTCTGGCCCGGGCTGCCTGGTCGGAGGCTCAGCTCTGTCACTCAGCCATACATACTGGAACAATCCCTTAACCTCCCTGTGCCTCAGTGTCCTCATCTGTACATTAGGGAGAATTAGAGTCCTGGAGACTCTTGGTTTTGGTTCAGGTCACAATCTCAGGGTTGTCGGATCGAGTCCTGCATCTGGCTCTGAGCTCAGCGTGGAGTCCACTTGAGTTTCTCTCTCCCTCTGCTCCTGCTCTCGCGCACTCTCTCTCTCTCTCAAAAAAACAAACAAATCTTAAAAAAAAAAAAAAAAGGAAGATTAAGAGTGCCCATCATAGAGTTGCTATGAAAACTAAGGGAATTAAATACAGGTAAGGCACCTTATGTTGCACTTTGCACGCTGTAAAAACTGTGTTTCTGCTTTTGTTTGGGGGGGAATCTGCATTGTTTGTTATTATTGTAATTAGATGAGTCACACTAATCAAATTCCCAAGCAAAAAACGGAAGTCCTAGAAAGCTTTAAATCAGCCAAACATTTTTTTTTTTTAATTTGGTCTCTCTGGGGGGCGCCTGGGTGGCTCAATTGGTTAAGCATCTACCTTCCACTCAGGTCATGATCTCGGAGCACCAGGATGGAGCCCCGCTCAGCGGGGAGTCTGCTTCTCTCTCTGCCCCTCACCCCAATCGTGGTCTCTCTCTCTCAAATAAATAAATAAAATCTTTATTTAAAAAATCTGGTCTCTTTGGTTTTCTCTGAACGAATCAAAACTGCTCTATCCTATAAACCAGTGGGCCTAGGCTTTGATGTGGCTTTAATGAAGATTGTTCACTTCCATAAATGAGACAGTGCATATCTTGAGTGCCCACTGTGTGCGAGGCTCTCGCTAGCCGTAGGGGGATTCACAGATGAAGCCATGGGCTGCGGCCATGCAGGGTCTGCCAGCCCTGCAGGAGAGAAAGGGACTTATAAACAAGGAGAACAATGTGTTGGTGAGTGACAGACACTGGAACAAGGCCCTTCAAAGGCAAAGGAAGGAGAAAGCACTTAATTCTGCCCACAGCTGTCAGGGAAGGCTTCCCAGAGGAGGGGACATTTCACTGAGTTCCCAGGTCAACAGGAAAGCAAAGCTAATTTAAACCAGAGGGAACTCAGGAGCAGGTGGGCACGCTAACAGTGGGTACGTGTGGGGAAATGGCAGGACCCAAAGTGGGAAGCCAACAGACGCCCTCAGGGGGACTTGAGACCCAAGCACCAGAGTATGGATTTCACCCTGTTTGAGAAGAGCGTCCTCTAAGAATGGAGCTCCTCAAACTTTAATTTGCAAACAAATCCCCTGGGGCTGCGTTAAAATGCAGGGCCCAGGAGGGCCGAGCTTCAGCCTTTCAAGCGAGCTCCCAGGGGCTTCCCACGCTGCCGGTCTCGTGCCTCCTACAACGGTCCTCAGCTCGGGCCGCGTGTTGTAGTCACCGGAGGGATTTCAGCACTCCCTTAATGCCCGGAGCACAGCCCGAGCCAATTAAATCGGAATCTCTGGGATGAGACTCGGACATCGGCGCCTCTCGAAGTTCCCCAGAGATCCCGGGGCGCAGCTGATCATCCACAGAAGAGGCGGTCGGAAGGGGGCAAGGACGCACAGATGAGGAATTTTAAGCAGTGCACAGCCCTGTGACACGGAATAGATGAGAAGAAGGTAGATTGAGGAAAGAATTCACCACCTCACGAAGAATGGGCTCTCTTTTGAAAAGCCTTTCCTGGCAGCCTTGGGCAGAATTAAGTGCCTTCTCCCCTCCCCACTCCCCCACCGCCCCCACTCCCCCACTCCCCCCCCCACCACCACAGAGGGCCTGGATCACGTGCCTGTTCCACAGGAACACATTGATGTTGTTTGTAACTTGCCTCTCTCCCTCTCACACTTTTTAAAACTGTGGTAAGAGATAATAACACAAGATTTACTCTTTTAGCCATTTTTAAGCATACGGTTCAGTGGCATTAAGCATAAGCACCTTGCTGTGCCACCATCAGCACTACAGAAATTTTTCACCTTCCCAAATGGAAACTGTCTACCCATTTTTTTTTTTTTAAGGAGACTCTACACCCAACCTGGGGCTCGAACTCACAGCCCTGAGATCAACAGTCACATGCTTGGGGTGCCTGGGTGGCTTAGTCAGTTAAGTGTCCAACTCTTTCATTTATTTGTTTTTCAAGGTTATGTATTTATTTGTCAGAGACAGAGAGAGCACAAGCAAGGGGAGCAGCAGGCAGAGGGAGAGGGAGAAGCAGGGAGCCCGATGCAGGACTTGATCCCAGGACCCTGAGATCATGACCCGAGCCGAAGGCAGACGCTTAACTGACTGAGCCACCCAGGCACCCCATGCATCCAACTCTTGATTTTGGCTCAGGTCATGATCTCGGGGTTGTGAGGTCGAGCCCCAGGTAGGGCTCCGTGTTCAACAAACAGTCTACTTCTCTCTCTGTCTCTCCTTCTCCCTCTGCCCCTCCCCTGCTCACACACTCTCTCTCTCAAATAAATAAATCTTAAAAAAAAAAAATCACATGCTCTACTAACTGAGGTACCGAAAACTCGGTACCCATTAAACAACAATTCCCCATTCCCCTGTTCCCTCACCCTGGTCCCCGGCAACCACCATTCTACTTTCTGTCTCTGCGAACCTGACTACTGTAAGTAGAATCATTCAGTGTTTGCCCTTTTGAGACTGGCTTGGTCCCTGTAGCATGACGGCCCTCGACGTTCATCCATGTTATAGCCGGTGACAGAACGTCCTTCCTAAGGCTGAATAATATTCCATTGAACATGTACAGGATTTTGTTTATCCATTCATTCATCTATCCATGGACACAGGCTGGTTCTTCCTTCTGGCTATTGTGAATTATGCTGCTATGAACATAGGTGTACAAGTATCTGTTTGAGACCTTGCTTTCACTTCCTTTGGGTTACATGCCCAGAAGTGGAATTGCCGGATCGTGGGGTAATTCTGTGTTCCATTTTACGAAGGAACTTGGCTGTCATTCTCAAAGGACTGGGGAGAGCCTGCAAGGCCGGGGCTAGTGGCTTCATCCGAGAACCCCCCTACGACTTCTCATTACGACTCTTTCTGGCCTGTGTGGGGTGTGGACCGGTGAGAATATGTAAAAAAATGAATCACAGAAAGCAGACCATTCACGGAGCCATTTCTAACAATTTTTCACTTAGTGCTGCCCCTGGTAGGGACAACCACCAAAAAAACTAGTCAATACAGCCCAAGGGACCAGCAGGAGAAGGTGAGAGGTCAACAGGGAAATAAGTCTCAGCTCCGGAGGCCGCTGGAAGGGCTGCTGCATGTATCAGAGAAGCCCCAGTGTGACCTCTGTGAGGAGGGACATAGAGAGAGATCATGTGCTCATTAACAGACCTTCCCTATCCCTGCCCCAAAAATCCCCAAACCAAAACCAAAACATCAGAGTATTTTATAACATCCATTCCTGAGCTCTAGGATAAGGGGAAACGTTAAGAGTGCTCTTCCCATCAGCAGGCAGAATTGGTGTGGCTACAGAGGAAGGGGCAGGACCTATAGTGAAAAAAGAGGGGTGACAAATGAAACACTCATCTGAATGGTTAGTACAGTGAGAGAAAGACAGTCCCAGAGTGTGTGTGCTGGGCACCTCTGAGCCAGGTGGGTGTGGAGTCAAAGACTTTCGAGATCACTTCCGGCAAGAGGAGGAACAAATGAGAAGGAAGCAAAGGAGAGAGAGCACAGGGAAGCCCTGAACCTGTCGCAACGGAAGGGGTGGGGGAGGGTGTAAATAAACTTTTGAACACAGAAAAGCATACAAAAAGGCTCACAATCACCCAAAATATTAACCAAAAATAAAATAAAATATATGTATGTTATTAAGAGGAAAAAAACCCTACAAGGGCACCTGGGTGACTCAGTTTAGTGTCTGACTCTTGATTTTGGCTGAGGTCATGATCTCAGGGTTGTGAGATTGAGCCCAGCCTCAGGGCAAGTCTGCTTAAGATTCTCTCCCTCTCCCTCTCCCCGCCCCCATGCTCACTCTCTCTCAAATAAATAAATACAATCCTTAAAAAAAAAAACAACAACCCTACAGGGTACCTGGGTGGTTCAGTCGGTTAAGTGTCTGCCTTTGGCTGAGGTCATGATCCCAGGGTCCTGGGATTGAGCCCCACATCGGGCTCTCTGCTTAGTGGGAGCCTGCTTCTCCCCCTCCCTGCTGCTCCCCCGGCTTGTACTCTCTCTCTTTGTCAAATAAATAAATATAATCTTTTAAAAAAAACCTACAAAAAAAGTATGAAATAAAAGCAAAAGTTTTTTCTTTGCCAACCTCCCTCTGGCACACCTTTCTAGAAAATAGCATTTATGTGTGCCAGTTTATGTACTTGTATTATTTTTTATACCTGTATAGAAATATTACTCTACACTCTGTTTTTGTTTTGTTTTGTTTTAAACCCAAAAGAGGAAAGAAAATTGCCAGCAAAAACCACAAAAATTAATGGCAGAAAAGGGCAGAGGGGTCCAACCCTACAAATACTTTTCGTATGAATCCACTAAGCTTTTTTTTAATCCAATTTGTTCCAAAACATCCTTTGAGCAATTAAAAATGTCAGCACCTGTAGTTGGAGCTGAAATGGCAAAGATTAAGATCGCCAGTGGTTTCAACTTTCTCATTAGCACATTCGACCTCACAGCAATATCAGAAATATCGCATCTTTCATCCACGACGCAGGATGAGAAAAGAGAAACTACTTGTTTAATGTGCTGAAATGGGCCACTTGTCATGGTTCTCACTCTCTCCTGACTGTAAATGAGAGAAGAAAGTATTTTAATCACATCTGCATTGCCGATGGTTTTGGAAGAAAATAGTCACCATGCTTTGACTTTTCTCTCCTTTGAATCTCCCTGCAAGAAGCAGCAGATATTTCAAGAAGGCCTTCATCAGGGCGTCCCATCTTTTCATGGAGTAGCTTTGCCGACATGCACGTTCCCTTGCAGCTGGGATGGAGACGCTTCTAGAAGAAAATCCTATAGAAAATGTACAGTTCAAGTTCCCAGGCGTTTGCTTGAAGTACCTCTCTGGGTCTATATTTTTGAAATGGCCGCTGCAGGTGGATATATGAAAGATACTGTGCTCGTTTTTCGTGATTCTTCATGACTTTTTTTTTTGATTCTTCGTAACTTTCTCTCTATCCTTATCTCGTCTCTATTCTTGTCAAAAGTTCATAATTCTATTTTTATTCCTACTCTTTAGAGCCACACATGCAGGATCATCTTTGTCCACTCAACTATAAAGGCTTAAAATCTAATGAACGACTGACTACCCTTCATTCAATCGTTTTATGGAGCACCTACTACATACTGGGCGCTCAGAAATATTGGGATGAGGTATCAGTCTCTGCCCTCGAGGGGGCGCTCACCACCAGCCGAGTTGAAAGTATCTCCAAGTTGCCACTCCCAAAACCCAGGAGAGCTAGGACATGGGTAAACCATGAAGACGTGATGCTAAGTGAAATAAGCCAGTCCCAGAAGGACAAATCTCGTATGATTCCTCTTACACGAGGTATCTAGGGTAGTCAGATTCATAGGGATGGAAAGTAGAATGGTGGTTGCCAGGTACCTTGTACCTTGCTTTATTTATCTTCACACAGACATTACATTGTAAATTGACTTGTCCATGGCCATAAGTTCTTGTCCATAAGATCAGCTCCAGAAGAGACCATGCTGCCATATTCCCAGCATTTAGATAGAGCCTGGCACATGGTAGGCACATTCAATAGATGATGGCTGTTTGGATGAGTGGATGAGACTGACTTCCTTATTTTCCAGCTATAAGGTCTTGGCTTGAAATGAGTAGCCCATATCACATTTGTGTAAGCCACGGAAGGCCGCTGGAGGCTTTGTCTGACAAAGTCCACCGTGAGTCCAAGTGAGGCACATTCTGGGCCTAAAGCAAGAGGTGAATGGACAGTGGCTCTGGTCAAGTCCTCGCAGAATTTTCCCTCAAAGAGAAAAATCACAATTTTAAAGGAGACCCATACCCTCTCTAGCACTCTCAAATGACATCCTGCTTTTTCTCCCCAAATTCCTATTTACAAAATTCCGATTACCACAAGTGCTACGATTATGGATCTAGGGTTTTCCCTCATTCTCATCCCCTACAAAATGAGACCATCTGCCTCTCCAGCTCTAAAAGGCCGGAAGAGATAAGAGGTTCTGGAGAGAAAGTACCTTGCTTCCTTTGAGGACTGTTGAAGACAATTCCAACTTAATATTTCAGAGTAGAAAGGGAGTTGTGGATGAGTGACTTTTAGAGGGTAAAAATGAGCCAATTCATCTAGAACCGGCAGTCAAGTGACTGCTAACAAAGGCGCTCCATAAGGAAGTGTTTCTGCAACTGGTGGGGATGTGTACACTGAGGCTAAGGGAGAGGCTAATGCGAAGCTTTGATCGGAGGGAACGAAGGGTGCTTTGGAAGTCAACATCACAGCTGAAAATGTAAGGAAGAGCCGGGGAACAACACCCAGGAGGCTCATTCCTCTGAGCTCTGCAAAGAGTCGGGGGACAGCTTGAGGCATCTGTGCTTACAGCAAGGACAGGGCAGAAGGACAGACGCATTACTTGTTCATTTAAAGAGAAAAAGAGAGACCAAGGAGAGTAGATAAGCCTCAGTAGATGACCTTGGAGGTGCTTTCCAGCTAAGAATCTTCAAGAAGGGAGGTGGGATAAGAAGTACAGGTAAGTGATGACAAGGAAAGGGGTGGAGAACAGGGTTTTTTTCTTGAACCTTTATTGTGGGCCAGACACCTTCCAAGGTGTTATGCAGATACATCTTATTTAACCCTAGTACCAACCTCATAGTTAGGTATTATTATTTCCACTCGGCAGATGAGGAAACTAACGTTCAGCTTGTGTAACTTGCCCAGGGCTGTGCAGCTGGCCAGTGGAGCAAGTAAGACCCAGCACTGACTAATTCCCAAGGAACAGTCCACCTCTGGCAGATGGAAAGCAAATTGCGAAACTCCTTGCGTTTCTCGTTCTCAGCCTCATTTTGAGCCATCGACCTCTTTGAGAACAGCAGTGTCTTCTGGGGACCCGTGAACCTCCCCAAACTACTTTGCATGTGCATTTCTCTGAAGAGAAGATCCATAGCTTTTGTTCAGTTCTTTAAGTGTCTCTGCCCCCTCAAAAGACTTTGACTTTGTTTTAGGAGGTCCACGAACTCTTGTAACAGCGAGAGGAATGGGGGGGGGGACAAAAACTCTTTTTCAAGAAACAGGTTTAGACTATGCAAATGACAAATGAGAAATGGGATGCCAGATACATCGAGAAGGTCCACAAGGACAGCACATATGTAAATGTGATGAACATCCCCATCGTACCAGATGTTTTCACATTCGTGGCCACCCAACATCTTTTTAACACCTTTCCGATATCCTGGGAGTTTCTCATGTTGTGAAATGCCTCCCTTTCCCATTGTCCCTTGCTACTGGGGCACAGACATGTGACCAGCTCTGCCCATCAGATGTCCCTCTCCCAGACAGGGGCTCAGAGGGTACTGAACCAAGAAGGGAGGGAAGGGAACTCGCTTTGTCTTGAGGGTGGGGGGCAACAAGGATGTTGAAAAAGGCAGTCGATACGATATAGTGTTTGGGGCCCAGAAATGGCAGTGGTGCCGACTGGGTCATGTTGGCCCCAGTTCTGTAGTGCAGTTTGACATTGCTTCTGGAAGCTGAGCCCAGCTGGGTCCTCCAGCACCACTCCCCATGAAGCTGTTCAACATGTTTGCAATAAATTCATTTTCTCTGAATTGAATTAAAATTAAGACCCCTAAATGACGTACCCTCATTTATGGAGTATGAAGAAAACATTAAAATTACAAGGAGTCTGAGGCATGGACGCATACGTGCAAACAACTAAGCACCCATTCATAAGAGATCAAGGCCCATTTTAGAAAAAGAGTGTCAGGAAGAAAACGAATGTAATCTTTTTTTTTTCTTCTTCCAGATTTTATTTAATTTCTTGTTAGTTAACATACAATGCAATATTGGTTTCAGGAGGAGAATTCGGTGGTTCAACAATTACATACAACACCCAGTGCTCATCCTAACAGGTGCCCGCCTTAATCCCCATCCCCCATCTAGCCCATCTCCCATCCCCTTCCCTCCAGCAACCCTTAGTTTGTTCTCTGTTGTTAAGAGTCTCTTATGGTTTGTTTCCCTCTCTCTCTTTTCCCCCCTCCCATATGTTCTTGTTTCTTAAATTCCACCTTTGAGTGAAATCACATGGTATTTGTCTTTCTCTGACTGACTTATTTCACTTAGCATAATACTCTCTGGCTCTACCTGTATCGTAGCAAATGACAAGATTTCATTCTTTTTGGTGGCTGAGTAATATTCCATTTTATATATATATCCATGTTTTCTTTATCCATTATCAGTCAATGGACAAAGAAATGCAATCTTGTTGCTCACAATCCCACACTAGATTGATATATGTTACAGTTGTGTGTTTTAAAGGGGAATGGGCTGTTTTTTTAAGTCAAAATACTCTGCATCACATCATCAGGGGAATATAAATGAAAACTATAATGAGATACTATTACACCCCTCTTAGAATGGCCAAAATCCAAACACTGACAACACCAAATGCTGACAAAGATATGGAGAAACAGAAATGCTCATTCATTGCTGGTGGGAATGGAAAACAGTTACATCAGTTTGGAAAACAGTTTGGCAGTTTC
This sequence comes from Ursus americanus, assembly GCF_024610735.1. Lineage (NCBI taxonomy): Eukaryota > Metazoa > Chordata > Mammalia > Carnivora > Ursidae > Ursus > Ursus americanus. Next base: position 63,556,561 of record NC_142139.1, read on the forward strand.
TTACAAAACTAAGCATACCATAAGATCCTATTCCTTGGTGTTTATCCTAATGAGTTTAAAGCTTATGTCCATTCAAAAACCTGCACAGAGATGTTTATAGCTTTATTCATCATTGCCAAAACTTGGAAGCTACCAAGATGTCCTTCAGAGGTGAATGGATAAATCAACTGCAATACGATGGAATACTATTCAGTAGTAAAAAGAAAAGAGCTATCAAGGACAAAAAGACATGGAGGAAACTTTAATGCATATTACTGAGTGAAAGAAGCTAATCTGAAAGACTACGTACTATACAATTCCAGCTATAGCACATTCTGGAAAAGGCAAACCATGGAGACAGTAAAGAAGTCAATGGTTGCCAGGGTTAGGGAGAGGAAAGAATGAGTCTACAGAGCCCAGAGGATTTTCAGGTCGGTGAAATATACTCTGTATGGTATTATGATGATGGATACATGTCATTCTACTGTTGTCCAAACCCATAGGATGCACAACATCAGAAGTGAACCCTAAGGTAAATTATGGACTCTGGGTGATTACAGTGTGTTCGTGTAGGTTTATCCTTAGTGGAAAATGTACCATTCTGGTGGGGGATGTTGATAGTGGGGGAAGCTGTGCACATGTAGGGGCAGAGAGTATATGGGAAATCTCTGTCCCTTCCTCTCAATTTTGTGGTAAACCTAAAAGTGCTCTACAAAAAAAAGAAAAAGAAAAAATCACTAAAAAACAGCAAAAAAAAAAAATGAATGAAAGAAAGAAAAATTATCCCATGACAAATGTAAGAATCATCATTGGAAAGACAGTAAAACTGATGGTTGTTTCTGGTAGTTGCTTTCTGTTAGGTTATGTATAGTTTCAAGCAATAATATATGTGGTCCTGAAAATAAAAAGACACAACTTTTTTAAGTCCATTTGGCACAACAGCACCAACAAGAGTCACTCTGAGTGGTGTCTTCATGCTTTTCAAAGAGCTTTCATATATATCATCCTATTTGATTTTAACAATAGCCACTGGCTGGTATAGCCTAAAACAGCCACAAAATTGCCACGGAAGGTGGATAGAAATGATGAAAGAGGAACTATTTTATAACTCAGCATTCTATTTTGGTCACAATAAAACAAAAGAAAACAGACATAGGGCATTCTTCTAAAATTCCTGCCTTGGTAGAAATAAAATTTTCAGAAATCAGGAAGAGGCCACTTGCCAAAAAGGAATCTTGAAGAATGATCGGAAAATATCAGAATGGCTAATTTCATTAAAGAAAGAGTAGTAAATGGTAGGTATATTAGTCTTTAAAAATCATAAGAAGGCGTCTGAGTGGCTCAATAGGTTAAGCGTCTGACTCCTGGTTTCGGCTCAGGTCATGATCTCAAGGTCATGAGGTCAAGCCCCACGTTGGGCTCCGTGCTGAGAGCAGAGCCTGCTTGAGATTTTCTCTCATTCTCCCTCAGCCCCTGCCCACCCCCCACCCCAGTGCTCTCTGTCTCTAAAAAATAATAAATAAATAAATAAATAAATAAATAAATAAATAAACAAACAAATAAAGACATATCACAGGAAATATAATCATTGACTAGTAATTAAGGACCAAATGAGAACTACATAATTTAAGTGGTTATATGTGATGTGAGAATGGGGGCAAACCCACCAATGAATGCTACAGATCCATGGGCGTGTTACAGACCCTGTTATTGGTCCAAGTCATGGCTTACATTCTCTTCTGCACTGGCCCAGAGAGTGGCTGACTCACAGACTCAGAAGGTATGGTGGTGAGCTGGCGTCCTCCCACCCCCTGCCCAGTCCATCACTGCCATGGACTTCACCCCAACCCCTAATTTAGCCCAAATATACCTGGAGAGTGCTGGCTCTCCCCTCAGCCAAATATAGAAAAGATTCAGAGAATGACGGTCAGGTCAACCCTGGAAAAGCTGGACTTCCTCTAACTAATCCTTGTGCTTTAGGACCTAGGTCATGAGGGTGGAGCCCTTGTGAATGGGATTGGTTCCCTTAGAAAGAGACCCCAGAGAGCTCCCTCTCCCCATCCGCCATGTGAGGATAAAACCAGAAGATGGCCAGCTATGAATCAGGAAGTGGTCTCTCACCAGACACCCCATCTGCCGGCACCTTGATCTTGGACTTCCAGCCTCCAGAACTATGAGAAATAAATTTTTGTTGTTTAAATATCACCCAGTCTATGGTATTTTTATTATAGCAGCCTGAAAGCCCTAGGACACTCACCTTAGTCCCACCCTGTTGACCCCTCCTTTCCAACCCCAAAGCCACAATCCCGGCTCCTGACCTGATTATTGTAAAGACTTTCCCATTTCCACTCTTTCTCTTCTTTAAGATCAAAGACGCGTCCACTGTTGCTTTCTTCCAGCATCATTCCCCTAGGCAGACTTAATTGTGCCTCATTTCTGTTCCCAAAACACCTTTAGGCACTTATCACCTAGCACTGTGGTTATTTATGACACATCTGCCCCTCTCTTGAAGGCAAGACCGGTGACATCCATCTTTGTGTCCCTAAAGAATACACGGGCACAGTCATTCATGAAACTGGAAGTTGTGCAGCAAGGTGGTTATGAAGGGAGTTTCGGAGTCTGACTGACTGGATTCAAATCCCGACTCTGCTTTTTATTCATCTGTGACTTTAGGCAAGTCACCTCACCTTTTTAATCCTTCAATTCTCCATCTGTAAAACAAGGCAACCAAAGTCCCCACCTCGTGGGGCTGTTGGCAGGATTGAGGAATAAATGCTAGCTACCAACATTAATAAATTCCTGCCGAACTAAACTGGCTCTATCCTGTACATCAGTGTCCAGTTACCCTCTCGACCTTGTCACTTTTGTCATATCGCTCCCCTGATCATAATCCTCCAGGGGCTTGCTCAGTTTGGATGAAGCCCCAACTCCTTAGCTTCAGGACATATTGATTTATGGTTTAAATAAACATGTTTATAATTGTTTTAAAATTTTTTAAAAAGAATTTATTTATTTAAGAGAGAGAGAGAGAGAGAGGGCAGGAGTGGAGAGGGGGGAGGCAGAGGGAGAAGCAGACTACCCGCTGGGCAGGAAGCCTTACACGGGGCTCGATCCCAAGACCCCGGGATTATGACCTGAACTGAAGGCAGACACTTAACCAACTGAGCCACCCAGGCACCCCTGTTCAAATGTTTTTTTTTAAGCACTGTTTTTACAAAGCTTGTTTCATAATTAGGAGTTGATCACAAGAAAATCACCCCATCAGAATTAAACTTTCAGGGCAGCATTCTGAGAACCTACCTGTAACTCAGTGATTCCCACCCCCGGGTGCATATTAAAATTGCCTGGGGAGGTTTTTAAAGCATACCAAAGCATATCCAACCCCCAGAAATTCCAGTCTAATTGGTCTGGGGTGTGGCTGGACACTGGGATTTTCTTTCAAGCTCCCAAGTGAGTCTAATATGTGGCCAGTGTTGAGTGGCACCCTTGTCACGTGTGCTTTGTCATACCTGGGAGAACCTTCGTGCCAACTCACCTGCAACCACACGGTTCTGTGGTTCTTGCTTTTCAGCTTGCTCTTCCTGTTCCCGGTTTGCCTGGTATAGGCCCCAGGCTCACCAGTTCCTGCCCTGAAGGACTCATAAAGATGTACCGTCTGAGGCAAACAAGCCTTGTCTTCAAATCAGGCCACAAACACATCTTGACTCACCCTCATAACTTCCTGGACGCTTGATCCAGTTTGCCCTTTCCTGATAACATCCTGGCCGGAGAGCCAGTTTCTGACCTGCAGTGACCTACCCCCCCTACTCGGCTGGGGCTGGAATCTCATGTTCTCTGGGCTCCTCCCTGGTCTCAAACTAGCAGGACTTGATTACTTCTTTGGCTCGTAGGACTTGGTCTCCTGATTTTCACCTTGATAGCCCCTCGCCTTCTGAGCTTTTATAATCTTTAGCTCCCACCTTGCAGTTCTAAACCCAGCCCAGCCCCCAGTCCCAGCCATCGGTGCATTTGGGGTGACCAGATTCCACTTGCTTTCCTGATAGAGAACTGGGTGGTGAGCTGAACTTTGAACAACCAGGAAGGGAGAGGAATAAGTTAATCCCGAGAAAGGGAGGGGAGTAGTTTTGGGGGTGGCCCAGCACAATTTACATTTCTCTGTGTGTTAGGAACCTGAGGGTAACACATAGGATATTCCAGGGGACTGTGCAAATCCTTGGGGCACCTGCGTGGCTCAGTCTGTTAAGTGTCTGCCTTTGGCTCAGGTCATGATCCCAGGGTCCTGGGATCAAGCCCTGCATTGGGCTCCCTTCTCAGTGGGGAGTCTGCTTCTCCCTCTGCCCCTGGCTTGTGTTCTCTCTCTCTCTCTCTCTCTCACTCTCTCTCTTTCTCAAATAAATAAATAAAATCTTTGAAAAAACAAAACAAAAAACAAAAGTCATAATCCTTTCCATCTAAGCAGCATGCTTTCCACTCCTTATATATCCCCTCCTCCAGTTTCGCTTTCCTCCCTTTTAGCACACAAAACACATGGGGGCTAAGTAGGAAATCCAAATTTCTTTTACAGTGGAGAGCAAAATGAGATTTCAGAATCCAGTCGACCCACTGCAGAGTGGTAGAGAAAGTGACAGGTGACCAGGATTCAACATTTATACAGGTACTTCATGGAGTGTGTGTATCGTTAACATAGAAGGGCACAGCTCCTTATGTAAAGCACCTGCAGTAGACTCGAGATTGTCATCTCCTCCCCCCTTGCCTTGGGTCATGCAGGCCCAAGCCACAAATCCCATTTTAGGAGAAGGGGTGCTGCATCTCACATCTGCCAATTCTGGCACCCACATTCCTTCTGGAGTTGTCAGCTTAGGGCAACCTAGCTCACGAACCTATTGGGGATGACATCACAAGGGGTTCTTTAACTTAAAACTCGACAGGCAACTGAAAGATTTAGTAAGAATAAGGGAATCCACCCTGGGAATGAGAACTGTGTATGATTTACCCTATAGCTAGCTGAAATATAACTATTTAAATTATAACTATAAAGAATATGGAGTAATGTTTTGATATTAATTCCTTCTCTACATTTTGGTTAAAGCTCAGACAAATTTCTTCGCAGTCTCTTATTTTTCTATGGTTTACTTCATTATCGGCATCCCATGCTAGCCTGTAATGAAAAATGTCGTTTCCTTCCATTATTCCAGAAAACCCACATTCATGGTTGGCAATTGCTCAGCCTTCAGACAGTATTAAAACATTTTATCTGATTATTTTTTTACATCATCAGGCAAATCTACAAGAGAGGGTCTGAAGGATAATTGCATCAATTGTTTGCCTCTTCTGTGAAAGAAACAATGGCTCCAAGTCTGAGGACAGGAGCATGTGAATGAAGACCAACTTGAATTTTATGCAAAATGTATCCCAAGCAGCTGCATGAAGTGACCTGATGGGCAGGATCCATTGGTATCGTTCGCTTGCACCTTGGATGACATCTATCAAAATTCTGTTTTAACCTTCTCATCTTGACAGTGGCTAATCAAGAAATCTGGTCATACCTTAAAACGGTTCCAATTTCGTTATAGTACAGTGAAGTTTGCCTTCTTATTTTTTTCTTTTAGAGATAGAAAGAGAGCATGAATAGGGGGGAGGGGCAGAGGGAGAGGGAGAGAGAATCCTAAGCAGGCTCCATGCCCAGCGTGGAGTCCAACACGGGCTTGATCTCACAACCCTGAGATCACGACCTGACCTGAATTCAAGAGTTGGACGCTTAACTGACTGAGCACACAGACGCCCCTGTTTTCTTATTTTTATAGCACTTTTTGGTCATTAAAATATGTAATTCAAAAATATGAAATACTTAAATGTTACAAAAGCAAAAAAGTCAGAAAAAAATTATTGATTACAGAAAATTGGAAAAATATGAAAAGCATAATAAATAATTAAAATTAGCCATAATCCTCTTGAGAACTAAAAACTAACATTCTGGAGTATTTCTTGTTTTTCTTTTCCTTTTAATGTATAGGGTATGTATGTGGGTATAAATGCATATTTTAGGTAAAAATGGGATCAGACTGTAAACTGCTTTTAAAAATTATTGTTAGAATATATCTTTCCATGCCATTCAGTATTCTCCAAAAACATGAATTTTAATGATTACATGTAATGACTGCATCCCATTGTAAAAAACATATCACAGTTTATCTATTTCTCTATTGTTGAAAGTTTAAACTATTATCAGTTTTCAAATATTATGAATAAAACTCAACTGATTATCCGTAATCATAAATGTCTATTTATGACCTCCTCTAATTACTTCCTTAAGATTAACTTCCTAGAACTAGGAGGTATAAACATGCTTAAGACTCTTAAAATTCACTCCAAGTTGCTCTCCAGAAAACTTGCACCAAGGTATAGTTCCCACCAGAAATATCTGAAAGTGCTGTTTTCACAGGACCTTTCGTGCCCCCTCACCCCAGTCTCGTGGTTTTAGCACTGAAATTTAGCACTGAAAGTTCCACATTCCAGGAAACCCCTCTAGAGGTGCAGGTTTTCAGATGGGTGTGAAAGCCTGGGGGCAAGTTACAAAATGCATACAGTTGCTAACACATAGGGGCTGAAAACACTGCTTTTAGTATCAAATGGCTATGGCATAGATGAGCCATCCTCCAGGGTCACCAACTGCGGATGTTGGCTGCCATGACTTCCAGTTCCTTGTGATCACCAGCATGATTCAATTTAAGTGTGTAACTCAGAGCGCCTTGTAACCAGGAGGCTTAACAGTCTGTCTTTGTCTCTGTGGATTCACTGCTGTGCTTTGTTTGCATTGAGAATTTGTATGGAGTGCTAGTTTAATTTTTAACATCGTGAATATTGTGATCATGTTTTCTAAGAATTCAGATGGTAATACCAACACCAGCATGACCCAGACGTCACTGAAAATGAAGGCTAAACAACTGTGTCATTTTACTGACAGACAAAAGGACACGGGGACGTGATTGGGGAGGTAAGTAACCAGAACAGAGCACACTATGCCGGGGCAGAAAACAATTTGGGGTCAGGCATGGGGGAGACAATGTAAAAGTATGAATCTCAAAAGCCTGGGATAAGACGGGCACGTTCTTGTAAATCAATCAAAAGTTTGCTCGTTTGCTTGTTTGTTTCTCCAGAAGGCACCATTGCTTAGTGGAAAGGAGTGGCCATTGAATTCGTGTGAACATACCACACTAAGGAGCACACATTTTCACATCGTTCCTTTGATTGTGTCTGTGTCTCAGGGAAGTCACAGTCCCTAATTCGGGGGTTAAAATAAAACTAAAGTGTCCTGAGGCACCTGGCTGGCTCAGTGGGGGGAGCATGTGACTCTTGATCTTGGGGTTGGTTGTGAGTTCGAGCTCCACGTTGGGTGTAGAGCTTACCTTAAATTAAATTTAATTAATTAGTTATTTAATTTAAAAAATAAAGTGTCCTGTGGGAGAACAGGAGAATGAAAGAGGAAATTTTGATAACAGATGTATTGGGCTCTTGCAATGTAGAGCTGATCCTGGCAGAGCTGACCAACCATTATGTTTTCTATAGTGTATCAAGTGATGAGTTAAATCACGGCAACAACAGTGATAATAAAGGGGATCAGGATATGCCCCCCAACATATGTTATCTTGGCATATCATTTTGAGCTGAAGTCATTTGAGAAACAGTGGAGGGAAAAAATGCTCTCTGCCTTCCCATCTGCCTCAAAGCACTGTATAAATTTTCGCTGGAGAAAAGTGCCCCCCCCCCAGCTCCCCCCTTGCCCAAGGAAGAGAAGAGCACTTGTACAATCAAAAATAGGGAGTTGACACTGAGATGGGTTTGCATAAACAGACCTTACTAAAATAGCCATTATCTTCCATTAGTTTCCCCATATATTTCCTAGCCACTTCCCTGTGATTTATCATCCCTTGAAACCTAATCCTCCTTTCCTTTGTTAAAATGGTATATAAGCCCCCAAGTCTAACTGCTTCTTTGAGTCTCACTTCTTTTCTGTGAACCCCTGTGCACATAAATATTAAATAAAAATTGTACCTTTTATCCTGTTAATTGGTCTTTTGTCAGTTTAATTCATAGGCCCTAGCTGCTGAACTAAGAGGATATAGGAAAACTTTTTCCTCCCTGAACAAAAAATGTTCTACTTAAGTATGTTGATAAGAAAAAATGGAATTCCAAGTCATCTTATCGATTTTTGTGAAGACTTTAATGAAACTATAGAAAACATAAAACAAAAGACTATTAATGTATTATCCAACCACAAACTGGATCATGTTTGTCTATCTGCATATTTGTCAGACAGTCCAAAATGTAAATTTGGGCAAATTCCATTCAGTCTATACATTTCTTACCAGACAATGAGAAAAGATCTTTCCTGCTAAATGTTTTGCATACTGGCTGCACCACATTGCTAAAGAGGAATGTGATTTGCTCACCTAAGAAACTGAGATTTTCATTAGAAAAGCTTAGGTCATTTTTCAGTCTCCTGAAAACTGCAGAATAACTTAATGAGATATTTGACTTTATAAAAAGGGAAGGAGTTAGCCTTCTGAGACATGGGCCTGTAGGATGGCTTGCTTTGGAGTGTCCACAAATGATGAGCATTTTATTATTTTTTTCTAAGGTTTTATTTATTTATTTGAGAGAGTGAGAGAGCCCGAAAGAGAGCACAAGCAGAGAAGAGGGAGAGAGAGAGAGGCAGGCTCCCCGCTGACCAGGGAGCCAAACTGGGGCTCGATCCCAGGACCCCGGGATCATGACCTGAGCCGAAGGCAGACACTTAACCAACTGAGCCATCCAGGCGCCCCAGGAATGATGAGCATTTTAGACATGAACGGTAAATAAGATGAATGTATAGCTGCGAATTACATTATTGAAAAACAGCTGTTCTGCCAAAACAAGCCTGTGGATGCAAAGTGGATGAACATTTTTGGAGAGCTGGATACAAATTCCTACATGTCTAAAATTCTGCCATTACTAGTAAGTAAAATCCTAAGTATTCCATGCTAAAATGCTTTGTTGAGAGGGTAGTAGCTTTTCTCCATCACATTGGGCTGACACCAGGAATTAGTGTAATGTGGGCTTGATAATAGCAGCTCTGTAACTCAAACTGGTTTTATTTTGAGTGTATTCATTCTATCACTGCATAAAAGTAAAGGAGCCTCTAAGTTATTGTAAAAGGAAACAGAAAGGGTAAAAATATCCAATGGTATTATGGGAGAGAAAGAAACATCTTTGTTCTTTTTTATTAAATATGGGTTAAGATTTGTTTAATTAGGGGCGCCTGGGTGGCACAGCGGTTAAGCGTCTGCCTTCGGCTCAGGGCGTGATCCCGGCATTCTGGGATCGAGCCCCACATCAGGCTCCTCTGCTATGAGCCTGCTTCTTCCTCTCCCACTCCCCCTGCTTGTGTTCCCTCTCTCACTGGCTGTCTCTATCTCTGTCGAATAAACAAATAAAATCTTAAAAAAAAAAAAGATTTGTTTAATTAGTCCTATTGTATTTACACTCCCCTTTTGAAAAGTATTACGTTTGTGTATCTTAAGCATACACAATAATATAGCCTACGAAATGTAAATAGCCAATAAAGAGTTAGAAAAAGCTAAAGTAAGTTGCTGTATCAGAGAATCAAAAGAAACATGATACAAATACCATATTTTGGGGGGCCTTCGTCTGGCTCAGTCATTGGAGCATGCGACTCTTGGTAACGGGGTTGTGGGTTCAAGCCCCACGTTGGGTGTAGAGCTTACTCAAAAATAAAAAACCTTTAGGGGAGCCTGGGTGGCTCAGTCGTTTGAGCGCCTGACTCTTGATTTCACTCTGGTGATCTCAGGGTCCTTGGGTCCTGCCTCACGCTCAGCAGGGAGTCTGCTTCTCTCCTTCTCTTTCTCTCTCCTTGTGCCCCTCCCCCCACTCACGCACACGATACACGCTCTCTCTCTCTAAAATAAATAACCTTTAAAAAATCTTTAAAAAATCATATTTTTCTTGCACACCATTTTTTATTTAGTCTTGTTATTAATTATACAAGTTGCCCTTGCTCACTAGTCCCATGGCGGTTTTATTTAAATAGCACTTATGTAACAGATAAGTAAACAATACAGAATGATATATAGTTTAGATTAACACCTATTTTTCATATTTTTATGTTAAAATAACAACACATATGTCGTGTTATTTATTATATATTCTACTATTATTAATTTTTTTCTGGTATGATTGTGTCCTGTGTTGGCCTTCTAAAAAGATGGTCACTTTATCAGCTTTATGTCACCAAAAACTAGGCATTAACTTTTTGTTAGAAGCTTGCCAATTTGTTAGAAAGAAAAATGTCATGTCTTTGTCAAATGTGCGTTTCTTTAATATGAAGGAGACTGAACAGTTTTCACAAGTTCATTATTTACATTTTTTCCTTTGAGAACTGCCCTGTTTCTCACTTTTGTCAAAATTTCTATTGGACCTCAATTAAAAAACGTGTCTATTGGTCTCTTTCTGTCTTTTCTCTTTTTGATTTATAAAACTTCTTTAGAACTATAATTCTACTTCTACCAGAATTGCCACACTTCCCAATTTGTGGCTTGGTCTTTCCATTTTTTGGTGACGTTTGGGGGCATTCTTCAGAAATCTTCCTTTCTTGAACTACCGGTTTTTATTTTTTCCTTAAAGAAGCATGTCTGTTGAGGGTGAAGGGTTAGGGCTCTGGCCTGGCACAGACCCACGTTTGAGTCCTGCCTGCACCTAGAAAGACCTGGAACAAGTTTCTCGTTGCTTGTACTATTCCTGAGGACTTCTTTCTTTGCTTGAGATCAGCTAACTACTCACTTTCAGTTTTCTCTACTTTTTCGTGTTTTTACATGTAAGTGTTTGATGTGTCTGGAATTTATATTGGTGACTGACGGCTACATCATTCTACATTTTGAAGGTTTTGCTTTCCTCCCATTGAGGATGTGTCAGCGAGAGAATACTGCAGCTGTCCCCGCTCCGTTCTGGGGCTTGTTCAACTGCCCCTGAGTCAGACTGTGGCATTGGGCGGGTTTTATAGCTCCTGGCTTTCTAGTGGGTAGAACAGCTTCTAGATTGTGTCCCAGCTGAAAAAAGTCTCCCTGGGTGACATAGAAAAATTAACTCCATGATACTTCCTATTACAGAGCCCCCAGGCTACAGCTGTCTTCAGTTTCTCTTTAACCGCTTCGTGCCCTGTGCCTGGAAGATGAAAACCACACGTGGCCTCCGTCCCAGCCTGGGACGTTTCCCCTGCTCTTGTCTTCCCTCCAGTATCAGGATTTGGGTGCTCCACCCTCGTGCTTCCTGCCGGGGCGACACCTCCGAGATCTGAATCTGGGGTGACTCAGAATGGTCCTCTCTCCCCAGCGACACTTAGGTCTCCACCCCACCCACGTGCAGCTGCACTATGTGACAACCTCCCTGGGAAAACAGGATCTTAATTGCCTCGCCCGGTATCAGAGGTGGAAACCTATGGATAATTCCTTCCATTGTAACAGCGTATTTATCTCCAAATAAATTATAACCTTCTGGAAATGTAGAGCCTGTCATACTCATTTTTTGCTTCCTTATCAGGCAAGTACTTGATTATACATACAATCAAATACGGGTGAGATTGAATTATATTTGATGAAAAAATAGCAATAATAAGGTTCATCCTAAGGTATGTTCCTAAGAGATGAATTTTTTTCCAGCTCTATCCAGGATTTCCCAGAGGAGGTTTTTGTTCCTTCTCCAGGTAGCCCTGTTTGTGAAAAAAAGTCAGTTGCTTCCCTTACCAGAAGAGCCCTGGGCCAAATAGTTTACCTCCAGCTTGCCCTAAGCTTTCTTCTGTGGTTTCAAAAAACCCCTTTAAATTCTAAATGGGATTTGTTGATGAGCTGTGGAAACCTCTGCGTTTAAGGGAGCAGACCACTGCAACCGTAGATCTGACTCATCTAATCCCTTAGGTGGTACAGTGGGTCCCCCAAGCAGTCTGTGCGTTTGTACTGCAGCCTATGAATATTTTATAGATGTCCTTTTGTGCTTACTTACGGGGCCTGATCTGTACAATCTGCCTTGAATAATATCAAAAGAATACCCTCTCCTGACCTCTGTCCCTAAATGATTTATGGAGATGAACTAGGCCTGTCGGAGATTCATTATTGATGTCATTAAGAGATGCTTTCAACAAAGGGGGAAGGGAGTTTATGTTTATACACAGAGCAAACACTTGGGGGGAGGTTAGTGTGAAATCTGTGTGATTTGGAAGGGCGTTTACTTCTGGATCTTCAGAGATTGGGAGGAATTGAAATTTCCTCAATATAAAGGGCCGGGGGCTGTTCTAAAGATCTTCTGCCCCCAGGTTTATTTATTCCTGGAATTTCTTGTCACTCTAGAGTATCAGTCAAAATAATTCACTTAACAGCCTTTCTCTTGTCTTGTGGCTTTTCCACCTCTGTGCCTTTTAATTGGAACAATTCAGTCCCCTAGTGTATGTCACATTGGCTGTGTGGTCCTTGCTTTGAGCAACACCAGGATGAGAAGACATCATTCCTGCTCTAGTTGGAGAAGGCAAGACCTATATCCATCACTGACATCGGCTTGTAACCTGATGCTAATATAGTAAAGTGCTAGAAAAGTTTCCAGAAGGGAAATAGTAATGCATGTTAGGATTTAGTGAAGGATGACTTTACAGAGAAAATGGGACTTGAACGGTTAGGTTTCACCTGGCAGAGGGAGAGCATCCTTGAGTGAGAGTGACCAAAGCAAGCAGGATGGATAATACAGACGGTACCAACTGGGGAGAGAGCAGTAAGTGGGGAGAGGGGATGAGGAATGCCACCTTCCACAGAAAAGTAAAACCCAGGGCTGTGAGGCTGGCATGAAGAGAGGACTCTCCTGGAGCAGACCCCAGTGATCTCAAATCTGTGTACTCCTGATTTGACTCTTGTGGTCTTTTCCCAATCCCCATTGCTCTTACCACATTGGCCTCAGAGGTAGACTTCTTCCCTTTTAAAGATCTGTCAAAAAGCCCCTTCTTTTGCTTCCCCTTAGCATAGGTCAAATAAACATAAGTCTAAGAACGTTTACTAAATGCAAAGAGAGAATAGAAAGGAAACCAATACACAAATAATTGAGTTTACAAGGTACCTTGTTCTCTGGGTTCCTAAACCCTATCTCATTCCAAATGAGATCCCAGGGAAAGAGGGCCTTGCCTGGGGCCACCCTACCTAGCACATTTCAGAGGGCACTTTTTAAAAAAATATTTTATTTATTTATTTGTCAGAGAGAGAGAGAGCACAAAGCAGGGGGAGCAGCAGGCAGAGGGAGAAGCAGACTCCCCACTGAGCAGGGAGCCCGACGTGGGACTGGATCCCAGGACTCTGGGATCATGAGCTGAGCCGAAGGCAGACGCTTAACCGACTGAGCCACCCAGGCATCCCTCAGAGGACATCTTTAACCTTCAACACTCAAGAGGACTCTTCTAATCATCTAAATCTCTCAAAATCTAAGCCAGTTCCATTCAGCCTCCTAAGTCCCAAGGTTGTGGCTTTACCCTCTTTGGAGAAATCCAATTCTGTGACCCAAAGAGACCCCCAAACACAAGATGGAGGGATACGTTCTGTATGTTTTGGGGAGGGGTCGTACAGAGGCTTTGAAAGTAAGAACTGTCCAAGGCCTAGAATAGGAGGGCGGTAATAGGGAAAGAACAAACAGGGGCCAGAAACATGGCTTTTGATGTTAAGGAAGCCACATAAACTTCTTGCAAGTTATGTCCTTGCGATACTCTTCGATGCAGACCCACGTTTCTTTCCTTTATCTTCTTTCTTCTGTGCCTCTTTTTTCTACCTCTGAGCTTCCTGTTCCATCTCTTGGCTCTTTCTGCCACTCCCCCTCCCCCAACCCCCAGAACTGGCTGGAGTACCCTTAGCTTTGCCTTCTCTGTGGTCTCCCAGGCCCAGCATGTAGCATACTGAACCTGCCCCCTTTTGAGGACATTGTCTTTAAAGGGGATTCCCACATGGCACTGAGAAACAAGCAACGAGGCAATAAAAGAACTTGAAGAAGTTACAAATTTTCCAGAAATCTAAGCAAAACTTTTAGTTTTTAAGAACAGCTACCATGTCTTTCTTATCTTTGTATGTCAGGCACCTAACACAGTAGTGCCAAGCACATCGTGGGAAGTTTGTTGACTAGGATAATAAATAACTAAAACGAGGAAAACACAGTGATGTAATAGAAAGTGAGGGAATCAAGAAGAGGGATGGTGAATAACATGAAATATCACAGGGAAATCAAGTAAAATGAGGACCGAAAGATAGCCTACTAGATTTGCAATCGGAAAGTTAATAGTACACTTTGCCATGACAGTTTTATTAGAAGGGTGAGGGTGGGTGAAAGCATGATTAAATTAATAGTTGGTTGACTAATGACCGGTGAGGAAGGGAAAACAGTGAGGGTGGATTATTATTTGGGGGGAGCTTGGCTATGAGGCAGGGAGACTGGTGACTACAGGTCTACTACAGGTAGACTAAGAATTGATAGAAAGTTGTCTTTGTTTTTTCCCCTTAACTTCTTTGTTTTGATTTTCACATGAAAGATTCTCAGCTATGGGGAAGGGGCTAATGGAGAAGGAAAGGTTGATCTGGTTAGACAGGGAATGACTAACAGAACAAATTTGCCATGGAGATAGGATGCAAGATCATGGGACAGAGGCCTTAGCCTTGAGGCACATACCTACCTCTGCAACTGGAGGTGGAAAGTTGGTGCTAATACAGTCATAGATGAAGTTGTGGGCATAGGAAATTTAGGGAATTTTCACCTGAGAGCCTTGATTTTTTACAGCAATGTAGGAGTGGCATGATTTGGGAATGGCCCTGCTGGGGAGTGGCCATATTGGGTTGGGGGCTTCAAGAGAATGATGAAGATGGTAAAGTCCTCTGGAGGAAAAGGAGAGGGGGCTGAGCAGGAGAAAGAGTGTCAAGTGCTACTAAGGGCCACAGAGATCAAAGACCACAGATTTGTGAGGGCACGGCTGTGCATGGATGCATGACTTCTCAGCTGGGTTCCTAGGCAGATGAGATAGGGGAAATTGATTACATAAGTTTAGGGATTCGCAGGTCATGAGTGGTGTTGATGATACAGTCAAGAGGGAGGTTTAGGCTAGGGTTGTAAGAAAATGAACCCCCGAAGGAGTTTGAGTATGAAAAAAGGGGTAAGTTGAGGAACGGGAGGCCTAAGAATAGTGTCCTTGGTCCTTGGGAGTAGGAGAGTGAGTCAGGCTGGATGAGGTTGAGGTTACGGATGGGAGGTATTGAATTTCATAGGTGGTGCCGTCTTAGATCATGGCAAGATCCAGGTGTGGTCTTGTTAGTGGGTGGTTGATGGGGAGTGTCAATAAACACTGACAGACCCAGCAGAACACCAGATACCACACGAAGAGACAGGGCGGGGGAGTGGTCCTGGTTTGGCAGTCTAGGCAATGGCACACAGTGGTTGGGGACACCCAGGATTCACATTCAGGAACTTCTTACTCAGGCCACTGTGCAAGTTAATTTGCCTTACTAAGTCTCGGTTGCCCATTTGCCAAAGGCTAGCATCACAGTACAGACTTCACAGGAGTGTTGTGAAAGGTAAACGAGATCACATGGGGGGAGTGCTGAGCACAATGCCTGGCACATAAAAAGCACTCCATTAATAACAGGTATGACATGATGACTGCTGTCATTGAGACCGAGGCTCCCACTAAGGATTCACATGGTAGAAAAGGTAGCACTAACATGAAAAATACATGAAAGGACACATGGGGATAGCTTCTTTGTGACAACAGCCTAGATTTTTTGAATCAAACAGATTTGTGTTTGCATTCCAACCCTGCCACTTACTAGCTATGTGACTTGACGCAAGTCATCTAATCTGAGGTTAATCATGATGCTGTGTTGCTAATATCTTCATTCCCCAAAATGTATTAGATGCCTGTCTACTACGTTCCAGGCATTGTCCTAGGTGTTGGAGACAAAGAAACTTGCCAAAGATGCTCTCCTTGTGCTCACAGCATAGCTTGGGTGAATCTAATTGGGAAAACTAAGTTCTGGCAAAGCTATGTCTGAGACAATAAGTCTGAGACCTGAGTCTAGGTCAATTCTGATTTATGCTGGAAAGAAATCTCCTGCCTCGATGTAGCCATTAGCTCATTCCCTCCTTTTTAAAGGCAAAAATAGAACTTGGTACACAGTTCCCACTTTTTTTTACAGTAGTGGAGTTTTAGAAACTCTTTTGGAAAGTGGAATGGTGAAAATTGGATGTTTTCGAATTCCCGTGGGCTGAGCAATCTGCATATAGATGTTTCCCGTCGTGAAAGACTGTGGAGTGGGAGTGAGAGGTCAGAACACAGTCGCAGCCCAGTGGCTCCTTCAGTAATTTGCTTGGGTCCTCAATCTCCCCATCTGTAATGTAGGGATAATAACAGTAAGTACTTCATAGAGTTAGTGTGAGTGTTAAGTGAATTAATTTGTGTAAAATGCTTAGGACAGTGTCTGGCACATAGTGAGTATTCGAAGTATGTTAGCTATTATTATTTTGTAAGTGATGATCTTACAAAGAGAAGGCAAAATGTACTCCTCAGCCTAGGTATGGACCACCAGAAACTGTTGAATGACTGGATCAAAACAACAAGATGTCAACTAGAAATCAGGTTTAGAATGAGTAGATTTGCAACATGTCAGGGAAAAAAAATCAGAAACTTAATGACACAGTTAAAATTCAACATTAAACAGACCTATCACAATGCCTTGAAATTTAGTATCTGCACCGTCAATATTGGTTAATTTCTTAAGTCCTTGCTTTACAAAACGAAGGTCCAAGTAAGTGCTTTCTTTACTAAATTCTTTTTCTCTCCTTCCTCTGAAGAGTTGAAGAGCGAGACAGTGACTTGCCTTGTCTCTTGTTGGAGCTTGAGCCACGCTCCCTGCGAGGTGACGTGGTGACGTGGTGATGAAGCAGGGCTCCAGTTTCACCTGGTGTGAGGGCCCCCAAGCCCCCGGGCTGCAGGTTGTAACTTGCTTCTCGGTCCTTTCTCTCAGGCCTGTCTCAGGAACACTTTCCACGGGAAGATAAAGACATTTCTCAGGCTCTCTGCTCTAAGAATCCTCCTTCCCCGTCTCTATTGCAGAAGTCAGAAGAGAGGAGGTAGTGTGAATCGAAGTCAGAACGGAGAATGGCTCATGAGGGGTTTTCTCTACAATCTCTTGGGAAGCTACTATCATTTTCTTCCAATCAAATGTTTCCAGGACAATTTGTATGATTTTGGAACTTTAGAGAAAGTCCTCACCTCTTCCCTATTACTCTCTCCCCCCACCCCCACTTCAACTCCTTAGGGGCTTTTTTCTCTCTGAAATTTGAGCTTAAATTTAAACACAATGTTCCCACAGAAACTGTGCAGCCTTCTCTTTTTCTGCCTGTCTGACCTCTGTTGAAAAAGCTAGATTCAAGCTATCATCACAACATGCCTTTTAAAACCAACATTTGCCAGGTTATAAAAGAGATATAAAAGGAAGAATGTCTGCCCAGGAACTTTGACACATCGCAAACCCTTACTAGTTATAATCTGAAAGTGGTAAGATGGTTATTAGGAAGTGTTTAAGACCAGAGTACCCAGCTCTGGTAAAGGGGACATGACAAAAATTTTTTCAATGCTAAATAAAAGCAAAAGGACAGTAGTGGGGTTCTTCATCAAGAAAACATTTCAATATAAAAATATATCCTTTGTAACCTTTTTCTTTTCTTAAAAGAATGATAGGGACTGTAGATAGCAATTTTGTGCATTAGTTTTTAAGAAATTTACCTAGTAAAATTAAAAAGCTGGCAATCCTAAGTTGGTTCTCTTTATTTTATTTGTTTACTTTATTGGGCTGTGAAAATCAAGACTTACTGTATTAATATCTACTGCTTCTGCAGCTGAGAAAGCCCTCTGAAACCTCAGAGAAAGTGCCCCTATGAAATAAATTCCCTTCTTTTATTTATTTAATTTCTTTTTTTAAAAAAAGATTTTATTTATTTGAGAGAGAGAGAGAGCATGGGTGGGTGGGGGGGAGAAGGAGAAGGGGAAAGAGAGAGAATCTGAAGCAGACTCCATGCTAAGCAAGGAGCCCAACTCCGGGCTCCATCTCACGACCCTGAGATCATGACATGAATGAAATCAGGGTCATTCGCTTAACTGACTGAGCCACCCAGGTGCCCCAATTCCCTTCTTTTAAAGAGGGCATTCTGGCATACCTTTTTCTATTTTTAACTTTTTTTTTTTTTAAGATTTTATTTATTTATTTGACAGAGAGAGACACAGCCAGCGAGAGAGGGAACACAAGCAGGGGGAGTGAGAGAGGAAGAAGCAGGCTCCCAGCAGAGCAGGGAGCCCGATGTGGGGCTCAATCCCAGGAGTCTGGGATCACACCCTGAGTCGAAGGCAGACGCTTAATGACTGAGCCACCCTGGAGCCCCTATTTTTAACCTTAAAAAAAAAAAAACTGTAGTGATACATATATATAACATAAATTTATCATTTAAACTACTTTTAAGTGTACAGTGGCATTAAGTACATTCACATTGTTGTGCAACCATCACCACTACCCATCTCCAGAACTTTTTTATCTTCCCAAACAGAAATTCTGTACCCATTAAACACGAACTCCCCATTTCCCCTCCTCTCATCCCTGGCAACCACCATTCTACTTTGTGTCAATTTCATTATTCTAGGTATCTCATAGTGTTTTTTTGCGTGGTGTCTGGCTTATTTCAATGAGCACACCGTCTTCAAAGTTCATCTATGTGTGGTATGAGAATTATATTGCTCTTAAAGGTGTTTTTAACCTTTTTGACAATTCTACCTGTTTCAAAGCTCTTTCAACCAGTTGGATGGTTGGTAAAAGGGCAAGTCTTGCTGGCTTTCTGTATGGACTCATCTGTAAAATAGTTTCGAGTTTTATACTCTCATTTAAACATATCCAAGTAGGCATCACAAACCTATGGGATCCAGGCACACCAGTGGTAAAGCAGGGTGGAGGGGGGCAATGGCCAAACGGAGAACCTTGCCTCCCATGAAGGTGGCCACTGTAACCCAGTTCCAACCCATTATTCCTAATAGGTAATATAGACCAAGAATTGAACAGACAAGTCTCCTAATTCTCATGCATTGGCCAGTACTGTTGTGCCAAATGGAACATATTTGCAAGCCAGATCTGGCCCACAGGCCACCAGTTCACAGTCTCTGCTTGGGCTAATAAAGAGCTAATTTTAGTGCGGCTTCATGCAAGCATGCATGCATTCATTCACACAATAAATGTTTACTGGGTCTCTACTACAGACTAGGCTACACATACAAGATATGGTTTAAAAAACACATGATAGGAGAGCAAATAATGGCAGAAATGCTATAACAAAGGGAAGATAATTATGATTTAGAGTTATTGAGCACTTCCTAAGTGCCAGAGAGTTTTTAAGAACTTTACACGTATTAACGTATTAACTCATTTAAGCCTTGAAACAATCCTACGAAAAAGGCATAAAGTGTTTCCATTTTGATTATGAAAAGACAAGCCTTAAGCGGTCAAATCACTGGTCCATGGTCACACCGCTGGATTTGGATTCAGATTGGCTCAGGAGCCCAAGGTCTTGACTGGAAGGGGTTCAAAGGGCGGGGTCGTATAGGGTTAACCTGTGGATCTATGAAGACTTCCAGAAGAGGTTAACCTTTGCCTTGTCTTTAAGGATGATTTCGGCAAACAAGGCCAGGAGCTCAATCCAGGCCAAGGAAGTTGAGCCAGGGATCATACTTTAAGGTTGGCAGGAAATGAGTCTGAAGAGGTCGCTCTCAGGGTCTACCATGCCATCTAGTCAACTCTCTGTTTTCAAGTGCAATATCAGCTTATTCACGGCTTATTTTTCATTACTAGCTGTGAGAGCAGAATGGTGTAGAAGAAGAGTGGCATTTACACGTTCCAGGCAGCGAAGCACGCCTGACTGCTCCCGCCGGAGTCCCTCCGCCTCTCTCCTGCCCTCGACCACCTTCAGGGACTACAAGTCCCGTCATGCAACGAGGACGCGCCGGGAGCCCGGCGACCTGCCCCGCCCCGCCCCGGCTCCGCCCCCGCCCCGCCCCTCCCCTCCCGCCCGCAGCCCCCTCCCGCCCGGCCAGCCCCGAAGAGTTGCCCGGTGGCCGCGGCAGACGGAAGCCGAGGGAGAGCCTCGGCGGCAGCAGGATGGGAGACTCCAAAGTGAAAGTGGCCGTGCGGATCCGGCCCATGAACCGGAGAGGTGAGAGCCGAGCCTGCCCGGGGCCGCCACGGTGGAGGCGGCAGGTGCCTGGCGCGCCCTTCCTTCAGCCGCGGCCGCCGTGTGGGGTCCGGCCGGCCCCGCCCCTGCAGTCCGCGTCTAGGCGAGAGAGCGGCCGGTGCGCCCCTAAACCTCGTCCCCCGCGTCCGCCCGTCCTGCGCGGGGACGCCCCTCCCCTCGCCCGCACTGCGCCCCGGGCGCCACGGGCCCCATGTCCCGGTCCGCTGCCCCTTCCGCCGGCGCGCCCGCTCCGCCCCGCCCCGGCGCCCTTTCGCCCTCTCGCCTCTCCTGCCCTTGCGGGAGGGCGCTCTGGTCCCTTGCCCCGGGCTCGCTTCCTCCTTACCCCCACCCCTGCCCCTTGCTCGTGCCCCGCCGCGTCCCCCGCTTTCTCCTTGCCAGCTGTCAGAGTGGCCCCCGCCTCTCGGGTCCTCACCCCTCCAGCCTGGCCGGGACAGCCAGGGACCCCGAGGCCCCACGTCTCTGGCCCAGTCACCCCAACCCTGCACTTTTGTGCAGTGGCAGGAAAAAATGGGAGGGAATTTGGTTTACTCCTGAGAAAGCACTCAAGTGCAAAAATTCCTCGTCTGCGTTTTTCACTTTATGTATGTTTAGCCTGGACGGTCATAAAGAATTGTAAAGACTTTGATTGAAGTTGGGTAAAACAAGTGCCCTTCCACCCCCCGCTTTTTTTTTTTTTTGACTGTTGAGATAGTTTTGTTTTTGCTTGCAGTCATATTCGTCATCTCTCAACAATAAATAGTTTAAGTGCCAAGATTCTTGTGAAATTGTATCTTTCAGACATTCTCTCAATTCTGCAGGGAGGGTAGAGAAAGCAGATAAACCGAGTACATTTTAAATAATCTTTAGTCAGTCAAATGGAGTGAAGAGAACCCCCAACTCGAAGTACCAAGAGAAGGTGGGCTGGGCCTTGGCTTTAATGCTATGTAGCAGCGTGACTGGGCAAGTAACTTTAAATGAGATAATACATTTGAAAACACTTTCTGTACAAGGCTATGTTATTGTGATCACTGTTATAATCCCAGCAGATGACTTTTCAATTGATAATACTCTTAAGTAATCAAAATCTTGTATCGGAATTACTTCTAAGAGGTTCTTGCAACTTATTTGTTCATAACCAGTGTTAAGTCTATGTAGAAATTATGAGCTGTTTTCCGCTTTTCCTTTTCTTTGCTGTCTTTTGTGTAGATTGAGATACACAGATTAACCAGTTGGCAGTATGTTTTGTTGGGTTGTCCTTCTTTTGGAAGTTGGTTTATTTCTTCTCTTCGAGTCATCTCTTCAATTGGAGCTGGTGATTCCTCCTGTCCCTGCTAGGTCAGTTTAAGGTTGTCACGTGACACAGAAGCCTTCTCCCCCCCAACTTAAACTAGTGGGCGCTTTGGGTCTTTAGTCTTTTCTTTGACAAAGTTAAAGGATCTTAGATGAATTCAGAAACTTCTGTTCTTAAGTGCTCAGGCATCTTTATTCAAGTTTATTACCATCACAATGGTAAAAAAACAGAAAAAAACAAGAGACATAAAACAACTTATCTGGGATTTGATTCTGAAAGGATGATTTCAGCACATTCTTAAAATTGCCTTTTCACAAAAAACTTGGAAATGTCAATGCTAAAAAGATGCAGCTAACCAACCATCAGAAAAAACCTCTCTCAGATAATTAGAATCCTTCCCTCTCCCCCTCCCCCGATGAATTTATTGTTATAAATTGTCATTAGTTAGATTGTAATAATTGGCAGGATCAGAGTTTACAGGGACACATAGAATAATAATAATTTTAGCTGTGGAATAGATGTTAGCTGTTCCTTTGGTTGAACTCATTTCAAAATTAAGGTTTATACATGGATCTATTACTCTATTAGTAGAAGTGCCTTATTGTGGTCAACTGCTTCCCCCTCATTTAGTGCCATCTCTTACCTAGCCTTGTATTTCCTGAATGCATATGGACTTCTTTTTGCAGTGATTACCATGATAATTAAGGTTGTTGGTTCTATATCTATTTTGTCATGAGGTTGTCATTTACATAAATCTAGAAGTAATGGAATACATTGTAGTGGAATTCTAAAGCTAGTGATTTCTTTTCTTTTTTTTTTTTTTAAGATTTCATTTTTAAGTAATTTGCACACCACGCTTGGAGTTTGAACTTATAACTCCGAGATCAAGAGTTGCATGCTCAGCTGACTGAGCCAGCCAGGCTTCCCTAAAGCCAGTGATTTTGAAACTGCTATCTGGAATTTGTTTAAAAAGACTAAAACAGAAATATATTTTCTTTCCAGTAATTTTGAAAAGAATCATATTACTTTGACTAATCATTACTTCTGGGGAAATTAGTGTATTAAGTAAGTAGTAGTGTATAATTATGGCAAATAGTAAATGTTTAGTCATATATTTTTCTTTTGGCATATCAGTTCAGGATGCAACCTCAGAAATCGCTCTTCACAAATAAGAACGAGAAGAGAATGGGTTACCAGCATGATGAAGTTTTGCTGTATAGATTCTGATGTTTGGAATTATATTGGCGACTTTTTGAGGAAAACTGAAATTTGCAAGACGCTTCTAGTGTACCATTAAGTTCTTCATGTGATTCAGTATCTGTGCTAAGGTGTTAAGGTAGTTGGTTTATTATTTAACATTTATCATGGAAGTAAGAGTTTCAGTCTTTTTTGCTAAAAGTATATGTGGGTTTGGGAAACATAGTTATTTCAACATTAAGCATTATGTCCTAGTTCAATAATAGCAAGAATTTTGTCAGTAATATTTTTCTTGTTACATATTTTAACATTGCACTAACAAAACAAAACATGAAAGGGAAAACGTCTATAACATCCTTCCATTTTAACAATCCGTGCTTTCATTTTCCCATTTCCATTCTAGTTTGTGTTCACATGCATATGTTATTTTACCTACTTTAAATATTACAACTTTCGTTTTTGCTTTTCTTCATCTGAAATATGTACTTAAACAAGCTGAAGGAAAGCTGTAAACTTGTTTTGTTATGCGATCTTGAAGTTCTTGTTGCAGATATTGTTTGATGTTTCATGTTGTTTTTCAGACTTGGACAACTCACCAGGTAAGTCCAGTTGTGTTTTTCTATATACTGTAAGGAACATCCATTCATACATTATTAACCAGTTTGATTATTAAATGAACTGAAAGGTTTACAAGCATAATCGATGGTACTAGCTAGATCAGTGACACTCTCCTATTTAGGAATTTGATGTTTTATAACTTCAGATGGTTTAAAAAATATTTAGTATTTACTGAGTGCCTGCCAGGTGTCTAGCTTGTATTAGGTATTACAGGATCTTATTGCCTTTCTTCAGGGGACTTCCCATGTTTAAATATTTATAAGATCAAATACCAAAATAAATACATTAACATCAAAAGTGTTTGGAAAATACCTTTCCTATCTACCTAGCCTAAGGTATTGAAACCAAGAATTACATTAGATATTTAGCTGGAGAGAAAAATAGTGAAATGGGTTATTTCATTTGTTAGGGAACATGGATAATAAATACATTTCAACATGTATTTCTCAGGGGATTACTTTGCATTTTACAGTACTTGATGCAGTGAAAAGCGCAAAGACAGAAAGAAGAATGTACCATCTGACAGAAGTCAGTGCTTAAGTAAATCATGGTCTAGAATCTCGGGGGAATGATTGTTATGTAGATATTAACAATGATGAAAATCAGCATCATTTACCAAGAAAGACAGTTTTCTTTAGAAGTTAGCAGAAAAAGCAGAATGGAAAGCAGTATATGTAACTGTGCAGTTGATTCTTACTGTATAAAAATGTCAATAGGAGTGGGCAAGGGCTAGAAAGAAACATGGAAAAATGAGATTGCGTGTTCCTTTTGGGAGTCTCTTATGTCCTGAAAATTCTCTCTTAGTGTTGACTCTATTGTAGTGTTCAGCTTTTTAAAGTGTGCTTAATGGTTCATGCTCATGAGGAAATGGCTCTCCTGTGAAAAGATAAGATTAAAAGGTAAACAAACACCTATCGCAGATTGCCAGGTGAGTGATCGGGAAATATAGGAATTCAGAGCGAAAGATCCCTTGAAGCCTGGTGATCAGGGAAGCCTTCTCTGGGGAGGGAGAACCTTGGTTAGATGTGGAGGGAGGAAGCTTATGATCAGAATGGGTGCATGGTAGCAGGTGAGGGGAGAGCATTGGGTCTTTGGGGGAGGAAGTATGTATGGCCTGAGAGCAAAGGCACAGAGACAGGAATGAGCCAGGCAAGTTCAGGCGGCAGAGATGGGATAAGCCTGCCAGGAAGCAGGGTTCTGTGAGTCTGCCTAGAGAAGGATGAGATTAGAAAGTTAGGGTGGAATTGCAGGGAGCCCTGAGTGCTGGTTAGGCCTAAAAGTCTGCATTAGGGTGGCTGGTCCGATGCTTTGTTTAGCTCTGTAGAACTTCGTATGTATCTCAGACACAAGCATGAAGGAGGAAGATTGCCAGATCTTAGAGCAGTATCAAAATCCTGGGTAGACGCCTGATTCAGGGCATAGGTGGGTATCACTTAAAAGCAGGTGATGGAAATGACGCCATGTGAATAGGAAGAATCAGGAGGCTGGTCAAACTTAGGTAAGCAGTGGGGACTTAGAAGACAACATAAAACTGAGGAAGTGGGAAGCTGAGAGAATACCCCTGAAGTCTGTGAAGACACAGGCAATCCTTAGGAAATGAAGGGACTAGGTAGCAAGGAGATTCTGAAACAGGAAGGTGGTTTTGACCCTTAGGTCATTGGGGGTCTCAGAGAGATAACTGATCTTGGACTCAGAGTCAAGGATGGCTGTGGATGGAAATTTCTGACATACTTTCTAAAACAGAAGACCCTTGTTTTCTAGCATCTGCTTGATATGCTAGTAGAGAATGAGACACAAATCTATTACAACATTGTTTTGTTTCTGCTGTCCACTCAATGACTGGAATTGGGATTTATCCGTACAGCGCCAGATGCTTTTGGAGAAGAAAGTACACGTTTATATGATAAAATAAAATAAAAATTTGTTTGAGTTGGCTTTTACTTTTACCCCCTCACCTCCATAAAGCAATGACTAATGTCTAACTTTTCCAGTCCTTAAGGTCTGAAGATAGAGGAAACCACTGACAAAACTATTCATTAAGCTGATGAATGGAGATGTTTATTGAGTGGAAATGGATTATTATTGATCTCTTGGCTTGCTGATCAGGTTCCCCTTGTGTTCAACAGAGCACGTTTTTAAAAAAAAAAACTTGGCAAAGATAAGCAGTGTAATTTATGGGGAAGTGTGTGACACTAACTGATCTCTGGGACACAAATCCATGACTTAATTTGTCCTGGGCTTGAGCTTTCAGGTGCCATAGATATTTTTAAAAGATGGTATTAGCCCATTCGATATGTGTTGATTGAAGAAAAGAAGAGTAGCTACTTCTTTTTGAGAGCTTTCTGTTTATGAGCTACAGAGTTGAGTATTTTTTATGTTACTTTATTCAAATGAAATTTGGAAGGTAGTTTGTGGAATTATCATTTAACAGAATCTCAGAGAGGGGTAAGTAAACTTTCCCAGAATTACAACACCAGTATTTTAGAGCCTGAATTTCACCTACTGTGCCAGTAAAGCCTGTGCTTTTAGTGCTGTATTGGACACGATGATCTTTAAAGGGACCTTACATTCTTGAATTTACATAATGTTCAGAGATGTACAGGATACATGAGAAGCATAAGTCATGATCTTTGATCAAAGGAGCTCAGTGTCTTCTTGGTAATAAAAGATGCACAGGTGAGTCAATTACAAGAATATATGTACACAGTGATGCCAGTGCATTATGAATTAAAGAAATGGGAGTGAGACTTGAGAATGGTAAGGACTGTGCTAGAGACAATGGGCAGGGAGGGAGAGATGGCAGGTGGGATATAAAACACAAGTCGTTGGAATTAATCTGTGTGTTTTTACCCTGCTCATAAGCTAATAAGTTAGGTAGTTATAGGTTCATGGATGCTGGTAGAAGACATGGGACTTCTGGGTCAGAGGACTTACTCATGGCATGGCAAGCAGTGTGAGCAGCTCCCATTGCTTGCCAATCCCACAAGGGTGTAGAGAGTCCAGATAGCTGCTGTGCAGCGCAAGCAGTAGGTTTGTGTTGCATCTGAGGAACACTGGGCTTGGGGAATCCATTGTTTTATGTGGTTTGCAAGCCTGCTCTTTGTCCCAGAGGAAGACCTTGTCCCTCAAGGTTGCTGGCTGCAAACACAGTCCTGAGAGAGGGGCTCGGTAAAGAGCATCCGTGGCCTAGCATTCTAGGTATACCCAGCAAGGAAGTGTCAAAGCGGCATGGAAGCAACGAAATTTAGGAAGTACAGGAAGACTGCAAAGCTTCTGGTGTAGATGATTTAGATGACTAAGTGAATGAAGGTTGGGGTTATTAACTGACATTGGAAATATGGGAGAAGCAGGTTTTAGGCCGGAGGTGTAGGAAATGATGAGTTTTATTCTTAGACATTCGGCAGTATTTAGTCAGTCCTTATTATGTGCTGTATACTGCACCTACAACTATGAATAAGATATCGTGTATACCTGGAAGAAACTCAACAGACTTGTAGAGTTTTAGGTGTCTGAAGTGTAGTCAAGTGGGTAGATCCAGAATGCTGTTGTATATGAGTCTGAACCTAAGCGACTAGAGATGTGCGTAGAGTCACACATTTGGGAGTCATTACTGTGGGTAGAAGATAGAATACCAAATTAAGGTGTGTGTGAAGGAGGAAGTCACAGAGGCCAGGAAGACATAGGGAGAAGCAGATAAAAGTAATATGGAAGCCCAGGGGATGCCTGCGTGGCACAGTTGGTTAAGAAGCTGACTCTTGGTTTCGGCTCAGGTTGTGATCTCAGGGTTGTGAGATCAAGTTTCACATGGAGCCCCATGTTGGGCTCTGTGCTCCGTGCAGAGTCTGCTTGAAATTCTCTCTTTCTCCCTCCACCCCTCCTGCTTGTACTCTCTCTCTCAGATAAATAAATAAGTCTTAAGAAAAAAAAAGTAATATGGAAGCCCATAGAGAAACTGTGTCGAAGGATGAATAGTTGGTAGTCAGATATCACAGGAATGGCACGTAATAATTATGTTCAGTGGATTTGGCATCATGGCAGTCAATAGTAATTTTCAGAATAATTTTGACTGAATGAATGAACGAGTGTTGGTATGTTAATAGTGGGCTGAGAAATAAGGGGGCTGCCAGTATGGTGGCAGTGAATATACAAGTTTCTTTCAAGAAAATCCATTTAGAAGGGAAAGGTAAAGAGTGGTGTTTGGAGTCATACCTAGGAACAGACAATTTTTTATGAGATGTTTGAGCCTCTTTATAGACAGAAAGAGCCAATAGAGAGGGAAATTCTTGAAATATGGGAATAAGATAATTATGTAATGGCAAAGGCCTGGAGTGTGTAATATTCTTGATGAGGTGATTTTGAGGTGGTTATTTGAGAGTGAGAAGAGTTGGTTTGGCTGGGATCTTCAGAGTAGTGATTGTTTAGAAACGTAATTGAAGAACTCTAACCATATTTTATATCTATTGAGGGTAGTGAGATAATTCTAATTTTTTTGAGATATAATTCATCAAAAGTGTACAATTCAGTGATTTTAGTGTATTTACAGAGTTGTGCAACCATCACCATTATCCAGTTGAAGGACATTTTCAACATCCCAAAGAGAGACTCTGTCCCCACCAGCAGTCACTGTCCACCCTCCTCCCCCAGCACACACCTATCCCTCTTCCCTGCCCCTGGCAACCACTGCTCAACTTCTTGTCTCTATGGATTTCCCTATCTAGGCATTTCATATAAATGGAATCATGCGATATGTGGACTTCTGTATCTAACTTTTTTCACTTGGTATAATGTATTCAGGGTTTAGTCATGTTGTAGCATGAGTCAGTATTCATCCCTTTTTAAGGGACTAATATTGAAGATATTATATATCAATATATAATATTGAATATTGAATAATATGTGATATGGATATGCTGCATTTGTTTACTCATTCATTAGTTGATGGGCATTTGGCTTGTTTCCACTTTTTGGCTGTTATAAATAATAATGCTGTGAACATTTGTGTATAACTTTTTGTGTGGATGTATATTTTTATTTCTTCTGGGTGTATATACACATAGAAGTGGAATTTCTGGGTCATATAGTAACCCTAACTTTTGAGGAACTGCTAAATTGTTTTCCAAAGTGACTGCACCATTTTATGTTCTCATCAACAATGTGTGAAAGTTCCAGTTTCTCTGTGTCCTTGCCAACACTTGCTTTGTCTGTCTTTTTGATTATTGCCATCCCAGCATGTGTGAAGTAGTATCTCATAGTGGTTTTGATTTTCATTTATTTCTCCAGTGTCTAATGATGTTGAACATCTTTTCATGTGTTTATTGGCTGTTTGTAGATCTTTGGAGAGATTTCTATTAACTATCATTTTATTTTATTTTTTGTTTTTTTATTTTTATTTTAATTTTTTTCAGTTGGCTCCAGGCTCAGTGTGGAGCCCAGTGTGAGGCTTGAACTCATGACCCTGAGATCAAGATCTGAGCTGAAGGGCGCCTGGGTGGCTCAGTTGGTTAAGTGGCCAATTCTTGGTGTTCAGCTCAGGTCATGATCTCAGGGTCCTGGGATCCAGCCCCACACTGGGCTCCGTGCTCAGCTCAGCAGGGAGTCTGCTTGAGGATTCTCTTTCTCTTTCCTCTCCCTATGCCCCTCCCCATGCTCTCTGGCTCTCAAATAAATAAATAAATAAATAAATCTTAAAAAAAAAAAAAAAAGACCTGAGCTGGGATTAAAGTTGGACGCTCAACTGACTTAGCCACCCAGGCACCCCTCAAACTATCATTTTAAAATTTGGGTTGTCTTTCTATTATTGAACTGGTAGAATTATTTATATATTTTGAATACTAGTCCCTTATCAGAGAAATGATTTGCAAATATTTTCTTGATTTTTGTGCGTTGCCTTTTCATTCTGTTACTGGTATCTTTTAAAGCACAAAAGTTATGTTTTTGTTTTAAAGATTTTATTTTTAAGTAATCTGTACACCCAATGTGGGGTTCAAACTCACAACCCTAAGATCAGGAGTTGCATGCTCCACCAGCTGAGCCAGCCAGACACCCCTGCAGCACAGAAGTTTTTCATTTTGATATGGTCCAATTTATCTTTTGTTGCTTGTGTTTTTGATATCAGATATAAGGAATCATAACCTAACTCAAGGTTATGTGGATTTATGCCTGTATTTTCTTCTAAGAGTTTTATAGTTTTAGACTTTATATTTAGATCTTTGATCCATTTGGAGTTAATTTTTGAATGTGATGTGAGGTAGAGGTTAAATTTCTTTCTGTTGCATGTGGATATCCAATTGTCCCAGCACTATTTGTTGAAATGATTATACTTTCCCCATTGGATTGTCTTGGCACTCTTGTTGAAAATCAATTGACTGTTGAATTTAAGAGTAAGTTACAGTGAGCTTTTTAGGAATGTGACTAGTAGGTAAAGGGAGGTACATTTTTAGTTCTGAGTAGTATATTTGGTTTGAAAATTATTAGTAATTTTCTGGAGAATTAGAAAACAGGTTACTAAATGGGCAACTCAGACTTACTTTCTTCACACTGAGAATGATGCATTTCCTCAGATGGAATATGAGTTATGTAAAGGGAGTGTCCCAGACCCTGCCCATCTTTCACTATGATGTCATTGAGGAACGAGCACAGCTGATTTATGCATTGAAGGAAGACTTGTTTCAAATTATTGTTCACTTTTACAGGGTGACTAATTTGCTGGCTGAGTAAGCTGAACTGTCAGCTGTTAATATTTTAATATTCATCTTGAGGAACTTGACCTAGAAAAGGATCGTGTTTGGGAAATACTGTGGGATTTTTAATGTTAGTGGATTAAATTTCTTTCTTTTTTCTAAGGACTCATGGATACATCAAAGCGTTCATGGTTCGAAGTACGATAGAGCCTCATTAGTCATGATATAAACTTACAGTATTACTTAACTTTAAGATCACTCTGGTTTTTTATTGGTTTTCAGACATAGTACTAATTAAATCCCAGTCTCATTATTATAGGCTTCCCTAGGAATAAACTGTTCTCCATGTGTTACTTATTATAATAATGGTGAGCATTTAGTGCTATTTTTTTTTATTGTGGTAAGGTATATAGAACATAAAATTTACCATCTTAAACCATTTTTAAGTGTACAGTTTAGTGGAATTTAGTTGTTGTGGAACCATCACCACTCTCTACGTCTAGAACGTTTTTATCCTGTAAAACTGAAACTCTGTATCCATGAAACTCCCCCATTGCTTCTTAAGCCCAGCCCCTGGCATCTACCATCTTATTTTCTATCTCTGTGAATTTGACTACTCTAGGTATCTCATATAAGTGGAATTATATAGTATTTGTCCAGCTGTCTTACTTGGCATAATGTCAAGGCTCATCCATGTTTTGGCAGAATTTCATTCCTTTTTAAGATTGAAGAATATTCCATTGAATTATACCAAATTTTGTTCTTCCATTCATTCATCGGTGGGTACTTGGATTGTTTCCACCTTTTGGCTATTGTGAATACTGCTGTGAACATGGGTATACTTTAATGCTGATTTTGCAAAGGCAGCTCATAGCAGCTAGGTCCTTATCTTTTTAATCTAAGTATGTTCCGTACTAAGAGGAAGAAGCGGTTTTTCTTTTGGATTTTTGGTAGGTGTTTTTAAAAATTTTTTTTTAGTTTTTGGGATGTCTGGATGGCTCAGTTGGTTAAGCATCTGCCTTCGACTCAAGTCAGGGTCCTGGGGTCCTGGGATCAACTCCTGACGTGGGCTCCTTGTTTGGTGGGAAGCCTGCTGCTCCCTCTCTCTGCCTGCCGCTCCCCCTGCTTGTGTTCTCTCTCTGTCAAATAAATAACAAGCTTCAAAAAAAAAATTTTTTTTTAGTTTTTAAAATTCAGATTAAATTTAAGGCCTAAATTTGTTACTGTTATTTAATTACTGCTTGCTTTCTAAGCAGTATAGAGCAAGAAGTTTTAAATGGAGAAAGTGTCATATTTAGAATCTTGTTGCAATGTAATTTTTTTTTTTAAAGATTTTATTTTTAAGTAATCTCTGCACCCAGCATGAGGCTTGAACTCACAATCCCGAGATGAAGAGTTGCATGCTTTACTGACTGAGCCAGCCAGGCGTCCCTTTTACAATATAATTGAATTCAACAAACTAGAAACATTTGATGGTTCTCTAGCTGTAGCATTTATATTAAATGTTTTTCATATATCTGACCCTTAAACTCTCTTCAAATCTCACTGCTTTTATTTGCTTGGGTGTGTGTGTCCTAGATATACCACCCATATTCTAAACAGCCTTGTCTTAATATCTGTCCATCAGTCAACAGAATCAGAGTGGGAATTTTGTTTGATAAAAATGGAGCTACTGAAGTGAAGATTGTGTTCATATTTTAAAGGCCAGCTTTCATGGGTGTTAGATGTGGGGATATTTCTAAGTGTTGCGGCCTTTAGGACAAAATGAATTTAGGTTGAATATATTAGTTATTAGGTGATTCTGTGTATGGTATAGGATTTTCCCAGGATTGGTTCCTTTATCATGCCATTTAATGCTTCCAAATTATTATTTCTATCTAATGAAGTCATGAGACAGAAAAAGGAGGAACTGTGAAGAGGATAGAGAAAAAGCATACAAATACTGAAGGAAAATGTTTGGATCCCTTCTCAGTTCAAGATCATTTGAAATGAAGGCAGAGCACTTAGAAAATATTTGATTTACAGTTTTTCAGGCATGCATTCTAATGTGTACTTCTGCATACAGAACTATACATGCAGCTCCTTTGCTTAGACCATCATTCTTGTAAGACACTAATAACTAATTTTGTGGTGGGTGGTGAGATAGTAGATTCTGAGTCACACGGTACAATTTCCGGAGTGTTGATAATACATTTGTGTGTAATACAGATTTGACTGTAAGGGGCTCGTCAATACAATATGGTCAGAAACCATTAAGGAGTAGTATTAACAAAGTATGACGATCACAAACTTTCTTGAGCTCTGGGCCTATAGACTTTAGTACTAGTTGACCCACAGTGGAACATTTGTTGCTTGGGAATTAGTCTTGTACACCTAGGTAAAACATAGCTCAATAGTTTTCCTTTCAGTTTTCTTTGCCTGAAAAATGTGTTGGCTAAAAGACTGCTAAGGTTTTTGTACTTCTAGAATGTATCTTTGAGACCAACGGTAGAAAAACCAATATAAAAAAAGTTGTGGCAGGTACAGGGAGGGCAATTTTTGTTTTTGCTTTTTTTTGTATTTGTCTCACTTATGTAAGTTAAAATGAAAAAAAGAAATGACCTTTCCTGGCAGTGGAAATACTCATAAGTTATAATGAATATGACATTGACATTTGGCCAAGGTTCTTTGGAAATACAAAATAGCTGCAATGTAGTGCAACTCCTTTCCTTAGAGCTTATCTTTCGGTAATGGAGATAAGGCAAACAGTTACATACTTTGGGTCAGAAAAATGTAAGAATATAAAAATATGAGGGGTGCCTGGGTGGCTTAATCAGTTGAGCATCCTACTCTTGGTTTTGGCTCAGGTCATGATCTCAGGGTCATGAGATCAAGCCTTACGTGGGGCTCTGCACTCATAGTGGAGGCTACTTGAGATTCTCTTTCCCTCTCCCTCTACCCTTCCCCCTGCTCATACACACTCTCTTTCTGATACATAAATCTTTAAAAAAAAAGAATATAAAAATATGAGAACATGAACATGCCATGGCCTATACTTTAAAAAAATAGCTTTATTGAAAAAAAAAGAAAAAAGAAAAAATAGCTTTATTGAGATATAATTCAGATATCATACAATTCAGCCATTTCAGAAATGATTTTTATCATGCTCACATAATTGTGCAGTTATCAGCATAATCAATTTTAGTACATCTTCATACCCCGAAAGAAAATTATACCCATGTAACCGCATGGTGACCATAGTTAGTGATACTGTATTGCATATTTGAAGGTTGCTAAGAGAGTAGATGTTGAAAGTTCTCATAATGGAAAAAATTTTTTGTCATTATATATGGTAGCAGATGTTAATTAGCCTTATGTGGTGAGCATTTTGCAATATATACAAATAGGGAATCATGTTGTACACCCAAAACTCATAATGTTACATGTCAGTTATACCTCAATTAAAAATAAACAAAACACTATACCCATTTGCAGTCACTCCCCAGCCGTAGGCAGTAACTAGTCTATTTTCTGTATCTTTTTGCCTTTTCTGGGCATTTCAAGTGAGTAGAATCATGTAATTTGGTATTTTGTAACTGGCTTCTTTTTCTTCATACACGCTTCGTTGATGTTGTAGTATGTATCAATACTTTAATCCTTTTAATTGCCGAATACTGTTCCATTTTATGGATATACTAAATTTATCCATTCTTTAGTTGGTGGACATTTGGATTGTTCCACTTTTTGGCTGTTATGAATAGCCAACTACTAGCATTATGAACATTTATGCATAAGCTTTTGTATGGACCTAGGTTTTCATTTCTAATAATATAGTATAATATAATGTAATATAATATAATGTAATATAATATAATGTAATATAATATAATATAATATAATATAATATAATATAATATAATATAGTATCTCTTAGATAATATATATGTAGGAGTGGAATTGACAGGTCATATGCCAGCTGTTTAACCTTTTGAGGAACTGCCAGACTGTTTTCCAAAGTAACTGCACCATTTTACATTCCCATCAGTAGTGTATGAGGATCCCAAGTTCTCCATATCCTCCCCTACACTTGTTATTATCTGTCTTTTTGACTATAGTTATGCTAGTGGGTATGAAGTGGTATCTCAATGTATTTCTGGTTTACATTTTCCGATGTGTAATTATTTTGAGCATCTTTTCTTCTGCTTATTGGCCATTTTTGTATCTTTTTTTTGGAGAGATGTCTATTCGGATCCATTGCCCATTTAAAAATTGGATTGTCTTTTTATTATTAAGTTGTAAGAGTTCTTTATGTTTTTGATGTAAGTCCCCTATTAGATATATAATTTACAAATTTACAAGTTTGTTCGATTCTATGGGTTGTCTTTTTACTCTCTTGACAGCGTCCTTTGAAGTACAAAAGTTTTTCCTTTTTGATGCTGTCCAATTTATCTATTTTGTTGTTGTTATGCTTTTAGTGTCCAAGAAATCATTACCTAACCCGACATCATGTGAGTTTACCCTTATGTTTTCTTCTAAGAGTTTTATAGGTTTAGCTCTTACACATTTATGTCTGTGATCTTTTGGAATTAATTTTTGTGTATGGTGTTCATTCTCTTTGCATGTGGATATCCAGTTGTCCCACCACCATTTTCTGAAAAGACTGTAATTTTCCCACTGGATTGTCTTGTCAAAATCGTTGGCCATAAATGTGACAGCATATTTCAGGACCGTCTGTTCCATTGATCTATATGTCTGTCCTTCTGTCCTTATAGTAGTATAGCACCGTCTTGATTATGTAGCTTTGTAGTTAAGTTTGACATTGGCGAATATGGTCTTCCTACTTTGTTCTTTTTCAAGAATATTTGGCTATTCTGGGTCTCATGCGTTTCTATGTAGATTTAAGATCAGCTTGGTTTAAAAAAAAAAAGCTATCCTGGGATTTTGATAGGGATTACCTTAAATCTTGTAGACCAATGTGGGGTTTATTGGCATCTTAATAGTATTAAGTCTTTCAATTCGTGAGCATAAAATAACTTTCCATTTGTTTAAGTCTTGAATTTCTTTCAGCCGTGTTTTGGAATTTTCATTGTACAAGTCTTAGTTCTTTTAAATTTATTCCTAAGTAGTTAAGTCTTTTTGATGCTATTATAAATTGTTTCCTTAACTCCTTTCTGGGTTTTTTATTGCTGGTATATAGAAGCACAGCTGATTTGTATATGTTGATCTATGTTGATCTTGTATCTACAAATTTGCAAGACTTGTTTATTCTAATGGTTTTTAAATGGATTCCTTAGGATTTTCTATGTACAAGATGATATCATTGCAAATAGAGGTAGTTTTACTTCTTTCTTTTCAATCTGGATCCCTTTTATTTGTTTATCTTGCCTAACTGCCCTGACCAGAACTTCTAGAACAATGTTGAATAGAAATTGTAGTCATAGAACTTCCTTGT
Organism: Ursus americanus; assembly: GCF_024610735.1. NCBI lineage: Eukaryota > Metazoa > Chordata > Mammalia > Carnivora > Ursidae > Ursus > Ursus americanus. The sequence goes on from NC_142139.1 coordinate 63,592,082, forward strand.
CTTATTCCTGATGTTTGAGGGTAAGCCTTAAGCATGACGTTAGCTGCAGGTTTTTGTAGATGTCCTTTATTAGATTGCAAAGTTCCCTTCTATTCCTAGTTTGTCGAGTGTTTTTATCATGAAAGAGTGTTATACTTTTATCAAATAATTTTTCTGAAATCAATTACTTTAAAAATGACCATTTTCTCTGTTTTTTTCTTTTCTTTCTCTCTTTTTTATCCACAGAAATTGACTTGCATACCAAATGTGTGGTGGATGTAGATGCAAACAAGGTTATACTTAGTCCTGTAAATACTAATCTTTCCAAAGGAGATGCCCGGTAAGTTAAGAAACTGTTATATTCAATGGATTTTTAAATGACTGAAAGCAACAATGGCTGCTGAGCTGAGTTCAGCTTAGCAAATAACAAATGCTTCATTGCTGTGTAGAGACACAGAGCTGTCGAGTCAGAGGGAAGGTCTATAATATGGAATGACTAAATGCCAGAACAAGTGTTGTAGATACCAATTATATCAGAAGCTCAGAGAAGAGAGCTTTAGGTCAGAAGGTGGAGTAACTGAGGAAGGCTTCTTGAAGGAGATGGTACCGGCTAGAGGAGTAGTAAGATGTAAATGGGAAGAAGTGGGGTAGAAGAGAAGACCTTCAGGTTGTTCCTCAGCTTTGGTTGCTTTTACTTCTGCCACTTTGAATCCTGTCACTTAGAGTCCATTTCGGGTGCTACTTCTTCTTCAAGGCATTCCCACATCCTTCAGTGATTCCCTTCCTCTAAATCCCTGTAAGCCGTAATCTGTATTATCTAACCGAATTATTATACATTGTTTTGGATTGCTACCTGTAGCTCTATGGTGGATTTTAAGGTCTTGGAGGGAAGAGACTCTCAGCGGTTGAAGATGAATCACTTCTGGATTTGGATTATAGTATGAACAAAAGGGAGGGCCAGAAAGTGTAAAGAAAGCAAATTTGGGGAAGAAGCAAGAGATTCATTTGGTTTTCTCAGCAAGTGCAGGGAAGTTAATTTAATCAAATAAGCTAGGGTCAGATTACAGAAGACCTTGAAAGCCAATAAGGAAATTTGACCTATATTTTTATGGGTAAGATGTCATCTTTGACAGTTTTTTAATATTGTGGTTAAGGGGGTGGATTAGGAAAAGTTGTCAGTTGGCCGCATAGAGAATGGTTGCAAGTGGGGAAGACTGACTTTTCATAGAGATCAGCTTGATTTCGGAGATGTTTTTCTACTGACCCTGGAAGTGAATAGCACAAATTAGAGAGACTGTCTTCCATGGTGCTTTGCATGAAGTAGATACTTAAACTTGTAGAGACAATGTTGTGTATGGAAATACATACAGAAGGCACTCCATAAATATTCTTTCAGGTTGAGTCATTGAGTTGAAAGGGCATTGGACTTGGAGTCAGAAAATCTTAAACCCCTACTTAACTATGTTGTTTTTAACTAGTTGCTTCTAAACTAGTAGCTGTTATTTTTAACTTTTTTTGAGTCTTATCTGTATGGTGTATTCCTTACCAATCTCATAGAAGTGTTTTCTGAAGATCAAATTAGTGATTGTTAAAGTGCTTTTGTAAAGTGTTCTGTAATTGTTCAGGCTTATTGTCTTTGATGTATTACTAGGATATGGGTACTATTAGATATGATTTTATTAGGGTGTAAAGGGTATAGATGTGTCAAAAATGATGCTAGGATTTTGAGCTTGCTAATTGATCTGTTCTGAGTATTAACTGAAATCATTAATAACGGAGGCTGTTTATTGCTCTTAGAATTTTCATTCTGGAGATTGTTGCTTTATTTGGAAATGTGGTTACCTTTGAACAAACTTGGGGGCAATATCCTATGGTAGAAAGAGTGTAGGCTTTATCTGTAGGCTGACTTGGATTCAAATTCTGGCTTTGCCACTTGGTAGCCTGGTTGCCCACCTGTGTTCCTTATTTATAAAGTGTTTTAATATTCTATTGCTGCATAACCTATTATCTTTAAAAGCTTAGAGGCTTAAGGCAACAGTAATCATTTATTATCTCATGATTTCTGTGGGTCAGGAATTCAGACAGGGCACAGCAGGGATGATGGCATGTCTCTGCCCCATGCTCTCTGGGTCATAGCTGGAAGACTTGAAGGCTGGGGATTGGAATCAGCTGGAGAAGGCTCAGTCACCCAGATCTGGTGGTTGATACTGCCTGCTGGCTGGAGATGTAGCTGGGGCAGAGGCAGAATACCTGCTTACAATCTGGTGGCAGATTCCCAGGGCAAGTGTCCTGAGAGAGTGAGAAAGCCGGGTGGAAGTAGCATTGCCTCTTATGTCCTAACCTTGGGAGTCACACAGTATCTTCTGTCACATTTTCTTACTCAAGGCTGATCTAAAGCTCTAAACAATTTCCAGAAGAGAAAATATAGACTCATCTTTTAATGGAGGAACATCAGTGTCACATAAGAAAAGCCTTTGGGATGGGATGTGTATTATTGCAGCTGCCTTTGGAAGACACAATCTGCCACAAGTGTGTAATAGTATCTACCTGATAAAGTTGTTGTGAGAATAAAACGACAACATAAAAGCTGAAAAAATATGTTTTCTTTCCTTTTGAGGTCTTTAAATCTCAGGGGTTTGTGAAAGAATTACATAGCTCTTCTTAGTTCCATAGAATGTCTTAGACGGCTCTTTTTTCCATAAGCTGCAGATACAAATTGAGTATCACTCAGTGCTATAGAGGATTGTTTGATAAAAAACTTTTAAAAATGACAACTTCCAATAAGGTTGGTATGTCATGGTTTTTAATGAAGTAAAGTTAAGCATAGATTTTTAAAAAACAGCTTTTATAGAGTGAAGTGTATGTAGCTTGATGAATTTTCATAAGTTGAATGTAACTCCTGTAAGTGGCACCAGGTAAAAACTGAGAACATTGCTGGGGCACCTGGCTGGCTCATTCGGAAGAGCGTGTGACTCTTGATCTCCTGGTCGTGAGTTCAAGCCCATGTTGGGTGTAGAGGTTACTAAAATATATAAATAAAAAAAAAAAGAACATTGTTGGTGTAATAAAAGATTGCCTTTTGAGAATGCTTTTTCTTTTATTATTCTATCAAGGTGAAAAGAGAAAATAGAAATTTTGGAATGTAGCAGTCTAGCAGTGCATGTTGACTCTACATCAGAAACCAGGGATGTACTGTACAGTGACTAACATGATATAATAAAAAAACATTAAAATTAAAAAAAATAAATGAAAAATTGGAAGAAAATGTAAATTAAAAGCTGTTTTATGTGATATGAGGTTAATTACAGTCTAGTTTGTAGAATGACTAATCCATAAAATAAGTTATGGTTTTATAGGAGCTATATTTGTAACTAGAGAGTTAGGAATTTGAAGTTAACATGTAAGTGATTTGAGTCAGTTTAAATAAGTAGTCAGAAAGGTTCAAATTAATGTTTTTTCTTTTAAAGCCTTTCTTTTAAATCCTTGCTTTTAGAATAGTATCCAATTCTGTTAATCTAAAACCATGACTAATTTTATATGTATACTTAACAACTCAAGTTAATATACTTTGAAAGTGAACATATATACATTTTAAAATAATGATTTATATATTTTTCTGATTAATTTTGTATTTCTGACAGTTTCACAATTTGATGTTTGTGCTTATTAAAACTAATAGAAAGCATGGTTAAATGAATGGGTAAACAATTTCTAGTTTAACAGCTTAACCATGGGAATTTGGGAAACATTTCTTGCTGTGCTATATTTGGAGTTTCAAAACTTTTCTGAAAAATAAGATGCTTAAAATTCAGAAAGTTGATAGCACGAGGCTAAGAGATTAAGAAGGCTGACTTTGGAGCCAGAAATCCTGGATTGAATATCACCTTCACCACTTACCATGTGTGCTATGGAGCAGGTTAGTTAATTGTCCTCTGCCTCAGTTTATTCATTGGTAAAGTGGAGATTATAATAGTACCTTTCTGTAGGTTGTTATGACAATTAAAACAAGTTAAAATACAATAAAATTTATGTAAGTGTTAGCTATTATTTTAAATATTACTGTTACTGTTATGGGCTACATTTATGATACGTTTGTTGAGCTATAATATAACTTCATAAAGGAAGTAAAATTTTTTAAACCAAAATGTATTCAGTTCAATACTAGAGTATACATGCTTATTAAGAAATTATCTAGTTCTAGGGGTGCCTGGGTGGCTCAATCGGTTGGGTGTCTAACTCTTGATTTCTTCGGCTGTGGTGATGGTCTCAGGTCGTGAGATCGAGCGCTGTGTTTGGCTCTGCGCTGAGTACAGAGCCTGCTTAAGATTCTCTCCCTCTCCCTCTGCCCCTCCCCTTCAGCATGCCCCCACTGACACATGCATTCTCTCAAAAAAAGTTTTTTTTCTTTAAATTAAAAAAAAAAAGAAATTAGTTCTGTAAAAATTTTGGCTTTGCAATGTCAGAAACTTAATTTTATCCCTTTTTCCCCAAGTTGATGGGGGCTCTTAGGGAGTAACATGCCATATGTTAGAGAGCTGTGACCCCTAATTTGATGTTTACAGTGAATAAAATATCAACTAACTTGGGAAACCAGGTCAAAACATTGGTTTAGCATAGGGTAAGAACGAAGGGATATTTTATCAAATATGGAAAAGATTAAGGGCGAAGTCTTTCTATTTTAAAACACTCTAGTCAAACGCTAGAGACTAGAGACTGATACGCTCGCATCCACCAGATCTGTCTTTTTCTTACGTGTGGAGTACCGGATACACACTCCTAGATTTGCTCTATGTATTTTCTCCTGCGGCACCACACCGCTTAGACTACTAGCACAATTACATGTCTTTTTGGAATTACTTTTTTGCCCCGCATCAGTGTAGTTTTCCAGATTGGTCCTTGGGATTTTTCAGATCTTCATCAGCAACATGTTTACAACATGTTTACAAATCATCTTTTAGGGCTAAGAAGTGACCAGTTCATTATATATTTTTAGTAGATTTTTACAAGTATAATTCTCAACATTTGAATCTTTGCATTTAGGAGCACTTTAAGTCCCTTCTGTAACTAGTTCTAAATAATACCATGGTGTAGAGCAGTCCCCTTTTACTTTTTAAAGTTTATTTATGTAAGTAATCTCTACACCCATCGTGGAGGTTGAACTCACAACCCCAAGATCAGGAGTCATATACTCTTCCGACTGATCCAGCCGGGCACCCCTAGGACAGTCCCTTTTTAAATAGCTAAATCAATCTTTAAGCCTTATTTTGTTTGAATTAAAATGAAACTTAAAACTTAAACTCTTAAAACTTGTTAAAATTTTATCCTGTAATAAATGTTAATGCTAGTTAGCCTGTCACCATGATAAGGCAAAATAGTTTCTTAGACTAAAGTTTATCTTCTGCCTTTTGCCTTCTTCCCTCCCTCCTCTGCCCACCAAACAGGCCTTTCCTGCTAACTCTGTCTCAAGTTAATTGAAATACTAACATTGGTGGGTTTTTTTGGAAGTACTAATATTGTTTTAAGAGGGAGTAAGGTGTGATTTCCCATGGAGAGTGGCAGCTGCAACTTTATGAAACAGTTGTGTTATAAAAGTTATATATAGGTGAATTTGGAATGGGATTGCATTTTCCCATAGGAACTGACAGTTATTTCTAGTAAAAATGGTGTTCTATTAAAAAAATGACTAGTTTGGCCCACGACTCATAGAGTTACACATTTTATATTTTGGTATGCCCCAGTGGTGCTTCATTGCTACTTCCCATTTTGTCATATGTGATTTTATTTAATTAATTAATTTATAACAGATTTATTTTTTTTTAGCGAGAGCAAAGTGAGAGCGAGAGAGGGAGCCAGCGAGCGGGGGGGGGGGGCAGAGGGAAAGGGAGAGAATCGCAAGCAGACTCCATGCTGAGCTGGGAGCCCATTGGTTCCGGGGCTCAATCTCAGGACCCTGAGGCCATGGCCTGAGCTGAAACCAAGAGTCGGATGCTTAACTGACTGAGCCACCTAGGTGCTCCTGTCACATGTAATTTTAAAAAGATATGTACTCAAGAGTTGAGATTGAATAAAATACATAATTTTTCCTCCTTATTGAGGACATCCTGAAGTAAGAAAAGACTTTTTTTTTTTTTTGGCTCTGGGTGTGTGGCAATGAAGAATGTAATGACTACCAGTAACAAGTAGACTTTAGTGTCACTGTGCCAAAAGTGCCAGTTCTTTTACCCGCCATTGTTTTTGCACCATGAGGGCTAGTATCAGCATAGTGAAAAAGGCAAATATTGGTATTGTTCTGAAAATAGTTCTTACCTCAGGAACCGTGTCGTCTTACCACACGACAATTTAAGAATCAAATTTAGGCATTAATTCACAAGCTGTAAGAACTGGATGGATGTCTTTGGTTTATTTATTTTTAAACTACTTTATTGAAATGTAATAAATATGCTATATAATTCACCCCTTTAGAGTGAACAATTCAGTGGTTTTTATTGTATTTAGAATTGTACAACCAGCATCATGATCCAATTTTATGACATTTTAACCATTCTATTACTCAGCTTTCTGTCTCTATAGATTTGAGATTTGCCAATTTTGGACATTTCATATAAATGAAATAATACAATACATGGTCTTCTGTGATTGGCTTCTTTTACTTAGCATAATGTGTTTGAGCTTTATCCAAGTAGCATTTATCAGTACTTCACTCCTTTTATAGTGGAATAATACTTTGTTATATTCTGTTCAGTTTATCCATTCATCAGTTGATGGATATTTAGTTTTTTTCCACTTTTTGGCTATTATGAGTAATGCCTCTGTAAACATTTGTGTACAAGTTTTTGTGTGGACATATGTTTTCATTTCTCTTAGGTAGATATCTCGAAGTGGAATTGCTGGGTCATATAGTAACTCCATGCCTAACATTTTGAGGAGCTGCCAGACTTTCCCAAAGAGTCTGCATCATTTTACATTCCCACCAGCGGTGTGTGAGGATTCCAATTTCTTAAGCTTTGAAAGAACTCTCATTTACTGAAAAGGAAAATGGTGGTGACTCTGGCTAATTGGAGAGTGCATACCCTGCCCGAAGGCATTCAAATTATAGTTAAAAAGCAAAACAAAACATTGTGCTGTCCAAACAAAACAGGTCTTGGCCAGATTCAGCCCTTGGCTGCTGATTTGGAACCCCAGATTCTAGTATACTTTTCTATTGAGCCATACTTCTTGACAGGTTTTTAAAAATTGAGCAGATTTTAAAAAGTAACAGTATGCAAGGAGGTTTAAAGAATAACACACTTTTATGTATTAACCTAAACACTTTTATGTTAACTGATCAGGTTAACAAACCTTTACCGATACAATTTAAGCCTTCTGTGAACTTCCAGCTTTAATCCCTTCCCTCTCCACCACAGTTAACAACTTTCCTGAAGTTGGTTTTTTATCTTTTCCTTGTATTTCTTTATATTTTCTATACATATATGTACATATATATTTATATTTATATATTTGTAAATTGTTTGCACACCATTATGTGTATGCAAATAACTTTTTCTAGTAAAAGGTCAGATTCGTGACTCAAACATTGACTACTTATATAGTATAATGCCTGATACTTTATTTATTTATTTATTTATATTTATTTATTTAAAGCATGGGGACAGGACCCATGGACAGGAAAAGCTGCCTGATGCCTGATTTTTAAAAGCAAAAGAAAAAAATGTTAATAGGAGCTAAAAAAAAATCCTAAGTTCATCTTGGGGAGGAAAGCTAAATGTTGGTATTTTATCAAATACCCTATTCCTCCTTTTTTTCTTCTGAAAAAACCAAACCAAGGCAAAAGCTTGTCCCTCCTCATCTGTTGTTTGTAGTGACTTCCAAGCAAGAGTAGCAGTGAAATTATTTTGGTGTACCTCCAACTCTCTGAGGAGTGTACGGATCAGTGAGCTGTGTGTATTCAGAGGTGCTGCTTTAAATACCGAACTGAAACCTAAAAGGGAAGGAAATTCTCAGGAAAAATTGCATTGTTCAGTCCCTAGATCCGCTAATCCACTTTCCTCTTTAGTCCTGCGTGTATGTGTGTAACAGTATAAGAGTTAATACATTAACTGGGGAGTTTCTCTTACCATTCTTTTTTACCCTGCCCCACCAACTGTAAGATTTGAAGGTGAGAATTGTCTGAAGTAGAAAACATTTGAGAGTTAGACTTCAAGACCTTAATGAATCTGAACACGGATTTCTTTGGTATTTTGTGAGATGGCCTCTTCTTTAGTACATGTAGGAAATTCTCTTCAACATGGATGGAATTAGCCATAAATGGCACAGATATGCAGAGTTTTTCTGTTTTATAGTAAAGCAGTGGTGCTTCCCTGTTTTTCCCATTTGGTCCTGTTTAACCTAAAGTTTAATTGATACGTGTGAAGATGATAATTGCCAGTCTAGTGAGAATAATATCTGAGATGTTGCTCTCAACCAGTACTGGTCAGTAAGGTCATTAGAATTCTTTTTATTCCTTATTATTTTATACTAGACATCAGTTTAGTCAAGTCATTATTACTTAACATGAGCAAAGCACACTCAGTCCTTCTTTGGAGGTTTGTAGGACTCTGATCCTGGTAGAAGAATGAATATATGCATATATATTCAAATATATGCAGAGTTTAGTGAGGCTGACACATGCACATACATTTCTCTTGCAAATGTACTGAGTAATGCTGCCTAGGGGAGGGCCTAATGCAGATAATTGCTTTGAAATATCAGAAGTCATTTTCAGAGTAATTCCTTGTTAGTGAAAGGCATCATTAGGTCATATTAGATAATGACTTTTAAAATTTCTCTAATGCTATATGGATACTAATTTAAGTAAAGATTTTAATTGAAGGAAGTCATGCAAAATGTAATTATGGTATGTACAATAGACCTGTTTGTTCTCTCTGCTGTGAAATGACTTGAGTGAGGCTAATAATTCTGCCCAAATAGAATTTACTCCTCTGGAGAACAGTATGTGGTATGTTTTAATTTCATAAAGAGGCTCTTCCTTGGGGAGCCTGTCCACCCTGATTATGTCAGAGTAAATTGGGGAGAGCATTGTTTGGTGTACTCAGAAATTTTAGATGATTTTTCCCCCTTTTTAAAAAAATACTGTGATTATTGACTGTATAAATCATCTACTACTTTTGAATATAGTTGTGAAGAGGAATCACGGAGAGTCTTAAAAGCTAAAAAGATAATGAAAGATTGTATTCATATCTTTGCACAGTTTATAGTAGTAAATAACCAAATAATAAATGTAGGTTTTTCCAAGTTTTCCAGCAAAGGCTAGTAGATTGCCAAAATGAACTGTATGATAGTTTGTTAGTAAACCTGTCTGAACGAAAATTAGATTATCCTAGTAGAATTGGTAATATTTTAGCATTGTCATTGGCTATATAAATATTATCTCATTCTTTTATTGGTACGGCAATATGAAGAAATAAACTTTTTTAAAATACAAGAATAGAGAGTGTCTGTCACTGAGCCTGAAATACTACTCGTTTACTAACATTTGATATAATGAAGACTCAGAGTTATTGCATATGATTAGTTATTAGATTAAGTTATGGTTAATAGGAGGGGTGCCTGGGTAGCTCGGTTGGTTAAGTGTCTGCCTTCTGCTCAGGTCATGATCCCAGGGTCCTGGGATTGATCCCTGTGTTGGGCTCCCTGCTCAGTCTGCTTCTCCCTCTCCCTCTTCATGCCCTCCCCTCGTGCTCATGCTCTCCCTCTCTCTCCCTTTCTCCCTCTCTCTCTCTCACCCTCTCACCCTTTCACCTCTCTCTCAGAAATAAATAAATAAAATCTTTTTAAAAGAAGTTATGGTTAATAGGAATTAAATGTTTTGAATTTACCCAGAATTCTGGATTCAGAATTAAATTATGAGATAATATATGGTATATTAGATATCTAATTTCAAATAAAGTTTAGGTAAAACTATCAAGTCCCACTATTGAGGTATTGAAAATTGTCTTTCTTTTTGTTTGGTAATGCTTTTTTTTTTTTTTTTAAGGGTTCTTTGTCTCAATCTCTAGTGTAGAAGTTGTTGCTAATATAAACTAGAGATTGTGTAAGAATCTGGACTTGTTTTTTAAAGATGGAGGTGGCAGTGCTCCCTGAGGAAGTGTCACATGAGAAACCAATCTAACCCAAAAATTTGCTGTATCACAGTACCTTAGGAATCTTTATGATCCTTTCAACAGTTGAACATCAGCTCTTTGCCAAGTATCAGGCTAAGAGTTAGGATAATCTTTATTAATCCTTAGTTCCATTAAATTGTGGTCAAATTATTTTTAGCACAGAATGTCTGTAAACATACTAGTAGAACAAAAAACAAAGTAAAACAGAAAACTGAAGAGTAGAGAAGTTGAATTAGTCTCTTGTGGACTTTGTAAGGTTAGATTTTTGCAGACTCAGATTTGAAATAATTCTATTGTTTAATTTTGAGCATTGTGCATTTTTTATGAGAGTGATATTTAGCTAACATGAAAAATGATTTCTTTTGAAAATTAATAGTTTAGGGTTCTGAAGCCCTTTTTCCTTCTTCTTAAGTTTGTTTAAGAAGTGTCTTGTATGATGGTGAATTTTACTTTTGCTTTACTTCCATCAAAACTTCCATCAAATCATAATTAAATAAAAACTTCTATAGAATGGGTCCTAATTAAGAGCAATAATGAGTTTTTATCTTCCTGTTTTGGCCCATATATGAAACAAGTCAATAATCTTTTGTTCTACTTTTAGGAAAACAAATAGAATTTACATAAAGATCATTGAGTAGGTAAAAGTTGTATTTGCCATTTAAAATTTTAAAAAACTTCGTGTTATTGGGGTGCCTGGGTGGCTCAGTTGGTTAGGCATCTGCCTTTGGCTCAGGTTATGATCTCAGGGTCCTGGGATTGTGCCGTGTATTGGGCTCCCTGCTTAGTGGGGAGTCTGCTTCTCCCTCTGTCTCCCCCCCGCCCTGGCTTGCGCTCACACTCTCTCTCTTTCTCTCAAATAAATAAAATAAATAAAATCTTTTAAAAAAACTTTTTGTTATGGAGATTGTATTTTTTATTTTTTTAAAAAGATTTTATTTATTTATTTGTCAGAGAGAGAGAGGGAGCACAGCAGGGGGAGTGGCAGGCAGAGGGAGAAGCAGGTTCCCCGCCAAGCAAGGAGCCTGATGCAGGGCTCCATCCCAGGACCCTGGGATCATGACCTGAGCCGAAGGCAGACGCTTAACTGACTGAGCCACGTGGGCGTCCCTGTTATAGAGATTTTCAAACATACACCAAAGTAGACAGGATAGTACAAAGAACTCCTATGTGCCTGTCACTCGGCCTCCAAAGCCATTAACCTATGGCTAATACGGTCCTAACCACATCTTCAATTCTTTCCTCTCTCCTATATTATTTTGAAGTAAATCCCATTTTAACCACAAATATTTTAATGTATCTTTTATTATTTTTAACATAACCTTAACACTATTAGTACACCTAGAAAATTAACAATATTTATGTGATAGCGTCAGATTTTCAGTATTTACACGTTTAATTATCTGATAATGTTTTTTCCCTGTAGTTTGTTTAGAATAGCATATAAATATGACCTATACATTGTGATTGTATTATTTATCTTTTGATTTATTGCTCCCTCAGTTGTTGAAGAAATCCAGTCACTTGTTCTGTAGGTAGATTAGTAGGTGAATTTATTACCAGGGTGTGTTATTCTTAGTCAGATGCCAAAACATGCTGATTTTTCTGGTGAGTATTTTTATCCCAACATTCCTTTCCTCTCTCTGACATTACCCTAGTTAAGGACTGTAATTGCCGTATGTTTAGATTACAACATAGCTTTTAACTGATTTCTGGAACCCACTAATACCAGACTGATCTTCCTTCAAGACTGCTTCTCCATCCTATAATCCAGAATCTTTTGAATTGAGAGCATTTATTATTTCTAGTACTTAAGCACTGCCACTGCCTAGGTGACATCTTTTATGTTTGTCCTGCCCTGTTTTCCAGTGCTTGTATTGTTCAGGCGTATTCTTGTGTGTTTTGAGGCCCCTGCCCCTTTTAGACTGGCTACATGAAAGCCGAGACCACTTCGTTTCTTTGTGTCACTTACAGTGCTTTCCACACAGAAGGTGCTCAGTGAATGGCTTGTGATTGATTATAGCTGTTATATTAGCGCTTGTTCTCAAAAGTCCCCTGTTCTGATCTTACCCCCAGTTAGTAGCTGGAAGGGTGATTTGTAAGGCTGGGAGTTAGATTTTATGAAGAGTATTTCTCAAGACAGTGGTGGAGCCTGATGAGCCATCTCCATCCGCTCTGCCATATGGAGGGCGGTTTTCTAGCATCCTTGCCCACTAGATGCTGTCGCTTGTTTGCTCCCACAGCACCGTGGCTTTTGTTTTATTTTTGTCATTTTGACAGCAAGCTTTTGTTTCAATGCTGTTTCATTATATTTGTGTATTGTTTCCTAGTGATCTAATATTAGAATCATACTGTAGGGTAAATTTCCTTTGGGAAGAATTTCCTAAAGATTAAATAATTCTGTTTCTAATAAGTTTTGCAAACTGGGATGCCGTGGGGTACATTTGGCTTGCAGTTTCAGTATTTAAAAAATCAGGAAGTTTCATATAAAAATTCAGATTTGCAGTTTTTCTTTAACAGCCTGAAAATCCAGCAACACTGGGCTTATTGCCTCCTTTGACAAGGTCATAAGCTCTCAGGTCCCCAGCTGGTCAGCTCCTTCATTTGTGTTATTTACCTGGCCCCTGTGGACCTTTCCGTTTACAACCCTTGGTGTAGATTCTTATTGGCTTCACCCACAAAACACGTTCTTTCCTGACCTTTGCCCAGGGTTTTGGGGCTCACATTACTTTTGGAGACTATCGGTTTCTGCATTCTGAATATGTCATGTTCTCAATTTTTCTTTAGTTTATTAACTAATTGTTGACATGACTTTATTTATAAATTATTAAATGTTCAACTTAATACATTACATTAATTTGTAAAAATATGAAACAGTACCGCTCTTCACTAAACATATAGTTACATTTGTGTATTTTTGTTTTGGAGAACAGTGTTATTTTTCTTAACAATATTAATTATGTTAACATGTAATCTTGCTGCTTTTAAATGAATTAATAAAATATTTTAAAAGTTTCTCAGCTTTGATTTGTCATTGAAAAAATTTTCCATGGGGTGTAATCCATATAATAAAATGCTCTTTAGGGTCCTCAGTAATATTTAAGAGTGTAAAGGAGTGCTGATACCAAAAAGTTTGGGAATTTCTGATCCTAAAGGATAGTGTAAATTAAAATTGTCTGGTACTCACCAAGTTGTCAGATAAATTAATTTAATTGTCAGGTAAATTAAAATTGTCTGAGGTACTCACCAAAATTTTAGAACATAATACTTTTTCCCCTTCTAAGCAAGACCATATAAATGGGTAAACCATCTCTAGGTCCCTGCAAAAGCCTATTTAACCCTTGGTATTTCTGAAATGTATAGCACTATCTAAGACATTTTAAGCAAATAATTCTTTGATTCAGAGTTCCAGGTCAGCAATGCCAAGACATCTAACCCTCTTTTCTGGGTTAAGGGGTCAGGGATTACCTTGTTCTAAGCCCTTCTGATTGTTCTCTTGCTCTTGATAAGAGTTTACGGGTAAACAGCGGAAAGAGGATTTGAAAAACTGAGATATAATTTTTTTTGTGATTTGGGATTTTTTTGGAGGGCTTTCAAATGAGATTCAGATGCTAGAGGGGTAAGAGAATGGGCAGTTGTGGAGAAGAAAACTGGAGTTTCTTAAAGACTGGAGGAATTTGAAATAATCCTACCTCCTTCCCTTTGAGGAGTGGACAGCCTAGAAAAGAAGCTTCCTGAAGTTTTTCCTTCTCCCTCTTCTTTCCATCTGTCAGTCACCCATTACTTGTCCCCAGCAGAGGATCAAGGAGGAAGTCTTTTTTCCTTCCTCTCTTCACTTTGGTGTACTCTCTTCCATCATTATAGAGTCCTCACCTAATATTATTGGAGTATTAAAAAGTGAAAGCAAAATAGGGGTGGAAAAGAGGAATTCCTTTGCTTTTGCTGTGGTGAGATAGACAGGAAGGTAGGCCGTACAGAGAAACATTCCCAGCAGCTGTTAGAGGGCAGGGGAATTCCCAGACCAGTTCCGTTGGGCAGCTGTCCAAGTAGGACAGTACGTGTACTCCTGATACACGCATGTTTTTATTCTCTAGTTGCAAACACCTATCTTTCTTGTCCCTCCAACTATTTTTTAAAATATTTTTTTATTATATTATGTTAGTCACCATATAGTACATCCCTGGTTTTTGATGTAAAGTTCGATGATTCATTAGTTGCGTATAACACCCAGTGCACCATGCAATACGTGCCCTCCTTACTACCCATCACCAGCCTATCCCATTCTCCCACCCCCTCCCCTTTGAAGCCCTCAGTTTGTTTCTCAGAGTCCATAGTCTTTCATGCTTCATTCCCCCTTCTGATTACCCCCCCTTTCTTTATCCCTTTCTTCTCCTACCGATCTTCCTAGTTCTTATGTTCCATAGATTAGAGAAATCATATGATAATTGTCTTTCTCTGCTTGACTTATTTCACTTAGCATTATCTCCTCCAGTGCTGTCCATGTTGCAGCAAATGTTGAGAAATCGTTCTTTTTGATAGCTGAATAATATTCCATTGTATATATGGACCACAACTTCTTAATCCAGTCATCTGTTGAAGGGCATCTCGGTTCCTTCCATGATTTAGCTATTGTGGACAATGCTGCTATGAACATTGGGGTGCATATGGCCCTTCTCTTCACTACGTCTGTATCTTTGGGGTAAATACCCAGTAGTGCAATTGCTGGATCATAGGGTAACTCAATTTTTAGCTTTTTAAGGGACCTCCACACTGTTTTCCAGAGTGGCTGTACCAACTTGCATTCCCACCAACAATGTAGGAGGGATCCCCTTTCTCCACATCCTCTCCAACAATTGTTCTTTCTTGCCTTGTCAGTTTTTGCCATTCTAACTGGCGTAAGGTGGTATCTTAGTCCTCCAACTATTTTTTAGATCCCTTTGGGTTAGGGATTGAATCTTATCCAATTACTTTACAGTTCAAAGGATTTATCGGTATAGAGTTATCTGTATGTGTTAGTATCTAACATAGGGCTGGGCACACAGATGCCCAAGCAGTACTTTTAGATTGAAAAAAAATGATGTATGTTGTCCTCTTACCCTAAGAGGAAAGTGGAAAGTCCTCAGCCTAATCTCATACAGTCTCCTTCATGGGGTGGGATTGCAACAGGCTCTAAAAGTCTTATAAGAGTATATGTGGAGAAGACAAGTTTAGAAGTATTTTAACTGTAGTGCTGATTAAGGAGGGACTTGGGCCTGCAGTTCCCAATGCCTAAGGAGGGCTAGTTCTGCTGGCTCTCTGGGTCTGTGCTGTACCCTCCAAGAAGGAGCTCCTCTGGGTGTGAGATTCTCAGGATAGGTCTGTTCTTCATAGTAGGTTATGTGAAGTTCTGTGTCTACCGGGATGTTAAAAGAGGACAGAGAAGGCAAGAAAGGAGTATATATTAAAAGTGATCTGAAGAAAGCAGGAAACCTTTGACAAATCAAAATTCTTACTGTCAACAAGATGGATTTATTTGGTTATAAATTTGTGTGTTTAAAAATTAACAAAAAAAATATAAAAATATTCCTAAATAGAAAGATTGATAACTGTAAAGATTTCAGATGTCAGCAGAATATAGTCCCTGTGAGGGTAAAAAGATTTTTATTTTTAGTTGGAAATATAGTAAAGTTTCAGGATGTGATACTGGGTGGTTTTTTGGTTTTTTTGTTTTGTTTTGTTTTTAGAGAGGGAGAGCGAGGGGTTGGTGGGGCAGAAGGAGAAGGAGAGAGAATCTTAATCAGGCTCCATGCCCAGTGTGGAGTCCGATGCTGGGCTCAATCTCACAACCCTGAGTTCATGACCTGAGCTGAGATCAAGAGTTGGATACTTAACCTGCTGTGCCGCCCAGGCTTATGTAGCTAGAACCGTGCAGATTTTTGGAAGCTGAATTTGTAACGTATAAGCTCTTTGGATTGGAGTTCTTTGTTTTGCAGCCTGGGACTTTTATAGCAACTTTATGCAATAATACCTGTATACCTAAATCTCCATTAAGGCAAACCTTTTCCTTTTTGTTTTTTAGATGTTGTAAATTTTATTTTTTTTAAAGATTTTATTTATTTATTTGAGAGAGCAGGAGAGAGAGCAGGAGAGAGAGAGCCCGAGAGAGGGGAGGGTCAGAGGGAGAAGCAGACTCCCTGCTGAGCAGGGAGCCTAATGTGGGGCTTGATCCCAGGACTCCAGGATCACGACCTGAGATGAAGGCAGTTGCTTAACCAGCTGAGCCACCCAGGCACCCCAGATGTTACAGACTTTAAAAAAATTATCAAATGTTTTAAAAAATAAGTTTTACCCTATGAAATGAAAACCATCATAAGAATCTGCAGAGTAGCTACTGTTGTTATAATTATACTTCATTATTATTTTGTTTTACTTACATATTCTTCAGTGTAGAAAATTGGGTGACTTGATGTTTTGGTCATATGTCACAGACTTCCTTGGTCAACTTTAGTCTCATCAAATGTTACCACAACAGAAACCCCATGCGTAAGCAAAATCTTTGCCTGTTCAGTAATTACTCTCACTTAGTCACTCAGCCAGTCATGGCTACCCTTGCAGTCTGCTCTCCTCTTTGGGGGATTGGAAACTGCAATATAATGGAAGGAACCAGACACCGTCTACTCATTTGGTACTATTTCACATTAGTCATTCTAATTAAGTTATGTAAGTAGTACAGGAAAACCCTATTGTGTGAAAATCCTTTCCCCAAAAGTTTGATTTATTACGACTGAACCTATATGCTGGTCTTTATCCACTTGCATCAGGAAGGATGCCTAAAAGTGGCATTCTGGGACAGAGGCTGGTTCAAGATTAAGTCATACCTTGGCATTGAACTAAGACTTTGTCATTTCCATAAGCTTCAGAGGTTTTCTGACTCCACTTTCGCCTTCGTCTCCTGTATCAGGCACCTCTGATGTGCCGCCTCAGATCTTCCTGGCCTCACTCTCCCCAGAGCCTTTGATCTTGTCATAACCCTGGCTGTTGCCAACTCAAACTGGACCCTGACCAACTTCATGTGGACAAAATCTGACACCTCATGCCTCCTTCCCCTCCTCCTCTTCCCTGGGACTGTGCTCTATGATAAGCCTTAGGTTTTGCTTTCTGAGGAATCCACACCAAGCACATCTATTTTGTATGCCCTTGTTCTATGTACTAATGGGTTCTCTTGATTAATATATATATTAAAGTGACTGTCGGTCTGATTATTTTGGCCTGATCTGGCACTAATAATAAAGGCCTGAACGTAAAAGTTAGGAAGCGGGTAAGTTTGTTCTTCATAGAGTGGATTGATTTTTAAATTTATCAACCTCAGTAAGAATTAGCGATGATCTATGATTGAGGTGCTGCCAGTAGAGTTTAACCATCATCGTTGCTTATAAGGACAGGAAAAGGCAAGACTTGGTTGAAGAGCATCTGAGAAGTATGACTCAGACTACGCTTTGAGTTCTGGGTCTACCATTTACCAGCTGCGTGACTTTGAAAGTTTCCTGCACCTCCCTGAGCTTCAGTTTCCTTTTCTGTAAAATGGAGGTAGTAACACCATAACATGGATCTTTTAAGATTCTTATGGGCATAAATGAGTTATTTATATAAAAAGCCTGGCACATGGAGACCTGTTTGGCTCCGTCAATTAAGTGTCTGCCTTCGGCTTAGGTCATGATCCTCGGGTCCTGGGATCGTGCCCTGCATTGGGTTCCTTGCTCAGTGGGAAGACTGCTTCTCCCTCTGCCCCTCCCCTCCACCTGTGCTCTCTCAGTCTCTCTCAGATAAGTAAATAAAATCTTTATAAAATGCCTGGCACATAGTAGGTAGTAGTTGGTAGCTGTGTTGTTATTCCTGAATTTATTTATTTTGATCAACTTTATAAAAATTTTATTTATTGATATATGTCATATGTTAAGTAGTATTTTTTTCAAACAACACTAGCATATGCTAGATACTCAGTTAATATTTATTGGCTGGGTTAGACATGTAGTAAACTATCATATCATGTTTCTAATAACAAATAATGCCCTTTTGCTTTTAATTGGCAGTAATCTTAGGTGATTTAAGCTGTTGTTTTTAGTTTCTTAACCCTCCTGATAGCAACTACAAGATGTTTATTTCAGGGATTGTGGGTTTCCTCTGAAGTGTAATTAATTTGCATCCTATTTCTCAGAGTTGGTTTCCTTGTTCTGGGCAGAGAGCTATTATTGTTATAGTAAAAGGAACTCAGTGGTCAAGGTCTTTGAACACTTAGAAGGTGTGAAAAATACAGAGACAGCTAGTACAAAGTTCTTGGAAATACAAGGAGTGAATAGAATTTAGTTTTTGGATCTTCTGAGTGATGATAACCAGCACTTATTTATAGGCAATCGTATTGCTTATACTGTGTTAGGTCCTTTGCAAGGTTTTTACATGTAAGTACAGCAAAGGTACCTACAACAAAAGATACAGGCACCATCTTTTCTCATAATTTTCAGGAGGGGAATGAGGTAGTAAGACTTTCCAAGATCACACAATTAGTAAGTGGCAGAGCTGGTATTTGAACTGAGGTCTGCCTGAGCTCAGTCTTCCAAAGCTAGAGGAGCTCACTGCTTCTCATTGCCCTCTAAGATTTTACAGAAGAGTTTCTTCTTGATTTGTAAACATTTGAAAAAATTATAATTGGTTAATTCAGATTAGAGCAAAACTGTAGGCATTCAACAATTATTGATTGATGTCTAATATATGCAATCCTAACAAGGTACCTGATAAAGGAAAGGTAAATATGACATGCTCTGTTAATTAAATTAACTAATTAATTAATTTTTCTTTAAGTAGGCTCCACACCTAGCATGGAGCCCAATGTGGTGTTTGAACTCATGACCCTGAGGTCAAGACCTGAGCTGAAATCAAGAGTCGGATGCTTAATCAACTGAGCCACCCAGGTGCCCTGACATGCTCTTTTTAAAAAAAAAAAATTTTTTTTTAAAATAAGCTTTTAATTTTGGAATAGTTTTAGACTAAAAGAAAAATTGCCAAGCTACTACAGAGTGTTCCTCTGTGTACCCCTCACCCAGTTTCCTTTGTTTATTTTTTCATTTATTCATCAAGTATTTATTGAATGCCTACTATGTGCCAAGCATTGTTTTCAGTCAGTGCCAGAGATGCAGCAGTGAATAAAATAAATTACCCTGGCCTCATGAAATTTACATTTTCGAGGGATGAATTCATTTGGGGACTAAGGATTGGAATAGCAAGGTACAAAAGAAAGACTTGTCCAAGATATACCAGAACATACATACATACACTTTTCTTTTCTTTTCTTTTCTTTTCTTTTCTTTTCTTTTCTTTTCTTTTCTTTTCTTTTCTCTTCTCTTTTCTTTTCTTCCTTCCTTCCTTCCTCCCTCCCTCCCTCCCCCTTTCCTTTCCTTTCCTTTCTTTTCTTTCTTTCTTTCTTTCTTTCTTTCTTTCTTTCTTTCTTTCTTTCTTTCTTTCTTTCTTCCCCCACCCTCTCTCTTTCATTCTTTCTTTCCAGAACTTTTAATTTCAAACCTTAAATAATCTGGGATTTGTTGAAAAATGTTTTACTCTATATCTGGCTTTAGTTTTCTCTTTTCAGACTGAATATTCCTAGTGTTTTATTTTATTTAGTTATTCCTTTGTAGTCTAAATAGCCCTTTCATTTTTATTTCTTTAATATTTTATTTTATTATATTTTTGAAATGTAGTAGACACACAATACTACTTTAGTTTCAGGTGTACAACATCGTGATTAGACAAGTTTATACGTTATGCTGTGCTCACCACAAGTGTAGCTACCATCTGTCACCATACAACACTATTATAGTACCATTGACCATGTTCCCTATGCTGTGCCTTTCATCCCTATGACATATTCTTTCCATAACTGGAAGCCTGTATGTCCCACTCCCCTTCACCCATTTTGCTCATTCCCCCACCTGCTCTCACATGGCAACCATTAGTGTGTTCTCCATATTTATGGGTCTGTTAGCTTTTTGTTTGTTTGTTCATTTGTTTTTTAGATTCCACATATAAGTAAAATCATGTCTTTCTCTGACATGCTTTTTTTATTTTTTAAAGGAACTTACATTTTCGAGTTAGGGAAACCCATTCATAGCTAAGTATATCACATTCATTACTTCATTCAGCAACTATTTGTTGAGTGACCTTTGTGTGTGTCAAGATGGTACTCACCCTAAGAAAACAATGATGAACAAAAGGAAATTTGGTTCCAGGTTCATGGAGCTTTTTAGTCTAGCAGGGGTATTATGAATTGACATTTTGGTTACTTATAATCAGATTAGATGTAGATTAGATATAATCACCTAGGTTTAGAGCTAGGTGATTGCTTATAGGCACCCCCCCCCAATAACCACAGTACCAGGGGGAATGTTACCATGAAATTCTGACTGAATTCTGCTACATATTTATTAAAAGGTAGGCACAACATTAGTCAGACAACCTGTTCCTATAAGCTTAGTGACGTCATAGCTTTCAGATAAGCATCTTGCTAGAAAGTTTCCCTTGAGACAAATATAGCAGGATTTTGTAGCCCCTAGTTAGAATTATGTGACCGAATCTGAATTCAAGTTAGGCTAGAGCCCTAGGCCAAGAACACTGTTCTCCCTGGCACGGGATGCTAGGTTTTGAGAGTCCTATACTTTGTTCTCCTAAGAATGGAGCTATCTATGTAATATTTCTAGTCAGTCTACATAGTTTTAACAGAATGCATTTTATCAGTGAAAAATTATTTCTGACACTCCTTGTATTGATTAACAAACCCTCTAGTTGTTAATCACAAAAAAGGTAGCTGAAGGCATGTTAAACCTGCCTCTAGAGCAGAAATTCTTAACCCGTTTTTGCCATGAACTCCATTGGCAGTCTGATAAAGTCTGTGGGCCCTTCTCAGAATACTATTTTTCCAAAGCATGAAATGCAAAGGATTACAAAGGAAAGCAAATATGATGCAACGTAGTTATTAGAAAATATTTTTAAAGACATGTGACATACAGTAATATGTGCTCATTTATTGCTGTATTAACTAACAAGATCTAGTGTTGGAAATAATTGCTGCTTTAATTACACAGTTGTGACAAATGCAAATGCAAGATATTTGCAACAGTTGAAATGTCACTTGAGGGGTGCCTGGTTGGTTCAATCAGGGGAGCATGTGACTCTTGATCTTGGGGTTGTGAGTTGGAGCCCCACGTTGGGTATAGAGATTATTTAAATAGAAATACTTTTTTTTTTAAAAGAAATGTGACATGAAAATAGGTGTGACTTTTATTGGTGACAAAAGTCACTGCTAATTCTATAATTTATTGCCTGCATTACTAATTGAGGGTAATCGCTAAACTTCAGTTAGAAGCTCATCCATGTTCATAGACGCTCATTCATTCTATCCAGTTCATTCTTGATTAGAATCTCTCATATGCTACCTCATTAACCCTGGAGTGTATAGTCATGATTTGGATATCCAGTGTTAATCAGTTATCCCTACATGTGGATTAAAACTAACACTTGCATTTATCACTATTTTCCCTTTTTTGGGGTGTAATTTAGGTAGGGATGATGACATTGTAAAATAATACAGACTAAGGAGTTCCATAGGAGAGAGCTATGAAGTGCTATGGGATTATGCTGAGTATTTTAAAAACCAGGCAAGAGGATCTTCTCTCAAATAGACGTAATATGATAAGATGATCTAGATAAGCATGAATATAGTGATGTATTCTGTAGGTGTTGGAAGAAAATTGAGAAAGAATGAAAGTTGTAATTACTACAGTTCTTTCTTTGAGGTTGAAAAAGACATCATAAGAAAATATATGATTAACAGGCTTTGTTCTGTCTGGTTCAAAAGTAAAGATATTTTAGGTACAGAGAACAGAATGACGGTGGGGGTAGAAGCTGGCAAGGCAGAATGGAGTCATACATGAAGGAGGGGAGGGCACAGAAGGTTCTTTCGCATGTGAGTGACATAATTAATTATCCAGGCATGGTTATAAGCACTTTACATGTGTTAAGTTATTTAATCCTCACAACAATCTTATTATTGGTGCGCCTGGGTGGCACAGCGGTTAAGTGTCTGCCTTCGGCTCAGGGTGTGATCCTGGCGTTCTGGGATCGAGCCCCGCATCAAGCTCCTCTGCTATGAGCCTGCTTCTTCCTCTCCCACTCCCCCTGCCTGTGTTCCCTCTCTCGATGACTGTCTCTCTCCCTGTCAAATAAATAAATAAAATCGTTAAAAAAAATCTTATTATCATTTGCATGTTGTGGATGGAGAAACAGGCATGGAGAGATTAAGTATCTTTTTTTTTTTAAGATTTTCTTTATTCATTCGACAGAGAGAGAAAGGGAACACAAGCAGGGAGAGTGGGAGAGGAAGAAGCAGGTTCCCAGCGGAAGAGCCTGACGTGGGGCTCGATCCCAGAACGCCAGGATCACACCCTGAGCCGAGGGCAGACGCTTAACGACTGAGCCACCCAGGCGCCCCGAGATTAAGTATCTTGTCCAGAGACAAAAACTAGGCCTATCTGGCTCCAGTGGACTCAAAACAACTCAATACGAGATCACACTGATGACAGTGTAGAGGATCGGGTAGGCAGGAAAGCAACTGGAGATAGGAAAATCAGGTCAGACAATGTTAAGGTGATAGTGGCAAGAGATGATAAATGTGGCCTGAGCACTGAGCAGGGAGAACAGGTGAAAAGAATTTTCCAGCTTGGAAATCGACACGTTTATGTTTTCAAGTTAGACAACATCTGCAAAAAAGGAAGTGACAGTCCAGGGTTCTGAGTAGAGATTTTTACCAGCCCATTTTTAAATACATACTTGGCTGGATCAATTCCTGTGTTATAAGTATCTCTTACTGACTGAAGAATGATCATGGTGGGCAGAATTTTATTGTAATCACCAGTTAATGTTTACACGAAGCATCCCCTTAGCCGTTTGTCTAGATAAGAATACCGGTGGAAAGCTTTCCAAGTGTTACATTGTATGATGACTAAGCTCACAGTTGTAAAATACACATACGTAGGCCTTGTCACAGCAAAGGGGACATTCAAAATCTGGCTCACTTGCTAGCAATCATTTTGAGAAGACTCCAGAGCAGTAGGAGGGAAAGTTTTAGATCAAGAGCAGATTAACAGTACATTCTGGATCAGGAGCAGGATTGATCATACTTGTAAAATGCAGCAGACACCTCAGTAAGTCCTAATTTCCTAGGCCCAGGCAAAGTTCTCAGTGGTGTAGTGAGTTCTCTACTAGACAAATTCAAGAGGGCTCAAAAATGTGAACTTGCACGACTGCCTGGCAGATAAATAACCAGGGTCCATAGTTCTCCACGTTATAGATGATTGGCACTAACTGGGAGTTCATAGAACATATCTAATTCACATTCTGCATTTGTAGGAATTAAGTAAATTGGTTCCTGGTCACAAAGTTTTCTGTTGGCTGCATCCAGATTCAGTTCCAGGCCTCACTGACTGGATGGACATTTCTTAGAAGCCTGTGGTGGGTGGGCAGGAGGACCTGCAGATGTCCTTCTCCAGCACGCTCCTCTATACAGCCTTTCTAGCTCCTTCTTTAACCCAGACTCCCTGATATCTCTGTGTAACAGTATGGTGGTTTCGTTTTTAATCCACCATAAAGCAGTGAGGATTTTCAGGTCAGTCAAGACTAAATGCTAAAATTTTTACCTTCATAATCACCCAGATATGTTCTCTGCTGCATTCCCATTTTTACTTCCATATTTTTATTTTTCACTTCCGTGTTGACCAACTAATGGTCTGTTACAAGTCATGGTTTCTTAATAAATCGCTTCTTTTTAGATCTAGTTGTTAATTATAGTTACCAAATTGTACATTTCCAGGCTGGAAAATGGAAGCAAATCTTTTCTGTTCTAATATTCATGCCTGGGACAAGCTGTTAATTTTAAGGCGAAGTATTTTAAGCTAAAGCAGGAAAACTGGAATTATTCCCTTAGGATGCATTGGCTAAATGTCCAGATAAAATTTTTATGCCTTTACTTTCAGGTTTTTGATGTACCTTACTTAATAAGGATTCAATAAGGTTGTTGAAATGTACTTTTATTAAATCACATCATGAAGTATTTATTTCAATTATAGTAAATCCTCATCTCATTTCAAGCTATAAAATATTTAATACTTTCTGCCACCTGTTAATAAAAAACATTTTATGCCAACTGCTAGAGTGGTTTATAGTTCTATATACTCTTTCATTAATTATGTAGGAAAGGTCTAATGTCGATGTTTAAAAAAGTTAACGGACTTCTTTCTTATTATTTTTAAGAACTCAATTACTAGAGTTTGATATACGTTAACGCAAGGAATACCATATCTTTATCATACTCCTTGTTCTGTAAATAGCTCCTAATTTTAGTTATACATTAAATTTAATTATTATAAATCAGTTAATGAGAAACAACATATTGATCTATCTTGTCTTTTATCCATTTTAAATTACTAGATGTATATAATTTAGATCCTTACCTGATTATTTTTAGTAATCTGTCTTACAAAATGTATTCCATAATATAGTTCTTGAAATGAGTGTTAAAACTTGTATTTGAATTTAAAAAAGAGGCCAGGTTATTTTGTACAGAAAACATGTTTTATTTATCTGGTTAGTTTGATAATAAGATAATCAAGATTTGATAAGATATGTAAGATAAAGATTTGATAATAAAGACACATTCCAGGCAGATTATAGGACAAACTTTCCCATAAATTGAATTAGCTAAAAATGCAGCTACAACGTTTTGAGGAAAATATATTTAAAGCATATCATAAGATGACATCTTGTCAAGTAGTAGTATTTTGTCAAAGGTGTAATGAAGTTAAAGTTTGATTTTTTTTCTTTCTGAGTTTCAGAGGTTAAGCAAAGTTCCACTAAGTAAAACTATAGCAAGTGTGATTAACTTGTTATGATGAAGTCTTTGGCATATATCCAAGAAATTGAGAAAATGAGTTCTCTCTGACCTGGGTACAACTCCTCTTGGAAGTCAGATAGTTTCCAATTCTTTCAGGAACCTAACTGATTCATTAGCTTATAGATCATTGAAAATAATATTTGATGTTAGATCACTATGTGATTTTTTTTTGACATGTACCGTGGAAGGTGTGCAAGGATTTGAGTAATGTTGCTATAACAAAACTTCTAGTCTCATACCCTTATATATTTGAGCAAGGTTTTCAGTGCTTTGCTTCAGTACAAAAGAAAACAGGAATAGAATTAATGCTGAGTGAGCAAAGAAACTGAATCAGTAATCAAAAATTCCCAACAAACAAAAATGTTCAGGGCCAGTTGGCTTCGCAGGCGAATTCTACCAAACATTTAAAGAAGAGTTAATACCTATTCTTCTCAAACTATTCCAAAAAATAGAAAAGGAAGGAAAACTTCCAAACTCATTCTATGAGGACAGCATTACCCTGATACCAAAACCAAATAAAGATTCCACTAGAAAAGAGAACTACAGGCCAATATCCCTGATGAACATGGATGCAGAAATTCTCAATAAAATATGAACAAACCAAATCCAGCAAAACATTAAAAAAAATCATTCACCACAATCAGGTGGAATTTATTCCTGGGTTGTAAGGATGTTTCAGTATTTTCAAATCAATCAACATGATAGACCACGTTAATAAAAGAAAGGATAAGAACCATATGATCATTTCAATAGATGCAGAAAAAGCATTTGACAAAGTACAATATCCGTGCATGATAAAAACCCTCAACAAAGTAGGTTTAGAGGGAACATACCTCAACATAATAAAGGCCATATATGAAAAACCCACAGCTTATATCATCCTCAATAGGGAAAAACTGAGAACTTTTCCTTTACATTCAAGAACAAGGCAGGGATGTCCACTCTCATCACTGTTATTTAACATAATACTGGAAGTCTTAGCCATAGCAGTGAGACAACAAAAAGAAATAAAGGGATCCAATTGGCAAGAAAGAAGTAAAACTTTCACTCTTTGCAGATGACATGATCCCCTATATAGAAAACCTTAAAGACTCCACCAAAAAATTGCTAGAACTGATACACAAATTCAGTAAAGTTGCAGGATACAATATCAACGTACAGAAATCTATTGCATTTCTACACACCAGTAGTGGAGCAGCAGAAAGGGAAATTGAGGAATTGATCTCATTTACAGTTACACCCAAAACAGTAAGATACCTAGGAATAAACCTAACCAAACAGGTAAAAGACCTATACTCCGAAAACTATAAAACACTGATGAAAGAAATTGAAGATGATACAAAGAAATGGAAAGACATTCCACGCTCATGGATTGGAAGAAAAATACTGTTAAAATGTCTATACTACCCAAAGCAATCTACACATTTAATGCAATCCCTATCAATATACCACCAGCATTTTCCACAGAGCTAGGACAAACAATCTGAAAATGTGTATGGAACCACATAAGACCCCAAATAGCCAAAGCAACCTTGACAAAGAAAAGGAAGGCTGGAGCCATCATAATTTCGGACTTCAAGTTATATTACAAAGCTGAAGTGATAAAATCACTATGGTACTGGCACAACAGACATGTAGATCAATGGGACAGAATAGAAAACCCAGAAATGGACCCACAACTATATGGTCAGTTAGTCTTGGATGAAGCAAGAAAGAATACCCAAATGGGAAAAAGACAGTCTCTTGAATAAATGGTGTTGTGAAAACTGGACCACTTTCTTACACCATATACAAAAATAAATTCAAGGTGGACTAAAGAACTAAATGTGAGACCTGAAAACATAAAAATCCTAGAGAACACAGGCAGTAACCTCTTTGACATCAGCTGTAGCAATTTCTTTCTAGATACATCTTTTGAAGCGAGGGAAGTAAAAGCAAAAATAAATTATTGGGACTTCATCAAAATAAAAAGCTTCTGCACAGTGAAGGAAACAGTCAACACAACTAAAAGACAACCATTGGAATGGGAGAAGATATTTCCAAATGACATATCTTATAAAGTGTTAGTATGCAAAATATATAAAGAACTTATAAAACTCAACACCCCAAAAGTAAATAATCCAGGGGGCGCCTGGGTGGCTCAGTCGTTAAGTGTCTGCCTTTGGCTCAGGGCGTGATCCCGGTCTTCTGGGATTGAGCCCCACATCAGGCTTCTCCACTGGAAGCCTGCTTCTTCCTCTCCCACTCCCCCTGCTTGTGTTCTCTCTCTCGCTAGCTGTCTCTATCTCTGTGAAATAAATAAAATCTTTAATAAATAAATAAACAATCCAGTTAACAAATGAGCAGAAGGCACGAATACACATTTTTCCAAAAAAGACATACAGATGGCCAACAGACATGAAAAGATGCTCGACAGCACTCATCATCAGGGAAATGCAAATCAAAACCACAATGAGATACCACCACACACCTGTCAGAGTGGCTCACATCAACAATGCAAGAAACAACAGGTGTCGGCAAGGATGCGGAGAAAGGGGAACTCTCTTGCCCTGTTGGTGGAAATGCAAACTTAGCCACTATGGAAGACAGTATGGAGGTTCCTCAAAAAGTTAAAAATAAAACTGGCTTGCAACTCAGCAATTGCTATACTACGTATTTACTCAAACAATACAAAAATACTAATTTGAAGGGATACAGGCACCCTGACGTTTATAGCAGCATTATGAACAATAGCTAAATTATGGAAAGAGCCCAAGTGTCCACTGACTGATGAATGGATAAAGAAGAGGTGGTATATATATACAATGGAATATTATTCAGTCATAAAAAGGAATGAATCTTGCCACTTGCAAAGATGTGGGTGGATCTAGAGAGTATAATGCTAAGCAAAATTAGAGAAAGACAAACACCATATGATCTCACTCATATGTGGAATTTAAGAAATAAAACAAACAAGCAAAGGGGACAAAAAAAAAAAGGGAGAGAGGGAGACAAATCAAGAAGCCAACTCTTAACTATAGAGATCAAACTGATGGTTACCAAAAGGGAGGTGGGTGGGGGGATGGGTGAAAAAAGTGATGGGGATTAAGGAGCACACTTGCGATGAGCCCAGGTGATGTATGGAAGTGCTGAATCACCATATTGTACACCTGAAATTAATCTAACACTGTGGTATGTTAACTATACTGGAATTAGAATAAAATTTAAAAATAGCCAAAAAAAGTTGTGTCTTCTACTAAGCAAATCTGTGCTTAATTCATCTTTATATTCTCAACGCCTACCACAGTGAGTAACAGGTGTTCAGTAAATTTTTGATCGATGAGAGAACAACTCATCACAAAACTACACAGGGCTCATAAAATTATTTCTTCATTTTAAAAAAATAGAAAAGAAAAAGGAGTATTAAGTAAAATATTTTGTTCCAGGTTGGCAACTCTATACAGAGTTAAACTGTCACTGGATTTCCTATCCTCTAGCTCCCAGTCCAATATCCAATTTACCACACCACCTCTATAGACTAAAGGGAACCCTGAAGACTGGAAGAGACTTGGAAATAGGCTCTCTCTTCACCAAACGCCCATTACAGTCCTTACTACCTCTGTCATGCAATCACTGACTCTTGTTATAATATTTTGTGTACACATCTTATCTCCCTTACCAGACCCTGAGCAATTAGAGGGCAAGGAGGGACCCACATTTTTTACGTTCTCCTCATAGCACTTCATAGCTTTTGTTCTTTCTCATTTCCATTTCTCTCATACATACTGAATCAATTAACAAATGGTTGTGTGCTCTATTCTTTATTTATTTATTCCTTAAACAACATTAAGAAGCTAAAAGTAAATTAAAGTGATCGTGAGTAGTCTTGAAGTTAATCAGAAAAACAAGGTCCAAATGTCAGCCAAATGAAAGGAATCTGTGAGAAAGACAGAGTAGTCCAGCTGAGTCTATAAGACAGTGGAAATCCTTTCCTATGACTCAATCAGCTATCAGATTAGCACAAGGTTCTTCTACACCCCAAAATCTCAAAGGCAACTGTGTGGTTTGGTGTGCCCCAAATCCCATTGCTTCCAGGTTCTGGTGAATCAGGTGCTTAATCTATTAAATCTATGATTATCATGTAACCAGAGAATTTAAAAATTTTAATTTATGTAGATTTTTTGCAGAAAAGAATGGTACAGTGGTTAACAAAAGATTTTAGGATAAGATCCTTTGTGGAAAGTGGAATGGAAGCATGAGTTCATGGGGGAAAAGTAAAGGTATACAATTAGTATTAAAGAAGAGTCTTTTCATTTAAAAAATAGTTGATAGTATCAATAATAAGAAATCATAAAATATCTCAATTTATAAAAATTTATGGTACATGTTTACTCATGGAGGTGTTTAAAGGTATTTTAAAATATAGTATTTCAGAAATTGCATCTTCTGTAACTATTTAAACTCATTTTTGAAAAATTTTATATGTCAACTTAAAAATATATAAGAAGTTACAAGGTATTTGGGGGTACATTAGTGAAAAAGCTTGAGGATTACTATAAGTAATATGCATGTGCTTTGATTTATTAATCTTAGACATATATTCATTGATTTACTGAATAAGATTTAATTTATATGTATAAGCTTTTTATACTTACAAGCTTTTCCCACTGTTTGATTTTTATATTATTTTTATTTCATCGTTGGTCATTTCTGTGATGTTTTTACATAACATTGAAACCCGTATTTCTTATTAGATCAGCTTTAAACATTATCTCTTAACTACTTCATTTTAAAGATGTATTTATTTTTTTATTTTAGAGAAAGAGCGCAGGGGGTAGGGACAGAGGGAGAGGGAGAGAGAAACTTAAACAGACTCCACGCCGAGCACGGAGCCTGATGCTGGGCTCGATCCCATGACCCTGAGATCACGACCTGAGCCGAAACCGAGAGTCCGAAGCTCAACTGATTGCGCCACCCAGGCATCCCTATCTCTTCACTACTTCTTTACCAAGCTAAGGACCCTGCCCACCTCCTATCTCTATCCCTTTTCACAGCCTACTTGCTTTATTTGTAAGTTGACATAATTTTATATGATATGTTTATGTATCCATCCATCTAGCTACTCACCTGCCAGCTTGCCTGCCTGCCTGTCCATCTGTCCATCCATCCAACTATCTATCTATCTATCTATCCATCCATCCATCCATCCATCCATCCATCCATCCATCCATCCATCGGTCTATTTGTCTCTTAATGCTAGACCTAATAGTGTGTTAGGATTGCTTGTCTTTCTCTGGATTCAGTATCACAACCCATAGGTTAGTTGAGATTATTCTAGCATAAAGTGTAAATAAATTCTCTCTTCTTAAATTTTATCAGTTGTATTAGATTGTACCACATTTTTGTTTGCTTTGTATTTGGACCATGACTTACTAGAGTAGCTTTTTATTTTTCCTGCTGTTTTTAAAATTTTTTATTGTCTTTAGTATATTCTTAGATTTTTCCTTCCAAATTCTTAGCTATACTATTCTACTAATTTCCTCCCTTTGAAGATTACTGCCTCAGAGCCTTCTGTCCTTGGTTGCTCTCTAGACCTGCCCTGTATAATTCCTTATCTGGAATTCAATGAGGAATAATTAACATTCTGTGTCTCTTTTTAATTTTTAGATCACGGTTTCTTAAGGGAACTGGTAGTTTGGAGTCTAATATGTAACAATTCAGGAAGGACAAGATGTTGACAAAGAATATACATAGGAAAAGTGGTGGCTGAAGATTTCGGGAGAGGCTCATAAGGAAAGATTTTTTTAGACAGGGTGTAGTCATGGTTAACCTAACTCTTAGTCTCTCATTTCAATAAACATTCACTGATGCCTACAATTTGGCAGGGACTCGGCTAAATTTAGGTGCTGAGATATCTAGATGAAGGAGCTGCTGTTGGAGCAGAACCACCTGTAAGCAGTTGATAAAAAGTCATCTGTGTTATAAGGAAACATATTCAAGGAATTCTGGGAACTTTATAGTATTTTAATCCTTTACTGTTGTAATTCTTTTATCTCATCCAATAAGCATGATGTAATTATGCCTATAATATCCTAAGATACAATGGGTGTTTCAGATAAGAAAACAGGTTTAAGGGGTGCCTGGGTGGTGAAGACGGTTAGGTGTCAGACTCTTGGTTTTAGCTCAGGTCGTGATCTTGGGGTTGTAAGATCACTTCACACAGGGTTTGCTTGGGATTCTCTTTTCCTTGCCCTCTGCCCTTGCCCTCTGCGTGCGTGCACTCTCTTTCTTAAAAAAAAAAAAAAATCTTAAAAAAAAACAGGTTTAAGAAGCTCGGGGGGAGTCCAGTGATACCCATAAAAGAGGGGGAAGGGGGAGGTGGTCCTAGGAAAAGCCACCTACGTTTAGCATTTATTATTAATGAATGATCCATTTAGTACAGCAAAGTATAATGAACCATCTTGAGCGGTATGACCTGACAGCCCTCTGCCCTGGAAAAAAAAGCTATACTATTGCAAATTCATTTCCAGGCGGTGGAGTATGGCTGGGGAGATTTTAAACTAGGCTGTTTAGTGCCTTGCGTCCTCTGGACCAGCTCTTATTCTGGAGTTTCCTCCAAACTAGTGCACCAGAGAGTAAAATAAGACATTTGCATCATTTTGTCATTGTAGCTAAAAGGCATTCCTCCCCCTTACTTTTTTTTTAAGTAGGCTCCATGCCCAATGTGGGGCTCGAACTTACAACCCTGAGATCAAGAGTCACGTGCTCTACCGACTTAGCCAGCCAGGCGCCCATCCTGTCTTACTTTTGAAAGAGATTCTTTCTCTCTGTTGGGATTGTAGTCATGGGGATTAGTAAGATAGAGGAAATAGACAAACCAAAAATAAAAACACTATACGTGGTGCTTGTTATGTGCCAGGCACTGTTCTAATCTTCATAGCAATCCTATGAAATAGGTTCTCTTACTATCTGCATTTTGCAGATAAGGGAAACTGGATCATGGAAAGTTTAGGTTAGCTGACCAAGGTCACATAGTAAGCAGTGGAGCTGGGATTCAAAATCAGGCAATTTGATTCCAGAGCCTGATCTCTTTAGCACTATTTTTCTGCATCTCATTTCACTTCAGTTACTGATAGAGCTGATGGAGATAATGGCTTTTGGACTGTTGGCCAAGTGGGTTTCCCGATGCCTTACCCCTGGGTTACAGACTTTCCCAGGCACAGGCAAACTTGACACCCATAGGCCTCTCTTGTGGCGTGGAGGAACAGATCTCGTGTATGCTGTTCCTTCTCTTGAACACCACTGATTCGATAATTCACCCTTCCTTTCCTCAGGAGGACAGAGTGAGGGGGCTTAGAGGCATCAGGAGTGTTACTTTGAATTCTTCCACATGGAAACACGAGGAGTGAGGAATTAAATATCTTCTTAGCACTCTTGGTTCGTTAAAGGCCAAATCTTCTTTGGGGAGTTAGCATGAGTTAGCATAGGTGGGTAAGAGCTGGAGAAAGGCAGCCTTCCCCCCCAAACAAGATTTAAACTAAGCACCCGAAGCTCATATAGCTTCAGTTTTGTGCCACTGTACATACTTAACCGTATATCTTTCCCCAGTTTATAGCCCACTTTGTTATGCTGCCCACTTCTATTTGAAGGCAAGAGAATAAACAAACAACAAAAACTAAAAAACTCCAAATCAGGTCATTTTAAACAAACATCCTTCCCTAAGTTTCCTGAAACAAGTAAAGTTGTTTTTAACTTGTTCTCCCACATCATGTGCCATAGAGAGAGGCAAATGCTTAAGTAGAAAGAGCACAGTTTTAGAACAAGAAACTTAGGTTTGAATCTCAATTTTGCCACTGAACAAATTATTTAATCTCTCTGTGCTGTTCTTTCCTTATTACCCTATAAAAGAGAGAGTGCAAGACCTACCATGTAGGGTTGGTGTGGGGATTGGAGCTAAAGTATGCCAGGTGTTTGCCACACAGTAACAAAAGGTAGCTTCTAGTGTTAATAAAGATATGAAAAATACAGACAAACTTGTTGAATGCCTAAAAAATGATTTCACCTGTTTGACACAACCAAGTTTCTTAGGCAGATCTCCTATCAACACTGCTGGGAAACAGGTATGAATACTGATTAATATTTGGGTATTTTATCTGGTTATCTGTAGGCACACTTGTGTCTGAAGATGAGTACACAAAACTATTTTTTTTTAAAGATTTTATTTATTTATTTGACAGAGACAGCGAGAGAGGGAACACAAGCAAGGGGAGTGTGAGAGGGAGAAGCAGGCTTCCCGCCGAGCAGGGAGCCCGATGCGGGGCTTGATCCCAGGACCCTGGGATCATGACCTGAGCCAAAGGCAGACGCTTAATGGCTGAGCCACCCAGGCACCCCTGCACAAAACTAATTTGCCAGTAAGCCTCCTCTGTGTAGTACTGGTTATCTCTATGTTGTATGCAAATTGATCTTTAAATTTAAGAATTCATAGCCTCATTTATTTTTTATTTCTAGGAGTCTAAATTTGCATTCAGAAGCCTCCAGTGCTTTTGTCTTTGTCCTTCAAGCTAATGCATTCAAAGATTGCTGCTGCTCTCTTCAAAACATTTTAGCTCAGTTGAAGAATGCTATAAATTCTGAAGGCATAACTGTTTAAGAGTTTGTTGGTTATATCTTGGGACGTGAAATAAACAAAGGATGTAGGTGTTTTTTTTCTTTTCTAGGACATTTCCCTTGTTGTCCCACCCCACCTCCCCCCAGCTCCCACTGCTGTGTTGCACAAAAATAGATGTATTTTGCTTTTTGTTAGGTAGGCTTGACAAACCCCCTTCCCCCGTTCCCCACATACCACTTAGTCTGCTTGGGGACTGGAACCCAGTTCCTCAGGGTTTGTTTCCCTATTCAGGAAACCAGACTTCACGATGGAGGGAACGAGGACCAAAACAAAACCATGAGAAACTAATGCAGGGAAGGAAGAGCCACCACACAAAATTTGCTTTCGCAACCTGGTTGTGGAAGGAAAATGCAATGTTGATGATCTCAAAAGACCTGTATGGTTTTGATTTTGTCCCTCTAGCTGAGTACTGCTTCTGTCTTGATTTGAATCCCCAGTCTAGTATTTAATTGTTGACTTTGAGCAAGTTACTCAATCTTTCTGAGCCTTAGTTTCCTCACTTATAAAATGAGGGCAGTAATAGGATCTATCCTTTAGGGTTGTGGTGAGGATTAAAGAAAATAATACATGGAATGAACTTATGATAATGATTGGACCCAGGCAGATCACAGACCTTTATTGGACCTAGATTTGAGCCCAAGTCTGCTTAGTTCCCAGGCGATATTCTTTCTGCCATCACAGGACATTGCACAGTAGTGTGAAGTAGGTTATGTAGGGAGTAGTAGTTCCACCGGATTACTGAAGTAGCCGAGAGGTTTGATGAGGTTAAGTGACCACTAGGATCACAAAGCTACTGAAAGGCAAAACCCAAATGAAGAAGGGTTTCTATCTAACTGCTGGTGTAGACTACTTTTCCTCTGGCAACATGCCATGAAGACAGTGTCTTTGATGTCTAATGATTTGTTATTTTATCCCCTGTCTTGCAAGCTGCTAGAGGACTTTAGTTAAGTGCATGGTGCCATCTGATTATAGATGCTTAAATAGTTAGATACTGGAGACAAAGTAATAAAGACTGTTTTAGCCTAATGATTCAGGTGTATGTGTTGAGTCATCCAGTGTGGACATGAGTAATTAAATACAGTTTACTAAAATTTCAATTTTTACATGTTGAGCTTGCTCCAAAAAAGGTTGGTCTAAATTTCAAGTGGGCAGTTTTGCACATATGGACCATAAAATCCATTAAATATGAAGTGAAATAAATGCTAAACATGTGACCTAGCGGGTTTTACTCTTAGCTATCCAAGAGAAATAAAAATGGATGTCTACACAAAGGCTGTGAAGTGGCTCAGAAGTGGTTAAAGAGGTAGCAGAAATGAATGAAATAATAGTAGGAAGTGGCACAGAGGAATAACTATGAAGGAGAATAAAGAAAAAGTGTGGATTTGACCAGGAGTTTGTCGATCCTTATAGTCTCTAAAAGTAAGAACAGAAACTTGATTATAGAGAATTTTCTGTTCTCTACAGTGAAACATAAACACTTCTTAAAAGACTCAACCTCATTGGTCATTATGGAAATGTAAATTAAAATCTTAGTGAGAGGCCACTCCACACCCACTTGCATGGCTATGTACAAGACAGACAATACTTAGTGATGGTGCAGATGGAGAGCAACTGTGGTTGGTGGGAGTGGAAAGCTGTGCATGTGCTTTGGAAAACAGCTTGATTGTCTCTGGAAAGGTAAATCTACACTACCCTATCACCCGACATTTCTTCTCTTAGGCATCTCTTCAAGAGAAATAAAAATAAGTGTCTACACAAAGACTTGTTCTTGAATGTTTACAGCAGCGCTATTCATAATCGCCCCAAGCCAGAAACAATCCAAATGCTTAAACAGATAAAATATTATTCAGCAGCAATAAAAAGGAAGTGGGAATCGATAACATGCTACAACACGGACGAACCTCAAAAATGTGCCAAGTGAAAGACACTGGATGCATAAGACCACACATTGTAGGCTTCCATTTATATGAAATGTCTAGAAAAGAAGAAGGACAGAAAGCAGATGAGCGGTTGCGGGCTGGGAGTAGGTCCTGGGATTGACTGCAGTCAGTCATGAGGGAACTTTTTGGAGTGACGGGAATGTTCTCAAAGCATGGGGAATTTACTTGTGGACCAGCTGGATCGTGGCCTGTTTTTGAGCTTTGTTAGGTTGGGGACAGAGTAGCCTTTATTCTTGGGCAAGTTTAGCTGTACACCTAAACTGTGGGCTTTTTAGGCTCTTTACCAGATGCCCCCTACTGTTCAAGGAGATCTGTCCACTGGGGCTGGTTTTAACTCATGTCTCCGAGCCCTGTGTGAGCTCTGCAAATTGTTCAGCATGTGCCTACTTTCCAGCAGTAGTTCTTCCCCAGATAGTTTTATGGCCTGTGGGTGTCTCCCCTTCTGCATATATGATTTAGTATTCAGTCAGAGACAGTGGGGGGCCCCTGCACCTTCCTGGAGTTCTTCCTCTGGACTGTTCCCTTCCCTCTGGCCAGCAAATTCCAGCTGCCTCAGATGTCCAATCTTACCATCTCAGCCCAGGCCAACCTGTTCTGGCTTGGTTCCCTCTTCCTGTACAGAATGTCTCTAGGTAGAAAGCCTGGGCAGTTGTAGGGACCCCTCACTCATTTGCTTCTCCCCAAGATCATAATCCCTCACTGCCTGGTACCCATTTTATGAAAACATTTGCTTCATATCTTTTGTGCAGTTTTCCTATTTTTGTTAGGAGAGCTAGAACCAGTTTTCTGTCTTGGCTAGAGTTTCAGACTTAACATTAGCTACCTTGTTGAATATCGAGGGGAGACGTTTCTTGTAGTTCCTATGGCAAACAATTGTTGGAAGTCAGAGTACTCTATAGAGCTTTCATAGCAAACGGTGCTTTTGTGCAAATGAAGAAAAGGTGGCCCCTCTTGCCAGGCCAGTTCGAAACAGGCCTCCCTCCTGAGCTGTCCCAGCCTTGGGAAAAGCAAACGGTGCCTTTGTCTTTGAGCCCCTTGCTTTGTTGTGAGCCGTTTACCGCTTGGTCCTTGTAGCGGGGGCTGTGCTTTAGCTCCCGCTGAACCTCTGGGCCAGGTGCCTTTGTGAAGTACACAGACTTACAACTGTGTATATGGCCAGTAGACTAGATTAATGTGGTACAGCTCTTCCTCCAGCTGCACGTAGTATGTAAATTGCTGGAGCAAATGAAAATTAATACTGTTATTCTGGAACATTTGTACTCCAGTCGTACCTCATATGTTGACGAAGACTTGCCGGAAACTTCTTTTTTCTATATCCCCTGTTCAGAAGAGGGGTCAAATAAACTTGGTAAGAAGTTAAAGGAAAAGGACAAGAAAGAGATGCTTCACCTTATTTTGAATGAACATGGTAGGAAAATGTCTCAGGAACTCATTTTAGTAAATATCTTAAGATCAGATATTTCCTTTGGGTTCTCATTAGTTTGAAACAAATGTTATCTGCCACGCACATTTTGTTTCTGTCAACTAAACACAACGCAGTCCTATAAATTTGGGGGGATTGTGGTGTTTCCTGAGGGTCAGTATTTTGGGCAGTGAGGCTGGAAATGGTATTGGGTGTGTTTGGGTGTGACTTCACCTAGAAAGGATCAGAACTAACTCCTTTGCTGGTGTTCCCTACAAGAAACATTTAACTACACGTTAAATGCGTAAGAGGTGATGGCTTATCAGACTGGCTTTGTGCTCTGGAAAGGTACCAGGAAATAATACTTCTATGAACTTTTATTTTTAGATTCTATCCCCTCGAGCCCATTACCCTCTGTCTTTTCTTTTTTGAGACATTATTGACATACGATATTAGTTTTATGTGTACAACATGATTTCATATTTGTATGTATTGCTCTATGATCACAATAAGTCTAGTTAACATCCATCACCATACATGGTTGCAATCTTTTTTTCTTGTGTTGAGGACTTTCAAGATCTAGCAAACGTTCAAATGATACAATACCCTCTGTTCTAATTACACTTCTCGTTCATTCCGTGATCCACTGTAGTCTTGACTAACGATTGCACAGCTTCGTGGCTCTCAGGGCAGATCAGTGATCCTTTAAGAGCTAACCCTAGATTTTTTACAGCCCTAGCAGCTAGAGTGAACAGGAGGCTCGCCATCTAGGTGCCTGCCCAAAGCTTGTGCCACATCCCAGTGATTAGCTGGAAGAGAACAGAAGCAACATAAGGTATCTTGCAAGTTATATCCTGCCTAGGGAGGAGAGTCTGAGTGAGGAGTTGTCTCACAGAATTACAGGGGAAATGAGCTCTAGGAGTGTAATTAAAGCAGCTCTTTGAATTGGTCTTTATTTATTTATTTATTTATTTATTTATTTTTGATTTTTTTTTTTTTTGAATTGGTCTTTAAATTGGACTTTGAGAGTCCCAGTCCCACTGTGTTAATTTCCCCTTCCAATGGTCTTTGTGACATTTGACTAATACCAATCTGGGATGCACCACAAGGTGGAAGGAGCTTTTTTCTTGAATTTCTGAAGCTTGGGCAGATTGGTCCACTGCAAGCCACAGAGGGTAAATGAGGTGTGGCTGAGTCCCCATCAAAATTGGAGACTGACCAAAAGGAGCCTTCTACTCCCACCCTGCCCCCCTTAATTTGCTTGCTCTCTCAATAGTGATCGATACTGTTTATGTTCCTTCCTTCTTGAAACTCTCTTTTTCCTGTGATGCTGTTCTCACCTGGTTTTCCTCCTTCTTTGGTCATTCCTTTTTGCTTTCTTTTCTAAGTACCTTATTACGGAAATATAAATTTGCAAGGTAGTGTTATTTTCTTATTGTCCTGATGCCTTTCATTTATATTTGGTCCTCAGTGCCTTTCTTATTTCTTATCTAAAATGTTAGCTAATCAGTCTGTGAATATTAAACTAAGACCATGCAAATGAGAACAAATAGAGGCTATTTGTTCAATGTTTACTATAGCAAGGGAGTCAGCTACTGTCACTTGGGTTTGGCAGAGACTCAAAGGCAGGCAGGGGAGCACAAAAGCTTTATAGTAAAAAAAAAAAAAAAGAGAAGAGAAAAAGGAGGACTTCAGGTGTGCTTCTGAAGGAGGTTGTTGGCATGAGGAAGCTGGCGTCTGGTTAACTAGAAGCAGATGTCATTTGTGGTTGGTTTGGGAGTATATTGGGCTTTTTTTCTAGTTGGTCCTGAGTTGCAAGCAGGGGCAAAAAATAGGAAAGCTGACAGTCACTGACCAATTCCTGACTGTTCTGGGTCAATTGACACAGAAGTTTTGGGTTTTAGTGTCACATATGGTCTGGGCATTGTCCATTTGTGTATTCAGTCTTTTAAGCCAAACATGGGTTAGGACATGAAGCTCCATAGCTCTTAGGAAAATGTCTCTACAGCATTCTTGCTTAACCTTTTTTGGGTTATAGACTCTTTAGAGAATCTGAAAGTTAAAACTCCTCTGCCTCCCCCCGCCCCCGCCAAAATTCAGGAATTCACAGACCCACTGAGGCCCATCCATGGACCAAAGATCTCACATATTTTAATGCATATTTAACAATTTCCTTATGGTGTTACTATAATTCAATATTTTGTTTATGTGAATTTTTGACTATTACATTCTTTGTATATTGTAGGAGTCACTATTAACAAGTATATATGCAAATGTGTTTAAACACCATTTTTATTTAGTATCACAGGAGGTGATATGCTAGATGAGTCAACATTCTGTGATACTGAGGAATAAGCTCATTCAATAGCAAAAAAGATGAACTTTTTGTCATTTCAACATTTTTTTATATAAAGCTTTCTGAAACATATCTTATTTCCCTGATGAGGGGAATATCAATGGAAGATAATAATGGCTTAGAGTCTTTTTCATGATGAACATGAAGAGCTTCTTGATGGCAAGTACTTGTTCCTTATTTAATTTTTTTTTTTAAGTAAGCTCCACGCCCAGCATGGAGCCCAATGCAGGGCTTGAACTCATGACCCTGAGATCATGACCTAAGCTGATATCAAGAGTTGGACGCTTAACCAACTGAGCCACCCAGGTGCCCCAGTCCTGTTCTTTTCTGTAGAGAAAAGCATGGTGTCTGTTTTTTTTTCTGTTTCTGGTAATATTTTTTGCTTTTGATTCAAATATATTCTGAATAGTTGGTAAATGGTATTCTAATCTGGCTAAAAAGGTATATTACTGTATATTTCTCATAGCAAATATTTTTTGGATGAGTATCAGGACACTAGAAGAATTATAGAGACCCTGGGGATAGTGTAAATCAGGAGTTAATTTAACAACTGAATAATTTAGACAAGCTCATCATCTCATGGCAAATTCCAACAAGCATTATTGAGTGACTACCATATGTCAGGCACCGGGAAAACAAAGAAGAATGAAACATGCCCTGTGTTCTCAAGGAGCTCATAATCAAGGAGAGGAATTAACAGCTACAACACTTTCTTAGGAAAGACCTAGGGGACTTAAAGTTCCTAAAAATGGATGGAGAAGGTACCTTTTTGGTTTTTTTGGACAAAAAGACCATCACCAGGCTGAAAAGTGGAAGAAAGTACACAGGTCACCAAAAATACAAAAGTAACCAAGCCTGAAGGATGTGACATGTCCAAATATGTGTAAAGCACAAGGCACTGGGGGGAGGAGCAGTAGGAGACTGAGGCTTGGGATGTGGGAAGAGGTTAAACCCCAAGCTAACATTGCATCATGACTCAAATCACAATAATGATGATGTCTAACACTTATGGAGCGTGCGCGAATGTGCATCAGAGCCTTTCCTGCTCGAGGAGTGGATTGTATCTTCTAGGGGATAGGGAGCCAATGAAGGGTTTTAGTCAGAGTTATGACCTGCTGAGACATGTGGTTTAGATACATAGTGGATGAGTGAAGAGTTGTAGAGAAGAGATAGGAGGCAGCGTGAGCAGTTAGGAAGCTATGTGGTAGGTAGACCTAGAGGCAGATGAAGAAATAGGGCGTCGCTGTGTCTGCTGCCTCTCCATGTGCTTTCTTATTTCCCATAGACCTCTGTGCAAATGCCACTCCACAAAGCCTCTCCTGACCACCCTGTTTAAAATGTCAACCCCAGCTTCACTCCGTACTCCTCTTCCCTGCTTTATTTTTTTTCCCATAGCACTATGATGTTACATATTCATTCATTCATCCAATTGTAGTAGAATTTAAGCTCTTAGAGAGCTGGGATTTTTGTCTGATTTGTTCAGTGCAGTTTTGCCAGTACTGAGCTTAGGACCTGGCTTATCATAGACAGTAAATATTGCTGAAGGAAAGAGTGAATGTGAGAATGGGAGAGGGGATGGGTTTGAGAGACGTTTCAAAGATGAAAGTCCTGTCTCAGGAGAAGGATAAACACAGCAATCTTCAGTTAGTTAGCTAAGCAGTTCTTACCCTTGTAAGTAGTAAAGTATTTAGTTGGGGAATGCTTGTAAATTGAGTTTCCACTTAAGGAAGCTAAGGAGATCTTCGCTAAGCAATGGATTTGGGCAGTAATTATAGTAATGAGATAGAAATTACAGTTTTTCTCAACCTGCTCGCTGACATAAACCCCAAGTTAACATCGCTTCATGAATCAGAATGGAGCATGCACGAGCGTATGTGCACCAGGCGTGATATATATGCTGTTTTTTTCCTTGAAGCCCACAGCCTTTCCACTTCAAGTCTGAATTCTAGGCCTTTTACTGCTTATAGGGAAGATAAGCTTTAGCTTTAGTTCTGTTTTATAGCTACTAATTCTAATGACATTATTGCTGCCTGTGACATTTGAGTTTGGGATTCCATGTTTAGGATTTGATAGCCAGGATTGCGTGTGGAGGTTTCAAAGGGGATTGTTTCATTTAATTGGGTGCACAGAATCTGTAGTGTAGTCGTGGATAGGATTGTGAAGACACTGTACCTAGGTTCTCGGGATTGGATTTAGAAACATTCTCTTTATTTTTGTGAATTTGCAGGCCTCCGTTTTGAGTACGACTAAAACCCTGTTCTACTTTCTTTCTTAATAGCAGGAATTTAAAACTCAGCTGCCTCCTGGCAGATAGATCCATGCGGAAGACAGTAGTAGTTCAGGTCTAGCCAATGTTGATGTGTGGGAATTTAGGCCTCGTGTTTCCAGATCCTCAGAATTTTTAAGAGAATTTTTGATGTGGAATCTTTTGACTTTTGGTCAGTACTGTGAGGACTAAACTAAAGACAGCTGTGGGCTGTATTTGGGCCAGTGGACCTCGAGTATGTGACTTCTGGTTTGGAGACAAGTCTGGATCTGGATAGAAAGAGTAAGGAGACAGGAGGGTTAATTTCATACTCAGTAAAAACTTTCTTCTGCTAAATCCAGTTCAATCAAGGAGAAATCCAACACAATAAAACTGGAGAAATATGGTTTCATAAAATTAGAAATCAAAGATAACCACAAATACTGAGAGAAGTAGTTATAAGAGTTTTCTTTCTTGGAGTCTGAGATTAGTCTTTCAATAATCTATCCTAATCTCTTACGTACCTTGAAGTTATTTTAACATGTAATTATTAGAGTGAATATGTATTATTCTGTTAACATAGATATGAATATATTTCACAAACACCCCCCCCCAGTACACCAATATTGATTTAATCTTTCGCTAGATTTAAACTTTCTTAGAGCTCAAGTGGACGGTGGATTAAAACTTACTCTGTTTGTGTGTTTGAAAGATGGGAAGAAGCAGGTGATTTGCAAATGACTGAGTTAATAGTGTATTCTTTGAATTACGCTATCCCAGTATTGGTAATTGAAATTGTAGGGGCGCCTGGGTAGTTCAGTCATTAAGCGTCTGCCTTCAGCTCAGGGTGTGATCCCAGAGTCCTGGGATCGAGCCCCACATCAGGCTCCTCTGCTGGGAGTCTGCTTCTTCCTCTCCCACTCCCCCTGCCTGTGTTCCCTCTCTCACTGGCTGTCTCTCTCTCTGTCAAATAAATAAAATAAAATCTTTAAAAAAAAAAGAAATTGTGGAATTTACAAACAAGGGTTTTCATATTTCTGAAGTTTTGTGATTGTAAAATATGCTAGTTGTGGTTCAGTGGCCGTATTATTTGGATGTTCCTCTGTTCTCAACCAGTTGTAGTTTGTGTGTGTGGAAGATTCCAGTAGAAGAGGATTATCAAACTGTCTTTTCTCTTGATTTAAATCAAGAACTGCATATCAGAGATAGTGAACCAAATGTTTTTCTGTTTTTTGAGGCCCCCTCCCCCCTCAACTTCTGGGATACTCAGCACTGCCCATTTCTGATCTTTTCTTGCATTCCCTGGATGCATTTTCTGTCTTCGTGTAATGTGTTTCATTATAATTATCTCCTAGTTTCATTGAAGGTGAGGTTTGTATTTGTTCTTTGTTTGCTTTATTGTTGGGGGATGATTTTAGAGAGCAGAAATGGTGGTGGAAATGATTTTATTCTATCAGGAATAAATGCGATTGAGAATAACATAAGGGACCTAATTTAGATTGGATGCTTAAGAAAGCTAGAGGTAGGGAAATACTCATTAAGCTGAGAAATGACGTATGGATAGGAATTAGCCTCAAGATTTCAAGGCAGGAAGAAAATCACGAATGAAAGTCCTGAGGCTAGAAAACTGGGTACCCTGGGCCAGTCAGAGGTGGTGGCCAGTGTGGGCGAAAGGCAGACATTGCTGGATTGCGGGTAAGACAGAAGCGGGGGGCCAGGCCATAGGGAGAGCTTAAAACAGAACTTGCTGAATAACAGAGGTTTGTGTTGGATACTGATAAATGCGGAGAGGCATACTCTGTCTTTAGAGCTTATAGTCTAGCTGAGGAGATGACCCATA
Organism: Ursus americanus; assembly: GCF_024610735.1. NCBI lineage: Eukaryota > Metazoa > Chordata > Mammalia > Carnivora > Ursidae > Ursus > Ursus americanus. The sequence continues at coordinate 63,635,622 of NC_142139.1, forward strand.
TATTAAAAAGTTTATATCATGCGACCAAATGATAGGTAATATGTGAGCACTAGAGATAGTTTTGACTTGAAGGAATTGGGGGAAGAAAACTCACTTTTGGCTGGGGTTCTTGTGGAAGTTTTCTTAAGGGAGCTAGAGTTTGATCTGGGTTTTTCTTATGGGGTAGGGCTTGAATAAACAGAGTTGTCAGTGGGAGTGGCATTATGAGTGTAGGTCTGTGGCATGCAGGACATATACTATCTTGCTGGAGAGGAGGAATCTTCCAGGACTGTGATGTGGGAGATGATGCTCGACCAGTAACTTGTTTTACCTCTGATGTACCAGGGGTCTGCAAGTATCAGTGCTAGAAGTAACCAGAAATAGAACTTGTTGAATGCCTGGTGTTCGTGTTCTCATTCTAGATAAAAAGAGCTCTACAAGTGATCCAGTGTATACCTTCTCATTCCTTCTGCAACACCCTCATGAGCTAGTTTTCTCTTATTATATAGTTCTACTCATGGGGAGCTGGCTGTTTAACACAGTGCTAATTATTCTTGTATTGGAGAGATATCCCTCTTCTTTCAGCTTTCTCCAGTGGGTCCTACCAAATTCAGCCTCTAAGCCGACGTAGAACAAGTCTGCTTCTCCTACCCCCAAATGTGTAAGCCCCCTTGAATCTGAAGATGGCATCGTGTCTTCCTTGAGTCTTCCCTCCGCCCGGATAGGTCATTTCCAGTTCTTTGATCTGTTCTTTCAGCAGTAGTGTTTTCAGACACTTCTATATCCTCAGTGCTGTTCTCCAGAATACTCTATCAGTGATGCTTTTAAAATTTATTCTTCAAAAATGAAGGGAGTACTCCAAATGTCAATGAAACGCTAAACAGGGCTTTTGGTATTGTTTGTACTTATTAAAACTGGCAAGATGAGTAAAGATTGACTCTTTTGTGAGTCTAGTCTGTGTTGAAAATTTTAGTCAGATCAAGCTTTATTCCTTATGCAGAAAGCACATCGGGGGAGGGGTGACCAAGAAAAAATAATGATCATCACACAGAATGTTGTTTGGTTGCTGGTACTGCCAGCTAAGTCCAAAAAAGCAACAATATCATTACGTAGTATAGCTATATCAGAATAAGCTCTTTGTGATGTATACATCCGTTATGGAGTGGGGTGGAGAGAGATCCTGTTAAAACAGAGATTCCAAATATTTCTAATTGTGAAGTTTTCAGAAACTTAAACAAATCTTTAAAATTAAAAGAGGTATTGATATTTGGACATGATGTTCAATTTTGGTAGTTAGACAGCAGTAATTGATTTGTAACTTGTCCTTCTACCGATACTGCTTTGTGTTTTACACATACAGGATATTATGTGGTTTACTTTGGACCCAATATCAATTTTATTTTATTTTTTTAAGATTTTATTTATTTATTTGTCATAGAGAGAGAGAGCGCACAAGCAGGGGGAGCAGCAGGCAGAGCAGGCAGAGGGAGAAGCAGACTCCTGCTGAGCAGGGAGTCCCATGCAGGACTCCATCCCAGGACCCTGGAATCATGACCCGAGCTGAAGGCAGATGCTTAATCGACTGAGCCACCCAGGTGTCCCTTGATTTTATTTTTATTACGGTCAAAAGTGACAATAAAAATTTCCAAAGATCACTAATTTATATAAAATCGTCATCAAATTTCTTCTTTATATTGTGGCATTTAAAAAATTAGAAGTATAATTGCACTTAATTTTATGGTATACTCTACTATTTAAATGAGAAGTGAGCTGTACCCCTAAACCATGTCAGTAAAAAGGCGATGAGTTGCTTCTTCATAGATAACTGTTCTACCCAAACTATGCAACTAAATCATTTGCTTCCCAAGTTTACTTCTTTCTGAAAAGCACATCTGTCCATGTCGATCCACCTGGGCTGTTAACTTCTCCAGTAACTAGGCAATCACCATTTGGGAAACAGTAATTGTTGCAGGCAAGATTCATCAATGGATGCTCAAATTTGTGGGTGAAAGTATGATGAGAGACAGTATTTATATAGTCTCAAAGTCTCCCCCAACAAGAAAAATGTACAAAGGGAAAACTAATAATGTTACATGGAGAAACCTAGTAAATGCAGCCATAAGAAGTGATCACAGAGTTACCATCATCAGTTATGAGACACGGATGGCCATCATCATGTGCTTTCTGGTATGAGGCCCTGAGAAGGGCACAACATTACCTGTGGTGTTGTGCTTGCCAAAACACATAACCTGAATTTAGTTATGAGGAAGCATTAGAGAAACCCACATTGAAGGACAGTCTACAAAATAATTGGCCAGCACCCTTCAAGTGTCAAGGTCATGAGAAACAGACTGTCCCAGATGGAAGGAAACAAACTACCGCAGGCAGGGTGTGATCCCGGACCAGAAAAGCGACATCAGTGGGATACAGTTGGCAAAACGTTTAAATGAGGTTGGCTCTAGATTATTTAATAAGTTTTCTGTTGATGGTTAATTTCCTGGTTTTGATCATAATGACTATGGTTATATAAGACATCCACATTTGGGGAAGCTGGGTGAAGGGTACACAGGAATTCTTTGTACTATTTTTGGAATGTTGTGAGCCTGAAGGTATTTAAAATGAAGTTAAGCAACAACAACAAAAAGTAATTCAGCTCAGCTGAGAGAAACTAAGACTTTCATGTTTTTACTTTGTGACAGCTCTCTTGACTGGTCAGGGGCTGGTTTTCTTTGCTTCCTAAATCTCCGCTGTGAGCTGGATAGCTGAGGTTTCTAAAAGGGATTGGGGGAGAAGTTAGCCATTACCATATTGGATTGCAACTATACTTTGAAAGGTTTTGTTTCATTAATTAATTCACTTATTTATTTTTGTACGGAGCTGTAATTACATCTTTGGGTTTCCATTGGCTCTGTAGGTTATTTGAGCTTGACTGCGGTAGTCACCAGAATCCCTAGCTGGAAACTTAGCTCTGTAATTAATTTACTGGTTTGTTTCTGTTTTTATTATTAGGTTCTGAATTCATGTTATTCTCATGGATTTTTCTGCGATGTGGCCTATATTATTGAATTTTATTAAAGCTTGTTGATTGTCTCTTAGGAAGAGCTGATTTTTGTATAAAATATTCAATTTAAACTTGAAATATCATACTAAATATCTTATTTTTCCCTCAGAAAAGACAGTCTGGAGTTTTATAAATATGATGAATAAGTAAACTTCCACTGGCATAAGTACCAGGTGGTAACCTTTTATTGGTAATAATTAGAATGGAGGAAATTAATACATTGGGAAAGGTTTCTGTTAGCAAGAACAGTTGTTAATGTATGACTCATAGATTAAGTCTAGAAGAAACTTGACGAGGCTGTTTTGATCAGTGTGGAAGAGGGGAAGAACGTGGACTTGGGAATCAGAAGACCTAGTTTGACAGCCCATCACTGCTTATTATTGTGTCTTGGACAGGTTCACTTAACTTTTCTGAGCCGTTAAGTTTCTCATCTGTAAAATTGGAAGTCAGACTGAGAAAGACGGATACCATATGATTTCACTTATATGTGGAATCTAGAAAAACAAATTAAATGAATAAATAAACAAAAAGCAGAATCAGGGCTGTAAATATAGAGAACAAATCGATGGGTGCCAGAGGGAAAAGGGGCATGGATGGGCAAAATGGGTGAAGGGGTGTGGGAGATACAGGCTTCTTGTTAGGAAATGAGTAAGTCAGGGGGACAAAAGGCACAGCATAGGGGATGCAGTCAGTGCTACTGTAATAGCCTGTATGGTGACCGATGGTAGCCGTACTTGTGGGGAGCACAGCATAGTGTATATAAACGTGGGCAGTCACTAGTTGAACACCTGAAATTAATGTAGTAACATTGTGTTACATTGACTAACGTTGCGTATACTCAACAACAACAACAAAACCCCGAAAAACAAAAAAGAAAAGCACAAAGATGACAGCATTTGTCAGTGACCTCTACCAGTATCTCACAGGGTTTTTTGTCAGGAAGTTTTTCTGAGTCCAGAGAAACTACTTTCTTTTCTATGTCAGCCACATTGGCCGTCACCCCAGAATCTATTAGACAAGTGTCGCTCTTTGGTAGACTTTCCTTGGTGTTTCAGCGTTCTTACCTGAAATCATTTGATGCAAATAAGTGTTAAATTTTTTTTGAAGAAAATTTTTTATGAGACAGAGGGACAAGAAGTTGTAGAGACAGTTAGAAGGAAGCACTTCTGTGTTCAATTTCCTTTCAGGTTTGAGGTTTGAGGTGGCATTTTGATCCTTGGAGACAGACCAGTTATTCCTAAAGCTCCAGTTACTGTTTTTGTCTCCAGTTTCCAAAGTCCTTTCCTTTATTTTTAAATTTTCTGATTTTTGACGTTGTACTGTGGTTACAAAAGTGAACGTCATTGTTTTGAGGAATTAGACACTGAAGTGTTTAGCATTAAGGGGCATGTCTGCAGCTTAGTGTGAGATGATTAGGAGAAAACTAATACATATATGTGTATCTCTATCTGTATATGGAGGAGGGGAGAGTGATATAGTAGCAGTGGTGATGTTAACACTTGGTGAATTTGGGTGAAGGGAGTTCTTTGTGCTTTTCTTGCAACTTTTCTCTAAGTTTAAAACTATCTCCAAAGTATACTGGTTTAGTTCTATCTCTGTACCCCGAGGAAGTATGAGTCACAGTTTTGGGGTGAGGGAGCCTAGAAGCACCTGGGTAAGCATAGATCAGTAGGTAATAAGTGAATAATTCAGTAAGTGGGAATTCCCTGGCAAAAAATTAGTTGTTCCTTTAATTTAACCTCTTTTCCTTAGCCAGAACAGAATTCATTTTTTTATAGAAGGGCCTATATAGTGAGCTGCTGCTGTATCAAAGCAGAGAAAACTACTTGGAAGTGAAATCAGATGATAAAAAGTAAAGACTGTTTCTATATTTACAAGACTGATACAAGGATAAGCAGAATGCATAAGGCAGAAATATGAGGAATTTAAAAATTATCCAGAGGAAAAATAGTGTTTCTTCTTCCTGAGAGATACAAGTTAGTTTTCTATAATTAAGGACTCTACCCTACTAGTTCGTAGATATTAATTTATAACTTTATTTTAAATTGCTGTTTGATTTCAAAGTTAATATTTTGTATTCTTACTAAAAATTTACATGGTATTTATTATCATTTTACCCTTAAATTGTCTCCTAACCAAAAAAATAAAATTTTTTTTTAACTCTCTCCCTTTACTTTCATGTCCACAATGACATCTCTTTTGGAAACGCAGAAGCCAGCCAAAGGTAAGAAATTTGCTTTATTATGCAATGCTTGTAAAGATCTTAGGTGCATATTTTTGAAATACTGGTAATTTTCTTCTCAAAAATACTTTCTGTCACTTTTGTAAAAGTAATGCAGGCTGTCAGCCTGTTCATAAATCCAAAATCATTTATTCGCATAGGAGGGACTGGAGGCTTATGGAAAAGCTGTATTTGTACTTTGACCAATTCAGGCCAGTTTCCTGGCAACTACAACACAGATTCCTTTTGTGCTCTGCTGTTCACCATGGATTGGCTTGAAACTGGTCGTTCCAGACTGTGGTCAGAACCGTGCTAGGCAGACTCATCTATGTTGTTCCCCAGACAGCTGGGGACACATTCTCAGGCCACCAGAAAGCCGCCCTGGCCCACAGCTTCATCAGGCAAATGTGCTTTCATTTTAGATTTGAGCCCAGATTCTAAAGAAACTTCAATGGAGTGCATCAGTTCTTGTATCTCTCAAGGAATTTATAGGCGTGCCAAAGTGGACACAAGGACTATATTTTTGAATTGACCATTTGCTGCCATTACTTGGAACTTGTCGGGAAATTCAGATTTTTATCTACATTCTTGGGATTTTGTTTTTGAGTCTGCGGTTGAATTGTAATTCCATTCTCTATTGTTGCTAAAGTATGTACAGACACGGCTCTTTGGGATTGAGTAATTTTTTAAACAGTTTAATATGGCACTGGATTTCTTGATATATGTAAAATCAACTTAGTTTTTTCTCTTCTGTGAAAAGGTATTGGATTATTTCTGTTTCTCATATTTTTGATGGAGCTAGAGACTGGAGATTGCAATAAAGATGTGAGGAAACATTACGCGGCCATTTAAAAACTATTCATGTTTTATGTAATTCAGTTGTGTCTTAATGTTTAGAGAAAATGTTGACTTGACATAAAAAGTATGGAAGGACCAACACCACATTACTAACATAGTGGTTATGTCTAGGGAGAGGTATGCTTGGTGAATGGGAGACTTTTATTTTTTACTTTATGTTTTTGTATTATTTGACTTCGTGCAATGAATGTGTGTTTCTTTACTGTTACTTTAAAAAGTTTTTTTAAAAAAAATTTTAAAGGAATAATATTAGAAAGAAAAGGGCTTGTCTGCTTTAGGAAATTCTTGGCTGACGATTCCTATAACAATTTAAAGATTCCTATAATTGCAAAATTGCTAGAACTTGAGGAGGACCATTCAGTATTGTGAGCAAGTAGGAACTAAGTGTTCATTAGTTCCTAACTTTGTACCAGGCTGTGGTGCTTTCATATAATTTGGGGAATGGAGCCAATCCAGCCTAGTGATGGAGAGCCTAGTGATAAACAGCCCCCTGGAGGAAAGGCTGGTTTCCAGTCCCAGCTTCCCCACCTGCCAGTCATCTGGTTCGACACTTCTTTGTACATCAGAGTCCCATGAACAGGGCCTAGTACCTGGATCAGCTACTGTAATGATTCCTTTAATGGTAGCTTCTCTACTGGAATTGAGAATTAGAAATGCAGTTGTTAAGGAAATCCCTAAATTAAAAAAAAAAAAAGAAAAGAAAGAAAAACCCATAATAATTGAGAGAGGAGTGCCTTATAGAGCCTGCTCTCTGATAAGTACGTGCATATGGTGACGGGCACCTTTGAAGGGAGAGCTAAGCTTACAAAAAAGAGCAGAATAGTTTCTAATTAACCTTGTTAAGAACAGAATTAAATAAAATTATAAGAGACGAGAGTTGAAAGCTAGAACCGAAGAAACTTAATTTGAACTTCACACTTTATTTATTCTCATCGTGCTGTAATGATTTCTCACTACGGTTGACAAATGTAGATTGAAAAGCAGCCCCCTACCCGAAATTGTGATACACGGTCCTTTGGGACCACCTTCCACCTACCTTCTTCTTTTCCTCCTCTCCCTGTTGGAGTGTTGCTAACACAGTGAACCACCACTCTTGACAGGTCCATGTTTAGTTTTGGAAATGTGGAGGATTAGTAATGTACAAAACAGCGCTTCTTCAGCTGGTGGATAGCTTCTGGGCTCCAGGGCTCTTGCCTCTTCCTAGGTCTTGTCAGCCATTAGGCTTCACCTAGCTTCCCATCACTGCCCCCTTTCAGGGAACAAATGCCTCCCTTGCCTGCTGTTTTGCACAAAGATAGTAGTGTTCTGATCATTTCCTGCTTTAAAGGTCTTTTTAACCAGTCGTCCTGGTAGTTGCCCCCAGGGTCGTCTCGTTGCTCATTTGGTTGTTCTCCTGATGCCCTTCCAGTACTGGTCTTCCCTTTGCAGCCATTTTCTTCTGCACTTTTTTGGCCTGTGGTCTCCTTGTGGCCCCTGCTCCACCCCATTCTATCCCCCATGGGTCTCATTGCAACTATTTTTCAGGTAGTCTCAACTTCTCATCTAGGTACAAGCAAGCAGTCTAGCTTTCAAAAACTTAATTCTCCTTGCCCCTGTTCTACCTCCTTTTGGCCCTTTCCCTTTCTTTTTCTTTTCTTTTTTTTTTTTTATAATTTTTATTTTGTTATATTAGTCACCATACAGTACATCCCCAGTTTTTGATGAAATGTTCCATGATTCATTATTTGTATATAACACCCAGTGCACCGTGCAATATGTGCCCTCCTTAATACCCATCACCGGCCTATCCCAATCCCCTACCCCTCTCCCCTCTGAAGCCCTCTGTTTGTTTCCCAGAGTCCACAGTCTCTCATGGTTCATTCCGCCTTCTCTTTACCCCCCCCCCTTTATTCTTCCCTTTCTCTCTCCATCATTTTGAGTTAATTTCAGGTGGGAGAGGGATGTAGGCGTGCATACTTAATTTACCACTTTCATCTAATTTTCTTTCTTTAAAATATTAACTTTTAGACCTTTGGTCTAGGTAGCCTTGTGAATTCAGACAGATGCAATCTCTTGCCAGCTCCAAACTTATAGCAGGGACAGAGAAAATATTTTTAAAATATTAAAATCATGTCATCATATTCAAAAACAGCGTAATGTAACTTCAGGGACTAGCAGCAAACTGGGGCTGAAGCCGTGTATTTACTGGGTCTTGGGATCTGAGGCAGGTTCTCGGAGGTGATTAGAAGTTTGCCTCTTGGAGATTAGAGGGGACCTGATGTATGGGTGAGGACTGGAGAACTTGCCACTGAAGACTGATTTGAGTGAGACTCCAACACGAATGAAGGCTTAAGGAAAGGGTTCTGGCCACCAACATTGAGCTGTCTGTGTAAATTGGAGGGCGTGGAGACGTTCAGCTTTGGGAAGATCAAAATCTGGGCTTCGGTAGCTGGGAGTGGTGGCGTGGCTAGTCACGTAAAGGTGGCCAGAGGGAGAGGAAAAAACACAAGCAACCACGTAAACCATAAAACACAAACTCCCAATTCAGATGCACTTGCAAACTAACATGTAAAGGCCCAAGAGGAGAACTGTCAGCAGAAAGAGAGGCAACAGACTCCAAAAATTGAAAAGTCTGAACTACAAGCTGAAATGATTTTAAAAGCAATTACACTTGGGGCGCCTGGGTGGCTCAGTCGGTTAAGCGTCTGTCTTCCGCTCAGGTCATGATCTCAGGGTCCTGGGATCGAGCACTGCCTTGGGCTTTGCAGTCAGCAGGGGGTATACTTGTTCCCCTCCCTCTTCCTCTTTCCCTGCCCCCCACACACGCGCACACACTGTCTCTCAAATAAAAAAAAGCTTTAAAAATGATTATACTTAAAATCCTTAGAGACTTAATTATAAATATGAAATCCAAAAAAAGAAAATTCAATGAAAAAAACTTACAAGATAGGAAAAAAAAAAGCATGCGTATTTTGGAAAGTAGTAAATGAAAAAGAACCAAACAGAGATCATCTGTGATGTCCCACAGGTGGTATTAACCACTAACCATATTCCAATGTGTATTCTTACTACTTTTTATCTGTATAGATTTTGGTACAAACATGGGATCATAACTTTTACATTAATACAGGAACATTTTCTTACCAGTGTTCAACAGTCTTGGAGCTATGCAATATTGCATGTGGGTGTGTTATGAGTTTTTGAATCTGCTATTTTATAACTACTTTCAACATGCCATAGTAATCATCTTTACATTTTATTCTTTTAAGCATATCTTTATTTTCTCTGAGAAAAGTGAAAATGTAGAGAATACATGAAAGCATAAAGAAGACAAAGATTACTAATCTTATCATGCAGAGATAAACTTTCTATGTGTAACTGTGTGTGTGTTTGCATGTATATGTGTACATGATAGCCATTATATTATAAATACTGTTTTGTAACCTCCCGTTTTTTCACTTAACATTGTGAAGGGTTTCCATGTGAACTAAATTTCAGTATCACTTATAGGATGCTTAGTTGTTCATTGTAAAACTGTACCATAAATAATTTAACCTCCATTGTTAAGATAGTAAGATATTTTTATTTCACTACTATGAACAGCATTATCAGTGTTATAACACTGTTATAACATTATAAGTATGTTAAGGTTTTGTTCTTAGTATACACCATATTTTTATTTTTCAATAGGTGTTTGCATATGATCACTGTTTCTGGTCTATGGATGAATCAGTCAGAGAAAAGTATGCAGGTGAGTACAGCATCCTATTAACTACTATAGAAAAGCTGTTTTAATTTTTTTTCCATGAGGTATTACAGCATTATTTTGTGTAACTTTAAGAACTGTATTGAGAATTTCCTCCTGTCTTTGCTGTTTTTACATTGATGGGGAAATAGGAGATTGACAGTGTGCTATTGTTGTTATAAGACAGTAAAGGTAAATTAATAGGGTGTACAGTTGAGGTTATCAAACACATTCCCAGACCTTACATGGGACGTGGAGCACACAGCAGCCACTTAGACTCCCTTAGATGTCTGTGATGTGGTCTAGAGAGGCAGCTTGGTATAGGAAAGTTGAGCACAGGGAAAAGGAAACCTGTAGTTTAGTCTAGGCTCTGCTCCTGCCTGCTCGGAATTCTGTTATTCTCTTACCCTCCTCACCAAGACTGTCTCAAGCTCCTTTACACCACAAATTTAGGACTAGAGGGACAGCCTTTTAATTTGCTTTATTCCTAACTGCTTCTGACACCTGTTTCTAAGCAGTATCTTTTAAATATTGAGAGTCATATTGTATTGGCTTTTGTTATGAGACAGAGTAGTACTACAGCTGGTTCGAAAAGTTAAGGTTAATTTGCTCTAGCTGGCCCGAAGGATTGCTTACGGATTGCTTCTGTATCGGAAGTAAGATGATGCTATACTAATCTGGGAAATTAACTAGGAAGTGGGGCATAATGGAATGTTATTTATAGCGTTCAAAGTATAACAAACATAACAACATCCAGTCCTTTCATATTATATTCAAGCCTCAAAGAGAGGTTGAATGACTTTGTTTTGATTATTAACGTATTTAATTTAGCCTGTAGGGGAGAATTTGAACCTATTATTTTTGTTCATGATTGAAAGCTAGAAGACATTTTCAAGATATTCTTCTCTCCTCTAGCTGATATGTATTGTAGGCCCTATAATTAAAAACTATCATTGAGGAAAAGGAGAGGAGATTGACATGTATTATTGTTTTGAATTCTAGTACCCACTGAATAAAGCATTAGCTGGTGGTATATAGTTGTATTCAGGTCCATGGAGGTCCCTAGTATAAATTTTGGATATTTATAATAATTGTTTATAAAATTAGCAGTTCATTGCTTCTTGCATTGCAGAGGATTTTTGTCCAGTGTTTATTTATTCAAGTTCATATATCAGAAACTTTTTACTCATTTTCTATCATGTGCTAACTAGAAATACTTGAAGGCCATAAGCTTTTGGAAGCATTCATCAGGTCTAAAAATCTTTTTTTTTTTTTTTTAAGATTTTTATTTATTTATTTTACAGAGGCAGCAAGAGAGGGAACACAAGCAAGGGGAGTGTGAGAGGGAGAAGCAGGCTTCCCGCTGCCGATCAGGGAGCCTGATGCGGGGCTCGATCCCAGAACCCTGGGATCATGACCTGAGCTGAAGGCAGACACTTAACGGCTGAGCCACCCAGGTGCCCCCAGGTCTAAAAATCTTATTTGGAGATAGACAATTTGAAAAAGTACATTTCTAAGGGAGTTGTTTTTAGTTTTCAAAAAATTGTTCGTATGTAGTTTTGGCTTAAAATATCCTTTCTTATTCTCTCTCTCTCTCGCTCTTTCAGGTCAAGATGATGTTTTCAAGTGCCTTGGGGAGAATATCCTTCAGAATGCTTTCGATGGTTACAATGCATGTATCTTTGCCTATGGACAGACCGGTAATGTTAAATAATATATACATACACATATATATATGTATATATATATAAGCTTTAAAGATCATAACAGAGAAAGTAACAAAGAGAATACATATTGTTAGCATTTTATCAGTTACAATTGATAAGGAACATTTTGACTTCTGTACCTCTGTGGTTACCAGGAAAGAAAATCTATTTAAAGTGAAGGAGTCACTTTTATAAGGGTATATCATATAGCTTCTCCAGTTGAAAACTAGTCTTTATGGAAGAATGCTTCCAATACTTTTTAAGAGGCAGTATGTGATGTGGTTAAAAGAGCATGGATTCTGAGCCAGGGTAGCCCATCCCCAGCTCAGCTGCTATGAAACTTACACTTCAGTTTCCTTATTTGTAAAATGTTGGTGAGTATAGGCCTTCCCTATAGGATTGTCACAATGAGTTAACATCGAATACTTATAGAAAAGGCCTGGTCCTTACGAAGTGGTGTTTTGGTTTTTGTTACTATGACATTGGTACAGCGTCAAGTGATAAAAGCAGCAATTTGTATGATTAAAAATACATTTATAAAAGCATTGCTACTAAAGAAGGAAAAAGAGTTGTACTTAAGAGTTAGGACTATGCACGATTTAATGTTTTCCTTTCTATTTTTCTGTGTTCTCTGAATTTTCTTTAATGAATATGTATTTTTGGTACAATGGAGAAAATAATTTTATAGTACAAAAAAGAAGATTACTCTTTGGTTTCTACATTGTTGCCAAAGGGTAGTAAGTTAATTTGCTCTGGGGCCTATAGGGATAATGTGTATTTTTTGTGCTATGATTAGTGGTTGGGAACAGTCACAATAGTATTCATCATATGGATCTTCCCAGTTAATTTTAGAAAGCTCAGAACTCACTGTTTTTTGGTTGTTTGAGGTTCTTTTTTTTAAAGTATGAAGATGGTTAAAGAATGTTTTTATTTTCTTCCTAAAAGATATTTCCTTTAGATTTTACATATATAATAGGAAAGCTTCTGTATTTATTAGTCTTTTCTTTTTATTTGGGTATATTTCTTATTTTCTTTTGGGCATTTTGCCACGTGCTAGTAATTTATTATGAGTAATGGAAAGAGAGTTATGTATTTAAACTTCTCAAAGACAGTAATAACTATGATTTCCACTTTTTAGGATCTGGAAAGTCTTATACCATGATGGGCACAGCTGACCAACCTGGATTAATTCCAAGACTTTGTAGTGGACTCTTTGAACGAACTCAGAAAGAGGAAAATGAAGAACAGAGTTTTAAAGTAGAAGTGTCCTATATGGAAATTTATAATGAAAAAGTTAGAGACCTTCTTGATCCCAAAGGGTAAAGGACTTTGGAAACTCTAATGTTACAGTGTTGTGGACTAAAACAGACTTATAAATTGGCTCAAGTGAAATTTTTTATACTGAACTCTGGTAGAGAGTTATTTATCTAGTTATTGTCTTTGTGCTTTTATCTGTTTATCTAGTTATTGTCCTTGTGACTTTGTTTTTGGTCACATTGAGCAGCTTCCTGCATTCAGTTCTGGCTTTTGCATTTAGGACTGAGTTGGGGCAGGGAAGTATTGTTGAACGCATGTATTTGCCTCATACTGCCTTTCTCAGATATATCCAAAACCACAAACAGAAAATATGCATTGAAAATTAAGTTACTTAGTATCAGACTGGTATCCTTAATCAAGTAGGGTTTTTTTCTTTCTTTCTTTAAAAAAAAAAAAGACCAAGAAATTTCAGGTGGAATTTAGCTTTATTTTCTTTGCAGGCTATGAAGTAAGGGAGAAGCATAATCAGAGATTTAAAACCTGGACTTCAGGATAGTTAATTTAAAAAATTCCCAGAGAAAAAGAGTGTCCCCTTTTACAGCATAGACTTTGAAAGAGAAGTGGTTCGAAAGTATTAGAAAGCCTTAGAAAATGCTGTTCTCACTCTGCAGTCATAACTGAACCTAATGAGGAAGATAAGACATGTCTGAGGAAATCTGTCCATTGCACAGAGTTTTCTGCATCAGATTTTAAGGAAGTGCAACCACAATGAGAAAGAAACCAATAATAACCACAGCCTGTGGCTTACAGATACTGTAAGAACAGTGTTCTTAAGGTCAGAGAGCCAAGTGGGCTGAGGTTTTACAGAGAGTGCGGAGTTACCAGGGGACGCTTAGTTATGTTTGGGTGAAGAAGATGATCGAAGAAAGGTGGTCTTAGAAGCAGTGCATTGTAGTGATGCTCAGTCAGGAAAACGTGTCAGCCCCTCACTGGCATCTCTTTTCTTTGACAAAGAAGATGATCTTTGGGCCTTTCCCAATGACATTCAGTTGGCACTTAAGCGTTTCAATGTAATACTTAACATTTGTTGAATCATCATTATTACATGCTGGGCACTATGCAAGGTGGAAAGGAAGATCTCATGATATGGACGGAATGAGAGTTTTGGGAACAAATAATTATAATACAGTGCAATAATGCTTTTAAATTGTGAAAGAGGCTTATACAAAATAGGTGAGAGCAAAGAGGGAATGAGAAGAAGATATGATTCCACGGAAGGTACTTGATGAGTTTTGTGCTGAGTAGGAGTTTGTCCACAAGGAAGTTAGATGAGAACCATTCAGGCATGGGGGACAGCCTGTGCTAGAGAATGGAGGTGTAAGAAATCACTTGCTTGGAGAGTGACCCCGCTGACCAGTGTGGCTGGAGGACACCAAGCGTGAAAGTCAAAACAGGAAACAAAAGGAGGCCAGAGGTAGGGAGGTTATAGCCTAGGTTATAACCCACATCTTGCTGAATGTTGTGTCCTTGTAGTTTTCCCGACTCTGCCCTGACTACTCGTCCCTGCACCTTCACCTCTGTGAAGAGCATCCCTTTCTTTGAGATCCCAGGCCTACTCTTGCCAGAAATTCTTAGCTGACTTCATTCCTGTGTTTTGTATTCCACAGTGCTTGTGTGGAATAGCTTGAACTTTATCTACAATTTGCTCGGAGTCTTTAGTAATTTCTTATTATGTTTGTCTTGTGTGTCGTTAGTAGTTAACAGCATGGGCTTGGGGTTCACATAGCTCTGCATCCAGGTCCTCTAATCGTTACCTATCGAGGAAGTTCCTTATGCTTATGCCTCATTTGTACCGAAGGGATGATAACATTATAGCACAATATCACAAAGGGCTGTTGTGGAGATTGTGTGGGATGATATACCTGAGGTTTTAGAACATTTTCTTAGTAAGTGTCCAGTAAGGGCTAACTGCTACTGCTGTCTCCTCCATGAAAGTGTCTTGAGGATTTTTGCATTGTTTCTGAGGAGTCGAAGTGAATGGCTCAATCTCACAACCCTGAGATCATGACCTGAGCCGAAATCAAGAGTCAGATGCTTAACCGACTGAGCCATGCAGGCACCAGAGAACTTAGTTTTTTAAATCAAGTACTGATTTTATGAATTCAGTTATCTTTTTAAGAGAATAGGAAAAATGAAAGGAAAAAGTTATGAAATAGTATGTCGTGAGATCAGACTTAAGTCAGATATTTGTTCTATATTAATTTCAGGTACAGTTTTATAGTAGTAAGTGAAGTTTTTGGTGGCTGGTCCTAGAGTAGTGGAGGATTTCAAGTCATTAGAAAATAAGTTCATAAAATAAGAATCACTTGCAATCTCACTATAGACAAATAGTCTTTTTTTTTATTCTAATGTTTATATTTTTTACAGAGCTTTTTTGAGATAGAATTCATTTACCATGCAGTCATCAAGGAATATTCTTACTGGTTTTTGGTTATTATAATTAAGTATGCTATATGCTTTCAGTTTTTGGCCAGTGCCCCTTACTGAGTTTGTTAGTTCTTTGTTTGTAAGCGGTATTTATTTGTTTTTTAATCATGAATAAGTATTAATTTTATCGAATTCTTTTCACTCCATTTATTGAAATGATAACGTGGTTTTTCCCCCATTTAGTCAATCTGTTGGTGTAGTGTGGTAAAGGACATGAATCTTTCTCCCATGTTAAAACAACCCAGTAGCCCTGCGATCAGCCTAATATTATATTTTTAAGTCATTATTAAATTCAGTCTGTTGTTTGTCTTTTTTCATGATTGAGATTGGTCTTGAGTTTTCTTTCTTGCACAGTTAACATTTATTGAGTTTCTGTTCTTTGTACCACATTCTGTGAAATGACAAGTAGATTGTTTGTATTTATTTGACTCTGCATTCTTTGTGGTAGTAAATAGACATCCCACAGTGTACCCTTTTGAGTGATGTGATATTTTACCACATTATGAAGTTTTTCTTACCAGTCGAGATCTTAAAATTTGGTTTATATTCTTCTTAGATCAAGTTAGTTGGTTCTTTTTACTTAGGATTTTGTTGAATTCAGTGTATATTTTTATGGAGCATGATTGAGTCCTTTTAAAAACAGGTTATTGTTTTAAAATTCTTTCTTTTCTTAATGAGCAGAAGTCGTCAAACGTTAAAAGTCAGAGAGCACAATGTGTTGGGACCCTATGTCGATGGACTTTCCAAACTGGCTGTCACAAGCTACAAGGTAATAACCTCCTTTCTGTAAACTGCTGACATTCACTGTAGCAAATTATTTCTTGTTTAATTTGTGATGATTATTTTTCTTGAAATTAAAAAAGATTACAGTAGCATTACCTAATAAGCTACTTTTTACAAAGATCTTTCTTAAAAAGCTATATATGGCTATTAGGACAATATAATTTTAAGAGAAGGTGTATGTACACATTTGCAAAGCATACCTATTCATCTGTTGTGAAATACACCTTTTTTTCATATTTTATGAGCACTAAAATTGTGATGTTCCTTACAATTGCATCTTAAAATTATAAATAGCAGCATTTTTCTTCCCTAGTAGTGCATAAGATAATGAAGTTGCCTATGCTTTCATTGATTTAATGAAATAAAACATATGAATTGGGTAGTTGGAATTCAAAGTCTGTTTCTAATTTGAGAGGATCACTCATTGGCCTTTTATTCTCTTCATTTTCAAACTTACAGTTCTGCTTTGTGTGGATCCATCAGGCTTTGCGCTTTGGGGAAATGGGGGTGGAGTGAGATGCTGTGATGTAATGTACATTGAAGTAAGAGTCAGAGAATGTTGATCTGGTGACACTTAATCCTCTTGTGTGACTCTTGTATGACTCTGGATCACGTACTCACTAATCCTCTTTGTCCCCATTTTTAAAATGGAAATTAGTTTTATTGTTTTGATTATCTTATGAGGTAGGTCCATTTGTTTTTTTGTTCATTGATGTTTCTCTCATTTGGTCAGTGATGCTCCATTTAGTAAACGTTAGGTACTTCATTTGGTAAACATTTATTGAACACCTGTCATGAGCCAGACTTTGTGCTAGGTGGTGAGGATATAAAAAGTGAGTGAGATGGTCCATGTCCTCAAGATGCTTATAGATGTTATTATAAAGGTGTTCTAAAACAACATGATTTTAAGAGCAGTGAGAAATGCGTGTTTAGATTCATGGTAGTTTGGAGGAGGGGGGTACCTACCTTAAATGGATATGTAGGTGTCTGGGAAGGGTGGTGTCTAAGAAGACTTCCTGGAAGAGAACAAATGAGATAATGTGAAAAGTCTTCGACAATGCTAGGGTTTGATATAAATGTTAGTAGGTATTGTTATCTTAATAACAATAATTTGAGAACTTATTTATGCAACACTGGAGAGAGATCAGATTTTTTGAAGGCTCAGAGGAGACTGGAAAGTGTAGAGAGACCTTCTGCTTGTTTAAAAAATTAAAAGGCTCAATACAGAGTTATTATGCATGAGACAACAGATTGGGGACCAATAAATAAGTGTGGGCTAAACAGGGTGAAGCTTTTACATTAAGTCTCAGGATTGTCAGATTTAATAGATCTAAAATGGATTTGGAATGGATCTAAAAACTGTGAATTTTACTTTTTGTGTTGGTTTTTCCATTTTGGTGCCTACTTAAAATTCTCTTTATAGTTAATGTTTCTACTTTCATATTGAATTTTTTCATAAACATTATTCTTTTTTATTGATACAGCAAAATAGAAAATTAATTATTTTCAAAGTTTTTCATATATGTGTGTCAATTAAGATGGCATTGGCTGCAAATAACAGGAAGATATAATAGGATTTAAGTTCTTTGGAACATGAATTGCTATCTATTTTGTTCTTTATTTATTCTCAGAATTCAAAATGTACCTGTCATTTTAATAGGTGACTTCCATATATATTTAAGTGAACAAATGAGTGAATGAAAGAGTGAATGGTCAGAGGGCTGTTACAGTGGCTCCAGGGATGCTATTGGGGACCTAGATTCCTTCCAGCTCTCCACATAGAGCCAGCTCTGTGGTAGTGCCCTTATGTTCACAGTTCAAGATCTTAGCTCTTAGAACCAAGATGTGAGAGCATGCCTACTCCCTTTAAGGAGAATTCCCAGATGACTTTGGTCTCGTTTGCTAAAACTTAATCCTATGGCCAGACTGAGCTGCAAGGGCATCTGGGAAATGTAGTCTCAGTTCCACTGCAAGGTGCTCAGCTCTGGGTTCCTTTCCTAGAACAAAAATGAGACAGGGTAAGAGGAGACAACTAGTCCACTCTTTCATACATACCATCTTTCTTGTTCCTTATTAAAAGCCTTATAAGGTAGATTATATTATAGCTCTGTATTGTTACTTATGAAACTAAAGTTCAGTTTGGTTAAGTGACTATTTTTAGAGCTTATAACATTTAAAAAAAATGAAGATCCCATCCCATGATCTTTCAAGTGCATCATGCTATCTCCTTTTTAGCAATAATGGCAATGAAGTAGTAAATCTGTGCAGAAATTTAGTTTCTTGATATTCTGTTTTCAAAAACAGATCTGGTATAATACACACTAATATGGTGACACAGTGTTGTGCCTGGATGAGGGGCTTAAAATTATTTTTGTTTGTTGCTTATTCATATAATCTGATTTAACAGTTGTCTTCTATTGTTTCTGTCATTAAAGAAACTAATTTTTTTTTAAATTTCTAGATTAGATTAGGTTTGACATGATGTCTCTGTCCATCTTATGGGTCTCCACATGTGGCTTCTAAACTTTTCTAATTCTCAGTCAAAGCTGTTGCTTTATTTGGCACCTACAGAAAGTAAATGTGTTTTGTTTGAGTTTTCAGAGACAGTATTGGCTATTATATTCTGTGGAGCTTAATATTCATTGAAAAACAAAGTGTAAATGTGTAAACTCCAAATGTGGTTGACTGAGTAGTGAAACTTGTAATGCATTTCACAGGATAGCAGAGTTTTGATGTTTATTTGACAGATAATGAAATATGTGTCTATGACTTGTTTCTACTTAGGATATTGAGTCTTTGATGTCTGAGGGTAACAAGTCTCGTACAGTTGCTGCCACCAACATGAATGAGGAGAGCAGTCGATCCCATGCAGTCTTCAAAATCACCCTTACACATACTTTGTATGATGTGAAGTCTGGGGTAGGTATTCACATGCTTGACCTTTTTTTTTTTTTTAAATATTTCTAAAGTATATCATGATTTATCATGTTCCATTCCCTTCAGGTGTTAGATGACTTAAAGTCCTAGTGAGACATGGGTATTAGTTAGGACTCAGCAAGACACAGAAGCCACTGTAGGTAAACAGAAAGGGATTTAATGGTGGGATTGAGTGATTACAAAGTTGTTAGAACACTTGAGGAAGAGTGGATTCTAGACTGAATCTCTAGGAATAACAATGTAGATTTCATCCACCAAGGATGGTACTACCTCTGAGGCCACCACTAGAGCTGTGAGCTCCAGGCCTCCTGACAGCTGTGGTCTGCGACACAGCACTTAGTGAAGCTGCCTCATAGTGACCTGGAAGCTGGAGAATGTAAACTGAGACACTTGTAGAAAACCTCATGCTTCCATGATCCTGCTTGCCAGCAGAACAAAGCCGAAACAGGCCAGGGGGATGACCTCTACTTTGCTTTTGCTTTCCAAATCTGAAGCAAGTATATCTGCTTGGCAGAACCTAAGTCACATTCCGAACCCTGGCTGCCAGCGAGTCTGAGAAATGCAGTTTTCACTTCCACCCTGTCCATCTAAAGGAAGGTGGGACAGAAGTTCAACATGCTGATGGTTCACAGCCTCTACCACAGCATTTTTTGAGCTTTAAACTTGGATGACTAGCTGTGTAAGCTCATGTTAACTTTAGCTGATTTAGGAGAGATTGTTTTGAAATGTTAACTTCTGCTAAACAGCTAAGTATTAGAAGGAATAAACATTAGTGGGGAAATTGTACTATAAAATCAGTAGATTTGTAGAATGATTTTTTGAGTATTTGGTTTTGAAGCTCATGAAGAGTAAACAGAGCCAGAGATGTATATGCTTCTACCTCGCTGAAAACGTCTCGTTTTTCCTCTTACTTTTTATGTGAATATTTGCGTATTTTATTTTGGTGCCTACCCCCTAGCAAATCAGTTTCAAATACCAGAAGCTAAAATAACCATGCTGGCAGAATGCTATATTTTGGCAAGATTTTCATTTGCTGAAAGCATATTTTTCTTTTTTTTACCATCACAGCAAGATTAGTGTAACAACAAAAAGTTCTTTGTTTTCTATTTCCTTTTCAGCACAAAACAAAAAACATATTGATGACCTTTTTTTTTTTTTTAACCAAAAGTACTTTTGATTTGGGAAGCTGAATATCCTTTTGTTAGCAATATGTTTATTTATGGAAATAAATATAAATGTATATATTAAAGAAAAGTTTTAAGAAATGATCCAGTCTGTAGATTTGGGCATTGCTTTCCCACATTTCTTGTATTGCTGTATTTCTTGTATTGAAGTATAAAATATCTGTTATGTGTGTGATTACATTATGGAATATTTTCGATAAAGGAAAATGTCAGTATATATGTGTGTATATATATAATAACTAGAGAAATAGGTAAATTTAATACTGGAAACTATGAAATAAGGGAATTACTATATGTAAATATGAAAAATATAAGAAAGTGTTGAGTTTCTGAGAGATCCTATTATGTAAAATATTAATTTTTAAAGACCAGTAAGAATTGCAAATATTTTTCTTTCAGGGATATTGGTAAATATTTTGAGATTTTAAGCAGATTTTAAGCATGTCATATTAAAATTCACATTTAATAAGTGCTTTTATATAATTCTCTATGAAAATTTTATTGGGGGGTGCCTGGGTGGCTCAGTTGGTTAAGCGTCTGCCTTCGGTTCAGGTCGTGATCCTGGGGTCTTGGGATCGAGCCCCATGGCTCTCTGCTCAACAGGAAGTCTGCTTCTCCCTCTGTGTTCCTCCTCTTTCTCTTTCTCTATCAAATAAATAAATCTTAAAAAAAAGAAAATTTTATTGGGTTCCCTTCAAAATGTCCCATTTTGGGGGGTGCTGTTTTTCTGAGATAACTTTCACTCGTGTCTGGATTAGTAGAGTTGGGTAAAATTTTATATATATCTACTACTAGACTATACAGTTCTCTTATACTGTTTTTTTTTTTTTTAAGATTTATTTGTTTTAGAGAGAGAGAGTGCATCCCTGTGTGCGTGCGAGCAGGGGGAGGGGCAGAGAGAGAAAGGTAATCAAGCAGACTCCCGGCTGAGTGCAGAGCCTTACTCAGGGCTTGATTCCAGGACCCCGAGATCAAGACCTGAGCCAAAACCAAGAGTTGGACACCTAACCAACGAGCCACCCAGGCGCCCCCTCTTACACTGTTTTATAGCAACACAAGCTAATTTTGAAATTATGTTTTAATAAAGGGTTTAGATAATAAACTCATGTGGTAGAGACGTAAGACTTTCTGCATTCTTTAACTGTTTACTAGTATTTGTTGATTGACCTTCTAGACATCTGGAGAGAAAGTGGGCAAACTGAGCTTGGTTGATTTAGCTGGCAGTGAGCGAGCAACGAAAACTGGAGCTGCTGGGGACAGGTTGAAGGAGGGGAGCAACATCAACAAGTAAGTTTTCCAGAAGCTTACTTTTATTGCTTTACTGATTTAAGAGCCAAATGGGAGAACTTCTGTGGTTATTAAAAGAATAAGATGCTGGAATGATTGAAGTTATAATGAATAAATAATGGAGAATTTTTTTCATATATATTTGTAAATTATATATATAATATAGAATATATAAGATATAATTTTATGTATTATATTATAATATTATTTATATAGTTTATATTATTATATTACATATAATATAATAATATAAAATTTTATGTGTGTGTGTATGTATATATGTGTGTGTGTGTGTGTGTATATATATATATATATATATAATTTATTTATTTTATGGGCCCGAGCCTGTTTTATGTTTTGTTGAAATGTCTGATGGGGCTGAGGAGCACAGTCAAGTCAGAGGTGTCTCAAGAGCGCCTGTCTCGAGATCTGGGGCTGGGTAATTCTTCGTTCCAGGGACTGTTCTTGTGTATTGTAGGATGTTTAGGGGAATCCCTGGCCTTACCCACTAGATGGCGGTAGTACCTGCCACCTCTCTTCTCCCACCCCCAGTTGTGACAACCCAAATATGTCTGTGGACCTTGCCGAATTCTCCCTGTGGGGGCACAGTAGTCCTCCAGTTGAGAACCACTGGTCTGAGCTATGAAAAAGGACCAAGGTAATGGTCTCTCAGAGTCCAGCTGTTGATCTCAACCTGCGTGTCACTGTCTGAACCAACATCAACTTGTGTACTAGCCACACTGGGCTTTCCCTTGTATGACTATTGTGGTGGTGCTCATTTATACCAAGAAGCTAGAGTTTTATAAAGTAATCTTTTGCGTATAAACTCCTTCATATGGTTATATTTTCTACCTGAAGCTAAAGATTGGCTCCTTATGGGCAGAAATCCAGAAGGACGCATAACTAGAGTAACCAACTAGAGATCATAGAAGATCATTATCCAGATGCTGTGCTATCATTATATTATTGAATGGTGATATACATATATATATAAATGATACTATGTATGATATGTGTGTAGGTACATATGATATATAGAGATACCTCATATACACACATACATATACGCGAATGTTTTTGCCTTATACTAAATTTTAATGAATTGTGTTTGCGGCTTCCTTTCTTAAAGGTATGTAGTGTTTGTGTCTTTATCTTAACCTAAAGGTTTACAGCTCATATTGCTATTTACAAAAATGAAAAAAAGTAATTGAGCTAAGCAATTTTATTGCTTACAGTGGTGTTAGAAGGATATCAGCTTTCAGAGTTTATATGTTGTTAAACTGAGCAGGAAAATGCTGACCACAGTGCTGTTCTCATGCAGGTACAAGGCATCTTGATGTTCAGTTTTTGTGCTAAAATGTGACATTTGATATTCTCAGTTTTTTATGATTATTCCGGTTTGTTGCACCATGCAGGTCCCTCACAACCCTCGGTCTGGTTATCTCAGCCCTAGCAGATCAGAGTGCTGGCAAAAACAAGAATAAATTTGTTCCATATCGTGACTCAGTTCTCACTTGGCTGCTCAAAGTAAGCTCCCCACCCCCACCCTTTCTGGCATATTCTTGGTGGTTGGTAGAAAGGAATAGAAAAGTAGACTGTTAATCCTCTTGAGTACCATTTCTTTTACCAGTGTTCAAATTTAAAATCATTAGTCTCTCACATGATAATCATAGATTTAATAAATTAAGCACCCGATTCACCAGAACCTGGAAGCAATGGGATTTGGGGCACACCGAACCACACAGTTGCCTTTGAGATTTTGGGGTATAGAAGAAGAACCTCGTGCTAATCTGATAGCTGATTGAGTCATAGGAAAGGATTTTCACTGTTTTATAGACTCAGCTGGACTACTCTGTCTTTCTCACAGATTCCTTTTGTTTGGCTGACATTTTGGACCTTGTTTTTCTGATTAACGTCAAGACACTACTCATGATCACATTGGTTTACTTTTAGCTTCTTAATGTTGTTTAAGGGTATAGAATAGAGCACACAGTTATTCATTTGTTAATGATTCAGTATGTATGTGAGAAATGGAAATGAGAAAGAACAAAAGCTATGAAGTGCTATGAGGAGAACGTAAAAAATGTGGGTCCCTCCTTGCCCTCTAATTGCTCAGGGTCTGGTAAGGGAGATAAGATGTGTACACAAAATATTATAACAAGAGTCAGTGATTGCATGAGAGAGATAGTAAGGACTGTAATGGGCGTTTGGTGAAGAGAGAGCCTATTTCCAAGTCTCTTCCAGTCTTCAGGGTTCCCTTTAGTCTATAGAGGTGGTGTGGTGAATTGGATATTGGACTGGGAGCTAGAGGATAGGAAATCCAGTGACAGTTTAACTCTGTATAGAGTTGCCAACCTGGAACAAAATATTTTACTTAATACTCCTTTTTCTTTTCTATTTTTTTAAAATGAAGAAATAATTTTATGAGCCCTGTGTAGTTTTGTGATGAGTTGTTCTCTCATCGATCAAAAATTTACTGAACACCTGTTACTCACTGTGGTAGGGGTTGAGAATGTAAAGATGAGTTAAGCACAGATTCGCTTAGGAGAAGACACAACTTTTTGGAGGGGAGCTATTTTTAAATTTTATTTTAATTCCAGTATAGTTAACATACCACAGTGTTAGATTAATTTCAGGTGTACAATATAGTGATTCAGCACTTCCATACATCACCTGGTGCTCATCACAGGTGTGCTCCTTAATCCCCATCACTTTTTTCACCCATCCCCCCACTTACCTCCCTTTTGGTAACCATCAGTTTGATCTCTATAGTTAAGAGTTGGCTTCTTGATTTGTCTCCCTCTCTCCCTTTTTTTTTTTTTGTCCCCTTTGCTTGTTTGTTTTATTTCTTAAATTCCACATATGAGTGAGATCATATGGTGTTTGTCTTTCTCTAATTTTGCTTAGCATTATACTCTCTAGCTCCACCCACATCTTTGCAAATGCAAGATTTCATTCCTTTTTATTATGAATAATATTCCATTGTGTATATATACCTCTTTACATCTGTTGATGGACACTTAGGCTGCTTTTGTAATTTGACTATTCTAAGTAATGCTGTTATAAACATAGGAGTTCATATAACCCTTTGAATTAGTGTTTTTATATTTTGTGGTAAATACCAGCAGTGGGATTACTGGATTGTAGGGTAGTTCTATTTGTAGCTTTTTGAGGAACCTCCATACTGTTTTCCAGAGTGCACCAGTTTGCATTCCCACCAACAGTGCAAGAGAAATCCTTTTTCTTCATATCCTCACCAACACTTGTTTCTTGTGGTTTTGATTTTAGCCATTTTAACAGGTGTGAGCTGATATCTCATTGTAGTTTTGATTTGTATTTCCCTGATGATGAGTGATGTTGAGCATCTGTCCATGTGTCTGTTGGCCATCCTTATGCCTTTGGAGAAATGTCTGTTCATGTTGTCTGCCCAATTTTTAATTGGATTATTTTGGGTTTTTTGGTGTAGATTTATATAAGTTCTTTATATATTTTGGATACTAACCCTTTATCAGAGAAGTCATTTGCAAACATCTTCTCCCATTCAGTAGGTTGCCTTTCAGCTTTGTTGATTGTTTCCTTCACTGTGCAGAAGCTTTTTATTTTGATGTAGTTCTCATAGTTTGTTTTTGCTTATATTTCCCTTGGCTCAGGAGACATATCTAGAAGGATGCTGCTATGGCTGATGTCACAGACATTTCTGCCTGTGCTCTCTTCTAGGATTTTTTGTGGTTTCAGGTCTCACATTTAGGTCTTTAATCCATTTTGAGTTTGTTTTTGTGGATGGTGTAAGAAGGTGGTCCAGTTTCATTCTTCTGCGTGTAGCTCTCCAGTTTTCCCAACACCATTTGTTGAAGGAACTTTTTTTTTCCTGTCGCATGTTCTTTCCTGCTTTGTCAGAGATTAATTGACCATATAATTGGGGTTTATTTCTGGGTTCTCTTTTCTATTCTGTTGATCTATGTGTCTGTTTTTGTACCAGTACCATTCTGTTTTGATCACTACAGCTTTGTAATATAACTTGAAATCCAGAATTGTGATGCCTCCATCTTTTGTTTTTCAGAATTGCTTTGGCTATTTGGGGTCTTTTGTGGTTCCATACAAATTTTTGGATTGTTTGTTCTGTGAAAAATGTTGTTGGTATTTTGGCAGGGATTGCATTAAATGTGTACATTTCTTTAGGTAGTATAGACATTTTAACAATATTTGTTCTTCCAAGGTGACACAACTTTGACTTAATCCATGTCATGTTTGTAAAGGATTGGGTTTTCTCCTACTAGTTTCTACTCTCTCAAAGGGTTACTGGTATTCAACTTTACTTTCTAAAACTCTACAGACCATTTGAGCATGCTTTATTAAGTGAAATGGCCACAGTAGAAAATCAGGTGGAGTACTTCCTTTGGCCAAAATGCAAAAAAATTAGAAATTTAAAACAAAAGGGTAAACAAACAAAATTTGATAATTAAAAACCACTTGTGGATAACTCTTGAATTTAAGGGGTATTACAAAACATTTCACTACCAGGAAATAATTGTGCTGGTCTTCGTGTGTCAGTAATTAACCTTGAAATCTCATTTGTTTAATTTCCAGAAGGAATTTCGATAAGATACTTATTTCTTCCTCAGACTTCCCACAGAAACGTTTCCTGATCATTCATCATATTCCCTGGATGTGCCTGATCTAAAAGGCATAATACACACTGTTCTGTTGTTTCAGTTAGTCCTGTTATGTTCTGTTATTACCTCAGTCCATTTAAGCAAACACTAGGAGATATCTTTTATCAAATTAATTCACAGACTTAAAATGGCCCAGGTAGTTATTGAGTATCCATTCCATAGGCTGGAGGCCAGAAGAATCAAGTACCATACAAAGTGCTTCAGGTAGGTAATCTCATTTACTTCTCTGAAGGCAAATGATAGTGTTCCCGTTTTATAGATGTGACAGTGGTTGCAAAAACACGATTGGAATCAGGGCTGACCTCGGTGTCCATCTTCTTGTCCTTAGGCTACTTATTGTACATCTTGCCAGAGGTCACTTTTCTTTAGGAGAAGCACTTTAGTATTACCAAATGTTAATAGAAACTTGTGAAAATACTTGAACTGAGGAACAGACCTAACATTTTAAAAACTCACTTTATCTTCTGTTCAGTAAAATTAGGTAGTAATTGTAACCTCTGTGTGTTAATTCTTAGGCTAAAAAAAAAATGAAGTTTTCTTGATTTTTGTCATACTTTTTACTTAAAAAACATACGACCTTCCACAAGTGGGGCAGTTTTACAAAACTTATTCCAATGTTTAAACAGTTTTTCCAAAGACCTCTCAGAATCCGTTGATACACAAATCATTCTCTGAAGTGGCTTTTATGTTTCTTTTGCTCTCTCCTTCTTTAATTCTAAATTAGTCTAACTCTCCCCAATCCTTGTTCGATTTTATATAATTCTAGTATCCTCCAACATAACTATCATTGAACTCATAAAATTGCTCATAAGGTTTGCAGTTTCTTTTAAAAGTGTTTTTACATTGTGTTTGCATTATGATTACACGTGTTAGGCTCTTGATATTTACAACTGGGAGTCAGAGAAAATGACTGTCCTTGGTGGTTTGGTGGGGGATAGATTCATGAGTGCTCTTCTCGCTCTTCTCGCTCTTCTCTTGGTGTGTGGAGTGGTTACTCATTTGGTAGTGGTCAGTGGAGAACTGTTTCTTATTAAGAGGTTTTTTGCTTCCCTGTGTAACCTTCTAAATATGAGCCTCTTAACATCAAATAATTTCTGGTAATAAATGCTCAAAATAATGAGTATCTTTTGACTTAATCCACCTTCTTCCATTGTTACTACCACTTATCTAATGAAAGTGACTTTCATCTCTTGCCTGGATGATTGAAACATCTCCCTCCAGCTTTCCATTCCATTCTTTATAGGAAGTTGTAATTCTTAAAATTGATACTCTTCTTATGATAAAATCCAAATTCTTTAATGACTTGTGACTTACTAGGCCTTCAGTAATCTGACCCCTCTCTGTTTTTTTATTGTTCATCTTGCTCTTACTATGATCAGTTCTATCTAAGTGGTGAGTGTTCTTACTTCTAGGACTTTACTCTTATTCTGTTTGGAACATTCTTCTTCCTCTCTTCAGTCTCTCCTACTTCCCTCCCCACGAGCCTTTATCTGGATGATGCTTATTCATCTTCAGGTCTCAGATGTCACTTTCTCTGAAAGTCATCCCTAACCTTTCAAGACAGGGCTTTCTGCTCGTTCTGTTTTCTATGACCATGCTGTGTTTATTCCTACTCTAGTTCTTACCATAGACTATTTGCTCACCAGTTTCACCCTTTAGATGGTAAACTCTGTGAAGAGCTGAGTGAATGAGTACTTTCAGCTCTGCTCTGAACTAGCGTTATGACCTTTGGTTAAGTCTGTCAGTCTTCCTGGGTCTCAATTTCTCATCTGTAAAATGAAATAATTTCGTTAGAGGACTTCAAGGAGCTCTTTCAGCTTTAAAAAATCCTGCCTTCCAAAATTCAATTTCTTTCCTATGTCCATTTAATTTGCAGTTGCTACATTTGAAACAAAGCTCATCTGATTTGCCTAGTTAAACAATTAAAGTGTAACAAGAAGCTTTATACTTTCTCCTTGAATGAGTGCCAGTTCTTTTGTTGCTGTTTCCTTCTTGCTAATGGCACGGGACCATTTCTGAATATAAGCATATTGTTCCTCGTGCACAAGGGCTTTTAAAATATCAAGTATTTGTCATTTGCCAGGTTTCCTTTCCTCAGCACAAGTTGAAGCACAGTATCTATGCCTTGTCCCGTTGGTCGTTATTGTCACAAATCCCCTTTTGCCCAATAGCATTTGCTGTTCGCGTGGGCTGACAGAATGCCAGTAGTTCTCGAAGGGCAGCACTCCACCCTGGTGCTGCTCGAGTCCGAACTGTAATCTGAGATATTATTCCTGTGATCTTTATATATAACATTGGAATTTCATTAATGTGCATCTTGACATTCTTCTGGAAGTTGCCAAAGCTGGGCACCAACAGTGTGAGATCAGTTTCTAGAAGCAAAGAGGAAAGCAAGCAATCATACAGACTTGGCGGAAGTCGCTTCTGCCTGCTAGAGCCCAGATTACTTATGTCTCCTTCCTTTTCATGTGTTGGAGCATATTTCCTGCAGTGGTAGAATTACTATGTTTTCTGTGGAAAACCAGATTTTCTGTAGTGGATTGTCACATTGTCAATCACCCACACATGTTGTCTGGGATTGTATTGCTCTGTTAGCATTACCTAGGGAATTATTTTGTCTCTGGCAGTAGGACAGAATAACTTGGAAAGCTGTCTGGCCACCTTACTTGTTCCTCAGGTCTGAACTCTGTCTATATTGCTAAGTGTTACTTTGTTACTATGTAATTGTGGGTAGCTGTGGGGGAGTAGAAGTCATATTGGACTTGAAGGTGGAATACCACTGGATTAGAGTACTGTTCAGTTTCCTAGTTCTGGATCTTTAGGCAGAGAATTTGACCTTCTTTGTTAGAACAAACCTCTGGGGGTTTTTTTCATCCGCAAAATAATCCAATTCACAAAAGGCTAAGAGGACTAAGTAAAGTCTGTCCAAAGATTGTGTAAATCACAGATTGCACAAATTTTTGATATGTTGATATTGGAAAAACTTTATATCTCCAAAAGAAAGAATTTTATATCTGTTAATGCTGCCCAGAGTAAAGTTGGCTTTCTTATGACCTGCGACTCCCCATATTGGCCTGTTTGAGTCTTCTCTCTATCTCGAGAATCTATAATTCAGCGATATTCTATTGCTGAAAGAGGGTATTGAGTCTCTTTTTTTGGGTAATTCTTTTCATCTTGGGACAGTATGTTAGTGTATTATTAGTTATCTATTGCTATGTAACAGATTACCCCTAAAACTTAACAGCTAGAAACAACAATCTTTTATTATCTCATAGTTTCCATGGGTCAGGATTCTGGGTGTGGTCTAACCAAGTGGTTCTGGCTGGGGTCTCTCACGTGGCTGCAATCAAAGCGTTACCCGGGGTTGTCAGTGCAAAGTTTGACTGGGGTTGGATCTGCTCACCTAAGTGGTTGTCAGCAGGCTGCAGAAGATCTGTTTCCAAGTTCACTACTGAGGTCTCTTCATAAGGCCACCTCACCGCATGACAGTGGTTTCCCAAGAGTGAGAGAAAACACCTATAATAGAAGCCATGGTCTTTTTATAATCTCATCTCAGAAGTGACATGCCATGACTTCTGCTGTATTCTGTTTCTTAGAGGTAAATCAGATGTCCTGCCTACACTCAAGGAAAGGGGATGGGTACTGAGGTATGAATACCAGGAGGTGGGGATCACTGGGGGCTGAGAGGCTGCCTGCCACAGGTGGAGTACAGACGGCCTTTGGATGGTGAAGCGGAGTGGGGGTGGACTTGATTTCTGGTTTTGTAATTCTGAGTTATATCTAGTTACTTTTTAATGTTCTCCAGTGGAAGTAGTTTTTTAATTTGATGGAGCCCATTCTAAAGCTCATTTCACCAGACCGATCAGTTTTAGCATCGCGAAGATGAGTGTCTTTTCTTTAGCACCCTTGTCTGAACTGTAGAAGTGGTTACGTAGAAGATAAGCTGTTTTCGTAGTTTTTGAAATGCTATCAATGAGGGAATAAAATCAGGTACCTTCAACATATCTTTTGTTTTATAAGACTGTAATTATACCTTACGTTTGAAAAAGTTTGCAAGGTGCTTGGTCGCCTGTAACAGCAACACTTTCTGAGCCATTATTTAGGCTTCTAGAGTTTCCAAGTACATGGCATTATGGAGTAGATTGTTAGTAATCACTCTTTGATCAGATAACAAATAATATCATGATTGTTCAGTTTCTCTCAGGAAGTACATGGCATTATGGAGTAGATTGTAGGTACTCACTCTTTGATCAGATAACAAATAATACCATGATTGTTCAGTTTCTCTAAGGAAGATTTTTAGGCATTTAAGAAATCATTGTTTTTTGAGTAGCCTGCTTAGAACCAGTTGTTATTAAACTGGAATAAATGTAGGCTTCCTTGTATTTCTCTGTCTTTTCTTACAAACCAGATCTCCTTTCTGCGGAAAAGTAGTTTGGCAGAGAAGAAAGAGCATGGGACATGAGTCAGTATATCTGTATTTTAGTACTAGCTTTGTCCTTAAGTACATGTTTGACCTTGGAACGTTCTTTCACCCTATCTGACTTCAACTTCCTCATATCATGTTTTCTTCCAACTTAAAAATCCAACTCACTTTCTTTCTTCATCTAGGACAGTCTTGGGGGTAACAGCAAGACAGCCATGGTGGCCACCGTCAGTCCAGCAGCCGATAACTATGACGAAACCCTCTCAACTCTGCGGTATGCAGATCGCGCCAAGAACATCGTGAACCATGCTGTGGTGAATGAGGATCCTAATGCACGAATTATCCGGGATCTCCGGGAAGAAGTAGAAAAGCTCCGAGAACAGCTAACCAAAGCAGAGGTATAAAGCACAGCCAAGCCACACTTTATGGGTCTAGGAAAAGCTAGAATTTGAATTTTCTTCCCCATAGCTGTAGGATACAGATAAGTACTCCACTTAGAATTTTTGAGTTTCCTATAGGAAGAGAAATTTGAGGTGAGTGATAAGTAAAGACAGACAGATGGTCATAGTTGAAATTTAGAGAGTTTTTACAGGTGTGAAAGGATTGAACAGGAGGACAGAGTAAAGGGAATTGAGAAAATGTTTCTTTCCACGGTGTAGGTATAACTAAGAATAAAGGAGAGAGGGAGAGAGGTGTTTGAAACAGTGTATGCAATTAGTGCGGAAAATGATGGAGAGTGGGCATAGACTGACTGGGAGAGGACTCAGGCAGGTTTTTGTAGTATCATCTGTTCACTGGTTGAAGGCAGAATGGAAATCTGAAGGAGTTCTTCCACATCTTAATGATCTAGTTTTTCCATGTCATGGCTTAATTCTGTTTGTAGAAGAAATATTTTATAGCAAAAATACCCATCTATTTAGGGGCTCTTGGGTGATGCAGTCGGTAAAGTGTCTGACTCTTGGTTTCAGTTCAGGGTCGTGGGATCGAGCTCCATGTCGGGCTCAGCGTTCAGTGGGGAATTGGCTTCAGATTTTCTCTCCCTCTGCCGTTCCCACTCATGCTCTCTCGCTCTCTCTTTCAATTAAATAAAGCAATCTTAAAAAAAAAAAAGGAATACCCATCTATTTAGAGGTGCTCTATTTCCACTACCCTTTGTAGATTCTGTATGGTGTTTATGTTCCATTACTGAACTTGAAACCTATACAGTTCTAACCTACAACCAAATGCTCATCCTCTTTTCAAAGGTGAAATAAAATACCAGATTCACAATCTCTAGTTTAATTAGCATTCTGTTCCCATGACTTCCCAGCACTGTGGGACTCTTTCCTGGGGTTGGGACCATAGCCCTTTTCTTTCTTATAACCTGTTTTCTGGTAGTAAGTTAGTAAAATACATGGTCAAAACAATTATCTTTTTTTTTTATTTTTGCCGTTGAAATTTATCCTGTTTTTACAAGGATAATTTTATAGTTCATCAAGATTCTTTGAAATTTTGTTTCCATCTTCTGGTATTAATAACACCATTCAGTTTGCAACATGTACAGCTTTCGTTTGTATGTACTTGAATCAATACCCGAAGTCATCAGTAGAGACTAGAATGAAGCCAGCATATGAGTCTAGATGTATGACCTATTGGGATTTCAAAATAAGCCCTTGAGAGCTTGAACTTTCTGTCTTCCTAAATGTAATTAGATCTTTGCAGTGACAGTTGGAGGAAAGCAGTGAAGTCTTCCTTTCAAGCCCACCATGGGTAACTGAATGAGCTTGTCGCGTGCATACAGACTAGAGGCTATGTGTCAGTGGCATTCATCGTTCTGTCTTCGGTAGATCAGAGACCTCGGCGGATTGTAGAGCTGAGAGAAGGCAGATTGTTACTTTTATCCTCTGGATTTAGTTCATGCTCTCTTCAGGGCATGGTGCAGACATTTCATGAAATAAACATTTTCTTGTAGGCAATGAAATCTCCAGAACTGAAAGACCGGCTAGAAGAATCAGAGAAGCTAATCCAGGAAATGACTGTGACCTGGGAGGAGAAACTAAGGAAAACCGAGGAGATTGCACAGGTTCGTGCTTCCTGATTAAAGCGAGAGAAAGTTCGTGGCAGTTTGTGCAATGCAACTCAATGTTTATTTCTAGTTCCTTTTTTGATTTTTAGCTTTGAAGATGGCAAATCTAGCCCCACTAATAAGAACCTAGATCCACGAGTCTATATATATATATATTTTTTTAAAGATTTTATTTATTTATTTGACAGAGATAGAGACAGCCAGCGAGAGAGGGAACACAAGCAGGGGGAGCGGGAGAGGAAGAAGCAGGCTCATAGCGGAGGAGCCCGATGTGGGGCTCGATCCCATAACGCCAGGATCACTCCCTGAGCCGAAGGCAGACGCCCAACCGCTGTGCCACCCAGGCGCCCCCCCAAGAGTCTATATTTTAAAAGTTAATTTGAAGGATAAAGAAGACATAATTATAGTTAATAGTTCATTATGTAAGAAATATTTTTAGGGTCATAAACATTTTTTAAATGAAGTAACTGCTATGTAGCCTCTGACTCTGAACCCCCAATTCTATTAAATGCTTTGCAGTCCTAAGGAACTTACCCAAACTACAAAATTATTAGTGGTAGATATTAGGCTATAAGCCTCTGGCTTCATTATCACAACTCAATAAGATAAAATACCTAAATCTGAGCTGACTATCTCTTATGTTTAGAATACTTAATACAGATAGAATTGTAAAATTTTTAGGGTGGGAACATTAGGATTTGGAAAGAATCCTAAATGTCCAGTCGTCTACTTAGTAAAAGACTGACTCCATGGCATTCTTGTTAGATGGGTATTCAGCCTCTGTTTTAGAAATACACGTGGTATTTCTAAAGATGTGGAGGCCAGTACCCCGTCGAGCAGTCTTTTTATGATTGGACAGCTCTGACGACTCTAATAGTAGCTATTTAATCGAAATCTTTTATTCTTTTATTTCTGCTCATGGTCCTTAGTTTGTTCTTCCAAAGCTAAGAGAATGGGTACAATAACTGAGAGTAATAATAATAGCAAATATTTATTGCATACACTGTGTTGGGCCCTATGCTAAGTGCTTTTAAATACAGTATTTTATATAATCCCCCCCAATAGCCCTATAAGACAGGGATAGTCATTACCCAGATATTTAAGGCAACCTCTGCCTTCTTCCCCTCCTTTTGTAAAGTTAAAAATCTCTAGTGTTTTCAACTGTTCCTCCTATTAGTAAATATATAGAACTTGCTACTTTTGTCACCCAGCAGGTTCCATCTTTAAATGTGCTGTCCAGAATCAATCTACATATCAGATGTTGTAGGATGGTACTACTATTATGTAGCATAAAGGGGATGTTATATTAGTGCAGACTAATTTTTAAATATTTTTTATTATAATCATTTTCAAAAATAGATAAAAACAAGAGAAGAGTATAATGGATCCACATGTGGCCTCATCCAGTTTCATTGAAGATCAGCATATGACCAATCTTGTTTTATATGTATCCCTACACTAGGTTGTTTTAATGCATTTCTTTCAAATTACAGAGAAGAGAATATTCCAGTGTGTGAACTTTATTTCTCATTACATATTTCACTTTTTGTTTTTCATAAATTATAAGTCATTCTAATAATTATCCAGTTTAGAACTAATATGTGTGAGCCTTTTTGAGCTACTCGAAAAGTAAACATTGATTTTGAAGTGCTATTGTATTTGAGTTGCTTTGCTGATACAAGGCAGGGTGGGTCTAAGTGAAATTGCGATGCTAATGCTGGTGAATCTTATCGTTAGCATCTTTCCTTACCTAACTGTTCTCTTCCTCTGTCAGATGTCCCTTTGGAGGACTGTGCCTGATTTTATCCAACACCTCTTTTAACACCTTATCTTTGCGAGCTCCCAGGCTTCCGTGCTGCTGAGCTTGCTTTTCCTCTCTCATGGAAAAAGACCTAGTCTGTTGGTCATTGGCCTTTCTTTCAAAAGAGGCTAGCATTTCCCAAAATGTAGTTCTGGCAATATAGCCACCAATTGTTAATAAGTCTTCTGTAAAGAAAAATGGTCCACGGTCAGATAATTTTGGGATGGGATCCCTAAAAGTAGCAAAATCCTCAGGCTTTAATTTAATTGTATTGCAAACTTGCTATGTGGTCCTAGTTAAATGACTTAGCTTGTCTTGTCTTTCCTCAGAATAAAGGCTTTTGGTGGCCGTGACTCATTACCACTTGCTATTTATATATAGTCAAAGACACCCTGCTCTGCCCCAATTCATATACCTTAATCCTAGAGTATTGGTTGCAGAAGTCAGGGGTGTATCCCCTCATATACATACACTTGTATATCATGTGGATTCAGAGACAGGTAGGCACAAAAAAGAAAGGTTCATATACTTGTGAAAATGGTACTTGAATGCATATGCAAGTTTTATTTTGACATTCACCAAGACTGACGTTTTGAGTGCTCACTGTGTGTTATGTACTGTGCTCGGTGCTAGGAATTCACAGCAGATAGATATCCATGCCCTCATAGAGAAATGGTCAAGTAAACAAGTATGAGTTACCAGGTATGAGAACAAGTATGCTTCAGACAGAAGAAACAGGTGTAAAATCTCTTAAGCTAAGGAGAGCATTCTTGACCCTTTCAGGGACCTGGAAGAGTTCCATATAACTACAGCACAGGCTTTGAGAATAGGAATGATAAGACGTGAAGATGGAGAGGAAACAGGCCAGATCGAAGGGCCTTGTGGACTTTGTTGAGGGAGTTTGGCCTTTATCCTGGCTGGGGAGTCACTGAGGCTATCAAGCGGGAGAGTGTATTTAAAATTTGGCCTTTTGGAAAGATCATAGTTAGTAGAACACCTTTGCTCATATATACAGAATTAAATGAGAAAGACAAATTGAAGACGTTAGGTATTTTCAAGAATGAAAATTGAGAACTCAGTAGTATACTTGGTTGCTATTGGTAATGGTTTTACTTCTCAAAATAAAGTTTTAATTAATAAGATAAAATAACATTATATAATTTGGAGAGAGAAAAAAGGCAATAGTCTATAATACCATGTCCTAAGATAACATATTTGAATCCTAAAGTTATTTAATAATTATTCCAATGTACGACCTTTTATATCTTGCTGTGTCAATAGTTATGGAATTAATACTTCTCTAATGCATTTACAGGAGCGACAGAAACAGCTTGAGAGTCTTGGAATATCTCTTCAATCTTCTGGGATTAAAGTTGGGGATGATAAATGCTTCCTTGTTAATCTGAATGCTGATCCGGCTCTGAATGAACTTCTGGTTTACTATTTAAAGGTGAGGTAACAGGCTTTGCTACTACTTCCTGCCACAATATAGAACAGTATTTCATGGTATTTTTTTTTTAACTTGGAGAACCATCCTTATTCCAAAATAATGAGAATTAGCATATTATTTTTATTTGAATAAGCTGAAGTGTAGAAAATCTTGAGTTTCTGGGATTAGTTTCCCTTTTTACTTTATTTATTTTTAAGATTTATTTATTTATTATTTTAGAGAGAGAGAGAGAGAGTGGGACTGGGGAAGGGGGCAGAGAGAGAGGGAGAGAGAGAATCTCCAGCAGACTCCCTGCTGACACAGAGGCTGACATGGGGCTCCATCCCACGACCCTGAGATCATGACCTGAGCCGAAACCAAGAGTCTCACCTCAACCAGCTGAGCCACCCAGGCACCCCCAGGATTAGTTTCCCTTTTTAGTCTTCGAGTGATGTAATTCAACCTGGTAATAGAAAAAAATAACACTCTGTTGTTATTTCCAAGAAATTAAGTAACTTTAGCTACTATTATTGACTGTGATTTATACCCGGGAGTTAAGTAGATAACTTTAAAGCTTAAAGAAAGACTTTAAAAACTAAATGATTTATTAGTAGACTAAAGATTTTGTGGTTTATATGAAGCACACCTTTTTGTGAGTGGTTAGATTACAAGACGAAATGTTTAAAGAAAGTGCAACCACTTACTATGAATTTTGTGTTTCCAGTAATTTAGGAAAATTTTACAAATTGTATCATCAACTTATAAAAAAAAGAATAGGTCACTTAGAGACAGAGGGTCCGAGTACAGAACAGAAAAAAACCCAAATAGTGATGTACCTTGAAATCTGTAAATTGTGGCACATATCAGGGAGACGAGACAACTTTAGAATGAGCGGGAATCCTGAGCCACTACAGAAATTATGAGGAGCTCACAATCGCCTTGTCATGCCCTGAGCGTAAGTGAATTAGGTAGTGGACTATATGATTCTGACATGTGGTTAATAAATACTAGTAGGAAAATTTTCCCCCCTTACAATATAGGCGCTATATATGTAGATTTAACTAAGGTGACTAGGAAGTTAAAGTTAATGAGCTGGTAAAGTGGGAAACTGCTTTAAAGTTAAAAAAAACATGTGGCTTCATTTCTAAGGAGACTAAAGACATTTCTCACGACGCATTGGCTAGTTTCCCAGTTTTTATCAGAGATATCCTGGCATAATTGATTTGTGTTATTTTGATAAAGCCCCTTTATTAATGAGTATCTGATACCACGTTTTATTATGCTATGAATTAAATCGTGTTTTTGATACATACAGCATGTGTGTGCTCTCAGATGTGGTGCTTGAGTGGGAGCAACCTGAGAGTAGCAGGGAGATGACCCGTGTTTTTGTCTGGTGCACTGCTTAACGGATGTGTGATCTCGAGTCCATTGCCCCCTGCAGTCTACAGATTCCTCCTCTATAAATGGATGCTTTGTCTGGCTACCTCACAGTGTTCCTGTGAGGACTAAATGAGATTTGATATATACAAGCACTTTGTAAACAGAAGCACTATACAAATATGAAATATTCCACATTTCTTATTTGATACTTTGTGTGGTACCTTACGTATATTAGTCTTATTTATTGAAAAAAAAAGTGTAAACGATCACATCACGTACTGCGTTTCCTTTTTTTTTTTTTTTTTTTTTTAAAGATTTTATTTATTTTTTTGACAGAGATAGAGACAGCCAGCGAGAGAGGGAACACAAGCAGGGGGAGTGGGAGAGGAAGAAGCAGACTCATAGCGGAGGAGCCTGATGTGGGGCTCGATCCCACAACGCCAGGATCACGCCCTGAGCCGAAGACAGACGCTTAACCGCTGTGCCACCCAGGCGCCCCAACGTACTGCGTTTCTTAATGATGGTGGCAGCATTTTGTGTTAGGGTGTCAGCTGTGGATATTCATATGGTTTAGGAGAGATGCAGTATAGAATAAGACTCAAATCTTCTGCCCTTTTTATGTCTCAGAACTCTGAATTCTTTTTCTTTCTGATGTGATGAAGTTCAAATTGGAACACACAAACACATACGCCCAACAAGAAAAAACCTGATTCATATCTGTTCCTTAACTAAAAAATTAAACAAAGAAACTATTTAAAGACTTTTGGAGAGTAGTCAAAATATTTCTGGTCATCTTGTGTGGAGGTGTCCAGATTCTGTTTCAGACTGTGTGGTCAACCCTGTTTTGGCAGAGTTTGAGGCAGTGTTGATTTCTTCACTGCCCAAGCTAACCCCACGACAAAAGCATATTCATGACCAAGCACATTCAGAAGGATGATCTCAGTCCAAGAACAGTTTTTTGCTTCAGTAAAGTGATACCATGATGTGGGAAGCAGGAATTTGGAGGCTGAGCGTTTTTTTGTTTTGTTTCGTTTTTGTTTTTTTTCTTGCCTTCGAATTCTGAAATCAATTTAGATGCTAGGCAGATGACTTCACATCTCTGGGTAGTTTTCAGCACCCCATCTATAAAAGGAGGGCACTGGATTAAATGATCTCTAATGTTTTTTCTAGTTCCAAGTGGTGTGAGTCTCTTCCAGAACAGAATCCTCCATTTATTTGTTTAGTCTGGAACTGGCAGAGGCAGGGTATAGTGGCCAAACCGTAGATGGAACATAACTCCCAAGACGATTTTGTATCTAATTTGCATGCACGGGCAGTCCTTGAGTTGCATGGTTCCAACACACACAAATTCCAGTTACCACAATTTAGTAAATAATGTTGATGCCACTGGTGTTCG
Organism: Ursus americanus; assembly: GCF_024610735.1. Taxonomy (NCBI): domain Eukaryota; kingdom Metazoa; phylum Chordata; class Mammalia; order Carnivora; family Ursidae; genus Ursus; species Ursus americanus. Next base: position 63,674,276 of record NC_142139.1, read on the forward strand.
TGAGGTGGTACATATGCAGCCAGAGAAACGTAGTGAGGGTGAACTTATTGATGTAAGTCATGAAAGTGTGACGAGAAGGATGAAGATGTCCCAAAGGGAGTGAGTGACACCAGAGAACACTTCCTGTTGAAGGAGCTCTTGGAGATACTTTGCAGCATCTGGAGCACAGAGGTTAAAATGGCAGATGCTTAGGAAGGAGTATCACAGTTCGCCAAGGCACAGAAAATATGCTCACTCCGTATTGTAAGTTATATATATATAGAGAAGAAAGAGACAAGTAGTGTTCAAACTACTCTTGATAAGTTTCTTGCAAAGAAAATGTTTAAGTTTCAATGTGCCTAATATTCTGAACTACAGTATACTAAATAGTTTTACTATTTTTTTCCTTATACATTGTAACAGAGAATTCTTAATGTTTTTACAGACATTTAAAAAAGTCATGGAATAATTGCAGTTTTCCCCGTTGATTATTAAGATCTCTTTGCAAAGTTATTTTTACAGTTCTGTGTTCTCGTGCAAAGCAAGGCCTGCCTGTGATTCTGCAGTAGTCTTGGAGACTTCTACCCAGTGCCGGCCAAGCTTCTAGAGGGAAGAACTGCTTCCCCCACCTTAAAAACACGATGCTAGTAATACACGTTGTTTTCTGAAGAGTTTTATAAACACATATTAGAAAAAGAGGGGGGATTTGTGCCCAGATTCCAACATGCAGAGATGACTGCACTTAATATGTAATAGTTTTATCTGTATCCTCTGGATCTATCCCTATATGTATGTCTGTAGACTTAGAGCGATATATATTTTTACATTACAGAAATGGGATCATAGTGTGATTGATTGTAAGCACGCCTTTGAATTACCCACCAAATCTTTCAGGTGGGCTTTTCGCTTATGTAGTTCTGGATCTACTCTTTTCACAAGTCAGCTGTGGATAGCCCGGGAAACAAGGCTGATTCTGAAGGATTTGGGGCAGATTCTACATATACACACTCAGTAAGGATTCATACCTTGATAAGTGATTCAGCAGCAGCTCTAAAACACATGTTAATCCTATAGCATAGCTCCCATCGAAAGTAAACCGCCTGTTGTCCTCTTGGCCAGTATTCAGTCGCTGACTGAGGGGCCCAGCATGGCAGAGGCAGCAGCCAGTCTGTTTGTGGAGCTGTGGGTTAGGCTTCAAGGACCCCAAGATGAATAAGACACTGTTAGGGCACATTAGGAGTTCTTGGGTCAGCAGCAGTTGGACTCCTGTGGTGTAGTACTTAAAATCGCAAAAGATGGACAGATACGTTCCTGCCTTTTTCACCTCCATTCCAAAACAGCTGTCTTCAGAGTCTTGTTTCTGTTAAGCCAGCATGACTTCTTTATTAAAGAATTTTGATTATTTAGATATGTGAGGAGTAACAAGTACTTTTCTGCTTAGTGCCTCTGGTACTCACTTACCTTTTCCTTCAGAAATTATCTGAGAAGGCTGGCTGAGGAACCTCACAGGCTTTACTGATATGCCACTTTTCCTTTTTGCAGGCTCAGAAAGGCTTGCCCTGTGAAATATGTCACTAGTGGACAAGTCCTATCCTCCCTCCTTTCACCTCCCCTGCCCCTCTCTGTCTCTTTCTCTCTTTCTTTTAGGACTTAGTTGATCAAAGGGAGGTTCTTAAAAGAGCCACATGAATAGTTGGTTTATGAAGGAAGCAAGGTACAATAAATTCATAGAATAGTTAACTAATCATCTCCAGTGAAATTAAATTTAAATGGATGAAGAAAGTTTAAAAAGCCATTTCTAGCCTTTGATTATTTCCGAGATTTTTAAATCTAGTATTTCATATTTGTTAAAGCTTTCCTGAAAACTAGTATGCTTTAAGAATCATTATATCCAGGGGCACCTGGGGGGCGCAGTTGGTTGGGCTTCCAACTCTTGGTTTCAGCTCAGGCTGTGATCTAGGCGTTGTGGGATCAAGCCCCGTGCCCCGTGTTGGTCCCTATGCTCGCTGTAGAGTCCGCTTGAGACTCTCTCTCTCCCTCTGCCCCTCTCCCCCTGGTGCACACCTGCGCTCTCTCTCTCTCTCTCAAACAAATCTTTTAAAAGAAGAATCATTATATCCGTATACCACATAGAGACTGAAAAGCCACCCCTGATTAACTTTATCTTATTTTGATTACCTTGTACTTTCATAGCACTTACTTGTTAGATAAACCTCTATGCCAACCTATAAGTTTATTTTTTTCCTCATCAGTATTTTTACTGCAGTGCTTGGAGCACAATAGGAGAAATTTGTCGAAAAGCTTATTGTCCAGCTTGTTTAAACATCAAACAGTCAGGGGCGCCTGGGTGGCACAGTGGTTAAGCGTCTGCCTTCGGCTCAGGGCGTGATCCCGGCGTTATGGGATCGAGCCCCACATCAGGCTCCTCCTCTGGGAGCCTGCTTCTTCCTCTCCCACTCCCCCTGCTTGTGTTCCCTCTCTCGCTGGCTGTCTCTGTCTCTGTCGAATAAATAAATAAAATCTTTTAAAAAAAAAAAACATCAAACAGTCAGGCTTTGGCAGATTGAGCTTTTAGAGCTCAGTGGTTGAGATTCTGGCGAATCATCATCCAAATCAGAATAGATTATAACCTCAAATGAGAGATTTAAGTTGTTGCTGAGATCGTAAGCACCATAATTGGGACTTTGTCTCTCTTTTATCTCTAGTGACTCAATGCCGAGCTCATAGTAGGTGTTCAGTATAATATTTGTTGAAAAAATGAAGTTTTCCTTCTAGAATTTGGATTAGACCTTTGCATGTTTGTGTGAATATCTCGTCTCCAGTAATTTTTAATTCAGTCTGTGACCAGATACTTAGCATCCACCATGTATCATGTACTGTGCTCCTTGTTGGAGAAGATGCAGGAGTCCTATAAAGGTTGCTGTCTAAATAAAGGGAAAAAAACCATTTGTGCAACAGGTAGTAAAATGTGATACCCACTCAGAATGTAATCAGGGTTCAGATAAGGGAGAAGTCAGTGTCGCCTAATGGTGAAACTTTCAAGTAGAAGATGAAACTAGACCTAGGTATTGAAAGACACTCTCATTTAGATGAAGGGAAGAGTAAGTGTTTCAGGCAAAGAGAACAAGAGCAAGTGCACAGATGTGGGCCTGATCCTATGTGCGGTTGGAGATGGTAGTAGGAAATGGTTCTGCACTCAGACTCCAACCTGGAATATATAACTCAAGGCTTACCTCCACCTCCACCAAAGTCACTATTAGGACTTCTTCTAGAATTTCTTACAGGTGGAGAAATGGGATTATACATGGAAATGGCCTAAGCCAATGCTTTGGGGATTTTCTCTTTTTTAGGTGGCCTTGGGCCCTTTTTCTCTGTAGACTTTTTTTTTTTTTAAGATTTTATTATTTTTAAGTAATCTCTACACCCGATGTGGGGCTTGAACTCACAACCCTGAGATAGAGAGTCACATGATCCTCCCAACTGAACCAGCCAGGCATTCCTCTCTTTAGACATTTTTTCCCTCCTTTTGGAATCTCTCTCCAGCATGGAGTTAGTGTTTTAAAGACAGGGTGGGAAGAACCAAAGTGGGGAATGGAGACAGGCATGGAATAGATTCTTTAGGCCTGCTACTGAACATCATAAAGTATTACTTGCGGTATCTACACAGTTAAGTCTTGTTCTGCAGATTAGAAAAGTATGGGGATTGGCCAGGAAACCTCAGCCAGTAGTGAAGAGTAAAGGTTTATGTGGAATGTCCTCTGCATTATATACACTCCTTGGGGATTGAATAGGATACCATGGGACAGCTCTGGATCCCAGCTCTTTGTTTCCTTAGAAACACCACTGCAATATAGTTGAGTGAAGAAACCTCCAGAAAAGGGGAAATGAAAATACTAGTGGGGAAGGGCCCTTTTTATGAGGTTGAGGTCCCAGAAGAGGTGAGAAGCACTGGGACCCACAACATAATTAGAACAGTTAGCAGCAAAGAAGAGGAGAGAATCGTCTTCTTTTGAGTCTGAAGGGAAATGATTGTTCATTTGTTTTTCTTTTATATTTATTTAATGCTTAAGTGGGCCAGGCCTGTGTTAAGTGCTTGGATTAGAGTGGAGAGTGGGTCAAGCTGTTCTCTGCTTTTTTCCATGCTAGCTGTGGAGATAGATACTGAGCCCACCGACAGTCAGTGCTATGTAAAGAATTGAAATAGGTGAGTGATGGGGTGGTTATTTCTGATTATCAGTTCGGGATATATCTCTCTGAAAATGTGCCCTTTAAGGGTGAGATAGAAATGATAAGAAACTACCAATATCAAGGGGCGGGAGGGAATGTTTCAGACCAGGGAAACCGCCAGCGTGCTCAAGGGACAGATAAAAGGCCACTGTGGCCTTATCTTTCCAGGAGAAGGGGGAGTGGCAGGAGCTAGGGTGGAGAGGTAGGCGGGGTCACATCACAGTGTTTTTTGTAAGCCTGGATAAGAATTTGGACTTCATTAGAAGTTCAAAGGGAAGCCACTAGAGGATTTTAAATAGGGAGATCACATGATCAGCTCTTGTGCTGGTAGTGGATGGGGTTGGGGGATTAGGATTAGAAGTGGAGGAAGTAGCAGGAGGTTCATGTATTCACCCCAGGAACAGAGCAAGGTGTGATAGTAGAGGTAGATAGTAGAGGGGAAAATAAGCTGATTCTGGATATGTTGTGGAAGGACAGCCTATCGGGATGTTCTGATTGACATGGGCCCAGGGGTTGGCTGGTGAAGGAAAGAGAGGACTCAGTAGCATCTAAGCTTTTTAGCAGACTAACTGGGTGGTGGCAATAACCACTATTAATGGCGAAGAGAATAGATTCATTGGGTTGGGGTTGGGTGGGCAAAAGTTCTGCTTTGGTCTTTTCACTTTGAAATGTCTTTAGACACTCAAATGCCATTTATAATGACATTTAGACACTTTGAAATGGCTTTAAGGAGGGTACCTGGGTGGCTCAGTCGTTTGAGCAGCCGGCTCTTGGTTTTGGCTCAGATCATGACCTCAGGGTCTTGAGATCAAGCCTGATGGCTCTGCGCTCAGGGCGGAGACTGCCTGAAATTCCCCATCCCTCCCCCCACCCTCCTCCAACTCAGGAGTGCGCTCTCTCACTGAAATAAATAAATAAGCACACACACACACACACAAATAAATAATCTTTAAAAAAAAGAAATGTCTTTAAGCATCCAAGTAGGCAAGAAATAATGGTTAATGAGACTAGAATAGTGGTAGTGGAGGCAGGAAAATAATGGAACTGAAGCCTGTAGTTTCTGGTTGGTGATTTAATTTATATAAAGACAGTGTTGCCCTCAGGTGGGGTCTGAGGACCCCCTCGAGGGGGTCCTGCAGGATCAGCCAAGAAGGTCCTTCCTTGCCTTCTTGCAGGATAGAAATCAAATGCGGGCCTAGAGGAAGAGAGAGCGGAGTTTACTGAAGACATAGAGTGCAGATACAGACAGAGCATCTGGGAGACATGGAAAGCAAAGGAGAGTGAGTCTCTTCTTTGCTTGGGGCCTGGGATTTTTATTGAGAATTGTGTCTTCTCAGGCATCCCGGAACAGAGAGGAGTGTTTAGGTATCCTCCATAAGCCACTTATGCCCTGGAGCCAGAGGGCTTGGTGAGTCAGTGGACTTGGTCACTCCTTAGATGGTATTTATTGTGCTGGAAGACTCCAAAGAAATCATTAACTCCTTGACCTTTACAAGGAAAACATACATTATTTGTTCTATAAGGTGTGTGTCTGGGTGGGTATAGGCCTTTGCAAGAATAGAAGCAGGAAAAGGAGCAAAAACAGCAGTTTTTCATGGGGTCCCTTTAGTTTCCCTGTTTCAACAGTATTTAAAACCCATGCAACTGGATGAAGTAACTGGGTGAAGTCATCATGATCAGGGGTCAGCAACTACTTCCACCGGCCAAATCTCCTTCTCTGCCTGCTTCTCTATGGCCTGGGAGCTAAGAATGGTTTCTATATTTTTTAAATGGTTGAAAAAAAATTAGAAGAACCACAATATTTCAGACACGTGAAAATTATATGCAGTTCAAATTTCAGTGCTCATAAATAAAGTTTTATTGGAAAGTAGCCACACTTGTTCATTTGTGTGTGGTCTGTTTTCACACTACTAGGCAGAGTTGGGTGGTTGCATATGGCTTGCAGAGACTAACATAGTTTTTATCTGACCGCAGATCTAGGTGTATGGAGGGAGGAGGTGGCTTAGGGACACATCCAGCTGTTATCAATGTTTAGTTATGTACCGGTAGTCAAGTGTTGAAGTGCATACGAGGGAGCATGATTTTTATATCTGCTTTCTCAGCTGCCCGCCAAAAAGCAAGGCTGGTGACTGGGGCTTCAAGAATTGAACAGTTGTGACTCTACAGTAAGAACACATCCATCATATCTTCTGTGAGGATTAGGGAGACCACGGGATTCATAAAGTAATTTTAATCTTTTCAGACTTGTTAGATTTGAATAGCTTTTTGTCTTTGTAGTTGATCGTCTTGATTGAGACCAGGTAAGTGATGTACAACTAGGTACCTGTAGTTTTCAGACGAGTAGTTTCGGTGCATTATTGACACGTGTCTCATGCTCTGAGAGTAGTATAAAATATTTGGAATCAAGATTGCAATGGAAAATAATGTAGTATAGACCTTGATATAAAACTACAGCTTTAGGTTTAAAAGGTAAAACTCAACTCAGTGCATTATTCCTTATAAGGAATTATACCTTGTAGAATATATTTTAGAGAAAGCCAGAAATTCCCCCTTACCCCATTCCGTTTGCTTCAAAAACCTTCTAGCTAAGGTAATGGATCAATATAGGAGGGCTCAGAGGAGATGATTGTAGTTTTTATATATGTATGAATACAATATTAATCAGTGACTTCGATTCTTTTGTAGGAACATACATTGATAGGTTCAGCAAATTCCCAAGATATCCAGCTATGTGGAATGGGAATTCTTCCTGAACATTGTATTATAGACATCACAGCAGAAGGCCAGGTTATGCTGACTCCTCAGAAGAACACCAGGTAATGTACTTTCATTAGTATTAATGTCACCATAATTTTTAAGAGGAAGAAAGTACACTAGTTGTGGGTGTTATACAGCATGTTTGGCCTTTGCTTGTTCACTTAATGAAGCTATCCAGTTAGTTACCAAGTCCTTTACGTTGAACTTTTTAATATCTCTTAAACCCATCTCTCCTCTCTGTATTCACTACCATGGCCTTATTTAAATAAGGCCCTCATCAAATCTTGATTGGAACTATGCCAACACTCTAATCTTTTTCCTGGGTCACTTACATACAGCCAGCTGGCTTTCTACTATTTTTTCTTCCAAAGATTTTATTTATTTATTTGACAGAGAAAGAGAGAGAAGGGACAAGCAGGGGGAGCAGCAGAGGGAGAGGGAGGGAGAAGTAGGCTTCCCCACTGAGCAGGGAGCCCAATGCAGGGCTCGATCCCATGACCCTGGGATCATGACCCGAGCTGAAGGGAGACACTTAACTAACTGAGCCACCCAGGTGCCCCAAGCTTTCTACTATTTTTGATGCAAAATCCCTTATATCCCTCCTGTTTGTCTCTTGTTCCTCTGTGTCTGTCATTCTTTTGGGCAGCTGACTCCTGTTAGACCTTCAAGGCTAAGCTCTATCATTATCTACTTTCGGGGAATTCCCTGTTTGGTTTACATGAAGGGTCCCTAGTATATATTCCAGTACACCTTATATTTCCTGTTATGTTAAGACTTCATATTGTATTGTTTTTTAAAAAAAACTTTGTTTTTTAAGTAGTCTCCATGCCCAGTGTGGAGCCTAAAGCAGGGCTTAACTTCACGACCCTGAGATCAAGACCTGAGCTGAGATCAAGGGTCAGTCACTTAACCGAGTAAGCCACCAAGGCGCCCCATCATATTGTGTTCTTGTGGGCTGTTAATCTTTATTACCCCAGTAGATTGTGAGCTTATTGAGGATAAGGGCCTTTCTTTTTTGGTTCTCTTCTGTAATAGAGGACTAGTAAAAAAGTGCTCAGTAAGTAATGAATGAATGAAGAGATACAATATTTTATAAATTAAATGTTTCTCAGTTTGCTTCCTTGAGCTGTGCAGCTGTTATTGCCCTGTTATATAATGGTCTATAACTGTTAATTGACTTATATTGATTCTTCAAATGTTGATCCATTTCATTATATGATACTGAATAATCATTAATGTCATTGCTAATTTTGGAGTGCCTTGGTGGCAGAGTTGGTTGACTGTCTGACTCTTGGTTTCGGCTCAGGTCATGATCCCAGGGTTGTGAGATTGAGCCCCGAGTTGGGTTCCACACTCAGTGGGGAGTCTGCTTGGGATTCTCTCTCTTCCTCTCCCTCTGCCCTTCCCCGTACTCTTCCACGTGCTCTCTCTCTCTCCTCTCTCTAAAAATAAATAAATCATGGGGCACCTGGGTGGCTCAGTCAGTTAAGTGTCTAGCTGTTGGTTTCGGCTCAGGTCACGAGCTCACAGTTGTGGGATCAAGCCCCGTGTCACACTTTGCACGGAGTCTACTTCAGATTCTCTCTTCCTCTCCCTCCTGTGCACTCTCTTTCTCTCTCTCTCAAATAAATAAAATCTTTAAATAAATCAATCAGTCTTTAAAAAATATCATTACTGATTTTATCCAAAAAATCTTTAAATATTGGGAAGCTGTCCAGCTCACAGTGAAGGATGCAAATGAGGAAGGGGAAAGAACAGCAGAGCTGGTCCCGGCACTTCCAGCCTGGGCACGCTATGCTCCTATTAAACAGTCTTACGGAATACCAACGTCAGGCAAGGTTACTCTGAAGCCGTTATAAAACATGACAAAGAAGGCCATGTAATAATCTTGTTTCAGCACAGACAAAAACCAAGGTCACTCTGCCACACACCAAATACCAGACACCTTCCCCTGTCTGAGGTGAGCGGTTACTTCTTTACCAGTCACAACTTTATCTTCGTTCTAGTCTCCCCTCTATAGATAAATGCCCAATCATAAAAGTACTCCTGCTTTCTGACAGCATCCAACCCCCTCTCTCAGAGCTTTTGCCAAGTCATCCGGCTAAAGCCCAAATCTTGCAACAGTCCTTCCGAGCACACTGTCACTGAGGTGCTCCATGCTTCCTGCGACTGTGTCCCCTCCCTGTGTATGAGTAATCAGCCCAGCTTGTTCAGCTACAGGAATGCTCCTAGTTGTCTTTGGATGGAGGGCATTGACACAAGTTTCCAAACTCCCAATTCTCACTTGAAATTTATAGCTGGCATTTCCTCGCTTTGTCCATTTTCAAGAAAATGGCTGCCCCGGATACCACTTGGTATATGTCTTTTGCTCAGAACAGTCATCACACTCTGGTGTGAATGAACACAGTGCTTCTTATGTACTTCTCATTTTGTCACCCGGCATGTTTAAAAAGTTGTGTACTCAGGGTCAGGATTTTAAAAAGTAATAATTTTTACTGCTTCATCAAGGACATCCTCAAAGGAAAGGTTTTTTAAAAATTGTGAGTGCGTGGCCATGAGTGGTACAGTGACTACTAGTAACGTTTGATGTGCCACTGTCTTGGTTCGTGCTAAAACACTAGCAGTTTACTCATTGTTGGTTATAAATGTCAACACGGTGCAAAGGGCAAGTTAGCATTATTATAAAAATAGCTTTGATCTTGGGGACGCCACAGAGACCACACTTTGGAAACTGTTATTATAATCATGCTTTTATTTACTAATTATGGCTTAACTGCTATAGGTTTTAAAAGTTAGCCTTTCTATATATTTGCCTTTAATTGAACTCCTCATTGTACTTAAGGAATTTATGTCATAAAAGCTAAAATCTGCTAATTTTAGTAGGTTCCCTCTTGTTATAATTTTTGAGCTCATACTTTGAATAATCAGACTATAGGAGGACGAATTACTTTTAGTGTTTACAAACCCACATGGTAAGTGAAATCCACATATAGAGAGTAGGATTTTGTGTATATGCATGTACATAAAAAGTAAATAGCAATATAAAGCCAGGTAAGTGCTTTAGGACAGTAAAGAAAACTAAGACACTATAGGCTGAAGTGATGAGCAGCTTTTACAGAAGCAGCAGAAACCAACTGGGCTTTGAAAGCTGAATAGGACTTGGTGGGAGGATAGGGAGGAACAGGAACTCTATTCCAGGTTGTAGAACTGGTATAAGCCTGGCTTTGAAAAAAGAGTCAGTCAGTTGTGTTTAGTGGACAGAACATAAGCCTTTTTTTTTTTCTTCTTTTTTTGGCTGGATTTGAGAATTCACTAGAAGGGGGAAAGAACGAAAGAGATAAACGGGGCTTCCTTTTATAGGGCCTGGAGGGTAAGATAAAGAACTTGACCTTTATCCTATGTCTAAGCAAATGAATCCTTCAGCAGTAGAGAGGCTTGATGAAACTGGTATTCCAGAAATATCAGTCTTATAGTGCTATGCATAATTTTTATTTCCTGCCCCTGCAAATTCTTCCCTTTATGTCCTATCCACACTTCTGTTGAACTCCATTGTCAAGATAAGCAGTCAAGTGGACCTTATAAATCTTTTATATATTGATAGGATATGAACGCTTTTCTGTGCTCTAGGAAGTTAAAGAACAATTTAGCATAGGTCTCATTTCTTCTATTTCTAGAATCTAGTTGGTTGATTGGCTCTTATTAATCATGTAGATTGGACATACTCATTTAAGTTGTAATGTATACCGCTACCAGCTTTTTACTATTGCCTGTAATGGCTCCATATTTACTCCTTAATATGCTAAAAAAATTTGGAACTTTGAAAAGTAGAGGATAGTAATTTATTATATTTAGTACTGTAAGCATTTCTCAGCAGAGAAGTAAATACAAGTAATAAAATTCACTGAGGCAGGGGAATTGATTATTTTGGGGAATTGATTATTCCGTTTTTCCTAGTAATTAGATCTTTATAGTATTGGATAATTAAAGGAGAAAACATGATAATCATTGTTTGCATGTTTGACCTCTTCTTCCCTCAGAACGTTTGTAAATGGCTCTTCCGTATCTAGTCCTATACAACTCCACCATGGGGACAGGATATTATGGGGAAACAACCACTTTTTCAGGTATGACATTATTCATGGCTCTTAAAGAGAGATTATTAAAGAGAATACTCTGAAACAGAAGAAGGTATATTAGAAGGTAAACTTAACTCCATAAAAAGTATACATTGCTTTGTGCATATATATTTACTGACTGTATATGGATTGTTCACTATATGCTTTGAGCCTGAGAGACATGTGAACAATACTCTCAGGAAAAATAAGTTTACTTACTTACTTTTTTCCTTTTTATTTCCTGGTGCAAGATGATTGTTTTGCCATCAGGTGTAAGAATTCTTTACTTTTTTTTTTTTTCAGACCTGCTTATCTTTTTATTTGTATAGTTTTTATTGGAAAAGAGTAGTTTTAGTTTCCTTACTCATAAAATAAAGTTCGTATTTCTTTTAGGAATGTTTTCAGCTGCAAGTAATGGCAAACTTGACTATGATGGCTTAAACAATTCGTTTTACTGACCAAATAAGAAATCCAAAGGTGGATGGTTGTTGGCATTGGCTAAGCCTCTCAAAACTGTCACGGCAGAAGGCTTTTCACTGTCTCATTGTCTTGGTATTTCCCTGTGGTCTAAAGATGGCCATGCCACTCCAGGTATCAAAGCAGTATCCAGGCACATATGAAGAAAATGAGGGAGAAGGGTGGTGATACTAGCTCTGTCTGCTTGATCAGAAAAAGCAGAAGTCTTCCCAGAGCCCCCAGCAACCTTCCATTTTTGTCTCATTTGCTAGAATTTGCCTCTTAACTACAAGGGAGGCTAAGAAAGTGCCTGTTCTGGGACTGCACACATTGTTTTCCATAGAAAACTGGTGTTGTGTTTCCAGGGAAGGGTGGGCTGGAGATTGTACAGAACTACAGTCCTGGTCTGTTTCTCTTCCTGTCACTGGTCACCATGCTTGGGATATCAGACTGACTTTTCTTACAGCTAATGGAGATCCTTTCTTGTAGGCCAGTTGATATTTTGATTACTGAAGAAAGAGTAGAGGGGCACAAAGTGTGCGGAAAATATTTTTCATTTTTATCCTTCTCAAACTGCATTGGGTATAAACTGCTTGACTTGGTTTTCAAAGCCTTCATAGTTTGAGATACAGTGATCTTTCCAGCATTACCTCCCATAATTTCTGCTATACAAGTTTTGTGTGCCCCTATGTTGTTTTATTCATAATTTCTTCAGAGACTATGAGAGTTTCCATTTCCACGTCTCTTCTCATGCTGTTCCCACTTTTAAAGCTTGGTTCAAATGACTTCCTACTCTGTCTTCTTTTCTGTTGTTATTCCAGGGGTCCTCAGCTTTTCTTCAACACCTAGCTTGTCGGTCATGTGGCCCTGAGTCACATGGTCTGTTGTAACTATTTGTGCATGTGTGTGTGTTTATTTCTACTACTAGAGGATAAAGTTCCAGAGTATAGTAATTGCCTTATACTTACATGGTACCCCCTTTGGCATCTAGCAAACGCCAGTATTTAATGAATGGAATAAGTGCATATCTTTATTTTAAAAATAATATTCTTTCTTCCCCCCAAGACTGAATTTACCTAAAAAGAAAAAGAAAGCAGATCGAGAGGATGAGGAACACGACACCTCCATGAAGAATGATACCAGCTCTGAGCAGCTGGATGTAGACGGGGACTCCTCCAGTGAGGTTTCCAGTGAAATCAACTTTAATTATGAATATGCGCAGATGGAGGTTACCATGAAGGCTCTGGGTAATAATGGTGAGCAGATCTCTTGTGCATTTTAGAAATCTTTTAAAGTTGATGGAAAGTTAAAAATGTTTATGACTGAGACCTTTTAAATGTTAACAAAACAAGGAAATCTTTATGTTATTCTCTGTATTCTTTTAACTTACTACATTTATAAAAACAGTTCAGTATGTATCTGACAGAGAGATGATATGATGAGTAGTGGGGAGTTTATTCCAAACTGTCTTCAAGAATCTTCATTTACTAGTTAGGATGACGAACAGCATAGCAATGTAGAACCACATTTGAAATCCACTGTGTTGTACCGTGACCTTTCGTTCATTATTTACCTTTTAAAAAAACCTTGTTTAGATCCAATGCAGTCCATATTGAACAGCCTGGAACAGCAGCATGAAGAAGAGAAACGGTCTGCGCTGGAGCGCCAGCGGCTTATGTATGAGCATGAATTGGAGCAGCTACGAAGAAGGCTGTCTCCTGAGAAACAGAACTGTCGTAGTGGGGACAGGTTTTCTTTCCACTCGCCCAGTGCTCAACAGCGACTGAGACAGTGGGCCGAAGAGAGGTAGGGGCACAGGGCCTTTATTACATGTGCATAGCATATGCTCAACACTTTACCTCACCTGGGTAAGATGCAGTATGGAGAAATCTAGACATTACTTGAAAAAGAATTATATTAAGAGAGAATGTTACAGCTTAAGAACCATTTGGCATGATCTTATTTTTGTTTTTATTTTTTGAGAAAAATGGCAATTACCAATTTATATTCATTTATTTAAAGTTGTCCATGTCAGGTCCTGCCCCATTTTAGTTTGTATGGCTTTTGGATTTGAATAAACAAGTATTTGTACTTAGAAGTTATACTTTATCATTGTATTATACTTTAGGTTCTGAAGCTTGGGTAGATGCTTTTTAAAAAAAGGAAAAAAAAAAGAAAGGTGGTTATCTGGACTGATTAGCTCAGGTAGGTAAAGCATGGTGCTAATGAGATGCAGATTGCAAGTTTGAACTCTATGCGCTAATTAGCGTTGCACTAAAATGGCTCATCCAGGTTACAAACTGTACTTAACTAACCTCTTGCTGTTCAGAGTTTGGTCTGCAGACAGGCAGCATTTCTGTCAGGTGGAGATTGATAGAAGTGTAGCGTATCAGACCCCACCCCAGACCTACAGAATCAAAATCTTTAGTGTATCAAGATCCCCGGGTGATTTGTATACACAGTCAAGTTTTCGAAGCACTGTCCTAATCAATGGCCAGCTTGTTACACGAGCATGTGCCAGTACTTCCAACATAGCCCAGATACAAGCGCGTGCATGGGTCGGTGTCAGTAATATATTCCCCGCGTGCACAAGGCAGTTGTAAAGCTTGGTTCGCAGTTTGGCATTAACATACTATGTACTACATAATATTCTGATGTTCTGCTTGACGGTTATTTCCCCCCTCCCCCCCTTCTTTTTAAAGAGAAGCAACACTGAGTAACAGCCTGATGAGGCTGAGGGAACAAATTGTGAAAGCCAATCTGTTGGTGAGAGAAGCTAGTTACATTGCAGAAGAACTGGATAAAAGAACAGAGTATAAAGTAACCCTGCAGATCCCAGCCTCCAGCCTGGATGCCAACAGGAAGGTGAGGTTGCCATTAATGGAAGAGACAAAGATACCACTGGAAGAAACTGCTGTTTCACCAGTGTTATTTAAACACCTGCAGGTTTGCCCTCCTCCCCACCTACACCTTCTGCAGTCTGCATCCTTTTGTACTTGTTCTCTTTCTCGAGTAGAATTTATTTGCTTTTAATTTTTTGCCTTTGTGCCTATGTGTCCTTTGTCCACTAGCATATCCTCTCCACCTCTTCCCACCACATGCCACCAATTTATTTTACTCAGCTCCCTTTCTTCAGTCTGTTTCTATGATTTCTGGGACGTCTTTCCTGATGAATCTTGCAAAGTGGTTTTTCCCCTTCATTCTGTTACCACCATACAACCCCCCTCCGTTAAGTTCCGTGTTTACTTTACGTGTACCGTGTTATTTTCACTTGCTAATAGGTTGCTCTGCAAAACTGTTTATTAGTTGTTTCATGTATGTATTCATGATCACTTTTTTTTTTTGTATAATGTAATAACCTTAATAAAATGTAGGGGGAAAGCCCCGTCAAAATTTTCTATCCTTGCTATCCAGTTGTTTTCTTTTCTTTGTTATTTAGGCCCTTTTCTAGCTCTCAGTCATATTCATAGATAATTTTTGATAGTATGTAGAATTTTGTATTCAGATAAATATTTTGAGGGTCCATGTGCTTTTGTTTCTCCCACAGTATTTGACACAGCAAAGCTTTAATGAACATTTGGGTATTCTATTCTGATTTGGTAGCAAGGACCACATCTTTCTTTTTCTTGTGGCATTACAGCCTCAAGGTCAGTGTTTTCACAGGGTAGATATTTGGCAAATAGGATGCTTAATGTTTCAAGTAATACAGGTTTTGTGAACGTAATGCATTCATTGCTATGGAGATTTGTCTTTTGATACATATTCTGTGTGTGATTTGAACTTAGAACTTTATTTTGTTTGTTGGTATTTGTAGGGCAAACCACAGGTGCAGTGGGATTCAGACAAAAAGCAGTAGAGGAAAGCCAATCATGGGCAGAAGGTATAGGGCTTAGATTCTTCTAGAAGACTGGGCAGAGCAAGGTCTTCTTCCATTCCGTAGTGTTCGAGGTGGAAAAACAGAAACATAACCATTTTTTCCCCATGAAGCATGACTGTCTGTAGCTCTTTTCTGTGTATCCTGGCTCAGGCTTTGTTGGAAGGAGCAACCTTGTCTCCGGGCAGCCAAGTCAGTACCTAGAAATGACGCAAGTCATTTTGGGCCTCTCTGTCTCCTAGACACCTGATAATGTGTTCGTGGGGCTGTTTGCACGGCTGGTAGACATGATGCACATCGCTGGAGTCAAGGCAGCCATTGTTAACACGTTAATGGCTACTAATCTATGCTACTATTATTGATTTACTAGATTAGTATTTTCAGATTTCATCTAGAGAGAGGAGCTGGACAAGGAAGTATTTCTTAAGGAGAGAGTCTTTTTTAACTCAGGCTGGGTCTTTCCTCTTTTATCCAACAAGACCTTTTGTTTTTGGTACTTGAAAGCTTCATTTCACTTGCCCCTGCTGTGAGCAGTGTTGTTTGTTCTGGTCTTACTCCTGTCCTTATACTCGCCCCTCTCTCGTGATTGTGGTAAGAGGCAGAAATTTCTTTTCTTTTTTCCAGTTCTTCTTGTAGTTTCTGGAGGGCCAAATCATGAGGCTGCAGGATTTTGCTGGCTGCTGTTTCCTCCCCGTTCTAGCATTCTCTGCCTGCAGTACCACTCCAGTGTGGATCCCTGATGAGCTTTTTGTATTTATTCCCTAGCTGGCTGACCAGAGGTAGAAGGGCCTTTAGAGTATGAGAGAATGGCAGTTTTTGAGCTTCAGAATTCAGAATCTTTGTTTCATTATGTAAATTCCATTTCTTTGAAAATGATTATAGGCAAAATGTTAAAGCAACGTTGGTGTATTTCACAATTCCCTGAAGTTCTGAGTAGACCTATCCAAATAGTTGATACATTATCCAGTAAATCTAAATTGATTAGATAACTGATAGATATGTCTCTCTGGGGGAGATACACAGGGGTATTTTTATTTTCCACTTGTGGTTTTAAAAAGTTTAAAAACTGTTTCTATATTAAAAACACTTTGCTTTGGGGTGCCTGGATGGGACAATCGGGCATCCAACTCTTGGTTTCAGCTCAGGTCATGATCTCAGGGTCCTGGGATGGAGCTTCATGTCAGGCCCTGAGCTCAGTGTGGAGTCTTGTTGAGATTCTCTCTCTCCTTCTTCCTCTGCCCCTCCCGCTCATGCTGTCTCTCTCTGTCTCTAAAATAAATAAATAAAATCTTAAAAAAAAAAAAAAAAAGCAAAACCCACATTGCTCTTACAAGCTGGAAAACTTTCATTCAATTCTAGGCTTTTTTCTGGTGAAATTCATATAACATAAAATTAACCATTTTTTTTTTTTAAAGATTTTATTTATTTATTTGACAGAGATAGAGACAGCCAGTGAGAGAGGGAACACAGCAGGGGGAGTGGGAGAGGAAGAAGCAGGCTCATAGCAGAAGAGCCTGATGTGGGGCTCGATCCCATAATGCCGGGATCACGCCCTGAGCCGAAGGCAGACGCTTAACCGCTGTGCCACCCAGGCGCCCCTAAAATTAACCATTTTAAAGTGAATAGTTCAGGGACACCTGAGTGGCTCAGTTGGTTGAGTCCGACTCTTGATTTTGGTTCGGGTCATGATTTCAGTCCCTTGTTGGGGGCTCTGTGCTGGGCGCTGGGCGTGGAGCTTGCCTAAGATTCTCTCTCTCCCTCTGCCCCTCCCCCATCTCTCTTTTTTTTTTAAAAAGATAAAGTGAATAGTTAAGTGGCACATTGTCCACTCACAGTGTTGTGTGACCAGTATCTCTATCTAGTTCATACTGTTTTTTTAATTTTAAATTTAAACTATGTATGTTTACAGATTGATACCATTTGTTGCCTCCAAATGGATAAATGGGATTCTTTTCACAGTTTGCTCTTTTAAACATTTTGTGATTTGTACCACATTAAGATACTACCCATTCAAAAAAAAAATTTAAATTCAAACTTTTGAAAGGTAAAAGATCATTTCTTAGCTATCCATCCCAGTAGACTTTCCTTTGCCATTCAATGCTTATGACTCATTTTCTACCCACAGATTCTCTGGTCAGATGATGGCCTGAATAAAACCTTTTTGATTTCCCATTAAACATGATTTAGTCTTTTGGGTTTTAAATTTGAATTTATATCCCATTTACTATATGAATAACTTACTATATGAATAATTTACTATATAAATTTACTTTTTAAATTACATCTAATTTATATACTTAAATTTAAATTTTGATCACAGTTGATTATAATGACATTATATTAAGCTTAAAAGGTTCCCGAGAAGTTTTGCAGTGAACTGAATAGAGAAGGATAGCAATTCCGTTTTGGTTGATGACATTTGACTGGTGGGTATAGAATGTTCAGGGTTGGGTTCCATGGTGGATGTCTTTGTGTTTCACATGATCACTCTTACTTTTTTACAGCGAGGCTCTCTTCTTAGTGAACCTGCAATCCAGGTGAGAAGAAAAGGAAAAGGAAAACAGATTTGGTCTTTAGAAAAACTGGATAACAGGTTGCTGGATATGAGAGACCTTTATCAGGAGTGGAAGGAGTGTGAAGAAGATACCCCGGTAAGTTATCTGAGAAAAATTACTGAACTGGTAATCATAGAAGAAACCAAGCAGGAAAGGAGCCTACCCATTTTAGGGAAGAATTGTTCATTCTGCTAAAATAGTAATCCTGTTTCTAGAATATTTATTTTAATCCTCTAAATTGTTTGGCTAATCAAGAATCTTAATAACCTATTTTTCTGGCATCTTCTTTCTTCTCATTTTGTGTTCTCTAGATTTCTAGTAGAATCTCCTACATTCCGTTCTGACATCTGTTGGTCTCACATTCTGTACTAGACTGAGAATTTACTTAGGACAGAGACCATGCCTTATTATCCCCCTTATTATCCCCCCATTTCTCCACACATTTAACCTTGCAAATAGAAACCTACAGTATCTCTTTTTTTGAATAGAACATCAGTGGTATCTTAATATTTATACTACTATGAGCAGATTTAGAAGGAGTTTTGATCCTAAAGTGGGTGCCATAGAGCTGTACTCTGGAACTTTCTCTTCAAGTTGCAGGTTTCCCATTTAGGTCAGCCATGTACTTGTGCAAATTTTAAAACAGAAATACGTATTATGTATATTTTTACAGTTTTCAACACTGCTGGTCTTGTTTCCACATAGAGTTGTTTACTTCCTTAGCCTCTTATTTTTTGTTTTGTTTTGTTTTTAGCCTGTTGTTTTTTAAAAAAATATTTATTTTTTCCAGATTCTCATCAATAAAATGGACTTTTTATAGTTAGATGACATTTTTTCTTAAATTTTTTTCCCTTCTTTCTGCTGTACTCCTCTTGTATTTCAGTGCAGAAATAAAACAACATTAGCAAATTATAAAAAAGCAAACCACTCTTGTGTAAGGGGGTCAGCTCTCGTTAGTGGCACTGCATCTTATGATTGGGCAGGAACAAATGGAATAAAATAGGAACGAAAACTAAAGAGTACTTCTGTGCACTCGATTTCTTTTTCTCGTCAACTGGTTTTCTCTATTTTCATGGCAAGATTTCCATATAAAGGAGAAGTGATAAACATAGTGACATATTATTGAGATGGCTGTCATGGGTGAAGGATGCTGACCAGCATTTTAATGGGAGTGAGGCAGATAAGAGTGTGTTGTCCGGTGCTGTGCTTAAGCTAGGCTTAGTGACTTCATGAGAGCCCATCACAAAGCGGTCGTGGGTTGAATTAATTTAAGTGATTTCTGAAGTTGCGATGTTCCAATCTCTTTAAAGCTCATACGGTCTTACTTCAAGCGTGCTGATCCATTCTATGATGAGCAGGAAAATCACAGTCTCATTGGGGTGGCGAATGTTTTCCTCGAGTCCCTCTTCTATGATGTGAAGTTACAGTATGCTGTTCCAATTGTCAACCAGAAAGGAGAGGTTAGTTTTCTCTTCATACCTTGTACCCTTCAGAGAAAAGTTTAAGAAACAGTAGGGTGGTGACGGTGTATTGTTGTGACTCTTTTTCATTAATAATGACAAGTAGTACTTTTGTGTATTATTAATACCTGTGTTTCCATCTGCTTGATGGTGATTATTCCAAGTACTTTGAGGGACGGTAACTGTTAGAACCTAGGCTTCAAAATTCTCATTTACCGTTAACTCAACCATTTGACTCTAAAAGAGAAGAAAGAACAAAATCTGGAAAGAGTACCTGCTTCTCCTCTATTGTTCTAGGTGGCAGGTCGGCTGCATGTCGAGGTCATGCGAATCAGTGGTGACGTTGGGGAAAGAATTGCTGGAGGTGATGACACCACAGATCTCTCCTGTGATAAGGAAACCCAGGAGAACAGACTTGTGTGCATGGTAAGTCCCAGTTTCATTTAGAAGTAGTGAAGTGTAGCTGATTTTAAGGATTGTGACTATTTAGACAATAAATATTATGTTCTTTTTCGAATTTTGAAAATATCTGTCTCTAAGTAAATCTTTAGTATTGGTATTCTAGAGACCGTATTTCCTCATATATACTGATTTACCAGTTAGCTAGGTACTTCCACTGCCTTCCTCTGTGAAGCCTTCAATAAGTCACCTCTTTCTTCTGGACCGTTCTGCTCCAAAGTTATATGAATTTATGTTTATCTGAACTTCTCTGTAGAGAAGCACAGTTTTTTCTCATAAATTTCCTCCTCCTGTTGGACCTCTTAACTTCTCCTGATGCTCGAGATTTATCCTAGCCCTGGTTCTGTTCCTAAGCTCGTACTATAACTCATTCTTTACACTGTTTTTCCACATGTTTTTTGTTCCTCTTCACCCGTGTGCCTTGCGTATGCTGTTCCAGCATGTGCCAATCTCAAACCCTGCTCTTTCTGTTCTTCCCAGGTATGCTGTTCATGAACACTGTTGAGTGTTATGTGTTAGACATCATACTGGGAATATAAAGATGAAAAAGATAGGATTTCTTTTCTTAAGGACAACCTGTGTAGTTTGTGTGTATGTGTAGAGGGACATGCAAGTCAACAGAAGACTCTGATATCGTGTGACCCAAGTGCTCTGAGAGAGGTAGAGAGATGTTTGGGGACATAGAGGAGAGGTAATTAATTCAGAGAGTAAAGTCTGAGGAAAATTTCTGGAAACAAGACTCAACATGAACTTGAAGGAGAGCCTGTTACGTGAAACTCTTTCTCCAGAGGGCATTGTGTTTTTTTTTCATGAATAATTGGTAGGTAGATTTCAAGTAGGTCATTATATTCCTGAACTCCTACCCAGTTGGTGTAGATAGTGCTGCTTCTGTCACTCACTATGACCATGAAAAGAATCCCCTCATACATTTCCAAACACACCCTACCTGGGCCAGTGTGCCATTGGTTGAGAATCACTATAGGAACCAGTTAAAAGGTTTTTGAGGAAGAGAAATCCGCAAGGGTCATAGGAACAGTATACGAGTAAGAAGAAAGCCATTCAAAGGTGCAGTGAAAGAAGCCTAAACTTAACTCTAATTTCATAGTCCATCCTTGGTCCAGTCCTGTATCTCAGTAAATATTTCTAGAATTGGAGTTCATACCAAAAGGAGTAAGTGAGGCATTCGCTGCAAGCTATGGGGAAGCCATAGCTGTTAGAGATGGGCTCCTTTCTGAGTGTTTGCATGTATTAAGAAGACCTCAGATGTTTAAGTCAGATGCTTCAGGAGGCAGGGGAAAATTTTTAATTCACTAGAACATTAATCTTTGATTGTGTTATTCTTGATTCTAGAACATTTTTTCTGAGGTTATATAATTACCGAGGGTTGAGGCATATGCTTGACGACTCCATGATGGCCCATTTCAAAGGTGCTGGACTAGTAAATGCAGCTGTGTGAAAGTTTACATCAGTACAAGGATACTTTCTCACTTGGGAAAGTCATCACTGAATAAAAGTAGTATATCCTGGGTAACATAGGCTTTTTTTTTTCTTTTTTTTTAAGAAAAAACGAAGTTAAAATATCGTGAGATTTTTTTAGTGGAAGATAACAAACATATACAAAAGTGGTGAAAAAAGTGTTACTGATCCCCTCCCACCCTCCCTCAATATCAACTCATGCTCTCATTTCATTCATCTGCCTAAGCCTCTCTGTGCTGTCCCCTTCCCGTGGGTGATTTTGAAGCTATTCCAGACATCGTATTTCATCTATAATAGTTTAGTATGCAACTGTAAAAGAAGAGAATTTTAAAAACCCGTTATATCATAAACAGAAATTAATACTTCCTTAATATGAGATACCCAGTCAGTTTCCTTTATTGTCTTGCTTGATGTGCCCCTAAATCTATCCTAAACTTCAAGTGTGGGTTCTTGTGCTTGCTTGCTTCCTCTGTCTCATTCTTTCTCTCTTACCCTACAGTTTATTTGTTGTAGAAGCTGGGTTGTTGTCTTGTATTTTCTCATAATCTGGATTTTGCTGATTGGTATGAGTTAATGTGTTAAGATTTATTTGCTGTAAATTGGTGGTTAGACATGAAGGTGATATAAGGGAAAGGGGGTAGCAAGGACATTTTATAGGTGTGTTCTTCCATCGGAAGGCACATGATGTCTAGTGTTCTTTTGGGGATGTTAGCAATTATTGATGATTATACCTAGATATTTCATGAGGAGTGAGAAAATAATGATACTACAATCCTATCACCCCTCATTTATTAGCTATAATTCTTTTCTAGAAAGAACTGTCCTATTACATCAAGTATTTTGCTCCTTGGAGATCAGTTTTGTATAGGAAAGGCAGGGTAAATGCTCCATTCTTTTCTCCTTTAAAAAAAACCCCTCATTTTCAAAATAATTAATTGGTTTTCCTACTAATATACAAAAGTGACCAGTGAGGTTTTATTTTGTTTTTAGTCCAAATATCATTATGAACTCTTTGATGTAAACATATTTGATGTGTTTCGATCCATGTATTTATTACCTGTAGTGAAGCTCACATGATCCCATATCTGGCCTATGGGCTCCTCTCTGGAGTCCTTTTGACATAACCCTAACTGTCATAGACTATGCTAGCTTTCTCGCTTTCTGTTATGAGGAATATTCTAGTCCCATCCTGGACATTTCCTATCGCAGACCTGGAATCAGCCATTTTTCCAAGGAACCCGGTTCCTTTCAGTGGGAAGTGGTTTTTAGAGACCATATTCTAAGCGTGTGATAATCTTTTGTGTAAAAGAAGGAAGACAGACTATATGACACTGAACAAAATATTGGTGGAGAAAATGAAATCAGTCTGGGACAGTTAACAATAATAGATGATAAGTATCACCAGCTTATAAAAAAGCAGTCTGATTTTATTTTCCTATGATGAAAATAAGTATGCATGTATTAACATTATTGATATTTTCAATGACATTAAATTAAATTAGTATATTTTAAAACCCCAAACAGCATGTCTTCTGACATTCCCGGGCTTTATATTGAGCAGTGGCAAGTCAAAGCCTATGGTATTCTGACACCTTGTGGTGATTTTGATTTCTGTATGCAGAAACCTAAAATAACAAAAACAAAAATTATGTTCTGGATATCAGGATATTACTCATTCCTGATATTCTTTATTCCTGGCAGTCTTATTCCTGATAAGTTGCCTGGAGGATGTAGGTCAGCATATGAAATCTTAAAATTTATTTCAACCTTAAAATTTAGATTGATTTCTAAGAAAAAATATTGGCTTTCCGATGGAATTGAATCACAAAGAAGGATGTTTCCAACATCTGTCCACTCAATGCTTGGATGTGTTTTCATTCATTTCATTCCATTGGTATGGTCAGTCCTCATGCCAGTATCATTGGGTAGCTATCCTGTTTCACATAGGAGAAATCTCAGCCTAAGAAGACTACAAATTTAATCTGCTCAAAAACAGAAGCTAATATGTGGCAGAGAGTTTTATTTAGATCTGTGTTCTACAAAAATCTTGTAATCTTCTCAAATTTCACATTGTCTCACCTAAAAGAGTATAATAACAAATTTTAAACACTTAATGAAAAAGTGATGGTTTTTAAAATGAACAAAAAATTAATTGCCGAACACTGATGGCTCTGTTGGGTTTGGACAAATAAAATGCATTAGTCAGTCTGTCTTTTTGTAGCCTTTTGGGGAATTGCTATCTAAATGTTTCAAACTCTTGTTGCCATTGTTGGGGAAAATGAATAAAAACAGGTTTCTCAACCGTTGCTCACCCATTATGTACCTGGTATAGAAGAAAATAGTCATCTGCTTTGCCTGATATTCTGTGTTATTATTAATGCTTCCTGAAATGTTAAGACGATTTATTTGTGGTTGCTGAACTATATCAACTTTGGTCACATATTCAAGTTTGTTTTTCGTGAAATTTATTTACTGGAGGCACAGCGCCATCTTGCAATGTGTAGGAAGTGACCAGGTGAAGAACATAATAAATGATCAATGCTCAGTCATATGAAAGTCAGCCCGGATTCAATTATAAAATCAGAATTTAGTTTTGCTTAATTAATTTTAGAATTTAGTTTCTTTCATAGTTGGAGGAATTTTGGAATGTCACAACTTATCACAAAAATTGCAGCTTAAAAATCAACCTAACACTGCCTGCCAAAAGAAATATTTAGAATTTTTGACTGCTTTAAAATCCATTATGGGCATTTATTCCTGGCACATTTGAGTCTGATTAGATATATATTTCCAATTGCATGTTGTTATCACAACACCTTACACTCCTGCAGTCCAGGGCACGTTTCCTTTGATTCATCTCCCCTGAATCTGCATGGAGAAGTCACTCAGTAAGAATTGGTACAGGGCGCCTGGGTGGCGCAGTCGTTAAGCATCTGCCTTCAGCTCAGGGCGTGGTCCCGGCGTTCTGGGATCGAGTCCCACATCAGGCTCCTCCACTGGGAGCCTGCTTCTTCCTCTCCCACTCCCCCTGCTTGTGTTCCCTCTCTCACTGGCTGTCTCTCTCTCTGTCAAATAAATAAATAATCTTAAAAAAAAATTAAAAAAAAAAAAAGAATTGGTACAGAGATGGGTGACATTCACCGTCTTTAATCTCCTCCCTTAATCCCTTCAGATCTTCAAAGTATACATTCCTGATGCCTTTAAGATTTTCCAAAAAATCATCTAGCAGCATATAACTTTCTACTCAAGAACCTTGTTCTTTTTTGGGGGCGCCTGGGTGGCACAGCGGTTAAGCGTCTGCCTTCGGCTCAGGGCGTGATCCCGGTGTTATGGGATCGAGCCCCACATCAGGCTCCTCCGCTATGAGCCTGCTTCTTCCTCTCCCACTCCCCCTGCTTGTGTTCCCTCTCTCGCTGGCTGTCTCTATCTCTGTCAAATAAATAAATAAAATCTTTAAAAAAAAAAAAAAGAACCTTGTTCTTTTTTATCCTTCAAAATATCAAATAAACATTTTTAGCTCTACTGAATATTCCTTATTGACACATATGCTGATTTCATTCTTCATTCATCATTCTTAATAATCTTACGTTCTCGACATATCCACAGTTAGCCAAATTCATTATCATTGAATGGTGTTGATGGTTGAGAACTTTTCCTTTTCTGAGTTGGTTAAATTATTATTATAATATGATGATATGATGAAGATGTTATAAGAAGCTAGAATTGGCCCGTAAATGTTTGAAAACATCCAAGTTTATAGTCAAGGTTGTTGTTACCCCATGTCAACCTCTCACTAAATATGGCAGTTGTTGTCACCATTTCACAGATGAAGAAATAAATCCCAGAGTGAAGGGGATTTGGTCAACAAAACCCAGTAGTGACACAGGCAAGACTCAGACCCATATCTGACTCAAGATACTTGTTGCACCTTTTCTGAGTTAAAATCAGAGCCTTCTTTTTCCTTCAGGTTAAAATACTCCAAGCCACTGGGTTGCCACAGCATCTGTCCCACTTTGTGTTCTGCAAATACAACTTCTGGGACCAACAGGAGCCGGTAATTGTTGCACCTGAAGTGGATACCTCCTCCTCTTCTCCGGTCAGCAAGGAGCCTCAGTGCATGGTTGTCTTTGATCACTGCAATGTAAGTTTGTTTTCCAGACTTGGTCAACATCTGATTACTTAGGTAAAAACAAAACTGCAGAATGAGCATTATTTTGTTGAATGATTTGGTATCAATATATATCTCGAATCAGAGTTTCTTCAAGTGTGGTTGGAGTCAGAAACCGAAATGTCATCAATACACCGTACACCTAAAATGAGCACAGTGCTATGTGTCAGTTGTATCTCAGTAAAGCTGGGGGGAGACTCTGAAGTGTCAGTGCCTTTAACTCCTCCTCCACAATCAAAATTTCCTTTTGTGTGAATATATGTACAGCTGACCTTGGCACAACACAGGTTGTAAATGTATTTTCTCTTCCTTTTGGTTTTCTTCTTTTTTTTCTTTTAATATTTTACTTACTTTTTAATTCATTAATTTTGAGGGGGAAGGGCAGAGGGAGAGGGAGAGAGAATCAAGCAGGCTTCTTGCAGAGTGTGAAGCCTGATGTGGGCTCAGTCTCATGACCCTGAGATCATGACCTGAGCCAAAATCAAGGGTTGGATGCTTAATCTACTGAGCCACCTAGGCACCCCCCCCCCCCGCCTTTTGTTTTTGTTTTGTTTTGTTTTTTAAGATTTTATTTATTTATTTATTTATTTATTTATTTATTTAAAGATTTTACTTATTTATTCGACAGAGATAGAGACAGCCAGCGAGAGAGGGAACACAAGCAGGGGGAGTGGGAGAGGAAGAAGCAGGCTCCTAGCAGAGGAGCCTGATGTGGGGCTCGATCCCATAACGCCACGATCACACCCTGAGCCAAAGGCAGAGGCTTAACTGCTGTGCCACCCAGGCGCCCCAAGATTTTATTTATTTATTTGACAGAGAGACAGCCAGCGAGAGAGGGAGCTCAAGCAGGGGGAGTGGGAGAGGAAGAAGCAGGCTCCCAGCAGAGCAGGGAGCCCGATGTGGCAGATGCTTAACGACCGAGCCACCCAGGTGCCCCGCCTTTTGGTTTTCTTAATAACATTTTCTTTTCCTTAGCTTACTTTATTGTAAGAATACAGTATATAATATACGTAACATACAAAATATGTGTTAATCAACTATTTATGTTACCAGGAAGGCTTTCTAGTCAACAGTAGGCTATTAGTAGTTAAGTTTTTGGGGAGTCAAAAGTAATATGTGGATTTTTGACTGCATGGGGGTTTGGTGCCTGTTATCCCTGCATTGTTCAAGGGTCAGCTATATATACCCTTCTTAAAGGAACCCATGTTTTATATTACATACTGGAGAAATTGTCATCTAAAAAGTTTAAGAAACTGGTGTTTTAGAGAAAGTGAAGATAGAAAAGAGACAAGAATGAACTTTATTGAACACCAGTGCTCTGCTAAGCACTTTATATTATTCTTTCATGTGATCGTTATCACAGTTGTATTTGATGATAGTATTTTTTTGTTTCAGCAGAAGCAGCCACTTCAGAGGTCAGTTTATCTATGGCTAGTAATTAGAAGAGCCAGGATAGTCAGACTCTAGTTTCTTTCTTTTTTCCTTTCTTTCTTTCTTTTTTTTTTTTTTTTTTTACTGTACCACAGTTAATCCATCTCATTTTTTTCAAGGGAGGGGTCTCTTTTAAAACATAGAAATACCTTTAGTGTTTTAAAGATGGAGAGATAGTGTGGATTCTGTGACTTTTTACAATAAACTGTTCTAGAGTTTAATAATTACTGTAAAATGCTGTCATATATATTTGTAAAGATGGACAGATTGGGAGAATTTTTAAAAATTAGGTGATTTTTTTGCACTGATGATCATTATTTATTTCCTTACTCTCCTGTTATTAGAGATAATTAGCTTCCTAAAAGCTAGGAAAAATTGTTATTCTAACACACTGCTACCTTACTGCATCTAATAACTTTTATATCAAGACATTGTAGATCATCGTTGGAATTCTTAATATAATTATTAATACTTTAAAAATAGCGTCCCAAATACTGTTAACAAAATAGAATACAATGCTGGTCTTTCACAATTGATTTTTAAGGTGAGAAGTATTTTTTAAAAAATGAGATTTATAGTTAGGTTTAAAGTCAAGAACCTTAGACCATCTGAGCATTCATTACGCGTGTTAGATGACAGTTCTGTTCAATAACTAAAACATTTTTTTTTCATTTCTCTTATCCATGAAGTAGGTATATACTGGTGGGTATAAGTAATCATAAGGTTACCAGGAAGTACTTCCTCTTCTGTAATTTTTTTCTCTCAGGAGTTTTCTGTTAACATTACCGAAGACTTCATTGAGCATCTTTCAGAAGGGGCATTGGCAATTGAAGTATATGGCCATAAAATGAACGATCCTCGGAAAAACCCAGCCCTGTGGGATCTGGGGATTATCCAAGCAAAAACACGTAGTCTTCGGGACAGGTGAATTTTAGATATCCTTCTGATTCTATTTTTAATTTTAAAGAATTGCTAGAGATTAATACTGCCATTTATAAAGGTAGCCCTTTCCTGAGCATTACCAGTATTCTAGGGATAGATGCTATTGTTTTCAGTGTATTTATAGCACACTTAAACTTCCTTACAGGAGTGAACTTTGAAGAGTGATGGAAGAGACGTTAAATGTGTAGTTAGTTAAGAATAAAGAGTGAATGAATTTTTGGAGAATAGTTGCTTATCGTTCTGAATTACTTCTAATTAAGCAACTGTAGGGAGAGTGGATCAAGATATACTCTAGAATTCAGGTTTTACTTATTTTTTCTCTAGTGCAAAGTTCTTTTGAAATGCCATCAGTCATGGAAGGAGGCAGGCTTATTTGTACCAGGATTTTAAAAAGAAGAGTTAAAAGGGAATGACTGAAAGAGCATGTATTCATGCTTTCCATCTTATTATAGAAGAGAACCAGATTTTCTTTTTTCTTGTTTTACTTTTAGAATGTTTTAGCAAATCCTTAATTAGAATTAAGTTTTTTTCTTGATTCTGTTATTAATCTGAGCGAAGAGTCTTGTCAAGTTACTTAATCAAGCATATGTATCATTACCTTTATCTAGGTCAAGATAATCACTGTACTTGCTTCTGGACCTCTGATTACCATATTTAGATTTTTGAATAACCATTTTGAAGTAGATTTGTAATTATACCTTTTTGAATGAAATGAAGAAACCATTTCTAGTTCTGATGTTAAATTTGTTTAATTTTGGTTTAATTATATTTGCTAGTATATATTTGTATATTACTCACTGAACTACAGGTCATTCTACTGAGTTATTCTGTTTGGAGGTCATTATCATTGTTAGTTTTCATGTGAAGGATCCTAAGCTGCCTGTATTGAAATAGAAAATGTATGATTTTCCAAGAACTTCAACTATTTTCTAGATGGAGTGAAGTTACCAGAAAAGTGGAATTCTGGGTCCAAATCTTGGAACAGAATGAGAATGGCGAATACTGCCCTGTAGAAGTAATTTCTGCAAAGGATGTGCCAACAGGAGGAATCTTTCAACTCCGGCAGGTAACAAAATTGTGAAAGTTATCATTCTGGATGTTAACATTAAATTCTTTGGCACCATAAAGCTTAATATTGGATTCCTATTAGCAGAAATGTCAGATCAGTGATAATGAAATCTAGACTGGCCAAGTCCATTTTTTGTATTAAAATTGTCTCCTATTTCATGTCTGTTTTCGTTCATTTAAAAAAAATATTGTTAATTATAATATTTTAAAACCAGCTTCTCTTAGGTTTAAGTAACCAAAAAGATAAGCTTTAAATAATGACAGAATTGAATTGCAGGAAACAATAGAAACATATCACGCAGCATTTGAATATTTCTAAAGACAAGGAGAAGCAGTGTGACATGGCAGAAAGAAAAAGCACTTCACAGTCTAAAGCAAGCTAGGGTTCAGTTCTGGTCTCCCATGGCCTAGCCCTAAATCTGTGAGCAAGTTTAGTAACCTCGCAGAACTTTTCCTTAGGTATAAAGTGGAGGTGTGATGATTACACCCACTTTGTAGGGCTGGTGTGAGGTTTAGAGATACTGTATATGAAGCACAGTGCTTGGTACTTGGGAGGTGAAAGGGTTCTTTTCCTACTGGCACCAGCCAATTCCTTGATTCTCTGCAGGCACCAACTGGGTGTCCCACAACGCAATTCGGTTTTGACCCTAACCACCCGAAGTTAGTATCAGACGCCAGAGGTTTAAGGGCTCAAACTTAAGCACAAGATGGCCTTCATTTCAGATGCCAGTTGCGAGTATTGGGTCCTCAGTTCTATCCAACTTAGCTACAAATTCAGGGGTTTGCCCAGCTCTCCTCCCCTCTACTTACTGTTTCCAGTCTTTTTAAATAAAGAATATGACTCAGAAATAGCCCAGTGGAGGAGATGCATGGGACCAAGTTTGGGAGGAGGGCTAAGGAGTGTCTGTGTCCTCTCTGGGTGTGCCACCCTCCCACCACCTTGATTTGTCCCCAACCAGGAAGCTCACTGCACCTCACTGTTTGTAGGCTCTTAATGGATGTTCATTACGTAGGATAACCGATGAAAGCTTTGGCCGTGGGTGATTAACTCCATCTCCATCCCTTCTCTGCTCTGTACAGAGATCTTAGGGTAGGGCTGACAGTTCCAACTTTTAATCAAGGCTTGTTTTTTTTGTTTTTTTGGGGGGTCTTTCTGGCTACCAGCCCCCTTCTTCAAGCTATCTGGGGACCTACCAACAATCGCCAGATTTAAAGTTGCGTCATTAGAAGATGCACCTATAATCATTATGACTCAGGAAGTTCTGAGAGTTTTAGGAGCTCTCTGCCAGGACCTGAGGACAAAGACCAAATATCTTTGTATGATACTGCAGGAGGTGTTAAATAAATGCAACTGAGTAGATACGAACGCCTGCCAGAAATCAATACAGCAGAGAAATAGGTGGGAATTGTCACTTAACCCTGGGCGGATTGTCACTATAAAGTGTCTATGCTGCCAGCTAAAGAGAAAATACCTTAACAGAATTTACATAGAACATTTGGAAATACCCCCCCTTTTTTTTTGCTATACTTTACATTAATTCAACATTTAGTAGAAAATCGTATCCCGTGATAGTTTCTGTACTTTAGAACAATGGTAAAATATTAGAATAGCTTTTGAAAATGAATGTTGAAATCATTCACAGCAGAATATGAGAAAAAGTTAAAGGAAAAAGAAAGTTTGCTTATATATTTAAGTTTCTGAATGTTTTAGAAGGGGGAAGGTGATAAGCACTTGTTCTCTGACCCCAGCAAATGAATTTTAGCAAATTCATTCATGTATGGGCAAAGAACTAAAAGGAAAAAGAAATTAAACTATAGCATCAGATATATACATAAAATAGGATTCTTAAGGGTGTGAAGAACATCTTTTTCTGAACATCTGTTAAAGCTATATATATATCTTCTTTGGAAGCCTCTGAATTCGTTGCCTGGAAGGCAAGACCAGTTAATTTTCTGTGGCTTAGTATAAATAGAATATATAAGTATTTGTCTTATTTCTGACAGCCTTTACTAAAAGTGTTCAAAGATGAGTTGAGTTCATCAGGAAAGGTTTTTTTTGAAGGGTGTGGGTCTTGACCTCGAGGCTGAACCGATAGTGTAAAGGCTTTTTTTCATACGTAAGCAGCAAGAATAAAGATGCAGTGGTTGGGATTAGGTAAGTCTGGGGAGAACGTAACATGTAGGAAGACCAGGAAAGCAGTAATAGAGGAGCTGATAGGAGCGTGCGTGGCTCGTTCATAGAGGGACTTGGATGGTAGGCTCATTTGAATTAAAATCTTTCAAGACAAGAACTGCTGTTCTTCAACGGAAAAACAGCAGAGGAGGACTGATTAGGTTCACCATATAAAAGTGTTGGTTTTGTAGTTAAAAAATGCTCAAATATTAGCAGTTACAGGAAGTTCAGTCTGTGAGTCCAAGGATACAGCTTAAAGCTTTTCAGTGGGGCAACAGGCTGTTCTGGATCTTTCCCTCCTTTTCTTCCCTGTGCCGACCTTGAACCCTCCCCCCACAGTGCCTCTGCCTCACCCTCCCAGTGTGAGCGCACTTTCTGTTTCAGGCAAAGTAAACAAGCAAAATGTAGCTAACTGAAATGGACTAAACTATTTTAGACAATTAAAATGTTTTCTGAGGTACTCTTTCCACAAGATATCTGATGCATAGTCCTTGGAAAATATTAAATCAAAAGACGTCTGTAACCCATCTCTTCAAATCTAGCCTTCTGATTAATCATTGCCTAAATTGATTTCCCTGATAACAGGGAGCTCTTGGGAATTAAAATCTGATGGAAGAGGGGAAGAGTAACTGACTTGAAATTGTACGTTCAGATTCCATTGTTCAAATTCTGTTTTACATCCTTGAAACTTACAAACTGACTTTGAAGTCAGTGATTTGGGAATATGGGGAATCTTCTTTTAAAATCCTACTTCATTGTAAACGTACCGGGTCACATTGTATTTATTATGAAAATATACGTGCGCAATTCTTCATTTTGCCGCATGGTTTTAAATTATTTGGGATTAGAACAGTGAATCCAGGATAGTGGTCATCATTCTTATTTCTGACTCTGCTTATTTTTAAAAGTAGATCATCCTGTATGTGTGTGTGTGTGTGTGTGTGTGTATATATATATATATATATATATATATATATATATATATATATATTGGGTTTGATCATCTTTTTTTTTTTTTAAAGTCTGGTTAACATTATTTACCATACTTTTTTTTTTTTTTTTTGAGAGACTGAGAAAGAGAGAATGGGGGAGGGCCAGAGGGAGAGGGAATGTGAGAATCTTAAGCAGACTCCACACGCAGTATGGATCCCCATGAAGGACTCGATCTCATGACCCAGAGATCATGAGATCGAGAGTTGGATGCTTAACGGACTGAGCCACCAGGTGCCCCAACCATATTCGTGGTAACTTAATATATCATGTATGTTTTAATGACTAATATTTTATTATATACACTACAGTTTGAACAGTTGTTAATATTACATATATATTTGTGTCTAGTTTTTTGTTATTCTTAACATTATTTTAAGATTCCTTATAAAATATATGATTATTTACGGAGAACAGATTCCTAGAAAGTTGAATTGCTGGGTCAAGGGATACTTATATTTTTAAGGCAGATTGCCTTGCAGGACGCTTTGCAACAGTTTATATTCTCACCAACGATGTATGTAATTGCCTGACAAACTCTCGGCGGTCAGAAATTGCCTTCTTAAAAGATAATCGCTAGTTTAGTAAGTGAAAATAAAGGGTGTATTGTGCTTATTTTAATTTGTATTTATTTGATTATAAGTGAGTTGAACAGTTTATATTATCCCTTGCTTTTTTGCATTTCCTTTGTTAGAATGTTTTCTCTTAATGTTTCTTTTTATTGAAGAAATATGCAAGCCACATATATTCTGTGTCTTTCTACTTGCTGAAAAGGTAAATTATTTTTCCTGATTAGTTTTTCAATTTGTAGTTTACTACTTAACTTTTAAGATACGGTGAGACAATTGTCTCCAAAGTTAAACGCTTTCTCAACATCAGCCTGTAGGGGTCTCTCTGAACCAAATTTTTAGAAATTAAACTGATTTTAAGAAAAATTGTTTGTGCTACAGGGACAGTCCCGGCGAGTCCAAGTGGAGGTGAAGTCTGTGCAGGAATCTGGGACTTTACCACTGATGGAAGAATGTATATTGTCTGTTGGCATTGGATGTGTAAAAGTTAGAACGCTCAGATCCCCCAAGACTCATGAGACCTTTCATGTAAGTTTCTGTCTGTGCCAGTTATGTTCTTGTTGAAAGACCCAACAAGATAAGAGAGTCTTTTGGAACCTGCCAGAAAACTGCCTTCCATGAACAATTCTTTCAGTTTTTCCTTTGATGTCTTCTTTTTTCTTTTTTCTTTTTTACTGTATTGCATTTCAGTGAGGAATCACTGCACCTGCATCAGACTGTTGGTTTTGCCCTGATACATGGCAAACTGAGGGTTAAGACGTGGCAGTCTCTAGAAATTCCTCAGTCGCCTACTAGTGATTAACTTCCTCCATCACCCACACCCTCGGCAGAAACCCCCTACTGGCTTGTAAAGACTATTTGCCAGCAGGTGTTTGATTTCTCCTGGGGAGTGGGACTATAAACCCAGCAGGGAAAGTATTGTACTGGTTCCTGAAAAGGTCAAATGAGTGTTCTTCACTTTCCTATGAGAAGCTTAAGGTTTAACTCCAACTTCCTGAAAACTGTAAAACTGAGAGTGAGCGTAGGTGGGAGATGAAATAGTATATTCAATTAAATTAGAAAGTATAAAGTATGGGAAAAGAGTCTGGTTGTTGAGCATAGCCTGATTCTTGGAAAAATAATTGTTTTAGGTATGAGTAATATATCTTTTCTTTTAGGAGGAGGAGGAGGACATGGACAGCTACCAGGTAAGGAAGCACCTGTTGGCCTCATCAGATGAGCTTGATTCCAGTGGTGAATCACACATTCCTGAGTCTTGTCATACTGTTATTTAATAACTACACAATTAATTCTGAATCAAATACTGCTTTTTCTCAAATTAAAACAGAGTTTCGTAGACTTCGGTGTAGGAAATCATTTGTGACTGTTATCTGTACAGATCCATTTCTCCAGATCCTTTTCCTTGCCCTCTTTCTCTCCTTGAGAGGTCACCCACCCTTTTCCCTGTAAGAGCTGTCTCATACTGAGCCTCAGTCAAGCCACGCTGCTTAGGTATTTTCTATCTTCTAAACCAGGTCTCCCTTCCCCACTTCCAAGAGTTACACAGGTTTGGCTTTGCCTGCCTCCCCTCTTCCTAATCTCCTGCAAGATTTTGTTTATGTCTGTCAAGTTCTATCTTGTTAGTCTTGCTAGTCATTGTTTAGGACTGTCAGAGCTCTTTGGATCCTGATTATGTCATCCAGTGTAGTCACTCTCCTGGTTTTGCATCATTCTAATTTGATAAAAATGTCTGCCTTCCTATAAGTGCCTGATAAAAATATTGGATCAGATAGGGTTAAATACAGAGTCCTATGGCACAACAATAGAGACTTCTTTTAAGCTGACATTATTCCATTAATCACTGTTCTTTGGATGTGATATTTCAGTCATTTATGATTTCATTCAAGTAGATTCATTGCACATTTCTCCATCTTGTCTACAAGAATGTCATGAGCTATTTGGTTAAGTGCCTTAGTGAAATCCAGATACACACTGTATCCTCAGCATTCCACTCATCTACCCAGTCTTGTTAACTTTATTATGAAAGGAAATGAGGCAAGATTGGTATACAGTCAGGTGTTGACTGGTAGAGTTCTTAGTCTGTTGATAACGCCCCCTCTCCTCTCCAAAAATCCCTCCATAGGAAACAAGGGAGAGAAGCATTTACATGTTGTTTGTGGAGACTAGTGAAACATGTTGAAGGCTGAAACAAGTTAAGAAATTTGAGGAATTCTTATGATAGTTCCCAGGGACATAGAATTGAAGATTATTGAGTAGTATTTGTGATTTTTTAAAGTTTACTTATTATTATTATTATTATTATTATTATTATTATTATTATTGTTTTGGTAATATGTACATTCAGTGTGGGGCTCGAACTCATGACCCCAGGAGCAGAGTCACATGCTCTTCTGACAGCCGGTCAGGTGCTCAAGTATTTATGATTTTTATCTAGCAGAGGGACATCGTAGATATTAGTTACTTAGAGTTCTGCCCCTTGAACCAATAGAAATAAAACTGGTTCTAGATATTAGAGAATGCCCTTTCAGAAGCTGTCTTGTTCCAGAACAGCAGTGCTTTGATTTCTGGAACTTTCTGTTCTGAATAATGATTGGAGTCAACTAGTAGTGGTAATAAAGAGATTGAGTATAATACTTTACATTTTTGAAGCCTTAGAGTAAGGTAGATGGAGCATTGGTTTTCAAATGTCATGACGTTTTATTTGCCATAATTTCCCTTGTTTTCTTCCAGGATCGGGATTTAGAGAGACTGCGTAGAAAATGGCTAAATGCATTAACAAAACGTCAGGAGTACTTAGATCAACAACTGCAGAAGCTTGTCAGTAAACATGGTAGGAAAAGCTAGTTGAATATTTCCTTTCCCCCCAATCTGTGTGTAATTCATTTCCATTTGCAGCCATATAGATTAGAAGTAGATGAATACATCAGTAATGGGGATGGCAAGAGCATAGGAATGTTACTTATTTGTGTCATATCCTTTCAGAGTAACATTTATTTAACTATAATGATATCTTTCTATAGGTCTCCCCCATCCCCAACGAAGAGAGAAAATACAGTATGTAAACACTGCCCTTCAAAAATAAATTAAGGAGGGTGCTAACGTTCTTGATTTCTTCTCTGAAAGCACTTGAATCCTCTAACTCTGGGAGAAATTGTTCATGTGCTGGTCCATGTTGGCCTTCCATGAACCAAAGATGGCCTTTCTGTAAGAGTACACCAACATCTTTAGCTTACAGTTCATTTTTTACTGTGATTTTTTTTTTTATCACTAAGTAAGGAAGTAGTAAGTTTTCGGTGAACCCTTACCAACCAGTACCTGAAATACAGGCAAATCCTATTGATTTGCAGGACAAAAGTGTAAATCAAGCGAGAAATTTGTATTTGATCCTCATTCCTGCTATTCTAGATAAAACAGAGGATGATGCCGACCGTGAAGCTCAACTTCTAGAGATGAGGCTGACTCTGACCGAGGAGCGGAATGCAGTCATGGTCCCCTCCGCTGGCAGCGGCATTCCAGGGGCCCCGGCAGAATGGTATGAATGCTGCCACGTGTCTTCGGATGTTCCAGATGCTCACTGAGCCGCCTGCTCTCTGTATGAATTCTGCCTCTGTTCCAATTAATGGAAGACTCATCACAGCATAGTGGAAAAAAGTTTGAATTAGAGGAAGTGTTAAATTATTTTCATGAGTCGGAATAACTGTGGCCTAAAACTGTGTTTTATTAAATAATATTGTTATTGGCCCAAATAATTAAGATTTCTGAGAATCTAAATCAATATTTAATACCACTGCACTTAGCATTAAGAAAAAAAGTTAATATGTTAATTACTTGGGTCATTCCCTTAAAAGACCATTCGGTCATAATAAAATTGCAGCTCCAGGAGTTTTTGGTTTTGGTGCTGGCTTAAACTGTACTGTCAGCAAATGTTCTGTGCCACTTTATAGAAATTAAAAATAGTAAATTAAGCCATATGGGGCCCTTAAGTATATAATTTTTTAAGAAAAAAGTAACTTTAAACAGAGCTTCAATTATAAACAGATAGATGTATTTTATAAGACTGAATTCTAGTATCAGAACATATGATACTTATAAACGAGAGCACCAATTAAAAGAAGTGGCAGTTACAGGTAAGTCTTTGGGGCATCTCTGATGTGAAATTATGACAAAAACACAACACCCACAGTTATTATTGGCTTGACCTGTAATACTTCTCACTGTGGGTTAACACTGTGTCTCAAAGTACATTCTGCTGAGAAAGTCTGCTTTATTTGAGATGCTATTTTTCATTATGTTTTAGGACCCCAGTTCCTGGGATGGAAACACACATTCCTGTTATATTCCTTGATTTAAATGGTAAGTTAGGAGGTGCTTTCTGAAGGCTTAACCTCTGACAAATTAGTGTCCGAGTCACACTTAGATTCTAACAAAGTTTGCAGTGAAGCAATTCTGTAAGCCTAAGGTTAGGGTCTATTTTATGTGTGCTGAGGGACGCAGACACTTGACAAAGAATGAATTTTCTGTAAGAATAATAGTTTGCTGCGTAGCAGGTACGTTTCCTCCTGGCGTGTCCGTGACTGGTATGTGTGTGCGTGCTTTGTTCTCCTCATCGTGTTAGGATGAAGTAGCAGGTGTTTTCCTGCACTGGGAGTATTGTCTTCTTTAATTCTTAGGAAGAGACTTCTCTCTGGAAAGGACTAATAACTAGTGACGCTTATGTAGCATGCTTTCTTTTATCTGTGTTTTCTTAGCACTATCTAATAAATTTCTCACTTTTTCTGTAAGTTCTTAGGCCCTTCTTTCCTACGTTGCTTATTTATGAGAAACTGCCCTTTTTTTCTGACTTTTTTCTCCTTCATGTAAAATAGTTTGGATGTGGCTACATTTTACATTTACTCTGTCCAAGGGGGGAAAATAAAAATGAAAAAGTAGATTAAAGAGCTAAAAATAAGGTAAAAGTCAGCAGTTAAATTCCTAAAACATCTGCAAAAAAACTGGTGTATTACAATTTAACTGTCCTAAATAGGCAAGCTTGGATGTCCTCAGTGGTTTTCTTCCACCTAGCTGAAAGGGAGTTATAATAACTGAGGTATTTAGCATCTTATACTGCTTAGCTTATTTAGACATACGGAAAATTATTATATGGACACAGAGTTAGCAAATAATACTTTACTGTCTGTCCACCTGAGAGGGTTTCAGTGTTTTGCCACAGCTCTCTATCCTATCTTATTGTTCTCTGGTGTCTTGGAGGCTGAGGCTTACTCAGGCCTATCCTTATGTTAGGTTCCTAGACAGGTGAGGTGCTCGTGTGTGCATGTGCACGTGTGGAGGAGGGTAAGAGTGGAAGAGAATAAGCTTATAGAAGACCCGTTTGTACGGACATCCCAAGAAACGATCAGGAACTTGTGCAGCCCGATGCCCATTCTTGATCCACACAAGCCCACATACTAGAAAGATACTTTTGATGGCTACTCACAAGCTTAAGATGGATAGGGGGTTGGGAGGGCCAGACTTAGAACTAAATAACTAAAGGGCCAAGGGGCAACCCTCCAAGTTTCTGGCTCATGTAGCCAATTGATTCTTTTGTTGAACTTAACTGTCAGATAATTGGAATCACTCTCGCTTCTCATTTCTTCAATGCACTAAAAGATGCGGAATTTGGGTTATAATCCTATCATTAACATTTATGGGCTGACCTTGAGTAACCTCTTGGGTATCTTGGCTTCATTTGCCTTCCATGTAAAATAAGGCATAAAGGTAGGAGATTGGATAAGATAATTTCTTGAGAGTCTATCCATCTCTAAGAACTGTGAACTGTTTAATGGTCCTCTTCCATGTCATGTAAGATTTTAGAGCCAAAAGCAAATGAAATTTGAGGCAGTAGAATTTTAATACTAAGCATATTGAAATTTAGCGGGTAGGGGTTATCCTTTAAAACGATCTCTGATTTAATGGAACTTCTTTGCTTTTAGCTGATGATTTCAGCTCCCAGGATAATCTTGATGACCCAGAAGCTGGTGGATGGGATGCTACCCTCACCGGTGAAGAAGAGGATGAGTTCTTTGAACTACAGATTGTAAAACAGCACGATGGAGAGGTAAACTAGGGAAAATCGGATGAAAAGTAGTTTCTTTAACCTTTTCATGTGTCTTTTGAAACAGTCGGCAGTGTAATCATTTTGATGCTTACATTCCTCAAGAAATATAAATGAAAGCCTTTCATTATGACTTCCAGAAAGAGCAGAACCCCTTCCAGAAGGAGTGGATGGTCAGATTATGTCCACTGACCATTTTACTTCCCCTGCTGGTAAAGGATCTCTGTTCGTATTCATAGTTCAGCCCAGCAGTGGTCCCTTCTCTGGGGAGATGCTACTGAAGTACATACAGGGAAAATGACGCAGTGTTTGGGGTTTGCTTTGAAATTCTTTAGTAAAGACTTTTTAAGAAGAGAAAAAAAGAATAGATGAAGGCAGTATGGCAAAATCTTGATAATGTTTGAATCTGGGTGATGGGTGTACAGTGGGGCTTCCTAGTTTTGAGTATATTGGAAAAATGAAAAAGTAGTTTAAGCAAGGAGAGCTGATGGGATGCTTTGAAGGGCACATCATCCCTTAGTGGTATTCCTAAGATACAAAACTTCAATAGTAGGGGAAAAGCCAGCACACCCAACTGTGATGCATTCTGTACAACAGTAGGCCTGTCAGTATCTTAAGTAACAAAGAAGGGCTGGAGAACCATTCCAGATTAAAGTAGACTAAAGGGGCATGGCACCTAAATGCAGTTAGTGGTCCTGGATCAGAACAGTTGAAAGATTTGAATATGGACTATGTATTATGGAATAGTATCACATTAGTGTTATATTTCCTGAATATACTTGTCCTATGGTTAAGTCAGAGGATGTTCTTGCTCTTAGAAGGTACTTGCTAGTGTATTTAGGCAGGTAGAGTTACAGGTCTGTAACTTACTCTAAAGTGGTTCAGCAAACAATCCTGCGTGTGTATGAGTTATGAGAAAGACAATGGAAAAGTGGCAAAATATTAACAGCTAATGATTCTAGATGGAAGATAACACAGGAATTCATTGTCCTGAATTCACATCTCTCCTTTATGTTTGAGCATTTTTCAAAATTAAAACATTTTAAAAACCAGCCAGCCGGGAACATTATCCTCTTACTGCCCAGACTAGAGTGATGGAGGCCACATCCTCCCATCCCGGAGTCTCTGAGGCCAGTTCTAGTAGATCTTCCATGCTGACCAGGACGTCCAACCTCAGCCAAGCCAAGCTGTTTCCTTGTGAAGCTTTTTTGTGTTCAGGAGGAGAGGGAAAAGTATGTTCTTTCTGTCTCGGCAGGTGAGAGCAGAAGCCTCTTGGGACTCTGCCGTGCACAGCTGTCCCCAGCTCAGTAAAGGCACCCCAGCGGATGAGCGCGTGTATCTGATCGTGCGGGTGACTGTCCAGCTCAGCCATCCGGCTGACATGCAGTTGGTGCTTCGGAAACGAATTTGTGTCCATGTTCACGGCCGGCAGGTGAGTCATTAATCCCAGTTGAAGAACTGACTTTAGGGCCGGGAATGATTGCTCTGGCCTCCCGTTCACACAGCCCCTGTGAAGCATTGAGTTTTTCTCTTCAGCTCGACTGCTGCTGTCGTGTAACCGTGCCTGCTTCATTCCCGGCACCTGCCGGCCTGACTTCTCCTAGACAGTATTCAGTTATTGCAATGAGTCTTTCTTGTTACGTAGTCGCAAATGAAAGCCATTCTTTTGGATGCCCCAGAGCCCCGTCAAAGCGAAGTTCTCAGTGTTTGTTTTTGACTTTCCATTTGGAAAGACCATTTGGGTCTCACAAGATGTGACTGTTCTTTGCAGATTAGCTGTTGTTTGGACCCATCCTCTGCTTTGCACTTCTTTCTTTCCTCTCCGTCATCTCTGCTAATTCGTGGGCTCATATATTTGGAGAGTGTACTCTGTCGAGCTTTTGTGTAGCAAGATGAGTGAGAATTAGTCTGCATCTTCAAACGGCTTGTGTCCATTGGCCATGTGTAGCTGAATAAACTGGTGATGCCTCTGTTGGGATAGTGCTGGAAAGCAGGTGCTCCCCAGGTGTGGGAAGACTGCAGGCGAAGCAATGAGAACTCACACCGAGCAAGTCCGAGAAGGTTTCAGAGTGGGGAGGGGGTAAGTACACCAGCCGCTCCTTCACAGACGGGGAGTCTGGCAGGCGACGGAGGAAGAAATGGTATGTTCCGTGCAGAGGTAGTGAGGAAGGACAGGGCAGGGCAGGCTCGGACCTCGAGCGGCAGAGTGTGACAGGCAGTGTGTGCCGCAGAGGCCGGGGCCCTGGCTGTCCACACAGTTGCAGCTGGATTATGAGGGACCTTGTGCCGTATGACTGGGTTTAGTAGGAAACTTCTAGGGAAGAACATAAACTATTTCTGTCATTGGCTTGGCAAATATAGGATTTGGGAGGCTCATTCTAGGGATGCTTACTTTTTTTTGAGGCCTTCTTGATACACTGACTAAAACCAGGACAGATGAAAAGAAATCTTTTCATTTAAAAGAGCACAGTCACGGCTGACAGAGTCCTAGATGTAATCTCCACCCCTAAAAATTAATCTTTAGTTCTAAATGTCACACTGATATCAATCTTTGAAATGAAGACTGGTGGTAATGCTGTTAAAATTGCAGCTCTTTAGCTTGGCAATCCAGCATCAGTAAAATCCAGGTCATCAGGTTAGCTGTAGACGTATGTGGTGTGTCTCCCGTTCACTCTTTTCTCTGGCTCTCTTTTCTCGGAAGTCTTTAAGGGATTGAAAAAGACGTGTTGCTCTTGAGGAGCATTTTGAAGAGTTCTTTGCCATTCCTGAGCTAGAGATTCTGCTTGCCAGGCACTGAGACTGACCTGTTACAGCCACCAGCCCCACAGAATCCTTAACAGAAAGGGTACGTCGTGCAGTCACCAAGCTTCTTCTGATGGGTTTTTTTGTTGTTGTTTTTTTGGGGGGCTTGGTTTCAATTTCTTTTTAATTTTTTATTATAGCAACAAGAAGTTGCCACCTCTTTTTCCCTGGTTGAAATGACGTGATACTATCAAATTGATAATGATATAATAGTATTTTAGGACATGCCAGTTTCCCTCCCAATTTCAGAGACTTCAGTCCTAAAAATTGCTTCTTTATGGCAAGAACAGGGACTTCCTTATGATGCTAATATATGCACATCAGCTTCAATAGTTCCATACAGAAAGAAAACAAAAGGTAAGGTAACAACAGCACCCGCACCTCCCCACTCCTCCCGTTAAAAAAAAGGTGTAGCTGTTCCCAGACCAGTGGAATGGGCAGTGGCTCAGCACCATGGCAAGGCTCAAGACGAGAGTGAAGGGCTGCAGTCAGTGGTCTCTTTACATTCTAAGAGCTACAGTCTTTTAAAAAAGTAAAGATCACTGAATAGGAAAGAAATTATTATTAAGTGGGTTTGTGAAAATAGGTACTTCTGAGACCAAATGGCTTGATTTTTCTATTTTCTTTGGAGGTTTTCACAGATTTCCTACTTCCCTTTTGCATGAGGGAAAAGGCTG
This sequence comes from Ursus americanus, assembly GCF_024610735.1. Classification (NCBI taxonomy): domain Eukaryota; kingdom Metazoa; phylum Chordata; class Mammalia; order Carnivora; family Ursidae; genus Ursus; species Ursus americanus. Next base: position 63,716,545 of record NC_142139.1, read on the forward strand.
GATGTTGGTTTACAATTCTCTCGTATCTTTGTTCCCCAATTGTATTCTGCGCTCATCCCTGCTCTCTTCAGCCTCTACAGGGTGTTCAGTCTTAGCATCTTCAAATGAGTCATCTATGCATTAATTCAACAGTTCCGTTCTTAACTGTGCAAAGAGCACAGTCAGCATAAACAATGACCATGCACTCTGAAATCATTCTTCATAACGATCCTGCTTTGGTCAAGAATTTAATGCCTGAACTTGTCAATATTCATGCTGCAAGATGTCCATTGTACTGGAGGGAAAAAAAAGTGTAAGGGTCACCAGTCCTCACTCACATCTTAGAAGGTCACTTTATTGTGTCGAAGTCAACAGTCTTCTTTCTGTTGCCTTTAGGTAGAGCTGAACCAGATGACTGGTGTCAGGTTTCCAGAGTTTGGGGTGTATATTCTTCATATGTTGGGTATAGGACCTGTCACGTGGCAGGAACCTAATAAATCGGTTTTGTGTGCTGCGGCGGAGTTGAAGAGCCTGTATTTAGTGATGTGGATTTCAGCTTGCTCATACTGGAAAGATGCTGTTTCTTTTTGGTTAGAATGAATGCAGTACCCTTTGTGCTGTCTCTTTGTTAATGAAAACTCAGTTTTTGAGGTAGGAAACTGTATCTTTCTGTTTTGTTTTTCTCCAGGGTTTTGCCCAGAGTCTCCTTAAAAAGATGTCACATCGAAGTTCTATTCCTGGCTGTGGAGTGACTTTTGAAATTGTCTCCAATATTCCAGAGGTGAAGGATCGTATGAAGTTTGAGTTTACTAAAAATAAACATGTAAAAAGAGCTAACTCCCTGAAAGTCACCTACCTAAGAAATACAGAGTCAATGAAATTGTGTATTTGGGCAAATGCTATAGATTTGTAGAGGAAATTTCCTAATCTTATTGTTACTCATAGTAAAATGTATTTGTGGCTTTAAAGGTTCTGGTTTTAGTATTTTTTTAAAGAAGAAGTTCCTTTTAGCAAATCAACACTCCTAGAAGACAACCCTCCTTTTTACTCCTAGTAGCCATAAGGTAGCAATATTGTCACCCTCAAAGGGAGGCAACAGAGCACAAAATAGAGATTCAGGCTTTCATTTTGGAATCACACGGATATTTTGTCACCTCTTTGTGAGGTGAAGTTGGTAAGTTACTTGGAGCCTAAATGTTTTCATTTATTAAATTGGGTTAGTGATAGCTTCTGTACAGGGTTGTTTTTAGGGATTAAATGAGATGCTGTATACAAGTCGTTGTGCACACGCTAAGCAGTCGGTTGTGATTGCCATTATTATAGTTCCTATTATTATTTTCTTCTCCCTATTTCTCTTTCTGAACTGAGACCGTCATAAACACATGGAGTTTAAAATACACCCCCAATGGAAGCTTGCTGCATGCTGTGGTTATGTATATGCTTCCTGATATTTACTCCCAGCTGTATTCTCCTGCACCGCGGCACAGCTGGTAATGGAGGCCTTCCTTACACGGCTAGGGGAAAGGGGTTCTAAGAAAAAGACCCTGGAGAAGAGAGAAGAGCAGTTCCTTCTGTGACACTCACTCTCTCAGATCGAGGAGTGAGTGAGGAGATGCAGATTGTACTTCCCTTGCGAGCGGAGAAGTGGGGACGTGCGCTGGGAGCGAACACTCCCTGCTAACCACGCCGTCCATATCTGCATCATTCTCTTCATTTTTGAGGGCTGGACGTTGTTGATTCTGTTGAGTGTTTGAGCAGTAGGTGGACAAAATATATTTTAGTACAGAGATTTGGAAGACTGAAAAGATTACACAGTACTTCAGCTTTGTTTTAGATTTCTTGTACTGCAAGAAACCTTGTACTGGATCTTCAAAGTGTTAGACTTCCACAGTAAATATTAGCTGTTTAACTATTTAATTTGGAGCCCGTTGAACATTTAAAAACCAGGTCTGTTGCAGACTAGCTGCAAAATCTTGGGTCTGTAGTAGATTACTCTTTGTCTACTTAGATGCTCAGCTAGAGACTTACTATTTATTCTCTGTGTCTGAATGTTTTATGTGCCTTTCTGGCTGTTTCATATCTTAACTCTATAAATGGTTTGAATGCAGTTGAGAAACAGTGACCTCTGTAGTGAACTCCCATTTTTCCATTTCTCTCATCTTCCTTCCCCTCCTGTCTCATCCCTTCCTGATTGTAGATTCTTTCTCCTCTTTAAAAGTGCTTTTATTCTCTGGGTGATATGATTTTCAAAGGGAGGAAATGTGGGGAGGGGATCAGCTGAGACATAAGCATATAGCCTCCCATGATTGGGCTACCTGTTAATAATTAGCTAGACATCTAAGTTGGCAAGTGGCTTTTTTCACATTATCAAGCCCTGAAGACTTAAAACTCAACAATGAAAGGACTGCACTTAGTTTATTTTTTATTTGAAAACAAAATGAAAAGATTCCTTGAGGAGCGAGGTTTATCATGAAAAATCCTTAAAAAGTTCTTTGTCTTCGCTGTTACAGTAGCTCTGAGAGCTTGGTGTCGGAAAGAACTGATGATAGGCCAGAGAGCAGGAGATGGTTTCCCCTTTTTCTACCCCAGGACCCAGTCATTCCACCTCTGGGTGCTTACCCAAGAGAAGTGACTGTGTGTGTCCATGGAGATGTGTACACAAACACTCATAGAAGCTTAATCCAGAGTAAATTAAAACTGCAAACAACCCAAACATCCATCAGTGGGTGGATAGATAAGGAAGTTGTGGTATATCCATAGTGTGGAATATCACTTAGCTATACCAAGAAATGAAGTTCTTGAATGAATCTCAGAATCATTATGCTGTGTGAAAGAAGCTAGACACGAAAGAGTATGATTCCATTTACGTGAAATTCTAACACAGGTGAAACTAATCTGTGGTGAAAGAGCTGACCCTGGCTTGGGAAAGGGTAGGGATTGACTATGAAGGCTGTAAGTGAACTTTCTGAGGTAATGGAAACGTTTTTGTATTTTGATAGGGGTGTGGGTAACATAAATGTATACATTTCTATAAAACTCAAGTTTCCCTTTCTTACAAAATCAGGATAATATCTATTCCTTTCAGACACCAAAAAGTGTTCTGTGTTGAGAGGTAGAAGGAAGAAACAATCATCCTCATTTTATAGCTGCGGAAAGAGGAAAGCCACATAATTGGCAAAAAAGGCAAGATTAGAATTTAGGTCTCTTGACTCCTGGTAGAGTATTCCTTCCAAGTTCAAATCTTGCCTTTTTTGCCAATTATGTGGCCTTCCTCTTTTCTCATCTATAAAATGAGGATAATTGCTTCTTTTCAGGGTTATTAAAAGCCCAAATGAATCACTGTAGGAGGTAGAAGTTTTGTGAACTTAAGCCACCTCCCAAATTCTTCCATATTTTATCTGTTCTAAAGCTCATTTAAATTTTTAAAAATACTTTTGATGTTAGGTTGTGTCTTATAATCGATATCTTAAAATTAATTGGCAGAGTTTTTTTTTTCTCCTTAGTGGTATATAAAATAATGTGTTGGTTTTTTTTTTCTTAAAGTTGATGGCATCTTAAGATGCAGTGGCATATGGCTATATATTTTGTAGTTTTTGACATTATTATAACAAATTCACAAGTAAATAAAGTATCAGATTTTCTCTGAGAAGAGTAATTTGTCATGAGCCAAGCTAGCTTGACATGATTAAATGCACTAACAACGGCCCTCCTTGACTTGTGAGTATCCCATTTATATGCATGGGCCTCCCACCAGAGGAGCAGGGATGGGCTCTGTGGGAAAGCACAGTGAGCGAGAATTTACCTAGATACTTTTCTTCTTGGTGGGTGCTACACCACCTCTGGCCTCTGTCACTCCGGAATTGAGGATTGAGACCAATTTTAGAAGCTGCCACATGTCGAATGTATAGTTCGTGGTTGGCTGCCGAGTGAAAGGGTTGAAAGCCGCCCTACTCTCTTTCCTACTCTCCTGTGTCTGCGTCCTACCGGTGTTGTTTGGACCCCAGCTTCTCATTCCTGTCTCTTGCCCCTTGGTGATGTATTTCTGAAGTATTGTGGTGGCAGTTGTTTTTCCAGCTATTTCCACCAAGTCCTTTCTAACGCATAACATTTTGGTTTGCAGTAGGAATACAGCAGGGGACGGTTTTACTGAGAATGTGCTGTGTTTCAGTGGCACTGTGTTTAACCTTGCAAGTTGATCTAACCGCCATTTATACCATGATTTCTGTGGGAAAATGCATTTTGAGTTCCAAAAGCTGGCGTTCAAATGGAATTTTGGAATACACCCCATTTGTTAGTTCAGTACTCTGCGTGTGTGTATTTGTATAGATCAAGAAGCTTTTATGTTTCCTTCTACAGAGTACTTAATTTTAATACACAACTTTCTGTTCTCCAGGATGCGCAGGGAGTAGAGGAACGAGAAACATTAGCAAGAATGGCAGCTAATGTTGAAAACACGGCTTCTGCTGATTCAGAGGCTTATATTGAAAAATACCTCAGAAGTGTGCTGGCTGTGGAGAACCTTCTCACTTTAGATCGTCTCCGCCAGGTTAGCCAACAGAGCTGGTAGCAGTGGTGCTGACCCAGCCTCATTCTCTTTGCCTCTCTGCAATTCGCAGTGTTGTTACATCTAAACTTTTGAAGCATCCGTTTAAGTGGAGTGTATTAATTTAGATAAAACTCGTCAGTTAAGTCTGTGAACATATAAAAGCTTCACTTGGGAAGTTACTTTTACCAAGATGCTAAATGGTATCTAGTTGCCTTGAGGTAGCTGGAGAAAATATTTAACTCTTGCTGGCTAAAGAATTACTTTAAAAATTATTTGATAATGGACAATAATGTTGCTGAAGAAATAAGTAGGAATGTGGCAGAATGGGCCCTTTTTCGCTTAGCTGGACATGCCTGCCATAGCCTTAGAGTAGATCTCTAGAAGGGCTAATAGAGATGCCAGCAGTAAACCTAATCCTTAGCGGAACCCTAAACCTCATTTTACATAGCAATATTGAGACATTTTTTTGTTTTAACCAAAGATCCTTATGAAAAATAAAAGCGAATGATCTAATTTTGACGATCTTTCTCCTGGGACTAACTTCTGGCCAGCTTCAAGGTGGCCATCAGTAGAAAAAGAAAAGAATGATCTAGGTAACCTATTCGCTATACAATTAGCTTTGAATATTCCACAGTGATTGGAATTAGGTCATTCCACAGTGTGAAGAAACAGCCATGATTTAAAGAACCAGGAATGTGTATGTACAGATGATAGCTCAAAGACTGCTATACATGGAATTGCTCTGGAAGTGGGCCTCTTATCTGTATTTTTCCTCTGTACGTTTTCTGACTGACAGGAAGTTACAGTGAAGGAACAGTTGACGGGAAAGGGGAAGTTGAGTAGGAGGAGCATTAGCTCTCCCAACGTGAACAGAGTGAGTACACGGACTCCCCGTTCTGTGCTCTGCCTGCGTTCTCTCTCCTTGGATAACTCTACTCTGTCCTTTAACTCTCATCTCGATATCATTTCCTTCTCCAAACTCGTTAGGTGCCCCTGTTCTCTACCCTGTAGCATCTGTGCACCCCTTTGTCCCTGTCCTCACCAGTAGGATAGGAAAGTGTCCATTTAAGTTTGTCTCTAGTGTTTCTCGCTATTTTTTGTCTGAGCAGTGCCTAGCACAGTGACTGGGTGTTCAGTGAGTGTTTGTTGAACTAAAGCAAAACTAACTGAGTGCCTTGGGCAAACCATTTGAATTTTCTGGGCCTAACTTAATTACTTTTAAATTGAGAAGCCTGGACTCGGTTTATAAACTCAATTGCTTAAAGGCCATCCAGGATAGTATAAATGAGTAAAATAAGTTAGGTGTGTTTCATAACAGTGTCTTAAGTTTGTTGTTGTTTTTGAAAACGTAGGTATAATTTATGTGCATATTAAGCATACAAATAATTCTTCACAAAGAAATATGACTGTGGCCCTGTGATTTATCTCTCCTTTCCTTACTTTTGACAAAGATGTGGATATGAGAAATATTGCCTTTGTCTAACTTTACACCAAGAAAACCACAGTACAACCATTGTAATGAAGAGCAGCTGACCCTTAGCCTTAGTGTTTGAGAGACGATAGTGAGAGGTAGGGAGAGTATCAAACGGGAGGACACACGTGGCCCCTGAGTGACTGATGATATCACTAATGATCTCAGACTGAAAGATTGGAAACATTCTCAGACATTAAGAAATATCACTTTCTTTCTTTTTTTTTTTTTTAAGATTTTATTTATTTATTTGTCAGAGAGAGAGCACAAGCAGGGGGAGTGGCAAAGGGAGAGGGAGAAGCAGGCTGTCCTTGAGTAGGGAGCCTGATGTGGGGCTCAGTCTCTGGACCCTGGGGTCATGACCTGAGCCCTGAGCTGAAGGCAGATGCTTAACCAACTGAGCCACCCAGGTGTCCCAAGAAAAATCACGTCATTTCAACTTAAAATCTCATTTCTTCAGAAAACAATACATTCAAATGAAGCGGTATTTGCAGAGATTTGGTATTTAGAATCCTATGGTTTAGGAACGCTAGGTGGCTCAGCTGGTTAAGCATCTTCCTTCGGCTCAGGTCATGATCGCAGGGTCCTGGGATCGAGTCCCACATCAGGCTCCTTGCTCAGCGGGGAGCCTGCTTCTCCCTCTCCCTCTACCTGCTGCTCCCCCTGCTTGTGCTCGTGCATGTGCATGCTCTCTCGCACTCTCAAAAATAAATAAATAAAATCTTTTTTTTTTAAAAAAGAAAGAATCCTGTTGTTTAAGATAGTTTGTGTCTGTACATCTGCTACGAATACCCAGAGAAGGAAGTTGTAACATCAGGACATGGTAAAATAATTAGTAACCTGGTATTCTTTAAACAGAAGGGTACAAACAGGTGAAGTATCCCTTACGCAACCCAGTTGTTGCCTCAGTGTAAACTGGGTATCTGATCTTGTATAAACCTCTCACCTTAAAGTTCAGTTCAGTTTAAAAAAAAAATTGTGAGGCACATCTGGGTGGCTCAGTTGTTTAAGTGGCCAACTCTTGACTTCGGCTCAGGTCACGAACTCAGGGTCCTGGGATCAAGCCCCGCATGTGCTCTGCGCTCAGTGGGAGGTTTGCTTGAGGATTCTCTTTCTCTCCCTCTGCCCCTCCAACTGGCTCACTGTCTCTCTCTCTCTCTCTCTCTCTCTCTCTCAAAATAAAGAACTTGTTTAAAAAAATTGTGCCTAATAATGTCTCAAAGTATACACTAGCCTAATTTACAAATGTCTTGACAACAACGTCTCTGCTACCATCTGACTTTAACATTTTGTTGATTTGGTTTTCAAATTCTTGTATTTCTAAGACCGTAGATTTCTGTACTTTCACACAAAAGCACTAATCCCCTCTTTATTTCTTCTTCAGTTGTCTGGCAGCCGACAAGATCTTATCCCATCCTACAGTCTAGGCAGCAATAAGGTAAGTGTTCATAACTATTTTTCTGTCAGTCTTAGACCAATTTCCCATTCAGCTTTCCTCTTCTCAAATATCACATGCTCGTTTTGCATGCCAAAATTTCTCCGACTCTTCTATGCTATGTGAACTTTATTGCAAAGTGTTTACAGTTCATTTCTTTTTTACCTGCCCGTTAAGATTTATTAGACCTTATTACTCTACTTTTTAAGGGTTAAAAACCAATTCTGTTGCTTGAGTTCAAATTTCTATGTAAAATATTCTTCCTGTTTGTGTCAAAAAAGGAAATTTAAATCAGATTTTTAGTAGTAAAATATTGATATAATGATTGCAAATGTGTGAGGAATAGGAAGATTTTATCTGAAAATATTATTTGCTAGAAGAAATTAAAATAAGGGAACAGAACTTTTGTTAGTTGGGATTTATTGTTAATGTAGCGTTCCCCAATTTAGCAGAGGTTTAAGCCCAGAGAATTCTTTATCATTTACTTGAAAGGATCATACTCAAAATTGTTGTAACTGGATACCCTATATCACAGTTTTGTGCCTGATGTTTTTTGAGGGACCTGGTTAGATATTGGTACTGCTAACTGTAGGCAACATGCTCTGTATTGATATCTTAACTCTTGAGGAGGGTAAAAGTGAACGTGTCTTATAAAATTGCCTGATATCAGGGATTTGTTTCAAAATAATCACAGGGGAGGATGGGAGTATAGATAAAAGAAGATTGGCTATTTAGCAGTAATGGTTACAGCCGCATGGGATTTGTTATACTACCCTCTCTACTATTGTTAGTTATTCTACACTCCGTTTTTGTTTGTTTGAAATTTTCCTTATAAAAACTTAAGGAAAAAGAGTAATTAGTTGATGAATAATTAGATTTATTCATAAGATCTAGGTAACTAGGAGTTTACCTGAAATAACATAAAAATGTGTGTGTGTATATATATATATATATATATATATATATATTCCATTATTTCAGGCAAACTCCTAGTAACCTAGATCTTAAAAAATGAGCCATATGTATATATATATCAATGTCTATAGACATAAATTGCTCTCCAGCTCATTAATTTACTGATCACCTACCTCGTCTCTGAAAGTGTGCTAAGCACTCCTTTATACGGATCCAGTGATAGGTTTGACCAGTTTTTTTTTTTAATGATTTTTTTATTATATTATGTTAGTCACCATACAGTACATCCCTGGTTTCCGATATAAAGTTCTTGATGAACATAGCACAGGTTGCGATTACCAGAACAAAGCTGAGTTTTTGGGAAATTGATTGTGTCATTATTTTTTTTTTTTAAAGATTTTATTTATTTATTTGACAGAGATAGAAACAGCCAGTGAGAGAGGGAACACAGCAGGGGGAGTGGGAGAGGAAGAAGCAGGCTCATAGCGGAGGAGCCTGATGTGGGGCTCGATCCCATAACGCTGGGATCACGCCCTGAGCCGAAGGCAGACGCTTAACCGCTGTGCCACCCAGGCGCCCCAATTGTGTCATTATTTTTAAATGTAAATAAATGAAATATTTTAAGGAAAATATATAAGGAAAAAACAGGACTTTTTGTGTTTGTTTGGAATTACATCTAATCCTAATTCTCAATTATATTATAAATTCCTTGAAAGAAGTGGCCAAAAGTTTCTATCTACCCCCAATCTCCTTATGTTTAAATAGAGAAAATAATAGTATCACTTGAAAGAAAATTACTGTGCTTTGTCTACACCAAGTAAGTGGAACAAAAGAACACAGATGCTATGCTAGAAGTATGATAGAGTGAGAGACCAAAGGAGGGAGTGGGCACTTTTAAAGGCATTACTCACAGATCAGGAGAGGCTGCAGAGAGGTGTTAACCCCCCAAAGCTGAAAGATGATGAGGTCACCCCAGGCAGGGAAGGAGTGAAAGTAACAGTGTGAGCAAAAGCATGGAGGGATGAACAAGCTTACTCTGTTGATGACACTGCATGCAGTGTGACTAAAGGAGAGGGGTCTGTGGGGTAGACCCCAGAGAAAAGGGGCCTGTCGACGTTCTAACATTATATACCAAGGAATATTATATACCAAGAATTCCCCAAGACTGGGTAGTGTTTAAACTAATTGACCTACAAATTATCAAAGTCCTATTAAACCCCTCTGCACAGCAGTGCTGCCTGTATACATGTGAAATGACATATATACAAGAGTGTCCCCTGAAACATTGTAATGGCAGAAGATTGGAAACAAACTAAATGTCCATTGGTTTGGTCTGGTTAAATATACTTAATCTGGGGACATGCCATACCCTCCCCCCCTCCATACACACAAATAAATAAATGGGATACTATACAGCTGTAAAAATGATTAGGAACCCTTCCAGATACCAATATGGGGAAATTACGAGGATATACTTAATGATTAAAAATGAAGTGCAAAGTGGCTCGGTCAGTTGAGCTTCTGACACTTGGTTTTGGCTTAGGTCATGATCTCATGGGTCACGGGACTGAGCCCTGAGTTGGGCTCCCCACTCAGCAGGGAGTCTCTTTGAATATTCTCTCCCTCTGCCCCTCTCTAAAAAAAATAAATAAATCTTAAAAAAAAAAAATGAAGTGCAGAGGGGCACACGGGTGGGTTCAGTCAATTAAGTATCTGACTCTCGGGGTGCCTGGGTGGCTCAGGCATTAAGCATCTGCCTTTGGCTCAGGGCGTGATCCCAGAGTCCTGGGATCGAGCCCAACATCAGGCTCCTCCGCTGAGAGCCTGCTTCTCCCTCTCCCACTCCCCCTGCTTGTGTTCCCTCTCTCGCTGGCTGTCTCTCTCTCTGTCAAGTAAATAAATAAAATAAAATCTTTAAAAAAAGAAAAAAACTATTAAAAAAAATAAGTATCTGACTCTTGTTCTCAGCTCAGGTCTTGATCAGGGTCATGGGTTCAAGCCCTGTGTTGGGCTCCACACTGGGCATGGAGCCTACTTAAAAAATAAATAAATAAATAAATAAATTAAAAAAAAATGAAATACAGAATAGTATGCTGCCATTTATATTACAAAAGGAGGGGCACAGGAGAGACGTGTGTGTGCGACTGTTTATGGAGTGGCGTACATATACATAAGAAACCCTAGAAGGATATATAAGAAGCTAATACAGTTACTTATCTGCTTGGGCAGAGGGTGGAAATATGTGGGGAACTAAACAGGTAGGAGTAGAGGTGGATTTCTTACTTTGCCTTCTTATATTATTTGGTTTTTGGATCATATGAACAAATTACCCATTTTTTAAAAATTAGAATTGAAAACATATAGATCTATGAAGATCTCAATAGCAGCAGGAAAAATCATTTGTCAAAATTCAACACCTTTTCAAAAAAATATATTAGGATTGAAAAATTTTATTCCCTACTCTTTTAAGTAGCTAGAAGTTTTTGTTTCCTTGTGTGAGTTGTTTGAGGTCTCCAGTTGCTCTATCTGTAATAATTTGTGCACAAAATCCTAAAGGAAATTGTTTTGAAAAATCTCAAAGTCTCTTTTTTTTTTTTCCTTTTTCTTTGGGGGACTTCCTGCATTCTTCAGTTTTCAGAGCTCCAGGGACAGGTAACTAATCCATTAGGTTTTCCTAATGAGTGGGATATAAGTACTATCCTACTACCTAAAACTTGTATCATGCTTGTTTTTACCTTGAGAATAAGAATGAATTTTTAAATGTAGTTTTTATAAGATGACTAAATTTGGCACTGTACTAATTTTTTGGCTCTTACTCTTTTGTAAAAATAACTTTGGTGGTCAATATATAGGATTCCTTTCACATGATTCTTTTTCTAAGACTATAAAAATATCTGTCAAAGGAGCCCAGGAACTAAGGCATCTTAGTGAATTTAGAAGGCTCTGGAATGTAAGGAGTTGGAGTTAATTCATATTAAGTAGATAATACAAATAAATATTTGGGAACTTGTAAGATGTCCTTTTTTCAAGCTTGGGACAGAGAAAGAAGAGTAAAATGGCAGAAGTGCCTTGGGCATTCCTTTAACATCACAGAGCTTTTCTCAGCAGCACCATCTTGGTTTCTTTGCCTGAAATATTTAATGCACAAGAGAGTCAGAAATATAATTTTAACCTGGAGTTGATGATGCTTAAAATGCTAGAAAAATGTGTTTGAAAATTATTGAGTATTAGTTACATCTACCTTGCAAACTTGTGTGGGTCTGTTTCTAGGTTCTGTGTCCATTAATGTATGTGTGTATCCCTCTGGTCTTGATTATGAAAGCGGAATTATAGGCCACAGAATATGATGTGCTGTCTTCCCCTGTGTAAGATGGGAACATTCAGGTTCGTTGAAACAATGTTCAGAAGCCAGGAGAGGCCACAGAAGAGGTTCACATCTCCCTTTCTCTCCTAATTTTCAATTGATATCATGGCAAAGATTAGTCATTTAGGACACAGGGACACTAAAAGCTGTGGGAGGGAGGCAGGGATGGAGAGTTTGATAGGATTAGGGCTTTTGAGGAGGTGGTGAACTACTGAAAACAGTCTCCTTGTTTGGCTTATGACACTTGGAATTTGCCCAGCCACACTTTACACACCCTTATTACTGATGCTCACTACATATTAGAATTGGAATTGCTTTACTGAGCTCCACCAAGCTTGAATTGATGGACCAATTAATCTTAAAAAGATAAATTGAATTTGATGAACTACTCCCAACTTTTAAATTCACCTTAGGGCCTAAAAGAAATCTTTCTTTTTTTCCCCTCAAGTTTTTATTTAAGTTAGTTAACATACAATGTAATATTAGTTTCAGGTGTGCCGTACAGTAATTCATCACTTACATACAACACCCAGTGCTCATCACAACCAGTGCCCTCCTCAATCCCCATCACCCTTTTAGCGCATCCCCCTGCCACCTCCCCTCTAGCAACCCTCAGTTTGTTTTCTATAGTTATAGTTGTTTTACGGTTTGCCTCTCTCTTTTTTTCCCCCGTGTTCATCTGTTTTGTCTCTTAAATTCCACATATGAGTGAAATCATATGGTACTTGTCTTCCTCTGACTTATTTCGCTTAGCATAATACTCCCTAGCTCCATCTGTGTTGTTGCACCTGGCAAGATTTCATTCTTTTTGATGGCCGAGTAATATTCCTCTGTGTGTGTGTGTGTGTGTGTGTGTGTGTGTGTGTGTGTGTGTGTGCGTGTGCGCGCACGTGCGTATCTTCTTTATCCATTCATCAGTCAGTGGACATTTGGGCTCTTTCCATAATTTGGCTATTGTTGATAATGCTGCTATAAACATTGGGGTACATGTATCCTTTCAAATCAGTATTTAAAAAAGTCATTCTTGATAGTCTTTTCAATTAAAAATATATCCCTAATAAGTTGTTGGGACTACACCAAAATAAAAGGTGTTTGCACAGTGAAGCAAACCATCAAAAAAAACAAAAAGCCTACCAAATGGGTGAAGATATTCTTTTTAAGATTTTATTTATTTATTTTAGAGATAGAGAATGCCAAGATAGAGAACGCAAGGGAAGGGCCAGAGGGAAAGGAGAGAGAGAATCTTAAGCAGACTCCACACTGAGCACGGAGTCTGAGAATGGGCTCGATCTCATGACCCTGAGATCATGACCTGAGCTGAAACCAAGAGTTGGATGCTTAACCAACTGAACCACCCAGGTGCCCCCAAGTGGGAGAAGATATTTGCAAATCAAATATCCATTAAGGGGTGAATACCCAAAATATATAAAGAACTTATACAACTCAACACCAAAAAAAAAAAAAAAAAAATCTGATTAAAAACAGGGAGAGAACCTGAATGGACATTTTCCCAAGGAAGATAGACAGATGAGAAGATGCTCAACATCACTAATCATCAGGGGAATGCAAATTAAAACCACAATGAGATATCACTCTATACCTGTCAGAATGGCTAAAATCAAAACGACAAGAAATAACAAGTGTTGTTGAGGATGTGAAGAAAAGGGAACCCTCATGCAGTGTTGTGGGAATGGAAATTGGTGTAGCCACTGTGGAAAACAATATGGAGGTTCCTCAGAAACTTAAAAACAAAATTACCAAATGATCCAATAATTTCACTACTGGGTATTTACCCAAAGAAAACAAAAACATTAATTCAAAAATATATATGCACCCCTGTGTTTATTGCATTATTTACAATGGTCAGATATGGAAGCAACCCAAGTGGCATCAATAGATGAATGGATAAAGAAGAGGTGGGATGTGTGTATAACACACACATACACACAATCATGTGCATATGATGGAATATTGCTCAGCTATAAAAAATAATGAAATCTTGCCATTGCAACAACATGGATGGACCTAGAGGTTATAAAGCTAAGTGAACTAAGTCAGAGAAAGACAGATACCATATGATTTTACTCATATGTGGAATTTAAGAAGCAAAGAAAAAGAGATAAAAAACCCCAGACTCTTAAATACAGAGAATAAACTGGTGGTTGCCAAAGGGGAGGTGGGTGGGACATGGGTGAAATAGATTAAGAGGATTAAGAGTATACTTATCTTGATGAGCCCTGAGTAATGAAACAAAGAATACACACACACACACACACACACACACACACACACACACACACACACATAATTGCAGTGATGTTGCTGTTTACTGTTAGTGGATATTTCATCATTATTATAAGGCAAGTTTTTAATAGATATAATGAAAACTTAGCAAGCATTTTATGACCAGTCTACCAAGATGGACTTAGCAACAGAACTAATTTCAGCAGATTGTTTGCTTATCCATCTAAAAATCGGGGTGCATTGAGACCTTTTGCAATGCAAAGAACACTGTCAACTTAAAAATATTGTTATTTCTAAAGCCATTTTAGAAGGAATTATGCTTTTTAATAAGTTAGTAAGATATTGTGTTTATGATCTCCTGATTGGGGTTTTTGATGCAGTTAAAAGTATCCAAAAGCTTAAATGAATATCTGATTTTTGTGTGTTTTGGCTGCATCACCTTTGTGGAAACTGCAGTTATTTAGTGTGGCACAGGTAAAGGCTGAAGCCAGATACAGTCACTTCTTCTTTGGTTGCGTTAGAAGCCACCTTTGGACCTGGAGTGTTGCTGGCACTTCTCTTTCTTTACCTCTTTGTCACTTTCCTGGTCAAAAGCAGACCTGGTTTGTTTTGTTTTGTTTTGTTTTTTGTCGTTGTTGTTGTTTTAACTTTCTTTTTTCTTTTTCTTTTTTTTTAATTTGGAAAACCCAAAGAATTTGTGTCTGGGAAGAACAGTAACAGGAGAAATATAGGTGCCCAAGGAAGACCAAAGCATGTTCTCAAGTCACCTGAGAGCCTCCCCACTTTTCCCTGTTCCATTTTGTCTTTACGTATGATGCCAGCTACAAATAATTGCTATCTCGAATGGGGTTTTATTTCTTGGAATTCAGCCTGTTAGCACAAATAACCCCTAATAAGTATGGAGCTAGTTTAAGGCTCTAAAACAAAGCCAGAGTTTCCTCTCTTGTGTCTCCTCATCTTGGCTGATTCTGAAGTTTGGTAGACATGCAGAATGTTAGAAACAAATCACAGATCTGTCTTTTCAGATTCCACGCATATATGTATTTATAGCATACTCTTTTCACTTTGAGAACCGAGCTCATAAGAGAGCAGAAAGGTCCAGTGTTTGGCCAGGTTCTTTTTATTCATTGTCCGGAGTTCATCTCCCTCTAAAGTACCCTTAACTGGGCTGCTTTCTTTTTTTCCCCCTCCAACATTTCAATAAAGGGAAAATAACTCTGGAACAGCCAAGGATGTAAAATTTATTGGAAGGACACTAATTGCCTTGTCCTCGAGGGGCAGTGTATGTAGTTAGACACTGAACCACAGGTTTCATTTCTGGCAAGAGAATGGACAGGCACTACAGGAGAAAAAGAATAAGTGAATGATTTCAGTGAAATGTTTCCCCAGAGATCTGTGGGTGTCAGAAGGAAGAGGAGGGAGCGTTGTACCCAGTTTATCATCCAGATTTGTTGTTCCCTCTGAAGCAGAGTCTGTTCTTTCCCAGATCGGTTTGAGACACTCTGTGTCCCTGTCTTTGGTTGGCGAGACATGGGAACAGTTAGCATGAGAAATTCCTCAAGGTTAAGATGACGGTTAAGGTAGTGTGGATGGAGTGAAATGTGTTTCCATTTTTCATCATCTGCCAGGGCTAGTGGTCGGACTAAGGCAGGATGTGTGTACTGTGTACGGCCTTTCAAATGTTCTTGCTTGAGCGATTTGAATCTATGAGACAGTAAAAGTTATTGCTTCCATTCTGGTTTGTTAGTAACATCGTGTGTGGGAGTGCCAGCTGGGAAGTATTACCTGGGAAGCTAGTGGAGCCCTGAGTGTGCCTTGGGGAAGAGATGACACCTACATTATTTGTCACTGGACCATGTACACCGAATGGCTGTGGTGCTGACTCCAGATCAGCTACTTAGTTTCCCTAAGGAACAGAGCGCCACTGGCGTCAGCTGCCAAACAAGAAAGAAAAATCGAAAATACAAAAATAAATGTATTCTCAAAGTAAGTTGTCTTCAAAACAACCTTGCATGAGCTTAACACTGTAAACAAAGCAGGAGGCTTTTCTTCCTCTGAGAAGCTCCAAAGAGTATTGACCTTAGTGTTGAGCTCCCTGATTGTGATGTCCCAGGGTACACAAAGCTGCGGCTTCCCAGACAATTAAATTTAAATGCAAAAGACATTAACGAAACATTAAAGTATGTAAATCAGTGTGTGATTCATAGGAACACAAATGCTTCTACAGTGAAGTATTTCAGAGTTCACGGTTTCCCTAATCATCTCGTCATGTCTGTTTTGTTTCCTGGCTTCTAATGCTAAGACATCACACCATTTTTTTTTTTTTTTTTTAATATCCAGTGCTGAGAGCGTTCCTAGGGAAAAGTGGCGTTCTCGGAGGTAAACAGGATCCAGATCACTTAAGGTTTATTGATTTTATGATCAGTACTTAGGTTGCTGCTAAAAGCAGGTAGGTTTCCATACATATCTGAAACCGTAGAGGCTTTCCACCTCCCTCCATCTTCAGGAGCAGTGAAGAACTTGCTTTGCAGGCGATTACTAAGGAAAACTCAAACGTCGTTAGGGTCACTCCTCTGTGGAATACCAGCTTAAACTAATATAAAATACTACTATTTAACAATGATGAAAAAGAAGTCAGAGTGATTATCAAAGGATCAAAGGGGAACTCAAAAGCTTTCAGAAGATTTGCATCTCATCTCCATTACTGGGTTTTGTACTTGTCACATTTGGTTGGGGTTTATTTCTTTACCAGATGGGACTGGTGTTAAGAGTGCTTTGATGATATCACCATTTTTGTGGCTCACCACCCATTCTGAATTGGTTAATTAAGCCATCACCCAACTGGCATTGTTCTTGTGTAATGCAGTGAAGTTTCTTAAATGGGAATTTACAAAGTTGGGAGTACAATAAAACTTGTTAATCCAGAGACTTCCATTATGGGGAACTTGTGATTACTTGATTTGTGCTTAACTGGAGCTTCTCTTTCATATCTGTGGAAAATAAGAGCCTTGGTAATATACTGTTCTAGAATTTTTACTTTCATGAATGGTGTTTGAATGGATAGAAAGATACACGGTGGAGAAGGGAGAAGAGACAGCCCACAGTGTTAGGGTTGTTCCTCAGTTTCAGTTGAGAATCTGAAGCGAGAGTATCTTGAGGCAGAAGAGCAGAAACAGCGTATGAGGCAGAACGTATGGAAGGATTTCTAAAGGAAGGTCTTCATATATCCGTATTTTGTGGAAAGCAACATGATGTATAGAAAAGAATGTTAGGACAGAGCTGAGGAGACTGTAAATTGTGAACTGGAGGGAATATCCAAATGTGAGGTATTATTAGTATTTGGGACATCAACACTAAGAAGATGAAAAGTATAAGAAGAAAGGTACTTCAACAGTCAAATCTGTCATGTCTTGTAAAGGGAACAAGGCTTTAGTGATGTTTGACAGGTTCTTCTTAAATATCTGTAGGTTTTTCTGTTCACTGATTCATTTGATTAAAAACTGCTGCTTTTGTCCTTAACAGGGCCGGTGGGAGAGTCAGCAGGATGTATCGCAAACTGCAGTTTCCAGAGGCATAGCTCCAGTCGCCCCATCCCTCCCTGACTGTCCCCCAAATAACCATTCTCCTGACCCAGGTAAGTTCTGTTTTCATTTGTAAATCACTGTCTTGAAATTTGAGCATCTTTCAGAAATAGTTTAAATCAGGATTTCCCACCACGTAACCACTGACCTACTAGTTAATGTCATCTGATTTTTTTCCCTCTTTTGTCTTAACATGTTGAGTTACATTGATTTTTGAATGTTGAATTTATATTGCCTCTCTCTGAGAAATACCACCTGATCGTGATGCGTTATCCTTTATATGTGCTTGATTCTATTTGCTAATATTTCATAAAGGACTTTTGTGTATATGTTCTATGATGAATATCTACTTCTCTTTTCATAATAATTATTCTCTTGTCGTAATAATGCATTTGTTAGGTTTTGGTATCATGATTATGTTGGTTTCATGAAATGACTTGGGAAATATTTCCTTATCATCTTTTTTTCTGTAAAATTTTATATATTCAGTATTGCTTCTTCCTTAAATGTTCGACAGGGTTCACCAGTGACACTATCTGGGCCTGGAATTTTCTCTTTGGGAAACTTTTAAGTTATGACTGTAATTTCTTTAATACAGGGTTATTTAACATTTTATGTTTCCTTATGAGTCAGTTTTCATAAGTTATGTTTTTCAGGGAATTTTCTGTTTCATCTAAATTTTAACGTTTATTTCAATAAATGTTATGATGTTCCCTATTGCCCTTTTAACATTCGTAGAATCTGTTGTGATGTTCCTTCTTTTTGCTTTTTAATTTTTTTAAGAAAAAATATTTTAAAGATTTTATTTATTTATTTGAGAGAGAGAGAGAACACAAGCCAGGGAGAGAGGAAGAGGAAGAGGGAGAAGCAGACTCCCTGCTGAGCAGGAAACCTGACATGGGGCTCGATCCCAGGACCCTGGGATCATGACCTGAGCTGAAGGCAGACGCTTAGCCCACTGATCCACCCAGGCACCCCTTCTTTTTACTTTTGATAATTTTTGTTTTCTTTCTGGTTTTCTAGACTACTTTTGAGATATGTTTTAGTTTTCTCAGTCTTCTCCCAGAACCAAATCTGGTCTTACTTTCTTTATTGTTTTTTTCTGTTTCGTTGATTTCTGTTTCTTTTTGCATATCACAAATTTTGGAATGTGATGCTTTCATTTTCATTCTATTCAAAATATTTTCTAATTTCCCTCTGATTTGTTCTTTGACCCATGGGTTATTGGAGTGGCATGTTAACTCATTTTCATATGTCCAGGGGAGGGAACTTCTTTTTATTAATTGATTGGTTATTTAATTTCATCACGGTCTGAAAGACTCTTTAATATTTCAGTCTTTTGGAGTGTTTTTGAGACTGTGTTCTATCTTGGTAAACATTCTATGCATGCTTGAAAAGAAACTATTCTGTTTGGGGGCACAGTGTTCTGTATATATCAATTAGGTCAAGGTGGTTGATAACCTTGTTCAAATCTGTTCTTTAAATATTCTGTTCTGATTTTTTTTTCTGTTTGTTCTATCAGTCACTGAGACAGAGGACATTAAATCTCCAAAATTGATCATGAAAATTACCTATTTTTCCCTTTATCATATCTGTTTTTACATCATTCTTTTAGGAACTGTTAGGTATATACATATTTAGGATTGTTATTTTTTCCCGATAAAGTGATATTTCTATCATGGTGACTGTCCCTTTGTATCTGTGGAATTCTCTTACTTTGAAATCTGTCTTACCTGATATTAATATAGCCACATCAACTCTCTTTTGCTTATTGTGTGAATGGTGTATCTTGTTCTCAGTCTTTTAAATTTTGGCCTGTATTTGTTCTTTAAATTAAAAGTGATTGTCTCGTAGACACCATATAGTTAGGTCTAACTTTTTTCTTTTTATCTAGGCTGACAATTTCTGTCTTTTAATTGGCATGTTTAGTTCTTTTACATCTAATATTATTATTGTTATGTCTGCCTCACGCTGTTGGTTTCTCTTTGGCCTTTCTATTCTTTTCCCCCAATGTAACTTCTTTTTTGCTTTCTTTTGGGTTAATTGAAAAATATTTTTTAGTATTTAATTTTATTTCCATTTCTGACTTTTTGGTATTTCTCTATCTGTTTATTAAAGTCTTTGCTCGAGGACTGTAGTATGGATTCTTATAGTGTACTTCCCACTGCACAAATATTAGAACGTTGTAAGGGCATAATTCCATTTGCCTGTTCCCAAACCCCCCTTATTTAGTATTATTGTTTTTCTGTCTGTTACAGACGTTATGAACCCATTTTACAATGTTACTCTCTTTGCTTTAAAACAGCCACTGTCTTTTAAGGAAATTAAGAGACTATAGATAATCTTTTATATTTTTCTTTATATTTATTATTTCTGGCACTAGCCAGTCCTTCCTAAAGTCTTATATTTATCTGATATCATTTCTCTTTAGCCTAAAGAATATCCTGTAGTATTTCTTATGTGCAGTTGTCCTGGAAAAGAATGCCCTCCCCTTTGGGGATTATCTTTATTTCACTTTTTTTGGAAGGATTTTTCCACTAGCAGCACTTCAAAGATCTTACGTTATCTTTTAGATTCTTTTCTGCTGAGAATCAGTAATCATTTGTGTCTCTTTTCCCTACCTGTAATATGTCTCTGTTTACTCTGTTGGTTTGTTTGCTTTCATAGTTTTCTCTATTTTTGTTGGACTATGATATATACTTATGTATAGTTTTCTTTGACCTTATCTTGCTTCCATTTCATCAGTGTTCTTGGATCTGTAAATTGAAGTTTTCAACAAATTTAGGAAATGTTCAGCTATTATTTCATTAAATTATTCCCCCTGACCATTTCTCTCTTTCTTCTCTTCTGAGAATCAAATCACACACGTTAGATTGCTTAATATTATCCTACAGGTCACAGAAGCTCTAATTTTTTTAATTTTCATTTTCCGTCATTTTATCTTATTGTTTCTTCTGGTTGCATAAATTTCTCCTGCCATTTCCAACCTTCTGTTCAGCACATCCAGAGAATA
Source organism: Ursus americanus (assembly GCF_024610735.1). Classification (NCBI taxonomy): domain Eukaryota; kingdom Metazoa; phylum Chordata; class Mammalia; order Carnivora; family Ursidae; genus Ursus; species Ursus americanus. The sequence goes on from NC_142139.1 coordinate 63,737,093, forward strand.
TTTTATTTCAGTTATTATTGTTTTCAGTTCTAGAATTTCTACTTGTTTCTTTTTTTAAAGTTTTAATTTCTCTGCTGATATTCTCTACCTGTACATTTGTTAAGATCAGATTCTTCTTTACTTCCTTGGTCCTGTGTATAAAAGCTGCTTTAAAGTCTTTACCTTCTAAATCCAGCATCTGGGCCATCTCATGGTCTGTTTCTCTTGACTGCTTTTTTTCTTGACTATGGGTCATATTCAGTGAGTTTCGACCATTGTATTTACCTGTGTAACTTATACCCCAGTCAAGATATACAAGATTTATATGACTCCAGTAACTCTCTGCAATCAGCCAATGTTCTGATTTCTATCCTTTCAGATTAGTTTTGTCTGCTCTACAATTTCATACATATGGAATCATACAGTATATACTCTTTTTTGTTTGGCTTCTTTTATTCATCATTTCTGTTTACATCTCCATACCACTGCATCCTTCAGTAATTTATTTTTTATTGTTGAGAAAAACTTCAGTTTTACAGTTGAATTTATCATAATTTTTAATTAGTTCTTTTGTTTGTGGACATTTGGTTTGTTTCTAGTTTTTGTCTACTGTGAATAAAGTTTGTTCTTGTACAAGTCATTTTGTGAAGATTTCTCTTGAGTTAATACCTAGGAGTGAAATTACTGGGTCATAGAATACCACCTTATTTTAAAGTTCTGTGAGGTTTTTGTTTTTGTTTTTGTTTTGAGAGAGAGAGCACACGTGTGCATGCCAGTGGGGGGGAAGGGGCGGAGGGGGAGAGAGTCTTAAGCTGGGCGTGGAGCCCAACATGGGGCTCCATCTCACAACCCTGAGATCATGACTTGAGCCAAGATCATGAGTTGGAGACTTAACCAACTAAGCCACCCAGGTGCCCCAAATTTGTTGTTTTAAAAAAAACAACAGTTTTTTTTAGTTAAGATCAGTTAAGCATCTGACTCTTGATCTTAGCTCAGGGCTTGATCTCAGGGTTGTGAGTTCAGGTCCCGTGTTGAGCTCCACACTGGGCATGGAGCCTACTTAAAATAATAATAACAGTAATAATAATAATAATAATTTAAAAATTTGTAATTAATGCTTACCTGACTTACATATTTCCCACTTTGCTTTGCTCATCATTGCTTCTTCCGTCACACTTTGTTCTGAGTTTAGTTTCTTTTTTGTGAATTATATCTATCATCAGTGCATTTAGCAGTTGTTTGTCAGTGACAGACTCTTTCTTTTATATTTTAAGTTTTTATTTTGCTCTCAGTTTGAAGAAGCCTTTTACTATGGCATTTATGGTGTATATCAAACATATAAGAGTAGAACGAGTAACATGTGCCCTTAAGTACCCCCTCTCTTCAGAATGATCAGTTCATCACCAGTCTGATATATCTCTACTCCTGCCACTTCTCTGCACCCTCTCACAATTAATTTGAAGCAAATCCCAGATGTTTGTACATGTATCTCTAAAGCAATACCCCAACAACATTTCACTCTTAAGAAAATTTAAAAGTAAGTCCTAGATATCATCAAACATCTAGTCAGTGTTCTCCAGTTGGAGCAAAAATATTTTTTAGTTATTTTGAATGAAAATCCAAGTGTAAAGTTCATATATTGGGATGAGTTGATCTGTGTCTTGAGTTAAAGTTTAATGTATATGTTCCTCTCTTTTCCCCCCATGCATTGTGTGTGTTGAAGAGACTGTCTTCGCACAGTAGACTCTGTATGTTCTTACTTTTGCTGGTTACATCCCCATGAGGGTTTTAAAAGATGGTTCTTCGTCTACCGTATTTCCTGTGAACTGGTGTTTAGCTCTATGGTGTTGAACAGATTCAGGCTAGTTTGAGGAGGGGGGAGTTAGACTAAATGAAAGGGTAGTGTTGTGGATTTACCTCAGGAGACACATCATGTCTGATTGTCTCTCTTTGTGATATATGCAGCCTTTGATACATTGTTGGCTAGATCTTTATTTAATTGTAGAATGTTAATTTATTGTCTGTAGAGCTCTAGATTGTCCCTTTTTTTTGCATTTAGATAATTATATTCTTCTGGCTTTTATTCATCTCAAACTTATTTTCCGTTTGTTTTCTTTGTTTTGTTTTTCTCTTTCCTGTTTTTGCCTTCTTATAATTTAATTGACTTTTTTGAACTCAGTTTTAACATATCTCTTGGCATTTATAGCTATTTTATATTTTTAGTGATTGCTCTCATGATTATAAAATACCCTTACCTTTTCACAGTCTACTTAGAGTTAATATTATACTACTTTATGTAAAATGTGCAAATCTTGGAATGGTATGGGTCCATGTACCAACTGTGTTACCAATGAACTTGGAGTCATTTTAGGGGTCAGTGTGGGGTAGAGGTATGCGGGTGGTTGTATGTTTCTGTTCAGATCGTATCACACACAAATTCCTCAGGTTGACTTGCTTGTTCTTTTTAAAGTGTTATGTGGATGCAATGTTTTATCATTTATGAGTTAGATTACATTTTCCTAGAAATTTAGTTTTATTTGCTAAGAAGAAAGAAATCTTATATCCTAGGCATTGACTGCATGTCTGATCCCAGCCTTTGGTAATTAAGAGCAGGTTGGTTCAGAGCATCAATTCCTTTCTTGTGAAAACAACCCAAACACCACCTGCTTTCTAAAAGGTCCATTCATCATCTTTAGTCAGTAAGTAGATATGAAAAACTAAAGCTGTAGAAGACACAGTCCCTGACGTCAAAGAGTTTGAAGTCTAGTTAGAGAGCTATACATGTGTGTCATTAGCTGTGTGATTTAAAAATGAAAAACCCCATCTTATTCTAGGGCAGAAGTTAGTATGTGAACCAGTTAGCGACAAGGTTGGATTACCCTTTGGATACTAATAGGACATTGGATATTAGAATGTTTTAGAAATACCCTAATTGCTGTTATTTAATTGGAAAAAGGAAATAACATTATGTTTGAGAGTAGCTATGATACTATGTTTTTCTAATATTTTTAAGGACACTTTTTAAGAATGTATTATTACTAGATTCACTATGAATGAATAAATTTGGCAAATTTATAGGAGAGAAAATGTCTACATTGTTGTTTACATTTGATCTCTTTTCCTTTCAATATTGTTGACAGGACTTGGTAGCCTAGCGGCCTCCTACTTGAATCCAGTAAAATCCTTTGTGCCACAGATGCCAAAGCTCTTGAAGTCTCTCTTCCCTGTCCGCGATGAGAAAAGGGGCAAACAGCCTTCTCCCCTTGCGCATCAGGTAAAAGCATCAGGAAAGCAACAGTGAGCATTTTCTAATTCCTGGCGGAATGATGCTCTGTGTTGCACTGATGCTGGAGGGAGAGGGACAGGGATGGGGGCCTTAGAACTGGGCTTTTAGGACTAGTAAAAGCTTGTGATCATTTCTCCTCTGCTCTCTTCAGAGGTAACAGAGCTGTTGAAACTTATTGACAGTCGCAGCCCTTTTTGCTTTTAAAAAAATGCCAAATACACTGCTAATGTGATTTATGGTAATATTACTTAGAGCAACAATAGTAAAATTTATGAAGAGCACTTAGTGTTGTTTGTGTATTGCCAAACAGAAAATGTAATTCTATTTTTAATTCTTGATTTCATTTCTTATTTCAAACAATTTTATATTATCTCTGTCCCTCCCTCTCCACCTCTTTTCCTCTGCTGTGGTTTACCTGTTCCTTCATTTAAAATATTAAAAGCAATCACTTGTCTTATTTCCCCCTTTTCTTGAAACTCTCTACCCAGCCTTCAAATAAGTTTTAGAGAAAATCTTAAAGGGTTTTCCACATAATCAGGAAACTGCTCTTATGCAATGGTGCATGGGAAGCCTGTTGGAAATGTAATTTCCAGCCTTATATAGGTGTGAATTCAGCAGAAAATGATAAATGAGGATTTATTTATACTCCTTAAAAAACACATACAGTGCAAGTTCAGTTGTTGAAATAGGTCTTTTGACATCAGCTTATCCACATTCACTTAAAACATTCAAGTTGCAGAAATGCAGGTGAGTCCTTGTCTGAGACCTTAACTATTTAGAAGACTTTTCTGAGCTTATGAATGTATATTCAAGGGTGGTGGTGGTAGTTTTGTAAGGCTGCTGTACAGATATATAATATTTTAAATCTAGCATTCTGTAAACATGTACTTAAGCAGACATGTACACGTATTGTATGAAAAAAATAAACATCACGATTTTGGATGTTTGAACTAATTTTAACTAAGCTCATAAGGGGTGCTTGACAGTTACCGAAGAATCTATAACCGCGAGAGCTAGAAGGAATAGCAAGTGTAATAGCTTGTTGGGGGTTAGGCAAAAATGATTTTTCCAAGGATTTGCCGTGCGTATGTTATTCTGTCCTAAACTTATACATTATTGCATTGTAATGTATGATGCAGGGACTCTCTGTCAGAATTTCCATGGTAGCTTTTTAGGAAGGTAACTTTAAAAACAGCAATAACAGCCTGACCTCATAACCCAGACCCCATCTGGGGGTGCCTTTATAACCTGTATTTATAAGCACCCAAAGTGATTTTATCAAAACTTAAAGTTGGGTAACCACCCTTTTTCAGTCGCTGTTTGGTGAAGACAGAGTTCTAGAAGTTAAAGGAAATTGGCATGGCATTAGAAGTTATTGAACAGATTACTATAGTTAGAGTTAGTTTTTAGAAACTACTTTGAGTTTTTGATATGGCAAGTCAGATCACCTGCTACAATAAATCAATTTTACTGTTTTGCCAGTAAATGATTGGTTCTTGTGGATATGAGAGGAGCAATCATGTTAGAAAGAAATGTAGTGATGTCAGATAACTGCATTTTGTAATGTCCAGTTTAAGAAAGGCGATCTTGGGGCGCCTGGGTGGCACAGCGGTTAAGCGTCTGCCTTCGGCTCAGGGCGTGATCCCAGCATTATGGGATCGAGCCCCACATCAGGCTCCTCCGCTATGAGCCTGCTTCTTCCTCTCCCACTCCCCCTGCTTGTGTTCCCTCTCTCTCTGGCTGTCTCTATCTCTGTCAAATAAATAAATAAAATCTTTAAAAAAAAAAAAAAAAGGTGATCTTGAGGTATTTTGAAGATCTCTTGCGCAATATTTGTCCATTCAGTTTACTTTTTTTGAGCATATATGAGCAAAGATATTGGAGAAAAGGGCCCCAGATATTTCATATTTCATAAATAAATGAAAATATAAATACAAAACTGGTCTTAATGAAGACACCCAGTGGTGGAGCTAAATGGTCCGGTTTGTGAAACCCCCACTCCACTGAAGGGCCTTCTCTGAAGGTCACCAAGGAGCTGCATCTTGCCTGCACCATTCCAGTGTCCTCCTCTGACTTGACATCACAGGTGAAACACGTTCATCTCTAGGCTTCAGCGTGGCAACATTTGCCTGGTTTCTCTCCTACTGACTGCTCAGTCTTTCTCAGTTGCCTTTCCTGGGACCGTTTGTTCCATCAGGCTGCTAACATTCAGGTGCCCCAGTGCTCCATCCTGGGCCCTCTCTCCATGGGTCATTTCATTCAGTTCCATAGCTTCAACTATTTCTGCATTGACAATGTTCATATTTCTATCTCCAGTCCAGACTGTGGCCCTGAGCTCTGGCCTCATGGAACTATATGCCCATTAAGCTTTTCTACTTGTAAATCAATTAGGCATTCACATTTTATCAGTCCAGAATATTACTGTTGGTTTCAGGTCATAAGTCTATGTACCCCCAACACACAAAATACTTAAAAATACATGCCCCTTGGGTGCCTGGGTGGCTCAGTCAGTTAGGCGTCTGCCTTCAGCTTAGATCATGATCTCAGAGTCCTGGGATCTGGTCCCACATCGGGCTCCTTGCTCAGTGGGGAATCTGCTTCTGCCTCTCTCTCTGCCCCTCCCCCTGCTTCTGCTGTCTCAGTTGCTCACTCTCTCTCTCTCAAATAAATAAATAAAATCTTAAAAAAAAATACATGCCCATCTCAATGTGTAGCACAAATATCCACCCAGTTGCTCTTACTTCAGAGAGTCCACCAGTAAGATTTCATAGGTACCACTTCCAATCCGGTGACTCCCGGTCATCTCCATTTCTCATCAGTCATTTGTGCCACCCTGGTCTCTTGCCCAGATGACTGCAGCAGCCTACATACAGGTCTGTCTGACACTTTTTGCCTCATAAAGTCTTTTATTCACAAAGTAGCCAAAGTGACCTTCCAAAATCTTGCTTTATTTCGTGGCTTGAAATCTTTCACTGCTCTTACTGAATAAAATCTAAATTCCTTACTGTGCCTTATAGTGTCCTATATGAGCTGGTCCCCTGACCTTTAATCTTTGTGCCTTTTATATCCTCTTTGTTCACCATGCTAAGCCATGTTGACCTTTTTTTCTTTCCTTCCTTCCTTCCTTCCTTCCTTCCTTCTTTCTTTCTTTCTTTCTTTATTTGAGAGAGCGAGAGAGCACATGAGCACACAAGCAGAGGACAGGGAGGGGCAGAGGGAGAGGGAGAAGCAGGCTCCCTGCTGAGCAGGGAGCCCAATGTGGGACTCGATCCCAGGACCTTGGGATCACGACCTGAGCCAAAGGCAAATGCTCCACTGACTGAGCCACCTGGGCATCCCTCTTTCTTCCTTATCTCATGAACACATGAAGTTCATTTTGGTCTCAGAATTTTTTGCATTTGCCTTTCCTTCTACTTGGACACTCTTTCCAAAAGTCTTTGCATGGCTACTAGGTCTCTAGTAGAGTGGTCTGCTGTTTAGAATGGCCAAAATAGGCCAGTCTAAGGAAGTAAGTTTGCATTTAGAGTGGCCTCAACCAATTACACTGAACAACAGCTTCCACCGCATCAGTACACTATTCCCATATTTAACTTTTTTAATTGAATGTTGTTATGTTTATATGTTTCTTGATTACCTCTTCTCTAGAATATAATCCTTGGAGGCAGGGGCATAGTTGATACGAAATGTATATTGGTTGACCATTGACATATAGTCGGATTATAATATTAGGTAGTTTGTCTGTATCAGTGTCATCCGGCGGTATAAAGAACTAGGTTTACAGTTTACAGGTGAGAGAATCCGATCTGAGTAGGGGCTTGCGATATCAAGACATAATTATGAACTTTCTTTCCTGGATTGATGCAAGTTTCACTAAAGAACTATTCCAAATGAGGGGAAAACTTAAGCTTATCATTAGGATTTAGTTGATCAGAGATGCTTATGTTCATCTCATTTTTATTGACAATCTCTGGTAAAGCTTAGTCTAAGAGCAATAAATGATAATTTTAAATGACATTGTCAAATAGAGGTTCCCTTACTAGGGCCACTTTAAGTACGCTTTAAGTTGTTGCCATCTGAATGGTGTTTCATCCTTGGAAATGGAGCACTGTAATGCCAATGAGATTTCAGAATAATAGCAATAAGAACAATGCTGTATTCGTTAATTTCTTTTTTTTAGTACCCCCAATTTTTTAAAATAATAGTCTTTACTATAATGCCATCCCATTCACTTGGAAATCAGATTTGATACCTAAAGTTGAGGGTCTTACTTTTTTTGGATCTGCCCTACACCTCCTGTGGAACCTGCCAGTCCTCCAGGAGAAAGATCAGTTTATTTCCAACCAGTGTTTGCCTCAGAGTTTCCTCTGCTATTACCCAGGAGTTAGAGGGAGGGGAAGAGGAGGTTTTTCTCCAGACTTAACACTATAGATTAGCCCACTGTATCTCAGAGAATAAGTGCTTCATTATTCTTTAGTTGTCCAGGTCTTGCTTCAAGTGGGGAGCCCCCAAGTATTTTCATCATCTTCGTATAACGGACTTCTACCGAAGTAGCATATGATTGTACTTTTTTTTAAAGGCCAGTGTTAGCTCGTTGTGCCTCTGGTCAGTTAGCATTCCCTTTTTTGTTTGCTTGTTTATTTGTTTGCACTTTTGGCAATGCAGTTCTTCTCTTTTATTATTACGTTGTCTATAAAAATACTGAAATAGGAAACTTTAGATTGATTTCTAAAATTTTTCATCTTTGTTTTCTTTTAATGCTCCTAGAATGTCAAGATATTTCTTGAGGAATTATTTTTAAAAATACATGTGCTTTAGCTATTATCTGCAAACTTTTTTTTTTTTTAAGATTTTATTTATTTGATAGATAGAGAGAGAGACAGCCAGCGAAGGAGGGAACACAAGCAGGGGGAATGGGAAAGGAAGAAGCAGGCTACCAGCAGAGGAGCCTGATGCGGGGCTCGATCCCAGAACCCTGGGATCAGGCCCTGAGCCAAAGGCAGATGCTTAACGACTGAGCCACCCAGGCGTCCCTATCTGCAGACTTTTTAAGGGCATAGTCTGTCTGCACTTGAGTCCAACAAAATAGTGCACATGAGAGGGCCTTAGAGGGGAGCCTGTTGTAGGCAGCTCAAGAGCACTGCTCAGGTCCCGGGGTGGCAGATCAGCGTTTCAGCTCTGCGCGCGCAGCAACCACCACCTCCAGCCACATTTCTTCCTCTTCCTACCAAAGAGCTCGTGGGAGACTTCGTTAGCTACATTATGGAAATAAAGGGACACCCCGTCCGTGGCCTTTCTTTGTGTCACCAGTCTTGTAAGCCTAAAACATACATGCTGACCAGCATTTCTAGACCACCCTGTTCACTGCCCGGCTTTGCCATAGCTCAGTGTGAGGTATCTAATCGTCTGACTTAACCAGTAGCATAAAAAATACACAAGTACTGTGAAGCTTGCTCTCTGTTTTGATTCTGTGTTTTATTTGCTGCTAGTGCTTTGTTAGTGCACTCATTTTCAGTGGCCTGTATAAATGGTCATTAAATAATCAATACCAGACTAAAAAACTGTGTGTTATAGAATAACATCAAAGAACGCAGAAAAAATGGAAATCAGTGCGTATGCCTAAAAGGAATCTGGATCAATTCTACAGTATGGGAAAGAATAAATATGATATTAATATTACGTAAGACTTAGAGATAATAAATAGATAGTAACCTTGCTGAAGACATATAATGTGTAACAGCACAAAAAAACAAAAACCCCAGAAGGTTTGAGGATCAACCGAAACAGTACGTGGTAACCAAAGAGACCATGTGTGGTAGCACATTCTTTTCTGTCTACTCCGCCCCCAACTTAATCTTTTTATCATTTGTAAAGCTATTTCTCTCCATTTCCCACCGAGAGATATTAAAACTTCTTCCTTTTTTATATTTCAGTCCCAGTTTAGTTTGGAGGCTTAAAGTCCTTCTCTGAAATAGTCACAGTAATGAAGAAACCCCCACGGGCTCACCTGAACGCCACCCTTGGCGTTATTAGACCACACTTAGATTCCTGCACTTGGTTCTGGATATGTTACTACGGGAAATCCATTGACCAATTGGATTTATTTCAGGGGATAACGTCAGAAATGATTTATGAGGAAGGATTAGAGGAGTTATTTATAGCTTGACCAAACAATGACTAAGAGAGCTGACCGTATAAGCATTCAAGGGATGGCAGCACCAAGGCGGGGTAAGGGCGGCTCGCTACGGCAGGGGGTGGACGGCGCGTAGAATGACAGAGATGAAATTAACAAAGAGAACGGTAGCAGCTGTGAGTAAGTAGGATGATTTAGAGATAGCCGGGTGCTCTCTTAAAAAAAAAAAAAAAACAACACTGTGGAATTTCTTTCACTTCTGTTTTAAAAAAATAAGATTTTGAGAATATAAAAATAGTCTAGGTAAGAACTGAGGAATGGGATAGGTCCTGTTCCTACCAGTCATTGCTATGTTTTCATGGTTAGGTGGAAGAGAGGCAGAAGTTGTGTAATGAAGGAAGGATTATTCTCAAAAAAGTACTTTTAATCAGTGTGTCCTTGACATTTTCAAACAAGAGTGTTCGATACCCTCCCTCATGTAGAGATACAAACATAACCATGGTGAAACTCTAAAGAAAAGATTAATGTTTATTAACTTGTTCTTTGGAGTCAGCAGGTTTGCAGATCAAGCTGCTGTTGTTTTTTGGCATTCTGTTTCAATATTTGAAAAGATCTCTATGGATCTTTCCTTGTAAGGTAGAAGTTAGCAGTTTATTCTGAAGATTTAAAAACAAGGTTCTTATATTTTACAAAGTGTTTTGGTTTGAACATATTCTTAAAGATTTATGTTTCTCATTTTTATGGAGATTTGGGGTTTTTTTTGTAATCAGTTTCTGAGTTCCAGAAATGCAAAGATATTGCACTAAGAGAGGTGGCAGCTGACAAAATTGCTGTCTTTGACCTTCTGATGCAAGTTTAGTAACTAATCTGGAAAATAATGAACTGCAATTAATGAAATCTGTACTCATATTCAAGTGTGTTTCTCAGCACATAAAATAATTGAAAGAACTTCCTGCTCTCTAATTAGTTAGATTGAATTAATTTGGCATTATAGCTTTTTTCATGTATCTAGAAGTTTGTGTTCAGATGAAGCTATTTATGTACTTCAAACTTTGGGACTCCAAATGGCGTCTTTGGTTCATCTGGAGAATTAAAGAGTTAATACTCAGATTTAATTTCCACCGTCAAAAGCACAGTCACATTTCTGGCCTATCTTTGTTGTACGGCCTGTCCTTTCTCAGTGTCCCACACTTTGCTTGGGACTGTCTGGTCAACCCCAGGGATATTTTTCTCCATTTTCAACCCTGCTTCCACCGTGGAGCATGGACAAAGGCTTGAGGGAGAGAGCAGCACCCTGCACGTCTCGGATGCTGATTGAAAAGATGCCTGTGTATTCAGTGATTCCATCTTTCGTGTCAGTGACCCTTTCGTATATAAAATGGGAAAAAACAAACCAACTACTAGTTCTTCCCTTGTGTGCAAAGATGCTGTTATAGGGCTGCTTGGGCTTGGACTCCCTTGATAAAATGAACCATATAAATGCTTACCCTTGTGTCATCATCACCAAGGGTTCGTCACCATAACTAACCAAAATAAGAAAAAAGGGTTTACATCTGGTCTTCCAGCCTTCAGTGTTCCTTAGCTGTTTGGGTTCTTTAAAGAATGATGTGTATGAGCATTTTTTCCCTGTAATTTAATAAGTAGCACACATAATAAATATATTTGGACAGGTTATGCTACATTCACTTGTAGGCAAGTCTGCACAGGCTTTCTGGAGTACAGCCTTTTTTTTTTTTTTAATTCAAGGCAAATGATTTCCATTCAGTTGCTTTAGGAATGAATTGTTAGACACTTTTAATACTGTTAGTTTTCCAAAATCATAATGTTTTGCCATCTGTCTTTGCTCCAGAAATGTATAGACATACCGTATTGACAGATACTGAGTTGATAAGGTTGTCTTCGCAATCAGGTATGGTAGTTGATCTGAAAAATAGTGAAAATGAGAGTTTCTGAGGCAGTACAGCAGTTGAAGAGACCTTAGTCTGCCGGTCATTTTTCAGAAATTGTCATTGTACACTTTTATATGAGTCTCTAGACCAGAGATTGGCCAACTTTTTTTGTTAAGAGCCATATAGTATTATTTTAGGCTTTGCAGGCCTGCCAAAACTAGCCATAGACAATACTTATAATAAATGAGTCTGGATATGTTTTAAGAAAATTTTGCTTATAACCCCCAAAATTTGAATTTCATATAATTTTTTCGTGTCACAAAGTATTCTTTTATTTTAGTAATTTGAAAATATAAAAACCTTTCTTAGCTTACCTGGTATACCAAACAGGTGACAGTCTAGATTTAGACCCCATTTTATTTTATTTATTTTTAAAGATTTTATCCATCTATTTGACAGAGAGAGAGAGAGCACAAGCAGGGGGAGCGGCAGGGAGAGGGAGAAGCAAGCTACCCGCTGAGCAGGGAGCCCAGTGCAGGGCTCCATCCTAGGACCCCGGGATCATGACCTGTGCCAAAGGCAGACGCCCAACTGACTTAGCCACCCAGCTGCCCCAGACCCTATTTTAAAAAAAAATTTTTTTTTTAAGAGAGAGTGCAGAAGTGGGGGGCGGGCAGGGAGAGGGAGAGAGAGAATCCCAAGCAGACTTCATGCCAGCACGGAGCCTGACTTGGGGCTTGATCTCAGGACCCTAAGGATCAAGTTGCTCAGGTGCCCCTAAAATTTTTAAGATTAACAAATATTCTTTTACGTAATTTAAAAGGACAAACATCCTTTGTCCTCCATAGACACTTGAAAAACTAATAACCATTATTTTGAATGAAGTGAAATTACTTCCTTTAAAAAAAAAAAAAAGTCTTTTGGGGCACCTGGGTGGCTCAGTCCGTTAACCGTCTGCCTTTGCCTTAGATGATGATCTCGAGGTCCTGAGGTTGAGCCCCAAGTTAGGCTCCCTGCTCCATGGGGAGGCTGCTTCTCCCTCCCTCCTCTCTCAAATGAATACATAAAATATTAAAAATAAAATAACATAAAAATAAAAAAAGTTTTTTAAAAAAGATTTTATTAATCTACTTGAGAAAGAGCAAGCAAGGGCGAGAGAGAGCCTGAGCATGGGGGGGAGGGGCGGAGGGAGAGAGAGAAGCAGACTCCTCACCAAGTGGGGAGCCCGATGCAGGGCTCCATCCCAGGACGCCAGGATCATGACCTGAGCCGAAGGCAGATACTTAACCAACTGAGCCACCCAGGCACCCCATAAATTGTTTTTTTCACATAAATATTTAAGTAAGTGTTAACAATTATCATGTGGAAGTTTAAAAAGTAAACTATATTCTATAAAAATAAGAAACTATATCTTTTCTACAACTCCAGAAAACTAGTATTTGAAATTTTCTACTTGTACTATCTCAGATAAGTTGAATTAACACATATATAAATAATATAGTGAAATGAGTCTGTTTTGATGATCTTACTCATCTTTACCCACTGATAAAATAGTTTACTTGTTGATAGAAGAAATGGGCCTTTCAGTTGTTTTTTATAATTAAATAGGAATATCAGTTATTAAACCCCGAGTGCCTGTTTCTGAGGAGCATAGGAACTCTATGTGTGGTTTTGCTCACACTGTGTTCCCAGTTCCTGGTACAGTCTGTGGAATATAGCAGGTGCCTGATACATGTTTGTGAAGGAGTAAATTAATAATATCTAAGGTTCTTTATTTGAAAGAAAATGGAATTAATATCCTATCCTTGCATAGCTTTGGGGCTGATAAACACAGGGAGAATCTTTTGATTTATACTTTACATCAGATATAGTTGTTGATTGTTTAAAACTGGGCTTCTGAAGTAAACCAAGCTAGAAGTATCTTGGGAGACACCAGGCAATCCAGTGATTAGGAAGAGCATGGTATTTTACAGATGTGCGTAGTGCTGACTGTGCGCCGGGCATTTACACGCACTAGCTCAGCAGCGGTGCTGACTCAGATCGGCGCTATCCAATACCAGTGTGCGAGCCCCACGCGACATTTGAAATTTTCTGGTAGGCACATTTGAAAAATAAAAAGAAATAAGTCAAATTAATTTTAGTAGTACAGTTCTCTTAGTATAGTCATAATGTTGTCATTTCAGTCTGTAATCAATAAAAAAATTACTGAAATATTTCTTTCTTTTTTTCCCTGTGAAGTTCTTGATATCAGGTGTGGTTTACATTTCTAGCCCATCTCACTTTGGATGCTAAATTTTTGTCGGAAATCCTTGATCTGCATTTGGAGTCATAAAGTTGAAAAAATAGATCCCTGTACCCAAGGTGTTCCAAACACACTTAAAGGCACATTAATTTTTAAATATTACATATTCATTAAAATTAAGTAAAAGTAGAAGATCACTTCCTCAGTCACACTAGCTGCGTGTCAAGTGCTCAGTAGCTACGCGGGGCTGGGGGCTGCCACGTTGGACAGCACCGAGTTAGGGGGTGATACTAGACTCCGATATTGAGGAAAAATGAGACTCAGCTAGATAAAGCACCTCGTCTAATGATACAGAGCCTAGTGAATGGCGTACTGTGATTTGTATTCAGAAAGCGAAGTTGAATACGTAATTGTGATATGAAGAGATTTCACTGGATCTGGTTAGAAATACTGCAAGTGATTATATTTGTAGAATGAATGAATCCAAAGTATTTGAAGGAGGAGCTGGAAATTCACTGAGTAGGACCTATTTGTATTGTCTTTTCTTGCCCATTCCTTTCTAAAAAAATTATCTATGGGGGTACCTGGGTGGCTCAGTCAGTTGAGCATCTGACTTCAGCTTGGGTCATAATCTTGGGGTCCTGCGACTTGGGTCATAATCTTGGGGTCCTGCGACCTGGCTCATGTTGGGCTCCATGGTTGGCGGGAAGTCTGCTTCCCATCGCACTGCACTCTTCTTCTGCCTCTCCCTCTGCTTGACTCCTCTCTCTCTCTCTCTCTCTCTCAAGTAAATAAATAAAATCTTTTAAGAAAAATTATCAGTGGGCAGTGGAGAATCATTGACTGCTTTATAGCAGGAGGGTGACATGGTCAAATTTGTATTTCAGAAAGCTCTTGTGACTGCAGTTTGGAGGGTAGATTTGAAGAGGATAAAACGGAAAGAACCTATTCAAGGGTATATGAAAACCTCATGAGGCATTGTAATATTGGGCAGAAAAATTAAGTCACCTTCCCATGCCTGCATTGATAGTTTGATGTCACTGACTGAAAGGGGCATGTGGCAGGTAGGATAAAAGTGTGTCTGGCAGGGACCAGCTGGTGGCCACCTGTCATCCTCTCTGGGTGGCATGGCTTAGTGAACGCACGTGAGCTGGATTACCGCCTTCCAGATGCGCAGCCCCCGAGGTGCTCTGGTTTACACGAAGTAACGACTGATGGGTCGGGTAAAATGCTGAGTTACTCATTTAAAAAAAGAAATACAATTGCCAGGTGGACAGAAGTGCTGGCATCATCATGGCTAACGCACTCTTTGCCAGATCACCCTGGAAAGCCAGAGTGTGAATCCCGAGCCTGCTCCACGAGCGGGGACCCCCTGCGGGAACCAGATCCTGCAGGCAGCAAAGTGTGTGTCTCTGGAGCAGCGCTGGGTGCTTCCTCCCGCTTTCCTCCTGTGACTTTGCAGTGCCCCTTCTTGCAGCCTAACCGCCCTGCCTCTGATTAGCATAACCTTTAAATATGTTTGTATGATTAAGTTATTGCTAAGTCTTGATCTTTAGGTAATTGTACGTGTCTGTTTTTGTCCATCGTTTATTATTTTTATCAGAACGTATTCGAAGATTAGGAAGTATTTTGTTTATATGCACTCCCCCTGCTTGGTTTTGCTTATTGTATTTTTCTCACTTCAGCCGCATAAAAACCAAAGACTGTCTCCTGGTTATTTATAGCAAAGGTAAATTGTACATCTCATATTCTTATGCTTGTTTAGGATTTTTTTACAAAGGGGACGCCTGGCTGGCTCAGTCACTAGAATGTGTGACCCTTGATCTCGGGGTTGTAAGTTCGAGCCCCACGTTGGGTATAGAGATTACTTAAAAAAATAAAATCTTAAAAAAAAAAAGATCTAGAGGATCATACTTGCTTAGGAACAACTGGAAGATGACATTTGAGAATTTATCAAATTCAGGGTACGAGGTGATTATTAGGAAAGGTTCACTTTCAGACAAGAAAAAAAATGCATCAGAAAATTCAGTGTTTTGAAACGAAGTGATTATTTTTTGCTTTAAAATATTTCTTGTCCCCTTTACCTACCCTAGTGCCCAAATTTCAGAATGTCTGTTCTTTTCCAAATTCTCTGTAACTGTACAGTTTGGCCTTCATCATGTGATTTATGTAATTAATTTGTTCATTTACGTATGGATTCATTCAGCAAATATGAAGTTACTCTTTTCTGTACGGGAATACGGAGATGAATGAGCCATAATCCCCACCTTCAGAGAGCTAACTAGGGTGACGTTACGGGTGCTGTAATATGTGTATGTCTGGGGTTGACGCGCTGAAGGCAGTTTCGGGAAGAGTAGATCAAGCTCGAGCTGAGACAGACGTGAGTCGGCGCTCCCAGGTAGAACCTGATTCCCGAGGGAAAAGGAAGAGCTCGAGGAAGGCCCCGGCAGAGCAGTGCGGTCAGTTCAGAGTGGGGTTAGCATCACAAGCGAGGAGAGGGTGCAGCGCCACAGAGAGGTGAGGGTCTTCCCGTGTTGCCAAGGTCTTAAAACTTTATGCTTTGAGGCAGAGGGGTCTGTCTCCCAGTGACTCGGATGCCTGGTTGGAATTCTGAGCTGATCTGCCCTGTTTTCTTCATTCGTGTGGCATGTGAAAACCAGAGCTAAAAAATGATGGGCTGTGATACGAGATGTGACCCTCATCTTTTCCCTGAAATCCTTCTGAGCAGCTCTCTTGCTTGGAACCCACTCATCGTCTAAGCCTCAGTGATGCTCAGCAGACAGCACGATGGCACGTTCAGCTGCTGCTTGGAAGTCGGTCCTTCTCCGTCTCTGTCACCGGCTCACTGGGCAGCCGGGATGCATGTGACCATTAGGTGAATGTCTCCGAGCCTCGGTGTCTGTAGTGTGAGATGTAGATAATTAGACTTATATTCGCTTGCCTCATGGGACTTCTCCTTAATATTTATAGCTGCAAAAGACTTTGCAGTCATTTTTATTAATAGTTGCCAGATGTGTCGTAAGGATTAATGAACTTATGATCTGAAATGTTTTGAGCTCCTGAAATAGGAGGCAACTGCCTGCACTGGGGATGTGTAAAAGAGCATTAAAATGCAAACAATACACATTTGGAAATTTGAGCTCTTAGGTGTGAAGGACAAATGGCACACTTAAGATTTCAGTACACTTTGTAGGTATTTTTGGTCTCCTTAATGAAGCCCCTGAATTCATCACAGGCTGTTGCCCAGCACACAAGGCTGGGTCCCCGTGCCCTTGCACGTGGGCCCACGTGCAGGGGCACACGCACACGGACTCGGGTCCTGCTAACGCCGCTGTGACCCTCCTCCCTGTCATCCATTCTTCCTGGGCATCATCTTTGACTCTGTGTCCCCAGCCAGTTGTGTCCAAGTGTTCGGTAGTCTCCTTCATATCTCTAGCTTTTCAGTTTCTTTTCTTCTTGCCATCCAAGTTCAGGCTCTCATTAGCTCTCCACCAAACCATTGAAGCAACTTCTTCATTGATCTCTCCAGGTTTTGTATCTCCTCCGTTTAAGGGTTAATCTTCTCCAAGCATCGCTCTTATCACCACTCATTCATTTACTTTTGATAGCTCCCCACTGTGAGTGAAAATCAACCATAAACTCACAAGGCCTCCTGCGAACGGCCCTAACCTGCTTCCCTCCCCCCGGTGCAGGTCACTCTAGATCATTCTTTCTTCCCCAAGACTTCCTGGCAGATTGAGTAGCTTTTCTGGGGGCAGAGATGGCAGTAGAGAGCACTGTGCCTTTGCCGTGTCATTCTTCATGTTGGAAGTGTCTCTCTGCCCCGGTAAAAGCCGCTCAGTCTTGAAGGCCTGTCTCAAAGTGAGATCGCCCCCGGGAGGGTATTCTAGGCCTGTTTCATTTATCATCCCTTCCTCCTCTGAATCTTCTCTGCGTTTGAAGTTTTCATTCTAGTATCTGTCATTTTCCTTGATGTTTCAGTTATTTGCATACAAGTCCTTGCCGGTCTGCTGAGAGCAAAGCCTGTGACCCTATGATCCTTGTGTTCTTCCCAGTGCCTGTTGCGATGCCTTGTGCACTGTGAGACCTAAGTCTTTGTTGAACTGAATTTGTACATTGAATCAGAGTCCCGGTTACCTTCTTCATGTAGGACAGTATTATGGAAGAATTGGAACCACGTGAAAGTAGAGAGAATACGACAGTGAGTCCCTGCGTGCTTGTCGCCTAGCTTCGGAGCCAGTCTTGGATGCCTAACCCTGCCCTCTTAGCCGGCCCCGTTCAGAGTTCTCTGCTGCAGAAGTATCCACCCGGTGCTCACTTGGCCAGAGTTGATTGCTGGCAGTCGCCACTCCTAGCTTCCCACGGAGGGAGCCCCACAAAGTTACTAGCACGTGAACCACAGAAGTAGGTGTGCTCCAAGTCCTTGCCAGTACACTCGGGACCCACTCAGACCCGATCCCATCTGATTTTCAACACTATGTTTAGCCGTTTCCGATGTGTGTCATCATCCAGTGTCCTGCTTCTCCCTTCCTCTGAATGGTGGGCTTGGGGTGGGCCTGTTTATGACACAGGTATGCTGCTTGGGGAAGAAGTGGTCATTGGGAGTGACTGACGGTGGCAGGAAACCCGTGAGGGGAGACGCGAGGTCTCAGTGTGATGGCCCGGAGCCATGACGTGGGGCCCTGGGTACCAGGAAGCCCGTGGGTTCGCTGATAGCACCGTGTCACAGGCTCGTCCCTTCACTCATGGCAGCAGGTATTTTTGTAAGCATTTACTGGAGTTTCCTAATTCCCCTGAGTCCTGGAGGAAAGTGCAAGTTATGTCTCCATGCTCTGTTCAAGAGGGCAAGAGCCCTATCATTTTAGGAGAGGCTTCTTCCTGGGTGGGTATGTTCCACCGTTGGTGGGATTTTACATGTTTATGCTCTAAGGGGGATGTTTCACCCCAATCTTGTCTGCTGATCTAACTGAGGAATGTAAGTATTTTGGAGTTTGAGCTTAAGAGACGTTTTTTCTGCCTTTACGAAGGGATATGCTGTGAACACCGTTCCATTTGTGAGGGACTTCAGATACCATGGGAGAAAGTAAATATAAAAAGAAAGACAGCAGCCCCTGTTTTCAAGGACCGGAAGGTGCAGTGAAGGAGACTTGCTTGGAAAGAACTCCACTGGCACTGTCTACCGAGTTGCCAGTAGAGCGGGAAATGCTGCGAGAGGGGAGGAGCGACGCATCGTGCGAGTGGAGGGGAGGGACTTTCCTGGTCCAGGGATCCAGGGAGAGGCTGGAAGGCCTGTGGTTCAGGCCCTCATCATGTGCTGGGGCCTTGCCCCCCACCCCCACCCCAGGTGTCCTCCCTCACTCTCTTCGTTGGCCCCTCACATTGTCTTTCTTAAACATCCCTCTGCTCCTAGCTGTCCCTGGCCCGAAGCCCCCAGTAACTCCCCAGTGTTTGCAGGGTAAAATGTACATTCCTTTAGTTTATCGTTAGGTCCTCCCATCTGTTTAGCCGTTATCTCCCACCATTTCCTACTTCGTTGTCTCTGCCTTTTCTCAAATCCCACCGCCTTTCCATAACTCAGCACAGTTCACTGCTTCTAGCTCTTTTCTCCCAAAGGCAGTCGCAAGGCATAATTGGTTATAGCGGTGCCCTTTGCTAAAACACAGTACCGTTTGCCGAAACGCAGTTATTTGGTGCTGTGAGCTCAGGCTAACCTTCTAAGTGCACCATCTTGTGGGTGCACCCAAGTGGGCTCTGGTCCCTTTAGGTAAGAGTTTGGGCTGCTCAGTAGGAAGCGGACTTCGGCCGTCCAGCCTTAGTGCCTACAGACTGTCCAGCGCATCCTGATGGCATAGAAGCCCTCATGGGGCTTGGGAGGACCTGCAGTGCTTAGGGCCAGAAGAAGGGAAATGGAAAGATAGGAAGTCTACCTCTCTCCGCAGTTTACATTAGGTAGGAGATGAGTGGTCAGCTACTTTTCCTTTTGGATCCAACAAGAGAAAAGACACTCCTGCTGTGGAAACAAACTGTGACACCCAGTTTTGACTCCTCCTGCAAGGCCGTGCTGCCAGGATGGAGCCCTCTGGGAGCCGGGCATTCTGAGGCGAGGGCCAGACTCTGGCGCTGGAACGGGGAGACCTGAGAAGGGGCCAGAGGTTGGTTGATGGAATAAAGGCCGAAGTGGTGGATTCGTGGCTTCTTCGAGAGAATCATGTCTGTTTCTGTATCCTGATGCCATTGTAAACCCAGAAGCTGCTAAAAGAATGTCTGATTTCTTCTCCTTTACAGTTACCAGCTGCTTCTTCTGACCTCCCTTCTCCTTATCCTGGTGCTAATTATTTTTTTTACTCTTTTTTTTTTAATGCCCCTCGAACCACATGTCCATAAGTAATGATGTCCTTTCCTGTGCTTTTGCTTACACAGCCGTTAATTCAGGCTCTTATCCCCTCTCATCTGCTCTGCTTCTGGAGTCTCATTGGTGATCTGCCTACCTTAGCCTTTAAATATTTTCCCAGTCACTCCGCCTTCTACTTCCAGATCCATCTTCTCAAGCTCCTGCCCTCAGGCATCTCTGGTGGTCCTCGTCCTTACCTGATTAGGATAACAAAGCCTCTCTCCATATATCTGTCCTGCTCTGTGTTAGGGCCCAGAAGTGGGCTCTAGCCAGACCGGCTTCCTTACTGCTCACTTCCTGTGACCACACTCGCCGGTCCTGCTCGGGCACCAGTTCTCCCTGGCCATCAGGGCTTGGTTTGTGTTCCACCTCCTGCCTGAAGCCTTTCCCGATCTTAACTGTTCCAGCCCTTTCTCTCAGTCCAGCAGCAGTGCCTCGCGCACTTGTATGTGCAGAACACCCCTTGACGAACACACCGTTTGTGAGTGCAGACAGGGCCTGTGAGGGTGTAAGCACGCCCTGTATGTTACTGTTCTCAGCACATTTCTGGTGTTGCCAGCTGGGGGTCAGCGGCTTGCTGTGCTCCTCCCTGCTCGCATTTCCCTGTGTGGTGTGGCACCACTAGCCCTTGGCATGCCCACTCAGCAGAGACTTGTTAGAATTCCCAAAAGTTGTAAAAGTTCACTTCGACTGGGTCCTCCTCGCGGGCTCTCCAGTCTGTTCAATGAAAACCTTTTCCGGTTATCTCTGTTCACGCCTCTCGATCCCTCACGCCCGCCTGTTCGCTTGTTTCCTCAGCCCGTGCCCCGAATCATGGTGCAGTCTGCCCTCACCGACGCCGGGACGACCAGAGCGGTGGAGGTGAGTCGGACTGGCTGGGGGCGGGGGTGGCGCCTTCGCTGGCAGCTGCCCCGCATGTGGGGGGTGGCCCCGATGCCGTAACTGTTGGTCCACACCCGTGGGTTTTTCATTTTAGCGTTCCCGTTTTGATAATTAGCTGTAATATAGGTCACTGTCTTCTCCCTCTATATTTTCCTTGTTCCACTTTTCTATTTTCAACTTGTTAATCATATGATTGCTAAACTTTTAGGTGCTTGACTGCTAATGTAGTCTGTGGCTTTAATAGCCCACTGCTAGGCAAAGGCGATTTCTATAAACAGAACAATCTCCTTATTCCAAGTGTTTGCTTAATTCTCAGTTTTACATTTCATTCTGATTCATGATATCAGCGTGAAAAGACTAATGCTAAGCTGGGGAGAAAATAGTCTCTTATGATCTCCCACAGATGAACAGCACTTCTCATCTTTTGAATAGCAAATCTATTTTCTCCCACTGTGCGTTCATTCTCTTAGGAAATGCTGTATCTCCATCGGAAAATTTTATGTATTAAAACAACAGCAGAAAAAGGTCAAATAATTTGAAAGGGAATTCAGCCCTCCACGGATCCAGTCCTTTCTGAAAGGCCCTTTCCAATGCAGAACCTCCTTGGTGTTCACGTGGCCCCCGCACGCCCCCGTGAGTGTACATTGTCTTGCTGAGGCAGGTCTGGGGCCCCGAGGCCGATGGGACAGACGGACACCAAGTGTCTTACTGGTGAGGGCGCCAGGTCTGCCGCAGCCTCTGCAGCTCACGCAGCTCTGCTGTGGGTCGTGGTGGTTGTGCAAGGCGAGGCTTTCACGGCAGCCTCTGGAAGCGTCCGTGGTGAGGGAATAAGCCAGGTCCGGGGAATCGGTTTCCACTCACATATCAACTCCAGTCAAGTGGGAGCGGCTTCCCGCCGTGCTCGCACGGAAGGAATCGGAGGCTGCGCTCGGCTCAGCAGGGAAGAACTGTGCAATCAGGGCTCGCCTTCTGCCACCTTTGTCTCTGTTGTCGCCATGGATCCGACCTCTGGTCCCTGGTTGTCACTTACTGGAGGCTTTCGATAAATCCTCTGACCTCACTGGGCCATGTTGTAGGATGCATATGGTAGTACTTTCTGGCCTACATCAAGGGACTCACGTGGAAGCGAATGCGTAACAACCAGGGAAATCTAAGGCACTGTCGCTGGACTGTCACCGCCTCAGGACCGGGTGTAGCTGGCCCTTAGCAGACAGCTGTCCGTGTGGCAGTAATGGGGTGTCACCCACCGGGGGAATAGGGAGCACGCACGATTCCAGAACCGAAGTTCCCGTTCAGAGTCTAGGCTCTTGCAATTTTGTTTGTATATTCTTCCCTGCCTGGTCAGTGATATTAAAAATAAAATAGAAAAGAATAAATAAAACATGTACAAGTTGCAAAAGAAAAATGATTGACAGATTGCCTAATCTTTTAGAGTATTTATGCTGGTGACAGTTATTGATCTCTTGGGTTTAGTCAGTTTTGCAGCCTAGAGATCCATCACAAAAATGGGCTGTTAATCTCAAGAGGTGCCGTTAATTTCGTACCCTGAAAGTGTGCCTTGTGGGGAAAGGAGGGCCTCTGGAGACAGGAATATAAATGACAGTTCACGTGAAAATGCATGATTTATCAAACTGCTGAGTTAAGCCAAGTAACTGTAAGAGACTTATAGATCTCAGCTGTTTCCCAGTTCAAATAAATCCTGTGTTTCAAATGGAAAATGGCCATTCCTGTAATATAAATAATCTTTCCGTAAATATTGGAAAACATATTTCTTTTTCTGAACAGCACCCTCCTCCAGTGCACCAACTCCATTCCCCATTCCTACCTTCTCTTTTGCCCCTGTCATTGTGAATCGGGACTAGAAAGATAATCTCCCTTCTTCAAATGGCTTCAGTTATCAGCGAACGACCACCTTAGCTAGCAGCACCTCAGAAACAGTAGAATGTGGACGAGCAGTGGCTGTCGTCATCCCCCAGGAGACGGGGCCGTGTGTGTCTCCGCCAGTGTGACTCAGACAAGTGATCCCAGAGGGGGAGGCCAGCCTCTGCGGCTCCGTCCGCACTCAGCCCCTCTTCACGGCGGGGCAGGTGGCTGCTCGGCCTGCGTCTCCCTGATCAGAGGGCCCCTGACCCATGACACGGGACCGGCCTACAGGCAGCCTGTCTCTTCTTCCACCTGACTCCCTGCCAGGAGCTGCGAGTCAGCCACCAGGCCTGAGCGTCATTCCTGGCTGTGCTGGTGAAGCTAGGCTAAGTCCCTTGAGCATCCCCCAAAGAGATCCTCGTTCCAACTTTGCAGGAGAAAGTGCACTTCTGGCCTCTAATGATTCTCTCAGTTCCCCGTGAAGTCCATGGTGGGCAGGGGATCTGTTTCCAGGGGAACAGGGTTTTGAGCCTGAGTGCAGCGAGGCCAGGGGTGCTTGGCGGGTCAGGAGGGACTGGTGATTTAGTGTGCGCCTACTGGGTGCCGTGCCCTGTGGTGAGGGCCTTTTCCTGCCTTGTCCGGCCTCACGGACCCTATGCGGCCATTGCATATGCATTCTTTTTTTTTTTTTAATATTTTTTTATTATGTTAGTCATCATACAGTACATCCCTGGTTTCTGATGTAAAGTTCGATGATTCATTAGTTGCGTATAACACCCAATGCACCATGCAATACGTGCCCTCCTTACTACCCATCACCAGTCTATCCCGTTCCCCCACCCCCCTCCCCTCTGAAGCCCTCAGTTTGCATTCTTAACCACATCAAGCAAGCGTTGTCCCACACCAGCTGAGTGTTCTGCGACACAACTCAATTCTACTGGGAGACCGTGTCAGCACCCACGGGCTAAAGCCTCAGGCCCACAAGACTGCCCCCACTTTTGGATACCAGTCGCAAGCCCAGGTTGACCTGTGCTTCTGACCAACAGGCTATAGATAAGAGGTTCCAGTGATCCCCACTTGGGTTGGATTAATTTGTTAGAATGCTTCACAGAACTCAAGAGAACCATTTTACTCAACAGATCACCAGTTTATTCCAACGGATACAACTTGGGAATAGCCAGAGGGAAGAGAGGCATGGGGCAAGGTGTGGGGAAAAGACCTGGACATTCAGTGCCTCCCTGGGTGCCATGCTGTCCCCACACCTCCGCGTGTTCACCAGCCCGGCAGCTCCCAAAAGCCTGTCCTGGGTTGTTATGGAGGCCTTATGACATAGGCACGATCGATTAAATCATTGGCACTTAGTGATTGAGTCCCCTGCAGCCCCTCTCTCCGCCGTGGAGACTGTGGGGCTAAAGCTGTAATCACAAGGCTGGTTCCCCTGGCAGCCAGCCCCCATCCTTAGGTACAGTCCCAGAGTCACCGCATTAACATGAACTCAAGTGTGGTCGCAGGGGGCTTGTTAGGGATATCGACACCTTTATTGCTCTTGACACTTAGGAAACTGCAAGGGTTTCAGGAGCTCTGTGCCAGAAACAGGATGAAGGCCGAATATATATATTTCTTAGGCTAAGTTACGCTGTCACAGGCAGCGGTTAGCCTCCTAAGTGTATGCAGAAGGCGAGGAGGCAGCAGGGGCAGCCCGTGGCCACCGGCTCTGCTCTGGGCACGGTGCAGGGTGCAGTGCCCACCTGGGCCATAGCGGCTCCTCGGCATTTGGTGCGTGGAAAGCTGGGGTCACACGGATGGAGGGGTGGCACAGGTGCTGACCCCGGGTCCACCCCTTGCACAGCAGCGTCTTTCCACCCTCCAAGCCGTCAGGTTTCAGCTGACAAAATCTGTTGCGGCTCTTTCGGAAGTGAGCAGCAAACTCGGATGCTAACCAGGTACCCTTGCACGCTTTCCTGCTCCAGGCTCACCGAGAGAGCGTGGGCATTAGTGCGGCCCCCTTGGTGACTGTGCACCCGGCCCCCATGAAGCCGTATGACAGAGCGACGAAAGTGCCTGCCCCGCAGGCCGCCGCCGCCAGCACCCAGGCCCCGGAGGTGCAGGAAGGGCCGCCCAGCCCCCTGAGCGAGGCCTCCAGTGGCTACTTTTCCCACAGCGTTTCCTCTGCCACGCTGTCCGATGCGTTCATCCCTGGCCTCGATGGCGCAGCTGCTGCGGGTGGGCAGACGCCCGGCTCGCCCCCTCCTGCCCTCTGCCAGGCCAGCCCAGAGACGGAGCTCCCAGTTCCAGCGACGGCTCCCGCGGCAGACGGGGGCCTTTCCGCCCACATGGATGGCCAGAGCAGCCTTCTGTCGCTGCCGGTCCCAGCAGAGCAGAATGCGTGGGGCGACGGCAACGGTACACGTGAGGCCAAGAGGGCAGTTTCCTCGGAGAAGGAAGATACGAGCGCACCCCCAACTCCTCTCCTCACTTGCGCCCCCCAGAAGGAGTCATGCAGCCGGCAGAGTGGGGGCGAGGTTTCCCCAGCCACCAAGCGGCTCCGAAGGCCCGAGGAGCACGCGAAGCCGGCCGCCGGCTCAGAGCTGGAGGTCTCCAAAACACAGGCGCCTCCTGACCTCCTGTGTCCATCCCCTGCTCCGGCGTCTCCGTTCAGAATCCAGAAGGTGCGGACCTCTGAGCTGAAGTCATTCACTCGCATGCTGGGCGGAGACCCAAGCTGCCCCTCGGCAGCCGACGAGGACCTGCTGGCCTCGGGGGCGCTGGGTGACGGCGGGGCAGGGACACCGGCCCTGGGAAAGCTGGAAGTTTCCTCCGACTCTGAAGAAGCCAGCGAAGTCCCAGAGTGGCTCAAAGAGGGAGAATATGTCACCGTTGGCACCAACAAAATGGGCATCGTGAGATACATCGGGCCCACTGACTTTCAGGAGGGGACGTGGATCGGAGTGGAGCTGGACTTGCCTTCAGGTGAGTGCTGCTGCCTGGGGCCTGGTTCCCGGCCCGCAGGTGACTTAGCTAAGGGCGGCTGGCGGAGTAGTGCTGGCCCGTGCCCAGCACTGCCAGGAACCTGCTGTGTGCCCCTGGGCATATCATTTGACCTCCCCGAGCCTCCAGGTCACTGCTTTTCAAAATCAGGAATAAGAGTTTCCTAAGCCTTGTCTTTGTTTAACCTCCAGACATTTTCAGAAACCGAAGACATTAATTGAAAGCTACTATCAATTTGGTAATGAATTTAAGTGCATTTTTTTTTTTTAAAGTCAGAGGCATCTGCTCTCGAACTGTAACAGTCTGACAGTAGCTGTGTGTGTGCTGTGTCTGCTCTGGTTGCAAACGCTGATGCCTGTGGGGGTGCTCGGATGCCTGGGCTGGAGAACAGAAGGTGGGGTGATCTGAGGTGCATTCGGGGCTCACCAGTCTCTTAAGTCTCATTACAGAACAGCACATCTTAAAAGCGATTGGATCACCATTTTCCGAAAAGCCAGGGCCACAACTTAAGGAATGACTTGGTCCTTCAGATGTTTTTATTTATTTATTCAGGAGACAGAGCACGAGCAGGGGGAGTGGCAGGCGGAGGGAGAAGCAGACTCCCCACTGAGCAGGGAGCCCGACAGGGAGCTCGATCCTGGGACCCTGAGATCATGACTTGAGCAGAAGGCAGACTCTCAAGTCAACTGAGGCACCAGGCGTCCCCAGATGGTTTTTTTTAAACAGCTTTATTGTGATACCAATTCACATACTGTAATGTGTACCTGTGAAAAGTGTACAGTTTAATGGTTCTGAGTATATCTACAGAGTTGTGCAACTGTTACCACAGTCTAATTTTAGAATAGGTTCATCACCGCCCCCCCCCCCCAAAAGCCACATGTCCATTGGTAAGGCAGTCTCCTCCCTAAGCCCTAGGGAACCAGTAATCTGTCTTTTGTCTCTCTAACTGTATATGAAATGCCTCAATCTGGACTTCCACATAAGGGGATCAGGTAGTACGTGGGCTTTTGTGACCAGCTTCTTTCACTTAGCATGATTTTCCAGGGTAGATCCGGTCACAAGCTGGGTCAGTGCTTCTTTCCTTTTTATGGCCAAATACTATTCCGTTGTGTGGGTGCCCCACTTTCTGTTCATCCATTTGTCAGTAGGTGGACATGTGGGTGGTTTCCACTTTTTGGCTGTTGTGAATAGTGCTGTAAGTTGGAAGTAGTTCCAGAAGAGTCATGTGGCTGGAATATTTTTTAAAGGAGTGTCTGCTACTGTGTGCAGGGGAATTGGGAGAGAAGTTTATATCTGCAGTTGAACTCAGAAATTAAAGAGGGATTAACAAATAGATTGGTTCATCCAACAACACGTATTAAGCACCTACCATGTTGCTGTCACCATCTTGGATCCCAAGGATACCTTGGGGAGCAAAACAAAGTCCCTGGTTTCACTGGACTTTGATTTTAGGAGGGAGAAAATTGCCAAGTAGACAAATAAACAAATAATTAAAATTTGATAGTAATAAGTATCGTGAAGAAAATGAAATGGGGTGAGCAGGCAGGATGGTGGGGAGCCCAGAAGCAGGGAGCTGGTGCTGGGGGGTGGGGGTGGTGTGCCCTGGGAGCTGAGTGATAGTGGTGGCCTGACCGTGAGAGAGATGGTCTCTTAGGTGCTTTGAGAGGTGCAGTGAGGGGGACCGTTGTTCATGGAGAGCAGAGGTAGGGGTGGGGGGAGAAGAGCAGGTCAGGATATGCAGACAGTAAATGTAGAAAATTCATGATTGTTTTTGTTGCAGAGATCATGTTTTCCACCAACCCGTCCCCATGGCCCTTTGACACGTAGGGGTCATGGGGGCCCCTTTCTTAGGGCATCCTCTCCCTGTACTGACTTGAGCTCCAGGTTCTCATTCTTCACCTTAACTCATTTTCTGTTGCTTTTACAAAGGAAACTTCCTCACGCCATCTTGATACATCAAGCATGACATCTGACTAGCTACAATTTGGTAATTAGCCAGTTTCCATCTAATAGATTCAGGAAAAATAATCGTCCTACCAGTGCCATCCATCCTAGGTTTACATGGTGACCAGCCAGGTTGAAGCAGGTCCGCGTCCCAGGGTGGGTGGGATTGGTACCAGCTCTGCTTTGGTGACTGGCCTGCACCTGGCATCGGAAATGGCAGGACCTGAGGCTGCCTGGGGGTGGGGGCTGTCCTTGGGGACCACCATGTGCTGCCCGGAGCGAGGGGCCGTGGGAAGCCACCTCCACGTGTTCTTCTCTCTTCCCCTCAGGTAAGAATGACGGCTCCATCGGAGGGAAGCAGTACTTCAAGTGCAACCCCGGCTACGGGCTGCTGGTGAGGCCAGGCCGCGTGCGCAGAGCAGCGGGCTCGGGCCGGCGGCGCAGCGCAGGGCTCCGGCTGCAGGGCGCCCCCGAACCCCGCAGGAGCAGCACCCTCTCTGGCTCCGCCACCAACCTGGCCTCCCTGACGGCGGCTCTGGCCAAGGCAGAGGGCGCCACGGTGCTGAAGGCTGACAGGAGCCATAAGAACCCCGAGAACCGAAAATCCTGGGCCAGCTAAACCAGTGCCAGACGCCGAGGCGCCCCCGCCCCTGGGTCGCATCCTCCCGGGCTGCGGTCCTGCCTCCCTCTGCTTCCCAGGCCAAGGCTGATGGGGTGGCCAGTGCCCCCTTCTGAGCCTTGCCAGCGACAGCCCTGGGGTGGAGTTGGGAACTGAGTGGGCAAGGACACCTCAAACCCCTTTCTGTGGGGAGCATGGCGAGGCGTCGTTTCTGCACAACACAGGGCTGCTGACCTCTCCCTGCTCCTGCCGGGACTCTGGAAGCTTCATTTCTTCCTCTGTGCAGAGAATGGGGAGGCATCTCAGCAAGGTAGAGGGAGTCACGGTTCTAGGAGCCCCAAGCAGTCCTGGATTGTGGGAGTGAGGCCCCTGCCGGCCCCATGCCTGGGGTTCCCCCCGCACTGCAGCTGTTGCTGTTCCTTTTTTCTGTTCTGATGACCCCATTAACCTCTTAACCATCCCAGTGCCTTTCTTTCCTGTAGAGGCGGGGCATCCTCCCTGTGCCTCCAGAGCCAGCACCCCCGCCAACCCACCCTGGTCCCAGCTTGCTGCCAGGCTCACTGCATCCCTCTGGCCCCCAGAGTCCCTACACCAAGGAACAAGCTCCCATAAGTGCCTCTGGCTGGCCTCCTGGGGCTTGTGGCACAGGGTCCTGGGCGCCCCAGCAAGGGGCACGGGGCCTGGCCCTCCCTCTTCCTTTCCACAGGGTTTCTTCGGACTTTCTTTGTGGGCGTGTTAGTGTCTTTATACCTGCAAAGTGTTTTCTCTTTGCCATTTATTCCCTTAACAGAGTGCTTGGAATATATTTATTTATATTTATTTTTTCAAAATCGAAATCATTCGCGAGCCACAATCGTGTGCCCAGGCACGAGTGCCCGGGGCTTGTCTCGCACATCGCCCGCCTCTGAGGTCACTCAGGAGCTGCCAGCCTCCTGCCTCAGGTGGAGGTTCCCAGAGGGGCCAGAGGATGATACCCCTCCGCACGTCATTATTGACGCAGATACACAAGTGGCCTTACTCTAAGGTGACAGCGACAACTTGGAGACATTGTGCTTCTGCAGTGACGAAGTCAGAGGCATCACAACCTTACTTGGTGCAATTTCGGTTTCTTGGAAGGACCTTAGGCTAGTTTAACTTCTTGGCAACTCTCTACCCTGACTCCCTGACTGAGCCTGGGGGGCTGTGGCCTAGCAGAGCTCCCCACTGTCCCTGTGACCGGCCCTTGCCGCCACAGACACGGCCCACACAGCACGAGACCCCAAGAGCATTGCCCGCCTCCTGCCGGGAAA
This sequence comes from Ursus americanus, assembly GCF_024610735.1. Taxonomy (NCBI): domain Eukaryota; kingdom Metazoa; phylum Chordata; class Mammalia; order Carnivora; family Ursidae; genus Ursus; species Ursus americanus. The sequence goes on from NC_142139.1 coordinate 63,766,595, forward strand.
TCTCTGGCCCTGGAGCCCTTTCCTGCTGGGCTCACTGAGAGGGGGTCTGTGGACGCGGGCAGAGGGCTGGGGCCTTGCAGGCCGTGGTGGCGCATGGCCCGGTGGGGGGAAGTGCTGGGTGAGCAGCAGAGCGCCAGGGCCCATGAGGCAGAGCCGGCGCTTCTGCTACTTCCTACAGCACTAGCCCAGTGACCTGGTGCCCAGCACTCAGCCACATGCCGTGCGCGTCATCACGAGTGCCTTGTGGATCCAAGCTGTGAGCAGGAGCCTAGAGGACACGGTGGCCGCTCTGGGACAGAGCCCTGGGTCAGGGTTTGTATGCAGCACTCTTGCAGGCCCGTTTTTAGTTCTCATCTTTAGACTCTTACAAATGATGTCCAGAAAGCCCTTTTTGAAAGATCTTGTTCTCTGGGGATTGAAGCCCCTCCCGAGAAGTGATGCCAGGTTCCCTAACCCCTGGCTGGGACTGTGTGGGGCCTGTGGCCGGCTGGGGAAACAGAGCCCCATGGGCACCCCCAGGTGTGCAGCCGCTGCACGCCGGATCCCCCGGGAAGGAGCCCAAGATTAATTAGCTTCTATTAATTACACGTGGCGGTGCTCGCCCGCCGCTTGGGCCCAGCCTCCTAACAGCCAGCTGTGCACCGGCTGCAGCGCTGCCTCCCCTGCCCGGCCCCGCGGGCCCAAGGTTTAACCTCCACCTGGGAGGGGGTGATCCACACGGCGCCCCTCGCCGGGCCCACCGCCTTCCCCGGGCCTAGGTCTCCCGGGCCTACACCGCGAGCTGCACCCCGCCCCCGCCCCCACTCTGAGACAGGGCCTGGAGCTGAAGAGCACACCCCTGGCGTAGCTTTAGCAGATGTTCCTAGTTTCAGAGCTGGAAGGGATCCTCTCACAGGGAACAGGCTGAAACCAAGGAGAGTTCAGTGCTTCTTTCCAGTTTATAGAAGCTCCAGCATCTGACTCCCAGCCAGGCTCTCTCTGCTGTTCCTCCTCACAGCACTGTGGCTGCCTTCCCACCGCCTGGGGCCCCTTCCCCGGGCACAGGGAGCAGCAGCCCCACAGCCCAGAGAACCCACCAGGGTGCCGTCCTTGAGCCCGGAGCGCTCTCGAGGATCTGCTGCCCCAGCACCGGCGGCATGTGGCCCAGGTGGCCCTGGCAGGGGCTCTGAGCGCCCAGCGTCCCGTCCTCGCCTGCACAGCACCATTGGCCTGGGAGATCGGTGTCTCTGTTCCTTGGGTCGTGGCAGCCACGAGCACACCGGGGCTGGTGGTCTGCCCTCCGGGAGGGCCGGCCAGGGGCTCCCGCTGGGCGCCCCAGGTGTAAGGACCCCCCCGCCAGGGGAGGCAGCCACGGCCCCGTGTTCCTTCCATCTTCAGCTGGCATCTGGGGTCTACCTACTGGGCATGTGTCCTTGAGTCCCGTGCTGTCGGTTCTGGGCTCTGCTTTTCTGCTTAACGTCCTTCCCAGCATGGAAGTCCTCTAACAACCTGTGTTCAGTTAGGATTTGTCTCCATGGACACCAGCACCCATGTGGTCCGTGGACATAGGTCCCGGCACCACCCCCTTCCCTGAGGGGAGCAGCTCTTGCTCCCACAGCCTCAGATGACCTGCCTGTGGGCAGACATCGTGCACCAGGCTCACTGGGGAGAACCAGGGGAAGGTGGTTTGGCTGTTCGTGATCCTTACTTATGGGGCAAAGTGCTTGCTGGAGCCTAACTGCCTTACCGTGGTGTCGACAACCTTCCATGGAACGGTCTCGGGAAGGTCACTTGGGAGACGGGTGTCGTTCTCTCCCTGTCACTCGGATTGGTTAAGATGGAGTAGACTGTAACGGAATTAGGGGCTCGAGCAGGGTTTTGGGAGCGGAGCTTGCAGGCAAAGTGGAAGAGTTGAGACCAGCCCCAGCCTGGGAAGAAGTTTCGAGACCACCTCCTCTTTCTCCCCGGCTCGCCGCCTCCCTTCTCCCCGGGCCTGGCTGCGCCCTCTGCCCGAGATTCCCCACCACTCGTCCCGTTCCCAGCATCTCTCCCTCCCCGCGCGGCAGCGTGCGCTTGGAGCCCGGCCTTCTCGGGGCCTTGAGCACCTGCCCGGAGGGCCGGGCGGGACAGCCCTGTTGTCGCCCTGGGTGGGAAGGTCGTCATTCCTCGTGGGAGGAAGGTGCTATGGTTACTGCTTGCCGGGGTTTTTCTGTGAGTGGAGCGCGCTTTGGGCCCCGACCCATAGCGTGTGAGAGAGGAGAGGGCCGTCCCATCGGTGTTCTTGGGGGGCTGTCCCTGCGGCTGGGGGGTCAGCAGTGCCCGGAGAGGCGGGTGTGGCTCTCCTGCCCCAGCTGTGGCCCCACGGGCAGCCCGGCAGCCCCGAGGGCTGTGCTGGATCCTCGAAGGGGCAGAGTTTCTGGTCCTGAGCCTCCTATCTCCTTGCCCTGCCACCTGCGCGTCCCTTCCAGGCCCACGCGTCGCTGGATCACCCGCGGTGCAGGCGTCCCTCCATTGCAGTCTGCTGTCTTCCCGGGCAGCTCGGGGCAGCCCTGCTCCTTCGGGGGCTGAGCGGTGCGAGTTGGAAGGAGGCCCGCCCTGCCCTGCTCCACGGCCTTCACTCTGGCTTCTTGGCGCAGACTCATGGAAACTCGTTCCTGGGAAAGCAGTGACAGGAGGTAGATGTGGTCACTAAAGCCATAGCCCAGGCAGTCCCCACAGCCAGCATTGACTGGGCCAGAGGTGCTGTCTTGTGGGTAGTGTGACGGTGGGGGACGGAGGGTGGCTCTCCATCTCCCGTCTTCTGTTCTCACTTTACTAACAGGCCTGAGGTGAAGTGATGTGTCAGCGCTAGGATTCGGGATGTGGTTCCCGCAGGTCCCAGGCACTGGCGTGGGGGGATGGGCTGCCTGGACGCAGGTGCAGCAGGGGCCAGGCGGGGGCTGCAGTGGGGGGCAGCTGTCCAGAATCCCAGCCTGACCAGAAGGCATGTGTGGCCGGGGCCAGCCATGAAGGGCCTCGTGTGTTTGCTGAGATTTGAGCTTCTTTTGAGCTGTGAATGGGACCCTTGAAGAGTTTGAAAGGCTTTAGGTGTTTCCATCCCCCATTACTTCCCTTCCTTTTTCTCCCCTTGGCTTAACGTTCCCTGTATGTGAGACCCGCCAGAAGTTCAAGGGTATTTATTTTCCTGGCTAAGATGAGCCCCAATTGCCTGAGGTCTGCCTGGAGGCCTGCATCTTGGACAGGGAGTGCCCGAGGAGGCAGCCACCTGTCTGTCGTGCCTTACCATGGGGACGGCGAGCGCAGCCTGTCTTTAATGCCCAAGACACTGGCTCGATGATCTCCACACGTCTCTTTCTCTCAGAGAAGTCCATCGTGCCTTCAGCTGGGCTGCTGACACTAATTTTGTGGGGGGTCTTGGAACATCTCCATGTGCGGAGTTCTGTAAATATGATGGGTTCACGTATAAAGAAGTGATTTTGATTGGGGACTATATTGATTTGCTGCACATGAAATGGGAGTTTAAAAAAAAATCCAAAGACTCTGTAATGAACTGTAAAGACTGAATGATTTGTATTATATAATGAACTAAACCTCTGTAATTTTGTACCATATATGCCTGTCATATGACCAGCAGCCTCTAAATAAAACCAGAAAAGAAATCATTTTCTTGCCTCTGTCTGAGGTTGGTCTTGTTGCTTTTCCCTCCCCCACCCAGACACAGGGATGTTGGGCTCATTCTAGACTGTCCCACAGGGCAAGGGGTGGCCTGGGTCCTGGGCATTTTAAGATTGAGACGAAAGAGGGAGGTTCAGGGAAGCAGCGGGCCCTGTGCTGTTTGTGTTTGGACTGAAGACCCAGGGAGGCCCCACAGCTTCTGTGGCCGGTCTTACTCCCCTTAGTGGAGACCTCTCACAGGAGCCAGGAACCAGTGGAAACTTTCGGATGGCCTTCGACCCAGGGTAATGGGAGCTTCTGGGCTAACTGGGAGGCAGCTGGCCCGGAGAGGGTTGGGGGTGGCGGGGTCAGGCCGCTTCTGTGGAGCAGGATATCCCAACTCTCAGGCCACAGCCGCACAGCCTTGATCTGCAAGATCGCCCCACACCAGACCCCCAACCAGGGAGCCGAGCACGTGTTCTGAGACTGCACAGGTGCTTCTGTGACAAGGCATTTTGGGGAGGAGATGATGGCTGTGGACACCGGCAGGGCTGGGTCACACCCCGCAGGCTGCAGAACCCCGTGTTCTCCGCTGGTTCCTGCTTGGCCCCGTCCCCAGGACGTGGCTCCCGGCCGTCACCCAGCACGGTTCACAACGGCACTGGGGGTGGCGGGCCCCGCCCCTCCGACCCGAGATGAGCAGGTCTCCTCTCAGATGGCCTGTGGGGACCTCCTTGAGGTCCCTGAGCACAGCCCAGCACCAGACAGGTCCGAGGCCGGCCCAGGGTGCTGTGTTCACAGGGAACTGACTCGCTGGCAGCCCGTGTCCGCGACTCACGTGGTCCTCATCTGATCTAAATGTCCTTGCAGATGGAGAGGGCCGATTGGAAGTGGCCACCAGTCAGGGCACATCTTTGCAGGACTTGTTTATATTCATAAGTGCCAAAGAGTTGTTCTCAGAGAGAAGTACTGCCAAATTATGACAGAAATTTGGCAGCCAGGAGCAGCCCTGCTCTGAGGCAGGAGTCTGAATGTAGAATTGATCTGGCTCCTGGGAAAAATCCTCATTTTTCAAGTTGCTACTTATTCTCTCGCAGCTCATGAGATCTTCCTTGTCTGCCTGAGGCTGTGGGGTTGTTACAGTTGCTCAGACCCGAAAATGGGCTCCAGTGGACACGTCCCATTTAGTTCGTTCAGTCACTCGCTCGCTGTCGCTCCGTGAACACTTGGGTCCTTGTCCTGTGCCGGGCCTCGTGCAGCAAACGGTGCAGACAGCAATCTGACGAGCCCCACAGCCAGCTCTAGAGGGCACGGGATGGGCAGGAGGGGCCCCAGGGGCTCTAGGGGTTGAGGCGGTTCCCTCCAGGCTGGTGTGTTTGCAGGACTCGGAGGGGAGGAGGTGGACGGGTTACTGCGGGGCGGGAACAAAGCAGAAAGCAGTTTGGGCCCAAATAGAGGAACGTGAGGTGAGGTGACGATGGTTCTCGGTATTCCCTCCCCCATCCCCCGCCCACCTCCACTTGCAACTTAGGGTTTGGGGGCAACTTAAAAGTTAGCAGAGCCTTTTCTTTCTTTCCCTTTCTTTCTTTCTTTCTTTCTTCTTTCTTCTTTCTTTTTCTCTTTCTTTCTTTCTTTCTTTCTCTTTCCTTTCTTTCTTTCAATTATGTTTTGTTAGTCACCATACAGTACATCCCTAGTTTTTGATGTAAAGTTCGATGATTCATTAGTTGCGTATAACACCCAGTGCACCATGCGATACGTGCCCTCCTTACTACCCATCACCAGTCTATCCCAGTCCCCCACCTCCTCCCCTCTGAGGCCCTCAGTTTCCCAGAGTCCACAGTCTCTCATGCTTCATTCCCCGTTTCCCCCCCTTCAGTTTTCCCTCCCTTCCCCTAATGTCCTATTTATGTTCCATAAATGAGTGAAATCATATGATAATTGTCTTTCTCTAGCAGAGCCTTTTCTAATGATGTATGTGTGGTAAGAAGAGAAAACCATTTACTTCTCAGGCTTTCTCTGAGGAGGAGTAAAGCAAATCAACCCGAGGCTGTTGGGTGAGAGGCGGCTTGGGCACTTTGTCCTTGAGTCCTGGATAAGGATCTGACCCCAACCTTTGGATGTCTAAAGAAAGAAAACGAAGCTTCAGCTTTCTTTGATCTCATTTTTCACTGCTAAGGGTGAAGAATCCCCAGGAAAGACAGCTCTTTTAAGAAAACGAGGTGCTCGGGATGTGGCCTAGAGTGGGAGAGGGAAGGTGTGTGGGGCATTTCACTGCTCAGCATGAGGAAGGAAAAGGCTGCGGTCCCAGGGGCGGAGAAGCAGCTGGGACGCTAGGACCGCAGTGGTTCTGGGAGGGGAGAGGCTGGCAGGAAAGAAGGAGGAAAGGGAGAGCGGCTGCGGCCTGCATGAGGCCGCCACTAGGCGGGACAGCCAGGGAAATGCCCGGCCGCTTCTGGGGTGGGTCACACCCAAACAGAGAAGGCAGTGTGGCTGGAGGTGGACTGACTCGGGGGCTTTCGTGAGCAGGTGGCATTCCCTCTGAACCAGGTGGTGTTTGATGGTCACCTCAACCCTGTCCAGGCGTCCTCAGGTCTCTGGGCACAACAACTTGCTTTTTAAAGCAAAGGCACTGATGTCCGAAACGGAGCGCGGCCACCCCTCACTCTGTTAGTGCTGGGGCGCTTCCCAAATGACCATCCTTACCCAAAGAAATCCCGGCCAGTCTTTGTTCAGTTATACGTTTTATTCTCTAATAGGTACAATACTAAAATAAACACAAATTAAAAAAAAGTTTTATTAAAACAAAACTGTACAAAAAAGCAGTATACTACATTTTAATTACAGAACAGTCTACTGTCCAAAAGGCACTAATCCAGAATAGGAGATACAATGATACAGGACTCATTTGAACTATTTTAATCAATACAATAGAGCACTTGTTTCTTTGACCATTTACATCTAGAAACAAGGGCTTTTTGCTACAGTCATTACACATTGTTATAAATATGAGTCCCACAGGTGAAGGTGCAGTATCGCTCTCCCTAGACAAGGTTCACGCCAAGAGGGACTGCTGTGGGGCTGAGAGGTGGTGGGCAGCGGGGGTGGGGCCCGGGCCCGGGGAAAGGCGACCGCCCTGGGTGCACAGAGCTTGTCTTCCGGCCTGGCCTCTCAGATGGTTGGTTTCTGGCCATTACTGGCAGCCACTTTACCCCCCTCTTGTGTGTTAGCACCGGGAAAGTGGGTTCTGAGATGCTCCAGGGAACTGGGGCTGGAGGTCTGGGTGATGAAGCGCCAGCAGCTCAGCAGAGGGGAGGCATTTTGGTAACCTGATCTGAAAAAGGCAGCAACTACTCGGAAGAGGGACACAGAGCCCAGGGTCGGCCCGTGAGCTGGGCACTGGAGCCAGGCAGAGCCCCCTGCTACTTTCTGGGCAGACTTTGGGCCCAGAACTGAGAGGTCCTGCATCTCCTCCTGAGGGACCCGGTGGAGTCTTACGTTAGAGAGATCTGACAATCTTTTGTTTTGGAAGTTGCTTTCTAGAAGTGGGATTCTACTTCCCAGAGGCCATGCCCTGCCTCACTGCTGCCTCAGGACCATGAGCAGCTCCTGGGCAGGGAGAGGGCCAAGCTCTGTCCACCTCTCCATGTTCGGTGGCCTGGAAAACTCTCTAAACCCCAGATTTCCTTCTCTAATAGACTCTGGACCTAAGGAAGAGAGATACTGCAGCTTTCCAAACAGTGTCATACACATATAAGACAAAGACAGGCATCTGATGTTAACAAAAATAAGTAACAAAGAAATAGGATTAAACCAAATCTCTTCTCACAGCATCCTATACTACATCCTCCTTCTGCTTAGCAGAAAATTGTACGTACACAAAAATACAAATACACAATTTTGTAGAACAGTCTGATTTTAATATATTTATATATATTTATATTTATACGAGTGGCAGGTTAGTTCATTATATAGAGCTTTTTGCACTTTTGGCTCATATGCAACAAGGCTTATAAATTCAGCTTTAGCTTTCATTCAGGTTTTATAGCTTTTGAACAATTGTTTTCACATTTAAAGCAGCATCCAATTTGCACTAGGAGTTTGTGGTGATTACAGGAAAGATGGGGTCAGGAGGTTACTGACAGGGAAGGCAGGGCCAGGGACAGATATACATTCCAGTGTGTGTGGCGATGTCAGAGGATTGCTACGGGACAGAGTTGACCATGATGACCCCTTGAGGTAGACTGAACACCTTACAGCAGACTCAGACACAGGTGCGACTCCCCTCAGGGACACATGGTGCACAAGATGGGGGACAGAGACCAGAAGACGCCAAAGGGAAACACAAAGACTAAGACACACGACGGCCAAGGCAGGGAAGGGCGCTCAGCCCCAAACCCATCTGGCAGGGACCCCACACAGCCCGTCGCAGATACTCGAGTATTTGGTGGACGCTGAGACTTTCAGGCAGTCCCAAGGCATCTGGTCCATGGTATCTGATCAGATTGTGACTGTCAAACTCACTTTCCATTTTATAACCTGCTGCACCAGCTCGTTCCCACCCGTGCCAGGAACAGGCAGACAGAGCTGCCCGTGGTTCTGCGACGGGAACGAGTCCCCAGCACTGTGCGGGCGCCGGAGTGTTCAGGTCCAGTTCACTGAGAAGCAAGTGGGCCTCTTCTGCCTGGCGCTGCCCTGCACTGCTGTTCCCCGGCCGCACGGCTGTTCCCCTGCTCTGCGGCACTCCTGCGCATGCGCACCTGGGGCCACTGACAAGCCCTCGGGGAAGGGGTCCACACTAGCGTCTGCAGGACGGGGCGACAGCGCACGGCCCGATTCCGGGTTGGTGTGACGCGCTCCAGAGCGGCCTCCCTCTCCCTACCACCACGGCAGTGGTCTCCCATTGGTTCACTTTCTTCAACCCGCCTCCCTTCTCTACCCAAATCCAAAGAATTCCTCTGGCAAATCTGCCCATACCTGTTAAATGTGAAAGTCCACCATTTGGGTTATTACATTGTCTGAACAAAAACGCTGGATTATTAATGAAAATAAAGTGCCTGGGTATGGATTTGTCCATTTTGCAAAAACTTTCTAACGCACCAACAAATCATCTGAGCGCTGCTTAGTGCCGTGATGTGAACAGAGTGCAGTCACAAAATAATTCGTCGTACACCCACCACATAATAAAGGCCCCGAATTTAGGTCAGACTTCAATTACTTTAAAAAAGAAGCAAACAAATAACCTCACACTCATTTTCAAAGACACACTTTTGATCTTGCTTCACCCCCAGCGATGAAGGCCCTTCTGAGCCCTTGTGAGCAGACATCCTGATCCCTCAAATCTAGGAAGAGAGGACAGGGAGAGGCAGCCAGGGTTCCAGTGATTAATGATGGCAAATGAATCATTGTGTTTTTAACTATGATTATCTGACTCTTTGCCCTCTTGGATCTGGATGCACTTTCCAGCTGCGGACAAAGACAGACTGAATTCTGCTCTGTGGCTGACTTGCTCTTCCCCATCTTCCCCACTCAGTAGCTGTAGAGCTCGCAAAGCGGGCTCCTTAACATTCTCTATGAACCGAGACTGGAACCCCATCAACAGAGACATCCCTAAAAAGCAGCACAGGAAAGAGTGACAAAGCCAGCCTGACGGGGCAATGACAACGTCGCCCTGCCCAGGAGCTTGCCTGCAGAACGCCAGGGACCCTGGAGAGGGGCAGCTATGTGTCCCCGCCCCCGGGGGCTAAGTGCAGGGTGGGAAGGGATGGGGGCAGGGCACAGGCCGACTCTCTGGCAGGTTCCAGAGGTCTGTAACTTGCTTAGGCACTTAAAAAACGTAACTAGAAATGTATCCTTGGAAGGTAACTGCATACCCAACGGTGACTATGGCCGTGGAAGGGAGGGAGGGGAGCCCAGGGGGAATCAGAGAAGGCTGTGGGCTCTTCAGGGAGGCAACTAGGATGTTCTTGGTATCTTCCGGCAGGGGAGCATCCCATCTTGCAGCCTGCGGGAATCTGAAGAAACCAGGGCCGGGCCCAGTAGGGGCTTTTCTCTTTCCTGTTTCTGCAGACCAGAGTGAACGGGTAGGGGAGAGCAGGTGTGTGGGAAGTCGGGACAGCCTGCTCTAGACTCTCGGCCACAGGACTGCACAGGCCTGCTTTCTATTATCCGTGTGAGAAAAACTGCTGGGAAAAGAAGAGGCCCTTTCGAAAGGAGTGTTCTGGCAAAACCAGTGAGGAGTCAAAAGCCTTGCCAGAGATGCCGATGCTTGAAGGGAGAAGCTCCCCACCCCCCACCCCTGCCCCCAAGAACTTTGGTTTTGGTTTCATGGTGCCCATTTTCAGAGATGCAGGATTAAGGGGCTCACTGACTCTAACATTGAAATGGGGTTTTCAAGGCAAATTACTAACAATAATGCTCTTGAAAGGAGCCCACAGCTGAGCTCTCACCTTCATTCAATCCACTCTACTAATGTATGCGCTGCCTACCCCGCCTATGAATCTGGCATAAAAACAAAAGAGTTCAATGTAATATCACTAGAGTGGCTGCTGTTTACATTAATACAGCACTAATGTCGTTTTGTTTCCAGTTTAATAGCTTCAATGAATGATGAAGTGGAAAAATGACCCTCGTAAGTTTGTGCTGGGCTCTTAGTTCCAGTAAAGCAACAAAAGGGGAGCGGTTTCTGGGCTTAAAGGAAGCCAGAAAACAAGACTGAAATTTCGACTTGACCTGGAAGTGATGGGAAGCTGGAAAAACTATAAAGGCAACACAAATCTTGTGACTCATGTCTGCCACGTATACTGGTTGGTTAAGAGTCACGTGCTCTTTCCAAGGACGGAGTTAATGTCTCCATTCCAAAATTTCAGTGGCACCCAACTGGCACCAGAGATGCTAAATCTGGATCAATAGCTAAACGGAAGGCACACGTAACTTGCTCCCTTCACATTAGGATGGGGTTTTTGTGGGTTTTATTTTGGTGGGGGGGGAATAGATAATCAAATAACCCCATGAGCCAGCTAATGAAACAAGGTACCTATTACAGCGGCCACAAATCCCAAGTAGTCAACCTGGTGGATCCACTCACGCGGCCACTCCAATGGGGGCTTTCCTCTGGGGCGGGTTCCACTCTCTTGGGCTTCAACGATGCCTAGGACACGACAGAGTGGATGAAAAGAGGGGGGGGGGACAGCCAGCCCTTGAGAACCACTTATTTGCAAGATGAAAAGAGCTGGAGAAGTGAGGGGGAGAGAAACATGGAATTTCAGTCCTGTCCTCAGGTCAGCTTGGAGCCCGTGCCCCTGACAGTAGTCACTGAGCTGCCTCCTGAACCCCGAGGCGGCTCGCCCGTGCCAGACTCTGGTTATCAGAAAGTTCTTATGCTAAGCCCAAATCTGCACCTGTCTCCATGCAGGGCAGACACGAATACCAGAGTTCCAGAACCTCCTACTGGCTCAGCCCCACTGCCTCTCATGACTGTGACGGACGTGACAGCAGAATGCGCTGGAATGGCTTAGCTAAACACTTCTGTGCAGAAGCAGGATGCCTTAAAGTAACAGGCACTACAAAGAAGCTTGAAGAGCTAGAGAGAAAACAGTAAGTGTGTGAGATTTTTAACATTCTCTGCCTCAACTAACTGGAACTACACCCAAGGAGTGTTAATAAATTCTACTTCTCCTCAAAACACAGATGAGACAGACATACTGTTTCCTCCCCCCAAAAAGGCAGGAGTTCACATTTGCCTTCTGGAGACAGGATGCTTGAAACAAGGGGTTTCACATCACAGCTGCAGAGCCTCCCTGAGGTCACTACGTTTCTACCAGCACTAAGCAAGGAGAAAGGCCAAGGGGAAGATGCTCTCATGTCTGGGTCTCAAGGTAACACTAGTTCAATGTCAGAGGGAATGAAGGGCACGGAGAGATGACAGCATTGGGACAGGGGGCTGGCAGGAATTATCCAGCGTGGTCGTAGGAGAAAACAGAACAGGTTAAATGCAGTGATTTCACTCAGAGCAATGCCAGGCCGACTCCGTGGTCCATTCTCCAACGAACATCCTACTAAGATGAAAGCAGCAACTGAGAGCTCACTCTTCCCCATTAAGGTGGTCCTGCTCAGTGTGAGTCTGAATCTTCAAGAATAAACGAGACAGAACACTCAGCACAGTGCCTGGCACACAGTCCATGTTCAGTAAATGTCAGCTGCTATTATGAGCTCTGAATGCTTCAGATCTGAATGTTTGTCTCTTGTTGCATCATGATTTAGAATGACGTCTTTACTCTGTTTTCTTGTAAGAGCAACGTCTGGCGTTTTCTTCCAAAAAATATGTATTTCATGGGTAAGGACTACCTATGTTTTCATGGATTTTGGTGAGTTAGCTTTTTTTTTCTTTTTAGTGGGGGCTGCTGGTGGTACCGGCATTTATGGTGTAGGGCGTTCTGAATCACTGTAGTAGCCTCTGGAAACACCTGGGGAGGGAGATGTCTTGCCAACTCCAGTTCTTTTTAGTAGCACCATTCCTTAAGCAGCACATCTAATCCTTTGATCCCTAAAATAGTAGATTGTGTTAGAAGGTTTTAACTGCAGTGATAATTCTATTTTCTTTGAATGTAAGCAGATAATCAGAATGTTCTGCTGGCTGTTTTAATGCATGTCTCACAAATCACAGAATTATACTCATCTAGTCAGTTCTCAGAATTGCAGATCTTAAGACAGATTCTCAATTGTAATGGAGATAGTTATGTTTCAGCAGCTGGGAAAATAAGGGATGGGATACTCTGCTCTTTGGGGTCATAAATTCACGATCATTCCAACTGTCAGAAGACTGACAGGATCCCACAGAAAGTCTAAACGACAGCGCATGTGTCTTGAAAGTAGGCTCTTAGGGGTGGGGCTGAAAGTCCCTTTTAGATCATACAGGAAGAGCAGCACTGGGTAAGAACTTTAAATGGCATTTTTCCTGATTTAGCCCAACTACTATACACTTGGACGTATTTTTGAGGAGAAAAAGAATAAAAGACCCTAAGGCAGAACCTTTTCCCAAATTTGTGTGTGTGTGTGTGTGTGTGTGTGTACAGGGGGAGAGAACAGTTATAGAGAAGCAGCCTACCTCAGCATTTTCTTCAAACTGAAGTTTAGCATTTGGTTAGGATCCCTTCTGATACGTGGGCAGGGGAAAAGGTCTGTATGAGGGTAAGCAGCAAAACATGAACAAAAGGCTCATGGGCCAGGCTCCTGAGCACAGCTGGGAACCACACGGGAAAGGAGCAGCTCGAGGAGACACTCGGCACCACGCGGGTATTTGCGTAGACTAACTCTTGATATAACTGAATGAAGACTCCTGCAAGTGCTAAAAAAACAAAAGCATATTCTAGATCAAGGCGCAGCAGCTTCGGTCCAGTGGGAGGCTTCGGCAGGGAGAACAGCAGGCATCCTGGGCAGGGGCCTGCGTAAGGCGTCAAGACCACCCGACGCTCAGTGGGTAGGACAAGGTGGATGAAGAGAAAGGAAGAAAAGTGGAAGGGAGAGAAAGAGAACATCGACTTGGAAGGGCTAGGGAGACAATCCCACCAACTCGGCAGAACAAGAGAGAAAACTCTGGCTAAGAAAAGGCTGCCGATACAAGGAAGTTGGTAGTTGCCGTGTAAGAGTGGTGTTGGGGAACGCACGTGTATCCAGTAACCTCCGGACAATGCAAATATCAGGACTCCAATTATGCCATATAATTGTTTAAAGCCCATATGTGTTTGTATGTGTTTGCATCATGTCTGATGTACATCGTATGATCCAATGAGGAAAATGTGTAAATTCCCATTTGATACTTTCTGATGGTGATGACAATAGAAATACCAAGTAACCAGGGAAAGAATTAAAACCCTGGGGAGCTTGTTAAGCAGTAAACGTCCTCAAGTTAGGCCGCACAATACGCTAGCTGGCTAGCAAGCCAGACAGAGTCGTGGAGGCCTTGTCAGGGGTTGAATCAGTTTGGGATTCCGGCTGTAGTCTCCACCAAAGGTGGAGCAGGTTGAAACTGGATGTGAGGCAGAGGTTTCAAATGATGTAGAAGTCAAATGGGGAGCAACAGCAAAGGTTTCCATTCTGAGGCTGAAATAACTCCAAATCCTTCTCTTTCACTGAGGAGAGGACATGAACACCATGTCATTATTTTAGTTTACTGAGTTGCTGTTCCAAATGTTCTTGGGAGCATTCGTGCTAAAAGGGAACAGGGAATGGGAGATCTGCCATTTCCAATCACATAAAGGACAGAAATCCTTTTAATTATGACCATGCCAATCTACATCTTGCTAAAACAGCTAATTACATGTCAGGAGGACACTCAGTCATTCAGAACAATTGTCATTATATTTTTATATATTCATTCTGTGCCACCCCCCGCAATTACCATGGTTACAATTTGAAAGGATTCAGGCAAACCTTCATTTGATCACAGCACACCAATGTGAATTTGAGAGTTAATTATGGATGTACGGAGCCACTGTCATTAAAAGAGAAAATGCAAATGGAGTTAAGGGAGTGGCACCCTGAGATGTCTGAACTGGGAGCCGAGCTGTGCGCACACACCCTACTCAGGTCAGCGTCCGGCAGCCACAGGGACCACACACGCTCGACAACGGCCCCACGCCGCTGCACCGTGGGGCGCAGACACCCCGGAGAGGGCACAGTGCTGCTGTCCAAGTCAATCCCCAAACTCGCCAAGTAAAAAGGACATCAGGAGAGCAAGGCAAAGCCTCCTGCGGATGCGCCCTTGTTTGCCGTTAGGGCGCTGCACTGGCTAATGCGCTAAGGCGCGTGGAATGGGGCTGGTTAGCGGTCAGTGGTGTAACACGCTAGTCAGACTTCACCTGAATGGAATTGACTGAATTTAGTTCTGCTCACTGCTTGGCCCCAAGTATCATGTGTCATGTGAAGCTAAAAAAGAAGTCAGTGATCTGTACTTTGTTACCCATGACATCTACTACATCCTCAAGGTCCTTGGGTGATGGTAAGAACAGGGTGTAAGATCCTTTGGTGCAGCCAGAGCTTCCCTCTCTTCACCATATCTACTTCCCTCTTAATTACAAAGGAAAACTAATGTTATCGGAAAGCGGGTTTCTCAGATCGTTAGCTTTCTCTTTGCTACTGCTTCTCATCTCCACCAAGAAAGAATAATGAAGCTGATGTAGAAACCTCACAGTTTATGAACTTCCAGCTTTTGAACGTCCATAGATAGGAACAACGTTACACTTCAGAGTAAGCAAGTCAACCATTGATGGGTCCTCTAAGATGGCAAAAGCAGTAGCTTATCACTTTTAGCTTATAAGTAAAGAGAATTAAGAACACCTTTTCTGAACAAAACCTGTTTGTGAGAGGAGTTTCTGTAATCAGAAAAGGGACTTGTAGGCTTGATGTATTTAAAAAGCCTTTCCCACCACCTCAGTAGGGTAGTTCTCCTGAGGGTGGTAAAGAAATCTTTCCTCTTAAGTGATAGTCATCTTTTGAAAAGAAGAGCATATAACGAAGGAGATGGCGGTGCCAGAAAAGAAAAGGCCTCTGCTTTGACAACAGGCTATGGTCAGAGAAATCCTTACAGGATAACCTGGTCACTCAGAGTTGCCTCCCTGGGAAAACCTCATGTTCTCATTATGGTGCAATACCTTCAAACTGGAAAACTTAGGTGTAACAAAGTAATGTAAATTAGACAGTTCAGAAATTTAGAAACAGGAAGAAGGTTTTCAGGACATGCAGCTCTGTTAGCCAAACGCAATATGGCTGACAACTGATCCCCGAATCCTGAGTAAACATCCTTGCTATTTAGAGAGCACACAAAAAGGAATGTTTTAAATGTGTAATTCCCACCCCTGGCCCAGTGCATCCCCCAGCCCACCCCTATGCCCCACACAGACGCCACCAGCAGAGCTGGTCCGTGCGTCCAACTTCCGCTTGGGAAATCTTGACAAACAAATCCGGCTCAGTAAAGCTATAAATGGATTTGGCTGGTCTCAATGCAGCCCCAATGAATACAGTAGTAAAACATTACTAATAATCACAACAACAAAATGACAAAATCTGTCACCACTCTGACCTAAGATTTAAATCACAGACAGAGATTAACACAGAAAACCAACGTACAACGTGAAGGGTCAGGACTATTCAGTGTAGAGTGCTACTGAGCACAAGATCATCAATAACAAGAAAAATTATTGCCTAAGAATCTGTTGAGACTCATTGTGGGGAAAAATACTCTGGTTGTTCTCTGAACAAGAAAAGACAAAAAGCAGTTTTAAAAGGCAGAGCCACAAGTTAAATGGGAAGACTGCTTCTACCCAAACCCTTCTTAAGACCAAGAGAGTAAGGACTTGAAGTTCACATTTTTAGGACAGGGGTGGGAGGATCATGTATGAAGAAGGGATTATTTCCACTGTTATGGGCAGAGATAATGCGGCTGGTCAGTGGAATATGTAGCTGGTCAAAAAGATGGCCTGCAAGACAGGAAGAAGTGTTTGTGTGAAGAGATGGACCACACCCACCTACTCTGCCTACTGTGGAACATAAAAACCCCAGCAAAGATGTCAGCTCAAGATGAGGCCTTAGTATCAGAGGCCAGAGACAAATGGAAGAGAAGCTGTTCACAGACGGAGACGAAGTGACTGGAGATTCCTGATGAAATGAGTCTATTTACACCTGGTGCCTGATAGCTGGAGTCCAGGAAGGAAGTGTGTAAAGACAAAGGCCAAATAGGGAGAACTGAAACAAGTGTATGAATGAGCTCTTCATGAGTTGTCCCCTCCGAGGTAAAAAATATATGTGGATATCTGGCCCCAACAGTGGTGCTGCTGGTCACTGGACTGCCTGCCATCCTAGATCCACCAGAATGGGGGTACTGGATTTGCACACTCCAGTGGTGATGAGCTGCTTCCTCACTCAAATCTTTTTAGGTGGTCACCTCTACTGAGCTAGAGTGAAAGGTACCTTAAAGGGGTCTTCCTGTTCCAGGAGCCTTCTTCCTGTGAAGGAATAATAGGAGAATGTGGGGGGTGGGGCTGTCCCACCCAACGACAGTGTGTGGGAACTGGACAGATTCCCTAGGTAGGTGGAAGGTGACCACACTTATCAACCACTTTAAAGGATTGAGACTGTGAAGAAAATTGCCCTAACGGGTACTCAACAATTATAAGCTTTGCTGAAATAAACCTGAAATAAACAAAAATGTCTATTTGGTACTGACTGGCACCAGAAGGTCACAGCTAAGAGTGTACTGTACTGCCCTCCCTGGCCTTCGTCCTACGTTAGGGTTATCAACAGCAAGGCAGAAATCTCACTAGGATGGTCCATCTTTCGAAGGTCCCTTTGTAAGGCTGTGTTGCAAGAGGAGTAGAAGTTTACCCATGTGACTATAGTAATTCAATGAAAGTGTCTTAAAAAAAAAAATGACAAGTTACAAGAACTGCCGACAAGGTTCCCCATCCCCCCCTCCGTCTTCCTTACTAGGGAAGAGCAGTCCTGAAACAGTCCTCTGGGGCCTGAGGGAAGTACAATATGGAGTAAGAGAAGAGGGACACAACAACCAAAAAGCACAGAACGTGATTTTTTTAAGAGCCTGGCTCTTTTCCCTTCAGTAAGAGAGCAGTTTAGGGTTTCTATTTAAATACCACCAAACCTGAAAAAGCTTAAGAAAACAAATTCACTATCCAAAGATATTACAAATTAGACAGTGGCAACTCCATATGCCATTATAAGAACTAAGGTAGCCTGGATAAGAAAGAATTCAACCT
Source organism: Ursus americanus (assembly GCF_024610735.1). Lineage (NCBI taxonomy): Eukaryota > Metazoa > Chordata > Mammalia > Carnivora > Ursidae > Ursus > Ursus americanus. Next base: position 63,783,997 of record NC_142139.1, read on the forward strand.
GGTGACAAAAAAAAAAAAATAACAAACCCCTCAACAAAAAACAAACCACCAGTGGCAGATTTAAATCTAGGCCCCAAAGAACTACGTTTTTGCTCTTGGTGAAAAAGCAAAAGTTATATGTAAGGCAGCGGGTCTTAAGAGCAGGCCAGCAGTCTTCTTCAATTAAAAGTAGAAATCTGGATGAAAGATTCCTTCCTCCTGTTCCTACTGAACCCAATATGAGGCTATCCTGCATTGGTAGACATGTTCTTTCACTTTTTCCAGGTTGCCAGATAGGGTCCAGTACTGCTTTCATAGATACTGACTCTCCTTTATTCTCTGAAGCTTTTTTCCCTTCTTAAGGCCTTAAAACAATGAAACCTTTCAGCTCTTCTCTGGCAATCACTGTATTTCTTTAGAAACTGCAGCTGTCTTAACAGTTTGAGTCTGTTTCTTTAAAAAGACCAGCAAGAACAAATGATACTAGCAATCCCATCATAAAGAAGCTATCAATTATAATAATCTCCTTACAATAAATCATGGATGTGGCTTGTCAGACAGTATAGTTTTCTCTCTTCTTTTCTTTCTCAGTCAACTGAGATTAAGCAGACAAAATTCCACCGAAATGGAAAGATACAATATGTTATATTTCTTCTACGTAATATAAAAGGAAAGAAAGATAACATAATCTCCTAATTGAAATAAAAAGTCAAACACACCAAGAAAGAAAATGAGCAGGGGGATCATTCCTGAGAATAACAAATGCTACTCTTGAATTTGTTCGTTCAAGTAATACAGTAAAACAGAAAAGACTACCCCATTTTACTTCAGTTCTTGGAAGCTGGAAGAAGTATATACATTTTCTGCCTGAAATCCACAAACAAGAGCAGGCCCAGTCCCTGCCCACAGCTCTTCACAGTCACAGACCCATATAAGGTGGCATCTTCATGCCCTCTCGAAGGCTTCCGCACACTGGCCTAAGCAGGATGAACAGATACGGAGAAGACCTGGTCAGCATGTGCCTTAAGTCGAGTCAGACCAGCTAAAAACTGGTGGATATTTAATATCTCACTAACGAGGAAGGGAAAAACAAAGAAGGTCAGTCAGTCTCTCTCTCAATGGTTTTAGGCTGAATACGTTTGGTGGGGGAGGAGGGGTGAGGAGGTAAGGAAATGGCACCTTCCTTCCACCTTAGAAATCGTTCTCAGGTAACGGACGACAAGACAGAAGCCCTGTTTAATAGCCAGCCCCACATCCCCCTTTAAACAAGGCTTCACTGTGCGTAGAAAGGAGATGGAACGAGGCAGAAAATATACAGCAGTCATGCCTCCTTCAGACGCACCCTACGCTGCTACATTGAAGGCGGCTTCCTCTTCCCCACAGTGACAGTGTGTCACTTAATCGGGATGCCAAGAGATCATTTTCATACAAGGCCAGCAGATGTAATTTTCTTTGATGCATGAATAGTTCATCATTTTGCTACTAGATGACAAGGTGATCACAGGGTGACTTTATAACGCAAGTTCACTGTTTGGTATTTTGAGTTCTCAAAATGAAAAAAAGATTTATCAAATATAAATATCTTTAAAAAGTAACAAAAGTGCTACATATGTGATCAAGGAAAAAAATTCCATTAGCTACTGCCGCTTAAAGTAGATTAACTTTACAAATATTACCACATCCATTATCAATATGGCTTCCAATTGTTAAATAAATTGCCTGTAGCAATATAGCTTTTCACACCTCTACAAGGACAGAGTAAAGAGAACACCAAAGCAGTCACATCACGTTGTATCTCGAAGACCCACCATGTAAGTGGCAATTGTCCCCTGCTTTTTTCTGCTCCTATTTAGGAAAGTATTTGCATTTGTGATAGTCAGCCAGCATAATCCCACTCTAAAGTCCTCTATCAACCTCTCGTATTGAGGGGGCTTCAGTTAATGGATACAAAGACTGGAAGTTCATTCACACATTTGTGACCTTAGCTCCATCCTTGAAAGACTTTTTTTGGTAGCAGGGGAAAGGGGACACAAACAGGAGGCAGAGCAGCTTCCATGATGGCCTCCAGCACTTCTCCAGGCAGGCACACCTGTGCCGCGCAATGTACAGTGGTTCTGAGAACTGGACTTAACATCCATTAGACATTCAGCTCACGTGTTTTTCCAATGCTCTCAAGCTGGGTTTTTTTTTTTTTTTTAAATGACTTTTGTTTTTTGTCTTTTTGTTTGTTTGAATCATGGTCCCAAAGGCAGAAGGCAGTATTTTATCTACTAAGTCACACAGCTTGTGAGAGAAAAGGATGTCTGTGTCAGGCATGTTAACATCAACCAAAATCTGAGATCAAGTTTTTCCATGGACATTCTTAGCACAGCACCCAAAGAAGTATATTCTAGCCACAGTGTGACTATTATGAGGCACGGCTTATTGCAGCTGGAAATCAATGATTCCCACGCTGAGTGGGAATTCTAGTGTTCCTTTTACTCTGCGGATACTCCCCACATGGTGTCTGTCAATCCTGGGCCACACTACCTCAGCTTGCATCCTATCAGTCTTGGGGAAGGAAAAGGGTACAGACTAGTGTTACAGGAATCTAAAGGTACCCAAGGTTTTACACGTAGCCTAATATTGGAGAACTGAGGGCTATCTAAATACCTGGAAGCACTTTCTTGGAATGCTAAGACACAGCAGCAAGATTTTCTAGCCTCGGGGGCTGGGAGAGGGAAGTTTGGTTGGTTGGTTGGTTATTATTTACTGGGAATTAATACTGAGAGAGTATATGCAAAGGCTGAGGGCACCATGCCATCTTCACAGAACAAGACCCTAACAGCTAACTGACATACAAGAAACTGCAAGTTATACTGTAAGAACACATGTTAAGGACCGAGGAAAGTCTGCTAAGGTGCTACGTCTAAACTAAGTTAACTTCTCCTGTTCAACCCTCCCTGATCAGTCGTCATCCAGGGCCTCTGTCTTGATTTCGTTGGCTCCTTGTCGGGCCAATGCCAAGATAGTGTGGTTGACTGCTGCCATTTCCACAGCTAATGAGATGGGGTCTTGGTGGTCACTATGGCTAGTGCTGTCATCCTAGATGTGCAGAAATAAGAAATAAATGTTATTAGTCGACTGGCAAAATTCTCCAGCTCACAGAAAGGCATGCGGAGGGCAAGGGGAGGCAGAACATTTGTGGGAGGAAACAGTGGGGGAGGGGCTCATGACACAGTAGAGGTGAAATGTATTTAAGTAGACACTGAATGGAAATAGGTCAGGACTTCCAATTGACATTTTTATGATTCAACAAATAAAAAGCACCAAAATGTTTTTTTCTTGCTAAGAATTTTATTCCTTCTATCAGAAAGACTGCTGGTGATGCTAATCAAATCTGATCATTCTAGTTTGCAACAAACATAGCACCAGTCATTGAAGGCCAAACTAGTGAGCTATTAAATTCTGGATTGGTACTCTTACAAACAGATTATCAGACCTCATGGTATCTCTCTACTGAACTCAGAAAACTGGACTAAACTATAGACACCGACATCTAATGGGTAAAAATGCATTTTTATAAAAGAACAAAAACCAAAAAAACTCTGAATTACAACAGGACAAAAGTCTAGCAGCCGGAAATGGTGACGGGAGACAATGTGCGGCACTCTCCTGCTGTAAGGCTGCTGTGCCAGGGAAGTGGCAGGTGTCGTATTTAGGGGGAGTGTGAAGCTTTCCTTCCGTGCACAGCTCAATGTGTTAAACAATAAAGCTGTGAAGGAAACTGGCATTGCAGGATGTTTGTCAGGCACTGAAGATGGTGTTACAAATAAGGGGTAAGTTTCTCACCTGTCACATCTTCAGGGGAACTCTGCATCAAAAAGCTCTGGAAAGGGTGAGCCCCTTTGGAAAAAAAAAATCATGGGATGTGCTGCCTTAGGGCATGTGGAAAAATCGGTGGAAATAATCCACCTACATTGGTAGACTGAAAGGTAACAGGAATGCTTCTGATTAGAAAGAATATTTTCTTGAATAAAATGTGGAGCTATGATTTGGAGGCCTAAAAAGAGAAAAGGTAACCCCTGGGAATTATGGGTATCATTGTTTCATTCCCATTTTCACAGATTGGTCTTTAGAGTTTAAAAGGGGGTGGCGTGCACTCTTGCAGCCTCTGCGTTCAAGCTGGTAAACAGAGGCTGTAAAATGATTGGCAGAAGGAAGAACATGGCAGACTATACTTAAGAGCTGGCTGGGGGGCCAGGAAGAGGTGTATATACACCATAGGAAAGAACAAAAGTTTCCCTGCTGGGGTTCAGAAGAGATCATACATTCTTTTCATATTCCAAACAGAAATGAATTTTAATTCCTATGACAATTTTAATGAAATCTGTCAAGAGGTATGTGGGGGGAAAATTCCCATGTTCTTAGTGACTGAATTATTCCATCCAGTGGCTACAATTAAATATATTTTTCCCCCCAAGCAATGAAGACTAAGTCAGGGTGAGGTGAGAAGACATGCATTTATGAGAGGATGTATGTGTCAATGTGCCAGAGACTCTGGAAGAACCACTCATCTGGGCATGAGGGTTCTCACTGCAATGGGGCCGTGGTGGGTGGGACCTTCCACTGTGTGCTGCATTGGTACATGTTTAGGCATGGATTACAGCTACCCAGTAGCCCCTAGTATTTCTCAAACATTGAGTGTGTGTGTGGTGGATGGTGTAACTTGCTTGTTTGGATCAGATCCTCCTCTCTTCTTCTACCTTCTCTGCTTCTCTGCCTCCCTCTGAACTTCTTCCCTCCTCCTCCTCCCCATTGCGTACTTGCCAAGTATCCTGTTGTATGACAATAAATCCATGTGGGTGAATAACAGTTTCTCACAAATTTAACAGGACAACTGAATCTTACCACATTCCTTTCAAATTACATGAAAATCTAACTACACACATGAGCAGCGTGGAGGGACACTAGATTGTCTCCTCTCCCCCTCCCCGCACAAAACGCACCCACAGAATTGACTTGTCATACTGCCCCACCCACTCTGTAACCAAGAACCTCTGCTCTCAGCTGCTCACCTGCTCTGAGTAGTCATTTCCATCAACATCATCACTGTTGGAATGGCCTCCTGGACTCTGTACATCTATCCCATGACTCTCCAGGATTGCTGCTTCTTCGAAAAAAGCAAATAGATCCCTAAATTATCTGTTATATTACTGTAATAGCTTGAACACTGAACAAATCTTTGTGCTGAAGAAATTAGGGTGTAATTAAACCAGAATCTAGATTCCTGTAAGTTTTCTTTTAAATTGCAGATGGACAGAATGCAACTGCGCATAGGCCAGGGGAGGAACACATCTGTCATTCTGGAGCCCCTGCTGCTATGTGAGCCACATGTGAGTGGTTGACTGTTCAGTGCTTCATAAATACTTACCAACTAATTCAAGAGCCCTCCTGTCTCAGGGTTCTATAAAGCGTTTGAGAATCGTATTGATGGAGAGGGAGTTAAGTTTAGAAATGAAATACAATTTTAGAAGCTCAAAACAAATCTCCCACCCCAATCGCATCAATTCGTATTTCTTAAATGCTCTTTTTAAAAATCTGTGTTTTGCTGTGTTCCCTATTAAGACTCTTTCATCCCAATTCTATTAAGCACATGTTTCTTAGTATCTAAGTCACGGCCCAGTAACAACAAAGAAGCTCAGGGTCTCATTCCCTCCTCACTCAAGACCTTAGCAAGTAGTTTTAATACGCAGCTCAGGAGTCATGCAGTCAGGGGCATGTCTAATTCTAGAATATTAAGAACAATGCCATTATTAGTATAATACAAATAGTGCTAATAATACTAACTCTTAGAAACACAAAGAAAAACATAAGGACAATTCTTGTCAGGCTTAAAAATTAGCATCATTAAGACCTGCAGTTCTAAATTGAAGGTGCTCTCAAAGTAAATACAATGTCCATGACTGCTTCAAAAGGGAAAGCAGCCTCTCTGATACATTACCAATATTGGCTCTCCTCTTGATCTCCTTCCGTCTGTTAGCAAACCAATTATATACTTTCAGGGAGGTAACTCGTTCCAGATCAGACAGTTTTTTGCCTGTGAATACATGCAATAAAATTCAGATAGTCTACAGCTGAGACTAGTTTTAAGGAATAATACTTTTCTCTTTGAAAAGTTCTTTTGATTGCATTTATTGCCAGAATGACAGATACAGCTATTGTTGTTGTTGTTTTTTAGTATTCTGTATAACTATTATTGAATGAATAAAAACTAAATAAATACAAAAACAGCAACTAAGAACATAAAATATTTCAGAAAGCCACATGACATTAAAGAATTCCAATACTAAATACAAAATTAACGAATTCCACAGTCAGGCTGCCAGGCTTCAAAGGTCACAGGACAGAGGTTTCATTTAATTAGCATCATTGTAGATGAGTATGTTAGTCTTCATCAAGTTTTCAGGTAGCTCAAGTTTACTTACATCTTTAAGGCCTTATATAAACTGTTTCCTGCCTGTCTTCAGACAGACAGCAGGAAGCAATTATTACCTATGTTTTCTTGAAGACTAAAGGTCACTCTGACCATCCATTATTGTAACTATGCTACAACGCATAGCCCAATTCAGGTTGCATTTTAGATTATCTTCTTTGCTGTCAAGTGTGACTTCTTACAGATTAGCACCATGCTGGCCAACAAGGGCCCATCTGCACCTTTCCCTCCTCCACTGGCCTTTTCTGTTTTAGTTTTAATCCACAGTGGGTGGAGAAGCCAGAAAACAGGTTAAAGTGTTGTTGATACAGGGTGAAGTGTTTTCCAGGGACCTTCTGAGTTCCTGCACAGCCTCATGGGTGGAACTTTGGCTGGTGTGAAGTAAGGGTATAGGTGTTGTTGGAGGTGTGTCAGTCACTAAGGTGTGGTTGTAGGGTCTAGATTGCTAGAAGTCTGGCTTCTGGGTAAGGGAGACTAAATCACAGTTTAATTACGATAAAACATTGATACTTCTGTATACATAGCCAATTAAGTTAACCTGCCAAATGATCAATTGATGATCTTAACTGAGAATGATTTCTGGTAACAAAAACTGTGAAATGTGGAATAATATTCTAACACATGGAAGAAAAGTCATATGTGTGTTTAAGTGGCTCGGCTGACTTGCATAAGAACAACAGGACTTCAGAATGGAACTACCCTGTTTTTCCTAGCTATATGCAGAAGTCATCCCAATCTCGGAAGGAGAAAGAAGCCACATCCAATAAGAAATTCTTTCTTCAAGCAGGAATACAGAATTATAAAACACTTGTTAAAAAAAAATCTAAATCTAAGGCTTTTCATTTACAAGCCTTGCTTAAATATTCCAAACTTTAAAATTATTTTGGAATTGAAATAGTTATGCTATATTTTTGGAGAAAGAAATCTATACAGTCTTTAAAAATATAATTTCAAGGTCTCATATCTTTTTTAAGATTTTATTTATTTATTTATTTATTTATTTATTTATTTGATAGAGAGAGACAGCCAGCGAGAGAGGGAATACAAGCACGGAGAGTGGGAGAGGAAGAGGCAGGCTCCCAGCGGAGGAGCCCGATGTGGGGCTCAATCCCAGAACATCGGGACCACGCCCTGAGCCAAAGGCAGACGCTTAACGACTGCGCTACCCAGGCGCCCCTCAAGGTCTCATATCTTAAGCAGGGACACTCCCTGGAAACTCTCCATGTGAACGTTTGATCTGGATCCCTAAGAAGTACTGCATGAACAGGACGGGGCAGTGATTAGACAGAAAGGTGGTGAGGATGGAGCGAATGGTACCCAGATGGAATGAGTAAAAGATGATTTCTCGTCCCAAATGACGATCTGAAGCCGAGAGCTCCACCACGGAGGAAAGTGCAGCTTGCTGCCTTACCTGGCTTCTGTATAACTGCATTGCAAGCATTGGCAATTTCTTCTCTCTTAGCTTCATCTGGGTATTGATTCTCATTGAAGTAACTGCAGGGGCAACCAATTAAGACAAAAGTTTGTACTTTAAAAAAGTGTGCTCTCATTAAAACACTAACCCACTGAAAAATACATTCTTCTTTATGATGTAACATTAGTGTCTAGTCCAGGCTGTCCAATGGAATTCTCCGTGAGGATGGAAACAGTCTGGCCTTTACTATCCAATAGGGGAGCCACTACTCACATGTGGCTGCTGAGCAGCTGAAATGAGGCTGATGTGACTGAGGAAGTGACTTTTTGATTTAATTTTAGCAAATTTAAATTTAAATCGCTAAATGTGACTAGTGGCTACTATATTAGTGCAGGCCTAGATACTGCTTTGCTTCACTGAAAGATGTCCTTGATATAAAAGTTGCCTGTGATACACATACGGGTGGTTGAAATCATGGAGTTCTGTTACTGAGGCACTGGTAACAACAGGACTTTTTTGTGTGTGTCATACTTTGTAGTGGCAAAAATTTTAAACGACCAAATGGTGCATCAATGGGAGAATGGTAGAACAAATTATGGGACATCCATATCTATACAGTTATTTAAAAATGACTAGGAAAAAAAGAAGTTAGAGCTCTATCCACCGACCTGGAGGGATGTTTACAACATTCCTAAGTAAGAAAAACAATCTGCAGAATAATGTGCATGGAAAATACCATTATGGAATTTGAAAAATTCCTGTTTATGTGCACATAAATTTGCATGGATAAAAGCTGGAAGAGTACACATCAGGCTGTAAAAATCAATTACTTTGATGTGGGGGAAGGGGATTAGTGGGAGGAGATGTAAATATTTTTGTTTTCCATATGTTAAAAAAAGCACATATTCTATACAATAGTACTTACAAGAAATTAGGTTTACAGAACTCCTTAGCATTATCAGACCTGTGAGACTCTATGTGGGAACAGAATGTTTATTAGGGCTACTTTTTCTATCAACTATGATTTTAAGAAAATTTAAAAGGATCTTCATGTTCTGAACCCTCCCGTTTTTTTCTTCAGGGGCTTCCCATACCTTAGAATGCAGCTTTTCCTTTCCCTCATCCTCTGGTCTGAAATAGTGGAAATGCCATTCTATCAGGAATAAATAAATGGAGGCTGCAAACCCTTCTTGTGAAACCCCAAACCCCGACTCCTGATGCCCCCACCGCCCCACCCCCAACATCTCCATGGAGCCCATCCTCTGACACAGCTGCTGCCGTCCCTGGAAGGCCTTTCCTTTGCTAAAAGATTAAGTCCTAGAACTAGATCATACCAGGCCTATCAACTACCACGCTCCACAGTGGTCTCCTGCTTGATTCCACAATTTAAGCATCTCTTCCTACATGATTTTCTGTCATCATTTTTAGGGCTCTAGTGTTCATACTGAGGATTTTTCCAACAGACTGTCCCCATAACTGCTCCACTTCCACATTCCTACTGACCTTTACCCCATCTGTGCTATTTACTTGGGCAAAGACACTCTGAAATAGTTTCACGAGCCTGCAGGACTGGCATCAACTGGACGCTTGTTAGAAAGGTAGAATCCCAGACCTCACCTCAGACTGAACCAGAATCTGAATTTTACAAGATTTCCAGGTGATTCGAATGCACATTAATGTTGGAGAAGCACTGGATTGGCTCATTGATTTAAAGTTCAACGAAGGAAACAAAAGCAGATATTAAGTACCTAACATTGTAGGCTTGCACTGTGGGTAAAGAGATTTAGACAGTTTCTGACTGCAAGGAGTTTACAACCTACTGGAGAGACAGACATATAAACCAATATGCTTGCGGTAAAATTCCGGAAGATGTCTGAAGAGAGTACTGCTGGAGCACAGATGAAAGTGTTCTCAGTGTTGTTTGCAGGGACCCAGAAGGATGTGGCAGAGGAAGTGCCTTCTTGAGTTAGGTCTTGAAGATGGGCAGGAGTTTGCAAGGCAAAGAGGAGGAAGAGCATTTCATGCAAGGGGAACAGCATGTGCAAAAGCCAAAGGTAGATAAAAGCCCTGATGATTCTGGTCACAGAGGAGAATTCAGAGTGGTTAGAATATGGGGTTCACAGGAAGAAATGAAGAGAGATCAGCCTGGAAGAGCAGGATGGGGCCAGCCTGTGAAGAGCCTTGTCTGTTCTTGTCAGTAGGAAAGACATCATCTTGAAACAGAGGTTTTCAAGCCACGTAGAGATAGATACACACCCATCTGTGTTTTAGAAAGATTACACATCTTCAAGACTCAAACTTCTGAATTCTACCTCCATGATCTTAATTCTGAAATTCCCCCAGTCAACTTTCTACTTACTACTATTCCTCTTCAGAATACCTTTGCCTTCACCTTCTTTATAATCTCGAATCCCTTTAAAACGCTCCCCCCCACCAACTTAAAAAAAAAAATCTGTTTATCTATACTTCCGGCCTCACTTTCATTTCTTAGCCTGAACTTCCTGGCGAGCCAAATCAACAATATCCCTTAGGAGAAACTTATTTAGCTTCCCTGTCCTTCCACCATACCTGTCCAGCCAATCTCCTACCCTGCTGAAAGCACCTTCCACATGTTCTCTTCCATCCTTCTCTCCAAGTGTTCCTGGACAAAGTCATAAAATAGGGCCAATTGGTTTCTTTATAAATCTGTGGTTTTCAACCTTAACTGGGGCCCTCATTTTGGGTGGGAACTCTTTCTGTCCTTTCTAACTAACTGTTTTTAATAATCCATCTTTCATGCCCCACTTACCTGAAGGCTTTCCACTCTTAGGTCCCAAACCCTCAAATCCACCAGTCATTCTTTTTACAAATGACTTTGCCTCCTCTTTCACCAAGAGGGATGTTATTTAACGTAAGTTTGGGTGATGTTTTTAGCTTTTCAACCTCTCCACTTCTCTGAGTCACTGCTCATTCATTTCATCTCCTGGTGGAGGAAGATGCACTCTCCTCTTCAAGGTCTACTTCTCCATTTGTATCTCTGATCTCATCCTCCCTCCTTTATTTTCTCAGCTCTCCCCTGTCTTTCTTGCATGCCCCATCTTTTCCTTGTACCTATGCAATTAGGCTATTTCACTGATTTTGTGATGTACATTTCTTTATTATTATAATCCCTAAAATCAAGATGTACCTTGTAATTGATGGTGTCTGAAAATTAACTGGCAGTGTTTTTTTGTCCCCTATCACTGGTACATAAAATCAAGGTGTGTCTTATAATCAAGGCCTTTTCAGATCTGATGGAACATGGCTATTGTTGAGACTTACAGGTCCTATTTCAGCAGCAGCTCCAGGGCCACTATACTTCATTATAGCAACTCTTCTTCCAAATTACTGCAAAGCCAGTGACTGACACCCCATCCACCCCCTCTAATGTCTGCTTAATATTCCTAGTGTACATCTCTAGTCATGGGCATTATTCTGTTAAAAATTTTTAAAAGTTTATTATAGAGGTGGTCAGAGTTCTCCCCTAAACTACCTTTGCTTCTTTATCTGCTGCTACTACCATATATGCATGCTACAGTCTAGGAAAATGGAATAACCTTGTAAACTCCTGGGATCTCTCTGCCTTTCTCCTGCCAGTATATCTGCTTTTTGCCTCCCCCCAACCTAAATCTTGCTTTTCGGGATATAGGTTGAGTATCAGCTCTTGGCCAGTCAAAGGTAAATATCACCCCATGAATCCCACAGCACTCCATCTGTTCCTCTCTCACATTTTTTTCATCTTGTATTATAGTTATCACTATATACATCTCTCCCCTACTATGCTGAAAGCCACCTGAGGTACAAGTCTGATTCCTTCTTATATGCACTCCCCACTGATGGCAGTGCTGACAAGTCAATAATGACGAACTAAGTCCCCACCAACCCAGTGTAGGGGTCTCCAAAAGAAATAAATACCACTGTAAATGAACTGTTGAAAGTCAGGGATATAGAGTTATTGTAAGGTCTCAAAAGATACATACTAAAGAAATGATTATCTCTTGAGAGCAAGAATACTGGGGCTGGATGGAAGACAGGGAAGTATTGGTGGTAATTAAGATTGGTTTTCACATTCTGTTTTATATACTTCTCTGTTGAGTTTCTGAAATGAACATATGCTATTTTTATAAATTTGTAATAAAAGAACTTTGGGAAAACACTGAAACAATTAAACACTAGCTTAATGATTAATACTCCATAAACAATTTATGTTTGTAAAGTGTATTTGGATCAGCTAGAAAATATTAGGATTGTGACTGCTATTCTGATGATTAGTAGGATAAAGCCACAGTATTTTTGGAAGCTAAGTTACAATTTGTAGTTATTCATGGTATATATGACTTAATGAATTAAAAAGTCTTTAAAAATCATTTTTACTGTGCATTTTTTAGGATCTAATTATATAAAATAAAGATGATCAGTGTAAAAAATAAATCAGTACCTTTTTCTAAATCAAAAAAATATAAGAATTCACTATAGTTTTATATCTCTAAACCTGACAATCAGTCCTTCCTTCTCTGTTAAGGACCTATTATTTTTATAATTAAGAAACGTAGGCCTATTCAAAATGTAAATTTTCAGTAAAATGTACTACTAGAGCTGGAGGCTTGTATGCTGGACTACTGAGTACCACTTTCATCTTTCTGTCTTTCCGTAGTGATTCAATGTTTGAAAAATATGAATTCAAGAGAGACAGTATAATCTAAACTGTTAAATAATATACTTTAATATTATTATTATTAATATTATTATTAATAAGATACCCCATGGTAAATATATAAGTTTAAGATGTAATAATTAAAAATATTCACTGCAAAGCTCTTAAAGCCCCCCTCCCACTGGGAACAGACCCACAATACCAACATAAAGTGGAAGAGTTTTTAGGAAAGACAAAGGTAGGCCGGAAAATAAAATATTCAACAAAAATGTATTACGTGAGTGTGAATAAGGCACTGTACTTGAGGAGTGGATATAAGTTCAAAAAGAAGTCCTGATCTTAAGAACATGTGGTTCAGCTGAGGAGGAATATATAAAAAAGTTAAACAGTAAAAGGAGTCAAAACAAGTCAAAACAGTAACATAACAGACAAACCAGAAGATACCAGCTGCTAATTAAGGATATAAATGATAAGCTAAATAAATTCAGAAGAGATATTTCCATAGATGAGAAAGTTCACTGAATTGGGCAGGCTTCTGAGGGATGCACAGACTCCAGGTACTGGAGAGGAAAGGGCAAAGTTAACAGTAAAGACAAAGATACAAAGGCATAAAAACCTAAGATGTGCTTGAAAAACAAGGCAACTAGTAATGTAATCTGATTAGACTATAGGGGTTATATATAGGGTGATCTTAGTTTGCGCAAGAGTGCGCTATTATCTTGGGTTATTAACAGATTCTCTTCCCCAAAGTATCTCACTTTAGATAATAAACTATATGGTCACCTTGCAACCACACCACATTACTGACTTATCTGAAATTAGTGTCAAAATCCCTAAGTCCTTTTCATATGTGCTCTGTGAAAGAGAGCATGTTAATTGCTCAGAAAAAAAGGAAGCATCAAAGAAGATGGTTAACTACAGTTTCTATCTAGTTACTCACAAGAGGAGCTACCTAAGCCCAAAGAATCTGCTTGGCACATAATAAGACATTCAATAAGCAACTGTTTGATCAGTAGATGGTTAAATAAATAAATAAATAAATAAATAAATAAGGGAAAAAATGAATGGAAGAAGGAAACAGAGGTGAAAACAGAGAAAACAGTGGTTGCAGTTAAGGCTTTTAGTGAAACCATGAATATCTTTCAGGAGAAAACCAGTTGACATCTCACCATACTGCACACTATCTTCTCTAGGCACACTAGGAGGTTTTAAAGACTAAGATACAGCTGAATACAATTACATTAGTATAGTGCTTATTTCTGAGCTATATATAACCAGTAGACTATCAATGAAGTTGGAAAATAGGTGTAATGATTTTGATTTTGGAAATAATCATATAGCCAATGAAAAAATGTTGATCAAGTCCTAATTTATATCAGGCAATTGGCTAAATGGTGACAAAGATGAATCAGACAAAACTTCCCAGTGTAGTCACTGGGGGAGGTATGTATGTAATGAAACATATTATAAAATACCATAGAATGAACTATATTAGTGGTATGAATATAGTATATGGGAGCAGAGAGGAACCAACATTTGTGCAGGGTCTTGAAGAGAGAGCAGAGAGGGTGGGTAAAGTGAATTAATACAAGGCAGAGAAAGCAACATATACAAAGAAAGGGAGTTATGAAAGAGCTCAGAATGTTCTTGAGAATGGGTAGGAGTTCAGTGTGGCTGCAATATATTGTACATAAGATGGGGTAGTTGGGAACCAGACTGAAAAAAAAAAAAAACCCAAAAAAAAACCAAAAAAACACTGGGTCCAGATTCTAAACAGTATGACAGAGTTTGCAGTTAACTTTTTAGGCAACTGGGAATGAAGGTTTTTAAGCAGGGTATCATATGATCAGACTTATTTTTATAGGGCAATATCTCTGGTGATACTGGAGGCAGAAGCCAGTTAGGCAGTGTGGCAACAGCTGAGGAGAGGGTCTGCAGTAGGCTGAGGCGCAGAAACAGGAAAAGTGAGATTCAAGAGACATTTCAGAATGGTAATAATTCAAGACAGCCTTACCTCCTGGGTTTAGGCACCTCTCTACCCCATATCAAAAAAATTAATAAATAAATAGAATGATAGCCTTAGGAATAGTACACACTACTTATTATTCTCCTTCAAGCATTTTAACCTTTAGATTATGTCAAATAAGTAGATATTTCTACTGTTACCAGGTGAACAAATTGTAGGAGAACTTAGCTCTAAGACTCTAAAAGAGATTTGTTTCTAAACTGGAACTCTGGAGTTCAAAACATAAGTCTGTTTCATATAAGAATATTTTATAGCCCCAGCCATTTTCCAAGACAAAAAAGGGAAAGAAATGTAAACAGAAATCTACAGGTAGTAATAAAAAAGTAATAAAATAAATCCTAAGGGCACTACACTTTTATAGACAAAGGACACTGTCAGCTGAGTAATCAGTGAATATCTTCACAGAGAGAAATCAAATGATCGTTTTGCCAGACAATGACAGTAAAGAATTAAAATGAAAAGTGGCAAAATAATTTACATGAGATGAGAAACCATAAGCTAGTAACAAATGGAAATGTCCTTGAAGCACTTTCATTTCAATAACACTGAAGTCTATAAAAATTGCAGCCAGATAATTCCTCCTTTTGTGTCTTGGTGAGCATATAGAAAAGATGGGACTAACTCTTTAAGCGAGGGATAATGGCATGTAAATGAACTTTTTCTTTCTTCTGTGCCTTTATGTGCATATCTCCTGAGAGAGATTTAAGCCTCACCATTTTAGTAATTCAAAATAAGGTTTCAGGACCGTCAGACATTGCCCACTATCTATAATCTAGTGTGCATTTCTTCATCACGAAGTAAAATTACTGGGCAGTAGGCGGGAAAGAGAATAACATGAGACTGGAGCACTTTGGAATCTAACTGTCCTATCTCCTACTTGAGATCATCTATGTGTTAAATGATCTTTGGCAACAAAAAAAGTCTTAAATATTCTTATGTTTGTTTTTAAACAACAGAGTAAAAGCTGAGATGAAAGAAAAGGGAAAACCTCCAAGTGCAGCAACTATCTTTTGTTAATCCACAAAGGCCTAAGGAATAAGGAACCCCCTTAGTTCACATTCATGTACAAACCAGGATAGTGATATTCTCTATTTTATCCAAAGATGTCAAAGACTTTCTAACACTAATCAGACCTTAAAGTACCCCTGAGAAACAATCAGGGACCAGAGAAAAACAAGAGGAGTAGAGCTAGAAATTAGCTATGCATATGATTCTTCACTATTTAATGTAGACTTTAGGACAACGAGGGACCCTGAAAGATTATTCACTGATCAACATCCTCATTTGAGAAATGGAGACAATGACAAGCTTACAGATGACAAGTTTCTCCAAAGTTACAGAACTGGCTAGGATCAGAGCCAAGCTTTTGGACTTCTGAGCTGATGCCCTTTCTACTACTGCTTGCTAAGGAAATTGCTGGGTGTAGTGAGTTGAATAGTGTTACCCAAAAATTCATGTTGGCCCAGAAGCTCAGGAAGTGATCTTATTTGGAAATAGGGTCTTTGCAGATGTAATTTTAGTAAGGATCGAGATGAGGTCATACCAATCCGAGTGTCCTTATAAGAGAAAGAGAAGAACACAGACACAGATGAGTGTGGAAATGGAAGTAGATGTTGGGATGATTGCACCTGCAAGTCAAGGAATGTTAAGGATTGTCAGCAACTGCCAGGAGGTAGGAGAAAGGCATGGAAGTGTTTCCCTCTGAGCCTCTAGGAGAAACCAATTCTGTCAGGACCTTGATTTCAGATTCTGGCCCCAGAACTGTGAGAGAGTACACTTCTGTTGGTTTAAGCCACCCAGTGTAGAAATTTGTTATGTCAGCCCTAGGAGACTAATACCCCGGGGAAATAGAGTCAGTACAAAAAGAACAGGGTGGTCTTAAGGGTTAATGTGACTCAACTATCATAATTTCACGGACTGTATTTCACTACAGAAATACACCTGGCAAGTAGACTGAATAGCAGCTGTTTTTGTAAGTAGTCTATCAGCTGAACAAAGGTTTTCTCTTCTCTAGAAAGTCTGGTCAAATACTCAAAAATTCTAACTTCAATTCTTTTTCCTCTATAATCCAAGTTAGACTGCTACCCTTCTTCTGATGCTTAACACTGACCTTCAGTGGAACAGTTTTCATAACAAGCCTCCATTTCAAAGCTTTACTGAAAATTTTTAGATTGCCACTTCTTGATAACAAACAGGGCTAAGAAACCGTGGTATTCACCTGTCTCTTCAACAATTAGTGCAGTGTTGATTTTTAAAAATCTTGGAACACTAATTGGGGCGCCTGGGTGGCTCAGGGCGTGATCCTGGCGTTGTGGGATCGAGCCCCACATCAGGCTCCTCCACTATGAGCCTGCTTCTTCCTCTCCCACTCCCCCTGCTTGTGTTCCCTCTCTCGCTGGCTGTCTCTATCTCTGTCGAATGAATAAATAAAATCTTAAAAAAAAAAAATCTTGGAACACTAAGTACAGATAACTACTTCTGTAATACAAACAAGATTATTGATAACTTAAAAATCTGCTAAGAGATGTGTAATAAAACAAGTATTTTTAGTAAAATGTTAATGGTAGAATCTAGGTGGTAACTATAAAATTCTTTCAACTCTGCTGTATGTTTGAAAAATTTCACAATAAAATATTAGGAAAACAGTAAATGATAACATTAATAATAAAATGATAAAATGCTAGCAGCAATCTCATTAAATCAGAAACAAGGCAATAGTAGAGCCCATAGCCTCAAAACAATTTTTTCTCTGGCTACAATTTAATGTTTTTCTGAAAGTCCTAGTCAGTACAATAAGACATGAAACAAAACTAAGAAACAAATTGGGAAGAAGGACCACAAAATTATCATTGGCATATTATACTACATCAAGAAAGCCAAGGGAAAAATTGAAAATGCCTCAGAAATAAATCAGATGGTTGGGTCCTAAGTAGAAAAAATATCAAAACTTTCTCATGTATCCATAATAACCAGTTTGATGTGATCTAACAGAAAAAAGGCATCTATTTAAGAAAGCAAGAAAAATAAGAAAAATAAAAATTGCTGATGAGAAAAATATAGAAACCACATAAAAAACTAAAAAATTTTACTCACTTTGCTGAGAGGTATTAAAAAAGATCTGGAGATTAAAAAGAAATAGAGAGGCATATAACACATTGTTAGATAAGGATGAATAATATGACAATGTTATTTCTCCCAAAATGAATCTTTACGTTTAATGCACTTTAATCAAATTAAAACACACACATTTTTTTCTTCTCTTTTTCTCAGTGGGAGTGATATGAGTCAACAATATGATTTTAATGTTCACCTGGAAAAAAAGATGTACATGGCTAAGAACATTTTGATAATAAATAGTAATGATGGGCCCTATCTTGTCAAATATTGTGAAATTATAAAGTTATAATAATCAAAACTGTGGTTCAAGAAATGATGATGAGATCAACAGAACCAACAAATATAATAACTTTATATGCAAGAAAGAAAGAATCTTAAAGGAGAAAGGGAAAATTGACTATTTGGAAAATAAGGTCTCAATTTAGATAGACTCAATATATTGGGGTGAAATGTAAAAGTGAAATCATAAAACAAAACAAAACAAACAAACAAAACTAGAAGAAAATATCTAAATGAGGAAGCATAAATGATGGGAGGTAGTTGCACAAGAATAAAGCAATGCGCCACTTTGGAAAACAGTGTGGAGGTCCCTCAAAAAGTTAAAAATAGAGCTAGCCTATGACCCGGCAATTTTAGTGGGTATTTACCCCAAAGATACAGATGTAGTGAAGAGAAGGGCCATATGCACCCCAATGTTCATAGCAGCATTGTCCACAATAGCCAAACTGTGGAATGAGCTGAGATGCCCATCAACAGATGAATGGAGAAAGAAGATGTGATCCATATATACAATGGAATATTACTCAGCCATTAGAAAGAATGATCACCCAACATTTGCATCAGCATGGATGGGACTGGAGGAGATTATGCTAAGTGAAATAAGTCAAGCAGAGAAAGACAATTATCATATGGTTTCACTCATTTGTGGAACATAAGGAATAGCAGGGAGATCGGTAGGAGAAGGAAGGGAAAAATGAAGGGGAGTGGTAAACAGAGGGGGGAATGAACCACGAGAGACTACAGACTCTGGGAAAAAATCTGAGGGTTTTAGAGGGGAGGGGGGGTGGAGGGATGGGCTAGCCCGGTGATGGGTATTAAGGAGGGCACATATTGCATAGAGCATTGGGTGTTATACACAAACAATGAATCATGGAACACTACATCAAAAACTAATGATATACTGTATGGTCACTAACATATCATAATAAATTAAAAAAAAAAAAGAATAAAGCAATGGATTTGCCTATATTTAAATGAAAAATAAAACAAATTACAAATAAATATAAATATACAGCAGAAAGCATTAACGATTTTATAAAGAGTTAATATACAAGTCAATCAGAAAACATGAATACACCACAGAAAAATGGCGAAAGGAAAAAATAAACACTAAGTATGAATGATTAATAAACATGTAAAAACGTTTAGCCTCACTGGTAATCAGAGAAGTTTAAATGTAGACAAAAATAAAACATTGCTTTTTGCCTATTATATAGGCAAAACAAAGCTGATTTTCACTCCCCAAAAAGATGATTACAATATACATGGAAGACAGGCTCCGGTGACAGGAGCAGTAGTATATGCTCAAGGCCGCTGTTAGTGATGTGGGTAAATTCAGCGTTTTGGAGGGAGGTGGTGGGAATATGGTATCATTAGTCATAAGACAAAAGTTAAGTATAAAGGTGGTCATGTCAGTACTACTTAAGAGGGCAGACCTGGGAAGATTTAAATGTCTAATGAAGTAATAATAGTTAAATAAATTATCTGAAGAAGAAAGGAGCCATTTTAAAAAATCACATTTTCAAAGACTACTTAATGATATAGGAAATATTGGGGAAAAAAGCATGTTACAAAACCATATATGCCCTATTATGTTAAATGTTGTAATTGTAATTCTGTTGTAATATGTAATTATGTTAAAAAATATGTATCTAGATACATAGAAACACTACAAGTAAATGTATCCATATATTTTCAGTGTTATCTATGAATGGAAATATTTTTTTTATAAACTGTGTTTTCTAAACAATTTACAATGTGTAACTATTAATTTTCTAATAAAAAATGTTACCCAAAATAAACTGAGTTATGTGATATTACAAAAAATCTACCTGCCATTAATTTTATAACTGCTTTTCAAAACACTCTTCTCTCTTTCACCATCCCTGTATCTATCTACAAACTGGCAACATAGCTAGTTATGAAGTCAGGACCTGAATTAGATACCGTTGCCAACCAAAATTCTGGCTACAGGGGACTGGGTAATAAATTTATATATATATATATATATATATATATATAATGGATTATATATATACAATATATATATAATGGATTTAGTCATTAAAAAAATATAATATATATATAATTCAGTCATTAAAAAAAATATATAATATATATATAATTTAGTCATTAAAAATATATATAATGGATTATATATATACAATATATATATAATGGATTTAGTCATTAAAAATCATGTTTTCAAAGAGCATATGAGTGATATTAAATGTAAAACTACATATCTGGTTTAACTGTCTTTGAAAAAATATATACATAACAAAAAAATGACTGAAAAGAAATACAGCAACAAAACACTAATGATTATCTTTAAATGGTGGTAAGTGGTATCTTAGTTTTCTTCTTTATATTTCCTTACATTTCTCCATATTTTATATAATAAGCATGTGCTAATTTTGTAATTAAAAAAACATTTGAAAATAAAGTTTGCTGTCTCAAAGCATGAGTAAAATAAAGTTGCATAAAATTATTTTTAAATAATTTTCTTGGTTTATCTTAATGCCTTTCAGCAACAAACAAATTTACACTTTGAATGTTTTGCAAACACACTATAGTACAACAAACAAAAGATGTTCCATACTAATGTATTTTTTATAAATAAGAGTTCATTTTGAATTCTACAGTCTTAAAATAAATAACAGCTCTCACCAAATCAGCCTTTGGGAAGGTTCCCATGACTATAAGGAAAAGCTAAAATATAAATGAGTTCTATTATAGAAGAAGCTATAAGTTTTCACAGTTTTGCAGCTGGTTAAAGTTTCAGAATAGAAAAGCCAGTGAAAAGAGAAGACTTTAAAGTGGAAAAATTAGTATTAACCTATGAACAAATTAAAGAATTCAGATACGATAAGTTGAATAAGTTGATAAGTTGAATTTTGGAATCTTAATTCATAAATGCAATGGAATCCCATAACATAACTCCTTACACATGGATTTAAATATACGACAGAGTAGATCCTGACAAAGAATCAAAGTACTTTAAGCTGGAAGGAAGTATTACCAAGTCACCCTCTTTATTTGCAGATGAGGACATGAACTTTATGGATGAGGAGCCAGAGAGGAGACTTGACTTGTTCAAGGTCACACGATCTAGATCTCAGATTTCCTGACTCAGTTCATTGGCTTGAAGTCCTCACAGGAATGGTCATCATTCCCTTAAGACTTGGTATTGTTTCAGACTTCCTTTAAGATGCAAATTTCTGTAGCAATGAATCATCTAAACCAAACTCTTGTATTTCACAAGTGCTCCTAGAAGCAAAGATGTGACAGCATCAGTAAAAAACCCAGGATAGCCCCAGGACCACAGCTATAGCTCACCTAGGGGCTCTCTCCTCCTGGCAAAGGAAATCCAATTGCTCTGGAGACAACCACAAAGCTGACCTACCTTTTTTGCCTGGGCAGAGGAGAATTAAATAAACTGTGGGACTTGTCCCTCAAAACACAACATCAATACACATTTAAATTCTATGTATATAGTGTAGTTAATCTAACAGAAGAGTTAGCAGTACCTCCTCAGACACTAGCACACACACACAAGCTTTCCAAGTCCTTATCAAGATGGTAAGATTCCTTTCTCTACTTGCTTAAAAAAGAAAAATCCATACATACAAGAATTATGGATACCATGTATGAAATGTGCCCAAACATAAAATTTTCATCTCCCAAATGTTTTATTTACTTGTAGCATGCTCACTGTAATTTGCTATTTAATGATAAACAGGTAAAAGGGTAATACTGAATTTAGGAGCTAAGTTTTTAGCACACTCTATCCTATCACTAGCCTTAGAAACAATATAGGCTTATTACTTGCCCAGTAACAGGCAGCCTTAAATGAAGTCCCACCATGGTAGAGATTTAGTGTGAGTTTTATTACTACATGACAATTATAGAGCTATATTTCCTTCTACTATGGATCACTTTTTAGTCATAAATCTTTCTATGAAGACCATGATAAGAATGGAGACAGTTTTCTGGAGTTGGCAGGCAAAAACAGTAAAACTACCTCAAAAACAACTGAGAAACGGCATTTCTCTCGAAACCTGTCTCTTCACTGCGTACCACTGAATTCATTAAATGTTTGTTCAACTCTCCGTTTTATTTTAATAAAGGAAGAAAAAGGACATGCACTTGAGGCAGTGTTTGGTTTTGCTGGTTCATGGATTTCCTAGTTTCCTAATCAAACCACTAAATATGAGTGATAATTGTATGAAGTTCATACCAGTGGAAACTGTGGTACCTTGGAGAGTGACGTGCTTCTGCCAGATCACACACTCAAAGGTACTGAAGGCAGGGAAGTCAAGGCATTGAAGCTGGTGTGCCCCTTACTGCATCTGCTTCACTTCTGGCAGGTAGCAGCTCTAGCCTCCTTTCCCTTTTTTTGTCAGCCTGTGCTGGTAGGAACTACATTTACAAAAGAGACTTGTAGGTGATCTGATGAAGTTTCTTATACCTGGTGTACAAGTTGTCCTAAGGCAGGAAGCCTACTTTTAAATATGAAGCACTGATTACAAACTGATTACTTAGGAATCTGATACTACCAACCAACAATGTATCTATTTTTTTAAAGTTTATTTATTTTTTTAAAGTAATCTCTATACCCAACATGGGGCTCAAACTCACAACCCCGAGAGCAAGAGTTGCACGCTCTTCCGACTGAGCCAGCCAGGCACCTCCGACCAACAATTTAATATAAAGTGAAGATCAACAGAACAGGATTGATAAAATCAATCCATTTATTATCTCCTGCACAGTTATTCTTATGATCAGTACTATCCAGCAAAATAATTACTTCTTCCTAAAAGATACAGTCTGTATCTAAAATGAGAACTTGTTCTCTCTCAGGGGGAGGTCTGAACAAACAGCAAACCAACCACAGACAACAGCATAGATTCTTTACAGAAAATCAGAGGTACAATGGTCGGGGATTATCGTCCTACCTCCCTGAAGAGGGAGAAACACAATACCTTGTACTTCGGGGTACTTACTACTTCCTCTAAAACTGAACCTTTTACTTCCTGTGTCATAGGCTTGCTGCTGTTTTTATTGGGAGTCAAACTACTCAGGATAAATGACTCTAATTGCCTCTTAAAAAGCCAAATTAATTTGGTAACACTTGACAAGGAACTTGTACATTAATGTTGTTAGAGCTGAAAGGTTATCATACCAATTGTGTGCAAGTTAAGTTCCTTCATAATAATACTACAGAGCAAATCTGGGTGGGGTATAGTCATATTCCAAAGAAGATGTTTTAGTGACAAATTATAGTTTCTAGTCCTATAAAGATGATAATTATAGGACAGTCTCAAAATGGTTAGGACTATACGTTAGTCTGACCTTTTGATGTTTTAGTGAATGACATGTCAAAGTAGGAACTAATAAAATATAATATTTGGATGAGGCACTATTATGATTCGGATTTCTATGGTATATAGGCTTTCAA
Organism: Ursus americanus; assembly: GCF_024610735.1. NCBI lineage: Eukaryota > Metazoa > Chordata > Mammalia > Carnivora > Ursidae > Ursus > Ursus americanus. The sequence continues at coordinate 63,807,420 of NC_142139.1, forward strand.
AGTATAAAGACCATTTTTTAGATACTTTCTATTTCTGAAATTACATAGTCCATTCAAACTTCCTTAACCAAAAGGCAACTAAAAACTAAAACAGAAATAGAATATTTACCCACAAAGTTCAATTCTACTATTCCAAGATCTTCAAATATCAAACACATATGCAAACCTTAGTACATGCTGTGAATGTTTAATCTATCAATAATGATTTCCTAATGCACTACTCTAAGGGCCAGGACCACATCTGTCTTATTACTGTATCTGTCAGTGTCTATTACAAGTGGTACTAAGTAGAACCTAAATAACTATTTGTTGAGTTTAAAAAAGAAAACACTCTCTAGTTTTCTGTGAAGATTTTTCAGTTAGTCTATAAATTGGTCTCTGTCAATATTAATGTTTATAATATGATGCTTATAATTCTGCTTCTGGGATGAATCGTATCTTCATTGGTGATTCATTACATACAACACCAATGTTTCCCAAACTATATACTTCATCTTTGTAAACTGAGGCCACAAAACAGAATGAAGAACATGGGGTCTTTGTCCTGTTTAAGTGGTTAAGGGACTAGAGAAATGAGGGGTTGTTGTCTGTATAAAATGAAACTACTGGCAAATCTATGTGAGGATGGGGAGAATTTTTAATCTGCCTCAAAAACATTGTGATTATTTCTTCTGGCTATTTCTGTTTGACCAAAAAGGAACCAGGAAGCATAATTTGCCAATTTTAAAATGCATTTAAGGACAGTTCATCTTCTTACTGGCTATGAGAAATGGATTGGGATAACTTTACCTGTCAATAAGTGGGAAAGTTTTGTTGTTTTTTTCCTCAAATAGTCTAATGGATTGAAATGAGGTCATGTCCAGGCTCCTGCTGTCTTATATAAATGTTAAGAACTTCCTTCTATTTGCAGAGATACAGGAGGTGTAGTTCATTATGTTCTACCCGAGTCATTCCATAAGAAGTATGAAAGAGGTTGAACTCTTTTTAAAATTCAACTTCCAGCATCCATTAATTCCAAAATTTATAGTGTATTCTTGCAGCACTTTCCATCCTAGAACAGCAATGACATCAGAAGCGAGGGAAAGGAAAACCAGCTTGCCAGGGGTTGCAGTGATGGCAAGACAACCTAAGGGAGGGCAGAGCGCATATATTTTAGGTCCTCATTCATTACAGACCACAACAAACATTCAATTTTACAGGACTCATCTCTATTTCCACAGAGTGGTTTTTTTTTGAGGGGGGGAGGAAGTGGTACAATATCAGGCTAAGGAAAAATGACATCGAGGCACTGGAAAGTCATTTTTGAGTCATTTTGATTGGATCACTTTATTTTATTTATTTATTTTTTGTTCTTTAATGATTTTTTATTATATTATGTTAGTCACCGCTCAGTACATCCCCGGTTTCCAATGTAAAGTTCGATGATTCATTAGTTGCGTATAACACCCAGTGCACCATGCAATACGTGCCCTCCTTACTACCCATCACCAGTCTATCCCATTCCCCCACCCCCCTCCCCTCTGAGGCCCTCAGTTTGTTTCTCAGAGTCCATAGTCTCTCATGCTTCATTCCCCCTTCTGATTACCCCCCCTTCTTTATCTCTTTCTTCCCCTACCGATCATCCTAGTTCTTATGTTCCATAGATGAGAGAAATCATATGATATTTGTCTTTCTCTGCTTGACTTATTTCACTTAGCATTATCTCCTCCAGTGCCGTCCATGTTGCAGCAAATGTTGAGAATCGTTCTTTCTGATGGCTGAGTAATATTCCATTGTCTATATGGACCACAACTTCTTAATCCAGTCATCTGTTGAAGGGCATCTCGGCTCCTTCCACGATTTAGCTATTGTGGACAATGCTGCAATGAACATTGGGGTGCATATGGCCCTTCTCTTCACTATGTCTGTATCTTTGGGGTAAACACCCAGTAGTGCAATGGCTGGGTCATAGGGTAGCTCAATTTTTAACTTTTTAAGGGACCTCCACACTGTTTTCCAGAGTGGCTGTACCAACTTGCATTCCCACCAACGATGTAGGAGGGATCCCCTTTCTCTACATCCTCTCCAACAACTGTTGTTTCTTGCCTTGTCTATTTTTGCCATTCTAACTGGCGTAAGGTGGTATCTCATGTGGTTTTGATTTGAATTTCCCTGATGACTAATGATTTTGAACATTTTTTCATGTGTCTGTTAGCCATTTGTATGTCTTCACTTTAAATCATCAAATTATTATTCATCATAGAATTGAACTGAATTGAATGGAAGGCCTTGGAACTTTAACAAAATTAGGAAATAGTGTATCATTCTATTCCCTACTTTGAGCCTAATATGTCTCACAGGGGATACAGGGGGATAGCATTTACTAATTAGGTTAAACTTGCACAGTCTCCTAAAATATTCAGTTCAATGAAGTTCAAGCAACACTTATTGATGTTAGATTTCATGCATAGCACTGTGCTAGCTTAGGAGCCAGCTAAATATAACCAAACCCTAGCCTGCAGGAGCACATAAACTTCATCACTGAAGTAAGTACCAGGTAAAATTTACTTAGTGGGCAGTGAAATAATTCATTCTGGTAAAGATATGGCCCAAATTTTCTTCTTTAACAGAAGTCAGTAGAAAAACTGGATTTTATAATTTTATGACAATCCACTTTAATAATGCAAGTCAGCAGGGGGGAAATGGGTCAAAAGACTTCTTAAAAAATTGAACAGCTGTAATTTCAACATATTTCCTTGAACACATAGAAAAGGGAGTATGATTTAGGCTCTTATTTTTTAAAAGGAAGGCGGAGAAGATATTTCAAAATAGTTTCAATTTTTTAATTCCTAGGATGTTTCAAAACATTAGACACAAGATCTGCTGCCACCCTGAAAATAATTTGAGTCCCTGTCAGAAAAGTTCTACTGCTGATGCTTTATGTGTGGGAAGAAAATGGCACCAACAACCTAGAAAATGGATTAAGAGGTCCCCCCCCCCCCCCGCCGCCGCCAATTATTAGAACCATCATACTCGGGCAGGGATGCAAATAAAACTGCTTGGAGAGAGACAAAACGTTGCAACTGTGGAAATTCAAGGGCTCTCCACAATCTGGATACAACTTCCAGCCTACTTCCAGCCTCATTTCCTGCCTGACTGACCATACATTCCAGTTACCCAATTTTTCATGCCCCCCTGCCTTTGCCAGAATGCTTTTCTTCCTCTTCCCAACTCATCCAAATCATATTCCTTTTACAGGACCCTGCCTGTCACTTCAGTGTTGCCACTCTCCTCTGTCCTACTGCATTTGGTACTGATACCTTCCATGAGGTTTTGTTTTTTGTTTTTTTGGGCATGAGTCCCCCCCCCACCCCCACCCCCAGTAGACTGAGGCCTATTGGGGTAATACCCTATCTTTAAAGATGTTTAAATATGTGTCAGCACTCACTGGTTATACTGCTTGGCACACAGATGATGAAGGACTTTCTTTTGAGTAAAGAAATGCTAAATAGACTTTTACTGGCTGAAGCTTAGGAATACAAAAAATAACCAGAAAATTCTATTTGAAGACACTAAAAATTCTTTTTGAAAGTTATTACTTGTTTAATATTTCTGTACTGAGTATTTAGGTGTAGGAGACATATATTAAACTCCTACATGTGTCTCCTGTATCATGCTTTGACCTTTACATGCATTGTCATTTAGTGTTAAGTCACAGTACTCCTATAAGATAGGTATGATTATTACAGTCATTTTATAGCAAGGAATTGCCTGATGATATATATAGCTAGTGAGTAAGACAGGCAGGACTGGAACTCCAGTCTAACTCAAATCTGCGCTCTTAACCACTGTATTTATCAGAAACAAACAAAAGGAAAGTATCATAAAAATGACAACTATCCAACACTTGGGAGAAATCATTTATTGAGAAGTTTTATTACCTCTCCCAATCTTTATCTTCATATATTTGACTTTTTTACATTATTGTTTTAATGCAGTTTTTCTTTTATTGCTTGACATTATTTTACTCACATTTTTGTTTGAATTTACATAGGCCACATCTGTCATTCTACCATGATATTCCACTTAATAGACTGATCATCACTGACTCAGCCACTTCCTAAAAAGCTATCATGGTTACAAGTAAATAAGTTTAAAGAAAAAATTTTCTGAATTTCCTATCCAAACAAAATCACTATCTTTCAGACACATGCCTTCTTTGGTCTTAGATGTGAAGAAGATATTCTCTTCAGTTAGTCCACTTAATTCAGCAGCAACATAACAAAGAAGAAAATGGGACGTAAGTTTCTTTGCAATTGTAAAGTACTTAAAGGAAGTTTTACTCTTTGAGATAAAATGAAAAATAGGAGAAGCAAATTTCTTCTAAGCAGTGAGAACATTTCTTGTTTTCTCATTTTATAAGGAAGAAGGAAGTAATCATCACTATCTAAACTCATAGAAGTAGATAAACAATGATCTCTCTGCACTTCCAGGTTGCAATACCCATAAGGCATTTCGTCACTTTAATATATGAACACTGAGAAATCAGAATACAAGTTGACTGCCAAACAAGGTACTGCGATGGATTTTTTAAAAAAGATTTATTTATTTATTTGAGAGAGAGAGAGGGAGTGAGAGAGAGAAAGTGTGCATGAGCCAGGGGAAGGGGAGAGGGAGAGAGAGAATTTCAAGCAGACTTCCCGCTGAGCATAGGGCCCCCTGTGAGGCTCAATCCCTGAGATCACGATCTGAGCTGAAATCAGAAGTCTGATGCTCAACGGACTGAGCCACCCAGGTGTCCCAATCTGAGATATATAATATGGAGATAACTGGTCTTTTGACAGAACTTAGTTACCATGGAGGTAATTTAGTTCTTTGAAGTTGGTCTATTCGTGTTGTTATGTTGAGCATCAATTATTTTCCAAAGAGATAATTCTAGGATGGGAAGTATTTTCCTATCAAAAGCCACTGGGTCTAAGAGAGAACAAAATCTCCACACAAAACAAGAAATTAGAATCATAGAGCAATACAATTTGAGAACTTGAAAGATCCTTGAAAATTATATAAAATTTACTAACTTTTTGAAAAATATAATTATGAATCTGCTTTTTATTTTTTCTTAAGATTTTATTTATTTATTTTAGAAAGAAAGAGCCAGCACAGGGGGAAGAGTAGAGGGAGAGGGACAAGCAGACTCTGTGCTGAGCATGGAGCCTGACATGGGGCTCAATCCCACGACCCTGAGATCATGACCTGAGCCAAAATCAAGAGTCGGATGTTTAAAACTGACTGAGCCACCTAAGCACCCCGACCAATTTGCTTTTTAAATGAATAGGAGTATACTTATTCAATAAGTGTAGGAAATAGTAAAGCATATATATCTCAGTTCACATCATGATCAACTAAAAAGCAACTAAGAACAAAGGTATGATGGTAGAAGGTGTGCTTAAAAGAAAAGAAAGTGTAAGGGAGGGGAAAAAGGAAGAGTAACAGAGAAATAAGAGATGAATAAAGAAGCACAGACAAGAAGAAATACAGTGAAATGCAGTAAGGGGACTTCTGTCTTACTCATCTTTGTATCCCAATTCTTGGCTTGCAGCTTAGCACACAGTAGACACTCAATAAATGTTTATCAAATAAAATTAAAGAGGACAGAAAGAAAGGGCTGAGGAGTTCCTGGCTGGCCCTGTCAGAAGAGCATGCGGCTCTTTCAGAGTCAAAAGTTTGAGCCCCACATTAGGTGTAAAGATTACCTAAGTAAGTAAATAAATAAACTTTAAAAAAGAAAAAAGAAAGGGCTGCTGAGAAGTACAATGAATATACTTTTTAGAAATCATTATATGGTTCACATGGCTATGGATTCAAAATGAGCAACTTAATCTCATTTCCTCAGTGAGTTTAGCCAAGTTCATTAACCTCTTGGTTAATTAACTATAGGTTCTTAGTCTAAAAAATAAACTATTTGAACTGGGTGATTTTTAGGGTTTCTTCCTTATTCTCTACAGAAAGAGTAACCAAATATAGCTAAATAAAATCAAAGGAAGGTTCTTAGCTTAAATGCTGCTTAAACTAAATCAGTGGTCAGCAGATGCAATTTATATATTTGTGTACAACTGAGGCAAATTAGTCCCTTTATTGTTCATATGATACAAGCAGTCATTCAAAGAAATATCTAGATAGGTCTCAATCTCTTAGAGGAGCAGTATTAGGAAAGCATAAACATTTCTGCCCCAATTTTTTTTCTGGCTAGGTGTATCTTACTGAACTGAGCAGTATCTCTTACTCCATAGATTTCTGTTTAGTATGAATGATACCGAAGTAATCCTGGGACACTACACAAAATAATACAGAAGGATACTGTTAAGAGAGAAAAAGGTGATTATTTTTCCATTTTACAAAGTAACAGGATTCTGTTCTAGAGTGTTGTTGTTTTTTTTAAGGGGGGAAATTGTTACTAGGAGAACAAGCAGTTATTTCTCCATTTTTAACAACTATACTATATAATGCAAAACAAGAAGAAAACAACATTAAAAGAAAATATGGCTTCATGAAATGAGAGCTGAAGTGGAAAAGACTTCCTGTGTAAAAAATTTCCAATCACACATGATAATTAAAAGTAATAAAAGAGTGATGGGAAGCGGCACCATGGAATCAGGGTGGGTTAATATCATTTGGAGATTGCTATAAAAGAACACAGAAAGAAACAGATCTTCCAGAGCCACTTCAAGTATGAACCTATGGGACTCCTTCGTCTTTAATTATACACACACAAAGTGTATACTATGTATCATCATATCATCATAATTCAGCATATTTCAAAGTCAGAAGACTAGGAAAAGGAATGCTCCCTGCAGGTCAGGGTTTTGATGACTGGCAAAACACTAGCAAGCTTGCACTGCAGTTGTCTGAGCCACACCCAGTCTACGGTTAAATATAGAATTTAGTTTCTGGAACTATTGGTCTTCTTAACCTTCACAGTCCAAGTATTCACTGAAAAAATTAAAAGTAAAAAGGAGAAAGGAAAGAGACTGAAACCAAAATCCAAGTACTAATAAACTGTCCTGGGAAGAGTTCCAAAATGCAGTAAATACAAGAGAATTAAATTACAGAAGCCTCAAGCAACATTCTAGAAACACACTTTACAAACTGATTTGTCTCTTCTATGCTGATTCTACCAGGATGTACAACACACTTATATAAAATGTATTTGTGTACTAGACTTATGTCTCTAATTCAGATGATATATTCAGGCTGTATAACATGTCAGGTTAACAGCAGTGAAACCAAATTTAGAGCTATGATTTAATTTTGGTTTGTTATAGTATTGTGGTTGTGATGCTATTTTTGCTCATGAAGAGGTACTTTTATCCTAAGAAGCTATTTTTAGATGCTTAAATTTTGGGGGAAGAGATACTCTCAAGCTAAAAATTTTAATACTGATTCTTTGCCTGTTGGGGAGAATATTTTGGGTTTATTTTTAAAAGCTGATTTTGGAGACTGACAAAAGTTAAACAACAACAAAAAATGTTTTCCATATAATTTCAGAGGGTTCTAGGCTTTAGTAATGACTTTGTTTTATATTGCTCACTGAAGATGAACACGGAAAGAATTAAGAGGAGCAAAAAACATAGTATAGGTATACTGTTTCCATAAAAAAATAAAACATACAATAGTTTTAATTACAAACACACACAGAGGTATTCATTTTGCCTCCAATTTCCTGGACATACCCAGACACAGAGTCATCATTCAGCTACGTTAATGAAAATTAACAGCAATAAGTACCCTAAATACACAAATCTGGCTCCAAAACTACTACTCTTAACCACTATACACTGTTGCTTCTACCTGTCACAGCTAGGTACTCTTACATTTATCCCTGTATTTAAAGTCTTCTCCAAGTTCCTTCTCTTTCTATCTTCTTTAATTGGGTTGAAAAATCATATAAGGAGATTTGAAGTGTTCTTTTACCTATCTTCCTTGAAGCCAGAATAGGTGCATAGCGAGGTCTCATTCTTTTGTGTCCTAGTCATATTCTAACACTCCAGAGCCACACCTGTTTCCACAGCTAAAAGAATATCCTGCCCAAATTGCTGAAAGGGTAAAGGAAAGGAAAAAAGGAAAGAGTACATTAGAAGCCTTGCTTCTAGGTCATACAGCCTCCAGCACTTTTTTTTTTTTTTAAGATTTTGTTTATTTATTTGTCACAGAGTGAGAGAGATTTTATGTATTTATGTGACAGAGAGAGAGCACAAGGGAAGCAGCAGGCAGAGGGAGAGGGAGAAGCAGGCTCCCTGCCGAGCAAGGAGCCAGATGCGAGACTCGATCCCAGGACCCTAGGATCATGACCTGAGCCGAAGGCAGACGCTTAACCGACTGAGCCTCCTAGGCATCCCAAGCCTCCAACACTTCTGACCATAAACTCTAAAGACGTTTGAAGTCAACTAGGTTCATCATCCCTCTAACTCCTGTCACCTGAAAGTATCTCCTTCTCCATCCCCAGCACTTTGCTTCATACCTAGTAAGTACCTTGTTGAATGAACAAAAGAGTGATTAGGTTTCCTGAATAAAAGACCCACTTGAGGTTCATGTTCATGAATTTAAAATGAGGTCCGCAGGATTTTAAATTTTTCTCCAGCCATATTTAGCTGCAAAAATGCAGAAACAGTATAAGCAAAAATGAAAGAGATAGATACGACCAGGGTTCATTCATGCTTGTGGCTCTAACCGTACCTGATACAATGATGCTTCCTAAGTCTCCATTTCTAAAGACATTGAGATCTCTTAACATCCTGAAATGAGTTCACAGTCAAAGCTCCAAGTGGAAAGAACTTTAATGGAAAAAGAATACCGGCTCACCACTGGTTATGAGGAAGGCGTTCTACTGTGTGCTTTACATACATGATCTCATACAACTCTTCTCATAATAGCATCTCCATTTTACAGAAAACTGAAATTCTCAAGGATTAACATTAAGATGAAGCTGGGACTAAACAGTAAAGTTTGTATGACTCTGAAGCCCACCTGCTTTTTACTATATCATAATACTTAACTCTTCTTTTTTAAACATTTCAATTGGGGTTAAGAGATGTTGAATGATTTGTCCAAAGTCAAACTATTTTCTAATGGTACAGATACTGTCTCCCAGAGGAATGCTCTATGAACATCACCAGTGTTAAGATCTCTTTTACACTTCCTGCTTTGCCACCTCTATGTTCCATCTATAACTAGGTTAGGCTGTTCTTTTCTTCATATTTTTTCTGATACCTATTACCTTCTATCCATTTTGTTTCCCTTTGCTTTGATCTCTCAGGTGGGGCCCTCATCATTCACGCATAGATTACTCTAACAGCCTCCTAGCTGGCCTCCACTTATCCCTCTTCCAATCCATTTACATGTGGGCTAGTCATGGTCACTTCCTTTTTCTGAGGTCCTTACCTATAAACTGTCAATAAAAAATATATACAGTATAAAATTTTGAAGGTCAACTGTCATACAGAATAATTATCAATAAGATCAATAATTATATATGAACTGTAAAATCCTATCAAATGTAAGTTAAGATATATGAGGGCAGATACTACACCTTATATTTATTTTAAATTTATTTTCCCTTGGCTCTAGGCATCTGGTATATGTGTTCAAATACATACTTGATTGGCTGATTTTTTCCCTATCTTCCATACTCCCACTGATATTACCTAATGGACCAATCTGATCAGGTACAATTTCCTTTATTAAAAAGGCTGAACACCAAAGCTGTGGTATAACTAAGCATGGTACTTATTTAATTATAGCATGCATAATACGACTAAGTCCCGTATAATCAAGTAGAGATGCTCTTAATGAAAAACCCTATGTTCTGCCAAAAAGAACTATGTGATAATCTATAATATTCTTTTTCTGATTCTCTAATTAGTGAATTCCTATCATCCATCAAAATGCAGCCAGAATGTCATCATTTTGTTTAAGTCTTACTCTTTCCTCTGTTTGTTTGCATCTTATGGACCCATAAATTCAAGTACCCATCTTCGTAACAGCATTTATTCCTCAGTTCTACAACTGCTTATATGATAGTGCTCCCCCGCCCACATTGGTGAGGGACTATATTTTAGGGTAACTAAAGAGTTGAGGGAAAGTTCTCCTTTATAGAGGATTCCAGCTGATTAATGCAGAAGAAAGGAAAAAATTGGAATGTAACCATTACAAAACAAAAAAGTGACTAGGAAAAAAATCATCAGTGGATGACAAAATAGTGGTTTTCAGTCCTGGCTGTATTGTAAAATCACTTGGGAACTTTTCAAATATACCTTTACCTATGTCCAGTTGGTCAAGGGTAATGTCTCACTGATATTTTTAAAAGCTCCCGGGTGATCCTAATATGCAGCCAAAGTTAAGAATCACTGCCCTCAAACCATTCACGAACTTTCTAATAAATGGATCAAGATGATAGGACTGAATCTCATGATTAATCTTATAGTTACTAAAAATGAGACAACCTGACATAATGTGCCTCCTTATACGATGTACTAGTAAGAACAAAGTAGCAGTTATGGGCCCAAAGAGCTAAACTAGAACCTAATGAGTACTCTAGATCTAACCACCAATCTACAGAAAATAAGAGGTCATGTTAAGAGACACATATGAGGATGTAAGAGGCCAAATCTAAAATGTGGGAAATGAAATATGACAAATGTCTTTAACAAATAAACAGTATGAAGAAAATGTGTGTGTGTGTGTGTGTGTAAGGAACTGTTACAAATTAAGAGATTCAAAAGACATAGTCACCATACGCAGTATGTAAAAATACATTTGATAAACAGGTGAATGAATGAATGAATGAATGAGTGAATTAATGTTAATTAAAGAAAAAACCCAATTGTTATAATTAATAAATTATTAAATCTTATACTCTGAAAAGCAGGACTAGATGTGGGAAAGGATGCAGAAGTAAAATAATTTTGATATGGGAACTAGTGAAATATTTATCTGTTTCTGTCACTGTCATATAGAAAATTTTCAAAATATTTCAGTGGACTTAATATTTGGTTTTTAATTTATATTTGTATTTGCCTTATGACTTTGAATAAAAAGAAAAACAATAACAAATTATTATGGGGCAAATATAACCATTATTTTTTCTATTGGGGATGAGATACAGTTGTTCTGTATCAGAGCTGTCTAATAAAATTTTCTGTAATGATAGAAATATTCCATATAAAATTTTCTGTGATAGAAATACTGTCTAAAACTATACATGACTACTGGACTCTTAAAATACGGCTAGTATGACTGAGGAACTGAATTTTAAATTTTATTTCAAGTAATTTAAATAGCTACACACCACCACCACAACAGACAGTACAGTTCTAGTTGACTACAGCTCTCCTCTCTACCTGCAACATTTGCTCTTTCCTTTTACCTAAGTAACTCTTACCACATCCCGTATTATAAGATGTCACAGCACCATGAACCTTTCCTTTCATACATACATTACCGTTGCAATTTTGTGATTATCTGATTAATGTCTGTCTCTCTAACCTGATTGTAAACTCCAAGACTGCAGGAACTATTTATGTTCCCGATCGCATTGTAGAGTGACACTCATTTACTTGTTAAGAAAATGCTATTATTAGAGAACATTGTGTAGTTGAGTTTTTGTGATAATGAAGACTTTTCATTTCCTGTAATTCCATGCAATTTGATCCAAATTTTAGATCCTTACACATATACAATATATATATAAAGGTAGAGAAAACTGTACCATGAACCCCCAAGCAAACATTACCAGGCTACAGAAACCATCGACTTACAGATAACACTCTTGTTTTATCCACACCCATCATATTATATATTTCAGCACCTATTTCTAAAAGACAAGAACTCTAATTTTTATAAATGTAGCACCACTTACATATAAGCAACTGTTATCATAACTAAAACAAGAATCACCATTTATACAGTGTTCAAATCTCCTCAACTGGCCAATATATATATATATATATATATATATATATATATATATATATATATATATATATATATATAAAACCTTGAAGAAACTTAGTTATTATATTCTTAGGTCTCTCACATAATGGACTTTGTTGACCTGAATTCCCCATAGCATCATTTAGCATACCTTTGTTCCATATTTCCTAACCTGGAGCTGGACCCAGAGGCTTGATTTTATTCAGCTTCAATTTTGCTAGAAAAATACTTTATGTGGGTAGTGGTATTTACATCCTCCAAGAGGTACATAATGCCTGGTTGTCTGTCTTTGTTAGCAGCTATTCATGATCATTGTCAGATCTATTATTTCATTAGGAGTTTACAAAGTGATGATATTCTAATTATATTATTCCTTTTTCATTTATTAGTTGGGATCCTTCATTAAAGAAAGCCTTTTTGATTCATCAGAGATAAAGTTCATATGCAAAATACAAGTTAAATGCTCAGTTCTGTCTTTTTACCACTTTTAAATATTTAATTGGTTCTCTAACATTCTCTAGGTGTAACCAATAATTTTTTTTAGTATCTTTATTACATATGGATTTTTAATAAGTTTGCTGGGCTTCAATCTATTACCACTGGTATTATTACTAATGTTCAAATTATCCCCATCTTTGGATAGGGAGCCTCTTCAAGTTAGCTCCTGAGTCCTTTTGATATCACTCACCTACCTATAATGGCCTTCTGGCTTTAATAAGATTTCTGGTCTTATCGTGTATCTTTCTTGTCCTAAGTCTAGAATCAGACATTTCTCCAAGGAGTGCTAATGGTACCTATGACCACAACCTGGGCCCCAGGCCAGCTAATTTCTACTAGGCTGATCATTGTTTATGGGATTTTTGAGTGAGTAAAGATGGAAAGTATACCCCTCCTTTTTTTCAAGAGAAATTATAACAAATTCAATTATTTATGATTCATATTCAAGATTTTAGTATTTCCCACCAAAATTATGGCTGGCTTCTTAGCAGAAGTTGACAAGTTGATCCTAAAATTCATATGGACATACAAAGGATCCAGAATAGCTGAAACAATCTTGAAAAAGAAGAAAGTGAAAAATTCCTATTTCCAGATTTCAAAATCTACTACAATAAAACAGTAATCATAACAGTGTGGTATACAGATCAATAGAACAGAACAGAACTGAAGAGTCCCCTCAGATTTATAGTCAACTGATTTTTGACAAGGGTACCAAGACTAATCAATGGGAAAAGAATAGTTCTTTCAAAAGTGCTGGGACAACTGGATATTCACATGCAAAAGAATGATGTAGGGTCCCTACCCCACATCATACGCAAAAATTAACTCTAATGGATCAAAGACCTAAATGTAAGAGTTAAAAGTAAAAAATGCTTAGAAAAAAACACAGAAATAAATCTTGCGCTTTGACTTAGGCACAGCTTTCTTAGATAAGACAATAAAGGTACAAGCAACAGATGAGAAAATAAATTGGACTTGATGAAAATTAAAAGCTTACATGCTCCAAAAGTCATCATTGAGAATATGAAAAGACCACCCACAGAATGGGAGAAAATATTTGGAATCCATGCATATCAGATTGGATAAAAAAATAAGACCTATCGATAGGATGTCTGCAAGAGACTCATTTTAGACCCAAAGACACCACCAGATTGAAAGTGAGGGGATGGAAAACCATTTATCAGGCTAAGAAAGCTGGGTTGGCAATCCTTATGTCAAACAAATTAAATTTTAAATCAAAGACTGTAATAAGAGATAAGGAAAGATACTCTATCATAATTAAAGGGTCTATCTAACAAGAAGATCTAACAATTGTAAGTATTTTTTTTTAAAAGATTTTATTTATTTATTTGACAGAGATAGAGACAGTCAGCGAGAGAGGGAACACAAGCAGGGGGAGTGGGAGAGGAAGAAGCAGGCTCACAGCAGAGGAGCCTGATGTGGGGCTCGATCCCATAACGCCGGGATCACGCCCTGAGCTGAAGGCAGACGCTTAACCGCTGTGCCACCCAGGCGCCCCTAACAATTATAAGTATTTATGCCCTTAACAAGGGAGCAGCCAATTATATAAACCAATTAATAACAAAATTAAAGAAACACATCAATAATAATACAATAATAGTAGGGGACTTTAACACCCCACTCACTGCAATGGACAGATCTTCTAAACAGAAGATCAACAAGGAAACAAGGGCTTTATATGACACATGGGACCAGATGGACTTCACAGATACATTCAGAGCATTCCATCCTAAAGCAACAGAATACACATTCTTCTCGAATGAACATGGAACATTCTCCAGAACAGGGGTCACAAATCAGGTCTCAACTGGTACCAAAAGATTGGGATCATTCCCTGCATATTTTTAGACCAAAATGCTTGAAACTTGAACTCAATCACAAGAGGAAATTTGGAAAGAACTCAAACACATGGAGGCTAAAGAACATCCTACTAAGGAATGAATGGGTCAACCAGGAAGTTAAAGAAGAATTTAAAAAAATTCATGGAAACAAATGAAAACACAACTGTTCAAAACCTTTGGGATGCAGGAAGTAAACAGCAATACAAGCCTTTCTCAAGAAACAAGAAAGGTCTCACATACACAACCTAACCATATACCTAAAGAAGCTGGAGAAAAAACAGCAAATAAAGCCTAAACTCAGCAGGAGAAGAGAATTAATAACAATTAGAATAGAAATCAATGAAATAGAAACCAAAAGAACAGTACAACAGATCAACAAAACCAGGAGCTGGTTCTTTGAAAGAATTAATAAGATTGATAAACCCCTGGCCAGACTTACCAAAAAGAAAAGAAAAGGACTCAAATAAATAATATCATGAATGAAAGAGGAAAGATCACAACCAACACTGAAGAAATACAAACAATTATAAGAACACATAATGAGCAACTATATGCCAACAAATTAGGCATTTCTTCTTCTGGAAGAAATGGATGCATTCCTAGAGATGTATAAACTACCAAAATTGAAACAGGAAGAAACAGAAAACCTGAACAGACCCATACCAGCAAGGAAACTGAAGCAGTAATAAAAAAAAAAAAAACCTCCCAAAAAACAAGAGTCCAGGGCTGGATGGCTTCCCAGGAGGAATTCCACCAAACATTAAAAGAATTACTAATACCTATTCTTCGGAAGCTGTTTCAAAAAAATAGAATTGGAAGGAAAACTCCCAAACTCTTTCCATGAGGCCAGCATGACCCTGATCTGAAAACCAGACAAAGACCCCACCAAAAAGGAGGATTACAGACCAATATCCCTGATGAACATGGATGTAAAATTTCTCACCAAGATACTAGCCAGTAGGATCCAACAGTACACTAAAAGGTTTATTCACCACGACCAAGTGGGATTTATTCCTGCGCTGCAAGCATAGTTCAACATCTGCGAATCAATCAACGTGATACACTATATAAATAATAGAAAGGACAAGAACCATATGATCCTCTCAATAGATACAGAAAAAGCATTTGACAAAGTACAGCATCCTTTCTTGGTTAAAACTCTTCACAGTGTATGGATAGAGGGAACATACCTCAATATCATAAAAGCTATATATGAAAAGCCCACAGCAAATATCATTCTTAATGGGGAAAAACCGAGAGCTTTTCCCCTAGGGTCAGGAACATGGCAGGGATGTCCACTATCACCACTGTTGTTCCACACAGTACTAGAAGTCCTAGCCTCAGCAATCAGACAACAAAAAGAAATGAAAGGCATCCAAATCGGCAAAGAAGTCAAACTCTCATTCTTTGCAGATGACATGATACTCTATGTGGAAAACCGAAAAGACTCCACCCCAAATTGCTAGAACTCATACTGGAATTCAGCAAAGTGGGAGGATATAAAATCAATGCACAGAAATCAGTTGCATTTCTACACATTAACAATGAGACAGAAGAAAGAGAAATTAAGGAGTTGATCCCATTTACAAAACCATAAGGTACCTAGGAATAAATCTAACCAAAGAGGCAAAGGATCTGTACTCAGAAAACTATATAACACTCATGAAAGAAATAGAAAAAGAAATAAAGAAATGAAAAAATGTTCCATGCTCATGGATTTTGGAAGAACAAATATTGTTAAAATATCTATGCTACCTAGAGCAATATGCACATTCACTGAAATCCCTATCAAAATACCATCAATGTTTTTCAGAGCTGGAACAAATAATCCTAAAATTTGTGTGGAACCAGAAAGGTCCCTGAATAGCCAAAGCAAATTTGAAAAAGAAAACCAAAGTTGGTGGCATCACAATTCCAGACTGCAAGCTCTATTACAAAGCTGTAATCATCAAGACAGTATGGTACTGGCACAAAAACAGACACATAGATCAATGGAACAGAAGAGAGAACCCAGGAATGGATCCTCAACTCTATGGTCAACTAATCTTCGACAAAGTAGTAAAGAATATCCCATGGGAAAAAGAGTTTCTTCAACAAATAGTGTTGGGAAAATTGGATAGCCACATGCAGAAGAATGAAACTGGACAATTTCCTTACACCATACACAAAAATAGACTCAAAATGGATGAAAGACCAAGTGTGAGACAGGAGTCCATCAAAATCCTAAAGGAGAACACAGACAGCAATCTCTGTGACCTCAGTCGCAGCAACTTCTTGCTAGACACATCTCCAAAGGCAAGGGAAACAAAGGCAAAAATGAACTATTGGGACTTCATCAAGATAAGAAGCTTTTGCACAGCAAAGGAAACAGTCGACAAAAGCCAAAAGACAACGGACAGAATGGGAGAAGATATTTGCAAATGACAATATCAGATAAAGGGCTAGTATTCAAAATCTATAAAGAACTTATCAAACTCAACACTCAAAGAACAAATAATCCAATCAAGAAATGGGCAGAAGACATGAACAGACTTTTTTCCAAACAAGATATTCAAATGGCCAACAGACACATGAAAATATGCTCAACATCACTCGGCATCAGGGAAATGCAAATCAAAACCACAGTGAAATACCACCTCGCACTAGTCATAATGTCTAAAATGAACAAGTCAGGAAATGATAGGTATTGGCAATGATGCAGAGAAAGGGGAACCCTCTTATACTGTTGGTTGGAATGCAAGCTGGTGTAGCCACTTTGGAAAATAGTATGGAGGTTCCTCAAAAAGTTGAAAATAGAGCTACCCTATGACCCAGCAACTGCAGTAGTAGGTATTTACCCCAAAGATACAAATGTAGTGATTTTCAAGGGGCACCTGCACCCCAATGTTTATAGCAGCAATATCCACAATAGCCCAGATGTCCATTGACAGATGAATGGATAAAGAAGATGTGGTGTGTATATGTAATGGAATACTACTCAACCATGTGGTGTGTATATGTAATGGAATACTACTCAACCATCAAAAAAATGAAATCTTGCCATTTGCAGTGATGGGGAAGGAAGTAGAGGGTATTATGCTAAGCAAAATAAGTCAATCAGAGAAAGACAATTATATGATCTCACTTATATGTGGAATTTAAGAAACAAAATAGAGGATCATAGGAGAAGAGAGGAAAAAATAAAACAAGATGAAATCAGAGGGGGAGACAAAGCATAAGAGGAAATAAACTGGGGGCTGTTGCGGGGGTGGGATGGATTGATGGGGTAACTGGGTGATAGACATTAAGAAGTGCACATGATGTGATGAGCACTAGGTATTATGTAAGACTGATGAATCACTGACCTCTACCTCTGAAACTAATAATACATTACATGTTAATTAATTGAATTTAAATTTTAAAAATTAACTAACTAACTAAATAAAATGTCAAGGGACCAAAAAAAATACTTGGAAACCATTATATTATAAGGGACTTGTACTTAGAACATATAAGGAAAACTTACAATTCAATATAAAGACAAATAACCCAATTTAAAAAAAGAGCAAATGATCTGAACAGACATTTCACCAAAGATGAAACAGAAAGAGCCAATAAGCATATGAAAAGATATTCAGACATCACTGGTTAGGGAAACACAAATCAAAACCACAATGAGAATCTACTTTTGCATATACTAGGAAGATCAGAACCAGTAAGACAGCAATAACAAGCGCTGGTGAGAAACTGGAACCATCATACAGTGCTCGATGGAATATAAAATGGTACCTATGCTTTGGAAACTGTCTGGCAGTTTCTCAAAAGGTTGAACACAGTTACCATACGACCCAGCAATTCCACTAGTACACAAATTTCATTGATGGCAGCATTACTGATAATAGCTAAAAAGTAGAAACAACCCCAAATGTCCAACAACTGATGAATGAATAAATAAAATATGGCATATCTACACAATGGACTATTATTTGGCGACAAAAAGAAATGCAATGCTGAAATGACCTACAACATGGACGGACCTTGAAAACATACTAAGTGAAAGAAGTGAGTCACAAACAGCCATGTTTGTATGATTCCATTCATATGAAATGTCCAGACTGGGCAAATCTATATACAGGGAAAGCAGATTAATGGTCATGTAGGGTTGGGGAAGATGGGGGGAAAAGGAGTGACTGCTACAGGGTACAAGAGTTTTTTTGGGGGTGAAGAGAATATTCTAAATCTGATTGTGGTTGCATAACTGTAAATACACTAAGAAGCACTGAATTGTACACTTTTATTAGGTGAATCGTATCTCAATAAGGCTGTTATTAAAAGAATACAATCAAGATAAATTTGTATATGCACACACATATACAAAATTACAGTCTTTTACTGATATTTTATGTTTATCTGTTTTGCACTGAAAAATTTGACTACTAATAACACCATGATTGTCTTACCTATATCTGTATCTATACAAATAAAAAAAGTACCTGAGTAACAATATTACCAACATTAGTAAAGCAAGGTAAGATTTTTTTGTAGTTCTTTTTATTCCTAAACTGTATCCGACCAAGAAGCATAGTCAAAATACTGTTATAAAGTTATATGATACAGTTCATGAATGTTTAGGTCACACATTTGTTTCATTTTAGTTATTTTTAGGAGTCACCTTCCCCCCATTTCAACCTAATTTTGTCTTATAATTACATAAAATATTTACATGGTCCCAATATGAAAACATGGTATAGTTAGATAAGTCGAGCTTCTATTCTTGCCCCCTCCAATCTGTTTTTTTTTCTCTTCTATTGGTAACCACTTTATTTATTTTATGGTGTATTCCTTCATCTTAAAACAAATTATAAACAAATACATAAACGATAGCCTACTATATACAACTGACACTGGTTTTTTTAACATTATATTCTGAAGATCACTGTATATAGAAAAGTATTCATTCCAATGGATTAAAAAAATACAAAAAAAAAAGCCTTACAAAATATTTAGTAGTGATGGTACAGAAGGACACAGTATGATTTTCATTCTGTAGAAAGGAAAATTAATTCCTTTTGCTGCTTCATAGCACTGTTATTATTTGAACCTGGGCATCCAACGTATGGATTCACTGTAATTTATTCACCCAGTCCACTGCCAATAGACACAAAGGTTGTATTCAATATTTTGATATTATTGCAAACAGGGCTGCTATATTTATACTTTTGTCAGTTTATCTCTGGGATAATTTTCTAGAAGTGAGAATGCTGAGTCAAAGGGCAAATCCATGGGTAATTGTTCCCAATACTGTCAAATTCCTGTCCATGGAAGTTGCTACATTTTGCATTCCCACAAGCAATGTATGAGAGTGCCCATTTCCCTATAGCTCAATCAATAAAAAATGTTATGGAACTTTTGGATTTTTGCCAATGTGATAGGAGAAGAATAGTGTCTCAGTGTAATTTTAATATGAATTTCTCTTACTATAAGTTAAATTGAACATCTTTTTATATGTTTAGGAGGCGTGTGCATTTGGTTTTCTGCTGATATCTTTAGTTTTCTACAGAGTTGGTGGTCTCTCTCTTTTAAAAGTTGTTTATACATCAGGGATAATAATATGCAGCAAATATTTTTTCCAATTTTTCTTTTTCTTTTTTTACTTTGCTCACATTTTTTTTCTCCCCAAAGTTTTTCTTTTAATGTATATAATCAGATTTATCAAACGTTTCCCATATTTTGGATTTTGAGTCCTAGTTAGGAAAAACTCCACCATTTCCAGGGTACCCGTATTTTCTTCTATTATTTTATATGGATTCACTTTTTTGATTCATTCGAAATTTGTCTTGGTGTATGCTATAAAGAATGAATAATTTTGGACTTATACTAATATTTTGAGTAAGCCTAGTACTTTGCTGGCTTTACAGTCAGTGCATATATATTTATTACCTATTCAGTGTACTGAAAAACATCATGCATTGCTCTGAGGCCAGGGAATTTTATATTCCATGTTAGAAAATAAAAAGTCCCGGGGCGCCTGGGTGGCACAGTGGTTAAGCGTCTGCCTTCGGCTCAGGGCGCGATCCTGGCGTTATGGGATCGAGCCCCACATCAGGCTCCTCTGCTATGAGCCTGCTTTATCCTCTCCCACTCCCCCTCCTTGTGTTCCCTCTCTTGCTGACTGTCTCTATCTGTCAAATAAATAAATAAAATCTTTAAAAAAAAAAAAAAGAAAAGAAAAAGTTCCACTTTCACAGAATGAAATCATACCATGACCCACTGCTATTAAATACTCTGAGAGGCTTTTGCATTTTTGCAACTACTGGAATAAATGACATATTTTCTTACTGGTTGTGCCAAGTAAGATAAAATTAGACCAAAGATAACCAATTCCTGGATTAAAAACATTTATTAATTAAAATTACGGCCAGAAGGTGAAAATTAAGATTAAATGGGAGTTTTACACAGGGTAAATGCTCATATCTTTTTTTAGGGGGGCTGGGCTTGAACTCACAGCCCTGAGATCAAGACTGGAGCCAAGATCAAGAGTCAGATGCTTAACCGACTGAGCCACCTAGGCACCCCTCAATATTTCTGTAACTGAAATTTGATCACTGTGATTCTGTGGGTAGTTTTTGTTGCTTTGGAAAAAAAAATAACTGCAAAGCTTGCGAGGTTCAATTTTGAAAATGCATTAGGAATATCACCTATCATTATTAATATTACCAATTTTAACAATAATCTTTCCTCATACTGACATTATGTGATAAATGTATATTGGTGTCTTCGTGAAAAAATCAAATGGTTCAATCAATAGCAAAATTAGAACTTACACCAACTAGAAACTAATACCAAAGTTTATTTTGTTACCAGAGGAAAACGTATACTGCTGCAAATAATTAAAGTTTGATATTATTTAAATTCGTATCTGTTATGTGGTAAGTTCTGAAGAAATTTTTTGAAAGAATCAAAGATCCTAGATGAGAAAAATAAAGCAGACTGTAAATGTCAGGGCTCTTCTACTCTTCTACTGCTCAAGCATATAAGGACTTGTTATTCAATGAATGGCCTCTACTAGAATTTACAATAACGAGAATAAGGAAAGCAACATATGATAACAGCAATGAATAATCTACAGTCTCATTCTGGCTACTTTAAGCAAACTTTTTAATTTCAACCCAATCACAAGAACAAAAACCAAGGCCTCAAATTTGGCATTTTCAATCTCTCTCTATTTTAGGTACTAATGTCTAATGAGCTGGGAGATAATCAGGAAAGAGGCAGAAAGAGAGATGGCAAAAGTCCTGGATGACATGGTTCACTACTGGCTATTGAAACACTTCATTTTATAGATGAAGAAGTTACTGCTCAGAGTGTGTGACCTGAACAAAGTTGCACAGCCAGTTAAATGGCAAAGCCAAACCCGGGTTACAGGTCTTTAACTGAGTCAAATGCTCTTTCCAGTTTGCCATTCGACTGGTCAGATTAGATAATTGTGAAAAAAAAAAAGAAAAAAAGTGAAGCTGGTTCAATGTAAATATGTATTCTATGTCAGCTTAGAAGTTAAACCCAGTTTTTAAACACTCAATTCCATTCTTTTCCATTATTTAAATTATTGTGAAATCTCAATATGAAAATTCAATTGTTTTTACCTTTGCCTAATATATTCTTTTTCTCTATATTTAATCTTAGGAAGTAAATACTTTTCCAATGGAAAACATTACCTATTGAATATAAAACTCTCCATTGAAACAAAATTCCATACACGTTACTTGTAAGTAGGAGACTAAAAGGATAATTCTACTACAGGATCCATCCTAAATACACTGAACATTTAATAATCATATTTAATTAATTTATACCATTTCAGATAGGAAAACTGAAGATAAGGTCTAATTCCAGTCTAAAACATACTGAGTACTTACTATGGATCAGATATTGGCGCTATAGTCAGAAAATAAATTACCAAATCAAAGTAAAAATGTGTATTTCAAACCTTTCGGACTAAGCTCCTTTAAGCCATACTTCTGACTGAAGAAGTAAAATCTGAGCAGCCTCCTCTATAACTATTCGATATTTTTGATGAAAATAAGACTTTGAAGAGTGTTTCCAAAAACAATATAAAGATTTAAATTTAAAAAATTCTTCTAAAGTTTCCGAAATTACTGAGAACATTAAGTTATATTCATAGGTGCTAACTCCAGTTTTATGACTTCTCAATGGTAAAATCATCTTATTTCAGTAATATAGCATTTATAATACTCCAAAATACATTTAGAGATAGAACCTGGATCCCAAATTACTTGTCTGGGAAGTGTCCAAATCTATCTAAGGTTTCTCTTTTTCCTAAGGTTGGGAGATTGCTCATGGGAAAGGACACGTGTACCTTTCCATGACAGCCAGGCACTCCTTTCTCCAGGTAAATCGACTCCCTCGCCGTAGTCGGAAGGTGCCAGATGTGGCAGAGACTGGGGGAGGTGTTTGTCTCCACTCTGGGTCCTCTATTGGAATGGGGGCTGGTCTCATACTTAGTGTAGCCCCTGAAATAAACAAGACATTTTCAGCAAATATCTTGCAATTTATTAAAATCAATGACAAATATAATGAACTCAACAACAATAAATTTTTGTCCTTCCATTGGAACTTGCAAGCCAAATACATTCGATATTTACATTTAAAAAAAAAACAACCCCTGGGCCTCTCATGGTGCCTGCCCCATGCCAATGCAAAATGTTGCCTTGAAACCACTGTCTAGCCTCTGTGCCATAGGCTACGGGCACTGGAGTAACTTGCACTGTGGGTGTGTGTGTGGGGGGGGATAATTTGACCCAAACAAAAATCCAAAGGGATAAAAACTCTTCCTTAGAAAGTTTATCAATAATTACCTTGTAATGTCTTTTTTTTGTTTGTTTTTTTGGGTCACTTGTCTTTTATCCTTTTTTATGTCATCTTTTGAACCAAAGCCCAAAATCTATCTCTTTAGGGGAAAAGGGAAGTATGGTCTTTGGACCAATGACAACTTAATCAGAGTTATCTTCTGAAAAATCTTTCTTGAAATTTCTATCTGAGGGTTTTAATCTTTTGAACAATATACACTATACGATCAGAACCTTTAATTACCACTCAAAGGGCTCTTGTTATTGAGAAAATGGAGCCCTTAAAGAATGTATGCAGGAGATGAATTTAAAATAACTCTAACTGTTGTAAACTCTCAAAGAAAAAAAGTCAAATATAGCATCAGACAGTAAGGTAGTATTTGACATAATTTTAGTCTACTAGTTACCTAAGATCTCCATAGGTCTACTAAGTGTTAAAGCTCTACTGTTTTCTGTTACCTCTTGAATGTAATAAAACCAATGGGGGAAAATGTAATTGGGATATTTTATTAATTTAGACTAGCCTTTTCTCAAACAATGAACTGCTGATGATGCATGTATTCATTAGTTCACCATTTATCAACTCCCCTACTCCCTTTCTTTTGGCTCGCTCTAGGTTAGAAGCTAGGAAAAAAAACCCAAAAAACAAAAACAACAAAACCAAACATTGTCTCTGACCTCTGCAGACTTTATTTCAAAGAACTTAAATGTGTTCATAGAGTTCAGTCCCTGGATCTCCCACTGTTCCTTCATTCTTTATACTGTTCAGTTCATCTTCCCAAAGCATAATTATGATCATAGCATTCCACTGACCAAAAGCCTTCAAAAAGTTCCCACTGCCTATGGAATAATATACAAACTCTTAATACACCCCTAGAAAGACAGGTTAGAAATTGTTAGAATTATGTGGAATAATGCACATATTAATAAATACATATTTATTTCTTCATAACAAGAGTCATACTTTATTTATTGTACCTTGTAATTAATACCTTGGGTAGTATTTCTACTTTCCTACATACAGATCTCTTTGTAGATCCCCCTTAATAGCTACATATTTATAGGCATTCTGTTATATAGAGGCCCAATATAACGAACCCTGATTTTCCTCTCCAAACCTGTTGTCTTGCAGCCCTTCCCATCTGAGTAAATGGCATCCCTATTCTTCAAATTGCTTGGCTCAAAATTCTCAGATTCATCTTTGACCTCTCTATTTCTCTCATATACCATATATCTAGTCCATAGCAAACCCTGTCAACTTTATCTTCAAAGTATATTCAGAATCGGGTCAATTTGTATTACTTCAACTAGCTTTAGAATAAGCCAGCATCATCTCTCCAAAGCATAACTTCCTGGAAAGGTTCCAAAGATGGCCCTTCATGATAAGTCGCACCTCCTGCTAATCAGGCCCTTGAATTCTAAGCTGGTCCTGTGACATGTTTTGATAACAGAAAATGGAAACAGTTCGAGTCTAGGTCATAAGACCCTTTGCACCTTCTAACTAGATCTTCTGCAATGCTGGTTTTGGGGGAAGACAGTTGCCAGATAAGAATTATGACTAACCTGAGACTATGATACTGTAAGGAAGCCCAAACTAGCCACATGCGGTGAAAGATGCCCAGCCAGCCCCCAGGTGCCACAGTTGAGGGGAAAAAAGCCATTCTGGGTGCTCCAGTTGCAGCACACACCATATAGAGAACTGTATAACCCAGCAGACAGGGAGAAATAAGGCCCTAGGCATAAAGTACTAATACAGCCATGTGGTAGTCAGCCCCCAAGATGGTTCCAGAGGATCCCTGCCTCCTGGTATTCACCCTGTTGTGTAGTCTCTTCCCATACTATATACCAGGATTAGTCTGTGTGGCCAATAACATATGGTAGACGTGATGATATGTCATTTCTGACATTAGATTATAGAATACACCACGGTGTCTGTCTTAGTTGCTCTCTTAGATCACTTGCTCAGGGGAAAAATAGCTGCCAAGTTGTAAGGACACTCAGGGAGCTCACGTGGAGAGAACTTGAAATCCCTGGCAACAGGCAGGAAGGAAACTGGGGCCTGCAAACACTCAAAGGTAGTGGTCAGTGGCAGATTGTCTAGCTGGCTGACAGCGTGACCATAACCTCATGAGAACTCTGAGCAGAACCCTCTTAGGTAAGCCACTCCTAGATTCCTGACCCACAGAAATTGTGAGATAATAAATGTTTGCTGTTCTTAGCTACTAAGTTGTATGGTAATCGTTGCACAATAATATAAAACAAATGTAAGACATTATAACCATCTCCAGTTGTTTATGTCCCCACATTTCCCAACACACTGAGTATTATGAGTATTACTAATTATTCACATTTATAAATTTGGCAGGCAGAAAAACTTCCCTTAACATAGAGATTTCACTATTAGTAAGAATGAGCATCTTTTCTTGTTTACTTTATATATCTTTTCTTGTAAATTTATATCTTTTGTCTTTTCTTTTGGGTTATTCATCTTACTGGTGTGTTGAAACAATACCAATTGCTAGACACACAGAATGCAACTTTTTTTCCAGTTTGTCATTCGTCTTTTATCTTTATTTATGGTGTGCTTTCTGATCTTAAATCTTATGTAGGCACATTTGTCAACCTCTTCTTTTGTGGTCAATATGTTTTGTATCATTCAGAATATTTTTATAGTTTTCTTATTGTTTAAACCCTTAACAGATATATGATTTCCTGATGTGTGTGACATAAAGTAAATATTTAACTTCTTCCTCA
Source organism: Ursus americanus (assembly GCF_024610735.1). Classification (NCBI taxonomy): domain Eukaryota; kingdom Metazoa; phylum Chordata; class Mammalia; order Carnivora; family Ursidae; genus Ursus; species Ursus americanus. Next base: position 63,833,347 of record NC_142139.1, read on the forward strand.
AACGGACAAGCATGTCATCACACAATGCTTTAGAGACTCATGGCTTAAATATATGGCAGACTGTGGCCGGCTGCCATAGTTTAAATAAAGTTTTACTGGAACATAGCCATACTCATTCATTTACATGCTGAATTTATATCAAAGTTTTACAGTTACATTACATTTGCATCAAAGTGAACAAAGTTTAGGCATAAGGAGAAAATACAGGGTTGGAAGGTTCGAAGTCTTTGTTTTGGTACTTTTCTGAATGCAAGCAGGAATTTCAGCATAATAAGGGCTCTGGAATATACCTAAGTTATATTATATAAATTTTGTTCAAAAGCCATGATAAGAGGTCCAAAGCAGAGCCAAGCAGCTATCATGCCTGAACAAGACAGAGGTAAAAACAGACTGGGTAAGGCAGTAGGTCCTCTCATCCAAAGCCTGGCTTCTGGTAAAAGGATAATTTTAGGGCTTCGGTGGGTGAAAGACAGGAAATAGGTCAGTAAATTATAATTAGTAGGCTACATTATAACCATGGCATGTTTTCTTAGTTGAGTGATAAATGGGTAAAAATAAAACAAAGAATACAAAGAATCTTAATCATGAGATTGAAGAAAATAAATTAACTGATAATAATGGTTCTTTCTTGGTATTGGGGTTTATTGGTCATGTAACTATGCTTCCTTATAATATTCTATATTATCCAATTTTTCTATACAAAGGAAATTTAGGTGAAATAAATTACTTTAAAAGAAATCAAGGCAACTATGCACAGACGGGTGGAAACTCAATAATTTCAAACTCGTAAACATACTGAATTTGAAACATAATACTACCACATTACTTTTGAGGGTTTTTTCTTTGCTCCTTTTTCTTTTCAACGTAGAAGTATTTAAAAATAGCACAAGCAGCATTCTGTAAACACTCCAATAAACACAGATTTGTTCTAGAAACCTTAGTTAATCTTGCTTTAGTCAAAGTGGATGGAGAGCAATGAATAACCCAAGAATGGGTTCAAAATTATAGACTCTGACAGAAAAATACAAAGATACTAGAATGCAGGAATGTGGGAACATTTCCCACAGGAAACGTGTTACCTATTTTCTTTACAGAAATATTTTTTTTTCCATCTTGTATCTGTGCTCTCATTAAGAGCAAAATTTTGCACATTTATCTAGCAACTCTAAATCCAAGAGGGAAAAAAAAGTCTCTTCCTAATTTGCTGATAGATTTTTAAATTTTGATAAATGTTCTCTTTGTATATATGATAATTTTCTTATCAGATTTACTTCTGAATGAGCCTTTGCCAGTCCACTAATAGAATATGACTACAAGCATGTCATTACTATCCCATTCACAGAAACTAGCTTCACCAAAAAAAAATTTCTCATCATCCCGTATGACACACACATGATTTCCCTGAGGCTCTGACACTCTGCAATAGTGAAGGGAGGAGGCCATTACTTTTGATCTCCAAATTTACTTCATGTGCTTTCTGTATGAGTCTCCTGGCAAACTTTATTTAATTTAGAAATAGGCAGAATCAGTGCCATGAGCCAAGAGGAACTCAGCAAACCCTGTCTGCTATAGTAATGTTTAAATTAGACAAGGGAAAAGACTGCTGAGCTTAATTTGATTAAATAAAGGGGTTTCTGATGTCAACCATGCTGAATTTAGTACCCACTTCTTTTAAAAAATAGGCATTTTCTTGTAAATGTTTTCATAAGAAACAAGTTAAAATATATTTGATCAGTTTCCATCAGTCTATTTTATTCATACTCTTTGGCAGGCTTTGGGGTATGCTGGGAAATTCTAATGATGGGTCTGTTTATCAGAGAACTACAATATATCTATAACTATTGGATTATCAGTAAAAATAACCTAAATATCACTCTTATTATTTTTCTTGCTAAGTCCACTTAAAGAGAGACAAAAAAAAAAAAAAAAATTCTGTATCCAAATGGATCCAGAGTGAAGAGGTTGAAAAAGAGAAGAACTTCAATCATAGTATACAGAGAGAAATGCACTGAGCCCAAGAATAGAAGCACAGAATATACAGACATTTTTTATTTATTTTCTAAATGCTTACATTTTCCCCCAGAATATAGCAATGGGACGGTAATGTTTACATGTATTCTGATGAGCAAGTAAAATTTGTGAAATAAAAGAACTTCCTATCAATAAGCAGGTCTGGACTATGTGAACCTAGGTTCTTCAGTTTTTTTCTATCTTGAAAGCTGTTAACAAGGCAGATTAATTTCTTTTTTGCCTCTCTCTCTCTCTCTCTCCTTCCCCCCTTCCTTCTTTACCTTCTTCCTCCCTTTCTCCTTTTCATGAAACTTTATATGTATCTTTTGAATATATAGTGCAAGTACAAAATTTACAAGGACACAAAAGATTATATAGTTAACAGTCTCCCTGCCATCCTGTATTTCCAGTCTCTCAGAGTCTCTATAGAGCCTTCCTTAGCTCTAAATACAGCCTGCTAGAGATGTTCTGTGTTTACAAAAGCATATATATATATATACATATGTATGTGTGTATGTATTCCTTCTATATAAGTGACAGTATACTATATCTATTGTTTTGCACCTTACTTTATTCACTTATGAATTTGATATTACTACACAGAAATTCAATTCATACAAAGCCCTCCTTTAAAAAAATAGCTATATAGCCTCCACACTATTTCATTGTACAGATAACCAGTTTGTGACTGAGGGACATTTAGGTAGATTTCAATCACTTCTGCACTGACCTGCAAAGCAGATTCTCATGTACTATAAGCACTTAATGACCAGACAGTGGCTAAGCTATTTTTAGGTGCTAACATAATTTTAGTTCTTCTTATCCAAATAGAATAGTAGTTTCAAAGTATCCATGAAGAAGAAACAATATAATTCTTTAGCTAAAATCAAAGGTTATTTTACTTTAAAGATTTTATTTGTTTATTTGACAGAGAGAGAGGGAGAAAGAACATAAGCAGGGGGAGAGGCAAACTCCCTGCTGAACAGCAGCCTAACATGGGGCTCAATCCCAGCACCCTGGGATCGTGACCTTAGCTGAAGGCAGAGGCCTTCAGGCGCCACCCAGGCGCCTCTCAAAAGTTATTTTTAAAGTCAACAAAGCTGCATTCACCTAGAAACAATTCTATTATATTAGGTCTTATAATAAAGGTAAAAATGCAAAGAATAGCTTCTAAATATTAAATTTTAATCACTAATATCCAATTACTGTTGATGCTATGAAAACTACCAACTGACAATTATAAATTATCCTCTTCTCTTCAGCTAAGTTTAAATTCTGTCCTACAGAACCCCTATGAATTTGGTTTTCAAATAAAAAATAGAAAGTCCTTTAAAAAGGGGATAATCAGCAATACAACTTCATTGAAAAGCAAATGCATATTAGGGGAACTTATTTTTTTTTTAAATTTATTTTTAAGTAAACTGTACACGCAACATGGGGCTCGAACTCACAACCCCAGATCAAGAGTCGCATGCTCCACCAACTGAGTCAGCCCAGGTGTTCCTACGGGAACTTATTCTTAAAAGGAGGTACTATCTCCTTAAAGATAGCAACTCCTTATCAACAGCTGGATGAATGTTGTTAGTCCTTTCCCATTTTCCTGTTTCAATGCCCTAGTTCCACCTTCCTCCAATTTCCTGATGATGGTTTAGCCTAACTCTGGTTCCAAGACAAATTGAAATAAAAAAAGATCAAAAACAAAAACAATTTTTTAATAAAACAGCTTCAGAAGAACATTATATCACCCCAGGGCTAAAAACTAGGTTCTGATAGCAGTATCCTGCAGTTGGCAGTGCTATCAGATCAGCTGCAGAGGCCTGAGAGTTATACCTTAGTTCCCTTCCTCTTTCTGGTGAATTCATTTTCCTGGTATCCTAGTCCCTGCCTGGGATTAGAGCCCAGCCTTGAAATCCCAGTGTGGGATGGGAATTTAGCCTCACCAACTGTGATCAGATTATATGTCAAGGCACTGTTCTAAGTGCCAAATCCAAGGGACAAAAAAATCCCTTCTCTTAATGGAGGCTGATTGCCTGACACAGTTGGCTAGTTTGGGTCCTCCAAATTCTTCACTGTTCTGCCCTATACATTTTTGAACATCTTGACAAATCCCTTTGGTGTTCCCCTCATGGCAGTCAACTGCTGCAATGTGACCAGGTTTATGAAAGCCCTAGGTACAGTTCCTTATTTACCTAGCCAAACCTTTGCTATCAGCCTAAGCTGCTCTATCAAGCAGACCAACTGCCAAGTTTTTGTTACTCGCCATCTGATTTGCTTTGCTGTTGTGAGTCATGGGAAAAGTAATGTCTTTGGAAAGACTGCTTACAGCTGAGTTTGAAGTGTTGCTTCAAGTATGATTTCGCTTAAGACTGCACAATATGGTAGCCACTAGCCACATGTGGCCTTTGAGCACCTGAAATGTGGCTGACTGGAAATGCTATATGCTTCAAGTGTAAAATACACACTAGATTTCAAAACCTAGTACAAAAAGAAAGAGGAAGGAAGGACGGGAAAGAGATAGAAGAGGAAGGACGGACGGACGGAAGGAAGGAAGGAGGGGAGGGAGAAGGAAAGGAAGGAAGGAAAGAAAGAAAAAAAGGGAGAGGTGCCTGGGTGGCTCAGTCGGTTAAGTGTCCAACTCTTGATCTCAGCTCAGGTCTTGATCTCAGGGTTGAGTTCAAGCCCCACGGTGGGCTCCACACTAGGTGTGGAGCCTAATTAAAAAAAGAGAGAGAGAAAGAGGTCTCAGTAATTTTTTAAAGTACTGATTAAATGTTGAAGTGCCAATACATATTTGCTAAATAAAATTATTAAAATTAATTTTAGCTATCTCTTACTTTTTAAAATGTGGCTACTAGATAATTTTAAATTATGTGTCATTTGCATTATATTCTCACTGAATAGTGCTGCTTTAGAACATTTCGCTAATGGCAGTAACAAGAATCAGTATTTTGAGAGATTTGCTTACATATCTAGCTATCATTAGAAGAATACCTAAAAATGAAAGTTCTTTGCAGAAAAACTACTAGCTAATAAATGCTGAAGGAATGCTAAATAAGATCTCCATCATTTTGCAATCCCCAATGGAATAACTCATTTAGGTAAGCATCATCAATGGTGCTAAGACCACTGACAAAAGGTTGCTGTAGAAGAGGATATCCATCCAGCAGCAAAATGATGCCCTATAGATTATTTACAAACTGCAAAGACAAGATCTGGTGGTCATTACTTCAACAAATGATCAAACTTAGCTTATGGTAGTGCTACAACCTGACATTACATGCCTCTTGATATATGATGTAAATGTTACCGACAAAGCAACCCCAATGTTTTATTGTGAAAATTTTCAAACACACATACAGCAACAATGAAAGAATTTTATGATGAAAATCTATACTCAAATCATCTAATATTTTACGCACTCACTTTATCACATTATCTATCCATCTCCTTATCCATTTTATTTTGATGCATTTCAAAGTACATTGTCGACATTACTACATGCCCTCTCTAAATAATCTATGAAGTGTTCTTGCCAAAAATGTTTAACCTGAATCTAATCAAGCCTCTAAACCTAACTGCTAGTTTACAGGAAATACAGGGGCTATAGAAGAATTAGTAAACTGACGCTAAGAGGAAAGAGAAAAATCCAGAATATGGGACATTCTGTAACATTAGATGGTTTAAAAAATATATGTTATAAAAAAAAAAAGTTTGAGTGACTAGATTTAAGAGTCTAAAGAGACATATATCAACAAATTCCAATTTGTCCACCTAAATCAGATACTATTAAAAAAAGACATTCTTATAACAATTAGAGAAATATGAAAATAAACTAGATGTTAGATGATATGGAATTATTATTAATTTTCTTAGATGTGGTAAAAGACTGTGGTTATGCAGGCGATTGCCCCTTTTTTAGGAGATGAATGCTGAAGAGAAAGATGCATATACATGCATATGCATGTACACACAGATTTTTAAATTTATTCATTATTTTCTAGGGATAAGGCAAATAGAGCAAATGTTAACAATTCTTGTACTTAAGAAGAGAGTCAACAGGCGTTCACTGTGCTGGTCTTTCAACTCTTCTGTATATCTGAAACACTTCAAAATACAAACCGGGGGGCAGGGTAGATTAAAAAAAAAAAAACTCATTGTAGAGAGGCTGATATGGTCTGTTCTGTTTTGTTCTGCCTGGGCCTTTCAGATTAAGAATGTGATCTTTAACACACACACACACACACACACACACACACACACACAAATGTTTCTCTAACATTATTTCCACCTCACAGTCAATGCTATTATTAGCTAAGTCTTCAATATGCAATATTCCAACTGATGATTTAATCTATAATAAGCAAAGGCTTTAATGCTATAGCATTATAGAAGATATTTCTCTGATCATAAGACTAAACTTGAGATCAGCCTCATCGCCACCAGTCTGTGTAATGTATAGATTAAAGACAGGCTGCCACGCAACTTCATATAACACTTGTTAAAAGTATCCTACAATAGATCATGCCTATTTCTGGCAACTTCAGACATAAAGGTTTTAGTGAACTTTTTCCTTCAGATTTCATTCCACTTTCCAACCTATTGCTGCTTCCAAAGCTGTCAGGGCAGCATCACCCTAAAGTCCAAAGACATGCTCATCACCCAGGTAATCAGAAATAGAAAATCATTAGCAGGGATCATTGACACAGTATAGGAATAACTAATTAAAAGTATGAAATTTACATTACTAATATTTACCAAAAAAAAACAGATATGGAAACTTATGTGTGTACCTACAGTCGAAAAAAAGAAAACAGCCCCTGACAATCATGACCTGTCTTTCAAACTATCATTAGAAATAGCATATAACCTGGAAACAAAGAGGTGCCCTGGAGGGAGTGAAAATGACTAGATAGTATTAGACACTAAACTAAAAAATGGTATAATCAGCGCTTAGGTTTTACAGTTAATGCTCTTTGGGCAAGACTGGGCACATTCAGAGTGGTATGGTCATAGACAAGAGTGCTCTTTGGGAAAAAGGAACAACAGTAAAATATGAAATCACCTTAGTGAAGATCAGTCAGCACACAGATTTAATAAAGTAATTAATTACATTTGTCTTCAGATGCAATAAAATAAGGAAATGATATTTACCAGGGTTTGTCTTCTCAAGTTGATACCATCGGTAAAATGCTCTTTTCTTCTGTTCACTCAGGTCTGATCCCTGCTGCAACAGCCAGTGAGAGATCCGGCTCTGACTGATACCTGTGCAGAAAGAGAAACAGCTGTTGCTAGTACTGAAAGTACAGGGAAGCTGAGGGTTCTGCTGATTCTAGGTTACTGGGTTCTTAATTCTCTGTGTTACTCTATAAGCAGCAATTCGAGCAAAACTGTCTAATATTGGACTTCTTTGTAAAGGCTGACTGCACTGGCTAGAACATACTCAGAAATGATCTAGAGGTCAAAGCATTTTATTAACAAAGACATGAAAGTGGTCTCTAAAATTAATCCATAGGCTAGGTTCATGTGAGATAAATGAAGAGATTCCTAATTAATAGTTATATGTTGGAAGTTGATTAGATTTGTACTCCTACCACCACCACCTGCAGCCCAATCCTGGTTGAGAATATTAGAATAAAACTTTTACCAGATACTGAGAAGAAAAAAAATCAAGCCAGCAAGTTTTGCTATTCATTATCAACACTGAGAAAAAAAGATTTAGAGCCTGAGAGAGGTTATTGAAAACAGCCTCTTCCATAAGGTTTCTGGCTTATTTGTTAATTCACATAGGCATTTTCAGACTCGTTACTATTACTACAGATAACAAAGAATTGGAAGAATTTTAGTGTTATGCTGCAATATGACCTCTTAAGAAATCTCAAGAGGTAAAGACATTTTTCTAAGACACAGACTTATAAAAAAACTGAACAGAATATAAAGCAGTAGTTTTCAGCTACCTCTAAGAAGTTCTTGACAGCAATTAATTAGAAATGTGAAAAACCTCCACATGTGAAAGTAAAAAAGCATGACTAAAACTTACTAGTATGAGAATCACATGCTTCTTCTGGTCATTACAGCTATTCCAAAAATGAATAATTCAACACACAACTGGCAAAAGCAAAGAATAGGAAAGATAAAACCGTCTTATACGCCCATAAGGCACTTTCCAAAAGACTATTCAGCTATCATAGAGGGTTAACGGTATCTAAATTCTCCCAAGGAATTACTTATGGTAACTGGATGGTACTGAATGCCACCTGGGCCAACACCTGTTTAAAGCTATAATGCACAACAGGAAGAGTGGTTATCAGGAAGTAACACACCTCCTAACATTAGAAGCAGCAGGAGGTCTGGTGATCACATTTAACTCATTAAAAGCAAGCCCCCAGAGTGTCATACTTTAAAAACCTATGTTACAAGAAAATGAAGGAAACTGGGGAGAGGAGATCTCTTAAAAGAAAGGCTGGGGTTTGAATCATGTTTCTCTGATTGGAAATACCTTTCACTTTCAAAGGGTGAAAGTCAGTTTTCCAAAACCTAAGTGATTACATTCTCAAGTAATTCACACAGTAGTTTTCCAATGGACTGAGGATCTATGTGATGCAGGTGCTGGCAGCTAGCACTGTATGCTTGTTCTAAGAGAATGCAAATTATTCTGGATAATTAAATTGGCTATTTAGCAATGCCTTCACCAAAAGTCTAGTTTCAGACATTATACTACTTTTTACATTACTTTTAAACAAGAGTGAAAAAGCAACCATTTACCACCATAAAAGCAAAACTGGTTTTCATGTCATCGAATGAAACTATTTTATATGCATTCTTCATATTGGTACCATACTACTCAGAAACAGGAAATTTGAGAAAAATCTGTTAAGAAAAAAAATATACAGAGATTCTGAAACTTCCAGTATTGAATCTTCTGCAGACAGATCACAGAGCCCACTAGATATTGGAGCTGTCCAGGTTCTGGCTGTGCTGTAGTGGAGGAAGAGGGCAAAAGCCCATCAAAAGGAGATTAAATTATGGTCTATTTACAAAATGAAATACTGGGCAGACTTTTAAAATGTTCTAAATCAGCCATCAAAAACAAACCAAACAAACAAAAAACCATCAATACCAGGTGTTGGCAAGGACATAGGGTATATGGAACTCTCACACTGCTGACAGAAGGGTAAGATGTCAGGGCCACTTTGAGAAACAACTGGGCAGTATCTAGTAGAGGTGAACATATGGATACTGTATGGTCTAGCAATTTCTTTCCTTGATACATAGCACAGAAACTTGTACATACTCAACAGAAATGTGGGGCAAAAGGCATGTACATCTTGTATGCATACAGGCCTACAGAAGCATTACTCATAATAATCCCCAATCTGAAACAACCCAAACACCCATCAACATAATACATAAAAATCATGATTTATGCATTCTACTAAAGACTACCATATCAAATAGAAAAAGGATAAACCACTGCTACATGAAACCACATAAATAAATCTCACAAAAATAATATAGCCCCCCCCCCCAAAGACACACACCTAAAAAAGCCACACATGACTGTATGACTCAATTTATATACAGTTAAAAAACAGACACGACTTATCTATATGAGTGGTTACCTATGGATGGGAGGAAGATTGATTAACTGGGAGGCAGGAAGAAGAAGGGTTATATAGTGATCAGCATTGTTACCGATTTTTTTTTAAAGATTTTATTTATTTATTTGAGACAGAGAGAGAGAGAGACCACAAGTGCATGAGCAGGGGGAGGAGGAGAGGGAAAAGCAGACTCCCCACCAAGCAGGGAGCCCAACGCAGGTGCCCAACCTACTGACTCACCCAGGTACCCTGGCATTGTTACTGATCTTGATCTGGATGATAGTTATACATGTGTCTTCACTTTGTAAAAGTCATTAAGCTTGGACACTTTTCTCTGTATATATTTCAATTAAAAAAAAAGTTTTCCGGGGCGCCTGGGTGGCACAGTGGTTAAGCCTCTGCCTTCGGCTCAGGGCGTGATCCCAGCGTTCTGGGATCGAGCCCCACATCGGGCTCCTCTGCTATGAGCCTGCTTCTTCCTCTCCCACTCCTCCTGCTTGTGTTCCCTCTCTCGCTGGCTGTCTCTATCTCTGTTGAATAAATAAATAAAATCTTAAAAAAAAAAGTTTTCCCCCAAAGTTTTCAAAATTCTATGCTGTGTTTAAAAAAATAAATTGGTTATGTAGCAATATGGAAAGATGCTCATGATATAAATGAAAAAGTATATAGTTTTAGGAATATATTTTTACATAATCTACATTCTGTTTTGTATAGTAAGTAACAAAAGTTTATACATAGCCAAAGATACACAACAGAAATTTACAGTGGCAGACTCTTCCTACATTGCATACCTTTATATTATTTTCTTAATCTTCCAACAAATATGTATTATTTTATTTTTAGCCTTTCCCTATAATCACTACGTGCTTTATTGGTTGCTTTAAAAACACTGTAATGAAGTTAAACAACAGATAGGTGCAAAAAGAAGTTAATTTCAGCCCTCTCTCGTCAATTCCCCTGAGGTAAGCAATGTTAACTGTTAACATATGTTGTTCCACAATTTTCTCCATGTGTAATTATTAATTTAATAAAACAAAAGGAAAGAAAGTAATAAAGAATATCTTCCCTATCCAGTCTTTTGTGTGAGGAGGAAATAAAGAATGTCTTCCCTGTATGTTTAATAACAGTTTTCATGTAATAAATATAGAAAACAAAGTAATAAAGCAAGTAGTTTTGTTTTTCTAGAAGAGGCACTATAAAAACTAAATATGTACAATAACACATCTTGCAGTGACTTTTCTTAATTAGCAGCTTGCTGATAAATAAGTTTCCTGTAACACTTATCCTTCTGTGCCTGGTCCAAGCCTTTGCAACTTTAGTTGATCTAGGTGTCAAAAGACCCTGCTGCTTTTCTTTACTGTCTGCTTTGGTACTTCTCCTTGGGAGAAAAATTCCCTAACTCCCCTCCCACTGCTGAAAAAAAAATGTCATTCTCCACATGTTTTAGCTCCTCAAAACCTCTTCTCCACCTTTCACAAGGCAGAAGAAAAATTCACATATAACTTTCATAACTCTCTTACACTGAGATACTAAAACTAACCCCCCATTAATTTCTTTCCACTGAGAAACTGATTGGTCACATTGTATTCAAAGGACGAAAAATGCCAGTCTCATTCACATTCTTTTCTGGGCTTCCCCTTCATCATGCTCCTTCCAGTTCCTCAAACGCAATGCTCCCTTCCACTAGAGGGCTCTCTACCACAATCCATTATGGTCAAAATCCCTAATACTACTAATTTGAATGTTTTCCCTTCCTTCCACTTCCTGTGCAATGCAACGCTACTGACCAATCACATCATCTTCATCCTTGAAATGTTAGATACAACTATCCAATGCAACTTTTTAGTCAGTGTCCCCAGGGTTCCATCTCTAAGAATCTTCTCTCATTCTATACTCTTCCTTTGGTTATCACAACTATCAACAATCATGATTTTAAAATTCTAAATGCCAATGACTTCCAGAGCACCAGACTGTTCTTTCAAACCATCTGCTACAGGTCTTCAATATCGTTAACTTAATTCATATCTTCTTCCTTTAAATCTGCTCTTCCTCCTGTGTCCCCCATCTCAATTCTACCTTCCACTCTGCTCCTCCCTCCAATTCTCACATGATTACCATATCTAATCACTTCTTAAAATTCTCTTTATGTTCTCTCCAATTCTCATTCCTGCAGTTCAGAATCTCAGCCTCCTTTGCCTGGATAACTGAAATAACTTTGATAAAAGAACAAGCCATCTAAAATTTACCAAGCAAAATCCTCACGATCAGATCCTTCTTAATTATAAGATCATTTCACAGTTCAAAAAGTGAAATGTGATTCTTCAATAATTTTCTACTTGAGAACTTCAGTCATCTCAGTTCAACCAGAGTTATATCTCAAAATTTAAAACACATTCTCTATAAAAACAATTCATAAACATGCAGGAAAAAAAATCCATCCTCCATTCCAACATTTCTCTTATTTCCTATCCTAGAGGTTTATTTGGTGTGAATCCTTCCAGATTCCTTCCTGTGCACTTAACACATAAACATGTACACATATATACATCTAAGTTTTTTTAAACACACATTTATAGTTATTCTATATATAACAAGTATGTTTCTCACATAACTGGAATTTTCTCATGTAGTACATAATGAATCTTCATCATTCTAATGATTATATTGTATTCTACACTACAATCCACTTACACATTTACCCATTATTAAACATTTCAGTTGTTGCTAATGGTTTACCAGTATAAATGATGATGCAATAAATACTCTATGCATATCTTTGTGCATATGAATGGGATGTCTTAGGATTGATTTACAAGATTGGAACTTTTGATTCATAGCATATGAGCACTTAAGTTTGTGACAGACAAATACCAGATTGTCCCCCAAAGCCAAAGAAGGTTGTACCGAATTTTATACTCTAACCAATAGTGATGAGACTGTCTCCCTACATTCTCATTACTGAATACTATAAAACTTATTTTGAAAGTCTGACTTTCTTTTTGTAATACATGCTCATTATTAAAAAGAACTATAAGCAATTTAGAGAAAAGACAAATTAAGAAGAAAGCTAATTAAAAAACACACATTCAAATTCTTACCATTTAGAAATAACCACACTCATAAGATCATTCCAAGCATATGTAAACGAAGGTAGGCAGAAATAATTACTAAAGGTGAACATATGCATACCATATGACACACTATAGACAAAACTTTAAAACATAAAAACATAAAATTCAATTTGATTTGAATGCAAGAAAAAATTTTTAATAGAGTGAAAATAAAATATTACTCAAGTTTAGTAAATGCTTCTATGAGGCAAGTAAGGTACCTAAAAGAATGCATTAAAGCAAGGAAAAGGATTATACAAAAACATTAGGAGGTTGGAAGCATTACTTTCTAACTTGTGGGCAGTCTGTATTGGCTCCTGGCTAAAAAGGCTGAGGAAATTAGCAGGCTGTGGTGGCCAGGCTCTAAGATGACCCCTAATGATCTTCTTTGTCTTCCTCCTTTTGCGCAATCCCCTCCAACCCTGCTTGAGGGTTGGTCTGTGCAACCAAGAGAATATGGCAGAAATGACAGTCTGTGACTTCTGACACTAGGTCATGAACACATTACAGCTTCTGCCTTGCTCTCTCTTTGATAGTTGGTTCTAAGGGAAGCTAGTTATCATGCTGTGAGACTACTCAACCTGACCTATAGAGAAGCTCGTGTGGCAAATAACTGAGGCATTCTACCAACAGCTACCCAAGTGAACCATCTTGGAAGTGAGTCCTCTAGTCTCAGTTAAACCTCCCAATGACAGTAACCTCCTGAGACACCCTGAACCAGAATGACCTGTCTAAGCTGCTCTTGGATTCCTGACCCACAGAAACTGAGATAATAAAGATTTAGGTTTCAAGGTGTTAAGATCTGATGTTATTTCTTATGCAGCAATAGATAACTAATACACATACATATATTATACTTTTCCCATCTTTCTCCCTGGCCTGTACACCTAACTCCTGATAGTTGGAAAATATTTTTGCATAGTCAACCTTTATATTCTGTTCTGGATTCACAATTCCCATAGTTGTTTACTTATCGTTCTAGGTTCAAATGGATTCAAGATTTACCACATAGTTTGTTTCTAATTGAGGGATATTTTACCTACAATAAAGTATACTACTCTTAAATATATATTTCTATGGCTTTTGACATATGTATAGACATGTAACCATTGCACAAATTAGTATATAGATTATTTTCATGCTCCCTAAAAGGTCCTTCTGTCCCTTCCCAGTTAAGTCCTAAACTATATTTTCAATTTAATTTTTGGTTGGTAAGACTTCTTCATCAAGAAGTTTTTATCACTACAGGTTTATTGGTGTTGTACTCCCCAGTCCTTGTATGCTTATGTTTGTCTTCCATGTTTATTTTTTGAGGACAACTCTATAAGGGAAATAATTTGGGAGGGATTAGTCTTTCTTTCAAAATCTGTTAAACTGGAGTGATGTCTGTGGGAATGGCAGAGTAAGGACCTCTGAAAAGCAAGTCCTCTAAAAAAGCAAGAAGAGCAAAAGATGCTCTGCTATAAAAATACTGGCAAAAACTGTCAGAATCAACTTTTCCAGAACTCTGGAACTTAACAAAAGTTTGCAACAACCCGAGGGGTGCTTATTCAAGAAAAAATGCTGAATTTTGTATGACATTTTAACCAGACCTACACCCACCCCCATTATCACATCAGACTTGAAAACCAATATTCTTGCAATCACAGTGAAAACCAGGAGTGGCCTAGTAGCCACTAGAGGGAGTAAAACAGGTTTGGAGTTCCCCAAAACACTATTCAAAGAAAACTGTCATTATTTGACCTATCTGGCAATTCCCTGGAAATTCCCGTTTGTAAGGCTTGCCCTTATTTGACCTGATTCAGACCTCATTCAGTGTAAATAGCCTTTTCCCTAGGAGGGGAGAATGAAGGGAGGTGGTTTGTTGAAAACAATCAGTGACAATCATTTAACATTGCATTAATATTAACTGAGGTAATGATGACAGTAGGGGCAAACAAGGAGCTGACCAAAATATTTAAAAAGCTGAGGAATGAGATGTCTATGAATATCTTTGAAAAGTGTTGACACGTTTTTGGGAAATCTAAAAGATTAGGCACATGTGTAGTACTGTGTACCTGCCTAGATCTACATACATGATCAGTAATGTGCACACACAGGAAAGAGTTCTGGAAGTACTAAGGTCTCACCTTTGGCTAACTGGGAGGCATGGTATAAAGATAAAGTGAAGGCAAAGGCAGGATTGTGAAGTGCTTACCTGAGCATTAAAGGCACACAGAGCCCCTCCGCAAAGTTGGGAAACTTATGGGCTCCAGGCATTTAAGGAAATCTCTGAACAATAATTAATTGATAACTAAGCTAACAAGAAACTTCACCACACACCACAAAGAATACTGACTTTACAGGATAAGTTCAGGAAAGCCACCAAACAAAGAAAGAGCAACATCATCAAATAGCAACTACAACAAAGCCAAGGGCAGGGAGGGATCTGATTTCCAGATTTGTAAATTAAATTACTTAAAAAGTGCCCAGTTTGAAAAACAAAACAAAATTTATAAACCATGCAAAGAAATATGAAAGGATGACACATACATAGTAAAAGAAGCCATCAATAGTATCTTTGAAGAAATCCAGATGTTGGATTTAATACACAAAAATTTAAATCAGCTATTTTAAAGATATTCAAAGAAGTATAGAAAAAAAAACATGTCTACAGAACTAAATGAAATTGTGAGAAAAATGCCTCATCAAATAGAATATCTATAAAGAGAGAGGAATTACAAGAAAGAATCAAATGGAAATTCTGGAGTTGAAAAGTACAAAAAGTGAGATGAAAAATTCACTAAAGAGGTTCAACATCAGATGTGAACTGGCAGAAGAAATATCAGTAAACCTAAAGACAGGTTGACTGAGATGCTCTATTATGAGAAACAGAAAAGTGAAGAAAGAGTATTTGAAAAAATAATGGCCAAATAATTCCCAAATTTGATAAGAAAACATTCATCTACAAGTCCAAGAAGCTCAGTAGCATTTAAGTAGGGTAAACTCAGAGAGATCCATACCTAGAAACATAAATTGTTGAAAATCAAAGATTAAGATGAAATTTGAAAGCAGCGAGAAAAAAGTGACTCATTATGTACAAGGAATACTCAATAAGATTAATAGCTGATTTCTCATTAGAAACTGTCAGAAGTCAGAAAGCAGTAAGATAATATATTCAAAGTGCTGAGAGAGAAAAAAAGAATGTCAAAGAAAAACTCTATATCCAGCAAAACTATCCTTCCAAAATGAAAGCAACATTAAGATATTGCCAGATGAACAAAACCGGATAGAATCTGATGTCAGCAGACCTGTCCTATAAGAAAAACTAAGAGAATTCCTTCATCTGAATTGAAAAGACACTAAATAGGAATTCAAATACACATGAAGGATAAAGAGTGTCCGTAAAAGCAATGACATAATTAAACATAAAAACCAGTACAAATATATTTTTTTGTTTATAATTCCTTTCATCCTTATTTGATTTAAAACTGGATAATGCAGTATTATAAATCTAAGTTGACAGGCACACAATATATGGCATGTAATTTGTATGACAATAATGGCACAAAGCAGGGGGAGAGGATATGAAGCCATAAAGGAGTCAAGTTTGCCTATATTATTGAAATTAAGTTGCTATTAATCTATACTAGATTGTTACAAATTAAATAATTCTAGTTACATAATTATAAGTTAATGTAATCCCCAGAGCAACCACAAAGACAATAACTAAAAAATATATAGTAAAAGAAATGGCAAGAGACTTAAACTGGTACACTAGAAAATATTTAACACTAAAGAAGGAAGTAATCAAGCAATAAGGGGAACAAAACAGACAGACACGTCATAAAAAACAAATGACAAAATGGCAGATGTGAATCCTACCTCATCATAATTATACTAAATTTAAATGGATTAAACACTCCAATAAGAACTGTACATTGTCTATAAGAGCTGTATATTTTAGATTCAAAGACAAGAATAGGTTGAAGGTAGAAGTATGGCAAAAGATACACCATGTAAACAGAGCCAAATGAAAACTTGAGTGGCTACACCAACATTAGACAAAACAGACTTAAAAACAAAATTTGTATGGAGAGACAAAAGAGGGCTATTTTACAATGATACAAGGGTTTTAATTCATGCGGAAGATAAAACTAAATATATAAATATAAAGAGAGCCCCAAAATATATTAGGCAAAAACTGACAGAATTGAAAGGAGAAATAGACAATTCAATAATAACGGCTGGAGACTTCTATATTCCACTTTCAAGAACAGATAAAACAACCAAACAGAAGATCAATAAGGAAACAGAAGACCAGAACATCATAAACCAACTAGACCTAAAAATCGGACATTCCACTCAACAATAGTAGAATACACATTCTTCTCAAGTGTACATGGAACATTTTCCAGGACAGATATATGTTAGGCCACAAAACAAGTCTCAATAATTTTTAAATCATACAAAGTATGCTCTCCAAACATAATAGAATGAATTATAAACCAACAGAAAAAAACTGGAAAATTCACAAATATGTGGAAATAAACAGAGTCCTAACCAATGAGTCAGAGAAGAATCATGAGGGATATGAGAAAATACTTTGAGATGATTAAAACATACACACACACACACACACACACACACACACACAATACCAAAACACATGAGATGAAGCTAAAGAAGTGCTGAGAGAGAAATTTATTGTTGTAGATGTCTCTACTGAAAAAAGGAAAAATACCTCAAATCAATACTCTGGCCTTGCACCTTAAAAAATTGGAAAAAGAGCAAACTAAATCCAAGGCAAGCAGAAGAAAGGAAACGAAATCATATAGAGGAGAAATAAATGAAGCAGAAAATAGAAACATAATAGAGAAAATCAACAAAATAATAAGTTGGTTCTTTGAAATAGGTCAACAAAATTGAGAAACTTTTAGGTAGATTGAAAAGCAAAATGAGAGAAGACTCTAAAATCAGGAATGAAAGAGAGGGCATTCCTACTGACCTCAGAGAAATAAAAAGGTAATTCTATCAACAAGTATATGCCAACAAGTTACATTTAACCTAGATGAAATGGACAAATTCCTAGAATAACCTATGGACCCAATTCAAGAAGAAACAGAAAATCTGAATAGATCTACAGCAAGTAAAGATATTGAATTAGTCAAAATCTCCCCCACAAAGTCAGATGGCTACACTGGTAAATTCTACCAAGTATTTCAAAAAGAATTCATACGCACGCGCGCGCACACACACACACACACACACACACACACTAACCATTCACAAATTCCATCAGAGAAGGAGTAAACACTTCTCAATTCATTCCACAAGGACAAAACCAGACTAAGATACTGTAAGAAAACAATAGATCAATATCCCTTATGAGTACGGATGTAAACATCCTCAACAAAATCCTAGCAAACTGATTCCAACAGCATATATAAAGGATTATACACCAAGACCAAGTAGAATTTATCTCAGGAAAGCTAGGTTCATTCAATACATGAAAATCAATGTAATATACCATATTAATAAATGACAAAATCCATGGGATTATTTTAAGACACAAAAAAATAATTTGACAAAATCTAACATTCTTTTGTGATATAGAACACTGAACAAACTAGGAATAGAAACAAACCTTCTTACCTTGACAGAGGACATCTATGAAAAATTCACAGCTGACATCATACTTAGTGGTTAAAGACTGAGAGCTTTGCCACTAAGATCAGGAACAACACAGGGATGTTTGCTCTTACTATTTATATTTAATATAGTACTGGAGGTTCCAGCCAGAACAATAATAAGGCAAGATAAAGAAATAAAAAGCATTCAGATTGGGGAGGAAGAAGTAAAACAACCTCTTTGCAGATGACATGATCTTGTGTATTAAAAAATTTGAAGGAATCCATGTGAGTGCACAGGCACACAAAAAACTATTAGAACTAATAAATGTGTTCACTAAGGTTGCAGAATACAAAACCAACATACAAAATTAAATTTTATTTCTATCCACTAGCAATGAATAAAAAAAAATTCAAAAAGTACTTCCATACAATAGCATCTAAAAGAATAAAATGTTTAGGAATAAATCTAACAAAAACAATGCAAAATCTGTAAAACAAATACTATGAAAAACTGCTGAAAAACTTTAAGAATACCTAAATAAATGGAAAGACATCTCATATTTATGGACTGGAGAACTCAATATCATTAAAATGACAACACACCTCAAATTGATCTACAGATTCAATGTAATTCTTTTTTTTTATTATTATTATGTTATGTTAGTCACCATACAGTACATCATTAGTTTTTGATGTCGTGTTCCATGATTCGTTATTTGTGTACAACATCCAGCGCTCCATGCAATACGTGCCCTCCTTAATACCCACCACCGGGCTAACCCATCCCCCTGCCCCTCTAAAACTCTCAGATTGCTTCCTTGAGTCCACAGTCTCTCATGGTTCGTCTCCCCCTCTGATTTCCCTTCCTTCCCCTAACGTCAACACAATTCTTTTTAAAATTCCAGCCTACTTTTTTTGCAGAAATTAATGAAGTGATCTTAAAATTCCAATGGAAATGTAAGGGACCCAGAATAACCAAAACATTCTGGAAAAAAAAAAAAAAAGAACAAAGTTGGAGGATTCACAGTTCCCAATTTCAAAACTTACTGTCAAATTATATAATCAAAACTATGAAGCACTGGCATAAAGACAGACATACAGATCCATTGGCCAGTTGATTTTTTAACAAAGTTGACAAGAAAATTTAATAGGGAAAGAATAGTCTTTTCAACAAACAGTGTAAATATCCAAGTGGAAAGAAAAAAAAAAAAAGGATGTTGGACTCCTCCCTTACATCACATACAAAAATTAACTCAAAATGGGTAAGAGACCTAAATATAAGAAATTATAAACCTCTCAGAAGAAAACATACACATAAATCTGTCTGACTTTGAGTTGGGCGATGATTTCTTAGCTATGACACCAAAAGCAACAAAACAAAAACGGATATTATCAAAATTAAAATTAGTGGGCTTCAAAGGCCACCAATAAGAATGTGAAAATCTATGCAAACCCTGTATCTAACAAGGCACGTTTATCTAGAATACATAAAGAACTCTTATACATTCAATATTAAAAAATAACTCAAAAAATGGAAAAAGGACTAGACATTCCTCCAAAAAAATTTACAAATGTCCAAAAAGCACATGAAAAGATGGTCAACATCATTGGTCATTAAGAAAATACAAATTAAAACTATGAGATACCACTTTACAACCACTAGGATGGCTATGATCAAACAGATGAATAATAACAAGCATTGGTGATAATGTGAAGCAACTGGATCCCTCACATATCTGTGGGTTTGTAAAATGGAAAACAGTTTGGCAGTTATTCAAAATGTTAAACACAGAATTATCATATAACCCACAATTCCAGACCTAGGTATATTCCAAGAGAATTTGTCCACATAAAAAACTTGTACTTGAATGTTTGTACAGCAGCATTATACATAATAGCCAAAAAAAATGGAAATAATCCAAACGTCCATCAACTGACGAATAGATAAATAAAGTGCAGTATATCTAGACAGCGGAAAATCATTTATTAAAAGAAATGAAGTACTGATACATGTCACAATATAGGTCACCATTTCACAACCTTGAAAACATTATGCTAAGTAAAAGAAAGGCAGATATGAAAGTTCATGGAATGTATGAGCCTATTTTATGAAATTACCAGAAATTTGTCTCTAGATAACTTCAGAGACAAAAAGTAAGTCAGTGTTTGCCAGGACCTAGGGGAATGAAGAACTGGGGAATTACTGCTTATAGGTATGGAGTTTCTATATTGAATTTATCTATACAGGAATATTCCCATTATTCTTATTGCCTCATTCTTGTAGAACTGTTCTTCTTCTTTTCTTTTAAGATATATTTATTTGTTTGAGAGAGAGAGAGAAAAAGAGAGTGCAAGTGTGTGTGGGGGGGAGCAGAGAGGGGGGGGAGAGAGAGAATTTCAAGCAGACTCCTTGCTGAGTCTGACCCTGGGCTCAATCTCACGACCCTGAGACCATGACCTCAGCCAAAACCAAAAGTTGGACACTCAACTGACTGAGCCACCCAAGCACCCCTAGAACTATTATTCTTAAACCAAAAACAATGGATCAACCATTCAAGATACTTTCAGACAAACTTATTTCCTTCTCCAAAATGGAGGAGGCACTTCTCAGTGCCCATCATTTTCTCACTTGACTCAGAACTCTTATTTGATTTAGTCTGTGTTTTAAGGTTCTAGTTACTGCTTCATCAAAGACAGAGTTTTTCTTTTATTTTTATTGTTTCTGCTTGGTTATGATAAACAGAAGTGAAGAAAAATCTTATTCTGCTATTTTAAACCAGCAGTATCCCTCAATCTTCTAACGTCTGCGGATCTAATGGGCAAACAAAACAAAAATGCTGTTAACTGGCAGTTGATTATTCTTATTCAATTTTCCAAGAGGGTGCAAATCTTTTTGCACATTTACTAGTCATCTACATTAAATCATCTGTAAATTACATACTGATGGCCTTTGTAAATTGTTCTACTGACTATTCATTGTTTTCATAATAACACGTAATCGTTCGGGGCGCCTGGGTGGCTCAGTCATTAAGCGTCTGCCTTTGGCTCAGGGCGTGATCCCAGCGTTCTGGGATCAAGCCCCACATCGGGCTCCTCCGCTGGGAGCCTGCTTCTTCCTCTCCCACTCCCCCTGCTTGTGTTCCCTTTCTCGCTGGCTGTCTCTCTCTGTCAAATAAACAAATAAAATCTTTTTTAAAAAAAAATAACATGTAATTGTTCTCTTGGTATATCATCGATACTAATCCTTTGCTCTCTATATCACAAGTATCTTTCTGTGTAAATCTTGTTACAGTATCTTTTATTGGACATATCTTAAAAATTTTACACAGTTAAATCCACCTAACTTTATCTTTTGGATTTTATGTATTATATAGGAAAAAAAGCTTTCCTATCTTAAAATAACAAAAGTTTTCAATATTTTCTTCTAACAGTAATCTAACAGTAACCTTTATCCAGCATTAAAAAGTATATGTATCTCGGGCTGCCTGGTGGCTCAGTTAAGCATCTGCCCTCTGCTCAGGGAGTCTCCCTCTCTCTCTCCCCCCAGCTTGTGCTCTCTCCCTCTCTCTCTCAAATAAATAAATAAAATTTAAAAAAAATAAAATAAAATAAAAAGTATATATATCTAGGGGCACCTGGGTGGCTCAGTTGGTTGCGCACCAATGCTTGATTTCAGCTCAGATCATAATCTCAGAGTCATGAGATGGAGCCCAGTGTCCAGCCCCACCCAGTGGGAAGTCTGCTTGAGATTCTCTCTCTCCCTCTGCTCCGCTCCCCCCCACCCTGCTCATGTTCTTTCTCTCTCTAAAATCAATCAATCTTTTTTTTTTTTTTTTAAAGCATATATATCTAGCTCTTTATTCCATCTGGAAACTGATGTTTGGTTCTGGTGTGATGTTGACACCTATTTTGATTTTTTCATTTTCAAAAAACAACCAATGGAAAAACACCATTTCCTCACAGATTTGAAACACTTCCTTTCTTTAAGTTAAATTTCCTTATACACAAGGATCAATTAATGAATTCTGTTCTGTACAATCTGGCAGTATGATCTTATTTACTTACTCTAACCATACAGTACACTTTACTATCTAGTAGGGCAAATTTGTTCAAACTCATTCCTCTGTTCTTCTTAAAGAATGTTTTAGTTATGCTTATGCACTTTTTCTTAAAGCTGAATTTTATTTTTATTTTTAAAAATATTTTATTTATTTATTTGAGAGAGACAGAGTGAGCACGCACAACAGTGAGCAGGGGGAAAGAACCTCCAGGAGACTCCCTGCTGACCATGGAGCCCAATGCGGGGCTCAAACTGATGACCTTGGGATCATGACCTAAACTGAAACCAAGAGTCAGACACTTACTCAACTGAGCCACCCAGGTGCCCCTCTTAGAGCTGAATTTTAGAGTTATATCAAAAAATAATTGTTGTGATTCTGATTGATATCAAAGAGCACACAGGACAAGCTGGTAATATTTGAGCTGAATCTAGCCAGTGCACATTATTGATGAGCCTGTGACATGGTATGTGTTTTAAAAATTGGTGCTCAAAAATAAAATCACTCACCTCTCTCCCACACCTTACAACATATTCTCTTCCTCATTCTACTTGAGACATATACAGCTGCCTTACTTTTTTTTTTATAAACAAATACTGCTCCATAATATGATATATCATAACTTACTTAACTAGTCCCCTACTGATGGATACTTAGGTTATTTATCATCTTTTGCTAAAATATAATATGCTGCAATAAATATTCCTGCACATTTATCATTCTAGACATAAGCAACTATTTCATTGGATAAATTCCTATGAGATAAATTACATGGTCAAAGGGACTGTGCATATACATTTAAAAAAAGTTACACATACAGAAGAATATGTGTATTTAAAAGAATATGATTATAACAATCATCAAGATGAATCTTATCTGAATCTTTATCTAAATTTTATTTATTTAATTTATTAAACAAGTATTTAGTTAGTGCCTGTGTGTGGGATAAAGGCAAAAAAACACAGTTTAAAGTAGTTACTGAATTGCTTAATGTTAATAGTTGATAGAAAATTATAGTATTTAGAAGATGGGATACTATGCATTTTTTTGACAGTGATAATAACATACATATACCAAAAATCACATTGTACATCTTAAACATATACAATTTTGTCAAAAAAATTTAAACTAGAACAGAAAAAGACAACCCTTAAAAATTGGCAACAGATTTAAACAGGCAATTCACAGAAAGTATAAATGGTCAATAAATATGAAGTAACGTTTAACCTAAATTAACCGGAAAAATGCATTTGTAACTGTAGTGATGAAATCTGCTAAGAGAGTAAATCTCACACGTCTTCACAAGAAAAAAAATTATTTTATAACTATGTGTGGTGACAGATGTTAACTAGACTTATTGTGGTGATCATTTCACAATGTATACAAATTTTGAATCATTATGTTGTACACATGAAACTAATGTTATTTATCAATTATACCTCAATAAAAAGTAAAATAAAAAAAATAAAACTGCAGTGAAATACCACTTCACTTTTATCATGTTAGCAAAACATGAAAACATCTAACAAGCACCAATTGTTAGCAAAGATGGACAGCAATGTTAAAGTATAGATAGTTACAACTGATTTGGAGATCAAGCCAAGCAGGATGTTCATCAATATTTATACCACATTTCATCAAATCTATGACAACACTGACTATAAGATGATCATTATTTTATGTACTAATAAAAGAACAAAATCACCAAAAAACAAAAAACAAAACCCAAACCCAGTGATAATACTCTTTATATTGGGATAATTTCCAAGTTAAAAAAGCTCAGTGTAGAAATTATGTAAACAGCATACAACCTATCTGGCAAAAAAGGAGAAAACTACTATGGATATACTTATTTGCTTTTTCTTTTTTTTTTTAAGATTTATTTATTTGAGAGAGAGAGAGAGTAAGTGGGAGGGTTGGTAGGAGAGGGAGAGAATCTCAAGGAGACTCCACGCTGAGCGAGGAGGCGGACATGGGGCTCGACGCTGAGCACGATCCCATGACCCTGAGATCACAACCTGCACCAAAACCAAGAGTTGGATGCTCAACCAACTGTGCCACCCAGGCACCCCTATACTTATTTGCTTTTTTTTTTTTTAAGATTTTATTTATTTATTTGAGAGAGAGAGAGACAGAGAGCGACAAAGATAGCATGAGAGCACGAGCGGGAAGGAGAGGGAGATGCAGGCTCCCCACTGATCAGGGAGCCCAACACCCAGCTCAATCCCAGGGCCCTGGAATCATGACCTGAGCTGAAGGCAGACATTTAACCAACTGAGCCACCCAGGAGCCCTTCTTATTTGCTTTTAAATGTATAAAGTATCTCTCCAGAAACTGGTAAAGTCCTATCTTCTGGGAGGGGGATTATGGCTAAGGGACAGAGATAAAAGAAAGATTTAGCACTGTATACCCTATGTGCATCAGAAGTTTAAACCACAAGAATATATTTTCTAACATATAAAGTAAATTTACATTTTTTTAATTTAATTTTTCACTTTTAGTTTATTAGGCTTTTATTTCAGTAATAAGAAGACACAGAAAAATTTAAAATTTCACTTTAGGGACCTAACTCTGTTTGAAAGATACTTTTGAATGATTTTCATTTTCCCTTCTTTTATTTATTTTTTTTTTTAAAGATTTTATTTATGTATGTGACAGGGAGACAGCCAGCGAGAGAGGGTACAGAGCAGGCGAGTGAGAGAGGAAGAAGCAGGCTCCCAGGAGAGGAGCCCGATGTGGGACTCGATCCCAGAACGCCGGGATCACGCCCTGAGCGGAAGGCAGACGCTTTAACGACTGCGCTACCCAGGCGCCCCATTTTCCCTTCTTTTAAAACAGACTTATTAAAATAGAATTCACATACCATAAAATTCACCCATTTAAAGTGTACAATTCAATGGTTTTTGGTATATTCAAAGCGTTGTACAACCATCACCACAACTGATATCCCCACCTTTTGAATAATAAAATGAGGATACTAGACAGAATTCTGGCAAGGTCAGCAAGTAGAAATATTATGGGGCAGAGAAAAGGAAGATCTTGCTACAAGGGGAGCTGGATTTTTTTTTTCCTTCCTACTTTCTAACTCTCAGGTATTAGCTGTAATTATGTAAATAATATTTTTAAGGCAATTTTGTATATGTCAAATTGTGGAATAGTAATGGTGAAGAAAGTTTCCCATGCTAATTTTTTTCAGATGGAAAAGGAAGGAGTATTTTAATAGATTTTTTCAACAACTGTTGATATTCTCTGATACCACACTGAAACTTGACAAATAATATATTCTTAAAGGTTAGCTCCGGTGCTGAATCTGAAATCAACTCACTAACAAGCTTTTTCATACTCTTACATTAAAATCCACTAACCTATCATGAATTTTTTAATGTTAGTTTTAGGTGTCAATATAATGATTTGATGTATTTCTCAAGAAATGATTACCGCAATAAGCTTGGTTAAAATCCATCACGATACATGGTTAAAATTCTTGTGTGTGTAGGATAAGTACTTTTAAGATTTACTCTCCTAGCAGCTTTCAAATGTACAACACAGCACTGTTAACTATAGTGCCCATGCTGTACATTATATCCTGAGGATTTATTTATAAGTGGAAGTTTGTACTTTTTTTCTTTTTTAAGATTTCATTTATTTATTTGACAGAGAGAGACAGCGAGAGAAGGAACAGAAGCAAGGGGAATGTGAGAGGGAGAAGCAGGCTTCCCGCCGAGCAGGGAGCCCGATGCAGGGCTTGATCCCAGCACCCTGGGATCATGACCGAGCCGAAGGCAGACACTTAATGGCTGAGCCACTCAGGTGCCCTGGAAGTTTGTACTTTTTGACACCTTCACCCATTTTGCCCACCCCCTACTCCCCAACACTGGCAAACACCCATCTGTTCTCTGTATCTATAAATTTGGGTTTTTTTTAAATTCTACATATAAATGATATCCTATATTTGTCTTTCTCTCTCTTATTTCATTTGGCATAATACCCTCAAGGTCTATCTACGTGGTCACAAATGGCAGGATTTCCTTCTTTTTTATGGCTGAATAATATTCCACTGTATAGGTTATTTTCATGTCTTAGCTTATAAATATGCTGCACTGAACGGGGGGGGGTGCTATATGATTTTTAAAGTTCATTATTAAGTGGCCAAAGGCTAGAAACATTATGGTTAACATATTTAGTCTCAGGAAACTTAGCTTCAGAAAAGTCAATTTGGAGAGGGATTAAGAAGTATAATAATGATAATAATAAAAAGACTTCTATGGCATTTACCATATACCAGAAACTTTACATAAACCAACTCATTTAATCTCAAAAACCCTGTTAGGTAGGTATTATTATTATTTTCATTTTCCAAAGGAAGAAACTGAGGATTAAGATATTCAGTAACCTGAGCAAAGATATGTAACTAGTAAGTGACAGAAAACCTTTTTAACCTTCAAAGTCATGCTCCAGACCACTGTACCATACTGCATCTATATACTGAAATGCTACGTAATGAACACCGGTTTTGCAGCAAGACAAACAGCAATTAGCTGTGTGACCATGGGCAAATAATTGACTCTCCTTTAGCCTCAGTTTTCTTGCTTGTAACTGAAGAAGTTAACACCTGCCTCTCAAATACATAAAACAGTTAGCAGAGCATCTAGCACTTGGTAAGTGTTAAAATAAATTACAGCTAAAAATAAAAACCCTCCAAAAAGAGAGGTTTAGCTAACAAGGTGCATAGCAGCAAAATGCAGAGCCACTGGTCATCCACAAATCACTTAAGAGGACCATATGCTCTCCTAGTAGGTTACCTAGCACAATGATAGAGCTGAGCTAAAGACAAAAGTATAGGCAACAATGGTTCAAGAGGTATTGTTGTTACTAAATATTATTATGCATGATAGTTATTTTAACACATATCACTCAAACATTTCAAAGACATTCTTTATAGTCCTAGAAAAATCAAGACAAACTGGTAATATGTCTTCCAAAAAAATATTTAGCAACAAAAGGGTTTGGGTGCAATGGTCAATCTTTATATTTACAACAAAGGAGGAAAAAAAATACACTTTTATGAAAACAGCATATTCTGGTCTTTAAAATGTCTCAAAACATGAAATAAAGATCACATTAAGAACGTTTCTAAAAACTCTTTCTTATGTTCTCATCAAGAACAATGACAACAAGCCTGGGGCAATGTTATTTTGGATATGTACATTAAAATCAATGTGTTCAAAACCAAGAAGTTGTCCACAGATCTGCTTGGGAACAGATTTAGAGACAGGTCACTCAATATTTTTAAAACTACTACAGGAAGCAAATCTCATAGCTTAAGTGAGTGAAAACTATGTTCTATACTCAAGCATAGTAGGGCACAAGGGAAGGGTTATTGCTCTATCTACAGCAAATTCAATTTGGTTTGTGATTTGTAACCTTCCTATTTTAGGCAACTGGCAAGAGAAAAGTATTCCTGCCAAGGATAAAATCATGTAGAAAAGAGCTGGCAACCTTTGAGGTATTAAGGACCTGATAATCTCCACTATTCTATATTCTATCTGCAGCCAGCAGTACAAGGTACAAGCCCTAAAGGATAAGATCCTTTAGTTAAAGTAACAGCCAAGTGTAAAATAATCACTATTTAAAAAAAAAAAAAAAGCACAGTTTCAAAGATATTTAAGGAAAAATAGCACCAATTCTACATCAATTCTTCTAAAAACACAAGGGAAAGAAACACTTCCCAACTCATCTTATGAGGCCACATTATCATAATAACAGAACTAGAGAAGGACATTACAGGAAATGGAAAAAGGAAAACAAACCCTGAACAATGATACACAGATACTATATTTCTACAATACTAGAGTATCAGCAAATTGAATCAAAACATATACAAAGGATAATACATCATGATTCAATGGCGTTTCTCCCAGAATGCAAAGTTGGTTTAACATCTGAAAATCAATCAATGTAATTCACCATATTAACAAGACTGAAAAAGAAAAACCATGTGGTAATCTCAATAGATGCAGAAAAAGCATTTGACAAAATACAACATCCATTCATGATAAAAATTTTCAGAAACCAGAAATAGAGGAAACTTCCCTTGAAGTGTATCTTGATAAAGGATGGCTATGAAAAATCTATGCTAAGAACACACTTAATGGTGAAAGAGTGAATGCCTCCTCCCTAGGCTTGGAGAAAAGGCAAAGATGTCTGCTCTCATTACTATATTCAACATTTAACTGGCTGTCCTAGTCAGTGGACTGAGGCAAGAAAAAGAAATAAAAGTCACACACATTGAAAAGGAAGAAGGAGAGTTAACTCTATTCACAGATAACACGATTGTCCAAGTACAAAATCCTAAAAATCTTTTAAAACTACCAGAATAAATGAATTTAGCAAGGTTACAAAATAGAATATCAATATACCCAAATCAATTATTCTATGAGTCAAGAAACAAAACAACTAGAAGTTGACATTAAAGATAGTACCAATATAATAGTATCAAAATGTAAAACAGAGGTAATTTAAGAAAATATGTGCAAGATCTATACACTGAAAACTAACATGGATGAGAGAAATAAAGAAGACCTAAACAAATGGAGGCATACCATGTTCATGGATAAAAAATACTAGTATTATTAAGATGTCAATTGCTAATACTAGACTGATATATATTTATCACAATTCCAATCCCAATCTCATTACAAGAATTTTTTGTAGAAACTGACAAGATGATTTTAAAATGTATATGGAAATGCCAAAGATCTAGAAGAACAGTGATCTTGAGAAAGAAAAACTTCAAGACTTACTACCAAAATTTACAGTTTTGTATTGGATAAACATAAAGACCAATGGAACATAAGAGACAGTCCGGAAACAGATCCAGACATACATACTTAGTGTATTTTTTACAAAAATGCCAATGTAATTGAATAGGAAAAAACTACTCCCTTGACCACTGCTGACCATTTTCAACAAATGGCGCTCCAACAATTGGATATC
The DNA here is from genome assembly GCF_024610735.1 of Ursus americanus. Classification (NCBI taxonomy): domain Eukaryota; kingdom Metazoa; phylum Chordata; class Mammalia; order Carnivora; family Ursidae; genus Ursus; species Ursus americanus. Next base: position 63,862,731 of record NC_142139.1, read on the forward strand.
TATAGGGGGAAAAAGTAGGTCTTAATCTTTACCTCACGCATACACAAAAAATTAACTTGAAATGGTTCACAGACCTAAATGTACAAGCTGAAAATATAAAGCTTCCAGAAGAAAACATAAAAAAATCTTTGAGACTTAATTTAGGCATATTTTCTTAGGACACAAAAAGCATGAACCATAAAGGGAAAAAAAAAGATAAATATAACTTAACCAAAATTAAAAACATTTGCTCTTTGAAATATAACACTAAGAAAATGAAAATGCAAGCTTCAGACTAGGATAACTGTTATAGCCACATATTCAAGGACTTGTACCCAGAATATACATAGAACTCTTGTAATCAATAGTAAGGGAAACAACTTGATTAAAAAACAATGGGTAAAAGATTTGACAGACATTTCACCTAAGAAGATACATGAATAGCAAATGAGCATCTGGAAAGATGCTCAACATAATTAATCATTAGAAAAATGCAAAATAAAACTAGAGTGAGATGCTATTACATATGCACCAGAATGGCTAAACCTAAAGGGAACACAAATACCAAATAGCAAGTGTTGAAGAGAATGCAAAGCAACTGGAAATCTCATATACTGCTAGTGGGAGTGCAAAATGGTATAGCCATTTTGGAAAACAGTTTGAAAGTTTCTTAAAAAGTTAAACATATACTTACCAATAACCCCACAATCCCACTCCTTGGTATGAGAAAATAGATGTCCATGTAAAACTACATAGACAAATGTTCACAGCAGTTTAATTCATAATAGCCCAAACCTGAAAACTGCTCAAATGGCCATCAACTGATTAACGGATAAACGAATTTTGTTATAGCCATCCAATTAACTAGTATTCAGAATTTAAAACTTAAGAACTATGGGTACATGTAACAATACTAATGAATCTCGAAAGTACCACAAGTGAAAGAAGTCACAAAATGAAAGAAGTGAGACATATAAAAAAGGTATGTATTGTATGATTCTGGTCACATGACATTCTAGAAAATGCAAACTATACTGACAGAATGCCAATCTGTGGTTGGCAGGGACTTGCGGTGGGGTGGGGTATGTAACTGCAAAGAGGCAGGAAGGAACTTGTTGAAATACTGAAAAATGTTCTATCTCCTGATTTTGGTTATACCACTGTATAAATTTGATACAATTCAGAGAACTCTACTCTTACACAAATTTTATCTAAATAAAAGTGATTAAAAATAAAGGAAAAAACCACATTTCCCCTGCACACCTCAAGTTTATTTTGTAGGATCAAATGATATAGTCAAATTCAGCTGAAGTTGACACATGGTGGTATTAAAAGCTTTCTTAAAGACCATAATATTGTTTAACAATTTTACAGACCTCTCACAGATATTACCACGCTCAAACCTGGTTAGTTTGGTTAGTTCAAGCTTCAGTTCCTTACCTAACATTAGTAACTACACACTACTAAATCTAGTATGTCTTCCTGACAGAACAAATTATTTGTAGCAAATGAGCTCAAATCCCTCTTATTTGTAGCAAATGAGCTCAAATCCTCTATCACTGAGTAAATGACAAGAGTTAACAGGATAATTCCTTAATGCATAAAAGACCATATCTATAGTTTACATAAAATGGTATTTATCCCTTCATAGCTTTCTTCTGCAGGAAGTTATTTATAATATTGCCTGATGACTCACTCACATGGACTACAGCTGAACTTTAGACTTTGCTATTTTATCAGACACAGATACCTTCTTTTTTTTTTTTATAATGATTTTTTATTATATTATGTTAGTCACCATACAGTACATCCCCGGTTTTCGATGTAAGGCTCGATGATTCATTAGTTGTGTATAACACCCAGTGCACCATGCAATATGTGCCCTCCTTACTACCCATCACCGGCCTATCCCATTCCCCCACCCCCCTCCCCTCTGTAGTCCTCAGTTTGTTTCTCATAGTCCATAGTCTCTCATGTTTCATTCCCCCTTCAGACACAGATACCTTCTGACTTATTTACTAGGGTAGTCTTTCTGTCATTTATCCCTGCTTTTTTTTTTAATATAAGGAAAATTAACGTATGTTAAGTAAAATAGTTCCTAAAACTGCTGAAGGAATATTATACCTCAAGTAAAGACTTTTCTCCACAATCTTAGGAAACAAGAATTAGGGAGAAACAAAAATGAAAATTACTAACGGGAAAAAAACCACATCTGTGTCTAATCTTTTAAAGTCACGTTTGTCAAAGCTTATGGTGGAATAAAAAAATTTTTAAATATAGTTTCTACTTTAAATACAGGTGGAGGAAAAATCTTGTTCTTACTTGCAAACCAACCTTCATAACTTTTTTTTTTAAGATTTTTATTTATTTATTTGACAGAGAGAGACAACCAGCGAGAGAGGGAACACAAGCAGGGGGAGCGGGAGAGGAAGAAGCAGGCTCCCAGCGGAGGAGGCTGATGCGGGGCTCGATCCCAGAATGCTGGAATCACACCCTGAGCCGAAGGCAGACGCTTAACGACTGAGCCACCCAGGTGCCCCCCAACCTTCATAACTTTGACACTAAAAATGTACAGTCCTACACACTGTATTTGAGATGATGAAAGCCCTAGTAAGACAAATTTCAAGAATTTCAAGAATTGTAGCAAACTGATTTTCTAACAACGAAAGTATCCTCTGAAATTATTTTCACCCCAATTTTTTACTTAGCTATCACCAAAGTAAGAAAATGTGGGTATTCAAATATAGAGGCTGGATTTTTTCCTCTAGGAAAAGAAAAACATAACCTTATGTGTTGTGTTTACAAGAAAATAGTTTGCCAGCAAATTGAAGACAGAAGAAAATGAGATAAAAAAGTAAGAATTTTTTGAACCACAGGATAATATCTGTTCTTGTTCTCTAGAGGCTGCAAAACAAGAGAAAATACCAAATGCACTACATTTTGTAGACAGATAATTGCCTTCAAATTGGAGATCTACCTAAAACTACTGAAATTCATTATGCAGGAATTGATAAAATTTTGTTAAATGAGCCTGACAATTAATTATATTTGGTTGTATGACAACAGGACAATACTACAGTCTGTGATATATGCCCTACCAACATTGAGTAAGTTTATTCATAACTGCCAAAACTTGGGAGGCAACCAAGATGTCCTTCCGTAGTGAATGGCAGAATAAACTGTGTTATGTCCAGACAACGGAATATTATTTAGCACCAAAAAGAAATGAGCTATCAAGTCTCAAAAAGACATTTAAGGAATCTTAAGACCTTATTACTAAGAGGAAGATGCCAACATGAAAAAGCTACATACTCTAGGATAACATTCTGGAAAAGGCAAAACTGTGGAGACAGTAAAAAGACAGTGGTTGCCAAGGGTTAGCAGGGAGGAAGGAAGGGATGAATAGCCAGAACACAGAGGACTTTTAGGAAGTGAAACTGTAGCATCAGATTATGATACTATAATGGTGGATACTTGTCATTATACATTTTTTAAAACCCCACAGAATGTACAAAACCATTTACACATAATGTAAACTATGGACTTTTGGTGACAATAATCATAGCAATGTAGGTTTACACATTATAACAATTGTAGCACTCTGGTGCCAGATGCTGATAGTAGGGAGGCTCTGCATGTGTAGGGGGTAGGGAGTAAACAGGAACTCCGTACTTTCCACTCACTTTTGCTGTGAACCAAAAACCCTTCTAAAAAATGAAGTCTATTTTTAAAAAGGGTATATTGACACTTTAGTTGGTTTTTAATATCTGGTCTGAAGTTCTCTGCTTGGGGAGAGGATCAATATATACCTATCTTTGTAAAGAAATTATAATAATTAAATTGAATATGCAGTGCTTTCATATTTCATTTTAAAGATAAATTTAAAAAAGGAAGTGATCTAAGTACAGCTGGAACATTTCTAAAACTGGTTCAGAGCTTCTCTTTACACAACTTCTTACATTTTGGGAATGAGACGGTAAGATGCACACTGGTTAAACGAACTTTGTTTAAAAACAGAATAGAATTTGGGGTGCCTGGGTAGCTCAGTCGGTTGTGTCCAACTCCTGGTTTTGGTTCAGGTCCTGATCTCATGGGTCATGGGATCCAGCCCTGCATTGGGTTCCACACTCAGCTGGAGTCTGCTCGGATATTCTCTCCCTCTGCCCCTTTTCCCACTCACGTGCTCTCTTTCAAACAAATCTTTCCCAAAAACAAAAAACAGAATAGAATTTGATAACTCGAAAAGATTCTTGGAAATATTTGGTCAAAGCCCCTCATCTTGTAAATAAGGAAAATGAAGCTCAGAGAAGCTACATAATTCTTCCCAGGAACCCAAGGCTTTTTAAGACAGAAGAACTAGAACTTTGGTATTCTAAATTTCATGGTTGCTTTTTCATTATACTACTATCATTCAAGAAAACAAAGTTGTGTTAGAGTTCTTAAAGTTCAGAGATATAAATTTTTTTTTCTTCTTCCATTTTAAGAGGATATGAATCCAATTAGTGTATTTTTTGGCTGATAAGCACTCACTTAAGCTCTGCCCACTTACTCATTTATTCTGCCTGCTTGATTTCTCCCAGAGGTCAGTTAAAAAGAAAATCATGTTTTAGTAATTCTAAGAGCCAAAGAAAATGTTTTACCATGAAAGTGAATATAAAACCCATGTGTGGGTTATTACTAAAGCAAGGTCTATGCTCTCCATCCCACCATTGTTAGTCAGAATTCAGAATCCTGCTCGACCTCTAACAGAGGTAAAAATCCACCCTTGGTGGGAGCAGCTGTGACTCTGTGAAAGAAGCTACAAATAACATGCTGGGAAATTCAGCAGGCACTGTTATTATATCCTGTTTATACTGTCATTTTTCCTATCAGTAGGATATTATTTATACAGACCCCACCCATGAACTTCTTGTTTATCTTATTATAGAAATCCTCCAAATCTATAAAAAGAAGCCTCTGTATTTGTTTCTGGAACAAGCGCATGTGTTATAATTTTGCACCTCACTACACTTTTTTTATTTAGCATTTTCTTTTGTTATGCCTGTTCTCATTTTTATCTCAAGGTTGATTTATTTCATTAATTCACATATTAGAGTTTAACTTAACTTTTTAAAAGACTCCATTATAGGGCAGAGATTCTGAAGTGCCACATCTTAAACTTTATTTTGGGGCAGATTTCCTCAAGGACAAAAAAGGGCCTATATACTGAGCTCAGATACCCATAGTGAGTCCTAGGTGGCTAGAAGGCTTCCTTACATAGGCTACGTGTCCCAAGTCTGCCAATTATGAGGGCTAGGCTTTATACTGGTTCTTACCAACTCACTATTCTGTAGCTGGATCTCTTTTGTAGAATGAAAAGCCCTGTCCCTGAGTCTAGCTTGATGGCTGGATGGGCCAGTGAAAATGTAACATAATAATACATGAAAAATATATGAATTCACTAAGTTGATTAATGGGAAAATGAAGCAATGTGGTTATAAGTCATCCTCACTCCCCTGCTTTATGTAAATAATTGAATTAAAGCAGATAAGAAAACAATGGGATTCCTTAAGGGCAGAAACTCATGCAGCATTTGTTGAACAAATAAATAATTATTTCTGGAGAGGGAACGTCACTGGACAAAGTCATACTGGATAAATTTTCATATGTATAGCTTTTGTTAGCTTCACTAAAATTCCCTTTACCCTACAAGACAGCACTACAAGGCAGTTACGTAAACATGAAATCTTCAGAGAGCATGTACAATGCTAGACTCTTTCAGGATGTATACGAAAGACCACTGCGTTTAAAGAACATTACTCTAAAATGCATAACTGAAATGAGGCTTAGCACCTAAGCATGGTGAACTTAGTGTAATTGATTTCAGGAAAAAAGAGAGGTCTACAAGAGCTAAAGTGATCAGAGAAGTCAGAATGAGGATAATAAGAGGTAATCTTGATAAATAGGACTTTATAAGGCTAAGGTGAGAAGGGGAAAGGCATTCTAGGCACAAACAATTTGTAAGCGTCCAAGTGAGGAGAGTCAGACTATAAGGAGTTTCATTTTTCAGACAATGGAGAACCATCAAAGATATCTGATTAAGGGAAAATGCACCCAAGCTTTTCGAGTAGGAATGAAGGGGACGAAGAATAAGTTGGACTGAGATAGAAATGGGGAAGAAGTTTTATAGCAGCAAAAGAAAGGTCCATGTGATAAACAGATAATAAATGTGTAAATATATTTTCAAAACAGGAGGTGGCATCATGATGACTCTTATTGAGTGGGACAGTGTTAAAACTACGCGAATCCACTGAAGTAAATGTCAGGAAAGCATACCAATCTTCTAGAATAGTACTTCTCAAACCAAAATTACCTGGGGATCTGATTAAAATGTAAATTCGATTCAGTACATGTAGGGTGGTACTCTGTATCTTTACATTTCTAACAAGCTCCAAATAATACTGTTACACGAACTACACTTTGAGTAGCAAGATACTGAAACATCTTGCACTTTTCCTTTCCAAAAAGGCAATGCTACTGTTAAATCCACTATGGTATAGCTAGTCCTTTTAGATATTCCTAAGAAATTCCAATTAAAGGTATTTTATTATAATTTGCATCAAAGTCAGATGGGTTTCAAAAGCTACTTTATTTAAAAGTCCAAGATGATTCAAGATTCAGGGTATCCAAGATCCTCAGAAATATTTCCACCTGGAAAAAAAAATCAACTCTATAATACTGTTCTATAACACTACAATTTTGTTCTTTTTTGTAGGCTGGCAAACTAGAAGATACTACTGCTTCTAATCTTGGAGGCAAAGTAAAAGCCCTAAAAGACAACACCCTATCTTTTCATAGTGAACATCACTGGATTTTGGTAAAAGCCACTTAACTTGCCCTTACAGTGCCCTTAGTATGTTTCTTAATCCTTGAAGATAAAGGTAAAAATTTATTTTAAATATTCTATTGAAAATTACAAAAATTAAATTCACACATCTTCCCTCTGTTTAAGAATTCTATATGGAAGGATATGCCTTTATTAAAATCTTTTACCATGAACAGAGGCATCATTTATAAAAATATATTACTAGTGTTATATATTCTACGCATTAAGATTGGCTGACCTTAGATTCTTGGGATGAAATTTAAGACTTCTGAAGTCTCAAGTTTCATTTTTAACCATATTGATGGTCAATAACAACCTTTTAGGTAAATTAGCTTCAATAAATATCGATGTCTAGAGAACAGAAATGATATCTTAAAATTGGAAGATCAGATCCAACTATTTCATTGTAGAGGTAAGAAACTGAGGTGCAGAGGCTAAAAAGCCCAAAGTCACATAGCTGCTAATGGCATGTTAAAAAAGGGTGGGAGGAGGAAAAATATTATTTTCATATATATTAATGTACAACATACAACAATGTATCAACTACAAAATATAGTTACAAGAGTTTCTGGTTCCTCTCATGACTAAGGCATAGTTGATTTTATTAAGGTCTTATAAACCATTGATATCCAAGAAAGGAAGACTACACACCAACAAAGAAGACATGCTACCCCAAAATTTAAGAACTCCATAAAAAAACGCAACCTGAATAGAGAATGACACATATACACCACATACTCAAGATGGGGCTGCGGTGGGGTGGGTAATGGGATGGGATATAAAGAACAAAGAGAAGACAATGATAACTCTTATCTTCTCAGTAATGGTTTGAGGAAAGCTTTCACATACAGAAAGGTGGTTAAAAAAAAAAACTTCCTTTACTCTCGTGAATCATTTTTTAATTGGTAAAATCAGGAATTAGGAGGGCTGCAAGGCATTTAAATATATGAAATGTAGATAGCAGTTGGATGTGCATGTGTCATGAACTCTGTCACAATTACAAGAAAACCAGAGAACCCTTTTTTAGCCATAAAATGGGGAATTTTGTGCTTATCACAAATGCTATAAAATTTACTAGCACAAGTAAAAAAAAAAAATAACTGGAGAAGTTCCATGATATCAGAGACAATGGGCTTTAAATCACAGGCATACACTATTATGCCGAAGTTGACAGGTCTGCACTGCAATGCAGAAATGCAAGCAATATTCCAACATCTGCACCAGAAGGCAGAGACTAGACATGATTCCAGAATAAAGGGCTCTTCAGCTCTTACCTGTTACCTGTGCAACAACTGCTTGGGAAATCCTCCGATTGGCAAGAAAGGCTTTGATTTCCTCTTTTATCACACTGCTGTCCCTCCTAACAAAAACAGAAGACAAGACCAACAATGTATGTTGAAGGTAGAAATCCTCATCTTTGCTAAGAAAGGTGAAGGAGAGAGGTGGGGAGAACATAGAAAGAAAGGACACAAAAATAAAGGTAAACAGACCAAGCTTGTATGAAAATATGAAATTAAAACAAACCAAGAAACACCAAATATTCAAGTCCTAAAACATCACACCATCAGACAGACGCTTTAGTGAGTGCCACAGGAGATATAAGTCTCATACCAGAGGGCGGTTAAGTACATGCTGTGTATAATTCACATTAGGAACAAGGCTGCCATATGGTATATATACTAAGTTTCATTACTGAGGAATGAATATACCTTACACAGACAGAAACCCTAGAAAAATAAAAAGCAACAACAACAGAAATCAGTTGTGAGTAGATTGTGGGCTTGCATGTTAACTATATATCTACATAAACATTATGTTCAGTCATTTTAAAACCTTTGTTAAAGGAACAGAAATCATCATCATTCTTAAAATGGCTAGGATATTAGCCATTTTAAGAAATCTAATTTGCTTTTTTTTCCCTACTAAACAAAAAAAAATTTAAGTGGGATGAGGTGAATATAGAATTTTAATATAAAAAAGGCACTTATTCATTTCCTATTATATATAATATATAGAATACTTAAAACTGTTACACTGTGTCCTTGAGATTAGATATAATAGACCTAATTTTTCCTCCACTAGACAACAACAAATTCTCAAAAGACTAGACATTCACTAGAATAACAATGAAAGACAGGACTTCTATTTCTTCAACAGAACAAATACTTAAGTAAAACTTACACTTAAACCCTTAAGACCAACCAATTTCTCTTTGAATGCTTTATGTTCAAAAGGGTTACATAAGTAAAGCACTGATTTTTCATCAAGCTCGAAAGTAACACAGAAGAGAGGTAATTTATAATCTCATATAGGGTCAGCAAACTATGGCTAAATCTGGTCTCCCATCTGTTTTTATACAACCTATGAGCTAAGAATGGTTTTCACAGATGAACACTTGCAATCATTACTTGGTGACAGAGAACACTAACTTTGAACATGAATTAAGCAGAGTATCACAACCTCCCCACCAAAAATTCCATTCTTCTTATTGGTAGACCTATATTTTAAAAACTATATTCAATTACTATTATTCTATATTGAATTTTGTCAATAAAAATTTGTGATCTTTTTGTTTTCTCTTAGCTCTAAGTATGTGTATTATATCCTCAATTTTGCCTCTTGGCCACAAAGTGTAAAATGCTTATCATCTAGTCTTTTCCAGAAAAAGTTTGCTGACCGTTGATCTGAGACAAAGGGATCATGAAATCTTTACAAATCATTTTGTAAATGAACCACAAACTTCTTATAGGAGCTCAAGTCTCTTTAAAGATTATTTGAAGCAACAAAAGAAAAGACCCTATCCAAAAAGAATCAGCTGTGATTTGACTTAGAGCAGGTATTTTAGCCTCTTGGTGAAGAGGAGCTATACATCCTGCTGGTAGATTCCATGTTTCCTTTCAGGAATTCTGGAAAAGGGCAGAGAAGCAATAGGAGGGACAACTTTCAATCTGAAGCTCTACAATATACTCCTCATCTACTCATTGGAAATCCTAATCAAAAAGAGTCCTAGAGAAAGAAAACAGTCAGTTGCCTAATCCAATATTTAGAATTTCTCACACTCATCAAGATTCTGATCTAGATACCAGCTAGATTCTTTCCAAAACTTTCACTGGTTTATATTTGAAGTATTTCTTTGAACAATATTCATTCTCATTTTATTTAAAAACTGCGTATCTGAAAGAAAAAGGCACAAATAAATACACTTCGAAGTCAAGTAAAACAAACTGCTCAGTAAAATACAGTTAGTATAGGCCAAATGGCTCTCAAATATCCACCAATAATCAGCTGGGCAAGAGATAACTTCAGTGGTATGAATTTCATTTGCCTTATGTAAATAAAACAACCAAATCATTTAGTTTCTGATACAACTTCAAAATTAATCTGAAAAAACTTAAATAAAGCATTGCATTGCAATATATAAAATATCCTTCCAGGAAAGTGAAAACTGAGTTTAAGAGAATATTTATTAAGGTTAAATAAGAAATGTGCTTTTGTGGAGAAAATGATTAAATGGTATTTTCTTGACTACTGATTTAAACTGGAACTTAAATCAATTTATTTTAAATCAAATTCACCTAGAGTAGACACTAAATCATAAAGAGGAGATAACACTCAATTATTCCAATAGGAAATATCCAGTTTGTGAATTATTCACAGCCTCGCAGTATGATATTATCAAGGACTGCAGTAAGACAGAAGGAACTTCAAAAAGTCTGCAAAACAGCAACAATTCACTTACCCTTATAAACTATATTTTTAGATCCTTGGCAAGTTTGTAAGTACCCACAATGAGTTAAAAAAAATAATAACAAAACCTCTTTGGTCAACTGCTTTACCAGAGAGAAGCTTTTTCAAATCAAAGAAAAACATAAGACTTAAAAAATAAGGTTATGCTTGGGCAAGTCATTTAATATAGCTGGACTCTGGTTTCATCATCTAGTAAAATGAGAACATTAATACCCTCATCACAAGACTCTTAATTTTTCTCCACACACTGAAATTAAATTTAAATGAAATATGGTGTTAAATGTGTATATATATGTGTGTGTATAATATATAAGATAAAAAATTCTTCAATGTAAAAATTTTTGAAATTGTAAAAGCAATCAATAAACAATGACTATTATTTTATAAAACCCCAGAAAGAATCCCAGATAAAGAAGAAACAAATGATCTGCTGTAACTACCTATGACTGAAGTAAACATCTACATGAGGTACTTTAAGGCACCATGGAAAGATTTCTATGAAGTCAATTTAGACACAAGCGGTGATGTGTCATTTAGTTATTTTCACTAGGTACAGGTATCCCCTGCTTTCTGAAAGTTCGCATCATGCCACCCTGCTTTTCTAAAAGACCTACATTAGTATGGTAACAGCATTTTTTTGGTGAAAGTAAAAATTCCCTTCAGATTTCTTTCAGTTAGTGAAAACAAGTACTCATGGAGGTTTTTGCTAAAAGTGAAGTGATATAACTCAAGCTTTCAGACAGTGGGAGGAACCTGTATTTTCAAAATAGTAATAGCATTCAACTTTCACTTGTGTCCAATTCTCTTGTGTATTTGAAAGACCTCCATTCTACAGGGTTAACTTGTTCTTTAAACTTTCAAATATCCCCCCTCATTCAGTCTTCTTTAACAAGCTGCCTCTCCTACTGTCCACATCATAACTCTGTGAAATGACCAGTTTTTTGGTATGAAAACTCCTACTCCAAATCTAATTTTCATATACTCTCCTACTGTTTACTTTCTCCCTTTATTTGAAATTTTTTGTCCTCTTAAAAAAGAATGAATCCCTTTTCTTCACTTCTTTGTTTGAGAACTAATTTTTTGAAGTTTTTATTTTAATCACCCAGCGCTCATCACAATTCACTTCTTATAAAATCTCATATTCCTCATGATTTATATTCCTCAAGTCTTATGAAAATAAAGTGAAACACAAGATGGTCTTTCTTTGATTCCATAGGTTATTTCCAAGATAAGCTACCAGTGTATTTGCATCAAACCACTTAAAATCCATGTCATCTTCTCCTACCACATTTTCCAAATCATAGCCATGTTGAATTCTTCTATCTGGGTGCTTTCCACATGAGGATAAAATTCTTCCTTTCCACCCTCCATTGCCATTATTTTTATAACTTGCTAAACTTTCCATTGTTATCTACAGACCTTTCTTTTTCTTGAGAACTAATTTTTTTTCACATTTTTATTTTAATCACCCAGCACTCATCACAATTCACTTCTTATAAAATCTCATATTCCTCGTGATTTGTATTCCTCAAGTCTTATGAAAATAAAGTGAAACAAAAGTTGATCTTTCTTTGATTCCATAGGTTACTTCTCTACAGACCTTTCTTAATATCCAAATGAATTAATCAGTGATGCCTCTTTGTAGAATCACCCTTTCTTTAAGACACAATTTAACTGTCATCTATTCAGAGAACTTCTCCCTGATCCTCACAGTTAAAAAAGATCTCTTTCTTCCAACAGCTAACTTTATCACTTCAATTATACTACTCACATGCTAATATATTACATGATATTCTATATTATAGTTGTTCCTGATCTGGTCTTATTGCTCCTACTAGCCTGTGAAGTCTTTTAGCACAAAGATTATGTCTTATTCATCATGGGGTTTGCATATAATAGAGCTTAATTTGTTCAATGAATGAACAAATATGTAGTTGAAGATAAAAGGTTGTAAAATGGCAAACCTGATCTAGATAATTTATAAAACAGCTCTAAATTCTTAATCTCAAATATGTTTAAGCTTCCCAAATCAGAATGGAGTTATTTATGCTAGCTCAAAATGGCAATCCTTCCATTTCTGGAACTAAGACTATTAAAGACTACAAGTTTAAAAGTTGTACACTTTAAGATCTTCCATATTCTCTCAGTGGATATACTACACATTCTTTAGGACTACTTAAAGGTAGCCATCTATCTTAAAGACTCCCAGAGATGGAGCAGTACCTACAAAGATGGACTATATCACAGATGGGAAAATACGATTACATACAAATTCTTTAACTTTTGAGTAAGAACCTGCTCCCTTTAATTTCTACTCAGGGAGATAAAGCATAATTTAAAAATTTTAAAGATAACTTTAAAAGGAAAGCTACTCTATATGTATACATAACACAGTAACTGAATTTAGGAAATAAATATCCTAAATCACCTATTGTTAGGGATATAGTTAAGCACTCAGAATAAAGTCCTGGATCTTACATAAAATACAAACACAGTCATAAAATTTAGTACATCGGTAATTAAGAATAACAATATATGGCATTGTTTATGAATTCTTGATAAGCCTCATTTCTACTGTTTTTATAATATATACATGAAAGAATAGATCTACACTATTATATTAACAAATGTATACATATACCAATATATAAGTATGTATGTTAATAGATGTATTTTTAAAATACTAATATGTGAAATGGGTTTTCATTTTAGCTCTTGGCTTTAAAGTCCTTCCTAAAATGTTATATATTCAATAATTTGTTGACAACTCACTATCTAGTTTCTTTTTTTTTTTCACCCCAACCAATTAAAAAATGGGAAAAGTAGTTTCTTTCTTTCTGATTCTTTCTTAACAAGTTGATCAGGTATACAGCTATAAGTTAATTTCTATAAAAAATTTCCTTTGTGGGGGCGCCTGGGTAGTGCAGTCGTTAAAGCGTCTGCCTTCGGCTCAGGGCGTGATCCCAGCGTTCCGGGATCGTGTCCCACATCGGGCTCCTCTGCTGGGAGCCTGCTTCTTCCTCTCCCACTCCCCCTGCTTGTGTTCCCTCTCTCACTGGCTGTTTCTCTCTCTGTCAAATAAATAAATAAAATCTTAAAAAAAAAAAAAATTCCTTTGTGTACCCTGAAATTATTAGGTGTTAAGTCTATGAACTCAATGGGTTATGTGATTTGAAAAATATTTAACTTATGATTGAGTGCTATGGAGGCTGGGAAATGTGAGCATGCAAGATGTGAATTATATATGATTATCTAGAAAAGGAGGCAGGAAGGCATTCATTAGTGAGGGCAGTACAGCCCTATGTGGCACAGGATACTCAAGAAAGATTCACTGCTCAAAAATTTCTCTAACATTCTACCAAATAAAAATTCACCTGGTTAGTAATTCATTTGAAGTGGCAAATATCATGTGGGGGGGAAAGGGAAGGAGGAACACCCCATTAAGGCATTCATAACTTTCACCTGTGTTATATCAACCACTGTTCTTAAAATCTTATTGAAATCTACAGACATGAAAAACTTATTTACAGAAGCAACGGGTAACACAGACACGGTGATAAAGACATAGGTTAGAATTCAGGCTCTGCCACTTAATATTTAAATTTCTTGGGTCAGTTATTTAAATTTTATGAATCTCAATTTCTCTGCTGTACCTCATACACATCATGGTTATAATGATTAAAAATGAGAACAGTCATGCAATAAACTCCCTCTGACCTAAGGATCGTTACTATGTGCAAACTTGAGAAAAATAAGAGCTGGGCACAAAGGAGAAGTGCAGGTGTGGGTGAGAACACAATGGCAGAGAACCACAGAGAGCCAGGAGGTTCAATGAGAGCCTTAGATGATTAGAGAACCAAAGAAGCAGTTCATAGAAAGAAGCAGAGAATAGGGTAAAACTAAAGTATCCTAATTATGCAACAAATGGCAGTAAATTAAATGCTGGTAACAATGCAAAAACGTATAATTTTAATGATAAAGCTTGAATGTGCGTTAATTGTGGAATTTAACTACAAATCCTAGTCATTGCTAAATAGGTTTACTGTTTATTTTGAGAACATAGTTGTATCATAACATTATGCCAATATAAGAGCTAATAGTTAAGCTTTTAGACCCTTGTAGTCAAGTTTTAGACCATGGCCAATCTTCAGAGCCTTTTGTTAACAAGAAAGTTTCCCCAAATTTTGTGGTAGTCTAATACACATTTGGGAATTAATTGTTATGCTAAAAGCTTATTAAAACTGATTAACGATAGCAACAATATAAAATTTATTGTTGATATCTTCTCTACTCAGGATAATTAAAAGCTAACCTTGTTATATTTCAATGACTTAAGTAACTTCTACTTGCTATAATGGTTCTCCCTCTCAAACATGAAGATGATACACATGTTAAATTCAAAAGGAACATCTAAACTGTGGCCAGCTGCTTTAACAAGCGAAAAGGAATTCAAAACCAAACTGATCTCTTATATTTTTAAGTTTTAAAAGTTTAAATAACAGGGTTCTATGGCTGCTCTATGAAACTATTCATTACAGGAATTACACTGGAGTCTAGATGCAATAGTCCATTTAGTTCACAATTCCATACAAGGCAGCGCTACCCTAAAAATAAATTTGGGACAGTTTATTTAAAAGATTTTATCACTTTTGTACTATAGAATACATCTTCCATATGCATTATTAAGTCACGTTATACTATCTTCAGTCTTAGAATCCTTAGGAAGAACTATAACTCATAATTATAGGTTTTAACTTTATTCTGACAAATTCGTGCTACAGCTTTTTTATCTACTGTAACTGATGTATCTGTAGGCTTTCCTCCTACTACAGTAGTGATAATCTATTGAAAACAATGCTTTTATCATGTCTATTCCTACAGACCTGTAAAAAATCCTTAATTCCAACCAAATTAAATATAAACTACTTGTGTAGATCTCAAATCTTCCCAAACCTGTACTGCAATATAATATTTTTATTACCATAGTCTAGTCCATGCAACCTTTATAAAACTAAACATGCCTTGCTTTCTCTACCTTTTACTACTCCCTTAACTTTAAATAAAGTTCCTATATTTGAAAACAAAAGCTATCCTTTTAGATTCAGCTCAAATTCATCCATTCACTTAACATATTAAACCCTTACCACGTGCCAAGGACAATTCTAGATTCTGGAAACACAACATTCAAAAACACATGATTACTGGCCTCAGAGCGTTCCAGGTCCGTGCGAAGCCTCCCCTAATTACCTCTTTTGAAAGTGGGCTTCTTTTCTCAGTGTTTAAAACAACAAAGACTTATTACTTACCTTGCAATAGATTACATATATGTATGTGTATATGTGTGTGTGTGTGTGTGTGTGTGTGTGTGTGTGTGTGTGTGTTATCTATTAAATTAGAACTTTAGCTTCTTAGGGGTAGAAACCATGTCTATTTTTCTTCCTAAGAACACAATTTTTTATATAATAGGTGCTCAAAATTATTTTGTTGATGTATGTTAGAGTGAAAAACAAAGTGTACAAATTCTGTATCATGATAAAATCATCTTTTCTCTAAGAAAACTCTAAGGATTAGAATGTGTTAACAATTCAGAAAATTCAGATGTTAGCAATTAGTACTATAAAGAGAAGGCTAACTTCTGCTTTGATAAACAGAATGGAAAAGGTTTATCAGGCAGCAAAGAGAAGGGCTAAGGTAGAGAAAACAAAATTTGAATTAGAATCATAAAATTTGAAAATATTTTCTTTCATCTCCAAGGGGAGGAGGGGGAAATCATAGTTCTTACAGGTAAGTAGCTGAAATACAGTGTATTACTCAAAACCAATCTAAGAACACAGACATTTTGGGGACTCTGAGTAAGCAAAAGAACTAACCTCATTAATTCCTCCACTTTATCATCTACATCTAGGTCCTCTTCTGAGGCTTCAAAACTGTAAGACCTCTGACCCATGCTGTTTGCATGGTAGCGAGTGGGTGACATCTTTCCATTGGACGTGGATAATCGCTCATTATTCTCCCTCCCATTTTGATTGGTAGTGCAAGGCTGTGGGGAGGTATCATAACTGTTGCTAGGAGATGGGGACATTCCAGAATGCTGGGTCTGTGTGGAAGCTGTAGCTGTAGAGGAAGATGCTGGAACATTGTTGGTAGTATTCCCATAAGAACTTCCTCCATAGTTGGACCTTCTTCCAAACTTGTCACTATGCTCTTGATCAAGACGGTCCAAAGTTTCCAAGGCATGGAGAATTTCATGTTTAGTCATTCCAGTACGCCGAAGGCGCTGAAGCAGATCTATCTGCTCTATGGTAAATCTGGGCTCATCTGTATAGTGAGACATGGTTTCCAGCAAACTATAAATAAATAAATAAATAAATAAATAAATAAATAAATAAATAAATAAATAACAAAATTCCTTTTATTTACAACATGTACCAAAGAACATATCATTACAGAGAATGCTCAGAAGATGCAAAATATTTCTACATCAAGTTCTTTCCTGAAAATGATTAACACATTATTATTGTAATAATTATAATAGTTATTATCACTCCATGATAAAATGTTCTTGTCATGGCAAATGGATTGGTACAGTTACTGAGTTTATTAGCAGATGGACATCAGGGTAACGCAAAACCCAATTTCATATGGCATACAATTTACACTTTCCTCAATTTGGTAAATATCTGAACCAAAATTTCAGTTATGGCAATAATACCAAAACAACAGATTAAATACATACACTTTTAATCTTAGCCTATTTGTGATTACTCACAGGTGTTTTTTCCATCTCAAATTCATTACTCTACATTAGAGTACTATTAATGAAAAGTTGTTGCGAAAACAGTTTGTATTACCTTGTTTTACTAAATATCAGCAAAACTAACCTAGGAAGTCTGTATCTTCATTTAGTGTAAACAAATGACTTGGTAAGGTAAGCCCAGGCAAATACTAATAACCAGCAAAAATATTTAAATGGAAAAGTAAGAAGGTACATAAAAAAACTTATTAAGCACCATTTCACCCACCACTTAGCAATTTCATTTAGTATCTCATCTCTGTAATGCATTCTCTCTTTATGGTTATCCTGAGAAATGGATCTTCCATGCTTATAGCCAAACTATTCATTTTTCTTAGGAAATTACTTCCACATTACTTTTCCTTTAACTAACACAAGAAACTGTAGCATGCCAGAAAATATCAGAGTCATAACAATATTAAGTTTAGGTGAATTATCAAATTTAAAAATTCTCACTACTTGCATTCCTTTCTTATAAAACCTGACTTTCCTAATTTAAGATTTTTTAAAGATTTTTATTTTTATAGTTCTAGTGGCAAATAGGATGCATACCATACAGCAGGCTCTTAGTAAATGTTTGCTAATGGAAATAAATGTCAAGGAATTTTCTTATCCGTTACAGGTAAAAACATCTGTCCTGGGCCAGTTCCCCATAGCTGTTCAAAGTCTATTTCTTCATCCCTCTATACTAAAAATTTACTGAACATTCACTTCTAGGCAGGCACTGGGCAAGAGTTTCATAGAATATAATTTCATCTGATCCTCACAACAACCCCCTGTGGCAGGCTTTTAAAATCTTATATTAATTGACTGATCATTGAGGAAACTAAGTCTCAGAGTAGTTCTGTACCTTGCAAAAAATCTGATTGAGAGTAGAAAAAAGAAAAAACCTAGATTTTACTGACTCCAAAAGCATGTATTATTCTGTTTTCCAACATATAGCAGGACTTACTGGAATCCTATGATTTGGGATATAGACTATTGAACTCTTTTAAGTCTCCAGTTAAAACTACTTATATAAAACCACTCTACTGATGGATTAGAGGCCCTAGTCATAGGTTTTTAAATTTAAATCTTTGCCCCATCTGGAATTTATATTTACCTAATGAGTGTGAAAGGATTTGAGCTTTATTTTTTCCCAAATGCACAGGTGGTTGTCCAATATGCTTTACTGAGTAGTATGTCTCTTCTTCTCTAATCTGAAATACCACCTTTTTCATATATAAAATTTCCACACAAATCTCTATCTACCTTTGGATTCTCTATTCTACTCCACTGATTGTTTTGTCTTTCAAATCCTTCTAAAAATAAGCAGGCAGAAATCTAGAATTTTTATGTGAAATCACTCTAGTTTTAGAAACAAGCTAATTAAAAATAAAAACAAACACATTTTGTAGACCACAAATAACATGTTGCAAGCCATTTGTGGTCATAGGCCACAGTGTCTGCCTTAGACTTGTACGTTATCTTCTGCTTTCTTCCAATACTCACTGTGACAAACTATCCATGATAAAAGTCCTATTTTCATGATTATTACATTCTTTCTTGATTGCCTGGGTTTTTTCCTCCAATATTTTATAATGAAAAACATTAAACATACACAAAAATTAAAAGAAATTTGCAGTGAACACTCATGTACTAACCATCTATATTTTACTGTTAACATTTAATTGCTTTATAACATAACTATCCCTTCCCTTATGTATCCATACCTATATTCGTCTTATTTTTTATGCATTTTAAAATCAGTTACAGAAGTCTGTACACTTCCTCCTAAACACTTCCACATGCATTTCATTAACTAGAACTCAGTATTTGTTCAGGTTTTTACTTTTGAGGTAAAATTTACATAAAAGAAAATACACAAATCTTACGTTTACCATTCTATGAGTTTTCAGAAGAACATACTGTAAAAAAGAAATACATAACCTGTGAAAATGGCTATGAAGATATAGAATATTACTAACACCCCAAGAAATGCCCCCTTCCCAGTTAATTCTTGGCCCCTTCTCTCACAGGGAGCCACTGCTCAGATTTTTCCCACCACAGATTAGTTTTCCCTGTTCTAGAACTTAATATAAATGGAATTTCTATGTACTCTTTTCACTCAGCATAAAGTTTTTCAGATTCATGTCCGATGTAGTGCGTATAAGTAGTTTGTTCCTTTTTACTGTTGAGTAGTACTTCATTACAAGAATATACTACATGTTTGTTTATCCATCCTATTTTAGACACATGGACTGTTTCCAGTCATTAGCTACTCTAAATGCTTTTGCTATGGGGCACCTGGACGGCTCAGATGGTTGAATGTCCGACACTTGGTTTTGGCTCATGTCATGACTCATGGGTCGTGGGGTCAAGCCCCGTGTCAGTCTCCCAGCTCAGCAAGGAGTCTGCTTGAAGATTCTCTCCCTTCGTCCCTCTCCCAGCTCACGAGCTCATACTCTCCCTCACTCAAAGAAATAAATAAATCTTTAAATGCTTTGGCTACTACAATTGTACTTTACTACTTGTTAGATTAAACATCCCCCCCTCCCCACTAAATATCATCATCTAGTTGGGAGAGAAGAGAAAACTGCAACCAGAGTAACTCATTTATTTTTTTCTCCTGACCAATTTCAAAAGAACTTGTGTGAACTCATTAAAATGCTATGCAGTGTTGGTAATGTTCTGCATTCCATGCTAGTTGTATTACACTGGTGTATTCACTGTGAACATCCACCAAGTAGTGACTACTGATTTGTTCATTTTTCAGTAGGTATATTAGGCTTAAAGTTTGTTGAAAAAGCTATGTGAACTTTTCCAAGTGGCTTATAAGAGACACTTAATACTTTAGTTTCTGTTATAACCCTCAGCCATTTGTCTGCTCTATCAGTGCTTAGTAATATACTAAACCCTAATCCTAGCAACTTTTCTTTAAAAGCAGATACTGGATGACACAAACAAATGGAAACATAGTCCATGTTCATGGATTATAAGAACCAATACTGTTAAAATGTCCATATTACTCAAAGCAATCTATAGATTTAATGCAATCCCTATCAAAATACTAACAGCATTTTTCACAAAACTAGAGCAAATAATCCTAAAATTTGTATGGAACCACAAAAGACCCAAGTAGCCAAAACAATTTTGAAAAGGAACTAAACTGGAGGTATCACAATCCCAGATTTCAAGATATACTACAAATCACTAGTAACCAAAATAGTATGTTAGTGGCACAGAAATAAACACATAGATCAACAGAACAGAATGGAAAGCCGAGAAATAAACCTATGATTATGTGGTTAATTAATCTTCAACAAAGGACGCAAGAATATGCAATAGGAAAAAATCTCTTCAACAAACAGTGTTGGGAAAACTGAACAACTACGTGCAAAAGAGTGAAACTGGACCACTTTCTTATACCATACACAAAAGTAAGCTCAAAATGGATTAAGGACCTAAATGTGAGACTTGAAACTATAAAAATCCTAGAAGAGAGCACAGACAGTAGTGTCTCTGACACTGGCCATAACAACATCTTTCTAGATACGTCTCCTGAGGCAAGGGAAACAAAAGCAAAAATAAACAATTGGGAGTACATCAAAATAAAAAGCTTCTGTACAGCAAAAGAAACAACAAAACCAAAAGACAACCTGCTAAATGGGAGAAGAGATTTGCAAATGATATACCCAATAAAGGGTGAATATCCAAAATATGTAAAAAATTTATACAACTTAACACCAAAAAAACCAAATAATCCAATTTAAAAATGGGCAGAGGACTTGAACAGACATTTTTCTAAAGACATACTGATGGCCAACAGACACATAAAAACATGTTCAACATCACTCATCATCAAGGAAATGCAAATCAAAACTACAATGTGATATCACCTCACACCTGTCAGAATGGCTAACATCAAAAACACAAGAAACAAGTATTGGTGAAATGTGGAGAAAAGGGAACCTGTGTGCACTGTTGGTAAGAATGCAAACTCGTGTAGCTGCTGTGGAAAATAGTATGGAGGTTCCTCAAAAAATTAAAAAGAGAACTATCCTATGATCCAGTAAGTCCACTACTGGGTATTTACCCAAAGAATATGAAAACACTAATTCAAAAAGATAGATGTACCCCTATGTTTGTTGCAGCATTATTTACAATAGTCAAATTATGGAAGCAGCCCAAGTGTCCACTGTTAGATGAATGGATAAAGTAGATGTGGTATATATAAATATATAGAGAGAGGAATATTAGTCATAAAAGTAATGAAATCTTGCCATTTGCAACCACATGGAGAGAACTAGAGAGTATAATGCTAAGTGAAATAAGTCAGTCAGAGAAAGATAAATACCATAATTACAACTCATGTAGAATTTAAGAAGCAAATGTAGAAAGAATAAGAGACAAACAAAAAAACAAACTCAACTATAGAGAACAAACTGCCAGAGGGGAGGTGGGTGAGGGATGGGTGAAATAGGTGAAGGGGATTGAGAGTACACATCATGATGAGCACTGAATAACGTACAGAATTGGTGAAATCACTATATTGTTCATCTGAAACTAACATAACACTGTATGTTAACTATATTGGAATTAAAATTAGAAATTAAAAAACAGGGGTGCCTGGATGGCTCAGTCAGTTAAGTGTCTACCCTTGGCTCAGGTCATGATCACAGGGTTCTGTGATCGAGCCCCACACTGGGGCTCCCTGCTCAGCGGTGAGTCTGCTTGTCCCTCTATCTCTCCCTCTGCCCCTCCCCCTGCTTATGACACTCCCTCTCAAATAAATTTTTAAAATCTTGAACAAAATCAAAAAATAAATAAAAATAAATAAATGTAACTGCCCAATTCCTTTAGTAATCCAAACAATTTACCCCTGAATTTACTGATTTGGTAAGTTGAGGTTTCTATACATTATTCTTTTCCCTTGTAAATAAAGTAGACCTGTCCTTTGCTAACTTCAGTCTTAATGCTTTCAAAATACTTCATAAACTGACCTTAGTTTAAATGAGACTTTAAGAACTGTTTTTATTATATGGACAAAAAAAAATCAATCCTGATTTTTTTCCTATTTATTTTCCTATCTTATTTATATCAGAGCACGTAGTATCTGTATATAATTCTTTAAACCTCTCTCTGTTTGGAGCAGCACTATGTATGATAGCATAAAACTAAAACAAATTTTATATGAATTTAACCTGTTATTGAAAAGTACCATCCTAAAGCTTGTATTAGAACTAGCAAAACTAATGATTCCACAGTATCTGGAACAAGTTAATATCTTATGACATTTCAGATTCACTATGGGAAACACTTTTATTCCAAAAGACATAAAAGGAGATAACAGAACATATGTATTATTTTTTCTGCCTAGAGTGCCTCACTGTTTCCAACCACAGGTTCTTGGGACTGCCACTTGTAATACCCTACCTCCTGGCCAACAGGGTGGGCACACAAGGAAGCGAAGCCTTGCTCTCCTCAAAATATTTAGGTTAGATCAGCAGGAAAATGGATAGTCACTATAACCGTACTCAGTTGCAGGAAGGTATTAGTCTGATACATTCCTCACCGTGTGAAAGAAGTGACTTTGTAGAATAAAGCAGACATAGTAGGAAATGCAGAGCAAAGGAGAAAGCTCTACAGTGTTCCTACTCTTTGTTCTAGTACTTCCTGAGTCCCTGCTACATCTCTGTCCTTCTTGCTATAGGTTATGTAAGAGCATAAATTTCCCCTTACGCTATACCTTGTTTAAATTGGATGTTTGTGCCTTGCACCAAGAGAGGTCCCTAGTCAAAGATATACCTAATGTAAAAAGATCTACAGTTGCTAAAATGGAACGCATGATCACTACAGAGTAGAATAATAATGGCATAATGACCAGGATCAAATCATACATATGATGCTGAATGTACTATATTTCACCGAGAATATGCCGAGATTAGAAGTTTTCTTGGATATCAAGAATAGTAATCTCCATGTGCATGAACATAAACAAAGGTACAACCTGTCATTTCCATACTTTGTTTCTCATGATTTACCTAGTTTAAGCATGTAATCCTGAAATTATGGCAGTAAATGACCTACAAAGGTCATCTAAGTCCATGACACCCGCAAATCTTTTACAACAGAAAAAGATAACATGTAAAAACTGAATTAATTTTCTTATGTAGCAGAAGAACTGTTCACAGGATAAGGAACGTCTTTCACTAAATTACTAATCTGAATGCAGACTCAGGCCAGCAATAATTGAAAATGATAGGAGAAGAATTTTGACACTGCAGTAACACAATGTTTAAAGCATAAAAGAACAATTAAATTCAGGACTTATCGCTTGATTCATAAACTGATATTCCAAAAGATCATACTATCGGACCATAATAGTAAACCTATTTTATAATAAATTTTATCCCTACTTAGACTTGCACCTAAACCCTTCTTAGATTGGCATTTGGTCCAGAACGCTTTCTTAAATTACATTTTACAAACATATAAAGCAAAGAAAGTTAAAGCACTTACAAATGATTAATGACATACTACCTTACTTGTGAAGCATTAATAGTTACTAAGATCTTATTAAAATAAAAGCATTTCAGATTTTTTTCAGCTTGATTCTGTTTGCTTTTTATTTAATATGACTAGGCAAAATATGACCTACTCATAAGTTAGTTTTGTTCTACATGGTATTTACTGCACGATGATTTAATGCATTCTAGAGTTAATCATAACATTCATCAACTAAAGATGTACTCAGGCCCTTCTTACTATTTATGGCACATTAACCTCTTTCACAATTATTATTACATCAAAGGAGTGGGAGTCTTAAAGTTTAAAAATGTAAGAAGTGAGAATAAGTAAGAAATGAAGATTTACAGGGGACTGAGCTTGACAGTACGATGATTCTGTAATTCAAACCAATAGGGGAACTAAAACAAAAGAATAGAGGCTATGACTACAAATGACAGTATAAAAATGTTCTTTTCATAATAAAAAGACTTTGAGAAAAATAAGATTATATTCCAATGTGCCAATCACACTTTGTAACAGTTATTTTTAAATTACCACTGATTAAGATTGAAATTTTCTTACTGCAGCCACCTTATACATGTTCGGGGGGAAAAAATCCAAGTAAAAATATGCAAGTTTATAGAGGGAAATGTAAATTAGGTGTGGAATCAAAGAACTGGACACCATTTAGAGAAAAATCATTCACTCAACTAACATTTACTGAATATGCCCTGTGTGTCAGACCATGTACTTGGCAGAAAGGAGGCCAAAACTCCTGACCTCATGATGCTTACATTCTAATGGCTATTAAAAACAGCCATTAGCAAGTATATCATTTAAAAAAAAAGGAAACTAAGGCCCAAAGCAATGCAGTGCCTTGCCATTTCCCAAGGAGAGCTATTTAGCAGAAACTCAGGCTACAGTTCATATCAACTGGGCCTATTCCAGAGACTTTTTGATATATGATAGAGTCAATGAGAGAGGAAAAAAAACTTTAATGAAAAACCCAAATAATAAAGAAAATCTATGTTAATGTCCACTTACTGGATTACAGAACTGTCAAACAAAACGGAAGGAATTTAATCGAAACATAGCCTGCACCAAATTTTAGAAAATACTTATGCTAACAGCACTCTGCATTAGACTCTAAAGATGCACTTAATGAGCTAATAGATACTTTATCTTCTCTAATATCTGAAATTCCCGGAATACTTTTATTCAGAGGCCTATTTAATATGAACTAGTGGTTACAGTTCATATCCTAGCACAAAAAACTCTCAACATAATACCACCATCTCAATTTGTATTTTTTGCCTGACTCCAAAGAAAGGCTACCAATGACATTAGCTAATAGGCTTAACTACATTATTATCTCCAGGAGGTAAAGGAAAATGGCCAAGGTGCTTAGGAGTTTGCACACAAAGGCAGGGTTAAGGTAACATGCTTCCAATATTCTGCTTGTCACAAGGAATCTAACAGTAGCTAGCCATCTATTTTGTAAGTCTCTAGCCTATTGAGCAGTTTGAAATAATTAGTAGTTTTATGTTAAAAATGAATGTCAGACTTCAAAGTTGAAAATAAATGGTAAAAGAGAAAGTTGATAGATTTGAAAATTCATTCCTTTCCACTATGATTATGAAAAAATTCTTTCAACTCTACAAATTCCTGCTGTCATTTTTGGATCCATAATGATAATGATTTCTTCACTTTATTAAAAACAATTGGGAAGATAAAAATTAAGAAAATGACCAGATACTTACACCACTGGAAAGGAACTGAGCATACTTTACATGAGGTGAATCAATATCCTTCCTAGAGATGATCAGCGTTATTAACCATTCTGTAGAATAAAGACAGAAAAATTCAGAAATACTTGTTAATCAAATGTTGAATAAAAATTTTAACTATATAACTTAAAGATATTAACAGTCAACATCAGGTAACCATGTTTTGAAAATTATTTTGTACTTTTAAGAAGAAACCTTGGTTTGGAACAAAATTTTAAAAATAAAAAAACATTATTGACAGCTTTCACAATTATTCACTTGGAAAAAGTAATGAAAATCATACTCCTGAAATTTAATGTTATCAGATACCACCCATGGAAACAGATATAAATGTGCGATGGAAAGTATATATTACTGTGACATTTGAGAAAACTGTTTGACAATAATATCAGTACATTTATGCAGCACCCTATAAGCAAAAAACCCACCACAGCATGACTACAGCTAAGGTCTTAACTGTGGGGTAAATTCTGGGGTCTAGTTCCAAGTATATTAGTACTTATTTTACTGCTAGCCAAATCTTGAGTGACTTAATGTCTCTAAGTCTCAATGTCTGCATCTATAAAACAGGGATGATCAATAACTACCTCCAAGAGCTATAAGAAGTTAAAACATTTTTTTTAAATGGTGATGAAAGCACTTCACAACCTATCAAGTAGCAGGGGCTATTATTACCAACTTAAAAAGGAGATTAGTATCCATGTTACGTTAGATTACTGAACACAGTGTAAGTTAATAATAGAACGAGTCTAGTACTTCTACCTTCTGATTAGCATTCTACTGGCTTTATTCACCATTTAGACCCTGTGACCCCTTTCAATTCAGACATAAATTTTAGCAAAAAATGAAACCTACTATTCACGGCTTAGGAGCTAAAGATCATGTATTACTGACTGAACTTATTAGCAGTTTCAAACCACAATCTATAGAAGCAACAATTTCCATTAACTCAAAGATTATAAATTACACGAAAGTTAAAAATGTTGATGTCAAAACTCTCACATTAAAATACACATTCGGCACTGAATTATATTAAGCAAGACCGAAGTGTCTAACAGTGACTAATGATATATGCGAAATGTACAGGGTAAAGTTAGAAACCTTTCACATTTGCATATCCTAAATTGTAGCTTTAATGAAGTTCCTGTTGTAGTTAATTTTCTTGCTGACTTTAGAAATACCTGTCCTAAAAAAAAGCAGACATAAAGTACAAAGAAAATCTACTGAAAATATTGCCGATTGCAAAAATATCAAAACTAAGCCACAAAACTGATTACTGGTCAATATACATTTTTCATTCTTGCTCAAATTCAGTTAAAATATATTAAATATCTACTTGCCCTGACATAGGCACAAAGTCATAATAAGGGTAAGATATGGTCCCAGTAGTGTAGGAACATATTAAACTTTAGAATGTCAAATAAAAATTACACACACACACACACACACACACACAACCCTCTATAATAAAATGCATAATGTGATAAGACTAAAAATATAAGCTTTATGAGAGTAAAAATTTAGAGATTAATTTAGGCTACAGAGAACTGGGAAGACTTCTTAGAGTGAGATCTCAGCTGTTATCTGAAGATCAGAATAAGACTTCCACCAAACCAAGGTGTGAAGGCAGGTGAGAATCAGTGGAAGAAAGATTCCAGGGAGAAAGAACCGAGACGATGAGGTATGTTTAGGGATTAAGCAGACCTGTGTGGCTAGTCTTTTACATATATGCATGAGAAATACATAGGCTAGAAAGGGAAGACTTCCACAAACTGTGGAAGGCTGGTAAACGTCTCACAGCAATCCTGACCTTTATTCCGCAAATATGAGGAGCACAGTACAACTAAATTAGACAATAGGAAGTAAATTACCAAAGACCCTCATTTCACAGGTGAGGAAACTGAGATTAAGTCACTGATACAGACTTGTGTAACTGCAAATCACCGAGTTTATGTTATCTATATAATGGATATAAATGGGCTTAAATATGTTATCTATATTATGGATATAAATGGGCTTAAATATTAAATTAATCTCTAAATTTTTACTCTCATAAAGCTTATATTTTTAGTCTTATCACATTATGCATTTTATTATAGAGGGTTGTGTGTGTGTGTGTGTGTGTGTAATTTTTATTTGACCTTCTAAAGTTTAATATGTTCCTACACTACTGGGACCATATCTTACCCTTATTATGACTTTGTGCCTATGTCAGGGCAAGTAGATATTTAATTAAATAGAATTTAATTAAATAGAATTAAAATATTCTAAGGACAGAAGAGCAAGCAAGCAAGGTGGTGCTATGAGTTCTCCACTCTCAGGCTCAATGTCACAAAGCCCTCCCTGCACAGGAGACAGATTTTTTTTTTAATCGATAGATTTTTTTTAAAAAGTTTTTTAAAACAAGTTTAATAATTAAATAAAAATTAAAATCACAGCTATTAGAAAGGCCATTATCAGAGGCACCTGCATGGCTCAATTAAGGGTCTCTTGGTTTCAGCTCGGGTCATGATCACAGGGTCCTGAGAATGAGCCCCACATCAGACTCTCTCTTCCTCTTCCTCTGCTCCCCCACCCCCACGCACGTGTGCTCTCTTTCTCTAATAAATAAATAAAACTTTAAAAAAAGGGGGGTCCATTATCAAAAACAACCAGAAAATAACAAGTATTGGCAAAGATATGGAGAAAATGAAACCTTCCTGTGTTGCTGCTGAGAATATAAAATAGTGCAGCCATTACGGAAAACAGTACAGAGGTTTCTAAAAAAATTAAAAATAGAAATACCTTATGATCCAGTAATTCCATTATTGGGTATTTATCAAAGAAAATGAAAACACTAAATCAAAAATATATATGCACCCTATGTCTACTGCAACATTATTTACAATAGCCAAAATATGGAAGCAACTTAAGTGTCCACTGATAGATGAATGGATAAAGATGTGCCATATATATAAATGCAATATTACTCAGCTATTAAAAAAAAATGGACTCTGAGACAGCAAGGATGGACCCAGAGGGTCAGATATAAGTCAGACTGAGAAAGACAAATACTATATGATTTCACTCATATATGGAATCTAAAAAATAAAACAAATGGATAAACAAAGAAACAAAAAGCAGAATCAGACCTCTAAATACAGAAAATACACTGATGGTTGCCTAGAGGGAAGGGATGAGCAAAATGGGTAAAGGAAAAAGTGGGAGATACAGGCTTCCTGTTGTGGAATGAATAAGTCATGGGAATAAAAGGTACAGCATGCAGGATATAGTAAATGATATTGCAAAAGCATTGTGTGGTGACAGATGGTAGTTACACTTGTGGTAAGCATAGCATAACATTTAGAGATGTTGAATCACCATGTTGTACACCTGAAACTAATGTAATATTGTGTGTCAACTATACTAAAAAAACCTTAAAAAAATAAAAGAAATCTGAACTTAAAAAAAAAAAAGAGGTTTTAGGGATAAAAGTTCATGGGTGCTGGATCACATCAACCACCCAGCTCTAAAAAGCAAGTAACCTATTAAAGAATCAGCTCCTCATTGGCCTCTTCATCTTTTGTACTTTTAAAAGAGAGAGGTGCCAGGGTAGTTCAGTTGGGTAAGTTGATTTCAGCTCAGGATGTAATCTCAGGGTCATGAAATTGAGCCCCACCTCTCAGGCACTGTCCTCAGTGGGGAGTCTGCTGGAGATTCTCTCCCTCACCCACTACCACTACCCCCCCCATGTGCATGCTCTTTCTCTTTCTCTAAAACAAATAAATCTTTTAAAAAATAATTTCAAAAATGGAGTTAAAGAACATTCACAGATGACAGAGATGAATGAATCTTGTGCCAACAAAGCTTACATTTTGATACATGAAAAAAATTGCAAATATGCACAAATTCAGAGAGTATTTTCTCAGGCACCCCAATTAAGAAAAATAATTGAGAAAAGGTTCTAACTAAGAAAAAATAAACCAGAAAAAGAGATGTGGTAATAGGGAAGATGAAGAAAAAGAGTAATATTGTAATCAATGAAACTTTCAGTTTATATCATATAATACACATTTAAATAATAACCAAATGTCTAGGAATGTATAACTTATGTGATAAAGACTCTTGAAACAAAAAGTCTATATCATAAAAACATTTTAATAAATTTCTAAACTATTCAAAGTAAAAGAGTTGTAGACAGGTGAGATGAAGGTAGGCAGAAGTAAAAATACTTCTAAGAGCTCATGAGGAAGAAGAGGATAAGGGGAAAACGGAAGAGAGACAGAAAATAAAAGTATTCTAAAGGTCTCATCTCTTCAAGGTCAAGAAGCCACCAGGGAAAACAATGAGCATCTTTTGGGGGAAAAGAGTATTTTGTTTTCAGGTAACCACAAAGATACAATATATCAGTCAAGGTATAATTTTACGGTCAAAAGTACTTAGCAGGATAAAGAAAAATATTATACAATTATAAAATACACAGTTTATGACTAAATGTAAGAATTAAAAAATTGTATATACCAAACAATATAGCAGGTAATAAAGTAAAACTTATTAGAACTTCAATAAATTTATTTTTTAAAATACAAATATACTGAGTATTTTCAGTATACCTTTTAGGATGGACAAATACAGCTTGAAAGAAGAAAAAAGCAAATTTAATTATATTATGAATAAACATGATTTTTAAAAGATACCTTATAACCCTCTAGCAAAAAACAGATATTTTTTCCTATGTTCATTATCATGACTGATCATAAACATGTCATAATGAAAGTTTTAACTAATTTCAGAGATATATACCTCAAAAATTCAGAAAAAATTCCAGCAATTTCTTTCCTTAAAAACTATAAGATGACGCTAGATAATCTTTGGATCAAACAGGAAATCAAAAGGGAAATTATGCTTTATTTGGTAAGCTGTGACTAAAAAATAGAATAAAAATAATTAAAACCCATGTGATTCAGCAAAATTTATATTCACAAGTAAATTTATGGTTTTAACAATCTCAGTTTTTTTAAAAGGCAAGAGAGAAAAACACTCTGTAAAAAAGAAATGAGAAAAACAAAATATATCAAAATAAACTAGGAAGAAACTAAGAGATAATTTAAAATCAACATAAAGAAGTTATAGAGAACATAAATAAATCTAAAAGGTACCTCTTTGTACGATGATGAAATAATCACTCAGTTTAATGAGTGGGTAAAACAAGGGAGTGTGGAAAAAGAGTGAAAACTCACAAGATTCAGAATAAAAGAGAAGTAAAACCATAAGCATAGGAGATAATTAAGAAAACAAGACAAAACTAAAAGAAAAAACAACAAAAAAACACCAATACAAATGCAATTTCATGGCAATTCATTTGAAAACCTAAAAGAGAAGATGATTTCCCAGTAAAATAGAAAATACCAAAATTAACCCAAGAGAAATGAATTCTTGAGTAGAACCAAACACCATAAATTAAAGGCAATTAAAAACCTACTATAGAAAAAGATACCAAGACTAGCTGGGTTCTCTTCAGATTCTTAATCTTTAAAAAAACATAATTCTAATAATATTAAACCAGAGAAAAATACAAAAAAATGTTCCAAGTCATTTTATGAGGTCAAAACAACTCAATACCAAATCTAATAAAGGTACTAGCACATAAAATACATCCATAACCGATTTCACTTAAAAAAGTTAAGTAAAATTCTAAGTTTAAAAAAAAAATCAATGTAGACAATAGAGTTCAGCCACATGTCAAAAATAATATACTACTATAATTATTGCAGAAATATGAGAGTGGTTCCTTTTTAATCAACATAATCCAATACATCAACAAATTAAGGAGAAAAAAAATCTTATCATTATATCAATAGATGCTGAAAAGGCAACTGATAAAATTCAGCAATGATTTTTAATAAAAGCTCTATGGGGAAAAATAGAAAATAAATAAGCATTTTTGAAAAAACAATAGTAGCAACTACCATATGTAGCAAAACACTATAACCTTTCCAAATAAAATTAAGGTTGCATGAACTCAATAAATATGTACACACAGTGTACATATGTGTGTGTTTATGTATATATCTATATTAAGAACTTGTTCTGTATGGAAATTTGAATCTGTGGAAGAGAACCAATGACAGTGGTTACTTGGAGTACAGGGTGGAAACTGAAAAGATTAGGGAAAGGGTGGGAAGGAGACTGTTCACAGGAAACTTTTTTATTATTTTTACCATCTGAATGTTTTACTCATTCAGTAAATCAAATTAATAAAATTAGGGATTAGAACAGGAAGCCCAGGGGAACCTAGGTGGTTCAGTCGGTTAAGTGTCTGCCTTCCTCTAGGTCATGATCCCAGAGTTCTGTGATCAAGCCCCACATCAGGCTCCCTACTCAGTGGAGAGCCTGCTTCTCCCTCTATCCCTCACTCTGCTCAGCTCTCTCTCTCTCAAATAAATAAAATCTTTAAAAAAAAAAAAAAAGGAAGCCAATAATTCCTTTAAAATTCAACACTGACTTGAAGATTATAGCAACTAATTAAGACATGAAAATGAATTAACTGGCATAAATATCAGAATAAAAGAGAAAAATATCTTTTTGCTAATGACTTGATGGAATACCTAGAAAATGCAGGCAATTCTAGTAAAAGAAAACTGAAATTAATAAAAATAAATTATCAAGAAGAGGTATGATACAATACCGTTAAAATTAATTTAAAAAATTTTCCCTAGTTTAAAGAGAAACACCTACAAAAATAATGGGAAAAATATTTCATTCACAGTACTTTGTCCCAGTCTTTATAAATGACTGTACTGAGAAATGACCCCAAAAGATTTATTCTTTAATTTAAAAATAGGATCTTAAAGTTATAAAGCAGACAGTCCAAGAATCACCCAGAAAAAGGAGAAAACCAAAAGTGGACTTCACTGACTGTTTCAGAATACCTTCAAAAGACACTAATCAAATCAATATGGCATTGGCTTAAGAATAGACACAGATGAGAGGAACAGAATAAAAGAACTTAAATACAGAATCCAGCACATACGAAAAAAATGTACAAGTCAGAAGTTAGATTCTATTTCCGCAGGAAAAGATAAATTATTTTTTTAAATGACCACCACAAAACTGGTTATCATCTCAAAAAAAAAAAAAAGATCTTTATCTTACATTATTTATTAAAAAAATAAACTCCAGGTAGTATAAAGGACAAATGAAAAAAGTAAATCACAGGAATACATTCTACAACATAATTTATAAGATGACATGTATTCTACACAATCTTAACAAAGAGCAGAAACTTAGAAAGATAGACATAAAAGTTTTAAATTTCATAGACATAAAAGGTGAAAAAAGCATAAACAAACTAAGCAATTAAACCGGAAAAAATATTTGACATGTAGAGAGAGAGCAGACCCAAGTTGTCAAGTTTATAAAAAATACTCAAACTTCCTAAAAGTGAGATAACGATTATGTGATTTAACAATGAGATATCACTTAAGCAAAAATTAAAAGGCTGATAATATATCCTCAAAGGGTACTGTTCTATTTCATTACCTAAATGAATTATGACATCCTTTTGGAAGGAATCTGGCACCATGTATAAAATTTAAAGTACTTACACCTTTAACCTAGTAGTCCAATTCCTGGGAATCTATCATTTAGTAAACACACGTAATATGTAGAAAGATGTTTACTGTCACTTATTTTGCACTAATTTCCTTGTCTCTATAAACAGAGTTGTTTTAATCAATACAGGAATGGCTGAATACATTACAATTTACTCTGATCAATTAACACAATGCAATCATTAAAAAGAATAAATTAGTTTTATTAAGTACCTTGGTGGTAGATTTGCACATTGCACTTTTTGAGTAAAAAACAGCAAAATGCAATCAAATGAGTATAATATGATCAGGTTAAAAAAAAAAAAACTACAACCAAAAAACCCCCTTTGTATGTGTATGTCTTATGTCAGTGGTACAGCTATATGCATACATACACATATATATAAGTACACGAGCACAGAGAGAAAAACAGGTAGTCATCAGATAATGGAGCTGGGGTTAGGGATGGATATGTGTATTTGGAATATGGTCAGGAAGGATAAATGCATCTACACAACAGACACACATACACACACATTTATGCAATAAAATTGTAAAAATTCCTATTATCAGAAATGGACTCAATTATCAAATGACTAATTTAGGATTGTCAAAATCCTACACAAAGTCAGGCTGAACAATGAAGAAGCCTACTGTCAGCATTGTTGACTCTTGAAGAAAAATATAATCCAGAAAATCCATTAGGATAAGAACCTGTAGGTGCTGTACAATCCACAGGTAATAAGAAGGCTTTTTTTAAACCCTACTTTTTCTTTTTAACATAAAAAGTAGTAAAGGAAAAGGTGAATTTCTTCTTTGTCTTTTTTTTTTAAAGAAAAGATGAATTTCAAAAGACCTACTATAGTCTGCCTCCCACCCCAAACTCCTTTTTCTCTTCCACCCAAACACCATTCAGTTTCTTCATACATCTTTGTACAAGGGTGAATACAAATAACTTTATGATAAATTCCCAGCAGAGAAACTGTTATGACAAAGAGTATGTACATTTTAAGTTATGACAGGTATTGTTAAATTGCCTCCCAAAGAGGAAATAATTTATACTCCCACCTTCAAGAAATGCTTAATTGTGAATCCAGTATATCAGTGGTGATTTACAATTGAATTTATGCTGTGACGTTCTGCATGTATCGGTTTCATTCAATAGTAGTAAACACAGGAAGGACAGAATATTTAAAGCAAGAAGAAAGAAATATACAAGGAGTATAAGGCTTTAGGAAGAAAGTGAAGCATAAGAGAGGGTGAAGAGTTAGCTATAGCACAGGCAGTAAGCAAGGCATCAAAAGGAGAGGGGACAGTGGACATTGCAAACATCAATTAGTGACCCCTTATGTCCAGATTTGGATAACAAAAAAGAATTCTCACAAGTTTAAAACAACCATTACAGAGCTCCTTTTACTTCTCGTTAAGCACCTCACACAGAACGCAATGTTACCACTTAAACCGTCTGTTTAAAATAAAGTAAAAATGTGTTAAAATACAGAGGTACAAAGCTTCATGATCCTGTAAAGTTAGATGCTACTGGTATTTTCAAATTACAGATTGTGATTACAAAAGTGAACCCTCTTCCTGACTAGATACACATTAAGACACACACACACACACACACACACACACACACACACAAATATATAAACAAACACAAGGGGTGCCTGGGTGGTGCAGTCAGTTAAGCATCCAACTCTTAGTTTCAGCTCAGGTCGTGATCTCAGGGTCATGGAATTGAGCCCCGTGTCAGGCTCCATGCTCAGCACCGAGTCTGCTTGAGATTTTCTTTCCCTCTTCCTCTGCCCCTCCCACTCATGCTCTCTCTCTCTCTAAAATAAATAAATAAATCCGTAAAAAAAGAGATCAATAAACATAATACACGAAGGTAAAAAAGGTCTTAAAAAACTCCACTAGAAAAAATAAAGTGAACATCCCTTCCCCTTAGTTTTCAATCCTTTTGTCCAAAGGTAAATACTGTTAAGTTTCCTGTGAATCCGTATAAACATAAAAATTAAGAAATAAATATACATAGACCTGCATATAGCTACCATATAATTCCTTTCCCTAATGGTGGTTTTAAAAAGCTTTTTATTATGAAAATTTGCAAATATGTACAAGGGCAGTTAGAATAGAGTAATAAACGCTTAAGTGCCTATCCCAGCTTGAATAATTAAGAAGGGAGAGGAGTTGTTAATTATTTTCAAGCAAATTCCAGACATCTTCATCATTTTAACATGTAATTCTTAGCAAGCCTGAATATCTGGTTTCCAAATTCAGAGTAGATTAGGTATAGAAATTTAGAAAGTGGTTGGAAGTGTATAAAAAGCTTTACCACAGAAAAAATGATAGCTCCCTGAAAAGAACAAAATAAAATACATGAAAACAACTATTTAATTACACACACATACATATAACACTAACATCAAAGAGTTCCAAGTTTAGGGGTCTTTGTTTTGTTTAAACACAAAAGGCAGGAAAGTATGTGATATACTTGTCTTTAAATTTGAAATGGTTAAAAGTTTACATTTTAGGAAGTTATTCAGAAAGTGTTCAATTTATGTTAAACATTTTCCCCTGGACAATGCTAGATAAATGAGGCCTTACCACGTTTAGCTGTGATTTGAGAGGCACGTGCAGAGTTCTACAGTGAAGAATGCTTACTGATGTGAGGAAAACAGAACCACAGATATTACTGTGGTTTTTAAATTTTTAAAACTCATCTAGATAAGAATATTAATTTCTCAAATAATGCCTCCAGGTTATCTAAAACTGTAAATAACTACTACTGCTACTATTTAATGTATACTTCCCTGGGCCAGACACTAACTGGATAAGTGCTTTACACATACAAACTCATTTAATCTCACAATCCCCTGAGGTAGCGAATTAAGACAAGACACTACTTGCCCAACGTCAATCAGCTAATGGACTTTCCTTTTCTTATTAGAACTGTAACTATATAAGTACTTACATCAGGCTTCACCTTTCTGCAAATATAAGTTTAGGGATACAGTTTTTTATTATTTTTCTGGGGCAATGTTTAATTGTGATAGGTACTATGCAACAAGTTGAGCAACAAATACACCACTAAAAAAATCTAATATTTATACCAAGTTTTACTCATTATGATTCATGATTAAAGGACATTGCAGGGGCGCCTGGGTGGTGCAGTCCTTAAGCATCTGCCTTCGGCTCAGGGCGTGATCCCAGTGTTCTGGGATTGAGCCCCACATCGGGCTTCTCTGCTAGGAGCCTGCTTCTTCCCCTCCCACTCCCTCTGCTTGTGTTCCCTCTTTCGCTGGCTGCCTCTGTCAAATAAATAAATAAAATCTTTAAAAAATAAAAATGAAATAAAAATAAAAAGGACATTGCGTATCATGGAGATTTTTATTCCAAAAGAATTATTACATATACTACCTGTCAAATTTTTAAAGACCTATAAACTCATGTAGCTTTTCCTACATCTCCAGTGACAGGGAAATTTAATGGGAGAGTTTTGCTGATAAAGGTCTTCCTTTTATAGATTCTAAACAGTTTCTTATAACTTCAACCCACTCGTCTGGCTGAATCAATACAGACAATTTCTTTTTTTTTTTTTTTTAAGATTTTATTTATTTGACAGAGAGAGACAAAGCGAGAGAGAGAGAATACAAGCAGGGGGAGTGGGAGAAGGAGAAGCAGGCTCCCCACTGAGCAGGGAGCCTGATGCGGGGCTTGATCCCAGGACCCTGGGATCATGACCTGAGCCAAAGGCAGAGACGCTTCACGACTGAGCCACCCAGGCGCCCCCAGGCTAAATTTCTTCTTTTCTCTTTCACAACAACGCAGCTTTTATACTTATCTGCATAATTTTGCAAAGAGTCTCCATGCTAAATATTCCCAGTCCTGATTCCAGTTTGACATGGTTTCTTCATTTGTCATGATCCTGTTTTCTCTTAAAAAGTGGCTCCCCAAATTCAACACAATACTTCTGCAAAGAGCCTAATCAGAGCAGAATACAGGGAACTCTTAGTTTTCTTGGCCTAGACCTAAAATTATATTACTTTCTCCCACTACCAAGTCAATTTTGTGTGTACTAAATTTGCAGGCAAGTTTTTTGCACATTCATTCAGGAGGCAGTGATTAAACATCAATGATGTTAACTTAACCAGGCCTCTTTTTATCCCAGACTTCCCTTCCCTAAACTCAGCTTTTTTTAAAAAGCAAAACAGTTTCACTTTTGCTTTCTTTTTCTTCTAAGCAAATATTAACCTTCAGGATATTATATATTTATATTGTCTATTATCTGTGTCATTATTGTCCATTATCTGCACCTGCTCCTGAAGTAGTATCTGGAACATAACAGGCACTACAATATTTGTTGAACTAATTCATGAATAGATAGAAGAAGATGGAACATTCCTATTTTTTATGGATTCTAGAAAGGAGTCTCTAGGCTACTGCACTTCATTGTTGGATGATCTTGACGCTTTCTCAATAAATACAATTAATCAGAGGAGCCATATGACTGCTACACACCCTCTAGAATTTACTATGGTGTCTAATAAAGGAGTTATAGGTTTTGTCTACTTTTAAGATATGTGGTGATTTTTGACATTATCTTCAAAATATGCCATACTTTTTTCCATTCTAAAATAATGATATAACGTGAAAATAAAAATACACATTTCTCTATTATTAATAGAAGGTCACTGAACTATGCTGTGAAATGTTAGGAAATACTTATTCTTAGGTCAGAGGCTGAGCCAACATCTCTGCCTTTATATGTGGCCTCAAATGTTCTTGACTCCAACCATGACCACCTTTATACCTGTGTTGGTTTAGATACCACTTTCTTGTGGCTTTTATACCTGAAAGAGTTGTAGTTTCAGATATTTATTTAAGTTCAAAATACATAAAGCGGCTACTGTTCATATCATACTATTTTGCATTCCCTATTATGGAAGTCTCAGGGTGCTTGACTCTCATGGGGTTGTTACAGTTAAGTTACACCATGACCCTACTTCATTGTTATTGCATTGCAGTACAAATATATTGTAGCAGACAGAATGTCCTCTCCACATCAGTTTAAAACAGTTGTTCCCAAACTGTGCTGTGCATCAGAATTAAATGCACAGAATCCCTAGCCAACTGTGGACCTACGGAATCCAAATAATTAGATGTAGGGATCCATGAACACTTTTTTGTTTATAAAGATTTTATTTACTTATTTATTTGGGGGGGAAGAAATGTGCAAGTGAGGGGAGGGGCAGAGGGAGAGAGAGAGAGAATCTCAAGCAGACTCCATGCTGAGCATGGAGCCTGAGGCAGGGATCTAGCCCACAACCTTGAGATCATGACTTGAGCCAAAACCAAGAGTCGGACGCTTAACAGACTGAGCCACCTAGGAGTCCCTCCATGAACACTTTTAAACAGCTCCTGAGGTAATGCTACCTGGAAACTACTGGTTTAGAAAATAAGAAAGAACTCTAATATGGCAATGCCATATCTGGTGTATAAAATATAATGTCTGGGCATGAAGACAATTTTGAGAATGTTACCCAGAATGTTTCCTATTATTTCCCACACCAATCAATACTCTCAGCTGAATACTTAGTTATTCATAATTGAAGGTAACTTTGATAGAATTCTACTTCACCACAACAGAATTTAATTTGAAGGTAGAGTCTATCATCATTATAAATAATTTTTAAAGTCTGTGTTACTATCATTCAAAAACAGAACTATCCCCTGGACTAACATACACAAAAAAATTCCTATTGACATACATCTAGAATATTTTGACGTTAAAGTATAACAATTTACTCACAGAACCAGTCTACATGGCTCAAGCATTCATACGGCTTTGAAGCCTCTATTTTCTTTTGCAGGCAGAGTATATAATATACTGATAAACAACTTCTAGAACAAAAACTTGTGATTCTGCATTTCTGAAAGATCCAATATTTTCCTCCTGTTTTGCATTTCCCCTAACCCAGCAGTTTCCCAATGTTTAATAAATGAAATAATTATACAACTGGAGTAAGATATTTCTTAAGCTATACTAAGGTAAATCATAAAATCTTAGATTAAGATAGTATAGATATTAACAGTGTTTTCCAATCACCTCTGTTTACAGATGAAAAAAAAAATCTGATAATAGGAGCCAGAAACCCTGACTCCCAGGTTAGTGCTCATATTAGTTTACCAATAAATAAAAGCAAAAATTCCAGTTAGCCATCCAGAAACACAGGGTCTCTATAAATGCATGTCATCTGAAGGTTTTGTTGAGTTCAGAATTGTTATAAATATGCAAACAGAAGCTGTCCATAGTTGGCCCTGGGCAAGTATTTCTTGGAGAGGCATTAATACAATTTAACATATTTTGAGAAACAACATCATAACTAAAACTATGAGATAATTGTTTGGGATCCACTTTCCCTACAGGCACTTCTTTTTATGCCTCAATCCTGCAGTACCTTGTATTCACTCATTTATGTTTTCAACAAATATTTACTGAGTATCTATTACACGTGAGAAATTACACTGGGAAATACAGTGATGAACAAAACAAAATCCCTGTTCACATAAAGCTTACATTCTTGTGGTGAAAGACAGGAAAATTTAAAAAAAAAGAAAGAAAAAAAGGTCAAACATACAGCATTTAGATCATGGTAGGTATAACAGAAAAGAATAAAGCTGAGAAAGCATTTAGGGATTGTGGGTGGTGGGGTTACGACTTTAAATAGGGTGCTCAGAGAAAGCCTCAGTGATAAAGCTAATTCAGAGTAAAGACCTGAATGACATTAGGGAGCATAAAGGGGAGAAAGCATTCAAGATCAAGACCTTGAGGCAGAAACCGTGTATCATGTTTAAAGAATACCACTGAGGACAGTGTGGCTAGAGTTGCATGAACAATAGAACATGAAATCAGAGAAGTGGGAGCTACTGGGAAGGCCAGATCAAAGAGGAACCTATGGTTGAAAAGTTCTATTAAAAATACTACATATTGTCTTGGCTAGAGAGAAATTAAATTAATAGCTTAATAGGGATGATCTAATTTAATAGGAAACTTATCATGAACTGGTAATGATAGAATTTCCGATAATATCAACAACAGGTTAATAGAAATGTTATTTTTGGGCATTCCCAGCATCTATTAAATTGACTTCAGAGAGCATCATCAACTACTCATATGACTAGCTTTGAAGCATCCTCTTGTCCATTTACTAGGAGGTGAGTGCTAAAAGGAGGATACAAAGTTAGAGGATGAGGGAATTCATATGCTCTCCCTTGCAAGAGAAGCAGAGAAGCGTTTTACCTTCCACATCTCAGGAGGATACGCTAATACATAATTCAAAATAAGGAGGTGGCCAATCAGATAATGTTTTACAACTGAAGTTGAAATCAAACAAATTCCAGGGAGCCAACTTAAGCTTTATCTCCAAACTTACAACACTGTAAGCATCCCAAGGACAGCTGCACTTTCTTTTATTCCCTGCATTCCTCACAGTCTACTACAGTTATTTTAGAGCCTCACATTTTGTACTGCCCGACTGAACAGACATAAAAAGCATCTCAAGTCATGAGAAAAGGCCCTCCACCTGAGTTAGGGAGCCCACAGCTTTCTCATGCTCGTCTTTTAAATCCTAGGGGTGCAGATACCATCATATTTTCTCTTTCTTTTGTTCCTCATGACCTGGCCATTCCCAGTAAGATCACGAATTCTACTCCAGTATCATAATGGCTTATCTCAATTTTATTTGCTACAATACAATCTCCATATATTTCAGATCCCTTATTCTGAGTTATTCTCCTCAGATATCTACCGGCAAACTCATGAGTTCTCAAACTATAATGAGAATTATAAAGTGTAATGCACCATACAAATATACAGTATTAAGATTTTAAATTATTTACTGTATGCTACCAAATACTACCAGCTCTCAAAAAGCACTCACTGTACTATGGATTTATATCTAATTACAAGTGGCAAGACTTGTTAAATCTTTGGAGTAATTTCCAGACTCAAATCAGTTTTAAATTCTTTCATATCATGTCTAACCAGCAAAAAGAAAAAAAAAGTGCTAAATCTGTACCCCATGATCTTTACTACTTTTTTTATATGAGTTAATGTATAAATAAAAGATTTAAAAATACCTATCAAGTACATTCATATTAAAGATAATCTCTACAAAGGGCAGAGAATGATTCAGTCTTAAAATTCTGATTTCTGTTTTATGCCATATCCCCAAATACTAAGTGTTAATAAGTTCAACATATATTTGATAGGCTGTCATTTTAAATTGGAATTATAGCTTGAAAAATCCACTCTTTATACAGTGAACTAAAACAAAACACAAGTATATGCTAAACCAATGGTTTAATTACCCACCTTAGCAGGTTCTTTTATCTGTGACCTTCTCTATCTTACTCGAAATTTTCTCTTCTGCTATATTAATGCCATGGTTTCCAACTGTCCTCCCTACCTCCATTCTTTTCCTTGTGACGCATCGTTAACAAAATAATCTTTCTAAAATTCAAAACTGGGAGTATAACAGCATAATACAAGGAATAAGAGACTTGGAGCAAGATGGTTTCGTGTTTGAAATCTCAGCTTCTACCACTTGTTAGCAATTTAATCTTATACAAATGTCTTAATCTCACAAAGCGCTGGTTTCTTCCTCTGTGAATTGTGAACAGTGGTATCTACCTGAAGGGGTCACTATGAGGACTAAAATAAAATATCGTAAAAAGGGTTCCTAAAGTAGGCACCCAGAAATGTTAGCTCCCTTGCTCCTTTGTAGATATGAACCATCAATCTTTCAAAAAGGTTACTGTAACCTAAGGGAAAACTAATTTAAGAAGACTATCAGAAAAACAGTGTAATGGCTTATATTGAGAATACTGGCTTTCCAGTAGGGGAGTTTATTTGGAAAACTAAACTATGAGAAAATAGTTTCATGAGTATGCAGAAATCGAGAGCTAGACAGCTCTCAGCCAAGAACTGCTTGGACAAGGCTTGCTTTCCCCCAGTAACTGCAAGGACTCATTGTCCCAAGTTTTCCGCCCCCCCACCAAATTCAATTTTTTATAGTGCCTCTAACTAGCTTTTAAATTACTCTAATTATGAACAAATGACTTTGACCATTTGAGAAAAAGCATCAATGGCAGTATTTTCCAACCATCTGAAAGGAATTACTTTTTTATCTCCTCAAAGCTGTGTAATCACCTTTGATGGACTGGGATAGGGGCAATGAAGGTCTCTGACAAGAGGGAGGGAAGAGGTAATATAGACAATTGTATAACCCTCTCTAGTAGGAAATTCTGAAACATGGGATAAAAAAACATGAAGTAGGTAAGAGTTTTTGATCCAATAGGAATCATACATAGTCCAATGTTTGGAGACTTTGCCTCAAAGTATTAACTCCTCTTCCAATACCTGATAGAACAAAACAAACTCAAAGGATGCCATGAATCGCTACAGACAGAAAAACCTTTCTGGCTAAGTTTTAATACTTATTAATATCTATGATCATATCCTCCCAACCCCTTCAAATAATGACCAAAATCTAGAAAGAATTCTGGTAGAGATCATGGAGAGAACATAATAGCAGTAATTTCCGATCCTGCCTGCTAAAGTTCTAACAGTCTACACCTCTAAAATAGAAAATGCCAGGATGCCTGGGTGGCTCAGTTGTTTAAGTGTCTGCCTTTGGCTGGGGTCATGATCCCAGGGTCCTGGGATTGAGTCCTACCTACTCGGGCTTCTTGCTCAGCAGGGAGCTTGCTTTTCCCTCTGCCTGCTAATCCCCCTGCTTGTGCTCTTTAAAAAATAATAAAATAAAATAAGATAAAACAGAAAACGCCTGTTGGAGTCATAGGATATGGTGACTAAATGAATAGAAATGAGATATTAGAATCTCATGACTCTGTACACTGTCATCAAGGGTGAAGGAAATTCCAAATAAAGATTTAAGAAGACAGACAATGATGATATACAGAACTAAATATTAAACAATCAATGGAACATCTAGAGGCAGTATCTAGTTGATAGCAGATGATGAAGAACCAGAATAAGTGGGAGTCAGAGCTAGAGAAATAGACCAAAAACCCACCTCTGTGTGTACAACAGCAGAGGGCATAAACTGGAGGCTTAGCAAGTTGGATCAATCCCATGGATGTATCTTGTTTGGTCTACATGGAATTTTAAAGTTAGGACACTGAATATAAATATGAAGACTTCTGTTTTTAAAGAAAAAAAATTACAGCATCTGTCACCACTGAGTCACCACTGAGTTTATAATACCCCGTGTGCC
The DNA here is from genome assembly GCF_024610735.1 of Ursus americanus. Taxonomy (NCBI): domain Eukaryota; kingdom Metazoa; phylum Chordata; class Mammalia; order Carnivora; family Ursidae; genus Ursus; species Ursus americanus. The sequence goes on from NC_142139.1 coordinate 63,906,266, forward strand.
ACAAATTGGCTGGAGTTGAATGGCACTGCCTCCCTTTAGGTAAGGCAAGCACCCTCTAGTTCACCACAGTCCCTACCATCTCTAGACACTAAGTATCAGCTGCCATTTATCACTGAGCTTACACTGAGGTTTGTTCCAGGATAGAGAAATAATTCTTTATACTTTTATCTCTATGAAAAGTATGAAAACAAAAACTAAATCTATTTTTTCCCTTACACCTGGTCCATTTATTTATGTTTCTTGGGCACTGCCTGAGCAATCACCAAATAAAATGAGGTGGTGAGACTGCTCATTTATTAAAAGGAGGAGTCTAGAATATAAGCTAGAAATCAAAACAAACTCCTAAAAATTTAGTAACAGTTAATGTAGCAGGTTCCAAATTATATAACCTTCAACCTAGCAATTCCAGGTCTGGGGATTTACCCCACAGATATACTCATACATAGGCAAAATAACTCATGTTAAAAGTTATTCTCTGTGGCATTATTTGTAATAGGGAAAGATTAAAAGCAACCTAAATGCCCACCATTAGGAGACAAGATAAATAAGTTATGATATAACCATACAATGCAGACATAAAAAAATAAGGAAATTCCTAACGTACTAATATAAAAGAGTCTCCAAGTGAAAAGAACAAGGACGAGCAAAGCATATATGTCATTTGCAAAGGAGAAGGGAGAGAGTGGGGAAGAATACATATGTTAACTATATAGAGTTGTTTATACACGAATAAAGCACTTCTAGAAGGATACAGAAGAAACTGGTAACACTGATTCTCCCATGGTGGGAAACTTTATACCTGCGGGATGGAGGTGCTAGACTTTTCACTGGACATATTTTTTATCTTTTGAATTTTGTAGGAAAGCTACTTATTCAAAAACCAGCTTTTAAAGATGTAACAGGTTAACTGAGCTAATTCCAAGAAAGATTAAGAATTCGGCAACTATCATGGATGATACAAATTTCAGCAGGAATCTAAAGGCAGTTGAGAGGGTGAGCAAGAGGAGGGTGAGATGAAATAAGAACAATGGAAGAAATGGCATGGTGTCTTTTTCCATCTGGCTCTCTGAACTGGTTTTGAGCCCAGAAATAAAAGGATAGATGGAAAAGATAAGAAACCTTTTCAAGAGAGGCTGAAACTGTGAGCACCAATTCTGCTGCTTTGGGATTTGGGTACAAAGTGTGGCACAGAGATGGGAGGTAGGGGAATTCTCTAATTCAGCCCTGCACCTCCTGGGCACTCTGAAGACTGGCAGCTCTGAAAGCACTAAAGACAATTCCTGGCTACTGTCCCTCACAGAAGACCCAGCAGCAGTGGCAGTGAAAAGGTATCGTATTGGGGTGGCTTGAGGAGGATGGACTTCCCAAGCAGGCTGTTAAGAAAAGAATATTCACTTCATGTTCCTAAACACGTTACATTCCACTCACAGACTCCCAGAAATACCTAAGGGAATTCTGAAAAGGGCTGGAGGGTTTGTGTGAGCAGAGGGGAACTAAAAATTATTTTCATGTCTATATAGGTGATGCAGCCTAAAAATAATTATGCTACAAAAATATAAAAGTATTATGTACAGGATGAAAGAACAGAAAACAATACCCTGGCAAGAGAGCCAAAAGGAAAGTCTTACTGGCTTCTTTTTTTTTTTTTTTTTTTTAAACCTAGGCTATTGCTCACTGAACAGGAAGTAGAAGAGAAAAAAACATGAGGATGGCTGGAAAGAGGTTACTCAAGGCTCTGCTGGGAACCAACACACTTAGTTATGCAGTACCTACTTTCCAAAGTGAAATCTTTCAACTGCTTTAAAATGTTTCTTTTCTAAGCCATTGAAAGCAATGAGATCATGTTCTTGATTAAGTGCCAGGTTTTTTTCCCCTGCAACCCAAATTGTTGAAGTTAAAAAGAAGAAAAATTAGAGGAATGAAAAAGGGTGATGGTAGGAAGAACTGGGAACAGAAAACGGCGGGGGGGGGGGGGGGACATAAATATATTTTAATAGGGCTAGTAGAAGAAAATTATGGAATGACCAAACAGAGTTTGTTTTAAAAGTTGAGGGTACCTTGCTCTGTTCCAAAAATACAACAAAGTATCCATTCAATTTGTTTAACTGTTTTCCTATTTCATCTTATTCTGTGAAAGTAACATATACAATCCATTTATGCCCCACAGCAGGTAGTATTAAGTAATTACAAACACATAGATAAACCATTTGTGAAAGATGAGGTCTGTATTAATACCATAGGGCTTGCTGGACCATAAAAAGGAATTTGAAGGCTAGTCTTAGGCAATTTTGACTCATACATTTTTCACAAGTGGAAATAAATGATATTCACTACCTTAAACAGTGGATAGTGAGTGCTATAATTTGTAAAATAAGCAAGAAATCAAATGTACAAAAGGTAGAGATTAAACTCTACCTTGAAATGCAATTCCTATGGCTTAAAGAATAAATAACAGTAACGTGGCCCACGTATTACACGCTGTGACAATGTCTTCCACTTATATCACTATTTCATGTAATTTTATATTTAAATAGCATTTTCGACTTTTCAAACTACCTTCACATTTCTCATTTGATGTTCACAGCGCCCTGTGAACATCTGCCCTGTAGGCAGAACAGGTTTCATTAAGTTCTAGATACCAAAACAGAAAGGTTAAGAGAGAACTGACAAGTCAGTTGTAAGCCAGGGACAGAATGTAAGGGTCCAGAACTTCTGGTTCAATGTTTGTCAAAATGATGTTTGTGGACCATTATTCATCTGTGCACACAATTTACCTAGTTAAGACTGCGTTTCAGGAACCATAGGCAATAGGCATATAGAGAGGCAATAGCAGTATAACAAAGAACAAGAACATACATAATTTCTACTCTCTTGGAGCTTCCAGTTGAGTGAAAGTCATTGTTTAAATAATTTTACAAATAAATGACAAAACTTCACTTGTGATGATTGCTATAATGGAGTACTTGGTGCTCTGAGAATATATAATGTGGGGGAGTTGACCTAGGAAAGGATTCACTAAGAATCTGTAATAGGCTAGGATTCTCTTAGGAATTAATGATAAAGCTCAGATCTGAAGGATAGGTACCGCACAGATGAAGAAAGAAAGGAAACACTGATTCTAGACTAAGGCAACAGCAGGTGCAAAAGACCTACTGTCAGAGGGGTTGTGTAAAACACAAGAGACCATGTGAAACACAAGTACATCGTGTTTGAAGTAGAAGGCCTGATCCCCAACTTACAAGAAGGAGATCAAGATCCCCCATGGGACCTTAGACACACTTAAGGTTTGAGTCACTACTTCCCCAGTCTAATTTTAGTTTTACAATATCTAGATGTTTCACTCAAGAGCGGTGGGTAGATTTAAAAAAATGAAAATATAAGGCAACTGTGTCCATTAAAAGGTTGCCAAATTATCTGAATTCTAAGAGGTGAAATCGCTTTTAATTTAGGGCATAAAGAGAGAATTTATGGAGGTGGTGACATCTGACCTAGGTTTTTAGAGGTGGAGTGAATTTCCATAGAGGATTGAGAAGCTAACACAGACAAAGAAATGCAGAAACTGAAAAGATGCCCCTCACTGCCTCATAGGAGCGTGAATGTTTTATTTTAATGTAGCCTTTTCTAAGTGGTACTTTAGACATATCATCCCCATAATATCTTAAAGTTGCAGAGGTCTTGTGCAGCTTATAAAGCTTTGTTTAATTTTATACCCACAACAGATTCTATTAGGTTCAAGGACCAACATTAATTCTCTCAAATTTGCAGATAAAGAAAGCAGCTAAATGAGGTTGACTTGTGCAAGGTCACATTTCAACACTGCTCTTTCCTTTTAACATTATAGATACCTGATCGTCAGGATGTGGAACAGATATCAATGTTTGTTATCTGAAATACAGAGGCCTGAGATACTAAGACACATAAGAACTCTACTATGATAATTTGAGGCAAAAGCCAGTTGTTTTTAATTAAATGAAAATAATAGTAAGCTTGTGGTCTTCTTAGCAAGAGAGAAAGAGAAAATGACAGAGAGACAGAGATTCAAATGAGGCATCCCTTATAAGCCCTAATAACTAAGGTATAATAAAAGCAACTGTGGATAAGGGGCTGGGGGTGGGGGGGCACAACAAAACAAAGCATAATATACTGAGGGACAAAAATGAACAGATAAGGGGAATATTAAACAGCACTTTCTCGTGTTTTTAAAATGATTTTTCAGTTTCCTTACAAAAGTTGCCTTCAAGAAAACTCTTGATGACCACATTTTGAAAATCGATGTTATTCTTAGCCATCAAACACACTTATTCCTCTTCCTTTTCTAACACATGAGGATTCTAAATAATGAAATAAGTCTTACTTTTATTAATAAATATTAAGCCTCTACTTTGTGTAAAATATTATGGAAGATACAAAAACAAAGTCTCCAGCCTCAAAGGTTTATTTTGGCAACATCAGTAGGTCCAATCACTAGACTGTATTGAAGAAGATCTGCTGGACTTTACTCTCATAACAGCAAGGCTTTCTATAGAATAGAAAATTTCAAAGCTGTGGATAAGAAGATCCATATCTCATAGAAACTGATTCAAGGAAATGGGTGCCTTTGGCTTACAAATCTATCTGGCCTATAACAAGTACTCTAAAGTGATAATGTTGTAAATATAAGAATAATTTTCCTTAAAGCATAGAGCATAAAGTTGGAAGGAACAGAGGTGGAATAATAGTTAACTGCTAATAAGAAAAAAGGCAATTTCAATGAGTATAGATAACAACCTGTAATAACTTATTTCCACGATCCAAAGGTCTGAGGGTCTCTGTATAGAAATACTGATACCCACTTTAAATCCTCTAGAACCAGTTTATAAATCTCTTTTTCCACCTCAGCTTTACCATTCTCATTACAATCTTATATTCTTCCTCGTACCCATCTTTCTCGACCTGTCCCAGTGAGCTGGGTGACTAAAAAGATGGTGAACCACAACTGAAAAAAGGAAGACACAAAGAAGACAGCGTTTTTTTTTTCTTTTGATCTCTTCAATTCTACTGTCTCATATCCTATCTATTTAATATAAAATGAAAAGCAATATTATACTTTAAAGTAGAGTGACGATGTTTTCTAGTTTTCTTGCCCTCAAATCCCTTAATTTGGTTTTCTTGAAAGTGGCCTTGGTTGCTGACTTTTTAACCCTGTTGTTCAGTGGTCCTTAATAAACAAAGGTTCTTAATCTCTGTAACACAGAAAGTTTAAATTTATAATGGATGACTCATGGGTGAGTCTCTACAATCTAACTTTTAGATATTAAAAAACTCATTTTCTCTGTGTCAAAGACAAGTGGATCTGTGAAGCAAGAGAGTTCGTCTCATTTGACATGAAATCATTCTTTTTTAGCTCAAAGTGCCTAACATGTTCTTGGGAACCACTTAACTATCTTTCATTTCTTACAGTGGATAATTACATGTACAGATGAATCTCACTATACTAAAAAAATCAGTTATTATTATTAAAATTACAGTTATTATCTATTATTACAGTTTTATTATTAGTTTAAATATATAACACATTGTATACATTTAGAATGTTATATTATTTATATAATAATAAATGACATGATCATTATTATCTCAACCTTCCTAGAGAATGTTTCTTAAATTGCTCATAAAAGTAATGCTGATAAAAAGGACTGGCTTGGTACAAAACTATAGGGCATTCACAAAAGTAGTGTGAGCAAGTTGTCCCTTAAAAGAAATGGAAAAAAAATGACTATATCCACCTTTGATTTCCACAGTTAACAAGGATCAGAAAGATAAACTGGAGTTTATGGATATTTATACAGCTATTAAAATATTTAAAATTTTAGGGGTGACTTGCTGGCTCAGTCAGTGGAGTATGCAACTCCTGATCTCAAGGTTGTGGGTTCGAGCCCCACATTGAGTGTAGAAATTACTTAAAAATTAAAAAAAAAATTTTTTTTTAAAGTACTTAAAAATGTTAGACTCTCCTTAAGAGATAATTATAGTTGGTTATGTGAAAAAGAGAGGTCCTTTCATACTAACCATTTTTCAAGGGGAGAAATTAAGGTTCATTTATGTATGATAATAATAATGATGACAATGATACATTAAGAATACCCAAAAGCATTTTAATACTTTATATCTATTTTTTTATTTGACCATCATTATAATCCTATAAGATAGGCATTAATATTACAATTTACAAAAAAGAATGAACCAAGGCTCAGAGACTGTAAAAAACCACTAATTTCATAAAGTGTATCTTTGACAAGTGCCAGAGTTAGGATTATGTATGAGAAGATCCTGAGTCTAAACCTCAGCACTCTTTCTTCTACACTATACTGGAGTAATGGATTGTATAATAGGGCTACAAATTACACCATCTCAGGATGTATGTCTGTCTGTAATGTGACCTTGTTGCTCCTTATATGATTTTCAAACAAAGTTTTTAATTTTCATGAAATGAAATTTATCAATATTCATTCTCTTATCATTCATGCTTTTTGGGTCTTCTCTAAGAAACACTGCCTTTCAAAGTCACATTCTCTTCTGTAAGTTTTACAGTAAGTTTCAACTCTTGGGTTTACAACTATAATTCATTCAAGTTAATTTCTGGATACAGTAGGACATAAGAGTCAAAGTACTCCTAACCCCCAAGGATATACAATTCCTCCAGCACCATATGCTCAGTGAATTGCCTTGGTACCTTTGTCAAAAATCAATTGACCATAAATGTGTACATCTTTCTAGACTCTGCTCTGTTCAGTTAATCTGCCCTTATGCTAACACCACTGTCCTGATTACTACAATTCTATTATGGCAAACCTAAAAATCAAAGTGTCAATTCCTCCAATTTTTTGTTTTTTTTTTTAATGTGCTCTTATAAATCTTCTGAATTTCCACATAAATTATAGACTCAGCTTATCAAGTTCTACCAAAAAGCCTCCTAGGGTTTTGAATGAGATTGTGTTGAATCTACAGATCAATTTTGGGAGAAATGAAATTTTAAAATTATTGAGTCTTCTGATCCATGAACATGGTATACATCTCCCATTTATTTAGGTCTTCTTTAATTTATATCAGCAGTATTTTGTGGCTTTCAGCATCAGGTCTTATACACATTTATTATTTGTTAAGTATTTCATTTTTTGATATTATTACAAATGGCACTGTTATTGAATTTCTGCTTTCCAGCTGTTCACTGCTAGTACCAGATAAGGGTTTACAAAACTAAAAATGATTTCTGTATATTGATCATAGATCTTGTGATTTTGCTAGACTGATTTAATAGTTCTAAGGACTTTAAAAAAAATAGATTCCATAGGATTTTCTATAAACACAAGCAGGTTGTCTATGAATAAAGACAGTTTTGTTCACTTTTTTCCAGTTATATGTCTTTTATTTATTTTCTTACCTTACTGCATGGGCTAGGAACTCCAGTACACTGTTGAATGGAAGTGGTAGGGGCAGAAATTCCTGTTGTGTTCCCAATCATAAAAGGAAAGCAGTAGTCTTTCACCATTAAGCATGATGTTAGTTTTAGGTTTTTTGTTTTGTTTTTTAAAGATTTCATTTTTTTATTTGACAGAGAGAGAGAGACAGCCAGCCGGAGAGGGAACACAAGCAGGGGGAGTGGGAGAGGAAGAAGCAGGCTCCCTGCAGTGCTTGATCCTGGGACACTGGGATCATGCCCTGAGCCAAAGGCAGACGCTTAACGACTGAGCCACCCAGGAACCCGTTAGTTTTAGGTTTTTGGTAGATACCCTTTATCAGTTTAAGGAAGTTCTTTTTTATTCCTAGATTGCTGAGTTTTGATTTTTTGTTTTTAAATCACAAATACTGTTTTTCTGCATCTTTCTCCAATTTCTGTATCTTCTGCAATAAAATGATTATAGTTTTTCTACCTCAGGCTGTTAATATGGTGAATCACATTGACTTTAGAATGTTAAATCAACCTTATATATTTTGATATTACACTAGTCATGATGTATTAACTTTTTATTATATTTCTGGATTCCATATGTTATTTTGTTTATCCTTTCCTAATATTTTAATAGGAATTTCCGCATTATGTTCCTAAAGGATACTGGTTTATAGATTTCTTTTTCTGTCATGTCTTTGTCTTGGTATCAGTGTAATACAGCCATCATAAAATGAGTTGAGAAGTGTTCCTTTTCTCTTCTATCTTCTGAAAAAGTTTATGTGGAATTGGCATTATTTCTTCTTTACATGTTTGGGAGAATTCACTGTGACGCCTTGGAGTTTTCTATGTGGGAAAGTTTTTAACTACAAATCTAATTTATGCAATAGACACAGGGATTTTCAGGTTAATCTATCTTCTTCAGTGAGCTTTGATAGTTTGTGTCCATCAATGAATCTGATCATTTATCTAAGTTGTCAAAATTACTGGCATACATTGGTTCATAATATTCTCCCATTATTCTTTTAATGTTTTTAAGGCCTGTACTGATATCCTTTTTGTTGTTGTTATTCCAGATACTGGTCATTTGTGTCTTTTCTTTTTTTCTTGATCTGTCTAGTGGTCTGTCAACCTTATGGATCTTTTCAAAGAACCAGCTACTGGTTTCAATGATTTTCTTGCTTCTTTTCTATTTAATTGATTATCATTCTTGATTACTTCTTTCCCTTGACTTACTCTGGGAAAGAAATTTGCTCATCTTTATCTAGTTTCTTAAGCAAGAAACTTAGATCACTGATTTGGTACTCTATTTAGTTCACAAGAGTCCAAATCAAAAGAGCTTCTGCACCAGAAGAACTGAACTTGAGGAGCCTTATTCACATCTGTACCTGATGCAGATGGACTTGGGAGAACACGACTACAATCAGATAAGACTTCGGGGAACTTGGGGGAGAAAATAAGCATATTTTTCATGTAGGAAATACAAAATGCAGTGGCAAGAAAGTAGACTGTGGTAGATTATTTTCATAGACGGTCAAAATAATTACTCTTTGCAGGGCGCCTGGGTGGCGCAGTCGGTGGGCTTCTGCCTTCGGCTCAGGGCGTGATCCCGGTGTTCTGGGATCGAGCCCCACATCAGGCTCCTCCACTAGGAGCCTGCTTCTTCCTCTCCCACGCCCCCTGCTTGTGTTCCCTCTCTCGCTGGCTGTCTCTCTGTCAAATAAATAAAATCTCTAAAAAATAATAATAATAATTACTCCTTTGCTATGTGACTTTGCCCCTCTTTCCGCTGAGAGAAAGCACTAGAATCTGACTGGACTTGGACTTGCTTTTACCAACAGGATATGAGGGAAGAGAGGTTATACAACTTCCAAAACCAAACGTTGAGCCTCTGGTAAATTCTGCTTTTCACTTTCTTGGAGAGCTGTCCTGAGATTACCATGCAAAGATGGTCTAGTTTACCAGAAGTTGAGAGACCGCATAGACAAGAACTAAGGCATGCCACTTGACAGTCAGACATGTAGGTAATGCTATCTTAGACCTTCAGCCTAGCCAAACCTCCACCTAAATGGAGCCCCATGAGTAAGCCCAGGCCAAGTCAACAGAAGAGCAACGTAGCCAGTTCTCAAAATCATGAGAAATAATAAATCTTTGTTGTTTAGTCACTAAGTTTTGTTGTTGTTGTTGTTGTTTTTAAGATTTTATTTGACAGAGAGAGATAGACAGCCAGCGACAGAGGAACACAAGCAGGGGGAGTGGGAGAGGAAGAAGCAGGCTCCCAGCAGAGGAGCCTGAAGCAGGGCTCCATCCCAGAACATGTGGATCATGCCCTGAGCTGAAGGCAGACGCTTAACGACTGAGCCAACCAGGCGCCCCAGTCACTAAGTCTTGAAGTGGCTGGTTAATCTGTAATCAACTGAAACTACTGAGTACTGATAGAAAAACAGATGAAAAACATTTTCTCTTTAAGGAGTTGATAAGGGAAAAACCTAAGATTTAAAACAATTGATACTGCTTAAACATATTCATTAAAAACCACAAAAGTAAAAAATAAAATAAAAAAAGAAAGGGTATGAAGTAGAAGAACTTAAAAAACGGCATTCCATAATTTATACATCTGTTTTACATTGTCTATCAGTGCCTGTTCTCTTTAGAAAACAGACCTTACAACCCATTCTCAATAGTAGCCAGAATGATCTTTTAAAACTATAATTCAAATCACGTAATGCCCATACTTAAAACTCTGCAGTGGCTCCCCAGTGCACAGAGAATAACATTTAAATTCTTTATCATGATCTACACTGTCTTACAAGATTTGGCCTCTGCCCTTCACTCCCTACACCTAGGCACAGCTGCCTTCGTTTTCATCATTGAATACCCCAAGCTCACTCCTATTTTAGTCTTCAACTACAGTCTGCCTAAAATATTCTTTTTACAGCTGGTTTCTTATTCAGATGCTAATTAAAATGTTAGCTCAGAGAGACCTTTCTTGACTGCCCTATTTATTTATTTTTTGTTATGTTAGTCACCATACATCATTAGTTTTTGATGTAGCGTTCCATGACTGGTCAATTTAAAATACTATATACTATTATAATTTTGATTTACATTCTTCTAGAACTTAACTATTCTAAAATCATTACTTGTTTATTTGTATATCTGTCCTCCTAGCTCTAACAAAGTAAGGATTATTTCAGGTTAGTTCACCATTATATCCCCACATATGCTTAGAAATAATAAACTATATGCCCAAGACCATAAATAGTGTCTGGCACATAGGAAGTGCTTAAATACTTGTTTTCTTAATGAATGAATTCTGTAAAGATAAGGTATTAATTTGGGACTCCCACCCCACTCCCATGGGGGAAAAGATGAGAACGATCAACCTCCACATTAATAAATATGTTGAAAGGTACAAGAAAAGTATTCGATTATTTAATAAGTTGTCACCCTTAACTATAAAGGGTCTGTGCTAGCATAACTCCCACACTTTATGCTACAAACGAGGGCTATATGTGAGCACATGACACTAAACTAGTGTTTCCTAATTAACTCCTATGACAGAATTTTGACTATAACTTTCTTCACAGGAAAACTGGAAACACAATTTAACCCAAAAGCCAAGTATCAAGTTTGCTGGAGAAAATGAGGTAAGATACCCTCAGACACCCCTAAAAGTCCAAAGAATTCTTTACCACTTTTGTTGAAAATAGATAGAGTCTGATACGGTAACTCTTCCTTTTTTTGGTGGAAGGCATGAGACCCTTATGTATGTTAATCAGTCTGATGAATCCTGGAACACATTCTCACCTTTGCTTATGTGAGTTCTCCCACCAGAAATGTTTATATTCAATATTTTTCATGTTTTCAAAACCAATTCCACCTTTCAGAGTTTCACCATATGCTTTCAGAAGTAATAGCTTTACTCAAAATGGCTTAAACTACAAGGGCATTTACTATTTCACACAAGAAGTCGGGAAGACAAGGCAGCTTCAGAGTAAGTTAACTGAGAAGACCAATGATCTTTATCAAAGAACCTTCTCCCTTTTACCTGCCATCCCAATTGAGAAAAAAACAGCTTAAGTGTTTTTTAAGCTATGGATAGGGCCACATGTAGGTATACCAACTTACATAATAACAATCAGAGCTCTGCAAGGAGGGAAAAAGAGAGACTCACTGACTAGGCAACTGATAGTACTTACTTACACAAAGGTTCAATCACAAATACTGATATTTCAAGAAGTCTTTGAGTACTCAAGTCTTCTGTGACACTACATGTATGACTTATACAATTATCTGGCATTTTAAATCATTCTTCTGATATAAGATTGTCATCTTTATTAAAATCTATACTGAAGGAATATACCAAAGCAGGTTTATTTAATACGTGTGAAGACACCAGTAGAACAAATATTAAAATAATACAATATACACACATATAAGAGAATTTCAAATTTGGTATATATCTACATAGATGTGTACAAATATTAAGTTACAAGGATACTTAGAATAATAAAATATTGGGAAAAACTCACATATCCAATAATAGATGATTGTTATATATATTTTAACAGAATTATAGAACTCATTAATATATATACTCTTGAGGAAAAATTTTGGAAATCAATACCTAATGACACAGAAAATGCTCATGGTAGAATATTAAGTGAAAAGGAGACCACACAAACTGTAATGTAGCACCTTTCTTCATGGACCATTTGAACTAAGTAACAGAATATCAAGTAAAAGAGTCAGTCAAATATTTCAGTATTTTAAAGGACTAACTTGTCAGGGCGCCTGGGTGGCTCAGTTCGTTAAGCATCTGCCTTCAGCTCAAGTCATGATACCCAGGGTCCTGGGATCAAGCCCCACATCAAGCTCCTTGCTCAGTGAGAAGCCTGCTTCCCTGCCCCCCCCCTTCTTATTCTCTCTCTTGCTATCTCTCTCTCCCTCTCAAATAAATAAAATCTTAAAAGAAAAAAAATAAAGTACTAACTTGTCTTGACATAGAAGAGGCATCTGCAAATCAAGGTGAGATAAAGGTAGACACACTGTTACTGCTCATTGATTAATAAGCACCAGGACGTGGAAGAGTCAGAGGGCTATTTTGACTGTCTGGTTTGGTTCTTGACTGACACCTCCTACATTTCAGGGCTGTCTTTCAACTCCAATTGGCACTATGAAGCCCAAGTGCTTTGGTATTATTGAACAAGAAAAAAGGAGTAATAAATGAAAGACAAAAACCAGATTAGCTATGGGTCAAAGTACCAAATTTTCAAAGTAAAAAAGTTAATTTTGTTACATTTACAAACTGCTGCTATAATGTTGTATGACTTTTAGGAAATGAATCTACACATTATTCTTTAATCTGTGCAGGGGCATACATTTCATAAATCTGGAAGTCTTTGCAAAAATACATAAACTCATTTCACCTGAAAACAACATTGCTGATAGGTTCATTTTTTAAAAAATCATTAAATTCTGAATGTCTCTTTCAACAATATCCAATTTTTTGTCTTCTTTGTTCATTTCTTAAATTCCACAGATGAGTAAAATGATATTTGTCTTAAACTGACTTATTTTACTTAGTATTATACCTTCTAGGTCCATCCATGTTGTTACAAATGGCAAGATTTCATTCTTTTTTATGGCTGAGTAATATTCCAGTGTGTATATATACCACCTCTTCTTTATCTATTCATCAGTGAATGGACACTTGGGTTGCTTCCATATCCTGGCTATTGTAAATAATGCTGCAAAAAACACAGGGGTGTTTGTATCTTTTTGAATTAGTGTTTTCATTTCATTTTCCTTGGGTAAATAACCAGTACTGGAATTACTGGATCACATGGTAATTCTATTTTTAATTTTTCAAGGAAGCTCCGTAACATTTTCCACAGTAGCTGTACCAGTTTGCATTCCTGCCACAGTGAACTAGGGTTTGTTTGTTTGTTTTCTCCACATCCTCACCAATACTTGTTTCTTGTGTTTTTTATTTTAGCCATTCTGATAGGTGCACAATGATATCTCACTGTGGTTTTAATTTGCATTTCCCTGATTAATGATGTTGAACATCTTTTCATGTGTCTGTTAGCCATCTCTATGTCTTCTTTAGAAAAATGTCTATTCAGATCCTCTGCCCATTTTTTAATTGAATTGGGGTTCTTCTGGTGTTAAGTTCAATAAATTCTTTATATATTTTGGATATTAACCCCTTACTGAATATATCATTTGCATATATCTTCTTCCATTCAGTGGGCTGCCTTTTTCTTTTGTTGGTGTTTTCCTTCACTTTGCAAAAGCTTTTTATTTTGGTGTAGTACCAATAATTGAAAAAAAAAAAGTTTCCTGGTACATTCTTTATTTAAAAACCAGAGTCTAAACTTCCAGTCACTGGGTCTCAAAAGCAAAGCAGCCATTTCAACTTTTTTAGGTCATCTTAGAAGACAGCTCCTAGGATGAGATCAAATCACAGAATCTCCAGGAAATTCATGTGATTAAAAAAACAAAAACAAACTAACAAAAAACCTCTTTATTTATTTAGAGGTAGGTGGGATAATCAAAGTGCATTTTCTCCAAAGAAAGCCAGCATCAGGAATCAGGGTTAATTCTGTGGGAGCTCTCCAGTACTACTGGGAAAGAAGAGGATCCACTCCATTTCCTGGGTCATGGAGCCTAAGTGATTTTGTTTACTCCAAAAGTATTTCCACCTGTGCCCACCGAAAACACCATGAACATCTTTAACTGTATTTTGGAAAGAAAGGCAGATGGACTCTGTAATAAGAGATGATCCATCCTCATGAGGATATACTGAGTGTGACAACAATGAAGAGGTAGAAACTGAACAACTCTGCTATTAAAAATGGCACATCTGAAAAATTTTACAGGGTAACTTTTATAACACTACATACTGTATATGAACACATTACCAGGTACAGGGAAATTTCATGCTGTAACCTGAAATAATTTTTGAGACTATTTAAGAGTTGTCTGGAATGTGACATCTTGGACTTAGGAGCTCTGTGTAAGTTCACAGGCAGCACAGCAGCTGTATTTCTTTTCTATATCTTATTATAGTACTAATCACATAGTGGAACTGAATATTACTTAATGGCCAAATAAATGCATGCGTAAAACTTCACATAATTACATAGCTTTTGGTAGACAGGTTAGCAGCTGGATGCAGAATGAAATCCAGGTTCACAGACATTCAATAAATCAATGTTACTACTCTGGACACAAAAACGTGATCATCACTTATGTGTAAAATTAGGTGAAAAAAGTAAAAAGAGAGACTATGAGTAGCTATGCCAAACACAACTACCCAGAATTACACTCTCAGTAAAACTCAGTATTAAAGTTATCATTTCAAGCCTTTCATGCGACCTCATCTACAATATTTACAATAACTTGGATTTAACTGGAATTATCATAACTTGGATTTAACTGGAATTATCAAAGGGGCAACTAGGTGGCTCAGTTGGTTAAGTGTCTGCCTTCGGCTCACGTCATGATCTCAGGGTCCTGGGATCGAGCCCCACATGTGGCTCCCTGCTCAGCAGATAGTCTGCTTCTCCCTCTGCCCCTCCGCCCGCTTCTGTGCTCATGAACTCTCTCTCTCATAAATAAACAATTTTTTTTAAAAACTGCAATGACTAGGGATGGGTCCTTTCTAAATACTCGGGTTATGTGAGAATTAATTTAATTTTTTTTAAAGATTAACCTATTTTATTCTAGAGAGAGAGAGAGCATGCGTGCAAGAGCACAGCTGGGGGGAGGGGCAGAGGGAGAGAATCTCAAGCAGACCTACTGCTGAGCATGGAACACAATGCAGGGTTCAAGCCAACGACCAATGAGGTCAGGACCTGAGCCAAAACCAAGAGTCATCGGACTCAACCTACTGAGCCACCCAGGTGCCCCATGTGAGAATTAATTTTAAAGCAACAATATTCCATAGTAGTTGACTACTGACAATCCCTCTAAAGTATGTTGATACACAGTTGACCTCTGAGACAGGGAGTTAGAGACACCCTGCCATATAATTGAAAATTTGCATATAACTTTTGATTCCCCAAAAGCTTGTTAGTAATAGTCCACTGCTGACTGGAAGCCTTACCAATAACATAAACAGATTTTTTAAAAAGATTTTATTTATTTATTTGACAGAGACAGCTAGAGAGAGAGCATGAGCAGGGGGAGGGGCACAGGGAGAGGGAGAAGCAGAGTCCCCACTGAGCAGGGAGCCTGATGTGGGGTTCGATCCCAGGACCCTGGGCATCATGACCCAAGCAGAAGGCAGATGCTTAACTGACTGAGCCACCCAGGCGTCCCCATAAACAGTAGATTAACACACATGTTGTATGTTACATGTACTATACGTTGTATTCTTACACTAAAGTAAGCCAGAGAAAAGAAAATGTTAAGAAAATCATAAAATACATTTCCAGTATATAAGTGGGCCCACATAAACCCATGTTGTTCAAGAGTCCACTGTACTGTTTCATTCAGTAAGACTATAGGCATACCCTGGAGATACTACAGGTTTGGGTCCAGACCACCATAATAAAGCAAATACTGCAATAAAGCAAGTCAAATGAATTTTCTGGTTTCCCAGTGGATACAAAAGTTGTGTTTAGACTATCTACTAAGTGTGCTATAGCATACCTGAAAAAACAATGTATGTACCTTAATTAAAAAATACTCTATGGCCGGGGCGCCTGAGTAGCTCAGTCAGTTAAGCGTTAGCCTTCAGCTCAGGTCATGATCCCAAGGGTCCTGGGATCAAGCCCCGCACTGTGTTCCCTGATCAGCAGGGAGTATGCTTCTTCCTCTCCCACTGCCCTTCCCCCATTCTCATGTGTTCTCTCTCTCTCTCAAATGAATCAGTAAAATCTTAAAAAAAAAAAAATACTCTATGGTTAAAAAATACTAACCATTATCTGAGCTTTCTGCAAGTCTTTTTGCTAGTGCAAAAAGGTCTTGTCTCAAAGTTGAATGCCTGCTAATAGATCAGGATGGCAGCTGCTGCAGGCTGGGATGGTTTGGAAATTTCTTAAAATAAGATGACAATAAAGTCTGCCATACCGATTAACTCTTCCTTTCACGAACAATTTCTCTGTAGCACATGATGCTGTTTGATAGCATTTTGCCCACAGAACTTCTTTCAAAATTGGAGTCAATCCTCTCAAACTCTACCACTAATTTATCATCTAAGTTTCTGTAATACTCTAACCCATTTGTTGTTGTTTCTATAATCTTCACAGCATCTTCACCAGGAGTAGTTTCTATCTCAAGAAACTACTTTCTTTGCTCATCTGTAAGAAGCAATTCCTCATCCATTGACCTTTTATCACAAGATTGAAGCAGTTCACTCCCATCTTCAGGCTCTAATTCTAATTCTAGTTCTCTTGCTATTTCCACCATATCCGCAGTCACTTTTTCCAATGATGTCTCAAACCCCTCAAAGTCATCCATGAAGCTTGGAATTCACTTCTTCCAAAGTCCTGTTAATGTTGGTATTTTGACTTCTTCCCATGAATCACAAATATTCTTTTTTTGGGGGCGGGGGGAAGAGCAAGCACAGGAAAGGGTGGTAGGGGAGCACAGGGGCAGAAGGAAAGGGAAAGAGGGAATCTTAAACACACAGGGCATGGAACCCAACACAAGGCTCGATCTCACAACTTTGAGATTATGACCTGAGCCAAAATCAAGAGTCGGACGCTTAACCGAATGAACCATCCTGGCACCCAAATTACAAATATTCTTAATGGCATCTAGAATGGTGAAACCTGTCCAAAAGGCTTACAATTCACTCTACCCAGATCCATCAGAAGAATCCCTATCTACAGTAGCTATACTATAGCCTTATGAAATATAGTTCTTAAATAGTAAGACTTAGACACTGAAGTTACTCCTTACTTCTGGGCTGCAGAATGGATGTGTGTTAGCAAACATGAAAACATTAATCTTGGAGCTCTTGCGTGACTTGGTGCATTATCAATGAGCAGTAATATTTTTTTGTTTTATTTATTTTTATTTTTTTATGTTCAGTTAGCCACTATATAGTGCATCATTGGTTTTTGATGTAGTGTCCAATGATTCATTAGTTATGTATAACACCCAGTGCAATGAGCAGTAATTTTTTGAAAGGAATCTTTTCTCCTGAGCAGTAGGTCTCAACAGTGTACTTAGAATAGTTAGTAAACCACGTTGTACACAGATGTGCTGCCATCCAGGCTTTTTGTCCCATTTGTAGAACTCAGGCAGAGTAGATTTAGCATAATTCTTAAGGGCCCAAGGATTTTTAGACTAGTAAATGAGTACTGGCTTCAATTTAAAGTCACCAGCTGCATTAGTAAGAGAGTGAGCCTGCCCCTTGAAGCCAGGCACTGACTTCTCCTCTCTAGCTATGGAAGTCCTATATGGCATCTTCTTCCAATAGAAGGCTGTTTCATCTACACTGAAAATCTGTTGCTTAGCATCGTCATCTTCATTAATTATCTTGGTTAGATCTGTTTTTAAAGCAGCACTTGCTACTTTATCTTGAGATTTAATGTTAAGCAGATTCCTTCTTTTTTTAACATAAGCAGATTCCTTCTTTCTTTAAACATCATGAACCACTGCTACCTTTAAACTTTTCTTCTAAAACTTCCTCACTTCTCCTAGGCTTCATAGAATTGAAAAAAGTCAAGGCCTTGCTCTGGAGTAGGGTTTGGCTTAAGAGTATGTTATGGCTGGTTTTATCTCCTATGCAGACCACTAAAACTTTCTTCCTATCAGCAAAAAGACTACTTAACATTCTTATCATTTGTATGTTCACCAGAGTAGCACTTTTAATTTCTTTCAGGCACTTATCCTTCGCCTTCACACCTTGGCTGTTTGGCACAAGGACCTAGCTTTCAGCCTATCTCAGCTTTCATAATGCCTTCCTTACTAAGCTTAATCATTTCTAGCTTTTGATTTAAAGTGAAAAATGTGTGACTCTTCCTTTCACTTGAACACTTAAAGGCCATTGTAGGGTTATTAATTGGCCAAATTTCAATATTGTTGTATTTCAGGGAATACAGAGGCCCAAGAAGAGAGCAAGACAGGAAAATGGCCAGTTGATGAAGCAGTCAGAAAACACACAACATTTATCGATTAAGTTCGCTGTCTTAGATGGAAGCAGTTCGTGATACTCCAAAACAATTACAATAGTAACATCAAAGATAAGTGATCACAGATCACCATAATATAATGAAAAAGTTTGAAATATTCCAAGAATTACCAAAATGTGACATGAAGACACAAAGTGAGCAAAGTCTGTTAGAAAAATAGTTCTGATATTCTTGCTCTATACAGGGTTGCCACAAACACTCGACTGGTTAAAAAAATGCAATTATCTGCAAAGCACAAGAAAATGAAGTATGCTTGTATTATAATTTAGATGCTTTGAATATTTAGGTACTTGGTATTGTATTTTCTGAAATAGGCAAAATCTGTACAACTCCTGAATATACCCTGAAAATCTTTGTTTCTGCTTTCTTCCACTTTCCCGATTCCTAGTTTATCTGAATTTTCCTCTCAGTTTGCTGCTTTTTGCTCACCCAACAAAATTTCTTTTTGTCACCTCAGCACTTACCATTTCAGTTTTCCCTCTCTGTTGCATCCTTCCTTCTTTGCCTACCACTGATTTTCCTCTCTTTTTGCATTTTGCAGGAACTTGGTTTGCACACCAATAACAGAGAACTACCTTAAATTCTACATCTTTTCAATTGGAGAACCTAACACACAACTAAAAATTTCTGCTCTTAGGGCGCGTGGGTAGTGCAGTCCATTAAGCGTCCAACTCCTGCTTTGAGCTCAGGTACTGATCAGGGCAAAGTCGGCCTGAGACTTTCTCTCCCTCTCCTTCTGACCCTCCCCACAGCATGTGCTCTCAATTTCTCTCTAAAATAAATAAATAAATCTTAAAAACAACAACAACAACAAACAAACTTCTGCTCTTCCCAATGTCTTGTCTATTATGATCCTACCGTTCAAAACAATACTGCTTATTGGGAGCTTTTAATTAA
Source organism: Ursus americanus (assembly GCF_024610735.1). Lineage (NCBI taxonomy): Eukaryota > Metazoa > Chordata > Mammalia > Carnivora > Ursidae > Ursus > Ursus americanus. The sequence continues at coordinate 63,925,745 of NC_142139.1, forward strand.
CTGGGGACCCAGGAGGTGATTAACTATACTTTTTGGGGATGACTGGGTGGCTCAGTCAGCTAAGCATCCGACTCTTGATTTCAGCTCAGGTCATAATCTCAGCTTTGTGAGACTGAGCCTTGCATCAAGCTCTGCACTGGGCGTGGAGCCTGCTTAAAAATCCCTCTCTCCCTCTCCCTCTGCCCCTCTCTCTCTTTCCCTGTCTAAAAACAAACAAACAAACAAAAAACAAAAAACCCACAAAACTATATTTTTTTATTAGAATTTCTCATGACTGAACTGAAAACAATTTCCTGAAGCAATTCAATGAAACAGTCTCTAATTAATATGATCAACAAAACTCGTATATTATTTTTCACTAGGGAAAAGAGAAATTCATATTTTAGACACATATGTCAGATCAAAGATTTTCATTCTAAAGAGTTATTATAACTTTTGAGAATAAACATTTCTACAGTGTTTGGCAAGCATTCAACACATATGATTTTTCTTGAATTTCATTTAAATCTGTTATGTCAAGTGTATAAAAAACACAAATTTGATGGTCATTGCTTTTTTTTCCTCTCTTAATATCACCTGGGTTATGGCTCTTGTAAGTAATTAAAAGAACAATTATAGAAGAATGTGGTGCTAATCTTCATCCTAGCCAAATCTTAATGGAATGAGCAATATGGAGCTACTTAAAGTGTAATATATCCACCCAATGCAACACTTTGCAAATGTAAGAAACAATGAGGAAGTTCTCCATGTATTGATATGAAAAGATTGCCATTATGTAATTGTCAAATAAAATGAAGAAAAACATATAAAACGTGGTACCTTTGTTGAAAAAGAAAGTGAAAATAAGAGTATGTATTTGCATAAAGAAATTCTGGAAGGATATACAACAATCTAAAAACAGTGTTACATAAGAAAAAATGCAGGAAGGAACGTGGAGGGTAGGGCAAATAGACAGACTTTCTAGTTGTCAATGAATAACTTCTTACATTTGTTAATTTTTAATCATATGGAAATATTTGATACTGAAAAATAATCTAATTTTAAATCTCCTCTCCTGAAATGAGATTATACATAAATATCCAGTTTAATGGAAAAATTACTTTTAGTTAAAATATGCTGAAAATCAATGTGCTAACAAAAAACAAAACAGGGGGTTGAAGAGAAAGGGCAGTTATAGTTCCTAAAAGAATTTCTGTTGATGCTCTCAATACCTTATTATATCATAAGCCTAAAATCATTTGTCTATAATTTGTACTCGGAATACCCAACTAGGTACTGAGTGACATGTTCCCTACCCACATAACATAATTGTCAAGAAAATTCAAATACAGTTAAAAATAAACAATAATTTAAGGCAGAAAGGCCTAAAGCCAAATGAGTGGTACAAATGATGTATGTTCCAACTGATTCAACTGAATGATCACAAAACACAAATAAATTAAGACTTCATATAAGATGCAGGCATAGGTAGGAGGAAAGAAAAGAAGACTATTCCAGGTAAGTGGACTGCTATAACAAAAATGCCAAGGGAGGGGAAAAAAAGCAGAAAGTAAGGATCCTGACTACATCAGTTTGACTGAAACAAGAGGCTGGAAAAGGTAACAGTGAGAGAAAAGGATGAGTTCTAATAACTAGAGTAATACTTGATATCTGTACAATAACTCACTTACATTATCTCATTTGATCACCAAAACAAGCATATGAGAAAGGGTGGATTAGAGAGTGCCATGAAAATCACCTTATGTTTAGCAGCAGCATCTAAGATGGACTAGTCCATCCATTAGAGGATAAAGAAGACACTGGATGCAAGGAGACTTGTTACGAAAGATCAGGCATAAGTTAACAAGAATGCAGGTTATGGTGATAGTGGTGAGAACAGAAAGGAAGGAAGAAATTTATCAGAGTATTGTGATAACTGTGGGAGAAGGTAAAAAGTCTGCCAGGGCTTAGACTCAGTTACTAGCAGAATGATATGGAAGTCCAAATGGAGAGGAGCTGCTTTTAGTAATAGAGTCTGTTTTCAGAAATATGTTTGAAGCAACACTGCACATCCAATTTCGAGAGCCTCTATCACACATTCCAATGCGTGTGTTCTATGTCCACCATCACCTAACCAAGTGAGACATGTTTCTCTGCCATTAGGCCCAGGGTCTAACATTCCTCAAAATGACAACTGATATGGGAGGGAGGATCAGAGAGTGACTGCTTAATGGGTATGGGGTCTCCTTTGTAGATATTTTGGAACTAGATGGGAGAGATGGCTGTACAATACTGTGAACACACTAAATGCCATTGATTTGTACACTTTAAAATGGTTAATTTACATTATGTGAATTTCATTTCAATTGGGGAGGAAAAAGGAAGCTAAAATAAGACCATGACGCCCTTCCTCAAGTCGTTAAAGGTTTATGCCCAGGATGCCCTGTGCTTTCCTGCCAATTCACTCTACCTACTCCTCTCTAACCTTTCAAACCACTCCAGTGTGCCTCTGGCACTGTCTTTAGCAGTAACCTGGACATTTTATCTTAAAACTTTTTTTCTGATTGTTTCTCCTTACTTTAAAATAAAGTTGGTTCTCCTCTATGTACAATACTTACTTGCAGCCCATCCAATGGTTTGTGTGTGTTTTGTTATTTTTTTCCCTCACATGGTAGTTACCTCAAGGCCTGGAGGGAAAAATGGGCTTCTCTGGTCTCACCATAACCTCCAAATACTACTCTTCTATCATTATATTGAAAAACAAAGAAAAGAACTCATTTCTTTGATGCACAGGTCCTCTCAGCTATATTACCATTTCTCCCTTCGTCACTGCTGTCATTTTCTAACTTTCTGGTCATTTTCTCCTCATTAGTGTAAGTCTTTGGCATCTAGCTTACAGCCTCCTTCCCCTAAGCCTTGTCATCATCCTAGATACTTTCAGATCCAAGAGAACTACTTTCCCAACAGTACGCCTTTGGGTCATCTCCAGTGATACTCTCCTTCATGCCACTTTAACCATCCACTGTCAAGGTAAAGTTTTGGACACTAATCATCACTCAAAACATTCTTCCACCAAAATTAATAGTTCGGGTATCCCATTATTATCTACTTTTTCCATGCATGACTGCACCTGAGCAGCCAAGCAATTACTAGAGAGAGTTCTCCAAAGGATGAGTTGATTCTATTATTAACTCATCATTACTGTTCTCAAAGGAGACCTCCATGCAAGGGAACAAGCCTACAATTCTCCAGTTAATGCATTCTTCCACATGCCATCATGGCTATTGAAAATCTTCTCCCTTTTTTTTTTTTTTTTTTTGGTCCTCTGATAGACTCTCCTCTCTCTTGCTATGAATGATGATCTTTCCTCCAACTTTGGAGAAAATAACCATTAGGCAAGAACCCTGACATCCCTGCAGTATGAAATGCAAAAAACATACCTACAACTGCATCCATCCTATTCTCTCTTCCTCATCCTCAACAACAGTGAAATATCCTTTTTCTCATCTCAGGCTAGCCCTACACTCTCTATCTCATTCCCTTCATTCATTCTTTTAACATTCAATAAATACTTAGTGAAGGCCTACTAAGTGCCAGGCACTGATCTCCACGTGGGAGACACAGTAAGACAAAAATTCTTGCCCTCCAGGAGCTTACCTGTTGGGATTTGGGGCAGGATATAAATGATAAACAATAAACATAGGCAACAGGTGACATAGGTTTACATCATATGACACAACAAATGACATGTTACAAAATAAGTGCTGTGGGGGCCAAAAAAAAGCACAGAAGAACCAAGAATGTGTGGGATAACCCATACCCATACAGGTAACAGCACTATTTCACTGTAAAATGGTAAGTCAGAATGGACCTCACAAATTTATTTCTCCATCTCAGATCTGTCCTCTGAGCTCCAGACATAAATAACCAGCTCATGAAACTCAAACAGGCCCAAAGGGAATGCGTGAATGTTTCCCTTTCCCCAATCTCCATATCCTAAACAAATAATCCAAAACTACTGTCTTACTTCAGTAAATGGTAACACCCTCCAAGAAGACTGTAAAAGTCAGACCTTGAAGATATACTTGATATCCTACACTCTTTCACTTGTCCATTCAAAGTCTTGCCAATTTAACCTACCAAGTATTTCTGGAATCTGTCACTGACTTCCATCAACTGCCACGATCATCACCACTACCACCCAAGTGCAGGCTACCATCACCTCTATGTGGTAAGTCCATATTCATCTTGCTTCCTTACTTCCCTTCCCACAATCATTCTTTACAGAGCAAGCAGAGTAACATTTTTCAAAACACTGAAACACTCCTGCTTAAAAGACTTACTCTTAGGATAAAGACCAATTTCCTTAAGACATATTATAAAAGGCTATGGATCGTCTGACCCTATCCTATTCTCCTTGCCTCATTTTGTTTCACACCTGTCAGATCTTTCACCTCTAATCATATTGGCTGATCCTTATTCTTGTCAAACTCCAAGTTACTACAGAGTTTCTGCTTCAAATGATTTTCTCTCCTCCCATAGATCAATTAAGTTCTACTCATCCTTCAGATCTCAGCGCAAGAAAAGTCTTTACTGATTTCCCAGACTAGGTCCAACTGGCATGCATAGCACCATGCAAGTCTTCATTATAGTAGTTGTTTATGGTAGTAGCAGTTCTTTATAGTAGTTGTTTCAGTGGCAATTTCATATTTTTGGTATGGGTTATCTGATTAAAGACTGTCTCTGCTTTGTAAAAACTGCTATTGAAAAAATTAAAACAAACTGCTGACCTCATAGTATTAAACCGTTATCTTAGAATGTCTATTCTAGCAAATTAAGAATTAAATCGAATGCCTCTTAAACTAGATCTGGCTTAAGTAAGGAGGTTGCTAGAAGCACTGCAATTTTAAAAAAATTTTTATTTATATTCAATTTAAGTAATATATACTGTATTTTTAGTTTCAGAGGTAGAATTCAGTGATTCATCAGTTGCATACAACACCCAGTGCTTATTACTTCAAGTGCCCTCCTTAATGCCCATCACTCAATTACCCCATCCCCCCAACCACCTCCCCTCCAGCAACCCTCAGATTGTTCCCTATAATTAAGAGTCTCTTATGGTTTGCCTCCCGCTCTGTTTTTGTCTTATTTTATTTTTCCTTTCTTTCTCCTATGTTCATCTGTTTTATTTCTTAAATTCTATGTATGAGTGAAATCATATGGTATTTGTCTTTCTCTGACAAACTTATTTCACTTAGCTTAATACTCTCTAATTCCATCCATATCATTGCAAATGGTAAGATTTTATCCATTTTGGTAGCTGAGTAACATTCCATTGTATATATATACCACCTTTTCTTTATCCATTTATCTATGAATGGACAACTGGGCTCTTTGCATATTTTGGCTATTGTGGACATTGCTGCTATAAATACTGGGATGCTTGTGCCCCTTCGAATCACTATGTTTGTATCCTTTAGGGTAAATACCTAGTAGAGCAATTACTGGGTCATAGGGTAGCTCTATTTTTAACTTTTTGAGGAACCTCCATACTGTTTTCCAGAGTGGCTACACCAGTTTGCATTCCCACCAACAGTATAAGAGGGTTCCCGTTTCTTGGCATCCTCTCCAACATCTGTTGTTTCCTGACTTGTTAATTTTAGCCATTCTGACTGGTGTGAGGTAGTATCTCACTGTGGTTTTGATTTGTATTTCCCTGATAGAAGCATGGTAATTTTATGACAGAGGTAATTTCTCAAAATCAGAGGTAAAAATTCAAACATTATTAATCTAGTATATTTAATCCATCGACATTTTATTTAAGATTTCTTTATTTTAGAGAGAGAGGAGCGTGTGTACAAGCACATGTGTGCATGCAGGCAAGTGAGGGGGAGGAGTAAAAGGAGAGGGAGAGAATCTCTCAAGCAGACTCCCCACAGAGTGTGAAGCCTGACACAGGGCTCAGTCCCATGACTCTGAGATCAGGACCTGAGCCGACATCAAGAGTCAGATGCTTAACCAACTGAGCCACCCAGGCGCCCTAATCCATCAACCTTTTAAAGTAATGTGTACATATGTATGGGGTAGGGTTGGTTATGTGTGTATAATCACCAATAAAGTCATAAAATTCTTTCATATTTAACTACAAATTCTTTAAGTGTTTTACCAAATTTTTTAGAAGGCCAGTAACAAATTCAGATTCATTTTACTATAATCAAATAAATCAATATCAAAAGTTAAAGCTGATAAAATGTTTGTGCTTCATTTGAGGATATAAATACCATTTTTGCTATCTGCATACTAGACTTTAACTGCATCCAACCTTTCACCTATCCTAAATATTTAAAAGTAGTAGATTCAAGGTCACCAAAGGCAACAGTTGAAAGAATAGCCTTTAGCCACATATAGCTGATTTTAAGAATTACATTTGTATTAAAAATATAGACAAATTGACTTTATAAGGATTAAATAAAAACATTTCTTTGAAATAAAAGATGCCTCTCTTAAAAAGACAAAAAAAAAAAAAAGAAGCAACATAATGAGGAAGAAACAGTATACAGATGCCTATAAAATAATGAGATATCTTCACAAATGATCTTCATTTGTGTTCCCTCTCTCGCTGGCTGTCTCTATCTTAACTGCTGTGCCACCCAGGCGCCCCAAGGGTTCAGCTCTTAATCATTGATGCAAAACACCTGATATACTCTATAGCCATCAAATAATACATAAACAAATGAGGATGGCTGCATTTCACTAAAACTATATTTGAGGACAATGAAATTTTTGTATGTTATAAAATATTATTTTGTTGATTTTTTTCAAATATTAAAAATTTTAAATTTTAAATCATTCTTAGCTCCTGGGCTGTACAAAAACAGGTAATCAATCGGATTGCACCTCTGGTAGTTTATCAACCCATGGTCCAGAAGAAAAGTCACTAATATGACAGATGATCTGATCTCTTATTTATATGTGATCCATAATTTCACTGAACTTCACTTTCTTCAACAATCAAAAAAAAAGAAGAAAAGAAAAAACATATACAAAAATTACCTAAAAATGGATCAAATATCTAAATATAAAAGTGCTAAAACTTTAAAACTCTTAGAAGAAACCATAGGGGGAAATCTTTATAACATTGGATTTGGCAAAGATTTCTTGGCTATGGCACTAAAAGCCTGAGCAATTAAAAAAACAAAAACAAAAACAAACAAACAAAAAACAGGTAAATTGAACTTCATCAAAATAAAACTTTTGTGCATCAAAGAACAATATCACAAGAATGGAAAAACAAGCCAGAGAATGGGAAAATATACTTGCAAATCATCTGATAAGGGATTAACATTCAAAATACATAAAGAACTCCTAAAACTCAATGACAAAAAGAACAAACTGAATACAAAAATGGACAAAGGACTTGAATAGACATTTCTCCAAAGAAGATATACAAATGGCCAACTAGCACATGAAAAGATGCTCAACATTAGTCATCAGGGAAGTGTAAATCAAAACTGTAAGAAACCACTTTATACCCACTACAGTGGCTAGAATTTTTTAAAAAATGTTAAATTGCAGGTGTGACTGAAGATGTGGAGAAATTGGAACCCTTGCTGATGAGAATATAAAATGGCACAGTCACTGTGGAAACAGTTTGGTTTAATTTCATCAAGAAATTAAACACAGAATTACCATACGATAATTCCAGTAATTCCCTTTCTAGGTATAAGCCCCAAAGAACTGAAAACAAGTGTACAAACAAAAATCTGTACACAAATTTTCATAGCAGCACCATTCATAATAGACAAAAGTAGAGACAACCCAAATGTCTATCAACTGATGAATGGAAAAACAAAATGTGGCATACCCATATAACAGAATATTAAACTATAAAAATGAAGTACTGATTCATGTTACAACATGGATGAACCTTAAAAACATTATGCTAAGTAAAATAAGCCAGACACAAAAGGCTATACAGTGTATGATTCCATTTACATGAAATGTCCAAAATAAGCAAATCCATAGATATTGAAAGTTTATCGGTCCTTGCCAGGGGATGGGGAGGGGATAATTGGGACTGACTGCTTAATACAGGGTTTCCTTCTATAGTGATGAAAAGTTCTAGAATTAAATAGTGGTGATGATTGCACAACACTGTGAATGTACTTCACATCACTGAATTGTATGCATTAACGTTGTTAAAATGATCAAATGTTGTGTGCATTTACCACGGTAAAAAAAAAAAATTTTTTTTTTAAAAGAACAAGAACAAAAGGAGAAAATGCTTGCCTACCTATAGGCCTTTATACATTATTACTCCATGCATAAAATGAGATTAGATACATGGCATCACTTTATTACTATTCCAGAAAAGCATGATTGCTACCAAAACACATTCTGGATAAATGAGAATTCAAAGTAGAATATGGAATACATTTTATAGTATATACAATAGTAGCATATATTCACAGTAGCTGATAGGATATATTCGTAATATACTGTCACTCTTTTTTTTTTAAAGATTTTATTTATTTATTTGAGAAAGAGAGAGCCCAAGAGAGAGCACAAGAAGGGGAGAGGGGAAGAGGGAGAGAAGCAGGCTCCCCACCGAGCAGGGAGCCCAGGGGACCTGAGCCAAAGGCAGACGCTTAACCAACTGAGGCACCCAAGCGCCCCTATTGCCACTCTTCTTCAAACACAACTTTATGGGTTCAAAGTCTCCATTATAGAATAAGAAAAATTTAAGAAAACAACTATAGGATTAATGCCTGGTGAGTTAACCAGAGAATTGCTTGAAATTATATGAAAATTGTGTGTGGAGCACACACCCACATGCATCCCTGTGTCTATCACTATGAGTATAGAATTCATAATTTTTAGATTCCAGTGGTACCCAGGTTGACAACTACTGATAAGCCACAAAGAGTCCATTAAACAAAAGAATGATTTGATTTCTCAAAGCACAGATTTGTCTTTGCAAAGATAAAGTGCTTAAAAAAAAAGTAGAACTCAGAAATAAAAGCCTACCAAAGTAATGCTTTATCATTTCAAGGTTAAGCTTAGGTCCAGCCTCTTCCCCAAAGCTTTTCCTGAAGACTTTAGTTCTATTACTCCTCTTCTAAGTATTACCTTTGTGTTAGTTTCTTATGTAACTCTCATTTGTTAATTTAGTATAATTCAACACTTTGGTATGTGCTGCCTACATCACTAACACTTTTGTGGAGGTCTTACCTACCTCCATAAATGGTAGGCTACCCAATGATAGAGGTTTGTTTTTACTCATTTAGTAATCCAAGAACATAAAAGATAATTATTTTTACATGCTCCTATAAGTCTTTTAAAATTAACTACATGCATTCATTATGGTTCATGTTCTGTATTTCAAATGAGATATATATCTTGGAGTAATTTTACAGTTTTAACACTAAATAAAATTAAACACATTCAGTTATCAAAGTTATTATTAAAGTAACTCCTAACCATGGTGTCTCATTTGGTCAATCATATTTACTAATACTTCACTGCACTATTAGTATTGTCCACGAATGCCTATTTTATCTGTAGGGAGAGAAACAAACTAAAATCTTTCCAGAACCTTTAAGGCTTCCTTTATAACACACTATTCACTGTGTGACAAACTAAGAATGAAAGGTCATTAGCATCATTTTGACATAAAATCATGGCAAAGGAACTAAAGAAATATGTTTGACTTAAATGTGATCTAAATAAATGTTGATGAAATGTTCATTTTAAAACTTTTGTTTTTTTTTTTTGTCATCACAATGTTACGGGAATTCAGAACCACTTAACTGTTATAAATTACACTAAAATCTATAGTTTTCTTCTATGTTTAGTTTAGTTTACCTAAGAGTAAGTCAAAATAGGAACTCAAAATAGGAAGTAAAATAAATCTCAAGTTAGCAATTTCATTTATCCTATGCTCTTCACTATTATTATTTCATCCCCCCCATTACTTTATATAACTTCTAATCTCTTGAAAGACAGATGGAACCAGAATTAAGCATTTTCCTTTTCTTTGCTTCCATACCACCTTGAGCGTATTGCCACCCTGGCAATAATCATACTGCTTGCTTCATTTCTATTCCTATCTCCTTCATTAGACAGTAAACCTTACAAGGTTACGATACTGTGTTTCATTCATATTATGTTTTTCTTTTTTTTCTTTTTTTTTTTTAAAGATTTTATTTATTTATTTGACAGAGCTAGAGACAGCCAGCGAGAGAGGGAACACAAGCAGGGGGAGTGGGAGAGGAAGAAGCAAGCTCCTAGCGGAGGAGCCTGATGTGGGACTGTGGGACTCGATCCCATAACACCGGGATCACGCCCTGAGCCGAAGGCAGACGCTTAACCGCTGTGCCACCCAGGCGCCCCCATATTATGTTTTTCTAAAACCTAAGCACAACCTCTACTATACTGTGTGCTCAACAGATGTTCGTTCATTTATTTTTTTGAGGAAATATTTGGGTATGAGGGATACATGTTCATATAGAATCATTAAATAAGATTAAGTTCCTAATATAACCCAATCACACAATATCTTAACACCTGTGTCTTTTCTATTATGTCAGCACAAAATAGTCATGGAATAAATTTTCACCCAGCGACAAAATAACTTCGACCCTTACACATGTTTCAAGGATGTATTTAAACTACCCTCCCTCTTCAGAAAAGGGAGGCTAAGTTAAAATTTCACTGGAGTCAAGATCACCTAATATTTAGAACCAAGTGGCTATCAATCTTTGTTTATAACATCACCATGTCACTTAAAGAGTACATAAAAATGGTGTATGGCACATGATACATTTTTAAAAATATCAAATGATTTCCAACATTTTTATTTTGTACCAATCCTTTATTGTTTTGTTTAGAAAGGAAATTCCTGATATGAGATACAAAAACAAGAGAAAGAAATATTCTACAGAAAATAATTATGGCAGACATTGCTAATTGCTTGTTAAAAATCTTTTTTTTCTTTTACTCCTCACTAACAAAACTCTGATTTTGTTTGTGGTGGCAATGGGAGTCACCAGAGACACTCTTAAGAGTAGAGGTGTCCAGGGGCGCCTGGGTGGCTCAGTCAGTTAAGCTTCTGATTTCTGGTTTCGGCTGGAGCTCTCAGGGTTGTGGGTTCAAGCTCCAGTAGGGCTCTGAGCTCAGTGCTGAGGCTGCTTGAGATTCTTTCCCTCTTCCTCTCCCTCCCCCTCTGCCCCGCCCTTGCTCCTGCACCCTCACTCTCTCTGAAATAAATAAATAAAATCCTAAAAAAAAAAAAAAAAAAGAGTAGAGGTGTCCATACAATACAGTTCTGGCCTCTAAGATTAAAGTAGAAAGAGTCTGTTAGGTCAGAATTGGAGGAAAAAACTCCAAACAAACATAACCAGGACAGTTAACACAGGAAAAAGCTCATTTGCAGCTAAGAGAGATTTCACAGGCTTTATTCTAATTTTTGCAAATTAATAAAATTGCTTATTTTCTGGCAAAACACAGATATTAGTTGACATACTAACTGATAACACTAACAGAGCCATAAATATATAACAGGCACTAAATCTATGTGCTTCATACCAAGCGACTCATTAAATCCAACCCTGGATTTATGAGACAGGTGACTATAATAACTTGTTTAAGAACACACGGCTTATAAATAGGATATCCACAATTCAAACCCAGGTAGCATAACCCAAGAGTCTAGGCTGTCAAACACTATGGTTTAATTATGTTCCGAACATGGCAATACATATATTTGTATATGTATGGGTGTGCATAAACATGTGTGGGTATAAACAAACATGTTTGGATATCACAGGAGTTGTGGTTAAATTTGAACTTAACACAAAAAATCCTCATAATAATGTAACTGATAACGTATTCACACTTCAAGCAAACACTGCCTAGGGTTTTAATTTATAAGTACAGTTTATTTGTTTGGTGTGACCAAGTCTGTCTGTCTTATTCACAACCATATTCCAACCTCACCAGAGTGCCTTGTTCATAATAGTAACTTAGAAATTTGGTGAATTGAATAAACAATATAAATAAGAGGTTAGCATACAGATTTGAAACTAGAGCTATTGCCAAGTTTACCTGGCTAATGTTAAATCTTGGAAGAAATATTTTTAAAATGCTATATTTGTCACAATAAACATAATTGTTTATTCATAAGCCAATTCTGTATGCAATACATCTCTGAGCCTAGCTTTAAAAAAAACACTCTGCTTGTTCTTTATAATATTTAACATTTGAAAGATCTTTTTGATTAAGGCTTTCATTTTTAAATTAAGGTAATAACTCACTTAAACTCCATATTTACAGCTACCTTGAACTCGAAAAAGGATAAACACAAACTAAATTTTTCTAACAAAGACCTGTGAGTACTGATTTTATAAAAAATACTAAAAACCGATATTTTTTTTAAGCTTTACCTCTTCTTCCTTAGGGCATTTTCAACAAAATTTGGCATATAACAATTCAAACTACTACCTTTCAAGGATATGTTCTTTGCTGAAAGAAAGTTGAACAGTGTGTTACTTTGATATCTAGAATCATAAACAGGTCATTCAAGTTGTGAATATCCCACATCTTACTTTTGCATATAACTGCTACCAGTGTTAATACTTCACAGTTAAAGGAAAGTTGGCTATGACAGGAACATTGAGCAACCAATACTCTGTCTGCCACTTTCCTGTCGGTAATTTGGCCAAGAAAAAAAACTTCCATTTTTTTAATTCCCTAATTTTCAATTTAGAATTGACAGTATAAAGAAATGCTGTAAAAACTGCTACAATATTTGGATAATGTCTTCAGAGGAGGCTCCTGCTGTTTAAAACTTTACGTAGTTTTATGACTTTAGTAGTCTTCACTGAATTTACGTGCTTAAATTACTCTGCTAACATCAGCAGACCTTTTAAAATTATTTGTTCACTCATGTCCCAGAAAATGACTGTTTGTTCTTTTTTTAAGTTTTTATTTAAATTCCAATTAGTTAACATACAGTGTAATACTAGTTTCAGGTGTATAATACGATGATTCAACACTTCCATACAACACCTGGCACTCATCACAAGTGCACTCCTTAATCCCCATCACCTTTTTCATCCATAGCCTCACCCACCTCCCCTCTGGTAACCAGCCGTTTGTTCTCCATAGTAATGAGATAATGACTACCTTTTTGAATGACCTCAATTCTACTAGTTTAAGACACTTACACTAAGTGAAAAGCTGAAAGCATTTAAGCATGGTACCCTGGTGGCAAAATGATGTTTATACACTAAAATGAAGCTCAAACATTTCATCAGTTATGGGTTCTTGATAATGAAAGACAGGACATCACTAGAGACCCTACAGAGATTATAAGAATAAAATAGAATTAAGTCTATGTCCATAAATTCAGCAACTAAGATAAAATGCACCAACTTCTTGACATACATAAATTACCAAAAGAAACAACTTGAATAGTCCAACAGCTATTAAAGAAGTTGAGTTTTCATAGTTTTAAAATCCCCAACAAAGAAAACTCTAGGCCTGGAAAGTTTTGCTGACTACAGATGATTCAACTTGAGGAAATGGGAAGAAGCAGCATTCAGATAAAGCAGAAACTTTAAAACTGTGTTGCCTACTAAAGTAGCCACCAGCCATATGTGGTTATCGAGCCCTTGAAACGTGCTTAATCCCAATTGAGATGTGCTGTAAGTGTAGAATATATAATGATTTGAAGACATGGCATGAAAAAGAAAAGGAATGTAAAATATTAATTTTTATTAATGCTGATTATATGTTGAAATGGCAATAATTTGGGATTCTGTACAAATTTTTTTGTAATTCTTTCATTTTTCATTCCATTTTCATGTTTATAATGCGTTTTTTAATAAAGCACTTTTATAAAGCACTTCATTTTCATTATAGGTATTAGAAGCTAACACTGTTTTCAAATAAAATGGAATAAATTCTAAGCAAATAAGTAGGTTCTCACTGAAATAAGAATAAAGAAAAAAGAAATTCTCATTGAAATGAAAACCACATATTCATTTATTCAAAATTACTGAGCCCCTCCTTAGGCTAGGGTTATCAAATAGGTTTCATTGCCACATCATCTGTCATGGAGGCCTCTAGTGCTATGGTTCCAAGGATGCTAGGCTGATACAGATGTTTATCAGGATAAAGGAGAAGAGTGAAGACATATTTCAGATATTTGCCTCCCCTGCACCCTGCACAACAGTGACTCTCTGGAGTTAAAAGTGGGAAAAGATTATTTTGACAGGATTAAATTTCATAAACTTTTAATAAGTTAAATTTCCCATCGACCATTCTTTAATAGGTAGGTTATATATTTGATATCAGAATTACAATTTCTTCTTAAATTCCTAAACATAGATTTTATTATGTAAGTTCCAATAATTTTCTAATATCCACTTTGACAATTTGGCTTATAATTTACAGAAAGTAGAAGTGGGAGGGAAAAGCGTCCTACCTAAATAGCAGATGAGATAATGGAGGCAGGAAGAAGACCTCAGAAACTCAGAAACTGAAGTCCAGTATAGCTGAAATACCAATTACAAAGAGAAAAGTAGAAATAAAGAATTCCACAGATATGTGGGTGCAGGTATCCTAGAGAGCCTTATAAGGCACATTAAATAGTCTGGACTTTATCCTAAGGGCAAGGGATTATCATTAAAAGATTTAAGGAGTAACATTATCTATCTGGCTATCCTGTGGGAAAGAGGACAAGACCAGCACCAGGGAGTGTTGTCATACACTCTACAGTAACCATTCAAGGCCATCGCTGACTGTGGCTTGGACCAGAGTAACTACAAGAGGAAGAGAGAGAATTGGTGAATTTGCAAAGTTATTTGTTAGTAATGGAATTCTAGATGATGTGGTGTGAAGGAGACAGAAAAGTCAGGGATAATCTCCAGGATTCTAGCTTAAACAGATGTTTGATTGATGGTGTCATTTTAAACAATACTAGAAGAGAACACCCAAGTGTGGTTTCCAGAAATGGTGATCTGGGGATGGCTTTGAGACACACAAGAAGAAATGGCTACTGGATATAGAGTTCTCTTTGAAGTTCAACAGAGAGGTCTGGGCTAGTAAGTGGTAACAGGCTGTGGGAATAGATGAGCTTGCCTATGGAATGTGCAATGATAACAGGATCTGGAGCAGATCCTTGAAAGAATTTGGAGGGCAGGAAGAAGAAGCCTTCAAGAGACTAAGAAGAAAAGCCAAAAGATGGGAGTATCAAAGAAGTCAAGGAAGGGTTTCAAAAAAGAGGCATGACTGTTAACAAAAACTGTTGAGATATTAAACCAGAAGACTGAAATTTGTCCATGGATTTTAGTTATATTGTAGAAAACAGTTTTGGGGATTAGTGAGAGTAGTGAATTGAGGAGTCTATGAAAGGTCAGGAAATGGAGGTGAGGGCAGTCAATATGGTCTGTAGAGGAGAGACGAGATATATGGCAGAATCTGGATAGGAAAATGATTATGAGAGAGCTTTTGTTTCTTTTTTTTTTTTTTTAAAGATTTTATTTATTTATTTGACGGAGAGAGAGACAGCCAGCGAGAGAGGGAACACAAGCAGGGGGAGTGGGAGAGGAAGAAGCAGGCTCCCAGCGGAGTAGCCTGATGTGGGGCTCGATCCCAGAATGCCAGGATCACGCCCTGAGCCGAAGGCAGACGCTTAATGACTGAGCCACCCAGGTGCCCCTCTTTTTCTTTTTAAGATACAAAATACTTGAGCATTTTTAAACACCATTAAGAGAAAGGAGTTGTCTGGGGCTCCTAGGTGGCTCAGTTGTTAAGCGTCTGCCTTTGGCTTGGGTCATGGTCCCAGAGTCCTGGGACTGAGCCCCTCATCAGGCTCCCTGCTCATCGGGGAAGCCTGCTTCTCCCTCTCACACTCCCCCTGCTTGTGTTCCCTCTCTAGCTCTCGCTTTCTGTCTGTCAAATAAATAAATGAAATCTTTAAAAAAATCATCCCCCTTTAAATAAAAAAAAGAGAGAGACAGGATTTGTCTCATTAACAAGCTTGAAAATGCCAAATACTCATTTCCCAATTTTCTTTAGAAAAAGCATAAGCAGATGTACTTAGACTCTGGATTGGGAATTTGTGACACAACCAACCAGAAAGAACCTTCTTAAATAGAAAGGATCATTGCAGCAAGATTAAGTTTGATGGCAGCAACAAAAGTCAAGCAGCAGCTTCACTGCTCCAGTGTCAGCAGCACGGGTTCTGGCTGGGGTTCCTGCCAGGGGACAGCCCCCAATAGTTCTTCCCATTGTATAAGCCTGGTTCTCCGGTCTTCCTAGAAACGCTGAGAGCTTCTGAACATCCATATAATAAATTTACTTTTAGCATATATAGCCACAGTAAGTTTTTGTTGCTCCAACTAGGAAATCTGACTGCTTTAGGAATTACAACGAAAGCTGATCTTTCTGTCAATAATAGGGTGGCAAAACAGCTCCCCCAACATACATACCAGGATATCTGGTTTAAAATACTGACTCAGTGATTTAGCATCACTCAGCAAGCAAACTCTAGGATTATGTAAATCCTTTCTGCAATAGAGTTGAAAACAGAGTAAGGTACCTAGCCACCGGTCCTGGGATTGAGTCCCATATCGGGCTCTCTGCTCAGTGGGGAGTCTGCTTCTCCCTCCCTCTCTGCCTGCCTCCCTCTCTCTCTCTCTCTCTCTGTGTCAAATAAATAAATAAAATCTTAAAAAAATAAAAAAATAAAGCAAAATAAGGAACAATTTTACCAAGAGTCAGAAAATTACCACTTCAAAATACATCAGTAAAAGAAAGAAAAGAAAAAGCTGAATATTAGTTAAAACATCGGAAAATCATGTATCTGATACAAGATAAAGAAATCTTGTAATTCAATAAGACACATGAATATTTCACAAAAGAAGATATATGAATGACCAATAAGCACATGAAAGGACATTCAATGTGATTAGTGAAATGCAAATTAGTACCACAATGAGATATTACTTCACTTCCACAAGAATGACTATAATCAAAAAGAAAGTAATAAGTATTGACAAGGATGTGAAGAAACTTCAACCCCACTACACTGCTGGCAGGAATGTAAAACAAATTTGCAGTTTCTTAAAAAGTTAAACATAAGTTTACCATTCAAGCCAACAATTTCACTCCTAAGTATCTATCCAAGAGACATGAAAATATGCTCACATAAAAAGTTGCATGCAAATGTTCACATAACATTATTCATAATATCTCCCAACTTGGAAACAACCCAAATATCCATCCGCTGATAAATGAACAAAATGTGTTATTTCCATACAATGGAATATTATTCAGCAATAAAAAGGAATGAAATACCAATATAAGTTACAACATGGGTAAGACTAAAAATTATTATGCTGTCAAGAAGACCAGACACAAAAGACCATATATTATATGATTTCATTACATGAAATGTCCAGGAAAGGCAAATTTATTGTCACAAAAAGGAAATTAGTGCTTCTAAATTACATCTCAATAAAATTGTGTTTTTCCTTTTTCTAAGTTCCCATGTCTCATTTTTTGGTCTCAGGAGGCCATTCAGCACCTTAGTAGGTCAGGCACCACCAGTATAATGTTTGCAGGAACAGTATTTGCTGTAAAAAGAGAGCTTTGTAGCCTAATTATTTGTAACATTTGTATATATTCTTAAACAGTGCTTCTCAAACAAAGTGTAGTCTGCAGACAAATGCCTATCTATGAGCACTGTTACTGTATGAAACTGGCCCATTACTAGGTAATTAGAGAAGCTGAGAATATGTGTTTAGAAACTTTTATAACAATCTGACAAAGTAATATTACTGTATCTGCTGAATCTGATAACAAAATATTTGGAATTATATCTTGTATTTCTTTGGTTATTTTTTCCATTTTATTCTTCTAGTCATTCATTTTTATTATATTTTACAAAAGAATCAGTCAGCCAATGACTGGAAACTTAAAATACAATGTGTTGCCACAGACAGTTTGAGGAACTATTTACAGGGCTTTCCTGTTATCCTACAATTGGCTACTATACCTATCACCATAGGTCAAACTAGTTTTTCTTTAAAAACATGTTTTCAAATGCTCGAACTACTTTGGTAGTATATTCATCAGTGCCAAATTTTAAGGCCTTCTGTATAATTCAGATTTTAATAGATGTTCATCTATTTTTGTTTTTATAAATAGATTTTCAAGTTTATAATTAAAAGATAAAAATTCAAATTATATATACTTAATTAATGTCAATTTTCTTCCCTTACCCTCAGCAAAAAAAGTAGGTTTGAATTTGAAGGAAAAACCTAGTCTTTAAATTCAGATAAATTATGGTCCTAGGGAGGTCCTCCACGTCAAAACAAGGCAAGTTGATTGTATTTTCATTTAAAAATAAAAGTACAAGCCAAACCAAACAACATGTTCCTACGTTCATTTGGATATTAATACAAAAAAATGGTATTTAAATCAGCATAAACCATTATCTAGACATTATAAAACATGATGTTCCAAACTGTATCAATAATTAAATCAGGCAATACAATGACCAAGTGTACATGTTACTTAAGAGATCTCTAGGAGAGGGGCATCATAATGTTAAGGTCAACATATGGCTAGACGACTCAAAAAGTAAAATAGAAGAGAAGCTGCCTAAGATCCAGAGAGATGCTGAGCAGCCTGTAGGCCTCCTATGACAGTCAGGTGCAGAGGCATATAAGAAATCGATGACTGCACAAATCACTTTTATACCACCTGTATAAGATGATTTAGATAATATGCACTATACAATAAAGTAATAATGGAATCAAAAGAGATATAAACTAAATCACTGTTAAAAATCGAAACCTATCTATAAAAAGGGTTATTTGAACCCCTTAAATGTCCATCACGAATTTGCAGAATTTGAGCACAATGAATTAGAAAGTTTCAGTTGCCTTTGGTAACAGGTCATACGATAAGAGAGAATGTGAAATGAGGAGATAAGTGACCTGAGCTCTACCCTGGCAATAAGACTTTAGACAAGAACATCTTTCTCCCTTCATTTCCTTATTGGACACAAGTAATAAACGATACTATTTTTGGTCCTCCCTTTCAAGGATTCTACATTACAGCTTGTTGATACAAGAACCAACAATGAAAAATACTGTCACCATACACACTCAATGTCCTTAAAATATTTACTGTGCATCTTCTAAACTGAACCCTACATATATAGTTCATTTGGAAAATAATCTTTCATTTAACAGAAATTAATTTTTCCTCCCCAAATTCCCATCATTTTTCAAATAATTCTGATAACATTTAAAATATGTTTGACTTAAAATTTATTATCTTGGTAAGTCAGGAATTATTAGTTTGATAATTTGTTCAAAACTGTCATTTCCAAAAAGTTCTTCCTAAGAATCTCTACTTAAACCATTAGACTTGAAAAAGGAGAGGAAATGGATATGCCAAATAAAAAAAATGTTCACATAACGAGTACTTTTATAAATGTAATATATTTTATAAATGTCATGTAAGACAACTGTATATATACACAAATAAAATAATTTTCTACACAATAAATTTTGTTTTTATGTAAGCTTGAAGGCAAGAAATGATTATTTTTAAAAATCTCATTAATGAAGAGTTAACCCAGTCATGCTGCTCTAAGTAATCTCTTATCCTTCTCTGTTTCTCTAGATTAAAAAAACACCATCATTAAGAGAAAGTGCAGGGAAAAAGAGCTAATATTTTCCCCCAACTATAGAAATAGTAATTAAGAACTTTAACAATCCTATTCAAATTCAGCTTAATCTTCTAGATCTGAAAAGATTAACCATTTATTCAGGTTCTATTTCCCAATGGATATTGCTTACTAGGTAATTCATTAGGGTATCTAAAATGCCAGTTTCTGGATTTCTCTGATTAATCTCTGATGAAATTCTAAGTAACACCATTTTATCAGGCAATTAGTCAGCTTGCACAAATTCATGTAGCCAAAATTATGCATATATTCTGAAAATTCATATAATCAAAAGCTAAAAAAATGTGATAGTAATACAAAGATTGAAAGTGTTTGAATTAAGTATTTAATTAACTAGTGAAAACCAAGATGCTGACTTTAAGTATTTTAAAGAAGTATAAGAAATGTTTTGGTAAAAAGCAGAAGACTGGCTGATGGGGTTTAACATGCAAAGATCCAGATTAAGGTAATCCAGAAATACAGACGATCATGGAAGTTAACATGCTTAAAATAGAGTTGTTAAATAGGATACAGCCAGCTGGGAATAGTCTTTGGAGCACACAAAAAAATATTATTAAATATATTTCATGAAAGGGACTGGAACCCTACAAAACAATACTAATTTTTAGATAGAAAAGGCTTCTTGGGATGCCTGGGTCGTTCATTCAGTTAAGCGTCTGCCTTCAGTTCAGGTCATGATCCCAGGGTCTTGGGATCAAGTCCTGCATCGGGCTCCCTGCTCGGTGGAGAGCCTGCTTCTCCCTCTGCCTGCTGCTCCCCCCCACTCCCCCGGCCCATGCTCTCTCTTTAACAAATGAATAAATAAAATCTTTAAAAAAAAAAAAAAGAAAGAAAGAAAGAAAGAAAGAAAGAAAGAAAGAAAGAGGCTTCCTGATAATCCCAAATACTCAAGATTGCTAAAATCCTATCACCAAAGCCTGTAAATCAAGGGTAAAGATCATTATTGTCCTTCAAAGGCCACCACTGGCATTGCCTCTGGCCTTTACCCTCCATGATATCCTCACAAATCCTATCAGTTTGGGGCAAGACAAAACTCAATCATAATATAACATTATCTTATGCTTGTAGGATTTTGTGTGTGTGCGCGTTTGTTTTGCGTATGTGTATGGTTTTTGGCTTGTTCATGTAAGTAAGAAATGGTTTTCAGTGAACTTACTTTGAGAACAATTCTTTTTTCCTTTAAGATTTTTATTTATTATTTATTCGACAGAGAGAGAGGGAAAGAGAGAGAGTACAAGCAGGGGGAGGGGGAGAGGGAGAAGCAGCTCCCCACTGAGCAGGGAGCCCAATGTGGGACTTGATCCCAGGACCCTGTGATCATGACCTGAGCCAAAGGTAGATGCTTAACCAACTAAGCCACCCAGGTGCCCCTTTGAGAACAATTCTTAACAACAAAAAATTCTTCAGTTCCTTACTGTTCACCTAGAAGCTCTTAGCCAACCTCTACTTTACCAACCATCACAGTCAACCAGTGCCTTCTAAATTCCCCTTCTAAAACAGACAGGGGATGCTGAAGTCTACTGTCTCCTATACTCCTCTCTGCCAACCAAGAATGGGTTAGTTTGTTCCCTGTTTATATCTGTTGTTCATGCAACTGTGGAATTTAATTATATATTATCTAAACCAACAAAATATGAGTACAAAGAATAGTTTCTATGAAAATTAAAAAGAAAAAATGGATATAGAATAGAATATTTTGGTATAATAGATGATTTACTTTAAAAAAGAAAACACTACTAAATTGGGTGTGGGTGAGTATACTGTAAAAAACTTGGGGAAAATAATAAAAGATTAAGATTCGATTCACAAATTATATAATAAGTGTCTTTAAGGTCTCCCTCCATTTTCAAGAAATCAAAACTTAAAATCATAAATAATACATGTGGGTGTGGTTTATGCATGAAAATCTAATGCAGAGTGCCAATCCATGGATTCATACCAACAAAAGGCCTTCACTTTAGATCAGGGTTTCCTGACCCTGGCACTATGGACATTTTGGACTGGAGAATTCTTTGTTTGGGGATTGTGAGGGCGGGAAGGGGAGCAATACTGTCCTGTGAATTGAAAGATGTTTAGCAGCATATCCCTGGCTTCTTTACCCATTAGATGGCAATAGCAGCACCCTCACCCAGCTGTGACAATCAAAAATGTCCCCAAACATTGCCAAATATCCCCAGGGGGTTAAATTATCCCAAATGAGAACCCCCACCCTGTATCAAACAATTGATAAATACATGTATAATTATATATTTTGATAAAGTAAAATGTTTAATCAGTTTTAAATGATTTACTATAACCAACTTTTTGATTAACTGATCAACTACTAATTCAAATTAAGTCATTTAAGATGGCTTTTCTATACATAACAGGAAGAAAAAAAAAACAATCCTTGAGTTCATAAAGTGCCAAATAAGATAGCTTTACTTTATATATGATAATATTCCCATTTTAGCACATCTTTCCTGAGATCAAAACAGAAGCACAAAATTACTGAATAGGTCAGAGAAGGGAGAGAAGGCAGGAGTAGCAAAAGAAACAAAAGAAATTTAAAAAACAATTTCCAGATGGTTGGAAGATTTCTTGGCCACACAGTCCTATTCACTGCAACATTTACTGCAGGCCCATCCAACACTGGTCAAGAGAGGTTCATATGCATAAGTTTCAGAAAACTTAAATATCTGCTATTATAGCAAATTACGATTCACTCATTTTTGATGTCCAAAAAAAATTACGGTGAGTCTTTATGTACTGACACCATCACATATCATTAAATAAATATAAGTTGGAGTATGATACAATTATTTAAGTAGGCATTTGGAAATATGATTTGTACATGCAAAGAAAAAGATCCAACAGTAAACCAAATTACAAACAGCATTTATCCCTGGTGTGTTGCATTTTTCATAACTGGCATAACAGTATTTCCTTCATACATGCTCTTCTAGAACCTTGCCACTCCCCCTTCAAGGATTCTGTGTTCCTTGCTCCTCTTCTTATGTAGGGGAACCTACGCAGGCAGCAGAAACAGAATACAGAGGACTACTGTGTGGTTTCCAAGGCTAAGTCATAGAAAGTGATATGCCTAGCTTTCCTTCTCTCTGGGACACTTGCCTTTGGAACCCTGAGGTACCACATAGAAAGTCCAACTATCCTGAAGCCACCATACTGGAGGGACCACCAGCCTTCAGTTGTTTTGAGTTCTCCCAACCTGGGCATCAGACACATGAGTGAGCTAGCCTTCAGATGACTCCAGGTAAGAGATCCCAAGTGAGAAACACTTAACTGAACCAACCCCAGAACCCTGCAAGAGAATAACAAAATGATTTTGTTGTTTTAAGCCATTAAGTTTTGGGGTAGTTTCTTATGAATAATAGAACACTGGGGTAGAATATGTTAGGAAAAGGAGGGGGTAGTTACAATTGTTATTTTATACGTGCTTCTTTATTGTTTGGATTCTTTTCTATGTAATAACTTTATAATTGCAATTCTAAGTCCATAGATCTTCTACTGTTCTGGTAAAAAGAGGAAAAAACTGAGCTTATCCTCAGAAAAGAGTGAATTTCAAATTCTTATGTATCATCTACCCTGTCCGTTCTTAACCACTATCATTGGTACCAACATTCTACAGCCGAAAGTATTTGTCAGGAAACTAAACTCAGCAATCCATATAGCGGTAATTTATATTTTTGAGAGTAGATCAGAGAAATTACTGAACCAAGAATAATGAGGTACAGTAAAGAAATATAGGTTCAGATCTTATCAAATCCAAACTGTGAAGTACCTGAGGTCTAGGCCTATGTCCTATATAATATGTAATCAATATTAGTTAGATAGGGCTCCTGGGTGGCTCAGTGGGTTAAGCATCCAACTCTTGATTTCAGGCTCAGATCATGATCTCAGAGTCGTGAGATTGAGCCCCTGTGTCCACCCGCACTGAGTGAGGGCCTGCTTGGGATTCTCTTTCTCCCTCTCCTTCTCCCACTGTCCCTATCCCCACTCATACTCTCTCTCTCTAAAAAAAAAAATAGAAAAAAAAATTAAATTAAAAATTAAAAAATATATTGGGGCACCTGGGTGGCGCAGTCGTTAAGCGGCTGCCTTTGGCTCAGGGCATGATCCTGGCATTCTCGGATCGAACCCCACATCAGGATCCTCCACTATGAGCCTGCTTCTTCCTCTCCCACTCCCCCTGCTTATGTTCCCTCTCTCTCTGGCTGTCTCTATCTCTGTCAAATAAATAAATAAAATCTTTAAAAAAAAATAAAAAATAAAATAAATAAATAAATAAAAATTAAAAAATATATTAAATGAATGAGAAGTAATATGGACTATGAAAATTAAAGGGGAAGGGAAAAGAATGCAGGGAGGGATAAGTCAATGGCATACTCAAGGATCTTACACTTCAACTAGAATCCAATTCATACACATGAAATGAAAACTAGAATATTTACAATGTGATATACGATACAAATAAATACAAACAAATTTCATACACTATTAACTGAGTGCATAAGTACTCATAATTCTGTGTTCTTGAGTAAATGGTCCAAGTGTGACAGGGTTCACTGGAAAGTATTTCCTCAGAGAGAGAAGGCTTTAAATGGGTCTTATTAAGAAGGTTTTAACTGGCAAGATAAGGATATACAAAGACATTAAGTGGGGAAAGTAGCAAATACCAAGAAATGAAGGCTGAAAACATACAGCAGGAAGAAAGGTAATTTACTTGAATGTAGCTGAGAAAAAGTCTTTAAGAATAAGAAAATAGGATGCCAGTAAGGGAGGAAAGAACCTTTAAAAAAAAGCACAGGGATTAAAATTGGAATATAACACAATTCAAACTAAGGTACAGCAACTTCTTGAATGACTTGATGAGAAGTGTTTGATGAAAATTATTCTAACAGTACTGTGCACCACGGAATAGAGTAGGAAAGAGGCAGAAAGGCCAGTTTTACTGCTGTAATCATCTCAGCAAGAAGTGATGAGGATGGCAACTATAGATGTAAAAAGGAAGAGAATGATCTAAGAGATGTGATGGTGAAAGAATCAGCAGAACATTGCTGATGAATTAGATGGGGGATGAGGGAGAGAAGTATGAAAAGGAAAGTACTAAAAGGGTGTTTTAAAGGTTTTAAATCTAGGAATTCCAAGACCAGAGGTAAATTTTAAAAAGGATGATGATGGAAGGAAGAAGACCTGGATAGAAAGAATTTTAGCTAAAAGGAAATAGGCATTTGCATCAAATGCAAATAAGGCCTATGAAAGGATAACTGAGAAGAAAAACAAATCAGGGAACAAAAGTAAGTTGGTTAGGAAGACATTACACGCAACATATGAGAATTATAATTATTCAGGAGGAGAGTGAATACCTTAGAAACAGAAGCACAGGCCAACTAATAATAAAATAAGGTGTGTCTTACTCCGTGCAACCACTCTTCTAAGCACTTTACAAATATTGCCTCGTATGCTCACAACAATCCTGTGATACGGGCACTACTATTTATCTCCAATTTACAAATGGAGTTACTGAGGTTTAGGCAGTTACAGAGTAAGTTGAGGAGGTCAGATTTACACCCAGGTAGTCTGGCTCCCAAATCCATGTTCTCAACCAGCTCAATATTCTAGGATAAATTAAGACTCTGAGAAGAATGATGACACACATTAAAAAAAAGTGAGAAATTAATTTGTGAGGGCAAAGTTTCACGAGATGGTTGATATACCAAAGCACATATGTTGGAAAAAAAATCTTGCTTAATAGATCTAGAAAACTAGACTAAGGGAGAACTTATTGACTAAACAGGGGTGGGAGTAGGGGCAAGGGGAAGGACCGCCCCAAGAGTTGGTATGTAAAAATATAAAAGTTTAAGAAAATGAACATATGATATAACCACAAAAGACTAGATGGTTTAGGGTATAACACTAACCATTAAATATTACACCTAGAAAAACAGCCATGCTTAACCAAAACACATCCCACGGCACAATCTAGAGTCACAAGCAGTTATAGATGATGGATATGGAATATTTAAAATAAGGCAGGCACATGTCAGAGAGGAAACATTCCAAATTATATAGCCATTTAAGATTACTAAGTATTCTGCCATAAAACCAAGCACATAGTAAGTTCTCTGTAGGTATGTCTGCGCATTTTCCAAATGTTCTGAAGACCATCTTATTACAATTAACTGGCATGCTTATGAAGGACACATTCTTGGGCCCACCTAAGATTTTAAAAATTTGGAAGTGAAGTTCAGAAAACAAAAATTCTAATACATTTCCCAGGTAATTCTTTTGCACAAAAGTTGAAATGCACTGCCTTCCTGTGTCGCCTAAGTATTTGAACTCTATGACTCCCCAACTGTTTATCTTCTATCACTTTATAATCTGAAACTGATCTTCTAATTTCTTTCATTGCCTATGCTTGACTTGTGCTTATTTCTAAAATCTCAGTCTTGGTTTGGTTTACATAATCAAGACTTGGCTTTGGAGTTTTTAGCCCTGAAATGTATATCAACTCCAATATTGACATAGGGAGAAAAAGTTCTAGTTCCTTTCCCTGACATCATGGATCTTCTGTTAAATATAACATATGGTGTTGACTAGACACTGGGTTGACCCAGTATGTTAATTCTTATGTTGCGAGATCCGTACTGAAGAAAATGCTCACTACTACAGACTCACCATATGAATTCTTGTTTATTGCCCCTAGAGTAAGGGGGCACAAATATCCTGTCTGTGTCGTAATTTACCACAAAAGCATGTCGTGGATGAAAGACATTTTTTAAGAGGGCAGTTGTCACCATATAGACTCTATCTATGAGAATGTTCCTGTTTCTGAAATAGTGAGTTCTTTTAAGATGTCTCTTGACCTCAGTGATGGGGCAAATGGTAGCCAAAAGGCTTGTGTACTTGATAAAGAGCCTCTTTAGTCAACAAGGGATGCTCCTTGATAGCAGCAACTAGAATCCTGAAAGAATAGCTTCAAGTTACTTTCACGCTTTAACAGATCTGTGATTCAGAAACAGAACAGCCATGTCTCTAGTGTTATCTTTCTTTCCTTAATCCTGTCTAGTTCTATAGTCCTACTTTGTCATCTTTCTGGTTTGCCTGAGGTAACTAACATTAAAAGCTAACACTAAATTACACTGGGAGACTTTTGCCATTTCCTGCAAATTATTTGATCCTTGAAGAAAAGGATTAAATCCAACTAATCTTTGTATCCCACAGAGTACCTAAACATGCACTGCTATACTTGACATGTTTAACTGAGTGCCCTGTTCAATCCCTACAAGAGAATCCTCCTCATGCAGAGCACCCAAAAGCATTAGCCTTATATAATAGGTGACTCCCCCCGGTGTCCTACCCTCGAGGTCATGGAACAGAATTGACATCTAACTCGTGGTCATGCATTCAGATTTCTCTCTTGCCACCTGAACTAAAAGAAGCACACTGTCACCACTAAGAGGGTAAGTCAGCTTTAGCTGAAAGGACAAAACAGTTGAAGTCAGCACCCTGGCAAACCAAACCCACCTGCAAGTCAAAGTTATGTAGAAGCAGAAACTATGTAAAACTACAGTAAGGCAGAGAGAAGTGGAAGGGAGAAGTAACAAAGCTTGATGAAGCAGACATAAAAAGAGAAGGCAAAACAAGAAACCACATATCCCCAGAATGAGAGGCAGAGACTAGCTTCTCAGATTCCTGACAGATCTCCCTTTTGCACAACACCAAACAGCTGGATCCCTACAACAAACTTCTTTGAAGCCAAAGAATTCCTGATTAAAGCACCATTTTTTTTTTCCGAATGTACACCAAGATAAATAAAAAGCTGGCAACAGATAAATCCAAACAGGAAAAAAAAATTTGCACCAGGAAGAAAGTAAAATCTCAGGTTAGCCAAAAAGTTCTCTAAATATGAATCTGACTTATCAGAAAGTACCATCAATACTTACCATATTCTTGTCAATGAAACAAATTAGAATTTAATTGATATTTTCAAAGCAAATTATCAGTGTGCATAAAAAAATTGTCTCTAACTCAGAGGAGAAAAAGCCCACGTGATATATCTTTTCTGGTAACATATTTCAAAATATTTCGTTAGCCTGTTTAAAGCAGATCTTTGTTGTTTGATGTCTGTAATAATCAGTAGTATATTAAATTAAAAGCCTCATCTTTAAAGACAGGCTTCATAACTTATACAGTTGATAGAGGGAAGGCAAAGGCCAGTCCCTAACTGGCCTCTAACCTGATGCTCCTTTCTTACATAGACTAGCAATAGTATCTAGAACCCCTTTTTTTCCTCTAAAGGTCCTTTCTCTGGAAACTGCCTTTGAACTGACTTTCTCTGAACAGAGTTCCCCTATAACAAATCCAAAATAAAACTACAACATGAGCTCGTTATCATCTGACAAGTTTGCTTTAACACTGTTAAAGGCCAAACTAACGTTAGAATAATTGTAATTTTGCTTATCTAATACAGATTCTTTTTTTTTTTTTAAGATTTTATTTATTTATTCGACAGAGATAGAGACAGCCAGTGAGAGAGGGAACACAAACAGGGGGAGTGGGAGAGGAAGAAGCAGGCTCATAGCGGAAGAGCCTGATGTGGGGCTCGATCCCGGATCGCCGGGATCACACCCTGAGCCGAAGGCAGACGCTTAACCGCTGTGCCACCCAGGCGCCCCTCTAATACAGATTCTAGCATACTTCCTGTCTGGCAAGAAATATATCACTTAAGCCTTTAATTCGTTTAAATCTTACACGCTTATTTACAGAAATTTTCAATGTTACTTTTACTAAAAAGTTTAATGATTATTAGTATTATAAACCCTCAATTAAGTAAAGCTTGCCAATTTATAAATTCTCACAAACAAGTTTAACTGGAATTTTCCATAAAAAATTTGAAGATGTGCCAAAAGAATTTCTGAACTACTACAAGAGGCAAAAGAGTGAAATTACTGATCCAATAATTGGTATTATTCTCCTTAGTTATATTTGACAAAACAAAATTTATGACTAAGAGGGGAATTATCCAATCTCTGTAACAACAGAATCGTTCTTCAATAGTATCTGATTGTGGTGGTGGTTGTAGAATTTACACATGGCGGGGGGTGGCGCCTGGGTGGCTCAGTTGGTTAAATGTCTGCCTTTGGCTCAGGTCATGATCCCTGGGTACTGGGATCAAGTCCCACATCTGCCTCCTTGCTCCTTGGGGAACCTGCTTCTCCCTCTCCCTCTGCCTGCCACGCCCCCTGCTTGTGCACATGTGCCCTCTCTCTCTATCAAATAAATAAAATCTTTAAAAATTAAAAAAAAAAAAAGAATCTACACATGTGATAAAATGACATAGAACTATACACACACATTGTACCAATATTTTTTTTAATACTGATTATTAAATACTGCATTTAATACTGATTTTAATACTGCACTAAAGTTACATAAGATGTAACCATTAGGGGAAACTAGGTGAAAGGTATAGGCCCTCTCCATTATTTCTGTAACTTCCTGTGAGTACATAATTATTTCAAAATTAAAAATAAACAAGCAACTTATTACTTTAATAACAAATATACCATTTGTATTTTTTTAATTAACCTAAATACCCTGTTTAGCTGACTAGAAAACAGAAATCTAATCATTTATACATACAAACTTATACTGTCAATAACAAAGTCATTTAACTGACATACTGTCAACTAAGACATTCTATTTCAGGAAATGGAACTTGAAATTGCAAGTAACCAATAACTTGTGATCATTAAGTAATTCCTTGTTTTAGGGAAGAAGACCAGGTCAGTTGATGCCTATGTTAGACTGAAATAAAAACAATATATATATAAAATTTTAATTATCATACCTAAAGAAAAGTACCTTTTTGAGGGTCAAAAAAAGTCAAAGATATTTTTATTTAACTCTGGACTACCACCTTTGGAGGAAAATGACAGTTTATTGAAAAGATGATAAAGAATTTCAAATAAATAAGATCATGCCATCTTTTCAGAGAGGTCTTCCTAGGACAACAGAGTGTATAGCAATTGTTCTTGTCCTGAGTGGTTTTAAACAGTTACCATGTAAAACTAAATAAACATAGGCTATCTTTGACTCCAAAAAAATGGATTTTTCAACCAAATAGATAATATTCAGAACAGCTACTTTCAAGTTCTCCACAATGAGCAATTATGTTCCATGAAGGTAAATGCTGGCTAAATTAGAGGTTGCAAACTATAGTCATAATAAAGCCTCCTACAAAAATTACATTCTAAAGTCTGGACTGATACCTTAGCTACCATCCTGCGACCTCTATACCACAGTTCTGGGTAACATTTGTTCTTGTCTCAGTTTGGAAAAAACAGGACATTCTTCCTCTTCCATGAGGGAGGAATGAGACACAGATATAAATCATCATATGTGTATCATACCACTTTAGAAAACCAACTTAAGCAGTGAAAATAAACTAGCCACCCAACCTCAAGTATAAACATTAGTATGTAAATAAAACAGATGTCTGTCAAAGAGGCTTCCAGATCATGTAATGTAACTATTCAATTGTCTCGATAGCAATGTTAAAAAAAAAGAAAATAACCAAAAATGGAGTGAGAATTTGGATTTGTGAGGAAAAAGTGAAAGAAACTATACAAAATTAATAGATCTTTCATAAAGTTAGGTGAGAAGATAAAAAGGTTGGATTAGCAATGGGAATCTAAGTTCAAAACATAAAAATGTATTAACGGCAAAAATAGTGAATTTTAAATTATTGTCTGAATTAGGTAATAATCTAACATTGCCTTTTATTTTGAGGAAAAAAACAGAAGCCAGAGCAACAAAATATACTATCATTCTTTATACAGCAGTATGTTTTCAAGTTCACGATTAATTCTTTACTTCTGAAGACATTACTAACAACTGCAACCCTCATGAACTTATAATACCCCACCCTCCTTATCTATGCTAGCATGCTTGTTTGGACTACCAGTAGTTTGGAATGGCTAAGGCACAGGGTCTAGAGTTGATAATGATAAAATATACGGAAGGAGCTAGAACACAAAATACGTGGTATAATATGATAATGATAATAGTTAACATTTATGATATCCCTGAAGCTCATGATAATCCTATGAAGTGAGGGCTATTTACCCCCATTCTACAGATGAGGAAACTGAGGAACAGACAGATTAAAACACTTGCCTAAAGTCACATAGCAAGTAATTGGCAAAGCCAGGATTTAGACATGGGTGGAATAACAGTTTGGATTTATTTGAAAGGCTGGGGAGCCACTGAAGGATAACAGGCAAAATATGGCTAACAATCAAATCCACATTTTGTTTTAGCAAGATCTCTCAAGTAGGAGTGAAAAATGACTTAAGAAAAAATACTGAAAGCAGGAAGATTAGTTAAGAAACTGATGGGAGCAAGACAGAAATGATGAAGGCCTGAATTAAGGGAATAGCATATAATGAAAAGAAGTTAACTGATACAGGTACAAAGGATGTAAAATCAACTTGATACTATGATTGGATGTGGAGAGTCAGAGTGACTCAAGGTTTGACTAAGTAGGCCCAACCCAACAGCTTCACATTTTAATCACACCACTACTTTATCAAAATCTTAAAGCAGATAAATTTAGTCTCAGGTCATCCTCATTTCAGCAACAGCCACAGCATTTGATTTTCCCTTTTGAAAACTGTAACTATAAACATTAAAATTACTGCCTCTTGGTAACTCCACACTAATTGTTTAATATGCATACAGTAAAGAGAGCCATTAAATGTTTTCGATAAACCACATGCAGACCATCACTGAACATAAGAGACAAACTACAGAGAATATGTCCAACTTAGTAAACGTTCTTATCATAATCAGCACTCTAAGTTAAAAAAAAAACAACTAAATGCCCTTTGAATGAATTAGAATCACTTTATCATTTATAAGGAGGGATCTACGGACACCTGTTTTAAGAATCAAAAAAAGTATAATAACTTATAACTTCAAGCTAAATCTATTACTTTTTCTCCTTTTGTTTTATTAATGACAAAAACAAAAACAAAAAAACACCATCCTTATTCCCCAAGTCAAGGATCTGTAAAGTACTGCATTAGAATTACGATAACCATTGGAAAAACTCACTGTAACTTCAAACTTATTACCACTGTAAGGGTAAAACTACGCTAAAGCCAAAGCCTTCCAGTAACTAAATGCTCTTGGAAAGTGTCCAAGACAATGTTATAGTAAATTTCCAACTTGTTTCATCTAAGATCAAGAAAAACAAGTTAACTAAAGCACTGGATTATGCTTAAATAGAGTATAACTAAAAGGTAGACCTTAATCAGTCAGAAAAATCTTCACTCTGTACTTATGATGGGCCAGGAGGGGAGACAGCTGCACCTAGGAATCTTGGTCACATATTAATTAATACTATTTTCAGAAAAATTTCAATACCAATAGCTTCCATTTTGAGCGAAATAGATTTTGATAGAATCTGTTAAAATAATGGTTTATAATGATACTGAAAATCTCTATAGCTTCTATAATGTGGACAGCATATGGTGGTAGTTACTCTGGTTTCCAGTTTTAGCCACTGTTTAGTGTCCTGTTATTTGTGGTTCAGATTTCTTTTTTACAGGTTGCATGTCTCATAAATATATACCAATTTCATATACAAGCAAAAGTAAAGGTGCTTTATGTGGCCTATGTAAATGTAGCTATATGACACTCTAGACAAGCTGTGATTCCCACTAACAATTTTTTTTTATAAATTAAAGTTCTATTGAATTGAGAAGCAAAAGGCAACAGTTAAGAGAAAAATTTGGCCAAAACGCAAAGGGAGCTACAAAATTAATTCTGGAAGCCAAAAAAACCTAAATAAAGCAGGTTTTCAAAACAAACCCAACATATTTTCACTGAGCACTTCTTAACCTATAAACATTCACATTTTTAAACAGCTGAATGGTACAAGAACTTTCATTTATGAAAAATGACATCCTAGGATAAATTTCTAATTTCCAAGAAAAATAACTCAAGTTTAAAGATCTGCATACAAAAATAATAGAAGCAAGAGCTGCAAAGAAATGAACCCAAAAGCAAACGTGGTTTTACAGGAAACATGGAAGCTGTCTGCAACATTTAAAAGTGAGATGGACTGAATATAACATACACAAGACCCCAAATGAATAAATTTAGCATAAATATCCCCAATGTCTTCAACATCTACTGAAATAAGCAATTCCATTCCAATAGATACTTGCCACAAAAATTGCCACAAACTGGTTACTTCTATTTTTTTAAAACGATGAAACAATGAGAAATTTGTTGCAATATATTTTATAACTTACCAATAATGAGCTATTAAATTTCTATTAGTGATGCTTCAACTAAGGATTTGGTTAAGAAGAGCGAAATCTGTTCATAAAGCAATGAAAATGAAGCCTCACTAAAGACATTCAACATAAAGCTGACCCCTCAAGGCTCCTTGATGCACATTTGCAACCACAGTATTCATGATATGCAGTACACTAAACTAGCAACAGATTGGTTAAAAACAGTTTGGATTCTCAACTTCCCATAATACAGGCAACATTTTTAGAAGCAATCATATTAAAATAAATGTGTCTTTCACAGTTACGGGATGAAATTTTAAGCTGGACAGGCACCAATGCCCTGATTTTCTACTTTTTTCATAAACCATATGACTTCCACATGCTGACAATGTTTTATGCTTTAACCTGCAGTAAAGGCTTTACATCATTTTAATGCTCAGTGCTTAAAATGTAACAGAATCACCCTCGCCAAATGCAAGGAATATGTTTGGTTTACTTTTAGTGATTTCAACCAGACTACTAGTCAGAAAAAGTTTAATGAAAGCTTTTCCCAGTAAGTAACTTTGCACTTCCATGGAAGAAAACAAACAAAAAGGAAATGTGAGGTAAGGGTAGGTGGAAGAGATAATACTGTTTTATTTTTCCAACTCTTAAACATTTTAGTTTTTATTTCTAAAATAAGTATTGAACATTTAAAAACTCTATATCTTACAGAATATCTTTCAGCAAAAATATATTATGTAGTTACATAGGATTTTCCTTCAGTTTTGGCAAAGTAAGTTTCAGATTAAGATAGAAGGTTAAAACAAAAAAATTATGGGGTCCTAGTCCAAAACAAACCAAAGGTTCGGCTTTGTATCATCATTTTTTATACTCTAAATTTGAGATTTAGAAGACATCAATTTTTTTTTCTATTCAGGTCAATCTAAATATACATACTACCTCACGTTTACAGTCAGCTTATCTGTGTGAATGATCAACTGCAGGAATTTCAAATCAAAGGTTATAAAACATACCATAAACTGCATACTGTATCTCTGTGACTTTCAGTTTTTATGGAATCTAAAATCTAAAGTCCTTTACTGATAGGTTCGAGAATTGGTAAATTTGGAGCCAAATATGTAAATACATTAAGTCTCAACAGTCAAAAAAACAATTATGCCAATTCCTTTAGTTATGTAAAGGTCCATTCCACAAAAAAACTGTCACAGAAGGAGTGCTATTGAAAACCTTCTATTTCAGACTGAAGAAACTACAAAATATATGGTCTTAAATTCTCCTGGTGTAATGTTATTAAATATTAAAGACTGTGAGAAAAAAGAGATGTTGCAATCCTCTTGCCTTTATAACTCTACTTGAAACTTGAGAAAAAAATCAGAATTCAAATTTTCCGAACTTGACTTATAATTCAACTAGATCTAGCAACTTAGTTGTGCGATTTTAAAATTAGTTTAATGCAAAGCACTTCAATCCCAATGTGACAATTACCTGTGGCATAAATGCAAAGTAAAAACAAGTGCAAGTCCTTTTCATCTAATGATGCATTTTATAGTAAAATCACAAAAAGCACAACTATATTAGCACAAACTAAATAAACAGGCACAGGAGGCATCATGCCCATCGGGGAAGACAAATGTAGCATGCCAAGAAAGAAAGGAAAGACTGAAGGGGGAAGAAGGGAAAGTGGAAGGAAGGGAGGGAAGAGAGGTTTCTATACCTGCAGGATCCCAGAGAAATGAACTAGTCACATCACTCTACCCTATTAGATACATAAGGGGTTTAAAGCTTCAGGATAAAAAACAGCAATCACTTTACACCATTCAACTTTATATAGTATAGTGTCTTTAATGTCAACTGCCTTCCATCCTTCACTCACCCAAGGCTTCCTCACTCTTCCACACCAGCTTTCAGACAAATCCGAGACAGAACAGGGTGGAGTAGAAGAAAAATACAAGCAGCGCCTATCAGCTACTCCCCCCGCTACCAAATAATTTCCAACAGTTTTTCCTACTTAGGAAAATAAGTCTCCCTATCTCAAGATACACAACAGTCATCCTATGTCTTTAGTAGACACACAGAGACGCATACCCATGTCAGCACTCCAGACCCCCACCGCACGCCCCCGAATCTTAAGTAATGTTTAATGCATTTAACACGAAGACGACGAGATACATCTACCTACTGTTTCGGGGTGAGGGTGGGTGGAGGACTCCTTTCAAAGTAGCCCCAATAGTGTAACCAAAACACGGTTCCGGAATAAAATATTAAGAACACTTTTCCTTTCCCACCTATATATGGACTTAAGGATGCAAAAATCCATCTCCACACCACCTCATCTATAAAATTCTTCAGCCCGGAGTTTGGGGTGGAGATTCGTCCAGGGGAAGGGACAGAGGCGGGGAGAAGTGTGAGCGGGCAATGGGACACAAACGAGTTGCTAACCCCAGCTACCCCGCACCACGTCGCCAGCCCAAAGGTCCAGGACCCGGACCTCACGCACGCTTCTCTCCCCAGGCCCAGATAAAAGCTATGACTCCAGCTATCTAACTTCCTATCTATAGACATTTATTCAAGACTAACATATCACACAAGTCACGTCACACAGTTTAAAACACAGTTATAAACCCCAAACAAACCCACACACCTCAAATTCACCTCGCAGTTTCCCAAACTCCAAACAGGAGACCCCACCTCCAGGATTCAAACCTTCCGCCCACAGTAGAGGAAACCAGGAGAAAAGAGTTGGGGAGCAGCCGACGCCTTTCAATTACCGCCCCCCACAAACTGCCCCACCCCACACCCTGCGTCCGGGTTACCCACTCGGAAGCCCCCTGCTTCCTCCCTCCTCTCAATCGGGCCGCTTAAGAGACCCATCCCCAGCCCTCTCACTTACTCCCCAAAACCCCTCAAAAAAAAAAAAAAAAGTGAAGAGAAAGAAGTGAGGAAAGAGACTTTAAGTAGTCCGGCTTCAAAACCGCTCGACTCACCTCAGAATCCTTGCTGAGTTCTCTCCGCCCGGCACAGCCCCCTCCCCAACGTCCCAGTACGAAGGGCTGAGGCAGGGAGGAGGGGAAAGCGGGAGGGGGAGGGGTGTCTTCCGCGTGGGGCGCCAGTCGGGAGGGGACTGGGGAGGGGTTGAGGCCGGCGCAGGAAGAGGAGAAGGGGGAGGGGAGGCCCCTATCTCCCAGTCTCCCCCTGAAAACCTCCCTTGTCTCAATCACATCAGACTGACTGTCTTTGTCTGGCTGACAACCGCCATATTGATATCAACAGCCCCGCTCCCACCTGCTGCCGCCGGGCGGCCCTGGGAGTTGTAGTTCTTGCCTCCCCTGAGTAAAAGCTCGGGATTCGGCAGCCAGAAGCCCCAGGGAACTACAGCTCCCGGCAAGTCCCACGCCCGTCCGCCTTCCCACAGGGAGGAGGAGTAAGGGGTGCCAGAGACATGGGGACTACACATCCCAGAATACCATGGGACCCAGGCCCAGAGAGGGGACATGATATCATGCTGGGGTGCAGAGAGAGGATGAATTGGCGGCCGGGATGAATTTGAGCTGGCCGAAGGAGGCGTTGGAGAGGAAAGGGACGGAAAAGAAAGATGACCACAGTTCCCATGATGCACGGAGAGATGACTACATTTCCCATGATGCCCCGGGGAGGGGGCGAGAGAAGAAGGACTGCATGTCCCGCGATGCTCTCGGCGGGCCGGTGGCGGAGATTGAACCGGAAGACGCCCTCTGCGTTTGAGGAGTGGAGTGTCTGGTACTGAACAACCAAAAGTCCAGTATGAAACTGGTGAGTCTCTGCTCCTAGGTCAGAGAGCAAAGGTGATGCCATATCCTTTTGGACTTCTTCGTTTGCACCTTGGGAAGGGAAGTAGAAATTGGGTGGACCAAGGAAAGCTGCTGTTGTTGAAGAGGTTTGAATCCTATACCCCCACCCCCACCCCCAGCTGCTTGGAGAGCTTATCCATCCATTGACGGGTCCCTTTGGTTAGATAACACGTTGACTCTGTCGTATTTCTTCTACGAACCAAGGTTGGGCTTTATGAGCTAGGTTTGACTTTTCAGCTGCCACGTGGGTGTTGTAATAGGTTATTTAATTCTTTCCATGCTATTAGCACTTGAGTAGCCTTTCTCCCTACCGTTGTTGAGGCGGCTTTTATTAGATCTGAGCGGAGAGTAGGAAATATTGGACAGAGGGTAATCACTTATTAAATTTTGTATTATAGACTCCTAGCTGCCCTAGGACTTCAGAGAAGGACGAAGTCAGGGTGTGATTTTGGAGGATTTGAGTCTTAAACACTACATACTGTGGGCTGAGAGGAAGTGTTAAGGTATTCCCCCCACGGACTGCATGAACCAAGGTTAGAGGAAACATGCCAGCCAGTATATCTGGAGAAGTCTTTGCATCACAAAACCCAGACATTTTGTTTAGAAAAGCTTCTCAGACCTTTAATTTGGGCCGTTTTACTTACCGTGCATAGATCTAACTAGTTTATTCTACCTGTATAGAATTAGTAATAGCATTAATTAGGAGGTGTGAGATGCTGTTTCTCAGCCTTTTAAAGTTAATGTTCCTGCAGCCAAGTATGCCAAGCTTTACTTTCTATGATTTTTATACAAAAACAAAAGGTTTGTTTTCTTATTTGAACATACTTTTCCAAAGTGTGCACACACGTGCGTGTGTACACACACACACACACACACACACACAGTACAGGCTTATACTC
Organism: Ursus americanus; assembly: GCF_024610735.1. Taxonomy (NCBI): domain Eukaryota; kingdom Metazoa; phylum Chordata; class Mammalia; order Carnivora; family Ursidae; genus Ursus; species Ursus americanus. The sequence goes on from NC_142139.1 coordinate 63,963,531, forward strand.
TGCAAAGTGTCAGCCGTTTTGTGAAAAGAAGTCAGAGAAAGTATTAAAGTAGATTCAGCTCCAAAACTCCTGCCGTTTAAAACTGCCCTTAGGTAGGGAGAAGGGCACAGATCAGTAAACCTTGACTGTCAATTTGCTCCTGGGTCTGAATGTGAAACATTTAGGAATGCAGAATTGAAAGTCACTGCCTTGCCCTATAGAAGGAGGCGATTTAATGAAGATAGGAAAGAAAGCCAAAATTACAATTCATTGCAATTCATGGTAAAATAAAAACGTGTTCAGGGTTTGGGGAATTGAGAAGGTAATGGAGTGGGGGAGAGGTGGAAGACCGCTTCCTGGAAAGGACCCAAACTGATAAGAAAGATGAGTAGGCCAGGGCCTTCCATGAAGAGGGTTCAGGTTACAGGTGCAAAAGAGCTTGCACCTAAGTGATTGGAGGCACAGACCGTGCATCCCCAGTAAATGTTAAATCATATTTGGTGAGAAGGCATGCAGTGTGAAACAATTTTTTCCATAAAAATGCATTTGGCTGAGAGTCTCAGAGAGCCAAGATTTACTTTACATATACCTTGTTTTGGCTCATAATATCCTCCTGCGTAATATATTTACAGATGTGGAAACATGGAAGGGAAAAGAGTAGAAACTTATTTTTTCCTTTAAGAACCAAAATATGCCTCCTAGGAAGAGGAAGTGTTCTATCTATAGTCCCTCCCTCTTTACTTTCAATCCGTGTGTTACATATTAAAACTCATTTGGTAGTTGTTAGATCTTTAAAGCAGAATTACCATCAACATAGCAAAGTGGTTTCAAAAACACTGATGCTCACTTAGTTTTTTGTGTGTCATGCCTCATAAAGTTGAAATAAATCATCCCGTGGCCCAAAATTTTTAACTTTGTATACTGCTTCAGGAATATGTAGTAATGAACCATGCTTTACATTCATATCATGAAACACAGAAGTACATTTTATTGAGCACGTTCCTGTTTTTGAGATTATGACTTCCCAGAATACCCTCCCCATGCACAATCTATTACCACATCTTGTTGATTGATGCTACCTCTGTTCTTGAATAAGTCTCTTTCTCTCCAGTCCCACTAATACTGCCTTTGTACTGGCTCTTTTCACTTGATACTTGGAATTCAACAATACTTTCTAACTGATCTCCCTGTCTTCAATCTTAATCCCATCCAGTCTATTTACTGTGCATCTCAGAAGTTGTTTTAAATTGCAGAGTTCCATAAAACCCCTCAGTAGCTTCCTTTGCCCTTAGGATAAAGTCTTACAATTCTTACTTGGCTTACTTGGTCCTGCAGAATATGGCCCTGCCTACCTTTCCAGGCTCATACTTACCCCTCATCTCCCTTGCTCTCCTGGTTCCAATTATATTGCCCATCTTCCAGTTCCTTAAACTCACCATACTTTTGCCTCTGGGACTTTAAGTGTGCTGCTTTGCCTTCAGTGCTTTTTTGCCTGCCTTATTTCTTCATATATCTCAGGTCTCTGTTTAGTACTTCTTCAAGGTTTCCTTGAATTGGTTACTCCTGTTAATATGCTTCCTTGGCACATTTTCTTTTTGTAGCACTGCTAGTTATTGGTTTTATGTCTTTCCTCCCTCATATATTCCCAGGGCCTGACACATAGTATGTCACTGAGTAGTTGTTGAATGAATAATCTCTGAAGGATTATCAAGGTTTGTGACTATTGATAAGAAAAATTAAGGAGTGTATTTAAAACATTAAAATAAGCAATATCCATTGGAGTAAAATAATATAATAATAATAATAATAATAATAATAATAATAATTGCTACCTTTTGTGGAGCAGTTACTGTGTGCCAGGCACTGTGCTAGGTACCATGTAGTGTCCCACTTACTCCTTTGATTTAGGTGATAGTATTCCCATTTTACAGATAAAGTCTGAGCCTCAGAAAAGTGAAATGGCTCAAATTTACACAGAGGGAAAAAGTAGTAGAACCAAGATCTGAATCCTGGGTTCCTTCCTTAAGATTCTTTTCCTTAGTGAGGGCCAGGATTCCAGCACCTTGCAAAGTACCTGGCATATGTTATCTCTTAATAAAAGGAAGCCAGAATGCATACTGGGAGAATTTTTTCCAGGCTGTTTTTAAAATTAGCTTTAAATGTGAGTTTGATTAAATTAAGATCTTTAAAAAAGATTTTTGGTAAAAAATTAAAGTTTGGAAACTTCCTTGATAATATAAAGGGCTCCATATCAGACCATACCAATTCAGCAAGTGCCCAAGTTAGTTTTTATACTACCCAATTTAACCTCTGTAATAGCATTTATAGTTCTCTAACTTTATACATCACTCTTTTGGTGGCTTTTCACACACCCAAGGGAAGACCACGAATGTCATTATAAAATATTCCTTGGATATCTCCTTCTTAGAAAGCTACCAATTCAAAGGATTTTAATTACTGTCTATAATATTGTGCAATATTCAGGCAGCTTTGTTTAACTGAAGAAAACTTATTGGCACCTTCAGTTAACCAGAATCATTTTTAAAGAACAGGAAAATTAGAAGTGTATCCTCTAAATTAGCATATTTTAGAGGCTGTTCTGTTTTTAGTGTAAATTGAGCCTACCTGGGTATACCCCAATGGCCAATTCGGGAAAGGATAGAAACTAGAATTTATCAGGGTCCTTAGCAAAAACATTGAGGAACAAAAAAATACTGAATACATTGACAAATTGAGTTTAAAATATCGTATCCAGGAGTTTAGTCATTCAAATAGAGGAAGGTTAAAGTGAATAAGATAGTAAGAAGTAGTTCAAGAATGCAGCATGTGTCATACTTTCTATGGATCCAGAGATGGAGAGAATCTTCTAGTTTATTAAGTCAACAAAGATTTATTATGCAACCGCAGTATACCCTTGGCATTCAAAGTTTTAATACTTTCCATTTAAACTCTTACATTTGACCCCAAAGATTGATGACAGGAAATTGTTTATGATTTTACTGAGGCATAAATTTGAATATGACTTTAAGATTAGTGATAATCTGGGCCCTGGGTGGCTCAGTCAGTTAGTGTCTGCCTTTGGCTCAGGTCATGATCCTGGGGTCCCAGGATTGAGCCCTGAGTTGGGCTCCCTGCTCAGCAGGGAGTCTGCTTCTCCCTGTCCCTCTCCCCCTGATTGTGTTCTCTCTCTCTCTCTCAAATAAATAAATAAAATCTTAAAAAAAAAAAATTAGTGATAATATAGTGAATGAACCTGATTGCCTCAGAACCCATGGCTCTCTGTAGTTATTGTTGCTCTTTTGTTAGTTCTGAAAGAAAGGTCGTTTAAATGCTTGTTATGCTATACTTTTTGAATTTGATGGAGGAAATTATATGCTGTAGTTGTATTTACAAAGTTAAAAACCCAGGAAATGTTCTTCAGTGATCTGTGCTCCTTTATACAAAGTGCTGTTTTGGTACTACTGGCTTTTTGGGGAAGGCTCAAACTTTTAACTCACCATTTCTCCTGGGAAAACAGAGCAAAGAAATGGATTCATGGACTGTTCCCAGTGGGAGACAAATAAAACACCAAGTGGAACTGTAGATGATCTCCAAGATCTTTGCTTGAGATGGGCAAATTCTGCCCCAATCATTAAAAAGGGGTGTGGTTATTCCTCACCTTGGATCTGAGAGTGATAGATTATTTCTCTCATTTCCAGAATCGCAGAATGCTTTTGGCTTCTTAGAACTTGGATCAAGAATAGACAATCTCTTGCTATAAATTACAAGCATTCACAATTTTACCAGTGCTTATTAATTCACCTATTATGGTGCAGTTGTTAAAATGTCAACCTGATTTCACTATCTTTTCTGTTTCTCTTTGCTGGTTGATTAGAGTGCCCTCGTGTGTCTTTATGATGTAATATCATTTCGAGCTTCCGAAAGGTCATATTTTATCACCACCTCAGTATGATAGGTTTTTTCCTTTCTTTCCTCAAACTGAAAAGCAATGTGTAACATAAGGCCAAGTCACATACTTTATTCAGCGGTGCTCTGAAATAAAAATGGATATTTTACTTTGGGGCATTTCAAAGTCATAATTGTTGTTACTCTGAAGATTAGATCTTTTATGCTTAAGGTGGAAATAAAAAAGTACACCAGTAATAGATTTTTTCCAGCAATAACAGTTGAATTGAAAAATATATATATGACTCACAATATAAGCATGACAGCATTAGTGTTGCATATAACTATAGTAGCATATCTGTTTTGTGCCTGGTTTGCTTTGAGCACTCAAATGCCACTGCTGTTGGCTCTGATGATCAGCAAAGTGTACTTGACAGACAAGGGCCAAGAGTGTAGCATGGCATGGAAATCAGTAAAACCCAACATTCTAAATGGAAAACTTGCTCCTGGCTCGCTAAATACCAACAGAGGTCCAGGCATACGTGGCCCCTCAAATCTCCATTATTATTCATTTATTCGTTCAACAAATCTTCCTGACCAACTGTCTCCTCTGTGCTAGGCCTTGCTCGAGGTACTGGGAACAGAACAGATTTACTTCCTGCCTTTACGGAAAGTAATGTCTAGTGGGCTTACTGTGCAATTCAAATAATATTACAGTGAATTTCTGATGTAGAGACATCATCAGGCAGTGGCTCAAGTATTTTTTTAATGTAATGGTCAAATAATGCATTTAATTGTATCCAAGAATATGCCTTCTTAAAATTTTAGTAGTTATGGCCGACTTGCCCACTAGTTTACCATTGTACCAATAGTGTATGAGAATGCATTTCCTCCCCCTTGCCAACAATGCCATCTGTTTCTTTACTCTTACTATGTGTCTTACTAATGCAACTTTCTTTTTCATCAATCCTCACACTCTCTTGTCTCTTAAACTTCAGCCATATTTAGTAAAACATCCTTATAGTAGTGATATATGGATGTGGGAAAATGTACCAGAAAGGGGAAACACATTTCTTTATATATAAAAAAAAAATGGTGTCATAAGAATCTTTAAGAGGAATTTTTTAAACACTCTGTGGTGTTGCTTTGAAAATGCTGATGCATGGGTGTAGTAATTAAGATGGCAGTATTATGAGATCAAATGGATTGGAGAGGCAGCCAGGCCAAGTGTGCATAAATGACAGAGGAGATCCCCCATCATCCCCAGAAAGGGATGATCTGTGAGATGAAGCTAAAACTTGATATATCAGGAAGGACTGAGGAAAAGGTAGATGCCAAAATTTGCAGAGATCATGAAAAAAGGCAAGACTGCAAACCAAAAGGATGAACGGTAATAAGAAAGACTGTAAAGGGAAACAAGTCAGTTTGAAAACCCCTAGGCACTCAGTGATCAAGTCTATGTGATGGGAACTTTACTGTGAGAAAAACAGGAAGTTTCAATTGTCCCTGATTGACCATATATCTAAAGGAAATGCCTTGAAGGTCTGAAACATTTAAATTTATTGAAAGCACAACTGAATGAACTTTAGCTCTTTCAAGGATATATAATCAGATAGATGGTGTTCAAGAAGGTGATTTTTTAATAGGAATTGCAAAACGAAAACCCTTTTGGCCCTTAAGGTACAGTTTATTTTTCATCATTCATGTTTATGAAGAGGGGGGAGGTGAATAATTAAAAGGTCTTGCATAATCCATTCCTCACATTTATGGCCTAAGCAAAGATACTCTTTTCCTAAATACAATATTTCTGCATTTTTCTATTTCAGTGAAAGAGAGGAAGGCATAATTAGATGTTCCAATTTAATAAATCTTCCTTCCCATATGTTTTTCTAGCACGTGGAAATATGAGTAAACAAGCAGTAGTGTTAATAATGTAGAGGATATTATTATTATAACCATTACCTTTTTTTTTTTACATTTTTAAAGCAGCTTTATTGAGGTATAATTTACATGCCACAGAATTCATACATTTAAAGTGCAGTGACTTTTAGTAAATTTAGAGTTATGCAACAATTACCACAATCCAGTTTTAGCATACTTCCATCACTCCGAAAAGATCCCTTATGTCCATTAGCAGTCAATCCCCGTTACTACCTCCAGGCTCAAGCAACTGCTTATCTACTTTCTGTCTTGTAGATTTGCGCTTTCTTGTCATTTCATATAAATTAACTACTACAATATGCAGTCTCTTGTGTCTGACTTCTTGCCCTTAGTATAATGTTTTCGAGGTACACCCATGTTGTGGCATATACCGTTTAATAATATTCCACTCTATGAGTATACCACATTTTGCTTATCCATGTACCATTTGATGAACATAAGGATTGTTTTCACTTTGGGGCTATCGTTATGTGGAAGGTTTCCATTTCTAATATCTCCATGTTTGCATTTCTTTTTCTTACGTGATTGCACTGGCTAGAACCTCTAGTACAATGTTGAAGTGGTGTGAGCAGACATCCTCTCAATCTTTTCCCAGTTCCCAATCTGAGGGGGAAAGCATTTACTCTTCCGCTACTGCATATGATGTGAGCTGTAGGTTTTTTGTGGATACCCTTAATCAAATTGAGGATGTGCTCTTCTATCCTTAGTTTATTGAGCATTTTTATCGTGAATGGGTCTTGGATTTTATCAAATGCTTTTGGGTGGGGGTATCAAGATGATCATATAGTTTTTGTCCTTTATTATATTAAAATGGTATATTACCTTGGGTGAATGTTGAATGTTAAGTCAGTCTTACATTCCAAGTATAAGTCCCACTTGGTCATGATATATAGTCCTCTATACATATCACCAGAATTGGTTTGCTAATATTTTGTTGAAGATTTTTACATATATATTCACTAGAGATATTGTTCTGTAGTTTTCTTGTAATGTCTTTGGTTTTGGTATCAGAGTAATATTTTTCTCATAGAATGAGTTGGGAAGAGTTCCCTCCTCCTCTGTATTCTGGAAGAGTGCTCAAAGAATTGATATCATTTCTTCTTTAAATGTGTGATAGAATTCATCAGTGAAGCCATTTGGGCCTGGACTTTTCTTTTGGGGCAGATTATTAATTGACTAATTCACTTTCTTTACTTGCTACAGGTCTCTTCAGATTTTCTGTTTGTGCATTACATTTTTTAGAAATTGAAGTAAAATATACACAACATAAGATTAACTTTTAACCATTTTTTTAAAGATTTTATTTATTTATTTGACAGAGAGAGACAGCCAGTGAGAGAGGGAACACAAGCAGGGGGAGTGGGAGAGGAAGAAGCAGGCTCCCAGCGGAGGAGCCTGACGTGGGGCTCGATCCCAGCACCCTGGGATCATGCCCTGAGCCGAAGGCAGATGCTTAATGACTGCGCCACCCAGGCGCCCCAACTTTTAACCATTTTTAAGTAAAGTTCAGTGGCATTAAGTACATCCACATGGTTGAGTGACCATCACCATCCGTCTAAAGTTTATCCATGTTGTAGCGTGTGTCAGAATTTTCTTCTTTTTTAAGGCTGAATGATATTCCATCAAATGTGTACACCACATAAAGCTGCTTTGAACATGGATGTACAGGTATCTGTTCAGATCTCTGCTTTGAATTCTTTGGGATATTTTTCCAGGAATAGAATTGCTGAATCACGTGATAATTCTCTGTTTAACTTTTTGAGGAACGAACGTACTGTTTTTCACAGCATGTGCACCTGCACCATTTTATGTTCCCAATAGCAATACACAAGGGTTCTAATTTCTCCACATCTTCACCACTCACCAATACTTGTCATTTTCTGTTTGTTTTGATAATAGCCATCCTAACGGGCGTGATTTTCATTACATTTCCCTAATGCTTACTGATGTTGAGCATCTCTTTCTATTTTTTTAGATAGGTAATGTATTGTACATTGTTTAATTTAAAAAAAAATGTGCAAGTTTAAGAGAAAAAAAAAAAGTGAAGAGATCTGCTCCTCTCTTTATCTTCCTCCCCAAGAGCAATCTCAGTTATCAGTTTCCTTTGTACCCTTTAGAGATACTCTGTGGATTTACATTTATGTAACTTCCATCCCTTTTTTATTTTCTACATAAATGGTGATATCCTACCCACACTGGTTTTGCGAATTCCTTTTTCTTTTTTAAGTTAGAAATGTATCTTACCTATCATTTCATATCAATATCTAGGACTTGTTCATTTTATAAAACACTACATACTCAGACCTAATGAATCAGAGTCTGCATTTAGTAAGATCTTGGGTCATTTGTTTTCATAGTTCTTTCATTGTAGACAATGAAATATTTCCAGTGTTCCTTTCAGATATTTTTTAAAAATACTTCTAACAGACACTTTGTATTTTTATTGTCTAACGGATGAGTTTAGAATTATGGATGTTAGGCTGGAAGATATAGTTCTACCCCCACCTACACCCCTCATGACGATTTTGAAAATCATTCATTGTTAAAAGTTTAGGGCATGGTTGTTACTAATATAAAATGTAACATACGAAATTAGTGTCAGCGTATCTCAAAACTATGTTCATACCGTTGCTAGAAAATAAATCAGTTGTACAGTGTTTTGTTGTTTAGGTATGCATAATTTATCTGGCCAAACCTTCATCAATGAGCATTATGTTGTTTCCAATCTTTTGCAGTTAGAAATCATGTTGCATGATAATCTCCTTTGTGAGCATCTCTGGAAGTATATATGTAGGATACATTTCTGGGTGAAATGGATGGTTCAAAGGGTATGCGCATTTTTTATTTCATTTTATTGCCAAAATGCCCCCATAGAGACTTATCAGATTACACTGTCTCCAGCAGCATATCTCAGTGTACCACTACAATATAACCATCAAACTGTCTTTATTTTTTCCTCACTGAAAAGTGAAAAAATGGTCTGTCATTATACTTTTTAAAAAATTTTTCTCCTGTGTGTAAGATGTAGGACATCTTTTCATGTGTCTACAAAAACATCTGTATTTCTGTTTTCTACTCAACTCTTTTATCCCACTTGATCTATTTTACAGTACTACATTTTTATTTTTTGTAGTTTTAGAGTGTATTTTAATATCTTGTAGTATTTGTTCCCACTCATTGCTCTCTACCTTAGAATTTTCCAGACTGCTCTCATTTTTTTTCCACATAAAATTTAGAACTTTAGATGTCCTATAAAATTGAGAATTATTAATTCCCAGTAAAATCTCTCTCATATTTTTATTGGAATCAGGCTAAATTTATAAAATGTAAGGAGAGAATTGACTTATTTCTTTCAACATGTCATTGAGTCTACGGAACAAATGGCTTTTCCTTTATTTAAACCTTTTCTTAAAAATTATCTTTTTTATTGTTACTATAATTGGTATCTTTTCCTAGATAGTTTACATACAAGAAGGGTATATCTTTTTTGTATTCTCTCTACGGCCCCTTGTTGAATTCTTTCTTTTAATTTTTAGTAGTTATTCCGGTGAATTCTCATGGGTTTTCCTGGCGTATAACTTTGCAGATAATCTTTTAAACCTCATTTTTTTCTGTGGTGTAATTGCATTGGCTTATACTTGCAAGTTAGTTTGGAATAGGAGTGGTGCTGGTAGACATCTCTGTTCTATTTCTGACATAAATGGACATGCTGCTTTAAACTCAACATGTCACTGTTAGATCAACTTTCGGCTTGAAATTTTTGTATATTTTAATTTACATGCCATAGCTAACTACTTTCTTGCTCCAGAATTTTCTAGTCACTAATAAAGTGAGATTCTTTCATATAGACCAACAATAAGTCATTTCTTAAGGGGGAGATCTATTTGTGTTGTACTGTTTGCTCTAGGCAGTTAATTATATCTTCCAAGCCATTTCCAGACTTTTGAGAAAACAATGGTTTTTATAACTTAAAGTCTTGGGTGGTGTATAGCAGATTCACAGAAGTAAAAGACTTCTATGACCTTAAGAGAAAATTGCAGGCTTTCCTTGGAAAACAGAACAGCCAGAAATAGTTTCTCTCTCTGTACTTAAGAGACAGGCCTGATAAAGGCAAGAAATGTAAACAAATCGGTCTGTTAAAATAAACATAATTACCACACCAAAAAAAAAAAAAAAATCTCTGTGGAAACAAAAAAAGGGTTCAGAGCCCTAGGCAAGGACTTATTTATTTTAAGCTGTATTTGATTCAAGCTATGTAAATCCAATAGGAAGAAACTGTTGATGAACAGCTATGTGATAGTTAAAATTAACAGATAAGAGAAGCAATAACAAAAATCCTTTGTTTGGCTGCATGATCCAACAAATGTTATTAAATGCCTATCTCAAACAAAACCTCCTTGATGCCGTGGGACATACTAAAGATGAGTAAGACATAGATCCTACTATCAGTAACTGACTATTTAACAAACCATGGACACAGTGTATTGTGTATGCTCTGTATGTATGTGACTGTATGCAGTTTTAGTAATAGACTGTGATAAAGGCAGTAGTGGGGTATGTGATAAAGGCAGTAGTGAGGTATGTAAGGTTAGGATTATGAAAGATGTTTTCCAACCAGAAAGTCAAAGTTGCCTATAGAAGTCAAATTTGAGTTGGCCTTGAAAAGTATGTTGGCTGGCAGGTATCTCAGAGGCTAAGTTTTGTGTCCCTGCCATTGGGTCAGGGGTGGGATTGCTGGGGGTTATCAGGAATGAAAGTTAGAAAGGTAGATTGAAGCCACAGTGGTGACTTTGCATACGAGACTTAGTGGTTTGGACAGTAGCAGAATAAGGATATTTAAAAAACATCTATTTCGAGGAAGTTTGGGAACTTTAAAGCTTTACTTTTTTTAAAAGATTTTTTTTAAAGATTTTATTTATTTTATTTATTCATCTGTCAGAGAGAGAGAGAGAGCGCACGCGCACAAGCAGGGGGAGTGGCAGGCAGAGGGAGAAGCAGGCTCCCCAGTGAGCAAGGAGCCCAGTGTGGGACTTGATCCCAGGACCCTGGGATCACGACCTGAGCCGAAGGCAGACCCTTAACCCACTGAGCCACCCAGGCGTAAAGAATGTGTAAACACATGGAGCCTATAAATTCATCTGTTGGGAAATCTAGGACAAAGGAGTTGGAAGAACTGTATTTTACACACTTAAGAAAAACTTTGGAATGTGAAATCAAAAAGTGTGATTCACTGCAGTTACAGAAAATATTTTGAAAAGTGAAATATAATCAAAACAAGAATAATTAGGGAGTTTAGCAAATGTGTCAAAGCAAATGCAAAGTCAGAATTTACCTTACTTAGGACAAGATTTTTCTAAGTACTTTATGAGGATATCTCATAAGCAGTAACAGAATTCATAGATACATCAAAAGCTAAAAGGGATCCAGAGAATTCAACAATCCGTGGGACCAGTTGACAGGCACCGTATAAGAACAATACCCAGATAGGAAAAAAGGAAAGAACAGAGACAGTGAATTCCTTGACATTCACCTATATTGAGAAAAAGCTGGGCAAGGGTCCCTTTCCTGCAGAGCTGATAAATGCATAGAATATTCTTGGTTACATCAACAGCTTGGATATAGATAAATCACTAGAAAGTGTGATGCCATCTTCAGATTTTTTTTCATATAATTTTCATATAGTTAAAGTAGCATAAATTTCAAGTGTGCATGTAGTTTGATGAATTTTTATCTAGTTAGACTTCCATGTATATTCTCGTTTGTGTCTGGCTTTAATTCAACACGTTGTTGACCTGGAAATTTTAAGGGATGGAAACTGTTGACTTGTTGCCTAACCTATGTCACCCATGTATAAAGAGCAACTCCCCAGAGGACTGGCCAACTACCTGTGGGATTACCATCTCTTTGTAGGGTTCTGGAAGGGACCCTGAGAAACTCAGCCTGGTAAAACCTATTTATGGGCTTGGCAAGCTGCTGCAGTTCAGTGGGAGACTGTCAGGCAAACACAGCATGGTTTCTTTTAAAAAGAAATCAATCTGACTGAACTATCAGAGTTCTGCAGAGGGACTAAATAAAGCTTGTTTCTTCAATTCACTCGAATTTTTGGAATGCTTTCCTCAAAAAATTATAGAATCAATAAATACTCATAAAATTTTTTTTCAGAATATAATTGAAAGCTATAGAGAAGGAAACAAAGATCACCTGTCATCTCACTACCTAGAATAATCACTGTTTAACATTTTGGTGTGTAATCTGCTCTGCTGGATGTGTGCAATGACATCCTTCTATATCAGTAACTCTTAAGTTATAAATCTGTTAGGGTTAGATTCCACTGAGTGATAGGAAGGCTGAAATAACCATGACTTAAATAGGGTTGATGTTTCTCTCTTATGTAAATGAAGTCTGAGGGAAAATAGTCCAGGGCTGATAGGGCAGGTCCATGATCCTTAGAGACCCAGACTCTCCCTGCTGGCTTATTGTCCCACCATCTTCAGTATGTGGCTTACTCTCTGTGATCCAATATGACTGTACCAGCTAAAGCTGAGGTCCTTATTTCCAGCCAGGAGGAAGGAGGAAGGGGCAGAGAAAGGGTGCCCCTTCCCTTTGTTAGTTTCTCTGAGTTGCACATACCCCTTTGATCTATCTTTTGGCCAGAATTTACATTGCTGCGTCTAGTTGCAAGAGAGACTGGGAAATGGTCTTTATTCCAGGTGGCTAGAATTCCAGCTGAGATTTGGGGTTCTCCTATAAAAGGACAGAGGGGGATACAGATAATGAGACAACTATCTCTGTCACAAGCCTTTCCATTTTAAATATTTGTATTGCTCATTTGGGTTATTTTTATACTATTACATTATGTGGTTTTATTCTGCTCTTGAACATTGTGGTTTCCATCCCCTAACTGTCCTGCACAGTGCTCAAGAGAACATAGTTATTTACTTTTTTTGCACAACTTTTTTTGCACCCATCTGGTTTTTTTGCTTAGTGTAAGTAAATTCCTTAAGTAGAATGGTGAGGTCAAGGACTATACATGTGCATTTTAAATTTTGATTCAAGATTGCTTTTCAGAAGTTCTTTCATTTTCATCTACCAGGAGTAACTGAGAGTTTCCATTTCCCCATATCCTCATGATTAGTTTCTTCAGGTGAGTGTTTGGACAGACCATTTCCTCACAGTATAGTTTTAATCTGCACTTCTATTACTTGTAGAAGTTTGACCGTCTTTGCATTTGTTTTTGGTGATTTGGGTATTATTAGGGGGCCCTTTATATTCTTTTACAAATTACCTGTTTGTGGTTTTTCCCTGTTTTTCTGTTGCAGTCTTTGTCTTTTTCTTACTCAGTTAATAGAGTTCTTTATATATTAAGGATATCAGTTCTTCGTCTTGGTTTTACAAATGGTTTTTGCCAGTATATCTTTTTTTTGCCTTGTTTTAGAGTAGTTTTGAGCATACTAAAGTTTTTAGTATAAATAAACAAATCTATCGTTATTTTCTTCTCGGATCATGGCTTTAGGGTGGCACTTAAAAGTCCTTTTCTATGCCAGGATTATATCAAATATTTCCCTAAAGTTTTAGAATTTCTCTGCTAGGATTCCATACAAAGATTTTTAAATAAGTGTTTTATCAACCACAACAAACTGAAAATCAAAATCAAACTACTTTCTCTAGTAAGTATGGGTCTCTCTGCTGCTATTTTTGTAGGGTCATTATTAATTCGTAAAAGAAGCTGCCTCTTCTCTTTTCTCCCGAGGACCCAGATGGTACAGGCAAAGGAAAACTCTTTCCTTTACCCTGACCCCTGACATGTTAACTGTGTGACTAGTAGGAAATTTTTTAGTTGAAAAACTTTTTCTAGACCCCAAAACTAATTGCTGATAGCCTGGTTTTTGTCCAGATATAAATGTATGTGAAGAACCCAGCATGAAGTGCTCAATCAATGGTAGCTGTTTTTATAAACTTCTTTACTTAATGAAAAGCAGTTTGTAAATCCATTTCTTTGCAAATCTGAAGTGACTGAAAGGGGCTTTTCCCCAGTCCACCCAGAAACATATTCATTTAAAGACTGAGTTAGGAATATTCCTCTCTGTGCCGATATGTATTATTTCTAATACCCATTATTTCCCCCTAAGTAGAACAGTTTTGTCAACATTGAAAGTCTGTTAGAGGGGTGCCTGGATGGCTCAGTCGGTCGGGTGTTCGACTCTTGGTTTCAGCTCAGGTCATGATCTCAGGGTGGTGAGATCAAGCCCCGAATTGGGCTCCACGCTCAACAGGGAGTCTGTGTGAAGATCTTCTCTCCCTCTCCCCCCATTCTCTCTCTCTGATAAATAAATCTTTAAAAAAAGAAAGAAAGGAAGGAAAAGAAAGAAAGTCTGTTTGGTTAGGTAACACCTCTTCCCAGTTATCTACACAAATGCGCAGGAAACTCTCTTGTGACCATAGTATCTGTGCTCTTTCCTTAATGCTTAACTCTGATGTCTGCATTTGTCTGGACATTGAACCTTGAACCAATGCATTATCTGTGATTTGAGGGGGAGAAAAAGTGCACAACTTTTTTTAATATGACTAGAATAAACTCCTAGTCTTGAATTAATATTAAACTAATAAGTTCCCTTTTTGATGCTGATCTTAGCCACTTACTAGTTTACCATTTTGTTAACCTTTTTCCTTTTTTCTTGCTCATTGCTGCAAATTTTCAACAATTTGTATAAATTCCATTGCCTTTAAATTGCCTCTTCTTTTACATAATTCATCCCATAAATAATACTTATCATTCCCATATCTCTTTCTCCTCTTAAAAGTTTCTTTACCTTTATCCATCATAATTATATGTTGCTTTTTACTAGCACTTTTATCAGTCTTGCTGCTTTTATTCTTAGAGGACATACTGGGTTAATAATTTTCATTAAACACCTGAAAACCAATCACAAATAAAGCAAACATCATAGAACAAAAACAACTCATAGGCCTGTCATATATGATCTTTAATGCAATTTCTTTTTGATGGTGGTGGAGCACAGCTTTTACTCTGAAGTGTAGGTATTTACATAGTTGGTATGAAAGATTAGGTTAGAGGGGTGCCTGGGTGGCACAGTTGGCCGAGCGTCTGACTTGGTTTGGGCTCAGGTCATGATCTCAGGGTCCTGGGATTGAGCCCCAAATCGGGCTCAGCAGAGAGTCCGCCTGAGAGTCTCTCTTCCTCTCCCTTCTGCCCTCCCCCCCCCATAAATAAATAAATCTTTGAAAGATTAGGTTAGAGTAGTACTTATTATTTTAATTTATTATTGCCCTTAGCTATTTCTACCCTTAACTCTGTCTCCCGTATTCCTTCTTTCCTGAAAATGCTGTTATCTCTTTACTCTCAACCTCTTTTAAACCTTTGTTGCCCTTAAGGAGGGCAAGTGATGTAGTGAGCACTGGGTGTTATATTCAACTGTTGAATCTCTGAAATCTACCTCTGAAACTAATAATATACTATATGTTAATTTAAAAAAAACTTTGTTGCCAATAGAAACTTCTATGGTAATTACTCTGTATTCCAAAAGAGAAAAAAAAAATTCTGATCCAAAAAAAACACTGGTCGAAATTTGGTTTTAAAAAGAACTCGAGGGGCACGCCTGGGTGGCTTAGTCGGTTAAGCGTCTGCAGTCTGCTCAGGTCATGATTCTGGGGTCCTGGAATCAAACCCTGCATCGGGCTTCCTGCTCACTGTGGGAGCCTGCTTCTCCCTCTCCCTGTGCTGCTCCCCCTGTTTGTGCTTTCTCTCACTCTGTCTCCTGCTCTCTGTCAAATAAATAAATACAATCTTAAAAAAAAAAAAAAAAAAAAACTGAGGCGTATCTAAAGTAGAAAGTGAAAGTTGCAGTATTGTCAATCACCCTCTCCCCTGAAGTAACCACTTTTTACCAGCATGGTATGTGCTTTCAGTCTTTTTTTAAATTATGTATCTACATAAATGGGGTCATATGCATAGCTCTGTGAACTTATCAGTGCATCAACTCTAATTACTTTTTAACATTTTTAAAGTTCTGGTACCAGACAGCCAGTGGTGTTTGTTCCCAAGCCAACCCCTACCTATTTTCCTCTCCTATCCTTAATATTTACTGTCAGCATTCCCACCCCTCCTGAACTTAAGTTGGGCTGTTGGGTTTTTAGACCACTCTCTGCTTCTTTACTCATTTGCATGGAGAGCCAAGTCAAGGAAGAGAATAAGCAGGAAGGAGCAGCCATGTGTCAGTTACCCAGCTGAGTGTGTTATCTAGCCACTCTCCAACCAGAAAGTGGCTTCACTGTGTTCACCATGCATGCTGCAGATTTTCTGCTCAAATGGAAAATCATCCCTCTATCCAGCTGTGTAGTCAGCTTGACAGTGAGTATGATTGGCACATTTAACAGCTCTCCTGCAAGATAAAATCAAGATGTAAAGTGAAAGAAAGTGAAAGATTACCAAATAAAATTGAGATGTATTTATAGAAGTCTCTGAGTGTTGGAGGGCCTGGCCCAAATTCTTAGCAGGGATAATAGTTCCAAATTAGGCAAATTTGGCTCAGCGGAAGCCAGTTTAACTCAGGATGGTGTGGGTTAAGGCAGAGATTCTCAATAGAATGTGCTCTCCTCTTTCCGTGCCACACTAAGAATCTTATACATCCTCTTGGGGCATGGAGTATCTCCTTGTGCACTCTAACTACTGATGGCAACAAATGTATGTATGTTTACTCAGGGTGTTGGTACAGAGAAAAGTTCACAAGCCCTGTAAGGGTAGGTTTCTCATTTTTAAAAGAGGTATTTGGACTAGATGATCTTAGAATTCCTTCCAGGTTATAAATTGTATAATGTCATATTTTCAAATAGTCAGTTGTAAAGAACATAGTGGCATAAACACATCTTGATGAAAGGTTATATAAAAGAGCAAGGAGGTTTGGTCAACCCAGTGAAATGATGGAATAGTGAGAAGCAATATTTTTGTGTTAAGAGAAGGGTTAGAAGTAATCTGGTTAAGTCTCCTCATTTGTCAGGTGAAGAAATTTGAGGCCCAAAGTATTTAGGGATTTGTTTGGACTAATAACAAATCAGAGGCAAAGTTAGGAACTAATATATTTTTTTAAAGATTTATTTATTTTATTTATTTGACAGAGAGAGAGCCAATGAGAGAGGGAACACAAGCAGGTGGAGCGGGAGAGGAAGAAGCAGGTTCCCAGCAGAGGAGCCTGACGTGGGGCTCGATCCCAGAACGCCAGGATCACGCCCTGAGCTGAAGGCAGACGCTTAACGACTGAGCCACCCAGGCTCCCCAGGAACTAATATTTTATGCCTAGAGCTAATGCTTTATATTGAATACTGTGGTACACAGCCCAGCAATAAAATCTAACTCCAATTTTTTTAAGCTAAAGATAAATTTCTACTTTGGAAAACAGTTTGGTCGTTTCTTATAAATTTAAACATATATAGCCCAGCAGTGTCACTCTTAAGTATTTACCGAAGAGAATTGAAATCATACGCCCCTACAAAAACCTATATGTGAATGTCTATAACTGCTTCTTCATATTCAGCAAAAACTGGAAACAACAACCCAAACGTCTATCAGTTTGGGAATGGATAAGCAAATTCTGGTACATCTGTACATTGGAATACTTCTTAGCAATGAAAGGAATGAACTATTGATAGCAACGAAAAGGATGAATCTCAAAAGCAGTATGCGTTGCCACCTGGGTGGCTCAGTCAGTTTAATGTCTGCCTTTAGCTCAGGTCATGATCCCAAGGTTCTGGGATGATATCCCTCATCCAGCTCCCTGCTCAGTGGGGAGTCTGCTTCTCCTCCTACCTTTCCCCCCTGCTTGTGATCTCTCTCTCTCTCTCTCAAATAAAATCTTTTTAAAAATTTATGCTCATAATATATGAAATTTCTAATTTCTCTGCATCCTTGCCAGCGGGTGTCAGTCTTTAATTTTGACCCTTCCAACTAAGATTACAGTGGTATCCTATTGTGGTTTTAATATGTATTTCTCTAAGGACTAGTGTTTAGCATCTTTTCATTTGAATATATTTGAAGTTGTAAGAATTCTGCATTCAAGTTCTATATGAGGTATGTGTGTTGCAAGTATTTTCTACCAGTCAGTTATCTTACATTTTCTGAAGAATGTCTTTTGAAGAACAATTTCTCTAATCTAAGAAATTTTTGCCTAACTTAAAGCACAAAGATTTTCAGCTGTTTTTCTGGATTTGCCCTGTCCAGTACAGAATCCACCAGCTGCATATGGCTTTTATTTTTTTTAATTTTTATTTGTTTATTTATTTACTTATTTGTTTGTTTTGCATATGGCTTTTAAACACACTGTTATTAGTATGACTAAGGAACTGAATTTAATTTTTTTTTAAGATTTTATTTGAGAGAGGGCAAGAGAGAGAGAGGAGTCAGGGAGGGGCAGAGGAAGAAGCAGACTCCCCTCTGAGCAGGGAACCTGATGCAGGGCTCGGTCGCAGGACCCTGAGATCATGACCTGAGCCGAAGGCAGACACTTAACCAGCTGAGCCACCCAGGAGCCCCAGGAACTGAATTTTAGATCGTATTTTATTTTATTTAAGATTTTATTTTTTTATTGAGAGAGCACACAGACACACAAGCTGGGGAAGGGGCAGAGAGTAAATGAGAGGGACTCTCAAGCAGACTCCTTGCTGAGCTCAGAGCCCATAGCAGGGCTCCATCTCAGGACCCTGAGACCATGACCTGAGCTGAAATCAAGAAACTGAGCCCCCCCGGCCCCCCAAATGGTATTTTATTTTAATTAAACTTTAAAAGTTGATAGTTCAGTTATTGAGAAAATTTTTACTGTGTTTGGAAGAACTTGGGTATGTAGATCTACTTTTTCAGCTAAGTTTTATGCAATCTAAATGCATATGCAGTATTTCAGATGAAAATTTAGCATCTGAATTGAAATATGCTGCAAATATAGCATTCACAGTAGGTTTTGAAGACTTAGTACCATGAAGTAATATAAAAATGTCTCATTAATATTTTTATATCAATTATATGTTGAAATGAAAATTTAGAAATATTTGGGTTAAATGAACTATATTACTAAAATTAATTTCACCTGTTCCTTTTACTGTTTTAATTTAGCTCCTAGAAAATTAAAAATTAGTATGTGGCATGCATTGTATTTCTATTGCATGTACTTTTCCAGAGGTTTTCTTGTTTTAGCTCTTCCATTTAGTTCTATAACCCATTTCAAGTTCAAAGTTCCCTTTAAGCCTAATGTTTTATGATTTTTATGAAGGCTAAGAGTGTGATGAACATAAGACTGAGAAAAAGAATTAAATTTTTTAAAAATTTGTAGATTTTATCATTAGGAAATACACATTTAAAAAATATTAAAATATACTAGGGTACAACTCAGGGATATAGAAATGACAGTGTCAGTAGCTTAATTAACTGGTTAAATGTGTTCCTTCCTTGGTCTATCCCAAGCTGCCTGCCTTAGAAGTAATCGAGCAGGGGTTAGTGGTACAACAGGAAAACAGTATTGAGAGAGAAGTTAGAAAAGATGACTACTAAAAACTGTAGTCACTCCTACTTCTGAGATCCTTAATTTTTTTTTCTATCCAACTATCCTATCTATATTAAACCTGTTGCTCTTATCATAGTATACTACCATAGGTTTTCTTCTAGTATATTAGTGGAATGATTTAAGAAAAGACATTTAGAATTTGTGCTGGTTTGAGTGCAAACTCAGTTTGTTACTAACTGTGTGATCTTGGGCTTTGACAATCGAGTTGGTATCAATACTATTTACTTTATTCAGTTGTTGAGAAAGAACGAATACTGGATAAAAAATATTTGTCAGCAATTCTTATTGTTAGTGAAGGTAATTCATACAATGAAATTTCCAATTGTTCCTTCCTAAGCTAGGGTCTAATTTTATTTTTAGAATTCCTTTTCAAGTGTCAGCATTAATGTGTATTTTTATGAATATGTATATTTTATAAATATAGCCATCGTGTTACTATAACATTTCTGGTAATTAGATAATGATCAACACCATTTGAAAAACTTCTTGTAAAATTATAAAGCCTTGCCGAATCTTGTTAGAGAAGTGTTTTGCCAAATTTCCTAAGACTAGGAAAGCATCAAGGAGTTCACTGAAGGTACTAATGTAATCTCAAAATTTTAGACTAGAAATTTTAGACTAAATTTGTTTCTTTCCTACCCCTGCCCAAGGCCATATTTGAATCATCCTTCTCATGAGGTAGCAGCATTCTCATGTATTCCATTTCTGTTGCCTTGTCAGCAGTTTTAAGTCTTCTTTACTTTTACATCAGGACATGTATAATACCAAAATGAAAATTATGGATCATTATCACTACTCAGCACAGTTCCTTAAAAATTAACAAATATATCTAGCAAATGGTATACTTATACTAAAATATCCATTATCTCTTGAATTTTATTTTTGTACCATGAGACCTTTGTTGTAAGGAAAATAGCACTACAGATTTTGACAATAGTAGGAAAGGTATAGTTACATAATTCCAGTGTCTGAGGAAGTGTCTGATAACAATACAAAAAAACCCAAAAACACCTTAGTATTCGTTACCAACGTTGAATAGATGTTAATAGTTTGCCCTTTTGTTGTAATCAGTTCTCCTCCCCTCCCATCGCCCTTTTTAAGGACGTAAGTTATAGCTAAAACTAAGATCACCAACCTTCACTTTTCCTCCCTCTTCCCAGGTTACTGCTTTCCTCAGGTTGATGTGTATCATACTGTACATGCTTCTATTAGTTTAGTCTATGTTATAGTATGTATTCAATATTATTAGGTATTGACAAGTTATTCTCCAGTCACACCAATTTATACTCTATTTTTACTATATTCTCATCGATACTTAGTTATCATCAGTCTTTTTGCTCATTATTGTCTTATTTTACATTTCCCTGATTCTAACGATTTGAGCTTTTTATACTACATTAACTTCCCACTCTTGTTTCCTCATTTCTTTTGAGTTTTAAAATCTTTTTTGTTGTTGATTTATATGAGTTCTTAATACATTAGTAGTGCTTTTTTAGTAACACGTATTGGAAATATCTTCTCCCAATCTCTGGCTTGTGTTTTCACTCTTTAATGGTATCCTTTGAAGATTTTCATTTTAAACTACTGTAGTCAAGTTTCTTAATCTTTCTGTTATGGTTTGTACTTTTTTGTCTCTTAAGAAATTCTCCACTACTCCAGGGTAATAATTTTTTTATCATTCAGTAAAAGTTTTAAAGTTTTTACCTTCATATCTTCAGTATTTAAGTCATCTGGAATTAATTTTTGGTATGATGCAAAGTATTTTTTTTTTTCAAATGGATTGCAAACTTTCCCAGCACCATAAATTGGAAATGCCACTTTATCATATGTCATGCCCAGAGATATGTGTATGTGTGTCTCTTTTCTGGACTGTTTATTCCTACTTCACTGGTCCATTAGTTATCATAGTGTAACATCCAACTTTTAATTACATTATGGTAAGTTATAATGTCAGAAAATTTAATTCTTCTTTAATCATTGGTCTTTAATATTTTCCTAGGTAATCCTAGCCCTTGACTCTCCCCATATGATTCTTAAATTTTATAGAAAGTAGGTTAGTGAGAATTGCGATTTTTTGCAACAGTTTATTTTCCTTTCCAGTTAATATTATCTTTAAGTAGAGTTTTATAATTTTTTTGGTAAACATTTTACACTTCTTTTTTCGTTTTATGGTACATTTAATTTTCTGCCATATAAATGGTATTCTGATTTTTAACTCATTACTTTTACTAATTGTTGCTGGCATATAAGGACTCAATTAATTTTGGTACATTGATTTTTGTATCCAGCAACCTTGAGGAACTCTCTTTTTAGCCTAATAGTTTGTTTTTAGAATGTTTTCTAATCATATCAATTGTGAGCAATGACTGCTTTTATTTCTCCATTTCTAATTACCTTTTTTAGTTTTCTTGCCTTATTGCATTATATAGCATTTCCAGGTATCGTGTTAAATTTAAGCAGTCATAGTGAGTATCCTTGTTTTGTTCTTGACTTTAAGGAAATAGTTTCACATATTCATCATTAGCTGTGATGTAGGATTTGGTTAGGAACCTTTTATCAAATTAAAGAAATACCTTCAATTTATAGTTTGGTAGGAGTATTTGCCTAGAATCAGTGTTGTGTTTTTCAAATACATTTTCTGAATCTATTGGGATTTGTTTTTTCCTATATTCATTTATGTGTGAATTATACTAATAGGTTTTCTGATGTTGTACCAGGAAGCCGAACCATTACACAAGAATCAATTGGCTAAAAGTATTTTTTTTTTTTTAATGTTGTATTTGAATCAGAAACAACCTAAGTCACTTCTTTATTCCACTGCCAGGGAGAAAAGCGAACTGAACCTGTTTTCTCTTTGCTCATAGATCTCCATGAGTTAGTTAAATAGACAAAGGAGAAAAAGGAAAAAATTGTGATATCATTTATAACTTATTTCATTAACACTATTGCGTATAAAAAGCAGTTCCTTTATGGTGCTGTGCAATTCTCCCAAACAATATTAAAGAGCTTTTGGCATTAACTCAACCTAGAGGTTATAGGTTACATTAAAGATAATTAAAAGGAGTTCAGCAGCAAAACTACTTTACAGTGAGAGAATCCTATCACTTTTTTTTTAATGCAATGAAAACCCAACAAAAGAAAATTACTGCTATGATGGATTATAGACCAATTAAATAATTTAATTTACTTGGGACCTTTGCTTTATCTTACATTAGCTAGCTAACTAATTTTCTTTGTTCACAACCAGATTATAAATTCAGTCTACATTCTTATCAATTCAAAGTATGGCCTTTTAGAGCAGCACATCATTTTAGATCATGTCAAAAAAATTTTTTTTTTTAATCCTCTCTAATGATCCCTTTTTTCTTGTGTAGCATGGGATGCCATGGTCGTTAAGAGTATTCTTTCTGGATCTCACTGTCCTGGATTCAATCCTGGTACAGTTCTTACAGTTTTGGGACCAATGTGCAAATTTCATAATTTCATATGTGCAAATTTCATAATCTGTGTCTCGTTTTCTTCATTTGTAAGATAGGAATACACTTCCTACCTCATAACGTTCTTGGGAAGGTTAAAGGAATTAAATGTGAAGTTTTTACAGAGTGCCTGACACTACATAAACACCATATCATAATAACTGTGTATATTTTAATTATTTTTAAATGAGACTAGTGAATAGGAGAACATATATGATATTTTGACCCATGGTTCTTTCTGCAAAAGACAGACTTATTCCCCAAAGCCAATTCACTATAATTCAGTTTGTCATGACCAAACTGCTAAGTTTAACAAATGTACTAATTTGCTAGATCTTTTGTTTTATGAAGTTTATAGTAATTCATATTGCTTTTGAAGATTTCTGTGAGGTTAAGTTGCTTGGTCATCATTTTGTCTTCGTGGCAGGTTTTTAAAGTATTAGAATTGCTGAAACCTGAGGTCATGATGTGAGTCTTCTTAGTAATAGATTTAATATTCAGAAGCACGTATTTTAAAATCAGTAATCCAAAACCCCCAAGGGCTGTGTACCTCAGTGAAAGGAGTGCTAGAAAAGTATCATTCACTTGCTCAAGAGGTCAATAAGGAAGATTGTCTCTGCAAGGAGGCTGAGCCAGTGCTTTAAGAGTGTTAAAGGTGTGATTTATAAGCTCTTTTATATAGTTACAGATATTTGAGCTGAGAAATCAACATAAAAATTGATCTAAAGATGGTGATACTTGGGACCTGCCTCAACCCATTTTGCATAGAGTTCCCATAGATATAGCTCCACCAAAGATGGTCTTGCAAAATTTTAAAACAATAACAAATGAAATCCACTGTGAGACTCAGCAGTTATAGTAAGACTCTCAAGAACTTCAGAAAACTGTATAATCTGATGGAGAGTCTAAAATTAGTATGTTAAAGTGATTAAAGACGTATATGGAGATAGCAAACCTATGAAAAGAAGAAAATGCTATTCTTTTAAAGATTTGTTTATTAAATTTATTTTTAAGTAATTTCTGTGCCCAGTGTGAGGCTCAAACTCACAACCCCAAGATAAGAGTTGCATGCTCTACTGAGTGAACCAGCCAGATACCCCAAGATGCTATTTTTTTTTTTTTTAAGAGAACCTCTGGGGGTTAAGCATCTGACTCTTGGTTTCAGCTCAGGTCATGATCTCAGGGTTGTGAGACTGAGCCCCATGTCAGGCTCCACGGTCAGCACAGAGTCTGCTTAAGATTCTCTCCCTCTCCCTTTGCCCTTCCCCATCCCCACTCACTTGCGCATGCTCTCTCTCTCTCTCTCTCTCTCTCTCTCAAAAAAAAAAAAAAAAGTGTTAAAAAGAGAACTTGTAAAAATGAAAAACAGCCACTGAAAGGAAAATTTCAGTAGAGGAGTTAAATAGCGGATTTAACACCACTGAAGAAAGAACTAACAAACCATAAGATGGAGTTAAGGAAAGTATCCAGAATTCACAGAGCTCAAAAAGCAAAATATGAAAGGATAACTTAGTCACAGAGATGGAGAGTAAAATGAAACATTACAACATACATTTAATAGGCATTTCACTAGTAGAAACTAGAAAGAATGAGAGACAATATTCAAAATTATAATAGCTGGCAGTTTTTTTTACAGTTGTGAAAGACCAGTCCTCGTATGTTAGAAGCATAAATCAAAAAGAAAGTTATACCTATGTAAATTTTAATGAAAGATCAGAACACTAATGGCAAAGAAAAGAATTTAATTGCAACCTGTAATGGAACACCAGTTAGACTAGCAGCAGATTTCTCATCAACAATAATAGATGCCGGAAGACAAGTTGAATATTTATGTCCTTAGTGTTCTGAGATAATTTGCTCCCCTATAATTCTATTTCCATCACTGTTAAGGAGTAAAATCAAAATTAAGACATTCCCAGACCAGTAATGACTAAAAGTTTACCTTTTGAACACCATCACAAAGGTGATATACTGCAGGATGTATTTCAGGAAGAAGGGAGTTGAACCCAAAAGGAAGAAATGGGATTAAAAAGGACTGGTGAGCAAAGATCAGTTAAAATGTCGGTAAATAATCAGTAACTGTGAAAAACAGTCCAAAATCATTGACTCAACAGTACTGTTGTTAGGACATATCTTTCTTTTATTTACATAGCATCAAGAAGAACAAAACAACAGTAGGAATTAAACCATGACAGGGTGCTTTAATGATGGCACTGATCATTATGTTAATCTGTTACATCAAATTCCCTTTCCTTTGAAATTTCTTTTATCTAGTCAAAGGAATTTGGCAGTTGCCATCAAGTGAATTGCTTTGAATGTGATAGGGAATCCTTTTGTACATATCTTAGTTACAGGACCTAGCAAAGCTTCATTAACTTGTGGATAGCTTCCATAGTAGAAAAAAATCAGTAACTATAATTCAATAAATCAAGAAATAACAGTATGACCATATTTCTGAGAAATACAGAGGTAACTAGAAGAAATAGCTAGAAGAATCAAAAGTAGTTACCTTTCAGAATGGGACTATGAGATTTTTTATAGCTTATAAAACTGATTCATTGTTAACTGTGTATGTGTGAAACTTCACTTAAAATACCACATAAGGGGGCACCTGGGTGGCTCAGTCGTTAAGGGTCTGCCTTCTGCTCAGGTCATGATCCCAGCGTCCTGGGCTAGAGCCCTGCATAGGGCTCCCTGCTCAGCAGGGAGCCTGCTGCTTCCTCTCCCACTCCCCCTGCTTGTATTCCCTCTCTCGCCGTCTCTCTCTGTCAAATAAATAAATAAAATCTTAAAAAAAAAAAATACCATATGAGACAATGATTCACTAAAGGAAAAATTGGTACAGCTATATTGTTTAGAAATAAACATAGAAATAGATTTTAAGCAAAGAGGAGCATTACGTAGTAATAAAAGAAACCCTCACTAGTAATACTGACTCTTATATGCTTAGTAGTGAAGCTTCAAAATATATAAAGCAACATTTGACAAAATTAGAAATTGACAGTTTTTCTCTCCTAAAACTCAAGTAAGAGTATGGGAGATTTAAATAAGATAATGAAGTTGACGTATTCTGTATACACAATTAGATTGTCTTTTCAGTTTTCACTGAAAATTGGATCATTCGTAAAAAAAATCAACTATTTACAATGCACAGAGTCATCAAGCAAGTTTCAATAAAGATCCAAAAATAATGTACAGATTCTTTTCTCTGACCATAATAAAACTAGAAGTCAGTAACCAAAAGATAATCATTACCACCTGTATATTTGGAAATTAAACCAAACACACTTTTGAGCAGTTTGTGGCTCAAAAAAGAAATCACAATGGAAATTACATAGTATTTAGAAATGCATACATTGAAAACACAATATAAACTTGTAAAACGCATCCAGAGCAACTTAGAGGGCTATTTGTAGCCTGGATGCATGTTTTAATCAGCTACACATCCAACTGCAGAAATTTTTAAAATGTAACAATTTAATAAAACAGAACAATAAAACAGCAAAAATTAAATAGAAATTGAAGAGCAAAAATATACTTATTGATAACTGAATAGTTGCTTATGAACTAAAGAAAGAAAATATTTTAAATTGTAAAGGAGGAAAAAAAATTAATAGAAGAGAAAATACTGCATTGCTCCTGGCTCAGAGAAATGTTACTGTATAATAAAAATGGCAAGGGTGTCTGGGTGGCTCAGTCAGTTAGGGGTCTGCCTTCAGCTCAGGTCATGATCCCAGGGTCCTGGGATTGAGCCCTGCGTGGGGCTCCCTGCTCAGCGGGAAGTCTACTTGTCCCTCCCCTTTGCCCCTCCCCCAGCTCGTGCTCTCTGTCTCTGTCTCAAATGAATAAATAAAAAATCTTTAAAAAATATTTTTTAAAAATGGCAGCATTCCCTAAGTTAATAATAGATTGAATGTAGCCTCCATTGAAAACATGTCTTTAGAACTGAAGTCTAGTCATTCTAACTTAATTGAAAATATTGCAAAGTATAAACATTACAACATTGGGAATAAAAATGAAAAACAAGCCCCATGGAAAAATAGAGACTTCAAAAATATAATCTGTTACAGGACTTGGAGATGTAGCTTACAAACCAAGAATAACTTAAAGGTGAAAGGAATCACCTTTCTTGAATTCTGCTAGGGCATTGAGGAAAATAGACTTATGTTTTTGTCCCAGTTATGGATGAGAGATCAATTTAGGACTATCTACGAAAACAGTATTTTCAGAGATCGGTTAAGTTTGTCACCATAATAGCTATTCTGTGTCAATATCAAAAGGAAAGCAACAAAGAAGGAATACAGATAGTTTGTAAATTTATCCATGTTGAGTGATGATCATTTGTTATACTAATTTTGCTTACTTGTATGTTTGAAATTTTCCACAATTTTTCAGTGAAAGTAAAGGAATGGGGAAGATATGTAGTATGTTTAACTGAAAAAGTTTTTATCCAAAAATATAATGCTTATACATGTTAAACATATATATAAGTTCCATAACCACGTTCCATTTATTCAGTAGAAAAAAGAGATCAACAGGCAGACAAGGAAATGTTGATGTAAATCATTACACAGAAAAACCTGCAGCTTTGTTATTGGTTAGGAATAAAATTAACATGAAAGCATTGCTGTGTGTTTATTAAGCTGGATTAAAATTATAAAACCTTACGTTCGCTAGACTACTCACTTCTGTACTCAGTAGTGACTGTATCTTCCTAGAGGGAAAACTAGCAATAGACAGTATTTATAAAATTGTTCTCACTTTACCTAGTCTGTGGGATACACAAGTGTCTAAGACATTAGTGAATGCTACTATAGAATAGAATTTCTTCTCTAAAATGCTGTAAATTTAGGTGGCCCCCCAAATACAGGTGACCTTTTCAGCCCCGGATGGTCCTGTAACAGATACCAGTGAACACATACTACAGGTCAGGCACTGTTTCCATGTGTTCAATCCTCACAACTTCAGGAGGGTAGCTTGTATTACTGCATCTTACAGGTGGGGGAACTCAGTCTTTGCAAAATGAAGTGATTTGTCCCCACATCACACATTAATAATGAGCTCACTCAGGATTTGAGCCCAGGCAGTCTTACTTCAAACCCCCTGCTTTTTAAATCATTGCTCCAAACTCCCTCTCAAAATGAAAGCCACGTATCAAGTAGTTGACTTTCCTGTGTAGGGCCATTTAATTGCTTCAAGATAGCTACTACTAACATTACAGCTTCATTTTCGTATAGATTCTAGATGGTTTTGACCATAATGCTGATGGGAATAAGCAGTGAAACAGATCTTCTGATATATAACTGATGACATTGTAAATAGGTACAGCCTTTTTTGGAAGGCGTTTTGGCAGCATATTTCAAGAGCCATGAAATGCTCGTATTTTTTGACCTAGTTAATGCCACTTCTGGGAATCCTCTAAAGAAATAGTCTAATATGGAAAAAGCCGTAAGCACTAAAGTGATCACCACAGCCATGTTTGTAATAAAGCAACTGGAAGCAACCCTAAATGTTCATCAGTAAGGAATGATTAAACATACCATGGTATATTTACTTAGGAAGCCAGTAAAAATGAAGTGTGATGCAACGTAGACAAAGAAAACACAGTCATCTTGAGCTTTGAAAGCAGCACACAGCTGTATGTGCACTAAAATTACAGCTTTTACAAATATGAAAAAAGACAGAGGGGAGCCTGGGTGACTCAGTCGGTTGAGCTTCTGCCTTTAGCTCAGGTCATGATCCTGGGGTCCCGGGATCAAGCCCCACATCCAGCTCCCTGCTCAGCAGGGAGCCTGCTTCTCCCCTGCCCCTCACCCACTAATGTTCTCTCTCTCTCTCTCATAAATAAATAAATACTTTAAAAAGAAGATGGAGTAGAACAGTGGTTGTGGGTGATATTTTTCTTTCTGCTGTTTTTCAGGCTTTTTGTAATACAGATTTATTACTAATCTTAAGGTTTAAGTGACACGATTACTTAATGTTTTTGTGTATTCGTCTCCTAACCATCACTAGATTATAAGCTGCATGTTTAAAAAGAGCATCACTGGACAAAGGCAAACTTCGAGCACCTTGCAGGTGCCTCATTTGCTTGTTGCGTGAACCGCGGCCAGTCAGTCTCAGCTGACTCATTTGACCCATGAAGTGAGCGGTGCAATTTGCAAAACATGAGTGGAATATTTGGAATCAGGGGACCTTGCTGTATGTCTTTGGCTCTTAGACAAGTGGCTCAAACTTTGTAAAGCTCAATTTCCTCATCCATAAAAATGGAGCTAGGGAGATCAAGGTCTGGCACTCCTTTAGTAGACACTCTGAAAAGTGTTCCTTCCATTCAGTTACGGCCCTTATAAAGTGTTCCTCACCTTTCTTTATCCTTGCATGACAAGAGCAAATATAAAGTCTTCAGCTAACATCTTTTGAGCAGCAGCTTTTACGCGTTGATCTTCTGGCCTAACTTGTTGTCTATAATTTAGAATTAAAGATGAAGGAAGAAAAGCTTTGTCATTCAATGTGGCTTGAAAATTTTTCAGTTTTTTTTAACCTTTTTTTTCCCAACTATAAAAATGTAGTAAATGGTCATTGTCAAACATTTGGAAAATACAGAAAGCTGGAAGAAGAAAGTTATACCATGATCTTTCTACCTAGAAGTAACCATTATACATTTCCTTTTATTTCTTTTTAATCTTTCCTGAATATCTGATTTTTTTTGAAGGAAAAGTATAGGAAAACTCTTATTAGAGCATTTGTTATGTTTGGGGCAGTTTAATATGATGTTTTGTGTTTGTTTTGAGATAGTTTACCTTCAATAAGTTATTCTTACATAGGGATAAAGACCAAGCTAGCAATAAGGAACCAGATGGAGGACGGGGGTAGGGATATCTCTGTCTTAATTAGTAGGACAGTTTTTTCTGTAATTCTGATACCTGCCAAAGAGTGAACTTATGTAAAATCTAATTACCCAAATCATGCTTCCTGGACTTTTTTTTTTTTTAGGACAATTACAATTTTAAATAACTTGTGATGTTTTCTTTGCAACTTATCTTGTACCGTTTCAGACCATGAGTTGTGAATTTTAGTTTGGAAAATACAGTCATCATACATAAACTTGGAATAAAGAAAAAGCTTACAGAATAACCACAATTTCTTGGCTCTTGTCCTTATCATTTTTGGAACATGCAATTTTAAAAAATCATTAGTCCCTGTAATATCCTCTGGAGAAAAGGAAGAATTTTATCCAGTGACAGAACCAACAGAGCAGCAAATACCTAGAAAGACAGCCTGAGCTACTGTGGCCATGTGGGGCCAAGCATTGATGTCACATTACCCTGACTTGTGTTGGACTTGTACTTAAATCAGAAAGAATGGACTTGTTGAGGGATTGAGAGCATTGATCCCTCCATTTTCTGGGCTTTGCTGTCCAAAGGCAGCTTCTACAGGATGACTTTAAAAGTAGGGGGAAAGGTCTTTTCCCTCTTTCATTTGTTTTCTTCAGAGCAGCAATAGAATTATGAAAGGTGACAGGGTACATCCCATATAAATAATTTTCAGTGTGGCATATCTGTCATCCCCACTACATTGAGGAGGACGTGAGAAATGTTTGAGGTCAGTGTATTGTCTTGCCTCATCACTCTCCTTTGAATATGCCACTGTGGCTTGTGCCCCTTTGACTTCTGAGGTCTGCTGCCACAGGCAAGAGACTCTTGATTGGTTGGGAGTAGGTGTCCCTCACTCCTGCTTAAGTATCTGCACATCAGGGAAGTCACTTGTCCTTTTGAGTCATTTCTTCTGACAAGGATGGGCCATAACTCCTTACTGATACTTGGCTTATTAACCCTTTCCAGTCACTTCCTCTTTGAGGAAAATCACTTGACCTCTTCACAGGAGAAAACCTAACCTATAGCACCATTTGAAGATCCAGCTTAGAATTTAATTGATCTCTACAGCTTTAGGCAGTACTTAGGTATGAGGCGATCGTGGGGATTTGGAAGTGTCATGTGAGGGGGAGCAGATAACTAAACCCTGTAAACTTTCTACTTGTAGTAACTTTGGTCCCTCCAAAACTGTGCTTGCCTGAGATAGTACTTAGCGCCCTACGAAGAATTATGACCTGAGCCTTTTGGTGGGAAGTATCCAGAGTATGGGGGCTACTGAGGGAAGTAGTATCCAGAAGCTGCATAGAAAGTTAGCTGACTTACTTGCTGTTCTTATAAAGAGGAGGTGATCAGTTCTACTTAATTCACTGTACTTTTTAGACTTTTTCTGTAATCGATTATTGATAAAAGCGATTTAATTTTTTTCAGTATTGCCTGTCGGGGCACCCGACCTTACCGTGCAATGTGCTCAAATTCAAATCAACTACAATTATGTTGGACTGCGGACTGGACATGACTTCCACTCTCAATTTCCTTCCTTTGCCACTTGTTCAGAGGTATGTGCTGCTGCATCGGGGACAAAATGAGCTTTAGTTTGCTGAAAAATAGTACCAATTAGCATAAAGATTACCAGTACCTTGTGCGTTGTCCTTAGTTTACTTTGTTCCCTTAAAAAGGTTCTTCATCAGAATTACTTCCTTTGGCTGGGTTGATGGAAAGTGTTGTATTGATTTATTGATTGACTTCTTTATTATAACTTCTTCTGAGCGTCTGTAAAGTGTTCCTGCAACTGCTCCATGCAGGTGAGGTCATGTATATTTCATCTTTCTTGCTAATTCATATAAGAGCTGATAAATGGTCAACTGATGAGCCCAAGAATTGAATTTTAGAATCATTTAACTGCCTTTGCAGGGACTTGACATCATAGAGCCTGACATTTCTTTTTGATAGCTATCTATGTGTTATTTTCATAATAGTCGGCCTTAGATATCATAGAATCATGTATGAAGCCAAAGTCCTTGTCTTAAAGCAGATAGATTACTCAAAGCTATAGTCACCACTGTTTACTCTTAACTATGACTCTAAGAATTTGGTCTCCCAGCTTCTGCTCATTGAAAACAGCAATTTATAAGAGAGGTGGGTAACTTGCAGAAACAAATTATATTCCCAGTAACAAAAAGTGATACCATATAAGAGAGACAGAAAAGCTGTCTAAAGCAGATTTAAGAGCTTAAAAGCATAGCAACCTGGGGAAGCCATCTAATATATCTCATTCATTCCTGAAGACATCACTGTGTGCAATGATTATTCATAATGATAATCTAGAAAAAGTGTAATTTAAACTCAACCTTTGATTTTTTTTTTTTCCTAGATAAGGGATACAATAAGGTGAAGGGGACAGAATTCAGAGATAATTCCAGATTACATTTTATGCAAAGCTGATAAAATTCAGTTATAATCACATCCAACACTTGGAAATACATTTATTATCCACAGATACTATCTTTCTATCTATCTATCTATCTATTTACAATTGCTTCAGAAACTGTAGCTATCACATATATTTCTGTAAAAAATGACTGACAGATTATTTCTTATTAAAATAGCCTGAGGGGCGCCTGGGTGGCACAGCGGTTAAGCGTCTGCCTTCAGCTCAGGGCGTGATCCCGGCGTTCCAGGATCGAGCCCCACATCAGGCTCCTCCGCTGTGAGCCTGCTTCTTCCTCTCCCACTCCCCCTGCTTGTGTTCCCTCTCTCGCTGGCTGTCTCTGTCTCTGTCAAATAAATAAATAAAATCTTTTAAAAAAAAATAGCCTGAATTATTGTCTGTTTCCCCCCAAAGATTACAATGTTCATTTATTTAGTGTTTATTAAGAATCAGCACTGTGCCGGACCAGGGGATACAGACATGAATAAGACAACTTTTCTTTCCTCATGGAGCTTATATTCTCTTGGGGAGAAAGTATTCCACAGTCGAAGATTTCATTATACTTGTGTTAAGAGAACAAGTACATACTTGTGATAACTACTAAAAAAATTATGTATAAGATATTATGAGAGTTTCCAAAAGGGGGCCTACGCGCTCTGCAAAGTCATGAGTTATTTTGCTGCTGCAGTCCTGAACTGGGCACAAAATTCTAGCTGCGTATTTTCCCTTTCCTGTTCATTCTTGTCTTTACCTAATTCTGTGTTCTCACAGCCCTGACTCAGCATTGGAATCCACTTCCACTTTCTTCCCCTTATCACTGTTCTTTCAGAGGGAGGTTATGCCAGTGTGATAATTGGCAGCCCATATATAGTTCTTTACAAAAAGTATTTTCTGTTGCTCAGGCCAGAAACCTTGGAGATATTCTTGGCTAAAATAGTACCCCCAGTCCCTTCCTAACCCGTCATCCTGCTTTATTTTTCTTCATGGCACTTACCATTACATTATATATACATATATGTAGTGTATATATTATCTGTCTTCCCCACTAGAAGTTTTTTAAGGGCAGGGATTTTTTTTTGTTCTCCACTGAATCCCCAGTGCCTAGTTTTTGGCATGTAGTAGCTACTCAGTGAAGATTTATCGTATGAATGAATCCTTTTATCTTCTCCGGATTCCAACCCTTCTTGAAGAGTGATTTCGCTGTTAATTGTAATCTTTCCTTTATCTTGAAGCTTTCCATCTTGATTCAGTCCTTCCCATTTAATTATGCTCAGTTGCTTCTTTTTTGTTTGTTTTGTTTTGTTTTTTAAAATTTTTATTTTGTTGTATTAGTCACCATACAGTACATCCCATTTTTGATGTAATGTTCCATGATTCATTATTTGCATATAGCACCCAGTGCACCATGCAACATGTGCCCTCCTTAATACCCATCACCTGCCTATCCCAATCCCCCACCCCCTCCCCTCTGAAGCTCTCAGTTTGTTTCCCAGAGTCCACAGTCTCCTAACTTAATATTTCTAAAAAATTTTTAGCCTTCTCTCGGCTCCACTTCCCTCTTCAGCATTACTAACTCCTCTCCAACCTATGCTTTGCCCATTACCACCTACCGGAACAGCACTCACTAGAGTCACAAATGACTTCCATGTCACTAGATGCATGTTTGTCAGTCCTCATCCCACTTGCCATTTGGCAGAACTGTCCTCCATGATCATGCATTCCCGGTTTTCCTCTTTTCTGACTCTTCCTCTTCTATCTACTTTGGAGATTCATCTTTCTCTAATGACAGTCACATATCAGAATTCTTCAATATCCAGTGCTTGGCCATCAGAGTCTCCACCGAGGGAATTTCCTAGGTGCTCAGGGCCTGGATAATCTTCTAAAAACAATAACCTACAAATATGTAACTTTAGTTAATAATTCTCTTCTGAGTTCCAGACTCATATACCCAAAATGCTTACTGAGTTTCTTTCTCTCCTTGGATGTGGCTTTGAAGGCACTTCAAAACTCAGCATGTCCCAAACTGAATCCATGAGTAGACTTCGTTCAGAGGAGGAGAGAAAAGCCTCCCAGACCTGGTTTTCCTCCACAGTACCCTATCTTAGTGACTGGCATGCTGATATGAAAGCCAGAAAACTGGGAGTTAACTTAGATATGCCACTCTTTCTCATTGCCCATATCCAGTCTTTCATGAAGCCTTGTTTTTTTACCTTCTCAAACACTCTAGAATCCAGTCACTTCTCTTTAGTCCTGCTGTAGGCGTGACCATCTTTACAGGCATTACTCTCAAGGCCTCCTAGTCAGGTTCTACAGTTCTGATCTTGCCCTCATCTGAATCCAAAGCCATTTTTGTGTAACTTTTATTTTGAAATCATTTCAGACTTACAGAAAAGTTGCAAGAATAGTACAAACAACTCCCCATTACCCTTGTTAATATTTTATCACATGTACTTTATCATTTGCTCTTGATACATATGCATACAGTTTTTTCTGACCCATTTGAAAGATAGGATGCTCCTTTACCACTTAAATATTTGAGGGCCTATTTTCTAAGAAAAAGGAAATTATTTTACATAACCACAGTACAATAATCAGAATCAATGAATCAACATAACTCACACTGACGCTATGCTAGTATCTAAGCTGTATACCTTTTTCATATTTCCTAAGTTACACGAATTCATATTTCACTATAATGCTTTTTATAGCAAAGAAGAATAGCAGTACTGGTCCAGGATCCAGTTCAGATCACACATTGCGTTTAGTTGTCCTGTCTTTAGTCTCCACTAATCTGGAAGAGTTTCTCAGTCTGTCTTTATGTCTTATGTCTTGTCATTAGTCCAAAGGAGTATGGACTAATTATTTTATTATAACGTCTTTCATTTTGGGTTGTCTGATGTCGCCTTATGTTTAGGTTGGGGTTATTTTGATAGGAATACCACACAAATAGTGGTATATATTATCAGAATGCACATGATGTCCATTTTCTTCAGAATCATCTTTTAGAAATATACATCTAATATTGTCTCTCACGTGTTTAAAACCTTTCAGTGGTTTTCATTGCTCTTAGGATAAATACCAAGTTCATCTTGGTATATTATGATTTATGCCTACCCCTCTAGTATCCTACTTTTTTTTTTAAGATTTTATTTATTCATTTGACAGAGAGAGAGCCAGCAAGAGAGGGAACACAAGCAGGGGGAGTGGAAGAGGAAGAAGCAGGCTTCCCACCGAGCAGGGAGCCCGATGCGGGCTCAATCCCAGAACACTGGGATCATGACCTGAGCCAAAGGCAGACTCTTAACGACTGAGCCACCCAGGCGCCCCATAGTATCTCACTTTTTATTTCCTTTCAGTTTTAAAGAAATATCTCCTTCCTAGGACAGTCACACAAATTTTTCCTTCAGCCATAAAGGCTCTTTTCCCCCTCCCCTATACCTCCTTCCCTTAGCCTACTTAGCAGAGCCTTTATGCCTCCAGTTTCTATATGGGAAGGACATAGAGATAGTGTTCTGGTTGGATGAGGGGGTGAGTGTAAGTGGGCCTCTTTTTGAATCTTCATTTGAATAACCTTTTATGTAAGATGTCCATGCCAAAAGCTGGTCAGAATGATTGGAGGAAAGTATGGGCCTTGGAGCTCTCTTTCTCTGTTCCCTCCAAACCCTGCCCTTTGGCTCAGTTCCCCCTTTAATCTAGAACTGTCCAGATCTCACCTCAATCATCACAGACCCAGAGAAGTCTTTTGATGCTGCCTTGACCAGTCCCTCTTTAGGGAACTTCGTATTAAGTCTTAGTCAAAGACTAAGTCAACATTTTTAGTATCTTGTATTCTTTTTGTGTGATTACTCAGGAGGACAGGTATGTTTTGTATCATGGTCACATCACCAGTACCTGCATGCCTGACACAAAAATAAAGATTCATTACTGAATGCGTGGAAGTGAACGCCTCATTCTCCTACAGTACTATTACCACATGTTGAGGCTGTTCCCTCTTTATGGAAACACCTCCTCCACCCTCACCTCCTAACTCCTATTCCCAGTTCTCCCACAACACCCCCATGCTGTCAAAGGTGCCCTTTTTGTGTGAACCCATAACACCTCTGCTTACCCCATCACAGCTTTTGTTTTATTCTAATTGCTTTTTACCATTTCCCTGTACTGAAGTGCACACTCCTGAAACTCAAGGATTATTTTATGTACTGTCTATCCTTGCACTTTGTATACTTTGTTCAGAGTAAGCTTTTATAAATATTTTTTGAATGAATAAATGTAGTCATGCCTCTTACATTCTTTTCTGATTATAAAAGTAATACATTTCAAAGTAGGAAGTTGGAAAAATGAAAAGTAAAAGGAGAAAATGAGTTGCATATCATGTTCGTTCTACCTTTCGTTATTTTTTTAGGCAATAGATTACTTTTAAATGCCTTAAGTTATTTATTTACTTATGGGAATATTTTACCTATATTTAAAAAAAATAAATATGTGAAGGGGACTAAGGGGTATAGACTTCCAGTTATAAAGTAAATAAGTACAGAAATGAAAAGTACAGCATAAGGAATATAGTCATTAATATTGTAATGTATGGTGACATCTGGTGACTACAGTTATCGTGGTGACATTTAGTAATGTATAGAATTATCAAATCTATATGTTGTATACCTAAATCTAATATAACGCTGTATGTCAGCTATACTTCAGAAATGTAAAATAAATAGCAGATCTTGTATGCATGTGTTTTTTCTTGATTATAACATTCTTAATGGCATTTTTTTCTAAGAAATTATTGTTAAATAGGAGATGGGAAAATGTTTCATCTATAACCATAATTTTTCTAGTATCTTCACCTCCCATATTTTATTAAAGTAGATTTCTGTGGAGACTTCTGTCTCCTTATTTTAAAAAATTTACCGAGTCAGGGGCGCCTGGGTGGTGTAGTCAGCTGAGTGTCCAACTCTTGGTTTCGGCTCAAGTCATGATCTCAGGGTTGTAAGATCAAGCCCTGCGTCAGCTGCACACTGGGTGTGGAGCCTGCTTAAGATTCTCTTTCTCCCTCCACCCCCCACGTGCATGTGCCTGCTCGCTCACTCTCTCTCAAAAAAAGAAAAAAATGTACACAAATTCTGTAATCATTAAGAGCAATGTAATAAATCCCTCCCCCCTTTGGTAGTTTAAAGTATACTGACTCTGTGATTTAGTCATTGAGTGAAACTCAGTAACCAAATATTTTTATCTCTGTAGTCAGCATCCTTTTGCCATTTGGTGACACATTTCTGTGGCACTTCATCTTTGGCACTATTGTTATAACATGGTCATTGCTCTTTGAGCTATCAGGCCCATCTACAGGCAATTTCTCAAATCCAGAATAACTACGTGTGTTTTATAGAAGGCTTTGATGTTATTTAAAAAGTGTTTAACAAGAGTTAAAACGACAGTATCTGAGGGGCTCCTGGCTGGTTCAGCTGGAGGAGCACGTGACTCTTGATCTCAGGGTTGTAAGTTCAAGCCCCATGTTGACTGTAGAGATTACTTAAAAATAAAATCTTTAAAAAAAAAAAGACAAACCTACAGCATCTGAAAATTTTACTTTTTAAAAAATTATTGTCTGATAAGCAGTGTACCATTCTAATCATTTGTTGTAGACAGCTAAGTGAATCAGTCATCCGTAATTTGAAGGCTGATGTGTGTGTGTGTGATGGGAACCGACAGAATACGTGTCCTGTGACCCAGGTCTCTTTATAAAGGAAGTGGATATTTACAGCCTTCCTTTAGAGAGTTAGTGTGCATGAAATGAGAACAGTATTCATATTGTTTTGTCATTATACTTTCATTTGAGTGCTTAGTTTTTAATCTGATCTAACAGTAAATATATTTTTCAACAAGTCTAGAAGTGAAGACATACATGTAACTATGAAATGAGATGGGAATTAAACAGCTAATGATAGAATATTTTTCTAAGAGATTAGAGCAGAAAGCTCCCAGAGTTTAAGAAACAAGCTTATCAGGTATAATTTATACAAACCAAATTTATTCTGCTACTAGTAATTTTCATTCCCAAGTATGAAATCCAAAATTTTCACTTTTTGATAAATAAAAGCAAACTGTAAGCAGAGAATAGAGGCAAGGGGCATATGGGACTTCATTATCCTTACATTCTTAAAACTTTTCTGTAAGTTTGGAATTATGTCAATTAAAAGTTATCCCCCAAATTCTTATTTTTTTCTAAAATGAATGTATATTTTACTCAAGATTGGAAAATATTCACAATATTTATGTTTCTATTTGACTTTCATACCCTTCCACCTAACTACAAAGTCTAAACTTGATAAAACTATTTTGGCAAGAGGATTAGGGACTGTATACTAATTCGATTTCTAATATAGTCTTTTAGTCCCATGCCATTACTTTGCCTTTAATTTTTACTTTACAGGCTAATTTTGGGCTGAAGTGCTAACATCCTCTTGCCATCCAACTTGTACTTCTGATACGCTTTTCTTCACGTTAACACCTTGGTCATTAGGTTTTTCTTTTTATCAGCATTTTTCCCCTAAGTTATTTGCATTTTCAGCCCTCAGCATAATTCTTCTAGTCAACTAATAGCATACACTCAAATCCTGAGATTACCAGAAGTGAATGATTTCTGAATCTAGACTTTTTTCGTGTAACATATACATAAAATTAGCCTCATCTTCTAGAAATTTTTCACCTACATGTGCTGTCATTTTTTAATACTTAGGAAAACTAGGTTCATTTTCCAGAATTGGAAACCCAAGCCACAGGTGAGAGGTGACTAATCCATTTATAAGCAGTGAAGCCAGAACGTGGACTTGACTGGAATTCAGGAATTTTTATTTGCAGTGAATTCAGGCTGATAGGCAGCTAAGTGTTCTTGTCAGAGCACCTGACCCCGCTGAGGCTGTTTTCTCATCCACAATATGATGATCCCATTCAGCCCTCCCTTCAGGCTTGTTGTCAAGCACAAGCAAGGTGAAGTCAGGGGCAGTCACGGGAAAACTGTAAAATGTTCTAGTGTCTCATCTTTCTTTTTTCTCTTTATTATTCTGCATAGGAGTCTTTTAATTTTCCCAATTTAGCACTAAACTACTTGGCTTTTTAATGTTCCGTTGCCACATAATTCTTAAGCTTGTTACAACATAATTCTTAAGCTTGTTACAACATGGTTATTTTTCATCTTTTCGTTAGAATTTTGGGTGGACATTGCTGCCAGTAATGTTTTTAACTTTATGGAAACGATAGAGTCACCATGAAATCACTGAGGACTATAATCTATTTAGGATAATTTAATCTTTTGTTTTGCAGTCCCAGGCTATCTAATCTTCCTGGCTGGTCCCTAAAGGATGGAAATGCTTTCTTGGACAAGGTAATAATAACTGAGGCATATCTACACCCAGTGGAAAGCCATCTTGTCATACGAGAGCCACCGTATAGTAATGTGATGGATGTGCTCATTTTTTTCCTTGTGTATTCTCTGAAAAATCCCAGGATCCATGTAGGGTCTTCAGTAGTTGGTGATTATTTTTAAGAGCCTTTTAGGGAATCTCAGTGTTCAGATTCAGGTCCAATTTGCTCGTGTGTAAAAAGCTAAGAACTTCTGCTGCAAATACATTTTATCACCACAGAAAGAAAACTATTATTTTTAGAATTGCGATGAGAGTTTCAAAGGTAATGCCTATAGAGAGTTCCATCCAGTTCGTTCTATTTTCAGGCTGTACTGACTCCATGACTGGAAGGAGTAAAACTTTTTTTAAAAACAACTTTAAAATCCTCAAGTGTGGATTCTGTCAGCAGTTAAGTAAGGTAGGGCTTTGAGAAAAGTTTGGTTCTTACTCTTTGAGTGAGGGGAGGCTCTGGAAGGAGTGTCATTGTCTGATCCGATCACTCTGGTGGCCATGTGGAGAACAGACTGCGAAGCCAGTGTTTAACTTCCCAGGCAATGTGTTCTTTGGGGAGTGGGAGGGGAAACACGTTCTTGGGTAAATTTAAATAGAGGGGCTTCTAAACTATGAACTTTCATCTTATTCCAGCCTTTCTTGGTAGCTTAGAATGGACAGCCTTAGATAGGTCATGAAAAAGGAGCACAGTTCTAGGAATCTAGGATTTGGGGTTCTACTATGACTTTAATCACTGACTAGGCCTATAGTAAATGACTTAAATAATTTTTTTCTTTGAGGCTGTTCAATTTTTGACAGTAGATATCTCCACAGTAATTCCTTCTTCAGATCAGTTTTTTGGCAGTTAATTTATAAATGAGAGACCAAAGGTACAAAAAATGTTAAAACTATCATCTAGTTACATTTTCTACTAAAAAGATCAGAAGGAAGGTTAAAAACTGTAAAGCTCATCCATTCCATTCTTAGTCCTCTAAATCATCCTTTCTCTCTCAAATTTCACAATTGAAAGACTAAAGAAATTTAAAGATCCTTAAAAAGAATCATCTGCAA
Organism: Ursus americanus; assembly: GCF_024610735.1. Lineage (NCBI taxonomy): Eukaryota > Metazoa > Chordata > Mammalia > Carnivora > Ursidae > Ursus > Ursus americanus. The sequence continues at coordinate 64,004,133 of NC_142139.1, forward strand.
AGGCACCTCCTTCTTCTAATAGGTATTGTTAAATAAAGAGATGCTCTTTTTACAGAATTAATTTCTGTAACTGCACCCCAACCTCCAATGCAGGCCAAATGCATAATGTGATGCCAGATTTCCCTCCTAGCTAACTGTAAAATTATGTGACATTCAGGAACCTGTGCACTTGATTTCAGCCTAACTCTCCTTTTGGCTGTAAATCATTGTTCCCTGAAAAAGGCTCAGAAGCATCCCATTACCAGTGCATTGTGAGCGAAAATGACTTGCATGTGTATGTGGGAGCATTTCATTAGAAGGGAGTGGTGAATAAAATACAGGGACACTGTAAGTGTGTAGAATGGCAAATATGCTTCTCCAGACCAGGAAGGATGAGAGCCTCAGAGGAGACTTTGTCATGCGAGGTGGACATGCCCTGATGTGTAGCATTATGGGGAAGAAGATTACATAGCCAATTTAAGACCAGGCAGGACTTTGAAATTTCCCATGATTTGTCTTTAATCATATTTAGCCTTGTCCTAAGGGAATTGGGAGTCTTCTCTCATTAAACATAATTGCTTATTTGTTTTTTGCTAGCAGGTACATTGTAATTAGGAACTGTTTTCAGTCCGTTTTTCGCTCAGTCTTTCACCGTTTAAATGGTAGTCCTATAAGGAGAGGAACCAGTTTATTACAGTGGAAGGCAGGGGAGGAAGTCTTCTGTCAAGGTTCTGATATGAGACTTGTAAAATTCAAAAGGAAAATCACACATGGTTAATTTCAGATAAAGATTGAGAGTAAAACCATTCAGACTCTAAAATATAAAGACACATATATATGAATATATAGTAATACATGTTCAGTGATTAATGAAAACATGATGGAACAAAATTCTAATAGTATTTTTCTTTTTCTGGAAAGAGCAAACTATCAACCAAACACTGACTTTTACTAGTTTCCTTATAAAATCATAGAAAACTTTAACCTTGATGAACCAAAAAAATCGTCCACAGATTTTGTAAAGTATGAGTGAGGGAAGACAGCAACTCTAGTGGCCTTCTGGAAACATTGTGGCAGCCCCTGTTGGTGGCCCTCTCCTGCTTCTTCTCTGTGTTGCTGTGTCATAATTTCAACTTCCAATACCTGTATGAGTCTGCCAGAGAGTTTTTTCCCTAAAGCTACACTAAATGTAGGAGTGCCATGTAAATATCCTGGGACCCCCCTTGCCCTGGGGATGGTGACTCCAAGGTGTATGTTTTACACCCTTTCTTAGAGTTTCCCATGGGAATAAGTCCCAGCTGCCCACAGTGGTGTGTGGCTCAGTAAAATATCCATGGTCAGCCCCCTTCCTTTCCCTTTATCACTTGCCCATCCTCCTGTTCTTTTTTCAGCACTTCCCTGTTAGCTCGTACCCACCGTTTTCTTGAGGTCTGTTGGTGAGGAATCCAAACTAAGGCATATTGAATATGGTAGGTCATAAGCAGAGTGGGAAGTTGTAGTATATTCTCTTTCTGTATATTTTCTTTTGAATGAATACATTTGGTTTACAGCCCCAAATAAATTGTATGCTCCGCAAGGACAAAGATTATGTTCACAGAGGTGAGGGTGATGGTGGTTGTTTAATCCCTACCCTCTACTCTTCATCTCCCTCCTTGTTTGTCCCTTGCCCCTCAACCCTTGGTAGGAGGAGAAAGAGGCTCTAAATCAGTTGTCTAGGGCCAGGACTCCTAAGCTAATTGCATTAGCAAAATCACTAAGGTGCTTGGCCTCATCCCCAGATTTCTATCCCTTGGGTCTTAGATGGGACCCAGGAATCTTTACTTCCATCAGTGTTCCCAAATTATTCTGATATTGCTGGTATGAGCTACGTAACTATTACTTGGAAAGCACTGTATCATGAGTTAGAAAGCAGCATATGTCCACACATGCCTTGAAGAGTTATCAAGAAATGTACATTCAAATTCTGAGTTAGCCACCAACCAGCGTTTTTTATGCTGAATAGGACACTTAGCCTCCCTGAACCTAAACAGGAAAACAGTTCGCCTGAATAACCTTCCGGCTGCCCTCCAACTCTCTGGAGGTCTGTGATTGTTCACAGAGAGTTTGGTTTGGGGATAGTTTCTTTGGTGCTGTGTCTGTTGGATATCTCTTCCAGAATTTTTTCCTTTTTGTTCCTTTTAGGAGCTAAAAGAGTGCTCAGGTCATGTGTTTGTGGATTCTGTGCCTGAATTCTGCCTGCCAGAGGTAAGATGAAAGTGATTCTTACTGTAGAAACAAAGCATATCTCTCAAAATGAAGTCAAGAAATAATTTTAAGGGGCTTATTAGCTTTCTGTTTTCAAATTGAAATGAATGTGTTATTCCAGGCACAATATTATGCAGCTAAAATACAATCATTTAGGAACTCTTTATATTATCTGTAAGAAATTTAACTCTCCTTTTGTATTCCTTGCTCTTTCTGTAATCCCCACTGACACTTTGTAGCAGGGCGTAGTTTTGAGCAAGATACAGAAATAACTCAAGTCTTTCAGTTTTGTAATTATATGCCTGTGTCTTAGATTAGCCATACTTTTTGTAGTCTTGCTTACAGTGGGTGATTGGGAATTGCTGTTATTCAGCCAGTACAGTAAACTGTAGAAATTCTTGCTGACTTGAAATATATCAAATATTGCTTGAAATTCAGATTCTGAATTGAGCCATGGATACCTATTGCTTACATATTATTATCACAGAGAGACTTGTTATAAGAGTTTGGGGCCAGTTTTATCATTTTAAAGGAAATGAAGATCAGTTTCCATTCATTTTAAAGGCAGCTAATCTCAGCTGACAGTCCTAATCTCTAGAGCGGCATAGATGGCATTCTCAACAGACGGATAAAATAGAGGGAGGCCAATAGCTAGTCCCAGGTTCCTGAGGAAATCAATGAGAGAAGCTACCATCCTGTTCTTTCTGTGCACCCAGTGAATTACGGTGCCTATACGAGATACTTTAACAGTTCGATGCCAAAAGAAAATTTGGAGTACTTTTTCCCTTGTTGTTGTACTCTCTTCCTGCCTCTCCATTTCAACACTTTCTTTGATACTCTGTAGGTAAACTTTTTTTCTTTGAAGTATGTATATGTTCCCTTTTGGGATAGTGGAACGAAAGAGAAGAAAGACAAAGCAAGATACAGTAATGGAGGGTGACAGTTAAGGGAACAAGTTTGAGATAAAGTAGTAAGAATAAGGGTGAAGGTGAAGAGTTACCAAGAGTTCTGAGCTCTTCCTAACTGCTATTCAAGTCTTTTGTCACCTTCATGTTTAAGAATTAGTGAGGCAGGTCCCCATCTGTTCAAAGATTCCTAATCCCAAGTGCTACATTTATTTTCGGTTTTCTACGTATGGCACTGACTGCTGCAACCTTCAGTTTATGGACAACAGTGTAGAATTTATGAATTGGTGCTCTGATGACTTTCTGACCTGCTCCATAGAGCACTAAACAATCAGAAATTGGAATTAAACAATTACCATTTCACAGTTCATCTTCTGCTGTGCTAAAGGATTATTGATATATTTAGTCTTCTAGAACTGTATAAGATTTTCCAACTTGTATTGTCTTGTAGTTTGTGTCAAGTTAATAATAGTCACTATTTTAAGGTAGAGGTAAGGCATTGTATGACTGGGAGAAAATAGGGGAGAGTCACAGGAACAGGAGAGAGATACTTACTCCAGTCTAGTCTTCACAGACTGCTCCCAGTCTTTATGGAATTTATAATCTAGTGTGACTACCTGAAATATTTTTGTATCCCCCAAAGTCCACACTAGACTGAGTATGAGGTCTAGGACAGTATAGTAAGCCGCCAGTAAATTATGAGTGTTTGACCTAATTCATGTTCTGTAGAACCCAAGTGTGTCTGTATACAAGTTGAAAATTAAAATAACCCTCATCGGATTTCATCAAGTGAAAGAATGTAAGCAAATATATAAATGTGAGTATATAAACATGGATTGGATGTTAAACTTATTTCTCAGAGAAAAATGTTTATGTAGGCACTCTTGATATATACATACAGACAGAATATAAATATAAATATATATATATTTTTTTTCTTCCAGCTGTCCTCACCAGATTTCTCATCATTCTAGACTCTGTGGGCTGATTCTTATATATTAAAGAGAAATTTCAAACTCATCCATTTCTGTATGCAAGAGGGAAAGTAGAGATGCTTTTGAGCTTTCTTATTGCTTCAACTGTTGTTCTCTTGTTTTCTTCTGGATCTGTCACTCTGTGATTATGTCTTAATTTTCTTATTTGTTTAAAAATGATTCCAGAGAGGTCGTAGGGAACAGAACTAGTGGAATGTTACATGACCCTTCATTATGAGGGTACTGTCTTGGAAGTGCCATGAACAACATGGAGTTAAGGGTGGTGTGAATTGGCTATTACTGGTCATTAGGCATTTTATTCACACAGATTGCCATTGCCCTATCAATGAGTAGCTTCTGACCTCTAATCTACATGCTGTCCTCAGGAGCTGATTATGTCTTGTTGGCTTTATTAAATTAACTTATTTCGTATGTAAAGTCATTGAACTAGAAAATACCCACAGCCCAAATGGCACACCATCTTTAATATTTGCAAAGATGGAGCAGACATCTTTGTTCCTTCTCTGTGCGAGACATATTAGCTCAATAACCCGTTCTCCTAACTAAAACACTTCCTTGCCTTACCCCATGCTGTCCTTTGTGCACCATACAGTTTCTCAGAGGGAACTTCAGTGATTGAGATGATGTCTCTGAGCCACAGCGACTCACGTTTTCCCACAGAGAGTGCCGGTTAAAATGTTGCATCGCTCCAACAACAGTGCCCCAAGGCTTGCTTTGCACTGGCTCCCACAGCTGGGAGGGGACAGAGATGAGTCACACAGGATCCTTAACCTCAGAGATATTTAATACTAGAGGGACAGAGTGGTACTTTGAGGAGCTGTTGCATGCAGTGGTAACTGTCAGAAGAGGGACATCCATTAAGTGTGTTGGCAGTTCTGAGGGGGGAAAAAAATTTTTTTTTTCAATCTGGGCAAATCACAAATCAGGAAGCCTTAATGGAAGATGAGAATTGAGCCTTAAAAGACAGGTAGGACTTAAATATATGGGAAAAACAATTCCTCTTTTGAAAAGGGTTTTTATAAAATTTACTAAACATGAGTGGCATTTTCCCTTTTCATGTGACCTTAATAATGGAGTAAAAGGTAGACTTGAGTTAAGGCTAGGACAGAATATGAGAGTATAATTTCCTTTTATGATTCTGCCACTAAATTTTTGTTGTTGTTGTTCTGTATCCAGCACTAGTGGTCAAAAATTATCTCAAAAAAAGAAAAAAGTTTCCTCCTGCATTTGCCTCATGAAGAGCTGGTTTGGTCATGCTGCTCCCTCGGTTGCCGGTGAATCTGTAGCAGTGCTGTGTTCGATTCTGGTTCCCCTTACAGCTCCTGTTGTGCGCTGTCTGCTTCATGGTAACTGGTTGAACCTGCCAGGCAGCAGCGGCTGAAGTGTCCTGTGTCATTGACCCTCATATGGCAGAACTCTGTTTTAGTAAAATCAGAGTGCTGCTGGTGCACTGGCTGCATTCTCATCGTTCGCCATCCTGCCCTGCTCCTTAATGTCAATATTAGGAAATCTCCTAAAATGAGAGAGTGGAAGTGTTGCAGGAAAGGCATCATTATTCTGTAGTACAAAAACGACTTCTCTGCGTTCTGACAGCATCATTTTTCAGTCACATCATGCTGATCTGTATGCCCTGAACAGATATGTATCATTCCCGCCCCTTTCTTTTCAGACCGAGCTAATAGATCTGTCTACGGTGGATGTGATCCTCATCTCTAACTACCACTGCATGATGGCACTGCCCTACATCACTGAGCACACCGGTTTCACAGGCACGGTGTACGCCACAGAGCCCACCGTGCAGATCGGCAGGTGAGAGCAGTTCTTCATATCCCAGGAGCAGGTGGCCGAGGCACTCCTCTTCATATCCCAGGAGCAGGTGGCCGAGGCACTCCTCCTTTCCGTGGTGTTGTGGCAGGAGTGATTGGTGTCTCCTCCTGAGCAGCTAACCCAAAGAATTAGCATGAATAGACAACTCTCGAAATAAAACAAGTGTTCATTGGAATTGCCTCGAGATTAATGCAGCGAGTACTCTTAGTCTTTTGTGTTGTTGTTGTTTTTGAAACAAAGACTGGAGGAAGGTGTTCACAGAGACAGCTCCTCTGTGCAGATGATACTAATTAGGGGAGGTAACGTTGAGTAAGACGCCACAGAGTTGCAAGGCAAAGAGCTTCAGGAAAAAGGAGCATAGCACATTTAAGAAAAGAAGAAATTTTATTACTTTGCTTTCAGAATTCCTCCCTTTATGATTTAGTGCAGACTATAAATGGAGACAGCTTGTAGAAAACAGAAGAAGTAATTAGACAGTTGAGTTGACTATACTTTTGACAGAGTGCAACTCAGAACTCTAAGGAGTAAAAGCCTTCCTTTGACTCTGAGAATGCTCTGCCGTCTCTCCCTCTACCCCTCCCAAGCCTTCATGACACAGGCAGTTGCTTCAAGTCCCCCTAGCATCATTCAGTGACAGAAAAGTTACATGAAGAAAATCAACTACCCCAGAAAAAAGAGTTGAAGCAAACTAACAAGTATGGTGAAAGGTGAAGCTATTGAGGCTCAAAGTAAGGGATCAAGGTGTTGATATGGACTCTTGGCTTTGGGCTCCAGTGTCTTGCAAAAGTACGACAAGATGGAATGACCGGAGATGAAACAAAATATGCCCTGGCTTTTGTGTCAGCTCCCATTAAAGAGCATGTAATCTGTACAGAGAAACATCGGGGATCTGACGAAGAGACATTACAGGGAAGTAAAACACAAGGCGATTGGATCAGTCGCAACTGATAAGCTGAAAACATTCGACTCTAGGCTGAAAAAGTTACAGCGTGAGGTGGGACACACCAGACTGTTCTCCAGAGAGCTACAGCCAGAATAATAATGCGCCGAGATTCCAGACCTTTGAACGCTGGAGCTCGTGCTGCTCCTTCAAGATGAAAGGACGGGGTGGGATTAGGAATAAATAAATCCAATGGAAATGAAATGGAAGTTGTTCAACATCCAAATGCTAGTAAACTGATGGCTTGCCATATCTCTATATTCATTGGGAGAGGATTTAAGTCAATATGGATCATCTATACTGGATTCTGAAAGGGGAGTCAAGAGGTTAAAAATCTATTTCTCGCTTTTGGGTCATTCCCTAGCCATGCAGGAGTCTAACAGTTCTCTGTGCCAGCTATTCCTCAGAGCACGTGCATCATTGATCCACTCCAGTGAGGCGTTTCTTAGGTTCCCTCAGTTGTGATTCCGTCGTGATCCATCTTGCCATCTGCACACAGAGCCTGTCCTTTTGCAGGTCCTTGAGTTAGGCTTTTAGGATTAATCCTGAGAGTATTTTTCCACATAGAATTTTGTAAATTCCCCAAACACATGTCAAGAAGACATACTTTTCCAGTTTAAAATATCCATTTAATATTGTCATTTAAAAAAAAAAAAACCAATACTGGGTGCCTGGCTGGCTCAGTCAGGTCCTTGGGTAGCTCATTCGGTTACACATCTTCCTTCGGCCCTGGTTATGATCCCAGGGTCCTGGGATCGAGTCCCACATCAGGCTCCCTGCTCTACGGGGAGTCTGCTTCTCTCTCTGTCCCTCCCCCTGCTTATGCTCTCGTGCTCTCTCTCTCAAGTAAATAAATAAAAATCTTTAAAAAAAAAAAAATCCTACCCCACGCCTGCTGCCACCAAAAACAGGTACTTCATATTCATTTGACTTTTTCTCCCTTTATATTTTTAGTTATATGAAGGCAGAGAGCTTAAGACTGAGAGTTAAACCACAGGCTTGTATATTTCAGTGTTCCAAGATAAGATGCATGCCAGGCTTGTTTTAAAGCTGAATTAAATCATTTATGTTCGAAATGTTTAACATGGAAGTTCAATGAGGTGGTTGGGGTTTTGTTCAGGTTTATTTAAACGGGTGTCCAAGTTTATGTGCAACAGATAGATGATTGGGGTGGGGGGAAGGCAGACAAGCCCATTTGTTTCGACTACAATGTTAACAGTGGTGTTTTTCTCCTTCTTTTATGACTGTTCACCACTTTTTTCTTTAAACTCAGGCTTCTCATGGAAGAGCTGGTGAATTTCATTGAAAGAGTGCCCAAGGCTCAGTCTGCCTCCTTGTGGAAGAACAAGGATATTCAGCGGTGAGCAATAGGCCTGTCTACTCCTCTTGACAGCAGACCCTTAGGCTTTGCAAAACAGTCTCATTTGTTTTCTTATGTTATGCTTTAACATTTGTACTGTTAGAACTGGAGATTCTCTTTTCCCTGTTTTAGGGAAAGGCTATGTTTGATTGTACCAACATACTGTGAGAGGCAACTGTGCCATGTCCAAGGTACTGTGCTAGGTCTGAGTTTTTAAAAATTAGTAAAACAGTTGGCACTGTCTTTGAGGCGCTCCGGGGTTGATGGGAAATCAGACCATTAACAAGTAAATTATAGTCTTGGATGGCATATATCGTAAGAGGTGCCTGTCACGGTGCTGTAGACACTCGGAAAATGAAGAACTTTCTGTGTAGGGAAGCTGAGGAGGACATTCCTTAGGAGATGACAATGAAAGTGGGTCTTGGAGGAAGAAAAGGACTCTTCCTGATAGAAAAGGTCAGGAAGTGCATCTAGGCACAGCATGATGGGGATAATAGTATATTTGGGGACCAGGGAAAAGTACAGGGTGGATTAGAGTGGGAAAGCAGAGAGGAGAGGTGAGAGTTGAAACTAGAGAGGTATATTGGAGCAAGATAATGAAGAATCTGATGTGTAAAGTTTGCGCTTTATAATATGGAGAGTGGGGGGAGTCCCTCTGTGGTTTATAAGGAGGAGAGCAATGTGATCACATATTTGTTTGGGGGAAAGTAAGTCTGGAAGCAGCGTGGGGCATGGATGGGGGTGCAGAGACGGGGCAGAAGACCAGGGGTAGGACTATCAGAAACGCGAGGGAGAACAAAAGCCTGAACTGAGGTAATAGCGGTGAGCATGAAGAGTCTGACTTAAAAGAAATTTCTAAGACAGAATTGAAAACAATTGGTAAGAACTATAAAAGAGGCTGTGAAGTCATCCTTAGGAAGGTTAAGAGGAGAGCTGAGTGGAAGCCAAGGGGAAAAGGAAGTTTCTCCAAACCCGGGCTTGCTAGTGGTATCAGATGCTGCAGAAATATCCCATAAAATGAAGATGAGACCCTTGGTTATGGAAATCCTAGAGAGATTAGTTTCAGTAGAGTACTGGGAACAAAAACCAGATTGTAAGAGGTGACAGAAGTAGAACTATAATGGCGGAGGGAAGGAGGCAGCTCCATTCTGCTTCCATGCTCTCATATTTAGTTGGCAGCGGAGGACACTGGCCAGTCTTAGCCTACTGCAGTTTCTCTGAGCCTCCCAACCACTGCCCTGCCTCCTGGCACCACATGGTCCCAGCCTTCCAGGCCTCGCATCCAGAGTCTGGAGTAAAAACTTGTCATTGGCTTTTTAGGTAGTGGGTATCCCATTCGTGCCTACCCAGGTCCTCTCTTTTCCAGCCACCTTGCCATTGAGTTCTCTTCCCCCGTAGGTCAGTGATTTGTTAGCTGTCTAGTTATCTGAACTTTGGAATGTCTTAGTTTTTGTGAATATTCCTTCTACGAGAATATGTATGTATAGGGGCACCTAGGGGGCTCAGTCAGTAAAGCTTCCTACTCTTGACTTCGGCTCAGGTCGTGATCTCAGTCGGGCTCTGCTCTCAGCGGGAGTCTGCTTCTCCCTCTCCCTCTGCCCTCCCCTCCTGCACATGCACGGGTGCTTTCTCTCTCTCTCTCTCTCTCTCTCTCTCTCTAAAATAACAAATCTTTAAAAAAAAAAGAATATATATCTGTAGCTAAGAGAATATGCTTTGTTTTTATACTGTAACTGTTCTAGAGTCTGAGTATCTGAGTGTCCTCTCTGCATTCCTTTGTGTATGTGTTACTTGTTCTATTTAACTTACATAGCACTTGCTGTGCCAGACACTATTCTCAATGTTTTACTTAACTCCTGTAATTCTTTAACATCATTTTACAGAAGAGAAAACAGCCACAAACAGGTTAAGTAACTTGCTCAAGGTCAGCCAACCAGTGAGCAGTAAGGTTTGAATTCAAACCCAGGCAGCAAGTCTAGTCTAGTTCCAGAGTTTGTGCTTTTAACCATTATGCTGGGCTGCCTCTTGGGCACACACGTCTCTTCTCAAGTGCGTGTGAGCCCCTACATGTAAGGGAAGGGGGAAGTATGTGTAACTGCACGTTTTCTCTTCTGTTTTATGGATCTTCTTTGTGTCTCCATTTCCTTGATTGGGGATATGGTGTCCATATGTCTTCGTGGTGGGAAATGTTTTCTGGACACACACACGTCTGAGTCTTCTGTGTGTATGCAAATGACTTCCTTGATCTGACCACACTCCTGCTTATGACAAGGTCCCTTTCCCTTCTCATTTTGCATTCTTATTCTCAGCTGCCTTTCCTCCTGCCCATTGCTATCCCTCCTTCCTCTTTTTCTCTCTCCCAGGTATCCACTGGACCACATCAGACCTAGTTGTCCACATTTCCCTCCTGAGAAATTTTAAGACTTTGTTTTCTTTCCCCATGGAACATGTACGCCTTGGCTTCCCTTACTTCCTCCTTTTAAATTTATACCCTTTATAATATTCTGCCACAAATAATTTTGGCACACCAGAGGTGATGTTCGAAGGTCACTGTTTCCTGGTTCCCAAACCCTGGGCCAAGTCTTAGGAAGTCCCACATCCTTATTTTGCCTTTTCTTCTATGACCTTGGGCAGAGTCCTTGGCAGTTTTCCTTTGCCTCCCATTCTTTGTAAAATACAAGATAACTGGTTTACAAAAGAAGTGCCATCGTTTATTAGGAAGAAGGGTGAATTGAACTGGAAGGAGCAGAGGGCGGGGAGGACAGGGCTGCAGGGGGGAGCCTGAAAGTTATTTCCTAAGGTGCTTAGAAAATCTCCCTTTTAAAAAGGGGTGCTCCTTGAGATAAAATCTTGAATTTGCTGTCTCGCCACCTGGTGGGCAAAAATCTGAAACTTGGTAGGGGAGCAAGGAGAATAACCTGCACTATTGGAGAAGACTTTATTTCCCTATTTCATATATCGTAACCAGATTTCTGATTCTGGTCAAGTATTTTGCTTTGGCTTTTGAGCACGAAATGAGCCACAGTTATTGATAGAGAAAAAAAAAAAGAGTCTAATTATTGGAAAGAATATGCTGCGGTGTTAGAGAACCAAACCAAGCAAGCTGTGTCCTCTTTTTCTCCTGGATAAACTCAGCATAAATATTACAAGTGGTAGAGGAATTTGAAGAGCTATTTTGTAATTGACATCAGACAAAAGAGTTCTTTTGAAATATTCACCTAGAATTTAACCTTGGGCCAGAATACTAAAAGTGCTTCATTTGAATAACATTTATGCTGAAGGATTTACATCACTTTAAAATTTCTGTCACACTCCAGTTTCTATCTAGTGTCCCAAAGTACTGTGGCAAAACTAAATCGAGAAACACTGTTTTTTGCTGTCTATTACATTGACATTTTTCCCAAGTGATATGAGCTGTGTCTTATTTTTTCATTCCCTCCTTTTTTTTTTTTTTCCTCTTTAATTCCTGTACTCACCTTGTCAAGAGGGGTCTCAGGTAGGGATCACAAACTCCAATGCCTCTGGGGATGGGGAAGGTCAATACAGGAGCGAGGTGGACCTCAGGTAACTGTGGACCAGCGACCACACCCGTCTACAGGGGCAGCTGACACACAGTTTTGGCAGATTATGGCCATATGGAAACGTGAGCCCATTGCTGCCAAATCTTCCCTTTTTTTTTCTTTTTTTAAGAGAAACTCAAAATCTGGATGTTTTAAATGTGATTTTTTTTTCATCTTTTTAAAATGTTGGCTCACACGTTAAAATAAAATCCTGTATGATCCAAGCAAAACACCTCTGAGTTGGATTGGAGACTCAAGCCCCCGGTTTTTGACTTAAACTTTACACAGGCTGTCTCTTGGTTAAGTGCCTAGAAGTGATACATTTTAGTAGCTTAAGTTATTTAATAAGACCGTGAACTAAAGAAAATAATAAATTAAAATCTTTCAGACTCATTGGTCAAAGGGATCTGACAAATTCTCTTAAATCATTTGAAGTTAGTTTGAGTTAGCATTTGATTTAGTATTAGTATGTATACCAAAAGAAGCTATTACTCTTGCTTTTTGGCAGCTGTCTGACTCCCCGCCTCAGTTGACACTGCTCCTTGAGATTTATTTAGAAGTTAGCCATCTTTCTTCCTCATTTTGATGCTTTAGTTTACTCCTCTTGAAAAAGAGATTTTGAAGGGTAAGAAAAGGAGACTCCCTTTGCAATGTAATTTTTGAGTCTCTGACTTTCTCATACCCACATTAAAGTTTAGGGTTTGTAATAGAAAATTTTAAAGCAGAATATTCCACTTAAGAAACTAAACCATCAGCTAAGATTTTTCTGTATAAGACTAGAAGTCTACAGTTATAATTAAGGATAAATCATTACAGAATATTGTCATAACCGTCTTGCAAGCATTAAGGAATTGGGCACCGATATATTCCTGGCTGATATGTTATGACAGTTTTCAGTAGTCAGAGCTTAAAATGTGGGTTCATACCTTATAGAAGACATGAAAGAAGACGTAGTTGAAGTTCCTCTGCTCTGATGTTTCATGGGTATTTATAGAGGAATTTATCAGGTCTAACTATATGATAGGGAGAAAATTAAAGCTATGGGCTTGGAGATCAAATAGACCAGTGTTTAAATTTCATATCTTCTTTTCAGTAGCTCTAGCAATTTATTTCTTCTAGGCTCTGTTTCCTCATTTATAATATAAGAATAATATTAGCAACTTTGCAGGGTTGCTGTGAGGACTAAATCAGCATGAGAGTCCTTAAAACAGCGCCAGGCACATAGTAGGTGCTCTGTAAATACCCGCATCCTTTTCCCTTTTAATGATACACTTGGCTCACATAACACCCTTTCAGTAATCAGCACACATCTGCCTTCCACAGCCTAATTTATCTTTAAACGCCACCTTTCCTGATGGAAGCAACGTAGCATAAGAGAAGGAAAACCATTTTTCTGATCCCCCTGTTGCCTTCTCTTAGCGCTGTCATCCAGACGCTGGAACTCAATCTCCTTTTTTGTAAAACAAGGGAATTGAATTCAAGTGTCTCTAAGTTCACTTAGGTTACAGTTTTTAAAGCTGTCCAAGGGAGAGGCTCCTTCAGCCGGCGTTTCTAGAGTGGCACTACTTCGATGAAGTCATCACCGCTTGTCCTTGAGCTTTGCAGTTCCAGAAACTTAATCATTTCATTTCGCTCAGAGTTGATTAGCCTCTGAGGGACTGATTCGGGCTAAACTCCCAGGATATTGACTGACAAACAAAAATCCCATTTAATTACTTTATACTGAGACATCTGCCTGGCTGCAGAACTAAAAAGGTTCATCTATCTAGGACACTCTGGTCTGGTCAGCAAGTTCACTTAAGAGATTAAGTTATAGATAAGAGGGGTTTTTTGATAAGAATAGAATCAAAGCAGAGGTAGTTCAGGTATTCTGGAGAATTGTTTCTGTTGTGCTTTGGTAGCCTGAGCAATTGCCTTTGTCCTTTTTAGAGATAAATGGATCTAAAACAAAAATCAGGCATTATATAGTTTCAGGTTAATACTGAGAAATGCTTGATTATCAGGCTTCTTTTTGGTAAATTCTGTAAAGGTCATCACTTTGCTAACACATTTCCACTCCAGCCCATCCACGTGTATATTAAGCACACTTTGCTGTAATGAGAGGAAAAAGACTTTTCTTATATTCTTTATATTCTGTTCTTACATTCATTTTGCAGATTCCTTCCTTCATCACACACTTTGAAAAAAAAACCAGCTAATGTTTTATCTATAAGCTTTTAAGTGGTCCCTGTGGACTTAAAAGTGTTACTCTTTAACACAAACACATGGTCTTTGCTGCTTGTTGGATGCTGGTAGGATGGAAGAAAGGACAGCTGAGCTCTGGCATGATGTCAGCACTGGGGGAAAGTTTATTAAGCACTCAAGTGTGATAAGAAAAAACAAACAATGAAATCTTTTAGAAAGTACTTATTAAACATTTAGACTCTGAGAACTTGACTTTGATAAATCAGAAAGCCAGAAAAATTAGAACTAGTTCCCACTGGGTTTCCTTTTCCAACTTATCATGAATCAGCCAATAATCTTAATGGCTTCAAATGGCTCTATAAATGCCTCTCCATAATTATGGCCTCAAGTAAGCATAAGCAGAATTTTAGGGAAAGTTAGGTTAGACAGAATGTCAGGAGATAGCAGGAAATAGTGACAAAGTGACTTAATTTCTCAAAGGAGTAAGAAAAGGGTGTTAGCAAAAGGAATTTGCGGGTACAAATAATGGAATTCAGACGATTTATTTATTAACTGCTAAATGCCTGGCATCAAGAAAATGCCCAAAAAAGTTTAAGACATAGTCCCTGTACCCAAGGAGCTTGTCAAGCAAAGATTATGTACTAAGTGGCAAGACTTAGCCTGGGCTTGGCAGATTAAGTAGGGTTTCAAAGAGGAAAGAGAGGATTCTAAGATAAGGGAAGGGTATGGGCAAAAACATGGCAACGTGGCATGATGATTGAGAGGTGACCGGCTTGGTTAAAATCAGCCAGTGCATGCCAGGAAGGAGAGAAAAGAATTGGAAATTAACATTATACAAAAGAATATTGAAACTTTGGTCTTTTGAAAAAGCCAGCAGTATATTTGACTAATTCCTAGTTTGAATCTTTTCTGTAGCTGATAGGAAATTCACCAGAATTGTGAAAATTTTGTCACCAAACCTATATGAAAAAGGAAACCTCTGGATATTTCCAAATAGAGAAATGGCAAATGATTAGTTTTAAATCTGAAAGTAGTGCAGTCAGTGTAAGTTACCAGAATAAGATACCCAAAGAATTAAGCATAAGTGTGAAGGGGGGATGTTCAAGTCACTGAATTTTGTAAAAAAGCTAAATTTCAGGAGCGCCTCGATAGCTCAGTTGGATAAGTGGCGACTCTTGATTTCAGCTCAGATCGTGATCTCAGGGTCCTGGGATCGAGTCCTGTGTTGGGCTCTGCTCAGCTGGGAGTCTGCTTCTCTTCCTCTCCTTCTGCCCTTTCCCCCACTCACGTTCTCTCTCTCTCTAACTAAAATAAACGATCTTTTTAAGAAGCCAAATTTCATAAAACACTGATTATCATATCTATAATAATAATATGTATACATCTATATTTACCCATTTGCTGTAGTCCTCACAACAGTCTTTGAAGGAAGTATTTTACCCTCAGTTTAGAAATATGGTGAGAAGAAAAGGTTAAGTTGCTGAATATTGCTCAATATTACAACGAAAATAAGCAAAAATCAGACTTAAATCGGATATGAAGAATACCCTTCTACAGGAGTTCCACAATTAGAGTTTATAAAAAATGTCATTGAGGAGACCTCAGGAAAGCCCACACTTAGCTAAGGTATTGAAACACGGCTTCGTTACTAAGAACATGGCCCAAAAAAGTTTAATTTATTAAACACTGGGTTTTCTGTTCTGGGTCTCCTACAAGGGCTGCAGGTATCTCCAGCTCCCCTTGGAAGGATTCACTCACAGGGGTGATGGGCTGAAGCCTGCCTTAGGCCCTTGTGTGTGGACCTCTCTACAAAGTATCTCACAGCAGTTTCATCAGAGTGAGCAAGAGAGAGAATATGGGCAAGATGGAAGTCAGTCTTTAGTAAGCTAATCTTGGAAGTGACATCCCTTCACTTTTGTCATATTCTCTTCACTAACAGAAAACCCCAGGTTCAGCTCACCCTCCGGGGGAGTGGACTACACAAAGGGATGAATATAAAAGGCGGGGATCCTTAGGAGCCATGTCCGGAGCTGCCAGCCACAAAACCCTACACTGAGTTTGAGACCAGAGTCGTTGGGACCTGCACAGCCTTCCTCCTCTGGCTTATTGGGTGGTTCCTCCCTAAAGTTTTCACCTCCTCACACACTGTCATAAGGTTCACCTCTAATCAAACTTACTGGTGCACTGCAGACAGAAGTTGTTAATAATTGGCTTACTGGTTCCTACCTTTCCTGGGGCAACAAATGAACAGATATTGTGTCCTTTGTGTTGGGTACCACTCAGTGCTGAGGATACAAAAATGAGAAAAGATACTACTATGTGAGTAATATGATAATGGAATAAAAACATATGCTGTTTCTGTTGTTGTATATAACAAGGCTGTTCTCTCCAACACTGCTCTACTAAACTGGTTGTTAAAAATCATCATGAATGTTTCTCTATAAACAGATGCTTTCTTTAGTTTCTCCAGAACATAAATTTATTATCTCTATGCCATTTACCCCGAAGGGAAGAGGAGAAAAGATCTAAGTTGAAATACATCTGAATTTTTCACAAGTCCTTTGCTTTGCTTAAGGAAGTTGTTTCCCTACCTGAAACACTCCAGTAATTTCTCTAGAAGTAGGTTTTGGACTGTTGAAGACAGAAGCAGTAAATATTTCTTCATCAGCTTCCCTTTTTCCCTTACCAAGGGCTCAGAGCATTTACTGGCTTATTCTGGAGGTTGAATATATGATTGTTTAATCTCTAACAGAGAGTGGAAATATGAGCCAAATGCCTCATTTGGAGAAAGACTGCTCCAGATTTTAATCTGCTTAATTTTTGTAGGACACTTTCCTACATGGGAAGCAGGGAGCGCATGCTGGGAAGGGCCATCAAGGGAAGAAAGTAAAGCCCAGGTGTTGTTTGGGTAATGGCAGTACTGGTTGTCAAGGGATGGGAAGGAAGTCCATAGTAAAGAAAGTGGGTCTAATATATACAATGGAATATTACTTGGCCATCAGAAAGAATAAAATCTTGTCATTTGCAATGACGTGAATGGAACTAAAGGGTATTATGCTGAGCGAAATAAGTCAGTCAGAGAAAAACAAATACCATATGATTTCACTCATGTGGAATTTAAGAAACAAAACATGAACATAGGGGAAGGGAAGGAAGAATAAAATAAGTTGAAAATAGAGAAGGAAGCAAACCATAAAAGAAGCAACTCTAGGAAACAAACTGAGGGTTGCTGGAGGGGATGTGGGAGGGGGATGGGGTAATCGGGTGACGGGCATTAAGGAGGGCACTTGATATAATGAGCGCTGGGTATTATATGCAACTGATGAATCACTAAACTCTACCCCTAAAACTAATAATACAGTATATGTTAACTAAATTGAATTTAAATAAAGAATTTAAAAAAGAAAGAGAAAGGGGCTAGGGAGGTAGGAAAGGAGGGAGGGAGGGAGGGAGGAGGGGGTCTATTCCAGCCTTGTGTATGACTTTTTGCTCACCCTCTAGCAGAGGTGACTCAGTTGCAGCAGCTTGGCACAGCTGAGGGCAGTGTCAGACAAATTCAACAAGGTTGAAAGATGTGGTTGGGCTGCAGGTGTTATGTATCATCCTCCCCACCCTCTCAGGCCACTCCCATAATAGCCTTCCAGCTCTGGCATAAAGTTAAGAAACCCTTCTGCTCCCACCCAGCCCAGAGTAAAAAGCCTTTATTTTTTTTTTTTTCTAAGATCTTATTTATTTATTTGACAGAGAGACAGTGAGAGAGGGAACACAAGCAGGGGGAGAGGGAGAAGAAGGCTTCCTGATGAATAGGGAGCCCGATGCGGGCATCAATCCCAGGACCCTGGGATCATGACCTGAGCCAAAGGCAGACACTTAACAACTGAACCGCCCAGGAGCCCAAGAAGTCTTTATTTTTAATGAAGGTCAGCTCTAGGGGACCCAAACCTTGGGGCTCCCTGATCCCGAGGAATTTAAAGGAGGAGCTAAAGCAGAAGAGTAGCTTAGGTTTTTCCTTGAGACCGTGTAGAGCCGTGCTTGGGCCACTCAAGTTCAAAGTCATTGCTGCTCATTGAAGTAATTCATCCTGAGTTGAAGTTTATTTACTATGGTATTGTGGGAAACTGCATATACTCCTGGAGCTGTGCTGGCTGCATATGGGGGGGGGGGCGGTTAGAGACCATCTTTTTCAGCATCTGTTCCATGCCAGACACTCACATACGTTATGTCATTTACCCCTCACAGAACAACTCTAAAAGAAAGGTGCTACTCTCCCTGTGTCACAAATGAGTAAACTGAGGTGAAGAGGTAACACTGGAATTTATGTGCAGACAAGTCTATAAAGCCTGTTTTTTTCCATCCTGTGCCTCGGAGAGAAACCTCTCCTTCCTCAAGCCATTGGCAGAGAGTCAGCAGGAATGTGGAAGAAGAAGAGAAGCAGTAGCAGCAGCCCCCACCGGTAGCCATCCAGAGGGGCCTTCTGTGCCACTCACCTGTCTCTGATACACAGTCAGTCCACGTTCCCAAAGAGCACACAGAATGTGCACCTGGCCTTGACTGCTGACACAAGACCTGAGAAAAAGTGACAAGTGGTCTAGATTTTAAAGGTGTAAGTGTTGTCCACACGAAATCTGAAGAAGGCAATAGGGGGTGGGTTACAGGCTTCAGGGAGCCTGGCACCAAGAGAGCTGCTTATAGCTCAGTATATAGAACAGAGGCTGAGGCAGGACCCAGATAAAGAAGGGCCTTATAAAGTCATGCTAAGAGCCTTGGATTTTAAACTGAATTTAATGGAAAGCCATTATAGTGAAGGAGGAGAGGGTGTGTGTGTGTTGAGATTTGCATTTTTAATATATCATTTAGACCCTTCTGTGAGGGAAGGGCAAGTCTGCAGGCAGGGATGACTCAGGGCTTTTGACATCTCTTTATTGCCTTGTACCATTGTAAAAATTTTCTAGACTTAAGCTCCTTAGAGCAGAGGCCTTTATGTTATTCCTGTTAATATCCCTTACAGGATTTCAATGCTATGGCCATAGTCGGGGCTAAATATTTATTGAATAAATATTGTAAAACCTAAACCAATCCAGTGTACATAGGACAGATAAGTGAAATAAAATCTTCATATGTCTGTTTATGCGGAAAGTAAAGAGAAGAATTATTAGTATTTTGTTGCTGGAGAAACAGATGAAGAGAATTGGAACGTGACCTATGTGCTAGGTTAGCTAAACCTCTATTTGGTATTTACGTTATTATGACTATAAATGCAACTCACTGGCCACATGACATTGTTAGGGTTATTTTTTCTTTCTTGCACAACTTTTTGTTTTCCCTTGAGTTAATGATGATCTTGTTTGCATATTTGCTTCGTTTCTTATGTACTTCTTACTGATTTGTTTCCAGCCTCTCTGCCATTTGTACAGATCTCTCCTCAGTGTGTTCAAACTCAGTGGGTGTTGTAACAATTTTATCTTCCTGGAAATCCTCTCCCAGAGCCTCCTCTCTCTCCCCAGCCTGATCCCAGCTGTTCTTGAGCTTGCTGCTCAAGATTTAGGATTTTCTTCATCACTATCCTGAAGATATCTTCACCTTTCTTCTGTTGGAAGCTCTGTTTCCTGGGTCTTTTTCTTGTTTGTGCCTTCATTTTGCCGGGCACATCCTGAGGAAGAGTACATGGGAGGTCAGTTTTCTGAGACCCTGCATGTCTAAAATGCCTTTGTTCTACCTTCACCCTCCAATGGATAGAAATCCAGATTTGATACATTTTTCTCTAGCTTCCAGAAATGCCGTTGAAAAGGCCAGTACTATTCTGAGTCTAGATCTTTGGTATGTATCCCACTTAATCCTCTGTGGAAACTTTAAGAATCCTCTTGTTCCCTAAATTCATGATGCTGTGTCTTAGTAAAGGATAGTTTTCACTCATGCGCTGAGTACTTAGTGGGTCCTCATTATCTAGAACAGAGGTTCCAATTGTGACCAAGCCCCTGTTTAATGGGCTAAATCTGGCCTGCCACAGTTGTTATAAGTCAAGTTTTATGACAGACCGTGGTCTACAGAGCTTAAAATATCTGTGGCTTTTTTACAAAACATGTTTGCTGACCCCCAGTCTAAAAAATGAACTTCAATTTTGGCAAAATATATATATTTATTTATTTATTTATTTTTATTTATTTATTCATTTTAATATATTTAGTTTTTAAATTTTTCTCCCTCATGTTTTGTGTTCCCTCTTTCTGGAACTCTCACTGCTTAGATGTTCAACCTCCTAGACTGGAACTCAGATTTTTTTCTGTCCTCTTTTCCATCTCTTTGTTTTTGTTTGCTCTTCTGCCTGAGAAATTCTGTTTACCTCCCAACCTATCCAGGAGTTTTTCATTTCTGCTGTCATAGTTTCTTATTTTGGCATAATTTTTTTTATTTTTTAAATTAACCTTTTTATTGTAATATAAAACAAAAAATAATAATGTATAGTTAATAAATGTTATAAAGCAACAATCCTTATAACTGCTACCCAGGTCTAAAATAGAATATTTTCAGTAACTCAAAAGCCCCTCTCTGTGTCCCAGTCTAATTACAACCCACTCTGACACACATATCATGGATTTTGACCCATTGCAATATTGTCTTTTTTGCAGCTCAGATTATCCCATCTTTAGACAGTGAGCCTCTTCATGCTGTCCCCTGTGTCCTTTTATTGTGACCTTTGTACCCTTTGATTGTTTCCTTGCTATGTACTGTAACAGGATGTTTAAGACTCCTCTTGTACATTCCCTGCCCTAAATCTGGAATCATCCATTTCCCTAAAAAACTCTGTATTCTTTTAGTGGAAAATGGAATTTTAAGCTCCCACTCTGGTTGCTAACAATGCTCATTACTCCTGGATTAGTTGTTTCTAAGTCATCATTTGGAGGAAAGAGCATATGTATTTTCCTCCCCTTTTTTTTCATGCTCCTGTTATATTTATATTATCAGAACATACAGCCATTACATACTATCCTCTCTTCTCTTTTAATCTTCATTTGGTCTTACTTCTACATAACTATATGTTTCAAGCTCACTACCAGCTGATGTGTCAATGTTCCTGTAGTCATTTAGGTTATCTGAAACGTATTCTTCAGAAGATATCTCAGGATGGGATCGTGAGAACAATATTCCCTGAGTTCTTGCAAGTTAATAATTGTCTGTGCTCTGTAACCTTGAAAGTCAGTTTTGTTAATTGTATAATCCTTGGCTTGCATTTTCTTTCTTTGAATGTCTTAAATATTTTAGTCTCTTTGAGTAAAACACCATTGCTGTTGAAACTCTGGTATCATATTTTTTCCTTAGTAAGTCACTCGCTCTTTTCGCCTAGCTGCCCAAAAGTTTATTTATAGTGTAAATATTTTCCCAGAATATATTTGGTGTTGGTTCTTCTGGGTCAGTATTCTCAGGTATGCAATGTGTCCCTTCAGTATGTAATTTCAGGCTTCTTTTTATTTTAGCAATTAGAGTTTTTAGTATTTGTTCTATTCCCTTGCTTGGATTTCTGTTAGGGTCTCCTTTTCTCTGTGTGTTGCTTCTTCCATCCCTGTCTTCATTATCTGCCACTTTCTTTCAAATTCTTTTTATCTCTTCATACCTTTTTAGTGTTTAATGTTTTCTTCCTATGTTCTTCTTATGGCATTAGCTGTTGTGTGTTTATCCACTCTTGTATTTCTATTAGTTTAATCTTCATTTCTGAATAAATTTTTAAAATTTCTAATTATTAAGTTCTACCACCTTGTTTTGAAGCTCTTCTGATTTTTATGTAACTCTTTTGTGTCTTAGATAATTTTTTTATGTTTTTAATTCATTTTGGAATTTTGACAGGTTTCGTTGGCATGCTTTCATTGTCTGTGTGCTGTCATATTTTTATGTCCAAGAGTTTTTTTATTCTCTTAAAGCTCCTCTTTTTTTTAAATAGAAGTCACTTCTCATTTCTTAGACATTCTATCTTATTTATCTCTCTAAGGGTAGTAATGGTAGTATTTTTTAGTTTTATTCTACCAGCCTAATTTATTTCATCTCCTCCTTCCTCCATTTGTTTTGGCCTTTATCATTTTAGAGACTTCCCTCAAGTATGTATGGTGATCCTTGGTTATTGGCCCATGTTTAGGAGTTGGACAGTAAAAAACTGATTAGAAAGTCTGTGTGCCATGAGTTGAGTCTTGTTGAATTCTAGACTTTACCATAATGTGATCTGGTTGGGCCATTTTATCATGAAACCTTCAGTGTGAGTATATTTTAGTTGATTTTTTTCTTTGGTGCTGATCAAATTTTTCAGAGAAGTTTCTTCCGGTCACCTACCCCGGGGGATATAAGCCTGACTGATAGTGTTCTGGGAGGCATATGAGGAGAAGAAAATTGTTACTCTTGAAATATAAACATTTGCTTATTAACAAAGCTGCCTCTAGTTGATGGTTTCCCCTAGTCTAGACTTTTTTTAATTTCTCCAGAGGATAACCTCTAACAACATGCCTGGGAGGGGAAAGGCAGTTTTGGAGCTATCTGGAATAGGTGAAGAGAACCGTAAGGTTCTATTTCTTATCAGTATTTTTTCTTTTTTTCCAAAAAATCCCCTTGTTTTTAGGCTCACCTTCAACCTCACTTCCAGACATGCGTATTGTTTCAGCTTGCTGAGCTTTTTGTGGGTTCTGCAGCATAAATTAATTTGAATTAAACTTTCCTGTGTGTGCTAAATCAGTTATTTGTCTTTTTATTTTCCACTTTTTTTAAACACTTCAGTGATTTATTTATTTATTTATTTATTTATTTATTTATTTATTTATTTATTTATTTCAGATTTTATTTGTTTATTTGACAGAGGGAGAGAGGCAGCGAGAGAGGGAACACAAGCAGGAGGAGTGGGAGAGGGAGAAGCAGGCTTCCTGCTGAGCAGGGAGCCCTATGCGGGACTCAATCCCGGGACCCTGGGATCATGACCTGAACCTTAACGACTGAGCCACCCAGGCGCCCCTACTTTCCACTTTCTAAAATGCTGTTGCTATTGCCTCTTCTCTCATTCTCTTTGTCTTAATGTGTGTGTGCAAAGCCCTTTACTAGTTCAGTGGTATTTCAGGAGAGAGAGAGCAGAGCTAATGCACACTTTCAGTTGATCAGAGTTCCTTGACCTATTTAAACAGAGAATCTCAGGGAAGTCACTCTCCCAGGTCTATTCCTGATTCTGTTAGAGCAAATGACACCGTGTTTTTCTAATAACAGAGTTTTGTTTGCCTGTTTTAAGGGATGCTCCTGATGCTGATCAGAAAAGTCACAAATTGTGTTTTATTTTCCTCCTTTATGCCAAGCCTCAACTATGTTTAGCTCAGTCCTTTTATATAGCTTTGCAGGCCTGTGAATGAAGCGTATTTCATTTATCATTCATGAACAGGAAAGAGAATTTGAAATTTCATATAGAAATGCTCTGTGTTAAGATGTATATGATAAACCCTAGAACAACCACTAAAGAAATAACTCAGAAAAATATAGTGAAAAACCGTGAAGGAAATTAAAAGATGCATCAGAAAATATTCACTTAGTATCAAAGGGTAAGTAGTAAAGGAGGGACAGAGGAACAAAAAAGATGTGAGACATAGAGAAAACAAAAATTAAATTGGTAAACATAATCCAACTGTATCAATAATAGATGTGAGTGGATTAAATAGTCTAGATGGCAGAGATGATCAGACTAGATTTAAAAAAGAAAAAAAGAAAAAAAACCCACAATATCCAGTTATATGCTGGATAAACAGAATAGAAAATAGAAAAAGAAGAGAGAAAAGTTGGTTTTTTTTTTTTTTAAAGATCAACAAAACTAACAAACCTTTAGCTAGATTGATGAGGAAAAAAGAGAATACTCAAACTACTAGAATCAGAAATGAAAGGGGCAGTACTACCAACCTTATGGGAAAAAAAATGGTTATAAAGGAATCCTATAAATAATTCTATGCCAGTAAGTTGGACAGCTTAGATGAAATGGAAAAATTACATGAAAGGAATCCTTGATAACATAAAAAGTTGGCATTGTGATGCATTTACAGGCTGTTACCTTCTCCACTCAAGGACGCAGTGGAAGTATCAACCTGGAGAAGATGCTATACGATGCAGGAGGTGAACTCTGCCCTTAGCAAAATCCAGCTGGTGGGATATTCTCAGAAAATTGTGAGTGTTAATATGATTTTAAGTGATGCATGAATGCTTTCGATTGATATTGTTACCCTTTGGGAAGATCTTATGGTTCCCTTTCTTTAGCCATTCAGGCACGGAGAATCTTGTACCTAGTATGACATAAAAAGATAGAGCATCTGTTGTTATCCTCCATCCTCCAGGTTCATGTCGGTGTTCTTTCCTAACACTCGCATTCCCCAGCAGTAGCCAGCTTTCTCTTGACCAGCTTGTAATGATCAGGAGATCGTTAACAATCATCTCATCCTGTTCACTTTAGAACAGTGGGTGCAACTTTATAGGTTTGGGACAAGTGAAATAGGAAACAGCATAGAACAGATCAAGAAGCAGTTTGGCAAGTATAACTTTTGAACTCCGACCTGATAGTAAGGGTTCCCATTTTTGTTAACTTGTGTCCAGAGCCACTCGGTATAGAATGACCAAGAGATTGATGCCTAGTGTAAAAAAACAAAAAGAAAACTCAAGTAATTTTCTCTTTGGTCTTTCTGGTAATCTGTCATCTCTGTCTTTTGATGAGAGAGGCCTGGGTGCCTGGTACACGTGGATAGGCTGAAACTCAGAGAGGGGGCAAGTCAAGACTGTAGGATTGCTTTGTGGGTCTGCCAGATGGCCTCCATTGGTTTTTTTGTTTGTTTGTTTGTTTGCTTTACTTTATACTTTCTGTTTTACTTTAAATTTTCTTTAAGTGAACAAGGATATTTCTGGGGGGTTTTCCTGCAAAGACTTAGCTGGTGTGACTGCACTGTTGAAAGCTCATCACATGTTCTTACTGTGGTTCTTTTCTAGGAGCTTTTTGGTGCAGTCCAGGTGACCCCGCTAAGCTCAGGCTATGCCCTTGGAAGCTCCAACTGGATTATCCAGTCCCATTATGAGAAAGTATCGTATGTTTCTGGATCCTCCTTGCTTACCACACATCCCCAGGTAATTCTAATTCTCTTTTAACAACTCAGTTTTTTGGTTATTTAACCCAAATTCACAATATATCCAGAGTATCATCAGTTGTTTTTAAATCTTCCTAATTTTGGTTTCTACATGTATCCTTTTTTTTTTTTTTTCATTTTTGTTGTTAATTGTTTCTTTACTGAGGGTCTGCTATGTATCAAGCACTCATCTAGGTGTTAGAGAATCAGTGGCGACCCACAGGCAAAATCCAGCTCATGAATCTGTGTTCAGAAGAGCAGAGAGGCCATTGTGGTTGCAGCATGCCGAGAATAGTCAGCAGGGGTGTCCATGAGATGAGCGGAGCCAGGCATGTGGAACTTTGTAGACCATGATGAGAAGTTTGAATTTTATTTTACTTTATTTTTAAAGATTTACTTATTTATTTTAGAGAGAGAGCATGAGCGGGAGGGGCAGAAGGAAAGAGAGAAAAAATCTCAAGCAGACTCCATGCTGAGCACAAGCTCGATCTTAAAACCCTGAATGCGGGGCTAGATCTCACAACCTGGAGATCAAGACCTGAGCTGAAACCAAGAGTCAGACGCCCAACTGACTGCACCACCCAGGCACCCCTGGATTTTATTGTAATGTGTAGATGGAAGATTTAAGTTGGTCACTCGTTAACAGTCTTATTGGGCAAGTAGCTAAGTATATAACCGTTATTATAAATGTATTCTTTATTCCTTTTTAGGTATTATTGTTCATTTCATAAATCCTGATTCTTTCCATGTTTGTAAAGGAGGGGCAGAGAAGATTAGATAGTTACCTGATGGATGGGTACCTACGTAGATAACTTGGGGAAGTCCATATCCTATCTTAAAATGAAGGGGAAAATGACTGCTGTAGGTCTAGAACAAGAGGCTGCATCTGAGCTACCACTTTGTATTGCCTTTTTTCATACCTTCTCTTATAATCAAGTTTCATCTCAAGGTCTAGAAGGGACAAGTTGCTATTTTTTCCTATAGCTAGCAGATTCTGGGCCTTTCCTGCTTATTGAAATCAAGAGCCCATCAATGTCATCTTAACCTGCTTCATTGAATCAAAATACTTTAGTGGCGGCTTCTATCATTCTTGATATATTCTTCCGTAAAAGACAGAAAGATTACTTGGCTGCCAACTCTTCCGATTTGTCCTGCTTAGATCAAAGCCTTTACAGTACTCCTGATGTAATTTCCAGTAAATTATGCTTCCAAGGTTCGTAAATTTAAAGGGAAAATAAAGTCTTGAAAGTAATGAGTAACATACCTAAGTAATTAATTTTAATTTCTAGCTGGCAATCAGTGTTGTATGTAAAAAAGATAACGAATTAGATTTTCTTTTACCCAGGTAATTGGATTCTATATTGAATTAGCAGGGATAACAAAAGTTTAGGTTTGGAAAAACTTAATTGTCAGCTTCATAGGTTGGCAGATTATGGTCAGCAGATTATAGCCCATGGACCAAATTTGGCTTGCCACCTGTTTCTGTAAATAATGTCTTATTGCAGTGCAGCCACATCCACTTAGTTACGGATTGTGTATGGCTGCTTGCATACTGTAACAGCAAAGTTCTGCTTTAGAGTTAAACTTTACAGAAAAGCCCAACTGCTGACCTGAGTGGGACCTCCCCAGCTGGGAAGAATTGGCTGCTGTAGTGATCTAATAAGCTAATAAGCAAGGGGAGTGGGGCTTTGACATGGTAAGAATGGAGTGACAGAGAAAACATTGGCAGGTCTTTAATTCAACAAATACGTATTGAATGCTTTCTGTCTTCAAGGGAGGAAAAATACAAAGATTTCATGCTTAGGTGATAGTGAGAATGAGAATGGTGGTGATGACACTAATCCAGTGACAAGGAGGAGTTGGCAGAGGAGGTTCTGGTTTTCGGAGGGGGTAGTGGGTGTGATGAATAGGGATTTGAGTGAACACGGGGGACAGATGAAAATATAGAACTGGAGCTTGGATGTGAAAGCAAACCTGGAGACAAATTGGAGGAGCATCATATTTTTTAAAGTAGGTAAATAAAATTGAGCTGAAGGGGAAAGACTGAGCTATGGGGAACATTTACCAATACAAAGTGGAAGGAAAAAAAATGATCTTGAATAAGAATGGAGAGTTAGAGGAGATTTGAGGCCCACAAAAGTACAGCATCCCAAATGGAAGGAGAGAGCCAGCTTTTACTGAGCAGAACAGCTCATTAATTTTTGTGATTGATCTGATATTCAATAACATACTGAATTCTTATATTCTACTATTTATTGATGGTAATATTATCTGCAAAGAAGTAACAATTTTGTCACTTTTCTTCCAGTCCTTTTATCTTTTCTTTCCTTTTCCTGGCTTACAACTATGTACTCTAGTTTTGGGTAAACAAGTGATGACAGTGACAGCTTTGCCTCTTCTAGATTTTAAAGGGAATGCTTTTGTAGCTTCTTTCATTAAATAGAATGGCTTACTCTTTTGTTTTTAGCCATCAAGTTAAGAAGTTTCTCCTCTGTTCCCAATTTTCTGATTTTTAAAAATCGAATGTAGATGCTGTACTTTAGCAAATGCTTTTTCTGAGTCTGTGAGATGATCATGTGATTTCTTTCCTTTAGACCATTAATGTAGTGAATTATAATATTAGCTTTTTTTACATTTAACTGTCCTTGTAGTCTTGGGATAAGTCTTATTTGATCACAGTTTATTCTTTTTAAAATACACTCCTGGAATAAATTGATCAGTATGTCCGCATTACTGATTTTCTTCAAAGACTAAGTTTTTGCTTTTAATTGTTTTTGTTGTATTTTCATTCTCTGTTCTGCCCTTTATTATTTTCTTCCTCCCATCTTTGGGTTTACTCTGTTGCTTTTCTTTTAATACTTATCTCATTTGTTTCCATCCTTCTGTGCTTCTCAATAAGTGTACTTAAACCTATCAGTTTCTCTCTTAGTCATTTAACTCTGTTCAATTGCTGATACATAGTGCGCTGTCATTCACCTCTAAGTATATCATAATTTCCTTCGTAATGTTCATTATTTAAGCAGCCAAAGGTTTTATAGTGCTTGGGTTTGTTTCTAGTCCATCCAAAATGATTCGGCTTAGAGTTAGATGACTTTTTTCAAGTCATACTTAAATCAATCTTTCTTTGTTTTTTCTTTCTATCTTGCATTAGGATAATAGTATACTAATTCATCGAAGTGTTACTTTGAAACAGTCTGTTTAAGTGTTCTGTGTATGTTAAAAAAGACTGCATTCACTGTTGAATGAAATATTTTCTATATGTATTTATTCATTTGAGTTTATTGTGTTATTCTGTCTTAAATATCTTTGCTTAGCTTCCAGTTTCTGAAAAGGATGTTTTATTTGTTGATCAGTTTCTCCCTATATTTGCACCAGTTATTGCTTCGTACATTTTTAAGCTATATAATCAGAGGTATAGTTCATGATCATTATGTTTTATTGAGCAATTATTCCTTTTATCAGGATGCTGATTTCTTTTTTCCTCTATCAAAACTGCATTAAAAGCCAGGAGACTTTTTTCCCCCTCCATATTTGCCTGGTATTCTTTTCCATCCCTTTCTTTTCATTCCTTCTGTATCCCTGTGAATCCCTTGTAGACAACATAGTAAGGGATTTTTTTTTCTTTTTCCTTTTCTTTTTTAAAGATTTATTTACTTATTTTAGAGAGAAGGCTCATGCAAGTGGGGGAAGGGACAGAGGGAGAGGGAGAGAGAGAACCCTCAAGCAGACTCCCCGCTGACACGGGACTCAGTCCCACGACCCCGAGATCACGACCTGAGCCAAAACCAAGAGTCGGACACTCAGACACTTGAACCACACAGGCACCCTTATTCTTTTTTCTTTTTTAATCAAGAGGGTCTCTTGATTGATGAAATTACTTGTTTATTTTTTTTAAGATTTTATTTATTTGAGAGAGAGAGAGCACAAGCACGAGCAGGGGGAGGGGCAGAGGGAGAGGGAGAAACAGACTCCTCGCCAAGCAGGGAGCCCAGTGCAGGGCTTGATCCCAGGACCCCGGGGTCATGACCTCAGCTGAAGGCAGACGCTCAACCGACTGAGCCACCCAGGTGCCCCAATGAAACTATTTATATTTCCTGTAATTACTGTTATATCAAGGGCTTATTTTTGCAGTCTTATTTTGTGGTATTTTTAGTTTATTCTTTTCCCTGTCCTTCCTTCCCTTTTTTTAGATGGCTAAATTTCTTTCTGTAAGTTTGAACAAATGTATTTGATTTTTATTCTTCTGGGTTGTTCCTTATTTTTCCTCTGAATATCCTGAGCTTATTAATATCTTTTTCTATCCCTCCAGAGCCACATTTTCCTCTTGTCTCTTCCACTTTTTTCCTCTTCCTCCCCACCCCCCACCACCCTCCCACCATTCATACTGTCTGGAATTTTAGTTCTGGGTTTTAGAATATATATAGAGTACTGAATATATTGCTTATTTATAGATAACAGTGAACCTTATTGAGTTTTTTTTTTTTTTCCAGCCTTCCCATGTATCTCATAATCCTTCTAGATTTACTTTCCTTCTTCCAGGAGTACTTGAGGAATGTTCACTAAGAGGGTCTTAAAATGGTAAACCTTATGTGGCCTTGAAGTAATAAGAACATCTTTAATATTTCTTCACATTTAAATGATAGCTTGGATAGATATAAAATTCAAGGAAAAGAACTTTGAAACTATAAAGTTTTGAAGGTATTTCTTCATTTTCCACTTGTACCCTTATTGCGCTTAAGAACTGCAAAGCCCTGGGGCACCTGAGTGGCTTCCTCAGTTAAGCAGCCAACTCTTGATTTTGGCTCAGGTCCTGATCTCAGGGTCCTGGGATTGAGCCCCGCATTGAGCTCTGTGCTCAAAGAGGAGCCTGAGGATTCTCTCGGTCCCTCTGCCCCTCCCCATGCTCACTCGTTCGCTCTCTCTCCAGTAAATACTATAAATCTTAAAAAACAAAACAAAACTGCAAAGCCCTTTAGATTTGTGTTCCTTTATGGGATCTGCTTTTAGAATTTTCACTTTAACTTCTGTATTCTTAAGTTTTACTGTGATGTATCTTAAATGTGTATTTTTTTCTATCCATATAATACTTTGAGAAACCTTTCAATTTCCTTTAACACAGGAAGATTCTTAATCATTGTTAAAATTATTTATTCCTTCTGCTTAATTTTTTTTCTTCTGATGGAACTTCTAGGATACAGGTATTGACACTTCTCTGTTTCCCATCTTGCTCTTTTTTTTTTCCCCATCTCCTTCTTGAAGCCTCCTGAAAAGACTCCTCAACTTGATCTTCCAGCATCCAAAGAATGAATTCATTCTTTAGCTCTATCCATACTGCTCTTCAACCTGTGTGTTGAATTCTTTATGTCAATGACTGTATTTTTATACATAATATTTTCAGATGTTTTTCTTTATACTTAATTATTTTCATTTGTGTGTGGACTTTTTTTAATGCATATTCTGCTGTTTCATCTGGTTTATTAATTCTCCATGTGGGGTCAGTTTTTAGCTTATTGTATTTAGTAGGTGTTGCTTTCCTTAGTGGTCTTGTTTTATTTCCCTGTCAGCTCTGACCACTTGGCCTTCTAGGAAATCCTTTTGTACCTCTGCTCTAGACACTGCTTTTTTCCCCCAGAATTTGTCTTCCTTACTTGTTCCCACTTAGCTTTGTACCACTTAGCCTCATAGTATGAGGGAGCAAGGAAGGGCTGGTAGGTCTGCCTGTACCTTTTGTGAACACTTATCCCACTGTTCTGGTATTTTCTACCTCACAATATGTTGGAGCCCTCCATGGTCTGCCAATGGTAGCATGCAGGAGACAAAAAAGGACAAAGAATTCTTGCCAACGTGTATTCTTCTGCAGTGCCCGACCCTCTTTGGCTCTTGCTTGCCATTTTGTCCCCATTCCAGCACCCATGGTTTCCCCAGGAATTCATCATGGTGGTTTAGTTTCTCAAAATTGTCAGATGCCCTTATCTCTGTGCTTTCTGTTAGCTTAGATTCTAGAAGAGAGCCAGCAGCTTGTGTGTCACTCTGTCTTGTTGGGAACTGTAGTGGAATTTTTAAGATATTATTTCCTTATATTTCTGATTAGATCGTTAATTTGTATTTATTGTAATAGTTTTGGAAAATACAAAAATCTCCAAGAAAGCAGTAAAAATTGTGATAATCCTAATATCAAGAGTTAACTCTTTACAGCCTGCTTTTCTGGTTTTTCCCATTAACTCTGTAATAGCACTCCTCAGTTCATTAGTATTCCACATGTGTTTGATATCTGCCTAGTATTCCATTTTATGGATATGCAAGAAGCTATCTGTTTTCTCACGGTCAGACATTTAAATTATTTTTAAAAAGTTTTTTTTTTCCCTTAAAAACATCTACTTCAAATAGATGTGCATTCTGCTGAAAAAGAGGGCATAGGACACAGTTTAAAGACAGTAACTAATAGAACAAAACAGACGGTGGGTGGCTGTTGGAGAGATCCCATAAATGCGTCAGCAATAACTAGTGAGCACTTTTGGTTAATATTAGAGCCCAAGCTTTCCTGGCCTTAGGAATCAAATTAGTGGATTTGCTTGTGGGTTGTGAACTTACATTTGCACACCAACCTTTGTATTATGATGGTTTGAAAAAGCAACGTGATACTCACTATTTCCATAGCTTCCTGGCTATGCTGCTTTACTTCAGGGGTAGGGCTTGAGTTTTAGATGTGAAAATCATCAGCATAATAGAACAAAATTACATATACCTGGACATGGGGAAGTACAGAATTTTGGGTTAGTTTTAGAAACTAATCTAGCACAGGACACTGATTCCCATTTAAGGCTGAGATTTGAAATACAGGAAATTGTAGCATGTGGTAGATATTTTGTTGTTGTTGTTTTATAGTGGGTTTGAGTTTGGTTTGTTTATCATTTTGATTTTTTTTTTCCCATCCTTCTGACTGTTCAAAGAGACCAGGAAAAGTGTCCATCCCACTGCTTCAGCCCTTCTGGCCTTGAGGACTCCCCCACACCTTGGTCTTCAGCCTGGAACAAACTTGGGAGACCAAGCTCTGCCACTCACCAGGCTGTTTCCCTCCCATTTAACCTTTGGCCTTGAGGCCAAGACAGGTGGTTCTCTGGTTTGCAAGGTGGGTGGTGGCTGTGAGGGATGAGAAGAGAGATGGCTTGAAAGCAAAGGCTCCGTTTGGGAACTTCTGCCTTAAGGCAGGGGTTCTTAACATTTTGGGGGCCAGGAACCCAAAAGCGTGGTAGTGAAAATCTCACAAGAATGATTAAAATAGGGACACGTGGGGTGACTGGGTCAGTTAAGCCCTTGACCCTTGTTTTCAGCTAATGGTCATGATCTCAGGGTCATGAAATTGGGCCCTGCACCAGGCTCCGCACTCAGTGCAGAGTCTGCTTAAGATTCATTCCCCCTTAGTTTCTCCCCCTGCTCACACACTCTCTAAACTAAATAAAATCTTAAAAGAAGGAAGGAGAACTAAAATATACTCTGTATATCTGCACACCTGTACAAGAGTTTGCA
Source organism: Ursus americanus (assembly GCF_024610735.1). Taxonomy (NCBI): domain Eukaryota; kingdom Metazoa; phylum Chordata; class Mammalia; order Carnivora; family Ursidae; genus Ursus; species Ursus americanus. Next base: position 64,036,768 of record NC_142139.1, read on the forward strand.
TTTATTTGGAGACTCTAAGTTTATAGAGCCCTCAGAAGCCCATTGTTATGTATCGGATTGAGAATTTCTTTTGAGTTAGAACTTGGAAATAATTTTTTTAAGAAATAAAATTAATTTTAAAAATTAATTGGTGGGACTCGTGGGTGGCTCGGTTGGTTAAGCATCTGCCTTCAGCTCAGGTCTGATCTCAGGGTCCTGGGATCAAGTCCTGCATGGGGCTCCCTGCTCAGCAGGGAGTCTGCTTCTCCCTCTCCCTTTTCTGTCCCCCCTCGTGCTCTCTTCTTAAAATCTTTAAAAAAAAAATTAATTGGTAATTTCTAGTCAGTCAATTCTCCAAAGCATATGATGTTCACAATGGGAATTCCTTTTTGTTGACGGGACTGGAAGAGGTTGGTAGCTGGCCTATGAAAGTCTCCTTGTAGCACACACTTTCAGCCTGCGTCTCCTTTCTTACCTTTCTCCCTTGGGAGTTAAGGACAAACTATTGCTTTGTTTTCCTGAGGTCTTAAAGACTTTGGCAGTAATAAATGTATATTCTTCTCTTAAGCTAAAGAAATTATCTTAAATTTAGACTCCTTGAATCAGGTCTTTAGAGCTAAGGCAATTTCTAGGGTAGGCTTGCTTATTTTGCCCTGTTTTGTTTTTTATGTTTTTCTCTTTCCTCTGAATTCTCCAAATGTTTTGTTTGTTATTTATATAGTGCTTTGATCTGGATGCTCTACAGTTTTGGTTTTGGGTTTGTTTTTTTTAAATGTATTTTATTTTATTGTAATAAATATGTCACTTGTTCCAAATCGTCATGTGGATGTGCATGTTCAGCATTTTCAGCCATTCCTTAGCCTTCTGATGTAAAATTAATTTCCTCCTAGAGATCTCTGGGTGATATCTTTAGGCCACTGCTTCTCCCTCCAGGCCTGGCCTTACGAGGCTCTCACAATCAGGTTTTGTCCTTGGGACGTTTCTGGGAGTGTTTGTCTTTCTCTGGTATGGAACTGGGGAATTAAAGCCACATGGTCAGCCTTACGCACAAGGCAGAGTTGGGGATGGAGTGTCAATACAAAGACATTTTCCTGCATCCACAAAACTCTGTCTTTAACACAGCTGGTTGAAGCTTCCCTTGCACCCCTGGTCACTTGGCTCCCATGGCACACCTGGGCTTCATTTCTCCACTCTTTTCTTCTGTGAGGCATCAGACCCAGTTCTGGGCCCAGTATTGACCCTTCCACTCAAGAAGGGGCAGCATATTTTCACTTTACTTCTCTGGGCCTCAGTTCATCTATGGAGACCAGGTGACTGATATTCTCCAGCATCATTCCTCTGCACAGCTTTCCCTGAGATATGTCCAGAAAAGCCCACTCTTCCTGGGTAAAGGACATGGCCACATCCTCAAAGTAGTATTTAAGAAAAACATCAGGAGGCGCCTGAGTGGCTCAGTGGCTTAAGCATCCAACTCTTGACTTCGCCTCATGATTTCAGGATCGTGAGATCTATCCCTGCATCAAGCTCCACACTGAGCTTGGAGCCTGCTTGAGATTCTTTCTCTCCCTCTCCTTCTGCCCCACCCCCCACCCCGCCGGCTCCTGCTCGCACATGCTCTTTCTCTCTCTCAAAAAATTTTTAAAATAGAAAAGAAAAGAAAGACCTCTGGACAGGCCACACAGCATCCAGCTCCTTCTTCAGTTGTCAAGGCCACAGACAAGAAGCTTTTTTTCTCCCTGTGGACACAGCCACAGGTAGTCCCAAAAGTCTCGGCGGCACCTCCTTGGGTCGGTTCTGAGGAAATAAAGCTCTTGTCCTCACTGGCAACACAGTGCCAACCTGTAAAAGGTTAACCTGAACTGCACAAGTCCACTCATATATGGATTTTTACAGTAAGTGTATTTTCTCATCCTCAGTGATTTTCTTATAATAATGTTTTCTTTTCTCTAGCTTGCTTTAGTGTAAGAATATAGTATATAATACATATGCAAAATATGTATTAATCGACTACATTATCAGAAAGCCTTCCCATCAACAGGAATCTATTAGTAGTTACATTTTTGGAGAGTCAGAAATTATATGCGGGTTCCCCCACCCCATGTTGTCTAACGGTCAACTCTGTTTCCTTCTCTCAAAAATAACATACGCTGTTTAGATGCATTGATTTATTTGTTCAGTCACTCGTTCCGTTACTTAGTCCATGGCATTTCTTAAACCCTTACTTTGGGCAGTGGAATATGCTAGGCTGGAAGAGGAACAAGGATGCGTAGGTTTTACATTTACAGAAGTTATAATAGGGGAATAAGATGGGGACCTACAGCCTTTTTCTGCAGGTGGTTAATCCTGTCAGATTAGAAACCCGCTAAAGTCCTATGGGATTCCCCCGCCCCCCCCCCCCAGTCCTGGGGAGATTAGGGAGACCTCACGGAAGAGCAGGCTTTGAATTGGTCTTAGAAAGCTAAGCTGGAATCAGTGTGCTTCATGATCTCAAATTTATGTCTTCCTTTCTCTCATCAAAGAAGTGTAGGTCATTGGGTCATTCACTCATTCCTTCTTTTCTGCCTTTTAAGTAAACTTGAAGAGTTTTAATACGGAAAAAGGCTTTCGGCAGACTGTCTCATTGCCTCACTACCAGACTACCATGATGAGATTTCTCCTGTTCGCCTTGCTCAGCTCAGGCTTGTGCACCTGGCTTTCTCTCTCTTTTACCTCATAGATTTGGTTTCATGTCTCTAGCCCAACAGCAATCAGCCTCCAGCCAAATTTACTCTTTTCTGTTTTCCCCAGCATCTCGCAGCTGTATCTGACACTGTTCATCATTCTCTTGTTAAAATTCTAGGCTGCTGGGGCAGTCTTGCTGTTTTCTTACTCTCCTTGATCTTTCGTCATATTATAGGGTGCAAGCACCAGAAAGCTGTCTTTCCCACACTGCTCATTTTTACAGGCAGGGAAGCTCAGTGCTGCATTATGTACTTATTTACTTGTTTTTCTCCCCATTTACTTTATGGGGTCCCACAGCCTTGGTCCTAGGCACACTCTACTTTCCTCAGCTCTAAACAAACTGACATTTTTGTTAAAAACTTTGATAAAGGTACCTAGCAAATCTCCATACCTATCATGCACTTCTGTTTTATCTTTTATTCTTATAATAAATCCATTTTGTTATCCCCTGAACACTTGCAACAGTGGACTTAATTTATTGCCTCCTTATTCTTTTAAATCATTGCATCCAAATTTCCCTTCGTCTGCATTTCTGACTTGAGAATTTGGAGTCATAAGGCCTCGCTATGTCCATTGCGCCGTATATCCAGTCCGTTCCCACCTGTCTATCAACAGTCTTCTGCGATGTTGTGTAGATCTGCCTCTCCCGTCTCCCCAAGTTCCATAAAGTTACAGTTTGTCCCCCTTTATGTCCAGGCTGCTGCAGGGGCTTCTGAGTGTTGTCCCTCTTTTTGGTCTCTCCCCCTCCTCAGCTGTCACCTATAATTATTGTTGCCAAAATGTCGCACTCCTGCTTCAAACTGTCGATTCCTTACTGCCCACTCTGTCTTCATGATTCTGACCTTTTTGGTTCTTTACTAGTTACACTTGCCCTCATTTTTACTAATCTCTTTTCTCAGCCCCAAAGTAAACTTTCCATTCCAGCCAAAAAAATTCATATGGCATCTACAGATTGCCTTTCTCTGCCTTCTGCCCACACCCCTCTCCAGCCCTCCTGCCAAAGTCGACCTCCTGATTCTCACCTTGCTGACTCTAGTGAACTATTTCCCAGTATGGGATGCTCTCACATTTCCTACCAGACCATGTTCTTTTTGTGCATTCATTTATTCAGCAAATGTTTGTGTACTGTTTGCTGTGTGCCAGGCATTTTGCTAGGAATTAGGGATCCCAAATCCTTGCCCTCAGGGAGCTCCACAGTCCTATGGGGGACACAGACAAGTAAATAGGCCATTACAATGCAGTGTGGTTAGTGCTGGTATAGAAAGTCTTGGAGGTCACAGGGGCATATGTAGAAGAGACATCTTGCTGTGGGGAAAGAAGGGGTGTCATGCAACCATTCCAAAGGCCGTCTTAAATTGAGTCTTAAGTTCCTTAGCCAAAGAAAGAAAGAAAACTAGAAGCAAAACTTCACCTGCCAGAAATCCGTGTATAAGTGGCCCCGCCTGGCTAGGTGGGGCCCTCTACTCTGCATTCCTCTTGGCCTTTATGGACCCACTGCACGCTCCTGAAATTCGCATTATATTTTCTATAGCTTTTTGAATAATCCTTTTTTTTTTTTTTTTAAGATTTATTCATTGAAGAGAGAGAGAGAGAACCCGGGCCAGGGGTGGGGGGAGGAGGCAGAGGGAGGAGAGGAGAGAGAAACATAAGCAGGCTCCATGCTGAGCGTGGAGCTTGACACAGGGTTCGATCCCATGACCCTGAGGTTGGATCTGAGCCAAAGCCAAGAGTCGGACCCTCAACCAGCTGCACCACCCAGGCACTCTGAAAGTCCTCTTTTTTGATGATACATACGTGTTTTCTCTTCAACTAGATTATAGGCTTCTTTCTAGGGCCTAGAGACTGAGTCTCCTTTTTCTCATACTCTGTGCAAAGTGTCCAATGTAAATTCACCAGCAGAGTACCAACACAAGGACCACAGCTTCCTTGGGCCTAGGGTTTTTCACGATTTTATTCCACAAGCTTGATTGTGACTGTCAACTTTGTAAGGTATTTTTATTTGATTCTTGGACTCAATGGACTTTTCTGTTGTGTATGTTTGAACAAATGTTCCCACTCGAAGCACTCAGTGAGTTGCCGTTGACACCAATAATATATACATTTGCCCTTTGGTGGTGAAATGGAGATGTTGGCGGCGTCAGCTTCGTTCTGAGAGTGTCACTAAAAGGCTTTTAAAGCTGAGTCTTTACAGTAGCTTTGGGAATCAACAACAAGTATCTCCCAAGTATAGGGCTAAAATAACAAACATCTAGTCTGACCTGATCATGAAGGATTTCTCATAACTTCCAACTCCACGGTATTCACACTGTAGCACTGCTTTTGTTTTTTACCATGGGCATTTATTTTTCAAAAAAAGTCAGCATTGATGGCTGAGGTTCAGAGATAATGTTGTTTTCAGGGCCACATTTGCTCTCCATTGTATGTTTTCATTTCAGTCGTTAGTTCTTAACCTTTTAGGGGTCACGGCACCATAGGACAACCCAATCAAGTCTATGGGAAAGTGCACATCGGCACACACAGAATTGTGTATACTATTTAGGGGGCTCCTGACCCTCTGAATTCCCCCTCAGCCCTGTGAATCATTGTTGGCTTGTTCTAATAAGGTCCTTACAAAATTATTGTCATTTTAAGCTAAATATGCTGTCTAACAAAGTTTGGTCCCTTATGTCACCATTCTGGTTCCTTCTGTTTGACATGTGCACACAGTGAACATTTGCAGGCTCATTGCACATCTGCTACTATAAACCACTGTCCTATACTTCTTCCTTCTCTGGAAACAATGAATGCATATGTATTTTTTAGAGAAGTGCAAATAGATAGGTTCTGCCCAAGCAGAGGAAAAGCTCTTGTATGCATTAGTATAATGCATCTGTGCAAGTAGGAATTAGAATCTATTCAGTGTAGCTGTCACGACCATACTTTTCTGCCTCCATGCTAAAGAAACGTTTCTCAGGTTATAAAGCAGCCTATATATGCAGTCATGTTATTTAAAAATAATGAAGCCCTTATATTCATGTTTATATAAAATGCTAAAGGAGTATACATCAAAAGGCACGTACACTGAGATAACGTTGCAGGTGGTGGGTCTTTGCTGTGCTACCGTTTGGAATTTTCTTTATTGGAAAATTTGGGTAGAACAGAGAAAGGAGGGATGAGGCTTCTTACTAAACTCGTTTTCTGGCTTTTTTTTCTTACATTCCGGTGAGTATGTGAAGTGACAATGAGGAAAAGATGTGTTACAAAATAGCTCCAGCATCTCAATCCATGGGCCTTCATTTTTGTTTTCAGTTTGAATCCTGATTTCTTTGGAAAAGGTAGTGTTTTTTTTCAGTGCTCTGAAAACAATCAAAATTAAATTCAAATTGTGCCAGGTAAAAATAAAAATACAACATCCTAAGGATCGCGCCGTGCACTGTGGGACTTCATAGTTTACAAGAAGATTGTGTATATTAGTTCATGAGACTCTCAGAAATCAGTGAAGGAAGATGGGTCAACAAACATGCCCATGTTATAAGAAACCCAGCTCAGAGCCTTAGCTGAGGTCCCATGACTAGTAAGGGAATGGGAGGGAGGCTTTATATTTCTGGTTCCCAATTCAGCGTTCTTCCTGGCTTCTCTGCCACAGAGACTTGGGAAAATTGCCTTGGCTCTCTGAGTCCCAGCTTGCATTTTCATAATGTAAACTTATTTCATGTATTTATTTCAAGTTTTTACACTTGTTTTCATTTTGCAGAGTTGTCTTGAGAATCAGATTATACAGTGCAGTGGTTCTCAAAGCACGATCCCTAGACCAGCACCAGGAGCATCTTTTGGAAACTTGTTAGAAATGCAAATTCTCAGGCCCACCTTAAACCTGAACCAGAAACTCTGGGTTTGGCGCCCAGCAATCCATGTTTCGGCAAACCCTCCAGGTGATTCTAATACACACCCAAGTTGGAGACCCACCAATGAATGTGTGAAATAGCATTTTGAAAAGAGCAAAACATTCTAGAAATTTGAGATAGGAAGCTCTTTTTTTTTCTTTTTTTAATGATTTTATTTATTTGAGAGAAAGTGAGAGAGAGCACAAGAGCAGGGTGAGGGGCAGAGGGAGAAGCAGACTCCCTGCTGAGCAGGGAGCCCCATGTGGGGCTCAATCCTGGGACTCTGGGATCATGACCTGAGCCCCAGGCAGACACTTAACTGACTGAGCTGTCCAGGCGCCCCACTCTTTTTTTTTTTTATTGAGGTAAAATTTATGTATAGTGAAACCCAAAGATCTTAAACATACAGTTCTGTTAATTTTCACATTATGTGATCACCACACCAGTTGAGGCATGGAACTCTTTTATCGTTCCGAAGAGTTCCCCCTGCCTCCACTGGTCTGTCCTCACCCCACTGGGCAACCGCTGTTCACTGACAGACCTAATGAGAGGGAGTAAGTGGATAAGAGGACACAACGATGATTTGATCACAGAACAATGACTGTATTCTCTTCTCCTTTACTACTTATACTTACCATTTCTTTTTGAATTACTAAGCAGAGTTCTCTCTGGTTTTTCAGCCCATGGACCAAGCTTCTCTCAAAAACAGCGACGTTCTCATTCTGACAGGCCTGACCCAGATCCCCACGGCGAACCCAGATGGCATGGTGGGAGAGTTCTGCAGCAATCTGGGTACGTGGCTGGCGTGCACCGTGGATGGGATGAGATGTGCTAGGTTTACTTTTTGATACCTTGCTTCTGTAGCAGTTCATGCTCCTTCTTCATCTTCAAACCCTCCGATGCCCCTATTCAAGGCTTTTCCCCCTGTCTACTCCACCCTTCTTACCCGTCCTTCAAAGCTTGCTGTTGGCAGCAAAAGCAATTCTTAAGCAACATAAATCTGAAGAATGTCAGAATGGTTGCCGTGTTTGGTTGTCATTTCAAGTGTTTAATACTATATGCAACAAATACTCAACATTCTCCCACTTATGTTAAAAATTCTTATTTTTCTTGCTTTGTGGTGGGATTTGGGGGTGGACAGGGGTGCATACAAGGTAGTAGTCGTCAAAAAAGGGAAGAATCACATCTTTGCTGTACAAATAGCACAGAAAAGACCATTAATGCTTTGCATTCACAGCAGCGAGACACTGAGCAGATCGTTTTTTCCACCAGTATTTGGTTGGTGTTATTATTTCTTTGAGAGAATACTGAATTTGGGGAAGAGACTTGTGGGTGTTTGCTACCTAGAAGAAATGTATGTTTCTTTGGATATAATTGTCAGTAAAATCTAGAAATCCTACCTTTCTTTATAGAAAAGTATAGGTTACTTACTATCTTAGCTTAGGCCGCTGTAACAATATATCATAGACTGGGTGACTTGAACAACATTTCTTTCTCATGGTTCTGGAGACTGGGAAGTCAGAGATCAGGTTGCCAGCATGGTCAGGTTCTGGTGAGGGCCCTCCTCCTGGCTTGCAGATGCCTGCAGGTGTGTCCTCACTTGGCAGAGAGAAGCAAATCTCATGTCTTCCTGTTCTTACAAGGTCACTGATCCATCATGGAGGCTGTACCCTCGTGGCCTCATCTAACCCAGTTACCTCCTAAAGCACCCACCCCCCATCACACTGGGAGTACCATCACATTGGGAGTTAGGGCTTCAATATATGAATTTAGGGGGACACAGGCCTTCAGTCCATGACAGTGACCAAAGAGGGGTTAATGAGCTCAGAACTTCCCCTAGCAACTGTAAGTGCTGTCACCTCTGCTCTGGGGGAAGGAAATGGTCATCACCTTCTATTTAAATGAAAGGCAGTATCCTTTGACATTTCACTTTCCCATACCAATAATCATAGTTTTTTTTGTTGTTGTTCTTTGCTGATATTAAGCCAAACACAGTTTATTCTTCCTTGAAAAAATTATTAGACTTGTCTCAAATAGCTTCTTTGATTTGTATGTTCATTTGTTTATAATCTAGAATCATAGACTCAAAGAACTTTAGATCTAAAAGGAACCTTATGCTAATCTACTGTTTCTCAAAGTCCACTAACCATTCACCTCAAGATCAGTGAGGCCACTTATTAAAGATGCAGTTTGGAGGCCCTGCCACAGACCTAGTAAGTTAGATTCTCTGGGGAGAGGAGAGACACAGCAGAAAAGCTGCATTTTCAGCATGTTTCCTGGCAATTTTCACACATACTAAAGCTTGAAGACCACTTATCTAGTTCAGTCCTCTCATAACCAATCAGGAAACAGGCCCAGCCAGGTATTAGTGGCTTACACGAGATCCTGTAGCTTGTGACAAAGGCGGGGGTAGAGCCGGGCCCCTGGAGCCCTGGCCACTGTCTCTCTCCACGGTACCACATTCTAGTAATGGCAAGTCAACCAGTGCTCAGGATCCAGCATCTAGGAGAGCCTATGTGTCAGACTTGGGAACGGAGGAAGATCCAAGACATCAGAGGCTTCAAGATCTGTACCCAAAAGCTGTGTGTTTCAGTTTGTTTTGGAAACCAAACAAAAAACAAACTTAGGAGGGCTTTGATTTTTTTTTTCTTTTTTAGCCCGTTATAACTTCTAATATGATTATAATCATAAGTTACAATTCCTCATTTGGTAACTTGTTTTAAGTATTTAAAGTGTGGAGGATTTTTTTACAGATAACACGTTAATGAAAGAAAATGCCACTAAAGTGAGTCAAACGGAAAAACTTGGCCAATTTCCTTATAGGTCATTCGGCAGTGGTCAGAGACAGAACAGAAACAAAACCAGCAAAGTTTTGAGCAGGAGCTAAAAAGAGAAGGAGCTTGGAGGGTCTGTCCTGAAGCTCGGCTGCCTTTAAAACCCATACCCTTTACTGCACACCCTGTTCCCAGGGACTGAGACATCCAGTAAAAACCCAGCTGATGGTTAGCCTCTGGATTCTCCCACCCCCGTGCTAGTCTTCAAAAGAAGCAAATCGTTATCCTTGAGAAATGAATTGTATGGACAGAAGTAGGAAAATGAAAGAAATCCAAATATTATTTTTAAAGTTTCGTTCTACCTTTATAAGACTATTTTTTTAATGCCACTGTTTTCTCTCTGGCTTCAACTTTTCTAGCACTGACAGTCCGGAATGGAGGAAACGTGTTGGTGCCCTGTTACCCTTCTGGCGTGATCTATGACCTCCTGGAATGTCTGTATCAGTACATTGACTCAGCTGGCCTCTCCAACATCCCTTTCTACTTCATCTCCCCTGTGGCCAACAGTTCACTTGAGTTTTCCCAGATTTTTGCTGAGTGGTATGTCTGTCTTCTTCTCCATGATTCAGTACATTCAAGCAATAAGAGTGAAAATGTAAAGTTTTTTTAATTAGAAAAGAACAGAAATAGGTTTTTTTTCCTCACATTACTATGAAACTTTCATTTTGTTGTCTTTCCATGTCTGTGATGTAAAAATTTTATTAATGAAAACCAAATCTGTTATGTTGCTAGGGTTTAGAAGAATAATTAAGGAGAGAAGAATGAAAGGCAAAGATTTAACTTAGCCAGCACTTTGAAAATCAGTGACAAAAATATTTTGCATTTATCTTCTCACATGCTACCCTCTGCCTGTTACAAAGTGAAGTGACATTCTAGAAGCTCAAAGCCCAAGCTCATGTTGTCTGGAGTTTGTAACACCAAATCTGATAAGAAAAGCTAGATTTATATTTGTTTCAATAGCATGATATTGGACAAAATTAACTTTTATTACAGTAGGAAATTGTTTGATCCAGTCCTAAGGTGGATAAATGATTGTACAGGGTGAAATCAGTGAACCCTTTTAGAAATATCTAGATGCACGTCTGAATCTCACTCACCTGGCCATAAAAAGGGAGGGATGGAGGAAATATATTAACTTTTACAGTCAACCTCACAGTGCCTTAGACGGGGGTATGACACACACACACACCTGTATGTTTAATCCATTTTAGTTGTGTGGGAGCCTAATGGACACAGTATTCTACTAAGTTTCTCATTAAAAAGGAATTTGTATGTCATTCTGTCATAACTTGTTCCATATACTGCCTCCCTCCCCTGCCTTTTTAAAGGGCATTTTTTCCTCCCCTTTTAGTTGTAGTCAAGGTCCTTTTTTCTTTATCTCAATTCAGACATGCTTCTCCATCCCCTGTGTCTTGTCCGTAGGGCTGTCACTTTTATTGGTACCTATTGAATTTTATCCTTTGCATTGGGTCTTTTCTCCCTCAATGTAGGAAGTTAACCTTGAATAATTAGCAGTTCCCCCCTAAGTATCATTTGCACAATTAGCATGTACTGAAGTTTCTCATCCAGATCCTTAGTAAAACACTCCAGGGCCAGGCCTTCGAGGCCCAGGGGCTGGTGTGCTCCCCAAAGCCACCTCTCCCCCACTGCATGCTGTTCTTGTCAGAATATGTGATGGGAGGGGCGCCTGGGTGGCACAGCGGTTAGGCGCCTGCCTTCGGCTCAGGGCGTGATCCCGGAGTTCTGGAATCGAGCCCCACATCGGGCTCCTCCGCTATGAGCCTGCTTCTTCCTCTCCCACTCCCCCTGCTTGTGTTCCCTCTCTCGCTAGCTGTCTCTATCTCTGTCAAATAAATAAATAAAATCTTAAAAAAAAAAAAAAAAAGAATATGTGATGGGAGAGAAGTCAGGACCATGAGAATTAGTATAGGTCGTTTTTGTGTTTCTGGGTCTTTGTATTTGTTCATTTCTTATATACGTATAAACACATTTACTATAGAAAACAATACAAGTTACAGAAAACAGGAAAAAACGGAACCCATAAGCCCACTCTCCAGAAGTAATATCACTGTTGGCAGTTTGATGGATTTTTTTCTTTCTATATGGGGATCATGCTGAGTATTTAACTTTGGATCCTGCTTTTTAAAAATTTTAATATGAGATTAGAGCATTATAAAATCTTTTGAGAACATAGTTTTTACATGACTGCATCATTACATCATTTGTACCTCATTTGTATTATATAATTTACTTAACTGTTGTCTTATTGTTGGACAGACAGGCTTTGCCCAGATTTTTCCTTTTAGTAGTAAATCTTCAATTAATATCATTTTTATGTATATATGACTGCATCTTCTGCTTTAGGTCAATTACTAAATGTGGAATTACTGAAACAAAGGCTATAAATATGTTTTAATGTTCGTTATACAGAGCTAAATTGCTTTCCAAAAAGATTTTTGGCCTCTGTAAATTGTCCCTTTTTTACATGTTAGAGGTGTTCTACTTCTCTTACCAATTTATCTGAACTCTACTCTTTGTTACATGTCTGCAGACATTTTTTTCCCATCTTAGCACTTTGGATTTTGTCTTTGGTTTTGTTTTTTAAATAATAAAGTTGTTACTTTGGACTAATTTTGGGGTTACAGAAAAGTTGCAGGGATAGTGCAGAAACTCCAGTATACTTACTACTGTACTTTCTCTGATGGTAACCTCTTACATGGCCATATACACATGCCAAAACTAAGAAATGAACATTAGCATATTATTATTAGCTGAATTCCAGTCTTTATTCAGATTGTACCAGTTTTTCGACTAATGTCTGTTTTTTGTCCCAGGATCTAGTTCAGGATACCACAAGGCTTTTAGGTTTTTGTTTTTGGTTTGTTTTGGGGATTTTTTTTTTTTGACAGAAATACTTTCGTTTTCTATATTGATGCTAACTAATGCAGCATAATGTCTTTGCAACAATCTAAGAAGCCTTAAATGAAGATGTTGTATTTGTCTCTTTTCCTGAGTTTAAAGAGTTTTATCTTCCTTTTTAAAACTGTATATATAATATAAAGTAACCCTCCAAAAGTATCTTCCTTCCATATTTACCTCTTCCTCCAAAGAAGATATAAAGTGATGTTTTCTTTAATCAAGATTAAAGAAATTGAAGTGTAGGAAAAATTAAATAATAAGTTGTATTAATGAAGTTAATATAAAACCCAAACCCTGAAGTCCTGAACTACTCCCCCAAAAGTAGTATGCGTTAGAACTGTTGAAATACTTTAATATTATTTTAGTAGAATTATCACAGATGGGCGCTAACAAGCATACATCACTACATATATTTTTTTCTGACTTTTAAAAATGCCAGGGGCGCCTGGGTGGCTCAGTCAACTAAGCATCTACCTTCGGCTCAGGTCGTGATCCCAGGGTCCTGGGATCAAGCCCCACGTCCGGCTCCCTGCTCAGTGGGGAGTCTGCTTCTCCCTCTCCCTGCCTCTCTCTCTCTCTCTGTCTCTCTCTTTCTCTGCCAAATGAGTAAATTAAATTAACGAATAAATAAATATAAATAAAAAAGCCAAACCCACAGGACACCCATGACTCTTGAGTTATCAGTTGTTAACTTTTGCCACAATTGCTTTATTCAGACACTTCTGTATTTTAAATGTCAGATCTGGCCAAGAAAGAGCATAGACTACCTAAAACATTCACAGTGTCTCCAGATTGAGATTCATTGCTCTCCAGTTTGAGTTACCAGTGCTGCTTAGTGGGTGTGCAAAACAGCAAGTTGTGTGTCTGAAAAAAAACCTGTCACTTTTTCCTCAAAAGCGAGCACAACTAATGCAATAGGATACTTTGAATTGGATCCTGGAACAGGAAAAGGACATTAGTGGAAAAACGGTAAAATCCAAACAAAACTGGAATTTAGTTGGTTATAATGCACTAATATTAATTTCTTGTTCAATAAACAGATCGTGGTTATGTAAGATGTTAACATGAAGGGGACACTGGGTAGAGGGCACAAGGGAAGTCTGGACTGTTTTTGCAACTTTTCTGTGTAAATCTAAAAAACTATTCCAAAATAACAAGCTTGTTTTTTAAGGCAAAAACGTATTGAGGAATTTTAACAGTTAAAAAATACACACAAGACATTTATGTTCTGAGTACTCTGTAGACGCTGGCTTTTCGTGAGTGAGATTTGCTAGCAGGAAGATTTTAAATAACCTTTAGTAATTTTTGCGCTGCTACCACTAGGTGGCAGCAAACGACCCGGTGTGCCCTACCTAACCGACTCCTCTGCTTTTCTTTAAAAGGCTTTGTCACAACAAACAGACTAAGGTGTATCTCCCAGAACCACCTTTTCCTCATGCAGAGGTAAGAAAATGGCATTATTGGGTCAGAGCAAGAAAAACTGTAGATAAATGTTCGAGATGGAGATGGGAGCCCATTAGATATCAAAAATCTTGGGGCGCCTGGGTGGCTCAGTGAGTTAAGTGTCCGACTCTTAATTTCGGCTCAGGTCATGATCTCAGGGTCATGAAACCCCTCTTCAGGTTTCTTGCTGGGCGTGGAGTCTGCTTAAGATTCTCTCCCTCGCCCCTCCTCTCTTTACCTCTATCTCTCTCTCTCAAAATAAAAATTAAAAAATCCTGACATAAACTCATATAGCCCTTTGTTTCCCATGTAAGACAACAGGGAAGTACTGTAACTCAAGATTCACTCCTTTCTCTTCTCATTAACACATTATAGTACCAGTATGGGTCTGCAGTTCATAACCTACCTCTGTTCTGTCGCCCAGGTGAGGAATTTCATCTAACGTCTACTAACTTTTTTGCATAACAACAGATTTATTTGTCAGTCTTCTTTCCGGTTAATTATGTTGATTATAGACGTGAAGCCTTAATGATGAAAATAATAACATTTAAGTTTTTAGAAAATAAAGGGTCAGAAGGAATAAACTTCCACTTATAAAATAAAGAAGTCATAGGATGTAACATACAGCATGGTGACTATAGTGAGCAGTACTGTGTTGCATGTTTAAAGGCTACTAAGAGAGCGGATATTAAAAGTTCTCATCACAAGAAAAGAAGTTTGTAACTGTGGTGATGGATGTTAACTAGGCTAACTGTGGTGATTTTTTCGCAATAGATAAAATACCGTACAGCTGAAACTACTACAACGTTATACATCAGTTATATCTCAGTTTTTTAAAAATGGAAAAATTATACCTTTCTCACAGAACAGATGAGTGTTTTTACATAGCTTTGTACCCAGTTTTGTTTTCATTACATTTTTCGCCAAACAGTGTAGCATGGACATTTTTCTTTGTGCCTCATATCATTATTATTGCTGCCTGGTATTCCAGAGCATACCGTATGGACATTTTGTAATATACTTAACCATTCTCTTACTATCTGACAAAAGAGTTACTCCCAATTTTTTGTTATATTTTTAAAAAGGTTGTTTAAGTTGGTATAACCACTTTAGGGAACTGGCGGTATCTGCCAAAGCTGAACATAACGTACTCTCTGCCTCAGCAGTTTTGTCCCTGAAGTATCTCCCAAACAAATACACAGGTGTGCCACCAAAAGACACACAGAAATCTTCAGAGCACTCTTAGTAGTAATTCCGAAATAGACCCAGATGCCCTCAACAGCCTTGTGGAGTTCTTGGTATATTCACACAGTGGAATACCTTACACCAGTAAGAATGAACGAACTCCAGTTACACACAGTCATGTAAACAAATTTCACAAACACGATGTGAGTGAAATAAGCCAGATATAAGACAGTAGACACAGTGTAATTTTCTTTATATACAAGTTCAAAAACACACAAAACTCCTCCTTGGTACCAGAAGCCAGCACAGTGGTTACCCTGGAGGTAGACATGGGGCAATAGTAACTGGAAAGGGACAAAGGGGAATTTCTGAGAAAATTGCAACAAACATCCTGCTAACTATTTTAGACTTGACAACTCGTGTTATTCTTACTTCTACTCCAGAGGACTTTAACAAACCAGAATTTCACATGGAAAGTTCTGAGAAAGTCACTTTCCAGTCTGCACACTGTTATAGTAGCCAAGGTATTTACAAGCTCTGCCATTACCACAGTGAAATTCGGGCTAGAAATGCAGTCATGTCAGAAAATTAAGTGTGGCAAAAAATATTTTGTGGTGGACTTACCACCGAAAGTCTGTTTTTTTCCCCTCCTGTCAACAACTAGCCTTTCTTTGCTTCTTAAGAGTGTTGCTATATGTTCTTTCTTACCCACATATGTCACAGATGACCTTTGTCCCATTTACAGTTATGAAAATGAAAAGACCGTAGTGGTGTGAACAGGGTTCCTGAAACGCACTTGCCAACATTAGGGCATGGTGGAGTTGACTCTGGGTACTGGGACCAATGCCCATGAGAAAATACGGTTCTACCCTCATTACTGATTAAAAAAAAAAAAAAATTACAGGGGCGCCTGGGTGGCACAGCGGTTGAGCGTCTGCCTTCGGCTCAGGGCGTGATCCCGGTGTTATGGGATCGAGCCCCACATCAGGCTCTTCTGCTATGAGCCTGCTTCTTCCTCTCCCACTCCCCCTGCTTGTGTTCCCTCTCTCGCTGGCTGTCTCTATCTCTGTCAAATAAATAAAATCTTAAAAAAAAAATTAAAAAAAAAAAATTACAAAATTCCTACCCTACAGTTTCATTGCCTATATGGTTTGGACCTTAAAGAAGCGCAGAGGTAATTCTGGTTGGTCAAATGTAGTAAGTCAGCTGGAAAGGTAGATCCAGTTGGAAAAAAAAAAAAGAGAGAGAGATGAATTTATCTTCGTTTCTGTGCATTGATCAGAAGACAGAACTTCAGGAACTGTAGGTAATGACTAAAAAGTGATTTAAGTTATGTGCAAAGACCCATTGCTATTCTTAGAATCCCATTCATCTCCTTGACAGCAATGGATACAGTAGGCTTAGTCTTTATACTCGTTCACCCTTATTTAACTGGGACAAGGAATGATTGTGGCTAGATTGGTTATAAAAAGAATGTTAGTTTACTTCTATATAACTTGGAAGGAAGGTGGGAGTTCAGCGTTTGCTCCATCTTCACTCTGCATATCCTGTCCAACCTCGGACACCTGACTTGGATCTCCGGGGTAGTGCTACAGTGTTACTAGTAAAAGCAGTCTCTCCGAATTAAAGGTTAAATCTTTGAAATGAAGAGAGATTGGCTTCCATTTGGGGGTTGTCCCATTGTGGCCACATGTCACTATTGGGGTGACTTCAGTTAGAGTTGGGGTTGTTGACTGGGCTCCCCTCTTACACATCATGGGTTGCTTCAGGATTAAGTTGTGTCCCAGACCATTTCTTTATCCATCATGCAATATATCAGGGCAATACTGCCTTTGACCTAGTTGGTATTTAGGGTCTCTGAAGTCTGGGTGTTTGTCTTCTGACCTTTTGGTGCTAGAGTTGGGGTGGGGACAGGGCCAGGGCAGCAGGAGGAGCTTCTGAGCCATGTCACAGGACGCCAACTGCGGCTATAACTGTCTATGGTGTTGCCTTGGGTTGGGCATGACTTTGGGAGAGTGGTGCCAGGTGAGATCTTTTTGATTCAAAACATACACTTTTGAGACAAGTTTGAGGCTGCGCATTGGCCCACTTCTTACCACAGCTCTCTGCATCATGGGCACATCACATCTCCTAAATTTCTGAAAGCCAGTTTGGCCTTTGTCTTTATTAAGTTGCTGCAGTAACTTACAGCTATAACTTCTCAAGAGGTGGTCCTATGTGGGTAAATAATTTTTCTTGTGTGAGGTGTTTATTGTTGACAGAACATAGTGATTCACATGTTTTGGGAAAGTTACTTGTACTTCAAATAATAACTCATACTGGGGACTTCTGGGGCCAGGGCTCGGGTGTCAGGAAGACTTAGACTGCATCAGGCCTTAACAGCCTGAACAAAAGTAATCACTGAGTATGTTAATTTGTACCAGAAGGTCCCATCTGTTCCGAAAGTCACCTTGTAGGTAGAAAAATCTCAGTTTTCAGCAAATATTAATCTGATTCGTCTGTATTTTTAATTTCCTTCTGCTCCCTCTCCCCTGCGGTGTGGCGCTTCCCTCTGCCTACACAGACTAACGGCTCTTCTGCGCTTCTCTACATCTCGTAGCTCATTCAGACCAACAAGCTGAAGCACTACCCCAGCCTCCACGGAGACTTCAGCAGTGATTTCCGCCAGCCATGCGTGGTGTTCACTGGGCACCCCTCCCTCCGGTTTGGGGACGTGGTCCACTTCATGGAGCTCTGGGGGAAATCTAGTCTCAACACTGTCATATTTACAGGTAAACAAATAAAACCTTGCCCTTTCCACTGGGACCATCGTCACTCAACGCACGGACCAAATGGATACCAAGGGACGAATTTTACAGTAAGACAGAAATATGAACACTCATCTGTCATAAATACCAGAGGGTGAAGAAATCACAAGGGAAAGAGTAAGAATAGAGCAAGATGGACTGTTAGGAAACTTGTACTGGATAAAGCTTTCATGGTGGTTTTCGGAGATTTTTCCTTGAGGCAGATTTTTACTGAAATGTTTTTGAGAGGATTTTGTATGCTGTTTCAAGAATGGCAGTAATTCTAGTAACCACTCTTACTTTACCCTTTAGGAATTATTTCCTGAATTGGGTCTTTCTCCTTTGGTTATAGTTTCCTCTAGCTTACAGTTTTCCTTCTGGAGACAAACCCCTCACAGTAGAACAGATCCTTTCATGAGGTCAAGCAGGGGTTTTACTTAATCACTATATTATTTTATCAGTTTTAGGTCTTCAGTCAGCCTTGGGATTTGGAAATCTTATGGGCAGTGAAATGAAAAACCTTGATCCGAATCTGGTCCAATGGACTGTAACCTACGCCAAGTTACCCCATGTCTCCGAGCCTCACTTGCTTCCTTGTCAGACGGGGTTATTGCTGGCTCCTTCATTGAGCGGCTCTGTGCATTTAGTGAAATGTTATAAGAAGACACTTTATACAGTGCCTGGCACATAAAAGCTGTTGAGAAAGTTGTTTTTTTTTTTCTTTCTCATTGCTTTTTAAGAGCTGAATAATGGAAGAGAGTCTGCTCCACCCCAGTGCTTCAGGATCGGGGACACTGGGGCCCTTCCGTGTGCTCAGCCTGTTGGTGAGGAGTGCCAGAGGCCACCACCACATCACTAGTCAAACAAAGTTGGCTTAATGACTCGTTGCAACTGGGAAGGACGCGTACCATGGGGAAGCGGGAGGCATCTCAGAGCTTGTTGAAAAGAACGTACGGATTTGGGCTTGTGTTCGTTGATTTTGAGGTGGGTTGACAGCTGTGGGACATTGCTCAGGATTGGCTGCTGTCAGGAAACAGGAGTGGTTGTGTGATTGAGTATCTTAATAATTCTTATCTAGGAAGCAAGAAGAATGGAGCCAGGATAGGGTAATGTTTATTCATTTTGTGGTTTGAACAGTGTTGTGGTTTTGTGTTCAGGCATGATTACAGAAGGGTTCTTGTTTTTGTCTTGATCCATTGTGGTCACCAAGCGGCCATGTCTGGTGTTAGTGTTCTGCGAAATTGTTTGTGTCCAACAAGAGAACACCATGGCCTAGCCATGAGTGACAGGCCGGCTCTGGCTGACTGCAAGGCCTAGTAGAAAGTGTCAGGAGAGCTCAGAAAAGCAGCTGTCCGGGGTTGCTTCTCTCTTTCCCAGGCCCCCTTTGGCCAAGAGGAAGTCAGGCCACAAGACATTGACTCACGGTACCCAGAACTTCACCATTACCAAGTTTTGCTAAACAGCAGGTGATCTGGAGAACATTGTGGTAGAACTTGGGGTTGGGGGGTCTCTCCTATTCTTTTTGAGGAGTTGTTGTCTCTGATAGGACAGTGGGTATGGTGTTTACATAGGCACAGTTAGAGGATTGGCTCTGGTATGAATTTTCCCTCAGCCAGCTAGGAAGAAATCAAGGGCTGTGTGATGGTCCATAACAACCCTAGTAGGGGTAATGAATTTAAATCTCATCCGGTTTTGACGGGCTTTCAAAAGGGCAGTTAGGTCACTTGTGAGGTCTGGTAGTGTCAGAGAGGAGTCTTGGACCACTGCTGGATCATATTACAGCCATGGCACAGTGGAAGCTCACATCGTCCATGTCAAAACGGAGTCTGTCATCTCTCCCAAATGCTTGCCTCATTTGGGGGTATTCTCAGGGAAACAGGAGCCGCTGGAGGGGGAGTAATTTAAAGATCTGGAAGTTCCATCAGTTTTCCCAAATGCACTGGATAAGTTAGTGAGACAGGTGAGTGTAAGCCTGATGTCCTCGTGGGGGCACAGGCTGTTGGGAATCTAAGCATAATTTTTCACACCAGAAATGTGCCAGTTCTTCTGGCTCATTCTGGGCTGTCCCTGCCAGCAGGCTGCGGTGAGTGGTTCTGGAGAGAACAGACAGGCCATTACGGCAGGCGGGGTTCCCAGTCCCACTGGGCTTTGCTCATAAGAGCACAGCAGCCCCAGCAGAGCATCTGGTGACATGGGGCCAGGGTCGTTTTCTCTTCCTCTTGGGCCATCCTGTCGAGTAGGTGGTGTGTGGTTTGTCTCATACCTGCATGTTGACTCTGAGCACTCAATTTGAGTGGCCTGCACCAGATTTCCCCACAGTAAGGTCAGTCTTATTATATGTAATCATTATCTTGGGGGGCTGGGGCAGGGGGGGGCACTTTGAGGCCACATATCCTGGTCTTCCCAAATTTTTATCTAGTTTTTTTTTAGCATCTATTGATGATCCTGATCAGAAAAAATTATTACTGCGATGGTTGCCAAATGGTGATTTTTTTTTTCTTTACTTTCATTGTTTCTTTTACATTTACTTGGCATTCTGTCGTAAAGAAGAGCTTTCCCTTCTCCCCCATTTACTTATTTACCCGTTGTTTGTCTCCTCTGTCTCTCTGTGTTGAAAGCCGTGAGCTCACACCCATACCTCCAATTCCACATCCACCCTGCACTATTCATTCTGGCCTCTCCTTGTCCTTATGTGTAAATACCTCCTCCCCAGTGATAAGGAGTGGGCCTCCCACCAGCCTCTGGCACTTACACCACCTCACCCTCCCGACCGTGTGGCCATCTGCTTGGCCTTGACCACACCGGCCGCCTCCTCACTTGGCAGCAACTCTGTTGCGTGCATTTCAAATTTTGTTTTTTGTGCTCATTAGAACCCGATTTCTCCTACCTGGAAGCACTGGCTCCCTACCAGCCCTTGGCCATGAAGTGCATTTACTGCCCCATTGATACACGGCTAAATTTCATCCAAGTGTCCAAGCTGCTTAAGGAAGTACAGGTAAGGAAGGGAAGTGCCAGTGTCTCCGTGCGGCCTGTCCCCGCTGGGGGGTTTGCGCGTCTGCGGGCTGAGGGCCGGCTGCCTGGCTTCTTTTCTTGTCCGGCTCACGTCTCAAGCGTCTGCTGCGTGCTGGCACACGCGCTGCTTCGTTACCCTTCACAGTAATGAGCTTTACACCCGGAGAGCAGTTTCCGTTCTAAAGAAATCAAAAGTGGAAGGAAAAGAAAGCATAAACAGTCTATTATTTTTGATGAGAACCATCTGTGTCCAGTTAAAAGCAGATTGCCCCCTCTCCCACCAGAAAAGTCGTTCTAGAAACCTCCTCCTCAAGCCAAAAGACAGTTTATCCGAAACCTGGATTGGGCCCTGTTGCACATGTAGAGGGGTACCACACACAGGGTTACTTTGCTTTTCATGAGAGGTTTGGTTTGGTTTGGGTTTTGCTGCTTTTGTTTTTTCCTTTTGCGCTTTCTGCCATAGAGAATGGGCAGAAGTAGCTGGGTAAAGGGGTCAGAAAAAGGAAGGCCGTCTGCAGAGCAGAAGAACGGAGAGGAAGAGCAGGGACTAGAGAGCACCGCACTGGGCGAGCAACCACTCGGCAGCACATCTGCTCGCGCTTGGGGAGGCTGCGTGGCATTGGCCAGGGAGCGAGGCCAGAGGAAGAGTTCTCATTCCCCGTTGCTTCGGGAGCTCAGCTGAGCACCAGGGCGCCCTGGCACGTCTCCTTGTGCCTCATCTAGTAATGCAGCACGGGATGGTTAGCTACCTTCACTTTGCTCAGCCCAGGTCAGAGGTTTGCTCTCCTCCACCCAGAATCTTTGAGCTCAGGATGGGAGGCACCGACACAGAACTCTGAGGAGGGGTGGCAAGGAATGGGAAGCCGAAGGGCCTCAGGGCTACAGAGATCATGCCTAATGTGATCGCTCGCTGACTGGCCCTCCAGGAAAGAATATGGGCTTTCTCTAGACATGATTATAGAGCAGTGGGTACGTTTGGGCCGGTTTGGTGATTCGATACCCCACCGTGTGCGCATCAGCATGCAGGCAGAGACAGTTCAGAGCCTGTTATTTTCCTCACTAGGTAACACCCCCTGCCGTCCCTACAGCAGTGCTGTGCTCGTGGAGCCCCTGGCAGGACAGGGAGAGTGGGGATGGGAGTCCACTTGGTATCCCCCGTAGGAGGGGGAAAGCCAGTTGGAGGTCAGGCTGGGACCTGAGAGGAGTTACAACATACCACCCAGGTCAGGAAGAGGACAAGTAAGAGCCCAACAGAACAAGTGCTATTTTGAATGCGTCTGGTTGGCCTGCTGGAAGGCCTCCTTCCAGGAACTTGAGGCGAGCTCCAGACTCTTAAGTAAAAGCAGTGGCAATACAATGACTCAGTGGGCCACCGGGATCCATTTTCAGTTGCATGGTATTTGTCCCAAGTAAGTGTTGGTTTACTGTTTTTGTCTCTGAAAATAACAGACATTTTGTTTAAAAAAAAAAACAAAAACAAAAAATACTCTGATTCAGTCTGTCCTACACAATTGAGTATCTGACGTGAGCGGTGCCCACTGTCAAAAACCAGCAGACCTGCCGATACCAGAAAAAAGCCCAGCCCCAGAACACCAGACTAGCAGGCACGTCAGCAGTTCTTGCCCACTGGCCACCAGCTGTCCCCACCAGTCAGTGATGGTAGATGTGACAAGAAGACTGTGCCCTCCAGGGGCTTAGGGACCAGTTGAGAGTAGACTCATGGAAGTCACCATCAGTGTGCCTTAAAAATAGTGAAAAAATAAAAATAAATTCAAATAGAGGCAGTGGATCTCCCCCCTACTCTACATGGCTGGCAGTTGAGGGCTTTGCCCTGAAATTTTTATTCTCCTTTCCCCACACTGCGCTCACCTGTCCTGCTGCCCGCCACTGGGTTTGAGAGGAGAGGTAAGATGGCCCGAAAGTGGTGAGGCTGAGCGTGGGCGCCATGCACGGACCTCCTCCCTCACCCTGCCCCTGTCCCGTCGGTCCTCAGCCGCTCCACGTGGTCTGCCCCGAGCAGTACACGCAGCCGCCCCCTGCGCAGTCCCACCGGATGGACCTGATGATAGACTGCCAGCCGCCTGCCATGTCGTACCGGCGGGCCGAGGTCCTCGCCTTGCCTTTCAAGCGTCGCTACGAGAAGATCGAAATCATGCCAGAGGTGAGCCATTCTCTCTCTCACGGTCAAACCCACGCTTTCCACTTGAGTCTCAGACGACTGTCCCAGACGTGGCTGTCTTTTGACCAACGAACGCAGATCCTTAAGCGAGGAACTGGAAGGGGAGGGGGGACCTTCAGAGCCTTCTCATTTTTCGGGTAGTGAAGTAACAGCTGTGAACATCATAAGTGCATCGTAACTGTTCCCTCAGTGGTGGACCCTTAGGATTTCTGCTTTTTCTGTATTATAAATCATGCTTTCTGAAACATTCTTGTGCATAAATCTCTGTCCGTGTACGGCATGTAGAGGGAACTACAGGCGTCGTTGAGTTTCGCCCGAGAGGCCTGTGTGAGGTGCAGGGGTTAAAATCTGCCGCCGGTCTTAGGTGCTGCTACTACTCTGGGGTACCTGGTTCTTTCCCAGATGGGAGTGTGTCCTGTGCAGCTGCCTCATAACCCTCCTCATGTGTCCCTGTGAGTGCAAGGCAGGAGGCCTGATGCGTCAGCCCTCGGGGACGTGTTCTGGTGGGAAACTCTCTGCTCTCGGGCGGTGAGGGACACGTGCCCCTCTCGCAGAGGTGTCTGAGCGGAGTTGTGGTGGTCGTGGGCTCTGAGTGGACTTCCCTCGTGGCACAGCGGGGTCTTAGATTTCAATCACTGGGCTGCCCAGGTTCGCACAATGCCGTCCCCAAGCCTCCCAGGCCCGTTCTGCCAGGCAGCTGACCCGTGGGGGGAGTAAGTGCGGCACGGGAAGGAAAAGGCCGCATACAGACGGCACTGTTGGGAGCCCGGAGCAGACGTGGGTCTCCCTGGGGGGAGCATTTCACACCCATGCCATGTGTTTCCTTGTTTCATGAAACAGTGCTCACGTTCCTTTTAAATATCCTAAGCAGCTTCCTCTGCTCATGGGATACTGATCTTCATAGTTACATAAATGGCATCTTGCGTATTTATTCACTTTTGTTTTTACACAAAGGAGACTTGGGTAGCTCGGGGTCTGCATGTGCAAGAGCGATAGTCTGCTAACCCCGGTAGCGAGGGCTTCTCGCAGGGTCCCACGTGACCGCCAGTGGCGGGGTTGGGGAGCTGCAAAGCTGCCTACGAGAAGGGGTATGCGTCAGACTCGGGTGGTAGGGAGAGAGATGGTAAAGGTTGGGTGTTCCACCTTTGAGAGAAGTCAGATTAACAGGAATTAGCTCACTCCATCCAAAAGCTGCTGTCCTTGTCCTTCCTGACACTAGTCACCTAGTGGTTAAGAGGACAGAGGCAGAGGCCGGCATGGAAAGTCAGCACCTGATAGGTATTCTGAGTAAGAAGAAGCCCTTAGAGGTTTTCGAGAGATCCTGTGGAAGGGTCAGGAGCAGTCTGGAAGGCACCAGAAGGTGGACATGAGGTTGTGGTGGTTCGGGTGATGAGCCCGTGGCAGGGTGTTGGCAGTGCATCATTTGGGGGTTGACTAACAAAAGGGCAAAGCAGAAGGGTCAGCACCCTGGGGTCCCAGCATGCGGTGGCTCAAGCTTGCGTGAGGTGGCTGCTCAGAGTTGTGGGCCGCCTCCAGGAAGAGCACCCGAAACAGGTCGAAGAACGTCGGGCTCAGGCTCGTTCTCCTCCTCTTCTCAGCCCAGTGTACCCTCCACCACCACCTCCTTCTCTCCACTTCTCTTACCTCCTTTCTTTCTTACAATCGATGTATATATTTGTGTGTATTTTTGATTAAAGGTATTTTTGAATTTTTTACCTTCTTTCTTCCTTAAAATTATGTGGTCATTTAGACTGCAGTGATATAAAGTTCAAAAGAAAAGAAAATGAGGAACGCTGGTCACTAAAGGCTCAGCTTCATGGCACCAGATGCCGCACCTTTCCCACCACAGTGGCAGGGGCACGGCGCTGCGAGCAAGCTGGTGGCTGTGGAAAGCTGGCCTTGGCCATCACCGGCCACCCGTGAGCTCTCCGTGTGGCCTCCTGGTCCTGACTCAGGATGGCACAGCACCTCGTCCCCCACACTGAGGTGAGCCCAACTGAAACCCCTGTCTGCTTCCAGCTCGCAGATGCGCTGGTGCCCATGGAGATAAAGCCTGGCATTTCCTTGGCAACCGTCTCGGCTGTGCTGCACACGAAAGATAACAAGCACGTCCTTCAGGTACGGGGGAGGGTGAGCTGGGCTTGCACCCCTGAGTTGCCGCTGGGGCCTGGGAAGATGAGGAACCCCCCGGACCGCCCCCACCAGTGGTGCTCGCACTCCAGCCAGCACAAGGCAGAGACCAGACTCCTTAATGGATTAGACTGGAAACAGAACACTCGTGTCCGTTCTTCCCTATTATTTCCCTGGCCACATGCCTCAGAGACAGAAACGGGAAGAGCAGCTATTATTCCTAGAGCGGGGGCCGCACATCACCCTAGGTGCTCTTCCCGGCTCCGAAAGGACCCCGAAAGGACCGACGTCCCTCCGAGCTCCCGCGGGCGCCTCCGCTAGAGCCGCAGTGCAGAGTGCGGGGCTGGGCGGGGAGGGGGCCCCCCGAGCGGCAGGGCAGCCCCCCGCCCCCCGGAGGCCTCCCCTCCAGGACACGCGCACCTGGGAGCCAGCCCGCTCACGGGCCGCGGCGCCTTGTCCCCGGTGCGTCGTGCCCCACGTTCACCGTGTTTTCTGCGTCGCGGCGTCGCTCTGTAGGCGCCTGACCTCCTTCCAGCCCCGGACTGTGCCGCCGCGTGGGCTGCTGGCCGTGCTTCTGTCTCACCCTCCGCTGCATCCTCACAAAATCCTGCTAGCGCCACTGGTAGGCGGTGTCTCTGACGTCCGTTTGAACCGTCAGGCCGCCCCCACCGCTGGGGGCCTCGGCCACGTGCTGTTGCACAGCGGTGGCCGACACAGTTTATTATTTAAAGAATTTACTGGAAAATACTGAAGTGAATCATTTAAAACTTAAAAATGAGTCTTGATAGAAGGAAGATCTCTGCCAAAAAGGGTCCCGATGCCGTGTGGACGCTGCGGCACTAGCTTACGTTACACAGAGCACCAGATGGCGCCCCCAGCGCACGGCGCCCCTGAGCTCCAGCACCGGCAGCCCTGGCAGCGGGGATGGCGGGCCGGGCAGCGGGGCCCTGGGCGGGACGGACAGACAGGCTCTCGCTGTGGCCCCGCACCGACCTCTGCCGCTCTCGGGGTGACGTGCTGGGTGAGATCGTGGTGTCTCCCGCTCTAGCCCCCACCCAGGCCGGCCCAACCCACAGGCGGTAAGAAGAGAAAGCGGGCGAGCGATGACATCCCAGACTGCAAAGTGCTGAAGCCCCTGCTGAGCGGCTCGATCCCCGTGGAACAGTTCGTGCAGACGCTGGAGAAGGTGAGCACGGCCAGATCGCTCGGGAGCCGGCCTGCCTTGTTCGGCGCCTCAAGGAAGGCATGTTGCTGCTTCTCTCTCCGGCTCCACGGTCTGAGCTGCCGTCCCTGAAGCATCTGCTTGATCCAGGGTCATGGCAGAAAACAACCAGGGGAGGGTCCCAGAGAGGTGAGAGAAGACCATGCCCTCCTTCCCCGTAGGTCCCCTGTTTCTTCTCTGCCAGCCCCTTCCCATCAGACTCAGGCCACTAGAAGACTACCGCACCACACCCCATTTCTTGCGGGAACTAGACCGAGGAAGCCCTTCAGGAACCTAGATGTAACCTATGGGTGAGGTGGGAAAGGCCAGATAAAGAAAACTTAGGGGGCACCTGGGTGGCTCAGTCGTTAAGTGTCTGCCTTCGGCTCAGGTTGTGATCCCAGGGTCCTGGGGTCGAGCCCCGTATCGGGCTCCCTGCTCAGCTGGAGTCCTGATTTTTCCTCTCCCACTCCCCCTGCTTGAGTTCCCGCTCTCACTGTGTGTCTATCAAATAAATAAAATCTTCAAAAAAAAAAAGAAAGAAAGAAAGAAAACTTTGGAAGTCTGACCCTTAGAGCCTCACTTTTCAAGAAGACCCATTCCTGTCAGAGTGCCAGCATGGCCATGTCACAAGAGACAAGAGGCTCAGGACTGGGGGGCAGTGACGGCAGAGGCACCCATGTGGCCAGATCCCTAGGACTTGGAGAAGCAGGGCCAGCAACTCCCAGACGAGCGGGAAGAGAGGGAAGAAGTAGGCAGACCTCTGGAGGACACTGGCCCTTCCCTGGATCAGCAGCCAGCCATCAGTCTTTTAATTTTTCCCTGAAGGAAAGACTGCGGCCAAATTGTGCAGCCCTCCTAGCCCCTGAGGGTGGGGACACTCTATGGGAGTTAGCCTGGGAGCGTCCCGTGTGACGCAGTGAACACGGCAGCAACTGCTTCCTCAGGACCTTGCGCTGCTCCGGCTCCTGTTAGTAGAACTCAGCTTGACTTGTCTTTTAAAAGCTTGAAACGGCTTGCAGAATTTCCCAGAAACACCTTCACCAGTTCTTCTGCCTGGTTCATCCAGAAACTGACCCTTAGGATCTGCCCCAGCCTACGCATGAGCTTTCTGGAACTAAGGGGAGAGACCCTCCCTAGCCCATGTTCTTTACCTATCCTATGTCCCTTCCAGGCAAATCAGTCTTATTTCTCCTTCTTTTCCTCTTCCTCAACTTTATGTGTGATGTGTAAGAAAGTTCTGTAACTCACATTAAGGTAGGGGAGTATTTGCTGTGCTGCCATGTCTCCTTCTCCCTTGAGAAGGATATGCCAAATCACAAGGCCATTGGTATCTTGCTTTGAGGAATGGCATTTTCCTGGGACAGGATGAAGCTGCTTTTTACATCAGGTACCATTGGCTGGTGATGGGCAGCCCAGCGTCCCAAACTCCTGAACCCAGGCCCTTGGATGTGCTCCTCAGATAACTCACAAAAGCTTAAGCAGGTTATAGAAATTTTGTTGTGTTTTGCATGAGATTGTGCATGTTTGGAGGCTTCTTTTAAAGTCTATGAAGCTGTGTTTGAATTCTGTTGCTCTAGGAGGTCCTGTGACAAGTCTGAAGAATTATACTAGGGAGCATCGAAAGTGAGTTTCTAGAATGTTCAGTTTAGCCAAGTCTAGAAGTGTCAGTTGCTGAGTGTCCTCCTGCCTTTCAGCTGGCCCCTTGCTTTCAGAGTAGCCATCATCCTCCTCTCTCTTCTTTTGGAGCAGCATGGCTTCAGCGATATTAAGGTGGAAGACACAGCGAAGGGCCATATTGTCCTGCTCCAGGAAGCTGAGACGCTCATCCAGATTGAGGAAGATTCAACTCATATCATTTGTGACAATGATGAGATGCTCAGGGTACGACTGCGGGACCTCGTTCTCAAATTCCTACAGAAGTTCTAAATGGAACGTCTGAGCCATTTCTGCTTCACGGAAATTCTGCAGTCCTTCACTGGGGCTGCCCAGCACAAACTGAGGAAGGGCATAAAAGTTGGCCGTCTTTGTGGTGTTCTCTGGCTTAAGGAATAAAAAAGTGGCCCTTGGGGGTCGTGATTATCAGCAGTTACAGCCAGAATCTCCTGGCTCAGTTTCTAGTACTGTTTTGAGCAAGAACTTTTGTTTTAAACTTATACTCATTTTCTTCCCAATTCTGCCTGTCTCGGGTGGCCAGGATGGTATGGCAGCAAGCTGAGGAGTAGCCTAAGAGTAACAGAAGCAGCTTCCCAAGAGGTTAATGGCGGAAGGGGGGGTAAAACGATGACTGACTGAAGCAGTTGGTGTTGGTTTCTCCTGGTTTCATAGGCCTTGGGCAGGGGAACTAGTCTTTGCTTGTGTTTTATTTGTCTACAGTGCTACACCTAACAAGAAAGATGATCCCAAGAAATTGATATAATGAACCATCGTCTGTATTTTATACTGTGAGCCCATTTTGTTAATAAAACTTATTTTTTATAGAAGTACCTGTGCTCTGTTGAACCTAGAATGTATACATTAATTTAGTATCTGAAAAAATATGAAACTGTACAGAACAGCATAAACTTAGAAAATACCATATTGGAGCACCTGGGTGGCTCAGTCGGTTAAGCATCTGACTCTTGATCTCCGCTCAGGTCTTAATCTCAGGGTCGTGAGTTCAAGCCCTACATTGGCCTCCAAACTGGGCGTGGAGTCTACTTAAAAAAAAAAAATACCATAGCAAATTTTAGCTTGGTGTGTGCAAGCATGTAACCCAACATTAGTTAGAAAACTCAGATATTTTTCTTAAGTTGTATGAAAAGGTGCTTAACTTTATCTGAGCTGCGTTTGTATAAAAAACACCAACACAGGGGTGCTTGGGTGGCTCAGTCTGTTAGGCATCCAACTCTTGATTTCGGCTCAGTCATGATCTCAGGACCCTGAGATCGAGCCTTTTGCTGGGTTCCATGCTCAGCACAGAGTCTGCTTGTCCCTCTCCTTCCCCTCTGCCCCTGTCCCTGCTTGTGAGCTCTCAAATACATAAATAAAATCTTTTAAAAAACAAAATAAAGAACACCAACACAGATTGGTAACAGCAGCCTTACCTTCTGGGGAAATGCCTAGAACACACAGCTCAGGCTCCACTAGTTAATCCTTGCCCTGCGCTGCCTTTCCCGCAGAGGGTCAGGATTCTCTGCATTAACTCAGATGCCCAGAGACCCTTATAATAGGAAGCCTACGTAATAGCAAGCTAGTGGCAATACTGATGCTTCTTAACTGCTTAAAACAGGTGTTTACCTGATTGCATCTAAGATAGCATCAGTTGTAACCCAGGTGCTGATTTTTCAAATATTATCATCGGAAGAAGGGGGATAAGAGCACAAGTCTTAGACTTGGTCAACTATGGAGGTAGGCCCAGTTCAGCCTGTTGTTCGTACATTTTTAGACTGGTTGAAATTCAGTCAGTAGTCCGTGCTCCAACTTGGCCAGCAGCTGTGTATCACAAAGGGATTTAGTGAGCCAAGAACCATGTACAATCCTGTTACTGGCTCAGGTTTTACAGAGAGTTGATTGACGGTCCATTCGTCTCTGGAATGGTCCTGCCAATGGGATTCTTCATGAGAGGAGGAAAACAAGCAGCTTCCTTTGCCAGACGTGGGCACAGGAATGCTCCGCTCTGACAGGCCTCTGTTTTCCAGGGTACAGGTCATTCCAATCAGGGGGCCTAAGATGCATCTACAGAATAAAATGGGGGGGTACAGCCTTGGGTGGGGATTGACATTACAAGAGATTGATGTGCCATTGCCACGAAAGCTTGCTTTTGTTCTTAGGGGGAGACTGTAAATAGGCACCACATGTAGGCATACCTCCTAATAAAACTCTGGAGAGAAATCAAGTTAAATTTCGAACCTCTTTTAAAATGTGAAAACAATATAAAAATAGAGCTCAAGAAAATCAAAGTGGTTATTTTACTTGGATTTGTCCAAGTTTGATTTCTGTTAAAGGGCTTGCTCAGAGAGCACAAGGCATTGATCCCTTGAGAGGTGATTACTGAAGAAACAAACGGTATGTAAATGCAAATCAGTCCGTAAACTGACAGGCCAGTAATAACTTAGAAATTCTAAAAACTGTAATCAAGTTCCCACCACCTACTGAGTGGCAGAAGCCAGAGAAGCAGGAAGAAGCAAAGAATCATTTGTTAAAGCAGAGAGAAAATCCAGTGCCAGCTCTTCCAAGTATTAGGAGAGAGCAGTTAGGAATAACTGCCTCGAGTTCAGATATTTGGATACCAAATTAGGTTGGTTCGTAGAAGACCCAGAAGGAACAGCAGAACCTGCCTTCCCGCGCCGTGATTACACCACTGATGGTGGCTCCACTGGAAACGCAGCCCACTGACCACTGACACTGACCTGGTGAAGAGTTGGACATCTAGGATAATTTCTACTCAAGCCCAACAAAATCCTAATGATGAAATGGTCATTGAAAAACCATTACTAGTGAAGAGTATTATTTCTTTTAATCTAAGAAGTGGTGTATTTATTGTCGTGTAACAAATACTCCAAAACTCAGTGGCTTAAAGCAACATTCGTTATCTCACCATTTCTGTGGGTCTGGAATCCGGTGCGGCCTGGCTGGGCGCTTCTGCCTCAGGGTTGTCTCTCCACAGGACTACAATTAAGATGCTGGATGGGGAAACTGAGGTACAGAGATTAAGTAACTTTCCCCAAAACATGGCCAGTAAGTGGTATCTGCCTTACCGTAATGTCATGTGAGTATCCGGGATCAGGAGCAGGCCGGGGTGGGGGGCGGGGGTTGGACACTTCTTTTCAAGTAAAGGTAACAGCTACTCCTCTCCTTGATCCCGTGGGAGCTTAAAGCTTTTGGACTTCACAGTTGTCCTACGCAGGCAGGAGTCGGCTTTTCCAAACTACAGTGAAGTGTCAACAGAAGAGAGAAGAAACCTCCAAAGCTGTCTGATGATACATTCCTATGAGCCAAGCAAACTGGTGGATAGGAAAGGGAGACACTTCTTTTCTCTGGCCCCAAGTCCAGTTGTTCCCCCTGCAGCCATAAGGGAAGTTCAGTGTTGTCTTGCCACAGTGGGTAGGTAGGAAGCATCTGATGTTCTCAAATTCATTGCACTGGAACTATGGGTAAACAACACTACTCTTCTTTAAACCCAGAATGAGGTTAGAAATAACCAAGTACAATTTTCGAGGAAGTGACAACTAAAACCTAGAGACAGGCAGAGTAGAACTCGGCCGAAAATGTCTAATCTCACCAGAGGCTGGAGCCAACATCAGTCATGGGTATATTTACTAAAGATTAAATACCACCTTCTCTACTGCTGCTTGGTAGTGCGTTATGTTTTAGTCTCATCACAAAAACATTATTTTCCCACCTACAGATTCAGTAAAATCCCTAGCAAAATTCCCATGACATTTTCACAGAAATAGAAAAAAACAACCCTGTAATTTGTGTGGAACCACAAAGGACCCTGAATATTCAGCCAAAGTAATCTTGAAAAAGAACAAAGCTGGAGGCATCACAGTTGCTGATGTCAAGCTTTACGACAAAGCTATGGTAATCACGACAGTAGAGTACTGACATAAAAATAGTCACATAAACCAAAGGTACAGAGAGCCCAGAAATAAGCCCACGCTCAGTCAACTGATACTTGACAAGGGAGCCAAGAATATTCATTGGGAAAAGGATAGTCTTTTCAATAGATGGGATACTGTGTAACCACATGCAGAAGAATGAAATTGAACTGCTATCTTACACCACTCAATAATTAACTTGAGAAGGGTTAAAGCTTTAAATTGGAGACCCGAAACTACTAGAAGAAAACATAGGAAAAAAGCTGCTTGACGCTGTCCTTGGCAGTAATTTTTTGGATATGACACCAAGCATAAGCAACAAAAGCAAAAGTCAACAAGTGGAACGACATCACACTAAAAAGAGTTCTGCTCAGCAAAGGAAACTATCAACAAAATGAAAAGGCAGCCTACTGAATGGGAGAAAATATTTGCAAACACATCTATATGATAAGGAATCAATATCCGAAATATATAAAGAACTCCTACAACTCAACAGCAAAAAAAAAAAAAAAAGGAAAAAAGACAATTTAAAAATGGGCAAAGGACATGAATAGATATTTTTCCAAAGAAGACGTACAAATGGCCACCAAGTACACGACGTCACTGTCAGGAAAATGTAAATGTTCAAAACTGTGATGAGACACCACCTCACACCTGTCAGAACAGTTATCCTCAAAAAGACAAGAAATAACAAGTGTTGGCGAGAATGTGGAGGAAGGAGAACCCTCGTGCACTGTTGGTATGAATGTAGGTTGGTGCAGTCACTATGGAAAACAGTACAAAGTACCTCAAAAGATTGAAAATACAACTATCACGTGATCCCCGACATTCCACTTCTAGGCATGTAGCCCAAGGAAATAAGTCATTCTCAGCTCTCCGCAGCCCCCGTGCTCACTGTGGCAGTAGGCACAGAGCCAAGACATGGAAGCAGCCAGAGTGTCCGTCGATGGATGAATGGATAAAGACAATGCGGGACACACACACGCACAATATGGAGTATTATTCAACCATAAGAAAAGCACAAGGAACTCCTGCCTTTTACAACGACATGGATGGACCTTGAGGGCATTGGCTATATGACCCAAGTCCAAGAGACACAAATACTGTCCAGGCACACCTCATGTTGTGCTGAGTGGATACTGCATTTTTTACAAGCTGAAGGTTCCAGACTTGAGGGGAGGAAGTGCAGATGGGGTGCAAAGAGCAAGAGAACTGGCGTGAGAAGTGGAGCCTGAAGGTGGGACGGGGCTGCCGCAGGTTCACCATCAAACTTGCTTCTTATGCATGAGCAGAGAAAGTGGTTTCTTGAGATGGAACCTACTGGTGAGGATGCTGGGAAGACTGTTGAAATGACAACAAAGGATTTAGCTTATTACAGAAATTTAGTTGCTAAAACGGCAGGAGGGTGTGAGAGGAATGACTCCAATTTCAAAAGAAGTCCTGTGAGAAAAAGCCTATCACACCGCATCACTGCTGCAGAGAAGTCATGATAGGAAGAGTCAACTAATGTGACGAACTTCACTGCTGTCTTATACTGAGAAACTGCCGCGGCCACCCCAGCTTTCGACACCCCCACCCTGATCCATCAGCCACCATCAGCATCCAGACGACACCCTCCACCAGCAAAACGATTACGACTTGCCGAAAGCTCAGATCATGGTCAGCATGTTTTATCAATGAAGTATTTTTTAAATTAAGGTATGTATTTTTTAGACATCCTGCTGTTGCGCGCTTAGTAGACGGCACTATAAACGTAACTCTGATGTGCCCTAGGAAGCCAAACACCTAATGTGACTCTCTGTATTGCGATATTCGCTTTACTGCAGGGGCCTGCAACTGAACCCGCAGTATCTCCAAGGTATTCCTGTCTGTTCTCACGCATATGTGGCATCTAAAAAATGCAAACTCAAAGAAACAGAGAGGAGAATAGTGGTTGCCAGAGGCTGGGAGGTGGGGGCAATGGGGAGATGTTGTTCCAAGGGTATAGACTTCAGCTGTAAGACGAGTAAGCTCTGGGGCTCTAATGCACAGCATGGTGACTAACAGTACCGCAAAATATACTCGCAAGTATAAAAGAGTGGATCTTAAAAGTTATCCCCACATGCTGTTCTCTGCATCCTGGCGCCAGCCAGCGGGTCCTGGTTCATTACATGGTAACCGGCTCTGCGAGACACATTTCAGCGGGCATCCCACCCCTGGTCTCCCTTAACTTCAGGAGAAAGAATAAAAGGACGGGGTTAATCATTCTTGCAGGGTGGTGAAGGAATGTGTCTGTGTGTAGCCCCTGAAGTTTTTATGGAGGGAAAGCCTCGTAAAGGTTTAAGTGAACAAAGAAACATTCCCCGGATCCAGTGCCCTCTCTTCTCCAAACATCTGAATCCCATTCAGTCTTAATCCCGCCTTAGAACATTCCTTAAAACTGAGCCTGCATCCATGGTGCCCTCAAATGAACCCTCAGAGGTGCCGCTGACACTTACTCCTTGTGTGGTGAGGGCTTTGTCTAGATGTTGCCTTCCTGACCCCGAGCGTCAGCTCCTTGAAGGTAAGAGCCAGTGCCTCATTCCGCCAGGCTTTCCGGCCCTGGGCACAACGCCTACTCTTGGTTTTTAAGATGTAAGTGGAAGTGAGCACCACCAGAAGGGTAACCTACATTCGTGGGCCATGTTGGGTGACAACAGAAGAGGGGGCTGGGGGGCGCCTGGGTGGCACAGCAGTTAAGCGTCTGCCTTCGGCTCAGGGTGTGATCCCGGCGTTCTGGGATCGAGCCCCACATCAGGGTCCTCCGCTGGGAGCCTGCTTCTTCCTCTCCCACTCCCCCTGCTTGTGTTCCCTCTCTCGATGGCTCTCTCTCTGTTGAATAAATAAATAAAATCTTAAAAAAAAAAAAAAAAAAGAGGGGGCTGGTGTTCAGAAGCCTGGAACACTGGACACCAAAACAGGAAAGGGCGCTTCAGGCCCTCCTGCCGCTCCCAGCCTCCTGTGACCGTCTCCTTGCTGCACGTCAGCGGAGGGGCAGGTAGTAAACCTAACGCAGGATTGATCGGCAAACTTAAACTGAGGTTGGCCTCTCAAGCTCCCTGGTCCTCTGATGGGCCCTCTCCATAGAGGGGATTTTTGCAGGTCTGAGGTGATAGGCTAGGTCTGCTGAAATGAGTCATTTTTTTCATGGCCTACGGGCCATATGTATGTGTAATTATATTTTCTGAGCTGCTTTAGGATCAAGTGGGTTGACAGACTTGAGTGTCCCTGTGGGAATGATGGAATGCATTTGAAATTGGGGCTTAGAAATTGGGGCCAGAGTATGGGCCCTCTATACTCCACTCATCCCTAAGGACCCAACCTCTCATTGGTAAGATGACCCATTAGATGCAGAAATAACACTAATATCATACTAGCAGCCATTTACCGACTCTGGCAAATGTCACTGTTTTAGGGGCTTCACATACATTACCTCCAAATCTTTACAGCAGCCCCACACATTCGACCACTGAATGAATACAGCAATTTAGGCTTGAAAGTTGAATGACTCCTCTAAGGCCACAGGCCAGCATGTGGCAGGAGAATAAATGTGTCCTGTCCATCAGGCTCCTAACCTCATAATCTTGTGCTGTGTCTCTTGTGCTGGAGGTCATGGCCCCTTCCTGTGGGAATCTATGCCCCTTAAACTTGTGGAGTAGTTGTGTTTTCTATTTTCACTGTGATCTGATTTCTATAAGTGGTGCTTTAATGAAATTAATGTCGTTCAAGTTCATGCATCTATGAGAAAGAATCTGGTAGGATGGAGATACAAAAATATTCACAAATGAAAATGTGAGCGTGTGAGATAAGGGAAACCTTTGACAATGTCTGTACATGTACTTTGTCCAGATCGGGACATGGGGACAGTTGGTGTTCAGAGGGACACGCGGCCGTGTGGTCATGGCGCATTCGAGAGGGCGTTCCCGGGGTGAGGGTTGTGAGGTGTGGCTGTGCCTGCCTCTCGTGACTACCTTCTCCTTCTCCCTCTGCCTGCCACTCTGCCTGCTTGTGCTCTGTCAAATAAATGAATGAAATCTTTAAAACAACATCTCATACCTTGAACACATTGTAACAGGCATAAACTTCATGTAAGCCTAGATTGGCTTTGGTGGCAACTTGTCTTCCAACAAGATATGCCTGTTAAACCTGATGTACAGACGTTCTCAGAAGTTGTAGTAAGGTTAGTGGTACCTGTGATTCTAGACCCAGCACTGTCCAGTAGGGATACAGTGCAAGCCACATGTATAATTTTATAATTATAAAAATATAAAAAAGCAAAAAGAAAGAAGTAAAAATAATTTTACTGATATATTTTAAGCAACTCATTATATTCAAAATTATGTTATTTTAGCATGTAATCAATACAAAAGAATATTATGTTTTGGGGACTTCATCTTTGAAATCCAGAGTGAATTTTACACTTATACAGCACACCTCAGTTCATACGGCCGTGTTTCAAGTGCTCAATCCTGACACCAGGCTAGCGGCTATCAGACTAAGTGCACAGGTCAGTACCATTGTAGGTGCTGTGTAATTTGATCTGAAATAGGATTTGTGGTTGCTCGTGTTTTGTGTGGGGAGAGTTGCTTGTGCTAGAATATATATTTATGCGTAGTGACCCATAAAGCTAGTTGTGAACTTGGTTCCTTTCCTTTTATTGTAGATTTAAAGGTAACATGACCTAAATCAGTGGTTCTCAACTGGGGGTAACACTGCTCCGGATGGGACATTTCACAGCGTCTGGAGACAAGTGGAATGGGCTGGAAGGGGCACCTGGGGCATCTAGTGGCTAGAGGCCACCGATACTGCTAACCGTCCTCCAGTACGCCGGCTCCCTCCCCCACTCTCCACAGTAACGAGTCATCCAGTCCAAATGTCAACAGTGCTGACAGTGAAAAACCTTAATCCCTCACTTTGTCCCGGGTTAAAACTAGACAAATTGCTACTCTTTTGTTCTAAGTATAAACCATGTCTTTGCACTGAACTTTGTTCAGATTGTAGAACTTCTTTCCACATGTTTTCGTATGGGACAAAATGGTTTTTTTCTAAATCTCTATTTATACTCTCTGTTAAAATAACTAGTGTGTTTTTTGTTGCCTCACTGGTCCTTAACTGGCAAAATTATTTTACGTCAAAGAGTTGTCCCTTTGGTTATTTAAATAGGAAACGAGATTTTTCAAGGCGAGATGCTCATTTTTAAGCCTTTAATGCAAGCATATTGTTAAAACGAAATTGGAGTAAGGCTGTCTATGATCTTTCAGACTCACCTGTGCTCTTACTTCATTGATTTTACAAAGATGGGAAGGGATAACATTTCTTCTTCTCCTCCTTCTTTTTAAGTAGGCTCCATGGCCAGCGTGGAGCCCAGTGCAGGGCTTGAACTCATGACCTTAAGATCAAGAACTGAGCTGAGATCAAGATTCAGACGCTCAACCGACAGAGCCACCCAGGCGCCCCTCTTCTTATTATTGAGTGTAAGAAGCCAGTGAGATGTACAGTACTATCTAAGTCTGCCCCATTACCCATTCCTGCAGTGGCCCCGCTGGCTAACTACCCCAAGAGAGACAACCTCCTCACCAAAAGAGAGGTGCATTTTTTTCTTGATTATGTAAGAAAGACAATTCTATCCTGAGTGCCAACCTCGGATTCTTTTGAAGATTTTTTAGGAGTGGGGGAGGGGCAGAGGGAGAGGGAGAGAAAGTCTAAGCAGACTCCACACTGAGGCGTGGAGCCCAACGTGGGGCTCGATGTCATGACTCTGAGATCACGACCTGAGCTGAAACCAAGAGTCGGATGCTCAACTGACAGCGCCACCCAAGTGCCCCATTTTAATTATTTTTTTAATCAATGAATAAAGTAGAATAACACTTGAAAATTTGGCTAATATTCCAATGGGAGTTTTGTTTCTTGGACAAATGTTTAGACCCAGCATATAAAATCTGCTAAATGATGGTGACTTTCTAGTCCTCCAAAAATGATCTGTTGAAGAAGGCACTTTCCACTCAGTCCTGGTACAGATGTCAAATTAATGCACAAGATCTTACATAGAATCTCTTTGTTTTAGCCTGTTCTTAAAAAAAAAAAATCCTCTGGTTTCTCAGTGTTTATAAATAGCCACAAAACCTATCTTTTATAAAACACTGACATAGAAGAACTAACACTCAAATGTCCTGCCTTTGCCATAAGATTACCTTGAAATCAGTCAACAAACCCAGTACTGTGAGATCATGAAGAAATCCAACCACAGTTCCCTTGCCTTCTAGGAGTTTACCATCTGGGAGAGAAGTGGGATCTGGGGAACATGCCAGTGCCACCAGATGTTCCCTGAGAAAAAAGAGTCCCATGAATAAAAAAGTTCAGGAAACATTAAAAAAAAAAGATCCTAGACCAAAGTGTAAAAGCTAACACCATAAAGCTTTTAGTGGAAAACGTAGGAGAATATCTTTAGAACTCGTGGCATGGCTTTCTTGAGTCACAGAATGCAATAACTAAGAGAAAATGTTATAAATGAGACCATATCAAAATTACAAGCTTCAGAAGATATCAAGAAAATGAATAGGCAAGCCACAAATTGGGGGAAATATGTGTAACATATGTCTGACAAAGGGCTAGTATGAACAATAAAAAGACAATACACCCATACGATGGAATATTATTCAGCAATGAAAAGAAATGGGCTATCAAGCCACTAGAAAGATGGAGGAAACCGACATTCACATTG
Organism: Ursus americanus; assembly: GCF_024610735.1. Classification (NCBI taxonomy): domain Eukaryota; kingdom Metazoa; phylum Chordata; class Mammalia; order Carnivora; family Ursidae; genus Ursus; species Ursus americanus. The sequence goes on from NC_142139.1 coordinate 64,075,341, forward strand.
CTGAATGAAAGAGGCCCATATGTGAAGGCTACATACTACACAGTTTCAGTCATTACATTCTGGAAAATGCAAAACTATGGAGACGGTAAAAAAATCAGCGGCTGCCAGGGGTCGGAAGGAAAGAGCAGGTGGAGCACAGAGGATTCTGAGGACAGTGAAACTTCCATAGAATATTATACTAGTGGCTACACGTCATCATACTTTTGTCAAAACCCACGGAATACACTGCACAAAGACTGAACCCTAACATAAGCTAGGACTTTAGTTAATATGTCAACACTGGCTTATCAATTGTAACAAATGTGCCCCACTAATGCAAGATAAATACTAAAGGTGAGAGAGCAGAAATTACTTTTCCACTCAATTTTTCTGTAAACCTAAAACTGCTCAAAAAAAATAGTCTTAAAAATGTATTTCTTAAATGCAAAAGAAAAGACAGACCAATTTTTTGTTAATAGGCAAAAAGATTTGTCCAGATACTTCACAAAGGAAATACATAGAAACGGTGTAAGCATGTCATTCGTCTTCAGGGAAACGCACATGGAAACTACAAGATACCATTACTCACCCACCAGAGTGGCTAGAGACTGACAACAGCATAGATGGGTGAGGATGTGAGTAATTGGAACTCTCAACATTTTCAGTTGTTGTATAAAATGGGTCCAATCACTTTGGAAAAGGTCCAGCAGTTTTTATAAAACTAAATGTGTATATACCTACCTTAGCTGTCATACGATTCACTCCTGGGTATTCACCTGAGGGAAAAATCATAAATCCACAAAAAGGACTTGCACGTGAATATTCGTGGCAGTTTTATTCCTGATAGCCCAACATGGGAACAGTCCAAGTGCCTAGCAACAGAATGGACAGATGCTGCTGTAGGAGGGAGTTCTACTCGGCAACAAAAGAGCAAATTACTAATAAACACGAATTGGGTGGATCTCAAAAATATGCTGAGCTTCTAGAAGCCTGGCACAAAAGAATAAGAATTGTATGACACCATTTATAAGAAATTCTAGAAAAGGGAAAACAAATCCAATGCGAAAGAAACAAAATCAAACCATTGGTTTTCTCTAGGGGGTGGAGGCAGAGATTGACCAGGAAGGAACATAGGGAACTTTCTGGGTTTGACAGTAATGTTCTTTATCTTTTTTTTTTTTTTTTAAGATTTTATTTATTTGAGAGAGAGCCAGAGAGAGAGCATGAGTGGAGGGGAGGGGCAGAGAGAGAAGCAGACTCTGTTGAGCAGGGAGCCAAACTGGGGACTCGATCCCAGGACCCTGGGATCGTGACCTGAGCTGAAGGCAGATGCTTCACCGACTGAGCCACCCAGGCGCCCCAGTAATGTTCTATATCTTGATGGGGGTAGGATTACACAGGTAGATAGATCTGTCAAAACTCAAGAGAATGTACACTTAAGATCTGTGCACTTCAGGGTGTAAATGTAACATTTAAATTTTACATTAAACACATAGAAACCAATACTGACCTCCAGTTAATGATGTGTGTGCTTATGCACTTGAAAGGAAGTATATTAATGTCACAAATTCACTTAGAAATGCACCAAAACTAGGATGGGTAAAAGGATGAAGAGAAGGATGGACAGATGGATGGCGGACGGCTACACAGAGAGCTAAAAAGCAAGTATAGCAAAGTGGTTATTAAGTAAACAGGTTTATACTATAAATAATATAGCTAATTTTTCATAATGAAATATTGGGACCAATAGTTTAAATAAGTAGAATCTAAATAGTTTAAACCCTGACATGACAGCCCTGCAGTATGACCAGGACTTATACTTTCACAAATACGAAGACAAATGGAGAAAGATAAAACCATTTGCTGAGTTAAAGTAAGTCTAGAGTTTACTGACTGGAATTTAACTAAAAACTTGAGAAATAAACCAAAACAAATCAAGAAACGGGAAATTTAATAACAAACCAGACCCGGCCCTACGGTCAGGCTTCCCTCCCTACTTTAATGATGTCTTCTGGGATCCATTCTGTGTCTTTAATTCTCCTTGGCATGCTCTCTTGTCTTCCTTTGTCAATGAAGGTTTAAAAAATAAAAATACTTTTCAGCCGTTGTGTGCCAGGCCTCCTTAACTCTCTGATAATACCGCATTAGCTCTATCCCAAAGGCATTACGGCCCTGGTTACTATTCAGCTTGGTGCCTGCTAGGATTCCCGTGAGACCCTCTTTGTATATTTTGTCGAGTCATTCATTGATCAAAAAACCGTTCCGCACGGACTCTGCTCTGTGCTCCAGCGGCTCAGCATGCGTGCGGGCCGCCGGGCTGGGCGAGCCGCTGCCGCAGGAGACGGGGCGACGGCAAGCCCTGGCTTCTGAGCAGGGAAGGCTTCCTGCGGCCAGTGCGTCCGCGGAGTCTCCCCCAGCGCGCTGGCGTTAACACGTGGAGTGCAGGAAGAGCCACTGAGATTCGCAGTACGTCACCCCAGTAAGCGGTCGTTTCTACTGGGGACCAGACAGCAGACGCTCTCATGGATGATGTTAACTTCCATCTCTCTTTGAGATCTAAACACACTAGCTCCCCAGCACCATGGCACACACACATTTTTTAAATTACCATGAAAAAAGGAAGGAGGGAGAATGTGGCCCCGGCCATCCTACATCCCATTCACATCAGGTAAAGGACACCTCTCTGTGGTCATCAAATGACTGATTCCAGAAATGGGCCCAGGCAAGGCTGCCCACGTCCGCGCACAGCATCACGCAGGTTTAAGAACACAGGCTGCTCCAAGCCGGAATCGTGCAGCCCACAGCCTTATGCGGGGAGGGGGCCCAGCTGGCTGCACACTGGCGGCTCCGCGCAGTCAGGCACCTTTCCTCGGGTCACTCTTCTGTCCCTGCAGAGGAAAATCACAAAGGACCTCCACACTGCTTGGTTAAAGTCTCCATTTATTTTATTTTTTTACAAAAATCCAACATAAGACTATTGTGCTCATGACTGGAAAAGGGGGTAGGTGGATGGACATGGCATGGACATCAAAGAGCTTCCTCCTGCAAAGTATTTCACACCAGGAGCTCCCTGAGCACACACACTGGCAGCGACTGAAGAGACGACCCCACCCGCCCAGACAGGACCCCGCCCACTGCGCGCAGGCCTCGGCTTGAGGAGCAGTCCACACCACGCGGAAAACCACTGCCGGGGGCGCGAAAGCTCAGAACGACCTGATGAGCACCTTGGGGAGGCTCTCACGTGGGTGAACGCCCCTCAGGGTGAAGAGCGAACCGGCTAGAGGATGTCCTGGGCCCTGGGAGCACAGACAGCCGACGAGCTGTAGCCTGTGGATGGCCGGGGAAACCCACGTCAGTCTGCAGGGCTGTCTTCATGTTCCAAGTGAGTCACGGTCACATGGCGTGGATGACATCTGTGCTTCCCAGCGGGGCAGAGCAGCACCAAGGGTGTCCGAAGCATGGAGCTGGGCCTCCCCCTGACCACCTCGCAAAAAGCAGCAGCCACTCTCCAGGAGCACCTAACCAAGCAGCGTAAAAGTTCTGACGGCCCGGCCTCTTGCAGAGCCTGCTGTTTGGAGTCCTTCAGGTTAGTGTCCTCTTAGGTCCAAACAGTGCTCGCCTTGAGGCTCTGACATCATAACCCTTCCTGCGGTAGACTTTGATGTTATCCAGAATCTGAGACCACTCGGCTACTCCTGGATCTACCAACAGCATTCGGGGACCCACCAGCCTGACTCTACTACAGGGGGTCCTAACAAAGACTGCTCTCTTCTCACCCGGTCCCACTGAAAGCCAGTTTATGAGTTCCTCACATTAAAATAAACAAGATAAAAATAGCAGCCACATATATAGCTCAAAACACCACACTCTTTGGCTCCCCGGAGGGAAGAAGGCTACCACTAAAAAGAATAAAGTTAGGAGTCAAGGAAAGGGTAGTTAGAAGGTTAGGATGCAGGGAGTCTGGACCCCTTGGCTGGGCTACTGAGCAGCAGACTGGAATCCTGGGTAGCTGGCTCTGTAGGAGAGCGACTAGATGCCTGTGGGACACAAGTCCTAGGAGCAGCCCTGGTCTTGTCTGCCAATAAGGAGAGGTCCTTTAGGCCCAGCTAGCCCTCTACCTGGGTGGGATCTACAGGGCAGAATCTGACTTCAAAATGATACTTGAAGAGACCCACTGAGACAGGTCAGAGGAGGGTGTGCCCCCAAGAAAGAGAAGCACAGGGTGTCAAGGTCTGGGGAAGACAGAACTGGCTTAAGGCATGTACATGACCAGACAGACCTGAGCTTTTGTCCAGCTGTGGGAAACCACCTGTATTCAATTTCACTGCGAGAAAGTGGGGCCCAGGAAAATGGTAGAGGTCATGGGCTAAATCCCTGCCAGATGCCACCAACACCCTCCTCAGTTCCCCTACTGCCACCACCACCACCAAAAATAAAGAAAAAGAAAATTAGCTTATTTCCATTTCAGCCAGGGAAGAGAAATGTAAACCCAGAGGAGAAAGTGGACACGGGTGTGAATGCCTGTGAAACCTCAGGCTGGACTGGAGCCTAACATAAAAAATTGTATCTTCTTATCGTTCTGGCACATACCGAATCTCAAGAGGTCCTGGAACAACCTGGTGTGAGGGATCTAAAAACTACAGGTAACATAGGACATAGGTCCAGACAAAGGTGGAGGGAAGGTGAATTTCACCAAGGTATTTATCCCAAGGCAGGCGCCTTGCTGTAAGACTTCCCGGCCAGCCGGGTGGGGGTCCGCAAAGGATGCTCGCTCGTTCTACACCAGAGAGAGTAGGCCAACCTGCAGACCACTTCAGATCACAGCTGGAGGGGCGGCCTGCCAGTTCTCTGTTCTCTTACACAAGAGAGAACTTTCAGGAAAGCCTGAAGCCAAAGCACAATGTGTGTTTTAAAAGGAGGGCCGAACAAAAAGAGCCATCTGGGAGCACTGTCTTCAGGTCTCGCTCCCTCCTCATTCTTCTCTTTCAAACGGGAGAGAATGGGAGCGCAAGGACAAGTTCTGGGGCAGCTTGACCTAGCGATGAATCCTCAAAAACACCGAATCCAGCACAGGGAAGCCCCGCTGTTCCCAAAGGTGCAGGTCTTCCCCACGGACTCAAACGACAGGAGGATGCGAGTTCCAGATCACCGCTGGCAACAGATGGAGGAAGGAACAAACCAAGAGGGCTTATCTCGTCCAGGGCCCCATAGGAGGGCCAAGCCTGGCCCTTTTTTGTCTCTGCACACAGATGCCCTGGGGAATACGGAGATGATCTTTAAGGATGAGCCAGATACTGTAAGGCCAGGATCCATCTCCACCAACGTACAGAACATCAGGAAACTTAGTGGGTCCCTCACTTTGTGAAACAGGCAGAAATCTCAAACTCCCCCCGAATCTATCTATATATATATGTATATGCATATGTGAGAGTGTGTGTGCATATATATATACATATATATACACACGTATATATAAATAAGCCTCGAATGGCAAATTTGAAACTTTCTCCTTTTAAATAATAATAATAGTTGTTACTGAATTTAAAAACCACAAACCAGCTGTCCTGGGCTTATGAACTGCGTGAGTGACTCCCCGGAGTCCCCATGGTCCTCAGTGTAAGCTATCAGTCAGTGCCCTGTGTAGGGAACCCCCGTGTCCTCTGACCAGGGTTCCAGGCCCAGTGTGGCCGACTTTAAGAGAAAGAAGGCTATTGCCTTTCTACCCTTCCCACCGCCTCTCCCAGTAGAGGGTTTGGGCCACCCACCCAGCGGATGTCCCTGAGGTCCTTCAACGTTTAGGAACCTTAGGAGCCATCTCCCCGACTCTGCTCATCCTCTCCCCAAAACTTGCAATGCCCCTAGATGAACTTGAAGCACTTGGTCTTGTCGTGGGGCAGGCGGGTCTTGAAGAGTACAGAGTCCACCCTGAATTGAGTGTACAGTAGGGGCATATAGCCATACACCTTGACAAAAAAGTTGATACATTTGTGCCGCTCATGAAAGTGGGAATCATCGTGTGACAGGGCCTGAGGGCATCCTGGGCATCGGAAGGTCCACCGTGAGGTCACCTGGGAATAGGGAAGAAAGAGGACAGTGAGAATCGCAGGCACCAGGATGGACAGCAGTCCTGCTGCCTAACCAATCTGACGCTTCCATTCTCCCAGGGAAGGCACTGACCCCAGGCGGCCACGTTCACCCAGAGAGAGTCAGGGGCCAGAGCCTCTGCTCTCTTCTTGCCACGTATGTAGCTGTATCGTTGGAAAGGGCGCTCTTTCCAAATGACCTAAACTGTAGACATCAAAAGCCTTACAAGGCTTACTATTACTTGTCTCAGTAACTCAACCTCTATCTAGTATTTATCTGGGTCACACAGCAAGATGCAGGTATGAAGGTGTTCATTTCATCAATGTTTTTAATAGCAAAATACTGGAAAAGTACCCATCGAAAGGGGACCAGTTAAATAATTATGAAATACTACACATCCACTAGAAAAGACATTTAGGAAAATTATATCTGAAGACATGGGAAAGTGGTTAAATTACAGTTGTAGTTACGACGATGATGAAATTTCAAGCAATTGGAAGAATACAAAGAATAATATCACAGCTTCACTATCAGCAATGGGGCAGACCAAATAACAGAAAACTCCCTCAGCGGAGAGTACCTGCAAATGCAGGAAGAACTATATAGACTAATTGCTTAGAGAGAGCAATGAAAGAAAACTTGTAATGAAAGATAGGAAAGGAAATGTAAGGAAAGAAATTAAATCCTCAGAGGCCAAAATAATGAAAAAGCCTGAATCCAATGAGATAGCCAGGACCTTTGGTGTTGTGTGTGTGTGTGTGTGTGTGTGTGTGTGTGTGTGTGTGTGTGTGTGTTTTAAGACTTGATTTATTTATTTGACGGAGACAGCGAGAGAGGGAACACAAGCAGGGGGAGTGGGAGAGGGAGAAGCAGGCTCCCAGCAGAGGAGCCCGATGCGGGGCTCCATCCCAGGACCCTGGGATCATGACCTGAGCCGAAGGCAGACGCTTAATGGCTGAGCCACCCAGGCGCCCCATGGAACTCTGGTTTTTAACAGGCTGAGGAGGCAAAGCCACAACCTCTTTATTGAAGACTTTTTAAAACACCAGGACCCAATGGAAGGCTGCACGGTTGGAGGCAGCTCCACAGAAAGCTGTCTTCTTCCCAGTCTCAGCTCTAAGTGGAAGAGGCAACATCACCTGTGAGAATGTATAACCACACACTGGCCCTCACCCACCTGAGCTAGGGTTTGTTACCCGTGTGGCTGGAAAAGCCCCAAGATGCTAATTTAGCTTAAACAGATCTCAAGGAGGTACTGACCCAGGGTACGTGGAAGCAGTAAGTGCAAATCCTCTCAGGTGTAAATTGAAGCCTCCTAGAAATGCCATAAGTAGGGGGAATGAAGCATGAGAGACCGTGGACTCTGGGAAACATGAGGGCTTCAGAGGGCAGGGGGGTGGGGGACTGGGATAGGCCGGTGATGGGTAGTAAGGAGGGCACGTATTGCACGGTGCACGGGGTGTTATACACAACTAATGAATCATCGAGCCTTACATCGGAAACCGGGGATGTACTGTATGGTGACTAACAAAACAACATAAGGCAGGAAGGCAGGGAGGGAGGGAGGAAGGGAGGGAGGGAGGGAGGCAGGCTGGCCGGCCATAAGTAAATTCCCAAAGAATAGGATTTCACAACCAGAAGTCACACAAAAGGGAGTAAACCACATGAGGGAGAATCTGCAGACACAAACAACAGAATCAGACCCCCAAGTCCCGCATCATCATCAGATTCTCAGACAGTGACTAGAACAATAAGTGTATATATGCCCTGAAGTTTTGAAAGACTACTTGAAGTTTGATAAAGAAAGAAGGGACCCTCAAAAAAGTCCTAGTGGGTATGAAAAAGAACAAAACAGAACAGGAATGAAAAGCATACTGAATAAAATCAGACAATAGATGAGTGTGAAGAGAAAATTCGTGAGGAAAAGTATACTAAAATTATTAGCCGGAATAGAAAATACTGACCGAAAGCTTTGGAAAAACAGGAAAGCAAGACTGAGAGACATGGAGAGCCAATACTGTATGATTCCATTTAGATAAAGGTCAAAAAGAGGCAAAACTGATCCTGCAAGTGAAAAAAGACCTTGACTCGCTGTCAGTCCACCTGCCGAGCTCTCCCGCCTGCAGGAACCCAGCGTCCTCCTTGCCCTGCCCTTCCTCCAGTGGCGGCGGTGCGTGACAGTGACTCACGCTCAACCTCCGTAATCACCAGGCAAATGTAAATGAAAACAGTGGGATACAGTTTATACCCATCAGACAGGCAAATATGGAAGTGGGGCAGTACCGAATGTTAGCAAGAACGTGGGGAAACTGCAGCTCTCATATAGTGCTGGTGGGTATGTACACTGGTGCATCTACTTTGAAGAGAGTTTGGTATTAGCAAGTATAATTGAAGGTGCATGCACCCCATGACCTCGCAGGAGAGGAATGGATGGGGAGAGGGTGATGCAAGACATCTACTCTATTTGTAATGTTTCAGTTTCTTTTATTTTTATTTAAAAAATTTTTATTCTGTCAAACAGCCAAAGGATATCAATGAGTAGGTCTACTTTTCATATAGCACAAGTCTCCAAACCAATGAAAGCCCAGACTATTTAGAATCTCAATCTACAGTTCCCCCCCCCCACTCTCCAAAATATAAGTTAAAATAAACAAGTTGCCTGCCATCTTCCTGGGGCAACAGGTAAATCTCAGTTCCAATTTTCTGCCCAAAGGTTCTTCACCCTTTTTCACATGAGTGATAAAAAACAAGCCTCTAGAAGATAAATTAACAGCATCCCACCCAAGGGAGCCCCAGTGACACATTACATGTTTGCCACTCTGATTTTTAGTTCCCCCTTCCTTTCTGGCAATTAAATTAATTCACAAGCCTACTATACATTGAAAAAAAGTTTGTTATGTGAACACTAAAAACATGGTATTTTTAAGTTACTTAGTCCACAATATTGCAGAACCAGAAAATTTACTGTTAACTTTAAAAGCAGACTACAAAAAAGTACATATTTTAAAAAAGATAAAAAAGCTACCACCACAGACAGGGAACCAGAGAACCAAAAGAAATATGCCAAAAGGCCTGAGTAATTTTTTTTCTAAAATTTTATTTATTTGAGAGAGAGCAAGAGTGAGAGAGCACAAGCAGGGGGAAGTGGCAGAGGGAGAGGGAGAAGCAGACCCTCCGCTGAGCAGGGAGCCCGATATGGGACTCAATCCCAGACCCTGGGATCATGACCTGAGCCAAAGGCAGACGCTTAACCAACTGAGCCACCCAGGTGCCCCTAGGCCTGAGTAATTTTTCTTCCTGATTATATCTGTCTTTTCCCAAATAATTTAAAAATTATTATTACTATTATATAAATTGAGGGAAAAATTAAAATTGAATGGCCCATCCCATAATTTTTAGCTAAAGAGTATACATATATGGCCAATAACAGCCATCAGAACCCAGGTCTCCAGAGTTGAAACAGGGGTGAGCACTGGTCTGTGCCCCAAGGGCAGCTCACCACGCAGCTGCAAATCTGAGGGAGTCAGGACTTCCACAGTAGTGGTCTCTGTAAAGGAAACCACCAGGCTCCCCATTTCTCCCTCTCACTCCCAGCAGACTCCCCATTTTTCCAATTCTCACAGGACTCCTGTGGTTTACAGGAAGCAATGAGTTACCACTCTTCCCACCACCCTCCCTGTCAAGAATTTGTCAAGAGAAGGATATTATCAAACAGCATCTATGTATGGTATTCTCCTCGGTCCTCCGTATACCTAACAATCTTCCTCCTCATCCCAGATGCCCGCATCCAACCATAGGGGAAAAGCCCCTTACCCTGCAAATGATTTCATTTGACATAAAAAGATATTTTATACTGTTTTCACTAAAGCAGTGATTTCTAATCTTGTGACCCATCAGTAAAAAAATTTTGAGACGCAACCCCAGTGTATTTATAAAGTACATTTATTTATATATATGTATGTGTGCATATATACTTATATATCACAAAAAACTGTATTACATAATAAAACATACAAAGAAAAAAGAAGGATGAAGCAACAGCTATACTATAAAAAGAAGTTGAAACATTTACTTAACAAATACCATGGATTATATTTTATGTGGGAACATTCCAGGTAATTCAGTCTAAGAGAAGTATTAGTGTCATGCACAGGAATAGTAAGGAAAATCCTTTAGCAGATGTTAAGAACCTCCTTTACCAGAGGATTAAGATGTGCACTTATGCTGCCTCCCTCTACTCCCTTATCACCTAAGCCACCCACCTTCTAAATGCTTCCTGAGTTTTTAAATCCTTGATTCTCAATAAAGGCTGTTTACATTCTAGGTCTTTCTCCTTCTCTAAAGATAACATTATTCAAACCAATAATATGAAATTAACTCCCTGTTCTCTATTTAGTCAATACTGTGAAGATACTAACATTTTTGAAAGAACACTGCTAATCACATAGAACATAACAAGGGAGAGAATATAATTTGATAGTGAAAATTTGAAGTAGTTAAAGCAAACAAAAGAATGACTATTTTAGAACATAAAATAGTATGAATACCTGATATTATTAAAATTAGATAAACCATTTACCTCAAACTGGTTCTATAGTACGTAACTGGACTCAGAATTTGAAGACACTCTTAATTTGTTGAGTTTTTTTTTTTTTTTTTTAAGTAGGCTCCACCTAGTGTGGAGTCCAGTGTAGGGCTTGAACTCACCACCCTGAGATCCCTGAGATCAAGACCTGAGCTGAGATCAAGAGTTGGATGCGAAACCGACTGAGCCACCCAGTTGCCCCATTGAGCTTTTGATTTTAAAAAGTCACCCTAATCTTGAGGTGAACTCTTCTTTTATTCCCATAAGATTGAGAAAATTCACAGAGAATACTCATTTTTCAAGTTTTTACTTGGTAAGGATCATGTATACCATGGGCAAATTATTTCTGTCTCACTCTCTACACTGAAGAGACAGTTTGGCTAATGAAACACCAGCCTAATAATATGGTAGACAAACACGCTTTAATAAGGATGAAAAATTCATGTCTGTGAGTGCTTCGGGTGACTGATGATATTATTAGGCACCTAATCACTCAGATACTTTAAATTTTCATGGGTAATGTCTTCTGATCTACTAGGGAAGTATAAAGAGAAGCATACATCTTGGATGAATCTTAGTCCCTGGCCACATAAGAAAGGTTCAAGAAAGAAAATTGCACTGATCATTAATTTCTAAGACCCATCTCCCTACCTTAAAGTTTATAAGGAAGTGTGCTTTTCATTTAACATCACATAAAATGAAAACAAATATTTTCATTTAATATTTATTTTAATATCTATCACTGTACCTGGGAAACACACTATACTTTATATAAGTAATTATAACAATTATTATTCACAGTTTCAAAAAATCGGTGCATTATTTTGCTAATTATTTTTCTTTTGTGAGGCTTTAACAAAAGTACCAGGAATAGAAAAAACTATGGGGTAATCAAGAGTTAAGTTATAATGCTGAGTTATACTTGGGAAAAGGTTTGATTAGGTATAATGAATGCATAAGGCCCCCAACTGCTTTTCTCTCTTTTTATGCTTTGTTGCATGGACCCAGTGTCCTCTGTTTACCACTCTACTACCACTACAGATATGATCTGAGTATCATTAGCATAGGCTGGTGGTTACTTCATCTATAACTTACCTTCAAAATACAAGAAGAATGAAATATCCACCTAATTATTATTAATGATATACATGAAGGTAAACGTGTTATTTTATAAAATTAAAGAATATGCCTTTTAACAATAATGATAATAAGATCTTAATCAGCTTATTAACCCTAAGGCATCAGGTATGAATCCATCACATAAATACCGACAGACCATAGTCATAGATACGATTAGCTTGAACCGACAGATTCTCAAGGATTAACTGCTGCAAGGTCCTTACCAGGCCTATCCCCAATCCCCACCAGAAGAGCTTTCACTTGTCTGCAACCTGCAATGACGACATAGAAGGTAATATAACCGGCCTTTCTGTGCACTGAGTATGAAATTATTATATTCTGGTCAATATATTCACTAACTCAAAGACAAAGACAGAACTCAAATTTCTAGAATTCTGAGGGCATTTGTGGTTTTGTTTTTGAGTAAATGTCTTTCACAGTATTACTTACATGCCTGGCACTATTTTTAGAGCTTTACATATATTAACTCAGAAACCTTAAATTTCTTGTGCCATGGACAAGGGTCTATGGAAAATGCAGTAATTTTAAAGCACTGACGGATATAAATAATATTTAAAGATGTAGCAACAAAAGTAATGTGACATGAAAATATCTTTGAGTTTTATTGGTGATAAATCGCAGTTACTGCAAATATTCTTAGGAACTGTCACATGTTTCCTAACTGATGGAAATGCTAAATCCCAGTTAAGAGATTAGTGAAAATTAAAGATGTAACATTTTTCCCATCCAAGTTCCAAACCCTCTGAGTTGTCCATTTATGCCTTAGTAGTTAAGATTCCCTATATTAACAACCCATTTTTTTTTTTAAGATTTTATTTATTTATTTGACAGAGAGAGAGACAGCCAGTGAGAGAGGTAACACAAGCAGGGGGAGCGGGAGAGGAAGAAGCAGGCTCCCAGCGGAGGCAGGGAGCCCAATGGGGGGCTCGATCCCAGGATCCTGGGATCAGGCCCTGAGCCAAAGGCAGACGCTTAACGACTGAACCACCCAGGCGCCCCTATTAACAACTCATTTAACCCAAAGACAATTACAGATGAGGACTCTGAGGATTGGTGAGTTTCGTACTGCACTACTATAAAATAAGTAGCATGCACCCCCAGTCCCGTAAGTACTGGCACCCTCACCTTGATGGGGGGTTTCCGAGTGATGTGGGAGACAAGGAAGTTCATGGCAATGTCCTCACAGTTGATGTATTCATCCACCATATCTCGGATGGCCTGGGGCATCACGTAAGAATACAGGTAGGCATAATACTGTCACGGGTAGAAAAAGAATCACATACTCTGTTAGAGGCCACAGTTCTTCGGCTTTCAGCCAAAATATACATGGATCTAGGGACTGTTAGGAAGCGTAGGGGTGGGGAGGAGGTTGGGTGTGACGATCATTAGTGGAATCACTACTCCCTTTATTTAGGGAGTTGGGACCAGGGATGCTAAACATCCTACAAGTCAGACCTTCTGCAATAAAGAATTATCCCATCCAAATGGCCATTATCACCCCCCTTTTGAGGTCCTTGGTACCTCGGTGATTTTACAACAATATGAATATTTATCAAATTAGGTCAGACGGTGGTTCAGATGAACAGCATCCTATCTGTGACAATGGCAATAAGGGATAAGTGAGGGGAAAACCTGGTTATAGAGCCATAAAACATCCAATCCCTCAGTTCTTCCACTTACGGATTCTAGAATCTGATCACTTCTTAACCATTGCCACTGGCTTCTCCCTGCTCCAAGCGACCGTCATCTCTTGCCCGGATTATTCATATAGTCTCCTAAACAGTTTCCGGGCTCCCATGTTTTCTTCCCTCTAGTCCATTCTATGCACAGCAGAGTGGCCATGTTCAAACACAGGTGCAAATGAACATGTCACTGCAAAACCCTCAATGGCTTTTCATCTCACTCAGAGTAAAGGCCTATGTTCTTAAAATGTCCTGAAAGGCCCACAAAATGCTGTGCTAAAGCTGGCTCATACCTGCTAACAAATGTCAATTGCTAAATTTTCAGGAATTTTATGAGACTATTTAGGAATTTTGTGAGCTTGTTATGAAAAACAGCCAATATTAAAAATATAATTACATAAACTTAAAATTAAATAAGCTATATTAAAAACCAATAAATAACTAAAGAACATCACTTAATTAATTAGCTTCATTTTACTATTGTTTATTACATTTTACTGTTATCTTGAGGTTATTTATGTCTATCATATCTGTATGGTGAAAATACTGTAGAACTGACCACCCCTTCCCAACTCCAAGTTCAGTGACTCATGTCCATAACCTGCAATCAGCCGCTAAAAATATTTATACCACAGAAATGGACAAATGCTATAAACAAGGCACGTTTAACTATGATGTGTTGCAATGTTGCTGCTGATGAATGAATAGGTGAGGTGCCCAATAAAACTGATTTATATATATTTTATTACCTTAAAAAGTTAGAATCTATGTAATGAAATAATGATCATAAAATTGTGTACCACACAGTGGTTTGCTGGTTATCTTGTGGCAAAGTACTTAAAAGATAGTTAACTTAAAAGATGAATTATACATTTCTCTTTTATAAAAAGACAGATGATTGAAATTTGTTGACCCTTTAAATGGCCAGTGGCTGTCATTAGTATGCTAATGAGAATATATTTACTGAACACAATCCATATCCTCAATGAGGGAAAGGTGACAGACGTAACAAGAAGAAAGAACTGCCTTTCCAGAAAAATGGAGAAAGCATTATGAAAACAGATGTTTAGAAGTATTTCCACCATTATGTGATTATGATTGATGCCATAAATCAATAAACTTTCATATCTGTACATTTTAAAACATAAAAACTTTGTAACCTGTTTAAAAATATTTTAAACGAAGTTTCAATGGATTTAGAGCTTACTCTAAGAAAAAGTAACAGTTTCTCATTAGTTTGCTAAAAAAAAAAATTAAATGGCATTACAGAAGATGAAAATTCTAGTCCAATTTGAACACAATTTAGTGGATGCGTATCATGATGACTTATTAAGCACAGAAACATGGTGTCTCTTACAGGGACAGTGACTAAAACCAAGTTTCAAAAACAAGTTTAATTTAGAAATAGAGCTCTGACTTGCCATAACACAGTGTCAAATCAGTATTTTAAAAAATAATATGCTGAATCTAATATAACACTGTACGTTAACTAACTGGAATTAAAACAAAAAGTTAAGGGGCGCCTGGGTGGCACAGTCGGTTAAGCGTCCAACTCCTGGTTTCAGCTCAGGTCATGATCTCGGGGTTGTGAGATCGAGCCCCACATCGGGCTCCATACTAGGTGGGAGCCTGCTTGGGATTCTCTCTCTACCTCACCCTCTGCTCCTTCCCACTGCACGCTCTCTAATAAATAAGTAAATCTCTAAAAAAAAACAAAAAACAAAAAACCCTTAAAAAAATAAAGCACGATGATATTGCTTTCACTAAAATTTAAGAATTCAGTGAGAATATTATTTTGAAACTTTATTTCACCTTTATCTCAACATTATAAAAATTTCTATACGTACAGTAGTACATATACAAATTTAATTTCTAAATAAATATACACATCTGTGTGATAAAATACATCTGCATGATACAGGTTTAAAATTTTTTATTGTGGATACTTATAATTTAAAGACTTGATCTTTCTAGATTAGGGATGACCCACTTAATTGCTTTCAAGGACCAAACAAGTAAGGTAAATAAATGACTTTTTTTTTTAAGATTTTATTCATTTAGACTAACATAATATAATAAAAAATCATTATAAAAAAAAAAAGATTTTATTCATTTATTTGAGAGAGAGCGCAAGCGTGTGAATAGTCGGGGAGATGCAGAGGGGATGGGAGAAGGAGAGGGAAAGAATCCCAAGCAGACTCCCTGACAAGGGTGGAGCTTGTAGCAGGGCTCAACCCCATGACCCTGAGACCATGACCTGAACCGAGACCAAGAGTCAGATGCTCAACCAACTAAGCCACCCGGGTGGCCCAATAAGTGACACTTTAAAGACACTGATTTAAGAAAAATAAAGAGTCGTGGAGCAAATAAGCGTATACATGCCCATCTACAAGGAACAGTGGCTACCCAGCTCCAGTCAATTGGTGCCTGGCAAGAACAATGCCCAATGTGACCTGATCTTCATGTTTACTGAGGTCCAGATCTTTCTGTAAAATTCTTGTATTAAAGCCTGGCAGTGTATGGAATAGCACTGGGGGACTAAATAAACATCTCTGTAAACCACAGGTTTGAAGGCTGCTACTTTATAACCTTTGCCCTAGATTTTCAAATAGAAAATAAAAACTAAGGTTTATCAAGTAAATTATTTATTACTTGAAAGTGAAAGGATCTCATGTTGTACTTTTAAAGAGCATCAGAATTTGAGAATAGGCAGACTTTTCAGAAGACAAGTAAATTCTCAAGGTATGAAGAGACAATGCTGAAACCGGTGTCTCTCTCTCAGATGACCAGTGTGAAAATAAAGGACTCCTAGGTTAGGTATGGTTTCTCAGCCACAGACTAGCATCCCCCATCCCAACCAAAGCCCACCCACGTTTGGAAAATAAGCACGAGGGTGAGGTGCAAGAATGGGACAAGCATATCAGCTTCACAACTGAAAATGTAATGATTTCTTTGGCTGGTTCAAAATGTCCCTAGTAAGATGACTTCGATTCGAGGTTCTGTTTGAGGTGGGTCCCAAGATACCACCATCTGACATATGAAATATAGGAGGGACAAAGCCTGGAGAAAGCTGGGATGTCAGTTTGAAGTACCAGAGGGACATATGGGGGCAGGGGGTTCCTGAAAACAATTAGGTATATGAGTACAGGCTTCAGGGAACAGCCAAGGCTGGAATACAGACACAGAAATTACCAGCCTGTAGGTGCCCCAACACCTTGAGATATGAGAGAACATCTAGGGAAGACCAAAGTTAAGAAAAGCACTAGATACAGAAGCTAGAAGGCTGAGATACTTCAACATTTATGGGGAAAACAGTATGGTGGATGGGTCTTCCATGAGGGCAAAGAAGTTGCCTAGAATGAGAAAGGGCATGGAGGGGAGATCAGGAGGATGGGCCATGTGCCAAAGTCTTTGATGACCAGGAAGAAATGGCTAGCAGGTTGCTAGATGGCAGCAACAAGACAGATGCTGTGAGCCTCAAATGAGATTTTATATGATAGCTGAGAATTGTCTGGAAGTGTCATCAGTAAGCAATAAAAATGGTTCTTTATACCTTCCCTGCTCCAAAGTACATATCTGGGGAAATGAGTAGACTCAATCACTGTCCCTGGAAGAAATATAGGAACAAGGTAAAGGAGAAGCACTGTCCTCAGAGAAAAGTCGGGTTTTAATCAGGTCAAGAAATAGAGGAGGCATTCTGTGAAGTGGGGGGTGCAGGCAACTTGACTACCTCAGAAGAGGGATTCTTCGGAACCCAGAAGAAGTACTTGGGGGGGAAGGTATAGAGCAACACTACCTAAGATATGTGAGTCACATCTGTCACTTTAAATTCTCTAGTAGCCACATTTTTAAAAAAAGATTTTATTAATTTATTTGTGAGAGAGACAGAGCACAAGTGGGGCAGAGGTAGAGGGACAAGCAGACCTCCCACTGAGTGCAGAGCCTGACACAAGGCTCGATTGTAGGACCCTGAGATCATGGCCTGAGCCGAAGTTAGATGCTTAATTGACTGAGCCACCCAGGTATCCCTAGTAGCCACATTTTTAAAAAGAGAAACAGTAAAATTAACGAGAATAGATTTTAACTAACCCACTGTATCCAAAATAATTGCATTTTAACATATCTAAATCTGGTGTGCACTTTACACTTACAGCTCATCTCAATACTGGCCAGTTGCATTTCAAGTGCTCAAAAGCCATGTGTGGCCAGTGGCTACTTTACAGAACAGGAAAAGTACAGATGAAAGATGAGTTCAGGAGCAAAAAAAGCTTTGCAATAATACAGAAGTAATGACTGGAGGGGTTTGCATTTTAGATATTCAATAAAAATTGGGATGTGTGCCATGGTGAAAGCTCTAAGGAATAAACAAAACTTGCATAACCACAACAGAGGCTCATGGTGGAGCTTGAGATAGTGGTGGGTTAACCTGAGTCAGAAGAGAACCAGCCTTCTGCTGGTTAGGCCATGTCTGGGATGGCAATGGCAAAACAATAGTATTTTAGCCCAAAGCTCTCGATTTTACAGGACAGCCAATGCCCAGAAAGAACAAACTAATTTTCCTAATAGCCTACATGCAATTGTGCAGGGAGCCTTCTCACCCTGACTTTTTATTCCAGAGCTGTTCTAAGCATCTTGAATAGTCTTTAAAAACAGAAATAACTTACGTCTAACATACAAGGGACATATAAGAAATATCAAGAGGGCTAATTTAGGGCAGCATTTCACTACCACACAAAGGCTCAACTCTTAACGAAGCTGACACCAATCTTACCAAGCTGTTTCTTACCTTGTGAAAGAAGGCAGCACCTGTCAGCACCATGGACAGCTCACAGGAGTAGTTGGAGTTGTAGAGCCAGGACTGATGAGGGATGTCCCACGCATGGTAACGGCCAGGGAAACCCACAATGCGGTCCCGTGCTTCTCTCCACACCCTCAGAAAACACAAGTATATGCACACACCTGAGTACAAAGCTCTAAGATTATCAGTAACAGTTAAAATTATTGCTCTTGGGCTACTCTTTTTTCCTCTTAAAAATTTTTAAAAAACAAAATCACACGCTAAACAGGATAAGAACAAGCAAACAGTGTCACACGTAGCTTCTTTAATAAGCACCTGCTTATTGCTCTTCTAACTTCTGGCAGCCAGCACTTCTCCAGCCTTTACAGAAAGAACAAGCTGGAATAACATGGGAAGGAGATAACTAAAGTTAAGAGTCTCCAAAATGGGGTATGTACACCATCAAAAGAAGTGATCTATAGGACCATACAAATGAAAGATTCATAAATGCAAGATATATAAATTGAGGGGTGCCTGGGTGGCTCAGTCTGTTAAGCATCTGCCTTCGGCTCAGGTCATAATCTCAGGGTCCTGGGATCAAGCCCCGCATAGGGATCCCTGCTCAAAGGGGAGCCTGCTTGTCCCCCCCCTGCCCCTCCTCCAGCTCATGCATGTGCGCACTCTCTCTCTTTCTCTGTCTCAAATCTTTAAAAAATGACAAATTGAAAATTCAGTATATTTCCGGGATAAACTTTTATATCATCCCCAAATTTAGAGATAAGGTAGAACAAATGAAATCAGTTCCCCAATTTCACAGGGTAAAATCAGAAAGCTGAAAGCACGTATGCACTACAGAACCCTAGAGCCCTTCAGAAGTGCTTCAGGGGTCTTATAAACAATGAACCACTATATCCCCACTCCGCCCCACCCCCAAACAAGTATTTAAACTGCTTGAGAAACTCATCTCTTACATGGAACTCTCATCACTTACCTGGAATTTCAATTCCTAAAAGACAAAAGATCTCACTCCAAAAGAGTTCCTCTCCTATTAAGGTTGAAAGCAATTAATCTAGTCCGATAGATGAGAAACCACAACTTCCATCATAATGTAACAGTCTTCTAGATGGGCCTTCTGCCATCTCCTACCCAAGTCCTACCTCAGTCCTAATTTATTTCCTAAAAATGACTCCAAATTACTAACCTAAAAAGCTATAAGATCTTTTCATTAAATATTTGAATGTAAGAGTAGCTAATAAATACCACTGGGATATCCAAATGTTATTATCAATATTCCTGAAAATACTGATCTCTTCCAATGCCTATTGCTCCTACTAGTCCAGCAGAATAGGAAACTGAATACTTCAATCAACTGATTTGGTTGATTTAAATAAATATAGGATAATAAATTCTTGATAAGCAGAATCTCACTGGCTACATACATGATATCAAATGATAACATATCTAATTTGTTAAGGGATGTCAACCATGATACAGTCAACTGTTATTTATTAAATAATAAGGAAAAAAAACAATATGGAAGCAATGGTAGAAGTGGTAGAATGAACTCAAATAAAGGCTTAACTAAATTCCTGGAACAACTCATCAGTAGTTTTAGACAGTTTGGTCTCAGTGGATATTTGAAAGTTAGGCATTTTAAAAGATTGAGTATAGGGACACCTGAGTGGCTCAATGGTTAAGCGTCCGACTCTTGATTTTGGCTCAGGTCATGATCTCAGGGTAGTGAGATCTAGCTGAATCCAGCTCCACACGGGAGTCTGCTTCTCTTCTTTTCCCTCTGACCCTCCCCCACCCATGTGCCTGGGCTCTAAAATAAATAAATCTTTTAAAAAATAAATAAAATATCAAATATAACTAATGCTACCAATTTACATAAAAATGTTGCACATAATCAGTTCATTAACATGATACTCGAACTTGCACTGCACTAAATATTTTTAACATATGTGCCAAATTGTAGGTCAGGCTTTGGTATACTTTACCTTTAATGAATTGTTCTTTAAATGTATTAATATTCTAATTACCAACACACTATATATATTTTTTTAAAAATTTATTTACTCACTTTAGAGAGAGAGTGCAGGGAGGGGCAGAGGGACAGGGAGAGAGGAACTCCAGGAGACTCCTGGCTCAGAGCTAACTAGCCTAGGGCTCAATCCCATGACCCTGAGATCATGACCTGAGGGGAAATTAAGAGTCCAATGCTCAATCAACTGTGCCACCCAGGGGCCCCCCAACACACTATATTAGGAAAAAAGTTTCAAAGGTAATTTTATAGCTCAAACTCCAAAATAAAAAATTCGCTAGATAAATGAAACTTCAAAAAACTAAGGAAAATTTTAGAAATAATGAAATCAAGATAGAATTCCACTGAAGAATTTGAATCATGAGTAATATTCTATTTATATTTCAAACTTAAATACTATCACCTTGGAAATAAGTGCATCAATTCAACCTTTTTGTGGTATGAATTTTGGCACATCATTCACCACACATCACTTCCGTATTAATATATTCAGTTCAATATAACAAAAAACTGTTAACAGTTCAAATACTACATATTTTAAATAAAGACATATTTTTAAGCAAGTACGCAAGATCAAAACAATTTTTAATGATTACCTGAATGAAGCAAAAGACATTACTATTAATTTTTTTTAAGATTTTATTTATTTAGTTGAGAGAGAGAGCAGGAGCAGGGTGAGGGGCAGAGGGAGAAGCAGACTTCCCACTGAGGAGGGAGCCCAATGTGGGGCTTGATCCCGGGACTCCAAGATCATGGCCTGAGCTGAAGGCAGACACTTAACCAACGGAGCCACCCAGGCACCCCTTACTGTTAATTTTTTTTTTAAGATTTATTTATTTGAGAGAGAGAGAGAGCAGGGGGTGGGAAAGGGAGGGGGGAGGAAGAGAGGGAGAGGGACACACAGACTCCCAGCTGAGCACAGAGCCTGATGCAGGGCTCTATCCCACCACCCTGAGATCATGACCTGAGACAAAATCAAGAGTTGGATGTTTAACTGACTGACCACCTACATGCCCCATTACTTTTAATTTTTAATTGAAAGCTGATTTTATGATCTTCGAAACTTAGGCAAAATAGTTTTGAATAAAGATCAGTAAATATTCAGATATTACAGTACATTTACATTAAATTAAATGTAATAATGTACATAAATGTAAAGTACTACATTTAATGTACATTTAGTATATTAAAGTCCATATTAAACTAATACAGACTTTATCATACGAAAAGACATTCTTAATCTTACTGGTTATACTTCCATGTTTTTCGTTCTGGTTCATTAAGAACCAAATAATTTGAAATGCAGTAAGAAAATTAAATGTAAAATCAATAATCCAAAAATGTGTAAAAAAATGTAAGGTGAGATTTTGCTTCCTACCTAAGAAACAAGAGTTTCTTTTCCAAATCCCATGTTTCTTACATTATGATAGTATATAAGCCTTTTCCTCCCCCTCCAAAACAAAATATTGAGGAACCTATACCAAACCATGGTAAAGGAAAAGGTTTTGGTTAGTTCCCTTTGGAAAAAAAAACTCATAAACCAGAGCCATGAAATACAGAGAAAAAGATCAATGTCCTGTTGTAGAATTCAAAGATTCCGCTCCAAGACAAGAGATACGTGGATCCAGGAAGAGAAACCTACCTTACAGTTCATATCCCATACCTTCTCTTAAGGTTGTGCTGTCTTTTCTTTCTTTTTCCCAATAAAGTTTATTGAGATACAAATCACATACCGTAAAATTCACTCATGTAAAAGTGTTTGACTCATTCACTGGGTTTTAGTATATTCACAAAGCTGTGCAACCATCACCACTATCTAACTTCAGAATATTTTCATCACTCCAAAAGGAAAACCCATACCCATTAGCAGTCGCTCCCCATCTCCCTCTGTCCCCAGCCATGGCAACCACTCATCTACTATCTGACTCTTATTGATTTGCCTACTGTGGACATTTCATATGAACAAAATCAAATAGTATGTGGCCTTTGGTGCCTGGCTTCTATCACTTCGCCTGTTTTCAAGATTCACCTATATGGTACCTCATATCAGTACTTTACTCCTTTTTATTGCTAAATAGTATTCCGTTGTATGGATATATCACTTTTTTTTAATCCATTCATTAGCTGATGGATGTTTAGATTGTATACACTTTATTTTTTTAACAACTGATTTTTGTATGTGTGGCAAAATACTGTAACATAAATTTATCATTTTAATCATGTTTACATGCACCATTCAATGGCATTAAATACATTCACACTGTAAAACCATCACCTCCATCCACCTCCAGAAGTTTTTCATCTTCCCAACCTGAAACTCTGTGCCTATTAAACACTTAACTCCCCATTCCTGCCTTCCTCTAGCCCCTGGCAACCACCATTCGACTATCTGTCACTGGGGGTCTGACATATAAGTAGAATCATATATTTATCCTTCTGTGTTGCCTATACATGTTGACTATTATAAATAATGCTGCTATGAACATTCACGTACTGCTTTTGTATGGGCATACATTTTCAATTCTCTTGGGTTCCCTTTGTTTTACCTGTCCATTAAGAACCTATCTGCCTCTTTCTTTGCTACGTAAGTTGAAGTTAGCCAAACCCCTATTATCTCTTGCCTGAGGAGGTAGTTCTTGTTATACCTGCCTTTTCCTTTTGAAACTAGAACTGTTCCACTCCCAATTGGGTGAAATAAGCAAATTGGAGAGATGAGAAAAAGCTTTTAGATCAAAGGATGCCCAAACAAATGAGAAGAGTCAGGGTGATGAAACGTTAGGTAGTACAGCCAGAAATAATTCTCCAGTTCCATACGAGAGGCTAAACCACAAATTTCCAATGACTGTTAAGAAATTCTTACAATGCAATAATAAAAAGACAAATAATCCAAATAACAATGGGCAAAGTATCTGAAAAGACATTTCTTCAAAGAAGATACACAAATGGCTACTAGGCACATGAAAAGATACTCAACTTCATTAGTCATTAGGGAAATGCAAATCAAAACGATACTGAACTACCACTTCACACACAGTAGGATGGCTATAAATAAACAAAAACTAGCAAGTACTGTCGAGGACGTGCAGAAATCAGAACACTTGTATACTGCTGATGCAATATTAAATGATGCAGCCTCTATGGAAAACTATGTAGCAGTTCCACTCGGACATATCTATCCAAGAGAAAGGAAATACAAATGCATACAAACACTTTACATGAATTTTCACAGCAGCCTCATTCAATAACCAAGAAGTAGAAATGACCCAAATGTCCATCAACCAATAAATGGACCAATACAATGTGTATATCTATACAGAAGGAAGTGCTGACACATGCTAGGAGATGGATGAACCTTTTATTTTTATTTTTTTTAAAGATTTTATTTGTTTATTTGACAGAGAGAGACAGCTAGCGAGAGAGGGAACACAAGCAGGGGGAGTGGGAGAGGAAGAAGCAGGCTCCCAGCAGAGGAGCCTGATGTGGGGTTCGATCCCAGAATGCCAGGATCACGCCCTGAGCCAAAGGCAGACGCCTAACGACTGAGCCACCCAGGCGCCCCTGGATGAACCTTTTAAACACGAGGTTAAGTGAAAGGAGCCAGTTACAAAACAGCATGTATGATATGGTACCATTTATAGTCAATGTCCACAAAAAGCAAATTTATAGAGGAACAGGTAGATTAATGGTTGCCTAGGGCTTAGAGCAGTTGGAGGGAAATGGGACGTGACCATTTACGGGTACACAGGATTTCTTTTGGTGGTAATGAAGCTTTCTAAAATGATCATGGTGAAAGTTGCATAGCTCTGTAAATATACTAAAAACCATTGAATGATACACTTAAATGAGTGAATTGTATGACATACGATTTGTATTTAATAAATGTTATCCAAAACTGAATCGTGAGAAAATGATCACAAACCTGGATGTCACAATAAATGTCAAATCGCTTTAAAAGTCTCTAAGGCCTACCCTCAATTTCTGTATTTACCTCACTATGGACAGGTAATAAACTGCCCATGGCCTGCATACCAGTCCATGATACACTTTAAATAGCCCTGATCTACTCCATTCTCTTACCTGTAATATTCCCTCAACTGGGATATATAAGCCCTAGTAAGAACTACTAAGAGTCAAGAAAACAATGTAGTTAGTTTAGTGGTTGACTGCAAGTTCTGGAGTCAGACAAACCTGCACTTGAATTCCAGCTCTGCCACTTACTTTCTAGCATCATGGTTTGGTTCTCCTGGATCTCAATTTATTCCTATGTAAAATGGAGATGATTACAACTTACATCATTAAGTTTTAGGAGTATTAATGAGATAAATCACACAAAGTGCTCAGCCAGTCTCTGGCACACAGTACGGGTTCAACAAATGTAATGCATTGTCATCATCAGAACTACCTCCTTCATCTCCTCCCCCTATTTTTCCTTTTGGATCTTTGCATCTAACCCCATCTTTCCTAAGTCTTTCAAGCCCCAGGATTCTGGCACCCTTCCACTGCCCTAACACATAGCAACATATTGCTTCTGCATAACCAGGAGCTATTCCCCATTCCTATAAACACAAAAACCTCACGTTTCCTTCAGGAAACTACCCCTTGCCTCTACTCAGTCCATGTGGTTTGTGGCTGGAAGATGATGTACTTGCAGCTCCAGGGCCAGGCAGATAACCCTGGTCTAGCCAATCACAGAATCCATCTCCCTGGCCTCAGAGGAAGAGCCTATGCGAAATCAAAGGCAACAAAGAAGAAAGCAAAACGTCGAGATGAAGAGAAATGGAGTTCTCCAACATCACCAGCTATGTCCTAAGTCAGCCCTTACTACCTCTGAGGATTTCTGTCACTGTCAGCCAAGACAGTCATTTTGCTGCCTAATCCAAGTTTGAGCTGGTTTTGTCACTTGCAAACAAAAGTGTTTCTTGATTGAAAATCAGCTGCTCACCGAAATCCAAACATGATTTCATCATGGCGGAGGTGAGCATCATCATCAATAGACAGGATGGCCTCTGTCTCAATTTCATTCCAGGGCAAGAATCGATTGTTCAAACTGTTCTTCTCAGTACGGACCACCTGTAAGGAGGAAGTAAAAACACTAATGACCAATGCTGCATCATAGAATGCAAAACCCAAACTGCCTTTAGGTCAAAGGAGACTGTAGCTAAATTTACTAAATTGTCTGGTTGCCTATGGCTTGTAAAACCGAGCATATGCATTTCAGGAATAGAAACTGCCTTATAATTCAGCAAATGCATAAGGATTTCACATTTTAAGCTTTATTCATTTGCTAACTAATTTTCTTGTGTAACAAGGTAAAGCTGAGGATTATTTTACATAAGCGATAAACACAGTCTCGGGAAATCAAAAATAACTTTCCCAAGAGAACACAAGGTGGCAGAGTAGAACTGAGATCATAATTCCCAGCTCTGAAATCCACAGGCTTGCTCATATTTTAAAACCCAGCTCAGAAATCCTGAGTCTGTGTCATTTCTGATGCCTAATTTTAAGGCCTTTTATCTGGTATTTAAGAAAAAAAAAAAAAAAGGAGAGCCCACCCAGTAGAGGTTAATTACCTCACCTTTGCAATTCCCACCTGTAGCCACTGACTACACATACAAAAACATTTTCTTTCAAGGGGTACCTAACTCAAAAAAATTAACAGCTGTATCCACAGCAAATCCCTATTCAAAGAATCTCTATCCAAAGTGACGCATACATGCAAAGCAGTATTTTCTTCACAAAACAAAGATTAGTGCCCAAATAGAACTAACTACATTATAAAAAAATTTTTTTTTACTTAGACATTACCTTAGATAAGCATAGTTTACTACAACGTAGGTAGTAGCTTTGTTAATCACCCTGCCCAACACTCAAATGAGGATGACCATACTCAGTACTTTAAGAGCTCATTTTTATGGTATCTGTATCTAATTAACCCAACTGATGAGGAACTATCATTTTAGTCTCAAAAAACCAGAAACAAAAAGAACTTCCTGAGGAATCACCTTTTTAGAAAGACTGGAAGAGTCACCTTACTTTCAACAGAAACGTTTACTTGTACTGAGAATAAGCTCTACCTAGCTTGATGAATGGAATTACATGTGGGGTCTAAAAGTTTATGAATGGTTTCAAAGGTGCTCCTATGACCTCACAAATATGGTCTCTTCAGCTTAAAATACTCTTTCTCTTATTCTTCTACCAAAATTATTCTCTCCCTAGAGACCCAGCTCTCAGGCCTCCTATCACTTTCTTCCTCTTCAAAATTAATCACTTCTATGTTATTAGAGCAGAGTCCACATACTTCAGTTAAATCATTCTAAGACACTTAGAATCCAATTAGCTCAGAGTCAAAGGGCCTTGGAGATCATATGGTCCAACTTTCACCTTGTACACAGATGACAAGTGGCAGAGCTAGACACTAGCTTGTGCCTTCTAACTCCAAAGCAGTCTTTTTCTGCTAAACTTAAACATTAAATTCAGAACTCTCATCAAACCAAAGCCCTATGGAAAATGCATTATTAATTGTGTACCATCAAGAATGAAAAATGCTGCCAAATAAGAAAGCATGTGAAATAGTTTATCACTTAGAATGTTTACTTTATTAAAGAGCTTTTTAAGACTTTGCCTCAGCCCCAGAGGAGTTCCTTCCAAGTCAAGACAAGAAAGGATCTATAACAGATTTGCTACTACAGAGAACAGTTGTCAGAGACAAGCTATAGACACAGAAATCCACCCTGCACTGAAGCATGTTTGACCAGTGAAAAAAAAATTCCTGGGCTTAAAGCCTCTCCCAAGCTCAGATTCAGCAGTTACAGAACAAAGCACTGATGTCTGGGTTGGGGAAAAGAGCAAGGAGGGGGGAGATGATCAAGTACTCACCACAGATGTTGCTGGGCTCCATCCCCAAGGAGCAGGAAAGTGGCCAGGAAGTGGCAGAAGCCAAATGCCAACCTCAGCAACCATAAAATGCCATCTATCTTAAGATGCACCCAATTTCAGAGATGTTAAAATGTTAATAATGTCCACCTTACAATCAATGGACTGTGGCATCTATCTGCTCTGCCATACCCAACAAACTACCCTTGGTCCTTCCTTTTACTTTCCTAACGCGCCTGGCATTCACTTAATACAGAGCTGCAATTCTGCCAGTTCAGGCGAACAAAGCTCCCCCCTCAACTCTAGCAATGAATACACGTAGCTTAAAATGAAAAGAAATAATTTAAAATCCAGTTCTTGAATATTCAATTGTAGATTATCAGTTTTGCAGGTTAGACACGAGGAGGATCATCTACAGCAAAATTAGTAATCCAGGAATGTAGCACAGAGCTTTAGTACTCAAAAGTGTGAGCCACAGATCAGCAACAGGGGCCTCCCTGTCCTCCCTAGGACTCTCTTAGAAATGTAGGCCTACCCCAAACCTACCAAGTAAGAACCTGCAAAATCCCCAGGTGATTCTTATTTTGAGAGGGTTGGTAGAGGAAAAAGCAAGGCTTTGGAGTCAATCAGAAAAGCCTGAGCTCAAATTCCAACTCCACCACTTCCTTGTTGTGTGAAGGTAAGGAAGTGCCCTCTCTGCTAAATGAATACAGCACCATGATGTGTGCAGAAATGGAACTTGTTTATCAGCCAAACTTGACGATCTTATGAACAACCTAACTCACCCTAAAAACAAGCAACAACAAAAACTAAAATAGTCATGATCTGATGCTTAGAGCATACCCAAAATTTTTATCCAATTTACAAAGTAAATCAAATCAAGAGGACCTGCTTGTTCTTTGGAAGACTTACAACTGAAGATCTAATACCAAATGTGTTTTGCCTAGATTTCATATCCATTTTTTTTTAGCAAGTTTATTAAAGTCCATTAAGAGGCAAATCCATTAAGAACAACTACTATGGGGGCACCTGGGTGGCTCAGTCAGTTGAGTGTCTGCCCTCGGCTCAGGTCATGATCCCAGGGTCCTGGGATCGAGCCCCACGGTGGGCTCCCTAATCAGCGGGGAGCCTGCTTCTCCCTCTCCCTCTCCCCCCCCCCCCGTGCGTGCTTTCTCTCTCTCAAATAAATAAATAAAATCTTAAAAAAAACAACAACTATGGATTCCAGAAATACAGTACACATACTACCTCTGCTCATCCTGGCACAACCCCTCTGGGCTGAATGGCAGCAAAATTTTCAGGATTAGGAAACTGATGCAATAGCCATCAGAATAAAAGAAAAAATTTGAGGATTCACAGAAACACAACATCATGAATTGCAGCAGCTTATTTCTGGTTAGCTCACAAACAACATTACCTTTTTGGCACCAAAATCATAAGGACAAAAAACTTAAATATTTGTAATGCAGACCTGCAGATCAGCATTGGCCTCTAAGAGTTTGAGACATGGCAGATCAAACATGAAAAAAATGAGTCGTGTTTAGGAAATATTCTCATTTTTGTTGACATTGTTTTTGTTTTTCATATGAAAAAACTCCTTCTTCCTCAACATTGGCTATTTTTTCATGCCGTATGATTATATCTTAGTAACCTGTGAACATGAAGACTGACCTTCATGTTACTGAATTACTGGTTACGACGCTGACCAGAATGTATAGGCTACGGTGCCTGGCATCCAGCAGATGTTCAACAAACATTTTATAAATGAATGTATGAACAAATGATTGGAAATAAGCCTTAGTTTAGCCCTGTCCATTCTATTTTTAAAATAAAGACTTGATAAATTTATGTATCAAAACTATAACATTCTATATATTGAAACCTCCTAGTATTTAATCTAGTTTTCTACAGCAACACAATTCATCAACCTATAACTATCAAGTCAAGAGCAATGCCCAGTAACATTCATTTTTCCTGTTTCACATATAATGCTTCCTGGGGATGCTTCACTAGTTCTCCTGTTTACCATCATTCATAAAAGCCTTAACTTTCTCTCACTGCATCTCTCTTTGTCTTACAATGTGACAGTTCAGCAATCATGGCCTGGAACCCTAACATATGCAAATGTATGCAAGTGTATGCAAGATCAAAAAATAATTAGTAACCTCAGGTAACATTCAAGTTGGTTCTTGAGGAATTCTGGAATTTATGAATGATAAAGAGCTACTATTCTAATAGGATCCTTTCTCCTAGTATGCTAACAAGGCATTTGGCTTCTAAATCCAGACCAAATCAGCAAACCCATATTAACTAGGAAAGTATCAATTTACATCGTAAATATTTAATTAGTTATCATGATAAATTTGATGCCCAATAGTTAGCAAATATCTCTTAATATGTAAGGGATGGAAATGTAAGTAGTTATTACTATTAACAAGGAACAATAGACTATGTCAACAATTAGTAAGCGATAATTGTTTAAATGTAGCAGGATGAATTTGGATTCAAATAGAAGAAATACCTAAATATGGAATCTTTTATAAAAGCAGCTCATGACTAGCCACACGCAGATCTTTGAAGTTGCTAGGCAAGAAAAATGGGGCATGAAAAGATTAAGTGAATTAACCCAAGTTAGAAAGCAGACCAAGAACAGAGAGCACAAATAGGTAAAACACACCTGAGAAGTAATAAAATTAATAAATGCTCCTGGGTGGCTCAGTTGGTTAAGTGGTTGGCTCTTGACTTCGACGCAGGTGATAATCTCAGGGTCGTGAGATGGAGTCCCACATCAGGCTCCATGTTGAGCAGGGAGTCTGCTTGAGATTCCCTCCCTCCCTCTCCCCACGCCCCACCCTGGCTCACACATACATGTGCACATGCACTCACTCCCTCTCAAATAAATATATCTTTAAAAAAAATAGGAAAAAAAATGTAGGTGGAAAATACAAAGCATCACACAAACACATAATGCCACCTACTAAATTCAGCAATTTAAATACACATATAATGTTATCCTTTCTCTTCCTTCTCTCTTTTTCTTTTTTTTTTTCTTTTTAAAGAGAGGGAGAGAGAGAATCCCAAGCAGGCTGCATGCCCAGGACAGAGCCCAATGGTGGGGCTCCATCTCACAACCCTGAGATCATGACCTGAGCCAAAATAAAGAGTTGGGACACTTATAACCAATTGAGCCACCAGGGTGCCCTTTTTTCTCTTCAAGATCAAATTTTGTTCAGCCAAAGCCAGCAGTTTCCAGCCTCAATACATACACACGTATAATGTACTTCTGTAATGAATACATTTCTGAAAATGAAACTTATGTCTAGTCATCATACAGGCAACTAGGTAAACAGCATCTAACTTTTGTCCTCCATCCTCCCCTTTCCCTGACTTAAAAAAGTAACCCATCATAGAGCTCAGGAATCAAGAAAATGAGGTCCAAAAGGAAGCACGGAGCCAAGTACACCTACTTGTAGAACCCATGTGAAACAGCTGGAGGTGATGGTGATCAACAGAGGAAGGCCCAGGAGCATTAAGATATACTGATTTTTCAAGGAATTCATTCAATAAACACCAAGTGGTGGGGACAAAAAGTTAGGAAATGCACAGCAGGAAGAGAAAAGAATTAAGAAGGTAACACAGTGAACTGGTTTCCTATTTACAGCTTACTTTAAATTTGGGTCTAACGCAGTATTAAAAAATAATATATTTTAGGTTGTAAGTCTGTTTTAACTCATGTAAGAGCAAAAGTTATACATGATCCCTATGAAACTGTAGGTAAAATAGCATAGGTTAGAGGTTCATCATCAAATGAGAGAATGCATATCAAGAGCACAACACAGTGCTGACCTAGCACATAGAAAATGCTCAAAAATTGTTAGCACTTATTATTACATAAGATTAATACAATCTCCTATTTTATTTTGTGAACATTTTACATATATATATGGAAACGGTGCCTTTTCAAGAAATTTAGATTTGGTCAAAAAGAAAAATATGTACTGACCATGGTCAGAAATCCTAAGTTCTAATTTCAGTATTAATTAGCTGAGTGACCTAAAGCAATAAAATTCTCAGCCTCAGATTCCTTGCTTTGAATTAATAAAAAGAGTACATATAGACTAAGAGGGGGAAGATTCTACCTAAAGAACTGATTTGTAGCAATTAGGAAACCATTTATGCAACATGACTTTTCAGCAATTCCTTTATGCTATACATTTATAATTCTTGCTATTAATTTCTGATTTCTGGTAGCTCTGTTTTATAGAATTCTCCTTCACAGCCATGCAACCCCTTCTCAAACAGAAAAAAGAGAGCCATAGCTATAATTACCACATTATTAAATAAAATGTAAAGAAAAAAAAAACCCAGATACACCAATACCTAATGAAATTTACCAGACTTTGTACAGTCTTGGACCTAGAAAAGCTGGACAAGATTTCTCGTATTAGTTGTGCTTCAAAATCACAATTTTAGGAAATCATCTGATATATTCGAGTAATATTTTTTAAAGGGGAGTGGGCACAGATGAAAATAGTGTATCAACTTTCTAAGGAATAGCCTTTAGAATTATCTCTACTGTTGCCTGAGGTCTAGCCAGAAGTAAAGCCTTTAACAGCCTGACTGGCAGAGACCCAAGTCTGAATATTAATGACATTGAATTCTCATCTAGTCTTCCCTCTTCTTCCCTTAGTTGACTACTGGTATGATGACTGACATGACAATAACCACCCTGGCATGACATCAGGTTCCCAAAACAGAATTCTCTTTTTTTCAATTCTATTATCAAGGGCTGGGAAGGAGAAGTAAGTACAGAAAAAATACAGTCATATCTCTATATATAATTTTCATTAGGAAAAATGGGCGCATTCTGGCCTTACCACTTCCACAGAGACCTTGGAGTCTACAAGGGAGGTGTGATATGCTTAAGTCACCCTCCCCACTACTACTGCCCTGGTCCAAGTTGTCAACACACCTCACCTAGGCTACTGCAATAATAAATAGCCTTTGAGCTGTACATTCTGCTCTTTTCTCCATAGTCTGACACATATCATATTACTCCTCACTCAAAACCCTCTAATGGCATCCTAACATACCTAGAATAAAATCTCCAATCCTTACCATGGCCGACATGGTTCTACACGTGCTGACTTCTGCTTTCTCCAACCTGCTTTCAAATGCTCTCCTCGATCACTCCACCCCAGATACATGGGGCATTCTTGCCACATCTCGAACTTGACAAGCTTCTTGCATTGGCCATTCTCTATATATTCCTCCAGAATTTACATGGCCCATTCCCTGACTTCACTCAGGCTTCTGCTCACATGTCACCTCTTCAAAGAAGCCTTCCCAGGCACCCTGGGTAAATTAACTGTACCCTTCATGGAGAAGATAATTAAAAATTAAGAATTGAGGAACTGGCTGCCCACAAGACTGTCTGAGAAATGAGTAAATATGCAGTGTGAAGATGAGTGGTGTTTTGAGTGAGCAAGACCACACTGTTAATTATTGAAACATGTCCTCCTTCACAACAACCCAAGTTTTCAAACTCAAAAAGGACAGATTTTGATGTTCTTATTTCCACAGAATGCTCCAAACAAGGCCACCCTATTTATTACTATTTTCCAGAATACAAAGCAGAGTGAGGAAGACATGTTAACTGGTCAGAATGAAGCAATAACTCAAACCAAAATTTGGGGTTACTTGGAGATTACCTTCTGCTTTCAGGATGGATGCTCCTACCAGACCCAAACCTCCTGCAGATGGTAACTATACACTCTGGACAAAAATACCAAGAAAGCAATTACTTGAAGGCACTGGACAGTGAGCAGAAGGTGGTAAATTCCAGAGAGGAGCTGAAATTTAGGAAGGAATTACCAACATGAGTAGAATCACCGTTGCTTTTATCCTGACAGAAGGCCAGAGTCAGCAGACAGCTAAACTCACATACAGCATCCAAGTCTTTCTGGCCTAAAGAACAAGAGGGAAGAGAGTGGGCCAAAAACAGCCCTGGGAAAGAAAGGAGATTCCAGGAAAGAGAGAGCCAGATAGAGGGAGCTCAAGTTCTATGTATAAACTACCCAGTTGCTGGCCCACCTCTAAACCATGTGTGCATGCTTGGTGCTGTCTGCAAGCAGACCAACAAAAGATAAAAGGATCGAACTAAAATTTGAGTTGCTGCTCAAGAGACAGAACTTGCAGTCTGAGTCCAACCAAATAAATTGCTTGCGAAAACTAAAATATTGATACTTTTCAGAGAAATAAAACAAAATCCAGTCTTCACAATATAACATTCATACTGTACAAAACTATGTGATGTACCAAGAACTAGAAAAACATGACCCTCAAGAACGAAGAAAATCAATTAAAACAAATCCACCAAGTGACCTATATGTTGGAATCGGCAAAGATGTGAAAGTAGCTATTATAACTATGTTCAATAAAGTATACTCAGAATGGAAAAAAAGAGAGGAAATCTC
Source organism: Ursus americanus (assembly GCF_024610735.1). NCBI lineage: Eukaryota > Metazoa > Chordata > Mammalia > Carnivora > Ursidae > Ursus > Ursus americanus. Next base: position 64,108,981 of record NC_142139.1, read on the forward strand.
AGCAGAGAAACAGAAACTATTATTTTAAAAACATGGATATTCTGGAACTGGAAAATACAATATTTGCAATTTAAAATTGATTGGATGAGCTTAACTGTAGAGATGACACAAAAGTCTGTGAACTCGATGATAAATCAAGAGAAATGATCAAAATTGCAGAATAGAAAAAAAAGGTTTAAGAAAATGAACAGACACTGAGAACTGTGGGACAAAAGCAAAATGTCTAATATACATATAACGGAGTCCCCAAAGGAGAGGAGAGAAAGAATGGAACAGAAAAAAATATCTGAATAAATAATGAAGTAAAAATTTCCCAATATATGATGGAAAAAAAATTGACAGATTTAAGAAGCTTAGTGAATCCCAGTCAGAACACAAATCAAAGAAAACCATGCCAAGGCATATCATACTCAAACTGCTGAAAACCAAATATAAAGTCTTGAAAGCAGCCAGAGAAAAAGAACATATTCCGTACAGGGAAACAAAAATTTGAAAACCACTGACATACCATCAGAAAGAAGGGAGACCTGGAAACAGTGGAACATCTTTAAGATGCAATGAAAGTGGTGGTAACCCAACCCAGTAAGGAGTTTTGGGAGGGACTAGCTTTCAAATCCCTTGGCATTATACTTCTCTCCACTTGACTTCCATTAGATGGTCTTTGTTGTTACGCTCCCAGAACTAAGGAACCTGATTCAACTGTTTACAAAACAGGCAAGAGACACAGCAGTCACCCACCATCACCACGTCTGTTCAGCAGCCCCACACCATTCTGACGAGACAGCTACTTCAACTAATGGCACTTCCGCCATCTCTCTGGATGGAGTCCAGTCACCTTGCCCAGGCCCTATCCCATTTGAACTGATGAGAATTAAAGCATTCGGAAGAAGAGTATCCAAGGGTGGTGGCAGATATCTTTACTGACATATCCAATGTAGTTTCCCCTTTGTCATCTAAATAATAGACAAGAATGAGGAATTTTAATAAAGAAATACCATAGGCGCCCCTAAGACAATCCCTCCCTACTAAAAACCTAGGGCTCAATAGATTTCATAGCTCACAAATATTTAGCATTTATCCTAATGCTTAGATGAGAACCCGAGCACAAGAGAAGCACAAATTTCCCATCATTTTCTGAAATGGTATGTGGATTCCTGGGTTGATTCAAATATGCTAATTTCAAATCATTTTCCCTGAAGGATTGGAATCTGAGAGACTGCCTGGGAATCACCCTACTGCTAATTTTATAAAGATCTGTTAATTATAACATAACGGATAGGGTACGTCTGCATCCCAGGTAGGAAAATTAGTCCACGATGTCTCGTAATAGTGCCATTTCTCCAGAGGGGAGAGAGCTGCCGGTCCCTCCTAGTCTCGATACCTGGTAATGTTGGCTCTATCCCCAAGAGGTCAGCAACTGAACCACTGCCCACAAAAATCTGCCTCTCTTAAATAGAAAGCACAGTCAAAATATTTAGAGAATACAGTGAATTCTCCAACTTGAAACTGTTTCCTCTTTTTCAGAAGAACTAGAAATAACTGGTATCGCTAATATGAACAAGCTATTCAGAATGGCCTCCCATTTGGAAAGTTTCTGGCATTTTCCAACTAGGCATTGTATTATTGCAATGAGCTGCCCAGTAATCAAAGAGGACTACTTATTTCCCACCAGAGTTAAAAGAAGGGATTAGTTCTGGTAAGTTCTCTAACAAATTTCAGTCATTGTTAAAGAGGCATCGGCTTCTCTATAGCCTTATCAAGACTCAGGATCCTTATCAAAGAAAACTCAGGAAAAATGGAAAACAAAGGCTGCTTTATTATTCTATTTGAGCAGCATCCACCTTTCACAGAACAAATTTTTTTTTTAATTTCAATGATATTTAAAAAGTTGTAACGGGGAAAGAAAAAAGTGAAATTTATTTGGAAAGAAATCTATGAAGAAACCTTCTCATTCACAACATTTTTCTTACCATACAAGATAAATTCTGGGATCAAAAGTTTTTAGAACCCTACAATTCAATTCAAATTATAAATTCAATTAAAATAAATTATAAATTCAATTAAAATTAAAAAAAGAAAAGACTAGCAGTGGTAGAGAGAAAATTTAAAACAAAGATCTGTACAGGAGAAGGTAGTAACAGCTACGACACAAAGGGAAATTATGCAGAGGATAGAAGAGGCCTTTATCAGTGAAGCGAGTTAAAGTTGTCCATAACATAGGCAGCATATCCATACTGTGTTCCAGCTTCTTGGACATGAGGGGATAAGTAGGAATCAAATAATTATTGGGTACCTTTCTAGATTCCTTACTTGTATTATTTTATTTTCCTCTCTAATACTTAAGTCAAAGAAGTTAATTAACTCATCAAAGATCACAAAATTGACTACTTAATCCTAGGTCTCTATTACTCCAAAACTCATACTGTCCTGTCTTATTACTCCAAAACTCATACCATGTGGCTGCTCAGAAAATATTTCACATGAATCAGTTTCTTGCGGATATAATTTTAAAAAACCAGTCTAGAGCAAGCATTCCCCTTCTAAACAGATTCTTCCTCAAAACTACACTAATTTTCTTAGGCAAGCTTCTGGCAATGCAGGGCCCTTCGGAACTTCTGCCTGTCTTTGCTACCTTTTTCTGGAAAGTATCCATGACACAGGGTAACTAGTGGCAGTTTGTTTGCTTATGACTTGCTCTAAGGCCTCACATTTAAGATAAATGGGTAATCTACTAGACTGCCAAATTTATGCCAGAAGGTGGGTAAACAAAGCCCTCAGAACTAAAGCCCTATCCTGCATAACTGACTATTATTTTTCCTGGAAAACACAGCATCCAAATCATGACAGATAAGATAAGGTAAAGAATGAGAAAGAACCTGTGAGAGACCACAGAAAAGGTTCAGGATCTCCAACTTCCAAATATTTCAAACCCCAACTCCAATCTTCCAAAAAACCTCTACAATATCCTAATAAAGAAATGGGTCTTCTTGCTAAATCTGGGAGGTGATTAAAACTGCAGCTTCTGGAATCAGACACACTAAAGCTCAGCTCCTCCATGATTTGTCATGATTACGACCTTAGGCAAAAGAGTTAACCTCTCTAAGCCTCTGTTTCCATAGATATAAAGTGAAGAAACTGTAATAATGATGTAAGTTCTATAAACCCTAAATTACACTGCCTGGGTCATATGCACTTCCTAAGTATTAGCTTTGTCATCATCATTCTCATCAACATCTTTGTCATGACATGGAAGACATCAACAGGGTAACTGAAGGACTTTTGTAAACCTTCATGGGGCCAATATCAATTTCAGTTTTGGTGAGTCTTAGGAGATTCGGGAAGTGAGTAGCAGAGATGGAACTGGCAAGGCCTGAAAGGACCAAAAAAGAAGCAAGCAGAAATTCCATGGGGAAAGGAAATCTGTATAGTTAAAAAAAATATATGTATGTCTACAAAGATATACATTATATATATTTGGAAAAGGGATTACGAGTAAAATGCTATCTCATGCAGTAAAACAAACTGCTCATTTTTCTATTACCATGATGGGGACGCCAATGTCGGGCCACAGAAGGTCCTCTGATGGTAGCTTGGGAGAATTCCATACCACCACTACCTTGTTCAGGTAAGGGAGGCCATTCAGTCTCTCTAGAGAGTTCATAAGCACTTCCTCCCGCTCATAGGTCAACATCACCACTGTGAACTGCTCTCGTGGAACATTGCCTCCAAGTGCTGCCTGAAACTCCTTGCCAGAACCCCCAGCTCCACCACCAATAGGCCGAAATCCAGTCCCTGAGCCCAAGAATTTGGCCTCTGAGGGCAACACAGGATCAAAGGGTGTGTGGGGGAACAGATGGAAAGGCCCCGGAGCAGAGTTCCAGCTGCGGTAAAAATCAGTGACAGTCAAAGTAAAGTTGCGGAGGTATTTGGGTGAGGCATAAGGCGGCTCCGTCTCCACTGGCCCCAGGTCCAGGTCCCCATTGTCGGCCATGTTAGGGTCAGTTCCAGCCGCCTTGCCTGACCGATGGGGGATCTCAGCTGCTGCCTCTTCCCGGATGGGAGCAGCTGGGATCTGTATGCGAGTCCTAATCATAGCCAGCACGGTATTAAAAATACTGTCAGCGGTCGAGAAGTAAGTCTCCCAGAGAAAGCGGCCTTGCCGCCGCATAGCCAGCAGATCACTATCTGAGAGGCTTCGTAACAGAAAATGAACCTCGGTAACACGCGGCTTGGGCACGACCAGGGCGGCCTCATTCCACTGCAGCATGTCCTGGTAAGGAAGCTGTACTTGCTCCCCCAGCACAACTGGGACAGCACCGACTTCCAGGGCTTCGAAGAGACGTGTTGCACACCCAGACGAAATAACCAAGTGAGGGTCCCCAGGAGTGATAATTAGTGCGAAGGTGGAAAGCTTCAGTAATTCTAAGCGGTCCTCACGTTCACCACACAGTGCCCACTCAGTAGGCAGACTGAGTTTAGGCTGGTTTTTGCAGGTAAATTCTACCAGGACCTGATCTAGCTTGCTGTCCTGTACAGCCTTTAAGGTAGCAATGATACGATCATCGTAGTCGGCTGGAGGGTCACCTTCCATTTCTTCTTCAAAGGAGCGGGCCTCCTGAAGGCTGGATCTCAGTGATTCAATCTTCTCACCCTGGAAGGTGAAAAGATATTTCCGCTTAACTGGCACCTGTGGTGGGATTTCCATGAAGTTGGGCTCTGACATGGCATGGACTAGTGGCGATACTACCAAGTCAAAGCCAGGTCTGTACTGGGAAGCATAGAAAGTAGACTGAGCCACCATGGCACGGCCTGTACTGACATTATACAGTAAATTCTGTGTATCCGACTTCCGAGACAGGTTGATGATGACATGGTTGTGTCCATCTGTCCGCCAATGTGGTAGAGAATAGAGCTGCTTCTCAAGTTCGGCAGGCCGAAGCACTACTGGCTCCTGTATTTCTCCCACTAATATCACATAAAGGCAGGCAATGTCCGCGTTTTCTGTAACATATACATTGGCTCGTGCTGTAGCCTGAAAAGCTTGCTTGACCAAAGGATCCAGGTAGCTGCCGAAGGCAAACTGGTCACTGTCATACACATAGACTGGAAAACCGGAGGTGAGAGGACAGCGAGAATAATCGAAACAATTGTGCAGCCGGCATCCCCGTATGACTTTTGGGGGAGGAAGACCAGCATCATCCTTCTCCGGAAGCAATCGGATAGGCAGAGAAAGTTTGGGCTGATTTTGAGCCATCAGCTCTTTATAAGAGTGCTCCGTCTGGCTAATGACATTCTTCAGTTGAAGCAGGTCCTGCTTGGCATTCTCAATACTCTTCTTACAGGCTTCAATCTTCAGATTCAGCTTGGCAATTTCACTGTTCAGCTCTTGCCGCTTGGCTTCCAGCTGCAAGAGCTCCTCACTTACAGACTCACGAATCCGGCAAAGGTCCAGCACATGCTTTACCTCGCATAGTTCATTACCAGCCCTTGGGCCAAAAATCCGCTTGCCTGCCTCATCAGCCTCATCCAGAGTAGTGAGATAATAGTGAGCAATTAGGGGGAAGAAAACCAGGATAATGAAGAGTGTAAAACTGAGCCACGTGAGTCGGATCCGGTTGGACCACCGTAACATACAGGTCTGACCTCCATTCCCCACTCCCCCATTCCGCAACATGGTATAGCCCGTCATGAGTTCCTGTGTGGCTTTTGCCCCCTCTAATCACGTTGGGTCACTCGCCATAACCATGAGTTTCTATTAGACAAACTCAATCTCTTTTCACTCACACCTTCCTGCTAAGAGTTAGTGTGCTCCCTGTACAAGGCACGGAATAAAATGGAAATTTCATTTTCCTCAGCTGTAATTGAAATGGTCTCTGACCTTATTCCAGCAGATTTTAAGTTCTGGTTGTTGACCAATGGACATGTCCTTACTCTTTATCAAATGGTAAAAGGTACCACATTGTTGATGAGATGAAAAGGAAAAGGTCCCTGATGACGAAACCCAGGAAAAATAACCTGGAATCAGACAGACTTTTTCAACTGCCATAGCTCTTGTTCCTTGGTTTTGCTGACCAACAAATACGCATATTTACTATTCACAGTCATAAAGTAGCTGGTTAGAACAGAAAGAAATGCCAGCCTCTTATCGATGTCATTGCCAACAATCAGGCCTGCAAAAGAAAGAGAACCATGTCAGTCTTGAAAAGATTATGTCCAACAACCCCACCTTCCCTCAGTTTCTAGAAAATGGTTCTATCTTAAAAGGTAAAGGAACAATTGGAACATTGGGTGTGTGTCTCATAGAACATTCTAAATTCAGTTTAGGTTGCGTTCAGTATGGATATTTTACTTGTGGTTAATAAGATATGGATAAGTGTCCAAAAACAGCTTCAGATTTTATACACACAGACATACATACCCCTTCCTCCTGTTTAACTGGATATAGAGAATTAGAGCTCTATAAAATGAAGATCAACTACATTAGACAGAGTGCAAAGAGGTCTGCAACAATTTTTATTCAACACTAAGGCAGCATCTTTAGATGGAGAGAAACACCATCCTATCCAGCCTTGATAGCCAGGTTTATTCCTAAGAAGAGTCTCCTTTTGATTTACTTTTTAAAAAAAAGAGACTCTGAGCAGCTCAATGTTTTATATTCAGAGTTGAAACGAGTTGAAGAGAACTCTTTTGATCTTTACCCAGTAGTAGGTGCATTAATCCAGAGACAAAATGTATTTCCCAGTTTGCTTCTCATTTATCTTCTGCTAGCAGACATCATGTGCTCCTTCTTAAAATATAAATAGTAACTTGGTCTTTTAGAAAGACTACTATACTTAGAAATGAGGGCCATTATTTCTTCTCCCTTGGAGACAGATTTGCTATCAAACCTTACACCTCAGTTTCCTAATCCCCCAAGATGGAGAGAAGTGTACGGAGACAGAAACAATATATTGTGTTGCTATGACAAGAAAGGACAGAGGATGTGAGGGTATTTTCAGCTAATAAATCTTGAAACAACATTCCCACTCCTGTTCACTTACCAAACTTTACTATCAGTGGCTACAAAAGCTTTTTCACTTGTTTTCATCTCAAACTTAACATGTAGAATTGAATTCCTAATATTCTGTGCCAAAGAACATTCCCAATTTCTTTCATTCATTTCCTCCAAAAAGTATTTACCATACTCTTAACATGTCTAAGATATGTTCAGCATAACTGTGGAAGAAGCTAGAATGCAAAATAATCTTTGACCTCATGGAACCTCCTTTAACCCAAGACTAAGATATAAAGGAACAGCAAGGATACTACTACAAGGTAGTATAATGTATGTAGCCCGTCAACAGGTTTCATTTCACAATCTTCTCTCTAGCTTCTACGTTTGGTAGAGATGTAAAATTATTAAAGTTTGGATACAGTCTTCTCCCCTCTAAATAAAAAAAAGTTGCCAGTGTTAATAAAAGGCTTGAGTAAGTAGAACAAGAGATAAGGACAACAGAAAACAAAAACTATTGATCACAAAAGAGCTTAAATTTGGTGGATCAAACCATGGATAATTAACAGCTGAGCAAATATCCCAGAGAATGTAAATCAATATTTCTAAAGCATTATCCTTGTAATTCAAATGTTAAAAATCTCTCTGTTTCCAAAACAATACTCTCTGCACCTTACAATCAAATTATGACAAAGAAGTGGAGGAAATAAAGGAATGCATAATCAAGGAATTCAGGTGATTCATTCCCTCCTTACCGTATGTTTCCAGATCCTTCCTTTTTCTAACTCATGCAGCATTTTACTTCAGTATATAATTTCTTGAAATAGCGAACTCCAGGTCCAGGGCTTGCTCTCCTGACAAAAAATAGAAAAATGACATGCTATTAGAAAAATAATCAATACTGGGGCGCCTGGGTGGCTCAGTCAGTTAAGCATCTGCCTTCAGCTCAGGTCATGATCCCAGGGTCCTGAGGTCGAGCCCTGTGTCGGGCTCCCTGCTCAGCGGAGAGCCTGCTTCTCCCTCTCCCTCTGCCTGCCACCCTGCCTACTTGTGCTCTGTCAAATAAATAAATAAAATCTTAAGAAAGAAAAGAAAAGAAAAGAAAAGAAAAGAAAAGAAAAGAAAGAAAGAAAGAAAGAAAGAAAGAAAGAAAGAAAGAAAGAAAGAAAGAAAGAAAGAAAGAAACTCACTACTAAAGGTGCTATTAAAGAATGTATTTACTGAAGGGGGGAGATGCTGGCGGAGTCGGAGAACCCTAGGCTTGCCTCATAGTCCCACGAACACAACTAGGTAACTACCAAATCATCCCAATACCCCAGAAATTGACCTGAAGACTGGCAGAACAAACTCCACAACCAAAGGTAGAAAAGAAACCACACAAAGAAGGTATGAAGTGCAGAGACACGGTCTGGGAGAAGAATGGATCTTGGCCACTGCAGTGGTCAGGGAGCCACAGTGGTGAGAAAGGGTAAGAGACAGACTAGCACCCACATGTGGAAGACAAATTCCCCTAGCAATGGCTTAGAAAGCAAGAGGGGCCAAATTTCATGAGTTTCTGCAAACAGTGGGGCTTAAAGCCTGGTGTTTTAAAAGTCCACAGGCTTGCCTCAGGGAGAGCCTAGCGGGCATGGGATTGTTCTTGGAGAGAAGGCAGGGCAAACAGCCCGTGGACATACAGTGTGGAAACATCAATCGGAAGAGCGCCTGGGGCACACAGTGGGGAGGTTATTTGCTCATCCAAAAGGCAGTGTTTGCAGAGAGACCTCTCCAGGAATGAAGGAACTGGCCTGCACCAAAACCCCTGCCCCCACCACTCAGCATGAGCACAGGGTCACCTGTGGAACCTGTACACCCCTCACTGCCTAACTCGCTTACACCAAGCCCCACCACCCTTGCTGAGCTCCAGTAGACCCACCCTTCCCAATCAGGCTTGCCTCAATCCCAGCACAGTGGGCCCCCAACCCCTAAAGATTGGCACAACCTCCTGCCCATACCGCATCTCCCGACCTGGGAGTTTTGCAGAGCCTCAGTTCGGGCAACAGTGGCAACAGGTCTCATTTCACAAGCAGACCAGAGCAATTTAGTAAAAACTCATCACATTCAGGCCAGGGACCAAACATTGCTCACAACAGGCAGACAGCCTCTGTAGGGGCGCCTGGGTGGCTCAGTCGTTAAGCGTCTGCCTTCAGCTCAGGGCGTGATCCCGGAGTCCTGGGATCGAGCCCTGCATCAGGCTCCCTGCTCCAATGGGAGCCTGCTTCTTCCTCTCCCACTCCCCCTGCTTGTGTTCTCTCTCTCACTGGCTGTCTCTCTCTCTCTGTCAAATAAATAAATAAAATCTTAAAAAAAAAAAAAAAAAAAGACAGCCTCTGCAGATGACTGGCCTGAAGGATAAAGTAACCAGAACACAACAGCAGAGCCCAGGCAGCACACAATGGAAACACTACCTGAAGTGCCAGGCCCTAGGGAACAGGGGACACTGCACTGCAGGGCAGTACTAGACCTCTTCTTCATAAGGCCATTATCCTTAAGAACAGGAGACATAACTGATCTTCCTAACACAGAGAAACAGGCACAGAGACAAAAAGAATGAGATGACAGAGGTATGTGTCCTAAAGTAAAGAACAGGACAAGGCCACAGCCAGAAATATAAGTGAAACAGATATAAGTAACATGCCTGATAGAGAATTTAAAGTAATAATCATAAAAATATTCGCTGGACTTGAGGAAAGACTGGAAAGCATCAGTGGGATGATTAACACAGAGATAGGGAATAACATAGCAGAGATAAAGGGCTCAATAAACGAAGTAAGAAACACACTTGATGGAATGAACATCAGGCTGGAAGAAGCAAAGGAACAAATTAATGACATAATAGGCACAATAATGGAAAGTAATCAAGCTGAACAAAAGAGAGAAAAAAGAACTGTGCAAAATGAGAATAGACTTAGGGAACTTAGTGACCCCATCAAACATAATTACATTTGTATCATAGGAATCCCAGAAGAAGAAGAAGAAGAGAGAGAGAAAAGGGGGCAGAAAATTTATCTGAAGAAATAAGAGCTGAAAACTTCCCTAATCTGGAGAACGAAAGATATTCAGATCCAGGAAGTACAGAGAACCCCCAACAAAATCAACAGAATCCACCAAGAGATACTGTAATTAAAATGGCAAAGCGTAATGATAAAGTAAAAAAAATTAAAGCAGCAAGACAAAAAAAGACAGTTACAAAAGGGAAACACCATAAGGCTATCATCAGATTTTTCAGCAGAAACGCTGAAAGCCAGAGAGAGTGGCATGATACATTTTAAGTACTAAATGGGAAAAATCTCCAGCCAAGAATACTCTATCCAGCAGGGCTATCATTCAGAATAGAAGGGGAGATAAAGAGTTTCTCAGACAAAAAATAAAGAAGAACATGACCACTAAACCAGCCCTGCTAAAAATACTAAAGAGGATTCTTTGAGTGGGAAGGAAAGACCAAAAGTGACAGTATGAAAGTAGGAAACATAAAAGCAGTAAAAAAATGAATATTTCTATAAAAATTCAGTTAAGGAACTCACAAAATAAAAGGATGCAAAATACGACACCATATACCTAAAGTGTAGGGAGGAGTAAAGAATGGTTCAAACTTAAATGACCATCAACTTAATATAGACTGACATATGCTGAAGATGTTATATATAAACCTAATGGTAAAGACGCCTGGGTGGCTCAGTTGGTTAAGCGTCTGCCTTCAGCTCAGGTCACGATCCCAGGGTCCTGAGGTTGAGTCCCACATCAGGCTCCCTGCTCAGTGGGGAGCCTGCTTCTCCCTCTGCCTGCCGTTCCCCCTGCTTGTGCTCTGTCTCTCTAACAAATAAAGAAATAAAAATCTTTTAAATAAATAAATAAACTTAATGGTAACCACAAATCAAAAACTACTAATAGATATGCAAAGAATAAAGAGAAAGGAATCCAAATATATCACTAAAGAAAACTAGTGAACCATGAAAGAGAAAGAAAAGAAAGGATCAGAGAAAAACTTCACAACCACAAAACAAGGACTAAAATGGCAATAAATTCATATCTATCAATAATTATTTTTTAAAAATATTTGTTTTAGAGAGAGAGGGAGAAAGTGCGTGAGTGTGCACAAAGCGTGCAGAGGGAGGGGCAGAGGGAGAATGAGAAAAATCCTCAAGCCAGCTCCGCACTGTGCATGAACCCCAATGTGGGGCTGGATCCCAGGACCCTGAGATCACGACCTGAGCTGAAATCAAGAGTTGGACACTTAACCAACTGAGCACCCAAGTGCCCTTATCAATAATTACCTTGACTATAAGTGGACTAAACGCTCCAATCAAAAGACATACAGTGACAGAATGAATAAAAACACAAGACCCACCTATATGCTGCCTACAGAAGACTCATTTAAGACCTAAAGACAGCTGCAGACTGAAAGTGAAGGAATGGAGAAATATTTATCATGGAAATGGATATCTATCAAAAGAAAGCTGCAGTAGCAATACCCATGTCAGTCAAAACAGATTTTAAAACAAAGACTGTAACAGCAGACAAAAAAAAAAGCCACTGTATAATAATAAAGGCGACAATCCAAGAAGAAGATATAACAATTGTAAATATCTACCCACCCAATATGAGAGTACCGAAATGTATAAAACAGTTAGTAAGAGACCAAAAAAAAAAAAAAAAAAAAACCTAATCAATAGTAATACAATAATAGTAGGGAAATTTATTTTATTTTTTTATTTTTCTAAAGTAAGCTCTACACCCAACATGGGGCTTGAACACACAAATCTGAGATCAAGAGTCACCTGCTATACCGACTGAGCCAGCCAGGTGCCCCAATAATATTAGGGGACTTTAAAACCCCACTTATATCAACTGACAGATCATCCAGTCAGAAAATCAACAAGGAAAAAATGGCTTTGAATGACACATTGGATCAAATGGATTTAGCAGATATATTTAGAACATTCTATCCTAAAACAGTACAATACACATTCTTTTCAAGTGTACATGGAACATTCTCCACAGCAGATCACATATTAGGCCAAAACATAACTCTCAACAAATTCAAAAAGACTGAAATCATACTATGCATCTTTTCTGACCACAACACTACAAAACTAGAAATTAACCACAAGAAAAATCTGGAAAGACCACAAATACATGGAGGTTAAATAACATGCTACTAAACAATGAATGGGTCAACAGAGAATGCAAAGAAGAAATCAAAAAGCACGTGGAAACAAATGAAAATGAAAACACAAGGGTCCAAAACCCTTGGGATGCAGCAAAAGCAAAAAGGGAGGGAAGTTTACAACAACACAGACCTACCTTAAGAAGATAAATCTCAAATAAACAACCTAACCTTACATCTGAAGGAGCTAGAAAAAGAACAAACAAAACCAAAACCCAGCAGATGGAAGGAAATAATAAAGATCAAAGTAGAAATAAATGATTCAGAAACAAACAAACAAAAAACCCAGTAGAACAGATAAATAAACCAGCAACTGGTTCTTTGAAAGGATCAACAAAATTCATAAACCTCTAGCCAGACTCATCAAAAAACAAAGAGAGGGATGACTGCGTGGCTCAGCTGGTTAAGCATCTGGCTCTTGATTTTAGCTTAGGTCATGATCTCAGGGTCGTGAGATCGAGCCCTGCATCAGGCTCTGTGTTTAGCATAGAGTCTGCTCTAAATTCTCTCTTCCTCTCTCTCTGCTCCTCCCCCTACTCTCTCTCTCTAAAATATTAAAAAAGAGAGAGAGAGAGAGAAAGGATTCAAATAAAATTACAAATGAAAGAGGAGAAAAACAACCAACACCACAGAAATACAAATAATTGTAAGAGAATGTTACAAAAAACTAATACCAACAAAGTGGACAACGTAGAGGAAATGGATATGTTCCTAGAAACATATAACCTACCAAAACTCAATAAGAAACAGAAAATCTGAATAGATCGATTACCAGCAAGAAGATTGAATCAGTAATCAAAAATAAATAAATAAACTCCCAAAGAATGAAAGTCCACGACCAGATAGCTTCACAGGCAAATTCTACCAAAGATTTCAAGAGTTAACAAAAAAAGAGAACTATAGGCCAATATCTTTGATGAACATCAATGCAAAAGTCCTCACAAAATATTAGTAAACAGAATTCAACAATATATTAAAAAATCATTCACCACAATCAAGTAGGACTTAATCCTGGTATGCAAGGGTGGATTAATATCCACAAATCAATCAACATCATACACCACATCACTAAGAGAAAACACAAAAACCATATTATCAACTCGAAAGATGCAGAAAAAACATCTGACAAAGCACAGCAACTACTAATGATAAAAGTCCTCAACAAAGTAGGTTTAGAGGGAACATACCTCACATAATAAAGGCCATATATGAAAAACCCACAGTGAACATCATATTCAATGGGGAAAAACTGAGAGCTTTTCCCCTACGGTCAGGAATAAGACAAAGATGTCCACTCTTATCAACAGAGTGATACTCTCTTATCAACAGAGTACTGGAAGTCCTAGCCACAGCAATGAGACAACATAAAAAAATAAAAGGCATCCAAATTGGTAAGGAAGAAGTAAAACTTCCACTATTTGCAGATGACATGTTACTCTACATAGAAAACCCTAAAGACTACACCAAAAAACTACAAGAACAGATAAATGAATTCAGTAAAGTTGCAGGATATAAAACAAATGCAGAGAAATCTTGCATTTCTATACACCAATCAATGAAGCAGCAGAAAGACAAACTAAGAAAACAGTCCCATTTATCACTGCATCAAAAATAATAAGATCCTTGGGATAAATCTAATCAAAGAGGTGAAAGACCTGTACTCTGAAAACAATAAACACTGATGAAAGAAACTGAAAATGACACAAAGGAATGGAAAGATATTCCATGCTCATGGATTGGAAGAACAAATATTGTTAAAATATTTATACAACCCAAAGCAATCTACACATTTAATGCAATCTCTACTAAAATACCAACAGCTTTTTTCACAGAACTAGACCAAAAAATCCTAAAATTTACATGGAACCATAAAAGACCCTGAATTGCCAAAGTAATTTTGAAAAAGAAAACCAAAGCTGGAGGTATCACAATTTTGGACTTCAATTTATACTATAAAGTTGCCGTAATCCAAACAGTATGGAACTGGCACAAAAACAGACACATAGATCAATGGAACAGAATAGAAAACCCAGAAATGAACCCACAACTGTATGGTCAATTAATCTTCAACAAAACAGGAAAGAATATACAATGGGAAGAAGACAATCTCTTGAACACATGGTGTTGGGAAAACTGGACAACAACGTGCAAAAGAATGAAATTGGACCACTTTTTTTATACCATCCACAAAAATAAACTCAAAATGGATTAAAGACCTAATCCAAATGTGAGACCCTGAAACCATAAAAGTCCTAGAAAAGAGCACAGGCAATAAAGTCTCTGGCCATCAGCTGTTGCAACATTTTTCTAGATATGTCTCCTGAGGCAAGGGAAACAAAAGCAAAAATAAACTATTGGGACTACATCAACAAAACTAAAAGGCAACCCATGGAATAGGAGAAGATATCTGCAAATGACATATCTGATATAAGATTAGTATCCAAATATATAAAAGAACTTACACAAATCAACAACCAAAAAACAGACATCCAATTAAAAAATGGGCAGAAGACATGAAGAGACATTTTTCCGAAGAAGACATACAGATGGCTAACAGACACATGAAAAGATGCTCAACACCACTCACCATCAGGAAAACGCAAATTGAAACCACAATATCACCTTACACCTGTCAGAATGGCTACAATCAAAAACATTAAGAAACAACAAATGTTGACAAGGATGTGGAGAAAAAGGAACCTCTTGCACTGCTGGTGGGAAAACAAACTGGTGCAGCCACTCTAGAAAACAGTATTGGAGGTTCCTCAGAAAGTTAAAAATGGAACTATCCTATGATCCAATAATTATGCTATTGGGTATTTACCAAAAAAATACAAAAATACTGGTTCAAAGGGATACACGCAGCCATACGTTTGTAGCAGCATTATTTACAACAGCCAAATTATGGAAGCAGCCCAAGCGCCCATCAACAGATGAATGTATGAAGAAGATGTGGGGTGTGTGTGTGTGTGTGTGTGTGTGTATACATATATACAATATAATGGAATATTATTTAGCCATAAAAAAGAATGAAATCTTGACATTTGCAATGACATGGATGGAACTAAAGAGTATAATGCTAGGTGAAATAAGCCAGTCAGAGAAAGACAAATACCATATACCATATGAGATTTCACTCAGATGTGGAATTTAAGAAACAAAACAAACAAAGGAAAAAGAGAGAGAGAAGCCAAGAAACAGACTCTTAACTATTGAGAACAAACTGATGGTTATCAGTGGGGAGGTAGGGGGTGAAACAGATGAAATAAGTGATGGGGATTAAGAAGTGCACTCTTTGTGATGAACACGGACTTGCTGAAACACTATTATACACCTAAAACTAATATAACACTTTATGCTAACTAAACTGGAATTAAAATAAAATAAAAATGAATATATTTAGACAACTATGAAAAGCCTTCCCTTAAGTATATAAGGTGACCCCAGAATTTAACGTTCAAACAGAGACACTCTTTTAAGTGCAAAAGGGTGCTATTAATAACTATACTGGAACAAGAGGCATAAATTGATACTTGAAGACAAACTGTCCAGATATAGTTACCTGTTTATGTACTCTAAGAAAAGGGAATAAACTAAAACACTGAAATGTAAAAAAAATAATCATCATCCCTACCTTTTAGAAGTATAAACTGAGATTTTTATAGAGAAAACAATTTATCCGGAATTTGCTTAAAAGCAAAACAGGATGAGGGGCGCCTGGGTGGCGCAGTCGTTAAGCGTCTGCCTTTGGCTCAGGTCGTGATCCCAGGGTCCTAGGATGAAGCCCTGAATTGTCAGGCTCCCTGCTCAGCAAGGAGCCTGCTTCTCCCTTTTCTTCTGCCTGCTGCTCCCCCTGCTTCTACATGCTCTCTCTCTGACAAATAAATAAATAAAATCTTTTTTAAAACACACACACACAAAGAAGGGCATTACATAATGATAAAAGGGTCAATCTGATAAGAGGATATAATATGCATAAATATTTATGCACCTAACATAGGAGCACCTAAATATTAAAAACAAATACTAATGGATATAAAGAGAGAAACTGACATAATACAATAACAGTAGGGAACATCACACTCCCAATTACATCAATGCATAGATCATCTAGACAGAAAATCCGTAAGTAAACATTGGCCTTAAACGACACACTGGACAGAGAGACTTAACAGATACATACAAAACATTTCATCACAAACTGCAGGATACACATTTTTTTTTCAAGTACAGATGGAACATTCTCCTGGATAGATCACATGTTAGGCCACAAAACAAGTCTCAGTAAATTCAAGAACACTGAAATCATATCAAGCATTTTTTCCAATTATAACAGTATGAAACTAGAAATTAGTTACATGAATACTGGAAAACACACAAATATGTGCACACTAAATAACATCAATGAAGAAATCAAAGACAAAATTTAAAAATACCTTAACACAAATGAAAATAGAAACACAACTTGGCAAAATAAATGGGACAAGAAAAAGCAGTTTTAAGAGGAAGTTCATAGAACTACATGCCTACCTCAAGAAACAAACAAACAAAATTCCAAATAAACAATCTAATTTTACATGTAAAGGAATTAGAAAAGAACAAAATAAGCCCAAAGTTAGTAAAAGTAAAGAAATAATAAAGATCAGAGCAAAAATAATGAAAAAGAGGCTAGAAAAACAACAGAAAAGATGAATGAAAATAAAAGCTAGTTCTTTGAAAAGATAAACAAAATCAATAAACCTCTAGCCAGACTCATCAAGGAGGGAAAAAGCATCCAAATAAATAAAATCAGAAATGAAAGAGAAGTTAAAACTCACACCACAGAAATATAAAGGATCATAAGAAACTTACAATTCTATATCAACGAATTGGAAAACATAGGAAAATGGATAAATTCCTGGAAACACAACCTTCCAAGACTGAATAACAAAGATATGGAAAAATCTGAATTGACCAATTACAAGTAACTGAAATTGAATCAGTAATTTTAAAACTCCCAAAAAACATTAGTCCAGAACCAGACGGTTTTACAGGTAAATTCTACAATATATATAAAAGAACAGTTACTACCTAATCTTCTCAAATTATTCCCAAAAACTAAAGAAGGAAAGCTTCTAAACTCATTTTATGATGTCGGTATTAACCTGATACCAAAACCCAGAAAAAGACACAAAAAAAGGAGTAAATTACAGGCCAATATCCCTAATGAATGCAGACGCAAAAATTTTCAACAAGATATTACCAAACTGGGGACAGAGGTAAGATGGTGAAGGACTAGGGGACACTAACTTCATCTGGTTCCTGGAATTCAGCTAGTTATCAGGTCATTCTGAACACCTGCGAACTCAACCGGCAACCTGAGAAAAGAATTGCTACAATTCTACAAATAGAAAAGCAATCACTTTTTCCAAGGTAGGAGGTGTGGAAAAGTGAATCTGAGGCAATATATCATTGGAAGATCACCTGAAGGGGGAGGGAACCTCTGTAAGCCTGGTACCAGAAAGCAATATAAGCAGCGGAGAGCAAAAAAGGAACTTTTAGAAGTCTGCTCTGGCAGGGGATGCCCCTGCCTGAAGGGTGCTCAGGTGGCAAAGTGGGGCAGACTCCCAGGTGGGACAGTGTGGTCTCAAGATATCTGGGCTCACAAACAGAACGGGGGTGCCTGAGTGTGGCAGAGTTCCCAAGCCTTGGAGCAGGGAAGCAGCTGCAAATAGTGAGCCCAGGTGTGGGCTTTGTGCTCAATGTTGCCATAAACAGCAAATGAGGACCCAGTCCAGTGACTGCTCTCCAAGCAGGGGCCCAGCAAGGGGCAAAACTGTGGCAAGTCCCCACTCCCTCCCCCAGGAGGAGCAGCGCTGGCGCGTACCACAAAAGTCCATAACGTTTGTAGACTTGAAACAGGGTCGCATGCCTGAGATAAAAACACTCAGTCTCAGGCTGGGTGAACACTGAGTGCGGACAGAAACCAGGGAGACAAGAGTGATTGACTGCTTTTCCGTGAGGACACACTGAAGAGTCGGGGGGCACAAACTTTCATCTCCAGGGCTGGAGATTGGGAAGCTGCAGTTTTCATCCCCCAAATCAGTGCTGAAAGCCTTCGGAGAACAAAAAGCTACATAGAGCAATCCAGAGCCACTTACACTGAGCCCGGCCGCCTGGCAAGGGGGATACAATTCCACCCAGGTAAAGACACCTAAGAATCAGCCCAACAGGCCCCTTCCCCAAAAACCAGCAGGAACTTCAGCTAATATCAAGTTTACTGATCACAAAGAACTGCAAAACTCCTGCACTAGGGGAAATTAGTATATAGAATTCATGGTTTTTTCTCACAATTCTTTAGTCTTTCAGTTTTAAGTTTCTTTCCTTTTCAGCTAATTCATTTTGTCAACTCTTTCCCTTTTTTAATTTTCATTTTTACATTTATGTGATATATATATTTCATTTTTGGCTTCCTTTCATTGTGTCAATTTTATTTTTGTATATGTATGTAAGTTTTCCTTAATTTACAATTTTGGGATCTAGTTTCTTCTAACAGACCAAAATGCACCCAGGATCTACTTTAATGTTCTGTTCTGTTCACCTCCTGTTTGATTTTATTCTCTTTTTTTTCTTTTTTGGCTTCTGATCTTTTCTGATTGTAGTATATTTTTTTCTGGTGTCACTGTTCCTATTTTTCTATTTTTTTTCTCTCTTTTACCTATTCCTCTCTGGACATAATGACAAGATGGAAGAACTCACTGCAAAAAAAGAGAACAAGTGGCAGTACTCATTGACAGGGATTTAATCAATATGGGTATAAGTAAAATGTCAGAACTAGAATCCAAAACAACAATTATAGGGGTGCCAGGGTGGCTTAGTCATTAAGCATCTGCCTTCAGCTTGGGTCATGATCCCAGAGTCCTGGGATCAAGCCCTGCATCAGGCTCCCTGCTCAGCAGGAAGCCTCCTTCTCCCCTCTCCCACTCCCCCTGCTTGTGTTCCCTCTCTCGCTGTGTCTCTCTCTGTCAAATACCAAAAAAAAAAAAAAAAAAAAACTTTAAAAAAACAATAACAGCAACAACAATTATAAAGGTACTAGCTGGGCTTGGGAAAAAAACAAAACAAAACACAGAAGACCCTAGAGAATCCCTTACTGGAGAAATAAAAGAACTAAAATCTAAACAGGTCAAAATCAAAAAGGTTATTACTGAGATACAATAAAAAATGGAGGCTTTAATTGGTAAGATAAATGAGGCAGAAGAAAGAGTCAGTGATACAGAAGACAAAATAATGGAGAATAAAGAAGATGAGAAAAAGAGATAAACAACTACTGGATTATGAGGGGAGAATTTGAGAGATCAGTGATACTATAAAGTGAAACAATATTAGAGTAATTGGGATCCCAGAGGAAGAGGAAAGAGGTGGGGTGGTTGAAGTTTTATTTAAGCAAATTATACCTGAGAACTTCCCTAATCTGGGGAAGGAAACAGACATTCAAGTCCAGGAGATCCAGAGAAACCCCCCATCAAAAGTCAATAAAAAATAGGCAACATACAATAGTGAGGTTTGCAAATCTCAAAGACAAAGAGACAATTCCGAAAGCAGCTCAGGACAAGAGATCCATGACCTACAAGCACTGAAACATAAGGCTGGCAGCAGACCTATCCACAGAGGCCAGGCAGGCCAGAAAGGTCTGGAATGATATATTCAGGATGCTAAATGAGAAAAATATGCAGCCAAGAATACTTTATCCAGCAAGGCTGTCATTCAGAATAGAAGGAGAGATAAAGAACTTCCAGGACAAACAGAAACTAAAAGAATTTGTGATCTCTAAACCAGCCCTGCAAGAAATATTAAGGGGATCCTTTAAGCAAAGAGAGAGCCCTAAAGTAACACAGACCAGAAAGGAACACAGACAACAGACAGAAAGAGTGACTTTACAGGTAACACAATGGCACTAAATTCATATCTTTCATTAGTTACTCTGAA
Organism: Ursus americanus; assembly: GCF_024610735.1. Classification (NCBI taxonomy): domain Eukaryota; kingdom Metazoa; phylum Chordata; class Mammalia; order Carnivora; family Ursidae; genus Ursus; species Ursus americanus. Next base: position 64,129,146 of record NC_142139.1, read on the forward strand.
TGTAAATGGGCTAAATGCTCCAATCAAAAGACACAGGATATCAGATCAGATAAATAAAACAAGACCCACTGATGTGCTGTCTATAAGAGACTCATTTTAGACCCAAAGATACCTCCAGATTGAAAGTAAGGGGGTGGAGAACCATTTATCATGCTAATGGACAAGAAAAGAAAGCTGGGGTAGCTATCTTTAAATCAGACAAATTAGATTTATTTATTACTGAAGACTGTAATAAGAGATGAAAAAGGACACTATATCATAATTAAAGGGTCTATCCAACAAGAAGATCTAGCAATTGTAAATATTTGAGCCCCTAACTTGGGAGCAGCCAGTTATATAAACCAATTAATAACAAAATTAAAGAAACACATTGATAATAATACAATAATAGTAGGGGACTTCAACACCCCACTCACTGCAGATCATCTAAGCGGAAGATCAACAAGGAAACAAGGGCTTTGAATGACACACTGGACCAAATGGACATCACAGGTATATTCAGAGCATTTATCCTAAAGCAAAAGAATACACATTCTTCTCGAGTGCACATGGAACATTCTCTAGAATAGATCACATACTGGGTCGGAAATCAGGTCTCAACGAGTACTAAGTGATTGGGATTTTTCCCAACATATTTTCAGACCACAATGCTCTAAAACTTGAACTCGGGGTGCCTGGGTGGCTCAGTTGGTTAAGCGGCTGCCTTTGGCTCAGGTCATGATCCCAGGGTCCTGGGATCAAGCCCTGCATTAAGTTCCCTGAGTGGTGGGGAGTCTGCTTCTCCCTCTCTCTGCTCCCCCGTTCATACTCTCTCTTTCAAAAAAACAAACAAACAAAACAAAAAACAAAATCTGAACTCAATCACAAGAGAAAATTTGGAAGGAACACAAATACATGGAGGATACAGTGTCCTACTAAAGAATGAATGAGTCAACCAGGAAATTAAAGAATTTAAAAAATTCATGGAAACAAATGAAAATGAAAACACAACTGTTCAAAATCTTTGGGATGCAGCAAAGGTAGTCCTAAGAGAGAAGTATATAGCAATACAAGCCTTTCTCAAGAAACAAGAAAGGTCTCAAATACACAACCTAACCTTACACCTGAAGGAGCTAGAGAAAGAACAGGAAATAAAGCCTAAACCCAGCAGAAGAAAAATAATAAAGAAGAGAGCAGAAATCAATGAAATAGAACTGAAAAGAACAGAACAGATGAATGAAACGAGGAGCTGGTTCTTTGAAAGAATTAGGAAGATTGATAAACTTATCAAAAAGAAAAGAGAAAGGACCCAAATAAATAAAATCACGAATGAAAGTGGAGAGATCACAACCAACACCAAAGAAATACAATTATATGATATTACGAGCAACCATATGCCAACCAATTAGGCAATCTAGAAGAAACAGATGCATTCCAAGAAACGAATAAACTACCAAAACTGAAACAGGAAGAAATAGAAAACCTGAGCAGACCCATAACCAGCAAGCAAATTGAAGCAGTAATCAAAAATCTCCCACAAACAAGAGTCCAGGGCCAGATGGTTTCCTGGGGGAATTCTACCAAACATTTAAAGAAGAATTAATACCTATTCTTCTGAAGCTGTTTCAAAAAATAGAAATGGAAGGAAAACTTCCAAAGTCATTCTATGAGGCCAGCATAGCCCCCAAAACCAAAGACCCCACCAAAAAGGAGAATTACAGACCAATATCCCTGAAGAACATGGATGCAAAAATTCTCACCAAGATACTAGCCAATAGGATCCAACAGTACATTAAAAGCTTACTCACATGACCAAGTGGGATTTATTCTTGGGCTGCAAGGGGGGGTTCAACATTTGCAAATCAATCAATGTGATACACTATGTTAATAAAAGAAATGACAAGAACCATATGATCCTCTCAACAGATGCAGAAAAAACATTCAGCAAAGTACAGCACCCTTTCTTGATTAAAACTCTCCACAGTGTAGGGATAGAGGGAACATACCTCAATATCATAAAAGCCATATATAAAAAGCTCACAGAGAGTATCATTCTCAACGGGGAAAAACTGAGAGCTTTTCCCCTAAGGTCAGGAACACAGCAGAGATGTCCACTATCACCACTGTTGTTCAACAGGGCACTAGAAGTCCTAGCCTCAGCAATCAGACAACAAAAAGAAATAAAAGGCATCCAGATCAGTAAAGAAGTCAAATCTCATTCTTTGCAAATGACATGATACTCTATATGGAAAACCCAAAAGACTCCACCCCAAAATTGATAAAACTCATACAAGAATTCAGCAAAGTGGCAGGATATAAAATCAATGCACAGAAATCAGTTGCATTTCTACAGACTGACAATGAGACTGAAGAAAGAGAAATTAAGGAATCAATCCCACTTACAATTGCACCAAAAACCATAAGATATCTAGGAATAAACCTAACCAAAGAGGCAAAGGATCTGTACTCTGAAAACTATAGAACACTTATGAAAGAAATGGAAGAAGACACAAAGAAATGGAAAAACATTCCATGCTCATGGACTGGAAGAACAAATATTATTAAAATGTCTACGCTACCCAGAGCAATCTACACATTCAATGCAATCCCTATCAAAATACCATCAACATTTTTACAGAGCAAGAACAAATAATCCTAAGATTTGTATAGTACCAGAAAAGACCGCAAATAGCCAAAGGAATGTTGAAAAAGAAAACCAAAGCTTGTGGCATCAGAATTCCAGACTTCAAGCTATATTATAAAGCTGTAATCATCAAGACAATACAGTACTGGCACAAAAACAGACATATAGATCAATGGAACAGAACAGAGAACCCAGAAATGGACCTTCAACTCTATGGTCAACTAACCTTCGACAAAGCAGAAAAGAATATCCAACGGAAAAATGTCTCTTCAACAAATGGTGTTGGGAAAAATGAACAGTCACATGCAGAAGAATGAAACTGAACCATATCTTTACAGCATACACAAAAATAGACTCAAAATGGATGAAAGACCTCAAAATCCTAGAGGAGAACACAGGCAGCAACCTCTGTAACCTTGGCTGCAGCAACTTCTTGCTAGACACGTCTCCAAAGGCAAGGGAAAAAAAACAAAAATGAACTACTGGAACTTCATCAAGATAAAAAGCTTTTGCACAACAAAGGAAACAGTCAACAAAACCAAAAGACAACCTACAGAATGGGAGAAGATGTTTGCAAACGTCTTATCAGATAAAGAGCTTGTATCCAAAATCTATAAAGAACTTATGAAACCCAACACTCAAAAAACAAATAATCCAGTCAAGAAATGGGCAGAAGACATGAAGAGACATTTCTCCGAAGACATACAAATGGCCAACAGACACAGAAAAATGCTCAAAATCACTCATCATCAGGGAAATACAAAACCACAATGCAATACCACCTCACACCAGTTAGAATGGCTAACATTAACAAGAAAGGAAACAAATGTTGGCCAGGAGGTGGAGAAAAGGGAACCCTCTTACACTGCTGGTGGGAATGTAAGCTGGTACAGCCATTCTGGAAAACAGTATGGAGGTTCCTCAAAAAGTTAAAAATACAACTACCCTGTGACCAGGCAATTATACCACTAGATATTTCACCAAAAGATACAAATGTAGTGATCCGAAGGGGCACCTGCACCCCAATGTTTATAGCAGCAATGGCCACAATAGTCAAACTATGGAAAGAGCCCAGATGTCCACCAACAGATGAATGGATAAAGAAGATGTGCCATATATATGCCATATATATACATGTGTATATACATATACATGTATACACACACACACAATGGAATATTAATCAGCCGTCAAAAAAAAAAAAAAGAAATCTTACAATTTGCAGTGACATAGATGGAACCAGAGGATATTATGCTAAGTGAAATAACTCAATCAGAGAAGGACAATTATCATATGGCTTCACTCATATGTGGAATTTAAGAAACAAAACAGAGGATCATAGGGGAAGGGAGGGAAAAATAAAATAAGATGAAATCAGAGAGGGAGACAAATCATAGGAGACTCGACTACAGGAAACAGACTGAGGGTTGCTGAAGGGGAGAGGGTAGGGGGATGGGTATCTGGGTGAGGGGTATTAAGGAGGGCACATGATGTAATGAGCACGTTATATAGAACTGAAGAATCACTGAACTCTATCTCTGAAACTAATAATACACTATATGTTAAATTAACTGAATTTAAATAAAAATTTTTTAAAAAGATATTAACAAACTGCATTCAACAATACATTGAAATGATCATACACCACAATCAAGTGGTATTTATTCCAGGAATGCAAGAATGGTTCAACATCCACAAATCAATCAACATAATACACCACATTAAGAAAACAAAGGATAAAAATCAGATAATCATTTCAATAGATGCAGAAAAAGCCTATGACAAAATTCAACATCCATTTATGGTAAAAACTCTCAACTAAGTGGGCATAGAAGGAAGGCACCTCAACATAACAAAGGCCACACATGACAAACCCACAGCTAGCATCACACTCAATGGTGAAAAGCTGAAAGTTTTTCCTCCTAAGATCAAGAATAAGACAAGGATGTCTACTTGTGCCACTCATTCAACATATTATTGGAAGCCCTAGCCATAACAATCATGCAAGAAAAAGAAATAAAGGGCATTCAAATTGAAAAGGAAGAAGTAAAATACTATTTGCAGATGATGTGATTACTATATTTAGAAAACCCTAGGGGCGCCTGGGTAGCGCAGTCGTTAAAGCGTCTGCCTTCGGCTCAGGGCGTGATCCCGGCGTACCGGGATCGAGTCCCACATCAGGCTCCTCCGTTATGAGCCTGCTTCTTCCTCTCCCACTCCCCCTGCTATGTTCCCTCTCTCTCTGGCTGTCTCTCTGTCACATAAATAAATAAAATCTTAAAAAAAAAAAAAAAAAGAAAACCCTAAAGACCTGACCAGCAAACCACTAGAATAAATGAATGCAGTGAAGTAGCAGGATACAAAATTAACATAAAAATTAGCATTTCTATACAGTAATAAGGAGTGATCAGAAAGAGACATAAAGAAAACATCCACATTTACAATTGTATCAAAAAGAATAAAATGTCACTTTTATTCTTGCCTCTGCTCTCTGCTGATGTGCTGTGTTGGGGGTTCCAGAATGGTAAGTGGTTCGGGATACACAGCCTCTTGGGCACCAGGCAGGGCACGAGGGCAGGGGTGTGTGGCTGTAGCTGGGATGGGTCTGAGGATCCCTTGACCTGAATGTGTGGGAGGCAGCAGCCTGGCCTAGGCCATGATGTCCATGGGACCCTAAGAGGCCCCAAGAGGCTCCCCAGTCTGCGATCCCATGCCAGGATATACGGAGATTGGTTTGAATGCATTTTAGTTTACTGGTCATCAGCTGTATGCCAGGGAGTTTTTAATGTAAGCAGAGATTTCTACCATATGAAAGAGAGGCCTCACTGTATAACTGCCATGTGTGCCTGCCCTTTCACAGCGTGAAATCAAGTCAACGTACAAAGTAAAGTGCATTTAAGGTTTAGATCTTGATAACTGTTCCAAGTTGTAAAACTTTGCAAAAATCAAATTATTATCAACTTTGCAGGTGAAGATGGATGCTTGAAACACAGACTGCTGCTAAGCGAATGCTTCCTGGGAGCACAAAAGGTGACCTAAGGATGTCCCCAGGAAAAAATCTGAAAACTTGATCTTCACAAGAGCTTCTTGGATCATTTAAAATTTCCAGAAGTCTGAGGGGTACTAAAACTATTGCTTTTGGACAGTCCATAAATATACATTTAAAACAGTGGGACTATGAATAAATATTTCAGTAAGCTTCTTGGAAAAAAAGAAAGAATAAAATACCTAGGAATAAATTTCACCAAGAAGGTAAAAGGCATGTACTCTGGACAGTCACATACAAAAGAATGAAACTGGATCCTTATCTTACACCATACACAAAAATAAATTCAAAATGGATTAAAGATCCATAAATGTAAGATCTGAAACCATAAAACTCCTAGAAGGAAATACAGGTAGTAAGCTATCTGACATCAGTCTAAGCAATATTTTTTGGATCAGTCTCCTCAGCAAGGGCAAGCAAAACTAAAATAAACAAATGAGATTATATCCAACCAAAAAGCTTTTCCACAGCAAAGGAAACCATCAACAAAATGAAAAGGCAATTAGAAAATGGGAGAAGATATTTGCAAATCATACATCTGATAAGGTGTTAATACCAAAATACACAAATAATTTATAAAATTTAATATCAAAGAACCAAACAACCTGATTAAAAAATGGACAGAGGACTTGAATAGCCATTTTTCCAAAGAAGACATACAGATGCCCAAAAGGGACATGAAAAGATGCTCAACATCATTAATCATCAGGGAAATGCAAATCAAAATCACAATGAGATATCACCTCATACCTATCAGATTGTGTATTATCAAAAAAGACAAAAAATCACAAGTGTTGGTGAGGATGTGGAGAAAAGAGTACATCGTGAGAAGGTAAAGTGGTGCAGCCATAATGGAAAACAGCATGGAAGTTCCTCAAAAAAATTAAAATAGAACATACCATCCAGCAATTCCACTTCTGTGTATTTATGCAAAGAAAACAAAAACAGCAGTTTGAAGAGATATACACACTTCCATGTTCACTGTAGCATTTTCACAATAGACAAGATTATGGAAGCAATCAAAGTGTCCATCAACAGATAAATGGATAAAGATGTGGTGTATATATATACAATGGAGTATCACTCCATAAAGAATGAAATCTTGCCACCTGAGACAACATGGATGGACCTAGAGAGTATAATGCTAAGTGAAATAAGTCAGACCCAGAAAGACAAATACTGTATGATTTCACATGTACGTAATCTAAAAAACAACATAAATAAAAGAGAAACAGACTCACAGATACAAGAAACAAACTGCTAATTACCAGAGGGGGCCTGGGTCGGGGTAGGGGTGGGCAGAATAGGTAAAGGGTATTAAGACGTACAAATTTCCAGTAACAAAATAAATAAGTCATGGGATTATAATGTACAGCATTGGGAATATAATCGATAATATTGTAATAACTTTGTATGGTGACAGATACAATCAGATGTATTGTGGGGATCACTTCACAATATATAAAAATATCAAATCACTGTGATGTACCCCCGAAACCAATGGGCTATATGTCATTTACACATTAAACAAACAAACATGAATTAGAACATGTCTCTCCCCTCAAAAATTTTCAGTGGCTTCGCATTGTACTCCCAGGCTCTTCATAACTAGATCCTGACCAGCGATCTAATCTCATTTGCTATCACTGTTCCACTTCCTTCCTCAACGTTAGCTACACTGGCCTCCTTTCAGTTCCTTAACTACACCAAGCTCTTTACTGCCTCAGAACTTTTACACCTGCCATTCTTTTAGTCTTAAAGGCTCTTCCCCAGGGTTTCTCTGGCTGACTCTCACCCTTGAGTTCTTAACTTTCTTGCTATTCCTATTTAAAGTAGTTTCGTACCCCCTGACACTTTCTGGCATTGATCTATTGATTTCATTCATAATATCTTTCATTTAATTCTTGAGGAGAGGAATCTCATTTGCTTGGATCACTGCCATATCACCAGTACCCAGCAGAGGGTCTGGCACACTATAAGTACTCAATAAATATCTCTTAAATAAATGAATTATATCACCGATCATTTTCTCATTCTACTTTCTACTTGATTTCCCACGAAACCATACTTCCTGGTATTCTACCTATTACCCTGACTTGTTCTTCCTTTCTGCTTTGTTAGCACCCCGTATTTCTCCATCCTCGCATGGAAAATTATCCCCTAAAGTTTTCAACATAACCTGGTAATGAATCCATCCACTTAAATGGCTTCAACCCCCAGAGCTATTACTCCAACCCTAGCCTTTCTGCTCTGCACTAGTAGACCAACATTTCCAACTCCCTAAAGGATACCTCTCCTAGGAAACTATCACTAGACTAGACTACACTCCTATCACCGTCATAATTCCAAATATTTCATCCTTCCAATAACTTTCAGTTCTGCCCATGATACTACATTCTCCCAGTCTTACCAACTAGAAACAATGAGATATATAGGGAAGAGTATAGAACTCAGGGCTAGCCAGACCTGGATCAAATCCCAGCTTTGTAAGCTATTAGATGGTCACTTAACCATTCTGAGCCACAATTCCTCATCACTAAAAAGATAACAGTCATGCTAAGGATTGTTGTGAGAATTAGAAATAGTAAATAAAAAAATAACCTGCACAATATCTGACATATAATAGGCTATTTACTAGCCACAGGTCTTACAATTATTTTTATTTTTTAAAAAGATTTGAGAGAGAGAGAGAGCACGAGTGGGGGGCAGAGGGAGAGAGAATCTCAAGCAGACTCTGCACTGAGCATGGAGCCTGATGTAGGGCTCGATCTCATGACTCTGAGATCACAACCTGAGCTGAAACCAAGAGTCAGACGCTTAAACAACTGTGCCACCCAGGTGCCCCTTAGAGTTATTTTTAATTCCCCCGACTGCTTACATCCGTATCTGACCTCCCACCAAACTATATCCATTCTTTCTTATAATAATAATTATGGTAACAATGTTTATAACACCAATAACAATTTATAATAATAATGTTTGCATTTATCCCTACTGTCTTCACTCTAGTACAGGACCATAACAAACCATAATGCCTAATCTCACACTCTCCATCAATTTATCCTATTTTACTCTAAATCAATATTTTTTATTTCATCTAATAGTGCTTCCGCTTAAATAATTTCAATTGACCTTTGAATTCACCAAACCATTCTTCTGCTATATGTAGTCTATCATTAATTTCATCCAATAAATCCTTCTTTTTAAGATTTTATTTGAGAGAGAGCAAGCAAGAGAGAGAGCACGAGTGGGGCGAGGGGCAGAGGGAGAGGGAGAAGCTGAGCTGAAGGCCGATGCTTAACTGATGGAGCTACCCAGGCACTCCTCATCCAATAAATTCTTAATTTTAGGTATTTTATTTTTCCGTTCTAGAATGTTCATTAGGCCCTTTTTTAGAGATTCTATTTCTCTACTGAAGTTCTCCATCTATTCACTTTTTTCCATCTTTTCCATTATTTGACATATTTATAAAAATTAAGTTCATTATCTGCTACTTGCAACAACTGGGGCACCTGTGGATTTGACTGTATTGATTATTTTTCCTCTCTTAATCATGCGTCATATTTGTTTCTTTGCAATCTTATAATTTCTTACTGTGTGGTAAAGTACATAAGACATAAAATTTGCCATCTAAATAATTTTTAAGTGTATCATTCAGCAGCATTAATTACATTCACAATGTTGTGCAACCATCATCACTATGTATTTCCAAAACTTTTTCATGACCCCAAACAGAAATTCTTGTAACTATTAAGCAGTAACTCTCTCTTTCCCTCTCCTCCCAGTCCCTGGTAACCTCTAATTTACTATCTGTCTCTATGAACTTGCCTATTCTAGATATTCATATAAGTAGAATCATACAATATCTGTCCTTAAGTGCATGGCTTATTTTACTTAGCATAATGTTTCAAGGCTTGCCTAGATAGTAGCATGTCTCAGAACTTCATGCCTTTTTATGGCTGAACAATATTCCATTGTATGTATATATACCCATTTTGTTCATCCATTCATCTGTTGATGGACACATGGGTCGTTTCCACCTTTTCAGACACTGAGGTCTTAGTAAATATTTGCCTAGCTTAACTTTTTCCATTCTTTTTCTAGCAAACTTTCTTATCCATGTGTTTCAGGTACCTCTTGTAAACATTTGAGAACAAGATTTCGTTTCTTAAATAAAACTCCAACATAACAATCTTTGTCTCTAAACTAGTGTTTGGTCCAGTTAAGCTTACTGTGATACATTAAGATTTACTTATAACAATCTTAATCTGTGTTATATTTGTCTATGCTCCTCACCCCTTTCCTGTCTTCTAGTAGTTGAAAAGGTTTTTATTCCTTTTTTTAAACCCCTCTACCAGTCTGTAAATTATACAATTTATCTTCTTCAGAGGTTACTCTTAAAATGTAACATGCATTCTTGACTTAAGTCAAAAGTTTAACAATCTCTATATTTCCTCCATATTTCCTCCCTCTTCTCAATTAATAAAAGATCTTCACCTATGCTGACCTACCTCCTGACTTTTTCATCACTACTGGCTGCCATTTTATTGTTTTTAGCCTTGTTATTAGAATTCACATGTGTTTAGATTCACCCATTTATTTACCAGTTTCCTTACTCAAAATTCCATTCCTTTTTGCATTCATTCCTTTCCTCTGGTTTTCTTTTTCCTTAAGTAGTTCCTCTCAGTGAGACTGTTGGTGGTAAACTGTTTTATGTGAAATCAGTTTATTTTACCCTAAACCATGATGACAATCTAGCTGGATATACAATTCTAGGCTCACAATTCTTTTCCACCAAAGGTGAAGAATCCTCTGGATTCCATCACTTCTGCTGAGAAGTGAAATGTCAATCTAATGGTTTTACCTTATCAATAATCTGACTTTTCATTCTGGTTATATTTAAGATCTTTTCACCTGTGGAGTTCTGTATGTATCTACATATACAACGGGGCAGTAGGGGGAGGGACACTCAGCATTCATTAAACATTGATTCTTAAGATTCATGTCTTTCATTAATCTAGAAAATTATCAGCCATCATCTCTTTGAATTTTGCCTGTCCCTCATTCTCTCCTTCTTGAACTCCTATTAGATGACTAGGTACAAGGTAGACTTCTTCATTCCATTCTCCATGTCTTTAAGCCTCTCTTTTATATTTTCTCTTTGTCCTTTATGCTACCTTCTGGAAATTTCCTCAGATCTATCCAGTTTAAGGGTCAGGAAATTTTTTTGGTAAAGAGCCACAAACTAAATATATTAGGCTTTAGGAGCCATATACAGTCTATATAGATAGAATATTTTCTTTTGTCTCCTTTTTAAAAAAAAAAAAAACAATCCTTTAAAACTGAAAAAACATTCTTACCATGCAGGCTGTACAAAAACAAGCCAAAACCCAGATTCACCCAATAAGCTATAGTTTGTCAAATCCAGATCTAGTTCATTAATTCTCTCTTCTTTATCTAAGCAGCTGTTTATCCTACCCATTGGATTCTGTTTTGTTGTTTTGGTTTTGTTTGTTTTTTTTTTACCCACTGGATTTTAATTTCAATGACTATTTTACATTTCCAGAAGTTCTACTGGCTCCTTTGTTTTTAATATGCCTTTGTTTATGATAGCACCTATTCTTTCTCATGTTTTCTATTTCTTTTCTTCATGTGTTTAGTTTGTTCTATCTGCTAATTCTTGCTTATAGATTAATAGAATAATAGATTGTTTACTCGCATGCTTTATAACTCTATACTGAGTTCATTTTTGGTAGTGCTTTATTCTGGGAAATACATGTGTTCTGGGTGGAGGATATGTCCCTCTAGAACAGTTTCTGTTTTCCAGATACTTCTGTCATATTATCAGCCTTAAACCATTTTTTTAATGTCAACTTTCAAGCTGGAGATTCTCCCAGATCCCACAAGTACTGCAAAATTTGAACATAATACCTGTAAGAAGGGAAAGTCATGGTCTTGAGTTCTGCAGATATTCCCTTCCCCAATGAATCCAGGATCCAGGCTAACAGAAACATCTCTGTGTGCTCACAGGCAGATTTTGTCTAGTCTGTCTACTCCTTTAGTGAATGTTCAGACCTTTGAATATCTATACTCTTATCTGGTGTCTCAATTCTAACACTCACAGGCCTGAGGGTTTTTCTCTTATCTCTATGGAAACTAAAACACAAGTTACTAAGACTAGCAAACATTCTAAGGGGCTATAGCATCAAATTGCATCCCATGCTTTTTCAATCCCCAAACTTCCCTGCTCCCACCATACTTTTACTTTTTTTTTTTCTTGAGAGCACAATATGCATTTTATAGCAGTGGGGGGTTTCTATTTATCTAGTTGGCTATTTTGCCAAAACCAGAGACCTCTTCCAGTCTTTTCTCTATGACTGAATAGCCACACTTACAAACACATAAAATGTTTCAAATCATGACTCTTTCAAGCACTACCCCGATGCAAAGAATGAGCTGGTTCAAGTTGTGCTCTTTGTCCAATCTTCTCCATTTCTCCTCCCCAACAGCCACACCGAAAGACACTTGGATTGGCATTCCTCCACTTTTCCACATATGCACTTATTCTTTGGGACCATTTTTAAAGACTTACCTCTTTCATAAAGGTTTCTCCAACTCCACTAGATTACTCAACTCTCTAAACACCCACTGTATTCAGTATCAGTGGATTCAGGACTTAATCAACTGTTCATTAGTTTAAGTAATTTATTTCTCACCAGCTGGATTAAAACTCCTTAGAGTTTTTTAAATTTTAAAAGAAACTCTTTTTCTCGCCACTTTTGAAATCCCCTCTACAGAACACTACAAAGTTCAGGTACCTGATCACTGTTCAATAAATAGATGATACTAGTTGCAAGTCTTAATTTACATATTCATTCTCCTTCAAGTTTAAGATTTATAGCCTAGATAGTCTTGGTTTAAGGAAAATAAAATATTGTAAAATAAAAAGAGAATTTCATAGCCAGGAGGAGGTTTGAAGGCCACCTGGACTTGCTCAGGAGTCCACACACTTTCATAATTTAGGAATGTTACACAATTTCCACCTTAAAGTGATGTTGAAAATCCCTACCTACCTCCAGGGTTACTGTGGGGATTCAAGAACATATTATACATGAAAAATATCTGTGGGACATAGCTAAAGCAGTGGTGAGAAGAAAATTTATGCATGGAGAGCCTACATTAGAAAAGAGGGAAAATCTCAAATCAATAACCTAGGTTCCTACTTCAAGAACCTAGAAAAAGGACAAAATAAACACAAGGTAAGAAGAAATAAAGAGCAAAAATCAGTAGAAACAAAACAAAACCAAAAAAAAACAGAAAAACAAAATGAAATATCAATAAAAGAGGTTTGTCAAGAGTTTTGACAAAATTTCAAGATGACAAAAAGTGAGGGGGCATCTGGGTAGCTCAGTCAGTTAAGCATCTGCCTTCAGCTCAGGTCATGATCCCAAGGTCCTGTTACCAAGTCTGGCATCGGGTTCTTGCTCAGTGGGGAGCCTGCTTTTCCCTCTGCCCTCCACCCTGCTCGTGCTCGCTCACTCTCTCTCTCTCTCTCATTCTCAAATAAATAAAATCTTAATAAAAAAAAAAAGACTAACAAAAAAAAGAAAAGACACAAATTACCAATGTCGAGAATGAAACAGGGAATATCACTATAGTCCCTGCAAACATCAAAAAATGTAATAAGACTGAAAAACTCTACACACATAAATTTGACTTAGATGAAACAGAACAATTCCTTAAAAAACACAAACTACCACAACTTATCCAATATGAAATAATTAATTCTGTAATTATTAAATAAATCAACTTTGTAATTTTAAAACTCCCAAGAGAACTCTCCAGCCCCAGATGACACAATCCCTACCACTGTAAACACTTCCTAGTTCATTTTATAAACCTAGCATTTCCCTGATACCAAAACCAGACAAAAACAGCAGCAAAAAAAAGAAAGCTACAGAGAAATAGCTCTCATGAATATAGGCACAAAACTACTTAAGAAAACATTAGTGAGGGGCGCCTGGGTGGCTCAGTCATTAAGCGTCTGCCTTCAGCTCGGGGCGTGATCCCGGCGTTATGGGATCGAGCCCCGCATCAGGCTCCTCTGCTGGGAGCCTGCTTCTTCCTCTCCTACTCCTCCTGCTTGTGTTCCCTCTCTCGCTGGCTGTCTCTCTGTGTCAAATGAATAAATAAAATCTTAAAAAAAAAAAAAAACATAGTGAAAAAAATTAATAAATAAAAAAACCTAAATTATGTTGCATTTAAGTAGGGAAGTATTATTTTCATATAGTTAATCTTACCCAGAAGCATGAAAATCCTCTCCATTTATTCACACCTTCCTTGATTTCTCCTATCAAAATGTTCTGTCATTCACACACACACACACACACACACACACACACACACACACCTTATCTCATACTAAGTTAATTTGTATTTGATGTTTTTTTTAACCATCTGCTCTCTTGGTTCTCCACCCCAACGGCTCTTTCTCTGACTCCTTTCACCGCTTTTAAGACTGTGGTTCTCTACCAGTTCCTCCTTTGTCCTCTTCTCTCAGTCTTCACTTACTAGACCTAGACAATTAGCTTCAATTAGCCCTCCTAACTGGATGACTCAAATTTACCTCTCTAAACTTGATCTCCTCCTGATATCTCTTTTCCATAGTCAGCAACAGAGACATCCACACCTTAATGTTCCAATGGCAGTAAGAGTACATCTATGATTACAAGGAGGTTACAGTGGTAAGTTTCTTCTCCCAGCAAAGAGAGAAAAAAAAATTCTAAATACTTGTACATAGAGATTCAGAGAAAAAAAATTCTAAATACTTGTACATAGAGATTCAGATCATGGCTGATGCCCTACTTTCTACTCTTTCCCTAATCAAAAAATTTTGCTGGTAAATGCAAAGTAGAATTCTTCATCTGCTAGCCACTCACTCCAGGGCTTGAAACAAGCTATATTCCTGGAAAGCAGAAGTGGTATAAATAACTCAATTCAAAAGTCCAAGAGGTAGGGCGCATGGGTGGCTCAGTTAAGCATCCATCTCTTGATTACAGCTCAGGTCATGATCTCAGGGTCCCAGGATGGAACCATGCATCAGGCTCCGCGCTCAGCAGGGAGTCTGCTTGAGGATTCCGTCTTTCCCTCTCCCTCTCTGCTCATGTTCCTTCTCTCTTTCTAAAATAAATAAGTCTTTTAAAAACAAAACAAAACAACAAAAGAAACTGAAAATCCAAAAGGTGAGCTGAGAAGTTGAGGTTTGCAGTTCTGATTCAGAATTCTTCATGCATTCGTACTCCTCTCTCATCTTCTCACCCCTATACCTCAACATACCAATGACCTCTATTATTGCCTTTTCTTTGCAGTGGTCTTCTCTTCTAACATTCCTTATCACAACTGGCAAACTATCAGCAGGAACATTACCTGGGATTAGGACTTGGCTTTCAAGAGTTTGATAATACAAAACCATCCTATTGACTGGACTTTTCTTCTTTTAAAACAAAAACACTCTGATACTAAAACTCCCTATCATGGATCTGGGATATCTCTGTTTATTCAGGTCTTCTTTTATGCCTTTCAATAAACTTGTATAATTTTCTTCACATCAGGAAAAAAACCAGCAAAACTGAACTAAAGTAAAACACTCAATGGAAGAGGAAAAAAAGCAGAAGGGAGGAAAGAAGAGAATGGCTGGTTCCATTTGGGTTGCCATCATATATCATATCTGAAAGGTATGAAGAGAGAATGGGGCAGGAAGTAGAAAAACTCAACACTTACCAGATGTTCCCAAATGAAACTTTCAACTGACTTTAAAATTGTCAATAATTATAATAGCTAACATTTATTGAATGTTTACTCTGTACCCAGTTAAACTTATTATATTCCTTAATACACGTAATCTTCACAACAATCCTATGAAATACATACTACTACAATTCTCGCATGAGGAAACCAAAGCACAGAGGTTAGGTAATTTGCCGAAGATCATCCATACTAATAAAACTTGGCTTCAAATTTAAACTCTTAGACCTGCTTTGATTTGGTGGTTGATTTTAGAGCTGTCCACACTCTTAATCCCTTAACCATTATGTGAACTCCTGTGATATTAAGGAACACACGGCACATGCATATCATGCATAAATTATTTTAAAATTATCCATATTACTATTGCTTCACTGTAACCGTGGATAATAATTATAATTACAACACAGTAATACTACTTCAGAACTAAAGCTAACACTATATTCATATTTAAAGTATTTAACCGCTCTATTCCAGAAACTAATAATACACTAGTATGTTAACTAAACTGAATTTAAATTAAAAAATTTTTTAAAAGAAAATAAAGTATGTATCTGCTAAAAAAAAAAAAAAGACAATAATATACTTAGAGCAAATATCTGCCGGTGTACCTATGACTTACCTGTGTATCTGGTGCATGTAGTACTACTTTTTTTTTCATATAAGACAAATTGGCCCATCAAGGAAGCAGAATTTCATTACAACCCAGGTGCAGATTTTACAGAATTGTTTGTATGTTGCTGCTGTTATTGCCACAAGCCCTTCAAATTAGGTAAACATAATTCTCTGTACAGGAAATCATTTCAGCAAGGTTGTTGAAAGCAGTATTTCAGAGGCTTTGTTTTGCTTTTAAATACTAACGACCCAAAAGAACATCATTTCCTGATTTCCTACCAAACACAGGCATGACAAACAGCCTGTTATGGCAAGGTAGTACCTAGTTCGAAAATCAGGAAGTATGTTAATAAGCACTAAAACAATTCCCCAATACTAGCACTACTGTTAAGAGTCTGACTACTCTCTTACATTGTTCAAAATAACAAAAGGCACTTTCCAGAGAAGCTAGCTGTAGATAAAGCGTGACCGGTAAGAACTGCACACGGGTACTTCACAAATTAAAGGAGATAGAGACCATGTGTTGTTTTTTTCCCACTAGGATTATTTTTTAAGCTTTTATTTAAATTCCAGTTAGTTAACATAGTGCATTAGTTTCACGTGTACAATGCAGCAATTCAACACTTGCATACAACACCCAGTGCTCATCACAAGTGCACTCCTTAATTCCCATCACCTATTTCACCCATCCCCTCACCCACCTCCCCTCTGGTAACCATCAGTCTGTTCTCTATACTTAAGAGTCTGTTTCTCAGTTTGCCTCTCTGTTTCCCTTCGCTTGTTTTGTTTCTTAAATTCCATATGTGAGTGAAATCATACGCATAGTATTTGTCTTTCTCTCACTTATCTCGCTTAGCATAATACTCTCAGGTATTAAAAAGGCAAGATTTTATTCTTTTTTTATGGCTGAGCAATATTCCATTGTGTGTGTGTGTGTGTGTGTGTGTACACATACCACCTCTTCTCTATCCATTCATCAGTCGATAGACACTTGACTGACACTTGGGTCTGTAATTTGGCTATTGCAGATAATGCTGCTATCTATAAACACCAGGATGCATGTATCCCTTTGAACTAGTGCTTTTGTATTCTTTGGGTAAATACCTAGTAGTGCAATTGCTGGATCGTAGGGTAGTTCTATTTTTAATTTTTTCAGGAACCTCCATACTGTTTTCCAGAGTGGCTGTACCAGCTTGCATTCCCACCAACACTGCAAGAGGGTTCCCCTTTCAGCATCCTCGCCAACATCTGTTGTTTCCTGTGTTAATTCTAGCCATTCTGACGGGTGTGAGGTGATATCTTCTTGTAATTTTGATTTGTATTTCCCTGATGATGAGTGATGTTGAGCATCTTTTCATGTGTGTTAGCCATCTGTATGTCTTCTTTGGAAAAATGTCTATTCATGTCTTCTGCCCATTTCTTAACTGGATTGTTTTTTGAATGCTGAGTTTCAAAGTTCTTTACAGATTTTAGATACTAACCCTGTACCAGATATGTCAATTGCAAATATCTTCTCCCATTCCACAGGTTGCCTTTTAGTTTTGCTGATTGTTTCTTTTGCTTGTAGAAGCTTTTTATTTTGATGTAGTCCGAATAGCTTATTTTTTCTTCTGTTTCCCTTGCCTCAGGAGACACATCTAGAAAAACGTCAAAGAGGTTACTGCCTGTATTCTCCTCTAGGATTTTTATGGTTTCAAGTCTCACATTTAGGTCCTTAATACATCTTGAAGTTTTTCTGTTTGGTGTAAGCCAGTGGTCCAGTTTCACTCTTTTGCGTGTAGCTGTCCAGTTTTCCCAACACCATTTGTTCAAGAAACTGTTTTTTTTCCCCCACTGAATAGTTATTCCTGCTCTGCTGAAGATGAATTCACCATATAGCTGTGGGTTCATTTCTGGGTTTTCTATTCTGTTCCACTGATCTATGTGTCTAGTTTTCTGCCAGTACCACAGTGTTTTGATCACTACAGCTTTGTAATATAACTTGAAGTTCAGAATTGTGATGCCTCCAGCTTTGCTTTGCTTTTTCAAGGTTGCTTTGGCTATTCAGGGTCTTTTGGGGTTCCATACAAATTTTAGGATTATTTGTTCTAACTCTGTGAAAAATGCTGGTGGTATTCTTATAGGGATTGCATTAAATGTGTAGACTGCTTTGGGTAGGATAGACATTTTAACAATATTTGTTCTTCTAATCCACGAGCATGGAATGTTTTCCCATTTCTTTGTGTCATCTTCAATTTCTTTTATCAGTGTTTTATAGCTTTCAGAGTATAGGTCTTTCCCCTGTTTGGTTAGGTTTATTCTTGGGTATCTTACTGGTTTTGGTGCAACTGTAAATATGATTGATTCCTTAATTTCTCTTTCTGCTGCTTCATTATTGGTGTATAGAAATGCAACAGATTTCTGTACATTGTTCTTGTATCCTGCAACTTTACTGAATGCATGTATCAGTTCTAATAGGTTTTGGGGCCATGTGTTCTTCAAAATACAACAACCACAGTAGCTTATTTACTGGATAAACTCAATCTGGATATAAAATAAGGGAAATAGAAAGTTGTCACCAATTAAAAACCAAAATCAGGTAAGAAAAACTGTACTCTGACCTACTGAGTTGCAAGTCAAGATTAAGATACAATCACAGAGAACCACTGTTAAGCCACCCTTATTACAGGGCTTTTAGAAAGAGAAAAACAAGTATTTTTTGAGCTCAAGAGCACATTTCTAAGTCCAAAGATGTTCCACAAATACCACTCGCAGACAAATCAAAGTATTAACAAGTAAACAAAGATTCTTGATTAACCCAGGTCACCTGTTTAGTCAGTAATAAACCTGAAACCAAAAGTCTCAACACCTTGGGTAAGTCTTCAATTTGAAAATTATGCCGTTTCCTATATCTGTTTCCCTTCCCACCAATTTGATAACATCCCACAAACCAAAATCATGTTGTCTTACCAGTCAGTTTTTAACTAAGGTTACAAGCCAGATTCACAACTCACTCAAGAACTTTTTTTCAAATGACAGACTCAGGCCCAGCCTACATTAACTGAATCAGAACTCCCAAGCATGGGGCCTAGGCTCCTGTAGTTGACTAAACTCCCAGGTAATTTTAACACAGGTTACTCAACTCTAACTCAAAACCACTGGACTAACAAAGAATTAATGACAACTCCCATTCAGATTGATGACATCTGAATCAATGTAATTACAGACAGCTAAGAAAGACAAACAACAATACACCTTATTCATGTAAGAATTCTACAGACTACATCATACGTTGGAAGACATGGAAGGTTGGGGAGACTTTTCATTTGTCATAATTTATTTATATTTATAACATACTCTAGATAACACACTTTCCACATATTATCTCATTTCATGCTCACATCAACCATCTGGGGTTAGGTATTGTTACTTACCCTTTAGAGATAAAGAAGTGGGAATCATTGAGGTTAGGTAACTTGTTCAAGGCCATACAGCAAGCAAGTTGAGGAGCCCAGGTACAAATTCAGGTCTATCTGACCTATACCCTACTACTCACATGTTTACTATATGTTTACTCGACACCCATTTTATCTTCATTCATTTTACAATAAGCATGTATTAGTTCTGTAAAGAAAAATATTATCGTCCTACAGTCATTTTAAAGTACACCACACTACAAAAACCAGGGATGTACTATATGGTGACTAACATAATTTAAAAAATTATGTAAAAATAAATAAATAAATAAATAAAGTACACCACACTAGATTTTTCAATAAATAATGTGACAATTAGCTTTTTGGAAAAAATAAAGTCAGATTCCTGCATGACAAACCAAATCCAAAAATAAATCCTGATGGATTCTAGAGGTAATTGTAATAAGTGAAACCATAAAAAGAACAAAAGGAATACATGTAATATCATCTCAAAGTAAGTACAGCCACTTCTATAGGAAATCAAAGAAAAACAGAATCTGTAAAAGCTCAACAGATTGGACTAAGAAGAATCAAAGGCTTCTATATATTTATTTTTTAAAAGGTTTATATTCAATAAAAAGACTGGGGGAAGCATCTGCAACATGACATTAATAGAAGTAAAAGCAATAATACAACGGTGGTCAAAGGAAATAAACAGGAAATTACACGCATGCCTCGTTTTATTTTGCTTCGTTTAATTGCACTTCACAGATACTGTGTTTTTTACAAGGGGAAGCTGAGTCAAAAAAGTCTATCTGCCATTTTTCCAACATTTGCTCACTTCATGTGTCTATGTCACATTTGGTAATTCTCAAAATATTTCAAACACTTTTATCTTTATTCGTTAGGGTGATCTGTGATCAGTTTATATTACTACTGTAGTTACTCTGGGGCACCACCAAACTGTGCCCAGGTAGACAGCAAACTTAATAGATAAATGTTGTGTGTGTTCTTACTGCTCCACCTATGCTGTTCCCTTGTCTTTCCCTCTCCCTGGGCCTCCCTATTCCGAGACATAACAATACTGAAATTATGCTAATTAATAACCCTACGGTGACCCATAAGTGTTCAAGTGATGGGAAGGGTCACACTTCTCTCACTTTAAATCAAAAGCCAGGAATGAGTAGCTTAGTAAGGAAGGCGTGCTGAAAGCCGAGATAGGCCAAAAAGCAAGGCCTCTCGTGCAAAAGGGCCAAGTTGTAAATGCAAAAGAAAAAATTCTTAAAGGAAATTAAAAGTCTTCACACAAATGATAAGAAAGCAAAACAGCCTTATTGTTGATGCAAGCGATGTGGATGGAAGATCAAGCCACCCATATAACATTCCGTTAAACCAAAGCCTAATCCAGAGCAAGGACCTAACGATCTTCAATTCTCTGAAGGCTGAGAGAGGCAAGAAGCTGCAGAAGAAAAGTCTGAAGCTAGCAGAGGCCGGTTCATGAGGTTTAAGGAAATAAGCCATCCCTATAACATCAAAGTGCAAGGTGAAGCAGCATGTGCTGCTGTAGAAGCTGCGGCAAGTTATCCAGAAGATCTAGCTCAGATAATTAATGAAGGTGGCTAAGCTAAACAACAGACTTTTAATGTAGATGAAATAGTTGCCTATTGAAGGATGTCATCTAGGAATTCCATAACTAGAGAAGAGAAGTCAATGCTTGCCTTCAAAGCTTCAAAGGACAGACTCTCTTGTTAGGAGCTAAAGTAGCTAGGTTGAAGCCACTGCTCAATTATCATTGTGAAAATCCTAGGGACTTTAAGAATTGTGCTAGATTTACTCTGCCTGTGCTCTATAATTGGAAAAAAGCCTGAATGACAGCACATCTGTTTCCAACATGGTTTACTGAATAGTCTAAGCACACTGTTGAGACCTACTGCTCAGAAGATTCCTTTCAAAATATGACTGCTCACTGACAATGCACCCGGTCACCCATGACCAAGAACCCTGATGGAGACAGACGATAAGATTCATGTTGTTTTCATGCCTGTTAACACAACATCCATTCTGCAGCCCATAGATCAAGAAGTCACTTCAATTCTCAAGTCATATTATTTAAAAAAAATAATAAATTTCACGAGGCTATAGCTACCATAGATAGTCATTTCTCTGATGGATCTGGGCAAAATAAATTGAAAACCTTCTGGAAAGGATTCACCATTCTAGGTGTCATTAAGAACATTTGTGATTCATGGGAAGAGGTCAAAATATCATCATGAACACATCTGGAAGAATCTAACTGCAATCTTCAGGGAGGACTTTGAGGACTTCAAGACTTCAGTGTTGGAAATAACTGCAGATGTGGTGGAAACCGAGAACTAGAATTAGATGTGGTGCCTGAAGATGGGCCTGAATTGCTGCAGTCTTGTGATAACTTGAACAGATGAGGAATTGCTTCTTATAGATAAGCAAAGAAAGTGGTTTCTTTTCTTTTCTTTTTAAGATTTTATTTATTTGACAGAGAGAGAGACACAGTGAGAGAGGGGAGAGTGGGAGAGGGAGAAGCAGGCTTCCTGCCGAGCAGGGAGCCGGATGCGGGGCTCGATCCCAGACCAGGATCACGACCTGAGCCAAAGGCAGACGCTTAATGACCGAGCCACCCAGGCACCCCAAGAAAGTGGTTTCTTGAGACGGAAACTACTCCTGGTGAGGATGCTGGGAAGACTGTTGAAATGACAACAAAGGATTTAGAATATTACAGAAACTTATAAAGTTGATAAAGCAGTAGCAGGGTTTGAGAGGAATGAACGCAGTTTTGGAAGAAGTTCTACTGTGCATAAAATGTAATCAAACAGCATCACATGCTACAGAGAAATTGTGAAAGGAAAGAGTCAACTGATGGAGCAAACTTCACTGCTGTCGTATTTCAACAAACTGCCATAACCACCCCAGCCTTCAACACCACCACCCTGATCCATCAGCAGCTGTCAGCATTGAGGCAAGACCCTCCACCAGCAAAAAGACTGACTCGCTGAAAACTCAGGATAGTATAGTTTAGCAATAAAGTATTTTTGAATTAAGGCATGTACATTTTTTAGACATAATGCCATTGTACACTATTTTAATAGACGACTCTGCAGTGTAAACATAACCTTTATACGC
This sequence comes from Ursus americanus, assembly GCF_024610735.1. Lineage (NCBI taxonomy): Eukaryota > Metazoa > Chordata > Mammalia > Carnivora > Ursidae > Ursus > Ursus americanus. Next base: position 64,151,785 of record NC_142139.1, read on the forward strand.
ACACGGAAAGAAAAGAAATTCATCTGACTTGCTTTACTGTGGTATTTACTTTATTTTTGCAGTGATCTGGAACCAAAACTACAATGTCTCTGAGGTGTGCCAGTATACAAAAAGAAGGGGCCCAAATAAGAAATAGTTTTAAATGATTAATTATCCTGGCAATCATAGAAATGTACATATAAACAAGATACAATGACATTCTCCACGCACAAATCAGCAAAGAATTGTAAAATTATAATATATGGTGCTGACCAGGATCAAGGATAACATCCCCACACTCTGGTGCTGGGAGTGAAAACTGGCACACCTTCCGGAACACAATTTGGCAGTTAAGTGATAAATGCCCTGAAACTGTGCCTCCACTCAAACCCTACAATTCCACTTCCAGAAATTATTATTAGGTAAGAATCATGAATGAGAAAAAGGATTTAACTTCAAGAATATTCACACTACAACATGACAAAGTATACCGCTTAACAAAGTACTGTACATCCCTGCACTACACTGGCAGCTACACACTGTGGCAGGGAACTCTTGCTTGTATCAGCAGGAAGGTAAACAGAAAAGTCATTTGCCATTTGTAACAGAAGTCTTTAAATTTCAGCAATTTCACCTTCTAGGAATGTATTCCATGTGAACATAGTATTCTTTTTTAATAGCAAAAAGAAAAAGAAAAATTCAAATTAAATGTTCAAAATTAGAAGCATGCTTAAGGATCAAGTATGATGAAATCCATGTCATTAAAATGACTATCGAGCTGTCGATAAGCTTTTCAATCATTTTAAATAAAATTGGAAAATGTTCACAACATAATGCAAAGTGGAAAAATACAGATTCCACAATACTGGAGGGAGGGGGCTGAAAAACAGGTTTTCAAAAATAAGGTCTTCAGATGGATTTTGCTAAAGTACCTTCCTGGAGCAGTCACCTTGATGTGCAAGTGCCTAGAGTGTAAACTAATTTCTCTAAGGTCTCCCTGTCTCGAGAAAACATGATTTTTATTTTACGCTATGAATGAGACAGAGAACTGAAGTAAAAGTGTACTAAGTCATACGTAAATCAGCTTTATAACTCAGGCATCCAACTGCAACCTTCATGGGTGAATTCAACTTGAGACTCCAGTTTTGCTGTCCCTCTCTCACTACCGTCTGGTCATCAGGTCCCCTAACCTCACAATTTCTTGTCCTTCTTGACTCATATGCTCCTTATCCTTTTTTAACTCATAAATTAGAGGACTGAACTAAATGACCTCAGAGATCCTTTCAGATTCTTGGACCCCACTGATTGACAACCACCCAGCACACAGAAAGCACACACATATCTATTTTACTGGGGGGTAAAATATTACCCACATGTCAACTTAGGGCAGCAAGGCTCTTCTCAAGACCTCTTTTTGTTTCACCTCCAAGATTTTAAGCATAATGCTTTCTTTGATGCCCCCCCTTAATTTTCCTCTGAATCTATTAATAACAGGATCCTCATCGACTACTTTCTAAGCCACAGTACTTTTATATTTCACAGCTCCACTTCAGACATAAAAAACTCATGCGGGAAGAGTAAGTCAAGGCTGGAAAAAACTTCAGGATACAAAAAGATTTTATCAGTCTGGAATATCCAAGCAGATGAAATTTAGTAGAGATAAAGGCAAAGTTCAGCACTAGATCCCAAAACTACATGGAAATGATGTGGTTTAACAGTAGCATACACATACACACAGAGTTGTGATTTCAGTTGACTATAATTTCAGGGAGTCAAGAAAACAGAACTGCTTAGGGAAAGGTAGAGCTTATCATCTTGTTTTTCTGCTGTTATTTTTTTTTTAACCTAGCGTCCAAACGGAAAGGAGTAAAGGTTACTCTCTATTCTGTAAGGTGACATTGTATGTTGACTACTATAAGCTGTGCTGAGTACACTTTTAAGACAGATATTAACAAAGTAAACGGAGGGCAGAGGACTAAGAAGCTGATGAGGGCATTTGAAACTGTCAAATAAGAAACATTTGAAGGAAATGGGAATATTTAGCCTGTGGAATAGAAGACCTAGGAAAAGGAGAGCAATCTAATAACTACAGAAGCCCTCAAAGTGAAGTAAATGAGTGAAGTCAGCAGGTAGAGACTTTAGCAAAATGGAGAGTATATTTAGCATCTAAGGGAGATTACTACAGTTAGAAATGCAAGCTCTGTATCACTGAATCCTCTAATTTTTTTTTTCTCAAGAAAAACCAGAAAGAAATTTTTATGTGAAATCTCCCCAATATTAAAAGCCCACTCCTAATTTAAGTTTTTACATAAGCTGGGCAGCCAAATGATATGTGTGCAGTCCTCATTTGACCCATGTACACCAGTTTGCAATTCATGTCTTGGGAAAGCATGACGGCTACCTTCCAACATCTGAAGAACTATCATAGAGAAGAACAAGTCATAGAGACTTGTTTTACACTGCCCTAAAATGCGACAATTACAGAGAGGCCAACTGCACCTCAATAAGGAAAAAGAAAACTAGTCTACAAATTTGAATGGGCTACCCAGGGAGATTCATGTCATTGTACATATTCAAATGGAGACAGGTCAGTAAGTAGTATTGGCCAGGTCAAGAAGTCTGCACTTACTACCACTGGCCTTGGTCAAATAACTAAACCTCCCCACATCTCAGTTTTTTTCTTACCTTCCTTCCCCCTCAAAAGAAGGTATGGTGTTAACATTCAGCCTCCTATCTCTTGGAGTTACTGTAAAGATCAAAACCCATGTAACGAAAAAAGAAATATATGAAAGTACTGTATGATGGCAAAGAACTATAGTAATTAAGACATTATTGTAACCTGCCATCATAAGATATTTATGTATTTCTTTTATTATACAAGCTAAGGGTATATTCCCAATCTAATTCATTTCCTCCCACAGAATATCAAACATTTGTTGAAAAAAAGGTTTAAAATTTTAAAAAATGGGGGCGCCTGGGTGGCTCAGTCTCGGTTAAGCGGCTGCCTGTTCAGCTCAGGTCATAATCCCAGCGTCCTGGGATCGAGCCCCTAGTCAGGCTCCCTGCTCAGCGGAGAGCCTGTTTCTCCCTCTCCCTCTGCCTGCCGCTCTGCCTACTTGTGCTCTCTCTCTCTCTGTCAAATAAATAAAATCTTTAAAAATAAATAAATAAAAAAATAAAATGTTTAAAAATGTTAAATGTTGGAGAACAAGGTTAAAATGATGACAATATAAGAAGATAGGGTAACAGAGAAAACAGTCACCAAAGCAAACATCCAGGATGTTAATCATTAACATCACTGATCAGTCTAAAAGGTTTTGGGCACTGGTGGAGGAAAACACAAAAGTAACAACACGTGTATGAGGGGCTGATGCAGGAGGGCAGGCATTGGTAAACTACAGCCAGCTGCCTGCTTTGTATATAAAGTTACACTGGAATACAGCCTTGCTCATTCAGTTATGGATTATATGTATGTACTACTGTATGTATTTGTTGTATATATGTATCATGTATATGCTGCTTTCACTCCACAACAGCAGAGCTGAATAGCTGCAAAACCTAAAATAGTTACTATCTGGTCCTTTACAGAAAAAGTTTACCTACTTTTCTGTAAAAGTACTCTTAGGTTACAAACCACACAGGTGGCTGAATGGTAAGACATAGTTCATCTTCCTATGGCTCCACCCCTACGATTTTACCGGGTCATTTTGATGCATGTGAGCAAAATCCCACACTCAACATTACGGCCTGAGTGTAGGGGAGGTAAACGTTCACTAAATGGAGACTCCATATTCCTCTTACACACTTAAGATTACAAAATTTCTAATACTGCCTCTCTTCCACCTAGTAACATCACCAAAGAGATGTGAAAAATTCCCAATGTACAAGGAGTGTGGGTCTGGTTCAGGCAGGAAAAGATCATGCTTATAGGTGAACCTACCTCTGTCCCTCTTAAGTTCTCAAACTCCCATGTGTATTTTCATGGAACATACAAATGCATGAAAAATCCTCTGTCTCTTAGTTATCCTATCATTACAGGTTTTCAAAAAAGTTACCAAAAATTAAGAGGGAATAAAAATAAAATGGAAATAAATATGCTAACAGAAATTTTGATATAAACTTAATATCCAGCAGAAATAAGTGCAGTTTTAGGACTTTATGAAAGATTCATATTCCTTGCCTCACTCTGAAGTTATCACATGCAAAGACACTCAAATCTCTACCAACAGTAGATCTAGAGGGATCTTCATTTTCCTAACACCTGACTCTACTTCTATTTCAGGCAATATTTCCAACCCTCCTCCAGGGCATTATTTGTCAGTCTCACTTCAGATAGGAACCACATACACACACCTTGCCTTGCCACCACCTCACTCCTGCACCACCCCTCAATGACTTTTCACTCAACAGCCTAGTGCCCAGAGGGAAAGGGCATGTCCTTATCTAATCCCCACATTCTTCTGACAGCCTCCAACCATCCTTTGAACCCTCCACTGTGTCCTAGAAGTCCACTACTCAAGCTTAATCCCCACCTCATTTCTCTCTAACCTGTTCATTTAAAGTCTTTTTATTCATAGGTTAAAACTCTGAGGCCTAATCATTAAGAGATTCCAACGACATGCCAAACATTTAACGCCAGTTTCTTCCCTAGAAAATGGAGAGAAAGATGAAGGAATGAAGACACACTCTTGACAATTTGGTTAGTAGGCATGCCCCCTGAGAGCACTGACCATATCTTCAGGTATTAAATAAATATTTCAAGATTCCAACGATCCACAATTCTAATTTTCCTCTAGAAAGCATTTAAGCCAGTTTCCCACATACTTTTGAGTACTTATGATTTCTCAGGCTCCCCCAGACGTGGAAGATCAGGAAATTCCCACAGGATAAGGTATTTTTAACTCACCAAATAAGAGTTTTAGATGACAGCCTTTCTTTCATCAGGAAATATTTAAAAGTCCCCCTGCTAAATAAGTTGTTGAGAATGCTTAGCTTCACTCAAGACTATCAAGGCCCCACAGGTTACTATCCCAGGCACTCCGGATATACTGTATAATAACTGGGTAGAGTGCGAGAATAATCAAGCAAAACAGGGAAAAATTCAGAGTCTCCATGACCACAACACACAAAGATCTTTTTAAAACAAAAGAAAACATGGGGAGTCCAGCCTTCAAAACTGAAGCTACCTAAATTACAGGAAAAATAGGACAAAGTGAGGGGAAGAACTGCTAAAGACACCTCTTAAGTAAATCACATATGGGGGGGAAATGGACATATACAACGTTGTTCTGCATTTCCTCCTCCTCCTCCTCCATAGGAGTTGATCTAAGAGGACTTGACGAAGCCCTTAGAATCTTTTAAAAAGAAAGAAAAGAAGTCCAGATCCACCAAATTCAAGTCTTTTGAGAGCTACAGATATACAAAAGGAACTGAACCACCGGCTCAACGTGGAGAATAGATAAACACACTATCTGCAGTCTGGCAGCCCTGCCTGATCTTCAAAGGACTCGGGATTTGTACTGTCCCCCTGCAGCGCGCGGGTCGGGTCACCGGGCTAAGATTTCAGTAGTGCAGACAAGCACTCCGCAGCCCCTCTCCTGCCCAGGCAGCTCCAGGCCCATCGCTACAGAGCTGGGCCTGGGCGCAACGGTCCCATTTGCAGAGAACAGAGGCACCTGGACCCCCGGACAGGAAGTGGCTATTCTGACTGCGGGCTTACGATCAAAGAAGGTGAACCCGGTGAAATGAACCAAAGGAGGAGCAGCTGCAGGCGACTGTATCTGAACGCAGCGCAAAGCAGATGGTGGGAGTGTGTGCACGGGGAACATGGGAGGGGGGCAGAACCGGGCTGCCCCTTCGTCGGCAGAAGATGCTCTTACCCAAGCAGCTGGACAAACACATGGGGGCAAAAGAAGGGTGCAGGGCTTAGGCAGCAGAAGAGGCTGCACAGCTGAAGCTGAGCTTCCAGAAAAAAGGTGGAGGTGGGTACGCGGCAACCTAAACTGGGGCTACAAGGAGCGCCGGGGAGGAGAGAGGGTCGTGTTGAGAGCCCCCGTAGCCCGGTTACCCCTCCTCGCTGGTGGCTAAGGCCCTGGAGGTCCTCTCCCCACGCCCCCGAGACGGCTGGGAAGGCCTACTCCGAGGCTGCACGCCCCCGCCGCGCTGGGAGGCAGCTCCCCCGGGCTCCCGCGGCCCCGGCACTGCCGGACCCGGTCCCTACCGCCCGCCCGTTGCCCAGCGCTCGGGGCCAGCCCCGCGATCCCTACCACAGGCGCTTCCGGGCCGCCGCCCCCGGCTGCTCGGAGCTCCAGCCGCCGCCGCTACCGTCGCCGGGAGGCCGACCGGCTTCCAGTTCAGGGACGAGCCGCCGCCGCCTGCGCGAAACTCGGGTACCCAAGAGCCGCTCTCGCCGCCTGCTGCCCGCCTTCCAGGCCGCGCCGGATCCTCCGCTCCCCCTGCCGGCGGGCAGCCATTTCCGACAAGCGACTGCGGAACTTGCCGAAGTGCGCCGGGCCGGAAATGGCCGAACCTGGGCGCTCGCGAGCCCGGGAGGCGGAGGCGGTCGCGACTTTCCGGACAGCGTCCGAAGGGCCGCCGAGGCCTCGGGCTCCGCCGCCGAGCTCGCTAGAGTCCCGGAGCCGCGGCGGCGGCAGCGCCGGGGATTGTGGGAAACGCGCGGCGAAAGCGAGGGCGAGAGCGAGGGCGAGGGAGAGGGCGGCCAGCCTCGCGAGTGGGAAGAAAGGACGCGGCCGGCCCCCCCTGAGCCCTCACACCAGGGCCCTACAAATGCCCCTCGCCCTTTAGAGAAATCTACCAAGGGAGTGCGGAGAGAATTCTGGAATTCTCCGACAGTTCTGGAACGGGGTGGAACTCACCCGCTTCCAGCGGGCCCAGGGAAAGCCAAGTCCAAAAAGAAACCCATATCGATAGAAAAGGCCTTCCTAAAAGAGCTGACCATCCCCAGCAATGTTCTGGAGTTTTGAAACACTTTGAATATTTAACAACAAAGAAAAAGCCAGGCAGCTTGGATGCTTAACAAAACAAACAACAACAAAAAACCCCGGGGCTTTACAAAAACAATAGCTTAATCCAGTCGTGTGGCAAGATCAACCAAAACAAGGAGGAAGAAGCAATACCGTTGAAGTACTGAAGAGCTAATCCCTGTGAACCTTAACGTGCCCCTATTCCACAATCCCAAGAGACCCTCTCACACCTGCAAAGTCAGGACAAGACTTTTTGGGTAACTGAAAACAATGCGGGTGGGCGAAGGAACTCTACCAATCCTAAAAGACACACCTGATCATTACTGTTAACTCAAGGAGTTTAAACATTATTTAAAATCAACAAATGCAATAGTATCTAAGATCAAATTTGCTTTAACATTTTCTTAACATGTTTTAATCACGAAATGGGCAGGGCTTCTACTCCAGGATTTCCTGAGCGGGGAACCCAAAACACACCAGAACCTGGAGTAGCCGGGGAGGGCCAGGGGCCAGCTCCTAGCCTTGTGCGTGGGTGGTCTGGCGGTCTCCCGACCTGCACACCCAGAGACAGCCCCACAGCTGCCATTTCCCATCCATACACCCTTCCTGGTGGAGCCCAGGCCCACGCTCTAGCTAGGAGGCCGAGAAAACACTGAAGATTGATTAGTTTCCCACAGGGACAGTTGGAGCTCAGGATTCCATCCGCAAAACAAAACTTTAGAAAACCTAGCAAACTGCTTTCCAGAACACACCCTTCATTCCTCTTTTTGATGCTCCCTTTTCTTCTTTCCTGACACCTTCTTACTCACCCCTATTTCCCTTTCTCCTCATACCTCACTGTTTTCCTCACCTTTATTACTTTATGGTAATAATTTATCACTATGAACAAATATTCAAAGTCCTACCACCATCATGTATGCACAAAAACCTTTCTAACTTTTACCAGTGTGTTCAGGAAAGGGAGAGGGGAAGCAGATTTTTTTTCTTAAGATTTATTTATTTATTTATTTGACAGAGAGAGAGAGAGACAGCCAGCTAGAGAGGGAACACAAGCAGGGGGAGTGGGAAAGGAAGAAGCAGGCTCCCAGCAGAGGAGCCCAATGTGGGGCTCGATCCCAGAACTCCAGGATCACGCTCTGAGCTGAAGGCAGACGCTTAAGGACTAAACCACCCAGGCGCCCCGGGAAGCGGATTTTTTTTTTAAATCAGAAACATTCCAGGAAATGAAAATGAGAAAGACTTCCCCACATACCCTGAATAATCTAAAGTTGTCTTTTTTCCTTTCTTTCTCTTTTTATAAACTGTTCATCTTCTTGGCTCTTCTCCAGAGCTCTGTGGCAGCAGGCAGAAGTCTGGCAGTGTGGGAGGAGACGCGCAGAAGCCCAGAAGCCGCGGTAAGAATTACCAGGTATTGGTTCGTCTTCACGCTGACAAGAGAGGACCTGCAGATAGCTGCTACCTGGAGGACTCAGCCTAAATGTCTCCTACACATCTGGGTGACTTAACACATTGCTGTCCCTGTGGTTGATTTCTTTGACGCTTAGGATAGTCCAACTTTAAGAAGAAAAAGGAGGGGCGCCTGGGTGGCTCAGATAGTTAAGCGTCTGCCTTAGGCTCAGGTCATGATCACAGAGTTCTGGGATCGAGCCTGCTTCTCCCTTTTCCTCTGCTGTTCCCCCTGCTTGTGCTCTCTCTCTCTCTCTGTGTCAAATAAATAAATAAAATCTTTATAAAAAAAAAAAAGAAAAAGGATACCCAACCAAAATTTGGTGTATCCTCGACTTCACTGGAGCCCTGGGTGCTAACCATCCTTTTTTGGATCTTTTTTTTTTTTAATTTTATTTATTTATTTGACAGAGATAGAGACAACCAGCGAGAGAGGGAACACAGCAGGGGGAGTGGAAGAGGAAGAAGCAGGCTCCCAGCAGAGGAGCCTGATGTGGGGCTCGATCCCAGGACTCCGGGATCACGCCCTGAGCCGAAGGCAGACGCTTAACGACTGGGCCACCCTAGCACCCCCTCTTTTGGATCTTTTGAGCCTGGCCTCTCTCGCTTCTCCTTCTTCCTCTCAAACAGTTGTAGCTCAGTCTCATCCTCTGGCTCCATTCCTTCTCCTGACTCCTAAGAGGTGTTGTTCCCTGAAAAGATATGACGGGCTACTTTCTGATTCCTCTCCACACTGTATTTGTGGCCAATATCAACAGCTCCCTTGCGTCACGTGCATGCACCTCTAAGCAGATTCCTCCCTGCAGCATTACAGTCCCTGTCTTCAAGCTGCTCTCCAGACATCAGCACATCATCATCATCCTATTAATATATATTTTATGAATACTTAATAGCCAAGCAATAAGTTAAACCCATTATAGGCATTGTCTCATTTTAATCCTTATAGGGGTCTATCAGTGTATAAACAGGGAGCTGAGACTTAAGGAGCCCAAGATCACAGAGTAGGGTGCAAAGTACAAATGGAACTCCAAGTCCTCTGAACTCCAAAGCCAGTATTCTTGACCAGAAGAATCTGATTGTCTCACCAGGACTTTAAACTTAATATATTCTACACTGAACTCATCTTAACCCTCTCCCCGTGCGCTCTCCTCGGATGACCTTACTTATAATGTGCTACCATTACCTTTCTTAACATAGAAACTCAAAACCTGGCACCTCTTGATTTCTCTCTTTACCCTCACATTAAATTAGTTTCTAAGACTTAACAGTTTCACCTATAGGATCTCTACCACCTCTTCTCTGCAATCCCACACTTGGTTCCCTGATCCAAGTCCTCGTTATTCCTCTCTTAGGGTATTGCCTTAACTCTGCAATTTCTGGCTTGGAAAATATGATCACATTCACAGTAGCCGTCCTCAATAAAGAAAGCCAAGACAGCAGGATATGCAATGATGCTACTCTTCACTGATCTCTCCACATTGTGACCTTTTACAGCATTTATTGTTTCTACTTTGCATTTTGGAACTCAATCAAATCATTGTTATTTAACTGTCATATACACAGATCTTTATATGCTTCAAGGAACCCAGTGTTTCTTTGGTACCAAACGGCAGGAACCTATGGGTCTTCTCTCTAGAGCACAGTCATAGGGACTCTGCAATGCCCATTCTCCCTCTTTCTGTTCCAGATTTTAAATTCCTGGAAAGGAGACATGATTGTCCTGGCTTGGGTCCCGTGTTGACCCCTTGATCAATCAGCTTTGGCTAAGCAGCAGGTCAGCCTTGTCTAAACACAGTAATTAGAGCCTCTGCTATAAATAAGGCATGTTCCCAGAAAAGGAAAAGGCATACAGCATTGTTTATTTGTTTATTCATTCATTCCAACAACAAATAGTTGAACACCCTCTCAAAATATATGCAGGGTTTTATGCATGTATGCAAAATGTTTAAAACATAACCCTACCCTCACATCATGAAACTCATAACAAAAAGATAAGAAATCACCAGATAAAAAGCATAACACTATTCACCCATAAGAGACCCTCGATTCAATTATATGTAATGGAAAATAATTCAGCACACCCTGCAAGAGCCTGTGGTGGTAAAAGTAATCAGTAGTAATGTGTGCATGGTCAACAAAACAAATTTACAACAGCACCATGAGGAATAAACAGAAACAGAAAACAACCTGCACATCCATCAGTGATAGACTAGATCAACAAAGTATAGTATATTCACCCAAATGAATACTTTACAGCAATGAGAATGCCCTACAAATATATACAATACTGATAAATCTCACAATGTTAAGCAAAAGAAACCAGACACGAAAAAGTACATAGGCTATGATTCCATTTATACAAAGTATCAAAACAGGCAAAACTAATCTATCCATAAGGAGCAGTGACCAGAGGGGAGCAAATGGAGCTATTTTTGCTGGTCATGCTCTGTTTCTTGAGCTGCATACTGCTTACACTGGTTATCAGTTTGTAAAAATTCATCAAGTTGTACACTTATGCTAGTGTCTTTTTCTATATGTATATTATCCTTCAATAAAAAGATTTTTTCAAATAAGTAATTCATGCTTAAAACAAGGAGCCGTTAAGCACCCTGGAACATTGTCACTATGAATATCCTAGCATTGCCAATTATTGCCACCCCACCCCCACCATTACACCACCTCCTCAGGGACCCCAAGCCACTCTCAGCCTTTGAAAATGGCCACCATTCTTATCGCAAGGCTTCATCCCTTCCAGCCCCAGCTCATTGGACTTCTCATCTGGAAACCTGGGAGCAGGAGTCAGGTGATAGGAAAGCTTCATCTAATAAATTGTATGGACTTGGAGGAAAGAATTTCTGGACATAGGCACAGTGATAAGCCAAGAACGCTGGTCTGCAGAAAACAGAGCCAACACACAGAAGGAAGCAGACAAGCCTGTGGGAGATGGAGGGACAAGCCTCGGAGACTGCTCACTCTCCAGCTCTGGTTATATATCTCCCAGCTGTCACTGGGTATCCGTGGGATTGCTCACGTAGACTTGCTATTAAAAATAGGAAAGAGGGGCGCCTGGGTGGCGCAGTCGTTAAGCGTCTGCCTTCGGCTCAGGGCATGATCCCGGTGCTCTGGGATCGAGCCCCACATCATGTTCCTCCACTAGGAACCTGCTTCTTCCTCTCCCACTCCCCCTGCTGTGTTCCCTCTCTCGCTGGCTGTCTCTGTCAAATAAATAAATAAAAAATCTTAAAAAAAAATAGGAAAGAAAGAAAAGAAAACCTTACTTATTTAAGCTTATATGAATACGTTTCTATTTGTGGAATGTATTATCTCATTTAGTCCCTTTAACAACACTACATAGTATGTACTGTTATGATTCCCATTTCACAATTGAGAAAACTGAAGCCCATAGAGATTATGTAACTTGTCCAAATCACACAGCTGGTCAGTGGTGGTGCCAGGATTTGGACCCACATAGTCTGACTCCGGAACCTGAAATCTTAACAACTCTACTACACTGCAGTAAAAGAGAAATGCTGGGAATGGCAATGTGAATAGTATGTTGCATTAATGGATTTAACGGAGGCATCTGTTTCTATTAAATGAGTTCAAATGTAGAAATGGTACAAAACATTGAAAGATTGGCTGCCTAAGAAGTTGGTATTTATTTCTTTCACAAGGGAATTATACTTTGAGTCGTAGCTGTTAGAGAAATAGAAAATGCACGTAGTATGACAGATTACACTAACGAGACTGTGTTGTCATACCAGGATATTTATTTTATAGGTTTCAGTAAAGAACTCCCTTAGAAGATCCCCATTGATTACCTATTTTTCCCAAAATGTTAATATCCAGGAGAAGGGGGGTTTACTCTTTGGAAAGAGAAATCGATAAAAGTTAACTTCAAGTCTTAGAGGGAGAGAGGAGCTGGTCGTACTTTCCATGAAGATGGCTGCCAGACCCACAATCCACTCAGCAAGGCTGCCAGATCAATCACCAGCAAGGCACTGGTGACCCCCAGCAACCTTCAAAAGGTATGATTCAGGAATTATCAGTGAGTTTAAGTCAGATAAGAACTTGTTCTATCTGTAGTGCTTTGATTTTAAAGGAAAGTGCTGACAGCCACTATTCAAGATCTTTTCTATATATAAATGATTGAGCAATTTTGTGGCTTATAATTAGAACAATGCATGACAATTTCTAGATTGGAGTTCCAAGGTTACTCTTTTCTTTGGTCCTTCAATGCCAAAAAGACGAAAGGTCAACTTCTGAGGCTCCAAGGATAGCACTCACCAGCCTGCTAAGTGGCTCACTCTGAAAGTCCTGGCTTTGATGTTACCTTTGAAAAGAGGCTGTTTTTTATCTGGCAAAACCTGGAACAGTTTGGATGGCTTGCAAATAATTTGTAATAAGAACACTGAGTTAACATCTCCTCCAAAACAAAGCACACATTACTGTCAAAAAAAAAAGATTTCTTGAGGCGCCTGGGTGGTTCAGTCAAGCGTCTGCCTTTGGCTCACTCAGGTCATGATCCCAGGGTCCTGGAATGGAGCCCTACGTCTGGCTCCCTGCTCCACGGGGAGCCTGATTCTCCCCCTCCCCCGTGTTCGTGCTCTCTTTCTCTCACTCTCTCTCTCTTTCAAATAAATAAAATCTTAAAAAAAAAAAAAAAAAGATTGTTAATTCCTTGCCTCAGGTCATCACTACCTTGTATGTGGCTGTGAAAAAGAAATTTTGTACTAGTTTCACATTCATTAGGAAGCTTAGCCTGGCTCAAACCTGTTTTCTACATAAGACATGTAATCTGTAATGACCACTTAACATTCTAAAAATTAGCTGTCATCCCTAAAATATAATGTATCTGTCTCTAAGGTCCCTTCTTCCTTCAAGTGCTGACTCCTCTGTGACTTCTTATTCTCTCCCCACCACATCAGCAGAGCTTTGCAGGGGCAGTCATGTTTGACGATCAGTAGATATCAAAATGCCATCAAAATTTCCTAAGCTTGCTCCTGGAAGTTCCAAATAACGATACATACGTTCCCTCACGGCAAAAACACAGGCACCTAACATTTACCCTAAATTATGCTAGTTAGTAGCAAAAATGCACTCGGTTAGACACAGCATGCCACAACATGGCATGTCTGAGTGTTTGCAGAATTTAGCATAATGAGAGTTGTAACCAGAAAAAAAGAAGAAAAATTAGGGAGAGCATTGACAGCTGAGTTCCAATGCCACACTACATGCATCTCTATGACTTCAGGATTGTCCTCACACTAAAAAAGCACCCCAGAGATTCAAAAAATCAAATGCTCGCTACTTTCACTTAAAAATACCTCAAGTAAACAAAGCATTCCAATTGAAAATTGGCAAAATGTCATAGAAGTACTTACAGAACCTCAATTAATTTCTTAGTTAACCAATTTGGTTATTAAATCAAAATTGAAAGCATAATTTGTAAAAGTAATAATGCTAAAAAAAACTTTTTAAAACTTTAAAATATATATAACTTAGAAATAACACAGAGCTCATGTATATTTGAAAAAACAAAAAACAAACAAAAAAACAGTAGTTTCTACCAAACAGATTATCAGGAGAAAAATGTGTGGGCTTTAAACCAACTCAGGAATCTTTACAATAAGATTTTATTGAAGAGAAAGTTTTTCACTATTTTCCTAAATATTGCTCAAGTTTAATTCTCAACCTAAATGAGAAGAACATGATTCTAGTGGGATCCAGTCAATACCAGAACAAGCTATTCATTGATCCCTTCCGCAGTCCATACCTTCAGCCTTGCAAACACTATGCCATACGTCAAAAATGAAACACAGATGAAAATGTGACATTTCTACAAATCCATCAATTCTGGGGCCACAACTAATAATCCAAAGTTCACCTCTAATGGATAGTGTCAGATACTTCATCTCTTTTTTAAATATTTTATTTTTAAGTAATCTCTACACTCAACATGGGCTTGAACCCACAACCCCAAGATCAAGAGTCACGTGCTCTGCCAACTGAGCCAGTCAGCACCCCCAGATAGTTCATCTTCTGTAATAAGGGACACAAATAATAACACTGCGTGGGTTATAAAGACATGCATACCTATAAAATGAAGAGGTGATTATTTAGAAAAAGGATGAATGCAATAAATAATGCAAATAATCCAAAAATATGTTAACTATACATAAAATATACTAAATATGAAAATACTTTAAAAGTTCAAACACCACCATGCATTTGTATTACTTTTATGTACATTTAAATATGCTGCAATGATGTTCAATGTTTTTATATTTCACCTTTAATTAGCTTAAATAATAAACATCTAAATATTGGTAGGAACACAAATTAATAGCAACAAAACACAAAAACTGATAAATATTTGCCAGTTCTGTGGCTCCCTTCTAGCTCACAAGCATAATTTTATAAAATTGCTATCTCTATCAACAATTTCAACTTCTTTTTGCACTTACTTTGAGTGGATTATGTTTCTACATGATTCTCGTACTCATCTCTAAAAGTACTAGAAGATTCCATGTCTGTTCTCAGTAGTTCCTGAATGACAGTCTGTGGACCAAGATAGGATGAAATTTTTGTCAGTCCACAGTTAAATGAGAAAAGCAGAGGCAACTTATTGAGCTTTTAATAAAGCTAAATTTATTCAATTTAAAGATTGTCCTTTATTTTGAGATTATCTCCTTTCCTCTTTCTTATGTTAAAATTTCTTTTTATAAAATAGAAGTGATGGTAAATGGCAGCTTTTCAAAAATCTTCCCTCCATGACAAAATACTGAGACATACTTATTTTGATGCCCCCCCACCAATTGTTATTTTACCAGTCCTAATTTTATTAAATCCAGAAATCAGCTAACTAACTACACCCCCTTCGTGGCATTTTAAGGTATGAACGCACACGCACGTGCGCACACACACAAACACACACACACACACAATGTTTTTGGAAAGACTCCTGAGGTAACCAGCCTCCAAAATGTCCCCAGTGACCTGTGCCCCTAGTATTCACACCCTTGTGTAGTCCCCTTCCACACTGTACCACAGATGATCTATGTGATCAATGGAACACCGCAGAAATGATGGTACATCGGTCCTGAGATTAAGTTCTAGAAAGCATTTCAGCTTTCACTGTGGTGGTTTTCTTTCTTCAATCACTCGCTCTGAAAGAAGCTAGAGGCCATGTCATGAGCAACACTACAGAGAGGCCCATGTGGTGAGGAACTGAAGCTTCCAGCCAGCAGCCATGTGAATGGGATTGGGAGCAGATCATCCAGCCCCAGTCTGGCCTTCAGATGATGCAGCCCATGAAAGATCCTGAGACAGAACCACCCAGCTAAGTTGCTCCCAAGTTCTCGACCTGCAGAAACTGAGAGATAATAAGTAGTTGTGTTTTAAATTACTACATTTGAGTTCATCTGTTATGGGACAACAAATAACTAATGTGACTCCTTTATCCTTTTTCAGCTGCAAGATGAACAGCTATCTAGCACCAGTGTAATGCCAAGACTGCTAAGCACGTATGTATTCATGCCTGTGTTGGGGGAGAGAAAGGATTAGCAAGGACTATGATCTCCATTATCCTGACTTTAGTTTACTTATGCTGACTCTTTCCTTCTCCGTTGCTTTTTCTACTTTTCTCATATTGACCAGAGCACTCAGTAAACTGAATAATCCATCTCCAGCAAGAAAATCAATTCTACAAGTTTGTAGGCTTAGTTTAAGGAATCATTCTATGTAAATATGGTGTTGTATCATAGTTTAGAAACCTGGTAAATTTCTCTTGACAGAATCCCTCACCTTAGCTGTCAGATCTCTCCTAGACCCGTCCCTACCTCAACAGAAGAGCACATCTCATATTCGCTGAGAAAATAGAAGCAACAGACATAATCCCTTTAAGTTCTCTCCTCCCACATTTAAACCATCTTTAAGTACTGAGGTGAAAGGTTATTGTTTTAGCAGCTGATGCCAGAGTTCCTCTCAGGGATAGAAAATGCCTTATTGAGGAAACTACCTTGATATGACACTTGAGGTATGGAAGAAGAAAGTCTGGCTTGTAATAAAACTGTGAAACAAAGTAATCGCTAAACAGATCTGCATTTTAAAAAAGAAGAATATGAAGACTGGAACAGGGCAAAGAGGAGAGGAAATGGGAGGAGCGTAAGGAGAGATGGGGCTTAACTAATGGCGTGGGAGGTTGAAGCTTGGGGAGAGAGTTCCAGCGATGGGGGAGCTGAAAGCATGTTTAAAATAGAAGTTTCTATTATTGGACTTCACATTGTTTTGTGTTGCTAAGGATATAAAATCCCTGAAGTCCTCAGTAATATCTGACACATGTACAAATGTCTTATGTGAGTGATTTGGGGGAAATCAAGGAAAAAAGAGGCAGAGGGGACTGGTCCGAGTTCTACAGCTGGACCGGCATGGAACCAAGGAATAGGAACATGAAAACTGAATTACAAGTGAGATGAAGAATTTAGTGGAAGCAGAAATTCAAAACCCAAGGAAACCATATGATGAAATTCCAGGAATTAACAAAAATCTTGGAGTAGACACTGAACTTTCGAATGAAGTCCCAGTGTGGAATGGGAACTTTTTAAAGTAAGCCAATTTTACTTAAATCTAAAAAAAAAAAAAAATCTACCTTAGCTGACATCTGGGTCCATATTCATGTATTCTTCTCTCATCTGTTCTGGCCTTTGACAAAACAGAGATGTCCAAAACTGAGCACTCTGCTTTTTAATGTCATCTGATATCCTTCCTTCTTGTGACCTTGCTCCATCAATTATTCTCTTTAATACATATAATCAATATTCTCCTCAATATCGGGATTTCCTCCACTGCTTATAGACAGGCTCAGGCCCAAACTACCACCACCTTGCAACACCGGATTTGAACTCTGAAAGATTTAGATTTTGAATCCTTGATCTACTATTAGAAGTATAAACCTTGGGCTTATTACTTAACCTCTATAAACTCTCTTGGCTACAATTTCCTCATCAGAAAATGGGGATAATAATAGTATATAGCTCGCAGGAGTATGGTACGGATTAACTTGGTTAATGAGTGTAAATTGTCTGCCCAGTGCCTGGCAAATAGTAAGCCCTCTTACTTACCTGCTAATCACCATCATCATCATTCACCAGAATTCTCCAGAGTCATCTCCACTTTATGTCCACCTCTCTTCCACTATTCACTCTGTAACATCCAGAAGACTGGCTTCTGCCAAACTACTAAAATTGCTCTCATTATGGTAACCAGAGACTTCCTCATTGAGTAAATGCCAATGAATCTTTTCAGGCCTCCCTTTGCAATTCTTCTTCAGTACTTGGTAGTCCTCGTCACCCAGCTTCTTGAAATGGTCCAGTCCTGGCTTCTCATCACATCACTCTCTCACCATCCTTTCTCTCTTCTCCCACTGACTCTTTCCCCACCACCTTTAAATGTGGGTGTGCCAAGAATTCTGCCCTTCATCATCTTCTGTTCTCATTCAGCACTCCTTGGGTGTATGTGTTCCTGACTTTAGCGGCCAAATCTCTACCCTGAACCAAGACCCTTCTGAGCTCTTGAGTCGAGCTGCCCACTAGGTATCTTGCCCTAGGTGTTTCATAAACCCAGCCATCCAAACCACATTTATAGGTACTGTTAACACAATCATCATTTTCTTTGACTTCCCCAGTTCTTTCCCTTCCCTAGTAGTCATGTTCGTGATTAACACCAGCTGTGATCCTTCCTGTCTCCATTCCTCATGACCTCACTGTAGTTCCGAGTCGGCCTTAGAGTCACATGGGCCTGGGTCCAAATATTAACTACGATGGTTCTTGGCCAAATTACTTAACCTCTCTGACCTCAGGTTTTTGTGATAGTGAAATGAGATATCAAATGCAAAATGGCAGCACATAGTAGGAATTCACCAAATGTTCCCCTACACCCCTTCCTTCAGGTCTCCTCACCACCTGCTGTAGTGCATTATCCATCTATTTGGTCTCTCTTGCCCCTTCCTCCTCCAAATTGCTCTAGAGTTAATCTTTCTAAAAAAAATAAATGTGATAGTATTATTTCTTTGCTTAAAAATCTTCAATATTTTCTTTTTTCCTATGGAACAAAGTCCAAATTCCTTAACATGATAAGTTCCAACTGGCTTTCTGGTCCCTTCTCCTCCAGACCAGTTAGTTACTCTAAAATATTGGCTGTTCACCAACTATTTCATGTACATCTCTACACATGAGGATCCCTCTGGCTATAATTCCCTTCCCACACCCAAGGTCTTTTGTCCAACTGGCAAGCTTCTTCATCCCCGTCAAGACCTACCTGAAAAGCTGTCAATTATATGACAACAAAAGCTCAGCCACCAAAAACAGAAATAAACAAGCTAAAAAGTTTCTACACAGCAAAGAAAACAATCAATAAAATGAAAAGGCAATCTACAGATTAGGAGAAAATATCTTCAAATCATTTACCTGGGAAGAGTTAATATCTAAAATATATAAAGAACTCCTACAACTCAGTGGGGGAAAAAAAACAAACAACCCAATTAAAAAATGGAAAAAATCCTGAATAGACATTTTTCCAAAGATGATATACAAATGGTCAACAAGTACAAAAAAGGTGCTCAGTATCACTAATCCTCAAGGAAATGCATATCAAAAACCATAATGAGGGGCGCCTGGGTAGCACAGTCGTTAGGCGGCTGCCTTCGGCTCAGGGCGTGATCCTGGCGTTCCAGGATCGAGTCCCACATCGGGCTCCTCCGCTGGGAGCCTGCTTCTTCCTCTCCCACTCCCCCTGCTTGTGTTCCCTCTCTCGCTGGCTGTCTCTCTCTGTCAAAATAAATAAATAAAATCTTTAAAAAAAAAACAAAAAACCATAATGAGATATCACCTCGAGGATGTAGAGAAAAGAGAACCTCTGTACACTATTGGTGGGAATATAATTTTGGTACAGCCATTTTGGAAAACACTATGGAAGTTGCCACCCCCCCCGCCAAGAATTATTCCTTAAAAACAAAACTACCAAGGAGCCTGGGTGGCTCAGTCAATTAAGTGTCCAACTCTTGATCTTAGCTCAGGTCTTGATCTCAGGGTTGTGAGTTTAAGCCCTGTCTTGGGCTCCATGCTGGGTGTGAAGCCTACTTTAAAGAAATTAAATTAAGTTAAATTTAATTTAATTTGAAAACTCAGAACTACCATATGATCCAGCAATCCCTAGTCTTGGGTATATATCCAAAAGAAGTGAAATCAGTACCTCAAAGAGATACCTGCACTCCCATGTTCACTGCAGCACTATTCATAATAGCCAAGATAGGGGAAAAAACTTAATTACCCATTGAGGACAAATGTATTAAAAAGTAGTGATATACATATATGCTACAATTGTATTATCTATTTGTCTATGAGCACACACACACAGACAGGCATAAACAATAAAATATTATTCAGCCTTAAAAAAGAAAGAAACCCTGGCATTTGTGACAACTTGGATGAACCTAAAGGACATTAAGCTGAGTGAAATAAGCCAGATGCAGGAAGAAAAAGACTGCATGTGGAGTCTTACTTATATGTGGAATCTAAACAAGTCAAACACATAGAAGCGGAGAGTAGAATGGTGGTTGCCAGGGGTGTTGGAGGTGGGGGAACTGGAGAGATGTTGGTCAAAGGAAGGGTATGAAGTTTCAGTTATATAGGATGAATAAGTTTCCAGATATAATGTACTGCATAATGACTTGTATTGAATACTGGAACTTTGCTAACAGGTTAGATTTGAGGTGCTCTCACCACAAAAAAGAAAAAAAATGGTAACTCTTTTTGGGTGAAGAAGTGGATTTGTTAATTAGCCTGACTGCATTAATCCTTTCACTATGAATATACATATAAAATCATGTTATATACCTTAAATACATAACTTTTTTATTTAAAAAAATTTAAGGTGTCATTAAGAGGGTGACACCTATTATTTACTGGTTCAGAATTTTAAAAAAAACAAACACAACTATTCTAGGGGGTGGGTGGCTGGCTGAGTTGGTGGAGCATGTGACTCTTGATCTCGGGATGGTGAGTTAGCCCTTACTTTAAAAAAACAACTGTACTGTACACACACACACACCACACACACACATGCCCCAAAACACACATAAAGGGAGAAGGAGAGAGGAAGAAAGAATGATAAATGTGGATACAGCACAATGTTGAAAACTGGTGAATCTGGGTAAGAATCATTTGGAACTTACAAAAAAGTTGCAAAACTCTATATAATTCTGGCTTTTATGTAAGTTTGAAATTATTTCAAAAGAAAAAAAGAAGAAATCATGAAGCAATCTAACCATGCGGTAACAATCAAACAAACCCAAGTTGAAGAACATTTCACCAAACAACTGGCCTAGATTCTAAAAATGTCAATGTCGTGAAAAAAGAGAGGAAGCTGAGGGGGAAGGAGGGAGGTGGGGGTCAGCTGAGGAAATGTTGGAGATCAAAGGAGACTAAAGAAACATGGCAACTAAATGCAATGTGTAACCCTGGGTTGGATGTTAAACTGGAAAAAAAAAAAACTGCTATAAAACACATTCTAGAAACAGGTGGTGAAACTTGAAAATGGACTCTTTATTATAGAATAGGATTATAGTAATATTAAGTTTGCTGAACTTAAAAATAGCACTGTATGAGAATGTTCTTGTTCTTAAGAGATATACCCTCAGGTATTTAGGGGCAAATGATGGTAATGTCTGCAACTTTAATTTGCTTCAGCAAAATTCATAATAACTAAAATGCATGTATTGAGAGAGAAAGAGAGAGGGTATAGCAAAATGTTAACAATTGGTGAATCTGAGTTAATGTTTACCTTTCTTGCAAATTTTCCATGTTTGAATATTTTTCAAAATACAGTTGTTTTTTTTTTAAGATTTTACTTATTTATTTGACAGAGATAGAGACAGCCAGCGAGAGAGGGAACACAAGCAGGGGGAGTGGGAGAGGAAGAAGCAGGCTCATAGCAGAGGAGTCTGATGTGGGGCTCGATCCCATAACGCCGGGATCACGCCCTGAGCCGAAGGCAGACCCTTAACTGCTGTGCCACCCAGGCGCCCCTCAAAATACAGTTTTTTAAAAAGCTATCGCTTATGTAAATTTTTTCCCACTCTCCCAGATAGAATTAATGCTGCCTCCTCTAAGCTGCTATAAATGTTTTAATTTTAACTCAAAAATGCTCAGATTGCGTTGTAATTATTTATTTAAGCATTTGTCTTATTCTATTAGATTGAGAGCTTCTTGGGGCAGGAACTTAAATTGCCCTTTGGAATTTAATAATGGGAGAAGTATTCTAACTCAGGGCCATTTTATTTGCTGGCATGGTATTAGTAGAGTACTTCGACACTACAGTTTGGGCTCATGGCCAGACATGGCTGGACATTCCTGAGATGAGAGCTAGAACAGAGCATAGGAAAGTGCTGGAGTTGATGTACAATGTAAATCCCTTTATGGAGACTTCTGCTGGCAAAGCTGGGCAGCCGTCTGGTCCCAAGCAGATACACAAGAGTGCTGTATGTTTGAGGGAGAGTCCCATGAAAGTAGAGCCAAATTACCCCTGATGCCTGGAACACAACACCCATATATGTGTCTCATCACTTCCAACACGCATGCAAGAGGACAGACCCATCCTCAGCTGGCCACAGGGCTAATTATACGACCCATGCGTTAGAGGATCAAATGACTGGCGCGTGTAGGCGAAACCATGCTCCTCCCATCCCACCATCGCTTGCTTTGATCAAGAATTCGGAAACAGTCTTTCTCCATAATACTGAGAAGAGAGCTTCTATCCTGCTGTCTGCCCACTTCCCTTACCTGCTCCTCAAGGAAAGAAACAAATTACTTCTATGATGGGTGGGTCTGTGTACAGGGTCATTATACACTCACTACCCAAGCTCCTTTCAAGTTCCTCGTTCAGAGATGTCGGCCCCACAGGCCATGTGTTCTTCTCTCCTCATGCAGAGGTGGGTGAAGCCGTTTGCAGTGACCTTTCCTATGTCCAGGGGAATAGTTCAATTCCTGGAGGAAGAAACGAGAAGCCAGTTTGGCCTCGGGTGGAAGCCACATTGTTCAGACTAGCTTTAGCAGCAAGAAAGATGATTATTTCAGTCCCAGTCTGTTTCTTCTAACTATCTCGTTTTGGTCCAGCACTTGGAGAAGAAAGGGGCGTTGAAGGGCCCTATCAGAATCCCCACAATATTTTACTAATCTTTGAGTCTCAGTGGTGGCTTGTTCTACGACAAGCCCTCAATAAATTTTTGTTGTCTTGAACTCAGACAGTGTGACGCACACACGGGCATATGACTGCTCACAGCTATCATCGTGGTGGGGGTTGTGTTTTTATCATCATACAAAGTGATTTTTTGAAGCTTTTCTAGTTTGAGGGCTCTGAGGCTGCAAGGAAGCAGGCTTTCGTTAGTAGAAGAGAGAGAGCTGCGTCTCTGGGCTTCACTATGATTGCGATGCCAGGGAGTGATATCCCAGGGGAGCTGTCACGCGGCTCTTGACGGCAATTCTAGCAAGAAGGTGGTAGAAACACAATTTTAGCAATAATGATCAAACAGTTTTTGAAATTTTCCTTTATCCTTGAAACGCCTTGTGTTGCTGAAAGTCTATTCATTACTGATCATTCATCTGTAGCAAGTCAGCTCTTTCTGTATCCGGACACAGAAGTGACAGCACGGGGAGGATTCTGACAGAGAACTATTCTGACAGAGAACCCACTTTGCATCTATTTTAACGCACTGGGTTGTAGGGTAGCACTGCCATCCATGCAGTCACCTTGAACTCCTCAGCATCCTGCTTCCTCTCACCCACCCCTGGCCAGTCTGCAAGCACGAACGATTCCACTTCCACCACTTCCCCAGTGTGCGCCCTGTCAATGCCCATCTTCCCTGATCAGTCCGTCCTTCATGCTGCCACCCCATCACCTCCTCACTTAAATCCCTTTCATGAATCCCCGTTGTTGACCTGAGAACTTCTAAGCTCCTTACCCTGGCCTCACCTCCAAATGTCTTTCCCATCCATTCTCCCGTTCATCAACACATGAGTATTTCAGTAATAGCAAATTACCTCCCATTCTTGGAATGGCCCGTGCTGCTTCACAAGTTTGTGTCTTGGTATGTACTGGTAGCTGATTCTGATCTGCCCTATCTTCTGTAAGCCTTGCCCCGTCAGCAAACTTCTATTCAACCCCTAGAACCTCACTCCAAGGTCAAATCTTCTGTGAAGTCTTCCTTACACTATAGAGTACTTACTATTGTCTATCTCCTCATTAAGACGCGATCACTTTGATGGCCAGAAGCCTGCCTTATTTGCCTTATTTGCCAGCACCAAGCTGAGGCTCTGACATCGAGGGTGTTTAAAAAAAAAATTCTCCTTATGTTGATTCATTCACCCAACAAAAATCCACTGAACGTAAATCACACAAGGAGCATTGTGGATACAGTAAGCAAGACAAAAATTCTCTGCCCTCTAAGACTTTATCATCCAATTAGGAAGCTAATAAGCCAATAATTTTAACAGTGTACTCAATGCTACACACGAGGGATAAGCTTAGGGAGTTACATCGGGTGACACCTAAATCAGTTTTGAGGTAATCTTATTGTGCCCTTGGTAACACATGCAGTCTTTGGATCTGCAAGGAAAAATTATCATATGAATTTTTAAAGAATATCGCAATATTAGGGGCAGCTGGGTGGCTTAGTCGTTAAGCGTCTGCCATTGGCCCAGGGCGTGATCCTAGGGTACTGGGGTTGAGCCCCCCCATCAGGCTCCCTGCTCCGCTGGGAAGCCTGCTTTTCCTCTCCCACTCCCCCTGCTGTGTTCCCTCTCTCACTGGCTGTCTCTCTCTGTCAAATAAATAAATAAAATCTTAAAAAAAAAAAAGAATATCGCAATATTGTTGATATCATTGCCAATCATAGGCATATCTGTCCTTCTTGAGTAAATCTCCCTCCCTCTACTTAAGTCTGAGAAGGGAAAATATGAAAACTCTCCATGTGATTTTCACCATGGCAGCTGCCCCCAGGCAGGTAAACAGGAGCCCCTCAACAGCTTTTCTTTCAAACGGGGCTGAGGAAAGAGTAAGACCTCTGGCTGCTGACCGTCACAATCAGTGCATTCCATCACTGCCCCACGTCCTGAGCTCCTTTAACCTAATCTTCAGAAGCTCTGTCCGATGGCAGAGGTAAGACAATGCTAAAAAGGCACAATCACAATGTCAAGTTCACCTGCATACATCTGCTTTCCCTCATTCATTTCGCACCATTTGGGCCACAAGAAGAGTAACCTATGTTTCGTTACTAAAGGACATCGAGGTATGATAAATTTCATTTGTGGGTGACCCTCCTTTCTTCAAAATGACAGCCAATAAAAACATGTGAAAGGACATATAACTAAACTGAGCAAGGCTTACATTCACCATACAGTCATGAAAATATCTGCTTAGAGAAAGAATGTTTTCCGTACAGTTTTGGAATTCTTTAGAATGATGGTTTCCATACCCAGCTAATGGTTATGGTTGCCTTGCTAACTTTTTTCTCAATTTCAAGATAAACACATCACCACCAAGCATTACTTGCAAACATACTAGATCAGCAGTTCTCAAATTTGAGCATGCATCAGAATCACCCAGAAGCCTTGTTAGAATGCAAACTTCTGGGTCCCACCTTAGAGTTTCTGACTCAGTAGATTGGGGAGGGACCAAAGATTTTCTAGTTCTAAAAAATTCCCAGGCGATGCTGCTACTGCTGACCCAGGGACTACATTTCAAGAACCAGCAAAGCCAAGGGTAGACCTGACAATCTTTACCACCAAGAGAGACTAATCCGATGTGCCTCAAGAAAACCAAATCATAAGAAAACCAAATAATCACTGCAATTATACATTTTTAAAAAGATTTTATTTGTTTACTTCAGAGAGAGAGAGAGACAGCGCAAGCTTAAGGAGGGGGGCAGAGGGAGAAGCAGACTCCCCACTAGGCAGGGAGCCCGATGTGGGACTTGATCCCAGGACCCTGGGATCATGGCCTGAGCCAAAGGCAGATGCCTAACCAACTGAGCCACCCAAGCACCCCCACAATTAGACATTTTAACAGCCTTTGCCTATTCCATGCTACTTAAGGGAGGAAAACACGAGCAATTCTAACACTCACAACACCCGCAATTCTGTTCTCCTCTGAAAAACAACTGCAGCAAAGGCAGAATACACCTACAATAAAGAAATCTCTTCCATACACTCCCATTCTCCTGAGGTTTCCTTCTTCCCACAGAGTGGTGCCAGTGGAAAGAATTTTAGGAACTACTTTCATCCTCATTTAGTGACTGACGTGTTAACATCAGGTGAGTTTAAGTAAAGGGTCCAATTAACATTTAAAGCAGGCGCCTTGGTGCTCTCAGGAAAAGAATTAAGGATTTGCTGTCACACTATTCACTCCTTTATGTTTACAAAAGTTGAAGGGACTACCCAAAATGCCAACATAATACAGAGGAGGAGGCATTTGTGATGGTTAATTTTATGTGTCACCTTGACTGGGCCAGGCGAGAGCAGGGCCCAGATGTTTGAACACGATTCTGGGTGTCTGTGAGGGTCTTTTTGAAGGAAATTAACATTTGACTCAGTAGACTGAGTCAAGCAGCCTCCCTGGTTCCCCAATGTGGGTGAACCTCAGCTGTAGGCCTGAACAGAACAAAAAAGGTAAGAGGGAACTCTTCCTTCCTGACTGCCTTGAGCTGGGACATGGGTCTTTTTCCTGCCATCAGACTCAAACTGAAACATTGGCTCTTTTTGGGTCCCAAACCTGACGGCTTTTGGACTAGAACTCACACCATCAGCTCTCCTGGGTCTCCGGCTTGCTGCCTGAAGATCTTAGGACTTCTCATCCTCCATTATTGCGTGAGCCGATGCCTTATAATAAATCTCTTTATATATATAAGAGATTATACACACACACACACACACACACACACTCACATCCTGTTGATTCTGTTCCTCTGAGGAATACTGACTAATACAGCAGTGGACCAAAATTTCCTTCTAAATCACCTGTTTTCCACTTTAATTTCTACTTCACTAAAGATCAGCACAATTCCTGGCAACCTGTACTGAAGTCCCTTTATAAAGGATGTCTGTAACTTGACATTTCAGAGGTGACTCTGATTCAGTGACTCACTGGTGATCTCAGCCCTGTTGTGCTGCCAGCCCTGGAAGTGATATCAAGGTTGGGACTTGCTGAAAGGGGAATGTGTGCTCATTTAAGATAGCGACTGTAATAACCCAGGCAGTGTTGAGTTTCCTTTGTTATTATCAGAGAGTAGAGAAGTTAGAAGTGAAATCAAAGGCAGAAATAATATTTGCAGTCACCATCACTTGCAAGGATCCTGTTCCGTTTCTGTGTGTATACGTGTGCACATGCACACACACTCCTTCTCAAACTTCTGGAAGCTTCTAGTTGTACTTCTGAACATAAAGAAGCCATGGAGGACATGTCAATTCATTAAAAAGAGTACCGGCATTTTGCAGGAGATGGTAACTTGAAGAGAAGCATTTGCTAGCACGAAAGAGCAAATAAGCTGTATAACATGAACACTCCACTCTGAGTACTAACGTAGGTAACCGCTTCGGTAATTCTGCCATCAACAAGAGTGCTCCAACGGCCTTGCTGTGCAGCACTATTGGAATAAAGTGAGGAACCTTTCCGTATAGCTAGCGCCGTGCAAGCCGAAGGAACCCCAGAACGCCGCTCAGGTTAAGATAGCTTCCGTAGAGGGCTCGGCATTTCTGCTTCTACCAGAGCAAACAGGGCTACTCTACAGGTTACTGGAATCTAGTAGATATTCACCAATCTGCCAGGCCCAGGGAAATTTGTATATTAGTCACGATCTAGGGAATACTGTTGGGACTAGCTTGAAGAGATCCAGATGATGTGAGTTTGGGTCAAAATAATACTAATATTAGGGGCACCTGGCTGTCTGGTCATGAGCTCGAGCCCCTCCATATCTAGCATGGAGCCTGCCTAAGATTCTCTCTTTCTATCCCTCTCCCCCTCCCTCTCTTAAAAAAAACTAATATTAATGGTAGCTTCCACCTAATGAGCAGTGAAAATTACATTAATGGTTAACCCTAAGAAGAAGGTATTGGGGCGTCTGGGTAGCTCAGTTGGTTAAGCACCTGCCTTCGGCTACGGTCATGATCCCAGGGTCCTGAGCAGGGAGTCCGCTTCTCCCTCTCCCCACCCCCCCACCCCCTCTCATGCTCTTTCTCACTATCTCTCTCTCTCTCTCAGATAAATAAATAAAATCTTAAAAAAAAAAAGAAGAAGAAGAAGGTATTTTTAAGTGACCTGCCCAAATTCATACAGCTAATAAGTAGGAAAGATCTGATCCCAAGTGCTTCTAATTCCAAAGCATGTTCTTTTTTTTTTTTTTTAATTTATTTATTTGAGAGAGGGAGAGAGAAAGAGAGAGCATGACTGGGGGAAGGGGCAGTGGGAGAAGCAGACTCCCCGCTGAGCAGGGAGCCAGATGTGGGGCTTGAACCCAGGACCCTGGGATCATGACCTAAGCTGAAGGCAGCTGG
Source organism: Ursus americanus (assembly GCF_024610735.1). Taxonomy (NCBI): domain Eukaryota; kingdom Metazoa; phylum Chordata; class Mammalia; order Carnivora; family Ursidae; genus Ursus; species Ursus americanus. The sequence goes on from NC_142139.1 coordinate 64,179,794, forward strand.
TTGAACAACTGAGCCACCTAGATGCCCCCCAGGGCATGTTCTCTTAACTGCAATTCATTTCTGCCTTCCAAAGGAATGACTAATCTTTAAGGAAATGTCACCAATCAAATATACATAAATAAGAATGAGAGATCACATTACGTCTAGACTATTCATCCAATTAGGGTGATAGTCACTTGGTCAAGGAGGCTAAGAATTCCAGTACTGAACAGAAATATTCGCGGTACCTGTACACAGAATAAGGAAGGGGCTGACAAGGATCCCTTTTTTGACCAAACTTTGGTCCAGCTCTTTTGAGCTCTCTTCTTGACCAGGCTGTGTCCCAGTCAGATCCTCAGCCTGCTTATGACCAGTTCCGCATAATCTTGCTAAGCCAGTTTAGCAAGAATCCCCCAACCCTTGGTATCTACCCAAGTTCCTCTTAGTAATTTTCCATCCATTGATGCCTCTCATCCTGCCTGTTGGCTATAACCCCCACCCCCGCTACTCCTGTGTATTCAGAGTTGAATGCCATCTCTCACCCCTATCCCAAGTCTTGACCCCTAATGATTTGACCCCTAAAGATTTGAATAAAGTCTTCCTTGCCTATTTAATTTGTCTGATACAATTTTCCTTTGACAGGGCAAAGGAAGAGCTGTGAGTACAATCATACTCTCTCATCCTTGCAGTCACAGAGTACCTGGTGATGACTCAACAAACCTACCATTACAGGGAGCTCCCAAGTCCAGCCTGCCTAGAGAATTGTTCAGAATGCTTGACTGTGGGAACCTTCCTGCAAGCTAAGAAGATAAGCCAAAGAGTGGGAAGGGGGGAGGAGAGGACCAGGCTACAATTTTAAGGAAAAAAGGAGCCTTCCAGTTTAAACCAGAGAACTGGGTACAAGATCCCTCTCTTCACCCATCTCAAATCCCACCGAAAGATATTTTGCTAGAAAGGTATTTTGAGAAAGAATGAAGTAATAACAGGAGTACAAAAATAAGAAAGGTAGCCATCCGAGGACCAGAAATCCTGAGAACTCCTAGAGGGCACAGAGAGTGTTAGAATGGGATTAACAAAGAAAGAGCTAAAGCCCCACAGTTTAAACACCTCAGGGGAACATAGGTCTTGAAAAGAAGTTCCACAGAAGCTTTAAGCTGGGTGGCAACCGAAAGTACAGAAGTGCCCCACAGACAATCATTAGGGTAATTTGTTAACAAGCAGCATTCTGAGCCACTGGGGAAGTTGGGACCTCCAGTGCTCTCTGCCTAAACAAATTTAGCTTTTGCCTTCCAGCTACACATGGAAAACAGATCTAGAAAAGAACAAAAAAAAAAAAAAAAAAAAAAAAAGAGCTCTTGGTAGTTAAAGTATAATTACAGGGGGGAGGAAATCCAATAGAAGGGTTGAATTTATTAGAATGTACACAAGCAAGGACTCAATCTGTCATCTGGACGTAAAGGAGAACTTACAGGTTAAAGACTGTGGTGAGACAGTCATTCAAACTAGATTCAGATAAACACTCAGACAGTTTACAACACTCATCCTATCTGAAAAAATTACTTCAGGTGTTTGCTCACACAAAACGAAACAAATCCAAGAGAGAGAGTGACATGGGTTTCAGAATGAAATTGCAACAGGCGATTTTAGGAATGAGATGCTCAGTATTCTTTCTTTCCAGCCTAATGCTCGCAACAGATTAGTCACCAAATTCAAACTTGGACTTTGGCCTTATTCCTTTCTTTAATCACTCCAGCCCTACACAGATTCTCCCCTGTTTCTGTCATACTTTTGGTGCTGGGGTATTAAAAAATCCTCATTATCAGAGGGCTCTCTGGAAAACCGAACTTTTCTTGCTAATGCCTTAAAAATTCCTGATTCTCTTTCACTGTTCATAATTTTAAAAATAGTTTTAAATGTATTTGTCCTCTCTTTGGCCAAAGTAAACAGACAGTGAACAAAATGCTACTTGTTCCTCAATTCAGGATCTTGTATTACCATGGAACGGGTCACCATTCCCCATAATCAAAATGTTTGCCCCAAAACCCAGAAAAACAATCAAGTGACATGCCCACCAGGACCATAGCCACTTAGTGGCAGAGTCTGGGTTAGAACCCTCATATTCTGACTCCTGGTGTTACGGACTGAATTTTGCCACCACCACCCGCCCACACGCCACCAAATTCATATGTTGAAACTTTAACCCCCAATGTGACTATATTTGGAGATAGGGCTTCTCAGAGGTAATTTAGGTTAAACGAAGTCATAAGGGGTGCCTGGGTGGCTCAGTTGGTTGACCATCTGACTCTTGGTTTCAGCCCAGGCTATGATCTCAGGGTCCTGGCATCGAGCCCCGCGTCCAGCTCTGCCCTCATTGCTGAATCTGCTTGAGATTCTCCCTCTCCCTCTCCTTCTGCCTCCCTCTCTCTCTCTCTCTCTCTCTCTCTCTCTCGAAAATAAATAAATAAATAAATAAATAAATAAATAAATAAATAAATAAAATCTTTTTTAAAAAAGTAGGATCCTCATCTGATAGGACTGGTGGCCTTATAGGAAGAGAAAGAAAGATCTCAATCTCTCTTTGCACATAGGCACACACACTGAGGAACAGCCATGTAAACACACGAGAAGGGGGAGCCTGCAAGCTTGGAAGAGAACTCTTACCAGAACCTAACTATGCTGGCATCTTGATCTCGGACTCCAGCCTCCCGGAATCATGAGAAAATAAATTTCTGTGGTTGAAGCCACCTAAGCAGACTGCTATAGACTGAATGTTTGTATTCCCCCAGATTCATGTGTTGAAATCTCATCCCCAGTGGGTTGGTATTAGGAGGTGGGACTTTGACAGGGTGGAGCCCTCCACGAGTGGATTAGGGCCCTTATAAAAAGATCCGAGAAAGACCCCTGACCCCCTTCTGCTGTGAGGTTATAGCATCTATGAGGAAGCAGACTCTCACCAGACAGTGAATCTGCCGTTGCCTTGATCTTGGACTTCACGTCCAGAACTGTGGGAAATAAATGTCTATTGTTCATAAGCCTCCCGGTCTACCGTGTTCTCTTACAGAAGCCCAAACAGACTAAGACACTCAGCCAAATCCCATTTCACTTCTCTCTGCTCATTCTCGAATCAGTTGTTTGTCAAGTGCATTTTTATCAGTGGTCACTGTCACAGATAAAGAAGATGTCGACTATCTGAAGTGAATAGCTCTTTCTACAAAATAAACACTCCTCTTTTAGTATTCGCTTACTTAGTATGCTTCTGCCTCTTCTGCAAGCATAGCCAACAGAGTTATGGGATTGACTTTTTCATCCTTCCCCCCACCAGCAACTATATTTCTACTCAATTTTACCAAACTGTTTTTTAGCTTCGTGGTGAGGTAACTGTTTTTCCATCACTCAACAGAACATCTATCGTAATTTTATCTTATTATTTTTATGGAGATATAATTGACATAACATTTTATTAGTTTTAGGTGTATATCATGATTTTATTTTATGTTATTACTATTTGAGAGACAGAGTGAGCAAGCGAGAGAGAGCAAGCACAAGTGGGGGAGCAGCAGAGGGAGAAGCAGACTCCGGGCTGAGCAAGGAGCCCGATGCGGGGCTCAAGCCCAGGACTCTGGAGATCATGACCTGAGCCACAGGCAGACACTTCACCAACTGAGCCACCCAGGCGCCCTCTATCATGATTTTGAATATCAAACTCACCCTTCTGAAAATAGCCACGGCTTAACCAAGTTTACAGATGCTATAAAATGTCATTTTACTTTTCACTGCGTATCAGCCTTAAGAATCCATTTAAACAGACAAGTGAGCACATTCACTCTGCTGACAGTGCTAAGACAGAAGACTGGCTAACATCAGGTCAGGCCCCACTTGTATCTTGAAATGGTAAGGAGACAGCAATATTTTCTCATTTATTTTCTTCTTCTTTTCCCAAGAGTCTCTTTGTAATTCCTACCCGCTGGAGCAGCCAAATTCCAGCATCTGCCTTTTTAAGCTTAGAGAGAATCTAGAGATCGAGTGTCTGCAGTCCTGTGACCAGCCAGGACGAGCAGTTTTGCAGAAAAAAGAGATAACCATGGCCTCTATCTGAAACACGTTCCACTGAGGGGAGGTTTAAAGGAGACCTTGTAAGGTGGAAGAAACGAGGGGTTTCAACAAATAGTGGTCTTCAAGTGGGGGGATGCAAACACCTCTACACGGTACGAGACACCAGCAGCTCAGGGAATCGGTCCCCAGAGACGCAACATAAATTCAACAATCTTCCTGCCTGAGCTCTTGCCTGGGCGGCACGAGCAGATTCTTCCTTTCCCCAATAGTCTTTCTTCGATTTTACAAAGGACGAGAACACCTCTCACCTGTGCCAGTCTTACCACGGGCATCAAACAGAAAGAAGATTGGGAGTGATGGTGCGGAAGCAACCAGCGGCTGTAAGGACTGAGTAGCACACTCTTGTGCAAGTCGGGGGGGCTTCTGATGCTCTGGCTTCAGCAACACGGAAGGAGGCCTGTGAGAGTCGCAAACCTAGCATTCCAAATGATTTTTGGCAATGGGTCAGTATAGGATTTGGGGCTCAGAATGAGCTCAAAGAATTAACTGAGAGTGCTATAACACAATTCTTTCCATTCCTATCCTCTTTTCATGTGAACAAGATTCCTCGGCATTTCCACTGAGAAACACAGTTGACACTGAACCCTGACCCACTCTAGCAGTGAATAGTAACCAGAACTAATTATTTACTGATTTGAAATATATATTGTTGTTTTGACCAAGTATATTGCTAATAATTATAATGATAACTCCATCAGAAGAGATTATTCAATGGTCATAGGAGCTACAGTCACAGGAAATAAAAATATTAATATCAATTTATATATATACTTATTGCAATACGACAGGGTGACCACTGAAAGGTTTTTTTTTTTTAAGATTTTATTTATTTATTCGACAGAGATAGAGACAGCCAGCGAGAGAGGGAACACAAGCAGGGGGAGTGGGAGAGGAAGAAGCAGGCTCATAGCGGAAGAGCCTGATGTGGGGCTCGATCCCACAACGCCGGGATCACGCCCTGAGCCGAAGGCAGATGCTTAACTGCTGTGCCACCCAGGCGCCCCCACTGAAAGGTTTTTAAGCATAAAAATATACATGAGAAAAGTTCATACAGGAATGGAAATTCAAATTCAGGGAAAAAAAAGAATGATATAAAATTTCTGATGTTTAAAGGACAGCTTGTTCCCGTATTGTTTGAATGGATGATGGTGGGTATCAAACACTATTAGATTCCTCCATACACATATAAAAGAATAATGTCACAGTTTTGAGTGTGTGTGTGTCATACACACACATATATACACATACATCTGGATCAATCGACCTATCTATATATTCGTGTTAATGCTCTATAGTTTAGCATCTATAGTTTGTGTAAGTATACTTGTATTTTATCTTGTATTATATACATTATTCATATATGTACACAAAACATAAATATATTTTTATATAATTTACAGCTTCAATAGGGATATATAAGTGTGTGTATATATATATTCATATTCCTATATATGTGCTATAACAGATGTACCATACATATATGTGTGTTTACATTTATCAAACATATAGATAGATATATCTGTATATATTCAGTTAAGACTTTATATTTAGGTGTTTGTATTTTAACAAATACACATATACATGCATGCATACATATATACACATTTATATTATGCTGAGGCTTCACAATATATATAAGTACATACATGTATTACACACACACACACACACACAAGCTTCAACATGAATATTCTTTGTGGTAAAATTATGTAATTATATGCAATTACCAAAATTCATCAAACTGTACACTTAAAGTTGACAGATGTTATTATATGTAAACAAAACAAAGAATAAAACCCTCCCCATTAAGATATGAATAGAAGAAAAAAGGCAAAAAATAGAAACAGGGATATTTTGTTGGTATGATTGATAAATAAATATCTTGTGTGTGTGTGTGTGTGTAATGGTTTAACACACCCACATAGGTAGGTACATGTATATTCAGTGATTGTTTTTTTTTAAGTTAATATTGGCAATAAACTATAAAACATATCCTTCACAACGATTTAAACCTAACATTTTAGATATAGCCTATAAAGGTGTGCGGGGGCATGTCCTTTTACAGAATCCCTCTGGAGGATGTGCAAGCCAAAAAGTCTGAAGACCCTGGGTGCCAATACGGGACAATACACATGGGCGAAGCCAACACAGTGGACACCAAAAGAACAAAGAAACAGTCAGTACGTTTTTGCCACTAGGATATAGGAAAGCTAGATTACAATGATGTAATGTTTACATATGCAGTAGACAAGACACTTAAAAGCAGCTCTTTGTTCTCCTGCTTACTCTGGGGCAGGCAGCAGCCCATGTGAAGGAAAAGAGATGATGGGACAGGCGCGCAGACTTGCTGATGCTAAGGCGCCACTGGATTGAATCTGGTAGAACGACCCTGGCTTCCAGGATAGACGCCCACACACACGCGCGCGGTCCCGCTGTAAGCCCAGCTCACAGCACCTCATCTCAGGACTCATGCCACAACTTCGTGAAACAAGCCCCATAATTACTTTGGGCAGGGGGGAGAAATCAGTTCAGTTGAACTCTTACCAAGCACAAAAATCTTTTATCATTAGGATCTAGCTGGAATCTTTTTCCAAATTGCACTGCAAACAAATTTATTGTGCTCCTAAGGTGCCGTATGATACTAGTTTATAAACGCAGATGATTCAAAAGCAGTAAACGCTCGGCCCTTGCTCTTGAGAACCTTGCCATCTCACCAGGAGGACAACATCCAAGTTAAAACAACTGAAGAATTCAAAGCCGCATATAATAATCCCTCAGGAGAAACAACTTCCCTCATACTTTCCCAGTGTAAGTATAAATTGGTACAATCCCCTGTGGAAGGAATTTGGGCACATAGCTCAAAATTACAACTAAGTATCCCCTTTGACCCAGTAATTTAACCTCTGGAAATGTATCCTTTCAGCCATACTTAAGAAATAAGATATATACAAAGTTACTCATTGCAGCATTATTCAAAATAGCAAAAGATTAGAAAGGACTCAAATGCCCTTGAACAGATGACTGGTTAAATAAATTATGCTACATATATACAATGGAATACTTTGAAGGTATAAACATGCATGAGGAAGCTTCCAATGTGTAAATATCTTTCAAAGTCTCCAAAATTTATTAAGGTGGGGGGGGGGAGCCCAGCAAGTTGCAGAAAATGTGTATACAATGCATCCTTTTGTTTATGATGGAAACCAAGAATGCAGAATATATTTGTATTTGCTTTAATATTCATTAAGTAAACTCTAGATGAATACGCACAAAAACAGAAGGCTGAGACCAGCAGTGACTCAAGGGAAGGTGAAAAGTGCGTGATGGGGAAGAGAAGGAGGGAGACTTCTGGGGCATAAAGGGCTTAGATCTATTTTGAACCATGTGAAGGTCTACCTGTTCAAAACAATTAAGAAAAGAAAAATGTAAAAACACCCTCCAAGGAGGCCCAGCAGAATGAGGATGAAGCTGGTTTTCGTGGGACTCCTCCTCGCCCTGTGCCGGGCATGGACTTGAGTGCTGGCCAGCTCTGTGAACGGTAGGGAAAATGAAAGGGAGAGAGCACAGCATTTCTACACTGCAGCACTGGGCTGTTTCTACGGGTGCCATCACGGCTGAACCTCTGAGCCACTGTCCAGCTGAAATGCTTCCCCGCCTGGTGCCTCCCCTTCACCAGAGCCGGGATCCCATTCCTCCCTGCCTGCCTCGTTGCCAGGATGCTCATGCCCAGCCATCCTCACCAGTTACCAGAATCCTCGAACAGCTGGCTTTAACTTTTACTATGGGAGGGTAGAAGGGGAAGGGCAGGGAGAAATTAAGTAAATTTCTATAAAGGGAAGAGTAAAGTGCAGGAGGTCAAAGAGTCTGGGACAGATGCCTGGCTGGCTGCCAAGTCAAGCCTAGAAAGTACTCCCCAAAGATACCAGAGAAATCCGCCCAAATGTGAATGCTGCTGGCTTCAAGTTGTGTAATCACGGGTAATTTTTTTCTGGTCTTTAGGCTTTGATGTGGTTTCCAATTTTATTTTTATTTTTTTAAGATTTTATTTATTTATTTGAGAGAGAGAGAGTGAGAGAGAGAGAGAGAGCATGAGAGGGGGAACAGGCAGAAGGAGAAGCAGACTCCCCGCTGAGCAAGGAGCCTGATCCGGGGCTCAATCCTGGGACTCCGGGATCATGATCTGAGCTGAAGGCAGACACCTAACTGACTGAGCCACCCAGGCGCCCCTCCAATTTTATTTTTAAATGAGCATAGATTACTCTTAGAAAACAAAAAATACTGCACACAATGTGAAAGATGTATATATTAAAAACCAAACCACTATTCTTACATAGTTCAGAAACTTTGAAAGATAAAGAAAGGCAGCTCAAATGGGCAACATAAGAATTTCACAGCTGTAGGGGCACCTGGCTAACTCAGTCAGTAGAGCATGTGACTCTTAACCTTAGGGTCATGAGTTCAAGCCCCATGTTGGGCATGGACCCTACTTTTAAAAAAATGAATAAATAATAAAATAAAATACAATTTAAAAAAGAATTTTACAGCTGGAAACAGTAAAAATAAGAATACTATATTTTAAAAATTTTTCCTATAATGCTCATGTTACCTGACTAGGTATCAGTGCGACCTGCCTAGTCAGGCTGGGCAGAGTGGAACTGTCCATGGTTCCAGGGCAGGAAAGGGCAATCATTTACAAGATGGCTGCATCAATCCTAGCTCTCCAGGCCACAGCTCTATCTTCCTTTCAGTGGGTTTGAAACTCAGTATCTAGCAGTTTGAACCCAAATGATGATGGTCTTATTCATCTCAGAACCTTAATAAATACATTTTGAAAGTTGGCCAGTTTTTCTCTCAGCTCCTTAGTAATCGTGGGAAACATAAGCTAATATTCAAATTACTTGAGTAGGTTTGGGCATAGTTGAAGCTAACAAAGTTTCTTACCATTTAAAAAACAGTTCTATTGGGGCACCTGGGTGGCTCAGTCAGTTAAGCACCTGCCTTTGGCTCAGGTCATGATCCCAGAGTCCTTGGATCAAGCCCCGCATTAGGCTCCTTGCTCAGTGGGGAACCTCCTTCTCCCTCTGCCTCTGTCTGCTGCTCCCCCTGCTTGTGCTCTCTCTCGCTCGCTCGCTAGCTTTTTCTCTGTGTCAAATAAATAAATCAAATCTTTTAAGAAAATAAAAAAAAACATTTTTATTTAAAGGAAAGTCAGGAGCATTAGATGGAAAATCAAGCCCCTCAATGCTTGAGAAAAATTAGAGTGGACCTTGATGTTTGCAAGGGATCTATCCGAAAACCTTCCTGAATCCCAAACATGAGAACTGCACTATTGCATAAAACTTCCCCCTTTATTAGTCTTGATTATAAATGATAGGCTCTCAAATGACAGAAACGGTGTTGTCTTGGAGGACCAAATTCAAGGAATGGTTAGACAACAAAATCTAAATGACAGGGGTGCAGCAGGTGACCACAAGAACAGGACCCAGGGACACATACACCTCTGTCCATCTCTCATGCTTCTCCATGCAAGCCATGTTCATTGCCTGCTCTGCGTGGTAGGAAATATAGCCACTGAAAGGTTGGTCGAGTATCACCACTGGCAAGGAATTGCTCAAATTTTTTCTGGTTTTAAGTTTAAATATCATGAGAAGAGTCTTTGACTGACCAGCAATGGCCAGGTGTCCACCCTGGACCAATGAGCTGTAAGAGCATGGCAGTTCCTTCTAGAATCACATGATTGAAGTGAAGAACACCTGATCTCAGTACTCAGGATGCTAGACAGACTAAAATAAATAAATAAATAAATAAAACAGAGGGCTACTACACTCCAGTATAAAAGAATATTTTAAAACTTAAAAATGTAAATGACATTTCAACCTTCACAGGAGTCCTTTTTTGTTTTTTATGCAGCAAAGCTGCAGTGAGATAAGGAGGCTGGGCCTTTGCCTGGGCGCTCTTAGAAGCAAAGAGCCTCCCTCCTATATACCAGCCTTATAGCACACACAATTCAAGATCATTCCACCTTAGCTCAATCCAAACTGCTATGTGTCATGGACTTCTGATTGCTCACAGATGGTAAATTATAAATAACAAGGGTCTAGAATACCTCAGAAAAAAGCATTTTTAATGGCAGGTGCTTCTCTGAAATGAATAGATTATATAAAAAGGCAGAATGGTTCTCAATGAGCCTGTATTCTGACTCATCTTGACACCACCTGCTCCTTCCCACCCACTTGATCACCAACTAACTCCTATTGTCTCTACGTCAATAGCAACTTTCCCTTTAGTCCCTTCTGCTTGTTCTTCCACTGTCCTGGTTCAGGACATTATAACCAGGTTGAATCATTCTATAAATAGTAGAAAGAAAAATAGGATGCTAGGCTCATGTTTGCCAGATACCTATTGAAGAATAAATGATTTTTAGTCCCAAAGTTTAAGATTAATGAAGCCAAGACTAGGAAAATGACAAGCGCATGGGTGTTGGAACGAGATAGCTCTGGTCTGAACCCAGCCCTGTCACTTACTCTCTGCATGACCATTGCCAGTTATTCAATCCTTCTGAGGCTGATTTTCTTATAAAATTGGCATAATAATATTTGTCTTGCAGACTTATTGTAAAAATTAAAACAGCTGACAGATTTCAAATTGCCCAGAATAGTAAGGGAGTATTTCATATTTGCTTCTGACATTAGAAGACTGTGCTGACATTAGAAGATTCGTGCTGACCTTACAAAGGTCAATAAGCAAATGCAAGGGGAACGCAGAGGGCCAGAGACTAAATCCCCCCCTCCTCCCGTCTTGCTGTGGCTCACAAAGAACTGCCATTTTTTCCTCTAAGCCTGAAAGCCTGACTAAATAGTAGCTCTTGGTTTTCCTTGTTTAGCACTGCTTTGATGCTGAACAGTTATCTAAAGGAAAAAGGTTTGCAGTCACTCTTTCCTGGGACTGGGTATAGCCAGACTCTGTATTAAGGAGACAGAAAATTTTGAGAAAACTAATTCCCTGAATGTTTTAGTAAAAATTGAGTAACTTCAGTAATTTTCACAGCATATTGTGAACTTAATGATAGGGCGGGGAGGGGTGTGTGGTATGTGCCAGTAAATTTAGATGTTTGAAGGATGATGACTAACTTGGGGTATAAGAAGATAGGGCTTCAGATCAAACACCTGGAGTATTTCGTCCTATATTATTAGGTGATATAGACTGTAATGGGAATATGATGATAGAAGATGGAATTAGAGAAGATTTTGCAGTATTAAACATGGATTCAACACGAAAATCTTCCCGAGGGGCGCCTGGGTGGCTCAGTCGTTAAGCGTCTGCCTTTAGCCCAGGGCATGATCCCAGCGTTCTGGGATCGAGCCCCACATCAGGCTCCTCTGCTAGGAGTCTGCTTCTTCCTCTCCCACTCCCCCTGTTTGTCTCTCTCTCACTGGCTGTCTCTCTCTCACTGGCTGTCTCTGTGTCAAATAAATAAATAAAATCTTAAAAAAAAAAAAAAAGAAAAATCTCCCCCCCAAAAAATTTTTTTTGTTTTAATCAAATTCAAATAGCGGAAACTAATCTCTTGTAACCTACTGAGGATAATGAGGTTAACGAAATCTCCTGAGAATCTGTAAGCCAGAGAAGTTTTTACTTCTTTCCCCCTATTCAAGAATCCTAAAAGATCATCACTAAGGAAACCAATTCTGGTGCTAAAAGTAATACTATGTTGCTTTCTCCCATGTTAGGTAACATTTATAAGACCTCACATCTCAGGAAAAACCTCTTCTGTTGTGCTATAGAGATTTGCTACTATCTCCCTAGCAAACATCAGCAAACAACCAACATAAGTAATCTGTGAAAAGAAAATGTAAAACACTCTAGAAAGAAAGTAAAGATCTACATAAATAGAAAAACACCCTATGTTCAAGGATTTAAAAGGTGTTAAGATACTACCCCAAAGCAACACATAAATTCAATGTAGTCTCTATCAAAATCCCAAGGACCGTTTCTTTGAAATGGAAAAACCCATCCTAAAAATTCGTTAAGAATTTCAAGGGACCCAAAATAGCCAAAATAACCTTGAAAAAGAAGAACAAAGTTGGAATATTCATGCCATTTGATTTTAAAACTTATTACAAAACCACAGTAATCAAAACTATAATGCTAGAAAAAGAATAGACATATAGACCAATGGAATAAAATTTAGAGCCTAGCAATAAACCCCAGATGTATGGTCAACTGATGTTGATAAGGGCGCCAACGCGTCTCAAAAGGGAAAGAACAGTCTCTTCAAAAAATGATGCTGGGAAAACCAGATAGCCACATACAAAAGAATGAAGTTGGCCCTTACTTTATACGATTTACAAAAAGTAAGTCAAAATGAATCAAAGACCTAAATTCAAGAGCTAATACACAAAACTCGTAGAAGAAAACATAGGGGCAAATTTGTATGACCTTGGATTTGGCAACGGTTTCTTAAATATGATACCAAGAGCATAGACAACACCAGAAAAAATAGATAAACTGGACTTCATGAAAATTTAAAATTTCTGTGCACCAAAAGACACTATCAAGAGAATGAAAAGGCAGCCCACAGAATAGGAAAGAATATTCACAAATCGCACTTCCAATACAAGATTAATATTCAGAATAAATTTAAAAACACAAAAACAAACAACCCGGTTTTAAAATGGACAAAGGGAGGGGTGGAAGACAGAGCGACAAATAGGTGGGACACAGAGGATTTCGGGGCAGCGAAATTATTCTAGATGCTACTATGATGGTGGATATAGGTCATTACACATTCATCAAAGCTCATGACCTCTGATGACTTGGATGGAAACTTTGGATGATAATGAGGCATCGATATAGGTTCACTGGTTGTAACACAGGTACCTCTCTGGTACTAGATAAGCTGATCCTAAAATCCGGTGGAAGAATAAAGAACTAAGAGTAAAAAAAAAAATTTTGAACAAAGTGAAAACAATGTAGGCCCCCTCTGTGTATGAGATATCAAGATGTACAAAATGTTCCAGTATGTAGGCAGTGCTACATTAGCCCGGGAATAGACAACTAGATCAGTCAACCAAAAAAGCCCGCAAATGAACCCAACTGTATGGAAACTTGGTTTCAGACAGACATAACAGATCAGTGAAGGACAGACTGTACGACAAAGGTGCTGGACCAACTGATGATCTGTATGGAAGAAGAAGAAAAATGGATCCCTCGCTGATACCAACCACAGAATAATTCTAGATGGATTACATGATTAATGTGAACATCAAAACTTGAAAAAATTTTAGAAAAAAATACACATACGATTTTGGAGTGGGAGAAAAAAATTTTAAATAACGTTTGAAAACAAAATAAAGATTGTGAAATCATTGACTACCTTCAAATTAAACTTGTCTGTATACTGAAATACCTCATAGATAAAGCAAAAGACAGGCAAGAGACTTGGAGATCCCTGCACAGCGTATGACTGGTAAAAGTAGCAACCAGAATATACAGTGAACTACTTCCACCAACAAGAAAAAGAACAACACGACAGACAAAAAAAAATCCAAGAATATGAACAAATAATTCAACAAGAGGAGACACGAATGGCCAATAACCACATGAAAAAATGTTCAGCCTCATTATAAGGAAAATACAAACCATTAAGAGAAATCGTTTCACATTCATCAGATCAGCAAAAAAAAATTTAAAAATCAGACAAGAGTAAGCACGACTACGGCAGGGCGGAAGCAGAAGCTGGTACAACCACTGGGGAGAGAAATTTGGCCGATTCAGTGTGCATTCACTAGGACCCAGCACTGCAGCTCTAGACAAACACGGTAGAGAAACTCCCACCCAGGTGGACAAGGAGAGAGCTACGAGAATGTGCCTCAGAGCATCACGTGTAAGTGTATTTACGCACACATTTATATGTAGCAAGTGACGGGACAAAAGCATGCACCGTAATGATCATTCGGAACAGTGGTGGCCTCTGGAGGGGAGGGAGGGAGGAGAGTGAAACTGGGGAGAGGTACACAGGGGGTTGTTTCAGCTACATCCATATGTTTCATTTAAAAAAAAGGAACTGGAACAAAAAGGCAAAATGTGAAGATTTGACTAAACAGTTGTGAGTACATGATGTTCTTTACACTTCTCTAGATCCTTGAAATATTTCATAATAATAATTTTTGAAATTCTAGCAATAGTTATCAGGCATGACTTTGAGGACATGAACATTCCAGATAGTTGGGCAACTGCAGAGGAGGAGAGATATTTAGAGCTGGAGGAGCCAGGAAATGTCGATGATGCAACACCATGAGATACAAACCGGAGGCATCAACTCTTCGTTTCCCTCTCGGTAGGATGATCCTCATCAAGGGGGTTCCCCTGGGAACCTCCCCCAGACCCCGTCCACGCGCCTCTCTTGAGGCCGCATCTCGACTTCTCTCTCCTGCTAATTATGACCCCTTTTCTACACATGGAGGAGAGTCATTTATTCTTTCTCAGCATTTCCTGCAGAGATAATTAAGTATTTTAATACAAAATAAGGGCAACTCAAATTTTGTTCCCTTGCAGCTCCTATTGCAGAGCAAAAAGTGTTGGCAAGGATATGAAGAAAGAACTATAAGCAAAAATAACCCCCACCAATGGATGACTCACCACATGAAGTAGGAAGGCGTGGTGGGTAAGTGGGGCTTGATTACCGATTCCTCTACTTATTTGCTGACTTAATATATTACACCTCCGATGCTCAGTTTCCTCACCATCGAATAACAACAATAATTCCTACCTCACATGGTTAATGAGAAAATAAGATTATATATAAAAACCACTTATATGGTAGCTGCCACATGACATATTAATAGCAATAATAGAAATTCTTATCAATAACCACGGTTAGACTACATTGTATTTAATCTTTGCATTTGCTAGAATGTAAACTCCATGGTAACAGGAGTTCACTGATGTAACCCAAGCACCTAAAACTCTGGCCCATAATAAATAATAAATGCTTGTTGAATGAATGAATGTGAATCTCAGCATTTGGCACTTATTAGGCACTTAAGAGTTACTATTTATTGAGAGCTTACTATGTGCCCTGCATCATACGTTTTGTATCTCCTTTAATCCCCACAACAACAATGTATTATAACTATCCATTTTATACACAAGGAAGGGGAGGCCCAGAGAAATTGACTTGCTTCCCCAAGCTCACAGAGTTAAAGGGAAGAGCCAGGATTTGAACCCAGGCTGTCAATTTTCAGATATTTGTTGAATTCATTAATAAGTAATGGCTCAGAATTAATTTGGCAATTTAGTGCATGTTCAGAGTAGTTGGGGTAAGAATGACAAGTTACCCTGGGTGCCAGGTGAATTCTTATGAATTTTACAATAAATTGGGTACTTTTAATTTAGTATTTATTATGTGTATCTATGTTCCAGTCCAGGAGTGGAGCCCAGTGATATTTCCAATATCTCTGCTGGGGTAATAATGAGGAAGTTCTCCACATCTTACAGAGAGAGTTACTGGACAAAAAGCTAAAAAATAAATGTCCCAAGGTTATAAGGAGAATTAGTAAGTAAACTAGAAATAACACCCAAGTCACCTGCTCTCTTCTCCCAAGACTCCAACTAATATAACTATTGATTTGGAATCCACTGCATCTAGGAAAAAATGGTTCTAGGCAAGAAAGTAAAATAAACGCTTTCCTTTTCATAAGACCTCAAATATTTCAATATTTATTTATAACCAATTACTTCTCAAGAAAAAAGTCATATAAAAGAACTTTATAGAAGTTTATTGTAGAAAAGTTTAAAACACAGATAAAAACTAATTTCATTACCACCATATAATCTTTGTTTATCCTTATAGTCATTTTTGCATATTTTTCTCCTACAAAAATGGGATGAAACTGTACACAGAGCTTACATTTCTCCAATTAATAAAGTGTAACTCTCTTTATATATCAGTAAATACATTATTTCTAACTAAGGAATCCCCTTGAATTTATACATTAAGTCCCCGTGGCCCAAAATTCAAGTTGTTTCTAATTCGCCTCCATTATAAACAAGGCTGAGCTGAACATGTTAGAGCTAAATCTTTTTGCATGTGTTTAATTATTTCCATAGGATAGATTTCCAGAAGTAGACTTGCTGGGTCAAAGGGCTGCATTTGGAATTTTTTAATTTAAGCACGAACATCTGTTTTAAATATATCTTAACTTGTCTTTCCCTTCATTTTTAGTTTCTTTTTTAGTATCAAGAACTACAAATACATGCCAAACCCCTGATAGAGATCGATGGACTGAACATCTCCTTATATATTCCATTTCTCTCTCTCCTTTTTGGAAGAAACAGTGTCTGCAAGTTAAAAAGAAGGAAGTGAAGATGAAAACAAAGCAATAATGTTGACCCAGAGTAAGAAAAACTAGTTGATAATACTGTCTCTTCTCAAATAGAGATAATAAAAGTGCATGGCCAGTCAAAGGAAGGAAGGAAGGAAGGAAGGAAGGAAGGAAGGAAGGAAGGAAGGAAGGGAGAGAGTGGCTGGCCCCACTAATAGCTAGGGAAATAAAATTCCATCATCAGAAGCATATGCAGGATGTTGTATCAGGCACAGTAAAATTTAGAAGAAATGAAATACATAGGGATAGTTCTAGCCCTGGAGAAGCGGGCATCACAATGAAAAGGTATGTTGCACATCTTATTCTAAATTAATGCTTGAAGAACATTTATGCACAATCTCTGAATGAGCCGTCAAGGAATTTTCTTTTAGAATGGGTCCATTAACTGGAGTGTCATAATGCTTTGGTTAAGTGGTTCCATTTTTGGTTTCCTTTAAGGTTTTAAAAAGTTGTTAATACGTTAAATGTTTAAATTAAAGAAATTTGCAATTAACTAACAATTCTCCCTCATATTTGTTTCCTCACCCATATCCAGTTCTATTAGAACTATTCTTAGTAAGTTACTCTTATCCAGTCTTTTCCACACCTCAACTTGGTTTTTATAGAAGCAATTCTCTTTTCAAGCTCCTATTTCATAATGGACATCAGTCAGTAAGCCTCAGAGAGGCAATGGAGAACAGAGTTCACACAAGTTAAACAGAAGTCTGTTACTTCCTTTACACAACATGAGTGTTCCTCAAATTAAATCCAGATGGCATCTACTCAGTAATTACCCTTCTGAGACAAAACAGTGAAGCCACTGAATCCAATGTGTAACTCCTAATGTTTTGTGGGCAGTACATTAAGAAGCCAATGGCATACACTATCAACCCTACCTGGGAGGAGAGAACTCCAGAAGACACTTGGGCCTCAACAGACCAGGGAATGGCCTTTCATCCTGAGAAACTGTTGGAATCTATGGAGACATACAGGACTAGTAAGTACATTTAAAAAAGTAGAACATGTGAGGCTAGAGGCAATAAGAGTTCTTTGAATTAATATAAAAATCATATTGCACTAGTCTGTTAGAAGTGCTGATATCACCATACCATGGAAGACCAAGACACCCTGGACTGAAAGTTATGAGCTCTGAGTTCGAGTCCAGTTAGGTCTGTGGCTTGTACAAGTAACAGTCTCTCTGAGCTCCCTCTTCCTCAGCTACCAAATGAAGTGAAATAGTGATAGATGATAACTAGGGTTCTCTTCAGTTCTAAAACTCTAGTATTCTTTAAGGAGGACCAATAAGCACAGTTTTTAAAAAGGCAGTAGACGGGGCACCTGCGTCGCTCAGTTGGTTAAGCGTCTGCCTTCAGGTTAGGTCATGATCTCAGGGTCCTGGGATCAAGCCCCACATCGGGCTCTCTGCTTGGCGGGGAGTCTGCTTCTCCCTCTCAGTCTCCTTCTGTGTTCTCTCTCTCAAATAAATAAAATCTTTAAAAAAAAAAAGGCAGTAGACATTGTATTCTAGGTTTTCCAGTAGTTTATTGAATCAAACCAGATTCTCAAATCTAGAAGAAAACTGGAAAATCTCCTAGTACAATAAATATCTCATTAAATCTCACAATTCAAACAAATATTGGGTGTCTTACTCTGATGCTGGGGATCTTTCACAAAACAAGGGAAATACCTGCCTTCGCGGACTTTACGGTCTGTTGAGGGATACAGATGAATTAACAATTACAACAGAGTACGCTAACTGCTAATATGGGAAAACTGGAACGTTCTAACAGGAAGAAATATGTATCTCATACAGTATGGAAGGCTCTTCTCAGTACAGTTATACCTAATGGGAGACCTGAAAGGATAAGTAGAGTTTAGGAGGACAGCGCTCAAGAGGGAAATGGTCCAGGTGGAGGGAGCTGTACGTGAAGAAGCGCATGGCTGGAGACAGGTATAATCTGGCATCTATGGCCCAACTGCCTGGAACAAGGGATGAGGTGAAAAGTGGAGTAAGCAGGAGCCCTATCACCCAAGTGCTTACAGAACCTAACAGGGAGTTTTGCCTTTAGCTTCCTACCAAAGCAGGGGGTCATCAAAGTTAGTGTGGGCAAGTGAAAGGATCAGATTATCATTTTCAAAAGATCACCCTGGCTGGGGCGCCTAGGTGACTCAGTGGGTTAGGCATCCAACTCTTGATTTTGGCTGAGGTCATGACCTCAGGATTGTGAGATTAAGCCCCACGTCCGGCTCTGCGCTCAACACAGAGCCTGTTTGAGATTCTCTCTGCCTTTCCCTTTGCTTCTCCCCCCGCTTGTCCTCTCTATAAATAAACAAAATCTTAAAAAAAAAAAAAACCCTGGCTTGATGTGAAGAAAAGATACCGGGAGGCTGTTGCAGGAATCTAGACAAAATGTGGTGACCTGGACTAAAATCCTGGCAGCAGGGAGGGAGAGAGATTTAGAAGTTGGGATGGGACATGCTGATTAAGCAGTGGGAGAAGAGGAGTCAAAAAATGATTCCTAGAATTCCAGATTAAGAAAGTGGGTAGAAGTTTCTCCATTGTTTGTTAAGAGGATTGGATACAAGCTGGGAGTTGCTGGCAGGCTTTTTGCCATCATTTGGAAACAGGCTGTCTGAGCATGGAGCCAACACAGAGGAAAACAAAGCTAAGAGACAGAGTGAGGCTGTTTGTGATGTCCTTATTTTACGTCTCTGGACCAGCTATCCCAGCTCTACCGCTAGACTTTATGGGCACATGAATCAATATATTTCCTTTGCTGTGGTTTTTGGTGATGGTGGTGGTGGTGGTAGTTTGGTTGGTTACATTTTGAGTTGGGGTCCTATTACTTGGAATCAAAAAAAGCCTTGGGAAGAGTGGGGACAATGGGAGTACAGAGCCCAGGGTAGAACTATCATTGAAGAGATGACACAGGAAGATGAGCCCAAGAAGAAAGCAAGAGGAAAAAGCAACCCAGGAAAGTATAGCACTAGATGAAGAGAATTTTTCAAAGAGAAGCATGTGGTCAGTAAAGTCAAATGCTTTTGAGACATAAGACAAATGCATTGGGGTTAGCAACAAGGCAGTCGTTGGTGGCCTTTATGAGGACGGTTTCAGCAGAGTGACAGGAATACAAGCCAGACTAAAAGGGAGCTGAGATGCTGAGATGAGGAAGTAGAATAGAAACAATTCTAAATTAAGAAGCTGAATTGTGAAGAGGAGGGCTGCCTGAGGGAGAGGTTTTCAGGTGGATGGGATGGGATGGGATTGTATATAAAGGCTAATGAGAAGGACTCAGCAATCACTGAGAGAGGTCCCTGAGAAGGAGGAGGGAGAAGGTCCAGGGCACCGGCCCAGGAACAGACTTAAAGGCTGGCCCTAACTCAAGGGAAGGATACCTCTTGAGTTGGGACTGTATAGAAAGAGCAGGGGATGCATGCAGAATTAACCAGATGAGTTTGCGTGGCCGCAGGAACCCAAGGCATTACTGTTGGACAGCCTCTATCTTCTCCATAAAGTAGCGGGCATGGTCCTTTGCAGAAACCTGGAGTGTGGGAGGTTTAAGGATAATGGATCTGTTTGGAAACTTGATGTGGGGAACAAGAGAGAGACTAGGATAATAAAAAAGAGCTGACTGAAAGCTACAAGGGCCCACTTGATGAGAGAGACCATTCCCTGGTTTTACCCAAATCTGGTAGTTAAAAAAAGAATGCAATCTGAAAGTAAATGTTTGCTTACAATGAGAGAGTTGACTTATTAAAAAGACCTTTATAAAAGAGTCTCTTGTAAATTAAAAAAAAATGTTAGTACTGGAATATTTTTCATTACTAATCTAAAAGAGGAGCTGTTAAGTTTGCTGATATGACACTCAGCCTTTCTGCATCGGAAACTGTCAACATGATGGAGATAAACCACAGGAAGTTCTCACAAAATGTTGTGACAGAGCCCAAAGTGGCCAATAAGATTCAGTGGGCTGGAATGGGATAAGGAATCTGGGTTTACAGAACAAATCAAACTCAAACTGTGCTTATAAAATAAAGGTTTTGAGATCTTAGTGACAGCCCAATGAAGAGATCCAGGTTACAAGCAACAGTTCTCTTAAGAGCACTTAAGAGCAGACACAACCCTTGGGTTGACCAAATGCCAAATACCAAGAGGCTACTGATAAGGTCCCTTTGCAGTGCCAAGACTCTAAAGTTTCAGATGAGAGTGATAAGAGCTCACAGGAGACATCTGCATTGAAAGATGGCCTCTCCCGGCCAATTAGCTGTCTATGTGTTCAAGTTCTATCCATATCCCCCATTTTGCCATCATCATATGGTGTGGGGACCATACTATCTCAGCCCTTCCTGAAAGGTCTTCTCTGAATTACAAGCAGTCTTGTGATATCTATCTTCAGGAAGCTATGATACCAATACTCTAAATAGTGTTTTTTGTCTTATAGGGTTGAGGGTATCTCCTAAACAGAATTATTCAATATTCTTCACAAAGGAACAAACAAACAAACAACAACAACAACCAGAAACCCAGCCAGGAACTTTGCCATCCTAGGCCCTCCTCGCCTGGATTTTCATTTATCTGCCCCATTTCTTACCTATCTTTCCAGGTTCTTGAGCCGGAAAGTTCATTCCTCCTCTAGAGTACTCAGATTCTCCTCAGCCTTCACACACTACGGTTACCATGTCCCAGAAGTAAGTGATTACATCTTCCCTAATTGTGAAGGCTTCATAGACTAAGGAAATACAGAGGTGTTGTGATAGGAGGTAGAGGGGCAAAAAGGTGAGAGTGATCATCTCTTCCAGCATGGGCGGAAATAGTCAGGAAGGCCTCACAGAGGAGGTGACATTTTAGCAGAGTCTTGAAGGATGAGAATTTCTCCAGGAAGGGAAGGTGAGGAAGCATGGAAAGCAGAACAGCAGAGTATAAAAAAGCATGGCATGTGGAACAGGCTTACTTCTGGGGGCTGTAAGTTGCACAGAAGGAATGGAGCACAGAGTGTAGGAAGAGGACAGAAAATGAGTCTAACAAGTGAGAAGGGACCAGACCAGACACTGCAGGGCTTAAGAGTAGTTAAGAGTTTGGACTTTATCCTAGCTCAGGTATGAATCAATATTTTTTCCCTTGGCTTAAATTGGATAAGATTCAAATTTTTAAAAGAGAGGTTTTGCTGAAACAAAAAGGGAAAAGCAAACAAATACAAAAACACAAAGCAAACATACAAAGGCATAAAAATGAACAGCTCGCAGGTCCCAGATTGCAGCTCCACTTCAGCTTTGCTCGTATTGCTCATAGATGGTCCATCCCAAGCTTTCTCTCCTCGAGCCATCCAAGCTGGCACTGGAACAGCCTATCACACCTTTTGTCCACTAGCCCTCCCATGAGGCCAATGGGAGTTTTGCTCCTTCTAGATCCCATCTCTTACTGTTCACTCCTGGGCCATCTTGCTTACACTGAGATTGGCAGAATTTCTAACCTGTAGCTGCCTTGGCACCTGGAGGTCTTGTTTTAGGTCTGGGATTAGCAAACACTTTCTGTAAAAGGCTACTTAGTAAATATTTTAGGCATTGTGGGCCATATGTATTTCTGTCACAACTACTCAACTCTGCTGTTGTATCATGAAGGCAGCCATAGCTAATATGTAAACAAAAGGACATGGCTGTGTTCCAATAAAACTTTATTTACAGATGCTGAAATTTGTATTCCATATCATTTTCAGATGTCATGAAATACTCTTCTGGGGTTTTTTTGTTTGTTTGTTTGTTTGTTTTTCAACCATTTAAATATGTAAAAACCATTCTTAGCTTGCTGGTTGTACAAAAACAGATATGGGCTTGATTTGGCCTGTGGACGAAAGTTTGCCAATCCCTATTCCAGGCACTCATTCCCAGTGCAAAGATGGCCTCTTTCACTGTTAGCTAATCAGTCTGTTACTATAACTGATACTAATAATACTAATACGTGCTATGTGTTGCGCACTTGGGTGCCAGGTAACATGTACCACAGAAAACTGCTTTGAAGAACAAACAAAATAATGCACATAAAGCACTTAACATCCTGCTTCATCTGAGGTAAGCGCCAATAATTGTTAGCTACTATTATTATTTTGGTTTATACATCTTATCTCTGATCAGCAAAATGACTCATAAAAGGATGATACTAAAACGCAATGGAAGATCCGAAAAATGACGTAATTTGTGAAATCACATAGCTCGTAAGTAGCCGAGCTAGGATTTGAACGTGACTTGTCTGACTTCAAAGTCCGTGGCCTTTCCACTACCTCCCAAGCTCCCGTTTAGCTCCTGTGAAGTGAATTCACTAGCTGCTTGTTAATTGCTGCTCTACCCATGAGCAGCAGGCATGACCATCCCCGGAGCCTGCCATCTTGCGTCAAGAGTAGCACAGCGCTTATTCTATTCTTGCTTCAAAGCTTAAATGCCTGTTGGACCACTTAGCTCTTGTTTCCTGCCAAGGGATACTCTTCTCTCTGACAGTAAAGATGACTAAGCTCAACGGACAGTTAAGCCTTTTCCCGCTCAGGTGTCCAATTCTGCCCACTTCCCAGGTTCTTCTGATGACTCATCCTTAGGTAACTTCCTGAAAGTGACTCCCCTGGGATCCTACTGCAACAGCATTCTAACAGAAAAATACTTTACACTTTCAGGGATAACGCCAGAGAGTGTCTGTGCAAAGCTGTAAGCGTTGTTGCATAAAAACCATTCATCTGCATGACGTTTTCAGAGTTGACCATAAAATGGTATTGAAATACTGTCCACAGCTTCAAAATTATATTCAAGGGAGCCCATGTGATAAATCCTTCCTTTAATTTAGTTCCAGAAGAAAAAAAAAAGTCTTCTCTATAGTTGAATCTGTATATTTTATCTTGCCAGAATAAGAATATGATGTAACCCAACCTGTTTCCTTTTATACCATGGCTTCCAAGAAACATAAAGCCAAACTCCATGCCAAAACATCTCATCCCAGGTGCCTAGTAGAATCTATTTCTGCTTCACTGCTATGGCCACTTTAATGTTTTACAATTTTAAATCTAGTTAGAATATACCCTATGTCCCCTCTGTGCCAGGCACTAGGACTTCGCTAATGTGCCCTGCCTTCTTAAGTGGTTTCAAATTTTGTGCTTGTTTTACTAGCCTACCCTAGTGCCTTATTTTTTTTAAGATTTTATTTATTTATTTGAGAGAGAGAGAGAGAGAGAGAGCACTACAGAGATAGCAAGAGAGAGCACGAGCAGGGAGGAGAGGGAGAAGCAGGGAGCCTGAGTCAGGGCTTGCTCCCAGGACCCGGGGATCATGACCTGAGCCGAAGGCAGACTCTTGACCGACTGAGCCACCAAGGCGCCCCTTGTGCCTTCTTTTTTAAGTTCTGTTTTACCTCATACCCTATACCTAAAAGCTCTTGAAGGCTGGCAGGTCCAAATATTGGACTTAAAAGAAACAAGGCTCCATTCATCTTTATGCATATAGTTGCGAAGAGCCAGCCTGGCTTTATCCTTACAGGCCACATAATAGGGGTGTCACACCAGGACCGTAAGGGCTTTGCCAGGTTGCACTGCCTGCCACATCTCTTCTGGAGTTCCACTGCGAGTATCACTGATCTTCCACGCAGACGCTAAGAATGTTAGGCAGTCCTGTCTGTGCCAGGGGCGAGTTACACAAGCAGGGCTCCCATCCTGCCGCATCTGCAGCCCCTAGACACACGTTCCAGTGAGAATCCTTTAGCTCTGTGTGGCTTCCTTGCTGGAAACACACTCTCTAGGG
The DNA here is from genome assembly GCF_024610735.1 of Ursus americanus. Classification (NCBI taxonomy): domain Eukaryota; kingdom Metazoa; phylum Chordata; class Mammalia; order Carnivora; family Ursidae; genus Ursus; species Ursus americanus. The sequence continues at coordinate 64,204,024 of NC_142139.1, forward strand.
CATCTGCCACCCTCCTACTTCCCCTCATGTCACTTCCCCTCCAATTATATCTGTTCCCCTACTGATCTCTCTGCAAGTCAGTGAAGGATAAAGTAACTTACAGTTTATGTCCAAGGGTGACTGTTAGGGCAACATCTAGAATAAAGCTAGCAGACAGCTGCTAATGAATGAAAAAAAGCTGGAAACTGGAGAGGATATTTGGCACGACATAGGCCCTCAAATATTTGATCATGAATGACTGAATGAACGAACTCTAACTCATCACCACTTTCCCACCTTGCTACCTAGCAACCAAACACTGATTCTAAGCACCCAAATTTCTTCAATAATTGTAATCCTATGAATTGACTGCAGCAAGACTTATCAAGATGGAAAGTTTGGTTTCTCTTTCTGCTTAAAAAGAAAGCCAGATTTTTTAAAAAGCTGGGGGGGGGGGCACCTGGGTGGCTCAGTTGGTTAAGAGACCAACTCTTGATTTCAGCTCAGGTCATGATCTCAGGCTTGTGAGACGGAGTTCCACGTAGGGCTCCACGCTCAGTGGGGAGTCTGCTTGACATCCTCTCTGTCCCTTTCCCTCTGCCCCTCTCCCCACTCTCTTTCTCTCTCTGTCTCTCAAATAAATAAATAAATAAATCTTAAAAAAAAAAAAAGAAAGAAAGAAAAGAAAAGAAAGGAAAGGAAAAAGAAAAAAAAAGCCAGAGCAAACATTTGTCAGCTCAAAGAGGTTCCTTGTCAGTAGCAGGCATGACCGTCTGGCAGAGGCCAGGTTTTGCTTTGAATTCTCCCTTTGCCTGAACTTGCTCTGTGACCCTGGGCAAGTCACTCGATGACTCTGGGCCTCAATGTGTTCATCTGTAAAAGGTGGAGGTTGAATTAAATGGTGGGTGCCTCTGGAACGTTCTAACTTTACACTTCCGTGATCTGTCCTCTGGGAATCCAGCCAGCATTCTTTTCTTGGGCTGGGTTTTTCGAGATGTCTGCTTTAATTTTTGACTTGCACTTCTTAGTCTTCTTATCACAAATTTATTAAGTTTCTGGATTTTGGTCATCTGACCATAATGGGACGCTCAGCAGGACTTCTGCGGGTGTGGTAAACACAATTGATCACTTCAGCCATTTTTCAGCATATAGTTCAGCGTCTTTATTTTTTTATTTTTTTTAACTTTTTTAATTTATTTTTTTTTAAGATTTTATTTATTTATTTGACAGAGAGAGACAGTCAGCGAGAGAGGGAACACAAGCAGGGGGAGTGGGAGAGGAAAAAGCAGGCTCCCAGTGGAGGAGCCTGATGGGGGGCTCGATCCCAGGATTCTGGGATCACACCCTGAGCCGAAGGCAGACACTTAACGACTGAGCCATCCAGGTGCCCCCAGTTCAGCATCTATAAGCACGTTCACACTGTTGGGCCACTGTCACCACCGCTCATCCACAGAACTCTTTTCACCTTCCCAAACCGAAACTCTACCCATTAAACGGCAGTTTCCCACTCTCCTCCTCCCCTGTGCCTGGCAACCACCAGCCTCCCTTCCGTCTCTACCATACCTGGAATCACATAGTATTTGTTCTTTTGTGACTGGCTTGCTTCACTTAGCATGATGTCTTCAAGGCTCAGCCATGTTGAAGCACATGTCAGAATTTCCTTCCTTCTTAAGGCTGAAAAATATTTCCTTGTATGGACAGACCACATTGCGTTTATCCATCCGTCCGCTGGGGGACACTTGAGTCATTCCACTTTTTGACTATTGTGAATAATGCTGCTATCAACACAGGCATACAAACATCTGTTGGAGACCCTGCTTTCACTTCTTTTGGGTATCCACCGAGGACTGGAATTGCTGGATCACATGGTAATTCTGTTTACTATTTTGAGGAACTGCCACACTGTTTTGTTCCATGGGACTTCGAAATGCAGACACAGAACCACTTACGAAGCTGGGCATTGCAGGCTCATCACCATGCTGACTCCTGAGAGGTGTTTCTGGGGTATAGATTTGCTTCATTCTTGAGCGGAGCAGGACCTGCTTGCTGTTCAGAATGAATCCCGCACTAGACACTTGACCTGGAGCTGCTTCTGACCCTGTCTCAGTATCAACCTCTGTAAAGTGACTTACTGATGCTTAATTTGCAGAGTTTCTGTAAGGGTCAAGGATGATGTGGCACAAGGCACTGAGGTAAGCACTTAGAAAATGAAGATATGAATCTTACCCTACTGATTGCAAAAGGTGGTTCTAAAACCCAAATGAAATAATACATGAGAAAGCCATTCTACAGATGCTAAGCCCTCATCATTGCTTTCTTTCTTTCTTTCTTTCTTTCTTTTTTTTTTTTTTTGTTTAAGATTTATGTATTTATTAGAGAGAGAGAGAGCACAAGCAGAGGGAAGAGGTAGAGGGAGAAGCAGGCTCCCCACTGAGCAGGGAGCTCCATGTGGGGCTCGAGCCCAGGAACCTGGGATCATGACCTGAGCCGAAGGCAGACGCTTAACCAACTGAGCCACCCAGGTGCCCCTCATCATTGCTTTTCTAACCACTGTTACATCCACCTGCCTCCTGGCCTCCTAGGTCTAGCCTTCACTCAGGCTTCGGAGGGACTGTCTATAAAGCACATATGATCCTGTTGTTCTCACCCTAAAGATTCCAGTGGCTCCCCCCACCCTTACCAAGCTTTTTCTGATCTGACCCCTACCGCTCTCTTCAGTCTTATTTCTAATCTTTCTGGGCTTCCTATCTTGCCACATTACCCCCATGATTTTGTTCATCCTTGTCCCCTCTACCTGGAGAACCCCTCTCCCATTCCTGGCTAAAAGCCATCCTCTAATATGAATTTCAGGCACTGGCTTTTCCAGAAGGCCTTTCCTGACCCCACCAGACCAGAAGAGGAGCCCACAACAGAAGGAACAAATATCGCCATACCAAGAACACACTGTCTTATAATTATCTGTAGGTTGATTTCCCCAACTAAATCAGCTTCTTAAAGTCAGGGGTTAGATTATTCTTTGCATTTCCAGTGTTAGCACAGTGTTAGGATGTTTATTGAATAAATATATCAATATGAATAAATAGGCTGGTGTTTTTATTATTACAAAGTTGGGATTATTGCAAAGTCATATTACATGACTCTATTATTAGAATAATTCTAGTATCACACTATATAATGAAGAGAGTTTTTGTTGTTGTTGCTGTTAATTGGCACCGTAAGGGATAAAAGCCAAAGGGGAAATATTTAGAGGTACTGTCTCTAACCCCTTCTCCTTCCAAAATAAATGGCATGTTTTTAAAATTGAGGTCCTCTGGTCTTCACAGTTCTTCTGAAAAATGCTTTTGCTTCCTTAGTGAGTGAGAAATATCCTGGCCCCTAATTATATGGTCCTGAAGACACAGCCCCCAATAAGAGATCCTACCTACGGCTATTTTTCACTAGCAGTGGACTAAAGCAGTGAGTCCAGTCTTGAATTTAGTAGGTGCTTGATAGATGTCTGCTCAAGAAAGGAGTAAATTATGAGTTGCTTATTGTGCGAACTCCTGTAAACTCCAGCCTGTGGCTAGGGGTCAATTTTTAAATTTACCTCCTTCAGAAGTAAGAACTGTGTCCTCTGTGCTGTGTTTGAAGTAATAAGGACATCGGAAGATTGTAAAAGCAATGGGCTATCTGTTTAAGTTAACCTAAAATGCATAGATTTACAGTTGATGTGAGAAACATTTGATCTGCTTATTTTTAGTGAGCCCATGAATTTGTACTTAAGTTTCTTTACGTGGGTGTCAGTATCTTTCCATATGACTCCCTTGAGGCTATGGGCTCACTGATGCTCGTAATCTACTGTGCAAAGTTATCTTTAACATCTCCTTAAACTGCTCCTTTTAAGCTTCAAACACTGCCCCCTAGTTCTTATGGGTGTTGGTGACTATTAATGACTTAACTAGATTTTGGTTTTATCTTTTGGGTTTATTGCCGCTAACCCAGGACCTCGTGATGGGTGGGAAGCGCTGATACATACTAAGACAATTTTTTTCTTGTTTCTAGTTTTTTTTAAAGATTTGTATCTTTTAACTCATAAATACACAATGCTTTAAAATAAATATTTATGTTGGGGCACCTGGGTGGCTCAGTCAGTTAAGCATCTGCCTTCGGCTCAGGTCATGATCCCAGAGTCCCAGGATTGACCCCCACATCAGGCTCCTTGCTCAGTGGGGAGTCTGTTTCTTGCTCTCCCTCTGCCCTTCCCCCTGCTCCTTCTCTCTCTTGCTCACTCTTTCTCAAATAAACTAAATAAAATCTTTAAAAAATAAACTTTAATGTTTAATGTGGAGAATACAAATCTTTTCCAAAAAGAATTTTATACGTAATGAGCAATTAATAATTTCACATTTTGATAGAGAACTAACACTTCCGGAGCAAAGTACCCAGAGACAGGGTTAAGGACCATTAAGCATTTCTACTTAACAAAATTTTAGAATCCTAACAATTTCTAGATCTACCCTCTTTCCCTTGGACATAGGTCAGGTGGTAACAGCTTGAAGGGTGCCTGGGGGGTGCAGTCATTAAGCGTCTGACTCTTGATTTTGGCTCAGGCTCTGATCTCAGGGTGGTGAGATTGAGACCGTTGGGGGCTCTGACCTCAGTGGAGACTCTGCTTGAGATTCTCTCTCTCTCTGTCGCCCCGTCCCCTTGAGCATGCTCACACAGGTGCTCTCGCTCTCTCAAATAAAGAAATCTTTTTAAAAAGGTGACAACAGTTTGAAAGACTTTTTTAAATTTTTGATTGTTATCTCCAGTCAAGAGTCTGTCTAGCAAAAAAGGAATCTGTTCACGTAGCATTTTACTTTTGGAAGGAACAGTAAAAAAAATGTAATCATCCAACGCTCTCTTCTTAGAGGCAGAAATGTTTTAGAATCAAGCTTGTCTGATTTCCCATCTTCTGCCTTTTATGTTGAGCTAATTTGCTAATTAGGATCATGTTCATCTGAAGAATATATCTTTTAGTTTTCTAAATCTTTATTATTAACAATAAATGAAACTGCTTGGATTTCACAAGTAAAATCAATCAATTGATAATTATTGGAATGAATATAACATAGGGTGAGGGTTTTTAAAATATACGTACCTTTAAAAATACATTTTATTTTACATTGGGGATAGGGATCAGAGGACTAAAGAGCTTTTCTGAGCCTTTAGATGTGGGCAAAAGGATTTCATTTTAGAATTGTAGCCTGGAGTTTTCAGGTTGGGATTATTTTGGGTTGGCATTATTACCAGGGGGAACATTATTACCAGGGAGTGAGGCTGAATGAATGGAGCCTTGCAGTGTGACCCAGAAACAGGCTGAGGAGGACAGACACCAACAAGCTTTAAGCTATCGCAGGTGCCCCCCTTTCCAGTGCATTTAATCTGTCAAACTTTATTTTTTTGAAAGCTCAACTTGTAGGATCTCCAAACTAGGGTCAGCTGTGATGTGAGGGGGCTCTGGCTGTGGCAGCAGGGACTGCCGGGAAGCAGTGTCCTGGGCAGTAGTCCTGCGGCGCGGTATGTTTCGGTCTATTAGAACTTGAGGACACCCACTGGTTTTAGATCACAGGATAGCCACCTCCGGATAGGGTGGCGCAGGCGGCGCACGTGATAGACACCGCTCACCAAGTACCTGAAACCGCGGGGGCTCAGGATCCCCACCCACACTGTGAAACAGACCCCGACCGACATCTAAATTTTCCTGAGTTCTCACACATGCACACATCCGAAGAAACCCAGCCCACACCCACACAAGTTCTCCCACATTCTAACCCCACCCCGGAGTTTGCAACCACACACAAGGCAGAACGGATGAACCAAGAGCTTGAAATTACCCAGGCACAAACTCCCCAAATCAGGCTTCGCATAGCCCCACAGTCTGGAGGGAACCGAGAAAGGGACGCAGACAAAAGAGTTTTAAAACAGACCTCTCCGAGCCAACCTGATTGCTCCATGCCGAAATTTTGGCAGCTTAAGTCTTCTCCAGTTTGAACAAGAAAAAACTCTATACCCACCCCCCCAAAAAAGGACGGTTCTGAAGAGCCCCCCTACCTTGCTACAGAGCCAGGTGGATAGGTCTCCGAGGCTGAGAAGGGTGCGACCTAAGCCCCGGCGGCTGCCCGCAGGAGGGGCACAGCTGCGGCCGACAGCGGAGGCGGTGGCCTCTGGCCCCGCCCCCAGGACGCCCCGCCCCCCGGCCGCCCGGCCCGCGCCCTACAAACCCTCCCAGCTCCGCCGCCGCTGCCGCCGCTCGGTCACCTCCCAGCGCGCGGACTACAGAGCCCGGTGCATTGTGGGAAGCCAGAGCCCAAAGCTGGGCGGACGCTGACCCCTGGTGGGCGCAGTTCCAAAGGGCGCCCCGGGGCTTGGGGTGGGGGCGCTTGCAGCAGCGGTGGGAGTTGCAGCCCAGAGGGAAGGCCGACCACCCAGGGCCACCCCAGCGAGCTGGTGTCTGTTGCATATCGCTCTTATCTCAGTAAAATGTTAGAATAAACCCAGATGCTCTAAAAGTCCCTGAGCCCCCCCACCACCAGTGACATAAGTAAAAACTAAAGGAACTTGGAGACTTAAGGAAAGCTTTTTAAACTAGGGAAAATACTTTTTTAATTGTAAGACTAAATGACGTCAAGATTATGGAGAAATCTGCACTTAATTTTTATTTCTGGTAAAACCACAGATGGGCTCAATCTGTCTAGAGAATATGGGAAAAAATGTAACAGGAACTAGGAGACTGGAATCCAGGGCTTTCTCTTCTGGGCATACACCTCAAGGAAATAATTCAAAGGAGTAAAAAAAGGAACTTATACAAAAGTATTCATAGTGAAAAATTAGAAAATAACAAATGACTAATAATATGTGAAAGGCACAAAAATAATATGTTGCTATTTAAATAAGAAAATGAATAGTATCATTGTGTAGAATGATTTCTATCAAATAACCTTAAATGAAAAACAGAACACAAGAAAGCACATGGCTGGGTGCCCTGGTGGCTCAATGGGTTAAGCATCTGACTCTTAGCTCAGGTCTTGATTAGCCCCTCAGGTCCTGAGTTCAGGACCTTGGGCTCTGTGCTGTGCTGGAGCCTACTTTAAAAAAAGAGAGAGAGAGAGAGAAAGTAAGCACATGGCCAATGATTCCAACCATGTGGAAATGTATGTGTTCCCATATACAAAGAAACTTTGGAGTAATGTAAATAGTTTATAGAGTTTAATATGTCTTAAGATTCCTTTATTTTCATTAAATAACTTTTCAAACATTGCCAAACTGTTGGGACTAGTTCTAATTTTGGATGGCATTACAATACTTTAGTTTCAGCTCACTCTAAGTAATAAAAAAAAAAAAAGTTGTCTAAAAAGAAAACATTCTCAGGCTGTAGTGAACCATGACAATTTTACTTGTCTGCAAACCCTGGTGGGACAAAAAAGGAAATAAGTTTACTGGGGAAGGTGTATCACTCCGCTAGCACTGCCGTGACGAAGGACCACAGACTGGGCGGCTCAAACAGAAATGTATTTTCTCACAGTTCTGGAAGCTGGAAGTCAGACCAAAGTGTCAGCAGGATTGGTTGTTTCTGAAAGCTGTGGGAGGGGGAAAAATCTGTTCCAGGCCATTCTCTTGGTTTGGAGATGGCCATCTTCACATTCACATGATGTTCTTCCTGTATGTGTGCCGAGGTCCAAATGTTCTCCTTTCATAAGGACACCAGTCATATTGGATTAAGGGCCCACCTTACTCCAGTATGACTCCATCTTCTCCAACTACGTTCACAACAACCATATTTCCAAATAAGGTCATGACCTGAGTACTGATGATTAGGACTTGAATCTATTAATTTGGGAGAGCAGAGAGAAGACACAATTCAACCCATCACAGTCTTCAAGTGTAATCTTATGAAACGCACACCCACCCAATGACAAAAGCGATAGTATAATGTGTACCATCTCACACGTATCAAAACCCTAACAACTTAAATCCAGTCAAACTAAATTGATGACAACTTTCTTCCTCTGTCCTTTAAAACCATCCAGGCCTTTTTAGTTGAAACCAGGGATGTTAATGAGATAAAATAGCCCAGAGGCTTCATAAATAGTATATCTGATGTGTCCAGCCTCTAGCGGGAAGGGCTTGAAGATGTGTCCAAATGCCTGGAGGAGGGCAGCACCCCTTGCATTTGAGCCTCAGGAACATGGGCAGGAGGAATTACAGGAAGCAGGACCCCCATCACGGGAGGGCACACACAAGCGCTCTCCTGCTGAAGTCAGCTTTAGTGCAAGAGGCTGATGAGAGCCCTTGCAGCTTGGGGACGATGCCCCACAGGGTGGAATGTGGTCTCTCTGAACGGAGCCAGTCTCCTCCAGCAAACCTTACCACGTGGGTGGGATGAGAAGCTCCATATTTTCACTGAGCCCTGCCTCCTGCGTTCTGAGGTGATCTTCTGAGGACCCAGAAGATCTCTGAGATAAATGAAGCCCTGTCTGACACTTCTGGATCAGTCTGTTTGTTTACATTCTGAAAGAACCAGAAGCCCGGTCAGTGGTGTACCGATAAAAAGGACAACTGGCTCTCCAGAAAGAAAAGCTCTGATTTGTGGTGTTTACGGGTTTCTGTGGTGTAAATACTCCCGCGTGGCTGATCCCAGGCTACCAACACGAGGCCACAGAGCACAGAGTAGGAGCTCCAGCACACCACCAGGCCCGGGGAATTGGTTTAACGGGGTCTCAAGGCTGGGAGGCCGCTGGCATGAAGCCAGAGCTGGGAGCACCCCGGTGAAAGGTGGGCAGAAGGGGCAGCCCTTGTGCGTTAAGAGCAGACAGGGCAGCAGGGCTAGTGGCAAGCTGTGGGCAGCGGCTGAGTATGTGGCTCAGTAAGAAACAGGGTCCACACGCAGCCTCTGGGGCAGTGGGGATAGGAAATAGGCAGGAAGACCAAACACAGCAGGTGGCCAAAGGGAGGAAGTGCATTCTTTCCGAGCTGAGAGAGGCTCACCCGGTCAGGGTAGGAGAAGTAGGACAGGCAGCTTCGGGGCACAGGTGAGGCAATCAGAATTTTCTCAGACTGGAGGGAAACACCCCTCTTTTATTTCCCTCACTAGGGCTCTCTCCTGGTAGAACCTTGCCAGGAAGGGACACTTAGTTTAGAGCTTCCAGGGCTCACACAGATCCTTCTTGTCAACCGAGCTAAATCCCACAGGGACTTCCTCCCTGTTAGAACAGAGTAAAGCTTGTGTGAAGGCAGGTAAGGAAACCAAGACAACTTAAACTGGACCTCGGGGGCCTTGTGTCTGGTGCAGATGAGTGGTGGACCTGGGCCCCACTTATTATTTCTCGCCTAGCCTAACCCAGTAGGGTTTCGAGCTCATCACTGTGCTTTCAGTATTATTCTCGTACCCTCTATGCCCCGCACCTGCTGGAGTGCTCTGTTTCACAGGCAAACCTGATCACACATACGTTCCTCCTACTTAAGAACCCTTTCCTGGGTCAAGTTCACTCTCACTCGGCACACAGGCTTTTCCTAATCTGACATCTACTCGCCCCTCCAGCTTTACCTGCTGCTCCGCTCCTGCTAACTTCCCTTTATCTAGGTTGCCATTCCCAAACAAGCTATGTTTTCTTGATTCCGGGCCTTCATGTTTGTGTTTCCGCTAAGTTTTTACTCTTTTCCTAGCTCTGTGAGTCTGTGCCCATGCCTCGCATCTTAAGTCACATTTATAGTTTTATTATTAAATTCCTAGGGTTTTTTTTTTTACTCTCTTTTTATTGTGGCAAAATATATATAACATAAAACTTACCATTTTTAGGGATGCCTGGGTGGCGCAGTCAGTTAAGCGTCTGACTCCTGGTTTCAACTCAGGTCATGATATCAGGGTTGTGGGATCGAGCCCCACCTCAGGCTCCATGCTCAGCACAGAGTCTGCTCGAGACTCGCTGTGCCTCCTCTTCCCCCCTTCTCTCTCTAAAGTAAATAAATAAATAATTTTTAAAAACTGACCATTTTTAAGTGAGAAATTGAGTGCCATTAATTACATTCACAATATTGTGCCGCCATCACCACTATTTCCATAATTTTTCATCACCCTAAACAGGAACTCTGTACCTATTAAACAATAATTCCCCACACCCCCATCATCCAATCTCTGCTAACCTTTAATCTACTTTCTGCCTCTATGGGTGTGTGTATTCTAGATATCTAATATAAATGGAATCATACAATATTTGTCCTCTTGTGTCTGGCTTCTTTCACTTAGCATAATATTTTCAAGGCTCATTCATGTTGCAGCATGTGTCAGAATCCCATCCCTTTTCCATGGCTGGATAATATTCTATTGTATAAACATACTACATTTTGTTTATCCATTCATCTGTTGATAGACACTTGGGTTGCTTCCACTTCTTGGGTTATTGTGAATAATGCTGCTCTGAACATTGGCATATTCTTCACATGTTTTTCCCTCCACGTGGTAAGATCTTCTTTCTCTTGTAGACTGGGCTAATTTCTATTTATGTCAGAGAATCCTTTATACGTAGAAAATGGTGGAACAGGAGGCCAAACCCAAACCTCCTGACTGTGACCAGGGATATTTCCACTTTGCCCCGCTGAATGACAGACTTGCCTAGGTGGGCTATCAAAATGCAAGTGGGAGGACTGCAGGCGGCAAAGCCTGAGGAAGCTGGTTAGGAGGCTCCAGAAATAGAAGTTAGAGCTAGGGCCTGGGCCAAGGGTGGCAAAAATGGGTCTGCGTTTGATCCTCATGAATGTCCACAGGCAGCCATTTTCATAAAGTGTGGATCACGGTGGGGTGTCTATATTTGAATTGGTTGACAGAAGAGTATAAAAGAACGGGAGACAGATGGGCAGAAGAGAGATTAGAGTAAGTGGTCATGGGAATACTCAGCAGAACCTTAGTCAATCTGCCAAATCATACCGTAACAATGAATATGGTCCAATAAAGACAAAGTACGTAGCGGGATGCCAGCATGCAACTTTATTTCATCTGCTTTTATGTGAATATAAGTAATTCAGCATACTGAATACAAACAAGGATAATTCAGTGACCATATATTAATGGCACGATCTAGTCTGAATTCGGTCAAACCCAGCTCATTGCTGTTATCCTTCCCCCCTCAGAAATACTCACTGAAAGGCTCTTTGATTCTCTCTCCTGCCCCAAAGCCTAGAGGCCTTGTACTGGATATTGTTGGCATTTACTGCAAAGTTGTAAGACATTCCAATTTGTATACTCAGAGGTCCCTTTAGGGGAGTCTGACTTACTCAGTTCGTAGAGCGTGTGACCCTTGATCTCTGATCTCAAGATTGTGAATTTGAGCCCCACATTGGGTACAGAGATTACTTAAAAACAAAATCGTAAAAAAAAAAAAAAAAAAGTCCCTTTATAACACTAGTCATGGGTACTCATGAAGCAAAATTGGAAGTAAACAGCCAGTATCTTCTTTCTGTGTCTTTTCCTTCCAGGCACCAGGTGTTAACAGGTCTGAATCATTAAGGGTGGAATTTTAGGCATGAGTAGGAAATAAATTTTGGGGATGTGGCAACCTTGCTGGCACTCCTCAGATCACACCATCAAGACACAACACCTACTCAGCCTGGCTGAAAGGCCAGCCCTGCCTGGACAGATCCTCTCAAGCCCGAGACACTGACAGGAAGAGGGCTTTGAAAGAATGTCCTGCTTCTTGGAGTTGAGCATAGCTAGACATACTGGTGCTCTCTTGATGCAGTCCGAATGAAAAGGGTTTAAGATGATAAAAGAGGATGTGGCTGAAAGAAGGAAGTAAAAAGGAGCCTTGGGGAATAAGCCTGGGAATCAATTTTGTCTTTCCCTCAATTTCCTAAGCTTAGTGAGAGAAGCCACAGCAACTTCTAAGATGGACCTATGAGGAGCCACTAGGTGTCACCAGGTCATTCCCTGGAGCCCTTGTCTGTTCCTAGCTCCCTCTCCATACCCAAGTCTACACTCAGTGCAGAACTGCTAACCAACTCACTTCGAAAGGAAAGCTCTAAAGCTTTCAGGCTATATCAGCCTTGTGTATAAATCCCAAAGAGCACAAGATTTGCCTTTTACATCTGACTACCTCTCCTTTCTCTCTATGGAGCTTCCATCTTCCTGTCTCAGCTACAGACCCTTAATCTCTTACAACTTCCCCATTTCCTTCCATGTAAAATTATCTTTATCTTTCTTTAAAAGGATCTTATACACTAATTCATACTAAAGTATGAATGATTGAAAATAGCTTACTATCCTGCAAGAGTAGTTATATTTTCCAAAGTAATAATTTCATCAGTGATAGATTTCATGAAATATTTTTTAAAAATCCAAGAGATGGAAAAAGATATACCATGCTAACACTAACTAAAAGAAAACTAGAGTAGCTATATTATCGTCAGACAAAGCGGACTTCAGAGCAAGGAAAATTATCAGAGATAAAGTGGGGTATTACGTAACGCTAAAGGAGTCAATTCTTCAAGAAGACATAATAACTTAGTGTGTATGTGCCTGATAACGGTGTCAGAATATGTGAGACTAAAATGGATAGGGGCGCCTGGGTGGCACAGCGGTTAAGCGTCTGCCTTCGGCTCAGGGCGTGATCCCCGCATTATGGGATCGAGCCCCGCATCAGGCTCTTCTGCTATGAGCCTGCTTCTTCCTCTCCCACTCCCCCTGCTTGTGTTCCCCTCTCTCGCTGGCTGTCTCTATCTCTGTCGAATACATAAATAAAATCTTAAAAAAAAATGGATAGAACTGCAAGGAGAGATAGATGAATCCACTATTCGAGCTGGATACTTCAATGGCCGTCTGTCAGAAGTGGACAGGTCCAGCAGGCAGAACTCAACATCACCAATCACCCGGACATAATTGACATCTGCCAACTACTTCACTCAACAACAACAACAGAAAACACACTCCCTTCAAGGTCACACGGAATATTCACCAAGACAGACCACATTCTGGGCCATAAACACAACTTAACAAATTGAAAAAATAACAACTATACAAAGTATGCTCTCAAAGCATAACCGAATTAAACTTAGAAATCAATAATGTAAAGATATCCTAAAATATTTGGAGAACAAACAACACACTTCTAAAGTAACACATGGGTCAAAGAAGTCTCCAGAGAAATTTTAAAATATATTGAACTAAATGAAAATAACAACTTCATCAAAATCTGTAGGATGTAGTGAAAGCAGTGCGTAAAGGGACACTTACAGCATTGGGTGCATATGTTAGAAAAGAAGTAAGACCTGAAACCTATCATCTGAGCTTCCACCTTAGAGAACTCAAAGACTAAAGTGAATTAGGGAACCTGGCTGGCTGACTCTTGATCTCGGGGTCGTGAGTTTAAGCCCTGTGTTGGGCTCCACACTGGGCATGGAGCCTACTCACATAAATAAATAAATAAATAAATAAATAAATAAATAAATAAATGTAAAGAACCTAAAGAACAAATTAAATCCAAAGTAAGCACAAGAAAAGAAATAACAAAAATCAGAGTAGAACTCAATGAAGTTGAAAACAGAAAATCAATAAAGAAAATCAACAAAACTAAAAGTGGCTTCTTTGAAAAGATCAATAAAATGGATAAACCTGTGGCCAGACTAAACAAGCAAAATGGAGAGAAGATACAGAAATGAATAAAGATCCCATGTACATTAATGAATACATTATGTAAATACCAATTAAAAACTGTAAATACTGGGGCGCCTGGGTGGCTCAGTCGTGAGCGTCTGCCTTCAGCTCGGTGTGATCCTGGCGTTATGGGATCGAGCCCCACATTAGGCTCCTCCGCTGGGAGCCTGCTTCTTCCTCTCCCACTCCCCCTGCCTGTGTTCCTTCTCTCTCTAGCTGTCTCTCTCTTTGTCAAATAAATAAATAAAATCTGAAAAAAAAAAAAACCCACTGTAAATACTGACCCCATGGACATTAAAAGGATGATAAGGGAATATTATAAATAATTCTATGCTCACGAATTTGATAAGTTAGATGAAATGGGTCAATTCCTTGAAAGACGCATTGTTTCTATCAAAATAATTTCTACCAGAACTTACACAAGGAGAAATATATAATCTGAATAGGACTTTATCTATGAAAGAAATGGAATCAATAATTAATAACTTTTCAAACCTGAAAGCACCAGGCCCAGACGGTTTCTCTGATGACTGCCAAGAAACATTAAAGGAAGCAATCATATCGATTATGTACAACCTCTTCCAGAAAACAGAAGCAAAGGACATACTTCCTAATTCATTCTGAGGGCAGCATTATCCTAATACCAAACCAGACAAAGACATTGCAAGAAAGGAAAGCTACGAACCAATATCTCTCCTGAACATAGATGCAAAAATCCTTCAACAAATTATTAGCAAATTGATTCCAACAATGTATAAAAAGAGCTGTACACCACAACCAAGTGGGATTTGCCCAGGTGTACAAGGCTAGTTCAACATGCAAACATCAGTTAATGTAACCCAGCAAATCAACGGACTAAAGAAGAAAAATCATACGATCATATCAATAGAGACAGAAAAAATCCTTGATAAAACCCAGCATCCATTCGTGATAAAAGATATTCGTGTTAGATCTTTTATAAAAAATAAGGATGCCTGGCTGACTCAACTGGGGGACCATGCGGCTCTCAATCTCCGGGTCATGAGTTGGAGCCCCACGTTGGGTGCAGTGATTACTTAAACAAACTTTAAAAAAATTAATAACATAGAGAATAAATTTCACCTGAATAAAGAATACTCAGAGAGAAAAGACTTGCCTTTCTAGAGTTTTAGAACACGTTGTAAATGGACAACCACTTATTCAAACCCTAAGATAACTTTTGCCCGGTGGATAGGTTGTGACCAAAACATCACGCCGCTGGACTGGGGCTGCTTTTCCTTTCTGCCATCAGAACGCCCTGCTGGCCCCAAGCAGGCAAACATCAATTAAGAAAAGAGCCATTTGCCCTTTGCTGATGGCAGAGGAGTCTAAAGGAAATGATGACCCCGGAACGTCAAGCCTCTGCCCTCACAATGGAGGCAAGAGGACCGATGAGGTCTGGGGTGACGGTGGCAAGCTTCTGGCGCGAGAAGTGAACAAAATCACTTCTGTATTTAACCCTGTGCCTCCTTTGACGTTCCTCCGGCCAACTTGGTCTTCAAAGCACAAGGATTTAGAAAATGAGAAGGATTTTTCCAGTGATAAAGGAAGAAAAGAAGAAATCAAGAGCTGTAAACAAGGGGAACAAAGAAGCTATGACAGTATCCTTTGTATTTCTCAGTGGGCTTTTATTCTGGGCATCAGAATAACACATCCCTTGTGCCAGATGCTCCAAATTCGAGGTCATTATCCTCTCCTGCCACAAAGGGTGGAAATCATGCCCTGGCTAAAGCATTTGTCACAGTATGGCTCAACACTCTTGCTCAGAAAACGGACAAATTAAACACATTCAAAAGCGTTTAGAATCCAGACAATTAGAGCTAGACGAGAACATAAAAATGGATTGTTTTTCATGTACCACTTAATAAATGAGAAAACCCCAGCCCTGAGAGGTTAAGACTGGCCGAAAGACACACGACAAGGAGCGACAACAGAGAATGATGAAAGCAAACAGACCTGGGCTTGATTCCCAAACCTGAAGAAGTCATTTCACCAGTCTGAGTCCCTGCTTCTTCATCTGTGAAATGGGGATAAGAAGAATCATTTCACAGGATGGATGTGGAAACTAAGACAGGAAAACTACAAAGCACCTAGCATAGTTCTTGCTACATAAAAGTACTCAATAACTATCTTCCTTTCTTTTGGTTTCCAGGGTCAGAGCCAGTGCTCGGTGCCTGCGCTCTGGAATCACAGTTCTTTCCTCCTTCCTCTGGTCCAAATTACAGCAACAGGTAGTGTAATGCAGGTATCGGGTCAAGTTGGAGATGGAAAGGTTACAGGTGAGCTACAGTGGCTCTATGGTTCTGCTGTCTCTCACATGAGCCTGGATTTAGTGTCTGTCTCTGCCACTGATAAGCTTGCGTGAGAACCTAGATCCACCTGTAGTTTGAGGTTTCCATCTGAGAAACAGGACAAAGATCATTAAAATTTATATTATCTGGTATTTTGGAAGACTTTCCAACTGTTAAATTCAGTGAACTTTCCTTAATCTGTATTTATGTCTACATTTGCTGCAAGAACAAGAAGTGTGTGTGTGTGTGTGTGTGTGTGTGTGTGTGTGTGTGTGTGTGTATACATGTGCGCACAGGTGTATCTCAGACTGGGGATGGGGAAGAGGGTATTGGGAATGGATGCGGAGGTGGTCCTATTCTAAAGGGAAAAGTGATCACGGTCAGTAAGGACTTTGGTCGGCTCAGGTCCTCTTGTTTGTAGAGAGCGGGTGGATTCCCGAGCTTGAGAGAGTGAGGTTAGGCGTGTGGAAAGAAGAGCGGGTTGGCAGAGGGAGACAGAGGCAATAGCAGTTTAATGAAGAGCAGTAGGTTATTCATCCTACTGCCTCACGGCACCTCAGATCTGTACTTTCAGCCTTGGCCTCTGCCCAGAACTCTATAATGACACCTCAGTGGATTCCCAGGTGTCTCAAGTGAACCTGCTCCAGAGAGAACTCTTGGTTCTACCCTCTCCCCATCCAAGTCTGTTCCTCTTTCAGGCAGCCCTGTCTCAGAAAAAGGCATCACGATCCACTCAGTTGCTTATGCCAAAGATCTAGAAATTTCCCAGATCTCTTTCTTTCATCTTCCTCTTTGCTTGTAGAGTCTATGTCCACGAGACACCCAATCCGTTCTCTTCTCTCCATCTCTACGGGTATAACTCCACTAGCTACCCAAGTCCAGGCCATTAGCTTTTCTTTTACCATTGTGCCATCAGTCCGGCCAGTCTCCCTGATTCCCTTTTTGCAAACCCACCAGAGTGACCTTTTAAAAATATATACCAGATCCAGTTATCCCTCTGCTTAAAGCTTTCCGATGATTGCGCACTGCACTTAGAAAAAATTCCAAATTCCTTCCCCTGAGTCACACAGTCCTCAGTGACCTGGCCCCAGGCTGTCTTTCTAAGATCTCATACCCACTCTCTGTTTGCTCACTGTGCTCTGGACAAATTCCCCTTGTTTCTGTTCCTCCAATATCCCAATCTTGGTCCTGCCTTAGGGCCTCTGGACTAGCTGGGCCTCTTCCTTGAATGCATTTCCCTCATATCTTCGCATGGAGGGTTTCTTCAGAACTCAGTTTAATGTCACTATCTCAGATGACCCATAGAAGAAGCCACCCATTCACTATTATGTCATCTTATTTTCATTCTCTGTGTGCTCTTACCACTTGTTGATAATTTTCTTATTTATTTCTTTAGTTATTGTCTATCTCACTCTACTAGAAGGGAAGTCCTAGGAGATAGTAATCTACCTTATTTACCGTCCCTCAGTGTTTACACACTGTTCTGGAACACGATAGGTACTCAACAAATATTTGTTGATTGAATCGAATCAAAGGAATGAACTCCAAACCACCAAAAGTGAACTAAAGAACCTTGTCTCGAGGGAATATTCATTTTAACTGAATCCCAAGACTGTCTCGAAAAAGGTTGCCAATGTTCAGAAACTCACCAGATCAACCAGGCAGCAGGACAAGCATGAGAAGAGAGTGGCAAGTGCAGAAGAATCTTCTTCTAAAGGATCTCAATTGGCTGGATATCGAAAGGCATCTCTACCAAGAGACCTCTGGAAATGTAGCGCTCTATGTGTTTCTGTAATGGGACCAACCCAAATACCTGTTTAAAGAGTTAAATTGGGGGCACCTGGCTGGCTCTGTTGGTTAAGCATCCAACTCTTGATTTCAGCTCAGGTCATGATCTCAGGGATGTGAGATGAGCCCCGTTATCGAGCTCCGTGCTGGGGGTGGAGCCTGCTTAAGTCTCTCTCTCTTTTTTCTCTCTATCTCTCGCCCCTCCCCCCTCTTAAAAAAAAAGAGAGTTAAATTGTGTTCCAAATGCTCTCTGCTATATAAATGTTGTGGTCTCTCTTGAATGAGATAATTCCAAACGGGAGTGGCTCTCTCAAGCCAGGGTTTGGCAGGTGTTAAGAAAGATCAGTTATCTGAAGCAAATCTGAACTTTTCCTATTTTCGCTACATGCCACGTACTTTCATACCTTTGTCTGTATTTAGGCACTTTCTTGCCCCACTTCCACTCTCCACCTACTGAAATCCTATTTCTTCATGTTTAAGGCACAGCTATAATGCTACAGCTTCGGAGAAACTCTTTGATAAGCCAATGCTTTCCCAGATTCCATTACCCTTTTGTACGTAAATCCGTTATAATTACTTCTTTTATTTGCCTTATATGATAATTATTTTTATATACCTAGAGTTACCCTGTAAGATTATTAGTTCCTTGAGGGAAGAATCATGCCATTCTTTTTGCATCTCCTCCTAGCAACTATCACAGTTATTTATACAGAAGAGGTGCTCTGTAAGTGTTAATAAAACGATTAAAGGAATAAGAGAGAAAAGTGTTATTCCCGCTCAGGCGGCGGCTAACCACCAGTTTAGGACTGAGAACAACAGACAGGGGCGGGGATCTTAAACTTCTGACAGCATTTACACATATTCACGGCCACCTTCTTTCCTCTTAGCCCTGGGAGTCTGAAAAGGCCAACCGAAGCCTTGCTGTGAATCGCTCAATTAACCCAGACAAGAGGAACAGACTTCCCCTAACAGGTGTCCAAGGCACATGATGTCCAGTCATCCTGAAAGTTGAAGATTAACTGGTAAGATAGGATCTATCTCTCTATATATGAAAATTTTAGGTTAATGAAAAACATGTCTGATTTTACTTTGGTATTTGCTTACAAAGTTATTCTAGGATGTAATCGCTACAATAATTAAGTTAAACTATTTTACGAAACATACCTTTTAGGTAAATAAGACTAGAAAATTCATGTTGGGGACATCAAATTTTGATCTACAATAACCAAGTCTTCACCATCATCACCCCAGGACGGCCACATAACAGGATTTCAGGGGGTAGTTATTTTTGTCTTTGTTTTCAGGGAAATGAATTTACTCATTTTTACAGGCAAATGACATAGTTCTGAATGATTTTGTCCTCTTATAAAAGCTTTGTCTTCTCCATTGTTTTCTCTTTTGTGATCAGGAACAGAATATCCAATACTCTCCAGAGCCACCCAAAAACAGCCACAGTGTCCTCTCTAACACCTCCACTTGCTTTGAACTCAACATCCCATAGCCAGATCTTCACTCCATAGGCTGGAGCCCAGTCTCCTCCTTCGGTTTCTTTCTTTCTCTGTTTCTTCTCTTTTACAGTCTCCTGTCGGTTTACTCCTTCTGTCCCTCACTATTCCCCATCCTCTGACAATTTACTGAGTCTTCTACAAAGCCACAGATAAGAATCTCTATGGAGAATTCTTGTCTCTCCAAGACACTTTGGATTCAAGTAACCAGGAGTTCATTACCTACTAAAGCTAGACATGCCTAGACACTCTTGACTCAATAATTCCACTCCTGGGTATATATAGTAGAGAAATGTCTATCTGTGTCCACCAAACACATGTACAAGAATGTTCACAGCAGCTTTATTCACAATAACCCAAAGCTAGAAACAACCAAATGTCCATCAACAACAAAATGGATAAAATGTGAATATATTCACACAATGGAGTGATACACACTGAAGAAAAAGAATGAATTATCACTATATACAACACCAAACATGGATGGATCTCAAAGACAATGAGAAAAAGAGGCCCAAACACACAAATCTCTTCTCCAGCACCTCCCCCCCCCCCCACATATGTATAAATCAAACAGGCAAGGCCAATTTGCAGGGCTAGAGACTGGCAGAGTGGTTACCTTTGGGGAGATCCTGACTGGGAGGGGGCATAAGGGATCCTACTGGAGTCCAGAAACATCACACATCTTAATCTGGTTTGTGGTGGTTACATGGTACTAATATGCATGTAAAAAGTTGTCATGATTAGTGCACTTCACATAAGTTACACATCAATTAAAAAGAAAATACATGAAGATTTTTTTAAAAGATTTTATTTATTTGTTTGAGAGAGAGAGAGCAAGCGTACAAGCGGGGGAAGGGGCAGACGGAGAGGGAGAAGCAGACTCCACACTGAGCAGGGAGCTCCATGCAGGGCTTGATCCCAGGACCCTGGGATCATGACCTGAGCTGAAAGCAGATGCTTAACCGACTGAGCCACCCAGGTGCCCCAAAAATACATTCAGATTTTAAAAAATAAAGTAACCCATGTATTACCACAAATTCCAAAACAGAAAACAAGCTGTGCTCTGTCCCTCTCCCCCACATTCTAATTTCGAGTCCTCCCGTTGTATTTGTGCCAAGATGGCATACGATGGGTGCTGTTAGCATATGACGTGGGGAAAATGTGCAAAGCAAGCAGACAGCGCGGCAGATGGAAGCATACTCACCTTGTGAGAGGAAGAGATCTGGACCTTCCTTTTGCAATTTCTTCAGCTGTGGTTATAGCTGTGGTTATATAGAGCTTATGCCCTGAGAAAGACGGTGGAAGAGGCAGTTTCTCTATGATTACTTTTCCCTTCGCTTTTCCTCTGATTTCACCCTCACGCTCTACCTCACAGCCAAGGAAAACCCTCTCTCTCTTTATTTATTTGAAAGAGAGAGAGAGAGAGAGAAAGTGCATGAGCTGGCGGAGAGGCAGAGGGAGAAAGATTCACCAGCAGACTCCCCTCTGGGCTTCATGCTGGACTCCATTTCATATACTGAGATCATGACCCCAGCCGAAACCAAGAGCTGGATGCTTGCAACAAACGGAGACACCCAGGCACCCCAAGAAAAACTGTCTCAAAGCACCAATACCCATGCTCTACTTTCTACCCATTGAATCCACATTGGCATGTGGGACGTACCCAGCATGCCTCTCTTCTCTCCTCCTTCCCCTTCATCACTAACCCTCTTCCTTACAACATTCTCCCTACCCTCCTCCCACTGTAGCCCTCTTTATCTTCCTACTTCTTTTTCTAACCCCACCCCTCTGTAATTCCCTCTCTCTTCCCAATCTTCTCATTCATTTCTTTCCTCCACAATGTGGAAAAATGATCTAACGATTTCCTACAGCATTCTGAATTATTTAATTTAAAAGAAGGAATTTGGGAAAACCTAGGTTATAAAACACCTTTCCTGTTCATTTAGACTCATCTACATTATTACATGGACATTTGATTTTTACACTGCATAGCTGTCACTCTAAAGTTAGAAAAATGGAGCCTATTGGAGTTGTGGAATGGTTGGCTTGCTGTTTTCTCCTTAGGAAAACAATTTCCAGCAACACTGTTAAGTACTAAAAAGATTTACTCAAAGTGAAAGTCACATAAAATTTCTAAATGACTTCAATTTATATACACAATAACTTACAAAATGCCTCGTGGTAGAAAAGCAGTTATGCGAGATTTGTTTCATTTCTACTTTATGACCCACAGGGAGAGGAGTGGGAGGGGGTGTAGGGGGAGGTGGGGGGCTTCCCTGGGTGCAGGGCCAGACTGCAGAAATGAAAGGGATGTGCGTGGAGACTAGGCAGGTGAGAGACAGACGGACCAGGGCTGGACTGCAGTTGCCTCAGGAGGCTAACGATTTATCTGGCCTTCAAATCCGCAGTCTTTAATCACCGGTTCAGTACCGGGAGGGAGGGCGAAGGGCTGCCCGGTGTGGAGGGGTCCGGAGGCGGGGAGAGGGAAGGGCGCCCTCTGGCGGCAGATGCTCAGCAGTTCCCTCTGCTGTCCCGAAGAATTCAGCTCTATCTTTAACCCAGCAAACCAGAACCTTCGACAGTCAGACCCTCCCCCACGCTCCAGAAGGCCCTCTGGCAGCCAGAGGTTAACTCTACCCCTCCCCCGCCAGCAGCCCACCAACTATTTGTTACAGCTGCTTACTCTGCTTGCCCCCAAGAGAAGTACTGGGAATAAAACATTCACCACCTCTCCGCATTTACAGTAGGTGTCAGCACTCTTCAGAGGATGATGTCTGGGCAATTACAATTGGCAGCATCTTTGATTCAGCCCTGCAGGTAGCTATTGTGGGGCCCTTTAGAATGTCCACAGTGGGACTACGGAAGAATCATATCATTTAACCTGATTCTCAGTTCCCGAATGTTCCAAACGAGGAATAATAATACCTACCCCCAGGGGTGTTTTGAGAGCTAAATGAGATACAGCGTCAGGTGCCCCATAAACGTTGGTTCCTTTCCCACTCCCATCCCACTCCACTCCCTCTCACGTCCCTTAAAAAAGATGAGTTGGTAAGTTTATGTCCTCCAGACTACTTGGCCTGCAATCAAGATACACTGCCCCCATGTAGGCAGGACCAGCTTGCTTCTGGCATGGTGGTCTCTCCTATTCTGTTAAGTTTGCAACAGTTTGCTGCAGCTGCTTTGACGTAGGAGCATTTTAATGTGGCCTAAAGTGCCATCATTGTTCTTCTACTGTAAGAAATGCCACCAATAACGTGGGAAGCAGTTATCTTCCTTTGTTCCCGGAGACTCCCATTGAGGACTTCATCTCCTGTCCCCAGATGGATGTCAGCCCTGCACATTACTTAGTAAGGGAACAAACAGACAAGCAAACAACAGTTTTACAGCTGGACACTGCTGATGGACGTGGTCAAGTCCCTAAGTCCAGGAGCAACGTCAGATCAGTTGCAAAAATAGGTAGTGACCAAAGCGTTCTGCTTTATCGCAGTCTGTTCAGAAGCTGGCAAAGTAGTCACTGCTTCGAAAAATGGGAATCCTGTTAGGGTGTATTTTTAAATCACCTTACAAACTGCCTTCAAGAAAAATGGGTCACGCTCAGAGGCAGGTCCTTCTCTTCTCTTTGATGGTTATGGCTAAGCAAAGGGGGGCTTGGAGCTCAGGTCGTCCATTAGAGCCAGAAAGTGTCTTACAGACTGGTTTTTTTAAACCATAGCTCTTATTATTTATACAGGATGATCGAAACACATTTCACAAAACAATACTTATTCTTACTATGCACACGCTCATCTCTTCTACTTTATTTAAAAGAAAATCTCTGTGACGCTCTAAATTGCTTCCACTACCCACTAATGGATTATGACACAGATTGAAAAACAGTGGGGCGAGGATGCTGAATTACCCTGTAAGATAGAGAAAAATCAATGTGTAGTTCCCAAGGATAACTGGGGAAAGGCACGTGAGGAAGAGAGACAGGAAAAGGAAGGAAGAGAAGAGCTAGAGGGTGAGGTAAAGACAGAGCGATGAGGGCGGTAAGATGACAGAGAGCCAGCAACCCGGCTGATGGACTTTTAAAAACAGAAAAAATGTTTTCCCTCTCCAGACTTGTTGATGTAATTAAAGTGTCCACTGTGATGATTTGATATACGTATGTGTTGTGGAATGATTGCCACAACAAGGCTTGTTAACAGACCCTTTACCTCATATGGTTACTTTCTGTGTTTGTGGTTAGAACTTTTAAGATCTACTCTCTCAGCGACTTGCAAAGGCCCAATACACTACTCTTACCTGTAGTCACCGTGCTGTCCATGACTCATCTCATCCCTGGACGTTGGTACCCATTGACTACCTTCACCCATCTTCCTCCCTTCTCCCCGGCCCCTGGCAACCACCCATCTCTCTCAACAACAGACATTTCTGATATCCGTTTGCCTTGAAGCATTGCGACCCCCTCTTCTTGAACATTCTGTAGGTCTGCTCCTCACACAAATGCCTCCTGGAAGTAGGTTTTGGGTGGAAACAGAGGCTGAATCTCCGTTCCGGGTGGGTACGGTGCCCTTTCTGGGTGAGCATGAGACCCACATGCTACACTCGTGGCAGAGGCAGGGCTCAGAGTCAGGGAATAACAGATATGAGGGCAAACTTCTCGACTCCTCCGTGCGGGCAGGCAAGCCAATCTTTCTTGGATCTTAAGGGCAGGGTTATGCAGGATTTTTAGACTGAACAGCCCAAATCCCAGGTTCTCAGGAGCAGTTTCAACCCTCAAATAGAACCTCTGTCAGAGAAGATGTATGGGAATGGCAGAGGAAAAGGGCCTGTGAGGAGGCCCCTTCCGTGAGAGGCCGTGAGAGAAGAAGGAAAGAGGAGCGGTCAGGAGACACCGGGGCGCTTACCTGGGAAGCGGAGCGAGGGGTTGAAGCTGAGACTGGCTGAGAATGTAGAAGGGGTGAAGAGTGCGTGGAATAGGGGGTGTAGGAGCGAGGCAGGGAAGACATGGAGGTTAAGAGAAAGTAAGGAGGGATGCGTGTGACTTAGGGTGGGCGGAAGGGAGAGTGTTTGGGACAGAGAATTGCAGGGAAACGTGATAATACTGGGGGAACCTATCTATGCCATAAAAGCTGTCCTTAGACAAAAAAGAAGCCGACAGCTTGGGTTACCTCCCAATCGCTGAATGTCAAGGTAACTTTTTCCCAATGGCTAACTGTAAGAGAGGGAAAATGCTTCACTGGAGACCACGCCCTTCGCGCAGGCGCAACTTCCCCCTTCTCTTCCCCTGGCTGCTCCACGCAGTGATGACGCAAGACACAGCTGTTGGTTGTGCGCAAGGTTATCAGGGACACAGAGACATCACCCAAGTGCCTTTCTCAGATCTAACATCGTTGACTCTGTGAGCTGGGGATCATTTCTGACTGGGGTGAGAATCATCAAAGGGTAGTCGTGAGGAATATGTACATTGCTGACTCTCTGTATGGCCCTTTTTACTTGCCTGCAAAATGGGGAAGCAAATCTCTTATATGTTGAACCGATGATCTGTAAACTACACCTCAAATCAATTTGTGAATTCGAAATTTGTGAAGCTTTTGGAATATATTCCTCTTGAGTTGCTGTTTATAATCCTGGTGCCAAAGCAAAATACAGGTATTTATTTCATGTAATACTGAAATACTAATGTTTCTGCTTTGGGAGAGGCAAGATGACATACTGTTACAGAGCATAGATTTTGGAGCCAGATTGCATAGTTCAAATCCCAGCTCACCAACACAGGCTGGGCAACCTTGGGAAATTGACTTAATCTTCCTCTACTTTCCCCATCTGTGAAATGGAGACGATAATAGAATTGTGAGGATTAAATGAGTCAATATGTGCAAAGCCTTTAGAACAGTGCTTAGCATATATTACATATTTGGGTTTTTTTTTAAGTTTAGAATTTATGAAATTAAATATCAGTTGAACAAAACTGGAATACATTTCAAGTTAAAAAATTATAAACACATAAAACCGTCAAGTAGAATACATATATTTATAAATGGTATTTGATTATATTAAAATGATAAAAATGAAAATAATCATGAAAAATTGAACATGACATACAACTTTAGCTCTTAAAAATGAAAAATTAGAAGCACCTGGGTGGCTCAGTTGGTTAAGCATCTGAACCTTGGTTTCAGCTCAGGTCATGATCTCAGGGTTCTGAGATGGAGCCCTTCATGGGGCTCACACACCGGGCATGGAGTCTGCTTGAGATTCTCTCTCTTCCTGTCCTTCTGTCCACCCGCCCCAAATAGATAGATACATAAATAAATAAATAAATAAATAAATAAATAAATAAATAAAATCTTTTTTAAAAAAGTTAAAAATTAAATAAACGAAATGCTCCAATAGTATCATTGTTTGCTTATGAGTATATTTTGTGAAAAATTTCCCCGTAGCCTTGAAAGCATTTTTTTAACTCAAACCCCAGTTGGGGGGAGAGTGAGAAGATAATAGTTATTAGCTATTTCCAAATATTTTCCTCTGAATCCATCTTCAAAGGATATATATTTTTTGTTATGCTTTATAACTTTGAAAAAATCTTTTTAGGACCACTTCACACATTTCCCCCCCCAGGGACAGGAGTTATTTCCATTGTTAAAGTTTTTGTCTGGATTTCTTTAACCTTTTTTGCTCTTGTCACCTAAGGCTGGAGATTCTAATGCAGAGTCATCAATTTCCATACTGTCACATTCATGTTCTGTTTGCTCAAAAGTCGTTGAAAACAAAGACTCATTCTTGCGAAAGATTCTCTGTCAATTATTTTTCTTTCTTTTTTGCAACACTATAGAGGCATAGAGGCACACTTCCCAGATGAGTACACATCAACTCCATTTAAAAATTAATGCAGTATCTAATTTTCTGAATACATCTCAGGGCATAAATGTTGCCAATTTTTTTTCCAAAGATTTATTTATTTATTTTAGAGAGAGCGAGTGCGAGCAGGGGGAGGGGCAGAAGAGAGGGAGAGAGAATCCTCAAGCAAACTCCCCACTGAGCGCAGCACCCATTGTGGGGCTCGATCCCTCAACCATGAGATCATGACCTGAGCTGAGATAGACGCTCAACCGACTGAGCCACCCAGGCATCCCATCATGCAAACAAAGATACTAGAATATTAATATATCAAAACATCAAAACACCAAAAATGTGAGATTGCAATCTGTATACTTGAATGTCAAAGCCCTGCCCTAATTGTTGAGGTAAATCAGGGAGAGTCTCACATTGCTCAGATGTCAGACCCTTCCTCGATTCCTCTGCCTTTTCCCTCTGTATCTCTGCAGCCACCTGTCCTGACAACCCAGCAAGCTGCTGGAAACCGTTCTGGCTCCTGGACTAAAATTCCATTAGGTTTCTTCCCCTCTGGCTTCCCCTCCTCCTCCTCCATGTAATATGCAACCTAAAAATGTGACAGTAGGGGGAGCAAGCGTGCTCCAGATGTCTAACGAGACCAAGGTCAGGGAGCTGTGTTCTCCTGTGTTCTCCTTCACAGCTGTGGGCAAAACCAACTGTTACAGATAAGCTAAAAATTAGCCAACAACTATCACAATTATTAGTGTTCAGGTTTGTATTATGGACAGATTTCAGAAGGAACAAGAGGGACAGCATGGGGCAGAAAGCCAAAGATAGAAGGAGAAAGAGAGAAATCATGAGAGAAGAGGGACAGGGAGACAGGGGCTGAGGGAATAGGGTAAAAACAATACAACAGTCAGAATCCTAACGAGGCAGAGGGAGCTCAGAGAGGAGGAAAGGGAGGGAAAGCCAGAATAATGGTTCTTAATTTTTTCTCATTTTAGTTCACTTTGAGGATATAAGAAACAATAGGGCTTTTCCCATAAAATACACTTATGTTTACATATTCCAGGGCCCTATGAACCACAGGTTAAGAACTCTTGGTCTAAACAGGGCTCCAGAGAAGGGAGAGTCAAGAGAAAGATGCAGAGGCAGAAAGACAGAGAGGCGGATGTGAAGAGCCCCAGGGAAGAGGGTAGGCCCTGGTTTCTGCCTCCTCGCTCACACCTGGACCAATGCTGGGCTTACCTTTGACGCTGGGCCTTCCTCAGTGCTGCTCCATCTCCCCACCCCTTCTCTCTCATGCAGACATAGTCCCCTTATTAAAAGGGGGCACTGTGATCTCAGCACTTATTGATACGAGCTGTTCCCGAGTAACATCAAAAAGGAGGCCACACTCCTAAGCAGCGTTATCTCAGCCAGTCCTTTCCCTCTCTAATGTGCACAATGAAGGGATTCAAGTAGATGAAAATGGACATTTTCAAATCACCACAATGTCAGCTCAGAAGTTGTCCCCGGATGGGGTCAGTAGGAGTCTTAGGTGTCATGGAGAGACAGCAGGAGCAAACCCTGCCAGAAAGACAAGCTAAGGCTTCTGTGCCTTCCAGCACCTGTGGGCTACAGAAACAAAGGCAGGAATGAAAGAAAACTCCCTTTTGGAGGGAGGGAGGAACCTCCCTTTATGCACTTCTGCATAGTAGGGTCTTATGGTTAAAGCAGGTGGCTCTCTGTATTGAAAGCATCAGCCTAAAGCATAATAAATCTGACCTTTGCCCTAGGCCTCTTCCCTTTCCTTGGAGAGCTGGCTGGGGATGGCCCAGGAAAGCAATTTGAACTTGAACTGCCTACATTTCATCTTATCTTACAGCTGAGCTTTTAACTCCATTATACACACCTGGCTCTAGAGTTCTTACCAAGAGCTGAAGAGCTAGGAGGAAAAGGTACTGCAGGGGGTTTGAAGTAGGGATAATACAAGAAATGAAGTTTCTGGATTAGTCCAGCCCCTTTACAGGAATAGGGACTCCTGACATAATATTCTTAACCTCATGTTGTTTTCTTGGGGGTTATATTTCCTAAGCATCTGGGGGCTTGGGGGGCAGGAATTAGTCAAAAGAACAGAGGCTCTGTTTTGGTTGATTTGAAGCAGACAATATCCCCATTCAAGGGATCAAGGTGGACTGGGCAGGGGTAATGGATTGAGGAAGAAAGGAATAGATCAAGTGTGAAAATTCTGTGCCAAACCACCTCCACAAGCGTCCTTCCAGCCAATCTGACCCTTTTCAATGAGAAGTGTGAACTCAATTGTTGCTTTGATGATTTTTCCACTTTTTTCCCACTGAGGTGAACAAGGAAGTCCTGTGGCACTCATTCATTTGCAACCCTCCAAGAGAAGGCTCCAGGCCAAAAGTGAGTAACTAGCTCCTCCCCGCCAGTCAGTCAACAAGTGATGCTCATTAGGAAAGCTGGCTCCAAACTGCCCTGTCACCTCACTAGAGCTGTGCTTCACCCACCAGCTGGCAGGTGTCGGCATACTTCCCGCAGGCGCGCCCCATGGCTCAGGCAAGCTGCTGCAGACCAAGGGATTCCGGAGCAAAGGGGAAGGGAAAAAATCTCTAAAGAAGTATTCAAAACCACTCCTCATCCCCCGCTTGTTTGTCCATCTGTGATACGGAGGATTTACTTGTTGCCTAGGGGATTCAAGAATAAGAGGGCTATTTTTCAAAGTGTGGCTCTTGGGCTATGCAGAGGCATCAGGATCATGTGTGCTTTTAAATTCAGATTCCTGGGGGGCACCTGGGGGCTCAGTCCGTCGAGCGATGGACTCTTGATTTTGGCTCAGGTCACGATCTCAGGGTCATGGATCTAGCCTGGTGTGGGGCTCCGCGTTCAGCATGGAGACGGCTTGGGATTCTCCCTCTCCCTCTGCCCGCCCCCCACCCGTCCCCGTTTGCTTGTGCTCTTGTGCTCACGCGCTCTCTCTCTAAATAATCTTTTCTCCTACTTCAGACCAACTGAACCTAAATTGCTTTTTCATCATTT
Organism: Ursus americanus; assembly: GCF_024610735.1. Taxonomy (NCBI): domain Eukaryota; kingdom Metazoa; phylum Chordata; class Mammalia; order Carnivora; family Ursidae; genus Ursus; species Ursus americanus. The sequence goes on from NC_142139.1 coordinate 64,233,132, forward strand.
CATCCTTCTCTCCCCAAGTGATTTTTACGCAAAGAAAAATTTGAGAATCTCTGTTCTAGGAAGATGAGCTCTTCTCTGAGACTCAGGAAAAGTGGATTCCTAGTCCTGGCTTTCCTTTGTGCTACCTGGGGCTCAGTTTTATGATCTCTCGAGTTGGATCAGGGGTGAGCAAACCAGGACCCTTGGTCCAAGTCTAGCCCCCTGCCTGGGTTTGTAAATCAAGTTGTATTGGAACCTGTTTATGTTGCCTCTGGCTGTTTTCGTGCTACAACAGCAGACTTGAGTGGTTGTGAGGCGGATTACCACAGTACGAGAGCCTAAAATATTCACTGTCTGGCCCCTAAGTTAGATGCCTAAGTAAGATGATTTCTAAGACCTTTTCTGACCCTGAGATTCTCTACAAGAGAATTGATTGCCCCCTTCACAGACATATTTATATTGTTTCTATATCAATAATTTCTTTTATTTTAAGCGTGACTAGGGAAAGTGAGGGAAGAGGTGAAAGAGGAAGAAGACAACCTTGGAGACTGAGAACTAGGTGATCAATATCAAAGAAAAGACAAACAAAAGGGCGATTCCGGAGGAGGCGGGGTTCCACGCTCCGTTTGTTTGTTCCCTTGTTTTAAACTGGAAAGTCTAAAGCCATGAAGTAGATGAAGCCGGGTGCCTACATCCTTTGGCCTCTCCTCATTGAAAGCGTTTTCCCAGCACAGGGCTTACATCCCCAGGCCAAACACTGTATTTCCTTCTACCTTACAGAATTTCCTATCTTTATCTCACCCAATCAGAAATAAAGATGTCCATCTATAAATGAATCCAGTGAATCCATGCTGATGAGCTAATGAATGAAGAAGCCCACTCTCAAGGAGAAAAAGGACATTTTAACTGCATGTCTTTGTTATCTAATTATTAGACTCCAGCCTTTTAATAAGCCTCGGTTACCTCATGTCCAGTAACCATCTCCGAATCTCCCCCTTGGCCATTTACTCTCCTAGACGTACCTAGACTTCCTATCTCCATTTTTTGTCCCACCCAAAACAGGCTTTCTGCTTCATTTCTTCACCGAAAGCATTTGTTTGAAACTGACTTCCAGTTGCTGAATCGATGGCCATTTCTCAGTCCTCTTCTTATTTGACTTAGGAGCACTTTTCCAACAGGAAAGCTGAGCATACAACCCCCCTGGAAAAACTTCCTTCCCTTGCTTTCCAGGATAATACATTGCCCACCTTTATGGCCACTCCTTGATCCCTCTTGCTGGTTTCCTCTTCTCTCCCCACCTTCCAAATGTTGCAGTGTCCTGGTGAACCTCTCTACCTGCTATCTCCGGATGCATAGTGTCAGAATTGAGTTGACACCCAGCTGGGCGTCATGGGGAATTGGTGATCAGGAATAAAAGAATGTATACATAGTGAAATGATTACCATGATATTTATTTTTTTATTTTTATTTTTTTACCACAATAAATTTAGTCAACATCCATCCCCTCATGTAGTTACAAATTTTTTTCTTGCGATGAGAACTTTTAAGATTTACTCCCTTAGCAATAGTCCCCATGCTGTCCATTACATCCCCAGAATTTCCATCAATTTATTTTTAATGAGTAATAACTCATGTTTTCCGTGATAACTTTGTAGGTATTGGCCTCCACAATTAAACTCAATCTGGTTTTTTTTTTCCCCTTAGCTTTATTGAGGTAACATCTACCTCAAAAACTCACCTGTTTAGTATGCAGCTCAATGATTTATAGTAAAGTTGTACAAAGTTGTGCAACTGTCACAGTACAGTCTTAGAGCATTCTCATCATAGCCAAAATCTCTCATGCACATTTCTACTAATCTATTTCCTGTCTCTATAGATTTTCATTTCTGGACATTTCATGTAAGTGAAATCATACAAGTGTAACCTCTTGCATTTTGCTTCCTTCACTTAACATAATGTCTTTGAGTTTCATTTACATTGTAATATACAGCAGTAGTTCCTTCCTTTTTATTGCGGAATAGAATCTCACTGTATGGATCTGCCTCATTTTGTTGACCCATTCACTGGTTAATGGGCATTCGGATGGTTTCCATTTTGGGGGCTATTATGAATAATGCTGCTATGAACATTCGCATGTAAGTCTTTGTGTGGACATGTGTTTTAATTTTTCATGGGCAAACACCTAGGAGTGGAATTGCTGGGTTGTATGGTAAATTTATGTGTATCTTTTTAAGGAACTGCCCAACTGTTCTCCAAAGTGTATATACCATTTTATGTTCTCACCTGCAACATATGAGGTTTCCAGTTTCTCCACAGCTTCATCAACACTTGCTAGTATCTGTCTTTTTGAGCATAGCCATTTTGCTAGGGTAGGGTTTAATTTGTAGTTTAACTGGAATTTTCCCGATAACTAATGAGATGAAGCATCTTTTTATGCGCTTACTAGCCAAGTATATATCTTCTTTGGGGAAATGTCTCCTTAAATCTTTAGCCCTTGAAAAATTGGGTTGTTTCTCATTACTGAACTGTGAGAGCTCTTTATATGTTCTCAATACAAGACCTTTATATGATTTTCAAATATTTTCTCCCACTCCGTGACTTTTCTTCTAATGTTGTTAGTGGTGTCTTTCGAAACACAAAAGTTTTTAATTGTGGCAAGGCCAATTTATCAATTTTTATTTTATGGATTGAGCTTTTGGTCTAAGAACTTTTTGCCCAACCTAAGGTCATGAAGATTTATACCTACATTTTCTTCTAGAAGCTTTTTAGTTTTGTTCTTACTTATTGGTGAGCACTGTATTTTAGCTGAACATTTGTGTATACTATGAGGTTAGGGTCTAAGTTCTTTTTTTTTTTTTTTTTTTTTTTGGCATATGGATATCTACTTGTCCCAACATAATTTGTTGAAAAAGCCTATCTTTTTTTCCCTTGAATTTTCTTAGAACCATTGTTGAGAATTGACCAACCATAAATTAAAGATTTTTTCTAAGACTCTCAATTCTGTTCCTTTGCTGTTTGCCTATTTTGTTCCAATACCACATGGTCTTGTTTCTTGTGGCTTTATAGTTTTGAAATTCAGCAGTTCAAGTCCTCCAACTTCATTCTTTTCAAAATCGTTTTGTTGGGGTGCCTGGGTGGCACAGCGGTTAAGCGTCTGCCTTCGGCTCAGGGCGTGATCCCTGCGTTCTGGGATCGAGCCCCACATCAGGCTCCTCCGCTAGGAGCCTGCTTCTTCCTCTCCCACTCCCCCTGCTTGTGTTCCCTCTCTCGCTGGCTGTCTCTATCTCTGTCAAATAAATAAATAAAATCTTTAAAAAAATTGTTTTGTTTATTCTAGATCCATTGTATTTCCATATAAATTTTAGAAGCAACTTGTCAAGTTTTATAAAAGTCCTGCTGAAATTTTGACATGGATTACATTAAATTTATAGATCAGTTTGAAAAGAATTTTAATCTTAATAATACTGACTTTTCCAAAGCACAAAGATGGATTTAGCTCTTTACGGTTTTTAGATCTTCTTTAGCCTCATTCAGCAATGTTTTGCAGTGTTCAGTGTACAAGGTTCATACTTCTTTTGGTAGATTTATTAATATTTCATTTTTTAAAAAGATTTTATTTATTTATTTACTTATTTGAGAAAGAAAGAGAAAGCATGAGCAGGGGGAGGGGCGAAGGGAGAGGGAGAAGCAGACTCCCCACTGAGCATGGAGCATAACATGGGGCTCGAGGACCCTGAGATCGTGACCTGAGCTGAAGGCAGATGCTTAACTGACTGAGCCGCCCAGGGGTCCCATTACAAAATATTTTCTAATTTCCCTTGTGATTTCTTTTTGACTCATGAGTTATGTAGAAGTGTACTTAATATATAAATATTTGGAGTTATTCGAGATTTCTTTGTTATTGATTTCTTATTTAATTCTTATTTAACTCTGCTTGAAGTAAATACTTTGTAATATTTCAATCCTTTTACACTAATTGAGACTTGTTTTGTGTCATAGCACAGAGGTTGGCAAGCTATGACTCGCAAGTCAAAACTGGCCTGCCGCCTGTTTAATATATAAAATTTTATTGGAACACAGCCATGCCTACTTATTTATGTATTATCTCTGACTGCTCTTGTGCTATAAGAATAAAGTTCACAGCCGCAGCAGAGACTGAATGGTCCACAAAGAAAAAAACAATTATTCTCTGGTCCTTTATAGGAAATGTTTGCCAATCTTTGCCCATAGCGTATTCAATAGAATGTTCCACGTGCCCTTGAAAAGAATGTGTACTCTGCAATATTTAGATCACATATTCTATGTACGTCAGTTAGGCTGACGTGGTTGATACTTTTCCATATTCTCACTGATTTTATGTCTAGTTGTTCCACCAATTACTGAAGAAAAACCCAAACTATTACTGTTGAATTGTCTATTTCCCCTTTCGTTTCTGTCAGGTCTGATTCCATGTATTTTGAGGCTCTGTTCTTCGGTATGTAAATATTTAGAACTGTTACATTTTCCCGATGTATTGACATATAAAATGGCCCTCTTTGATTAACATGTGTGATACCAGTATAGCCACTATAGCTCCCTCATTGCGAATGTTTGCATGGTGTATCTTTCTTCATCTTTTTACTTTCAACCCATTTTGTCTTTGAATCTAAGGTGTACCTCTTGAACAGTATATACTCTGAAATTGCTTTTTTATTTAGGTTGTGGATTGCTAGCTTTTGAAGGGGTATTTATCACATTCATGCTAAATGTAATTACTGATATGGTTTGAGTTATATTTGCTACTTCTTTGTTATATGTCCTTCCTGTTCTATGATTCCTCCTTTACTTCCTTCTTTTGTGTTAAATAAAAAAAAATTTAATAGAACATGCTAATGCCTATTTTAACTTTTTTGCTATATATTTTTACCATTATCTTCTTACCATGTGGATTTTCTTACTCTAGAGATTATACTATGCATTATGAAAACTACTTCAAATTAATACTAATTTAATACTAGTATAGCCATCAGGGAAATTCAAATCAAAACCACACCGAGATACCACCTTACGCCAGTTAGAATGGCAAAAATTGACAAGGCAGGAAACAACAATTGCTGGAGAGGATGTGGAGAAAGGGGATCCCTCCTACATTGTTGGTGGGAATGCAAGTTGGTACAGCCACTCTGGAAAACAGTGTGGCGGTCCCTTAAAAAGTTAAAAATTGAGCTACCCTATGATCCAGCCATTGCACTACTGGGTGTTTACCCCAAAGATACAGACGTAGTGAAGAGAAGGGCCATATGCACCCCAATGTTCATAGCAGCAATGTCCACAATAGCTAAATCGTGGAAGGAGCCAAGATGCCCTTCAACAGATGACTGGATTAAGAAGTTGTGGTCCATATATACAATGGAATATTACTCAGCTATCAAAAAGAACGATTTCTCAACATTTGCTGCAACATGGACAGCACTGGAGGAGATAATGCTAAGTGAAATAAGTCAAGCAGAGAAAGACAATTATCATATGGTTTCTCTCTTCTATGGAACATAGGAACTAGGAAGATCGGTAGAAGAAAGGGATAAAGGGGGGGGGTAATCAGAAGGGGGAATGAAGCATGAGAGACTATGGACTCTGAGAAACAAACTGAGGGCTTCAGAGGGGAGGGGGGTGGGGGAATGGGATAGGCTGGTGATGGGTGGTGGGGAGGGCATGTATTGCATGGTGCACTGGGTGTTATATGCAACTAATGAATCATCGAACTTTACATCAAAAACCAGGGATGTACTGTATGGTGACTAACATAATATAATAAAAAAAAACATTAAAAAATTTAATACTAGTATAGAGTATTTGCTGCAATGTAGCTCCATTCCCTTCCCCTTCTTTTGTATTTGTCATGTATGTTGTCATATTGTCACATATATATAATATATATAATATATACATTATAAATCTAATAACAAGTTTAAATTATTGTTTTATATAATATAAATATATTTTTACTCTTTCAAATAAGAGAGAGAAATATTTGTGGGATCTTTCATGTTGCAATATAATTATTTGTAAGCAATATATATTTGGTCATTCAGATGACCAAAAACATATTTCTCAGATATATTTAGTCTTCATCCATAGTTCCTGAATATGCTTGAGAGCCATAGGGTGAAATGGGTATCTTGTAATGAAGATGACTTTTGAACTATACCCAAGGTGGGGGCTGGTTGCCAGGAGGACCAATGATGTGATTAGAGGGTTGGAACTTTCAGTCTCATACTTCTAAGCTGTGGGGAGGTGAGAGAGGTTGGAGGTGAAATCAGCCCATGTCCAATGACTTAGTCAGTCATGACTGTAATAAATCCTCCATAAAAACCCAAGAGGACAACTTTTTGGCCCTTTTCAGAGAGCTTCTATGCTTGTGGAACTGGAATCCTTCCATGTGCCACCAAGCTGAGCCCCAAGGTCCATGAGGACAGAAGCCCCCTTATTTGGGATCTTGGCCTATGCATCTCTTCATCTGGCTGTTGTTTGGTATCCTTTAACATATCCTTTAATAAAAATGGTAAACGTGGGGCACCTGGGTGGCTCAGTCAGTTAAGCGTCTGTCCTTGGCTCAGGTCATGATCCCAGCATCCTGGGATGGATTCCCACATCAGGCTCTCTGCTCATCAGGGAGTCTTCTTCTTCCTCTCCCCCTCCCCCCACTCATCCTTGCTCTCTCTCTTTCTCCCACTCTCAAATAAATAAAATCTTTAAAAAAAAATAAACTGGTAAGCATAAGAAAGTGTTTCCTTGAGTTCTGTGAGCTGCTCTAACAAATTAATCCAACCTAAGGTGGAGGTCATTGGAGTCTCCAACTTGTAGCTGGAATGTCAGAAGCACAGGTAACAGCCAGGGCTTGTCACTGGCATCTGAAGTGTGATTGAGGGGCAGTTTTATAGGACTGAACCCTTAACCCATGGAATCGGATGCTATCTCTGGGTAGAAAGTGTCGGAATTGAGTTGAATTCGTGGACACCCTGCTAGTGTCTGAGAATTACTTTGTAGTGTGTATGGGAAATAGCCTCCCCAACCCACCCCACCCCCCCAACTATGTTGGAAATGGATTTTGGAACCTTAAAAAGCATATTAACCCACATATTTACCATTTATCCATTTCTTCCTGTGTACTTGGTTTACTACCAGGTGTCATTTCCTTTCTGCCGAATGGACCTCCTTTAGTATGATTTTTATATAATTCAGCATTTTGACTGCTTTCTTTGGGAGGGTCATTCAAAGTCCCTATAAAGTCTTCCAACTGCTGGAAATGCAAGTTCCCCATTTACTCTCCAATCCACTCCACACTGGCTTCTCTCCCACTTTTTAATAACCTCGTGTTCTAAAATCACATGGTCTTCCTCAGTCATCATCGTATTTGACCTTTTTCCATCAATTGACCAGTTGAACTATGCCCTCCTTTTAAACACTTTCCTCTCCGGGCTTTCCTAACATAGTCCCTTGATTTTCTTCTTATCTCACTGGCCTCTCCTTCTTGGTCTCTTTTCTTGACCATCTGTCCTCTACAAAACTTCTCTTCTCTATCCACTTTTCTCCGAGGTGATCTCATGTAGCCTGATGGCTTTAAATCCCATCTACATCTGGATGATCTCAAATTTCTATCACAGGCCAAAAATCTCAACTGGAGCTCCAGACTCATACCCAACTGCTTACATGGCATCTTCACTGGATCACTGATAGTGACCTTAAACCTGATTTTTCCAAAACAGAACACTTGATTTATTCCTCTAACATCTATTCTTCCTCCCATCTTTTCCACTTCGGAGACACCATAATCCACCTAGCTGCTCTGGCTAAAAAACTAAGAATTACTTTTAATTCATCCCCATTTCTTCATCTATAACATCCAGTATATCTTTTTGTTTTGTTTTTGTTTTTAAGAGAGTGAGGAGAGGAGGGGCAGAGAGAGAGAGAATGTTAAGCAGGCTCCATGAGCAGCATGAGCCTGATGTGGGGCTGGATCTCACGACCCTGAGATCATGACCTGAGCTGAAATCAAGAGTCAGCCACTTAACTGACTGAACCACTCAGGTGTCAGATTGGTCTTATTGACTCTATCTTCAAAAGACATCCTGAATCTTCCCTTTTTTGTCCATCTCTACTATACTATCTGCATGCAAGTCACTATTATCTCTAACCCATACTAACTCAACTGCTTTTTTATTGGTTTCCCTGAGTGCATTCTCAATCCTCATAATCAGTTTTCATATAGCTACCAGAATAATTTTAAGAGAAAATTATGTGATGTTAATCCCTTCATTAAAATGCTTCAATGCACCACTTTTCTTTTTTTTTTCTTTCTTTTTTTTTTTTTAAAGATTTTATTTATTTATGTGACAGAGAGAGACAGCCAGAGAGAGAGGGAACACAGCAGGGGGAGTGGGAGAGGAAGAAGCAGGCTCCCAGCGGAGGAGCCCGATATGGGACTCGATGCCGGAACGCCAGCATCACGCCCTGAGCCGAAGGCAGACGCTTAACGACTGCGCTACCCAGGCACCCCTCAATGCACCGTTTTTCATTTTGAACAAAATTCGCAATCTTTACCAAGACCTTTAAGCCCCTCCCTATAGGATAGTTATAGCACTTATTATCTTAATCTGTTAATTTCTTATTTCTTGTCCGCCTCCTTTTATACTTACATTCTGATTGCAGAACTGCAACAGAACAATTACCTGTTTTGTTCCCTACCATAACTTCAGCAATTATGTGTGACCAATAAATACCTATCAATTAAGTCTTTCATATTCAATCAAGTTCTCTGTATGCTCAGTCTTCATGGCAGAAGAAACATCTTCCACATTTGTGCTTGCATGACACTTTGTACACACCAGTACTCGGGTGTTTAAAAGTACATCTTCTCACTAGAGTGTGAACTTTGCAAGAGTATAAACCGTGTAATTTTCTTCTTTGAATTCCTGAGGTCTTACTCACTACCTGGTAAGGAGTAGATAAACAAACAAGTATTTACTGAATAAATGAATGAATTAATGCATGTTATTGAATGTTCCCAGAAATGTGAAACATCATTTTTTTAAGATTTATTTATTTGAGAGGGAGCAAGTGGGGCAGGGCCAGAGAGAGAGAAAGAGAATCTCCAGCAGACTCCCTGCTGAACACGGAGCTTGATGCAGGGCTCCATCTGGGGCTCAGGGCAGTGCTCGATCTCACAACCCTGAGGTCATGACCTGAGCCAAAATCAAGAGTCTGACACTTAGTCAACCAAGCCACCCAGGCACCCCTTCAGCAAACTCTTTCTAACAAATCTTGTACCAAAAACTTCTTAAAATAAAAATATACATGGGGTGCCTGGGTGGCTCAGTCATTAAGCGTCTGCCTTTGGCTCAGGGCATGATCCCAGGGTCCTGGGGTCGAGCCCCGCATCGGGCTCCCTGCTCAGCGGAGAGCCTGCTTCTCCCTCTCCCTCTGCCTCTCCCCCCACCGCTGGTGTGTGCTTGCTCTCTCTCGCTCTCTCAAATAAATAAATAAAATCTACATGCTTCGTTGATTCGCCTCATGTGATGTTAGTTTACATGCTTCTATTGTGGTTATTACTGTACAGTAGCTCATCTAATATTATTTGAAGTTGATGAACTTTCTATTAGCCTCATAGGGTCTTTAGTTTTGAGCTGTCTACAAAGATAAGTGAAAAGCACTCAGCATAATTCTTCAGCTGCAGAACAGAAGAGAGTACCCTAGCAAAAAGCTTTTGTTATTTTCCCAAATATTTGTGAGTGCCTGCTTAGTTTTTTGTTTTGTTTAGAATAAATTTGTATGTAACCCTCTTTTGCGTATGTGTGTTGTTCTGGGGTACCCAGAGACTGGGTGATAAAGCTATGTTTCTTAACCATTTGACTACTTGGCACACTTGAAAATCTTGATATTTTCCCAAGGCATATTCTTCTTATCTCCTTCTGACAAATGGGTGAGAATGTGGAGTTGATAAAAACATATAATTGATTAACAGAGAAAAATGAAGAGCAGAGTTGTAAAGAGGAGGAACAGATGGAGGACAGGATAAGAGCAGGAATGGGAATAAATGAAAACTGAAAAATTAATGGTGAGAAACATGAAGAAGAAAAGCGACAGAATAGGAAGAAAGGCACCAGGGACTGATTGCTCTTATTACTCAGTACCTCCAACCTGTCTCCACCCACAACGGTCTGTTTCAGGCAACTCGCCAGCTCCCTGAAATGCTTGATTCTTAATGGACTCCTTGGGCCATTTTCCATTACTCATTTGTTCACTGCCTACACTCTGCAGATGTGAGGGTATGACGCTCAGTTTATTAGTTTTTGAATCCTGCTGTAACAAATTACCGTAAATGTAGGGGCTTAAGCAACACAAATTTATTATCTCTGTAGGTCAGAAAAGTCTGACATGGGGTCTCATGGGGCTAAAATGAAGATGTCAGTAGTTTCTGGAGACGTTAGAGGAATATTAATTGCCTGGCTTATTCTAGTTGTTGGCAGAATTTAGTCCCCTGCTATTGTAGCACTGAGATCTATGTTTTTTTGTTGGCTGTCAGCTGAAAGCCATTCCCAACTTCAAGAGGCCACTCACATTTCCTCACTCATGGCCTCTTTCCTCCATCTTTAAAGCCAGCAATGGTGGGTTAAGTCCTTCTCATGTTGCATCACTCTTACCCTTCATCCCTTGTCACCTCCCTGACCACAGCTGGAAAGAGTTCTCTACTTCTAAGGACTCGTGTGATTAGATTGGGCCCACATGAATAATCCAGGATAATCTCTCCATCTCAAGGTCTGTAACCTTAAATACATCTGTCAAGTCTCTTTTGCCATGAAAATAACACATTCACAGTTTCTGGGAATTAGGAAGTGGACATTTTTAGGAGCCATTATTCTGCTCACCACAAAGTATGGGGTGCTGAGCAATTTGATATCTGATTGTTGCTCCTGGGAAACTTAAAGGAAGAAGGGGAATGAGAACAGGCAAGATCTATGAAGCACATTAGCAGGGTCTTGTTTTCATGTGAGAACATTAAATTAGGAGGGCCAAACAAGAACTGAAGGATTCCTGGGTGACATTCATTCACCAAGAGTCTCCTCAAAATGAATTCTAATAGGTTCTTTAGAATTAACAGAAAGAAAAAGACAGTTAGGAAATGAACGGGGCATTAATGGTAAAATTTTAGAAGGTACCTACAGATCAATTAACTACTAATTTAAAAAATTATTAGGGGCGCCTGGGTGGCTCAGTCGTTAAGCGTCTGCCTTCGGCTCAGGGCGTGATCCCAGGGTCCTGGGATCGAGCCCCACATCGGGCTCCCTGCTTGCTGGTAGCCTGTCTTCCTGTCCCACTCCCCCTGCTTGTGTTCCCTCTCTCGCTGGCTATCTCTCTCCATCAAATAAATAAATAAAATCTTTAAAAAATAAAAAATTATTAAACTTTTTGAGATAATTATAGATTTACATACAGTTTTAAGAAGTAATACCCACACCCAGTTTCCCCCAATGGTAGCATTTTTGTAACTATAGGACAATATCAAAATCGAGAAACTGGCATAGATACAACCCATCTATTTTATATAGATTTCACCAGTTTCATAAGCACTCATTTGTGTGTATGTATAGTTCTATGCAATTTTATCACATTTGTAGATTTGTGTGACCACAACCATAGTCAAGATATAGAATGATTTTGCAATTTACAAAGTGGGTTCTTTGAGCTCTTAAGGGTTCCATGTAGGTGATTCAAGGATGCTGTAGTGAAGAGAGAGATAAAAGGGCTAGAGCAAATAATTAAGATTTCAGGCTCTGCTTTTATCTGTCTTATGTACTGAGACTGCATATACTATTTGACGAAAGTAAAAAAACCAATGGCTTCATCCAACAGTTTCATTTTACAGATGAAGAAAGCATATGCACGTATATCTATGTACCCCAGCACATACGCTATGGTTAGTACTCAAACCGTTAATAATCAAAATTTGTGTAGTTACTTAACGATCAACATAAAACACTCAAAAAAACTCCCCCCTAATTTAGCAGCCATAAAACTTATACTTTAGGATATCTTCCCATCTTTATTAAATGTTTGGTTCACCTTAGAAATAAACTGTCAGGAGATTAGTAAGTTACCCCATTCTTCTGTGAAAAATTAATAGAAGTAATAGTGTACAGAATATAGTGTGCACTGGATTCTTCACTGGTTTTACAGAATCTGGAGATACATGCTCAGTGCTATGGAAATTTTAAGAGGAATATTCACAACTGGAGTCTTTTTGGAAGGGAACAACTAGGGTCTGATAGGAAGTCATGGAAAAACTGGAAAATAGGACACAAATTGGAGAATTGGACACCTTTTTTTTTTTTTAAAGATTTTATTTATTTATTCCACAGAGATAGAGACAGCCAGCGAGAGAGGGAACACAAGCAGGGGGAGTGGGAGAGGAAGAAGCAGGCTCATAGTGGAAGAGCCTGATGTGGGGCTCGATCCCAGAACGCCGGGATCACGCCCTGAGCCGAAGGCAGACGCCCAACTGCTGTGCCACTCAGGCACCCCAGACACCTTTTCTAAGATTTTATTTGAGAGAGAAAGAGAAAGAAAGAGAGCACAAGTGGGGGGAGGGGCAGAGGGAGAGGAAGAAGCAGACTCCCCGCTGAATGGAGAGCCTGAAGTGGGGCTTGTTCTCAGGACCCTGAGCTGAAGTCAGACACTTAACTGACTGAACCACCCAGGCGCCCTGAGATTTGGACATATTTTGCCTATAGAAACAATTTGGAGAAAGCAGCATACCTTTTCTCAAATGTCTAGAAAATTGTCCTGTTAAAGAATTATTGTATATCTGTATAGCAGTACCAATGTATGAAGGTAACAAAGAAATGCATTTTCCACTCAATAGATGCAAAGCCTTTAATAACAATTAGAGTGGACTCAAAACAGAATGGAAAGCCTTACAGAGTAGTGAGCTTCCTGTTACCAAAATCATTGAAGCAGAGGCTTACAAAAGATGGTTTTGAAGGATTTTTGCACTGGGTTGGAAGTTGGACCTTATGATTTCTAAGGTCCGTTCCAACTAAAGGCTATAGGATCCAGGCAAGAAACTCTAACAGTTTAAATCCTGGTCTGCCTTTCTGTGCATAAAAAAATCAACTGTTTATGTGGGTAGGATTTCCTTTGGAAAATTAATATGGATACTTTCCATTTTTATCAAGAGATATTTATTGAGCCCCTATTATGTGCCCAGTAGTGTTATGTAAGGAGGATATAACAATAAATAGAGATGGGTCTTATCTATATTTACAAAATAAGTACGAGAGAAAGAGATATGACACTGGATGATTTTTGTTCATATATTTCCATATTCCAGAATAATGTGAATTCTATGTTATTATAAATGAAAAATGTTAGTAATATTAGAATATAAAATATGAAACCTAATTAAAAAATAGCAGTGTAATGCGTTAAATAGTCTAGAAGATGATGTAAGAATATTATTTGCAATCAGACACTAATGACAAAATAGAGAACAAATTATTTAATTTTATTAAAAATTTCCAATTTATAACCAAAATATACAACCACTACATTTAAAATCAGTTTGTACACTCACAGTTAAAGTGCTAAGTAAAAACATTTACAAAAACTGACATCAGTCTACTGTAAACAAAATAAATCTACAAGAGCAGAGTGCAAAGCACATCCAGCTAATGTGAGAGTACGGTTCATGCTCTAATCAAGTGCACTTGCCCTATACATATCTCAACAACGGTAACTTTCCCACTCGCTCGGAAATGAATGAACAATTTTAAATACATAAAAAAGAAACATGAAGAACTAATGCCACAAAACACAAGTCTTTAGCATAAACACTTTCTAACTAGATGCTTATATGATAAAAGCAAGATTAAGATTTTAGAATCAATTTTAGAATCACCTTATCAATTTAATTCCGAATACCATTTGAAAACTAAATTGCCAAGTGCCAGGTGTTTAAAAGTAATAGTTTTTTAAAATAACGAAAAAGGAATATTGTTTCTACCTTTGTATCTCTTGAAAAGAGGAGAAGGTGGTGGTCATGTCAATAATAGTAAAATGAGGAAAGATATTTTTCTATATTAAATGAGCAGAGATGAAGATAGATAGGCCTAGCTGGACGGCAGAGAAAACTGAGACTGAAATACAAAGTCTTAAAGAGTGTGGGTGATGGATATCTAAAATGCTCCTGATGTATCTCTTGAACTGAAAAAGAGAGGATCAGCAAGGCCCTGACTTCAATGACCCAAAGATCCAAATGACTAGCTCCCCTCCGCAAGGTCACTGATAATATACAGCATTTTCAGACATCACATGGGTTCAGGGAAAGAGAAAGAGATTCCCAAGTTAGGTCACTTAATGATATTTCTCCCCTCAAAGGCTTAATATTCTAATTGATAGTAAATTGTGCTAATAGCAATGCATTTGTCTTTAATGCAGATTTCTCTTTAAGAGGGATAAAAGGGCTATAGTCACTAATACTTGAACATGAATTAAAGCAAATTTCCTTCTTCCTAACAATTGAAGATAGATTATACTCAGGAAATATTGACAAGGAAGACTGGGGATGGAAGGCAGGTAGGAAGGTCTTGAGGAATGTAGCAGATGGAGATGAGTATGTACCTGGGCAGGGCTCAGGGTGTCACTAGAAAGAAGTGTACCAAGCGGTTATTGAGAGATCCAAGTCAACTTTTTGCATTAAGTATATTTAAAACTGAGACATCTAGATTAATATGGAGTACACTAAATCAGCTCTTATTGGCTAATCTGTTGCCCTTATTATTCATAATAATATTTATATGAAGAGATGTAGTGTGAGCTTTGGACAATCCAATTTACAACCTCTTAGATAATAGCTCTTCTAAAATTCTGGATTTCCTGTGTGTAGGAGCTTCATATTTTTTCATGCATTTTTAAACTCATATACTCTTATTCTTATAACCTGAAACATAGGTATAAAGAAAATCTTTACATGGCATTGTAAGGCAAATCTGTTGACTCCAAAACACCGCAGTATTCATTATTTTAGAATGCCTACCAAGAAGGTAAAATTCTATGGCTAGCAAAATTTGAGTTCATAGTACACAGTGTGTGTGTGTATGTGTGGGTACTTATTTTGCCTCTAAATGATATTTACAGACTAACCGATTGATATGATAATATCCTGGGTTCTGAAAGTTTTTATGTAACTTACATATTCCCAAAAGGTTTTTGCTTCAATTACTATGATGGTTTTGTTTAAATATCTTTAAAACTACGCAATTTAACTACAAAACAAAGCAGAATTTTCCTGATAGACCTGTGGTCATCTACGGTTTGAATCTCCTTCATAAAGTCACTGATAGGTTGATAAGAGGAGTTGGAATGGGAAGTCAATATACTTGTTCTAAAAGATCTTTTGTTTGCTTCTTTCTTGAATATGTAAAATGAAATTGCAAACATTTGATCACTTTTGACGAACAAAACCAGCAATTTTGGAGAGTTCAGAATAATACTATTCAATTATGATGACACAGTATAAATCTCCTTAAACTGTTTTTTCTGAGAATCAGGCCATCTACAAAGGGTTTTCTTCTGAGATGACCATAATAACCTAATATACACTAAGAAAACAAGACAAAACAAAGGCACACACACACACACACACGCACACACACACACACGCACATACAAGCTCACATTAAATAAATGTGAGCCTCAGGTACCACATATTATAGAAAGTGAAATAACTAATAGCTCTTATTAATTATAGACACATATATTTATATAAATAATCCCCTAAATTCACTATCAGATTAAAATACAGCAAAGTCAGTATTTTCTAAATTAAACAATTTTAAATTAGAAGAAACAGTTTGCACAGCTCTTTCAAATAACAAAAATAAGACAATTTAATAGCTTTTGAGTGTCAAATGAACTTTTCTTTTTGGAGTGGGGGAAAGCAATGGTGTTGGTAATATCTTTATCGTACCAAAGTAAATGTCTAAACTGCAGTCACTCCTTCACAATATGCAATACTTTGGAACTTCAGTGGAAAAAACTCTCAAAAATAAAATTTTGCATTTGAAAACAAAAGCAGAAAAGTTGAAGTTGGTGTTAAAGATGTGAAATGGAATAATCCTAGAGAAGTTAAATTTTTTAAAAAGATGAATGATAAAGAATTCAGATTTACTCTGGTAACTCATAGCAAAGGCTGAAATAGCACCTGATGACAAGAGAACTTCCAGACTAATATTTTCAAATGAGAGACTCATGATTAAAAAAAAAAATTTATGATTTAAAAAAATAATTTTGAGTTCACATATAAAGAAAATACAGTATTTTCAAATACATATTCACCTCAGTTCAATGTAAAGAACTTCTGTGTTGATCTTTTCCCAGAAATATAGAATTATTTACTATTAAATGTTTCTGTTGACAGGAGCAGTTCAGGAAAAATTATCTGAGGCAGGGCTAAGGAAGTAAAGGAAGACAATTATAAATGTTCTTTTCAAAACTGGGGAGGGGAGAAGTAGTTAGAGAAATAGAAAAATGGTGGATGGATAAATATAAATTAAATCACACCAGGATCATCTGCTTTATCTTACAGAATCTCCCATTATCAAAACCCAGAAAATCTTCAATGAAATGTTCAGACCTCAGATTCAAGTTTAACAAATGTAGTTTAACAAAACATGCAGAGCCAGACAACTGAAAGTGAAAGATTTTTTTTTCCTTTACAGGCAATTACAAAATAATATTGTAACACAGCTGTGCCTGAATGAGAGAAGCTGGTCATCTAATTTAATTTCTGGAAGCCAGGAAAGGTGTCTGATACAGTGAACTGACCAAAGACCAGGAATCCAGTATAGCCAAAAAACACCCCAGAAACCAGTACATTTTCCTACATCAACTCTCCATTATTCTTCTCTACCCATCAGATCCCAAATCCAATAACTAGATTATAAATCTATAGACCAGTGTGTTCAACAGGTGGATGTGAGCTAATGCAGACAACCAGAGAAAGACAATGATCTTTAAAAGTAACAGGAACCTCCTTGGCCTGGTTCTCAGAGAACACAATTAAATCCACAAGAGAACTCTGCTGTGAGATTGTGCTAATGGAATCTCTATATTTTATTAGATAGTTAAGGAGAAGATTTTATGAAAACATCTTCTGCAGAGCCAGAAAAATATTAAAAATAACCTCATTTATCTCTAATATTTTAGAGCAGGACATTGCTCATGGCAATCTGGCAACTACACTTATTCAATGAATCTAAGAATATTTTAAGTAGAATTATTGAAAAGAAAAATTTCAATCCACTCCTCTGAAATTACTTTTACATTTTATAATTACTTAATGTTGGTAAAACCTGAGAGCTTTTTAATTAGCTATTTGGGCCTGCGCTATCACTGCTTTGTTCACTAATTTTATCATGAATACATTTTGTTTAAAGTTTAGGCTCACTACCTATATTCATATGAGAACAAAGACCACAAAATTTTATGTCATTTTTCTCCTGTATAACAGTTTTAAGGTGCTTATGTTGGTGCTTTAGGAGACTTTTCCTATGGGGAAAAAAGGTCATGTCAATTATTTGTAACCTTTCTTCCACTTTTATTTCTTTAACCTTTTATTATCTGTAATATAATTGCCTCCTTAAAATTACTCAAAATCATAACTGGAAAACAAAGTTAAAAATATATCTGAATCCTAACAATCTAAGTATAGATTTCGTTAACAGTACGGGCTGATCTAGTAAATATAGGTCATGGGAAGAATAACAAGAATAAAAGTAAGCCAGAATAATGATTACAAAATGGTCAAAGGACAACAAAGTTACAAGCAGGTGGAATCTGAAACACTACCTAATCTAATCCCCTTGTTTCTTTCATTTACAGATGAGAAAAATCTGAGGTCCCAAGAGGTAAAATTTCAAAGTTACAAAGCTCATTGAAAACAGAGGCAATACTAAAAGTCACGTCTCCTGACTCAAAATTTTGTAGTATTTAAAAAAATAACATAATGCATTTTTATATTAAGCATTAGGGAAAGAAATCTGCCAATTCAGAAAACAGAAAGTATGAAGCTCTTAAGTTTTTCTTTTAAGTCAATAAGCACAACACAATTAAGGAAGTATTTGCAAGTTAGCAATATAAACAAGCTGACTTATATAACAAAAACAACAATAATGTTCACCCTACTTCAGGAAATATGATAAAATAACAAACTTAAAAATATCACTGTTTTATAAATACTAAAGTTACTAGTAAATGGTAATTACCACAATAATGGAACACTGAATCTTCAAATTCTGAATTATTACAAAGTATAAAACTTATTTATCAGGGAAAACTGGTGACAGTAGCCAATAAAATGAGAATAAATTAAGAGCAATGCTAGCATACCAATGAAAATGTCCAAGAAAGGACACAATAGATTTTCTGAGATAACTGATCATTTAAAAAAATAACCTGAAGGGAACTATTCTTTAATGCATTTAAAAAGACTGAACTACTCTCTTTTGTAGGAAGTAATGTACTGGTGTGGGATTTGACTAAAATATAAGTGACACTTTACTCTCATTTATCTTTATGGCAACAAAATTTTATTTTCTAAAAAGTCAGGGGCGCCTGGGTGGCTCAGTCGTTAAGCGTCTGCCTTCGGCTCAGGGCGTGATCCTGGCGTTATGGGATCGAGCCCCACATCAGGCTCCTCCGCTATGAGCCTGCTTCTTCCTCTCCCACTCCCCCTGCTTGTGTTCCCTCTCTCGCTGGCTGTCTCTATCTCTGTCAAATAAATAAATAAAATCTTAAAAAAAAAAAAAGATTAAAAAAAAATAAAATAAAAAAATAAAAATAAAAAGTTAGAGATCACAGAATAGGAACAATGCTTATTAACTTATATTAAATCTCTGCAAATCAACCAAATAGGAATGTCCAAGAAATGGCTGGTTTAGGTAGACCATAACATTTTCTTTCCTAGGAGATTTTGGACCTTGGGAGAAAATTATAATCCTATATCAGTTTGACTCTTAAAGAAGTATAGGATTAAAATTAAACTAGAAAAAAATCCCAGGAGACTGCATACAGATGAAGGGTAAGAGTTGCTTAGTCCTCCTATTCCTTTCCCCCTCACATCACTGGAACAAAAAAAGAAAACTAAATTATGAAGAGATGTCAACGTAATTCTTTTCATGTAAAATAGAAATGACACAAGAATAATGTATAAATGCGGCTACTGGGAAACAAATGAATTGAATGCAAATACTTTTTCTTATTTTAATCAGAAAAAGCATAAAAGACGTTTAGAAGAATCGTGAGTTCCTTTGTAAATCTAAGTTCCATAAACATGCTCTTTTGTGTGTTGATGTGTGGAAAAGAATGGAGAAATCCTTACTTTATGTAGGTTTAAAAAATTATATATACAAACATACAAACAATTAAGATAATGTTACAACTTAAAATTTAAAGTTTCACCATGATGAATATCAAGTTACCATTACTACCTTTTTAAAATTTGTTATTAATCAGAAAGAATTAGGCACATGAAAGTTCTCAGAAAAAAAGCTATAGGGCCTACACTCCTCTTTGTATTTTTCTTGTAAGTTTCAATGAAGTCAATTTATATAATTCCATATCAAAAGAAAAATATAATAGAGATCCCCAAATTTCTGTTGAGAGTGACCTACAAATTTAACTGTATAAATTTGAGAGCATACTCTGGTATACATATACTAAAGAGCTAACACAATTTAAGGGCATAGCTACTCTTGAAAAAGAACCTCATTTTTAAAAGGTTAATGGGATTGTTGATTCAAAGATTATACCAAATGAATACTGGTCTAATTGCCTATTTTGTTGTTGCTGCTAAATACTACTGAAGACCATATCCTTGTTTTCTATAACCCCCAAGTTCTAACTAAAACAAATAATATCGTAGAGCAATTTACAGGTTACAGAGCATGATAATACATGTTATCTCATTTGATCCTTACAACCAAAGTCCAGTGAGGTAGGTTTTGGGACCAAAAATTACCTTATCCTCATTTTATACTGAAGAGATGGGAGACTAAATGACCTGTCCTGCTCACATTGTAATTATGGGTCTCTGAATCCGAAGCCTAATGGAATTATCAGTGCAGGAGACTATGTAAGTCATCCAAATGACAATATGTAAATATACCTTTGGCATGTCGAAAGCAGTATATCAACATAATGAAATTTGGTATGTTATTGTTTTCTAAGCTCTGGCCAATGATCCACTAAAAACTTTTTTTAAGTAGTTCCTTTTATATCACGTGGATATAAAGATAGCTACAACTTGTTATATCCAGCTCTTATCACAGAGAAACTAATGAGGTAGGCTAAAACATAGTACATTTTTCTAGTTTAAAGAGATTCTTAGAATTTTCATACATCAGCTCTAAGCAGAAAATCATTACTAATAAAGGTTTGCTTGAATATTCATTTACCCAACTAGTATACAAAGATCTAACTTCACATAAAACCAACAAGAGCTTAAATACTTTTAAGAATTGCTATTCACCTTTTAAAACTAATGAGGTGTTGGTACAAGTTTGTGTATGTATTTCTTATTACTTGCCACATGTTATTCTGGTAAAGCAGAGACTTCATTTCACTCAATTTAAATTTGGATCCTTCAAATTCCTTTGAGGTGAGATTCTCACTACTAAGGCTAAAAGTGAGTTTTATAATGTGAGTAGTTCATTCATAAATATTTATTGAAAAACATACTATATGTATTAAGCCCTTTGCTAGTTGTTATTAATCAAATGTTGTTTGAAACCAATTATTGTTTTGAACTTAATATTATCTTTTGCTTTAATTATTGAATAAATTGAACAGTATTGGTGAAATTGAAGTACTTTTTGAAAGCCTCTTGATTATATATTAACATTTTAGAGAGAACTATTATTTTCTCAGTTGTCAGCTGTACAAATAAAATACTAAACATTATCACATGCCAATCAAAACACAAATTAAAGTTAAACATATGGTAAGAAAGCTGTCCCAACTTGTTCCAGTTGGTTTAAGGGAACTGAGACTTTGAAACTGATGGTTTGCCATAGTTCTTTAACTGTTTCTTGAAAAAAAATTCTTAATTTAAAGCACCAGTTTGATAAATAACCTGACCCAAACTAAATACTGTTATCTAAAACAATGCATTGATGATATGAAGTAAATTTTGTGGAGCAAAATTAAGATACTGAAAGTAACTGAAAGGTCAACATAGCATTTACATATACACCAACAGTGAGTTTAACAAAGAAGATAAAATGAGTATCTAAAAAACAGGGAGCACAAAGTTAAGATTTTCATAGGGATGTGCACTTAACTGTCTATGCTTGGCCTACTTGTACAAGAAAATCAATTAACATTTTGGCAATTGATTATATAATGCAGATGGCGACGGATTACAACATCTTTGAGCTCAAACTGGCACCTTCTATTTTAACTTCTTATTTTTGTTTCCGAATGTTTGTTTTGGTCCTCTCATGCTGTTCTCAGGAGAGATTCTCAGAAAAAAAAGCATATGAATGACGGAGTTATTGTATAAATGAGCTGTTTTAAGTTTGGCCTTCAGAGGAAAGGTTTACTAATTGTCAGTTATGAGGGAATTCAGACTCTGCCTATCCAGTAGTAACTCCAGTTCCAAGGAGAAAGACAAGGAGGACAGAGGAAAAAGAAAAATCCTTTGGGGCTAACTGTTCAAATATGTTCTATAAAGAGTTAATCATAAACAATAAGATATATGTACTTTGAAAAAGTATGATAGACAAATTATTATCAGAAAACTGATTTTTGTACTTGATGAAAGCCTTTTTTTCCTAACACCTAATTTCCTGGTATTTTTTATTTTAAAGGAGAGGAAAAAAGTACACATGAATTAAACACATGTCAAGGAATGTACTATAGTAGCCCTCAAACAAATCTCTTAAATCCTTAATAATCTTAATCCCTTATATTTCATAATGCTTTACAGTTTTCAAAGGGCTTTCATATGATTTTTCATGTGATCTCCATTGGACAGCTTTGTGAGGTAGGTACTTATCTTCTATCTTCATTTATAAACAAGGGAACTGAGGCTCAGAGAAGTTTACCTGCTAAAGGTGACAAAACTGGCATATGGCAAAGCCAGGCCTCTCTAGAGTCTTGGAATATTTTCCAAAGTGTGATTCTTGGATTACCTGCATTAAGAATCACCTGTAGTATTTTTAGAACTACACACTTTAAAGTCCTACCACCTTTGACTCACTAAGAATCTTTAGGAGTGGGGCCCCAAATTCCACATTTTATAATGGACAATAAAGTGAAGAACAATTGTATATCAAGTAATGATACAAAAATACAACATTGAGTACAGCTAGATATTTATGTGATATAATACGACGACATCAGCTCATTATCAGGGCACGTTAGTTTGAAATGGCCTGCAGTCTGGCTGCAGATTAGAATCACCTAGAAACCTTCTTAAAAAAAACAAACTACCGATTCTCCTCTGAATGAGAGGAAGGTGTTGAGCATCAGAGGTGCCACAAGTGATTCTCATCTATAGTCAGGGCTGAGGACCACGTGTCTAAATACGCTTCTCTATAAAACACATCCGGCATTTTCCACAATTTTTTTCCCTTCTGATCAATTTCATGCCTAATAAAGTTTGCAGTTTTTATTGTAAATTATTTAAACAGTACACGACAAAATGTCAGACATTTTTGAATTGATATTGGTAAGACTAAAAGATTATACTTCACAGCAAGACTAATCATGCTTCATTTAGTTACAATGATTTCAAATACCTCAATCACCACTTTGGACTTAGGTTATATATATTTCAACTGTAAAAAAAAAAAAAAAAAAAAAAAGATCCAGAATCTGAAAACAAGAATATGGGGCAAAAAGCTGTAGCCTAGTGGCTACTGGGCAATGCAAATGCAGACAATCAAGTCACTGACAGGAGGGGCCTGGGTACCAAGATCTGGTGGCTTTGGCAAGATCACATCTCACTGCAGAAAAATACAACAATGACTATACAGAAAACATTTTGTCATTTTGTAATTGTGGTTCCCACAAAAAAGTTTATAATGTGTGATGCTTGTCTTATTACATGCCTCCATGAAACAGATCTGAACACGAAGTTCTCTGTGAATCAATACTACTACATGGGAAAAGATGCCTATAAATTAAACTTCTTCCACCATGCATATGGTTAAGTTATAAAAACACAGCCAGTAAAAGTAATATTTACAAAAGTAATAAAGACAGCACAATTATAGAGAAAAAATGTCCGTCTCCGCCTTTTATTCCATTGCTAATCCTAATCCTGTATGTCTCTGGATGAAGATTATATTGATAGAATTTTTAAAGAGCCTTCAGTAGACTATTCGGATTCTTCTGCTGATCTTATATCCTGTTAGCTAAAATACCCTTGCTGATTTATCAAATTCTCCTACAGTTTAAAAACATAGTTCTTTTTCACTTAGTGGAAAGAAAACTACAAAGTCCAACTATTCATCTGAGAAACAAACCTTGCATAGAAAATTTCCTTAATTTTGAAATTTTGTTTTATTAATACAACTACCAGAATGTTATCTCACAACTAATTGATATCATATGAAAGTTCACTACAAAGCAGTCACCACACATTTAGGGTTTTTCTAAATATAAAATAAGTGGGTTTATAAAAATGCTTACCAGACAAATAATTCTCTCTTCATAACCTAGAAATAAGAGTTACTTATGTGATGATATAATTATTAGCATTTTTGATGCCTTGACATTCCAAGTTTGATGCAATATAAAAAGCATAAATTTACTTTTCCAATGGACACAATCTGCACCTGACTGAAAGCATGGTAACAGTGAGTTACAGCAATCAGTCATGCAAAGGCAAAGACTAAAATCTGCTTTTTAAATAGCACACGTTTTCCACCTTCGGACAATTTAAGCACTGGTTCCATCTTCTTCAATAACCCGATTCATGCTGGTACCATGTGTGATGTGAGTCATAGGATTATTACTGAGGTCTCTGATGCTGCTATGTCGTGACTGTTCATTGAGCCGATGAGAACTGCTGTGCCTGGAGTGATCCGTCAGTCGTGACATGCTGCCGTGAGGTAATCTCTCTTCCATTCCTCTGTAACTGCAGGGAGTATACCTAACATACAAGAGTTTATTTTGAAGCAGGTAACAGAACACACCAGAAAACTAAGAATTGTCATGAAAATGCCTCATTATGTAAAATGATTAGGAAACCAACAAGTGAAAAAGTAACAACCAACTTTTGATGATTACAGTAATTTCAAAAAGTAGACTTACTCACATGATTGACCAGAAAGGGTTGAAACCCATCTCATTAAATTCAGAATTAAGGTTTTATTCCTTGCAAAGGGACAGAAGCTAAGGTTAAATAGAGCTGACTGATACAGAACTATATGCTAAGTATGGATACTTTCCTTATTCAAATGAATTTTGGGTTATGAGGTGTGTTCTGGCAGAGGAGGAACAATAGAAGAAATACAGCATTGTCTCAGGGAGTCCATAAGGCTGGTTATAATTAGTAGTACAACAAACTCAAATTTTACTGAAAGACTAGGGTTGAAAGAGGGACCATATGAAATTAGAGGAGATATTACTGTAACCTAAAAAAAAAAAAAGGTGAATGAATTGTCAGGCAATGACAGTATGTGCCAACAACTTCTTTCTAGATAGCCCAGTTAACAGTTGAACAACTACCTGTAAATGTCTTAATTACTTTTCATTAAGGCTTGAGGCTATGAAGATGCTATTTCATAAAAGCTACATCTACCTAAATATTCTAGTAACATTCTCATAACATTTGTAACCTATGTTCCAGATAAAGCAAATTCTCTCTTTAACCCTAGCCCAAGACCCAGCTTTTGAGAAGCACAATGTATGTGAACTGGGCTGCACTGCATATTGCATGCAGGCAGTCTTCTCTCCATCATGTGCTTATCTTGAAGACAACAGTGGGAGCATCAGAGATAAGAAAACACACATTAACATACACCTCTTTGTAAAAAAGTAACTTAGGATAACAAAGCTAAAAAAATGTACCTGAATATAATTTGTAACTTTAATTAATATATATTAAATTTTACTTGAATATTGCTAAAATTAAAAAGGATATAGTAGGCCATTCCTTTTTAAAATAGTCATCAGGGGAGCCTGCGTGGCTCAGTTGGTTGAGCGTCTGACTCTTGGTTTTGGCTCAGGTCGTGATCTCAGGGTCATGAGATCAGCCCTGCATGGGGTTCCACGCTGGGCATGGGGTTCCACGCTGGGCATGGAGTCTGCTTAAGATTTTCTCTCTCTCCCTCTACCCCTCCCCCCACACCCTCCCCTGCTCACATGTGTGCTTGTTCTATTGCTAAAATAAATAAATAAAATAAAATAAACTTTTTAAAATGGTCATCAAAAGAATTAATCATAAGCAGCTGAAGACCTATTGGCTGTCAAAATCATTCATCATTTCTTCATAATAATTACAAATTTCATGGCTCAATGTAAATCATTTATAAAATTTAAAGATTTTAAAGACTGATTCATAAACTACTGAGGTGAACTAGTTTTATAGAAGTGCTTGTCAAATGTTTCCATCAGATCACAGAGTTTAAAAATTGAGAAGCCCTGGGGTGCCTGGGTATCTCAGTGGGTTAAGCGTCTGCCTTCAGCTCAGGTCATGATTCCAGGATTCTGGATGGGCCAGCTACAGGCTCCCTCTTCCTCTGCCCCTCCCCTCAGCTCATGATTTCTCTTTCTCTCTTAAATAAAATTTTTTAAAAAAAACTGAGAAGTCCTTTTATTTATTTTTTATTTTTATTAAACGACTTATCCATTTATTTTAGGGAGAAAGAATGAGGGAGCACACAGTGGGGGAAGGGGCAGAGGGAGAGAAGCAGACTCCCTGATGAGTGTGGAGTCCCCACATGGCTTGATCCCATGAACCCAAGATCATTACCTATTTGGTAAAATAATTACACTGCAAATGAAAATATTTCAGAATGAGTTTATTATTCTAGTTAATAATTATTATTTTGCATCATGACATCATGATTATTGCCCTAAATTGAGGGAAAGATTTCTCCAAATATAATTTGCCAGGTAATTTGGAGATTTTTCACTTCTCAAATGACTTCATAAGCATCTATTTCAAATAAATATGGCAAATGAAAAAAGCAAAGTATGATACAGTTTAATGAATGATATTAAAGTAATTAAAAAATAAAAACAAATGATTATTTAAAAATATGAATTGGGTATTTTCTAAAATAAAACCTAAATCTTTGAGTTTAACAAGACTCAAAAGATAGTTTTCATAGAAAAAAATTACTATATTGAGTTATGTTGATTTATTTAAGTGAAATATAAGGTTATCCACAAAATTCTAGAATATGAACAATCTGCCCATGGATAATTAGGAATCAACAACACAGAAAAATAAATTTAATTATAGTGTTTAATCTCAACTGTATATATGGGAATTACCAAATTTATTTCTCTTTTGCCAGTCATGTAAACCACTGTGACTGGGGCACCTGGGTGGCACAATCGGCTAAGTGTCTGACTCTTGGTTTTGGCTCAGGTCATGATCTCAGAGTCATGACATCGGACTCCCCACATCGGACTCCACATTCAGCGTGGACTCTGCTTAAGACTTCCTCTTCCTCCCTCTCCCATTGCCCCTCTCCCCCGCTCTTTCTCTCTCAAAATAAATAAATTACTTTAAAAAAAACCAACACTGTGACCATCTACTCTAATACACAATATAAAAATGTACATTAATTTTAATATAAGCTTAGGCAAAATGATAGGAATGGTTAATTTGCTGAAAAGATAATATGGTGTATTCCAAAGTCAAAATGAAAGAAACTTAGATGATTTAATCTTTTTGATTCTTTATACTAGTTGCTGCCATTAATATAAATAATTGAATTCATTTTGGTTTAACCAGTATATCATTCTATTCATTCCCTAGCTTTCCCTTGTCATGTCACCTACTTATCACCTAATCACTCATTCCCAAACCTCCACCTACCTACTCATCCACTTCCTTTTCTACCCATCCTCTAATGTAACTAACAATTACTTATTCTTTGAAGTTGACATACATGTGTAGGTGTATTTGCCTCAGTCTATTTTATTTCATGGAGCACTGAGATCAATAATTACCCTCAATAATTAGAGTGAATACTGAGAAGCAGGGGTGTGTGTGTGTGTGTGATTTCATAATCAGATACCATGAGATAATGAAAAAACAATGGCCAAAAGACAGTGTTAACATAAAAATTTAAAAACTGACAGATAAGAAAGAAATCTCCATGAGATGGTTTCTGGAATTATGAAAACCCCTATTTAGACTTTTAGGTTCAACATAGTTTCAGAATCTTTCAGATCTGCTCTGACATTCTAGCTATGGCAGAGGGCCTTACAGTATGAGTATTCACGTACCACACAGAACACCCTTAGTAGACTGTCATTTTAGTTCTGGGCCCTGAATTCCTGAGAAATGCCCACATTTTTCTTTTCTTTTCTTTTCTTTTCTTTTCTTTTCTTTTCTTTTCTTTTCTTTTCTTTTCTTTTCTTCTCCTTTTCCCTTTCCTTTCCTTTTCCCTTTCCTTCCCCTTCTTTTCCTCCCTCCCTCCCTCCCTTCCCTTTTCCTTTTCCCTTTCCTTCCCCTTCCTTTTCCTTCCTTCCTTCCTTCCTTCCTTTTTCTTTCTTTCTTTCTTCCTTCCTTCCTTCCTTCCTTCCTTCCTTCCTTCCTTCCTTCCTCCCTCCCTCCCTCTCTCCCTCTCTCTCTTTTTCTTTCTTTCTTTCTTTCTTTCTTTCTTTCTTTCTTTCTTTCTTTCTTTCTTTCTTTCTTTCTTTCTTTCTTTCTTTCTTTCTTTCTTTCTTTCCTCTCTACACCCCACATGGGGCTCAAACTCATAAACCCAAGATCAAGAGTTGCATGCTCTACCGACTGAGCCAGCCAGGCACCCCTAAATGCCCACATTATTTCTAAAGTCATTAGTTACTCAACAGATCTGTCTCTCAATAGGTAGACAGACAAATATATAGACAGTGATATATGCCTAGCACTATGCTAAGTATTATGGGGAAATACAGAGATGTCCATCACCTAGTTCTCATTCTCCAGAAGTTACAAACTTAGCTGAGAAAAGACAGCTGTACGGAAAATAGGTCAAAACCCAAAAAATGATTAAAAAGCAATGAACTGCCATGGATATGGGAATTAAGCAGACCTTAAAGGATGGGTATGATTTTGATTAAGCAGAGAGGTAGGAAAGACCATTATAGGAAGTCATAATCTATCCTCTGGTTTTCATAACACTATACTTTTATAGATTCCTTCATATGTCAATAAGCATTTTCTTTGAATCACATTCTGGCTATTCTTCCTGTGTTTTCATTACTTTAAGTATTTAATATTTTTTTTTAAAGATTTTATTTCTTATTTATTTGACAGAGATAGAGACAGCCAGCGAGAGGGGGAACACAAGTAGAGGTAGTGGGAGAGGAAGAAGCAGGCTCATAAGAGAGGAAGAAGCAGGCTCATAGCGGAGGAGCCTGATGTGGGGCTTGATCCCAGAACGCCGGGATCACGCCCTGAGCCGAAGGCAGACGCTTAACCGCTGTGCCACCCAGGTGCCCCTCATTACTTTAAGTATTTAAACCAAGGTCTCATTCTTGGTCTGTTCTTTTTTTATTATGTTCCAAGTAATCTCATCTCATAATTTTAATTATCAATTACCTTATATTAGTGATTACAAACTTTCTTATCTAAACTCCAGTTCCATTTAGATTACAGATGCTGAAATACTCTATAGTTCATTGCCTTCAGAAATTCTCTACTCAATATGAATTTATCTTTTATTACCATTCATTCACCCTATATATTTCCTCTAAGATATTTTCATGGGCCAATCTGATCTTTCCCTTATAAAGTTCTACAACATCAATCATCTTTAACACTCACTGTTTTAATTATATGCTGACTTGCACTATTGTGTAATTGGCTTTTAGGTAAATATGTCTTATCTTTCCTATAAGATTATGCTCCTAGGGGCACCTGGGTGGCTCAGCAGGTTGAGCATCTGCCTTCAGCTCACGTCATGATCCTGGGGTCCTGTGGTCTTGGGATCGAGCCCTGCGTCAGGCTCCCTGCTCAGCAGGGAGCCTACTTCTCCCTCTCCCCCTGCCGCTCCCTCTGCTTGTGCTCTCTGTCAAATAAATGGGTAAAATCTTAAAAAAAAAAACAAAACTTATGCTCCTACAATGCAGAAATTATGCCTTACCTTTCTTCTATATAACTATACATAGAATACCACATGCACAGGAGGTATATTATAAATAATTGTTCATTCCTTAATGAAAAGGATGAGGTTAATAATGTCAAATGTCAAATAATGCTGAGAGTTAGTTCACAGAGGGTGGTGTTCACAAAACACATTCTAAAAGACTCTTAGAGCCCCTCTCTCCTTATGAGTATTTTAAGATAGGACCCATAAATTATTGCAGAAACTTTCCAACTGGAATTACTCACAGTCTTCTCTCCTATGCTGTTTCAAAATGATCTTTCTAAAACACAAATCTGATTTTATTACCCCAAGGCTTCAAGTCCTTTAATAGCTTCTTATTTCTATCAGGAAAAAAATCCAAACTCTTCAGCATGTTTCATCTGCCCAAGCATATATACTATGCTCTAGCTATCCTCTGGTACATAACTGCCTGTATGTCCTTCTTGCTTTCACATACTTTGTTTCCCTGTCTTTAATTTCAACTGCCTCTTCTGCATCCTATTCAAAGTAGAAATCCTGCTTGTGGAGTTTTCTATGACTTTTAATAATAAGTTAAATGGTTTTCTTCTCTGGGATCTCAAAGCATTTTGTATATGATTTTATTGTATCCATTAAAGTGCATTATAATTGTCTACTCTTCTGTCTTCCATCTCTGTGTCCCCAACACTTAGAAGAGTGCTTCTCATATAGGAGTGTTGAATGGAAGGAAAACGGCAAAAAAATGAAAGGATCTTTGAATGTGGTTAAAAAACAGGTCATTGGTGATGTTAGAAAGCACAGTTTAGGTGGGTAAGAAGAAAAAAAAGACTGGGTATATACAAAATGAAGGATGGAATAGGTAGAAAGAAAATATTCAACATATTTCAAAAATCTGGAAGAAAAGAAAAAAGAAATGGATAAAAGAGAAAAAATACCATGAGGAAAGACTGCTATTTTTTTTAAAACACAGATAGGTGACTGAGTTAGAAGGCAAAAGAAAGTAATCTGAGAGAAAAAAACAGAAGGTTTAAAAAGAATAAGTATAGAAATCGTATCCTACACTCAGAGGATAGAGAAGACAGAGAAAAAGGCTGGAATGAGACTGGAAGAATATAAGACAGTTGTCGAAACAGATGTTTTAAAGTGAGCTTAGAATACTTTCCATTTCAGGCATTTTCATTCTTTAAGTTTCCCAAACTAGAAATCTTGAAAACAAAAACCCCAAAACCAACCAAACAAAAACACTTTGGCATATTCTTTCTATCCAGCTATTATTAATCTTTAACCAACCATAACTTCTTCTTTGTACCTATATTTCAAATCAGCTCTCTTTTCCCCTGCCACTACTCTCCTACCTAATAAGCCTTCACCAACTCTCAACTGAATTATTGCAAAGCTCCTACGAAGTTTCTAATTCTAGTGTCACCTTCATCAAATTTAACAAGAAAACACATCCAGCCCTCTCAAACATTCTCTGTGAAGCTTTCTCTGATCCCATCCCTGACCAGATTCACTCCCTCCTCCATGCTACTACTGCTTCTACAAACCAGGGGTTGGCCAAGTCTGGCCCCTTTCCTATTTTTATAAATAACGTTTAGTTGATAAGTAAATGAAGTTTAATTGGAAAAGCCATCCCCATTCTGACTGTACATATTTATGGCTGTTTTCATGCTACAGTGGCAGAAACGAATAGTTACAACAGAGACCATATGATCCACAAAGCCTAAAATATTTACTATGTGGCTTTTTAGAGAAAAAGTTTACCAATTCTAGACTCTACAACGATACTTATATTTTACCTCACTTGTTCACTTACAATAATAATAGAAGTTGATATCAGCTACTTACTGAGATAAGCACTGTTCCAAGCAATTACACATATTATCTCAATTACTCTTTAAAACACTTCTTTTTTTCTTTTTAAAGATTTTATTTATTTATTTGACAGAGAGAGTGTGAGAGTGACCACAGCAGGGGGAAGGGCAGAGGGAGAAGGAGAGAGAAGCAGACTCCTTGCTGAGCAGGAAGCCCAACATGGGGCGTGATCCCAGGACCCTGAGATCATGACCTAGCCAAAGGCACACGCTTAACCGACTGAGTCACCCAGGCACCCCTTTATAACATCCCTAAAGGGGCAGATATTCCTATTTCCATTTTACAAATGAGGAAACAGGATTTTCATTCCAGACCCCATGTTTTTAACTACAACACTAATACTGACTACACTCACTTCGAGTTTGTTAAGAACACAGATCATGCCTAAATCATCTTATTCCCAGAGCCTAGCACAGTGCTTGACATAGTGTATATTACATAATTGTTTGCTAAATTAATCTTACTAACATATCCACCTTCATCCTGGCCTTCTCCCTGCTCTATATGCTACGATGCCTCCATATTTGTTACTGCATCAGGTCTAAACCTCTAAACTCCTCTGACTGGCTTTAAGACTGACCATAACCCAGGGCAACTGTACCTAGCAAAGTTCAAAAAGCTTATTTATGTCCAACTTCTTCTAGGAGTTTTATGGTTTTGGGTCTCACATTTGGTCTTTAATTCATTTTGAATTTACTTTTGTGTATGGTGCAAGAAAGTGATGGTGGTTTCATTCTTTTGCATGTTATTGTCCAGTTTTCCCAACATCATTTGTTGAAGAGACTGTCTTTTACCCATTGTATATTCTTGCCTCCTTTGTTGTTGATTAATTGACCATATTATGTGTGGGTTTATTTTTGGACTCTTTATTCTGTTCCATTGATTTATGTGTCTATTTTTGTGCTAATACCATCTTCTTTTGATTAGTACAGCTTTGTAGTATATCTTGAAATCTGGGATTGTGATACCTCCAACTTTGTTCTTTCTCAAGACTGCTTTGGCTATGTGGAGTCTTTTGTAGTTCCATACAAATTTTAGGATTACTTGTTTTTGTTCTGTGAAAAATGCTGTTGGTATTTTGACAGAGATTGCCTTAAATCTGCATATTGTTTTGGGCAGTACAGACATTTGAACAATATTGGTTCTTCTAATCCTTAAGCATGGACTATCATTCCATTTGTTGTGTCATCTTCAATTAATTTCATCAATGTTTTATAGTTTCTGGAGTATAGATCTTTTGCCTCTTTGGTTAAATTTATTTTCAGGTACTTTATTATTTTTGGTGTAGTTGCAAATGAGATTGTTTCCTGAATTTCTTTTTCTGCTGCTTCATTATTAGTGTACAGAAATGCAACAGATTTCTGTATATTAATTTTGTATCGTGTGACTTTACCAAATTCATCTATCAGTTCTAATAGTTTTCTGGTGGGAGTCTTTAGGGTTTTCTACATATAGTATCATGTCATCTGTAAATAGTGCAAGTTTTACTTCTTCAGTAGCAATTTGGAGCCTTTGAACATAGGCAGTAATCTCTCTGACATCGGCCATAGAAACATTTTTCTAGATATGTCTCCTCAGGCAAGGGAAACAAGAGCAAAATTAAACTACTAGGACTACACCAAAATAAAAGGCTTTTGCACAGTGAAGGAAACTGTCAACAAACAACAAGGCAACCTACTGAATGGGAGAAGATATTTGCAAATGATATATCCAATAAGGGGTTAATATCCAAAATATTTAAATAACTTATACAACTCAACACTAGAAAAACAAATAATCCAATTAAAAGATGAGCAGAGCACCTGATTAGACATTTTTCCAAAGAGGACATACAGATGGCCAACAGACACATGAAAAGATGCTCAACATCACTAATCATCAGGGAAGTACAAATCAAAACCACAATGAGATATCAATATATACCTGTCAGAATGGCTAAAATAAAATAGACAAGAAATAACAAATGTTGGTGAAGATGTGGAGAAAAAGGAACCCTAGTGCATTATTGGTAGGAATGTGAACAGGTATAGCCTCTGTGGAAAACAGTATGGAGGTTCCTCAAAAAATTAAAAACAGAATTACCATACGGTCCAGTAATTCCAGTACGGGGTATGTACCCAAAGAAAACAAAAATATTAGTTTGAAAAGACATATGCCCTCCTATGTTTACTGTGGCATTATTTACAATAGTTAAGATATGGAAGCAACCCAACTGTCCATCCATACATGAATGGATAAAGAAGATAGGCTATATACAAAAAAAGGAAAATTATTCAGCCAAAAGAATGAGATCTTGCAATTGGTGACAATAGGGATAAATCTAGAAGGTAAAATGCTAAATGAAATAAGTCAGACGGAAAAAGACACCATATGATTTCACTCACATGTAGAATTTAAGAAGCAAAATAAACAAACAAAGAGAAAAGAGAGAAAAACAAAACAAAGAAAAGATTCCTAAATACAGAGAACTGGTTGCCCGAGGGGAGGTGGGTGGGAGGATGGGTGAAACAGATAAAGGAGATTAAGAGTATACTTTTTATGATGAGCACTGAGTATTGTATAGAATTGTTGAATAATTATATTGTATACCTGAAAGTAATATAACACTGTATGTTAATTATACTTCAATTAAAAACATTTTTTTAGATACAAATAGGGGCACCTGGGTGGCTTAGTCGTTAAGCCTCTGCCTTCGGCTCACGGCATGATCCCGGTGTTCTGGGATCGAGCCCCACATCAGGCTCCTCTGCTGGAAGCCTGTTTCTTCCTCTCCACTCCCCCTGCCTTGTGTTCCCTCTCTCACTGGCTGTCTCTATCTTTGTCAAATGAATAAATAAAATCTTAAAAAAAAAAAAAAAGATACAAATAATGTCCAACTTCTATTTCAGAATTAGCTACTCTCCCTTCTTAAGCTGTATGACTCTAATTCAACATATGAAATAAACTAAGCTAGCAATAAAACTCACCTGCCATCACGGGATCTGTGGAGACTGCCGTGGTAGCTGCTTACTTTGCTGTGGACACTCCCTGCTTTGCTTCTCTGATCATCCACTATAGCAAGCTGAGTTGAAGACGCATGTGTGGATGTTCCTTGAGTAGAAGTTCCTCTTGATTTTCTTATAATAGGAGTATTTGGATCCCTTAGAAGAGACTGAGCAAAATCAGGTTCCTGTAGTACCTGCCGGCTCTCATTCACTATCCTAGAAAATAAAATACTAAGTTTAAGATACAAACATCCCTATAGACCAATAAATGTGACACACTGACATTATTCTTGAAATTAATTGCTCTCCAAATAATGTCTTTAGGAGAGATATAAGGTAATATTGTTGACACAGGGAAGAATTTAACAAAGATCACGTCAATCTGTACTCTAAAGTGGTATGATAGAAAGAATCCTGTATTAGAATAAGGAAGTCTGGATTTTAGTTCAATAAATACATGATCTTAGGCAAGTCATTATCCCCCTTCCTTCATTTTCCTCATCTATAAAGTTGAAGCTATACAATTTCATCATTTCTAAAAAGTCCCCTTCAATTAAAGAAATTTATGATTCTCAAGTACACGGAAATATTACAAAGATATTACAACAGAGAAATTTTTTTTGCACGGCTTATGGATGTATTGGAGGCCTCACTGTAGCACAGATACGTGTGTGTGTATATATACATATATATTTTCTTAAAGATTTATTTGAGAGAGAGCAAGAGAGCGAGTGCGCACACATGCATGCAGGGGGAGATGCAGAGGGAGAGAGAGAGAATCTTAA
The DNA here is from genome assembly GCF_024610735.1 of Ursus americanus. Taxonomy (NCBI): domain Eukaryota; kingdom Metazoa; phylum Chordata; class Mammalia; order Carnivora; family Ursidae; genus Ursus; species Ursus americanus. The sequence goes on from NC_142139.1 coordinate 64,268,091, forward strand.
GCAGATTCCCCACTGAGTGTGGAGCCAGATGTGGGGCTCCATCCCACGACCCTGAGATCATGACCAGAGCTGAAATCAGGAATTGGATGCCCAACCGACTGAGCTACCCAGGTACCCCAACAGATATACTTTTCAACTTGTAAGAACAGTTTAGTTTTAAGGCCACAAGTTGGTTTTATGGTGAAACAGTTGTTCGGTGCTAGAATAAACATGAGCGGTCACAATTAGAACAAAATGTATGAAAAATTAGTTTAAGCTAACATAAAATTAATTACCAGACATCTTAAAGGCTTAAGGAAAAAAATTTAAGGAGATGAATTATTGTCAAGAACAAAAGTTTTTAACTGCTACGAAAAGGTTAAAAGCAGATAGATGTTTATGATAATGAACAAAGCAGTAATTAAATTGATAAAAGAGTCAGTTAAGTAGTCACAAAGATCAGAGTCTCAGTTTATATAAATGACTATGAGAATCAGAGGTTAAAGTTAAAATCAGATAAACAATTTCATGCAAAATAAAGCTCCAACATATATAGATTGGATCATACACCGAGAAAGAGCATATATTCTAAGTTTTCAGATTACAAAAGGATCTACTACTATTGTTTTTAGTGGTGAGGTAGAAGGGCTAAAGGAAGGCTAATACTTGGTGAGTACCCACATTGTGCCAAGTATCTTACATATACTCTCCTTTGATCCTTCTTAATAATGTTTTTATTATGGAGTTCAGTGTCCTAAGAGGGTATCTCCAAGAGGATATTATCTATTTATTGTGAATAGATACCTATTAAGAATAAATACTGTGATCTACATTTCATAGATGAAAAAACTGAGGTTTTAAAGGATTAGAGAACTTTCCAAAGTCACAAAACAAAACCAACAGTCAAGGATCAAACGTAAGTTTAAATGGCTTAGGGGCACCTGGGTGGCTCAGTTGGTTAAGTGTTCAACTCTTGATTTCGACTCAGGTCATGACCTCAAGGCTGTGAGATCTCGCCCCACGTTGGGCTCCATGCTGGGTGTGGAGCCTGCTTGAGGTTCTCTCTCTTCCTCTCCCTCTGCCCCTCCCCCACGCTCTTGCACTCGCTCTTAAAAAATGGCTTAAAAGCCAAATATAATGATAAAATATAATGTTTATAATAAAATATTATATATACGTATGTATATAAACATATGTATATGTGTGTGTGTGTGTTTCCTCAAATCAAAGTGTCAAAAACAGGATAGAAGAATGAACAAATCAAAAACAGTTTTAAAAAAACCCAAAACAGTATATGTTTCTCTGTCATCAATGGCCCTAATCATATATTCATAGATTCCAACTTTATTTTCTAAACTTATTTTTTTAAGATTTTTTATTTATTTATTTGACAGAGGGAGAAAGCAAGAGAGCACAAGTATGGGGAGCAGCAGGCAGAAGGAGAGGGAGAAGCAGCTCCGCACTGAGCAGGGAGCCTGATGTGGGGCTTGATCCCAGAACTCTGGGATCATGACCTGAGCCAAAGGCAGACACCTACCTGACTGAGCCACCCAGGCACCCTAAACTTATTTCTAACGCTTGGTTCAAACTGACTTCTGGTCATGCCAAAAATTTAACCCACCTTCAAATGGTAAAAGGTCTGTCCCCTCATTTTACAGAGAAGAAAACAGAGAAATTAAGTGATATGATTTAGATAATTCCAAAAGAAGATTTCTAAAAATATTTCAATCAGTGCCAGAATTATTAGTATAAGCACAATCTTAAATGTGGCTTCACTTAGGGGGAAAACACTAATTCGATAGCACAATTTTAGAAACTAGTCTCTTTGTAGCATAGTACATGAGCAAAGGGGAGAGTCTAGAGTCAGACTGCTTGGGTCGGAATCTCAATTCTTTTTTTTTTTTTTTTTAAAGATTTTTATTTATTTTTTTTGACAGAGACAGACAGCCAGCGAGAGAGAACACAAGCAGGGGGAGTGGGAGAGGAAGAAGCAGGCTTCCAGTGGAGGAGCCTGATGTGGGGCTCGATCCCGGAACACCGGGATCGCGCCCTGAGCCGAAGGCAGACGCTTAACGACTGCGCCACCCAGGCGTCCCCCTGAATCTCAATTCTAGCAATCACTATGAAACCCTGATTCCATGCCTCAGTTTCCTTATCTGTAAAATGATCTCTCTTACAAGGCTGTTTGAAGGATTAAAGGGTTTAATAGTATATACAATGCTCAGAACAGTGCTTGGAGTATTAAACGTGCTCAATTAATTTGTAACCATTATTACAATTACTTTATAGTTATTTTTCAAAGGCTAAAGCAGGCAAATGCTAGAAATAGCTATGAGATGCTCACACTCTTTAGCTCAGAATAAGGAGCTGCCACTCTAGCCCAGGGCACAGTCCTGGCTTGTAGGATCACAAACACTTTGTTAGGTGGGGATCCATGATCATAGAAAACCAGATAGAAGCGTCTTGGGAGTTCTAACCAGTTTCAAAAGGATCCTGGCCCAATCAGAATCCCCCAAATAACTAGGATGATGCCCCATAAGAGTAGCTTGGGTTTAGTACCATCTAGAATTTCCAATATAACGCAATTATAGAATTGTTTGTGTATGGTCCAGAGATGACCAGGAATGTTTAAAACAAGCTCTTTCCTCAGCATTATCTTTTAGTGTGATTAAAATATATGTAAAAATGTCAGAGACTACACAGATAAATCGCAGTAAATCCAACAAGGACGGATATTCCATGAAAGCAGGAACTTGGCCTATTTGATTGCCACTGCATCCCTGGTATCACAACGTTAGTTCGTGGCACATAGTAAGCATTCTATAAAGACTTCCTTAAAAAATGAATGCCCAGGAAATACATTTTTGTTGTTGTTAAGTAACTCTTATTCCCTTCTTGCCTTCTGTGCTCAATGAAACTCTTATTTCAAGGAGAAATGCATCATCTGATATCCCTAGTAGGAGCCTTAGATACAGTAGTAGTAGTAGTAGTAGTAGTAGTAGTAGTAGTAGTAGTAGTAGTAGTAAGAAATGCACATTTTAAAATTGGGATTATTTTGTCTCAGTCTGATCTGTGTAACAGAAATGGCTAATTACTGGTACTTTAGAAAATACAAATTTTGATAATAGGGCATTTTAATTGTATGGGAAAAGTACATTAACCCATATAAGGCACAACATTTTAAATATAACCTTAAGAGTTTTATAGGCTATCCCCCAAAACCCATTTTCCATGGACTTTAGTTTAAGAAAATCATAAGTATATAGACTCTGCTAACTTAGAATTTGAGAGAATTCAGGTATAGTATCTATGTGAGATTTAAAATGAGTAAAAAATCATTTGTTCCTTTATGAATATTGCAGGTTCTTGCTTTCTTTCGCTCCATGATTAAAGATTCCGTAAATATGCTCTCAAGAGACAGCTTTGGCAAGTCTTATATTTTATCATGACACTTCAATATGCAGTGTGGCCAACTATGAATTTCAATAATTTCTTTAATGCATTTCATTATCATTTTATAATGCATTTAATACCATTTTTCTATTTTGGATTTAATGTGTACTTTATCGTAATGGAATAACATGTTATCTCTTCACATAATTTCTGGTATACTTGGAAGAACAATGGGCAATTGGAAAGGGAAGTCTAACCAAATACCTGTGTCATTTTGGCCAAAGCATTTACTCTCTCTGTGCTCAGTTTTCTTATCTGTAACAGAAATAATATATACCAACCCTCACAGGAATATGGAGAAGATCAAGTAATAATATATATAAAAGCATTAATTTGTTTTTAATTTTAAGAAAATTATAATTCAAATTTTTCAAAATAAGGTCAGCTTTCCCTCAAATATTCTCAGTTAGAAAGGTACAGACCTTAAGCCTGGTTCTACTTGGCTATCTTCTCAGAATCAACTTTTAGCTTTTAATTAACACATGCTACTGTGCTAATCATAACTGGTAGTAACCAAGGTTACAAACACGTTGAAACACATCCTCCAAATCCAAAGTGTTTTCACATAAGCAATACAAAGATTTTATGTGAATGTGAGGTTTGTGAACATTGTGATAATTTCAACTTACTCTTTTTTCCTACGACCGTGAAAAAAACTGGCCCATTCAAAGCATGTCTTTTTGCTTCCAACCCAAAAAATGGAGGGAATACCAACTATGAGAGCCATCAGGTATTTCATCAGAAAGAGAATCAGGTCTGGACGACTCATTTGAGTAACCTACAAGAAGGGAAAGAAAAATATCTTAAATACATAAAAAAAAAACTTTCTATCAAAGGTCATTATAAATCTTTTAAATAAACAATAATAAAGTAATTCTACAAACTTGGTATTTTCACTAAACAGTTCTATAGTTCTTGTTATATGGAAAAGATACACACTCCTGAAAATTTGACAGTAAGTTTCTATTTTATGTTTTGAGTCCTATATTTTTTCTTATTAGTTCACAATGGTATCTTCTAAAGAAAAAGATTATTAATGTAGAAAATAAGCCATGAATAGGAATAGAGGCTCAAATAATACCTATATTCTTCTTGGCCAATTCTGTTAGTCCTATCATTGGTCATTATAATATAAAAGCAGGAAAGTATTAATCTTTCCCATTGTATTAATTTCTGTTCTTATCTTTTATAGCCCCTCCTTCTACGTACTTCATTTTACACTGCTGGCTGTTTTCAAGCTTCCTCTTTATGAGTTATTTATAAGTACATTTTCTAGTTTCTAGTCAGATGAGTTTTTAAAAATTGCTCTTTATGGGGCGCCTGGGTGGCACAGCGGTTAATCGTCTGCCTTCGGCTCAGGGCGTGATCCCGGCATTACGGGATCGAGTCCCACATCAGGCTCTTCCGCTATGAGCCTGCTTCTTCCTCTCCCACTCCCCCTGCTTGTGTTCCCTCTCTCGCTGGCTGTCTTTCTCTGTCGAATAAATAAATAAAATCTTTAAATAAATAAATAAATAAATAAATAAATAAATAAATAAATAAATAAATAAATAAATAAAAATTGCTCTTTATTGTTGGTTTCAAGTTTAATTATTGTGGCCAAAGAATGTGGTCTATGTTATTCTGGTTACCTTAAATTTTGGAGACTTCCTTTTTGATTTAGGACACTGTCAATTTATGTTAGTATTCCTTGCGTACTTTAAAATAGCACATACTCTCTGTTGGGTACAGAATCTTCTATATGTATTAGATCAACTTTATTAGTTCCTGTCATTCAAATTTTCTATAGTCTCAATTGATTTTGTTTACCTGTTTTATTTTTTAAAAAGATTTTATTTATTTGAGAGAGAGAGAGCATGAGCAGCGAGGAGGGGGCAGAGGGAGAGGGAGAAGCAGACTCCCCACTAAGCAGGTAGCCCAACACAGGGCTCAATCCCAGGACCCTGGGATCATGACCTGAGGTGAGGGCAGATGCTTAACCGACTGAGACACCCAGGCACCCCTACCTATCTGCTTTAACAGAGGTATGCCAAAATCTCTCACATAACTGGGGACTCATCAGTTTTCCTTCCAATCCTGTCAGTTTTCACCTTCAAGCCTATATTAGGTACTATGTAAATTCAATAATGCTCTAGAGGCTCATTTTGTTTATTAATACTCTTCATCTTAAACTGTATTTTATCTGACATTACTATTGCCACATCAGCTTTTCACTTCATCATGGCAACATATTTTCCAGGTGTATCTTTTCCTATTTACCAATGAACTTCTTTCAAGTCTGTCCCTTTGGGTTATACTGCCTCTTTTAAGCAGTAGACAGTTTACTACCACTAAAACGTACAGTCCATGAAGAGATTATTTTCCCCACTGTTTTATCCCCAGAGTCCAGACCAGTGCCTGCACATAATAGGTACTCAGTAAATACATACGTTTAAAAATATACTTGGTTTTATTAGAAAAAAAATTAGTTAAAATGATCAACACCTACATCTTTTTGAATAAGAAAATACTCCTAGCACACTATATAGCTACCTATACCTTATTAGTTTCCAGAAATTCAAAACAACCTTTGCAAAAATAATTATTTATTATCTTTAACTTTGTCAAAAAGTACACCCTATGCCTACCTTTGGGTTCCCTTTTCTTCTTGCTAAAGGATGCCCTTTAGAAATTCTTACAAATAAGGTATGCCAGAGATAAATTATTTTAGTCTTTGCCTGAAAATGTCTTTATTTTGCCCTCAATCTTGAATGGTGGTATAGATAAAGTTATCTCTCAGCATTTTAAAAACATTAGTTCGTTGTCTTCTAGTTTCTATTGTTTCTGTTGAGAAGTCTAATTGATAAACTTTTGGAGATTTACTTCCTCTGATAGCTTTAAATTTTTTCTTTACCCTTTTCACTTTATAGTTGCACTGAATGTTTCTCATTGTGATTGATTTTTATTTCTCCTGCTTAGTATGCAGAGTGTACTTTTAATCTAAGGACCCAAGTTATCAATTCTGGAAAATTCTCAGACATTAGGTTTTTGGTTATTGCTTCTTAGTCATTCTTATGGCTTCTTGTTCTACAACTCCCATTAGATGTATACTGAAGTTCCTCAATCCTTATTTTTTATGTCTTTTAACTACATAATTACATAGCTTTTAGTATTGTATGTCTCTCCATATTCTGTATTCTGGGAACTTTTTAGAACATTTTCTATTTCACTAATTCCCTCTTCAACCATGTCTGTGTTAGGGTTCTTTCTATCTACTGATTTAAGTAACTTCAATTCTAAGATGTCTAATTAGTTCTTATATTTGTTTATTCTTATTTCATTTCTGCTAATTTATCATAATTTCTTATTCTTTTAAAATGGTTTTTATCGGGGCACCTGGGTGCTCAGTTGTTGGGCATCTGCCTTCGGCTCAGGGTGTGATCCCAGCGTTCTGGGATCGAGCCCCTCATCAGGCTCCTCTGCTGGGAGCCTGCTTCTTCCTCTCCCACTCCCCCTGCTTGTGTTCCCTCTCTCACTGGCTGTCTCTCTCTCTGTCAAATAAATAAATAAAATCTTTAAAAAAAATGGTTTTTATAGTTTATTTTTTGAAGAATCCTAAACATACTTATTTTTAAATAAGTCTTTAAAAAATTAGTTTACCACTTTCATTTCATCTGGGAGCAAATCCATCTTCTGATTATTGATTTTGTTGGATGCTTTCTAGGTTTGTTTGTTTTTTTTCTTTTTTGAATTGTACTTTGGAATTTTAGTTAGCGGATCTTGAGTGAGAATTTTCCCTCTCTCTTCCTCTTCCTCTCTCTCTCTCTCTCACTTCTTCCCTCCCTCCATTTATCTCACCCGGTCTCATGACTTTTTGTCTTCACCAGTGCCCACAGGGACCTCGTCAAAAACCAGGTTTTATATTGGTGATTGTGAACTCCAGATGTTATTGGTTACTGAAGATTCAGATACTGAGTCATTGCAGTTTGGCTTAAATATTGGTCTTAAGGCTGTGCCGGTGTACTCCCACATCTCTAGACAAGTATTTTTATATTAACTACAGCTTCAGGGGACAGTTGGTATTACCTTTCACATGAACTTGCTTTCAGGAGCAGACGAGCCTCATTTCCAATTCCTACTTTTAACCAGTGAGCCTAGTTCTGGTCCTCTGACTTCCATGTGACACTGATACTTCCTAATACACCCAGAAACTGGATGCCCAATCACCTCTTAGCTACTTCACACCTGGAGTTCAGTAGGCCCATGTTTTTCATCCTAGTCATCAATTTGCTTTTCTATTATACAAATAAATTTATTTTGTCTTTTAGACTGATTACATTTAAAAATTTTTATTATGTTTTATCTATAACTGATTTTATGTTTATGTTTTATCTATAACCGCATGGGTTTACAGTTAGCCTGGTAAGCTCAAAACATGGAACTTAAATTACAACCATAACCTAGAATGAAGATGTAAGTCCTTTAGAATTTACTTAAAAATCAAAAAGCAAATATTTATAGATCATCCACTACTCTAAGAATAATTCTGTTCAAAGCCCCATTAGACTTATAAAACAGATGTAAGGTTTGATTAATGTTCCCACCAAGCTGATAATCTACATGAAAATACAAATTAAAGAAACCACTGAATAGTTAAGAACTATAATTACAAAGAAGATGAAGAGGCACGAAAGGAGATCACAAATAACCTCCTCATTAAAAAATACAATAGCTTCCTGTTGTTCCATTTTTTAAAAAAGATTTTATCTTTAGGTAATCTCTATACCCAACATGGGGCTCAAACTCACAACTCCAAAATCAAGAGTCACATGCTCTACCAGCCAGTTTCACTTTTTTTTTTTTTAAATACGTCTATATAGCATCACTAATTGATGACTATCTCATACTTTACAAACTTTTATCTCCCCTGGCTTCTATAACACTGCATAGTCATGATAATTCTCCTAAAGAGGCATTACCTTCTTACTTTCATTACTTTCTTCTTGACTTCCTACTCCTGCTCTTCTATCATTTGCTCTCCACTACCCTCTATATAAGAGTTCTTTTTTTTTTAAATATTTTATTTGAGAGAGAAAGCGAGAGAGAGAGAGAGAGAGGACAAGCAGGGTGGGGGCAGAGGGAAAAACAGACACCCCGCTGAGCAAGAAGCCTGATGCGGGCTCAATCCGGGACTCCAGGATCATGACCTACGCCAAAGACAGATGCTTAACTGACTAAGCCACCCAGGCGCCCCTATACAAGAGTTCTTAAAAGTCATTCCTCGATTCTCTCTTTATACTCTCAACTAATCATTTAAACTTAGAAGTCATCTAGTCGTATTCTTTACCTAACAAATTGATTTGCTTTCAATCTAGTTGTTCTGTGAATATAATTAGTATGGTGGTATTGATAAAATACAAGTTTGCCTCTTCCATGTTCAAATAGCTCTAGCTATTCTGCCCACCTGTCCTAGTTTTGTCCTCTGGTGCTATCAAGAATAAGGCTACCATTCCAGAAGTCCTAGTCAATTCAGTAGGATGCCCTGCCAGAAGTGAAACTTGAAAAAAATGGTGTAAGTATTGGGAACAAAGAGACAAAAAGACTAACCAGAAAATTCAACACAATCAACAGAAAAACAGAAACAATCAAAGGGTTCAGTAAGTTGGGCAAGATTAATATACAAAAATCAAACGTTTTCTTATATATTGTCAATAACCAGAGAAAAAACATAATGAAAACAATTTCATTTATAATACCAACAAACACAAAAAATATCTAGGAATAAAACTAGCAACTAGCAAGAAATACAAAGAGAATGATTAAACGCTATCAAAGAACACAGAACAAAACTGAAATACATAGAGAAAGAGTCCATGTTTCTATATGCAAAGACTCAATGTTTTAAAGATGTCAATTCAATTATCCCCCAAATTAATCCCATAAACTTGGTACAACACAAAAAGAGCATTAGAATTTTTCACAGAATGTTAAAAGTTAGGTATATGATAAAAGTATTTCAAATAAATGGGGAAAAGATCATAGATTGTTTAATAAATGATGTTGGGATGGTGGCAATCCACCTGAAACAAAGTAATTTAGATGCCCCCTCACACAAGAAAGAAAATTCTAGACAGATAATAAATCATAAAAGTATGAAAAGAATGAAGAACACTCTCATAATGGAGGTGCAGAAGGCCTTTTTTAAAAAGTAACATGAAACAAAAAAGACATAAAAGGAAAAGAGTGACAGTTTTGATTACCAAAAACTTAAAACTTCTACAGAACAAGAAACCATAATTCAAATCAATAGACTAATGACTAACTAGGAATATTAACTATATTATAAATCAATAAAGTAAATTAAGGAACAGAAACTGAATTAATAAAAACAGAAGAAACAAAAGGAAGAAAACAGCAAATACACAAACAAGCACACACACAGCTACAAAGAGAACAAAACTAAAATAGCTTTAAGAGATTACTTTGCTCAATTCCATTCAAATAAACTTGAAAACTGATAGAAACAAATGAGAGTAAAATTTAAAAACTGATTATATAAATAAAACAACGTCTCATTTATGAATTTTTATTCAAACAGAATTCAACAGCAAATTCAAAGAATATGCCATGACCAAATACAAAGATGGTTCAATATTAGGAAACCAATTTATAAATTCAACATATTGTTGGATCAAAGGGAAAATATATATAATCATTTTCATTTATGCCAAAAGGCATCTGATAAATTAAACATCCATTTTTGGTTTTTAAAAGTGGGCGCCTGGGTGGCTCAGTTGGTTAAGTGTCTGCCTTCGGCTCAGGTCATGATCTGGCTCCTGGGATCGAGCCCCAAATCGGGCTCCCTGCTCAGTGGGGAGTCTGCTTCTCCCTCTCCCTCTGCTCCTCCCCTCTGGTCACGCATGCTCTCTCTCGCGCGCGCGTGCACGTGTACTCTCTCCAATAAATAAAATATTTTTTTAAAAAGTTGTAATAACATACGAATAGATGATGAATAAGTTCTTAAAGTGACAATTCTATCTCAATCCAAAAGTATCCTGCTCAACAGGAACACTGGGAGCCACTCAATATTCTCATTAAAGTCAGGAATACAAGAAGAGTATGTACTACCACCACTCTTAGTTAACCTTGTTTTAATAGTTCTAACAGACTACAATTAGAAAAAAGAAACAAATTATGAGTATAGAAACTATAAAGAAGGGATGAAATTATTATAAGTAGTATAATTTTATACTTGGAAAAACTAAGAGAATAAGGTAAAACTATTACAAATCATAAGCAAGGTGGTGAGGTACAAAGTAAAATACAGAAATCACTTTCATATATATAAATAACAATCAGTTTGTAGGAAAAAAAGGTCTTCGTTTGCCATTGTTACGAGCTTGACTGTGTCACCCTAAAATTCATATGTTGAAGCCCAACTCTCAGTACCTCAGGAGGTGACTTATTTGGTAATTAAGGTTAAATGAGGTCATATGGGTGGGTCCTAAACCAATCTGACTGGTGTCCTTACAAGAAGAAGAAATTTAGACACCTAGACACCAAGGATTCACCATGTGAAAAAAGACCATATGAAGAAAAGATCACTAGAAAAGACCATGTAAGGAAACAGTAAGAGGCTGAGCATCCACAAAACAAGGAGAGAGGGATCAGAGGAAACCAACCCTGCTGACACCTTGATCTTGGACTTCCAGCCTTCACAACTTTGAGAAAATAAGTTTCTGTTGTTTAAACCACCTAGTCTGTGGTATTTTGTTATGGCAGCCTTAGGAAACTAATACAACTGCAGTAACAAAAAAGATAAACACCTAGGAAGGATTACATTTAATAAGATAAATGAGTGACGTACTGGAAGAAGCTTTAAAATATACTCCCCTTAAAATATGCTCTTCACTAGAAAGAATCACTATTATAAAAATGCAAATTCTTCTTGATTTAGCCATTAAATTTAACACAATTCCAATAAAAACACCAACAGAGTTATCTGGGAATCAAACAGAATGATTCTAAAGTTCATACAGAAGAACAAACAAGTAAGTCTACACAGGAAAATGCTGAAAGAGAACAGAAATATATAAAATTGAGCTATAATAAAATTGTGTAAAATTGAGGGCATAGTTTCAGTGTTTATTATATGTGTTTATTTCAAATCATTCAGAAAAAAGGAATTATTCAAAAAGTAGATTCTAGATGGGTATCTAGAAAAAAATAGCCCTGAAGCCATACCATATGTCATACCAAGATAAATTCCTAGTAGATTGAAAATTCAAATGTAAAAAAAAAAAAAAAAAAAATTAAACGGCAACAAAAAAGCAAGCACAAAGTTCGAGATGAAAACTTTTAAATTCTCAGGGTAGAGAATGACTTTCTACTTAGGACACAAAATCTAGAAGTCGTAAAAGTAAAGATAGATAAAACCCCAAACCTGACTACATAAAACCCCAACACTTCTGCATGGCTAAAACTTCCTTAAAAGTCAAAAGACAATTAAAAAGCTGCTGTAAAATTATTACAAATTTATGGCAGATAAAGGGGCTAATTTTGCTAATAAAGAAGTTCTATAAATAAATGTCCACTACTTAAAGAAAACTGGCAAAAGGTATGGATAGTTTACAGGAAATTAAATACAAATGTAAGAGCTCAGGCTCACTTACAGTTAAAAAAAATTAAAATTACTTGATGGTTTTACTCCAAGTCTGATAGTATGCTGTATTTGCAAATGTTTGGAGAAATAGACACTCATATACTGGAGATGGGAATATAAATTCATACCACCTCTATAAAACACAACTTGGCAATATTTATCAAAATTATACCCTTTATGTCATGTCAATTATGTCTAAAAAAAATACCTAATATATATACACCTATATATCTAAAAAAAATTGATCAAGCAATTCTTTTAAAAATTTATGCTACAGATCTATTCACATATGTGAAATTATATACAAAAACTGTTCGCAATAGAATATTAGAGACGATGTGCATGGTATATTATGAGGTCAGAAAAAATACTGAGGGTATTTCACTTTAGGTATTAGTCTCCATGATACATTGTTAAATGACAAAAGCAAGATAGAGAAGTGTGTATAGTAGCTACTGTTCAAGTAAAAAAAAAAAAAAAGGAATATACTTGCTTGTACATGAACACCTCCGAAAGTATATACAAATTCCTTGTAACGTTCAAGTCACCTTGGGAAGGGCACTAGGAAGCTGGGAGCCACAGGCATAAATGGGAGACCTTTTCCCATACACTTTTCCAACTTCTAGATTTTGAACCATGTGAATACTGTATCTATTTAACACTTTAAAGAATAAAAAATAAAGAACTTCATTTTTCTAAGTCTGAGCATTCCAAATATAAAAATAAGAGTTGGGTGGGATATAAGGAAATATCCCCATTGGGGGGCAGTATATAAATTGGTATAATATTTCTGATAGACAATCTCATAATACTTACTAAAAACTGAGATGTGTACAACATTTGAGCCACAAATTCCGTTTTAAGAAATATATTCTAAAGCAATAGGTCAATAATAGGAAGTTGCTCAAATAAATTAAGGTACACCCAAATAATGAAATAAGTAGCCATTCAATAATGGTAACAGAGTGAAAAAAGGAAGATACAGTGATGTGCTTGTAACTGTTTAACTGGCTTTCTGTTTTGTAGCGTCGACAAATTTTGTGGTGTAAATACACCAACCATGCACTTTTAAGTTACCAGTGTGATATCACTTACTGTGGAGTCGCGAAGAGGTACATAAAACTGTCTCTTGTGAGTCTGTGTGAGCCAGCTCTAGTACACTACTGAGTATAGACAAATATGTCAAATATGATCACATTTATATTTTAAAATTATATAGAATACCTATATTTATCGGTATTATCTATAATACCTATTATATTTATACAATATCAAATATGACCTTGTGATGTGTTCTAGTTATCTATTCTTATGTAAGAAACCACACCAAAACTTAATAGCTTAAAACAGGAACTTATTATCTCTGATGTTCTATGAGTTGACTGGGCTCAGTTGGTAGACTCTCACCTGGGTTCTTACATAGTTGCAGTTGGATGACAGATGGGGCTGGAATCATCTGAATGTAATATTGAGATGGACATATATATAAGATGCTCCTTCACTCAGATACCTGGAATCTCAGCTAGGATTGCTGGAAGGGGGGGAGCTGGCTGGGATCTCTCTCCCACTCTCCTTCCTTTCCTCCGTTCACATAGCCTTTCCATATAGCTTATAACTAGTTTGGAATTCTGTACATTTTGTGGTTTCAGAGTAGGCTGACTTCTTATTAGAGGCTGGTTGCTCCCACAGCAAACATTCCAAGAAAACTTGAAAAAAATGGCAAGGCTTCTTATAAATTAGCCCTAGGGTCATGCAAAATCACTTCTGCTGCATTCTACTAATCAAAAGCAAGTCACAAAGCCAGCCCAATTCAAGAAAAAGAACCACACAAGAGCAAAAGGTGTGGTTCATTGGCTGGAGGCAACAGAGTGTATATCTCTAGAGTAACTATCAAAATATTAGAAAAATATACAGAAAAATGTAAATACTGGTTATATTGATAGGGAGGTATGCTTTTCCTCTGAGCATGTTTTACAATAATTTTTTCCTGATATTCTGGAATTTTCTTAACTGGAGAAAACCATATGTACATAATCAACATTTACGAAACACATTAACAAGGAAAACTTTCATTATAGTAATGGAATGCCAAAAGCTCATGTGATACAATGTAAATCTGGATTATGGTAGATACTAGTAAATGTTCTACAAACGAACATTTGTAGATGTTGATGAATGAATTTCTTGCTCTAAGAAAATAAAAAATTATAATCATATTAAATAAAGTGTATAGTGAATATCATAAATATCTAAAGTAAGCTATATCAACAGACCAATGATCAACTAGATGGAAAACATGATGATGAACTATAAATGAACCAATACCCAGGACTTATATTCTGCATTTACACACACACACACACACACACACACACACACACACACACCTCTTCTTGTGACTTCCTTGTATTCTCCACCATGGCACATTATTTCTTAAACACACATTTTTACATAGTAATAAGAACAAATGAATACAGGTAGTATATAAAATGAGTTGAAACATACACGTAGAACTGTATTTGACACCTAATAAATGCTCAAACATGTGGTACATGGGGCACTATTGTCCCAGAAGATACTAAAAGGTCCATAATAAGATATTCTGTGGTAAAATAAAATTTGGATATTATAATCCTTCCTTGGATATTCACATGCACATTCAGATATTGAAGGCTCTGAGAAGTCCTGAAGTAAGCAATTGTTTATCTTTGTTTATCCCAGTGTTTCTAATGCTATTATATATACTTAAATTTCAACATCTGAAAACTGAGGGGTTAGAATAGGTAAATTCTAAGATTTATCCTAATAACCTATAACCTTATTAATCTTGAAAATTTTTCTAGGTGAATTAGAGATAGTCTCTAATTTTTATAATGCCTAATTTGGCTCCAAAAGTTATTTTCCATTATTTACTAGTTAACACACATATTTTAACTGTAATTATATACACTTATGACTCACAAAAAAGAGAAAGGAAGTTCCTATAAAAGTGGAGGGAGATATGGGGAAGAATGAGACCACTGAAAAGCATGCTTCAAATCATGTTGGCTTATATTTGGTGAATGGTGAGAAAACAATGACTGACTTAAGAAAAACAATTATTTGGAAATGTGAGGAAGAAGGCCAAGAACCTAAAAATTAAAACTAGTCAAACCATAATTAAAGAAGTCTGGAGGGAGATCTAATCAGAGTTGAGCAGAGAATCAGAGGTATTACGTAATGTGAAAAGAGCACTGGCCTGAGCAATGTGACCTTGGTCAAATCACTTAAAAAATAGCAGACTTGAACTCAATGACTTTGAGGTTGCCTTCAATTCCAGATGACTGGTCACCTGCAGTCTAAAATACTCTTCTTCAGAGATCTTATACAGTCTAATCCCCCTTTTTTAACATATGTGGAACCAAAGTCTAGGGAGGTGAACTGATTTGCTCAAGGTCATATATCTAATTAATTCAGTCACTTAAATACTGAGCGCCTCCTGTATCCTGGTACAAGAGATAAAACAGTAAATGAGTCAGAAAATGCTCTGCCCCACTAGCTTACATTCTAGAGAGAGGTGGTGGCAGGGTGAGGGTGGAGTGCTGTCAATTAACAAGGAAATAAAAAAATCTTACAATATCAAGTAGTCATTAACTCAGAACTAAAGCAGAGTAGGGAATAGCGTTTGGGAGGTGGTGCAGTGTGTGGACCACATATTTTAGATCAAAATTGTGAGAAAAGGCATCTCCAAGAACACATTTAAACAGGGATTTGGAGTTTACTCCGCAGTAAGAGTACTTCAAGCAGAAGGAACAGCAATGACAATAATCCTAGGAGAACAAATCTGTTGTCTCTCAAGAACAGTAACAAGGAGACCAGTGTTGCTAGAGCTGAGCAAGCAAGGAGAATGGTAGGCAGTAAGTCAAAGAAGTAGGCAGGAACCATATTATATATGGCCCTGCAGGCAATGGTAAAAATGATAAATTTTATTTTAAGAGTAATAGGCAATCATCGGTGGGTTTTGTCTGAAGGCACAATATGATCTCATTTATGTTTTAAAAAGTTCACCCTGGCTACCGTGTTGGAAACAAATTATAAAGGAACAAGAATAGAAGATGAATTGGAAGGCCACTGTGGAAATATCAAATAGCTTGGACTAAGAAGGGGGTGAGCAGTTGATGGATTGGGTGTGATGAGGTATATGAGAAAAAGAGGGTTCAAAATAGCTCCTAATTTGGGTAACAGCAACTTGTGGATGATGACACCATTTACTAAATGGAGAAGAACTGGGGATGGGATGTAGGAAGAAGCAAGTTTAAGAAGAAAAACTAAGTTCTATTTTAGACATGTGAAGTTGGAAATGCCTTGGAGACTTCTAAATGGAAATGTCATATATACATATGTGTGTCTATGTCTGGAGCTCAGAAATGAAGTCGGGCTATACAGTCTAAAACACGGGACTGGGCAAGACTACCTAGAAGAGCGGAGGGGGATAAAAAAAGATACTAAGTGAGAAACCATATCTCCTAACTTCTTTAGTGTTTTAAACTGCATTGTACTGTCTTTCATAAATTAGAAAAACTGTCCACATAACAGAAATGCTTTAATTAAAGGGAAAGAGTGCTAAAAACAAAAATCAGTAACAACAACAACAAATCAGTAAAAACAGCAACAACCCAAAATCTTCAATTAGGCATGACAATACAGAGGAGAACTGGAGGACAGAGGGATGTAACACAGAATATTTTGTATTATGAGGTTCTGGTTAAAACCAAAATTCCATGGAAGACAAATCAGCAAAAAAACTGTTAAATAAAAAAATAAACTGTTGATCAGGCTCATGCATATCTATCATGTTGATAAGTGACAAGAGTTTTAGAATGAAAGTCTGATTCCAAATTTTGCACACTTATTACACTACACTGCTTTATCCGCCTTTTATTCTGCTTTGAAAAATCACCTACTTGCTCCATCAGATATAAAGACATGGTAATGCTATAGTAATTAAGACAATGATAGAAAATTAAGATAAGGATAGAAAACCATGGAATAGTGAAATAAGTTTCACGTATGGAAAATTGATATACACCAGAGACAGCATTACAGATCAGCAGATAAAACATACACTAGTCAATAAATAGCACTAATTGGATATCTACACACTTAAAAATGGTATTTCCCCAGCACATCAGATATAAAAATAAATTCTATAGTTTAAAAATCCAAATGAAAGCAGAACTTTAAAACTGCTGGACAAAAACACAGATGGATTTCTAAAAATACATTAAAAAAGAAAAAATGGATAACATATACATTAAATTTTTAAACTTCAGCTCAACAAAAGACACCATTAAAAAAGTAAAAAGCCAAGTTAGATATCTGTAATGCATAAACTGACAAAGAAGTGTAATCCAGAATATATGTGTGCATATTTGTGTCTATAAAAAATGTAATTCACAGAATAGGAAATCTAAATAGCTAATAAACATAAGAAAGAAGTTCAATCTCACTAGCAAAACAAAAGAGGGAATTTGGGAAATTCCCACATTAGGGAAATACAAATTAAAATAGCAATGATGATTGCCAATAAGACTGTCAAAAAATAAAAAGTGTGAGGGGCGCCTGGGTGGCACAGCGGTTAAGCATCTGCCTTCGGCTCAGGGCGTGATCCCGGTGTTGTGGGATCGATCCCCACCCACATCAGGCTCCTCCGCTATGAGCCTGCTTCTTCCTCTCCCACTCCCCCTGCTTGTGTTCCCTCTCTCGCTGGCTGTCTCTATCTCTGTCAAATAAATAAATAAAATCTTTAAAAAAAGTAAAATAAAATAAAAAGTGTGATGATACCACGCAATAGTAAGGATGTAGAACAGTGAGAACTCTCTGTACTTTCATATGGGGTTCTAAATCGGTACAACCATTTTGGAAAGCAATTTGGCAACATCCTGGTAAAGCTGAAGAATCACGTATCTTATGACCCAACAATTCCATTTTTAGGTATATATTCTAGAGAAACTCAAATGGATGAACAAGAATATTCATAGCAGCATTATTTATAATAAAGGAAAACCAAGATACAATCTAAATATCCAATGAGTAAAATAAATTAATGTGATGTATTCATACAACAGAATATTGAACAGCAGAGAAAGCAAATAAACACACATACATATTACCGTGTCTCACAAACATGTACGACAAAAGCTGCAAAAAATGCCTAGTTTTGACACTATAAAGTTTTAAAATTAACTAATACAATATATAATTTAGGAAAAAATACATGTGTGTAAATATGTAAGTAAATACACAAAAACACCAAGTTTAAATAATGATAGTTTAGAAGAGAGGTTCGATCTAAGGTTTTGTTAGTGTTTTAATTATTAAATGGTTGGCAAACCTAGTGATATTTGATGTATTATTCTTTATACATATCTGTATGTCAGACACATTTATAATACCTTTAGAAAAAAAAAGGACAAAAAAGGAATTCAAGGATCCTATAATTACAATACTTTGTTCCTCTCAGGGAGGTAACAGTTTTAAAATTAAAGTACACTATGTAGGATAAATAGAGAGCTAGTTAGTAATTCACTTTTTTCACTAGATCTGTATCTATGTATCTTCCTTTCACTTTCCAAGTTTATCTTCTCCCATTCTGGGCCTATCAAATTTATTTGTAACCCTGTGAAAAGTAAGTACAGTAAGCTGATTAGGAAGGAATTAACTGGTAAGTGCTCAGAAAAGTAACCACAGAATATTACTATCTCAAAAATCATGACATCTGGATATACTGCAACTCTTATTTAACTTCATAGAAACTCACAAATGAGGTAAAAAAAAAAAAAAGGCTTAAAGCCAAAATTTATTCAAGAACTTAAAATGAAAACAAAAATAATAGTTTCTCATTGTATTCTACTATTTCTTTCTTTTGATGGTATTATGAAATAGAAAATTTCACTTCTTCAGAAGTTACATTTGATTAGCAAAGGACACCACCTTGAATTTTCATGCAAATTATACCTGAGGGAAAAAAATAATCACCACTCTGATGTCACTTTAGTCTTATAAATTAGAAATAACTAGAAAGTGGAAAAGTACACTTCGTACATACATATATTTTACAATATGTATGCAATAATAACTGGGAAACCAATAGTTAAAAATTTTGTAGAATTTATATTTAATCTTGACGCACATAAAGAATTCTAATCTTCATTCACCATATAATGATGCTCATTCGTCTTGTAAAAAACATAATCCTTCTTTTTTAGATTAAAAAAATAAACTAGTTTTCCCCCCAAAAAATAAAGGGTAAATCATTCTGAAAAGTTCCAAATATGAACTGAAGAAAATAAATTAGTTTGTTATTATGTATAAAATAATGAAACAGAAAACATGGTTTAGACTTTGCCAAGCATTATCACAGCAGATCAACTTCCTCAGCCTTACAAAAACTATTTAGGGGACAGACCACATTCTGAAATGAGTTCTTTGAAACTCCTCAAAATTGTTCTGCAATCTCATGATTTACAGATTAAGAAAATAAGACATTAATGAAAGAAATGCAAGACACAAATAAATGGAAAGGTATTCTGTGCCCACGTACTGGAAAATTTAATATTATTAAAATGTTCATAATGCCCAAAGTAATCTATAAACACACAATCCCTATCAAAATTCCAACGGCATTTTTCACAGAAATAGAATAAATAATCCTAAAATTTGTTTGGAACCACAAAAGACTCTGAATAGCCAAAGCAATCCTGAGAAAGGAGAATAAAGCTGGAGGCATCATGCTCCCTGATTTCAAACTATATTACAAAGCTACCACAATCAAAACAGTATGGTATTGACATAAAAACAGACACACAGATCAACAGAACAAAGAGCCCAGAAATAAACCCATGCATACATGGTCAATTAACTTACAACAAAAAAGTTAAGAATATACAGTGGGGAAATGATAGTCTCTTCAATAAATAGTGCCAGGAAAACTAGACAGTCACATTCAAAAGAAAGAAATTAGACCACTATCTTAAACCATACACAAAAACTAACTCAAAATGAATTAAAGACTTGAATGTAAGATCTGACACCATGTAACTCCTAGGAGAAAACATAGGCAGTAAGCTCCTTAACATTGGTCTTGGTGATGAATTTGGGGATCGGACGTCAAAAGCAAAAGTTAACAAAAGCAAAACTAAACAAGTTGCAAACTAAAAAGCTTCTGTACAGCAAAGGAAACCATCAACAAAAAGAAAAGGCAACCTACTGAATAGGAGAAAATATTTGCAAGTCATAGAGCTGATAAGGGATTAATATTCAAAATACATAAATAACTCAGATGACTTACGAGCAAAACAATCAATCTAATTTAAAAATAGGCAGAAGATCTGAATAGTTTTCTAAAGACTTACAGATGGCCAACAGGTACATGAAAAGATGCTCAACATCAACTGATATCAGGGAAATGAAAATAAAGACCACAATACCAACTCACACCTGTTGGACTATTATCAAAAAGATGATAATGTGTCAGCAAGGATGGGAGAAAAGGAAACCCTTGTTCACTGCTGGTGGGAATGTAAAGTGGTACAGACACAATGGAAAACAGTATGGAAGTTCCTCAAAAACTTAAAAATAGAACTTCCATATTATCCAGCAATTCCACTTCTGAGTATTTCTCAAAAGAATGTGAAAACACTAACTTGAAAAGATATATGCATCCCCGTGTTCACTGAAGCATTATTCACAATATCAAGACATAGAAACAACCTGTGTCCACTGATGGATGAATGGATAAAGAAAATGTGGTGTGTGTACACAAGTACACACACACTCACACACATTAGCCTTAAAAAAGGATAAAATCTTGCCATTTGTGACAGTATAGATGAACCTTGAGAGCATCATGCTAGATAAAAAATAATCAAACACAGGAAGACACATAACATATGATCTCACTTATATGTGGAATCCAACGACAACAAAAAACCAAGCTCACAGATAACAAAGAACAGATTGGTAGTTAAGACATGAGTGAAGCAGGTCAAAGGTACAAATTTCCAGTTACAAAATAGAAAAGTCATGGGGATGTAACATACAACAAAGGTGACTACAGTTAATAACATGGTATCGCATATCTGGAATCTGAGAGTAAATCTTAACAATTCTCATCACAAGAAAAATTTTTTATAATTATGTATGGTGATGAATGTTAGACTTATTGTGGTGATCCTTTCACAATATATACAAACATTGAATCATTATGCTGTACACCTGAAACTAGTATGTCAATTATACCTCAATTTAAAAAAACTGATTTCATTTTTTTTTTTTTTAAGATTTTGGATTTTTTTTTTTTTGAAGTAATCTCTACACCCAATGTGGGGCTCGAACCCACAACCCCAGGATCAAGAGTTGTGCACTCCACTGACTGAGCCAGCCAGGTGCCCCAGTCTCACATTTTTATAATACTTAATACAACTTTTCATTTTGGAAAAAATAGGCACAACCAAACTTTTTAATTTCATGAATATATTCTGAAACTCCAGAATAACTTTCCAGAAAGCATGAGTTTCTATTAATCATACTCACTTTAAAAAATATTTTTCCTTCTCTATTAGTTTTAGGTCAAGGCTAGGAAAGCTCTTTGAAGTTTTCATTAAGACTATGACATGCATGATATATGGTTTTATGGTTCTAATTTAAGTTTACAGGTATAAAGCAAAAAAGTTATGACATTTAGCAGCAAAATACATGGTTAGTTTGCTTTCTGGGTCTTAAGGTCATAAAATGGTTAAGGAAAGAAGGGAATTAAATTTAGTGACTTCTTACTGTGTGCTGAGCTTTTAAGTATCTTAGGACTTTTATTTCTCAAAACAGTCTCATGGAAAAAGAAATTCTGGAACTATATACAAGTAACTATAAAGAAGGGATGAAAATTGAGAATATGAGGAACATAAGCAGAAATAATGTTTTTCACTATATATTTTTAACATTATTAATCATGCTAAGACATCATCTATTCAAAAAATTAAATTAAAAAACAATCAGGGAAAAAAAAACCCTAAAGAACAAGAGGCCTAGGATGGGGAGAAAGCAAAAAAAAGAGTGGAGGGAGGGAGGGCATTTTATCAGGGATTCCAGATCACCATTGACTGATTTACTTCTTTAGAGACAGCACGCAGGGTGGGGTGGGGAGGAGTACAGGGAGAAACAGAGAATCTTAAGCAGGCTCCATAACCAGCACAGAGGGCACAACCCTGAGATCATGACCTAAGCCAAAATCAAGAATAGGCCGCTTAACCAAATGAGCCACACAGGTACCCCCATTAATTGATTTCTGATGCAATTCATTGATTGAAGCATTAATCCAATTCAGGTCTATATATACATTTGTCCTTTTTTTCTACTGGACTTTAGGTATATATTTTAAACCCCCAAATTACGCATTGTTACTAATATTTTATAGAAACAGTATTTGTTTAGCTTTATATGCAATTCTATTTCATCATTTTTCTTTCATCTCCTACTATCCTTCAGAGATCGTTTTCAAGAAGAATCTTGAAATAAAACCTTTAGAAATGCCTTTAGTACAAATCTCTTGGTGATAGACTCTCAATTTTTGTTTATATGGAAATGGCTTCATTTCATCACTGTTCTTGAGAACACATTGAATTCTCCAGAAGATGCAGAGATGAATTTTCGTGCACAAGATGTTTATGAGGAAGAGACCTGTGAAGGAAAGGGGTAGAAGCAGGACTGGGCAAAGGAAGAAGTGATCTGCCTGCCGTGAATTCTCAGACAAGCCTCTACAAACTGGTAGGGAGCCCTGGAGCAAATAATAACCTTCAAAAGCTCCCATGTTGGGCCAACAGCCAGGCCATCTTAGCCCATCCAACAATCGCTAGTTGCAGGCCATCTCAGGAAGGGCATGAAGTCAGATAAGGCAGCTTCCTGCAGCTGAAGGGTATCTGCTAACCATACGTCCTGCAATTGAGCAGCAAGTTTTCTTTGAAGGGGATCTGGCAGTGCATCTCCATGTTTACCACACGTTTCACAAGGTGCAAGATGCTGGTTGAAATTTTTTTCTCTCCATATTTTAAAGATAATATTATACTGTCTTTTAGCTTTCATTGTTGTTGAGGACTCTATTGTTCTGTTGGTCTTTTTTGTTATTGTTGTTTTTGATCATCTGTCCTTTCTCTGTGATTATTTTCAAGGTTTCTGTCTGTTTTCCCCCCAAAATTTCACAGAAGTGTTTTTTTCTTTTTATTTATCTTGCTAGGGCTATATAGTACTTCCTTGATCTGTGGATTCACATGATAGCAGTTTTGGAAAATCTGTAGCCATTATCTCCTTAAATATTGTCTCTTCTGCATTATCACCGTTTTCTCCTCTAGGAACTTACTCCTGGGACTCCAATTAACCTCTTTTTAGGACTTTTCATTCTGTCCTCTATTTCTCTTAATATCACTTTCATTTTTTCCTTGTCTCTCTTGCTGCATGCTGGATAACTTTATTTTCACCTACACTAGTTCACTAAATTTCTCTTCAAAGAGCAGTTTAAACTGTTGTTTTGCATTTCAGAGTTAATCTTGAGTTTGTTGAGTTTCTATTTCAAAAATTATGTTCCTAGATGTCTAATTTAAAAAAAAAAACTTATTTATTCCAACTACTTTCTTGCAGATTGGTCATCTTTTTGACTATATCTGTTATTTCTATAAATACTACATACTTATTCAGTATCTCACAATTTCAGTATCTGTGGTTCTAAGTTTGATGTTGTTCTATCCAATGACTGTCAATCATAGGGGCTTGTTTTCTCTTGTGTTTGGTAGCATTATATTGTGAGCTCTTTGGTTAATCAGTGGGAATTCTGCAGAAAGAATTTGCTTCTGCTGATTGGCAAGAGGTATAACTAACTTGCAAACACTTCAACCTCTGACCTGGGTGATCTAGGGCTCATACGAGAGTACTTGACTCCCTTTCTTAACATTAACTTCCCAGCTGGCCCAGGTCTCAATTTCTACCACCAACCACCACACTCAGGCAACCCTTCCTCTCCTGTCTGCCTGAGAACCCCTGTCTGACCAGCCCTAACTCCTTACTGTGCTGGCTCCAACTAATAATTATTTTTGAAGTGGGGAACCACTAGAGATCTCTCCTAAGTCATGTAAGATCGGTGATGTCTCAAATAATGTGTTCTTCCCAGATTTCATTGGTTCAGGTTTTATTGGTGATGCTTCCATTCAGGCATATTGTCAGAAGTCTTACTGTCATTAGGAAGTGGAGTGTATTTTTAATTTTGCTAATGCTCTACTTGAAGACAAACTTGTTAGAGCTCTTTCTTTAGCAAACTCACAAAATATTAGTGAACTCAATGACCTTAACATAAAGTCACTGACAGAGAATATCTGTGATTCACTAAAGGACATAAAATGGAAGATTTCATATTTGACGTGATCAGGCAGGTCATTAGTATTAAAAAAAAATCACACACAAAATATTTCTTTGAACTTAAAATAGTTAAACACCTGATGTAAGGTCAAGGCTTTTTCTTTAATTGCTCATCTGCTAATTATTATTCAGCTTTTTCTTACATTCTACAACCTTATCACCATCCATGATTTCCAGTTTCTATTTCTCTAAAGTGAACGGAGCATTCAAATATTCATAAAGCAATCTATGTGCAAATCCTAGATTTTTACAATCCCCTCAACCAGATCTTTAACAGTTCATCTTGCCTATATTAACTTCAATAATCATCTTTTTAAAAAAAACTTGATTTCATCAAGTCTTTCCAAAGCAATCAACTTAGTTTTCATGAAAATAATGCTTTCTTGGGGCACCTGGGTGGCTCAGTCGGTTAAGTGTCCGACTCTTGATTTCAGCTTAGGTCATGATCTCAGGGTCCTGGGATGGAGCCCTGTGTTGGGCTCCCCACTCAGCAGGGAATCTGCTTAAGGATTCTCTCTCCTTCTCTCCCTGGCCCTCCCCCCACTCACCCTGTATCTCTCGAAAATAAATCTTAAAAAAGAAAAAAAGAAAGAAAATGCTTTCTTTTCCAAACCATTCTTCACTGATTTACCTAATATTTAATTCAACTTCATATTGAAGTAACACATACTACCTAACATAAACAGGTTCTAGATAAATATAATGAATTTAGAATAGACATAATAAATACCATTAACACATAACTACTGGTAAGGAAGAGAAGTCTGCAGGTATTCCAGAAAATAGTCTTCCAGAAGCATCCAACATTCACTGGTCATCAGTTTGCTTTATAGAAGGCTTGGGAAATATCCTCCAACCTAGCAAGCCAGCAATTCTGAAAAGTCGTGAGGGAGCTCAAGTCTCACTTCCTGGTTCTACCTCTACAGAAAGGTGTCTGATATGGGCCAAGAACAATCCTCAGAGAGGACAAATAAGCCACTGTACCAACAGATGAACATTTTGTAGGAGAAGGAAAATAACTGAGAAGGATTGGGTGAAAACTCTAATAATCCTCTTTCTCTTTTTTCCCTTGCTGATGTGTCCTTTCCATTGGAAGGGCTATTAGAATTAGGGAGGGATCTGGAAGAAAATAAGCATAGAGAAGGGTAGTTTATGAAGGCTCAGCTTTAGGCCTTAGATAGAAGTTACATTTTCAGATCTTCACTCACTCTCTCCAATTATGGTGAAAGTGGTAAACCTGAGAAGACCAGAAGTCCACCCTGGGCAAATTTATAAGCCAGTTCTTTTGGCTTTTATCTTGTTCAAAAGGGCAAGAGGAAATCCTCTATATAGATAAACGGACACACACACATCCCTTTGCAAAAAACATGACTGTAAGCAGCTAGTCAAAAGTTTGGGCTTTCGAATTATACCCAACATTCTCTATCAGCTATGCAAAATATACTGTAATGTTCATATAAGAACATGTATTTGCATGCATAGTGGTTGTATTTGGTGGTAAATTTAAGACATCACTTATTTTAATTTTTTCCATAGTTACCCCTGAGATTGAAGTGCTATATTTTATTTGAAGGTTAAGATGATAGGGGCCTGGGTGGCTCAGTCATTAAGCGTCTGCCTCCGGCTCAGGGCGTGATCCCAGAGTCCTGGGATCGAGCCCCATATCAGGCTCCTCCGCTGAGAGCCTGCTTCTTCCTCTCCTACTCCCCCTGCCTGTATTTCCTCTCTCGCTGGCTGTCTCTCTGTCAAATAAATAAATAAAATCTTTAAAAAAAATAATGAAGGTTAAGATGATAAAACATTTATCTAAGAAACTGTTAAAGTGATTATCTGGTCACTTTTAAACTTTAGGACTTCAGGAAGTATTGCCCTACCCAACTTACAAAGAGACATATTTTAACTTGGTCTGATTGGACATGCTGGGAAAGTAAATACACTCTTCTAAATTAATCTTTGTATGCTTACTAAACAACTTTATTTTTAGCTATAAAATAATCCATATCATATTTAAGATGTTTTCACTAGATTTCTCCATATTTTTTTAAAGGAACAAAAGAGTAAGAACTCACTTCAGTCACAGAATTATCTGGTTTCCATACTGATTTTCTCCTACTGGGCTAATGAATTCCTTCAGGGTAGAAGCTGTATTTTAGCACTGTTGCTTCCTCGGCAACTATCAATATGCCCAAATGTTAGATATCTGTAATAAATGGTTGTTGCATTAATGAGTGAGTTTTACATAGGAAGGGAAAAAAGAAACTGTGGCTTATGGGAGAAAAGTTTCTAGATTCATTTAATACTAGACTGATAAGAACATTAGAGATTATTCAATCTGATCCCTAACCTTAGAGATGAAGAAATTACAAATTGAGTGGTCTAAAGATACAAAGTTAATCAGAGATAAAGCCAGAACTAGAACGTCTCCCAAATACTCACACATATAAAAGTGGTTTTTGTTTTTTGCATAAGAAGAGGTGTAAAGTGATGTAAAACTGTGGGCTTTGGAATCAGAAAGACAATTCACATCCCAGCTCTATCACTGTATGAATTTGGGTAAGTTGTAAAATTACATGAGACTCATTTTCCTCATTTGTAAAATTCAGTACAATCTAACTTACTGGGCTATTCTGAGGATTAAATCAGTTATGTGTATAAATTTGCTGAATACAGGACCTGGTGCACAGTATACTTAATAACTAGAAGCTTCTGTAATTATTACATTATGTTGCTTTCTATTTTACTATTTCCATAAACTACTGAAATTATTTCCCTAAAATGATATGGTGATGCCTTCAAAGACTACTGGAAATAAGATTTATTGGCACGTCTTTATTACAGTGACATACTAAAATTTATTTGTATTTATTACAGTGATAAAATAGTGCTATTGTATCACTGTAGTAGCTAATTTATCACTGTAATAGATAGATTATATTGAATTTTTTTTTTTAAAGTTAACTACACTTAACATGGGGCTCAAACTCATGACTGAGATCGAGTCACATGCTCAGGGCTCCTGGGTGGCTTAGTGGGTTGAGCGTCTGCCTTCAGGTCACTCAGGTCATGATCTCAGGGTCCTGGGATTGAGCCCCGAGTCGGGCTCCCTGGTCAGCTCCCTGCTTCTCCGTCTCCCTCTGCCTGCCTCTCCCTCTGTCAAATAAATAAAATCTTAAAAAAAAAAAAAAAAAAAAAAAGTCACATGCTCTACCAACTGAGCCAGCCAGGTGCCCCTGTATTGAATATCTGTAATGGCATTTTGCAGTTCAGTAAAATAATGACTCTCAAAAGCAGTAATGAGAAGGAAACAGTGACAATTTACATGGGACAGAAAAACACCACAGGTCACCATTTACTGTTATAAAGTTATCAGAGGTGATACAGAATGTTTGTTGTAGATCAGCAGTTGGCAAACTACAGCCTACAGACCAAATCTGCCACAATTCTGTTTTTGTAAATAAAGCTTTACTAGAACTTCATTTGTTTACATACTGTCTATGGCTGCTTTTGTATTACGCCAGCATAGCTGAGTAGTTTAAAAAAAAAAAAAAACAATAGCGAACAAAGACTAAAATATTTACTATTTGACCTTTTATAGAAAGTTTGCTATGTCCTGCTGTAGACTGTGGCAAGTACCTTGAATTTTTCTTAAAAAGGTGTCAACAATTTGGACACCAGATATGTCTGCAAATAAGACTGACACTGAACTTAGGCTATTATGTGTAACAGAAGCCAGAATAATAGCAACTTGTAGGTTTTAATATATTTATCCAAAAGTGCCATGGGACAGCATTTTACAACCTGTATATAATAGCATGTTTTATTAATATTCTTTACTGTTCTATTTATATATTTTATATTTTCCTATAAGAGATCTAGAATACATACATATATATATATTTTTAAGTATTTATTTATTTTGGGCGGGGGAGGGATGGAAAGAGTGGGGAGAAAGTCTTAAGCAGACTCCACGCTGAGCATGGAGTCTGATGCAGGGCTTTATCTCACAACCCTGAGATCACCACCTAAGCCGAAAGTAAGAGTTGGATGCTTAACCTACTGCACCATCCAGGCGCCCCTGATTTAGAATATTTTTTTTTTCAGGGAATTCTCACTCTTTTCCTATACTATAGACACTGAACATATTTGAGGAAAAAATGATTTGGTGCTAGGAACTCACAGGCAACATATTTACCACTTTAAAAATTAGGAGCAGAAAAAAAGATTAGTAGTACTATATATTTACATAGAATTACTCACTGTTGCTAACGTGGGAAGTGTAAAACATACCCATTTCTCCCATGGTCCTTTCATACAAATTGCTGATCCCTTTTGGAATTGCATGGTAAAGGGAAGTGCTCTTATTAGAAAATGAAGCTAAAATCATAACAAGTTAGATTTGACATTATTCTGCCATTTTTGTATTTTTCTGGATCAAGACTAGATAAATAACAGATGGGTTCCCTTGTGTGACTGAAAGAATACAAATAATATTTTTTGTTTGTTTTCTATAAAAAAATTTTTTTCCCAGAATTCTACAAATGGCTCTAATGTGAATGTGACAGCCTCAGCTAAGCTGCTTGTATTATGGTAACATATTTCTATTATCGAAACACAGGTTCTAGAACCAAAATTCCCTGGCACATAGAGCACTGAATTAGATGGATGGAAGAGAGGGAAAAAATGAAGAGGCACTTTAGGAAAGGAAAAGTTTTCTTCTGAAAATCAACGCTTAGAAGAAAAAAATGAAGGATAGGAATAATCCTCCTTCAAACCTCAATAATTATGTACTTGTAACCACAGAATATTGAAAATTTCCTTAGTGCAAGGCCCTCTAGTACAAGGTTTAAATTTAATATAGCATTTAATCTTCATGATTAGTACCTACCCAGGAGGTAGATATTACTATATTTAACCCATTATTTCTTGTGTTTTACATAAGGAATTGAAGCTCAGACTATTAGAGGCAGGACATAAACCCAGCTTATGACTTTAAAGCCCATTTTTTAACCAATATATTATATTCAAATAATTTTCTAGAAATAGTAACAATCTTTGAAACTTTAACTCTTCTATAAAATGCTTTAAGCTTCTTAGAAGGCACTAAATAAATATAGGGAATTATTTTTAAAGAAAAAAAAAACACAACTCCCCAAGTACCTGGAGAACTACTGTGTTCTTAAAATAATACTTAAGATGGAAACATATTCTAGGAATAAGCCCTACTGATTTTAAGCTGTAAAATATGCATTATTCTGACAACTCAGGCTATATTTCATAATTAATTCTGGATTCAGGCATTAAATTTTACTTTCTCAAGTATTATTTAATACATTTTTAAAAAGCATTCTTGCTAAATAAACAGCTGGTACAAAGTATTTTAAATATTTTAGAAGACTATATCAGGCCATTTTTCTTCAAATTAATTAAATACATGCAATTTGCATTAAATCTAATTAGTACTCTGAAACAATGTGATCAACTACTTCACAAACCCATTTTTTTTTCTAGATTTTATTTATTTGTCAGAGAGAGAGAGTCAGAGAGAGAGAGAGAACACGCACAAGCAGGGGGAGCAGCAGGGAGAGGGAGAAGCAGACTCCCTGCTGAGCAAGGAGCCCCATGCGGAGACTGATCCCAGGACCCTGAGATCATGACCTGAGCCGAAGGCAGACACTTAACCAACTAAGCCACCCAAGCATCCCCATAAACCCATTTTTTAGATATTTGAAAACTTCAGTAATATGCAAAATAACTATTAAGTAACCTTACCGATTTTAAAGAAACATATTCAAATATTATGTTAAGTCCCCTGAGGAGACTACTCTAAGGATAACATCATTGCTTACTACCCTTAAAAAATTTCTCATTAGGAATAATTATCAGAGCCTGATAGGTATTCTTTTAGGTATGCTCCGTGATAGCGATAGCAAATCTTGTTCAATTATGTGCAGATATGACTTCAAATAGGAATTTAATTATCTCTGGTGCTCAATTCACAAATCTGTAGAGATTCCTCTAAAGTAAAATTCTGAATTAAAACTAATACAAAAATTCTAATACTTGAATATTAAAAAATCATAAAGTAGGACAAATATTGTATGATTCCACTTATATGAAGTATTTAGACTAGCCAAATTCATAGAGACATAAAGTAGAATGATGGCTGCCAGAGGCTGGGAGGCAGGGAAGAATGGGAGTTATTGATGGATGGGTACAGAGTTTTAGCTTAAGATGAAAAAGTTTCTGGAGCTAGAGATGGCTACACAACGTGAATGTACTTAATGCCACAGAACGATATACTTAAAAACGGTTAAAATGGTAAATCTTATCATTTAATGGGGATATTTTACCACAACTAAAAAAGAAAAAAAACCCAACCTAGATGGCTGGCCCTATTGTTTGTCAGTGGGCTATAGCTTGCTGCCCCTGAAGCACTTTGTTAATGTGACTCTGTGTAAGTCATATTATTTCTTACTGGTTCAACTTCCTCCCATTAAAGTGGCAGAAATGAAGCCATACCACCTATTTCATAAGACTGTTGCAGATATCAAGTAAGATAATATATTTTAACCACGATGAAGTTTATATAATTAAGAGTTCATATTTACAGCACTTTTTTCTTCTTTCTTTTTTGGGGGGGGGGCAGAGGGAGAGGGAGAAAGACACTCTTAAGCAGACTCCACTCCTAGTGTGGAGTCCGGCACAGGGCTCCATTCCACGACCCTGAGATCATGACCTGAGCTGAAATCAAGAGTCAGAGGACACTCAACTGACTGAGCCTACAGCATCTTCTTTTTTTGAACAAGTCAGATTTAAAGATTTTATTTTTATTTAATTGAGAGAGATAGAGAGCAAGTGAGAGAGAGAGAGAGCACAAGAAGGGGAAAGAGGCAGAGGGAGAGGGAGAAGCAGAATTTCCACTGAGCAGGGAACCCAACGTGGGGCTCAATCTAGGATCATGACCTGAGCCGAAGGCAGACGCTTAACTAACTGAGCCACTCAGGCACCCCTTAAACAAGTCAGATTTAATTCAACATCTATTACTTAAGCAAGACTGAAAAGCAGGAGTCACAAGGGAATTAATGGGATTCACACACACAATAAAGCTTTAATCATACCTGCATTATCTTCCAGAACAGCCTCTGAACTACTGTGCTGAAGAAAAAGGTTAATACTAATTCTGGGGGGGAAAAATACATATTGCAGGAAATTAAAAAAACAAAAAAACAAAAAAACAATGTCTGTATATGAGTATTATTAATCCATGAGGTGTTAGTGTGAAAAACAGTTCTTCCATCAGGTTTAGGAAAACTTTAATGAAAAAAAAAAAAAACCCAAGAGATTCCCTAACTTGAACTAATTAAAGGTTCTCCAAAGAATAAGTAAATAAAATCACAAAGATGTTTGATGCCAAGTATGGGAAACAAAATGAATGAACAACCAACATGGTTAATAATAGTTTTTTGGTTAAACTTAGAGTGACTATCAAATGCACTTTAAAGATTTAGAAATACTGAAAATGCATGAGTTAAGCTTTTAAGAATTTAGAAAAAATAATTCTAAGAGAAGCATTAGTAAGAAAATAAGAATAGAAATAACTGAATTAAAAAGATAATCCTCTAGCAAGACTGATCAAGGTGGAATAAAGGAAACATACATTAGAAACCCCCAAAAATGGTAAAAATTTACAAAACAAAAAATATATGAATAACTTGACACTAATGCATTTGAAAAGTTAGATAAAATAATCTTCTAAAAAATAAGATTAACAAAATGCTTTATAAGAAATAAAACACCTGAATTAAACTATTACTATTTAAGAAATTGAAATAATAGTTTAAAAAACCTAGTGTCTTCCACAACTTCTCTCTCCTTACTTTAAAGATCTTAGGACAGAGTTTTTAAGAGGAGGAAGGATATACCAACCCTTTCAAAGAGCAAATAGACCCTACTTACTGTAAAAATTGTTTTAAAAAAACCAAAACAAACAAACCTCACTTTATGAAGCTGTTATAACCTTGATACCCAAATTGGACAAGGACAATACAAGAAAAAATTATCACAATCTTACTTATAAGTACAGAAGCAAAAATCTTAAAACATAAGAAATGGAAAGCAACGAAAAGACAAATCTGTCCTTTTTGCAGACAACAGTACTTCTACAAATAATATCTAAAATAATTTACACACAATTAGAATTAACAAAAGAGTTCAGCAGGGATGCTCAATGCAAGATCAATACATGAATTCAGTTACTGGCATTCTTGTACACCAGCAATAATCAATTTAAAAACAGAGAAAAGATCCCATTCGCAATTACAACAAAAATTTTAAGGTACCCACAACAAATAAATGAATAAATACATAAATAAACAAAAAAATACTAAAACTCAGTATTACAATGATGGCAATTTCCCCCAAATTCACTTAAAATAAAAAATAATTTCAATCAAAATGCCAACATGTTTTTCATGGATAAACTGATTCTAAAATTCACATACAAAAGTGGCAAGAATGGTTAACATAATTTTGAAGAGCAAAGGAGGGGAAATGTGGATTAACACAAAGTTATAGAAATAGACCAATGGAACCAAAGAGAGAGCCTAAAATGGAACTTGAATATGACAGAGGTTGCATTACAATTTAGATGTGCTATTTGATAAATGGTGCAGAAACCATAGTGCTTGATTCATATGAAAAAATAAAATTATGTTCTTCATAATGTAGAAAAAATACATTTCAAGGGATTAGAGATATGAGTCAAAAATCAAATTTTAAAAATGTCTAGGGGCACCAGGGTGGCTCAGTTGGTTAAGTGTCTGACTCTTGATTTTGGCTCGGGTCATGACCTCAGGGTCCTGGGATGGAGCCCCACATCGGACTCCTCACTCAGCACAGAATCTGCTTCGGATTCTCTCTCTCCCTCTGCCCCTTTCCCTGCTCATGCTCATGAACTCATTCTCTCAAATAAAAAAAAAATCTTAAAAAAAAAAAAAAAAAGTAAATAACCTAACAGCAATGGACAAAGTAGCAAATGAGCAAAATCACAGAAGAGAAACCCCAAATGGCCAATAAACCTATGAAAACATCTTCAACCTTACAAAGGGAATACAAATTACTATGGGATTGAGATATTGTTTTAAAGGTTGGCAAAACCTTAAAAGCCTGAGAACACCGTGATGGGGAAAATGGGAAATTCATACTCAACTGTGAGTGTAAGTTAAAATAACCATTTGGTTTGATGATGTCTATATCTTACAATGCAACAATTTCACTTTCTGGTATATACCTCATGGAAATTCTTGGACATGTTCAAGGAAGATAGGTATTAAAAGAACATTCACTGCAAAATGGTTTATAACAGCAAAAAAACTGGAAACTACTTGTCCATAAAAGAATGAGTGAATAAATTGAAGTATATTTATATATTAGACTACAGCAGTTAAAATGAACAAATTAGTGGTACACACATAAACTGAGTGAAAAAAAAACAAGCTACAGAATGATTTCACCTAATGGATTTTTAAAACTTGCAAACAGCAAGTTTTATAGATCTGTAAATATTCAGCTACAATATAAAAATATTGGGAAGAAAGATAAATACCATCTTTATGAGAAGGGTTACTTCTGGGGAGGGAGAAGGAAAAACTATCGGAATACCTAAGGGAACAGAGGCAGGCATCAACTGTGTCTTTAATGATAGTTAGCCAGCCAGCTAAACAGATAGATAGACATGATATAATGTTAAGATTTCAGGGCAGTTTGGATGAGTGCACAGGTGTTTGTTACGTTATTTACTATACTTCTATTATTTGAAACATTTTATAATATAAATTTCCTTAAAAGGAAACACATTTTAAAAAATGGACTAGGGGCGCCTGGGTGGCACAGCGGTTAAGCGTCTGCCTTCGGCTCAGGGCGTGATCCTGGAGTTCTGGGATCGAGCCCCACGTCAGGCTCTTCCTCTATGAGCCTGCTTCTTCCTCTCCCACTCCCCCTGTTTGTGTTCCCTCTCTCGCTGGCTGTCTCTCTCTCTGTCGAATAAATAAATAAAATCTTAAAAAAAAAAAAATGGACTAGAGGGGCACCTAGCTCGGCTCAGTCAGTTAAGCATCTGCCTTTGGCTCAGGTCATGATCCCAGGGTCCTGGGATCCAGCCGCATCAGGCTCTCTGCTCAGCGGGAAGTCTACTTCTCCCTCTCCCTCTGCTCCCTACCTCCTGTCCCCCATGCTTGCTCTCTCAGCTAAAAATCTTAAAAATAAATAAAAATGAATTACAACATTAATATAAATACATCTCAAAAACTAAATGTTAAGTTAAAAAATCAAGTACAGAAACATGTATAGTATGGTATCATTGTATTACATATTTTTGTAAAACAGTTTTTCATATTGGTAGCTGTACAGACTTTCATGGGAATGGTATACTCCAAATTCAGGATGATGGTTACCTCTGGACAGGGAGTAAGAAGAACATGACTGGGGAAGGGTATATAGGGAGCTTCAGCCAAATCTGTAAAGAATTCTTTTAAAAGTCTGACGCAAGGGGCACCTGGCCAGCTCAGTCAGTAGAGTGTGAGACTGTTGATCTCAGGGTAGTGAGTTCAAACCCCACGCTGGGTACAGACCTTACTTAAAAATTTAAAATAAATAAATGAAAGTCTGAAGCAAATATGGCATTTGGTAAAGCTTGGTACTGGATAGTTTTTAAAATCCCCTATTTATATGTATGTATGTATGTATGTAAATAACAACATCAGGAACAATAATAAATGAAGAAAATGAATGAGACGTAACATCTGAGCACTCTACTAAACGTGTGCACGTATACTCCCAAGAATAACCCGAGGACATAGATTCTGCTTCTGTTTCTAATACTATTACTATCTTAATACTATTAGATCCTATTACTCATTTTACAGATGAGACACTAAAGCAGAGAGAGGTGAAGTTGGCCTAAGATTATAAAGCTAGTAAATAATGAAAGTAAGATATGAAGCCAGGATTTGTGTTCCAGAGTTTGCAGCTTAATAACCATGTTATTGTCATAATGTCATTTTCATTCTTTTCAGTATATCGTAAATAATTCATTTCCAATGTTATTTCTGTATGTTGGAAATGAAAAACACTTTTTAACCCATTACCACACACAAAAAAATGCATATACACACACACATATTTTTGTGCAGCTCATGCTGGTTCTAAAGATGCTGAAAGAATTCTAGGAATGTCCTGAAAACAGTGGCATCCCAACTACTCTAATTTATCAATTTCTATATGAGAGGTTTGGTATTTTTTAGATCATTATTTTAAAATCAAACATTATTCTTCAATAGTCCTAATAATACATATTTGGAATCTTAGATTACTTATATAAAAAAGCATATGATGTAATTCAACCCTCTCCTTCTCTGTCATTAGAGGCCAAATGCCATTACTTAGCTTCAGGTCTGAAAATTCGTATTGAGAGTTTTTAATAACTCATTCTGTCAAGAAATTCATTTTCATTCATTCATTTTTTCTGGTCTCTCAATATAAGTTGTTTTTTAAAAGCCCATAGCTAATATTTATACAATAATAAATTGGCATTCTCAGTCATTAAATATTTATCAGCACTGATTATGTGCTAATCACACACTCCCTGTCCCTGGTACCACTGTTCCCATTTCTTTTTTTTTTTTTTTAATATTTATTTATTTTAGAGGGGGGGTAGTGTGGGGGAGCTGGGGAGGGGCAGGGGAGAGGGGCAGAGGAGGAGGGAGAGGGAGAGAATCTCAAGTAGACTCCCTGTTGAGCGCAGAGCCCACAGCAGGCTCGATCTCAACCCTGAGATCACGACTTGAGCCAAAACCAAGAGTCGGACGCTCAACCAACTGAGCCACCCAGACACCCCTACCATTTCTTAAAAATGTCTTTTCTCCATCTATACAACCACATTCTCAATGTTATCATCTACTAACCTACAGAATATGTATTCCAAAAATAGGAAATTTGAAAAAGAAGTTCTTGCTTTCAGGGGCGCCTGGGTGGCTCAGTCGTTAAGCATCTGCCTTCGGCTCAGGGCGTGATCCTGGCGCTATGGGATCGAGCCCCACATCAGGCTCCTCCGCTGTGAGCCTGCTTCTTCCTCTCCCACTCCCCCTGCTTGTGTTCCCTCTCTCGCTGGCTGTCTCTATCTCTGTCGAATAAATAAATAAAATCTTTAAAAAAAAAAAAAAAAAGAAGTTCTTGCTTTCAAAGAGTTCACTGTCTAGCAAGGGAAAGAGACAAACAAAAATTATCTATAATACATAAGTACTTTTAAAAAGGTAATTAAACCTTAAGCGTCAGGGGAGATGAAAGGATGGCTGGTGCACTTTTAACAGCTAACCTGGAACGTGATGAACGGGAGACAGTGATGGAGACTGCTCTTTCAAGAAAACTTATCTTAAAAGGAAGAGGGGATGACAGCTAAGGGCATAGGTTCTAGAGAAGGTTGTAAGATAGAAAAATACTTAGCATCAACTATTCTGAACTACTTTCCTTGCTACATTCTTCTCCTAACACTAAATCCCAGTTTGGATATAAGCAAGTCACTTAACATTTCTAAGTCTCAAATGAGATAGATGTTTAAGAACTCTAAGTTATGAGGAAACTTGAATAGATGACCTCTAAAGTTCCTTCTAGACCTAAAATACTATGATTCTATGACTATGATTATCTGACCTGTTTAAATTCAAAGGTAAAT
This sequence comes from Ursus americanus, assembly GCF_024610735.1. NCBI lineage: Eukaryota > Metazoa > Chordata > Mammalia > Carnivora > Ursidae > Ursus > Ursus americanus. The sequence continues at coordinate 64,305,329 of NC_142139.1, forward strand.
CATAAAGTATTCAGTATGCAAAAAAGAAAAACCAAGACCAATAAGAGATGAACTAGTTTGTACAACTGCGTTCTACTACTTTTGCAACACTGTTAAAACAATTAATTCCTCTTCGGACCATCAGTAAAATTTTCACAAGACGGTGCCTTCTTGTCAGTTGGTAAAGTGCTTGTTGCCCTCACACCTGTAGACTTCTAAACAATCACCAAGCAAACTGTTTTGTGACAACAGAAGTAAATTGCTTAAAAGCCCATAGCTTAGACTTCTAAAAGTCATCTTTTAAATGGAAGAGGTTTATAGAAACATGTATATTACATTTCTTCTACAATGTTTGTTATCTTTACTTTAAATTTTAATGTACAGGTTCATAAACATTTTTTAAAACTAGCTAAGATTAGATCTTCACAGTATATGACTTCTTTTCACTATTACACATTCTGAAATTTAGAACAAGGTTTCCCTTACCTGATATGGACATGGAATGTGATATTCTCTGCAGCGTTCTTGTATCCATGTTGTTTCCCAGATGCCACGGTAAGCTTGCTCATAAAAGTAGCATCCAATTACAACCAAGAGTGGTACGAGATAAAGAATGCTGAAAACACCAATCCGGATCATAAACTTCACCAACTTATCTTGGTTCTCCTTTTCTAATGGAATTTCAATTCGAACTCTGTTTAGTGATATAATGCCAGCTAAGAGGAGAGAAACTCCAACTACCACATACAGGCAGAGGGGAGCAAGAACAAAATATCTCAATGCATCAACATCGTAGAGGCCAACAAAACACACGCCACTGATATTGTCACCTTCAATTTTATTCATCGCTAAAAGGATGATAGTTAGAGTTCCGGGGATGCCCCATGCACTGGCGTGAAACAGCAAGGCTTTCTTCTCAATAGCTTCACTACCCCACTTTGGCACAGCTGCCAAGAACCATGTGATGGTAAGAATTACCCACCAAACACTGCCAGCCATAGTAAAAAAATAGAGTACCATAAAAAGCATGGTACAGGCTTTATTATGAGATCCTTGTGTCACTGTGGAAGCCTTATACTGTGCAGGGCTAGATGCATTGCAGGCTACGCGGTCCTCAAGCAAAAACCCAATGAAGAAAATTAATGATACCATCATGTAGCAGACTGCATAAAATATAATAGGTCTTTCAGGATAACGGAATCTTGTGACATCAATCAAAAAAGTTAAAAAAGTAAACAACGTGGCAGAGAGGCAAATGATCGAAATCAATCCTATGAAGTATCGAGCAAATGAAAGTTCTTCTCTCCTAAAGTACATATTTGGACAAGGAGGTGAACAATCACGCACGTGTAAAAAAGAATAACCAAGATCAGGATCAATTTTCAACTCTCGAGGACACCAAAAACCATAGTCCCTCTGCACTGCCACTGGAGCTCCTTCAGTAGGATCACCAGCTAAATTCAGATCCACAAGTCGAGGATATGGCTCATCACAATCTGGGAACCTAAAAAAATACAAGATGAGAACCATTTTCACTTATTGGGAAATCTATTGATACCTAACAATTTGGATTTCCAAATTTAGCACTCATGACCTTATTCATTCTAATATCCTTGGAGTACAATTACACTAAGTAGGAATAAAGTAAATGTTGATTCTTGTTTATGGGCCATACAATTAGATTGCCCACTGTTGATCAAAAAATGATATGGTTTTATATTTAATTTTGTTTTGGCCTCAAAAACAGTACTTTTTTTTAAGTTTTGTATTGTTTTGTTTGTTTTTTTTTTTTTTAGTAATTTCTACCTTCAACGTGGGGCTCAAACTCACAAGCCCTAAGAACAAGAGTTGCATGCTCTTCTGACTGAGCCAGCCAGGTGCCCCAAAGAGTATTCTTTTAATTAAAATAGTCTAACATAGCCATCAACACTGTATATAGAGTATTTAAGATGCACACTTTAAAATAAGATTTCAAAATATAAACATACATTATAAAAGAAAAAATACATAGCTCTAACAGAATAGTAGCTTTTTCTCAAACTTTAACTACAGTTACCCTAGATTCAATGGAACTTCCTTAAGCAGAAATGTTAAAAATCCTTCCCAAATCCATAGCCCAAGGTGTTTTTAATTACATTGGTATTAAAAATCCTTATAAGTGGCTTAGTTTTTAGATCTTTTCTTCCCATTTTATATTCACTCCCTGCTTAGCACATTGGCTAATTACAGTCCTTCTAAGGTCTCTAATGTCAACTACTTCTTTCTTACCACCCCTAATTTCTCTTTAATTCATTACATTCTCTAACTCAGTTATTCTCAAACTTTGGTGTACATAAGAAAAACTTAACATTGTTTTAAAAATAAAAATTCAGGGGCACCTGGGTGGCTCAGTTGGTTAAGTGCCTGCCTTCGGTTCAGGTCATGATCCAGGAGTCCTGGGATCAAGCCCCAGACTGGGCTCCCTGCTCAGCAGGGAGTCTGCTTCTCCCTCTCCCTCTGCTCCTTCCCCCACTTGTGCTCTCTCTCTCACTCACTCTCTCAAATAAAATCTTTTAAAAAATAAATAAAAATAAAAATTCTTGGGGTGCCTGGGTGGCTCAGTTAAGCATCTACCTTCGGCTCAGGTCATGATCCCAGGGTTCTGGGATGGAGCCGTGTCAGGCTCCCTGCTCAACAGGGAACCTGCTTCTCCCACTCCCTCTGCCCCTCTCCCCTGCCTGTGCTCCAGTTAATAAATAAAATCTTTTAAATAAACAAATAAATAAGAAAATTCTTGGTTCCCACCACCACAAATCATATTACAGTATTCAGCATTTTAGCATTTTAGCAAATTTCCAGAGGGACAAGACCTGCAGACTTGAGAAAGTGTCATAGCTGCATGACAAATAAAACAGTTTTGTGGTGCAGACATGAGTAAGGATAATATTCTCATGAACTTCCTGCATCTCAATTTTCTTGCCTGTATCAGCTGCTAAGCCTTCAGACTCCCACTAACTGATGTTTAATAGTTTATATGCATCAAATAGTTTCCAAGCAACCATCATTGATACTAAGTTTGACAAAAACATGCATAACCTTATGCTGTAGCTGATTAATCTTTTATTTTCTAATATAATCCATTTTCTTCGCTGGAGTTGGAATTATAAATCCAAATGAGAGAAACTTATTGCATTTAAGCATTTGTTTATATTCTGCAGTACGTAAGGGATTACAAATAAAAAGACAAAAAACCAGGCTTTCTATCCTGCAGTCTAAAAGGAGATACAAACTTGTAAATACAAAATTCAGCAGTGGGATAGATGAAGCAAACTCTATATAAATAAAAATAATACAAGGGACTGATTCTTCCAAAGGATGAGATTATGAAAGACTTCATAAAATAAGACCCTCAATACAGGATTTTGAGTCAGTATTTGACAGTTCTGGTAGTATGTCAATCAGTATTCTAGCAAGAAATGCAAGCAATGGCAGAGATTTGAACAGGGTAGTTTAATATTGCTGGAGCACGAAGTGTGCATGACTTGTGGGAGGAGATTAGGTTGGAGAGATAAGCATGTCGCAGAAGAGAGAGAGAGAAAACAGTGATATAAAATTTAAAACCATGCAAAGTTTTTTTGGCTGTATTTGTATATCTGACCGCCACTTAATATATATACACCTCACTCTATAACCTTTCCAAAACTCAAACTCTTGATTTCTACTCCTTAAGTTTCCCCATTTCCATAAATGGTAATTCCATTCTTCTAGTTGCTCAGGCCAAAACCCGTAGGGTCACCCTTGAAATCCTTTCCCTCTAATATATACCTCAGAACCTACCAATAATTTCTATCATTGTACCTTATGATATATCTTCTCATTTCCTGCACTGCCTCTGTACAGTTTGAGCCACTAATACCTCTTTCCTGGACTTCCGGAGTGTCTTCCGATTGATCTCCGTTTCCACACAGCAGTCAGTGATCCTTTACAGACATGCCACTCCTGTGCTCATGATGATGTCTCTTCTGCTCAAAGTCCTCTAATGCTTTCCTACCTCACTAAGAGTCAAATCCAAATTCTGTATGAGAGCTACAAAGACCCTATTGCCAGTACTTTTCTGATAATCTGATATCCTTCCATTCTCCCTAATTTACTTGGCTCCACATTCTCTGGCTCCTTTGTACTATGACTAATCCAAGCATGCTTCCATTTCAGAACATTTGCACTAACTGCTGTTTCCTATGTCTTGGTTATTCTTCCCTATATTCTGGATTATTTGTTCTCTGATTTCATTCAGGTCCCTATTCTAATGCCTCTTTATCAAAAAGGTCTTCCCCAATATCTCCATAGGAAAGACTCCTTCTACTTTCCCATATTTTATCATTATCACTCAATCTTATTCTTTTTCTTATTAGTGTTCATTACCATCTGACATTATCTATTTGTTATCGCCCACCACTACCACCACCACTAGAATTTTAGTTCCATAAGAACCAAGACTACATTTTGTTCACTACTTATCTTCAGCATCTAGACTAGTGCCTAGCACACAGGACACATCCCATTAATATTTGTTGAGTTAATGATTGTTGCATAAATATATTCATATAGACCTAACCCAAGTAATTAGAAAGATGACCAGAAACAGTGTGGAAGATAGACTTGGGCAAAAATGAGAGCAGAGATATTAGATGATTCAAATAATATCAGAACTAAAACCTGGTAAGGCAGGGAGGGGCATCTGGCTGGCTGAGTTGGTTGAACATGTGACTCTTGATCTCTAGGTTCTAAGTTGGAGCCCCATGTTGGGTGTAGAGATTACTTAAAGATAATAAAACATCTTAAAAAGAAATAAAATAAAACCAGATAAGGCAGTGGGAATAAGATATGAAAGTAGTTAGATAAAAGCAATACAGTTTATAATTGATTGGATGTGGGAGCTAAGGTCAATGAAGGGGGAAGAGAAGATGACTTATAGAGAACTAAAAAATAAGCAAAGGAAAATCAATTTTAGGCATGTTAAAATTGAGGTATCTGAGACAAATGCAGGCTAGGATTTCCAACAGCTGCTAGATAGCAGATTTGGAACTCAGCAAGAAGATGTCAAAGCTGCAGATTTAGGTGTAGGAGTCAGCAGCAGATGAGTAAGAGTTAAAATGAATGAGATGAGATCATCCTGGGAAAGCATGTAGAATAAAAAAGAAACTCTGGACAGCACCAATACTTAAGGGGTAGAAAGAAGAAGAGGATCCAAAAAAAGAAATTAAGAATAATTAGCCTGAGAAATAGCAGACCAGAATAGTTCACATATGATAGCTTAAAAGATCTTCACGAAAGGAGGGCAAGCTGAGGTTGAGGGGAATTAGGATGAAATACAGAATAAAGGTGAAATATGGGTTTGAAGTGAGTGATACAGATTTGACAGAGGTGCTGAGAGGAATAAGCAGAAATTATTCTGTTGACCAAACTGGAAATTTGCCAAAGACAAACAGCAAACAGAACTGCTATGGTTGGCATCATTAAATATACAGCATAATTAATTTATAAGAAATGGGCTAAATCAATTCAGCTGGAAATCTGAACAAGTTCAGTAGAAGGAATGAGCTGAAATTGCTAGCAGGAGTGTTACTTCAACTGATAGACCACAAAGCTTAAGTAAGGAAATAAATGAGATAAGACGGATATTAGGAGAGGGGGGAAAAAAACCAAAGTCTGGGAGTGTCCAGGAAGTTCAAGAGCAGTAGGAACAAGAATAGGAAAGATGTGGAAGACCACATCTTGTATTACAGTTGTTATGAAAGACCAGTTTGCCAGAATTTAAGGTTTCACAGTTCGTCAATGCCAGGCAATAGTGAGGACATAAAACAGAAGATGATAATGAGATTTCTATACTTGTCTACAAACTTGATATAAAAAGACCACTAAATAATGGGAGTTAGCTACAAGAAACATAAAACAGAGTTCCTGCCCAAGCAATTCATAACTGTTGTTATAAGCATCAAGAAATTAACAGACTTCTAAAAGAGGGACTGTAAACACTACATGTTTGGGGAGAAAGTAGATGAATGGTTAGATAAGAAAACAGGTTAAACAGGTGGGAAATAGAGTAGACAAATAAGAGAAAGCAAAATGTCAGTGAGCTGACTTTAAGAAACTGATACGTTTTATTTCTTAAGTTTTCCCAAATGCCAAATGACAGTAACAACACCTGCTTTTTACCCACCTCCGAGGGCTATTTTTAGATGACAAAATCAATTTTAACATGAAGGAGAAAAGAACATTCATTGCAGCATTACTGATACCAGCAAACACCCAGAAATAACTTAAATGACCATCAATAGAAAATGGCTAAATAACTTTAGAATATTAATACAGCAGAGTCCATTATGTAGCAATTAAAAGGAATGAACCAGTCCTACAGATATAAATATAGATACATTTAAAAAAATTTAGCATTGTTTATAGATACGTATATACATAATAAGAGTATAAAAACAAATACAGAAATGATTAACAACATAGTCAACATAATTATTACCTCATCTCTGGGGAGGAAAGAAGGGAATGAAATCAAGATGGGTACCAAGGAAGGAACTTTCAACTCTACCTGTAATATTTATTTCTTTAAAAAAAAAGTGACTAAACCAAGTATCACAAAATGTTAAGACTGGATAAAGTTAGACAACAACAGGTACATATGCATTTATCTTATTAATCCTTATTCCTGAAATATTTCACAATACAAAAAGGTACAACATTATTATATAAGAAATACAGTATTACTCTATACATTATTACTAACAATAATATTCTCTCATACAAATCTATAAGACTGTCTAGTAAACATCATCAAATCTTTAGGAAATGCTTATAATCTATATTTTGGAAGTGATCCGAAAAGTATCTGACATTTCTTAAAACTGGTTTGTTAATTCATGACAAAAAAAAAGGTGACAGAACTACTTTAGTCATTAACACATTTAAATCATACAGATATTTAACTTCCACTAAGTCATAAAAGACATTTAATGGTGAGGTAATGAATGATTATTTTCTTCTCTATATTTTCTAATTGCATTACTAATAGCATTACTTGTATACACAGAAAAGAAATTTTTTGAGGGAAGAAAAATCAACTTTACGTCTTGATTGTTTTTCTGAATTCTTTTAAAAATTTCTTCATTGAAACGTTTTATCCTTTTCTATCTTTGCATTTAGTGATTTCAAGTTCCTAAGGAAATGAACAATTCTGAGGCCATGAAACTACTATTCAAAATTAAGACTTATACTTCAAAAAAATTTTTAAAAACTGACGAACTAGAAGACAAGTAATTTTAAACATACTGTAGCATTAAGTAACGATCCATGAAAATCTATGATTTTCGCACCTACTGCATTCCATATCTTCAGGCCAAGGAACACCAAACATCTCCATGAGCTCCGAACACTCACTGTAAGCCCGCTGACACAGCCTACGACAGGGAAGTGTGACACGTCCATATTCCATACAAATAGGAGCATAGAGTGCACAAAGAAATGGCCGAAAATCCCGAGAACAATCCAGATTCACCATTGGGTGGAATGGCTAGGAAAAAGTTAAAATTGAATAATTAGAGAAAGAACTGTATACAAGTTAAAGCTTCCTATATAGAATATTACAATATTCTTTTTTTTCCATTTTAAAAATTTCTGAAGGTTATTAAAATCTCTGAAGGAAAGTTCTTGGTTTTTGAAACAAAATCCTCTTAGCTATATCCCTAAAGATTCTGAATTGGTTAAGACTGAGGTGTATTTCAGAATCTACATGTATATTTTAATTGTTAGAGGTGATATTAATGAAGAGGCAGGGCTTAGAATCACAGTATGATCCATTTTACATAGAAAAAAAAAAAACCATAAAAGATATGTGCCAAATGCTCAAAAAAGTGATTATTGCTTGGTGACAGGATTATAAGAGATTTTAATTTTCTTCTTTTCATGTATTTCAATTTCTACATTTTCTTCAACTAACAAGTATCAACAGGAGAGAGCAGACAAATGCTAAAAGAGGAAAGGGAGTGGGGGTGGAGGAAAAGAAATAGTTATACATAGCAGTAGTTATTTTGAGAGCGAGGGAGAGGGAAGGATCTCTCACATTAGTCTCATATTTTCTTGTTCTTGTTACATTAAAAATTTTTTTAAACTGGTAACACATGATGTAAACAGAACTAACACTGTAAGCTGATATTAAGGAAACAAAAGGAAAAAACAGTGGCCCCAAACATAAAACTATGCTTAAATAAACATTATAACCACAGGAATAGATCAAATATCCCAATAAATAAGCATCTGAGTTTTTTTACTATCAAATATTTTTCTACTCATTTATATAATAGTTTCAGAGTCATTGCTGATTTTGAATTGGTAACAGATTAATTCTCACCACTAAGCCTTTCTACTGAGTAAGAATCAGTCAATTTTAATGTTGATGTATAATATTTTCCAAAGGCTTCCTATACAAGACACAGTCAGAAAACCAAGAGTCACTTAAAGAAACTGAGGAGTTAACTGTATAATGGACACAGTACCCAACATATATGTAACCATCACTCCCTAGGATGAAGAAGTAGCTTGTGTTAAACCAATGTTTCCATCAAGAACAATTTTAAAATATAGAAAAACAGCTTTAAAGCATCTACTTAAAGCTACTCAAGAACTGTTGAAGCAAAAGAACTAGACGGATCAAGAATACAAAGAGCAGGAAACATGGAAAGGTGGCTGGTAAGAGCAGCTGCTTTTCCAGGGAGGCATTTGTTGAATCTGGGCATAAGGCAAGAGGCTGAGAATCAAGCTTTGACTAGGCTGGTGCTACAATCCAGCACTGCTTTGGTGGTCATACAAGGCTAGACAAAATTCAAAATGAAAGGAATAAGACATGATAAGAAGGGTAAGTGCCAAGTATTGAGTCTGACACAGAGCCAATTTTCCCTTCAAGAAATCTGAAAATTCTGAAGCTGCATGAGGAAGGAGCTAAGAAGCTAAGCAGAAAGGCTCTGAAAAGCAGAGTGGAGATCTTGGCAGTTTTATCGCACCGAAGAAACATGGATTAGAGTTCAAGTCCTGCCAGGGGAACTGAACATACCAGACTCTCTTATCTGGAAACCTCGGAAGAGCTACACTCTAGTTGCAGTGGCAAATCAGAGGGAGGCAGAGACCTACCAAAAGTGCAACCCAGTCTCAACTCAGCTCAGTCCCTGATGGAATTAAGGTGATCCACCATTTATCTGTTAATTAGAAGAAAGGGTGACCTTCTCTGGAGTAATATAACATCATCAACCTCACCAACATTTTGTAATGTCTACCACTCAAAAAAATTACTAGGTATTTCAAGAGACAGGGCCATATGCGGTGCCTGGGTGGCTCAGGTCATGATCTCAGGGTCCTGGGATCCACCCAGCACTGGGCCTTCTGCTCAGCGAGCAGTCTATTTCTCCCTCTCCCTCTGCTCCTCCCCACCCTGCTTGTGTGCACTCTCTCTCCCCCCATCTTAAATAAATAAATAAAATCTTAAAAAAAAAAAAAGAAAAAGAGAAAGAGAAAGGAGACAGGGCCATATGATTAAAACCAAGAAAAAAATTACAATGTTTTGGTGATCCAGCTATTGAACTTAATATACAAGACTGTATATAACTATGTCAAATATGTTCAAGAAAATAAAAATGAAGAATTTCCCTAGAAACTGAAATCTATTATAAAAGGAATCAAGTGGAAATTTTATAAGTGAAAGACACAACTTGGAATTAAGAACTCATTAGATTTATCAGAAGACAGAGCAGGCAAAACAGGAAACAAGGCAATAGGAAATATCCAAACAGAAGCACACAGACCAAAAAATACTGAAAAATACATTAAAAAAAAAAAAACAAGAGAAATGTAAAACATGGAAAAGCCTAAGATATGTATAGCTGGAATCTCAAAAGGTGGGGAGAAAGAGAATGGGCAGAGGCACTATATTAAAAGATGATGACTGAGAATTTTCCAAAACTAATTGAAGACAACAATCTACAGATTCAAAATCTTCTGCAAACCCCCAAAAAGGATAAATACAAGAAAATCACACCCAGGCAAATGTTAAATTGTTGAAAACTGAAGAAAAATATCTGAAAAGCAGCCAATGGGAGGATGGGGGGGGGAAGACAACTTACTTTTAACAGAGCAACAGTTAACACTCAGAGCTGACTTTGGAAAACCATAAAACAATAGAATGACTTACTTAAAGAGCTAAGGAAAAATAACTGCAAACTTGTAAGTCTATAGCCAGCAAAAAGATCCTTCATAAATGAAGGCAAAGTAAAGACATTTTCAGACAGACAAAAAAATGGGAGAAAATTAGTCATCAGCAAACCTGCACTACAAGGAATACCTAAGAGTTCTTCAGACAGAAGGAACATGATCAAAGATGAAAACTCAAAAGCACGTAAAAGTAACAAAAGGGGTGAATATGTGGGAAAATATAAACAAATACTCCCTGTACCAATAAAAAATAATAATGTCTTAAAATACATACAAAACATAGGTGTGTGTGTGTGTGTGTGTGTGTGTGTGTATAATTTTTAAGATTTTATTTATTTATTTGACAGGGAGAGAGAGATAGGGAGAGAGAGAGAGAGCACAAGCAGGGGGAGCAGCAGGCAGAGGGAGAAGGAGAAGCAGGCTCCCCACTGAGCAAGGAGCCCGATGCTGGGCTCGACCCCAGTACTCTTGAGTTCATGACCTGAGCTGAAAGCAGACACTGAACCAACTGAGCCACCCAGGCGCTGCCAAAACACAGGTATATTAATATGTATAATAATAAAATGGAAAAGATGGGAGACCAGAGGAACACTAATGGGGTAGTGGTTAAAATGATTACATTAGAGTATTATAAGTCATAGGTGTGTATCATAATTTCCAGGGTAAACAATAAAAGAATGCACACTGAGGTAAACAAAGGGAAACAGTATAACACAAAAAAAGGCAGAACTGGAGAGAAAAAGAAATGCAAAACAGTTTGGACACACTGAAATCTAATAGTAAGATAGTAAATATTAGCCCAAGTACACCAGTAATTATGTTAGATATATATGGATTAAAAACTCTAAGTAAGGGGTGCCTGGGTAGCTCAGTTGGTTAAGCATCTGCCTTCAGCTTGGGTCACGATCCCAGAGTTCTGGGATCGAGCCCCGCATCGGGCTCCCTGCTCTTAGGGGAGCCTACTTCTGTCTCTCCCTCTGCCTGCTGCTCCCCCTGTTGTGCTCTCTCTCTGTCAAATAAATAAATAAAATCTTAAAAAAAATTCTATAAAAGACGAAGACTTTTGGACTAGGTAAAAACCAAAACAGGGGCGCCTGGGTGGCACAGTGGTTAAGCATCTGCCTTCGGCTCAGGGCGTGATCTCAGTGTTCTGGGATTGAGCCCCACATCAGGCTCTTCCGCTATGAGCCTGCTTCTTCCTCTCCCACTCCCCCTGCTTGTGTTCCCTCTCTCGCTGGCTGTCTCTGTCTCTGTCGAATAAATAAATAAAATCTTTAAAAAACAAAAACAAAAAATGATGCTGTTTACAAAGACACATTTTTCAATATAAAGAAACAGGTTAAAAGTAAAAGAAAGGTAAATGTTAATGCAAGAACTAACCAAAAGAAAAAGTAGATTTTATGACAAGAAGTGTTCCCAGAGATAAAGGGCATTTCATAAGACAAAAGAATCAATTCACCAATACTAAAAAGCAAATCTAAACATATATGTACCGCTTAACATAGCTTCAAATTATTTTAATCAAAAACAGACAAAACTAAAAGGGAAAATGTACAAAGCCACACTCAGAGTGAGAGATTTATACACTTCTCTCAGTAACTGACAGAAGAGTAATACAAAAATTCTTTAAGAATACAGAAAATCTAAACAAGCCAATTACAAATGTAATCTAAATAACATGTATAATCATGACGTCTGACAATGACTGGAACCAATTTAACAGACACATGGAATCTTTATCAAAATTGGCCATGTTCTAGATTCTAAAGCACGCCACAACAAACTTCAGAGAATTAAAATCATTCACAGAAGGTTCTATGACTAAAATGTAATTAAAGTATAAATCAATTACAGAAAGAGCACAACCCCAACTGCTTGAAAATTTGGAAATTAGACAACAAAGTTCTAAATAACCCATAATCAACAAGGGGAATCATAACTGAAATGGAAGTTGTATATATAATTATATAGATTATATAATCTATATATAAAAGTAAATAAAGAAAATATCAGCAAAAGCAGTAGTCAGAGAAAATTTACAATCTGATATACACATATCAGAAAATAAGAAAGCCTGAAAACAATCAATGATCTAAGCTCCATCTCAAGAGCTAGAAAAAGAATGGCCAAACTTGGGGAATGTATAAGGCAATAACAAGAAAAGAAACAACTTGAATTATCAATATCAAGAATGAAGAAGAGAACATTACTAGAAAAATAATGTAGATACCATAAATAATAAACTTGACATGATGAAATGAACAAATGCCTTGGGGAAAAAATCAATTTACCAAAACTCATAAAAGTTTACCTTCCAACTACAAAGAAATTTAATCCATTATTATGATTCCCCCCAAAGAAAACCCTAGGCTAAGATGCTTCACTAGAAAAATCTGTCAAACATCAAAGCAAGAAGCTGCAGTAATCACACACAATCTCTTCCTAAAAAGGGGGAAAAAGGAACTTTCTCAATTCATCTAATGAAATCAGCCTAAATTTTATAACAAAATCCAACAAGAACTATCTAAGGAGGAAAATTATTCCTCATGATCATGGATATAAAAATTATATCAGTTAATTAATCCAGAATATGTAAAAAAGGAGTAATATACCACACCAAATGAACTTTTTTTCCTAAAGATAGAACACTGATTAACATCTGAAAAACCAGGGGGCGCCTGGGTGGCTCAGTCATTAAGCATCTGCCTTTGGGTCAAAGGCTCAGGGCCTGACCCCAGGGTTCTGGGATCGAGCCGCACTGGGCTCCCTGCTCAGCGGGAAGCCTGCTTCTTCCTCTCCCACTCCCCTGCTTGTGTTCCCTCTCTTGCTGGCTGGCTCTCTGTCAAATAAATAAATAAATAAAATCTTTAAAAAAAAAAATCTGAAAAACCAGTTAATGTAATTAATGGCATTAACAGAAAAAGGGGGAAAACCGCATGATTCATTAATAATATAGATGTAGTAAAAGTATTAGATGAAATTCAACACCCATTTATTATGAAAACTCTTTGCATAGTAAGAAGAAATTTCCTCAAATCTTCTGGAAAGTACATGCATCAAACCATAGCAAACCTCATAGCTGGTGGTAAATTACTGAAAGCTTCCCAAAATCGAGGAGGAGGCAAAAGTACCTGTTATCACCATCTCATTTAACACTGTATTGAAAGTCCTCACCAGGGCAGTAAGAAAAGAAAAAGAAATAAAAGGTAAAAGAATTAGAAGGAAAGAAATATAAAAATTAAAGGTACATGAATCAGAAAGAAAGAAACTATCATTATTCATAGGTGACTTGTGTTCCAGTTACCAAACTTTTATCTCTCAGTTCCAAATTCACCCCTCAATACCTGTTCTCTGATAATTGATGGGATTCATTTCACCATTCTCCTTTACAGTAAACATGAGTTTAAACTTTCTCAATAAGGAGTGTTGTAGGGCAAAAGGGCTTCCTTGTTGGTTGTGGTTGCTGCACAGTGCAAATGTAAAGAGGTAAATCTTCATGACCTTGGATTTGGCAATGATTTCTTAGATTTGACAATAACAAGTGCACAAGCACAAAGGAAAAAATAAGATACATTAGACTTCGTCAAAATAGAATGCTTTCACGTATCTAAGGACATTATCAGGAGAGTACATAGACAACCCACAAAAATGGAAAAAAAATTTTATAAAACCTATCTGGTAAGGGTCTAGCATACAGAATACAAAAAGAACTCCCACAACTCAACAAAAAGACAACCAATTTATTGAATGGGCAAAAAACTTGAATAGACATTTCTCCAAAGAAGTTATGCAATGGCCAATAAATACATGAAAAGACATTCAATGTCATTAGTCATTAGGGAAATGCAAATCAAAACCACAATGAGATACTACATTACACCCACTAAGATAGCTAATCTAAAAAACAGAAAATAACAAGTGTTGACAAGGACACGGAGAAATCAGAACCCTCATGTGTTGCTGTGGGAATGTAAAATCATGCAACCACGATAGAAAACAATCTGGCAATTCCTTAAGAAGTTAAACATAGATTATCATATGATCCAGCAATTCCACTCCTACGTACATGCCAAAATAATTAAAAATGATGTTCAAATCAAAACTTGTATATGAATTTTCACAGCAAAACAGCATTATTCATAATAGCCTAGAGAGCAAATAAAGCAAAGGGAAGGAAATAAAAGAAGAAAAAAATCAATGAACCTGAAAACAGAAAAGCAATAAAGAAGAATTCTCAAATAAGAGCCGGTTCTTTGAAACTACCAATAAAATTAATAAGTTTCTGACAAGATTAAAGAAAAAGGAAAAACACAAATTACCAATATCAAGAATAAAAGAGAAGATGTCACTGAGGCTCTGCAGGCATTACGTAGACAATAAGGGAATATTACAAACAACTCTATGCATAAACTAGACGCCTTAGATGAAGTAGACCAACTCCTCAAAGGCAGATTACCAAAACTCACCCAAGATGAAACTGATATTCTGAATAGTCCTGTAACAACTAAAGAATTTGAATTTGTGGTTAAAAAAACCTCCAGAAAAAGAAATGTCCAGGTCAGATGGTTTCATAGATAAAATCTAACAATATTTAAACAATAATTAACACCAATTCTAAACAATCTCTTCAAGAAAATAGCAAAGAAGGGGGGTGACTGGGTGGCTCAGTCGTTGGGTGTCTGCCCTTGGCTCAGGTCATGATCCCAGTGTCCTGGGATGGAGCCCCACACCGGCTCCCTGCTGAGCAGGGAGCCTGCTTCTCCCTCTTCAGCTCCCCCCACTTGTGTTCCCTCTCTTGCTGTCTCTTTCTGTCAAATAAGTAAATAAATAAATAAATAAAATAAAATCTTAAAAAAAAAAAAAAAACAGCAAAGAAGGGAACACATCCCAACTAATTCTGTGAAGCAAGGGGTGCTTAATATTAAAACCAAACAAAAATAATACAAAAGAAGAAAACTACAGACCAATAGTCCTCATGAACATAAATGTAAAGTCCTTAACAAAATAGTAGCAAAGCAAATCCAAATATATAGTAAAAGCATTATATACCACAACCTAATAGGGTTTGCTCCAGAAATTCAAGGCTGGTTCAATATTCAAAAGTGAATTAATGTAATCCCATATTAACAGGCTAACAGAAAAATCACATTATCATACCAAATGATGCTGAGAAAGCACTCATGATTTTAAGTTTTCAACAAACTAGAAATAGAGGGTAACTTCCTCAACTTGATAAAGAGCATCTACAAACACCCTACAGCTTTCATAATTAATGATGAAACATGGATGCTTACCCCTAAGATTGGAAATAAGGGAAGGATGTCTGCTCTTACCACTCTTATTCAACATGGTACTGGAAATCCTGCCAACACAATAAAGCAAGAAAAGGAAATAAAAGGTGTAGAGATTGGAAAAAGAAATAAACCTGTTCCTATTTGCAGTTAACATTACTGTCTACATAGAAAATCCCAAGGTATCTACAAAGAACACCTCCTTGGGGGCGCCTGGGTGGCACAGCGGTTAAGCGTCTGCCTTCGGCTCAGGGCGTGATCCCGGCATTGTGGGATCGAGCCCCACATCAGGCTCCTCTGCTAGGAGCCTGCTTCTCCCTCTCCTACTCCCCCTGCTTGGGCTCTCTCTCTGCCAAATAAATATATAAAATCTCAAAAAAAAAAAAAAAAAAGGAAAAAAAAAAAGAACATAATAGAGAACCCAGAATCAAACCCACATAAGGATGGACAACTGATTTTTGAGAAAGGAGTGAAAGTAATTCAATGGTGAAAGGATAGTTTTTTCAACAAGTGGTGCTGGAGGTGGTGGATATTTATAGACAAGAAAATGAACCATACCTTATACAGATTAACTCAAAAGTGATGCATGGATTTAAATGTAAAACATAAACACTATAAAACTTAAAACAAACAAACAAGAAAAAATCTTCCAGACCAAGAGTTAGGTAAACAGTTCTTACACCAAAAGGATAATACATAAAAGAAAGGGAAAAAAAGGTAAACTGGACTTAATTAAAATTTAAAACTTCTGTTCTCTTAAAGACCTTGTTAAAAGGATGTAAAGACATACTAGACTAGGATAAACTATTTGGAACCATATATTCAACAATGGATTTGTATCTAGACTATATACACAAGTCTCAAAACTCAAAAATAAACAATTCAATTGCAATATGAACAAAAGACATAAACAGACATTTTACCAAAAAGGATATATAAATAGCAAATGAGTACATGAAAAGACATTCATTATCGTTAGCCATGAGGGAAATGTAAATTAAAACCACATGAAATATCACTAATACACATATTAGAACTGAAATAAAAAATTATGACAATACCAAATGGTAGTGAGAATGTAAAATGGTACAACCACTATGGAAAATAGTTTAGCAGTTTCTTAAAATTCCAAACATATGCTTCTCATATGATCCAGCAATTACACTCCTGGGCATTTATCTCCCCAAAATAAAAATTCATGACTGTACAAAAACCTGTACACCAATGGTCATAACAGCTTCATCTGTAAAAGCAAAGAGCTAAAACAACCCAAATGTTCTTCAGTGGGTGGCTGATTAAACAAATTGTGGTATATCTGTATAACAAAATATTGAGAAATTAAAAACAATAACTATTGATACATAGAACTTGTATGGATCTCAAATGATTATTATGCTAAATGAAAAAAATCTCAAAAGATTACACACTGTATGATTCCATTTATATAACATTCTTGAAATGACAAAATTATAGATAAGAGAACAAAGTAGTGGTTGCTCAGGATTGGGAAAAAGGAGGAGGGAGAATGGAAGCATAAAGGAGTTCCTTAGTGGTGATAAAACAGTTCTTCAGCTGTAGAAGTGGCTACACACATGTATATACGTGATAAAATTGCAAAGACTAGGAGCGCATAGTTGGCTCAGTCGGTGGAGCATGAGACTCTTGATCTAGGGGTTGTGAGTTGAAGCCCCATGTTGAGCATAGAGCTTACTTTAAAAAAAAAATTGCAAAGACTACACACACAGACACATGCATATGCACACACAAAAATGAGTACATGTAAAAACTGGTGAAATATGATAAAGTCTATGATAATACCAAGGTTAACTTCCTAGTTTTTATGCTATATGACAGTTATATAAGATACTAAGACTGGAGTTGGGGGAGGGGGCAGGGACTAGGTAGGGTAACAGAATTTCTCTGTACTCTTTGCAATTTCCCATGAGTTTATCATTATTTTAAAATTAAAAGTTAAAAATGTTATTATATTCACATATTGATGACATATGTACATATATCATATGTATATGCATATGTATGTGTTTTTATTTTTATGTATGTCTTAAGTCTCAAAACTTGCTTGGTACTTAGCAACACATAAAATAGCAACCAATCCGATATTGTTATGTTACTATGTTAGTAAAACCTCCATCTGTGAATTATAGATGAATTATAAAATTGATTTGAGTGATTATTTTGTGCTGCCTGCAATGAGCCTAAAGTTATAAGTTTATGCTCTTGCCACTTATTAGCTGTAAGCACCCTGTGCTGTGTAGCTCAGCTAGGATTTACTGACACTAAAGGGATAAGCAGTTAAGTGCCTTATACACATCATCTCATTTAATCCTCCTGATTATCCCATAAGGTAGGTACTATAATTATTAATCACATTTTATACTACATATGAAGAAAATGAGACATTAAAATTAAGTAACTTGCCCAACATCACAGAGCTACAAAGACAGACCCATGAGTCAAGACCCTGGCATTCCTATCAAGAGCCCTTGAAGTTAACCAATTTGTTCCACATAACCTCTCTAAACTTCAGTTTTCTCCTCTGTAAAATGGTCTTAATAACATATAAATAATAGTATATAAAACAGTTACCATAGAGAACCCAGTAAAAGCTTTAAAGGGGATTAGAAGAGCTGCAAGTTAACAGAGCTATAGCAGTCATATATGGTGGGCCTAAGGAACCCTGCTGAATTTGAATGCCCTGTTCTCAACAAGTGAAAGTCAACTGGAATGATGTTATTAAAAAGCAAAACAAAGCATGGATGAATATTATGCTGGGTGAAGGAAACCAGACATAAAAAAGTAGATATTGTATGATTACATTTATATAAAACTCTAAAAAATGAAAACTAATCCACAGTGACAGAAAACAGATCAGTGGTTGCTTGGAGCTGGGAGTGAAGAAGGGAGTAGACTACAAAGGCACACAAGAAAGCTTCTGAGGTAATGGAAATGTGCTGTATTTTGACTGTGTTGATGGTTTTACGGTATATACATTTATCAGAACAGTGAACATTTTAAATGGGTCAAGTTTGTTGTACACTAATTATACCTCAATAGAGCAGTTATATAAAAACAAAAATATTAGTATTTTTCAAATGAGCAAATTGCCTTGGTTTTAACGCTAACATTTTTTAACCTCAGCAAAATCAAAACTAAAAGGAGTAGCCTGAATACCGTAAAGTTGAGAATATATCTGATAATACTATTAAAGCTCTATCAAATAGAAAAACAATTGAACTGATTAATTTTTTTAAAGAGTCCTACTGTGTACCTCCTTAAACAGTAATACTTTTTTGTTCACTAAATCAAGACCAGGGTATAGGAAGTTTACAAACTGAAAAGTAACTTTCTAAAATTAAATTTCTGGTTTCTACAACAAAGGTGCACTACATGGAACCTTCCATTCTTTGTTCAAATTCAAATCAACCAAGCCTTTGTGCTCCCATTCTCTTTCTTCTTTCAAATTTCCATTCCTGTTACCATAGGAACCTGCTAGCTGACAAGCCTTCAAGCACAGCAACAGCCCAAGCTTAGCAAGGGGTATGAAAAGGGGACAGAGTCAAAGGCCAAAATTTGACTCATGAGAATCAGAATTCCAATCTTTGTCACTCTACAAAGGGTCTGGTAACCACAGAAACTGCATCCTATTGCGTTTGGGAATATTATGACTAAATTCACTAAATGTGAAACTAAATGTGGAATGGCCTTGGAAATTCAAAAAATGGTATTCATTCTATTTCAGATCCAAATTAGAATAAGAAGTTATTCAAAACAACTTTTTAGAATAATTTCAAGTGATTTAAAATAAGATCTTTAAAAAAATCCTTTTATGTAAAAATAAATTCTCAATAAGATCTAAAACTTGAAGAATTATTTTGTATTAAAAAATTCTAGGTTTGAAAAACACCTTTAATCCTACAGATTTTTCTTCTACAAATCTTAGTTTTAAAAAATGTCTTGAGATAGTGTATTAAGTACTTTCCAACAATATTTCAGTAAGTTGATTTACAGAAATTTGCCATTAGGAGAGGAACACGTTTATCTTCTTAAGTCAAAGGGGAATTCCCAGAGGAGCCATAAAATTTGACTTTTAAGGAAGTTTTAATATTTCAAATATGAACAGTTCTAAACTATCATCTCTCTCAAAAGATAAAACCTTACAAACAAAATTCTACCACACTTCATAGTTTAATTGAAAATAAGTATTTTAAAGGAATAATTTGTCATACAAGAAAATCAAAGAAAAAATCTAAAAGCTATTTTTTTCCTTAAAGTCAGAAATAACTAAATGCTATTAATTCTCCACTACTTGTATGTACATTTTTCAATTTAGAAGATTCTTAATTCCTGACTGCTTTCCCTGTCACACAACAGACTTCTCAAGCCACTTCACTAGATTGTTGTTTTCTTCTTCGGGAAAACCACCTTATTAATAGTAAACCCAAACAAAAGACAGTAAGGGAAATAAATCTGCTAATGCATGTATTCTGACAATATAAACCATGAATTGCAACAAAATTTCATTTTCTAAAAAGCCTACCCACAAAATGTTAATAATTACTACTACATAGGAGTATACTACACTATTCTCTTACAAAAGACAACAAGAAAAATCTTTCAAGGCCCATTCAAATACTGTCTACAATTGATCCCTTTCACAGAAGATCCTTCTCTCTTTTGAATCCCCTTAGCACTTTATGCCTTTTTTTGTGGCATTTATCAAGTTCTTCCTTGTGTTTCAGTAATTCAATCAAAATATATTTAATAAAAACTAACTCTTGGGTACTATGAGAACTAAACAAAAAGAACAGTTGGGATTATTAAAAATAAAGTTTCTGCACTAATTTTACTATTTTAAAAGCATGTGTTTCTTACAGAAAAATAAAAAAATACGAACATTAAATAAGACACAGAAAACACAAATAAATTGTGCTAATTCAGGAAAACCACTGTTGGCCTTGGTGAAAATCCTTCCAGATCACTTACTCCGCATAAACACGCACATATATATTTTTTTAAAAAAACAGGATGATACCATACATGTTATCCACTCCTATCTTTTTTTTCCTACTTAATAATGTTTCAGGTACAACCATTAGAATTTTGACAAAGATCAAGAAGAGAATATTTAAGGCAGAAGGAACATTAAAGCCCTAGAGATGGGAAAGACGGGTTGCTCTGTTCTTTTGCCTAATTACACCACATATAAGTACAAACACACGATGCCCAAAGCTCTGAGTCACTTTGATTAGCTACTCCCCACCCCTCAAAAGGCAAAGTAAAATACTAGTGTTCATAGTTATATGTTACCCTTGGTATTGGGATTACCATCCCCATCAAGCACACTTCTATTTACAACTGAAGGAGATTTAGTGCTTAGGTATAATATAAATATGACGAAGACTATCATCTTTTAAGGGACTTAGTTTATAAAGTTTGTTAATTAATTCAAACATTTTATTTTTTAGCAGTTTGTTTAGCAGTTCCTATGTATGAGGCACCGTTTTGGGTGTTAGGCATACGAAGGTGAAAAATGACAAGCCCTGATTTCAAAAGGAAAAGACTGTAAACAACCCAAATGCCCATCAAAAGGAATTGAAAGAAAAAAATGAGGGCAACTGAACACCCACTAGGATGACTATTAAAAAAGAAAGAAAGAAAGAAAGAAAGAAAGAAAGAAAGAAAGAAAGAAAGAAAGAAAGACAAAACCAGATAATAACAAGTGTTGATGAGGATGTGGAGAAATTAGAACATTTGTGGCACTGCTGATGGGAATATAAAATGGAGCAGCTGCTACAGAAAACAGTATGGTGGTTCCCCAAAAAATTAAACATAGAATTATCATATGTCCAAGGAATATATATACCTTCTGGGTATATATAGCCCCAAAAATTGAAAGCAGAGACTCAAATAGGTATTTTACACCCATGTTCATAGCAGCATTATTCATAATAGCCAAAAGGTAGAAGCAACTCAAGTGTTTGATGGATGAGTGGATAGACAAAGTGTGGTATACACATACAATGGAATATTATTTGGCTTTAAACAGGAAGGAAATTCTGGCATATGCTACTTGGATAAACCTTGAAGACATTATAAGTGAAATAAGCCAGTCACAAAAGGACAAATATGTATGATTCCTCCTGTATTTGGTACCAAGAGTAGTTAAATTCAGAGAGAAATTTGCCAGGGGCTTGGAGGAGGGGAGAATGGGGAGTATTGTTTACTTGGTACACAGTTTCAGTTCTGTTAGATTAAAAAGTGCTAGAGATAAATAGTGGTGATGACTGCATAACAAGATGAATACACTTAATGCCATTGAACTATACACCTAAAAGGATCGGAATGGTGAAGTTTGTATGTATTTTGCCATTTCTAAAAAAAAAATTTTAATAAGCAATATCTATAATTACTACTATGGAATATCCACCATCTATTGTTAAATGAAAAAAGATAGAAAAAAATAGTATAACACTATTATCAAAGAAAGGTGAAAGGATATACATGGACAGATATTTTATAAACATTTTATGTAAATATATTATACTTACAATTTTTTAATGGAAGAATAAACAAAAAACTTTAAATGACTATGTTTAAGAGGAAAGGAAAGAACAAGGTAGAGGGAAAAGGGCCAGAAACTAGACTTCTCTGAATGTATCTTATGTTATATATATAAAGTTTTAAAACACAATAAATTAGAAAGAAAGAAACTTAAACCAAAAAAAAAATTTTTAAGTCATTCCTCAAAAAATGAGACATATGCATCTAAATGTGTATTGAGTTCAACCACACACAGAAGTATTTAACTTTAAAATACAATAATCTGACTGTATGTCCTTGGTCAGTTACATCCCTAAGGACAAAAAGAAGTACAAAAAAATCAAACTGCTTTCAGTAATCATATTGTTAGTAGTAATGTTATTATTCTTAAATCATATAATGTACATGTATATAAAGCTTTAGTATAAGAAAAAAGAGAAACAAGATCTTAAAATGTTAAAAACTCGCAATATTATTTGAATTGAAAGTATCGGTATAAACTCATGATGTACTTTCTTTAAAAAAAAAAAAATTAGGCTTATTTGTCCACAAATAGGCCTAAAAATGACTAACCTAGTGTCAGTAGGCTTAGCACCTAGATAGTGGTCTCTCAATATCATTTTCAACTAAAAGGAACCAGTGTTTTCTAGAGAAATCTCTGATTCAAAATTTGAGGAAGAATTTTAAGAAAAAAGTTTCTTTGGATCATACCAGAAAGCAAGGAAGCTATGACACACTACCAGGGTAGTGTCAAAAACCAGGAGCTACCTTGAAGAGGCTCCCACTACAAAAGACAGTGCCCCAGGAGGAAGAATAATAACGCAATGGATTGAAACACATCAAATAAGTTAAATGGATTGAAACACATCAAATAAGTTAAATCCATGAGTTTATAATGATACTTTGAAAAAAAAGAAAAAAGACTTCATTGGTCACCTTTGAAGGATGTTTGGGAATCGACTCATCTTGAAAACTAATTAATATATGGGGGCGCCTGGGTGGCTCAGCCGTTAAGCATCTGCCTTCGGCTCAGGTCATGATCCCAGGTCCTGGGATCGAGCCCTGCACTGGGTTCCCTGCTCAGCGAGAAGCCTGCTTCTCCCTCACCCACTCCCCCTGCTTGTGTTCCCTCTCTCTACCTCTCTCTGTCAAATAAATAAATAAAATCTTTAAAAAAAATAATTAATATAGGAGAATGATCAGGTATTTATCCTTTCTTATATAAACTGTACATAAGAGTAACTCTGTAGCCCAATAGTCAATGAGAAAAAATTTGTTTATAAAACATTCCAGCTGAGAAAGGAAGAATGACAGAATTAGAATATCACCATTTCACAAAACTTTAATGAAATTGTCAAACTAAGGGATGATCGTGAATGGCTGCCAAAATTATAAAGAGTGACAACCAGATATTATGTGCCTATAAAGTATTCTTTAAAAAAAAAATCAAAAAAGGAGACAGAGGAACATGGTAAATAAAACAACAGGGATGCAATCGGCAAAATAAAGACTATGGGAAACTCTATAGAGTAAACATATTACAAGAAAAAAGAGAAGAAAGGGAAGGAGAAATTATATTAAAAGAAACTTAAGAGACATATCAATTGAATGCAATATATGAATCCTGATTTGAAAAGCCAACTATAAAAAAAACTGTGAAATGATCAGAGTAATCTGAACATTAACTGGAGAGTTGATGATATGGAGGAAGTGATAAAGATATGGTGTTTGTATATTTTGAAATAGTTCTTACTTTTTAGAGATATATACAGAAATATTTACAGATGAAATTACGGTGTTTGAGACTTGCTTCAAAGTAACCCAGCCGGATGTGCAATCATAAATGAAACAAAACTAGCTGTGAGTTGATAATTTTTGAAGCTGGATGATAGGTAATGGGTATATGGTGTCCATTATACTATCTTATCTATATTTCTATATAACTGAAATTACCTATAACAAAAAGGTTTTTTTTTTTAAGTTAGTTTGAGTTTGGATAACATGAAGACTGGTTCAAACATGCTTTGTTCTTAATGAGTCATCAAAGATACCAGAATTTTGAGCTTTTAGGTTCTGTGTTCCCTGTAGGTTGTATTCCACTGCAAGCTTTCCATGCTATAGAAAATCTTTAATGAGGATGACAAAAGAAAACAGGAAATGGAGGAAAATACAAACAATCCCGAGTTTTTTCCTCTGATTATCCTATAGAGGTCTAGTTTCTTAAAAAAAAAAAAAAAAAGAGTAGGGGCTACTGGGTGGCTCGGTTAAGTGTCCAACTCTTGATTTTGGCTCAGGTCATGATCTCAGGGTAATGGGATCGAGCCCCACATTAGGCACTACATTGGGCGTGGCGGCTGCTGCTTGAGATTCTCTCTCTCTCCCTCTGCCTACCCCCACGTTTAACTCACGTGCGTGGGCTCCCTCTCTCTTATTCTCAAAAAAAAAAAAAAAGAGTAGACAAGTGATCAACCTCGTAAAGAGATGGATGCTTGTTCCACACACTAACTGAAGTTAAACAGGGTGATAGGCAACAAGGACTACTGCCTTGCATTCACACAGCACTTTAACTTTTCAAAGTTTTTAAATATACATACCACTTACATCATTTGACCTTTTTTTTTTTTTTAAGATCTTATTTATTTGTCAGAGAGAGAGAGAGAGAGCGAGCGCACAAGCAGGGGAAGGGACAGGCAGAGGGAGAAGCAGACTCCCCGCTGAGCAAGGAACCTGATGTGGGACTCAATCCCAGGACCCTGGGATCATGACCTGAGCCAAAGGCAGATGCTTAACCAACTGAGCCGCCCAGGTGTCCCACATCATTTAATCTTAACAACCTTGTAAAATGGACAAGGAAAAAAATTCACTTCCTAGAGGAAACCAACATAAAGAAGTTACAAAATCAGTTAGTGGCAAAATACAAATTTTCTATCCCCATTTCAATGCTTTTTTCACTAAACTGTCTCCTTCTTATTCGACTGTATTTAATTATCCAGTACAGGGGGAAAGGCTGTTCAGATCTCTTATTACCACTGCAGTCATAAATACCTGATAATGTGTGGTTGGTAAAGAAGTTACTAACAATTTGTTGACATTTTGTTGTCCATGCTGGATAGCTCCCAAAAATTTACTTAGCAATTTGGACAGCTCAAAATGCTTTAGGAAACTCAGGAATGAGATTTTTTTTTTTTCTATCAAAAGCCACTGATAAGGGAAAAGATATCAAGTTAAGAACTCATAAAAATTTAGTGTGTTTGTGTATAGATGTTTTAGAGGGGACAGAGAGAGAAATAATAAACATACCAGCAAAGATCTTTTCCAACTTAATGACTTACACTTATGTTATCCCATTTATTTAAACATGTCCCAATTTCAATGAAGGTACAGACTAAGAATCTTATACCTACAATGAAGGAACAGCCAACTGACTGACTGGGAGTAATCATATTTGAAATAACCCAGATTCTGTACTTTCTCTCATCTGTGGTATCCTAGCTCACTGCCATATACTATTCTATTCCAGGCACTCATTGTGATTCACCAAATCAGTACAGGAATGAACCCAAGGCAGACGTGAAGCACAGGCCAGCAGAAAGATGCTAGCCCTAAGAAATTATCTTTCAATTCACCGCCCCACAGTGAACACTCAAAAATGTGCTTCAATTGTTTGTTCCAATTACTTGCTCCTGGTAAAAGTTGACAGATACATTCTAAGATCAGAGATAGAGGGTGTCATCAGCAGATTCAAGTGCTTGTAAGGACCCCAAAATGCTTACTTCCATCTGGAAGGATGGAAACTGCTGAGTTTCCATGTCCTTTGCTATTACAGAAACTTTATACTCTCAAACTGTCTGACAATTCTGTCAGTGGCATCATTGTCTTGATATGACAACCACGCAACAAACAACTATCTGCAACATTATTTACTTCAAAGAACTAGAGCTTTCTCTTAGAAAATATTGCCCTCTTTGATGCTCTCCCCAGAATATGTGGAATTTAAGCAGAAGCAACCTTATTGCCAATAAAATATCTAGACTACATAGGCAAATTTGAGAAGTAGGTAGTGATAGCTTACTATGCCATTATTATGAATGTCCCAAGGGCCTACATCTAGGAATGCAAGTTCACTAGGAACAAATATATTATCTTTCTAGTACTTTCTCTTTAAGATCATTTAGAAATGGAATTTGGAATAGAATTAACATTTGAAGTTAACCTACTGTGTGCCATACACTGCTAGCTATTTTATAAGTTTAATCCTAACAGCCCTTTGAGGTTTTTTATGTTATTACTGCCTTTTCACAAATGAAGGAACCAAGGCTAAGGGACTTGTTAAGTGTCTTGTTCAAAGTCCAAAGTTACTACAAAGCCGAGACAGAAGTTGAACCCAAATCAGTTCAAATATCTTGATGACTTGCTTCTTACTACCCTATTTGCTTTCTAAAAGACTTATACTGACTTATAATGATACTAAAAACTAAGGTATTCCTACTCCAATTTTTTTTGGTAAGACGATGGTTTTAATACACACTAAGGACTACTATGTTCAGAACCAAATTAATGTATTAAACCAATACCCATTTTCATATCCTAATTTGATAGTCTATACCAAATCTCTCATTACCAGTTAGACCTTATATAGTCAGAAGAGCAGAAAATGTTTTGTTCAACCTCTATAATATTTTCATATATTTAGAATATGTAAGATGCCCTCCACATTTCAAAATCTATAAATAATAATCTTTCTACAAATTTTCCCAGACACATTTATGTCTGTCTACTTGGAAGTAATGAACCTTTGGGTTTTACCATAAAATGAAGCATTCCAAAACATGTAGGCTTCAATGTGCTGAAAGCACTATAACAACAGATTACAGACTAAACTACAAAATATTCTCTGTATAATTATTATTAGCTCCATTTTACAAGCAAAGAAACTATGGTAAGAAAGTTCACATAATTTACCCAAAGTAATAAAGCTAGAAAGTGGGAGAGCTGGAATTTAAACCAGGTTTGTATAATTCCAAAGCCTATGCTCCCTATTGCCACCATCTGCTGTCTCCTAGTTCCTATCTGGTAAACATATTATCCTTGCCCACAATGTCCTTGTCCCAATTCTAAAACCTCTACAGAAATGCATGCATACTTATTTAAAGCTATGGTTAACTATATTCATTAATTTGTCATAGCTTCTAAAGTAAAATCATTACAAAGTTACCTGAAGAATTACCATTAGAAAAATTCAGGTAAGGCAACACATTTTCATAAAAGTTGGATAGGTTGAGAACAGATAATTTATACAACCAAACCTTTTTTGTTCATCAGGAGTTATCATTCTTAAATTGATGTGATGGTAAAACTAGAAAAATTTTTAAAAATTTTAAGAAAATTCAAATACCATAAACCACCAACCTAAAGGCTGAACAAAGAACTTATTTTACAAGATCACATTACCTTCAATACTTAAGGACTGAACTGTGACTACTATTATATTCTATATCTGAGGTTTTATTATCAGCCTAACAGAAAAAACATAAACATACCGTAACTTGGACAATTTTAAACTTCTGAATGGCTACTATCTCCCATGTTCCAGTGTTTCATATTTCTTTATAAAAGCATATCTAAAAATAGGTCGAGTAACCCTCCTCAAACACGAATTCCTCAATCTATTAGAGTTTGAACCTCAATATATAACTTCTTAATGTAGAAGATATAGTTAAAAATAACATTCTTCTGTTTTTTTATCAGACACATTCATTAGATTTGTAAGACAATATAACAATCATCGTCTAAGATATGTCAAATAATAGATCAAGTCTTACCTCCATTGCTAAAGCTGCTGTCTGTTGGTCATAGTGATTCAGAAGATTAGGCATGAAGGTAGTATTATAAGGCAAATCTTGGCACATCCTCAAGGTAATGGGTTCACAAGAAAACAAACTGTGCCCACCTATATGTCCCACAAACATAGTCAAGGGCCAAAAGTAGAAGACAATCCAACTCATAGCCATCCTTCCTGGATCTGAATGAGATTTGGATGATCAGGCCTACTCAATACGTATTTTAGATCTTTATACACCTGCAGGTCTCAGCTTGAAAATATTTCTTCTATATCTTACTGTTAAGTTCTTCAAACAGTTAAATACTCTTTGCACCGTCAGAGGTTTGTTAGCTTGGTCTCACAAAAGGCATTTGTTTTTGGTTTCACAATACGGGAAAATGACATCATCTTGTCTCTTCTTTTCATTTTATTACATAGGGCACATTTGGCCAACATATCAAGTTGATCAACCACATTCCCAAACAACAGATTCCATCTTAGGAGAAGAGCTATTTCTTCCTTTGATTGAAATATCTGAAAAGTATTTTTTTAATGGGAGATATTAGTGATTTCCTCTCAAAATATTGTAGACTTGATATTAAAGTCTTTGATGAGTTCAGTAAAGTTGCAGGATACAAAGTCAATATACAAAAATCAGTTGTGTTTCCGCACACCAACAATGAACTATGAGAAAGAGAAATAAAGAAAGCAATCTTTGATGAGAGACATCATACTGACCTTATAGATAAAATACATGGATATTTCAGAGACATAATATAGTTTCTCTACTTTATCATTTATGCTATAGATATGCTAAAATCCTTAACCAGAATTTAAAGGCAAATTTTCTTCCTTCAATTGTTTATATAACCTATGGTTTAATTTCTTATCTAGAAAGGTGGTTTTTCATTTGTCACAAGATATAATTAATCCATTTTGAAAAGTTCTTATGCTGTTGTCCTAAAATTAAATATCTGCCATATTTAGACAAAAAAAAACCCAAAATCTTTAAGTATCTGTCATATTTATAACCAAAACTATTGAATTTAAAATTTATTATATGTGTTTTAATCATTAAAAGTGCATTTTTACATTGACTTGGCAGAAGGTATCTGTGAAAACAGTGAAATATAAATAAACTGAAAGATATGAATTCAAGTCCCTTACTAGCTGTGTAAATATAAACATATCATTTAACTTCTCTGAACTCAGAATTTTTCTTCCTGAAAATACTCTCTCTTACAAGGATGATATGTGAGTGAATTATGTGATAATATATGTAAAAATACTTCATAAAATGGCAAAGCAGCATCAAACATTAGGTAATTTTATTACTAAATTACAGTTATACGAGGGTTATCTCCATCAACCAATATTGAATTGGCAAACAGAAGGTTCTAAAAGTACTACCAAGAAATGTTTCCAACATTACACATCATCTTTTTAGATAGTGCAAAAACAGTATCATAGATGTAGAAATATTTGACTAACAAATGTTTTATTGGACAGCCAGGCTGCAGAGAATAAAAAACATCCCTTAAAAAAAAAAAATCACAGCAGGAATAGGAATGATTCCCAATTACAGATTCCACTAAGCTTTAGATTCTTTTGACTTGCCCCTAATTTTGCAGGGGCAAGAATACATACCTTATTTGGGGCTGAGAGGGTGTGGGCAGAATGAAAGGCAGGTCTGGTAGGAAAAAGCAGTACTTTCACTGGCTTAATAATGATGTTAAATTTAATTTCATTTCTTTAAATATACATTGGTTATTTCTGTGTTTATTGTGCAGAGCCTATGTTCAAAAAACATGAGTTCAAGTTCAGAAAGTCTCGGAGATCCAAATTATTAGGACAACTTAAGTACTAAGGCCCATGACAGCTTAGACCTTGAGACCTGGACTTCTTTCACTGAAGCAGGGAAAGAAACTGTTCTTTGTTCACTATCAATGCTTGGGACCTCTGCATCCCAAGCTTTAGTTACTAAACAGAAAAAACTATTTGGAGAAAATAATGCAGTCCCTGATCTTTCCAACTTCTTCCTCTAGTACATGGTATTGAGTGGTGGAAGGGAAAAGGAAAGCCTATGAATTAGGAATACTAAGAATCAGAATTAGGAATACTAAAGTTATGAGCAATCCCTGCCCCAAAAGATTATTCTCTCTATGCAAATCTCTAAGTCAGAGATCTTTGCGACAGCTTTTTGGCCTGCCATATTTTTTTCCTCCTTCAAGCTGGCCCCAGAAATGTGAGGTCTGGCTATAGAAAACTGGTAGTAAACACAGTCGTTTATATTTAAGCTTAATTACGTGCAACACAGTAACAATTATGCATATCATTAAATACGTGTCAAATAACTACTGACAGCTTTATTTGGTTACCATATTAAACTAACCATGTAAGTTCAGTCTTTGTAGTTTGTTGCTTATGCAGCATGTTCATCTGCTTGCAACTAAAAAAACCCAAAAACCTAAAGAGAACATTGCTCCTTTTTTGAATATATACATAGTAATACCAAGAATTTTTCAAATTTCATTTAGACTATTTTTTTTTTTAAGATTTGATTTATTTATTTGACAGAGATAGAGAGCGCACAAGCAGGAGTGGGAGAGGGAGAAGCTGACTTGATCCCAGGGCCCTGAGCCGAAAGCAGATGCTTAACAAACTAAGCTACCCAGGTGCCCCTAGACTAATTTTTCAAACAGGTGTTTCAAATTCATGGTTCAAGGAAGACCAGCACATAAAAGAAGGAATGAGAAATATCTCATTGGGTTTTTAAAACTAGATGACACCCCCTTATATTTCTACCTACTTTATTTTACCTGATTTCCTCTAAATTATTCCTTTAGCCTCATGTACAAATGAAGATTCCCACTGTCTTACAAAAGTTTCCTTTATGTACAACAACACCCAAATTACCATATATCAAAACACTTCTGTAAAATCTATTGGTAGGCTGGAGTAGAATGAAAATCTTAATATTTTAAGAAAGACTGCAGTTTATGATTATTGAAATAAAAAATGAATTCAGAAAGACAAAAAGAAAATAAGACAGTAAAAATCTTAAGACAATTTATATTTCCTCCAAAAAAGATGTTCTCTAATGTGTCAGCTAATGTGTAGCTGATTCATGGATCCCCTTAAAAGTCTAAGAAATCTGAATCTCTGGAGAATAAACTCCATTCTAACAGTCACCTCAGGTACCGTTACAAATGGTCCATAAGTCAGGTTTTGAGAAATGCTATCCTAAAACAGAGTAATTAAAGAGTATAGGTATATTTAAATATAATTACATGCTTAGCAAAAGTAATACCTAAATCAAATTTAAAAAATAAAAGCAGATAAAGAATAACACCTTAAAAAAAAGGGAAAGGACATAAATTTATGAATGAATGACAAATAGCCAACAAACACACGAAAAGATATTTGACTTTACTAATTTAAAAAAATGCAAATACGAGAAAACATTTTTGCCAATCAGACAGGCAGAAATACCAATGAAAGAACACAGTATGGGAGAGGATGAAGAAAAAAAGCACATTTTCAACATTCCAACAATTAGAAATACTACTGTAAACTGGTTGGTATTTTAAAATCAGCTACTTACTCAAAAGCCCTTAAAATGTGCACAATTTGATGGAACGAATCTATTCTACACTTTATTCTAAGTAAACACACAAATACACATGATGCATAACCAAAATATGTGAGAGTAACACTGGTATAAAATAAAAAACTAGAAATAACCTTAAAGTCTACCATTAAGGGATTCATTAAAAAAAAAAAAAAAAAAACCTATGGTATAACCACATGCTGGAATATTATATAGTCACTAAAAATGATGAGCAAGATTTACTTTCGTGGTAAGCCAATAAATACACAGTAAGTAAAAAATAAAACAATTCTCCAAACAGCATACATATCCCATTTCTGTCAAAAAAATATATGCACAGAATAAAACTATTTCAATTGCTTAAATATATTATAAATGCTCTGAGATTTTATAAAAGAACCTGTGGTACATTATTCTGCGTATGGAATAATTAACTCTGCTAAACGTTCCAATGTGTGCTGACTAGCTAACAAAAATAAATACCAGTTGAATCACTGATTTATTGGCTGCTGATTAAGCAACAAGCCAAGGGACACTCTAATGCTCTACTGCAGGCAGTAAGAAAAGCAAAAAAGTGATGATCAATTTAGTTTGAGTAAAAACTGATTTTCAATATTGGAAAAAAACAGATCACCGATCGGCTGAATCAAATCGTATGCACATTTTAAAAGAACTTTTGATATATACTCCAAATTGCTCTTCAATAACAATGAGACATCGCTTCTAAACAGGATTGTGTGGGTAGCAAAAGTCATTTTTCCTAAGGAAGAGTCATCTGTGGAAAAGCTGTAAGTTGAAGTTCCAGACCTGCAGGAAATAGAGAAGATCCTGGACCCAAAGGGGTCCTGCCAAAAAATGGCAACTCATTAAACAAAGGTTAACAGTCATTTTGGCATTCTTACTGATATTATATTGTTCACTATTGTAATCTGCAGTATCTCAAATAAAGGGGCCTGCTGAGTTAACATTACCAAAGCAAACAGCTTCAGGGGCCAGGTTCTATCAAAAAGTGAGTGATATGGCAACAGCTGTTCATGCCCTACTTGTGGGAAAAGAGGCACACTTGCTTCTCCATAGAGCAATGTAAGATACACGGAAAACTGATTAAGTTGCCTGATTATCATTCCATCAGAAAACAAAAGGACTAGATATATCTAATTTTTATAAATGTGTAATATTAGGAATCTGATACTCCCTAATTACCAGTTAAATTGTAAAAGCCCTCAAAATAAAATAATCTGAGTATTTGTCCTGAACAACAGCAATAAAGGGGTAGGAGATTCAATCTTGGAAGGCTGTCTTTCCATGATGGCTGCAAAACCAGACCCAAAGAACTTAGGTGGGAAAAGCAGGAGGTGGCAACTGTGAAGAGGAAAGCAGGCTGAATCCTGAAGAAATACTGACAAAGTAAGTCCTGAGGTCAAGAGAGTCCTGAAAAAGATCAGGTTCAGGAATTCTATTCCAATTCATACTTTTTGTACAGAAAATGATCCATTTCATCATTCTCGGTTTAGATTTAATTTTCTTGACACCTTATAAATATAAACAACATTTTGCATTTCCAGTTCAGAAATACTATCCAAAGGCTGCCTCACACACAGTAGCTGCAGTTGGAACTCCTAGGGGCAATATTCTTTGTCTTCTTTCAGTTTTCCAAGAACGTATTGCAAGGATTAGCAATGACTACCTCTAAATAACGAAGTTTCTCCTGTAAGGGAAAGTACTGTATTGTAAGAGAGACAAAATATGAGCATATTCACTGTTTTAAGTGTTACTTTCCTTTTCCTAAAATCCATGTGTCCTCTGGCTTTCTGTTTTGCACATCTTATTATTTAAAAAAATAAATTCATTCTCAAAATTTTGTTTCCTGGTTGCTAAGTTTATATAGCTTCATATTTAATTCATAGGGCCTAGATTCCTATTTATCTCTGAATGAGAATCTCTTTTCTGCTCTATTTCATCTCTCTAGTTTTTAAAGTCCATTTGGGCATCTACATATTACCACAAATAACCCTAATCATCCAATGTGCTCAGTGATGGTAGGGCTTAAAAAAACCAAACAGACAGGAAAAACAACACATCTAGGTTCAAAATTAAAATGAATGGTAGGCATCAAAATACAGTCCATTTTACAAATTAAAAATTACTTTTAAGACTAAAGAGAGCAGAAGATCTTTTAAAACTAACCTGAAAACAAAAATGGAAAGTTAATAAGACATCTGGCTGGCCCAGTGGGCGGAGCATGTGACTCTTAATTTTGCGGTTGTGAGTTCGAGCCCCACGCTGGGTGTAGGGATTACTTTAAAAAATAAAATCTTCAAAAAAAAAAAAAATGGAAAGTTAAAAGATGGCCAGATTCCGATCGAAAGAAAGAAAGAAAGAAAGAAAGAAAGAAAGAAAGAAAGAAAGAAAGAAAGAAAGAAATTGGATTGAAATCCCAGTCCAGCTTCCCCTTCCAATTCAGATCTACTCATCAGAAAATCCCCTAATATCAAGCCCGACTTTTTCCCTTAGCATGTTTGTATGGTTTGTATGATTTGACTATAAAATTATTTCAGTGACATAAAATTTAGAAACCAGGATTTTGGTTTTTGGGTTTTTTTTTTTTTTTTTTTTTAAAGCTCACTAGCCTAGTTATATACTTCAGATCCACCAAAAGTGTCAATGGTTCTCAGCATAATGAAGTGAAAAGCATTTTGATGCAATCATCAGTTAAAACTCCTTCCTAGCCAGTAAAAAGTTGTTACTCTTTTCTCAAATCTATATTGAATAATTTCTTCAACAGACATTTTCCAAATCACTTTTTATTTGCATTATTGCTCTTTTGTGGGCAGCTACAGCTTTAAACAGCCATAGTTCTAGAGTTTAAGGAGTTAAAAAAAAAAAAAAAAAAAAAACATGAGGCCAACATCACTCTCCTCTGTGAAAGGTAAAGATGTAAGAACTGTTTCCTACCACATTTCTTAAAGAAAATAAAGACAACAGAAGCCTAACATCAACAAACTAAAATGCTCAGAATTACTTTTGAGTATACAATCTTATAGTTTCACTAACTAATATGAAATTTAAGATGGGTATAGAAGAGTTTTTCCTGAAGTGGAAAACAGAGGACTTATTATGAGTTAAAAACTCCTTTCTTCTTCCCCAGTGACAAAGCCTTCCACACTGTACTATACAAAGGAAGAATGTGCACTTTATTAAATTCCTCTCAACCTTTCCTACTACAAATATCTCAATCATGGAACTCCCAAGAAAAATCTACCTCAATGTTGAAAGCACAAAACAAAGCTCAAAAGAATACAGTAGCTAAGATGGGGAAAAGAATGAAAGGGACCAACAGTCATTTCTTCTACATTAATGAGACACTTAAAGATTTAGGAGAGGCAGAGAGTAGTAAGTGGATGAGATTTTTTTAAAAATTGTAAGAAAGAGAAGGTAGGATGGTAGGTTTTATTATTTACTTATTCTCCTGATAGTTTCAAAACATTTGGGGGGTAGAGGAGGAATATGTTATTTCACTAAATAAAAGGCAAGAGGGTAAGAGAAGGGGTGCGTCTTAATTTATATTTTATTTTCAGCTCCATCCCTTCAAGCCCACCCGTTAAGCTTTCACGCCTCTTTCCTACTTTCCCTAACTCTGAATCTTTTTATCCGTATGCTGTGGCTTGGTAATTCCTGTAAATGCCCCCCCCCCCCATTTTTTTTCCTAGAGGAAAAAGATAGTATTGATTTGCTTAAAAGTATGGACGGGAAGCATTATCTTGCTTAATAACAGAACTAAGGATTTATCTATTCCTTAGACTGTCAGCACACCAATGAAGACTCAAAGAAGGCTGAAGAGGGAGGTAACATCCCTCATGTCAGTCAGGTCTTTGTTTCCCTGCTCTTGCGGTACTGGCTTTGCAAAGTAACCCAATTCCCGTAAATAAACATTACAGTCTATCAAAACTACTTTTATAAGATAAGATTTTGTTTGGATACTTTTATACGGCACTCATTTTTATAGCTGTTGGTCTGCTCTGCTGCTACATCTGCCCAAATTCAGAAGGGAATCAAAATTTAAAACTTTATTTTAATTTTGGGCAAAAAATTGGACCTCTTTTATTGGGTAGATATTTTTCAACTTCAAATTTACCCCATACCTAAATTAATGGCATGCGCTTTTGTTCTTAAAAAGAAGAAGAAGAAAAAAAAGCCCTCTTTCTCCTACAGAGGCGGCACCTAACTCCAAGACTCCTGAGATTTAACGAGCTTTCTGGGAAGATATTAAAATGTCTTGAAATGTTTTTACAGCACCCTTATTTGAGAGGCCATCTATTAATTACCCAGCAGTACCCTCACGGCAAATACACATTAGCATAAAAGAGGGCAGCTGGGGCAAGCATTTGGGAGAGAGTGCAGACTTTGGAAACTGATGGGATGGAGGGGACAACTTTTAGGCACTGGAAATAAGAGGTTGGCCAAATGCTAAAACAACATCTAGGCAAGGGGCAGTTCTAACGTGGGTCTCGGGGCCGGCCCCAAGGGCCCGGGGCGCCGGAGCTCTAGATGCATTGTCCTCCCCCTTCCCCCCTCCCGGCCGCCGCCGCCGCGTCCTCCACCCACGCTCCGGCAAGCGGGGAGCGCCACGCGTCCCCGCTGCGCCGACCCAGGGAGTGGGCGCCCACCCCAGACACCCTCCACCGCCTAGGGTTTGGGCCGGGGGTGGCGAAGAGGGAGCCGCGGTCCACACTCGCACAGGTTGCCCAGCGCGGGCTTAGGATGCAGAGGGTTAATAATCTCCCGGGCATCTGCTCACCTCAGCCCGCACCCCAAACTCGGCTCCTCCGCACCCCTTCGGCCCGCCGTGGAGCCCAAGGAACCCCCTCCGACACACCGCCACAGCCTGGCGCCGAAGGCTTTTGTTTTGGCCGCGACGAGAATAACGATCCTTGAGGAGGAGGTGCCGGAGCTGCTGGTGGCTCCTCAGCACAGGGTTAGGCAGAGGAGCGGGCAGCCGCGGCGGCACCTCCTCATTCCCCACACTGCCCGCGCCCTTTTCCAGCAAAGCCGGACCGGGAGCCGCACGCCTCGTCGCTCACCTCACACCTCGGGGCCGGGCTCCAAGGGGGCTGCAGCGCCGGCCCGGAGCGGCCGCGGGTCCCTCAGGTAAACGGAGCCACTGAGGACCAACAGCGCGCGCCGCCTCGGAACGAACGCGAGCTTTCGGGAGCGCCGGGGCGCGCGGCTCGGGGAGCGAGCGCGGCCGCGCGCGCACGCACGACGCAGGCGCGCTGCGCACACTCGGCCGAACGCTCCCATTTTGAGCCCAGCTGCGACGTCCGGCTCCCTACCTCAGGCTTGGGTGACGCCTTTTGTTGACCTGCTCCGGCGGAGGTCTTTCAAACTCTGGAAACGTTTTTCTTAAATGCACTCAGCCCTCTTTGCAAAGCCGTCCCTGCCCTGCTGAGCAAGCGCGGCGACTCTTATCACCCAAGCCCGGGATGCTATTATTGGAAGACCGCCAAAACCTGTTCTGAGAACGAGTGTCCTGACCTAGGGACCCGGGGATTGGAGGTGTCAAGAGTAGGGTTACAGATGTTGAGGGTGGCACTGGGTGCAGATAGGAGTAGGCATCTGGCCTGTTGAGAGCTTCACGCTTAAACAACAGAGCAGACTGGATACCTGCCTGGGAACAGTTTATATCCGTGTGGCCAACACCTTAGTGCACAGGTGGATTCCCACATCTTTTTCTCCGTAGAAAATGTATCCCCTCTTTTCTTCCACATAAACCAGTTCTGAGCTGAAAGAGTTCTTAAAGATCATCTAAACCCAATCTCTCATTTTTCAGACGAGGAAAAGAACGCTCAGAAAGGTTAAATGACTTACCCAGAGTCACACAGCTTTTTAATGGGAGTCTGTAGTCATTCAAAGCCAAGGCTGTTTTTTTCTACTACACTGTTTTACCTACCTTTCTTTCTCTTCCTTTTTCTCACTTTGCAAGCTAGACGTCACAGGCATCATTTTGTTCTGTTGATAGCACATGGGTCTCAAAGTAATACGGATCCTGCGGCACAACAATGTGAATATACTTGCCACTACTCAACTGTACACTCTAACAATGGTTAAGATGGTAAGGTTTATGTTATGTGTATTTTACCACAATTTTTAAAAGGTACTCAATAAGTGTTAAATAAATAATGAGTATCGAGCTTAGTAATAAATATAGTTTAACATCAGATGGTGAGCATGGGGAAAAAGCATAATAAATGAGATCTGAAGTGACATTTCAATTTTCTTAATAAATACTTGAGCAGTAACAGCTTTTTTTTTTAAAGTAATACCGATCCTTCTGCTGATTCTAAGCAAGTCAGTGTGTCCTCTTGTGCCGACACTGCCTTTTCAGAGGGTGAGTGAGGAGGCAAATAGTGTATGTGAAAATCTGTGTGTGCTTGCTTTATGTATTTCTAGATCCCTTGTATCTGCAGAATCTCTGAAGATGTGTAGCTAATGTATTTTTATGCAATTTACACAGCATCCCATGAAAACTGTCAGGCATAGGACATACAGCTCACATGGGAAGGTGGGAGCGATTTAGAAATTATCACTGCATGTATCGACATGATTAAATCTCAGAAATATAACATTGAAAAAAGCAAACTACAAGATATGTAAATCATGGTATCTCTTTAAAAACACCTAGCTATATTGTTTATGCTTATCTACAAAAAACATGAAAATGGACAAGTAGGCTACATACCAATTTCATAGATAGTGGTTACCTCTGGACAGGGAGGGGAATGAGATCTGTAAAGTATACAAAAGGGGCTTTGACAATCACACACATGAAACAAAAATGTTAATATTTTTTTTAATTTGGTGGGGATACAGGGGTGTTTCTTACGTAGTCTCTAAATTTTTCTTTATGTTTGAAGTAATGTTGAAATATTTCAGACTTCAGTGAGCTGGTGTGCTCACTATGAACATAGCCTGACTTGTGTCATTCAGATCAGAGGGGAAGGGAGCGTCTGCAGTTAGACGGATGTGGTACTGGGCAAGTGGATGCCCAGAGGGTGCTGGTTGAAAGGACAGTCGACAGGGATCTTATTTTCAGGCATAAAATTATGCAAATTCAACAGGGATAAAGTGAGATGGTTTCTTTTATCCCATCTCTCTTTCATTCCATGTTGTAACCACCAATAGAAAGTCTTTAATGAGTGGGAACTTCACAGAGAGACTCAGCATGTTGTTAAAACTGGTCTCTTTCTGGATGAACCCGTTTTGAAACCATAAATGTTAACTGGTAATATTGTACATGGTAATTTAGTATTGCATCGACTACCTCCCCCAGACCCCTACCCCCCACGAAAAGCTTTGTTTATTCATTTACACACAATTTG
This sequence comes from Ursus americanus, assembly GCF_024610735.1. Classification (NCBI taxonomy): domain Eukaryota; kingdom Metazoa; phylum Chordata; class Mammalia; order Carnivora; family Ursidae; genus Ursus; species Ursus americanus. Next base: position 64,344,218 of record NC_142139.1, read on the forward strand.
ATCATGTGGAAAAACCACTAGGCTGGAATTCAGACAACCTAGGTTCTAATTTCAGTTTGGCCACTTACAGATCATTTGTTAACTCAAGGAAAGCAACAATCTCTCTGAGCTTCACTCTTCTTGTTCAAGTTGAAGGTATACAAATGCTGCCTATTTCCAAACTAGGAAACAATACAAACATAGGTTTACATTTATTTAAGTTGGAGGAGAGCATATTCTTATCTATTTTAGGAAGCATAAAATAGTGAAGGTTTTGGGGGGGTTGTTTTGTCTTTTTGTTGTTGTTACCTGCTGCCCATAGGAACTGCTTTATATTTACCAAAGTAGCTCCGTCTGGGATTTTGAATTTTTGGTTGTTCTCCACGTGTTTACAGTTCTATCACAACAGTTATCACTGTGGGCTTTATATTAGTTATTTACACATTGCATTTTCCAGTCTTTCTCATTAGATCTTTTTTATCCTTGTATTCTCGGTCTGCCCCTTATTCCATGGTGGGTGCTTAAGAAATTTAATTAAATTAGACTGGACTGTAAAATTTTCCAAATTTGGAGTTATTCTTATTAAGCCATGCCATCTGCTGGTTCCCTGGTGTATCTGTCAGTCAGCCTGAAATCCTGTTGAAATTCATGTCGAAGCATCTGTGAGTTTGTGTGTTGGGCAATTTTCCCACGTCCTTCCACTTCCTGCTGCAGGTGCTATTCTTTCATTGAACCAGCGGCGAGTTCTTTTTCCTCCTACCCTCTTTTACCTGTTGGCCACTCCTAAAACCCGGAAAAGTGGAGTTTACATTTCGGAGCCCCGGAATGACCGGAGAACTAAAATTGGGCATGCTCAGTAGGTTGCCCTCAGTTGGAACACAAATATGTCTTGAGTGCCTATCAATGCTGCTTGTGTCAGGATTGGACACATCTTTCTCCCAGCCTTATTTTGGGAGATTGCAGCCCTCCTACTCTCCTGTTGCTCGGGCTTTTTAATTTAATCCGTGTGCCCAATTTTGGAGCCAGCCTTCGCGAATCTCTTGACCAATCAAGAGACCACACATTGTTGCCTAAGAGACCCCGGATGCCAGCGAAAGGATTTATAGGTGGTGATTGGATTCTGGAAGAAAGGGTGGGGGCTGGTCAAAGAAAAGGCTGCCATGGCAACACCAGCGCTTGAGGCTTGAAGAGGGAGGTGAGCTGAAAGAGGTGAGAGCAGTGGGCAGTGCATGAAAAGGATGGGGAGTCTTTTCAGAGCACCACTCTGAGATCCTCGTGGGCCTCTCAAAACCTTGTTAGTCCTCCTGGGGATTACATTTTGCTCCGTATCAACTGCAGTTCAAGTGCTAGATGCTTCATACTTAGGAAATTAACAACAGTTTGTTATTTCTAAGCCTATGAAAAACTAGCTCTTTGTCTTTGGTTTAGTTTTTGCTTTGTTTCTAACTAGTTGAGTATAAGATGAATTCGTATTTAAATCTAACCATACCTTGTTTTCTGATAATTTCCTGATATCATTTCCTTCTCTGATAATACTGCAATGCACAATGTGTGTTGGCAGAGAAACTCAATCCTATTTTGCTCTGTAAATTCCAAATAAAAACCTGATAATCCTGAGTTTAACTGCAGTGCTCAATTCATGATGTTCTGAGTTTTATCCTACATTTCTGTTAGTTTTAATCTTTAAACTGCTTCTTCTCCTCTATTGTATTCATTAATTCAGTTGATTTAACAAATATTTGAGCACCAATTACGTAGAACTGGGATTAGGATTCACGTGAGCAATGTAAGAAAACCACATGAGGAAGGAAGCATCGGAGTTCTGTACTGGTTGTTTTGTACCAAAGTTCAGTGTGTCTGGGCAGACAGTGCATGAAGGGAGAGAGAGGAGGAGGAGGCTGAAAAGGTAGAGTGAGGTAAATTCATAGTGGACCTAGACTTCCATACTAAGGAGTCTGGTTATGCTGTAGCCATCAGAGAGCCTCTGAAGATTTTTGAGCTGAAAAGTGACACAATCAACTGGTCTTTTTTTTTTTTAAGATTTTATTTATTTATTAAAGAGAGAGAGAAAGCAAGCGAGCACAAGCAGGGAGAGCAGCAGGATGAGGGAAAGGGAGAAGCAGACTCCTTGCTGCACAGAGAGCCCAACATGGGGCTCCATTCCAGGACCCTGGAATCAGCCGAAGGCAGAGGCTTAACCCACTGAGCCACCCAGGTGTCCCTCAACCGGTCTTTTAAAAAATATTTCCCTTAGTAGAATGGTGGGTACCAGAGGCTCGGGGGTGGGGGAAACGGGGAGACATTGATCCAAGGGTATAAACTTTCAATTATAAGTTGAAAAAGTTCTGGAGATCTAATGTCCAGCATGGTGACTTTAATTAATAATAATATGTTTTATACTTGAAAACTACTAAGAGAGTAGTTCTCAAGTGTTCTCAACACACACACACACAAATGGTAACTATGGGAGGTGATGGATGGGTTAAATACTTTGATTGTAATCATTTCATAGTGTATACATACATCAAAACATCAAGTTGTACACCTTAAATATATACATTTTTTTGTAAAATCAAAAACCCTCTCTCACAGTAGACTGCATGCTCTATTAAAGCAGAGACTCTTATCTTTGTACCCCTAACACAGGACTAATAGGTCCTTAGTAAAGTCAAATAATGGTTGCAGTGTGAAGAATGGCTCAGAAAATGGGATTGGAGATTTGTGACCACTGAAACTTTACCAGAGGACCCATCCTTGCTGTTGAACATGGAACTAGAACCATACATTGAGCATTAGGACCAAAGACCCTCTTTCTTCCTTTTCATTCAAAGAAAAATTAACAATCAACATACAAAGACAGCCATTAAGGTGGAAAGAGGTCACACAAAAAACAGCAAGCTTATATGTGGAAGGAGAGGAAGACAACCTGCTTTGTCTTGTTGACAGAGTGGGGACAGTTATTTCTTGTGTATGTTATATAAAAATGTCTATCTTTGTAATCGTCCTGAGTGTTTATGCTGTGAACGTGTGTGTGCATGCAGATCTATCTGTACACTGCCCATCTTCTGGAGTGGAAGGAGGAGGAAAAAAACCACAAAAGGATAATGGCAAAAGCAAGGGCAGGACAACCCCATTTGAATGCTTCATCAGGACTGTATTACCAAGAGGGCTGTTTCTCCTGGCCAGCCCCATCTTCTGAAAACCAAGTTGATTGAAGAAAGGCTAATTCAAATAATTTCTAACTGTTAGGAGTCAGGAAAAAGAAAACAGCCAGTGCAGGGCCTTAGGGAAGCCCAAGAGAGGCTACTTTGTCTGAATTCAGAAATTGTGCCTAGCTTGTTTTCTCTATAAACTGGAAAGTTCTCAGCTTACAGCAGGAGTTTCTCACCTGGGGTAAGCAAAATTTTATGTTCATGTGCATTTTTCTAGGGAAAGGATTCATAGCTTTCATCATGTTCTCAAAGAGTTTTATGGACCTCAAAAAAAAAAAAAGATTAAAAACAACAACTGGCTTAAAGAGAAGAAAGGTCGAACATAAATAAGAACAATACAAAACAAAAAGATATGTGATTTTTAACTGAGCAGATCTAGGCTCAGAGACCATGCTTTGTATCTATAATTTGCCCACTCATACATACTTTTATAGCTGCCAATTAATAATACCGTAATGAAATAATTTCTTATACCTTTTTGCAATTTGGCTAAACATGTGTGACTCAGATAATTAGGTGTTAGAGGTTGGGAAGAAAGTGAGTGCTGATGGGAGTCCTCTTTATACCAGTGGTTTGGTGGCAGTAGGCAACTGCCAAGAAGGAATTGTGTAATGATGCCCCTGTGGTTTTCAAACATTGGCTTTATCTTCAGCTATAACTCAAACCTGAGAGAGAATATTACCTGTCAAGGGAGAGCCTCAAAGATTTCAGATCTAGCTTTTTGGGGAATCCCATATCAGCCAAAAGTAATTTTTTTTAATTGTCCAATCTTTGCTGCAATAGAGTAATTTTTGGAGTTCATAGATCAGGCAAGCAAGGCCTGGCTCTCTCAGTCACCACTACCACCTTCTGATATGAAACCCACTTTCAGAGAGGAAGGAAGGCAGAAGCAAGCAGAAACTCTGAGGATGCAATATTGAAACTATCGTCAATCTGCTTTAAATATTTCCACCTTAAAATATTTTGCTATGGCCCTCTAATAGGTTTTTTTTAAGAGTTTATTTAATTATTTGAGAGAGAGAGAGCATGAGCGGAGAGAGGGGTAGAGGGAGAGGGAGAAGCAGACTCCCTACTGAGCAGGGAGCCCGACACTGGGCTTGATCCCAGAACCCTGAGATCATGACCTGAGCCGAAGGCAGATGCTCAACCAACTGAGCCACCCAGGCGCCCACCTCTGATAGGTTTTGAGGCACTCTGTAAAGTTCTAAGAAAGGTTGCAGGAAAGTTACTAGTTACTGAGACTGTCCATTTGTCAGGCACTCTGCTGGACCCATTTTCTCCAATCTTTGAAACAGTGATTGAAGGTAGATGCAGATAGATTAAATGCTCAGATAGACCGAATAATTTGCAAAATGTTATACAGTTAGTAAGTTTTAGAGCCAGGATCAAACCTGTGTAATGTAAACAGTTATGTAATTTTTTAAATGTAAGCAAATGTAATACTTGCAATATAAGTAAATAAGCAGAAAGAAGAAATCTATCCCAAGGCTATGAGGTGGCTCACAAAAAATGGGTAAGAAAGGACAAGGGTCTTCTGAGGGGTAAGGCAGCAGGAGCAACCTAACAGATCATCAATGCTATTGTGAACAACCACCTCAGCTGTCAAGTTAGGATGAGCCAGTGTCGGTCCAACTGGCCTAGCTTGGTCTCATGATCAGTTCTTGGCTGGAGAAGGGCAGGCCACCTTGATTAACCAACCCAGCAGATTCTAAACAATGAAGGGAAAGTAATTCTTCATGGAAATTAAAGTGTTTTAATCAAATGAACGTAGACCTATACTGGGCACCTAAAAACAGGACATTTCCCCCAGTAAACCCAAATCTGCCCATCTCTAAAGGCTCGGCTTTGTCCATTACACCATTCTACTTCTTAAATATGGTATCAAGCTAGAACCCTTGTTACTTAGATATCACAAAGAGGGGAGGAAGAAAGACCCAAGAGACCAGAATGGGGTGCTTTATATTGCATTATGATTTTATAAATTAAAATACTTCTTTCTGGCCAGTAGGGTATGTTCTTAGCTAGGAGTGATTTAAACAGACCTGATCTGATTTCTAGTTCCACAACCTACTGTCTGTGTAAACTTAGGCAGGGTGTGCAACATCAATGGGCCTCGTTTTCTTCATCTATAAAATGAGCTAAAACCTACCACCTCACCACATTGTTGTAAGCTTTAATTGAGCATGTTTATAAAGTGCCTGACCTATAAAATGCTCCCAGTAAATGTTCTTCCCCCCCCAATTCTCTCTCTCAGTGTACTAAAAGATGGTATGGTATTAGTATTTTTAGTATTCTGAAGATCATGTGATTTATTTCTTCTGATAGGTATGGTTTTTCTTTTGGAAGGATATTCCGTTATTTCATGATGGCATTTGCACCTCCAAAAAGCATAGATGGTCCCAAAATGCAGACAAAGATGAGTACCTGGACACCTCTAAACCATCAGCTTTTGAATGACCGGGTAAGTGACCAGAGCTATTGTATAGTCTGTGAGGAGTTCCCAGAAAAAGATTTTCTTGCTAGAGTTGCAGTTACTGAATAATGCTGCATATTTAACCAAATAAAATGAATAAATCTCCATTGATTGCTCGCGTTACTCAGCTTCTCCTGAGAAGTTTATTTCCCACCTGCATTCTGGGAAAGCACTAACAGAACACACCAAGGGACTGTAGAGGTGGCAAGCTGGGTATCATGCCAGGTGTGATTGGCCAGCCTTGGGGGATTTCTATTCCTGCTTCAGCTGGGGGCAGAATATACCAGCAGGTCAGTGAGCTCCGATTATCAATACCTATTATAGGGACCGCACTAGTTGCCAGTGAAAAACAATCAACATCAGTAAGACTGACTTCATTATCTTGCTCCTACATACCAGTTCCTTCTCCTGGTAAAAGGCATCACTTTACACCAAGTCACTCAAGCCAGAAATCATCCTTCTTCCTGCCAGCTCTGGGTTGGTTTTCCCCAATTTACAGGCTAATAATGTAGCCTGTTACTTATGGCATAGAGGACACTACCGTTTCATAGGAAAACACAAGATTCTTGGGTCAGAGACAAAAATCTTCGTTACTCACAGTGCAGCAAGCAGCAGGAGCGTCATGTTTGCACTGGTTCTCTTTGCCCACCTTGTCCCACAAGAGTGCTCCAGAAGGCCTAGAAAAATACTACACACACCACAGGTTTGCATCACAACTGAGGAACAGTGAGCCCAGGGAATCCTTAGCTTTTATAGTAAGCAGTAAGAGCCTGCTCTTGGTCCCAAAGGGAGATAGTACCTCATTACTCAAGGTTGTCTTGCTCCAAACGTACCTTGGAGAAATGGCCCAATGAAAGAGCAATGAAGACCTGGCATTAAGTATTCCAAGACATTTAGGAGTGGGAGAGGAAGGCCCTGGGAGATGTGTCTACCAGCACCCTGTCACTTCCACACCCAATTCATTTTCAAGTTCTAGAAGTCTTCCTCTTCATCTGGGCCCCTTTCCTTCATTCATCTATATGCCTCCAGCTTCACTTTATTGATTCACACCCTCATCACCCTTTGCCTGATGCACTGCTGTAACCCCTAACTGGTTTCACTGCCTCTATCCCTACCAGTCCATCTTCTATCCTGGTCCCAGAGTGATTTTTCTAAAATACCAAACTAAAAAAAGAAAAATAAATAGAATTAAAAAATAAAGTAAAATACCAAGCTAATCCTTTCATGTGAAACTGATAACAGACTCTGCTCCAAAGAGTAAATTCCAAACCCCTACACCTAGCACTGGGGACGTTTTGTAAGTCGACCTCAGCCAACCTTTTAGTTCCAAGGCCTGTCACTGCTTCCTCCCACCTAAGTGGCCTCCAGACAACCCATGCTCTCTCATGCCTCTGCTCCTTTGCTCCCCTTGTTGCCTCCCCTAAGAGCTAACTCAAAGGTCGTTTTCTCTGGAAAGCCTCTTCCTGCTTGCTTCTCTTTGCTCTCATTCCTGTGTACCCACTTTCCCACTCGACTGTAATGTGTTAAAAGTTGAGATTCTGTCTTTGCTCTCTGTATTTCCAGTGCCTGATAGAGTTCTTGAGGCACAAAAGCTGGAGTCAGAGTTCAGCCATCCTCCCTGGGACCTCCTTCACTGATGCTCCCCTTCTAGTCCCTACATCCCTCCTACCTTAGTCTGGATTTGACCCTTTGCCTCTACACCAAACAGATATGCTAATCACCCTGGCAAAAAAAAAAAAAAGAGAGAGAGAGAGAGAGCATCAGTCCTGACCCCTCCTGTTCAGTTCTTTCCTGTTCTATTCCTCTGATGTGAAACAGGAGCGATCTGGGGAGAGAGAGAGAGCAGCCAGTGTAGCAATCCAATAGTGAGAAATAAAAGGGAGAGAGACTGAAAAGGAAAAAGATAAAAGAAGTGAGGAAAGAAGAATGAGACAGAATAAGAGGAGGGACCAGAAGAAACAAAAGGCAAGGCAGAGAATGAGAGACAGGAATCTGGCCTTCATCTGGCCCGGAACACAGGCCAGACTATTGAAAGCCCTTTATATTCAGCTCAACAACTGTTTATTGAGCACCTGTTTGTAAATGTTCTTGGCACTCCAACAGTTTATATAACAGCTTCTCTGCTTTCCCCCCACCCCCTAAAAAAACTTCGGGGTTTAGTTTTGAAATCTGTTTTCTCCTAGAATTGTGAAGGCTTTATACATATGCGAAAAAGTGACTTGAATTGAAATGCATATTTGTTGGATGCCTTGATTTCAGAGATCTTCTTTGAAAAATTAGAAGTCTTGATCGATTTAGCAGCTATGGAGAAGAAAAGTATCTTAATTGCCTGATTGCCCGTTGCAGGTTGGTTTACTAGAGAAGCAGACTCTGAGATTAGCATGTAGGGTATTGATTGTGGAGGGCCCTCTGGATCAGCACCAGGGAAAGGAAGAGAAAGGAGGGAAGGCGGGTGAGGGGAGAAGAGGAGGGGAAGGGAGGCCTGGCCCTGGAGCCATCAAGCCTTTGTTCTTCCACACCGGGGCGCTTGGCTGGCTTAGCTGGTGAAGCATCTGACTCTTGATCTCGTGAGTTTGAGCCCCACATTGGGTGTAGAGATTGCATACATACATACATTAAAAATACACTTCAACATTGACCATTCAGTAGATCCTAGCTGCCCTATAAAGGGCCTGCCCTTGAGCAAAGCAGTGCTCTGAAGTTCATGGCTGACGGCCAGCAGCGCACCCAGCAGGTAAGCGAATAAATCCTGGGCAGGGCATCACAGCCAGAATTACATTGTCTTCTCTTGGTTTTTTAATAGCTTTTGTCTCGAAATGATAAGTTCTAGAGATAATATTTATTTTGTTCTTTAGACCTCTCATTTTTTAAAAAGATTTATTTGTTTGGGGGCGTGGGGACAGAGAGAGAGGGAGAGAGGGAATCTTAAGCAGGCTCCCTGCTGAGCAAGGAAGCCCCACCCAGGGCGTGATCCCACAACCCCAAGATCATGACAGGAGCCGAAATTCAGAGTCAGATGTTTTTAACTGACTGAGCCACCCAGGTGCTCCTAGACCTCTCATTTTTTATCAAAAGTTATTTTGTGGTTTAGTTAGGTTCCAGTTTGGAGTAAAATTATTTTTTTAAATCTGTGCATGTGTATATGCATGTATATATATGTATAATGTACATAGACACACATTAAATTTATATATGGGTATACCAAACTATTTTTTTTAAGTAATCTCTTCACCCAATGTGAGGCTGAAACTCACAACCCCGAGATCAAGACTTACATGCTCTACTGACTGAGCCAGCCAGGCGCCCCAATACGAAACTATTAATAGTGGTTCCCCCCAAGAGTTGGATGGCACTGGGGGAGGTGGTCCTGTAAAAAGAAAGCTTTCATTTTTTCGCTTTACATACTGCCATAAAATTTCTACAATTCCAAATTTTAAAACAATCTAAAAACAATATAAATAAAAGTAAAGAGAGAACAGTAACTCTGGGAATTGAAAATTCTGGTTCCAGATCACTGATGACTACCTGTATGACTTGAAGAAGTCACTTACTTTCTCTGGGCCTTACCATCCTCCTTTATAAAATGAGTATGTTGGATCAGATTATGATCTGATCATAACTCAGAGGTTGCTTCCAGATCTAACATTCTGACTGTGTAAAAGGTATTAAAAATAGACTCCAAAGATACAGCTGGTCAGAAGGTGTCCACACAATAATTTCAAGGGTTTTTCTCTACTTCTAATTAGATAGGGCATGTGTCACCAAAGATTGGTGTAATTTTGAGGTCCTGTTTTTTTTTTTTAAGTTTTTTAAAAATTTATTTATTTGACGGAGAGAGGCAGCGAGAGAGGGAACACAAGCAGGGGGAGTGGGGGAAGGAGAAGCAGGCCTCCCACTGAGCAGGGAGCCCGATGCGGGGCTCGATGCGGGGCTCGATCCCAGATCCCTGGGATCATGACCTGAGCCGAAGCCAGACACTTAACGACTGAGCCACCCAGGCCCCCCATCATCTAGTGTGTTAATTGAAAGTAACCAGCATTTCTTTTTCAAGATGTAGTACAGTACATGTTAAAAGGTGTTCTGAGAAAAAACACCTCGTTGCCATTAATCAGTCATAATTTAGGAGCCCCTAAATGTCTCACTCCTACACTGTAATGATGTCACATGGTGAAATGTAACTGTGCTGTCAACAGACTAAAATAACAACCGTAGGATTCTGACTCAACAGCAGGCTCCAAGTAAACTGTGATATAAACAAACTGCAGTGCTCCGTGAGGAAAGAAGATCCATTTTAATATTTCTATTTTGAATCAATACTTTGTTTTCCAGCTCTTTAAGATGACAAACCTAATTGCAAATCTTTGGAATGGAGACTTGCTCCAAACCAGAGAATATAAGATTGATTGAGTCCCTCACAAATAATGTGTCCCCAATTCTCTTTCTTGCCAGGGTAGCGGCAGAACCAGATCTGAGCTGTCTAGTGGTTTTCCTCTTCCCCCCTCACTCCCACCAGTTTCTACTTGGGTCTAGATGCCTTTGGAAGAACTGGATTTGCTTGGACCTGCTTAGACTTGGTCATTGGCCCTTGAAAGACCATTATTTTAGGGATGCCTGGTGGCTTAGTCAGTTAAGCGTTTGACTCTTGATTTTGGCTCAGGTCATTGTCTCAGAGCTGTGAGATTGAGCCCCACATTGGGCTCTGCACTGGGCACGAAGCCTGCTTAAGATTCTCTCTCTCCCTCTGCCTCTGCCCCTCCCCACCCTCTAAAAAAAAAGACTACTGTTTCCTGAGTAACACTCCCCACCTCCCACCCTATTCCTTTCCCACTTCCTTCTCGCTGACCATCCTCCCCTCTTCAAGTCAATGCCCCTTTGTTTCCAGTGCCCCAGATTGTCACTGGGAACCATGATGGTCATCTCATCCTCCTTTTGAAAAGAGCTTGTGGTCTTGGGACCTAACATTTTCTTCTCCCCCCAGCAGTTACTGCAAATGTAGGGCTGCAAGTCAGGATAGGGAAGACCACGGTTCCAGTGAGAAACCCAGTACAGAGTTGAGCTGAACAGACAGCCTAGAACCAGTGATTTTTAAAAATTTATAAATGTAAGACTTTGAGCCTCTGCTTGTCCTTTCCAATAAGGAAATTGAAAAGACCTCAGCAATTCCTTTTAGCTCTAAAATTCTATGACTTTGGAAGTTTTTTTGTTGTTGTTCAATCAGTAGGTGTTTGTTGAGGGCCTGCCTTGCAACCTAGACAGATTATAGAGAAAGTGGTTATAATCCACATGGGAAGATGTAATGACCAGAGACAACGAGAGAGCCATAGAAAACCCTATAAAGCCCATGTGGTGTGTGGGTTATAAGTGGAATATGAGTTGGGAGGAGCTAGATCCCCTGGGCATCTGAGAAGTGCTGGTGCTGGTGACTTGAATGGACCAACAGATGATTGATAGGCTTTGGTTAGATAGAGGGCAAGAGTTTGAGAAATATCTGAATCCACATTTTTTAAAAAAGATTTTATTTATTCGACAGAGATAGCCAGCGAGAGAGGGAACACAACTAGGGGGAGTGGGAGAGGAAGAAGCAGGCTCCTAGTGGAGGAGCCTGATGTGGGGCTTGATCCCATAACGCCGGGATCATGCCCTGAGCCAAAGGCAGACACTTAACTGCTGTGCTACCCAGGCGCCCCTGAATCCACATTTTTAAATCTTCTATAGGTTCTCTTCTATTTTCATCCAGAAATCCCAAGTTTATCTGTTGCCATTATTTGAGGGTCCCAGTAGCCCAGGTGAGGGTTAATAGGGGGCAGGGGAGAAGGGCATCCTTTTTCTTCTTCTCTAATGTGAGAAAAACGTCTACCTGTAATGTCAGAGATTCTCTGGCCAGGAACAAAACTGACATTTCACTGGCCTTGAACCTGTTGTTGAACCAATTATTTCAATCCCCATTTTGTACGCCCTTTCAAACTAGAGTTTGAGAGTCTAAAAAAAGAAGGAAAGCATTATCTGTTAGAAGCATAAAACCAGCTCCTTCTCCGCCTCCACAAAAAGGGAAGAAATGGGCCTTAGCTACTCTCCAAGTGGAAACATTATTACAGCACCGGAGAATTTAGGCAGTGCTAAGAGGAAGGGAAAAACATCAATCCCAATTTTGAAAGCTGACAGAGGGGCTGAGTGTGGGAGTGAGAGAGACATTCACATCTGTTCATGACTCTCCCTTGCTTCCTCTCTCCGTAACTCCCTCCTCCGCCAAACATTCTCACATCAGTCTCCTTTCCTCATTCATTGAAATACACATATGACTGGTGCTCACAAAAACACCTCTACACTGATATATAAATCCACTCGCATCGTACCAATACATCCATAAAGCTATTCCTTATCACAACCAATTCATTCAATCCAGCAAACACAAGTACGCGTACTATGCTGCGTACTCTGCAGTAGAGATGTAAACACGAATAAGACATGGTGTCTGAGTAACTCGTGTATAATAACAAACCCATCCAGCTAAACACTGAGTTGTAAGCCCAGAGGTACACGTACACAAATTTCTAATCCTACAAACATATCAGTGCATGTCCACGCCGAAATATAAAAACAGAGCTACTCATTCATGATTTTCACAGGTTCTCATACTATTGATATTTGGGGGAGGATCTCCATTTTCCTCTTTTTCCTTTGTCCGTTTTTTCATCTCCTTTCCAATTCTAAAATTGACGTCACTCTACAATTCCATTCTTTTCTTATTTCTTGCCTTTAAAAAAAATTACTTTTTCTTTAAGATGAATTATTCCACATGGAGAAACTGAGAAAAACAATACTGTCTCCAAGTTATAAATAAGTAAAGTACCCTCTCAGGAATGAAATCTGTCTTTTTCTACTCAGTTGGTATAATGAAAAGACTGTCAATTTTTATTTATTGATACTTTAATGATATCTTATAATGGATATTTTGAGCCATGAAATATAAAATCATTCCATTCTTTTTATTTATTGTAGGTATTTGAAGAAAGAAGAGCTCTGCTTGGAAAATGGGTAACCATTTAAAATATAGTTACTTCTCTATTATGTTATGTCACATTATCATAGACCCCAAAGAATTCAGTTTGAACATAAAGTAATAAGTGATCACTCATTGCCTGAGAAATTTGACTGGTACTCTCTGTACGCACCCATTAGGGTGGTATACTCACAAAGTAGGGTTTATAAAGGCGAGTTGGATCTGAGACGACAGCTTGGTAGCCAGCACAGTTCATCCATTGGGTACTTAGCATCCATCTACACCCTTCTACTTATGCTCAAATTTCCGAAGGAAAACTGTAACAACTTTATGCTTTTATTTAACAAGACACAACTATCCTCTACACAACTGAAAACATCTGCACCCTTTTCTCAAAGGAGACATAGAGTCCCAGTGATCGTTGTCCTTCCCTGGGTCATGATCAGTCTCTGAGCAATGTTGGCTACTCATCAAATTCCTCTATGGGCCCACCTGTCTCTACCACCCAAGAGAATTGAAGACATATGGTCTTGCAAAAATGTGTACATGAATGTTAATAGCAGCATTATTCATAATAGTCAAAAAGTGTAAACACCCAAATATCCATCAACTGATGAAAGGATAAACACAATGTGGTCTATCCATACAATGGAATATTATTCAGCCTCAAAAAGGAAGGAAGCTCTGATACAAGATACAGTATGGATGAACTCTGAAGGCAGTATGCTAAGTGAAATAAGCCAGACAGAAAAGGACAACTATTGTATGATTCCATTTATATGAGGTACCTAGAGTAGTCAAATTCATAGAGACAGAAAGTAGAATAGAAATTACCAAGGGGTGTGGAATTATTATTTAACATGTACAGAGTTTCAGTTTGGGAGGATGAGAAAGTTCTGGAGGTGGATGGGGGTGATGGCTGTACAACAGTGTGAATGTACTTAATGCCTTTGAACTGTACGCTTAAAAATGGTTAAAATGGTAAATTTTATGTTATATATATATTTTGAAATTTTTTTAAAGGTAAGAAAATTTTAAAAGGAAAGAGAAAGAAATAAAGTACTGATACATGCTATAACATGGATGAACCTTAAAAATAATATGCTAAGTGAGGGGCGCCTAGGTGGCTCAGGTCAATGTCTCAGGGTCCTGGGATGGAGCCCCACGTTGGGCTCCCTGCTCTGCGGGGAGTCTGCTTTTCCCTCTCCCTGTGCCTCTGCCCCTCCCCCTGCTTGTACGCTTTCTCTCTCCTTCTCTCTCAAAAAAATAAAGAGAATCTTAAAAAATATATATGCTAAATGAAAGAAACCAAACACTGAGGCTGCATATCATATGATCCCATTTATATGAAATGTCCAGAATAGGCAAATCCATAGAGACACAAAATAGATTAGTGCTTTCCAGGGGCTGGGGGATTGATGGTAATGGGTATAGGGTTTCTTCTGGGGGATAACAAAAATGTTCTGGAATTAGATAGCAGTGATGGCTACACAACCTTGTGATTATTTTAAAAACCACCGAATTGTACACTTAAAATGCCAAATTTTATGGCATGTGAACTATATCTTAGTTTAAAAAATAAATCAGGATTACTTTAAAAAAAACTATACTTAGATTTCTTAACTCTTGTTAGGTGTAATCAACTTGAAATATCCCATTTTTAAAGCAACAGTCAATGCTTTTTCCTAAAGGGAACATCTCTGACCTGGAAGATAACAGTGGATGGGACGCCCTTTCCTATGAGTTACTGAAACTCATTTCCTGAGTGTCTTAGAGAAGTTTGGGCTGCTGTAAACAAAATACACAGACTGGGTGGCTTATAAACAACAGAAATTATTTCTCATAGTTCCAGAGGCTGGGAAGTCCGAGATCAAGGCAAGGGCAGATTTGGTGTCTGGCAAGATCCCACTTTCTGGTTTATAGATGGGCATCTTTTTACTTTTTACCTCACGGGGCAGGAGGGGAGAGGGAGCTCTCTGGGGTCTCTTTTATAAGGACACTAATCTCATTCATGAAAGCTTTACCCTGGTGCCCTGGTGACCTAATCCTCTCCCAAAACCCCCAGTACCATCACCTTGTGGGTTAGGTTTCAACGTATGAATTTTGGGGGGATACAAACGTTCAGGCCATTGCACTAAGATTAACGTAAAATACTATTTCTTAATGTTCTTGGTTGTCTTAGTTGGTCACCGATTCTTTTTTGTATTGGTCTACAAGCTCCAGTCTAGGATATTTGTTAACCTAAGTAAATTTTTTAAAAATTATATACATAGTATATCTGGAAGGATGCACAAGAAAAGGGTTTCCCCCAGGGAGAACTGTGACTCTAGGACAGGGTGGAAGGGACTCCTTTAGCTGAATAGCCTCTTGTACCTTTTGACTTTTTTAATCATGTGACTGTATTACCTATTCAAAATAATAATAAAATTTTATAAAGTAAGTATGATAAAAATTAAGAAATGAAAAATACTAAAAATTTAAAATCTAGCTGAGTTTTTCTCATATCCTATTTACATTTTTAAAACTAACTTTATACCTGTTACCAACAACTTAAAATGAGACTTTTTTAGAACGACTATTTTTACACAATTATTCCACATACTATCAGTGGAAATCCCTTAATTAATGTAGCCAAGGCTAGTGTTCAGCCAGTATTTGGTGTGACCAACTTTTCATTCGTTGGTGGCATTACCAGTTGTTAAGTATTTTTGATATCACCCTGTCAAAATTCAAGGTCTTCGCACTTTTTAAAAGATCTTGTTTATTCTTTTCTTTTACCATAGCTAATAGAAATATATTTGCGAAGATCACTAATTATCTCTCTTCTCCAAAAGATTAATTTACAGGGGGAAGACATGGTTCTATATCTTGCTCCTTACACAGTCCTCGACACTATCAGGCATTTAATAAATGCTTTCTAAATGAATAAATGATACTGGTTTTTCTCTTTTGTCCCACAATAAACTTAATCCTCAAATTCACTATATTGTGTGGTTATCTATATACCTGCACACTAGCCACATGAATTGTTTGAGGGGCATATTTCCAATTTGCCTTATTTAATTTCCTCTCTCCATTTTAGTTTTTATTATTTTTTATTTGTTTTTTTAAAAGATTTTATTTATTCATTTGACAGAGAGCGCATGAGCACAAGCAGGTGGAGTGGCAGGCAGAGGGAGAGGAAGAAGCAGGTTTCCAGCTGAGCAGACAGCCGGACCAGGGGTTGGGATCCCAGGACCTCTGGGATCATGACCCAAACTGAAGGCAGACGCTCAACTGACTGAGCCACCCAGGCGTCCCCGCATTTTGGTTTTTAGGTTTTTTTGTTTATGTTTCAGGAACACCATAAGAGGTTGATAACATAAGAAATACATTTCCACGAAAAGAAAGGAAAAATAAATATACATTTTTTTTTTTTTTTACTTAGCATTGCTTGGACTATTCAATGTAGAGATCAATTATCAGTTTAAAGCTCAATCTAGTATTAGAAGTACAGTCAATTTTTAAAATAATCTGGACATTGTGAATAAGATGTAAGATGAAACCTATCCAATGATAGACAATCCAAAAGATATTTGGCCATAGAATGTCATTTTTGTTTATACATTAGCACGTGGTCTTATCTAATAATGGTCTGTACAGTAACAAACAAAATAATTAAGAGAAACTGAAAAAGTCCTCTCCTTTCCTGTTCCACGCTACTGGTTAATCCCTTATCTCTTAAATCTTCTTTGCCCTTCAATACTTGTTAGAAAAGACAATTGCCTCCTAATAAAAACAGCTCCCAGAAAGCAACGGCAGAAATATTTTAGTTGGGGGCTCCTGGGTGGCACAGCGGTTAAGCGTCTGCCTTCGACTCAGGGTGTGATCCCGGCGTTATGGGATCGAGCCCCACATCAGTCTCCTCCGCTATGAGCCTGCTTCTTCCTCTCCCACTCCCCCTACTTGTGTTCCCTCTCTCGCTGGCTGTCTCTATCTCTGTCGAATAAATAAATAAAATCTTAAAAAAAAAAAAAAAGAAATATTTTATTTGAAAAGAAAGCATGTCAAACTTTTTCTCACCTTTTATGTTGTTAACAGAAATAATAGTGGGGGCACCTGGCTGGCTCCCTTGGTAGAGCATGCAACTCTTGACCTCAGGGTTGTGGGTATAAGCCCCACATTGGGTACAGAGATTACTTAAAAATAAAAAGAAAAAAAAAAAAGAATAATAGTGTTACAAAGAGTTTGAAAAAAGTAGGGGGCATTACTTTTAATTTGCTGGCAACAACCATAATCAGAGCTAAAATTCAAAAGAGAAGGAAGAGAAAATATTTTGCAAGTTGCATGATAGGTAAAGATTAATATCTAGGATTATAAAGAGTTCCTACAAATCAAGCAGAAAAATACAAACACCCCCCATGGAATAATGAGCTAATAGAAGAATGAGAAATATACAAGAGTACATAAATGGACAATAAACATATAAAATATGATCTGTTTCACTAAAATTAGAGAAATACAAATTAAAGCAATGAGATTCCCAACTTCTCCTTTTGCCTATGTGACAAAAATTGAGGGGCTAGATACTATCCAATGTAAGTAAGGATTTTGAACCTGTAACTCCACTTCTATTTATCTGTACTAGAGAAATATTCACACAGGACATGAAAAGGCATGTTTCAGAATATTGCAGTTGGGATTTTTTTTTTCTTTTCTGTTCTTTTTTTTTTTGTATTATAAATGCTGTCAGTAGTAAATTGAGTAAATATATTGCGGTATAGCCACAATGAAGGAATGAATGAGAAAATGAATATGCCGTGAATGAATGAGAAAACAATATGCTCTGGGTTCATTACATATTAGGTCATTTATGGCTGTATTTTGTTTTTTAAACTGCTGCACTGTATCGTATAGGATGCGTATATTTATTTAACTGTTTCCTTATTGATGGCTCTATGTGTATGCAAATGCATGGAAATGCATAACATTAAATTGTGCGTGTGGTTATTTCTGGAGAATGGAATGAGATTGGATGGGAAGGAGCAGTTACAAAGGATTTTCATGTTTAATTGTATATGTACCATTTTGAAACTTTTAAATAATAATGTGTTCACACTTTAATGTGAAAGTCAGTTTTTGATAATAGGACTCAGAAATTCAACCAGAGAGGACCCGGTGGCTCAGTCGGTTAAGTGTCTGCATTTGGCTCAGGTCACCATCCCCCATGTCAGGCTCTCTGTTCTGCCCCTCCCCCCACTCATTCTCTCAATCTCTCTCTCTCTTTCTCTCTCTCTCTCTCAAATAAATAAATAAAATCTTTAAAAAAAAAAGAAACTCAACCAGATTGAGATAAATAACCAATAAGCAAACAATAACAAGCCTTCCTCTTCATCTTGTCCCTCACTCGCTGTGAACTTTTCCTTGCCAGTCAGTGTGAAATGACTGGAACCCGAAGGCTCTAGCAACTGTCCTCACTTCCGGCATCTGCAATAAGAATCCTTGGAACAACTACTCCGAACATAGGATTTTCACAATTCTATTGGGTCCAGAAAGCCCAATAAAAAGGCATTAAAATAATTATAAAATATAATCATATCATAATTGTGATATAACATAGCATAATACAATTGATATAACATAATACTTTTTTAAAAAGGAACTAACTGTAAAGGGAAGTACCGTAGGAGATACCAGGATGGGAGAATGGTCCTAGCTACTCCCTAAATCTCACATACTGGACCCTTGGCTATTATGTTACGGGTATTTTTATTTGAGAGGTGATGGGAGAGACGTAGATTATCAAATTCCTGGACAGTTAACTGTTCCATGGGTTATTGACTTTTTGGATTATTCCTAGCACCTTTTAAATTCCAAAGGGATTTTCCCCAACTGTGAAGCATTCTTCTGAGTCATCAACCCACCTTCAATTGATAGGAGTTCAAGGAATGCAAATTCATTTTCTATTAGCCTAAACAAACACAATTAGAAAGGAAAAATCCCTTGAGGCAAAGAACACCTATCAAAGCCAGATATAAATTACCTTTTGACCATGGTAATCAGGGAAATAAATGAGAAACCAATGTAATTATCTTTTTAATCTCTAGAGGAAAATGTTTTAATGTTTTCTTTTATAGATTTCTTCAGCATTTTATAATCCTAGGGTTCTTTTATATTCATTCTAAATCACTGTTCTTCAACCTGAGCTCATTCTCTTTTTGTGGGCAGCAATGAAAGTAGATGAGCTAACCTCAGTCATTCTAAATGTCCTTCCCATCCTTGCCAACGCACAGACATGATAATCTTATGCTCTTTAATTTAATTGTTTGCATATATATTCTTTTCACACTGATTTAACCCACATACTTATTATTCTTAACATCGCTTTGATATTTTATGATAGCTACCATGTCTACAATGAGGTGTGCACCTTGTTAAGAATTTTATGCATAAATTATTTTATTTAATCCTCACAGCAACCCTACAATTTAGATATAATTATTCTTAATGTATAAATGAGGAAATTGAGAGGTTGTTAATAGTGGAGCTGGAATGTAGTGATTTATTTCTAAGGAGTATTAGAAATAATAGGATACTGTAAGTGAGACTTCCAATGGCATCATTCCCAAACCCACCATCAATCTGTAATGCCATACTTTCTCTTGTCATGTTGAGATATTACAGTTTGCATAGCTGATCCCCTGTGGTTAGGCATTTTTGGTTATTTCTGATTTCTTGCAGTGATAATAATATCACATGAAAATTTTTTTTGTAACCATAATCGTCCTGAGTCTCATGTAACTCAGCTTCTACAGAACCACAGAGCACTGCCTAAAAGTAATTTTAAAATGAATTCCAATTTTCACTTCATGTTTCAAAGAAAAATCACAGCAGAACCAGTTTAAAACGCTTGACAAGGGGTGCCTGGGTGACTCAGCCGTTGGGCGTCTGCCTTCAGCTCAGGTCATGATCCCGGAGTCCTGGGATCGAGCCCTACATGGGCTCCCTGCTTGACGGGAAGCCTGCTTCTCCCTCTTCCACTCCCCTTGCTTGTGTTGCCTCTCTTGCTGTCTCTCTCTGTCAAATAAATAAGTAAAATCTTAAAAAACAAATAAATAAAACTCTTGACAATACTTCTCAGGTCTCCCTTTTTTAAACCACAGAAATTCAACTGAGTAATTTAAAAGATCACATTGACTCTATTGAACAATTTGTGAATCAGGTAGCATCCTGTCTAGCAAATAGAAAGGAGCTCCGTTGAGCTACAGAAAAGGAAAGGTTTTGAAAGGTAGAGAGGGAGCCTAACAATGGAAATTATTAGCAAAGAACGCATTGTTTTAGGTAAGATTGCTTTCCTAAGGGGAATGGAAGTGGTCTGTTGGTAAATTTTCTAGTACTGACCAGGAAATTTCATGTTGACTGGCTAAAGGTCATATTCCGGGGGATAGATAATATTACAATTAGGTTAGTATTAAATCTTGGTTTGCTGACATGGGTCCCTTAACATAAGTGACTCCATTTTGTACTGTGGTTTTCTTTTTAATACCTTCCTTCATTCCTCAGTTCTCTCACAGTCTCTAATTGCTGTCGAGGCAATGACATTCTGAACCCCCAAGCTCCCAACAAGCCAAAACCTAACTGCTTTTCTCTCTCTTGACACTTCCCGCTTGGCTCTTCATTTTATAAATCAGTGTGGTTTCTCTGGCATGTTTCTTTCCCTGGTCCCAGTCATTCTGGTCTGGCTTCTCTCTTTATTCTAATAATCCATCCCCAAAGGAAAGAAAGCCCCCATTGTGAAAGCTAGAAATATGAATTGTGCAGAAATAAGAGAGGAGAAATCAGGGAATACTCGCACATGAATAGATTTTATTCAATTATTTGTTAAAGTTTGGGGTTTTTTCTTCCCTGCTGCAAGCCCACTATCAAGGCCCCTACCTGTTATGTCTTTCCACAATGTCAGGATTCCAAACTCAATGACACGTCACTGGGCATTACACGTCACACAAAACAGAGAAGCTATAACAAGGGGCAAGAAGTTAAAGAATCAAATGTGAGGTCAGTTCCTGAGTGCACAGTTGAGGTGAGGCCTCGGTCCAGTCTAGGTCAGCTCTCAGCTCATACTACTTATTATGTTCAAGCAGTGGGGAATCTGTGTGATGTTTAAGGTCAACCAGGCAAGGCCTTTGGTCGGTACGGTCAGAAGTGGAGGGTCAGTATCTGCGGTCTGACAATTTGCTGCAGAAATCCTCTGTTTAAAGGAGTTGTATCAGTCTCGTGCCTTTGCAGGCCTCTCCTGTATCTAGTATTATCAGCACTTGGTCTTTCCAGGTTCCCGTGGCCTTAGTGATTATCAGCACTTGGTACTGCCAGTCTGTGCTGGTTTGGGCGGTATCTGGTCTTAGATGCAACATCCTTGGCTGCTTACCTCACTACTTGACATGAGTGACTCCATCTTGCTCTCTATGTTCCCTCTTGAATTATAGTTTCCAAACTGAGATTCCTGAGTCATGAAATAGATCTATAATAGTTTTGATCAAGAAGTATTCTTGCCGATTAAAAAAAAAATACATCATATGACTATAACGAAGTTGACTCGTCATGCTTTATATGCCTTTTTAGGTAGTCAGTGTATTTTATGATTACAACTAAAGTTCCTTATAAAATTCTCACTAGCTTATGACAACCATAGAAAATTTATATATGTTAAATTCAATAGTATACAAAATACATGTCGCCCCAAACTTTCCTATTTCTCTTCTCTAAAATGGGCTAAGGAAAAAAAGAGAGGTTTAGACCTCCGGTGAGTGGCTCATTCAATTGGCAGGTGTTCCTGTAAGAGCCTTTCTTTTGGTTTTGGCCAGCCCTCGAATTCTTATCTTTGATCAGTCATTGATCTTGGGACTGATTTAGGGTTGTCTCTGGAAAAAATAGTGAAGCTTTTGTTTGGCATGCCCCAGATTACTCTGGTATCTACTTCCTGTCTCTGGCGCTCTTTTTTTCCCTCAGGTCTTCCTATTGACATTTTCTCTCCAATCAATCATTTACACATTAGTGGGACTTTAGCCCTTCTCAGGGATATTTGCATAGTATGCCTTATCTTCAGTTGTGAATGCAAAGCTTTGTTTCTGGTCCTGGAGTTTGGCATTTACGAGCTAATACAGAAACTCTGGCCAGAGAGGGGCTGCCCAGGTGCCTTCTCTTCAAAGTATATATATACATTTGTAAAGATTTTATTGATTTGTTTGACAGAGAGAGAGTGAGAGAGCACAAGCAGGGGGAGCAGCAGGAGAGGGAGAAGCAGGCTCCCTGCCATGCAGGGAGCCCACCGCGGAACTCAATCCCGGGACCCTGGGATCATGACTTGAGCCAAAGGCAGACACCTAACCGACTGAGCCACCCAGGCACCCCTGAAATTATATTCTTAAGTATATAATTTCTCAGTTTATGAATATGGCCAGTTCCCAACTTAATGTCCTTATGTAACTACAAGTTCTGAGGTCAAATGCACTGTTATGTACACACTCAGGTCTTGCACATGCTCATATGTATAAATGTGAGAAAGGACAGGTAAGTGGCAAAACATAAAATTTTTTAATTAGGGGAAGATATACACGCTATTCATTAGAAATAAAATATTAAACTCAATTCTATGCTATTCTTATCCCTTCCTCTAATAAATCTCTGGTAACAGGCTGAACCTGCAGGGTTTGTTTTTTTTTTTTTTTTTTTTTCACCTTTCTTTTTTTCCAGTTTGACAAATGGACAGACTCTCAACGGAGAAGAATCTTGACAGGCCTGTTAGAACGTTGCTCCCTGTCACAGCAAAAGTTCTGCTGTCGAAAGCTTCAAGAAAAAATTCCAGCAGAAGCTCTGGATTTTACTACCAAGCTTCCAAGGGTGTTATCTTTATACATCTTTTCTTTCCTGGACCCCCGAAGTCTTTGTCGTTGTGCACAGGTAAAGGCAAAGAATCAGTACACAACATTTTGTAGTGATAGCCTAGAAAATTCTAAACTGAGAAAAAAAAAAGCACATGTGCAAAACCAAGAAATAGATGAGATGTTTAAATCGTTTAAATTAAGCCCCGCCTTCTTTGTGCCTCTGTATTTACTACTCAAAAGTAGATGTAAAATGATGTAGGACATCATTAGTGTCCACAGAATAGTATTTGCTGGTTGGGAGACAAACGTACATATGAAATGGTTCATCGGCAGAGCAGTCTCATACTGCATAGCATACAACTAGGAAACAATTCTAAATTGTATAGTGTAGGCTATTCATAAACAGAAAAGCTCAAAATAAGGTACTAGTGGGGTATGTACAAAGAGTACAAGACTAAAAGAGTTCTGGGGGCGCCTGGGTGGCTCAGTTGGTTAAGTGTCTGCCTTCGGCTCAGGTCCTGATCCCAAGGTCCTGGGATGGAGCCCCACAGGGGAGCCTCCCTCTCCCTCTGCCCCTGTTCATATACTCTCTCTTTCGCTTACTGTGTCTCTCAAATAAATAAATAAAATCTTAAAAAAAAAAAAAAAGACTAAAAGTTCAGAGTGAGTAGACTCACTTCCAGTGGCCTTGGAAAAGGGGCTGACTGTTGTTTTCCTACAAGTCAGTCCACGGTCTATTAAAGTATACTTCAACTACTTACAAGATAAAGCTGGTAGCCATTTTGTTGAGAATTTTCGTAGAGTCTGGTCAACACCGGAAATTACTTGTTACCACATGTTCACAGTGGTGTAACAGAATTTTAGTCTTTAAAATTAAGAAAATGAAGGCAGTAAGAAAGAAGAGTTAATAAATGGTGTTGGGACAATTGGGCAGCTGTCTGAAAAAAAATTCTAGTAGGATAAAAGATTGGTATGAAATCAAAGGAAACCATTAAAGTACTCAAAGAAAACAGCAAAGGAAGCCTTTTTGAGTATTCTTTAATACCCACAAGCCTTAAAAGATAATATACAATTTAGGGGCACCTAGGTGGCT
The DNA here is from genome assembly GCF_024610735.1 of Ursus americanus. NCBI lineage: Eukaryota > Metazoa > Chordata > Mammalia > Carnivora > Ursidae > Ursus > Ursus americanus. Next base: position 64,367,835 of record NC_142139.1, read on the forward strand.
CAGTCGCTTAAGTATCTGCCTTTGGCTCAGGTCATGATCTCAGGGCCCTGGGATCGAGCCCCACATTGGGCTCCCTGTTCAGCAGGGAGTCTGCTTCTCCCTCTCCTTCTGCCTCTGCTCCTCCCCCAATAGTTCTCTGTCTCTCAAATAAATAAATAAAATCGTAAAAAAAAGAAGGAAAGAAAGAAAGAAAGAAAGAAAGAAAGAAAGAAAGAAAGAAAGAAAGAAAGAAAGATTCCCTTTGATGCAGCAGTCCCACTTCTTGGAGTGCTTCAATATGCAAAAACTGTCTGTATAAGAATATTGCAACATTGTTTGTAATAGCCAAAGTTTGGAAGCAATGGAAATGTCCCCCATTAGGGGACTGGTTAAATAAATTGCAACAATCTTTAAGATCTATCATCAGTGAAAAAAAGCAAAGGTGCAGAACTGTCCTACCACTTTCGAAAGAAAAAATAATATATGCATATTTATTAATGTAGGCCTAGAATGTTCCTCGAATGACACACAGGAGCTGTAACAGTGGTTATATCCAGTGAGGGAAAGGAGTGACCAGGGGATGGGAATAAGAGAGAGACTTTCTTTTACCACATGTCCCTTTGGATCTTTAAGTTTAGTACTAATGTACATATATTACTTATTCCAAAAATGAAACATTCCTTAAAAGAGCATAGCATTCTAAATGTCCAATAATAAGAGACTGTCATTTAGCCATATGATAAATTATTGTGTGGCCATTAGAAAACATGTTTTCAAAGAAGCTTATAATGTGTGAAATGAAGAAAGCACAATTTAAAATTGTATATAATTTCCCAATTTTGTTTCATACATGCTTACAAAAAAGATAGAAAAGAACTCTGTCAGGTTGTTAATAAAGGTCATCTCTGATTGATGGGGTTATGGGTATTGTTGTTCTTAAAACTTCTTGGAATTTTCCAAGTTTTGCACAACGAGAATGTAATCATTGGAGGGAAATGTTGTTTGAAATCACTAATCCTATCATATATGTGTATCATATGTCAGTCTTGCAAGATCTCAGCCTTACATTTGTTCCCAGTCCTGCCTGTGAGGAAGACACAGGCATTTGTTCTTCAGCTAGATTTAAACAATAATGTCATTGCACTAAAATGAGCTTTGAACTGTTTAAAAAGATGGGGGTGCTGATAATTTTGAAAGCTCCTACCTCCCCTTCAACTGTCCTCATTCCTCTCCACCTTAAAACAAAAAACACCAAAAAGCAAAAAACAAAACATACAAAAACCTTATCTACCCTGGGGGAATCAAAACAACTTAATACCCAGGTCAAAACAAGATGTAAGGAAAATGAGGAAAAGAGGGAGAATTGAGAAACTTTTCTCCTCATCCCCTCCGTGTGAAACCTCACCTCTCCACTGAATCTGAGTTAATTAACCATATGGGGATTAAAGGTGATGTTGTTTCATTTCTGTGTTGAACAAAGTAGATGTGATTTCTGTTCCTGCCTGCCGGGCTCTGTCAGATTCTCTACCCCTTTTCGTCCTTCCAGCTCCTGAACCTGTTTTTTCTTGTAATTGTACCCTTCCCTCTCCTGTACGTCTCCTCTTCAGCACAGAAAACATAATGGAACTCAGCCCTTGGTAGGACCAGATAAATGGATGTATATTACAGTGTTCTGCCCTTTCTTCTTTCCTTTTTTTTTTGTGTGTGCTCAGATATTATTAATGATTTAATTAGTGTTGAAAAAGAAACCAGTTTTCCAAGGATGAAATTTGCGTTGGAAGTTTAGATGCCATCTTTGCAGCTCTTATAGCCAAGACACAGAACCCCTAGTCTGAGCTTTGTATAGGAACTTGACCCTAGTTTTCAGCAAGACTTGTTCATAATCTGGAGTAAGTTATTGTAAACACTGCTGCACATAGTAGGGTCACCTCCATCATATGCTGGATGTGTGAGATTGACCATGATGCCGTGGGAATGGGATGTACAGAGCAAATAGTGTACGCTCTCGGAATCTTAAAGGCTATCTAGGACACACCGTGTGGTATCAGTAATTGCTTTCTGTTTATAAAATTTCTATGTAGTTAAATCATAAGAATGGAGGGAAAATGGAAGCATACCAGAAAATGAGTAAACGGTATGCAGATCTGAGTTTCCATAACCCTCATATAACTTTCATATCAATGCCTAGGAAGTTCCAAAGTATATCTGAGCCTCAGTCCCCCCATTTACAACAGGAGAGTAATAATGACACGTGTCTCCTTAGGGTGGGTTGGTTAATACGTATTAGTTGACTCGGAATCTAAGTGTGGTTTGACATTTAAAGAAAATCCTTCTGCCTGCGTAGGGAACACTTCAGGTAGGTAACTTTTTAAGCTTCGATTTGAAGGAAAAGAACAAAAAAGTTATCTCACGTCCAGGGTGACAGCTGAAGACCTAGAGAAAATGGGCATGCAGACTGAGTAGGGTTGTTTTGTTTTGTTTTTTTTTCTTTCCAATTGTTTTTGCAGGTGAGCTGGCACTGGAAGAGCTTAACCGAGCTGGATCAGCTCTGGATGCTCAAATGTTTACGATTTAACTGGTACATCAATTTCTCTCCAACTCCCTTTGAGCAGGGAATATGGAAGAAGCACTACATTCAAATGGTAAAAGAACTTCATGTTACCAAGCCTAAGGTAAATCAAAAAGCAACGCACATACAGATATCAGCTATTTAGGAATATGGGGGGGAGGGGAATGGGGGAAAGAGGTGATGGGGACTAAGGAGGGCACTTGTGATGAGCACCGGGTGATGTAAGGAAGTGTTGGATCACTAAATTGTACACCCGAAACTAGTATCATGCTGTATGCTAACTGGAATTTAAATAAAATTTTTTAAAAAATAGGAATTCTAGAACTAAGACTAAACCATCAAACTTGAAGTTGGGGAGGGGAATAGGAGTATACTAAAGTTCTTTTTAATCTAGAAACTAGGCAGTGTAAGCAAAGGAAATACACGATTATTTCAAAATTCTCCTTTTCGGAGAACACGATAGCCTTTCTCAAGACATCCATGTTAGCCGAGAACCCTCATCAGACACTCCTAAACCAGCAGTTCCCCAGCAGGTGAGGACTGGAGCTCCTCCTTCTGTTCAGAGCCCTGGATTTCCATATCTCCGACGCACATGCCAGGCAATTCCGACACTGGGACCCCGTGTATGCTGTGCAGTAGTTGCTATCAGTGGGTCATCAAATTCTACTTTACTAATTCAAATTGTCTGGTTCTACCTGCTGAGCTAAAGTTTATTTCTATATCATTTATAAAGAAAAGTCTTCCAATAAATCCTTAATTTTGGAAGGGAATAATGAGTACATTAATGTTCTTTTTCATCTAGAAACTAGCAATGTAAAGCATTTACATATAATGATAAAAAGTAAATAATGCAAGAATAATTTTTCTAGTTGTTTTCTCTGCATTATAACCAATGTTTATGTTCATTCCTATAGTCACAGTTAATGAGATAACTCATGGGAAAATTTTATGAGCCTTTTCTTTATGGTGTGATCTATACACATGCAGAGCTGTGTGTCGTTTTGTATGATAGATGAGTTCCTGAAAAATTGTGTGTAAATTAAACATTTTTAATGATTTTTAAAACCACAGGGGTATCATATTCTATGAAAAAATTGCAGTGAATCCTTTTAAAATTGAAGAATCCTTTTGAGAGATGAATAGTCAATCCCTAACTTGTTCATTTAGGTTTAGTTTTATTGTTTTAAAGTAGAATCCATCTACATTTAGTATAGTAATAAACTATACATAATTAATATTGTTACCATTGCAATGATAAAACTAGCCTTTCAGATTTCAGTAATTGGTGTACTCCATGAGGAATTCTTTTAAAAAGAAATGTTTAAACTGCGGTGATGGAAAACGTTATTTTAAAAATTACCATAGCTATGATTTCTTTTTTTGAGATTTGATAAGGCTTTTCTTGACTCTCATTTTCAGTTAGGGACAGGGAATGGCATTCACTAGCTGAAGCTTGGGCCATTCTGGGACAGGGACCAACTTGTAGAAGGAAAAGAAGTTTTGAGTATTATATATATATAACTGACTTGAAAACTTTGTCTTCAGCTATAATTCTTTTCTATAAAATATGTATAACTATATTTAAAAACGATGAATCGTTCTGTTGCAAGAAAATTGCCACCTCTTTGCTTAGTATTAAATTTCTTTAGGAACACTTTGTTATACTAAACTTTAGTTTTTCTGTTTTAAATATAGACCTAAGGGGCTCCTGGGTGGCTCAGCTGTTAAGTGTCTGCCTTTGGCTCAGGTCATGATTCCAGGGTCCTGGGATCGAGCCCCGCATCAGGCTTCCTGCTCGGCGGGAAGCCTGCTTCTCCCTCTCACACTCCCCTTGCTTGTGTTCCCTCTCTCACTGTCTCTCTCTGTCAAATAAATAAATAAAATATTAAAAAAAAAAAAAGTATCTGCCTTTGGTTTAGGTCATGATCCCAGGGTCCTGGAATTGAACCCCACATTGGTCTCCCGGCTCAGCGGGGAGCCTGCTTCTCCCTCTGCCTCTTCCCTCTGCTTGTGCTCTCTCTCTCTCATATAAATAAATAAAATCTTTAAAAATAAATAAATAAATATAGACCTAAGTCAGAAAGACTAAAGAGTCATGTGACTAAGGTTAATAAAAGTCATGTGACTAAAGTTAAAAACTCAGCTGTCAGCACTGTACATACTTGAGTAATTTGGTTAATGCCGTGTGAGGTTGCTCCAGTGATGGGCACATAGGCAGCCACTGGATTAAACCATAATTTACCTTCACTCAAGCACCTGCCCTATCTCCCTTTCCCTCAATACCCTGTACCTGGCATGTGCTCCAGCAGAGCTTTTGAAAGCATTTTATGAGCAAATGGTTGTGGTTAATATTGGTTTCCCCAAGCTTAAAACGAGAGGACTGGACTAGAATGATCTTTATAACTGTCTGTCAGGCTATGCTATGTACTGCAAACAGCATAATTTCAAAAAGACTTCATCTAGAAAAAGAAGAGTAAGTTGAACCCAAAGTAGATAGAAGGAAGAAATAATAAAGAGCTAAGATCAATGAAATTAGAACAAGCAATAGAGAAAATCAGTGAAACCAAAGCTGCTTCTTTGAAAACATAAATAAAATTCCTAAGTTTCTAGGTAGGCTGATGAAGGAAAAAAGAGAGAAAACATAAAACACTAGTAACAGGAATGAAAAAGGGGACATCACTACAGATCCTGTAAACATGAGAAGGATAATGAGAGAATATTATGAACAAGTCCACGTCACTAAATTCAACCACCTGGATGAAATGGACAATTCTCAGGGGGCCTGGGGGCCTCAGTTGTTAGCATCTGCCTTTGGCTCAGGTCATGATCCCAGGGTCCTGGGATCGAGCCCCTGCTCAGCGGGAAGCCTGCTTCTCCCTCTCCCACTCCCCCTGCTTGTGTCCTCTCTCTCGCTGTCTCTCTCCCTGTCAAATAAATAAATAAAATCTTCAAAAAAAATGGACAATTCTCGACAATTTTCGAGAATTAGGAAAGATTAGGAAAACAGTTTCACTGGGAAATAGAAAACATGAATAAATCTTTATCAATTTAAAAATCAAATTAATAATTTTCCACAAAACTCCAGACCCAGATAGCTTCATTGGTGAATTCTATCACACACTTGAGGAAGAAATATCAATTTTACATAAATTCTTTCATAAAATGGAAGATGAGGGAACACTTCCCAATTCATTACCTTTATACCAAAACCAGATAGACTCTTTGCAAGAGAATAAAACAAAATCACAGACTAATATCCCTCATGAACATGGACATAAAAATTATTTAAAATATTAGCATATTAAATCAAGTTCTATACAAAGAAAAAATAATACATGATGACCAAGTGGGAAATAACCATGGGGAGTAAGGCTGGCATAATATTAAAAAAGTAACCAATGTAATTCACAGAATAAAAGAGAAAAGATGTATGGTCATTTCAGTATATACAGACAAAAGCATTTAACAAAAGTTCAACATCACTCATGATTCTAAAAATTCTCAAAGACTTTAGGTGAAGTGAATAAAAAACCTGCTTACTTAGTACAGAAAAGTCATCAGCTTTCATTATATCCTATTTTGTTAAAGTGTCAAACGTCTTGTTACTTTTCTGAATGAATAATGTTTATTTGTACATAATTACTAGCACTTATGCCTAAATTTTTCCCTCTGAAAATTTTTATTATCGTGTATTATTTATTCCCAGTAGTATTAAACTAGACCTTCTTCGCAAAAACAGTTTTTGTTCAATATAAGCTCAGAGAAATGAAATGAATGTCCATTCTAAATGAGACCTGAACAAAATATTGAATACCAAACCAGTAATGAGCTATCAATTATATAAATATAAAATGTCTTCTTAATTTACTAAACTACAATCATTCATTAAATTAGTAAATATTTATTAAATACTGTTAGGTGCTAGGTGCTGAGTATAATGATCCTAACCCTGCTTTTGAGGAGTCTAGTCCAGTGGCCTATGACATAGACAAATACATAATTACAATACTGAGTACTAAGTGCTATCCTGTAACAGAAATATATACAAAGAACAGTTGAAACAAGGGTAAGAAACTGATTCTGCTTGAAGGGGTTGGGGAATTTTTTAATTGTCACAATTCAAGCAAACCAATTTACCACGCAAAGTTTCCCTAATCTTTTAAAGAACAAAAATTAAGCCTTTAATGGCTTCTCAACATACCATTACCACTTCCCTTAGGTTACAACCACATAAAAACCTTATGAATTTCACACACAAAAATAGACTTTCCATTTGGGAAATTAAAGCAGAAGTATTCTTTGTGAGCAGTTAAGGTTTTGATAACTGATAAAATCTACAGTCTACCTCTGTATAACTCAAAGTTGTCCCTACGTGTTTCAGATAATTAAGCCTGGAGTACTATTTTTTGGAATGCGTACGTTTTTATGAGTCAATTAACTGCAGTTGTGGAAAACTTACACAATGATGTGGTAGCAGAGGTGGCAGCCCAGGATAGGGAGGTTTAGTGCAAGGACTTGAAGCAAGACCGTCCTAGATTCACATTCTGACCCTCTGTCTTACCACTTACATAATAGTGGGCAAGTTCATTGGCTTATCCCATCTTCAGTTTCCTCTTCTGTAAAATGGGAGTAGTAACTATTACCTTTTAGAGTTATTATAAAGGTTAAATAAAAGAATGCATGAAAACTTCCTGAGACAGTACCTGGGACATACGAGGACTCCTGGGTTGGTGACTGCTATTATTGTCACCATTATCGTTGCAGTCTTGGCGATGATGATGATGATGTTTTGTTTTATTGGGTTTTTTTAAAAGATTTTATTTATTTATTTAACAGAGAGAGAGACAGCCAGCGAGAGAGGGAACACAAGCAGGGGGAGTGGAAGAGGAAGAAGCAGGCTCATAGTTGAGGAGCCTGATGTGGGGCTTGATTCCATAACGCCGGGATCACGCCCTGAGCTGGAGGCAGACACTTAACGACTGCGCCACCCAGGCGCCCCTTATTGTTGTACTTATTACGATATTTTAAGCACAGAAATAATTAATTTTCTTCCTCTAGACACCTCCAAAAGATGGGTTTGCCGTTGCCAATGTTCAACCAGTTACAAGCTGTTCTGCGGAGGAAAAGCAGTCCCCTGCATCAGCTTTCCAGTCCTCTTCCTCTTTGAGAAAGAAAACTCAGCCAGGCGAGAAAGAACTCCCACCCTGGCGATCCTCTGACAAGCATCCAACTGATATCATTCGCTTCAATTACCTGGACAACTGTGACCCCACTGAGCAAATCTGGCAAGGGTGAGAAGCTCCACGCTCTTCTCTACTTATTCGCTGTTAGAAACAATTTGCTGGCACTTAAGTATATGAAAAGAGGAAAATAGAATTTCCTGTGAAATACAAATGCTTTTCAATACATAGAAGCAAAAAGTCATTGAAAGGTAAATGAATCATTATTGGTAAATTTACCCTGTTCATCAGGATTTGTTTGCATTTTGTAGCTATAATGATTTAACATTACAGCTTCTTTTAATATTTAATACTTCAGATTGCAATCTAGCACCATAGAGTTCATTCTGGTCTTTTCCTTTTTCATATTTGCACCTCCTTTCTCTGACAAGGAGAAACCTGGCTCTCATATTTATTTATACATTTATATATGTGTACATATAATATATAATCAAAATTATATATGTACATATATAACTTGCATAAAAATTGTATACTATATAATATATATATACACATATACATAAACAGTATATATTTACTTACAAATTCTGAATGTAATTTCAAAATTGCTAACCCATTTCATTATTAAAACAAATCTGCTGGGGCACCCAGGTGGCTCAGTAGGTTCAGTGGCTGCCTTTGGCTCAGGTCCTGATCTCAGAGTCCTGGGATTGAACCCCGCATTGGGCTCCCCGTTCAGCGGGGAGTCTGCTTCTCCCTCTGCCCCTGCCTCTACCCCTCCCCTTACTTGTGTGCTCGTGTGCTCTCTCTCTCTCAAAAAATGAAATCTTTTTTTTAAAAGATTATTTATTTAATTTATTATTTATTTGAGAGAGAGAGAACACAGCAGGGAGGAGGGGGCAGAGGGAGAGGGAGAAGCAGACTCCCCACTGAGCAAGGAGCCTGATGTGGCTCCATTCCAGGACTCTGGGATCATGACCTGAGCAAAAGGCAGATATTTAACTGACTGAGCCACCCAGGCGCTCCTAAATAAAGTCTTAAAAAAAAAAAAAAAGAAACAACCAAATCTGCTAACTAGAATTCAATATTTGTTCATGGTTCTTTTTGACTTTAGTGTGAGAGCATACATTCATAATATGGTGTTCAAAGTTATGTGGGTTCTTTTTTTTAATATCTCCTTCGGTTTGGGTATGTTACATGGGTCTAAAGTTAAAACTATACAAAAGTATACAAAAAGTGCATGAAAGTATACTCAGAGAAATACGACCCCCCCCAACTCTTCCACCCTATTCCCACTAACAAACCTCATTATTTTACCATTTTGCAACTATATGATTGGCAAAAACTTTAAACTTTGACAGTACATTCTGTTGGTGAGGCTGTGGGCAAAGAGGTATGCTCATACATTGCTGGTGGGAATGTAAATTGGCACAAACCTTATAGACGGAGATTTGACAGTTATCTAGCAAAAAAAATATGTGTTTACATTTTGACCCCCAAATTACCACTTTTAGGAATCAACCTTAAAAATATAAAAAGTATATCTGTGCAAGGGTATTTATTGTAGGATTATTTACGACTTTATTATTTTTTTTTAAGATTTTTTTTTTTTTTTAAAGATTTTATTTATTTATTCGACAGAGAGAGACAGCCAGCAAGAGAGGGAACACTAGCAGGGGGAGTGGGAGAGGAAGAAGCAGGCTCATAGCGAAAGAGCCTGATGTGGGACTCGATCCCGGAACGCCGGGATCACGCCCTGAGCTGAAGGCAGACGATTAACCGCTGTGCCACCCAGGCGCCCCGTGTGCCACCCAGGCGCCCCTTTTAAGATTTTATTTATTTATTTGACAGAACAAGAGCACAAGAAAGGGGAGTGGCAGGCAGAGGAAGAGGGAGAGGGAGCCCAACACGGGGCTTGATCCCAGGACTTTGGGATCATGATCTGAGCTGAAGGCAGATGCTTAACTGACGGAGCCACCCAGGCACCCCTCATTTAGGACTTTAAACTATTGGGAATAACTTAAATTTTCCTACATGGAGAATGTCTGTTCAGTAAACTATGTATGGTCCATTCACACAATGGAGTATTAGGCAACTGTAAAAATGAGGAGCTCTATGAGCTGATAAGGAGTGAAAAGCTATGTTGGTTAAGTGAGAAAAGCAATGTCAAGGGAGCATCTACAGTATGCCACCCATAGTATAGAAAGAAAAGAAAGTAACAAAATATAGATCTCCATCTGTATACACGTATGTACCTGTATGTACATGTATGTGCACGTACACAGGGTAAACAAGTAATAAAGGAAACAAATTTTGAAGGGTTTTAGAATGTTTTAATGTATCTGCCATGTTTTCAGAATGTATTTCAACAGAGGAACATCAAGGCAGCCTAAGAACTGGAGCCATACTGCGTGGGTTCAAATCCAGACTCCCACGCTTGTAGCTTTGTGATGCTGTGGAGTTCCTTAACTTCTCTGTGCCTTGGTTTCTGTGCCTGTAAAAAAAATGGTAATACCTAACTCACAGGATTCCTGTGAGGTAATCCTCATGCAGGTGACATGCTTATGATAGGACCTGACACATAGTAAGTAAGCATTTCTTTTGTAGGATGGTTTCTAAAATTATATTATTTGGCTAATAAATGAAAGAGTAACCCCAGAGAGTTTGATGACTTGGGGACATTCAGATTACATGTGTATCTTTGGGACTATTGGAGTCCCTTTGGAGGTGAGAAGAGAGTGGTATCCCTCATTAGACAAGACTCGAGCTCTTGGAGGATGCAGACTGTGCCTTACTCATTTTTATATCACAACTGTCCACCTTTGCAATACTCATTAGCTGATTTTGAGAGAAGTGTAGCCTTTCAAATCATGAACTGAAAATTCATCTAGTTGTATCAGAAAAAGTCAATTAGTTTGCTGACAATTTAGAAAATACTGGGCAGAAAAACAAACAATGTACAAAACAGAGCTTAAAAGAAATACTACCATTTATATTAAAATAGGTGGGAAAGAAAGAATATATATATATTTATAAGATATCTATACATAAAATATCTCTGGAATATACACAAGAAACTGATATGTATCATTTCCCTTCAAGGAGGAGAATGGTAATTTGGAGACAAGGATAGATAGGACGAATTTAATTGTACATCCTTTTAAACTCTCGAATTGAATCATTGTGAATGTATTGACTATGTATCCCTGAAGATAGTATTTAAGAATTCGTATGTGGCCCTTAGTCTGAACTATGGTGGCAAATAAGAGAGAGGCGAACTTAGCTACCCAGGCATATGAATGGTACATTAACGTGAGATAAAGTGATAATGTCATGGGTTTTCTGTGAAACTCAAGTACTGTTTGTGAAAGGCAATAATTACTTTAAATGTTAATGTACTGAACACCCAATTAAAAGGTAGAGATTATCAGAATGGGTAAGAAGGCAAGAACCAACTGTATACTTTATACGAGACACACCTTAAATTTAAAGACAAAAATAGGTTTAAAAATGAAGTGATGGAAAAAGATGTACCATGCAAAAAGTAAGCATAAGAAGGCTAGAATGACTTTTAATTAATTTCAAGTAAAATAGACATCAAGACAAAGAGTTCTACTAAAGATAAAGAGGGATACTTCATAATGATACAGGGATTAACCCGAAAGATATAACTGCTACAAATACATATGTACTTAATTACAAAGCCTCAGAGTACATAAGACAAAAATTGACAGCTTTAAAGAGATAAGTAGACAATTCCACAAATACATTTTTTTTAAGTGCATGTGCTACATTCACCAAGATAGACCAGATGCTTGGACTCTTCAAAGAGTCAGTGCCATGGGGGAAAAAAGAAGTGGGGAAAATATTGTAGACATAAGAGACATAACAACCAAATGCAGTTTGAATTTATTTTTTTTAAGGATTTTATTTATTTATTTGACAGAGAGAGAGTGAGCTCAAGTAGGGAGAGCAGCAGGCAGAGGGAGAAGGAGAAGCAGGCTCCCCGCCAAGTGGGGAGCCCAATGTGGTGCTCGATCCCAGTACCTGGGATCATGACCTGAGTCGAAAGCAGATGCTTAATGACAGAGACACCCAGGCGCCCTGCAATTTGAATTTAGATAGGATTCTGATTTTTTAAAAAAAGACTACAGAAGGCATTCTTGGGACAATTGCAGAAATTTGAATACGAACTGAATATTAAGTGATATTAAAGAACTACCATTCATTTTCCAAAGTATGATGATACTAATGTGGTTAGGGAGGCAAATGTCTTTATATTAGGAGATGAGTGTTGAAGTATTTAGGGGTGAAGTGTCTGCAATTTATTTTCCTATGGTATGGCAAAAATACATACATACATATATATGTGGCATGTACGTGTATATATATGTATCTATGTATATATAGAGAGAAAGCAGACGTAGCAAAATGTTACTAATTGTTGAATCTAGTTGGAGAGTTTCTGGGTAATCACTGTGTTATTCTTTCAACTATTCTGTATGTTTGAAACTTCTTAATTAAAAGTTGGGGGAAATTTTTGCAAATTAAGCAATAAGAAATATTTGGGAAAGCTGATCTTTTTAAATAAAATTTTTTATGGGGTGCCTGGGTGAGTCGGTTAAGCAATCCAACTCTTGATTTCGGCTTGGGTCGTGATCTCAGGACTGTGGGATTGAGCCCCGCATCAGGCTCTGAGCTCAGCACTGAGTCTGCTTGAGGATCTCTCTCTCCCCCTGCTCTCGCTCACTCTCTTGCTTTCTTTCTCTCTCAAAATAAATAAATAAATAATAAATAAATAATATAAGTAAATAAAAATAAAATCTTTAAACAAATAAAAATTTTTATACTGGAAATTCAAATATATAAGAGTAGAGAAAATACAACTTCTTGTAACCATCAGCTAGCATTAATGGTTTTGAACTCATGAACTTATCCCTCACCCACTCTGCCCTTCCCCCAGTTCACTTTGGAGACAAATCTAAGTGTCGTATTATTTCATTCACATATATTTCAATCAATGCCTATCCTTAAAAGATAAACTTTTTCTAAAAATATGATATTATACATATCACATCTAAATCAAAGGATGATTTCACAATACAATCAATCAAATATCAAGTCAGTTTTGAGGTATCTTTGAACATCTCATAAATGGTATTTTTAAACAGTTGGTTTGTTTAATCAAGTTCCAACAAAGTCTGCAGGTTGTATTTAGTCCATACATCACCTTAAATCTTTTTTGGATCTAGGGCGCCTGGGTGGCTCAGTTGGTTGAGTGTCTGCCTTTAGCTCAAGTCATGATCCCAGGGTCCTGGATCGAGTCCCACATTCAGCTCCCTGCTCAGCAGGGAGCCTGCTTCTCCCTCTCCCTCCTGCTTGTGCTTTCTCTCTATCAAATAAATAAATAAAATCTTTTTTAAAAAATCCTTTTTGGATCTATAGGCTTACCCTCTGTCCTTTTTTTCCCCTCCTTGCAATTTGTTTGTTATAGAAATCGGGTCATTTACCCTGGAGGTTCCTCTGTCTCCTGTCCTTGGCCATACTGGTAGTCAAATCTAGAGGCTTGGGTATATAAGAGCATGTACATAATTTCTGCTTGTCTCCCTTCTTTGTGATGTTAGCGGCTATTGAGGACCACCGCCTGGATACATTACTATAGGCAAACTCTTTTGGAGAGCGCCAGACAAAAATATGTTAGGCTTTTACAGGACATGTCTCTGTCACAACTGCTCAACTCTGCCATTGTAGCCTGAAAATAGCCCAAGACAAGAAACAAACAATAAGCATGAAGATGTCCCAGTTTAGCTTTATCTACAAAAATAGGCACTCGGCCAAGTTGGCCTCTGGGCTATAGTTTGCTGATCCCTACTTTATCCAAATATATGTGATAGTTTTAGAAAACCAATACTAATATTAATTCAAACAATAGGATTACTAAAAATGGTTTAAGGTTTCTTTGCCTGTGTTTTTGTCCTTAGGATATATTCTACTAAGAATATTCAGACAAATTACTATGCTAATGTCCCATCAAGTAATCCCTCCGTGTGCAGTAATGCCACCAACTCCAGAGACAAGATTGTTTCTTCCATTTTGTGCTTAGATTTTAGGGGCTTTCTTCCTTTGTATTATAATTTTGAGAAAATAGAGAAGGTTCCAAAGTCAAATATATAAAACAAAGTATATTTGGAGAAGTCTAGCTTCTGTTCCTACCCCTCCCTACTGTTCTTTGTTCTTGATTGGATCACAAGGGCAAGCCTACTGATAGGTCACCATTTTCCAAGATGTTGTGGGATAGTCCTTCCACTTAACAAAATTAAAATTTTGTTAAGTGGAAGTTAAAAGCAAAATAACACACATCCGTTTCTGAAATAAATGGTAGCCCACAACACATACCATTTTATTCACCTTTCCTTTTTCATATAACAATATACCCTGGAGATCACTGCACAGTTGGATGTAGAAATACCCTGCTTTCCTTTTTACAGCTCGTAGCGCTCCACTGTGCGGGTGTGCGGGAGTGCTGGAGCTGATTCAGCCAGTCCTCTAGTGATCTACATTTGGCTCGTTTCCAGTTGAGTGAAAACAATCGTTTAAATCACAGGAACAACAAAGTCCAGCAGACAAATAGCTATGCAAATTTAAAATGATTGTAATGTTCCAATGATTTCTAATTTACAGAAGGAGGAAAAGACATGAAATGAACCCAGATTTCAGCCGACAATCACATGATAAGAAAAATAAATTGCAGGACAGATCTAAGCTAAGAAAAGCACAGTCACTGGTAAGTATTGCTTATAAAAGCTTCTGTACCGTAACATTTATGAAAATTGCTGGGTCTCTAATCCTATTTGTGAAATGAATTTTGGGTTTTTTTAAATCAGAATCCTCAAGTGGGGCTTTAAATTCTGGTCTCTGACTGACAAGCTATGTGACCTTGAAGGCATCCTTTATTTAATTTCTCTAAGCCTCTATTTTAAAAAAAATGTTATTTGAGTGTAGTTGACATACAGTGTTGCATTAGTTTCAGGTGTACAACATTGTGATTCCGCGTCTCTAGACGTTATGCTGTGCTCACCGCAAGTGTGGCTGCCATCTGTCACCACACAGCACTATCATAGTATCAGTGACTGTGTTCCCTATGTTCTACCTTTTATTCCCATGAGACTCTAAGTCTCTATTTTCTCATCTGTTAAAAAAAAAAAAAACCAAAACTGGATGAACTAAAGTGTATGAATCTGAGGTGAAAAGTATACAATATAAAGGGAACATTGCTATCATTGGTTCTTTCTTCTGCTGTGAGTCCTTTGCGGTGGGGAGAAGATGGGCTATAGAAATTTCTCTATAGGAATTACTTACCTAGAGGGGCGCCTGGGTGGCTCAGTTGTTTGAGTGTCTGTCTTTTGCTCAGGTCATGATCCCTGGGGTCCTGGCTTCCCTGCTCACGGGGGAGTCTGCTTCTCCCTCTTCCTCCCCCTGCTTTCTCTCACTCACTCTCGCTCTCAAATAAATAAATTTAAAAAATCTTTTTTTTTAAGATTTTATTTATTTATTTATTTGTCAGAGAGAGAGGGAGAGAGAGAGCACACAAGCAGTGGGAGTGGCAGGTAGTAGGAGAAGCAGGCTCCCTGCTGATCCCAGGACCCTGGGATCCTGACCTGAGCTGAAGGCAGCCGCTTAACCACTTAACCAACTGAGCCACCCAGGGGTCCCTAAATAACATCTTAAAAAAAAAAAAAATTACTTACCTGTAGAGTGAAGGTTGCACTCACCTAAGAAAAAGGTGTACTTTCCATAGCTTTCCTGCTGCCAGTGGAGTATGATTATAAAAGTGCATTTCAAGTAACTTCAGAGAAAATGAATGAGGACCTTTTCTTTCCCTAATTAAAAAATAGCTAATTGACTACCTAATAGAGTCAGTGATTGTGACTAGGGAGCATTATTATTTCATAGCGGAGTTGCCCAAATTGTGGTTCTGTACCCCCAGTGGATCCCTCTCAGCCCATATGAGAGTCTTTGGAGCAAAGCAGAAGGGAATAAGGGTGGGATAAAAAGTTCGTTTTCGTAGGAAAGATCTAGAAAGTAGCTGAGGCTACACACTCAAGGAAAATTAATATAAAATGGATGTCAGTTGGGAGTGGAGTAAGTATGTACTCATGAATAAATCACTTTTATAGCTCTGCTTTAAAGCTCTATTCCTTTCTGCTTCAATGTATTTTCAAGTGTTATGTTTCAAAAAAAGAGAGAGCTTTTTTAAAATGAGCTTTTTTAAAAAATAAGACTGTATGTATTCTGCGGGGCCAGTTTTGTTGGACTGGGTGAGGCTTATCACAGACATATGTACAGATGCCCAAGGAAATGGGGAGGCTTAAAGCCGAGCAGTAAAATTGTCAGTGAAAACCATTAATGGAGAAGAATAACTTTATGAGGCTTATCACACAGGCCATTTAGGCATGCTTCTGCCTGGCTTCCCTGGCCTCTTCTAGGCCAGGAGTAGCAGAGAAATCCGGGGGGAGAGCCGGGAATTCAAAGGATGATAAAAGTTGATGGTTGATGTATGCTTACAAATTATCAGCACAGCCAAAACAACAAAATCAAAGGCTACACAGAAACCTTCCCCAGCGGCTTTTGCCATTAGCCATCTGTCACACACTTAGGAGGGCTTGCTTAAGTTAAAAAATTCATTATGTTTCTAAACTTTAAAAGTTGTGCTCATGAAGGCTGGAGGGAAACCAGGGCAAATTAAACAACGATGGAGAACAACGAAGCCATGAATAAAATGAAGTGTGCGCCCGGATTGATCTCCTTGTACTGTTGGTGTAAATATACTAATTATCGCCACGATTTAGGCTTCGCGGTTTTGATAAGGAGCATAAGGCATCTTTGAACCCTCCAGAAGCGTGCTAGGATCTTTCTGTTGGTAATGACGCCTGTGACAAGCTGGGCTGTGGTGGGCCGCGAGGCTGCGAGTGGCTCAGGCCCAGTCTCCACGCGGTGGCAGTTGGCCCTCCCCGTGGGCGACGGAGCTCAGAGGAAAGAAGCAGCCTCCTCAGTGTTGTAAGGCGCTGGTGAAAATTAGGAAATGCTGGATGTGGGACCCAAGAGAGAAGAAATGGGTTTTGAGGAAATGCAATGAGGGGACCGAAGGAGAGAAGGGAGTAAAACTCTGAGAACTGCTGCTGTAGAGAAAGGGTGGTGGACACAGCCCAGTGCAGTTGCCATGGAGAGAACCCTGTGCTGTTCGATGGAAAGTTCCGACCTCATTTAGATAGGTGTATGCAGGGAGATTTCAGGAGGAACTAGGGAAACAGGTGAGCAGGCAGAACTCAGGGGAACACATTACAGAGGTGAGGATGAGAGGGACAGATGGACAAAGCCGCCCAGAAGGTACCTGAGACCTGAACACTAAATATTCCTTCTCCCTGTAAGCAGAAAATACCTGGATAGTCAGAGAAGGTAGAGCTTCGTGAAGTGGAAATGTTGGAACAGGAAAAAGCACGGGAGCGTGAAAGAGTACAGAGAATATCCCTTAAGCTGTCTCTCCAGGACGGTGGCTATGAGGCCACTGAGACCCACCTTCTTCACTTTGTGCTTACCATGACTTACCGCTTCCAAATATGAAAGATGCCTCCCCAAACAGAAACCTGCTTGAGGGAAATAGTTTCGAAGCCAAACAGTGAGCTTGTGATGTTTTCTGTTCTTTAATAGGCTTGAGTTTTCAAGACCCACCCCTTAAAAGGGTACCTGATTTCCTCTCAAGGCTTTCAGTTCTAAAGCTGCCTCTTTACAGCTCCTCCCTTTAACCACCTGTGGTGGGGAGTCACTGAGAGAAGATGCGAATAAAGCCTAGATCTGATCACTAACGCTTTCCGATTTTGAAGACCGTTTATTAAAATTAGATACATATCAAGAAATGTCCATTACACTTAGTTATGATAATAAAAGTCCATACAGAACAAACAAAAAATAGAAACACTACCACAGTATAGCAAGTACTACTATCTTAAACTTCAGAAATTTTCCCATCATGTATAAAGACATGGAAAAAAAATCTTTTTTTTTTTTTAATCTTAACAACCAGACACGCAGTGCCTGTTGGGGAAAGGGAAGGAGGGAGCTGTCTCCTTGGGGGAAAGCCTTGAGGAGCTTGTGAGGAGGGCTGCCATCTTGAGGGCTTGGATGCTACAAGCACCTGGACTTCAGAGGGCGGAAAACCTGCTTTGCAGGAGATTAGAGGAAGTTTGTTGTTTCTGCTCCTCCGTGGGAAGGGGGGTGTGCAGGGAGAGGGGAGGGAGACAGAAGTTGCGGAGAGAGAGCCAGCCAGGTGGAGAGAAGCTCAGACAGGCAGGGGAGCAGGGCCAGGATCCAGTCCAATTGAATTTATTTGCTCTTACCGGGATGTCAACCACGCCTTCCATCTCTGCAATAAATTCTCAATTTACACATGAAAGCAAGATCTCAGAAGTCTAGAAGACCAGAAAAACAAAAGCCCCCCCCTTCACAAAAACCCAAGGGTGGTCTTTGGACTTCCCGGGGACATAGAGGTAGACTCAGAGGACCCCAGCTGACGTCTTGTGTCCTGTCATTTTTCCTTTCTTCTTTTTCCTACCAAATTAAGTATAAAAATTGGAAATACCCTTAATCTCACATTTAACTTTTACTTAGAAACTAGAAGTCATATCACTGTCTAGGTTCTGATTTGGCCACGGATTTCAAAAAGCTTACAGTTTCAGAGCATTCACCTAAATACAAGTAAAAAAAGCCTCGAATTGCCTGCTTACCATAATTGCTTCACATATGACTTTCTTTTTCTGTGCTCTGATTCCAGCCTCTGCGCTTAACTTCTTCAACATTTTCCAGGATAACTTGATTCTTAGTGTTCTGTGTTTTAAAATGCTTCTGCAAGCCTTCTCACCTTTTTCTTTTTTCCCTCTCTGAGTCAGAAGCAGAGGAAAAAAGGATATGCTCTAAAGCAATCCCTGATTCTTGTCATGGAAAGAACAATGGTTTAAGAATCAGGAAACCCAGAGTTCTGTCCCCTGCTCTACAGTTAACCAGCAGTCACTCAGCCTGTGAGTTTTCATTTTCCCATTTAGAAAATCAGAGTTTAGATTCCAACATCTTTAAAGTCCATTCCAGGCTACAGACTGGAGCTGTGGGACCCCACAGTCCCCTACAGGTCCTCTCCCCGCTCTCTTCTACCTGAGGGACACAGCTGTGGCCAAAGTGACTTTACATAGAATTCCAGAAGGAATCCATCACCCTCCTGAGCTCCGAAGATCAACCAATCAAAGCTGGTTTCTGTCTCCTGTCTTCTTCTTGGGGCTTTAGAAACTACAGTTGATTCTAACAGAAGTGTTTATGAAACAAATGTATGCCATGGTTTCCTATGGGCAGTCTGCAATAGATTTCTTTCAAATCCTGATCACTTCCCCAGGTATTTGTTTTCTAACATCTATTTGGTTGGGATGTGCAGAACGAGAAATCTCTACAGGAGAGATTTTTAATCATTTAGCTCAAGCAGTGAAATCCTGAGAATTCCATTTGGAATGCAGAGTAAGAAAGAACATGGGCTTTGCAGCCAGACAGACTTGAGCTCTTTTAACTAAATGGAGTGACTTTGGATAAGTTACTAAACCTTCCCGAGCCTCCATTTCTCCATCTGTAAAATGGGAATCGTGATAACTGCCTTGCGGGATTGTGATTTGGGCCATTTATTAACCCCTGGGAGGTTCTGTCTCCTCTTCTGTAAAATGGAGTTAGGAATGCCACAAACCTCACAGGGCTGGGAGGGGGGATGTAAAGCATTTAGGTTAGTGCCTGGCTCAAAGAAGCCTTCGGTAAATAGTAGCAAGTATGGGTAATACCAATAAGCAAGATCAAAATCCCAGCAGATCAGCACCTGGGGCTGCAGGAGAGATCCCGAGCCTGTAAGAAGCTGTGGAAGGAGGGGTCAACCAGACAGCCTGGGGGCCTTGGCAGGAGGCCCCAACCTATGGAGTAAGCTTCCCTTTCTTGCTTTTACTTTTGCTTCCCCTCAGTTTTCTTTATCTTTCTTTGTCTTTTCTTTCTCTCATGGTGTCTACTATATGAAAAATGGTCACATTCGTACCTGTATATTGAAATGTGAGCCACATATTTTTTTTTCCTGTGTGGTCTCTGCACAGTCTTGTGCCTGCACATACGTTCATGCATTCATTCCTCATCAAAGTTAGGTTTTTTTAATTCCACACTCGGGCTGAGCGGGGCATGTGTATTGAACTCAGTGCTGTGAATTCCGTGCAGCACGCACTCCACTGCTTGCTAATTACGGTATTGGTTGCTGTTACTTTTTGATACGTAAGAGAAGAAAGGGCCTACTTGCTGAGAATCCTGGGGGCAAAATGAACTCCCAGGCAGGACCACTATTTAGAGTCTTTGCATTTATCCTTTGCCTTTAAGAGAGCATAGTTTTCTTGTTCCGTCTTGTTATCTCTGGTTTTATGATGCTATGCATAATAAATTACCCTGGCGTTTCCAACAGGAGTGACTCTACCTGCTTCTCTTCTGCTGAATATTTAGACAGCAGCATATAATGGCTACCTGTTCTTAAGAGTTACATACAAAATATTTGACACAAATTGGCTTCTCTTTGGGATCTTCCAGAAGAGAAGAACTGTGTTTGTGAGTTATGTAATATTATTAGTTATATACATATTAGTTATGACAGATACTTAATCACTGCTACTACTGGGGTTTTAAAAATACATGTTTGTGGGCTGCCTGGCTGGCTCAGTCAGTAGAACATGTGATTCTTGATCTCAGGGTTGTGAGTTCAAGTCCTGCTTTGGGCCTACGGCTTGCTTAAAATATATATATATATGTGGTATGTACTCTATATATGGTATTTATATAGTGTGTGTGTGTATATATATATACGGGTGTGTATACAACATTTAGTAATATAGTATTTCACCACAAACTACAGTAGAAGCCAATTTTCTAAGGCATGGCTGTTTTGCAATTCAAATTCACTATCATTGCTAACAAATAACCATTCGAATTATATGGCCTATGCACATTTTGCGACATATCCCTACCTCACTTCACTTGGCAGCCTGAATGGTGCCATCACATAGTCCTGGATTTATTTTTGTTTTATTTTATTTTTTTAAAGATTTCATTTATTTCTTTGCGAGAGAGAGTGAGAGAGAGCACGAGAGTGGAGTGAGGGGCAGAGGGAAAAGTAGACTCCCTGCTGAGCAGGGAGCCCGATGTGGGACTCATCCCCAGACTCAGGATCATGACCTGAGCTGAAGGCAGTCATTTAAGCTTAACAGACTGAGCCACCCAGGCACCCCATGGTCTTAGATTTAAATTTCAAAACCCTGCCTAGGGTTGCTTAGCCTTCCTCCACAGCTCACAGCTGGACCCCACATCGGGCTCCCTGCACAGACTCTGTGCTGAGCATGGAGCCTGATACGGAGCTCGATCCCACAACCCTGAGATAGGACCTTAGCTGAAATCAAAAGTTGGATGCTTAACCGACTGAGCCACCCAGGCGTCCCAAGAAAAATATATTTAAATTATAGAAGGTCCCTGACTTCCAGTGGCTTAACTTACGATTTTTTTCAACTTTATGGTGGTGCAAAAGCCATACACATTCAGTCAAAACCATACTTTGAGTTTTGGATTTTATCTTTACCCAGGCTAACGATATGCAGTGTGACACTCTGTCGTGACCAGGTCAGGGGCAGCCAGTCAGCCACGCAGTCACGAGGATAAACAGCCGATACACTTAACAACCATCTGTTTCTCGCTTTCAGTACAGCATTCACTATGTTACCTGAGCTATTCCACAGTTTGTCATAAAATAGGCTTTGTGTTTGATGACTTTGCCCAGCTGTAGGCCGATGTAAGTGTTCTGAGCATGTTTAAGGGAGGCTAGGCGGAGGTGGGTTAGGTGTATTAAATGCAGTTTTTGACTTCCAGTATTTTCCATTTATGATGTGTTTACCGGGACATACCCCCATCGTGAGTTGAGGAAGATCGGTAGCTGATTCCATGCCTCTCCATGGGAACAGACTGAGGACAGGCTACGCAGATGGACCGGCACATAAGTAAAGATCATTTATAACAACAGTGTTTGTGAGAGCGACCCCATCCTATTGGGATTCTTATGGAGGCTCCGTTATGGAGGCATGATCAATTATTAAGTCGATTTCTAGCCCCTCCCCCTCTCCGGAGGACGGTGAGTGGGGCCAAAAATTCTAAGCTTCTAATCAGGGACTTGGCAATATGGGAATATGGGAACTCTTCCAATACTCTTTCCGGTAACCAGCCCCCATCCAGGAGCCCATCCAGTCACCTCCATAGAAGAAAAGATGCTCCTAGGTGCTCTCATCACTTAGGAAATTACGAGGGTTTGAGCTGTGTGCCAGGAACATGGGACCGAGACCAATAGGTGCTTTTCTATGATCTCATACCCGGTGTCGGTATAAAAGAAATTCCCGGTTATTTCAACCAGATCATCAAATGCTTTACATCAAGACCCAAGACTGTCAGATTTATGCCCTTTATATAACTTCCCCATGTTTTCCCCTTAAATCTTATCTTTTCTCTTGTAATGATGGACATTGAAGCCTTCAAATGAAGAGGGTCTGCGCAGTTGTTTTCAGAGACAGAAAGAAAGGGTGATGTAAGGAGACCATCTTCCCAGAGCCGATATTGGAGGGAAGAGAAACCCAACAGTCCGGACAGGGGATGACAATTACCAAGGGGGTGGGGGTGGGGGGCGAATCCCTGCAACCTGCCTTGGCTAAAAAAGGAGAGCTTGAGAGGACCCTGCCTCGGCCTGTGAACTTCCCCCCAACCACCCAGGGGGACTCAGGAGAACGGGGTTCCTCAAATGCAGTGATAAATCAGCTTTGCAGAGTAATAGGATTAAATTCGAAACTGTTACAGGTGAGGTGTGACTAGCCTGTTCTTGTATCCCAGAGAGCTAGGCCTTCCCTTCGCTCAACAGGTATTATTCTATTTTCACTGTTACTAAAATAGCACAAAGGAACACTTCTATTTGTTCTCTTACCTTATGTTGATCTTAGAACAACAGCAAAAATGCCTCTCTACGCTGATCTTAAAACTACACTGATAGCTTCAAAGGAGGGAAGATTATTTGCTCCCATTTCTTCCTCCTTTTCCTCTCCAATTCTCACATCTTGCTACATTTAATCCCAGCTTTGCCTCCTTTTTCCCAGAAAAATCATCAACAAACATGTGTAGGCGGGTACACCATAGATTCATTGAACTGTAAGATTCCAACTTTGCTCTCAGGGAGTTTGCGGTCTTGTCAGGGGACAAATAATTACGGTCAGGCGCTAATACTAACATCCTAGAACATATGTTCAATGTGAAGTCAGAGGGCTCGACAGTAATGGCTTCAAGAATCCAGCTGGTGGCGACTGGGTGGCTCAGTCGTTAAGCGTCGGCCTTCAGCTCAGGGCCTGATCCTGGGGTCCTGGGATCTAGCCCTGCATCGGGCTCCCTGCTCTGCTGGGAGCCTGCTTCTTCCTCTCCCACTCCCCCTGCTTGTGTTCCCTCTCTCGCTGGCTGTCTCTCTGTCAAATAAATAAATAAAATCTTAAAAAAAAAAAAAAAAGAATCCAGCTGAAGCAGAAATCCCTGAGGGTTGGGGTGCCTGGGTGGCTCAGTGGGTTAAGCATCTGCCTTCAGCTCAGGTCATGATCCCAGGTTCCTGGGATGGAGTTCCACATGTGACTCCCTGCTCAGTGGGGAGCTGCTCCTCTCTCTCTCTCCACCCCTCCCCCGGCTTGTGTGGTCTCTCAAATAAATAAATAAAATCCTTTTTAAAAATTAAAAAAAAAAAATCCTCGAGGGTCAAGACGCCCAAGCTTCTTGGAGAAGATGGACCTTGAAGGACAGGTTAGATTTAAGAGAAGAAATAGAGTACGTGAGGCTGGTGTAGGGTGTGAGGCAAGACCAGCTGCTGTGGGGCATCTTTGTGGAGTAATGAGGGACCCGGTTCCCTGGACGAGAGGACAGGAGACAGCAGCCATTGGCCGAAGCAGTTTCTGATTCAATGGAAGTCTCAAGTAGGATTTTCCCAGATTAATAGAAAGCTGCATGTGGTAAACATATCCGGCAGAGCATGAGAGGGATGTACCGATCTGACGCCTGGGACGTGCCGGCTGAATGTGGAGTCGTGGGACTGGGACTGTGTTCAGGGAAGGTGTCAGGGTCTGCGTATCTGCCCTGTCCCCTTCTATCTCTCTGCACCGTAGGGGCCAGCATAAGAGGGAACTTAACAGAGTCCGTCGCTTGTGCTCCTTGCAAGCTCAGCTCCTGTTCTTTCTTTCTCTTGTTCTCTCCATCTTTCCCTCTTCCCTTTCCTGCTCACGTCCAGATGTCCAGGAGAAATCCCTTCTCACTGTGAGTTTTGGTTGGAACGTCAACCTGTGACATTTGCCTTTTTAGAGAGAATGTGCATGCACAGATTAGTAGTGAGTGTAAAACACGGGGACTCTACCAGTGTTCACCTGGCCTGAGAGCCTCAAGTCTTCCGACCTGGCTCTGACACCTTTTTGCTCTGTGAACCCAGGCTGGCCTATAAATGGCCTATTCTTCAGATTCGTTGATTTGTAAAACGGAGATGCTAATACTTCCCTACCTACCTTGTGGATTTTTCTTGAGGTTCAAATGAAAGTATGGTTGTGAGAGCACTTTGGAGACTAACAGACTGATTCTTAGCTCAAGGTGAAGATTGCATGGGGGTTAGGGGTGGTGACGTTGGGAAGTCTCAATAAATCCCCATCCAGCCCTACAATTTGAGAAAGCTGTTTTGCATTATTAAAATAAGCTTAATTATATAGCTTCCTCTCTGCTATTTTAGCGGCTGTCACTGTAATGGTGTCTTTTTCCTCCCTAGATGTCCCTAAGTGTGGAACCCAGCGCCCCTCTCCAAGTTCCCGCTCATCTCGCCTGGTCTCCTCATCCGTGGGCAGGGCTTCCAGCCACCGAAGCAGCCACGAAAATCCTCATGCAGCATCTTCAGAGGCACTCTGGGCTTCAGGCATTACCCATCCAGGCTCCAGACCCGAAGTTAATTTAAACATGTGAAAGGATTGTGATAGAAATGACGAGGTGCTCTACACATTGGAGAGCTGGGTGTTACTTGGGTCCTCTGTTAGGAACTTTCAGCTTAGGGGCCTACTTGGGAAAGGGAGCTGTACAGTATTTCAGTAAAAGGTGTTCGTGGTATAAGTGCTGCTGGAGTTACCTAGATACAAATGTGAGGATAGATACCATGGGGTCGATGAAGGGACATGGGATAGCAACAGTGGTAATATTGGGTGGATAGGGCAGGCCCCCAGAAAGATGCAGACGGCACACTCCCAAGCTACTTGAGCAGTTCAGGGATGGGGCTGTTCACCACAGCGTCTCGTTGGCTAGAGCTACCATGACAAAGGACCACTGTCTTCATCTCTTCCAGTTGCTATAACAAAAATACCATAGACGGGTGGCTTATAAACAGTGGACATCTATTTTCTCACGCTCTGGAGGCTGGGAACTCTAAGATGTTGGCAGGGTTGGTTACTTCTGAGGGCTCTCTCTCCTTATGTCTTCATGTGGTCTCCTTTCTGGGCAGGTCTGTGTCCTAATCTCCTCTTATTATAGGGATACAAGTCAGATTAGATTAGGGCCCATCCATCTGACCTCATTTAAACTTAATTACCTCTTCGAAGACCCTTTCTCCAAAGACAGTCACATTCTGAGGTCCTGGGGGTTAAGACTTCAATATAGGAATTTGGGTGGGGGATTTTAGAGGGTGGGACATAATTCAGCCCACAATAACACTGTAGGGAGGGTTAAGAGAACCAAGATGAGATGCGAAGCATGTAGGAACTAGCGATGGTGGAAGGCTTTGTCAGCCTGTGGCCTGAAGAGGCAGAAGGGAAAGGGCCTGTTTTTCTAGAACCCAGTGAGAGCTGTAGCCACAGGAGAGGGGCCGCCCAACAGGATGTATGCACTTTGGGAGAGGAACACAGTCACTGTAGATAACAAGACCAGCGGGGAAGGAAGAGGGAGAAGACCCAAGCCCTCTCTCTCCCCACCCCTCCATATTCCAACAGCACTTGCCTATAGTCAAACCCATCCAGAAGTCAGAGAACAAAGAAGATTGGGGAGAAATGTGGCCAGGAGTAGGTGGGAGAGGTATTATATGAGTGGGACAGTGACGAATAACCAGCACAAGGGGGACAATGTAAAAATTTCCAAAGCAGGAATTATAATTGTTATTCAAGCAATGTAAATGGGCTTCAAAGAGTCACTGGAAAGCAGAAAATGTTACTTGGCTGCAAAAATATTAGTCATACATTCTAAACTAAACCATCTACTCATGGAACCATTTCAAGGTCCCAGAAGTCACCATTCTAGGATACTTACTTACCTAAGTAAAGCAGAATGATAGAAAACCACATGTTTGTCAATCACGTCATGTTGAGCGCTCACGTTCTTGTATTCCATACTGTAGCAAAGATATACATACTTGTTTTTGAATGGTTCAAAATGGTGGCCTGGAAGGCTGGCGCAGGATACGGTGGTTTGCACGCCCAAATGTTTGATGTGGGACAAACACGACCAGCTTACAATTGATTACTTTGCACCACCCAAGGTGATACTAACACATGACTCTGAGGCAGAGAAGAAGACAAAACAATACACCCAGGATAAGACCTACAGTTCTTTCCATGGACAGAGCAGATGGCTATCAGCTAAGATTTCCTCTTCCTGCAGGGGGAGCCCTCATGGTCAGCCCTCAGGAGCCAGGGGCAGCTGAGCAGCTGGTATGGCCTATGGCTCCAGGATTCTGCCCTGCTTTGCCCCCCTGGATTACCTCAGGATCCAGTCACATCGTGGGCCTATATTTGAATGGGCCAGTCTGGAATATGTCCCCGTCACTTCTGAAATAAACCAGCATCTTCTGGGGCAAGGACCTACCAAGAGAAAGAAGGGCTCGTCTAGTACAAGCGGCTACATTTGGTCTTAAGCTACCTTTGGGTTATCTATTCCTATAAAACAAACCAGCCCCAGACTTGGTTGCTTACAACAACAGTCTGTTATTTTCCTCATAAATCTGCAGTTTGGGAGGGGTCTGGGGAAGCTTGTCTCTGATCCACACAACAGCCACTGGCCCTCCCAATAGAGGGCTGGCAGATCCAATTCCAAGATGGTGCAGGGACATGGCTAGGGAAGCGCATGCGAGCCTTACACTGGGCATTCAGCCAGGGCTGAGGGCAGGGGCCCCTGTTCCTCTCCATGTGGGCTGGGGTTCTCGTAGCACAGGCCTGGGTTCTAAGGATGAGCAGCCCAAGAGAGAGGCAGGTAGACTCTGAATCGCCTCTCTTGTCCTAGCCTTGCAAGTCTCATAGTGTCACTCCATTGTCCCCTGATGACCACAGAGGCTTATCCAGTTTCAGGCAGAGCAGGCACTGACTCGGGAGCGTTGCAAGGTTCTGGAAGAACATGTGGGATGGGCAATATGCTGGTGACCACTTTGAAATAGACTGTCTCAGGACGGTCCCCTGTGTGGCCCTTCCTCATCATTGGTCCCAGCCTAGTTACATGAAGTAGGCACATCCCCTGTATTAGTCAGCTTGGGCTGCTGTGACAAACACGCGGGCTGGGGCTTACACGACAGACGTTCACGTGTCCCCGCTCTGGAGGCTAGAAGTCCGAGATCAAGGTGTTGGGAGGGTTGGCATCTGGTGAGACCTCTCTTTTGGGGTTGCCTTTTCTTTGTGTGCTCACATGGCCTCTCCTTGGTCCTGTGGGGGGGGGGATTTCCCTGGTGTCTTTTCTTACAAGGACAGCAATCCTATCAGATCAGGACACCACTCTTATGGCCCAATTTAACCTTCCTTCCTTCCTTAGTGGCCTCATCTCCAAATAGTCACTCTAGGGGTTCAACATATGAATTTGCGTGGGGACGCAAGCATTCAACCCATAACGTCCCCCGTACTGATACAAATTAGATGACAATTGAGAAAGATAAATTTATATTGATATTCATGAATTCAAGAAAACTTGATCGAATTCCATCCTGGTGCCAGACTCTCTGCTAGGCTCGGGGAATATAGGTAGGAGGGAAAAAACTTCGTGCCTTTCATGGGTTTTTAACCATGGGGGAGACAAAGCAACCGTTAAAATAGAGCTGGAGCCACAGGAGCACAGGCTGTGACAGCTTCAGGAGGGGACAACTAAACCACTGTGCGCTCGGAGCTGTCCAAGCGGGCGGCATCCAAGCAGAAAGGGAGGGTGAGTGTATTGAGTAGGAAACAGGAGGCAGCACAGATGAGCGGAAGTGTCTGGCAGAAAGGAGTAGCCCCTGCCAAGACCCAAGGCAAAACTAGGGTGACCGCCACCCTGGTTTGCCCAGGGCTGGCCTGCTCTTAGCACTGAAGTCCTGCATCCAGGAACACCTCAGTCACGGTGCCTTACCCATAGTTTAGCACAGCCGCACACACAGGAGGTGGGGTGGGGGGCAGCAGGGTGCGTGAGAAAGCTGAGAACGTGGGCAGGAGTCCGAACAGGAACCAAGCCACGCTTAAAGAGTTAAGACTTTATCTTGAAAGAAGTTGAGTGATCAATAAGTGATCTAACTTACCCAGGGGAGTGACTGGCTTAGACTTGGATGTAGGAAGAGTTCTATCTGCTGGATAATTAAGAAGAGGGACAGTTCTGCAGGCCAGTCGGAAAGCCATGGCAGACTTCCGGGGACAAGACAATGGTGACTTAAAATAAGGCAGGGGGATGGAGAGAACCCTAGGATTTAGAAGAGCTTAAGTAGAAGTCACAGAACTAGGAAATATAGATAAGGGGGGTAAGAGACCAGGAGAATTCAAGAATGACACCCCCCCCCGGTTTCTAGCTTGGGCAACTGCAAAAAGTCTTGGGAAGTAATTCGGATGGTCTGGAAAGACCTTCCCCACAGCACCCTACACGAGAACATCAACAAAGCAGCTATTCTTCTACCTCCCAGACAGCTCTTGTTGACCTAGAAATTCTTAGGTCTTGCACCACTGACCCAGAAGTCTCAGCCACAGCCACTAGACTTACAGGAACAGAAGGAGGCTGGGGGCAAGAGATGGAAGAAGATGGGCATTTATTACACTCGGTACTTCCGAAACGATTTCTGTCCTCTATCTTATTTAAGTTTTGCAAGAATCCTTAGAGGTAGGCAGGTTTTTATCCTCATTTCATAGCTGCAGAATTGGGGACAAAGTAATGTGCTGCCGGTGGCCACAGCCACAAGCAGGCAGAGCTGGGCTTTAAATCCAGACGTTTTTGACCATATAGAACAGCATTTTTTTTGTTGTGGTTTTTTGGTTTTTGGGGTTTTTTTTACACCACGCTGTTTCCCTAATGAGCCCTCGTTTCTACCTGACTGGATATTCTGCACCTCTACTGCCGTGCCCCCTGCCTCCATCTTCATTCAGCACTGAAGGGTGAAGACCAAGGGAAGGACTCTGTCCACTCTAAGAGGCCAGCGGAAGATTGCTTCCAGGAGCAAGGACGGCGAGAGAGCTTCTTAATCCTTTGTAACTGGCCCCACACTTGTTATCCACGCAAAAACCCTAAAGCCAGGGGACTGACGTCATTATCTGTGTGAGCAGCAGGGCAGGGGAAGCTGGAGACAGCATCCCAGTCCACAGCCAATTCAAGGAAGGAGGAAGTGTCGGGAGATGAAAGTCAAGAGCTAGGGATCCGGGGGAGGACAAAGTTAAGAAAGGAACGCGTGATGAGTTTCCAGGGCCTCCCTCCAAAAGATAGGTGAGTGTGTCTAAACCTTACAAGGGCCTCTGGAAACCTAGCAGCTGGACCTCTGTGGCCCCTACATGGAGGCTGCCCTCCCAGGTCCGGGACGCCCTGATCCTGGAGCTGTTAAGAGAAACTCCAGGGCCAACCCCAGCTCCTTCTTAACCAGCGAGGTTTACATTTGATATGAATCTTGGCTTATCTCCTTCGAGGTCTTAATCTTTCTGTATTCATGTAGTAATCTATCCATTTTGCTTCTAGTCTTCTATTGTTATTTCTGTATATTTTACTCACCCCCCCCCCGCCCCCCCCACCCCCCTTCTGGATTGGAAATTCTTCAGAGGATCCCAGTTTCACTCACTCTGTATTTCCACATTTTTTTTTTTTATGCAGGAGGGGCATAACTGGAGTTTGACCATTGTCACTGTAATGTCATCAGAAGGTCTGAAATGTTCATTTCTCTCCTGGGTCTTTAACCACTGACAGTGACAGAGAGTGGACACAAGAGGGCGCTCCTTCCCCTCTATCTCAGTCCAGGGAGCCGCTCCTTTTCTGCCTGGTTCAGACAGGACTGACATCAGTGCAAACATATTTGTACTACTATTGGGGAGAGGTTTGGGGCAATTTTGAATATTTATACAGACACCGTTAGGGAACTATGTATTCAGCTCAGGTCTTTGATTTCATTCGAATCAAACAAATGACCACAAATTCAGTTTTTGAAGAACTTAACGTCTAAGGAAGAAACATATGTTTTAAAAAGTAACCTACCACTTTACACCCACTGGGATGGCTATTGTTGAAAACATCAATAACAAGTGCTGGCAAGGGTGTGGAGAAATTGGAAGCTTTATGCATTTGTTGGTGGGGTTCTCAAATGACAGATGCTATGAAAAAATTAAGCCTCGAATTACCTATGATCCAGCAATTCGTGTGTAAACCCCAAAGAACTGAGAACAAGGACTCGAAGAGATATTAGTCTATCCATGTTCACAGCAGTATTATTTATAATAGCCGGAAGGTAGAAGCAACACGAGTCTCCATTGACAGATGAATGGATAAACAAAGTCTGGAATGTTCTTCAGCCTTAGAAAGGAAGGAAATTCTGACACAGGCTACAACATGGGTGAACCTTGAGGACATGATGCTAAATGAAAGAAGCCAGCCTGGCTGGCTCAGTTGGTAGAGCATGCCTCTTTTGATCTTGGGATTGTGAGTTTGAGCCCCATGTTGGGTGTGGAGATTACTTAAAAAAAAAAAAAAAAAGGCCAGTCTCAAAAGATAAATACTAGATGATCCCACTTATATGAGGTACCTAGAGTAGTCAAATTCAAAGAGCTAGAAATAGAATAAAGGTTTCCAGGGGCTGTGGAAGAGGAAAAATGGGGAGTTACAGTATTTAGTGGGTACTGAGTTTCCATTTAGGAAGATGGGTGATGGTGCTGGTTGCACAACAGCGCGAATGTACTTAATGCCCCTGAATTGTACACTTACAAATGGTTAAAACTGCGGGTGCCTGGGTGTCTCAGTCATTTAAGCATCTGCCTTCAGCTCAGGCCATGATCTCAGGGTCCTGGGATCGAGTTGTCAGGCTCCTTGCTCAGCGGGGAGTCTGCTTCTCCCTCTGCCTGCTACTCCCCCTGCTTGTGCGCTCGCTCTCTGGCAAATAAAATAAAAATCTTTTTAAAAAATGGTTAAAATTGAAAAAAAACGGTTAGAATAGTAAATTTTATGTTATGTATATTTTACCACACCAAGAAGAATAAAGGGGAAAACACCCAAAATGTATAGTTAACAGTACGAAAATAGAGGCAAATACTGAAAATGGAGCAGCTTATGCTACGTGGGGGAGAGGCTGGGAAAAATTATAATCAGGGATAACAGTGATCTGGGTCTTAGAGGATGTATAGTGGATAAAGCAAGATAAGTTCTTAGGCTCTTCTTGATGCCCTAGATTATAGCTTTTACGCTACAGTGGTCTCTCCTACACCCTAGATTCTCCCCAAGCTGCTTCTTTTTTTCTTTATTTTGTTTACTTCCCATAACTTAGGTTCCCTTGCCCCTGTCCTGGTTTTATCAGAATCCAGATTTTTTTTATAGTACTTGATAGATTACAGTGCCCTTTCTCCTCCACTATTAACACATTTAAACCTTTAACAATCTCACGAGACAAACATGGAAGACACTACTATCACCAAAATACAGATGAAGGCTCCAAGATTCACAAATATTAGTGGACCTGGACAGTTAATACAGACCAGCGCAGGAGCTAGATCTGTACTTCCTTTCCCAGGCATTGGTTCTAAATACCCTGTGGCCTCCCCAGCCTCTGCATCCACCCTGGAGTCAACTACTGTCAGCAGCCCCACTCTGACCTTGGGCTTTCTTCCTGTGGCTTTTCTGTCAGCAGGCTTCCTTCTGTCCTCTCAGTTTGCATTTCTGTCCTTCCTCCTTACATCTCACACCCTCACCACTCTTAGGATTTCAGCTGATAAATATCCCCAATTCTTCCTAGTTTTTACTTATTTTAGAAATAAATCACCTTGGGGCGCCTGGGTAGTTCAGTGGGTTAAGTGTCTGCCTTCGGGTCATGATGTCAAGGTCGTGGGATCGAGCCCCACATTGGGCTCCCTGCTCAGTGGGGAGCTGGTTTCTCCCTCTCCCTCTGCCCCTCCACCCCCCAATCCCTGCTTATGCTCTCTCTAGTAAATAAATAAAATCCTTAAAAAAAAAAAGTCATGATTTGACCCAGCTTTGTTCCTCTCCTTCATTTCGTTAAACACTCTTCTGCAAGTTACATGTGTATCTTCCTCTGTTCAGTATCTACTCTCCTTAAAACAGGAAATCTGGTCTCAGCCTTAACCTCACGGCAATTGCATTCTCATGGTGTCTTGGTCTGTTTGGACTGCTGCAACAAAATATCATAGACTGGGTGGCTTATAAACAACCGAAATTTACTTCTCATGGCTCTGGAGACTGGGAAGTCCAAGATCAAATTGCTGATATATTTGGCGTCTGGCAAGGGCCTCCTCTCTGGTTTATGGGTCACGCATTCTCCCTGTGTCCTCACATAGTAGAAGGAGTAAGGGAGCTTCTCTGGGGTCTCTTTGATAGGGGCACTAATCCCATTAATGGGGGGTTCTACCCTCATGACCTAATCACCTTTCAAAGGCCCTGCCTCCCAATACCATCACCTTGGGGGTTAGGATTTCAGTATGTGAATTTTGGGGTGACACAAACAGGACCCTCCTAACTGCCAAATCAAGTAGCCGTTTCTCCATCTTCATCCTACTGGATCTCTGTAGCATTTGATCTAGATGAGTATTCTTTTCTTTTTTGAAGTCTGTCCCCATGTCGGGGACAGCTGCCTCCTCGGGAGAGCACCATCCCCCACCAACGGAATCAAAGGTAATCTAGAGACGTTGGTGCCAGAGCCGGTGATTGTCAGCTGGTCTGCCCCCACCTGCCGGAGCCGAAGTGCATGTGATTCCTGCACGTGGCATATCGTACCCCACTCTGCCAAGCAGACGCTCTTACTCATTAACGCTCGGAGAACTAAGAACTCATATATACTCCGAGAAAGGTCCTATTCTAACCCAGTGTGATAGAAAGGTGAAAGAAATTTTCAATTTATTTTAAGTAGGCTCCACACCCAATGTGGGGCTCCAACTCATGACCCTGAGATCAAGAGTCACGTGCTTTACTGACTGAGCCAGCCAGGTGCCCAGAAAAAATCTTATTTTAATAAATACCACCAAGAGTTTCCATTTTTTCTCATGGTGGGATCTCAACCTCAATACACCTGAGGGAACTGACTCTTTTATTAGTAATTAGAATTAGTAGCTCTCTGCGGTGATGATTCTGGGGGATTACATAGATACCAGGGTGGGTAATGAGATACCAAACTCAAGAGAACTGAGTTGAGAATCACAGCTCTGTTTTTTTTTTTTAAGATTTTATTTATTTATTTATTTATTTATTTATTTATTTATTTGACAGAGAGAGACAGCCAGAGAGAGAGGGAACACAAACAGGGGGTGTGGGAGAGGAAGAAGCAGGCTCCCAGCAGAGGAGCCTGATGTGGGGCTCGATCCCGGGATCCCAGGTCTCTGGGATCACGCCCCGAGCCGAAGGCAGACGCTCAATGACTGAGCCACCCAGGTGCCCCTAGAATCACAGCTCTGTTACAAGACAATCTTACAGAAAAGGCTGAATTAATAAATACTTCTTGTATCAATAAATATTCCCTTGTTAATATTGTTAAAACTGAATAACTGAGCCGCCACCCACTTGGTAATCAGTATATTTAACAAAGATACCATCCTTTGTACTCAATAAAAAAGGTGTTTCTTTTCCAGACCCCTTAAAAGATTCTAAAGCCAAGATAGGACCCCTGTAATGAAGAAAACTACAGTGCAGCAGGAAGGTAAGTCTCGTAAACAAGAAACAATTGCGTTCTAAAGATGTTAGGCATAGTTGTAGTTCAAAGAACAAAGTCAGCAGTGGCGAGGGTGATTGAAAAGCAGTTGTGCAGGTGACCTAAGCCCTAGAGGAAGGGTGAGGCTTGGAGAGACCGAGACAAAGAGGTAACAGTAGGAGCAAGAAGACATGTAGGAAACGGTTTGCTGCTAGGAGAGAAGTCCAGGCTTGACCTGTGCCCTGTGAGGGCAGAGCTGGAAGGGCAGGTGGAGGGGGCAAGGCTAAGGGCAGACAACACCTGAACAGGATGTAGTAAAGAGCTTTGCGGGTTGCTGCACAGAGAAATAATATGATGAAACCATTTCCAGAAGATTGGTGAGAAACAGGATGGATTTGAGAGGTAAAAGATGATAGGTGGGTGAATTGACCACTGCGGCAAGAATTCAGGTGTAAGATGAAGGACCGGATTAGGGAGAGTGGCCCTCATGATTAAAAGAAATGGATGGATTAAAATGATAGCCCTTTCTCAATATCCACGATTCAAGCAACATGATTCACCACATTAGCAAAATGAAGGAGAAAAATCATATGATCGTATCGGTAGATGAAGAAAAAGCATTTAACAAAATTCAATCCATTCGTGATAAAAACTCAGTGTACTGGATGGAGAGGGGATGCACCTTGTCATAATAAAGGCCATATATGACGAGCCCTCAGACGCCATCACATTCAGTGATGAAAAGCTGAAAACTTTTTGCTAAGATCAGAAGGAAGACGAGGATGCCCCACTCTTGCCACTTTCATTCAACACAGTATTGGAGGCCCTAGCCAGAGCAACTAGGCGAGAAAAATAAATAAAAGGCATCCAAATCAGAAAGGAAGAAGTAAAACCATCTCGATTTGCAGATGATATTATATTATATGTAGAAACCCCTGAAAACCTCACCAAAAAACTATTAGAAATAATAAATGAAAAACTAAAAACCTCACCAAAAAACTATTAGAAATAATAAATGAAATCAGTAAGGGTGCAGGATACAAAACCAATATACAAAAATCTGTTGTGTTTCTATACACTCATAAACCATCGGAAAGAGAAATTAAGAAAATCCCATGAACAATTACACCAAAAAGAATAAAATACCTAGAAATAAGGAGGTGAACGATCTGTACACTGAAAACTACAAGACACTGATGAAAGAAATTAAAGGAGACACAAATAAATGGGAAGGTACTCTGTGCTCATGGGTAGGAAGAATTGCTGAAATGTCCATAAAACCCAAAGCAGTCTACAGATTCAATGCAATCCCTATCAAAATTCCAATAGCACTTTTCACAGAAAAAGAACAATCTAAATTTTCTTTTTTTTAAAGAAGGTTTTATTTATTTTTTGAAGATTTTATTTATTTATTTCAGACAGAGTGAGAGCTAGAGAGAGAGAGAGAGCACGAGCTGTGGGGGAGGGGCAGAGGAAGAAGCAGACTCCCCACTGAGCAGGGAGCCCAAAGCAGGGCTCAGTCCCAGGACCCTGGGATTATGACCTGAGCCAAGGCAGATGCTTAACTGACTGAGCCACCCAGGCACCCCAATCCTAACATTTCTGTAGAACCACACAAGACCCCCAATAGCTGAAGCAATCCTGAGAAAGAACAAAGACGGGGACATTATGCTTTCTGATTTCAAAGTATATTGCAAAGCTACAGTAGCTAAAACAGTATGGTATCGGCACAAAATAAACACAGGTTTCACTGAAATAGAATAAAATCCAAAAATAAACTCATGTGTATGTGGTAAATTAATTTATGACAGAGGAGCTAAAAACGTACAATGGAAAAAGGATCGTCTCTTCAATAAATGGTGTTGGGAAAACTGGACAGCCAGATGCAAACAGATGAGACTGGACCTTTACGTTACACCGTGCACACAAATCACCTCAAAATGGATTAAAAGCTTGAATGTAAGACATAAAACCATAAAACCCCTAAAAGAAAACATAGGGGTCCCTTGACATTGGTCTTGGGAATGATGGGTTAGATCTGACACCAAAAACAAAGGTAACAAAAGCAAAAATAAACAACTGGGACTACATCAAACTAAACAGCTTCTGCTCAGCAAAGGAAAGCATCAACAAAATGAAAAAGTAACCTACAGAATGGAGAAAATATTTACAAATCATCTGTCTGATAAGGGGTTAATATCCAAAATACATAAAGAACTCCTACAATTCAAAAGGAGGAAACTAAAAAAATCTGAACTTAAATTGGGCAGAACTGAAGAGACATTCTTCCAAAGAAGACATACAAATGGCCAATAGGTCCATGAAAGGTACTTAACTCATGATCGTCAGGGAAATGCAAATCAAAGCCACAATGAGATACCACCTTACACCTGGCTATCCTCAAAAAGACAAGCGAAAAGCAGTATGTGGAGAAAAGGGCACCCTCGCGCACCGTTGGTGGGAAGGCAAGCTGGTGCAGCCACTAAGGTAAACAGCATGGAGGTTCCTCAGAAAATTTAAAATAAAACTACCTTATGATCCAAGAATCCCACATTGAAAGAAAGTGAAACAGGTATGGAAGAGACATCTGCACTCACATATTAGCTGGAATATTATTGACAATAGCAGAGATATGGGTACAAGCTGAGTGTCCATCCAACAGATGGATGGGTAAAGAAGATGTTATTGAGCCGTAAGAGAGAAGGAGATCCTGACATTTGTGAGCACATGCATGGCGCTTGAAAGCATTATGCTAAGTGAAATAAGGAAAACAAAGAATAAGAATGTGGGGTCTTAAAAACGACCAATCAACCAACCAACCAACAAAAACAACCAGGGTCAGACTCATAGAAACAGAGAGTAGAAAAGCGGTTGCCAGGGGCTGGGGGGGTAGAGGAAATAGGGAGAGGTTGGTAAAAAGATGCAAACTTTCAGCTGTAAGATGAAATAGGTCTGGGAATCTTATATAAGACATTGTGATTATAGTTGATAGTTGAAATTTGCTAAGAGAATAGAACTTCAAATGTTCACACAGGAACAAACCAAACCTCTGCATTGTAAAGACATTGCCAGGTTTATGCCCTTCGATGTTTGAAGAACATGGCTGCGTACCATTCTGTTCTTTCCCGTGCATTTTCCATATAACATAGTGAGTTAGAAGGAGAGATAATTATGATTTTAGAAGTTTTCACCAAGTAGAGAGTTGATTTGATCTTCTAAAGCTTTATAGGGTTTGTTCGGACAGGTGTGAGCCAGGACAGAGTTCCAGGGAGATGGAATGGTTTGTGCATAGCAAAAAAAAAAAAAAAAAAGCAAAAGCGAACAGAGATTAGACAACTGTCTGAAGTCAAGAATTCATGAAGGAGAGTAATAATGATAGGTCAAGGTATTTATTTGGGAGTGCAGTGTTTTCTCTAACTTATTTATGATGAAATTTTAAATAGTTTTCATTTTGTCATAAAAAGGAACACAATTTTTAAGAAAAGAAATGACTATACAATTGACCTGCATTATAAAAATCACAGCTACCACACATGTGGCTGTGGGAAAACCAAGCTGTTGAAGTAAACGTGATCTGTTGTTGCCAAATCTGTGTTAATTATTTATTTGCTGCCTTTTCATTCAGCTTGTCATTTGCTGATGCTAGCGGATAAAAGTTGGGACCCTTACTATTACGGAAAAAAAGTATAGGGATAAAAAAAACCTTACAAGTTGAGGAAATTCTATCCATTAAATTTTCTTTTCTCTATGAATCAGGCAAAGGTCATGGTTATTTGATATGAGGGCAGACCACCTTGGTGCAGCTCACAGAACATCAATCTTCCCAGGGAGTATGGATTAAGCCCCACTGTGCACCGTGGGAAGCAAGGCCCCAAAAGGACGAATGTGTGCTTTTAGGCAGATTACTCCGGTAACTGTATACAGGATGCGTTGTTGAAGGGAACAACCAAAGACAGGAAGACCAGCTAGAAAATTATAGCAGCAAGCAGCAGTAATCCAGGCTTGAGATGGAATGATAGGACTTTTATACTTACACAGTATTTTGTTATACAAATTCTTTTCACAAACACGCCTTAAAGCGATTATGTGAGGTAGGAAGTATTAAAAAAAAAAAAAGCTGGACGTTTCATTTAAAAGGTGTCTATGTAGGAGATATTAAAAAAATAACTGGCAGGACTTACTGAGTGGTGGAGT
Organism: Ursus americanus; assembly: GCF_024610735.1. Lineage (NCBI taxonomy): Eukaryota > Metazoa > Chordata > Mammalia > Carnivora > Ursidae > Ursus > Ursus americanus. The sequence goes on from NC_142139.1 coordinate 64,405,990, forward strand.
GGTGGGAAAGGAGTTGGGGGCGGGGGAGAGAGAAATCAAAGCCGATCCCAAAGTTTTTGAACTTGGACAAGTGAGGAGAATGTTATTAACAGAAGCCTAGACGAAAAGCTAATTTGGAGGAGGGGGGTAAATTTTCTTTTTTCTTTTTGTTTTGAAATAATTTCAAACTTAAAAAAAAATGTATTTAAGTAACCTCTATACCCAACATGGGGTTTGAACTCATGACTCCGAGATCAAGAGTCGCACACTCCTCCGACTGAGCCAGCCAGGTGCCTGAAATAATTTCAAACTTTGAGAAAAGTTATACTAAAGGAATAGTACAAAATAAGTTTTGTATTCCCTTTGCTCAGAGACTCATTCAACTTTTGCCTGTCATCTCAGCAGCCTCCTTTAGAGCAAAAGGGTCCAACACAGGATCATACATTGCACCCTATTGTCCCGCCTTACAAATCTCCTTCATTCCAGAGAAGTTCCTCGACTTTCCTTTCCTTTCCCGGCCTTGGCTGTTTTGAATATTACAGCCCATTTTGTAGGCTGTCCCTCAATTTGGGTTTGTCCAGTGTTTCCTCCTGATTAGACCAGGTTATGCATCTTCTGGCAGAAAACCGCAGAAGTGACCGAATGCTCATTGTATCATCACACAGGTCTGATTTATCTCATGACTTGTGGTGTTAACTTTCATGACTGGATTAAGATGGTACCAGACAGTTTTTTCCATGGTAAAGTTACTTGCCATCTCCCTATCCGATTGCTAAAATATGTTGTGAGGTGGTGGCAAGGCTGGCTTCATGGCAGAACCACCTGTATAGTCGTATGGGGTCCTGCACTTAGTAGGGTCCCAGGCTTAGGTTATTTTTTGCTCAGTACCCAAAGAAGAAAGGAAGGAAAGGGCAAACAAGCATACATGCAATTTTTGACTTGTTACATTGGAGTGGCCAGGACACCTAAGAGTTAGAAAAGTGAGACTAGGGCTTGGGAGGGAAATCTGGGCTGGAGATAATGCCTGGAGCTTTACCAGCCCAAAGGTGGTGACTACATGGGGACGACAGTCTCTCCAAGGGCATTAGGAAGAAAATGAGGAACCGAGGACCTAACCTTTGGGAACACACACAGATGCAGACTTGGAGGAAGGGAAGTCAGCAAAGGACTTGGAGGAATGCATCAGAGAGAGGGAAATGCACTAGTGCCCTGGTACAGAAACCAAAGGAAAGGGGGTTTTACAAGGAAAAGGGTAGTCAGCCATGTCAGTGCTGTGAAGAAGTTAAAGGAGGTGGCTGACCAAGAGAAAAAGATCCCCGGTTCTAATAGCCACGATGAAGAGATTATTCATTTGCGCTTTTAACAACGGACATTGGCGGCTGTAGGTTAGGGCATAGGCTTGAGGATGGAAATGGCGCTGGCAAGGCGAGCTTCCTGGGTGTACCATCACGCACAGAGTCCCGTGATTATAAGAATAGTTCCTGGCTTGGTTAACGCTCTTGAAGTTAATATTTGAGCAGGAAGCCCTGCGTTTTCATTTTGCCCTAGCCTCTGCAAATTTCAGAGCCGGTCCTAGGTGAGGGAGCCAGTGTAAATTACTTTTTCCTTTGGAAATACTTGTTGATGACAGTGAGAGGGCACTATCTTGTGTCTCAATGGCAAAGCAGAGGTAAAATTTCATTAAGCCTTGGGCGCCTGTGTTGGCGGAGGGTAGCGGATGGAGCGGGGAGTGGATGGTAGTGAGGGGATTCCCCAAGCCGGTGAGGGAAGGTGGATTTACAGAAGAGGAGAGAGATAGGTGCAAGGCCCTTGGTGCGTCAGACTTGGGCCTGGAAAGGCAGCGGAACTGGAGGAAACTAAGTGGTAAGAAAGCCCACGCGAAGAAGGTGCGCCAGCAGGCTGAGGGCAAGCCAAGCGCCAACTGGAAACCTCGTCCTGTGTGGGTGGCGAGCCTGCACCGCACGGAGGGCGCGCGCGGGCACTGGCTGGGCAGCCTCCAGGGCTACTCGGCCCGGGGGTAACGCGCGTTCGGCTCGGGACGCGATTCCGACCCGCGGGCCCAGCACCACTCTGGCACAAAGGGGCCGAACGAGCCGCGGAGGCCGCGCGTCGGAGCAGCGGCCCGGGTCCCGCCCTCCTCCTCCTCCTTCCTCCCTCCCTTCGTGCCCTCCGCAGGGCTGGGGCCGGCGCGAGTGGGCCCGCCGCCCTCCCAGCCCGCAGGCCGCGCGCCCGGGGGTGGCGCCCGGAGGCCTCCGTGGGCCCGGGCACGTCCGCGCCGCCGCCCTCCCAGCCTCGCGCGCCCGGAGGCTGAGCTGGCGGGGAGGGGCCTCGCTCTCCCTCCCCGGCTCGGGCGCTTCCGCCGGCCGCGGCCAGGGTGAGGCGCTGGGCCCGGGGCGAGGACGGAGCTGGGGACGCGCGTGGCCTCCGCTCCGGGGCAGGGGTGGAGGGCGCGCGAGCCCACACGCCGCCGCTCGGCTAATCGCCCTGTGCTGCAGGCGGCGTCCCGGGCTCGGCACCTCCGCGGACGGAGGAGTCGCAGCAGCTCCGTCTGCGCTCGCGGTGGGGGAAGGAGCTCGCGGAAACCCGCCCGAGCCAGACACAACCCTCCCCAGCCGCTTCGGCCTCGGCCTCTGGAATCTTCCTGCCAGCGGCCTCCCGCTTCTCCGCGGCCCCCGAGGGCCCTGCGTAGCTTTCAAAACTTTTAGGAGGGGGCTTGGAGGAAATTAACCTGATTCAAAGAATTGGGAAGGAAACTGAGGAGATTTGAGGTCGATTTCAATCTCCATCTGCCACCATAGAATCAAAGTAGTCTGTGCTTACTGTCTAAATTGTGGCAAATACAGAGAAGTAAATAATTAGACCAAAAAAAAAAAAAAAGCACCCACAATTCCACTACCCATAAGGAAACACTTTACATATTGGGATAGTTCTTCACATTTGCTATGTATATATATGTTTTTTACAGAATTGCCAATTCTGTGTAAGTTATTTAGTATCTTCTTTTTTATGCTTAATATAAACATTTCTTATTTCGTTGAGCACATTGTTTTTTTTTAATGCTTCTATACTAAATTGTATAACTGTACCAAAATGTAACCATTTTCAGTCTTTAAAGGTACAAAGGATACAAATATTTTTTAAAATTCTTATTCTTCATATTAAATTTTCTCAACTAATTTCTGTTTCCAGTCTCACTGAATGAATGGCCTGTCTTACAACACCTATGAATATCAATCAGAGAAAGACACCAGGCCTTGAAAAGGTATCCTCATCTCTCCTTCTGGGCATGAAACCTCTGCACTACCTTCTTCCTTTCATTAAAAATGTAAAAGAAAAATTCAGAGCATTTGGGATTCAGACATTCAAACTATTGGAGACTTTGGCCAGTTCTTGTTTTTCAGTTTCCCCATCATTTTCTATTCCCCTAAAGCTTAAGAACAATAGCACCCAGTCAGTCAGTGTCTTAGAGATGGAGGAGGAATCAGTCAGAAATCTCTCCTCTAGAACCCTGGCTTCCCCTGACTCCAAGTGAGGCTCCTTCTGTATGTTTCCTCAGGAGCTTTAGCCTGCTAATAGGTGCTGTGGCTCCCATGGGGTCGGATCAGTAAGTCAAAGCTCAGGTGCTAAATAATTATTACTATTAAGAATCCACTTGAGGGACGCCTGGGTGGCTCAGTTGTTAAGCATCTGCCTTCGGCTCAGGGCGTGATCCCGGGGTCCTGAGATAGCACCCGCATCGGGCTCCCTGCTGAGAGCCTGCTTCTTCCTCTCCCACTCCCCCTCCTTGTGTTCCCCCTCTCCCTGGCTGTCTCTCTGTCAAGTAAATAAATAAAATCTTTCGGAAAAAAAAAAAAAGCTTCTGACTCTTGATTTCAGCCCAAGTCATGATCTTAGGGTCATGAGATCGAGTCCTTGCATCGGGCTCTGTGCGGGGCATGGAGCTTGCTTAAGTTTCTCTCCCTCTGCCTCTCTCTCTCTCTCTTTCTGAAAAAAAAGAAAAAAGAAAATAATCCCCTGGAGAAACAAACTAAATGTCCATCAAGGATAAATGGAGAAAGAAGATTGGTATATGTGTACACACACACACACACACACACACACAAACACGGCATGGAATATTATTTGGCCATGAGAAAGAAGGAAATCCTGCTGTTTGCAATAATGGATGAAACTTGAGGACATTAAACTAAGTGAGATAAGTCAGAGACGACAAATATTGTATGGTATCACTTACTGTGGAATCTAAAAAAAAGTCAAACTCATAAAAAAGGGGTGGGGGGAGTGAAATGGCATTTACAAAGGGCTGGGATGGGGTCAAGGGAGCAGGAGAGATGTTGTTTAAGAGCACAAACTAGTAGAAGGCGCCTGGGTGGTGCAGTGGTTGAGAGTCCGACTCCTGATTTCTGCTCAGGTCATGATCTCAGGGTCGTGGGACTGAGCCCTGCGGCAGGCTCCAGGCTCGGTGCAGAGTCTGCTTGGGACTCTCTCTCTTTCTCCCTCTACCCCCCCCACACACACTTGCACTCTCTCTCTCAGATAAATAAAATAAATCTTTTTAAAAAAGAGTACAAACTGGTAGATACATAAGTCCTGGAGAGCTAATGCTCAACGTAGTGATTATAGACAATAATACTGTATTATAGACATCAAACTTGCTAAGCTACTAGATCTTAATTATTCCTACCACAAAAAGAAATGATCATTTGGTGACATGTTAGAGGTGTTAGCTAATGCTACAATAGTAACCATATTGTAATATACAGACGTATCAAATCAACACGTACACTTTATTTTTTTTTTAATATTTTATTTATTTATTCGACAGAGAGACAGCCAGCGAGAGAGGGAACACAAGCAGGGGGAGTGGGAGAGGAAGAAGCAGGCTCATAGCAGAGGAGCCTGATGTGGGGCTCCATCCCATAATGCTGGAATCACGCCCTGAGCCGAAGGCAGACGCTTAACCGCTGTGCCACCCAGGCACCCCAACACGTACAGTTTAAATTTATACAACATTATATGTCAAATATATGTCAATACAAAAAAAGTCCCATATAGCTTGGGCCTTAGAGAATAAAATAAACTGGAGAGTAAAGAAGCAACATTCTGCATACAAATGACCTCACTCAGCCTTATCCCACAAAATTAAAATTTAAATGGACAAGTGCTGTAATGAAGGTAAATGCAAAATGCCAAGGGGGGAGAGGGAAGAATCCACTGGAAACCTGACTGCCTCCCCGCTCAGGATGCTGTGGCAAGTCACGATCCTGGAAGATTTATTCCCCAATCAGTGGGCGAAGGGACTGTGAAGCTCTCTGGAGCTGTGGCATTGCATTATAAGAATGGGTACTAATAGCCACTCTATTGAGCCCTAGCTTGCTCTCAGTGTTGTAACAGGTCAGGGCCACCCTGTGAGGGAGGGTGGCTCATTTTATAGATGAGGAAACTGCAGCTCAGAGCGGTTTGTCTGATTCCTTGATACCCTGTAACTAGTAACACATGTTCTAACACATGTTGCTCCCCCCGCACTCCCCACCACCGCCTTTGCACCTGCAGAGAGAGAGCGTGACCTGAATAAGACCTACACTTATATTTTAAACCCTTGAGTACTATGTCCACGCAATTATAGCACAGCCCTGATGGGATCAAAACATAGTAGCAGCAACCACTTTTCATGTTTACTTCTATTTGGCTGCAAATGTGTCATCACGTGGTTTTACCATGTTCTATCCATTAAGCTGGCCTGGTTCCCCAGCCCCATAAATTCAGCTTGCTCCCGGGGCTGCACCCGGAGCCTCCTGTTTTACCCTTATCTTTGAAGTCAGTACTGTTCATGTGTTTGCCTGGCATCTCCCATCTGGGCCGCTAGCCTTGTGATGTTCTTGAAGATGACTGTAACTCTTCTTTCCAGGGTGGGCTTGTTTACATCTACTTTCCGGTTTCCTGAAGACTACTAACCATTCCCTTAGTATCACTAAATCACAAAATGATCAAATATTCAATCTAGAAGGGACTTTCTCCATTGTCTAGTTATCATTTTACAGAGGAGGTGCTCAGATCACAGGGGTCCAGCGCTCTTTCCTGCAGTCTCTGGTCGCTGGCTGTTTCCAGCATCACAGATAAGAGCAGGTAACCCGCCAGTGCCCTTAGAGCAGCGGTCTCTGTCTCTTGGCTACTTAGCATGGTTGCTTAGCCAATCCTGAGTTATTGAGCAATGTGGATTTTGCTTATGTTAACACTGCAAAACATCCTGATAAACTGTCCTTTATGGCTCTGCCTCAGCTAAGCATCTGACCCTCAGTAGTGTAACAGGCAGAAGAGTGAGTATAAAGGAAAACCGTTAAAAACTCCTGCTATATCCCACAGCAGGAACAATCCTCCCTCCTTCCGGCCCAACTCTTACAGCTTCCTACAAGCTAGAAAGAGCTTTATTTTTTTCCCAAACGATTTAAAGTTTATTTTAAAACATTACCATATACCATAAACATACTGTATACTCACACCTTTATAATTCATTGTCAGGTTTTTAAAATAGTATTGTTTGTGTTATATTTTTATGTAATTGATATATTGTTTCACTTCTGCAATTGGCTTTCCTCCCTCTTTGGATGGATACAGAGAGATGCAGATATCAGAAGTGATGAATTTCCCCAAACTGAGCAGTTACTTGCATTCAGATCAAGAAACAACATTCCTGCTATCCCCGAAGCCCCCCTGTGCAGAACTTTTTGTTATTGTTCTTTCTTCTCTCCTTTCAGAAATTTGCCTGATGTGCAAATGGATTTTTATTTGATTTAAAGATGGCACGTTTCCCAGCTTCCTAGCCTGCAGAATGTCTACAGTTGAAGAAGTATTTCTTTCCTTCCCACTCTTCTGAGGCCAATTTAAAGTCAAGTTCATTAAAAACTCTGGCATCGTAGGAGAACACTTGAGGGTGGATTCATAGATTCATACACAGTTAAAGCTTCGAGAGACTTTGGAAAGAGGGAGTTGGGAGTCAAGGTGGTGGACCTCTCAAGGGGCAAATCAGAAACTGGAGCCCAGGCCTCTCTACGACTTTCCTTGCCTTGTTAATATTGTGTAAATAGCCACCACTGAGAGTAGAGAGGTACCAGGAAGAGAGACTTTGGGAAGATTTCCTGTGGAAAACTGAGTCATAACACTGTGGCCAGCCACAGTGGAGGGTATACAGGTGGTTCCCCCGCTTCCACTTTGCCAGAGAGAACTCTGCTGCCCCCTGGTTGCTGCCTGGAATAGTCTCTAACAGGGTCCTGAGTCCCACGCTATTCAAATTGTGAGCAGAGGCACCCCCAGGGATGCAGAAAATTCAAGGGGTGCCTCTGGATAGTTTACATTTTTGAAGGAAACAGGGTGATATGTGACATCTGTCACAAACTGCATAAACTATTACTTAAAGGAAATCCACAGTTTCAACATTAGATTGCACACATTTCTTTGACAACATTCTACCTCTAGGGAATTGGGTTTTGGTGGATGCTGTGTTAAAAGGAAAATTGTGGGGGAAAAGGAAATGAGGATGGTTGTGTGAAATCCGATTCCAGGGTTTGAGAAGCTGTACAGTGCTCCACAGGTGCACAAATTTCATTAGAAAGTAATTGTAGTTATTTAAGAATAAAAAATATCTACTTCTTTCCATTTATTTTTGCAAACAACCACTAAATTGTTTGGAACTAACTACCTGATAAATGGACCCATTCAGTAGGTATTTCCTTTGGCTGAGGGTCTCAGTGGACCTTTGCCTTAGGCATAAGGCTGGGCGAGATCAGCTTCTTTAAGTACTTTAGTACCGTGGGCCAAGTCGATGGTCAGCTGGTAGACCCAGAGCCTAGGATGATTTTACTCAGATAACGAAACTAAGTCCCAGAAAGCATATTGATGGAGATCATCCAGGTAGGGTAGATTCAATTTTTTTTTTAAAGATTTATTTGTTTATTAGAGAGAGAGAGAGAGAGTGCCAGCGCACAAGCAAGGGGAGGGGCAGAGGGCAAGGGAGAGGGAAAGAATCTCTTGCAGGGCGCGGAGGGTGAGCAGCTTGCTGCGCTGCACTGGGGCTTGATCTCAGGACCCTGACGCCATGACCCAAGCCACCAAAGCCGAAATCAAGAATCCGTCCCCTAACCAACTGAACCAGCCAGGCACCCCCAGATCCAGGCTTTATGGGCCTGAAGCTTATACAATTGTTGGAGCTTTTCACTTGTCCTCTTTAAGAACAATAATGCACAATTAGTTTCAAATCTGGGTAGAGGGCTTGTCAGGGGCCGATGGAAGTGAAAGGTCCTAAAGCTTAAGGTTCATTGGCTTCACAGCAAGTCCACTTGGCCGCCAGCTGGGAAGTGGTGGAAATGGAATTCAAACCCTGCTTTATCTGCCTCTAAAGACACAAAATAGGAATTTTCTTTCCCTAAAGATAAGAATAGAAAGCCAGGGATGTGAAAATACTCCTAGAAATGAAAGCCTAGCTGGGTTATCTCCACACGTGACACCCCCTCCTCCCCAAGAAGGAAGCTGAGTGGGAACACTGTTCCTGTAACCTCTTATTGGAAAGTTGAGACAGACTGGAAAGGGCTTTGGTGTCAAAGCTGGGTTTGAACTCTGGCCCCGTGGCTTGCAAGCTCTGTGATCTGGGAAAGTTACTTACCATCTCTGGGTGTTCCTGGAGCAGCAGTACCCACACCCCACCAGATTGTGAGGATTAAATGAGCTATCACAGACGACAGTGCCTGGTCTACGGCAGGCACACAAACTCTGTTCATCTCCCACTCCTTCCTCTGCTCCCACACAGATATCATATGTATTTGGAGACAAAATAAATATACACAAGCTAGCTGGTAGAGTTTCCTTCGTGTGTGGGTAAATTAAGTAAATGCACGTATATGGCAAGCAACTGTCTACAAAAGATGCAAATTAGACCAAGTTGGCAGATACTTGCCTTGTCTTGGTTCAGTGCCTAGCTCAGTGTCTACTTTCAGGGGTTCCCCGTTAACCACAAACTAAGGTCAAATCTCCTTATTCTGGTATCTGAAAATTTCCAAAATCTGGACTCAGATTCCAAAATCTCTCCCACTATGATCCAACCCAAACCCCTCTTCTAACCCAACTGGCTTCCTCAATGACCTTTCAATACCCACCATGGCCTCAGCAGAAAGCCACTTCCCCTATCAGGAATTCTCTCTCTTTTCCACAGTCCTGAATTCTACCCATCCTTTGAGACCAGTTCCATCTCTGGCGGTGATTCTGACTGATCCCAGCCCTTGGGGATTCCAGTCCCGTCAGCTCTTACTGCTCCTCCCATTTGTGCCCTGCATTCAGATCTTTTTTTTTTTTTAAAGATTTTATTTATTTATTCGACAGAGATAGAGACAGCCAGCGAGAGAGGGAACACAAGCAGGGGGAGTGGGAGAGGAAGAAGCAGGCTCCTAGCAGAAGAGCCTGACATGGGGCTCGATCCCATAACGCCGGGATCACGCCCTGAGCCGAAGGCAGACGCTTAACTGCTGTGCCACCCAGGCGCCCCCCTGCATTCAGATCTTAACTGCACACCGCCTGATTTTGTTCTACCGCTTTTAGGGAGTTTGTTTTTCCTTCCAACTGCATTGTAAGTTCAATGCAGTGTCATGGAAATAACATGAGACCGAAACAGAGACTTGGCTTCTGTTCTTAACTTGCTGTATAACCCCAGGCAAACAGCTTCCTTTAACTCAGAAGTGAGGGGGTTGAATAGGGAAACTCTAAGATTTCTTTTCTAAAATTAGGACCCTCTCCACAGCACCCAGCTCAGTGACATGTATATATAATTTCATTTGAAAAACACTCAAACATATTCCCAAAGCACGGGCTAAAGGGTGAATAAAAGGTGAACAATAAAGGGCTTGCTCTCAAGGAACTTATAAGGGAGAACTAGATACACATACTCACTTGTGGAACTGGCTGAATGAGGGTCTGCAGCTAAAAGATCAGGAACTGGTTGATCATCTGACATTATGCCTGGTAGTTGCCTTTGTCCCCCATCTCCACTGTCTGCCTCCCTGGCTGGCCTCATTCTCTGAATGCCATGTTTCTTCCTGTTCCAGCACCCCACCATGCTCACCTTACAGAAGCAGAGCTCAGAAGCTCCCTGCTTCTGTCCTCACTGTGTCACACATCCAGTTCCCCTTGGCTCTAAAGTCAGCTGTGCTGCTCTCCACTTGGGGATGCCCCAGTCAACACGGCTATCCTGCCCTCTGCTCTTACATAACTATCTGCTGGAACCTGAAGGCAGTCCTCTAAAGCTGGGCCTGACCTGATAGATTAATCTGGCTGCAATATAGAGTGGGAGGCTCCAGGGAAGAGGAAGAACATCGGGCATCAGGAAGAACATTAAGAAACCCAGCACACTGGGCAGCCTGGAGTGATTTCTTTGATGGCTTTGTTATATGCCAAGTGCTGTCCTCAACACTTCACCTAGATTAACTCATTCAGTCCTGGCAACAGCTCTGTGAGGTAGTTACTATCTTTATCTTCAATTTACAGATGAGGAACCCAAGGCAGAGAAAGGCCAAATAACTGCTCAGATAGCAGTGGAGAAGCTACGGCTGGAATTCAGGCTGTCTGGCACTACAGTCCACTCTCTCAACCTCTAGAAAAACCCGCCTCTTCTGCAGCCCTCGGCAAAGGTTTTCTTTTCTGTCAGCTCTGGTTATTTCCTGGAGCTACCCTGAGACAGACGGAATGTAACAGGCAGATCCATTTCCCTGGTGTGTGGTGGGGAGATCTGGAAGGTGTAAACTAGATAACCAAGACTGGAGTTACCGGTTTCAGGGTGGTTGGTCTGCCCCCGAATTGCAGGAAAGGATCAGGCTACAGAGAAGGCCCTAGTAAAAGGAGGTCTGAGTTCTGGTCTTAGTTCTAATCTAGAAGATATTTCGACCTTTCTGAACCTGAAGTTTCCCAACCTTAAAAGCGAGAGAAAGGGAAGGGAGTGGCGCCAGGTGAGCTCCCGGGTCCCTGCGACATTCCAGTTATGGAGTGGTAATGGAGAGGTGTGGGAAGACCGTACAATATAGGTCTGTGTGTGCAGAAGGACGTCTCTGTGGGTGGAGGCAGGAAGGAGGCGTGTTTATGCAGCGGGGAGGGGGGTGTGAATACGCAGGGTCTGTGGACCCAGGCATGAAACTTAAGGAAAGAGGCTCCGCCGGTTGGGGACTTGGGGGGAGAGGAGTTGAGGGCAAGCCCTGAGGCCGGGCTGCGCGTGGAGGTTGCGTGAAGAGGAGCCGCAACAGCGGCTCAGTCAACGGGAGGCCTAGCGCAGCCCTCGGCGGGTGAGGGGCCAGAGTTGGGCCCCAGCTGGCCCGGAGGAGGGGCGGGGCAGGCGGGCCGAGGCCTTCGCGGGCTCCGGGGAGGGAGCTAGCCGAGGCCCGCGCCCGCCCTTCCCCGGGCCGCCACCGCCGTCTAGGCCCGCGCAGGCTCCGCCCACAACACATATCACGTGTGCGCCACGCACCCTCCCTCGGCGCTGGCCGGGGGCGCGCGGCCTGCCCGCGAGGTCCCAAGGGAGGAAGCTCCGGGGGCGGGCCAGGGTACTGGGCACCCGGCCGAAGCCTCGGCACAGAGCCGGGACACTGCCGGGGCGAGCGGCCGCCGCGAGGGGGAAGGCGGGAGGCTCGAGGGCGGGGGGCGGGGCCTGTCGTGAAGGGCGGGGCCTGTTGCTGGGGCTGGCGCAGGAAACGAGGAGAAGGGGCCGGTCCTACTGGCTGCCAGTTTGGGCTGCTTGTTTACTCCTGGCGGGGGAGCTTTAACCCGAAGGGCGGGAGGGAGAGAGGGAAAACCCGGAGCCGGATCTTCAAGCGGCTGGCGCAGGAGTGGGCGGAAGGAGGAATCCGCCGCGAAGGTGCCAAGGCCGCTGCGTTCTTGGAACGGTGCAGCTACAGACGCTCTGGACAGTTTTTGCTTGTTTTTTGGTGTGTTTTTAAAATTTCCTAGCCTGCTCAGTGCTCCCTCCTCCTCCCACCTCCTGCCTCCACCCTTCTCTCTCACTCTCTCTGTCTCTGTCTCTCGCACACACATGTTGGGAAAGGGTGCTCGCCTGCAATCCTTTGGCCCTGAAATTCCTTAACCCTAGAGTGGACTCCCCAGAGGAGAGGGCTGTGCCTACGTGCTCGTAGGGAGCCCTGCCTCATGAGGTGCATGCCTGCGTGCGTGTTGTCCCTGAGTGAGTCTCTGATACTTTTCTTAATCCAGGAAATGATTCAGTTGCAGTATCGTCATGTATTTTGCGTGTCTGCGTGTGGCTACAGTTACACAAATAAGTTAATTTTAGTCTGTATTCTAAGCATTCCAGCTTCTTGGACTTCTACCAATTTGTGTGGTAGATGAAAGAGCTTTTCGTAAAATGTAAAGTGCTCCATAAATGTACTCGCATAAAAATAGAGGAGAGGGGGCCGGCGCTGGTGCAATGCCTTCTTCAACTAACTCAATTTTTCGTTATCTGAAAATTCAGTTGGAACCAGCATAGAGCTACTGTAAACATGTAATTTAATTTTGTACTGGTAACTACCATGTAACCATTTTATACGTGAGGAACTGAGGCTCAAAAAGACGAAGTGGCTTGTCAGCGATCACAACTAGTGAAAGAACATAGTAACACAAATCCTTTCACTTCCGAATGGTGTCCTTCCCTCCCTCCATTCCCGTAGTGGACAGATGTCATTTTCTCTGTCCAGCATTCATTCCTTTGGGACATAAGTCATCTATTTCCTATGGTTTTGTTTAGGCTCAAAACCATAGTATCCTATTCCTCTGGCAACAGTGGTCCAAAGGGTGGGCATTTTAACTAAGAATCAATTAGTCTTTCCCTGGAACTAGTATGTGAATACCAAGGCAGAAATGTTGTGTTCTGCTGGTGTTGCTAAATTGGGAAGTCATAGTTGGTAGCTGCCAGCAACAGTCTTCCCAAGCCTATGAAAGAAGATCTTTTGTGAGGGGTGTGTGTGTGTGTGTGTGTGCGGTGGGGAGCTCTTTTGAAATAGGAAAGACTGGGACTAATAAGAAGGGGCAACCAGAAATGAGAGGCTCAGAGCCCAAACTTCGTTTCAACCTGGGGCCTAGCTGTGTCTGTGGTCAGTACAAACTCAGGGATTTCCCAGTTAAGTGAGCCAACAAATTCATTTTTTTGCTTAAGCTAGCATGAATTGAGTTCCTGTCACTTGTCTCCAAAGAGAGGCCTGTCTAATAAGTTTGGCACAGTATTATTTATTTATCCCTTAGAAAATAATGGAAGTTGGGTGCTTGCCACAACTATCACTTCTTAAGTGTTCTAGTTCCCATGAGTCATACCAAATGTGAGTGTGGGTAGACAGAAGAAAATAGAATTCTTCCTCAATATTATTGTATGATAAACAGGACACAATTCAACAAACCCAAATTAGAACTTGGACAGATAACATTTAACTTTGGGTTATTGTGAAGGTCTGAATCATGAAGAGGATAAGACAGATTTTTGAGATGAGATTATTAGAAGGCTTTTAGTGAAATGGTAAATAAAGAGGGACCAATAACAACTACAGTTGACTCCGAAAAACATGAAGGTTAAGGGTGCCAACCCCCCGCCCACCCTCTCACCCCCACCTGGTGCCCCTCAAAGTAAAAAAATCCTTGTATAACTTTTGACTTCCTGAAAACTAATGGCCTAGGAGCTTTACCGATAACAGCTAACACATATTTTGTATGTTATATGTATTATATAGTGTATTCTTACAATAAAGTAAGCTAGAGAAAGGAAAATATTATTAAGAAAATCATAAGGAAGAGAAAATGCATTTATGATACTGTACATATATTTATGGAAAAAATCTGCTCATAAATGGACCCATGCAGTTCAAACCCATATTGTTTAAGGGCCAACTGTCCTCTATTGGTTAAAGTTAAAGGATAGGAAGGTGAGCAGTCAGTTTTAAAGAGGTTATGGGGACAGGACATTGAACTGCAAGGAACAGGGGCATTAAGAATCACAGAATCTTAGAGACAGAAGGAGTTCCTGACAGATCGTTCTTCTTCCTCCGGAACAATTCTGGTGATGGACAGCTAGCTAGGTCACCAAGCAAAAGGTGGTCAGTCGTCCAAGGAGAACAGGAAAGAATGGTCCTTCCCATCCTTTGTCAGCTATTCTAAGGGCCTGGGATAAAACTGTAGAGGCCCTGTGTGCATTCCTTGGGAACTCAGCAGGGAGACTGGATCTGGTCTGATACTGCTGTCATGAGAAGAAAAAGAAAAAGAAAAAAAATTAAAATTTAAGTGTATACAACATCAATCCCTTGCTAGTCCTTGACTTTCAGGGGAAGGATTCTTGGCTGCCTCAGTCAGCTGCTAGGTCTTTGACAAAGTTAAGAGACAGAAGTCAGGAGCAGGCTTATTTCTCCACATGAGGAGGGAGGAGAGACAGGGGAAGTGGTAATAAGGAAGCAAAGAGAACAAAGTTGAGGACAGTGGAAGAGAGGAAGAGAAGGGGAGAGAAACAGCTGTTGGTGGGAGGTAGGGGACAGAAATTCGAAAAGAAGATTTCTGGAAGCTTTGTTGTGTGTGGCGAGATGAAATTCTTCCTTGGATTCTGCCTCAAGAGAATCTCAATGAAGACTTACATTATCTTCAAGGCATTTTTGAATTGAATTTGTTTTTTTCCTGGGTCTGTCACCCAATTTCACAGGTCTGCCATCAGCATTTCGTAACTCCTCCAGCTAACTGAAGGTGTCATAGCATCACCCCTCCTGCACCTTTTCCCAAAACATAGAAGAAATCAGAGTGACAATAATAACCTCCATTTATCACCTGGCGGGTTAGCATACCGGCAGTGGTGCCAGTGGTTGCTAAAGGACATGATGGTAATGATCTCCAGCCATTTTGGCTCTTAGTAGTCATGTCAAAGAAGCCTGGCAGATTATTGGCTAGTGTATTTCAGAGATTCTCTTGACTAGTTTAGATCCGGAGGTAAGCCATGAAGGAAGAGTAGAAATGTCACGAAATAACAACCCAGAGTGGCCTGGGCATAGATAGAAATCTGGTTTTTGTACATGGCAGATTTCACTCCCCTGTTTCGGTGCTAAATGACTGAAAACCCAGTTGCTAAATGACTGGAAACCCTCTTGCCCTTAGGAATCATTGAGACGCGACCAATTATACTGCCAGAAGGAGAAGTTTGAGATTTGGTGATTTAACAGTTTGAGAAGATTATGGGACTGGTCATGTCTAAAGTATGAGAGGGGCACCTGGGTGGCTCAGTTGGTCGAGTGTCCCACTCATGGTTTTGGCTCAGGTGGTGGTATTGAACCCTGCGTCAGCCTCCACGCTCAGTGCAGAGTCTGTTTGAGAATCCCTCTCCCTTTGCCCCTCCCCCTGCTCTCCTTCTTAAATAAATAAATAAATAAATAAATAAATAAATAAATAAATGTTTTTAAAAAGAATAGAACAAGTATGAGAAAATCAGAGTGTTACCAGGTGGATAATGCAAAAAGCTAGTTGAACAGCATTTTATTAATTCACATGATTTCTACTCCAACGTATTATAAAGATTATTAACGCAGGATGTGGCCTAAAGCTAGCTGAATTGTAGGCTAAGAAAATCTGTGTGGAACTGGGTACATTATCAAAGTAACATCATGAGCAAGTGTTTGATTGACTTTCTCCAGAAAACCAAAGATCAGGAAGCCCCATTCTTTCCATCTAAATTAATTTAGGCTGGTCTATGAAAAGAGCAAGTTTTGTCAGTAAATGCTTTGAACTTGGAAAAATTCAAGTTGAAGGAGAATCTAAGTTTCAGAACCTGCTATCTCTACTGAAACACAAGAGGGAATTAACTGATGCTTATCAATCCCTTTTTGCTACTGGTGTCTTACAAACTGGTCTCGTGAAGTTGAATATTCCACTGGATGTTGACGGAGGCCAACCTATAATAGATGTAAGAAATTGTGCTGACTGCAAATACAGTAAGATGTTTGGTACAAATAGGGAACAGTGCCTGATGTTCAAATCACAAGAGCCAGAAATTGTCATAAAGTAATTGGCAGCATTTAAAATGCCTTTAGAAACATGCTTTTGGGCTTTTGTCTGATTGGCTTATGGGTTTATGCAGTTTTAAAAAATCTTTTCATTTTATCAAAAAGTCATTCAGGGGGCTCCTGGGTGGCTCAGTCGGTTAAGCATCCACCTTAGGCTGAGGTCATGATCCCGGGGTCCTGGGATTGAGCCCCGAGATCGAGCCTGGGCTTACACATTCTTTCAAACCCAGAGTCATAGGGCTGAGCAGGGAGCTTGCTTCTCCCTCTTCCTCTGCCTGCTGCTTCCCTACTTGTGCTCTCTCTCTGTCACATAAATACATAAAATCTTAAAAAAAAAAAAGCCATTCAGTTGATCGACTCCAAATCCTGGGCGGTGGTTAGTTAGCTCATCACTGGTGTGGCCCTATGGGAATTGTTAGTATTTCCCAGTGTTTATGGTGCGGCCATTTCATGGTATATAGAGTGGGTGCAAATCATCCCGTGCCCACCGTGTTTCACTTGTCAGGAACTACGGTATTCCTGCATGATCATTCCTCCATATGGGAATTAGACAGGGTCTGAGCCATTCTTGATGGTCTGGGTGGTCTGGATTTCGGCAGGCACATCTGCCTTGGGCAGGAGTTTGGTCCTATAGAGGAATAAGGAAGAATGGCAGAATCCTTATGTGAGGCTAGTGAACAAAATGGAAAATATTTGAGGGGATGAAGTTAACAGCTCGACAAAAACGAAACTCTGGTAAGTTCACTAGAGTAAAGGCCAGCAGCCCCTTCTCTAGGGCCCTGGGGGGTCCTACTGCCATGACAGGGAAAGTAAGAATGGAAGCCATAAGGGCAAAGTTACATGACAAAAACATGGGGCAGGAAAGTAATTATTATTGTTGATTGGAACCCAAGAAAATGAAATAAAGGCTGGCATGGGTGGGCATTCACAGTGTATAATTTTCTGGCACTTCTTTGCTTCTGACTGGTTGTCTTGCCTTTGCTTGATCTCTCCTCTCTCTCTTTGGACAGTCCCCAATCTGTTTTTCTAGTAACGTGTAATCTAGGGGTCGAGGTGACTTCGGGCTCCCCGCAACCCCAAGCATAACCCAGTCCTCTTGACTTTGGCAGTCTAACGTGTCTTGTCCTTTCCCACCTTATCTAATGTTGTTTATCTCTTAAATAGCTCTGTTATCTCTCCTATGGGTGGGAAAAGCTGGCTGCTTCAGCCCATTTTAAGGGCTTTCTCCGAGAAGACCATTATTACAGAGGGTTTATAGTGTGGAAGCCTAACGGAGAAGGAGTCTGAGAATTTAGTATTTAATAGCATTCGTTGAGTTGAGCTGAATTGATATTTTCACCACGTGGTATTTTCCTGTACCTGGTATGCTTCAGAGCGAGACCCACGTCTAGATAGTCTTAAGCCTGTACAGAAATTTTTTTTCCTCGGACTTGCACGCCTCTGGTCTCAGTTACTAGCACCTCCCCCGGGGCGCAGTGTAGGATAAAGCTGGAGTCGGTCCACCCTCAAAATGGTACTGTTCTGGATTTTATCTTCCTGCTCTGAACAGTGAGATAAACATACTTTTAATCCTCATTTTTAATGCACTCACTAGAAAGCAGACAGGGTTGTTCCAGAATGGATTTCCTGTGTCATAGAAATCACAGAAGCATAAAAGGAAAAACCAGATGTGCACAGAGAGCCGGCCTGGGCTTACACATTCTTTCAAACCCAGAGTCATAGGGCTTTACGGTCCATGTTCCCAAAGCCAGCTCATTTTTTCCCCCTTTTGATTATGTACTCTTGCTCATATTCAGAGTTTCAGAGCTGGGAGGAAGTAGGCACGGATCTGGGTGTTTATGCAGTGGGGTGTATCTGTGGGTTCACACGTGTAAGGACTTGCTTGCTTGCAAGTGTGGCTAAGCAGATCTAAGCAAGCTGTTCCAGGGATACTCTTAAGCTTTGAACAACCTACTTGCAACCTATCAATCCCTTCTCTTTAATGAAATGCAAAGCCCACCTTTTCCGGGAAAGCCTTACAGATTGAGTAGATCAGAGAGAAGACACCATTTGCCTCAGGCATACCCAAACACTACTTTCTGGAGTTTCCGAGTCTTGGGCATTTTTGAATGAAAGTGTTTAAAATAGGTGCTGGACCTGTTTTTGTCCACTGGGATATATTGTGCCTTTTTCTCAATCAAAAGAAAAGCATAAAGTATGTTACAAATGCAGAATTAGCAGTATTATTCCATTCATTTGAACCCATAGCCTGGTTTGAGGTTGTGATATGGAAGCTGCGGTTAGAGCTGTGTATCGTAGAGGTAATAGAAGTCTCTAGTGTAAGTGGATGAGAAGCGGTGGCAAACAATTGGGCAGTTGGGATCTTGATGCCTTACTGTAGGACAGCTAAGTTCTGTAGGGATTCATTGGGACCAAAGCAGTGGATGGGGGCCTGGTTCAGAGGTAACTTTTTGGTAGTCTAACCAGACCCCGAATTCATGATTCTTTCTTTCTTTTTTAAAAAAATTTTTTAAATTAAAAATTTTTTCATGATTATTTCTTTTCTCTTTTTTTAAAAGATTTTATTTATTTATTTGACAGAGAGAACACAAGTAGGGGGAACAGCGGGCAGAGGGAGAGGGAGAAGCAGGCCCCCCGCTGAGCAGGGAGCCCCATGCTCGATGCTTGATCCCAGAGTCCTGGGATCATGACTTGACCCAAAGGCAGCCACTTAACCGACTGAGCCACCCAGGCACCCCCATGATTATTTCTTGAATGTCGATTATATGCTAGACACTATTCTAGAAGCTGGGGATATAGCAGTACGCAAAAAATAGTCTCTACTATCCTTAAACCTCTAGTCGAGTGGATGGAGACAGGCTGTCAGGTGATGACAAGTGCTGGGAAGAAAACTAAAACAGAGCCAAGGGATGGGTGGGTGGTGCTATTTTAGATAGGTAGATAGGTTAGCCAGAGACTGTCTTTCTCACATGGGTGCATTTGAGCAGGGACCTGAATCAAGTGACGGAGCAGGTCATATGGGTATCTGGAGGAAGATGAATCCAACCTAAATGAACAGCCTTGGAAAGGTTGATTTGGAAGCGGGTCTGAAAACAGCAAGGGAGCCCATGTGGCTGGCACCGAGTGAGCCAGCGAAGCGTGGTGGGCAGTGGGGCCAGAGACTTGACTGGGGGCAAGACTAGGCAGGACCTTGCAGTGAGGGAGGTGGGGAACCACTGAAGGTTTTGAGCAGAATAGTGATATAATCTGACTTAGGTTTTAAAAGGATCACTCTGGCTGCCATGGTGTTGAAGAGGGAGGCAAGAGAAAAAGCAGGGAGACCAGTTAGGAGCCTCTTGTGGAAGTCCAGGTCAGGGAGGTGGTGATCAGGCTGGGGGAGTAGTGCTGGAAATGGGGGGACAGAACCAGATTCTGGATATATATCACAGACGGAACCAACAGGATTTTCTGGTGGATTGGACGTGGAGCATGAGAAAATGTAAGGAGTTAAGGATGACTCTAAGTTTTTGTCTGTTTGTTTCCTGAGCGACGGACAAAAATGGAATTGGCATTTACTGAGATGGGGAGAAGGAGATTTTGGAGGGAAATCAGAAGGCTGGTTTTGGACATGGTACATTTGAGATCTGATTAGACACCCAAGTGTAGATGTCAAGTAGGTAATTGGTGACAAGAGTCTGGAGCTCAGGAGGCCAGGTTAGGTATAAAATTAGGCTCTGGTGGGAGTGGAACCTGAGGACTCAGTTCATTCCATAGACCTCGTCCTGTTCTAAACAAATGGTTAGAAAGTCTTCACCAGCCCTGGAATCTACTGAGCAACTGAGGCATGCTTTGAACCAGGGGTTGCCCAGACCATGGGTGGAGTAGCTCCCGTCAGTCCCCCAGTCCAACTAGCAATTCATTATTAATCAATGTTTAGCAAGTGCCTACTACGTGCTAGGCTCTGTGCCAAATGTTGAGTATTCGATGGAGAACAAGACCTGCTCCTTGGCCTCATAGAATGTTGAGTCTTATAGGGGATTAGGACAAGAGAAAGGAGATCTCAGTAGAGTGCAATGGGGGAAAGTGTAGGGTACTGTTGGACACAAAGGAGAGGCACCTGATTCAGTCTTGGCAGCTCAAGAAAGTGCTATCTAAGCGGATTCCTGAAGAATGGGTAGCGATAGGTAAAGAGGTGACAGAGAAGGGTGGAGAGTGTTCTAGGCTGAGAAAAGAGCATGTATCAAGTAAAGAAGAAGTCTGTTCAGGCAGAGGACAAAGTTCTGTGTAGCATGTTTGGAGTACAGAGTGAAGGGGGTAGAAGCAGAGAGGCAGGTAGTGGCTGGAGAATTAATTAGAAGCCACATTATGAAGCATCTGAATGAGCATTTTATTGCTGGGACTTTATTATAAAAGCTATGGGAAGCCTTTGAAGAGTTTCAAGCAGAGGAAAGAGGCCATAGTAAAGAATGAACTGGAGGGGGGCGAGGCTGGAAGTGGTTACATCAGGGGATTGGGGATAGTGGCAATCTCAGACTCATACTGCCCTAAAAATCACCAATAAATATGTCCATATAGTGAGAGGCAAAGCCTGGGTCTGCTTTGCTTAACCTCAGCTAATGGGAGATGCTTCCCAAGAAGCTAATGACTTTGATGGGAAAGAGGTACAAGATGCCTGCATTGTAATAGGGGGCTAGGGTATGGGAGGAAGCAAGGTGAAGAAGGGCAGTTGTAGGATGGGACAGCCTCCAGGAAGGGCAAACTCTG
This sequence comes from Ursus americanus, assembly GCF_024610735.1. NCBI lineage: Eukaryota > Metazoa > Chordata > Mammalia > Carnivora > Ursidae > Ursus > Ursus americanus. Next base: position 64,426,755 of record NC_142139.1, read on the forward strand.
GTCATGGGGGAGCCAAGACTGCAAACCAACAAGTTAGTCTTTCTACTATTTGCTTTGTGTAATGTGTGTGCTATTCAGTGTGTCTTTAGGACAGGGCCTGGATTCTTTGTGAGGGCGCGAAGTGCTGGGTGTGTGTTTGGTAATGGCTGTTCGTGATGGGAAGTTCTCTCCAAGTCTGCGTTAATGTGCAAAACTCTGGAATGCATACTGTGCAAGTACGCACCTGCAGAGGAAAGGGGTATGCGTGCAGTACACACTGCGAGAGGGCGCATGCCTTCTCCTGGCCTGGGTTCACAAGATGGTCTCAAACAGCATAAGCAACGGGTTCTGTTCAAACTTGGAGATTCTTTTGGTGCACTTTGCACACAGCAGGAACTCACATATTTGTCAAATGAATGATTGTTTCCGTTTTATTAAAGTTCAATCATTTGGGGGAAATACAGAGGTTTGGTTAGAAGTTTGAACTAGATGTTTTAAGAAAAATAAACTCAGCCCAGCACCAACATCCCTTCACAAAATCTAGCAGTTTAAGCACTGTAATGGAGTTAGTTTATAGTTGGAGTCCTACCTCGTGTAAAAAGCTTTCACTATTTCATATTATTCAATAAACATTTACCGAACACCTCAGCCACATCGGCAGTGCTGGGCTGTTGCTGTGGAACTCACTTCCCTTTCCTCTGAGCCACCTTAGTCTGGGTGCTGCAATTAAAGCTTAATTATATGATATCTTGTATTGTTCCTTAATTGTTGCATGTGCACGAATCCAATTTCAGCTGGGCTGTATGTTCCTTGGGGGCAGGGACTGTATTACAAACATTAGGTTAGGCGAGGAACTTAGCAGAGAGGTGATATACAGTGAGTAAACACCCACTGTTTGAGGAAAAAGTAAAAAAAAAAAACATTAAACTATTTATAAACCATAGTAATACATAATATATAAAATACCTTAAGAATAAGGGAGCATACATTATTGTTAATTAACTAAAATACTCTTTCAATAATAAAATGTAAAATTTGAATCTGCATTTTCATGTTAAGGAAAGGTTTTGTGCATGAATAGAATTGCTGTGATCCCCACCGTGGCTTCATTCTCCTTCTTTTAAATGCAAAACAACAATGTTTCTTTGAGGATGAGAGTTGAAAGATAGATTCAGTCTTTGGAGAACTATTTGAGAGCAGAACTATCGTAGAGCAGGATTTCTCAATAGTGGCACTACGACATTTTAGACCAGGTAATACTTTGTTGTGTGGGGCTGTCCTGTGCGGTGCCACGTAGTTGGCCAGTACCTATTAGATGTTAGTAGCACTCCTCCCCTCCTCTGTGCCCCCCACCCCCCAGTGGTGTCCAGACATTGCTAATGTCTTCTAGGGGCAAAATCGCCCCCAGTTGCAAACATATGTCCTATAAGAATTTGGTTCTATTTAGAGTAACTAATGGTGGAAGAAGGGGGAAAAAGAAACAACATTTATTGCTTATTTGGTATGAGCTAGGCACTATACCTGTGCTTTCCATTTCATCTTACAGATAAAGAAGTTGAGGTTCAGAGAGATAAAAATCTGCTAAAGATCATAAAGATAAGGCAGTAAAATCAGGATTGCAAACCAGGCTTGTCTGACTGCAAAGTTTAGTCCTTCCCAGCACACACCCCACTGCCTCTCTGCAAGAAAAACAGCATACCTCAAGTTGAAGAAGTGCAACAAGTATGTCCAAAACTATTTAAAACTTTTGGGGGGAGGGGAATTATTTCTTTTATTCTTCCCATTTACTTGGATATAAACATATATTACCCATACCTATAGACACTGTGGCCCCTCACTACCGTTGTGACTCTGGTCTTATCTCTGAAAAACATAGAGCAACACAATGGAACAGCTTCAATTCTCCTTGTTACAAATTATACAAAAGCCAGAGCCTAACGGTGCCAAAAGCAACTGGTATCGTTTACATAAGGGCTGAAAGCTAATAGTTAACTTTCTTTCATTTAATTCCAGAAAGAGTAAATAACACCTCACTTTACAACTACGAACGGGTAAAAATCGCGTAAAATGTCATAAAATGGAGAAAAAAACCCTTAACCCAGAAAGAAAATGGGAAAGGTTGATTCCAACGCTCCCTCCTTCTCGCGCTTTCGCTTGCGCTCGGAGCGGGTGCCGGCTGCGCGGCCTGGGTCTCTATCGCCCCCGCCAAATCCCGTCCTTGGCGCCCAGAGCTCTCTGGCTTCCTTTCCCGCCCTGGGGCGAGCTCGGCCTCTTTCGGAGAAGCCCATCCCAGAGCCAGGCCTGGAAAAACAACAGCAAGAAACTTTGGCTCGGTTTGCGGTTCAGTGAAAAAAGGCAAACACTCAAGTTTGGTTTGGGGCTGCAGGCGCCGGTTCCGATTTTGGGGTGGGGGCGGGGGTGTCACAACTCGGTCAGGTTCAAGTGCGCATGTGCGCGAGGAGTCGCTCGGGCACTTATTGAGCGCCCACTGTCTACGGGCGGCCGGGGGTGTGTATCCCCGGCGCGCGGTGGGTGTGTGGGGATGGCGCGGGCGCGCGTGGCGGGCGGGGGCGCGCAGGCCGCGTGCGCGCGCGGCGCCTGTGGCTGGGGAAGGGGGCGGGCGGGGGGGGTGTGTCCCCGAGGCTCGCTCGTTCGCTCGCTGGCTGGCGCGCTCCTCCGCTCCCTTCCCGGGCGGGGAATCCGGGCCGGGTTGTGGCCGCGGCCGCGTACGTGAGCGCACTGTCCCGGAGAGGGAGGGCAGGCCGGCCAGGTGGGCGCGAACGGAGCCTCGGCGGGCGGGCGGCCGGAGCGGAGCGGGGCGGTGGGCCGCGCCGGGTGGGCGGGCAGGGGCCGCGGCAGCTGCAGCCCCGAGCCAAGCCGAGCTGTCCGAGCGGGAGCTGCCCGGCCCGCGCTGCTGCTCGTGGCTGGGCGAGGTGAGCTGCGCGGGGACCTCGCGGCGCTGCAGCCCGGGGACGGGGGCGGCCCGGGAACTTCCCACGCTCCGCACGCCCGCGGGGGCCGGGCCGTTGGCCTGAGGGCCCGGGAGGCGGGCGCCGCCGGGTTAGCGGCCGGTCGGGGCGCGGGGGCGCTGCGGCAGTGCCAGTGCCCGCGCTGGCTGGGTGGGGGGTGGCCGCCCGCTCTCCCGTGCGCCGCCTTGTTTATTTTGCCCGCCGCGGGCGCTCGCAGAGGAACCCCCTCCCCAACTTTGAGCGCTTGTCCGGAGTCGCCTGTCCGACGGAGACTGACCTGCCCCCTCCCTGACCCTTTCCGGCTGGGCCGCCAGCCCAGCCCTCCCGGCGCCCCGCGCGTTCCTGCCCACTCCACCGAACGAGCGAGCGAGCGAGCGAGTGCCGGGCTCCGGGACGCGCGGCGCGACACACCCTCCACCTCGGGGGCTGCCCCCCACCCTTTCTGTCCCCTTTTGTCCACCCGCACTTCCTTCCAGGCGGTTAAACCCTGCCTCTCCTCACCGGTGGCTCCTGGCCCTCCTTGGAAATGGCACTGTGGGCATGTGGGGTGCTCGGGTGGGGGCCTGGACAGGGAGTTTGTCATGTGCAAACAATTTCAAAGGCAGAATTTTCTTCCTTGCCTGGGAGTTAAGGGCTCAGCGCCTTCACTTGAGGATTGACTCCGAAATGTAAAGAATCCCACCTGCCAGGCGGTGGGGGTGGCACTGCCTCCTTGATTTCAGGCAGTCCTGGGCAGTTCTCGGTGGCTTTGGAACATTTCCACCAGGCAGGCGTTCTCCTGATGTCAGGCCTCCAGGCGCAGGGTTGCCTACAGGCCACCGCTATCTTCTTTACACTCCTCTTTCTAGAAAAGTGGCTCTGGTGCAGTTTGCTTGAAAGTGAGTGATCAACAGGTATTGAAGGCTTTTTTGACACCCTCCTGAGGTGTTGTGTAAACAGAGGTTCCGGGTCTCAAGGAACTTGAAACATAGGGAAACAGCAATTAAGTTCAACTCCACAGGTACTTTTGAGGGGCTGCTGTGTTCTCAGCACCCTGCCAGGCTCTCAGGGAGAGATGATAAGAGGCACACAAGAAATCTAAGGCCTCAGAAATCCTACTGACCAGGTGGGAGTTGATTTGAGAGCTCAAGTTCAAATTAATGTGCTGTGGCTGCTGAAATTACTGTAAATGCTAGGGGTGGGTGGTGGGTGGGAGGACTAATATCAAAGGAAAGGTTAGAGTTGGGGAATGGATTTAGGGTACTAAGTTATGAAATAAGTTAGGCACTTGGAGAGTAACTCACTGGCCAAGACCCAAAGGCAAGAGAGGGAGAAGTAACAGGTGCCAGAGGAGAATAGGTTCAAACAGTTTATCTTGGTGAGGGAGGATGCAAAAGATACATGAGATGATTCCTTCCAGGGTTTATAATCTCTTGGAGGAGACAGAAAGGCTTGAGCATGTGAAATAAGACCGCAAGATAAGGCACAATTAACTGTCAAAATGCGAGGAGTAGAAGAGGTGCTATTGGAGCTCAAGAAGAGGGCTATGGGCAGGAACTGTATTAAAATTCTGTATACAACCGCACTGTATTCCAGGAGGATGGGACCCTTGAGATGGGTCATGAGGTGCCATTGAACATGGCTTTCCTGAGAGACAGGAGATGGGCTTGGCCAGACGAGGGAACGTTTCCTGAGCAGGAGATAAAGATGGAGAGCAACAATGGTTAAGATTGTGAAGTCCTAGAAAGCCAGACTGGGGAATTGCACTTTACCCTGTGTGTACTGGGGAGACATGAAAGGTTTTTGAGCCAGAGAGTGACGTAACGAAAGGGTGTTTGGAAAGGTTTGTAGAAGTAATGTTCGGAGACAAATCAGTAGACTGTTATAGTTGTGGAGTGCTCAGAGTTTGGACTGGGATAACTGGAAATGGAAAAGAGGGTGGGTTTTAGAAGCATTACTGTTGAAATAATCTGTTGACGGGCAGGGTGAAGGAAGGAGATGAATGGAAATTAATTCTTTGTGGAAATTGATTACACGCCAGGGCCTTGGAACTGCTGTAGCTGGTAACTCGAGAAATCAGAAATGTGTGTTTTGGAGAGAAGCAATTGACAGGCTGCAGAGGTTTGTCGTATTTGCCAAGACGTCCAAACATAGGTGTCTTGCAAGCAACTGAGGCTCTGAGATTGGTGGGAAACCGGGCTGCCAAAGCTGGGAGAGGGAAGGCACTCTGAGTAGGATGTTGTCTTGGTCATAGGTTGTAGGTCCTAGCAGTAGAAGATGCTAGTGTGTGGGACTGAGGGTCTGAATTGGAAGACTCTGTTCTGTATTGCCATTCAGATGACATTGCCAGGTCCTGAACCTGAAGTTGGCAAAGCAACTTGAGATTGGAGATGGAAGGGAAGAATGGAATTTGCTAAACACAGAAATTGTTGGGCTTTGAAGCAAGTTGAATACTGCTGTCCACTGAGACCTTCAGGCTAGTCCTGGTGTCCCTTCGTAGGTGTGTGTGGGGGAAGCCACAAGATGGGGGAGGAGCAAGGTGACCAGCAAGGAGCAAGGAGGGAATTTGGGGCCTAGGGAGACTGCTTGTCCCAGGGCCAGGTCTGTCCTAACCTGTGCCATTGCCAGTTCCCAGGAACCACGAAGCGACCTGCAGCGGGGAGCTGGTGCCGTTTTTTTCTGAGCTCTGAATTCCGCTTTCTTGTTGCAAGGGTGACTTAGGATGATTTGCTGAGCAAATTCCCCAGGCCTCAACTTGCAACATCTGAGGGCTGGCGAATTTGGAGGATGATTGCAAAAAGTTGCAGAACGCCGGGGAGAATGTACTTACAGTTCTGGAGCCTCCTTGTTTCTCTGAGATGCAGGATCAGTGAACTAGCAGGGAAAGCTGCTTGCGTGGGCGGAGGCGTCCATCAGCTATTTTTCCTTTATAGGTAATAGATGACTGTCAAAAAGGTTGCATGGAGCAGTGGTTGAGCTAATTTACTCTTTAAAAAGTAGTGTTTTTTTGCACTGTTTTTGTCTGTGACATACATTAAGAAGTAAAATTTACATCACGACCAATGTACACTAAATCATGTATGTAAAAATCTAATTTAAGTTCCTGAAGTACTCCTTTCCTTTGCTTGGTGCAATCTCCTTTGGTACTTTTATTTTCCATTCTTTTCTTTTTCATTTAAAAATGCTTACTGCCTCCTGCTAAGTTGACTTAGCCACTCTGTCATGGATATAACCCCCGGTTTGGAAAACACAGTTATAGAGAGTTTTCACATCTAGAAAGTGTTTATTAACTGCTCGTGTGCAGGGCTCCCCTTACTAGTGCTGTAAGTGGAAGGAAGCATGAGGAAAAGACTGAACATTTACAGGCTAGTTGGAGAGAGAAGGTATACCGATGATTAAATGCCAAAGCGAAAAATAAGTCCCTGTAGGGTTCTTGGCGGGTAGGGTGGGGGAGGCAAGCAGCTTGTGCTGGAGTGGCTTGGGAACACTTTTGGGGATAGGGAAGGAAGTCTGGGATGAACTCATTGGGGTGTCACATGGTGCCGCACAGGTGGGGGTGTGTGTGACATGAACAAGGCTTGGAGTTAGGATGTGCACAGTGTGTGTAAGAGTGGATAAAAGATGGTTCTTATTAGAGAATGGGGAGAAGCCAGCCTGGAAAGGTGGGTTAGGATCAAAGTGTAGGGGTTGTAAACTAGTGACCCAAAGAATGTATTCTGCCTACAGAAGTGTTACGATTTGGAATACACAAAGGTTTTAAGAAATTGGGAAAAATCCAGTACACTTCTGGACTGGGGACTCAAAGAATCAGATTAGGCAGTGAATAGTGGTGGCCCCCTGTGGACGGGAGCCAGGCCCGGTGGTCCCCAGTTATCATAGTCCCAGTACTCCTTTTACGTGAGTGTGGTCGCTTTACATTCCCTCTTTAGTCCTGCAGGCCTTTGGGTTTGTGATCTGATCTTTCGAGAGACCTAAATGCCAACCTAGGGAACTTGAGATGGTTGTCCTGGCTTTGGGTGACCACTGGGGGATTTGGGTGGGAGTGTGACATGATGGAATCGGAGATATTTGTGTACAAGTGATTTGTTTTAGGCAAGTCAGCAGCACTTTCTGAGTTGCTGCTGGCTAGAACTTTGGAATATTTTTCTGGTGATTGGAGTGGTACTAGTTAGAGAGGGCTTTGGGCTGTGTTCTGTATTGTGAGGCCAATTTCTAGTGACCCCAAGATCTCTTAAGCCTTCGCTTTTGCTACTTCTGGCTGGCATGGGTAGATGGTGGCTCCTGGCACGTATCTTCTGAGAATGATGTTGGGGTAATAATTTGGTGAGATGTGAGTCACCACTGTCAAATGCCATATGACATTAGATTCTCAGGATCTTTGGTTATGTGAGTCAGTAATAAAGGAACAGCGAAGAGAGGGGCTGTGTCATTTCTTATTTCCCTATTCCTAGGATACTCCTAGGGGGTAGGCCTCTAGGGTCCAGAGATTCGTAATCCAGGATTCAAAATGACCACAGAATTATTGGTTCAAACCTTGGTGTTAGTGCCAATGACCCCTGAAAACTAGGCTTATTTTGGGACCAGCCAAAGTGAGTAAATTCAGGTCTCTGTGGTCTAGAGACAGTTTGGTTTACCCTGCAGGTCCATAACCACCAGTGAGTCCGAGCATTTCCCCAGGTGAGCTACAGGTGAGAGGGACGGAGCAGTTGTTGCCCTGCTCTATGCAGCTTGACAATCTGATGACTTAAACTATTGCTGTTGTGACATTAACAGAAGTCGAAGGTGAAGCGCTCTCTGCTTCAGGCTGACTTCTGGTTATCCTGACATCCTACTGGTATCAAATTGAACCCATTTCCTGTTTTACAGGGTGGTTCAGTTACTAGAACAGAGGAATGAGGGACCAGCTATGATGCGCTCTGGCTTTCGTAAAGTATTTAACAGTTTCTTCAGATATGATGGTCCATATTAAATAAGCGGTAGAATGTGGGCTGGATGGTGTTATTAATTTGACAGTCATATGCAAAAACTGTTAATTAGTGGCACTGAGTCAGCCTGGAAGGGGGTCTGAAGATGAGTGGCACAGGGTTCTATTCTTGGCCTTGAGTGTTCAGCATTTTCCCAGTGTGGTGGATGGCCGCACAGAGGTGGGTTTGTCAGCGTTGGTGATGGCTCCGAGGTGGGAGGGATTGCTGATTGAGTAGATAGATGAAGGCTCACACTCATCCAGGATGAAGGCCCAAATTAAAAAAGAAATTCGGTAAGGGATAAATACAAAGTCTGATTTAGTTTGTAAAACTTGAATTGTTCACACGTTCTGGTAAGTTAATTCCACTTCTAGAAGTACAGCAAAGACCATATCCAAAATGTAGATGGTGTTTATGCACAGAGATTATTTGAAGGTTTTTTTTTTTTTTTTAAACTCTAGTGAAAAATTAGAAACAGCCTAAATATCCCATAGTGTGACTGGACTGAAAGTCACCTACAAGTGATTCTGATGGATATGTCTTTAAGATAGAATATAATGAAGCCATTAAAACAACGTTTAGGGGGCAGCTGGGTGATGGGTGGCTCAGTTGGTTAAGTGCCCAATTCTTGGTTTTGGCTTCAGGTCGGGATCTCAGGGTTGTGAGATCGAGCCCCACGTTCAGTGCAAAGTCTTCTTGAGATTCCCTCTCCTTCTGCCCCTCCCACTGACACACTGTCTCTGTCACTGTCTGCCCAAGATAAATAAATCTTTAAAAAAATCATGTTTAGGAGTAGCTTTAAAATAACACGGACAAATGTTTCTGCTAAAACTTAAGGTGCCTCTACAATATGATTTCAAATCTTAAAGAAACAAAGTGCATAGAAAGTGGCTGGAAGTAAATATACTAGTAATTCTAATACTAAGTTACAGATACTGGAAGGGTGGATGGAGTTGAGTGACTTTTTTTTACATTTTAAATTTATTTGTATTTTCTATAATGTGTATTTTATAACATAATGGGAAAAGCACTGCTATATATTTTTTAATGTATTTTTTTAGAGCAGTTTTGAGTTTAAGGCAAAATTGAAAAGGTATAGAGATTTCCTGTTTACTCCCTGCCCCCTGCCCCATGCACAGCCTCCCGCCCTATCGACATCCCACCGGAGTAGTACATTTGTTGCAATTGGTGAACCCATATTGACATGTCTAATCACCCAAAGACCATAGTTCACATTAGGGTTTACTGTTGGTGTTGTACATTCTATGAGTTTGGACAAATGTATAATGACACGTATCCATCATTAAGTATCATACAGAGTACTTTTATGCCCTAAAGTCCTCTGTGCTTTGCCTATATATATGTATCTCCCCCAACCCTCAGCAACCACATTTACTTCTTACTGTGGACAGTTTCACTTTTTCCAGGTTGTCATATAGTTGAAATCATACAGCATATAGTCTTTTCAGATTGGCTACTTTTGCTTAGTAATATGCAATTAAACTTCCTCCATGTCTTTTAATGGTTTGAGAGCTCATTTCTTTATAGCACTGAAGAATACTCCATTGTCTGGATGTGCCGCGGTTTATGTATCCATTCACCTCCTGAAGGGCATCTTGGTTGCTTCCAAGTTTCAGGACTTTTTATGAATAAAGCTGTTGTGAACATCGACAGCTGCTGTAGGTTTTCGTGTGGACATAAGTTTTGAACTCCTTTGGATAAATACCAAGGAGTGTGATTGCCAGATCATAATGATAAGGGAATGTTTAGTTTTGTAAGGCACTTCCAAACTGTCTTCCAAAGTGGCAGTACCATTTTGCAATCCCACCAGCAATGAAGGAGAGTTCCTGTTGCTCCACATCCTCACCAGCATTTGGTGGTGTCATGGCTCTGGATTTTGGCCATTCTCATAGGTGTGCAGTGGTATCTTGTTTTAATTTGCATTTACCTAGTGATATGTGATGACATCTTTTCATGTGCTTTTTTTGCCATCTGTGTATCTTCTTTTGTAAGGTATCTGTTAAGATCTTTGGCCCATTTCTTAATCGAATTATTGGTTTTCTTATTGTTGAGTTTTACGAGTTCTTTGTATATTATGGATAACAGTCCTTTATCAGATGTGTCTTTTGCAAATATTTTTTTTTCCTAGTCTGTGGTTTGTCTTTTCATTCTCTTGATCACTGCTATTAAAAAAAAAAAACATTTTATGGTTCAAGGACAGGATAGGGTAAAGGTAGATGGTTTATTCCGACTGATCTTGAGTTCCTCCCTACTATATGTCAAGCCCTGGTTTAGGCACTGGAGTCACAAAATAAGACTCAACCCCGGACCTGGAATTGGTGATCTAATTGAAAGAGGGAGCTTGACAGGTGAATAGACAAGCACACTATAGCCTTCTTGTACTCAGGCATGTGGAGGAGGGGCAAATCATGTGGGGAAAAAAGTTTTGAGATTGTTCTGTTGTTCATGGTTTAATGTGAGCCCTGAGTGGGGTGAAGCTTTTAGAAAATTGAATCTAGTTCATAACTGAATCAGAAATTCATCGATCCAATCACGGGATCTATTTTTAATGACTTCTTCTGGTCATTTGACCTTTGGGCTATGAGGGGGTCGGGGAGGCAGGATTTAAGGGAAACACAAGCAAGCAAGACTTTATCCTTGGGAGGGACACTAGGATGATGTAGGATCAGAAATGACTGGAGTGAGTACACTCATGGGGTGGGTGCACGATAGTGCTTTCATGTATTTTCATGGTTATCAGGCATAGGAAAGAGTACATTTACTCATTTTTACTCCTGGTGTTTGGAATATGATCAGTGGATAGAACAATTGCTCTATCCTCTCTAGTTTCCCATCTCTCATCTGTAGAATGATTATACATTACAGGATTCCTTCCCTGTACAATGATTGCACTGAAGTTGATAACTTTAAATTTCCTTAAGTTTCCTTAAGTCTCCCCTAAATACGTGGAGAACAGACTTCGGTTCACCATGAAAACGGGGTTTGTATCTGGCAGAGCTGTCCAGCAACAGAGATGTCTGCCCATGGAGTAGTGAGCTTCCCACTGTCAGAGGTACTCTGTTTGGGCCGAAAGCTATTGATTAGGGCTGCTGTAGAAGAGGACAGGAATTAGATTGACCTCCAGAGTCCTTTCCAGGTCCTAGGGTTATTATGTGACTTGTCAACGCTGAAAGATAATGTGCAATAGGGGACATAGCTCTAGTTGCGTGGTATTTGAGTCAGCGTCATCACGGAAGCTCTTTTAAAAAATGTTTAATATGTGAGTCCCCACATTTTGAGAGACCCTTCTGGGGTCATTTTAGAGGCTATTTCATGGTTGGTAGGGCTGTGGCCCCAGGGCTGCTGAAAACTGAATTTGGTCTTTCAGAAAAGCAAGAAAGTGGGGGCGGGGTGGAAGTGGCAATAATAAAATTAATGAACACGTCGAAGTGTGTTTATTGGCCAGTTTTATTCAGTATAATGAGTGAATGAAGGTGGGGTCCTTTAATTGAATGATGGATCGTCCTCTGGGCTGTGGAGGACCTGGGAGTACCCTTGCTCATCTCCTTCCTCCTTCATCTCCCACACCATAGATTTATATCCCCAGCTATAGCACATTTAAAACTATCTTGACACCAGGGATAAGACTGAGCCTCGTGATGGCTCTCTAGGTCCAGGGACAAAGAGAACAAGGCACAAATTTAAAGAAACTTTGGAGTGGGGTTTCCCAGGCATGCACATATTTGGTTTATATCAGACAATACGTTTGTGGTTTGAGTTAAAAATGTTTACTTTTTAAATTTATTAATAGCTTACACATAGAAAATAAAATTTCTATTTCTATAAAATTTGATTTAGTTTAGTTTTGCCTAAATTTTACTTAAATATAGGGCCTATTTAGAATCTACTGAGATTATTTAAAATTTTTAGATTTTCTTCCTGATATTTTTGGATTACTTTTTGTTGTTTGACAGGGTGGGGGGGGGTTGTGCAATGCTAGGGTTAAATCCTATAGCCAAAGTTTCTTAGAGAGCTCTGCAGAGAGGGCAGAGGCTTATCTCATCTTTGGAGAATATCACAAGATGATTTCTGTGTCCCCGTGATCTCGCCTCACATTTTGGCACTTGAAAAATCAGTCTTTGGCAAGAAAGTGCTCTCTTTACGTGGAGTAAAGCAATTTGGGGGTGCAGGAAGTAGGGAAGGACAGTTTAGATGTATGGAAAAAACAGAGGCAGAACTTAGTTATTTAGAACTAAAGTTGGCAATGTTTGTGCCCTCAATGATCAAGGGCCCGAGTGTCCTTTAGCTCAGTATCATCTGGGGCCTTGCAGAGTATGGCCCATCAGCTAGCTGGGTTTCTTGAATTGCTCTGAACTGGTTCCTTGGGCCCCATACCAGAGGTATGGGAAACACTTAGACTATCATACGCTTTTTTGTTTCTTAATTTTTATAAAGCAGAGTATGATAAGAAATAACCGTTCACAGCCTTTTTTGTCGTTTGAGTATAGGGAAGCCATAAAACTCTTTTAGTAAAAACAACCACTTTCAGGGGCTGTTTTTTTCAGTGCTGGCAGAATGAAAAACTCCCTCTCCTCTTTCTATTTTTCTTCTGCTGGAAATGAATTGCTCTTGGTGTGCCGTTCTTAAATTCATGTGTCCTCTATCCATTTTAATCTTGTTATCTATTTTTATGGTGACTGTCGCCATGGTACTCGAGCTCTTTACATAGCACAACAGAATTTCAGATGTCTGATAGGACAGCTCAAAGTTCTGCTGCAGCCAGCAGAGAAACAGTGTTTGAGAAGCTTTTTTTTTTTTAATTGAGGTATAATTTGCATACAGTGGAATGCTTAGATCTTAAGTATGCTGTTTAATCAGTTTTGACAAATGTGTTTTGAGACAGAACATTTGTATCACCCCAGACATGTTCCTTGTGACCATTTCCAGATTATCCTCCCCCCACCCCCAACCAGAAGTACTATAGCTCTGATTTCTACCACCCCAGGTTAGTTTTGCCTCCTAGGTTCTTAATATGAAAATGCTGTGTTTCTGAGTAGTACTTTGAAGAGCCGGAAGAGTGTGTGTTTAAAAGTCAGTATTCTATATGGTTAGGTGGCCCTGGTAAGTAAATCATTTTTGGTGCTTGTCTGCTCGTACCTACAGAGTCTTCCTTCTCATTAGTCCATGGGATCCAGATTAATGTTAGGAATTCTGAAAAGAAGAGTCTGAGGCACAGACACGAGGCCTAAGATGGAGTATGTGTGGTTGGGCAAAACTGCCATTATTGGCAAGTGTGTGTTAGCTGGTTGTGTTGGAGAGCTAGAATGCTCAACTAGGAGAACTGCAGTTGCTCCTAGCACGTCCCGGTGGATTTCCCAGAAAGCCCCCTGACATACTTTCTCTCTTTTCCTGCCTCTTCCTTGAACTAGCATATAAATTTAATGATCCAGAGAGTTACCCTGTTGGGCTTGTAATATTGTAACAAGATCTGTGTTGCAAAGCCTGCTCGCTGGCTGCTGAGCTCTCAGCCTCCTGGAAAGCATGTGTCAGATGCAGATAGAAATTGCCCCCAACACATTATTGAAATGTATTAAACTGTGTCAGTTTCTTTTTTCTTTTTTTTCCCTTTCTTTCTTTTTAAAAAACTTCAAACGTTAAATGAAATTTTCATTACTAAAGTAGTGCATGAATACATTCTCTGTAGGAAAAAAAAAAAAACCCCAAAACCCACCCAAACGCAAACTTCCCAGAGGAAACAAAATCTTCCTTGACAACCACTCCTAATCCCAGTCCTTCTCCAGAGGTTAACCTCTGTTAGGAGTTTGTGGGTATTCAGATGCCTTACATACTTGTGTTTATACCTGTAGATCTTTTTTTTTTTTTAAAGATTTTATTTATTTATTCGACAGAGAGAGAGACAGCCAGCGAGAGAGGGAACACAAGCAGGGGGAGTGGGAGAGGAAGAAGCAGGCTCACAGCAGAAGAGCCTGATGTGGGGCTCGATCCCATAACGCCGGGATCACGCCCTGAGCCGAAGGCAGACGCTTAACCGCTGTGCCACCCAGGTGCCCCTATACCTGTAGATCTTAAAAGGAGTTCAGTGCGTTGCGCTGAAAGCACTGTGCTGTTGCTCGCCTGTCCCCCACAACGGGACAACTTGGTGGTTGCTTCCTGTCCGGCTATCTAGGACTTCTTGATTTTGTCTAACTCCTGCTTGGCCTTCCTGAGAACCTTCCCCTAATTGATGGACATTTACGTTGGTTGTAAATCCTCTACTGTTACAAAAGCTGTTACAGTGAACTTGGCTGCACATGCCTCTTTGCAATGCGTGTGTTTCTCTAGGGTAGATACTGAGAAGAAGCAATTGCTGGGTAATAGGCTTCTCTGATTTGAAATCTTAAGAAAGATTCATTACAAGGTCAGTTCCTAGTTTAGACCTGATGTTGGCCAGGGCATACTTGAAGTGTGCTCAGACATGAAGCAGTTGTTCGTTTGTTCCCTCCCTCCCTCCCTCCCTCTCTCCCTCCCTCCCTCTCTCCCTCTCTCTCTCCCTCCCTCCCTCCCTCCCTCCCTCCCTCCCTCCCTCCCTTCCTTCCTTCCTCCCTTGCTCCTCCTCTCCTTCTCTTCCCTTCTTGTTGACACACAATGCTGTATTAGTTTGAGGTATACAACATTGTGATTCAACAACTCTATACGACAAGGGTGGCTACCGTGTCACCATACTATGCCATTACAATAACATCAACTATATTCCCTTTGCCGTACCTTTCATCCCCATGACTTATTCATTCCATAGCTGAAAGCCTGTATCTCTCACTCCCCTTCACTCATTTTGCCTGCCCCCCCATCCCCTCTGGAAACCATCAGTTCTATGTTTTTATGAGTCTGATTCTGCTTTTTGTTTATTTGCTTTGTTTCTTAGATTCCACAGAGGAGTGAAATCAATATGGTATTTGTCTTTCTCTGACTTGTTTCACATAGCATAATACCCTCTAGGTCTGTCCATGTTGTCGCAAATGGCAAGATCTCATTTTTTTTATGGCTGAGTAATATTCCATTGTATGTGTACCCTGTGTCGTCTTGACCTGTCTGTGGACACTTGGGTTGCTTCCATATGTTAACTACTGTAAATATTGCTGCAGTAAACATAGGGATGCATATATCTTTTCAAAGTAGTGTTTTCATTTTCTTTGGGTAAATACCCAGTAGTGGAATCAGATGGTATTTCTATTTTTAATTTCTTGAGGAAACTCCATACTGTTTTCACAGTGGCAGCACCAGTTCGCATTCCTGCCAACAGTGCATGAGAGTTCCTTTTTCTCCACATCCTCACCAACACTTGTGATTCGTATTTTAATTTTTTTTAATTTCTAAAATTTCTTTTTGATTTTAGCCATTCTGACAGGTGTGAGGTGATATCTCATTGTGTTTTGATTTGCATTTCCCTGATGATGAGTGATGTTGAGCATCTTTCATGTGTCTGTTGGCCAGTTGTATGTCTTCTTGGAGAAATATCTATGCAGTTTCTCTACCCAGTTTTAATCAGATTATTTATTTTGGGGGTGTTGAGTTGTATAGATTCTCCATATATTTTGGATACTGGCACCTTATTGGCTATGTCATTTGCAAATATCTTCTCCCATTCAGTAGAGTTGCCTTTTTATTTTGTCCTTGGTTTCCTTTATTGTGCAAAAACATTTATTTTGATGCAGTCCCAATAGTTTTGCTTTTGTTTCCCTTGCCTTAGGAGACAAATCTAGAAAAATGTTGCTAAGGCCAGTGTCAAAGAAATTACTAGCCATGTTCTCTTCTAGGATTTTTATGGCTTCAGGTCTCACATTTAGGTCTTTAATGCATTTTGAATTTCTTTTTGTGTTTGGTGTAAGCAAATGGTCATTCTTTCACATGTAGCTGTCCCTTCTTCCCAGCACCATTAATTGAGAGACTGTCTTTTCCCTATTGTGTATTCTTGCCTCTTTTGTCGTAGGTTAATTGACCATATAAGCGTGGGTTTATTTCTGGACTCTCTTCTGTTCTATTGATCTATGTGTCTGTTTTTGTGTCAGTATCATACTGTTTTGTTTACTGCAGCTTTGTAGCATATCTTTTTTTTTTTTTTTTTAAAGATTTTATTTATTTATTCGACAGAGATAGAGACAGCCAGCGAGAGAGGGAACACAAGCAGGGGGAGTGGGAGAGGAAGAAGCAGGCTCATAGCAGAAGAGCCTGATGTGGGGCTCGATCCCAGATCGCCGGGATCACGCCCTGAGCTGAAGGCAGACGCTTAACCGCTGTGCCACCCAGGCGCCCCCCTGTAGCATATCTTGAAATTTGGGATTATAATAGATCCAACTTTGTTCTTTCTCAGGATTGCTTTGGTGTTCACGGCCTTTTATGGTTCCATACAAATTTTAGTATTGTTTGTTTTAGTTCTGTGAAAAATGCTGTTGGTATTTTGATAGGGTTTGCATCAAATCTGCAGATTGCTTTGGGTGGGTAGTATGGGCGTTTTAACAATATTAATTCTTCCAGTCCATCAGCATGGAATATCTTTCCATTTGTTTGTGTCATCTTCAGTTTCTTTCATTGAGGTTTAATAGTTTTCAGTGTACAGGTCTTTCACGTCCTTGGTTAAGTTTATACTTAGGTTTTTTACTCTTTTTGATGTGGATGTAAATGGAATCATTTTCTTAATTTTTCTCTCTGCTACTTCATTATTAGTGTGTAGAAATACACCTGATTTCTGGGTATTAATTTTGTATCCTGCAGCTATACTGAATTCATTTATAACTTCTAATAGTTTTTTGGTGGAGTTCTAAGGGTTTTCTATGTAGAGTATTATGTCATCTGCAAATAGTGACAGTGTAATCTCTTCCTTACCAATATGGGTGCCTTTTCCCCCTCTCATGTCTGATTGCTGTGGCTCGGATGAAGCAATTGTTTTTTAAGACTAGGGCAGGGTTTACGTTTTGCTAGGTGTGTGCCCCCCCCCATGAGTCAGGGCTCATGGGCTACACGGTTGGTGTTGGGAAGAGCCCCTCTGAGCCCCATTGTTCATTCTGTCTGGTCTCCCCAAGGACTTTGGTCTGCATGTTGGTCACGGTTGTGTGGAGAGGAATGCCAGGATGGTTGAGTAGCACGTTGAGGACTCTGGATGGTGAGTTTTAAATCCAGTTCATTTCCAAACTGGAGACCTTCAGTGCATCTGTAATTCTTCTCTGTGACATCTTTAGAATTCCAAGTGTGGCTTAAATGCTCAAGCCAAGGGTGAGGCACATTTGGAAGCATTTTAGTGTTCTTAAAAAAAAAAAATCTAGAGCTCTGTCATGTTACTTTTATTAACAGTTTCATTTTATTTGGAGAAGGGTGATGTGTGTCTCTCTGTATTTACACTTCTTGCCATCATCTCTGGATTTCCGAGAACTCCTGGAAATCATGAAAATTCGTCGTGTCAGGCCAGATCCATGCTTTTAGGAGCCAGTGTGGTGAGGGAGGACTTGGCTGTGTCTTTCTTGAAGGCACATGCTGGTGCTGCTGTTCACCTCACTGGCGAGAGGCAGGGCACTTTGCAGCCATAATTATTACACATGTATTTGCCTTCAGATCCCTTACGCAGACGTTAAGCAAACGGTTCTGGTTCTGAGCCCAGGGGGGTCCCCCCTGTTGCATTAAATCTCTTGTCCAAACTCAGTGATGCATTTACATAGCCTTCTTTTGGGGGTGTTGAGGCATCTCCTCCTCTGGTCTCCCTTGAGTGTCAACAGAAGGTACCTCTTCTGTCATTTCAGGATTCGGTGACAAAGTTGGCACCCTACCTTATCTCAGGGCCTTGCTGGCCTTGGTCTTTCTGGCCTTCTTAGCATGCCTGCTCCATCGCACAGCCCATTTAGGTAACTGCCCTCTGGTTTTACAAATTGTCTCTCTTGGTGGGTGGCAGCCAGTGCTCTCAGTGTGGACGAATCTCTAGTTTTATTCAGGGGGGTTGTAGGTGGTCAGTGTGTTTGTTTTTAGTACTCTCGCAGTGCTGCTGGACAAGACAGTTTGTCCGTCTGTCTTTTGCCCTTGGTGACCACAGTAGTATGACAGTCTGATCTACAGTGACATCGAAGTCCTTTTATGGGGTTCTGACTGTTGCCCCAGAGCTTTCACATGGTCTTGATTGTTTTTTCCTTAAATGTGTTATATTGCCCTTGTCATTGTTGGAATTTACTGGCTG
The DNA here is from genome assembly GCF_024610735.1 of Ursus americanus. Classification (NCBI taxonomy): domain Eukaryota; kingdom Metazoa; phylum Chordata; class Mammalia; order Carnivora; family Ursidae; genus Ursus; species Ursus americanus. The sequence goes on from NC_142139.1 coordinate 64,444,862, forward strand.
CTTTTCCTCCTATTTGTTCAAAGTTTCCCTTGTAATCGTCCCATAAGTTTGGCTTATCACTACTCAGTTTAGTGCCTTTTTTCTTTTCTTTTTTTTTTTTTTTTTTTAGGGAGTTTTATTTATTTGAGAGAGAGCGAGCATGAGCAGGGGGAGGGGCAGAGGGAGAGGGAGAAGCAGACTCCCTGCTGAGCAGAGAGCCCAGCTGGACATGGGGCTTGATCCCAGGATCTGGGATCAGGACCTGAGCCGAAGGCAGACGCTTAACCGACTGAGCCACCCAGGTGCCCCTAATGCCTTTTTTCTGTTCTGTTTTTCCTGGCTGTCGTGTATCAGTTACTCTGCAAGGAAGGGATGGTGCTTATTAGTACCTGAGGTGCATTTTTTTCATTTTTTCCCTAGGCTTCTCTGTCAGACCCAGCAAATAAGAATCTCCAGGAAGAGGAGCTTGGGGATCCTTTAAAACCAAGAGACTATTGAAAACAAAGCTGCATTGCTTCCTTAAAGCCCCAGTTTGTCCTTTGAGTAGGAGCCAGTTTTCCTCGTAGGTGAGGAAGCTGAGGCACAGAATGGCGAGGCGATTTGCCCAAGGTCACACATTGGGAGGTTAAGAGTTCGTTTGCAGCCCTGACTCTTTCATTCTGCATTCTCTTGGGGGTATTTATAAAAGTGTTAAATAAGGATAATTTTAGTCCTAACCCTGGGTGAGCCCCACACTTGATACTTTGCTCTCACAATGCCCATTTCATTTCCTCTTCCGTGCCCAAACCACCACCACCACATTAACCTCTCAGTGACTCGAGTTTACTAACAAGGAGCCTCTGTAAGAGGTCACTGAGTCTAGCCTCTTCCTCCTCTTCCTCGATGCATAGGTTTCCTGCATAATACAGTAGAAAGAGCATAGCTTCTGGAATCAGACATAGCTGAGCTCATATCTCCGTTCCCTCGCTTCCTGGCTCTGTGGCCTCGGGCATATGACTGCTCCTCTGTGAGCCTCAGTGTCTTCATCTGTAAAATGGAGAAGATGATGGTCCTTCTCCCGTGGGATTATTGTGAGGGATGAAATGTGATACAGTACATGAAATGCTTAGCAAGTGACTGGCACCTAAGGCTTTGGCAAATAACAGCTATTGGAACCTTCCTGAAGCAACATCAGTCTTTGAAAGGCTGTTTATTACAGAGAAGATCCCCTCTTTTTCTCTTGCTGGTTTATTCTGTAACAGTTCAAATGAAGTAGATGCAGTTTTGTTTCTGGTGCACACGGCAGTGCCTTTTCCCTCAAAAGGTTCTAGTCCTCTGTTGGCCCCGAACTAAGTATAGTCTACCTGCCAGCCTGATAGGGGGTGGCCTCCTTGATTGTCCTTGAGGCAGGCAGGAGCTCCCCGGCCCCGTGTAACCACGGCCTGTGTGTCTTGGCCCACTGAGCTCTGATTTCATCCTTCACTTCTCTCAAAACTCAGGAGCGTGAGCCATCTGGTCTCTGTGATTGTTCCACATTTATTTGTCACTTTGGCTTAGAACCTCCTCACCAGTGAGCACACTCTGCCCAATGCCGTTAGCCTGTCCATTTCAGAGAGCGCATTCAAGAGTGGACACCCCAAGATCCCGGGCCAAGACTGGGGTGACCACTCATTCAGCCAGTTTCTCTGCCTCTGTTTTGTCTTTGAACTCAGCCTCAGCCCTGTAGTTGTTGGGGCGTGAAGATTCCTGAAACGGCCCTCTCCAGGGAATGGTACCCCCTTAGTGGTTGTGCTTTGGGTCAGCCCCTCCCCCATGGTGTTCATTTTTCACTGTGTATTTAAACAGTCTTCCTTTATGGTGTCTCTCGTCCCTTCACTTAGGCTGACTTTCTGTTTTCTGGGGAAATGCGTCTGTCTCTCTCACCCTCCAGTCACCCAGCAGATGATTTTTTTTTTTTTAGATTTATAACATACTTTATCTCGGCTTAATTAACTTATGTCAAACACTTAAAATTTTAACATGCACATTCATTGAACTTTATGAGCTTCATCCTGAAAACCGTCTTTTCATCACGCTTCAGTGTCAGAGTGCTGGATGGTTTTTGCCTTTTCCTGAAAGAAGCAAATTCTGATTCATTCATCTAATTATACAGCATAGATATATGAATGTAGCCCTGGAGGATCTTAAGTGCTTTTAGAAACAAGTGCTGGATGCGTGATCCAGGTGGGCGCTCCATGCGGCCTAATGGTCTTTAAAGGCGGGGGCTGAAGCTTAGGCTTCTTCATTATTCTGCTCCATTTGTCGGTAGGAGCCGGGGCCCCTGTGTTGAACATCAGCAGGTTTTGTTCTGGGTCCCCCTCTCCCTGGGTCTCCGGTGAGTCCCGTGCGGGGCTGCATGGTGTGGGCCTGGTCCAGATCTGGGACAGCTGGAACCCGAGACTGAAGTGTCTGTGGGCGGGGTACAGATTTGGGAGGCCGCCACTGGAGGTTGCTCAGAGAGGCTGGTCGGGTTCCGCCTCAGGGAGCTTTGGCAGCAGGCCTCGAACCACCCTGGGCAGGGCACCAAAAGAGAGTTGGCTTGGGGGAGCAGAGCAGGGGCCAGGTCACGTGGGAGATGGGCAGTGGCCCGGGTCCTGACTTTGAACTGCAGGGGCGAAGCTGTCTGGCTGGGTGTTGAACTCAAAGCACTGATCGCTGGGGTTGATTCATTGTGGCCAATAGGCCTCCAAATGGAATATGGGGGACTTCTCGGTTCCCCCAATCCTGCTGAAATCAGTTTTGTTGTGATTTCCATTAATTAGTGGCTCACCCGTGGTTTACTTTGGAGTCAGTAGTTGTATTACTGGTTCTTGTTGACTGTCCTTTGCTAACTGCGATTCCCAGCTGCCAGCGTGACGGTGGCAGCTGAGCATTCAGTGTGGCCTGTTGACATTACGTAGCTACCTAGCACCCGTCTAGAGTAAGGGACTAGGGCAAGGGAACACATCTGTCGAGTGCCTTCCAGATGCTGGGTATGTTTCTCATTTTTCCCAGGTGAGGCAGGAAATTGAGCCTCCAAGATGGTGGCTGAGTGTCCCAAGTCACACAGGTGGAGGTGACCGGCTCACCTCCCTGTCTACGGTCCGTTCTTTCCCTAGAGAAGTGCCCCTGCAGTGTGTGCCTTGGCTTGGCTTCTCCTGCACAGGCTGGCTGTCCATTTTGATGAGCCAGGTTCAGCCCCGTCGGCATCGTCCAGCCTTTCCCCCTCTCAGCCATGGCATTCTCGGGGGATTGGAAGCACTCCCACTGGTATTGGAGGAATGCTCCCCTCTCGGAGCAGAGTCTCCCAGGAGAAGACGATAGAGGGACAGGGCGAGGGGCTGCCCCCCATCCGGAAACAGAAAACATGAATTGGGGAGGGGGAATAAAGGGAAAAGTTGGATTAAAAGTTGGCCTGTAGAGGTCTGGCTCCCCCCTTCTGGCCAGTCAGCCACTCTGGTCTTAGAGCAAATTCTGGTGTCCAGCTCCTATTTAAAGATTTAAATGCTTTCAGCCACGACAGTATTCTGGCATGCCAGCATCACATGGTTCTTGTGATTTATTATTTCCAAGGTCACAGCTTACTTCCCATTAACGTACATATTAGACGGGTGCCTCCCAGATGAACTATGGATTCCTGAGGGGTATTTGGGTAGCACCCTGGTCCCTGTCCTCACTTGTTTGATTTCTGGGTTAGGTGTCTCTAAGTTGACCAATCTTGTCTGCATGTGCATGGTTTCTTATCTTTAATTTGGGGTCTCACACTGCTGGCCCACCCCCAGACCAGGTGGCACCTTTCTTGGGCACCTGAAGCCCTGTGTGCTCTGATGATCCATGGCAGGAAAGGGCTCCTGCCCTTTATTAACCTGTGCATTCCAGCCAGGCAAGTCAGCAGGGCTCTCAACCTCCTTATGAGCCCCACTGTCTGTTTATTTAGCATTGCCAAGAACTGTGATTATGATTTTTTCCAGTTTTATTGAGAAACAACGGATATATATCACTGTGTAAGTTTAAAGCATACAGCACGATGGGTTGATTTACGTATTTTGTGAAATGATTATCACAACAGGTTCAGCTAACATCTACTCATTCCAATTCAATAAAAAGAAAAGAAAGAAGAAAGGGAGAAAAGTGTTCTTGGGATGAGTGCTCTCAGGATTTTTCTCCTGACACCTTTGCTATAGATCACACAGCAGTGGTAGCTCCAGTCATAGTGTTGGACACCATATCCCGTGTACTTTGTGTCTTATCACTGGAACTTTGTGTCTCTTGACTACCTTCCTCAGATTCCCCGCCCCACCGTCCCCCTGCCTCTGGTAACCACAGGTCTGATCTCTTTTTCTATGAGTTTTTGTTCGCTTGTTTGTTTGTTTTGCTTTGGTTTTTTTAGATTCCACATGTAAGTGAGATCATACAGTATTTGTCTTTCTCTCTCTGACTTATTTCACTTACCAAAATGCCTTCAGGGTCTGTCCGTGTTGTTGTAAATGGTGGGATTTCCTCATTTTTCATGGCCGAATAATATTCCGTGGTATATACATACATCTTTTTTATTCATCCGTCGATGGACACTTAGGTTGTTTCTTAGCTATTATAATGCCGCCGTGACCGTGCGGGTGCAGATATCTGTTTGAGTTAATGTTTTCTTTACCTTTGGATGAATTGCTAGAAGTGGAATTCCTGGATCATAGGGTAGTTCTGTTTCTAATTGGTGAGGAACCTCCACCCTGTCTTCCGCAGCGGCTGCACCAGTTTGCGTTCCCACCAGCAGTGCACGAGGGCTCCCCTTCCTTCCCATCCTTGCCGGCATTTGTTACCTCTTGTCTTTTTGAGGATGGCTCTTCTGACAGGTGTGAGGTGATACCTCACCGTGGTTTTACTTTGCGTTTCCCTGATGAGGAGCGATGCTGACCATCTTTTCATGTGCCCATTGGCCTTCTGTGTATCTTCTTTGGAGAAATGTCTATTTGGGTCCATTGCCCATTTTTAATTGGGTAGTTTGAGGATTTTGTCTGTTTGCTCGCTCTTGAGTTGTATGAGTTCTTTATATGTTTTGGTTACTAACCCCTTATCAGATATATGGTTTGCAAATACTTTTTTTCCTTGTTCTGTAGATTGTCTTTAGGGAATGTGATTATTCATTCAACTGACTGTTGAATTCCAAATAGTTTCTACTTTAACCACTTAAATGGAAAAAAAATATAGAGGGAGTGTATTTCTCTGCCTTCCTAAGCAAGAACATCAGAAAGCCTTTTTTTTTTTTGTCTCGGGATTGGCACCTTGGGCATCATTAGTGCACAAACTTCCCTTTCTGGCAGGTGTGCTACTCAGGGCCTTATGCTAATGGATTGTTAGGCTTTTTAAATTCTCACCTCCATGTTTTATATTTTTGGGGGTGGTGGTTTTCTTGCAGCTCATGCTTTTCATTACCATAAGTGCTTCTAATAGATCCCTTCTTCCCAGTGAAACTCACACTTTCTTCCTCACAGTCCTAGGAGGACCAGACAAGGTTGTGGGAAGGTATGGGGGCCTGTGAACTCCAGAGCCCTCCGCCCTGAGCCCCTGTCCTGCTGCTGGGTCTCCACTTGTGGAGAAGACAGAACTACATCAGGGAAGATCCGGGAAAGCTGCAGACACCACAGCTTGTTAGCTTGGGCAAATAAACGACCTTGAGGAACCTCAGTTTTCTGAGGTGTAAAATGGGGATTGTCCCTCCATATTTTCTTGAGTTGTCGGGAGTGTGCCAAATGTGTGTGTTAAAGTGAGTGGAAACCCAAGAGCCATTCAAACAGTCCTTGGTGGTTTGAGTCAATGAGCAGGTCTGTTGTATGCTTCCTTTAAAAACTGCTGGGGAGAACTCTTAGTTCTCTGGGCTCATTCTCCAGGAGATACTCAGCTCCTGATTTCCTCCCTCCTGCTGGGCTCTGGGTAAAATGCCAAGTCAGCAATCGCTCATCTCCCCGCCTCCTTCTGGAACGCTCACATAGTTTTAGCACAGTTCAGATCAGGTTTAACCACAGTGCATGCACACACGTACACATGTGTGTGTGCGTGCTCTCCCTTCCTCCCATGCATGCACAAACCCGGTGCTACAGCAACTCTCTACCTCACACGGCACATTTGTAAGCATGTTTTACCTCTGCCTGCTTCCTTATATAGAATTCTCTGCCTGTTTTCAAGAAAACACTGCAGTCTCAGAACTGAGTTTGAACACTAAAACTCTACCTTTGCTTTTGATAACCTATCTTCATTTTAGGGCAAGCAGCACGTATTATTCCTTAAAACACATTTTTTTTTTGGGATCTGGGGCTCTCCTCACCCATAGGTATATCATCCATTTAAAATCCTAAGTCTGAAATCAATCAGTCAATCAATCAGTCAGTCTTCAATCTGATGGGATAAGCAAGATTTGGTCTGTATCCTCAAGGTGCTTACCGCCTAAGGGAGATGCAGTCCTACTGGAACAAGTAGAAACAGATTACTGAGCCTACCCATGTGCCAAGCACTGGCCTAAGAATTGTCTTGTTTAATGCAGAGCAGTGTATGCAGGGAAGGGCAATGCACCGAGGGCACCGCGGTGGTTTTGAAAGCGAATGGGGAGCTGGGTGTGAAGGAAGGGGAAGTGCGCTTGTTCCTGGGTAGAACTGTGAAAACAGCTTTCCTTCCCTGCTGGCAGTGCAGACAGAATGGTCTCTTTTACTTGACTGACTGTTGGTTGTGCAGTCAGACCGACAAAAGTGTTGACTGATCAGGGTCATTTAGTATTTGCTGGAGAAAATTCAGTGTAACCAGATCAGATGACCTATTTCTATGGCCCATCTGCTGGAATATGAAAATAGCACTGCTATTTGGGACCTTTATTTTTTCCTTCCATTATCCTATTACATCTATTACTCACAATAATGGGAAGGCTGGGTACTCACTTATAGGGGATGCTGTGGCGAGGATTCCAGCCCTGGATGGGGGTGGGCAACCTTTAAGGTCCCTGTCAATCTTGATAGTCTGTAATTTTAGTTTTACTGATAGTCTGAACCATTATACACGGATGCAGTGTGATCCAGCTTTTAAAAACCTACAGAAAAAGATGATAATTAGAATGCCCTGAGAATCCAAATAGTCATTTTTCGAACAGCTGATTTAGAAATGTTGATATCGAGTCAATCACTAACATGCTCGGTGCTGTATATCTTAAGCTTGTATTGTGAAAATCTAAAATGCACACACCACATTTTGGAATGGTGTCATAGGGCCTGATAAATAACTTGAGGGGTCTAAAAGTTTTAGCTTAGGCCCTTGGCCACTCTTGGAGGGGGTTCTGTCAAAAGCCAGGCTGGGCAGAGGCTTCTGGGAAGAAAGGTCAATGTATGCCCAGTGAAGTGAGTATTTCTTTACTTTTTCTGGGGCAGACATCCCAGAAAAAAAAATAAATAAATAAATAAATAAAGAAAGAAAGAAAGAAAGAAAGAAAGAAAAGAAAGAAAGAAAGCTTGAAAGAAAGCTTGAAAACCGCCAGGCGGTGTTTGGGTGGTGACATGGGTATGGCCACTTGCTTCTGCCAGGGTTCAAATGGTGACCTGCAAACTAAGAGGACCACGGACATATTCGCACACGATCATAAGTATGCTGTAAATGCACAAGGCATCTCCCCACAGAGGTCACCCTGGCATTGCAGAAGAATGAACTGTCTGGGAAGCCTGTACCCCGACGAGATCTGTTATAGAATAGTAGCTGTGGTTCGCTACAACATTTTGACCTTTGGATGAGCTTAGACAATCACACTGAAAAAAATTTTTACGTTTAAACTTTATAGCTTTTAAAGGAAAAAAATTAGCTTTCTGATAAGAGGCTAAGAATCATATGCAAAATATTAGCCAAAGAACTAAAAACTCCAGCTGTTGTTCTGTGTAGTAGTTACCTAGTGGAGATCACAAAATAGAAAGCTGAGGTTCAGTAGGGGACCCGAAACTCGTGGCAGAGGGTTGGTGTCCCTCCCCATGTCCATAAATTGTTCATTAGAGGGGCAGCAAGTACCAAGATTTAACAAATGGGAGTCTTATTCCAAACTTCACTCTCTTTCAACAACACCACCATCCCCCAAGACACCCCATTAGGTGTATGTCGAATCATGTTGACTTATGACCTGCCTCCTGGAGGTGCCACTAGGTGAGGCCCTGGCTTGCTGCAGTGTCCTTGGGTGGGAGGGGAGAGCGGCCATTGTGCATGAGCACGTGAACACACACGCACGCACGTGTGCTGAGACAGGTGTTTGTCCAGCCACAGTCACATGTCCCATAGCAATTTGCAACTCAGAACCACAGAAAGGGGTTGTTTTCCTATTTTGTCTGTTCCAGTTATCTAACTGATGGCAGATGTCCTCATTACGGGCTATTAGTACATCAGAAGATGTTTGCTGAGGTTAACCCCTTTTGGACACTGACCAAAATACAAGGGTGGCCACTCTAACCTTTTAGTGACAACAGCATGGGTGAGAAGCACAAGAAGGTTCAGGATCCCCTTAAAACTGTCAGCTGGGAAGGCTTTTTAAGCATATGTTTATGCCTCGGTCAAGGAATTCCATAAGTAACTTCGTAAAGGGGGGGTTGGGCTACATGTTGAAACACTGTTATTGTTACTTTGAAAGAGAGGTTTCTTGATTTCTCTTTGCTACACTAGAACCCTATAGCAAATTAGGGGATAGCTGTTTATAGGGACCACTGATAGCTCCCAAGAAAGAAACCAAATGGAGAATAAATAGAAGTAGAGATGAGGAAAGAGGGGTTTGAAGGAGGCTATTGTTAGACTGATAGAAGCGTGCTAGGAGGGAGGGTGGACGCTCCACCGGAGATGTAAAGTAACAGGTGATCCTGGCAAGTCACTCTAGGTCTGGAGTTACTCTGGGCCCTTCAGCCACCTGCGTGACAGACCTCTGTAGGTGCTAGGTTCATTTCTGAGTCACTGAAGGACTCTCTTGGTCCTGTTGTGCATAAAGCCATGTCCATAAAATAATGAGTATACTGGCAAACACACGAAAGGCATCGACTCACCCCTGGCAATGCTACCCAGTCTGTATTTAGTCTAGATTGGTATTCTTCGCTTCCATGCTATCAATCCCCAGTATGAACTTAGCTAAAATTTTCCTTAACTTTTGGGATCGTCACATTATCTCTTTGTGCCCTCTGAGAGGCAGGATATGTGTAAAGGTCTTCCTGAACCACTAAATGATTAACAGTGGCTTGGACTGTTAACAGGGTCACACTAAACCTTGACCTTTATTTTGTAGGTAGCAGGCTAAGTGGAGAAGATATTTTCAAGGAAGGAAAGTGCACAAGGAAATGGAAGAGACTTGTAGGATTGGGAGCTAGTTTTTTCTCTTGAGGTTCATTACATAGGAAAAAAAATACCATGTAGATAAAAAGCCTCTTAATTGTTGTATTTTGAGACACCCCACACCTACTAGAGTGCTCGTTCCTATTTATGTAGCCTCCACAAGCTAACCTCCCTGGGGCTCAGTTTCCTCATCAGAAATAGAAGACTGTCGTCACTCTCAAGTCATTTCTGAGGATTTAATTAAGTACAATCTGTGAAAGCTAGTGCCTACTCGGTACTTAATAAAGGCAGTTTCCCTTCCTTTTTTCTCTTCTGCTTTTAAAAATTAAGATGTGGGCATCCTATAAATAAATCAAATACTAAAATGCATTTCAGTGGAATTGAGCCAGTTAAAGGAGAAAGGCCAGAGAATGAAAGCAAATGCACATGGGGGCAAGCTGGGAGTGCACAGGTTCACCAGCTTTGGACGAGTGCAGTAGGCTTTGGAAAGCATGGGGTTCACAAACCAGGGGGAAAGTGTTCTTTACATTTAAAAAGAAAAAAGGCTTATGAAAACATCGTCAGAGGCTGTTAGCCAAATATTTCAGGCCCCATCTGAAGACTGGAAGCCCAGGAATTTTGGAAATACTGTCCTTTCTTCATTTTCAGTGGTAGAAACCTCAAACTTCCTGCTGTGGAAAGTGGGGGTGGCCACTGTGTTTTTTTGGTCAGGAAAAGCGTTGGTTTTTTTCTTTTTTTCTTCTATGGATGGGTGCTGCCATCTGATGTCTCCAAGTGGCATTGCGGCTTTACCTTTAGCTCTTTGGAGCCCCTGAAATTAACCTGAAAGTCACAGGCTCTTGTTTCTGCCCAGAGGCTTCAAGGATGAAGGTGGGGGTGACTGAGTTTCTAAAAGGGAATTAGCTTGAATATACTTTTTTTTTTTTTTAGTGGTAAAGAATTTACTCCTTACATGTTTCTTCCTTTTTAGTGTTACAGCTTCCCAATGGTGTTACTGAATGTAAAGTCACCAGACAGCTAAACAGGAACTCTATAGGCTGCTGTGCAACTCCCACCTTTTCTTATCTGCTCTTTGCTTTCTAAGGAAATTGTGGTGAGGATACCATGCTATCTGATTCCATCTGATTCTGATACTGTGCTGTCTGAAGCTTGGAGTAAAAAATATTTATAAATACTAGCCAAACACTCTCTCTCAATATTTGCAACTTTGAAGATTTTATTTATTTATTTATTTATTTATTTATTTATTTATTTATTTATTTATTTAGAGCACAGTGCGGGGAGGGGCAGAGGGAGAAAGAATCCGAAGCTGACTCTGCTGAGCTGGGTCTCTATCCCACGACCCTGAGATCACAAACTGAGCCAAAATTAAGAATCGGATGTTCAACCGATTGAGCCACCCAGGCGCCCCTCAATATTTGCAGCTTTATTATTATCTTTTAAACTTATTTTCCCTGTTCGTATTTTGTTACTGTAGAGATGTTTGCTTAGCATAATTTGCTGGAATGGTTGGAAAGAGGCCAGGACTGAGAGATGTGGAGATAGCATGGGACTCAAACAAAGCCCTGAGGCACTTTGGGACAAGGGTGAAAAGCAGAGAAGGTTTGTGGAACTGTTCAAAACAGGTCTGAATTCATAGCTGTGGTGATGGTTTTCCTCTGGTGTGAGGGTGGCCTGGGGAAAAGAGGTGGGAGGCAGGAGAAATGAAACTGGAACAGTCTCTTGAAATGCCAAACTTTGTAGACGGGTGGAGTTAGCCTGGGGGGGGGGGCATTCCAGGTAGAGAAATAACATTGGTGTAGAGGTCCATGAAAATCCTTGTATTTTATACTTACCACAGCAGTGGGGAATGTGCTTTTGCACATTTCAATCCCTCAACTAGACATTAACTGAATAAATGAGTAGGAAGGAAGAGAGGACCTGGAACAGGGGAGATTAGGGACGTGCTAGGGCTCCCAAGGAAATGAACCACAGGATGGCTGAAGAGTCATGAGTGCTGTAGACAAGGAGGGCACCTGAGTTTGCGAAGTGCTGGGTCTGAGTCCTCCTCTTCTGCCAAGAGACAGAGGCCTGAGAGTTGCCAGGCCCCCTGGTAGGCACCTGCCCCTCGAGCCCTGCGCAGGAGCAAAGGATTCATATTTGTGGAGATGAAGGGACTGCAGAGGTCTGCCATGTCGTTAGGTCGCCAATGGCAGTTAGTTCTCAGGAGTTGGTGAGAAGGGCAGCTAGTAGGCTGGGGGAACCAAGAAGGAGGGAGTAGTTGGGGGTTGTGAGCACAAAGCTTGCCCCTTTGGAATTGGGCAGTACCTTATGAAGCCAGTTCATGACGTAGGTGGTGGAGATGGAGGTCAGTGGAGTCAAAGGAGATGAGGAATAGGGAGGTAGAAGCTGTAGGTCATGGGTTCTACGCAAAGCGTATTTGGAAACAGGAGTGGGCGAGCATGGTGTACGCCTAAGAAACACAGACTTTGAAGTCAGATTCCGGGGTCCCTGACGTGGCCTTTCACCAGCTTTGACCTTGGTCAAGTCTCAATCTCTCTGAGCCTTTGGGGTTTTTTGAGAGGAGAACAAGGATGACGCAAACGGTACCTGCAGGAAAGAGAACGGCGGCACAGCCTCTGGAATAGGGTCCGGCATGTAGGAAGTGCTCCTAAGCATTAGGTACGAGCATAACGTCTATGTATATACTGGAGGTGTTCAGAGCTGAGCTGTCCAGATCACCCGGGTGTTAGGGCTTGTTACCCAATGGGGAAAAAAGGGAGCACTCGTCATCTTTTTAAGAATAAGAAAGTTCAGTCTGTTACAGAATTATGTAGAAGTCTGTGTCCACAATGTTCATTTCCCTGAATCTGGAACTGGAGTGGACTTCATCCGAACAGTGCCGTTTGTACTTCTGTCACGCTTCGCAGGCCGTGAAGAGCTTCTATGGACATGTTCTCCTGTGCTCCTCCAAGATGCTGGAGAGGGGGTATTAGCGGTGTGATTTGTAGATGAGGAAACAGGCTCTGAGTGGGTACTGCCCATGTGGCCTGAGGCCAGCGCTGTGTTTTCCCTGCATCTCACTTGGCAGGGAGGCTGCAGGTCAGGGGAAGGATTTCCCGTCAGTTTGTTGACTGATTCAGATCGCTGAGGGGTCTGGAAGAGAGAGTTGTTGTTTTCTGGAATGGTCAAGGAGGGGCCCAAAGAACTCCTGAGGGTCCCACCCAGCCCTGGGGCTCGCTGAGTGCCAGGGTGTTTAGAACCCTTCCTCTCACACAGGATTTTGACTTGTGAAACATCAGTTTCAATCTCCTTCCTGCTTTTCCCTCTCTAAAGTGTGGAAGGCCAGTGCTACCCAGTTCCCTGCTTTGTGCAGTATGATAAATGGGGGTACAGGGATGCCTTAGAGTATTCTGAAATAACACACACCATTTCTCACAACAGCTCCTATTTATCGTGGGATGAACCCGCCTAGGCCTGGAATAGTCTTCATCGGTCCTGTCAGGGCTGTGGTCCTGTGGTTCCGTCACCCCTTAGTGCATGAGTAGCCTGACACCAGGTACTGTTGGAGAGAGTGTGCAGGCCACTCTGATTCAGTGAGGAGAACCAGATCTGGAGTCGAGAAACCAGATCTCCTTCAGGCTCTGGCACTGACCACTTTTCTTGCTGCGAACAAGTCACTTAAGCTCTCAGCGTTAGTTTCTTCGAGTGTAAAATGAAGAGAGAAGAGTTAGCTCACTTCTGTGGCTCTTTGCACCTTTGAAGCTGGCTCAGCTGGAGAATCTGCAAGTCTCTGACAAATGTCCTCATGCTCTGACTTAGTGATGTCACGTATAGGAACCTGACCCCAGGAAGCATCCTTGGTATGTGTGTGCAGGGGTTGAGCTCAGAGGATGCTCCCTGCAGGCAGAGCAGATTAAACAGCACCACGAGGGACATAGCTCTCAGGTACAATAATAAAGGATTTGTTAAGTTAGCAGTGATGCATCTGCCTAAGAAAATACTGTGTGGTTTCTAAAAGTGTTTTTATTGTTTTTATTGAATAACGTTTAGTGATAGAGTAAAACCTATGCAAGCTATTAAGCGAGAATTCAGTTTACCTAACTATAATCCCATTTTTGCAGCTATAGAAGGTATATGTGTGTGTGTGTGTGTGTACACACACACACACTGAAGAAAGCATGAAATGTTCTGTAGGAAGATTGGGTATCTCTGGGGGGCAGCATCTTGAGTGATTTGTTTTTCTTAGTGCTTATCAGTATTTTCTAAATGTCCTACTAGGAGTGGCTGTTACTTGTGTAAAAAGAAAAGGAGTTGTAGAAGTTACTTTAAAACGGTTTCATCTACTTTAATGGATACTTACAGACTCCTGCTGCACGCAGGGCGTTGTTCTAAAAGCTTCCTGATTCCTCCAGATAATGAATAAAGGACTCTCTGTCCCTTTGCCTCCCCAGGAAAGGCAGAAGCATGGCCAGCGTACTGTCTCGGCGCCTTGGGAAGCGGTCTCTCCTGGGAGCCCGGGTGTTGGGGCCCCCTGGGGCTGCCCCACCCTCAGAGCCTCAGACTGAGCTGCTGGAAGGGGTGGCTCCCCAGCCCTTCCTCGCCTCCAAGGACACTTCCTGCCAGGAGCAGCCCAAGGAAATCCTCAAGGCTCCTGGCACCTCTGGCCTCCAGCAAGTGGCCTTTCAGCCTGGGCAGAAGGTAGGTTGATCCCCGTGTGGACAGGTATCTGATCTCCCCAGGCTTGGGGCTGGCCGGCCAGCAGTGCCCTGAGTGGCAGACCAGAAACTCTCTGGGCACCAGTTTGTGCACAGACCTTTTACTTGTAGCTGTGTGGGCCCTTGGGCAGCAGGCTTCCCTAGAGAATGGGCCATCATTAGCAGACCCAGGGCTCCTCCATGACAGTGCTGTCTGGCATCTGTTATTTCAGACGCAGGCCTACTTAGCCTCAGTTCAAAGAGTGGCAGGGGCTCAGTTTCTCAATCTGCCTCCATTTCCAACTTGACCAAACAAGAATCTTAGGCTTGTAAGAGACAGAAAATATTGCATCTTTGAATTACCTGTAGACATTTTCAAGAGGCAAAGGTGTTTAGTCAGAATGACATTTGGATTTCCTTTTCCAGTGTTCCCTCCCCTGGTGGGGAGGGCCCAGTCATCCCCTGTACCTGATACAATCACTAGGTCCAAGTGTATTGCCTTCTCAAGGGCCCATAAATAGAGACTCTGCCTTCTGTTTCCTGCTGAGGCTTGTGTTGTCCAGGCCTCTTCCCATGATATAAGGTGACCTGCCAACTGCTAGGCACCCCTTGAGAGTGGTCAGCCTACTTCTCCATGCCTACCATCTGTCCCAAGGTAGACTTAGAATTCTCTGAAGGGAGAAATGCAGGGTTGATCAATTCAAGGTCATAGTTGAAGATATATACAGGCAGCAGATATATAGGACTTCAAAGGCAAGACAGAGCAAGACATTGGGAGGATGGATACAGATTCCAAATTCATTTGGTTAGAGAATTTAATCCATTTACATTTAAAGTAATTATTGATAAGTAAGACTTCCTGTTTTGTTAATTGTTTTCTCACTGTTTTATAGTTCCTTTCTTCCTCTCTTCCTCTCTTGCTGTCTTCCCTTGTGAGTTGTTGATTTTTTTTTTTTTTTTAGTCAAATGCTTTGATTCTTTTCTCTTTATCTTTTGTGTATCTACTAGAGGTTTTCTCTCTCTAGTTACCATGAAGCTTACAGAAAACATCTTATGCTTATAACAGTCTATTTCAAGATATTACCAACTTAAATTGTACACGGATTTCAAGATCAGAAAAAAGTTCCAGAAACTGGCACTTTTGCTCTATCTAGAGAGTTTATAAGGATCTGTTTGGGGAAGAACTGATCCACTGTGGCTAATTTGGGTGCTCAGGAGGAAAGTGGGCACCTGGGAACATCTGCTTGAATGAAAAATGAGTTAGGGACGCTGTCTGTGGCTGGTGGATCCCGGCTCTCAGAACTGGGGGCATATGGTGTAAGAGCTACCACGTCTGACCACTCGTTGCTCTTTTTCTCCCCCTCAGGTTTTTGTGTGGTATGGGGGCCAAGAGTGCACAGGACTGGTGGAGCAGCATAGCTGGGCAGAGGATAAGGTGACTGTCTGGCTTTTGGATCAGAAGTTACAAATCTGCTGTAAAGCAGAGGAAGTGTGGCTGGCTGAGCTGCAGGGCCCCGTGCCCCAGGCACCACCTCTGGAGCAGGGAACTCAGGCACCAGGCTATAGGCCTGTCTCCAGGAACATTGATGTCCCAAAGAGGTTTGTATGGGAGCACCTGGGCTCTGGGCTCTGAAAGTCATGTGGGTGGTGAGGTGTGGGGTTGTGGGATGGCTTGTGATGGAGAAGGAATGTGAAAGTCCTCGGTGTCTAGTTGTCAAGATATTGGACAAATAGAATACAGAGAGGGGGCATCCTCTGAAAAAAACCAAAACCCCAGAATGGCATTTTTCTTCCCTGTAACTCTGTTATGGTGGTGTATCTTTGGTGTGGCTAAGGACTATTTCCCTCCTTCATTCTTAAATTAAAATTAGTAGTTTTTCATGATGACAGGAAAAAATGGCTTAGATCTGGAATGCGCAAACTTGTTCTGAGTGGGCCAGGTAGTAAATCTCGTCGTTTTGTGAGCTAAACAGTTTTCATCCCGGCAACTCAGCTTCGCTGTGGTGGTGTCAGAGAAGCCACAGGCAATACATAAACACGGGGCACGGTCGTGCCCCAATAAAACGTTACTATGGACACTCAGATTGTAATTTTTTATAATTTTTATGTGTCACATATCAAGAGATAATACTTTTGATTTTCAAAACCATATGAAAATTGTGCTGTTCTTTGCTTACAAGCCATATAAAAACAGGCAGCAGAACATGTTAGCCCACAGCCCACAGGTTGCTGACCCCTGGCTCAGATATTCAAAACCATCGGTGAGTGAAGAATGTACATATTGCTTTAGAATTTTATAATACAGTTTTTCCCTGAGAATATATCTGTATCTATATATCTCTCCTAATTTCTATATTATGTATGCTGGTGTACATTGATCTTTTAAGATCTAGAAGGAAAATCTGCTAGTGGAGATTTGGCTTCTATAGCAAGCAGTTAGGTCCCACTCCCCCTCTTCTTCTGTGTGTGCAGTGGGTACTACTGTTACGTTCTATCCAGAGTCTTCAGACCAGACCAGAGCAATAATATTTGATTGTGAATTCAGTGGAATGCTGGCAAAGAAATTGTTTAGCTCTTCTGTAGAAATAAATACTCAAAGATCACACAAAAAAGGGGATGCTAATTTGTTTGATATATTCCCAGTCTTGGTTTAATTGCCCAGCCGCATATTTCAGTGGATCTGAATAGTGAAGAATGAATTAATACAATTCTTTGAAATAAATGAGCCACCTAGAATTTGATTTCAGAATAACTTCATACTTTCACAGTAACTTATAGACAGCTCTAAGTTTACTTCCATATAATGTAACTTTATATGGATTTTTAAAAAATTACATGTAAAATTTTATAGAACTCTGCTGTGGAAAGCATTGAGATTTGCACCAGGAGATTTATTTTAGTGTTTCTGGTTTACTTGCTCATTGGCTTGTGTACTAGGTTCAGAAGCTATCAGAATACCTCATCATTTTTCTCAGGGGAGGGGAAAGAACTGGTTAGTGTAATGGCTCCCTCTTCAATTTAAATAGAAGGCGGGGAAAGGAAGGTAATTTTAGTGCTTTCCGATTCCAGCAGGCATCTTTTATGCCAATGGTTGATTTTATGGCTTCCACCCTTCCTTTCCCCCAAATAAAGTTCTCCACTTTAACCCCCAGTTAGAGGTCTGATGTGAATTTGGGGGAGAATGGCGCTGCCTCCAGGTGTCGGCAGTGGCATGGGGACCGACCTGCTTGCACTCGGGCTGACTGACAGGAGAAACGCAGTTCCGCATGGGTATTTTTCAGGAAGAGTGAGGAGAGACCTTCATGCCTTATTTAGCACGCACACTGGCTGATTGGAGTGGGGGCATGGAGGGGACAGTCCAGAAGTGTGAGCCGATCACGCGCCCCGCTGTGTCAGGAAGTAACCTTTGGCACTCACCCACTTGAATCCAGGAAGTCGGACGCAGTGGAAATGGATGAGATGATGGCGGCCATGGTGCTGACGTCCCTGTCCTGCAGCCCCGTCGTGCAGAGCCCTCCTGGGGCCGAGGCCAACTTCTCCGGTGAGGAAGGGGGCCCCCTGGCGGCTACTGGGTGTGGCGCAGGCCCGCCGCTCACTGCCTCTGCTTTGACTGGCCCATTGCCTGGCAGTAGGATTTCCCGAGTCTCTTCTCACTGGCTCCTTCCTCAGACTCCCTGAGTGACATTGAGTTAGATGCTTCCATTCTTTTTCTTCAGCTTCCTCAGCTGGGGAGGAGTTTCCTGGTGCATTGTGAAGATGAGTGAGCACGAGGCTGAGCCACACTGGCCGCTCGAGTAAGTTCTTCTATGGGAGTAAGTGAGCGAGGCACTTTGGTGGGGGCCTGAACAAGGCCAGTTGAGGACTCTTTAGCTCACGAAGGGGAAGCTTACCAACTGGTCCCCTAGTGGCCTCAGAAGATTCATGCCCCTGTTCCAAGTGCCTACTTCAGCCTCGTAAATCAGTGCGGGCCTACAGGCCAAGGGCCTGGAATGCACGAGCTGAAGTCTAACAAATCGAATTGCTTAATGCAAAGTGATAGTGTGACTTCACAGCAAATTTCTCAATTAAAAGAAAATCCTTCTGGTGCGATGCCCAAAATACATTGTTGGTAGTAACACGGGAGGAAGAAGGGTTGCTGGATGCTAGTAGTTTGACAAGACCGGTAGTGAACCTGAAGTTCTTTTCGAAATTCTTTATCGGACTGGCCTAACTTACTCCCAGGGAATAACTTTGTCTCCATTGGTGACGTCTAACTGAATTGCGAGCTACTTAAAAGCTTAGGGGGAAATATGGCAGGAGGAGGGTGGCCTTTGCAGGTATCCCTCATAAGAAATTGCCCTGGATGGAAGGTAAATTTCAAGGAGCGACGAGGCAGGCTTACTTTCTTCACCCAGACCCTGTGGTCGGTGCCGAGGCTGCTAGAGGGAGTCATGGCAGTCAGGCGGCACGGAGCTCAGCATCACACGCCTGCGGTCCGGGAGCTGCACAAGCAAAACGGGAAGGGAAGGAGTCAGTTTTACGTTTTCAGGAAGTTCTACAAATTGAGGAGATCCAGGAGGTTTGTCAACAGCAGGAAGGTCAGGAAAGTATCATAAAGGGAAAGAAAGTCATTAACTCCAGTTCCCATCAGGCTGCGTGCACGAGTGTGTATGTATCGTACATAAACGTGTGTTCACACACAGCCCGACACCAACATATACACACCTGACTGCTAATACGCCTGATCCTGATATCTTAGGTCCCTGTTTGACAAGCATTGTTAATCATCTATTAAAGATTTTTTTTCCATGACAGTATATTTCCGATCGTATGGTCAAAGTCTGTGGAGAAATAAGGCTTTCTTGGCAGCTTATGATATTGAAGTATTCTGCAAGGTGAGGTCTATACCTTGCTGTAATCATATGCCTTGCTTTGCACAGAAACCACCTATTTTCTTTGTTCTTTGTGTTAGGCTGGCTGTGTGTGTATGTGTGTGTGTACAACAGAGGAAATTATGAATATTTCTTAGAAATTCACTGTCAACTCTTGTAGCTGTGCATTTGCAGTGGGGCACTTTGTTTTCATGGTATAGAATATCTATTAACTTTGCCCTAGAAGATCTTATTGATCAATGGTAGAGTCATTTATGTTTATCTTACAACTTATAGATTAATTTATGTTATTAAATGTTTTGTTTTCTATTTTTCTTCCTTTGTAAGTCAGTTTGCCGGTTTCAGCATTTGAGCCTTTTGACCGGTTCCCCCGGGAAGGCTGCTGTGTTGTAGGGCGGGCCTGCTGTTTGCCCTGCCCTTTTTCTCTAGAGTCCTGGTCGCGCTAGATGTAGCATTCTGCTCCCTGACGCTTCTTTCCCTGATAGGTTTCCTGAGTAGACAAGTGTGGGCCCTGGACCCCTTGGGCTGTTGGTGGCTCCTGAGTTCTTCCCTGAAGGGCTACCCTGGTTTTTTTCTTTCCCTTAAGACTTATTTATTTTAGAGAGCGAGGAAGAGAGCGAGCTTGGGGGTGGGGATGGGGAGAGGGAGAGGGAGAAAGAGAATCTCCAGCAGACTCCCTGTCAAGCTTGGAGCCTGACTTGGGGCTCAATCCCAGGACCCTGAGCTCATGACCTGAGCCAAAATCAAGAGTTCGACGCTTAGCCAACTGAGCCACCCAGGCGCCCCAAAGGGCTACCCTGTTTTAAGCTCTCTGTGTACATGTTGAAACTCTGGGTTAAGAAGTTCTAGCTTTGAGACTTGACAGTGATAATTAGGGAAGGAAGAGTTCCTCCATCCCATTCTGTTTGGTTGGGCTTCTCACATGGAGGAGAAGGAAACATGTAATGCGTTGGAAACGTGTAATGCTGAGAGTCTATTTCAGATGCCTAGATAAGCCCAGAAGCAGTTGGAAATCTGGAGCAGGATGAGAGAACACTGGTAGGATTGTAATCCTTGCCCCAGGGGATGTGGTAGTCATTCTCAGAATCCAGGGTAGGGCAGCTCCACGGAACACCTGCCCGTGTTGGCAGTTGGGGCTTCCAGGGATGTGGCCACCATACCTCCACGTGTCACAGGCTCCCCCCCCTTCTCCTGCTGTTTCCGTGTATAGAATTTCAGATTCTCCTGTACTATCAATCCGGATTTATGGCCTGCGCAGGGAGAGTCTGGGTGGGGCCTAAAGCAGCCTGAAGACAGGCAGTGTGGAAGCTGAGAATTTCACCCGTGTCCCTTTCCAGACGCACTGCTGGGAACAGGGCAGGGGGTTCAGGGCCGTGTCAGGTACGCTCAGAGTTCGTCTTTCCTTCCGCAGCCGTGTGACTTGTGCCTGAGAGTGGGAGTCACCGGGCTGTCGCTAGCTCTGGTGAATGGTCCGCCTCCTGCCGCTGTAAGAGCGGGCAGAAATGTCTTCCACATTCAGATGTTGATGTCCTTGCCCGGGTTTTAATTACCGAAAGGCATTTTTCAAGAAAGCCTGGCCCAGGAGCTCTCAAGTCGGCCTTTCCACCCGACTCCGCTGTTGGGAAAGGGTCCCGAGTGAGACTGTGAACGCTTATCTGTGCGGCGCTCACCTACCCTTCTGGGTGCAGGTGCAGGAGTAGGGGCTTTCCCCTCCCCACTCCCCACACCCTACTCTCCCCCTGCTTTTCCTTTTTTTTTAACATACAAAGTGAGAAATACATTTTCATTAGGTTGTCTTTCTATGAATAATCTATAAAACGAAGTTGCAGTGTGTGTCTCTTGGTTAATGATGATGAGCGTGGCTGTGAAGTGCAGAGCAGGGCTACTTCATGGAAGCTCAGAAAGGAGAGGTTTTGGGGAGGTCCCCCTACCCCCCCTCCCAGAGTGGCCAAGCCAGGCAGAGCCAGAGCCAGGAGTTGGATTTGGGGACCCAGACTCCAGACTCGGATTTCATGGTCTCCGAGGGGGGCTGTTGGTCTGAATCTGGCTTAGCCAGAGCTGGGCCAGAAGCCCTGCCTGGGGATGGCATTGAGCGCCCTCTGTCTTCTCTCCGGTCAGCTTCTCGAGCCACCTGTGACCCGTGGAAGGAGAGCGGTGATGTGTCCGACAGCGGCAGCAGCACCACCAGTGGGCACTGGAGCGCCAGCAGTGGCATTTCCACTCCCTCGCCTCCCCACCCCCAGGCCAGCCCCAAGTATTTGGGGGATGCCTTTGGTTCTCCCCAGACGGATAATGGATTTGAGACAGACCCGGATGCTTTCCTGTTGGATGAACCAGCTCCACGCAAAAGAAAGGTATGTGGTAGGGTGTGGGGCCGACATCAGTTTGGGGCTGGCAGGGGCGGGGCGGAGGCCCCCCAGGCCCTCCGTGTTCTCAGGCTCCACCCCATCTCCGTTTCCCTTTGTTCCTGTGTTCCCTCATGACGTCCGCAGGGGCCCACTCCTCCTCTGCCATGCCCATTCCTTGTCACCCCTGCCGCAATCCCTACCTTCCTTGTGGTGCTCCTATAGGGCCTGTGGGCGAGGGCCTCCCGCGGGGTCTTCCCCACAGCACCAACGCTGCTGCTGACATGAGGACCATCTCCTGGGTCCTGGCTCTCTGCCGCTGCCTGTCCGTTTCTCTGGTCCCAGAGAATCCCTGCCCTAGAGGCTTTTGTTGGGTTTTGTTTGAGGGCCGCTGAAGTCCCTGTGGGGTGAGGATGAGCCTAGCCAACGATCCCATCTCCCTTTCTCCTAGAACTCCGTGAAGGTGATGTACAAGTGCCTGTGGCCAAACTGTGGCAAAGTTCTGCGCTCGATTGTGGGCATCAAACGACACGTCAAAGCCCTCCACCTGGGGTAGGTCAAGGGCCCAGGGCCTGTTTGCCTGGGGACCCACTCGGTGTTCCTCCGCCCTGCCGATTGCCCATGACCCACACCGAGAACGGGTCCAAGAAAATGACTTGCTGAGAACACCACCTGCCACCTACCGCGGCCCCTGTGCCGGCAAAGAGAGCTGTGCTGGGAAAGAGGGGCCCTCCTCTCATGGTGAATGGTGATGCTGTTCCTGGGAAGGGAGCTCCGTCCATCTTGTGCATGTGTCCTCCTGCCTCACCTTAGGAAGCAGAAGGTGTTAGCTCTGGGTAGAAATTGGGTAATTTGGTGAGACCTCACTGTGGGCTCCGTGCCTGCGTCCCCTCAGGGAGCCGGGGCTCCGTTAGCTCTTGACTTGCTGGAGCTGGGCTGCTCGTGGCGGGGACACTGACTCACAGCGCTTTCCCCTGAGGAGAGAGTGTGACCGCAAGCAGGGGGGCCCAGGGAGGGCCTGTGGCAGAGCCAGATGACTGTTGCAGCAGGAGAGGTGTGCACACGTCCTGTGAGAGGAGGAGCCCTAGGTGCGGGGAAGAGCGGTGCCCATTAGCGTGCAAGCACCCACTGCTCCGTGACACCGCATCAGCCGTGGGACTCCTGGGGGAACGTGCTCGTGGGCTCCTTCTGGGACTTGGCTGGGTTGGCCTGAGCAAGTGCTCTTCCCTCCTGGGCCACGGTGTCCCCTGTGTTTGAACTGACCATCACTGCACCTCCCTCCCTCACAGAGACACTGTGGACTCTGACCAGTTCAAGCGGGAGGAGGATTTCTACTACACAGAGGTGCAGATGAAGGAGGAAGCAGCTGCTGCTGGCGCCCCCACAGCTGACCCAGCTCCCGCCCCCAGCATGACCAGCCCGCCCCTTGCTCTCCTTCCACCACCTCCTCCCAAAACCCAGTCCTCAGGCCCAGAACACCGTGGCCTGGACTCTTACCTGCCCTCTGGTGCTCTCAGCAAGTCAGCTCCTGGCTCCTTCTGGCACATTCAGGCCGACCATGCATACCAGGTATGGGGCTGGGGCACCCTGGGAGCTCAGCCATGTGGCCGTGTCTGACCTGTCCCTGGGCAGCCTGATCATAGGCCACTGACCGCCCTTATGGAAGGCTGAAGCCTTTGGCTAAATTGCTAATTCCTAACTTCTACAAAGAAGAAAAGGAAAATGACTTCACATTCAATAAATGTGGGAATTCCAGAGTTCGACGTCAGTGGCTGTCATGAGTAGTTACTGGAAATCTGGCTGAATCCCTGAGCAGCTGGGTCAGTGGATTTGGACTGGGGAATTGTTACATCACTGGTTAGGCAAGGGGATGGAGTCATGTAGTTGGGCTTCCCACAGTAAATCCCTAGCTCTTAAAATTGAGTGACATTAACAAACAGTCCGGCACCCATTTTTTTGAATACCTACTGTGTCAAGCATTGGGCTTAGCTTTTCAAATAGAGTAAGATGTAGTCCCCGACCTTGTGAAATGCATAGTTTAGCTGGAGAGAGAAATGAATATATAAGTCTGATTAGTTATAATAAATAGTCAAAGTATCTTACAAGAGGCGGGAGAAATTGTTGTGGGTACAGGAAGAACCAAGCTATTACTCCTGTATGGCTGGGCACGTTGTCACGGAGGGGGTGATATGTAGGGTGACCTCTACCACACATAGGTGGTAGGGAATGCACAGCTGGCTTTGTGCCATTAAAAAAAAAAAATCCTTTTCTGCCTCCAGCTTGGTTTTATCAGACTCTAGGCTGACTTACAAGTTAGTAGTTAAAAAGCAGTGCTTTCAGTCGGAAAGCCTTTACACAATGAGCCCGCGCTCCTTCTCGTTAGAACGAGTGGCTGCTGGGCTAGTTCACGTGTGGCCAACTTCAGGGGGCCCTTCAGCAGCTGGCTGACCCTCGAGCTGGGACCTAGAGAGGGCGGCTGGTGCTTTTACGAACAGACCTAAAGCCGGACATCCGGGAGGGTGTTGCTGCTTCCCAGTGGCTGCCTGGGGACACCGTAAACTTCGTGCGGCAATACCGCCCGTGCTCAGAAGGCGTGCCGACTTCTTTTGGGCACTGCCTACGCATGTTGGTAGGTGAGCCAGCGGAGACGCTAGCCCACGCTGACGCTTCAGTCTTGAGGCTGGCACAAACACCCGCTCTGAGAGAAGGCATCCAAAGACAGATTGGAGCCTGGGACCAAGAATAGTTCGAACACTTGGGCTTGCTGGTGTCTCTCTCTTTGGCAGAGCGTTCGGGTGCGTCCCGTATCGTCAGCTCGGAGGCCCGTGCTCTGCTGTGGCCTGTGAAGTTACAGGGAGCATGGCGCTGCCCGAGTGGGCCCGAGGCTGACCTGCTCTTGTCTCCAATAGGCCCTGCCGTCCTTCCAGATCCCCGTGTCGCCACACATCTACACCAGTATTAGCTGGGCTGCCGCCCCCTCCACGGCCTCCTCCCTCTCTCCGGTGAGTGTGCCTGTCTCTGAGCCCATGGGCACCCCAACCCCCCCCCACCCCCAGCAAGCCCGAGGCTCTTCCACACATTACCAGTGCTAGAGGCCACCCCCCTCCCCACTTGCCTCCAGGGCCCAAACTTCTTGAAGGCCTCCATGCACCCTCCCTCTTGCCTCACGCTCCCCAGCGGCTCACAGCCCATCTTAGGAGGTGCAAGGCAGGTGTGTGTAGAGGAGAACCCAGATCAAGCAGGTTTAGTGCCAGGGAACGTGACCGGCGAGTCTGGAGTCAGTGCCCCACTGAGCCCTGGATATCTGTGGGTGCTTAAGGTTTCAGTGTGCAGAGGGGAAGAAGGGAGAGAACGTGGGGAAGCTGGAGGATGAGGGTAGGCAAGACAAGATGGGCGCTTCTGGGGGCCCTGCCTGGGGTGGACCGTGGCCTTAGGTTGCTTGCCTCTGAACTAAAATCAATCCCAAGTCCTTCTGAGCCACCCCTCATGGGTCGTAGTCTTCAGTGTTTCCTACAGGAAACTGTCACACATTGTCAAACCCGGGCGCCTGAAGGTGCTACTGACGCAGCGCGGTCCCGCCTTTGTTCTCCATGTAAAGCTGCAGGGAGCAGCCCGTTGGGTGGCCAGGTCAAGAGGCTCCTCTGCCCAAGGCGGTCTGCCCCCCACTCTGTGTCCTCTCCTCCCTCCCTGGCTCCTGCCCACCCCAACCTGGAATAGCTTACCAGAGAAGGCATCCCTCGGGACACCACACCGAGAAGGGCTCGGCAGGTGTGGCTGACTGCCCTGTGGGATGGGTCTCTCCCCTTTCACTCCTGCCCTCCTGTCCGGGCCTGTGCTTATGGCCCCTTTCTCTGGGCCCAGGTCCGGAGCCGGTCGCTGAGCTTCAGCGAGCCCCAGCAGCCACCACCTGCGGTGAAGTCTCACCTGATTGTTACTTCTCCACCCCGGGCCCAGAGCAGTGCCAGGTGAGTGAGGCCATTTGCTCCGGAGGCCTCCCTCCTGGCTTTTGTCCCCGCCCTGCCTGCTGCAAGTGTAGACCCAGAGCCCACGGACCCTAGTCTCCAGGGTTCGTTCCCTGCGGTGGGAGAGGTGACGGAGGGGGGGAGGGGGGACACACTGGATGTGGGGGGAGGCTTTTGCTCCTGTGGCCCCTCGGCTCCCATGTCTCCAGCCTCACGCCCGGCCACGCCCTAGGTCTTAGCCACCAGGGCGTGTCTGTACCTCAAGACTCTCTTGTGACAGGAAAGCCCGCGGGGAAGCTAAGAAGTGCCGAAAAGTGTATGGCATCGAGCACCGGGACCAGTGGTGCACGGCCTGCCGCTGGAAGAAGGCCTGCCAGCGCTTCCTGGACTGAACCTGTCCCACCGGCTCATCCTGTTCGCGCCCCAACCCAACCGACCGGCAGCCAGATGACAAGACAGCCGCGTCACAAGCCCTCTGCAGAAACCTAAAAGATAAAGAGTGGACATTGGGAGTTTGGGCTCTATTGGCTAAGGTTCAATAGTTAAAACATTTTCCCCTCCCTTTTGGGAACATTTTAGTTTTTAAAAGAAGAAAGGAAAATATTTTTTTCCCCCTCTAATAGGAGAGAGCCAATCCTGACCAAGGGTATTCTGCAGTGAACCAGAGACCAAAGAATTAATTACCCTCCCTTTCCCACGTCTCTCTCTAGGGGATTAGTTTGCATGTATCAAAAGATGGCACAGCTCATTCTGTTTCCTGCTGAGTTGGTGAATTCTTTGCTTTCTCAACTCTTCCAGAAGGGACTGTGAGCAAGACGAATTTACTTTCCTGAAAAAAAAAAAAAAAAAAAAAAAAAAGAAAGTTTCTGGCTGATGAGTCCGAGAGCAGGACTTGCCGCGGGTACGGGGGAAGTTGGGGGATCTGTGCACTTTTTAAGGTGCAGCCGGCGCCTCTTCTCCACCCGAAACCAGGAGGAGGGAGAGCCTGTTCTCACCGAGCAGCTTCCATGGAAGTAAAAGGAAAACCCTTTCTTGAGGACAACGATTTGAACCTGGGGTCCCTCAGCTGTTGGGTTGCTTCCCAACAAATACTGTATGGCTTCTTCTCAAAGCCCAGACTAGTAGGTTTTTAAAGACTGTCCCCCAATAGCTGAGCCAAAAGGCTGTATGAATTCACTTTTTGAAAATGTGGCAGTTCAACACTACCTTGCTCGTTTCCCCCTCTTCCCTTGAGGAACAGCTGGAGGGTTTTAGTATCCGTGAAAGCCCTCTGCTGTTACCTGAGTAAAGAAACTCCCTCTTGATGTTCCTCCCTCCAGTTATGGACATGATGTCTCTGAAACACTTTGTGCTCTTTTCCCGTGTATTCAGAAGCCTTTTATCTAATTAAAGTTCCCTTCCACTTGGGTGAGAGCACCCCCCCCCCCCGGGTTGCCCTGCTCAGGTTTCTCTGTCTCTGGCCTTACCAGGGATTGTCCCATTCTCTCCTAGACTGCAGTTAGGGCTGGCGTGGGAGGAGGGAGAGAGGCAAGAAGAGATAGAAAGGTAAGTGGCAGCTTGTCCCTGAGACAGAGAGGGAGTTGGCAGGTTCCGGATTGTTCTTTTGGCCCAGGGGGTCCTGGAGAACCCCATCTTCTTCCTGAGGGGACAGGTAGGACAGGACTCTTCCATCCAGGTCGGCAGCCTCTGGATTTTTGTCTATGTTGGTCCAGTCCCTGTGATGGGAAAGTCAGTTCGATGCCGAATAACCTTCTCAGGTATCTGCTGAGCACCGTTTCTTGCCTGCAGGTGGGAGGGGGAAGGGTGAAGAGCCCGAGGCGCTCCTGTGAGAAGGGGTCCGGATTAGCAGCTGCTGGCGCTTTAGCCCTCCTTGTTTCTGAAGCCTTGGGGGATTGAGGGGAGCCGGGATTGGGGATTGCGTTGCTTGGGAAGTAAATGAGCAAAGCTCTTCTGGTTGCAGAAAAGGGAGATGTGGGGGGGGGGGGGGAGTTTAGTGCCCTGCCCATCTGTGCTTAATTGAGACCAGACAGGCTGAGCCCTCAGGGGAGGGCACGTCTTGTTTTGGAGCTCCCCTTTAAGACTTGCTTTCGACCTCCTCAGGCCTGCAGCAGCGTGGCCAGCTGGTGCCCTCCTGCCCCGGGCGCCAGCGCTGCGCCTATATCCCAGAGGTCAGGGGCTCAGGAATCCCGCCAAGCCCCCATCCTGGGGCTGGGGGCAGCGTCCATCCCCTGGCTGTCACCGAGGCCGTCCTCTTACTCCCAGGTGGAAATCCTGGCTCTCGAGTCTCCTTTGGCCACGTCGCGTGGGAATCGTGCAGGTGCTTGCCATCTGTGACAGCCTGAGTGTTAGAAAACCCGCCCACCTTAGAGGCAGGATGGTGTGACGGGTCGTAGTGCCCCGGGTTTGGTGACGGAGAGAAAGACACCCATGCGTGCGTGTCTTTGGTGGTGATGGGCTATATTTTTATAACTCAGTAAAAAAAAAAAAAAAAAAAAAGTATGTGGAATCTGCCCGTAAAGCTGGAGACCAGGCCAGCAAGAGGTGGCCCAGGGTTCTCCTTCCTGTCCGTGAGTGCGAATGAAAAGCTGAGGGCAGGTTGTTGCTCTTCCAGCTACTCCTTGTCCGTCTTCAGATCTTACCGGTGAGGGGAGGGAGCTTTGGAGATGCGAGGACTCTTCCACTTGCTTCCTCATCGCAGCTCTTGCTGAGTCTCCTCTTTAGAAAAGCTGTTTTCAATTTCCCCTCTCAGTTTGGACCTCGTAGCTATAACTGGCTATAAAGATTTCCTCTAAGTGAGGTAGGCTTCTCATGTCATGGGTACCCAGGGCAGCAAAGGAAGAGAGAAAGAAGAAATGGATGAAACAGTTTAAAAACTGAAGTGGTTGGGGTTTTTTTTTTTTTTTTTTTTTTTGGTTAATGTTTTATTTTGGTGCAGATTTCCCTGTCTGTATCCGCTCCTCTCTCCTTTCCGGTGGTGGTGGCCTCCTCTGGCCGCCATCCTCCCTCTCCTCCTCCTTGTGGCTGTTGTGTTGGTTCTTGACATGTGGTCTGTCCTTGGGGTTGCCCCAGTTGTTTCTTCTTGGAGGGTGGGGGTGGCTTGTGAACTGATCAGCGATTATGCCTCTTTTCTTCATCTCTGTGTCTCTCCCTACTTCCCAGCCCACCTGGGCAGCAGAATCTGACAGGAGGGAAGGTGCCACAGGTGGGCATTGGAAATTAACAGGACTGATTTTGAAAAGAAGTGATTTGGGGAAACCATTTATTCCAGGGGTGTTACCCCTATTTAAAGTATTTCTTGGAATCACCTTTGGAGTCTGCGGTGCCTGCTTTGGACACCCTTAATGATACTAAGTCTGCACCCCTGGTTGTTCTGTGCAGAGTCTGGTGAATGATGTCTGTGGTCAAGTGAGATCACGGGGGCAAAGCTCATGGACTGACTAGCGAGGAAAATAGCTTGGATTTAATTATGTGGCTTTTAAGCTGGCTGTGAAAGCAATTTTGTAATTTCAGAGTGTGTCTTGTGCGATATCCGCATTGTGGTAGTAAGCCTATAGCTTGACTCCTTGGAGGACATTATTAATTTGGATGTGGAAAACTTTCATTTGTTGAAAGAAATCTGTCCTGTTACTTTCTGGTCCTCCCAGGTTCTGATCTTACCAGGGGCCAAAAAAAAAAAAAAAAAAAAAAAGAGAGAGGGAGATAAATCCCATCTGTGATTTTGTCTTATTGGCTCCTTTCCCCCCAGCTGTCTTCCAAGTATTATTTTTACTGTTAAAAAATTTTTTTAAAATGTGAAATGTAATGTTTTTACAGCAACAATATGAAATATATTTTATAAGGAATAAAATGGTACATTGTCTGATTTAATGTGTGCCTGTCCCTCTACCCCTTCCCCCATAAAGGATAAGATTACTGTTGTTGGTGGTGTTAAATGATGGCATTTGGGCAAAGCATACACATTCATTAGCTTATAATGATAGGGACCATTACCAGGGACCAGGCCAAGTGCTTACATGAATAACCAAGTGCTTACGTAAATAACCCAATGAAAGAGTTACTACTATTACTCCCATTTTACAGATGAGAAGAGGGAGGCACGGAGATTAAAGAACTTACCCAAGATCATAGACTGGAAAATAAGGGCACTAAGATTTGTAACCCAGGCAGTAAGCATTTTTCTGCACTGCTTATTTGGACAGTGGGGAGCATGTTCTTGGCTATATTCCTGAGTTTGAGGAGTCAGCAGATGACTTAGGAAAAAGTAAGTCATATTCTGCTTATGGAGAGCAACACGGGGCACTCCCTGAGTTCATTGATTCCATGTCCTGTGATTGCCCAAAGGGCTAGATAAAGCTGGTCCAGGTCGGAAGCAGAAAGCAACATCCCACCCTTGCTGCACTGGGACTGCTGTATGCAACTTTAGCTTCTGGGACCACAGGCATCTCTGGGAGAGGGATCTAGGGAGCCCTAATGGGGCCTGACGGTGAGAGTCATGTGCCCCCAGATTCCAGGGCTGGATTACATCACTCAAGCCCAACAGCTGGTATGGGGATACTCTTGTGGCCTTTTCCCTTACCTTGTGGTAGAGCAGAGGGCTTCTTTGTGCCCCCTTTTCCTTGCCCCCGCCCCCAAGAAAAGTTCCAGTAGAATCCACCGCTAAGCTGCAGTTTCCCCAAGCCCCTCTATGTTGGTTCTGACTTTTGAGTTGCACATTCTCCATTTGCACCTCCCAGGCTCACCTTGGTGGCTGCATGCACGCACTCTTAACTTCCCAGCTTCCAGTTGGCTTTGACGAGCGGGTGAGACCAGACTGGAGTTTGAAGGGCCAGAGGAGAGAGAAATTTGGGATAGTGCATCTCCTGGCCCTTCCTGCACCACATAGTGTCTGAATGGCTATGTTTCCCTCCTGGGGGGTGGGGGCAGAGAGCTACAGTTCTCCCTGGGTTCCAGTAGTAACCCCCTCACCAGGACTCCCAGCTTGCCGGAAGTGTTCCTTACCCTCTCTTACTGATTTCCCATCGCCCGGTCTACACTGTAGATGTTTAACTGTCCTCACGTACCCTGTCTGGGTGCGCCCTCTGTTTCTTCGCCTGACAGTTACATCTTAACATGTTTCATGTTAAATTGGGGATAAAAATGACACCAACAAGTTTGGCTAGGCTCTTGCCCTTTTCGTCGTGTCTCCATCCAGTGGTCCCAAACAAGCAAGATCTGCACCACCTGGAACTTGTTAAAAATGCAAATTCCTTCTGAATCAGAAACTGGGGGTGGAGCCTGGCGAGCTGCCCCAACAGTGACACTGGGAGGTTCTGAGCACCCTGCCCCCCACCCATTCCATTCACGCACTTGGATGGGGAGACGCAGTGCAATCTGGGTGTTTATGCTCATGTATTCTTGCCCCTCAAGCTTTATATCAAGCAGAGCCATGTGTTTTTTGCTTCTGCTTCCCAAGAGAGGCTGCTCTGATGGCGTGTCTGGAGTCTGGGCTCTCAGTTACCTCACTTAAGAACAGCCAACCAGTTTATTAACCATTTGCTCAGTAGAAGTTTAATGGAGAAATATCTGTTTAAAACAATCAGTCCAAAAGAACAGCTCTTTTACAAACAAGTTATGGCAGTGACAAGTCAAAACCCCAGGCTTGATTTCCTGTTCCTTTGACCCACCCCTGGTAGAGGAAGGGGGAGTGAGAAGGAAAGATGGGGCCGTTTTTATGTGAGCTGGAGGAATTACAAAAATACACTCTGATGTAGCAACAAGGTTGTCATGAAACATGCCATGGGGGGGGGTTGCGGGAGTGGGGAGGGAGAGACAATCAGACAGGGAGGGTCTCTGCCCTGGGGGCGGAGACCTGGAGGCAAAGCTTGCCTCAGTGCCTTGGGGAAGAAGGAGTCCCGATTCCCAGCCGGCAGGTCTGGGGCTGGAGACATGCTGTTTTGGGGATCACCCGGACACCTGGGGAGACAGAAATGATTAAAATGGCAAACCCAATAGTTTTTCTGACCTTTTAATCCTATTTGCCTGAGCAATAGTAGGGAGGCATTGAAAACTTATCAACAGAATAAAGAGCTCCCAAAGCAGCAAGTAGGGTTCCCTAAGTTTCTAGACTGTTGAACTTCCTCTATACACCTGCTTTTTCTGGCCTCAAGTCTACTGGGAGGACTCACAAAATAAAGAGGAGGTCTGTCGGCTGGGATTTGAAAGGCATAGCGTAGGCCCCGTGCCCAGAAACAGCTCTCTAATCCTTGGTATTTGGAATCCATGTGCAGTAATTCATTTCTTGAGGCTAAATTGTGTCCTCATTTATGGCTCTTTTATATTGCCAGTGCTCTTTAAACCCGATTTCACCAATTCCTCACCATGAATGAATCCGGTCACTTTCCACTGTCAGGAAGGGTCAAGGCATGGGGCAGAAGACAGAGTAGAGTAGGGACAGGGAAAGGGACCGGAGGAAGACACCCCTTTGCACAGTTCTGTCTAGGACTGGATCTGCACCTCAATGTCCCTCCTTCCTAACACATCATTACACCTTCTAATAGGGTTCTTTATCCCATTTCCATGTTAGGAGGCCCCACTTCCAAGTATAGGTGGGTATTGGGCATCTCAGAACAGCCCCGGAACGAGATCCCCCACGATGGAGACATCTCAGGCATGTAGGGCTGGTTGGGGTGTGTGCAGGCGAGCGAAGACAGGGTTTAAGCTGCCTGGGGTGGATTCGTAAGTACATGTCCCCACTGGAACTCAGCCACCATGAATGGGTGCCACAAAGGACACAGAGAGACGGTTGCAGAAAGAGGAAGGAGAAAAATCAATAATATACCCAAATGAGCTAGTTAACGTTTTCAATGGTTCCGTCCAGAACTTTACATCTTGAGCAAAGCAGCAGACAGAAGCTAGTTACCAGTTACGTTTCAGTGCCTCTCAGCTGGAAGTTTAATAGAAAAGTAGCAAAATCAATTGTCTGAATAGGGGCTCAAATCGTTTTTTTTTTTTTTTAAATAAATTGATTCCTGCTATTGTGACTGATTTTAATCTGTCTATAGGTACAGAAAATAGTTGTGGTTCAGAACTAGACAAGGGCCTCCGTGTCCCTTAAGAGCCACTTTAAGAAGAATAAATGCCTAAGAATTCAATCCAGGCTGCTTCTGAAAGATATACCGTGTTAGGTGCTGTGCAAATATGGCTTAGGAAGAAATAGGATGCTTGTTAAGGATCCGAGAGTATGGCTTCAAAAAACGGTGCGGGTTAATTCAGGGCCTTTGGGGATGAGTCATTCTGCTAAAATACGCATGGCAGCCTTCTCCTCACAACTTAATCCCTATGTCTGTATTTGGCAATGGGCCTTTTGCAAACCAGCTTACCTGCGAAGAGCCACATGGGCTGCCCCATGCTGAAGTGTGGGTGCCAAAGATTAACATTTGTATTAGTACACTTTGCATGAAGATTATTAATGATCGGGCTACCTTTGGCATACGGAAAGTATAATAAAACAGCACATGTAGACTTTTTTTTTTTTTTTTTAAATGCCCCTGAGTCAGGCAAAAGTCCCTCTTAGGGAATGTTTGGGGAATGTTTTTGGCCAACTGATTCATTCTTTCCATTAGGGTAAGTTTCTAGACTGTTGAAGAAAAGGTATGAGGCTCTGGAGATCATCAGACTCCCATATATGAATTCAGGCACATTTGCTTGATGAGAGGGATTTTCTTAGAGTTTCAGAAAATTCCACTGTGTGAGTTTCCTGTGCCACTCGAAGTTCTGTACAGGTGTTGGGCTGAGGAAAGTGGAGTTTTTAACCACTGGGCCGTAAATTAGGGGTTTTGATGTTTATTATCTGATTTGTAATACAGTATGTGCATAAGCATTCCCATGGGAGTAAGGACTGGAGGGAGAGAGGAGTAAAAGCAAGCAAGCAAACAAACAAAAATAAAAATGGCCCCGGCAAGAAGTGGAAGTGAGGAAAGATGACGATCTCTCAGTCACTATTCTAAAACTACTTCGTCAGGTAGGCCAAATTCTCCAAGCCTTGCTCAGTGATGATGCCACTGACCTCAGGGAATCAGTCCATTTCTGGCAAGGCGACAGGATGGACAAACGAGGAGTGGAGGAAAGAAAAGCTGAAAGTGTAACTCCTGGTCCTAACAAGAACTCCTTGACAGGGGGAAAGTGGGAAAGGGCCATGGTTTCCGTGGAATCCAGTCCGCTTGAGATACAGGGGGTAGGGGAGGAGAGCGCTAAGCTGTCTTCGAAGGTGAAATAGCAACATCACAGCCACAGAAATCAGACTGCAAATGGCTAGAGGTAGGTCCAGCTATGGGTTCTTGGAGATAGTCTCTGAGGGAAGGTGAACTGAATGGTTGCTATGACAACTGGATAGGCAGATTGGTCCACTTAACTGTCCCCATAGTAACTGAGCTCCTGGAGAGCTATAGAGGAATTAGTTATCTTAACATGCTACTATTATCCCCATGGTAACCAATCTCTAAATGGCAGTGGTCAGCCTTAAGGAACAATCCTAGGAAAATCTTTGCTCCCTAGACAAAGGGCGGGTAGGAGGTGGGGGAGGTGAACATATATCTCCCCCGCCTCCCAGGAGCTGAACACCTTGAGGTGGTATGGGGTGTGTGTATGTATTTGGGGGCTAACGTGCTTCCAGGTCCCGGAGGGAGGCTAAGACAGTTGGGTATGTAAGGCTTCTTTTTACCCCCAGCTCGTTCGTGCCCAACTCACTCATGGGTTGAAGTGGACGGTGCAGCTGGGAGAGGCTCCCCTTCCGGCTACACATTACCATTCTGATGCAGGGTGCGCCGGCGCTGGCTGGACTGCAAGCTCAGGACCAGGTACTGCCTCATAAACTCACTGAACCGCTTCTGGTTGGCCAACTTCCGGGCCGACTTCCGGGCCCCGGTGAAGCCCCCGAACCTCTTCTGCAGCTGCTTCTGCTCCATCTCTCCAGCCTCATCCACGCCGGGCTCTGTCCCTTTCTGGGCTTGGATTAGGCTCCGGATGCGAGGCATGCGCTTCAGTTGCACCTCGGAGGCGCTCGGCTGGTAAAGGGCGGCTGCCACATGCTCTGGGTCAGCAGGGCTGAGCTGCCAGGAGCCCCTGGCCAAGACCTTGGTGCATGGAGTCCAGAGAGGGCTGCTGAAGACCTTCCCTTCACACTCAAGGATGCACACCTGCAAAGACAGAGGCGGGAGAAAGGAGAAGGATTGGGAATGTCTATTAGTCCAAGGCAAGGAGATAAAGTCCTTCTGGTGGCTACAAAATCCACATGAGTACCAATGCACGTGCTTCCAAAGCATCTCTTTATTAAGGACCATGTAGCAGTTTTACATGTAGTTACTTAGGTTCATAGAATTTCAGAGTTGCGGAGACACAGAAAACTGTCCTTCCCAGCTCCATCATTTCACAAATGAAGAAACTCCGGGCTCAGAGAGGTGAGATTAATTTACCCCAGGTGACACAGAAAGTCAATGCAAAAAGAGTGCTCCAAACTACACCCAGTTAGAGCCCTAGCTGAGTTTTCAGAGCCAAACACAACTCACGAGGGTCACTCAGAAAGAAGAATTTTATTTTGTTCTCTTATCAGGCTTGAGAGAGGTCAGTTGGTTTAAGATGTCAAAGCATGTGCTTAAATCTGCCTGGCTATTTTAAGGTCGCCATGTTAAGACGAACCCTGGCGTTGTTCATTTTTCATCCCACATGTACTAGTTATCACTACCTGTGCGTCAGTTATAGAAAACAAGAGTCAAGGCCCTTCGGATTGTAGGCAGGTTGGCAGTCAGGTTCAGGTGGGGAAGAGGGACCATCAGATGCTATCCAGTGGACCTGCCGGGCCCCAGGGAACTTCTGATGCTGCTCTGTCTCTCCAGGTGTCTCCTACTCCTAATCTAGACCAACAGCCTGGCCACGACGTTTCCACACCCCTCCTGAATGGTCCTTGCATTGGCCCCACCTCCCATATTCCTATCTCTGACTGGGTCTTTTGGAAGCGTCTAACTTCCAACTTTACCTACTATTTGCTGTTTTGGCTTCACCCGGAACCCTTCTTTGTGTTTCTGTCCTCAGCCATATGAAAATCCCACTTCAACTTGACCTTGCCATCATGGTCAGTGGGCAGCTGCGGAGCCCTTCATCAGACCTTGGAGTCTTGCCTGGCTTACAGGGCATCAAGAGTTACTGCTCTGTCTGGACAGCTGCAGGACATCAGAAGACTGGTGTGTGTGCCTGGTACCCCCTATCTGGGGAGCAAAACCCTGTCCCCAGTGTTCAGAGTGGCA
Source organism: Ursus americanus (assembly GCF_024610735.1). Taxonomy (NCBI): domain Eukaryota; kingdom Metazoa; phylum Chordata; class Mammalia; order Carnivora; family Ursidae; genus Ursus; species Ursus americanus. The sequence continues at coordinate 64,480,296 of NC_142139.1, forward strand.
CAGATGCCAATATGCGCAAAGTCTCCATCCTGACCCCTAGCCAAGGAGTGCAATGTGCCTGCAGCTAAATCACACACCTTGCAGCTGTCCCACCGAACCCCCAAAAATGGCTCCTCCAGTACTACTTCTCCTGCAACCCGTTGCCACTCCTTCCCCTGACCCCCTTTTGTCCCTGCCAAGCTTCTCCAAGATGTGGTCTGCACTCATGCCTCCATCTCAGCATCTTCCATTTTTGCCTCATCTCCTTGAAATCTGCTTCCCACCCTCATCTTCCACTAACTGCCTTCTAGAGGGCCACCAGTGAATTCCCAGTCACCGGATCCAATTAGCCCTCATTCTCACAGACGGTGCTGCATTTGGCAACGCAGACCACACCCTTCTGAAAATTCTCCGACATTGCACTCACCTCTCAGACTGTTGTGCTCCTTCCTCCTGTGTTCCTAAGAGTCTATCTTTAAGATTCTTCTCATCTCTCTTTACAATCTGCCCCCCAGTGACTGTTCATTTCTGTGATTTTGGTCATTTCTTTCAGGGCATCCCAGATCTGGATGTCCAGCACCTGACATCTGTTGAACTCCCGACACTTCTCTGATCCCTGTCTGGTCTCTCTATCAAAATGTCTGACTAGCACTTTAAATGCAATTTGTTAAGAATTCCCTTCTGGGGCAGACACTGCCAGTTGTCCATTCCATCCCCACCTCTCCTCCTCCTTCCTAACAGAACACTTGTTTTCTTCCTGAAGGTCACACGTACGTTTTTCAAACTCCTGTGCAGCCAGAGGTGGCCAATGACATATACACAGAAGTGATCAGGTGTGGCTTCCGGGAAAACAGGAGGCTGACTTATCTGGGGAGAGCATCCTTTTATTCTTCTTCCTTCCTCCAGACTCCTGTTTAGAATGCGGGCATTTTGGCTGGTGCTCAATTGGCTATCTTGAAACCATGAATGACTCAGGGGATGGAAGCCATGTGAGAGTGGCACCCATCTACAGATAAAGTAGAAGGAGAAGGAGCCTGGGACAATGGGGAGGTGGCGGAGCCGCCATACCGGCCCTGTACTATCTACCTCCCAACCTCCTTATGAGGAATCAAACCTCTGTCTTGTTTAAGCCACTGTTACTTTAGGTCTTTCTTACTAGCAGGTGAATTTAATTATCTGATACACTTTCTCCACCTCAAGTCTGTTCTCCTTGGTCTGGGTATGGCTCCAGATCATCTCAGAACTTATTTATTTATTTGAGAGTGAGAGCGAGAGCATGGGGGTTGGGGGGCAGAGGGAGAGGGAGAGAAGCAGAGTCCCTGCTGAGCGAGGAGCCCAAGGTGGGGCTTGATCCCATGGCCCTGAGATCATGACCTGAGACGAAATCAAGAGTCGGACGCTTCATCAACTGAGACACCCAGGCGCCCCTTAGAGCCTTTAAAAAGACAGAATTCAAAAGCCAATTAAATTCCTGTGGAATAGAACCAGGGTTTAAAACTTACTTTTACAAAGCTCGGGTAATTGGGTATCTGCGTTAGGTTTGGAAACTACTGACATAGTCCATGTTCCCATGTTATGATGAGGTTCAGTCATGTGTCCAAAACTACACCATTAGACAAGATATTACCTGAACAAGAACCCAAATGTCTCGAGCTCCAACCCAGGACATCTATTCAATGAGCTCTGTGTGCTTGCAATGCAAATTGGTGCGAATGAGTACAAGACTAAGGATCTTGCGAGACTAAAAGGTAAATTCTGATGGGAAAATTGCTCGTTTTCCTCTGGGCCAGAGAGGAGAAAGAGCCAGTAGCCAATGGGAGTGCCGCTCTTCTTCACCGATAAGGCTTCCAAGGTGCAGCTTTTGCGAGCCCCCCCGGCTAGCCAGAGGTAGTGATGATGGGCCCTGCTCATACATAACTCACGAGCATGTCTTTTCCATTTAGATTTTCCTCAGAGGTGCTGATAGAACTAATATCATCAGTGCCAACTCAGCAGAGATACATAAAGAAATCACTTTTTCACAGCCACAGTGTCACTGGGTATGGAAGCAACTTCCATAGGTGGGGAGGGCAGATTTTAACATGATGGTAGCTGCCAACCTGAGTGCTCTTTAAGAATCACTGCTGGTTTGTTAGAATGCAGATCCTCAGCCTATACTCCCGGAGATGCTGACCTAGTAAGTCCAGGGTGGGGCCCCGGAATCTGCATTTTTAGCAAACCCCCAGGTGATTCTAAGCTGGACTTACTTGGAGAGACCCTGCTTTGGAACTTGCCCTGAGGAGGAAGGTGTCACCACGGAATACAGTGGCGGAGTCTCCCTCAGAGAAAGGGTTACTTGGGTCTATATTTAGCTTGCTCCTGAAATACTTTGAAGAAAACCAACTTGCAGTACATTCGTTCAGATCATAATCCTATTGGGTGATTACTCTATAGCAGTGGGTGTCTAAAGGGGGCAGTTTTGTTCCCAGGGACATATGGCAATGTCTGGAGACATTTTTGGTTGTCACACAGTGGGTAGGGGGGGAGAGACGCTCTTGCTATCCGATGAGTAGAGGCCAAAGATGCTGGTAAATGACGTACAATGCACCAGACAGCCCCCCATGACAAATAATTATCCAGCCTAAAATGTCCACAGTGCTGAGTGTGAGGAATCCGACTCTACGGAGTAAAGGGAAAGGCAGGAGAGTGTAGGTAGTATTGGGAAAGCCAGCAGAAGAGTTAGAGTTTGGAGCTAACATGGCCTTGGAGCAGACTTGGTCCACTCCTCACAGAATAGGAGCCCCAAATGCTTGTTGAACGATTCGGCTCCTTCCATTTACAAGAACAGGTGGAGGTTGTTAAACCTAGAGGCTATTAGATCTTCTGTGAGCCTCTGGGTTCCTAAGCCCAGATGGTAATTAGATGAGGTGTCAATCAGAGAAAATACAATTCTATGATCAAGCCAGATGCATAGGCTGTACAGAGACTCAACATACTGTTAGATGAATTAGATACTAACAAAATCATCTCAACTCTTGATTTAGGAGAAGGTTTTGGGCAAATGTGAGGAATCCAAATTCACAACAGCATTTGCAGCACCAGATGGACAGATGAGCCTAACGCCTAACACTCTGGTCTAAGGGACCCACCGGCCTCTTTCCAGAGATTGGTTAATGGTCTATTAAGTGAGCTGGACACATTTTCACAGCCCACACTGATGACATTGCTCTGTTAAGCTAGAGTGTGGGTGAGTATCTGGAAAGTCTCAGACTGGTGCCAAATTGATCTGTAAAGCTGGGTTTGTGGGGAAACTGAGCAAAGGGCCCTTTGGATATCTGGGATCAAACATCAGGGAAATAGGCACATGAGCCCATTGGGAGGAAAAGAAGAGGCTCATTGAGACTGTTAGGTCTCTGCCACTAAAACATCAAAGCATCTCTGACCAAGAGGCATTGGGAGCTATTTGCTTTAGGAGGTTTTGCTAGAATATCTGAGGGCTAACACTAGTAGGCAAACAGATGAACAGTGCAAGAGAAAACTTGCACTATTAGGAACTCTTACTGCAAATCAGCGAGTAAGAGTTTTCATGTATTGAAGGTAGAAAGCACTAGAACTTAGTTTCCTTTGTTATTAATCAAATTTCAAGAAGTTGTAAATAAATTTCCCCAGACCTTGAGGGTTACCTTCTCGTTTTCCTCTAAAACGACGCGGTGAATCTAGTTTTTTCTACGTAAGCTGATGGAGGAAGTACCATTCATAATTAGGTGGAAGCCCAAGACATTGCAATGGGTTTGGGTGTATGAGTCATTTCCCGACCAGAATGATAGTCTAACAAAAGCCAGCCATACTTGGACCATGGATCTGGAGTGAGAAATACAGAACTTCTTGATAAAGCCAAGGATTTAGGAGGGCCTGGGAATAGTTCAGTATTACATAATTTCGTGGAGGGATTGGGAAGGTGACCCGTGCTGAAATCTCTAAGTTCCCCCAGCCCCCATAATTCACAGAGTTGGAAAAGTGTTGCAAGATTTGGAAATGAGATGTGGTTGTCAACATTCTAGGCATTTCACCAAACTTTTAAAAATAGGTTAAATATGGGGCACCTGGGTGGCTCAGTCGTTGAGCGTCTGCCTTCAGCTCAGGTCATGATCCCAGCGTTCTGGGATCGAGCCCCTCATTGGGCTCCCCGCTCAGCGGGAAGCCTGCTTCTCCCTCTCCCACTCCCCCTGCTTGTGTTCCCTCTCTCACTACCCCTCTCTCTGTCAAATAAACAAAAATTTAAAAAATTTTTTAAAAATAGGTTTAAGTATGAATACAAACTAGAAACAAATCAACCAGGCAATCAGGTCCTCTGAGGGTCAGCAGGCGCTTTGAAGAATTTATCCCTCCCTGTGAAGCTCCAACTGGCCATAACCTAACTTGTTTCAAAGAAGTATCTACTTCTTTGTATCTACTAACAGTGTTGTCTAGACCCCAGAGATGTAAGATGCTAGGGGGGGATGGAAACAGGCTCCAAATTCTTTACTGGCTTGGGAAGACACCACTGTAAAAAGTCTGCAGCATCTGCAGGGGTTGGGCCCGTTAGTGGACTAAGGGTCTTGCACTCTTACAATTTCCATGGAACATGTTCACTGAGCGCTGCTTCGTGCCACGCTCTGTGCTCTGCGCTGGGGATCCCCAGCACAATCAGAAAAGGAGGCTCACACCTTATGCTGAGAGACTAGCAGACACAAGTAACTGTCAGGACACAAAGGAGAGAGGGGCTGGCTCTATTTGGGGCAGGTGGAGAATCAGCAGTGTTCTCATAGGTGAAGTTGAATCTGAGTTTTGAAGGAGGAGTATTGGATGAAGGAGGAGGGAAAGGCATGCACAGAATGGTGGGACGAGTCCCTGAACCCTAGGCAAGGCCAGGAAGGGAAAGCGGGATTTCTTAGGAACTGTGAAAAGTGATTGAGGTGAGGAGAGGACGTTGGGGCACCTGCAGCCTGGGGAGAGCTGAAGGCCTGGGATCCAGGCATGGCATCTCAGAAGGAGAGGGTGTGGCGAGATAATCCCGAATCTTGGTGGTCACTTGTGTTTACGGAGTGGGGAGAGGAACGGGAGTCCAACAGGAAGTAGAAAAAGAGGAGTCGGAATGGGGAAGAGAACCAGGCAAGGTCACCAGGAGAGGACAAGGAGAAGGAAGCCTGCAAACTGGCCCCGGACCTCCGAGAGAGCAGCTAAGGAGTGATGCAGCCTCAAAGCCGCAAGTGTAGATTTCTCCCTGGGTGTACAAATATCGGTTCAGGTCCTAATGCTGTTTTTGAGTGGGAAATAAAGGGTTGCCGTGAAGGCCAGAGATTCCAGAATTGTGCATAACTTCCCGTCTTGTCTAGACTGCAAATGGAGAATTGAGCAGGGTGGCGATTATCAGGCTAACAACTCGTCACTGGTTTACATGTACACTAAGTCGTCTGCCCTGTTTACTAAGGTCAGAGGAAAGTGTTTTGTCGATGAACTTTTAAACCTCTCTGGGCTGCACAGCAAAGGCCTGTGGGCCTTCTGCGTTCCAGCCAAACTCAGTTTTCTCAGTTCCTTAAATGCCACTTCCCTCTGGGCGCCAGGCATTTGCTCCGGTGCTCCCCGTCTCCCTCCACCTCCCCCCCAGCACCCTCCCTGCCTCTTTGCTCCCACTCTTTAGGTCTCCTTAGATACATCTGTTCCTCCCAAAGCCCCAAAAGTCTAGTTTGGGGGCCACTGTTCTGTGCTTCCCCAGCACCCAATAATTAATCCCTCTTGGAGGGATTGTGGGATCTTCTCTCCCACTAGTTGCAAGCTCCGTCCACCTGCTTACCTTCAGATCCCTTGGCCTGACCCTGGGCTCAGCATACAGTAAATGCTCAGAAAAACCGTAACGGATGAATGAGAAGGATGGCTCAACTTTGGATGGGTCATCTGGGGATGCTCTTCACGACGCATTAGTTTTTGTTGTTCAGAAAACAGGCTCAAAAACCACTGAGCAGGTGTGGGAAGAGCTTGGTGTTTGGGTACGTAGGGGCTGCCTCTGCTCATCGTTAGCGAGCTAGCTCAATGTGAATATAGGTTCTGTATTTGCACACTTGCCTTAAGGAGCAGTGGGTACTTTTGGTTGTTTTTAAAGTTTGGGGAGTTTGAGGGGTGCCTGGGTGGCTCAGTTGGTTAAGGGGCTGACTCTTGATTTCAGCTCAGGTCATGATCTCAGGGTCCTGGGATCAAGCCCCGTGTCAGGCTTCACACTAAGGGGGGACTGTTCCAGGATTCTATCTCCCTCTGCCCCTCCCCCCATTCTCTCTCTCTCTCTCTCTCTCTCTCTCTCTCTCTCAAATAAATAAATAAGGTGTGCCTGGGTGGCTCCGTTGGTCAAGTGTCTGCCTTGGGCTCGGGTTGTGATCCCGGCATCCTGAGACTGAACCCTGCATTGGGCTCCCCACTCAGGGGGAGTCTGCTTCTCTTTCTCCTTCTGACCCTCCCCCTGCTCGTGCTCATGCTCTCTCTCTCTCTCAAATGAATAAATAAAAACTGTTAAAAGTAAAAGTAAATAGTAAAATAAATAAATAAATCTTAAAAAAATAAAGGTTGAGGGGTTTGAAATATGACATCTTTTGAAAGAAGTCTGACTACAAAGAAAAAATAATTGAGTCATATTAGATTTAATAGAGGAATAACTATTTAGATTGACATGAATGCAGTGGAGAAAGCAGTTTATTTAACGAAAAGAAATTTACTGCCAGATTTGCACCTCAAGTTCAAAATTTAAAGTATAAGGGTGCATTTAGGTATTCATCGTAGAATTACCTATAATACCCAAAACGGAGGGCAACAGACATGTTCAACAGGAGGGTGATAGTTAAACAAATTATATTGTATTCATAGAAAGAAAGAACTTAAAATAATGTTTAATAACGTGGGGAAATTACGCTGGTATAATATAGCAAGTGAAAAAACTAGGATTCTTTCTCTGACAGGTGGGATTAAAGCTAATTTTCTTTTTTTTAGACTTCTCCAAATTTGCCAAATTCTCCAAAACGAGTATGCATTATTTTAATAATGGGAACAAAATGACAGCCCAGGCAGGCATTTATCTGAATGTGGAAAAGTGGAAAGATGACAGGGTTTGCCCTTAGAAGATGCGAATGCCCTCATCCGTTTCCTGCTGACCACGGGACACCAGGCGAGTCCCTGACCTCCGGGCAAGGCTGTAATTTCTCATTCTGGGTCTGGAGGCAGGAAGGAGGAGAAGACAGGGATGCTCTGGGGCCTACCTCAAGGTTGAAGCTGTCAAGAACTGGGCGGAGCTCCTCTCGGCAGGTCAGACAGTCCTTTTGGCAGCTGCCGGACACGCTGGAGAAGAGGCTGAGCAGCAGGAGGTCACAAAGCAGGATTTTCATGGTGCGGGAGCAGGAAGCAGGGCTCTAAAATGCTAAAACACAAGGGAGGGTGGGCGGCAATTAGAACAGCCATTCTGCGGTGGGCCTCACATGGGGTGGGGGGGGATGCACCAGAGGGAACAGCACCAGAGCTCAGGATTCCCCTCCCAGGAGGGAATGGGTCATCAAGGGTACAAGAGGCCTGCTCCAGTCAGCCAGGCCCACCGTTGGGGCAGGGGCTAGTGTCTGGGCTCCTAGGGGAGCCACCTAGCTGGCCTCAAACTGCATAGGCGCTTCCAGGGAGCTGAAGGCCTCACTTTGCAACTTACCGTGTGACCATAAGGTGATCTCTCCAAGCTTTAGTTCTCATAGCTATAAAAGGGGAACGGCGGTACCTGTCTTGGCACAGGGCCGATGCGAAGAGAGGAGATCCGCAAGGGAAGTTTTGCAAAGTGCCGTGCGAGAGTGAGATTTATGAATGACTTGTGTACCTTGTCTCCTCCCCAGCCTTCCCTGTCTCAGACAGGGATGCCCCGACGAGCCAGAATTTGCTCTTTCCGGAAGCCTCCCCCAGGCTCCTTGTCTGTTTGCCCTGCTGGCGTGAGCTAGCTTCCTGAGCACACAAACTCTAGGTTCACCACGCTAGGCCATGCAAACCCAGGACCAGGTATGTGCAATTCTTTACTGAAAAATGAACAAAGACACGAAGATAATAGCTTCAACTATTATTAGTTAGATTAGTCATTGATATTCTTTACATAGGATTGCCTGAACGATGTGCAGTTTTTCCTGCTCCTCTTTAAATTCATCCTGCGATCAAGCCTCCTGAATCAGAAAGCTATTTCCTTGGACTGCATCAGTTTGCGTCCCTGTAGAAAGATCTTTACTTGGAGGATGAAATGGAAAGGGGAACAAGGGAACTTTCTGGCAACGTTGTGAATGTTCTCGACTGAGGTATAGGTCACAGGGGTGTATACATTTCCTGGAACCCATGGAGTTGTACACTTAAATCCTGTGCATTTCAGTGTATGTAAACTTTATCTCCACAAAGAGTCCGGGATCAAAAATAAAAAATTGTTGCTTTTATTGCTTTTTCATCAGACTCTACTGAGAAAATGTATAAGCCCTGCTCTTCAAAGGCAGCCTACAGACCAGCATCAGCGTCACCTGGGATTTTGTTAGAAATGCAGAACGTCAGGTCCTAACCCAGAACCCCTGAAGCTGGGTCTGCTTTTTTTTCAGCAAGATTGTCAGATGATGCAGACACGTGCTAAAGTCTGAGAAGCCCTGGTAGAAGATGGGTGTGGAGTGGAGCAAGTAGGTAAGAGAAAGAAGGGGATCCTGCCGTTGAATTCACCAGTGGCTGTTTTGGGAGACTCTCCCAGCCCTGCCTGGGTGTCACCCAAGCATCTCATACCAAGAGGATATCCGAGAAAAGACGCTCAGTCAGTGTTTTTTAAGTCAATGAGGGGACGTTTGAGATGGGCTTGGAATGAGTAGCAGTTTGTCAAGAGGACAAAGAAGAGGGCATCTGAAAGTCCCAGGAAACAGCCTTTGGAAAGGCAGAGAGGACTTAGGACCACAGCCTGTGAGAGAGTGGTGAGCCGCCTGGCATCCCAGGGCCACCTGCCCACACGCCCTAAGGGAAGCTCCCTGCGAAAGAGAAGGTCTGCTCTGATGGAACCGGCTCTTGTTTGCCCTCCAAAAGGTTTGGGCTTTACCCTACAGATGATGGGGTGTCCATCCCTATACAAAGAAACTTATCCTATGCATTTTTTATTCTCTATCCCAAGGGCCAGGGCCTTAGTTGAGACTTATGGCCTTGGTTATTGTGATGGGCTCCTAATTCGTCCACCTCATGACCTGGCCTCCCAGCACGGCATCTCCAAGTCTGCTGACGTCACTTCATGCTTAAATCTGTAACCCCAGTGGGACTGCGTACTGCTCCTGCCCGCCTTCTCTAGCTTTCTCTCCCGTCGTGCACCCTGGTGTCCCTTCTGGTCCTAGTGAATCACCTGTCGTTCCCATTTCTATCCTGTACTTAAGGCCTTTGACTCTTTGCACACGCTCTTCCTTCTGCCCAGTATACCCGTCTCCGGGTCACACTTCCTACGCACCTCAAGAATTATCCCCTCCGGGAAGCCAGCTGCAACCCCTGGTCTGAGCTAGATGAATCTCGTCTGCTTCCATGGCATCGTGAAGCAGCACATCACAGTGGGAAGGGCGAGAGCCTCGGGGCCTGTGTGTCAAACAGGCACAGCAGACCTTTGTCACCGAGCTCTGATTCGCGTTTTCTCACCCGCTCATCCCTACAGACCCCATATCGCTAACGCAGCCTCTCAGCTTCTCATCTGTAAAACTTGGACAATCGGAGTACCCGTCTCACAGGGTGATGAATGTATTGATGCTTGTAAGCAGTTAAAATAGCACCTGGCACATACCCAGTACTCCACAAAGGCTTATAAAAGGAAGAGCCCAGCACGTAGCCATCACTTTGTAATACCATCATTCTGCCTCGCGTGGCCCTTACGACATCGGACCGTACGCTTGGACTTCTGTGTCTCTTTGCCCCACTGGACGGTGGCTTCCGAAGGGCAGAGACCATGTTCTGTGGTTCTCTGTATTCCCAGCACCCAGCACGGAGTCAGGAGGCACTGAAGAGGTGCCGAGGGTGTGTGATACGTGGCAGCGCTCTTCCTTCTCCTTAGCTCACGTAGAGCTGGGGACTGTCCAGGAACCTCTGCCTCACTGGGGCCCAAGACGCTGACGGCACAGGAGCCACTTCAGGACTGTGCGACCGACAGCAGGTGTGCTCAGTGCGAGGGGGGAGGGGCGGGAACAGGGTCGTTCCAGAGCGAGGCAAGATGCTCTCCTCAGCTGGAGCCCCATGCGCGCTGCGGTGGAAGGCTGGCTGCAAAGGGCTCTGAGGCACGGGTGGAACAGTGTCATTTAACAGCAGCTCAAGTAGGTGCTAGGACACAAGCCGTAGAAGTTCATCACAGGTTCTTTTGAAGAGAAAACGCGTCTTGAATTCCAAACAGCCGCATATACCTACATGTCTTAAACTGAGGACTGCCCGAATATGTCTTTTGTTTAATTTCAGACTTGCCTTTCCATTTCTTATTCTACTAGATTTTAGTCCTTCCAGTTGGGAGACATTTTTGTAGAATTTGTCCAGAACGGCATGGCTGTGCCCTCCCTGGCCACACGATGGCAGTGCCTGTATGTCACAGAGGAAAGGGAAGGCTGGGAGCCCGGGACGGGTTCCTTCCTAACACACAATTGCAATACAGAATGTTGGCGTAGGCTGAGCTGATAAGTTGTGACAGCTGTTAATGAAACGCTCTCCGGCTGAGGTTTTTCATGAACCTCATTAACCGCGGCTACTTGCACATTCAGGAAATGCCCCGGGGATTGACTGATGTTTGTTATCTCAAATTCTGGGTAAATGGGTTTTTAGGGTGAGGTGAAGAAAGAAGATGAGCTCCTGGGACATTTAGCATGTAAAATGTGTCTGATACCCTTTCCGCATATAAAATGTGAGCTGTCCTTGGTTTGGCACTCGGCAAACCTTCCCGAACCTACTTGGCGTTCGCTTGGCCCTCCTGGTGGGTCCATGGGACACCTCTCTTCCAGGTCCCCACCTCCCTACCCTCTATGTCCCCCCACCTCTAGCTCTGAATGAGTGACTCCACCTATTATTTAAAACCCATCCATACACAAAGCTATTTAGTCTCTGCAATTCCAAGAATCCCTAAAATGGGAGCAACATAGGCCTGTCTCCAAGGTTGTGATATTTCAATGAGACCAATATAAGTGAAAGCTCAGAATAAATGTAATTATCCTTACAAAGGGGACCGCATTTTGTACTTTTTGGTACTCCTCACAGCACCCGGTACCATTGTGTTCGGGGTTAACTTAGATTTTGAACTGTATTGGAAACTCAATAGAGGTTTTTCATTTTTAAGAAATCTCAGCAACATCGATGTAGCTTTTTCTTGTAGCTCTGTGTGTAAGTTAATGCCAAGCAAGGTGAAGGCGGGTAATTAATTAATTCATGGGGTATATTTATATTTAATCCTTACCCTTTGCGTGACTCTGGGCGAGTGATTTTACCCGAGAATGTTTGTCTTCTCAATGGCAAAATGGGGATCATGACAGGTGGTGGTGGTTGTTTATTGAAGGAATCCTGACCCTCAGTAAATAAGACTGCCCAGGGTACGCCTGAATTTTACCTGGCTTGTATTTCACCTGGTGAACCTAGCTCGGTCAGCACTTCCATGTGGTGCTGCTATAATCTGGACATCTCTTATTGAATAAAGAAATGTTTAATTACCTCGTATTTCGGTAATGACACCTTGTAAATTTAATTGTGCCTCGTTGCTTATGAAGATAAAATACCACTGTGTTTTAGCCTTAATCTATTTGCATGTAATCTTCCTTCCCAGGGCAATATAATTAGTTGCTTATCTGTTTGGAGGATTACGTACGAAGCTAAGAAGTTAATTGAGTTTTGTCTTATGGCCTCTGAGAAAGCCTGTAATTTTGGAGCTTTTAGCAGAGAAGGCGGCGGGGGGGGGGGCAGACTTCCTGCTAGAGGCACGTACGTCTCTGTTCCTTCCATCAGCCACACAAGTAGATATTGTTCTTTACAAGTTACAACAAATTTTTATATTCATATCCGACCCTCTATCCGAGGGTTAACCAGATACCTCTTTTTGAGAGGAACAGAAGTTCATAGAGGTTAAGCAACTGGCCTAAGATTATCCAGCTTATCAACAGCAGAGCCAGGACTTCAAGTCCCATGTGTTGACATCAAACTGCGTGTTCTGGGAAAACATAAACTTATATGCTGCTTCTGCTTCGGACGGGTTGGCCAGCTCTGGTGGAATCGCACCGGGCCAGTCTCTGTCTGTGTCCGACAGTCATCACATTACTATTACATTTAGAATACGAGGTGCCAGGCGCTGTGTTAATTGCTTTGCAAGCATGCATCCTATGCCCCCATTTTATAGCTGAGAAGACAGAGACTTGAGGAGAAATGACTTGGAGTGGCAGAGGTGACCCTCACGCCCATCTGATTTCCCCACTCCTGCTCTCGCTGGCCACTCAGCGAACTCTGCAGCCATCTGTCTCTGTGTAGGCGAGCTCATGCTAAGGACTCCCTTTTATCTGGAACTCTGGGCCCCCCCTCTCTGATTGCAACGTCTTATTGTCCCCTCTCCTCCGTAGAGGAATTTTTCATTGCCCACAGGCACAAGGGTTTGTCTTCTACACGCCTCATTTCTTTGGCCCATTGTCCACAGGACTCCTACACCGGATTTTGCTCGTTCACCAGCTATGACCAAGGGAGGCCTCTTTACTGGCTTTTCCTCCTCTCACGAATATGCTTACATTCAAAAAGGTCCTTCTTCTGCCCTAGATTTTCGCCTGGAAGGAGGGAGTGAGCATAGAGGAGGTGGAGGGCAAAGCAAGTCCCCCGCCCTACACAGATCAAGTGTGGCGGGTGCTGGTGAGCAAGGAGTGGGCCAGAGGCCTGTGCTGGAAACGAGAGAGGCCGGGGCTCCAGCCTCGGCTCTGTCATTACCTGTGGGATCTGCAGCAAGCCCCTTTCTTTCTCTGGGCCTCAGTTTCCCCTTCTCCAGAAAGAGGCCGTTGGGTTAGATGGTTAGTAGTTTTTATTTTATAAGTGGCCAGATATTTGTGCTCCCCTGGGGAGGGAAGCAAGGAGGGAGGAGGGAAGGGGGGTGGGGGGCAGAAGAGGGTTTAATGAGGAAGTGGCTTCAGGGCAGCACAGGCCAGGGGCTGAAGGCCCAGCAGGGCTCAGGAGAGGGCCTGGAGAGGGGCAACAGACACATTTCCTGTCAGGGCTGCCTCAAGCTGGAAAGGTATCGCTCTGAACTTTGAACCTCCTGATTCTGGCCCGCAGTTCTGCATAGGCTGTCAAAATAATTTAAATGGATTTTTAAAAGCTTTCATTTGCTTTTATATTAAAATCACTGCATGGTCTTTCAAAAAGGCTAGAAAATACCTAATAGTCAAAGAGCAACGAATCTAGACCAACAAACTTCAAACTGCTTTAGCCTCCAGCCATCAAACAGCTCTGAGCACACATTCCCAATTGACTTATAAGTTACGTACGTTCCCAAACCTGCTAAAGTGCAAATTAAGAAAGATTACAAAAAAAAAAAAAAAACAAAAGACTTCAGTTTCCCAAAGCCCAGTGGGTTGTGGGGGCCCACGCCCCTCTGGGAGACCGCTGGCCTAGCTCGTTAGCATTCAGCTACACGGACGCGCTCCTACGAAGCTGAGGGCTTCTGACAGTCTTGCCCGATACGTTGCCCTGCGAGGCTCCTATCACGAATGTCCCACACGCTCTTGGCTGAACGAATGAAATGATGAATGGGGATGGGGGTGGGAGGGAGCACAGGACGAGTGCGGGACCAGGGGAGCTTGGCTCTGCGCCTTGGCTGTATGGCGATTCACTGACATTCTCACCGAGACTTCGACCCCTCGGGAGCAAGCTTTACGCTTCATCTGCCAAGCCAGGCCCTTCAGAGCCGGCCGCATGTGTTTCTGCAATGCTGACGTAGCAGCGCAAGATCGCAGAACGTCAAGACTGAACGTGACTGGAGCCGATCTAGGGAGATGCCCAGAAAATTGGCTCAGCCCCCAAAATAGATGTGCCCCAAATCTCAAGGTTTGCAGTTAGTAGGAAACCCTCGTGTTAGAGAGTGGGAACACCTATAGGCATTGAAATAAAAGCGTTGAGAAAATCCCCTTTGCTTAATGAGCTCTCAGCCATTGAAGCCACCACAAGATGCTGTTGGGAGGACTCCCGTTTTCTGAGAAGGGCCCACCCCCACCCTACGATGTTTGATGAGTGGCTCCCCCCAGACGCAGTTGCAAAGTTTCTGTCCTGGGCTTCTGGAGCTGTGGGACTACGGGCTGGGGCTCACTGAACCCCGTTGATAAGACCATAGAACACGCACATCCCTAAACCCCACATCCGTACCGCGTGTGTGTGTTGGGGGGTGGGTGTTAGCATGAAATAAGCATGTAGATAAGTTTAGTTCACTTCCTGGCACATAGTAGGTTTCAGTCAAGGTTAATTCCCTTGCCCTCATTTTGTGGCTTTGTCCTGGCTGCCACCTCCCTCCCCCAAAGCCCCCAGCCCAGCCAAATCTACCTCCTTGCCTGCCCAGTTCGAATCTCTGGAATCCCTGGAGCAGGTGCCTCTTCTTCCAAATTCCTCCAGCACTCGCTGTCTGGACCACGCCGTTTAGGACTTCATTACACCCAGCCTTGCATTGTCCTCTAATCGTTTCACTGTGTTTGTGGGGTCCCACCCTTGCCGCCATTAATTGGTGAGCACCCTTGGGCTCAGGGGGTTGGTGTGCAGAAGTCAGGAAGGCTGGACTCTGTCCTGCCAGGGCTCGGTCCAGCTCAGTCCCGGACACGGTATTTAGCTGAGCTCTCAGCTTCAGTTTCACCAACTGCGACGCGGAGACAATGACACCGGCTCACAGGGCCGTTGCCGGGGATAATGGGTGCGAAAGCATGAAGATGTAAATCATTGTATGAAAGTAAAGGGCTGTTATCATCACCTCTGTTGAATCCACCAGAGCCCCCCCCCCACCATCTCCCCTGCCTGCTGGAGTGTAGATGATAAATACCTGATTGATTGAATACAGAATGGCTTTGTGACGGCTCCTGTCATCGGCTCCAGAGAGCATGGGTTTCAGCCTAATCCTGCAATTACTCCCCTCATTGACAAAGCAAAATCTGCATTCTCTGAAACTCCGAGTACCCTCAGCCTTCAGCTGGTAAACCAGGGGCTGCCGCCTTGTGGAGAACGGGACTGCACCCCCAAACTCCAGGCTGCACCACAGTGCCCTCGACGGGGCGGCACCCATGGACCAGTGGAAGCTGCTCCTTTTACTGAGGTGGTGCTCGAGGGCAGTCTTTCCAGGCACCCCTGCCTGCAGGGGTCTCAGCCAGCGCAAAGGAACCCGAATCCTTTCTGTTCAAGGTATCGCAGCATCAGTGGAAGTGCGTTGAATATTTCCCTGCCTCACTTTATAAATGCGAGAAAGGAGTGAGCGCAGCAGCCACCCACAGGCAGCGAAAAGAGCAGCAATTTCTTTGGGAGGTTTTTGATAAGAAGCCAGGCAGTTACTTTCCCCCCATCTATGTTGAAAACTCTGGTTTAGGCTTGCTGGCAAATGCCATGCAAAGCTCATCTTTTGTTAGTCTGCCGAACAATGTTATTGGTTATAATTGGGGCTATTATGGGCTGCTCGAGGAAGCGAAACACAGATGTTTAAGCCCAGGATCAGGGTATTCAAGTCCAAGGCAGCTCGCTTTAAATAGTCCATTTCCCGAAGCATCCTGCTTTACTTGAAATTCCCCCAGAACTTACCCATGTTCCGAGTGAGATGGGGGGAGGAAGGGATGGGTAATGAAGGGAGGGGAAGCGAGACATGCAGAGAGGGAGAGAGAGAGAGTGTGTGTGTGTTTGTGTGTGTGTATGTGAGAGAAATAGAGGGAGAGAGGGAGAGAGACGCACAAAGGAGACAGAAAAGGAGGCTGAGAAAGAGCGAGAGTTTGGATGACTTCTGAACGTCATATTCAGCAGGACTCAGCAGAGACCTTTCAGTGGGAGAGATGGGCAGGAGGAGAAACATGCAAAGAAAGAGAAGAAACCACCACATAATACAGGGTCTGGGAGTCCAAGGTCATCCTTGCAGAAATCTACGTGGGTCTCACACACAGTGGCCGCGTTCAGCACTGCACTGGTCAAGCCCAACGCCCTGGGTCTCACTTTTCCCCATATCATTACCAGCAATTTCTATTCAGTGCATAAGGGAGGAGGGTTCCCTCAGGACGGAAAAACCCAAATCCAAATCAAGTTCAGTGGCATGTTGAAAACCAGCCTGCAAGCACTCCGAGGGAAGGAAAGAAAGGAAGTCAGCCCCAGGGAGAAATCGCTCACAAGGGTGCCCTGAAAGGCAAGCCCCCTGCCCCAGGGTCTGCTCCTCCCCTAATCTCACTCCCGCATCCACCTTTTCTCAACAGATAATGACATAGTAGGGGCCACATCTGGGAAATCAAAACTTTTTCTCATTTCCAAGTTCAGCTCTTTCTTCTTCTGCATCTCTCTTCAGGATAAAAATCTCAGCCCTCCCCTCCCACCCCCTCTCTGAGCCCTGAAAGTAAGACGCAGGGGGAAATAATTTTGCAGGTGGCCAGCAGCATCCACCCCAGACAAAGGAGAGAGGGTGAGGAGAGAGCCCCAGGCAGCTGCGCTCCTTCCTAGGGCTCCCGGCTGTCTGTCTTGGGGCTGGGGTTCGCATGCAGTTGCCTACCTGAGAGCTGTCAGTAGCCTGGCTCCTTCGGATGTGAGGCTTGGTTCCGCTGTTATCAGCCACACCAGCATATATATATCCTCCCCCCCACACACAGCCCTCCCCTTCCCTGCCCACCTCGATGACACATACACACGCTGACCCCCTTAATCAAGCGAGCAGCAGAACCTACAATCCTCCCTGGCTGCTCCCTGCCCCCCCCCCCCCCGGCTCTGTGCTCAGACCTGTGACACCCCAACCCCCCCATGCATCCATTCTCGAGCCTGCTTTACCTGGACTCTGTTCAGCCGGGATCCCACAGCTGCCTTCCCTTTGCTTTCAGAGGCACGGCGAGGACTGATGGGGAGCTCTGGCAAGTCAGTCAGAAAGAAAGGCTCCTGGTGACAGTGACGAGGCAGACCCCAATCCTGGAGTCTCCTTGAACAACCTTTTTGCCTGAGGAGTAAAGAATAGGAAGAGGGCAGAAGGAGGGGAATCTCCTGCCAAGCTCCCACCGGCACAGAGAAGCCCAGAGCTGAGCTGAGCCAAGCCCCCTCTACTGTCACTGGCCCACAGGCAGCAACAACTAGGCCACTCAAGGCAGAGGCTCTTACCTGTCGTGGGTCACGCCACGAGGCATTTTCACAGGTGCCCGTGGCATGACACAATGGGAAACGCTGAGCCTTTACACTCAGAAGAAAGTGTCTGAAATTCTGGCTCTACTGTCAGAGCAAGTCACTCCTCTTGGGGACCCTCAGGTCCTCCTTCTGTAAAATGGGTATGATACTGCCCAGGACCGTTGTGAGTAGAGAAATGAGATTCTGTTTGTATTTGGAACATATAAGATCTTTAATAAATGAGTTCTGCATCCCCTTCACCCTTTTTACATTAAATAATACCCACCGAATCTAAAAATCCCCTGTCAACATCTAGGGTCACCACAGAGTGCTTTCCAAGCTGCTGCTGAACTTTTCGGGTGTCACCCCCCATGTGCCTTGGAGTCTCAGAAGCTGTTGAAGATGCCCCCACCGCTCAGGGTGGACCCTCCTTCCCTTCCCCGTGGGAAGGTAGCTCACGGTCAGCAGAAGCAGGCAATGTTTAGCTCCCCAGCGTCCTTGCGGATCCCTCTTCCTTTGCCCTAGGCAAATTGCAACATGACCTCCTCCTTGGCTCTCCCAAGAAGATGCAAAAATATTCCAGAATCCCAAGATTTGAGCCTACGCTGTGCAAGGAGCTCAAGTGCCCTCTCATGTGGCAAGTCTGGCTCTCTCGTGGACCCGAGAAGGGTGGGGAAGGGTGGAAGAAAGCATCTGCTTTGACTGCTAATGGCATGGTTTTTTTTTTTTTTTCCTTGGAGGGGGAGGTGATGGAAATGTTCTGGAATTAGATAGTGCTGAGGGTTGCACAACGTAGTGGATATACTAAAAAGCACTGAATTATATCCTTTAAAATAGTGAATTTTATGTTATGTAAATTACATCTCAATAAAAAAAAAATAGAAAGCAAGCAAGCAAGCACCTGCCTCAAGGGAAGAGCAACAAGTTCTAAGAATAAAACTTCCCTCCCATCTGTACTCCCAGCAGAAGGGTCCAGGCGACCAATGCACCCACGACTTTCCACTTAGACCTTGATTGCCCAAAGTTACACTTTGTGATTACAGCTCAAAGCCACCACTATGGGCTCAGAAATTAGCATGACATGTGGTCAGTTTTGCATCCTGATGTGTGTGGGGATCCTAGGCCTGGAGCTTGATTTCACACATGCTGGGGCAGATACTCCTGGTTGCCTTCCTGATACTCATTCCTCTGTTCTTCCTCACTCAATGGTATCCTTGATTTTGTTCTAGGTGGCAATGTGCTTTGCTAAAAGCCTCCATTTCTCAGCCTTCCTCGCAGCTGAAGGTAGCCAATGAGCATCAAGGTGCTAGTCATTGGATGGGGCTTCCAACAAAACTCTTTGAAAGGGGGCCAATTCAACTAGAAGAAGCCTCTTCTTTGCCCTCCTTCCTGTCTGCCTGGAACAGGAATGTGATGGCTGGAGCTGTAGCAGCCATCTTGGGTCATGAGACAACTTTGAGGATGAAAGCCATGGACTCAAGATGATGAAGCATAAAGACAGAATGATTCTGGGTCCCTCATAAGTATGCAGATGCCATACCAATCCTGGATTTCCAACCTCCAACTTTTTTTTTTTAGGAGAAAAACCTCAGGTATTTATTTCAAATATCAGTCAGGGTTCAGTTAGCTGTTGCTACATAACAAGCCGCACCAAAGCCAGAGGCTTGAACAACAAATCCTTTATTTGGCTCATGACACTGCAAACTGGCAATTCAGGCTGGGGTCGGGGGGGCGATTCTTCCTCGTGAATCTGCAGTCAGCTGCATGTTGGCTTTAAGAAGTTGGCTGCCAGGGCGCCTGGGTGGCTCAGTTGTTAAGCGTCTGCCTTTGGCTCAGGGCATGATCCCGGCGTTCTAGGATCGAGCCCCACATCAGGCTCCTCTGCTGGGAGCCTGCTTCTTCCTCTCCCACTCCCCCTGCTTGTGTTCCCTCTCTCGCTGGCTGTCTCCCTCTGTCACATAAATAAATAAAATCTTTAAAAAAAAAAAAAAAGAAAGAAGTTGGCTGCTGTCAGCCGGGAGCACCTTGGTTCTCCTCCATGGGTCTTATCCTTCACCTTCAAGTGTCTCTTGTATCCCTTCAACAGGCTGGTCTGACATGGTCTCATAGCAAGTCCAAGGTGCAAGGCCAAGCAAGTACAATCAAGCAAGGAAACAAGGTAGTATCCCTTGAGATGCAAGCTCAGAGCTGGCGCCCCATTGCTTTTGCCCCATTTACTGGCTCGAGACAGTCACAGGGCAGTCCAGAGCCAAGTTGGGCGGAGACCACGAAGTCACAGGACAGAGGCGTGGCTCTACAGGGGGTGTTCACCGGAGCCATTGATAACTATTACTATTTTTAAAGATTTTATTTATTTGAGAGAGAGGGAGAGAGGGAGCACGAGCCAGAGGGAGAGGCAGAAGAAGAGGGAGAAGCAGACTCCCTGCTGAGCAGGGAACCCAACACGGGGCTCCATCCCGGGACCTCGGGATCATGACCTGAGCTGAAGACAGACGCTTAACGGACTGAGGTACCCAGGCACCCCTGAGCCATTGATAACTTTAATCTACCATGTTTTGTTTAAGCCAACTGATTTGGATTTTTTTTGTTACATCCAGTAAGGAAATCATCTTAAATGATATTTCTGCCTTTGAGCACCTAGTCATTCCCAGAACGTTTGGTAGCCAAGTGCTTTTCTCCCTGTGCAGTTGAGGGAAAGAAAAAGCAAGAGCGAAAAGTCACAACCTCTCTGAACTTTTCTTTCCTCATTTACCAAATGACCTGGGAGTTCCCTTTGGGTTAAACGAAGCTCTGTATTCTGATATGTAGGCTGTCTGCTATAACGTATGGAGGGAAAGGGCAGGGATGAATCTAGGAAGGGACTTTACAACCATCGCTGTGTGGGGGTATAAGAACCTTGCCTCTCGGAAAAGCCAGAGCGAATTAGAAAGGGGCAAATTGTGTGGTCCTCACAATCATGTAAAGGCTTTCTCCTGGGCACTTTGCCCCCGAATCACGCCACCTCCAGGTCCATGGGCTTCCCTCAGGTGTGATAGCTGGTCCTAGAGAAGCAAGCTGCCCCTGTTCTTCTGACAGTATACATTAATTAAAATCGTTGGAGAGGAAAGGTCACGCAGCCTATTTCTAGTGATGAGGAGGTAATGGTTGCTCACTTCTGCTTGTATCAGTTTGCTGTCCTCTTGCAATAGAGACACCTAAGCTAAGGGGGCGGCAAGAATTAGACTCCGTTCCGTTCAGATGGGTAAGTTTCAAGGCAGCTTTAGAAGCTTTTAAAACAGCCACCAGAAGATTTTGGTAGACGGAGTATAAGGGGAAGAAGGCAGTTGTAGCTGGGCTCCCACATTGAACTCCTGGAACCTCCACCCACCCACCAATTTTCCCCGCTCAAAGTAAAGAGCTCTCACCATCAGGTATTTGGCTGCTCAGAATTTACTGATTAATTACAGTACCTACAGCCAATCGGTCTCCTTAGTAACCACGGGAGCAGCGTCCCAGCTGCAAAAGCTGCTTCTTATTTCCCTCTTCACATTTTAAAACACCTCCAATCTGAACACAAACAGACTTTTATTTAATTAATTAATGTTTTTTAGAGAAAAATAGTGTCCCCATTGCTACAGAGAACTTTAGAGTATTAAGTCTACGTTTTTCTTCTTTCTTTTTCTTTTTTTTTTTTTTTTTTTAATTAAAGTACAGTTGACACACAATGTGACATTAGTTTCAGGTGTACGACATAGTGATTGGACAACTCTATAGGTTATGCTGTGCTCACCACAAGTGTAGCTCCCATCTGTCAGCACACAACGCTATTACGACCCCACTGACTATATTCCCTGTGCTGTACCTTTCATCCGTGAGGCTTCTTCATTCTGTAATAGGAAGCCTGCACCACCCACCCCCCTTCATCCATTTTGCCCATCCCCCTCCGCCCTCCCCTCTGGCAACCACCAGTTTGTTCCCTGTATTTATAGGTCTGTTTCTAGTTTTTTTTTTGTTTATTCATTTGTTTTTTAGATTCCACTTATAAGTGAAATCATATAGTATTTGTCTTTCTCTGTCTGCCTTACTTCACTTAGCCTAATACCCTCTAGGTCCACCCGTGTTGTTGCAAATACCGAGTAGTGGAATTACTGGATCATAAGGTAATTCTATTTTTAATTTTCTGAGGAAACTCTGTGCTGTTCTCCACAGTGGCTGCACCAGTTTGCGTTTCCACCAATGTGGGTTCCTTTATCTCCACATCCTCACCAACACTTGTTACTTCTCATCTTTTTGATTCTAGTCATTCTGCTAAGTGTAAAGTATTATCTCATTGTGGTTTTGATTTGCATTTCCCTGATGATTAGTGATGTTGAGCATCTTTTCATGTGTCTGTTGGCCATCTATCTTCTTTGGAAAACTGTCTATTCAGGTTTTCTATTTTTAATTGGATTATTATTATTATTTATTTATTTATTTTTTTGGTGTCGAGTGGTATAAGTTCTTTATATACTTTGGATACTAACCCGTTATTGGATATATCGTTTGCAAATACCTTCCTCCATTCAATAGGGTGCCTTTTCATTTGTTGATGATTTCCTTTGTTGTGCAAAAGCTTTGTATTTTGGTGTATTTTTGGGTTTTTTTGGTTTATTTTTGCTTATGTTTCTTTTCCCTTAGGAGACACATCTAGAAAAATGTTGCTATGGACAAACGGATTTTTAAAATATATTTATTTGAGAGAGGGGTGGGAGGAGCAGAGGGAGAGGGAGAGAGAAATTTAAGCAGACTCTGTGCTGAGCCTGGAGCCGGACACAGGGCTCAATCTCATGATCCTGAGATCACGACCTGAGCCCAAACCAAGAGTTGGATGCTTAACCCACTGAGCCACCCAGGTGCTCCTGGACCAACAGATTTTTAAAATAAAGAGGCACTCATATTTCCCTACAACTTTACTTCCAGTCATGAATGGGCTTTTGAGCTATTGAGGGAAAGTTGAATTTTTGTGATCAGTAAGAGATAAGTTGATGAGTTGGCCAAATATAATTTCAAGGCAAACAACCAATTATACCTTTACAAGCTTAGGTGGGACTACTCAGAGTACCCAGCCTAGTGCTGTGCTAGGTGAGGTGAGAATAAGAGAAGGACCTGGATGCAGGTGTCCTTGCCCTCAAGAGCTGTCCTGGGGGACGAGACATATGCTAATGAATGGTGGCCTGGACAGTGTATACTATCGTGGTCCAGACAACTCTGGAATTAGAAAGCACCCAATAAGGTACTAATTGTAGTGCAGACTGGAGGTTAAAGAGAAGTTCAAGTGAGAAGGGAAAGATGCCATGATGTTTATCTTCTTTTTTGAATGAAATGTTAATTAAGATGCTGAGGATCACTCGCAGGATCTGAGTGGGCAGAAAAGTGACAGCAGGGCTTCAATAAGGCTGAGTGCGAGGACTGGGGGGAGAGCAGTCTGCTGGAGTTGCCATAGCAAAGTGCCTCCGCCTGGGGTGGGGGAGGGGCTTCAGCAACAGATACTTTTTCACAGTTCTGGAAGCTGGAAATCTAAAATCAAGATGTTGGCAGGGTTGGTTCCTCCTGAGGCCTGTCTCCTCTGCTTGCAAGTGGCCATTTCCCTCCTGTGTCCCCCATGGTCATCCCTCTGTGTGTGTTTGTGTCCTAATCTCCTCTTCTTTATAAGGACACCAGGCCTGTTGGATTAGGGCCCGTCCTAGTGATTTTATTTAATCTTAATCCCCTCTGGAAAGACCCGATCTCCAAATACAGTCACATTCTGAAATACTGGGGATTAGGACTTCAACATACGAATTTTTCCTTTTGGTGGGGAGAGCCCAATTCAGCCTGTAACAGTGGGAACATAATACTGTGCCCATCAGATAATGGGGATAAAAACCCAGAAAGGGAACTAAAGATCACTACGGGTTGGTGGGTAACTAGTGAGTACCGTGCATTCCTTCCATCCTCTAGCCCCCAGGCCCAGGCACTGGTATCCCCAGGCACCAAGCTGACAATGTCCACCCTGATTTGCCATGTCACACTGTGCTTGGAACACCCAGGCAGTTTTCATGGCTAAGTCTTAAGAGTCTCAGCAGTGCTGGGAGGATGTGGAGAGCAGAGCAACCTCAGAGAAGCCCCGTTCAGTCACTTCAGACACTTCGGATCGTGGTTCCTGAGAAGTCTGTAGGACAGTTGCAGTTTTTCTCTGTGGGGTCAGTATCCGAATGCCAGGGGGTGGCTCCAATAGCCTTGCGTTCCATAACTCCCCATAAATCAGCATGTGTTCTATGTCATGGACACAAATACCCCTCTCCAGCTTGTTTCTCTGTCGGATTGATTAGGCACGAGCTTCATAAATGAGCTCATGTCCCTCCACAGCTCCACTCCGTGGGGGGACTCTTAGGTCCCCCTCCAACCCAAATCTCCCCTTGAGCTGCGGGTGCCATATTTCTGGTACTTTCAGGAGGTTGGTACTCAGATGTCATCTCAGTGCCCCTAAGGATATTATCATATCTCCATTAACTAGCCCCTGCCCAGATTTCCAGGGTAAGCAATAACATTCTCACAGCCACCCAGTGTTAGGACCTGAGTGGTCTTCCTTCTTGCTCTTTCTCCATCCATTGTATTCAGGGTGTTACCGAGTGTAATCATTTCATCTTTACTGCCATTTGTCAGAGCGCCAGCTCTCCCTCTCTCTTCCATCTATCCTATATACAGCAGTTTGCATAATATTTTCTAAATGGCATTTTCATTTTGCTTCGATCCCTTGTTCTAAAATTCTAATTTGAAGGCAGAGAGTGACAGGGTTGGAAGATAGTGGAGGGGCACTGCAGAGCCCTTTGGACTCTAAAGACCTGGGTTTGAGTCCCAGCTTAGCCCCTTTCCTGCCATTATGACTTTGGCCAAGTCACGCCTGCTTCCAAGACCTTGTACTCTTATTTTTTAAAACGGGCAGAGTAATATACCTAACAACAGTGCTGTGAAATTTATACAGTTAATATAAATGAAGGGGCTTTGAAAACTGTTACCTGACAAATACAAAATATAATGATTATCCTTCAAGGTCATCTCAAGTACAACTACCTCTTTAAAAAAAGTTTTATTTATTTATTTGAGTGAGAAAGCGCATGTGAGGAGTGGGGAGGGGTAGAGAGAATCTTCAGACTCCCCGCTGAGTGCAGAGCCTGACTCCTCCCACTCCGGGCTCAATCCCAGGACCCTGAGATCATGAGCTGAGGCAAAATTAAAAGTTGGCCAGTGGACGCTCAACCGACTGAGCCACCCTGATGCCCCTCAAGTACCACTAGCTCTTATAACTAATGAGAAATTGGCCTTTTTCTTTCCTGAACTTCCACAGCACTTTTCTGGACAGTTGCTTGTATTCAGATTTGCAGTTTATGTTGCATTGTGTATATCCCCCCCCCCTTCCCTGTGGGGGTCGGGGTGGTGGGGTGGTGGTTCACATCTTGCCTGTCCAGGAGGACTGTAAACCACCCGAGGGAAGCAATTTATATTTTCTCCTATTTCTCTCTGTTGAGCACAGTGCCCTCTGTGCACTGTGAGCTCAACCAGTCCCACATGCAGTGGTTGAGCACCAGTTATTCGTTGATACAAGGCACATATCAATAGGCAAAAGACCGAATGAAATATAATAAAAATCCCAGCACCCAAAGAGCTCACAGTCTAGCTTGGAAGATGAGCTGCAAGAACTAAAAAGGATGTACAGTTGACCCTCGAACAACGTGGGGGCTGGGGTGCCAACCGTCCCCTTTCATGGAATTGAAATCCACATGTAACTTTCAACTCTCTCAAAACTACTGATAGCCTCCTGTTGACCAGAGGACTTACTGATAGCATAAACAGCACATATTTTATATGTGATACTGATTACATACAGTATTCTTTTCAGTAGAGTAAGCTATAGAAAAAATTTTAAAGAAAATCATAAAGAAGAGAAAAATATATTTATGGTACTTTACTGTAAAAAATCTGCAGGTAAGTAGACCCACGTATGAGTCATCTGCACAATTCAAATCTGTATTGTTCAAGGGTGAACTGTATAAGGCTGTCACAGTGTCGGCAAAAGATACGTGGACATTTAAGGGGGATGGACTCCCCTCTGGCTGGAATGGCATGAAAGCGTTGGCCAACAGGGAAGATTTGAGCTGGGACTTGAAAGATGGCTGATATCGGGATAGGTGGAGATGGGGAAATGTAGGAGACAGTGGACAGACTGAGGGAACAGGAGCAGAGAAGCTTTTGCAGAAGGGAGTGGTAGGAAAAGGGGCTGGACATGCAGAGTGGGCGAAACAGTAGAAGGCCTTGAATGGTGACCAATAATTGGTACCCTGGCAATCAGAAGAGACTGAAGATTTTTGCACAATGGGTGATATGCTCAGGGCAGTCTTTTGGGAGTGTGAAGCTAGGGCTGACACTGAATACTTATTGATTGGAGAAAGCAGGAGAGTATCTCTCTGTGTAGGTGTTCATCCGTCTCTATGTGGCTGGTTCTCTTTGGGTGACTGCAGCCTCAGAATCCGGCTAGAAATACACAAATAAACAACTGCACTGAAAACTTCCTATTTTTTCTACAAATAATACCACATGAACATCTCCTAATCTCTTGACATTTCCAGTTTCTAGACCAACTCACCTCTCTTCACCACCACCATAGAGCCCTAACAGCCAGGCACCATCTGAGGCTGTGCCCACTGGAGAAGGGCCCTTTCTTCTTCCCTCTCTCCAGTTGCTGGCTTCAGGATCGTAGAATGCCATTTCATGAAATTGTGTTGCTGTTCACACAAGATGACTATCTTGCCAAAGCCATTTCATGGTCGAAGGGGAAAATACGAAACAGATTTTTTTTTTTTGAGAAAGAAAATTGTTTTAGTCCTTTGTAAAATAAAATAAGGGATCTCCAAGTCCAATTTTTCTGCATCAATTAAAAGACGTTTCCTAAGAATCTTGTTGTAACCTTCTCCCTCTTGCATGCCCTCTGCTCACCCTGGGTCTCTGCTGGCCACACACACACACACACACACACACACACACACACACACACACACACAGCTGGTACTTCCAGCTCTGTCTATCATTACAATCAAAGAGCTTTTACCAGCACCCACATGAGCTGGTGTCATTAGAATTGCTTGCAAAATATATCTTGTTGAATCACAAGAGCACAGCGCATAAAAAAAAAAAAATCCAAAGCCACTTGGTCTCTTAGGATAATGAAATTGTTTCTCTGGGGGAAAGGTAGGTGATTAACCTCTTGTGTCACATAATAACAAAACTGAGAGCGGACCGCCAGGAGAGGAATTTTTCAGAAGCTAACTGGTGCTTCCCAAACCTTGGCTCTGCATTTTTTTGTCCCCTTGCCCACCGATGTGAAAGAGTTATCCAGGCCTAGGCCCCAGGAGTTCAAGCTCCTATCCTAATGACAGATAAGACTAAATGAGAATGGGACCCCCCCTGAGGTAGCACATCTGTATGCCAGGCTGCCACACAGCCTCCGTGGGGCTGCATCCAGGACCTGAATGTTTTATTGAAGCATTAATAGTGAATTTTCTGCTTGGATTCCTTGCTGCTTGGAGACAAAAGACACCAGAGGGCTCTGAGTCAGGGCTCAGGGTTGGGGTAGAAACATACTTATTTGCATTGCATAGTTTCGTGTGTGTGCACAGTCTAAACACACACAGAC
Source organism: Ursus americanus (assembly GCF_024610735.1). NCBI lineage: Eukaryota > Metazoa > Chordata > Mammalia > Carnivora > Ursidae > Ursus > Ursus americanus. Next base: position 64,507,291 of record NC_142139.1, read on the forward strand.
CATTTCCGCCCTGCTGACATAACTGTACATATTCCAGTTCATTCATTCAACAAACACAGACTCAGTGGCAGGCACTGTGCTAGGGGCTGGGCACACAGACGAGAATGAGACAGGATCCTGGCTGCAGTGCATCGTAGCCCTTCAAGCTTGAAAAAGGCATTTAGGATGAACGCAAAGCAGTGTATGTGCCAAATATTCATAGATTGCAGAGGGGTTTAACTTAATGAACAGAAGATTCAGAGGAGAGAAGTCAAAGGAAGGCCAGATGATTACAATTGGGTAAATGATATGGATACAGATCGGTGGGAAACAAGAAAGAAAGAATTCATTGAGATGGTGATTTTTCCTTCTTTTCAAAATTTTGTTTCATGTTGTTACAGTAATATTTACATAGTAAAATAGGAAGAAAACACTTAAGGTTAGGTGAGAAGACCTTCAAGATTTATCCAGAGTCCTTGCAGGCAACACAGTATTCTCTCATACTGAAATGTTTGCTAAATCAATGTTTCACCACACAAACAATTATCTCAATCATTTCTAGAGATGGAAAGACAACTTATGGAATAGAAAATGGTATCTTCCCCCAAAATGAACATGGTCATTTTTCTGACTCTATAAGCAATGTGTGCTCAAAAAATAGACTATATCCAAAAAAAGCATAAAAACGAAAGTAAAAATACATCTGGAAACCCACATAGATATAAGTCAACTGATCTTTGACAAAGAAGCAAAGGCAATACAATGGAACAAAGATAGTCTTTTCAACAAATGGTGCTGGAACAACTTGAGATCCACATGCAAAAAATAAATGTAGACATGGACCTTATACCCTTTACAAAAATTAACTCAAAATCCATTGTAGACCTAAATGTAAAAGACCAAACATTGAAACTCCAAGAAAATAACATAGGAGAAAACTTAGATGACCTTCAGTAGGGAGATGACATTTTAGCTATGGTACCAAAGGAGCAGTCCATGAAAGAAAGACTCGATAAGCTGGACTTCCTTAAAATTAAAAGCTTCTTTTCTGCAAAAGACAATGTCAAGAGAACAAGAAGACAAGCAACAGACTGGAAGAAAATATTTGCAAAAGACACATTTGATAAAGGACTATTACCCATAACATACAAAGAACTCTTAAAACTCAACAGTAAGAAAGCAAACAACCTGATTAAAAAATGAGCCAAAGACTTCAATAGATACCTCGCTGAGAAGTTATATAGATGGCAAACAAGCACATGAAAAGATGCTCCACACCGTATGTCATCAATGAAATGCAGATTAAAACAACAATGAGATGCCACTACATACTTACTAGAATGGTCAAAATCCGGAACCCTGACACCACCAAGTGCTGGTGAGGACGTGGAGCCACAGGAACTCTCATTCACTGCTGGCAGGAACGCATAACGGTGCAGGCACTTTGGAAGATGGGTGATGGGTTCTTACAAAACTAAACATGCTCTTACCATATAATGCAGCAATCGTGCTCTTTGGTATTTACCCAGAGAAATAGAAAACTGAAATCCACACAAAAACACAGATGTTTATAGCAGTTATATTCATGATTGCCCAAACCTGGGCCCAAAGCCGCCGAGATGCCCTTCAGAAGGTGAATGAATAAATAAACTGTGGCACAGCCAGACAATGGAACAGTATTCAGCGCTTAAAAAAAAAGAGCTATCAAGCCAGGAAAAGAGAAGGAGAAAACTTCAATGCCTGATACTAAGGGAAGGAAGCCAATCTGAAAAGGGTATTTCCTTTTTGAGTCTGACTACAAGACATTCGGGAAAAGGCAAAACTGTGGGGACAGTGAAAAGATCGGTGGCTGTTGGGGGTTGGGGAGGAGTAGGAGGGACAACTAGATGGAGTGCAGAGGATTTTTAGGACAGTGAAGATACTATGATCACAGATGCATGACATTTACATGTGACTAAGCCCATAGACTATACAACACCAAGAGTGAGACTTAAGTAAACCGTGGACTTTGGACAATTGTGATGTGTCAGTGTAGTAGGTTCATTGATGGTACCAAAGGTACCACTCTGGTGGGGGATGTTGATAATGGGCGAGGCTATGCATGAGGTCAAATTCATGTTATGTATATTTTACCACAATAAAAATATGTTCGATTAAGATAAAACTCTACCACATCCTTCCTACCACATACACACACATACCTTGGTTGCAAGTGATAGAAGAACTCACTCAAATTGGTTTAAGCAAAGAAGAGGACTTCAGATAAGGAACATCTCCCAGAACCTAATGGCAGGCATGCCGCTAGCTTTCTAGGGGACTGGGACCAAGAACCCAAACTTCAGAAACAAGAAGCCACTCTCTCAGGCTCCCTGTCTTTTCTACATTTGGGGTTGCATGGTGTCTCTCTTTTCTGCATCATTCTGGGCATCTGTTTCTTCCATCTTTCAATCTGGGCTGGTTTTCTCTGCTTTTCCAAGCATGTGGTAGAAGGTGGCTGCCCTCAGCTTCTGGATTAACATGTCCTTTAAAATTTTTTTTCTTAAAAAAACAAAAAAATAAACAAACAAACTCAATTTTTAGGTTTGAGTGACCAATCTAGAATGGCTTAGCATTTCTAAATCCCAATCGCAAATTCCCAAGAAAGACATTATTTGTTCACAAGTTAATTATAAAAAAAATCTTAAACCTGTAGAAAAGTTGAAAGAACAGAATAAATCTTCCATCGAATTAATCAATTCTTAGCACTTTTCCATGTTCACGTGCTTTCTCACTCCCCAGACACATACACACTTTTTTTTGGCTGAAACATTTGTGATCAGGTGCATTCAGGGTGGTATGACTATAGAGGTCTGTGGCTGGCTGAACCATTTGAAGGTAAGTTGTAGATATCATGATACTTCTCCCCTGAATCCTTCAGCATGATCTCCTAAGGTAGAGATGGTCTTTTGAACCACTATACCCTTATTGCACCTAAGGAAATTAACCATGATTCAACAACATCATTTAATGCCCAGTATATATTCAAAATTTCCCAAGAGTCCCACATTTCCTTTATAATTTTAAAAAATATTTATTTATTTATTTTAGAGAGGGGAAGAGAGAGCAAGGGGAGGGGCAGAGGGAGAGAGAGAATCCTGAAGCAGGCTCCCCACTGAGCACAGAGCCTGATACAGGGCTCAATCCTAGGACCCCGAGTTCATGACCTGAGTCAAAATTGAGAGTCAGATGCTTAACCGACTGAACCATCCAGGCACGCCTATAATTTTTTTTTTCTTATCAAGGATCCAATCAAAGTTTTTGTATTGCATATCTTTGGTCATTTAAAAATCTAGAACAGTCATCCTGCCTTCTTTTGTGTGTCTTGCTATTGACTGCTTTGAAACCTTCTGGCCAGTTGTCATATAGAATGTCCTTCATTCTGGATTTGACTGGTGATTCTTCATGATTAGATTCAGACTAAACAGATTTTTTGGTAAAACAGTTATCTAGGTGATGTTGTGCACTCCTTATTTCATCACATCAGCAGGCAACTTTTGGTGATACTAAGTTTGATTACCTGGTTTATATAGTAACCACCAAGCCTTTCTATTGTAATGATACATTTTAACTTTCTAATCAATAAGAAATTTGTTGGGTGATAAATTTGAGACTGTGTCCCTACAAGTTTTAGCCAATATTTTCTGATTGTTGTTTGTCTCCAAAATGATTATTTTGAAGGTTTCAAAATAAGAATGTTCTATCATTCCTTCTTTATTTTCAAATGGCATTCTTGTAAAGAAGAGCTTTCCTCCATTTTCCTTCCCCCCCCCACTCTTCTTTAAGAGGGTTATAGAATATAGATCTTAAAAAAACCCAGCCTCAAAGTATCGTAAAAACTTACCATAATTTTTCTTTTTTGATACTCAGATTGCTCCCAAATTTGGCCAGTGAGAGTCCTTCAAGTTTTCTCCTGTGTCCTGAGCTGACGCTGTTAATCTCTGAACACTGTATTGTCTGGCACAATATGTTCCAGCATTATCTTGAAGTTCCTGGCCCCAGATCTGGAATCAACCAAAAGAGAATCTAAATAGCTTAACATGAATCTGTTACCCCTCACCTTTGGCCCCAGGGGCTACAGAAGGCATGAGATATGAGGAAAGGGCTCCACAGAACAAACCTTCCTGTCTGTATGTGTGTGAGGGTGTTGAGTATGTGTGTGTGAGTGTGTGTGAGTGCGTGTGTTTGTGTGGTAGGAGTGGGGATGCCCTTGGGTGCTGGAAAAATCTGAAGGTTTAATGTTTCAGGACACCAAGATTGAGACCAGCGCCTAGCCCAAGCTTTCCTCATGTTACACTTTTGGGACATCTCCGTCCCATCTTTTCACTTCAGATCTACTTCGGATGTTCATTTGAACCAAGTTTTACCTGTTTGAAAATGCTGTTGGGAGCATAACAGTTTTATTTGGGTGCCTCACCTCCCTAGGGATCTGCATTCAAACAGACTCTCATAAATCCAGCTAATATTTACTGATCTCCCGCTGCCTTCCAGGATAGCTGATTTCATAGACATCATCTCATTTAGACTTGAAAGCAACCACACCAAATACATACTATTATTTTCATTTTACACATGAGGAAAGGAGTGTCAGGTTAAGGTCACATGCTAGTAAGTGGCAGAGTCCAAACTTGAACCCATTCTTCAGACCCCAAATGTGGGTGTCTCCTGTTCCTTATAACCTTGTATGTGAAAACAGCGTGGTGCCCTGATGTAGTCAATCACCAAGTATGTCCTGGTATTTACTATGTGTTCACCACTGTATCAGGTATGTTTAAGGATATATCATTTATTAAGCACCGACTGTGCACAGAATGTTAAATTCATTAATGTAGCAAATGAATAGAAGGTGTGATTCCCATTGTTCAGGACTTTATGCTCTCCCTTGGAGTGAGGGGAGACAAACATGGAAAGACTCATATAGAGAAATAAATGCAGGTTAGCTTGCACCATGTGAAAAAGTGTCATAAGTATACCTAATGAATAGTTTCTGTAACAACCATGATATGTTATTTCAATGTGTTTGAAGATTTTATAAAATTTTTTTTAGTATACTTTTTAGTATTGGCCTACAAACTAAAAGACTTTAATGATAATTAGATACTCCTCCTCTTTTTAATTGAAAGATAAATAACATACAATATAATGCTAGCTTCAGGTGCACAACATATTGGTTCGACAATTCTGTACATTACTCAGTGCTCAGCATGGTAAGTGTAGTCATCATGCAATGTGACAATATTATTGACTCTATTTCCTATGCTGTACCTTTTACCTCTGACATATTTATTTTATAAATGGAAATTTATACCTCTTAACCCTCTTTATCTATTTTGCTCATTCCCCCAGTTGCTTCGCTGGCAACCTCCAGTTTGTTTTCTGTATTTGAGTCTGTTTTTTGTTTGTTCATTTTTGTTTTGTTTTTTTTTTAGAGTCAAATTTGAGTGAAATCATGAGGTATTTGTCTTTCTCTGACTTATTTCACTTAGCTTAATGCCCTGCAGATCCCCTGTGTTGTCACAAATGGCAAGATTTCATATTTTTTTTACAGCTGAGTAATATTCCATTATATATATATATATTTTTACCCATTCATGTATAGATGGATACTTGGGTTGCTTCTATATCTTGTCTATTGTAAAGACCCACCCCCAAGTGTCCATCCATAGATGAATGGGTAATGAAGATGTAGTATATAAATTAGATAGTTTATTTATTTACTTATTTATTTTTAGGCACTTTTACATTATTTTAAAAAAAGATTTACTTATTTATTTGACAGAGAGAGAGAGAGAGGAAGAAAGTACCTGGGGCCTGAGGTTCAGCTTTCATTGGTGTCAAGGGTGGGGACTGAGGTTTTCACAGGCTTACTCTCTACTGGTGATTTTAAAATTTAAGAGTAGGAATTTAAAGCGAGAGAAGAGAGAAAAAGTAAGTGGCCCAAATGGTCAGTTATTGAAAGCAGCCTAGATCTCTAAAACAAAGTAGCCTCAGTTGAGGGAGGTGGCCTGGTTCTTCATCTACTCACGTGGCTGGCAATGTGTTTATTCAAGACAGTCCTCTTCTGAAGATGCTTCCAAATTTAAAGCTTAAGTCAGGCACTTGCATCCCAGAAGAGAAAAGCCAACGGTCAGGGTTTACACTACAGCCAAGTATGTTATATATGGCATATACTCTAATCCTCATGGCATCCTGCTCTGGATGGGTTGTTTCTTTCCAGAGTTCATACGGTGAAGCCTTAACCCATAATGTAACTATATTTGGAGGTAGGGCCTTTAAAGAGATAATTAAAGTTAAATGAGTTTGTAAGGGCAGAGCCCCAATCTAACATGACTGGTGTCCCCATAAGAAGAGGATCAGGGATTCATGCCTATGGCGAAGAGGCCATGGGAGGACACAGGGAGAGGGTGGCTGTCTGCAAGCCAAGGAGAGAGGCCTCAGGAGAAACCAACCCTGCTGCCATCTTGCTCTTGCACTTCCAGCCTCCAGAACGGGAGACAATGAATTTCTGTGTTTCAGGGCATCCAGTCTGTGGTATTTGGTTATGGCAGCCCTAGCGATTGAATACAGACCTGGTCAAGGAAGGCAATAGGACCTCCACTTCTCAGACTAAGAGAACAAGGTTCAGAGAGGCAAAAAACTTCCCTAAGTTCCTGCAAATAGGAAGTAGTGATAGCAGAATTCAAAGCAGGTCTGTCTCACCCTGAAGCTATGACTTTTTTCACCGCAGTCTCCTTCGATTGTGTTTGGGCACTGCCACAGCTGAAGGATGTGCCATGAAGAGCAAGGATGATGCCACGTTTGCTACTGTTGCATCCTATGGCCTGCTACAGTGTCAGCCACTGCACTCAAGTGTTTGTGGACCAAATATCCTTGCCCTAAAGAGCTTTATGATTTGGTTTAGATAAGAAATGAAGTAAATACATAACTCATATCAAACTGCTGTTACAGAGGAGCTTCTTGGAACAGTAATTCTGGGGAAGGAAAGTTCAGGGGGGTTTGGAACAGAGGGGAGGTAGATGGCGCTCCAGCTGGACCTGAACTCTCAGGACACAAGGAAACATAGTCATCATCAAGAAAGCTCAATGGCTTATTTATGTTTTATATTTTAAGATATTCTATGAATACGGAAGTGAAAATAAAGGGATAGTGAGAAACAACTTTATTAGATTTTTAATAAGAATCCAAACATAATAAACCTCTTTGTAGCAAGTAAATTTTGAGGCACAAACATCATCGAAAATGAAACAATGCTATCACATGTCCTTTTAGCAAAATGGGATAGGCCAGATTCTTGTCACAAATTATTATGAGGAAGTCCTTCCTTTGACTAACTGGATTAAAAATACTGTATTCCCTACTTGTCCTTAAAAATACTTTGTTCAGCAGTGCCTGGGTGGCTCAGTCGGTTAAGCATTGGACTCTTGATTTTGGCTCAGGTCATGATCTCGGGGTCCTGGGATGAAGCCCCACAGCGGGCTCTGCACTCAGCAGGGAGTCTGCTGGAGATTCTTTCTCTCCCTCTGCCCCTCCCTCTGCTCTCCCTCTCTCAAATAAATAGATCTTAAAAAAATACATTGTTCATATGTTGATTCTTAAATTTGAGAAAGATCATTAGAATACTGTCATCTGAGGACTCACTCTCTGAGATTTCAATAATAGGATAAATTTTACCATCATTATTAGAGTCTAGAGTGCTGCTGTCTGTCTCTTTTCATTTCATCTTCTGGTTGTCTAAAAATTTGAAGTGTCTTCCCCTGTGCATTTTCTTTTCTTTGCCTTTAAGAGTAGAAAATGAAAAATTCTGAATTGTCATTTGTTTCCAGTGAAGGCTAAATGCAGACTACAAAGATCGAATGTTTTGCCTTCTTTTATGCCCCTTGAAAGATAATATATTTCTTTTAGCAGTAAGAAAAACTGAAGGATGGTGATTTCTTCACTACTGGTTCATCTTTCTAGACAATTCCATCATTCTTCCACTTACAAATTATGATTATTTATTTTTAGTATAGTTGGGAACAATTGATGAGTAATGATCAAGGATGATGAGTAACAATAATTCCAGGTAATGGAATAGTAACGTGTTCGAAGATAGAGGAAAAAATAAGATCACTAAGATCCCACATTGGATCTTAGACACATTGCCCTTAGATAAAATGGTTCATGTGGTTATTGCAAGCTAGAACAAGTTTTGTGTAATTAAAAAATGTGTAAATTCCATTCTTATTCTTTGGAAGACCTCTAGGAAAGATGGAAGTCATAAAGTATCAATCCTTATAAATAGTTAGAATTCAGAAAAGAAACACAAAGGAGGACTTCCAGCTGTGTGGGTCAGGGCTAGGAAGCACAACAGGGAGAGACAACACAGCACTGTGTAATGGGAGTCAGTGAGTAGATTGGATTTATCACAGCTGACGTTTTTTTGGAAAGTAGGGGGCTGATGATGGCTACTATCCACTCGAGTAACATGAGCCCTATTCTGTAAGGCATGGCACAGTAATTCTAAAAGTTTTGAGCAGGGGTGGCATGATGCATGCAAGCATTCTCTGGCTGTTTTCTACTTTAATTGGGAAGCTATATTCCCAAGGATAAAAATTAGCTTTTGGCATGTAATAAAAATCATACGTAAGATAAGAATCTTAGTATTCAGTTCAGAGCATTATGTATTTATTTTCTATTCCTTCAATATGTATTTCACTCTTTTAAACAAAGTAAAAACCCACATGCTGTCTTCAAAGCCAATTAAAACCATACACATATTAACAAATAAATTTCTAAATTATACCACATTTCTTTGGGAGTTTGCCTTGACTCCACAGGCCTTGAATGTTTCAGGTGCCAAACTGGTTTGCCAGTAAGAGTTGTGATGAGAGGTTCTAGACTCTTCAGCCTGCAAAGGTGAAGTTTAAGAGTGAATGTGATTTTACGTTCTAAAATGGTAAGAGCAGTAGATAAATTGAACAAGCATTTGTTTTTCCAGGTCTGGAAGAGTTTCCTAGGGAAGAAGCTTATGGAACCATTATCCCAAGAGGTGGTAGTTCCCAACAAAGTAATTTCAAAGATTAAGATAAATGTGGAGATGAGAGTCATAATTGGATATTAAAGAAACCCAAGTGTCTTGAGTGGCACTCCCGTGGAAGCTATTGTCAAGGCCATAATTTCCAGCTGCTTAGGCAGTCACTCCTGCTATGGCCCTTCTTACATTCTTGGGAGGCAGTCTGCACCAAGAGGAGCAACTCAGAACACATGCCCCTTTCTTTCTTCCTTCCTTCTCTCTCTCTCCCTCCCTGCTCCCTACCTCTTTCTTTCTTTCTTCCATCCTCCCTCTACTCCCCTCCATTCCCCCCTTCCTCCTTTCCTTCCTTCTTTCCTTCCTTCCTTCCTTCCTTCCTTCCTTCCTTCCTTCCTTCCTTCCTTCCTTCCTTCCTTCCTTCCTTCCTCCCTCCCTCCCTCCCTCTCTCTTTCTTTCTTTCTTTCTTTCTTTCTTTCTTTCTTTCTTTCTTTCTTTCTTTCTTTCTTTCTTTCTTTCCTTCCTTCCTTCCTTCCTTCCTTCCTTCCTTCCTTCCTTCCTTCCTTCCTTTCCTCTTTCCAAAACAACAATTTATTGTTAACTGGGCTTAGGAGGTGGTTCTCACTTGGGGTACTTCCTGAGGTTGCAATCAGATAGTGACTGGAGCTGGAGTTATCTCAAAAGATGTTAATGCTCTCTGTTAGGATGTAGATTGGGGCTGAGGACTTGACCTCTTCATTTTTGCTTGTGCTTTCTCACATTACAGTGGCTGGGATAGAAGAGCATCCCATGAGAGGAAGAGCCAGGCTAAAGCACCTTTTATGACCTAGCCTTTGAAGTTATACAGTGCCACCTCTGCCCATCTCTTCCTTGGAAGTGAGTCCCTAAGTTCAGCCCAATTCAAGGATAGGGGAAGTAGACTCTACCTCTTTTTTTTTTTTTAAAGATTTTATTCATTTCTTTGACAGAGAGACAGCCAGCGAGAGAGGGAACACAGCAGGGGGAGTGGGAGAGGAAGAAGCAGGCTCCCAGCACAGGAGCCCAATGTGGGGCTCGATCTCCGGTCACGTCCTGAGCCGAAGGCAAACGTTTAACGACTGACCCACCCAGGCACCCCTAGACTCTACCTCTTGACAGAAGGCTCATTGACTTAAAAAATGCTGGTTATCATTACCACATATTGATAATAAGTATACCTAACATCTCTCTCTTGCCATTCAATCAATCATTCATTCAGCAAATATTTATTGTGTTGGTGTTTTGTCCATTCTTGTCATCTCAATGGGGCCTTATTATTTCAAAGCATTATCCATTTTTTTTACTTGATATTCTCAACAGCCATGTGAACATATTTTATTACTTCAGTTTTTTCAGATAAAGCAAGAGACTAAGGAACTCATCCACACTCCCTAGCTGGTACCTGGTCCAGAGGTCATTCAAACCCAAGTCTGTCCTGGGACCGTGTTCCTTCCACTTACCACCCACAGCACCATGATATCCCTTTCTCTCAGCATGTCTAAGATTGGGGAGGGGGACAGACTGCCAGACAGACTTGCTCTGAAGTCACATGTCCTATGTATTGGGTGAGTACATGATCACCAAACAGGGACACTTGAGAGTGAAAGGCAATGCTACTAATAATTATACTGTGGTGATAGGCATAGATCAGAAATGTTCCAGGTCATCAGGACATATGGTCACCCTATCCACATAGTCAAACTTCAATGGGACCCAAGCATCCTGTCTTAATTTTTAAACTTCTCATCTCTTAAAGCAAACCCTACAACTTCTAAGAGAACCATCAGCATATGAGGGATCTACAGCCTCCCAGGATAAGGCACAGGGGCACCTACACACTTACGCGCAGCTGCCTGACCAGCTCCCAGGACCTGGCTCATCCCATGTGAGTGGAGGCCCCCGTATGGGTTTGGGTCAGTGGGCAGAGGCCTGTAGGGAGACTGTCCAGTTGTCCTAGGCTTCTCTTATGTTGTGCTGCATTGTTGGCTGGGGAGGCACAAGGACCACAATCTCGAGAGCTGGAGTTGAGGGTGAAGGGGGTGACATGGGGTAAGGACGAGAAGAGAAAGCCTGCCCTGAATGGGTGGCCTATAGCTCAAGCCTAGGATTAGGGCAGGTCAGGGGTGAACAAAAATCGAGGACAAGGTGGTTGCCAGTTGAGTGTGGGTGTGGCATAGCCCGAAGAGGGAGTGTGGCAGGTTGGCTGCTCCAGAAGCAGATGCTGAGGAGGAATCCTGGGTGTGAGATGTTTGTTAGGAACCAGCATCTGTGAAAGAGAAGGAAGGAAACCAGATTGGACAGAGGAAGAAGTCAAAGTGTGATGCAGGTCTGATAAAACCCTGACTAGCCCTCTGGAAAGCTCTGGAATGAATCCTGCCCACTGCATTGCCCCTTTTAGGCAGAAATGTCTGGGTCTTTATACCCTGCCTCATTTAGCCAATGGATACAGGCTGCCCTGGGAAGGGTGTGACCTTGGGTGGCATGGACTTCTACAGTTGAGGCAGACCCTGAAAACACTGAGAGCTGTAGGCTGTGTGCCAACGACGCTTCCCACAACTGGACTGCAGTCCTTCCTGAAAGGGAGTCTGGGTGGCGCATGTCCATGACCACTCTGTTCTAGGAGGAGCAGAAAAAGAGGGAGAAATTTCTATTTTAAATTAGGTGTGATCTCAGGTTTAAGAGACCCAGATCTGGTGCAGATCCCGGTGCAAACTTGCTGCTAATTAGTTGTGTGACTCCGGGCATGTCTTTGCCTCTCCCCAGACTCATCATTCCCACCCGTAAAAGTGAGGGAGTCCAATAAAAGTTGGAGCCAGCCTCCAAGCAAGGGCACTTCCCAGCTCAAAGTTACCTGGGCTAGGCAGAATTTTCTGCCTCCTGCAGTGGGTTGAATTAAGCATTTTTGCTTTTGGTTGGGGATATTTGTCACTGGCTGTTCAAAGTAAACTAGAATACCCCCTGGAGAACAATGTTTTAAATGGAACTACAGACAATTTATTGTGACTGTTAAGTGGCTAAAGAACAGAGAATCCCTAGGGAGTGATCAGATGCCACTTGTCACACTTGGAAAAGATTTAGCCTTTCCATTAATGGGAAAAAGTGTAGAGTTGTGGTTAATAACTGCAGTGTGCCGTCCTTAGCATTTATGGAGAACGTTTTTGTGTCTTTCCTGTCCTTTGGATTTTACTTCCTTCCTGAAAACCTGTCACTGGCCTCTTTTGTGTCTTGTAAGCACCAGCTTTAAATGGCTTATTTGACGTGGAAGGTTTTTTGAAACAAATGGATTATCTGTAGCTTTCCATTATTCTTATCTCCTGTTCCCAAGGTAATTAAAAGACGGCTGTGCCATTGAGTGATTTCAAGCACTTCATCCAGTTATCTACAGTTTTTATCTTTCTCTGCATGGCTGAATATCCTCTTTCCTCTAGCTGAAGAAACGTTGGCATCTTCACTATTTCTGGCAGATTGCTGGTAGGAAGGATGGTAGGTCATTCTGGGACCTGCGAGTTCTCTGGGCAGTCAGGTCGAAATGAGGTTGAGGTGGGAGCCTTGGCTGGCATCCTAGAACATTCTGTCCCCTGACTTCCCTGAGAACAGGTGGAAAATAAAGGGGAACCAGGGACTTTGGGAAATGGAAGTCTCTGCAGCATGCGGAGTTCTGCTGGGGAGAGATTCAGGGAGCTGTGATACCTGCCAGGTTGGGGAGAGTAGAAAGGGTCCCTTTTGGTGGAAGGGCCACCTCTAGTGCTGCTGGTCTTCAGCGATGGGAGGGGAGATAGGGAGCCAAAAGTGGGGGCATGTCCAGTTGATAATGGTCATTTGTATGCTAATCCTAGGTTTCCTGGAGGCGAGTTGAAGGCTGGATTTTGAAGAAGAGGGATATGATGAATAGAGGGTAGACAGGCAAATGACAAAAAGAAACACCAGCAGCAGGACCCTGTTCTCATATATGTCTGAAAATGGTCCTTCACTAGCAGCAATAGGACAACTGTTAGTAATCAGAAGTCTTTCCACTTTCTGCGAGGAATCTGAGGGATTGAAGTGAGAACCACTTTCGGTTCTTGAGCCAGTGGGAACATACATTCGCAGCATGATTCTAGGAGCCTTTGGGAATAGATCGCCGTGGAAAAGACTGATAGGTAGGGGAGTGGCACTCGAGGGAGACTAGTGGAGCCCAGGTAGGAGAAAACGGAGGGGGAGGTGCTGCACAAATGTGTCCTCTCTTGCTTAATGTCATCAATACCTCCAGAAACCAGGACCTCAAACCCTGGTAATATTCCAAAGAGCTCCATAACGAACTATTTCCAATTTCATTGCCCTGCCTCTAATTGAGTCCATTAATAATGTGATTTGGACTCTTCTATGATCTACCTATCTGGGCTTCCTGCCTCAATTCCTTCTGATTATGACTCCTTCACCGTGTCTGGAGCAGTCTTACTAAAATACGGCTGTGATTTCCCCCTCTGGCTGACAACTTTTTCATATTCCCCCAACCCCTTCGAGTGTGACTGATTTCTTTAGCAAGCCCTAAGCCCTCCAGCTTGCTTTTTTATTCTTATGTCCTATATCCCCTCTCCCCCTGATCTTACAGAAAGTTGCAGTTTTAATTTTGCTGCTCCTGCGTCCTTATTTATAGCTTGTCCTCTGGATTAGAACCTCCTTTTTCCTCCCTCCCCTCAGCCTTAGGTATAGAACTGTTACCATCCCTAAGACCAAGTTCTTTTTTTAAAGATTTTATTTATTTATTCGACAGAGAGAGACAGCCAGCGAGAGAGGGAACACAGCAGGGGGAGTGGGAGAGGAAGAAGCAGGCTCATAGCGGAGGAGCCTGATGTGGGGCTCGATCCCAGAACGCCGGGATCACGCCCTGAGCCGGAGGCAGACGCTTAACCGCTGTGCCACCCAGGCGCCCCCTAAGACCAAGTTCTGATGCCACTTTGTTCAAAAAGCTAACCAACTTTCTGGGCGGAATTCGTCTTCTTTTTTCCTCCTCTGCTGCCATAGCGCACTATTACTGCATGTGACCCAGTTTGTTTATTGGTTCTTTTCTGTCTCGTTGGTGAAGTGCTGGTAATTGAGGGCAGGGATGGTATCTGATTGATCTCTATATGCCTCACAGTACCTGGGGACTCAGGGACAAATCGTTGTAACTTACCACTCTCTCCCTTGAACCTCAGCTATCATTTATTTCCGTCCTACATGCTGTTTCTCTTGGGGACCAAGATCCCCAAGAGTCCTGATTTTGATTCTCCATAAGGCCAATGCTACTGTGCTTCCAGTGTTCCCTTGTATGTGTGATAACAGATTATATCTTCAGCCCCACTCCTGTGGCAGAAGCTGTGATCTCACACAAGATTCGTTTGCACTGTCTTTGAAGCCCAACATGGTAACCCACCAAGGTCAGAAGGGCTGAATTATTGGGCAAGGTCCTTATCCCCATTTTGCAGTTGTGAAAAATGGACATCGTTAACAACTTCTCAAGGGGTATGAAGGATAACAATAAAATTGTGGGCAAACAAACACTTACAAATAAAAGTCTAAGCCTCAAGATAAAACATTTATTTATTTTTTTATTTTTTCCGAGTTTAACTAAAAATTTTTTTAAAATATTTTTTTTATTATGTTATGTTAGTCACCATATAGTACATCCCTGGTTTTTGATGTAAAGTTCGATGATTCATTAGTTGCGTATAACACCCAGTGCACCATGCAATACGTGCCCTCCTTACTACCCATCACCGGTCTATCCCATTCCCCCACCCCCCTCCCCTCTGAAGCCCTCAGTTTGTTTCTCAGAGTCCATAGTCTCTCATGCTTCATTCCCCCTTCTGATTACTCCCCCTTTCTTTCATAAGTCAAGCAGAGAAGGACAATTATCATATGGTTTCTCTCATCTATGGAACATAAGAACTAGGAAGATCGGTAGGAGAAGAAAGGGATAAAGAAAGATAAAACATTTAGATGATCTTTTGCTCATCATTTGATTTTTGGATGCTGTTGAAACTATTAGTTCACCTCCATTTAAGAATTGTCTGACCCCCTGGAGAGTGTGAGGGGTGGACAGAAGTTAGCAGACTGGCCCAAGGTCACATAGCTAGTGGGTATTGCATTATACATGTGACACAGCATTAACCCCAAAATAGAAGGAAGTTCTGAATAAAACTAGCAATGCCAAAGGCAAAATTTCCTTCCTGAATAGTTAGACCTGGCATCTTCTCAACAGGTTATTAAGTTGACTGCTGAGGCCATGGCTAGTGATTAAATGGGTCACCTGACTCATCCGTACCTCTTTCCAAACTGACACAACTATATTAGACTCAGCCTTTGGGGTATCATGCTGCAGCTAGCTTACAAATGCTGCCACTGTGGACAAGAGCAGTGTGAAAAGGCATGCCCAGGAAGATGTAAGCTCTCCTGTTGAGCCAGCTTGAAGAGTTGTTGAAAGGTTAAGAGATAGTGGGTGCGTAGTCTCTCATGGTTCATTCCCCCTTCTGTTTATCCCCCGTTCATTCTTCCCTTTCTTCTCCTACCGATCTTCCTATTTCTTATGTTCCATAAATGAGTGAAACCATATGATAATGAACCATGAGAGACTATGGACTCTGGGAAACAAACTGAGGGCTTCAGAGGGGACAGGGGTGGGGTATTGGGATAGGCTGGTGATGGGTATTAAGGAGGGCACGTATTGCATGGTGCACTGGGTGTTACACACAAATAATGAATCATGGGACATTACATCAAAAACTAGGGATGTACTGTATGGTGATTAACATAACATAATAAAAAATTATTATAAAAAAAAAGAGATAGTGGGTGTGAAATGCACTCGAAGCTCCCAATACAGAGTAAGCATTTAATGAATGTCACCCATTGTTATGTTTATTCACTCCACATTCCAGAACTGTGGTGTGAACTACTTTTCTATCATCTCAGAATATGCAGCTGGAAGAAACTTTTGAGATCTAGTTTAACCTCTTCAAAGAGGAATTCCTGACAGATGGTCTAGACTAGAGTCTTGCTATTCATTGAATCAGACCTATTGCATTTTAATAGGATTTCTAAAAATAGGAGATCCTGTTAAAACAATCTAGATACCCTTAAGTAGGGAAAGGGTCCTAACTATACCCCCATTGGTTGGCTTTGTTAGTTCTTCTTTATGCTAAGTCTAAGTCTTCCTCTAGGGATGTGCACCCCTTGGTTAGGGTTTGGCCTTTTGGTGCCACACAAACATGGTCTTCCCTGCTTTTTCAAGGTCAATCTTTTAGTTATTTGAAGACAACTATCATTTCTCCCCTGAGTCATTTTTCTCCCTAAAGGAACCTGATCCCTTCAGTTGTTCATTATGACCCATGACTTCCCAAGCCTTCACAATCTTGCTTCCCTGACTTTGGACAATTTTTAGGTCCATAATTAATGCAGAATAAAAGGATTAGAGGTGGTTTATGAGGACAACAGTAAAGAATGCAACAAGGTTAGGTTTTATTCCTTAGTATAGAGGGAAAACAGAATAAGGGGAAATGAGGAAAACAATGAGAACTCCAAGGATTAATGCAGTTGATGTAATCTAGCATAGAATTTGGCTTTGAGCATCTGAACAGCAAAAGTAAAAACAAAAGGACAATAAGTTGTGGGTACTTATTGTTAAAAAAAGAAGGAAGCATACACAACTCTCTTGGGAGATTGAGATTTTTTTTTTAACGTAAGCTTCTCACCCAAGCCTTTTCTTTCTAAATAAACTTAATTTTGGAATAATTTTAGATTTACAGAAAAGTTGCAGAGATAGTACAGTGTTCCTGCAGACTCCTCACTCGATTTCTCCTAATGTTAACATTTTATATAATCATGGTACATTTGCTCAAAATAAATAATTAACATTGGCACTGTTGACCTTAAAAGTAAATCAGCCAGTTATTTTACCAGGAAAATGAGTTTATTTGGGAATAGCAGAGGAATTGTAATTTGGGACAAGCAATCTATAGCAAAAGCAGGGAGCTGGGAGGGGCTATTATAAACAAAAAGTCCATTGGCATAAACTAGAACTTTGAAGTGTAGTGACTTTTCATTGGCTGAGTTGTGACAGTTTCCCATTGCCTGGGTTGTTGCTGGGGAAGGAGAAAATCTTCTTTCCTTCAACGGGGGTAGTAAAGTAGCCACTGAATATCAGCTGAAGATTTTGCCCATAAAGAGGATAGTAGCTGATCCAATAGGGACAAATGACCAGTACCTCCAAACTCAGCTATAATGCTGTCAGAGAGGGAGCAAATAAAAGATGTCAAGGGTGATTTAACTCACCTGGTTGGCTATTTTGATTATTACTGTCAAATTTTAAAATTGTTACCTCCTTTTGGGAGAAAGAATTCCAGCATAATATTTTTCTAAGAAATCTGGACCCAATAAATGAATAGTGGCAGAGGAGCTAAGCAGAGCAAAATGGGTATCTCTCAAAGGACCTAAACCAAAGGGAAAAGGTTCAGAGACAGGAACCCGCTGAGGTTTATTAGAGACCTCCAGTATTTGGACCATTTTTTTATTAAAGATTTTATTTATTTATTTGATACAGAGAGAGAACAAGCAGGGGGAGCAGCAGGCAGAGGGAAAGGGAGAAGCAGACTCTCTGCTGAGCAGGGAGCCCGATGTGGGACTTGATCCCAGAACCCTGGGATTATGATCTGAGCGAAGGCTGACGCTTAACCATCTGAGCCACCCAGCCACCCTTTGGACCATTTTAGTACTCCAAGGCAGGGGCTGTTTTGTAGAAGTTGGGTTGAGCACCGAGAGCATAGCCCCAGTGTCAATAAGACACTAAGAGATAAAACAGATTAATTCCCAATCTAGAGAGTTGTTTCTCCACATTGATTAAGAGGGAAGATTGGGAAATCTCCTGTTGGTCCTCAAACCCCATTACTGGGAATTAGGAGGATGTTGGAAAGGCTGGTTAGAGGGCAGAAGGCTCCCGGAGCACTTAAGTTTGTAAAAATCTTTTCCCCGATGTCCTGGCTTTTTGCAATAATGGTGGAGATTATGAGGTTTTTGGTTTTATTTGGGGGCTCCATTTTCCAGAGTTGAAAATTAAGAATTTTGGGGGTCTCCCTTTTACTTGAATCATCTAGGGTATGGGTGTGCTGATTTGCCAAATTAAGTCTGGAGTGGATATAGTTTCCCATTCTATCCTAGTCCTTTTAACTAAAAGACCAAGATCCTGGCTTAGCCTCTTAATAAGCTTAGAGTTAAATTCTACTAGAAGAGATTCAACATTGAAAGGAAGATCAGATTTGTAATAGTCATGAAAGTTTCATCAGGCTTTTGTGTGCAAGTCTGAATTTTGTTTCCTTAGTGGAGATTTCCAGCAAGCGTTCTAGCATCTTGCCAAAAGTTAGGGGTCCTTTTCTCTTAATCCCTTTGAGGATGTTCCCACTGGGGCTAGTTTCATCCAATGTTTGGCATGACCCTTACAAAGAAGCATGTGGAGTAATTAATATACTCTAAGAAACCATGTTGGTAAGTTTGAATGACTATGTTGAATTCTTCAGCAAACCTGTGGGGATCCTCAGTTGCTTTAAGACACTCTTTATGACTTATAGTTCAGCTTTAGTCCAGGGAGCATAAGAAGTTTGGGATTTATTTGGATTCTCAGAAGACTTTAAAGGGACAGGTTTTAGTAGGTTCAGGAAAGAAGGGAGCAGGGAGAGTTTTGGAAGAAAAGGGAAGTTGGGTGAAAGGATTAGAATGAGGGAGTGAGGTTGCAAAAGAAGTGGGACAGAGGGAACAGAGAAAAAGGCACCAGAGGTGGGGCCTGAGTGCAGGATGACTGCTGCAAGGGAAGTGGGGAGGCCTCAAAAGCTATTTTGACTTCTTCTTCTTCTTCTTTTTTTTTAAGGTTTATTTATTTACTTTGGAGAGAGAGGCGAGAGAGCACGCACACGCAGGAGTAGAGGCAGAGAGAGAGGAAGAGAGAGTCTCAAGCAGACTACCCACTGAATATGGAGCCCAACTCAGGGCTTAACGTCAGGCCCCTGAGATCATGACTGGAGCCGAAATCAAGAGTCAGATGCTTAACCAACTGAGCCACCCAGGTCGCCTTGACTTCTTTTGATTGTTTATTTGTCTCAGTTAATTTAGAAATAGTATTTTTGCAAAGAGGCAATTTTAGCATCCTGAAAATATTTGGAAGCCTCAGTGTACCAATTAAAATAGGCATCCCATTCAGTGTGTGTGTGTGTGTGTGTGTGTGTGTGTGTGTGTGTTTTAATTTCGGAGCTAATTTAATTTTGAGAAAAACAAGTTTGGGGAGATCAAAATTTCCCCACAATGGCCATTTAAGTTCTAAATCATCTTTAGCCAAGTTGGTCCATTTAGTTAAGAATGAACATGAGGAGGGACCATAGTTTTCAAACATAAAGCCGACTAATGCCCCTGAAGGGGGATGCCCTCAGAGCATTTAGATGACTGGGATTTTCTCTAGAGTTTCCCAGGGTTTTTCTCTAGAGCAGAAGAAAAACTAAACAGCCTGGTTCCAGGGGAGTGAAGCCAAATATCAGTAAACAGTTCCAGTAGGAACAGCCTGATTCCAAAGCAGTTGGGCCAAATGCTAGCACAGTTTCAGTGGGAACAGTCTGATTCCAAAGGAGTCAGGCCAATGCCAAATGAGTACTCACGAAAAGGACAAAGCCTTTAATCCCCCACCCTCCCCTACCCCCAAAATAGGTCCCAAAATAAAGCCTGGAGAACTCAAGATGCAAAGAAAGCAGGGCTTGAGTCCAGGAGGAAAATTATCCTCAAATTCAAGAGACTGTAAGAAAGAAGTGAGCTCAATGGGCTCAGTGGGTACTGACATCTGTTTGTTCACCAGCCTCAGAATTGTTGGGGGCTCTTCTCTGGAGTCTCTGATACCAAATAATGTTGACCTTAAAAGCAAAACATTCAGTTATTTTACCAGCAAAATGGGTTTATTTGGGAATAGCAGAGGAATTTCAATTCAGGACAAGCAAGCGATAGCAAAATCCATAGGCAAGCCCAGAGAGCAAAAGAGGAATGCCCTTCTATAGAAGAAAGGAGGATGTTGGGAGGGACTGTTATACACAAAAAGTCCATTGGCATAAACTAGGAGCTTGAAATATAGTGGCTTCTCATTGGCTAAGTTGTGAGAGTTCCTCATTGGTGGGGCTGTTGCCATGCAAGGAAAAAATCTTCCTTCCTCCTGCTGGGGTAGTAAAGCACAGACTTCTTCCTGTTGGGTCTGCAAATGGCTGCAACATGTGGAAAGATGCAAAATCTTCCCTTCCTGGCCTCTTGACTCCATTTTATTTTATTTAAAGATTTTATTTATTTATTTGACAGAGATAGAGACAGCCAGCTAGAGAGGGAACACAAGCAGGGCGAGTGGGAGAGGAAGAAGCAGGCTTATAGCAGAGGAGCCTGATGTGGGGCTCGATCCCATAACGCCGGGATCACGCCCTGAGCCAAGGCAGACTCTTAACCGCTGTGCCACCCAGGCGCCCCTTGACTCCATTTTAAATGAGGTTTCCTATATTTATTTTTACAGTACATAACTATTAATTAAACTCCAGAGTTTATTTGGATTTCACCAGTTTTCCCTCTAATATCTTTTTTCTTGTTCTAAGGTTCAATCCTGGATACCGCATTGATTTTGGACATCTGGTTTCTCTAATCTCCTCTGGTTTGTGAATTTCTCAGGCTTTACACAGGGTTTTTATTGTTGTCCTTGTTATAGGAAATATTAAATAATTTCCTTAATAACAAGATTTTAACAAAAGCAGAATCACATTTCTTATGACACCTCTTGTAATGACGCTCAATAAGAGGTGAGGTTAAAACACTTAAGTGCACTTCAGTGAAGATGATTCTGTAGCTCAGGCTAGCGGGTGCCAAGTATAAAGCCTTTTGGTGGTTTGACCTGAACAATAGGTAGATTAAAATTAGCAGTGGATGACTCTAAGCCTTCTTTAAATATCACATTTCTTAACAAGGCTTTCTAAAAGAGCCAGAGTATGTGATTCAAGGTTATATTCTCTGACAGTGGCCTGCAGTGGTGGTGTCTATATTGCTGAATAAGGTGGTGTCTATATTGCTGAATCCTCCCCTTTTAAAAAACCAGGAATAATGTGGTGGCTCTTTGTCATGCTGATATAAAATCTATCCTCTTGGTTAAGTTTTAACATTTACTCTGTGCTGCTTTTCTCTTTCTTTCTCTCCTTCAAACTTAGGAAACGAATATTCTCTTCCAAAGTGCTTTTTTTCTCCAAGTTGCTTTCACCTCAGCATGAGTGAACAATGAGAATTAATGCCAAATCTAATTCTCTATAGGAGATAGGTCATGAAAATTATACGGTGGTGATGTGGCAGTTGTTAATCAGGCTGGGAAAAAAAAAGGGTTTCAAAAATAATGTATTGTAATGAACTGGAAAATTTGGAATATTCAGAGAAACGGTAGTCTGCTTGAAGGAATTCTCTGGCAAAGCAACCAAGTCTTTTGCTAGAGTAAGAATCATTCACTGCTGGTAGCACATATTGGTCTACTTCACATGGTTTGTTACAGAATTTTGTGACATCGACAATGTGAACGAGTTCTTCTGGTCTAGATGAACAAAATGTCAGGTATTGGATATGCACTGTGGTATCATTTTGGCCAAAATATTCATGTGCAGAAACCAGAGTAATATTCCAATCTCAAATGGCTCTTGAAATCCAATATTGCATGTAAAATAATAGAAAATTCTTTATTATCATGTGAGTTGCACATTAAATACTTTAATTCATTAATTAATTGTTTTAGTCCTGTAGGGCTGCTATAACAGAATATCATAGACTAGATGGCTTATAAACAACAGAAATTCATTTTTCACAGTCCTGGAAGCTAGAAGTCCAAGATCAAGGCTCCAGCAGATTCAGTGTCTTGTGAGAACCAGTTTCCTGGTTAATAGGTGACCATCTTCTTGCTGTGTCCTCATATGGCAGAAGGGGCAAGGAAACTCACTGGGATCTCTCTAACAATGGTGCTAATCCCATTCATGAGTACTCCACCTTCTTGACCTAATCCCTTCCCAAAGGCTCCACCTTCTAATGCTATTATTTTGGGGATTGGGGTTCAAATACATGAATTTTTGGGGACACAAACATTCAATCTATAGCAGTACTTATGGGACATTTGTGGAAGGATTGTAAAAAAAAAAAAAAGTAGAGGGGCGCCTGGGTGGCTCAGTTCTTTAAGCATCTGCCTTCGGCTCAGGTCATGATCTCAGGGTCCTGGGATTGAGCCCCACATTGGACTCCCTGCTCAGCAAGGAGTCTGCTTCTCCTTCTCCCTCAGCCTGTCTCCCCCAACTTGTGCTCTCACTCTCTCTCTGAAATAAATAAATAAAATCTTTAAAAAAAAGGCAGAAATTTCAGTTCAGTTGGAAATTGTTTAACTCAATAAATAATATTTTGTGGACACGCCAGGTGGCCAGCATTATGCTAGGCACTGGAAATACATAAATGAATAAGACAAAGTCCTCCACCTTGAGGAGTTAATGGCTTAGAAGGAGACAATGCAACAGAAGTTCAATACAGTGTGTGGGAAACATTATGAGAGAAGCATTCACAAAGTGCTATGAGAGTACTGATGAAGAGTATTCAACCCAACCTGGAGGTTTAGGGACAGCTTCTTAGAGGTGACACCTGAGCTAATCTTGAGATAAAGGAAAACTTGGAAGTGAGATGTAGCAGCATCAGCAACAATACATTGGTGTTGGAACTATAAGCAGTTCCATCCTATTCAGGTGAAATAAGACTGGATGCAGAGGACTCTGGAAAGATGCTGGCTGGCGTGCACTTTTATGACCCCCTGTCCCCTTCTCTCTGCTGGGATCATCAACTAATAAGAAAATCGTGTTTCACTGCTGGAGCCTGGAAGGGAATCCCAAACACATCTGGAGCTCTGAGTATGGGAAAAAGTGTGGGTATAGGCACTGTTATTTGTAATATTGGGGAAAAGCTGAAGGGCTTGGGAGAAAGCCAGACTTTCCAGCCAAGGCTAAGCCTGAGCCCACTGATCCAAAGGGCATGGACTGCTGGTTCTATCAATCCTGTCTTCCTCAAAGGGAACTTCTTTCCTGGTTGAACTGCTTTCTTTCCATGTAGTTGTGAGAGGACTCTTCCTCCTGTAGTTTCCGAGGAATTGGGTCCCTCCTCAGGTGCTTCAATCAAGAGGTGCCTGGGTGGCTCAGTGGGTTAAGCATCTGATTCTTGATTTTGGCTCAGGTCATAATTTCAGGGTGGTGAGATGGAGCCCTGAGTCAGGCTCCATGCTCCACAGGGAGTCTGCTTGAGATTCCCTCCCTGTCCCTCTGCCCCACCCCCATACGCAGGCATACGCACTCTCTTTCTCCCCCACCCATAAAAAAAATCTTTTTTTTTTAAGAGGTCCCAGAATGCCAGGCCATTTGGCTCAGACACACAGAAGGATTGGTTCCTTCCTAAGCAGCCAGCTCCCCACTGCCTGCAAGAGCCCAATATCCTAACCTGCATTAAATGGTGCAAGTAGGTAAAGAAAGCCCCTAAATTACTTAAGGGCCTTGGTAGCTTGAAGACAAATCTAACCAAAACCTGATTTGGTTCTGATTAAAACTCAGGAAGAAACAAGAGATTTAAAAAAAGTATATAAATCTTATGGAGATATTAGACTATATCGCAAAGGAATGATCAAAGAGCCAATATAAAATTTTTCTAAACCAAAAAAAGTGAACCAAATACCTGAAAAAAATGGAAGAAACATGATTGATTTAGTAATCTGGAAGATCAAAAGGGGAACCAGGTCTATAGATTATTGTGATCCCTGCTCAGCTATCATGTGATTAATAGGGATTTTCAAAGGGAAAAACAGTGGGCCATATTATTCATACACCTTTTACAAATTTATAAGCCCAATTATGATTTAAACTGAAATCTTACTGCGTTATTTTTCACCTTCACAAAGATTGTGTATGGGTTGCATTTTGTGATGTCATCTCCTGTAACATTTCAGTGAATAGATTTCAGTTCTTCTAGGTCTATGTATTCACACGTCATTTGTATGTTATTGTATACATTTGTTGAATTTTGCATTCATCATTGTTAATTTGTATTGTAATGTCTGGAAAACCAGTGCAATGAGAACAGGAGAACATTATATATCAAAACCAGTTGGAAATAGTGAAATCAACATTCAAAGGAATATTTGTATTTTAAACTATGTTGTATCTTCCTAGCTTACAAAGAAGGATGGATGGCTTGGAAGAGGTTCAATGAAGCATAAAAATAGAGGTGAAAGCAATAATGTAAACACTACAATTCAAATGTAGAATGTGCTGGAACAAGTGAAATTGCACAATTTGTAAGAAGAGAGGTGCAAATAAGAAGTAAGACAATAAATTAGAAATTGGATTTTGTTGGACAGGTAATCCATTTCCCCCCTGGTCTCTAATACGTTGTCTGCTTTGAAACTTTGTCAAGTAGTGGCACAGAGCCACCAAAGTTCTTGCACATGAAAATCAGAAACCTCTTTAGTAAACCTCCAACTGATTGATTTTGATGCAAAAGGCAGAAGAGAGACCAAATCTAGAGGCATCTTTCAGAATTTCAATCATCATAGCAAAAAAAGGGTATTAGTTACATTATTGATGGGACACTTGTAAAAGCAGCCAAAAGCTGATGATAAATATGTTTGGAAAGAAAACATAACAAGTTATTGAAAAATTCATTGAAAAAATGCTGCTGTTGAAAAAACTGATGCTGTTGGACATCACAGGCAATGTGAAAAAGCAATTACCATCATGTATGGTTGGACGAAACTACTGATGTATAGAGTATGAAATAGCTCTTGCTATAGGTGTGATATACACATAAGGGAGAAGTGCTTTGAGACTTTCTGTCTTTTGAAAAGCACATGCTGCAGAAGAGATTTTTCATTTCATTGCTAATTAGCTCATGAGTGATGGTTCAGATTGGAAATGAAATGTTGAGATCTTCTCTGAACATACTTAACTAGGTATAAAGCAAGAAGGGGCATTCATTGCTTTGCAAAGAAAAGAGTTTCCTTGGTGATGTCAGCCATACATTGCCCTATTGTCTGAGAACAGTTGGTGGCCAGCTGCATCCCGTGTTAAGCATGTCTTTTATTTTCTGTTTGCTGATGCTTTGATATCTGAGGCCTTGCTAACACAGGAGGGACTGCCCCTCCCAGGGCTAGCCAATTTCTGGAGCTAGAAAATGACTCCCCCTTGAGCATGACTTTCATATGCAAAGCAACCAATCCAAAACCCTTACTCCCAACTACCTCCCTTACCAGGCTCTCATACCCTGGGGCCACTATTGACCTGCTAATCTCTCCAGGACGAGATACCACACAACTAGGGACATCCCCTATGCCCCGGAGCCCAATGAAATTATACAAACTAGCCAATCTTTGTCTGGTCCACCCTGCCTCATCTCTTCCTTCCCATGTAAGCCACAATAAAGGCTCTTGCGCACATTTTCCCCCTTCGCCTTTGCCTCATGACCAACTTTGGTGCTTCTGCCCCCGC
This sequence comes from Ursus americanus, assembly GCF_024610735.1. Lineage (NCBI taxonomy): Eukaryota > Metazoa > Chordata > Mammalia > Carnivora > Ursidae > Ursus > Ursus americanus. The sequence continues at coordinate 64,532,890 of NC_142139.1, forward strand.
CAACTTTATAACAGTCTGTCTCTCCAATGGTAATTTTCTCCTGATCTGTTGGCTTCACCATACCTGAATAATCATAAAGCCTACATTTTCAAACACAGTCTGACCTTGATTCAAGGTTAATAGAAATAGTGAAAATGGTAAATCCATCCAAATTATGCCCACTGGCAGCATATCTTTTTAATGTGCTATGTCAAGAAATGGGCTTCTAGTACAAGACTTTTTCCATAGTGAAGTACCCTAGCTGTCAGAGAAAGCAGCTCTCAAGAGGTTTTGAAATCAGGAATAAAATAAAAACATTTCTTTGGGACACGGATAATGTCATAAACTCCATTTCTAAGACTTCAAGTGTTTTGCTCAACTGTGTTTCTCAGCAATGTATTTATTGTCTTTAAAGCCTGCGCCTATTGCCTAAGGGCTGAATGATAATGAATTTTAATATTGAGGATAAGATATCAGAATTTGTCCATGGTACAAATAGCTCAGTTGCAGAAAGTTTGTCTTTTTTCCAGCACTTGCTGATTTTCTTCTCAGGGAGAGAGAAATCAATGATGTATTATTGGGCATATTTTAAAATTACCTCCAAGGGCTGCAATGGAGCATGAAAAGCTACTTTCCAAAGAGTAGATTAGGAATCCATTCAGCACCAATTCCCAAGCTGAGAGTCATCCCTCCAGCTTTTGAGTGTGATGTGCTTATTGACTTAGCATCTGATGGAGGGCTGAAAGACTTCAGTGAGTCATCTCTTCATGATTTCTGTGTCCCTATTCAACCCAAATATCGAGCACTATCTGACAGAGCCAAACTCTTGCTGCCATGCTCAATAACAGCATTGAAACTTAGAATTTTATAATTAGGTGGGAATAGAGAGAAGAAACCAATTAGATGTAGAATCTGGTGGCACCAACTATGTCATCAAACCAAAAAGCGAAAAATTTCAAGTTGTTATCCTTTTCAATTGATATGAATAAACAGTATTGATTTTAAAGGTTTAATTTTTATTACTAAAATTATGATGACTCTCTTTAGAAATGACCTAAAATTTGGCCCATTAAGTGGTGTGTGGATTCCCAAAGTCAGAGAAATCCTGATTTAGTGTAATAGCTCCTGAAGCATTGCCCTTCCATTCCTTACCGGGTTAAGTACATTTCCTTATTCCCCTAGGATCATTTCTCTTTCAAGCAGGTCTGTATTAGGGTTCTCCAGAAAAACAGAACAAATAGAATATTTATTTATTTATTTATTTATTTATTATTTATTTATTTAGGAATTGGCTCACATGATTATGGAGGCCCAGAAGTCCCTAGATGTACAGTCCAAAGGCCTGAGAACCAGAAGAGTCAGCGGTGTAAATTCCAATCTGAGTCCAAAGGTAGGAGAAGGTTGATGTCCCAACATGAAGACCATCAGATATAGAGAAAGCAAATTCTATCCTACTCAGGCTTTTGTTCCATTTAGGCCCTCAGTGGATTAGATGAGACCCACCACATTGCAGAGGGCAATCTGCTTTATTCAGTCTGCTGATTCAGATGCTAATTTTATCCCCATACACCCTGACAGACAAATTTAGAATAATATTTAACCAAATATCAGGGTACCCCATGACTCAGTGAGGTTGACACATAAAATTAAGCATCACAAGGTCCTCAGCACTCCTAACAGAGGATAGAGCTTAAATTTTTTTTCCAAGAGGCACCACAGCCCACATAACTCCGTTACTAATGGGCTTCTGGCATGACTGTGCCATCAACTTCCTAGGTGTGCCTAGAACCTACGTGTTTCTGGATCTCTCCTCCTCAGGAAAGGACTCATACACCAAGGTGCTTAGTTGCAATCAATAGAAATCGATTCTGATTGATATTAATGGCAAAGTCACCTATTAAAATGAAATTGGGAAGGGAATTCTTGTGTACTGTTAATGGGAATGTAAATTGGTGCAGTCACTATGGAAAGCAGTATGGAGTTTTCTCAAAAAATTAAAAATAGATCTACCATATGATTCAGCAATTCTACTTCTGGGTAATTATCCAAAGAAAACAGTCACCAACTCAAAAAGATACCTGCACTTCCATGTTCATCACAGCGTTATTTACAATAGCCAAGACATGGAAACAACCTAAATGTCCATCAATGGATGACTGGATAAAGGAGATGTGATATATATATAGAATGGAATATTATTCAGCCATAAAAAGGAGGTCCTGCCATTTGTGAAACCATGGATGGAACTTGAGGGCATTGTGCTAAGTGAAATAATTCAGACAGAGCCAGACAGTACTATTTGATCTCACTTGTATGTGGAATCTCATAAACAAACCAACCAGAACTTACAGATAGAGAACAGGTGGTAGTTGCCAGAGGCAAAGGGTGGGGTGGGGGTGGGGGAGATGGGTAAAGGTTGTTGAAAGGTAGAAACTTCCAGTTATAAGATAAATAAGTCCTGGGGATGTAATCTACTGCATAGTGACTATAGTTAATAATACTGTATTGTGTATTTGAATATACTGCTAAGATAGTAGATCTTAAAAGTTCTCATCACAAGAAAAAAATTATAATTATGTGTGGTGATGGCTGTTAGCTAAACTTAGTATGGTGATCATTTCGTGGTATGTACACATATCAAATCATTACGTTGTATACCTAAAATTAATATAATGTAATATGCAATTATATCTCAATAAAGAAAGTAAAGAAAATATAAATAATAAGATAATAATTCTAAAAGAAAAAAAAAGATATTGGGTAGCCCACAGAAGCCCTGGGCAAGGAGGGGCTTGGAAAACTAGGCTTGTAGGCTACACAACCAGGAGTCATGATCAAAATTACAGCTTAGATCTATTTGTGACTATCACTGCTGACTCCACCATCAAGCACTCATGAGTAGGTGGCACTATTAACACTTCTGACGTTGGACAGAGCAATAGCGCTGCTGCCATGTGGCTCAGGAACTCAACTGATGCAATGCCGCTGCCTCCAGCCAGAATTCCCCTTGGTTTTTACTTCTTCGCAAAGTGCTCCTGGCTCAAAGTCTGGGGCAGGTGCTTCAGATTGGTAGAGTCTAGATTCTGTGCCCATGAGTACAGGGTGGGAGGGGGGTCCTGGGAAGTAAATTTCTGGAATTTTCAAAATACTCCTAAAATGGCAGTTGGGTTCTGCCTTCCACCAGAAACCACAAGATGGCAAATGTTCTGAATATAGTTAATATAATGAGGACAATATAGAGTAGTTAAGAGTGTGGACTGTGGGGTCAAACCCTCTAGGTACAAATTCAGGGTCTGCCACTTACTAACTGTATGACTTTGGTTAAATTATGTAACATCCCTATGACTGAGTTTCCTTCATCTGTAAAAGGTAGTGAGTAATAGAACCTATCTCATAGGGTTGCCATGAAGATTTTATTAGTTAATATAAGTAAAACATTTGAAACAGTGTCTGACATATGATAAGCACTTAATAAATGTTAGTTGAGTGCAAATGTTGTGTGGACAAAAAGTTGGATGTCCATCAGGGTCCATCAGTTTGGTTGTCCAGTATCACATACACATACCCTTCTTCCTAGATTTATATTTCTAAGTTTAAGAGCTCCAGGCTCACATAATACAGCATTAGTACAATAGAAAATGCATCCATTAAGGAGGATTGACTCAAATACTCATCAGTGATCACATCTGGTTCCATTATAGGATCTTGGGATAAGAGCCATTCTTATAGTCTGCCTACTATTAATCCTATATAGTTGGTGAGGGAAAGGGAGAGGGACACCAGGATAAATTAGTTAAAACACAGTAATGTTTATTTGACATGTCAGAAAAGAAGATATGGAGAGATGTTGTAGTTCTTGTTTCTGAATTGCTCATGAAGCTGTGGGTGATAGTTATGACTATCCTTCTATTGCACCATCCATTCCTTCTCTTTGTTGTCAGCCAGCACCTCAGTTGATTGGGATTTGTCAATCAGCAGACTGACCCAAGCCTTCATTCCTGAGAGCCTAAAGTTCTGGTAGTTCTGTTTAGGGTAGCTCTGGCCCTCCATTAACTTAAAGCACTGTACATGTGTATTAGGATGCTTTTGTCTGCAACTAATAGAAAACCCACTTAAGTGGCTTAAAAGAAAACGACATTCATTCATTCAGTCATTTGAAAAATGTTGATTGGCTGCAAACTGTATACTAGGTACCCATCCAGGTACTGAGGATTTAGCAGTGAACAAAATTTCCTGCCTTCATGAAAAATTCTGGTTGGAGGAGGTGGGAAGGAAGAAAATAAATCAATAAACTATATATAGGTTATTAAGTAGTGGTAAGTGTCAAGGAGAAAAACAAAGCAGTTTAGAGTAACTAAATGAGGTAGGTATTTTTAATGGTTATTTTTATTTGCTATTTTTAATAGTATGGTCAAGGAAAGATTCCTCGATTAGGTGACGTGAGCAGAGACCTGAAGGCAATGAGGGAATGAGTTATGTGAATATGTGGGGGAAGGGTGAGTTAGATTACTCTGACAAACTCTGTTTCTGAAAATAACTAAAAATGTTGAGTTAATTTTTTAAAATAAACTTTTCATTTTAAAATAGTTTTAGGCTTACAGAAAAATTGCCAAGCTAGTCCAGACAGTTCCTGTTTACCCCTCATCCAGTTTCCGTTATTGTTAATATCTTACATAAGAATGGTGCATTTGCCCAAACTAGGAATCCAGCATTGGCACATTACTGTTAAATAAACTCCAGATATTATTCAGATCTCATTAGTCTTAAACTAATATCCCCTTTCTGTTCCAGGATCCAATCCAGGATACCACATTGCATTTTAGTTCTTATGTCTCCTTCTGATCTTGTCTCAGTCTCTTTGGGCTGCTTTGACAGATTAGTATAGACTTGGTAACATATGTAAATAACAGAAATTAATTTTCACAGCTCTGGAGGCTGGAATTTCCAAGGTCAAGGCACTGGCAGATTTGATGTCTGGTTAGGACCCAGTTCCTTGTCCATAGACGGCTGTCTTTTTGCTGTGTCCTCACATGGTGGAAAGACAAGGGAGCTCTGTGGGGTCTCTTTTGTAAGGGTGCTAATCCCATTCATGAGGGCTCCGCTCATGATCTAGTCACCTCCCAAAAACCCCATCCTCTAGGACTGTCTCTATGGGGGTTGAGATTTTAACATATGAATTATGTTGAATTATTAAGGGGGGACATAAACATTTCAGTCTATAGCAGATCTGTAAAGGTCTTTCTTTATTTTTCATCACCTTGAGAGTTTTGAGGAATACTGGTTAGGTATTTTGCACAATGCTGCTCAATTTGATTTTGTCTGATGCTTTTGTTATGATTAGGCTGGGCTATTGGTTTTGTGGAAGAATACCAAAGAAGTAAAACATTCTTGTCACGTCATATCACAGGGTACACAATATCAACACGACTTATCCCTGGTGGTGTTAACCTTGATCAAGGTAATATCTGCAGGTTTCTTCAGTATTGATTTGCCTTTCCCATCCCCCTTTCCATACTCTGATCCTTGGACTCAAGTTTAAATCCAGTCCACAGTGGGGTCCGGGAAGTGGGGGCAAAGATGAAAGTGGCTGATTAAACTTCACCTCCTGAAGGGGATATCATCTAAATAAATTATGTGGAATTCTTCTGTAAGGAAGATTTGCTTCTTCTTCCCCATTTATTTATTTATGAAGTGTCTTTCTTTTCTTTCTTTCTTTCTTTCTTTCTTTCTTTCTTTCTTTCTTTCTTTTGTTTTAAAAAGATTTTATTTATTTATTTGAGACAGAGAGAGACAGAGCTAGTGAGAGCGCACAAGCTGGGAGGAGAGGGAGAAGCAGACTCCCCGCTGAGCAGGGAGCCCAACATGGGGATCAATCCCAGGACCCCTGGATCATGACCTGAGCCGAAAGCAGATGCTTAACTGACTGAGCCACCCAGGTGCCCCTGAAATGATTTATTTTATTTTATTATTTTATTTTATTTATTTATTTTTAAAGATTTTATTTATTTATTTGACAGAGATAGAGACAGCCAGTGAGAGAGGGAACATAAGCAGGGGGAGTGGGAGAGGAAGAAGCAGGCTCATAGAGGAGGAGCCTGATGTGGGGCTCGATCCCAGAACGCTGGGATCACGCCCTGAGCCGAAGGCAGATGCTTAACAACTGTGCCACCCAGGTGACCCCGAAATGATTTATTTTAGATTGTAATCCAGTACTGCGATTGCTCCAGCTTTGGCCATTGAGAGCTCCTTCAGCTTGGCTCCTGTGTCCCTTTGACATGTCCTCTTCTCTTATTTTTTGAACATTTTCTTACTTTTTGGCACTGCAAGATACTCCAGATTCATCTTGTGTTTTCCATGCTTCCTTAGAATAAGCCATTTTACAAGGAATTCTGGTTCCTTTTACTGGAGAATGGTATTTAGGAAACAAGATTTGGGTGCTGGGTGATCTTGTTGCTAGTTGGGTTTACTGCTTTTGGGCTCTTCCACAGACAGAGCCAGGAAATATATGTATATATACTAGCTCATGTGTGCACATATAATTGTTTCTGTATCTGTAATATATATCTGTGTTTGCAATAGGGTTGATGTCAGTTCATACTGATGTCTTCAGCTTTAATCCAGTATCTTTATTCTAGTCTTCCTTTCTTATCTGTAACTTCCTTATGTAACATCCAGAAACCCAGTTCCCAGTGACATGGTCCAGTCCTGCATTTACCGCTTTCCTCTGATGGAGCTGGGCCACCGACGGTCACCACAAGGTGGTTCAGAGAATGTCATAGGCACTTCCTCCGTCGTGGCCTCCTGGGGCCCCGTGTCAGGTGTTCTATTACTCAAAAAGAAGTGTTATGTACTAAAGAGGGGAATATGGCTTTGCCCCGTGACTTTGGGGCTGTTGCTACAATTCTCCGTGTTGGGAGAATAAACATATGGAACACCACTGGATGCCCTGAGTCATGAGTAGGCCAAGTGACATTGCTGCTTCCATGAAGTATGGGGAGCTCTTCCTCTAAATACTGGGGCTCTAGTATTGGGGCAAATATCAGGAGAAAGTCAAGATACTATATCATGTTAGTTTGCATATAGATTTCGGCAAAGTCCTACAAGAGAGGGAATAATATGGAGGAGAGATTGAGAGAAAGAAAATAATGACTCTTTAAAGAGAGATACTCATTTCCAGCAACCTACAGTCTATCTTAACTGAAACTTCCACAATTTGGAGCCTTGAGGGATTGGGAAAGCCAACTTCTCCAGGCCAAGATGAAGCCAGTAGCAGCAGCAGTTAGTGATTAGACTAAAAGTTATTTATCCCCAAATCCATTTTGCCCCTCTCCTTTAGTATTGTGTTGCAGAGCAACTTTTTGGAATAAAAGACTACATTTCTCAGCCCTCTTTATAGTTATGAAGCTAGGATTTAGGTTTTGTCAATGAGATATGAGAATTTCTGCAAAGGCTATTTTAAAGGGAGATGATTCAGTTTTGTAGGTTCTTTTTTGTCTTTCTTCCTCCTTCTTCTGTCTGCACTTAGATGTGATGACTGGCACTGGAGTACCCATTTTGAACTATGAAGTAACTTTGGATTAAGAATCAGGTGTGGTAGAGCAGAATGGTAGGAATTCAGATCCCCAGTGAACATAGTAGAGCTACCATACCATACCTTTGGACTTGTTTTATGTGGTAGAGATATAAACTATCTGGTTTAAGCCATTGTTAATTCTTGGTTTCAGTTATTAGCACCTGCCCTCATTTCTTCATTAATACAAGGCCCCATATTTCAACGGTTATTAGTTAGAGCCTGTGCTATGGCAGTGCTTCTCAAACTTCAGCTTCACTGGAGGGTTTGTCAAAACCCAAATTACTGGGTCTCTCACCCAGAGTTTCAGGTTCAGTAGATCTGGATGGGGCCCGAGAATGTGTATTTCTAAAGTCCCCAGGTGAGGCTGATATTGCTGGTTCGAGGATTAGAGTTTGAGAAGACTTGGGCTAGCGGAATGGGTAGAACATAGAGAGTATTATGTAAAAGGCATGAATTTTCACTCTTATAGGTTCTGTGAAAAACAACATCTCATTAAACCTCCATCCAGTCCCTGGTAACCTCCATTCTACCTTTCTGCCTTTACGAATTTAACTACCCTAGGCACCTTGTGTAAATGGAATCATACAGTAGCTTATTTCACTTAGCATTATGTTCCAAAGATTCACTCATGTTGTAGCTGTGTTAGAATTCCCTTCCTTTTTAACGACGAATAATACCCCATTGTTTGTATATTTCATATATTGTTTATTCATTCATTTGGAAATTTGGGTAATTTCCATTTTTTGGCAACTTGGATAATGCTGCTATAAACATTGGCCTATCAAGTGCTTAATTTAAAATTTTAAATAGCTAATATATTCATATGGCTCAAATACAAAAGAATGGGTATACAGAGAAAAGTCTTGCTCCCCCCCTATGCTTGTAGCTATCCAGTTCCCTTCTCCATTGCAATCTTTGTTATCGGCTTCTTGTGTGTCTTTCCAGAGATAGATAACTTTCTTTCTGACACAAATGACACTTACTACCCTATATGCACTGTTCTGCACCTGTTTTTGAAATTTTGCATTTCTTGGAGTCCTAAATTAAGAGCTTTTTCATTCTTTTTTAATAGTCGCATAAGATATCATTGTATGGGTATATCATACATACTTTATTTAACTAATTTTTATTGATTGTCATTTAGGTCGTTTCCAATCTTGTGCTTTTGAAACACAGCTGCAATGAATAATCTTGTACAAATGACATTTTGTGTATATGAATACATTTGTATGATAAATTCCTAGAAGTGGAATTAGTCAACAGATATTGCATGAGTAATGTATATGTATATAACTGAATGGATATAGATAGATATCTATATATATCTCAAAATTACTCATATCTATATATGAGTAATATATTTAGTCAAATTGCCCTCCAGGGAAGTAGTTCGAGTTTATGCTCCCATCAGCATATATATGAGAGTGCCTGACTGCACAGCCTTGCCACACATTGTGTTATCAAAGTTTTTGATCTCTTCCAATCTGTTGGGTGAAAAATGGTTTCTGATAACCACCGAAAGACTTGTATAAGAATGTACATAGTAGTCTTGCTAATAATAGTAAAAACCACACGTATCAGTTTAAAAAGGCCATTAAAGCCATGCAACTCCCAGAAGGCCATCTTCCTCATTGTCCACCTCAGAGAGGGCTGTGGAGGAGAATGGACAGGAAAGTTTCTCTCAGAGGCCAGGGCAAGGGGTCACAGAGGCCAATGGACAAAGAGGACAATTCTAAGAGCAGAACCAGGGATTTCCAGGTTAGCTGACCAAGGAAGTCACTCTTCTGCCAACGGGTGTCTATTCTACTCATCTTCAGGGGAATACAGCACGTGTGATGGACCTGTGACTGCTTTATGTTTTCCATTCTCCTCTTTTCAGGAAAATGTTATTCACTTATCTTATTCCTTCCTTATCACTCTTTATTGGGTGAATTCAATAATGTGGTTTTTAACTTACAGGTCATTAGACCTTGAGAAGGCACATTTGGGTCTAAGATCCTGGACTTGGAGCCAGTAACTGGATCAGATATTGGGAAGTTGGCTGGTCTCATGTGTAGATTGTGGCAGACATTGTTGGATCCTTGATAAATATTTACCCCACTTTCCTTTGGCCTTTTCTTTCTTGCTTACAGAACTCTAAGTTTGTCGAAGGGGTTGGGAGGATAGGATAGGGATTGCCCAACTATAAATGAGTCATGATGGATTCACCCCAATCCAGAGAGCCTCAGGGAAATGTTTCACTCTTTTAATAAATAGAACAGATGCACTGGTGCTGTCTTTTCCCTCTTTCTCCTACCTTCATGCAGACAAGATGCCTAGAGCTACAATAGCTACCTTGTGACAATGAGGTGGTAAATAAGGACGATGGGGCAGAACATGATAAAGGAGGTTGGGTCTTTGGCCTCACTGGACTTCTACATCAGCCCTGTAATTCTTATTTTCAGATTTTTTATATGATATATTTAAAGCCTTTATTGTTTAACTACTATTGACATGAGCATTCTACAACTTCCAGCTGAAAGCATTCCTAATGGATACATATGGACTTTCAAAGTCCCATTCATTAACAATTGTGGGATTTTGTTTTACTGTCTTAGGTTCTGACCATTTCAGATAACCAACCCTTCAGATCCTTTTCCTGGTTTCCCTGATGGCTTATTGCCCAAACCACCCTACTTCTTGTGTCAATTGTCAAGAACTGTGAAAGGTATGAGATTTTGCCTAATTATAAGCTAGTAAGTCAGCTTGCCCAGTTTAATGGATGCTGGCAGAAGACATGAAATCCCTGGGTCAGAGACAAAGGACTCCTACTCACTGCAATGGCAATATCCAGAATGTCAACATTTACACTCATTCTCTGAGCCTCAATTCTCATAGGGTAATGTAAAGATGTCCAGATGATATCTGCAAGCACAGTGGGGTACACTTCAAGAAAGGAATCCCAACTTTAAGTAAACTAAATCTTTTATAATGGGTGTGAGACTGCCTGACTTTTGCTCTGGAAGGAGGCATTGTCTTTATCTTACCAGACAATAACAAATCTGCCCTGCCCTTTGCTCCTGAGGAAGACACTATGTTTTCCAAGGCTGTCGACTATACAAACGTCCTTGAACAAATAGTCTGAAATAAAGAGTCAGAATCTCTGCTCTAAGACATGCAAAAATATGGGAGACCCATGGATAATTATTTCTTATTATCATTCTACATTCTTGGTTACAAGTTGACTCTGGCTGGTGTCAGCTGCAGAATAAACTTGTTAAAATTATATGAGATGCAGCCACTTTAGAGGACTAGATATATGACAGTATCTAGTAGACTTGGAAATGGTCATATGGTATGACCCAGCAATTTTACTCCTAGAACTATACCCTCTGGGAACCCTTGTACACACACACTAGGAGACATATACAAGAGGGTCTGTAGCAGTATTATTTATATTAGCATAAAATTAGAATAACTTAAATGTCTGCCTATAGGGGAATATATAAATTATGGTATATTCATTCAGTGAAATTCTATAGAGTCACAGCAGTAAAAATGAATGAACTGATAGCCACATATATCATCCTGGTAGAATTCCATAACTGTAACATTGAGTGAAAAAAAAGCCAGTTGCAGAAAGATACATATAGTAAGACACCATTTATATGAAGTTAATATATAAGATGGTCACTATCTAGTGCTTAGGGTTACATACATATGTAGTCAAGTATTAAAGATGCATGAGATTGCTAATACCAACTGAGAGCAGTGTCTTTGCTTCCTTGGGGAAAGCCAAGTGGGATTTAACTGATTTGTTAAAGTTTTACTTTTAAGGTTTATTATCTTTATACCATGTATGCCTTACATTTTGCTCTCTGAATTAAAATTTTATAAGAACTATATTGATTTGTTCACTGGAGTGGTAGAGGGACGCAGGTGGGCTCAGAGGCTGCCAAGGGATAAAACCCCAGTACATCCCAATACAGAGCTCGCCTGAAGAGGGCACCACTGCTGACCTGCTGAGCACAGGACTGTCTGTTGCAACACCAGAACCACTGACGGGACTGGAGGAGATCATGCTAAGTGAAATAAGTCAAGCAGAGAAAGGCAATTATCATATGGTTTCACTCATTTATGGAACATAAGAAATAGGAAGATCGGTAGGAGAAGGAAGGGAAGAATGAAGGGGGACGGTAAACAGAAGGGGGAATGAACCATGAGAGACTGTGGACTCTAGGAAACAAACTGAGGGCTTCAGAGGGAAGGGGAGTGGGGATTGGGATAGGCCAGTGATGGGTATTAAGGAGGGCATATATTGCATGGTGCACTGGGTGTTATATGCAAATAATGAATCATGGAAGATTACATCAAAAACTAAGGATATACTGTATGGTGACTTACATAACGTAATAAAAAATTATTATTAAAAAAAAAAAAGAACCACTGACTCTGGACACAGGCAGCCACCACTAGCCCTGTACCACTTTTACTCTAGAACTTCCGTCTTGTTTAACTTCCAGACAGAATTATCTGTGGTCCTTGAGTCTTTACCTCACTTACCCATGTTTCAAGTCTAGATAGAGTGCGTATACCTGATTGACAGAGCTTGGGCTGTATGGCCATGTTCTAGTTGTATGGGAGGCTAAAAAGCTTACCAGTTGGCACTTTCTGCCTCTATAGTGGGAGGTGGGCTCTGCTTCTCACTAAAATTTCTAAATTTGGGAATTCCCCAAATGTTGGATGAAGGTTCTTTTTTTTTTTTTTTTAAAGATTTTATTTATTTAACACAGATAGAGACAGCCAGCGAGAGAGGGAACACAAGCAGGGGGAGTGGGAGAGGAAGAAGCAGACTCATAGCGGAGGAGCCTGATGTGAGGCTCGATCCCATAATGCCGGGATCACGCCCTGAGCAGAAGGCAGACGCTTAACCGCTGTGCCACCCAGGCGCCCCTGGATGAAGGTTCTGATTCTGGGTGATCCAAAAGTCAAAATGTCCATGAGAAACTTTCAAAACATGTGGTCAGGTAGAGTTAGTAAAAAAAAAAAAAAAAAAAAAAAAAGCATCCTAGAGAGAGGAAATAGAGGAAATGAAAACATTTAAGTGGTGTTTTTCTAGAATGTAGAAAAAATAGGAGGAGGAAAAATTAATAGTCTAAACTTTACCTGGTTATAAGGAGTACTGAAATTTCAACCTCTCTGTGTTTCTTTTCTGTTTAATCATCATCATCATATTTTTTATTAAACCAAAATGATCTCCCCATTAGACCACGATCTTCTCAAAGTCAAGGACCATTCCTTACCTTGGAGAGACACCATGTTTGCTATGGGAACTCCATTGGCATTAAGGTCAGCTGGAACTGAGTTTGAATCCTGGGTCTACTGATTAGCTAATGATAGCAGTTGTGTAAGGCAGCCTCTCTGAGATGTGGCATTCTTGCGAGTAAAAGGGAGATTACACCACTTTTTCTGTTTGGTAAATATTATATCCAATATAAGTAGGATTAGAGAGTAGGCATTCAGGAAGTATTTATTTCCTTCATTACCTTATGTTTAGGCCCTTTCTATTCCTCCTCAGGTCCCGCACTGGGCTTAGAAAGCACTTGACTGATGTTTGAGAAATGAATGAACTTAGCTTCATCACATCTACAGATGTGCTTCTAGCCTTTCCTGCCATATTTGAGCTGATTTCTGTAGCAATTTTGGTAGCTTGGTGTAGTACCCTTTTTTCATGACAGCCTTGAGGAGATTTTTACATGCCCAAAGGACTTCACTTGTGCTACTTTTTCTTCATTCACTTAACAGTTCGTTTGACAAATGGAACACCAGATATGTGCCAGGCTCTAAGGATGAATTACACGAATCTCACCATCGTGGAATGTGCAGTTGTAACAGGAGAGTTGGGCTTGTGAATTGCTATTGTATAACAGGAAGTGCTGCAGTAGAGGTAAGCACAGACATGAGCAGCTCTCATGGCCATCTATCCTAGGAGGTCAACGGATGCCATTTTATTCCATTATTGTGCCTTATAATTCTTACGGTTTTTCCAAAAATATGGGTGATCAGATAATGATGTTTAGTTTAATTGTTTAATCAGAATATTTTTAGAAGATGACATCTCTACACATGCTTTATCAACATGCTCAAGCCACAACTTTCACTTTACTTCTATTTATCTGTCTCCTGGTCTTCTTGAGCAGGAATTAGTCAGGTCCCATCTTAAATTTCCTGCTTCACGTAGTTTCAAAAAGCTCTATTCCCAGAGTTTCATCTCAGCTTCTTCCTACTGAGAAGGATCATGACTGTAACAATTTCCACTGAGAACTAATTATGAAGATGGCAGTGAAATTACTATATCAACAGTCTCATTAATGCAATCACTCGAGATAAACCGGATGGAAATTAGTGAAGGCTGTAATGTAGCAGGGGATTGGCCCACCGGAAGCACAGGAGGGATTGCTGAGCCCATCTGGCTCCAAAATCTGACACTCAGTCCTGAGGAGGAGGGTGGAAAGAAGAAAGAGATTGGACTTTCGGCGAGTCTTTAGCTGTTGAAAAAATGTGAAGCCATGAAATACTAAACAGTTTAAAAGAATGAATTAGAGCTAATACATGGACAAAGCTCAAAACCATTGTGGAAAGGAAAAAAGAAGTTGTGGAATAATGTAAAACATTTTCAAATCTGCAAAACAATGCATTATGATACTTATCTGTGTACCCAAGTAGGGAAACTGTCAAATACCCATGGAAATGACACATTCTGAGTTCAGGACAGTAGTTAATTCTGGGAGGAAGGAAGGATGATGAGATCTAGGTAGGGACTCAAGTATTATCATGCTTTAATTAAAAATAACAAAGATTTGAAGCAAATGGAAGAAAAATGTGTGAGGGTAGAAGCTCTGCCACCCCGTGGATACAGCCAAGGTGACATAGTGAAGAGTGAATGGAACTGGATGGAGTGGACAGTGGTGGGGGGTGGGGAGAGGACGACACAAATCCAAGTTTTGTCTCTGCTGTGGTGAGATTGTGAGACCTCTGGTGAATTTCTTCAATGAATTTCTTCTGGGATTCTTTTTTAGAATAGAGTTCATATTTAGCCATAACGTTTTAAAAGTGTTTCTGTGAACATTCTTTACTCAGTGTATATATGAATACATTATGAAGGCTGTTGAGAGTTCTCCAAATGAAGGATTTTTAGCAACACATTAGAGCTTTACAGTATATTATGGTTAAGCTAGGAAAAGGTGGAGGTTGGCAACCAGGGTATAGAATACAACCTCTGTGTTTATCAGCAATACAGGGTTTAGACACAGGAAACAGAGTGTTTCAAAAAAAAAAAATATGGGGAAAACCTGACAATCACTGAGGAAAAATATCCCTAAACTCCCACCTATATTCCACATTACCACCCACTCACCACCTTTAGGGTTGTCACATCTCTGCCTGCAATAGTGCTCACTGGAACCTTCCAGAGGGTGTTGCGTATACGCTCACTGTGTATATGCTTGCTGTTGTGTATACGTGCACATACACATACATATATATGCTTGGGCATACTCTTGGCTCAAAGGGCAGAGGGTGGGTGGGAAAGAACACCTGAGATTACCTTGGAGTGAAATCATCTGATATTCCCTGTAGCTAATTATCTGCTCTTGCTTAAGAGTATGAATACTTGTGCAAGATTCACTTGGATGCATGAGGCCAAGGGCTCTGAATCCAGGCTTTTCCACTAGGGTAGCTTACTGGAGACACAGAATGGATACAATTATACTTTAGAGACTTTCACCTGCAGTCTTTCCTTGAAAGATGGTCACTTCAATGATATACTTGTCACCAAGGGTTTTGACTAATGATTTTGGGCCAAGACAGAGAACTTCTTTTTTTTTTTTTTAAAGATTTTATTTATTTATTCAACAGAGATAGAGACAGCCAGCGAGAGAGGGAACACAAGCAGGGGAGTGGGAGAGGAAGAAGCAGGCTCATAGCGGAGGAGCCTGATGTGGGGCTCGATCCCACAACGCTGGGATCACGCCCTGAGCTGAAGGCAGACGCTTAACCCCTGTGCCACCCAGGCGCCCCAAGACAGAGAACTTCTGACAGTGGTTTTTGCCTATTAGTTTTTGTGTAGTTTTTGCATGTGTCTCCACATGTGTGTCTCTGTTGGCTGTCTCTGGCTGACCTCTGTTCTTTTTATTTCCTTCCAAGTCTTCCTGTCTACCCCTTATTTCTCCTCTAAGCCATTTGCTGCTGCTGGGCATACTATCTCTTACTTCCTTGGATGCCTGTTCTCTTTTCTCTGTCTTTTTTTCTTGCGTCTGTGGCTCTTTCTCCCTTTTGTCTCCTTATTTTGTGTTTTTTTTTCTAAATGTTATCTGATGCCAATTGGTTGGGGGCCCCAGACTACTCTTTAGACCTGATGGCTTGGAAATCTTTCTCTGCTGAAATGGTTACTCATACTCAAACCAATTCATTCTTTTCCCCTATTGTTCTGCAGGAACACATTTTGTCTTGAGTAGAGTGTGCCAGGAGAAAGCAAACATGAGTCTCCATTCATTTTCTTCTGTACGCACCGTGGTTCTCCTAAGTTTTACAAGACACCGAGCGTGAGAGAAGGCTGTTGCTATACTGAGTATCTTTTCCCTTGAGATTATGCTGAGCCATGGTTGAGAGAGTTGCTTTCAGGGAAGCAGATCCCAAGAAGGAGTTACTGGGTGAGCAATATGACCTTGCTGTTCAGATATGATTATGTTT
The DNA here is from genome assembly GCF_024610735.1 of Ursus americanus. NCBI lineage: Eukaryota > Metazoa > Chordata > Mammalia > Carnivora > Ursidae > Ursus > Ursus americanus. The sequence continues at coordinate 64,549,172 of NC_142139.1, forward strand.
GTGGGAACTCAGAGAGCAGTTCAGCAAAGAGAAGTATCCTCATTTCAGGCAGTCATAACTTTTCACTGTAGCCTGTCCCTGCAGATGGTATCAGAAAGGAAAAGAAACAACAACAGAAAAAAAAAAAGGTTTCATTTTTCCCGAGGTCCTGTGTGGTCACTTGTTCAGCCCATACTTACTACATTGGAATTGTGAAATGACGATTGCATTTTCTTGGGCTTGTGAACTAATTAATCCTCTAAACTGACAAAATCATGGACAAAGGCACTGGGAGAATGAAACAGAGGCATCTTAAGGCAGCTTTCAATGAGCAGAGTGCGGAATTCAAGGTAACAAGGAAGAACTTCTGCCTCTCAGCTGGGTCTCAAATTTTTTTTGGTTAGTGTTGACAAAGACTTGGCTCAAGGCATAGTAGCTTCAGCAGCCAATTCACACACAGATGTTTTCTAGGTTCTAACATTAGAGTTGTGTCCAAGGCAGTGGCAAAATTTATTCTGATCAGTTCACACCCACACATGTACACACAGTATGGGTCATTTAGCCATGAGCACAGATGCAGCCTTACACGCATACCCTGCGCAGTGTGAAGACAGATTTACCCTCTCTTTGGAAGTGGCCTTGCCCTCCTGCCATGTCCTACGGGCTTTGATTTGGTGCTTGCTGCCTCTTGCCAACATGCCTAACGAGGCCAAGTGTGTACATTGTACCTCCAGATCCATTTACCACCCCTCTTCCCTCCAGCCCCAGTTCTATAGCTTCCAACCCATTCTCCTAGTTCCTTCATTGCTCTTTTGGCTGCTCTTGTCCCACTTAAAAAAAAAAAATTAACTCGCCTCTTCCCACTCAATCAAAGAGCAACTTTATTGTTTCAAACATAGAGATATGAATACAGAATAATATAATGAAAACCCAAATATAATGAAAACCCACATTATCCAGCTTCATCAAATCTTTATATTAAGCTATATTTGCAGGAGAATTCTTTAAAAGGAATTACATGTTATAGATATAATGGAGGCCTCCTGTGTACTCTTCTCAGATCTTTTCCTCTCCCTCCCTCTCTCCCCGGAGGGGATCATACTCATGAACTCAGCCTTTATCATTTCCATCTATGTTTTTATATTTTTGCCACATATGCTATGTACCCATAAAAATTAAAAGCATTGTTTTGCCTGTTGTAAAAGTTTATGTAAATGATATCTTGTTGGAAATGTCGCACTGTATCTTGGTTCTTTTGCTCAAAATTGTTTCTGGGATTTATTCAATGTTGATAGATGTAGCTTTAGTACTTTCATTTTTAAATGCCAGATGGTGTGGCAATATCTGAATATAACATAATTTACCCATTCATTCTCCTGTGGGTGGCCATTAGGTTATTTTCATTTTTTTTGGACTTGTTTTGTTTCTGTTACATACAATCAACATTCTTATATGTGTCCTTTTGTGCACATATGTTAGAGTTTCTTTAGGGCAATTATAGATTTTAAACTTGCAGATCAAAGAGCACGCACATTTTCAGCTGGGCGAGATAATGCCAGATAGCTCCCCAAAGTCATAATAATTTGTACTGCCCTGTGCAGTATATGGTGTTTCCTGGCTTTCTTTGTCTTTACTAACCACTTCATCACCAGATTTTACATGCTTTGCCAATCTGATGGGTGGAGGGCATTTCACTGTTGTTTTATTTTGTGTTTTCCTCACTGCTAGAGATGTTATGCATCTTTTCGTGTGTCTCTTGGCTATTTGGATTTTCTCTCCTGGGAACTGCCCATCGTACTCTGTTCATTTTTCCTGTTGGATGTGATTAGCACCTTCCCTCTGAGAAAGAGAAAAGAAACCTCGGACATCCAGGCGCTGGCCTAGTACTATTAGCAAGACCTGGGTTTTCTCCTATTGAATATACTAATTTCATACAATATCAATTTCAGACAAAGCCACTCTGGGATCACGTTGGATCAAGATGAAAACAAGAGCACTCTGTACTCATGTCTGAACACAGATAGCACGTGAACATCATCCAAGCCACAAAATACAAAGCCCATCACCCCAGATGGTAGGCAGAAATCTAAGTTCCCTCACTTAAGTGCAATATTCCCAGCCCCTGGTGTGCACACACTTCCCTGCAGTATTTAGCAAACACTAACCTAGGTACTGTTGTAAAGGGATTTTACAGTTGTGATTAATGTCCCAAATCAGTTGACCTTAAAATGGAGATTATCTGTAGTCCTGAACTAATCCTATGAAACTTTTATTTATTTAAAATTTTTAAAAAAGATTTTTTTAATTTATTTATTTGACAGAGAGTGAGGGAGAAAAAGAGCGAGCACAAGCAGGGGGAGTGGCAGGCAGCAGGAGAAGCAGACTCCCTGCTGAGCAGAGTCCAAACCCCCCACCCTCCCCCAACGTGGGGCTCGATCTCAGGATCCTGGGATCATGATCTGAGCTGAAGCAGACACTTAACTAACTGAGCCATCCAGGCACCTGCCTATGAAACTTTTAAAAGCAGAGAGTTTTCTCTGGTTGACTATAGAAGAGAAAGTCAGGGACACACTGGCCTGGAAGAAAGCAAACGTCCACTTTGGGAACTGCCTGTGAAAACTCCACGTGGCAGGAACTGCAGGGAGCCTCAGGACCTGGGAGCCATCCCCACCAACAGCTAGAAGGAAAATGGAGGCCTGAGTTCTCTAGCTGCAAGGCAATGGATTCTGCCAACAGCCGGTGAGCCTCAAGGAAGAGCGTGAGGCTTTGAAGAGAATGGCAGCCCTCACATGGTGAGACCCTGCACCATCCAACAGAAGACCAATGTCCCCATCTCCCAGCTACTGTGAGTGCCTGCTGCGTCCTTACCACTGAGGCTTCAGCCTCAGTCTGTCTTCCTTTTCTTAGATAAGATTTATTAAAATACCCAGTCATAGAACCACCCCTGCTTCCTGACAGCATTCAGTCCAGAGCAAAGCTTTGCTTACTTACACCTACTCCAAATTGCCTAACACAACCCCCATCCTCTTATTAGCCCTTGCTTACACCCTGTCACTGGGATGCCCCACAGTTCCCCAGGAGGTCTGTTTCCGGTCGCTGTGAGGTGTGATCAATCCAACTTGTTTGATGACAGGTGTGTTCCTGCTGTCGTTGGCTGGAGGACACTGACACCCTGAATAGGATAGGTACTGGTGCTTCTCAACCAGATCGGGTACTCGCTAGCTATGTGACCTTCCTGACTCACCTCTTCTGGGGGATCTTAGTGTTTTCTTCTGTAGAACGAGAAGGTGGGACTAGTTGATCTGGAAGGAAGCTGTGTGGTGGAGTGGAAAGACCTTGGGATTTTGATGGTCCTAGGTTTAATCTCTATTCTGCTTTTATTAGCTATGTGGCTTGGGCTACACGTTCATCTTCCCAAGTCTCAGTTGCTTCATCTCTAAATTGGGATCAACAAACCAAACAGGTTTAGTGTGAGGATTAAATTAAATGTAAATTTCCTGGATTACACAGATGATCCCTCTGATAGCTATCCTCAATTTTAAATGTACACAAACTTTATAGCAATAAAAAGCACTTTGACTGTAGAGTATCCTGATGTTAACTTAATGCTTGTTTTGATTACCTTAAGGTTTCAACTGTTCAAAATGCGTCACACTAGCAGGATGTTAACAAAGGTGTGGGACGGGCAGTGATACATGTGTTTCTTGCCACCTAAAAGAGGACTACATATCTTTCCATTAGGACACTGTAGAACATCCCCAGTGAATTTCCTCTCCCCTTCTCTCTTCCAAAAGACTCCAGCTCTTATGTTTTATGATTATATGCTATCACCTTTGTGGGGATGTATTAAAGCAGCGGTTCAATTTTATATCACCAATGCCACTCACACACATGTATAGAATCTTACCAGGCTTTGACTCTCCAGGGGGGTCTCATTAGCATTAATACCTATTCCTCATTAATCCTACCTGTGCAGTGCTCCTTCAGGAGTTCCTTTCCCTTTCTCTTTCTGGGAACCCCCAAAGAGCATCTTGGGGCTCTCACTTCCCATTCTTTCTGGATTGTGGCTCTCTGTCCTGCAGCTTCGGGCTGGGCCCCTGCTCCCTGCTGCCTGGAGCTCTGCCTGATCTCTCTGCTCCCTCCACCATTCTCAGATCAAGGCCATGCTCCTCGTTGACCTCAGTTTTGCAAGTGCCTTGCATTTGTCTGCGAGGTAAGACTAACAGATGGGTCTCACAGCAATGTTGCTGGGGTCCTAAGTGGTGACAAGTAACGTGACCACTCTTTTGGTTCACCCAGAGTCCTTTCTCTCAGGAGTTACACTTGCCATCAAGATGTCTTTGTTCAGATGGATTTGAGGAAAAGCCATCCCTGCTCCTGTCCACCCCTCAGGTCTGTACCTGTATCAAGTGCAACTCATCCTGTCAAGCCTTGTTTCGAGTTCTCCAGAGAAACAGGACCAATAGGATAATATCTTGTTATGATAAGAAAATGGCTCATGTGATTGTGGAAACTCAGAAGCCCCATGATCTGCAGTCAGCAAGCTGGAGACCCAGGAGAGCTGATGAGAGTATCAGTATGAAGGACCAGGAAGTCTGAGGGTGTAAGTCTTAGTCTGAGGGCAGAATGCTGATGTCCCAGCTCAGCAGTTGGGCTAAGGTTGCAAATTGTCCCTTCTTCTGCTTTTTGTTCTGTTCAGGCTTCCAACAGATGGGGTGAGGCCGGCCCATGCTGGGGAGGGCAATCTGTTGTACTCAGTCTACTGATTCGAATGGTAATCTCATCCAGAAACACCCACACAGACACACCTAGAAATGCTGTTTAACCAAATATCTGGCCACCCTGTGACCCAGCCAAGGTGACACATAAAATGAACCCTCACAAACCTCCTCCTTAGAGATGACATCCGTGTACCCTTGAAATCTCTATTTTCCTGAACATTGTCTTCTGCTGAGCTGTCCTAGTTCTCCAGACATATTTGTATATCTCCAAATCTACATAATCAACAATTCATTATTTTATTTTGACACATGTCTAGGGAGAACCCCTATGTATCCGACATTACTCTATGTGCTGGGGATACAAGAGGGACAAGAGAGGTAACATGGCTGCTGTCAGGTAGCCTGCATAGTGACAAAGAGAGCCAATGAGCAAGTACAAGAATAAATCAACAAGATAATTACCGAGTTTGATCAATGCCAAGAAGGAAATAGAGAGGGTAGGGTATAGAGGGTGAGACACTTACTTAGACTGGCCAGGTGTCCTCATTTGCTCATGTTCCTGTAACAAAAACTGTATACTGGGTGACTTAACAAAAAACATTTATTTTTCACAGTTCTGGAGGCTGGAGGTTTGAGATCAGGGTGCCAGTGTGGTTGGGTTCTGGTGAGGTCCCTCTTCCTGACTTGCAGAGAGATGTCTTCTTGCTGTGTTCTCACATGGGGGAGAGAGCGAACTCTGGTTTCTTCATTGTCTTATAAATACACTAATCCCATCGTAGGGGCTTCACCCCCACGACCTCATCCAAATCCAAATCCACAGGCCCTACCTCCAAACACAGCCATACTAGGAATTAGGGCCACAACATATGAATTTTGGGGGGACACAAACATTCAGTCCACAGCAGCAGGTATGACCTTCATGGGGAGGAGTCGGAGCGAGGCAGATGCAGAACAAACATGGGATCACATTTGCAGAGTCAGGGAGGAGCTGCCGATCATGCCAAGTCCTAAAGGCCTTGGGCAAAGCATTTGGATTTCATTCTAGTAATTAATCTGAGGCAAATGAGTTATGTGAACTTTGTCATAGTTAGAATAAAGGCTAGGCTGATGTAACAAAGCAACCCAAAAACATTTAGTGGCTTCAAAAACACAGAAATTTATTCTTCTCTCAAAGTCCAAGGTGGGTAGGTGGCCTCTGCACCGTGACCTCATCCAGGAGCCCAGGCTAGCAGGTGCCATTCTCAACAAGTGACATGGAAGTTGCACACATCACTTTCAACTACCAGAACAAGTCCCATGGGCATACCTGGCTCTAAAGGAAACTGGGAGATCATGTCTCTAGCTGTCCAACCATGTGTCCTGGAAAGAGGGGAGAAAATAACGGTGGGGACAACTGGCCCTAGTGGAATCTGTCACATCTTGTTAAGCAACGCTAGAGAAGAGTATATCTCTATTAAGTTTTACATGATTTCTCTGTTAATTGATTAAATTTTTTGTTTGCTCCAGGAATCATCTGTGAAAGGAAGATGGATTCCATTCTTGGAGTGAAGCCTTGGGGTAAGATTGAAGGCTGTTGATGGGGAGGGGGCTTGTCAGGAGACCGAAGCTCAGAACATTACCCGGGGCTGTTAAGTTAATTGAGTGGAAACAATGATTTAGTCAATTGTTATTCGAGTCAGACCATATGTCTGACACACTGTATCATCGGAGCCAAAGCATTTTGAGAGAGAATGATTATTCCCATTCATTACATACGAAGATTTTAGACGTTTCAAAACCGCCAGATTTCAAAGTTGCTGGGGCAGAACCTGCAAAAGATAAAGTTATAATTGAAAGCTACTTATGTGATATATTTAAAATGAGTTCACCCTTCTACTTTTAAGCATGTTAAGAAATCTCAAATAATTGTTTTTGGCCAGAACTAAATTTAGAGCCCTTAAGATAGATGGTTCTGTCATGCTCTCCCTCAGGTAATGTTAATGGTTTCTATTGTTTAATAAGTGCTACCACCAAGTGCCTACTGCAGGCATGAGACTGACAGGCTCTTGTAATCATTTTACTGAAACCTCACAATACCCCTGGATAAGGCTCCCAGATTTAGTAAATAAAATACAGGATGCCTGGTTAGATTTGAATTTCAGATAAATAATAAAGAATTTTTCACAGTAAAAGTATGTCTCCAATATTGCACAGAGCTTGCTACTAAAAAAAATGTTATTTATCTGAAATTCAAATTTAACAAGGCATCCTACATTTTATCTTGGCAACCTCACCTGAAAAGATTCCATCCTCATTTTTCACGTGAGGAAATGGGAGATTCAGGGAGGCTTGGGTCATAAAGCTAGTAAGGATGAGTATGGAATTTAAACAGTCTTTTGGATTTTTAAGTTCATGATCTTGCCAGCGCATTGTGTTTATATCCCTTAGACTGCTCCTTGAACCCTCCTGACCTGGCCCTAACTTGTCTCCAGTCTTATCTTACCTCTCCTGTACTCAGCTCCAGCAAGACTCTGCTGGATGCCAGGGCATCCCTGTTCTCAAGAAGCTCCCATCCAGGGGAGGCCAGACAAGCATCCAGCTTCTTCTAGTACAAAGTGATAAGTGAGGGGGACCAGTCAAAGAAGTAATTTATTCTGCCCAATAAAATACCATAGATTGGGTGGCGTTTAAGCCATTTAAAATGGAAATTTGTTTTCTCTCTGTTTTGGAGGTTGGGAAGTTCAAGATCAAGTTGCCCGCAAGGTAAAGTTCATTCTGGAGGTCTCCTCTCTTGGGGCGCAGGTGGCCACCACCGCACTATGTGCTCATATGACCAATTCCTTGTGCACATGCAGAGAGAGAGAAAGATCTCTGGTGTCTCTTCCCATAAGGACACAAATAATTTCAGATTAGGGCTTCATCCTTATGACCTCATTTAACCTTCACTACTTCCCTAGAGGCCCCCTCTCTAAATATGGCCACACTGGTGATTAGGGCTTTAACATATGAATTTTGGGTGGGCATAAACATTCAGTCCATATCAGAGGGGTAGTGAAGACTTTATGGAGCAGGTGACATTTAAGTTAGGTTTAGAAAAATAAGCAGGCATCAGCAAAGGAGGAAGAGAGAGTGTTCTTGGAGAGCACAAAACTATGTGCTGTGTTGGGAGAACAGTGAGCAGTCTCTGGTTCTGGAGCAGTGACTCTGAAGCTTTTGTGGACCAGAACATCATCTGGGAAACTTGTTTTCAATTCTGCATCAGTAGATGGGCTCAGGAGTCTGTATCTTGACCAGCACCCAGGTGATCCTGATACAGATGGTCTACCAGACATACTGAGAAACTTGGTTCCAGAAAGTACCTGGAGATGAAACTGAAAGGGCAAATTGCATCAGGTGGTGAAGAACTTTTATGCTAGATCGAGAAGTTAAGGTCTTATTTTAATGACAACTTTAGACTCTCCTAAGGACAGAGGTCAAGATGAAGTCTCCCCAAATAATAAGGGTGTTTCTTGAAGTTTAACTTTGAAAAGACTTCAAATAATGAAACTAGAGCCATTTTGATAATTCATCTGGTTGGGATGTGATGGGAGAATTTCACCCATAAATCTGGGACTGAACTTAATCCCAAGGATCAGCTGGAGACAGGGAAGCTGGCCAGCTGGGCATGTGGGTTGACTGACTTTTAGATGCTTAACTTCTGTCTGTCAGAGAGCTAGACCAAACATATTTTTCTCTCTTGTAGAATTTTCAGCTGATTGAGCCAGAAAACTGGTGAACAATTCTTTCAGGCTGAAGAAACAATATATCTGCCTTAATATCATTTTGAGAAAGAGCATCCAGTGGATTAAACATAAATGATAATATAATTTCTCTTTTCTGATTTACTCATTTAAAAGTTAATTTTTGTTATGAGTAAGCACACACCTCTTTAAGTAAATTAGAACAAAAACATCACTCCTATTATTACTTCCCAAATAAAATCCATTACTTTTTGGTTTTAAAATTGAAAATATTTATGTTTTAAATAATTTATTATTTGATGTTGCTTCCTGTTTGGACTGGCTCAGTATGCAAATGTCCCCAGCTTATCTCAGCAAACACGACTTTTTTAAAATTGGACCTGAATTGTTGACCTATTTTAAATTATATTCAATTTGAATGCCTGCCATGTGCATGGTATTGAGTTAGAGCCTACGGTGGTTGCAAAGATTAATGAGACACAGCGCTTGACTTACGCAGATTATAAACTAGTAAGACAGCCAGACCTGTGTAGAACATGATAGAAGGATAATATGGGGGTAAACAAAGAAATAAGCTAATTCCACTTGATACGTTTATGTGCCGGATGGGAGTGAAGTACAGGAACAGTTTTTTTTTTTTTTTAAAGTAGGCTCCACGTCCAGCATGGAGACCAATGTGGAGCTTGAACTCATGACCCCAAGATCAAGACCCGAGCTGAGATCAAGAGTTGGATGCTCAACTGACTGAGCCAGCCAGGTAGGTGCCCTAGAAAAGCAGTTTTTGAGAAGTGGCATTGAGCTGAAACTGAAAGGGTGGCTTGGCATTCAACTGTAATCTGAAGAAAGGAAAGTAAATATGTGAAAATACTTAGTCCTGGTCTTGGCAAGGGTGGCTGTCGTACTTGAGTGAGCAACAAAGAAGAGAATGGATCCATCTGAATCCAAGTGGCTCCTCCCCATAAAAAAAGAAGAGACAGTGAAGAAGAGGTTATGTTTCCCATGGGGCTTTTGGAAAGCAGTGAGTGTCTCTGGACACAGAGATGGTGGTCAGTGATGGGGGAGAATGTTCAGGGAGAGTGATGTGGCAGGCAGGTAGGCAGTGGTATGTGTGTGTGCATGTATACATGTGTGTGCATGTGTGTATGTGTGTGAGCAAAAAGAGGAAGGGAGAGAGATTGATTTTTGGCAGTTGCTGTTGTGAAAAACATTTGATAGAGATTCTAAAGGGGGTTCTAGGAAGCTTTCTGTATGATATACCTTATAAAATCCAAAAGCCACTTTTTCTCACCTTTAAGATGATGCTTCAAGGATTTGGTGTCAGATAATTGCTGTTTTTGGATGAGTTGACATGCAGAGTCAGGTCACAAGTACACAAATGAAACAGATTATCTTAGTGCTCTGAAGGTGATAAACAGGTTGTGGAGATAGAGGCAAGCACAGGGAATAGTGTGCTTAGGTGGCATCAGCAGGCAGTCTTCTCTCAGGAGAAGCAAAGCATACCAGCTGGAGGAAGCACATTGCAGCCAGATGGAACAGCTTCCAAGGGGGCTCAGAGGCAGAAAGGAGTTTGGTGTGGCATAGAGCTGAGGGGCCAGTGTGCCTGGTGGACAGTGAGCTGGGGAAAAAGAGGCAGAAGACTTTGAAACTATGGAGGGAAGTTTGGATTTTAAGTGCGCAAGGAAGGGTTTCGAGCAGAGGCGTGAGGGGATCTGATCTGATTTGCATTTTTACCAGGCTCACTTGGCTACTGTCACAGAAGGGCTTAGGAGGGACTTCTTTGAACATTGACAAGTCCTTACAATTTCTGATTGAATTTTTAACTTATTAGCCCCAATCTGACATCAAATGGGCTTTGACTTCCATATTCCCAGAATTAAAACTGACTTTTAAATTTAATCACTGACGTTTTCTGCTGCTTCTGATATAAGCACATCACTTTGATTTATTTCTCTTTTACACTCAGACACTTGTGTGTACTCATTCTGGTTATTCCAGCAAGACTCAAGAATCCCAGTGTAAAGTCCTTTAGGAAGGAAGAAAAAGGAAATGCCAGATGAGCAATTTAGACTTCGCGCAGCATGCAGGCCTTCAATCATAAGGAACGCTACATGACATTCAACTTGCAAGCTCTATCAAGCAGGTACCTGTGGGGAAAATGGCCAATGATTTGTTTTTTTGCAATAAAGCATTTTCAAGTTGATATACTTGAATCCTATATATTTGCTTTGAGGGCTTGGTTTTGGTTTGGTCTACAGGGTTTGTGACCCCCAACAGTGTGGACGAGGGTGAACAAGTAGTCACCAGGGGCCCGTTCCAAACTGAGGATTTCTTTGAGGTCTCACAGTGCATTCAAAATATGAACAGATTTTCACACTTTGTGTTATAACATAGCCCCCCCCTTTTTTTTTTGAGGGAGAGAGAGAGTGCACATGCACTTGGGGTGGGGAGGGGCAGAGGGAGAGGAAGATGAGAATCCTAAGCAGGCTCCATGCCTAGCACAGAGCCTGATATAGGGTTCAATTTCACAACCCTGAGATCATGACCAGAGCTGAAATCAAGAGTGGGACACTCAACTGACTTAGCCATCCAGGTGCCTGTTTTGTTTTAATACAAACATGCTTTGAATTGGGTCTCTAGAGTAAGACTGGCCCTGTTAGCCTTTGGCTGTGTGTACCTGGCTGGCCACATGGGTGCTGTGAGGTGTTCATTCCTCAGTGTGAACTTCTTCCTGCTCTTTGTAGGTGACACCCTTTCTTACCTCACGGCCATCCTTGGTATGCTTCTTGTAGCCTGGAATACAAACCCACCCCTCACTCACCTTAACCTTGTCCATACAACCCGTATTCATCTGTCAGCTCTCAGCTTTAGCTCACTTCTTTCCAGAAGCCTTTGCTGTGCCCCATCCCTGCCTACTATGTGGGCCCAAACATTAGGGGTAGAATCACTTGTGCCTATGTGTAGGTCCCAGGTCACCTCTTACAATCTTAACTTGCCAAGGCTCACCATCTAGGAGCCTTAGTTTCTTTATCTATAAAAGAAAAAATTAAGATGGTCTAATTACGCTTCAGAGGATCGCTGTGAGAATCAAATGAGGTAATAATTGTAAAGTGGCTTGTTGTTATCTTGGAGCCTGCTGAGTTCCCCTTACCACCCCCTTTTAAAGATTGTGGTGTTCTTAGTGGGGAAGGTGCTATGGCCCTGCTGAGATGCTTCACCTGCCAGAATCCAATTTCCTCTTCCTTAAAGACTACTGTGGGTCACTATCTCTTGGCCAATTTTTCCCCCCTAAAGGGTCTGCTCTCTAGGATGTGAAAATTAGCTCCTACTCACAGTTCTGGGGACCCCAACATTGGACCCTGGTAGTCACAACCAAAGCATATTTTTTTCCCCATGTGAAGGGTCCTATGAGTTGTCTTGCAAACAGCACTAAATTATGGCGAGTGGCTGGCGTCAGTTTCATTTGTATAGCGTTGCACTCACCCTGCAAGCCTGGTAATATCTTCATTTCAAAAACGAGAACACAGATTTTTTTCCTTGTGCTTTCTCAAAGCCAGCAAGTGGTGGTGCCAGGTTCTCTGGCTCTGGAGCCCTTGAGCTCACCCTAAACTAGAGGGTTGATGATAAAGCACTTACCTGATGGTCCCTGATGCTTGACCCTAGGAAGGAGTATGGAAGTATCTCTGAGAGGATCTTACAATGACAGGTTATCAAGGTGAATTGGCCTCATTTCCAAATTCATCTGATCAATTCACAATAAATGTCCATGGTTTTGTTCTGGATTTTTGATGCCCTGTGTGATTTTGATGACTGACTCCTAAGGCTGTGATTCTGAATTGTTGGCTCCTACTTCTAAAAAGCATGGTGCCCAGGGCCACCCAAAACTTCTGAAGACTCTTTTTATTTTTGGAAAAGTGATCTATGGATGGAGTAAACTGGAGTTCTTGGCCATAGTTTTCCTCATTTGTTATAGCTTCTCTGCTGTCCAGGTCCCTCTTTGCACAACTGGTTCCTATCTTGGGCTCACTGGTGCTAGAAGAATGTGTTAGTCAAGGTTCTCCAGAGAAATAGAAACAGAACATCTCTCTCATCTGTTTACCATATTATCTATCTATCTATCTATCTATCTATCTATCTATCTATCTATCTATCATCATCTATCTATCTATCTATCTATCATCTATCTATCTATCTATTATCTATCTATCTATCTATCTATCTATCTATCTATCTATCTATCATCTATCTATCTATCTATCTATCTATCATCTATCTATCATCAATTATCTATCTATCTATCATCTATCTATCTATCTATCTATCTATCTATCTATCTATCTATCTCACCTATCTACCTATCTATCCAACCATCCATCTGTCCAGATTTATTCTAAGGAATTGGCTGATGTGATTGTGTTGGTTGACAAGTCTGAAACCTGTGGGGTAGGCTGGCAGGCTGGAGATTCAGTACGAGTTGATGTTGCAGTCTTGAATCTGAATTCCACAGGGTAGCAGGCTGGAAACTCAGGCAAAATTTCTATGCTGCAATATTGAGAAGAATTGGTCTGGAAAACCTGCCTTTGCTCTTAAGACCTTTGACCTTTGACTGGATGAGGCCCACCCACATAATGGAGGATAATCTGTTTTACTCAAAGTCTACTGACTTAAATGCAATCACATCTAATAACTAGACAGAGGTGGGGAAGATGGCAGAAGAGTAGGGACCCTAGTTTTGGCTGGTCCCTGGAATTTAGCTAGATAGCTATCAAATCATTCTGAACCCCTGTGAACTCAACAGGAGATCTAAGAAAAGAATTGCTGCAACTCAACAAATAGAAAAGCCACCATTTTTTGCAAGGTAGGAGGTGCAGAGAAGTGAATCCGAGGTGATATATCAGAAGATAAACTGTGGGGGAAGGGAGCCTCCTTAAGCTGGTTACCGGCAGCCATATAACAGCAGAGCACGCAAAATTGGAACTTTTAAAAGTCTGCTCCGGTGGGGGATGTCCCTGCCTGAAAGGTGCTCAGGTGGTGAAGTAGGGTGGAATCTGAGGTGGGACAGTGTGGTCTCTGATGAGGGAACAGAAAGCAAGCTGAGGACAAAGCAGAAACTGACGCCCTGCCCCCCCTGCCCCCATGGGATGTACGTGACATTCCTCAGGCACCCCTGGCTGCCCAAAAGCTAAGGAAAAGAAAAGCACATGGTTAACTGACAGAGATCACAGTCCTGCAAGACCTGAGTCTCCCTCAGTTTACACATGTCCTAGTGATTTACAAGGAAGAAGCTTTCTTATCAATAGCCTAACTTCCAGAGACCCATAATTCAGTTTCCTGGAGCCCTAACGTTACCATCCCCTCCATAAAATTGAGGGAGGCTGAGACAGAAGGAAACGTAAATAAAATGGAATTTCTTTTAAACCTGAAGCCCATTGACAAGGACTTGTGATCATTCCTCTGGGAGACTCCCAACTGTCTTCATGTTAGTGCCTCATTAGAGGGAGCAACAGTCTTGGCTTGACAATAGCAAGGCCTCCGGTATCCTGTGAGTCTTCTTTAACATATGAAAGTGCTTTCTCAACCTCCCTTTTTCCTCACCTCCCCCAACCCCATGGTATATAATCAGCCACCTCTCACAACCCGGGGCAGCAGCTCTTTCTGCCCACGGGTCCTGTCCCTGTGCTTTAATAAAACACCAATTTTGCACCAAAGACACCTCAAGAATTCTTTCTTGGTTGTCGGCTCTGGACTCCACCCCACTGAACCTCACCTATATTCTACAACCTCATCAGTCTCTGGATCCCCCTGGGTCACAAAAAGAATGGAGGTGCCTGAGTGCGGCAGAGTTCCAGAGTATCGGAGCAGGGAAGCCAGCTGCAAACAGCAAGCCCAGGTGAGGGCTTTCAGCTTGGGATTGCCATAAACTGTGAACCACTGCATGATCCCGTGACTGCTCTCCAGGCAGGGGCCCAGCAAGTGGCACAACCCTGGTGAGACCTCCTTCCCTCCCTCCCCCAGGAGGAGTGGCACGGGTGTGCACCACAAGAGTTTGTAAAGTTTGGAGACTTGAAATGGGTTGTGGGCCTGAGATAAAAGTGCTTGGTCACAGACTGGGTGAACACAGAGAGGGGATGGAAACCACGGAGACAAGAGTGATTGACTACTTTTCCCTGAGGGCACACTGCGGGGTGGGGGTTGTGAACTTTCAGCTTGGGGGCTAGAGATGGGATACAGCCATTTTCAACCCCCATATTGGTTCTGGAGCTACTTACACTGAGCCCAGCCCCTTGGCAATGGTGGTGCAGTTCCACCCAGGGCAAAGACACCTGAGAATCAATGCAACAGGCCCCTCCCCCAGGAGACCAGCAGGAACTTCTGGCTAATACCAAGTTTACCAAACACACAGAACTGCAAACTTCAGTGCTGTGGGAAAATAGTATATAGAATTTGTGGAGTTTTTGTCATGATTCTTTAGTCTTTCGATTAAAATTTTTTTCCTTTTCAACTAATTTCTTATTTTATCAATTCCTTTTTTTAAGTCTTTTTAAATTTTCATTTTTACGTTTATATTTTACACCTATATATTTTACATTTTTGGCTTCCTCTCATTTTATTCAATTTTATTTTTGTATATTTATAAGTTTTTCTTTCTTTACAATTATGGGATCCAGGTTCTTCTAACAAACAGACCAAAATACACCTAGGATCTAGTGTATTGCTCTGTTCTGTTCACCTGTTTGATTATATTCTCTCTCTCTCTCTTTTGTTTTGGTGTCTGGTCTCTTCTGATTTGTTTAGTGTATATTCTTCTGGTGTTGTTGTTGCTATTTTTGTATTTAGCTCTCTGGTTCATCTATTCTTCTCTGGACAGAATGACAAGATGAAAGAACTCACCCCCAAAAAAGAGAAAAAGAGAAGGGACTTAATCAGTATGGAAAAAAGTAAGATGCCAGAACTACAATTCAGAATATTGGGCTTGAAAAAGGCATAGAAGACACTAGAGAATCCCTTTCTGGAGAAATAAAAGAACTAAAATCTAATCAGTTCAAAACAAAAAAGGCTATTAATGCAATGCAATAAAAAATGGAGGCTCTAACTGCTAGGATAAATGATGCAGAAGAGAGAACCAGTGATACAGAAGACAAAATGATGAAAAATAAAGAAATTGAAGAAAGAGAGATAAACAACTACTGGATCACAAGGGGAGAATTTGAGAGATAAGTGATACCATAAAGTGAAACAATATTAGAATAATTGGGGTCTGCCCCCCCTAAGAGGGGGCAGAAGGTATATTGGAGTAAGTTATAGCTAAGAACTTCCCTAGTCTGGGGAAGGAAATAGCCATTCATGTCCAGGAGGCATAGAGAAGCCCCTCTCAAAATCAATAAAAATAGGTCAACACCTTGACGTATAATAGTGAAGCTTTCAAATTTCAGAGACAAGGAGAAAATCCTGAAAGCAGCTCAGGACAAAAAGTCCTTAACCTACAAGGTAGAAGCATAAGACTGGTGGTAGACCTATCCATTTAGAGATGGCAGGCCTGCCAGAAGGGACTGGCAAGATATATTCAGGGTGCTAAATGAGAAAAATATGCAGCCAAGAATACTTTATCCAGCAAGGCTGTCATTCAGAATAGAAGGAGAGATAAAGAGGTTCCAAGACAAACAGAAACTAAAAGATTTGTGATCACTAAACCAGCCCTGCAAGAAATATTAAAAGGGATCATTTAAGTGAAGAGAGGGCCCAAAAGTAACATAGACCAGAAAGGAACAGAGACAACAGTCAGAAAGAGTGACTTTACAGGTAATATAATGGCACTACATTTATGTCTTTCACTAGTTACTTTGAATGTAAATGGGCTAAATGCTCCAATCAAAAGACACAGGATATCAGATTGGTAAAAACAAGACCCATAAATATGCTATCTATAAGAGACTCATTTTAGACCCAAAGACACCTCCAGACTGAAAGTGAGGGGATCGAGAACAATCTTTCATGCTAATGGACATCAAAAGAAAGCTGGTATAGCAATCTTTATATCAGACAAATTAGTCTTTGGTTTACAAAGACTATAATAAGAGATGAAGAAGGACACTATATAATAATTAAAGGGTCTATCCAACAAGAAGATCTAACAATTGTAAATATTTATGCCCCTAACATGGGAGCAGCCAATTACATAAACCAATTAATAACAAAATTAAAGAAACACATTGATAGTAATACAATAATAGTAGGGGATTTAAACACCCCACTCACAACAATGGACAAATCATCTAAGTAGAAGATCAACAAGAAAACAGGGCTTTGAATGACACCCTGGACCAGATGGACTTCACAGATATATTCAGAGCATTCTATCCTAAAGTAACAGAATATACATTCTTCTCAAGCACGCTTAGAAAATTCTCCAGAATAGATCACATAGTGGATCACAAATCAGGTCTCAACCAATACCAAAAGACTGAGATTATTCCCTGCATATTTTCAGACCACAATGCTTTGAAGCTTGAACTCAATTGCAAGAGGAAATTTGGAAGGAACACAAATAATAGAGGTTAAAGAGCATCCTACTAAAGAATGAATGGGTCAACCAGGAAATTAAAGAAGAATTTAAAAAATTCATGGAGAAAAATGAAAATGAATACACAACAGTTCAAAACCTTTGGGATGCAGCAAAGGTAGCCCTAAGAGGGAAGTATATAGCAATACAAGCCTTTCTCAAGAAACAAGAAAAATCTCAAATACATGACCTAACCTTACACCTAAAGGAGCTGGAGAAAGAACAGCAAATAAAGCCTAAACCCCGCTGGAGAAGAGAAATAATAAAGATCAGAGCAGAAGTCAATGAAATAGAAACCAAAAGAACAGTAGAACTGACCAACAAAACTAGGAGCTGGTTCTTTGATAGAACTAATAAGATCAATAAACCCCTAACCAGACTTATCAAAAAGAAAAGAGAAAGGACCAAATAAATAAAATCATGAATAAAAGAGGAGAGATCACAACCAACACTGAAGAAATACAAACAATTATAAGAACATATAATAAGCAACTATATGTCAACAAATTAGGCAATCTGGATGAAATGGATGCATTCCCAGAGACATAAACTACCAAAACTGAAACAGGAAGAAATAGAAAACCTGAACAGACCCATAACCACCAAGGAAACTGAATCTCCCAAAAAAAACAAGAGTCCAGGGCCAGATGGCTTCCCAGGGGAATTCTACCAAAAATTTTAAAAGAACTAATACCTATTCTTCCAAAGCTGTTTTGAAAAATAGAAATGGAAGGAAAACTTCCAAACCCTTTCTATGAGGCCAACATTACCTTAATCCCCAAAATGAGAAAAAGACCCCACCAAATAGGAGAGTAACAGACCAATATCCCTGATGAACATGGATGTAAAAATTCTCACCAAGCTACTAGCCAATAAGATCCAATAGTACATTAAAAGGATTATTCACCATGACCAAGTGGGATTTATTCCTGGGCTGCCAGGGTGGTTCAACATCCACAAATTAATCAATGTGATACACTACATTAATAAAAGAAAGGACAAGAGCCATATGATCCTCTCAATAGATGCAGAAAAAGCATTTGACAGAGTACAGCATCCTTTCTTGATTAAAACTCTTCACAGTGTATGGATAGAGGGAACATACCTCAACATCATAAAAGCCATACATGAAAAGCCCACAGCAAATATCATTCTCAATGGGGAAAAACCGAGAGCTTTTCCCCTAAGGTCAGGAACATGACAGGGATGTCCACTATCACCACTGTTGCTCAACATAGTACTAGAAGTCCTAACCTCAGCAATCAGACAACAAAAAGAAATTAAAGGCATGCTAATCAGCAAAGAAGAAGTCAAAGTCTCACTCTTTGCAGATGACATGATACTCTATGTGGAAAACCCAAAAGAATCCACCCCCAAATTGCTAAAACTCATACAGGAATTCAGCATATTCACAGAATATAAAATCAATGCACAGAAATCAGTTGCATTTCTATACACTAACAATGTGACTGAAGAAAGAGAAATTAAGGAACCAATCCCATTTACAATTGCACCCAAAACCATAAGACACCTAGGAATAAAGCTAACCAAAGAGACACAGGATCTGTACTCTGAAAAGTATAGAACACTCATGAAAGAAATTGAGGAAGACAAAAAGAAATGGGAAAACATTCCATGTTCATGGATTGGAAGAACAAATATTGTTAAAAAGTCTATGTTATCTAGAGCAATCTATACATTCAATACAATCCCTATCAAAATACCATCAACATTTTTCACAGAGCTGGAACAAATAATCCTAAAATTTGTATGGATCCAGAAAGACCCTGAATAGCCAAAAGAATGTTGAAAAAGAAAGCCAAAGCTGGTGGTATCACAATTCCAGACTTCAAGCTCTATTACAAAGCTATAATCATCAAGACAGTATGGTACTGGCACAAAAACAGACACATAGATCAATGGAACAGAATAGAGAACTCAGAAATGGATCCTCAACTCTATCATCAACTAATCTTAGACAAAGCAGGAATATCCAAAGGAAGAAAGACAGTCTCTTCAACAAATGGTGTTGGTAAAACTGGACAGCCATGTGCAGAAGAATGAAACTGGACCATTTCCTTACACCATACACAAAAATAGACTCAAAATGGATGAAAGACTTAATGTAAGACAGGAATCCATCAAAATCCTAGAGGAGAACACAGGCATCAACCTCTTTGACCTTGGTTGTAGTAACTTCTTGCTAAACATGTCTCCAAAGGTGAGGGAAACAAAGGCAAAAATGAGCTATTGGGGTTTCATCAAGATAAAAAGCATTTGCACAGCAAAGGAAGCAGTCAACAAAACCAAAAGACAACCTACAGAATGGGAGAAGATATTTGCAAGTGACATAACAGAGAAAGGGCTATTATCCAAAATCTCTAAAGAACTTTTCAAACTCAACACCCAGAGAAAAAACAATCCAGTCAAGAAATGGGTAGAAGACATGAACAGACATTTCTCCAAAGAAGACATAAAAATAGCCAACAGACACATGAAAAAGTGCTCAACATCACTCGGCATCAGAGAAATACAAATCAAAACCACAATGAGATACTACTTCACACTAGTCAGAATGGTTAAAATTAACAAGTCAGGAAACAATGTTTATTGTTTCTTCCACATTGAAGATGCGGAGAAAGGTGAACCCTCTTACACTGTTGGTGGGAATGCAAGCTGGTACAGCCACTCTGGAAAACAGTATGGAGGTTCCTTAAGAAGTTAAAAATAGAGCTACCTATGACCCAGCGATCACACTACTAGGTATTTACCCCAAAGGTATAAATGTAGTGATCTGAAGGGGCACTTGCACCCCAGTGTTTATAGAAGCAATGTCCACAATAGCCAAACTATGGAAAGAGCCCAGATATCCATCAACAGATGAATGGATAAAGAAGATGTGGTATATATACACAATGGAATATTACTCAACCGTCAAAAAATTGAAACCTTGCCATTCATTTGCAATGATGTGGATGGAACTAGAGGGTATTATGCTAAGCAAAATAAATCAATCAGAGAGAGACAATTATCATATGATTTAACTTATGTATGGAATTTAAGAAACAAAACAGAGGAGCATAGGGAAAGGGAGGGAAAAATAAAACGAGATAAAATCAGAGAGGGAGACAAACCATAAGAGAAACTAAGGGTTAATCATAGGAAACTGAGGGTTCCTGGAGGGGAAGGTGGTAGGGGATGGGGTAACTGGGTATTGGGCATAAAGGAGGGCATGTGATGAAATGAACACTGGGTGTTATATAACACTGATGAATCACTGAACTCTATCTCTGAAACTAATAATACACTATAGTTAATTGATGGAATTTAAATAAAAAAAAGAAAAAAGAGAAATAACTACACAGAAATATCTAGACTAGTGTTTGACCAAATAATTGGGCACCAGAGCCTACCAGATTGACACATGAAGTTAACCACCACAAAGAGAATGTGGCACACTCTTACTGCAGTGTCCGTTTCTGCTATCCATATGGGTCCTCCTGTCCCCCACCTACTACCAACAATTTTGCTTAAGTTTGGGTGACTCCTTACTTTATTTTCTCCTTCCAAAATAATTATGGGCATTCTCTTTGGCTCTCACACTTTGCCTGCCACCCCATGTCCTCAGCTTACTGCCTACAAAGCTTTGAGGTTGCTCTAAGGTTAATCAGATCATTTTGAGTACTTCTATTTGCTACGTCTGTTCAAACTTCTCCAGTTAACTCTTTAGGAAACCTGGACTGTCCAAATCATCTCAAAGTTTGTCCAGATACCAAAAACAGCAAAGAATGTTAGTATTCATTCAGTGTTTGCAGTTATTATGATTAATATGTTGGTTGAGGATAAAAATTATGACACAGTAGAATCATACATTTATGTGTTTATGAGTGTTCTATGGAACCTCTCTTTTAATCAGTATATGTAGTTTATTTATAATATATTTATGCCAATACTTGCACATGTTTTTCTTGTAAATAGAGAACTATTTTATAGATGGTATGTCTGCTTTCATGATATATTATGTATTCAATTAACTTCCACTTATAATATGTTTTCTACATGGAAAATATAATCTTATTTATGATGATGTTTATGAAAGTTTTTCAGAACTCATGTTAGCTATCATGTGGGTGTCTAGCACACTTTCACCTCTCACCTTTTACCTCCCTTCTTTATTCTATGTGGGACTTAGCCATCCTCCAGCATCGCTGAAGTGCAGTACCCACTTACCTCTGGTATTAGCTTAAGAGAAAGTAATACATACATCTTTTACTAAATATCTATCCTGAGGATCAGATTTAATCCATAAAAATGGAATGTTTGTGTTCTAAGAAGAAATTTTGTATTTTTCTTGCTTCCAGAAGGAAGTCTCAAGATAACATCCCTGTATATTTTTAATAAATGAACTCACTGGGGCACTGGGATAGGCCGGTGATGGGTATTAGGAGGAAACATATTGCATGGTGCACTGGGTGTTATATGCAAATAATGAATCATGGAACATCATATCAAAAACTGAGGATATGCTGTATGGTGACTAACATAACATAATAAAAAATTATTATAAAAAAAAGAAAAAAAAAGAGTCTTCAAACAAATCCTCTAATTCACCTTTTAGGAAAAGCCCCTGGGTCCTTGATTACTAATTTATTTTGAAAGGAGCTTTCCATCAAGATCAAGCAGTGTTTGTGAACATTCTGAGTCCTGGGGATGGTAGGGTAGTACAGGGTGATCCCTGAGCAAAGGGAATAATCATTCGATGAAATGGGGGTTCAGGAGGTTTTCAGGCATATGGAGTTTGGAAAGAGAGGTGTTGCAGTAGTCCACTAAGCCTTCAGAGAGAAATTAAACTGACCTTGAACAGGTACACTTGGTGTGCATGGAGAGAAGGAGAGGGGAAGAAAAGCAAGAGCAAAGGCTTGAGTGTGGCTGGAGAGAGAGAACTGGGATATGGGCCCCACAATCTAGAGTGGGCTTTCGGAGAAGGTTGAACAAGGGCCATAGAGCTGGATGAAGAACACGATTTCTTTTACAAATCAGGGAAAAGGAGTTGGGAAAGGTTCTTGCAAGACTAAATGAAAAGTGTGTTTGGAAGAATGGGTCTGGATGAATTTGAGGGGTTGAGATACGCTTGAGTTGTGCTTTTGTGGAAATGAAGGCTTAGCTTCTTTGGCAATGTGCCCAAGGACTTCACCCACGCCAGAACTAGGACTTGAACTCATGTCCTGGGACTCCTGGTCTGGGTTCTCCTGGGTGGGAAGGTTGATAGAAAGAGACCAGTCTCCAGGTACTTGACAGGCACTTTCTCTAAACAAGGTGTATGTGAGAGGGAAAGCACGATCATTTATTTCCTTCCTTATGCTGGAAAAGACTTGTTCTTTGCTCCTTGTTTGAGGATATGGTTTCCTTAATATGGGGTTTTTAAAGAATTAGAGATGTTTCTGGGAGCCCATTCCCAGATAATTTCTCCCATTAATGAATCTAAAATCTCTATGGAATGCAACACCATTGAGGAGCTACTGAAACCTGGATTAGGAACTGTGGAGCACAAGAGGAAAAGGGTCTGTGTGTGGGGGGGCAGCATTTATTGATTGTTCTTCTTCACCGTGCTCAGTCTTTTACACATTTATACTCACATCGCCCCATCAGGTTGATGGTTGATGGTGGCATCCTCATTTTGCATATGGAGAAATTAAGGCTTAAATATCTTTGTCCAGAGCCAACTTGGAATTCTTGGCCCTGAATCAAGCCAGGTAAAGATTCAGAGTCAGTATTCAGGTTCTCAAGATGCCCTTACCTCTACACAAGGAAAAAAGTATCTGGGAAAACTCTTTCTCTTATAGTTAGGTATTGTATTTATGCTTTTTCTTTTCAAAAAAAAATTTTTTTTGGGAGAGGAGAGGGTTCTGTGGAGCAGAAGTAAGGGACAGACTCAGTCCAGAATTTTGGGCTTTGGAGAACAGGGTTATGTTTGCTCAGGACTCCTGAGACAGTGGGCACTGGAACCTTTAGCCAGAAGACCTGTGGAGGAAGGGCAGGATTTCAAAAGCATCAGGAAGGGGGAAAAAAATAGAGCTTTAGGAATGGGGAATTACACCTCCTATACCCTTGCCTGTGTTCTGCTTTTATGAAGATTGGTAAATCTACTACTCAAAAGACGGTGAGGGACTCTACATTACACTATGGCAAAGGAGTAGTTAAAATAGTGGCTGTTGCCCTGTGTGTGTTGGGAGAACTCCTTTGCTTTTACATTTAAAAATTTAAGCAAGTTTAGGGGTTCCTGTGTGGCTAAGTTGGTTAAGCATCCGACTCTTGATTTTGCTCAGATCAGGATCTCAGGGTCATGAAATCGAGCCCTGCATCTGACTCTGTACTGGGTGTGGAGCCTGCTTAAGATTCTCTCTCTCCCTCTCCCTCTGCCTCCCCCCTGGCCCCCAACCCACTGTGTGCAGGCTTTCTCTCTCTCTCAAAAAAAAATTGAAGCAAGTTTACAGATTAAAGAACTGTATGGTGACTAATATAACAAAATAAAAATTATAAAAAAAAAATAAACCAGGCTTTTACTTTAAAAAAAATAAATAAATTGGGGCGCCTGGGTGGCTCAGTCGTTAAGCGTCTGCCTTCGGCTCAGGGCGTGATCCCGGTGTTCTGGGATCTAGCCCCACATCAGGCTCCTCTGCTGGGAGCCTGTTCCTTCCTCTCCCACTCCCCCTGCTTGTGTTCCCTCTCTTGCTGGCTGTCTCTCTCTGTCGAATGAATAAATAAAATCTTAAAAAATAAATAAATAAAAATAAAGAACTTAATAAATGAAACATTTTCTTTCTATTGCTCCAGTTTCATCATGGGTCTGTCAGTGCTGGTTGATTAATGTTCGCACAGACATAACCTCTGGGGGTTCAATCCTGTGTCCTGCTTTTATCACTCGGTATTTTTTGAACGCATTTCTATGTATTAAAATCATTTATCTATTTGACATTATTTGCAGCTTCAGAATAGTCCAGCATATTGATTTATTGTCATTTCCTCTACAATTTCTTTAATTTTGGTGGGGTTGGGGGTGGGGAGTAGGGAGTGGTGGTACATGCTGAGGGGGATATCTGAATTTTTTCCAAACTTTGTTTTTTTTTTTTTAAGATTTTATTTATTTATTTGACGGAGACAGCCAGCGAGAGAGGGAACACAAGCAGGGGGACTGGGAGAGGAAGAAGCAGGCTCCCAGCAGAGGAGCCTGATGTGGGGCTCGATCCCAGAATGCTGGGATCATGCCCTGAGCCGAAGGCAGACGCCCAATGACTGCGCCACTCAGGTGCCCCTAAACTTTCAGTTTTCTATATGAAACCATTGTGAACCTTTTTGTACAAATTATCTTTTTTTTTCTTTTGGATTTTCTTGGAGACTGTTCCCCAAAGTGGAATTACTATGTCAAAGAATACAAGCACTTTTATAGTACTTACTAGATAGTTTGAAAGTATTTTGCAAACATGGTCATTGCCTCCCTTTCCCCTTCCTCCAATGATAGAAATTCCTATCCTGCATGGGGATGGCCATGTTCCACATTTGGAACTTCCATTCTTCTATCACAGAGAAACAGGAAGCTTGGGTTGTATTCTCTACCATTTACCTCTGTATTTTGTCTAAATCCTTTAATTTTTCCTATGTTCACTCTTTCTATTTTAACTGAAAATCAAGTAAGATTCAGATGAAAATGTATGTAAAAGTACCAAGCAATCTACAAGTGAAGGTAGGATCGATTTACCTGGGGGATAAATAATCTTGAAGATCAGGAAAGGCAAGTGATCATATGCCTTGCAGGTGTCAGGCACTTCTTAAACCTTGCCTCCTCCTTGAATCCAGTCTCATTGGATTCTTATTTGACCTTGCGAGGTAGGAGCCCACTTCAATACATGAAGAAACTAAGATCCAGAGACAGTGGGTCATTTCCCCAAGTCATACAGCTAGGAAATGGCAGACACAGAATTAGAAACCAGGTTGGTTCGATTCTGAGTCTAAGCCACATCCAGGTTAGGATCCTCTGGGACCTTTGCTGTATAACACAAGCTAGCTAACAATAAATCTGAAAACTTTTTAATGGAGAGAGATTCAAGGTAGATATATTAATTTGCTAGAGTACCATGACAACGTACCATTGACTGAGTGGATTAAACAACAGAAATTTATTTTCTCGCTGTTCTGGAAGCTGGAAGTCTGAGATCAAGGTGTCAGCGGGGTTGGTCTCTCCTGAGGCCTCTCTCATTGGATTTTGGTGTCTGTCTTCTCTCTGTGTCCTCACATGGTCTTTCCTCTATATGTCTGTGTCCTAATATCCTCTTCTTATAAGGACACCAGTCATATGGGCACAGGGTCCACTCTAATGACCTCATTTTAACTTAGGTTACATCTTTAAAGACCTCCTTCCAAACACAATCCCATTCTGAGGTCCTGGAGATTAGGATTTCAACATAGGAATTTGGAATGGGGGCACCTGGGTGGCTTAGTTGTTAAGCGTCTACCTTCCGCTCAGGGCATGATCCCAGGGTCCTGGGATCAAGCCCCACATCAGGCTCCCTGCTCTGCTGTGAGTCTGCTTCTTCCTCTCCCACTCCCCCTGCTTGTGTTCCCTCTCTCACTGGCTGTCTCTCTCTCTGTCAAATAAGTAAATAAAAAATCTTAAAAAAAAAAAAAAGGAATTTGGAATGGACAAAAGTCATTCCATAAATGTAGATAGAATGAATTAATGTCTTGCTTCAGTCAATTTTAGTCAATGAAATTGTGTACATTGAATTTATCTGAAACAGGACTAATAATTGCATACTACACTGGATTTACAGTGAATTTACAGATTGGAAACACCTTGCCATTTTGAGCCTCATTTAACAATGCTGTGAGGCATATAGGAGAGATGTTATTAATCTTCTGAAGAAACTGAGGTTTAGAGGTTTCATATGACTCATTCATGGACAGATTAATTTGAGTGTAGTTTTTGCTATTCTTGCAATAAAAAGGAAAACTTGGTGCTTGCCTATGAAGATAATATCGAGCCATTCAGCAGAATGCTGTTCTATAGACCTTAGACACATTATTAATATTATTTTTAAAAGATTTTATTTATTTATTTGACAGAGAGAGAGAGACAGCCAGTGAGAGGGAACACAAGCAGGGGGAGTGGGAGAGGAAGAAGCAGGCTCCCAGCAGAACATGGAGCCCGATGTGGAGCTCTATCCCAGGACTCTGGGATCACGCCGAGCCGAAGGCAGACGCTTCATGACTGAGCCACCCAGGCGCCCCAGACCTTAGACACATTATTAAACATGTGGAATAACAGTTTTACAATTTTAGAAAAAAATATTCTCTGTGATTCTACAAAACTATTTTCAGTTTTGTGTATTTTTTCTAATCTTTGCACATGTATTTACATAGTTGCCATTATTGTGTATATCATCTGTATTCTGTTTTCACTGCATTTTTGGTTTTACTTTTTATTTTGGGATAATTGTAGAATCACATGCAGTTGTAAATAATACAGAGAATTTCCATGTTCCCTTTACTCAGTTCCCTCCAATGGTCACACCTTATATCTAGTACAATAAAACAACCAGGATATTGGCATTGATATAATCAAGGTACAGAACATCTCATCCCCACAAGGATCCCTCATGGTGGTTTTTGAAAGCCACTCCCATCTCCACTAATCTGATCTACAATTTTGATTCTATAATTTGATCTGATTCTATAATTTTGTTGTTTCAAGAATGCTATATAAATTGGCTCATGCAGTATATAACCTTTTGATATATCCTTTTTTGTTGCACATGTATATGTGTTTCTCTGGAATATATACCCAGGAGTGGAATTGATAGAGTGTGTGTATCTTTACTTATAGTATATAATATATAATAACAAATTGTTTTCCAAATTGATTATACCACTTTATACTCCTACTGGCAATATAATTTTCTATTGCTCCACATTTTTATAACCCTTCATATTTATCCTCTGAGTTCTAATTTTTGTCTATCTGCTGGGGGTTACAGTGGGTTCCCACTGTGATTTAATTAAAACTTCTCTGATTTTTAATGAAACTCAGTATCTCTTTTCATATGATTATTGGTCTTTTGGATTTCCTGTTTTTGTGTGAAAAATTTGTGTAATTCTTTTTAATAGCTTTGCCTGTCTTTTCAAGATTCATTTTTTTTTAACCTGAGGTTGTCCAGTTGCTCCAGCATCAATTGTTAAAAATGATATTATTCCTCCCTTGGATTGCTAGATGGCCTATCTTGATATATGTTCACAGGTACTTGAAAAGAATGCATACTGTTGTTGATAGAGTATTCTACTATTGTTTAGATCCCATTGATTGATGGTGTGTTGGATTATTTTTTCCCCTCGTTGATTTTCCTGTGTAGCTTTTCTATCAATTGTTGAAGTCTCCAGCTATAATTGTGGATTCATTTATTTCAATTTTACCAGTTTTAGCTTTATGTATTTTGTTTTATTTCGTATGTCTTCTTGGTAGATTGACCCTTTTATCATTGTGTAACATCTCTGTCTTTGTTAATTTTCTTGCTTTGAAGTCTATTTTATCTGATATTAATATAGCCCTCCTGCTTTCTTTTGATTAATGTTCATATTATATGTCTTTTCCCAACTATTTTCTTTCAACCTGCTTGCTTCATTATATTTGAAATGTTTCCTGTATTTATCATTAGTTGGGTCATGTTTTCTAATTTATTCTGCCAGTACTGTCTTTTGATTGGTTATCTAGAACATTTATATTTAATATAATTATTGAGATGTTAGGTCTTAAGTTTTTCATTTTATATTTTGTTTGTTCTCTTTGGTTTTTTTTTTTGTCTCCACTTTCTTTTTCTTTCCTTTACGTGGATCACTTGGATGTTTTTTAGAGTTTTATTTTTATGTATCTGTATTGTTTTTACGGTGTATATATAATACACAACTTACCACAGTTTTCTGCTATCAAGACATTACCAGTTCCAGTAAAATGTATAAATCTTAGCCCTCTTAACTTTTCTTTATCCTTCCTGTTTACAATAGAATTGTCTTTAACATTTCCTTTATATACATGTAGAATCACATCAGATAGTGTTATTTTTACCTCAAACATCAAACATAATTTAGAAAACTTAAGGAGAGAAGGAAAGTCTCTATTACCAATATTTTTATCATGTTTTTTCTTACTTCCTGGTGTTCCGAGGGTTCTTTCTTTATTGTTTCCTTTCTTCTTTTTTTTTTTTTGTTGTTGTTTGTCTCAGAAATCTTAAAAAAAAAATTTTTTTATTATATTATGTTAGTCACCATACAGTACATCCCTGGTTTTTGATGTGAAGTTCGATGATTCATTAGTTGTGTATAACACCCAGTGCACCATGCAATACGTGCCCTCCTTACTGTCCATCACCAGCCTATCCCATTCTCCCACCCCCTCCCCTCTGAAGCCCTCAGTTTGTTTCTCAGAGTCCATAGTCTCTCATGCTTCATTCCCCCTTCTGATTACCCCCCCTTTCTTCATCCCTTTCTTCCCCTACCGATCATCCTAGTTCTTATGTTCCATAGATTAGAGAAACCATATGATATTTGCCTTTCTCTGCTTGACTTATTTCACTTAGCATTATCTCCTCCAGTGCTGTCCATGTTGCAGCAAATGTTGAGAACTTGTTCTTTTTGATAGCTGAGTAATATTCCATTGTATATATGGACCACAACTTCTTAATCCAGTCATCTGTTGAAGGGCATCTCGGTTCCTTCCACGATTTAGCTATTGTGGACAATGCTGCTATGAACATCGGGGTGCATATGGCCCTTCTCTTCACTACATCTGTATCTTTGGGGTAAATACTCAGTAGTGCAATGGCTGGGTCATAAGGTAGCTCAATTTTTAACTTTTTAAGGGACCTCCACACTGTTTTCCAGAGTGGCTGTACCAACTTGCATTCCCACCAACAATGTAGGAGGGATCCCCTTTCTCCACATCCTCTCCAGCAATTGTTGTTTCTTGCCTTGTCAATTTTTGCCATTCTAACTGGCATGAGGTGGTATCTTTGTGTGGTTTTGATTTGAATTTCCCTGATGGCTAATGATTTTGAACATTTTTTCATGTGTCTGTTAGCCATTTGTATGTAGTCATTGGAAAAGCGTCTGTTCATATCTTCTGCCCATTTTATGATTTGTTTATTTGTTTCTTGTGTATTGAGTTTGAGAAGTTCTTTGTAGATCTTGGATACCAGTCTTTTATCTGTAGTATCATTTGCAAATATATTCTCCCATTCCGTGGGCTGCCTCTTAGTTTTTTTGACTGTTTCCTTGGCTGTGCAGAAGCTTTTTATCTTGATGAAGTCCCACAAGTTCATTTTATCTTTTGTTTCTCTTGCCTTTGGAGATGTGTCATGAAAAAGGTTGGTTTGGCCGATGTCGTAGAGGTTGCTGCCTATGTTCTCCTCTAGGATTTTGATGGATTCCTGTCTCACATCGAGGTCTTTCATCCATTTGGAATTTATCTTTGTGTATGGTGTGAGAGAGTGGTCAAGTTTCATTCTTTTGCATGTAGCTGTCCAATTTTCCCAGCACCATTTATTGAAGAGACTGTCTTTTTTCCACCGGATGTTTTTCCCTGCTTTATCAAAGATTAGTTGCCCAAAGAGCCGAGGGTCCATTTCTGGGTTCTCTGTTCTGTTCCATTGGTCTATGTGTCTGTTTTTGTGCCAGTACCATGCTGTCTTTGTGATCACAGCTTTGTAGTACAGCTCGAAATCCGGCATTGTGATGCCCCCAGCTTTGTTTTTCCTTTTCAACAGTTCCTTGGAGATTCGGGGTCTTTTCTGGTTCCATACAAATTTAAGGACTATTTGTCCCAGTTCTTTGAAAAATGTCATTGGTATTTTGATTGGGATAGCATTGAAAGTGTAGATTGCTCTGGGTAGCATGGACATTTTAACTATGTTAATTCTTCCAATCCATGAGCATGGAATATTTTTCCATCTTTTTGTGTCTTCTTCAATGTCTTTCAAGAGTGATTTATAGTTTCTAGAATATAGGTCCTTTACGTCTCTGGTTAAGTTAATTCCAAGGTAACGTATGGTTTTTGGTGCTATTGTAAATGGGATGGATTCCCTAATTTCTCTTTCTTCAGTCTCATCGTTCGTGTATAGAAATGCAACTGATTTCTGAGCATTGATTTTGTATCCCGCCACATTACTGAATTGCTCTATAACTTCTAATAGTTTGGGAGTGGATTCTTTTGGGTTTTCCATATAGAGTATCATGTCATCTGCGAAGAGAGACAGTTTGACTTCTTCTTTGCCGATTTGAATACCTTTCATCCCTTTTTGTTGTCTGATTGCTGTTGCAAGGATTTCTAGTACTATGCTGAATAATAGTGGCGAGAGTGGGCATCCTTGTCGTGTTCCTGATCTTAAGGGAAAGGCTTCCAGCTTTTCCCCATTGAGAATGATCTTTGCTGTAGGCTTTTCATAGACGGTTTTTATGAGATTGAGGAATGTACCCTCTATCCCTACACTCTGAAGGGTTTTAATCAGGAAAGGATGCTGTATTTTGTCTTTTTCTGCATCTATTGAGAGAATCATATGATTTTTGGCTTTTTCCTTCTGGATAAAATCTAAGACACTGATTGATTTGTGAATGTTGAACCACCTTGCATCCCAGGGATGAATCCCACTTGGTCATGATGGATAATCCTTTTAATGTACTGTTGGATTCTATTAGCCAGGATCTTGTTGAGGATTTTGGCATCTGTATTCATTAGGGAAATCGGTCTGTAATTCTCCTTTTTGAGGGGGTCTTTGCCTGGTTTGGGGATCAAGGGAATATTGGCCTCATATAATGAGTTTGGTAGCTTTCCTTCTGTTTCTATTTTTTGAAATAGCTTTAGGAGAATAGGTATTATTTCTTCTTTGAATGTTTGTTAGAATTCCCCAGGAAAACCATCTGGGCCTGGAGTTTTGTTTTTTGGAAGGTTGTTTATCACTGTTTCAATCTCTTCATAATTAATTGGCCTGTTTAAAAAATCAATTTCTTCCTGTTTCAGTCTTGGTAGTCTATTTAGAAAACTTCCTTTAGCCATAAGAAATCCACTGTAATTTGAAATGTTTTCCCTTTATAGACAAGGTGTCATTTTTCCCCTCACTGTTTTCAAGGTTTATTCTTCATCCTTACTTTTTAGAAATTTGACTATGATGTATCTTGATGTAGATTTCTTAAAATCTATTTTGTTTGGGATTTGCTAAGTTTCTTGAATTTGTAGGCTTTAGTCTTTTGCCAAATTTGGTAAGTTTTCAGCTATTATTTCTTCAAGTAATTTTTCAACCCAGCCCTTTTGCTTCTCTCCTCCTGGGACTTCAATGACACAAATGTTAGCTCTTTTGTTCTAATTCCACACTTTACTGAGGCTCTGTTCATTTTTTTTCGAGTCTATTTTTGCTTTGATGTTCAGAATGGGGAATTTCTATTATTCTATATTCAAGTTCACTGATTCTTTTCTGTTTCTCCATTCTGTTGCTGAATCCATCTATTGCATTCCCCCTGCCCAGACTTACTGAGGTATAGTTGACAATTTAAAATTATATATATGTAAGGTGTACAACTTGATGATTGATATATGTATACATTGTGAAATATTCCCCACAATCAGGGTACTTAACACATTCTTTACCTCATATCTTTTTCATCTCTTTTCTTTTGTTTTTGTGATGAGAACACTTAAAATATACCCTGTTAGCAAATTTCAAGTATAAAACACGATGTCAACTATAGTCACATTGTTTTACATTAGATCTCCAGAACTTATTCATCTTGCAAAACTGACACTTTATACCTCTTGACCAACATCTCCCCATTTCCCCCTCCCCTCAACTTCTGATAATTACCACTCTATTCTTTGTTTCTATGAATTTGACTATTTTTGATTCCAAATATAAATGAGACCATGCAGTATTTGTTTTTCTGCATCTAGCTTAATTTATTTAGCAGAATGTCCTCCAGGTTCATCCATGATATCACAAATGGCAGGATTTCCTTTTTTTTAAAGGCTGAATTTTATCAATGTCTATCTATTTATCTATCTATTATCTATCTATCTATCTATCTATCTATATCTATCTTTCATCATCATCATCTGTCTAATACAAGTGTAATAATTATCATATATATAACATCATATATACAAAATATTTTCTTTATCCATTCATCTGTTAACAGGCATTTAGGTTTTTTTCATAACTTGGTTATTGTCATGTTTCTATGAATATGTGACTCCAGATATCTCTTTGAGATACAAATTTTATTTCTTTTGCATATATGTACACAGAAGTAGTATTGCTGGATCATATCATAGATCCATTTTTAAAAAAATTTTTTGAGGAGACTCCATATTGCTTTTCATAGTATCTGTACAAATTTACATTCACATTAAGTATAGAAGGGGTCACTTTTTCTCACATCCTCATCAACACTTGTTATCTTTCAATTTTTCTAATGATACCCATTCTAACAGGTGTGACACGACATCTCATTTTGGTTTTGACCTTGCATTTCCCTGATGATTAGTGAAGCTGAGCACCTTTTCATATACCTGTTGGCCATTTGTTTATCTCCTCTTGAGAAGTATCCATTCAAATTTGTTGCCCATTTTTAAATTGGATTATTTGTTATTATTATTATTATCATTATTTTGCTTTTGAGGTGTATGAGTCCTTTATTTATTCTGGATATTAAACCCTTGTTAGATATATATTTTGCAAATATTTTTTCCTATTCCATAGTTTTCCTTTTTACTCTGTTGATTGTTTTCTTTGCTGTGTAGAAGCTTTTTAGTTTGATGTAATCCCATTTGTCTGTTTTTGCTTTTGTTGCCTGTGCTTTTGGTGTTATATCCAAAAGATTATTGGCCAGATCAATGTCAAGAAGGTTTTCCCCTATGTTTTCTTCTGGTTGTTTCATAGTTTCAGGTCACATGTTTAAATCTTTAATCCAGTTTGAGTTGATTTTTGTATATGCTGTGAGATAAGAGTCCAATTTCATTCTCCTGCATGTGGATATCCAGTTTCACATTTTTTTTTTACCTCTTAAATAATTTTTATTTTGTTATATTAGTCACCATACAGTACATCCCCAGTTTTCGATGCAATGTTCCATGATTCATTATTTGCATATAACACCCAGTGCACCATGCAATATGCGCCCTCCTTAATATTCATCACCGACCTATCCCAATCCTCCACCCCCTCCCCTCTGAAGCCCTCAGTTTCCCAGATTCACAACTTTTTGAAGAGACTAGCTTTTTCCTATTCTGTATTCTTGTTTTTTTTTTTAATTTGAGTATAGTTAATACACAATGTTACATTAGTTTCAGATATACACTGTAGTGATTCAACAACTCTATACATTATGCTATGCTCACCAAAACTATAGCTACCATTTGTCACCATACAATGCTATTACAATACCATTGACTATATTCCCTATGTTGTACATTTTATTTCCAGGATTTACTCATCTCATAACAGTATCTCCTGGTTTCCTTCACCCATTTTGCCCATTCCCCCATCTCCCTCCCCTCTGGTAACCATCAGTTTTTTCTATTTATAGATATGATTCTGATTTTTGTTTGTTTATTCATTTGTTTTATTTTCTCAATTCCACATTTAAGGAGAAGATAAGTTGATAGTAAATGTGTGGATCAATTTTGGGGCTCTCCATTCTGTTCCAGCATTCAATACACATTTTTTAAAAATGCTGGTACCCTTAGTATTTTGATTAATGTAGCTTTGTAATATATTGTTAAATCAGGAAGTGTAAGGTCTCCAGCTTTGTTCTTCTTGGTCAAGATTGCTTTGGTTATTCAGGGACTTTTGTGATTCCATATAAATCTCAGGATAATTTTTTTCTATCTCTATAAAGAATGCCATTGCAATTTTGATAGGGATTGCATTGAATCTGTAGATCGCTTTGGGTAGTATGGATGTTTTGACAATATTCTTCCAGTCCATGAACATGGGATGTCTTTCTATTTATCCATGTCTTCTTTAATTTCCTTCATCAGTGGTTTCTAATTTTTAGGGTACAAATCTTTCACCTCTATGATTAAGTTTATTCATAGATTTATTTTTTTATTGTTGGTGCTGTTGTGAATGGTATTGCATTCTAAATTTCTTTTTCTGATAGCTTGTTGTTTGTGTGTATGGAAATGTGATTGATTTTTGTATGTTTATTTGTATCCTGCAACTTTACTGGATTTGTGAGTTCTAACAATTTTTTGTTCAGCCTTAGAATTTTCAGTGTTTATAATAATTTCATCTGCAAAAAAAGATAATTTAGCTTTGCCTTCTCTGGCTTGGATGTCTTTAAGTTTTTTTTTTTTCTATCTAATTGCTGTGGCTCAGACTTCTAGTACCATATTGGAAAGAAGTGTTGAGAGTGGACATTTTTGCCTTTTACCAGATGTTAGAGGGAAAGCTTTCAGTTTTCCCTTTTGATTTTCATGTTAGTTGTGGAGTTTTCCATATATGACTTTTATTTTGTTGAAATAATTCCCTCCTATACTTATTTTGTTGAAAGTTTTAATTATACATGAATGGTGAAATTTATCGAATGTTTTTTCTGTGTCTCTTGAGATGATCATGTGGGTTTTTTTTTCTTTCATTTCATTAATGTGTTGTATCATATTGATTGATTTGTGAATGTTAAGCAGTCCTTATAACTTTCTTTTCTGCTAGTGTTTTTATCTGGCTTTGGTATCAGGGTACAGCTGGCCTTGTAAAATGAGTTTGGGAATGTTCTCTCCTCTTTGATCTTTTGGAAGAACTTGAGAAAGATTGGTGTTACTTTTTCTTTAAATGTTTGATAAAATTCACCAATGAAGCCACTTGGTTTTTGGCTTTTCATTGTTGGGAGATTTTTTAATTACTGATTCAGACTCCTCATTAGTGATTGTTCTGTTCAGATTTTTTATTTCTTCATGAGTCAGTTAGTAAGTTGTTTCTAGGAGTTTATCCATTTCTTCTAGGGTTTCCAATGAGCTGGTGTGTAAATTGTTCATAGTAGTTCCATGATGCTTCTGTGGTATCAATTGTGACATCTCTTTCATTTCTAATTTTATGTATTCAAGTTCTTTTTCTCTTTTCTATCTCTGGTGAATCTGGCTAATGTTCATCAATTCTGTTCATCTTTTCAAAGAGCCAGCTCTTATTTTCATTGATCTTTCTATTGTCTTTTTTGGGTCTCTACTCATTTATTTCCACTACGATCTTTATTTCCTTCCTTCTGCTAACTTTGGGCTTCCTTTGTTCTTCATTTTCTAGTTCCTTGGGGTGCTAAGTTATGTTGTTTATTTGAGATCTTTCTTTTTTTTTTAAAGATTTTATTTATTTATTTATTTATTTATTTATTTATTTATTTATTTGAAAGAGAGAGTGAGAGAGAGAGCAGCAGAGGGAGAGGGAGAGAGAATCTCAAGCAGACTCCATGCTGAGTGTGGATTCTGATGTGGGGCTCAATCCCACAACCCCGAGATCATGACCTGAGCCAAATCAAGAGTTGGACGCTCAACCAACTGAGCTACCCAGATGCCCCAAGATCTTTTTTTATTTCTTAATGTAGGCACTATAGCTATAAATTTCCCTCTTAGAACTGCTTTTGCTGCATCTCATAGGTTTTGGTATTGTCTTTCCATTTTTATTTGTCTGAATTTTGAGTTCTCTTTTGCTTTCTTTTTTGACTCATTTGTTTTTCCCTAGCATGTTGTTTACTTTTTACAGATTTGTAAATTTTCTGTTTTTTTTTTGTAATTGATCTCTACTTTCATACCATCATAATTAAAAAAACTGTTTGATATGATTTCAATCTTCTTAAGTTTATAAAGACTTGTTCTGTAGCCTAACATGTGATCTATCCTGGAAAGTGTTCCATGTGCTCTTGAGAAAAATATGTATTCGCTGTTCTTTGATGGATTGTTCTGCACATATTTGATAAGTTCATTTGGTAAGGTATAGTTTATTTCCAACATTTCCTTATTGATTTCTATCTGGATATTCTATGCATTGATGAAAGTCAGATCTTACAATTCCCTATTGTTTTTGTATTGTTTTCTATTTCTCTCTTCAGTTCTCTTAATATTTGCTCTATATATTTAAGTGCTTCTATGTTTGGTGCATAAATACTTATAAATGTTATATCCTCTTATTGGATTGACCCTTTTATCATTATATAATGACCTTCTTTGTCCTTTATTACAGGCTTTGTCTTAAAGTCTATTTTGTCTAAGGATAGCTACCCCATATTTCTTTTGGTTTCAATTTGCATGAAATATCTTTTTCCATATCTTCATTTTTAGTCTGAGTGTGTGTTTAAAGCTGAAGTGACTGTCTTAAAGGTAGCATATAGATGGGTCTTGTCTTTTATACATTCAGCCACTTTATGTCTTTTGATTGAAGAATTTAGTCCATGTACATTTAAGGTAATTATTGATAGGTGTGGACTTACTGTTATTTTGTTAATTGTTTTCTGGATGTCTTGTAATTATTTTGTTCTTTTCTTTTTCTCTTGCTTTCTTCCTTTATGATTTGATGACTTTCTGTAGTACTATACTTAGATTAGATGCATACAGAGCCAGGGTCCAAAGTGAGGATGTGTGTGGAGCAACTGTGGCTCCAGGTCCAGGATACAGGCGCTCCCTCTGAGATGTGGCTCCATCCATGGAATTTTTATTTGATTATTTCACTTTTTAGTTCTAAATTTTTCATTAGATTCTTCTTTATATCTTCTATTTATTTGTTGAGACAACACTAATTTTGGTTTGTTAAAGTGTGTTTTTAATTGCTTATTGAAGCACTTTCATGCTGATTTTTTTCAAAATCTTTGTCAGATAATTCTAACATCTCTGTCATTTCACTGTGGTTATCTCTGCTTTTCTTTTTTTATTCAGTTTGAGATCTTGATTCTTGGTAAGACAAGTGATTTTTAAAAATTTATTTGAGATAGAGAGAATGAGAGATAGAGCATGAGTGGGAGTGGGGGATAAGCAGACTCCTCACTGGGCAGGGAGCCCAACACAGGACTTGATCCCAGGACCCCGAGACCATGACCTGAGCTGAAGGCAGACATTTAACTGACTGAGCAACCCAGGCACCCCAAGACAAGTGATTTTTGATGGAAACCTTCATTTGGGTATTATGTTAAGAGACTGAATCTTTTTAAGCCTTCTGTTTTTGTTGCCTTCCTCTGATGCCACTCCATTAAGTGAAAGAGAGATGTTGCCTCACTATTGCCAGGTATACGTCAAAGTCCACATTTTCCTCTCTCAGTTTCTGATGATACTTCAGTGGAGATTTCCTTCTTATTACTGGAGAGATGTAAGAGCTGTATCTTCCTACTAGGCTTCCACTGATACTAACTTGGCTGTGAAGGCCAAGAGTGCCTTGTTACTGCTCCCACATGGTCTCCATGGATACTTTTGATGGAGGAAATGGTTTTGTTTTTGCTGAATGGTGATGAAAGTTCTGATTCTCCACCAGGATATCTCTGATATCATTCCAGAGGGGAGAGGTGGGGTGCCTCTTTACTTCCAGGTAAGAGTAGAAGTTCAGGCTCCCAGAGTAGTCTCTACTGACACTGTGGGAATGGGGTGGTGGTAGTGAACATCATTACCACCTGGCAGGGTTGAACGCCCTGGTCAGTACTCAGCCTTCTCTGACACCACTACAGTTGAACACAGTATGTGTTGGAGTGCCTTGTAACAACCTGGCAAGGTAAAATCTAGGCTCTCCACTTGGCCGTTGCTGGCATGGGTGGGGTGGGGCCACACTTTTTAAAATGGGGTGTTTGGCTGGAAAAAAGTGATTGTTGTCTAAATGTTTTCTATCTTACTAGGATGCTCTTTTTCTGGTTCTTTGGATAGAGAGGGCAAGCTTTTGTTTGGTCTTTTTTTCTGCACTCACTTGTGTTTCTGAGTTGGCAGCTTCTTAGCTCCAGGTCTGTGATATATGAGGCAAAAAGAAAACCCAGGGAGTTCACCACTAGGTTTCTTGGGAACCAAAGTCCCTATGTATTTGGCCATCTTCTCTCCACCTTCCAGGGTCTTCTTATTTTTTTTTTTTTAATATATAATGTTCAGAATTTTAGTTGTACTTAGCAGGAAGGATATTGAAAATACGTCTTCACCCTCTTTCCATAAGTGGAAATCTGTACTGCACATTATATTACACAATAGTTTATGTTTCAACATTGTCTTTATGACCCAAACTTTTCTATATATGAGGTCTATCCCTGGTTATTTCAAAAATTGGAGTCTGTTCAACATTTATTTTCTTATGGGCTTCTCTCTAAATAATTCTTTACATTTTATACATTTTCAAAGCACTTTCATAACCCATTTTCTTCTCTAGCTTTGTTTACTCTTTCTTTAGCATAAAATTTCTTTCTCCATGTGACCAAATTCCTCCCACTTGGTAGAATGCCAGCTCTATCTAGAAGTAGCCTCTGTCTTCTGAGCTTCTGTGTCAGATCTGTATCTGTGTTTTAGCCCCCACACCACCCTCCTCACTTTGTGTTTCTGTATTTCACATTTCCCCTTCTAGATGTTGTATTCCTTGAAGGTAGAGACAACTGTGTCTTTTCATCTTTCTATGCCCCATGTACTTACTGGTTAAATATAGAAAGAACTCATTATGTTATAGAAATGAATTAATCATCTTATTTGACCCCCTACCTTAAATGCTGTGAGGTAGATAAGATTTACTATCTTCCCTACTGAGGGGGTGTCCATGTAACCCCTTTATGTGTATATTTGACTTTGGGAAAATGTGGTAGAATTCAAGGATCAGGACTTTTGCAATTACACAAGTTTGCATTCTAACATGGCTTCCTCTCTTATTGTAACCTCAAGGCTCTCAATCTCTTAGAACCTCCTTTTTCCCATATGTAAAATGTGAACAATAACACCTACCTCTCAGGATTGTCCAGAGAGTTAAATAAAATATTATTTCTTTTTTCGTGCCTATTCACTTTATTTTTGTTACTTTATTTTTATTTAGTACAGAAGCACTAAATAATTTGCCTTCACTTGAAAGTTTTATGTAAGGCCTTAGAAAAACATTCTTTACTCATTTGTTTCCACCTCCACCTGCCCCCACACTCCTTGGTGTAAAAGATGCTGGGCTTTGGGACTCCTAAGGAATACCTGAGAGGTTCCTGAGCCTCACAGATAAGGCCAAATCTTTCTGTATGCTCCCAGAGGGAGAGATAACAATAGGCTCTATATACAATGTCACTGTTAAAATGGTGCATTGTAGAATGAATCTCCTTGTTACTCTAAGTGAAAGAACAATATATCTCTTTGGCTTTCTTTCTAAGTGTCCTTTACCTTATTCAAATATCCTTACCAGTGTATCAATATTTTTTCTACAGTGGAAAATGGGATCAAAGTGAAGGTCCAATTCCCTGAGTGGCATTAATTGGTTGCATGTCATGGAATAAAAAGTAATTTACTTTTTATTTTCTTATCAGGATGACAGTAAGATCAATTCTTTGTAACTAAAACTGAGTGTCTATGGGTTTTTAAGTTGTTTGACCTTGAGCATAGTTCTGGCTGAAATAGACTCAAGATATAAAAATCTACCTACCCCCTCACTGCCTTGTACACTCTCTCAGGAAAGGAGCAGATCAATACTGCTGTGTCTTCAGCTGTATACATTTTTTACACAATGATTGTACCCGAGCACTTATGCCTGGGGGAAAGTCCTGTTATTCCCACTGTTTCTTTGGCCAGTTGAGGAACATAAAGCTGTATATTTCA
The DNA here is from genome assembly GCF_024610735.1 of Ursus americanus. Lineage (NCBI taxonomy): Eukaryota > Metazoa > Chordata > Mammalia > Carnivora > Ursidae > Ursus > Ursus americanus. The sequence continues at coordinate 64,588,967 of NC_142139.1, forward strand.
CAGACAGTCAAGGGTATATTCTGACGCAGAAGGTGGGAGGGTATGTTGGTGTCCTGTAATTGCTGTAACAAATTACTGCAAACTTGCTAGCTTAAAATCACAGACATTTGTTCTCTTATAATTCCGGAGGCCAGAAGTCTGGAATCTCTTTTACTCCTCTAGGAGCCCTAGCAGAGTCCATTCTTTGTCTCTTCCTGAATTCTTGGGCTTGTGGCTGCTTCACTCCAGTCTCTGCTTCCATCTTCACACCATCTTCTCCTCTATTGTCAGTGTCTTCTCTTCTATCTGTCTCAAATCTCACTCTGTTTCTTTCCTATAAAAATACCTGTGGTTGGGTTTAGGGCCCATCTGAATAATCCTCATTTTAAGATCTTTAATTACATCTGCAAAACCCTTTGTTCCAAATATGGTCATATTCACAGGTTCCAGATTTGATGTAGATCTCTTTTGGAGGGTCACTGTGTTAGCCTACCACAGAGGACTAAGAATGACTCTGAGTTGGATATCTTGTAGCTATTTTCTCATTAGCTCCATGCCTTGATCTTTGGGATGCAGAAAGATCTTTGTAGACTGACATAGATAGTTCCCCGAAAAGTACACAAATAGTTATGTAACTATATAAGCACTGTAATTCTGATTATTTCTTCAATTCTAATAGTGAAATCTCACTAATTCTAAATATTCCGTAACGCATATGATTTCTAGGACTCAGAACATGCAAAAAGGAAGCCCTTAATTTTTTCCCCAAAGCTTCATTTACCTGACCAAAATTCAATCAAGCCACTTCTAAAAACTCAACCCCTTCAGTGATTTCTCAGTCCTTTTAGATTTAAAGTTAGTTAAGGATTTCTCCTACTCCTCTTTCTTCTCTGCAGGATTGATTCTAAGTTCCCAGCATAGGCAGGCCAAAGAGTGTAATGATTATGACTGAGCCTTCAAACCCGTGCTACCTGCATTGAAACAGCACACTTACTTAGTAGCTGTGCAATCTTGGTGCTACAGAGTGGGTTCCCAGGGAAGAGATGAGATGTATGCTAAGGAGTGTTTTTAGGATCAATACTATTAAAGGGTGGGGTAGAGAGCATTAGTGGACAGAGCAAAATGTCCAACTGAGGTACAGGCTCAGTGACAGCTTTGGTCAATAGCACAGAGAGCTCTAGACCTAGGAAAGCCTGCAGAGTTGTCCCAAGTTGGGCCCAGATGGCCAGATCTTTATACTCTCATTGACTGATCACTGGATGTGGGCTGCTGTGGGAAGTGATGTGATTTCAGACAAGATAACTCTCTGCAGTTGAGGCAGTCCCTTAAAGGGCTGACGGCTAGAGGCTATCTGCCAATAGCCACCCAGTATCTGCCGATCTGTGTGGTGCTTTATAGTGTCCACTATAGTCCATCATGCTTCTTGGATTCAGTGTTCCATCTATGTTCTGAGAGCAGCTGCTCCAGGATGCCAGTGCACTTTTCCTTCTGGGAGAAATTTATAGGGGGAATGTTTCTGGGGTGAACTACAGCACTACCTCTGAGCTGACACTCTCCCTCCCCTACTCTCCATTCTGGGTTCCCCTCAGTGTCGGCTAGTACTTTTGCTGGTCCCTGTGGCTAACCTGGTGGCATAACACGGACCCTTCAGAGGGTCTCAGCCCTTGTCACTTAAGACCCTCTCAGTCTGGGATTCCTGGACTTGTCCATTTTCTTTCTTTCTTTTTTTTCCCATTTCTCAAGTTTTTATTTAAACTCTAGTTAGTTAACATACAGTGTAATATTAGTTTCAGGTGTAGAATTTAGTGATTCATCACTTATATACAACACCTAGTGGTCATCACACCCAATGACCTCCTTAATCCCCATCACTCATTTCTCAGTGACTGAGAAATCACTGAAGGGGTTGAGTTTTTAGAAGTGGCTTGATTGAATTTTGGTCAGGTAAATGAAGCTTTGGGGAAAAGATTAAGGGCTTCCTTTTTGCGTATTCTGATTCCTCTCCACCTACCTTCCAGTAACCCTCAGTTTTTTCTCTATAGTTAAGAGTCCGTTTTCTGGTTTGCCCCTCTTTCCCCCCCCCCATATTCCATTTTGTCTCCTAAATTCCATATATGAGTGAAATCATATGGTATTTGTCTTTCTCTGACTGACTTATTTCGCTTAGCATAATACTCCCTAGCTCGATCCACATTTAGCAAATGGCAAGATTTCATTCCTTTTGATGGCTGAGTAATATTCCATTTTGTGAGTGTGTGTGTGTGTGTGTGTGTGTGTGTGTGTGTGTGTACCACATCTTCTTTATCCATTCATTAGTTGATGGGCATTTGGGCTTTTTCCATAGTTTGGCTATTATTAATAAGGCTGCTATAAACATCAGGGTGCATATATACTTTCGAATCAGTATTTTTGTATCTTTTGGGTAAATACCTAGTAGTGCAATTGCTGGATCGTAGGGTAGTTCTATTTTTAATGTTTTGAAGAACCTCCATACTGTTTCCCAGAGTGGCTGCAATAGCTTGCAATCCCACCAATAGTGTAAAAGGCTTCCCCTTTATTTGTGTCCTCACCAACGTCTGTTGTTTCCTGTGCTTTTGATTTTAGCCATTCTGACAGGTGTCAGGTAATATCTCATTGTGGTTTTGATTTGCATTTCCCCAATGATGCAGGATGTTGAGCATCTTTTCATGTGTCTGTTGGCCATCCGTATGTCTTCTCTAGAAAAATGTGTGTCCATGTTTTCTGCACATTTTTAAACTGGATTGTTTGCTTTTTGGATGTTGAGTTCTACAAGTTCTTTGTATGTTTTGGATACTAACTCTTTGTTAGTTATGTCATTTGCAAATATCTTCTATTCTGAAGGTTGCCTTTTGGTTTTATTGATTGTTTCCTTCACTGTGCAAAAGTTTTTATCTTGATGAAGTCCCAATAGTTCATTTTTGCTTTTATTTCCCCTGCCTCAGGAGACATACCTAGTCAGAAGTTGCTATGGCTGGTATCAAAGAGGTTACTGCCTGTGTTCTCCTCTAGGATTTTGATGGTTTCCATCTCACATTTAGATCTCTCATTCATTTTGATTTGTGTGTGTGTGTGTGTGTGTGTGTGTGTGCATGTACATGTAAGAAAGTGGTCCAGTTTCTTTCTTTTGCATTTTCTGTCCAGTTTTCCCAGTACCATTTATTGAAGAGGTTATCTTTTTTCCATTGGCTATTTTTTCTGCTTTGTCAAAGATTAGTTGGCCATATACTTTTGGATCCATTTCTGAGTTTTCTATTCTGTCCTATCGATCTATGAGTCTGTTTTTGTGCCCGTACCATATTGTCTTGATCACTGCATCTTAATAATATGGTTGAGGTCTGGAATTATGATGTCTCCAGCTTTGCTTTTCTTTTCCTAAATTGCTTTGGTTATTTGGGTTCTTTTGTGGTTCCATACAAATTTTAGAATTGTTTGTTCTAGATCAGTGAAAAATGCTGGTGATATTTTATAGGGATTGCATTGAATGTGTAGATTGCTTTAGGTGGTATAGAGATTTTAACAATATTTTTTCTTCCAACCCCTGACCATGGAATGTTTTTCTATTTCTTTGTGTCATCTTCAATTTTTTTCACCAGAGTTTTATAGTTTTCAGAGTACAGATCTTTTACCATTCCTTGGTATCTTATGGTTTTCGATGCAACCGTAAATGGGATTGATTCCTTAGTTTCTCTTTCTGCTGCTTCATTATTGGTGTATAGAAATGAAACAGATTTCTGTACATTGATTTTGTACCCTGAAACTTTACTGAATTCTTACATCAGTTCTAGCAATTTTTTGGTGGAGTCTTTTGGGTTTTCTACACAGAGTATCATGTCATCTGTAAGTAGTGAAAATTTGACTTTTTCCTTGCCAATTTGGATGTTTTTTATTTCTTTTTGTTGTCTGATTGCTAAAGCTAGGACTTTAGTACTTCCAGTACTATGTTAAATAAGTGGTGAGAGTGGAAATCCCTGTCTTGTTCCTGACCTCAGAGGAAAAGCTCTCAGTTTTTCCCCATTGAGGATGATATTCACTATGGGTTTTCATATATGGCCTTTGTGATTTTGAGGTATATTCCCTCTATCCCTACTTTGTTGAGGTTTTTTTTTTTTTAAATCAAGAATGGATGCTGTACTTTGTCAAATGCTTTTACTACATCTATTGAGATGATCATATAGTTCTTATCCTTTCTTTTACTAATGTGGTGTATCACATTGATTAATTTGCAAATATTGAACCACCCTTGCAACCCAGGAATAAATCCCACTTTATTGTGGTGAATGATCCTTTTAATGTACTACTGCATTTGATTTGTTAGTATTTTGTTGAGGATTTTTGCATACATGGCCTGTAGTTTTCTTTTTTTAGTGGAGTCTTTATCTGGTTTTGGAATCCGGGTAATGCTGGCTTCGTAGAATGAGTTTGGAATTTTTTCTTCCATCTCTATTTTTTGGAAAAGTTGGAAAAGAATAAGTATTAACTCTTCTTTAAACATTTGGTAGAATTCCCATGGGAAGCCATCTGGCCTTGGACTTTTATTGTTGGGAGATTTTTGACTACTGATGCAATTTCATTGCTGGTTATTAGTGTGTTCAGGTTTTCTTCTTTCTTTCTTTCTTTCTTTCTTTCTTTCTTTCTTTCTTTCTTTCTTTCTTTCTTTTAAAGATTTTGTTTATTTATTTGACAGAGAGAGAGACAGCCAGCGAGAGAGGGAAAACAGGCAGGGGGAGTGGGAGAGGAAGAAGCAGGCTCCCAGTGGACAAGCCTGATATGGGGCTTGATCCCAGAATGCCAGGATCACACCCTGAGCTGAAGGCAGACGCTTAATGACTGAGCCACCCAGGCGCCCCTGTTCAGGTTTTCTATTTCTTCCTGTTTCAGTTTTGGTAGTTTATATGTTTCTAGGAATGCATTCATTTCTTCCATATTGCCCAATTTGTTGGCATATAATTTTTCATAATATTCTCTTATAATTGTTTGTATTTCTATGGTGTTGGTTGTTATTTCTCCAGTCTCATTAGTGATTTTATTTATTTGGGTTCTTTCTCTTTTCTTTTTGATCAGTCTGGCTAGGGATTTATCACTTTTACTATTCTTTTCCCCAAAGAACTATCTCCTGGTTTCATTGATCTTTCCACTGTTTTTTGTTTGTTTCTACATCATTTATTTCTGCTCTAATCTTTATTATTTCCCTCTTTCTGCTAACCTTAAGCTTCATTTGTTGTTCTTTTTCTAGTTCCTTTAGGTGTAAAGTGAGGTTGTTTATTTGAAATTTTTCTTGCTTCTTGAAGTAGGCCTGTATTACTACATACTTCCCTATTAGACTGCTTTTGCTGTATTCCAAAGGTTTTGGACAATTGTGTTTTCATTTTCATTTGTTTCCATGTATTTTTTAAAATATCTTCTTTAATTCCTGGTTGACCCATTCATTCTTTAGTAGGATGTTCACTAACCTCCATGTATTTGTGGTCTTTCCAATTTTTTCTTGTGGTTAATTTCAAGTTTTGTAGTGTTGCAGTCTGAAAATATGCATGGTATGATCTCAAACTTTTTGTACTTGTTGAGGCCTGATTTGTGACCTAGTATGTGATCTGTTCTGGAGAATGTCCCATGTGCACTTGAAAAGAATGTTTATTCTGTTACTTTAGAATCAAATGCTCTGAATATACCTGTTAAGTCCATCTGGTCCAGTGTGTCATTCAAAGCCATTATTTCCTTGTTGATTTTCTGCTTAGATGATCTGTCCATTGATGTAAGTGGGGTGTTAAAGTCCCCTACTATTATCGTATTATTATCAATGAGCTATTTTATGTTTGTTATTAATTGCTTTTATATTTGGGTGCTCCCCAGTTGGGGGCATAAATATTTACAATTATTAGATCTTCTTGTTGGATAGACCCCTTTATTATGATATTGTACCCCTCTTCATCTCTTGTTGTAATCTTTGGTTTAAAATCTAGTTTGTCTGATATAAGTACTGCTACTCTGCCTTTCTTTTGATGTCCATTTGCATCGTAAAGTTTTCTCCCTCTCCTTACTTTCAATCTGCAGGTGACTTTAGGTCTAAAATGAGTCTCTCATAGGCAACAGATTGATGAGTCTTGTTTTTTGTGTTTTTTTGTTTGTTTGTTTTATTCATTCTGACACTATGTATTTTGATTGGAGTATTTAGTCCATTTACAGTCAGAGTGATTATTGATAGATATGAATTTAGTGCCACTGTATTACCTGTAAAGCCATTGTTTCTGGAGATTTTCTCTGTTCGTTTCTAGTCTTTGTCACTTTTGGTCTTTCTTTCCCACTCAAAGAATCCCCTTTAATATTTCTTGCAGGGCTTGTGTAGTGGTCACGAACTCCTTTAGTTTTGTTTGTCTGGAAAACTCTTTATCTCTCCTTCTATTCTGAATGATAGCCTTGCTGGATAAAGTATTGTTGGCTGCAGATTGTTCCATTCAGTACATTGATACATCATACCACTCACTTCTGGCCTGTCAGGTTTCTGTGGAGATTTCTGTTGCTTGCCTTACTGGTCTTCCCTTGTAAGTTAGGGATTGCTTTTCTCTTGTTGAATTTAGGATTTTTTCTTTATCTCCATATTTTGCAAATTTAACTGTAATATGTCTTGGTGTTAGCCTGCTCTTGTTGATTTTGATGGGAGTTCTCTGTGCCTCCTGGATTTGGAAGTCTGTTACCTTCCCCAGATTAGGGAAGTTTTCAGCTATAATTTCCTCAAATAAACCTTCTGCTCCCTTTCCTCTCTTTTGTTCTTCTGTGACTCCTATGATACAATTGTAATTATGTTTCATGGAGTCACTGAGTTCCCTAAATCTACTTTCATGATCCAAGATTTTCTTACCTTCTTTCGAACAACTTCGTTTGTTCTTTTTTTTTTTTTTTGAGATTTTATTTATTTTTTTCCGACAGAGAGAGAGCACAAGCAGGGGGAGTGGCAGGCAGAAGGAGAAGCAGGCAGAGGGAGAAGCAGACTCCCCACTGAGCAAGGAGCCCGATGCAGGACTCGATCCCAGGACCCTAGGATCATGACCTGAGTCAAAGGCAGACGCTTAGCTAACTGAGCCACCCAGCCATCTCCAGCTTCATTATTTTCCACAATTTTATTTTCTATATCACTTATTTATTCCTCTGTTTCTTTGTGGTCATTACATCCAGTTTTGTGGTCATTACATCCAGTTGGTTTTAAATCTCAGTTATTGCATTTTTCATTTCAGCCTGATTGGTTTTTAGGTCTTTTATCTCTGTAGTAAGGGTATTCCTGATGTATTCTATGCTTTTTTCAAGTCCAGTTAGTATCCTTATGATTATTGCTTTAAATTCAGAATCAGGCATATTACTTATATCTATTTTGATTAGATCATTGGACATAACCTTTTCTTGTTCTTTCTTTTGGGATGAATACCTCTGTCTTGGCATTTTGTTTAGGTCTCTTTTTCTGTGTGTTAGGAAAGCCTGTTTTGTTTCTTGCTCCTGAGAATAATGGTGTTATGAAGAAGAGGTCATATACTGTTCAGGGCCTGGTGCTTCAGGAAGTGTCTCTGGTGTGTGCTGTGTGCACTCTGCTGCTGTGTTATGGTTGCTCTTTCCCTCAATTCAGTCCTCTGCAGAGTTTCTCCTTGCCTGTAGTGGGGAGTGTTTGGACCTTGGCCAGAGTATAGTGAGTGTTAACTAGGTGTGCTCTGGTCTGCTTGTTAAAAGAGACCTGATGCTATTTCCACTAGAACTGAAGCTTTGCAGAACTCTATGGTTAGTAGATGTGGTGCATGTGGGGGTTTGTGCTGGTCTTCTGGGGGAGGGGTCAGTGCACTGGCTCTCAGCACACTTGTCTGAGAAGAGTGGCACCTGCAGAGTGCAGGGGGTGAGACTTGGTATGAGTAGATTAGGCAGCCAGTTTTGTGCTGTTTACTGAAGTTAATTTATGTTGAGGAGTTGGGGAGGGAAATGGAACTAACCAGCTTCTTTGTCCCCAGAGACAGGAGTTCATGCTTGCTGTTGTCAGGGAAGCCCTCCCAGATGAGCAAATAATTTTGCCTCATGTCCTAGGTGTTTTTCAGATTGCTGTTTTCACACTGCCTATGTCCAGATTGCTTGCTTGCCTGGAGCAGTGCAGTGCACTTTGGGCTCTACCCCAGCCAGGCTGCCTGAGTTTTAAAACTCTAAACTTTAGTACCTGTGTGGTGGGGACCTGTACTTGTCTTCTGGGGTAGGGTCTTGCTGCACTGGGGTTGATGCAGGTTTGATCCTGAAGGGGAAATCGACCAGGTGCAGGAGCATGGGGTTTGGAGCAAAGCACACTAAAGAGCCAACGTCCAGGTTAGCTGCCCCCCCGCCCCAGGTTAGCAGGTATCTCAGTGCCTATGCTGAGGGAAGGGAGAGGGAAATAGTGCCCACTGGTTCCTTTGTTCCGAGAGAAGCAATGCCCTTCACTCAGATGCATTAGGAGAAGGGGGAAATGTCTCTCCCATGTCTCAGATGATCCTCAGATTGTGTCTTTTGCCTTCTCTACAGGAACACTGTAGTGCTTTCAGGGCTCTATACTAGCCAAGCAGCAGACCTCTAAAACTCCAGTCTTGGAGTTGCTTATTGCAAAACTCACAAAAATCAGCCCCTCTCATTTTCCCAGTTAATGACTTTGGGGCAGTGTTTTCCTTTTGTGATCCTTTGTGTGCTCCTCTCTCTGTGACCAGGTCTCCCTCCCCTCCACATCACCCATGATCTGTTTCTCCCCCAAACCACATCTCTGCACCTCTTACCTTCTGTGACGTGGCCTCTTCCTCTAGTTGTGCAGTTTGTTCTGTCAGTCTTCAATTTGATTTCTTAGGTATTCAGAATTGATATTTATCTAGCTGTGTTCAAGGGATGAGGCAAGCCTAGGGTCCTTCTACTACTCTGCCATCCTAGCTTCCAACTGCACTTGTCCATTTTCTATCCAGACTGAACAAGGGAGTGCTGATAGGCACCCAAATGGATCCTTCTTCCCTACATTTTGTCATAGCAGGCATACAGTGTCAGTTAGCCTGCCAGACCAAAACCAGAAAAGAACACCACAAAAAAGAAAATTACAAGCTAATATCTCTGATGAACATAGATGCAAAATCCTCAACAAAATATTAGCAAACTGAATTCAACAATGCATTAAATGGCTCATACACCATTTTCAAGTGGGATTTATTCCAGGGATGCAAAGATGGTTCAATATCCACAAATCAATCAACATAATAGACCACATTAACAAAATGAAGGATAAAAATCATATGATCATCTCAATAGATGAAGAAAAAAGTTTGACAAAATTCAACATCCATTTATGACAAAAATTCTCAAAAAAATAGGTGTGGGGTAATGTACCTCAATATAATAAAGACCATATATGATAAGCCCACAGGTAACATACACAATGGTGAAAAGCTGAAAACTTTTGCACTGGGTGTTATATGCAACTAATGAAGCATCGAGCTTTACATCCGCTAAGGTCAGAAACAAGACACAGATGTCCCACTCTTGCCACTTTTATTTAACATAGTATTGGAAAGCCTAGCCAGAGAAATTTGGCAAGAAAAAGAAACCAAAGGCATCCAAATCAGAAAGGAAGAAGTAAAACTGCCACTATTTGCAGATGACATGATTTTATACACAGAAAACCCTAATGACTGAATGAAAAAACTGTCAGAACTAATAAACAAATTCAGTACAATTGCAGAATACAAAATCAATATATAAAAATCTCCTGTTTCTATGCACTAACAATGAGCTATCAGAAAGAGAAATTAAGAAAACAATCTTAATTGCATCAAAAAAATACCTAAGAATAAATTTAACCAAGGAAATGAAAGACCCATACACTGAAAATTATAAGACGTTGATGAAAGAAATTGAAAAAGACACAAATAAATGGAAGATATTCCATGCTCATGGATTGGAAGAATTAATATTGTTAAAATATCTATGTTACTCAAAGCAATCCACAGATTCAATGCAATCTCTATCAAAATTACAATGGTGTTTTCCACAGAACTAGAGCAATCTTATTATTTAAATGAAACTAGAAGAGACCTCAAATAGCCAAAGCAATCCTGAGAAAGAACAAAGCTGGAGGCATCATGATACCTGTTTTGTTTGTTTGTTTGTTTGTTTGTTTTTACTATATAACAAAGCTATAGCAATGAAAACTGTATGATATTGGCATAAAAACAGACACATAGATCAATGGAACAGAATAGAGAGCCGAGAAATAACCCACATATATATGGTCAATTAATTTACAACAAAGGATCCAAGAATATACAAAGTGGAAAGGACAGGGTGCCTGGGTGGCTCAGTCAGTTAAGCATCTGCCTTCGGCTCATGTCATGATCCCAGGGTCCTGGGATTGAGTCTTGCATTGGGCTCCCTGTTCAGCAGGGAGTCTGCTTCTCCCTCTCCTCCTGCTACTCTCTCTCTCTCTCTGTCAAATAAATAAATAAATAAATAAAATCTTAAAAAAACCAAAACAAAGTGAAAAGGACAGTTTCTTCAATAAATGACGTTGGGAAAACTGAACACCCACATGCAAAAGAATAAAACCAGACTATCTTATACCATACACAAAAATTAACTCAGAATGGACTAAAGACTTGAATATAAGACCAGAAACCATAAAACTTTTAGAAGCAAACAAAAGCAGTAAACTCCTTGACATTGGTCTTAGAGATGATTCTTTGGATCTGACTTTAAAAACAAAGGAAACAAAAGCAAAAGTGCACTTGACTGAACTGAGTGGGTTCACATACATGTGGATTTTTTCAATAAATACAGTACAGTACTTTAAATGAATTTAAATGAATTTTCTCTTTTTTATGATATTCTTAATATTTTCTTTTCTCTAGTTTTACTGTAAGAATACTATATATGTACTATGTGTACAAACATACAAAATAAGTATTATCAGCTGTCTATGTTGTCAGTAAGGCTTCCAGTCAACAGTAGGCTATTAGTAGTTATGTTTTTGGGGAGCCAAAGTTTATACATGGATTTTCCACTGTGTAGGGTATCTGTGCCCCAACCTCCACATTTTTCAAGGGTCAGCTGTGGACAAGTATAGCTATATCAAACTAAAAGTCTTCTGCAGAGCAAAAGAAACCATCAATAAAATGAAAAGGCAACCTATTGAATGGGAGAAGATACTTGCAACAAATAATATATCTGGTAAGGAGTTAATATCCAAAATGTATGAAGAACTCATACAACTCAATAGCAAAAAAACCTAAACAACCCCAAATAATTAAAAATTAAGTGGAGGATCTGAATAGACATTTTTCTAGAGAAGACACACAAATTACAAACATGAACATAAAAAGGTGCTCAACATCACTAATCATCAGGGAAATGCAAATCAAAACCACAATGAGATATGATATTACTTTATACCTATTAAAATGTCTAGTATCAAAAGGATAAGAAATAACAAGCGTTGGTGAGGATGTGGAGAGAAGGGAATCCCTGTGCACTATTGGTGGAAATGTAAATTGATGCAGCCACCATGGAAAATAAAAAAATTAAAAGTAGAACTAGCATATGATTCAGCAATTCCACTTCTGGGTATTTAGTCAAAGAAAATGAAAACACTAATTCAAAAAGATATGTGCACCCCCATGATCACTGTAGCATTATTTACAATAGCCAAGATATGGAAACAACCTTATTGTTCATTGATGGATGAATGAATGGATAAAGATGTGATATATATACAATGGAATACTACTTAGCCATAGAAAATCACATCTTGCCATTTGGAACAACATGGCTGAACCTAGAGGATATTATGCTAGGTGAAATCAGTCAAACAAGGAAAGAAAAATGGCATATGATTTCACTTACATGTGGAATCTGAAAAACAAATGAGAAATAAAAATAAAACTCATAAATACAGAGAACAGAATGGTGATGGCAGGGGGACTTGAGGGGTTATGGAGTATGTGAAATGGGTGAAGAGAGTCAAGAGATACAAACTTCCATTTATAGAAAAAATAAGTCATGGGGGATGCAATGTACAGTATGGTGAGTGTAGTCAGTAAGATTGTATTGCATATTTGAAAGCTACCAGGAGAGTAGATCTCATCACAAGAAAAAACGTGACTTTGCATGATGATGATGGATGGCAGCTAGGCTTATTGTGATGATCATTTTGCAGCATATACAGATACAGAGTCATTATATTGTACATCAACATAATGTTATATGTGAATTGTACCTCAAAACAAAAACAAAAACAAACAAACAAAAAACACAACAGGATTAGCCCCGCCAGGCTGGTGTCTCTCCTTTTTCCTTGGTGGTCCTGTGGCTTAAGGAGCTGAAGGACACAGGCGGCAGTCACAGTTTAAACTGAAGGGGAATTTTGTTTGTGTCCTAGAAGAGGTGTTCCCCCTTTGGGAACCTTGAGTTGCAGAGCCCAGAATTTCAAGGACAGGAAGCACAGATATCCCACATGGGTCACTGGATGTGACGGTAAGTGATGCCACCAGGCCATGTATTCTTCCTTTGGGAGCACAACCCAATATAAGGTTTTGATGAAAAATGGGTACTGCTTTGGGGGCACCCCATCATCTGAAATTATTACTATCAAGCTTTGGTATCCAATCTGCCATTCATCCCAGGCCCTATTCCCAGCCCAGTGTAATCATTGGGCACTGATCCCTCTAATTCTGTCAGGTAGCCTGAATAGTTTCCTCACTTGTGTGTACTATCAGCACTCTGCTGAATGCTTGAGGGAGACCCTCTGCTGTGTTCCAGAGTTCCCTTCCTGTACAGCCCTGTGTCCTGCAAACTCTAACCTCCTTGGTCTCTCTAGATCCTCAGACCTGTCTTTCCGATTTAGGAAGTCTGCTGGGTTTCACCTGGTCCCCCTCCCTGCACAATATCTCAGAAACTATCTCAAGGCCTTACCGGGGGCAGTGGTAGGGCTCACCTGTCTGTTTCCTGTCTCAGGGATCACTCCTTTCCTACATGAAGTCCACTGTCTTGAAAATAATTTTTCATGTATTTTGTCCAGTTTTTCTTGTTTTAGAAGGGACAGAGTTTTGCATAACTCTCAGTGTGTGTGAAGTTTAACTGGGGCCCATTCCAATGACTTCATTTCACCTTAATTAACCTTTAAAGGCTCTATCTCCAACTACAGTCACATTCTGAGGTAATGGGGTTAGGACTTCAACATGTGGATTTGGGGAAGACACAATACAGTTCACAACAGCTAGGTTCTGACCCAAGCTAAAGGTCTATGGGGTGTGCTTGGAAAGTTCATGACCACTCTGTGTCAGAGGCAATTCTCCTGAGAAGGCACACTTTTTTTTGTTTGTTGACAGATAAGACAAATTGGTTTTGGATGTGTTTAACTAAGCTGCATTTGCAGTGATAAACGTGGAAATTGAGTAGGTTGCTGAGCTGGTGACATCTCAACATTCATGTAAGCAGATGGCACATGCATCATACCCATCTCCTTCCTGGAATTTACCTAGACGAAGTCTCTTAAGATGATCTTTATAAAATATTTCTTCTAGTTGGATGCTCGTCCTGGAAAAATTGTGTGACTATGAAGATGAGTGTCAAGATGAGATAAATGTCTGATATGAAAAAGAAGGTAGAATTCCAGAAGTCAGCTTAATTCTGGAACTGAGACAACGTCACCTCTTTCTTCATATGTGAATTCATCTTTTTTTTTTTTAAAGATTTTATTTATTTATTTGACAGAGATAGAGACAGCCAGCGAGAGAGGGAACACAAGCAGGGGGAGTGGGAGAGGAAGAAGCAGGCTCATAGCGGAGGAGCCTGATGTGGGGCTCGATCCCATAATGCCGGGATCACGCCCTGAGCCGAAGGCAGACGCTCAACCGCTGTGCCACCCAGGTGCCCCTGAATTCATCTTTCAGAGAGTTATCTGATACTTTTCCAATAAAGGCAGATGGAATGTCACCTCCCCCCCCAAAAAAGCCCACATTATATGGATCACCTACAAATTAGTCCATCAGTATCAATATTATGAACTATGGCTGCTTTGTATCCTGCTCTCTGTGTATTTAAAATCTTAATATCAAAATTACTATCAATAGAACTGAGCAGAGAAGTATAAGATGAGATTGGAGCATCTTGAAGCAGGGAAATAAGTAAGTGCTCACTAAATAAATAAAAAAGTAAGGAAATAGGAAGGAAGAGAGATGGAGGGAGAGAGAAACAGAAATGGGGGCAGAAAAGGGGAGAAAAGAAAAGTAAAGAAAGAAGGAAGGAGGGAAGGGAAAAAGGGTGGGAGAGTGTCAAAGGGACACAGGAGCCAACTGAAAGAACTTCCAATGGCCAAAGCTAGAAAATTTTGAACAAAAGAAATGATAATAGTAGTAGTTTTATAACCTAAAAAATAAAGTTACTCTCCATTAATCCATACTGACATAAATGATTAAAGAAATAAATGGAGGAGAAGGGACAAACGTTCCTTAAAGAGAATAATACCAAATTGTATGTGTGGATTCTCACCCCTCCAGGAGTGGAGCTTGATTCCCCTATACTCTTGAGTGTGGGCTTAGTGGCTCGATTCCAAAAAACAGAGTATGGAAAAGGAAAAATTAGTAGCTTGACAGCAGAGAAACCTGGCAGGCATGACCATAACTAAATGACCAAGGTTAATACCACCAGTGATAAATTATGTTGATGCATATTCTTTGACATGAAATGATGAGAATGGCCCTTTATCTCTGTGGCATTCTTGCCAAACCCATAACCCCAGTCTAATTATGAGAAAACACCAGAAAAACCCAACCTGAGGGACTTTTACAATAAGCCTGAACTCTCGAGGTCGAGAAAACAAGACTGAAAAACTGTCACAGACCAGAGAAGACTAAAGAGTCACGTGATGTGGGGCGCCTGGGTGGCACAGCGGTTAAGCGCCTGCCTTCGGCTCAGGGCGTGATCCCGGCGTTCTGGGATCGAGCCCCACATCAGGCTCCTCCACTATGAGCCTGCTTCTTCCTCTCCCACTCCCCCTGCTTGTGTTCCCTCTCTCGCTGGCTGTCTCTATCTCTGTCAAATAAATAAATAAAATCTTAAAAAAAAAAAAGAGTCACGTGATGTGATGACCACGGGGTGTCATATTGCAACTGATGAATTATTGAAATCTACATCTGAAACTAATGATGTACTATGTGTTGGATGTACTATGTGTTGGCTAATTGAATTTAAATTACAAAAAATTAAATTGAATTGCCCTGAAAAAAAAAAAAAGAGTCATGGTGACTAAATTCAAATCAGAATCCTGGATCAGATCCTGAGACAGAGGAGGGACATTAATGGAAAAACTACTGAAATTCACATAGTGTCTGTAGTTCAATTAATAGTATTATAATAGTGTTAATTTCTTAGTTTTGACAAATGTGTCATGGTTACGTAAGATGTTAATATTAGGGGAACCTGGGTGAAGGGTATATAAGAACTCTTTACTATCTTTGCAACTTTTCTGTAAAGTGAAAATTATTCCAAAATAAAAACTTAATTAAAAAATTACACGTGAAAAGGTGTTCAACATCACTAATCATCAGGGAAATGCAAATAAGAACCACAATGAAATATCACCTCACACCTGTCAGAATGGCTAGTATCAAAAAGACAAGAAATAAGAAGTGTTGGCAAGAATGTGAAGAAAAGAGAAAGCTCATGCACTGTTGGCGGGGATGTAAATTGGTGCAGCCACTGTGGAAAACAGTATGGAGGTTTCTCAAAAAATTAGAAATAGGTCACCATAGAATCCAGCAATTCCACTTCTGGGTATTTATCCAAAGAAAATGAAAACACTAACTTGAAAAGGTATTTGTACCCCCATGTTCACTGCAGCATTATTCACAATAGCCCGGATATGGAAACAACCTAAGTGTCTATCAATGGATGAAAGGATATATACACACACTCACATACTCTGAAATGTTATTCGACCATAAAAAAGAATGAAATCTTGCCATTTGCTTCAATATGGACGGACTGTAAGGGTATTATGCCAAGTGAAATAAGTCAGACAGAGAAAGACAAATACCATATGATCTCACTTATCTGTGGAATCTAAAAAACAAAACAAAACAACAAGCTCATAGTTATGGAGAACAGATTGGTGGTTGCCAGAGTGAGTGGAGGGTGGGAGAACTAGGTGAAGGCAAAATCCAAAGGTATAAGCTTGTAGTTACAAAATAAGTGTCATGAAGGTGTAATGTACAGCATGGAAACTATAGTTATTAATATGTATTCATATTTGAAAGTTGCTAGAACAAATCTTAAAAGTTCTCATCATAAGAAAAAAGTGTATTAACTATGTATGGTGACAGAGGTTAACGACTTATTGTGATTATTTGCAATAAATACAACTACTATATGTTATACCTCAATTTTAAAACAATTCAGGGAAGGATAAAAAATTATGATCATTTTTCTAGTTAACTCAGCGAGTATCCTAGTGTTTTTTCAATGGTGAAGGTGTGAGTTTATAGACATTCTCTGGTTCTGAGTTAATCTCTGGTTCAAACCTTCAGCCTAAAGTCTATAACCAAAACTTGCTTAGGGTCATCAAACATCTAAGGTACATTTTCAAAACTACACTAAATGTGTCCAAGTATCTCCGTCCAAGGGCAATAGATTTAAGAATGCAAGGGGCTGAACCATCCTAATGGCCTGTATCTGAGGGGGCACCAGCATTAACATCGCCAGAGGGACAGCCCCAGAGCGCAAACAAGGTCGCTCCGCCATATTGCCGCCGGGAGGAGTCTCTGAAAGGTCTTCAGGATAAGTGTCCATGCTGGTCCCCACAGCCTCAAGACCAAGACTCCCAATGAATATTCTTATATTTTTGTTATTGAAAGTTTCGAATTCAAATTCTAAAAGTATAACACGCTAGTGCAGGAATAATAATATTGCCTCACACTTAGTCCTTACAGACATTTCCCCATTTGGAGCCAACATTGTGGCTGGACAAGCCCTTGTGGTTCCCACGATTGCAGGATGGACCTCAGCAATCACCATGAGAAAACCGAAAAAACAAGGTACTCTGGAAGACGCCTGGGCTCACGCCACGTGGGCTCTCGCCATCTGCCGAGCCCTGCAGGGCCCTCCAAAGGGTCCACACCTGTGCCTCAGGACAGAGGTAGCATACGGATGCCGGGTGGCCAGAGAGCCAGGCACCATCTGCGGGGAATAGCAGCAGCCAACCGAGAAAAAGCAAATTATGTCATGGAAAATTCTAAAATATATGACAGCCATTTCCATTCAGTACACTCTGCTGCAATAACTTCATATGCTTAGGAAAAGGAACTCGGGCTCTTTAAGAACAACAATCACAGGCCTTCCTTGTGAAGCCCTTCACTGCTTCGGAGCTTAGAGCACAGCATCCTGGCTGATGTTAAGCCTCGGGGGAAGGAGCGGGTCATTCCTCCCGGGCTCCGTGAGGAGACCTCCGTGGCTGGAGCCCAGGTGAGCACACACGGCCATGGTCCCTGACATGGCGGGGCATGGCGGTCCCTCCACCCTGCGCAGCACCACACCTGTCAAAATGCTGCTTCCTCCAGGCCTGGTCCACGGAACTCTGCACGGATGGCTCTCGGGAAGCCCACTTCTGGAATGGAGGTATTTCTTAAAACCAGATGTGTGTTCTCATAAATGGGTATCCCACCAGCCCAGAGGCCAAGGGCATAGCAAAAAAAAGTTTAGTGTTTTAATTAGCATGTTTTCTAGAAGTAACTGGGTACCAAGGGGTCATAGCTTGAGCCAATCTAAAAAGCCCCTCATCTTTACCTGCAGGCAGCATTCTCCAGTACTCATATTTACACACGTTTTATTTTAAAATTTCAGCTTCTCTAGATCACAAACTATAAGGAATTGTCTTCTTAAAGTATTCTTATGAAATCTGTTGTTTTGAACTTGAGTAAACACTTAATGTGTTTTGGGCACCCCATTTTTCTCTATCATGTTCTTGTTTCCCCCCCCCCCCCCAAGATTTTATTTATTTGAGAGCGAGCGAGGGGAGAGCACATATGGAGAGTGAGAGGGAGAATCAGACTCCCCGCTGAGCGGAGAGCCCCATGTGGGGCTTGATCCCAGCACCCTAGGATCATGATCTGAGCTAAAGGCAGGCACTTAACTGACTGAGCCACCCAGGTGCCCCCTCCCTATCATGTTCTTAATATCTTTATATGTTTTATATTCTTTAGGCCTAATCAAAGGTTAATCATAGATATTGCAGTATACGATTTGGGATTTTACCTTAAGAAATTTTTGAGAGCCCACAAACAGAACCACATGTGTATGGGACTCTCTTGCTGTTGTAAGTGTGGAGGTCTAAAGTTTGTAATGTAGTCATGGCTACTTTTTCTTCCTTTTTTTTTTTTTTTTAAGATTTTGTTTATTTCAGAGAGAGAGCAAGCGCGTGTGAGAGAGCACAAGCAGGGAGAGTGGCAGACGGAGAGGGAGAAGCAGGCTCCCTGCTGAGCAGGGAGCCTACGTGGGGCTGAGTCCCAGGACCCTGAGATCATGACCTGAGCTGAAGGCAGATGCTTAACCCTATAGTCATGGCTTCTTAAGGCTAGGCCTGATTTTTTTTTCCTCGTGGCAATACAATTCTAAAATATCATTTTAACAGGTAACCAATATAAAAACTTAAGAAGTTTCAGCTTTTTCTCTTACCGAGTCTTTGAAATCTGTGTTTATTTCACACCTTCAGTACCTCTAAAGCTATTTGGACTAGGCATCTCTCTGGTGCTCACCACCTGTAGGAGACCACATGCTTCTAGATGTAATTCTCGAACGTGCCTTATTTGCTTCCTCACCCTCCAGCCTCTAACAGCTTACTGGGACTCACCTGGCCACTGTGAGCAGTAGAGGGGATGGTGGCACTCCTCACCTGATTTTGCTGCACTGATGAGTCCCTCCTGAGTAATTAAGGAACCTGGATGTACTAGTGAAGCTCTTAGGGTTTAGATTCTTGGGGTAGCTTTTCCAACCTAAATGTTTCAAAATAGTTTTAGATGTACTGAAGGTGTGAAATAAACACAGATTTCAAAGACTCGGTAAGAGAAAAAGCTAAAACTTCTTAAGTTTTTATATTGGTTACATGTTAAAATGATAATATTTTAGAATTATATTGCCACGAGGAAAAATCACTCTTGAAAGACATTGAGGAAGACATAAAAAGATGGAAAAATATTCCATGCTCATGGATCGGCTATTTCCTCATCTCTGTTCTCAAACCAAGGGTTCTCACCTGTGCTCAACTCTTCTTTATCATCCTTGCTGAATGCAGCAAATACAAACTGACCCATACGAGCACTGTGACTTGTCCAGCCATTCTCCTTACGACTAGAGGCTCAAGTGGGCACTCAGTCAAGCTTCCAAGTTATTCCAGGTGACAGTGCCACCGATCATTTACCAAATGTTGGTGTGACCGATGAAATCTGTTTTCTTGCAGCTTGCCCCTCAATTGCCAAGCTATGGTTACACATTTTGGTTTTAGTATGGCAGCACCCCACTTCAAAGTGGGAATTTCTGATAAGGGATAATACTTGCTTCTCTAACGATCCCCTTACCGCCAAATTTCCAGGGTTTAACATGATTGAAGTTTATTTCTTGCTCCTATAACAATCCAGCTGGTGGGAATGAGGCTCCTTCTGTTTTGCGGATCCAAGATCCCCTAGGGCCTTATAATCCTCTGCATTTAGCCACTGTGGAGCTGGGCCGAGGGAAGGGACTCTAGGGAAAGTATGGGTACTTCAAAGCCTTGGCCTGAAATTGCACACATTACTCACATTTCATTGATTAGAATGTCATCCCGTGGCCACATAAAGAGCATAGGAAGCTGGATGGGGTAATCTTGGTGCCCAGGAAGAAAAGGGAGCCGTCCTTACCATAGTGTTTATATGAGTGAGTTTGCTTTTAACTCTCCTTTTCATACATTTCTTGTCTGGTGTTTGACATTCAAGGTTAGATTAGGTTATGCAGTCCTCAAAGGATATAAATTGGGAGTAGTAGTTCTTTTTCTTGGAAGCATTTGGGTAAGACTGAAATTTACCCATTTTGTAAATGAGTGGTAGATTTTTCCACCCAAGCTGTCTGACTGCTTCTTTGTAGACGGATTTTTAACTATTGATTCAGTTTGTTAAGTGGTTATGGAGCAAAGTTCTCTATTTCTTATCAATTTTGGTAGGCTCCACTTTTTAAAGAAATTGATCCATTTCAATGAATTTTTCCACCTTAATAAATACGCTCACAATATATGTTCCATATCTTCTTTTATTTCTGCAGTATTGGGAGGTATTTCCTTTTTCATTTCTAGTATTATTTATCTACTTCGGAACATAGATGAGGATGTTCTCCAGCAACACAAGGCTGTAAACCGGGAAAGGGGAAAACATGGAATTGGTGGACTCCAACCCCAAAGGGCAGGGCAGGAAAGTTCTGGGGGATAACTGTGTGGTGGACTTTGAAAGTCTCAACCCGCAAAGGAGAAGAGGACCAGGGGTCTTCTTCAAGAAAAAAAAGGGGGGGGGCAGGGTAGTCCACCAAATGGAAAGTATGACTGAAAGCTTGGGGGGGAAAAGGCAGATCATTCAAGAAATGAGCAAATGTAAGGGATAAAACTGCACAAGAAACATATAATCCAACATAAAATATGACAAAATTATAAGGAATTAATGGGGTGTAAAAATAGAGAATCTTACTTGTCCCCAGTGCTAGAGATACTGTCTTTCAAGTGGTCCGATGTCATAAAATTGAATCCACAGAGGAATCAATGCAATTCTATCACACTGTGCAGCCCAGCATGGGAAAATATTTGCATAACCATAGTAATAAAATGCTTTTATGGATTTCAGCTTTTAGAGTGTGCATAGGGATGGGGAAACACTTAGTTGAAGGACAGAAGTAAAGTTTAATAAGCCTTGAAAAAAATATTCTAAAAAGCGAAAACTACAGCTATCATCATAATATACGTCTTTGTCCATATGCCACACTATTTCTTTAGGATAGATTCTCAGGGGCTGGGTGGCTGTAAATACGAGTGCACACTTAGAATTAATACAGTGTTCAATCACCACCCAGAGAAGGGTACCAGTTTACCCTCCAGTATGTCTCCCTGCTCCTATCTGCTTCAATTCTAGGAAATCCCCAGAGCTTCCGGCTTGTTTATGGGACCCTTTTCTGTTTTGCAGCCCTGCTACAGATAGATCACCTTCTGTTACTACTTATTGGAATATTTCAAAGGATTTTTGTGTTAGGTGAGTGGTAAAGAGTGTGTCTTCAAATTACCATCTTGAAGGCAGGAGGCTCCTGCCAGCTTTTTAAAATGTAAATTGTTTTTTTTCTTCCTGATTATAAAGGGAATGCATGCTCATTTTAGAAACAGTGTGAAGTGAAGAGAAAACACCTGAGCTTTTTGAAAAGGCCTAGAGAGATGAGCATACTGGCCAGAGCAGTGTGTTCTGTGCAGAGTGGGTGAGGAGCCTTTTTGGTATCTCATCTGCCGGACTAGGGAAGTGGGAAAGAAACCACCTCTTTCTCCCTTTTGTTTGCCAAAAATATCGAGAAGCCAAGATCATCCAGTTTTGCCTGGTAATTTTCCCACCGGATGCAGCAAGGTTTTGTTTGGGTATTTTCCTGTGATCACTGGTTCTCCTACAATTTCGCTTTCCCCAACAGCTTTCTTTGGCCTTGGTATGCTCCTGAACAACCAGCCCATACCCCTGGAACCCGCTGATCATGCCTGTTCTTTCATGCAGAGAGATCATTCAGCTAGTTCACTTAGACCTGCTAATGACTTAAAAATCTATATGAGGGGCCTGGGTGGCTCAGTTGGATAAGTGTCCAACTCTTGGTTTTGGCTGTGGACATTGACTCTGCATGGATCTCTGCACTGGGTAGGGAGTAAGCTTGGGATTTTCTTCCTTCCCTCTTCCTCTGTCTCTGTCTGTCTCCCCCTGCACCCCCAAATCTATATGAGATGTAAGTTCAAGCAGTCTGTGCCACTTGATTGCCATCACCATGGGGATAAAAGGAACTCTGCAGAGCCATTTAGATCCAGGCTTGATTGGTAAAAACCAGGTGTCATCAGGGTCTCATGCACACCTTGGAAGTCTGGTCAAACTTGACCCAAAACCCTTTCCACAGCCTGGGACGTTGAGCTCCCTTACACTTCCTGTCCTTGTTTTCTTGTGGCTTGCTTTTTATGTTCCCGCTTGGCATCAATGGCCCTGGTTCACAGGCATCTGACAAATCTGGTAATTGAAGTTTCACAGGGAGGGACCATTTCCATGCATCACTCACCTCCCACCCGCTCTCTTGTCTCCCCTCCTGCCTCCCCACACTCACACCTGCCTGACCACCCGTACGCAGGGCCTTGGAAAAGGCAACCCCTCCAGGTTCCCAAAGGTTCTCATCACACCACGTTGCCTCTCCTAGCCCACTGAGATCCCAGGGAATTAAAATGTCTCCAACTTGTTTTGTCACTTTATTACTGGAAGAGAATGCTCTTATGTGATGGTTGGTTTTATATGTCCTCTTCGCTGGGTGACTGCACCCAATTATTTAATCAATCATTAGTCTAGGGGTCGCTGCGAAGATATTTTGTGGATGTGGTTAACACCTACAATTGGTTGACTTTAAAGGAGACCTTCCATATGGGAGGGCCCCATCCAATCAGTTGGAGGCTTTAAGACCAAAAACTGAGGTCTTTCCTGAGAGGAAATTCTGCCTGGAGACTGCAACATTAACTCCTGTTGGAGTTGCCAGCCTGTCAACCTGCCCTACAGATTTTGGACTTGCCACAATCATGCGACCCAATTCCTTAAAAATCTCTATACATACACACATATACACATATGAATATCTCCTGTATATAAGTGTATCTCCTATCTGCTTATTCTTTCCTATTGGTTTTATATACATCCTATTGACTTGGTTTCTCTGGAGAACTGACAGATATACCCTTGTGTATTTGTTTTAATTATATAAACGAGTCATAATTAGTATAGAAATTACAAATCAAAAGAAAAATCTTACCAGCAACTTTATCACCATCACAAAATAAGCACTATTAACCTTTCAAGAGCTGTGTATAGGTATACATATTTCAAAGAGGTCTATGTTACACATTTTTAAAGTAGCTTTTCCACTTAATATACTATGAATAACTGTCTATGTCTGTAGGTACGGATATAATTTTGAATGATTACCAAATGTTACATTTTTGGTTCTACCATAATTTCTTTAATCCTTCCCCCAATGCTGGAAGATTATATTGTCTCATTATTTTCATTATTATAACACTGAAAAACATCCTTGCACATATCTTTGTGCCATTTGTCCATGATTTTTTTTTTTTAAGTAAGCTCCATGTTGGGGCTTGAACTACGGGGCTTGAACTTATAACCCCAAGATCAAGACCTGAGCCGAGATCAAGAGTCAGATGCTTAACTGACTGAGCCACTCAGGTGCCCCGTGTCTGATTTCTTTTTTAAATATTTTTAATTAAAGATTTTATTTATTTGGCAGAGAGAGAGAGAGCACAAGCAGGGGGAGCGGCAGGCAGAGGGAGAGGGGGAAGCAGACTCCCTGATGATCAGGGAGCCTAATGTGGAACTCGATCCCAGGACCCTGGGACATGACCTGAGCCGAAGGCAGATGCTTAACCAACTGAGCCACCCAGGCACTCCATGTCTATGATTTCTTAAGGATAAATTCTCCTGGACACCCTCTCATGCTCCCACACACCCATACACCCAAGAGGATATTTTCTATAAAACAGTGATCTGCTTGCACTGTTGACTTCTCTAAGTGGGGTTCATACGTTGTTAAAGCTGGAAAGATCTGGTCAAACCTTATCTCTTTCACATAAATGAAGGCCGAGGGAGGGGAAGTAATTTCCCAACAATACATAGCCAGCTGAGCACCAATCAGGGCCCAGAACACAAGTTTCACTGAATCTGGGCTTTCAGATAAATTGAGTGCCGTCCCTTCAATTGGTGGATTTTATCTCTGCAAAGCACTTCACCCGCCTAGGAGATATCCTTCAGTTTGGCGAAAATCAACATTCAGGGTAAACAAATGTCTTCAGCATTTGGCCCCTGGGAAACCAGCTCAGTGAAAGATGAAGGAGAAAAACTTAAGCTCTCAATTTCTGGAAGACTCAACTTCCATGGCCTTTTGATTTGGTGAACTATCCCACGGGCAAGATAGTGTTTGCTGCTCAACCAATGTGCAGAGAAATTGAACTGAGTCGTGGTAATTACTCATGGCAATAAAATGTCCTTTTTATTAGGAAAAAAGTTTTTACATCATAAAAATAATAGTCCTGAAAGCTGGGCATTTTGAAGAGTAGGAAGAAAACACATTTTCTGTAGTCCTGTCGTCTAAAGATGTTAATATTTTTAGGTAACTTATTTCTAGTTTCTTTTTGTGTGTGTTTGTAATTTCTATCATATAAAGCCGTAATAGAGTCTATGTAGATTGTTTCCCTTAACATCACATTGTAAATGTTCTTGGTTATTGTATAGTCTTTATAAGTATAATTTTAATAACTGCATAATTGTATTAAAGTGACAGTTTTGCATTCCCCTATTGAAAACATGGTTGTTTCTACTCTTTCACAGTATGAGATAGAGACAGGGACAGAAAAAGGTCCTCTAAAGGGTGGATATGCTGGAAATGTGGAAATACTATTTAAAGGTTAACATGTGTCTGTAGCCTCCAGGCTGCTCTTCAGTTTAATAGACAGATAATAACTAGAAATAAGATAATCAAGATAATTCTAACCTGACAACATTCTTAAAGTCTTGAGCATCTGTTTGAAGGAGGGACACTTAATGGACCTATTGGATCAAGGATTTAAAAAATGATCAGTCTTCCTGTACATTAAATGTTCAAGATTCCTTAGAGGCTGATATAGTCTTTATAGCCCCGTGTTGTAAAACTGCCCTCTGCAAATGGATTGCCTAGGAAACATATTAAAATTTTGACTCCTGAGCTCACCTGCGGAAAGTCTGATTTGGGATTAGGATGGGACCTAGGAATATGCATCCTTATCTAGCAGCCCAGGTGCTTCCCATGCAGGTCAGACATTAACCCACTCCAAGGAACTATGATATGTGTTAATGGAGTATCTTCTGCCAGGTGGATGGGTACATGCCCTTCACGTTCAAGTCTATTCATCACGGAATATTTCTTCCGTGCTTCAGCAGTTAGCAATGAATCAATCTGATTTTTCCCTCATTTAAATATAACTTATCTTTCATTGCAGCTCACATTTTACATCAAGATTAAGTTGTGAATGATAGCAGATATTACTGACTACCCTTTCCGTGGGAGGTATAAATTTAATTTTTTCCCCTTAGTTTCAGTTTATTAAAAAGGGAGAATTAGACTCTTGATTTCACAAAATTAGCCGTAATCTTCTGTCAGACACTCTTCAAGCAATGATTATGCTTTGGCTAGATCTTAGAGTGGTACAGAGAGTAAATATCAGTCTTTACTCTGAGCCCCCAAATGACATAAAGACAGACCTTGTAGTTAATTACCACAGGGCAATGCACTGTGGTAGCACAGTCCAAAATAGACTTGTACATCTTACTGAAGTCACAGCAGTGGGAGACATGAAATGTAGCCTGTATGTCAGAGCCTTACTAACAGATATGGCCAGTTGGGCCAGAAACAATGGCCATTAAGAAATCATGGACTCAGGATGCCTGGGTGGCTCAGGTGGTTAAGCGTCTGCCTTCAGCTCAGGTCATGATCCTGGAATCCTGGGATTGAGCCCCGCATTGGGCCCCCTGCTCAGCTGAGAACCTGCTTCTCCTTCTCTCTCTGCCTACCGCTACCCCTGCTTGTGCTCTCTGACAAACAAATAAAATCTTAAAAAAAGAAAAAGTGAACTCAACAAAAAGATAATGCTAAAAAATGGACAAAGGACTAGATACTTTTCCAAATGGACAAGAAATACATGAAAAAAAGCTCAGCATTATTCATTAGGGAAATCTAGATTGAAATCACAAGGAGATACTATTTTATATCCACTAAAATGTCTACAGTGATCATTATCGTCATCACTATAAAGGAAATTAATAAGTACTGGTGAGGATGTGGAGAAATTGTCACCCATCGCTGGTGGGAACATAAAATGGTATAGCTCTCGTGGTAAATTACGTGGCTCTTCCTCAAAAAGCATAGAACTACCGTAGAACCTGGCAATTCGCTCTTCAATATATCTCCAAAAGAATTGAAAACAGACACTCAAATTGGTACTTGGTCACCGATGTTCATGGCAGCATTACTTACAATAGCCAAAAGCTGGAAACAAACAGGTGTCCATCAACAAATGAGTGGGTCAACAAAGAGCTCACCGAATGGTATGTGCTGCAATGTGGATGAACCTCAAAACCATTATGCTAAGTGGAAGAAGGCAGTAATAGGAGGCCACTTATTCTAGGATTCCATGTCTATAAAATGTCCAGAATGGGCAAATCTAGAGAGACAAAACAGAGTTTGCTGAGGCTGGTGGGAGGAGGGTATGGCAGGGTGATAAGGGCTCAGGGTTTCTGTTTGTGGAGATGAAAACATTCTAGAGTTGCTTGCGGTGGTAGTTGTATGACTCTGTGCATATGCTGAAAAACGGTGAATTGTACATTTTAAACGAGTGAATTATGTAAATCATATTCCAATAAGCTGCTTTAAAAAAGAAAGAAGAAATTATAAATACATTCCTAGCTTACATTCCGGATTCAGAGGGATTTAAGAAAAAGCCAGGATAATTATTGATGTGGAACTCTGCTCATAATTTTAAAAGAAAGAGTAACAGAATACCTTCAGAAAACAAAACAGCAAAAAGCTGTGTATTAGTGCACAGCTTGTCATCCAAAAACAAAAACAAAAAACAACAAAACACCTACCAGCTGGCATTACATTGCAGTAAATTTGCTTGTTAATATTAGATGGTGATAAAAACTGGAAATAATTTCTTTTGTATTTTGGCTAAAGGTGCAAACTCAGGAGAATGTTTTTCTTTTTCTTTTTTTTTTAAAGATTTTATTTATTTATTTGACAGAGATAGAGACAGCCAGAGAGAGAGGGAACACAAGCAGGGGGAGTGGGAGAGGAAGAAGCAGGCTCCCAGAGGAGGAGCCTGATGTGGGGCTCGATCCCGGAACGCCAGGATCACGCCCTGAGCTGAAGGCAGGCACTTAACCGCTGTGCCACCCAGGCGCCCCAGGAGAATGTTTTTCTGATCTCTTCCATATACGTATGTGCCCGTGAGTGCCCAACACATACTGTGCATATAATCTGTATAGAACTGAAGACGTGTACATGGACATGCAAACTCTATGCATGTTTCAGATATTCACAGGTAGAGATCTGCAAACTGCTGGCCAGATCCTTTTTTATTCCTTAGTGGCTATGCTTGTTTTCCTTCCTTGGATTATGTGCAGAATGCCCTTGATTATGTGACTAACCATGAGTAACTGATGGACCTTGCATTTGGAAACTTTCTATGCACAGCATCTAATTCCTTCTGGGTTCCAGCTCCTTTTCCCCTAAAGTCTTTCACAGTCTGGCCAATCCATTTGTTAATTCAACCAAAGAACTGGTGATAAAAGTTTACGTCCTGAGACTTAGAATGGAGCCCATCAGAGTGGGAAAGAGTCAAAAGGAAAACAGAAGGAGGAAAGCAATTTTTCAGAAAAAAATTTGTACTGCATTTTGATGATTTGGTTTAAAAGGCCAGAAACAGAGCACACATATTCCAAAAGGTCCAGAAAGAGCCTGAGGTATGTGGAGAATGCTGTGCCTTTTGGCCTGAGAATTTCATGTGATCATTCACGTGATCCCTTCTCATTGAGGCATGTACTTTTCCCCACATGACCTGGTGTAGCATTCTTACAATCTTTGCCCTTATGATTTTTTAAATAGACGTTCTTTTTTAGAACTGTTTCACCACAAAATTAAGCAAAAAGTACAAAGTTTCCGTGTATCTCCTGTCCCGTATACAGCCTTTCCACAACGGTACATTTGTTACAGTCAATGGGTGTACATCGACATATCATTATCACCTAGAGTCTGGAGTTTACATTAGGGTTCACTCTTGGTGAGTTCATATCCGTTATTCTAGTATCATCCAGAATAGTCTCACTGCCCTAAAAATCCTCCGTCCTCTACCTATTTATCCCTTCTCCCTCCAATCCCTGATCTTTTTACTGTCTCCATAGTTTTTTGTTTTGTGGGTTTTTTATTTTTTTAGTTTTTAAATACAAGTATAATGAACTTACAATGTTATCTTAGTTTCAGGTGTATATCATATTCAACAATTCAACACATTACTCAGTGCTTAAGCACAATAAGTGTTGTGCACAATAAGTTGACAGTTACCACCTGTCAACAAAATGTTATTACAATATTATTGACTATATTCCTTATGCTGTGTTTTTCATCTCTGTGACTTATTTCATAACTTCATATTTCATAAGAAGTTGGTACCTCTTAATCCCCTTTATTTCACCCATCCCCTAGCCTCCTCCCCGCTGACAGCCATTAGTCTGTTCTCTGTATGTAAGAGTTTATTTCCTTTTTTAGATTCCACATATAAAAGAAATCACATGGTATTTTCTTGCTCTCAGAGCAATATTTCACTTAACATGATACCCTCTAGGTCCATCACATTGTTAACAAATGGCAAGATCTCATTCTTTTTTATTGCTGAGTAATATTCCATTGTAGTATGTACCATATCTTCTTTATCCATTCATTCATTGATAAACAATTAGGTTGTTTACATATTTTGACTACTATAAATAATGCTGCAATAGACATAGGGGCACACATATCTTTTTTAATTAGTGTTTTCATTTTCATTGGGTAAATACCCAGTAGCGGAATTACTGGGTCATATGGTAGATCTGTTTTTAATTTTTTGAGGAACCACCATGTTGTTTTCCACAGTGGCTGCACCAATTTATATTCCCACCAACAGTGCACGAGGGTTCCTTTTTCCTCCAAATTTTCACCAACACTTGTTACTTCTTTTTGATTTGAGCCATTCTGCCAGGTGTGAGGTAATATTTCATTGTGGTTTTGATTTGCATTTCCCTGATGATTACTGATGTTAAGCATCTTTTAATGTGCCTGTTGGACATCTTATGTCTTTTTTGAAAGATATCTCTTTGGGTCCTCTGCCCATTTTTAATCAGATTATTTGTTTTTCTGGAGTTGAGTTTTGTAAGTTCCTGGTATATTTTGGATATCAACCGCTTATTGAATATATCATTTGCAAACATCTTCTCCCATTCAGTAGGGTTGACTTGTTGTTTGTTGGTGGTTTCCTTCACTGTGCAAAAGCTTTTTATTTTGGTGTAGTTTCAATAGTTTATTTTTGCTTTTATTTCCCTTGCCTCAGGAAATGTATCTAGAAAAATGTTGCTAAGGCCAATGTCAAAGAAATTACTGCCTATGTTCTGTTCTACGAGTTTTATGGTTTCATGTCTTACATTTAGGTCTTTAATCCATTTGGAGTTTCTTTTTGCATATGGTGAGAAAAAGTGGTTCAGTTTCATCATTTTGCATGTTACTACCCAGTTTTCCCAGCACCACTCATTGAGACTGTCTTTTTGCCATTGTGTATTCTTGCTTTGTCATAGATTAATTGACCATATATGCATGGGTTTATTTCTGGATTCTCTATTCTGTTCTATTGATCTATGTGTCTATATTTATGTTGGTACCACACTGTTTTGATTACTACAGTTTTGTAATGTATCTTAAAATCTAGGATTATAACACCTCTGGTTTTGTTCTTCTTCCTCAAGATTGCTTTGGCAGTTCAGGGTCTTTTGTGGTTCCATACAAATTTTAGTATTATTTCTTCTAGTTCAGTGAAAAATGCTACTGGTATTTTGATAGGGAGTGCATCAAACCTGTAGATTGCCTTGGTAGTATGGACATTTAAGCGATATTCTTCCAATCCATGAGTATGGAATATCTTTGTTTCATCCTCAGTTTCTTTCATCAGTGTTTTTATAGTTTTCAGAGTACAGGTCTTTCACCTCTTTGGTTAAGTTTATTCCCAGGTATTTTATTTTGGTGCAACTGCAAATGGAATGTTTTTCTTAATTTCTCTTTGCTGCTTCATTATTAGTGTGTGGAAATGCAACAGATTTCTATACATTGGTTTTTGTATCCTGCAACTTTAGTGAATTCATCAGTTCTAGTAATTTTTTGGTTGAGGTCTTTAGGGTTTTCTCTATATAGTATCATTTTATCTGCAAATAGTGGAAGTTTTATTTCTTATCAGTTGGGATCCCTTTTATTTCTTTGTGTTGTCTGGTTGCAGTGGCTAGGACTTCCAGTACTGTGTTGAATAAAAGTGGTGAGAATAAATATCCTTGTCTTGTTCCTGACCTTAGGGGAAAATCTCTCAGGTTTTCACCATTGAAAGTGATGTTAGCTGTGGATTTTTCATATATGGTCTTTATTAGGTTGAGGTATGTTCCCTCAAAACCTATTTTGTTAAGGGTTTTTATCATGAATGGACACTGTACTTTGTCAAATGCTTTTTCTCTATCTATGAAATGATCATATGGTTTTTATCCTTTCTCTTGTTGATGTGATATATCTTGTAGATTGATTTGCAAATATCAAACCACCTTTGGATCCTGGGAATAAATCCCACTTGATTGTGGTGAATTCTTTTTTTTTCAATGTATTGTTGGATTCGTTTGCTAGGATATTATTGAGGATTTTTGCATCTTTGTTCATCAGAGATATTGGCCTGTATTTCTCTTTTTTTGGTGTCTTTATCTGGTTTGGGTATAAGCGTAATGCCTCAAAGAATGAATTTGGAAGTTTTCCTTCCTATTTGGTTTTTTTGGAACAGTTGGAGAATAATAAGTATTAACTCTTCTTAAGTGTTTGGTAGAATTCGCCTGTGAAACCATCTGGCCCTGGACTTCTGTTTGGGAGATTTTGATTACTGATTCAATTTCATTGCCAGGAATAGAAGTTTTCTATTTCTTCCTGTTTCAGTTTTGGTAGGTTATATGTTTCTAGGAATTTATCCATTTCTTCTTGTTTAATTTGTCGGCATATAATATTTCATAGTATTCTGTTACAATCCTTTGTATTCCTGTGGTGTGTGTTCTTTCATTTATGATTGTGTTCCCCCCTTCTCCTTTTTTTTTTTTTAAATGAGTTTGGGTAGAGGTTTATCAATTCAGTTTATCTTTTCAAAGAACCAGCTCCTGGTTTCATTGATCTGTTCTATTGCCTTTTTTAGTTTCTATATAATTTATTTCCCCTCTAATCTTCATTATTTCCTTTCTTCTGCTGGATTTGGGTTTTGTTTGTTCTTTTTCTAGCTTCTTTAGGTGTAAGGTCAGGTTGTTTGAGATTTTTCTTGCTTCTTGTGTTATGTCTGTATTGTCATAAACTTCCTCCCTAGAACCACTTTTGCTGCATCCTAAAGGTTTTGGACCGTTGTGTTTTCATTTTCAATTGTTTCCATGCTTTTTGAATTCTTCTTTGCTTTCTTGGTTGACCCATTCATTGTTTAGTAGTATGTTATTTAACCTCCATGTATTTGTGCTCTTTCCAGACTTTTTTTCTTGTGGTTGTTTTCTAGTTTTGTAGCATTGTGGTCAGAAAAGATGCATGGTAGAGCTTCAGTCTTTTTTAATTTATTAAGACTTGTTTTGTGGCCTGATATGTAATCTATTCTGGAGAATGTTCCATGTGCACTTGAAAAGAATGTATGTTCTGCTATTTTAGGATGGAATGTTCTGAATGTATCTGTTAAATTCATCTGGTCCAGTGTGTCATTCAAAGCCATTGTTTTCTTGTTGATTTTTCTGGTTGGATGATCTGTCCATCGATGTAAGTGGGCTGTTAAAGTCCCCTACTGTTATTGTATTACTATGGATTAGTCCTTTATATTTATTGACTGTTTTATGTATGTATTTTATGTTGGATGCATAAATATTTACAATTGTTATATCTTTTTATTGGATTGCCCCATTTAGTATTATATAGTGTCCTTTTTTGTCTCTTGTTACAGTTTTTGTTTTAAAGTCTATTTTGTCTGATTTAAGTATTGCTTGCTTGGCTTTCTTTTGACATCCATTTGCATGATAGATGTTTTTCCATCCCCTCACTTTCAATCTGCAGCTGTTTTTAGGTCTCGAGTGAGCCTTTTATAGGTAGCATATAGATGGGTCTTCGCCCCCCCCCCCCATTCTGTCACCCTAGTCTTTTGATTGGAGCATTTAGTCCATTTACATTCAAAGTAATTATTGATAGGTATGCACTTATTACTATTTTATTACTTGTTTTGTGGTTTTTCTATGATCCTTGTCTCACTTTTTCATGGCTTCTGACTTTTGGTGATATACTTGGATTCTTTTGTCTTTATTTTTTGCATATCTATTACTGGTATTTGTGGTTACCACTAGGTTTGTATATAACCTCTTCTGCATATAGCAGTCTATATGAAGTTGGTGATTGCTTAAATTTGAACACATTCTTCTCCCTCCCCAAACATATTTTAGGTATATAGTGTCATATTTCATACCTTTTTATTTTGTGAGTCCCTGACTGATTTTACATTTATATTTATTTTACTGCTTTTGTATTTCCTACTTTTCGTACTCTCATTTATGATCTTTCCTTTCTACTCAAAGAGTCCTTTTCATATTTCTTGTAGGTCTGGTTTAGTGGTCATGAACTCCTTTAATTTTTGTCTGGGAGACTATCTCTCCTTTTATTCTGAATGATAGCCCTGCTGGATAGAATATTCTTGGCTGCAGATTTTTCCCATTGAGCATTTTGACTATATCATGCCATTCTCTTTTGGCCGACCAAGTTTCTGCTGAAGAATCCACAAATAGCCTATGGGTTTCCCTGATATGTAACTGTCATCTTTTCCATTGCTGCTTTAAAATCTTTTTCTTTATCATTACTTTTTGCCATTTTAATTACTATGTGTGGACCTCCTTGGGTTGATTTTGCTGGAGGATCTCTGTGTTTCCTGGATCTGTATATCTTTTTCCTTCCCAGATTAGGGAAGTTTTCAGCTATTATTTCTTCGAATATATATTCTATTCCTTTTTCTCTCTCTTCTTCTGGGGTCCCTATAAAGATTTTGGGCTGTTGTGTTTTCATTTCTCTCCATGTATTTTTTTAATTTCTTCTTTGATTTCTTGGTTGACCTATTCATTGTTGAGTAGCATGTTGTTTAGCCTCCCTGCGTTGGTATTCCTTCTGGAGTTTTTCTTGTAACTGACTTCCAGTTTCATACCATTGTAGTCAGAAAAGATGCTTGCTATGATCTCAATCTTCTTGGATTTATTTAGACTTGTTTTGTGGCCTACATGTGATCTATGCAGGAGAATATTCCATATGAGCTTGAAAAGAAGGTAGATTTTGTTGGT
The DNA here is from genome assembly GCF_024610735.1 of Ursus americanus. Classification (NCBI taxonomy): domain Eukaryota; kingdom Metazoa; phylum Chordata; class Mammalia; order Carnivora; family Ursidae; genus Ursus; species Ursus americanus. Next base: position 64,622,428 of record NC_142139.1, read on the forward strand.
TTCGGATGAAATGTTCTGAATAGATTTATTATGTCCGTCTGGTATATTGTGTGGTTCAAACCCACTGTTTCCTTGTTGATTTTTCTCTCTAGATGATGTATCCATTGATGGAAGTAGGGTATTAAAACCCCCTACTATTATTGCATCACTGTCAATTTCTCTGGTTTTATCTGTTAATAATTTATGTATTTGGGTGCTCCCATGTTGAATACATAGATATTTACAATTATGTCCTCTTGTTGGATTGTTCTCTTAATCATTATGTACTGCCCTTCTTTGTCTCTTGCTGCAGTCTTTGTTTTAAAGTCTATATTGTCTGATGTAAGTATTGCTACCCCAGCTTTTTTTTTTCCTGCTTCTATTTGCATGGTATATGTTTTTCCAGCCCTTTGCTTTCAGTCTGCCAGTGTCTTTATGATTGAAATGACTCTTTTGTAGGCAGCATATAGATGGATGTTGTTTTTTTAATCTATTTATGCCTTTTGACTGATGTATTTAGTCCATTTACAAGAAAAATAATTATTGATGGGTATGTACTTCCTGCCATTTTGTTACTTGTTTTGGGTTGTTTTTATAGTTCTTTGTTTCCTTTCTTCTCTTGTTTTCTCCTTTGTGGTTTGACAGCTTTTTATAGTATTATGCTTGGATTTCTTTCTCTTTATATTTTGTGTATCTGTTATAGGTTTTTGATCTTTGGTTACTATTAGGTTCATATATAACATCTTATGGGTATAGAATCTATATTACATTGATGGTCATTTAAGTTTGAGTACATTCTAAAAGCACTAAATTTTTACTCCCTCCATATTTTATGAATATGATGTCATTTTTTTTTTACATCTTTTTGTGTATCCCTTGACTGATTTTGGTAGATATGATTTTACTATTTTTGTGTTTTAACTTCCATACTGGTTTTATAAGTGATTAATCTATTACCTTTATTATATGTTTGCATTTACCAGTGGAAATTTTTCCTTTCATAATATTCTTACTTCTAGTTATGGCCTTTTCTTTCCACTCAAAAATTTCCTTTAACATTTATTGTAAGGCTAGTTTAGTGGTGATAAAGTCTGTTAACTTTGTTGGGAGAAATTCTCTCTCCTTCTATTCTGAATGATAATCTTTCTGCACAGAGTGTTCTTGGCTGCAGGTTTTTTTCTTTTAGCACTCTGAATATATCATGCCACTCTCTTCTGGCCTGCAAAGTTTCTGCTGAAAAAAATCAGCTATAGCCTTATGGGGTTTCTATTGCATGCAATTGTTTTCTTTTGCCACTTTTAAAATTTTCTCTTTACCATTACTTTTTGCCATTTTAATTATTATGTGTCTTTCTGTGGACCTCCTTGGGTTAATCTTGTTAGGGACTCTCTGTGCCTCCTGAATCTGGATGTCTGTTTCCTTCCCCAGATTAGGCAATATTCAGCTATTATTTCTTCCAATGTTTTTTGCCCCCCACCCCCTTCTCTGTGTGGAATCTCTATGATATGAATGTTATTATACTTGATGATGTCACTGAGTTCCCTTATTCTATTTTCATTTTTTATTATTTTCTTTTCTTTTTGCTGTTCTGCTCGGTTGCTTTCCATTACCCGTCTTCCAGATCACTGATATGTTCTTTTGCATCCTCTAATCTGCTACTGATTCCCTCTAGTATATTTCAGATATTGGTTCTTCATCTCTGACAGATTCTTTTTTATATTTTCTGTTTGTTGATGTTTTCACTGAGATCTTTCTCTCTTTTTTTCAAGTCCAGTGAGCATCTTTATGACCATTACTTTGATTTCTTTATCAGGCATATTGGTTATCTCTGTTTTATTCAGCTCTTTTGCTGTGATTTTGTCCTGGTTTTTCATTTGGGACACACTCTTCTTTCTCTTCATTTTGTCTTACTCTCTGTGTTTGTTTCTGTGTTCTAGGGAGGTCAGCTACATCTCCTGGTCTTGAAGCAGTGAGCTTGTTTAGAGAGTTCTGTGGTGCCCTATAGCACCATGCCCCCTCGTCACCAGAACCAGACACTTCAGAGTGTCTTCTATGTGGGCTGCATGTGCCTTACTGTTGTGGCTGAGCTGTGTTTGTCTTCAGTCTTGTCAGCTTCAATGACCTGCTTTACCTGCTGTGGGCATACTGGACAGAGTTTGGTCCCTGTGCTGTTGAGGGGCCTGTCTCAGGCCAACAGGGGCTTACAGGTGAGCAGGCTAGCACTCAAACTTGATGTCTGCATGTGGTCTCTCTGTCACAACTGGAGTCACACTGATTGGCAGGGTGCTTTCCTTGTATAGCCAGCTAAAGTCTTGGCTGCTGCAACTGGAGTTGCGCTGGTATGTGGGGTTATCTTCTCCTTTCTCTAGGGCAGGAATTACTTTGGAGTGGCACTGGTCCCTGAGGGAGCTGCTTGCAGGGTGTGGCAGGGAGAAATCACTTTGGAGGAATGCCTGCCAAGGCAAGTGGGTTAGATGGGACATGTACACAGGGGAATATAAGGGGCAGGCACATGATGCTAGCAAGATAGATGGAGAGTGTTAGCACTGGCTCCCACAAGTGTCTGGCTATCTAGGCTTACGAAGGGGAAAAGAAATGGCTCCACCAGCACTTTTGTTCTTGGAGAAGTCTCCTAAAAATCTCTGCCCCTCCAGGGCACATTCTGAGATTAGTAGATAAGTCTCCTCACCTATACCCATGGTACTTTTCAAACTGCTTCTATGCTGTATATCTTGGCCAGGTTGTTTATTATTGCTGGCTCTTTAAGGGTGGGGACTCTTTCTTATTACCCTCCAGATCTTTGGAGTTAAGCCCCATTGATTTTCAAAGCTGGATGTTTTGGAGACTTGTCTTCCCAGTGCTGGTGTCTGGCACATGGTGTGGGATCTGATCCTTTTGCTTCTCCATGCTTGTGGTGTCCCACTCGTTTGTGATTGGTCCCCCAGTGGTTTGGTTCCCAATTGCATCTCCACCCCTTCTACACTTTTCACTGTGCCTCTTATCTATGATTAACTGTAGAATGTCTGTTCTGCCAGTCTTTGGGTCATTTTCAGACCTAGTTACACCAATGTAGCTGTTATCTCTGTCCATGGGATGAGGTGAACTCAGGATCTTCCTACTCGGTCATTTTCCCAGTAGTCCTAACTGTCTTCATAGTTTTGCTTTTCCAGAATGTCATATAGCTGAAGTCATACATTATGTTGTCTTTTCAGATTGGCTTCTTTCACTCAATGATATACATTTAAGATTCTTTTATGTCTTTTCATTTCTTTGTCATGCTGAATAATAATCTATTGTCTGGATGTGCCACAATTTATTTACCTATTCAACTACTGAAGGGCATCTTGTTTGCTTCCAAGTTCTGGCAATTATGAATAAAACTACTAAAAATATCCATGTATGGGTTTTTGTTTGGGGACCTAAGTTTTCAACTCTGGGTAAATACAAAGGACAATTGTTGCTGGATCATAAGAAAATGTTTCATTTTATAAAGAATTATCAAATTGTCTTCCAAAATGGTGTACCAGTTTGCATTCTCACCAACAGTGAATGAGAGTTACTGTTGCTCTACATCCTCACCAGCATTCAATATTGTCATCACTCTGGATTTGGTTAGTCTAATAAATGTGTAGTGGTATCTTATTCTTATTTATTTATTTTTAAGTAATCTCTACACCCAATGTGGGACCTGAACTTGCAACCCCAAGAACAAGAGTCACGTGCTCTGCTAACTGAGCCAGCCAAGCATTCCTCATTGTTTTTTTTTTTTTAATTTATAATTCCTGAATGACCTTTGATGTTGAATATCTTTTTATATACTTATTTGCCATTTGCGTATCTTCTCTGGTGAGGTGTCTGTTCAGATTTCATTTCCTATTCCTAATTGGGTTTTTGGTTTTCTTACTATTGATTTTTAGTTTGTTTGTTTGGTATATTTTGGGTGAAAGTCCTTTATTAGATATCTTTTTAAAAATTGAAGTGTAATTGACATTCAATACCCTATCAGTTTCAGATGTAAACCATAGTGATTTGATATTTTTATACATTAGGAAATGTTCTCCAGGACAAGTCTGGTTACTATCTGTCACCATAAAAAGTTATTATAATATTGTCTATATTCCCCATGCTGTATAATTACATTCCCATAACTTATAATTGCAAGTTTGTACCTCTTAATCCCCTTCACCTATTTTGCCCATCCCTCTACCCCACCCACCTCTAGTAACCAACAGTTCATTTCCTGTATCTTTGAGCTTGTGTCTGTTTTGCTTTGTTTTTTCATTTTTTTTTAAAATTTCCAAGTATAAGTGAAATCGTATGGTATTTGTCTATGTCTGATTTCTTATAAATATCCTCTACATCCATCCATGTTGTCCTAAATGGCAAGATTTTATTTTTTTATGGCTGAGTAATATTCCATTGTGTGTGTGTATATATATAAATAAATATACAGACATGCACATAATCATGACTTATCTATTCACCTATCAATGAATACTTAGATTACTTCCATATTTTGGCTATTGTAAATAATGCTGCAATAAATATAGAGGTGCATATATTTCTATGAATTGATGTTTTTGTTTTCTGTAAATAAATACCCAGAAGTGAAGTTGCTGGATCGTATGGTAGTTCTATTTTTATTTTTTAATTTTTTGGAGGAACTCTCACATTGTTTCTCATTGTGACTGCACCAATTTACATTCCCACCAATAGTGCATGAGAGTTCCCCTTTTCCACATCTTGCGAACACTTGTTACTTCTTGCTTTTAGATACTAGCCATTCTCACAAGTATGAGGTGATTTCATTGTGGTTTTGATTTGTATTTTCTTGATTGTTGATGTTAAACATCTTTCCATGTGACTATTAGCCATAGGTAAGTCGTCTTCAGGAAAATGTCTGCTCAAGTCCTCTGCCTATTGTTTAATAGGGTTGTTTAGTTAATAGTAAGTTATGTAAGTTCTTTATATATTTTGGATATTAACCCCTTATCAGATGTATAATTTGCAAATATTTCTCATTTCGTAGGTTGCCTTTTTTTGCTGATGGGTTCCTTCACTGTGCAAAAGCTTTAGTTTGATATAATATCTCTCTTTCTCTCTCTCTCTCTCTCTTAAAAAAGATTTAATTATTTCTTTTAGAGAGCAACACCTGGAGGGGCAGAAAGGGAGAGAGAATCTCAAGCAGACTCTGTGCTGAGTATGGAGCCCAAATAGGGCTCAATCACACAACCCTGAGATCATGACTTGAGCCACAATGAGAGTCAGTCGCTTAACAGCTGTGTCACCTAGGCACCCCTAACAAAATCTTTTTTCAAAAATTCTTTTGTTGCCCTTGGCCTGAGGAGACTGATCCAAAACAATGCTGTTAAGACTTATATCAAAGAGCTTACTGCCTATATTTTCTTCTAAGAGTTTTATGGTTTCAGGTGTTACATTCAAGTTTTTAATCCATTTTGAATTTATTTTTGTATATGGTACAAGATAATGGTCCAGTTTCATTCTTTTGCATGTAGCTGTCCAGTTTTCCCAACGCCATTTATTGAAAACACTGTCTTTTCCATATTGTATACTCTTGCCACCTTTGTCATAGATTAATTGGCTGTATAAGCATGGATTTATTTCTAGGCTCTCTATTCTCTCTTATTGATCTATGTGTCCCTTTTTTTTAAAAAGATTTATTTATTTATTTGAAAGAGAGAGAGAGCATAAGTGTGTATGTGGGGGGGGGCAGAGGGAGAGAGAGGATCTCAAGCAGACTTCACACTGAGTGCCGAGCCCAATGCAGGGCTCAATCCCATGACCCTGAGATCATGACCTGAGCCAAAACCATGAATCGGATGCTTAACCAACTGCACCACCTGGGCACCCCAACCTATGTATCTATTTTTGTACTAGTACCATATTATTTTGATCACTATAGTTTTGTAGTATAAAAGTTTGAAATCTTGGAATGTGATACCTGTAGCTATGTTCTATGTTCTTTCTCAAGACTGCTTTGGCTATTCAGGGTCTTTTGTGGTTTCATACAAATTTTAGGATTATTAACTCTGTGAAAAATGCCACTGGTATTTTGATAGGGATTACATTGAATCTGTAGATTGCTTTGGGTAGTATGGACATTTTAACAATATTATTTTTTCCAACCCGGGAGTGTGGAATATCTTTATTTTTATGTGTGTCTTCTTCAGTTTTTTTTGCCAGTGTCATAACATTTTCAGAATATAGTTCTTTTACCTCCTTGTTTAAATTTATTCGTAGGTATTTTATCTTTTTTGGTGTGATTCCAAATGGGATTGTTTTCTTCTCCTTCTGATAGCTTGCTATTGATGTATGGAAACACAACCTATTTCTGTATGTTAATTTTGTATTGTGTGACTTACTTAATTCATTTATTCTAATAGGGTTTTTTTTGGTGGAACCTTTAGGGTTTTCTATATATATAGAAACATGTGATCTGGGGCGCCTGGGTGGCACAGCAGTTGAGCGTCTGCCTTCGGCTCAGGGCGTGATCCCGGTGTTCTGGGATTGAGCCCCACATCAGGCTCTTCCACTATGAGCCTGCTTCTTCCTCTCCCACTCCCCCTGCTTGTGTTCCCTCTCTCGCTGGCTGCCTCTGTCTCTGTCGAATAAATAAATAAAATCTTTAAAAAAAAAAAGAAACGTGATCTGCAGGTAGTGACAGTTTTACTTTTTCCTTTCAATTTGCATATGTTTCTTTTTCTTGCCAAATTGCTATGAGTAGGACTTCCAATACAATGTTGAATAAATGTGGTGAAATGGGCATTATTGCCTTATTCCTGATGTTAGAAGAATGGCTTTCAGCTTTTCAGCATTATGATGTTAGCTGTGGGTTTGTTATATATGGTCTTTATTATGATAAGATATGTTCCTCCATATCCACTTTGTTGAGCGTTTTTGTCATAAATTGATGTTGAATTTTGTCAAATGCTTTTTCTGCATCTATTGAGAGAAGCCTATGATTTTTATCCTTTATTTTGTGAGTGTAGTGTATTGTGTTGGTTGATTTGTGGATTTTTTTTTAAAAGATTTTATTTATTTATTTGACAGAGAGAGAGAGACAGCCAGCAAGAGAGTGAACACAAGCAGGGGGAGTGGGAGAGGAAGAAGCAGGCTTCCCAGCAGAGTAGGGAGCCCAATGCGGGGCTCGATCGCGGGACCCTGGATCATGCCCTGAGCCGAAGGCAGACGCTTAACGACGGAGCCTCCCAGACGCCCCATGATTTGTGGATTTTGAAAAGTCCTTTCAACATGTTGTTGAATTTGATTTGCTAATATTTTATTGAAGATTTTTGAATCTATATTGATCAAGGATATTGGCTTGTAATTCATCCCCCCCCCCTTTTTCCCTGTGTTGTCCTTGCCTGATTTTGGTATCAGGTAATGCTGGCCTCATAAAACAAGTTGGAAGCATTTCTTCCTCCTCAATTTTTTTTGAACAATGTAGGAAGTACTAAGTAACTATTTTTTTCATGTTTGGCAGAATTCTCCTGTGAAGCTGTTTGGTCCTGGACTTCTGTTTTTTGAGAGTTTTAAGTTACTGATTCAATTTCACTACTTGTAATTTGTTCAGATTTTCTATTTCTTCATGATTTATTCTTAGAAGATTGCATGTTTCTAGGAACTTATCCATTCTAAGTTTTCTAATTTATTGATATATAATAATTGTTCATAGTATTGTCTTATCCTTTGTATTTCTGCGGTCTCTGTTGTAACTTCTTTCATTTATTTGGGTTCTCTCAATTCCTTAATGAATCTGCCTAGTTTACCCATTTTGTTTATCTTTTCAAGGAACCAGCTTTTAGTTTCACTGATCTTTTCTATTGTTTAGCTTCTATTTCATTTATTTTTGCTCTGGTCTTTATTATTTCCTTCCATCTACTACCTTTGCACTTCTTTTGTAGTTCCTCTGGATGTAAGGTTAAATTGTTTATTTGGTATATTTATTGTTTCTTGAGGTAGGCCTGAATTTCCCCCGTAGAACTGCTTTTGTTGCATCCCATAGATTTTGGAAAGTTGTGTTTCCATTTTCATTTGTCTCCCAGTATTTTCTGACTTCCTCCTTGATTTCTTCATTGACCTATTGGTTCTTTAGTAGCATGTTGTTTAGTCTCCTTTGTTTGTTTTTTCCAGTTTTTTCTTGTAATTGATTTATAGTTTAATACCATTGTGATTGGAAAGGACGCTTTATATGATTTCAGTCTTTTTGAAGTTATTGAGACTTGTTTCATGGGCTAACATGTGATCTATCCTGGAGAACGTTCTGTGGGCACTTGAAAAGAATGTATATTCTGCACTTTGGGGGTGAGATGTTTATAGATATCTATTAGGTCTATCAGTCTAATGTGTCATTTAAGACCAATGTTACCTTATTGATTTCCTGTCTGGATGATCTATCCATTGAATATAAGTGAGATAGTAAATTCTCCTATTATGCTACTCCTCCTACTGCCTATTTCTCCTTTTATGTATGTTAATATTTGCTTCATATATTTAGGTGCTCCTACATTAAGTGCATAAATATTTATGTAAGTTACATCCTCTTTTTGTGTTGACTACTTTATCTTTATATAATTTTCTTTGTCTATTACTATAGTCTTTTAGTTTTTTTTTTTTGTCTCATATGTGTATTGTTATTCCACCATTCCAGCTTTCTTTCCATTCACATTCACATGGAATATCCTTTTCTATTCCTTCACTTTCAAGTTTGTGTGTGTTCTTTGGATCTGAAGTGCTTCTCTTGTAGGCAGCATATAGATGGGCCTTTTTTTTTTTTCTTCTTAAATCCATTCAGCCACCCGTGTCTTTTGATTGGAACATTTAGTCCATTTACATTTAAAATAATTCTTGAAAGATATGTACTTCCATTTATTAATTGTTTTTGGGTTGTTTTTGTAGTTCCCTGTTCCTTTCTTTTTCTCTTGGTCTCTTCCATTGTGGTTTGCTGATTTTCTTTAGTGTTACGTTTAGATTCCTTTCTCTTTATTTGTGTGTGTGTGTGTGTGTGTGTGTGTGTGTGTGTGTGCATTGTAGATTTTGGTTTGTGATTACTGTGAGATTCATATATATATATATTTTTTTCCACATATATAGATTTCAGTCTATTTTCAGCTAAAAGTCATTTAATTTTAGGATACATTTGAATGCATCCTAAAAGCATTACATTTTTGCTTCTCCCATGTTTTATATTTTTGATATCCTATTTACATTTTTTATTTTGTGTATCCCCTAACTATTATAGTTGATTTTACTACTTTTGTCTTTTAACTTTTGTATTAGCTTTTTAAGTGACTGTTCCACTGTCTTTACTATATATTCGCTTTACCAGTGAGATTTTTTTTTTTCTTTCAAATATTTTTGTATTTCTAGTTATGGCTTTATCTTTTCTTTAAAGGAGATCCCTTAACATTTCTCATAATGCCGGTTTAGTGGTGATGATCCCCTTTAGCTTTTGCTTGTTCAGGAAACTCTTTATCTCTTCCAGTTTTGAATGATAATCTTGCTATGTAGAGTAGTCTTGGTTGTAAGTTTTTCCTTTTCAGCACTTTAAATATATCCTGCCACTCCCGGCTGGAAATTCAGCTGATAATCTTATGGTTTTTCCCATGTATGAGACTATTTTGCTCTTGCTGCTTTTAAGATTCTATCTCTTTTTTTTAAAAATTAAAGTGTAGTTAACATACAGTATTATTAGTTTCAGGTTTACAGCATTGGGATTCAACATTTATATAGGGTATGAAGTGATCACCATGGTAAATCTAGCTACCATATGTCACCGAACTTGTTAGGAATTTTTTTTTTTTAAGATTTTATTTATTTATTCGACAGAGATAGAGACAGCCAGCGAGAGAGGGAACACAAGCAGAGGGAGTGGGAGAGGAAGAAGCAGGCTCCTAGCGGAGGAGCCTGATGTGGGGCTCGATCCCAGAGCACCGGGATCACGCCCTGAGCCGAAGGCAGACGCTTAACCGCTGTGCCACCCAGGCGCCCCCCCAAACTTGTTAGGTATTAACTGTATTCCCTATGCTGGACATGTATTTCCATGTCTCAATTATTTTAAAACTGGAAGTTTGTACCTTTTTAATAACCTTTCCCTATTTTGCCCATCTCCCACTTCTTCCCCTTTGGCTATCGCCAGATTTTTCTTTGTATCTAGGAGTCTGTTTCAGTTTTTGTTCATTTTGTTCACATATAAGTGAAATCATATGGTATTTGTCTTTCTCTGACATATTTCACTTTACATAATACCCTCTAGCACCATCCATGCTGTCACAAATAGCAAGATTTTATTTTTATGGCTGAATAATATTCCATTGTACATGTGTGTTGGTGTACATTCATCTACACATATACTCATGCACACACAGCTCTACCATATCTTCTTTATTCGCCCATTTAGGTTGCTTCCACATCTTGGCTATTGTAAATAATTGTGCAATGAACATAGAGTGCATATGTCTTTTCAAATGAGTGTTTTCATTTTCTTCAGATAAATACCCAGAGGTAAAACTGCTAGATTGTATCATAGTTCTCTTTTTAATATTGTGAAGAATCTCCATAGTATCCGTACAAATTTACATTTCCACCAGCAGTGTGTGAGGGTTCCCTTTTCTCCACATCTTCACCAACACTTCTTGTTTTTTGTGTTTTTGATTTTAGCTGTTCTGACAGGTGTGAGGTGATATTTCATGGCAGTTTTGATTTGCAGTTCCCTGATGATTAGTGATTATTGGGCATCTTTTCATGAGTCTGTTGACCATCTGTATGTCTTTGGAGAAAGCTTTACTAAGATATCTCCTCAGCCCATTTTTGAATTAGATTGTTAAGATTTTCTCTTTAACTTTTGCCATTTTAATTTTAGTATGTCTTGGTTTGGATCTCTGGATTCATTTTGTATGGGACTCTTTACACTTCCTTGACCTGGATGTCTGTTTTCTTTTCCAGATTAGTGAAGTTTTCAGCTATTATTTCTTCAAGTAAGTTTTCTGCCTTCCTCGCTGTCTTCCCCTAGGACCTCTAAAATGTAAATGTCAGGATGCTTGATGTCCTAGAAGTCCCTTAAATTTTTCCCATTTGAAATTTTTTTTTTCTGTTCTGATTGGGTAATATCCACTATTCTGTTGTCCAGATCACTGTTCTGTTCTTTATCCTCTAACCTGTTGTTAATTTCCTCCAGTGTATTTTTCATTTCAGTTAGTGTATACTTCACCTCTCATTGGTTCTTTCTTCTATTTTGTCTTTGTTGAAGTTTCTGTTTCTTACATTCAATTTTGTTGAAGTTCTCACTTTATTCCTCCATTTTTCTCTTGAGTGTGGTAAACATCTTTATGACTCTTTGAACTGTTTGTCAGGTAAGTTACTTATCTTCATTTTAATAGGGATTTCCCCCCACTCCCAGGGTTTTATCTTGTTCTTTCATTTAGAATATATTCCTCTGTCTCTTCATTTTGTTTGACTTTCTATGTTTGTTCTATAAATTAGGGAGAACAGCTATTTTTCCCAGTCTTGAAGGACTGACCTTGTGTAGAAGTATTACCTTTATGACTGCATGTGCCTGGTAGCTTTGGTAGGTTAGCTGCAGGTGGAGCAGACATAGGCTGGGGGGTCATGAGGTGCTCTACAGTGAGGCTGCCTTGGTGGGATCGCTGGAACTGGAACAGGTATATATGCCAGGGGGATCCAGTGCTGGGGCCATCTTGGCTGGACAGCTGGATCAGGAGCAGGCCAGGTTTGTCTCAGGGCATATTGTGCCAGGGCTGCTTTGGGATGGCTGAAGCTGGAGCTGGTACAGTGTAGGGAGATCTTGGACATGCTCTGCTGATGCTGCCCGAGGGGAATAACTGGGTCAAGCACAGGCTGGGGACGTGGAGCATACTGTGCCAGGGCTGCCTTATGAGGGAAGGCTCATGTAAACCAAGGGACTGGGGTGTGTTGGGGCAGCCCTAGCTGGCTATTGTGCATGGACCCTGCTTCCTCATGAGCTGTCAAGTTGGAAGGGGAAATGGGAAATATAAAAAATGGTGCTCACCAGCACCTCCAACCCTGGAGAGAGTAGTTTCACCCATTTAGTGGAGACTCTTGTTTTGTGAATTCACCCCCTCAGTTGTGTCTTTTGCAAGTATTTTCTCCCAGTCTGGTGGCTTATCTTCTCATTCTCTTGTTGGTGTCTTTCTCAGAGCAGAAGTTTTTAATTTTAATGAATTCCAGCTTATCAATTTTTTCTTTCATGGATAGTGTCTTTGGTGTCATATCTAAAACTCATCACATACCCAAGGTCATCTGGGTTTTCTCCTGCTACCTTCTAGGATTTTTGTAGTTTTGCATTTCACATTTAGGTCTCTGATCCATTTTGAGTTAATCTGTGGGAGGATATAAATTCTGGGTCTAGATTAATTTTTCGTGTATGCAGATTGCTGGGTAATTTTTAGAAAAAATATGTTTTAAAGGAATGTTTCATTTCCTTTCAGTGTGGGCCTTTTCAAAGTTACATCATTCAAATAATTCTTAAACAGTTTTCAAACACAGAGAAAGGTTTTTTTTAGAGTCTCAGTCGGGGGCATGAACTTCTTGCTTATCATTTAGAAACAGCGTAGGCATCAGCCAAGCACAAATCTTTTCTCTTGTTGATCTGATTTTCTTTTCTTTTTCAACCTGGTTAGTAGCCAGGCAAGGCAGGGCATTTATCAGTGACAACTAGTTTCAGGTAAACAATGAGTGGGGGAAAATGTTACTGCTGATTTTCATTTAGCCAGCAGTGGCAGCTGTTATATGGGGCCAAAAGCAGAAAAGCAGATCCTAAATTGTCTTTGGAAGGGAGAACACAAAGCAGAAGCTACTGAGCAGAGCGGGAGGGGGCATAGGTGATTCAGTGCTTTATGGCTTCTTCTCTGTGAGTCATCACAGAAGCAATTTTCTCAAAGGAATGGTGAGGAGTGTTTGAAGAATGGGGCCTTGTGAGCCAAGCCAAGCCCAGTTCTGCAAAGTGAACAAATGACATTGAAGGTGGGCCAAGCTGGTGCTCCTTTCCCTCAAGAGGTCAAGATGGAGGAATGAAATCTCAGCAGAAAGTAATTTGGGGCCTCTGCAAAGGTGCACTGTCATGGCCCATCAATGTAGTGGTAGATGAGATGGTAAGCAGCAGGAAGCAATGGAAATCACCTTTCTACATCAGTCTTACTTTTCTTATGTCTCTGATTCTTTCCTGGGTTTATCTTTCATCTTTCTCCTCTCCTGCCCCTCTTTTCCCACTCTGCTTCTCACTCAGCTCCCTCCCTTGATCTAGATTGGAGTCTTCATTGAGCCCCCGACTCAAATTAGATTATCTGTTCTGGGCCCAGACACTGGACCAGCTCTGAGCATTGGGGAAGATGGGAGCAGAGGTAAAGAAATGTACAGTAGCACTCTTACTGTGGAGAACAAAGGCAAAAGGAAATGTAGATAAAATTAAATTTCCTTACATCTTGCAGTCCATTGACAAATACTTGAGACAGGCAGACTATGACATTCCTCCAGGAACTCCCAACTGTCTTAATGTTTTCCTAGAGGCAAAAAAACAAAAAACAACCTTAGCTTGACAATAGCCAGGCCTCCGGGATCCTGTTTAGTCTTCTTTAACATATGAAAATTCTTTTGGAAATTTCCTTTGTCTCTACCCTCCCCCCTTCTCCAGCCTAAAGGTGTATAACCAGTTGCTCCTCACAATCCCAGGGCATCTCTTCCTGCACATGAGTCCTGTCCCTGTGCTTAATAAAACTACCTTTTTTTTTTTTGCACCAAAAATATCTCAAGAATTCTTTCTTGAGCATTCACTCCTGGATCCCACATCACATCACCCCCTTATCCATGGGTGAATAAGACCCCCAATGGATGCCTGAAACTGCAGATAGTACTGAACCCTATATACACTATTTTTTCCTATGTATACATACCTATGGTAAAGCTTAATTTATAAATTAGGCACAGTAGGAGATTAACAAAAATTATAAGAACATAATGTAATAAAAACTACGTGACTTTCTCAAAATATAGTTCTGTACTCAACCTTGTGATGATGTGAGATGATAAAATGCCTACATGATGAGACGAAGTAAGGTGAATGACAGCATTGTGATGAGTGTTAGGTTACTATTGACCTGATAATACATAGAAAGGAGAATCCTCTGCTTCTGAGGCATGGTTGATTGGGGGTAACTAAAACCATGGAATGTAAACTGCAAATAATGGAGGGTTACTCTGTGAGACATAGTACCTTTTACATAGAGCTTGGAGTGGGGAGATGCATGACATACCAATGTCACTATTTGACATTAGAATCTTCTCTTAAAATTGTGGTAAAATGGTAAAGTGGTAAACAATATAATATTAAATTTCTGGGGAAGATGGCAGAGTAGAAGGACTCTGAGCTCACTTGTCCCATGGATACAACTAGAAACACTCACATCAATGTAAATAACTCAGAAAATGACCCAAAGACCGGCAGAACAAACTCCAAAACTCCATATAGAGAAGAGGGCACATGGAAGTCAGTAGGAAGGGTGGAGATTTGGTGGGGAGCTAAGCTCCATGGGTGTGGTTGCCAGAGGAAGGGAGCCCTGGCACAGAGAAGGGGAGAGGAACAGACTATCACCCTGGGGAGCCTGCATAGGGAAGGCAAATCCCCATAACATCTGGCTTTGAAAACCAGAGGGGCCAAATTTCATGAGTTCTTACAACCAGCAGAACTTAAAGCCTGGAACATTAAAAGAAGTCAGGCTCAGCCCTAGGAGAGCTGGGAGGGTGATAGGAAATGGAGTCCCTGCCCTTAAAGAGACAGCACAACAAACAGTCCAATGAGACAGAGCATAGGAGCAACAGTTTGAAAAATGACTGAGGCATATGGGAGGGAGTTATTTACTGATCTCAGAGTTAGCTGAGGGACTTCTCCAGGGACAAAGGAGCTGGCAGGTGCCATTTCCCTCCCCCAGCCCCAGCATAAACACACCTGTAGGAACCAGCACTGTGCAGGCACTCACTACTTAACTTGCTTAAGCTGTGCCCTGCCCCCTCTAGCCAGGCCTCCCTCAGTCCCTCTGTTGCACCCTGCCCCCCAGAAGACCAGTGGAAACCTTGCCAACATTGCATCTCCTGACTGCACACTTTGTGGGCCTTGGTCCTGGTGGTGGCTGATCGCATCCTGTAAAGCGAAGGTTCAAACTGTGTGCTGCAACCGCAACTTTCAATGGCAAGGGATATAGCTGAATTTCCTAACACACAGAAACAGAGTCAGCCAAAATGAGGAGACTGAGGAATATGTCCCAAATGAAAAAATAGAACAAAATCACAGCAAGAAGCATAAGTGAAATGGAGATAACCAATATGGCTCATAAAGAATTTAAAGTAATGATCATAAAGATACTCACTGGACTTGAGAAAAGAGTGGAGGACCTCAGTGAGACCCTTAACAAAGAGATTAAAAAAAGAATGAATCAGAGATGAAGAATACAATAACTGAAAGTGAAAATATACACTTGATGGAATAAATAGCCAGCTAGAGGAAGCAAAAGAACAAATCAGTGACTTGGAAGACAGAGTAATGAAAAGTAATCAAGCTGAGCAGGAGAGAGAAAAAATTATGCAAAATGAGAATAGACTTCAGGAACTCAGTGACTCCATCAAGCATCATAATATTATAGGGATCCCAAAAGAAGGAAAAAAGAAGGATAGAAGCTTTATTTGAAGAAATAATAGCTGAAAACTTCCTGAATTTGGGGAAGGAAATAGAAATTCAGCTCCAAGAGGCACAGAGTTCCCCTAACAAAATCAACCCAAGGAGGTTCACACCAAGACACATAGTAATTAAAATGGCAAAAAACAGAGATAACTTTAAAAGCAGCAAGAGAAAATAAAACTTGTGAGGTTTCCCTTTTATGTAACAAGGCTATCACCTGACATTTTCGCAGAAACTTTACAGGCCAGAAGAGCATGGCATGATATATTCAAAGCGCTGAACAGGAAAAATCTGCAGCTTAGAATACTTTATGCTGCAAGCCTGTCATTCAGAAAAGAAGGTGAGAGAAAGAATTTTCCAAACAAAAGTTAGAGTTCATGACCACTAAACCAGCCCTATAAGAAATGTTAAAGGGGACTCTATGAGAAAGAAAGACCATAAGTAGAAGTCAGAAAAGTGGGAAGCACAAAAGCAGTAAAATATATCCATAAAAATCAGTCAAGGGATTCACAAAATATAAGGATGTAAAATATGACACCATACTCCAAAACATAGGAGAGGTGTAAAGACTGGGTTCAAACTTAAGTGACCATCAAGTTAATATAGACTACTATATGCACAAGATTTTATATACAAACATAATGTTAACTGCAAATCAAAAACCAGTAATAGATATGCAGAAAGAAGGAGAGAGCAAGGGAGAGAAAGGAATCCAAGTATATCACTAAAGAAAGCCAACCTATGGTGAGTGAAGAGAGCAAGGGAAGAAAGGAACAGAGAAGATCCACAAAAACAAACACAAAACAAATAACAAAATGGCAGTAAATACCTATTAATAATTACTTTGCAAATGGACTAAATGCTCCAATCAAAAGACACATTAACGGAATGGATAAAAAAAACAAGACCCATCTATATGCTGCCTATAAGAGACTCACTTCAGACCTGAACACACATGGAGACTGAAAGAGGATGGAGAAACCTCTATCATTCAAATGGATGTGAAGAGAAAGCTGGGGTAGCAATATATATATCAGACAAAACTGACTTTATTTTTTTTTAAAGATTATTTTAGAGAGAGTGTAAGTGGGGGGAGGTGCAGGAGGAAGAGAGAATCTCACACAGACTACACACTGAGATCATGACCTGAGCCAAAATCAAGACTCAGATGCTTAATCAATTGAGTACCCAGGTGCTCCAGACAAAACTGACTTTAAAACAAAGACCGTAACAAGACAAAGAAGAACACCATATAATCAGTAAGGGGATAGTTCAACAAGAATACACAACAATTGCAAATATTTATTCACCCAGCATGGGAGCACCCAAATACATAAAACAGTTAATAACAAACATAAAGGAACTACTTGATAACAATACAATAATAGTAAGGAACTTTAACACCCCATTTATATCAATGGACAGATCATCTAAAAGGAAAATCAACATGGAAACAATGGCTTTGAATGGCAAACTGGAACAGATGGATCTAAGATATATTCAGAACAATCTATCCTAAAACAGCAGAATACACATTCTTTTCAAGCAAACATGGAACATTTGCCAGTATAGATCAATATTGGGTAACAAAACCAGTCTCAATAAATTAAAGGAGATTGAAGTTATTATCATGCATCTTTTCTGACCACATGCAATGAAATTAGAAATCAACCACAAGAAAAAATCTGGCAGGAGCACAAATACCTGAAGGCCAAAGAACATACTACTAAACAATGAATGGGTCAACCGGGAAATAAAGGAAGAAACCAAAACTACATGGAAACAAATGAAAATGAAAACACAATGGTCCAAAACCTTTGGGATGCAGCAAAAGCAGTCCTATGAGGGAAGTTTACAGCAATACAGGCCTACCTCAAGAAGCAAGAAAAATCTCACACGACCTAATCTTACCCCAACAGAAACTTAAAAAAGAATAAAACCCAAATCCAGCAAAAGGAAGGAAATAATAAAGATTAAAGGAGAAATAAATGATACAGGAACTAAATAAACAAAAGAACAGATCAATGAAACCAGGAGCTGGTTCTTTGAAAAGATAAACCAAATTGATAAACCTCTACCCAGACTCATTAAAAAACATAACTCTAATAAAATCACAAATGAAAGAGGAGAAATAACACCATAGAAATACAAAGGATTGTAAGAGAATGTTATGAAAAATTATATACAAATTGGACAACTTAGAAGAAATGGATAAATTCCTAGAAACATATAACCTACCAAAACTGAAACAGGAAGAAATAGAAAACTTGAACAGACTGATTACCAGCAATGAAATTGAATCAGTAATCAAAAAACTCCCCACAAGCAAAAGTCCAGGACCAGATGTCTTTACAGATGAAGTCTACCAAATGTTAAAAGAAGAACCAATACTTATTTTCAAACTATTCTGAAAAAGAGGAAGGAAACTTCCAAATTCTTTCTTTGAGGCCAGCATTACCCTGATACTAAATAGATAAAGATTCCACGAAAAAAAAAAAAAAAAACTACAGGCCAATATCTCTGAAAAACATAGATGCAAAAATCCTCAATAAAATAATGGCAAACCAAATCCAACAATACATTAAGTCATTCACCATGATCAAGTGGAATTACTCCCAGTTTGCAAGAATGGTTTGATATCGCAAATCAATCAACGTGATACATCACATCAATAAGATAAAGGATAAAAAACATGATCATTTCAATAGTTGCAAAAAAAGGATTTGACAAAGTACAACATCCATTCATGATAAAACCCCCAACAAAGTAGGTTTACAAGGAACATACCTCAACATAATAAAGGCCATATATGAAAAAACCCACAGCTAACATATCCTCAATAGGGAAAAACTGAGAGCTTTTCCCCTAAGGTCAGGAACAAGACAAGGATGTTCACTCTTACCGCTATTATTCAACATAGTACTGGAAGTCCTAGAAGCAGCAATCAGATGACATAAAGAAATAAAAGTATCCAAATCAGTAAGTAAAAAGTAAAACTTTCACTATTTGCAAAAGACGTAATACTGTATACAGAAAACCTAAAAGACTCCACCAAAAAAACTACTAGAACTGATAAATGAATGCAGTACAGTCACAGGACACAAAGCAATGTACAGAAATCTGTTGCATGTCTATATACTAATAATGAAACAACCGAAAGAGAAATTAAGAAAATCCCATTTACAGTTGCACCAAAAATAATAAAATACCTATAAATCAACCTAACCGAAGAGGTGAAAGACCTATACTCTGAAAATTATAAAATACTGATGAAAGAAATCCAAGAGGATTCAAAGAAATGGAAAGACTTTCCATGCTCATGGATTGGGAGAACAAATACTGTTAAAATCTCTATACCACCCAAAGCAATCTACCAATGCAATGTAATCCCCATCAAAAATGCCACCAATATTTTTCATGGAGCTAGAACAAACAATTGCAAAATTTGTATGGAACCACAAAAGAGCCCAGATAGTCAATGCAGTCTTGAAAAAGAAAAAACTGGGGTAACACAATTCTGGATTTCAAGTTCTATTACAAAGCTAGAGTAATCAAACAAACCAAAGCAGTATGGTACTGGCACAAAAACAGACACACAGATCAATGGAACAGAATAGAGAACCCAGAAATAACCCTACAATTATATGGCCAATTAATCTTTGACAAAGCAGGGAAGAATATCCAATGGGAAAAGGAGTCTCTTAGCAAATGGTGTTGGGAAAACTGACAGCTACATGCAAAAGAATGAAACTGGACCACTTTCTTACACCATGCACAGAAATAAACTCAAAATGGATTAAGGACCTAAGTGTGAGACCTGAAACTATAAAAATCCTAGAAGAGAACACAGGCAGTAAGCTATCTGACATCAGCCATAGCAACATCCTTCTAAGTACATCTTCCGAGGCAAGGGAAATAAAACCAAAAATAAACTGTTGAAACTGTATCAAAATAAAAGGCTTCTGCATAGCAAAGAAACAACCAACAAAGCTAAAAGACAACCTACTGAATGGCAGGCGATATTTGCAAATGACATATCTGATAGTGTTACTATCCAAAATATATAAACAACTTATACAACTCAATACCAAAAAGAAAGAAAGAAAGAAAGAAAGAAAGAAAGAAAGAAAGAAAGAAAGAAAGAAACCAATTAAAAGGTGGGCAGAGGGGCGCCTGGGTGGCACAGCGGTTGGGTGTCTGCCTTTGGCTCAGGGCATGATCCCGGCGATCTGGGATCGAGCCCCACATCAGGCTTTTCTGCTATGAGCCTGCTTCTTCCTCTCCCACTCCCCCTGCTTGTGTTCCCTCTCTCGCTGGCTGTCTCTATCTCTGTCAAATAAATAAAAATAAAAAAGTCTTTAAAAAAAAAATAAATAAAAGGTGGGCAGAAGACATGAACAGGCATTTCTCCAAAGAAGACACAGATGGCCAACAGACACATGAAAAGATGCTTAACATCACTCATCATCAGGGAAATGCAAATAAAAACCACAATGAGATATCACCTCACACCTGTCAGAATAGCTAAAATCAAAAACACAAGAAACAAGCGTGGGTGAGGATGTGAAGAAAAGGAAACCCTCTTGCACCGTTGGTGGGAATGCAAACGGGTGCAGCCACTTTGGAAAAAGGTATGGAGATTCCTCAAATAGTGAAAAATAAAACTACCCTACAATCTAGTAATTGACTACTGGGTATTTACCCAAAGAATACAAAAACAATAATTTGAAGAGATATATGCTCCCCTATGTTTATTAAAGCATTATCTACAATAGGCAAATTATGGAAGCAGCCCATATGTCCATCAATTGATGAATGGATAAAGGAGAGCTGGTAGTATGTGTGTGTGTGTGTGCATATATATACATATACATATATATGCGTGTGTATGTATATATATACACACACACAATGGAATATTATTCAGCCATAAAAAAGAATGAAATCTTGCCATTTCCAAAGACACGTATGGATCTAGACAGTGTAATGCTTAGAGAAATAAGACAGAGAAAGAAAAATACCATATGATTTCACTCATATGTGGAATTTAAGAAACAAAACAAATGAACAAAGGAAAAAAGATAAACCAAAAAACAGACTCTTAAGGAACAGGTGGTTACCAGAGGGGAGGTGAGTGGGGGGATGGGTGAAATAGGTGAAGGGGATTAAGAGTATACTTATCGTGATGAGCACTGAGTAATGTATAGAACTGCTGAGTCACTATATAGTGCACCTGAAACCAATATAATACTATAAACTACACTGGAATTAAAATAAAATAAAAATATATATAACATTAAATTTACCATGAACCATTTTTAAGTGTATAATTCAGTGACATTAAGTATAGTCACATTGTGTGTGACAGATCTTTACAAGTTTTTCATCTTATAACACTGAAATGTGATACTCATTAAACACAAATTCCCTCAGGACAGTTTTTAATATCTGTGTCTTGATAACTACAATTTCAGAAAACAAACAATTGAACTTTCATCTTGAAAAATATCAAGCATATATACTGATATACTTTCACATTCACTGGATACCTTTGAAAAGATAAGTGGTTGCTTTTGGGAGAGGATGGGGTACGGGGACAAGAAGTTATTTTTCATGACCTATCCTTCATAGCTTTGGAATTTTGTACTGTATGCTTGCATATCCTAATAAGAATTAAAGTAGCCGAGAAGAAAGAAATTCAAGTCATGTGCAGCACAGACCCCCTGGTTAAAGAACAAAAATTCAACTGAGTACATTTTAAAGATGTAATTGGCTTTATTAGATGATTCATGAATGAGGCAGCATCCCATGGAGCAAGTGGAGGGGCTCTGAGGAGCTGTACAAAATGGAAGGTTTTGGGCAAGAAAGTTATTAACGAAAGAAAAGGATTGTTCCAGGCAATGCTTTGTTTAGGGGGAAAGGCAAGGGCTCTCATCATGCAAATTACCTTATCATTCTGGGGAGCGGGATGGAGAGGGTCCATGTGGTGTAGTCATTGGCTCTGTTAGAAAAATTCCTGACCGGTTAAGACTACATTTCTGGGGGAGGTCGAAACTACAATTATTAAGTACGTATTAAGCCGCAGTTTGGGGACTCCGTCTAAGTGACACTATTTTGGGCCTGTGGTTTTCTTTTTATTTATTTATTTATTTATTTATTTATTTATTTATTTATTTATTTAATTTTAAAGATTTTATTTATTTATTCGACAGAGAGAGAGACAGCCAGCGAGAGAGGGAACACAAGCAGGGGGAGTGGGAGAGGAAGAAGCAGGCTCATAGCGGAGGAGCCTGATGTGGGGCTCGATCCCATAACGCCGGGATCACGCCCTGAGCCGAAGGCAGACGCTTAACCGCTGTGCCACCCAGGCACCCCTGTGGTTTTCTTTTTAGTATTAAAAAGTGGTCAGGGCAGTGAAAATGTAGATGAATCCAAGAGAAACTTTGAGGAAAGAATTCCAAAATTGGCTACATATGCAGGGGGGAGTGGGGAGAGTCAAGGAAGAGAGTAAAGTCCACGGTGACCACAGAGTTAGTCTAGGGAGTCAGGACAGTATTGCAGCCATTAATAGAAACAGAAGTCAGGCAGGGCAGCACTTTTATGGGGATGGATGGAGTCAAGTTTAATTTCAGATGACTTTGAGCTAACAGTGGGCCATTACAGTAGAAATGTCAAGTATGCAATTGGAAATGGGTGACTGGAGCTCACGAAGAGGGGACACGATTGTCACTAATAGAGTCACGTTGCACCTTAAGTGAATGTGTTGTCTGTGTGGAAAGGGGACGGGAGGAGGCGGAGGGGAGGGCAGCGGGGTTGTTTAGTCATAAAATGTATAATGTCATATAAGCGCGAGGAAAGTGAGAAGGATCATCGTAATCCCAGGCAAAGAGGCCCAGGAGGAAAAACAGGAGGAAAGGCCATTGTAGTTCAAAGCAGGAGATCAATGCTGACATTTGAAAGCATAGAAAACGTTTTCACAAAACCATTTGGAGTAAAATCTCCCTGGCTTACAATGTTAAAAGCAAGCTACGAAATAAACAGCAGCTTTGGTTAATTTTGTGTTCGGCAAGACAGTGCAAAAAGATTTCAGAGAAACAACATTTTGATGGAGCACAATACCCTCGGCTTCTTTCTAGTGTGTCCCTAATTGTGCCGCAGAACACAACGTCTGCCATTCCTGCCATTCTTCCACAAATACTTCCTGGGCCTCCTGGGTGCCAGCTGGGCTCCCGGAATCCAAAGGTGACGGGGTGTGGTCTCCAGGCCCACAGCAGCTCACAGCCTGGAGGGGGGCAGCAAGTGAGCCTCCAGGCCCTGCTTAGACAGGATTATAAAACACTGGTGTCACTGTGCCTGAGTAAATCGGGGTAAATCGGGGTAAGGTCACTGCATTTGCAGCTCCGTGTCTCCCTGTGCCAGCCCCCCCATCCTGCCTTTTGTCCATCGGCTGCTGTCTTTTGAGTTCTCAGATGCCTTCTCTCCTTCACCTTTGTTCAGCCTATTTTTGTCTAAAACTGGTCTTTATTTTCACCCTCTCACCAGCTCCAGCCACCTCTGGGGCACATGCTGCTGGCTTCCGAGATGCCCTCTTCTCTCTGCATCCCTGCTTCCGGGGCAAACTCTTGTCACCCTCGTGGCCCTCCCCATAGAAAGCTTTCTGGATTCCTCTCATTGAGTGCACTCCCTGGCATTCTATAGGCTTTCAGCTGTAGTCAGTTCTTGGTAATATACGAATGTGTCATCTGATCTCCAATGGACAGTTTGAGAGTGTGGGCTTTCCCAAGGGAGCTAAACTCGTCATGTAATTTCCAGATGAGGGACAAGAGTATTAAATGAGATTATAGATTATGAGAAGATGTTGTTCCCTATTTGGTATGCAGCTTAAGGAAGAATATTCAAAATCAGTCCTATTTTTTTAACTCCGTTAATGAAATTTCTTCAAATGTTGTAAATCACAGTCAGATATTCATGTAAATTCAGTAAACTTGATTTTGTTTGTATGCACTTCCAATGCCAGACTGGTCATTTATGACATCAACAAGCAACACCTTCCTAAGCAATGTTGTAAAAATCTTATAAATCAAATACCTAAAAATGTAAAAGTAGCAAATCTCAACTTAAATATTCTAGGACTGTTTACAAATTTAATTAAATTCTCTCACACCTTCCAACTTAAAATTATGTCTAAAAACCAACTGCACATTTTAAATTGGAATCACAATCTGATCTGTCATATAATATAAAGTGTCAAATTGTCTGAAAAATGACACTTTAAATACACAGACCATCTTTAACCCCAAAGTACTGATAGTATTTTCTGTTGTTAAAAAGGATTTCACACATTCCATGATCCCAGTCTCAGGATCGAAGGCTGAATTCTGTAATTACAGAGCAATGTCAAATTCTGCACCTGGCACCAACAGGGATAATAAATGATTCAACCAAAAATGACAGTTAACTATTTGTTCTTCAGTTTTCTTTCAATTTTCAATTTAAAGTGGAAATCTAGTGTTGTCCAGGCTAATCGAATAGGGTGAGCAGATGGTGCCTGACCACAATGTCACCGTTATCTTGAAGGAACCCAGTTGATGGAAGGTTCTCAAGGGACATCCATGATTTTTATGACCCCTTTTAGGGAATAAAATGTCCTGCCTTTTCTTTGAGTCACTCAATACAATCTTAGTTCAACAATTAGAATGCCCTGTCCCATATAATATCCACACTTCAAAGGTGTGACCTCTGCCCTTTCCCTAGTGGGAGCCTGCTGCACTGGGGTGCAGGTTCTCCTTCTCATGCCCCACTCCCTGCAAGATGAAGGGCTGGGTCTAGAGACAAGTCAGGTGGGGGAGGGGTTTTAACAGGCTAGGCCTGTCCTGAGCTGGCTTTGTGCTCTTTGAGCCAGCAGAGGGTTAAGCCAACTTGACAGAAGGTCATGCATCTCTATGTTGGTTGACCACTTGCTGTTTCTGCAGCCCTTGGAATCTGGGGGTGCTTTCAGTTTCTCCTGGCTAAGACCAGTTTCTCCTGGGAAGCCCTAGACATCCCATGCTGGCTTCCTCTCCTGTATGGCTTGCTTTGATTACTGGGAACACTTGAACACTTGTACCCAGGTACATCCCGAGAACCCACATCCGTCCCTCATCTCTCTCCTTATTCCTGTTCCTCTCACTTTCCCTGGTTGGGCTGTCAGAACCCTCTGGATTTCCCTGGAGAGAGATACCATGCCCATGTAGGAGGGGCACATAGATAGCTTTCACAGAAGCTTTATTCAGGTGAGTGGCAACCCTCTACCTCTCTTTTTTGAGGAAAGGGGTGGGTCCCTCTTTAAAAAATCCTTTTCAAAAATCTCATTCTCCAGTCTGACTTTCTACATTCTTATCTGGATGAGAGATTCAAGATCAGTGTAAAGATCTCCAACTATGTGTGTTGAGTATCTTATATGGAGAGCTCCCTTCTCAGGAACTCTGTTGTAGCATCCATTTTGTCTTTTATTCATATAGACAGCTCAGTGGGCACTGTCAGGACACAGCTTTATCTATCTATCATCTATCTATTATTATTATTATTATTATTATTATTATTATTATTATTATTATTATTATTATTACCACCACCACCATTGCCTTTACATGGTTCCATCCATCTTCTTCCCTGCCCCCCAGTGATATCGCAGATCCATGGTTTTCCTGTTTTAGCTCTGAGAGTAGTCTCCTTTGTAGGCGTTTAAAAAAAAAAAAACAGCCTAGGAGTGCCTGGGTGGCTCAGTCAGTTAAGCATCTGCCTTTGATTCAGGTCATGATCTCGGGATCCTGGGATTGAGCCCCACCTCAGGCTCCCTGCTCAGTGGGGAGCCTGTTTCTCCCTCTTCCTCTGCTCTCCTGCTCCTGCTCTGCCACTCATTCTCTATGCCAAATAAATAAAATCTTAAAAAAAAAAAAACTCTGTATCTTAGGTTCTTTTAAAGAAAAATTAAAAAAAAAAAGTTTAAGTCAGCAATGCACTGTAATGCCCAGTTCCAGACCTGTCCCCTCCTCTAGCTGTGAGAAAGGGGCCTCAGTGTCCTCTCACGCTTGCTCCATCTTGCTCCATCTTGCTCTGTCACTCTCCCTACCTCTTCCTGTTGCAGGCTCCTTAAAGGTGTGGGGAGGGCGGGGGCCATAGAGAAGCGGTAAAGCATTCTATGACAGGAGGTCCTGCAATAAGGCCACCAGGCACCTTTAACTCTAAATGCATGACGTGTATTTCTGGGTTTTAGGAAGCCTTTTGCAAGGACCTCTTTGCTACACTGCTTCTTGCTATCTAGCTGATTATCTCCTACCCTGATCTCCCCACCCCATTTCTATCGATAGTTTCTGCTATGGTCTGAATGTTTGTGTCCCTCCAAAATTCATATGCTGGAATTCTAACCTTAACTGTGATTGGTATCTGGAGGTAGGGGCTCTGCGGTAATGAGGTCATGCGGGTGGAGCCCTCATGAATGAGAACAGTGCCCCTATATGAGACCCAAGAGAGATCCCTTGCCCCTTCTACTGAAAATGGCCATTTGTGAACCAAGATGTGGGAACCAAATTTGCTGGTGCCTTGATCTTGGACTTCCCAGTTTCCAAAACAGAAATAAATTTCTGTTGTTTTTAAGCCACCCAGTGGTATTTGTAACACAGATTAGAACAGTCTCTTCCTATCGAGTCCCTTTATTGCTGCAGGCCCTCCTCTTGGGGACTAACTTTAAGATGTCTCGAGCAGTCTGTGTTCC
The DNA here is from genome assembly GCF_024610735.1 of Ursus americanus. NCBI lineage: Eukaryota > Metazoa > Chordata > Mammalia > Carnivora > Ursidae > Ursus > Ursus americanus. The sequence goes on from NC_142139.1 coordinate 64,648,887, forward strand.
CTGGGTCCGTGGCTTCATGAGGACATGTTCATCCTTGCACTGGTACTCACTGCCGTCCCCTCTCCTCTGCTGTCCTGGCTGTCCCAGTTGGCTCCCACTTAGGAATTCTCCTTCAGAGGCAGGCACCAGGCTTCATGTTCACGTGTATCCCATTTCTCCCCAAACCCTCTCTCACCATGTATGCCTTGGTGGCAACAAAGAGATTGGCCCATGAGTTTCTACAGCTCTGGGGGGAGACATGAGGCTCCCCTTTCCCAGGTACCCCTATCTTGCCTAGTAGTTCTCTTGGAGATCCTTCAGTTGGCTTGTGGGAGGTCCCTGCCTCCCTTTCTTCCCATGAATTCCCTTCCAATAATTCTCCTGTCCTGTTTCAGTGTCCCCCTTTTAGGCTGGGGCTGTCCAGCTAGATTGGTTCTGCTCTAGTTTATTAAACCCCTCTACTTTGTTGAATCTCTGCTTTCTGTAGAAGTAGATGTCTTCATCACTATCCTCCTCAGCCTGGGGACTTTGGCCAAAATTCTGCAATAATGGGAAAAGTATCCTCACATCTCGCTCGAAGCACGTACTTAACCATAGTTCTGGTGGTTGGTCTTTTTCTTAAATGGACTTCACTCATTTATGTTAATCCCTTGGCCCCTGCAGGCATTTGAAATTATCACCCCTGCTCTGTATTTTTACTTACTTTAAAAAGATTGTTTGATCTTGCTCTGACAAAGATGAATTTGTCTCCCATTGCTATCGTGTTTTGTCAATTTCTGCTTGCAGGTATGGCTTTTTGTGCTTTTGCAAGAAAAGTTATCCGAAACTTGGAAAGAGGCAAAAGAGATTACTAGGTGTTCCTTCAGTGTAATGCTGGGCTTGACTCTATTTGCTAGGTATTTTCTAAGTCTGATAGGGCAGCAGTTAACTTGTAGATGGCTGTCAAGTACAGATGGAAATAACTTCTGTGCAGAGGAACAGATAACCCCAAAGGTTACAGCTTATGGCCCTGTTGGGCATTAACTAGTTTTGCATCGAACCCATAACCTATCAAATTAACTGTACGTACATATCTAGCTTCTCAGATGGTCTTTTGATTACTGTTTACATTTTTCTGGTTTTCTCATTAGTTAAATAAAATCTTTGACACATTTCTTCTTGTATTTGAGAGTTCAGATATTTACCTTTTTTGCAAATTATACTTTAACCATTTATTTATTTGATACTCTTCTGTGGTACATAAGAATTGATGTCAGTTATGACCTCATTGTGGAACATCAGCTCTTTCATGATAAAGTTTTCTTTTATGTGTTTAATACTTTTTGTCTCAAATTCAGCTTTGTCTGATATTAACATAGTCCTGCTTCTGCTTTTGGCTGATGTTTAATAGATCATGGGTTAAATACAACAGGTTAGACACTTGTTAACTCATCATTCTGAGCCACTTGATCTTAAATATCTCCTATTCAGCATTTACCTGGGCTTTATTATTTGACCTAATGTGACTTCGTTCCCTTTACACGTTAAAATTAAAGGGTGCGTTTGGTCTTAATGTTATCGTCTTTTTGTTTTGTTTTATCTTCAATACTTCCTTGTGATTTTCCTTTATTACTTTTTTAACAATTCTATTTTTCAAGTAAAATCAAGTAAAACAAAATAGTGGTGAAAAGTCTGTACCTCAGGTCTCCTGGCCTCCTCTTCAGTCTTGCTTTCCAGAGGCTCATGGTCTTTGCCATACCCTTCTCCCCTGCCATTTTCCCTGCACATTGGAAGCTTATAGATTATTTTAGTTCTTCTGTTAATGACCATTATAACTTTGACCTCTGTTTCTTGATTTGTCAAGGTAAAAAATGGAGTCAAATCTATTGATTCTTGTTATTAAATATGAGGAAATTAGTGCCTTCATATTTATATCTTCCTTCCCTTTGTTTCTTCTACTTCCTAATTTTTCTGCGTAGTAGACTATCTGTCCAAGTCCATTATGATTATATTACAATTCTCTTACATTGTATAGTTCTTTCCTTTTTAATCTATTTTAGTAACTGGGAAATGTATTACATTTAGGGTATATAAAATATATACTGAGAATCTGGACCAGGCTCGTGTGGGCATTCTGGCCTCAGGTTGTAAAGAGCGTGCAATTGCAGTGGGGAGTTGAAGGTGACATTGTGTCTTTTTTTGTTCTTTTAAGGATTTTATTTTTAAGCAATCTCTACATCTAACATGGGGCTCAAACTCACAACCCCAAGATCAAGAGTTGTACACTCCACCAACTGAGCCAGCCAGGCACCTGAACATGACTGTGTCTTGAGTCACCTGGATTTGTTCCTCTCTCTACTGAGTACAGCCATCGTTCTGGGACCTTCCCTTCACCATCATGTGGAGATTTTCATCTCTGTTCTCATATGTTGGATAGCCTTTAACATGTCTCTAATAGCATCTTCTTTCTGGGGTTTACTCCTTTGCTTTCGTACAGCACATCTTCAGTAGCTTCTTGAGAAAGAGTACATGGGAAGTAAATTTTTTGACACCTTAAATATCTGAAAATGTCTTTATTCTGTCCTGACATTTAATTGATAATTCAGCTGGAAATAGAATTTGGAAGTTTTTCCCTTCAGAAAGTTGAAGGCATTGCTTCCTTTCTATCTTGCTTTCAGTGTTGCTGAAAGAAGTCCAAAGCCATTTTGATTTTTGATCCTTTGTATATATAACTTGTTCTATAGCCCCATCAAAACCTATTGGATTGTCTTGTGCTCTCCACTGTTTTGAAATTTCAGTTCTGTACTTTAGTATGGGTCTGTTTTCAAACTACCACATTTGAAAATCATAATTCCACTTCAATCTGAAAATTCACATCCTTCAGATTTGGGAAAATATTTTGAATGCTTTTGTTAGAGTCTCTTTTCTCTTTTTCTCTCTGTTTCATCATTCTGTAACTCCTATTCAGTTGTTGGCCCTCATGAGTTGGTCTTCCAATTTTCTGAGCTTTTCATTTTAGCTCCATACTTTTCTTTCCTAGTGTTTCTGTTTACCCCTCTGAATATATATGTGAATCATGTATATAATATATATATATGTATTATATCTATCCCATATATATATATATGGACATATATTTTATGGACATAGTATCATCTCTTATCTCTTTGAGGCTATTAAGGATTTTTGAATGTTTCCTCCAACTCACTTTCTCCTGTTTGTTTTGGTTTCTCACTTCCATGATAGAGGCTTTCCTCAGGAATCTAATAATTCTTGGTTGTCTGCTCATGATTAAGGGGGGAAGAGAAACTAAAAATTGATAGGAAGCTCTGTGTGTGCAGTGGGCGTCTTAACTTGATTGGGCTGTTCTAACAGACTGAGTGGCTTAAATAACAAAGTTATTTTCTGAGTTCTGGAGGCTGGGAAGTCAAAGATCAAGGTTCTGGCAGGGCTTGGTTCCTGATGAAAACTCTCTAGCTTACAGATGGCTCACAAATCTCACTGTGTTCTCAACAAGGTTGTGTGAGAGAGAGAGAGTTCTCTATCGTCTCTTCTCCCCCCTGCCCCCGTTTTATTGAGATATAATTGACATACAGCACTATATAAGGTTAAGGTGTACAGTGTGATGATTTGGTTTGCATATATTGTGAAATGACTACCACAATAAACTTAGTTAACATCCATTATCTCATATAAATACAAAAACAAAAGAAAGAAAAAAATTGTTTTTCCTTGTGGAGAACTCTTGGGATTTACTCTAACAACTTTCATATATACTATCATACAGCAGTGTTAGCTATAGCCGTCATGTTGTACATTATATCCCTAGTACTTATTTATATTGCACCTTTTGACTGGTTTTATCCAATTACTCCTTCCATCTCCTGCTTTGTGTAATCATAAATCTGATCTCTTTTTTCTATGAGTTTGGTTTTTTCTTTTCTTTCAGATTCCACATATAAATGAGATTATATAATTATATAGTACTTGTCTTTCTCTGACTTATTTCAGTTAGGATAATGCCCTTAAGATCCATTCACATTGTCACAAATGGCAGGATTTCCTTCTTCATTATGACTGAATAATATTGCATTGTGTATGTATATATATTACACACACACACCACGACTTCCTTATCCATTCATCCATTGATAGCCATTTAGGTTGTTTCCATGTCTTGGCTATTGTAAGTGATGCTGTTATGAACATGGAGGTGGTGTAGATATCTCTTTGACAGAGTGCTTTAATTTCCTTAAGATATATTCCCAGAAGTGGAATCACTGGAACACATGGCAGTTCTATTTTTAATATTTTGAGAAACCTCCATACTGTTTCTCATAGTGGCTGCAACAATTTACATTCCCACCAACAGTGCACAAGGGTTCCTTTCCCCACCCCCCCCCCCCCAAATCCTTACTAGCATTTGTTTTCTCTTGTCTTTTTGATGATTCTAACAGGCATAAGGTGATACTTCATTGTGGTTTTGATTTGCATTTCCCTAATGATTAGCCATGCTGAGCATCTTTTTGTGTACCTGTTGGCCATTTGTATATTTTCTTTGGAAAAATGTCTATTCAGGTCTTTTGCCCATTTTTAAATTGGATTATTGGGTTTTTTTGCTTGTTTTTTTTTTTTTTTTGGTTTGTTTGTTTTTGCTATTGAGTCGTATGAGCTCTTTATACATTTTGGATTTTAACCCCTTATCAGATATATCATTTGCGAATATTTCTTTCCCGTTCCATAGGTTTTCTTATTTTGTTGATCATTTCTTTTGCTCTGCAGAGCTTTTTAGTTTGAGTAGATGGCTTTGGATAATATGGACATTTTGTTAACAATATTAATTCTTCTGATACATGAACATGAAATATGTTTCCATTTGTTTGTGTCTTCTTTGATTTCTTTCATCAGTATCTTGTAGTTTTCAATCTGCAGATCTTTCACCCACTTGGTTAAATTTATTCACAAGTATTTTATTGCTTTTGATGCTACTGTAAATGGGATGGTTTTCTTTATTTCTTTTTCTGATAATGTGCTGGTATATAGAAATACTAATGATTTTTTGTATGTTAATTTTGTGTCCTGCAACTTTACTGAATTCATTGATTATATCTAATAGTGTTGTGAGGTCTTTTTGGATTTTCTATATACACAATCATGTCATCTGCAAATAGAGACAATTTCTTTCTTTACAATTCTGTTGCCTTTTATTTTTTTCATTTCTGATTCATCATTGAATATGTATTTCTATATTCACCACTGAATATAATGTTAGCTGTGGAATTGTTTTATATGGCCTTGTTGAGCTATGTTCCTTCTATACCTAATTTGTTAGGTTTTTATTATGAATGAATATTGAATTTTGTCAAATTGATTTTTCTGCATCTATAGAGATGATCATACCATTTTTTTCTTTCATTTTATTAATGTTATGTATCACATTGGCTAAATTATGTATGTTGTGCCATCCTTGCATCCCAGGAATAAATCCTACTTGATTTTTGTGAATAATCCTCTGAATGTGCTGCTAAATTTGGTTTGTTTTAATATTTTATAGAGAGTTTTACATTTATATTCATTAGGGATAGGGGCCTATAGTTTTCTTTCTGATAGTGTCCTTTTCTGGCTTTGGTATCAGGGTAATGCTGACCTCATAAAATGAATTTCAGAATGTGCTCTTTTCTTTGATTTTTTGGAAAAGTTTGAGAAGGATTGGGGCTAATTTTTCTTTAAATGTTTGGTAAAATTCACCAATGAAGCCTTTTGGTCCCGGAATTTAAACGGTTGGGAAATTTTTGATTACTGATTCAATCTTCTTACGAGTAATTGGTCTGTCCAGATTTTCTATTTCTTCCTACTTTGCTCTTGGTAGGTTGTATGTTTCTAAGAATTTTTCCATTTCTTCTATGTTGTGCAGTTTGTTGGCATATAGTTTTTCATAGTAGCCTTGATGATGCTTTATATTTTTGTGGTATCAGTTGTAAGTCTTTTTCACTTATAATTTTATTTGGGTCCTCTCTCTTTTTTCCTTGTTTAGTCTAGCTAAGTTTGTCAATTTTGTTTATCTTTTCAAGGAACCAGCTCTTAGTTTTGTTAATTTTTTTTGTTTTCTTGTTCTCTATTTCATTTATTTCTGTTCTAATCTTTATTGTTTCCTTTGTTCTGCAATTTGGGGCTCAATTTGTTCTTCTTTTCCTAGTTTCTTAAAGTAGAGATTTAAGTTGTTTATTTGAGAATTTTCTCGTTTTTTAAACTTCTTATTTTAATTCCAGCTAGTTAACATACAATGTTATATTGGTTTCAGGTGTACAGTATGGTGATTCAACAATTCCATACATCACCGGGTGCTCATCACTGACAAGTGCACTCCTTAATACTATCATCTTTTTAACTCATAACTCACCCCCTTCCCTTCTGGTAACCATCAGTTTGTTCTCTATAGTTAAGAGTCTTTTTCTGGGTTTGTTGCTCTCTCTCTCTCCTTTTTTTCCCCCTTTTATTCATTTGTTTTGTTTCTTAACTTCCACATGTGAGTGAAATCATATGGTATTTACCTTTCTCTGATAGACTTATTTTGCTTGGCATTATACTTTTTAGCTCCATCATGTAATTGGAAATGGCAAGATTTCATTCCTTTTTATGGTCAAATAATATTCCATTATATCTATCTATATCTATCTATATCTATAGAGATGATTATACCATTTTTTCTTTCATTTTATTAATGTTAGGTATCACATTGGTTAAATTATATATGTTGTGCCATCCTTGCATCCCAATATATATATTATATATTATGTATAATAATAATTACATATATTATACACACACACACACACACACACCACATCTTCTTTATCCTTTCATCAATCGACGGACACAGTCTCCTTCCATATCTTAGCTATTGTAAATAATGTTTCTGTAAACATCAGGGTGCATGTATCCCTTGTAATCAATATTTTTGTATTCTTTGGGTAAATACCCAATAGCGTGATTACTGGATTGTAGAATAGTTCTATTTTTCAATTTTTGAGGAACCTCCATTCTGCCTTCCCCAGGGGTTACATGAGTTTGCATTCCCAGCAACAGTGCACAAAGTTTCCTTTTTCTCCACATCCTCACAAACACCTGTTGTTTCTTGTGTGGCTCATTTTTAGCCATTCAGACAGGTGTGAGGTGATGTCTCATTGTGGTTTTGATTCACATTTCCCTGATGATGAGTGATGTTGGGTGTCTTTTCATGTGTCTGTTGGCTATCTATATGTCTTCTTTAGAGAAATGTCTGTTCATGTCTTCTGCCCATTTTTTAATTGGATTATTTGGTTTTGGGTGTTGATTTGTATAAGTTCTTTGTATATTTTAGAAATTACCCACTATCAGATATGTCATTTGCAAATATCGCCTGCCATTCAGTTGGTTGTCTTTTAGCTTTGTTGGTTGTTTCTTTGCTATGCAGAAGCCTTTTATTTTGATACAGTTTCAACAGTTTATTTTTGGTTTTATTTCCCTTGCCTCGGAAGACGTACTTAGAAGGATGTTGCTATGGCTGATGTCAGATAGCTTACTGCCTGTGTTCTCTTCTAGGATTTTTATAGTTTCAGGTCTCACACTTAGGTCCTTAATCCATTTTAAGTTTATTTCTGTGCATGGTGTGAGAAAGTGGTCCAGTTTCATTCTTTTGCATGTAGCTGTCAGTTTTCCCAACACCATTTGCTAAGAGACTCCTTTTCCCATTGGATATTCTTCCCTGCTTTGTCAAAGATTAATTGGCCATATAATTGTAGGGTTATTTCTGGGTTCTCTATTCTGTTCCATTGATCTGTGTGTCTGTTTTTGTGCCAGTACCATGCTGCTTTGGTTTGTTTGATTACTCTAGCTTTGTAATAGAACTTGAAATCCAGAATTGTGTTATCCCAGTTTTGTTTTTCTTTTTCAAGACTGCATTGACTATCTGGGCTCTTTTGTGGTTCCATACAAATTTTGCAATTGTTTGTTCTAGCTCCATGAAAAATGTTGGTGGTATTTTGATAGGGATTGCATTACATTGGTAGATTGCTTTGGGTGGTATAGAGATTTTAACAGTATTTGTTCTTCCAATCCATGAGCATGGAAAGTCTTTCCATTTCTTTGAATCCTCTTGGATTTCTTTCATCAGTATTTTATAATTTTCAGAGTATAGGTCTTTCACCTCTTCGGTTAGGTTGATTTATAGGTATTTTATTATTTTTGGTGCAACTGTAAATGGGATTTTCTTTTTAATTTCTCTTTCAGTTGCTTCATTATTAGTGTATAGAAATGCAACAATTTCTGTACATTGTTTTGTGTCCTGCAACTGTACTGCCTTCATTTATCAGTTCCAGCAGTGTTCTGGTGCAGTCATTCAGGTTTTCTATATATAGTATCATGTCATTTGCAAATAGTGAAAGTTTTACTTCTTCCTTACTGATTTGGATGCCTTTTATTTCTTATGTTATCTGATTGCTACTGCTAGGACTTCTACTACTATGTTAAATAATAGTGGTAAGAGTGAACATTCTTATCTTGTTCCTGATCTTAGGGGGAAATATCTCAGATTTTTCCTACATTGAGCTGTGGGTTTTTCATATGTTCCCTCTAAATATACATTGTTGAGAATTTTTATCAAGAAAGGATGTTGTACTTTTGCAGAAAAAAAATGCTTTTTCTGCATCTATTGAAATGATTATATGTTTCTTGTTCTTTCTATTATGGTTGTGATGTATCATATTGGTTGATTTGCAAATATTGAACCACACTTGCAATCTGGGAATAAATCCCACTTGATCATGGTGAATGATATTTTTAATGTATTGTTGGATTTGGTTTGCCAAAATTTTGTTGAGGTTTTGCCTCTATATTCATCAGAAATATTGGCCTGTAGTTCTCTTTTTCCCTGGTTTTGGTATCAGGGTAATGCTGGCCTCATAGAACGAATTTGGAAGTTTCCCTTCCTTTCCTATTTTTTGGAATAGTTGGAGAAGAATAGGTATTAACTTTTCTTTAAATGTTTGATAGAATTTGCCTGTGAAGCCATCTGGTCCTGGACTTTTGTTTTTTGGGGAATGTTTTGATTACTGATTTAATGTCTTTGCTGTTTATCAGTCTTTTCAAATTTTCCATTTCTTCCTTTTTCAGGTTTCGTAGGTTATGTTTCCAGGAATTTATTCATTACTTCTAGGCTGTCTCATTTGTTGGCATGTAGTTTTTCCACAATATTTCTTATAATGGTTTGTATTTCTGTGATGTTGGTTGTTTTTTCTTCTAATTTGTGATTTTATTTGAGTCCTCTTTTTCTTGATAAGTCCATTTAAAGGTTTCTCAATTTTTTGATTTTTTTCAAAGACCCAGCTTCTGGTGTCATTGATCTGTTCTATTGTTTTTTTTTGTTTGTTTGTTTCTATATAATTTATTTCTGCTATAATCTTTATTATTTCCTTCCTTGTTTTGTTTGTTTGTTGTTCTTTTGTTTTGTTTGTTGTTCTTTTTCTAGCTCCTTCAGGTGTAAGGTTAGGTTGTTTGAGATTTTTCTGCTTCTTGAGGTAGGTCTGTATTGTTATAAACTTCCCTCTTAGAACCACTTTTGCTGCATCCCAAAGATTTTGGACTGTTGTGTTTTCATTTTCATTTGTTCCCATGTGCTTTTTAATTTTTAAAATTTACTTGTTGGCCCATTTGTTGTTTAGTAGCGTGCTGTTTAACCCTCATGTATTTGTGGTCTTTCCAGATTTTTTCTTGTGGTTGATTTCTACTTTCATAATATTGTAGTCAGAAAAACTGCATGACATGACTTCTATCTTCTTGAGTTTGTTGAAGCTTGTTTTGTGGCCTAATACAAGGTTTATTCTGAAGAATGTTCCATGTGGCCCTAGAAATAATGGCATTCTGCTATTTTAGGATAGAATGTTCTGAATATATGTTAAATCCATCTGGTCCAGTGTGTCATTCAAAGCCATTTTTTTCTTGTTGATTTTCTGTTTAAATGATCTGTCCATTGATGTGTGGTGTTTTTTTTTTTTTAAGGATTTTATTTATTTATTTATTTATTTATTTATTTATGTGACAGAGAGACAGCCAGCGAGAGAGGGAACACAGCAGGGGAGTGGGAGAGGAAGAAGCAGGATCCCAGCGGAGGAGCCCCATGTGGGACTCGATCCCTGAACGCCGGGATCACGCCCTCAGCGAAGGCAGACGCTTAACGACTGCGCTACCCAGGCGCCCCGTAAGTGTGGTTTTAAAGCCTCTTACTATTATTGTATTATTATTTGCTCCTTTATGTTTGTAATTAATTGCTTTGTGTATTTGGGTGTTCCTTTTTTGGGTGCATAAGTATTTACAAATGTTATATCTTCTTGTTGGATTGTCTCTTTTATTGTTATATAGTGTCCTTCTTTGTCTCTTGTTATAGTCTTTGTTTTAAAGTCTATTTTGTCCAATATAAATAATGCTATGCAGGCTTTCTTTTGACATCCATTTGTATGATTGATATTTCTCCATCTCCTCACTTTCGATCTCCAGGTGTCTTTAGGTCTAAAATGAGTCTCTTGTAGGTGGTATAGAGGTGGGTCTTGTGTTTTGTTTTGTTCATTCTGTCATCCCATGTCTTTTGATTGGAGCAGTTAGTCCATTTGCATTCAAAGTCATTATTGATAAATATGTATTTATTGCCATTTTATTCCTTGTTTTGTGGTTGTTTCTGAAGTTTTTCTCTGATCCTTTCTTATCTTGCTTTCTTTCATGGTTTGCTGGTTTTCTTTAGTGATATATTTGGATTCTTTTCTCTTTATTCTTTGTATATTAGTGGTTTTTGATTTGTGGTTACCATCAGGTTTGTATATAACATCTTCCTCATATAGCAGTCTATATTAACTTAATGGTCATGTAAGTTTGAACCCATTCTTTCCCCCTTTCCTCCCCATATTTTAGGTATATGGTGTCATTTTTTTTACCTCCTTTTATTTTGTGAATTATTTGATATTTTACAGAAATATTCATTTTTACTGCCTTCATGTTTCTTACTTTCGTACTGTCACTTTTGTTCTTTCCTTTCCACTTAAAGAGTCCCTTTTAATATTTCTTGCAGAGCTGGTTTAGTGGTCACAAACTCCTTTAGTTTTGTTTGTCTGAGAAGCTCATTATCTCCCCTTCTATTCTGAATGATAGCCTTGCTGGATAGAATAATCTTGACTGCAGATTTTTCCCATTCAGAGCTTTGAATATATCATGCCATTCTCTTCTGGCTTGGAAAGATTCCGCTGAAAAATCCACTGACAGTCTCATGGTTTTTCTCATGTATGTCACTGTCTTCTGTTGTCTGGCTGCTTTTAATAGTTTATCACTATATTTTGCCAGTTGAATTACAATGTCTCTTGGTGTGACTCTATTTTGATTTTGTTGGGGGTTCTCTGTGCTTTCTGGATCTGGATATCCATTTCCTTACCCAGATTGGGGAAGTTTTCAGCTAGTATCTCTTCAAATAAATTTTCTGCCCCCCTTCTCTTCTTCTTCTGGGACTTCTATAATAATAATGTCATTATGTTTGATAGAGTCACTTAGTTTCCTGTTCCGATTTTGGATAATTCTTTTTTCTCTCTTTTGTTCAGCTTGATTGTTTTCCATTACTCTACCTTCTAGGTCATTAATTTGTTCCTCTGCTTCTTTTAGCCTGCTGTTCATTGCATCAGGCATGTTTCTAATGTAGTTTATTGCACTCTTCATCTCTGATTTGTTCTTTTTTATCTCTATGTTAAGGGTCTCACCAATGTCTTCCATTCTTTCCTCAAGTTCAGTGAGTATCCTTATGATCATTGCTTTAAATACTCCATTGGGGCGCCTGGGTGGCACAGCGGTTAAGCGTCTGCCTTCGGCTCAGGGTGTGATCCCGGCGTTATGGGATCGAGCCCCACATCAGGCTCCTCCGCTATGAGCCTGCTTCTTCCTCTCCCACTCCCCCTGCTTGTGTTCCCTCTCTCACTGGCTGTCTCTATCTCTGTCAAATAAATAAATAAAATCTTTAAAATAAATAAATAAATAAATAAATACTCCATTAGGTATGTTACTTATGACTGTTTTGCTGAGATTGATTTCTGGCCATGGTCTGGTCCTGTTCTTTCATTTGGAATAAATTTCTTTGTCCTCTCTCTTTTTCTAAGTTTGTGTGCCTGTTTCTCTGTGTTAAGAAAGTCAGGTATGTCTCCTGTTCTTGAGGGTAATGACATGATGAAGAATAGGTCCCGTAGTGCCCTACAGTGTAGTGTCCCCTGTTCCCCAGGGCCTAGCACTTCTGGGAGTGTCTTTAGTGTGTGCTGTGTGTGTGTGCTCTGCTGTTGTGTCTGCCACTCTATCCTTCAGGCCAGGGGTCTGTCAGGCTCTCTTTGTTGTGGGCAGTGTTTGGTCCCTGGCCTCAGTGTGGCAAGTTTTAACTAGGTCTCTGGTCTAGGTAACTATGTGCTCTGGTCTGCTCGTGAAATGAAACCTGTCACCACCACTACCAGACCTGAGGATCCCCAAAACTTCTGGGTCAGGAGAAATGGTGTTAGCAGGGGTTTGGGCTAGTCTTCTGGGGTGGAGCCCAGACTCAGGCAAGTGTGACTGGGAATGGAATGCAGGGGGGCAGGGCTCGGTGTAAGCAATTAGGTAGCAAGTGTGGGCACTGTGCTTGTTCCCAAAGGTGGCCCTGTGCTTATGCTGAGGGATGGGGTGGGAGGGGAAATGACTCTGGCCAGTTCCTTTGTTCCCAGAGGAGTTTCTCCATGAATGCTGGCCTCTCTGGGATGAGCAAATAACTTTCCCGCTATGTGTCCCAGGTGACCTTCAGATTGATGTTTCCATGCTGTATGTCCAGGGGCTTTTTGCCCTACCTTCTCTCCAAGAGCAGCCCTAATGTCCTCCTGGCTCGAGCAGCCCTAATGTCCTCCTGGCTCTATCCAAGCCATGTCTGCTGACCTTTAAAACTCCAGGCTTTAAGCCCTGCTGGTTGCAAGAACTCCTAAAATTCAGCCCCTCTTGCTTTTCAAGCCAATTGCTATGGGATTCATATCCCCTCTATGCTAGTCTGCCTCTCACCTTTCTCTATGACTGTGGCTCCCTCCCCATGCAGTAGCTATAATCCATTTCTCTCCCAAACTGCATCTCCATACTTACTACCTTCTTCAATGTGACCTCTTCTGCCTTTAGCTGTGGAGTTTGTCTGCCAGTCTTCAGATCGATTTTTGGGGTATTTAGGGTGACTTGATGGTTATCTAGTTGTATTTGTGGAATGAGGCGAGCCTAAGGTCCTCCTACTCTGCCACCACCTTCCTCTCCACCCTTCTCGTTTCTTAATGTGTTTTTTGGTAGAAGCTTCCCTCTTAGAACTGATTTTGCTGCATCTCATACATTTTGGTATGTTATGTTTTCATTTTTATTTGTCTCAAGGTACTTTTTAATTTCCCCTTTAATTTTCTATTTGATCCATTGGTTGTTTAGAAAAGTATTGTCTAATTTTTATCATTCATGTGTGCCTTCTAGTTTTCCTCCGGGTATTGATTTCTAGTCCCATACCATTTTTGTCAGAGAATATATTTGGTATGATTTCAATCTTCCTGAATTTGCTAAGACCTTTTTGTGTCCTAACTTATGGTCTATCCCAGAAAATGTTCCATGTGTACTTAAGAAGACTGTGTATTCTGCTGTTGTCAGATAGAATGTTCTGTATATGTCAGGTCCTTTTGGGTGTATAGTGTTGTTCAAATCTGTTCTGTTGTTTATTGTTTGGATGACTGCTGAGAGTGGGGTATTAAAGTCCTCAACTATTATTATACTATTATTCATTTCTCCTTTAGCTTTGTTCATTTTTACTTTATAAATATGAATATAAATATATAAATTTATATTATATAAAAATATAGAAAAAAAGATATATATTTACTTGATATATCCTTTTCCATGTCTTCATTCTATGTGTGTCTTCGAGGCTAGAATGAGTCTCTTATAAGCAGCATACCACTGGGTGTTGTTTTTAAAATCCATTCAGCTATTTTATGACTTTTCATTGGAGAATTTAATCCATTCACATTTAAAGTAATTATTGATAGATAAAGACTCACTATTGTCATTTTATTGTTTACTGGATGTTGGGAGACTTGTTCCTTGTTTCTAATCCTGTTGTCTTTCTTTGTGTTTTGATGTCTTTTGGCATCAGTATGTTTTTACTTCTTTATCATATTCTTGTATATAATTACCACAGATTTTTCCCATGCGGTTATCATGAAACTTACATAAAATATCTTGAAATTATGACAGCCTATTTCGAGCTGATTACAAACTTCAACAGTATTCCCAAACCTTATAATTTTACTTCTCCTTCCCCTCACGTTCTATGTTATTGACATTAGAGTTCATATATCTTTATATTGTGCAAACAATAACAGATTATTATAGTTATGGTATATTTTTTTAATTTTTATTTGTTTTTAAACTTTTAAACTAGTTATAAGTGAATTACGCACCACCATTACCATATTATTGAATCTAACTTTGACTATATATTTACCATTACCGGTGAGTTTTATGCTACCATTTTATGTTTTTAATGACGTTAATTAACATCCTTTCACTTAAAGTTAGAGATTTCCCTTTAGCATTTGTTATAAGGCATGTCTAGTGGTGATGAACTCCCTCAGCTTTTGTTTGGGAAAGTCTTTATCTCTTCTTCATTTCTGAAGGACAGCTTGGCCATGTGTTGAATTCTTGGCTGGCAGGTTTGTCTTTCATTTTTTTTTTATATAATAATATTTTTTTATTATATTATGTTAGTCACCATACAGTACATCCCTGGTTTTTGATGTAAAGTTCGATGATTCATTAGTTGCCTATAACACCCAGTGCACCATGCAATATGTGCCCTCCTTACTACCCATCACCAGCCTATCCCATTCCCCCACCCCCCTCCCCTCTGTAGCCCACAGTTTGTTTCTTAGAGTCCATAGTCTCTCATGCTTCATTCCCTCTTCTGATTACTCCCCCTTTCTTTCATAAGTCAAGCAGAGAAGGACAATTATCATATGGTTTCTCTTATCTATGGAACATAAGAACTAGCAAGATCGGTAGGAGAAGAAAGGGATAAAGAAACATTTAGATGATCTTTTGCTCATCATTTGATTTTTGGATGCTGTTGAAAGTAGTAGTTCACCTCCACTTAAGAATTGTCTGACCCGCTGGAGAGTGTGAGGGGTGGACAGAAGTTAGCAGACTGGCCCAAGGTCACATAGCTAGTGGGTATTACATTATATATGTGACACAGAATTAACCCCAAAATAGAAGGAAGTTCTGAATAAAACTAGCAATGCCAAAGGCAAGATTTCCTTCCTGAACAGTTAGACCTGGCATCTTCTCAACAGGTTATTAAGTTGACTGCTGAGGCCATGGCTAGTGATTAAATGGGTCACCTGACTCATCCGTACCTCTTTCCAAACTGACACAACTATATTAGACTCAGCCTTTGGGGTATCATGCTGCAGCTAGCTTACAAATGCTGCCACTGTGGACAGGAGCAGTGTGAAAAGGCATGCCCAGGAAGACGTAAGCTCTCCTGTTGAGCCAGCTTGAAGAGTTGTTGAAAGGTTAAGAGATAGTGGGTGTGTAGTCTCTCATGCTTCATTCTCCCTTCTGATTAACCCCCCCTCCCCAATATTTTGAATATCTCATCCTATTCTCTTCCTGGCCTGAAAAGTTTCTATTAAGAAATCTACCAGTAATCTTAGAGGGCTTCTGTTATACATAACTTCTCTCTTTTCTCTTGATGTTTTAAAAATTCTTTGCATTTGACTTTTGACAATTAACTGTAGTATTTGTTGGTGTAGCCCTATTTAGGTTCAACCTATTTGGGGTCTTCTGAGCTTCATGGATTTGATGTCCATTTCTCTCTCCAGGTTTGGGAAGTTTTCAGCCATTACTGCTTTCAGTATGCTTTGTCTCTTTCTTTTGACTGTGTTCCATAAATCCCATAGGCTTTCTTCACTCTTTTTCCATTCTTTTCCCGTTTTTCTCCTCTGACTGGATAATTTTAAATGTCCTGTGTTCTAGGTCACCGATTCTTTCTTCTGCATGGTCAAATCTACTTTTGAAGCTCTCTATTGAATTGAACTCTTCACTTTAGTCATTGTATTTTTTACCTCTAGATTAAAAAAAAATTTTTAATGGTTTCTACTTCTTTGTTGAACTTTTTTTCTTTTTAAGGTTTTATTTATTTGAAAAAGAGAAAGTGAATGAGGGAGAGAACAGGAGCAGGAGGAGGAACTTATTTTTAATGCATTTCTCCCAAATTTAGTTGTGTGTTCTAATAGTTCAATAAGCTTAAGAGAATTATTCTGAATTATCTGACAGTTCATAGATCTCCATTTTCTTAGGGTCAGTTATTGGAGCTTTAAAACTAGTTTCCTTTGGTGGTGTCATGTTTACTTGTTTTTTAACAATTCTTGATTACTTACACTGGTACATTTGGATAAGTGGTCTCTTCCAGACTTTACAGATTCCCTTTGGCAGAGATAGTTACTTACCAGTTAGCTCAGCTTGGGCTTCTGGATGTGTGTGCTGATAACTTCTTTGGGGAGGTGGAGCTTGCTAAACAGTGTTCTATTTTTGGGTGAGACAACTGCCTAAC
Source organism: Ursus americanus (assembly GCF_024610735.1). Taxonomy (NCBI): domain Eukaryota; kingdom Metazoa; phylum Chordata; class Mammalia; order Carnivora; family Ursidae; genus Ursus; species Ursus americanus. Next base: position 64,665,499 of record NC_142139.1, read on the forward strand.
CTCTGAGGTTAGGGGATGTGTCACTGGCTTAGAACATTTGGATAGGACTGCTGGCTTAATTCCCTGCTCAAGTAGTACTGTAGGATGAGCTCTGTGGCTGCCTGGGTTCTCTAGTCAGGCTTACTAGATGGTTAGGATTGGATACTATACTCAGAAGTAGGTAGAGCTATGAATTTGCTTCCTTGCCATGGCAGTGAAGCAGGGATAGGCCCCAGGACCTACATGGCTCATTGTTTGGCAAGCCTGTGCACTGAATTTCCTGGCCAGCTGGGGCCACTGGTTTTGTTTCCACAAATGGGGAAAGCCATAGGGTACTCTTTTTTGAAGTGTCTCTCTCAGCAGGACTGTTAATGGGCTATGCAGCTTCCCAGGTGCTCTGGTTAGGATCCTGATAAAGTGGGGTGAAGGCTGTACTTAACAATAGGTGGGGATACAAATTAGTTTCCCTGTCCAGGCAGAGTGGGCAAACCAGCTCCAAGACCAACAAGACTCTGTTTCTGGTCTTGGCTTGTTCCAACCTATGCCCCAAGTTTCCTGGCCGAATGCTGCCACTGGCTTTGCTCTGCAGATGATCAGTTCTGCCTGTTATACTCTCGCTAGAGTGTTATTGGGATACACAGCTTCCAGGTGTTCTTGTCAGGCTTTCTGGTCGGGCAGGCCCAGAAGCTACACTCAGCAGTGAGCTGGGCTATGACTCAGCTTGCCTGCCTGTGGAAAGCAGAGGAAGGCTTCAAGCCTGGCAAGACTTTTTGTTTGTGGTCTCGACTCAAGCCAACCTGCTCCCTAAGTTCCCTGGCTGAATGGTGCCACTGGCTTTGCTCTGCAGATCAGGTCTGCCTTCCATTCTCTCTGCTCAGATTCAGCATATTGGGTTATGCAGCTTCCAGGTGTTCCTGATCAGACTTTCTGGTTGGGAGGGGCCAGGAGCTACACTCAGCAATGGGTTGGGCTATAACTCAGCTTCCCTGTCTGGGTAAAGGCAGACCAGACTCCAAGGCCAGCAAAACTCTTTGTTTGAGGACCCGAATCAGGTAGACCTGCATCCTGCCAAGTTTCCTGGTCAGACTGTGTCATCCTGGCTCTGCAAATGAACAAAACAGCTGCAGTCATTGGTGCTACTACTAGGGTGCTGTAGATATGAACTGGGTCAGGGTCCTAGTGCTAGTTGTTGTAAGCTCCTCTCCCTTCTCCATCACTATCAGATTCCCAGTGGTTGAGCCCCTCACATTCCCCTGCAATGCCTGTAGGGCTCCCAAGAAGCAACCCACAATGCTGGGGGAGATGGATGTCCACCATAGGCTTTCTTTTCTCACTGGAGGTACCATAGGCTCAGGGCAGATCTCTTGGTGCAGGGCTGTGCCAGCCTGGGTGGGGGGCAATACAGTCCACATGGGCCACTCCTCTCATCTAACGCAGTCTGTCTTGGTCTCTTGTGGTTCAGGGGGATTCTTCAGCCTCATCCCCATGTTCTAGAATTCTCAGTGGTGTCTTGCCTATGAATAATTGTTAGCTGTTCTTGTGAGGGGGAGGGAGTCTCAGGAACAACCTATGTCACCATCTTGTTAATGTCACACCCCTGTTTTCATATAAGGACACTAATGTTATTGGATCAAGGCTCTACCCTTGTGACCTCATTTTGCCTTAATTACCTCCTTAAAAGGCTTTATCTCCAAATACAGTTACATTGGGGTTTGAGGCTTCAGTATATGAATTTGAGGGGGATACAAACATTCAGTCCATGACACTGGGGCTTACTGATCTTGCTATGGAGTAGCCATCTGAGTAGTTTCCTGAGGAACTCCAAATGACAGTCTCTTTGAGGCCTTTCCTCTAGGGCTGGTTAGAGTCTCCAGAAGAGCCTTTCATTTTCTGGCCTGTAGGGAAAAGTTTCAGCTGCCAGCATTCTGAAAACGGAGCTGTGGAAGATGACTGGAACTCCTCACTATTTGGTGTGCAAGGGTTCCCTTAATCATCCTGTTTTCAGTTATATTACCCCAACCTTCAACTTTGTCTAGGGTCCTCTCTTTCAAAGATGCTCTTTTTTTTTTTTTTAAAGATTTTATTTATTTATTCGACAGAGATAGAGACAGCCAGCGAGAGAGGGAACACAAGCAGGGGGAGTGGGAGAGGAAGAAGCAGGCTCATAGCAGAGGAGCCTGATGTGGGGCTCGATCCCACAACGCCGGGATCACGCCCTGAGCCGAAGGCAGACGCTCAACCGCTGTGCCACCCAGGAGCCCCTTAAAGATGCTCTTTTTGACCCTCTTCAGAAAATAAACCTCCAGGTTTTATTTTGGGAAGTGGGAACAGAGCTTCTGCTTAATGGAAGGAGCTGGTATAGGGACCCAGGGACCTACCTGCTATCAAATGCTGTCCATCGGTTCTCCTTATTGCAGCCTCTTCCCTTCCTCTCCAGTGTTTGCCACTGTCAGTTCTTGTGGCTTTGGTTTCTGTGGTATGAGCTGTATTGGCTGTGAACTTTCTCCATTGCCCAGTTTCAACTGCTGAGTGAGTTACTACTATCCATCTGCTCTATAGCTTCCAAAATCTTTACCAGTTTTGTCTCGTCTGCTCTCCCTGTGGTATGCATTTTTAAAAATCCCCTTTAGTCTGTGTCGTGAGGTTTGGGTGGGAGCAAAGCTAGATCTGTGCTCGATCCTCCATTTTAACCCAGAAGCTTCCATTCTTTTCTGTAGCAGTAACTTCCAGAGTTAGTTTCAGTTTTCTAATTAAACAGATGGATTACTTACTGCTGATTCTTTCTTTCCATATTGCCCCTAGTCCCAAGTTCTTTATTTGGATGTACCTTTTGGCTGCAATTCTTCATCAAGTTGTTTTTTAAGGAAGAGTTTACTGGCAGTTGTGCCAAGAGGTAGCTTGAGGTAGGTGGGGTGAGGGCAGATGGTGTCTGCTAGGCAAATGTAGTTTAAAAAAAAAAAATCCCTTTCTAACCCAATTGCCAGCCTGAAGCCCTTTATTTATTTTTTAAGATTAATTTATTTATTTTAGAGAGAGAGCGTGAGTGAGCATGGGGAGTGGGGGAGGGGCTGAGGGGGAGAGAGAATCTCAAGCAGACTCCACACCCAGTGCAGAGCCCAAAGTGGGGCTCAGTCACAACCCTGAGCTCACGACCTGAGCCGAAATCAAGAGTCAGATGCTTAACTGACTGAGCCAGCTAGATGCCCTGAAACCCTTTCTTTTAGAACTTCTAGAGCTGCCACTGCTCATAGGTTTTAGACTCCTTAGATCTTTGCAGGTTTGTGAATGCCAATTTGTTGCCTTTATGTTCAGCTCTTCACATCTAGTTTTGTGGCCTTGGTTAACTGTTTGGCACCTCGGTTTCTAGTTTGTAAAATGGAGGCCATAATTCCTCAGAAGGTTGTAGTGAGGGCAATACCAGGACTATCTGTTCGACAGGTACTACTTCCCTTTCTCACCCTCCCCCTGCTTTCCCAGCCTTCCTTTCCTTTTCCTCAGATGGACGTTAAGGATCCTTTGCTTGCTGCCTGAGCGCCCCCAAATACATGGTGGTCTGAGACTCTGGTTCTTGGAAAGCTTGACAACAAGGTGGAAACAAGCCTTGACCCCAGGCAGCTAAAAGCCAGGCTGGCTTTTCCCAGAGGTTCAGGTGCTGAGCCCCTGTCCACCTGCCCTGGTGGGGACAGCAGGAGCTGTCATCTTCCTGTGCTCCTGCTGCTAACCTCACAGATAAGATCAGCTCTGTGACAAGAGGATAACCTTCCCTGCAGGGCTTTAGCTGGCAAAGGAATCTGACTCAAAGCAGTCACTTCCATCAGGGGAGGAAAGATAAGGTATGGTCACCTCTAATCTCCATGAATGTTCACGCTCCAGTGCTTCCCGTGAACCGGCAGCTTGACATTTCTCGAGATCATGGGACTTGTTCACAATCGGGTGTGCTGCAGCTTTCTGAATGAAAAAGGCGAGTGCGGACAGGTGTGCCCCTGCCCCCGCTCCTGCAAGGTGGGTTGTGAATGAGGGACTGAAGGACTTGGGGGCAGACACCGAAGAAGCCTGCCGTGGATGAATGAATGCTTGCAGAGAAAAAGTGTGAAGAAGCAAATCTCAGTGTTGAATCCACTTCTGTGTGCCGCCCCCATGCTTAATGCAGGAGTCTAGCTATTTTGACAGTGAGAATATAAGAGAGTGTGAGATATTCTGCTGACAACAGGATATTAGTTATAGATATATTAATTACAGGTAGTCATTAAAAAGGATTAAATGGATCTCTGTAGAGGCACGGGAAGATGTTTACATTTTGTCAAGTTACAAGGCAACACGCACAGCGTGACTTTATGTGGACCAGATCACACGTGTGCGGGAGATGGACAGAGGACGTTTGTCACAGTGTTTCCATGGTTGTCTTTCACGGTGGGAATCGCAGGGGACTTTGGGCTTCTCTGTTTCGATTAGTTACAATGAGCATATATAATTTTTAGAACCACAAGCTATATTCATTGAAAAAAAAAAGCAGACTCTTTGCTTTGCCTTCTGTCTTGATGACGTCATTCACTTCACTACGTGCAGCTTTAACAACTGGGATGACGACAGGGTTTTCCTCACAGAGGGTTTGTTGTGAGGATGAAATAATACGAAAGCATACGCTCGTTGCTGGCTGAACAGCTTTAAACAGAAGTGGACTGAAATGTTTTCCCCCTTACAACAGGAAACGTGGGACCGAGGGGGGTGAGGAAGGCTGAGTCACTGACTTGTGCTCGGATCAGAGCGGACCGGGGCTGCCGTGCTGGGCCACTTGGGAGCTTTCATATTCCAGTGCATTCGACCCAGACGCTTCAGGACTGGACAGACGGGAGCTGGGCAGTGTGGTGGCCCTGCCTGTGACTCGAGGCCCCGCGGTGAAGACACCAGCCGGTGTCCTTGTCACGTGGGGAGTCTGGCATTCACCTTTGGGCGAGGGCTGCCTAGTGAAGCGTGGGAAGGGCCTGAGCATCGTGGGACTGAGCAGACGCTACTTCCTTCCCTTGAAGGAGTTTTCCGGGTGGACGAGGAGGGTATTCTAGGCTTGTACAATAGTGCCAGGAAGGACAGAGTGCTGCGCATTCAGACATGAAACAGCAGCCAGTTTGTGTCTTCTAACAGGCATGGATTTGATTGTTGATGTTAAAATCAGTTTCTCTGAAGGGTCTGTAAACTTAGTTTTTGAAACTGCTGCCCAGAATGAAACGGAAGTGTATTGCTGGCGTACGCGACTCTACTCTAATGTGGTACCACCCTGCTCTGCATGCTGAAAGGCTGCTGAACTCCGTCGGGGGGGCTCCCTGAGTGGATGCAGCCACCAGCACCCACAGGGGAGACTGGCAGTCCATGTTGATATTGGACAGTGTTCTGGGAAGCCCCCAGAACTACAGTGACTTTTATATTTTTTTAAAGATTTTATTTACTTATTTGAGAGAGAGCATGGGAGTGAGAGCATGAGCAGGGGAGAGGGGCAGAAGGAGGAGAAGCAGACTTCCCGCTGAGCAAGGAGCCTGACTCGGGGCTCAATCCCAGAACTCTGAGATCATGACCTGAGCCAAAGGCAGATGCTTAACCCACTGAGCCACCCGTGCCCCAAGAGTGATATTTTAAAATGCTTTTTGCTATTCCAGGTCTCAGCTAGTCTCTTGTCTCTCAAAGCATGGATCTGACAATTTGCAACCCTAGACTTAGATGAATGCGATAGAAGGACCAACAGAGGATGGGAGAAAAGGCCTCAGAGCACCAGAGATACTATTTTTCTCACTGGTTTCTAGCAAAATTAAGAGATTCTAGCAAAAAGCCACATTCTATTGCCAACAGACAAGAAGCTCCCTTTTTAAATGGGCCAAATAGTGTACTTTGTTAGATGTGAGTAACAGCCGGTACTTGCAGGGTTTTATGTTGAACAGAACCTATAGTATGGGCCTTACATACAGGAGCTCATTTAACCCGCACGACTACTGCGGGAGGGAGCTACTGTCATCTTTGGGAACTTGCTGAGAAACAGAGTAAGTTTACGAGCCCAAGGTCACACTTCTATCGAGAAGCCACTTCACTAGAGTAACAACTGTTTGTATGTAAGAGAATGTCATGTTTATGCATTGTGTCTCCAGTGTGACCACATCTGATCCTCGCACTTGCCGGAGGAGCTGGGTGTTTATCTCACACTAAAAGGGGAATCGTAGGGGTACCTGGGTGGCTCAGTTGGTTAAGTGACTCTTGGTTTTGGCTCAGGTTATGATCTCAGGGTTGTGAGATCGAGTCCCACATCAGGCTCCACGCCTGGCACACAGTCTGCTTAAAACTTGTTCTCCCTCCCCCTCTGCCCCTGCCCCCGTACTTTCTCTAAAAGAAATAAAACTTTAAATGTAGCTCGAAAGGTGAGGGGGCACCCCCAGAGCTTCAGGGTTTTCAGAACCTAGGTCTTGAAGCTCTTTCTTAAACTCAGGGGTCTGTGAGTTCTTTATGAACAAATTGTGTTTTCAATTAGATGACAATCTCTAACACACGTACACACACACCTTTGGAAATAGAAATTTGCAATTTGAAAGATATTTTCATAGAACAGGTTTTAGTTAAGTTATACTTTTCAGTATTCCTTTGGGTCAGTAGAAATCTTTCCATGAAAGGGACTTGATTCATTCCCAACTTTGAGAAACTGTATCTTTACCAGGCCCCTTCACTTGGTGATAGATTTTAAAAATAGGTTATTTTCTATTCAGATTTCAGTCTGTTTTTGATATGGCTTAATTAAAAAAACAACCCTCCAGGTGATTTAACAAGGTGAACTGAAAGCAGAGCTATTTGACTAGGCTTGAGGTGGTTGCTAAGGTTTGTTGCATCTAGATCAGAAACACAAGCTTTATAGCTTTCCAGCTGAGGCTGGCAGGACTCCGCCCACCCGGCCCTTCTCAGGGAGCGGCCCGGGGGGAATGAGGGGCTCACCGCTTGTGCGGAGGCAGGAGGCAGCAAGCACCACACACGCCAGGAAAAGCCCTGGGCAGTCAGAAGAGTCCCTGAAGCCTCTGGTGGCAGAAAGGCTGCAGGAGTTCTGCCTGCTCTCCCTCTCTCCCATGGAGCTTTGGAAGTTCTGCAGCTTTTACACAAACTTAGGAGATTCACTCCAAAGAAAGCTGAGGACGAGCTAGAAAGAGGTGTTTTCCTGAGCCCTGAGATGAAAATCCAGATGGAGCACTGGCTGATAGCCACTGGAAATGGGCACGTTCCCAGGCAACTTTTTTTTTTAATCTTGCTCTAAATTATTCCTTTAAACCTTTTTACAATTTTACAAGGGACCTGTTTGTACGTTACACACGCAGATCCCTTTAGGGAAGCAGGACAGTGAGGGTGAGCCATTGGAGGCCTCGAAACTCTTGTGCTGGCCGCAGTCACACTGCAGATAGGGGCAGGGTTAGGCCCGCGCACTTGCCATCCCGCCACCCCCAGTTACGTGTGCTAACATCTAGTGTGGTGCGTGCCCCGTCAGTTCAACAGTTTTATTTTTAAAGGAAAAACAAGCACAACCGAGAAGTAGCTAAATTACGCGCGCAGCAAGCCTTCACAGCTCCGCAGCACGCCCCGGGAACGCCAGTGCCGGCCGCCGTGTGGCAGCTGAACGAAAGGGCACGCAGCCCCCGGAGGGAGTAAACAGCGTCACGGATGCCGAGCAAATGTCACTACAGGTGTAACAGGCAGAGGAAAAACACCGTACGTGATTCTTCTCTGTATGCTGAAGATTTTATTTTTCGAATCTTTCAGGGGAATCAATTCCATTTACTAAACCTTTGTAAAATGCCACAGAAGCCAGGGGGCAGAAGGTTAAGCCATGCTCTTAAGAACTGGCCCTCTCCAGGCGGAGTCTCCTTCGCAGATTACCTGGAAGTTACAAAGAGGCAGTTCTAGAATATGAACCTTTTAGATTTAGGCTCATTTTCCACTTTTTTGTTTTCGTAAGAGTTGAACTCTTACCTTTCTTCGTTTAACGCAAACCAAAACCCAGATGGAAGAATTACAGTGCAGGACACAGCTTCTGTGGAAGCGCATCTGGACTCAGGCCACGCCCACCCACACAGGGGCCAGTCAGACTCCGCCTGCTCAGGACAGACAACAGGGGAAGCCAGACGCTTCTCTGGGAAGAGCTGCCCTCGCTGCCTTGCAGGTATCAAGAGTGTGGGGAGTACAGACAAGAAAAGCTGGGAAATAAAGGGCGTTTGTATCGTAGGTAGGAGACTCCCAAGTGAGAAAGGCTGGTTTCAAAGCTTGAAACCCCAACCGACACCTTCGGTTCCTCTCTCCCCATCATGCTGTTATTTCAAACATCAGCGCAGGAATCAGAGTGATTTTCATTAAAACAAAAGCTCATTTTCTTGTGCCAGAATGTATATAAAATAAAGGGCCAGAGATCAAAGTCTAACAGTTTTCATATGTTCCAACCTTTCTGTCCCTACAGTATATAAATAACCTCCTCCCAAGTTTATTCCTCAAATGACAATGGCTAGTTTTATTTCATCAATGACGGTGTCCAAATGAGTTAATTTGCTTTCGTCACTGTGCATGAGTCAAAGTAGGTCAATTGCAGGCTTCATGCAGACTTTAGAAACTGGACACGTGACTTGAGAACACGCAGGAGAGGGCGTGCAGGAGGTCTGAGCACCAGAAGCTCGGTGGGCTTGGTCAGCAGACGTCCAGCCTGGCTCTGCAAGCAGTTTCCAGTCTCCGCAGCTGTAGGATGAGGGTGAAGCTCCTTGCCAGGGGACAGGGTGGGTCCATTTGTTTAGCTCAGCCTCTCTGCTGAGTATTCAAAATACCTTGAACTTTATCTTCTGCCGGGGAGGAGACTGCATCAAGGTGGGTGGTGTGGTCACTGCTTTAGCGTCTTTACCATGTATGGCCCTTGTAATCTGTAGCCAATCTTTCGGTAATAATTCCTGGTGCCAACCCCTGGGAAGCAGCAGAAAACCGAAGTCAAGCAAAGTCTCTATGAAGCATAACTTTAGTAAAACCCTCAAGAGCCAGCAAGCACTCCCCCTCATTCACAGACCAAATTCCAGTCCAGACTGAATCCCAATCTTAACAAGTCTGAAACATTTTTATTATTTTGAAATCAAGCCGCATTAAAATACAGCAACTGTATTTTAGAGCCTCGCGTGTTTCAGTCCTGTGGACACGGCACATGAGAGGAGGTGGAGCGTGTGTGAGATGTTCCCACTCTCAGCGGAGCCCAACAGTAGCGCCGTTTCCGGGAAGTTGGGAGAAGAGGCTGGGAGGCGGGACCTCCACAGAGTGCCTGGAGGCAAAGGAGCTGCGATGTAGTGTCAGCACATTGGTCACATTAAATCAATGCTACTTAATTTGCATTTTATGAAAGTTTTGTTTGTATTAACGGTCATATTTATTTTCATGTACGAGTAGCGTAAGTACCAGGAGTTTATACCAGTTTTAAGTTTGCACGTATTTAAACAACATAGCTGATTTGTCAGTACGAAAGATCCATGAACTTACGTTCTTTAGAGAAACACTATCCTGAGCGATGCCTCTAAACTAAAAACAGTATAGACGTAAAAGGATAATGCACGGCTTCTCGGGTATGTCTACGGGAGTGGGTAAGAGGCTGGGCTTTCCATCGGTTTGCTGTGGGTTGCAGACCTGGACCCGTCACTGCATGTATAGGTCTGTGGCCTGCGCCAGTTACTTCACTGCCCGGATTATTTGATTGCCTGTCATAACGTACTTATGTTTTAAGGATGTCAAATATTAAATGAGACAGTCTATGAAATGTGATTAGTTCAGAGTCTGAAAAAGGCCGATTCCTCAGAAACCCTGGCTGCCGTTGTTATTCTTTTAAAGCATTTTATGGCCTGGTACCTGCTTATATTTCTAGCTTCATCTCTTGCTACAACTCTCTCCCTAAACACTATGCTTTCACCTTGGTGAATTTAAAATTTTTCCAAGTTCTCTGCGCATGTCTGACTCTTTCTCTAGCTTCCAGGTCTATGCTCATGCTGTTCCCTCTAATAATTTAACAGAACCCGAGGAGGGGGGTAGTGGAAACTTCCATTTGTAGGTCAGAAGCACAGGTAACAAGCTGGACTTGCAATCGGCAACTGAAGGCAGACATTCTTGTGGGGCTGAGCCGTCCACCTGTGGGATGTGACGCCACCTCCAGGGAGCCGGTGTCGGAACGGAGTTAAGTTACAGGACACCCAGCTGGTGTTGCAGAACTGCCTGATGTGCGGAAACCTGCTGCATCTGGTGTCAGGAGGGTAAGTATTTACAGAGCACCGTGTGCACTGTGATTGAAAACAACAGCGTTTTTCTTCACAGCGCTTTGCCCCCCACGGCTCTCCCCACGGCGGACTGCGTCGCTGCTCTGCCTCCCTGTGTGGTGGAAGTTCTACTGATCTGGTTCCTCACTTTGTATTCCTAGTACGGAGGACTGTGCCTGGAATCAAATAATTGTTAGCTCTTTCAAGTCTAGCCTAATTCTTTAGCCCAACATTTGCTATTTAGGAACAGGCCTTCCCACCATGTTTTGTTTCCCATCCCCTTCAAAATTTGTCAAGTGTTTAGAAATTGGAACTGAAGCTGGCGCGACGGAGGTCACAAAACTGGCCCGTGAGAACAGGTCACTGGAGACTTTCCCTTTTAAGTGGAGGATTACTGATACTCCACCTCACACAACTGCGCCTGTCTCTGCGTTCTAATCATTACTTCTGTTCAACACTGTGGCTTGGGGTAGAGCAAGGGGAAAACAAAAACACAGTCCAGGTCAGGAGGCAACTCAGACCCCCTGAATACAGCAAGAAAGCTGAAAACCCCCAGAGGGGCACAACCTCTCCGACAGTTCTCTATTCATAAGCATATCCTATAACCCAGCAATTACACTCCCGAGTGAAAAATGAATGCTTACATCCAACAAGACACATTATTTAGAATATCCAAACAGGAAATATCCCAAGTATCTATCAACAGAATGGGTAAACTGTATTTCCACACAACAGAATGCTACACAGCAATGAAAAAAAGAACTTTAGCATATCTGTAAGAACATGGATGGACCTCACAGACCTAGCGTGTATGAAGGAAACCAGATATAAAAGGTTAACACAAGTTCACCTGTTAACACGAAGTTCAGACAGAGGTAAAACTAATTTTATGGTCCTAGAAATCAGAGTACTGCTTACATCTAGAAGATGATATGGACTGAAAGAGCGAAGGAGAAAGTCTTCTGGAGCACTGAAAATGTTCTAGTTTAATCTAGTAGTTACATGGAACAAAATCTACATGCAAAAATCCATCAACTGGTATGCTTAATGTGTACTTTTTGCATGTAATATCTCAAAAAAAAAAAAAACAAAACAAAACCAAACTCCAGAGGGACACTCCATTTAATACATGTTTCAATGTATTTTGAGAGATCAATTTGTCTGGAGAATTCAGAGAAATAAGGCAGAAGGAATAGGATGAGTGGGCCACTCCACACTTAGCCCCCAACTTGGACAAACCGCCAGGAAACCCTTGTACATACTTCCTCTATGCACGAAGAAGCTAGAAATCATGGCCCATCTCTCCATGCTAGCTGCAGCCCTTACTTGCTGTCCTGTTGTTTTGGTAATCATGCTGTGCTTTCTTTTACTTGCATGTCTAGCTCCCCTCCTAGAATGTAAGCTCTTTAAACTCAATGACTTCCATCATCAGGGCTTAATAAGCGAGTGGCATATAATGAACATGTGACAAATGCTTGCAGATATACTGTACTGTATTCAGTTAGTTATTATGTTGTGTACACACAAAGAAATGTGCTCCTGGGGGATGTCTTTAAAAAATGAAAAAGAAAAAAAAATTGCCTCTGTGTGGTTAGGTGCCAGGTAGTGGGAATGACTCAATGTAAAAGGCATTAAGGGCAGGACTTCTTCACCTAGTTACAAATTTTCTACCTTGTTAACTTAAAGATTTAGAGGCAGCTTTTCAATTTATACTATGATCTCTAATAAAACTGCCCCCAAATGTGTTAGAAATATTTCTGGCTTTTTTATATTTTCTAATTTCACAAAGCAGATGCCATTTTCCATGGACTTAATTCATTATAGAGAATTTCAGATATATAAAAGTAAAGATGATAGCATATGGAACCTCCACATACCCATTACCCAGCTTCAACAATTATCAGTTCGTCAACCAGAGTGCTAATGCTTCTAGCTTTCTACTCAGGGGAAGTCACAAAATACAACTGTTTCCTTCTGGTTCTGTTCAGCTTGGTCACTGGAGACATGTTTTGATTGACTTCTTTCAAATAAAGATGATGGCATCTTCCTTACCATCAATTACCAGACTGAAGCTGTACCGTTGGTCAGAGTGCCTTACTTCCTGAGACGTGCCACAACCTGTATCTGTCCGCCACAACCAGCTGCAGAGGTAAGACAGCAGCCGCTCCTGAGACAGGACGAGCCAGGCCTTGGATAACTGCAAAAGTTCACTCACCTTGAGTGTGTCCCGATTTCCTAAGCGTGCTGCTGAAAAGAATAGCTTTACAGGGGCCCAACTAAGCATTCCTCAGCCATGATTCCCACTGAGCATACAGGCTCCCTGAGCTCTCTCTTTCTGCCTTTACACAAGACACGGGCCCTAGAAACCATTACTAGCTTGAGAAGAGGCATTCTGGCTTTGTGCTTTTTTGAAAGAAAGCTATATTTTCAAGCTCCTATCCTTGTTTTCAGTAACATGCAATAGCACTGAGATGGAAAATCTACTTCTGGACCCTCTGGGAAGATTTAAGAATTTGGGGGAAAGAAGTCTGACCACCAGTGGGTCTTAACCAACGAAGCAAAAATATTCCCCATTTGTATTTCTTTATGCCTCTCGTTACTTAAAAGATTCCCCTGGCCCCCACTCCACCCCCTGCTGTTTCTACAATCTGCAGAACAGACTGGTAAAAGCATTAGTAGTCTTAGCCAGCTTGGAGGAGAACACACCATCACCCAGGCTGGGTGCAGGCCACACCCTGCTCCCATCCCCCCTCCATGCGAAGTAGGGCTCCAAACAGTCCTGTCACAGTAACTTTCCTCTTGTTATTCGGCCAACAACAAGCAATTACGTGTCACAGCTGACGTCAGCCAGCCTCCCAGACTGACGTCGGCAGGCTGTGTCACAGGGCTCAGCGTTAATGCTGCTCCTGCCTTTGAGGAGAGACGCAGTGGGCTATTCACGGAACAACCGAGTTCTCGACTCAATCTCCTGGGTGGCTGCGAAGCCCTGGGCTGGGGGACGAGCAGGACTTGAACCGACCGACACGAAGCAGCCCTCAGGGTGCCCTATGGCCAGCTGTTAGTAGAGCAGTCAGGATGGGGACAGTGGGGGTGGGCCAAATGCCTGCTTGCTTTCATCCTCCAAATTCTGTAACCCACAACCAGAAGTTACCTGTATCGTGGGAGCCTGTTTGCTACTCTCAGAGGCGGGATAAATGTTCTATCATCACCACTTTGCAAACTGTGATGATGATGAAATGAGATTAGGTGAAAGAAGAGTATCTTGAAATGTGCTGGAGTGATACTCTGTGATTCTGCTTCAGTGACCAGCCTCTAGTTACCTTCCTGGCTTCCACCTGTGCCCCAGGACATACACCTCTTTTGGGAGAAGAACAGAAACCTTGTTATGTCTGCAAGAACTTTACAAAGAATGTAGCCCCAGGACAGAGGTAAAGACAGGTGATGCCGTTCACTCCGATGGGGTGACAGGAAGAGAGAGCTGTCTGACTAGGTGGGAAAGCCTCCGTTCCCTTTCCCAACTATGATCTGGGGCTTATTGCTCCAAGGCTGGCTGCCAAGAGCTGCCCACCTCCTGGGAATCTGCCACCTAGGGGAGATCAGGGGCTATAGTATTTCTGTGATCCTATTTCTTTACCAAATGCCTTCAAGTCTCAAGCCCCTCACAGTGGGTGAAAATGCCTCTGCTTTTTGACCCCCCTCTCCTCTCTTTCTTTGAAGATGCACACCATTTAGCTTAAGTTCTGCAAACTCTAAATATTGAGGAAAGAAAGGAAATCATATAAAGTGTACATACATGCCAACTGCCTCAGCCACTGGCTACAGGAGCAGGCTAATTATGGGATATTTAAAGCTCTTCAGTAAAAGTGGGGGAATAAAAATCACAACCTTAAGATTAATGAAAGAGGAAAATGGAACAAATCTGTTTACTTAAATTCCACTGATTCTACTTTAGAAAACAAAGGGGGAAGAAGTAAGCAAAAGGAGTAAACTAGTCAATGTGGTACCTGAATTGGTACAAAACAACTCTTTGCTTCTCCATATTACTGCAGCCCTTTCCTTCTAAAAGGATAAATCCAACATCAAAGTAGAGGCTGAGAAAACTGAAAACACATTTTCCCTTCAAGAGATTTAAGTCATGAGCAGGAGATGAGCCTACACCCCAACCAACTCCATTTCAAAACAAAGGAAGCAACAACTTAATAGCTGATTGAGTACAAAGTATAAAGCTGGGGAGGGGGGGGAAGACTTTCTCGAGCGCTTAGAAATGCCAGGCATTGCATCTAGATGCCTGACACACCAACTTAAACACCTCACAAAGGGGCACCTGGATGGCTCAGGCAGTTAAGCATCTAACTCTTGGCTTCAGCTCAGGTCATGATCTCAGGGTCTTGGGATCGAGCCCCGCATCAGGCTCTGTGCTCAGCATGGAATCTGCTGGAGATTCTCTCCCTCTCCCTCTGCCCCTCCCCTGCTGGTGAGCATGCTCGCTCTAAAATAAGTAAATAAATAAAATCTTAAAAAAAAAAAAAAAACCTAACAAGGTTGGAATTACTATCCTATGAGGACTGTGAGTTCCAGAAAGGGTCCTAAAAAAACGTCTCAAGAGTTAGGAAGCAGAACTGTAATTCAGACCCAGGTCCCTTGTCTCCACAGCTCACAGTATTTCTGATAAGCTACAGCACTGGTGGCACTGGTGCTGTGGGTAGTGCAACAGTCCCTTCCCCCACTTTGGCTTTAAACATCAAGTCTGCTCTAGTAGCAGCACAGAACAGACAACTAACTGGCTTGTCTTCATCACCTTACCTCTCATATCTGTGTCTAGTTTGTCAGTATCATTTTTGATAGATCACTAGATGAAATAAACACGGTGACCTTATTTTCATTTCACTAATAGGGCTCAATAAGAAAAGTGACATAAAATGGTCTGATAACATAGGCAGGCAATAACAAACTTTGTAAGCAGATACGGCTTACAAATGTGAGACCTACTGTCACTTTTCAGTAACAACTTGATAAATTGTGGTCACCCTTTCTAAAATGAAGAAAAGTACC
Organism: Ursus americanus; assembly: GCF_024610735.1. Classification (NCBI taxonomy): domain Eukaryota; kingdom Metazoa; phylum Chordata; class Mammalia; order Carnivora; family Ursidae; genus Ursus; species Ursus americanus. The sequence continues at coordinate 64,680,813 of NC_142139.1, forward strand.
ATACAGAGTTTGGACGGAAAAAGCAACAAAGATGGAACAATGATGGAAACCAGATCCCAGAGGAAGAGCAGTCAACTCAGGAGGAGTATTAAGCCTATAGAAAAGAAGGTGACTTCAGGCTGGACTGTGGCACACTAAATGATGGGGATCAACTTGCCAGCTGAGAACAATTTAAAAATTTAGACAAATTCAAAATGCTTCCACTAAAACAAAAACAAAAACCCCAAAGGTCTAACAGTTATTAATTATCAGGCAGAGAACAAGGTGAGAAAAGGTGAGCTTTAAGAAGGGAGTAGAGCCTTTTCTGCCTCAGTGGTGTGTGCCAGTCCAGGAAGGGTAGCTGAGAGCCACAGAGACCAGCTGGAGACAAGAGGGACCGGACAGGAGTCACGTGGCCAGCAGCAGCAGAGAGCTAGCGAGAATGCTGCTCATCTCACTCCTCCCCATGAAGGGCTGTGCTCTGCACTGAGAGGAACTGAAAGCCAGAGCTGCTTCTAAGACTCAAGGAGATGAAGGAACAGACGGGGGGTCTGAATCCAGGGCCTGGTAAAGGCAGACTCCAGCGTAACAATCCCCTTTCTGGACTGTCTCTGAGAGGCTCAACTTTGAAGTGGAGAGAGGGACTGCTGGGGAGGGGGTCATTCACACGACCTGGATAACCCTCAAGCCCTGTTCTTGGACAACTAGTGCTCTTAGATGCCCTGGTAAAAGGAAACAGAGATCCTCCTTGGAAGAAGCTAACATCACCTAGGTCTTAAAGTATTCTTGAAAGCAAATTCTCTCATAAAACGCACAGCAAATAAAAAATGATGAGGTATACTTTGAAACAAGGCAACAGGGTAACAAGAGACTGTAGGTACTCTAGATCTGGGGTCATCTAATGCAGACTGTAGAAGAACTACGCTTACTACGTTCGTTGAGATAGAAGCTGAACTTAAGACTGTTTAAAAGCAACAGAAAACTATAAAACATGATAGAACAGTTGAAAAAAATCTTAGAAATTGGAGAATTGAAAAATAAAATGAGGACTAAGGCATCAATGAATGAGTTTAGCAGTAGGTTAGACTGAATTAGAAAAACTATCAACAATGATACACGGAGAAACAAAGCAATGGGGCTAGGGAAAGAGGGTATGAGACACAATGGATACAATGAGTAGGTCTAACATATGTTTAACTGCAGTCCCAGGAAGGGGGTAGAGAATGGGATACAGTCAATATGAGATAGAGGCTGAAAATTACTCAATTAAAAAAAAATCAACTCCCCAATGAAAGGACCCCAAGCAGAGAAAACCCATACTCAGAAACACCATAGTAAAACCAGAGAAAACACACTCTAAAGCCAGACAATATTAAAAAACAAAAACATAAAAGCAGCCAGAAAGATATCCTCAAGACAGACCTGAGAGTTCTTAACTGCATCATTAAAAGCCAAAGACAGTCGAAAGACAGCTTCAAGGGGCTGAAAGCAAATAAATGCAAACCCAGAATTCTTTACTTAGTGAAAACGACTTTCAAGGAGGGCTTCAGAGGGGAGGGGGGCGGGGGAGTGGGATAGGCTGGTGATGGGTAGTAAGGAGGGCACGTATCACATGGTGCACCGGGTGTTATACGCAAGTAATGAATCATGGAACTTTACATCAAAAACCAGGGATGTACTGTACGGTGACTAACATAATGTAATAAAAAATATTATTAAAAAAAAAAGAACAGATAATGACATGCCATACAATCAAAACTTGAATAATTTGCTCCCAGCAGATTACTAAAATAAATTCTTTAGGCATAAAGAAAATAATACTTGCAAATTACCTGATTACCTATCAATAATAAAACATAAACTGTGATATATCCACATCATGGGATCCTATATATCAAGCAAAATAAAGAGCAAAGAAAGTAATAAATACAACAGTAAATCCAAATGAATACTGAGTGTATATAACAATAATATTAGTAATAATAATGTCTTGTGGATTTTTGAAAAAGTATCACACATGGAGAAACTTCAGAAAATATCTGACCAATAAACATATGAAGAAGGAGTCAACTACATCACTTATCAGGAAATATAAATTAAAACTACAGAAAATACCACCACATACATACTGAACAACTAAAACTCTTATATATTCCTAGTGGGAGTGAAAATTGGTAGCAGGATTGAAAACCACTCTGTAGATTCTTATAAACACACGTAACTCCCTGTAATCCAGCAAGCCACTGCTAGGTGCACTGTCCACAAAAATGTGTGCACATGGGCCCCAAGATACATATGTAAGAATATTCATGAGCCCAAACTGGAAGCTATACAAATATCCAGCGAGAATCACACAAACTGTGAGATGTTTGCATAATGGAATCCTACATATCACTGAAAATGAGTGTAAATGAACACAGCCACATGCAAACAGCAAGAACAACAACAAATTCACTAAAATGATTCCATTTATCTAAAACTAACAACAAAACTAAACTATAGTTAAGGGATTCATAATTAGGTAGTGGAGTATAACAAGAATACATGGAAGAAAATACCAAAAAAGCTGGGCTGCTGGTGGAAAGAAGAAGGAGGTGGGAGGAGAGGATGATGGGAGGGTCAAGAAGGGGCACTTCTTGGATGCCGCATATGTTCTTGACCTAAGTAAGGACGACATAGGCATCGGTTAAACAATTCACTGTTTAGCAGTTAATGAGCTTTCCTATTTGTTACAGTTTACAGTCAACTTTTAAAAATGACAGAGAAGATTTAGTAATTTTAACTACGTGAATGCTTGTTTAAATAAGGAAATAAATTCTTCATGCATGTGGAATATCAAAAAAACTTAAGTTTAGTGAGTCCAACTGGACAAAGGAAGAACATGAAATTACTAATGTGATTTAATACAGGAAGAAAAATGGAAGTTTAACATCAAGTAACTATTGAGTATGTACTAGGAGCTGGAAATTAAAAGTTTCATCTCCTCGAATTCTTCAAGGAAAGAAAAAAGCTGACCTAATTTAGACGCTTTCATGTCTGAAGCAGGAAAATGAATTTGAAATCTGGAGGAGTGTTCCAGTTCTTTGACACTACCTCTGTTAAGACACAAGGCTGTCCCCATCATTGCTAGTCATGTGTTGGACTGAATTAAAATTTAGCCCACATCACATTCCTAAAGCCAAACTTGAAAAGAGAAAACATGCTAAATCTATCCTTTGAAACTTAAATCTGATTTTTCGGAGTAGGTGCAAAAGACTGAGAGGATGACTCATGATCATTTTTAAAAAATCAGTGAAATAAAAATAAACTTTTAATTATTTTTGGGTTCAATTAATCAACTATTGAGTACTTGATATATGTCTAGCAACATTAATACAAGGCAAATTTATTCATTAGTTTCATTCATTTGCTATTGAAATGAGACTTTATTACATCTCATTGATCTCTTAGTTGGATGGCAACATTTCACTCTTCAACAATGCACACATACTGTTGGGGAAAGGTTTTTATTCTGAACGTTTGAAAATGAACCAATTAACTCAATGACCTTAAATCTTTGAGAGAGGTTTTTTTTCCTTGTTCTAAAATTTTTTTTTTTTACAGTTACCCACATATAATCTTAGCTCTTCAAAGCAGCTGATTTTTGCAAGTCATTAATACAGCACATTAGTACCTTATTCTCTATCCTCCTGGAGATGATGAGAGATACCAGAATATGAGTAGAGCTATAAGATCCAACCTGCTACCCAGCAGCCTAAAAGTTCCTCTATCCATTCTGAAATGGCTATACTAAGATAATAACAAAGACAAATTGAACAAAGAATAAAAGTAGGTAACTTATAAAGCAGTTACAGAGAATCTAAATGAAAGCTACTGTGTTAACTTAGAGTGGGGTGATGGTGGTGGCTTATCCTATAAGCTCTTAGAAAGGTTTTATTTTCCTTCATAGGGTGTCTGATATAGGAGAGCCTTCAATCTTCTAATTCAAAAATGGAGTGGCTCTGTTCATATCAGTGCAGAATATTTGTATATCACAGATCATTCTCACTACTTTGCTCATGTCCCAAATCATTAGTGTGTCTCTGCAGAAATTAAAGACTGTGCCATCTATAACCTGGTAGGAAGTGGGATCCCTTCTATTTATAGTCTTTTAAAAAATAGACTTTAAAAGAGCAAATGGTGGAGTAAGACACTCCAGAGATCAGTCCCTCCACTAAAACAACCACTAAACTGGAAAAAATAGAACCAACTATTTTGGTACACTAGAAATTAATAAGACACTTACATCTGGTGCTTGATGGAGGGGCTGCTGAACTTTGACAGGAGAGCAGCAGATGTAAAGCACCTACTATTCTCCATTTCTACAGTGGCTGGCTGCAGCCACGGTAGGCAATAAGCCCTTTTTCTCTAAAAATTTGGGGTTGTATATTTTGTTTTGTTTGGAAGCTCCTGGGGGGACAAGTGTCTTTGTTTTGGCCCCTCTATGCTGTGCTGGATTCCCTGGGATGTTTATTGTAAGATTTGAAGAGACATACACCACCCTCCCCCATTTTTAGAGATCCAGATATTTAAGAAAATCCCTGTTGGGTCACAGGCTGACTGCAGAGAGAACGGAAATTTTAGTGGGCACATGCAACGAAGAATCAACTTTACAAAAACAGTTTGGAAAAGTCACTATACAAATGGATGACTGCAGACCTTAAAAGCAATCCCTGCAGAGGGGGAGAGTCTGACTCTTATAATATTCAAATGTGCAGTTCTCGACAACAATAGAAAACCCAGGAAAAAAAGAATTTGACAGAAGCTGTGCTTAAGGAAGCCTAGACACTGGCCTTACCAGGCAAAATCCACTGTATTAAATATGCTCAGAAGCTAAAGGAAACCACGCACAAAGAACTAAAGGAGGACAAACAACAAAAGCAAAAATAAGGGGACTGCACAAATTAAAAAGCTTCTGTACAGCAAAAGAAATAATTAACAAAATGAGAAGACAACCTACAGAATGGGAAAAAATATATGCAATTCATATACTGGCTAAGGAGTTAATCTCCTTAAAGAACTCATACAACTCAGTTGTATCTGATTATAGAAAACAATCTGATTACAAATGGGCAGATAAACTAAACTGGCATTTTTTCAAAGAAAATATCCACATGGCCAACAGGTACATGAAAAGGTGTTCAACAACACTATTTATCAGGGAAATGCAAATCAAAGCCACAATGATATGACCTTACACCTGTCAGTACGGCCATCAGCAAGAAGACAAAAGAACAAGTGTTGGCAAGAATGTGGAGAAAAGGGAACCCTTGTGCACTGTTGGTGGGAATGTAAATTGGTGCAGCTGCTATGGAAAACAGTATGGAGGTTCTTCAGAAAATTAAAAATAGAATTACAAAAAAAAAAAAAAAAAGGAATTACTGTATGATCCAATAATTCCTCTTCTGGGTATATACAACCAAAGGTTATGAAAACAAGATATTGAAGAGATATATGCACTCCACGTTCACTGCAGCATTATTCACACTAGCCAAAATATAGAAACAACTTAAGTGTCTGTCAGTGGGTGAATGGATTAAAAAGTGTGGCATATGGTACATAGTACATGCAATAGAATGTTACTCAGCTGTGAGAAAGAAGAAAATCTTGCCATTTGCAACATGGATGGACCTTGAGGGCATTAGGCTAAGTGATATAAGTCCGACAAAGACAAATAATGTATGATATCACTTATATGTAGAATCTAAAAAAAGCTAAATTCATAAAAACAGTAGAATGGCAGTTGCTAGGGGCTGGGAGGGTGGGGGAATAGGAGACATACTGTATAAGGGTATAAACTTGCAACTTGTAGATAAATAATTATTGGAGATTGAATGCACAGCACAGTGATTACAGACAGCAATATTATAAACATCAAACTTGCTAAGAGACTAGATCTTAATTCCTACCACAAAAAAGAAATGATAATTATGTGATGTGTTAAGAGGTGTTAAAAATACTATAATGTGAATCATATTACAATATATAAATTTATCAAATCAACATGTTGTATGCCTTAGATTTATACAATGTTATATGTCAAATACATTTCAATTCGAAAAGAGAACTAAAGGAAATCAGAACATCGCATGAACAAGAAGGAATGTCAACAAAGAGAAATTATAAGAAGAAACCAAACAGAAATACTGGAGCTGAAAAGTACAATAGCAAAAAATTTTTAAATTTACTAGAGGAGTTCAATTGCAGATTTGAGCAGACAGAAAATAGAATCAGTGAACTTAAAGATAATGTGACTGAATTTATCCAGTCTAAGGAACAGAAAGAAAAAGAACAAGGAACCCAAGAGACCTGTGAGACACCACGAAGCATACCAACATACACATCACAGAAGTCTCAGAGGGAGATGAGACAGATAAAGGGTAGAAAAAAAATATTTAAGGAAATAATGGCCAAAATTTCCCAAATTTGATAAAAGACATGAAACTACACTTCTAAGAAGCTCAACAAGTTCCAAACACGATAAACTCAAAAAGATCCACATCGAGGCACATTACAGCCAAATCATCAAAAGCCAAAGAATCTTGAAAGCAGTGAGGAGTAACTCATCATATACAAGGGATCCTCAATAATATCAACAGCTGATCTCAGAAACCATGGAGGTCAGAAGGCATGGGCTGACACATTTAAAGTGCTGAAAGCAAAAAACAAACCTGTCAACTAAGAATTTTACATATAGCAAAATTATCTCTCATGGATAAAGAAGAAATTAAGGTATTCCCAAATAAACCAAAGCTAGGAAAGTTTGTTACCACCAGACCTACCCTACAAGAATCCTTCAGGCTAAAACAAAAGGACATTAGACAGTAACTCAAAGAGGAAGGAAGGAAGGGAGGATCAAAGAGGAAGGAAGGAAGGGATGAAGGGAGGAAGGGAGGAAGGAAGGAAGGAAGAAGAATGAAGAGTGAATGAATGAACACTACTGAAGGTTAACTACACAAGTAAATACAAAAGCCAGTATTATAGTACTGGTTTGTAACTCCTTTTTTTCCCTATATAATTTAAAAGACAAATTCATAAAACAATGATTATGAATTTGTTAACAGACTTACAGGTATAAAGATGTAATTTATGACAGTAACAAGACAAAACAGAGACAGAAATGTATAGCAGTAAAGTGCATACTATTAAAACTAAATTCGTATTATTCAAACTAAGTTGTTGGAAGTTTAAGATGTTAATTGTAATCCCTCAAGTAATCACTAAGAAAATAAGTAGTAACCAAAAGAGAGCTGGGGTGGATATACTATCAAAGATATTTTAAGTCAAAAAAATTTACAGGAGATGAAGAAGGATGTTATATATTGATAAAAGGTTCAATTCATCAAGGTTTAACAATTATAAACATATTTACACCTAACAACAGAGCCCCAAAACACATGAAGCAAAAATGGACAGAACTAAAGGGAGAAATAAATAGGCCTACATTAAGAAATTGAGACTTCAATACACATTTTCAATAATTTCCTGAAAAATAAGACAGAAGATCAATAAGGAAATAGAAGACTTGAAAAACCCTTTAAACCAATTAGACCTACAAGACATATACATAACACATCACTCAACAACAGCAGAATATATACTTTCCACAATGGACATGGAGCGTTCTCCAACTTAGATCATATATCAGGTCATAAAACAAATCTTTTTTTTTTTTAAAGATTTTTTATTTATTCATTTGACAGAGAGAGAGACAGCCAGCGAGAGAGGGAACACAAGCAGGGGGAGTGGGAGAGGAAGAAGCAGGCTCCCAGCGGAGGAGCCTGACGTGGGGCTTGGGATCACGCCCTGAGCCGAAGGCAGATGCTTAACGACTGAGCCACCCAGGTGCCCCATAAAACAAATCTTAATAAATTTAAAGACTGAAATCTTACAAAGTATGAAAAAAGTATAAAGAAAAAAAGACTGAAATCACTAAAATCAGAGATGAAAGAGGAGACATTACTGACTTTACAGAAATAAAAAGAATTATAAGAATACTGTGAACAACAATATGGATGTGTGTGTACACCAACATATTGGATAACCTAGTTAAAATGGACAAATTCCTAGAAACACAAACTACAAAGACTAACTCAAGAAGAAATAGAAGGTCTATATAGTCCTATAACAAGTCAGGGGATTGAAACAGTAATCAAAAACTCCAAACAAAGAAAAACCCAGGACTAGATGGGTTTACTGGTGATTTCTATTAAATGTTTACAGAATTAACACAATCCTCAAACACTTCCAAAAAACTGAAAAGGAGAGACACTTCCTAACTCAGCCTATGAGCCTAGCAATACCTTGATAATGAAGCCAGACAAACACAGTACAAAGAAAACTACAGATCCCTAACCTTTATGAATGTATATGGAAGAAAATACTTGCAAACCACAGATCTTAAAACAGTATCCAGAAAATATGAAGAATTCCTAAAATTCAACAGAAAGACAACCCAATTAAATAATGAGCAAAGGATGTGAATAGATGTTTTTCTGAAGAAGATACACAAATGACAAATAAGCACAAAAAAGATGTTCAACATCACTGGTCATTAAGGAAATCAAACCACAATAAAATATCACTCCACACCTACTAGGATGGTTATTTAAAAAAAAAAAAGGAAAATAACAACTGTTGGCAAGGATGTGGAAAAATCAGAACTCTAATGGAAAGTAAAATGAATGATGAAGCCATTGTAGAAAAGTTTGGAAATTCCTAAAAAAGTTAGAAAGAATTACTGTTTGATCCAGCAACTCTACTTCTGAGTATTTACACAAAGGAACTGAAAGCAGGGACTCGAGTAGATATTTGTACATCAATGTCACAGTACCATTATTCACAATAGCCAAAAGACGGAAACAACCCAAACGTATATGAATATACGTACACACACACACACAGACACACACACCATACACACATGGAATATTATTCAGTCTTAATAAAGGAAGCAAAATCCTTTAATGTATATAGTATGGATCAACCTTGAAGACATTATGCTAAGTGAAATAAACCAGAGACAAAAGGCCACATACTGTATGATTCTACTTTACAGAGACAAAAAGTAGATTAGAGGTTATTAGGGGCTGGGGAGATGGGAGAATTGGGAGTATCAATGAGTACAGAGTTTCTGTTTGGGGTGATGAAAATGTTTGGAAATAGGGGTGATGGTTGTACAACATTATGACTGTAACTAAAACCAGTGAACTGTATATTTAAAAATGGTTATAATGGTAATTTTTTGGTCATAAATAATTTACTACCTCCTCAAATTAAAAAAAAAGGCTTTAAGGTTCATTAACTATTTTCAGGTGTTTGTGGGGGAAAGGGATGTAGATAAGAGTAAGATATCTCTAAAGAGAAACCATGTACCCTCAGCCTAAAGATACTCTTCTATATTCCATAACCTAGAAGAAAGATATAAATGGCCAATATCATAGATCTAAAGGATCAGATAGTATTTAGACAGACTTGTAAAGGGAAATAAAGAAATGTCCTCATGGAAGAGAGATGGCAGACAAAAGGTCAGATGCAGGGGCTACTTGTGGGGGCCTGCCAAAGCCTGCTTAGGACAGTGTTAGGTATAATTGTGCTGCCATGACTGGCTCTATGAAAATCTGATATTGGGTTTGGGACAAGAACCCTTGACTGACTGTATGCCTGTTAATCTCAAGTTACTGAAAACGTATTTAACTTAGGAGGCAAAAATAGCTGTCACCAGATCATCTCTTTAAAAGTGGATGTATTTCCTCTCCCTTTAAATTCGGGTTGGCCCAATGACGCTGGTAATCAACAGTATGGGGCCTAAGTCACATTGTGGTAGGCAGTCTCTAAGATGACTCCCAAAGGTCACTATCTGCTGGTATTCAGTCTTGCATAATCCCTTCCCTTTCAAGGTGGGCTGGACTTGACTCTCTTCTAAGACTAGGTATAAGGACTGTGGCTTCCATCTCAAGGGGCTGTCTCTGTGATCACTCTACTGGGGGAAGCAAGCTGACATGTGATGAGCAGCCCTATAGAGAGGCCTATGTGGCATGGTGAGGAACTGTGGCCCTACAACCAACAGCCTGTGAGGAACTGAAGCCTGCCAAAACCACACGGTAAACCTGGCTGTGGATCTTTCAACCCCAGTTAAGTCCTGAAATGATTACATCCCCAGCTGACACCTTACCTGCAGCTTTATGAGATACTATGAGCCAAAGAGGTACCCAGCTAAGTCACTTCTAGATTTCTGGCCTACAGAAACTATGCAATAACTGCTTGTTGCTTTCAGCCACTAAGTTTTGTGGTTATTTATTACACAGAAACAGATAATGAATATAAGATGTGCCGGGACTTCTAAGCCCAAATCTTTGTTCCCTTCCTCTTAGAGCCCAGCCTTTCACGCTATGAGATGTGCAAGTCATCTGGAAAAGAACCAAGGTGCTCATGTTGACAGTATGAACTGAGCACCTGCTACTGGCTAGAACTGAGACTCCAGACAAGCCAACCTAGTCAGCTGACAGCCATTTAAGCCCCCCCCAGCTAAGGCTCTAGACATCATGAAACAGAAATGAGCCATCCCTTCTATGCCCTGCTGAATTTCTGACCCACAGAATCACTAAGAAAATAAAATAGTTGTTCTATTAAGCCACCAAATCTTGGTGTGGTGTGTTACACAACAAGAAATAACCAAAACAATCACTAATTAGCAGGATTTGCAATAAGAGGTAACAGAGCACACAGGGTCTAGATCTGGGGCTTCTGGACTGGTATACCAAACATCAGTGATTCATTCATAAATAGTGGACAAACTGGACAACTGGATGCTCAGAGGATGGGGGGAGGGGATAAAGAAACATATCCCACCACCACTATCTAAAACCCTAAATCTACCAGTTAATGTCTTGGAAATGTGAGCTATTAGTCAGAGACAACAGTTTAAGCCAGGCTGACCAAAGAATAAAAAATTCCCTGTGTTATGCTCTGTTGGAGTTAGAAATACTTAAACTAAAAGACTCCATAAAAGCAGCATCTTAGTTGCTAAGGAAAGCAGCATCAATGTTTTCCAGCATTAGTGATCTGCTCACCCGAAGGGGAAGAATCTGCCAAATCCTTGCCTCTAATCTAAAAGAGGAAAGTTTTATCAAATTGAATAGATTATAGCAATGTCAAATATTCACAGAAAAGAACAGAACTAATCATATGAAAGTTACATTGATAAAGAGTTAACATTGCAACAAACTAAAAACAGACTTTGTGACAGACAGCAGATGATGAGTAGTCTAGACTAGACCACTTTGGAGAAGGTTTCCTGCCTCAGAAAAAAGTCTGTGAAGTGTCTAACTTTACAATAAAGGCAGTCAAGCTTCCAGACCTCACGGGAATATTATTAGGAGCCACGTGACATAACACTATTCCTCTTCCCAAGCAGAAGCGCACAGTCGTAACTCCCAATATCCAAAAACTAAGAGGAACAAGAATGGGGAGAAAAAGCAACAAATGTGCATCGACATTAGCAAGGCTGTCCTCTGGGATGCTCATGTGCCTATTTCTGAGACACAAGGCGACTCGCTAGCAAGGACCTGGGAAGAGCAACAGCACTTGCCAGATGCTGTCCCTCAAGGGCCAACAAGCTACTACCTACCCGGATCACTAGCTCCGGCCTAAGAAACCTCACCATAAATCCAGCTGCTGGAGAGATCCAAACAGTGGAAACTCACTAGTGGCTTATTCAGGAACACTTGAAAAACATGCCTTAATTAATATAGTCATGAGATACCAAGGGAGGGATGAGTATAATGCACTCGATATGCAAAGTACTACAATCTGGTACCTGATTCACCTACAAATGAGTAAATGTCAAGTCAGGGAATAGAGTCCTGAGAGGAGCTGGGCAACAATGTCTCCACAGTCCAGTGGCAATACAGACACCAATTAGCAAACACTTAGCTAATTTCTTATCTAGCATCATCAATGCTAGTCTGATTAATAATGATGCTAAAATTAAGAAAATCCTGGTAGCAAAGCAGTATTTTATGTTGTATCTATTGTCTTCAAAAAGAAAGATATTAGCCACCACCATGATAAAATCCTGTGGGAACATGAACCAAAAAAAGAAGGATGTATAACTGTTAGAATACTGAAGTGTGAGAAACAGAGGAATATACAGAACCCTAACAATGTGCATTTAATTAGGGAGTAATTTATTAAAAGAGAAATTATGTAAAGGGATGAGACAGAAACAAGAGCGCACCATCTCTTCCCTTCCTTTCTGAGAAGCGCTATGCACACGCGCATGTGCAGCACAGACCCGTCTGCCTTTCTTTGGCAGGCTTCCTGTGTCCATCAGCACACAGATAAGCCAAAATGAGGAAAAGCTTTCCTAGGCATTTTGGTAAGGATTATGAGTCCATTACCAGACAGATCTAGTTACAAATGCACACTTCTTTCCACCTAGATTATCATGCAAAGAATAAAACTACCCTCACCTTAAATTAAGGGAGAAGGGGTTGCAGCCTGGAATACAGGTGAGGTTTCTGGGGTCCAATAAGTAAATCTAAGCCATCTGTAGTTTAATGAAACCAAACGACTGTTATTTTCTGCCCACATATCACTAAACACTGGCTCTGGGGTACCAGACCATTCATTTTGGTCCTGGGAAACCATATTGGGTTATATAAGGTACAGGCATGTTGATGTTTTTTTCACTGGTTGGAACTATAGATGTAGCCTTAGGATCATATTCTGAGCATCATGATTTAGAATGATCTCATCTCCACAGGGACTTGTTTACTCACTCTATGTTTAAGGCTTAAGGTTTACTTACCCTGTATATTTACCTTCTTCCCTTCCCTCTTCTGTGCCTGTTTAATGGGTTTAAACAAAATGGCTAACAGTCTCTGACTTCAGTGATTTCTGTCATCAACCATTCGGACATTTTCCTCATTTCTCACCACCACTGTGTGATCTATCAGCCTTGTACAATTCTTGGCCAATGGCCATATTAATTTTCTACTTGAAAGAACATAAATAGAATACCGCTTATGACGAAGGTACTAGGGGGAGCTTGGGGAATAGCTGTTCGTCTTGATGCATAGCAATTAGCTTGGCAAACAGAAACGGTAACATGATTGGATCTGATACCTAGCCAAAATTGCCAGAAGAAAAAAAATCATTCTGTCAGGGGTATTAAGTGGCTTTTTAAATAGTAGCTATCAACAGTTATATTTGCCCTTTTGGAAGTGGTACGGGCAGTGTAACATCAGAGATCTCCGGTTTCCATGGTGATTATTAGTGATGGCATTTCAAATGTTGTAGTTAGGTTCTATGGTATGATCACCTGCACTTTACACCATACGACAGGGAAAGAAAAAACTGCTTCATCTTAACGTATTAGAAAGAACGTTCATCATCCACATAAACATCACTGCTTTTAAGTTGATATGATTTGTTAATCTTAAGCAGATGTATGTTGATAGAAGCTACATGAGTAAGTTGGGGAGAGACACTAAAGCACTTGGATGTAATGGGGACTAATTAATTGCTTGGATATTTAGCAGTAATTAACTGCCTACACATTATTTTGTAAACTGGTTGCTCTTATCCTATCGATTTACCCATTTTTGTATGTAGAAAAAGATTACTTTCTTATTCTGAGGCAATTAATCATGAGTTGAGATGTAAGTAGAGAGAAAAATTTATCTTCCTCTGCAGTTAAGGATAATTTGTGGGGTGAAGACTGAGTTAGCCGTGCAGTCCAATAGCAACATTCCTCAACGACAGGGCAGCATCTTGTACTCCCTGGCCTCTCAGCACTGGGTCCTTGAACTCAGATCTTCAACACGCTTGGTGATTTTGATGTTGATGAAGCCAAACATTTCACTTTTGCTTTAATTTTCACATTTAGAGTTGATGGTTAACTTTAAAACACAGTCTACTAAGACAAATATACATACTTAAAAAAATAGGATGAATAATCTTAAAAGTCTAAGAAAGTGCTTCATTTGACTCCAATAAACAAGAAAATTTTCAATTTTCTCATGTAAGCTATAAAGTTAATCTTTTTAAAAAAGGATCAATCAGCTGTAAAATATTCAGTATATACCCTCTAGAAATAAAATCTATTGAGGTAACAGAGATAAAAACCAATTTATTTTTAATAGGGAAAAATAGAACACATGGAGTCTTTCTGACTAGTGTTTCAAATCACATCTACTGTGCAGTTAATCATACTGTCTAGAGGCAGAATCAAAGATTATAAATCCAAGTAACAAAAAATCTGCTGGCAAGTTGAGGGGAAGTCATAATGAATCCGAATGTAATTAAAAAAACCCTCTACATAAGTGCATTACTCTTACAGTCACAGTAACCAGAATGATAAATGACCTGTCTCTCCCTTGCTCAAGCTACTAGTTATGCCAGGACAGAATATCTAGGCCACCACTGTGTACAAAAACCTACAGACCAGAACAAGGATGGATTTACAAATCAAGGACAAGGTCAGAAAAAACACAGGACGCTTAGGTCACAAAGTATCACCAAATTGTGACTGAAGTCAATATGCATCCACAAATCATGGATAGGATAACCTACCTATGGGAAACTGTATAATCTTTATCATCAAATACCCAATGCACAAGGAGACAGAACTCAATAACTAATGAAGTTGAAGGGCTTCCTAACATGGTTTTAGAAAAGAATCTACTTAAGATGTAATCAGTAAAACATAATTGGTTACTTTGAGCCCTAAAAGAGTTCGTGAAGACACTGAGGGGCAGAGTTTTAGACTCTAGAACTGTGACAGATAACCTACCTCAGTTGTTTTTAGTAAGGAAAGAAAGGTCCATGGAGATCAAGTGAAATTATCCAAGATCACAAGGAGTGCTACTGTCAACACAGGAATGGAATCCAAACCCTCTCCCCGCCACGTGTCTCCTCCTATACAGCCCGTCTAATGATGCACTGTGAGTAAGCACAGTGCACAAACACCCCTGAGATCGCAGAGTTTTTCATTCCAAGGATCCATTTATGGAGAACAACTGTTTGACTTTTTAAAAAAACGAATTAAAATACACACACACACACATACACACACACACACAACCACACCCACTATACTCAAAGTAAAAAATGAACAAACATGGAAGGACAAAAGCAACATAAAAGACGTGATAATAATACATTAAATCTGCACAACTCAAAGTTCTGCATAATGGACATCTCAGGTGTCTGATTCAGAAACTTAACTGGAATAGTAATATATTTCTAAATTAGAGAAATAAAATGCATCATACAGAGAGCAAATGTTCTTGGCTTTTTCATTTGAAAGGTGATCAGATGTTGAGTCAAAGAGAAAGTCAAGGCCCTATGTGATTTCCTCAATAGAAAGCAATGGTCCAGCTTATAGACTAGAGTAACAGGAAGTAATGCTTCCTTCCTCCTACAGAACTCACTTTGGTTCAAAAAGACAATCCAGGACTGCTTCTACAGAAACTGGCCAAAAGAAACCCCCTATACAGAAATCTAGTGGTCCTATTGTAGTGCTGATAAGGAGAAAGGTTCTTCCCTATTTTCAGTAAGTCTCTTACTATTTTAAAAATTCTACAGGCAGATGATCTGAAATTGAGCTATTATTTAGATTATGATAAAAAGCCATAAAGAGAACAGATGCGGATTTCCACTTAGAAAGACACCCTGCTCATAAAAAACAGTAACTGAGGCTCTTATGGGCAACTGAATAGAACCTCAGGCAAGTCAGGGGCCCTCTGTGCATGTAACACTTCTAAAAAGAGATAGATATTATGAAGGCTAATTAAATAATGTGGAGAAGTGATAGAATACCAATGTTCTTCAGTTTTAAAATTGATGATGTTCCCACAGACACCAGAAAACCATGTGATTGCACAGCAGACTGTGGGAGCACAGGCACTGCCAGGGCCACAGAGACTATCCTGACCTTAATGATTTGGAAGAGAATATGAAAACCTTGCTACTCAAAGTGTGGTCTGAAGAAACAACAGGTGTAAGTATCACTGAGAGCTGGTTAGAAATATGACGCTCAAGCCCCATCCCAGACTGAATGAGTCGGAATCTACATTCTTTTTTTTTTAAATAATATTTTTTTATTATATTATGTTAGTCCCATACAGTACAACCCTAGTTTTTGATGTAAAGTTCCATGATTCATTACTTGAGTATAACACCCAGTGCACCATGCAATACGTGCCCTCCTTAATACCCATCACCAGCCTACATTCTAACAAGATCTCCAGGTGAAGCATGGGCACATTTAAGACTTGAGAAGTACTGTGCTGAAAACACTGGCAGTGCTCTAGGCAAAAGGGACCACTGAAATTTCAGGTGCTCTCAACCCTCCACAGTTGTGTGTAGAAGGAGTCCTGAGTCAGGCTGGCCCTTCCTGGTACCAGGAAAGGTTGACTTCTGAACAACCACAGGTTAAACAGTTGAGAGGTAAACATTTTTTTATTACAAATATCAGTATCAATCAGGTGAGCCTCATTTAGTTCCCTCTTCTTTAGTGAAATTAAAGATAACAGAGGAAAATATATAAAAAGCTAGCCATGTTAAGAAATGTTTTACTAATCTGTCTGGATTATACCAAAAACCACAGCCAGACTAAATGATTAAGTGAGCCTGGGTCATTACATTTTCATAATTATAATTGTTAATATCTAGGCAAGGGTATCGATTTATTGATTAGCAACAACTTATTGATTTAAAAAAATATATTTCAACTTTCGTTTTCAGAAAGATTATTTAAAAGATTTAAAAGAAAATAATCTGCCTTTAAGAGAGAATGTTTTCTAATGGGAAAACAAATGCTGGAGGAAAAACAACCAATGTTCTGATCATAGCTTTCTCCCATGTTAGCTTCTGATTGGGAAGAGCAGTTTTTGTAAGGATATAGTACTAAAGTGTAGGAGTGAAAGGGTATATATGTTATTTTTGCTCCATTCATACTAGAATTTCCTTTTTGTGCCCACTTCCCCAATTACCTGATGTCCTAGACAAAGTATGGGGAAACTTCCAAACAGGGGAAAGCTGTTTCCCAGAAGCAAAGTCACTGAGGACAATATTTAAGGAGCAAAGAACTCTACCTTTAAACATCTCATACTGGCACCTGAGTTCCATTTTCAGTTTCTGAACAACAATATTGATAATGGCCATATTGGTTTACTTTTTCTTGGACCCTTACCACCAAATTTCATTTTCTCAGACAGAGTGGGCACAAAGTGTAAGAGAAGAAATGACCATAACTAGTGGGCTAGACAGAGGACTGGTGTGACAGACAGCAAG
Organism: Ursus americanus; assembly: GCF_024610735.1. Classification (NCBI taxonomy): domain Eukaryota; kingdom Metazoa; phylum Chordata; class Mammalia; order Carnivora; family Ursidae; genus Ursus; species Ursus americanus. The sequence continues at coordinate 64,698,132 of NC_142139.1, forward strand.
GAAGACAGGATCCAGATTACTGGTCTTGCCACTCAGAAATGGATGCTTCTGAGATTATGCCACCAAACTGCTTGCAGGAATTCTGTGTTTGACCATAGGTCTTTCACTATTATACTCTGCCCAATTGTGAATAATCATAAATAGGGGCAAGAGAGGCCTGAGATCGTTTTAATTGTGATACCAAGTTAAAAATGCGACTGAATCATCAACTCTGTCTTCCTCTAGTTACCTGATATAACAGCTATTTTCCCAGATCCGTGTTCTTCTCTAGCTATTCTTTCTGCCTCCTCCATCAGCAGCATGCCAAATCCCTGGAAAGAGCAAAAGAGAGGTTAGGGAATTAAGAAGGAAGTCATTAAGAAGGGTCTGCAAAACAAAAAGGCTAATATTCAGTAGTTGCTAAAATCTGCTAAAATAAGAGTGACAAAAAAAAATTATGGGGATAAGAAAAACCATTCAATTATACCAAAAATACACTATAGCAGACTAGTAAAAAAGGCAATAATTTTGCAATAAAAGCCATCAAAAGGTATTCTGTGGATGATGCAATCTCATCACAGGAAGGGGGCAATTCCCTCTCAACTTCCGTCTCTTTTTAAATAAGCTCTAGGCAATCTCCAGGTGATGAAGTCTGGGGCATCTAATCTTGTCTTAATACTATTAGTCACCCCTCCAATTTCTAAAAGGTTTTTGAAACCAGGCAATATTCTTAAATCACCAAGTTTGGGGTTTATGCTATATCCACCATTAGTGGTTTTAAGCCATTTTCTGGAAATCTGAAAAAGTGAGTTATTTGTTTATTTAGGTTGTTTGTAGGGAGTGGAATAGCATTTCACTATCTATCAGATACAGCTTGCATCTATGAAGAGCTTTATATTTCACAAGTGCTTTTACATTATCATTGGCTTTGATTTCATAATACATAGTTGAATCATAAGAAATCGCTGGTATTAGACCATTTCTCACTTCCAAAAATAGCAATTTTATTTGGTTCAATCTAATACTATATTCTACTTGACTGAGTCTCAAATTTCTCTCTCAATCCTTTTCCTCTCACACCCAAAAGGGTACAACTTGGAGAGAAAACAACCCTGAACATAAAATTTTAGTTCCTCGGTTTTTGTACTTGTCTTACTTGTCCTACTTCCTCTTTCACGGTCTCTTCCTCTGTACCGCCCAACCCATTCTTTTTCACTTTTCCACCTTTGGGCAATTTTTTTCTCCTTCCTTCATTCCTTCCTTATTAATCTATTTTTGAGAGAGAGAGTGCATGCACTTGTGAGAGTAAGTGGGGGGGAGGGGCAGAGGGAGAGCGAGAATCTCAAGCAGGCTCCAAGATCAGCAAAGAGCCCAATGCAGGGCTCATTCTCACGACCCTGAGATCATGACCTGAGCCGAAATCAAGTCAGATGCTTAACTGACTGTGCCACCCAGGCATCCCTGGGCAATTTCTTAATTACAGTCAAATAGAAATGGAATACAGGATACCTGATGCTGAAATTTAGTAGGATCTCGACTGCTCACAGGGACTACACTTCCATACACATGCAGCTCTCGAACTATGGAAACACCTCCAACCAGTTCAAAACGGAAGGTTTCCTCTGAACACTTTCGTAATCGCAGGAGGCCAATCAATATGTCTTGATCTGGGTCTTCATAAGATAAGAATGTTTCCCAGCCACCATTTGCAACATAATCTCTCCTTACCAATTCAACCTGTTTAAGAAAAATTAAAAAAAATTTTAAATTAGAGAAAAACATATTTTTTTAATTAGAGAACAAAATTCATTGTTTTAAGTGTTTACTTATGTAGGCTAATATACCCAATTAAGGATAAAGAATGAATAATCATAAATTATGTTTCTTTTTACTTGTCTACTCTCACATATCAATGATTAAATAAGAGTTCATGCCTTGTTCATGGAATATTATAAAAGGAAAACATATTTGAACTTCATTAACCTTGAGTTTCTTGCTGCGATCAGACTTAGTAAATGCTTCTCTGTACTTCAATCTTTGATCCTCCATGAAGAGTCTCTAAGGTAAAATTATACATTATATCACATCTCTAGCTCCTGGGAGCACCACTGAGCCCCAGAACAGTCAGGTGGCTCAACAGTTTCATGTCTAGCCTTTATCTCTTCCACTAAAACCTGCTTTTGGGGGAAAAATGTGTTATTGGTCACTTGTTTCTTGATGGGACTTTAAGAAAGTATGGTATTCCTTTAAAGGGATGAGCCCTTTAAAATATTATGCCTAGTTAGTTATAAGATTTAAACACCAAAGAAAATTCAAGCACTGGAAAGTAGCTTTTGGGGGAAGCCCTTTTGGGAGCAATCTACATAGGCTTTTGACTCTTCAACTCATTGTTCAAGTGGCCCTTGAACTTTGCATCTACATAAGCAATATGTAACAATATGCATAGAGAAACCTACATATGTGGACATGGTCACACCCAGACACATTCCAAAAATGGGTGGATTGTACCCTTAGTGAGGTGAACAATTCAGACTAATGCTTATGTTTCTTCTCAAACTTAATGTTTGCTAAGTAACTTAACTGCAAAGGAATTTGGAAAAAAGATGAACTGTGTTTGGGTCTACTTTTTCCTCACAAGGTCCCAAATGTTAAAAATATCAATGCAGGTATCATCTGGTCTTTCTCAAATGGGGTTCCACAAGAGAGTTAACTCCCACAGGAAATGTGGCACACAGCTAGGCATTATAGGTATATAGGAGAGGAGTTAACTCATTACAGACATGAATGCTTTGGGCATTAAGCTTAAGTTTTGTGGAACCCTGTGGATAAGGGCCCATCCACTCATTTGATTACCACCAATGGGGTAGAATTTAATAGCTGTACACACAGAAATAAACATCACATCCAGCTCTACGTGAAGGTAGCCACTAGCTGCATGTGGCTATTTATATTTGAATTAATTAAACGTAAGTAAAATTAAAAACTCAGTTCCTTAGCTGCACTGGCCACTTTTCAAGTGCTTACGAGTCACATATCACATGTGGCTGGTGGCTGACACCATATTGGATGGCGCAGATTATAGAACATTTCTAACCCTGCAGAAACTTCTGGTGGATTGTGATGATCCAGAATGAAGCTCAGACTTGGTTTTCCTAGCCTGGTTCTTCTACGATTCACCCACCCTCATACTTGCCTTTCCTGTCTTGACATCCATATCTGATCCTCAAATTAGTCTTTGCTTAGTTTACTTATTATTAACTTCTAAGGATCAGTCCTGTTGGTTAGAAAGCGTGGGTCCAGGCTTGCCAAAGATTTATGAACAGGACCCAATCTCTCTATAAAATGAAGAAACTAACCTGGTAGGGCCGTACTTTGTGATGAATTTCTTGGATTCCAACCTCTCTGGTTCTTACATCTCGACACTGCCAAAAAAAAAAAGAGAGAAAAAAAAAAAAAAAGGTGGATGAGAGGGGCAAATACAAAACTGTGGTAACTAATTCAATTTTTATTCACACCTTTCCATCAAACCCTGGGCTGGAAATTCAGTTTGGACATAATTTACAATGAGAGAAAAAGAACTAAATTTAAAAATAAAACCATCTTTAATAAATCTAAGGACGGGGGAAGGAAACAAAGTATAAAGTTAGTACAGTAACGTTTTAAAAACAAGCTTAGAATTCTGAGATCAATATATAATACTCAAAGTAAATAACATATGTCCTAAAATCTGAAAATAGGTTTACCCAGGGGACATAACTATACCTGAAAGTACAATCCAAAACTATGTATATAGAAGAATAAAAAGCAAATTCGTAATTTTTTAAAACCTTCACCATTTTATGGCAGTTAATATTTTTAGCATCACCATGTTCGTATCATTTTACAAAGGTCAAAAAGAGGGATGCTGAAAGACTGGTGTGGGTTTTTTTTTTTGTTTTTTGTTTTCTTTTCAGAGAAGGGCATTGTGGAAGAAAGGATGGGAGGAAGGAAGGGAGGAAAAAAGGAAGAAAAAAGTCTTAGCCATAGTCGCGAGAGTATCACTAGGAGGCACGGAGCTGCCTGCAGATGATACGCACGCAGTGCCTGGTCTCTACACGGCCAAGCTCATGTGACGCGACTCTCACTTCTAGTCCACAACCCAGTGTGCATATTACACAGCTTGACATTTATAATTACAAAATTCTTAAAGTATTCTGTTATATGGTATATTTTCCCCTACAGAACAAATTTTAAAATTATTGTCCGGATTCTAACATTTTCTACCAGTGAGAAAAGATCATGCTAGGAAATGTGATGATGTCATGCAAGCTATATTACCAAAATAGCATATTTATGAAGTAGTTATATACGTATAGAACTCCATGAGAAAAATAAGAGCTCATTATTCAGTTCTATAAAAACAAAGCTATTTCCATGTCCCAGGAACCAGCCGAAGATGATAATGCTTTGCTGATGTAGCGAACAAGAGTCACAAGTCTCTGTAATTACAAATCTATTACATTTAGATGTTGTCTTTAAGCTACAGCAATTCTATATAGTAGTTTGCATGTGAACACACCATAGTTACGTGCCTTTGGAGAGGGGCTATGAGAGAATACCTTTTTTGGGGGGGGGGCAAGGGCAGAGGGAGAGGGTGAAAGAGAATCCCAAGCAGTCTCCATGCCCAGCGCACAAGCCTGGCATAGGGCCTGATCCCAAAACCTTGAGATCACAGGCCAAGCCAAAATCAAGAATCAGAAGCCTAACCTACCGTGCCACCCAGGCACCTGGAGAATGCTTTTTAAAAAGCAGAGATAGGTGTGTGCTTATTTTCTGGCAAAGACATTGCCTGTGTGAAGCAGATGTCTTTGGGCTATCACTGAATTTCAGTCTTCCCAGTTTAAGAGAGGCTATCAAGGTTTAAAAGGGACACTGGGTTAAAGATGACAGCTAGACGATGAGATTATCAGGATAACCAGGCCAGGTCAGTCACTTTGGTTATGGTATTCTCAGAGAAGAGAGGGGTTGGAAGACAAGGACGGCTGGAAACTGGGAAGCAGAATAGGCATAGTCTTGTTTGGTGCTACTAATTGCTATAATACATTGGACAAACAATTCCAAGGCAGAGCCCAGGAATCAATGCTCAGGCCTTGACCCCACTCCCGGCTTTTTCTCTTTAGCAGCAATAAGGAAGGGTTTCTAGGGCACTGTGAATTTATGTCATAACCCTAGTGTGATTTAAGAGTCACCTGCAGAGACTGTTGCAGATTCCTGGGCCAGAAGAAAGATGTTTAGTAAATATCTGTGAAAGAAGTAAGTACCTGAACAGACATGGGGGTGGAGTGGGGCACGTGACATTGGAATATGTGGGCAACAGCATTGTTTGGTAATCATTTTATACATGTAATCCTTGTTTCTTCAAATGTATGCTCGTATCGTCTATCACCGCTAGTCAAGAATCAAATACCCAGTACTTCAAAAGAAAGAAAAAAAGAAGTACTTCAAAATTAAAAAAGAGAGCTGAGCACACATAGCTGGCATCTGAGTAGGTAAAAAAGCAACTCTTAAATCAGCAAGCCTACATTCTTTTAGAAGAAAGCAAAGGGGTGCAAGGGGTAAGATGCAGCCTTTGCAACCACTAGTTTCCAGTTCATGTTGCGGAGTAACAATGCGTTCAGTATGTGAAACTTTTTGACCAAACTTGTGTCTGTAAGTATGTGTCAAAGTTAGTATCAAAATGTTTTGTGCTTCAGATGACTTTGATCTCAACAGTTAGGATCAGACTCTTACCTGTATTCCAAGGTCTTTCATTCTTGCAAATGCCAGCTCTCTCAAATTACCATGCTCTACTCCTGAACTGACTAAGGGCATTGGAATATCTCTGCAAAAGAAAGACATTAGCTGTTGTAAAATATAAATCATTCTCTACAGTAGTAAGGCAGGGATATTACAAAAAGGAAACAAAAACCTACAAAGCAGATCAGAAAAGCAGAATATTGTAAACAGGAAGCAAGGTTCAGGGCTTCTCTGGCCCTGTTTTCCCATCCATGAAATCATGATTTTCACCTACCACTCAGGGTTTTTGTGAGAAACACCCGATGAAAATCACTTCATAAGATTACAAAGTGTAAAACAAATGTCTGAACCATCAGTAATGATTTTTGGCTGAAGACATGTATTTGCACTAAGAGAAACAAGAAATACAACTGTCTTTTTAAATAAAATCCAATTTGTTTAAAGAGGAGAAATAACAATTATTATTAATGCACTGCTTTATTAATAGCTTATAAACACTTGCCCATACAGTTGCTGAATGATAAGTAACCAGGAAGCTCAAAAGCCTGGCTCAACCAACAACTGGACTCAAAGAATACTCCCCCGCCCCTCCCCATTTCCTAGAAATCTAAATTAGAAGTGACTCTGCATTAGAAGATTAACAGCTTGCCTAAAGTTAAGAGGAGATAAATTTTATTCCCTGGCATTAATACAGCATGAAGTGCCAGGCATCTAGGAGATTTCAATCAAAAGGTGAAGTTATAAGCTCTATTTTAGTAGCTCCCAAAACCCTCTTCTAGACAAAAATCTGAAGATAAAAGTTAAAAAAAATCTGAAGAATATGCCTAGCACATCTGTTTCCTATTCAAAGACAAGTCTCCAATTTGTTTTGTCTAATATCTGGTTCATTAGAAGAAAGATTTGAAGAACATACCAAATATCTTTTCTTCTCATTTGCTCTTGAATCAACTTGAGTCATGTTAAGTATATACAATTAGCTAATTCACCCATTTGATTCTAATAAGATTTCTCACTCTCTCAAAAGTATCAAAAGCCCATCAATTAGCATTAAAAGCTATATACAGTGAATCTATTAGGCTCTGGAAGCCAGTAGAGTTTCCATTAGACATTACATAAAGCAACGATAAGTCAAAATTCTTTAAGAAAATGACACACCAGGGAGTTCAGAATGAGAGTGATATTAAAGAATATATTTTAGAGTGATTAGTTAATATATATGGTTTACTTACAGTTTTTGGTGAAAAAAAAAAGTTTCTATCTTTGGAGCTATAATTTCTTTAAATCAAATACATTTTAAATTAGATGCAGGGGTGCCTGGGTGGTATAGTTGGTTAAGTGTCCGGCTCTTGGTATCAGCTTAGGTCATGATCTCAGGGTTGTGAGATCGAGCCCTGCATGGGGCTCTGAGCTCAGCGAGCAGTCTGCTTATGACTCTCTCTCCCTCTCCCGCCTGTCACACACACTCTCTCTCTCAAACAAATAATCTTAAAAAAAATTAATTAGTAATCAGAGGCAACTAAATGAAGGTTAGTGAAGTAAAAAAAAAAATGATTTCAGCAAGGAATGCACAAATATACTGTCCTAAATATTAAAGTTCAAGTCTTCTAAATGCCCTTTTATACCCTGAAACATTTTTTAAGGTTTTATTTATTTTAGAGAGAGAGAGAGCGCATGCAAGTGCACAAGTGGGGGGAGGGGCAGGGGGAGAGGGAGACCCCACTCAGTGCAGAGCCTGATGTGGGGCTTTGGGGCTCAATCTCGGGACCCTGAAATAATGACCTGATCTGAAGTCAGATGCTTAACCAACTGAGACACGCAGGCACCCCATTTACCCTGAGACATTTTATAAATAACTCACAAATACATGTACTTTCATGACTTAAAGGTAAAATTTAAAATCCTGCGATATATAACATTAATCTGATAAAATCAGTGGCAATCACTGTTAGTACCCATCATAGGACAGATACATTTGATTCTAGTTATTCACTGCACTTAAATTCTATAAAGTGCCATGGGCACTGTAGTCGCAATTATTCAAACACCGCTCTTACAGAAAATGCAGGGTTAGGTTTCTGTGAGCCTTAGTCACATTTTCTTCAACTGATCAATACATAGAACCCTGTTTTATGTTTATTTCGTGTAAAGATACTTTACTTAACATATATCTGATTCATTAACATAATACTTGTGGCTAGCAGCAGTATAATTCATGCCTTAATGAAGCTCATCTAATATTTATTTTCTTCAGAAGGCTCATTACAGCTTTTTTTTTTTTTAAGATTTTATTTATTTATTTGACAGAGAGAGAGAGACAGCCAGCGAGAGAGGGAACACAAGCAGGGGGAGTGGGAAAGGAAGAAGCAGGCTCCCAGCAGAGGAGCCCGATGTGGGGCTCGATCCCAGGACTCCGGGATCCCGCCCTGAGCCAAAGGCAGATGCTTAACGACTGAGCCACCCAGGCTCCCCTCATTACTGCTTTCTTGTGCTTAGGAATGCCAGACAGCACTTCAGCACTATTGGGGCCATTTTAAACAGCAAAATCAACACAAAGCACAAAAATGTGAAAAATGGGTTATTCAGAAGATTGCAAAAAAGGACACCTGTTTACAGTATGAGAGCTCAAACAAGTACACAGTATCAGAACAATATCTTGTTCCTCATCAACCCTCCAGCTACTAGTCTAACATACACCGATGACACCTGTTCCACCGTCCCTATTATGACCGTCAAACTGGTGATTATCTATCATCCCTTCTGCATTTATTAGTTGGGCTTGTACTACAATGAAGAACTTTCTCTTCTCCACTTATTTATTCACTTATGAACTCATGGATTCCTTTTTTATTCAAAGAATTGTAATCTGATGCTAATGTTATTTATTTTGTTGCTTAAATTAGATTTGGCCAGTGGGTATGTATTCAGGCTGGTTTCTGGGTCCTTTTGACATGTCCTCATTCTCTGAATATTTCCTTACTTTCTGGAACAAGACGTTCCAGGTTTATTTTGTATGTTTGCTGCCCCAGCCATTTTTCCAAGCAGCCCTGATTACTTTTACTGGGGAATGGTATTTAGAAATCAAGATCTGGGCATTCGCTGTGCTCATCACTACTGAGGTGTCATTGCCTCCAGATTCTCTCAGTGTAAACAACCAAGAAATTTATGTATATACATACACATTTGTATGTGCATATAGGCGTTCATACATGCACACACGTAAACATACATCTATAACTATTTCTACATGTAAATTTTAAAAATCTGTGAGTTCATGCTGATAATTACAATTCTAATCCAGTGTTCAATTTTCTACCTTTCAATGTTTATAAATCCCTTCAGACAGTAAGAAATCTGGCTCTCTTATCTTTAGTATATTTACTTATTTGCTAAATCAAACAGTTTTTTGCTCAATGTAACCAATCTCCTAACTATTCAAGCTGCCACCACTGCACTCTCTTACCCTTACTCTCCATTTCTTCAGATGACAGACATGCTGTGGTCAATGCCTCCGTAGGCGATGGGAAGGAGAGATGGGAAGGGAAAGGAAGATGGGCTCTCTACAAATATTTTAAATAATGAACCAGTACTTTTTTTTTAAAGATTTTATTTTTATTTATTTGACAGAGAGAGACAGCCAGTGAGAGAGGGAACACAAGCAGAGGGAGTGGGAGAGGAAGAAGCAGGCTCCTAGCAGAGGAGCCTGATGTGGGGCTTGATCCCAGAACACTGGGATCACGCCCTGAACTGAAGGCAGACGCTTAACGACTGTGCCACCCAGGTGCCCCATGAACCAGTACTTTTAAAAGACACTAAAATTTTCAAAGGAAGTAAACTCTCTAAGGCATTGGTTTTATCATATAGTGTTGTTAAGTAAAATTATATGACAGAAATAATTACCAACAGGGCTGGCTAATAATTTGTGGGGCCTAGTACTATGACAACAGCCTCTTGTTAAGAAGTTGTTAATAATTTTAAGATGGTGAAAGCAAAGCATTAAGCCAAGTTCAAGGCCCTATGAGACTGCACAGGTCACACGTCCCAGAAGCTGGCTCTGGTTACTGTGAAGCACAAGTCAGAGAGGACCTGATAATAAAGGGCTTTATAATGATGCTGACAATTCATAAATATCCTTAAATTTATGTCTATCACTACAAAAATGCAACATGTGTATTTTTAAAGATTTTATTTATTCGTTTAAGAGAGAGAGTGTGCACGCACAAGTGAGCACAGCTGGGGGGGGGGAGGAGCAGAGGGAGAGGCAGACTCCCTGCTGAGCAGGAAGCCCTGACGATGTGGGGCAACCGAGATCATGACCTGAGTGGAAGGCAGACGCTTAACTGACTGAGCCACCCAGGTACCCTGCAACATGGTTTTAATAGTCTTTGGCAGTGACATGCTTGGAGTATACCAGATGTGAGTTCTTCCTCATTAAGGAATAGAAATGTGGCAAGCTCCACTTTCAGTGATAAGGTCTTTTTCAATGAAAACAAAGGGAAAGAATTCTATATATCCTGAGGTTCTTCTATGTGCAAAGTAATGTATTAAGCAATCTGGAATATATAAAGATAAACAGATACTGTTATAGTGTTTTAGGAGTTCAAAGCCCAGGTGAGATTACTGACCATCTGAACTCTATCTAGGTAGGAGTTAAAATTATTTTTAGGTTTCTCAATTTGTTTCAATCTAGTTTCACTTTCTTGACTTGAAAAGAGATTACACTCAAGAATATTTATTCACTTTTCTATTTCGATAGGTAACATTTTAAGCTTAGAGGCACTAATATTTGCAATTTGCTCATCAAAAACCTTTCAAAGTGATGTCTAGAGCTTTTTTGGTCTGAAGGTTCTCGAGCTTCAGAAGCATGTTTTGGTTGCAAATTGGTATTCCTATTCTAATGCTTCACAGTGATTTAAATACCACATCAGGGGAGACAGCTGTCAAAAAGCCTGCGGGCAGCAGCACTTTAATGTGGCTCCATCATGTGTCTGGGCAGAATTTTACATTTAATCATTCACTGCATCCTTCAGGGCCACAATACAGAATCATCTATTAGAATAGTGCTTCATAAAAATATCCAGTAAGATGTTACTGACTCAAGTGTCATAAAATTAAAAGTGTAAATTATAAATTAGTCAAGAAAAGAAAAGGTGGGGAAAATATCCAATTTATCAAGTATCTATTAGTAAAATATAGTACTAAAAAAAAAAGCCAAGTATAAAACTTTGTGTTTTCTCTTGAAATACCTTCTCTCCTACCTTCCTTCCTCTCTCCCCTTCTAACACCCATCTGAAAAACAATTCCTAAAATCTTCTCCCTGTATGTTTAGATTCTGCAGTCAACACTAAGTTTATTACCTGTAGTTGGCTGAAGTTGTCACTAGGTGACCCTACATAGAAATAGCCAGATACCCTAAAGGCACAGAACACAGAGACACATACGATTTGCCTTTACTATGGTTTAAACTAAAAATAAACTATAATTATTAAATTACCTACATTCAACACTCTGGGAGGAGACTTTTCTCCCTTGCCAATGGTTTCTTTAATCAGTTTTCTAAAAGTTTCAAACTGAAGCTAGAAGGAACATTGCAGAGTCAAAGCCATATGATTCTCTTTGCCCAAATCAGGTTTCTCAGTTACTTAACACTGTCTAAAGATCCAGCCTTTTCTTGTACACCTCTGTATATAACACTTGAGCTACCCACTAAAGCTTTCTTTAGCACCACTATTTCAAAATTTTACCATCCAGCTATCAATACAAATTTCCTTCTAGAGGTCCAGATACCAAATTTGAGCTATAACCAAATATAAACATGAGTAAATGGAATATAAGGTTCTTAAGCTGAGACATGAAGCTGTTTACCAGAATACAGCTATCGGTCTGTTATTAAGTGTTAAGTGTACTATGTGAACATGGCTTTTTGTCTCGCTAGTCTTCATAACTGTCCAGAAGAATGAAGATAATTCAAAAGGCCTCTGAAAGGTAAAACTGAGATTTTCTCTGAGTCATCTTAATAAAAAGCACCATCTCCTTTATGATCCAAATTCCATGACTGGCAACTGATATATAAACAGACAACTGATTTGAGAAGAAGCACAAATAATAATCAGTTACATGAAAAGAATGTTAATCTTCATTAATAACTACAGAAATGCAAATTAAAACCCCCAAGGTAAATAAAAAATACAAGCATCTGATTATATAGAAATTGTGATAAAAATCAATAACTACTTATAACTCTAAATTGATAGCTTATCCTAATCCGTTTGGAAAACTGTATCAATATACATAGCAAAAACCAAAAAATTCATTTATACTCCCCTTGTTTCAGAAAGTATATTCATCATCATCTTACTTGGTTCCTTTACCATGAGTGATCCTTCTCCTAGATTATACTAACAGATGACTTCATCGAAATTGAAAATGGATTTTTCTATGTACATGGATTTTAGCTGTAGTGGAGGTCAGGATGATGATTAAAAAAAAAAAAAGGAAGAAAGTTGGAAGCAACCTTAATGTCCAACACCAGGGAACAGTTTACTAAATGAGACAAATTAAAATGCTAGTCTACGGTGCTGCCATTAAAATTATAACTATGAAGATTATTCTAATTCTTTAATGAGAAGTGGAACACAAAAATGCAAACAAAATATTTGCCAGTGTATAAAATGTATTGCTATGTAAAGATGCATCCCAATCATACAAGGACATTTTTGGAAAAATAACATAAGCCTGTTATTAATATAAATTTTGGAAGTGCTTTTAAAGTAGCTTTAAAAAGATGTCATTTTGTTCATGTAAATACAGTGCTTTATGGCTGGAACTTAAGTAGAAGTTCTGGATAGTTAGTAATATTCTACAAACTCTGTTGGAAAAAAAGTATAAAATCACATGCTCCAAAAGAAATGTATTGGGATCAACGAACAGTGGCTAGAATTTCAGTGATTACTGATAACAAAAAACAAGGCAATATAAAATAAATTTGAATAATTTTGCATGCAGTATACACAAAGAAAGTAAACAAATAAAAATGGGTAAAAAGCAAGCAGCAAAACAGAAATCTGAATGAACTCTTACGCAGGTAGCCATAATAATAGTTCAGTAATATTCAGTGCAAAAAATAAGGTAATGTATTTGAAAGAATTCTGTCCAAGCTTATTGGGAAACAAATGCTTTAAATTACTGCATGGTAAGCTACATAAAACAAAAAATTCTCATGGAAACTTGTTTAGCAATATCATAGCTTAGAAACACAAAAAATATAAAAATAAAATAGAAAGTATCATAAAGATTTTAATCTTTATTCTAAAAAAACCTAGAAAATAATCACATTCAAAATTAAGTAAATTATCAGTTCCCAAAGCATGAAAATCTGACATCACAGGTAGACTCTGGATGACTCTCTCCACCAAAGGCATTTGCTGTGTTAGGAACTGAGTCATCATGATCTTGAAATAAATTCTGAGTGAGCCTGAGGACATTACTAATTCCATGTTTTAAAAGAGATTGTACCTCTTGTTTTACAGCATTCTGTTAAGTTTTAATTCACCCACACATTTGTAAGGTAATAAAAGAGTGTCACTTCAAAATCTTAAGCCTACACCCACCTGTACCATTTGTCCTGCATAAATCTTTCAAGTGATGTATTGATAGAGAAATAGAACTGACAGTTTGGCTTCTTGGAATTAGAGCTGGGGGACACTTCTATTGCTGGATTCTCCAGAGAGAGCTGCAATGGGGTCATGATAGAAGAGCTGAGAACAGGGTTTCCTTCATCAGCCTCATGTTGGTTATCCATAATATTAGGCCCTTCTCATCATACAACCTTTGGTTGTATTAACTGACATGTTCTTAATTCTTCTGGTCATGACAATTTTCCTTCAGAGATTATTTTGCTGCTCTTGTTTTCTCAAAGTCTTTATTTTCTTGGTTGGTGGTAGGCCAGGATAATGTCCCATGGTGATATTCCATAGTCTATAAAATTAAGCTTTTAATGTTATAGCAATGTTTCTGTTGCTTTTGACTCACTGGTTACAGCAGTAAGAAATTTAAATCTGAAAGTGAAGGGGGAGAATGCAAATTCTTCATCTGACTGTGTGAGCTATGCCTTGTTACTTATGGTAAGAAAACTATGGTGTCTATCACCGGCCTGGGGTATTAAGGAGGGCACGTATTGCATGGTGCACTGGGTGTTATACGCAAGTAATGAATCATGGAACTTTACATCAAAAACTAGGGATGTACTGTATGGTGACTAACATAATAAAAAATTATTAAAAAAAAAACTATGGTGTCTATGGCTGTGAATTTTCTGTCTATTCTGTGATATTTGCTGCCATTCTCTGCTGCTGGGAAGTATTATCTTCTGCACTCTCTGGTTGCCCTGTAGTGTAAGTGCCTGACATTAAGCTTTCTGTAGTGTAAGTGCTTGACATTAAGTTTTTGATTGCTGAGGCATCCATTTCAAAAGACATCCATCCTGAGTAAACATATTGCCAGCTGTGTGACACAGCTACTAGCAAAACAATCAGATAAGGATTTAGACTGGCCCTTCCCCTGATAAGTTCCCTCTTTCAGAAAGCCCAGGGAAGCCTAGACAACTGACCCTCTGAGTGTCCCCATTTCTTCCTTATGACACCCTAATTCCCATTCTTATTCTTTCAATTAACCAATAATGAGTGAACCCACAAAACCCTAGACACTTCACCCTTGGATCCCAATAAAGGCAGAGGCCCAGGTTCGTGCTTTTCCCCCATTCCCCCTCAAACTCACTGTGTACCTATTTGGGTTTGCTGGGTACCCTCCAGGACATTTGAGTAACAATTTTGTTTCTCAAAGTCCCCTGATGGTTTTTGCTGATGTGTGTCCTGCAGTTATAATAAGCAGCATAAGATCAAGTCCAGCAACACTGACCCCATGTGGTAAATATGTGTTGGGGCTCACTATGAGTAATAAGGGCCAGGTGACTACCTGAGGTACTCGGAGCCGATAAGATCACTATCATTAAGTTGAGGTGAACACAACAGATTTGTCGTCCTACTCCGCTCCTGGGAAGTAGTATGTATCCTCACTTGTATCTAGTTGCTGAAGTCAAACGCAAATAACCTTTTTCTTTTGTCTTTGTTAATACTACTTATTGCATCTTTGCTTTCTATTGTATTAATTTACATTTTTTGAAACAATCTCAAAGTTACAGAAAAAGTCCCAAGTGCAGTACAAATAACTATTTTCCTAAATTGTTTGATGGTAAATTGGGAACAAGATGTTTCAACACTCTCAGAATACTTCAAGTATTTCCTACAACAGGTATATTCTCTTACACAACCATAATACAGCCATCAAAATCAGGAAATTAACACCGGTACTTTACTACTGTCTAATTCTGGACCCCACTGCAGGCTTACCAGTGTCTAAATAATGTCCTTTATAGCAAAAGGGTCCAATCAGAACCTTGTGTCGTATTTAGGTGTCATGACTTTTTAGTCTCCTTCAAAATGAAACTCCTTCCTTAATTCTTTTAATTTTGAAGATTTCACACTATTTTTTAGAATATCCCTCAATTTGGGACTGTCTGCTGTTTCCTCATAATTAAATTCAGATTATGAAATTTTGGCTGAGTAACACAGAAGTGATACCGTCATACCATCACGTGACACATAACTGACTTGTACTTTTACGGGTGAAATCCACTTTGATCAGCTGCCAGGCTTCTCCACAGTCAAGTTACTTATTTCTGCTCTGTAATTAATAAACATGGTGTAGGGAGGCATTCTGAAACAACATACAATCAATTCACATTATTCGCAGTAGCTATGTTCTACAAAGTTGCCACGAACACTAGTTAGTGAATATTAAAGCACTGCTTCCTAGGGGAAATACAGGGCTAGGTTCCTGTGAGCCTCTGGTCACAACATTTTCATTAACTGATCAACATATAACCTTGTTTCACATGTGTTTAAGAACACCTTATATATATAATTGTTGATTCAACACTGAACTGCCAGCCAGAAGTGCTGTAACTCAAGGCTGAATGAAGCTTACCTAACACATGTTATTTTCTCCATCAGGCACATCACAGCCTTCTTGCACTTAGGAACACTACACAACATTTCAGTAGTACCCTTAAGGGTCATTTTAAATAATGAAATCACCAACAAACAGCACAAAAATGAAAACAAAAACAAAAAAACCAAACCCCGTGGCAGTAAACAGACTGAAAAAGACACACACACTGTATTTACTATTTTACATTTGCAATTATTGCTGTATCTGCCTATATGTTGAAAACCATGAGTTCACACCAGTATCTTCTATTCTAAACCACCATTCTAATTTTCTCCTTTTTCACACTTGTAATTTCCATTCCAGATAACACAAAACCTAGCTCCCATTATCCTTAATATTATCTACTTCCTAGATCAACCCTCTGCAAGTAACCAATCTTCCGCTGCTGTTCTCTTCTCTGCACCCCCCCCCCCCCAGAGGTATGTTCCTCACCTTGCTCCATTCTAACATCCTGTGCCAGACCAGCCCTCCGTGAGAATGCCCTTTTTACCACATTGGGCTGCCAGAGACCACACCCCACCAGTGCCTCCTCCACAAGAGCAGCCTGCACGCCCTGTGGCTCCCTACTTCTGTGCGGACGCCTGATCGTACTGCCAGAGCACCTTCTAATGTCTTTTGAACTGAGTTGTTTCAGAAGGGTTGACAAAGAAGGGGAAGGACAATGCAAACAGTTTTGGCAGCTGAGTTTTCCTCAGCACTTGAAAGAAAAAAATAGAGATCATATAGGCAATTTAGATCTTTAAATTGGGCCAATAATTAAAAAAACCAAGAAATCATTATGTTGTGGCAGAAGTATGGTGCAAATATCCTTCAACTTTTAAAACAATCTGCTTATTTTCAGTACTCACTATTTTATATTATTAGGAACACAATTTTTGTGCTCAGTGGAGTAACCGTCACAGCAACTGATTGTACACGCATTTGCTAGTCACCTTTTCATCTTTTGTTTGTACTAGAATCTAGGCAGCTTTTGGCAAGGTGGTGGAAATGCGCCTTCCTGACCAGCAAATACAGAATGGCTTTGTCAGGATTGTAGGTAGACAGGTCACTTTATGGCTCCTAAAATTTTTCTTCAGTGTTATATTTCTTGTTAAATAAATAAATAAATGTCATGAATGCACTGAGATCTTAGTTTTTCTCTCCTCTAGGAAAAAAGCAGTTAAGATCATTTCCTTCATGTCATCAGGAATGGGTCACTCTTTCTCCACATTTACATTAATACCTGTAAAGAATGATTATTGCTACTCTTTCTTTTTTTCTTTATAGGCTCTACGACAGGGATAACAGACACATGGCTACACTTCCTACTTCTGTACTCACTACTGTATCCAGATTGAAAGTAGGCCTGGAAAAGGAAATTCTGGAACCAACATCATGTGTATGTACCATCATAACTCCATCTCCTGGCACATGAATCAATGGAGAGATGAATCCATGAATAAGTAAGATACTGGCAGAGTGGCGTGGACATGCTGTCTGTTCATTTCCATCTCTGTCAATGTATAGACAGCATTCCAGATCTCATCTTTAATTAAAACAAACAGATTCAAACCCCTCAATATTAAGTCGGTCTGTTCTCATTAGAAATGAAACAGACAGGCTCAGCAGTGATTATTTCTGGCATAAAAGATAACACACTACCTCTGCACTCGGTACACTCGAGTCCACGGAGGCACAAGAGCAAGGATCCGAGCCACCAATTCAATCAGGTCGCTAGGAGAATAACTCTTATATCTTCCTGATTTCCATAGCTCATAAAGCCCAGTTCCACGAATTACCAGGGTAGGGTAGAGTTTCAAACCATCAGGACGAAAAGCAGGGTTCTCAAAAAACTCCTGTGAATGGAGAACAGAAAATTACCACTCCATTAGTTATGTAGAGATTGATGAAGTTTCCATGGTCAAGTCTCAGTCCTGGGCCAGCTTCTCTCACATACCTACCAAGTCCTTAGACTGCCTTTCCTTTCCATCAAGGGAGGGGATGCAGACAAAATAGCAACTCATTGTTTTTAGTCTCACTGGAGCAAAATGTGTGTGTGCTGGGTTACAAAGCCCTCGTTAACAGCCCGTCTACTGCTGCAATCTCATCTCATGCCACCCGCACCACCCTGCCTTTCTGCCTCTGCAAAGGCAATTTCCTCGGTCTGGAAAGTACGTCAATTTTACTTCATCTAGCTAATCTCCAGGTCTCGGCATGAATGCCAATTCTTCTGAGAGGCCTTCCTGACCTTCAAATACAAGTTGCCTTGCTTGAAAAAAAATTCATATAAATTCTATATTACTGCTTTCTTAATATCATCACACTGATAATTTATTCGATGCCTGCTTTCACCTCTAGACTGTAT
Source organism: Ursus americanus (assembly GCF_024610735.1). NCBI lineage: Eukaryota > Metazoa > Chordata > Mammalia > Carnivora > Ursidae > Ursus > Ursus americanus. The sequence continues at coordinate 64,716,295 of NC_142139.1, forward strand.
ATCCTCCTTTCATAATAGAATATACTTAATTGTTTAAACTTTTCAAAAGCTGTGACCGAGATCATCACTTGCCTGCAAAACCTAAAATATTTACTATATAGCCCTTAGCAGGAAGAGTAAGCCAATCCCTGGATATGCCTATTTTGTCTTCCGGCCAACTGGCACCATTCCTAACCTGGGATACACACTATTTGTTATCTAGACACTGAGAAATACATCTAATTTATCTACTTTGACATAGTCATTTCCTGTACTATATCATCCCAGCTGGCTTTATTTGGGATAAAGCAAGGAGACACGGGCATTATCCTTTCCATGACTTTGCACTGCTCGTTTGCTCTTAATTTAGCACAGTGTGTGACAGAAGACCGAAGGTGGACTCAGTTTCCTCTCACCCCACCCTGGCATTAGCATCTATAGAGCTAGCTGTACTATATCTTGTGACTTTAACAATGCTTTTTATCTTGTGCTACATTATTCTTAGAGAGCTTTCCGCTGCTTGCTTTTCAAAGAAACCTAACTACAGACTTTTCGATCTCTCTCATTGATTTCTGTCATATTCTTTTTTTTTATTTTAATGCTTTTTTATTATGTTAGTCACCATACAGTACATCCTTGGTTTCTGATGTAAAGTTCAATGATTCATTACTTGCGTATAACACCCAGTGCACCATGCAATACGTGCCCTCCTTACTAGCCATCACCAGTCTATCCCATTCCCCCACCCCCATCCCCTCTGAAGCCCTCAGTTTGTTTCTCATAGTCCATAGTCTCTCATGCTTCATTCCCCCTTCTGATTACCCCCCCTTTCTTTATCCCTTTCTTCCCCTACCGATCTTCCTAGTTCTTATGTTCCATAGATGAGAGAAATCATATGATAATTGTCTTTCTCTGCTTGACTTATTTCACTTAGCATTATCTCCTCCAGTGCCGTCCATGTTGCAGCAAATGTTGAGAACTCGTTCTTTCTGATAGCTGAGTAATATTCCATTGTATATATGGACCACAACTTCTTAATTCAGTCATGTGTTGAAGGGCATCTTGGTTCCTTCCACGATTTAGCTATTGTGGACAATGCTGCTATGAACATTGGGGTGCATATGGCCCTTCTCTTCACTACGTCTGTATCTTTGGGGTAAATACCCAGTAGTGCAATGGCTGGATCATAGGGTAGCTCAATTTTTAACTTTTTAAGGGACCTCCACACTGTTTTCCAGAGTGGCTGTACCAACTTGCATTCCCACCAACAATGTAGGAGGGATCCCCTTTCTCCACATCCTCTCCAGCAATTGTTGTTTCTTGCCTTGTCAATTTTTGCCATTCTAACTGGCGTAAGGTGGTATCTCAGTGTGGTTTTGATTTGAATTTCCCTGATTCTTAAATGCTGTATTCTTTGTGCATCATTGGTCTTAGGGATATTATTCTGTAATTCCATGTAATTTTCCTTGTAACATTTATATATTAACAATTCATCTGGCCTTTATAAGTATTCTATAGCCACCCAAAAGAACATGTATGCAAGTCATTCTATACCTAGTTTGAATCCGTATTGGAATATGGGATTTCAGAAAAGTAGTTCAAGTGCTTATATGATAAATTTAGAAGACAGGTGGGCTGATAAGAATGATCGATGAAATTGGTTCTGGACTTCTGGTTAAACATGGAGAATTGAAACATGCGTTTTCTTCCTTTCCCTCCAAAATCACAGTAATGTAAGAAACAAACTTTTAAAAAACTATAAACCCAGAAGAACAAAAAGAACATGACAGGAGATGGGGGTTAGGGGTTAGAGGACAGGACCAGTGATGGTAATAAATTTTTGGAAGACAGAAAATGGATGAAGATTGGTTAATGACTTGGCAAGTAAAAAAAACTGTAAACCAAGTATCTGCAAAAGTGGATACCAATGAAGGTTCAGCTCAGTCACATTAGAGTCCTAGAAAGGCTCATGGGTCAAAAGTACCATTAACCAGGGAGGATGGAAGAAATCGTGGGATCAAATCTGAACATGAAGAGATTTATCCCTTATTCCTTCACCCTGCCTATAGGTAGTCACCTGCCCATTTGTTCCCTGGAGAAACTGCGGGATTCTGAGATTTCAGATACAAAGAAGGCCTAGGTGAGGATAAAGGCTGAAAACAGAGATTAAGTGAAAGCCAGCACACTGACTGGTGGATGCCCTGCCTTGCTCCCTGGATGCCAGCAGCCAATCTTCTGTGACCTACTCATACCAGCCACCCTTAAGCAGGAAGTTGGAGAGTTCATCTCTGGATTAATCAAATGGCCCTAAATAGGAGTTCAAGATGCTGACGTTTGAGAATCCCCTAAAGAAAAGGAGGTTTGGGGCACGCCTGGCTGGCTCAGTCAGTAGAGCATGTCACTCTTCATCTTGGGGTTGTGAGTTTGAGCCCCATGTTGGTAGATTACTGAAAAATAAAATATTAAAAATATAAATAAAATAAAACCTTAAAAAAAGGAGAGCTTATTACATGACTATCCTTCAATGAGGTATACTAGCAGCTAGCCACCTAGAGCTTGCAATCTGTTCTTTCAGCCCCTTACTTTTATTTTTTAATTTTAATTTAAAAAAAATTTTTTTAAGAGAGGGAGAGAGGGGGGTGGGTGGAGTAGAAGGAGAGGGAAAGAGAGAATCTTCAGCAGGCTCCACACCCAGCATGGAGCCTGAGATGGGGCTCAATCTCACAACTCTGAGATCATGACCTGAGACGAAATCAAGAGTTGGACGCTTAACTGACTAAGCTACTCAGGGCCCCCTGAGTATGACCATTTGGCTAAGGACCAACAGAACCTTGGAGGAAGCCTAGAAAATAAAGGGCAGAACAAAACAAAAAAGAAAAAAAAGGAACTTGAAGGAAAGATGCATTGCATAAAGGAAAATAGAACTTAAAAAAACCCTATAATTCCTTCAAAGAGAGAAGATCTATTACATCCCTTAAACAAGAACAAGATGCTAGAGAAAATCAAACAACCAGAAGGTAAGAAAGAACTCTTGAAAATCAAAGCTATAACAAATATAAAAACATTTCACAGAAAAGTTGAAAGATAAACATGAGAATAGAAGCAGGAAAAAAAAAAAGGACAAATAGGTAAAAAATACAGGAAAATACCTGATGAATCTGGGAGAGCCAACATTTGCTTAATATGAGTTTTAGAAAGAGAACACAGAAAATGAAAGGGGAAAATCATCCAGTGGTACCAGGAAATTTCCCAGATGACAGATCCTTCCAAAATCCAGCACAATTAGTTAAAAAACTCTTGCCAAGATACAACATAGTGAAATTTCACAACATATGGGATAAAGACAATTTCCTAAAATATTCCAGAGTTAACAAAACACCCAGGTTACATAGATCATAGGATTAAAGAATAAGGAATATAGGATTAGGAATAAAAACAATATTGAGCTCCTTAACAGCAATGCTAGAAGCTACAAGGCAATGGTCAATGCCTTAAAAAAATGTTTTTACACAATTCTGTAAGTGTGAAGGTTGCATAGTCATTTTTTGAGCACACCAAAGGCTTACTTTCTATGACAAATCTTTCCTAAGGAAGCTGGTGGAAAATGTGTTTTAGTAAAGGCAAGGAATAAACAAATAAAAAGGGTTAACTTGGAATCCAGAAAACAAAGAATCCAATCCAGGAGATTGGTGAAGAGAAGCCCTCCAAGGAGGACAGTTGTGAACCAGGCACAGAGAACTGCCAGTCTAGTTTGGAGGTGGAAGACAAGACATCCGTAAGTCAAGTCCGCCAGGCTAAAAAAGGAACTGAGAGAATATCTGATTAATTAGGCCACTGATAGAGAGGTCTTAACATTGAGTGGGTGGATACCCTTGAAAGTTACAAGTGCATAGAGAACTAAGTAAAAAAAAGACAATTATTAATTCTAGAAAAAAATCAAAAGGTTATTCAAGAAAAGAATGTTAGTATATTACTTGGCTCTATGTCAGTAATCATTTATGTAAAAAACTATAATGTAAACATTGACTACTAATGTAACTAAAATAGTGACGTAACAATATTGGGAGAATGGGAGCAGAGTATAAAAGAATTAACTTTGGGGCGCCTGGGTAGCGCAGTCGTTAGGCGTCTGCCTTCGGCTCAGGGTGTGATCCCGGCGTTCCAGGATCGAGTCCCACATCGGGCTCCTCCACTGGGAGCCTGCTTCTTCCTCTCCCACTCCCCCTGCTTGTGTTCCCTCTCTCACTGGCTGTCTATCTCTGTCAAATAAATAAAAAATCTTAAAAAAAAAAAAAATTAACTTTTCACCTACGATAACAGTAAGACAAAAGAATCCACCCAGCTACAACAGCTGAACGTGGTAGAGGACTACTAACTGTGTTTTGATATGATCTCTGTACGATTTACTCAATTTTCAAATAATATTTAACAGTGATTTTATTATTTAACAACTTTTACATTATAAAGATAAAAAAATTAATCTGATAAACATTCTGGTGCAATGCGAATGTAATACCAGAAGGGAACAGGGCTGGTGGCTGGGTGACTTAGTTCTGAGAAGCTGTTTCACTGTGTAGGTGAGCTGACGACAGCATGAGCTGAAGTAGTGGCGGTGGGGACTGGGAGGAGGGGAGCGCTGAAGGATATGCAGAGAGAGTGACTGACAACCTCCTGTGGAGTTAGATTCAGGGTATGAAGGGAGAGTCACAGCAGCAAAGATTTACTGAGCACTCACTATGTGCCAGGTGTGTTTCTAAGTGTGTCATGCATTTTTTCAGCTAATCGTCACAACAGGGAGATAATATAATTAACCTCATTCTTGAGATGAAGAAACTGGGGAACAAAGCAGTCAGTCTCCTACTAAGTACTGGGGGCCAGGATCCAAACTAAGCGGTCTAGCTCCAGAGTCCAAATATTCTCTACTTGCTCCGGAATGACTCCTGAATTTCTGGCTAGGGAGAATATGTGGATGAAGGGGCCACCAAGTATGAAAGGAAAAAAAAGAGGATGAGACTGCTGGAGGAAAGGATAAGTATGTCCACGCTGGACATACTAAGTTCTAACTACATGTAAGATATCTGGTGCTAGTTCAGAGTATTAAGTAATTGGTCTGAGGAGCCTAAGGCTTCAGGCTGGAGAGAAAATGAGACTCACCAAAGTGTAAGTGGTCGAGTTAGAACAACAGAAGAAAGGCAAGCAGATAGAAGAGAGCTAAAGACAGAACCTACATTTCAGTGGTGGGAACAAAAAGAATAGCAGAAAAGAAAGAGTCCTGGAGGTAAGAAGAGAGCCAAGAGACAGAAGAGTCACAAAAGCCAGGAGGGTGAGAATCCCAAAATGGAGACAGTCTTTAATGACAACAAATGCTAAGACTGAATAATACGACAGCAGAGAAGCACCCTTTGCATCTGGAGATTGGCAAGTATTTCACAACATTTGAGAGAAGAGTTTCAGTGGAGGGTGGGAGCCAAACTGCAGTGGGTCTGGGGAAAGAAGGGGAGGAGAAAGCAGAGACACGAGCTTTGGAAAATGATCTGGGTGCACTCAAGGAAAAGGAAAGGAAGGTATTGCTGTCTTTCATTGTAGGTCTTTTGGTACAATCTGACTTTTAAAATTCTGCATGTATTCCTTTGATACAAATAAAAAATAACGAAAAGCAGAATGAGGTTTAAAGTTTTAAGATCCAACTGACTTGTATTTCAGGTCATGCATAGTCATTCATAGTCAAACTTCTCTTCACCTAAAAAAGCTACCACTAAAAGATGCCATGGAAAGGGTGCTTCCCTAAGAGCTTGGGTTCGACCTGAGACTCACCTCTGACTTGACCCAATCTCATCAGGCCGGCTTCCTCAACTGAGGAGACTACAACAAGTGGTCTTTTCTGACAGAATGCTGCAGTGATAAAAAGCTTCTGCACAGCCAAGAAACAGTTAAAAAAAACTAAGAGGCAGCCCATGGAATGGGAGAAGATATTTCCAAATGACACTACAGATAAAAGACTGGTATCCAAGATCTACAAAGATCTTCTCAAACTCAACACACAAGAAACAAATAAACAAATAAAAAAATGGGCAGAAGATATGAACAGACACTTTTCCAATGAAGACATACAAATGGCTAACAGACACATGAAAAAGTGTTCAAAATCATTAGCCATCAGAGAAATTCAAATCAAAACCACATTGACATACCACCTTACGCCAGTTAGAATGGCAAAAATTGACAAGGGAGGAAACAATTGTTGGAGAGGATGTGGAGAAAGGGGATCCCTCCTACGTTGTTGGTGGGAATGCAAGTTGGTACAGCCACTCTGGAAAACAGTGTGGAGGTCCCTTAAAAAGTTAAAAATTGAGCTACCCTATGATCCAGCCATTGCACTACTGGGTATTTACCCCAAAGATACAGACGTAGTGAAGAGAAGGGCCATATGCACCCCAATGTTCATAGCAGCATTGTCCACAATAGCTAAATCGTGGAAGGAGCCGAGATGCCCTTCAACAGATGACTGGATTAAGAAGTTGTGGTCCATATATACAATGGAATATTACTCAGCCATCAAAAAGAACGATTTCTCAACATTTGCAGCAACATGGACGGGATTGGAGGAGATAATGCTAAGTGAAATAAGTCAAGCAGAGAAAGACAATTATCATATGGTTTCACTCATTTATGGAACATAAGAAGTAGGAAGATCGGTAAGAGAAGAAAGGGAAGAAGAAGGCGGGGTAAAGAGAAGGGGGAATGAACCATGAGAGACTATGGACTCTGGGAAACAAACTGAGGGCTTCAGAGGAGACGGGGGTGGGGGAATGGGATAGGCTGGTGATGAGTATTAAGGAGGGCACGTATTGCATGGTGCACTGGGTGTTATACGCAAGTAATGAATCATGGAACTTCACATCAAAAACTAGGGATATACTGTATGGTGACTAACATAATATAATAAAAAAATATTATTATAAAAAAAAGAATGCTGCAGTGACTTGTATCCTATGCCACTATCTTCAGTAACGAGCCTTTATAATAAAAACAAGTAACAACAAATACCGCTAGCCATCCCCGCCAAACAGTAACTCAATCAGACTGGCTCACTGGGGAAAAAAAAGAACTCGTGTCAGATGTTAATGAAATTTGAAAGACTTCTGGTAACTGACAGGAGATTCTGAAGAGAAACATATTCTTCAAGCATTTTCAGCAATCTTAGCTTGGATATTTAAGAGCAGTATAATTTTTAAAGAAATAAAACACCAAAAGAGCTAGTCACTTTGAGTAATAAATAAGTCCTATCTGAGGATAGGTGGAAAGGGTGAACTTAATGCTTCTAAGGTAAATTCCTGAATTTCCACCACAACAAGGACTTCCAGCTTTGTAAGAAAAAAGAAAACTTTATTTCTGCGTTCCTGCAAAACATAAGCAAATGCTATTTATCACACACAGCTACAAGCTCTGCACCTACCACTAGATAAGAGGGTGAATTTGTCACGAACAGATGCAAATAAACAGATACTAAGAGTAGTGAGCCAGAGCTGACCTAAACAACAAGGTGTGAGGTCTAAGCCAATTTATAACTAGCACACTGGAGGCATACAAACCAAGATATAGCTCTGATATCTCAGCAGGCTGGGTAGTAGCTTTATGGATTCATGCCAGGCAAGGCCATCCTGTCCCCTATAAAGATAACATTTGGTACACTTCTGTAATTATATGAGCGGACTCCCGATTTAGCAACCCTTCCTATGGAACAAAACACATTAACTGAAGAAAATAAATCTGTGATGGGACACAGATAGGACAATAAAATAAAGTAGGGAAAAAAAGTTTTTAAAAGTATAAAATAGGGGTGTCTGGGTGGTTCAGTTGGTTAAGCGTCTGCCTTCAGCTCAGGTCATGATCTCAGAGTCCTGGGATCGAGCCCTGCATCGGGGTCCCTGCTCAGTGGGGAGTTTGCTCCCTCTCCCCCTGCTAGTCCTACTAATGCAGGAAAGGTTGTGAATTCCAAGTAGGCCCAAACAAGATTTCCTAAACAAAAACTAGTTTTAGAAGTTTTTGTGTAAACTTTTATTGGAGTGTATCTTAGATACAGAAAAGTACACAAACTCTTAAGTATGTATCTTGACAGATTTTTACACATCTTATAACCAGCACCCAGACACTCAAATTAAGAAAAAGAATATCAAGGGGCGCCTGGGTGGCTCAGTCATTAAGCATCTGCCTTCGGCTCAGGGCGTGATCCAGGCATTCTGGGATCGAGCCCCATGTCGGGCTCCTCCGCTGGAAGCCTGCTTCTTCCTCTCCCACTCCCCCTGCTTGTGTTCCCTCTCTCACTGGCTGTCTCTATCTCTGTCAAATAAATAAATAAAATCTTAAAAAAAAAAAAAAAAGAATATCAAAACCTTACAAGCCCACCTCATGCCTGTTTCCAGTTACAATTCTACCCAAAGTTTTTGGACTTCATATTAACAGAATTGTATGTTAGTTAGTCTTTTGGATCTGGTTTCCTTTGCTCAATTTTATGTTGAAAAGAATCAGTCATGTTGTTGCATGAGGTTGTAATTATTATTTTTTATAGTATTTCATTGTATGACTACATCACAATTTATTTATCCATTCTATTGTTAATGGATACTTGTTCCACTCCGATGATATTACCAACAGTAATTTGTGACCATTACTTTTGGTAAATATGTGTAGGCATTTCTGTTGAGTATAGATCTAGGAGTACAATTGCTGGGTCGTGGGATATGCATATATACTCACCCTTAGCAGATAATGTCAAATATGATATACCAATGTGTTAGCAGTAAATGAAGAATTCTAGTTGCTCCATACTCTTATCAACACTTGATTTTGTCTTTTTTCATTTTATCTATTCTTAGCTTTTCTGGTGAGTATATAGTAGGAACACATCATAGTTTTAAATTTAATTTATTTTAAGATTAATGACTTTGAGGACTTTTAAGTATGCTTATTGGCTATCTGAATACCCTATTTGTGAAGTGTTTGTTCAAGTGTTTTTGCCCGTTCTCCTATTGGGATATCTGCTTTTTGCTTATTGATCTGTAGAAATTCTTAATTTTAAGGCAATATAATTTTGCAGACAATTTTCCCTCTAGAGAGAAATGTTAGCTCTATTTTGTCATTCATTTATTTGCTGGGATGCAGTCAGAAAAGGCATACAGTCTGTTCATATTCCCTTTTGAGTTTTTCTGAGAAGATTACAAACAAGAAGATAGATGTTTACATAAAGAATTGTCTTTGCAATATTATCACTGAACTATTCTTTATTTTGAAGACACTAAGGAAAATGAATAGTAAGACTCAGCTATTTGCGGTTATTTGAAACATGCCATATCTTTTTCTAAGGATACCTAAAGTTTTGAATTCTGACTATATCTCTGGTCCACTTAGGAGCTGTGCTAAAGAAAAGTCTCTTTTAGGGTCTTCAGGGTCTTTTAGGCTTGGAGTCTGGGTACCTGGCTATTAACTACTGAGGAGAGGCTATTAGACTCAAAATCTTTACACAGCTAACATAGGGGAATTAGTAACAGGTACATTTATGAATTAGTACTATCTTATAAATAGGCCTTCAGTTGTAATTCACTGGCTTAAAAATTACAAAGATAAACTACTGACAAGCAAAGAAAGAATTATTAAATATGTCACAAATAAGGCAAGGTGAATTCCATTTTTCTAAATAGAGTAAAATAAAGTATTTTTGTGAATAAAATAACCTGATAATACTTCCACCCTCTTCTCTAAAAGACTATCCCAAAGGCACTTTCCCTAGCTGAGAATCTGAAGGAAAAAAAAAAAAAAAGAGTTCTGATCAATCTCATTTCCCAAAACAATGGGAACACAGATCAAGCAAACACGTGATAAAGTGACAACCCCCCCTCCCCCAAACAACAAAACAAAGAAGAAAAACCCAAACCAACCAACCCGGAGTTAGGTATTCAAATTTAAAGAACAGAAAACCTAGGAAAAAAACACAAGTATTTTCTTTCACTATTCAATAAAATCCTGGAAGAGAAAAGCAGCTCTAAGTTCAGAAGCATCTGAAGAAATCATAAAGGATGGATTTCACAACAGATACAAAAGTGAAAGCCCAAGACAGAGTGGGCAAAAATATTTGTAACAACTATTTAAAAAAACCAGCGAGGGGCATGTGTGTCGCTCAGTCAGTTAAGCGTCTGCCCTTGGCTAAGGGCATGATCTTGGGGTCCTGGGGTCAAGCCCCATGTCGGGCTCCCTGCTTAGCGGGGAGTCTGCTTCTTCGTCTCCCTCTGTCCCTCCTCTCCTGCTCGTGAGCACGCTCTCTCTCTCAGATAAATAAATAAAATCTTAAAAAAACCCAACCAACCAACCAAAAAAACTCCCAATGAATCCAGAATGTCCTTACCTAGAAAGTTCATCTAAATTAACATTAAAAATATTCATATCCAACGGAGTAATTAGAGAACAAAAACACACAATTCCAAAAAGATGAAAGAATTATGATTATTACATGCAAACCTGAAAAATATATTACTATAATTACAAAATACAAGTTGAAATGGCACTTTAATCCACCAAATTAGCAAAGGTAGAAACATTATATCTGTGTGTGTGTGTGTGTGTGTGTGTGTGTGTGTAAATACATACACAGGAGAGAATTATTTGAGGATTAAAAGATAACCCTGTTAAAATGACTGTAAATTGTTACAACCCTCTGAAAAGCAACTAAGTAATATGGTGAGGTTCTTGAAGTGTTTATACCTTTACCTGATAATTCTACTCTAGGGAATTTATCCCAAAGAAATAATCCTAAATACTACAAAAAGTTATAGGCATAAAACTGATCACTTGCAGTGGTATTTACAATGTAAAAAAACTGGCAATACCTTCAATTTAAAAAAAATTTGGAAAGAATTAACCAAAGTATGGCATATTTATTCAATGGAAATTAAGTACATATTTAAATATGTTTTTTTAATAATAATATTTTTTTATTATATGATGTTAGTCACCATACAGTACATCCCTGGTTTTTGATGTAAAGTTCGATGATTCATTAGTTGCTGGCGATGGGTAGTAAGGAGGGCACATATTTAAATATGTTAACATTTTAACAGAGACCAGGCTATATAACACAGATAAATGCTTGCATAACATTAAGTGAAAAAGCCATTAAAATAATTACTTACCATATATGTAAGTGTAAGTGTGTGTGTAAGTGTGTGTGTGTGTGTGTGTGTATAAACCACCTCAACCCTCCAAAAAGCCTAAGCATAAAAAAATCCTAGAAGGAAGTATATTAAAATTGTTAGGGTTTTATTTGGTGTTGGGGCTGTGAATGACTTTTCTTTCACTACAGTGTTTCTACTATGCTATAATGAGGACCTACTGCTTAAATAATGAGGTGGAGATTAGTAAATAATCAAAAAGGACAGAGGGCAGATAGAGCAGCATGCAGAGCACTCTAAGTTAGCCTGGTTTAAGGCAATACTTACTGTGAACTGTTCAATGTCTCTCTCTAGTCCCACATTTGGCAGATCAGGCATCATATGAGCCACGACTTTGAAACCAGAATCCTTGGCAAGGTGAAACGACTCACATACTGCCTTCACAGTGTGGCCCCTGAGGAAAGAAAATTCGCTACCTGTTATACAAATAAATGGGCAAGAGGGTTAACACAAGCAACAGAGGGAAAACAATCTGAGACATGTAATGGTAGTTTTAAAATGAAGAATAGTATGATTGGGAAATAAAAATCTCAGAAAATCATTTTATATCTCTAGCTCTGCGAAGGCCTGGAAATAAATCATTTCACTTCGAAGATATTTCTCAGAAATTCCCCACGTACTTACTCAAGGTTGTGACAGTAAATGACTGGGTTGACCAGAGTTAATGTACACTAAAATTATTTGGACTATAAAAAAAATATTTGGTTTAGCATCATCAGCTGAAGTAAGCTTACTAATGTAAATATTTAAGTTAAAAACAAAAATAATGAGCTCAAAACCATGCAGAAGCAGCCTCTTGTTACGCTCTTTCCTTTAAAAATCTTTTGAAATTATTTGGAGAGAGAGATGAAGAATGTCACCTACATACAAAATAGATTTCATTTTGGTGGTCTCCAAGGTCCTTAAAAAAGTGAGAAGAGTGAATGATTTGGTGACAAGGCAGAATCATTTGGGGCCAGCTGGATAAATCATCTTAACATTCTAGTACCACATCCAAGTAGGAAGCAAGCCCTAATAACAGTTTGGGGCTACTATAAACTGAAGCCCTACGCCAATCCTTTCACTTCCAGGACATTCCCATTCACCACACACACAAAAATCCTAGTAACATGGACTCCATCCCACTCTGGATGTTACCATCCACTTCCACTAATCCATTTCCAATCTCTTTTTGCTAGCCACGTTCCAATTTATATGACTAGGTGAGGTCTCTCTTCTGATACCCCAACCAAATATCCAGTACTCTAAAGTTCTACTGTACAATACCACTGTCCCTAGGCACATGTAGTTACTCAGTTTATACCTGAATTAATTAAAATGAAAAATTCAGTTCCTCAGTTGCACACTATCATATTGGACAGTGCAGATGTGGAACACTTCCATCACTGTAGAATGTTCTGCTGGACAGCTCTGCTCTTAAGCAAACCCCCAACTGGTTGTTCTACAAGTATCTAGAACTCAGGACATCCAAACACGAAACTCACCTTCCCTCCAAGACTCCTCTTCTTCCCATTTTCTCCTACCCCCATTTCCATTCAGTCACCAAACACGGTCATTTGCTTCTTTTCAAGACATCATTTCTTGTTTAAATGAGCACAACAGCCTTTTAACTGGTCTCTAACATCCAGCCTCTAACTGGATTAGGCACTTCCTAATCCAACTCCATACTATGATCCTTCCAAAGGGATCTAAAATGCAGATATGCTCCTATCACAACTTACCTTACAGCCTGTCCTCAGATTAAAGCCTGTCCTCATAGCCCATGGAATGGGAGAAGATATTTGCAAATGACACTACAGATAAAAGACTGGTATCCAAGATCTACAAAGAACTTCTCAAACTCAATACATGGGAAACAAATAATCAAATCAAAAAATGGGCAGAAGATATGAACAGACACTTTTTCAATGAAGACATACAAATGGCTAACAGACACATGAAAAAATGTTCAAAATCATTAGCCATCAGGGAAATTCAAATCAAAACCACTTTTCTGAAATCCCATATTCCAATACGGATTCAAACTAGGTGTAGAATGACCTGCATACGTGTTCTTTTGGGTGGCTATAGAATACTGATAAAGGCCAGATGAATTGTTAATATATAAATGTTACAAGGAAAATTACATGGAATTACAGAATAATATCCCTAAGACCAAATGATGCACAAAGAATACAGCATTTAAGAATCAGGAAAATTCAAATCAAAACCACACTGAGATACCACCTTACACCAGTTAGAATGGCAAAAATTGACAAGGCAGGAAACAACAATTGCTGGAGAGGATGTGGAGAAAGGGGATCCCTCCTACATTGTTGGTGGGAATGCAAGTTGGTACAGCCACTCTGGAAAACAGTGTGGAGGTCCCTTAAAAAGTTAAAAATTGAGCTACCCTATGACCCAGCCATTGCACTACTGGGTATTTGCCCCAAAGATACAGACGTAGTGAAGAGAAGGGCCATATGCACCCCAATGTTCATAGCAGCATTGTCCACAATAGCTAAATCGTGGAAGGAGCCGAGATGCTCTTCAACAGATGACTGGATTAAGAAGCTGTGGTCCATATATACAATGGAATATTACTCAGCCATCAAAAAGAACGGTTTCACAACATTTGCAGCAACATGGACGGGATTGGAGGAGATAATGCTAAGTGAAATAAGTCAAGCAGAGAAAGACAATTATCATATGGTTTCACTCATTTATGGAACATAAGAAATAGGAAGATCTGTAGGAGAAGAAAGGGAAGAATGAAGGGGGGTAAACAGAATGGGGAATGAAGCATGAGAGACTATGGACTCTGGGAAACAAACTGAGGGCTTCAGAGGGGAGGGGGGTGGGGGACTGGGATAGGCCGGTGATGGGTATTAAGGAGGGCACGTATTGCATGGTGCACTGGGTGTTATACGCAAGCAATGAATCATAGAACATTACATCAAAAACTAGGGATGTACTGTATGGTGACTAACATAACAGAATAAAAAATTATTATTAAAAATAAATAAATAAATAAATAAATAAATAAATAAATAAATAAAGCCTGTCCTCAGATTAAAGCCCAAACTCCCTGGGCTGACTTTTAAGGTTCCTCATCATTTGGCCACCACGACTTACCTTTTCAGCCTCACCTCTTACCACTCTCCTACCTCATGCTCTACACTCTTAACTAACCCACTCCAAATCCCCTGAATAAGCCATGTGCTCCCATCCTCAGGAGTTTGCTTATATGTTTCTTTCTGCCTGAAATAATCTTCTTCTTCCCCACCTGAGTCATACTCTTCCTGTAAGTCTCAGGTCTGATGTCATTCTTTTTAGGAAGCTTTCCTGACCTTCATGAGACTCTTCCTATCTCCCCGGGTACAACCCTTGATCACTGCAGCAGGCCCACCAGTGTTTCCGGTTTAAGACTCCCCCTACAAGGGTGCATTCTACTCAGGTTAATCTCTCTTAAGCCTGATATCTGTGTAATTCTTCCCTGTGCTCAAAAGTATCCAACAGACTTCTAGTACTTAAAGGAAAGATTCCTCTCTCTTTAGCCTGGCATCCTTCTGGTGGTTTCTAAGATGCTGACCAGTGCATGTTTCCCTAGTTCCCTTTTACTTCCTTCTCCTACCACAACCCCCAATCCCATCTGCCCCTCCTGGTAAAGTGGCCCTTAAAGTCCAGCTGAACACATACCAACTCCCCGAAGCCCGCCTTTACATCCACAATCGATCTCTGCTGCCTAGTAAACTGCTGAAATCTTTTGTTTTTCTCTAATTTACCAGTTAACCATAAAGTTCCTTGTACAGCTAATCTCTCGTGTATATCTTTTCTCCTCAACTCAGTGATCTATTTCTAGAGTTCTACGAGAGAACTTCATATGGCTCTGTTAAACCTTACTTCTATCCTTTCTTACCCTCTCAAATTTCTCAAAGTTTGTACCCACTGCTCACCAACCCTTCTCTCACTACTCTGCTTATCAGCCTCCACTTCACGAAAACTTATCTTTTACATATCACCCTGATTTCCTTCTTGTTCAAACCCTTCTCTTCGTTTCCATGCTCCTGTCCGCCTCTCCTGCTTTAGATGGCTGACCTTGAGCCCTGTCTTCTGTTTTCCATATGGGAAAGGCTGTTTATGACAAGACAAGGGGATGGAAATTAAGAGCAGAGACAGAAGGATGACTCTGAAAAGAAGGAATACCTATACCCCTTTCTCTAAGATTGGTAGGAAGGAGGAGAGGATGAGTATGAACATAGATATGACCAGTGGGAGTTAGAAGGAGGCTTGTGTGAAATCATTTGCCCCCATCTTACCTGTTGGTATCTCTGGCCACATCTTCGTAGACACTCTGCACCCCAATCTCCAGCCTTGTGCAGCCATAGGTCAACATGTCACTTAAATGCCGCTTCATACAATAATCTGGTCTGGTCTCAATAGTAATTCCGATACACTTTGTGAGGCTTCTCTCAGAATACCTGCAGAGCAAACCTAAAAGTAAACAACTTACCACAGCTTTAGGACATTTAAAGGACTGTTTTCTCTTAGTCCTTCCTATAAGACAGTGGTTAAAAGCGTGGCCTCTGGACCCAGACTGTCTGAGTTCAAATCCTGCCTCTGCTACTTCCTAACTATGCAAACAGGAATGTTGTTAACCTCTCTGTCCTTTGGTTTCATTATCTGCAAAATGAGGCTAATGGGAGTCACACCTCATAGGACCGACATGAGTGACCTGGCACACAGTACTGTTACCATCACCACGTTCATTCTTATCCTCCTACAGTACGCTACTAACCACAGTTTCCTTGAAAGCTGTGATTTCAACTGTGGAAACCCTAGCAATCCCTTTTCATATATGTGAAAATTATCTGCCTTATTTATTTCCCATTCCATATTTTATGTCATGTTAAATAAAAAAAAAAGGAGAAGGTATGTATAATGATCATAGGAATAATTCATATAAAATGTCTTCTATATACACACAAGTCATTCTGCCAAGCCTATTAATCTTACCAATGATTTACAAAATTAGGCATCATTTTTCTCTTTCACTAACACCAGGTATCAAAGTAGTGAGTAACACTTTAGATTCTAGTTGCTTGAGTTAATGGCTTTATTGCTGGCCAAGAGTCCAGAGAAGTAAAAACGACTTGCTGAGGGGACTGCTGATGTGAGGGGAGGACCTAACATTTATGGAGGCCACCGTGCCAAGCGCAATGCTAGATACTCAGTACATATGGAATGCTCCATCAGCTCTATGAAGTGTGTCTTCTTATCTCCATTTCACAGATGAAGAAACAGGTTCAAAGAGATGAAGTACCTTGTCCAAGGACATAGAGCTCATAAAATCCAAGTCAGGATTTGAAATTCGGTCCACCTGACTTCCAAATCCTTATTCTACATTTCATTTTACAGCACTGCTTAGACAATTCAGCAAGGAACATCAGATTTCTCTTTTCAACTCTCTAACGTCCTAGAACCCAGTGATTCTTTTTGGTGCACCCTTCTACAACTTTCTCAATTCCTTGGGAGGGTAAGGTAAAAGGTAAACCTCTTTTTTTTTTTTTTTTTCGTTTAATTTCCTTCCTTTCAAAGAAGTTCAAAGTTCTTTCTTGAAGTACAAAAATCATAACATTTCCAAAATTTTGTAACTACTCCTTTAGGTCACTTCATTAACTGTCAATAAAAGCCAACTTAGTCAATGTTAATAACAGTTATTAACGAAGTTAAGAATCACTGAACTGGAGGACTGATTCTGAAATTTTTCATTCTTGACATTCAAACTCTTTTGCACTGTTTACTACTGTATTCCAGAAGGTTTTATACAGGATTACCACTGGCAACAGAACTAAAAAGTAAATAAGTAGTCCAAAGTTACTAAAAAGTGAATCATAAGAGAGAAAAAGGGCTCAGATTTTATCAAATCTTGCCTAAGACAGGATACTAAATCATTATGCTTCTTTGAAATAAATCTGAAAGTCCCGAGCCTCTCAGAAAGGTGGGTACCAAGACCTACAGTGACAGGAGTACATAATGCCGTGGCTAAATATCAATCATTGTGTTTGGGGAAAACCATATTAAAAAGTTAAAATACTCCTATGTTATGGAGAAAGGAAATCACATGAAGATTGATTTAAAAAAAAAGGAAAGCAAGAAACTCTAAATTAGTGTATTTAAGAAAGTGAGTAAGAACATATTAGAACCAGGCATTCCAAAATTGTATCATAGATCTCCCTATTAACACTGTTTCATAAAGCCTCCAATATTTCTTAAAAGAAAGCTCAGCAACACAACAGTACCTTGGAAAACTGGGGAAAAAACTAGAGGATGGGTAACTGTGCAAGTGGGAATCTTCGTAGGGGAAAGAGAAAAATCACCAGCTAATCTTTCTATTGTCCAGATCATGGAAGGCATGCAGACACAGAGAAGAAGCCGCTGCAAGGACTGTAAGGCTTCTTCCTAAGTAGTTGGAATATAGTATAAGGACAGAGACAAGCCTTCTTCTCAAACAATAATTTAACACCACTTCAAAAATGTCTTTCCTCTTAAGAGAACTGTCATTACCTTTGGCAGGAGAAGAAATGGAAAAATAAAAAGAAAAAATTCAGTTTCTAAAAGCTGACATTTTATATTTACGAAAAGCTTTTACTACTATCTTTTCAGAATTTTATTTCATTTGAAAAGCAATTAAGCAGAAACTCTTAATTTGGATGACAAAAACAATGGGGTATTTTCCTCAAGAACAGAGTTCAAGGTCATCTTTCCTATAGGAAAGGAAATCCTATTTTTATTAGGATTTTGTTAATGCTACATTTAGTCCTACAATCACTGAACCTACCTCTTTATTTAAGAGAGGTGTAAAGATATTAATGATTGTTCTTTAATATGCAAGTATTTGCATAAAGGCTTTCAACTAGTCTAAGCAAATTACAACTTTTGGGACGATTTTCAGGGCCTGCCATAAACCTCCATTATCATTTTAGGTAGCCATCCAACAGTATGCCTCTCGTTTAGTACCTTGTTCAACTTCCATACCTTCTGGGGGCCACAGAATTCTTAAGTTCTTGGGCACCTGGGAAATGTGCTACACATTTTCCAACCCTGATCATGAACTTTTAAGAGACCAAGTCAGGACTCATATCCAATTCCTTCTTCTAACTTCAATTCCACTGTTCTTTTTGTGATATTACAGGGTCATCTTAAATAAGTCTGGACCCTACCTATGTGGGGCTATGATGAATCCTACACTTTTTGTATGCCACAGTAGTGGCACCAACTATAGAAGATAATATGCTCTGCAAAGCCAAATATAACTTAAACCAATAACTTATGCTGACAGCATTTTTTTTTTTTTACAAGGTTGGGGCGTAGGGGTGGGGGTGGGGTGGGACAATACCTTCAGAGTTTGAATGTACACAAAAACTAAATGCTACCCGGTCTTCAAAACATAGCTCAAATACATTTCTCCTTCCACAACATCTTCCCAGAGCCTCTCATAACTTTGTGCTCCCATTCCCAGAGCCACCTTGACCATAATATGAATACAGTTTGCCTTGTTATTTCTGGATATTTATCTGTGCATCTAGACAGGAGGCTCGAATATGTTTAAAGGTAACTGCTTAAGGGCTTCAGCACTAAAATCTTTCCTTCAGTGTAAAAAAATACAAATACAAAGAATGAATAAATGAATCAGGCGTAACTGAAGACACAGGTCTCTCTTTACTCCCATAGCAGCCTCTAGATAATTCTGCCGGTTGGTTATCTTTCCTCTTGCAAAGAATCAACCCTAGAGGGTGCCTCACACTGGACTAGGTATTCTACAGAAAGGAATAATACACTAGCTCTTGTCCCAGAGATGCTTCACAACCTAGCTACAAGAAAAAGACAAAGGTAAAATCAAGAACTACTTAAGAGCAAGGAGCTAGAAGAGGCAGAAATATATATTATTTCTTGGTCTATTTATGGAAGGAAAAAAGTAAACTATAAAAATGATATCTATTATTAAACTCCTTGCCTAAAGGGCCCCAACAAAGGGGACACTGAAGGAAGACAGCAAACCAATGTTAAAGTCTCTCTATTATCTTCTGGAAACTGTTTACATGATACACTCCAGGAAGGCTATGGCATCAAAGAACACTTCTCATTGCTATCAATTTGTTGCAGTCCTCTGTTAAAGCCTCTGTCATTAATAAGGTCAGATATATCTTAGTCTACTCCTGCGTGAAATCCACTAGAGCTCTAGGCCCAAATTCCTGAAAACCTTATAGAACCTTCCTGCATGGACCTCAACCTGCTTAAATGAAATGGCAAAGTAAATAAAAATGGTACATAGATGAAATGTTAATTTTCATTAGTCATAATGTAAAAAACTCTCTTCCATATCTATAATCCCAAAATCGGTATGTAGAATCTACAAAATTCTTGGACAGCCAAAGATCTGTGTGAATTGCCAAATAACATCTGGGATTATTGATGCAATTCCTCAATAGTAGCATCACAGAACAAATTCTTTTTTGCTATAATTATATCTGGAAAATATCTCAATAAAATTTTATGCTCTGTACAATGACTGAGTTGGGTGTTTGATGATATAAAAATAACATCTTTTTTCCTTTTCCCTTTATTTTTTGAGACGGTGGTCAATTTTGCTTCCTGGATATTGGTTGCTATGTCAAGGGGGTCTATAAAACAGTAAGGTTCTGTCCAACACAAACCAAGGAAACAGAATTCTGATTTTTAAATGAGTACAACCTATGACAAACTAACCTGGTGACCTTGTGGTTTAGAGACTAATCAGGGATCCTTGCTCCCTATCATGCTAGTTGACAAGGTATAAGATATGTATAGGCAAAACAACCCATAACATTTTGGGTTTTGATTCTTTCAACAGCTGACAAGAATGCTATCAGACAGCTGAAGAACCAACAGCAATGCATTATTAATAGAAAAAAACCACAGTTATTACACATTCTCTTAACATTACATTTACATTCAAATTTAACAACTATATAAGGACTATAAATGCATTATAGAAAAGCTGTCGTTGCCAGAAAATAATTGCTAGATAAAAAATAACTTCCAAATACATCTTTTAGATAAACATTCTCATTCCAATAGAAATCTTCAAACTACAGGATGTCAGAGAAAGAAGTAATTTCAGACATAATTTAGTCCCACCTCATTTTTATAGATGAGGAAACTAAAGCACAGAACACGTTAAGTGGCTTAAATCAGGTAATAATGTAAGATAATCACAGAAATAAATGTGGAACCTAAGTCTCCTGATTCTTCATGCACAGTTCTTTCCACTGGGTCATTTCATAACGTTTCCTTAGTACTCTCTATCTGTAAGACATTATGCTAGCTATAAGGGATCTTCTCTCTTAAGAAGACATTCCCTATTAAAGGAAATAGGAAGGGGTGCCTGGGTGGCTCAGACAGTTAGGCATCCAACTCCTGATTTCAGCTCAGGTCATGATCTCAGAGTTGTGAGATTGAGCCCCACATTAGGCTCCTCGCTCAGTGTGGAGTCTGCTTGGGATTCGCTCTTTCCTCTCCCTCTGCCCCTCCCCTGCCCTCCCTCCCTCCCTCCCGCAAATCAATCAAATAAATAAATAAAAATCTAAAAACAAACAAACAAACAAAAAAAAACCCCAAAAACAAAAAACTAAAATCATATAGAACAGGCTCTCCTTGACCAAAATGGCATTAAATTAAAAATTGACGACCATGAGATATCAAGAAAAACTCCATGTTTTTGGAAATTTGGAAATTAAACAACCCATTTCTATATAATCCATGGGTCAAAATATAAAGGATTTAAAAAATATTTTGAATAGAATAATAATTATAAACAACATATCAAAGTTTATGGGATTCTGTCAAAGCAGGGCTTAGAGAAAAACCTAATGGTTTCAATACTTACATCAGAAAAGAAAAAAGGTCTATAATAATGGCCAGGCCTCTATACCTTACTAAGTCATAGAAAAAGAACCATAAAGTACCCCAAAGAAAGTAGAAGAAAACAAACAACAAAAAGTGAAGCGGAAATCAATGAAGTAGAGGACACAAAGTCAAAAGTCAGTTCATTGAAAAGAACAACAAAATTGATAAACCCCTAACTAGACTAATCAAGGAAAAAAAAAAAAAAAGAACACGGATTATCAGTATCAGGTTTGAAAGAGGGGTGATCACCAACATCCTACAGACATTAAAAGCATAATAAGGGAATTATGAACTTAATACCAAAAAGTTTGACAATCTGGATGAAGCAGACAAATTCCTTGAAAAATATAACTTACCAAAATAGATACAAATAAAACAGAAAATCTGAATATCCCTAGTTAGGAACTGACTTAATCATCTAACACCCTTCCATAAAGAAAACTTCAGCCTTGGATAATTTTACTGGTGAGTTTTAACAAACACTGATGGAAGAAAAAACATTCATTTTATTTGAACTTTTAGAAAACGGAGGAGGACACACTTCCTAACATACTTTATGGGGCTGGCATAATAATACCAAAAGCTAACAAAGAAATTACGAAAAAGAAAATTACAAACCACCCTCTCTCATGAACATATACACACAATCCTTTCCAAAGTATTAGCAAAATTATATATAAGAAGGATAACACATTATGACCAAATAGGGTTTAACCTAGGAATGCAAGGTTAGTTTAAAATTTAAAAAAAATCAAAGTAATCTACCTGATAAAAATATAGGAGGAAAATTATGTAATCGTCTGACTAGATAAAGAGAAGTAATTAGACAAATGAATTAATGATAAAACCGCTCAGCAAACTTCTTCAATCTAATAAAGGTACCTACAAAAAACCCCTCAAGTAACACTGCAGTTAATATTGAAATGTTTCCCCTGTGTTACTGGGAATAAGAAAAAGAGGCCCACTCTCACCACTTCTATTTACCACTGTCCTAATGTCCTAGCCATTACAATAAAGCAAGAAAAAGGATGCAAATCCAAAAAGAAAAATTAAAGCCTACTGTATTTGCAAATTAAGTGATTGTTTATGAAAAAAATCCTAGCAAATTTACAAAAACAACTTTTAGAACTAAGCAGTGAATTTATTAAGGTAATATAAGGTAATATACAAAAATCAATGTTATATCTATATACTATCTGTAAACCATCTGAAAACGAAATTTTTAAGAAGTTCAATTTCTGTAGCATCAACAGACACAAAAATATTTTGGAATAAATTTAACAAAAGGCTAATAACATCTCTACACTGGACATTTCTAAGAGAAATTAAAGAAGACCTAAGTAAACGAAGAGACAGACTATGTTCATGGATCAGAAGACTTAATATTGTTGTCAATTTCCTCCAAATTGTTCTATAGTTTTAACATGATCCCAATCCTAACACACTTTTTAGCAGAAATTGACAAGCTGATTCTAAACTTTATACAGAAATGCAAAGGAACTAGAATATCCAAGACAATCTTGAAAAACGATAAAGATGACTCACACTGCTTGACTTCAAGATATACTATGAAGCTACAATAATCAAGACAGTGTGTTATTGGCGTAAGAATTAAAAAATAGATCAATGGGACAGAACAGAGCCCAGCTCCACGTTTATATTCCATCAATTTTTGACAAAGCCACCAATATAATCCAAACGGGAAAGGGAAGTTTTTTGTTTTTTTTTTAAAGATTTTATTTATTTATTTGACAGAGATAGAGACAGCCAGCGAGAGAGGGAACACAAGCAGGGGGAGTGGGAGAGGAAGAAGCAGGCTCCTAGCAGAGGAGCCTGATGTGGCGCTCGATCCCACAATGCCGGGATCATGCCCTGAGCCGAAGGCAGACGCTTAACCGCTGTGCCACCCAGGCGCCCCGGAAAGGGAAGTTTTTAAACAAGTAATGTTGAAACAATCAGAGGTCTACCTATATGGGAAAAAAGAAATCTTGACTCCTACCTCACATTACATATAAAAATTATTCAAGATGGATCATAAGCCTAATTGGCTAGCTAAATATAAAAAACTAAAACTAGAACTAGAAGAAAACACAGGAGAGTAACTTCTTGTACTGGGAGTAAGCACAGGTTTAATAAAGACAATACAAAAGGCAATAACTATTAAAGCAAAAAAATGATAAATTAGACTTCATCAAAAGAAAAACTTCAGCTTAAAGTTAATCTTAATATAATGAATACTCAAGCCACAGACTGGGTTTTCATATTTGTAAAATATAGATCTAGCAAAAACTGGTATCCAGGATTTATAACAGCCCAATAAAAAACAGGCAAAAGATTTTAACAGATACTTCACAAAGGAAATATGTACAGAAAGTATAAGCACATGATAAAGTGTTCATCATCATTAGTCATCAGGAAAATGCAAATTAAAGCCACAATGAGATACCATTACACACCTACTAGAATGGCTAAAATTAAAGAGACTGACAACACCATATGTTGGTGAGGATGTGGAACAACCAAATGCTCATACATCACCCTCGGGAGTACAAATGGTACAACTACTTTGGAAAAATGTCTGGCAGTTTCTTATAAAATTAAACATAAAACAGAGCAGTTCTACTTCTAGCTTACCCAACAGAAATAAATACTACATTCACAGTAAGACTTGTACGAGTATATTCATTGAAGTTTTATCATAATAACTGCTAACTGGAAATAGCCCTGGTGTCCATCAATAGAATGGACAAGCTGTGGTCTATGCATACTACTCAGCACAACCACTGAAATACCCAACAACATTGATCAATCTCAAAATATTAAGCTCAGTTAAAGAAGCCTTACACAAAAGCGGATATGGTTATATGGAAGGGGAAAAAAGGGAATAACAGCTGCCTTTGGGAGATACAGGTGAGAATTCACTGGGAAGGGGCACTAGGAAACTTTCTGGGATGATGGTTATGTTCTATATCCTAATAGGGTTTTGATGCACAGGTATATACATTTATTAGAACTCATCAAATGATATACTTAAGATCTTTGCACTTGATTGTACGTAACTT
The DNA here is from genome assembly GCF_024610735.1 of Ursus americanus. Classification (NCBI taxonomy): domain Eukaryota; kingdom Metazoa; phylum Chordata; class Mammalia; order Carnivora; family Ursidae; genus Ursus; species Ursus americanus. The sequence goes on from NC_142139.1 coordinate 64,740,485, forward strand.
TACTTCAAAGGAAAACACAGTGGACTAGTAATGATGTACATAATGATATATTTGGAAAGAAGTGTACTGAAGTCTGCAATGTATTTTGAAATGCATAAAAAAAAGAGGGATCCATGGATGAGTAGAAAAATGGATAGCTGGATAAGTATGTGATAAAGCAAGTACTGTAGAATCCAGGTGACAAGTATGTAGTGCTCACTGAAAAATTCTGGGTTTTTGTTTGCTTGTTTCATATAAAATACTGGGAAGAAAAACAGCAGTTAATATGACTGAGATCGTATTTTAGGTTGAACTGCCAATGTCAAGGATCCTGGTCACCATCCATGAAAATCTGGTTGACCAAGGGAGGAAGTAAAAGAGGTCAATATATAAAGTGAGGGGTGGGGAGTAAATTAGAGCCAAAGCCAATAAATGCAAGAAGTCTGAACTGTGCCTGAAAAAACGCCCAGCGCAGCAAGGCAGAAAATAGTCACATTTAAGCCTTCTGAGATTGCTTTTGCTTTCTTCTTAACTTCTGCAAGTCTATGAAACTGTCTTCTAGGCCTAGGATCCAGCATTATCTAGCACTCTAGCTTTTCCAAGATGCATAAGGACACAGCTGGAGGATTTAAAGTCATTGATGAGGGGCAAAATAGAAGAAGGAACGGAAATGAATTAAAAATTCTACTGGGAGAAGGTATGACTCACCCACTTCTTGATGGGTAACTACCCTTTGAAATTGCATCTATTGAAAACAGCCAAGAAGCATTAAAGACTGAATGTAAAATTGCTTCTGGGCAGGACTGATTAAAAAGGAATAAAACTATTTTAAAAGGTTACTCTGAGTTATTTGGCAATATTTGCATTCCAGTGAATGGGTGACTCAGATCCTAATGCTGGTCCTTTTCATCTCCAGAGCTATGATTTTTAAAGGACAACAGTCACCAGTAATTGTTGCTCTCTGGAGACAACTGACGTCTCAGTCTAGCTGATAGAAATGAGTGATTACCACTCTGCTTGATTTTATGCACCTTCACAGAAACCACACCTGCTTTGTCCTTGAACTCTTTTACTTAGCTTTCCAATTTTTCTATTTGCAAGGATAGAACATACTTTTTGCTACTAACTTGCTGTAAATAATAACCAGGTTCACTTTTGGGGACTTTTCCTTACCTTAACTTTTAATCTTTTAAGTAAAAAGCAAAACTTTAATCAGGTTTAAACATCGCTTAAACTTTGATCAGGTGAGACACTGGCTACCAAAGGAGGGTAACATGAGCTAACTGCAATATGAATGAAGACTTTTAACATTAAACATTATGGACTCGTCTGTCACTGTAATTTTTAACCTAACTTAGAATTAATCTTTTAAATTAAAACCTCTGCTATGCTAATGAAAGTCAGTATGGTGTATCTGTACTCAGCAATAACAACTAATAGCAACTAATCTTAAAACAAACATAAAGCTCATTACTTTACATCTGAGAAAGGTCAGCCACAAGGGGTTACCCAGCCAGTCTTCACAAATACCCTGGGTGCAAGATAACACAGAGAACAGAGAGGTAAATAGCTCATCCAAAAATTTTGAAGAAAACACATTATGTCCCAAACACAGTATCTCTGGGTTGCTCCCTTTCACAAAATGTTAACATTTGAAAATGGTTTTCTAGGTCTCTAGTTCTATAGTACAAACCAGACTACCATTTCTTTAAACTATGTAACATTTCCCTAAAAACTAAATACAATCTTTATTGTAGGGAGTTAGTAGCAAAAAATCTACCTCAACAAAACAAACAAGATGTCACAAATCAGCTTTATCCAGATTATCTCATAAAACTATAGAGACCAGGAGAAAAGAACAAAACATGTCAAATATGGGTTGGCATGATTCAGTATAACACTTATGGATGGTTTTATGGCTCCCAGATTGTACTTTTATTACTTCCCAAGAGCCATTCATGAAATTTGTTGCAATGAAGACTCAAATTATATGTAAATTTTCATCTGAAAGTAAAGTGTTTGTTGCCCTCTTGAGGTAAATTCAAGAACAGAAATAAAACAACGCTGGCTTGGCCTAGTCCATTACAGAAAGAAGCGTTCTTCTCCAACAGGCTTCTTCTACAAACATATCATGATCTGAAGCTGGATAGTTATAATATAAACTCTGTTTTTACCCCAATGACAGACAACTTACAAAAGGCGCTAAAATATTTCTGCAAAAATAAAGCTAAAACTTCACACCAAGAATAAAGCAAAAATTTTAAAGTTTCAATTGATAAAAATGTCAAACTAGCTGCATCCTAAAAATTCATTATGCAGACTTCCGTTAACCTAGCTCATATGACCCAGGGGACCCAAACTATAGATGGTGAAAAGCTCTGTGGCAAACTTTTATGGAGGCTGGGAGGGTGGGGTAAGTATACTCAATTCCACTTAATAAACAAGGTCTTTAACACGAGAAGAGTCGCACTGAGAAAAGGATATATAATATCTAAGTGCGGGTAGACAAATTCAGTGGTCTTGATAGATTATCCTGTTAGGGAATTCTCAGAGTTAAATGAATTTAAGTCAGTAATTCTGAGGTACTGTTGCCATTTCGATGTCATGAGGCTTTGAACTAATTAATGTTGTTTCCCCTCAAATTACGTTTTATTCTAAGCTATCATCTGATTTTCAGTATTAAGAAGAATGAGTTGGATTACATCATTAGTCCTCTAAAGTCTCAAAGACTTCAGTGTTTTACAAAGCATGATTTATATTCATGAATGATCAAGGTTTTGAATAAGCAGTAAAAATACGGTCATCATCTCATCTTGCTACTAAAGATCCTGTAGGAGGAAGAGATCACACCAGCCAGCTGTTGTTAAAAGTCCAGATTCATGGACATAGAATTAACCCGTCACATTCTCTAGAAGCAATCGAAGTATGCTCCTCACACACTCTCCCAGTTGCTGAACTCTTTATACAGATCTCTCGAGATACCTTGTAGCTAAGGGGGTAGGGAAAGTAGGAAGGACACAAAAGATGTCCCTATTCTAAGAGGTTGCCCTACCTAAGTTATTAGCTGTCAGTATTTGACCTACAGGTTGAGCATTCTTTCAAAATTCATTTACACATTTACTTATGGCTACTATGTGCCAAGAACCATTTTATTTACAGGTCAATGAAAACTACCCTTAGGTTCATTCAAACCTTGGTTGCACTTACCACTCTACAAAAAATTCTCTAAGAGAGGCACTATTTGAACAGCTTTGTAATTACCTATGTGACCCTCCCTACCCAATGTAAAAGAGAAGCTAGAAAAAAGCCTGAATGCAGGAAGAGGAGTGTAGAAAAACACTCAAGAGATCCTATTTCTTCCAATATTTTGAAGTTCTGATGATGTACACACGTGTGCTCATATACACACAGACACACACTTTCATACATCTTTGTACCTAGCATAGTTTCCTGGATTATAGCGAAGTTCAGGCTCTGAAAGCAAAGCTGCCTGGTTTCACAGCCCCACTCGGCCACCAACTACCTGTGTAACTTTGACAAGCTGCTTAATCTCTGTGCCTTAGTTTCCTTACCTGTAAAACAGGGATAATTTAAATACTCAACTCAGGGCGCCTGGGAGGCTCAGTTGGTTAAAATGTCTGCCTTCAGCTTAGGTCACGATCCCAGGGTCCTGGGATCGAGTCCCACATTGGGCTCCCTGATCAGCGGGGAGCCTGCTTTTCCCTCTTCCTCTGCCCCTCCCCCTGCTTGTGCTCTCGTGCTCTTTCTCTCAAATAAGTAAATAAAATCTTTAAAAATAAATAAATACTTAACTCAAAGGTTTACTGTGAGTTTTGAATAAATGAGTAAATATTTATCACAATGCCCAGCACATGATATACAGAGTAAACATGAATGTCCTCCTTTATCCCCATCTCCCATGTTCCTTCCTCCTCAGCTCTAACTAATGCCCATAATAATCATCACTCTACTACCGCTTCAATGCATTTACATTTTCTAAGCATTTACACACATTTCCATGTGCTTACTTTTCCATGCATTTACATTTATGTGCATGTAAAACCGTTCACAAAAATGATGGGATCCCTACTGTAAGAATTGTTCTAAAAATTGCTTTTTCACACAGTATACCTCAGAGACCTGTAACTCTTCCACATTAGGTGAACTTATCCATCTGCATGGCTATAAATGCCATGTATAGGTTGATAACCCCCAATTTTGCACTGCCAGCACAGATGTCTCTTGTATAGTCTACCTGAATCTCCACTTGAATATATCTTAGGTATTTCAAACTTAGCATATCCGAAGTAAAATTCTTGGTTTTCTCCCATATACCTGCTCTTCTCTCTGTCTTTTCCATCTCAGCATATGGCACCACCCATCAACCATTTCCTATAACCAAAAGTTGGGTATCACACTTGATTCCTTCCTCTTTCTTACCCCCAACCCAATTCAAAGCCCTGTCATTTGCAACAATGAAACAGAGTTCTAATCCATCCTCTCTTCTCCATCATTACTGCCACCACCCTCAACTGAGCTATGATGGATAGAATATTCTTTTTTTTTTTTAAAGATTTTTTTTTTTTAATTTATTTGACAGAGACAGACAGCCAGCGAGAGAGAACACAAGCAGTGGGAGTGGGAGAGGAAGAAACAGGCTTCCAGCGGAAGAGCCTGATGTGCGGCTCGATCCCGGAACGCCAGGATCACACCCTGAGCCGAAGGCAGACGCTTAACGACTGCACCACCCAGGCGCCCCGATATAATAGTCTTCTATCTGGCTTCTCACTTTTCCTCTTGTAATCCTTTAATCCATTAGCCAGTCAACAGACAGAATGACCTTCTTATCAACCTGAATGTGTCACTCTCCTGCTTAAAACCATTCATCTACTTCCTACTGCATTTCAAATAAAATTTTAGCTCCCCAAAAGCATTATATTCTCTGGCCCATACTTCACTCTGCAAGCTCACCTTATGACATTCTCTCCTTTGTTCACTGGAGTTTAGCCACACTGGCCTCCTCTCTGTTCCTAGAAGACCCCAAGATCATACCTATTTCAGTGACTTCGTCTTAGTTTTTCTGTTCTTGGCCTGATTCCTCCTTATATTTCGGGTCCCAGCTTAAATATTACCACTTCGTCTAGAGAATAATCTTATTCTTTATCATAGTAGTCTATTTCTACCATAGCATTCCTGTTTATTCGTTGAACTAGTAGAAATAAGCACCACAAGGGCAAGGACAACATCCTTCTTATTCCCAGTGCCTAAAGCAGTGCACAATACCTAGTGGGCCTTCCATAAACATTCAGTAAATAAGAGGGACTAGTATATGGTAATTAACTAGGTTTTCCTGAAACTTCAGAAAATAAAAACTACTTCAAGACTCACTTTTTAAATAACTGAACTATATATAAAACATTAGTATTCTTCTTGCTAAAAACTGAGATATGAGATATCAAAAGAATGTATAATTCTCTTTTGTCAACTACAATGAATAAGTCATATCATTCATGAACGGAATCATTTAGTAATTATTAAGAACAGAAGTTATTAAATAAAAAACACTTGTTTTGCTGACTTCATGGCAGCCAGATGTTTTACATAAAGTGTACCCCTAGTGCTCTTTTTGAGTGGTTAAATGTCTGCGAAAAACTCAACCACTCAAATCAAAACTACCCCTGTAGTTTAGACCAGCCTAAGGTTGAAAAACCTTCAGTGATTATATGAATCACTCTTTCTCAGAGAATACTAATGTCAATGAACCATACTCACTTATTAAAAAAAATAATTTTTTCAATGAAAACAATCCTTTCCCACAAAAGGGATGTAACTATGAGAACTAGGAACGTGTAAGGTGATGGATGTTAACTAAGCTGACTGTGGTGACCATTTCACAATATATGTACGTCCTTATGCTGTACACCATAAACTTTTACAATGCTGTAGGTCAATTACATCTCAATAAACTAGAAAAAATGTATTTTAATTATAGCCGATCAAAAATATGCAAACAAAAGGAACAAAATTCACCCCCACCCTACCCCCCGCCACTGCCAAAAAAGAACTAGGAATATAGATGTAGAGCAGAAGGAATTCTCACAGGCTGTGGCTAGGAGGATAAGTTGACAACCACTCTGGAGAAGACCGTAAAATAAGGATTTCTTACTTGACTGCCTCGTAAATATTGTTGGAGGTATGTCCTGATAAGGCATCATGTAAATTTCGAATAAAATAATCTCTGTATTCTTCTGGAAGGGCCATAAATGTTCCACCCATCACAATAAACTCCACTTTATCCACACTGTGACCAAGTTGTTTTAACTGAAATACATATAAATTCATCAGCATTAGACAGATATGGTCAACTACCCTAAGAAGGCACTGCAAATTTCTAATTTTATTTTGTAGTGTTTTCATCAGTATAGTTTAAAAATGAAAAGCAATTAAACATATTTAGCAAATTCTGTGGATTAAAAAAATAGACTCCAGAGTCTGAAAGAAAAAAAAATTATAGCTCATTGAGGGAAAGGAAGAATTAAAAAGAATCAGCAAGAAGCTTAACATCAATACCTATGTGGAAATTAAAAAACACATGGAATATAAACTAGAAAGCAGGAAGAGCAAATATAATAATATAATACAATATGCAATATAATAAACAAATATTTATTGATTATGTATTTTTATGTCAGAACTTCTGGTAAGCCTTGGGGATGAAAAAGATGACTATATGAAACATAATCAGGACTTGATGCCAATGGAAGAAAAAGAACACTACATTAGAAATAAAAATTAAGAAGGCAGTTTTAACTCAAAACTTTAAAGTTTTAAATCAATTGTGAAGATTATGAGCACAGGTGGCACTGCTCTCTGGAGGGAAAAAAGGAAAATAAAAGTCCGATTGATGAAATACGAAATATAATCTCTCTCTACTAGGGGAGAGAATGGTACAGATTTTTCATTTTGTCAACTATAATAAGCCAAGATTCTAAATTTTAAAAACAGGTATTTAAATTTCTTAGGTTCTTCAAAAAATTAAAAATAGAAAATCAGTATGATACAGTAATTCAACTACTGAGTATCTAGCCAAAGAAAACAAAAACACTAATTCAAAAAGATATATGCACTCCTCTGTTTATTGCAGCATTATTTACAATAGCCAAGTTAGGAAAGCAACCCGTGTGTCCACTGATAGACAAATGGATAAAGATGTGGTATATAATGATGTCTGTATGTTGACTAACATAACATAATAAAAAATTAAAAACAAAAAAAAGATGATGTGGTATATATAGACAATTGACTATAACTCACCCATAGAAAACAATGAGCTCTTGCCATTTACAACAACATGGAGGGAACTAGAGGGTATTGTGCTGAGTGGAATAAGTCAGAGAAAAACAAATACCATATGATTTCATTTATGTGTGAAATCTAAAAAACAAAAACAGATAAACAAAAAGCAGAAAGACCCATAAATGCAGAGAACACACTGATGGTTGCCAGAAGGTAAGTGGGTGAGGGGATGGACAAAATGGGTGAAGGGCAGTAGGAGATACAGGCTTCCAGTTAAGGAATGAATCAGTCATGGAATGAATAAGTCACAGGGATAAAAGGTACAGCATAGAAAATATAGTCAGTGATACTGTAACAGGGTTGTATAGTGAGCGATGGTAGCTACAGGTGTGGTAAGCATAGCAAAGCAAAGCAAACTCGTTGAACCATTAGGCTGGACACCTGAAACTAATGTAACGTTGTGTGCCAACTACAATTAAAAAAAAATTTGTTGCCACATCTTAGGCTTGAGAAAAACTGGGTCAAGTGGACTACCAACTTATGAACTCAAATTAATGCACTATGTAAAGGATGTCTACACTTAATATGGACAAAAAGGTACCTTTTAAAGTGTTTCTGAAAATGGCAAATAAGAATTTATACATATGTATATCTTTATGTATGTAAATCATATTCATACATACATATACATGCAAATATGTATTTAAGTATACATGTAAGGTGTGTGTACACACACACACACACACACTCACACACTAAAAGAAAGCTCTCTATCTGTGATTGTTTACAGAGCAAAATCATTCTGGTAGCTTTTTCAAGATATCTTGCCAGGACCCTAAACCACACTTAATCAGAACTCCAGAGGTGAAATGCTGGCATATAATTTGGAAAAGATACTCAGGTGATTCTAGTGCATTTAGAGCTAAGAAAAGAATCACTGGGGCGCCTGGGTGGCACAGCGATTGAGCGTCTGCCTTCGGCTCAGGGCGTGATCCTGGTGTTATGGGATCGAGCCCCACATCAGGCTCCTCCGCTATGAGCCTGCTTCTTCCTCTCCCACTCCCCCTGCTTGTGTTCCCTCTCTCGCTGGCTGTCTCTATCTCTGTCAAATAAATAAATAAAATCTTAAAAAAAAAAAAAGAATCACTGCTCTGTGGTAGTTACTAAATCTTTTAAAACCCATTTTCTTTTCGTAAACATAAAAATTTCATATGGTATTGAAACATTTTAAACATTTAAAACGAAACATTTTAAAAAGGAAACTGAAGCAATGGTCAGTTTAGAACATCGTAGGTTCCACCCAGGTGGGGTCCTCTCCTACAGCTGACAATCCTGATCCACGTGTGCTTGGGTGGCAGTGAAGTGAAAAATCTGAACTGGCTGGTATTCACTAATACTAGTTAGATAAATGCAGAAATGACTTAATGACCGTGGGTATACTACTTCCTATTAGAGATTCTGTAGTTGCCCTACTAGATGTTACTGTAAAAATTAGTGTTCACGCTTTTTTAAATTGGGTAAATTCAAAATAGAATTGTAAAAAAACTATATTAATGCTCAGATTTCCCAAACAGCAAGGCTATTTACACAGGACTTGTTTTTAATCAGTTACATTGAAGTATAATTTACATACAAGAAAATGAATTAATTTTTAAGTGTACAACTGGATGAATTTGCTTAAGTGTCTAGAGTTGTGTAACTACCACCACAGTCATGATACAGAACAATTTCACGACTCCCAAAAGTTCCTCATACTGTTTTGCAGTCCCACCCTGTCAAACCAGGCACAATACTTTTTATGTGGCTTATGGAAGCAAAAATTCAATCCATCCACCTACTGTCTAAGAACTTCCACACACCTACATTTGTAAATTTCATATGGTAAATGAGCTTGTAGAAGTTGAAAGAAATTTAGAGAATATAAAACGCTTAAAGAAAATAATAGAGTCTCTACAGGAAGTAGCGTTTCTGACCTTGCTGGGTATTGCAAAATAGTCTCCCTCCTTCAGATGGATATTAAAAACTTACCGAGGGGAAAGACACTCTTTTAGTTATTTCGGGTTCAACTCAAATCAAACGATAATACCTTCTGTGTACAAAAATCTAATTTAAAAATGCTTTTTAAAAACTTACCTGTTCTATTCGGTGTCTTGTCTGTAGATAAGGGTCATATCTCGCACGGATAGCTCGCATGGAGGTTGGCTAAGAAAAAAAGAGAAAAGTCTCCTGCTGGCCTCACATTCAATAAAAAATAAAAAGTAGTTTCAAAAGGACTGTATTAAAAATAAAATTCTCTTGTGCTCCTTCCTTCTTCAGTCTTGTTAGGGATCCAAACAATGTCCTGAATAGCATGCGGCTAGTCTCTACCCCACTGTCTTAAGTATCTAACGGCAGGGCGTCTCCTTGAATCGTATTTATCTTTGTGTAAACACTTACGAAATCTCCAGGCTCACTTTCTGCTGGAGCAGAAAGCGGCGGCTAAGGGACAGAAATGACAGGGAGCCTTTTCACCAAAGAATTCCTTTTGTATTTTTAAAAACTTGAACAATGGAAAACAAGTAAAAAGTGAAACGCCATATATAAGAAAAAGTCCAGTGGTTTGCTGGCTGCTGACCTCTTCTGAAGAGGCTGACTGCTTCAAAAGCCTGCTTGCTGTTCTCCTGCTTGCACCTTGTCCCTACTCTAATTCTTTACCCACACAGCATCAAATGATCTTTTAAAACACGACACTGGAACAGATCATCCCCCTGCCTTCAACCTTAATGGCTTCTCGTGACACCTATAATAAAATCCAAACTTTCTGCCCAGCTTACAAACTCCTATGTCATCTGTCTCTCCAATCTCATTCTTCCCCTTACCCACTAAGTCCTGGTACACCCCACTGTCGTTCCTGCTACGGCTCCTTGTTCTAGCTATTCTCTCTGCTGGAAATGCCCTCTCCCGCTATTCCTGCATGGCTCCTTCATGTCATTTGGGATTCAGTGCAAATATCTCCTCAGACAGTCACTTCCCAACCACCCAGACTAAAGTATCTACTCGGCTTCTACGGCTCTAACTCAATTTTACTTCTGTGCTTAGCATTTACTAGTACCTGACATTTTCTTCTTTTTTGTCTATCTCCATTAGAACGTAAATTCCATAAGATCAGGGGCTTTGTCCATTTTTTGCTGCTGAAGAAGCAGTATAATGTGGTGGTGAAAAACAAAGAATTCAAAACCTGGCTCTGTCACTTATTAGCAGTGTCTCTCTAGGCCAGGTGTTTAGGACTTCTAAGCCTGTTTCCTTATTCATAAAACCAGGATAATAACAGTGTCTACCTTCAAAATGCTGCTGTAAGGTTTCAAGTTGTAAAAGCACTTAGAATAGCTGGACATATATAACAAGTGCTTATATAAGTATTTTTCCAGTGACTAGAGCAATATATGTAGACATTCAGCAAATATTTGGTGAACACCTTCTATAATCAGGACAAAAAATATAAAAAAATTTAAGAAAGCCAGTACTTGTATGAGCACACAATAGGTAAAGTATGTTACATGTCCTCAGGACAACTTCACATTACTTTACCTCATATCCAGTATAAGACTGGGTTGAATATTCAAAATCTGAATCAGGTCCACCGGGACAGTATCTGCCAAAACAACCAAAAAATGATGTCAGACACAAAAGTCAGTTCAGACTGTCAGATACAGTCTAGTTCAAGTATCTGCAGTCTCCATAAAATCCTGAGAGCAAACAAGATTCATTTTCAAATCCTAATAGAAGAGTCCATCTTTGCAGTATCTACAATTAATATATTTTCTATGAACAAGTAAACACAATGAACATATAAGGAACATTATTATAGTCATTGTCGGAATGTTGCAGTCACTGTTATTTTAGAAGTTTAAGCTTTTAGGGACAAGGAACAGGATCTAAGTTTTCCTAGGTTTGGAATGGCTCACAGTGCTCGCTTGGTAACTATACTTAAAAAACCTTTCTCTCATTTAATCTTCCTACCTAGAATCATGCATGTTCTTCTGCCTATTTTTCCAATTATCTAAATTTAAGAAGCTTAAAAGTTATTTATAAGGACAACTTTTTAATCTGATACTTTTCTGATCCAAGCTCATTTTATACTTCTGACATTTAGAATTTAGGCAGTTCATATTTCCACGTTTCATTTATCAAGTTACAGACTGTCACTCTTGAGTTCTATAACCTCTGTTTTTCTTATTGTTTATTGCAACATATTAAAATCTTTGTATGTTTCCTTTTTAAAGCAGTGAAACATCCTATCAATGGCTGCTTGTTTCAAAGAACTTTTAGTTAGTTTTAAAATCAAAATTAACGAAGTTTTAAATATTACCAGCATGCACTGATTAAAACTCTAGGGGATTAACTAATTCATTTAAAATACACATGCACACAACTTATGAAAATCATCCATACTTACACGCATATATTTCCTGTAAAACTGATGTGTGGGCATCTGTGGGGTTTGCACATCACAGCCACAACAGCAATCTACAAAAGAAAGATTAATAAAAAAGCTATTATGGAATAGTGAATACACAATCCTGGAGAGTGGCTATCTCTCAGAAGGAGGGAAAGGAATGCAATCAGAAAATGGCACATAAGGAAAAAAACAAAAAGAAAATGGCACATAAGGGGCTTCAATGTATCGGTAACACTGTATTTCTTAAGCTGAGCAGTGGTTAAAGGGTGATCTCTTTTTAATGTTTTTAATCTCTAAAATATACAAATGGACTTATATACTAGCTTGGATTATATTTTACCTATAAATTAGTGCAAAATAAGGAATTAATAATTTTCAAAGTCAGAGTGATTCTATTCTCTCACTCTATTTTACTAAAATAGCCTACAAGACAAATTTACTTTATGCAATAAAGATATAAAATTACATCTAAGCCTAACCTTTGCAAGTCAACCTCCTCACGGATATACTGATCTCAATATTTAGAGCAGACATTATTAAACTAGGAGCTATACTTCAGAGTATGTACAAAATATTCTCAGAGGGGTCTGTCAGAGCCCTCCTGGTCTGAGGACAGTATGTGCTTCAGAAAGGGGATGATGACAGAGATAGAAGTATGGGGTACTGGGTGTTATACACAAATAATGAATCATGGAACACTACATCAAAAACTAAGGTGTACTGTATGGTGACTAACATAATAAAAAATTATTATAAAAAAAAAGAAGTATGGTTACATATGGGGGGAGTTGGCCAAATAAGGGTATAGACTAAGGTGAATATAAGCCAGGTTTCTTACTATCAGGGAAGGAAGTTATAAATATGAACAGGGAGAGAACTTGGATAGAATGGAAGGTATTGCTGTGAACTCTCAGTTTTCAATAAATATACTGATATACAATATAAATGCAAACGTGTTCTGTGTATGTGTGTACACACAGGTATGTATGTATACGTATGTATTTCCTGGCTTGGATCACTGACTCGGTCTAGGAGCAGCAACACCCGAAGAGCAATGAGTGTATCAGCATTCAGATCTTGGTTTCTAAACACCCTTCTCCAGTGAAAAAAACGAGGGCTCCTTGGAGAAACAGTTGATTCCAGACGTGGCGCAAAGAAAGAACAAGGTGAGCCTGGAACATTTTATTATGACAGAAAGCTAGAAACTGATCAAAAAATGATGGGGACATTTTAGAAAGACACAGAAACCAGCCTGAAAGGGCTCTCACTGGTCAAATCAGGGATCATTTGTACATAAAAATAAATAATAACAGTAACAGATTATAACCCACCAAACTGGAAACCATTAATCCATTCATACAAATAAATGAATGAGTAAACTGAAAATCTGATAAGGAATAAAATACTTACATAGTTTCAAAGTACTTCACCACACAAAACTTTTTAATTACAAAATGGAAAAGATTAACTTTACAGAGGAGAAGCTTGGTAGACACTACCTTGATCAAAGCAAAAAATATCAGAATGAAGAACAGAGCGCTTCTTGATTTCAAACTATACTACACAATATGATATTGGCATAAAAACAGACACATAGACCAATAGAACAGGAATAGAAAGCCCAGAAATAAACCCCTCATATAGGCTCAGTTAATTTACAACAAAGGAGCCAAGAATATAAATGGGGAAAAAACAGTCTTTTCAATAAATGGTGGTGAGAAAACTGGAGATCCACATGCAAAAGAATAAAACTATACTACTATCTTACATAACACACAAAAATTAACTCCAAATGGATTAAAGACTTGAATGTAAGACCTGAAACCATAAAACTCCTGGAAAAAAAACACAGGCAGAAGTTCCCTGACACTAGTCTGGGTGTTGAAGTTTTGAACCTAACTCCAAAAGCAAAGGCGACAAAAGCTTCTGCACAGCAAAGGAAACCATCAACAAAAGGGAAAAGCAACCTACTGAACTGGAGAAAATATTTGCAAATCATACATCCAATAAGGGGTTAATATCCAAAATGTAAAACTCATCTCAATAGCAAAAACCACATATGATTAAATAATGAGCAGAAAACTGGGACAGATATTTTCCCAAAGACATACAGATGGCCAGCAGGCACATGAAAAGATGTTCAACATTAATAATTATCAGGGAAACGCACATTAAAACCATGAGATATTACCTGTTAGAATAGCTACTATGAAAGAGATAAGAAAGAACAAGTGTGGGTGAGGATGTGGAGAAAAGGGAACCTTCATGCACTGTTGGTGGGAATACAAATTGGTGCAGCCACTACTGAAAACAGTATGGAGGTCAAAATTAAAAATAGGCCTACAATATGATCCAGCTATTCCACTTCTCGGTATTTGTCCTAAGAAAATGAGAACACTAATTTGAAAAGACATATGCACCCCTATGTTTGCTGAAACATTGTTTATGATAGCCAAGATATGGAAACAACCAAAGTGTCCATCAATGGATGAACGGATAAAGAAGGTGTGGATAAAGAATGAAATTTTGCCATTTGTGACAACATGGATGGACCTTGAGGGTATTAAATGGCAGATGAAATAAGTCAGAAGAGAAACACAAATACCATATGATTTCACTTATATGTAGAATATAAAAAAGAAAACAAAATAAAACCCATATATACAGAGAACAGACTGGGAGTTATCAAGGAGGGAGGGGGCTAGGGGATGGACAAAACAGGCGAAGGGGGTCGACTGTATGATGATGGATGGTAATGAAACTTATTGTGGTTATCATTTTGTAGTGTATACAATTATCAAATTATTATCTTATACACCTGAAGTTAACATGATATATATCAATTTTACCCCAATAAAAATGTTACATACCAATTTTACCTCAATGAAAAAAAAAGAACATTATCAGTGACAGGACAAATTGAAACTATATACCACCTTATAGGATACCATAAGAACGCATTATCACTTCTATGCTGTTCCTGCCAAAAATGCATATCCTGAATCTAATTATGGGGAAACATCTGATTAAGCCAGATTGAAGAACATGCTACAAAATAACCTGTCTGAAATCTTCAAAAGTGTTAAGGCAATGAAGTCAAGGAAAGACAGGAAGTGTCCAGACTAAAGAGACATGACAATCAAATGTAACACATGTCTCTGAACTGGGTTCTGTAGGTCATTATTGAAACAGTGGGTGAAACTTGAACAAGGTCTGAGGATTAGATGACAGTATTTATCAGTGTTAAATTCCTGAATTTGACACCGTGTTGTGGTGATATAAGAAAATGTCCTTATTTGTAGGAAATGCACACTAAATTATTCAAAGGCAACTTACTCTGCAACAGATTCTCAAGCGGTTCAGGTTTATACTAGACCTTCAATTCTTCTGTAGGTTTGATTATTTTTCATAATAAAAATTAATAAAATTTAAGTCATTAAATAGTGATAGTGATCTAGAGAAAGTCCAAAATTTATAAAAAATTGCAAATCTGAATGAAAACTTAAATTTTCAAAGAAATGCTTTTATTTAAAATGAGCCACAACTACATATACCACTGATGAGGTCAGTCTAACTCAATCTTTAATTTAATTTAAATCTTTTATTGAGGGCCCAGTACATAGGCCAGGTTCTAAGCTCACAAAGCAAATGGCCCTTGAGACTACAAAAATATTAATGCACTGCTTCTGTCCTCTGAAATCAGACCTGTCTAGGGGAGCAAAAAACATAGAAAACAGGCTATTTAAAACCACATGGTAAGGGGGGCGCCTGGGTGACTCAGTTGTAAGCGTCTGCCTTCGGCTCAGGGCGTGATCCTGGCGTTGTGGGATCGAGCCCCACATCAGGCTCCTCCGCTGGGAGCCTGCTTCTTCCTCTCCCACTCCCCCTGCTTGTGTTCCCTCTCTCGTTGGCTGTCTCTCTCTCTGTCAAATAAATAAATCTTTAAAAAAATAAATAAATAAATAAAATAAAATAAAATAAAAAAATAAAACCACATGGTAAGAGGGATGTAGAAAATACTAGGAATGCCAAAGAAGGCAATGAATTAGCCCTTACCAAGGAAGTCAGGGAAGCCTTCCTGAGATGCTAACAATTGTGCTGATTAAGAATTAATTGATGGGGTGCTTGAGTGGCTCAGTTGATGATCTCAGGGTGGTGAGACAGAGCCCCGTGTTGGGCTCTACGCACAGTGTGGAGTTTGCTTGTCCCTCTCCCTCTGCTCCTCCCCCCGCTTGCACTCGCATGCACGCACTCTCTCTCAAAATAAAATAAAATTAAATAAATAGAATAAAAATAAAGAGACAGGGTAAGGTGGGGCTAGGGAAGCAAAGTGCTGTAGTTTCCAAACAGTTTTTAAGCAGCAGAACTCTCCTTTGAAGTAACATTTTCCTTAGAACCTCAATTTATGAAAGAGATAAAAGCTACAGCCCTGGGTGAAATGGCAATGTACCTGCTCCTATGGCGTCCCTACTCATTATTCCCCATAGTCGCTCCAAAAGACTTCTACAGAACTCTACTTTTGCAATTTAAAAATTACCGGTAAGTCGAAAAAACAATGACTTTGGAGTCAGTCAGGGAGATGTAGGTTTGAATCTTTTCTCTGCCCCTTACTATGTATTTTCTTATTTTGAAAAACGCAGACAATACTACCTACCCCTCAAAACTGTTTTGAGGATTAAATTAGAAACACAGTGGCCAGTATGTAACAGGTGGGCAACATATAGTAGCTGTTGTTATATTTAATACTGATACTACTACTAATAATAATAATCATGGTATTCTAAGGAAAACAAACAAAAACTCAAATACAAACTCAAAATGGATCACAGACCTAAACGTAAAATCAAAACTATAAAACTTCTAGAAGGTAACACAGGAGAATATCTAGGTGACCTTGGGTTTTGCAATGAGTTTTTAGATCAACACCAAAAGGATGATCCAGAAAGAAAAAAACTGGTAAACTGGACTACATTAAAATTTGAAAGTTCTGTTCTGATAAAGATACTCTTAAGAGAATGAAAAGAAAGACTCAGAGAAAATATTTGCAAAACACATGTCTGATGAAAGATATGTATCTTAAATATACAAGGAATTCTTAAAATTTCACAATAAAAAACCAAACAACCCATTAGGAATAGGCAAAAGATCCAAACAGACACCAGGTCAAATAAGATATACTAATGGCAATAATAATATGAAAGATACTCAACATATGTCATTTGGGAATTGCAAACTAAAACGAAATACTACCACACACCTCTTAGAATGGCCCAAATCCAGAACACGGACAATACCAAATGCTGACAAACATGTGGGACAACAGGAATTCTAATTGTTGGTGGGAATGCAAAATGGTACAGCCACTTTGGAAGACAGTGTGGCAACTTCACAAAGCTAAACCTAGTCTTACCATATGATCCAGCAATCATGCTCCTAGGTATTTATCTAAGTGAGTTAAAAACCTATGTGTACACAAAACCCTTCAGACATGTTTATAGCAGCTCTGTTCAATTTTGCCAAAAATTGGAAGCAACCCAGATGTTGGTGAATGGATAAACTGTGGTACATTCAGAAATGGAATATTATTCAGTTCTAAAAACAAATGAGCTGCATCAAGCCACTAAATTAAAAACACGTGGCATAACCTTAAGTGCATATTGCTAAGTGAAAGAAGCCAATCTGAAAAGGCTACATATTATTTGATTCCAACTGCATCTTTCTGAAAAAGGTAAAACTACAGAGAGAATGAATAGATCAGTTTACCAGAAGTTTGCAGCAAAGGAAAGGATGAATAGGGGAGTTTTAGGGCAGGGAAACTATTCCACATGATCCTGAAATGGTGGACACATGCCATTATGCATTGGTAAAACCCAAAAAATACACAACACCGCTGAGTGACCCCAGTATAAACTATAGGCTTTACTTAATAATAAGGTAGCACTATTGGTTCATCAATTATAACAACTGTGCCAAACCAATGCCAAGGGCAACCTAGGGAGGGAGGAAAGGAAGTATATGGGAACCCTGTGAACTTTCTGCTCAATTTTTAGGCAGACCTAAAACTGCTCTGCAAAAAACCAAACAAAAAACAAACAAAAAAACAAAAAACAACAACAAAAAAAAACACAAAACTCCAGAGTAACAACAGGAATAAAAGCATGAAGATCAGGATGTGTAGCAAACAGGGAATGACAATCTTACCTGTGTATGTGCTTCTGGTATTTTTATATTTTTACATTTTTTAAAGTTTTTAATTCCAGTTAGTTAACATCCAGTGTTGTATTAGTTTGAGATGTACAATACAGTGATTCAACAATTCCATACATCACCTGGTGCTCATCACAAGTGCCCTCCTTAATCCCCACCACCTATTTTACTCATCCCCCTAAACTCCTCCCCCCGGTAACCATCAGTTTGTACTATACACTTAAGGTCAGTTTCTTGATTTGTCTCTGTCTTTTTTCCCCTTTGCTCACTTATTTTGTTTCTTAAATTTCACAAATGAGTGAAATCATATGGCATTTGTCTTTTTCTGACTGCCTCATTTCGCTTAGCATATCTCTAGCTCCATCCATGTCATTACAAATGGCAAGATTTCATTCTTTTTAATGAATAATATACCATTGTATATATATACACCACATCTCCTTTATCCATTCATGAATCGATAGACACTTGGGCTGCTCCTGTAATTTGGCTATTGTAAATAATTCTGCAATAAATATAGAGGTGCATGTACCCTTCTGAATTAGTGTTTTTGTATTCTTTGGGTAAATACCCAGTAGTGTGATTGCTGCTTTGCAGGGTAGTTCTATTTTTAAATTTTTGAGGAACCTCCATACTATTTTCCACAGTGGCTGCACCAGTTTGCATTCCCACCAGCAGTACAAGAAGGTTCCTTTTTTTCCCCACATCCTTGTCAACACCTGCTGTATCTCTGTTGTTGCTTTTAGCCATTCTGACAAGTTGGCCACCATTGTGGTTTTGATTTGCATTTCTCTAATGGTAAGTCATAATGAGCATCTTTTCATGTCTTCTGGCCATCTGGATGTCTTCTTTGGAGAAATGTCTGTTCATGTCTTCTGTCCATTTTTTAATTGGATGGATATTGACTTGTATCAGTTCTTTATATATTTTGAATACTAACCCTTTATCGGGTATGTCATTTGTAAATATCCTCTCCCATTCAATAGGTTGCCTTTTAGCTTTCTTGATTGTTTCCCTTCGATGTGCAAAAGGTTTTTATTTTGATGTAGCTACAATAGTTTATTTTTTGCTTTTGTTTCCCTTGCCTCAGGAGACATAACTAGAAAAAGTTGTTATGGCTGATGTCAAAGAAGTTACAGCCTGTGTTCTCTTCTGGGATTTGTAAGGTTTCAGGTCTCACACTTAGGTCTTTAATCCATTTTGAATTCATTTTTGTGTATGGCGTAAGAAAGTGGTCCAGTTTCTTTCTTTTGCATGTTGCTGTCCAGTTTTCCCAATACCATTTGTTGAAGAGACTGTCTTTTTCCCAGATGTTCTTTCATGCATTGTCAAACATTAATCGACCATATAGTTCTAAGTTTATTTCTGGGCTTTCCATTCTGTTCTACTGATCTGTGTGTCTATTTCTGTGCCAGTATCATGCTGTTTTGATTACTGCAGCTTTGTGATAGGACTTGAAGTCTGGAACGGTGATCCCTCCAGCTTTGCTTCCCCCCTCCCCAAGATTGCTTTGGCTATTTGGAGTCTTCAGTGACTCCATAATGAATTTTACGATTGTTTGTTCTAGTCCTAAGAAAGATGCTATTGGTTTTTTGATAGGGATTGCATTAAATGTGTAGATTGTTTTGGGTAGGATGGAGATTTTAACAATATTTGTTCTTCTAATCCACGAGCATGGGATGTCTTTACATTTGGGTCTTCTTCAATTTCTTTCATTAGTGTTTTATAGTTTTCAGAGTACAGGTCTTTCACCCCTTTGGTTAGGGTTATTTCTAGGTGTCTTATTATTTTTGGTGTCATTGTAGACGGGTTTTCTTAATTTCTTTTTCTTAAGATTTTATTTATTTTAGAGAGAGACAATGAATGGGGTGAGGGGGCGAGCAGGGGAGAGGGAGAGAGAGAGAAAGAATCTTAAGCAGACTCCATGCTGAGCTTGGAGCCCGACATGCTGAGGTCAGAGCCCGACACCCTGAGATCACGACCTGAGCTGAAATCAAGAGTCAGATGCTTAACTGACAGCCACCCAGGCACCCCTTAATTTCGCTTTCTGATGCTTCATTATTGATGTATAAAAATGCAATGATTTCTCTACATTGATTTTGTATCCTGCAACTTTACTGAAATCGTGTATCAGTTCTAGTAGGTTTTTGGTGGAGTCTTTTGGGTTTTCTACATGCAGTATCATGCCATCTGCAAATAGTGGAAGTTTTACTTCTCCCTTACTGATTTGGATGGTTTTTATTTCTTTTTGTTGTATGATTGCTGCTGTTAGGTCTTCCTGTACTACGCTGAACAGAAGGGGTGAGACCGGACATCCGTATCTCGTTCCTGACCTTAGGGGAAAAGCTCTCAGTTTTTCCCCATTAAGGATGATATTAGGTGTGCGTTTTTCATATATGACCTTTATTATGTTGAGGTATGTTCACTCTAAACCAACTTTGTTAAGGATTTTTATGATGGATGTATGTTGTACTTTGCCAAATGCTTTTTCTGGGTCTATTAAAATGATCATATGGTTCTTTTCCTTTCTCTTATTGATGTGATGTATTTGTTGAATGATTTATGAATACTGAATCACCCTGGCCACCCAGGAATAAATCCCACTTAATTATGGGGAACAATTTTTTTTTAAATGTATTGTTAGATTCAGTTTGCTAGTATTTTGTTAAAGATGTTTGCATCTATCTTCATCATGAATATTGGCCTGTAGTTCTCTTTTTTAGTGGTGTCTTTACCTGGTTTTGCTATCAGGGTAAAGCTGGCCTCACAGAATGAATGTGGAAGTTTTCCTTACTATTTTTTTGGGATAGTTGGAGAGGAATAGGTATTAACCCTTCTTTAAATGTTTGGTAGAATTTACCTGTGAAGCCATCCAGGCCTGGGCTTTTGTTTGTTGGGAGTCTTTTGATTACTGATTCAATTTCTTTGCTAATAATCAGTCTCTTCAAATTTTTCATTTCTTCCTATTTCAGTTTTGGTAGTTTACATGTTTCTAGGAACTTATTTCTTGTAGGCTGTCTGATTTGTTGGCATATAGATTTTCATAGTATTCTCTTGTAATTTATTTCTTTGGTGTTGGTTGTTATTTCTCCTCTCTCATTTGTGATTTTGACTCCTTTCTTTTGTTTTCTTCTTGATAAGTCTGGCTAAAGGTTTATCAATTTTATTGATTTTTTCCCCCCAAAGAACCAGTTCCTGGTTTCACTGATCTGTTCTATTATTTTCTTAGTTTCTATATCACTTATTTCTGCTCTAATCTTTATTATTTCCTTCCTTCTGCTACTTTTAGGCTTTGTTTGTTCTTTTTCTAGCTCCTTTACATGTAAGAGAAGGTTGTTAATTTGAGATTTGTCTTGCTTCTTGAGGTAAATCTGTATTGTTATAAATTTCCCCCAGAGAACTGCTTTTGGAGCATCCCAAGGTTTGGGATTGTTGTGTTTCCATTTTTATTTGTGTCCGTGTACTTTTTAATTTTTCTTTTATTTCCCTGATTGATCCATTCATTGTTTAGTAGCATGTTATTTAGCCTCCATGTATTTGTAGCCTTTCCAGATTTTTTTCTTGTGGTTGATTTCTAGTTTTATAGTGTTATGGTCAGAAAAGATGCATGGTATGACTTCAATCTTCTTGAATTTGTTGAGGCTTGTTTTGTGGTCTAATATGTGATCTATTCTGGAAAATACTCCATGTACACTTGAAAAGAACGTGTATTCTGCTATTTTAGGATGGAATGTTTTGAATATATCTGTTAAATCCATCCGGTCCAATGTGTCATTCATAGCCACTGTTTCCTTGTTTCTGGTTGGATGATATGTCCATCAATGTAAGTGGGCTATTAAGCCCTCTACTATTATTGTATTACTATGGATTAGTCTTTTATGTTTGTTATTAACTGTTTAATATATTTGGGTCCTCCCATGTTGGGTGCATAAATATTTACAATTGTTGTATCTTCTTGTTGGATTGTCCCCTTTATTATTGTATAGTGTCCTTCTTTGTCTCCTGTTACAGTCTTTGTTTTAAAGTCTATTTTGTCTGATTTAAGTATTGCTAGCTTGGCTTTCTTTTGACATCCATTTGCATGATAGATGTTTTTCCATTCCCTCACTTTCAATCTACAAGTGTTTTTAGGTCTCGAGTGAGCCTCTTATAGGTAGCATATAGATGGATCTTGTCCAATATAAGTATCACTACCCTGGATTTCTTTTGATATACATTTGCACGAAAGATGTTTCTTCATCTCCTCACTTTCAGTCTGCAGGTGTCATTAGGTCTAAAATGAGTTTCCTGTAAGCAGCACACAGGTGGGTCTTGTTTTTTAATTCATTCTATCACCCTAAGTCTTTTGGAGCACTTAGTCCCTTTATAGTCAAAGTCATTATTGATAGGTATGTACTTATAACCATTTTATTCCCTGTTTTGTGGTTGTTTCTGATGTTTTTCTTTGATCCTTTCTTCTCTCTCTTTCATGGTTTGCTTGTTTTCTTTAGTGATATATTTGGATTCCTTTCTCTTTATTCTTTGTTAATCTACTAGTTTTTGATTTGTGGTTACCATTAGGTTTGTATATAACATCTTCTGCACATAGGAGTCTATATTAAGTTGATGGTTGTTTAAGTTTGAACCCATTCTTTACTCCTCTCCTCCCCATGTTTTAGGTATATTGTGTTATATTTTATATCCTTTTATTCTGTGAGTTCTGTAACTGCTTTTTTATATAAATATTCATTTTTACTGCTTTTCTGTTTCCTACCTTCATACTGTCACTTTTGGTCTTCCTTTCCACTCCAAGAGTCCTCTTTAATATTTTTCGTGGGGCTGGTTTTAGTGGTCATGAACTCCTTTAGTTTTTGTTTGGGAAACTCTTTATCTCCCCTTCTATTCTGAATGATAGCCTTGCTGGATAGAGAATTCTTGACTGAAGATTTTTCCCATTCAGCACTTTTTTGTTTATAAAGATTTTGTTTATTTATTTGACAGAGAGAGAGAGACAGCCAGTGAGAGAGGGAACACAAGCAGGGGGAGTGGGAGAGAGAGAAGCAGGCTCCCAGTGGAGGAGCCTGATGTGGGGCTCGATCCCAGAACACCGGGATCACGCCCTTAGCCGAAGGCAGACGCTTAATGACTGAGCCACCCAGGCACCCCAGCCATTCAGCACTTTGAATATATCATGCCACTCTCTTCTGACTTGCAAAGTTTCTGCTGAAAAATCTGCTGATAGCCTTATGGGGGTTTTCCCTTATGTAACTGTCTTCTCCTGCTGCTTTTAGGATGTATTTTTTTAAAATCAATACTTTTGCCATGTTAATTACATTATGTCTTGGTGTAGATCTGCTTTTGTTGCTTTTACTGGGCATTCACTGTGCCTCCTGGATGTGGATATCTGTTTCCTTCCCCAAAGTAGGTAAGTTTTCAGCTATTATTTCCTCAAATAAAATCTCTGCCCCCTTTAATCTCTCTTCCGCTTCTGGGATACCTATAATATGAATGTTATTACATTTGATGGAGTCACTGAGTTCCCGAAATCTATTCTAATTTTGCATAATTCTTTTTTCTGTCTTTCGTTCAGCTTTTTTCCATTACTTTGTCTTGTAGGTCATTAATTCACTCCTGCTTCTTTCATCCTGCTATTCAGTCCATCAAGTGTTTCTCATTTCATTTATTGAGCCCTTTATCTCTGCTATGTTATTCCTTATCTCTGTGTTAAGTACCTTGCTCACGTCTTCTACTCTTTTCTCAAGTCCTGTGAATATCCTTGCTTTAAGTACCCAATCAGGCATGTTACTTATATCTACTTTGCTTAGATATCTGGCCATGGCCTTATCTTCTTTCTTTCTTTTCTTTTTGTCTAAGTCTCTGTGCCTGTTTCTGTATGTTAGGAAAGTCAGCTACATCTCCTGTTCTTGAGGATAATGGCCTGATGAAGAAGTCCTATACTGCCCTGCTGTGTTATGTCCCAGGGCCTGGTGCTTCTGGGACTGTCACCAATGTGTGCTGCATGTGCTGTGTTGTTTTATCCTGGCTGTTCTATCCTTCAGGCCAGTCATCTTCAGAGGCTATCTTTGCCTTTTGTGAGCGGTGCTTGGCCCCTGACCTGAACGTAGTGCATTTTAAATAGGTGTGTTCTGGTCTGCTTGTGAATGAGACCTATTACCACAGCTGTCTGAACAGGGGCTCCACAGAACTCCTGAGTCAGGAGACACAGTGTAAGCAGGAATTTGGGCCCGTCTTTTGGGGGAGGGGACTGGCCAAGTTGGGACTGAGGCAAGTGTGACTGGGAAGGGCAGTTCCACAGGACTAAAGGGAAGTGGAGCTTGGTATAAGCAAATTACGTAGTGAGTGTGGGCGCTGCACTGATTCCCAGAGGTGGCCCTGTGCTTATGCTGAGGGATGGGGGAGGGAAATGGTCTTAGTCAGTTCCTTGTTCCTGGAGGGGTCTCTCCTTGAACTCTGCTTCTCTGGGATGTGCTCTGAGATGAGCAAATAACCGCTGCACTGTGTGCCCCAGGTGCTCTTCAGATCACTGTTTCCACACTGTATGTCATGGGTTGTTTGCCTGACTTCTAAGACCAGTGCAATGCCCTCTGGGCTCTATACCAGCCAGCCCCATGACCTTTAAAATTCTAGTCCTTAAGCCCCACTAGTTGCAAGAACTCCCCAAATTCAGCCCCTCTCACTTGCCAAGCCGAATGCTATGGGGATTCATTTTCCTTGTGGGTTCCCTGGTGGGACAGTGTTAGGCTGTCTCTCACCCTTCTCTGCAACTGTGGCTATCTCTCCACCACAGCGGCCATCATCTCTTTCTCTCCCAAACCGCTTCTCTGCACTTACCACCTTCTTCAATGTAGCCTCTTCTCTACCTACCTTTAGTTGTGTAGTTTGTTCTGCAATTCTTCAGGTCAATTTCTGGGGTATTTAGGATAATTTGATAGTTATCTAGTTGTATTTGTGGGATGAGGTGAGCCTAGAGTCCTCCTACTCTGCCATCTTCCAACCTCTTCCTCTATATCTGATATTTTTAATAGTTCACTCTGGTGATATTGTCAATGACAGATCTGGTACTGGTAAGAAAAAGTAGACAAGTTAGACTGAAAGTTAGACTGAAATAGTCTAAACAAGAAATAATGAAGGCCAAAATATTCCTACCAACGGTGGTAGGAATGGACAATGCATTTCACATCTTTTAGAAACTGAGTGGCTAGAGGTACCATGAACTAGGATGGAGAAGAAAGATGAATGAGCAAGTCTGAAGTTAGTTTTGGTTATGTTACACTTGAGGGCATATAAGCACTCAAAGGAGAGATTTTTAACAGGCACTCTGACAAAAGCCTGAAACTTGAGGAACGGTCAGAGCTGGAAGTCAGCATATAAGAATACTTAGAAATGTCAATGGATGAGATCACCAAAGGCACGTACGGTACTTAGAACAGTGGACCCAGGACCACAGAAAACATCAATTTTTAGAGGCAAGCAGAACAAGAAGAGACATCAAAGAAAGAAAAGAAGTAACTAGAGGTAGAAGGAGAAGGAGAGAGAATGGTGTCATGGAAGCCAGGCTTATTAGTGAGGTTGAAAGGTTGATAAATCTTTGTCTTCCACAGTGGCAAGCTCATACATAATGCTGAAAACGATAAATTCAAGACTTATCTATAGAGCATGTTACTTGGGAATATGGAAGCAAATGTCAAGAAATCAGCTAAGAGTTAAAAGTGCTTGCCCTGAGGGGAAAAATGGGAGGTGAGGGGTTTGAAACTATAGTTGAACAAAGCAGGGGTTAAGAGTGACAATCCCTCAACTCAGTTGAATATCTGCATATAACTTTCGAATCCCCAGAAATTTAATTACTTTCATAGCCTACTGTTGATCAGAAGCTTTACTGGTAACAGAAACCATCAATTAATACATTTTGTATGTTATAGGTATTATACACTGTATTCTTACAATAAAGTAAGCTAGACAAAAAGGAAATATCAGGACAATCATAAAGAAAATACATCTATAATACTGTACTTATCAGAAAAAATCTGCCTGTAAGTGGACCCATGCAGTTCAAACCCATGTTGTTCAACTGTATTAATTTCTCTTAACCCTTTACACTAGGTACAAATAATTAAAACAAAAACACTTGCAAGTACAAGGGAGAAGACACCAGGATTGCTGATACATTGTGTATTAAAGTTTTAGGGTTTAATTAGCCACGAATGCAATATGATCCAGGAGATATGGCCAAACAAGTCAACGAAAACTGTAATTACCACAAGTATAATACTCCCATCCAAATAAGAGATTGAATTTCTATGATCATATCAGAAACACACAATTCAATTCTGGGTATTATGTTTTAAGAGGGTCCAAATCCTATCTTTCACACTTATCCTTTTTATCCTAAAGCCCCTTCCTTAATTCCAGCTCTTAACATATTTCACACCCAGACCAAATCAAGAGTCTCCTAACTGGTCTTTTTGGCTCCAAGCTACTCTACATCTTGTATCCAAATTAATTTTCTGAAAAATTTTTTTGTTCATATTACTCTCCTCAAGTATCTTTTAACAGTTTCCTATAACCCAGCTTCTTTGCAGGACATTTAAGATCTTTTACAAGATGGACCCCAAACTAACTCTTTAACCTAATGTCCTGCTGCTTTCTCAAATGAATTATCAACTCCAGTCAGTCTGAGGCACTCACTGTTCCCTGCACACATCATACCTCTTATAACACCTCTACCTCTGTGTCTTAGTTCCTTGTGCCCTTGCTCCCATTACTCTTCTCTGCTTATACTCCATTTATGTCATTTATGTCAAGTGAGTGCCATGCTTTCTCTTAGGCTTTCCCTAGTCTCTTTTACTGCAGGGACATCTTTGTCCTCTGGACTTCCATAGTGCTTCCCATTATGTCAGTTGCTTCACAAATACCATATACAGAATGACTCTGTACCATTAACTACCTTTTAAAAGTACGGGGATGGCTCAGTCAGTTGAGTGTCCTACTCTTGATTTCAGCTCAGGTCATGATTGTGAGATTGGGTTTAGCATCGGGCTCTGCACTCAGCAGAGTCTGCCTGAGATTCTCTCCTTCTCCCTCAGCCCCTTCCGCTGCTCATGTGCTCTCTCTCTCAAACAAACAAAATATTTTAAAAATAAAAGTACTTTTTATAAGTATCAATTGTATTAAAAGCCATGAGCTCAAAATGGCAGACAATATTTTATCATATCGAGATAGTCACCAAGCCTCCATTTATACCTTTAAGGACATCAAAACATCATCTACTCCTTTAAGCACACTGAATGTTTTTCCTCGCTATGACCTCATAACATTCTGCACATGTCTCTATTGCAGCACATATCATAATATATGGATTTTATTAAACTGAATCCCCCTTTTCCACCTCGCTACCTGGGTGTTACATAGAGGCAAGGATTTCTGGCAGAATAGATATGCAATCAACATTTCATGAATCAAATTACTCACCCCACTGGCAGTTCTGATGGGTTTTGCCTTTAATTTGGGGACTAAGACCTTTCGATACTGAGGTGGGACTGCAGCGATGATATCCACCAGGCGGGGCTGTGCTGAAAGGCCATATTTGGCAGCTGTCCTGGTTTTTACCCTGGAAGTAAAGTATCTAGCATTATCAAGATCGTAATATTTCAAGGCATACTACCAAAAGAATGACCTATAAATAACATCATCAACTCCTGTCACTCCCCTATCCTTTCATCCAATGACGACAGTGGCTTTAACATTTCTGAGTATCAGGAAAATAGAAGAAAATCAGGAAAACATATCAATGACTTCTTCTTAACCTGGAGTACAAGAAAGAAAACAAAATGACTACAGGGAAGGCTCCCAGGAGAGTGACACAACATAGGTCTCATTCAA
This sequence comes from Ursus americanus, assembly GCF_024610735.1. Lineage (NCBI taxonomy): Eukaryota > Metazoa > Chordata > Mammalia > Carnivora > Ursidae > Ursus > Ursus americanus. Next base: position 64,768,284 of record NC_142139.1, read on the forward strand.
CAAAGTGCTCTAGCTTCACAGGGTTCTACCCTTTTCTCAACCTCAACACTACAGCATCTGGGATTAATTCTGGTGTAAGGGACTGTTTATTATTACACTATAGGATGTTTATCAGATTCATCGGCTTCTACCCACTAGCACCCCACTTCCCATTGTTAACAACTAAAAATGTCTCCTGACATTGTGAAATGTCTCCTGGGCGGGTGGCAGAGGGGGTATCATAGCTGGTTGTAAGCCATGGTCTTGACCAGACCAACGAACAAAAAACAACTTAAAGGAAAGGTGTGAAGAACCAAACAGTAAAAAAAGTATGTATTTTTAAAAGTGTTTTAAAACTTTTTCTAATGTAACGTAGTACATACATAAAAAACAGAACATAAAACATAAACATACGTAAACATTTAAGAAGCAAACACTTCTTTTACTACACTCTGAGGAACAGAATATGGTCAGTGCTTCGGAAGAACCATTTACCCCTTCCCGATAATAATTCTAGCCCTAATCCCTCGAAATAACCTTCAGCCCAACTAAAAATCTCTTGCTTTTCTCTACAATTTTATTGCTTTCTCGTTTCTTGCATGCTAGCAAACCGTAACGGTCACCTTAATTTCTCATTTTAATCCATCTAAAAATATTGTGAGGTATTTGCATCATTTTCAAAATAAGTTAACTCAGTATCTGATTTGTAAAGAGACTACCTAAGTACTTGGTATACCAGAAGGTATAAGGCATAGTTGTTGCACGCTCTATGTTTGCATGTTTGCATATTTTCAGATAGGCATTCACAAAAATTAATGTGTAAGTGATAAAAATATATGTGATGAAACACACATATGATAATGAATGTGTCCAGAGTTCAAGAGAGGAACTCAATGTGAGCTGGGGAGACAGTCATGGAAAACAGGCCCAGAAAAGAGTTAGCTTTAGACAGGCAGTGAAGACATGGAGATGCCACTGAGAGCAAACAGGCTGGCTTATGTGAAGACACAAAAACAGGAATGCACATATTTTAAGATATATGGGTAGACTTGATAGAAAGCAAGAGACTTTCAATGTAAAGCTAGAGAAGTTTAAAAAGATGGGAAAATTGAAGCCAGACTGAGAGGCCTTACATAACGGGCTGAGGAATTTGCATTTAATTTCATAAATATTGGGGACATAGTGAAAATTCCTGTACAGGGAAATGACATGATAAAAGAGGAGACAAGGAACAATGAACCCAGCAGGAGATAGAGACAGAAAGCATAAGCTATTGCAGTACTCTAGAATTAAGTTCAAAAAGGGATGGAATAGGGAGTTAAAAGTGGAAATGAAAGTGAGAATCATAACGAAGGGAAAGTAGGCAAAATTTAAATACTAATTTGACCTAATAAAAACAATCTGAAGAGGACACTAGAGTTTCAAGCCTGGGTGAAGATTAACACAATTAAGCAATGAGGACATATGCATACAGGCTGGTTTTAAGGAAGATGTTAGCATAAACTTTAGATGTGCTAAATTAAAGAGACCAAGAAAAATACAGAAGAAGTAGAAATGTTCACTAGAAATAAAACACTTGTATAATTAGAGGTATAGCCAACAATGACAGAAAAGCAACTTCTAAAGACAGGGTAGAAAAATCACCAAAATATAACTCCACAGTCAAGAAAGGATAGTTACTTATTTATTCCTTTAGCAAAAGTTTATTAAGCACAATATTCCAAGGAAGTGATGAAACACTGCAGTATCTCAAGCGATAGGAAACAGTCTTAAAAAGGCCATGCTGTGGTGACTAGATCACTGACAACCCACCTAGGAATGGGGAGAAAACCCTTTCATTAGAGCAGATCTACACAGTGATCATCTAATGAAAACAAAAGACACAGAGATGAAAGACTACTCTTAACTGAGGATGTAGCAAAGTCAAAACTGAACGTGACTGTTGAAAAGAAACAGATGAACAGGTCAAAGAGGCTATAAAGTAGGAAAGGGTTGGATGAGATCAAGGATCCCAAAGGCAGTGTTTTCCTGAGTGAAGTGATGTAGCACAGAAGACAACATGGGCTCTGGGACAGAACCGACGATTTAATTCCAAATCCCAGTTCTGCCAATTACTATTTCTTTCCTCTTAGACAAATTATTTAATCTTTCTCTGTCTCAGATTACCCACCTGTCAAATGAGGGTGATGTAAGTACCTAACACACAGTTTTTGAGAGGACCAACTGAACTAACACAACACACTACTAACAGTGATTAGGACATAGTGAGCACCCAATAAATATTGGAAGCTATTAGTATTATTGGGCTATGAGAGAATTTTGCCATAAATGAGTGACAGGACAGAGCAGAATGCTAAGTTCTCAATTAAAACATAAAATGTGAGACAGAAAACAAGTAGTATTTGATAATTTCAGTAAAAAGACCTACCACCTAAGAACAGGATTGCTTTCTTTTTTTATAAATCCACTTACTTATTCAGATCGATGTCTTTGCCCTGTTCATGGGCTTCAATCAGTTGTTTAATAACATCTCCTATAGTCAGCATCATCAGCTCGGCAGGGCTGAGATCTCCTGGAAAAATAATAATTAACAATGTAAAAAATCGTATTATCCAGTAAAGTTTTTTGTATTTATTTTTTTCTTCCAAAATTATTCCAATCATCCCAGATGAATAGCTCAAGACACCAAACTTTATAAGACACCAAACTTTATAAGACACCAAACTTCCACTGTTTACAGTTTTTTTATCACATTTTTTGTATCTTTAATTAAAACAAACCTGCTTCACCTATATATGGAAAGAAGTGACTTTAGAAGTACAAACACTGTAAGAATGACAGATACAGAAAAGAATAGAGACAAACACGAGGAGAAAGACCCTAACTGCACAAGAAAGTGCCAAAGTGGTTAAAATAGCTTCCTTTTATCTCCAGAATTATAACGACATTTAGATGCATTATTTCATCTGACTCTCAGAACAGAACGCAGTAGATAGAACAGGAATATTTGCTTGTCCCACAAAAATGCCACCAAGGGGTAAAGCTGAAACTCAAATTCAGGTATCAACAGAATTAATATTACAAAGCAAGGCAGTACTACTTTGTAATACAAAGGAATCTGGTTCTATACTTGCCTAGGGATCTTAATGCATCTCTGATATAGTCTGTCCACTATCATGGGCTTCTGGCAACTGAAGCTGACATGACAAGCGGAAGCTGACATGTTCTTAAATGACCCCCTCCCAATTATAGTAGATTGGTTCAAGGTTGGGCACCTACCCAAGTAAGACCAATCTGAGCTCTTTCCTCAAGGTAAAAAATGTCAGTCTCCCGCCAGTGATAACAGCTGTGAGACTATAGCTTGGGAACTGCCACCAAGCATACTTCCAGCCTGCAGAGAAAGCTAGTGTGCAGAGACGATGGAGTCATCAGAGAGAAGTATAGATGAGAGAGCCCTGGCAGTTATGGAGCACCTTCATTTACTTTATCTCATTTGAAACCTCACAACACTGTAAGGTTGATATTGTCAGCCCCTTTTATAGATGTTAAAAATTAAGATGCCATTGTAAATGGTATAGTTAAGACTTAAATCCAGGTGTTTTGGCCACAACTTCCACACTTTTTTCACTATACTAAGCTGTCTCTAACTTAATGAAGCAAAGTTAACACATACAATGTTGAGAGAAAAGAAGTCCATCTATAATTGAAAGCTAAATGCTTTCGAAACCACGTAATTCAGCACTCCAGAGTTCCAAAAAGGCACTTCAAGGATCACATAACAGAGGTAGGGTTGGTGGTGGTGCTGGAAGAAGAGGGAGAGGGAGGAAAGGAAGGAAAAGGAGGGTCTCTTTGTTCATTAAACCAATTAAACCAAAGCAGCTTGGCTTTTGCATCTTTAATATATTGAAGCTCTATGTAATAATTTGGAGAGGAAAAGAGGATTCAGGTGATAAAAATAGATAAAAGATTTGAAAGCTACATGTATAGCTCTTGAGTATATAAAAAATCAACTAGAGAAGCAAATTAGTAAGAAAAGGCTTCATGGAGAAAATGGCACAGGGGTCTTTAAAGAAAGGAAAGGAATGGACAAGCAAAACAGAGGGCAATCCAGAAGGAACAATGTCAGGTACAGGAATTTTCTATCTTTGTGTGAAGGAGTGTTGTCTAACAAGAATACAGGCTTTCTGACAAGGTTCGATAAAAAAACAGATTACAGGGTACACTGACTACTAGGCAAAGGCATTTAAATGGAGTGTAGAATTATATATTCTCAAGTTTGGGAGTAAGACGAAAGTCATGTTTTCAAAAAAGTATATAAAATAAAGAAAATGATATAAAAATGATTCAGAAGGTGAAAAGAATACATATAATTTGATACGAAACAAAAGCCTTTTGAATGGCAACAATGTAAAAAAAAAAAAACCCACAAGATTTAAAGTAAAAATTTGGACATTAGGCTCCCATCCCTAGCTTCCAACCCCTACTGGCTGTGTGATAATGGGAACATCAAAGACTTCTGTACTCCCATTTCCCTGCCTGCCAAATTGGGATAAAACATACACATTTGACAAGACTGTTGTAAGAATTAATTGAAATAACATACAGGAAAGCCAATGTACTATTCAAATATTAGTTACTGATGAAGGTGGCTTAGGAGGATGGTGGTCAAAATGACTAGTAATAAATTAGGCAGGGCTTAACGATAGATGAAATGAAGACTGTGAAGCTGTCTGGCCTGACAGTCTGAGGAAGAGCAAGGCAGAGGGAGAAGATGACTAACTGGGGGCATGTAGTTTGATTCCACAAGACAACTGAAAGTAACCTGGACATCTGGAGCTGTTGTTCCAGGAAATGGTAGTGGATGCCCAGAGGTATAGTGATTAAAGACAGATTTAAAAGAAAAAAATGTGGTTTTTTGGGTGCACACAGCCTGACCATCAGTTCCATAATTTTGGGCTGGGAAAGTTACTTAACTCTTTGAATCTCCCGCGGGAAAGATTCCACTTTCCGTCACAGTGGAAATGATACCGACTTCAAAATTATTAGCAAAGGCTCAATAAACAGTAGCTATTATTATCATAGCCATCAATCATGATTAGCCCGACTGCTCACATGAGAGTACAGAGATAAGTCTAGCACTTGTGAGAAAATACTTGAAAATTTGATTCCATCCTGTTGAAAACGAAAGATGGAATTGCTCCATGCTAATTCACGAGGTAGTATAAACGAAAATAACTACATAACTGTCCTACAGAAAACCAAGAACTCAAGAGTCTGTTTTTTAACCCAGATCTTTTAAAAAAATTTAAAAAAATAGGTGAAATGTACCATAAAACAAATTTTAGCAAATTAAGAGACCCAAAAGCACGTTTAATCGACCGACCACGTTAACTCCTTGGAGGGCACACTTTGGAATAAAGCTTTTCCTGCCATCTATGCAAAAGACACCAACTGACTGCCAAAAAAGGAAGAAGGTAAAGGTAGGCTGGTAAAAAGCACAACAGGTAAAACGAAAGACAAGGGGCCGGAGCCGACACATGGACTGACCCTAGGGTGGCAGGGCGACTGGCTCAGGCAGAGAATTCCCGCGGGAAAAACTGCGTTCAGCATCTGACCGCTCAAGTGTTCGCCCCTTCCCTATCACCCCGCTTGCCCCCTCTGCCTCTTCCACGTTTCCGTACCTTTCCGCTTCTGCTTCATTTCTCCGCGGTGGTAGTATCTGCGACCACACACAACGTAACTACCAACGCGGATCCTAGGGAAAGTTGACAGCCACAAAGCAACCCCAGCCTGTCGTAAAATGACGGTCAACGTATCGTAAAGCTGTTCCCAGAAGACGGCGCGGGCAAAGGCCCGCCCCGCCCCCCAGCGGCGGCTAGCGAAGCTGCAGGAGGCGGGGCAAATGTGCAGCCGAGAAGGTTTCTGCTTGGGGTTTAAGGGCTGTAAGATGGGACTGTCTGCACGCAAAGGACAGCTTACGCGTTAGGGAGCTCGACCTGGAGGGTAGAGCGACCGGACAATGCTTATGAATAGGGGCTACGCCAGCAAGCCTAAATCAGAGTGTGGATATGGGTGGTCTCTAAGTAAGGAGTCCAGGGAGCGCTAAGTCCAAGGAGGCTGGGCTAACACCCCAGTGGGAGATAGTCTGAGGACGAGCCATCTAGTGTGTTGGAAACCAAATCAGAGCCTGGAACAGACCATGCAGGAATCAAGTAACAATCTGAGGTGCAGGATTTGACGCCAGTTAAACACCTTGGTCTCAGATGAGTGGCACAAATTATCAATAAACATCGTAGAAGCTGTGGAAATCTCTCCAGAAAAACTAGCACATGCACGAAGTTTTGCAGAGTTTGGAGGGAGGACTTGGGAAAACGTTTTCCTGAAAGCCATCCATGATCTTTGTTCATGGGCCAGAAATTTAGAGCTCCTCTCATTAACATAAAGACAGGAATTGGTTCTTTTTCCAGTCCCCTTTCTTCCCACTGGAATTGAGGCAACCCCAAGTCTTTGACCCCACCATGACACTGAAGCCGTTCTGGTCAAGTTTTGTGACTTCCCATCAGACCAAATTCAGTAGTATTTGTCTGTCCTTATTGTTATCCTGGTACCAATGGACATGTTATCTTCCTTGAAAGTCTTTCATGATAGGACCATCCACGCTCTTCATTTTTCTTCTATTTTTTCTCATCTATTTGGTGGACTCCTCCTCTACCTCACTTCAAAATATTGGTGTACCACAGGGTTCATTTCTCAGCCTCGTCTCTCCCAAGGTAATCTCCAGAGTACCAAAGCTTTAAACACCATCTATCTGCTCCCATTTTTATAGTCCAGCCCCAACTTCTTCCCCATTTGACATCTGGTTAGATCTGGGTATCTAGATTCAGACATCTCAAGCAACATGTCCAAAACAGAACTCTATTTTTACTCCAGATCTGCTCTTTTCCCACTCTTCCTTATCTGAAGTCACCATCGTCCACCTTATTACTCTCTTGCCTCACAAAAGAGAACAAGTGAGGTGAATAGTACAGTGGTAAATTTTAAAGAGAGAGTGGGACTTATTGAGAATGTGATATTTGAGCTAATATTTGATATGCAGATATCAGGGGGAAGCGTATTTTAGGTAAAGGGAACAGTTAGTGCAAAGGTCCTGGGGTGAGAGGATGCCTGGTATGTTCATGGAAAGTAAGGAGGCCAGTGTCAATGGGACACTGAGTGAGGGGTGTGTAATAGAGATCAGAGAAGTGATGGGGTGGGGTGGGGAACAGAGCAGTTTATATAAGATCTTGTAGGCCATTGTAAAGCCTTTGGCTTTTACTCTAAATGACATGGGGAGCTGTTGGAGAATTTTTAGCAGAGATGTGATCTGATTTATAATTTTTAAAATTATCTCTATTTGCTGTGTTGGGAATAGACTTGGAGGTCGGGATGGGCAGAAGAAGGGAGATCAGTTAGGTGGCTGTTATCATACCTATGTTGCAGATTCCTAAACTTGGCTGTACATTAGAATCACCTAGAGAGTAGTGAAAAATCCCAATACCAATCACATCCCATACCGATTAAATAAAAATATCAAGGGGTGGGAGCCAGTCATGTTTTAAATATCCTCAGGTGATTCCAATGTGCAACGAAGTTTGAGAACTACTGACCAAGCCCAGAAATGATTATAACTTGAGCCAGGGTAGTAGGTTGTGGAGGTGATGAGAAGTGTTCAGATTTGGAAAATATCTTGAAGATTTCAACAAGCTTTCCTGATGGACCAGATGTGGGATATGAGAGAAAGAAAGACATCAACATCAAGGGTGACACTGAAGCTTTAGTTGCCATTAACTGAAATGGAGAAGCTTGTAGGCAGAGTGGGGTTTGGCGGGGGTGTGAGGAGGTCAATCCAGACATGTCATGTTTGGGATGCCTAGTGAGCAGTAAGCCATGAAAAAGTTTCAGGCTGGAGATACCAAATGAGAGTTACAGGTACATAGGTGAAATTTAAAGCTATGAAACAGGGTAAATGTGGAAAAGAAAGAGAAGGCCGAAGACCAAGTTTTGGGGGCATTGTATTCTTGGCAGGTGGAGGAGAAGAGGAATAACCAACAAGGGAAGCTGAGGAAAACTAGGAGAGTGGTGGTTACCTGGGAAACAAGTGAAAGTGTGTTAAGGAGAAGGGAGTGATCAAATGCTGCTGCTGAAAGGTCAAGTCAGATGAGGGCGGAAAACTAAGATCATCTGGGACTTTGACAACAACAGTTTTATGAAAGTGTAGATGTGTAAGCTTGACTAGAGAATGTATTTGATAGATTGAGAGGAGAGGAATTTGAGAAGGTGAGTTTAGACAACTCTTGAAGGATTTTGCCCTCAAGAAAAACAGAGAAATGGGGTAGTAGCTGGCAGGGAAAATGGTGTCAAAGAAAGTATTTATTAAAATAATAAATAACAGGGGCGACTGGGTAAGTCAGTCAGTTAAGCATCTAACTTCAGCTCAGGTCATGACTTCAGGGTCCTGGGATCGAGTCCTGCATTGGGCTCTGTGCTCAGCACGGAGTCTGCTTGCCCCTCTCCCTCTGCTCCCCCCCACTCATGCTTGCTCTCTCTCTTAGATAAATAAATAAATTTTTTAAAAATAAAATAAAACATAATAATAAATAATAGCCAGTTTTTATGCCAGTGGGAATAATCCAATGGAGAGTGAAAATCTGATGAATTACAAGAGGAAGGTACTTTTCCTAGTCCTGCAGTTGGAGAGAAGTGCACAGGAGAAGATATTTGCTTTTAATGGGTGCGTGGATAGTCCCTCTAGTAACAGGCTGGAAGGCGGAGCACATGAGTGCAGATTCTGTTAGATGGTTATTGTGATGATGGGGCTCTGCGAAGTTTTCTTTCAATTGCTTCAGTATTTCAAGTGAATTCAATGAAAATGCAGCCTGGTAGATTTTCCAAACTTTTAACAGACCTAGCATTCAGGTGTCTAACAGCAGGTATGAAGGACAATCATAAATAACCCAGGCATCTTTAAAAATGATCAAAATTAATTTTAGTTATTAGGTACTTTAGTAGTACCTCTGATTTAGAATACAGTTAATTAACTATTGAAGCAAAGAAACAGCCAGTAGGGGGAGACCTAAGCATGTGTGACATGAACGTAAGCGTAAGGTGTGGTTTTGCCCAGAAACAGAAGATCCAAATCTAATGATGGTATTCACGTTGATATTCTTTGCTTTGAACTTTATACTGGTATTTCTATGATTTTCTTGTGGATGAGGCATACCATCTTGCTAAAAGTTCTAAATATTTATCTTTTTAAAAAAAATATTTTATTTATTTATTTGACAGAGAGAGAGACAGGCAACGAGAGAGGGAACACAAGCAGGGGGAGTGGGAGAGGAAGAAGCAGGCTCCCAGCGGAGGAACCTGATGTGGGGCTCCATTCCAGAACTCCAGTATCACACCCTGAGCCGAAGGCAGACGCTTAACGACTGAGCCACCTGGGCGCCCCTCTAAATATTTATCTTTAATTCTTTTTAAGCTCTTTGCTTTCTGAATCCCCACTTTGTACTAAAAAATACCTACAGTTACTGGGAGTTGTCCTCGTAAAGACTGAGTCTGCCTTTGAAGGTCAAACACAACCTGAAGCTGAAGGTCAAAAAAATGGTTTTTTTCCCTGTACGTGATGTGATTGTTTAGGTTGCCAAACACAGCGAAGTAAAGTTCTACTTTCTTCTCCATTAGACAGCATTTTAAAAATATTTGTTTTTCTGGGTTTTTAAAAAGATTTATTTATTTATTTACTTATTTATTTTTACACAGAGAGAGAGTATGCACAAGTATGGGGGGGCAGAGGGAGAGGAAGGGAGAGAATCTCAAGCAGACTCCTGCTGAGCACAGAGCCTGACATCAGCAGGGCTCGATCGATCTCAGGACCCTGAGTTCATGATCTGAGCTGAAATTAAGAGTAGGATGCCTAACCAACTGAGCCAGGTGCCCCTGTTTTTCTTTCTTTTTTTTTAAATATGGATGTAAAATTTAAGTTCCATAGAGATCTTTAAAACTATATGACCCTCATTTCTACAAACAATCCAATGTTGTTTGGTTTTTGGTGAGGTTACCAAGAGTTAGTTAATCTTTACCACCTCATGATATCGATCTCGAACAGTGATCTTGTATTTCAGGGTGCAGGAACCAGTGCATTGTCTCTCTTGGGGCTGGGGCATTTTTCCTATCTGCTCAAGTAAGATCCATCAGAATAGGGTGCCTGGGTGACTTAGTTGGTTAAGCATCTGCCTTCAGCTCAGGTCATGATCCCAGGGTCCTGGGATCGAGGCCCAAGTCGGACTTCCTGCTCAGTGGGGAGTCTGCTTCTCCCTCGATCCTTCCCCCTTGCTTGTGATCTCAAATAAATAATGTCTTAAAATAAAGATCCATCAGAATAAATTTCCCCCTCAAAGAAAGGATGCTGCAGGATGAATGTTGCAATTTATTTGGAAAGAAAAAAATACTAATACCTGCCTACTTGTAGGAATAGGGCAGAGAAGGATGTAAGATCCCCAATCACACAGAATCGAAGTTTAAACGAGAGGGGGAAATAGCATGAATCAATTTCTGAAGGGGGAGATCGTCATAAATAGCCCTTGGATGGCAAGTCAGTTTCACTTCTGCTTGTTTGAATGTGGCTTGTGACTGTGGCCACAAAGGGCTATATACCCCAGCTGGTTCCACATATCTATACCAAGGCAAAGAAACTGCCACCATCTCCTCTGTGGACTCCTAGAGCTGAAGCAGAAAAAGTGACATCTGGTAAGTTGTATCTCTTATGTAATTTTTGCTGTAATGTATGGTTGGTTTAAAGAAATAGACTTCAGATTTATAGAAACATTGAGAAGATAGTACTAAGAGTCCCCATGTAACCCACATCCAAGTTCCTCTCTTATCTTACAACAGAATGGTGCATTTGTCACAATTAATGAAACCATATTTGTAGCATTATTATTAACTAAGGGCTATACTTTATTCAGATTGTCTTAGTTTTCTTTCTACTGTCCTTTTTGTGTTGTAGGATCCCATCCAGGACACCATATTACATTTCATTGTCATGTCTCGTTAGGCTCCTCTTGGCTGTGACAGTTTTTCAGAATTTGTTTTTGATGATCTTGACAGTTTGGAGGAGTACAGGTCAGATATTCTGTAGGCTTAACCCCTATTGAAATGAATCTGTTTTCTCATGATTAGACTGGAGTGATGGGTTTAGGGGAGGAAGATCACAGAGTTAAAGTGCTGCTCTCATCATATCACGTCAAGGGTACATACAGACAATTTGATCTCTGTTGTTGACCTTCATCACCTGGCTGAGGCAATGCGTCAGGTCTCTCTACTGTAAAGTTACTTTTCTCCCCTCCTTTCCATGTTGCCCTCTTTGGAAGGGAGTCACTCTGCAAAGCCCTCACTTAAGGAGTGGGGGGTTATGCTCCCTCTTCTTGAGGTTGGAGTACCTACATAAATTATTTGGTTTTTTTCTATATGGAAGACTTGTTTCTTCTCCCTCTCATAATTGTCTTACAGTAAGTTTTTTAATGAAGGAAAGTGGGTTTCACTTTCTGATTGGTTTAAGTGAATTTTAAGGCTATGCAAACACCAATGAACTAGAATCTGGAGAATCAGGTTTTTGTTTGAATTTTACATAAGAGTGTGATCTTAGGCAAGTTACTAATCATTCCTTCCTTCCAAAAAAAAAAAAAAAAACAGCCAGTTCAGTCATCGTTAGGGGTAGTATTAATGTCACATTTATTTATTTATTTATTTATTTATTTATTTATTTATTTATTTATTTAAGGAAGATAGAGAGAGAGCATAAGCGGGGACAGGGGAGGGACAGAGGGAGAGGGGGAAGCAGAGTTCCCGCTAAGCAGAGAGCCTGACACGGGGCTTGATCCCAGGACCCTGAGATCATGACCTGAACCAAAGGCAGATGCTTAATGGACTGAGCCACCCAAGTGCCCCTATTAATGTCATCTTATGCCTCATTAGCTTTGGCAAGCTTGGGGGAGCAGTATGAGAGGATTGGAATTCATTCTGTTGGACTCTCATAATGTACATTATGAAAATATCTGCTTATTTTTCTTACCTCTTCTTGAGGGGGTGGGAAGGAAGGAGAAAATCATGTTATTCTAGTAACTCCTTTACTATAGCCACCTCTGGGGACTGCACGTCTCAGGTTGCACATACTAGCTCATGTGTTAATGCTGAAAATATAATTCCTATCCTTTGGGATTCAAAAGCTCTTGTTTCACTTTTGCATTGGAGCTATGTGTTTAAATTGCTTTTTTGGCACATACCTAGCTTGGAAGAACAGTGCGATGTCCAATAAAATGGTTAAGACATGTTGCCAATACCAAAGGTATTAAAACTTAAAAAGAAAGGAAATACATCCTAAACGTCACCAGCATTCCATAAGTTTATTAAGAATCTCCTTCTCCTTATTTCATACTCCAGTCACCTCTCTATGGGAGGAGGTGAAGACTTCGCCAAGGCCTCTTGGAGGACAAAGAGATAGAACTCTCCAGGTGATTGACTGATCAAGGTGGACAAGAATGGAGTCAGTTTATCAGAGAAGGCGGCATATGTGCTCTCAAAACTAAATAGACTTGACCCTGGTGAATCCTTGTACTAATTTCTAATTTAATTGTCTTCACCAAATATTCTAAAAATAAATAACATTTGTACAGATGCTTAAGTGCCTGCAGACCAACTGTGCATGCAGTATCACATTTAATCATCACAATGAACTCCTGATATAGGTCTCTTTATATTCCCATTTTATATGTGGATAAACTGAGGCTTACAGAGCTTAGGTGATTTGCTCAGTGTTACATTGGAGTTCTGGAACATGATCCCCAAATAAAGACATTCTGAAGCCAAATCCTGAGTAACTTCCACTACACTGTTCACATTTTGCAATGTAAGCCCTGTGTGTGTAGACACCTTCCCCGGTGTAGCCCCAGCACCTAGGAACAGTGCCTGGCACATAAGAGATACTCAACAAATACTTGAATAAATGAATGAATGAACATAATTCCTGCCATTATTAATCTTACATCTAAGATACATTTAAAAGATATACCTCATTCCTTCCACAAATATTTATTCAGTGCTTACTATGGACCAAACCCTTCCCACATTCAATAAAAGTGGGGAGTAAACCAGTTAATGATCAGAATACCCTGTAAAGGAAGTTTGCTAAGTTAGGAGACAGAAATGCAAGGATAACAAAAATCATGTTAGGAAGGGTTAATGATGTGAAGCAAGGTAGGATGAGATGAGATTCTGGCTGAAGGAGAAGAGCTAGGGGAAGAGAACAGGATGTTTACAATTCTTAAACACATTCGATTCTGCAACAGACACGGAAGGAATGCAGTGAAAGTGTTCTACTCAGTCTCTCCCCCTCACCTCTCTCTCTCTCTCTCTCTCTCTCTCTCTCTCTCACACACACACACACACACACACACACACACACACACACACACTGGGTTATTTTACGTCTGAGGGCACTGAAGAATTAATGTTCAATCGAAAGCTTCAGTTTGAGTCCCAAGTACAATTTTATCTAGTAACTACTCTCAGTCCTACTCAACAGCCTTCATCCCCAAAATGACTTTGTCGTGTATTTGAAGGAACCCCTCATTTGTGAACGCTGTTCCCTCCATTCTCCTGCATTTAAGCTCCAGAGGCTTTATTTATATAGTACCTGTGAGAGGCTGCTCCGTGGAATGGAGAGAACACTGAACTTGGAGTCGCTCTGACCTTGGACAAGTTCTTTCCCCTCTCTGGGCGTCAATGTCAATATCTGTAAAAGAAGGGGCTCAAGAGCATTCTTTATTTAATTCAACTATATGAAGCTGTTCTAGTCAAGGAATAACTATTGCATTTGTGCATTTGATGTCCAAAAAAAAAAAAAAGACGTCAAGTAAACACAAACAAGAAATGGAGAATGGGAGAAGCAAGAATAACTGTCAAAAGTCACAATTATTTAACAGGAAATGCGTTCTGTGCAACCTTCCCATATCTAGCCAAATATGCAGAGAGTCTCATTTAAAAGATGCTATTCTTAGGCTCTGTGCACATGAATGTAAATAAGTACTAAAATCAAAACTTAAGTGCTAACCGCATCGTTGAAATACAAGTGAAATAAACCACACGTGAAAACCTTGTCTGTTTGAGCAATAAATTTGAACTCTTTTCAATTGCTTCTCAACAGCAGCCAAACTTGCACAAAATGCAACCACCATTACTGCCTCTCCTTGAGGGTAAAGTCAATCTGCACATAATTTGAGGAAGGACTGTGCACCCATGGGTCATTTGCTCCTGAAAGCGAAATGAACCTGAAATTACAGGAATCTCGGTTGTGTTGCTTTTGATTACACAGGAGCCCTAATAATTGGTAAAGTCTTGGTTTCAACGGCAGGTGACATTTCAAATTAAGGCTTTTAATCTTTTTGGCATCCAACTACATCAGAGAATATTCACATTTTAAATACTAGTTCCATCTCTCATTCGTAGATGGGGAAACTAAGACCCAGGGTGATAAGATGACTTGTCTGAAGTCCTACCAGCTACTTTGGTGGCAAAGCCAGAACTCTACATTCCACACCTGACTGGCAGCTTACCGCCCTTCATGCCATCACCTAGTTCAGCTCAGTGACTATGTACTGAATGTCTGCACCATACTACCCTTCCTATTGATACATTTGTTTATACGTTTTCCTTTGAAGTGCCTGGTGTTTCTTTCATTCTGCTTTCTCAGCCTTTTTGTTGGTGATCCCTTCCCACTTTCCAGTGTCTTAGTTTGCTGATCAAATGGTCCCTTCCTGCCAGTCTTTGAACACTAGCAGAGGGAATTGGAAGCCCCATTTGCCACAACCACAACTCAGATCATTTCCCATTTCTCCACGTTTCAATTAGGGAATCACAAATTACTCATGTACTGGTACCATAGATGCCCCTGCATTGGGAGGCTCATGGTTCGGTGTCTCCACTGCATGCAGCAGCTAAGCCCAGCCCAAACTCGAATAGCTACATGCTAACAGCCCTTGCTGGCCATTGTGTACTGTTGATTTCATAAATGAAGTTAGATGAACTGAAGTTCCTATGACCCTAACGGAAGCCAAAACCAATGCCCAGGATTTGGCGAACATGTCTGCCTCTCCTCTAAATCGCCTTCTCTCTCAGACTGAAGGGCCTTCGTCTCAGTGTTTATATGGTGGCAACACTTACCAACTTGTTAGTTCTTTTGTACTTCATCTGACTTCTCTATTTCTTCCTGGATTGTGGCTACCAGAAAACAAGTTATCCTGGAGGTCTACAGTCGATTTGTCTATTGATAGGACCATATATTTTGTTTTGTTCCCAGCGCTCCCTATGATATGGTGCCTAACACTTTGTGTGACTGTGGCTCTTTGAGCTGCTGTCTTCAGACAACAACAGCTTGCTTTCTTTCTTGGGGTAATTCCTAGTTCTGTATCTAAAGGTATTGATGGGCGGACCCTGGCTGGCTCGGTTGGTGGAGCACGACTCTTCATCTCTAGGTCATGAGTTCAAGCCCCACGTTGGGCATAGAGCCTACTTAAAAAAATCAAGTTATTGATAGGCATTGCCATATACTTGCACATGTTATAGCTCACCTACCCATTTGTTTTCCTATCCTACCTAGGTTTCGACGTGATTTAACATTTCCAACTCAGCATTACAAACCAGGAGCTGCTTGTGTGTCTCGTGAATTCTTGTGACTTCATAGAGGACTTCTACCACTAGCTTTGCTGGTGAACACTTCAAGTAAGAACAGAGAATCTTGGGATTTGAAGAGGCTTAAAATTCATCTAGTCCGATGCCATTGTTAAGTCATCATCCCAGTATGGGTTCAGATACCTTTAGGGGCAGAAAATTCCTTCCTTTGGAAGGGAGCTCATTGCATTTTGGACAACTCTAACTACTGGAGAATGTGAGGCCAAAATGGCCCTTCCATGGAAGCTAAGAGCCCTCGTGGTCCTCTCTTGGGACCACAGAAAACTTGTATCATTTACCTCATATACGCGACTCTACGGTCATGCATTTGCAGACCAGTGTGAAGTCCTCTGCACATCTTCTGCCTTTGCAGTGTCATCCCTTTGTCAGGCTCAGTATTCCCAACACTCTTCGTGGTTGATGCTGCTCCATTTGCATACGTGTCCTCTTGTTCCTACTCTTTGCTTTACTTTTTAAGCCAGGACTCTAATTGTATCAAAAACTAATTTGGTTTAAATAAAAACTTAAAAAAACTAATTGGCTTTAAACATCCTATGGTGTAGAATCTCATTAGAAGCTTCCCATCCATTATTTCCTTCCTTCCTGCTTCGCTTCTTCCTTCCTTCCTTCCTTCCTTCCTTCCTTCCTTCCTTCCTTCCTTCCTTCCTCCCTTCCCTCCCTCCTTCCTTCCGTCCTCACTTACCGTCAGTCATTACACTTCATGATGGAAATGCAACACTGAAACAAACGTAGATATGACCTCGAATAGCTCTTGGTTCAGAAAGGAGGAAGGGGCAAGAAAGGATTATAACAGAGGTGTGCTTGGAGCAGTGGTGACACAGGAGGGGAATGACTGGGAATCAGGACAGTTTCACAGAGGAAATGCTAAAACAGGATCTTGAAGAAAGAGTAGGAATTCACCGGGAAGAAGAGGGGAAGGGTACTGCACACAGAGAGAACCGCCTATGCTACACTGCACGGATTAGGATACCTGCCTTGGAGAATCGTAAGGAGTTCGGGGTGGTCTGAGAGGGAGCCTCAAGATAAGGAATAGAGAGATGAGGAACTCCACCTAAGGCTCAGGACCTTGCACGTAGTAGGGATCCCCACTACATCCAGCCGACACCAGCCAGGCTAAGAAGAAGAGGCTGTTTTGACTCTAACGGCCCAGGGGTCCAGTGGCAGTTGCCAGATCAGGTGGGATTTTGCATTTTTCAGAAGGGCTGGTGACTCTCTGCTTTTGAAGTACATGGCTGAGTGATCCACACAGCAACGTCAGACATAAGAGAGGAAGCCCTTCGGGTGCTCCCCACCTGTGTTGCTCAAATTCTCCTCTATGTGTGGAGGCAAAGAAGCTGCAGGGTAGCATAATCTACCCTACCCTAACAGCACAGTCTGTTCTGGGCCTCTCTGGGCCCCGTTCTCCCTCCATGCCCAAGCTCTGTCGGTCTAAGACTGCAGACAGGTGGGATCTGACACTTCTTTTGGATGTCTCTCTCTTCCCCCCACCCCCTACCCCTGCAGATGCCCCCAGCCATGGTGCTGCATGTAGAGCCGAGGAGGGGGTGTCTCCCTTGTTGAAGTGGAGTGGGGTGGCAAGGAAGACCCGGAGAACCTAGTTATCTCGTCTCTCCTGGTCCACTCAGGAGCTCCCAAAGCCACTCCAGGGAACCCTAGGAATACCAAATGTTCCATCCACCTTCCAGATTCTTGCTGAGACCTGCTGGAACTAAATATAACTGAACCCGAGACTTATCTGATTGGGCCACTGATGTCACCCAAAGGAGCAAAGCCATATAAACTCACTTTCGTGGTTCTGGTCACTGGAGGTTTATAGTTATTTCAGAGTGGGTTGTCTTAAAGATCTCAGATAATATCTGCTTAAAGTTCTTATAGATGTAACTACTACTGAAAACCAATAGTCAAACGTGGATTTTTGTCATGTTCAGATCGACATGTAGTATATGAGGTGTTGTGAGGAGTTCCAAGATAAGTTAGAATGGCCATTGCCCTCTAGGAGCTTGGAATCTAGTTGGGGAAACAGCATAAGCAGATTTACACATTGTTGTTGTTGTTATTGTTTTGCTTTTTGTATTTACAATTTCTGCCACCCCCGCCCCCACCCTTGTACTTTGTATATTTTTTCAGGCTGGTTCTCCTAAGTGGACAAAAACAGACATTTGCATAACAGGTGATGGAAGACACTGAGGATTTTGTGCGTCAGGGACCACATCCAGGTAACATCCCTGCAAGATCCCTGATGGAGTAAATAGTTCCTATTTATCGTTATATAATGAAGGCTGATGTGTTGAGACTGTAATTATAGTCAGTGTTCCTTCCTCTTTATTCAAAAGCTGCTTTCTTATGACACTGTTTAATAGTGAATGAATATAAATTATTTCAACAATCAAAATAGCCTATTCATAATGTAGTGGACTGTCTGACTAGCAATTATATTTATATACACCCCCCCCCCTTTTAAAAGGAAGTTCCTTTGGATTTTCTGGATTTTCTGAGGATAGTCTCTCTTGGAATGGGCAAGGTAAGGCCCCTGGAATCATATCAGCTGCTTTCCTTAGAAGGAGAGATATAGCATGAATGCCTTTGGAGCCAGCGAGGGTGGTCTCCCTCTCTAGAAGGCTGACGTAGGGCCCCTGGAGTCAAGAAGGGAGCCTTCCCTAGGAGGATGCAGGACAGTAACCCCTATGTGCAGAAAACAGGGAGTATCACATTGTGTTTTGAGAATTGAGAGGAAAAATTCCTCACTCACAGGGGATAAAATACCGTAGGGGCAAGGGATACACGAGTTTCTGGGTCAGTGGAGTGGTGGCTAGCATCCGAGGCGTGGTTGGGCACATAAACTGAAAGAACAACAACAACGGGGCACCCTTGGTTGAGCTTAGCCCTGAAAGAGCTTGCTTGGAAGATGCATGGCACTCTCCTACAACCCTGGGGATCAAGGAGCCTGTACCCTGTGTCCGGCTTTTAGGGATCAGTTTTCAAAAGCGACACCTTGTGGCAGCAAGAAGCAACAGCAGTAGTAGAATAGCTTTGGGCTGTCCCCACTCACCCTACTGCTCTTTTTCTTGGGTGATTCAGTTTAAAATGCTGGAAAGGGGGTGGGAGTGCTTGAGCAGTTACAGGGAATGAGAAGAGATGTGACCAGTTCAGACCAGTTCATTCCAGTTATAATCTATATAGAAAGACTACCCTTAAATGGTCTAAATCCCAGATAGAATTCTTTCTCCTTTCCAAGTGGCTTTTCATTTTAGAAATTAAAGAAAAAGTTTAAAACCCTACTGTTTTATCTGACATCTTGGCCTTTGCTTTCATTGAGAAATAAGCTTCTGATCTTTTATCAGATTAATTGCCAGTGCTTATGAAATTGAAATAAAGACCATGGATACATGGACCCATCCCTTGCTTTATACATGTGGCTAAGATACTACACACATATTGTTTGAAAAAAAAGAGTTCCTGAATTATAAAGTCGAGATCAAGGCCCGACATCCTTGACTTTCCACATGCAGGTTGTAGAAACATCCTGGAATCCTGAGAAACCTTTTATAACATGGACTAAATTATTCTTTGACCTGTAGCTGGCGTAGGGTGGCCTGAGTGGCAGATTCTTTTCTTCCCTGCTTCTTCTTCTCCAGTTCCAACCACTGAGCCCGCAACTTGGCATTTAATTCTCTGTAGTCCTTAAACTAAGCCATGTTGAACTCTTAGAGTTGAGCACAATTAAAGAAGTTAGAATATCTGAGACAGAAGGGTCTGGAATACAAGCTCTTTCAGCTCCCTGTCTCTGCAGGAGCATGAGGTGGCAGAGAGTCGGGCTTTGGCAGACAGCATCCTACCACACTGCAGTACTTTCTGGGGGGTGAGCTGGCTCCAGGACATGGCAGAATTCATGCTGGAAGCCGTAAGGCTGAACCGAGGGGGAAGGCCGGCTGAAAGGTCTGGAAGTCCTACTGTCTGGAGCCCGGTGGTGGAGGCTGGGCCTTCTGGGCCCAAAGTGAAACTTCTCCTCTGTGGTTCTTCAGGGAAGATGACCTCCCAATGTCATGCTCAGTTCTGGGACCTCACGCCCCCATATGAGCTTGGAGGGCCATGACTCTTGGGGATCAGCTCTTCGGGTTCATCTTATGGCCATTTCCCACTCCATAAAGCACTCGGTTAGGATCATTTCCAGTAAACTTGACCCCACAGACCCACCTATGGCCCTTTTCTAACCAGGTGGAGACCTTCAGGGGGTATTTTCTAAAACTCATCCAAAGCACAATGCTTTGGTGTACCCTTTCCCGAGGATTATGGACCCTACCAGCCCTTCACTTCATAACCGAGGGAAATCATGAAAGTGAATAAATTTCCAGAGAACTGCAAAAATTTGCTTCTTGGGGATTTCTCTTCTTTTTTTGTGTAAGGAAACAGCTGCTCATGACTTTCACTGAGGAAGGCGGGAAATTCTTCCAAATTTAACCTCTAAAGGGCATCCACTGGTAGAACGCCCTCCCACACTATTACATTATGTGTGTTTGTGTCGGCCCTCTCATCTTCCAGATGGTCAAGGAGAAGAGATTTGCCCTGGTCATGTGGCCTGTTCTTTCCTCTGCACTCTGCTCCTGATCAATTTCTTTCCCAGTCTGAAAAGACCTCCCAGAGGCCTTTCTTCACCCCACACTTAGTCCTATCTTGGGCTTCTCTGTACGTAGTTGGCGTTTAGTGAAGAATATCCAGCCATTTTGGCTTCTCTAGATTTCCAAACTTTTCATTTCAACATACACTCTGGGGAGATACGTCAGACTGCATTTTGGAGCTAGATGCAAAGTCCTATGACTCTGGGAGGTAGGAATGGGACTGGATTGGTCCAACAGCGTCTGCTTCTGCTATGAGTTTACAGGCATACAGAGCTGGCAGGAGCCTTCTTAGATTCTTTGGGTTTGTGTAGTGATAGATGTCAGGCACGTATGCTATGCCCCCAGACCTTTAATTTTATATGACCTCTGTTTATCTCTAGTTGATGATGATGTATTTAAAGAACCAATGAGAAAAAGAAGACGTTCAGATAGAGACCAGCGGTTCCGAGCATTTCCCTCCGTGGAACAAAGTGCTCTTAAGGAATGTGAGTGTCATGACACTGCTGTGTGGCTTGTTTTAATGTGGCTCTGTTCTTTTCCAAACGTGTAAAAATGCTCAAAGGAGGAGAAGGTTAAATTGGAAAGAAGGATGAAATATTTTCAAATGATCATGATCCAGAAAAGGAGGTCTCAGAGTCTGCAGAGATCTGTAATTTGGTAGTTCATCTCTAGAAGTCTCTGGATAGGAGGGCTGTTGTCAAAATAATCTCTTCCTGATTAGAAGAAAGACTGAAAATGGTTGGTTTGGTGCCTTGGTGAGTTTTTCTCTGATGCCCTGGCAATTTTTCTTTTTATGGCCAAGGAGAGAAGAATCTAGAAGGGCGATAGCCCATGGCAAAGCATATGCTGACTTCTGTTACAAGGAGTTTCAGAGCAGGCTGGCCCCTTGGGAGGCTCTCACAATCAGTAATTGCTATCTTCTATGAGCAATTATCACTAGTGTCAGATAATTTGCTATCATTTTTAACTGGCTTTTCATTTCATTTATTTTTTTCTTTTTTCTTTTTTTCTTTTTTCCTTTCTCTGTGATACTGAGCATGTTCCTCTTTTGGAGATAATAGTACTTGATCTCTGCCAGGTACATACCAGGTAATATGTCCCTATTGATTCCAGATGAAAAATTGGAGTCACGGACCAGAAGGGTTTTGAGCAACACTTATCAGAAACTTATTCAGTCTGTCTTCCTGGATGACAGCATTCCTAATGGAGTCAAATATCTCATGTGAGTCTGATATCAGCTACCTGTCAAATCTTCCATCCATTCTTTCCTTAGATGATTGTAGATACTTTTCTCCAACAATGAAAGGGAATTTTCAATTAGAAGTTAAGCAAAGAAGGCTGAACGTTTATGTAGCTATGGGATTTATTTATTTATTTATTTATTTATTTATTTATTTATTTATTTATGCTATTCATTGGGTTGCCACTCCTGCTAGGTAAACTGCTAAATACTTTACATATATCAAATTTCGTTTAATTGTCCCAATACTCCTGTAAAGTAGGAACTATTATTATCAGTTCCAATTTTACTAAAATTGTGGCTTAGAGAAGCCAAGACACTGACCAGTCACACTGTTGATAAACGAAAGGGCCTGAATCCAACCCAGGCTGTGTGAAACTCTAGCCTGTGGCCTCAAGCCTTGGGCTGAGCTGACTTGAAGGACTTGATTGGTGCCAGGGCTGAATCTCCTGCTCAGTAAGCCTCTGGGTCACTCCCTACTTTACTTCTGCCTAAAATTTATTTCTAGGATCAAGACTATGTAATCTCCATAGAACACAAACCAGGATGCTTCACATCTGTGTAGGGATTATGGAGTTTGTATAGAATTATCATTACCCAGTATTTTTGCATCATCCCCTTTGATCCTCATGACAACTCTATGTAGGAAACAGGGACTAATATTCCCTTCTGGTCAAGAAAGTAGCAGAGGTTCAAAAAGATGTATGACTTGTCTAGGGTTGGAACTCAGTTCCTTCATGTTCTATTTTGATATTCTTCCCACTATGCTTTGATGACCCTGACCACGTGCATTTAAAAATCAATCCAGAAACAGACTTCTTGCCTTGATTGAAAAACCATCATTGGACCCGATCTACATTGGATTATTTGGAAGCACGGGGGCTGGGAAGAGCTCCCTAATCAATGCTATCATCCAGCAAGCAATGTTTCTACCAGTATCTGGAGAAAGTATATGTACATCATGTATTGTACAAGTGAGCTGTGGATGCTGTGAGCAGTATGAGGCCAAAATCTATCTTCTCTCTGACCAGGTAAGTGTCTCCTTCCTTCCTTCCTTCCTTCCTTCCTTCCTTCCTTCCTTCCTTCCTTCCTTCCTCTTCCCCTCCCTGTTTTCCTCCCTGTATCCCTCCTTTCTTTCCTCTTTCCCTCTCTTCTTTCCTTCCTTTTCTTTCTTTCCTTTTCCCTCTCTCTTAGAGATTAACATTATATTCCTTGTAAATATAGTTTATGCCTTTGTCAAATGAAAAGAACATAGTACAGAATGAGAAAGTTCTGTAGAGTGAGATGGGGGTTCTAGCCTGTATCCTGTCACTGCTGTTATGGGACTTTGGGCAAGCCATTTCCCTCCTTGGGTCCCGGTTTCCTTAATGACAAAACAAGGGGTTTTGATTAGATGATCCCTTGATGAATTAGATGATTTCAGTTTCTGACTATGCAGCAACCCCCATAGGAACATTGGACTCCTCCCTTTTTTGTTGTTTTCCATATCTGTGTCATGAGGGGCTTGGCCCTACTCTCCCTTGGCAGGAGTGGAAGGAAGAGCTGAAGAACTTGACCAAACTCCTGCACAGGACAGAGGAACTGGACAGAGAAGAGGCAGACGCGTGGGACAGGGATGATGCCGTGGAGGAAGCCATCTGGAAGCTACAAATGTTTTATGGAAATGGAGCGGAAAGAAAGAACTATGAAGAGTTACTAAGGGCAAAGCCCAAAGGAAAGATTCCCACCTCCAGAATCATCACCCTCAAGGCAGAAGAGGTAGCTTTGAGATTTCTTTATTTTATCATGAGTCACAAGTATAATAATTGAATCCATTTAGGAGATTTGCTCAAGGCACAGTGTTTTTATTGGAAATGAGTTGATACCCAAATCAGAAGTATCGCTGCCCGAGTTCTCTTTCATTATTTATGGCATCAAGTGAGAAATGTTAGTGTCTGACTGGGGGGTCTTTTGTGCACAGGGAAGACTATTTACAGTTACTTAAGGATTAATTAAGGATGCTTGGGGCTATGAATGCTTAAAAACAAAACCACCCAATTTATAATGGCTTAAATGAATAGGGATTTATTCATTTTCTCACATAAGAAGTCCGGAAGCAGTTGGGTTTGTGGGTTGGTTCAGTGGCTCTACAATGTCAAGATCAACACCTCCCGGTGTTGGCCTTCCCTCAAACTTGTCTCACACTCGCAAGATGGCTACCAAAGTGCTAGACTTCACAGTTGGCTTCATGAAAGAAAGAAATGGATAAACAGTTGGCACCGACCACATCCCCCCCTTCCTGGGAAAGTAAAAGCTTTCTCAGAAACACACCCAACAAACTTCTGGGTAGATTTTCTTGTTCAGAACTGGTCTCTGGTTCCGTCACACGGCCTTTCCTAGCTGAAAGGGAGTCTAAAGCAGGAAGCAAATGTGTTGTAACTGGCTGGGACCAATCTCAATCCACTGCCCAAACAAGCAAACAAACACCATTGTGCTAGCACGGACGAAGGACAGGATGGATACTGGATATGCAGCTAGTAGAACAATGCTCTCCTCACTTCTATAATCAATATTCATTTTATCAAATCAAAATTTCATTTTAAATTAAACACTTGTAGAACTAATATGTAATTTATTACAATTATACATTTAAAACACAGTGTTTCTTGTCTCTAAAATTCTCTTCTCTTAAAATATTGTTATTCTACTTATAAATCTAGCATTCTTTGTATGAAATAAGAACAATTACTTACACTTGTTCTAAATTTTAATGTTCAATTATCTCCTAAGGTTAACATAGCAAGGCCTCCTTAAATAGCTAATGCTTACTTACATAATTAATCGAGTTCCCTTAGACTTTTTGTGTTATAGTTCATATTTAATATATTCCATTCTCTCAAAAATTTTTAAATACTTGACCAGGCACAATTAGAGGTCAAATAAATTAAATCTTTCAAGGCACTTAGCTCTTGTATATCTAGGAAATCCAACAAATCTAATAGTCACTTCTTACATTTAAATTGGTATTAATTACTGTTCAAAATAATTACACTCCTAATGTCTAAAATACAGACTGAGCATGTCCAAAGAAACACAATGATTACAAAACTGGTTACTTTACCCATGGGCACACACAACTTACAACAAATAAGTTACACGAAGGTACCAACATATTATCCATTTCTTTACTACTCTATATTTAGAAATATTCCTTCCCAATGTTACAAATTTACCCCTTGAAACTAGGAATTGAAATACTCATCGAAACACAAGTACAGGGGTGCCTGGGTGGCTCAGTCGGTTAAGCGTTTGCCTGGCTCGGGTCATGATCCCAGGGTCCTGGGATTGAGTGCTGGCTCCCTGCTCAGCAGGGAGTCTGCTTCTCCCTCTGCCCCTCCCTCCTTGTGCTCTCCCTCTCTCAAAAATAAATAAATAAAATCTTAAAAAAAAAAAAAAGAAACACAAATTACATCTCAATGAGTTAGGGCACAGAGTCGAAGTTTGAGTCTAGGATTCTAGACTGCAATGAGGAAAGTTGAGTTTGCCTCCCAGAATGGTTTGTCCTGAGCCAGTTTATTGAGTTGAACCTTCTTATACAAAGGGACTTTTCAAGGCCATGCTTTTTCTTTCACATTGCCCTTAATGTATCCGCTTTATTTTTTTAAAGATTTATTTATTTAGGGGCGCCTGGGTGGCTCAGTCATTAAGCGTCTGCCTTCAGCTCAGGGCGTGATCCCGGCGTTCTGGGATCGAGCCCTGCATCAGGCTCCTCTGCTGGGAGCCTGCTTCTTCCTCTCCCACTCCCCCTGCTTGTGTTCCCCCACTCTCTCTATCAAATAAATAAATAAAATCTTAAAATAAAAAAAAGATTTATTTATTTATTTCAGAGAAAGAGAGAGCACGAGTGGGAGGGGCAGAAGGAGAGAGAGAATCCTGGGCAGACTCCCCCCTGAGCCGGAAGCCGGACATGGGGTCAATCTCATGACCATGAGGTCATGATCTGAATTGAAACCGAGTCGGACACCCAACCAACTGAGCCACCCAGGCACCCCAATATCTGTTTTATTTTTAAGTTAAATATCTTAAAGAACTTTACCATCTTTTTTTTCATAATTTCTTGTTATTTGATAAGAATTGATGAATTCTGTGACTCCCTACCCAGATTGCAACAAATACCCTGATTTAATCTCAACTCTCTTAAGAATTTCTGTTCTTTCTTTCAGGATTATTCTTTAGATGTTTATTAACAATGACCAAAAAAGGGGCACCTGGGTGGCTCAGTTGGTTAAGCACCCAACTCCTGATTTCGTCTCAGGGCATTGGGATCGAGCCCCATGCTCAGCAGGGAGTCTGCTGGATATTCTCTCCCCCACCCCCCGCCCTTCTCCCCTGCTCACCCCCCAGTGCTTGCTCTCTCTCTAAATAAATAAATAAATCTTTTTAAAAGGCGACCACCATACATCCCAAATCTTCTGTCCTTTGAAGTAGTATCCCGGTAGAGATTTGCTGCCACACATAGTTGATGGCATGAATGTGTCATTGTCCGAAGACATGTTTAGCTTAGGAACAAAAGGCTGAGAACATTTCCCCATCCCCCCGTCATTAAAACATTCTGGAAACGCCTACACACCAAGATATTTTTTGTACTTGGAAGAGAAATTTTAAAAACCTTTTTTAAAGATCAATTTCAGACCAATTTTCCATGTGGAAAATATGGTCACCATATCACCATCAATTTTCTATACAGGGCTTTCTGGTAATCCAAATGTTTATAGTAGCCATGGGGGAAGAATGCCCTCTCTCCAAAATGTAGCAGTTGCATATTAATAACATTAATTTTAGAATTGAAATGGAATTTTGAGGATGAAATCATTATCCAGTGAAGCTAGAACTTTGCTGAAGCCGCATTCTAACTGGTCTGGCTTTTTCATCTGTACATTAAGGAGCCTGCACTTTCTGATCGCCAGGGTCCCTTCTGGCTCTCAGAGCGTAGGCCCTTGCAGATGGGATCACAGGCCTCCCAGTGCCCATTGCCAGTGGTGTTTCTTACCACTACTCAGCGTACCTTCGCTAAACTTCAATCACAGCTGATCCAGGACCGAGGAACTGGGAGGATGTCTGGTGTGTGTGACTTTGTCCTTCTTCTCCAGGCAGGAGAGCTGTCTGTCAAACTGGACCCGTACATCCGGACTCAGAGGAGAGACTTGGTTGGAGAATCAGCTGAGACACAAATCTGGCCCTTGATCAAACATGTGGAAGTGACTCTTCCCAAATCAGAGCTGATTCCAGAAGGTGTTGTATTGGTGGACATTCCAGGCACTGGCGACTTCAACAGCAAGAGGGATGAGATGTGGAAAAAGGTGATTCTCTTTCATGTGACTTCGTTCGGTCCTCCCTCAACTCTTCCACCCTTTCTAAAGCAACAAAGAATGCTCTCAGTTCAGCTGCAGGGATCGTATGAGTTCAGGATGGTTAAATGTTTCTACTTTCTAGGTTCTAAGCCTCAGGGCAATGACAAGAGAGGGGTGGCCAGAGAAACTGGGGAGAGAGGAATCATGAGGTAGGCCTGGAAGCTAGAATGAGAGTATGTGGTACAGGGGAAAGGTCAGCAACCGAACAGAGTGGTCTAGGAGTAAGCAGAGGAAATGCAGACAGAGGGGAGAGGGAGGCCAAGGGGTGGGTACAAAGTGGAGAAGCTGAAAGCCAAGCACCAAGGAACCAGGAGGCTGCTAACGTGTTTAGTTGTAAGGCACAGAGGCCCGCTGAAGCAATCCCAGGTTAAGAGGGATTCATCAAAAGAGTATGCAAGCCTCTCCTGAGAGAGCCAGACCTCAGGGCCACCTATCAGGACAGACGCTGCCATTTTCTCTCCCAGCCTTTGCCTGGCTCTCGTGACTATTCTCTTTGTGCATTTCTCTGCAGAGTCCGGCTTTTCACTTAGCTTTCTCTACTTAGCCCTTCGGATCCACGTTGTGGAGGATGACCACCCAAGCCCTGTCTCTAATGACATTGTAGTTCACATGCCTACGACTGTCTGACTTTAGTTTATGTGCTTTAGTTCAAAGTCCTAAGAAGGAAAATGGGACAAGTTACTGTCCAGCTAATGATTAACCCTCTCTAGGTTAAGCATCTACCCTTAGTGTAATCAGCTGTGGCTGAAGATGGTGGCCGAGGGTTCACCCTTTCAGCCAAAATCTTGGGTAGGGTTTCAATTCCCGGCAAATGAAGTTGGAGCTGACCAGGCACCCCCAGATATGTCTACAGCCAGAGAGTTAAGCCTTGGGGTAGTTAGACCTGTACCTAATGATTAGAGGTTGAAATACTTTTAAGAATTTATCTCTTTGTTCATTTGCTTTTCATTCATCAAAGACATATAATATGTAAGACAATGTACTTAGCACTGAGAACGCACAGATTATAGCTAATAACAACAATAGCAGGCATTTACCGAGCATGTACTTTGTGTGAGGTACTGCTCTCAGTGAAGTAAGTTGCCCATTATCACCCTGGGGATTTTAACCCAGGCAGGATGGCTTGAGAGACTCTCTGCTCTTAAACCCTGCTATAAACCTACGTGGGAAAACAAAGCTAAGTTAAAAGATGCGGAGCATGAGCTTTAATGTTAAGAAGCATGTGTGTGTGTGTGTGTGTGTGTGTGTATTTGTGTGTAATGTTTGTCGACGAACAGCAAGAGTAGAATCTTGCCTTTTGGAAGGATACACACCCAACTGTTAACAAGAGTTTCCGTGCTTACTCTTTACTCTTTACTACACACACCTGTGTATTGTCTGTATCTTTTGCACGAACGTGTATTAGCTTTATAACTAGAAAGCTGAAAGCAAAATAGACCAATGTTGAATGAGAAGCAGAGCTTTCCTGCAAGGGGCTTAGAGTCTAACAGGAGAGAAGACACCCACAGATGACTAAATCTCCGGCAGAACATGGTGTACGAGAAGGCCAAGGCGAAAGGAACACTCAAAAATAGGAATTACCGTCAACAAGAGACCTCATTCCTTCAGCAAACACCCACTGGGCCTCTCCTCAATCTTGCGTTAGGTTTTGGATGGCCAGAGACAAAGTCCTTGTCCTTGGCAGTCTTGTAATCTGCAAGGGAATCTAATTAGTCATATTAATTAACAAACCACGTTACTTAACAATGAGAGCACAAAGTGATGAATTCTTTTTGCATGTGAGGGAAGCTTCGGAGAGGGCACTTAAGCTCAGCTGCCACCAGAGAAGATTGTGGAGAATGGGACCCCTGGGTACTGTTCTAGGCCAGAGAGCAGCAAAGACCCAGAGGAATGAAGAGTGAAGTGTTGGGGGGAAGGATGAGTCCTCTGGGGTGGCTGGAAGGAAGGGGTGTGGGGTGTAGAGGACAGGGGCACAGAAGGCAAGCCTGGAAAACTTGGGGGTTGGGCTAGAATACTACCCTTCCTGGGGAAGCTTGAAGGACAAGGGGGACTGGGGCATGTGATAGAGAGAGAAAGGTCATCTTTAGGCAGAGGAGCTCAGGAGCACTGGGTGGGAACACGGGGATGAGGCATAGGACTGGAGCTGGAAGGGGACTGGGAGGGAGGGCTGGGATCAGTGAGTCAAGACCAGCCCAACGCTACAGAAGCTCCATCGGAGAGCCATGGACTCTCTGCTCTATGCAAACTTTAAATTCTGCAGATCCTGACTGTGGGCCGGGGGGCTTTGAGACTGGTGTGCAGTCAAGATCGGGATGATAGGATCAAGATGACAGCTTACAGATAATCGGCGAATGCCCTGATTTTACAGATGAGGAAATAAAAGCTCAGAGAGGGGAAGTAATTTGCTCAAGACCACACAGCTACCGAATGGCAGAATTTGAACCAGAGAGCAGGTTTCCACCTTCCCGTCTGAGGCTCTCTCCCTCCCCACATGACCTCCCCTAACAGTACTTTCCGATAAAGGCCGTCCCAACGTCCTTCCCCTTGGTAGTCTGCTCAGGTCCTGATGTGAGAGCCTTTGTTTCTGCAGGGTCTCAGCTCTGGGAGTGGAATTGCCAGCCTTGGCTGGTTCTAGGCTAGGCCCAGAGAGCAACAGCCTAGGGAGCCAGCCAGCCTCTCTCCCTGGATGGAGCCATGGTTGCTGCTAGTTATGATACGCTGGGCAGCCTGTCAAAGGCCACTCAGAACAGAGGAGCCAGCAGATCTGGCTCAAAACTCCCACTCTGAGGAGGTCGGGCTACAGAGGCGATGGTTCCCAGCCTGCTCCGCTTGGCCTCAGCTCCCCTGCATTCCTGTGGTTTTGTGAGATTCTCCCACAAGGAGTGAGTAAAGACTCCCCTCTTTTTAGGGAGAATCGAGCCCAGTGCCCCCTCCCCCGTCCCTCTAGCTGCCAGCCTTGCCTTCCCTAAGCTAAGACTATTATGAGTGTCTCTGTCTGCCACCTTGAATTCATGACACTTTGGGCATATCACCTGAGCTCTCTGAGGCCCATTCTCGTCATGGGAGTAAGTTGGGGGGGGGGGGGCGTGCCATCCCACCCACTCCTAAATCCAGTTGCTCTAGGTAAGCTTTTCCGTGTCTTCTGGGACTCTAACTTGACCAAATCCTGGCAGTCAGAGCCTTGCGTAGGGCCTGAAATTGCAGTCCTCTTCTCATGCTAATAAACATTTAGGAAGCAGCTGCGGTTTCCCAGGACCCTGGGAATTTGCAGCCTGGTATCCTACGATCTTCCACAACCTGAGTGAATAGCTAGAAGCTTCCCTAAATAGATTATAGCTTGGAAAGTGGGAGGGAGCAGTTGTTTTATTTTCCTGCCTAAATGTGGGTCCATGCGCATAAGGAGGAGGTTCAGGGCCCATAGTTGTATGGTCTTAAACTGATCTTTTGCCTCTTGGGGGCCTATTGTCATCTCTGTAAAACAGTGAAGTTTGTCTCACTCTAGAGACTGATGGTTTTAAAATAATGATCCTGAAAGCCACGAGATCCATGGACGGAGGGTTGAGGATGCTGAGCGGGGGTCGGGGGGGCTCTGAACCCCCCGTCTCCAGTTCCACTAAAAGCAGGCCAATTTTAAAAACCAATTGGAAATCTTCCTAAGATTTCACTTGAAAAAAGGCTCCACTGCTAAAAACAAGCTTGAAACCCAAGATTTCTCAGCCTCAACACTGGTGACATTTTGGGCCAGGTGATTCTTTGTTGTGGGGCTGCTGACCTGGGCACTGAAGGGTGCTTAGCCTCCCTGTCCTCTACGCACACCCACTAGCTTACCCCAAGTCGTAGCAATTAAAAATGTCTACAGGGGTGCCTGGAGGCTCGGTCCGTTAAGCATCTGCCTTCCACTCAGGTCATGATCCCAGGGTCCTGGAATTGAGCCCCGCATCAGGCTCCCTGCTCAGCGGGAGTCTGCTGCTCCCTCTCCCTTGGCCCCTACCCCTGCTCATGCTCTCTCTCTCTCTCTCCTTCTCTTTCCCCTGCACGCGCTCTCTCTCTCTCTCAAATAAATAAGTAATTAAATAAAATCTTTTAAAAAATATATTAAAATGTCTCCAGAGACTGCCAAATGTCGTCTGGGGTACAGAATTGCCCCAAATTAAGAACCATTGGCATAAAGCAAAATAATGGTTTAATTAGCAAGTCACAAACTTGTTACAACTCTATGTGCAAAGTGCTGTCCTGAGGAACCTCGAAAAAACTCAATCCCTGAGCTGGACCAGCTTTTCATTTATATGAAGAGGCGAGACAAGTGAAGGACTACAGTCAGAGAAATGTCACAAGGCAACACACGATTACTCGTCACATAAAAGTTGCATATCTAATAGAGCAATATTTATGATTTTGATCAACTGCAATTTCGTGTCCATTGCCCTTTGCACCTTGCATCTTAAGGTTTCTGGCTCCTTGCCCCCACATGGTGGCAGTGTGCTGAATATGCAGGGGCAGTCAAACATGGAGATGATGCCCTGCGCTGATAACTTTGGAGTCGATGCATGACCAGAACTAGTTCTGGAAAAACAATAATTTTCCCTAGAAGACTACTGAAGTAATGCAAGCCATTGATGGATCTGGGGCAGGAGGTCTGATTTCTTGAATTCTGTCAATCACTAATGCCACAGATATCTATGAAGCCTCTAGGAGGGGCCGAGCACTGTGCCTAAGGTGATGTGAATTCCAAGCTGAAAAGTGCAGCCTCTTCCCATCAAGTACCTCACAATCTAGGGGTGGGGTGGGGTGGTACAGAGAGCCGATCCTATACAATAACTCTGAGAGGTACCATGGCAGGTAAGTCCAGGTGCTGTAGGATGCAGAGGAGGGGTGTCCAATCCACCCTCATGTAGCCATTAGCAGAGTCTCAAAGTGCAAAGGGAGGTCAAACAGAGGTCGTGGCAAGTGCAAAGTTCCCGAGGGATAAAACCAAGTTACATCTGAGAAAATTCAAGAAGCTCAGCCTGGCTGCTACATGGAAAGTATGGTGGGGAGAGCTGAGAGGGGGTACTGGAAGAGAGATGGGGCAGAGCACAAAGGACATTAATGATACATTAAGGGGTCATGTCCTCTATAACTGAGACACCACTTATGTTTTTAAACCTGTGGTTACATTTCACAGACCATTGATAAATGCTCAGTGATCTGGGTGATCAGTGACATTGAAAGAGTTTCTGGAGGGAGAGCCCATGAAGACCTTCTGAATGAGAGCATTAAAGCCTGCCAAAGGGGCTTCTGCAGGGACGTTGCGCTGGTGGTCACCAAGACCGACAAACTCTACCTGCCAGAATATCTAAGGTACCGGGCTGGGCTCTCGGACCTCTGGGCTTTCCTCCGTGGGTCCCGACTTCCACAACAACAGAGCTTTGACTCCTGGGCATTTCAGACCCAGGGAAGTGACAGCTGGGGATGAGAGAAGTCTGGGTGACTTCCTAGGACATTAGGACCCTTGGGTAGATTGTCTTGGGAATCTGAACATTGTGGTCCCTCTTCCAGAGTAGTTGCTCAATACCCAGTAGGCTGTCCCCTATACGGGGTGCCACTCGTGTGTATGGGGTGCAAAGAGCACCGCCTGGAGGCGTCCTGCCCCCCGCCGATATGGGAGGTGTAGACGCCCCCACAGAGAGTGGGCACTTTCTGTAACAATGTCTGGCGCTGCTCACCTGTGAAGTGTCAGATTCTGTTTCAGACTTTAAACCCATTTGGAGCAAGGTTCTTGATGTTTCAGAACTTTGGCCAAAAGTAACAACATTCTTACAGAGTCATGTTCTGACAAAATTTTAGTGGAAGGTGGTAAGCATTTTAGAGTTTAATAGATGTCAAAATATGCTGATTTCTGTGTGGATCTCTGTACCTCCGTAACCAAGAGAGCCGTAACTTACCTTCTCTGTTGGCACACTTTGACGTTGGAAAGGGGTGTTCTTAACCCTTACAGCAAGTATCGACTGGTCTGTCCTGGGTACACGGGGCCTATGGTCACCAGATAAAACGTTGTTAATGCTTCTCTGCTCTAATAAGAGCATCTTTACCGGTCACCTGTCATCTCTCCCTTACCCCCCCACACCCACTGAAACTTGACTCTGTGTCTCCAGGAATTCATTAAGCAGAGACAACTTCCCAGGTAAAGAAAGAGGCCACGTCTTTTCCCCCAACTTCTTGCTTTCATGGGTTAGGTTGGAACTTCAGCTTCATTATTTTTTTTTTTCTGCCTGCAGTCTCCCTTCACCCCGTCCCCTGCCCTAGAATAGTATCTCCAGCTCTCCCTTCCAATGCCAGCTCTGCAACTGAACATAATTCAGTCGGATTTATGAAACCTTTATTGAACACTGTGGTAGGGGCTGCACACTCAGAGGGGCGTAGGGCCTAGTCACTGAGACCGCTGTCTTATAAGGAGGTTAAAGGTTATAAGAGAGGGACAAGCGAGGTGCTACGGGGACCCAGAGAGACAGGGCTGCATTTTGATTGGGCCAGGGGGCGGGGTCACAGGAAGTTCCACCACCAACAAAATACTGAGAAACAAAGACACTTGTGTCAAGTGGACACTGCAGGTGGGTCAGAAGAGAGGACATTTGGACCGAAGAAAGCTTATGTGGAGGTATCAAGGTACAACCGTATATGCTGCTTTTAGGGAAAGTTGAGAGACTGCCATGACACATAAAATGAGTTAGTAATTGTTACAATTTTCATTTCAGGGAAAGAAAAGTGGGAAATGTAAGTACGGACTAGTTATTTTTATTTTTTATTTTAAAGCTTTATTGCTATGTAATTGATGTACAAAAAATCGCATACATTTCATGTAACAACTTAATGAGTTTGGACATATGGGTGAACTAGTTATGCTTAATAATACTTTTCATGATTAATATTATAAAATTCAAAGACATGCACATTTGTCTGGGCCAACTGAAGAGATGCCCCCCAAAAATGTGCAGCTTATCACCGTATCACTCTTGATAACCCTGGACTCTTTGCCATACTTTCATTTCTTTTCCCAATCTAGCAAGCGATTTTGAGTCAGCGGGAGGCTGTTTTAGAAAGAAATGAAATGATAAAACTACAAAGGAATAGAATTCTCAAGGAAAAACTCAAGGTGAGTTAACAGATTTCCCTGTGTATTTTTTCTGCTTTTCAAGATTTTCAGAAACATTTCACTGTCTATTGGGTCTTGCATAGTAGCCACAGCAAAAGCTTTGGAGAAGACAATTTGGAGTTAATTCAGTCCTACTGGTTAATAGCTTTGTGACTTCCAGCAAATTACTGTTTCTCTCTGAGCCTCCACTGTCTCATCTGTAAAATGGGGAAAGGATAACATCTAACTCTTGTGGTTGCTGGAAGGATGGGATGAGCTTAGAGTCCACTGAGAAATATGCAGGTAAAATCAGAGATCACCGTACTGTTTGAGGGTGATCTGCTGGAGGAACGCATAGGGTGCTGTGGGAACCCAGAAGGATGCCTGGACCATGCTGGCACTTGGGGAGGCGGTGTTGCAGAGAGGTGCAGGGAAAGCTCCTCGTGCTCTTGGGCAGAATTTTAAAAAACCAGTAGTCTTTGGTAAGGTAAGGGAGTGGGAGAAAGGGCCTTCTGCCAGGAGCATTGGGAGATAAGGCCTGAGCTTTTTTTTTTTTTTTCTTTTTTAGAGAGAAAGCCCGAGCAGTGGGGGTTGGGGGTAGGAGGGCAGGAAGGGCAGAAGTAGAGAGAGAGAAAATCTCAATCAGGCTCTATGCCCGGCATGGAGCCCGACACAGGGCTCGATCTCACTACCCTGAGATCATGATCCGAGCCAAAATCAAGAATCAGACCCTTGACTGACTGAGCCACCCAGGCGCCCCCCTGAGCTGTGTTTTTCAAGCTCGAGAAATTGTTCTGTGGGAATCTTGGTATTTTCTTAAATTATTTATGTTATTCTGCCACTAAAATAGTTACAGACGTAAAACTCCTTACTGTAATCGTCTTATACAACAATAAAACTGAAACCAGTTTTAAGATAAACTCTAAACAAAACATAGAAGTGATATATCAGGGTTAGTATAATGTGATAGATGTTTTGGTTTTGCTGAAACTAAATCTTCAGCGCTGGGTAATAGTAAAAACATATGGCCTGATGTCCAGTTCTATATTTAATTGCATTCTGTAGTTTGAATTCAATTACACTGATGCAGAAAACGTCTGATCTACAAAGTGGAATTGAAAACTTCAAAGCTTTTGCCTCTCATTCAGAATAACCAGCCCTTGTACTTAAGCCAAAACCTTTGACCAACCAATTCTTAAATGCTGGTTTTAATGAGGCAATAACTGAGCAAAGCTGCTCTTATTCTCTTCAGTTGTTCTCGTTGGCACTCAAGAAATATGCATTTAATGAGTACCTCATCATATTGTTTCTGGAAACAAAAACACAAAATACTTCAATACACAATTCACAGCTATATTTATTGCTAATAAATGTGGCGCGTTGGTGTGGATGAGATAGGGTCTGGACGACAGTGAATCAGCTTGCCAGTGACTATTGTTCTCTCACCATACAAGTCCTTTTGAGGGACCACCTCCGAGGGCCAGGTGATACCTTAATTCCCCAACCACTTTACTTCAGTCTGAGTTATTGTGAACCCTTCCCTTGTACTGCATGCCTTCACTTGGAGCAAATTTAATCTTAGTCATAGAAAATGTGAGGCATGGGGCGCCTGGGTGGCACAGCGGTTAAGCGTCTGCCTTCGGCTCAGGGCGTGATCCTGGCGTTATGGGATCGAGCCCCACATCAGGCTCTTCCACTATGAGCCTGCTTCTTCCTCTCCCACTCCCCCTGCTTGTGTTCCTTCTCGCTGGCTGTCTCTATCTCTGTCGAATAAATAAATAAAATCTTAAAAAAAAAAAAGAAAATGTGAGGCAGAAGTTGATTATAAGGCAGTCATTGGTATAGATGTGTATGCTTATTTTTTATTATAAAAATAATAATTAGGAAAACATATTGTGAGAAACATGACAGACCCCTGAGACTCCCTTTGTAGACCTCAGTCTGGAAATACTAGGTATTTTAGAAAGACTTTTTTCTCAGCAGTAAGGAGAATGGATGGGGGGAGGGGCGTGTGAAGACTGGATGCAGAGACCCTTTGGGAGGCTTTTCCTGTAGTCCAGCTGGAAGTGCTAAGAGCTTGAGCAAGGCAGTCACCACAGGACTAGCGGAGAGGAGATGCTTTCTAGAGATGTTAGGGAGTTCGCATCTCCAAGTCTGGATGACGAATTGTATGTGAAAGAGAGCTGGGTGTTTACATTCTCAGGTACGTCCTTGGAGCTGGTTATCACACAGCATTTGCCTTTGCTTTAGGGTACCTGTAAAGAGAACCATCTTACTCCTCTTGTGCCTCTCCTTTCCTCTCACGCTGTTAACACACTCACAACACTTCTTTTTTTAAATGGAAGTACAGTTGACGCACAATATTATATTCATTTCTGGTGTACAACACAGTGATTCGACAGTTCTACACATCACAAAATGATCACCACAAATTAAGTCTAGTTACCATCTGTCACCATGTTATTACAGTATTAATGACTATAGTCCCTCTGCTGTACTTTACACCCCCATGACTTGTTTAGTTTGTAACTGGAATTTTGTACCTCTTAATCCCCTTCACCTATTTTGCCCGTCCTTCCATTCCCCTCCCCTCTGGGAACCACCAGTCTGTTCTCTGTATTTGTGAGTCTGTTTCTATTTTATTTTGTTTGTTCATTTGTTTTGTTTTTTTACATTCCACATAAATGAAATCATATGGTATTTGTCTTCCTCTGGCTGACTTATTTCACTTAGTGTAACTTCCTGTAGGTCCATTTGTGTTGTTGCAAATGGCCAGATTCCATTCTTTTTTATGGCTGAGTAATATTCCACTGTATATATGTGTAACATATCCTCTCTATCCATTCAGCCATTGATGGACACTTAGGTGGCTTCCATATCTTGGCTTTTATGAACAATGCTACAGTGAACAGGGGGATGCATAGATCTTTTCAAATTAGTGTTTTCATTTTCTTTAGATAAGTACCCAAAAGGAAAATTGCTGATCATACGGTATTTCTATTTTTAATTTTTTCAGGAACCTCCATACTGTTTTCCACAGTGGCTGCACCAATTCACAATCCCACCAACAGTGTACGAAGGAAGGTTCCCTTTTCTCCACATCCTCACTAACACTTGTTATTTCTTATCTTTTTGATACTAGGCATTCTGACTGGTGCAAGGTGAAATCTTGTGGTTGTAATTAGCATTTCATAGTGATTCGTGATTTTGAGCATTTTTCATGTGTCTGTTGACCATCCATATGTCTTCTTTGGAAAGATGTCTATCCAGTCCCTCTACCCCTTTTTCATCAGATTATTATTATTATTTTTTTGGTGTGCCCTCACATGTGCTGTTTATATATTTTGGATATTAACCCCTTATCACATATAGGATTTGCAATATCTTCTTCCATTCAATAGGTCACCTTTTTGTTTTGTTGACAGTTTCTCTGGGCAAAAGCTTTTTAGTTTGATGTAGTCCCAATTGTTTATTTTTGCTTTCATTGTCTTTGCCTGAGGAGACAGATCCAAAAAAATACAATGCCCAAAAGTTTTCTGCCTATCTGTTCTTTTAGAAGTTTTATGGTTTCAGGCCTTATATTTAGGTCTTTAATCCATTTTGAGCTTATTTTTGTATACGGTTTAAGAAAGTAGTCTAGTTTCATTCTTTTGTATGTAGCTGACTAGCTTTCCCAACACCATTTATTGAAGAGACTATGTTTTCCCCATTGTATATTCTTGCCTCTTTTGTTGTAGATTAATTGACCATACAAGCATGGGTCTATTTCTGAGCTGCCTATTCTCTTCCATTATCTATGGGTTGGTTTTTGTGCCAGTATCATAATGTTTTGATGACTATAGTTTTGTAGTATGGTTTGAAATCTGGATGCATGATACCTCCAGCTTTGTTTTTCTTTCTCAACATTGTTTTGGCTATTTGGGGTCTTTTGTGGTTCCATACAAATTTTAGTATTATTTGTTTTAGTTCTGTGAAAAGTGCTGTTGGTATTTTGATAGGGATTGCCTTGAATCTGTAGGTTGCTTTGGACAGTACGGACATTTTAATGATATTCTTCCAATCCATGCTAACACACTTAACAACACTTCTGACACCAGTGTTGGGATTTTTTCCCACACTAAGCAATTCTCTGTGACACTATAATTTTTTATTTATTTATTTTTTTAGTTAACATATAGTGTACTGTTAGTTTCAGGGGTAGAATTTAATGATTCATCAGTTGCGTATAACACCCAGTGCTCATTACCTCACGTGCCCTCCTTAATGCCCATTACCCAGTTACCCCATCTCCCCACCCACCTCCCCTCCAGCAACCTCCGTTTGTTTTCTATAATTAGGAGTCTCTTATGGTTTGCCTCCTCTCTGTTTTTATCTTATTCTATTTTTCCTTCCCTTCCCCTATGTTCATCTGTTTTGTTTCTTAAATTCCACAAGTGAGTGAAATCATACGGTATTTGTCTTTCTCCGACTGGCTTATTTCGCTTAGCATAATAGCCTCTAGTTTCATCCATATTGTTGCAAATGGCAAGATTTCATCCTTTTTGATGGCTGAGTAATATTCCATTATATATATATATATATATATATATATATATATATATATATATATATATATATATATGCCACATCTTTATCTGTTCATCTGTTGATGGACATCTGGGCTCTTTCCATAGTTTAGCTATTGTGGACATTGCTGCTATAAACAATGGGGTGCATGTGCCCCTTTGAATCACTATTTTTGTATCTTTGGATCAATACCTAGTAGTGCAATTGCTGGGTCATAGAGTAGGGTGTCCTACAATTTAACTCAAGCTGAAAATATCTTCTGGGACATAGCATCAGATCCCACAGGTTAGGGACTCAGTCCCACAAGACTGCCCCATACTTCAGATGCCAACTGCAAATAATAGGTCCCTAGTTTATGCACAACTTCTGTCTGACTCAGCTACAAATTGAAGGTCCCTGTGACCACGTCCCCCTTGGATTCGATTATTTGCTAGAACGGCTCACAGAATGCAGTGAAATAATTACTTACTTTTACCAGTTTTTAAAAAATATAATAAAGTATAAAAGATACAGATGAACAGCCAGATGAAGAGATATATAGGGAAAGGCCTGGGAGGAGTCCAAATGCAAGAACTTCTGTCCCCATGGAGTTGGAGTACATCACCCTCTCGTTATACGGATGTGTTCGCCCACCTGGAAACTCGCTAAACACCATACAGTTGGGGTTTTATGGAGGCTTCCTCACATAGGCATCATCAATTACTCTATGTTTAGCCCCTCTACCCTCTCTGGAGAATGGGGGGTGGGGTGGAGTGGGGCTGAAAATTCCAAACTTCTAATGACCTGATCTTTCTGTGACCAGCCCCTATTCAGGAGCTCACCCAGAATTGCCTCATTAGAAAAAGAAGACACTCCTATCACTTTGGAAATTCCACAGGATTTAGGATCTGTGTCAGGTACTAGAGTCAAAGACCAAATATTAGAACAAGAGATGCATCTAGTGCTCTTACCACTTAGGAAATGACAATGGTTTTAGGAGCTCTGTGCTGAGTACTGGGGTCAAAGACTAATGTTAGAATCAAAGATTGTGATCGCATCCCTAATTTATAAGGAATTTAGGAGCCCTGTGTCAGGAACCAGGGGTGGGACCAATACATATGTATTTTTTCATATTATTATTACTTATTTTACATAGTTTGAAGATTATAATGGACTCAGGGCTTTTCACAGAAATACTGTGTTCTTTTTGATGTTCCAGTTCACCTCTTGGCCGATGGGAGCCTGTAACTTAAGTCGGGTCCTTTAGCCTTACCCAGACATTTTTAAAAACATTTTTACTCTTCGGCAACAACAAGATATGCAGACTCCTTTTATTTTTCCCTGCCCCAAGATGTGGACCTACTACTCTCAAAGAAACTTGTGTTTCTTTTAGTAAAAAATAATGCTAAAAATAAAAGTTGGGGTGCTAGGGGTCCATATCAAATGATTTCACACAAGCAAAAGAAGTGGGCAGGGTGATATCACCGCAAAGTTATTTTAATGACAAAGCTAGAAAAGATAGATTTTTTGACAATGGGGTCATGATTTATATTACTGATCTCAAGCTAACTCTAGCTTTACTATCCCCCTTTTGATTCTGCTTTCAGGTAGTATCACTTCTATTTTGAGCTAAAAGCTTTCTCCTTTCTCATATATAATATCTTCTTACGAACTTTAACATCTGTGGTGCTGTACATTGTCCGAACAAACCATGTGTGTAATTGTAACAGTGACTCATCTTTCCATGGGGTGATTTGATAATTTGATTAACACTCACCTCTTGGATCCTACTTTCCAGCTGTAACTGTTTCTACATCTTTTTTATAATAATATGGAACCTTCATACTGTAGTCATTTCACTGATACTATAAAAATATTTCTCTGTACTATAATAACAAGCATAAGTGTTAACTAATCATCAATAACTTTTAGAAGAAGTATACAGAATTTAGAGCAAGATTTTAAATAATCTAGACACAGTGAGGCATACTCCTTTCTTTCAATTGTTCTAAAACCCTACTTAAAATTAATTCCACATCAGTTTCAACTTTCCCTAAACTTTTTTGCTGGAGTCAAAACTCTATCAGAAGGGGAAAAAGTTAATCTTGGCAGATCCTTTGTATAATTTCAGCCCTGACTATAGAGTGTGGGGCTCCTGGAAGTCTACCCAGGCAACTCTATTCCCACCTTGACTACATGGGCTCACAGCTTGCCAGACATATGGTCTCTCACCTCTCCCAGTGGACTACTCACTCAGCGCTTTTGTATCTTTGCATCAGAAAGAGATGGACAACTCTCTACCGTTTTCTACTGCCCCCAAACACCCATGCACACACACAACCCTTTTGGTTTTTCTCTCTTCTTTCTTTCTTTTTTTTTAAAGATTTATTTATTTACTTGAGAGAGAGAGAGAGATAGCAAGGCGGGGCAGGGCAGAGGGAGAGGAAGAGAGAAACTTTAGCAGACTGGCTCAGCACAGAGCCTGACTCAGGGCTCGATCTCATGACCCTGAGATCACGACCTGAGCCGAAACCAAGAGTCGGATGCTTAACCAACTGAGCCACCCAGGCGCCCCTTCTTTTCTTTTAAGTGAGAATAATGAAAGATTATGGAACAATATTTGTGTCTAATCCCATTGTGACTTCTCCGTGACGATGATTTTCTTAATCATAAAAAAGATTTTCTCATGTTCTTAATTCCTTGATATTTAAAACCGTCATTTCCCTAAACATCACTCTGCTTTTAAATGTGTCTGATTACTCACTAAGGGCCCAGCTAAGAAACTTGCATTTTCACACACCTTTGCCCTGTGTTGTGTGGTGTAGGTAAACAACCCGTCCTCTGTTTTAAAAGAATAGAAAAGAAACAAACCAAAAAAAAAAAAGCCCTGATTTCTAGTTTTTGCTGATTCCCAAGGTGTAATACTCCCACCATGGCCAAGTTCAAGCTACCAGGGTGATGTCACCAAAGGCGGCGCTGGGGAGAGCTGCATACACTCGGCTCTCAGGAGCATGTGTAGCTGGCTCTAGCCCATCACTGCCTTTGCCAGAGGTGGGCTTTTTTTTTTTTTTTTCATAAAGCATCCTGGTACTTTCCCCCTCTCTGAACATTTCAGTGCACTTTGAACTATTTTCTCTACACATTTCCTTCTAGAATTGCTCTTCTTAGCTCCCAAGAGAATATTTTCTATGCAGCAGTTTTCTTACAACATCCAACCTTGTGAGGTATGGACAGATGAGAACACCTGACGAGCAGGTGTGCTGTGTTCCTTACGGGGCTCTTGCAGGATTGAGAGTGAGTGAGCTGAAGCTTGCTGAATGTTCTTATAAGGCTTGCGTGTTGTTTCCTTCACCATGTTTGAGTTACTCTGTTCTCTGTGTGTCTCTCTCTCACTTCAGAGAAAGCTGCCCGCTGATTCCAAGGTTCTGGAGGCTTCTGATCTGGTATACACAGTCAGCGCCCAGGAGTACTGGCAGCAGGCTCTCCTCACTGAGGAGGAAACTGGTAATTTATATATATTTTTTATCTCAATCACTAGAATTCTCAAGATGAAGCTCGGCATGCCGAATTTCCCTCTCTAGAACTTTCTGTGCCACATTTCCAGCTTGTTTCAGTTTCTACACCTATTAGCAGACATATTTGTTTTTCTCTTTGCATTGTTGTGGTGTGTGAGACCACAGTTCCTCTTCCATCCAAATTTTACCAAGAGTTGGTATAGGTCAGAGGTTGGGTTGTCATTTCCTAAGTATTTGGCTTGCAACTCCTCACTCACCCAGCTACTACAAGTATTAAAAGTATGTACCGAGCATCTATTGTATGCTTTGTCTCTGAGGAGGAAAAAGCAGAAGACATGACCCCCTTTTCACAGAACTTAAAATCTAGATGAGGAGCTAATACTAAGCCATGTGTAAAAATCAAGGTACAAATCAGGCTTAGTTAAATGGTGCTGTGAGTACAGTAGAAGCCCAGAGAACCCAGGGGTCTGTGTGACTGGCGCGCTCAGTGCAAAGTGGGCGAGCAGGCAGGATCTGAACTTAAAATGGCTGAAGATGTGCATGCATTTTACCTGACATGTCTGCGTGGGAGAGGGGGCGAAGGGGCAGAAGGTGTAAAATGTTCCAGAAATAGGGGAACTTCTGGAACAAGGATATAAAAAAAAAATAATCAGCATGCCATACACAAGCAATGATATAGAAGAATTTCCACTTATGGGAATAATGGGGGGAAAAGTAAGATGACATCTGTTATCTTCTGACCAACAAAAGGTTAGGACTAAGATGAATTTCTAATCCAGAATCCCATTCAGCAGAGATTCTCATCCTTCCTACAGCAAGCATGAGCGATTTTCCTATTATGGGTTATTTGATGTAGATGGAAAAGTCTAGAGGGACAGAAGAGCTGAGACTCTGGGATTGTGAGCACCATTGGTTCAACTCTTCATAAGTAGCGGTCCAGAGGGAAGTGCTAATGTTTCTAACCAGTGTGCACTTTTCTATTTAGTTGGACTTGTACCACTGAATAAAATTAATATTCATCGTTGCTGATCTACCGTTCATTATTGTTGATCCTAGACATGGAAAAACATCCCAGAAAACTTGGTGTAGTGGGCAGTCAGCCCACGTAGGACCTCAGCTGTAGCTAATTCAGACTGCCATTCTGATCCGTTCATTTTTGTGAATTTTCTTTGCTGTGAACTCTGGCCTTTTAAAATTGTTTGTGCTGCCTGTGAATTCCAGAAATCCCCAGGTTAAGAGGCTATATCAGGAAAAGTCTCCTGGACAAGAAGAGGAGGATGGTGACCAAGTATGTGACTGAAGCTTTTGGTTTATTGCTCCTCACAGACAGTTTCAACTGCACGGAAAACCTGCCGGTACGGGAGATACTTACGTGTGTGCTCTGACTCCCAGCCTGGGCAGAGCATTCCCTTTTACCAAGTTAGGAAAATAACTTACAATATTTTTTCTTTTCATATCAAGGGAAAATACTAAGCTCAGAAAATCTAAAGAGGACAAAGAGATAATTCGAGGGTTACAATGGTGACATTTGAGTAAAAAAGGAAGGAATAATATGTTGCCTGGGACAGATGGTTTGAGAGGAAAATGTAGAAATGACTAGCAGCTACTTTCACCTCTCCTGGGAACTTGAATAAGATGGAATGTGTTTAAACGATAACAGAAGTGATTTGTTTTGCCCTCGCAGAATACTGACGATTCTTGGTTAACCCACAGAGGCATGGTTATGCTTACAGTCCAGAAAAATCTCATCTGTCTATGGATTTCCTTTATGCCCTGGTGCTGTCAGAATCTCAAAATCAGAGCAGCCTAGTACAATAACGTGGAGGAAGGGAGCTAGCGGGGACATTCGGCAAAGAGTTTAGATCTATAGCTTCACAATCTGGAATGCTGGCCTCCTCAATGGCCAGTTCCAAATTACTCTTCTCACAGGAACAGACAAATTTATCTCTTTGATAGATGATTTGGTTTTTTACCCTAAAATAAGATGGATTGGCTGCTAAGTTAGATGCAGAGGAGAGTTTTTGAAAAAAAATCTGACACTGCAATCAATCACCAACTGTACTGCTTCTTTGTGAGGGACTGAATATACAAATGGGCAATTAT
Organism: Ursus americanus; assembly: GCF_024610735.1. NCBI lineage: Eukaryota > Metazoa > Chordata > Mammalia > Carnivora > Ursidae > Ursus > Ursus americanus. The sequence goes on from NC_142139.1 coordinate 64,812,566, forward strand.
ATGTTAAAACAGAACCCTGACGCACAGCCTGCAGCAACCTGCCTAGGAAACCAACCCCTTATCTATAATAAACAGCTCAGGAAGGCAGCCTGCTGTAAGTTAGATTCATAGGGAGTCAGAGTCAGACTGCTATCTCTGGTAACAGTCCAAGAAGCTAAGCAATGATGTCTGTAACAATCAGACCCAAATGGGCTGATTGGTTACTAACTGATGGTTTTCCTAATCTTTATCCCTGCTTCCAACCAGAGAAGCCAAACTGCACCCTAATGAATTGCATAGGATCCTCACTTCTAGTTAGCCCACCCACGGCTTCTCTGTGCCAGTGGCCTCTGATGAGGGTGTGCCTGAAGCCTTCCCACTCCTCTGCCTGCCTTTCAATCTCTGCCAAGCACAAGCGATGGTGGCTGACTCTCTTGCTCTAGCAAGCTCTGGATAAGCAGCCTTCGCATGTTCTCATTTGGTTGGTGTTTATTTCCACAATTGCTATCAACCATCAGATTTGCCCCACCAAATTGTCCAACTTTTTGTTATGCTGAACAAGGAAGGGGCAAAGAAAGTGAACCAGTAGGGCTTTCTGAGAGTTCACGGGGCTGGTCCTGAGAATGTGGGAAGGTACACTTGGGCTGGCCCTATGGCGTGGCCAGGGGAGGCAGATAATGGAGACCTGACTTCAATGTGAAAAGTAAGCAATGTCAACAGTAGATGGTCTTTGCAGTTTTGGTCAAATGTCTACATTTTAAAAATTCCATATAAGAGTGACACATAGAGCAAGGTTCCTTGTCTTTTTCATCATATTTCTTATGCCTTGTTTTGGCCTAGTTCTGTGAGGGAAAAATAAAAAAACAACAGCAAGAAGCTGGAATCTTGAGATTTTCGAATTTAACTGTGTCCTCTGAAATACCGGGGAAGCATTTGACCTTCTAACTTCCTGAAAGTGTTCTTCAGGGTGAAAATTGCCTCTCTGCCCAGCAAAAGATTGCTTTTGGAAGTGCTGATGGAAAACAAATCAGATGTGGTGCTGTGTGTGGTTGGTTTGTTTTACACACACAAGGACAAGTCATTTTGCAATCAAACTGAGAAGTGCCTGCCCCCCACCCCCTTGTACTCTTCTGGGCTAAGGGGAAGGGGCAGCCCGTGGAGGGCTCAGTGCCATCCTCAAGGTCAGGCTGTAGGCAACAGAAAACCCAGAGGAGGGGGCTGGTAGCACTTCTGTGGTAGCCCTTCACATGGGTATTAGCCAGCATTTTTCCTCAAAATCATTTGGCCTCAGATACTGGTCACAGTCTCAGTTCATTGATGGGAAGTTGGAAGGCAAGAGATTTGTCAGTTCTTTTGCATTCTGAAAAAATGTGGTGATTGATCATTTTTTAAGATTATGACTCAAACCAGGAAAAAAAAAGAGTCTAGGTAGTTAGTGATTCTAAATGAACAGGGATCTAGTCATTCTTTTTATGAATCAGTAGGAAGTTGATTATGACATCTCAATGTCAAATGGCCCTGCATTTATTCGTAGTAGATGTAAGCCTTTCCCTTTCTTATTGTTCTTTTATTTATTTACCAATGATTTGTTGAGTGTGAGACTTTGTGAGAATCTTACCCATAGAGTTTCTGTTGGTGACATCTTTCTTATTTCCTTTTGATTGCCAGTGACACCACAGACTCAGGAGAATCCAGAGGGCACTCTGAAAGAAAAGTATGGCTTATAGAATTCTTACTAGTGAAAAACTATGAGAATCTGTGGAATAGTCTCCATAAACTCTGAAACTCATTTACTCTAAGTCTCGAGGAGAATGGGCGTTTGAGGCTGTTTTCAGGAACATTCAGCCTCACTCACTTCAGTGCAATCAAGATCTAGAAAAGCTAAGTCATTTGTATAAGGCCACATATCTATTTGAGAGCGATTTTCTGTCACTGAATTTGGAACAGAATTTAAAAGCCCACATTATCTAGCAGTTTCTCTGTGGCCTTCATTCACTCCAAAACTTTTATCAACTGTGCACTCTGTGCCATGCCTCGGAATAAACAAACATGAATAACACAGTCCACAGATCCTTCAGCAAGTTCCTAGTCCAGGGAAAGAGATATGGAATGAGACAGACATAGCCCAGCAGGAGGAGGGCTGTAGTGCAGGGATATACAAAATTCAGGAAAGGGAGCCCCAATTCCACCCAGGGGGGTCAGGCGAAGCATCACTCAGGGAGTGGCTTTTGTGCTTTGTCTGGAAGGATGGGAAGCATGTGTAAAGTCATGGGGTACAAAAGGGATGACACATTTGGAGAATGGTAGCAAGTTCGGGAGCAGCTACCCTGGGATGGGATGACGTTTTAGGCAAACAGCTGGTGGTGCTGGAGAAGTTGGCTGAGTTCTGGCTATGAGGGGCCCTTAAGTGCTGAGCTAAGTAGTGTGGCTTCCATCTGCTGTAGGCATTGTGGGGTCCCCAAGATTCTCACACAGGGAACAATACTGCAGAATTCCCAGTTTGAAATCTAGAGGTCAAGGCTGTCTCTCCCTTCTATTAATTGAGTAGATCTTTTTTCCTCGACTAGACTGTATTCTCCTTTGAAGAAAGGACCATATCTTTATTATTATGTCCTGTAGTTTTGTTCTTCAAAGTGTGGTCCAGGGCCACCAGACCAGAAGATCAGTGTCACCAAAGGGCTTGCTAGAATTGTAGAATCTCAGGTCCTCAGATTTGAACAAACTCTCCCAGTGATCTGTACACATGTTAAAATTTGAGAAACACGATTCTCAAAAACTGTTTTGTGCAAAAAGCCTACAAAATGTTTGTAGAATCAGATATCATTGAAAAAATATGTTTTAACAGCAACTGGATTTTTGTTTAACTAGTTATTCCCTCAAATTGCCTAACGGATTAGACACCCAAAGTAAGTTGCAGGAGGCACGTATATATTGTGCTCTCCAGCCCACAAAGCTTAAGGTCTGTCCACCGAGGGTTGTTTTACTGGGACAAAAGAGGTCAGCTGAGGGTGATTGGCTCAAACCAAATCTTGTGTTGGTGGACAAGCATTAAGGAAGCAAAGTTTGACGAGAAAGTGGCCTTAGGGAGGGGGTGGCCTCATGCTTCTATGGCCCTTGTCCCTAGAATGAATACTTGCACATGAGTGGCCTGCGGAGATTTGTGGAAGAGAAGATACAACTACTGGAGAAGACCATTGACCAGTGCTTTGCCCACATAGAGCAGCCTCTGCAGGAAGGAGTCCGAAATGCCAGGACTTCCTACCGACGGATCCTCGGGGCATGCCTGGTGGTGAGTGACCCTCTCCAGGGAGGACCTGTGATATTCAGTGACTTCTGCTTTATCTCCAAGTTCTTTTTGCACTATTCCATGGCTTTTGAAGGAAATAAAGAGCTAAAAGAGAGTAGGAGAAAATGAAAATTGTGTACAGGAAAGCACATAGCGGGAACTGTCCGGCTGTGCATCGTGAGCACCCAGGAGAGAGCATACGTTTCAGTGGAAACAGAGTTGGAATTTAGGAGTTGAGGGTCTTGTTTTGAGTGCCAGCTCTACCCATCATGCATTGCATAGCCCTGGGTGAGGCCTTCAACCCATTTAAGCTTGTGGGGTTTTTTCTGTGTAAAATGGGAAGCTAAATACTCATTCTACCTATCTTACCGGGTTGATAGAAAAGCCAATTAGATTACACAATAAGGAAACATCTTGTAACTTCTCACTAGGCATGCCAAATGTTGTTTTATCTTTTAATAACTTATATGAGGTAGCTGAAGGATAAAGATGTAAGTGCCAGGCTGTATTTATCTAAGGCTAAGGGGTGAAAAAAGAGGCTTCTCGTATCGGTTTGCTAGGGCTGCTATAACATAAAATGCCATTGAGCAGGTGGTTTAAAGGGCAGACATTTATTCTCACAGTTGTGAAAGTTAGAAGCCCAAGATCAAGGCCGTGCAAGATTGGTTACTCCTGGGACCCCTCTTTTTGGCTTGTATGTGGCCACCTTCTAGCTGTGTCCTCCCATGGTCTTTTCTCTATATGTGTATCCCTGGCCTCTCTCTCTCTTCTTATAAGGACACCAGTCCAATAGGCTTAGGACCTACCCTTATGCCCTCATTTAACCCCAATTACCTTCCTAAAGGCCCTATCTCCAAATATAGTCACACCGGGGTTCAGGGCTTCAACATGTCAAATCAGAGGGATACAGGTCACTCCATGACACCTGTTAAGAGTAAGGAGTGATTGGGGCGCCTGGGTGGCACAGCAGTTGGGTGTCTGCCTTCGGCTCAGGGTGTGATCCCGGCGTTGTGGGATCGAGCCCCGCATCGGGCTCCTCCACTATGAGCCTGCTTCTTCCTCTCCCATTCCCCCTGCTTGTGTTCCCTCTCTTGCTGGCTATCTCTACCTCTGTCAAGTAAATAAATAAAAAATCTTTAAAAAAAAAAAGAGTAAGGAGTGATGAACAACACTGCTTATGGGACAAGGATGATAGAGAAGTCTCTAGAGCTCTCGTAGTGCGTAGATTGTATGTTCTTGCCGTTGTTGTAATATGAGTTGGAAAGTTAGAATGTTAGCAGTGAGAAGGTGGTGTGTAATGGAGCTCTACATTTCCGTGAGCTAAAAGAGTGTAGAAGTGGGAATGATTCTGGGGTCACTGGAGAGGACTGTTAGAATTTTGACACAGGAGAATAAGAAGTGGAGTATCTTCCACATGGCTGGGGTGTGGCTGAGTGTCCATGAATATAGTATGTACAGGTGCATTCACTCATGCATTCAGCGAACGTGGATAAAATGCTTACTCTGCTGCCAGATACTGTACATTACCTGATTCAGTCCTCACAACAATTCTGGGTGGTAAACACTCTTATTATTATTGTAATTTACAGCCTTACAGAGGCTGAACAACCTTCTGTGGCCACATATGGGATCCACATCTACCACAGGTCTGTCTGTCTTCAGAGCCCGGATGCCCAACCCTCCACGTGCCTGTTGCACCTCCCCAGCTGTGCTCTGCAAACTACTGCAGCTACTTGTAATTGCCGACCAGTTATGTAGTTTAAAATTTATCAATCCCCATAAAAGTAGTGAAGTTTGGCCCACAAATAGCCAGCATCACCTTGCCATCTCCATAGTGAGCCTCCTTGGGAGCAGATCCTCCAGCCCCGTTCAGGTGACTGTAATCCCAGCCAATGCCTGATGGAGCCTCATGGAGGAGCCCTGAGCCAGTGCTGGCGAGCCTTGGGGAAAGGTCAGCCCAGGCCTGCAGTCTTTCGACCCCAGCCCCCCCAACTTGGCCACATAAGAATGGGCTTTAGGCCTGGAACACTTCCTTACCGAGAGATAAAAGAGCCCCCAGCCTGTACTGGGCTTATCGCCTTGCCTGGAATGTTGTTCTCTGCTTTATGCTCAGTGTGTACTTCTTTGTTCTGCTTAGTATTGGGGGCCAAGGCCCTTAGGCAAGCTTCCAGTTTTCTGTATTTCAGATCCCGTAGGGGAGGGCTTGGGTCCTTGCACTGCACACAGTGTGGGATGTGTGCAGAAGCGTCACCCACAGTGGCTGTGGAGTGGGTCCGCTGGCCGTCGGGGACCCATGCATTGCAAAGGGCTGACCTTGTGCAGCGTTTTCTCCTCCTGCTGTCAGTAAACTCTGCACCACCTGAGCCTACTGTCCAAATTGTCTGTTCTCGGTGACCTTGAATCATGTGCTCGTCTCTTCTCTGGGTGGTCTTTACTTGCCTTTTACCCTTAGCCGCACAGCCTGGCTATCAAGTGAACCGTGAAACAGCAGCCAAGCCGTATCTGAATTCCTGACCCACAAAACTCGTGAGCAATCCTCAATAAATGTTTATTGTTGTTTTAAGCCATTAGGTTTGGGGTAATTTGTTTCATAGCAATAGATAAGTATGTCCAGGGGAGAACGGCTTCTGTTGATGTTAAAAAAATCCCAGATCACCAAAAGTGAGTAAGTGTGTCTGTGAGGGTGAAGACACAGAGTGGAGACCATTCCTTTCAGACAGTTTGCTCGTGAAAGGAAGGAGCAATTCAGCCATCCCCAGGCCTTCACAAGGGTGTCATCCCATGAACTACCCTGTCTCGTCAGTTCTGTAACGGCGTTTTTCTTGGTAGCTACAAACTTGTCTGAAGTGTCTTTGATGGGCCACTTTCGTTTATGGCCAGAAATTTGGACAAACATTTCCATGCTGACATGATATCATTATGTCACATAGCAAAATAACCTAAAATGTGTAATAATAAAAGAGTGGTAAAATGAATTAGGTTACATCCACATGATATTATATTTTGTAGATATTGAAATAACTTTTGAAAGTATTTGCAATGAATTGAGGAAATGCCCATGTCATACTGTTCAGTGAAAAGGACAGAATATTAAAAAAATATATATACGGTATGATGCCAGTCATATCGTGTGACACAGCCTTGTGCTTGAAAAAGAGTTCCTTAAAGCATATATCATTGATCACCAGGACCTCTACTGAAATTTTGGTCAGTGCCTATATATTTTTATTCCCTTTACTAAGGATCACCATCTGGGTAAGATTTATCCATGTCTCTTATGGCTCTCGCTTCATCATATTTTTTTGCCTCTGATTTGTGAATTTATTTCTCTGGGAAAAAATATTATGAAGATATACAAATCAAATTACATCTCGTTAGACATGTAACAAAAAGGATTAAAAAACAACTTGGGCTATGCTTGGAAAATCTGAAACCTACACCCCAGTAGGATCATAGTACATTTTCATTGAAAACTTGCTCCTTTAACAACTGTTCAGCAGGCACTACTTACGCTGCTGCCAGATGCTGAGAACATCGGGATGGATAAGACACCGTGCCTGCTCCCAACAAGCTGCTGTTTGGGTAGAGAAGCCTGATGAGTAACCAGACAATTATAAACTGTATGAGGAGAATTGTGATCAGGGAAGCACAGGGCTCTCTGGCGCTTGAGGCCTGACTGCAGTGCCCTCTGTTTAGCTTAAGCGTATGTTAAAAGATCATGTTGTCCCTACTCTTCCCCGTGATTCACATTCGCCAAAGGCAATCCGATTCTGATCCTGTGACATTCTAGTTAATGTGTACTAACTCTACTAACTTATTGTTTAATTACCTAGAGGAGTAGAGGAAACCAGGGCTTTCACCAGACTCTGAAAGCTGTTTGCCTGAAAAATGGCATCTATGCCTCCAGGACCCTCGCAAGAATAGATCTGAATGAAGCCATCACTCAGCCCATCTATGACCAGATTGATCCCGTTTTTGGAGGCATTTTTAGGTAAAGGATCCTTTCTCTTGCTCCTTCGTGAACAAACATCTGAAGAGCATTGGGCCCGAGTGTCATCTTTAGAAGAATTTGTACTTTGGATCTGGAAGTGTAAAGAGTAGCTTGCAACTTGAGGAGGAAAGCTTAGTCTCTGGCAAAACACAAAAGCTTTCTTGGTTTGGTTTACTTAATGTCTCACGGTGACCTGGAGTGCGGATGGAGATGTTGCTTTCAGACTAATATTATGATTTCCAGTATTTTTCAAATATCTCCTACATGCAGCAAGGGATACATTTTCTTGTGGATCTGAGCCCAGGGCAGGTTATTTTGGTTGGAGAGTGTGGAGTTAAGCAAACACATGGCCTTTATAAATTTTCCTGAATGCAAAAAGGCAAAGAGGCTGACCGATGACTCTGTTTGGTTTTGACATACTGCGTGCTCGCTCGATTACTAGCTGTGTGAGCCTCACGGTGCCTCCTTCCTGCCTTGACCGTCAGTCCTTTTTTCCATCAACAGAAGCAGACTCTCCTAAGCCCTCAGTGCAGGAGCCTGGCCCCAGGCCCCCTCTTTCGCCTCTGGCATTTCGCCGCCGGCTGCTGTTTGAACCATTCTACCTTTGCTGGATTCTTACTCAGTGTTCCCCTTCCCTGCCCCCATCTTCTTTTAAACTTCTTTGGGATCATGCCATTCCATCTATCCTACCCCTGTTTACAAGTCTATAGCATAAACTCCAAATTCCTTAGAATGGCATTCAAGGGGCACCTGGGTGGCTCAGTCAGTTAAGCATCTGGACTCTTGATTTCAGCTCAGGTTGGGATCTCAGGGTCATGGGATTGAGCCCCATCTTGGGCTCCATGCTCAACAGGGAATCTGCTCGGGATTCTCTCTCTCTCTCTCTCTGCCCCTCCCCAGCACTCTCTCTCTCTCTCAAACAAAATAAATAAAATCTTAAAAAAAAAAAGATGCAGGGGCGCCTGGGTAGCGCAGTCGTTAAAGCGTCTGCCTTCGTCTCAGGGCGTGATCCTGGCGATCCGGGATCGAGTCCCACGTCAGGCTCTTCCGCTATGAGCCTGCTTCTTCCTCTCCCACTCCCCCTGCTGTGTTCCCTCTCTCGCTGGCTGTCTCTCTGTCACATAAATAAATAAAATCTTTAAAAAAAAAAAAAAAAAAAAAAAGATGCAATTCAAGACATTCCACCTATCTCCAACTGGCCTTTCCCCCCTCTCCCTATGCTGTTGCTCAGTGCCAGCCTCCTGCTCCAGCCGGCCTGGAGGGTAGCGGAGAGCGACTGAGATATGCCGGGAGCTGTGCTAAGCACTGCGCATGCACGATCTCATCAGATCCTCTCAATAACCCTCAGAAGTAGCTTCTGTCTGTCTACAAGGGGACAAGCTGGGATTCAGAAGACTTGAGGCAGCTTCTCCAGCGTCACACAGCTCACGGGTAGAGAGTCAGGATTTCAAACCTATGTCTTCTCCTCTATAACCTGCTGCTTCTTACTGTTGGGATGGTCTGAAATTTTGTTCCCTATCTTGCCCCCATGGGGAATAGCTCCTCCTGTTTTTCATTTCCCCATATCTTCCCCATCTTTTAAGATGTAGTTCAAGTCTCATCCTTTCAAGTGGAAATCCCTTGGCAGTGGGAAGACTGACTTTTGAGGTTGAGCAGATCAGTGTCCAAAGCTTGGCTCTGCCACTTACTAGCTATGGGGCTGGGCACACGTCAGCAACCCTCTCTGAACCTCAGTTTTCTCGTCTGTAAAATGGGTATCACTACACTGGTTGCATTGGTTTTGATGTCCCCAACCTGGCCCATTACAGGGCCTGGCACATGATAGGAGTTCGATAACTGTTCATTCTCATCCACCTGGCTTAAAAGTGAATAAAGGGGACCAGCTAGTTTCCTCTTTGTTTTTGCCCCACGGTAGCCGCTGTTGTCTCTTAACATTTTATTTTGTTTCTTCTGTAGGGCTGGAAAGCCCACTGATTCCACTTTGCTGCCTCACATAGATGCTTTTAAGCACTCTCTACAGGAGAAAATGATGGAAATTGGAGTAAGAAATGGCTGGAAATATGATAGCTACAAAAAGAGTTTCCTGATCCAGGAGGTGAGATCTTTGTAAAGGGGAGAGAGCAGTGAGGTTGGGCAGAGGCTTTCTTCCCAGCAAGGTTTTGGAGGTGTTATGAGTCTCTTCTCCCTTGTTCCCCTGGAGTGTCCAGGTCTGGACATGTCTCATAGCAGGTGCTGTGGGACACAAAGCGCATGGGATGGGGTGTGGGACGCCAGCCCGTCTCTGTGCTGCCGCGAAGCAACTGGCAGGAAGTGCTGAGGTTGGAAAGGAGACTCAGTTCCTAGGAAGAATCTTCGAAGACTCCTGAAATGTGCAAACATTTGAATGCGCTGTAGCACTTTCACTAACCTTCTACCATTTTTGCCAATATTATGAAGTATTATCCAAAGCAGTGAGGCTTAAAGACGTGTCATTTTTTTCAGATCATTTTTAAATTTTGAGTAGTCAAGATTCTTGTCTGTGACCCATTTTCCTCTAGGCTGTCTTAGTCTGTTCAGGCTGTCGTAACAAAATACCACAAAGTACGTAGGTTATAAACAACAGAAATTCACTCCTCACAGGCAGCTGGAGGTGCAAGGTCAAGGTACAGGCAGATCCGGTGTCTGGTGAAGGTCCACTTCCCTGCTCATAGATGACTGTCTTTTCACTGTCTGGAAGGGGCAAAGGGATTTGCTAGAATCTCTTCTGTAAGGAGAATAGTCCCAATCATGGCCCCCCCCCATGACCTAATCATGTCCCAGAGGCCCCACCTCTTAATGCCAACACCTTGGGATTAGGATTTTAATGTATTAATTTGGGGGGGACACAGATATTTAGGCCATAGCACAGGCCCAGACTGAATTACATGGCAACACTAGAGAATGGTCCTGTGCCTCCCCCTTAAGACAAATTTCCTGCCTATGAGAAGCTCACAGCTTAGCTGAGAAAACACCATGTGAACAGCCAAGCCTAATATAAGGCAGAGGGAAGTGGTGACCACACAGGGTTCGATTGAAGCAATGGGCACAAATGGCCTTTTGTTAACGTGGATTCACAGATAAGCGCCATCCTGGGAGGCCTGGAGGACTACATCCTCAGAAAGAAGAGGAGGATCTATGAGTCTCTCACCACCTCTGTTCAGAACGACCTGAAGCCCTGCTATGAAGGTGGGGCTCTGGAGGGCAAACTGTCCACTCCCTCTGGGGTCTTTCTGTCAGCTCCTTCGGCATCCTTTTCTTCTGCTTTCCCCTCAAAGTATTTGTCCTCCTGCATCCTAAGTCCCTCTCAGACTCTTACTCCACAAATTGAAAACCAAGTAATTGCAAGGGTGTGGGGAGAGGTGATCTGTGAGTCATTTTTTATCTGTGTGTTTCCAGTACTTTCTGTCCACCCTTTATCTATTCACCTTGCTTCTCCTCTCCTTGCTGCAGCTCAGCTCCTTAAACTATAAAATCTCGTATCCAGTTCTCATTCTTACTCCCTTCAAGTATTTGTAAACCCCCTTTCCAGATCCTTCTTAATTTGGTGTTCCCATTGTTTTTTCTGGGCGGGGGAGGGGCACTGGAATTTTGTAAACTTCTGTCTAATTCACTCATTGGATTTTCTGAGTAATAGTTATCTAAATATTGAGAGTGTTAATTTTTTTCTGTCATGCGATTATTAAACTATTTCCACTGCGTGGAAAATGGTGCTACGTATATGAAAATGTGTGTGTGTGTATCTGTGGATGTATAGCTATGTGTGTGTGTATATATATTTTTGTTTGCTTGCCTTTCTTTCTGAAGCTGAAGACTTCTAAGCAAGTCCTTGCTGTGGTGTGACTGTGGCTATCATTTTTGCCAGAGGCAGCTCAGATCGCTGGCAAAAAGGCGTGTGAGAGAATGAAAGATGTCATCAGAAGAGGGGTGGACCGGCAGGTGGCCGAGGGCATGTTTGAAAGGGCTCAGGAAAGGATGCAGCACCAATTTCAACAACTGAAGGTATGTTACATCCATAGTCTGAACTCCAGTCGGGCTCCTTGGGGGAGCCAAAGAAGCAGGTACAGAAGACGGGAGAAGTACTTATTTGGGTCCATGTGAAGCTGATGCCTTCTGCAGAGGGGCTCCGACCCTTGCCCACGACACCAGGAGAGGAGGCCAGCGAGCACTGGGCATTATCCCTTCACTGCCCCCGCATGCTGGTGTCGGGGTCTCTGTGGGGCTGTGACTTCAGAAATGCAGCCCCCTCCCCGCTCTCTCTCACATCTTTCCTCTTTACCAGGTCTTCAGTAGAACCACTGCGATAGCCAGATGGGGGTCCGAAGCTCTTGACCTACATGAGCTCATTTAACCCCCAGCAAGCCTGTGAGGTAGCGGCTATCGTTGTTCTCATTTTATAGATAAGAAAACTGAGGCAGGGAAAGAGAGAGATGTAGCAACAGGCCCCCTAGCTGCAAAGTTGCAGCGCTAGGATTTGGGACTAGAGAACCTGGCTCCAGGGTTTCCGATAATAGCATAATCTCTAGACAGATTTTTTTTAAATGAGGGAAATGTCTAGTCTACATAAAATATCAATCAATCAATAAATACCAATAAACTATTACAGGCCAGTCAGTTATGACACCTAGCATAGATTTAGGTTTGACTCTGTTTATCTCAGAAAACAGTTCCTTACAGTTTCCTTGAACCTAAAGCATCTATCAAGTACCCTTGGGCCAACTTGTCTCCGTTCAGGGTCTCCTTGTGTGCCACCACCCTCCCAAGTAATAAATGTTCTTTGTTTTAGTCCAAGCTACTGTTGGCCCCTCCCGGCCATGTGCATTTCCAAATTCTTCTGCCTCAGTCGGGACTTAGTTGACCCTCTCCTAAGCAACTAAGGAACCTGGCTAGTTGTTTTTTCCATTCACCTCTGAACCAACCTACTTTTTGAAATGTTTCCAACCTGCTTCTGCTCAGCCCTGTGCCCCCCCTCCTACCCCACTGCAGTTTTGGAGAATACCTTTCTCCACAATATAAAGCATGTAATTTCTCTTGAAATAGGCTAAGAGACATCTCATTTGCCAGTACCAGTTTACTCTCTGTCATTTAACATATTATCACAGTCTACAAATACCTGCAGAAAATTAGCCAAACCCTACAGCACCCAGTCCCCATTGAGTATATAGACATTGGCCCTTAAGGAGCCCCCCCAAAAAACAATTCCACTGGGAAAAAAAAGTAATTTGCACATTGACCACATACAAATGCATCTTAAATGACAAAAAGTAGGAAGTTAAAACTGGGCAAGGCCACAGAGCATCCCCATTCCCCGATCTTATCGACAAGGAGGCTGAAGCCCAGAGGGCCCATGTTACTAGCTCAAGGCTCACAGCTAGAGCTGAGACTGGGCTTCTTGGCCTGGTGTGTTGAGGGTAGAAAACAAGAGTCAGGAGATCCAGGCTTAAACAAGGCTGTGTCAGGCTAGAGGGAAGAGTCAGGTGTTTTTCAAAGGTAGTCAAGAGATGATTAGAAGAGGGAAAAGAGTGTTCATGGGTTACAGGACTGAGATAAGAAAGAAGACCTATCTCAGGCAGCCAGGACGGAGCATCAGGAACGTCAAGTTCTGCACAAATCAGGGACTCAGTAAACATTCATCCAGTGACTAAATGAACAATAAGATGGTGGTTAGTGACCAGCACTTTCCCCCTTTTTCCATCCCTGCAATTTCTGTTCCCCCCATCCCTACCTCCATGAAGCCTCCTTAGCTCCTGACTCAGTTGGTCAGCACCAGAGGTCCAATCCCACATGAGTCTTGATAGGCAGGAAAGGAGTTGCTGAGACCAATGGGACCCCCCAGAAATGTTGCCCTGATGACCTCTGAGCCATTCGCCGTACTCTAAGGTGGCCCACCCTTGGAATTGACTTGGATTTTTGGCAACCCCTGTCTGTACACTCTCTGGTTGGGGGATTAGGTGGGGTCCTTTTCATAAGCTAACCTTTCTCTTGGGCTGTGCCATCCTAAGAGAATGACCATGCTTTGTTTTATAGAATGGAATCACAGAGAAGGTGAAGGGCAGTATTGCCACCATGCTGACCCTTGCTTCATCCCAGGGGGATGGTCTCTACAAGGAGCTTGCAGGTAAATACATAAAACTTTTGCATAAGCAGTGACCTTGCAGACACCCCTAGCTGTGGTTGCTCGTTGCTGGATTTAAAGAAATCAAGTTGGGAAGAATTTCCAGGGCATGGAATAGAGATGATTATGACTGCCCCGCCCTTTGTGGAACACCTGCCCAAGACCACACATCATACTCGGGCTTTGTGTGCAGCATCTCATAGAATTCTCATGTTTGCCCTTGGAGGGAGAGGGTATTGCTCCATTTTGCACGTGCAGAAACAGAGACTCAGATTAGATAATGTACCCAAGAATCCATGGCTGCAAAGTGGCAAAGTCAAAATGATAACTCCGTCCTGCAGTGCCCATAAACCCATTCTTTGGAGTACATACCTTCTCATGAAAAGCCTCATTTTCTGGTGGTGGAGAAAGGTTTCTCTTCATCTACCAGGAGCCTGTGGATGCATTACCAGCTGCCTGTGCCTTGTATGCAACCCTCTTTCTTCCATGCCATGGGCTCCACCAGGCCTCCTCTGGTAAACTGCAGAGTGTCAACTGGTGCAAAAAGCAATCAGGAAACTTCCAGCAAAACTAAAAATGCACATATCCTTTGGCTCAGCAATCCTACTTCTGGGAATTTATCCCATGGTAGCCTCATACATGAGCAGAATGGCACATGGACGAAGTTATTCAGGGCGGCATTGCTTAATGATGTCAAACATTGGAACAATTCAAATATCCATTAGTAGAGCACTGGTTAAGTTAACTCAGGCACATAACTAGTGGAAGACCGTACAATTGTTAGAAAGAATAAAGGACCTTTTTTAATGCAGAGTGACGATACAAAACAATCTCCAAAGTGAAGGGAAAAAAGGCAAAGTGAAAAACTGTGTGTAATGTGTTGCCATCTGTGAGGGAAGAAAAGGAAACACATATGTATATGCATAAAAATCTCCTGAGATACACAAGCAACTGGCCACACTGGTTGTCTCTAAGGAGAGGAACCAGGAACCTGGAGGACAGGGAGGACGGGAAACTTATTTTGCACTCTGTATATTTTGTGCCTTTTATTTTTATTTTTTTAAAGATTTATTTAATTATTTGAGACAGAGAGAGAGACAGAGAGAACATGAGTAGGGGTAGGAGCAGAGGGAGAGGGAGAGAATCTCAAGCAGACTCCACACTGAATGTGGAGCCCGATGCAGGCTTGATCGTGCGACCCTGAGATCATGACCTGAGCCAAAATCAAGTCGGACGCTTAACCAACTGAGCCACCCTGGCACCCCTGTTTTGTGCCGTTTAAATGATCAACTATGCGCACAGTTGCCTGCTGGAAAAAAGTGTATCCGAGGTCATTGTTACGTGTCATTGAGTATGTCAGGGTGAAAGTGGTCAGAGCTCATTCCAGGGTAAAAGCCACAGCTGCTGCTCCTAGGCTTCAGTCTGACACTTCTCTTTTGCTCTGGAACTTATTCCCCATGTCTGGTTGGTGAGACGGACATCTAACCTGTGCCTCCCAGTCTCTCAGGAAGGTGACACAACTCCCTCACACTATGCTTTAGTGAATTCTTCGTGATCTTCCCACTATGCCTTCACAGGAAACTGTTTCAAGATTGTAGTCATCCAGTTATGTCTTCTTTAAAGAACTCCTGGGTGGCTCAGTTGGTTAAGCATCTGCCTTCAGCTCAGGTCATGATCCTAGGGTCCTGGAATCGAGTCCTGCATCGGGCTCCCTGCTCAGCAGGAAGATTTCTCCCTCTCCCACTCCCCCTGCTGTGTTCCCTCTCTCACTGTCTCTCTCTCCATCAAATAAAAACAAACAAACAAGAACCTGACAGAGCGAACACAGTTGGCCACCAGATTATTCAGAAGACAGTGGTTATTCAGGGCCAGGGTGTTGGGGAAGTTTCATGTAATCTGGGTCCCGGAGTAGAGCCTGAAAGGATAGGTTGGATTTATAAAGCAGTGAGGAGAAGGGAGAACTTCCAGACTCACGAGCAAGACAAACAGACTCAAGGTTCGAATTTCCCCTTGGTCATGAGTCCCATCGCTGGCCAGGCTCAAGGTGGGTGAGTCTGGATAATGATATGGAGGATGTAGAGCAAAGGTAGATAGGAAAAGCATTCAGCAGCAAAGCCAGAATCAACCCCAGGGTCAGTCTGAAGTGTGGCCTTCAAAGAGGACTGTGTTAATCAGAGTTCTCTAGAGAAACAGAACCAATAAATATGAATATGTGTGGATAGGTAGATAGACAGATTTATTTTAAGAAATCGACTCATATGAATGTGAATGTTTGCTGAGTCCAAAATCTGATGGGGGATGCCAACAGGCTGGAGACACAGGAAAGTGTTGAGTTCAAGTCCAAAGCAGTAGAAGAAGGAAGAGCTAATGTCACTGATAAAGTCCAAAGGTGGTCTGCTGGAGAATTCCCTCTTGCCTGGGGGAGACCAACTTTTGATCTGACCAGGCCTCCACCTAATTTGATGAGGTCCACCCATATTATGGAGGACAGTGTGCTTTACTCAAGGTCTGCTGATTTAAATGTAAATCTCATCCAAAAATATGCTCACGGAAACTTTCAGAATAATGTTTGGCAAAATATCTGGGCACCATAGCCCAGACAAGTTGACACCTTAAATTCACCATCATAAGGATATAAGTTGATTGCTGTTCATGAGGTAAAAACCCAAGAGGCCAAAACAGAGCAAATTCACCTAGAATGAGAACTGCTGGGAGCAGAGGGGTCAGGGGAAGGAGAGGGAAGCCTGGAGAGGACTTAGGGGAGGTTTATTGTGTGGTGGGCTTTGTATCTCCTTCCACTGAGCTCTGTGTAGACTTAGTAAGGACTCAGTGATCTGGATCTTTTTGTTGGTAGGTTTGTGTTTCCTTTGAGGGTGACCCCTATGCTGAGATAAACCTTAAGGTAAGAGCAAGAACTCCCAGTTTGATCAGGATTTTTAATAAAATAAATTGATCAGACTATCTGATCTCTAAGTTTCATTCCAGATATCACATTCTGGGACAAGTGATGAGATCCCTAGGAGATTTGTTTTCTGATTTAAATCTCCCCAGGAGATTTCCTTTCTGAAAAGGACACTAACTCCTGATGCATGCTTTCTGCTCTCCTGTAGATGTCAAAAGTGAATACAAGGAAATGGAAAAGCTACACAGAAGCCTGAGGGAGGTTGCTGAGAATGCGGTGCTGCGGAGAGGCATGCAAGATTTCCTTCTGAGAATGTCCCCAAGCAAATCTGTTCCCCCCAAAGCATAAGTTTAATTCTTAGGGCTTAGCACCAAGTAGATGAAAAAACAAGCCTTGTGCCAAATAACCAGAATCACTTCTGTTTTTAAAAATCTAATAAAGAACATCTTCCAACTGTTTGGACTTAATATGCAATATAAAATTCAAAATATTGTTACCTCTGGCATCAGCTGACCACCGAGCAACATCATTTCATTTTTATTCAATAGCCAAAAGAGTCATCTTGAGTCCCTAATGGAGTTCTAAAGCTTTAGGGACAAGAAACTCATGCAAAGAAAAATATCTAAACATTGAAAAATAAA
This sequence comes from Ursus americanus, assembly GCF_024610735.1. Taxonomy (NCBI): domain Eukaryota; kingdom Metazoa; phylum Chordata; class Mammalia; order Carnivora; family Ursidae; genus Ursus; species Ursus americanus. Next base: position 64,829,495 of record NC_142139.1, read on the forward strand.
TATTATGGAAAAAAGTTGCGAAATAAAGCTTTAAGGACCCAATTCTATTTTCCATTTTAATATTAATGAGACTTTTGGGTAAGGAGGTAACACCGTGCCATGGAAGCAATGTGGGTCTAAAGCCAGATGGACGAGAGACCTGGCTTTACCACTTCCCAGGAGTGTTACTTAAGATCAGTACTTTTCAAACATTTTTTTGTAATAAAACTAATTGTATCTTATTATATATTTTTTATTATTATGTTATGTTAGTCACCATATAGTACATCATTAGTTTTTGATGTCATGTTCCATGATTCTTTGTTTGGTATAACACCCAGTGCTCCACGCACTATGTGCCCTCCTTACTACCCATCGCCAGGCTAGCCCATCCCCCCACCCCTCTGAAACCCTCAGTGTGTTTCCTGGAGTCTGTAGTCTCTCATCGTTCCTCTCCCCCTCTGTTCTCTCCCTCTTTATTTTCACCTTCCTTCTCCTAATGTTCTCCCTGCTATTCCTTATGTTCCACAAATAAGTGAAATGTGATAATTGTCTTTCTCTGCTTGACTTGTCTCACTTAACATAATCTCCTCAAGTTCCATCCATGTTGATGCAAATGTTGGGTGATCATTCTTTCTGATGGCTGAGTAATATTCCATTGTATCTATGGACCACATCTTCTTCTCAAACATTTTGATCTCAGGACCCTACACTCTGAAAATTTATTGAGAACTCTAAAGAGCTTTTGTTTATGTGGGTTGATATTTACTGTATTCAAAATTAAAAAGGACAAAAATTGGAAACAATTATTTACTAATTCATGTAAAATAAACCTATTATATATTAATATAAAAACATATTTTTATGAAAAAACTACTTTCAAAAAATTTAGTGAGAAGAGTGACATTATTCACACTTTTTTTATTATAATAATATTTTTTTTATTATATTATGTTAGTCACCATACAGTACATCCCTGGTTTTTGATGTAAAGTTCGATGATTCATCAGTTGCATATAACACCCAGTGCACCATGCAATACGTGCCCTCCTTACTACCCATCACCAGCCTATCCCATTCCCCCACCCCCCCCGAAGCCCTCAGTTTGTTTCTCAGAGTCCATAGTCTCTCATGCTTCATTCCCCCTTCTGATTACCCCCCTTTCTTTATCCCTTTCTTCTCCTACTGATCTTCCTAGTTCTTACGTTCCATAGATGAGAGAAACCATATGATATTTGTCTTTCTCTGCTTGACTTATTTCACTTAGCATTATCTCCTCCAGTGCAGCAAATGTTGAGAAATCGTTCTTTTTGATAGCTGAGTAATATTCCATTGTATGTATGGACCACATCTTCTTAATCCAGTCATCTGTTGAAGGGCATCTCAGCTCCTTCCACGATTTAGCTATTGTGGACAATGCTGCTATGAACATTGGGGTGCATATAGACCTTCTCTTCACTATGTCTGTATCTTTGGGGTAAATACCCAGTAGTGCAATTGCTGGATCATAGGGTAGCTCAATTTTTAACTTCTTAAGGGACCTCCACACTGTTTTCCAGAGTGGCTGTACCAACTTGCATTCCCACCAACAATGTAGGAGGGATCCCCTTTCTCCACATCCTCTCCAACAATTGTTTCTTGCCTTGTCAATTTTTGCCATTCTAACTGGTGTAAGGTGGTATCTCAGTGTGGTTTTGATTTGAATTTCCCTGATGGCTAATGATTTTGAACATTTTTTCATGTGTCTGTTAGCCATTTGTATGTCTTCATTGGAAAAGTGTCTGTTCATATCTTCTGCCCATTTTATGATTTGTTTATTTGTTTCTTATGTATTGAGTTTGAGAAGTTCTTTGTAGATCTTGGATACCAGTCTTTTATCTGTAGTGTCATTTGCAAATATATTCTCCCATTCCGTGGGCTGCCTCTTAGTTTTTTTGACTGTTTCCTTTGCTGTGCAGAAGCTTTTTATCTTGATGAAGTCCCACAAGTTCATTTTATCTTTTGTTTCTCTTGCCTTTGGAGATGTGTCATGAAAAAGGTTGCTGTGGCCGATGTCGTAGAGGTTGCTGCCTATGCTCTCCTCTAGGATTTTGATGGATTCCTGTCTCACATCGAGGTCTTTCATCCATTTGGAGTTTATCTTTGTGTATGGTGTGAGAGAGAGGTCAAGTTTCATTTTGCATGTAGCTGTCCAATTTTCCCAGCACCATTTATTGAAGAGACTCTCTTTTTTCCACTGGATGTTTTTTACTGCTTTATCAAAGATTAGTTGCCCAAAGAGCCGAGGGTCCATTTCTGGGTTCTCTGTTCTGTTCCATTGGTCTATGTGTCTGTTTTTGTGCCAGTACCATGCTGTCTTTGTGATCACAGCTTTGTAGTACAACTTGAAATCCAGCATTGTGATGCCCCCAGCTTTGTTTTTCCTTTTCAGCACTTCCTTGGCGATTCATGGCCTTTTCTGGTTCCACACAAATTTAAGGGCTGTTTGTTCCAGTTCTTTGAAAAATGTCATCGGTATTTTGATTGGGATAGCATTGAAAGTGTAGATTGCTCTGGGTAGCATGGACATTTTAACTATGTTAATTCTTCTGATCCATGAGCATGGACTATTTTTCCATCTTTTTGTGTCTTCTTCAATGTCTTTCAAGAGTAATTTGTAGTTTCTAGAATATAGATCCTTTACATCTCTGGTTAAGTTAATTCCAAGATAACGTATGATTTTTGGTGCTACTGTAAATCGGATGGATTCCCTAATTTCTCTTTCTTCAGTCTCGTTATTCGTGTATAGAAATGCAACTGATTTCTGAGCATTTATTTACACTTTTGCAATTCTCTTTATTCTCTGGCTTAACAAAGACCTTAGCTGAGATCAAGAGTCTGGCACTTAACCAGTTGAGCCACCCAGGCGCCCCACTCTGGCTTAATAAAAGACAGGTGGATTCTCTCATCTTTCTGCATTCTGTCACAGTATGTTTTTGGTTGATGTATATGAAGAAAATACAGATTTACACAGGTATAGAGTTGGAATGTGGAAGAGTATTTAATAGCCTTTTAAAATAATTTCTGGATATTCTTCTTTAATACAATAATCTTAACAAAAAATAGTTTCTTAAAGGTTAGTTGCAGTACAGAATCTGAAACCATATTGGTGAACTTTTTTGTATTCTGTTACATTTTACTAAATTTGCCTTATCATTCTGTGTGTGTGTGTGTGTGTGTGTGTGTGTATGTGTGTTGCGTGCAAATACTTTTTTCTGGACTATTTCAAAGTAGGATGCTTATGTCATGTCCCTTTACCCTTTAATATTTTAGTATATTCCACAGAAACAAATATATTCTCTCACATTACCCCAGTACAATGATCAAATTCAGGAAATTCCACATCCACAAAATACCATCATCTTGTCCAGAGTGCACATTCAGATTTCAAGATTGCGCAGTTACAGCCTACAGAGCAACCCTCCGTAGTACGGCAGCCAGCCCGGGACCTTGTAGTCCATGTAGGGTCACACCTCTGATTCCTTTTTTCTTTTCTTTAGATGTATCATCTATCTATCTATCTATCTATCTATCTATCTATCTATCTATCTATCATCTATCTATCTATCTATCTATCTATCTATCTATCTATCATCTATCTAACAGAGAGAGCGAGAGCGAGAGCGAGGGAGAGAGAACAAGCAGAGGGAGCAGCAGAGGGAGAGGGACAAGCAGACTCCCCACTGAGCCCGGAGCCCGACACGGGACTCGATCCTAGGACCCCAGGATCATGACCTGAGCTGAAGGCAGACGCTTAACCGACTGAGCCACCCAGGTGCCCCATCTCTGATTCCTTTAATCTCAGATGTTCTTGAGGAATACAGGCCAGCTGTTTTATAAAATTTGGGGGTTGTCTGATGTTTTCTCATAATTGGGTTTAGAATCTTTGGCTAAAAATAACCACATAAATGTCTCATTCTCTAATGAAAAAGATGTGCTGCTGACTGCTTGACAATGAGGAGGGGGACTAGCAAGTAAAAACTGAGACAGGGCTGAGGGGGTGTAGAAGCAGTCCTTCACTTCCTGTCCAGCAGGGCGATCCCCCAGAGAGGTTGAGGAGAATCAGGAATAAGACTCCCAGTCGCTCAGGCCTGTGATGTTGCCCGTGCATGGGTGCCGGTGGCCAGGGTGGCACTGCTATGGATACTTTTACAACGTGGTGTTGGGACAAGGCAGTGGACCCTTAGCTCTGTTTCAGTTTGTGGGGACCAGGAGGCTGATACCTTCCTTTCGTCACCTCCCCAGACCAGCTGAACTACTGGAGGGCCAGGCGGATCTCTCAGAGCACAGCAGAGGGAGGACAAGAGGCATGGCCTTTGCCACCGAGGAGAGGAACCTGCCAGGCAGAGGCCTCCAGAGGCTCTCTTTCTCCTGACCTCCCTCTGTCTCTCCTCTCATCCCTGCTCCCACAGCCCCTCTTCAGGCCCCACTCACACTCCTTTGGGAACTCTGCCCTTTCCTACCTTTTGCTGGAAAACTCCAGAGCTGAGGCTTTGGCCAGAAAGTAATGGAAACGCTCCTCTGTCCAGATTTGTTGATTCTATAGTGGGTAGGAACGGACCCTAATACTATAATTTCAGCCTCTCCACCAGCAAGAATTGTGTGGCCTTGCACAGTATCTGTGGACAAGTACATTATTATTATTATTATTGTTATTATTATTATTATTATTATTATTATTATTATTATTTGAACCCAACACTGCCTTGTCTCATTCAAGGAGAGCTTACTTTTGGATTATTCTTGGCGTGATTGCACTGAGGCCCCTGTACACCACCCTGTTCTGGGCTGATGTCACTAAAGCCCGAGACAGACTCTGTTATACCTATCTCAGCTGGGTCATGCCAACTTCAGGTAGCTTTTTTCCTATCCCCAGGCTTCTTCCTTGGGGGATGTATCCTGCCGGAATGACATTACGATAGTCATAAATGGTGATTGATTCATTAAAAATGTTGAATTATAGCCAGTAAGTTCTGCTTAAGAAAACAGGGAAATGATCATTTTAGAATGCACAGCAACCAAATTGTAAAAATAAAACATTTTCTGTGCCCAGTGACATCAGGGAATGTATTGTGTGTGGAGCACTTCGTACCTGATGATGCTGAATAAATGAGGTGTTATTATTATCAAAATACAACAACATCAGCACTTCCATGTCAAGGAGACCATTGAGAAGAGACTCCTCACTTTCTCTGAAAACATGGACCACATGCAATCAGTGCTATCAACTGACCTTTGGGTCTTTCCTTTCTTTTGCATTTTTCTCCCTTCCAATCAAGTTACCCAGAATAGTATGAATTTGTGCTGGTTTATTTTCCTCTACCTAAGTACCATGTCAAAACTCAGTATAACCTTCCTTCTCCTAACCTCACAGTTTAATCTGATTGGGGACAAAGAGAAAATTGATAAAGATCCATAAAATCTGGGTAAGACTGTATCCTAGATACCATGAGTGATAAAAACCACTTTAAATCTCTATTTTAAACTCTTGTTGCATAGCCTATATAAAAGTTCTTGCATTTATTTTTCACCCTGGAGGAAACGTGAGGGTTTTTGCTGCTGGAAAGGAGACAAGTTGTCTGACCATGATCTTTATCTTTTGGCATCACGTGGAGGAAAAGGCAGATTTTGCCTCAAGCTAGAAGATGAGAGAAGGCTGTATGGCTGTATAGAGCTGGTCTTGGAAGAAAGTTGAGGACTGCTGTCTGGGAGACAAGTCCAAGGCAATTGCTTCTCCCCCTCTCTCCCCCCGTTGCTTGTTCTCTCTCCTAGAAATTAAATCCTGTAGTAGAAAAAAGTTTAAAAACCTAGAATAGTTGAAACTCTGGAACTACCGGTATCTTAGAAAGACTTCAGGGTGCAGTAAATATTCCTACTCACGCCCAGATTGGGTAGAACCACCATTAGGTAGCAGTGATTATTAAAAATCTATCCTCAAAGGTTAATTTTAGAGCAATTTCCAGCAGGTGATGGAGAGGGCAGGCCTTGTGTAGGTTTTCAAAGATTAGACCAGAGTCGAGGCAGAGGGGAAGGAGAAGACTTTCACTCTACCCCACAGACATGAAGAGAAGGGGAAGCCCAACCCATGCACCCCCAAACATACACACACTGCTGGCAACTGGCTGCGAGGGTTTTTCTTTTCCCCTTTCCGTTACCTGCTTATCAACTTTACACCTAGTAAGCAAGTCTTTATTTTAAATTCTCTCTGTTCTGATGACTGGTGTGGGTTATGGCTCCAGAGAGACTGAGTCAGAGGATAACCTGGCAGGGATGTACAGGATAGAGGAGAGGGGTGCTGGCTATAGGACCCAGCCACCGTGGGTGGACAAGAGCACTCCGTTTGACCTATATGTGTGGGTGAGTGTTCCCACTTCCTGAGTGACAGGCATCTTCTTGGGGCTTGGAGTTTGTGTTCTACCCCTGCTAGGAAAATCAATGCTAAGCCTCTCGAGTCTCAAGGTCTACCCCCACTTGAGGACATTGGGGTAAAAAAAGGGAAAACTTAGAATCTCAGGTCAGGAAAGACACCAGAGGTGACCCCATTACCTTAGAATCACTCCTGGTATCTACAAATAGGTGGTTAAAGAGGGGCCATGAACACAGGACTCGCCAACGGCTCCAGGTTTGCAAGAACTGAGCCTCTGCAACAGGGGTGGGGAGCCTCTTCGACATTGTAATACGACTTTTGATTAAAAAAAGGGAAGACCGGGCACCTGGGTGGCTCAGTCGGTTAAGCATCTGCCTTCAGCTCAGGTCATGATCTCAGGGTCCTGGGGATGGAGCCCTGCATCAGCCTCCCTGCTTGGCGGGGAGCCTAGTTCTCCCTCTCCCTCTGCTGCTCCCCCTACTTGATGCATGTGCCTGCTCTCTCTCTCTCTCTATCTCCGTCAAATAAATAAAATATTTTTAAAAATAAATAAATCGAATAAAAATAAAAAGGAAAAGCCTAAGCCTTATTTTATTCTTAAAATAAGATCAAATCACAAAATAGGATAACAATTTGGTCATACAAATATGACCCACGTATTTGAATACAGGCACACGCTTAAGAGCTTGCACGTGCTAAACTCTCTCTTTTCCTGTTTTTTAAGTGCTGTGTTCTTGGGCATAGAATTTTAGAAATACTGGTGGTGAGCCGATAAGCAAAACATCAAATTAGATCCAGACTGTAGGTTTTCCAGCTTTAAAGGAAATCTAATTATGCCCGGAAAACGGAGCATACACACTCTTTGTAGGGAAATATGCTAATAAAGACCACAGCCATAAGACAGATACTTTCCAGATTCTTTTCCGGTGGAGAGAACATTTCACATTTTGGCCACAAATGTCTACTTCCTTCAATCATTTGTTTACATCAAAGTAAATCTTTCCGTTTGGAGCCGGGAAATTGCTGCTGTTCTTCCTAGAAATGGAACACGGTAAGTGCTGAGGTGCTCAGTTCTCAGTGCTTCAGGATCTGGTGGGTATGTATGTGTACCGCGGTCTTAGTCCGCCAAGGCGGCTATAGCAAGCGACCACAGCCTGTGTGGCTGAAACACTAGAGACGTACTTTCTCCAGCTCTGGAGACTAGAAGCTCATGAGCAAGGCGTCAGCAGGGCTGGTTTCTGGTAAGACCCCTCAGCTTGGCTTCTAGATGGCCACCTTCTTGCTGTGTCCTCACATGGTCTTCCTCTGTCTGCATGCCCTGGTGTCTTTCCGGGCGTCCAAATTTCCTCTTTATATAAGGCTCACAGTAGATTGGATTAGGGGCCACCCTAACCTCATTTTAACTTGATTGCTTCTTTAAAGACACTATCTCCATGTATTTTAAAAGAACATATTATATGAGAAAATTAAAAGTGCATAATTAAAAGGTAGGCCACAAATACTGTTTGGGGATGACTATAATTGTGTAATTTGAAAAGCCACCCAGATTTATTTATATATATATATATATATGATATATATATATATATATTTCATATATATATTTCATATATATTTCATATATATATATTTCACATATATATTTCATATATATATTTCAATAGCAGAACAGTATATACCAAAATGTTTATAGTACTCATCTCAACATGAGTCATCTGCATTTTCCAAATCTTCAAAAATATTTACTTCCCCCCAACACCTACCCCGAGACTGCTTTTATTGACTGGCTTTCTCAGAACAGGAATAAATCAACTTATTAAGTCAAGTATTCTGACAGTTTAAAAATAAAGTCAAATTGGTGATAGGAACTCCTGAACTTACATTCAGGTTTGGAAAACACTTCCTTGAATTCAAATTATACTTCAACAATAAAGAATACATTTACCATTAAAAAGAAACGAAAGAAAGAAAAGAAAAAGAAAGAAAGAAAAGAAAAAGAAAGAAAGAAGAAAGAAAGAAAGAAAGAAAGAAAGAAAGAAAGAAAGAAAGAAAGAAAGAAAGAAAGAAAGACACTATCTCCAAATACAGTTACATTCTGGGGTACTGGGGGGTTAAAGCTTCAGCCCGTGAACGTGTGTGAGTGGGGCACCGTTCAGTCTGTAACAATGGGCCAGTCTTCCCGCAACAAAGGGCAGCCCGGGTCAGACCTGGTCAAGCCTTCCAGATGCTGGCCTCCGGGAGGTGGCTGCCTCCACCCTCTAGACGTGTTTTCTTCACCAGTCCCTCTCCACTGATCTGTGGTCAGCACTGTCTATCTACTAAATCTGATTTAGGCTACAAGGCATTGGAAGCAGTCCCTCCTCAAAACAGCTTGCAATGTAGTACAGATGTGGGGGTGACTTCTATAAACTAAACCGAACCTAAAAAGAGGTCCGAAGAGTTATGGGATTTGGTGGGGAGAGGGAGGCTGTGGCTCATGTCCTAGTCCATTCAGGCTGCTCTAACAAGACCACAGGCTGAGTGGCTTATAAACAACAACACTGCGTTCCACAGTTCCAGAGGCTAGAAGTCCAAGATCAAGACGCTATCAGATTTAGGGTCTGGTGAGAGCCCGCCTCCTGGTTCATACATGGCTGTCTTCTCACTGTGTCCTCACCTGGCAGGAGGGCCAAGGCAGCTCTCTGGGGTCTCTTTTATAAGAACACTGATCCCATTCATGAGAACTCCACCTTCATGAACTAATCACCCCTAAAGGCCCCACCTCCTAACACCATCACATGAGGGGTTAGGTTTCAGCTTACGGATTTTGGGAAACACAAATATTTGGTCCATAGCTCCCCAGGAGCTGCAGAGTAGTGGCTCCAGGAGACAGTAGCTGAGCTGAGCTGCTTCAAATCTCAGGCCCCTCACTTCTCTAGGGCCTCCCCCTCTGCAAAGGGTCATGTTCTTGACATCAAGAGGGTGAGGAGCCAAGACGTTGTGCCTTTGTTCAGTCAGGCAGAAGTCAAAACAAAAACCTGCTCAAGTAAGAGAATGAGAGAGGACGTGAGGTCACAGCTCCCCAGACTTATATGAGCATGTCCCACAGATGTCCCATCTGAGGCCATCTACCTGGAAGGGTAAGCCTCTCCAGATGAGCAGAATCATAAAATGCACACATCTTAACCCTTCCTCCTTCTCCATAAACAACATTGATCCTATTCCTCCCAGGGTGGAGGGATTTGGATTAGGCTGAAAACGAGAGTACGTTTAGAGGTCTCCGCTGTTCCTTCTTGGGTATGGTGAACTTTCACGTGCATATACGAGTGACCAGGAAGTCTTAAAGACAGGTTCTGCTTCAGCTAGGGGCCGGAGCTGGAGACACTGCCTTTGCAGCAGGCTCCTGGATCTGCTCACGCTGCTGGTCTGTAGATTACTCTTTGGGAGCAAAGGTGAAGAAGAAATCAAGAGCCTTGACAGCCACTCCTGCCTCTTCCTCTTGGGATGCCTACACCAGTTACTTCACCTCTTCGGGCTACAGTCTCCTCATCTCAAAATGAGATAATAGTGTGTCATTACCTCTAAGTCCCTTCTGGCTCTCACATTCTAAGAGACTAACTTGAAGTTTGCCAAAGTAGGGCATTGCATCCCAAATGGCAATGAGACCAAATGAAGAATTAGGAAAGAATCAGCAAGTAGCAGGGCTCAACTGCACAGAGTGCAAATCCCAGCAAATACCATGTGAGTGGTACCACCTAGATTTGTACAATGGGGCAGCCCTGGGGTTGCCAGGCCAACCTTCCTATCTGTTTATTCCTTTAACTTTTGAATGCCCACAAAATTCCTTTCCATGTAGAATACATTGGCAATTTTTAAGAGGACTGCTGTAAACTTGGAGGATCGATACTCTTCCAACAGCCCACCAATGGCAGGTCCCCAGGCCCCCTGAGAAGGGCCTTTCCCTTTCCACCAGAACAGATTAGACCTAAGAGGACATGGTGTCTAGAAGGGGAAGCTTGGGAGTGACTGTGCAGTGCTTTGAATGTGTGCCAAGCTGTGCTAGTAATAGGAGACTGCATGCCTAAATGTGCTGACCTGAGAATGGAATGCCAGCACCAAAGGGGCCCAGAAAGCCACCAGCACTCAGTGAGGTCAAGGGTGTGGGCTTGGCATGTCAGCATCTGGATGCTTGGGCTTCAACTCCCCAGCAATGTGCCTTTGGTCTCTGGAGATACCGTCACACAGTCTGAAGATCAGTCATTCAGTGGAATGGGCTCTGTGCACGCCCAAAGTCAGGGATGTGGCTGGATAGAGGACCCCTCAAAGAAGAAAACCCAGACAACAGCTCTTCCCCCCTGGAGGATGTCCTCTAAAGGTGGGATCTTTCAATCACAACTCACAGTCAAAAAGTATAAGAGGTGGAAGGGATTCTGGTGAATCTCTCATCCAATATGCACCTGCTGGGGATGCAGGCTCGGAGGAAGGGTGTGGAGGGAGATGCGGCTAGATGAACTTTGTCTTTCCATGTGCTGTGGCAGTGGACAGCAGCCCAAGGGATGTGATCAAACGGAGAGTCGATTATGCTCACACAGATACGCTACCTGCTGGCGCCCTGGCCTCATCTGGCGACATGACACATAGAGACCCAGAAATACCAGGGTGGAAGCATTGTAATTGCTCCTGAGCAGTTTTCCTGGCTGGGCTCCTGCCTCTGGCTGAGATCTGGCCATCTTTAGTCTGTGTCCTCAGCAGCTTCCTTCTACACATTCAAGGGACTGGAAGAGTTTCCAGAGAAAGACAATGAGCTTCACAAGTCTGTTCTCGCATGTGCTAATATGCTGGTGGATGTGGTCTGCTCTGTCAGGGGCACAGTGGCATGTGTGTGGCAGAGAGCCAGTATATGCTGGGGAAATGGCCAAAGTTACCCAATTCAGGGAACGGGAGAGACGACCTACAGCAAGAATGCTCACTCACCCTTGCCAAGAGCTCATCCTAGTGGATCTTAGGGAGCAGACACTTAATCTCAGCCAATTTTAATTCTAACTCACTGCCTTTAACTTGGGTTTGAGGTTTCCATGCATAAGTTTCAGTAGGAATTGGAGAAAGGGAAAACTATTGATCCAGGAGTGACTCTATCTTGAAAAATACACATACGTGTACACATGCTTTACAAGGAGCATGCTGAGGGATGCAGGGAAGGGATCTTCAGTGCTGGCTACTCCCTGCATGCCGAACCTCTGCTGCGCCCCTCAGTGGAGCACCCCCAAAGCTCATGAGTAGAGAAGAGTCAGGAATAGTCTGTGGAAATAATGGCCAGATTATTGACACTTTCTTCTCCTCCTTTTGGATGAGGAAGGTAAAAGAGAAAATATTTGGGGCACCTGTAATGTCATGAGAACTGTGGCAAGACTTCTCAGAGACTGTCCACAGACTCACCTTGCATCAACATTAGCTCACTGTGTTTGCGTATTAATCACATCATTTATTTTCTATATTCTGATGCTTTGACATCTGGGCCTTGCTGACCCTGGAGGGACTACCCTCCATCCCAATTCCTAGGGATAGCAAACAACTTGCCTTCCAGTGAGTGTGCTGTGCTTTTCAAATGCAAACCAATCAGTCCATAGCCCACACTTCAAACCACCTTCTTTACTGTCCTCTCATACTCTGGGCCACTGTCTACCACCACTAATCATCCCAGGGCCAGTTACCAGACAACTAGGGACAGTCCCCATGCCCCAGATCCTGCTGGAATTATTCAAACTAGCCTATCCTAAACCTGATTACCCTGTTTAATTTGTTCCTTCCCAAGGAAATCACAACAAAGTCTCTTGCCCACATTTCCTACTCACTTCCTTTGCCTCCTAACTGACCCCGGTGCTTCCCAGGTAGCCCCTCATGGTGTGGCATGCTCCTTCTTCCTGAGAACTCTGAGTAACAAGCTATCTTTTCAGTGGCAATTGTGTCCTGATCTGTTGGCCTTACTGTACCTCAAGTCTACTGATACCTTATATCCTGAAAATGTTCCATTGACATAGAAAAACAAAAAGACTCATGACATTTCTGTGGCCATGATGGAGAAATATGGGTTGAATTCCAAGAAGATAAACGGGTTGAGTTACAAGAACCAAGCACAGTTGCTCAGTGACTCAGCATTTTCTTGGGAAGTGAGCTGGTTAAGTCACCCAGGGTTAGTCCCGAGCTTTTCAGTATGTTATGGTTGTAGCTCAGTGGCTTGGTTGTAGCATGTGGCTGGCTTGTCGGATTTGCAAATGACACAAAGTTAGAATTAGCTAAGACTGTGGAAGATGGAATCAAAATTCAAAAGATCTCAATAGATTGGAAAAATGAACTGAAGCTAACAAGACTAAATATAACTAGGGATAATTGTAAAGTAGACTTTCACTCAGAATTTGCAAGTCAATTGCACAAGAACAAGATGGAGAAAACCTGGTCATGTGTAAAGATGGTTTGGGTGACTTGGTCAACAGTGTGGAGTAGCAGTCAAGAAACATCATTTGGTCTCAGGCCGCAATAGCAAAGAGTTGCAACCAAAGCAAGGTGGCAAATGTCTCAAGGTGCTATATTGCCACAGATCTGGGTTCAATGTTGGGTGGTTCATCTCAACAAGGTCTTTGAGAAAGAATAGTCTGTCCAGAAAAATGTGACCAGAATGGTAAAATTCTTGATACAAAGTCATATGCAGAATGATAAATACGGTTAAAAATTTGCTGAAAAAAATCATGGGTGGTAAAATCAATGAATTAGTATAAAATTATATGTGCAAAGAATTCTATCAATTAAATAAATGGGATGTCTGGATAAATATGGCAGATGGAATATAAACATGTATCTCCTCTGCCTTTAGAACTCCACTGAGAAAACCACAAAAGGGTTTTGGTACTTTGTTGTTGTCGCTATTGAACCTGATGCTGACGGCTCAAGAAAATTGAACCCTAAGTTGGGAGTGGGGAAAGCAGAGAGGCTGAGGAACAATATAATTTGAAACATAATGTGGTTTTATTTTATTTTTTTTAAAGATTTTATTTATTTATTTGACAGAGAGAGAGACAGCCAGTAAGAGAGGGAACACAAGCAAGGGGAGTGGGAGAGGAAGAAGCAGCCGCCCAGCAGAGGAGCCTGATGTGGGGCTCGATCCCAGACCACTGGGATCACGCCTTGAGCCAAAGGCAGACACTTCACGACTGAGCCACCCAGGCGCCCCCATAATGTGGTTTTAAAACAGCCCCCAAATGCTTTGACACATCTCTGTCCTCTCCACTTGATCTGGAAGGACTTGTGACTTCTTCAATCAAGAGTATAGCAAAAGTGATGCTGTCTGACTTCTGAGGTGAATTCACAAAAGGCCATGCAACCTCTGCCTGATTCTCTTAGAACACTTGCTCTCAGGATGTTCTCTCTCAGATCCCAGCTGTCATGCTGTGAGAGACCCAAACCACAAGAAGAAACCATGTAAAGTTCCTCCAGTAGACAGTTCCAGCTGAACCCACTCTGCATGTCATCACAGCCCCAGTGCTAGGTAGGTGATGATGAAACCATCCTGGAATGGATCTTCCAGCCCCAGATGTTTCATCCTTTAGTCATTTGAGTCACTCTAGCCATTTGAGTTTGCCCAACTGAGGCCCCAGACATTGTGTAGTGGGAAGGAAGCCACCCTTGCCTGGCCCGTCCGCATTCCCAACCCATGGAACTCATGAACCTACTAATATGGGTTTTGTTTTGTGTCATGAGGTTTTGGGATGATTTATTAAACCGAAATAGTAATTGGTACACACCATGAAACTCCCTAAAGTCTCGGGAACGGACAGCACCAGGTGCCTCTTGAGCTGGGTTGAAGGTGGGGCTTAAAACCAGATGATTAGTTGAGAATAGGCTTATTAAGCATTTCAACTCCCAGCTAACCTCGCTGACTGCATACTCCTAGGCAACCGTTCCTTCTCCACTCCAACAGAAAACTGTAGGCTGGTCTCTGCAAGCTGTCTGGACTGAGGGACATCAGCCTGGTTATGCCACACTGAAAGCAAGTTGATTAAGTGCACATACATAATGCTAGGACCGACTTGCCAGCTCTCTCTCCCCCTTCAGCTCCTAGAACATTGGCTGCCAGTTTAGACTCCCCGAACAGAAGATTGAAGATGATCAAACAATAAGAAAAAAATCTTTAAGACAAACACTGGGGTTTCCCTAGTAGAACAACCCATCTAAGTCATCCCATAGTGAAACCCTGAGTTGACCTGCCCATGTCCACAGAGCTTTCAAATAGATTCTTTTAGCCTTTCACTCTTAAATATGAGGAGACAACCAATATTTCACACAAAAAGCCTCTCATGTAAAAGATAAAGACCAGAACAAACAAAATATAAGTAGCTTAGAGGAAACAGACGATTGCTGGAAAAAGCAAATGTTCCTTAAAAATGATCTTTAAAAACAGTATCTTCAGGGAGATAAATAAGATGCTGCATTAATGAGACAAGAAAGTGTTATGATGAAAAATTTATCACAGAATAAGAAACTCCCGGAAATTAAAAAAAGTATGCTAGCAGGAATTTTTTTAAAAATTAAAAGGAACATTTAAAATATAAATGCAAGGAAATCTCCCCAAAAGTAAACAAGAAAAAATGAGAAGATGGAAGCTGGGGGAGAAAAGTTAGGAAAATGAGAGAACCTGTCCGGGAAGTCCAATATCTAAATAACAAGAATTTGGGGGAAAAGAAAAGAATGGGGGGAGGGGAAGGAAAATATGAAGGGAATAATTCAAGAAAATTTCCCAGAAATGAAGCACGTGAGATTTCGGATTGGAAGGTCTCACTGAGTACCTAGGACAATGGATAAAATCTGACCCACACCAACACCTACCTTTGCAAATATTTTAAAGCAGCGGGGACGGAGATAATCCATTTAACAAAACAGAACAAAAATCAAGAAATAGCAGTATAACTGCATTATTTAGAAATGTAGAAATAAATATAAAAAGTAAGTGTTTAAGGGTTGAAACGGGTGCCTGTGGCTAAATAGGGCATGAGAATGAGAGGTTAGGATCTGCTGCTTCCACAATAAGCCTGTAGAGCTATTTGATACAAGATTATTTGAAGAGATTATTTGGAAAGATTATTAAAATGTTTGCATATCTTTGATAAATGTAAAAGCTAAATTAGGACAAGAAAAACTCCATCTTTTGCTAGTCATGATATGTATAATGCTTCAAGAAGGCAGACAAAGAAAGAAAAATACTGTATCACTTTATATTCTGGTCCTTCACTCTTTTCCTCCCTCTTCCTCCCTTATTCCATTGATCTGCCTTGTTTTCCTCTCCTTTATTTCCATCATTCTTTCTCAATTTTTCTCCATCTTTTTCTCTTTTTTCTCCTTTTCTCTCCTCTTGGCATAATTTGCAGCAAAACTATCTTTATTATTATTACTTATTAAATTCACTGAATATAATGTTACCTGTTCTTAGCTCTTAATGTGAAGAGCACGCATGGAATGCTCTTTTTCTCCCCCATCCGAAGCAATCTAAACAGCAATATCGGTTGTTAGCTATTTTCTGTTAAGGTGGAGAAAATTTTTGTGTGAAGGCTCTCTTAGACTTGGGTGAGATATCAAAGGTCACTGTGTCCAACCAGTCCCCTGATGTAGGAGACCCCTCTGCGGTACTTCTGTCTGGCACACACTACCCAGGCTCTCATTAAACAATGTGAGTGGGGATTTGCAGTCATCAGCCGAGATGCCCGGATCCAGACAGCTCTATTGGGAATAAGAGCTTCTGTATGTTGAGTGGAAGTCTGCTTCTCTCTCTACTATGATTAAAAAAAATATCCTAACACTGCTCCCATAACAGCCCACAGTGTATCTGCAAACAGAAATCATGTCCCCTTGACTGGGTCTGCTCTGGGCTAGACATTGTTCTTCCCTGTTGGTTTCTGGACCTTCATGTCCCTGATCACCGCCACGGGCAACCTCCAAGCCAGGACTTAGTTTGTCAATCAGAGGAGCCTAGAACGGCACATACTTTACCAGATATAAGCTCTCCAGAGCAGACTGCCCGAACTTTGTCACCTCCATTTTTCTGCTCACTGTACTTCTATTAACGCAGCCTAAGTTTTGAAATCTCCATTTCTCTCAACTCTCACATCAACCTCAGGCACCTAAAATCTTAGGTTTTTCTTACGCGCCCCTGAAAAGTCTGTTACTTCCTAACTTGTTTGTGAGCAGATGAATTTTTCGAACATTGCTGTCTGTTGTACATTTATTCCATTAAATCTTTTCTTTGGAGTTTTGGCCCACATCCTCACCCTGTTTTGAGAAGTTTCTTATGATTCACTTGAATGAACACGTCTGGCTACAACTTACAAATTGCTCACATTAAAATTACTTCATCATCCAATTCCCAAACAAAATTTACATCATCTCAGCTCCAGGACAGATCCTCTTGGAGCCCCTCACGATCTGACCCATTTCGAGTACACTGGGCCATTAAATTTTACAACAGAAAGAGGTCCGGGCAAGCCCTTCCCTTGGGTCTCTGGCCTGTGCACATGATGGGGAGAGGGCTCACCCTCCTTGCCGCCTGCAGCCCTGGACCAGCGTCAGGAAACCTGGGCTGTCCCGTGCAATTCATCATCCCCACACCTTCTGGGAAATGAATGAAAATGAGGCGAGCACATGGAGCCGAAGCAGATGGTTGGGTGGATTCCATGATGCGTGAGGCACAGGGAACTCCACAAGGCGGAGGCTCTTGCTCCCACTGTCTAAGACTCAGCGCCAGCTGTCAGCAGCTGGACGCTGGAGAAAGAACCACATTACGACGAATACTCCATTTGTCAGGGGCTGTCAACTGTGAAAAATATTAACGGTGGCTAACGTTTGTGGAGTGCTTTGCGTTTTCAACATCGCTCTTCCTTGTAACAACCCTTGAGATGGGAAGGCTGGAAGCAGTAACCAGTTTTACAGACAAGGAAATGAAGATTCAAATACGTCTAGTGATTTGCCTGTACCTGTGGTGCTTGGGGAGGTGGGGGGGCGGGACTGGAACTGGGAGTCCAGGCTGGCTGTCCTGCCTGGGAATCCCGTCTCTTCTCCACACTGCATCTCTGAAGCCTGCTGTCCCCGTCACCAGTAAGTAAGTGTTGATCTGTCACCTGCTTTGGGCCTATCACTGGGCTCCATGCCGGGGGCCGGGGGGGGAGTGCAGGGAAGAGTATAACACACGAACCCTGACCTCAGTGAGCTCAGAGCATCTAACACACTCTGTTCAGGCATCTGAGCAGATGGCGCAGTCCCTGAAAACAAGGGTCCTCCAAAGCAGAGCAGACCCAGTCGGTGGAGAAGGCACCAGGTGCGAGACAGGGCTTGGGCTGGTCCTGAGACGTGAGCTGTGTCGGAAAGTCAGGGGAGATAGAGGTGGAGGGTGGGCAGTGGGTGAAGTCTCAGTAGGTGGGTGTAGGTGAGGAGGAGTGGGAAGGGAAGGGCCTAAGTGCCGAGAGAGAAAGGGGTATGGGGGTCAAGGTGCAAGACAGCACAGTTGCGTGGGCAGCCATTGGCCTTGAGCAAAGAAGTGAAACTCGGGCTCTGGGCGTCCAACTCACAGACATTATGGGCTATACTGCAGGACGGGAAGATGATCACAAGTGGGACATGGTTCCTCCCTTAGGAAGGTGACGGGCAGGATTGTATGATTGTCCTTTCAGAATAAATGGCTCCTCCCCACACTCCAGTAGCATGAAACATCTTCCACTGATTGGTGCTCAGAGGAAAGGGCTTCCATTTTTCTAAAAAATTGTTTTTGTTTAAATTGTGAACAAGTGTTTTTACTACCTTTACTACCTCCAGGGCATCCTGTGGAATACTAGCCCTGTTCTCTCTGTTCAGTTAAAAATGGAAACTCGGGCTCTGGGCTTCATACTACATTTCCCCTCCAGCCACCTCTGTGGAGAGTCACCGTGTCAGTAGCATTTTAAAGGCTCTGATAAGTCCTGTAAAATAAGGAACACTTTTTGCTTTGACCAGAGAATCCTTTTTTAGGGCACTCCTAGGAACATCTTATGACATAGTGGGCTCACAGTATCTGCCTTATCCCTTCTGATCCTCACAACTACCCCTGTGATAAGGGATGATTGTCTTTATGTCCAATGAGAATATTGAGACCAAGAAGTTTGGTGATTTTCCTAAGGACAGGCGACCAGCAATGGTCAGATTAAAGTCTGGACTTGATATTTAAATCTAGGTCATTGTCTCTAATTCAGCTTTCCAATGTCTGAGTCATCTTTTTAAGAGGTTATTGTATTTTTCCTAATTAATAAAGTATGCATAATTATTTTGGGGGGGAAGATACAGGAAGTTATAGAGGAATGCCCAGGAATGACTTAAGGGCTATCAGGTGTAGGCTCTCCCCGAGGTTTGGGCTGTTTTCCAACTTGGAAGCCGCATTCTTTGGATCCATCTCCCCTCCCTCACACTTAGCCCTTATTGGCAGGGGGCACGGGGGCTGGTGGCCGGGGTGATTGGTGGGTTTCAGCTGAGATCAGAGGAGTGATTTGAGATAAACAATAACATGCCAAATCAGAAATCATTTATATTATTGATCAAAAAATGTTATAAAACCACAAAAGCCAAATTCTGATATCATTCTGTGTGTATAATAACCACTTTTTACCAAAACTATCTCCTAACTACCCCTAAGTTGATGAGGTTTGTTGTATCATTAAACAGTAGTTACTTTTTAAAAAATTAGCAACTCCAGATTCTGGGTTGATGACGTACTTTTCACCAGGATATTCCTGCAAAGCCGACCAACAGAAAAAGATGAACGGGAGTTTGTGAACAATGGACAAAAACTGTTTTTGAAATATTTATACTTCACACACACTAGTTAAAAATTAGAGAAAAAGAAAATTCTAAAAGCAAAAACTTTAGAATATATGTTTTTGTAAAGCAGGCCACAAACGAAGACATAGCAGTGTTACTAGACAGTCCAATTTGTAGAGACAGGGAGTAGAGTGGGGCCTGCCAGGGGCTGGGAGCTGGGGACAGTGGGCAGTTAGTGCTCAGTGGGTATGGAGCTATAGTTTTGCAAGATGAAAAGAGTTCTGGAGATGGCTGGGGTGACAGTTGCACGACAGTGTGAACGTGCTTCTAATCTGTACTTAAAAATAGTTAGGATGGTCTATTTTATGTCATGTGTACTTTTGCACAATGGCAAATTTTTAAAAATTAAAGAAATAGCACATTAGAGTGAAGATATAATGTAAAAACATTATAAATATGCACTGCAGACCGTTGTGCGCCCTGGGAGAAGAGGGAGACGCATAGAAAGAGCAGCAACCTGGGTTTCCAGCTGTACTCGGAATAAGATCCAGCCCCCCGCCCCCGGCTCTTTGCCTTCATCTGCGTTCTCTGTGCTCCAGCCCCACGGGCCTCCTGTCTGCCCCTCCCTCCAGAATGGCCACTTTGCTTCCATACAGGGGCCATAGAACCTCCTTGTTCCCAGGACCTAGAATGCACTTTGCCCAGATCTTCATCCAACAGATATTTATTGAGCACATACTATGTGCCAGGCACCGTTCTAGGCCTTTGGGAGGCGCAAGTGAGCAGCCTTCATGGAGCCGATCTACATAAACAGTACATTAGTAATCACTGACAAGCGTAGTGAATTATGTAGTAAGTTAAGTCAATGAGTCAATAAGTCAAAGAAGGTGGAACAGGGTAAGGAGAATCAGGTGGGCTGGGGGTAGACAGCAATCTGAAACTGGATCATTAGGGTTAGCTTCACTGAGAAGGTGACATTGGAGAAATGATTGGAGGGACGCAAAGGAATTAGCCTTGCAAACATCTGGGGGGGCCATTCCAGGCACATGGAACCGTCCACAGAAATCCACCGGGCAGGGACCTGCTGGTGTCCATGGAGATGCATAGACAGTGGGAATTACAGACTCAGACTCCAGGTAAAAAATATTAGAGTGTGGGGCGCCTGGGTGGCTCAGTCGTTAAGCGTCTGCCTTCGGCTCAGGGCGTGATCCTGGCGATCTGGGATCGAGCCCCACATCAGGTTCCTCCGCTGGGAGCCTGCTTCTTCCTCTCCCACTCCCCCTGCTTGTGTTCCCTCTCTCGCTGGCTGTCTCTCTATCTCTGTCAAATAAATAAATAAAATCTTAAAAAAAAAATATTAGAGTGACTAAGTGCCTCCTCTCCCCCTGGGCCAGATCCTGAAGGATGGGGGCCAGTCTAATTCACGTTCGTAAGAAGGTTTGGAATACACAGCATAAAGGTACACAACAGATGTTTGTTGAATGAATGACTGAATGTAGGGAAGGAATCCCTGCAGATGCAGATGCTCTGGAGGTCGAGGACAGTTGTGGATGTTGCGTCTAGGAGCCCAGCATTGTGATGTTCATCCTTCAATGCTATCACATTTTCATAATACCATCGGGAAAAATGGCTATTACAAATGTCTGCTGTAACTGAATGGAAACAAGCCATTTTTTGGACCATACTGATTTTAGGTGATAAGGAGGTGTCGTTTGAGCTACCAGCTGCCCGAAGGACTCTCACCCACTAGAAGACCCAGCCTCCGGGTCGTTCCTATACTTCACTATCAAATGTCCCCTTGCCGGTTTGGGTGGCTCTATTCATAACAGACAAAGATCAGAAACAGCCCAAACGCCCTTCAAGAGGTGAAGAGACAAACTGCGGTCTCTGTATATAATGGAATATTACTCGGCACAGAATAAAAATCAAACAAGGAATTACTGTACATGCCACAATATGCACAAATCTTATCCTTTTAAGAAGTGAAGTGAACCAGAAACAAAAGAGACAAATGGCCCTTTGCCTGAAACGATGGGGTTCAAAAAGATAAGCTTTAAAAAAAAAAAAAAAGATAAGCTTTGTTCCTCCTGAAATGTTATAGTTTAACGGTTTTGTGCCTACATGTGGGTCTCATGTGCAGACACTAGACTCTGCCATTTGTGTATCATTGATCATCAGTGATAAGGAGAGGCTCGGCCAATAGCCTGGACTGCATTTGGGTCCCCCTCCTTTCCTTCCCCTCCAGGCAAGGGCACCCCACTGCAGGAGTATTAAAAAGTGTTCTTTGTTTTAGTGAAGGAGGACATCACCAGGGTCTTACGAACCCACTGGCATTTCTTGCTAATATACACAACCCTGCAAAAAAGATCCCCGGACAGAACACGTTAAGCACATTTCTGGCTGTTTTTAAGACCGCATTCCTAGGGATGCTGGTGAATTAATGGGTAACCACAGGACGCTTTTTCACAAGAGGCGGTGTGGAAGCACGGTTAGGGCACAAAGCCTAGGGCCATACTGCCCAGGGCGGAACCTAGCTCTGCCGCTGTAAGCTGCTGGACCTTGGACAAGTTACTAAGTGTCTCTATCTCTAAAAGTGGAAATAATAACAGGACTTACCTTGCAGGGTTGTCAATGTGAAGTGAGTTAATATATGGAGAGCACTCGGAATTGCCTAGCACGTGGTATAGACTATAAAGTGTTTTCCTCCACTTCCTGCCTCTCCCCTTCCCCTCCCCCAAACCTCCTGCCTCTCCAACTCCTCCCTGCTCCTGCATCTCATCCCCTTGCTATTATTATTATTTTATTATTACTACTACAACTGTGCTTTCCCTCTGCGAAATGGAGCCTCCTATTGGAGCTGCTTCCCAGAGACGGTTAGGAGGCTCAGTCATTGAAAATGACGAAGGCATTTCTGACTCAGTTGTGGGTTGGCAACTGCACTGCGGGGAAGGCTGAGCCTTGGCAAACTGTTCTCTTGTACGAGGTCTGACCCTCTAGTACTGAGTCTGAATTTCTAGCCAACCAATGGGGGTGTCTTCGTGACCATTACCTTCAGAGCTCTGTCCTCAGCGGGGGAGGGGGAGCAGGCGTCCTGTAAACTGACAGTGCCGGCCAGTGGCTCAAACTATTTTTGGAATCTTCCTGACACCTTTACCCATCGCCACCCCACTCTGGATGTAATTACTCTCTTCACATTTTGGCGAGACCGCCTTTTGAAAATGTTTTTGGTCACACTTAGGTTTACAGCTATTTGTGCCTGATTGCACCACTCATCCTGGATTGCAACCCCTTTGAGGACAGGGAGCCCGTCTTACTCATTCCTGTATCCCCTGGCCCTCGTACAGGGTCAGAGCTCCCTAAATGCTGGGTTTGTTACTCAGGTAATTTGAGACTGTCTTTGCGAAGTTTTTTCAGCACTCACAGAACACTCTTCTGGATAGCTCCAGTGTGGCCAGTCTGTGTCCTTTGGGGGTGGCTGTGACTTCAGAAAAACACGTAAATCAGTTCTAAGTCAAGTTGGGTGGATGAATTGAGCAACGCAAATTCGGTCCTATAGACAAGTTTATTCTAAGACTGGTTGCTTGTGTGGCTCCTGAGCCAGGTCTAGCTGCCACTCCTGTAGACGCTTTCCAAAAATCCTTTGGCGTGGGGTTTTAGATGAGGTGTGTGGAGTCCCCAGACGAGCTGACTTGGCTCTGGACTGGATCGGGAGAACGGCGGGGCTGTAATGCTAAGATTGGCCACCAGAGGGGGCATGTGTTCCAGACCCCACGGGAGCTTCCGCGATTGCTCCAAGAACTTTGTATTTATAAAGACTGGCCGCCAGAGCAGCTGCAGTTCACATCTCAGTATCTAGCAGAGCCGCTGGTGCCTCCACAGAACATCTCCCGAGCGCTGCCTGTGGCTGACTGAGGCGAGGCACCAACCCAAGGACTCCCCAGCCACAGGCCTGAGTCAGGCCTAAGGCTGAGTCTTTGCCTCCTGCCCCGAGCCTCCTGGAGAAGTGCCCCCCGAGAGGAGTCACTGAGCACGGAGCACCGGGGCAGCCTCCTTCTATGACTCCGTCTGGCTTTGGCAGGCTGTGGGGACGCGCCGCGCGGGGCTGCCTGGGTCTCAGTGTGGTGACAGCGGCCAGCTCTTCGGTCACCATGGCGAACCCCGGGAACTGAGGGGACAGGCGCTTCTGCAGCCTCGGCGGGGGCGCTCAGGTGAGTCTTGGCCCTAACTCTGTCCTAGCACCTGAGCGCAGTGTCCCAGAGCAGCTGCCCCCGGGTGTGGGGACCCGGATGTGGCCGCTGGAGCAGGGCGCTGCGTCCGGGCATCTCGGGATGCGGAGTCTGGAGGTGCAGCGCCAGGTGGGAAGGTTCTGGCTGTGGGGACCACGGGGGCCTCATCCAGCTGCTGTGAGCCTGCATTTGGGGAAGCTGTTGCCTTAGTTGCAACTCTGCCAGGCTCGTGCCGCAGCTCGGGAGCCTATGCCGGGAGCCGACGGTGCAGGTGACTGTCCCTCTCTATGTGTGAAGTGTGTGTACATGGCGCGTGCCACTGGTGGGATGTGTGAAGGGAGAGCTTAACATCCGCCCCTTTTCCAGCTTCGGGTTATGATTTAGGTTAACTAAGTACCGTTAGAGGAGAGGGCCGTATTCATGGGGATTTTTACTTGGTTTCAATGAGTTTAAAGCTATGCCATTCAAAGAGAAGATGCGAGCCCTGCAGAGTTAGATGCTGGAACCCAGACATGCTGTCTTTGCACAAGTGAGGCTCATGCCACCTTCAGCAGGAAGAATCGATCGAGTCCTTCTGCTGCCCAGAGTGACTTGCGAGTAAGGGTCCAGATTTCGCTCTGATCTGTATTCACGATAGCTTTTTTGCAAAGGGAATCCCAAAAAGCACTGTGGCCTGACTGGCAGGAGGGAAGCCTCAGGAACCTAGAGACTGCGCCTCTCCTCCCTCGCCTAACTGCTTGGCAGGATCAGAAGATGCTGGGGGGGGGGGGGGGGAAGGGGCTGTTTCTCTCCTGACTCGCAGCACCAGCTCGCTGTGTACCCTTGCTTCCCTGTGAACCATTCCACCGGAGGCTGGAAATAACTGGGCAGCTGGCAGATGTGCTTCTCCCCTTCAGAGAGGTGATGACCTGAGGCTGAACGAGCTCAGCGGATTGGGCCAGGTTCCCGTGTAGAAGTGGCTCCAGGACAGGAACCCGTGTCCTCTGAGCTCCCCACCCCGTGCAGGCCTGCCTGGAGCTGCCTTGGGTGGAGCTACGGATGTCTGAGGGCTTTAGCCCTAAAATGTAGCATCCAGAC
The DNA here is from genome assembly GCF_024610735.1 of Ursus americanus. NCBI lineage: Eukaryota > Metazoa > Chordata > Mammalia > Carnivora > Ursidae > Ursus > Ursus americanus. The sequence continues at coordinate 64,853,987 of NC_142139.1, forward strand.
ATCCCTAAGAGGCCAGTAAGATGTCCCGTCCCTGGGGGAGCAAGGCCCCATTCTTTGACTAGACACACAAAAGTCCAGTCTCCTCAAACTTTCTCCATATGTCACTTTGGCGTCCACACCCTGCTCATGTTTCCACAGTCCTCGTCCCCTCCCTTCCAGCTCCCAGAGCCTCTCCTTGGCCCCAGGGCCCCTCTTCACTGACCCTCTTCACTGCTGGGTTTGGGACCCTAAGGGTGGCTCCTGAGAGGGACTGAAACAGGCTTTCTGGACGAAGCAGCCTTGTGGCTGGGTCAGTGCCCTGGGTGGGACGCCTTTCCCTGGTGCCTCACCCTTGCCTGACATCATTGACTCTTGCCTCTTGGGGCCGAGACTGGCTTATCTTTAAAGTGGGAACGACACACTGATGCTACCTGCCCCCCTCACAGTGGCCCTGGGAGGGCAGAGAGATCCCGGATGGCGAATGGTCTGTACCTCCTGGGGCATGGGCACACGCAAGGGGTGCATATCCCCTCTTTTATCACCACGCTTGGCAATGAGTTTGCACCTTGCCTGAGAGCACGAACTTGGCCCCAAAGGCTGTAAGGCCAGTGATCGAAGGGTTCAAATTCCTGCCCCTCATTTCCAAAGAAAGAAAAATAGCTCAAAATAAAACCTGGGGCAGACAGAACATTCTTAGGTTTCTTTCCCAAGTAACAAACATGAGCAGAGCTGGCTGAGCACTTCCAATCTCATCTCACTCACATCTGGCCTCTGCTCCGCCCCGGCCTCTCTACTCAACAGACTCCCCAGGGCTCCTGCTCCACCAGCCCAGGGGTGGGGAGGGGGTAGAGGAGGGGCCGCCCTATAGACACATTCCAGATAACAAGCCTTGCATTCCAGCTCTAGTCCAGGAGCTGATCCGCAGAGGGGAAGGTGGAAATGAAGATGGGGCTAACCTGGCCCAAGCTCATGGCCACACCCCCACCGCCAGCATGGCAGCACCCCATCGAGGTCTGCGTGACCTCTGGGCAGCAGCGCCTGTTGCCTTTGGCAGAGAGAGGATTATCGCTTGCAGAAGAGACACTGACCTCCTGCTTTGCAGCTCCCCAGGATGGAGGCCAGAGGGAGGGGTGCTGCACTTAGTGCTTGTGAAACAAGGGAGGGTCCCCTGCAGCTTAGCAGCCGTGGAGCTGCTCAGGAGGCCCCACCTAGAGGCTCATAGTGGGTGGAGGACTTGGACGGAGCATGGGTGTTGGGAGGGTAGCAAACCGGACATAACCGCAGCACAGAGAAGCTGGGTGGGAGCGGTTTGTGGGCTCCCGGGAACCCCTGGGGCAGGGAGGGGAGATCCTGGCAGAGCTGTGGGCTCCTGCTGGCCCCCCTCTCGCGCAGGCTGGAAGAAAGGCCCGCAGAGGCTGTGATCACCCTGCCCGTGCAAGCATGCATGTGTGTGTGTGCACATGTGCGCACCTGTGTGCATGGCATGTGGCGTCTCATTACTTGAAGTGACAAGAGCAAGAAGCCCCTGTCCGTCCTTCCTGGGCCATCGGAAGGACAGCTGTATGGCAACTGGCCGTTCCTACCTCTTCTCAGCCCTGAAGTCAAAAGTCTCTGGAGACAAAGGTCAAGCCATGAATATAAAGGGTTTAGGTTTTGCTCTGCCTGCCGGAGCGGTTCAGCCAGGCTCCTCCTTCATTATCCCTATTTACTGCCACAGTGCCGATGGCTCCTTTCCTTCTGCCTCCGAAGAGGAACTGATTGCCTTCAGGCAGCAGGCATTGTGCCCCCCCATCCCATGCCACCTGCCAGGACCTTGTCATTCCCTCCCAGGTGGTAGACCCCTAGCTGGGCTCTCTGGGACTCAGAGTCGAGTTCGCTCCACACTGGGCCTGGGACCCATCCATCCTCCCAGGGGCTTTTATCTTCCAAAGAATTTGCTCTTTAAAAGTGGATTTTTGGTTCAATAACCAGATAGTCCAAGAGCATCAGGACCGAAGGTCAAGCTAAACTTATGGCTGGAACGGAGCTGAAATTAGAAAGTAATTTGTCAAATCACCAAGCATATATGAAAGAAAGAGAATAGCGAGTGTTTTATGTAAATAAACACTTTGTAATTTGGCTCAAAATGTAGGTTTTTCTTGTTACACAAAGAATGCAAACACGTTGTAGAAAACCCAGAATATCCAGCAAATAAAAATAAGCACAAAATCCCCACAATCCCCACCAGAGTCTTCTGATACAGAGCAACCCAGAACATCTCCAAATGGAACCTTGCTTGTCACGGACTCAGGACACGTGTATATATTACAAAACGGGATAGTGTTGTACACACTTACGGAAATGGTGCTGGTTTACCTCAAATAGCATGCCGTTTTCCCGTGTCACTGGGTACATTCCTGGAGCGCCATGGGGCAGATCCAGAGCCCCAGCGATCCGGCTTCAGGAGGCCATGCAGACACAGACACTGGCCCCTCCCCTAGTCTCAGGCTGCCCAGGTCTTAGTGTCGGGGGACCCCACCAAGGCCACGGGTCCAGATGAATCCCTGCTGTGGTCCCACTGCACCCAGCCCCTATGGAACATGCCAGCCCGGTCAGCACATTTCCAACATGGGGCAGGAGCCCAAGTCTCTCTAATGTGCCCAAAACTCTAGAGGCTGGGAAGTCACTCCATTGGGGTCAGGAGGGTCAGGTCCTCCAGTCTCCACCAAGCATGGCCCTCAGGGCCCCTCTGGCTCCGGCTCTGGCCCTAACCAAGGGCTGTTAAGACAAATGGATGGGTCCCGTGATCAGAAGGGTCCAAAGGGCCTCGGCCTTCCCAAGAGCTGAGGAAGTTGGGTGGGGACTCGGGATCCCGAGGATGTAGTGGACAGCACCTGTTGATGAGAGGCGGCTGGTGTCAGGCTCCGGGCTGTGGGGATGGGCGCCTTGTTCCGTGCATTCATTTCTGTGTCCGCCTATAGCTTATTGTCTCTTTCCCCTGCCTCCCTCCTCCCTCTCCTCTCCCCTCGCCATCCTTCCTGCTGCTGCTGCAGGTCAGAATGGAGAACAAGGCCATGTACCTGCACACAGTGAGCGACCGGGACACCAGCTCCGTCTTTGAGGAGCCCTTTGATGGCAGGAGCCTGTCCAAGCTGAACCTGTGTGAGGATGGTGAGTGCCTCTGGCTTCGTCTTGCACTGTGGGACCAGCCCTGTCTCCCTATCCAACCTTGGGCATTGCCCCAGGGCAGTGGTGACCGCCCCTCTAACACTTCTTATATGCAGCTTCATGCTTTGAAAGGTCTTTGAATTCACGCATCCTTACAAATCTGTGTGACCTGCAAGATGTGTCTCCATTTCACAGATGAGCTGGTGGAGGCTGAGAACGCATTAAGGATCATAGAGCTCGTCAGTCCCAGAGGCGTTCCAGCACTGAGTCTCCTGACTCCTGGGGCAGGCTTTTTGCCTCTTTGCCTTCCTCTCCTCTGGGTGAGTCAGGCTGGGGTCAGGCAAAGGCGTGTGAGCCAGTGAGCCCAGACCTTCTCAGATGAGGCACCCCCGAGCCATTTCTCAAAGCATTTGTGAGGAGAGAGCATACTCATCAAGGTGCTCCTCCTCCCCCTGGCTCAGAGGCCCCAGATCATGCCATGGGAAGGAGTTCCTCATCCCGGTGACCCAGATGGCCTGCGTCCTTGGGAACTGGTCATTTGCCAAAACTGAAAATTCAACTGATGCTTCCTCCAAAGGAGCCCAAAGCACCTTGCCAACAGACTGAATCCTGTGTATCCAGTACAGAGCTTGACCCTTAGTAGGTGCTTAATAAATGCTTGCTACATGAATGAGCACACTCCTTTTTGCAGTGAGCTTAGGGGAGGAGAGCATTGTCCCCACTTTAAAGCTGAATAGAATGAAGTTTGCAGAAGAGTCTCATAAAGACTTATGGCCAATTAGGCAGAGACAGGCTATGATAGAGTTCTCCGGAGAAACAGAAACAGAGCGATATATACGTATGTAAAAGATTTATTACGAGGAATTGGCTTACAGGATAATGGAGGCTGAGGAGTCCTACAATCTGCAGCTTCAGGCTGGAGACCCATGAAAGTGGGTGGTGGAATTCGATCTAAGTCAGAAGGCCCAAGAACAAGAGGAGCTGACGGTGGAAACCACAGTTTGAGGGCTGGAGAAGATGAGAGGCTATGTCCCAGCTCTGTGGGCAGGCAGGAAGCAAAAGCAAATTCCTTTGCCTTTTGCTCTACTCAGGCCCTCAACTGATTGGACGAGACCCACTCCCACCGGGGAGGGCAATCTGCTCTATTGAGTCCCCAATTCAAATGCTGATCTCATCTGGAAACACCCAGAAATGATGTTTCCCCTGGCACCCGTGACTGGTCAAGTTGACAGAAATTAACCACCATGCAGGCCTTCATTCAAGGCTCTTTCAAACACCATATTTTCCCTCCACTCTGCTAGCTGCCTTTGTCTCAAAATTACTCAAAGAGCGAAATGCCTCCCCATCCGGCTCTAACCATGTCTCTCCTCCCACAAGGTGCTGAGTGCTGGAAGGAATGTTGGGTAGCTCAGAGATGTAGGGGTCAGGGACAGTCTCAGCAGGGAGAGGAGACAAGATCTGGGCTCCTGACCGATAAGCCCCCACCAGCTGCCCTAGTAAACTGCCCACCATTGTAGCTCTTCCTCTGAATTCCATTCAACAAACATATTTTGAGGCTCTTCAGTGTGTCAAGCTCTGGGTGGGGGGTCAAGGATGTTCCAAAGAGAAATCGAACCATCCTTGTCCTGAAAGGGCTATGATCTCAGTGGAAGGGACTGGCCTGGGGACAACGACCCATAACATAAAGTGGGCAAAAATACGTGCGAGCATGGTAGTCCCCCCTTATCTGTGGTTTCGCTTTCCACGGTCTGTTCTCTGCACTGAACTGTGGTCTGGAAGCAGATGATCCTGCTTCTGACCTATTATCAGAAGGCCAGTCTCAGCCTTGTGTCACTCACCTCAGCTCCTCTCATCACACAGCCATTTGATCTCACGTCACCAGAAGATGGGTGAGCACGGTGCAATACGATATTTTGAGGGAGAGAGAGAGAGACCACATTCACATAACTTTTATTACAGCATATTGTTATGAATGTTCTGTTTGTTATTATTGTTGTTAATCTCCTGCTATGCCTGATCTATAAATAAACTTTATCACAGTGTGTGTATATAGGGAAGAACACAGTACATATAGGGTTTGTGCTCTCCGTGGTTTCAGGCATCCACTGGGGGTCTTGGAAGTATCCCCCATGGATAAGGGGGGGGACTACTGTACTGGAGTTAGGAGAAGCCATTCCAGAAAAGGCTTTAAAGACTGAACACAATTTTGTAAGAGAAGAGGAGGGTGGGGAAAGGTGTCATCAGCTGTGTCACACCAAGCCGGGCCAGTGCTTCTGTCAGGTTACTGGCACCTGGGAGGGCTGGGTCACTGGCCAGTGCTCAGCACTCCACTGTCAGCACAGGCCAACTTGGCTTTCGCACAACTGATCCCGCCTTCTCCCTATCAGCCCCTCAGGAGAGGACTGGCTTGGCAAGAAAGAACTGGGGTATAGCATGGTGGGGGAGCCTGGAGGAGCACCAGGGCCAGCCTGGGGTGCAAGTCGGGGCAGGGCAGGGACCCCAGGGCAGGGAGAGGCCAAGGGTGCGAAGTGTCACCAGGCCTCATACCCCTTCCATCATCTTGCTGTCTCTTTTTCTGAACCCCAGATTTAAAAAGAACATTTGAACCAGAGGGACTGAAAATAACAGTAATCTCAGCCACTGTGCTTTCTAGGCCCCCGGTGGGGAGGAGAGCTGATCAGAGGACAGTTTTAGAGCCCTGCCAGGAAGAGTCCTCAGGGGTCCCCTGAGGCCTGGCACCCCTGAAGTGGGCACAAGTTGGAAGATGTGAGGTGGAGGCTGACTCACTCCTCCAGGGCCTTGTGACCGGACTGGGTCACATCCCTCTCTGGGCCTCAATGTCTTCCTCTACCAAATGGGGGCATGGTAGAGGGGAGGTCTCTGTGAGGTTCTGTCCAGTTCTAGAATTCTGTGCATTGAAACAGACCTGGTCATTGCATTCGGGGTGTGGTCCTTTGAAAAGCTAAGTTGGAACGTGGTGCTGCCCTGAGCAAAGCCCACAAAGCATCCCGTCTCAAGGAGAATAAAAACCCAGGTGCTGACAGTGGCCAAGGAGGCTGCTGACATTCACCTTGACCCTGCTGGCATACTCACCTGGGGCCTCTGCTCCCCAGAAGGTTGCTCTTCCACCTCTTCCAGTCTTTGCTCAAATATCACCTTCCCCATTAGGTTTCCTGTCCCCTTGCACTCACGGCCCCTTTCCTTGTTTCTCTTTTTCCTGTATGCCATAGTTCTGTTTCCCCTAAGGCACTATGTAATTCTTATTTATTATGTTTATCATTTACTGTCTGTTCCTTGAGGGAGGAATATAGACTTGACAAGGGCAGGCACCTCTGTTTTGTTCAATGGTGTCTCTTAAGCCTGGCACATAGTAGGTGCTCACTAATTATTTATTGGATGAATGAATGAATGAATGAATGAATGAACGAACATTGGGTCCTTGAAATCTAAAGGTGGCAAAACAAATATATTCTAAGCCTGATCTCTAAATTGTGTGGTCTTCCCCACTCTTGAATGATCTGGCCTCCAGGCATGGGCGCGGGGATGGCATGAGGACCCCAGAGACACCAGAGTGTTGAGATGAAATCAGCCACCTAAGCTTGTGGGTTTCTGGTTTGACTTTTTCCCCCTTCCCTTTCATTTCTAAGAGGAAATCGGTGAGCTCTGACTTGGGGAAATTCAAGCCAGATTTGATCTGTTTCCCCAAGATTTCGTTCTTTGATCCTCATCTCTGGAGAGTGTAACTGGAGAGGGAGAGGAAGGGCTGTGGGGGGGAGGAGGCTGTTAGGAAAGCACAGGGTGGACAGAGATGGGGAAAGGGAGGGAGGCCCGAGCCGCCCCATGGGCCCTGAGTAGATTTAAACAGCAATGTCTGGTAGGCCTTGCTCCAGGATTTTCCCCTTGAAGGAAAGGAGATGGGGAGGAGGGGTGGTGCTACTCTTGGCTCTGGGGTTATTAGGATCTGGGGAAGCGAAGTCGCAGAAATGCAGCCCGGATATTAAGGTGTGACTCAGACTTGAATGCAGGCGGGACTTGAAAGACATTAGGGTGTAAACTGTTATTTCAGAGGTGATGCACTGAGAATCCCCTCCTCTCCTATCCCTCCCCCACCCCCCTGTCCTTTCCTAACTTGTCTTCTCTTTCCCTCCCACCCTGTCTTTATCTCTCCCCCTCTTTCCCTGTAGCAGGTAGGAAGGGAGGGGGAGGGGCCCTCCATAAGAGGCCATCTCACCCAGTTCCTGCACGGTGCATCCCCACAGCCTTCAAGGTGCACGCCCACACCCCTTGCTCCCCACGTCTTGGGACCTCTACCCCTCTGCACCCCTTCTTGGGCCTTGTCTCAGGACCCTGTCTCCTCCCTTGGGTCTGAGCTGTCGGCATCCCCAACGGAGCCCCCCAGTTGATGGGCAGGCCCCAAGGGCAGGGCGGCCTCCCCTCTGTGCCACCAAGGGGAATAGCTTCGGTTCCACCTGTCTTGCTAGAATTGCATGGAAGGGCTGATGGCAGAAGGTGACCTCCAAGGTCCTGGAGCCCAGCCTCCTGTGACCTCCATGACCGCTTCTACCTCCCTTTGAACAGAAACCCAAATGGGGGCCAGCTGGACCTGCTTGCCCCTCTCCCCCCCTTCCCTTCCTCTTCCCCCCTGCTCTCACCTTCCGTGGTGCGGCCTTTCTTTTCCTGCCTGCGTAGCTGTAGGCCTCTTCATCTGGCGCCAGGAGGCGAAGGCGGAGGGCGGGGTGGGGGTGGTGTTTGGCTGGGGCTGGCTCCTCCGCGGCCCTTCCTGAGGGCCAGAGAGAGGTGTTAGTGTCAGAAAAATACTGTAGTCATGCTCACCCCGCGGCCTCAGGCACTCCACCACGCTCGCGGCGTCATCCTGCGGCCGCAAATGGGAGGCTCGCGGAGGTAATGAGTTACACATGCTCCTGGCTGCGCCGGGACGCCTGTAGCCAGGCTGCTGGCTGAGTGTAGGGCCTGAGCCCCCCGTTCCGGCGTTCCTTCCCCATAAAATTAAATTATTCTCCTCGGGGAACCCCCTCATCTGCCTTCTCATCAATCAGATCGCCCTGGTTCATCTTGGCGCAGCTCAGGGCTGCCGGGAAGCAGCCCAAGGGCAGGGGTGGGTTTCCTGGGCGGGTGTGGCTGGGGCCTCCCCGAGGGTCACCGCCCTCTACAGGTTGGAGAATCAGGCACTGGAGCAGGAGGAGAGCCGAGGTATTAACTGGTGCGGCGCCGCGGTGCTCTCGGGGTTGTGCCCCAAAGCACAGAGCAAAGCGCTGCTCCATCCGTCTGTGGTCATCGGGTGGCCAGGCTGGGTCTGGGTCCTGGGTCTCTCTTGGCCAATGGGCTGTCCCTCTGTAAGATGGGGAACAGCCTGGGGAGGTGACAAGAGTCTGGACATTGCAGTTTGGCGGGTCTGGGCTCCGCGCAAGGGTGTCTTGTGTTTGAGCCCCCCTCCCCCATTCCCACAGGCCACCATTCACCCTGCTCTCTACCTCGCTGGTTTGGCCATGGAGTGGGGGAGGGGGGCAGCCCTGGCAGGAGGTGGAAGGTTGGAAGACCGGGAGGGTGGAGTATTTATTCCCCCCAGGTCCTGCCTTAACGGGACATCTTCGGCTGCCTGTGTCCTTCCACCCAAGGTCACAGCCCCTTATAAGCCACCCTTTCCCCAGGGTTTTCTCCTTACAGGTTCTAGCAGTTGTTCCCCTCCTTGACCCCAGGGGCTGAGGTGGTTGCATCCAGATGGCACCACTCTAGCCTTCGTGGGCATTTCACACCCTGGCTGCACTTTGCATATATTTCTTGATTAAATCCTACAAAGTGTTGTATTTTGACTGGGCCACCGGTTTCACTGGGGCCTTGACTTTCTAATCCTCAGTGTCCCCATCTGCAAAATGGGAATAATGTTACCTCACAGGAGCCCTGGTAGAATCGGGTGACGTAACCCAGGTAAAGCACCTTGTGCACAGTACAGTCTAGATACACACTTCACGTCCCTGCCCTTTGCGGAGTCCCTTAGAATTCCTGGGGGAGCGAGGAAGAAGGAGAGCGAAAGGGGACGGGATCAGGAGCAACTGCAGTCCCCCCACGGTCTCCCAGGAAACACCCACATCACTTCTCAGGGTATCTTAAGGCTGGTTCTTACCTTCTGCTGAAGAAAGCAGAGTTTTGGTTAGTGGGCTCCCTCATGAAGCCTAGATTTTCAGGGAAATCAAACCAAGTCTTTTAGTCCTGGTCCCCAGCTAGATGAATCTGTAAGGAATGTTCTAGATCCTGAGGGCCGCTAGTTCTGGGGCATATGTGAGTCTGTCCATTCCCCACCCTGATCAGAGGCAGTAGGCTCCCAAGGGCCTTCCTGTGGTGTGCCACCAGAAGCGTCAAGGGATGAGTTCATTGTCTCTCGGTGAAGGCTAGTGTCTCATGGAGGGAAGAGTGAGAGGCACCCAGATGCCCCAAGGGCTCCTTCCGACATGAGCCTCTGCTCCCTTCCTTCACGCAAGCCCCCAGCCCCTCACCACAGCACATTTCATGTGGCATTACTCTAGGGAGTGAGGGCAGTGAGGATGGCTCTGAGGTCAATGGCATGGACCTGACCCCTGGCCCCTCACACTCCGGAGCGGGGCTGCTGGGAGGAGGTCTGCGGTGACAGCAGCACCATTGGTGGGAAGGGAGTGGAGGGGTGCTGAGTCAGGGCATGGCTATTCCTCATCACATCACCCACTTCTTCCCACCCAGGGACCCTGCTCAGGTGGTTCTTGACCTTTATTCCTTTGTTCATTCATTCATGCATTTATTCATTCATTTTTTCATCCTCATCTTTCAATAAGAAGGTGCGTTGCAGGCCGTCTACAGGGGCTTTGCACTGACTACATACAGGGAGAGGGGCCAGGAGGCATGAGACATGGCCCTGCCCTCTGTCATTTCACTGTCACTGTGGTTAGTCTGTCCCCTGCTCTCCCCCCTGCCCTCCCCACGGTAGACCAGCACGACATTGGTCCACATGCAAAGTTCACTTACCTAGAGGTGATCCGGTGGGAAAGACATTCAGAGCACATACAGCCTCGCTCGCCCCAGGTACCTTAGTCCAAACTTAACATCCTTCATGGCCTTGTCTTCTCCGTTGTGAGGATGGCATTGCATGGTGGTGAAACCACAGGCTCTGAGGCCAGACGGGCTGGATTCCAGCTCCAGCTCTGTTGTGTGCTGGCTGGGAAACCCTGAACCGGTTCTTAGCCTTGGCTTGCCCTCCTCTATACGATCGACTCAGGGCTATGGTAGGGCTACCTGAGTTACTCCACTTCCAGTCCCTGTAACAGTGCCTGATACATACTGAGCACTCCATCCAAGTTTGATCTTAGGAGAAGTATGGTTGCATCCCTCTGTTCTTCTGCTTCCACCCTGGGGCCTGCCCAAGGCACCCTACTTCCTCCACATTCTCAGTTCTCAGTCTCTAGGACGGTGAGCTTCATTCCTACCTTGTTCCCAAGTTTGTCTGGTGTTGATTCCTGGTGTCAGACAATAAGCAGCATGACAGCTGCCCTCTGAGTCTAGAGCCCCGGCTTCTGTCTCTTTCCCAGGCCTTTGGCCTGGGCTCCTTGGTCCTTGTCAGCCCCTCAGTTCACACTCAGCTGCAGCTGTGTGCACTTGAGTCCCTCTGGATGGCAAGCCCCTCGTGTGCAAATGCTGTCTGCCTTGGATTCATCTGAATATTCCTAACACCTAGCACTGTGTCTTGAACACAGCAGGCACGACGCTGAATGAATGCACACATTCTTGCTCACCAAATCCGTAAGTACCAGGTAAAGGAATGCTTCAAGATGTGAGTTTAAGACAAAAGCAACTGTGACTTCATTCATGCAAAGATGACAGGTTTTATGGGGCTGCTGCTGTATGCAGAAATTAAAAGTCATGGTGCCTGCCCTCAAGGCACTTAAAGTACCCTGAAGACACAGACAGGGAGACCAATCCTGCATTATAAGTTGATTCATGCTCTAATGGAATTGGGTGCAAAGTGTAGATAGAGGGGAGAAGAAGGAACCCTAAGTCTGCCCTGGGGAGGAAGGAAGGCATCCTGCAGGGATCGCCACTGGAGTGAAATATGGAAGGGCAGACAGCAGTGTGCCTGCTAGAAAGGGCAGAGAAGGGTTTCCCAGTCAAGGGAGGTAGCGCAGAGCTCAGGCTGAGGCCGGGTAGCGGTGGGAGGCCATGAATGTTCACTTTTGGAGCTCTGCTAGGCCAGGCACTGCTCTAAGCATTTGACAAGTCTGAGCTCATCTGATCCTTACATCAACTAGTGAGATGAGTCCCGTTATTATAGCCAAGTAATACATGAGGAAACCAAGGCTCAGAGACCTGCTAACTTGCCTGAGCTCACAGTTAGGAGGGATTGGTGTCTTTGTTCACTGGGGCTGCTAAGACACTACCCCAGACTGGGTGGCCTCGAAACAACAGACATTTGTTTCTCACAGTTCTAGAGGTGAGAAGGCCAAGTTCAAGGCACAGGCAGATTCCGTGTCTGGTGAAGACTCTCTTAGATGGGCTCTTCATAGATGGCCATCTTCTTACTGTCCTCACATAGTGGAAGGGCAGAGGGAGCTCTCTGGGGTCTCTTCTATGACAGCACGGATCCCATTCATGACGTCTCTACCCTCATGACCTGATCACCTCCCCCAGGCCTTACCTCCAATTATCATCATGTTGGCTGCAGCATCTGAATTTGGGGGGATACAAACATTCAATACACAGTGATCGGAGTCAGGATTAACTGACTCTACAGCCCAGACTCTTAATTATATTGAAGCTAAAGCCAAGTCATGGAAGGTCTTCTGTCACATCCATAGGAATTTGGGTGTCTAGAGGCAATGGGAAGCCAGCAAAGGGTTTCAAAGCAGTGAAAGGATGAGGTCTGATGTCCATTTTAAGACGGTCCCTCTAGCTGCAGTAGGACATTCGATTTTTCAGCAATTACCTCTCTGAGCCATTTCAGTGGAGTGGGAGAGAAGCCAAAGCGCAGTGATTATGTCTGTCTTGAAAGAGAGGGTGAACACCCCATGCAGACTCTGCTTTCGAGGATGGGAGGAAGCTAAGTGCAGTGGGTTCAGAACAGAACAGGAGGAAGAGAACTGGATGCAGTGGGTACCTGCGATTCTTCCAAGAAGTTCTGCTGTACAAGAGGACAGGGAAATGGAGGGGAATGGAGGTCAAGAAAGACTTTTATTTTAAGATGGAAGAAATAGTATGGTTTATGCTGATGGAGTGATACAGTGCAGAGGGAAACACTGGCTAAGTAGACGTGCTGGAATGACATCCTTGAGTAAGTATGAGAAGGAATCTGATGTGAGTCAGGGGAGTTGGCTCAGGCAAAAGCACAGATGGTTCGACTACAGTGACAAAAGGAAAAGCAAAGTGCTAGAGCCTGGACCCAGGTCAGTGGTTACAGTATGGAGGGAGCTTAAGGAAAGCTCGCTTCTCATTACTTCTGTTTTCTCAACTGGGAAAGCAAAAGTGAAGATAGAGGAGGAAGTGTGAGACGGGTGTCCAGGGATGAGTGTGTGGATGGCCTTGGAACAGGAGCAAGCCCCCTGGATCACATCAGGGCCCACTTGGGTCTAGTGGTCATGAGCTTAAAGTCAGCCCAGCAAGCATGGTGGCGTGGTTTTCCGTTTCCGCCTATGCTCAGCTATGTGGATGGGAGTGCAGAGTCACAGAGTGAGCTCTAACCAGATTCAGTTTTGCCAAGTGTGAGGACGCCAGACAGGGGCAAGGGGATTGAGGGTGTGTCTAGCAGGTGAATAGCGCAAATCATGTAATGTAAGTAGGACAAGGAGGGAAGGAACGACTGAGTGGGGAGACGTAGGGGGGGGGGTTGGGGGGGTTAGGGGGGTTAGGGTATGGGAAGGCAGTAGGGTCCAGGGTGCAGTCAGGGAGTGCCAGAGTCGAAGTTCTTGAGGGAGCCCCCCTCAGGAAGACAGGAGAGGTGGTAATAACATGGGACATTTGAAATGGAGATTAATACAGAGTTTTGATTATTGATAAAACCAGTGGAAATGAAATGTGAGCCTCATATGCAATTTTAAACTTTCTAGTAGCCACACAAAAAGGTGGAGACACAGATGAAAGTAATTTAGATACAGTAATATATTCTATTTGCTCTAATATATCCAAAATATTATCATTTTGATATGTAATCACTATACAAAAGCGATTGAAGTATTTCTGTTTTTTTTTCCATGCTGAGCCTTCACGGTCCAGTGTGTATTTTGCATTTCAAGCCCAGCTCAGTCTGGCCCAGCCACATTTCAAGTGCGTCAGGGCGGAGGTTAAAATCAAGAGAGGAAAGGAGGTCAGGAGGAGTTTGAAATGGAGATCAAGAGAGCAAGAGTGAACGCAAAGAGGGGAAGGGTGAGCAGATGTCCCTTAGCAACGAGAAGAGTGCCGTTGTGATGTGAGAGTCTAAGATAGGGAGGGGAAACGAGAGAGAGAATATTCTGGAAATAGCAGTGAGGAGCAAAGAAAAACACTTACTGAACCCTTAGGCCAATTGTATGAGAAGGGGAGGGAGAAAGCCACACTTGGGAAGACAAGGGAAACAGGTTTCAATTAGAACAAAAAGAAGAAAGTGAAAGAACTGTCCAGAGCAGAGGGTGACAAAATTAGAGATTTTTTTTAGGTGACTGGCTGGGAGGTCCAGGGCTGCACTGTGGGAAGTAACTGGGCAGGGAAATGGTCAAAGGAGGGTAACAAAGGCTGTTTGGGGATTTTCGTGGGTGATGGAAAGTCCTGAGGGTTCTGGGGCTTCTGTGGCGCTGCTGGAAGCCAGGACCCAGGGCTCGGTGAGACTCATCCTGCTGGTTTCAGGGCGAAACGGATGGTGAGGCGGTGTTTGTAGGAGGGGTCTTGCCGGCAGCACACACAGTCCTCGGACAAACTCTCTGCCCGCCAGGGTGGTCTGTGGGCTGGGGTGGGGGCCTCGTCCTGCAGCATCAGGAGCTCTGGAGTTCATTTTAGCTCCTGTGGAGGCGAGGAAGCCAGGGGAGGCCGGGGAGGTGGCCGGGTGGTGAGAAGTGGTCATAGCGGAGTGATCATACGGTGGCCCCCCTTGGGTGAGCATGTGGCACAGGCAGGCTCTGTGCTCGGGGCCTCAGGATATTGTCTCCATTCAACCTCAGTCTATATTATTATCCCCAGTTTGTGGGTGAGAAGGTGAGGTCTTCGGTGAGGTCAATTTCCCAAGGTCACCCAGCCAGTCAGAGGCGGAGCCTAGATTCAAATACACGCCGGCTATTGGGTCCTTAAACCCCACCCCTCCATGCAGCTCATCCCATTCCCTCCTGCTCCAGGCCTTGGGGCCCCTGTAATATCCAGAGCCTTGCTGGTGGCAGTGAGGGCTAGGACTGTGGATTTTTAGAGCTTAAGGTTTCAGAGGTGGAGACATTCAGGGTGATGACGAAGCCAGGGTGGGGCCATGGGAATAAATGGCAGCGATGCAGGAAACAGATGGAATGCATTATTCCAAGAGGTGACACTGGCAGGAAATAGAGATAAATGCAAATAGGCTTGGACGAGAGCACAGGGACACGAACCTCAAGGCGGACCTAGGGTCGGAGAAGTGCCCTGCCCTCCCCAGCGCCCCTGCCCCCACTACCTCGTGGGACTTCTGGCCTGGAGTCTAAGCTCCGTGTGCAGATTCCGCCATGGGGGTTGGAAGATATGAACACAGCTGTGAGGACGAGGCCCAGCCCTGCAGACGTGGTTGCTGATTAACAGAAGGCTCCCGAAGCTGACGGGGGCGTGTGATGGTCCCAGCCCCCGTGCCTTCCCACTTCTGCTTTCTGGCTTGGGATCCATTCAAGTCAAGAAACCCAAGGTGTTCCTAGTGCCCGCACAGAAGCCTTGTCTTTAGAAAGTCCTGTTAAGAGAGGAGGCTTCAAGGAGGGAGCTGGCTGCTGGCTTCTCCTGACACCTGGGTGTAGGTTAGTTTCTATCATCCAGCTGTCACCTTGGGGAGCACAGGGAATCTAAGTGGTGGAGGAGGGACTAGGAAGAGAGAACATACTAGAGACCCAAAGGGGGCAGAGGCAGCATCAGATCAGGAGGGGCAGACTGAAGAGAATTACTAAGGGCAAGGGAAACTGAGGACAAGCTTTCCCGATGACGGCCATACACCCCAGTTTGCTCCAACAGTCTGGGTTTATGCCCGCTCTTTCTGCATAGTGGTTAATAGAGCACAATTCGCTCTTAAAAAGTGTCTCTGTTTGAAGGTGATCTCATGGTTTGTCCACAAGTAAAAGTGAGCCTGACCTTGTCCTCCTTGCCCGGTGAGTTGTACTTGGCGTCTTGGTCCTCCAGTCCCGTTCGACCTCCGCATACTCTGCCAGGTGTGGGAATTCATTTCTTCCCTCCAGAATTATGATGACCCCACAGCCTTGACTTAAGAACACCTATTAAGATGTAAATGTAACGTCTTGGGGCGCCTGGGTGGCGCAGTCGTTGGGCGTCTGCCTTCGGCTCAGGGCATGATCCCAGCGTTCTGCGATCGAGCCCCACATCAGGCTCCTTTGCTGGGAGCCTGCTTCTTCCTCTCCCACTCCCCCTGCTTGTGTTCCCTCTCTTGCTGGCTGTCTCTCTCTGTCAAATAAATAAACAAAATCTTTAAAATCTTAAAAAAAAAAAAGGGATGTAAATGTAACGTATGTAGCATTTCCAGGGTGTCCAGGGGGAGTTGGTTTTAACATGTCAGCTTATATTGGGGGTCCCTGAAGGGTGTTGACGGATAAAGATAAGAAGGGCGCTGTCTTGCCAGTGGATGGATGTGGCCGTGAGAAGGGCCCGCCCGCCTGCCTTGCAGATGCCCAGGGCCCCCTGTGGAACCTTTGGTTTGTTGAGCATGCCCTTTCCCTGCCCTCTGCCCATGGTCCTCCTGGTAAAAGAGTTCTGTTTTGTGGTCAGGAATAAGTAAAATCTTTTAAAAAAATAAAATAAAATGAAGGCTTTGTTATTATTCATGTCAGGGTAGGACTGCCATTGAAAAGATGGTTTGTGGGGCCTCGATGGGTCAGCTGCTTAAGCGTCTGGCTCTTGATTTCGGCTCAGGTCATGATCTCAGGATAGTGGCCTGGAGGGAGGAAGTGGTAAAGGAGGTAGTGGTCATATGGCAGTTGAGTGGGTGATCTGCAGATGAAAGTCTTGCTTGCAGGCGAGTTTCTTTATTTGGGCCATCCCTGGGAGGGGCAGTCTCCAGAGTCAGCAAGGCCCTAAGATGTTGATGTGTCAAACGTAGAAACTAGAAAATATGGTTATTAAAAAAGCCTACATAATGGTTTGAGCTACCCAGCAAGTCTGCATTTAGTTTATTAGTCTCATTTAACTACAAATAGCCAATAGATGTTAATTGAGCACGTGCTATATAGGCTAGGACCTGTGGGATACAGAAATGAATCACAGACCCTGCTCTCCAAGAGCTGACCCTCTGTATTTTGGTTCATTGATTTATGGATACGATTCTGTTCACATTAGTACCTGTACCATAATTGGTCAGTTTCCCAACAAAGCTCTATGCATGATAACCTTTGCTGGTTCCAGGCCTTACCTGGTGACAAGGGTGAGTGGATCTGAGGTCCAACATCTTCACTCAGATCCACTGAACCCCCTTCTGGGGCTCAGCTAGCTCTGTTTTCCAGCAGAGGCCACAGAGGCTTCGGGGACACTTCCAGCTCAGTCCTGTACAGGTGGCCTTCCTCTTCTAAACCAGACACCCAGATGGCCCTCCCAGCTCAACTGGGGGAGTTGGGGGAATGAGACAGGGGGTGTTAAATGTATCCATTCCTGCCCTGAGGCTGGACCAATTCACCAGACCGAGGCAACCAGGCAGTGGGAGGGAGGTTCCACTAGTGACCTGGGAAGAGTAGTGACTTAAAACCTAACAGAGCTGAGCCCTGGCTCCCACGTTGCAAACACATCATCAGATGATTTATTTATGACAAGGGGCCAGGAGAAGAATTGGGAATCTTTTCAAGAGGGACCCAGAGCCACTCTGTAAGAAGAGTGTCTTTTGTGGCTGGAATTTAGGCAGAACCCTGAGCCTGCTGTTTGAGTGACTGCATTGACAACATTCCTTCCAATCCACGCACTGTCGTGCTAGGCAAGAGTGGGGGCATCTTCTACTGGCCCAGGACCCACTTCTGCTTCCTGGGGACTCCATGGCCCCTCCCTTCCTCCTGGGTCCCCGTGACCCACCAGCTCACCTTGACTGCCCTCATCTCCCCTCCCACCTGGCTTTCTCTCTCCATTCCTCAGCCCAACTGCAAAATAATATGCACCCCAGCCAGAGTCCCTTCCTCCTCCCACTTGCCTCCTGCTGAAAATAAGCACACAAGCCCTTAATTGTTTTCAAGAATCTTTATGCAGAGTGACTTGGGAAATAGATAGGGGCTGAGAAGAATAACAAATATTGCAGGGACATTGCAAAATTACAAGATAACTCTAGAAGTACCAGAAGAAACTGTCCTAGTTCATCAAA
Source organism: Ursus americanus (assembly GCF_024610735.1). Classification (NCBI taxonomy): domain Eukaryota; kingdom Metazoa; phylum Chordata; class Mammalia; order Carnivora; family Ursidae; genus Ursus; species Ursus americanus. The sequence goes on from NC_142139.1 coordinate 64,871,628, forward strand.
ACATCTAAACAGAATTAGCTCTGGCCATCCTGCCTTCCACACGGCTCTCTTTCCTAGAAATAGACGTGAAAGTCTCAGACTCATCTGATCACGCAAAAGACCATGGTCACCTTTGCCTGCCACCCTCACTGGGTCATCTGCCTCAGGGACTCAGGTCTGTGGTTCCACCGGGCACAGGTGACTGGTGTTCACTGTACCGCAGCTGGTGGTTCAGGACCCTCCAGACTTAGGTCAGGTTCAAGTGCAGGTGCATGGCTGTCCCCCACAATATCTCTGCCTCACACCCTCTTCTTCCCTTCACCAAGGGAAAGTAAACAGTAGTGCCCATTAAAGCCAGAAAGGGACGGCAGCTTCAAAGACAGAGGTTATTTGGGGCTGCCTGTTACAATGAACAATGTGAGTGGTGAGTAACCAGAGTGAGGATGAAGTCAGCCTTGGGTGGTTTTTAACAAGATCCTTGGATGAGATGAGCCCCAAGGTCCCTCCCAGCAATCAACCCTTATTTCCACCTACTATTTATGAGCTGCGGGACCAAAGAGAACAAAAGGAAAATGACTAAGTGTTCGTTGTTGGTAAAACCGAAGCAGGTGACCATTGAATCACTTGCATCCTGTTTTTTATGTTGTTTAGAACCCGGTTCTTTGAAAAGAAGTAAATACTCGTTTTTATCAATTTGTATTTTTTTTTAAATGGGAGGAAAATAATTCAAACCCATAACTCCCTGAATGCTCTAAACTTATGATTAAGACATTGAAAACTTATTTTTTTCGAGGAAAGGTTAAACTGATGATGGGGATAGCTCAGAATGTTTTCCCACGTCTCACAGTTAACAGGAGATGGAGGCAGGCTTTGAACCTACCCCTACAGAGCCCCAACCTCATGCTTTCCCCCCGGTGAGTGTGTGAGGAAATGGGGACCAGAGTTGCCAAGGCTCCCATCCTAGTGTGTCCCTGACACCAGGGACTGTCTCCTGAGGCGTTCTCGGCTCAGCTGTCTGGGGTTGAGTGGCTTAGAGATAAATTTTCCTTTTCTGTTCTTTAACTGTTGCTCCCATGCACCTCCCCACCCTCAGCAGATAGTACTTTAGCCAAAACTCTTTGAGGGGGGAGCTGGGGAAGGGGAGACTCTCATTCCCATGATCAAAAGGAACCCTTCACAATTTTAATCTGGGAATAATAAAGTTGTTTGAGAGGACCTCATTTGAATGTGTCTTATTAAAAAGAAATCAAAATTAAAAATCTAAACTAAGCTCTTATAATAGTAAGTCTTTTCGTTGATTTTCCAAGAATGTGTCTTCACATTCTCTTTTGATATGACAAATGCCTTACTCTAGAACTGTGTATCTCTGAGGCATGGGTGTGTGATCTCATCTAGAATCAGAATCAGAAGGTCCACGGGTGGGGCTTAGGCCCCAGGATGGCTAAGAAGTTCCATGCATGATTATACTTCTCAGCCAGGATTAGCGTCAGTTCAACCCTAATGAATTGCTCTCACAAATTTACCTATGTGGGCACTACGTGGCAATCTGACGTCATGGGTGAGCAAGGAAAGCCAAAATATCGTTTAATTTTAAGATCAAAATTTTGCTCAAAAATATGTTTTTACAACCAACGGAAATGTATTGAGTATTCTCATAAGACAGGAACTTTGCAGCAAAAATGAATGCCTTACACGTGTCTTCATTTCTGCAAAGAACCGTATTGTGGTTCTGCTGTGTGCTGGTTGATGGGTAGAGAGCAGTCAATGAGATACACCTTGCCCCCAGAGGACTTTTTAGACAAGTTGGCAAACAGGTGTAAATAGACAATTGTGAATAATAAGGTTAGTGTAGCAATGTGTGCAAGGTTCTGACATCGTTCTTTCAGTGGCACCTAATCCCTAATGTTCTACCTTCTAGAGTATTCTTTTTTTAAAAAAGATTTATTTATGAGAGAGAGAGAGAGAAATAGTGCAAGCAAGGGGAGCGGCAGAGAGAGAGGGAGAGTCCTCAAGTCCTCAAGTCCTCTGACTGGGAGCCCAATGTGGGGCTCAGTCCCAGGACCCTGAGATCATGACCTGAGCCAAAATCAAGAGTCAACCGCTTAACCAACTGAGCCACCCAGGCCCCCCTAGAGTATTCTTAATCTTGAATGTCTAAAAAATTTGGTTTTTCTTCTCTATAAATGAAATCTCCTTCTATATAAATGAAATCAAATTCGTCTTGCAGGTTGTCATATTGTGATTTAATTACTCTTACTGAAGTCAGCGTTCCTCAGAATGTGGCTATCTACAGTACAGTCATACTCAGGAGGACTTTAAATGATATACAGATGTAAGTTTGTTATTTTAATAGCTAGGGATTTGTTTTAATGTGGAATAGGAAGATACTAATTTTCCACTTACCATGATATGAAATTTCCTTCACAAATAAAAGTTAAAAAAAAAATGAGTGACGAATTAAATAATAGCCCGGAGATACTGGGCTGTGGCAGAATCGTGCAGGCAACATGCAGGCCGAATGTCTGCAGGTGGGGAAACCATCTCTCTGCTCCCAGATGATCAGGAAACCATAGGCCCCATGCTGAGATGCACAACATCTTCCAGCCTGGCACTCAGGGGCCCACTCGGCAAGTCACTTTGCATTTATTTTTTAGTCTCTATTTGTTTCCTTGGAGCCACTGGCCATGCCCTCTCCAAGCCCCCTTCTTTTGGCTTTCCCATCTCCTGCCAAGCCACCCTCACTTCTGGAGGCCACTGCAAGATGGAAAAACCTTTCGCTTGATTCCTCTAGATCTTGGAAGAGTTTTTTGTTTGTTTGTTTTGTGTGTGTGCCATTTTCTCCCTCGATCCGGTCTTGTGTGCGACCATGTCTGCAAACAACAGCTCTGTTTAATAACTAACAGCTTCGCCTGGTGCTTTGCTCATAACTGTTCTCACATGGAGGGAGAAATTTTTCTTCTTAAAGTCACAGTTTTTAAATTTGTAGTAGCTGTAAATCAGAAGACAACCCTGACGGGAAAGAAACTGGATTTTAGCTCATCTAGGAAGGCCTGTCCTTCTCAGCCCTGCTGAGTGGCTGCCTTCTTTGTGCAGACTCTGGGACCACGTCCCAACACAGAATGAAACACTGTCTCTGCCATGCAACACTGTACTCGTGCGGTCTCTCTATTCCATACCTGCTTCACTCACACCTGTGGAACGGATGCCTGTTGATGTGTCTTCCCCTCAGATGTAAGCATCTGAAGGGCTGCGGCCATTTTGACTTCTCATTCAACAAATATTTTAAATGCCTACTGCATGCCAGGCACAGGGCTAGGAACTGGGAAGGAGGAGGCAACCAGGCCTTCACTGTCTCTCCCTCGTGCAGCTTGTCGTCTTTGCCCTTTATACTGTCTATCCTAAGTGTATTAGTTATCTATTGCTGCATAACAAATTGCCCCAAAACTTAGCAGCTTAAAACAACAAAGATTTATCATCTTCCCAGTTTCTGAGGAAGCCATGGGTGTGCAGGGAAAGCCAAGATTTTGTCTACATTTTGAGATCAAAATTATATGTTTATGTATATATGTGTTTACATATAATATGATCTGGCAGGAATCTGGGAGTAACTCAGCTTGGTTCTGGCCCATGGGCTCTCACGAGACTGCTGGCAAGATCTTGGCCAGAGTGTGGTTATCTGAAGGCTTGATTTGATGGTGCATCTGCTCCCAGGCTCACTCACTTGGCTGTAGGCTGACAGTCTCAGTTCCTTATCATGTAGCTTCTTCATAGGGTGTTCATGACATAGTACCGGCTTTCCCCTGAATGGGTGTTCCAGGAGAGGGAAAGTGAGTAAGGAGAAGCCACTGTGGCTTTTGTGTAATCTCAGAAGTGACACACTATCACTTCTATGGGTCACACCAACCGAATCCTGGTGGCGCAGTGCAGAAGGAGACTGCATAAGGGGACAGGGATCGTCGGGGGCCATCTTGAAGGCTGGCTACTACAGTAGGGCAATAGATAGTGCGTGGTCGATAAATGCTTGTGAAAGTTTTTACCCCGATAATCCATAAGTCAGCACTACTTTTTTTTTTAAATAGACTTTATTTTTTAGAGTAGTTTCAGGTTTACAACAAAATTAAGCAGGAAGTACAGAGCATTCCCATATACTCCCTGCCTCCACACATGCACAGGGTCCCTCAAGAGCAACATGCCCCACCAGCGTGGTACGTTTGTTAGAACCGATGAACTTACACTGACACATCACTAGCACCCAAAGTCCATAGTCGACCTTAGTGTTCACCCTTGGTGTTGTGTATTCAATGGGTTTAGACAAACAGACAATGATATGTATCCATCATTATAGTATAATATGGAGTAGTTTCACCACCCTAAAAATCCTGTGTGCTCCTCCTATTCACCCCTCCTCCCCTCTAACCCCTTCCTCTTCCAGAATGTGATGTTGATGCATACAGCCTGTGGCCTTTTCAGGTTGGCCTCTTTTACTTAGTAATATGCATGTAAGCATCCTCCATGTTTTGTCTTTTCTTTTCTTTTCTTTCCTTTCCTTTTTTTTTTCTTTTCTTTCTTTCTTTTTTTTTTTTAAACAAATTAGTGAGCATACTTTTTGCCTTGGTTTTACTGACTGTATCATTTTGGAGTGTTTTTAATCTTCCACTAAGCCTAAATAATTTGAATGGTTTACCCAGCTAACATGCTGCTGCCACATTAAATTAAAAAGTCAGTAAATATGTTTTTATTTATTTTTTATTTCATTTTATTTTATTTTTAAAAATTTTTTATTATGTTATGTTAGTCACCATACAGTACATCCTTAGTTTTTAATGTAGTGTTCCATGATTCATTGTTTGCATATAACACCCAGTGCTCCATATAATACGTGCCCTCCTTAATACCCATCACTGGCGTATCCCAATCCCCCACCCCCCTCCCCCTGAAGCCCTCAGTTTGTTTCCCAGAGTCCATAACAGAAGGGGGAATGAACCAGTAAATATGTTTTAAGCAGACTTAGTAACTTGTCTTTCTCCTAAATTGTCTTTTTTCCCTTACAATCACATTCTCTAGCTATCTTGCCAGGATCATTCATTTTCTGCTTGTCTAATGCATTTGTGGAAAACCTCTGTTTGAAATTCTTATATGTACTACCGAAGGCAGATTTTGTTTAATGTACAAAGTTGAGTCTTGCTAAAAAACAAAGCAAACAACAACAACAAAACGCACGAATCTCTCTAAGAAGAAGAGTTGTGTTGTGTGTTAGCTGAGGAAGGGACCTGTCACCAGTGGGTGCTGGCTGTTAAACAGAAGCCTCAGATAAAGGGGAAGGGAACTCTTCTTTCTTGATGGGAAAAAATAGGGCTGTATCATTGCAGTTTGCCCCAACAAAGGCCATGAAGGAAGAGCCCAAGACTGTCTGGGGATAAACATAAGGATAATGGCATTTCAGCATGGGCATCTTCTGATGCTTCATGGCAGTTAGGTGGCCACTGTCATCGGCAGCAGCACTGTCATCATCTAAAGAGGAAGCAGGGCGTAGAGCAGGAGAGCCGGGACAACCGTCAGGATAACAAGAACTCATATTTGTGTAGTATCCCATGCTGTGCCTACCATTCTGACTCTCTAGGAAAACAGCCTTGTCTCTACTCATTTGCAATCAGGGAGCTAGCAGCTCTCATGAGAACAACAGCAACAAAAGGTGAGACGCAATAAGAAGCCTTCAGATTCTATTGTGTAAAAGGGATAGAACATCCTAGAAAAGGAGACTTAGGGGAAATTGAAAAGATATACTCTGCTCAAGTCTTACTGGAAAAGCAGGTTAACTTTTCAAAATTTGCTAACAGTTAAGGGTTGATGAGAATGCTGTTTGACTTTGTATGTCTTTGCTCCAAATTGTACCTGATGTTTTAAGGAAATATTACACAATAGTTCTACTTAGCTGTTTTAGCAGCAGTATTTTCAGTGAAATGGAGTAAATGAGTGGGAAAATGTTCTTCACTCAACACTACCTCTGGGGAGCCAGGACACCAAGGTGGTTGCTCGTCCTCTCCCTCCCAGTAACCAAACCTCCTGAAGGCCCCAGAGATGGTCACAGTACCTGAGAGGTAATGAGTTGCCCCTGAAACATCTTGCTTGCAAACCCACAGTTGCCAAGGAATTACAAACATTGCGCCATCTTTAAAACACTTTAGAGTATCAATTATTTCAAGCTTTTCTGCTCCCACACCTTCCTCCATATCTAGCACCCTCCACTTACTCAGCAATGTTGTCCCTCATAGAGAAGGAGAATAAGCATAATAGGGGCATGCATGTTTTGAAAAAAATGCCCTTTATCGATTGCTACCTGCCCTGCTGGGAGTCAGGGCAGGACAGCATCTCTTCCTTTCCACTGTCAGTTGACTTAGCAGATGGAGGTTAGTTGCTTCCGGCCTCTGCACAGACCATCTGAGAAGCCTGCCTTGAAGGAGGAGTCCAGCTGAAAGATGACCAGAAGTCAGGGTACCCCTGTCCTCACCTAGGGTTTGCCACTAACATTTGGCATCCTTTATCTGTAAACTGAAGAGGTTGGACTAAAAGATCCACAAGGTCCAGTAGAACACTGATGTTTTGCTGTCCCGTACTGGCCAGGACCCTGTGAGCCTGGTGTAGTTTCACAGAATGAAGTGACTATGGCTTTCTGTTAATCTTAACCTGTGGTTGCTAACTGGTGGTCAGATCTGGCGCGTAAGTGTGTTTTGTTTACACTCCCTAGTGTTTTGTAAGTTTTTTGTCTTCTATTATTCTTATTAGTTGTTGTCAACACTTTAAAAATAGAGTAATTTCTCAAAATCGCTTCTGGCTTGTCTTGAAAATTCTGTGCCTGGCAACACCTGGCCCTTACTCCTGCATCGCAACCTCTTCCACATTGGGCATGTGCCGTTAGGTTCCCCAGGCACACATGGCCCATTTTGCTCATTTCCATCCCTTCCTGGCCACCCTAGAAGTTAAAGTTTGCAACCCCTGTTTTAAATTTTCTCCATATTCTCTGAGTCCCACAGGACAATGATGCTTTGTAAAGGACACATATTTCAGCCTATTTGCGCTTTCTCTGCTGCTTGGACTGGCTCCAGGAGGGTGGGTTTGTTGGGCACGTGAACTGTGGATATGCCTATCTGGCTTGTTTATGAATGCAGAAGGTGGGAGGAGAGCCAGAAGCTCAAAAGCTTGTCATGTTCTGGAAAGTTCCCCATCGTTACAGCTGCATTACAGATGTGCAGAAGGTGTATGAGAGGTTCCATGTGAACATCTCCATGCATCAGGAAAGATGAGACCAAAAGAAAAAAAACATGCTGTGGGGTTTTCAAGTGTTTTATTTTCCCCTCTTCTTCTTACCCTTATTGTCTAGGTCCATGCCACAAGCGACGAACGGGTGGCTGCTGCACTCAGCTGGGCTCCCTGTCAGCCCTGAAGCATGCTGTCCTCGGGCTCTACCTGCTGGTGTTCCTGATTCTCGTGGGCATCTTCATCTTAGCAGGTAAGCTCACCCTTTCCTGTCGTAGTCTTTAAGGATGCAGCAGGAGGTGTGTAGAGGGCTAGAGCAGATGAGAACTGGAGAGCTGGAGCCTCTGCTCTTCATTTCCACAGTCATAAGCCCAAACACTGCCTCTGTCACCGTGGAAACCATGAAGGAGGAAGCTGGCTGGTCTTTTAGACCAGCACAACTCTTGGCAGCATTGTCCATTTCATGTGGGATGAGGAGTTGGCAGGGGCTATGTGATCTTGGGAAATCTCTGAGTCTAGGAGCAAAGACCTAGCTGCTCCCAGTGGCTTCTTACTTTTCCCACATCATTGTGTGACTTGCGCATCTCACTGGCCCTCCCTGGAGCTCTGTGCTGTGGTTTGCATAGAGCAGGCTAAGACCCTTTTCCTGGGGTGATGAAAATGGTCATGAGACATTTTGCTCCTGAGGCTACTCAGTCATAATAAACCTGCTGCCCTTTTGCAGTTACTGGGGGTGGGATGGGTTTGCCCCAGTCCAGCTGGGTTCTTCTCCCCAGTTTCCATCTGCAAGACAGGCTGGTCATATGCTGGAGTTGGGAGCACATTCACTAGCAAGAAGATGCAGAGCTCATGAACTTAGAAAGGGATCAAATGGAGGACCCCCATGCTTTGAGCAGCCCAGCTCACCACTCACAGGTTACTCCACTGTGATAGAGGTGGTGAAACAGATAGGGACAGAGGTTGTGGTGGTCTCTCCTGACTCCCACCCAGAGGGAGAGATGCACAATTCTCACCTTTCTCAATGTAGGTATGTATGTGTTGACAAAGGAAAGCCAAGGGATCCGTTTATTTCAGCCTCACCTGTCCTACATGAGTGCCCTACTTTGTGTCAGGTTTCATGCTAGGAGTGGAGTCACAGCTAAATAAGACCATGGGCTTCTTTCAAGGAACTCCCAGTTGGGAGACAAAGCGGAGGCACACAGATAGAACCCTGTCCTAAGGTAGAATGTGATAGGGATGATGACGGGGACTGTGTGTTGACACAACAAACGCTGTGGTAATCTAGAAGAGGCGCACGCAGTGGAAGTGGGTGTGGCTTGGAGGGGGGTTGGTCAGAGCAAGGCTGCTGGCCAGGCTGAGATGACTTAGAGTGTCAAGGGTGGGGTCCTTGAGTTAACTCTAGGACAGGGATCTGGAGGTTAAGCACTTGCAGATGACCCTTTGCTGGAAATCGTGAGGCGGATGCCCAGGACCTCACTGGTCTTGTCTCACTTTCTGTCAAGTGAGCATAGTCAGCTGGGCCCGTGATGGGATGTTCAATGCTGCCTTCACCTTCAGGGTTCTACACGCAGGGCAAAGGGCATCATTAGGGGTGGTGTCTGTCCCACCATCCATTGACCTGGGGGTTGGGGGGGGGGCGGCCAACAGCAACAATGAGAGAAAATCATGAGTCATCTCAAGGACCCAGGGATAATATCCAGCCAGAGGATGATTTGAACATGTTCTTGGGCTGCTCAGTGGGAGATTGGGATCTGGGTTTTGTGGTCTTGGCAGCCGCAACCATAACAAATTTCCAGAATTTTTGGAAACTGTTTCAGCCCAGCAGGAAAGCTAGGCTATGGTATTACAATCTCTCTGCTGAATAGGAACTTTTAGGTGACAGAAGAGGGTCTGGAAGAGAGAGCCAGACAGATGGGGACCCTGGGGCAGGTCTCTGGAGCCTGGAAGGCCTGGACATGCATCATCCCTTGGGAAGAGAAGACCTGCCAGGGAAGGAAGGTTCTCTTCTGGTGCCTGGAGGGTTGCCATATGGAAAAGAACAGGCATGTTCTGTGTGGCCTCAGAGGGTAGAAGTAGACCAATGGGCGGATTTTGTAAGGAGACAGATTCCCGTTCAAAACAGAGGAGAGTTCCTAACAAGTAGTGCTCCCTGGCATGACGCAGAAAGACTTTTCTTCCGGGTTAGTCAGCTTGGAGGTTGAATGGGATTTATGATGACAGCCTGGACGTTTCAGAAGGGTGGATGGAACATGGTTTTCCAATCTAACCAAAATGTTGCCATGCTTCCTGAGCTGTTCTGTGTGGAAACCTGGGGACGATATTGGTCATTATGACCACCTTTGAGCCTGAAGTTTCTGGGTACCAGATTGCCTGTGTGGTATGACAGTTTGGGGTGGATAGAATTAATCTGATGAAACAGAGCATCATACTTTGTCTCTTGGCTCTGTGCCATGGCCACTGTCCCCTCCTCAGGTTCTTGTCTGGAAAATCATGTGGGCCTCTGGGAGGGGTTCAGTGAGGGTGGCCAATGAAAAATATAGTCACCAGCTGCCTCTCCCCTAGGGAGGGGACTTAGGAATGTGATAGACAAGTCTATGGGTTTTTTTTTTTTTCAGCTTAGGATATAGTTCTTTTTTTTTTAATGTTTTTTTATTATATTGTTAGTCACCGTAAGTACATCCCTGGTTTCTGATGTAAAGTTCGATGATTCCTTAGTTGAGTATAACACCCAGTGCACCATGCAAGTCTATGGTTTTTTAAGGAGCCCCTGCCTGACCTTAGGTAGGAAGTTTCTTCAGATTACCCTGACTGAAGACCTCCAGTGATTCTCCTTTTATGAAAATACCGATACAATGGGGAGATTCACGATTCAGTGTAAACCAGAGCTCGCCTGGCCTTCTGTTAGGAGTTCTGCTGTGGCTGCTTCCCCATCTTGGACAGAACATGTTCTTCTTTACCTGCTGAGGTCACCTTGCAAGAGAGGTGCTAAGGACTGAATCGTGCCCCCCTCTTCCAATTTATATGTTGAAGCCCTATCCTTCAGTCTGATGGTATTTGCAGGTGGGGCCTTTGGGAGATTATTAGGTCATGAGAGTAGGGCCCTTATGATGAGATGAGTGCCCTTATTAGAAGAGACAGGGAAGGGAGAGGGAGAGGAGAGGGAGAGAGAGAAAGAGAGAGAGAGATCTGCTGTGTGAGAACACAGAGAAAAGGGGTCATCTGCAAGCCAGGAAAACAGCCCTTACCAACAACTCAATCAGCCCACACCTTGCTCTTGGACTTCCCAGTCTCCACAACTGTGACAGATAAACGTCTGTTGTTTACACCACCCAGTCCGTGGTATTTTGTTATAGTAGCCCAGACTGACTAGAGCCCTGACTGAGACAGGAGGAGTTCTGTCTGAACCCCTCTCAGACTTCAAACCTCCTTGTCGACACAGAGCTCATGCATCCTACAACTGGATGACAAAATCATCCACTGCAGCCAAGTGCCATGTCTGAATAACTGACTAGTAAAAAATGACCGGGGGACACATGCATGCTCTTACGTGTTTCAATATTATGAAATTATAATCTAACTACATAACAATTTTACTCTTATAAAACCTCACATGAGACTTCTCTCAGTTCCTCTCTTTATCCAAGTATTTGAAATAAAAAGCAAATACTGTACCTCGTGTTTATGCATCATCCTGGCTTCCCCTCTCTGACCCAGCCATCGGGATTTAAATTATTTTCTCAGTTGGGCTTTCTACCCACCACCTACCCACCCATTCCTGACCAACATCCTCTTAGGCACTTTCCTGATATTCCCACAATATCGCCAGGTTCTATGCACACAGCTTCCCAACATCTCTCAAGGAGGCTGCACCCATCCCTTCTTCCCACCCCCACATTCCTCTAAGACTTTCTGTTTCTTCAACCCATGGTTTATTACCTGGGCTGATGGTTCCATATTATGTTTTTGTTCTGTTCCAGTTTTGGACAGTATCGACCATCAGGCTTAAGTTCATGAACAAGACAGTTGAGATTGGATGGTCATGGGGTTATGAGGTCCTTGGTCCAGCACTTTAGGGTAGATGTGATGGAGTGAAAGTGTTAGAGGAGGTTCACTGTTATACATGACTATTCTGGGACATCACTGTGGTGATAAAGGGTGGTCATGAAGAACAACAATGTCTACCCTTCTCCTGTCAAGACATTACTCAGGAATTTTAATTCCTGCTGTGAAAACATAACAGCAGAAAAGGGAAGTGCAAACATCTCGGTCTCTGATTTTGTGGGAAGCTGGAGTTTTATGGCAACATAGACTACAGAACTGGAACAGAGAGAGTTCCTGTGAAATGGGTTAGGTTAGGTATTGTGGGTTAGGATTTCAACATATGAATTTGGGAGGACACAAATATTCAGTCCATAGCATGGGAATAAAAAGAATCATGAGATGTGATTCCTACTCTGGGAGGGCTTAAAGTCATAAGCACACATACACATTAGGACAGTGTGATGTAGCTAATGCCACGTGCCAGAGGAGCGTCTGCTTACGCAGAGGGTCTGACTCCCAAGAGCTGGAGTGGCTGGACAGAGCCGAACACCAAGTGATCCAAATGTCATTTGAACCAAGCACCCTTTTTTTTGATCACCTCATTCCAAACAGTTCTTTGACTCTGCAATCAGGGAACAGTGTGCTCAGAGACCATATGCATTTATATGGCAGTTTACTGATTTCATTATGCATCTCGGAATTAAGAGCGTGATGCCCTTGGACTTTGTTGGGACCACCTGTTTGGAAACAGTGCCATGAAATTCCCCCCTGTGCTCATTGTAGGGGTGCTGTTGAGGACTTTGTCCATTCTATTACACAACGTCGACACATGCAGAAATCATTTTCTGTCTTAGTTGCCGAAGGAGGTATGCTTGCCTTGAAGAATTAGTTTGTTTTCACCTTAAGGAGTCTGTGAATCTGAAAGTAATTAAAGTTGTTTTCAAGAGGCAATTAATGCAAATTGAGAGTGAGCTGTCATCCCATTGCAAGATGTATGAATTTGAAGGTAATTAAAATGAAAACCTGGAGACAGATCTGTGGTCCACCCGTAGCTACTGTATAGAATTTCCAGAAAGCATTTTTCTGTTAGACTCCTTCCCACCTCCATTTAGCATCTCTCACCCGTTCTTCTTTTATCTTGTTTGCATCTACTGTTACTGTATTTTCTGTATCCGTGTAAACTGCCTTAATTCTTTTTGGAACAAGGAAGGGCATTACACATAATTTAAAAAAAAATTCTGCCTACTCTCTTCAATTCTGCAAATGCATGATGTTTTAAAATATGCAAATGATAAGTGAATGAACGAATGAATGAATGATGACAAAGACATGGAATCTTGGAGGGGGATCTTAATTGTGGGGGAAAATAGGATTATTTTAGGTTTAGTCAAGTCTCTAAATGGCATGGTAAATACGGAATCACCATTCAAGGACATGTGACTGGTGGAAGAAGTAAGTGTATAATTAATTATATTATTACACATACATCATAGTATATACTGTGTTGGCATTATAGCATTTAGGGAGAATAGTAAGGCAGGCAGCACCATGCAGTACCGTATACTGAGTAATGCCATGGACTTTGAAGACAACCTGGCTGGGTTTGAATCCCCTCTTCTCCCATTACCAACTATGAGACGTTGACCAAGTTACTTGATCTTTCTGTACTTGACTTTTGTCATCTGAAAATGGCGAAAATAAGTATGCCTGGCTCATTGGGTTGTTATGAGATTTAAATAAGTTAATATATCGAAAGCGCTTTGAAAAGTGGCTCCTGGCACCCAGTACACACGCTAGAAGGAGTACTACTGTTATTATAGCAGGAGTACCACCACTACTATGAGTATTATTACTCTTGGTTTTTTTCCCTGGTTTGCAGTCAATTAAGCTTGATAGTGGGAACTGAGAGTCAGGAAAAGCTTGGATTTAGTCCCAGCTCGCCCATTAACACTCCGTAATCTTGGGAAAAATCAGTCTGAACCTTAGTACACTCCTTTGTAAAGTGAGCAGGTTTGACTAGGTGAGTGTTTCCCAGACTTTTTAACCATGACCTACATGAATGAATTTCACATCACAACTAGTTCACACATCCACTCATAACCTAACTAATCCTAAATGTGTGATGGATGCTGATGATTTTCTAGTCTATTCTATACTATTCATTTTTTTAAAAAAATATTCATAACCCATATGTTCATGTCATGATCTGCAGATAAGATACAATTCATAGTCTGAAAAACAACGGGCTCTGTGTATCTTTTAACCATTCTAAGTAAACAGCTACAGATAAAGGCTTTGAGGGGAAACTTCTGGGTTCACATCTGGCCTGTGCCACTGACTGGTTCTATAATCTTGGGGCAAAAAATTCAACCTCTCAAATCCTCAGTTTTCTCATCTATCAAAGGGGATGACAGTGGTATACCTACCCCGTAGGGTTGTTGTAAGGATTAAATTAATGAATTCATGAAAACTCTTAGTGCCTGGCACATAAGAAGTACTCAGTAAATATTAGATATCATCATCATTATTGCTGCTATTTAACAATATTGTTTTTACCATCATCATTAGACAATCAGAGGAATTTTGCCGTCAGAACAGCAAAGGGTTAGCAGCCTGCTTGTTTAGACTGAGCACCCAGTGGTTTTGTCTAAAAACAGAGAACTTGGTGTGCTTGGTGTGGTGAGAGGGCGTGCGCCCATAGCCCACACATTTCTAATAAACCCACAGGGGAAGCCTAGAGCTTCCTAGAGTCTGAGGGATCCTGGACTTGCCATGACAGTGCAGGGCTCAGTATGCCAAAAAACAGGATCGGGTTTCCAGCACTGCATCTCCTTAGGGGAGAGAGGGAGCAAGATAGCTCCATGGGCCGTTCCCACCCTCAGCTCCAGGGAGCTTAGACTTGGAAGGGGTCTCAGAGGACATCCTGTACGACCTCCCTCCCTCCGGGGCAAGAATGTCCCTCCTGACTTCCCAGACAGATGAGGTATTGCACATCTACTGAAGAGCGGCCGCGAGTGATAGAAACTCTTGCCCAATCTTCCTCAACTATCCCACGCAGGCTGTTTCTCGCTCCTCTTGCAGGACAGCTCATAACAACGCTCCCTCCTCATCCTCATGGCTGTTCTTCAGCGAGTTGAAAAGAGGCTAAGCAAGCCTCGTTCTTTCAACAGCGGCTCTTTAGATCTGGTTAGGAGACGTTCGTGTGTGTGTGTGTGTGTGCACGCGCGCCTGTCTTCACATTTGCCACATGATACTGAAATCATCAGGTTATGTACTGCTCCCCTTTGTAGTCCGAAACAAAGCGCCTTCGTGGTAAGGTACCGTGTCATGTTCGTCTTCATGCTCCCAGTGCCGGACATAATGCTCTGCACATAGTACATCCTTAGCTCATGTTTGGCCTCCATGTCATGGCCAGCCTCCCTCTCCATCCCTACCAAACAAGCTCCAGGTTTCGTGGAAAACAAAATTAGACACAGCACTGTTGGTGTGATCTGGCCAGGGCAGGGTGTGCTGGGCTGTGGCTATCTTTGATCTGGACACTGCACGTATGCTGATGTAGCCTAAATTTGCACGAGCCTTCCTCGTGCTGACTCACAGTAACACACGACACCACATCCAGATGATGGGATACTATGCAGCCATTAATAATCATGGCCGTTCGCCAACCCCAGATCCCTTTCAAAGGAAATATCGCCTAGTGGGGGCTCCTCCATCCCATGGCAGTTCAACTGGCTTTTGTTGGTTTTGTTGTTGCCTTAACTTAAATGCAGATCTTGTTAGTAATCCCAAGTAAATGTCATCACACCGGGTTCTGCCAAGTATTGCAGCCTGTTGGATCAGTTTGAATCTGAATTTGGACATCTGTCATTTAGCTTTCCCTTTCAGGCTTGTGTCATCGGTCACATCTGAGCCAGTATCCCAATGCAGTCTCCATTCCATAGCCTGCTGCCACGTGTACAGGATATGACCAAGGGCACACCAGCCCATGCACACATTTTTTTGTCCTGTGAGGTGGGATCACCTCAAAGACTCCCCCACCAGCCTTTTTCCTTCAACCTAGACCCCACACATCTGAGACACTACCTTTCCCCCCCCCCGCATCCCACCTTGGCTGTGTGAGCCTTCCCGAGCCATCAGCACTTCCCCAGAAGAAGGGACCCCAGACTCTCCGTAGCTCCAGGCTAGTGGGAGGGAAAAATAGGAAGAGAATTTTGACATCCTGACTTCTCCACAAAAGATTCCATGACCCAGGATGAAGAATCTGTCATACCTCTCTTACTTACGTGGATGCCTCTGACCACCCCTAAGGTGACGGAAGTGGGCATGAGGGAAAGTTCCCTGCGAATTTGACATTATGTTCTCTGGGTCTTCATTCAAACTGTTACAAAATAAGGTAGGACAGTGCAGAGGACCTATCTCAGCTACATCTCCCTGGAATCCTTCCTCTAGACAAAGGCCTAAATCTAGCTATTGCCTGTTTTTGCCAATAAAGTTTTATTGGCACACAGCTGTGCTCATTCATGTATGTATTGTCTATGGCTGCTCTCGTGCTGCAGCGGCAGAGTTGAGTAGTTTAAACAGAGACCACATGGCCTAATAAGCCGAAAATAGTTTCTTCCTTGCCCTACAGAAAAGGTTCGCCAGCATGCCTTTAGGTTTATACTGACCACTAAGTAGCCTTTTAATCTTTCACCTCTGGATTGTGCTTTATGGTTTTCAAAGAGTTTTTGCATATGATATATCATCTAATTCGCCTAACAATTGAAGGAATCCAGAAAAGAGTTCATAGCGAATCACTGAAGAAAACTGAGACTTAGAGGAGTTGTGCGTGCTGGCTCATGGTCCCACAGCAGGGGAGTGGAACCTGGACCTCGGATGATAGGATTGTGTGAAGTCAGCACTTCTCTTACCCCAGTCTCCTGCCAGAGGCATTATCTATGGTCCAGTGGCAAAGCATCTGGGCACTGGAGTCAGCCTGCCAGTTTATAAGTCTTGGCTTTCCCACTTACTGTGTGCCCTTGGGCAAGTTATTCAAGCTACCTGAGCCTCAGTGTCCTCATCTATAAAGCAGAAGTGATAACACTCCCCACTTCTAAGTGTCATGATGAGGATGAAATGAGTTCATCCATGGAAACTACTTATAATAGGCTGTGGCACGTAGTAGGAATCATCAGTGTTTGTTAGGTGATTATAACTGAATGTAACTCTCTCCAGCAGTACCATAATCCAGCCCTCATTTCACCATGCTGTACAGGAAACATCAAGAGAGACTTGTCAACTGCTTTGAGTTCTGTCCAAGGAGCCAGGATTGGAGGAAATTTTAGAGGCACTGTGAACCCAGATTGTGCTAAGAAAATGAACTTTCTTATTTAAGCAAAACTAGATGGGAATGGGCTTGATTTAGTCTTTTGCTTTCTTCTGCAACTTACATTTCCCTCGTCATGACTCAACCTTTGTACTTTCAAAACCTGCCTTTCAGTCTGCCTTGTGGTTCTATCTTCTGGTTGCATGTGCCAGACCTATCAAGTAGATGTTGTCACTAACTGATGGCTTTGAGCTTGGGCTGGGATGGAAGCCGAGCAACTCACAAGCTCTTGTTCTCCACCCTGTTGGAGAGAAGATATAAACTCTCAACATTTCTGTTAGGATCTTGTAGGCATTGTGCATTTTCTGCCCCTGCCCAAGGGCTTAGAGCTCTCTTGCATCAAATCCAAAACCGCAAGCATTTGTCGAGAGCCAGTAATGTGCCTGGCGCTGAGACACCAGGAGATATGAAGAGAACTAAAGAGAGGTCCCTGACATAAAGGTCTTACCAACAGGAAGAGCAGATGTGAAAAAATAAAAACAAACAACCCTATAAAACATGGTGCAGTTCAAAAAACAGATGGTTTAAAACAAGGCAAACCTGAATTCA
Source organism: Ursus americanus (assembly GCF_024610735.1). Taxonomy (NCBI): domain Eukaryota; kingdom Metazoa; phylum Chordata; class Mammalia; order Carnivora; family Ursidae; genus Ursus; species Ursus americanus. Next base: position 64,888,816 of record NC_142139.1, read on the forward strand.
GACAACAGCTTGATCACTTATACGTTGTGATCTGGGGAAATTATTTAATCCTCATTAAAAAAAGCAAACATTAAAATGGGGACAATAATGATAACTTGCCAGTATTGTTGACGATTCACTGAGCTAACACATAAAGTGCCTTTCACAATGCCTGGCTTATGCCAGGGGCTCAATGAATGTTTCCCTGTAAATTTCAAAAAAGAGGTACTAACATATTCAAAGAAGTTCTGATTTAATTCAGGGAAGCAATCCATTGGTCTCCTATGACGCTGTGCTCCCACCTGCTTCACCTCTAAATCTTGGAGTAACTAGGAGCTCAGTCCTTGGCCTTCTTCCCTTCTTTGACTGAGCTCTCTTGCAGGTGTGCTTCATCAAATTCCATCATATTTCATCTCTGTCCTCACTACTAACTTTTGCCCCAAATCTCAGACTACCTACTTGTGCTGTTCCCACTTGGTTAGTTAGTAAGCATCTCAAACTCAACATGTGGACAGAACTCTTGATTTTACCTCCCAAAATTGTTTCTCCCCAATTCTTCTCCATCTCTGTAAATGACACCATGATCTGCCCAGTTGTATTAACCAAACACCAAGGTATCCTTCCAGATTTCTCTCACCTGCCTCCTATGTTCACCCCATCAGCAAACCCTGATGGACCCCATCATCTCTCACCTGGACCCCTCCAACTGCCTCCCAATTGTGGAGAGTTACCAAATAAAAATACAGGATGCCCTGATAAATTTGATTTCAGATAAATGATGAATAATTTTACAGGCCCAAGAGGAAGGATAGCAAAGCAGAGGGTTTCTCACATAACCAGCCACTCTCGAGTCTGTGGGGACACTGGTGGTGGTGGTGGTGGTGGGTGATGACCCTCCCTGTCTCTGTCTGGTGCAGGAGAGGCTGGTGGTGGCCCATTGCTGTGGCCTCCAGATAGATGGGGTGTTTGGTCTCATTAAAATAACTTCCAGGTTCAGTGCTGCCTTCCATTTCTGAGAAGTCCCTCAGAGATGGGAAGCCTGCCTTCTTGGCCCCAACTGCCCTTCCAGCTGGCAGCCCCATGCGGTCTGTTGGCTGCCACGCATCCCCAGGCTCCTGCCCTTCCTTGAGCAACTTTGCAAGAGCCCCACATTCCCCGAGATCCTTTTTAGAGCAATCCAAGGGATATAGGGAACTTAAGTAGGTGGGTGGGAAACCCCTTCCTGCAGTCCCATCCCACAGCCTCCCCTCCTTGGGAAATCCAAGAAGAAAGGTAGGCCCAGGCTCCGCTCCAGCTCAGGGGTCATGGGTGGTCTCTCCCAGTGGTCTCTCGCCATGCTTCTCTCTAATGAGAGCACCTGTCTGAGCTCAGCTGTCATCTAGTAGGGCAACCTGGAGCCAGCCCCCCTCGTCCCAGAGATCCCCAACTCTAAGATGGGTCTTTGGAGCCCCCTCCCCCACTTAGCACATGCATGGATGTGGGGAGGGTATTGAAGGTGTCTGAAGTGACTCCTAGGAGGCAACGGTGATGGTTCCCAGAATGGGAATCAGGGGATTCATATAAAGCCACCCTGAGTCACCCTGGGAGGGGTTTCTTCTGCACAGCGCTTTGTTTCTCCTTCTTGCTGTTGTCAACAATGAGAAGGCCAGTTGTCCTCTGTGCAACGTTTCAGCATATTATCTGCCAGAGTTTTGGAAAAACTGCGTCTTTCCGGGAGGAGTCTGAGGAAAGGCATCTCTTATTTACCCATTAACACTTGTCCCCTGACCATTAGCTGGGGTCACTGAGCACAAATAAACAAGCAGATGGCCTTAAGGAAGTCAATGTCCTTTCAGGATCTATAAAAGCAGTTTAGATCCTTTGGCTCAGAAATGCTACTCCATCGGCCTGAAGGAAATGATTACAATAAAAGAAAATGACATGTATATAAAACTCTTAGCAACGTTATTCATGATCACTCAAAACTGGAAAAAACCTAAATGTCCAAACTTAGCGGGTTGTTTAAATTATGACAAAACAACACAAAGGAATATTACATAGCCATTCCAAATGCTAACTAATAAGCAACATGGGAGAGTGTTTATGAAATAATGTTAGGGGAAAACAGACTGCCCTTTTGCCTGCGTGCCCTCGGAGTGCAATATGCAAGCAGATATGTGTACAGAAGGACAGAGGGGGGACTGGGAGGAATGGAAACCACTGTGGTGGCGTGAGAGGCTTATTGGTACACATTCTTCTCTTTCAATTTCCTCTAATGTTGGTGTTTTAATAAAGACACCCTTTAAAAAAGCCACAGGAATCCTTCTGTAACCCTGAGAACATGGCACCTAGCATAGTTTTGACTGTCGTGGAACCACCAGCCCACCCTCAGGTGGGGCCGGCGGGTATCTCCTCATTTACTCCCCAAATGTGTGCATGCGCTGCCCCGACTTGGGTTTGGAGGGCTGCCAGCAGAGGTTCCCTCAAGTCCATGACCAGAGGACACTCCTGCCACAGATGGAGAAGCTGGGCAAGTGCCCGAGGGGCACGCAGGAAGGGAGAGGCCAAATGACAAAGGAAACCAGAGCTGGAAAGGATTAGTCCTGGCCTCAACTTTGTAAATGAGACCAAGGCGGGGGTAGGGAAGTGTCCTGCTCCTTGTTCCCCTTGCCTCTGTAGCTGATGGGGACTTGCGTCTCAGGCTCTAGAGACCCCCAGATTCTTGATCCTCTGGGAGGCTCTGTCTTCCCGGGCACCCTCCTCAGGGGTCCCAGCTGTCACCTCCACCCAGACAGACGCTTTCTGGAGCATCCTTTGGGTCTTGAAGCTCAGTTCTTGGAGAACTGATTATTTCTTCTAATAACTTCTACCTTCTTTGGGGGTGAAGTCGTTATTTCAGGGTAATGGGAATAAAGTCAAATGCTCCAAGTTTCTCTTTAAACTGGTTTTCTTTGTCTTTCTTCCTTTCTTTTTGTCTTTAGCTCCCTGTCCCAGCTTTATTGAGCTGGGACAATTGATCAATAAAAATTATATCTATTTCAGGTGTACGATGTGATGTTTTGTTTACATAGGGATTACGAAATGATCACCACAATCGAGCTAATGAACATAACCATTACCTTGCATACTTACGATTTTTGTGCATGTGGTGAGAAAACTTCAGATCTACCCTCTTAGTAAATTTCAAGTATACACTACATATTGTTAACTATAGTCACCAGGCCGTGTGTTAGCTCTCCAGAACTTACTCATCATGGGTAACTGCACCTTTGTACCCTTTGACCAACATCTCCCCGTGTCCCCCACTCGAAGCCCCTGGGAGTCAGCACTCTGCTCTCTGTTCTTATGAGTTTGAGTTTTTTAGCTTCCACCGATAAGTGAGACCCTACGGTATGTCTTCCTGTGTCTGACTTACATCCCTCAGCATCATGTCCTCCAGGTTCATCCGTGTTGTCGCAAATGGCAGGCTCTCCTTCTTTTTTACGACTGAACAATATTCCATTGTATGTCAGTACCACATCTTCTTTATCCATTCATCTGTCCGCAGACACTGTTTAGGTTGTTTCCACATCTTGGCTATTGTGAATAATGCTACAATGAATATAGGGCTGCAGAGACCTATCTCTTCAAGTTCCTGATTTTATTTCCTCTGGGTATGTGCCCAGAAGTGGGATTGTTGGCCCAGAAGGTAGTTCTATTTTTAAATTTTTTTGAAGAACCTTCCTAAGTTTTTTTCCATAGAGACTGCACCAGTTTGCATTCTTATCCGCTGTGCACAGGGCAGATTGTTTTTTCTGACCACCCCCCTACATGCCCACTTCATTCCATGTTAGGGGCACACCTCAGTGTTGTGACATGTGTCTCCTAATACTTACCTGCTTTTACAGCTTCTGCCACCTCGAGTGAATTCTGAGGACTTCAAGTTCCTAATTCTTTCCATATGGGCCACTGCCTTCTCAAGCGCTCCCTGTGAAGTACTCTTGAGCACCTCTGATTCAACACACCCAAACCCAAACTCAAGTCCGTTTTATGGATATATTATCATTTCTTTAACCAAATCCCTGTTGTTGGATGCTAGAGTTTCCAACTCGGTGTGAGGGCCGGGACACAACAGTTGGTTGACGAAGATGTTGTTCTGTGGTTGGCCGAGTCCAGGAGGGTGCAAGATTGCCCTTTTTAGCCCAGGGTCCAATGGCCTGCTGGGTCCCCACTGTGTGGAAAGACGAAAGGGTTCCTGTAGCATGTCACCCATGCCCTTTCACTCTGGACTTTGGGGCCACTCAAAGGGTCCCTTTCCTGACCCTTGCAGGAACCTCCCTGTTGCCTTGACTACCTGGCTCCATGGGCCCCTCCCCCTAGGTCTTTTAGATCCCTCCTCTTGGCAACGTACTCCGCCATCGCACCTGCTCCCATCCTACTGCTTCCTCATAGCCTTTGGTCCTGGCTATCGTCTTTGGGCCATCTGGTCTCCCTCCAGATTAGACTGCAGGAAGAGGGAACAAGATCGTATTAGTTTCCTTGAGCTACTATAACAAAATCTCACAAACCGGGCAGCCTAAAAACAGAAACTTATTTCCTCACAGTCCAAGATCAAGATGGCGGCAGGTTTACTTCTCCCCTGACGCCTCTCTCCTTGGCTTGCAGACAACAACCTTCTAATTATGTCCTCACATGATCTTTTCTCAGTACATGCATCCTTGGTGTCTCTCCGTCTCTCTTCTTATAAGGCCCCCATCCTGTTAGATTAGGACCCCACCTTTATGACCTCATTTAACTTTAATTACTTCCTCGAAGGCCCTATCCACAAATACAGTGGGGATTAGGGCTTCAACCTAGAAATTGGCTGGTGGTGGAGGGAGGTATAAAATTCAGTCCATAACAAGGATGAAAAGAAATTCTTCACTAGTTCAACTTCGGGGGTCAGATACCTATGTGCATCAGACTGTATTCTGCAAAAATGGGCACCAGCCTGAGGGCTCAGGGGCCAAGGTCAGCAGTGCTTTGCTGAGTCTGCAGCCCAGGCCCTTAGGTGGTGGCAGTAAAGGCAGAAAGAGAGTCACTGTTCACCACCTTTCCAAGAACTTGGTCCATACAAACTGGAATCCCTACTAGACCCTCATATTCAAACTTGGGTTGATCAGAAAATGACTGTCCACATGTATTAATTTCCTAGGGCTGTCATAACAAAGTACCCCAAACTGAGTGGCTTAGAACAATAGAAATTTATTTTCTCACGGTTCTGGAGATAAGAAGTCCCAAATCAAGGTGTAAGTAGCTGTATTTCCTCTGGACACTCTAGGGGAGACTACTTCCTTGTCTCTTCTAGCTTCTGGTGCTTTGTCAACAACCCTTAGTCTTTCTTCACCTGTAGATGCATCTTTATAATCTGTGCCTCTGTCCTCACAGGGCTTTCTCCCTGTGTGTCTGTGTCTCTATATCCAAATTCCCTTCTTTTCGTAAGGACACTGGGTCGTATTTGATTTAGGGCCCACCCTAATCCTGTATGACCTTAACTGGATTACATCTGCAAAGACCCTCTTTGCAAAGGCCACATCCACAGGTTCTGGGTGGACATGAATTTGGGGGGAGGGGGAGCCCTAGTCAATCCAGTACCCCAGGGAATGAAAGTACACTTTTCCTGGTGAAAGGCTTTGAAAGAAAGAAAGCATTTGGGACTTGCTCTTCTCCTTCAGAATCTCAAGGAAACTCCCAGTTTTGTATTCTTTCATGATATGGTCAGTCAGGTGTGGCAAGAGGAAGCAGAAGAGAGGCTCAGGAAAACAGAGTCTCACAAGTGTTAAGGACACAGTGCGGGGCCACAGGGAGAAGCAGCAGGGTGGTCAGGAGGTGGAAGACAGGAGTGAGAGGAGGAGTTAGGCCCTGGCCTTCACCGGCGTTTCTGCAGGTGGCTGAAGATGAACAGCAGTTCAGGACTAGCTGGTTTGAATCATTCTGGTGGGCTCTGGGCTATCTGGGTGGTCTCCAGTTGCCTGGACCCAGACCTGTTGATGCTTAGGATAGAGGAAAATTACCTCCTGGGGTGCACCTAGCCCCACAGAAGAAGGGTGGCTCTGGATTGGTTAGTTTGCATATCAAAAGCACGCTGCTGCTGGGGCCCTTTGCTATCTCTAAGAACTGGCTAGCCCAGAGAGAGGCAGTCTCTCCCCTGCCAGGAAGGCGTTTTAAGATGTCAAAACATTAGCATATACAAACAAACTTAAAATATGTCCAATACACTCTCTCTCATGGGAAAGAGGAAGGACCTGGCTCCCTTGGTCCCCAGCTCCTATAAACTAATGCAGTCTTCTGGGCATTCTGGCAGCGTGCTGACATTCTAGATGGGACTTCATCTTCTGCCTTCCCTTGTGGCCATGGCAAAGTCAGTGGCTGCACAGGGAGGACAGGTCCCTGCCCTGGTGGTCCAGGCTCTGGCTCTTGGTTCCAGCACTGCCACGGGCTATGTGACCTCAGGCAGGAGGCCTTGCCTCCGGGAGCCTCAGGACCTGATCAGTTGGCACATCAGTGGTTACCGGTTGTTGGCCTCAGACAAAACCCATTTCTACTCTTAAGAGGTTATACAGGGACTCTAGGTTGACAATTTCTGACCTGGACTTTTGAAGTCCCATCAGCTGTGAAATTTCTAGGTCCTAGGAAGTATCCTTCGTACCTGATCCTGCAGCGTTCCCCTTTTGCATGTGTTTAGCACATTTTTCATCTTGGTCTTGTACAAAGGCCGGTGGTTTCTATGTCTGACTCCCCACGAAACTATGGCCTCCATGAGTGTGGGGACCGTATTTGAATACCTTTGTATCATCCACACTAGCCTAGATTTTGGAATTACACAGTCCTGGGGTTCCAATCCCATACTGTTCCATTTTCACTCTGTGACTTTGGGCGAATTACTGAAGCTCTTTGAGTTGCAGTTTGCTCATCTGTAAAGTGGGGAACTTCATGCCATCCTCTGAGGAATATGGTGGCCCTTGAATGAGACAGTGGATTCAAGCACCACCATTCCTCTTGAAAAGGAATCGCAGTCCAAGGTAATCTTACGGTCATTCTCGGTGGGAAGTACATCACAAAGTGGCTGAGTCCATACTAACCTATTTTTTCTCATGGAGCTGAGCTCTCAAATAGGCTTTTTCTATCAGATCTCAATGGGTTTGACTGAATGAGTGCATAGATGGTATCTGCTCACATATGTTTGAGGGAAAAAAAATATCAGCATTGAGGCTCCCAATGGTGGACAAGGTTAATGCTGCCTTGAGACCCAGGCAGCTGGACTGGAGCCCCTACCTTTCCCCATACTTTAGAGGTCCCCACTCAGTCTCTCAGCTGGCCACATCCCATCCCACAAGGCGAGGAGTCCCCGGGACAAAGAGAACATGCCTTTCCAGCGCCTGTGACCCCCTTCTTCTGGGTCTTACTCTGGGGACCTGGCACTGTGGAATCTGGGGTTCTGAGGGCCCAGCTGTCTTCCAGGGCACTGGGTAATCCTGCTGAGGGCCAATCACGCTGCGGTCCAGAGGGCAGCAAAACAGGAGCTATTTGTAGGTGTCAGGGGGCAGGGGGATGGAGCTTGGATGTGCCACCATGCTTGGTGTCCCCAAGCACGGGCGTAAGGCCCACTGTGGTACAGGACTGCACGGGGGACGGGAGGGGGCTTGGACCAGGTTGTGGGTAGGCATAACGTGTTTCTGGCACCTCTGAGGTTTGGCTTCTGTCGATGAAGCCCAGACATGGGTCATTGAATGGCAATGAATGTGTTTGGTGTCACTGCCTCAGATGGTTGGGGGGATGGCTGGCCTCCAGCTGGCAGTGGCAGTGTGCTAAACCCTTGCCTCCTTGGGGGCTCTGGACTTCCCCTGCTGCAAGGACTCAGAGGCAGCCAATGGGTGGCGCTGCTCTTGGCCCAAGTCTCACCCCGGGAGAAGCAGGACAATGGTGTGCTGCAAGGGACCCCTTTGAAGCCTCATCACTGGTTAGTTTGCATATCAAAAGCATGCTCCCCAGACGCCCCCCAGAGGCAGCCCGCCCTCCTTCCTGCGCAGCACCAGCTCACTGCAGCCCCACAACGTTGGGCAGCTTCCTTCCTGTGGCTGGGACAGCGGCTCTCTGGCACCCCACCCTTCTGCAGCCCCCAGCTCCTCTTCAAGGGCCACACCCGTGTCCACAACCCTGTCCTCTCCCAGCCCGCTGGCAGGGGAGGATGCAGACCCGAAGCGCTGTGTGTCGGGCAGGGGCTTTTCCCATCTGGCTCCAGTCGCTGGGAGCAAAGCAGTTTCCACAGGGAAAAGCTTTTAATGGGATGCGGTGGAGGCAGAAGGAGGTCAGCTGGGGGTGAATCACATACTACAGCTAATCTGCACTCTTCTTGCCTTCCTCCCACTCTGAGTTCTCGTGCACCCCAGGGCCTGATTCCCTAGCCAGCCCATGTGCCGTCCCCAAGGCCCCCACCTTCCCACAGGTGGCAGCTGCCGTCCCCCACTCCCACCCCCACCTCCACCATGATATCACAGTGGTGTTATAGTTCACATTCATTATGTCACTCCATCTTCACATAATACTGTGAGCTAGACACAGGGAGCCCTGTTTGCAGGTGAGAAGATCAAGGCTCGGAGAGCCAGATAGTCCTCACAGGTGAATAGGTGTTCATTAAATGTAAATGGCACTGGTAGCTAGGGTCTCAGCCTCTGGTTTCCTAGTCAAGGGCTCATGCCATGAACCCCCACTGCCCCTGCCTGGTTTCCACCTGCCCCCCACCGAGGGAATGAGGATCAGCTAGAAACCAAAGCTCTGGGCCAGGCAGGAAGGGCTCTGCTCCCACATGATCAAAACGGGCCTGGGACTAAGTCTTCCGAAGTTCCCTGTTTTGTCTGCCACACCACACGGTGTCGGGGCAAGAAGTAGGTAGGGAAACCGAGGCACCTGGTCCTGAGGGACAAGAAAGGTGATTTTCCACAAAGAAGGCTAATTCCGAGCCAATTCTCTGTTCCACCCATGTGTACTCATTCCCACAGTCTGGCCATGTGGCTTTTTATGATGTCGGCCTCCACGGTACATATTATCCAAATAGATCGACAGAAGGGGCTGTGGTACCCCATTGCACATTACAAAGTCGAGGATGGATTTTTAAATTTCCTTGATAAAACTGGGGGTTGTGGAGAAGTTCTCATTCCTTTCTGCCGCCCAATGCTTTTGATTTAACGAGGCATTTGGGGCTGGAATTTTTTTTTCCTCCACTCTGTCTTGGAAAGTATCCCACAGCTGGAACCACGAGCTCTCAGCTGTTTGTTTTTCTTCCTTGGAGAGGGACTTGGGAACGTTACCCACCAAACCCCATAGGAATGGGTAGTTTGAAGAGCATTCAAGCCCCAGACACACAAACCCCAAATACATGAGCCCTAGGCTGCACTCTTCCACCTGGTGGCCGAAAAGGCTGGCTGGCAGTCCTCACGTCCCCAAAGAGCAGGACCAGTTCCAGGCCTCTCCACCTGACATTTGATGGCCGAGAAGGTGGGGGAAGGGAAAGAAGATTCCAGCTCCTGGGCCCCAGGCCAGGTCCTGAAACTCCAGTTGTGAAAGCGGAGCAGGGCTGCCCGGAGTGGCTCTCAGTGGGCCCATTTATCATGTGGCCTTGGGTGGGACCGGGCAGAGCTTGAGTAATGCTTGCCCAGAGCGTTGGCCTGCCGGGACCCAGTCAGACTCTTCCCCAAGTCCCACCCTCACCCTAGGGGGTCCCCAGCCCCAGCCCCAGCCCCAGGCTTAGTCCTTCTTCCTGCCCAGCCCCCTGTTTAGTTCCCCTTCGGAATTTTTTTTATTGTGGTGAAATAGACCTGAAACTTACCATCGTAACCACACTTTTAAGTGTATAGTTAAGTGGTGGTAAGCGCATTCATACCATGGCTGGGTCATCCCCATCCATCTCCAGAGTGCATTTCATCCTCCCAAATGGAAACCCCATATTTTTTTAAACCCCAATTGCCCGTTCCTCCCGACCCCCTTCCGACCCCTGGCAACCACCGTTCCATTTTCTGTCTCTGTGAATTTGGCTACTCCAGGTACCTCGTGTGAGTTTCTCCTTTTGTGACTGGCTTGTTGCACTTAGCATAATTAATGTCTTCAAGGCTCATCCATGTTGTGGCCTGTGACAGGCTTTCCTTCCTTTTTAGGGCTGAGTAATATTCCTTTGTGAGTACAGACCACATTTTGTGTATTCATTCATCCGTCAATGGGTTGGTTCAACTACCGAGGTTGCTTCCACCTTTCGGCTCTTGTGAATAATGCTGCTGTGAACACAGGTGAGCAAATACCTGTTTGAATCCCTGCTTTCAATTCATTTGCATGTATACCCAGAAGTGGCCTTGCTTGCCCTTCGGATTTTTAAGTCAGCTTACACTTGAACTTCCAACAGGACATTCTGACCACCTGAGACCTGTTTCCTGGGAGAGACAAAAGAGGTAGAGAGAGTAGAGAAGAAAACTCAGTCAGGGGATAATGAACTCTCATCATCCCACAGCTCTCACAGGACTAAGTCACTAAAACAGGAATGGGGCAGGGTTGTTATTGGAAATGCAGATTCCCACGACCCACCCATGCCTGAGTCAGAATCTCTAAGGCTATAATCTTTAAGTTAGTTGGGTACTTTCCTGATTTGTAGCACGCTTTAGAGCCACTGCCTGAAAACTGGACATTCCACTCACTGGGATGAGGATAGCAAGAGGGAACTCATTAGAATCTCTGGTCCTGGGTACATTGCGGGTGTCAGCAATGAGCACTCCAGCACATCCAGCCTCCTGGGTATCAGATCCTTGGATATAGCTGGGTTAGCCCTGCCTGGCTTGGTTGACTTTTATAGTCTGTATTAGTTTGCCGGGGCTACCATCACAAAATACCACAGACGGGTGGCTTAAGCAATAGAAATTGAATTTTTCGCACAGTTTTAAAGACTGAAGTCCAAGATCAGGGTGCTGGTGTGCTTGATTTCCTCTGAGGCCTTCCTGCTCGGTGTGCAGATGGCCAATCTATTGCTGCCTCTCTGTGCGGCATGTGCCTGGTGTCTTTTACTCTTCTTAGGAGAACACCAGTCATATTGGATTAGGGCCCACCCTAATGACTTCATTTTAATTTAATCACCTCCTTTAAAATCTTATCTCCAAATATTGTTAACGTGCTGAAGTATTGAGGGTTGGGACTTCCATATACAAAGATTTTTTTGCCAGGGAAGTACACACCTTAGCCCATAACACAATCCTTTCCTCCTTCATTCCTTTCTTAATTATTTTAAATTCTTTATATTGCTCAAACAAAGCAATACCATCAGGAAATAAAGTAAAAATTACTCATAATTCCACTGCTCTAAAAAAATCAATTATTTTCAACAATCCCAGTTTTCTTTTTTTTAGAGAGAGAGAGCGCGCGCGCGCACACACACACACACACACACACACACACACACACACACACAGTCCGGGGTGGGAGAGGGGCAGAGGAAGAAAGAGGGAGAATCTAAAGTAGGCTCCATGCCCAGCACAGAGCCAGCTGTATGGGGGGCTTGATCTCAAGACCCTGAGATCTTGACCTGAGCTGAAATCAAGAGTCAGATGCTCAACCCACTGAGTCACCCAGGTGCCCCTGTATTCCCAATTTTCTTTTGATCCTCCATGTGTGTGTGCACGCGTGCTTGCTCAGTATTATAGCATATGCATTTCTCACACTGTTGCATAATAGACCTCATAGCTGTTGCTTCCAGGGCTTCATCAAAGTCCATCTAACTGATATACCCACGATTTAATTATTCTTGAATCGTTCATTCATGATTTTTCCATTTTTCACTTCTACAAATAAAAGGGCAATGAGTTTCTTTGTGCTATATAGTGTTTCCCTTCTTTTGGATTATTTCCTTAGGGTAAACTCCCAGGGGTGAGATTATGTTCACAAAGGATGTGAACATTTTTATGGCTCTTGATACATCTTGCCAAATTGCTTTCCAAAAGCATTTTACACTGTCATCAACGATGTATAAACATACTAGTTTTCACCGTACTCTTGCCAGCATGATGTAGCACTGTCCCATTATTTTTAGAGAGATTTCATTTGTTTTATTTTATATCTCTTCGGTAACTAATGACCTCATAAATTTTTTCACATATTTGATTATTCATTATATCATCTCTTAAGGGAACTATCTCTTTAAGCCCTTTGCCTGCTTACCTACGTGAGGCCAAAACAGATAGTAAGTATCTACCACCTGTTCACTACCACTGGGTGCTATGGAGGACCAAGGAAGTAGAAGGCCTCGTTCTTACCTTCCAGAAGCCTACCATCAATGATCACATCTTATTTAGTTATTGCTGATTTCTTTGTACCTGATCCACTGCATTGCATGTTGTGCTCAATAGATTTTGTTGAATGTAGTTCAATCCCAGATAACATGTTTATGTTCCTTGCGGTTCACAGAGATCTGCATCCAATTCAAAGGAATGCAGAACCAGAATCCAAAATTAAGTCTGAGACCCAGGGAGTTAGCCCAGACTTTAGCGTCTAATATGGATGGGCATGAGATTCCGTGCTCCAGCAGAGGGAAGATGCGCTTGATAGCAGTTTTTAAAGCAAGGTTGGGGGTTCGAGGTTGGCAGTGTGAGTAAATGTATGATGTGGCTGCTCTCCAAAAGTGATTGCAAGTCGAACTTATATTAATAGAGGTATAGTATGGAGAAAAAGGGAGGTGATAGTTCCATTGTAGTTTAGACAACTCCACAACTCCTCGGTGTTTGTCTTTTCTTTTCCATTTTTTTTATTTTGAAAACATTTTAAACCTACAGAGAAGTTGGAAATATATAATAAGCACTCATATACCCTTTATCTTGGTCCATCAATTGTTAACACTTTGCTGTATTTTCCCCTCTCTCCCTCTCTCTCTCTCCAAGCTACCCCACCCATTGTTATTACTATTTTTTATTATTGTGGAACCGTTTGAAAGTAAATTGCAAGCTTCACCCCTAAATACTTGAGTATTTACTTCCAAGAGCAAGGGAATTCTCTTATATCACCCCTTATAGTTGTTGAATTCAGAAATTTAACTTTGGTGCAATATAATTACAAACATATAGTCCATAATTAACTTTCTTGGATTGCTCCAGTGATGTCCTTCACAGCATTTTCTTTTTTTTACCCTGTTGCAGATCCGATCCAGTACGTAGTTATATCGTGCCTCTTTGGTCTTCTTTTATCTAGAATGGCTCCTAGCCTTTCATTGTTTCTCATGACGTCGATATTTTTGAAGAACATGGGTCAGCAGCTTGCCATAATGTTCCTAGTCTGAGTGCGTCTGATTGTTTCCCCACGATTAGATATAGGTTAAACATTCTTGGTGGAAATACTTCCTAAATCCTGCTCAGTGCATCACATCAGGGGGCATATTGTATCATTTTTTTCCTTTATTGGTAATGTTAAATATGATCACTTGGTTAAGGTCTTTATCTACTGTAAAGGTAACTTTACGCCCTTTCTAATTAAGAAGTGATCTTTGGGAGACACTCTGATATTGTGCAGATAGCAACCATCTTTTTTTCACTCAGTGATTTTAGCATTCATTGATAATCCTTTCCTGACTCTGTCATAGGGTGAGTTTTTTTCCTGCCCATCCTCAGTGTTGTTTTCCTGTCCGGGCACCACGGTTATAGACACATGTAGACTGTGGAGTGCTGGAGTTGGCTCCAGCCGTGTGCAGCTTTCTCCAACTCCATATTTAGTGATGTTGTGTCGGGAGCTTGAAATCGGCGGTAGTGGAAGTATTTACACCTTAGAAATTGGCAAGTGCTACAAAGCGGGATTTTTGTTCCCCTGGAGGACCAGTTGTGAAACCTTTACCACTGGATGCAGACAAGCTGAAACACGTTCAAAAAATGATTTTGTTAGTGGAGGGGGTAAAAGCCTTAGGGAAAGGAGATCTGTCTTCAAATATTGAAATGACTGTCTTGTGGGGATCTGCCCTAGTTGGGAGGTAACTCCTTAACACATCCCGTCCTCCCTCCCACTGGGCACTCCAGTGCGTGAGTCCTTGAAGGAATCCAGGCATCTCCCCCCACGTGCTTTCTGTGGGGACCTCGCAGGGATGGTGGGGTGTTGGCATAGAATGCAGAGGCTGAAGGTTACCTCGAGAAGGAATCAGGATCCTTCACTGTCTGATCCCAGAGGAAACAGTTTGGCTGCAGAGAGATGTGAGCTGCAGAGGACAGAGATAGGGTTCATGCTGAGTGGCTTTTGTATTGGTAAAGTAGGTACAGCTTTACTTCAAAGAGTGAGGGTAAAGCAGGCTTGGACACTAAGGGGCTTGGAGGAGGTTTTGAATGACAGCTAAGGGATTTTTTTCCCCCAGCCCACCAACCCACTCAAAGCAGTTGAACGCCAGGGATAATCAAACAGCATGAGCATGGGCCAAGTCCGCACACTTCCTCAGCAGTACTGTGCGGTCCACGAGGTAAAGCAAAGAAAGGAGGTAGAAGCAGTTTCCTTGCGTTTATCACTGATGCGTAGAGAGGCAGGGAAACTCCCTCAGAGGTCCGGCACATAGGAAAGCAGCTCTGAATCCAGGTACCAACAGTGATTCAAGTATGGCCAGAGGGGAGCAAATGGAGGAGGGCAAGTTACCAGGATCAGTCTGCCCACCGAAGACAGTGAGAAAGCCAACAAGCTTGGGGGTGGTTTGAAAAGGGAGGTGGGGGTCAATGTTCTGGGACCTCTTTTCAAAGTACCAAATGTTTACAGGTCCTGGGGTGAAGAGTAATGGGGGACCCTGCGGGCGAGGAAGGTGAAGAGCTGTGTGCCCAGGTCGCCAGAAAGTAACAAACACGAAAAAGATCAAGTGCATAGCAGTGCTTTGTGAAACGTAACCCTGTTTGATGTTCCATAATGAGTATGAATGCCCACAAATCCGATAGTCAGTGAAGACAGGGAGGGCAGCTGGAGTAGAGGGCGTAGGTGAACAGCAATGGTTTGAATTTGAACGGGGCTTTGCAATATATGCGGGGCTTTCTTCCCACACATTTTCCTCAAATGAGATAATATCTGCATAAAACACGTAACTCAGTGCCTGGTGCATAGTAGGGGCTCAATTAAAGCTTATTCTTTTCTGTAGTCCTCACAGCAACTTCCTGGTAGATGTTGTTAATTCTATTGAGGTGGAAAGGAAGAGACCCAGAATGATGAATTCCTTTGTCTGAGAGTAGCAAGTAAAGTGATGGGGGTTCTTTGGATTCTAAATTCAATATTCCTTTTTATTCTAAGGTGTCTAAGCGTCCATTCAATTTTTAGAATCTATGAAATTCTAATATCCGCTTCTTTTATATAATCTTTTGTAGCTCACACAAAGCTGTCAGTTTTTGAGATGACATTGTAAACATGACATGTAGGCAGTGTTTTTTATTACAGTGTGTTTAAAATTGTCGTTAAGGGGCACCTGGGTGGCTCAGTCAGTTAAGCGTCTGCCTTCGGCTCGGGTCATGGTCCCAGGGTCCTGGGATCGAGCCCCGCATCGGGTTCCCTGCTCAGCAGGAAGCCTGCTTCTCCCTCTCCCACTCCCCCTGCTTGTGTTCCCTCTCTCGCTGTGTCTCCCTCTGTGAAATAAAATCTTTAAAATAAATAAATAAATAAAGTTGTCGTTAAGATTTTTCCCCATTGTAGAAAGGCTCTGAATTCACGTGATATCACATTGTGACTGATTGTCACTGGCACGATTTCATATGCCACTTTTGCAGTACCACAGATAGCCAAGCTAATAATTCAAGATGCTCTGGGGACTAATTAATACTTCAAAGTAACTCTTACCCTTAGTGTCAAGGTTTTTAATTGGAAAAGCTCTGTTTAGGTGGAAATGCTTTTTGCCTTATTGTCAATGACGATTTGCATGGACAGATGGATGAGTAGGTGGGTGGGAGAGCAGTGTGGTCTGATGGAAAGAGATGTGGCCTGGGTTTCAGGAAATATGAGTCCTAGCCCTGGTTCTGCCACCAACCATCTGGATGGCCTGGAATATTTCACATCACCGTTCTCAGCCTTCATTTCCTCATCTGAAAATGTGAAGTAAATGATCATTAAGGTCATTTTCAGCTCAAAGCATCTTACTGCACTGTGAATCTGATTTTTACAGAATGGCAACATGAGAGATTTGACACGGGGGCTGCCAACCTCATGTTTGGAAAAAAGGAAACCCAGTAAGTGCCTAGATTCCTGGCAAGTGTGGCCCAGATTCCTTACATGCCTATTAGTGAGAATCATTTCTAACCTCCTTAAAATACTTTACGACAGGCTCAACAAGCGAAGAAAGATAGATTTGAGAAAATCGTCCAACCAAGAGCCGGATGGAAACCCTAGGGGACTGATATTGAGCTGTTTGAAAACAAGCACTTATGGAACAAATTGTCCAGAAAGATAGAAACAGAGAAACACGCTTGCTGCCCTCACCGATGTCAGATTAGGGCCTCATGTGACTGTGGCTGGGGGCAGACTGGGGAGCTGGAGTGAGACTCCTGTAACTCCTGGAGTAGACTCTTGCTAGAGCAAGGGGGGTGGACTGCGAGCTGGGGTAGGGCAGAGAGTAGGACAGCTGGGCTTGAAAGCCAGATCTGCCATCTACCGGCAATGTCGTCTTGAATGAGCCACACAATCGCTATAAGCTTCCCCTGTAAACCTGGACTCGTGAACATGTTTTGTATTTTTTTCTGAACTGGTCAGTGAGGTGATGCCACACAAGGAGACAGAGGAGAAGCTCAGGAAAGCAAAGTTTAGTGTTCGCCTGGTTCCGGGGGACGGGAGGCATGGCACCCACATGAGGCCACCTGGGGAAGCGCCTGGGTGGTCAGGAGGCAGAAGAAGGGTGTGGTGGGGACTAGGAAAGCAAGGCCTTTGTTACGGTTTCTGTGAGAAAGGCAAGGCGGGGCAGGGTAGGTAATTTAGGATTGGCTCGTTTCAATCATTTTGGTGGACTTTGGGCTACAGAGGTGGTCTCTATTTGCCTCGTACTTGGTCCTGGGATGATGAAGGCAGAGGAATATTGCTTCTGGGGCCAGATAGAGGAGGCGTGACTCCAGATTGAATATCAAAGTCATGCTCCCTGCAGGGCCCTTTGCAATTGCTAAGAATTGGCTAGATCCACGAGCTGCAGTTTCTCCCCAGCTAGAAAGTTTTCTTAACATGTCATAATATAATATACAGGAAACAATTATATATATTATACATAAATTTTATATAATTATAATATATATTTATATTTATTATGTAGATATTATACATATATAATATTATTATATTTTATATAATTATATATTTAATTTTATAGATTATTCAATACAGAACACATCTCATCTAAAACTGGACATATGAACAATGATCTCAGAGCATCACAGGAGGTAAAATACATGACCACACCCAGCCCATGGTCTGATGCTGAGTAGACGCCCATTGATAGTGGATTTCTCTCTTCTTCCATCCAGCTCAACAGATGGGCCGTCTATACCTCTATCTTGACCTGGGGTAAGAGGGTTCTTCTGTCTAGGACTCCATCGTTTAACTGTGAAGTGGGGAGGGGCATCCAGATGCTCGCCAAGGTAATTTTCAGGCCTGACATTGCCCCTTGCTTGTCTGATTCCTGCCGGGAGCTGCAATGCAAATTTGTGGGTAGGAAGAGTGGGGACAAGAGGTCCCCCTGGGGGACGCGGCAAAGGGAGCCTGGAGGTTGGAACGATGTCATTAGATTGAGAAAGGGATTGCCCACACCACGAAAGCACAGACCTCAGCTCCAACACAGTGGCCTGCCCTGGATAGTCTTTGTAGAGCCACCCAAGTAATCTCTCCAATGTCCAACCATGGACCTGGACTTGGGTGAGGCAGGGAGAAGGGACATGCTGTTTAAGGTAGTGGAACACAAAAAAAAATGCCTGTTCCACCACATACATATCATTTTCCAAAAAGATTTTATTTATTTATTTGTTTATTTATTTAGAAAGAGATCAGAGGGAGAGTGAGCATCTCAAGCAGACTCTGTGCTAAGTGCGGAGCCTGACGTGGGCCTCGATCTCATGACCCTGAGATCATGACCTGAGCCAAAAGCAAGAGTGAGATGCTCAATTGACTGAGCCACCCAGGCGCCCCCATACATATAATTTTCACATTGATGTGAGTATCAGTCCTGTAGATGAAAACCCCTAAGTTTCCCCATGACATCTATCTCTGAGGACTGCTATAAAAATTGAAAGAGCTGGGTGTGTATCAGATATTCCGTACATGATGGAGTGTCCAGCACAATGCCTGATGATAAGTAAGTGCTAAATCAGCGAAAGTTTCCCCTCTTATTAATTATTTTGGGTTGGATTATTACACAAGCAGAGGATATTTCTGCAATAAGTGCTGAAATTATCTCATGTCTGTTCTTAATAAAGTTCAAGCCATTTGTTTGTTTCTAAAAATACGTAAATGGTCAATTTGCTAGCTCAGTGATGAGATGAGATTCTAGAAAGGAGCTTTGGCTTTGTGATGGGTAGGAACCGCGTCTGTATAGAAGCGTTGTGCATGAAGTGAAATCCAGCAAGCTAGGGTTTTTTTTTCCCCCCGTAATTTTTCTTTTTCTTTTTTTTTTTTTTTTTAAGATTTTATTTATTTATTTATTTATTTGACAGAGAGAGCAAGAGAGAGCACAAGCAGGGGGAACAGGGGGAACAGTAGAGAGAGAGGGAGAAGCAGGCTCTCCGCTGAGCAGGGAGCCCATTGTGGGGCTCGATCCCAGGACCCTAGGATCATGACCTGAGCTGAAGGCAGATGCTTAACCATCTGAGCCACCCAGGCGCCCCCCCCCCCGTAATTTTTCAAATAGGATGAAAACTGCCAAGGGTGAGAGCAACTCTGGGCTCTGGAAGAGTGGTATTTACACCCCTCATTCTTGTAACGTGTCCTTACAGATTGGGGGGCTCGATTATATTGTTTATCAATGAGGACTTTAGTTTAAATGCTGAAATGATACACTAGGAAAAATTAGTGTATCACAGGCAAATAGTCACTTTTCTCTAAACGGGACTCCATTTTCCACGTGTGCTTTGAGAACAGGCTTTGAGTTTTTCAGGAGAGGTTTTTACTGTTTCTGGAACTATATTCAATGACAAAGTCTCCGAAGGCCACTTCCAAGCATTAACTGCAAGAATGGACCAACAAGCCCTACTGAAGTGTGGAGAGGATTCCCCACAAGAGGATTTTTAAGTTTCTAGACAGAATTGTCAGACCCCAGGTGTGCGTTACCCACAGGCAGCAGGGTCTCGAAGAAGCGCTTGGTAGTTGGAGCCCCCGGCAGCCTGGACCCATGAGACTCACACTGGCCACAGTTTAGGTCCTTCTGAGCCTTAGGGGCTAGTGCCAGATGAGGGTATGACTAAGGCTTGGAAATCAGCGCCCACCTCTACTGTCCACCCCACCTTCCTCCCAGTTCATCTCCAGTAAAGGGCCTCACTCACCACTTGTTATAGGTTAAATTGTGTTTCCCTCAGAATAATTCTGTTGAAGCCCTAAGCCCCAGGACCTCAGAATATAACTCTATTTGGAGATACAGTCTTTAAATAAAATCACTAGGATGGGCCCTAGTCCAATATGACTAGTGTCCTTATAAGAAGAGGAGATTAAGACACTAACACTCAGAAACTGAAGATCAGGTAAGGACCCAGGGTGAACCCGGCCATCTCTAAGCCAAAAAGAGAGGCCTCGGGAGAAATCAACCCTGTAGACACCTTGATCCCAGACTTCCAGCCTCCAGCACTGTGAGACAGTGTCTCACCCAGCCTGTGGTATTTTGTGATGGTGGCCCAAGCAGACTAAGACACCA
The DNA here is from genome assembly GCF_024610735.1 of Ursus americanus. NCBI lineage: Eukaryota > Metazoa > Chordata > Mammalia > Carnivora > Ursidae > Ursus > Ursus americanus. The sequence continues at coordinate 64,908,635 of NC_142139.1, forward strand.
CTTGTGTTTCCAAAAACATATCTTCCCCGCCAAAAAATAAATAAATAAAATAAACAAAGACCAGAGAGATAGAGAGAAAAGGAAACAACAACCAAATCATCCATGGGGAGAATGTTTAGTAGACCTGCCTGTCCCTGGATGACCCACCGAAGCTTGCAAGGGGCTTTCAGGTGCAATTTAGGAAAACCACAAACAGTCATCTTATTTACAACACTTGGTTATAACATTGTCCCACATTTTTTTGTTTCACAATGCCTTTTTGTTTTCCCCCCACCATGATGTGAAGCCAAAAGGAGAGTCTGGTGGAAAGAGAGACTCTGGAGCTGGCGGTCAGAACAGCCAGGCTCCCAGTCTTGGGTTCGTCCCTCCCTGGCTCTGAGACCTTGAAAGATTGACTTAATTTCTGTAAGCTTTAGCTACGCCATCTTTAAAATAGGGATAACAATGCCTATTTCACAGGTCGTTTTGAGGATTAAGTGGCATGGGGTGTATGGAGTGTCTGAGGTATAGGTAGAAATCTGACAAATACAAATTGACTAATGTGGAATCCAGACTCTTTGAGAGTCTGACTGTAAAGGCAAAATACCACATTTGTCTCTGTTATATGTAATCATCTGTTAGATGTAATCAGCTGAGATTTCACATCTATTATGGTAATTTTGAATTTTCATTTTATCATCTGCAACATTACTCTTGCCAGCTTTGGTCATCTGCTATTGGTCATTAGTTGCGTATTGACTCAACAGGGCTGAGAATTGCATGTCACCAGATGCCAAGCCATTCAGTGGTATCGAAGGCTTTCTCTTTGCCAACCTCCAGTTCCAAGAGGCCACCGAGTTCTGACAACGTTATTTCTTCATCATGCCTTGTGTGTGCCCCTCCTCTCCATCCTGTCAGGCATGGTCTTGCTTCTAGACCTTCTTCTATCACCAGGACCACAGCCTCCTTACCCCGCTTTCCTCCTTGAGTTCCTGACCTTCCCAATTCATTCTCTACATTGCTGATGGGGGCATCTGACAAAAATGTAAACAGAAGTCCCCCCCGCCCCGCTGCCAGCTATGGAAGAATGTCCACTGATTACACTAATTGTATCCATCTTCTTCAGATAATCCTCATGTTGGGTTTAACATGTTCTGTTCCCAATGAACATTTTGAAACACATCAGATCAGAAGAGTTTTAAATAGGTTTCTTTTGTTGTGGAGTTTTCTCCCTAGGTATATGATAAGTTTTTTGATAGCAAAGCTTGTATTCTGGACTTCTCTGTATTTATTATCACCCAGACCCGTATAGTGAGTCAGTACCTCACACACATGTATTGGCTGACCTATTGCATGAATGAAAAAATGGATATCCTAATTTCAAACTTATCTGTGGTCTCTTGGGACAACAGGGAACCAAGAGGCAAAGAGCAAAAAAAGAAGATGGGAAGAGAGCCAGCCCCTTAGGGCCAAGGAAGAAAGGGATACCTCTGTCTTAGCCTGGGGTATGGACATCCAAGCCCAAGATATGCTTGGAAGCTGATTGTGAGAAGTGATCCTGGCAAGCAGGAGTCGGGGATAGGGAAGATCAGAAAGAAGGTTAAAGCAAACACAAGGATGCGTCCTTGAGTTGGTCTCCACCGTGGCCACTGGGGGATCAGTCCTTCTAGGATTTCTAATGAGATGTGTAGTAAGAGCTGCAGAATTGCCTGTCTCTGCAGAGAATTTATCCACCAGCCCCTGACCCCATAGGGCAGGTTTCCCCTGAGGACCAAGGCCATGCATGGGTGACGTCCAGGTGATTTTTACGATTCTGAGAAGTCATAGAAGCCCTGGGAGAGAAAGCAAGAGATGGGAGCGTGGATGAAGACAGGTGCTGCCAGATTTCACCTACCTGGAAGTGGGTCATTGTGGCTCTGGGTGGATCAAATGTAGGCTGAGAGTGTGAGGCAGGGCCCAAGGGCTGCTCCGTCCATCTCTGCTCATCCAAGCCCTTCTGTTTCTGAGAAGAGATGCATGCAGATGTTCTCCATTTTGAGTCATTCACTTAGTCATTGACAACTTATTCACTGACCACTTACCAGGTTCAAAGTTCTGTTAGGCACCGCGTTTGTCTAAATAACAAGTCCCTGATTCCACTTGTGAATTCACAAAGAGTCTCTTTCCTATGAGATGTATGCGTGCCATTGAAACACTGAGTTTCCTGACATCGCTGGTCATGATTTCAGATGCTCTAGTCTTGAAATGGGAATCCTGGTGACAGTGTCCTCAATAGGGGCCTTTTGATTTATAATTCATCTTGGATCTCGTTTCCACGGTAATGTGCAGGGAATTAGCAGAGACTCCATCTGCTTGGACCATCAAAGGGAATACTTGTGCCAGGAGCACAGAGTATCCAGCCACACCTCTGCTGAAAGTAATAAATATATTGGTAGGGTTTTTCTTCCTCTGAGGTTGTGCCAGGCCATCCCCACATAAGCGTCTGAGGCTGTCAGCTGGCCACTAGCCAGCGTGCCCCATGCGTCCTCCAGTTCGCAGTTTGGGCTCAGCAAAGTGCCAGAGACAGGATGCTTTTGCAAAGGCTGCATGTGTGGGTTGCAGCCAATTCCAGGGGGCAGGTGATCCTCGTCGTTTGCCTATTTGACGGACCTTGCATATGAGACTCAGAATCGGCTACCTTTGCTTGCTCCGTTAGAGACACCTGCCCGTGGATAAGCTGATAAAGGCAGTATGTAAAGGAGATTGGCAGAACGACTAAGTTTGTGTGCTCGTCGCGGTATAGGATGCAGTTATAAAAAGGGGGGAAATTGCCATGAACTGCCTTAGGGTAATTCTCAGGATATATTGTTAAATGAAAACAACAAGGTGCAAGTGAGTATATTTGTGCAAGAAGAAAAAAAAAAGGAAATTAAGGATTCAAGTAACTAGTTATCTTTACCTTACACAAAACTTTCCGCAGAATTGATTAATAGGGGCTACTATTCAGCACTTTCTATGAGGTCAGTGCAAACTTACTACAAAACCAGGCAAGGACAGTGTGAGAAAGGAAGGTTACAGGCTCAGCTTTCTTATGAGCATAGATGTAAAATTCCTTAAAAACAGCAAGCCAATGATATGAAAATGATAATATCCAATAATCACATTAGATTATGGGAGAAATGCAAGAATGGTTTAATGTTAGAAAATCTGAAGTGGGAGTGTCTGGGTGGTGCAGTCAGTGGAGCGACCGAGTCTTGGTTTTGGTTTGGGTGGTGATCTCATGGTCGTGGGATCAAGCCCCACATCGGGCTCTGAGCTCAGCACAGAGTCTGTCTGGGATTCTCTCTCTCTCACTCTGCCCCTCCCACTCAAGCATACTCTCTCTCTCTCTCTCTCTCTCGCTCACTCTCTCTCGCTCTCTCTGGCTCTCTCTCACAAATAAATAAAACCTTTAAAAAAAAAAAAGGCAGTACAGGTAAGCATTCGGGACACCAGACCTCAGCAGGCAAAGCTGGTCACCCTGGGAGCCACTGGTTGAGGAGTCCCCAACCTGACAGGGCATCAGAAAACACAGGCCACCTGCACAAAGACAGAGAGTGTGTCCGGTCTCTTTCTCAAGGGGCCCCATATTGCTCTGAGCCACAGCTCGAAGCTCCTGGCTCCCTCCTGTGTATTGCTAGGGCTGGGGGTGGCCGCCAGCAAAGAAGAATTTCACGTCCAACCTGTACATATTTATCCCAGGCATCCTGCTGAGCCAGAAACAAAGGTGTATGATACTTAGAGAGAGAGAGAGAAAGAGAGAGATAAGGTGGGCTTACCCAAAATTTATTGATCTGCTGGGTCCTTATGAATGTCTTTGGGTCCTTATGAATGTCCCCTAATACTCCTCTCTGGGTCCTTATAAATGTCCCCCAATACCCCCCTTCCCCATCTGCTTCACTTCCCCTGCCTCAGTCCTTCCCCATGCCCACATGCAGCCGAGGGAAGGTGGTGTTGAGAAACCCACCCCCACCATCTGGTGAATGGCTGGGTCTAGAATCCAGATGTGGCCCTTGGGGCTCGCTCTGACTCTGTGCTGCCAGCTGTCTTGGGATCCTGAGCCCCTCACGCTCTCTTAGCCTCAGCGGGATCCATTCCTTTGTGCCCCTAGCCCCAGGACTGGCTTCAGCTTCGGTGCTTGCATCATGCCTGCCCTTCCCAGCTCTTCCCCTCGTGGCTAAGCCCTAGTCCTGCTCGCTGACTCGTCGCATGGCTGAGATGTCCTCATCCTGCAGGTGGTCCTTTTGGATGACACCCATGTGACTAGTTCAAGACTGATCCTGCCTGGTGGCCCCGCTGCTGCACTCAGACCACCCACTGAGGGCCCTGGCTCACTCTGCTCAGGCTGCCATAACAAAATACCATGGACTGGGCAGCTTAAACCACACACATTTATTTCTCATGCTTCTGGAGGCTGGAAGGCTGAGCTCAAGGTGCCAGTATGGTTGGGTTCTGGTGAGAGCTCTCTTCCTGGTTTGCAGACGGCCATCTTCTTGCTGGGTTCTCATGGGGTTTCTTTCTTTCCTTATAAGGACACTAAGCCCAGCATGAGGTCCCCACCCTCATGGACCTCATCTAAACCTAATCACCTCCCAAAGCCCCCGCCTCCAAATGCCACATCACATTGAGGATTAGGGCTTCCACTTGAATTCTGCGGGGGACACAAACATTCAGTCCATAGCAGCCCATGTCCTCTTCTCTTGGTACACCTCCTATTGACCGTTCCTCAGTCACCACCAAACAGCCTAATTTGTGCTTCTCTCTACTTCAGTGACACCTCACTCCTTGCCCCGATCTGTTCCTTGACACCAAGGAAACTGACAAGCCTTGAACACCTGTATTCATTTCCTGTGGCCACCGGACAAAGTACCACACTTTCTCACAGTTCAGGAGGCTAGAAGTGTGAGATCAACGCGCCAGCAGGGTTGTGTTCTTCTGCAGGTTCTGAGGGAGAATCTATTTCGGGCATCTCTCCAAACTTCCGGTAGCTGTCGGCGGTCCTTAGTGTTCTTCCTCTTGTGCCTGCATCACTCCAATCTATGCCTCCATCTTCCCAAGGCCACCTTCTCCATGTTGCGTCTGTGTGTCCTCTTCCTTTATAAGGACACTGGTCCCTGGGCTTAGAACCCACCCTAATCCAGGAAGACCTCACCTATACTAATTACATCTTCAGATAAGGTCCAAATAAGGTTACGTTCTGAGGCTCCAAGTGAACATAAATTTAAGAGAACACTATTCGACCCACTACAGTACTCTAATTTTAAGTTATACTAAAAAAAGAGTTATTTTGTTTTAAATCCTGCCTGTAGATGGCCCCCTCGATTCCTTGAACAAGTGCCTAGGGTGTATGAATAGATAAGGTGCCTGCCCTCCTGGGGCTCTCAGGGTAACACGAGAGGCTGGTGGGTATGGTTAGCTCTGGCATTGCCTTTTATGGTGACTGTTTGTATACTAGAGATAAAAGCGACAATTCTATCCAGCTGGGAGTGGAGAAGGCCCTGGGAGAGCTTCTCAGAAGAAGTGTGAACTGAATGATGATTAAGACAAGTAGTTATGGAAAGACAAGGCATTCTAAGAAGAGGGGCCAATTTGATCATAATTCTTGAGGCGATCCTTTCAGGATCTCTTACAGGACCTTGCAGTTTTCCCACAAAAGTAAACAGCTCACCTGGTGTCTGGGTTGGGGCTGCCAGGAAGTTCCCCCATCTATCTGTAAGTGGTTGACCCCTGGCAGATGGCCCACTGAAGGAGAGCCATGCAGAGCCCCTAGGAAGGCCGAGCATTGTTTCCTGGCCCAGCTCTCTCTTTGCCAACCACAAATGTGAGGACAATTATTTGACCAACCTACGTGGCTGTCTCCAGCGTTGGTGCACAAACCTTCACAGAGTGCTTTAAACTCAGGGCTCAGACATGGAGAAGACTGAGAGACCACGTGCCTCCCTCGCACAGAGGGAGCTCATTGTCTGAGGTGACATTCCCGAATATCTGTTTATGCTCATCAGTAGGGCCAGGCCTTCTCCTCTCCCCTCAGGGCACCAACCCCACCCCAAGACCTGTGGTCTCATCATGGTTGCCCTCATTGATTTCCACGACATCAGCAATTATGTACGGCTGGTGATTCCAAAATCTGCACGTGCAGCCTCAAACTCTCTCCTGGTTGGGGCCCATTTCCAACAGCTTTGTGGACATCTCTGCCTGGAGGGACCTTAGGAACTTCAAACAGTATGAACCAAACCTGCTCCCCTCAAAAGTCACCTTACAAATCCTCCCTGTTCTGGTCGCTTCTCACTGCACAACTGCTTGGAAGAGTAGATTACATATGCTAGTCCTAAATATTATTCTCTGTACCCCCAAGAGGGCAGCAGAAACCCATTCTCTATGCCTGCGCAGCTCCTGGTAACTGGGTGTGGAAGGACACCATTATGGCCTGAATTACCCCCTGCCCGATTCATATATCAAAGCCTTAACCCCCAGTGTGACTGCATTTGGAGATAGGACCTTTAAGGAGGTCATTAAGGTTAAATGAGGTCATAAGGGTGGGGCCCTAATCCAATAGGACCAGTGTCCTGACAAGAAGGAAGAGACCGCAGGGACGCACACACAGAGAAAAAACCGCATGAGGAAATAAGCAGAAGACAGACGTCTGCCAGCCAAGGAGAGAGGTCTCAGGAGAACCCAACCCTTCTGGCACCTTGATCTTAGACTTCCAGCCTCCAGAACTGTGAGAAATAAATGTCTGTGGTTTAAGCCACCCAGGCTCCGGTATTCTGTTACGGTAGCCCGAGCCAGCTGAGACAGACCTGCCTGGGATCTGCCTATTCAGGGTTGCTATACGGGCCCCAGAGGATGAACGGTTGTTAGTTTTCTCCAGGACCAGCTACAAAATTCACGGGGCCCAGTGAACAATGAAAACACAGGGTTCCCTGTTCTTGGGAAAAAAACTGTTTCTTTTCTTCTGTTGTTTCACCACCTGTCACATTGGTTTTTATTTGCTGTTTACAATGACAATAATAGGCACGAAGACTCTCAGGCATATTACAGATCCTCATGGGAACTGACTGGACACTGACATCCCCATGGGGGCAGAAGAGAGGGTGGCCGGGGCCCCTGGGGCGGGAGTGGGTGGCCTTGTGCTCGTGACTTCATATCTCTAGTGTCGGTGTTTTCTTCTACAAAACGGTGATATTATCTTCCTCAGGCTTGGGAGGATGACAGGAGAACTGCATGGCGTTCAGCAGTGTTCTAGCACCTGCCCCCCACCCCCACCCCCCAACACGGGCCACCCTCCCTCAGCCTGCTCAGTTGCCACTTCACTTGGTGCCCTCCCGAGCCTCTATCTAGTCCTCCTGCCTCGTGGGCTGGAGTAGGGCCTCTGCTCAGGTGGCCTCCAGAGCCCTCCAACAGCGCTCCCTGGAAAGACAGGGGACAGATGCCCTGTGCCGTTTTGTGCAAGGAAGGAAAAGTGGGAAAGCCCGCAGGGCCTTCAGAGACTGAGCAGCCTGAGCCTGCTTTCGAGTTCTGCCACCTTCCAGAGCTTCTTCATCTGGAAATGGGCATAGTAATTCCAACTTCGTAAGGTTGTCTCGAAGAGAGAATCTCCTCTAAGAGATAAGAGCTGAGTTTGGCATGCAGCAGGTGCTTAATAAATGTCATCTACTGCCCTGCTTTCCCATATAGATTTGGGGGTTCAGCATGTGATTGACTATCCCAGCAGCAGGTGTAGAGGACAGCGTGCTGGATTAAGGGACCCCGATTCTTCTGTATTTTATACTCCCCACAATCTCTTGGCTTCTCTGAGCCCCTTTGTTTTCATCCTTACATGAAATTATGAATACTTGCCCTGCCTACCTCCCAAGGTGAGTTATGTTGAGAATTAAGTGAGGTGATGGATGTGAGCTTTCAGACCAAGAGAAAGGGTTATTAACACCACTGCCCAAGGTTTGGGCCGCTAAGCATCAAACAGAATGCCTGGCCTTCTTCTTGCCCGCCCACACCCGGATCCTCTGCCTTGCTGGCATTACAGGTGTCCCAGAGGCATTTGGGGAAGACAACCCCTGTGGTCAGTCACATCTGGAGCACCTTCACTTAACCAGCATGTGATTTTTTGTTTTCATCAATATAAAGGACAGCTATGGGACAGGGGGCTGACTCGGGCCTGGGGCATGGGTGGGAAGGCAAGGCTGAACCGCTGCGCAGGTAGGAGGGCTGCAAGAGATGTGTGTGAGCAAGCCTCCTAGCCCCGGGCACGGCCTGAGGCAGCCCCCGGTGCTTTCATCATATATTAGTATAGTATTACATGCAGGAACACATGAGTTAGGATTTAGCACTCAATACCGAATCAGAATCCCAATTTGAATGTCTACATCATTCCGGCCGAGCGGCCTGACCCCAGCCTGGGTTTACGATGGGAACTCACTACCTTCAAAGCTTATTCCATATTTGCATGTCTCTGTTAAAAAAATGGTTCTGTGCCTTCCATCCTTTAGGGGTACCTCAGAGGGTTTGAGAGCCAGGAGCTCTGGAACCACACGGCCCGGGACCCAAAGTCAGTCTCCTCCCTGTCCCGGCTGTGTGACCTCGTGAGTCACTTAACCTCTGTGTGCCTCAGGTTCCTCGTTCGCAATATGAGGCTTCTAGTAATACTTATCTCATAGCGTTGTTAGGTGATCAAGTGTATTCATGTGAAAAGCACATAGAAAGTGCTCGGGAAATGCGTTATGATTGTTACTCTATGATTTCTTGTCCCCTTTGTGAAAGTATAAAAGTTGAAGAATAACGAAAGCACATTAAAAGAAATTATGCCAGGCGGAGAGATAAATGAACTGTTTACATAAACATGAATTAGGAGAGTCACACTCAAGGAAGAATTGTTCCCTGTTGAGGACAGCAAACATCTGGAAGGAATTAAATGGGGGAAGAGGGTGGGTGGTGGTGGTGGTGTGGGCTGAGAACATACTGTGACTGTTGGAAAGAGATAATTCATTTTGGGGGTGGGTAAGTGATCCCAAAAAAAAGGGAGGCTGCTCTGGGTTTATACAGCATGATTTGATGCCCAGAGACTATTTACCCCTCCAAGCAATTTCTGTTCTGATTAGCCGGGGTACCTAAAATGTCGAAACCATTCCTTTGAGCTAATGCATTACCTTCAAAAGGCCACTTCTCAAATGCAAATACACTAACATAAAAAATAACAAGGTACCGTTTTATATCTGTGAAATTAACAATACGAGGGTTGGGGCACTCAGCTTTGCTGAGTATCAGCCTGTTTCAGCTGGCACCCCAGAACATCTAGGATGGGCACATAAATAGCTGTTACTTTGGGGAAGTGGTTTGGCTGGAGTTTTTTAGAATCACAAAAACGTTTATACCCTTTGATCTACTAATTTAACTTCTGGGAATTTATCGTTAGGAACATTTTCAAAACAAGGAGAGATCTTTCTGCATTTATTGTCTATGATTGAAAAAAAATTCAATGGTAAGAGAATGGGTAAATTACAACACATCCCCTTGATGGACTCTATGGGGCCACCAAAATTATAATTATAAAGACAGAGAGAAGGACGGGAACATGTTTATGAAATAATCATATTAGGGGAAAAAACCCTCCAAAATCAACTTGTAAAGATTGGGGATGCATGTGGATAGAGCAAGAAAAAGAAAACCAGTGTGCTTTGTTGGAGGTTGTGGGATTGTGGAAGAATTTTTTCTTTATTTTATTTGGGTGTATGTTAATACTGGTTACGCAATGAACAATAATAAAAGACCCAAATGAACTCTCAGGGAAGGGGTAGCCGACTGTCAATCATTACCACATGGGCAAGTGTCAGCCCAGTTTCCTGCACAGAGAGAGGGGGCCCCAGAACTGGCAGGTTCTGAGAGGGGGGCAAGGCCAGGGCCTTCTGAGGGCACAGAGCACCAGTCAGGCGTGGGCACCCCCTGCAGAGGGAAGGAGGGAGCGGGGAGCCAGCGGGGGGGTGGGTAAGGGAGATTGCTTGCTTCGTGGTGTTGCCTCTGGCAGGCCTGGAACTTAAAGCAAGTAGGGTTGCCCTGTTCCCCTTAGTCACTCACAAATCCCAGGTTTCAAACCAGAACTTGCAAAGCCCATTTACTGTGTCCGATAAGCTGCAGTGTCTCTTTGAACTCCAGGGCATCATGGGCAGAGATTAGAACTTAATTATCGGGCTTTCTGTTTTCCAACTGCCCTGTCTCTAATACTTGCCAACCAATCTGGGTTAAATATTGGACAAACACACTGGTTTTAAAATCAAATCCTGGCCTATGATGATTTCTTCAGCAGACAATTCCTGTGGTTACTTAGGTTGTGATTGGGTCATGGATTCATTTCCCCAGAACCTCTACTTTTATTGACAACTCTTCAGCTAAGCTTTCAGAGTATGGAGCAGTGGCGGGAACCATTGGACCAGGAGGCAGAAAGCATGCCATTAGGCAGTTCACTTATCCTCTCTTGGCCTCAGTGTTTTCACCGGAAATTGGGGAAAATTTTCAGCAGACTGCATAGACCCAAATCCAATGGCCAAAGTCTGAAAAGCCAGACAGATGAAGCTGAACAGCGCCCAGTTTTGGCCACATGAGAAGTCTCATGCCCAGAATGAAGGAGATGATCCTTCTACCATACTCTGTCCAGTCTGTCCACATCTTGGAAAACCACAGTTAGTTCAAGCACCACCTCTAAGGGGATGTGGACACACTGAAGTATGTGCAGAGGAGGGCGGCCGGGATGTATGGAGGTTTAGAACCTAGTCGGGAGAGAAGAGATGAAGGAAATGCAGATTTTCAACAGAAGTTTTGAAATTCTGAAGAGCTATCTTGTGGAAAAAATATTTCACTATCTCTGTATGACCCCCCAAATGTCGGTGGATAGAAACTACAGGAAGGCAAATTTCCAGTCTGAAAGAATGCAGAACATTCCAACAGTTAGAAGTAATTGAAGGCAGAGAAGCAGGTATAAGCAGAGGCTGGGTGACCACTTGGCATGTGGTTTTCTTGGAGATTAAAGTTCCGGGTGAGGGAGAAGCTGAGATGGGGACTTCGAGGCTCCACCAAGCGCTATGGGCCTCTGAATCTAATCTGAAATGACTTAACTTCCCCCAGAAGCATGGTGGCAGCTGGTCTTCATGGGGCTTAAGCACCCACACGACTACCTGCCCCCTTCCCAACCTGAGGTTCTGGGAGAGAGCTATCCTATCCCAATTTTTCATTGTTCCATCAGGCTGTGGACAAAGTTTTCTGCTTTCCCCATTCCAAGATTTCCAAGTCAGAATTCCCTCTGGGCCTCATCTGCCCCCCAACTCCTACTCTGTCCCACCTCTATAGTAGTTTCCATTTCTCTAGTGTGCAGAGCAGACGTGGGTACAGCCCTGGCCAGTGCGCAGCAAACAGACCACAAGCATCTCTCGACTCCTAGCATGAGGGTTTCTGGTATACCTGAGTCAGCGCAGTCCACAAGCTTCCAGGAGGAGACACCAGATTGCAATTATTAAGATGCACATCCCTCCCCCTTAGTATTGCAATATAGCTGCTTCTCACCAAGAAAAGGCAACGTCTCCAAGAGGAAAGGGCGAAAAGTCAACTGAGATGGGTTCTTTGCTTAAGAGGGGAGATAGATGATTTAGAAAAAGGGTTGGAGGGGGCAGAGAAGGGAGGTGATGAATATAAAAACAACTATACCTGCACAGAGGGGCCCTCACCCCAGCAAGGGAGGGGATGGGGGTGGGACCCTGAGCTCAGGAGGCTGGGAAGTACAAGTTGCCCAGAGCTGGCTGAGTCCGCTGCTGGAGTGGCTCCTTCAAACAATTCTGGAGCCGACTCGTAGGGGAGCACCCCGGTTCTGGAGCAAGCAAGCCCCGTGGGGGTGGAATCCTGGCTCCCTGACTTACTTGCTGTGCTACCTTGGGCCACTTTAACAGCTCGCTCCCTAAAGGGGGATAAGAATGGTACCTGCCGGCGCGCCTGGGTCTGCCTTCTGCTCAGGGCATGATCCTAGGGTCCTGGGAACGAGCCCCGCATTAGGCTCCCTGCTCTCCACTGGAAGCCTGCTTCTTCCTCTCCCACTCCCCCTGCTTGTGTTCCCTCTCTCGCTGGCTGTCTCTCTCCCTGTCAAATAAATAAATAAAATCTTAAAAAAAAAAAAAAAAGAATGGTACCTGCCTCCTAACGTTGAGAGGCTAGCACTCAATATCTTAGGGCTAGCCACGTGAAACTGCTGATTTCCAGTCATGTTCAACATACAGACATGACAATAGCATAGGGATCGACCTCAGACATAAAGGGGAGATGAGTACAACTAGTCCGCCCCTTAGAATTATCTTGGGCTCTTTTCAAAAAGCCAAAGCCCAGGTCACACCCAGACCAATTCAGTCACAATTTCTGTGGGCAGGACACCTCACCAGGTGAGTCTACTGGGCAGACAAGTTTGGGAACCACCGGCTTAGCACAGTGCCGGGGATCTATTAAGGCGCTCAGAGTCACCCTCTGCTTTCCCTTCATCTGTTCTTTATTGAGCGCCTACTGCATGCCAGGCTCTGGCCAGGCCTGCCTCTTGGGACCCGGAACGCTGACCTCTCCCCTCCCCCCTCTGCAGTGTCCAGGCCCCGGAGCTCCCCGGACGACCTGAAGGCGCTGACTCGCAACGTGAACCGGCTGAACGAGAGCTTCCGGGATTTGCAGCTGCGACTGCCGCAGGCTCCGCTGCAGGCGGACCTGACGGAGCAGGTGTGGAAGGCGCAGGACGCGCTGCAGAACCAGTCGGACTCGCTGCTGGCGCTGGCGGGCGCCGTGCAGCGTCTGGAGGGCGCGCTGTGGGGGCTGCAGGCGCAGGCAGCGCAGACCGAGCAGGCGGTGGCCCTGCTGCGGGACCGCACGGGCCAGCAGAGCGACGCGGCGCAGCTGGAGCTGTACCAGCTGCAGGTGGAGAGCAACCGCAGCCAGCTGCTCCTGCGGCGCCACGCGGGCCTGCTCGACGGGCTGGCGCGCAGGGTGGGCGTCCTGGGCGAGGAGCTGGCCGACGTGGGCGGCGCGCTGCGCGGCCTCAACCACAGCCTGTCCTACGACGTGGCGCTGCACACCACGCGGCTGCAGGACCTGCAGGTGCTGGTGAGCAACGCCAGCGAGGACACCCGCCGCCTGCGGCTGGTGCACAGGGGCATGGAGCTGCAGCTCAAGCAGGAGCTGGCCATGCTCAACGCGGTCACCGAGGACCTGCGCCTCAAGGACTGGGAGCATTCCATCGCGCTGAGGAACATCTCCCTCGCCAAAGGTAGCCACCTGGCCCACCCAAGCCCACAGTGCCTGCCTGGGCCCTGCCCATCTGGGCCTTCTTCCTGCGCGCCCCTCCCCAAGGGCCCGGGAGTCACCCCACTTCCCCAATCCACTTGCCATCAGGAGTCGATGTCCCTCTATTAAATCTTGCCCTACAGGACCCCGAAATTTTCTGCCCAAATGGCCTGTGCCCATTTCCCAGCCTGTGTAGGTCTCTCCCCTGAATAACCCTGACCTCCCTTCTACCTCCCAGAGTACACTCAGCATCCACATCCCCGCCCCCCCCCTTCCCCGCATGAGATTGGCCAAGGGTGGCTAATGGGGAACTGGGTAGTCAGAGCTTGGATGTGCCCACAGGGGCCTCCAGGTGTTTCTGGCTGCAGAAAAGCAGGGGGTCAGTCTGCAGGCTCAGACCGGGAACCCGGAGGCGCTCCTCCAGGGTCATGGTGTTTCAATGCCTAGAGCTACAAGGAACTGGAGAACCCCAAATCTGAACGTGACCTTCTAGGCTGTTATGACGTATATTCATTCAGGCAGAAGAACACATTTTATTTAACGATTTGTTAGCTTCTTTATAACTCTTAAATATAAGGGCAAAAATGTGTAGGCCTCCACTGGTGTTCTTGCCCCAGGCCTAGAGGCCCTAGAGCCTTTAGAGCCAGCTGCCCTCTTTTCCACACCTAACTGCCCCCCCCCCATGCCTTCCTGCTACTGCCTGCACTGCACATCACCGTGAAAGGCACCTTTCGTAAAACGCACTTCTCCCACGTCAGCACCCCCCCGCCCCGCCGCTCAGAACTCCACCATGGCTCCCCAAGTTCTGCCAGATTCAATACACACTCCTTAGCCTGACAGTAGGCAATAATAATACCACGGTGAACACCAACCATGTCAGGTACCGTGCCTTATAGGAAGCATGCCTTGTATGATGCCTTTTATTTGTACATTTTTACTGAAGTATAGTTGACACGCAATGTTACATTAGTTTCAGGTGTACAACATAGCGATTAGATACTTCGATACCTTATGCTCTGTTCTCTACGAGTGTATCTACTGCCATATAATGTCTTCTAAAAACAACAGTGAGTGTACTAATTCAGGAGGCTGCTCACAGCCTCAAGCCAGGAGGTGACCGAGCCAGGATTTGGACCCAAGCTTTTCTTCCTTTTTTTTTTTTTAAAGATTTTATTTATTTATGTGACAGAGAGACAGCCAGCGAGAGAGGGAACACAGCAGGGGAGAGGGAGAGGAAGAAGCAGGCTCCCAGCGAGGGAGGAGCCCGATGTGGGACTCGATCCGGGAACGCCAGGATCACGCCCTGAGCCGAAGGCAGAAGCTTAATGACTGCGCTACCCAGGCACCCCTGGACCAAAGCTTTTCTGATCCCAGAGCTGGTGTGCTCTCTATCACACACCTGATCCCAGCCTGTCTTCCCCACCTTCTCCTCTGACTGTTTCCCCCACCAGAGGTTACAAACGGAACAGTCTGTAAGGGCAAGTTAAGCAATGTCCATGCATAAAGTGACCTTGGTGTCAGGGGCATAGTAGGGGCTATGGCAGGTCCACCCCACTTTGGCCAGGCTGGAATATGGGCCTGGCATTGACAAAGTCTTCCCATTTTTCACAAGGAACCAGAAACATGGAATGTTCTAGAAATTTTTATTTGTCTAATTCTGTGGGTTGTATGTGGTCCATAAACAGCCAGTTTTCACCCCCCTGCCCCGTGTGGGAAGCATCTGGTCCAGGGGGACACATCTTATCACTGCCCTGGAGACACAGCCTGCTCTTCCCACCACCCTAGCTTTACTCAAGCTATTCCTCCTACTGTAGTGCCTCCTTCCTCTTCCTTCTCATCATCCAGATCTCACTGATCGTTCAGATCTCCCTCAAACCCGCCTCCTGCAAGAATCCCGCCAGCCCCTCTAGCTCACTGCAGCCTCCCTCCTCTGAGCCTCTCCATTATCAGAACAGAAAGTAGGAATGATGGAACCTTCCATTTGCATCGTCCTTTCCAGTCCACAGAGTGCTTTGGGTGCATTATTTTGGTTTAAAGTGAGTTCCTACAACCGACTGTGAGGTTGGTTGAAGGCAGGCTTTGTTATTGAGGGCAGGGTAGGATTCCTGCCAAAAAACAACGGAGACTCCCGGATGAAATGCCTGATTTACACAAGGCCACACAGCTGGTAATGATCTGACCTAGGACTTTTTGTTTTCAAACAGTTTTAATAAGGTATAATTTATATGCTGTGGCGTTCACCCATTGAAGTGTATAATTCAATGATCAGGCCAGGATGTTGAGCCCAGTGCCCAGTGCTCACCACACAGCAGTCCACCCCGCCCCACTCCCCTGTGTCCTCCCTGCTCCCCCCTGCTCCCCCCAGCGCCTGACAGTGCGGTGCACAGAACGGAGACCCTGTAAATGTTGGTGAAGCGACTGTTAGATCTTGAACCTGGACAGTCAGAGCATTGGTGCTCTTGTCCTGGGTCCCTCGGGCTCTCACTCCCCAGAAATCAACGAGGACAAGAGGTAGAATGTATTCTTCCAGATCCACACCCCTGGGATTTTAGTTTTTCCCATCTCCTTTCTTCCTTGGCGTCCCCTGCCCACAGCAGTGTATCAGGTAGTTACAAATAATAGCAACAGTACTGAATTATGACCCACTCTGGGCCAGACATTGTGTTGACATTAATTCTCTAAATAGCCATTAAAGACTACTAATCCTCACATCCTGCAAAATGGTATTATTGTCCCCATTTTATAGATGAGAAACTTGGATAACTTTCCCACTGTTTCTTACCCAGTTGCAGGTGGCAAAGTCAAGGTCTGAATGTGGGTCTTTCTGGTTCAGAACCCATGTTCTGACCATCCTGCCTCCTAGCGTGGAAAGTCGCCAGCTCTGAGCAATGAAGGGAAAAATTTGGACTCCATTTGGGGGGGTCCTTGGAGGTAGCCCCTCCCCACTTCCTTCCTCTGTAAGTCAGCAGACATCACCATGCCTCCTGCTGGTGCCTCCTCCTGGGCCTCTCAGTGCGGCTCACAGCCTGCCTGCTTCCATAGTTTGCAAGTGCCCTCTCCTTGGCTTGGACTGAAGCTGCTCGGGGCATCCATTCGTGAAAGTTCTTCCAGTGGGATCCTCCAAGTAGTGTTTCTTTGGTTCTTAAACTAAGATTCACACTGTGTTCCCTGGAGTTGGAAGTTTCACCTCAGTCCTGCCCAGGACTGCCTTCCAGTCCCAGAGTTTTTTGTTCTCGATGGGCTGTGGGATTTGGGGATGAACGTTCCCCAGTCCCTTTGGCTGCCTGGGGGTTCCCTTTCCCACCTCCCTCTCTCGTTTCCAGGGACCCAAATGGTATGATTCCTGAGGATTCTGTTTGGCATATCTGATGTAACTGCCGTTCAACTTTAATGAGACAAAACTCTACGCTGGCTTTTGGATAAGGGAGTTTCTGTGCATTTCCATTCTGCTCTCTGGAATGGCCTTTCTGCCCTAACTTTGTCCAGTTCCTGTCTTAGTGTTTAAACACACGCACACTCACATTCACACTCACACACACTCACACTCACACTCTTCCACTCTTTGCCCTTGGCTGGTGTAGATCCACAAATACTCAACTATGAGTATTTGTCAAACATGGCCTTATTTATGTTATTCTGGGGCTTGACCCCGAATGGTTTTCATTCTCTCACTTCGTTATACAGTTTTCTATGAATTTTGTCTCCAGCTTGTCTTTTGTGTACACTCACAGCAGTGCTTTCTGTTTTCTGCTTTGGATTTTCAGTATTAATCATGTCTGTTGAAATCTGTCTGTGGTTTGAAAGAAGCAGAGAACTTAGATAATCAGAGAGAGAAGGCATCCAGGAGGGAGGAGATAACCAGAGAGGAGGGGCATACCAGGAGGGGGGAGATAACCAGAGGGGGGGCATACCAGGAGGGGGGAGATAACCAGAGAGAAGGCACCAGGAGGGGGGAGATAACCAAAGGGGGAGCATACCAGGAGGGGGGAGATAACCAGAGAGAAGGCATCCAGGAGAGGGGAGATAAGCAGAGGGGGGAGGCAGGGAGGCTTACCAGGAGGGGGAAGATAACCAGAGGGGGAGCATACCAGGAGGGGGGAGATAACCGGGGGGGGGGCATACCAGGAGGGGGGAGATAACCGGGGGGGGGGGCATACCAGGAGGGGGGAAATAACCAGAGAGAAGGCATCCAGGAGGGGGGAGATAACCAAAGGGGGAGCATACCAGGAGGGGGAAGATAACCAGGGAGGGGGCATAACAGGAGAGGGGAGATAACCAGAGAGAAGGCATCCAGGAGGGGGGAGATAACCAAAGGGGGAGCATACCAGGAGGGGGAAGATAACTAGGGAGGGGGCATACCAGGAGAGGGGAGATAACCAGAGAGAAGGCATCCAGGAGGGGGGAGATAACCAAAGGGGAAGCATACCAGGAGCGGGGAGATAACCCGAGAGGGAAGGCATACAGGAGGGGGAATGTGTGAGCCAGGCAGGAAGGCAGGACTTTCTGCCATATTCGGATGGCCTATTTGCTAGATGGACGGTTCCAGAATCACGCAATGTTTTGGTAATAACAGGCTCTGCAATCAGCTAGTCCCCTCCTCTTGTTTTACAGTTGAGGACTCAAGGCCCAGAGAGGGGCTATGACTTGCCCAGTCAAATCCCAAGCTGTTGGCCGATCTGGGACTCTGAAATCCAGCTCTCAGTTCACGAAAACAAGTTGGCAGGGCAGATCTATCTGTGAGCTGCTTTTCAAGCGAGCACACCGCGCAGTGGAGAGCCCAGCAGTGTTTATGATGGGCTGATTTGACAGAGGGAGGCTCGGTCCAACTCTGGCCTCTAGTGCATAGGGACGTGTGGGAGGGGTCAAGCATGTCTGTGAATGGGGCCATATGTAAATAGTGTTTCTGCCCCACCGAGGCATGGGAAACCGAGATTGGGCGGGCGGCTCCCTGGGCCGGAGGGCACTCTGTCCTGTCACCTTCCACATTAGCCTCTCTGCTGGGAAGGGAGTGGAGAGCATGCCCTGAAAAAGAGCAGTGGCACAAGCCTGGCCCACTGCCCTTCAGCCCAGGAGGCTCCCAGGAAAGCTGGCCTGGCAGGGTGGGCCAGAGCCGGGCGGAGCCCCTACAGCTCTGGGCCGAGTGTCCCCCAGGCTGGGCAACGCAGCTGGCAGTCCCTGCCCCACACACACAGTGAAGGAAGTGGGAGAGCGTGCAAAACTATAGAGGGGAAGCTGACAGCCCAGGGCCCCAGTGACGTCAAGCAGGGAAGGAGGGCAATTAACTGAGGGGCTCCACCTTGGTCAGCCTCGCTGGGATGAGTGTGGTGCAGGGGGTGGTGTCTATATTACGATTTGGGTCGCTATTCTGCTGGCTTCAGGCCCACTTCATTGGCTGTCCCTGTCCTGTTTCCAGCACAGGCGGGTCCCCCACCCCATCGCTCCTGCCAGGATCCTAGAAGGGAGAAGGGATTGCTTCTCCCTCCCTGTTGGCTGGGTCCCAGGAGAACCCAGTGCATCTCTGTTCTGGAGATGTTTGCAGCTGGTGCAGCTCCGGGGCAGCCCCCTCGGGGGCAGAGCTGTACTGGGGGCAGTGTGGGAGGACAGGACTGGACTGGTGGGCAGGCTCTGAGAGGGGACCCCGGGCACAGGGCACAGGGCCGGAGGGTTCTCTCCCTCCTTCTCCTCCCCATACCCCATGTAGGAGGTGGGCTGACGGAGAAGCTGGCACCACAGACTGGAAGTAGAGTAGAGGGGGTTCTGGACACGCTTTCCCAGTGGAGGAGAAGTAGGCCCCGCTCCTCCCTGTCCCAGACCACCTCCACGCTCTGGCCTGCTCAAGGGACAGAAAAGATGAGCAAGTCAAAATGTAGAGAGTCGAACTTAAAAAGCTCAGCTGGGTACCATTAGGACCACTGATACTGTAACAGCTTCTATGACTGCCCAGAAGTCATTCGTAGAATGTCTACGGTGTGTGAGGCACAGGGTGGCAGAGACAGGGCCTGTCCTCCTTGGGGACCACGGTGCAGGATGAGTGACAGGGCCCAGTGAGTGGGCCGATGGGGGCCTGCCCAGGTTCTGGGGTGCTCCCATGAGGACTTTGTGCAGTCATGTCTGAGGACCTTCCAGTTCTCAGATCTGGGGGTTCTGCGAGGGGCCCAGAGAGATCAGAATGGTATGCATGGAGGTGAGGGTCAGGCCTGAGGGACGGGGCTCTTGAAAAGGAAAAGATCTGGCAGATGCTTGGGGACACATGAGAATGTTTTTCTGAGGTGAAAGAGAGCTTGTGTCCAGAAGCATCAGACTGTGAGTTTGCGGAAGGAGTCAGGTGGGGAATGGTCTGCAGGGGTCTCTGATGGGGGGCTGTGGCCCCTTGTGCTATGAGGGCCCTCAGAGACTGTGAGATCACTAGACTCTGATGAGATTAATGGGTTTCAGAGAGACTGCAGACAGGGAGGTCTTTAA
This sequence comes from Ursus americanus, assembly GCF_024610735.1. Taxonomy (NCBI): domain Eukaryota; kingdom Metazoa; phylum Chordata; class Mammalia; order Carnivora; family Ursidae; genus Ursus; species Ursus americanus. The sequence goes on from NC_142139.1 coordinate 64,928,387, forward strand.
AAACGCTGGGAGTAAGACCTGGATGAGCGTGGGAGTCGTGAGGAAAGCGGAGGAGACGTGATATGGGAATCACCTCGACTATGAGCCGTGGTGAGCAAGGGGGTGTGGGGAACAGAGAAAAGGGAGGAGTCAAAGCAAGCTCAAGATTTCTGGCCTGGATTCCTGGGAAAATGATAAAAAGTCAGACCCCAGGTGTGCATTACCCACAGGCAGCAGGGTCTCGAAGAAGCGCTTGGTAGTCGGAGCCCCCGGCAGCCCGGACCCATGAGACTCGCACTGGCCACTGTTTAGGTCCTTCTGAGCCTTAGGGGCTAGTGCCAGATGAGGGTATGACTAAGGCTTGGAAATCAGCGCCCACCTCTACTGTCCCCGCCACCTTCCTCCCAGTTCATCTCCAGTAAAGGCCTTCTATAACCCACTTATCTGTGTCTTTTTTAAGAACCCACGTGTAGGATGTTTCCAGACCTGCGTCTCCCTGAATGAGCCAGCCAAGCTTGGCAAGGCAATTTCAGGGGCAGCTCAGAATGACTATCCATGGTGATCTTGGAATAGTCCCGATGAAGCATTATGAAAGGGGGTGGGGGACAGATGGTCAGGACGGCCTTGCCACTCAAAGGTTACTAAGCCCCTTTATATCCAGCGTGTCATGTAATCCACTTAGTCCTCAGATGTCTGGGGAAGGAACTTTAACTTAGATTTTATAGAACCAGGATCTGAGCCCAAGACACTCCATATCCATACTCAACCCCTACCTTCCAGATGATGTCTGCCACCCTGATGCCCCGCCACCAGGGCCATTCCCTGCGCAGCATCCTCCCTTTGCGAGAATTACTCTTGGGAAGATCCATACGTTGAGTCACGCCCACACGAGAGCAAATAGAACAAATTCGAGTGTTCAGTCCATGGCCTCCTCGACCCTGCCCGGTTCTAGAAGCACTGAGTTCCACGTGGGGAGGACGGAGCGACAGAGAAGAGTGACAGGGCACCGGGAGAAGGAGGTCCTTCCCAGGAACAGCTCGTGGAGCGCAGACATCCAGGCAGCCCTCGACCTGACAGATTGCCGGAATGGGGGTGGAAAGCTCGTCTCCTCCTTGCACCACGCCTTTCCTTTGCTGTGGAAGCTGAGGTGTGTTCTCAGCTGGTTCTGTGTCTTAATGCTGTCGTCTGAAAACTGGGATCACTACAGCCAGGCGCACTTTGCTTTTCTTCACAGAGGAGAGGAAGATGGCCACAGAACCCGGTCCCCTTTAAATGATTTGTGTGTCACGCGTGCATTTTTAAGTTGTTGATTGCCTTCTCCCTGTGTATGTGCCATTGAATCATTAAACAGCTGTCAACTTGGGTTAGGGTCTGAGGACGGTGCCAACTTTTGGAATGTATCAGTACATCTCGATCTTGGCTGGTTGTTTTGTATGTATTAACAGCCTCTGATCTCATTCATTCATCAAATATTTATTGTGCAATCCATTGCTGAAATGCTGTGAGCGTACATGTTTTGGTTTCCTAGGGCTGCCATAACAAAGGACCACAAACTGGGTGGCTTAGAACAACAGAAACTGATTCTCTCACCATGCTGGAGGCTGGAAGTCTGAAGTCGAGGTGTCCACCGGGTCATGTTCCCTCTGTAAGCTCTAGGACACAGTTCTTCTTGGCCTCTTCCTAACTTCTGATGGTTGCTGACAATCCTTGGCATTCCTTGGCTTGTAGACACTCAGCCTCCCTTGTCGCATAGCCTTCTCCCTGTGTGTCTGTCTGTGCTTTATCTTCTTCTAAGAACCCCGACCATTGGGTTAGGACCCACCGCACTCTAGGATCACCCCCTCTTAACAAATTACATCTGCAAATGACCCTATTTCCAAATAGGGTCACATTCTGAGATATCAAGTGGTCATGAATTTTGAAGGGACGCTCTTCAATTCACTACAATATGGTTTTGGCATTTTCCTTGGTCTTCCTTTTCTGTCACAAGGCAGCAGGAGTGGGGAGCTTGGAGTCTGGATCTTCACAGCTGGGGCAGGGATGTCAAGGACAGAGCTGGCGATTTTGTTAGGAAAGAGAGAACACGTACAGCTATGAGTCGAGGACAAGGCAGTGCGAGATAAGTGTCAGATGGCACCATGTATGTCCCTTCTGATGGGCCATGCCCATCCTTAGCAGGAGCGTTGGCTCAGAGAAGCTCTGGCCAGGAGGGCAGCCATGAGCCAACTGGGGTGGGGGTGGGGACAGGAAAGCATAAGAGATTGACCCGGTGGGCAGCAGGCTGGAGGGCAGAAAGGTCTAACTGCATTTTGGGAACGGGGAGCCATCTCGTGTGACAAGTGAGGCAGCAGGGATGGGGCCAGACAGACCAGAGTTGGAAGCTGCGCTCCTTTTCTCTCTACCTGGTTGTATGGCCTCAGACAAGCGGCTTCGATACCCAGCCTCGCTGTGGGACTGAATCCAGTCACAGAGACTGGAATCCCTGCCACAGTGGAGCCTGGCCGTGGAAGAAAACCCCACTCAGGAGCAGTTAGACAGCCCATCTTTCCCTCAGGTGCTCAAGCCAGAAATCTGAACATGATCCTGGTCTTCTCCCCACCTTCACCTACGTTTAGCCAGTCTGTCTGTTCTGCCTCCACACAGCCACTCACGTCCCTCCGACCACCATTTCCCTAATTCAGGATTGCACCGCCTCCCACCCACAGCCTCCCTGCCTCTGCGCTCCCTCCCATCCTGAGCCATTTTCCAACATGGCAGCCTGAGCCGTCTTCCTCGTGTGCAGATCTAATCACACTCTTGTTTCCCTCAGGCCCTGCTGCCGCTTCGGGTGCCTCAGGGTCAAGTCCAACACCTGGGCCAGGCCTCCAAGACTCCCACTTGCTCCCCTTCTCGTCCTATTATGTGCCCCAGCTTCTAATCCCACTGGGGCTCACATATCTCTTTCTTTAAGTTCTTGCAGGGATTGTTCCCTCTGCCCAGCGCTCTCCCTTTCATTCTGTCTCAATCAGTCCAGGCTGCTGTAACAAAATACCATGGCCCCGGGGCAGCTTAAACAGCAGAACTTTATGCCTCACTTCTGGAGGCTGGCAGTCTGAGATCAGGTGCCAGCATGGTCGGGTTCTGAGGAGAGCCCTCTTCCTGGCTTAGAGGTGGCTACTTCCTTGCTGTGTCCTCACATGGCACAGGGAGAGGGAGAGGGTGACGGAGAAAGACCACCCCAAGCACGACAAGGGAGGGAAGGAAGGAGCAAGAGTACTGTCTGGTGTCTCTTATTGGGGGCTCTATCCCCATGACTTCATCTAAACCTGATCACTTCCAAAGGCCACCTCCAAATACCATCACATTGAGAATTAGGGCCATGGCATGTGCATTTGTTGGGGGGGTGGGGGGGTGGGTCAGATATATTCAGTCCTCCCTTGGCTTAGCTGCCTTCTGTTACTCCTTAAGATTTCACTTTAGATATCACTTCCTCCAGGAAGCTTTCCCTGATTGCCCCTCCACACATACAAGACTGGGCTAGGTGCAGCCCTGTGTGCTCCCAAAGCATAATGCTGACCCTTCCTCTCTTTAAGAGGGAGTTTTTCTTTTCTCTACAGGTGTCATGTTCCAGAAAGCTACCTTCTAACTTTGGTACCATTTGTAACCCTTTCAGGACCACCGGGCCCCAAAGGTGATCCGGGAGATGAAGGAAAGGAAGGAGAACCTGGGATCCCTGGATTACCTGGACTTCGAGGTAACTGGGAAGCCCCAGGAGGAAGCTGGGCATACCAAGAAGGGGGGGGTGCCCCTAATCCACCGCTCACCCTGTATTTGCTTATTGATACTGGTGATGGGGCTCCCTGGGAGAGTGCCCAGTCAGCCTATCTTCAAATGCCCCGTTCTGTCAAGAGACTGATAGGTTGTAGGCATAACAATAGGATGGAGCAAATACTTCTTCCCAGAAAGTACCAGGATCTGAAGGAAAAGGGTGCGTGAGAGGCTCCCAGCTCCCTGAAGCCACTTCTCACCCCAGCAGTCAGGGTTCACATGACAAGGCCTTCAGAAGGAATGGAGGGTGTCCCACAGGTCTGTTTTTCCTCTTCAGTGTTTCCCGGGTCACCAGACACCTGATGCTCTGTCCTCCTTGCTGATTCTGCCCAGATCAATGAATACGCTAGTGACAGCTCAGAAGAGCCAGGGGCTGCTGGGGAGGGTAACTTCTGGCCTTCCGGAAAGAGGGTGTTCTTTTTTGACTCATTGTCTCAGAAGTTCCCGTTCTGTGACTTTATCAAACTTGGCATTGCAGTCTGTTCACTTCTGAGCCTCTGCTGTGAGCAGCATTTTTCTAGAAGAGTGCAAAACCTTCTAAACGATGTAAGAAAAGGGGAAGTTTATTTGGGGAAGATGTCTGTTTATGTCAGGAATTATATCTCTAAACCATCCCCTTCCTAAATCTCGAGGAGGTTGTGAACAGGAGAGGGGGCAGAAGCTAGTAGAAGGAGAGCCCATGGCCTGGCCTCCACGCCTGGCTCCCCTCCGGGCGAACTCCCCAAATTCAGAACCAAGGATGCCTAGACACTCACAGGGCTGTGAAAGCTCTTTTTCTCCCTTATTAGATTATACGACGGGGTGCTCTGGGCATAGCTCGTACTAGATTTAGAATTCTGCAGCAACAAGGCTGTTGGACTCCAAACTGGTACCTTACAATAGGAAGAAAAAAAAAAAGAAAGAAAGAAACCAATCAGCCCTTATCTGAGGTCCCACCATCCTCTAGGGCCACGCAGCCTCTTCCAGACATTTGACGTTAGCTCTGGAGAAATAATTACTGGAAGACAGGTTTTTCCAAGTCACGGAAAAAGAGCAGAGAAAGCCAACTCACAAACTCACATTCAAAGCAGGAAAGAACAAGTAATCAGTTAATTAAGAGTTCTCTGCTTTACAGAGATAACTGTGGGCTTAGGTCAGGCCTCTGGGGGCACAGGGCTCTCACTGGGTGAAAGCATTTGTTGACTCTGGCTCTCCATGGTGAGATGCCGGCCGTGGCCACGGGGCCTTGTGGCCAGGAGCCCTGGGGCCTGATCTGCCAGCAAGTCATCCATCCCATTTACTGGCCTTGCTGACCTTCTCCCGCCTCCTCAGCCCACCATCCCCTTTGCTATACCTCCCCGGACGTACAGCTTGGAAGCCATCTTCGTGGCTTTTTTCTTAAAGAGGATGGGGGGCTGTCTCATCTTCCTCCTACCCTAAATACCAGTAAGCTCTTTTCATCCAGCTTGAGATGAAGCTGACTGACCACAGGCTTTCCGTCCAGGAAGGCCAGGGCTCAGATCCCGCCCCCAACACCCTCTCTGCTGTGTGACCGTGGGCAGGTTACTTAACCTCTCTGGGCCTCAGATTCTTCCTTTGTAACATAGGTGAAATAATACCTCAGTTTATTGTGAGGATAAAATGAGATACTTAATGAGAAGACTCCAGAACAGTGTCTGACACAGAAAGTACTCAAAAGAAAAAAAAATGGGGGCACCTGGGTGGCTCAGTTGGTTAAGCATCTGCCTTTGGCTTGGGTCATGATCCCAGGGTCCTGAGGTCAAGCCCCACATCAGGCTCCCTGCTCAGCAGAGAGCCTGCTTCTCCTTCTCCCTCTGCTGCTCCCCCTGCCTGTGCTCTCATTCTCTAAGTCAAATAAGTGAAAAAAATCTTTAAAAAAAATAATGAGTGCTGAATTTAAATCCCCAGCATAGCTAGAGGTAAAGGGACATCTCCCTAATGGAGAGGGCACCACCATCACTCACAGTAGGACTGGACCTTTCAGGGGGCGGGGAGCGGTCCAGCCTAATGGGATAACAGGTGCCAGTGGGGAAGGCTTGTGCTGACCTTTAGGACACAGCTTTGCAGCATCTTTAAGTTAACCGGAAGGAATCGGGAAGGAAAAGCTGCAGGGGGACGCCTGGTTGAGGCGGACTGCTGGGCCAGACAATGACCCGCAGGGGCCCTTCCAGTTCGGAGTCTGCCGCTCCACAACTTGTCCTCTGTCTTCCCAGGTCTGCCAGGGGAGAGAGGCACCCCAGGACTGCCAGGCCCCAAGGGCGATGATGGGCAGATGGGAGCCACAGGACCCATGGGCATACGCGGGTTCAAAGGTAATAATGAATCTCCGAGCACCCATGTAGCGCCGGTCGCCGCCCGCCCCTGGGCACCAGCGCGGGCACTGGAGTCGATGCGCGGGGTTTGCCTTTAGGCTGTGCCACTGACCAGCTAGCTCAGTGACCTTGGGCAAGTCACTTAGCCTTGTTAAACCTTAGTTCCTTTGTCCAAAACCCAGAAATCCTCATGATACCACACTTCGCAGGGCTGTCATGAGGATTACACGGGTCATGGATGTGTGAAAACCTTTTGTCAACTCTCCAGGGCTGCAGAAAGTCAAGGCAGCGTCCCTGGGAGTTGTGGCTCAGTGGTGTAGCCGGAGGAAGCCAAGCTGGTGGAATAGCCTGGCAGGGAGAAACAGGGGCTGCGGACCCAGGACAGCCACCTCCTTCCTAGACCCCCAGATTCCCCACAGTCCATCCCATGCTTTTGACTCCCCCAGTATTTGAAACTTTAATTCGGTTCTCAGATTTACGTTGCCGTTAGTGTTCCTCCTACATTGGTTTTCTTTCTGCTAGCAGTCACCTTGTTCATCGTTAAGGACATCCACGTTATTAGTCAGTCCCTGGCTTTCTGCATTCCCTTCAAGAGCGTGCAGACTTCTACCATAACTGCAGGCAAGATGAGGAAATCTGGTGCTGGTTCCCCAGTGTTAACCTCCTCACTTGTGAAAATGAAAACAAAGACAAAGTACTATTAATCATTCCCATCCCGTGTCTAGGATGGTCTCTGCGTCTTAGGTTGCTGGGAACTTTCAGGCTACTTTCTAGTGATTAAACAGGCTGAGGTTTTCCTCCCTTTTATCATTTTTTTTAAAAATTATTTTAAAACAGACTACAAAAGCAGCACATGCTTGTTGAAAAAATTTGACAATACAGAAGTACGTAAGGTATAAACTAAAAAGAGATTCCCCTCCCCTTTAGTCCCTTATGCTATTACTCTTTAGAGGAACTACTGTAAACACTTTGGGGCACATCCTGCCAGATCTTTTTCTAAGCATATTCATATTTACGTATATGATTGCCTTGGTTTTTTTGTGTGTGTTTTTTTTTTTTTTTTTTCAAAACTTGGATCACATTAAGCATCCTTCCCTGGAACTTGCTGGCTTGCTCTTTGCACCAGAAAACGCCATAGGCTTTTGACTTGCAGATATCTTTCCGGAAGTACTTGGAATAGAATCCCCTGGTCCTTTTAGTGCCTCCTTGAGTGGTGTCAGGACATTCTACTTCTTTGAAGCGCGAGATGCTGGCTGGAAAAAGAGCTCTGTTCTTTCCACCGTATCCTGAGAAGGAAATTCTACAATTTCCCCGAAAGCTCTCCTTCATGTTTCATAGTCTCCCTCAAACCCCCCCCCCCCCCCGCAAGTAAATCTGCCTGACATATAACCTTTGTCCTCCCTAAGTAACCAAAGCCCCTCCCCCATCTTTTCCTCATGTGCTTATTAGAGCAAACTTGGCCGTGCACTTCTAAAACCTTGACTACTTACTAGGAATATCTTTGCCCCGTCTTCTTCCTGTTGAATACCACGTACTCTAGTCTGTGCTGGCAGACCCTGCTCTTCTACACTTTAATTAGGAGGGAACGAAACTTCTCAGCTGGACCTCCTGACCTCCTTCCTGGGGTGACCAAAACATGCAGCATAATTGACTCAAGCTCTTATCTTTCCTGCCCTGCCAGGCCCTCCGGTGCTGGGGGCTCCTGCTGAGAGTTTCTTGGGTGTTGGGTTGATACATCTCCTGCAGGTAATATTTTATTCATGGTCAGGATTTGTTTCCGCTTCTAATGCCAGTTTTCCTCCTCTGTGCCAGGTGACCGAGGCCCAAAAGGAGAGAAAGGAGACAAAGGGGACAGAGCGGGGGATGCCGGTAAGGACAATCTACCGGGGTCACTGGAATCTGTGGCAGCTGGCATCCGAGCAGCCCCACATGTTTGAGGGGCCAGAGTCTGGAGCCATGGGCCAGGTTTCCCGTGTCAGAGGAACTCCCTTCCTGTTCCAAGGCTCTGCTGGCTCAGCAAGAGAGAGCTAGACTCCAGGGGCACAATCGGCCCTCCCAGATGTGGTATAAGCCCAGTGGTTGTATGGAATGATCTGGAGGCAGACTGCCTGTGCTCCCTCCTGGCTGCCTCACGAGCTAGCTAAATAATCTCTGTGCCTCAATTTTCTCATCTGTAGAATGGGGATGAGAGGAATCCTTACCTCACAGGGTCATTGTGAGAATTAAATGAGTTAATTCACATAAAGTGCTTATCACAGTTCCTGGACTGTGGTTAGGACTCAGTAAGTGTCGAATATTGTTATTCTGTGTGATACATTAGTTCAGATATGCTGACATGTGCAAAGGTGCAGAGACAGAGCAGAATCCGTTTTGTTTTCCTCCTTTGCCATGAACTGAGCAGTAATGCTGGGGATCTCATTTTTGGGCAGAGCACCAAGTCTAGAAATGGCAGCCTTACCAACAAGGGTCCTCCCTAACATGTTGACAAGGGAAGCCAGCCTATCTAGTTATGATTCTCTTTTCTAGGGTTTCTACCCCCTATCCCCCAAGGGCTACATGTAGAAGCTTAGAGACGTTGTCAGAGAAGAGTGAGTCTCCTAGCCAAGTTTCAACAAAATACTAGTGTACAGTGTTTGCTGGGCTCTGAACTGCTGCCGTTCCATGTGAAGCCATGAGCAGATTTTCCCCTTCTAGGGCATCTGCTCCAGTCCTGGCTCTCGAGGAAGACTGGGCCTGGGGAAAGAGCACCTGCACCCATGTTCTGCTGCTGACATTCAGGGACCAACACCACTGCACATTCACACATTGGACCCAGACCAAGGGTTTCCCTAAGGCTGATCTTTGGTTCTAGTAGTAAAATGATACTTCCATCCCAATCATGCAGGACCAAGAAGGAGACCTCTCTCCTAAGTAGCACCCTTTTCCAAGGTCTCCTGAAACTTGAACTTGTCTCCTGCCTCCTCTGGACTTCTCTTTCCCAGGGTAGGATTCAGGATCAAACAGGAGGGGTGCCTGGGTGGCTCAGTCAATGCAGTGTCTGCCTTTGGCTCAGGTCGTGATCTGAGATTGAGGTCATGCTCCCTGCTCAGCAGGGAGTCTGCTTCTTCCTCTCCCTCTGCCCCTCCCCCGCCCCTGCTCGTGCTCTCTCTCCCCCAAATAAATAAATAAAATCTTCAAAAAAAAAAAAAAAAGATCAAACAGGAAAAATGTATGTGACGGCACTTTGTCACTCTAAAGTGGTGGCCGTACCTGAGGACGAGATATGCCTGTGCTTACCCTGGACTCGCTACGTCCACTTCGCCTTAGACACTCGAATCCACAAAACAACGTATGTGGTGCAGTCTTTCTAGCATTGTCCTTAGTCCCTTTCTAGGGCAGCCGAGGGTTTAACCGGGAGTGTCCTGGCTAGCTGAGGAGACCTGGTGGACTTTGCTAGGAGCCAAAAGGAGAGTTTCGAAGACCGAAGAAGGGAGTCTGGCTATGATCTAGGACATCTGTGACAGATCTGAGTCACACTTATCTAATGGACTGGGCACTGTACTTTGTTTTTGGGGTGCTGCCTTCGGCTCTGCGTGTTGACTGCTTTCTGATGGAAGGCTGCCAACGTAGCTGAGGAGGACTGTGGCATTTAGCTCTGTGAAATAAAAAATTCCTGACGGGGTGGCAGGAAGGGAGGAACTGTGGAAAGATGACCTTTGAGAGGGAGATTGGAAATGCTGCCCACATACCAGGGGGTTCTTGTCAAGAACTCTTTGGCAACTATTGCTCAGCCAACTTGAGAGGAGAGAGGAGGTCTCTGCTAGCCTGGGAAGAGGTGGGGGTTGCCAGTCACCATTAATCCAAAAAAGGACACTTTCATTACTGTTTCCCTTGCTTCTGTGGGCCCGGCGGGCTGGGCTCTGCAGTGGGACTGGGCTGCGAGGTTGAGGGCACAGTATGGGGGGCTGAGCCACAGTGGTGTGGGGTTCCCACAGGCGTGGGTGGGGAGCTTGGGAGAAACGCATCGCATCTACTTGGTCCTGGAGTCTCCGGACCGCACCGCAAGAGGCTGATGTCAGCTCGGGACAGCCCCTCCCCAGGGAATGACAGCGTTCTTTCCTGCCCTGAAGAGGCTACACCCTCCCAGGAGCCCAGAGCTCAGACGGTGGCCTTGACACAAAGCTCTGAGCTTTTCATTGCAGTCTCCTGACGGGACCCAAAGAATAACTTCACGGGTGATGGACCTGGAAAGTACGCTGGCTCAGGAGAGACAGCTCCACAGATGGGAGGCTTTACTAGGCGTGCAGAGAAACACGGGAGACACAAAGGAATCGTAGGCCATGACTGGTGGGCCATCCATCTATCTCCTGTTTTCAGAGGCTTTCAGTGGAAGGCGGACTCTCCCAAGGCAGGAGCAGAGGCAGAACAGAAAACCCAGGACTCTGGCTTCTCTAACTCTGGAATGAGATCTTGAGCCCCCCATCTTGAAGAGTCAGCCTGGGCTCCTTAAAACCCCTAGTGAGTCCCTCACCTGGAGATACGGATTTAAGGAAACCATTGAAGCAATTCGGTGTGGCCCCATGCAGGGGGCTTCTTTCCCACGGCCTCCACCCCCTGGCCTGCCTCTGACCACACCAAACTCAAGCTATGGTCAGACTCCGGGTTCAGTTTTTAAGGAGCTCCAGTCCAAGAGGCGTTGACTGGATCCCTGGGACCCAGACTCTGAGGAGGAAGCCAAGGATCATCTTTCAGAAAAGTGTGGAAATTCTGATGAGCATAGAGTGACCGCTTCTGGGAGGTTCTGTCATTCCCAGAGCACAGGGCAGTCCCACCATAAGATCTAACGGGTGGGAGAAAGGACTCAGCACCAGAGCTCTGCCCTCCTCCACAAAGCAACACTGTGGAAAAGAACCTTCCTCAGCTTGGGGAACATTTACCAAACACCCCCCACCTTTAGCAGCAAAAACCTGAAGTTCCAGCAGGTGGGGATATTACTACATAAAGGAATTGATGAGGGACCCAAGTTACACACCCCTCAGGTCAGAATTAGCAGCTGGGGGCTTTCCTTTGAAAGAGGGCGTTACAGAGAATTTCTTGGGACCTGTGTTTTGAGTCAATATTAAAATATTTTTCAGAATAGGATCTTGCAATTGTTTACCCATGCTTTGATCTGGAGTCATACGATTCTAGAGCCAAATGGGGTTTCAGGCCAACTCCTCTCCCATTCCTGAGCCCCCCACCCTCTCACCCCCAGTTCATTGAACAGGGACCAAGAACAGAGAGCTGGAGAGAATCCCCACGTCCCACGGCCAGGTCATGGTTCAAACCGAGTCTAGAATCCAGATCTCCTGATTTCTGCTTAACAAGAGATAAAGTTTTCTTTTCTTTTCTTTTTAGGCAAGGGTGATATCAGTCTTTCTGTTAGATGTTTGGCTTTTGGGAGTTAGGCCAGGAAAAAAAAGTTACATGTACATATCTCAAGACAGAAAGACATTTGTTTTACTCTCATATATGGTCCATTTGCAGGAAAAATAAATAGTATTTTTGCAGCTCAGGGGCGGGTAAAGGATCCGGTTTTGTTTAAGTCCCACAGCATGAATTTAAAGCAGGGTATAAGTTCAGATTGTTTAAAACCTTTTCCTCAATTTGGTTTCACGTGGAAAAAAATATGCAGAATGACCCAGGGGTAAATTCTAAGTCAGTGCTTGTTGAGGGTTTTCAGTGGCATCTCAGAAAACTTGAAAAACGTTTAACACCTTGTGTGTGTTTTCAATAGTTAGGGAAGTAAGTTTGTAGGGGGGAAGAGCAGTGGGCACCCTGTCGTGTAGTGTAAGCTCAAAAGAAATTATCAGGGGGGTGATTTCTAGAGGGTGTTTTCCCCATCGCTGCTGAAATGTTTCTATCTCTGTGTTAGAGGAAGGAATGCAAAGAGTCCTTCAGAGTGCATGAATTCCCTTTCTCCATCCCTGCACTTACAGTTAGCTGCACCGGGGCGCCCCGGGAATCCGTTTGGTGCCAGAAATTAGCATTCTTGTAGGCCTGGAGAGACAGAGCTACTGGACTTTTTACATGCAAATATATTCCTTTATTAACGTAACTGTGTATATATAATTCCTTATACAACCTTAATACCCCAGCAACAACACGCTGTAAAAGGAAACCATACTTCTAAGAAAAATTAACCACTCACATACTACTACTAGCAACCGCGTACGTAGCTGGTGCTGTAAGGAGTCAAGTTTCTGTGCACATTATTTTACTAAATTCTCACAGGACCATTCGAGAGGTATGGCTATGTCCCCTTCGAGAGAGGGGGAAGCTAATGGTGGAGGAGAAGAAAGGTGCCCACGGTCATCAGAGTACATAAGGGGCAGGGTCAAGGCTCCAAGTCAGGCCTGTCTGGCCTTGAGCCCACTCTCCCTCCTTCGCTACATCCTGGGACTATCTTTTATTCTCTCTGGCCTTGGACGACTTGGCCACTGTTCTGCACCTACCAGCGGAGCCGTGCCCTGGCCTGCCTCCCCCGTTCTCTGGGACTGGGTCACCCAAGCCCATGGGCTTGACCGAGGTAATGCCCGCGGCAGCACCCGCACACAGCTGGCCGTGTTCGCTCACACACTTGTTCAGTTCGTCCAATCCTTGGTTCCTTCTCTTTATCCTCACACAGTGCGGACAGACAGATGAGATCCCTAAAGGGTGTGCGGAGATGGTCAAGTGTTCAAGTGTCTCTTCCCCTGAGTTTATGTCTAGTGACAGAAAATACACAGGGACACAGAGTTCCCTTGAAAAGTTGTCCCGTGGCAAACGCTGCTTCCAGTCCGGGCTGGAGGAGAGTGGGAGGTGCCGGAGAGCCAGCAATGAGCAGCCAGGACGTGGATAGACTAGGCACGTGGGAATGGATAGAAACAGCAGAGACAGCAAAGGCCAAGAGCCCATGGGTCAGAAGCCGGGGCTGGCATGGAGCTGGCCGTGGAAGGGGAGAGGCGAGACAGATTGGCCTCCCTCACTTCTGTCATCAAGCAAAGACAGAAATGTGGCAGGAAGGAAAACGTTTAGGGAGGAGAGCGTTGCTTTATTCTCTTCTTTGGCACGCTGGTGTTGAGGTACTGGCTGATAGCTGGGGAACCAAAGATGAGTCAGGCCTCATCTTGGGGAGCTCACTGTCTAGCAGGTGAGAAAGACACATAGACACAGGATCACAGTGGAGTGTGGCGTAGGCTATCGTAGACGTGTGTACAGGGGCGAATTTTGCCTGTCCCGGTGGGAGTCACTTGACGAGATGTCTTTGACAAAATGATGTCCGACAGGTGGGTGTGGAAGGCAGAGGTGTCCCAGGTAAAGAGAACAATAAACCCAAATAGTTTGGCATGATGAGGTTTGGGGATATAAGAAACAAAAACAATACAGCCAGCGAGGTAGACGGCCGGGGGGAGGGGGGGTGAATGGCCAGGAATCTAGGGTTGACCTCTGGGCACTGGGAAGCCAGGATGGGCTGTCAGCAGGGAGTGACACAGCCGCGACAGGAGGTGATTGACCAGGGGGAGAAGCAGGCTGGAGCCGGGAGCAAGGGGTGAGCAGCCAAGCTCATGAAAACAGAGCCTCAGCCATCCCTGGTGAGCCCCAGCTCTGAGACCAAGGCCAGGCACATGGTAGGCAGACTCTCCCTCCCCCTAGAAGGGTCCACATTCCAAGTCCACGTTTCTCGGCTGCTCCTGCTTCTTCTCTTGGCTGAGCTGCCCCCCTTCTAGAAAGTCCTCCTGAGAAGAAGAGGAGATGTGAGCTCTAGAGAAGCAGCACGGGCTGTGGAGTAGCGAGCCTGAGACCCACGTCCCCTCTGACCCTGCTGGCAAGGCGGCACGGAGGCCAGGCCCTCAGCCTCCCCTGCTGCAATTTCCTCTTATTTTTACCTCCTGTTCTGTGCAGAGGATGGGATCTGGCCCACCAGACATTCTGGTTTGCCAAGAGTTTATCTTAAGCCTTCCAAAAACAAATCTACTGACTTTCCCTGAAAGCTTCCTAGTGACCCCTTTCCAGGAGAGCTTTAAATCGCTATGTGCAGAAAGCAGTTCAGCTCTGATTAATCTGTGCTGCCCTTGGTGTGGCGGCTTAAAATAGATTCAAGAGGGCCTGGAAAAAACCAAAGACCTGGCTGCTTTAAGAAGCCAGGTGGTAGAGTGGGGGGTGTGGTGGGGGTGGGGCAGCTGCCTGAGAGTGCTAGGTGTGGGAGCTGCTGGTATCTTCTAAAAGGGAAGAGAGTAAGGGCTGCTGTGTGGGCCTGGTGAGGAAAACCTGCTTAGGTGAGGAGGAGCAGAGCCCCCATGGGGGATGGGTGCTCTCCCAGAGGCAGGGGGGTGCTAAGAGGTCATTAGCAGGACCCCTATATGCTCTATTCTTACAACAAAGTAAGTTAGAGAAAAGGAAATGTTATTAGGAAAATCATAAGGAAGAGAATAAACATATATATACATGGAATGGTACTGTATTTAGGGGAAAAAAATCTGCGTATAAGTGAACCCACGCGATTCAAGGGTCAACTGTACCCCGATTCTGCATGTGTGCTAAGTGAAAGCAGGAGCCAACTGAGGGCCCATGCCAAGGGCGAGCTGGAACAGAAGCAAGCCCGTGTTTGGAGCGAGTGTTAAGAATTTGGGGTGAGGGGTGCCTGGGTGGCACAGCGGTTGAGCGTCTGCCTTCGGCTCAGGGCGTGATCCCGGCGTTATGGGATCGAGCCCCACATCAGGCTCCTCCGCTATGAGCCTGCTTCTTCCTCTCCCACTCCCCCTGCTTGTGTTCCCTCTCTCGCTGGCTGTCTCTCTCTCTGTCGAATAAATAAATAAAATCTTAAAAAAAAAAAAAAAAGTTGGGGTGAGGTATGTAAGTGAAACTTGGGAAGGTTTGCTTCTTTTGACCATCTGTGTGCGGGGCGCTTTCACACTGTGAGCAGAGGTAACCGGTGTGGTCCCTAGGCACCTACTCTTCTCACGGTGAGTGAGCCAGGGAGTGGGTCACATGCTGAGCCTTTGTTTCTCTCATTGCCCACATTTAGCTGACACTGCTGTCCTCACCCTTCCAAGAGGAGTCTAGAAGCGACCCCCACAAGGATGGCATTCCCAGTTCCCTGGCAAACACATGGTGGCTTCTGGGATTTGCCCTGAAGAAAATTCTTTTTTTTTTTTTTTTAAGATTTTATTTATTTGAGAGAGAGAGAGAGAGAGCATGGGGGAGGGCAGAGGGAGAGGGAGAAGCAGGGAGCCGGATCCTGGGATCCTGGGATCACGACCTGAGCCAAAGGCAGACGCTTCACCAACTGAGCCACCCAGGCGCCCCTGAAGAAAACTCTTTTAGTGATAACAACTCATGCTGAAGGTGAACAGGGAATTTCCTATGAAAACAACACCTTGGAACCACCGAAGAATTGAAGTTCTGGTCTTTGATGTGGGTTTCGTATGAAGAAAGTTTTCAGTTGAGACGTACATTAAAACCAGGCGTGGTTAAACTGTTTATTGAGAGAGCAGCTCCAACTTAGGCGTTGTTCTTACTCCCCACCACTCTGCGCTCCCTCCTCTGGTGTTGGGGGTAAAACATGCTGGAGGCACTGCAGATTGAACCCGGGAGGCCCTGCGGGGCCTCTGTGACGACCTGGATCAGCTTTGGCTAGGACTGCATTCAATGCATGGCTCCCTTTCCGTCCTGCCCTTAGACAATGGCAAACACCGTTGGGGGTGTCCTTGGAACCAGTTGGAACCAGTTATGGAGAGGGACCGACTCCCCCGAGTGCTGGACTTCTGCCTGTCTCACAAAGGGCGCTGTTGTAGAGCTCTAATGGGAGAAAGAGAAGATGAAAGCAGGAGGCCAAGCCTGTGGACATCCTGGGAGGTCTTGTGGATGCTGTGGTGGGGGGTTCATGGCTGGTTTCCTCACTGAGTCAAATACTGGGCCAGTCCCTTGCCGCAGTGCCTCGGTCCCCCAACCCCCCAGCACGATCCTTGGGGCTTAGGTTGAGTTCAACACTATTTCTTGAGAACCGACCACCCCGGTCATGGAGCTCACCCATATTTCCAAATACCTCTCTGAGGCGTGTGTCATTATCCCACTTAACAGATGGAGAAACTCTGCTGAGAGGTGAAATCAATCACCCAAGGTCACAGATCTAGAAAGTGGTGTACTTGGTGTTAGAGGCGGGTCCTGCCTTCAAGAAGTTATAATACGATGCTTCCCAGCCAAGGACTCTCAGACCCTGAACTTGAAGGAGAATGGAACTGAGAGAGGAGACAGGGCAGGGTGAGGACAGTGTGGGTGAGGGCAGAAGGTGAAAGTACCCTCTTAACAAAGGCCACCCATCCTGGACAGGGGACTAGGAGGTAAAGGCGGCAGGTCCACAAAGACTTTAGAGCGTTGCCATATAAACTTTAGAGCCTCTTACAGCTGCAGGCGTGTTAAATGAGAGTTCGGTGGCTGTCTCCTTTCTCAACTGCATTTCTTTCTCCTCCTAAAGGCCTGTTGCCACTCACTGACCCCTCACTGGCCTTTGAGAAGCCCAAGAGCAAAGCAAGGCAAAGGACTACCCCTCTCCACTGGGCTGCCCAGTAAATTCCCACAAATCGAGCTCTGGACATGAGCAATATCTTCCCACTGCAATGGGATGGGCTCCTGGTTCAGGGCTGGGCAGGGAAAGCATTTATAATGTGATCAGACACATCATATCGAGCCTCTACAAGGAGCAGGGAAACCACGACTAAGGCATTAGAGAAACAAAATCAGATAAGACTAAATCCCAGTTTCCAAAAGAATAGGCAACAGAGTTGGGGGGACCAACGTTGAAAACAGTAAAAAACAACAACAACAACAACAACAACCCAGCGTGCTAAGTTCAGTCCTAACTTGGGAGGTATTTGTGCTGCTCTTTCTACCCAGCAAAGGACCAATCACCCCATGTGAGCCCCGATCAGAGACACAGGACAGTGGCCCCTGGGGCTGGAGATGGACCCTAGTATGGCCAATTTATCATGTAACCCTTCCTTCTCTGCTCTCAGCTTCCCCACCTGTAAAATGGGTATAATAAGTACCACCCATTCAAGAGGAGGGCTACAAAGATCAAAAGGAAACCACAGGAACAAAAGTGCTTTGAAGGAGGCACAAAGCACCATATTAAGTTAAGAGCAGATTACCATTGGGAAGTAGCATTTTATAAAACGCACCCACAGGCCAGACCACATTTTAAAAACGATGCCCTCCAGCAGAGCCTGACCAGAAATTCCTTAGTTTGCTTGTGGGATGGCTTCTGTCCCTCCCATACGGACCACATTTCCCACAGATGTCAGGGAAGAGAGAAGTGTCATGTCTAGAGAAGGCTGGAGCCCAGCGTCCCCCACTTCGGGGAGGTGGGGTGCAGAGCCCCTGTGCTGCGGGCCAGCGGGGGCCACGGGGAGTTCTTTCTTCACAAGAGAATGAAAAGTTCAACTTCCTTAATGGGCAGATGGTCCAAATTATCCCCCGGGCTCTACTCTGCAGCTGCAGAAAATCAGAGCCTATTTTCCCAGCCCCATGTGTTTATTTCTATTCTACACAACCTCCTTTCTTTTAACTTGTTTTGCTTTGGCCTGGAAGGCAGGATAAACAAATCGAGGGGAGCTGTGATGTTTCGGGCTTAGGCTGGGTTTCCCTCCTCTCCTAGTCTTAGAAGCAAAGTGCCCTGGGCTCGGGGGCCCTTCTGTTGCACAGCCAAGCCGGGTCTGGTATATTGAGGGATCCGTTCTGTTCCTAGAGCCCCAGCAGAAGGCTGTGAATCCCATTCATACGTCCGATCACTCACTCACTCGGTACAATGGGTTAAGCACTGCAATGCGCCAGACTGCCGGCAAGTGAGGACCGACCACATTTCCCACAGATGGGGACCACAAGGGTGCCGAATGGCTTTCGCTTTCACGGAGCTTACCCTGATGAGTACACACAGACCTGAAAGAGGGAATGATGGTATAATATTTCTCATATGTGGGGAGTGCTTGTTGGGACGACAGATCAGGAAACCCTGCCAGAGGAGGTGATCCCTACATATCTTACAAGGTCCAACACCTGGTAAGTTGTGTTGCCCGGGGCTTGATCCCCGATCGGTCCCTTCATGGAGACCTTCTCCACCCCAAGGTGCATTGACATCACCCTTGAACTGTTCAAAGCTGTGCCCCCTGCAGGGCTAGATTTTAAAGCACCCCCCCGCCCTGAGATTCCTAGCTGCAGCCCAGGCCCGAGAACCATCTTAACACCAAGGCTCCTTCCCTTACTTTTAAAGACACAAATTCCTGCAGACGCTGCAGGGCTGTTGGGCAGTAGGTGAAAGACACTTTTTGTATGAAGGGAGCCATTATTAAATATTTGTCTCAAGTATTCAGTCTGATAGTCGGCTCTGTGGTTTGAAAGTGAAAGACCTTTGCTCTTCTCCCTGGCTCTACCTGGTAGCAGCTGTGTGACCCTGGGCAAATTGCTTGACTTCTCTGGGCCCATTTTCTTCTCCGTTAAGTGAGATCTATAATAACTACACTCATGGATCTGTCGTGAAGAATCATGAGAGAATGCATGTATGAATCACTTCGCACGCGTCTGGTGTGGCAGAGGAACTGAGTATACATTAGTTCCCTTCAGCGCCCGTCCTTGACTTGAGATCTCCTGGATGGTGTCCAGAGCATGGCTTGGCTGTAGTTGGGTTTGGGGCAGTTCTGAGCCAGAGGTGGACAAGGTCCACGGGCAGTAGACAGTTCTAAGGCTAATCCAGCCCTGGAAACCGGTTATGAGGTGGTAGCCACTGGCCATGAAGCTGTCCCCTCAGACCCGCTGAGGGACCCAGGGATGAAGCCCCTCCCTTGTTTGTGCTCCCACGAGATGATGGAGAAAGAGGAAGATATTCTGGCTCTTGCTTCCCAGTAACTGTGAAACCTGAAGCCTATAGAGTAAAAACAAGGTAGGGAATAATTGGATGAGAACCCCTGGAGCCGTCCAGAGATGCCAGCACCCTGTAAATGAAACCAGATGCTGGCTGTGAACTCCTGGAATGGGTTCCCACAGGAGGCAGGACGAGCAACTGTCAGGGATGGTACAGAGTGGAGAGGATTCCTGTGTTTAAAGTGGGATGGGGGGTTCAAGACTGACATCCAGGCCTCCTTCCAGTTCTGGGGTTCAGGGGTTCAGGGCCAGGGGAATCTGGTCTAGACCCAGCCTTCTTTGTATGGGACCTTGCTTTTCATACGCATATTTTTACAAGGCAAAGAGAGCAAAGAAACATTTGTTTCAAGAAGAGAAACCCCACATATTAGATTTGTAAGGTCTGTGGTAGCAGCCCCAGAGAGGCCTCAGCCAGAGCACTACATTCCTGGACCATTCTGGAGCTGCTTTGCTTGGAGGGTCATATTCAGCTCGCATGAGTGAGCAGAAAGTTGCTGACAGCAGGAGGCAGCCTGCTGCTGACGCCCCTGTCCCTCTCCCTTAATATATTAAGAAGCCAGGAACTGTGCTCCAGGGAGAGCAGAGGAAGTCAGGAGATTAATCCAATTGGAGGGGTGAGCCCCCCTGCCCCCCTCCGCACACAGCAGGATTACTTTGCAAAGAAGCTTTCAAGGATTTGATCCCTGCTCAGGCCACTGTCTACCAGCCATCCTCAGCAACCCATGGAGACCTCTCAGAGTTGACCCACAGTTTGCTGGACGAAATGCTGGAGAAAGCCAGGGTGGGGGGAGCTCACAGCGATGGGTGCCCCTGATGTACCAAGTCCTTGACATGTGCTAATGCTCCCAACCACCACCATTATACCCATTTTAAGAAGAAAGTAGGTGTGGAGAGGTTGAATCTGGCCAATAGTGGAGCCAGAATTTGAACCCTATTCCTGAGTCTAGAACCAGGCTCTTTCTACTTTCTGCCATCGCCTCCCCACAGGGATTATCACCACTGTGTTTTCCTACATCCTAATTCCCAAATCCACCCAGCACCCAAGAAGCAAGTAGCTAGCCAGCCCTTAGACTGATGGTTGGCCTTCCCAGGTACTCTCTTTGGGCATTTTTGGTAGCAAGGACCAGAGGCTCATTGGGTCACTTCGAGTAATGGGGGCTTATCGTAAGGACACCGGGGAAGACTTTGGAAGATCAGGAGTCATAATACAAATGGGCCTCACTGAGCCTGGAATGCGAATGTCATCCAGAATCCAAGGCAGTTCTGGGGGCCATAGCAGTTGGGGTTCGTGGCTTCAGTCTAGTGTCTCCTCTCCAACATGCCTTGTTAATTTCACTGTCCCTGCCTCTTTTTGAGGAAGCTTCTGCTCAGTTATCTCCATATTGCCCCCAACTCACATTCCTAAGGGAATCTGGGTGATCCTGCTAATCACCATCATCGTGGTTTGAGGTCTCGAGCCAAACCAATCATTCATGGCATTACCCATGTGTAAGGAAGGGCTCACAGGCTGGGAGCATGGCGTACACCTTGACCTTGTCTAATGCTGGTCTTATGACATCTGATGTCAGAGATAAACAAAGCTGGATGCTAGATCTTAAATTAGTAGCATACTCTTGCAATAGGGAAAAGAGGCCAGTGTGAACCGAATTCAACTTCCATTTGCACAGAGGTGCCTGGCTGTTTTAAAGGGAGAATGAGGGAAGAGGGAGGGGAGTGAGTGGGGATTCAGTAGAGTCAGGAAAGTGAAAAATGATAAAAAGCAGGAGGGGTTTGGTCCCTAGGAAACCCATCTGGGTTTGCTAACTGGTTCTTATCCAAGTTAGGCTCCTTCCCTCCCACAGAGGCTGGGAGACAGGGCCCTATCTTCAGGTGTTGGCTGGAGCAAACAGTAAATCCTTTGGCAGCCTTGAGTTTTCTCAGACAGGTATGTTAAGGGAGGCGAGGGTCATTCTAGGCATATGGCCTTGAACAGTTAGAAATTATGTTATGTTTTGTTCAAGACTTTATGGGTCAAAGTTGAGGCCTCATTGAGAGGGCTCTGGAGCCTGGCTAGGGTTTGATCAAGCAGAGAATCTTTGTCACTGATCCCCTCAACAACTCTGGGAAGTGAGTATGACAAGTAAAGAAGACTTAAGAACACTGGCACTATGTCTTGACCAGCTCCCACTAGGCCCCTCCTACTCCTCACCAGGCCACACCACCTGCCTTGGATCTCTTCTTGTGGTGCTTGGTGGGGATGGCCTGGAATTGCTTCATAGCATTTTTGTGTCCCGAGGAGAAGCACGGTTATAAACCTCTTTGTCACCAGGACTGGGTCGATACTTGTTTAGAGATCAAGCAGCAATGGGGAGTCTGGAATGAACTACAGAAAGACAGCCCAAGTAGATGCAACCGAGAGTCAGGGCCCCCAGTCACTGTGTGCACAGAGAGTGCATGGCCTCCATCCTGAGACAGCACCATTCCTGCCTGAGCTGGTGGGATCAGTGGATGGGCACAGTGCCCATTCTGAACAGTCAGGCACTGAAGGTTAAGACTGGAACCAGAGATACAGGAAAGATCCCGAGAGATACAGGAAACATGAGGCATTCAGCTGGGGATTCCAATCATACTCACTAACAGAGACATGCATCCATCCACCCATCTGCCCTCCATCCCATCCAACATTGAATCAGCATCTTCAGCCAACCAGGCACAATATTAAGTATTGAGAGATCATGAACAAACAAACACCATTTCTCTGCCCAGGGGAACATGGGATATGTTTCTATAACTCTCAGAGATCGAGAGCTTTGCTTGAGCTCTCTCAACAGTGCCCCGGTCTGGGGAGCACCCGCCTGCCGCCATCTTGGCTTCTACTGGTTTAACCTCAGACCAGCTTAACTCTGTGTTGTGGCTTAGGAGGTACTGAAGGTGGCCTGCATTGGAAGGAGCGGTGGTCTAGAAAGAAAGGGAGCTGGTGTTCCAGTGACTGCTGGTTCCTTCCTCTCTTGGAACTTCAGTTCTCTCATCTCTAGATGAGAGTTTGGACCTGGGGGAGGCCTCTGCCAGCTCTGACGTTCTGTGTTCTTATCCATTGTAGGCCGTCAGTTCATTAGACAGCTTTGAGGGCAAAGATGACACTTATTCATCCTTAGCCCCTAGTACAATTCTGGAATGTGGTAGGATTCCAGAAGTGCATCTGGTTGGATAAGTAAATGAATAATTAAAAAGAGAAATACAGGGGCGCCTGGGTGGCACAGCGGTTGAGCGTCTGCCTTCGGCTCAGGGCGTGATCCCGGCGTCATGGGATCGAGCCCCACATCAGGCTCCTCCGCTATGAGCCTGCTTCTTTCTCTCCCACTCCCCCTGCTTGTGTTCCCTCTCTCGCTGGCTGTCTCTATCTCTGTCGAATAAATAAATAAAATCTTTAAAAAAAAAAAAAAAAAGAGAAATACATACATTGATCAAGATATGTATAAAGAAGTAATAAAGAGAATGCATCTTCAGCACCCCAAATCTGTGCACAGACGGTAGAATCACCCTGGACTTCAGTACATAGTAGCACTGTTCTCAAAAGCTAAGGCTGGTTTATCTTTCCCCTGCCCGGAAACAGAGACGCGTTCATTTTCAAATACAAACTCAGCAACAGCCATGCTTCACAAGGCATCACTGCATTCTCGGTCCTCCCATAAAGACTTAGGAGAAGCCAAGCTGTTTCTATGAATTGAGGGTAGAAGTTCAAAGGTGAAAGTAATTATTTTTAATGTGACTACTCCATCAAAAGGCATCTTGCATCAGAGTCGTGAAGCAGAACCAGTGGGCCCTGCCCAGAGAGCTCATAAAGAATGAGGGATCTTATGCAAAATGACGAAAGAAAGGTATAGATGGAGAATTGGCTCAAGGGTTAAATCTCAAGGTCAGGTCCCAGCTCTTCTACTTACTCCTAACTGTGGGATGACCGTGGACAAGATTTATCTATCACCTCTCCGAGCCTCTGTATCCTCAAGTATCACATGAACAGTTGGCACTATGTGATCTCCACGTCCCTGGCAGCTGGCAAATTCTAGGCTTCTCCACCATTTGTGATGATTAGAAAAGCCTAAAGACTATGTGACTAAAAGTAGCTCTATGCAGTAAGTAATGGTGATGTCTGTAGCCCCTGCTAAGCTTGAGGAAGTCGTTACTAGAGAAAACCCCAGAAAATGTAAAAGTTCCTACTCCGGACACCATGCCTTGTTCTTCTCCACGCTCGGACCCCATCTGTGCCTCAGCCCCACCCTCTTTACGGAGGGGCCAGGCCAGGACTGGAGTGGGTCTGGGGTCCTCCCGCAAGAGGGTGAATGAGGGTCTGGTGGTCGGTCCCAGCAGTGGCCTGGGTAATGGGCAGGGTCTGTAGAGCAGGTCAGGGATTGAGGACGTGGGTTCTGTGGTCTGGCGCTGTGGCTAGGCAGAAAGCTCCAAGCAGAGATTAGAACCACTGATGGAAAATTTGGTGGTGAAACGCTTGATCCTTTCGATCTGGGAGAGGGCGGGGAGGCTACCCAGCTGGAGAGGGCCGGTCTTCTGCCCTGGGTTCCCGTTCATCCACTTCCTCCCCTAGGGTTACCCAGCCAGACAAGGAAGTCGCCACTTCCAATGTGAGCCTTTTTTGAAAGGACTCTTCTCTGTCTGCTTCTCTGTATAAAAGGAGAGCCCCTCTGATCCCAAATCTGGGCAGCAGGGCCAAAAGACACAGAGGCCTGATCCTGTAAACATCTGGATGTCACTGCTATGGGAGAGTACTAGGAGAAGCTCTGCTCAAGATTGACTGGGCCAGGGATTGGGCCAAGCTGTCAAGTCAGAAAACTCTCCAGGTTTTCCTCCATGTTTTTGATGAGGAACAGTTCCTTGGTATTTCCCTTAACCTCGAATCTTCCAGAGAGGGCTCCTTTTGCAAAGAGCTGGGTGGGGGCCAGCCTTGTGGTCAGTACTGCCCTCTCTACTTGCAAGCCATGGGCACCTGTCCAGTGGATCCCAGGCTGCAGGTAGAGACCCCAGAACAAGAGAATGAGTTTGATATTCTCTTGACTTAGAGGGTTCCCTTTATGAATCAAAATCGGATATCCACATGGGGATTGGTGGGGGGGGGCAGGGTTTTTAGCAGGGTTGCTGATTTTCATTTTGCTCCGGAAGGATTTTCCAGGGCCCATGGAGGTGGGATGCAAAGAAAGAGGTAAAGGGTGGTGGTAGGGTGGGCGAGGGGTGGGGGGAATCACGCCCGGGTGGCTCAGTTGGCTAAGCGTCACCCTTCGGCTCAGGCCTTGATCCCTGGGTCCTGGGATTGAGGCTCATATCAGGCTCTCTGCTCAGTGGGAAGTCTGCTTCTCCCTCGCCCTCTGGCCCTCCCCCTGCTCATGCTCACTCTCTCTCTCAAATAAATAATAGAAAATCTTAAGAAAGAAAGAAAGAAAGAAAGAAAGAAAGAAAGAAAGAAAGAAAGAAAGGGAAAGAAAGAAAGAAAGAAAGAAAGAAAGAAAGAAAGAAAGAAGAAAGAAAGAAAGAAAGAAAGAAAGAAAGAAAGAAAGAAAGAAAGAAAGAAAGAAAGAAAGATCGGTCAAGGGGCCTGTCAGACAATGCAAAAGCAGTTATTAAGGGCAGTCACATGCCGTTACAAAACCCTGAGGTCACCATGAGCACTCTTGCCCTTTGCCCTCCCAGCAGGCCAGCCCTCCTTCTGTTGGTCTAGCATGCCTGAGTTTTGTGCAGTCCCAAATCTCTGCCTGCCATTCTCCTTTCCTGTCATGTGCAGAGAGCTATCGCCTTGACCTCAAGTGACCCACGCGCTCCTCGGGAACCACTCTGGGCGGGTGTCTGAGGAAGACGCTCCCTGGACTTACAAGAAGTGTTCTGGAAGGGGTGGAGGGAGGGTCACAAACGAGGCTGAAAACCCCCCTCAGGCACCGCATCTGGCGGTGCTGACACCATCTGTGGGGTGAGAGCGTTTCAGAGCGGTGGCTGGTTGCTTGGTGGGAAAGCTTTGCCCTGGGGCCGAAGCTGCTGGGAAAAAGCACAGTTTAAACCCTCTGCCCACAGAAACCCCAAACTCTTACCGAGTCATGACATCCTTCCCAGGCCAGAGAGGGGGGCACTGTTGCAGTCATTTGGCGATTCCCCAAATGCGATGCGGGAGGTGGCGTCGCTGCTCAGGCCTGTGGCAATGCCTGCCCATGGCCTCCCCCGCCGCTCCTCCGAAGGCTGGAGATACTGTGCGCCCCTTTGCATCATAATCAGATCAAATCTCAGCCTATGGTTTTCCCAAGGGAATTATCCACAGAGTTGAGCTTTTATTACGCGGAGAGCAAAGGATACAAAAGCCAGCCTGAGTGGCAGGGTCTGTAAGATAGAACTAAGACAGAATGTGCCATGTCGTTTGGATGAGTCCAGGGGAGGTCATTTAAATTCTCCTGGGGCACGCAGCACCCCATGAGCAGGTGACCATGTTCAGCCTCCATCCTGAGGAGAAATCCTAAATCTGGAGGATCTGGGAACAAGTTACAAGGAACAGGTTCCTCTGTTCAGTGAGCCAACCTAGAGTCTGGGAGCGGGGTAGTCCTGGGGGCCACAGCTTTGCTGGGTTTATGGGCATCATGGGACATAAACCAGATGAAACTGATGCTGTGAGTCTCGTAATTGTGGTTACCATATGTGTCCAATTTTTAGAAGTTGTCCTGTTTCCAAATATTCTTTTCCCACTTCCATATACATCGAAGCCTCCTGGGAATTCCAATATTTCAGCATCCAGATGACATTTTCCAGATTTCTTGCAGGACCCACCATATCATATGACAGACCACATCCCTATTTTCTCATTTGGAATGTATGGTCATTGTACCAAGAGCCTCGCCCTGGGCTCCAGAACCCAGGACCATTCCATCAAAAGAAGCCATCAGTGAATGAGTGAGTAGAAGAGGCTCTGATGTCATAAAGGGGGTGTTGGAACCGTGGGATGCCCGATGGCTGATTCTCCAGGCTCATACCAAAGCTGGAGGCTCTCAGGAGCTATGTCCGAGAGGCAGGACCGTCCACCCAGGTCTGTGTTGTCCGAGTTCCTCCATTCGTGCATGCCTTCGTTTTGCACAGCTTGGGCATCTCGAGGTACTGGCACTGTGTCAGGCCGTGGATCTGTCCCTGGAATGCTCATGGCGTCCAGAGAAGACAGATAGGCTATTACTAGATGAAGTGATACATACGTCCAAAGAAGAGGCCCTGGCCAGGTGTGGGGGATATGGGGAGGCCTTTGGGGGGATGGGACATGTAAGCTGCGATTTAAAGGACAAGAAAACCTTAGGCCGGAATACAAAGAGGGGTTTTTTTGAGATGGGGGAGTCCATCTCTGGAGTACTCCTCTGGCTCATTCAGGTTTCTGCTTGAGGTCTTCCTCCTTCCCTCCCATCCAAGATGGTGCCTCCATTCACTCTCTATTCCCTTCCTTGTCTCTCTCCAAGACGGCACCTTCCCTCACTCTCTGTTCCCTTCCTTGTCTCTCTTTCTCTCTCAGATAGCATCTTCCCTCATTCTTCATTCCCTTCCCTGTCTCTCTCTCCAAGAAGGCACATCTCCTCACTCTCCATTCCCTTCCTTGTGTCCCTGCTCAGGATGGCACCTTCCCTCACTCTTCATTCACTTTATCTCCTCATCTAAGATGGCATTTCCCCTCACTCTCCATTTCCTTGCTTGTCTCCTCATCTAAGATGGCACCTCCTCTCAGTCTCTCTTCCCTTTCTGTGCTTCTGTTCCTGTCTATGCACTCATCACTACCTGGCCATAGTTAAATTTTTGTTTCCTAGCTTTACTGCTAGTCTCTCCACTAAAATACCTGTCCCTGAGGGCAGAGACTTTGTTCATGGACGTATCCATAGCTCCTAGAACAGGACCAGGCCTTTAACAGATGGCTAGTCACTTATTTTGCTAAACAAAGACATGAATGAAGTGAGTTCAGGCTGGCCCGAGCAGGGAGGATATGAGGGAATCTCTGAACGTCAGCCTTGGCTTCCTGGGTCACAGCCAGCCTCTTCCTATTGTTTTGACCTGACACCCTGAACTCTGCCTGGCCTGCTCTGGGACCCACAACATTCTCCTGTCACCTCTCTCTCTACTTACGACCCCACACTGAGGCTTCTGTTGGAGGCTGGCCTGGTGTGGCCCACTGCCACCATGACAGGCTGCTGACAGAGGCAAGGCAGGTCTGTGAGAAATCAGGGCTGACATCTCAGCTTCGGCCAACCCACCCAGGGCAAGCCCCCAGCCAGGGGCCAGGCCTCATTTGCTGCTGCTGGCTCCAGGTTAGCTTGTCATTTCCACTCCCTGAGGAGTTTCTCTGTCTCAGACCCAGTCTCTGCCTTCCAGCTTCTCTCCGTGTTTTCCTTCTCCAGGATTCCTGTGTTCTCTTGCTCATCCCCAGCCAGACAGCCTGGTATGAGCTTGTGTTTTCAGCAAATCCATATGAAGAGAACGGTCAGGAATGAAGGATGTGTGGAAAATGCCATTTAACATTTCAAGAAGCCTTTCAGAGTCATCCATCTGTGATCTTTTAGCGCTTCGGGAATGGTGTGGTTTTCTGGTGACTTCTTTGGTTCCCCAGTACAGAATATTCTGGGGTTTCCCCAGCCCAAGCAGCACATCACAGACGTGTGGCCAATTCTAACTCCTCTCCTTTCTCATGTGGTACAGATGTGGGGTTTATCAATCCTGCCATCTCTTCCAGGGGCCTGTGAAGGTCACAGTCATTGTAAGGGGGATGCCCCAGCCCACTTGGCCAAAAAATGAAGAAAAAAGTTGTCCAAGAGTACAGTACTTACTGGGCACAGAACTTGATCAGATTTGTTTGTTTTCTCTGGCAGTTCACATAAAGGTCTTTTCTGCATCATGTCACTCACGTGTCACCATGTCACAGTACAGTGATTTCACCACCACCCTACATGTCCCAGGTGGTTTCTGGCTGCAAAAAGAAAAACAAAAAAGAGACACCTTTGACTTCTTCCACCTCTTCCCTGGCCTTGGACTCACTGAACACTGGAGCTGGCAAAAACCTTGGAGAGCATCTACTCCCGTCACTCCCAAATGCCTGTTGACATTTATGTATTACTTTGACATCGTGTGGGACGCTTGTAAAAAATACAGATCCCTGATTCGAGTCACCAAGACTCTGATCCAGTAGGTCCGAGTAGGCCCAGGAATCGGCATTTCACAGGCATGCCTAATGATTTTGAGGTGTGACCAGATTAAGCCCCAACGACCACTCCAATATCTTGTCAAGTGAGGAAGTTCTGGTCCCCAAGGGACAAAGATTGTTACCCAACCCCTGGATGGTGAGAGGACCTTAGAACACACATGAGGGGACCCAAGCTCTCACTCCCCCTCTGACACTAACAGCGTGTATGGCCCCACACTGTGACTTCCCAGCCGGGCCCTGGCTTTGAGATGATCTTAAGGCTTGTTTCAGCTGCTCCCGTGTTCTTTGAGTCCCCAAAATATCCCCTTGGAGAAATAACGCAATGCTTTGTACTGCAAGGGAATGAATCTTCATTCATTCAGCTGTGCAGCACATTTACTGTTCATTTCTTAGAGCCAGGCTCTGTGCTAAATGGAGCTTAGAGATGAATGTGATAGAGTTTCAGCCGTGAGAG
Organism: Ursus americanus; assembly: GCF_024610735.1. Taxonomy (NCBI): domain Eukaryota; kingdom Metazoa; phylum Chordata; class Mammalia; order Carnivora; family Ursidae; genus Ursus; species Ursus americanus. Next base: position 64,957,041 of record NC_142139.1, read on the forward strand.
AAGGAGGAGCAGCCCTGGATTTGCTGAGGGTCCACAGTGTGCCAGGCACCATGCTCGGAGCCTTATACACATGATTTCATTTTTTAAAAAGATTGTATGTATTTATTTTAAGAGAGAGAGAGAGGGGAGGTGGATGGGGGATGGGGTAACTGGGTAATGGGCATTAAGGAGGGCACGTGATGTAATGAGCACTGGGTGTTATACAAAACTGATGAATCACTGACCTCTACCTCTGCAACTAATAATACACTATATGTTAATTCATTGAATTTAAATAAAATAAAAAAAAATAAGAGAGAGCATGAGCGGGAGGAGGAGCTGAGAGAGAGGGACAAGCAAACTTCGTGCTGAGCACCCTATGTGGGGCTCAATCCACGACCCTGAGATCATGACCCGAGCCAAAATCAAGTCAGACGCTCAACTGACTGAACCACCCAGGTTCCCCACATGATTTCGTGTAGTCTGCATAATAGCCCCACGTGTTGTCCCCATGTCACAGTTGGGGACATACCCTTAGAGAGGCTGTGAGTCTCTCTTAAGTTCATTCAGGTAGAGAGAAGAGCCTTCTATGTACCAGGTACTGTTCTAAGCTCTTCATGGATTGCCGCATCTCCCTGATTCTGTGACACACAATTTCACATCTCTGAAGTCTGGAAGCATCTTGCGATTGACGTAATTTGCCACTGTCACTGGCAGAACTTTTTCCTTCTTAGCAGCACATAAGATAGCGATGTGCCTTACAAAAAGTAGCATCTTAGATTTGATGAACTACTCACAGACAGTGAGTGGCAGAGAGAATTCACACCCAGGTCTGTCTGGCTTCACACTTTCGTGCTCACAGCCCCGTGGGAAAGTCGGCAGGAACTCTAAACTCAGGGCTGAGACACTCCCGAGGCACCTCCCCCACCTATCGAGCTGCTCAGCAAGGCCACCTGCTGGGAGAGTCAGATCCTTGCTTGGTTTTCTGCGTTGCCCCTCCCCCCGCCTCCCTGGCAGGTATGACTGCTGGTCACCAGGTCCCAAAAGGTGGAGAGAAATCAGGCAATCACACTCCTTTGGGATTTACCCAAATGAGTTAAAAACTGATGTCCACACAAAACCCTGCGCAGGAGGGTTTATAGCACTTTATCCGTAATTGCCAAGACTTGGAGGCACGTGTCCTGTAGGAAGTGAATAAAGTGGGGCATACCTGGACAATGGAATATTCTTCAGTGCTCTAAAGAAATGAGCTATCAGGCCACAAAAAGACATGGAGGAAACTTAAATGCATATTACTGGGTAAAAGAAGCCCATCTGGAAAGGTTACATACAGTATGATTCCAACGGCATGGCATTCTGGAAAAGGCAAAACTATGGAGACAGTAAGAAGACCAGAGGTCCCCAGGAGCTGGGAAGTGGGAGGGAGGACTAGGAGGAGCACGGAGGATTTTTAGGCAGTTAAACTACTGTGTAGGGTACTGTAATGATGGATACGTGTCAGTAGACGTTTGTCCAAACCCGTGGAATGTACGCCAAGAAGGAGCCCTAAGGTAGACGGTGGACTCTGGGTGGTGATGACGTGTCAGTGTAGGTTCACCCCTGATAACAATACAACACTCTGCGGCGGGCTGTTAACAGTGCGGGAGGCTGTGCTGTGCAGGCTCAAAGGGGCTATAGGAAATTTTTCTGTGAACTTGAACTGGCTCTGAAAAATGAAGTCTATCTTTTTTTAAAGATGTTATTTATTTATTTATTTATTTATTTATTTATTTATTTATTTATTTATTTGAGAGAGAGGTAGCATGCCAGCCAAAGCAGGGAGAGGGCAGAAGGGGAGGGCCAGGGAGAGGGGGAGAATCTCGAGCAGACTCTGCGCTGATCACAGAGCCCCACACGGGGCTCGATCTCACCACCCTGAGATCACAACCTGAGCCGATACCAAGAGTTGGGGGTTAACCGACTGAGCCACTTAGGCGCCCCCCCCCCCCAGAATAAAGTCTATTAAAAGAAAACAAAAAGACAAGGTAGAGAGACCAGGCTGCTCAAGGGCAGGGGTGAGACCCCAGGGTTTCTGCTGTTCATGGTCCGGGCCCCTTCTGCCCCGTGCGGGGGTGCGGTGGGGGGCAGAGGAAGGTCAGGGCAGGTCCCCGGGCGGCCGCGGCGAGCCCAGCGCACAGCAGTGACTGTGGGCTGCTGCCAGCAGGGAGCGTGGAGGCCGTGATGGTCAGGCTGGTGAACGGCTCCGGGCCGCACGAGGGACGCGTGGAGGTGTACCACGAGCGGCGCTGGGGCACCGTGTGCGACGACGGCTGGGACAAGAAGGATGGCGACGTGGTGTGCCGCATGCTGGGCTTCCGCGGTGTGGAGGAGGTGTACCGGACAGCTCGATTTGGGCAAGGTAAGCCCCCTGGGGGAAAGGGACCCGGGCGAGCGCCCAGGAATCCTCGTCAGGTCTCCTCCCCAGAGCACGAGGCCCCCTCACAGCAGTCCCGCCAGGGTCACCTGGCCTCTGCCCCCTGTACTTCCTGCAGTGGGAGGCTCACTGTCCCCCAGACAGGCTGGCATGTCCTCACGCAGCTGTGGTTATTAGAACATTCTTCCGTTCCTGGAATTGACTTCCTTTTGTTTCTTGAGTCCTGTCGGATTCCCCTGTGGGCTCTCGTTCTCAGCCCTGCGTCTCAGGCACAAACCCACTCCCACTTAACGCTCTTACATTTTCCTGATGGAGCACAGCGAGGGCTGGACACTTACATAGCGCCCATTGTGTGCGGGCTCGGTTCTAAACACGTTACAGATATGCACTCATTTAACCCTTACAATGCTAGGAAGTACATACAGCTATCATCCCCATTTTCCAAATGAGGAAACAGAGGCACAGAGAGGTTGAATAACTTGCCCAAGGTGACACAGCTAGCAAATGGCAGAGCCTGGGTTCGGACGCTAGCAGGTGGCTTAGGAGGCCAGGCTCTCATCCATTCTGCAAGCTGTCCCTGACCCTCTCTGAGGCTTTTCTTCTTCAGGTGGATATTTCCAGGAACTCCATCTCATCTTCATGTGACAGGATTTCAACAGCCTTCACCATTTTGGTTGCTTTCCTTCCAGCATGCTCCAGCCCACCTCCCTTCCTGCAGATGGTACGAGACAGTGTGAGGGAGGGGTGAAGGCCTCCTCTGGGCAGATGGCTGATGTGAACCACGTATCCCTTTCCTGCTTCGAGGAGGCTAGCTCTGCCCCGGCTCCAGTCCCCATCCACAGCTGTGTCTGTCCCTCAGGCTGGCTCTTTGCATCAGTCCGCTCGGCCGCTGTAACAAATAACACAGACCTGTGGGGCTGAAGCAACAGAAATTTGTTTTCTCACAGTTCTAAAAGCTGGAGGGTCCACAACCAAGGTGTCAGCGGCTTTGGTTTTCTCCCGAGGCCTCTGTCCTCAGCTTGTACGTGGCCGTCTTCTCCTTGTGTTCCCTCTGTGTGTCTCTGTGTCTCCTCTTCTTCTAAGGACACAGTCATCTTGGATTAGGGCTCCCTCCCCATGGCCTCGCTTTACCTTAATCACCTCCAAACAGTGACATTCCGGGGTGCCAGGGCTTAGGACTTCAGCGCAGTACTTTGAGGGAGCACAATTCAGCACAGAGCACTCGCTATCCCGTGGCATGCTTGCTGTGACCACCGCCCAAGCGACACACAAAATGGGGTCACTCATTACACACCTACCGACATGGGCTACACATCCGTGGCCCCACATACACTTTCACACTCAAATACAAAATTCACGTTCACACACGCTTTTCCCTCCATCAGACCTTGAAGAAACCTGTGTTGACTCACAACTGAAACAACAGTCCACTTGCACCAACACAGGCCCCCCACACCCGCAGGAGGGCGGGCTGACCCGGCCGTGTGATCTTGTGGCTGCTTCACTGTGGGTCTTGGCGCCTCTGTCTGTAACTTAAAAGGGCTTGCAGACTCTGTGATGTGTCTTCCCGCTTGAGCCCCTGGGATCTGGAATGTTCCTGCACACCTGTCATGAGGACCCAAGTTCTGACAGGTGTGGGGAGGGGTTTGGACCGATCCACTCACACCCAGCTGCCAGGTCCCCCTTGTGACCTGCAGGGGAGCAGCTGGCCCGGCTGTGGGGGCTCCTTGTGTCATGGAGGGGAGCCAGGCATGTTCACGGTCCGCCTGACACCGTGGCTGCCTGACCCACCGTGCTGCGTGGCTGAAAGACTCACGGTGTGGCGTGAGAGGAGGGGCTGACACAGCCTCTCCAGAGAGAGAAACAGAGGCAGGTCACATGCCCGTGGCACCCTCCACTGCTCAGTCACTCTTCACCTCATCCCACCAGCTGATTCAGAATCTCGGCCCTTAGACCTCAGGCACTGTACAGACGGAGTGCTTGTGTCGCCCCCGAATTCATATATTGAAATCCTAACCCCAGCGTGACAGGATGAGGTGGTGTCTTTGGGAGGCGATCAGGTCATGACATGATGGGACTCGTGCTCTTACAAAAGGGACCCCAAAGAGTTCCCTCTTCCACTTTCCCTGAGGATACCCAGAGAAGTAGGTGGTCTCCAACCCAAAAGAGAGCTGTCCTCAGAACCCCGCCTTGCGGGCACCCTGATCTCGGACTCCCAGCCTCGGGAGCTGAGAGCGAGAAGTGCCTGTTGTTTAGAAGCCTCCAGTCAATGGTACTTTGTTCCAGCCATCTGAGCAGCGATGACGATCCCAGTGGCGGAAAGTGACTCCGGAGGAAATCTGTTGTGACAGCCGGCAGAGAGCAGCTGCCCGACCCCGCCCGTCCTGGCCTCTCCACCGAAGGCCGGCCGCATGGGGAGTTCGGAGAGTCCAGCTCCCGGGAGGGCAGCCCACCGGGGCAGAGCGCTTTGCTCCGGCTCCAAGCGTCGGGCCGGATTTGAGCCTGCTCTCTTCAAGGAAAACGCCGTTTCTGTTCACAGGAGAAGCAGGGACTGGAGGAACAGCCCTTGCTCTTCCATCCTTGGCTTCAGGGAGGACTCCTAGTGAGGGGAAGTAAAACCTTGTGGGGAAAAAATAATCAGAAACTTAGAGAAGCCAAAACAAGTTGCTTGAATGCCATGGGCAGAGTTCGTCTCAAACTGAGACTCCGTGGCCTCTTTTACTCCCCCTTGATTTTTGTAACATGTGACATGTGGGGAAGCTCTGAAATTGCCACTTTATTTTTTTAAAGATTTATTTATTTGAGGGGGGAGGGGCAGAAGGAGAGAGTGAGAGAGAGAGAATCTCAAGCAGAATTCCCGCTGACCGAGGAGTCCGATGCAGGGCTGGATCTCAGGACCCTGAGATCATGACCTGTGCCAAACCAAGTCAGCCGCTCAACCGACTCAGCCACCCAGATGCCCCTGAAATCATCACTTTAAACCATCAGTGCAAAACCCGCCTCCCTTCCCCGTACATACCACATCGGCACTGTCATTTTCCATTGCGGTCTAGCATCTTATGTGATATGGGAGACCTCGACAGGTAGGCCAGCCAGGCGTTACGAACGGGCTCACAGGGGTAAGAGAAGGGGCTGACCCAGCCGAGCCTTCTCTGAGCCCTTGCTCCTAAGCCGGGCTGCACTGCCTGCTTCCTCAGCAGCATCTAGGCACTGCCCGTCGGTGGGCACTAGGCTCAGTGCTGGGACACAGAGTCCAGGAACCCTCGTCTCCAGCCTCAACAGGTTCAGCGTAGTGGGAAAGGCAGGCGTGTTTACCGATTCTAAACAGCATGGGAAGGTGGTGGCTATGGGGGCAGAGGGGAGGGGATGCCGCCTCCCCGGGCAGCAGTAGGGTTGTGCCTCAGATCGGGACACCCGTCTGACCACAGCCCCCTTCCCCACTAGGACCCGACTCCTAATCCCGGTCGGCCCATCCCCAGCCTCAGTCTCCCACGCCCCGGTCCCTCCCTCCATGGCTTGGCTTCTCTCTGTGCCCTCTGGATGTGCTTCCCACCCCACTGGCCGGGGACTGCCAGCCTGTCCCGCACCCCGCCCTCTCCCCCTCCCCCTCTCTTCATCTGGCCTGTCCCCGGGTCCCACAGATTTTACCAGTGTCTACTCTCTGGTGTCCCTTGATTCTGTCCCTTCCTCTTTGTTCTCACTGCTCTTGCCTTAGGAGCGCGAGCAGAGTAGAGCAGTGGTTAGGAGCTCAGGCTGTGGGTCCAACCCGAGTTAGAGTCTTCAATCTGCCACTTCTAGCTGGTGGCCCGGAGTAGATTTTATCACCTCCCCTAGCTTGAGTCCTTCCACGTTTGAAGGATGATGGCATTCGCTAAATGAGATCACATGTGCCAAGCAGTAAACTTGGGGCCGGCCCTGGTGTGTTCACTCCTCCGTTGCACGTTGGGTGGAGGTCGGCTGCCAGTCAACGTGGGTGCGGGTGCGGTGGTGGCCATGACCCTCCATGAGCCACTTCCTCACCTCCACCTCCAGCCTGGCTCCCATCCCCTTCCTCCTTGTGGCTGCCAGAGTTCTTTCTGAGACGAGACCCCTCCCACTCTTCCTCCCACCTCCCTCTCACCCTTCAGCCACCAGCGGACCCTTGGGTTCTCTGAGCTCCCATGGCTGTTTTTCGTTTCCGTGTCTTCTTAAGTTCGGTCTGGAATGGTCTTCCTCTTTCTTCAACTAGCTAATTCCTATTCAGCTTTTAAAGTCAGCTCAATTATCAGCTCCTGAGGGGGCTTTGCTGGCAGCTTCCATCCCCACCCCATTCCGAGCTCCCCTGGTGTGGTATCTCTATCATGGCACGTCTCACGCGCTCCTGAGCTCTGATGTGTGTGTGAATATCTCGAGGGCTTTACCTTCACAGCTCCAAAACCCAGGACTGTGCCTGGGACTTCATAGGTACCAACTAAATGTGAGAGGGAAGGGAGGGAGGGAGGAAGGGGGGATGGAGGGGACAAGGGAAGGAGGAAAGAAGGAAGGAACTTCTGTACCCACCTAACCTGAGTCCTCCCCCGGTAGAATACAAGAAACTTCCAATCCTTGGCAGTTCTCTTAGGGGTCTGGCACCACAAAAGTTTCCCTGGACAGGGCTCAATCATCAAAGTATCTGTTTCTCTGGGAAAAAAGCAAGGAAAGCGCCAAATGGGAGAGACTTAAAGGTGTTTTTCAATTTTAAATGGGTCCAAGAGCTGTTGGAGAGGGAGGAAACGCAGATGGAGCAGATGGTGGGTGATGGGTGGAAGGAAGTCTAGGAAGAGGGGAGGGAGCCAAATGTAGCCCAGCTGGGAGGTAGCCTTGGATCCGCAGGGAAGATCTCTCTGGGAGACAGACAGACAGAAGAAGGTGAGGATGGGTACAAATGCAGACAGATTTGTAGGTGAGAGTACGAGGGATGGAACTGGGAGTGTTCACTTCTAATCATATTATTATAACCTCTAAGATAAACTCCAAATACTGGAAGGTGGCATTGTGCACGAGTCAGCAAACATGAAAGGGCCAGGCAGTATATATTTTAGGCTTTGTGGGCCAAAGGTTAATCTCACTACTCAACCCTGCTCTTGTAGCACGAAAGCAACCATAGACAAAACATAATCAACCAGTGGGGCTGCGTTCCAATAAATTTTATTTACGAAAGCAGACAGTGGGCCCAATTGGCACACAGTTTGCCACCCCTGGCCTGGTGTTCATGCTGTGCACTGCGTCCCCGGAAGGCACCAGTCCTGGACTGCCTGCACGTCCGAGGCCTGGGTCATGGTCTCTTGTCCCTTAGTCGTTATGGGACAAGTCACTTAATCTTTCCAAGTTTTCCCATCTCTCAAATATCTATTTGATAAACTGTCCTGGTTACCTCTGCGTGAGGCTCTGAGGGGAGCCTGGAGGATTCAGTGTAACTTATTCTATTAATATTACTCCAAATAAACATGGAGAAGCTCAAACGTTAGCTCCGTGAGGCAGAGATTCTTGTTGGCGTTTCATCATTTTTTTGGTCCGTTGATGTAGTCCAAACACCCAGAATAGCGCTGAGCATGGAATGGGCCCTCAAATATATGTTGAATGAATGAATGAACAACTGAATGAATGAGGAAGATAAAATAAAATCTCCACTTACTCATTCCCAACAATATCACCTTCAAGCAGCCCCTACTGTCTGAGTGTCAGAAGACCTGGCCTCTGGTCCCAGTTTTGCCACCACAAGATAAAGCGTCACCCTATTGCTTCCTTTTTCTGATCCGAACAGCGGGAAGCGGAATACCTACCCTGCTTAGTTGTCCCAGGGCTTTGTTAGGGAGCTGGCCGAGATAGCTTTGTGCAAGTACAGACCTGATCTAGAGAAGGGCTCCTCAGACTTGAATGTGCATATGAATCACGGAGATCTTCTTAAAATGCACATTCTGATTCAAGTCTGGGCGGATGCAGGCCTCTGGATTTCTAACAAGCTCCCAGGTCATGCTGACGCTCCTGGTCTTGGGGCCCCACGTTGAGTCCTCAGATGTCAGTTTGAAAGCTAAAGTGATGATTGGTGCATAGAGTGGGAGTTCTAGGCTCTCTGACGTGGCGAGCAGCTGGGCTGGTTCATGGGTTGACCGGCTGCTCAGCGATGCCCCACGATGCTGTAGGACCGCAGCTATCCGGCACTGCTGATTAAATGACCCTATTCTTACTTATTAGCTCTTCCATGACTGAACAATAGCCCGAACTCCCTGGCAAAAACACGCACTAGACTTTGGAGGCTGGCGAGCTTCTATACGTATTCGAGCTGGTTACCTTGGGCCTGTTCTGTGTTTGTCAGTTCCATTTACTGGCGTCTTAACTTGTTTTGGGTGTGACTAATCCCACAGAGCTCTTGGGCCTGCAGGCTTTTCCTGGGTAATTTGTAAACTGATGTGTTTTCCAGGAGACATTTAATCTGCGAATTATTGCTCGGCCTCAAAGGGCTTATTGTGTAAGACGCACAGGGTATCCGGGCCAGGGCAGAGACTCTCGTGAAGAAGCAAAGGCCAAGCCAGCGGAAGGAGGCCTCTCCTCCTCCCAGCTCTGTCCCCACATTCACCGTTCGGCCATGCTGTGGCAACAGACGCTGAAAACCCTGCAAAACGAAAATATGTCTCAACCACACAGCTCATGCAGTAGACTTTGTGGGCAGCAAAATGGTTTTGATGTTTCGTGGGCATTCTTCGTAAAGAGAATTCTCCCAGGCAGGTCAAGAGCGAGTGGTGGTTTGAAGGTTTTTATAGTTGTCCCGACAATTCCTCTGAAAGGAGAAGTTGTCTGGACACTGAGAGATGGGACAGGAGACAGGGCTAGGGTCAGGGTGTGGTGCCAATCCCTGAGGATTGGGTTTTGGTAGATTTTCTATAGGGTTTTGGTAGATTTCAAAGCCCCTTAAAAATCAGGAACAATTTATTGCCTCATCTGACTCGCCAGGGTGACACAGCTAGTTCATGACCTTTAACCTCATGCTCTTTGAGGCCAGCTCATAGACCTAACAAGCTAGGGTCCTGGAGTGACCAACACTCCTGGCTTATCCAGAAGGTGCCTGGTTTTAGCACCGAAATTCTCACATCCTCACATTGTTTTAAAACTGAACTGGTCCCCCAGTGGGGCTGGGAGTGGAATCAAGACCTGTCCTACTTGTTGTAAATCCCTACTTCCTCTGCTTCATCGGTGCTTGTCAAACTTCAGTGCATAACCTCTCAGTTAAAAGGTAGACTCTGGTTCAGTAGTCCTAGGTGAGACCCGAAGGTCTGCATTTCTAATAAGCTCTGGGTGATGCTGGTGCTGCCGGTTCAGGACCATACTTGTAGTAACAAGGCTCTAAGCCACCGCTTTTGTGGGTGTCCTGAAGCTCACTCAGGTTTCCAGAGGGCTCCCAAATGGGCTCCCATCATCTGGGGCCTGGCATGGCCATCAGCACAGAGAACACACCAGAACCATGAGTGCGATGGTCCTGCCAGTTGACCAGTGGGGCTCCGGGTGACTTGTGGTGCAGCCCACTCCTCCCTCCACTGACCCCTCTGACCCCAGACAAGCCCTCTCTATTCCCTCCTGGAGCCACACCCAGCTAGCTGCCCTATTGCTCTGACATTCATTGAAGAACTTCAATGCGAAGTTTGTGCCTGCCAAGGCTCCGGGACATTCCTGGGAAAGCCAACCAAAGTGTGCTATCAGACCAGCAGGTTTGTCCCTTTAAGGTCTGGGGAAAACTCTAGTAGATTGTCTTAGGGACCTTAGACTTTGGGAACTAACCTAATTACTTATGATTAGGGATGCTCCTGCCTATTATTAAATATATTTATTTATCTATCTATCTATCTATCATGTTAAATTCGGGGGTCCCCTGCCCTTCTAGCACCACTATTTTGGGCTTGTAGGATGGAACCATCTGCTTTAAATTTCAAAAGATTAGAGGTAATGTTGGCACTGACCTACTCGGTTATGGGGCACTGCATCTGTCCCATCCAGGGTCTGTCCGACATTGTCCCTCGGATTAGGCCGTGCTTGAGGTCTCATCAACAAAGACTGCAAGAGATTATATCTCAAAAGCCATGAGGTGTCGCCTATTAAGTGTAGGCCCACACCAACCTGATCTTGAGTTCAGACTCTGCCACTTACGAGCTGAGCAGCCTTGCACTGACTGCATCCTGAGCCTCAGGCCTCCATCTATAAAATGGGTGTATTAATGTCTATCTCACAGCGCCATGGTGAGGGTGGAGGAAGGTCATACGCGTGAGACGTCTGACACGTAGGAAGTACCAATAAATACTGCCATCACCACAGTCATTGTTGTCCTGGCCTCAAGCAACTGTGTGTTTGGTCTTGGTGGGGTGAGGGGCCAGCAGAGCCCAGGACAGCCTGGCCAAGAACAGACACAGCAGTGCTCTGTTTGTCTTCTGTCCTGCTCTCCTGCACGTCTGCTAAGAAACCGTGTTGACTTGTCCCCACAGGCACAGGGAGGATTTGGATGGACGATGTCGCCTGCAAGGGCACCGAAGAGTCCATCTTCCGCTGCAGCTTCTCCAAATGGGGGGTGACAAACTGCGGGCACGCTGAGGATGCTGGGGTAACCTGCAACAGATACTGAAAATGGGCACGGTCCACAGTCCAGGCCCTGCTGCCGAGCCTCCTTCCTGCGTTCCTGCGGTGGGAGCATCGCGCAGGACCTCGCCTCTGCCCTGCCCAGCCCAGCACCCCCCCAGCCCCCATATCCCTGTCCCAGGACCATGGTGGCCTGTCGTCATTCTCCTGTTGGACATCAACTCCAAAGTGCAATTCTGGGATCTACTGCCTGTCTCTCCCTTCTACTAGGGTCCCTGCAGGTGAAGCCCTGGTGCACTGGATCGTCATTTTGCCCAGCCTTCCAAGCACCACGCGTCAGGACTCAATAGCCACGCTCACCTTTGGTGCGTCGGTTAAGTGCTGAGAGTCTGCTGGAGAGAAATGCTGCAGGTGGAGATGGGATCAACAGGTCATTTACCCTTCAGAGAATTCCCTTAGTTAGGCCAAGAGTTTTGACGTCTTCCTTCCCACCAAGAGACAATACCAAATGATTCGTTCTTCCCTCTTTACTCTGCCTCTGCACACCGTTAGTTTGGGGAAGTGACATAGAGGCCGGCCCGCTGTAGGAGTGAGCGGGAAATGCGCAGCCCCTGCAGGAGACAGCCTGGCTTTGGAGAAGGGGAGTGAAACTGACATCCATCGAGTGACTACCGTGTGTACTACTTAGCATCTTGGATGCTAAACTCATTTATCCCCTTTGCAGCATTCCTACAAGGCTTGTTAGCCGGGGTAAGAGCTTACCTCCAGGTAGCACTCAGCAGACCCATTCACCTGGCCAGTAAGCCGGAAGATTGAGAATGACTGTAACCATTGTTTCTACCTGAATCTTAGCGTGTCTTTCCTGGGCTTGAGCAGGGAGCTCGGGTGCAAGGCATGTGGGACTACGGGGTTCCATACTTCTAACCTACAGAGGATAAGATCAGACACGGACTGGCTTCCAGGCCAACCACCCACATAGGAAAGCTGATTTGGAGGGTGACATGGGGGCTGTCTGGGTTAACCTGAGACCAACACTCGCTCATCTGGCAGTCAGGGTTACTTGTGTCTCGGAGCTGTTTGGAGGTAATGATATTGAACCTTCCAGGACTCTTTGGGTGTGCTCCTGTGATCAGAACACGTGTCCTGATGGGTCCCGTAGGGAAATGAGGATTCCCTAGAACCTCTGGCAGAAGAGGGAGCCCTGGGGCTCTGCCAGTCCTCAATCTTCACCCCTCTCCCAGGGACAGGGAGATCATATTCTGCTTTTGACAGGAGGAGGAGGTCAAACCAGGCCATAGACATGTTCTAGGAGTAGGGAAGCTACACGGGAGTAAGCGAGCACAGACTCACCTCCCTTGGGAAGTCATAGACTGAGGTCAGGCCTTGGATACACAAACACCTGTCACATGGGGTGAGCATCAGCTTGGCTGGGGAAAGTGACACCTGGGACCCTCCAGGTGTAGGACCAGCAAAGTTCCTGGCTGACAACTAAACCAATATATGCTATTGGTGGTTTTTGGCTTACAATATGCTTGTTATCCATTAATGTCCTAATGATCAGAGGCTCTCCTGGTCAATTGCTATGTTTACATAACACGCATGTACTCATGCATCTTTTTCCAGAATCAATATATGTATGCATATATAAACATGGCACTCTTTACTCATAGCTCAGAGCATTGCAAAGTTTGCATTAAAAAAAGAAAATACGGAAGGTGGAAAGATGTCACATTGAACAAAATAAAATCCAAGTCAGTTCTGGCAAAGAAACCAGTTATCCCATCGATGAAGACCCACATAACTTTCTTACTTGGTCTTTCCATTTGGGGAAATGCAAGTCTTGTCTTACATCAAATAAAAATCACAATGATAAGTGTTTGATCCTTAATCAAAAAGTCTACTAGTTTACATATTTACTTAAGAGGACATGGAAATAACCATGGACCTGGATTTCAGGGACTAAAAGACATTAGGCCTGGCCTAAAATACATCAGACCTTTTGTAAGAAAGAATTTCAATAAAGCTAAGAACATGTCACTAACAAGTTTTGTGTCACATTCTTTCTCCTGAAATTCTGGCGAGCATGGGAAGGACTGGTAAAAACCGGATGGTCAGGTTATTTCTTACTGAGGATTTGTAGAATGGGCAGCTATGAGAAGCTGCCTTCAGGGGCGCCTGGGTGGCTTAGTCAGTTAAGCGTCTGACTCTTGGTTTCAGCTCAGGTCATGATTTCAGGGTTGTGAGATCTAGCCTCATGTCAGGCTCTGCTCTGCGTGTGGAGCCAGCTCAGGAATCTCTCTCTTCCTCTTTCCCCTTTCCCCCGCTCACTCTCTATCACTCTCTTAAGAGGGAGAGAGAGTTGTCTTCATACTTCTGGAAGACAATAAACACAGTCTAGACCAAGAACACGGTGGAACATGACATCTCAAGTCTTAGTAGGTAAACTAAGGTAAGGGTCCCAGGCAACAGAAGAGTCAAGGCCCAGTTTATAGGAGATGTGCATTTTTATTCAATCAAGGAAAGAACACCTATCTATTTCCTCACATCTCCAGAGTTCTTACTTGGTTTTCTGGTTTTTTGTTTGTCTGTTTGTTTGCTTTTTTAAGACTTTATTTATTTATTTGACCGGGGCGGGGGGTGGAGCAGCAGAGGGTAAGGGAGAATCAGGCTCACCAGGGAGCCTGATGCAGGGCTCAATCCCAGGGCGCTGGGACCATGACCCAAGCTGAAGGCAGATGCTTAACCGACTGAGACACCCAGGCGCCCCCAGAGTTCTTACTTGGGAATGAAAGGGTACTTACTATAATGATCTTCCCTCTGTCATAACCGCAACATTGGCCAAAGTGCTTGAGACATATAATTGCAAACATTGGACAACATGTAACACAAGACTGTGATCCTTGAGATAAGGCAACTAGTGAGGTGAGCCCACCCTGGCTTAGGCTCTCTGTCTGACTGTGGCACAGCTGAGGGGAGCCCTGAATCCAGGAATCTCACTAAGGTGAAGAAACAAAGACTGGAGATAGGGGAGGCCAAGGTGGTTGGAATTTGCAGGGCGCAGTGTTCACGGGTAGAGAACAATACAGAGAAAGTTCCAGAAAGGTTCATAGAGGTTCCCTTGAGTTGTCAGCTGAATAACAATCTGCATGAAGTCCATGAGGCAAGCTAAAACAACCTCTGAGGAAAGTGCCATTATCAGAGCTCAGGCAGAGCTGAGAATCATTTGAGTTCCTTCCAGGCTGAGTGGGAGAATTACCTAGGGGACTGAAAGTCCTTGAAAGCTCTTTAGCCTGTTCTAATTCAGGGAGCGGGGTGAGCTGGTGGAGAGGGAGAAATAACAAAGCTGCAGTCAAAACCCCATCTCCACTCCAAAAAGGAGTGGAAAGTGGAGGGAAGGAGAAGTAAAGGAGGGAAGGGAGAGGGGTATTCTATGGAGGGTTGAAGGGAGAACCATTCCAAGAAAAAGACAAATGATTCACACATTTGACATTTTATAGACATGTGAGCATGACTGTCCTAAAACAATGCAACTGGAGAAACTAAGGGATGCTTATGGTGGAGAAAGGTTGGGCTCCTTTCCACATATCGAGTCCACTAGAGTGGCTGGCTTAACTACAGCACACGTAAGCCCCAGAGGTTGGTTTCTCACCAGCATTTGAGATGAGGACAATAGTGGTGCCTTAGAGACATTAGACAGGGCAGAAATAGAGGGACCACAGCCCTCCTCCATGAGGGCTCTTCCTAGTACTGGCCCAGTTAAGTGAGGAGGAGCAACAAAGCAATGATTCCAGAAAAATAGCCAACAGCCTTAAAACAGACAAGTCTCTAAAACAGAAGTCTTGGACCCTTCAATAACTACTTGAGTTGTAGTCCCAGAGAGCTGGGAAACAGTGCCTGGCTCCTGGCATGGCCCACTTCCCTCTCAGCCCCACCTATGTCCACAAACCCCGTCTTGTGTTCTGCTCGATGAGCAGAAGGGTGTGCTGGCTCTGATGCCTACGAGGCCTCCAGTCACGGGGAACTTGTTCTAGGTCTGGGGGAAAGACCTCTCCCTCCCATAACTGATGGCTTCAGATCAGTTTTAACAGGCACAGAGAATCCCCTTCCTCTCTGAGGAAACTCACGCTCTGCCCACAGGAGAACAGTCGTGACAAAGGTCTTCCTTCGCATGCATGTTCATTGAATAGGTATTTCCTGACTGTCTCCCATGGGCAAGGCCCTGTCCTAGGTGCAGGAGGTAACAGCGGTGGACCAGACCCATTTGGTTCCTACCCTCATGGAGCTTACTAGCATTCTAGCTTTAATCCTTTTTACAGGCTTCCGGCCTGACATTAACCACACAAGAATAATAATGTCCCGCAATAAGAAGTCTACAGGTGAAAGGGACGGCGGTTGCTTGCCAAGCTATTTACGCAAACACAAATAGCTCAATTGTTTAAAAAATCATCTTCCTTGCTAGTGAGAGAACAGTAGCACAGGTGGAGCTGCTTATACAAACATCCATCAGTAGGAAATGGGGACGATTTAACGGTAAGTAGACATGGCCATGCGTTCAAAATCATAGCAGATAAGCAGAAATCATATGAGAGAAACCACAGCTAACCTCCCTGGAGCATTTACCATGCGACAGACTCTCAGGGCTTTACAAGAATGAACTCCCTAAATTTTTATAAGCCCTGGTTCTGTTCTAATCATCCCAATTCTCTGGGAGTGGAGGGGAGACTGAGGTCCTGGGAGCATCACCCCTTGGAAAAGTTTGGACTTGAATCCAAGAAATCTTAAACACAGCACCCTATGTGACACAAGCAGGCATTGTACTAGAATTCGAAGAGGTTAATCTGAAGAAGGGGGAAATGGAGATCCTAGAGCAGTTACGAATACACAGTATTCCAGCCCTTGAGTCCTGTTAACCTGCTTACTGAAGTAAAGAGTCCGTATTGGGTTACCTACGCTGAAAGGATCCACACACATCGCCTATAGAGGGAACCCACAGCAAGCCCTTTAACAAAGACCAACCAGCACAGAACAATCACATTCTCCCTCTGACCCCCAACGGACTCTCTCAAGAGGCTGGAGACTCCCCCTTCCTGGCCGATTGTGGAAGATCTCAGCTTTTCAGAGCATTCGAAGGAGTCGGTCAAGAGTGAAGTTATGGAGCCCCTAGGCTCTCTTCTGCTACATCATAAAGGAGTCCTTCTGTTGGTCCAAAATACTTTGAGTGTCTCTCTTTCTCTTCCCATTCTACTCAGCACCTTTAGTCTCTCTGAAATGATTCCTAAAATCTTCCCTTGTAAGCAAAGGATTTCAACCCAAATCATTTTTGAGTATCATATCCTCCCTCTTTAAAATCATTTGACATATTTATTTATTCTTGTATCACAAATCAGACTGAAGAGGAAGTTGTTTGACATTCGTAGCTGTATAACTTTACGCAAAGAAGAATGTCAGGCAGGTCCCACCACAGCACATGCTAAACATAGCAAATGGGGTAACATTTCCCGAATCAAGATTAAGAGCCATTTACTATTTATGCGGAACAGATTTCCTGAGCTATCCAGCTCCAGTCAGACAAATATCTTATTTCTTCCCCGTGTTTCTGAGACAGAGCTACACATGAGCATAGGAAACCAGAAAGTTGAGAAATCTTTCTTAAAGGACAGTCTTTTGAGATCCTTCACAGTAGCTTATTACTGAGCAATAGAAGGCAAAGGGCAGGTGGGATGTCTCCCCATTTACAGAGCGAGGGCGTGTCAGAAGGGAGTGGGGTCAGACTAGAACATGAGGTTAAACGGTGGGGGGAAGGGTACCCGGGTGGCTTATTCAGTTAAGCGTCTGCCTTTGACTCAGGTCGTCATCTTAAGGTCCTGGGATCGAGTCCCACATCGGGCTCCCTGTTCTGCGGGGAGTCTGCTTCTCCCTCTTCCCCTCCCCCTGCTCATGCTCTCTCTCTCTTTCTCTCAAATAAATAAAATCTTTTTAAAAAAAAGTGGTGTGGGATAAAGGTGACTTACAGTAGGAGAATCAGGACAGGAGTTGGGTTTGTTAGAAATGACGAAACCAAATAATGAATCACGGAAACTAAGGATGCACTGTACGGTGACTAACATAACATAATTAAAAAATTATTATTAAAAAAAAAGAAATGACAAAACCAACTTTTCCGAGCTTTTTATGAAGAATTAGAGTTTCAAGTTGGGAATCAGAAACTTCAGGTTCTGTGATACAAACAAACCCAGGGAAAAGCAATTAGAATCAGGGCTCTTATTACAAATAGCGGGGGTCGCTCTCCTGTAATCAACTTCTTCTCTACAATTCCAGGCAGCAGTATCTTCTGATGGCAAGAGTCCTCGTGTAAGAAACAGGATGTTGGAGCCCGTCACTTGGTGGTGGTTCCGCATACTTAGCTGACCAGCCTCCTCAGGCACGTGCCTTGGTTTAGAGTCGTCTCCCTTCAGATGCATTCGTATGCGCTTTCGTTGGAACGACACTGGCAGGATAAAATCCAGCACCATTAACTTTCTACTCATTCCAGTAAACGTCAAACCAGTAGGCTTCATTACGACAGTTACATACAATATCTGCTCATTTTACTAAAATGGTGACCGTAACAATTGGATGAACTGTCCAGGGAAGTACCTACTTCTGTCTGTGTGGCGTAATGGCAGTTCAAACTCTAACCTTCTGCGCAGATTCCATCGTCATTCCTCGCTTCTTTTGGAGTCCAAAGCCCTGAACCCGTGGTCCTGGGCTAAGACCAGCTTGGCATCCAAAGCCCTTGGTACTTTGCGATGGCCGCTCTGAACGTGTGTGTCCGTGATCAAGTTCATCGTCTCTCAACTGCAAATCCATCCTGATGCTCAGCTTTGTGATACTCTGCGATACTCTGCAGACTGTCCTTCTGCTCCGTGGGCTCCCCGTTGCACTCTTCACGTGGGCAGCACCAGAGGGAGGCTGCGAGGCGGAGGACAGAGAAGGGCTTGATGTTGTCTGCTCCTCTCTGCCGCTCCAGGGAGAAAGCTGTTCCCTCTGTGAGCTTTTCTTGCTTGCTTGAGGTTTCTGTAAGCATCACCCCAGCAGGACATCATCTCGTAGCATCTGAGGTGCCTTCCTGTAGCTTCAGCTGGATCCAGACTGCAGTTTCCCCAACCCTTGTAGAAGCAGCCTCATCATGCCCCCTTCCCAGAGACACCGGCACCGGCCACCGGCATCCCGCCTAGGACTCTGTGCTGCAGCTCCCCAGGACCTTTCTCTGAGGCTCCCCCTTAGTTCCCCTGGTTCTCCCAGCTACAGGGATGGTGCTTGCTTCCTACAATTGCTACCACCGTGGTCTCATAGAATTCCCCTTTTGCATTTTCAGTTTTCTAGTTAACAGCTCTTTATGTTGAATGTTCT
The DNA here is from genome assembly GCF_024610735.1 of Ursus americanus. NCBI lineage: Eukaryota > Metazoa > Chordata > Mammalia > Carnivora > Ursidae > Ursus > Ursus americanus. The sequence continues at coordinate 64,975,405 of NC_142139.1, forward strand.
CTCAAATAACTGGTGTGGCTTTGCCTTCTGGCGGGACCCTGATTGATAACAGCAATCGAAGCTTAAAAAAATCATTGCCAGGGACTCCCTCCTTTGAAGATAGCCACCCTTGACAAAGGCAGGGAGATGAGTTAATTCAAACTGAAGACATAGGGTGCAGTTCTAGAACACAGGAAAGCCGGTCTTAATAATGAAGAAAGCGGCCTTCTTTGCCTCCAGAAAGCTCTCAGTCTAGTGGGAAAGACAAGATAATGCCAATGTGGTCTTAATGAGTGCAAGCCCAAGGAGTGGGGGAAATTGCGATGGAGTGAGTATGGACCTTTCTTCTGGCTGGTGTTAGGGACGGTGATCCTTGCACAAACATGTCATTCCCAGCTCTTCTTTAGCAGTTGGTACTTGACTCTACGGAATAACAAGAATGTGCGATGTGAGGGGGAAAGAAAAGAAACAGAAAACATCGAGGAAGGAAAGGAGATTATATTATTGGATCCCTAAGAGTGCCAGACAGAGTGCCACATGTTTCACTTACATTGACTTCTTTAATCCTCACGGCTACCCCATGACGAGTAAACGATTATTATTCCCATTTTACGGATGTAAAAACTGCAGTCCAGAGGAGTTAAGTAACTTGCCTAGTGTCATACAGCTCTTAAGGGGTAGAGTTGGGGTTTAAGCTCCTGTCTAGACTAAGGCCAGGGCCACAGGCCTGGAGACAAGATGTTGGACTTCAGAGATTTAGGAAACGATGCTTACTCTTGGATGCTTCCAGCTCTCCATAAAGTGAAATGAAAGATAAGAAGTTTATAGACCAACCGTCTTGTGCCTCATGGGTGTCTCGGACACACTGCTGATGCTTACAAAGAAAGGAGACAGGAATTCCTTAGGGTAAGAAAATTAGATTCATTCTCTTACTGACATTCATGTTACCACGTTAGAAGGGGGGAACCTAGTCTGTCCTTTGGTGCTTTTTTTTTTTTTAAGGTTTTATTTATTTATTTGTCAGAGAGAGAGAGATCGCACAAGCAGGGGGAGCAGCAGGCAGAGGGAGAAGAAGGTCCCAGGACCCTGGGATCTTGACCTGAGCCGAAGGCACACACTTAACTGACTGAGCCACCCAGGTGCCCCTGTTCCTCAGTGCTTTGAAATATAGATTAAAAAAGAACTCTCCGAAAATGTATGCAAACGGCGTTTATTTAGGCAATCAGAATTGTATTTCAGGAGACACAGAGTCAGGTAGAAACCTAAACTGTTTCTGAGGAAGCCAGAGAGAGGCAGAGTAATAAAGGCAAAAGGTTACAAGAGTACTTCTCGCTCAGGTCTGCTACATAAAACAGGGATTGAAGTGCGGTTGGCTGGGCTAATATGCAAATGAGGGACTGAAGCTTGTGAAAGTGAACTGATCCCTTTCTGAGTAAAGAATGGGGATGATCTGATTGCCAGGGTAAGGAGGAAGTCAAGTCCAGGCTGAGGGCTTGTGGCTGGCTCAAAAGTTCTAGAAGTTCATAGATCTTCCTATGAGGATGTGCATAAATTCTTCTTCCCGTATGGCCTCCTGACCTTATTTTTATAAAGACTCTCTTAGCTGGACTTCCTTGCTTCTTTTCGAAATCTCCTTTTTCACTAGTGAATAGTATGTCTATCAACCTATGGTATGTCCATCCCACTCTAACTCAGAACCTATCATGAATACACCCCGAATCCAAGTATTGCTGCAAAGCCTGTCTTCACTTCATCCAATTGGTGCTGCATGGACCGAGACTCTCTTGGATGGCCATGCTCACTACTTATGTTTGCAGGGAGTTCGAATACCAACAAATCTCTGTCGTTTATCTTGACTGCCTCTCAGAGCATAATGCTGGTACGATGTGAAATGATCCCCTCCCTGCCAGAAGGGAAAGTAGGGAGGAATTAGGGAATGGAGGTGCTGAAAACCCCACCCTGCATTAGAAGCCCTTCTGAGCTCCATAGGCGAGGCAGGCCCGTTAGTAAATGAGCAGTCTTCCGAACAAGTACATTCAAGGCCACATAGGTATCTACTCAAAGTATACAACAAGGGCTCCCTAGATCTCTTCCACCTAGTTAATTGACCCTTACCCTTCTTTTCTTCTCCTTCCTTCCCCCAAACAGCCTATGTTGTGCCTAATTTATATTAAGAGCCTAATTTATATTAAGAAACTGAATGATGGCCTGCTTTCAAGTTTCTTAATTTGTACCATAGCTGGAAATAACACTTCCAGATGCTTATTGAAGCTTTCCCTTAAGACAGGCACTCTACCGGGTTCCGGAGACATAAGTTATAAAAGACAGTCTGCTCCAGCCAGATCTCAAATGATTGCAAAAAAGAGACCCACTCTAACTGGCTCATCTAAAGAGTTGCATGCGAGCCACTCACTACTTGGTCTAAGCAGCCGTAGCCAAGCTAGAGGAGCCAACGAGAGACCACGGTCACGTGGTACAGACTCCTCTGCCTTTGTGTTAGGGCTTTTGGAAAACTTGGATGAAATTTAGGTGAAAAGCGAAGGGAAATTAAAGACAAATTTTCAATGCCAAAAAGGCATCAAGAACTTGAATCGTGCAATGATCTCTAAAGAAATAGAATCTGCACATGGTTTAATAGGTGAGCTTGGACAAACATTCAAAGAACAGAGCTTGCAAGTCTTACACAAGTACTTCCAGAGAAATGGAAAAAGAGAGAACACTCCCTCAACTCACTGGATGAAACCTGGACAACCTTCATGACAAAAACAAGACAAAAATATATGAAAAAGGAACAATTATAGGCCAATCTCACCCATCAACATAGATGCGGATACCCTTAACAGCACATTAGCAGATGGAATCCAGCGGAATGTAAAAAGCATTCTACGTCATGCAAGTTGGATTTATCCTAGGAATGCAAACTTCGTTCAACCTTAGAAAATCTATTAATGTAATCATCATATCAACAGATTAAAGGAGAAAACATGGTTATCTCAGTAGATGATAGAAAATTCAATATTTGTTAATAAAAAGAATTCTCTGCAAACAAGGACAGATAGGACCTTCTCCTAAAAGTATTCATCAGAGGTCTGTAACATGCATACTTAAATGTAAATATCGCTACCTTTCCTTTTAAACATCAAACACAAGGTAAAAATATCAGCTATCTCTGCGAACTTTCAGCAACGCGACAGACATCTTGGCCGGCACAGTAAGAAAAGAAAAAGAAATAAAAGGTGTGAGGACTGAAAAGAAAGAAACAAAGCTAGGTATTTGCAGATGATACGATCTCATACACAGAAAACCCAGACTATGGACAATTTATTAGAATTAATATGGGAGTTAAGTGGAGACAAAAAGAGAGGTAAACGTGCAGTCCTTCATTCTGATGTCTGCTCACTTTCAGGTATACTCCTAATTCTGAGGTTTTAAAAAAATGAAAAATTAGAATCCAGCGTTAATTTTTAAGTTCCTCAAAACATATGAACAGTGGCTGATTGCTTCCATGAAATGTTTAAACAGATGGACCCATCGCCAATCACTCTGGAGCACAGAGTACTATGTTGGGGCCCATGAAGCCTCGGCCTAGTGGCCCCAGGCCATCTCTCTAGTTGCATCGTGGCCCGCTGCCCACTCTCCTGCCCCCCTCCACTCTGTCTATCTGACAGGCCCAATGCCATTGCCTCTGCAGAGAGAGTTCTTCCTCCCACTGCCCCACTCCTACCCCTCACTAGTACTGTCCTTCAGGTCTCAGCCTATGTACTACTTTGGGGGAGACTTCCCTGATCCTCACCCTAGAGTATGCCCCCTTTATAATCAGTTACTCTGCTTCCCTGCTCTTTCCCTTCCATATCACTGCTCCCATTCGCACTGTCTAATTCCAAGGGCAGGAACTAGTTCTCCACTGTGTCATTAGCACCTGCTAGAGGGCCTGACAAATACTGGATGCTCACTACCTGAGAAAGAAAGGAAGGTGGAGAGGGAGGAGGACAAATCTTTCTGCACTAGAGAGAGAAGAAAGAGAACTGTATGTTGGGGGCTGGGTAGACGGATGTTTAGGGGGAGAAGCCGGTGTGGGCTTTACTTTCCGGGGAAACACTCCCATCCCACAGTATTTTAGAATATTATTATTTCTAAAGTCCATGCTGCCCAGTAGCAGCTTCCCAACCACAGACATAATGGGATCTTCTCTAGAAATTCCATTATCTAATCTGTTGTTACTGGTGAATTGCGTTGCTGGGAAAAAAATATCAGTAGGCAGAAATGTTAAAATTCCCAAATAAAACATGTCAATGGTGAATAACTACAGTTTGACATCATTCGTGGGGCAGAAATTTGATTGTAATTAGGGAGGCCATTTGGTAAATCGGAAGATTATGGAATATGGAGTTAGAAGACCTGGGTCCAAGTCTTAGTTCCTCAACTTACTGAGTGAACCCCCAGCCCCAGGGTCGGCAGCTATGTGCCAGGACGTTCTTACACACCTTATGTTACGAGGATCAAGCAAGACAGGTTAAATTGCAAGTCTTCTACAGAATCTAAAGGGCTGTGCAAATAGTGACATTTATATAATAACTTGGAAGACTTTGGCCTTTGGTTTACTGGAAGGGTGGTCATTCTGATTTAAGTTACAGGGAATTGATGGATAATGCGATACGATACAAATGCCTTATTAAATAAATAAATTCCGGGACCAAAACAAACCATATTTCCTTGTATTGCATTGTTAGCGTGGTGATATCAATCACATATTTACCAGAATTATTAAGCAAATACAGGATTTTGAGTTTTTTTTAATCACTCTGCGGGACTCTACTCAAGACAAGAGGGCCCCTAGGGTCTAGTTCTGTTCTGGAAAAGCAGACACTGAGGAATTTGTAGTGTGGACAGCTTCAGAATACCCTTGGTAGCCCATTTTTCTGTAGCTCACTGGGTAACAGGCCAAAGAGCTTAAGGGAATCTGATGGGCTGGAGGATAGAGTAGATATAGAGTAGATAGCAAGTAAACGGGGAGAGAAGGGGAGAGAAACGCGGTCTGTATTTCCCTCCTCTCCGTCAGACCACTGTTGGCTCTCTGGTGACATCTTCAGGCTAACAAGAGAATGGGAACTGAAAGCCTTAGGGAAAGAACCAAATGTCTAGGGTCAAAATCCACTAGATTTTTAAGTCCACCGTCATGTGTACGTGAATCCCCCAGGTGTTTTGTTCAAACCTGGCTGCTCGCACAGTAGGTCTGGGGTGGGACCCAAGATTCTGCAGGTCTGTCTCCCCGGCAACGCCGCAACGCTGATCGGCCACAACCCCATGTCAAGTAGCAAGGCTCTGAAGGACTTTCAGAGCATTGAATGTCAGAGGACAGGATGTTAGAGGTCATCTTGTTCAACCTCCTTATTTTACAGGTGCGGAAGCTGACAGCAGAGAAGGCAGGCACACCACAAATGAGCATAATGTAAAATGTTTCAGTTGTCTAAACCTGGCCTTCTTGTCTGTACTAGCAAATTATGGGAGCTGAGAAAGGCTTTCCAGCTCTGCTATTTAATGACGGTATCACTTGCCCAAGGCCACGCTACTTAGACATGAAAATGGCTGTTTTGTACAATGGATGCTTTTTCCCCATTTCTCTTTGACATGCTGCTGGCTGGAGGAGTAACCAGTTCTAGACGAGGTAGAAGATGTTCCTGGTTCCAAAGGAAATTGATACTTCCCAGATGGTAAGAGCCCAGTCCAGATTGCTGAAGGGGAGTCGAGGTCAGAAATCACCATAGGTTCTTCCTGCTGTCATCTCCGACTGCAACAATGAAGAAAGGCCAACTCCCCGAATAGTCACTCCCCACATCATCCACCAGCAGGGGGACCGCCTCAAGCCTGACCCTTAACATCGGCCAGAGTATTCTCTTCTCCGGGTTTTGTGGGCGCAGCCTGTGCTGCAAATTGCTCCCTGTCGCCTTGCTATTGGGGAAATAAACAGGACTATTGATTTTTAATTCAAGGACATTTAGAAACACATTCAGCGAACTCTCAACTGTATGAGGTGTAATTGGTCCAAGTTTTGGAATGAATTACCTTGAAAAAGCAGCTGACACTGCACTTTAAAATCCAGGGCCTTGGAATGGATTACCCCCAGACCACAATTAATTGGCAGAATATGGAAAATAAGTACCGACTCATGGAATTCATTAACATTATCATTTAAAGTAATGGTTAAGCTATATGAATTCAGAAATGCAGAAATTGACACTTGTGTGTATGGTCTTGCAGGGGTCGTGGAAAATTTCCTGATCTGGGAAGCAGCAGATAAGGGCTCTTTCCCTGAATCTGCCACTTATTAGACGTGTGTCTTTGGGCAAGCCCTTTAGCCTCTCTGAGACTCAAATGTCTACATTTGCGAGGTGAAGGGGTTATATTAGATGATCTCTCCATTCCCTTCCAGCTCCAATATTTTATGACCTCAAAACCTGCAAGAGACAATTCACGATTTCTACACAAGAAAAACATTGCTAGGAAGAGCGCTCTTACACCTTAATGCTGTGCACAGAACTGTCTGTTCTGTCCGGACACCGTCTATACAGCTAGTTGCACGTCACCTGGGACCTTAATCATATTTAGCTGTTTCCTTGGCAAATAGTGAGACAGGGAAGCGGGAGGGACCCCCTGAAAAAAAAACTGCTCTTTAAAAAAAAATCGTTTTTATTATGTTCAGTTTGCCACTGTATAGTACATCATTAGTTTTTGATATAGTGTTCAATGATCCATTTAGTTGCGTTTAACACCCAGTGCTCATCACAACACGTGCCCTCCTTAATACCCATCACCCTGTTACCCCCTCCCCCCATCCCCCTCCTCTCTGAAACCCTCAGTTTTGTTCCCCGAGTCCATAGTCTCTCATGGTTCGTCTCCCTCTCTGATGTCCCTCCCTTCAGTTTTCCCTCCCATCCCCTATGGTACTCCGCACTATTCCTTATATTTCACATATGAGCGCAACCATATAATTGTCTTTCTCTGCTTGACTTATTTCACTTAGCATTATCTCCTCCAGTTCCATCAATTCGATGCAAGTGGGGCTAATACTCCGTTGTATAGATAAACCACATCTTCTTTATCCAGTCTTCTGTTGGAGGGCATCTCAGCTTCTTCCACAGTTTGGCTATCACGGACAATGCTGCTATGAACATTGGGGCACATGTACCCCTTCTTTTCACTACATCTATGTCTTTGGGGTAAATACCTAGTAGTGCAATTACTGGGTCATAGGGTAGCTTTATTTTTAACACCTTTAGGAACCTCCATACTGTTTTCCAGAGTGGCTGTATGAGCTTGCATTCCCACCAACAACGTAAGAGGGTTCCCCTTTCTCCACATGCTCTCCAACATTTGTTGTTTCCTGTTTTGTTAATGTTTGCCATTCTCACTGGTGTAAGGTGGTATCTCAATGTGGGTTTGATTTGTATTTCCCTGATGGCTAATGATGTTGAGCAAAAAACTGCTCTTTTGCTCCTTTTCTTGCTTCCGTTCTTGCTAGGACCTGCACCCTGCCCCACATGTGGCTTATGGTACGGATAAATGCAGGTCTTCCTTGTAGAGGTCAAGGAGTTAGTGATCTCTTAGGAGTCCTCCAGCATAATAGATACCATCTAAGGAGTGACTGGGCGAGGTCATCATGTACATTTTCCACCTTGACCCAAGATCCCGGGCTCCAGAGCATAAGTGACAGAGGGGGCTAGACTCTTGAGCACTTGACCTTGTTCTGACTCCTGGATGACTGAGAGGACTCGTGCATTGCAGCACAGTCATCCATAAAAACCCCGGAGCCCAAACAAAAATGAGACTCACTCCTCCTTTTTGCGTCTCCCAGATGCTCTCTATGTATCTGCTGTCTATCTTCAGTAAACCTTGCTCTCACTTCGTGCTGGCTCGTGTTTGATTTCTATCCTGCACATAGCCAAAGACCCTCTGGACTGGTCCTGTGGGACCGCCTCTGGATCCTCGGACCCAGCCTGCCTGCATCAGCGGCACTGTGCCTGCAACATAGCAGGACCTCAGAAATGCTGAGTAAGTGAATCGAAAGTCAAGTCTTAATTTAGAAATTCTAAAATTCTGGCAAAGCATAAGAACACAGTTTCCTTGATCCTCTTCAAAACCAAATCTCAAAAGCTGAGCTGCTTCAATGGTATTTTAAGAGTGATGTATGGTGACAGATGGGAGCTACCCTTGTGCTGAGCACGGCACAATGTATAAAGAAGTTGAAGCACTGGGGCACCTGGGTAGCGCAGTTGTTAAGCGTCTGCCTTCGGCTCAGGGCGTGATCCCGGCATTCCGGGATCGAGTCCCACATCGGGCTCCTCTGCTGGGAGCCTGCTTCTTCCTCTCCCACTCCCCCTGCTTGTGTTCCCTCTCTCGCTGGCTGTCTCTCTGTCACAAAAATAAATAAAATCTTTAAAAAAAAAAAAGTTGAAGCACTATGTTGTACACAGGAAACTAATGTAACATGGTGGGTCAACTGTACTCAAATTTTAAAAAAAGTTATTTAAAGAAATGACCCACCGACTCCATTTTCCTCACTTCGCACTCCCTTTCTCATCATGCTCCAATCTGACATTTATCCCCTTAGGGACACGGAAATAGTCCGAAGCTTCCCAGTGACTTCTGAGTTGGTATGATATTGTGAAATATGCAAACTTGGTATTGGTCTCTGGTTCCTGGGACAGAGCTCCCAAAAGCTTGTAATGTCCTGCGTGATGAGGAGGACAGGACGAGTGTTTTGGTGCTCCTGAGTCCCATTCAACCGCACCTGTGCTAGTGAGGTGAGTCCGAAAATAAGGGCTGGTTACCAGAGAAACCAACCATTTGATGTGAAGGTTGGAACTTCCAGCCCTACTCTGATGTCTGGGGAGTGGCAGAGGAGGTGGGGACTGAGTCAATCACTAATGGCCAGTGATGTAATCAATCATGCCTAATATTGGAACTCGCATAAAAATTCTAAACAATGGGATTGGGAGAGCTTCCAGGTTGGAGCTGCTGGGAGGGTGGCATGCCCAGAGAGGCCGTGGAAACTCCATGCCCCTACACTCTACCCTGCTCCATGCATTTCCTCCATTTGGCTGCTCCTGAGTTCTATGCGTTAGAATAAACTGATAATTGTAAGTTATTTCCTCGAGGTCTGTGAGCCATCGTAGAAAATTATCAGTCCAAAGGAGAGAGTCACAGGAACCCCTGATTTGTAGCCAGTTGGTCAGAATAGGGGAGTCCCAGACTTGCAATTAGCGTCTTGTGAGGCAGTCGTGTGGGACTGAGCCCCTCACCTGAGGGGTCTGTTAACTCCAGGTAGTTAGCAGAATTGAATTAAATTGCAGGACAACCCGTTGGTGTCTACAGAGAATTCAAGAAATGCATGGTATGGAAAACCCACACACTTGATGTCAGAAGGGTTGTGAGCAGAGCTGGTAAGCCAAATGGGCCTTCTGTAGTGTCTGTTATTGCATGGTCACTCACCAGCACTCAGCTCTGTTGTTCGCTCTTCTTTTTGTAACACGCTCACCTGGCTGCCTTCACACCACACTCTCCAGGTTTCCCTCAGCGTCTACGGCTGCTTGTCTTCAGTCTCCTTTGCAGGCTTTTTCCCCTGGCCACTGAGAGCTGGACTTCCCCAAGACTGAGTTCTATCAGCACTCGTTGGACTTTCAAGCAACTATATGCCACTGACTCCAAAATGAATATCTTCAGACCAGACATCTCCTCTGAACCCCAAGCTTATCTATCCAATGGGCGGCATCATCAGCCACCTATCACAAAGTTGGCCCATCGGAATGGCCAACTCACCAATAAGAAAACAAACAACCTGATTAAAAATCAGGCCAAAGATCCGAACAGACACTTCAGCAAAGAAGATAGACACAGTAAATAAACGCATGAAAACACATTCAATGCCATGAAAGGCACCGCACTAAACACCCATTAGAATGAGCACATTTTTAAAAAGACAAAAAATGACAATACCGAGTAGTGACGGAGATGTGGTGTAACTAGAACTCTCATACTTCACTAGTGGGGATGCAGAATGATACAACCATTTTAGAAAATAGCTTAGCAGCTTTTTATAGTTAAACACACCCTTATACTAGCCAGCAACCCCAACGCTGGGCATTTACTCTAGAGAAATGAAAACCTATATTCACATAAAAAACTGTACACGAATCGTTCTTGCAGCATTATTCATAAATGCCCCGCACTGGAAACCCAAATGTCCTTTGATGGGTGAGTGGCTAAACAGACTGTGGTAACCCATACAGTGCAATACGACTTATGAATTTTTTTAGGGGCACCTGGGTGGCTCAGTCAGTTGAACATCCACTTCTTGATCTCAGCTCAGATCTTAATCTCAGGGCCGTGAGTTCAAGCCTGCACTGGACTCCATGCTGAGCGTAGAGCCTACGTAAAAAAAGAAGGATTTTTTTTAATGAAATATTGATACATGACACCACGGATGGATCTCAAATGCATTACGCTAACTGAAAGAAGCCAGACCTAAAAGATTGTATACTATATGATTCCAGTCATCTGACATTCTTGAAAAGGTAAAATTATAAGACCCAAGACTATATCAGGGGTTGCCAGGTTTTAGGAGTGAAAAAGATTTGACTACAAAGAACAGCAAGCAGGAAGTTTTGGAGCTGAAATTAGTATGTAACCCGATAGTAGTGGTGGTTATGTGAACGTATGCATTTGCCCAAATACAAACAAACGTATATTCTCCCCCCAAAAAAAAAATCCCTGAACGTCACCGTATGTCAATTTTTAAAAATTATGATATAATATGCCCAGAACTGAATCCAGTATCCACAACTGTTTGTGACCACCATCACACAATGGCCCCCTGCCACCCAGGACTCCCCAGCGCAGTGAACTAGAACCATCGTCCAGCTGGCATGCTGACAGCCCTCTCTCCTGTCACTGCATCCAGTGCATCACCCCACCCCCCACCCCGGCCACAGCCTCCCCCCACTGCACTTACACCGCCTCAGCCCATGCCACCAGCTCCCTTGGGCAACTTCAGGACCTTCCCAGCTGGTCACAGCATTTCTACCCTTGCCTGCCTGCAACCATTTGCCCATGCAGTGAGCAGAGAGAACTTTAAAAAATACAAACTTGGTCTGTTCATTCCCTTGAGAAAAATCTTTCAACGAATTCCCTTTGCTCTTAGGATGAAATTCAGAATCTGCTTGGTCTGGCCTGTGCCTGTCTCCCCAGCTTCAGCTGGCGCCTCCTCTCCCCTCTCCCCTGCACTCAGGCGTGCTGGCCTTTCCCTTCACCAGCAGCATCAAGCTCTATCAGGCCTCAGAGTCTTTGACACACTCTTCCTTGGGGCTAGCAGTTCTCCCACTCCCCACCCCTCTACATTGATAAACTACCACCCATATGTCTAATTTCAACTCAAATGCCCTTTCCTTCTCAAAGGCTTCTGGGATCCCTCCAAACGAGGACAGCTTTTTATTTATTTTTTAACATGGGGCTTGAACCCAAGACCTTGAGATCAAGACCTGAGCCAAGATCAAGAGTCAGATGCCCAACTGACTGAGGTGCCCCAGTTTCTTTTTTTAATGCTTTCATATTATCATTCTACTTCAGGGCACTTGTAACAATTTGTAACAAGAATGAAAATTTCCTATCCCGCAAGATGGTTCTCAAATTGCGGTCTCTGGACCAACAAAATCAGTATCTCCTGGGAACTTATTGGAAATGCAGACTTTCAAACACAGTTTAGACTTTCTGAATCAGAAACTGTGGAGAAGGGGTCTTGACCTCTGTGTTTCAACAAGTTCTCCAGGTGATTCCAAAACACACGGAAGCTTGAGAACCACCATCCTAGTATATAACTGATGATTCTATGGCAGTGGTAATGAGTAACCCCAAGAACCGGGTTTAAAACTATGTAATCAAGGGGCGCCTGGGTGGCTCAGTCATTAAGCGTCTGCCTTCGGCTCAGGGCGTGATCCCAGCGTTCTGGGATCGAGCCCCACATCAGGCTCCTCTGCTGGGAGCCTGCTTCTTCCTCTCCCACTCCCCCTGCTTGTGTTCCCTCTCTCGCTGGCTGTCTCTCTCTCTGTCAAATAAATAAATAAAATCTTAAAAAAAAAACTGTTTAATCAAGGACTACTCACTTGGGGCCCCTGGGTGGCTCAGTTGGTTAAGCGTCTGCCTTCGGCTTGTATCATGATCTCAGGGTCCTAGGATGGAGCTCTGTGTCGGGCTCCCTGCTCGGGGTGGGGTGGGGGAGGGGTGTAGTCTGCCCTCCCTCTCCCTCTATCCCTCCCTAACCCCCCCCTTGTGCTCCCTCTCTCTCTTAAATAAATAAATAAAATCTTAAAAAAACAAAAAAGGGTAAGTCACTTGAATAACCATGCTTTCTTAAGCTAAACAATCATTTGTAGCCAATCAGTGATTAATCATCATGGTTATCATCATCAATAAAAATAAACCCTTACATTTGCATAGTATAACCTAATTTAAGGCAGCTTTGTGTATTATTTGATTTTGCTTTCATAACTGTCCTGTGAGGTTCTTAAGGCCGTGATGATCTCCGTTATGTAAAGAAACTGAGGCACGGCAAGCTTAGGTAAATTGCTTAAAGTCACGTGGTTAGTGTTATGGTCTGAATTTTTGTGCTCCACTCCCCTGCCCAAATTCACATGTTGAAATGATAATGCCCAGTGTGATGGTGTTAAAAGGTAGGGCCTTTGGGAAGTGACTAGAGGGTGGAGACCTCACAAGTGGGATTAGTATTCTTATAAAAGAGACCCCTCCGAGTGCCCCAGCCTCTTCCTTTATGTGAGGACGCAATGAGAAGTCTGCACCCCTGAAGAGGGCTGGCACTCTTATCTTGGACATCCGGCCTCCAGAACGGTGAGAAATACATTTTTGTTATTTATAAAGTTCCCAGCCCATGGTATTTTGTTACAGCAGCCCGAATGAACGGAGACAGCTGGTAAATAACAAAATTAGAATAAAAGAGTTGTGGCTTCTCGTCTAATACCTTGTCTCAGTGAGCTGGAGAGAAACGTTTGCATGTACGAGTCACACCTTGATAGCTGACAGTGAAAATCTCTTTTTATAACAGAGACATGAAAAGTTAAGAATTATCCCCAGGTTATTCTCATCATCAGGAGTATTACTGTTAAATGACTCCTTGCCTTCCTATTTACGCCACTGGAAAGAACCTAGGAGAACTAAAAGAGAGAATGTGGGGTGCCCAGGGGGCTCAGTCGGTTAAGCATCTGCCTTCGGCTCAAGTCATGATCCCAGGGCTCTGGGATCCAGCCCCACATCGGGCTCCCTGCTCGGTAGGGAGCCTGCTCTCCCCCTGCCTGCTCTGCCTGCCACTCCCCTGCTTGCACGAGTGCTCTCTCCCTCTCTCTGACAAATACATAAACAAATCTTTAAAAAGAGAGAGATACTGTGTTCCACTCAAGGAAATCTTTTTCTAGTGGCCAAAATGTGGGAGACTCAAGGGAGAAAGTCAGAAACCCAATCACTGTGTTAGAGAAACCAAGGAGATTTGGACAACAAAATCTGCAATGCTGTGTACAAACAACTTCTCACACAAAATTGACCAGAAGTGCAAGAGATTTGACTTCAAGATAGGATTTGTTACTCATTAGAATGATGGAGACCAGCATACCCTGAAGCTTATTCAAGGTTCTGAAAAGTGAAGAAATCTGTTTAATTTTATTTTGCCATTATTCCCCAAACTTAAAAAAAAAAGTCTGTTTTGCCAGTCTCTGCCTTTGGTTGGACTGTTTAATCCTTTTACATGTCATGTAGTTACTAATAAGACAGGACTTATGTCTGTCATTTTGCTGTATTTCCTTTCCACATCTTATGTCTTTTGTTTCTCTATTCCTCTATTACTGCCTTTTTGTTGAGTATTTTCTAGTATACTATATTAATTCCCTTTTTAAAAATTTGTACTATTGCTTAAAAGTTACTTTCTTAGTGGTTGCCCTGAAAATGATACACAATGTCTTAATTTATAACTATGTAGTTCAAATTAATACCAACTTCATTTCAATATTATACAAAAACTGTTCCTATACAGCTCCATTTCCTCCACTTTCCTTAGTATTGTTATTGTCATCATACAAATTACATCTTTATATAATTGTGTGCTCATAGTACAGATTTGTAATTATAGTTGACCCTTCAACAACATGGGTTTGAACTATGCAGGCCCACTTATACATGGATTTTTTTCCTATAAATACAGTACAGTGCTATAAATACATTTTCTCTTCCTTACGGTTTTTTATAAAGATGTATTTATTTACTTGAGAGAGAGAGTGCAAGCAGGGAGAGGGGCAGAGGGAGAGAGAATCCTCAAGCAGACCCCCCGTTGAGCACAGAGCCCGATGACGTGGATGCGGGGCTCAATCCCAGGACCCTGGGATCACACCCTGAGCCAAAGGCAGATGCTTAAAGACTGAGCCACCCACGTGCCTCTATGCAATTGCTTTTTAAATCAGATAGAAGAAAGAGACTTGTGAACAAAAGCTGCATTAGATTTACCAATGCGGTTGTCTTTACCAATGCTCTTTATTCAAGTTACTGTCTAGTGTCTTTTCATTTCAGTCTGAAAGACTGACTTCTTTTAGTATTTCTTAAAGAACACATTTGCTCTCTTCCTGTTTTCATTCCTTTTTATATTTTCTCTTTATTAATGTTCACTATTTGTTGAGCATTTTTCTCATATTCTCCTTTAGTTCTTTAAACAGTTGTCTGTAGTTCTTTAAAAATATTTATACTAGTTGATTTAAACTCCTTGTCCAGTAATTCCAACATCTGGTATTCCTCAGGGTTACTATTGACTGCTATTTTTTTCCCTGTGTACAGACTACACTTTCCTGTTTCTTTGCATTCCTCCCAGTTTTTGTTGTTGTTGTTGAAAATTGAACATATAAGTAATATACTATGTCAACTCTGGAAATTGGTGCTGACCTAAATAAGGAGGTAAACTGAGGCAAACTCAAAGAGATGAGTTTATATGGGAATTGCAGAGGAATTGCAATTCAGAACAGGTGAACTGTAGCAAGCTATTGGTGAGTCTGCTAAGGTAGGGAATGTAAAGGAACAGTTCACTTAGAGTCAGTTAAAAATCAAAAACAAATGGAGACCAGCCTTGAAAATTTCCCAAATAGCCAGAATCAGTCCAGTCAAATACACAAAACTCAATTCAGCCCACTGTGTGAGATCAATCTGACCTGGGTCATCCCCCATTCATGCCTCTGGAAAAACTTCCCAAGGTTGATATAAGACAACTTCTTATTTTTCTTAAGATTTTATTTATTTATGAGAGAGAAAGAAAGGGAGAGGGACAATGGGCATGAGCAGGTGGGAGGGGGTAGAGGGAAAGGGAGAAGCAGACTCCTTGCTGAGGAGGGAAACTGACACGTGCTCCCTCCCAGAACCCTGAGATCATGACCTGAGCCAAAGGCAGATGCTTAACCGACAAAACCACCCAGAGACCCTGATATAAGACAACCTCTGATCACCCTCTCACCATTCAAGAAAATTCCAACACTATCAGTTTTCTGTAAATCAGGCATTTACAGGAATCAATATCTTAATCCTTAACTTTTGTCTTTCTGAGGGCACATGAGTGAAATTCTCCATTTTATATTCTTTAGTTTTATTTTAAATTTTAATTCTCTCACATGATCCCCCTCCTTCCATTCCAGAGTGTTTTTTTGTTGTTGTTTGTTGTTACTGTTACTGTTTGTTTAGTGACTTTCCTAAATGAATCCTGTAAAGTCTGCAGTTGGTGTGTAGCCATTGAAGTCTCTAGTAGGTTACCTTAGCAGTCAGCTAATGATTGGATTGGGATTTCCTTAAATACCTTGAACCAACAAGTCTTCCAATCTGCCCAGAGGCTCTGAGTGGCATCTGGGAAATGCCTTCAGTGCTCTAGCAAGCAGCTTGCAACACTGCCTCTGCCTTCACTCCCTGTTTGCATGGAGCCTCAAGGTCAAGCAGAGGTGAGAGATTACAGCCTTCACAGGATTTTTCTGAGCATGTTCACAGCCCTGCACATGTATGTATGTGGCTTTCTAGATCCCCAGGAATGTGTCAGAGCTTTTCAAAGCCCCTGTGAAAATTTCATTTCCCAGCTTTTCTTTTCACAATTTTTGGTCAGCTATTTGTTTGCCCCAGCTGTTAGTGCTGCCAAAGCCAACTGTGATGTGAAGCAATTGCCACTAATTGTTTTCAGCAAATGCCCTAGGGAAAAGGCTGTTCACACTGAGCAAACTCTGAGTCAGATTAAATAAAGACAAGCCCTGCAATCCGGTGTTTCCAGGGAACTTCCAGTCAGGTCAAATAGTGCAATGCTCTGGGAATGGGGCTTTAAGGGGAGCCCAAACCCATTTTCCCCTTCAGTGGTTGCTAGCCTGCTGATTCATGGATACCATCATTGTGAGGTTGTTGGTTTTCAGGGCTGCCATGGAGCTGAGGAGAAGGGAATGGGATAAGGCAAGTTAAAGTGCTACACAGTTCACTCTTTTTACTGAGATTCAGCCGTCTTTTTTTTTTTTTTAAGCTCTTCAGACTGTTGCAAATCTTTAACATCCAGAGTTATAAAAAAGTTGATTTTGGCAATTTTTCAGTGTTCTCATTGCTTTATGGAGGAGTAGGTTTTTATAGATCTTTAATACATCATTCTAGAAGTTGGACTCTTCAAACTTTTTTTAGATAGAACTCTTTATACAACATCTATTAATATCCTATTAATAGTGTAATATATAATACGCTATTATTAATAGTATTAGCTAAGATTTATTGACTGGATATGAAAGAACCAGACGCACATGTACTACCTTATCTGATCTTTACAACAACCCCAATGAGCAGATATTATTATCATTATTATTATTATTATTACCATCTTCAAATGAAGAATGTGGGATATATAGGCTAGATCGATTGTTCAAAATCACAAAAACTAATGAATGGCCTCGAAGAAGCAAACTGTTATGTTACAGAGGGGGCCATGTGCAGTAAATGGCAGGTAGTCTGTAAAACCTGAGGACTTCAGTCCTACAGTTACAAGGAACTCAGTGCTGCCAACAATCAGGATGAGGATCCCAACCTCCGATAAGATCCCAGCCCTGCCCAACACCTTCCCTGCAGCTTTGTGAGATCCTAAACAGCGTATCCAGTTAAGACCTGCCCAGGCTCCCGATCCACAGAAAATATGAGATAATGTGTAAGGTTTTATAGGTTTTTTGGTAACAACTTTATTGCTATACCAAGCCACATATCCTACAATTCACCTACTTAGAGTGTTTAATTCAATAGTTTTTATTCAAGCATTGTGAAACCATCACTGCAATGAATTTTATAGTATGTTGACTGTCCCCATAAGAAACTTCACATCTTTAGGAGTCAGTCATCGTTCTCCCATTCCCCCAGCCCTAGGCAACCACTAATCTACTTTCTGTCTCTACAAATTTGCCCATTCTAGATGTCTCACATCAATGGAACAATATAATATGTGGTCTCTCATGACTGGCTTTTTACTTAGCATAATATTTTCAAGGTTTATTCATGTTATGACATGGATGAGTACCTAACATTTTAAAATTGCTGAATAATATTCCACTGTATAGATTTACTGCATTTGGTTATCCATTCATCGGTTGATGGATGTTTGGGTGTTTCTACCTTTTGGCTGCTATAAATAATGCTGCTATTTGGGGCGCCTGGGTGGCACAGCAGTTAAGCGTCTGCCTTCGGCTCAGGGCGTGATCCCAGCGTACCAGGATCGAGTCCCACATCGGGCTCCTCTGCTATGAGCCTGCTTCTTACTCTCCCACTCCCCCTGCTTGTGTTCCCTCTCTCGCTGGCTGTCTCTGTCAAATAAATAAATAAAATCTTTAAAATAAATAAATAAATAAATAATGCTGCTATGAACATTCATGCACAAGTTTTTGTGTGTGAACATACGTTTTTATTTCTCTTGGGAATATATGCATGAGTAGAACTGCTGGGTCAAATGGTACATTTGAAATTGTTCAAATGCTACAGACTCTCACTGTTCTTACCAAGTTTTACTGGATTTTCTTGAATAAATATTTCTTTATTTGTTATATCCTAAGGACAACTTCCCGAGGCCTTAAATATTGGATTTTAAGAATAATTTTCACTAGTTATGCTTGTTTTGCTGGAGACTGCAGAGCTCTTCAAGATATCATTCCAGAAGTAGAGATCTAAATGTTTGTTGTTTAAAGCTGCTAGGATTCTGGTAATCCGTTATATAGCATGAAAAACTATGATACAAGAAACTAGTGCTGTACAAAATTTATTTTGAAAAGTACTGATATCGGCTAATCAAGCATTGGAATAAATCGAGAGTTAGAGGAAGATGAGAGGGATGATATTTAATGATTCATGGAAAATATATAGACTGTACCATTTCAACAGTAAAATATGATTCATATAGGATTTTAAAAGGAAGAGCATATTTATCTCATTTGATAAAGTATGCCAGCCAAAGCGTTATCACCAGCTCATGACCGTACATATTAATTACAGGAAAATACATTTCAGAAAGTTAAGCAAGCCAGTGGATTGCACACTTTGGAATTTCACTGACCAGATAGTTTCCCCCCCAAATTGGGAGACTGTTATATGTACAGTGCCTACTTTTAATATTTGTCATATAAGGACATCTTTGAAAAACCACCTATACAAACCACCACAATTTCAGACATCTTTGAAAAACCACCTATACAAACCACCACAATTTCAGACCTAAGAGGGCATTTAAGCCTCAATAAAGAAAGAAGGTCATAATCTCAGGAATTTGAAGCATAATCTTTTAAATTGAATGCATTTAGCCTTCTAAAATATTTATTCCCCTTATTTTCCTCCTTTTATGGTAGACATGTGGGAACTTTGTTACTGACAGATTAGAAAATTGACATTTTGGAACCATCAAAGTTTGTAAACTAAACAAATAAAAATGGCAAGCTTTGTTTTGGCAAGTTACCCCTCCCCCATTTGTACATTTTGGATGAAGCCAAGACTTAACTCCGGTCATTATATAAAAACCAAAATACTGAGTGAATATTCACTTTGCCAAAATATTTAACAAACTCTCCTCTAACTACATAGCTATCATAGTATATTTACATTTTTTATGTTCAAATACTTGTCAGAGAAACTTGGAGAATAGAGGGACTGAAAGATAACAGTATGACATTGACATTCAATCATCAATGGAGATAAAACAATTCTGAAATTTTAAGGTATTAAATGGGGAAGTAGGATTGGATATGAAACATTTGATTTAACACAACAACTTTCAGGAATACAGCTATTTTGTAAAATTTAGGAATACTTATGTTCATTATTCACATAATTTATGGTTAAATCCCAGGATACTCTTCTCTTAGCACAATATATCTCTGAGAAATTTTCCTGCACTTAAAGAGCGGTACAGCTGCTCTGGGCTTCATCCAACTTAGACTAATATCTCTATAATTCTTTATACAGCTAATAAAGTCTCTGGAGCCTTCTTACTGAGATTAAATGCTAGGAAAGGTCTTGCCAAAGCCACTTAGCAAAGAGCTGGCATTGTAGGTTTCCAGTAACTGAGTGGCCACAGGCAGTCATAGCAGAGATCAGAATCAAATTCCGTGGAAAATATGTCATATTTGAAAAAAGGAGTCGGCATTCGTTTCTGGCATTGTGGATTCTGTGGTCAAGGCGTCCCCTACACAGTGTTTGCTGGAGGTAAATGGAATGTATAACTGGTGGCTCTTTTTCCATTTTTAATTCCATGTTGTTTCTCCAGAGAATTATGAGTTATTTTTCTCTTTCCCTTTTGCCTTTCACAAGAGAAACAGGTAATCCACTCATCCCACAAATTATTTGGAAGATGAGAAATAACCTGGGGCAAAGCAAAATATCTTCCAAAACAAACAATTAAGTGTCTCCCCCCACCTTCTCAGAATATAAAAAGTTTTGAAATAAATAATAATTCTGGCAAAAAAAAAAAATCTCCTCCCTGGACTTTAGGGTGGGGAGGAAAGCTCAGATTCCATCAAGCCAAAAGGAGATCTGAGCTGATGACATTCCATGCTTCACAGACAGATCAGAATGGTCTTTCCTAAAGTGTTTTCCTGTTTGAGAAGGCCTAAGCGCCTTAAAAGGCAGTATACTCAGGGCGTGCTCTCCATAAGGCTTTCTGTTGCAACTTACAGCTGACCAGTGGCATCACTTGGGAATCAGCTGTGGGCCAAGATTTGGTGACCAGACAGTCACTAGCAAGGTTATTAAGCAAGAAAGGACTCTCCAACCCTGACTGAATCAGAAAGCCCAGATCAACTAGACACGTGTTGAAACTAGGAGTCCTCAGGGGAACACAAGTTTAGGATCTAAAACCTAAATGATGAGGTGATTGCCAGGAATAAGCAAGGCAAAGTCAGGGACTGAAGTGAAAAATGTCTCAGAACAACTTGTCCCAATGTGTCCTGGACTGACCTATCTTGTCACAAGCGAGGCTTGTGAGAGGGTAGGTCTCGTTTATAAAGATTTACCAAGGAGTAACAAAGCTTATGCTTGGACCAGGAATGCAACGGTAAAGGAGAGACTTTCAGAACTAAAAATGGTAGCTTGGATCTCTGTACCCTCTTTTACTTCCTCCCCAAATCCTAGTGAAATAAGAATAAAGCTATTTTGTCTTTTCTTGGCATAAACCTACAAGAGTGGACTAACAGGCTGGGAGACAAAAGCAATAATATTTTTGAAACTGGAAAACTGATGGATGAGTGGCAAAAGACATAACAGACATGAAAAGCCTGAATGTAACGCTGAATGAAGTGGAGACGGCTACATAATTCCAGAAAAACCCTTGGGGTTCAGTTGTAGTAGCTACTTTTGGAAGTGGGGATAAAGGTGTGGCTAAAACTAGAGGATTGTTTAAAAGTCTATTTAAGAAACAGATCAAGGGGCTGCCTGGCTGGCTCAGTCAGTAGAGCATGCAACTCTTCACCTTGGGGTTGTAATTTTGAGCCCCATGTTAGGTGCAGAGATTACTTAAAAATAAAATCTTCAAAACAAAACAAAACAAAAAAGAAACAGTTAGACCTAGAAACAGCGACCAAATCAAAAGGTCATCCCTAGCACCCAGATCATGGTATTGAAATATCATTTCCCACTTTAAAAGAAAAACATGGGGGCTTTTTAGAGAAATGGCCAACACCAAGTCTTGGGTGAGAAATGTACAAGATGAGTCTGAAACATCTTGTCACATCAATTAAAGATGAAGTTACCAAAAACTATCAAGGTCATGTAAACAAGATTCAGGAGCCAATTTGAATGAAGAGTCTTCCACAAGCCAACAATGTTACAGTATGAGTGTCAGTAAGGACAATAGTTGCAGTGGATAAAAAATCCATCAAATCTGTCTGAATCCATGTATTTATAATGATATTTTTAGAAAAACCCTAAGTAGTCACCTTAGAAGGATGATTTCAAACAATTCGTTACTTTGAAAATTGATTAATAGACGGAAAGAATGAAACATTTATACAAATGGTATAACTATATAAAAAATAATAGCTGAGAAGAAACTACTAAATGAAAAATAATTGATAGAATTTAAAGATCACCTTTATGTAACTTCCAAAAAGTTAATGGATCTAGGAACTGAGCATCAATAGCTACTAACATAAAAAGGGACACAATCAGACATTCTGTGCCTCTTTTTCCCTTAAGATTTCTTTTTCTTTCTTTCTTTCTTTCTTTCTTTCTTTCTTTCTTTCTTTCTTTCTTTCTTTCTTTCTTTTGAAAGAAAAAGAGAGTGAGCATGAGCAGTGGGCAGAGGGAGAGGGAGAAGGAGAATCTCAAGCAGACTCCCCACTGAGCACAGAACCTGATGGGGCTCGATCTCAGCACCCTGAGATCATGACCTGAGCCAAAATTGGAAGCTGGATGCTCAGGCACCCCCATTCTGTGTCTCTTGATGAAAAAACACACCACCACTTAGGTTTTAATACACGTAAAGCAAAAACTAACAGAACTAAAAAAGAAAAAAGAGACAAAAAATCCAGATTTTAGCACCCTTCTCTAAATATTTGATAGAACAAGTAGACAGAAAATCAGTAAAGATATAGAAGCCACTATGTAAATAGAACAGATCCATCAACTGACATTCACAGGCTAATACACTCCAAACTTCAGAATATATTGTTTCTGAACATAAACATGGGAGTTTCTCTAATTCAGACCAAGTTTTAGGTCATAAAAATAAGTCCCAATAAAAATTGGACAGCTACATGCAAAAGAATGAAACTTGACCACTCTCTCACACCATACACAAAGATAAACTCCAAATGGATGAAAGACCTCGATGTGAGACAGGAATCCATCAAAATTCTAGAGGAGAACATAGGCAGCAACCTCTACAACATCGGCCAAAGCAACCTTTTTCATGATACATCCCCAAAGGCAAGAGAAACAAAAGATAAAATGAATTTATGGGACTTCATCAAGATTAAAAGTTTCTGCACAGCCAAGGAAACAGTCAGAAAAACTAAGAGGCAGCCCACGGAATGGGAGAATATATTTGCAAATGACACTACAGATAAAGGACTGGTATCCAAGATCTACAAAGAACTTCTCAAACTCAATATATGAGAAACAAATAAACAAATCAAAAAATGGGCAGAAGATATGAACAGACACTTTTCCAATGAAGACATACAAATGGCTAACAGACACATGAAAAAATGTTCAAAATCATTAGCCATCAAGGAAATTCAAATCAAAACCACACTGAGATACCACCTTACGCCAGTTAGAATGGCAAAAATAGACAAGGCAAGAAACAACAATTGTTGGGGAGGATGTGGAGAAAGGGGATCCCTCCTACATTGTTGGTGGGAATGCAAGTTGGTACAGCCACTCTGGAAAACAGTGTGGAGGTCCCTTAAAAAGTTAAAAATTGAGCTACCCTATGATCCAGCCATTGCACTACTGGGTGTTTACCCCAAAGATACAGATGTAGTAAAGAGAAGGGCCATATGCACCCCAATGTTCATAGCAGCAATGTCCACAATAGCTAAATCGTGGAAGGAGCCGAGATGCCCTTCAACAGATGACTGGATTAAGAAGTTGTGGTCCATATATACGATGGAATATTACTCAGCTATCAGAAAGAACGAGTTCTCAACATTTGCTACAACATGGACGGCACTGGAGGAGATAATGCTAAGTGAAATAAGTCAAGCAGAGAAAGACAACTATCATATGATTTCTCTCATCTATGGAACATAAGAACTAGGATGATCAGTAGGGGAAGAAAGGGATAAAGAAAGGGGGGGTAATCTGAAGGGGGAATGAAACATGAGAGACTATGGACTCTGAGAAACAAACTGAGGGCCTCAGAGGGGAGGGGGGTGGGGGAATGGGATAGGCCGGTGATGGGTAGTAAGGAGGGCACGTATTGCATGGTGCACTGGGTGTTATACACAACTAATGAACCATCGAGCCTTACATCGGAAACCGGGGATGTACTGTATGGTGACTAACATAATAAAAAAATCATTATTAAAAAAAAATAATAAGTCCCAATAAATTTTAAAAAAACCAACACACCTCACAAAGTATGTTCTCTGACTAAATAGAATTAAATTAGAAATCAATAATACTAAGATATAAAAAATCCCTTAAATGTTCAGAAATTAAAAATCACACTTCTAGGGGCACCCGGGTGGCTCAGTCAGTTAAGCTTCTGCTCAGGTCACAATCCTGGGGTCCTGGCATGGAACTCCACGTCGGGCTCCCTGCTCAGGGGGGAGCCTGCTTCTCCCTCTCCCTCTGCCACTTCTCCCATTTGTTTATGTGCTCTCTCACTCTTTCTCTCTCTCAAATAAATAAATAAAATCTTAAAAATCATACTTCTAAATAAGCCTAAATTAAAGAATAAATCACTAGGGAAATTAGAAAATATTTTGAACTAAAATTTAATGAAAATGCAATATGTCAAAATCTATCTGATGCAGCTAAAACAATGCTTAAAGGGAATGTATAGCTTTAAATGCTTACATAATAAAAGAAAAAAATGTTTAAAACTAATGATCTAAATCTCTACCTTAAGAAGTTAGAAAAATTTAAAAAAAGAGAGAGAAAATTAAGTCCAAAACCTCAATAAGATAAGAAATAAAAAAGATAAGAGTGATAATTAATGAAACAGAAGATAGACAAACAGCAGAGAAAATGAGCAAAACCAAAAGTATATTCTTTGAAAAAAAAATAAAATTTATTATTATCTCTTAGCAAGACTGATCCAAAAAAAAGAAAAGAAAAGAAAAAAAGAGAGAAAACACCAATTACTAAAATCAGGAATAAAAGAGGGACATAACTATAGCTCCTACAGATAATAAGGGAATGTTATGTACAACTACGTCAATAAATTTGAGGACTTAGAGAAAAGACAAGGTCCTTGAAAGGTGCATTTATCAAACTTAACTCAGAAAGAAATAGAAAATCTGAATAGGCCATATCTGTTAAGAGTTAAAGTTATAATTTTTAAATCAGGAAGAAATAATACTAATCTTAAAATCTTTCAGAAAATAGAGAAGGAAGGGAATACTTTCCCAATATTTTTTACAAGGTCAGCATAACCTGGATACCAAAACCCAATAGGGATGTTATAAGAACAGAAAATTGCTGGCCAATATTCTTCATGAATATTGGTAGAAAATTCCCTCATGAAATATTGGCAAATTAAATTCAGAAATACATGTATATGTTTTGTGTATATTAAGGAATTAAAAAAAAAACCCTACTAGAACTAATAAATAAAATAAATGGTGGGATATAAGCTCAACATACAAAAATCAATTGTATTGTTTATACTAGCAACAAAAAATGGAAATTAAAGTGGAAAACAAGATCACTTATACTAGTATTGAAAAACATAAAATACTTAGGAACATGTTTGGCAAAAGATATGCAAAACCTCTACACAAAAAACCTATAATGAATTGCTAAGAAGACCTAAATAAATGGAGAGATATGCTTTGTGAAGTAAATCTTCACATGAATGTGAATATACAATGTTACTAAGATGTCAAATTGATCTATGGATACACTGTAATTTCAATCAAAATTCCAAGAGATTTTTTTGGTTTAAATTGATATTTCTGAAGTTTATATGGAAAAGAACTTAGAATAGTCAAAACAACAGTGAAAAGTACAAACACAGTGGAAGACTTCCAGTACCTGATTTTTAAAGACTTGCCATAATATTATAATAATCAATACAATATGATTTTGGCATCAGGACAATAAATAGATCAATGAAACATATTAGAAAGTTCAGAAATATACCCACATGTATACTGCCATTTGATTTTCAACAAAGTCACCAAAGTAATTCAATGGGGGAAAATCTTTCAGTAAACAGTGTTGGAAGGAGTGGGTATGTATGTGGGAAAAATGAGCTTGAGCCCTACCTCATGCCTTACACAAAAATTGAGATGATCAGAAACCTAAATTAAAAGCTTAAACTATAAAGCTTCTAGAGGAAAACTTAGGAGAATATCTTTGCAACCTTGGGTTAGGCAAACTCTTTTGAGAAAGGACATAAAAAGCACTAACCATGAAAAATTGTTCAATTGGATTTCAGAAAAATTTAAAAATCTGTTCCTCAAAAGATGTCAAGAAAATCAAATGTCAAGTCAAAGACTAGGAGAAAGTATTTGCATTACATGTATCCAATGGAGGATTTATATTCAGAGTACATAACCAACTCCTACAACTCAACAATAAAAGGACAAACAACCAAATTGAAAATATGGGCTAGACACTTTAACAGACACTTTACCTTTTTTATTGTTATGTCACCATATAGTACATCATTAGTTTTTGATATAGTGTTCCATGATTCATTGTTTGCGTATAACACCCAGTGCTCCATGCAATACGTGCCCTCCTTAATACCCATCACTGGGCTAGCCCATCCCCCACCCCCCTCCCCTCTGAAACCCTCAGTTTGTTTCCTGGAGTCCATAGTCTCTTATGGTTCGTTTCCCCTTCTGTCTTCCACCTCCTTCATTTTTCCCTTCCTTCTCCTAATGTCCTCCCTGCTATTCCTTATGTTCTGCAAATAAGTGAAACCATGTGATAATTGTCTTTCTCTGTTTGACGTATTTCACTTAGCATAATCTCCTCCAGTTCCATCCATGTTGATGCAAATGTTGGGTAATCATCCTTTCTGATGGTTAATATTCCATTGTATATATGGACCACATATTCTTTATCCATTTGTCTGTTGAAGGGCATCTCAGCTCCTTCCACAGTTTGGCTATTGTGAACAATGCTGCTATGAACATTGGGGTGCATATGGACCTTCTCTTCACTACATCTGTGTCTTTGGGGTAAATACCCAGTAGTGCAAATGCTGGGTCATAGGGTAGCTCTATTTTGAACTTTTTGAGGAACCTCCATACTGTTTTCCAAAGTGGCTGTGCCAACTTGCATTCCCACCAACAGTGTAAGAGGTTTCCCCTTTCTCCACATTCTCTCCAACATTTGTTGTTTCTTGCCTTGTCAATTTTTGTCATTCTGAGTGGCATAAGGTGGTATCAATGTGGCTTTGATTCAAATTTCGCTGTTGGCTAATGATGTTGAACATTTTTTCATGTGTCTGTTAGCCATTCGTATGTCTTCATTGGAAAAGTGTCCATATCTTCTGCCCATTTTTTGACTTGATTATTTGTTTTTTGGGTGTTGAGTTTGAGAAGTTCTTTATTGATCTCGTATACCAGCCCTTTAGCTGTAGTGTCATTTGCAAATATCTTCTCCCATTCTGTGGGTTGCCTGTTTGTTTTGTTGACTGTTTCCTTTGCTATGCAGAAGCTTTTTATCTTGATGAAGTCCCAAAAGTTCATTTTCGCTTTTGTTTCCCTTGCGTTTGGAGACATGTCATGAAAGAAGTTGCTGTGGCCGATGTCGAAGAGATTATAGCCTATGTTCTCCTCTATGATTTTGATGGATTCCTGTCTCACATCGAGGTCTTTCATCCATTTAGAGTTTGTGTATGGTGTGAGAGAGTGGTCAAGTTTCATTCTTTTGCATGTAGCTGTCCAATTTTCCCAGCAGACATTTTAGAAAAGAATGTCCGTGATCAGTAGGCACGTGAAAGAATGCTCAACATCGTTAGTCTCAGGGAAATAGAAATTAAAACCACAATATGATATTACTTTGTACTAGAAATAAAATCATACATTGTTAGTGGACGTGTAAAATGGCACAATTTTGAAAAAATGAGATGGCAGGTCTTCATACAGTTAAATATACATATCTACTCCGTGATCTAGAAATTCCACTTGCAATATTTATCCAAAACTAATGAAAATATAAATCCACAAAAAAACTTGTACAAGAATGCTTATAGTGGTTATATTCATAATAGCCCCAAATTGAAACCAGCTCTAATATCCATCAAGAGAAAATTAGAGAAACAAATTGTCATATATCCATTCAGACAAAAAAACCCAGTAAATACTGTATCTGATTCTTTTATGTGAAACTTGAAGACAGGTAAAACTAATCCAATGATAAAAATGAGAACAATGGTTATCTATGGATGGTGGGGATTATCAGGAAAGGGACTGAGGAAATGTATATTATTTTGATTGCAGCATTTGTTATCCAGAGGTATACATTTGCATATTGTACATGGGATAAGTTCAACTTACTAATTGTGCACATAAAATCTATGCATTTCACTGTGTGTGAATTTTGATTCAATACAGATGAAAGTAAATGCATTTTTCAAAGTAGTCTTAAAAAAAAAAAAGAGGGGAGCCTGGGTGGCGCAGTCGTTAAGCTCTGCCTTCGGCTCAGGGTGTGATCCCAGCTGTTCTGGGATCAAGCCCTACATCAGGCTTTTTTTTTTTTTTTTAATGATTTTTTATTATATTATTTTAGTCACCATACAGTACATCCCCGGTTTCCGATGTAAGGCTCAATGATTCATTAGTTCTGTATAACACCCAGTGCACCATGCAATACGTGCCCTCTTTACTACCCATCACCGGTCTATCCCATTCCCCCACCCCCCTCCCCTCTGAAGTCCTCAGTTTGTTTCTCATAGTCCATAGTCTCTCATGTTTCATTCCCCCTTCTGATTACCCCCCCTTTCTTTATCCCTTTCTTCCCCTACTGATCATCCTAGTTCTTATGTTCCATAGATGAGAGAAATCATATGATAGTTGTCTTTCTCTGCTTGACTTATTTCACTTAGCATTATCTCCTCCAGTGCCGTCCATGTTGTAGCAAATGTTGAGAACTCGTTCTTTCTGATAGCTGAGTAATATTCCATCGTATATATGGACCACAACTTCTTAATCCAGTCATCTGTTGAAGGGCATCTCGGCTCCTTCCACGATTTAGCTATTGTGGACATTGCTGCTATGAACATTGGGGCGCATATGGCCCTTCTCTTCACTACGTCTGTATCTTTGGGGTAAATACCCAGTAGTGCAATGGCTGGATCATAGGGTAGCTCAATTTTTAACTTTTTAAGGGACCTCCACACTGTTTTCCAGAGTGGCTGTACCAACTTGCATTCCCACCAACAATGTAGGAGGGATCCCCTTTCTCCACATCCTCTCCAACAATTGTTGTTTCTTGCCTTGTCTATTTTTGCCATTCTAACTGGCATAAGGTGGTATCTCAGTGTGGTTTTGATTTGAATTTCCTTGATGGCTAATGATTTTGAACATTTTTTCATGTGTCTGTTAGCCATTTGTATGTCTTCATTGGAAAAGTGTCTGTTCATATCTTCTGCCCATTTTTTGATTTGTTTATTTGTTTCTCGTGTGATCACAAAGACAGCATGGTACTGGCACAAAAACAGACACATAGACCAATGGAACAGAATAGAGAGCCCAGAAATGGACCCTCGGCTCTTTGGGCAACTAATATTTGATAAAGCAGGAAAAAACATCCGGTGGGAAAAAGACAGTCTCTTCAATAAATGGTGCTGGGAAAATTGGACAGCTACATGCAAGAGAATGAAACTTGACCACTATCTCACACCATACACAAAAATAAACTCCAAATGGATGAAAGACCTCGATGTGAGACAGGAATCCATCAAAATTCTAGAGGAGAACATAGGCAACAACCTCTACGACATCGGCCAAAGCAACCTTTTTCATGACACATCCCCAAAGGCAAGAGAAACAAAAGATAAAATGAATTTATGGGACTTCATCAAGATTAAAAGTTTCTGCACAGCCAAGGAAACAGTCAGAAAAACTAAGAGGCAGCCCACGGAATGGGAGAATATATTTGCAAATGACACTACAGATAAAGGACTGGTATCCAAAGATCTACAAAGAACTCCTACATCAGGCTTTTCTGCTGGGAGCCTGCTTCTTCCTCTCGCACTCCCCCTGCTTGTGTTCCCTCTCTCGCTGGCTGTCTCTGTCAAATAAATAAATAACATCTTTAAAAAAAAAAAGAAAGAAAGAAAGAAACTTAATAGAAGATGCAAAAAGGCATGCTTTCAGTCTTGATCTTGCCTGGAATTTGTACAATATACTAATGGATTTCTTGACCTAAACCACAAGAGGAATTCAACGTGATGTCAGTCTAGCTTGGTGGATGTCTTTCCTAGCTTCCTTTCCTTCCAGCTTTCTGTCTCTCCCTACCACAGGGGAGCAGTATCTGGAAAAGCCCTTTTGGCCTTTTTCCCTCTTTTGACCATATTCCAATACTTTTCCTGGGAGACTAACCTCCTTTTGTTTTGGCAATAGGCTGTCAAAAGCCTCACGAGTTTTGCACATTGATTCTGCCCTGCAAACACTGCCGAGATAAATTTTGTCCATCCAGGTCACCGTCACTGGCCAGCTTAACCCTCTTGATTTCTCTCACCTGGATTTCCGTAGCAATCTCCCGTTGTCCACCCCACCAGGGCATGCCAAGGAGATCGCTCCTTCTAACATGTAATTCCGATCATGCCACTCTCCTGCTTTAAATCCTTCTGTGGCTCCCTATTACCTACAAAACAAGATCCAAATTCCTACCATCAGAAAAGCCCATGATCTGACCTCTACCTATTTTCCCAGTCACTTTCCCTCCTATTTATTGCTCTCAGAGTATACAGCCTTTCTCTTGCTTCCACCCACTCTGTCCTCTGCTGGCAGATCCCTGCCACTCCTCTTCTACCCACCCATCAGGATGGTCATGAAAACTTTTCTTCCTGCAAGACCCACATCAGTGAAATCTTCCCCACACCTCAAGCACAGGCAGGCTCTCAGTTTTCTAATGAACACATTGTATCGTATCTATCTGTTAGTGAGTGTGTATTCCCTGAAGGCAGGGTGTTTGGGGTCTTTGTTTTCATCTTTTTAATCTCCAGCATCTGGCTCAGGATACTGTGTTCAATGAAGAAATAAAATGAATAAGGAAGGAGGCAGGGGATGAATGAGGTCACCCACTTCTGGAATTTTCATGAGCAATTCTTTTTTTTTTTATTTTCAAGATTTATTTATTTAAGAGAAGGACAAAGCCTGTGCGCCAGTGGGGGTGGGGGAAGGAGCAGAGGGAGAGAGGGAAAGAGAGAGAGAGAATCTCCAGCAGACTCCCTGCTGAGCACGGAGCCCCACACAGGGCTCCACCTCACGACCCTGATTGTGACCTGAGCCAAAATTAAGAATCAGACAATTAGGGGCATCTGGGTGGCTCAGTCCGTTAAGTCTGCCTTTGGCTCAGGTTATGATCCCAGGGTCCTGGGATGGAGCCCTGCATAGGGCTCCCTGCTCAGCTTCTCCCTCTGCCTGCAGCTCCCTCTGCTTGTGCTCTCTCTCTTGCTCTCTCTGACAAATAAATAAATAAAATCTTAAAAGAAAATTAATTTAAAAAAGGAATCAGACAATTAAACAACTGAGCCACCCGTGCCCCCTTCATGAATAATTGTTTAAACAGTGTAGTCTCTCTTTCCACACACAGGAAAGAGCCTCATCAAAGCCTACCTAGCTCCCGATTACAACTTAAATAAATAAATAGCTCCCCTTCATCGTAACAGCACTTCTTAGTAAGCTATATACCTAGCTTAGGACTCTTCTCTGATTCAGGATTGCTGAATTAGTGCTGAGAGTATTAACAGGTCCATGAAGGGTCATAGCTTTGGGGATTTTGCGGGGTGGGGGTGAGGAGTCCTGCCCTTCTAATACCCACTTAGCTCTTCACAGTTCCTAAGGAGTAATTATTGCAAAAAGTGGGTGTATCATGTTACTGGAAAAGTGATCTCGGGTTAATGGTGTTTTGGTGGCAACAAGCTCTCGGCTTGTTTTAATGGCTCTGTTTCACTGGTTTTAATATATGGTACATGTGTGTACAGCCTGACTCGCCTCTCCGTTTAACTGTCTTCCTGGGGGAAAGGCCCTGAACCTGATTTTCAGATGTCTTGAGATCATCTGGTCTATTTCTCATCACACAATCTGTTCAGGAGATGCTGTTGCGTTAGAGGCGGGATAATTTCCAGTTGCACGAAGTAAGCAGGACTTCATTCCAAGTTCCCTATGCATTCCAGGTGGGTATTGAGTAAGTAAAATTTAAACCACCAAAACCCCTTGCCTGCTACTCACTGTATTGATTCATCCCAAGAAGCTGAGAGTCCAGGAAATGTTTTCTGGCTGAATTAGGAAGCAAAGAACGCTGTGGAGCGAAAGCAATGTCAGGGTGCCCAAACTGTGGCCAGATGTCAGGGCCAGCCCAGAAGTCTCCCACAATCACAGAGGCTGGAATACTCATCTTTGTCAGGTTTTAAGTAGGCGTCTTCCCCGAGGGAGGCTAGAATTCTCTGTCACATCTTCTCAGCCCTCTGGACCACAGTGGAGGAAGGAACTCATCAATTACAGGCCACTCAGATCCCAGCACATTTTCCAAAGCACTTCTTGTTTTTCAAGCCCCGTATTCCCAGAACCAGCAAATTTTCCCTTCGTATTGGGCGGTAGGAAAAAATCTGAGAGCTGCAAGTGGAAATCTTTAGCCACTGAGGAGGAGTAAATCCTGGTGGAGCTCAGCCTTCCCAGGAGGCAGCTGCGTGGAGGACTTCCCAGCTTCCACTCCTCTGCAAGCCCGCTGCTGCACCCTCTCCCAGACCCCGGCCTCAGGACGCGGCCCCAGGCGAGCAGAGTCCCTCTTAGAGTTCGACGTTCCCATTCCCGTCTTCTCCTTTCTATCCTCAAACGTTTCCATCTCTTGATCACAGTCCATCTGAACTAACACGCCCTTTTACTGTCCTCAGGGGAAAGGGGCGGACTATGAAGCCAAAAGTAATGCAACTCTACAAGATGTTATGCTTGCCCGGTGTCCTGCCATTTCCCTCCTTCACACACGTGCACCCACCAAGCTGATGACAAAATGAGGCACAGGTGGTTTCTTTGTGAGACTAAGTGCAAAGGGAAAACATGAGCCTCAGAAACACTGTCTCAGAGGCAGCAGTCGGCTCGTGGGTGCTTGTGGAAGACAGTGGGAGTGAGGAGGGTTAATCCATGCTTTGTCTCTCCCAGTTTCCTTGGTCTGTGGCCATGGGGCCGTATCTTCACATTGCCTTCCCGTGTGTGTGTGTGTGTGTGTGTGTGTGTGTGTGTGTGTGTGTGTGTGAGAGAGAGAGAGAGAGAGAGAGAGAGAGAGAGAAACCGCCTCCACTTCCTCGTGGGAGGACACACGTGATCGCATTTAGGGCTCTCTGGAAAATCCAACATAAACTCCCCATCTCAACTTCCTTTAACTTAATCCCATCTGCAAAGACTTGATTTTCAAATGAGCTCACGCTTACAGATTCCAGAGATTAGAACCTGCGGCCTTTGGGGGCCATTATTTAGCCTATTATAATGCCTTTGGCCCATTTTCTGTCTGGATTGTTTTCTCTACTGCTGAGTTTTGAGAGTGCTCTATGTAACAGTCGAGATGCAAATCCTTTGCAGATAGGGGTTCACAAGTATTTTTTATCATTCTCTAGCTTGTCTTTTCGCTCCCTTCACAGCGTCTTTTGCAGAACAAAAGTTTTCCATTGTGATGAGGGTCAATTGATCACTTTCTCCCCTTACAGAGCATGATTTTAATATCAGGACCACCAACACTTCATCCCTCCCGCCCTTGGTTCTGAATCTTTTCCCCAAGGAGCACCAGTTTACTTCTAGAAGTTTTATGGTTTTACCTTCTACATTTTTTTTCTAAAAGTTTTAGCGTTTTACGTGTTACCTTTGAATCCATGTTTTTCCTGTTGTTTGCCACGATGAATTTTATTACACAGTTATGAAGATTTGTAGGATACTGGGTGGACTGTATTGCTGCTTGCATTATTCACTCTCCCTCTTCCTTTTAGGAGGATTTGGTGTCTATGCCCATTGCTGGGCAGGAGATTGAGACCGGGAATGTCAGGTTCAAGGATATCCACAGTGGCTGTAATCCAGGGGTGAAGAGACCACCATCACCATACAGATGTCTTTTAATGCCCATGGGAGTGAGTGACTTGACACTAGAACACAGCTGCCGAAACTCCCAAATGCCACAACTCTGCTTGCCTGGGGCCATAGGCAAAGGGGCGGGAAGGAGGATCCATCTCACCTCTGCCTCCAGACCGCACCGGGTACATCTCCTCGGCAGACTCAAATGCACAATCGGAACCCATTCACTCTGTCCACTGAGCAGGTTACCAAACTTCTCAGGCCCACCTTCCATCACACACTTTCTTTTCCTTCCTTTACTCTGTTTCAAAGCTCCTATGTTGTAAAAGACAACAAAAATGTAGTCAAAACAAAACGTTGAGCTCAATGATTGATCAAAGCAAACCCTCATGGAGCATCGGCCAGGTAGGAGCTGGAACGTCAGCACGACAGAGCCCTTCCCGTTCTCCTCCCAATCACTTCCGCTCCCTTCCTCCTAAGGGACAATAAAGCTGTTTTCATCATCACTTTGGTGGTTAAAAGAAAAAATATATATATATTATATATATTATATTATATATATATAATTTTTGTGCCAGTTAAACACATATGCCTAAATATTATGATTTCATTGGCCTGTTTTTGAGCTTTAATAATGGACTTCTGCCATATTATATTTTTGTGTCCAGCTTCTTTGCTCAGCATTGTGAGGTTAATCCCAGGTAGTGCAGATAGTGACACTTCTGTATAGTATTCCACAGTATAAACATATTTTTAGCTTTTCTACTGTTGATGAACATTTGGGTGGTTTTCCAGTGTTACAGATAATACTGTTGTAAACAATTATGTACATATCTTTTGGTACAATTATGTGCATTTCAGTTAGGTATATATCTAGGTGTGGATGATGTTACATTTTTAGCTAATTTTTTATAAGGTGAGGTTTAGGTAAAGATTTCCCTTCCCTCCCCTCCCCTCGTCTCCTCTCCCCTCCTCTTCTCTTTTCTTGCCTACGGATGTCCAATTGCTTGTTCCAGCATCATTTGCTGAAAAAGCAAGGACAGGTGTTTTTCATGTTCCAGCCAAAGTGATCCTCCTAAACTAAAAATCAGACCATCCATTCTCCTGCTAAAATTCTTCAATGGCTTCTTGCTGCACTAAGAGGACACCTAACTCTCCAACTTCATCCTGGGCCAACTTTCACCTACCTTCCACTATATCCCAGTCAGCTTTTCTTCCTTTCAGCGCCCTATACAATCCAATGGCTTTTGTGCTCGCCTTTCCTTCTGCTTGGAAGGCTCTTTCCCTGGTTCCACACGAGACCGGCTCCTTCTAGTCCCTGAAGCCTCAGTTTAAAATCATCTCCTCAGATAAAGCTTCTCTGACTACCCTGTGAGAGTAGAACCTTCTACACAACTGCCCATCGTTCTCTGTCACAGCAGCCTACATACGCCCTCCACAGCCTTGATCAACATTTGCAAGTGCTTTAATTACTTATTTATTGTCTACCTTCCCCTGCAGACAATAAACTCTTAAAGGGGCCGAGTTGTTGATCTTGCCCATGCTGGTTCCCCAGTATGTAGCCCTGTGGTTGGCATACAGTAGTTGCATCAAAAATATCAGTTGAGGGGCGCCTTCCTGGTCAGTCAGTAGAGCATGTGACTCTTGATCTTGGGGTTGTGAGTTCAAGCCCCATATTGGGTGTAGAGATGACTTTTAAAAAATGTATTAGTTAAATGTTGTCTTTAGGCTAGAGTTTGTGATGTTATGTCCACTCTTGTCCCCAAATTAAAAAGAATTTCCTGAAAACTAGGGCTATGTGAGAAGAAACAGACTGCTTGGCATATCTGAAGTCCTCCCTCTGGAACAGGGTGACACAGAGGCATGTCCACATCTCGAGAAGCCCGACAAACCCTTCAGGCTGCCTGAGCAGCTCCTGAGGGACACGTGGAGTTGACTGGTTGGATATATGGATGTAGCGAGATGAAATGCTGAAATTTACTTTTCTTTCTCTTCCCAAAATGTTCCCATTCTTCTAGCCAATCAGTAGGTCCATAAGGCCTCAACGAGAATGCAAATGTAACAGCAGCAGAGAAGAGGAAAAAAAATCTTCTTCTTCTCCTCCTCCTCCTCCTCCTCCTCCTCCTCCTCCCCCTCCCCTCCCCTCCCCTCCCCTCCCCTCCCCTCCCCCTCCCCCTCCTCCTCCTCCTTCTTCCTCCTCCTCCTCCTCCTCCTCCTCCCCCTCCTTCTTCTTCTTCTTCTTCTTCTTCTTCTTCTTCTTCTTCTTCTTCTTCTTCTTCTTCTTCTTCTTCTTCTTCTTCGCTTCAAACTAGGCTCTTGAAAACCAGAAGGAGAGGCCCTGACTGGAGCAGCAGTTGGAATGTTTGCCATAAAAAAAGTGACAATGCAGATATTTCTTTGGGCACAACCAGCCCAGAGCTACATAGCGTTTGCGATTCTTTTGCCTAAACCAAGGATTCCAGACCGTTTATGGAAGAAATAGCCAATCCAAGTTGGCAGCTGTTTCCATGACAACTGACTGGTATGCAAGACTTTGAGATTAGCAATTCCATTTTACAGGCAATAACATTAAGCTTGTGAAGTTCAGATGTTTCTAGGGATAATCTCTGGGGATTTTTTTTTTTTTTTTTTTTTTTTTGGTTACAAGATAGGGAACAGGATGGTTATAAGTCTTTACCCAACGGCCTTCATTCCGGTGACTATTTTCTGCCTCTTATTACATCTGTGTCAATACCCTCATCTCCCTAGAGTGTTTTTTCACAAACACTGGTTAATTAAGAAGCTCTCAGTCTCAGGCTTTAGGCAGGATTTTATTAGCCAGTAAGAATAGAAAATAGAGAACTGTAAAAATGTAGGACTTAGTTAAAATTGTAGAAAAGTATAGATTTTGGGATGCCTGTGTGGCTCAGTCGGTTAAACATCCAACTCTTGATTTCCATTCAGGTCATGATTTCAGGGTCGTGAGATTGAGCCCCACATTGGGCTCTGTGCTCATCGGGTAGTCTGCTTGGGATTCTCTATCCCTTACCCTCTGCCCCTCCCCCCACTCTCCCTCTCAAATAAATAAATCTTTACCCCCCAAAAAAGAAAATTATAGATTTTTTTTTTAAAGATGATGGGGTTTATATTATGGCTCCACGAAAAAAGTTAACATGCAAATAGAGGGAAGGTGCAATGAGACCATCTATGCTTAGGAGAGGATGCCCAAATGAGAAGGCCCTAGAGGTGGAGGGGTGTGTGTGGTGTGTGTGTGTTGGAAGAGATTTTGAGTACTTTTGTTAAAGAGGAAGTCTAAGCTCAACATGGGTTCAAGTTCTGATCCTACTGTTTACTACCTCTGTGACTTTAGGCAAATGACTTAAGCTCTCTGTGCCATAGAGTCCTCATCTGAAAAATGGGGTTTATAAACTGAGGGTTGTTGGAGGGGAGGCGGGTGAGGGTATGTTAACTGGGTGATGGGCATGAAGGAGGGCACATGATGGAATGAGCACTGGGTGTCATATGCAACTGATGAATCACTAAACTCTACCTCTGAAACTAATAATACACTATAGGTTAATTAATTGATTTTAAATTTAAAAAAAGAAAAATGGGGTTTATGATCATAATAACCTACAAAATAATCTTTTTTTGTATTATGTTGTGTGCATGTGTGTGTGTATATATATGTGTGTGTGTGTGTGTGTGTTCTTAAGGCATTTCCTCATCCCTCCCCACCTCCTCCCACTCCACAGAGTCCAAGCTCCTTCTCAGCAGGAGGTCATTCTATGACTTAATCATCTTTGTGCCTCTACTATAGTCTATGCTATGCAGTGGGCATTCAATACACACTTCGCAAATGGTAAGTCCTCTCCCAATGATGCTCTAGAAACAGATGAACAAATGTAGAACTGAATGTGGTAATTACAAGAGTTAGCAAAATTTCCAAATATCTGTTTTTCTTCGTAGGCAAAAATGATTGTTACCCTAGGCTAATGCATTTTTAGAGTGTTTCAAGGCCAAATAAATCTGTAATAAAAAAATCTATATAATAATCATTACACATTTTGAGAACAGTGTTTGTAATTGGGGAAGAATCTGAGCCTTAAGTACATGCATGGATAAATAATCTTTTTAACCGAAGTTGTCCCTCTGAAAGGCTGACAGTGGCTCTAAAAATCAGTTTGCCCTTTCTTGAGCTTCTTCCTTTCATTTATCTTTAAGGCATCCCCATTTGGTAGTAAGATGGGATCGCTAAGACTGGAAAAGCCAGTGGGGGGGGAAAAAGCAAGAACGACGGGTACGGCTTGTTATGTCCTTCGCGCCACCCCGTAGTTTGCAGCTGCGCAGGGGCGGCGCGCGCGGTTTTGAAAGTGGGGAGGGTCCCTTCACAACGACTGTTACTGAGTGCTTGTGTTGGCGGGTGGCGGGACCGCTGAGGCAGCCTCGGGTCGTGTTGAGGGCCACTCGGGACAGTTTTCAAGACAGCCTTGGCCTGGACCTCTCCACCCCGGAGCGGCTGCGGTAAGGGGAGATTTTTGGGGACCCCTGACCGCGCGTGGGCCCCGGTTGGGGAGGAATCCCCCCCCCCCCCCCGCCCCGAGCCGCGGCAGCTGCGTTTGCTTGGTGACAGCTCGGGGCCTAGAGGGAAAGGTGGAGACGTTGGGAAAGTGGCGTTCAACTGGGAATTACCTTAGGAAAAGTGCGACCCAAACCCGAGTGCGCGGCTGAATCGCAGGGTAGGGTGGGGATTTCAAGAAAGAAATTGCCCTTTTCTCGAAGTGAAGCCTAACAGTCTGTACTTTTTATGGGAAATCCGTAGGAGAAGACTGTGGATCTAGCAGGTTGCCCTTATTTTACAGTTGGTTTTACAGACGGACACCGTGAGCCCCAGGTTTCTGCTTGAGGCGAGACCCCAGTGTTTGGGGACGTCTTAGATGCACCAGATCCGAACTCGGGCTTGTGCATGGTGCCAACGGTGGTTTCTTACCGCCTCCCAGTGAGTCTCAGTTCCAGCTCTTAGGCGCAGCTGGAACTAGTGAAGGATATCTGGTGGGAACGGAGAGGGTGGGGCTTGAGAAAGAGGGGGTATGAAGCACAGTTCCCTCCTTTGAGCTTCTCATCTAATGTTGCTTCCAGTTTCCAAGTGAGGTGACTGAGCAGGTGGAAGAAGAATTTTAACGACCAGCCCTCTGTAAGCTCCTGGATGGGGGCACTACATCAAAAACTAAGGATATACTGTATGGTGGCTAACATAACATAATAAAAAATTATTTAAAAAAGTTTGGGATATTACTCAGCAATCAGAAAGAATGAGTTCTCAACATTTGCTACAACATGGACAGCACTGGAGGAGATAATGCTTAGTGAAATAAGTCAAGCAGAGAAAGACAACTATCATATGATTTCTCTCATCTATGGAACATAAGAACTAGAATGATCAGTAGGGGAAGAAAGGGATAAAGAAAGGGGGGGTAATCAGAAGGGGGAATGAAACATGAGAGACTATGGACTATGAGAAACAAACTGAGGGCTACAGAGGGGAGGGGGGTGGGGGAATGGGATAGACCGGTGATGGGTAGTAAGGAGGGCACATATTGCATGGTGCACTGGGTGTTATACACAACTAATGAATCATCGAGCCTTACATCGAAAACCGGGGATGTACTGTATGGTGACTAACATAATATAATAAAAAATCATTATTAATAAAAAAAAAAAAAGTTTGGGCCTTTGAGTTGATTTTTCTTGGCAGAGTTTTTAAAAATGCTATTTATCAAGAGCTCTATACAAAATTTAAACATGTTCTCTCTGCCTGCCGATTTTTAATTTATTGTTTTAATTCCAGTGTAGTTAGCATATCACGTTATATTCATTTCAGGTATACAATATAGTGATTCAGTAGTTCTGTATATTACTCAGTGCTCATTATGATAAGTGTACTCTTAATCCCCTTCGCTGTTTCACCCATCTCATACCTTCCTCCCCTCTGGTAACCATCAGTTCTCTATAGTTAAGAGTCTGTTTTTTGTTTTGTCTTTGTTTCACCCCCACTTTGTTTTGTTTTTTAAATTCCACATGAGTGAAATCATACGGTATTTGTCCTTCTCTGAATGACTTATTTCACTTAGCATTATACTGTCTAGATCCATCCATGTTGTTCCAAATGGCAAGATTTCATTCTTTCTTTATGACTAATATTCCACTGTATATATGTACCACATCTTTATCCATTGATCTATTGATCAACACTTGGGCTGTTTCCATAATTTGGCTATTGTAAATAATGCTGCAGTAAACATTGGGGTGCATGTATCCCTTTGAATTAGTGTTTTTGTATTCTTTGGGCAATACCAATTAGTGAGATTACTGGATCATAAGATAGTTCTATTTTCAATTTTTTGAGGAACCTCCATAGCATCTTCCACAGTGGCTGCACCAATTTGCATGCTCAGCGACAGTGCATGAGAGTTCCTTTTTCTTCACGTCTTCACCAACACATATTGTTTCTTGTGGTTTTGATTTTAGCCATTCTGACAGCTGTGAGGTGATGTCTCATTGTGATTTTGATTTGCGTTTCCCTCATGGGGGTGACGTTGAGCATCTTTTCATGTGTCTGGTGGCCATTTGTATGTCTTCTTTGGAAAAATGTTCATGTCTTCTCCCATTTTTTAATTGGATTATTTTTTTTTGGTGTTCTTTATATATTTTGGATGCAAACCCTTTATCTGCCTCCCAGTTTTTTAATAGACAAACTAAACAATCTTATAGACATGTAATGACAGTTTGCTTTACAATAAATCTAATATGAACCAAACTATTTTTAAAAAAGAAAAAGTAATATTTAAAATTAAAAAAAAGGATTCTTAACAAATATGCTACAGAAGAAATAAAAAGCTTGGATAGTATGTATATTTTCTGTTCATAGACAGTTTTTACATAACTTATTGAGATATAATTCACATATTACAAAATTCCCTCTCTGAAAGTATATGTAGTGACTTCAGGATTAGTCTGAGTTGAATATATTAAATCACTACCCAATTTTAGAATGTTTTTATCATCACAAAAAAGAAACCCCACACCTCCTAGGAGTCACTCCATGTTATCCCTTCTCCTCAGCCCCTGGCAACTACTGATCTATTTTCTGTCTATGGATTTGCTTATTCTGGACATTTTCTATAAATGGAATCATATATGTGGCCTCTTGTGTCTGGCTTCTTTCACTTAGTGTGATGTTTTTAAGGTTCATTCATGTTGTATATACCAGGACTCCCTCTTATGACAATAATATTCTGTTGTATGCATTGTATCCATATTTTGTTTATTCATCATCTGATGAATACTTCTGTTTCCTCTTTTTTGCTATTATGAATAAATGCTGCTTGCCTAGACTGTTTCTCTAAAAGGTATAAAAGTCCTGTGGGAAGTGTGAGAGGGAAACTTACCTTTACCTTTATGTACTAAGTGATTTTTTTTTTTAACCAAGTTCATATATTACTTTTTTCCCCCCTAGTGCGTATATTGCTTTTTAATACAAACAAGCATAAAAACCCAATCATTAATGATATGACATTTGGTAAATAGTTATACTTCTATGGGTCGCAGTTCTCTCATTGTAAATAAAATTGGACTAAATATTTGTTATGGTCTTTTTCAGCTCTTAAATTTTATGTTTATATGATAAAATGAGTTACAGTGTTATAGGATTTTTTTCTTCATGAATGAGAGTTGTATTCTGTATAACTGCAGTGTAAGTTTCAATTTGTTTTCATCATAGGACCTAGAGTGTTTATTACAATGGAAGAAATCAATAATTTCAAGACACCAAGCAAATTATCTGAAAAAAAGAAATCTGGTAAGATATAAAATATTTTTTCATTGTTATTGCTATAGAAATGTCTTAGCATTATTAAAGTTTGATCCTTTAATTATTATTTATCCGACACAAACAATTTTAGCGTAAGTCCTCTTTGTAATGTTGATTTTAACAAATTAAAGACTTATTTCGTAGGCCAGGGTTTGGCCATCTATCGACTAATTTTATTGACATTCTAATAGATTTGGAGGTTTTCCCTGGTAAAGAATCAATTTGAACCATGAGGTACTTTACCTTTCCCCTTCTGGTACATGCAGTGCTCTTCTGAGGGAGAGTTTCCAAGGCAATTCAGTGAATAAAGGATAATCTTTTCAACAAATAAAGCATTTGGATATTCATTTGCAAATTGCTCTCCCCTCACATCACGTACAAAAATGATTAAAATTATAAAATTTCTGAAAGATAATATAGGAGAAAATCTTATTTTGTTCATTTCTAGTATATAGATTTTTGTATATGGACCTTGTGTCCTGCCACTGTGCTAAAGTCACTTATGCTATTAGCTTTTTATGGGTTTCTTAGGCTATTACATACATAGTTGGTGCTGTTGTAGATGAATATATGAAGATAGTGTTACTTTTTTTTACCAATCTGTTATTAGTTTATTTCTTTTTTCTTTCCCTATGTCACTGGCTCTGGTACATTTTTGAATAGAAGAGGTGCGAGTGGACATACTTGCCTTGTTCCCAGTGAAGTTTATGTTAGATGTAGGTTTTTCACAATTACCCGTTACCAGGGTGAGAGATTCCCTTTTATTATCCTTCATCAGGTTGAAGGTTATTATGAATGGATGTTGAAGTTTGTCAAGAGCTTTTTCAGAATTTCTTGAGATAGTTTGCTTTTTTAGTCTTTAAATGTGGTAAATTATGTTAATTTTCAGATGTTAAACCAACCTTTCATTCCTGGGGTAAAGCCAGTTTGGTCATGATATATTTTGTATATTGCTAGACTCAGTTTGCTAATATTTTCTGTGTTCATAAGGGACATTGGACTGTAGTTGTCTTTTTTTGGAATATCTTTCTGGTTTTGATATCAGCGTATTCTGTATTCAAAAAGTAAGATGGAAGTGTTTCCTTCTCTTTCCTTGAAAAGTATATGTAGAATTGATAGGTTTTTTTTTTTTTCCTTAACTCATTTTTCTTCCTTTACTGATAGGAAAGCCATGTGGCCTGAAGTTTTCTTAGGAGGGAAATTTTAACTGTGACTTCACAGTTAATCGGTATAGGGCTCTTCAAATTATCTATTTCTTCCTGTGTAAAAGTTGTTAGTGTTTTCCAAGGAAGTTTTTCACTTTCCAGTTGTCAAAGTGGCAAAACGTTATCCGTGATGTAATCTTATTACCTTATTTGTTACTCTTCTAATGTCAGTAGGATTTGTGGTGATATCTCTTTTTTCATGTCTGATACTGGTATTTTACTTTTTCTTTCTTGACTTGAGGTTTATTTATTTTGCCGAATGTTTCGGGCACTTGAAAAGATCATACTTTCTCTTGTTTTGGGGTGCAGTGTTCCATGAGTATCCTTTAGGTCAAGCTGGTTGACTTAGGTTGTTCTGTTCAGGTCTTTTGTATCTCTACTAATTTTATTCTATTGAGAGAGGTGTCTCCAACTACAATTATGGATTTATCTGTTTTTTCCTTTGAGTTCTACAGTGATTGCTTTATGTATTTTGAAGCTTGTTATTAGATACCCAAACATTTAGGATGGTTATTTCTTTTGATGATTTTCCCCTTTAATATTACGAAATGTTTTTCTTTATCCAGTGTTGTACTGTTTGAAATTAATAGAACCAGTCCAGTTTTATTTTGATTACTACTTGATAGGATGTTTTCCAACTTTTTACTTTTAACCCATCTGTGTGTTTATATTTAAAGCGAATTTATTATAGACAGCATGTAGTTACATCTTGTTTTGTTTTTGTCCATTTGGACAATTTCTGCCTTTAATCGGACTGTTTAGTCATTAGCCACATGTGGTGATTTAAATTTAGGTTTAAATGAATTAAAATTAAGTAAAATTACAAATTTAGTTCCTCAGTTGTACTAGCTATTTTTCAAGTGCTCAATAACCACATGTGGCTAGTGACTACCACATGGGACAACACAGATACAGAACATTTCCATCGTGACAGAAAGTTCTATTGGACAACACTGTTTAGACTGCCTTTAATGTAATTCTCTGTGGTTGGATCAAGTCTATTATTTTGCTGTTGTCCCAAAGCTCACTGATGATTTCTTTGTATTTTTTCTAATCTTTTTTTCTGTGCTTCCTTTTTGCTGCTTGGTCTTAAAATTTAGTTACCTTCTCCTCTAGATGCTTCTCTAAAGCATCTCTAGATGCTCTTATTCTTATCCATTGTCTCTTTTATTCCTTGAAGTTCCATAAGGATTTTTCTTACTTCCTTTTTTTTTTTTTTTTTGCTTGTTATGTTCACATTTTCCTTTGCATTATTGAACACATTTTTAAGATTTCTATTTTAAGGTTCTTACATACTAATTCTACATCGCTGTCATTTTATGGTATGTTTCTATTGGTTTATTTTTCTCCTGGTGTGGGTCGTATTTCTTCTTTCATGCCTGGTAATTCTTTTATTGGCTGCTGGACATCTTGCATTGTCGAGTGCTAGATTTCCTTATTCCTTGGAGGGCTGTGTGATTTTGTTATGGTCCAGTTACGTTACCTGCACATTAGCTTGTTTCTTTTGAGGTTTGCTTTTAAGCTTTACTGTAAACCTTTTCCTTGGGCCAGAATGTAGCTGGACTGGTAAAACGTAACCATTTAGAGGACTTTACTCAATACCCTGTGTG
Organism: Ursus americanus; assembly: GCF_024610735.1. Classification (NCBI taxonomy): domain Eukaryota; kingdom Metazoa; phylum Chordata; class Mammalia; order Carnivora; family Ursidae; genus Ursus; species Ursus americanus. The sequence goes on from NC_142139.1 coordinate 65,019,530, forward strand.
TTACAGAGTTACCACGCCCTGGCTGATGGTAATTGAACCATTCCTAGACCTCTCCAACAGCTGTTTAGTTTACTGCTCGTGCTTGGTGTTTTCCCTGACTTTGGGGTGCTCTATCCATTGTATGTGCGGATAACCAAACACTCGAAGGGAGACCTCTTTTCAGGTCTCTGAAGCTTTCGCTCTCATTTTGTGGCTCCCTGTAGTTCTCTGCTCCACAAATTCTAGCTGCTTAGGACTCTTGGACTTCTGATCTCTGTCTTCTGAATTTGGCAAGGCTTCTGGGCTGTGTTTCTCTGTGCTGCAGCCCAGAAACTGCCTTAAAGCAGTAAGTCAGGGCAATGATAGGGCTCACATGATTTGTTTCTCTTCTCTCAGAGTTCACAACCCTGCTCTGCCTGTTGTCAAATGTCTGAAAACTTATATTTTGTGAAGTGTTTTAGTTATTCATGGTAGGAAGGCTGTTCAATTTTTCATGAACAAAAGTAGAACTCCTCTATCTCATCTTTTTTAATGGCTATATAATGCTCTATAATACAGATATAATATAATGATGACCCTAATGATGACTACTTAGGTTTTTTGTTTGTTTTCTTTGCAGTCACAAAATCAAGTCCCAATATTCAAATATATGTGTGTGCATGCCTGTGTGTGTATGATGTCTGCACACGTGCTGTAGTACACAGTTGGCAAACAACATACAGTAATAGTTTAGGCTTTGTGGGCCACATAGGGACTCTGTTGCATATTCTTCTTTATTTTTTAACAATACTTTTATAATCTAAGAACAGATATTAGCTTGTGAGCCAAACAAAAATAGGCCATTTGCTGACGCCTGCTTCAGTGTTACTGTAAGATAGGGCTCCAAAAGTAGATTTGGTCAAAGGGTTTCCATTTAAAATTAGGGTAGATAGTATCAAATTGCTCTCCAGAAGACTACGCCAATTATTACTCATATGTTGAAAATACTAGGATGCTTTTGTAGAGGTCTTTTCAAATACTAATTTTATATTTTTTATTTCTCTTTATGACATTTAGCATTATGTTCAACTCCATGTATAAATATTCCTGCCTCTCCGTTTATGCAGAAGCTTGGCTTTGGCACTGGGGTAAATGTCTACCTTATGAAAAGGTGAGTATAACATTCCAAATTAACCTTTTCACGTGGAATCATAGTTGCTCTGTATTTGAAGACAAAAAAGAATATGAAAATATTCTGATTTCAGATATGTTCCCGATCTTATCCAACTGCTGTATTCCAGTCCTAGAACCTTTTATAACTTAGCCAGAGTTTTGCCTGGTATACTTTTCTCCTACCTTCCTGCTGATGGATTATTAAAGGAGAAGGAATTTATCTTGTAATCTTTCCCTGGCTTGTGTGGGAGGGAAAGAGACAGAGGGAAGGTGGGTCCTGTGTGGTAACACTGCAGGATTCCCAAGAGGAAAAGCTCCGAGAGGACTCCGATGTTGGGGGATGTCAGTGACTGCTAATGTCTTATATCTGGACAGTGGCCTCCTCAAGATACTCTCATTTAAAGAAAAGTTTTTTATTTCTTATGTCATCACTGTTAAGTAAGAGGGGTATATACATGATTTTAAAGTAAGAAAATTGCATTAAAAGAATAATAAAATTATAGGTGTCAACAAACATTTTTTAAAAAGTTGTTTCTTTTACTCATTACTCTGTACCTTTATTTATTAAGTGGCAAATAACTTAAGTCAATATATTTTCCTTAATGCATTCTGGCAATCATCCTGACTACCAGCATATTGTTAGCTTTATCTAAGTTTATATTGTTTCCAAATAGAAATACTTTCCTCAATAAAAAGCTAATGGATTGAAAATAGCATAGCAAGTATTTGTAAGTGGCTATTGAAGAATTTTTGTAGTTTAAACACCCCCTTTGTGTCTTTCTGTGCTATTTGTTTTGCAGACATTCATTTTTTAGTGTCTTAAAACTCAAGTTATTCTGAAAGAAAAAATTCTCACAGGTTTATGGCTAGTCTTATTTTTCCCCCCTTTAAAAAAATGTCCTTAAATGTAAAGTGTGTTACCAACAAAGTTCTACTGTATGTGAGACTTAATTAGAAAGCTTCACATTGTTGATACTGAAAAATAGTAGTCACTGACTGACCTACCACTTCTCCTATTGTAGCCCATCAGCCTGGGATTTTCTTTTACTGGTAACCTGGAGATTTCCTTCACTTCTCTGGTGAATTGGATCCTCTGTTTTTCTGTATCTTATATCTTACTATTTCTTGGTTTACATTTCATTTTGACTGAGGGCATGTAGTAGCTCCCCATTGACAGAAGCACAGGAAATAATAGTTTCGAAAATCCGCATTTATGAAAATGTTTTCATTTTACTATCATTCTTGAATGGCCCTTTTCATTTTTGAGTCAGAATTCTCATTTGGAAATAATTTTCCTCTAAAATTTTGAGGTCATTGTTCCATTGTTTACTAGCCTGTAGTGTTGCTGTTGAGATTTCTGAAGCCTTTCTGATTGCTGCTGCTTTTAATGTAATCTGGTTTAGGTTATCCGTCTCTCCTCTCTCCCACTGTCCTGGAAGCTTGTATGATCTTCTGTTTGTCACCAGTGTTCTGAAATTTCACAATGACATACATGGGTGTGGGCCTTCTGGAATCTGAAAATTCCTACTCTTAAATCTTGGGAAATTATTTTTTAAATTACTTTGTTGATAATTTTCACCCCCATTATTCTCTTCTCTATAATTCCTATTATTTACCTTTTGTGGGGAGCTGGTTTTCTTTTTGCTCTGTTTTCTGGGAGATTTCTCTAACTTCATCTTCTGATATTTCAATTTTTTCATTTTTGTCTGTCTTGTTTTTAATTAATTATCTTAACGTTTTCCATTTTCAGATGGCATCCTAAGTCTTTTGAGGGTGCTATAAGTGCTCTGTATCCTGATCTGGATGTTAATAAACAGGTGTATGCACATGTGAAAACACATTCAGCATTTAGTACACATATGGTTATGAATTACTCTTCCCCGTGTTCTTCACGGGTTCTCAACTATGCCAGTAAACCTTAGGCGAAAGACCCTCTGCTTTAACCCCTTCCAAAGCCAGTCTCCAGTCTTCAGAAGCTGCGGAATAGGAGGTGGACAATTGATGCAGCATCGGGGAGGGTGTCTAGAAATTCACCTGCTTCTTAAGTGACTTTAAAGAAGTTCACTAGGCCTGTTAAGTCTGTTACTTTCATCTGCTCTCCAAGCTTCCAAAAGTGTGTTGTCTCCTTTTCATTATTTCCATCAAATAAATAAATAAAATCTTTAAAAAGAAATCTAGTGATCCTTTGAGTGCATGTTTTTTGATTTAAAAAAAAAAAAAAAGGTCCTGCAATCATAGAGCCATGATCATGAGTTAGTAAAAAACTAAGTGGATTCTTGATTCTTGGTTCAGTCTATTGTTTTATCTTCTTATGGTAAAACTTTTTATCTCTAACTTTCGAGGCTCTTTCATTAGATTTCTTGCCCATTCGCTTTGTCCTTCTTAATGCACTGTACCCATGAATAACCACCTACTTTATCAGGTAAACTTTTCCCTGACTTTGTTTTACCTGTTTTTTTTAGACCTCAGAATGTTTACACCTTAAATATTCTTAAAATGACTGGCTCTTCCTAGAAAATAGTTTATGTTTTTTCTCATTTGTATGTTTACTGTCCCCTTACATGTATGTCTTTGAGTGTATGGTGAGAGGTACAGGATGGCTTGGTTACTGTAGGGGCACAATAGTTGTTGGTGAAGGGCAGTCTGTTATTTGCACAGTCATATATGGGCCAATGTTTTTCGTTCATCTCTGCTTTAAATTCAACTTCTTGGATATTAGTGTTCATTACTTAGCATTCCGTAACTTAACCTCTGGTACATACAGTTAAATGTTTGATAAGTAGTTGGTAGTCTGACATGCTGAAATGGAAAAATTAGAAAATAGTATAGTAACTTTGAAGTTTAAAATTTATAATATTCCATCTTTTTCCTTTTAGTTGTCTCTTTTTAAACCCTCCCTTTCAGTAATAGATATCAAACTTCTCTTGTAATTAATAGATGTATCAGCTATATATCTTCCAATTAAAAAGGATATGTAGCAGAGATGTTGATAGTCAAAAAGACTTTAAAAAAATTTTTTTTTAAGATTTATTTATTTGAGAGAGAGTGTGTGCATGGAGGTGGGGGAGGGGCAGAGGGAAGAGAGTCCTGAGTAGACACCGCACTGAACACGGTGTCTCATGCAGGGCTTGATCTCTTGACTCTGAGATCACGACCTGAGATGAAACCAAGAGTTGGATGCTTTAAGTGACTGAGCCACCTAGGTGCCCCAACAGTCGAAAATATTTGTAAAAAATTTTTAAATTATTATTGAACTCTTTTCAACATTTGTAAGTTCTTGTTAGTGATTTGAAATGCATTATGGTTATTATTCTTTCTATTCATTGTTTGATTACTTTTTTAAGATCTCCAAGAGGTTTGTCTCATTCTCCTTGGGCTGTGAAAAAGATTAACCCTAGATGTAATGATCATTATCAAAGTATGTATCAAAAGAGACTTATAGATGAAGCTAAGATTTTGAAAAACCTCCATCATCCAAACATTGTAGGTAAGTTTAAATTTATCTCGTGGCAGTATGTGTGTTTATTCAGAAACAGTTTATATAATCTCTGGACCAGTGTCACTAATAAAAATGAAGATGGTGGTGGAGTTTGGCAAGAACCAGGTTATTGTGAATGTTCTAAAATAAGACTTACATAATATTTTTAGATGCTTTTGTATTTTTAAAATTTAATGGGAATAGATACACTCATTATGATGCTGGTACTGTAGAGAATTCAAGGAATATAAAATGATCCTCATTTAGATAATTTCCTTATTTTCATTTTTAACGTAAATAAGACTAGTGAAACCACAGAGCATTTAAAAATATTTTAATTTGTGATACTATTGGCAAACACTGAAGTCATTTTAAATTATATCTACTGAATTAGCTTTATAAATAATTGTTTCATTGTATTTTGTCAGTTTCCAATCAGATCACTGTAAAAAATCTTAAATACTGTTATTCTTCCCTATCCTAATAAGGAAGTGTCCTGTTTTCTTTAAGGTTATCGTGCTTTCACTGAAGCCAGTGATGGTAGTCTTTGTCTTGCTATGGAATATGGAGGTGAAAAGTCTCTAAATGACTTAATAGAAGAACGAAATAAAGACAGCCAGGATCCTTTTCCAGCAGCCATAATTTTAAAAGTTGCTTTGAACATGGCAAGAGGGTTAAAGGTAACCGTGCCCTTGTATTTTAAATGGTTTTTGTGGAACATGAAAGAACTACTTTATATACCTAATTACAAGGTGGGATTTTTTTTGCCCCCAAAAGAAGTAGTTGCCCTGAGTTAAAGTCTTTATAGACTCTCATATTGCAGAGTGCACTATTTCCTAATCTTGATCAGCAAAGTATTGTTTGAGGCCTTTACATAGCCTGAAATAATCCAAGTCAGGTAGTTTTGTTTATGGAGATCGTATGTTAGATTTAGTTAAAAGGATTAATCAATTTAACACAAATTTAGTAATTATTCCTGGGGGTGTAGTCTAATCCTCTGTTGATATAAACAAACCTCTTAAAGATTGTTTTGTGAGACGTTCAGTTTTGGATATCAATATACATCTACAGGTCAAATAAAAAAAAAAAGCTCTTTCAATGTTATGCAAATAAATTGTTGTGCCTTTGAGTAAATACAGCGTAAGGAAGGAAAAGAATTCGTTATCTTAGGTAACCAAACAGGAGACATGGCGGTTCCCGAACACTGTTGGACGACTCAAAAGTGGATCATGTATTGATGCTGAGGTCAAAGTTGTATGTTAAGAGTTGATATAAAATTGGTTTATGAAATATGAAACTGCATAAAAGCAATATTTCTAAATATATATTTCAATATGTATTAGAAAAACTGATTTTATATGGATAGGATAAGCTAAATTCATAATTTGAATTAGTTAATAAATAATGACTTTAAATATATATGGATAGTGGAATTAATAAATTTCACTATAAACATTTGAGCTTACTCAATTTATGATCAATATTTAAATTAAGCACAGTAGTAGGTGTTTGAAAGTATATATCAAAAATTGTCTCTGCACTATTTTCAAGCAGCTTACAGAATAGATGCTCAAATGCTGATGAATGAACAAATAACAGTTTTGCAGAATTATTTTTGATTATGGAGGAGTATCATTACTAAGAAAGAGTTAATGTGTAAAACAAAATATAGTCTTAGATGACATTTCTGCTTCCTCTTCTTGTTGTGACTTATGCCCTTAGTCATCTGTTGTTCTGCATTATCTCGACAATTTGTGTGTGAAAAGTGTACCTCATTGTGAAGATTGCAAATTTATTTCTAAACTTTACTAGTCTCAAGTAAAATTGTGATATATTTTTAAAGCTGCAGTATCTTCTTTTGCTATAAAAGTATGAGATGTGTTTGAAAAGAAAAAGTTAGCTTATCTATAAATAGACATTGTTTTCCAAAGCCTCTTTTATGTCTGGTCAGTATGGCAGACTGGAGTAGTATGGAATGTTCTGTTGTCTGACTTCCAATCTGAAATGATGGACAGATGTACATGTAGTTCAGGAGGCAGCTCAAGTTGTTGTTTGTGTTTGAAGGTTATCATATATTTTTATCAGTTTATGTATTTGCTCAGATGTGTTAAATTTTCCACTATTTTAGTATCTACACCAAGAAAAGAAACTGCTTCATGGAGACATAAAGTCTTCAAATGTAGTAATTAAAGGTGATTTTGAAACAATTAAAATCTGTGATGTAGGAGTCTCTCTACCACTGGATGAAAATATGACTGGTAAGTAGTATTTGAATTTTTCTTATTTTTTTTAGAGATTTTATTTACTTATTTGAGAGACGGAGAGACAGTGAGAAAGAGCACAAGCAGGAGGCCGGGAGAGGGAGAGGAAGAAGCAGACTCCCTGGGGGCTCGATCCCAGAACCCTGGGATCATGACCTGAGCAGAAAGCAGATCCTTAACTGACTGAGTGACCTAGGCACTCCAATAGTATTCGAATTTTTAAACTTTATTTTTATGCGATTTTTAAATTTCCAATTTTTACGTATTTAAATAGGTAAGTTTACATATTTCAAAAATCAAAAACAGTGTAAAAAGGTATACGATAAACAGTATCCTTCCTTTCCTCTCTTTCACTCAGCCTCCAGCCCCCTCCCTCGCCACAGCCACAATATAAATTATTGTGTTTTTATTAGTATCTACTTTATCTAGTTTAGTTATCTACTGAAGATAACTTTAGGAACTATTTCTAACCTGGATTGGGATTTTTATGTGGTAAAAGATCTGGGACTAGAAAACAAAGTTTTAATAAGGTTTTATAAAGAAATTCATTTAGTGACAAGATTGGGGAAACTGGTAAAAGAAGAAACTGGGGTAGAAGTAGGGAAGTGGGTGCTAATAAAAGCCTTCTGCTTCTTGCCTCTAGGCCTGCCCCAACTCCTTCTTCTCACTCTAATATAAATACTGACATCCTCAGGGAATTTAAGATCTTGGTGAGAACCAAGAGCCAGCATTGTAAAGAAAGCCTCTGCTTTCAACATGTTATTTAATAAATAACACTTATATTTCCTTCTCTAAATGAATATAAGGTAAAAGAAAGATTAATGAATGCTGTTTAGAACTTTTACACACTTTAATTTCTACCTAAGGTAAAATCTGAGTTAAGTCCAAGGAAAAGTCCAAGAAGAATAGAGCAACTTTATAAAGATGTCTGTAATCATTCATGAAGATAGGACTATTATGAGCCTTTAGGCTGCCTAATTGCTACAGAGTTGAAACTTTCAAAGATAAAAGGAGAAATTGTGAAATAGAATAAAAATAAGATTTTTTAGCATAATTTTCTCAATCCTTAATAGATCAAATAGACAAAACTAAGATGTAAAAGTTCTGAGTAGATAATAAGATCAATCGTTATGCATCCAAGTAGTTATTAAAAGTGAACATATATTAAGTTATAAGAGAAAACCTTGGATTACAAAAGTGCAAGTAATCTGATGGTTGACATCCATCATCCTCAGTGCTATAAACTAGAAATTAGTGACACGATTGGAAACAAAACACCCACAGTTTTTAGGAATTCACAGTATTTGTAAATAATTCTTAGCTGAAATCTAATCCCACCTACACAAATATTTAGAGAATAATGAGAATGTAACGAGAAATCAAAACCTATTTGACATGGTCAACACTACACAGAAGAAAACATTTTCATTTAACCTTTGTGTAATTAAGTTTCAGTATTCATCTCTCATCAGAAAAAAAATGAAGCCCTTAAAAACAGAAAGCAGAAGTGAATGAATTAAAAAATCCATAAATTTTGCATTATCTCAATATGATCTATTTTATTTTGGAATGTGTCAAAGTTCAGAGTTTATTAACATGTAAAACAGTTCATAAACAGTTCATAAACATATAAACAGTTCATCCTTGATACATGTTCACACTTAGCCAGGAAAATTCTATGAAAGAATGATGAGTAGGAATTTTCCTGAGGAGATGTTAAGAAGTATTATAAAGCCACAGTAATTAAAACAGTGATACTCATGAGAAAATAGGCAGAAAAATATAAGGAAGTCAGGTAGTCCCAAGTATATGAATTTGTTATAATAAAAGTGACAGTATTAGTGAGAAAGAGATAGGTGAGTCAATAAATAATGGTGTTGACGTTTTAGAAAAAACAGAGCTGTTTTCCATCCTCACTCATCCTCACAGATTGAAGATGTGAAAAAAAAAAGTAGTGGAAAAAAATTGTAGGTAAATCTTTCCTTAATATTAGGCTTAAGGACACCAAAGCTAGAAACGATTAAAAAAAAACGATTAAAAAAATTTTTTTCATGACTATGAAAAATTGTTTGAAAAATTTCTCTATGCTACTGTGAGCGATAGGATTAGCTTAACGTGTACTCTCATACGCGAAGTAGAAGTTGCAGCCGGTGAATCATTCAGGTTAGGATCAGTTGTGCTGTGGTGGCAGAGACCCTCAGAAACTTCTGCGGCTCCAAACAACCAAGGCTTGTTCAGGCTACAGGCCCTTACGGCTCTGCTCCATGCCAATCTCACGTCAGGACCTAAGCTGCTGGAACATCCACTGAATGGAATATTGCCGTCGCTGTACGTACGGAGGGTAACAGAGGCTCTAGAGCTGTGCACTGTGGTAGCCACTAGCTGCGTATGGCTATTTAAATTAATTAATATTTTAATATCTAAAAAATTCATTTCCTCAGCCACCCCAGCCACTTTTCAAGTGCTCAGTAGCTACGTATGGTTAGTGGCTACCATATTGGACAATGCAGATATGGACTGTTTCTGTCGTCACAGAATGTTCTGTTGGAAAGTGCTGCCCTAGAAAGTCTCGCACTAACAGATGCTCGAGATTAGAAATGACACAGTCCCTTCGTTCACAACTCACTGCCCAGAACGAGGCAGGTGGCTCCATCCAACCTTGACAGGCCAGAAAGTGCAACCCTTCTACGTGTCCCGAAGGGAGAGAGTACGAACTACTTGATGACCAGCACTGGTAACTACCATGGTGGGCAGTTCGGGAACAGGTATTTTTAAAAAAACAAAACATTTCAAAATGCCCTTTGATCCTGTAATTCATTCCCAAGAACATACTCCAAAAAATAATTGGGCAGAGTAGGCATTTTTTACAATAACCTGATATATTAATTTCTGCAAAACCAAAAGAGATGTAGGGTTATAGGAGAAATAGAGTTGAGAGAAGAATCAAACCCCGTGTAGCTTTGAAAACAAAGCAGTAACCAAAACAACGATCCTGATAAAAATATGAACACGTGAAATGCTCGCTGGCACCCAGCATCAGTCCATCCTGTGTAGCCATAAACCCTGGGTTTGCGCTTCCTCGAGGGCATTTATTTTCAGTACTTTTAATTAAAATTAAAAATTTGATCCGGCTTTCTCAATAAAATATTCGTAAGCATGGGGAGCATGTCTCGGCAGCTCCTGTCCTGGCACCCTCAGCCTCGTGAGACAAGTTAAGGTCATGGTCAGCGTAGCAGAAAGCTACTAAACCAGCCAGGCATTAAGAGAAGGCGTTTGTCTTCTCTTGGGCCTTAAAGGCTTTCTCTTTATGAGGAAGTTTACTTCTGATCATTTAAAAATAACAGGTACTGGGGAAAAAAATTAACCTTTTTATACCTAATTGTGTGTGCACTAATTTGTGTTACAAAAATATGTATTGTAGCAGAACAGACCGCAGAACTTTAAGTGAATGGCCATCGGTATTGTACCACCACGCAATAGAATCTCATTAGAATTATATAGGTTTATATCTGTAGGAAGGGTATAGCCAATATATTGAGATGAACACATTTTAAAATAGCACTTAAATACGTATATATTAAGAAAAGTTTGAAAAAAATATACCTAGGGGCGCCTGGGTGGCTCAGTCGTTAAGCGTCTGCCTTCGGCTCAGGGCGTGATCCTGGCATTCCGGTATCGATCCCCACGTCGGGCTCCTCCGCTTGTGTTTTAATAGGTGATAGATTCACATGTTTCACAACTGTAATATATATAAGGTGTTCCGTGACAGGCCCAAATTTTAACAGTGGTTATCTCTAGATTGATTGATTGATTTAGCAAATAGTTTAGTACTGGGTACAGTCATGTACTGTGCTAGGTACTATGAATACAGAGGAAAATGGGATAGACACAGTTCTTACCCTTTCTTAAGAATTTTTATATGTATGTTTTAGTTAATGTATAGATGACACACAATATGATGTTAGTTTCAGGTATACAACAGAGTGATTTGACAAGTCTGTACATTATGCTGTGCTCACCACAAGTATAGCTACACCTGTCACCATACAACACTATTAAAATACCATTTCCCATATTCCCTATGCTGTGCCTTTCATCCTTATGACTTACTCTTTCTGTAACTGGAAACGTACCTCCCACTCCCCTTTACCCATTTTGCCCATCCCCCCTACCCCATCCCTCTGGCAACCATCAGTTTGTTCTCCGAATTTATAGGTCTGTTTCTGCTTTTTGTTAGTTCATTTGTTTTGTTTTTTAGATTCCACATGTAAGTGAAATTATAGTGTAATTGTCTTTCTTGGACTTAATTTATTTAGCACAATACCCTCTAGGTCTATCTATACTATCGGAAATGGCAAAATCTCATTTTTTTATGGCTCAGTAATATTCCATTATCTGTGTGTGTGTGTGTGTGTGTGTGTGTGTGTGTGTACATACATACATACACAGGTGTATATATACATGTGTGTAAAACATCTTCTTTATCCATCTATTGATGGACACTTGTGTTGCTTCCGTAGCTTGGCTATTGTACACAATGCTATATAGTAAACTGAGGGGTGCGTATATCTTTTTGAATTATTGTTTTCACTTCCTTTGGGTAAACACCAGCAGTAGTATTACTGGTCATATGGTAATTCGATTTTCCTTTTTTTGAGGAACCTCCACACTCTCTCCCACAGTGGCCGCACCAGTTTGCATTCCCACCAACAGTGCACTAGGGTTCCTTTTCTCTACATCCTCGCCAGCACTTGTTCTTTCTTGGCTTTTTGATACCAGCTGTTCTGACTGGTGTGAGGTGATACCTTGTGATTTTGACTTGCAGTTTCCCCATGATTAGTGATGTTGAACATCTTTTCATGCACCTGTTGGCCATCTGTGTGTCGTCTCTGGAGAAACAGCTATTCAGATTCTCTGGCCATTTTTTAATTGATAGTTTGGTTTTTTTTATGTTGAGTTTTAGGAGTCTTTATTTATTCTGGATATTCACTCCTTATTGGATATATCATTTGCAAAAATCTTCTCCCATTCAGTAAGTTGTCTTTTCATTTTGTTGATGGTTTCCTTCACTGTACAAAAGTGTGTTGTTTTGGTGTAGTCCCAGTAGTTTATTTTTGCTTTTGTTTCCCTTACCTGAGGAGACATATCTAGTAAAAGGCAAAAGATTTATGCGATCTGAAGAGAAACCAGAGTATGAGGAGACATATCTAGAAAAATCTTGGTAAAGGCCAATGTCAAAGATATTACTGCCTATGTGTCCTTTAGGAGTTTTATGATTTTGGGTCTCACATGTAGTCTTTAAGCCATTTTGAGTTTGGTTTTGTGTATGGTATAAGAAAGCGGTCCAGTTTCATTCTTCTGCATGTAACTGTCCAGTTTTCCTAGCACACTTTATTGATTGCCTCCTTTGTCATAGATTAATTGACCATATAAGCAGGGGTTTCTTTCTGGGCTCTGTTCTGTTCCTCTATGTGTCAATTTTTTGTGCCAGTACAGTACCATACTGTTTTGATTACTAGAGCTTTGTAGTATATCTTGAAATTTGTAATTGTGATACCTTCAACTTTGTTTTTCTTTTCTTTTTTTTTTTTTTTTAAGATTTTATTTATTTATTTGACAGAGAGAGAGGCAGTGAGAGAGGGAACACAAGCAGGGGGAGTGGGAAAGGGAGAAGCAGGCTCCCAGCAGAGCAGGGAACCCGATGTGGGGCTCGATCCCAAAACGCTGGGATCATGACCTGAGCTGAAGGCAGATGCCCAATGACTGAGCCACCCAGGCACCCCCAGCTTTGTTTCTCTTTTTCAAGATTGCTTTGGCTGTTTGAGGTCTTTTGTGGTATCTATATTCCTGCCTCTTTTCTTTTCTCTTTTAGTTTTTTTAGAGAGGCAAAGAGAGGTGAGGGGAGGGGCAGAGGGAGAGGGAGAATCTCAAGCAGACTCCCCGCTGAGCAGGGAGCCCAACTCGGGGCTTGATCCCAGGACCCTGAGATCATGACCTGAACTGAAGTCAAGAGTCAGACCCTTAACTGACTGAGCCACCCAGGTGCCCCAATTCCTGCCACCTTCAAAGAGAAATGCTGTACACCCTTGCCAACTGGCCAGCTTTTTTAGTATTTAACAATCTGATAAGGAAAAAGTCATTCTTATTAATGAGATTGAGTGTATTTTCATGTTTATAATCTACATTTATTAACCTTTAAGCTACCTATTAAATCATTTATCCAGTTTTCTTTGGGTTGCTTGCGTTTCTTAGTGATTTCTAGCACTTGCCCTAAGGACCAACTTCCTTGTATTTAACTTGTTTCAGTGACTGACCCCGAGGCCTGTTACATTGGCACCGAGCCTTGGAAACCCAAGGAAGCTTTGGAAGAGAATGGTGTTATTACTGACAAGGCAGACATATTTGCCTTTGGCCTGACTCTGTGGGAAATGATGACTTTGTCTATTCCACATATTAATCTTCCAGATGATGATGATGATGATGAAGGTATAACTACATATTTTTAACATAAACACCAGTCTCTTTAGTTTGCACTGAAGATTAGCTGATAAAATTATATTTCATCTTCCTGTTAAGTTAAAATTGGAAAGAGGAAGTTGTTTGATCTAGTGCATGAGATATGGATTCTGTTAATAACTGACTAGTTTGGTGCAATCTCAGTTTAATCTCCTGCAAATGAGATGCGGGTTAATTGACAACAGGGAGATAAATTGAGAAGATCCTGCAGAGCAAAAAGCTTTCCTTGGCAGCTCCCGTCAGCGGAGGAAACGATCGGAGAGCTCTCATAGTAAGGGGGGAGGGGGCTCATGACCTGTAAACCGTGACAGTAGCTGGTCTCCACCCTGGCGGGGTAATGGAAGAGACCACCTGTGTATGATGAAAAGCATCCCGCATGATGAGTTCTTGTTTCAGGAGGGTGAGTTTGAGCAGTTGCTAAGCTTTTCCATGACTGAAAGTTATTTTATGTCAACTCCTTCATGAGCAGATAAAACTTTTGATGAAAGTGACTTTGACGATGAAGCGTACTATGCAGCTCTGGGGACGAGGCCACCTGTTAATATGGAAGAACTGGATGAAACATACCAGAAAGTAATCGAACTCTTCTCTGTATGCACTAACGAAGATCCGAAAGATCGTCCTTCTGCCGCACACATCGTGGAAGCTTTGGAAATAGATGTCCAGTGATCCCCTCATATTCATGACTGCTGAGCTTCACGTTGGCTCGTACATAGAACACTGTTCTGTTTACTGTAATACATTACATAGTTACTACAATAAGCTATAATTATTAGACTTTTTGAAGTGACCTGCTTTAGGCCCATAGCACCTAGTTAACATTTAAACAATTATTTATATTTCTTAACATGCTAATGATGATAAGCATTTGAGATTATAGGTTTTCTATTAAGTTTAAGAAACTAGCTACTTAAGTATTGGAATTTTGTAGAGATTTAAACCACTAGCGGTAGTACAATGCGGTAAACTCTATGTCTAACATTAATTTGGATTGAGTGACCATCACTTTTATTAATGTTTCTCAAAAATTCTTTATTTTAATGGATCTGTTGAAATTAGCACTTTGTGCAGTACAAAGTAAGTCTATGTTTGCTTGTCTTTTAAACCATTAAACTTTTTCCTGGCCTTTTTTGGTTGATGTGCTTATTATTAAATATGTTCACCAGAAGCTGAGAGAACGTGGCTCAAAAGACTAGCTCCTTAGGTAGTTACAGGCATTTTTGGTTAAGGCTTGTCTTGCTCTCTTGGATCTCCCAGGTCTTTGGCTTTTGCTTTAATTTATTTAAATGTATTTTCTGCATTGAGATCCCTTTTTTATTTTTTATTTAGTAATCTGTATCTTAAGCATGTCATAGTTCTGGTGTAAAAATAATACAATTCTAACAGGATGATATAGAATAAAGGAGACTTCTATTACCAGAAGGTGTCTTATTTTATACGTCATTAATTTGAGTGTCATCATTAACTGTGTTGAATGAACGTGAGTGAATGAGATTCTTATGGCCTATAAAACAAGGGTGACTTGGGTCAGCAGTTTCTTTGTGCCACAGCCCCTGGGCATTTTTTTTTTTTCTTTTAAGATTTATTTATTTATTTGAGAGAGAGACTGGGGAGGTGGGCAGAGGGAAAGGGAGAGAATCTCCAGCAGACTCACCGCTGAGTGCTGAGCACAGGGCCCGACGCAGGCTCGTGGGGCTCGATTTCAGGACCCTGAGATCATGACCTGAGATGAAATCAAGCGTTGGACACTTAACCAACTGAACCACCCAGGTGCCCCCTGCCTGGGCATTTTTAGTTAATGAGTTGTGCTTGTGACTCCAGGTGATACACCTGGCCTTGACTATAGAGTTTTAAAAATTACTGTCACTTCTTGGACAGATGAGGAACCATTACATGCTGAGCTTTAAACAATTCTAGAATTCACTGGAGGTTCCTTTTAAAGAGATTGTACCAAGCAATAGTACACAGATTATTAATGGGCATATCTTCTAACAACATACCAGTGACGTCACATTAAAGCAAATTGAAAGCTGAGTCATAGAAAAATCTTGTATATAGGGGCGCCTGGGTGGCTCAGTCTGTTAAGTGTCTGCCTTCAGATTGGGTCATGATCTCAGGGTCCTGGGATCGAGCCCTGGCATTGGGCTCTCTGCTCAGCAGGGAGCCTGCTTCTCCCTCTCTCTCCACTGCTCTCCCTGCTTGTGCTCTCTTTCTCTCTGTCAAATAAGTAAAATTTAAAAAACAATCTTGTATACAATTTGCACACTGACATGTAGTTACCCTCACTTTGCTTTTGTATGATCTCATTAGGTCTGCCAAGTTGACAAGGCAGTGTGTCTCTTGGTCCATTCTCATGAATTACAGCTTTCTTTTGAATACATAATCCAATACTTTTTTTTCTTTGAGAAATTTGTTTCCAGTTGCTGTAGTAGGAATATCTAAACGGGAACAAACTAATGCCCAAAAACTGGGTCAGCAAATTCACAGCACTTGTCAATGGCAGGCACTGCAAAATGTTCCCTGCATGCTTTCCCCTTTGTGTCTGGATGGGGCCTTGAAGTCCTCAACACAAAATTACAATCTGCTGCCAACTCCAAGAAAGTTTTTTATCCTTGTTCTGGAACTTAAGTCTCAGATGTTACCTTGTTTTTGGCCATTTGCCTCATTCTCAGAAAAGAAATGTGACTGGGTGGATACAACAGGACTAATCTTTTTGCTGAATTAAAATTGGCAAATACAATCTTCTCCCAGTAGCTTTCTCACTTCCCAGAAAATCTCCCTTTGCTATCAGGGTAAGGCTTCCAAGAGCCTGTTTGCACCTCTAGAAAATGAAGGTCAGTTAATGCTCAAGAAACGTTGTGGGTTATTTATTGCCTCCTGGTTCCTACTTAATCCACAATTTGCTGATTAAAATAAAATTAGATTTTTTGTCAAAGATTTACTTATTTGAAAGAGAGCAGGGCTAGGGACAGAGGGAGAGAGAGAATCCTCAAGCAAACTCCCTACTGAGAGCAGAGCTGGACTCTGGGCTCGATCCCACAATCCTGAGATCACAACCTGAGCCAAAACCAAGAATTGGATGTTTAATTGACCAAGCCACCCAGGTGCCCCTAGAAAATTTTTCATTTTCTAAAGGTTTTATTTGACAGCAGTGGGAGAGGGAGAAGCAGGCTTTCTGCTGAGCAGGGATGCAGGGCTCCATCCCAGGACCCTGGGATCATGACCTGAGCCGAAGGCAGAAGCTTAACAGAATGAGCCACCCAGGCGCCCGTTGAAGAGATTTTTAAATAATTGTATACTATATAAAAAACTTGAGTATGCAGCTGATGTTGTGCTTCATAGAGATTTATAGTCTTAAATGTTATTAAAACCCTGAAAAATTGGCAAGCTAAGTATATAGGAAAAACAAAGTAATGCTCCCAATAGAAGGAAAGAAATGAGCATAAATTTAAAAACAAAATCTACCATAGAAAACAGAAAACAAATCTATAAAAGATCAACAATGCCAAAAGTTGTCTTTGAAAATACAAATAAAATTCATGAACCTAATAAGCCTTAGCAAGAGTCAGTCATCTAGAGTAAAAAAGGCATCACAAATGAAAAAAGGAAACCGCGCATATCCTACAGATATTCAATCTCGTTCACGAATAGCTGAAAACAATCCCAAGTATTAGTAAACCAAAACCGGTAACATTAAAATTTCAAGGCCAAGTTGAGATTATTTGAGCAAAACTAATATTCAAAGAAAAATGTAATCATATTCATCCAATGAAGAAAATTCAGTTGATCTCCGAAGAAGAAAAATTTTGATAAAATCCAGTTAAAGACGTTTGAAAGCTTAGAAAATAAAATCCTCTTGAGAAACTAGGAACAGAGAGGAGGAGCTTCCTTAACATAAGTGTGTCCACATCCAGCAAGCGATAGCCAACATCTTATAGTTGCTATGGGTAGGAAGTTTATGTCCCCCTAAAATTCATGTTGAAGCCTCATCAATCCCTAATGCGATAGCATCTGTTAGGGGGGACCTTTGGGAGGTGATTAGGCCATGAAGGCGGAGCCCTCAGGAGTGACGATCTCTGCCCTGTGAGGATGGGGCAAGGCTGCGAGGCAGGAAGTGGGCTCTCCCCAGGCCCTGGAGCTGCCAGCGCCTAGATCTTGGACTAACAACCTTGGGAACTGTGAGAAATCAATTGTTTAAGCCACCCAGGCTACAGTATTTTTGTTATAGTGGCCCAACTTAGACAATAATGAAATGTTGAAAGCTTTTCCTATGAAAAATGGAATGAGACATTAATTCAAAACTGAAAATCCATAAGAATCTACAGATGAACCTTTGGAATTAAGTTTAGAAAGGCTGCTGAACGAACGCAAGGTCAAATATAGATAAGTCAGTTGTATTTTATTATCAGCAAACAAATGAAACTAACTTTACTTCCAGTGGCTACAAAGAAAGTATCAAATGCTTATGAATAAATCTCAATAAATTACATAGGACCTCTAACATTGAAAGCCCCAAATTACTGAGAAACTAAATAAATGGGGAAGTATACCATGTGTACAGACAAAAGATAAAATAGCTTTTACAATCAATCTTTCCCAAATTGGCCTATACATTTGATGCAATTCCAGTAAAATCCCAACAGTTGTTTTTTTGAATTGGTGTTGGCTTTTTGAGGGTCTTAAACGGATTGTAAACTGTACATGCAAATGCAAAGGACCAAGAATAGACCCAATACTCCTGCAGGAAAAAAAAGGTGGGAGCATTTACAGTACCAACATCAAGATTGTGATAACACAATGTGATACTAGCACAAGGAAAACCCGCAAGGCTAGTGGGAATAAAGAGGCAGAAATAGACTCCTACACTGGACAAAATCTATGATAAAGGTAGCAAATCAATAATAGATAAAAGGGCAAGAAGCTTGAGTAGTCACAACCACTCCCACCCCCTGTTCCCTGCTAGTGCTCTCTCTCTAATAAAATCTTAAAAAAAGAAAAAAAGATAGTTACATTTGAGGAAAATGATTAAAGAGAAAACGAGGAAGACTTCTGGCAGTGTTTTATTTTTTTAGACTGGGTAGTAATTATGAAGGTGTTTGATAACTGAGGTGTACATTTTTAAAAATAAACTTTTAAAGAAGTTTTAGATTAACAGAAGAATTGTAAAGAGAATTCCCATATACCCCACACCTAGCTTCCCCTAATGTCAACATTTTACGTTAGTATATTTGTCACAATTAAACCAACGAACCAATATTGGTACATTAACAAAATATACTTAATTTAGATTTGGTTTTCACCTAATGTCCTGTTTTGTTCCAGGATCCCACATAATATTTAGCTGTCATGTCTCCTTGGCTATAGTAATTTTTCCGACTATACTTTGTTTTTGGAAGATTTCATTATTTTATAGCAATTTTAATTTCAAAGCAAAATTAGAAGGAAGCAGAGATTTCCATATACTTCCTTCCCCCCTCACATGCACAGCCTCTCCCACCATCAACAGCCCCTATCAGAGTGGGACATTTGTTACAGCTGATGAACTTACACTGACAAATGAGGGGTTACTCTTGGTGGTGTCCATTCTGTGGGTCTGGACAAACGTTTGAGATGTATCCACCCACATAGTGTCACATAGACTAGTTTCACTGCCCTAAAAATCCTGTGTTCCACCAATTCATCCTTCCCTTCCCCAAACACCTGATCTTTTTACTGTCTTCGTAGTTTTGCCTTTTCCAGAATATCATACAATTGGAATCATACAATATGTAACCCTTTCACATTGGTTTCTTTCATTAATATTAAGGTTTCTCTGTGCCTTTTTGGGGCTTGATAGTTTATTTCTTTTTAGCACTGAATAGTCCATTGTCTGGATGTACATTCATCTACTGAAGGACATCTTGGTTGCTTCCGAGTTTTAGCAATTATGAATAAAGCTACTATAAACGTCCAGTGGGCAGGTTTTTGTGTGGATATGTTTTTAGTGATCAGTTTTTACAATCAGTGAATATGTACTGTTTCTATAATCACAAAAATAATTTAGAAAGAAAATCAATACATTTGGTTGTATAAGAAAACAGACAGAGAACATTGAAAGGAATTTTAATTGATTCACCACAAAGCATGGAGCAAGCAAAATAATGTTAATAAAAATTTTTAAATAAAATATTTAAAACAAAACAGCAGTGCAGAAAACAGCATTAAAATGTTTGCATATTACACACATTTTAACACTTCCACATTCTTTTTGGAATCCAGGCTTTTAAATTTGGGGAAACTGTTAACTTACAGGCAAATAAAAGAAGGCAGACGAACTGATTCTACAGAGTTACAACCCAGAAAAATTACTTCCCTGGAGTCCTACCGCCAGATAAGCAGTTACAGGAATTTTAGAATCAAAACTATATTCTTTGCTCTTCAAAGTAAGTATCCAAGAATTATACTAGGAAAATGTGTGCATACTGAGGTGTGTTTTCATAAAGTCATCACATTCTCCGGCCCATCAGCCCAGATACATTGCTTTACTGACCTCAGTTATATATTACTATTCACTTTGTCAGCACGTAGCCAGACTCCTCAGAACAAGTCAGATGTATTTTAAACATGCAAAGGTTTAAAAAAATGTAACCATAGGAATCATCTAATCCAGCTGGGGGTCCATTCTGTTAATGCCGTCAATATCCAGCAACAAGCGCACTCAAGCAGCACAATTAGCATTTTCACACTCCCGAAAGTCCCGAAATGACAATAGTGCAATTACTACATTTAATTGTAATCGGATCCGATGACAGGTACATTTTGCTTAAAATCATTTTTGAAAGGATTAAAATCTTAAGCTGCAGAATTCTGTTCTACATAAAAGAATATGGAAATCTTACTCATTCTTTACCATAAAAATTAGAAAGCCCTC
This sequence comes from Ursus americanus, assembly GCF_024610735.1. Lineage (NCBI taxonomy): Eukaryota > Metazoa > Chordata > Mammalia > Carnivora > Ursidae > Ursus > Ursus americanus. Next base: position 65,039,826 of record NC_142139.1, read on the forward strand.
TTACAAATGAAAAACCCAAAATACTTTCTAAATCTGTTCAAACTGAGTTGCTCCAGCCAATACCAATAAAATGAGAATTTTGTGTACAGAATCAAGAATTACCTTTAGAGACCGGGCATGGAAATTATTTGCCCGTCTTAAATTTTGATATTTGCTTCTGACTGGGCATGAGATAATCCTGGTGCAAAAGTGTGCTTTATAAGAGTAAGTGGCCACAGATCTGTGAAACCACCTTGCTTTGTCAATGCTTTTAGGTAGGAGGCATGTCATTGTCCAGTTATAGCGACAAAGCTTCATAATTAAGGATTCCAGTGCTAGTCAGTATATATTATCCAAAAAAAAAAAAAACTTTTTTGAATCCCCAGATAATTTTCAACAAATTTATCCCTCACTTTTCAATTCATAAGGAACAAAACTGATACAGGTTTATGTGTATATATGTGTCTTAATATATTTGATACTTACTAAATATTATATGATATGGGGCTGTCTGAACTCATCCACACAGTAACTGTTCTATAGTAGACACTGGCTTCAGCTATTAAAATTGTATACAAGGAAATTAGGGGTGTTGCAGTATTTGGTTGCAAATAACTTGCCATCTGGCGTTGGGTCAGAAAACGCTATTTCGTCGATCTTGAGAAAACAGCCAAACATGAAACAATTCCTAAAGAAGAGGAAAGGACAATTTAACAAGGGAACCAACTTAAAATTCCAACTAATCATTAGCATAACTTATTTTAAAGCAATCCAAATATAAAATTTTAATCTCGTTAAATACTCTTGATTAAAATAAAAATTATTAAGTGATAACATGACTTAATGCCTCAGATTTTAGAGATGAAAGTCTAATGATAGTATTTCACAGATGAGCAAACTGAGGCCCAGAAAAAATTCTGCTGAGAGAGAAAAGGAGCCATAAAAACCATCTAGCTGACTCCAGGGGATCCATGGTCATGAGCAACAAAGAGACAATAATATTGCGGACTAGAAGCCATCATTAAAACTAAAAAACCACCATCAACAATTTTAACCAACAACTATTCTCCTCAACCACACCACACGCTCAGAGCTTTAAGGAGGCAAAAACTAACCTGCATTTTGACCACAACTCTCCTGACCCAGCTCAACTAGGATTAAAAGTAATAAAATGAAATGATTAAAAGAATTCAACAAAATTGAGGGATATTCCCAAAGTAACTGGCCAGTACTCTTCAAATTCTTCAAGGCCATAAAAGACAAAGACTAAGAAACTGTTCCAAGTGAAGGAAGATGAAGATGAAGGAGCCAGGACAGCTACGTGCAGTGTGATCCTGGCAGGAACAAAAATGCCATGAAGGACGTTTGAGACAAGTGACAAACCAGAAATATGAACTACACATTAGATAAAAGCATTACATTAACATTAAATACTCCATGTTTGATGACTGAAGTATGCTTATGAAAGAGACTACCTTTCATCTTTTGCCTTAAGAAATACACACTGAAGTACGAGGGGCTCAAGGGGCATAATGTACCTAACTTAATTCCAAAGAATTCAGGAAGAAAGTAAATGTTAAAACTTGATGGATCTGGGCAAAGGTAAATAAGGCTTCCTTTTACTATTCTTGCTACTCTTTTATAGGTTTGAAATTATTTCAAGAAATATAAAATTAAAGATTGGATTCAATTAGAAGATATAAGCATATAGTATACTACGTAATTTCATACAAAGTTTATTGTAAATTTGCTAGAATCCAAAGCAAAATATTGGTTTGATTAAATAGGTCTTACTATCTTTATAAGTGATATCAACTATGGAAAGAACATCGGATCTGTGGGTTTGAGTCTTAACTCTGTCCTTCTATTCGCCTATCAGTGTAGACGTGTACTAATAATCCCAGCTGAGCCTCAGTTGCTTCTTAGGTAAAACAACTAGGAACAATATTCTACTGTTGTGAGCATTTAAATATATATTACCTGCATAGACGAGAGGGTTGAGCCCAAGGCTCCTCGTGTACAGGATAGCTGCCAATTATGCTACGTGTATCTTCAACTCACAGACGTGAGGAGATGTGTTCTCAAATGAATGTGTTTTTATTTCTCTGTTAAAGGCAACTTAATTTTAATTCAGTGGAGGTTAATACTTCGTTCCTTTTTTGTGGCCAAATAATATCCCATTGTTTTTATCCATTAATCATGAATTTGGTTGTTTACACTTTTTTTGGCTCTTATGAATAATGCTGTTATGAAGCTTCATGTATTAGTTTTTATATGGACATAGGCTTTCGTTTCTTTTTTTTTTCTTTTTTTTTTTTTTTTGCAGCTTTTGAAAATTTTTCTTCTTTTATTGGGGTGACTGTGACTATGTATTTGTTTACATATATATTTAAGTAAAACAGAGAAGTATATATTAAGATAGATATTATACATACACATATACACACAAATATGTACGTATACAAGCTTTCATTTCTAGAGTTTATTGCGGCCTGTCAGAGTTCGGTGTGTGCTCAGCCTATTATTTTGAAATCAGAGCATCCTATCTTTAAGTCAGAAGTATTTGCCCACTGGGGACTTTTCTTAAACTTGAGCCTGATGTCTTGAGTTACTAAAAAATATTAATAAGTTGGAAAAACAGCATCAAATATGGTTTGATCTTATAATGGCCTCCCTTCTTATCTAAATACAGGTGGTAGAGGTTGACCAATATAATAGCTATTTGCAAATCACTGCATGGGGTCTCACGCCATTGATTACTTCTGTGAACATGAATAAATTATTCAATATCTCTGATAGGCTTTCATTTCTTTTGAGTATATACCTAGAAGTAGAACTGCTGGGTCATATGGTTAACAGTTTAGTTTTTTGAGAAACTACCAGACTATTCCACAGTAGCTGTACCATTCTACATTCCTACCAGCAACATGCAAGGATTCCAATTTCCTCCACATCCTCACCAATATTTGTTATTTTCCCCTTTTTAAAAGAAATTGATAGTCACGCTAGTGAATGTGAAGTGGTATCTCACTGTGGTTTTGGTTTGCAAATCCTTGATAGGAGCCATATGTATTTCTTCTTTGGAGAACTGTGTATTGAAATTCTTTGCCCATCTTGAAAGTGGGCTATTTGTCTTTTTATTATTGTGTAGTAAGAGTTCTTTCACATATACTGGATATACTATACCCTTATTAGATGAATGATTTGCAAATATTTTCTCACATTTTGGGGGTTGCCTCGCTAATTCACTTTTACATTTAGTTACACTTGTGAATTATATAGTAAGTCTTCATTAATCATACCTGGTCACACACTAGTCAATGGACATGTACAATTTCTGTACTTCTTTTTTTAAACCCGTATTTTGTTTGTATAAATTATATTTACTGCAATGTTAACTTTTATTTACATCTGCTGAATCTAATAAAAATTTAGGCTTGTATTTTGCATTTTCTATTTTGTTTTTCTAGTTCATTTTCTAGCAATTCATCTCATTTTATTGAAGTGTCAGTCTGTAATTACACTTGTTTTCACCACAGGTAGTTTGATGGGCACTGGGCTATCATGTTTCACACTTGGAATGTTGTGCCCTAAACTGAATACATCTCATGGGGTTTTTTTCCTCCGTTGCCAACACTTGCGTTGGTAATATTTAAACAGAAGTGTCTTAACATCGTTCCCTTTGACTCATGAGCCGGGAAAGGTTCTGGGAAAGCTAATCTGGGTCTAGATCCATTTATTTTATTTCTTACCTCAGAGTATCTACCAATCGTCGTGCAATGCGCTTTCTTCGTTTCAATCTGAAGACCCAGATTCTGCTTATTCCACAGACTGCGGGTTCTGGTACATTGGAACACTGCCAAGCCCGGTGACATTCTTTAGAGCTTGGGGATTCTGGACCAGTTGGTTCAGAAAGGACACGGAAGGCCTGCAACGACATACAGACGCATCTAGAGCTACCCGTACAGTTGAGTTCACATTTCTTTTTAAAAGCCATTCCTTAAACAAGACTTAAGTATCTAAAATTAATCCTGTTATACCTTCACCAAAAATGGTAAAATTCTAATACTTTTTGAATTCTTATCCATTTAGTCACACAATGTTTAAAAAAAAAAGTAGTGGTGTTGAGATATTCCTACATTCTCATGTAGGACATACCATTATGAAACTTCCTTCTTCTGATTAAAAAATTACAAAAATCAGGCTCTTACTTTTAATCCAATACATAAACTTCTCCCATTCTCTCCAGCCTAAACTATGTTTATGATATACTGAAAAACTGATAATACTAAAGAAGAATTTTCATACTAACTAGGAAATTTGGCTGGTATTTAAGGATTTTAACTTTCTTTTATGAAATAATGTAACCTTCACCCGGTTTCCTCCAATGATTTTATCTTCTGTAACTATAGTACAATACCCAAACCAAGGAATTAGTGCAGGTATAACATATGCATACAGTTTCATGCTGCAGAACAATTCATCATACCTGTATATTCACTTAAGCACCGCCATAGCCAACCAGCACACAGAGCTACTGTATCATCTCAAAGCTCTTTCTCTTGCTACCTCTGTATAGTAACGCCCCGCTTTTCCCCCTCCAACATCTCTAAGTCCTGGCTACTTCAATCTGTTCTCTGTTTCTATAATTCATTTTGAGGATGTCATATAAATGGAATCATACATCATGTGACCTTCTGAGATCGGCTTTTTTTCACTAGCACAATGCCCTTGACATCTATCCAAGTTGTTGCGTATATCAACAGCTTGTTCCTTTTTATTGCTAAGTCACATTCCATTGTATGGATGTACCAGTTGTGTAATCATTCACTTACTGAAGAACACTTTCATTGTTTCCGGGCTTTGACTACTACAAATAAAGATGCTATCAACATTTGGGTATGGGCTTTTGTGTAGGGTAAGTTTTCATTTCTCTGGGATAAATGCCCAGGAGTAGGACTACTGGGTCATATGAAAAATGTACGATTAATTTTTTAAGAAACTGCCAGGGTGCCTGGGTGGCACAGTAGTTTGAGTGTCTGACTCATGGCTTCAGCTTGGGTTGTGATCTCAGGGTTGTGAGATTAAGCCCTGTGTTGGCGCCATGCTCAGCGTGGAGTCTGCTTGGGACTCTCTTCTTCTCCCTCTGCCCCCCCCCACTGTGTGCACATGCATACACTCTCTCCCTTTCTCTGAAATAAATAAATCTTAAAAAAAAAAAAAAAAAGAAAGAAAGAAACTGCCAAATGTTTTGCAGTCTTAACACTTTATGTTTCCTACAACCATGTCTAAAAGATCTAGTTTCCCTGCATCTTTGCCAGCATTTGGTATTGTCACTACTTTTAAATGTAGCTGCTCTGATAGGTGGGTACTTAATTAAGTTTTAACTACCGCCAAGAAAACTTTGCTTTTGAAATAAGAAATAAGAAAAAGTAGAAGATAATATGTTTGGCTATATTTGCCTATCATCACTGCATAGTCTACTTCTTTAAAATAAAAGGCCAGGGGCGTCTGGGTGGCACAGCGGTTAAGCGTCTGTCTTCAGCTCAGGGCATGATCCCAGCATTATGGGATCAAGCCCCATATCAGGCTCCTCTGCTATGAACCTGCTTCTTCCTCTCCACACTCCCCCTGCTTGTGTTCCCTCTCTTGCTAGCTGTCTCTATCTCTGTCAACTAAATAAATAAAATCTTAAAAAAAAAAAAGAATCTTGTGCCAAGCACCTTATTTTAAAAATAATAATAAAATAAAATAAAATAAAAGGCCAAATTGATCCCTAATACAAACCAGCTTCTTTTCTCTCCATCTTCTGATAAACACACAAGAGACGCTACATTATGTGTGTGTGTGTGTGTACGTATGGATATATATATATATATATATATATATATATATGTATACGTACACACACACACACACATATATGATAAAGAAGCAGATAAAAAGAGAATAAGCAATAAAGATAGTAGAAATGAGGGGCGCCTGGGTGGCTCAGTCGGTTCAGCATCTGACTTTGGCTCAGGTCATGGTCCCGGGGTCCTGGGATCGAGCCCCACATTGGGTTCCCCACTCAGCCAGGACTCTGGTTCTTCCTCTCCCTCTGCAACCCCCCATTTGTACACACTTTCTTTCTCAAATAAATACATATAATCTTAAAAAAAAAAAAAAGTAGAAATAAGAGGAGAAAGGGAGGCACTTACACAAAGGTATAGGATAAATTTATGCTGGTATCATTTTAAGACATATTGAAACAGTATTTTTAAAAGGAAGGAGACATAAGTGCAGATACTACGAAGTCAGGTAAAAAGAACACATTTGAACTATAATTCTCTCTAGCTAAAGATTATACTGTAAGCTCCTTAAAGGCAAAAACTATGTCTCTCTTTCTAGAACAAAAGTTGGCAATGCCCTTGACATCTATCCAAATTGTTGCTGTAAAGGGCCAAGTTGTAAATATTTTAGGCTCTTTGAGCCGTGTGATCTCTGTTACAAAAGCAATCCCAGATAATATGGAAATAAATAAGCATAGCTTTGTTCCAATAACGTTTTATTTATAGAACAGGTGGTGGGCCACACTTGGTCCATAGCTGAAGTTTGCCAACTCCTCTTCCAGAACATTGCTAATTAGCACCTAAAATAGATTCTAATTAAGGGACAATAATTATTTTGCCAGATATATTAACCTGCACTAAGCCACATGTTCAATACCTGGGCTCTATAGATTTGCTTATTTAAAATCACTATATTTTATAGCCTAGGTATGGAAATGACTACATGAACATAAGACTGACTTACTTAGTCTGCTTACATATGACAAAATACCAAATATAACAGAAATAAAAGACTTCAACTATCCATATGGTCAAGGATATTGTAGTAGGGAAAAAAAGTCATTAATGGTAGCATTCTTAAATACTTATTGAGATTTCACCCAACTACTTTATTTTACTCACACATTATGCCAATAATTTAAAAGACATACTATACCTGTTTGATGGGCTCTGCAATTAAACACCCAACTACTCTCTTTTCATCAGATATGAAGAGAAAAGTCTTGGTTTTGTTTGGACATCTGGGAACAACTTGGTGGAAGCCCAATTCATTATCGACAAGTTCTTGGACGTCTTCTACCTAATGATGTTAAAAAACAAAAGAGATTAATTTATGATTACTATCATTTTAGCCTCTTTTACCTCTATTTCCTAAATTTACACACTCCCCAAATTATTTCACTATTGATGCATGTATCTGCCACTTTGGAAACGGGGTTTGAAAAACCTGATTTACAGATCATTTTCAGCAGAAAGAAATGCAGACTCCTGGGGGAGTACGGAGTGGGAAGTGCCAGAACAGATTTTGTTTCAGCTTTTTTTCATTGTTCACTGGGGGCTCAATATCCAGCCCAAGAAACAGACAATACCAACACAGAAAAAGACTCTGGGGCCATTAATTTCTCAATATTGAAAAGTTCAGTTTATCTTTCGCAAGTGAAAATGAAGGTAAAAGATAAAACAGATAACTGTTTTCTTTAATCTTTGACGGACACTTTGTCTTATAATTCTAAATTTAGTTTTGTATAAACCGCCAAGAAAGTCATCCTTCCATGAGCACCAAAGTGGATTAGCTCTCAGGAAAGGTGTTTTATACTTAGGTTGATTTCTTGGTGAGAGGAGAAAGAGGGAGTAGGAGGAAAACAAGGATTAAAAAACGAATATTCCATACCTTTCTGATAGCATAACTTGGATCATGTGGCAGGACCAACACAATTTTCCCGTCCCAAAACTCTGCTACTACACGTTCTTTTTTCCAGCCCTGACAAAAAGAGTCACAGTTTAATTTGAAGAGGGGGGAAAATATATAGTCTGGAGAGAACAAAAAATGAACAATGAATGATATGAAAAAAGACACAATCCATCTAACGGGATGTGAGAAGGGAAATAAAAGATGCCTAAAACTAAGTGCCTGTCCTCAGGAGGCTGACAGCCTGGTGGGAGACATGTATATAATCTACCACAAAATAAGGCGAAGTCAGTGAAAGAGCCCTTTGTAGGAATATAGAGAAAAAAGGATGAATTATTAGGAGTAGAAGGGGGAGGGCTAGGATAGGCAGAATTTTAATAAACCACACTAAAAATATAGGAAAAAAGGAAATGCATTTGAGTAGCAGGAACAATCACAAAGGGCAACAGTAGGATGTATTGGACTAGAAAGGTGCTTGATAAAAGACGGAACCTCTCCTATCAGAAAGAAAAAGCCTGGAGAAACGACAGAAAAGTTGTTTTTCTTTTTTTTTTTTTTTTTAAGATTTTATTTATTTATTCGACAGAGACAGAGACAGCCAGCGAGAGAGGGAACACAAGCAGGGGGAGTGGGAGAGGAAGAAGCAGGCTCACAGCAGAAGAGCCTGATATGGGGCTCGATCCCAGATCGCCGGGATCACGCCCTGAGCCAAAGGCAGACGCCAAACCACTGTGCCACCCAGGCGCCCCCAGAAAAGTTGTTTTTCTAATCCTAGCTACAAAGCAGAAAGTAAAGTGAGGAGGTGCAGAGAAGTGAGGTCTCAAGTCTTTGAGTTTCATATCCTAATTGTTCAGCTCTGCCCAAAAGGCTAGAGTTAAGGATGAAGGGTGTTCTCTCAACCTAGAACAATACTTCTCTTATATTAGGATAGAAAGTTTGAACTGGCACTTTTATTAAAAGTTAGCTTTTAAATACTGTCAGCCTCAAATATTAAGACAACAAAACTTCAAAGAAATGTATCTCTGCAGGCTGTTTTACTTTTAGAACAAACTGAAAGACTCTGCTTGACTTACTGTGTATTTGATGCCCTCCAGAAATCTGTAGTGATGCTGAACATGCTGCAGTTCGTCTCCAGGGCTGGAAGCAGTGTAGATCATGCCACAGGACTTACACATGGTGGCTCCGAAGTGCTTCTGACCTGCGTCCTGTCGTTGGGAAGAGAAAAAGAAAAAGCCCATCTTAAACATATCACAAATAGCTCTATATTTATAAGCTCATGTAACCACTCACTCAAATTTCTCCTTATTTTTCTTTTATGCCGGCACGAGTGAAATACTGAATGAAAGTCTGGTTACTATATCCTCTTCCCCCATCTCCTAAGCAAAACGGAATGAGAAGAGACCTAAAAATACAATAGATTGGTGAAAGAAATGAAGCTGTCTCTTTGATGGTATAAAAAAAATCAAGATTCTTTAGCTGGACCCATAGTTCTAGAAGGAATCAGATTAAATCATAAAGATAATATCTAAGATAAACAATAAAGTTTCTTCATGAAGCTCTTAAATAAGAGACCTGAAATGGCCTTGTTTCAAAGAGGCAGGGCAAAAATCTCAGGACCTGTACATTTATTATATAGTATTTTTTCCTTAAGTGATTAGGAATATTAAAATTCTTTGCCCCAAGAGTTGATTAAAAAAATAAATATAATACATAATAAAAGTTCAGAAAAAGCACAGATAAATTCATGAATATATAAGAAAGTCAGGAATATTCAATTTTATGGTTTATTAACTTCCAATCTATCTCATGAGGCAATATTTAATGCTACTGAAAATACCAAGTTCTGAATGAATACTGGGGTTGGAAAACTTTCTGCAAAGGGCCAGACAGAAAATATTTTAGGCTCTTTTTGTCTCAAATTCTTCTTTTTCTTTTTTCCAATGCTTTAAAAACATCAAAGCTATTCTTAGCTTATAGGCCATGGTTCAGATTTGGTCCACGGCCATAATTTGCCAAACCCAGGTCTAATACAGTGTAGCTATGCTCATTAAATTTTTTGTGGATCAACAATAGTTTTCCTTATCTGCAGACAACTCAATCATGAGCATTCTACTAAATTACTAGCATTGCTTAAAATTATGAGTTTGAAAATCTACTTGACTAGCTTTAAATGCTTCCACTACTGGCATTTACAAAACTCAAAATGTCTCTAAACCATGTTAACTATGCTAAGACAACATGTCTGACTTCATATTCTGTATGTGAGAGCCACAAAACAGGAGGAGCTTTGTTTTAAATTTACTCACAATGATGAGCTGCTCTTTTGTTTCTTTATTTGTATCTCTGGTACTAGTACTTTTCTGGGTATTGATCTGTTTCAAGAAGTTAGCAGATACGACGGATCCCACAGCAGACCGTTCTTCAACTAAAGATCTTTGAAATGAAAGTTAATAAATTATTACTTATTAATATTTATTATTAATTATATGTTAAGTATTATTATTTATATATTATTTAATAAAGGAAAAATGTCTGAGAAATTACAATGAAAAGAAAACAGATGTGTACATAATACCTCCAGAGAACATTGCAATTTTTATTGCTCTCTGTTGACAGTAACTTGATGAAGAAATAGGGCTCAGAACAATGAGAAACCTGAGACCCGCTCAGAGAGGAGCAGTAGTTTCCTCCAGGTAAAGTAGTAAAGAATGGCAGTAAGACACAAATCCTCACCTTCTAACTCTGAGTCCAGGGGACTCTCACTTACAGTATCAGATGCACATACACAGTCATAATAAGTTGACTTCCACCTTACGTGATTTTTTTGTCTTTTTTTGCTTTACCAAATTTTAGGACATGTAGGCATAATTTTACCCATATAGGCATAAAGAAATTCCTGCAACACCACAGCAAAGAAGCAGATTCTATTACTGAACTTCACAGTTCCACAGGAAGTCAGCCACCAGCATATTATGATCCAACTCTTTATTTGGGCAGTTGAGTGAGGCTAATATATTCACTTGTCCTCATACCAAATGCACCACCTCACTATTCTCAAATACTTAGGAAAAAAATCTTTTGGCTGCATTGAAGGTTTTGAAGCAACCTGTTCTCATTAGGAAAGAATGTTGGGATTGGCTCACAGAGGTTGTAAACTGGAGGCTCTCGGGCCAAATCCAGCTAGCAGGTATGTTTTGACTGGCTTACACAGTGTTTAAAACTTTGGATTAGCTACCAATATTTCAAAATCTAGAGATTTCACTTAAAAATGTGTATTTCCAATATTGCAAGAGACACTATAAGATCACCAGACCACTATTTCTTCAAAGAATGTAACTAACATGGCATATGCTCTTTTAGATGAGATATGCATTCTTCAGGTGGCTCCAATCTCCACCCAATCTCTGTAGGCCCTGAGTTTGTAACTGTTGTCTTATAATGAAAGGACCTTGGTTTTCCAAGGATGAGAGGAATAAAAATCTCTGGAGAGTAGAAGTAAAAGAAAATTGGCAAGGAAAAAACCAAGGGCCCAAAGCAAGAGAGTCAGAGAAAACTAACAAGTTAAAAAACAAAAACAAAAACATGCTAGAAAAAATCTGTCCAATGCTTTAAGGCTAAGCCAAGCTACCCTGTTATCATTTGACTAGGAGAATATCTTTCAAACTGATTTGGCAATATGGTAAGAAATATATTTTACCTTTTGACCAATACAGACATATATATATACAAGTAAAAACAAAAAAGTTTCACTAAACAACTTACTGTTAATAAAAAACTGTGAGGCATGCATTATTCCATTTAAAAAATGCTAGCTATGCTTTTAAACTGCTCTGACAAACCACTAATAGTACACGCCTGTAATATAAAGCACACTCTCTAGGTTGCTTGAACCCATCCTGTTTATGCAACCTTTGCTAAGGAACTCAGCTCTTCCTATCCCTGCATGTATGACCACAATTTATTTATTTATTTATTTATTTATTTATTTATTTATTTATTTATTTATTTATTTATTTATTTCCTTTTTTAAGATGTTATTTATTTATGAGCGAGAGAGAAAGAGAGAGAACACAAGCAGGGGTGGGGGCAGAGAGAGAAGCAGACTCCCTGTTGAGCAGGGAGCCCAACACCAGGCTTGATCCTAGGACCTTGAGATCATGACCTGAGCCCAAGGCAGATGCCCAACAGACTGAGCCAGCGAGGCGTCCCTCTCTATTTTATCTTAGTAATTCTAACATTTTATTATATGTATTCGTTTAAATGCCTAGCCTCCTCCAACCATAACTGCCATGATAGGATTATGTTTTATTTATCTTCACAACTCCAAAACTCAGTATAGTTCAATACTGCATAGTACTCTATAAATGTTTGCCAAATGAGTGACTAAACAAAAAATGTGAGACAATGAGCCTGGAGAATCTGTAACCTACATAAATTAAAAATCATAGGTTAAACCACAAGGGATTGATGAGCTCTGACCTTTTGGGTCCAACATAAAGAGAAATTTCGAACAGTTCAAGCAATAGTATCCTAATATCACCTTAGGCTAGATTAGATTAGTGTATACACTTTTATCAGCCAATTGCGGTACGTTTCAATTCTCAATAGTCACGAAAGAAGACATAGATGGAAAAAAATGGAAACCTACAAAAACCTAGGAATATAGCCTTTGAAGAGGGAAATTTGTCTACCCAACCCAATCTCTGAGATAGATGGAAGGTGAGGTGCCCTGAAAGTAGAACCTAGCTGGAAGCTCCTTGCTCAATACCTCCAGTTATTTATCATCAAGTGGGGAGAGAAGGACCAAAACCTCTTAGGAAGATGTTAAGACTATAAGAAACTTCTTTTCCAGAGCTTTCCCACCTATCCTGCTCACACCTGCCCATGCCTCCCTCCACCCCCATCCCAGTCTTAGCTTTGACTAGGATAATGGTAGCTTCAGCTGGGATTTATAAGAGCACTGAGTTGCTGCAAGTTACTCATGCCTCTGGCCAGCTTCCTAGGCTATAAAATGGGGTAATAATGGTACCTACATTGTGAGGTTGTAAATGCTCATTAAACGTGAACTATTATTACTATATTATCACCCAGGAAAGGCAATATCGCCGAATAGGCTTTAATTCAGATATAGATTCTAGTCATGGTTACTAAGAGTTGTTGCACCTAAGAGCTGTGCAATTGTAACTGAATTGCTATCAGTTTCCTCAGCTGAAAATGGAATTATTTATAGTATCTACCTTCTAGGTTGTTGTAAGAATCAAGTGAGATAAAGGATATAAACTATTTATTATGGGTCAGGTACTGTATAAAAATGTTAGCAAAACAGGGTGCCTGGGTGGCTCAGTTGGTTAAGCTTCTGCCTTTGGCTCAGGTCATGATCTCTGGGTCCTGACATTGAGCCCCACATCAGGCTCCCTACTCAGCAGGGAGCCTGCTTCTCCCTATTCCTCTCCCTCTGCCCCTCTCCCCCACTCATGCTCTCTCTCTTTCTTTTTTTTTTTTTTTTTAAGATTTTATTTATTTATTTGACAGAGATAGAGACAGCCAGCGAGAGAGGGAACACAAGCAGGGGGAGCGGGAGAGGAAGAAGCAGGCTCATAGCGGAGGAGCCTGATGTGGGGCTCGATCCCATAATGCTGGGATCACGCCCTGAGCCGAAGGCAGGCGCTTAACCGCTGTCCCACCCAGGCGCCCCGCTCTCTCTCTTTCAAATAAATACAATCTTTTAAAAAAAGAATGCTAGCAATTATTGTTGCTCAAACCCATAAAGATTTTTCCCTTCTCTCAACTCTTAGGTTCTTATGAAGTTTCAATGAGAGGGCCTGATTTCATCTTAGGAAAAAAATATTCTCCAAATTAAATAGTGCAAGAAAGAAAGATACCCAGAGGACTCAAAATTAAATACAACTTAAACATTAAAACAAGAGCAATCCCTACCTTTTTGTATTGACTGAAGACACACTGAAGATGGGATAGACGATGGACTCAGGAGAAACTGATAGGGGAAAAAAGTGACAATATATTATAAAACAAACTCAAAGCTTTAAATCATAAAATTTTAAAGTTAATATGACCAAAACATTCAAATCACTTGATTTCAAGACTTAACAAGTAATCAAAACTGTATGGTATTGGCAAAAGGACAAATAGATCAATGGAACAAAATAGAGAGCACCAGACAGACCCACACAAATACAGCCAACTGATTTTTGACAAAGAAGCAAAAGTAATTAAACAGAGAAAGGACAGTCAACAAATAGTGCTGAAACAATTGGACGGTCATATGCAAAAAAAAAAAGCCAAAACCTGACAACACTTTTCCATAAGAATTAACTCAAAATGGGGGGCACCTGGGTGGCTCAGTGGGTTAAATCGTCTGGCTCTTGGTTTCGTTTCAGGTCATTATCTCAGTGTTATGGGATCGAAGCCCGCATCGGGCTCCATGCTCAGCTTGTCCCTCTCCCTCTGCTCCTCCTCTCTCTCTCTCTCAAATAAATAAATGAATAAAATCTTTTAAAAAAATAACTCAAAATGGATCACAGACCTATATGTAAATGTAAAACTATAGAACTTCTAGAAGAAAATGTAAGAGAAAAATCCACATGAACTTGGGTTTGGGTATGTTATTACATATAACACCAAAAGCACAATACATGAAAAGAAAATATTAAGTTGAACTTTATCAAACTTAAACATCAGCCGTGATGGTGGGGAATCCCAAGATGGAATGCAGACTGGGACAAATGCATCTCACTGTATCAGAACTGCACAGCATAACTGCACTTAAGAGGTAGGGGAAGAACGGGCGCTGATCTAAGTAACTTCATGAAACTGTTTTAACTAGAAATGATGAGGCTAAAGACAAAAGGACTGTAAATATCATACTCTAACTGGTGAATATTTCTCACAGGAGTGCGATTTAATAATTCTGGAACTATTGTGCAAGTGTCCTGGGACTGAACAATTAAGTTGGTGGATAGTGAATAGTGGGAACCAGGTTTTTCACTGTCCATGGGAGGCTATAGATAAACAAGAAAGGGATAAACCCTGAGGTACTGGATTAGAGTCAGAGACATCAGGTTTGAACTTGTGTGTATTTACTATATGTGCAGATGGAGAGATAACAGGAACAACTAGAGACGTGTGTATACATGCGTTAGTATACATACATCTAGTTCCTAAATCTGTCTGCTGACAGGGCCTAGAAGCAATGACACAAGTTCAGAACTTGGCTTCTAAATAGAAACCCAACAGAACCAGTTTCCTTGGAGAAATGGCTGATTCTAGGACTGGGGCATGGAACATACAAGATGAGCCTGGAGTACCCTGTAGTGCCAGAAAATAAAGAAGTGCTCAAAAAAACAAAAGGACAGGACACCTGAAAAGACCTCCCTCCCAATGGTCAAAGCTAGAACAATCTGAATGATAGAATAAATACTGTAGTATTAGATTATAACCCAAAATATAAAATATTTGAGTCCCTACTAGTAAATGTCCATGAGTCCATTTATTTAAAGATTGAATAATTAGGAGAAAAGAGACAACATTTCTTTACAGAAGATTTCCAAATATTATACGTAAATATTTCCCCTTCCAGATGATGGAGCTTAATCCCCTCCTTGAAAGGATGGGCTAGACTTAGTGATTTACTGCCAAAGAATAGAGTATGGAAAAGGAATAGCAGTGACTTTAGAGTGGAGAAACCTGCAAACCTAACCTTAACCAACTGACAGAGGTTAACATCATCTGTAATGTCACGTGGACATCAGTACTCCCAATCCAGTGTGGTGAGAAGAGTACTTCCCCTCAGTGGCATTCTTCCCCAAAACCCATTAAGTCCAGGCTATCAATGAGACAAGGATCAGACAAACCAAGATTGCATAGGATAACTGGTTAGTACTTCTCAAGAAAGTCAAAATCACGAAAAACATGGAACATGCAAAAGACTGTAAATGTCATAGACCAGAGGAGATGAATGAGACATGATAACTAAATGCAGTGTCATACTCTGGACCGGATCCTACAACAGAAAGAAGGCATTAATGGTGAACTCCAAATAAAGTCTAGAGTTTAGTTAATAGTAATGTACTAATAACAACAGTCTCTTAGTTTTGACAAAAGTACCACGGCAATATAAGATGGTAACAATGGGGTGAGGGATATACAGGAACTCTCTGCACTGTCTTCATAACTCTTCTATAAATCTAAAATTACTGCACAATAAAAAGCCTATTAAAAAAAAAGACCAAAGTTAAAATAGTAGTTGACTAGAGCAAAATATGTTGCAAGTGGGCTATGTAGTAAAAAGCAAACTTTTAACTTTGTATTGAAAAATAGAGTTCATTCTCTAGAAATAAGGCCAAAATAGGTCTGATCTGCTGTGGCTAAGTTACTTAACCTAAGTCTCTTTCCTCTTCTATAAAATGGGCATACAAACCCATTTCCTAGGGTTGTGAGGAATGATAAACTAATTATGAAGTAAAAAACTTTTACCATTTGTATACTACCTTTATGAATTTTGCCATATCCTTATGCCATCTGTATTGTTTTTTATTCATTAAATATTTTTCTTTAAATGGACTTAGTGTACTGAAAAGAATTTATTTTAAAAGAAAACTTTATAACTACTGTAAAGGGAGGGCCATTATTATTCTGTTACATGTTCTATTACATCAGTAATAGCACAACCCATGTGAAGCATAACACATACTGAACACTTGGCACTGCCTGGTACATATTCAACACCTAGTAAATACTAGTTATTAACAGTGTATCTCAGAATTATCATTATGAACAAGCCTTCTATATATATCATTAAGTCCTGTTAAGTGCTATTGTTCAGATTACACTTTTGGTTTTTTGTTTTCTTTCTGTGAACTGCAGTTTTCTCACTATAGTCAACATATATATAACTCCTAGAATTTTAATTTATTTCCAAAATTACAAATACAACCAACAAGGTAAAGTTACCAAGAATCTGGCTGGTAAATGTTAATTAACCTCTCTATATATTCACAGTTTAGTAAATACTGTTTATTTGGACAATGACACCATGAGTTAGTAATGGGATTTCAGAACTAAGAGAAATTTAAAAATGAAGACTAACCCCTTACTTTAGACATCTCCCCGCTAGATCACACAGGTAATTAGTGGCAGACCTAGATAAAATCCCAAGGTTCCTGGTGCCCAATTCAGTGTCCTTTCTGTGGCTTCATAAATTGTGCTTACTTACAATTAGGGCTTTGATCAAAAATATATAACCTAAGTTGTTTTTACTCCTTCCTATTATTTTGAGTAAAAGATAGGTAGGGTAGGTGTGATGAGAAGACCGAGTTCTAGGGAGCCTAAGTAACTTGGCCACATCGCATAGACCAACTATGCATCAGTATTCTGTCTTAAATTCTAGCCCAAGGTCTCCTTGTCTTCAAAATGCATCGCATTGCTTACCATAGAAAACAATGTCACTGAGATAAACACAAAGATACAAACATAAGCACACATACTGAATAACCCCCCCCAACATATTACTGTATATAATTCCATATTGACACATGTAATGAATCATCATTACAAGTAAATAAACTCATTTTGAGAAGTTTCTTACTTACCCGCCTTGTTATCACTGAGAGAATCCTCTGAAGGAAAACACTTGTTTTCATTAGGCATACATTCTCTTAAAGAAACTACTCCACCTAATGATTCCTGAAAATAATGAATAGGGAAAATTAAAGGAAACCTATAATTCTTAATTATTTTCTATCTCATGAATGAATCCCAATAGATTTATTCTTAAAGCACAATATCTGCTTTATTATAAATTACACTTTTAAACTGATTTTAAATCCTCAATTTTCAGGCTAAGGAAAATTTCCTCTATATTTACCAAATATACATAATCTTTTAAAAGACAGAGTGCACATATTTAATACTGTAATTTTTCATCCTGTCAAAAACGTATTACATTTCCTAATAAAGATGGTAGGCTGAAGATTACAAAACATCCCCTCTATGGTAATGAAGTAAAAAAAAACTAGCAAAAATGGCAAAAATTCCCCAGCAGCCACCAAACTGGAAGGGACAACCTTCTGTCATAAGCTTTAAAAACTGGCAGTCAAGGAAAAAAAAAAAAGATCTTCTGTCATAAGCTTGAAAAATAGGCAGTCAAGGAAAAAAAAAAGAAATTCTGGAGTAGCTGGCGAGGCTTCTAAATCCCATTTGTTGGACAGTAGCAGGGAAGGGGGGAAAGCAAAGTAGAAAACATTCTCAAGTATTCCACTAACACTACTAATTTGGTAAGACTCAGAGAATATATAGTTTGGGAGGATAGGAAAAACACCCTTTTGATTAAAGTAGAACTCCTACTCAAGACCATTACATCTCAGTAGTGATGGGACAACGCATCAGTACACCATTTCTCAGGGCTCCATAATGAGTTGGGGAAAGGTGATGTACCCGCTAACGAAAAAGAGGATTCATCCTTGGCTAGGAGAGATGAATACTAGTAGTGGGTATTTAACAAAATCTTAAGAATCTTGAGCAGAGCTCAGTTCCACAAATTTAAGATGCACAAAAGCCCAGCTTCTCAAAGATTTCTGAAAACTAGACAGAACCCAATACCCAGCTCTTCAAAATGAAGCTCAGAAAAGAAAATAAGGCAGAAAAGAGTGTTGCAGAGAATGAATCACGTCACTGTATAAATGCTGCATTTTTATTACCAAATATATAGGGAGAATACTAACCAGGAGATGGATGGGTGGAAATGCAGACACCACCTCCCCCGACTGCCATTTTGTTTTGCTAACCTGAGAATTTTAGCCTGAATTGTGCATTTTTAAAAACTGAGGTACCTTTATATAAGGTCCACAGATATAAAGTATACAATTTGATCAGTTTTGATAAACTTATACACTTATATCACCGGAACCCAAACCTCCAGTCAAGATATGGGGGTGTTTTTTGGCAGAAAAAAATAGGAAGAATTAGTAAAATCTGAATGTCATGGCTTAGCCAGCAAGAACAAGGTATTTTAAAAAAAAAACTATATTTTGTCTTCTCTAAATTTTCTAGAATCTAGCACTTTAAACAATGAGCTGAAACAAACAAACAAAAGGAATATGCTCAGACACTGAAAAATTACTACCCTGGTTTGGTTTTTTTCTACTTTCTAAAAATACTACCAAGTAAAAATTGCTAAGCTTCTCTGGACTTTAGTAATAAGGGGACTTAATGAAATGTATACCTTAATGCAAGAAAATGTTGTAGGCTTCCTCAAGCCAAAAAAGAGATAAAAGTCCCATCATTCCACCCTGCCACTAAGTTCTTTAAAGTGATTAAAATATACTATTTGGCTTCATAAAACAGTACTTTGGACTATAAAGAAAATAAAATTTTGTTCAACCACATTATATATATATGTGTGTGTGTATATATATATATACATATATATAGATAGATAGATATCTACCTATATATATGTATACTGAAGTTTTAGTTAGTTTTTTAAAGTTACGTATTTGGTTTTCTTTACCTTTATTAATTTCTCTTCCTTTTTACTTCTTGCATGAAGCAGCTCGACGTTCGGTTCTTTTTCTAGTAACAAGCACTTTGGCGCTTGTCTTGTCTCAAAATTTTTTCTTTTACTGACAGGCTCTACGTCAGCATCTTCGATCGCTTCTGATATATTCTTTTGTGTGAGTCCCAGTAATGGCTTGTTTTCCAGAGACAATTTTCTAAGACAGGGCTTTTTTCTACTAACAAAAAAGGCCGCTCCACCCTGGAGTGTAACTTGTGGTTTGACTTTTTGGCTTAGAACCCGAGGAGCATTCAGATTATTTTGAGCTGAATAATAATTATTCTCTTTCTCTACAGTTGGCTTATAGGCCACTCGATTTTGCTTGGAATTTTTAGGATTCTTTGATAGAGGCTTGATGCATTTATATTTTGGTTGATACTTAGAAGTTAAACTCTTTTGTGGTTTTTTATTCAACCTCTTGGAGCAGACTGGTTTTTCCTGCATTTTTTCTGTCACAATGGGAAAAGATTTCTCTTCATTATTAGTTTTTAGACAAACGGATCTACTCTCTTTTATCAGCTTTCTCTCTAATGGGTTGAGGTACCACTTATCTTTGCTGTAAAAGGATACAGTAGACATGGCAGATTTAAATGGTGAACCTTGATTTGCAGATGGAAATCTGTTTTTTTTAGTTGTTTTGAGTGGACTTGAAACGAAATGGCCTTGTTGAGAGCAATGTACCTTTTCTTCATTTTTATCACTGCTCTGGCAAATGTAATTTTGATCAGGTGATGGAAATATATTTTCAGCAAAGTCCAAAATTAATGTCTTTGATGGAATGTCTGATAATAGGCTATGAAAAGAAAGAAAGTCCATTTTTAAGTATCATTTTGCTTCAATTTTATGCCAATCTACTGCTAAGTAATAAACAACCATACTTGTAGGTTATACTAAAAACAATACATCCTTTCTACCAAACATCCATCCATACACATTATCTATTAGTTTAACAATAGGATTCTCAAATTGTGTCTTTACCAAAGCATTCAAATATTTTTCAAAAGTCTCAAGAATGCTTGTAAAAACAAACACTGTTAACAAAAAAGCTTTGATATCGTGTGTGCACACGCACACACACGTGCACCCGCACACTTCAAAACCTATTTCTAAGCTTTGGCCATATACTCAGAGCTCACCAGGCTTGACTGGCTACAAGTTCCCTAAAATTATTAATTCTATATAATAAACTGACCCCCTCAAGCCTGTTCTGTGGGGAGTAATTTATCTCCCGTTATGACATGTAGTAAGCACTGACTAAAGAGACTCTCTAGGATTGCTCACAGAAGAATACTGTATGAAAAACACTATGTTAATTTTTTTTTTAAAGATTTTATTTATTTATTCGACAGAGATAGAGACAGCCAGCGAGAGAGGGAACACAAGCAGGGGGAGTGGGAGAGGAAGAAGCAGGCTCATAGCGGAGGAGCCTGATGTGGGGCTCGATCCCATAACGCCAGGGTCACGCCCTGAGCCGAAGGCAGACGCTTAACTGCTGTGCCACCCAGAAGCCCCACTATGTTAATTATTATATAAGAGAACAGAAAGGAGCAGGTAATAAAGATTTGACACACATTTCCAAGTCATAGAAAACGGCTCTGATTCTCTCCGAGGGCACTGAATAATTTTGAAAGCTTACAGTATTTCCAGATTAGAATTAGAATATAAAATGTTACTATAGCCACAAGGAGTAGACAAGTGGAATAATGGAAATTTTAAGAAATAGAAGAGAGAATATAAGAAAGACAAGAAGGTGGATTTTTCTTTCTTTTTTTTTTTTTTAAGAGTTTCTAACCACAGGATGAGACTCACTTGTTTGAAGAATGCTGCTTCCTTTTTCTTGGAGTAAAAGCTGACATCTTAACTGAACTCCTAAAAGCAATACGAAAATTATAATAACCAAATTTATCCAATATGTATAAAAATCACTGTATCAAAATTTACTTTTAGAGTCTGAAAAAGTTTTTTTATGGATGAGGTATTTTAAAAAGCAAATCACTTCAATAAACATTTAAACCATGAAGGTTAAAAAAAAAAAAAAAAACACTGCATCACCGAAGCAATTAAGAAGAAATAAAAGTAGAATTAGTACATCTGTTTCAAGCTGGAAAATGATCCTAACCAAGGAAGAAGTATTTTTTTTTAAACTCCATTTCAGGGCACATTTTCCTCTTTAGTTAGCTTGATTAATTAACACCAAGTTTAAATACTCTACTGGGATATCTTCCTGTGATTTCCCTCACCAGACCCCACACTTCCTTAATACGCCATCTAACACATTCTCTTGTTGGTTTAACTGTCTTTCTCAACAGCCTGAATGTTCAATGAAGGCAGAGACCGTTTCTAGCTTTTTCCTCAGAGTTCAGCAAGAAAACGGATTTAGCATAATCCTCTCCCATCTTACGAGGAGCCTAGAGCAAGCCGCTTGTTCCTTGTTTATAAAAGACTCAGACCTCCTCCGGCTGCTGAAAATAAACACATTCGTGCACGTTAATTCTCGAGCATGAGAAAGGCTGGTTATGTTGTTCGGTACTTTCTCCTCTTTCCTTCGGATCAAGTACATTAAAAAAATAATACACAAGCATGATTTCAAGGTTAAACAGAAAACCACGGTCCCTGGAACTCAATGTCGAGCCACGGCTTAAGAGAAGACTCTTCTGGAGAAGAATGAGGAAAGGTATGACAGGAAAGCTTGCCTGTCCCCGAACCCTGTCAGGGCAAAAAGACAAGGAAACCCTAATTCAGAAAAATGGAAACCGGGTGACCTCAAAGTGCGGAGAACCCCCGGTGGTTTCGGTCTCGAGGCGCCGAGGCGTCAAGCCCTGCACTAAAGCTTTTTCCTTGACATTCACCCGGACGTTCCACAGAATCTCCTGTTCTCCTCAGTCTTACGCCCCACGCCTCGCCCCCGAAAACTCTTACCTGAGGCTCGAAGCCGGGAACCTCTCTTTGGCGGAGCCAGTTTCTCCTCCACTGTATTCAAATTACCGCGCGCCCGTGAAGGCTGAGGCTGCTGCGTTCTGATTCGCCGCTTTTCAGACTCTTCAAGGGCTGGATCGATGATTGGTCGTTCACTAGCCCTTGCCCCGCCTATCTGGGAGGTGGTCTCCAAGATTCTCCCGCCCTTGGCAGGTGAAATGCTCTCTCACGCAAGCTATCCACGCCTTCCATAATCCCTTGCGGCAGCGCGGGGCTCCATACCCCAGGTCTGGTTTGGATGCATTCTGGGAATTGTAGTTTTCGGCAGAATAAAGGCACCCTCTTGAGGTTGAAGTACTTTCTGGGATCACTTGGTTTAGCATATTTTTGTAAAGTAGCCTCCCCAAGAATCTCCAGGCAGTTATCTTTCACATTTGAAGCTTTGTTCATTAATTTAACGTTTTTTATTATTATATTTTATTATATGTTAGATTTCTAGTTCATT
Organism: Ursus americanus; assembly: GCF_024610735.1. NCBI lineage: Eukaryota > Metazoa > Chordata > Mammalia > Carnivora > Ursidae > Ursus > Ursus americanus. The sequence continues at coordinate 65,062,538 of NC_142139.1, forward strand.
ATTTTTCAACATAAAAAAATTAAGTCATGGCACTAAACATCTGTGAGATGCCGGGCAGTCTCACACCCTTCAAGAGTTCTATTTCATTTACTTCTCGTCACAACCTGTGAGATATGTATTATCATTCCCATTTTACTGAGACTAAAACCGAGGGCCTGAAAACAATTACTATTTATAGGATATAGCGACGTTCTTGTTTTGGGAAGCCGTAGGGTTCTTAAAGTACTCATGGGTTGTCAGCTGCTGTTATTATCTTCGTGTCACCAGATCCTGCTACAGTTCTTGGCACATTTTTAGTTCTAAATAAATTTAGTTAAGGGATGCACTTTACTTCATATGAATGTAGTCTGTCGGAGTAAAGAGAAATAATCAGGTCAAAACTAACTGCTGGGCAGCTTTATATGAGTAACATTATTCCCACTTGAAAAAAGCAGTTAGATTTCTGAGGTTCATTGGTTTGGAATTCGCCCTATCACCCAGGTAATAGATGGCCGATCTTAGATTTAAGGGCAGAACAGGCCTGAGTCCAAACCCCAAGAAGCATATGCCTCTGGGGAATATCATTAACAAATCACTTTAGTTGAGCGCTCAGTATGTTCTAAACCCTTTACGCCTGTTAACTTACTTAACCTTAGCAAAATAACCTATGAATTAGTTGCTCTATTCATCTTCATTTTGCAGATCAGGTAATGAAGCACAGAATGTGCCCAACAAACGCCTTACAAGTGGTGGAGCTAGAATATGAATAGTGGAAGAATTTGAGTTCATTTCAAAATAAAATGACCTCCTACAACGTGCCAAGTACTGTGATTGGCGCGGTGAACCCCTGTCTGTGAAGAAGGCAAATGGTTTCTGTTGTCAGGGAGCCCATCATGGGGGTGATGGGTAGCAGACAACAGATAAACCTCAAGATAAGACCGCCCACTCGGTGGAGATTCTAAAAATAAAGTCGGCCAAAGGCATTTTTCTTTTAAGAAGATGGAATTTCCCCGCTGCCTTTTCCAACCACGAATTGTCCTAGCTCCATCTTCTTTCCTTCTTCAACCCCCCAATGAATCCCATTAGCCCGCCTGCACCCCTCCTTCCCCGCCGCCAGGATTAAAGATGGCCCCTACGGGCTGGCGTTATGACGCGGCCCGACGTCCGCCGGAAGTGCGCGAGGAGTTCCGGGGAGCAGGCGGCCTCCGCGCTCTGGTATCCTGAGCTAGGGAGTTGAGTGCGGCTGTTGCGCGCTGGAGTCGCTGCACCGCTGCCGGGATCATGGTGTTCTACTTTACCAGCAACAGCGGTGAGTGGGTACCGTGACCTCCTCCGTCCCTGCTCGACAGCGGGGCTCCGAAGCCGGGACCCCCAAGCTGCTGTTCTGCCTGAACTTCATCCTAAAGCTGCTCCTCCTCGACGGTGCTTCTTCCTGCGCCCTTTCGGTCCCCACGTTGTGTCCGTCCCTGTCGTCCCCGTATGCCCCTTGTCAGGGCCTGGGGGAGTGTAGGTGGACCTTCACCCCTGCTGTCTTTGTATCTGGGAGTTCTGGTCCCTCGGAAAGACCTCCCTTCGCTACCTGTGGGCCTTTTCACACCCCCGTCCCAGGTCTCACTCCCACCTCCTTGGCCTTTATTCTGGCTGCGTCCAGGTAATTACCCACTTTGAGGAAGAAAGGAGATACCTGCCAACCACACTGCCTTCCAGGAAGTGCGCCCTACCCTTTTAGGATAGCGTTGTAGGTCCTGGAATGTAACAGAAAACGGTAAAGAGACCGTGGAGTGGCGGTACAGCCACTCACTGGGCAGACTTGAGGTCCCAGATCTCAAAAATTGACATGTGATAGTGTTTCTGATTTGTTTTTTGGCAGCCAAGGAAGGGGTGCTTTTAGTTCCCAGGAAATGCTATGTCTTGACCTCGTTTTTTCTGCTTATATTGTTCCTTTGCCTGATCAATCCCATTAACTCCCATAAGACAGCTCTGACCCATCTTTTACAAATGCCTCTCCCAACCTAACTCCCACCCAGAGATTGCTTAGCTAAACCTCTTTGGGGGACCCCCTTAACACTCCGTGTGTATCTTTGGTATTGCTCTTGTCATATGGTATTAAGTGCTATCTGCTTAATCTAGAGTGTAAGCTTCTTGAGGACAGGGGCAGGATCTCCTTGTTTCCCTAGTCTAGTGCCTGGCTCATAGTAGTTAATAACTGCTTGTTGAATAAACTAATGGTATTTTTTGACTTAGTCATAGCACATACTATTCTGTTGTTGCTCTGCTTGCTTGTTAAGCGTTGAGATTTAGGCAAAACTAGTCCCATGTTGTTGAATAGGGTGATACTTTCTCTAAAAATGAGAACATTAAGGCCCAGGGAATTTGCTCACAGACAGCCCCCCTTCCTATTCCATCACACTGTCACATCTCATTATTTTCTTCAGTAGTCTACACTTCCACAGTGTGCCATAAGCCATTTCTCTGCCTTTATAGATTTGGTTTGTCTTACCCTTTCTATTAAAATTACCAGAAACAATTCACACTAGCCTGAAAAGTCGTTATAGGCCCCTAATAGCATCCTCCCTCTTTTTTGTTTGCTCACTCTCTCATAACCCCAACATCTCTTTTTAGCTTTTCCGCTCATGAGAGTTCTCAGCAACATCCATATAAGCCCAACAATGGAATAAAAAATTCAGGCAGGGTGTATAGGTACTACATGTATTTTATGTTAGTTGCTTTATTCTCCTCAAAGCCATTCTAAATTCTTTGAGCATTATTCATACTTACACAGATACCCATAGCATAACAGTGCTTCAGATTATGGGTTGTATTTTTGTCATTGGCTTCCATTATAAGGTCAGAACTGCTTCCTTTTGGGAAAATATTTGGCCTTTAAGTCTAACAAAAATGCACTTGGGCAGCAAGTCTTTTAAAATTGCAAAGGGGGTGCCTGGGTGGCTCAGTCGGCTAAGTGTCTGCCTTCAGCTAGGTCATAATTCCAGGGTCCTGGGATCGAGCCCCATATTGGGCTCCCTCCTCGGCAGGGATCCTGCTTCTTCCTCTCCCTTTGGCCCTCTCCCTCTCTCATGCGCTCTTTCTCCCTCTCTCAAATAGATAAATAAAATCTTTAAAAAATAAAATTTAAAGTTAATGGAAAAATTATAACGTTGTCAGTAAAGTAGTAGTAAAACTTTAACATATTCCATTAAAGAAAACATCTTGAACATACAAAATCTTCAGGAAATGACTTCATATAGTTAGCCAAGCTTTTCAACCAACTTAGGGTTTACTGTATAAAAACTTTAAATTTTTAAATGGGGAGAAAATCTCAATACAAAGTTATTGCCTTTCCATTTAAAATTAGTATCAGACTAAAATCTCTTCAACTTTATTCGTGTTCCATGCTCTGTCATAATGGAATAATGAAACATTAGCCTTACTGCATTTCCACTGTCAAATTCAAGACTATCTGATGTATGGACCCACAAAGTATCTGCACTTGGCTCATTAAGTCCACCAGTACTTTTAGTACCTTTTACTCGCATCTACCTCAATTATAGGTAATTGTTATGTAAATTATGAAATTATCACAGAGCCTCTCAAATTGCTAAAACTGAATCCCGGTACCTTTAAGATGACTAGTTTCCATACTAATCAACCCTGTTCTTTGGGCAAGAATAACAAAAGCACAAGAATAAATCAATTTACTTTTCTTTTATCCCTATTAACATATACAAGAACTTCATTCAGATTTCTTGCTCAGGGGCGCCTGGGTGGCACAGCGGTTAAGCGTCTGCCTTCAGCTCAGGGCGTGATCCCGGCGATCTGGGATCGAGCCCCACATCAGGCTCTTCAGATATGAGCCTGCTTCTTCCTCTCCCACTCCCCCTGCTTGTGTTCCCTCTCTCGCTGGCTGTCTCTCTCTCTGTTGAATAAATAAATAAAATCTTTAAAAAAAAAAAAAAAGATTTCTTGCTCAGCAGTCATGCTCCTTTTTATTTTGAATTTTCTATTTTGACTAATTTCAGTCTTTCAGAAAAGTTACAAGAATGATAAAAGATTTCCCTTAAAACCTCTCAGATTCCCCAAATTCTAACATTTGAGGTTCTTTCTCTTCATCTCCCCCTCTCTCCACATATGTGCACGGGCACGCTCACACACATACACACACACATACACAAATTTTTTCTTGAGCCATTTGTTGGTAAGTCACATTTTACCCCTAAATACTTCAGGGTTTTTTTCCCCCTAAAATCAAAGATGTTCTATTATCAAAAAGCATTCCTCATTATCAAAACTAGGAAATTAACATTGCAGCAATACTTTTATCTAATCAGCTTTTATTCAGTTTTCTTTAGTGTCCTAATAATGCATTTATTACAAAGGAACATTACAAATCATTGTTGCATTCAGTTGTCATTCATTCCTCTTTGGCCTGTTCTGATCTGGAGCAGTTGCTCAGTCTTCGTCTTTCATGATGCTGTTGTTGAAGAATTATTTTGTAGAATGCCCCCTCAGTTTGCATTTGAGTTATGTTCGTAATCACCTCATCTTATAAGTCAACCCTCCAAACAATTGTCTGTCACTCTCCTGGCTGTAATTTGGATGGCTTAGCCTGCACAAACGGCTTTATTTTATTATAATCATTTGAAAAATTACTTTGGTTCTGATTACAAAAACCATCTATACATTTGGTAAGCGAGCTAGCCAAGGTAAGTATTGTTAACAGTTATATGTATATCTTCCTATACATATAAAGAAAATAGGTGCATATATTAAGCATATAGTTGTAAACATGTTTATACAACAATATTCATTTTTTACAAATTGGATCTTGCTGTGTGTATACAAAAATACTGTTAATTTAATTTCTGTCTTTTCAGTGGGTACGTGTATTTTGTTTATGGACGTTCTGCAGTGTGTTTAACCAGTCTTAATTAATGAGTGTTTAGGTTATAAAAAGAACATCATTACTTGATAGAGTAATTATAGTATATACTTAGTGGTGACATTGCAGGATCAAAGAACTTACACAAAGAATAATGCTAGGTTGTGCAGAAACCATCTGAAATGGTTTTATTCCTGCACTTCTAGCATTTGTTATAATGGGTGTTCTGGCTACACTAAGGCCTTACCGAGCTAATGTAATGCTCAATTAACTATAGACAGGTATTTCTGTCAACTAGTCAATGCAAATATTCTCTCCTTTCCAGATAGTTCTCTCAACCACTTCCAAGTAATTTTGGATTGTGGTCATTAGAACTGTTGACTGAAGGAAATGGGATTTTCCCTCCCCACGAGAAGGCAACTATGATTGATAATTTAAGAAGCTTCTCATTACTTGAAAGTACAGGCAATTTATTTAAGAATTTAAGAATTTATGCATGAGAGTGCTGCCCCCTGGGTTCCAGAGCTCCACTCACATGTACTCGGTCTGTGCTCTGGAGTGACAGCCAACAAGCTGCCCAGACTGTTAATTCAGGAGTTTAGATCCGGATGCGGGTCAAACAAGTTTTGGAAGACTAGCTTGGAAACCCAGTACCCAGATAGAATTTCACTTTCGGAAACTTAATTTTTTGTTTGACCCCAGATGGAGGATGTCTACAGTAAAAGACACTAGCTCAGTAAAGCAAATGTCATTTCCAAGGTAAGCCATACCTAGAATATTCGGTTTGGTGTAAGGCAGTGGTTCCTAACACTCACTTCACATTGGAAATAGTTGAAGATCCTTTAAAAAAACAACAGCAACAACAAAAAACACATACACCGTTGCTTATCCACCAGAGGTTTGGATTTGGTTAGTCTTAGTGGAGCTGGGACATAATTAGGTGATTCTAATGTCTAATCAGGATTCAGAGTCACTGATTTAGAAGATGTTTGAAAAACCATCTTTGCCCAGTATGGGATAGTCCACTATAATATGCAGCACACCTGGAAGATAACTAATATTGCCTAAATAAAATTATGAAAAAACTCAGCTAAGTATAGGAGCCTGTTTTTAAATGGTCAAGGTGAAGATTGTTTGTTTTTTTACTTTTTTGAAGAAGGCGAAAGTATAGGACTGAACTGGAATTGTATTGAACTATATCCCTGATGAGAGTAGGGAAGTAGCTATTCTGTAATAAGGGTCGGTAAGCTTTTCTTATTTGGGCCAGGTGGTAAGTATTTTAGACTTTGTGAGCCACATCCAGTCTCTGTAGCTTTATTCCTCCTCATTTTGTGTTTTCAACTCTTTGAAAATACAAAAGTCATTTCTTAGCATGGGGGCTGTCCAAAAAGAAGGCTGAATCTGGCCTATGGGCCATGTCTTGCCAACCCCTAATTGAAGCATTTGTCACTCATTTTCCCCATGAAGCAGTTTTATTGGGGATGAAGTTATCTAACTGTTTTTTATATTTTTGTTTTGTCTTAGTTAACTCATCTGCTTACACTATTTACATGGGAAAGGATAAATATGAAAGTAAGTTTTCAAAAGCATTTGATTTTGAAATTTCCAGCAGGTAAGTGATAATTGCCTCTTCCCCTACCCACTCCCCCCACAGTTGGTCGGATACGAGTTTTCAACTAACTACTACTAGTTAAGCCAATTATAAGGAACTCCAGTGGGTTAACTTTCCTAGAATTTAGTTATACCAAATAATTGGGGCCTATTGGACCACTCGTTGCTCATTAGAAACTTAACTTTTACTCTGAGTTTTGTGATGTCCTTTGATTTAGGATGATATGAACCAGAGGTTAACCTGTGCTAATTTATGTCAGGTAAAAATCATGTGTGACTTGGGTGAAAAGATCATTTTCTGTACGTTTTTACCACATTTAAGAGTAGAGGAAACATACTTTTAGGGTTTTTGAGGCTGAAGATGGCTCTTCTTGAGTTACGAAACGTTAACAATTTTTTTAAACTTTGTTGCTTACTCTCCTCAGAATGAAAGACATTATTCTATACTGTACACATTGATGGAACTAAAACAGAAATTTACAAAAAATACCAGTATTCTTTGCTATGTCCTCTTTTCTGTTTTATTTTTGAAAAGCTAAACTCAACCAGCTGAATTTATTTTTTGACCTACTAATCAATGTGAATGAAAGTTTAAAAGGGGAAACTGCTTTAGGGGATGGCCTTCTGACTGCCAGAGGGAGGAGGGAGACAAAAGCGAAGTTGAACTTTCTTACTCTGGAGCGGTGAGTTGACAGCACTGCCCCTTGGGGTGTGGAGCATTGAGCTGAGGGAGAAAAGATCTGCAACAGTGGAGCTTGGAGACCTGACAGAACCACTCTTCTTCAAGCTTGGAGAAAACACAGTGGCTCTTCTCACAGGAGTAGTGTAATGGTTTGGAAAAGAGCGCTTTGTAGTCAGGCTCATCTGGGTTAAAATCCTAGCTCTTAGCAGATGAGCTCAGTTCACCTCTCTGAACCTCACATTGCTGAGATGTAAGAGGAGGTTCATGGGCCAGGATCTGCCTTGCAGGGCTGTGACGGTTTCCCCAGGGCCAGCTCCTCCCTCTCCTGGGACCGCTCCAGGGCTGGGTGACTGCCTCAGTAGTCTGAGAGCTGGCCAATTCCCTACAATTACTTTTCTTTAACCTCCAGGTATTGCTCCCCCCCCCACCCCCCCGCAAAACCATAGTCTGTTCTAGGTGCAATTTGAAACTGACAACAGTTTAAACTTGATTCTTTAAAAGAGGCAAATAGAACATTCTTCAGTATGAGACATTGGACATGAATGAAATAAATAAAGCAAAATATGAGCGGTAATGTTAAATATTACTTAGTATATATAGATATATAACTATAGTTAACACATATTTAATATAACATACAATGCAATATGTATAAAATATGTAATGCGATATATGTAATAGCTGTGTAAATAAATATAGTTATTATTCAGATCTATATAAACGGTTTAGAACTTTGCAACAATACTGGTTGCCATAAAGCAGAATCAGAATAAGCAAGACTATTACATCCTATCCAAGAGAAAAAAAACAACAGAATAAAATAATTTTTTAAACAGTTTTTCCTTATAATGAATTTATGACGTCATCTCTGGTGTGACTTAATGGAGAAGCAGCCTGCCGTGGATTAATCCTTGAGTGTTCTCTTCCTCCTAGTAACTCATACATCATCATAGGTAATTTGTATTCTTTCGATAGCATCCTCCTGATGAATGTGGCTGAGAAGGGGATGCCATCTCTTTGTATAACATTGAGCAAGGAGGCACGGTTAGAACCGGTCCTGCTTATCTACAGGAGATACGGATCCACACCTGATCAAATCTGCTTTTCTTTCTACCCCATCAAGGATGCAAGCCCAAGACTTAGGTTACTGAGAAGCATCTAAAGGAGAGCTGCTCCATAGGGTTGTGTGGGTTTTGCACTGTGTGACTCTGGGCAGGGAACTTTATTTCTTACAATGAAGGACTGCCTTGAACCCGCTTCCTACTGATGGCTCCCAGTGGGACTGACCTAAGGCAGCTGTGCCAGGGACGTTCCCACCATGTCTCTATTTTCCTTCCATTTTAGTGTACTATTTGCTGGGGCTGATCTGCGTGAGGCCATATGCCAGTGTCTCTGAGCAGCCAAAGACGAAGATGTAGTCTGTGCTTTCGCAGCATAAAAGGTAGAGAGGCGCACGCAAAAACAAATAATGGGTCATTTTGCTGTGAATCTAAAAAGTGAAACCTATTTTAAAAAGTAGGGGCGAGGGGCGCCTGGGTGGCACAGTCCTTAAGCGCCTGCCTTCGGCTCAGGGCGTGATCCCGGCGTTCTGGGATCGAGCCCCGCATCGGGCTCCTCCACTGGGAGCCTGCTTCTTCATCTCCCACTCCCCCTGCTTGTGTTCCCTCTCTCGCTGGCTGTCTCTCTCTGTCAAATAAATAAATAAAAATCTTAAAAAAAAAAAAAAAGTAGGGGTGAAATGAAGCAATGTAAATAAGTGCTGTAGCAGTAGAGGGGGCAGAGAGTAAATGATTGGGAGAGAATCAAGAAGGCTTCATGGAGGAGGGTTAGGATGGGCTTGATTATAGCCCATTTAAAGGAATGTCCGTTGTAGAAACTTGTATCTACAGATATAAATCTAGATACACAATTTATGCCTACTGATGGAAATTTAGATTCTTTCCAGAGCCCCTGGAGTGGTGTTTTGCTGTCATTAAAATGTATGTAGAAAAAATTCTGTGTGTAGAACATATTTTCCCCACGTCTACTTGGAGTCATTTGGAGGTATCAGGTTTCCTAGTCTGCTTTGTAAGAAAGGCATTACATTTTTAAAGCGCCCCGTTCTCTAGTGCTCCTAGCACTTCATATTTATTTATAGTAGCCTTGATGACTTCAGACAAATGACTAGATGGAACATAAATGAATTTTTAATTGAAGAGTTTACTTTCACTAAAAAGCTTTCAGATGTTTTCTTTTTATTAGCCAGCAGGTGTCACCAGGGAGCCAAACATTGCCTGACTGAGGCAAAGAGGTTTTTTTTTTTATATTTCCCTTTGCTTTTTTTTGATTACTTGTTGGCTATTGGCTCAGCTTCCTGTTTAAGCTAGTAGAAAGCCCTTCAGAAAATTTATGGTGCCTGTGGTTTCTGAGAGTACCTCATCCAAGATTTATTATCCTTTTGTTTTTCTGGAAAATGAATACCATTCAAGTTAGATAGATTATACTTTCTTGGGTACATTTTAAATCATATCAATCATTTTGTTTACCTTACAACTTTTAGCCTTGTGTCTAATACTTTAAATAATGCTTTTGTATTAAACACAATTTCTAATTATTAACATGGCTCTTGAAAGTGTATATTGATATTACCTTTCTGTAGTGATATATATTATTAGCCTTAAAATGTATAAGTATACATTTTGGACTAATAGTTCACCTTTTATAAATATGCTTGAAAGAAATAATCAGGAATATAGACATATTGATTTTAAAAATATTTACTGAAGCATTTATAATTAAAAACAACCCAAATGTGAACAGTAGAAAAGTTTATTCACATGATAGAATTAAGTAGTCATTGTTTCCAAGGAACTTTTTCATTTTTTGTTTTACTTTGATCTAACAAATACATAACTTAAAAATTCAAATAGTAACAGAATGCGTTTCATAAAAACATCAGTTTTTCACCCTATCCTTTCCAATATCCCTGTTCCATCCCACAGAGACAGTTTTAACTTCTAGCTTTTTCTTCTATTTTATAATTCTTTTGGTATGTGACAGAATTTTAGGTGGTTTTTGTTTCCTTTTTTATACTTCTGGTGGTTATTTTATCTTCTAATGTTCTACAATTTTATAATTGAGAGGTCTTTTGTAAAAAATAAAATGCAGTCCACTGATTAGCAAAAACATTTTAACAAATAAGTTTCTTACAGTGAATCCTTTTTCTAAGACCTCATCTAACTTCTTAGCTGCTGTAATTTGAAATTCTCCTACCTTTTAATAGAAATATCATTGAATCATCGAGCCTTACATCGAAAACCGGGGATGTACTGTATGGTGACTAACATAATATAATAAAAAATCATTATTAAAATAAAAAAAAAATATATCATTGAAGTTTCTTATAAGTATTATTATAAAAATAATAATTATTATGATGGCCCAAATGTAAAAACCAATTTATAATTTTTTCCCATGTATTTTCAAGTATCAAAGCCTTTCCTCCATTAAGGGAGAGAAACAGTTGTGGAAAGGCTTGGTATATCTCTACTCCCCAGCTTACTGTAAACTCTGGCATATTTTCATTTGACAGGTATTTTTTAACCTTTTCTTTGTTTTCTTGTTTCTCACTATAGATGAAGATCTAATAAAGCATGGCTGGCCTGAAGATATTTGGTAAGTAACAATTTTGGTTCTGCCTTCTTTTTTTTTTTTTTTTTTTTTTTTAAAGATTTTATTTATTTATTTGACAGAGATAGAGACAGCCAGCGAGAGAGGGAACACAAGCAGGGGGAGCGGGAGAGGAAGAAGCAGGCTCATAGCGGAGGAGCCTGATGTGGGGCTCGATCCCATAACGCCGGGATCACGCCCTGAGCTGAAGGCAGACGCTTAACCGCTGTGCCACCCAGGCGCCCCTTGGTTCTGCCTTCTATGCCTTGTTTACTTTCTTAGATTTGGCCAACCACCTGACCTTTATGATGAAACCTAGAACTCATGCTTTGCATTTTGTTTATGAATGGTCCGTGGTAAGTTGCTGCCTGCCAGCTCCCTTCACTTATAATTGCCACGTAAACTGGGGATGACATCTTAGGGCTGGATCTCAGGCCTGACCATGGAGGCCTCTGGAACGTAGGCTTTCTTCTTTAACCTCACGTATGTCATCTCATAGTGGGCTAGTGAGACCACTTCACTCACACACTCAGGCCGCTTTTGACAAAGGACAGATGAGGGCTTCACAAGTAGCAATGAGGAAAATAGACAGAAGCTTCTGTGTAGACGGAGTAGAGCATCTGACCAGGTCCAGCTTTAAAGAAAACACAGACTGGGTTCCCTTTGTCTTCTCAACTCCCTCACGAGGTTAGCCCCATCTTGATCCAGCCGCTACTCCTTCTTTCTAAAATATTTTCTGGAAATTTAAAAAATAATAATTATACTTCCTTCACCTGCTTCCAAGATAATTTATTTTTGTTGCTCACAAAACCCAGCCCAAAAAACGATGACCAATGAACAAAAAACTCCTTCATTGTAGTTGAATTCTTCTCTTTTTCTAACTGCCTTAGAATGCCATATGGGCATTTCTACCACTCAGACCTTGAACCTTTTAGGAGGACATGGACTCCCATGACTTTCACGTAACATTCTCGGGCTCAGTTTGCTTTCCCTTTCTGTCTTCAGCTCCTACTCTTGTGATGTGTCTCTCCTGGAACCTAATTCTATATATAGAGCGGGGTGTGGTCTCTACAACACTAAACACCACGCCCCCCCCCCCCATCAAATGCTGTCCCTGAAGATAAGCACACAGATCCTGTTTGCTTTAACGGTAGTAATAATGAACACTTACTGAATACCTAACTATATGCCAAGTACCAGTAGATGTTTACTTTATTAATACATTTAATTTCACAGTAGCTCTGTAAAAGAGTTACTGGTGTTATGCCCATTTTCAGATGAGGAAACTAAGGCTAAGGGAAATAGATGTGCTCTGGTTGTTGCTGGCTGGGGAGCCGGCTCTAGTTCTGAATGACCAATTTTTTTCTTCCCTTCAGCTGCTGCTCTCTGGCTACGGGTGACTTCTTTCGTCCCTCAGGCCATTGCTGCAGCTCTCTCTGGACCTCTTTTCTCCAAGTATGGGCCTGGATCCTTCACTCAGTTCCGTAGAGAGAGAGAGGTTAGGCACTTGTTGGAAGGGCTGCTTGAGTTTCAATAAAGTGGACAGCATGTGAGATTAACTTAAGCTCTCCCCAGATATGGCCATCCTCAGACCCCCCCTCCCCTGCCAGGCCCAGCTGCAGGTACCCACCAAAGGGCGCCTTCTCTCTTGCTCCAGCCTACCCCATTATGGAGGGGCTAATTCATGACATAGAGGAAACGCTTTCCTGTCTGTCCTCTCTAAAGTCCACACTCCAGGCACAATAAACCTGAGGAATTTTAAAGTCTTTTTTTTTTTAATTCCCCCCCCCCCCATTTCAGCACAGTGGCCTATCTTCTGAACTCAAATATCAAGTGTCATCCAGGTGGACACTACTTGGTATCCCCTTCCCTCGGGTGGGCAGTTTGCACGGCCGAGGGCCTCTGGATTGAGTGCCGCTTACCTTCCCGGAACTCCAGACTATAAGCCTCGTGAGGACGAAGATCACTTTGTTTACTACCGCATCCCATTACCTACCATAGGACCTGGCCCGTCGTACACGTTCAGTAAAAATTAACTAACTCTCTGCCTCTCCAGCAATGATCTCTACTGGACATTTCTTCACGAAAGCTGCATTCTGTTATCTCCATTTTGAGCACCTGTCCCTGAGCTGGATTATTTCAGTTGTCCTTAAAGCCCAGAGATCTGTCAGGGAGATTAGAATGGCCACGTCTGTTACGTAGTTATCTGCTGTGAATTTGTAACATGTCAGTTTTGAGGCATAAATACCTGCTTAGTAAAGGTTACATTTTCAGATGCACCACAAAAGTCAATTTACCACAGCCTTTTAAACCCTGACTTTTTTTTTTTAATTAAATAAGTGGAAGAGAAATTTCTGATTCACAACCTACACCCTCTGTGTTCTGAGTTGGGTTTTTTATTTCATTATGGTTGGCAGTCTCCTGGACCGGTTCCTGCTGTTGAACCAAATGGGTGTCTATAGCTACCTTGTTACCCATCTTGACACCCTGGACATTAATGACTGTTGTTGAAAGTGATTGACTTTCACTTTCAGAAGCTATTCGAGGCCTAATGTGAGGTAGAATAGCCAGCCCCAAATTTCAAGACTGTTTTGTCGGTCCTGGAAACATTCCTGGGCAGGCTAGGAATGATTCAGTTGATCGACATTCCAGGGCAATTTTTCATCCTGGTTCGCTCTGAGGTAAACTTTGGAACTTTACTGGTGTGACTATCAGCATCTGAGTTTATACCAGGAAACCTTCTGAGGCACCTTGAAGCAAAGGATTTTCCCAGGGCTAAATGAGAATGGGACTGAATTTATCTTTAAACAAAAGAAAATAGAGATAGTGTGTGTTTACTGCTTCCAAATTCCCTAATGAACAGTATTTCCAGGGACCCCACTTTAGGGAGTTAAATAACTCAGCTTCTGGGGCGCCTGGGTGGCGCAGTCGTTAAGCGTCTGCCTTCAGCTCAGGGCGTGATCCCGGCGTTCTGGGATCGAGCCTCACATCAGGCTCCTCCGCTGGGAGCCTGCTTCTTCCTCTCCCACTCCCCCTGCTTGTGTTCCCTCTCTCGCTGGCTGTCTCTGTCACATAAATAAAATCTTAAAAAAAAAAAAAATAACTCCGCTTCTGAGGGCCTGCATGTCTGCATCCCTCGGTCACTGATGCTCATTTATTGAGCTTTCTAGTCTCTGCATCCGGTAAAGAAAACAGTGATGAAGTAGAGAGAGAGGAAGATAACACGGACAAGAAGGAACTGGGAACTACTGGGCATAATTTAAACTTTTTGGAGTAAGCATTTTAGAAGGTTTGGAAAGGCTTTTTAAGGGAACTTGCTCACAATAGTTTGTTTACAGAGCTGGCTTTTTCGTTTGTTTTTACAATTGAACCAAAGCCCCATACTACCCCGCGTTCCCGTGCCCTTATAGAGAGAGGTATACCCACCGGCCTGGAGTTGGTCTGTGTATCAGCAGTGATATATTCCCATGTGGGTTTTGAGGTTTTGACTACTTATGTATCACTCCATGAGATGTATATTGAATTATTTGTGTGTTTTCTTTTGACAAAATTCCATATCAGAGACCTTTCTTAAGAAAAATCAGAATACAGTCGAGCTACTGTGGGTATGTAGGAAAGAGTTGCTGTAAATAGAGAACTGGCTTAAAACAAGTTGGAATGGGAGAAGTTACTTCTCAGCTGAACGGGCTTCCTAATGGGGTCTTTTCCTAAGATCCTGAAAGAGGGTAATGAGATACATAATTTCTAGATTTGCAAAAACACATATTTTTCAGTGGAAAGAGCCAAGCTGAAGACGATAATCAGTAGGAATCTCTTATATGGGAATGTGTATGAATAAATAAACCAGTTGGGGAAAAATAAATCAACGTCCACTTCTGGCTAGCAGTAAAGGTTAATAATAGAATCTAGAGTCATCATAGACTGCCAAAAATGTGTAATATTTTTCTGTATCCAAAGTGACTAACAAGATGCTTAACTTGTTGAAGAGGCACTAGGAACACCATAATCTTAACAGTTATATAGAACCACGCTGTCTGCATCTTGCACTAGGTGTGAGTGTGTGACCATTTTCACCTCTGAAAGATACATAATGCTAAGAAAATGTCTAGAGAAAATTGTAATGGGATATAGTGGTACCTTCTTGGGTTTTTACTGAAAACTCCAGCCTGCAAAGTTATGGACTAAGGAATAGATGACTACAGTTAACAGAATCTCGAAGTGTGACTATCAGTGTTACTGTTGTTTGGTACTCGAATCCCGGGGGTGTCTCTGGACACTGGAAAGGGAAAAAGTCAACTTTATTTGGTGAATTATAAATATGAAAAACTTAATATCTCAAAACATTAGACTAGGTGAGGAATTAAGTTTAGAAGGATTTTATTAAATTGGTGGATGATAGAGCCTTCATAAATGGTAAGTTTAGGACATTGGGATGGGAGGGCATTCCAAATGTTTTTAGGACAATATCATAAAGGGCAGCCCCCATGCTTTCCCAGAAGGCCTGTATTAGTGCCATTGTCAGATGTGAGGCAGGGTGAATTGTTGGTCTGACCCATTTTATGACTCTTCAAACTCTGTGCTTTTCTTTGGATT
Source organism: Ursus americanus (assembly GCF_024610735.1). NCBI lineage: Eukaryota > Metazoa > Chordata > Mammalia > Carnivora > Ursidae > Ursus > Ursus americanus. The sequence continues at coordinate 65,077,930 of NC_142139.1, forward strand.
GTTTTGCCATCGCTTGAAACTTAGGATGTCCCAAACCAAACCCCTCATCTTTTTTCTCAAATTGGTGTTTTCTCCAGCTGTAAAGTATTTCTCTCTGTGGTCCTCCCAGTCTCCCAGGCTTGCACCACCACAGTCTTGATGACTTCTTTGGTTCCTTTCTCTCCTCACCTGAAATTCTTTTCCCTGTGCTTTCTCTAAGTCCTGTGCTTCCGTCAGGGACCCTCTAAACCTCAGTCCATCAGTGAAGCCTTTGGTCATGGATAGCTCTTTCTCACTGGAAAAATCACCCTTTCCAGGGCATTTCCATTTATTGTCTCTCGTGTTCATCTTGGCACTTAGTCTCACACAGCTGCAGGACTTTCCATGTTTATCTTACCTCTCCCAGTTGATAGTGCCTTTGGAGGCAGTGATTGTGTTTTATACTCCCTGTGGTGCTTGGCATGCAGTAAGCACTGAGTTAATACTTTCTGGATTGGAATGCTTTAAATGCAAGGGGCCTGAGGAGATGGTTGTCTTGTACCTCTTGCTAAAAGTGGTTTTCATTCTTTGTAGGTTTCATGTGGACAAACTCTCTTCGGCTCATGTATACCTTCGATTACATAAGGTAACTGGATTTAAACACGGACTCATGACTTTTTCTCTCGTGATGAGCATCCAATCTTGCCCTCTATCCTTTTTTTGCAGTTTAAATTGCTTAAAGTAATAAATACGTACAACAGTTGAAAAATTAGCAATGAAGAGATGTCTTACCCCTGACCCGGAAAATCACTAAGGGAAAGTCTGGTGATTTTTAGATACTTGGAAGGGGGCATTGCACATATACCCCAGCTAGAACCACTGCCCCCCACTGCCGTATTTGTCCTCCCAGTTCAGCCGTGTGGTTTGTCACCTCTGCTTTCTCTCCCTTTCATTTCAGTTAACCATTCTGGACCTTGTGTCTTTTCCATGGAGATCGTGTGTGGTTCCTTTTTCTCACACTCATGTGATTCTCCTGCCTCACCGAGGGCAGATGTTCCCAGTTATCAGGGGCTTCTTTGGGACATTTAAAACAGCATTCTGGTAGGAAAGGGGAAAGATGCAATGTTTCCTAGTAACATAAATGCACTGGTTTTCTAATACCTTTACTTTCATATATGGTATTTTATGTAGTTGAATCGTCGAGTTTATGTACTTGCTATGTGTATTGCTTTTTTTTTTTACTGTCTTATTTTGGAATGATTTTAGATTTAGAGAGAAGTTGCAGAGGTAGTGCAGAGTTCCCATATTTACCCCGGGCCTAGTTTCCACCATTGTGAACGTCTTACATTACTATGGCTGATTTGTTAGAACCAAAAAACCAACACTGGTACATTACCGTTAACTGAACTCTGGACTTTATTTTGATTTCACCAGTTTTTCCATTACTCTCCTCCTTCTGTCCCAGGATCCAGCCCAGTGTCCCACATTGTGTTAAATTGTCTGGCTAGGCTCTGGTCTGTGATGGTTTCACACTGTGAAAGTGTGAGACTCTCCCTATTTCTCATGACCGTGACAATTTGAGACGTACTGGTCAGGTTTTTGACAGAACGGTGCTCAATTTGAGTTTATCTGATGTTTTTCTCATGGCTGGAGTTCTGGGTTTTGGAGGAAGAATAGCACAGAGGTGGAGTGTCGTCCTCATCACATCATGTCAAGCGTACATGCATTAATAGAACTTAGCACTGACGTTGCTAGCCTTCATCTCCTGGCCAGGCCCGCATTTGCCGGGATTGTCCGCTGGAGTGTTGCTTTTCTCCCCCCTCCCATACTCTGTTATTTGGAGACAAGTCACCAAGTCCAGCCCAACTCAAGGGGGTGGGGATGGAATTAAGCTCTGCTTCTTGCAGTGGGGGGAGGATTTACATATATAAGGAAGATTCACCTCTTCTCTCCTATATATTTAATACAGTAATTTATTTGTATCACTATGGACTCATATGTTTATTTTATACTCTGGGTTATAATCCCGTTCTGTATTATTTGGTTGCTGAAATTGTCTCAGCTTTGGTTGGAACTCTTTCAGCTTGGCTCCTGTGTTCCTTTGATATGCTCCTGTCCTTTTGTTTTTTTGAGCACTTCCTTACTCTCTGGCTCTCTAAGATGTTGTGGGCTCATCTTGTATTTTCCCTGCCCCAGTCCTAGAATCAGCAGGATTCTAGAGTCATCTGAATCCTTTCACTGATTCCTTTTATGGGGAATGGTATTTAGAAGCCAAGATCTCGACGTGGTGTGCCCACTGCTCCTAGAGTGTCATTGCTTCTAGGCCCTCTCAGCAGACAGAGCTAGGAACTACATACATGTCTGTATACTTACGCATGTTAGTAATTCCTATGAATCTTTGTTTCTGTGTCTCCATTTGTATCTATGTTAAGCTAAACATGAGTTCATACTGATGTCTCTGACAAATCTGTTATTACAGAGGCCATTCTAGCCTTTTCTCCTTACTTCTCTGTTACTTCCTTCTCAGAACGAGAAGCCTGGTTCCCACCATCCACTATTTGCTTATTTGACTCCACTGTTTGTATAAGTGGTTTCAGATTTGTTAAGCAATCTCCCCATGTGAAACAATTTTATCAACTAAAGTACAGTGTTTATGTGCAATAATTTTTGTCTTTTTGCCTTATAGCTTCCAGTCAAAATGCTGTTTTCCAAAGTTATTTGTAAGCTGCTCTATTTTTCACTCCACACCTTTCCTTGATATTATGTCACGCACTTAGATTTTTTTGTCTCACTTTACATTCCATCCTGTTGTATTATTACAGTTGTTGATTCCCCTAGTTGATTGTATTACTCTTTAAAGCAACAGTTTGATAAAATTTTTCATCTTACCATATTATTTTCATATTTATTGTTTTGACTGGCCGCTTTGAGTTGATAGATAATATGCCCCAATTAATATGAAACCTCCCTTGTCAGAATATAAGTTGTTTACAGTTTTCAGCATTATGAATCCCCAACAAGAAATTTTTTTTTTATGAACCACTTTCTGTTTTCCTTTTGAATTAAGTTTTTTACAATAATTCTTAGGAATGGAATCACTGAGCCAAAAGATAGAAACATTTGGTAAATGTTTCAGAGGCCGGATTGCCCTCTAAAAATAATTGCACTAGTTTAAAATCCTACCTGATATACACAGGCTTTCCAAACCCTTCCTGGGATTTTATAACTTAAAAAAAAGATAGCAACCTTTTGAGAATTTTTTAATAAATAAAAGATGCTATTTCATTATGATTATAATATTCACTTCTTGATTTATTAGCAAGGTTGAACACTGCCTCATCTTTATTTATATTGTTTATGTTTTTGAGAAGGAAAAACATAAAAGGAAAGGAAGAAGTTGTTGTAAAGTGTTGAAAAAGTGTTGTAAAGGAAAAAGAGGAAGATTGTGAACTCTGTGCTGGATCAAAAGTCTGGATTCTCCTTGGCAACTTCTTGCCATCTTGGAACTATTTTAAGTTTAGAGAAAATAAAGTATGGTGTTACCAAGTTTCCTTTTGGTTCAGATTAAGCTTTTTTTTTTTCCCTTTAGACTTTGCTGTGTCAGAAAATGGAAATAATAGTAGTAGTCCCAAGTTCACTTACCACCAGTTACTCTTCGTTTGAAAAGAGGTTTAATTTCATTTTCTTTTGGAAGCACATCATGTGCTCAATAATAAATATGCGCTCTTTAGGGAACATTTACCTGGTTGATCTACAGTAAATGGCGTAGCCTTTTCTACTCAGGAGGTGCCAAGTGAGTGTTGGAGATGGAGTAAGACCAAGTGGTTGGGCACCCAGACTGCGGGAGGTGAGTCCTGGCTCTCCTGCGTCCTAGCTGTGGGACTTTGAGCAAGTCCCATCTGTAAAAGGGACCTAGCAGTACCTGTCTTCTTTGGGCCATTGTGACGATCGAATGAGCTAGCAGGACCGACGCAATTAGAATAATGCCTGGCACATGCTAAGCATCGTACGTGTTAACTTTTTGATTGTTGAATTCAGTTGAATTGAACCCAGACCCCCAGACCTTGAAGATCATAGATAATCAGCAATGTTCTTTCCTAGGCTTCTTTGATTTTTGAAAATCCATCGAAAACCCTCACCTGTCTAGAGGTCTCTGATCTCATGGACAGAGATGGCACGAAGCCCACAGTCACAATTCTGACATGTACGTACTGAGAGCACCTCAGCCTCTCCAGTCAGAGTTCACTCTGACTTTATGCAAATGCTAAGCTGAAGGATTTTTTTTTTTTTAAGTCTGCTCATATTATATTAGAAGTAGCCAACAGGAAGATAAGATTGCTTCAGGAATTGTGACAGACACAGGTAGTAAGAAGGGAGATCAGGATGTAGCCTAACATCAAGGACCGAGAAACTACGTTTCCACAAGACTTCCGTAAGCACCATACTCTGGGTTCAGTTGCTACAACCTTTAGTCCTGGGTTCATCTCTCAGCTCTGTCACTTACTAGATGTAGGGACCCTGGCCTAGTTACGTAACCTTGCTAAGCTTCATTTTCATCATTGCGAAAGTGAAGATAATACTGTCCATTCCATATGGCTGTTCACTTAGCGCCTGGCGCATGATGGGTACTTAAAATGTAGTAGCTGCTTAGTTTTTTAATTACTCATGTTGATTTATTTAAAATAGGGTCATTCTGCTTCTGTGTATTTTAGAAGCTCCTGAAGGCTAGTGGAATGGTTGGTATTCTTAGTAATGACATTGCGTTATCAAGATCTTCAATTCCGAATCCTTTCTTCAAGCGGTCAGGAATTGCACAGCATATGTCATTAAAGTAGTGGAACACTTAAATCACATATTTTTTTGGTCAAAATTTATGTATTTGAGAGATCCCCATTTTAAAACAACAAAAAAAATTTCAGATACGCAATGGAATAAACTTAATTTATCTCAAGTTATTTAGGTAGGTAGAACATTGCATTCCCACACGGAAGGGCTGCTTTAATCCCATGCCTCGTTGGAGCCAGTACTGAGGTGATTCCCACTTGCTCGGCCTTTGAAATATTTTTGTTCTTTTGGAATGGCTTTGCTTATTCAGCTTTGACTTTGTTACAGTATCTGTACAGAAAATGAGTCAATATTATTTTTCCCTTAGGGTGGGTGGTTATATCGACCACACCAAGAGCTGGGTTCCTAACTGGGGCTGATGGATGACCTACCTCAAACGATGTTTGAAACCCAAGACCATAAGGTAGCTCTTTGAGAGGAAGGTCGTTGGGACCTCAGCAAAGAATACCTCCAGTTATCAAAAATAGGCATCATTTCCCCACAAGGTTTCCAGAAGGAAGAATGAAGAGAAGAAAGTAACAAGAAAAGAGGAGAAAGTTGCTGAGACATAATTACAATCAGCGTTTTGGTGGTTTTCTTTTATACCCTTTTCCCCCACTTATTAAGTATTAATATTTTCCATATTACTGGTACTGCCTTCTCTCAAACATTCCCATAATTGACTTCATTTTCAGTGTTCTGAGATATAGTGAAGAGCCTCTGCTTTTAATAAAATTGTGCCTAGTAAGGCACTAAAGCCCTCTAAGTGCTCCAATATTGATCAGTCACAAGGTAGTGGACCATCTGGTTTATTTTTATGTTCCAGGGGGAGAAGATAGAAGACATTCCAAAGGAAGTCCTGATGGACTGTGCCCATCTTGTGAAGGCCAATAGCATTCAAGGTCAGTTCTCCTAGAGGTGTTTTCAGAATTAACGCCAATGTCTGTGTCTGAAATTGAATTCATTTTAGAGAACATGTCAGTGACTTGGGCTTGAGTCAAACGAATAGTATATAATATGCCTTTCCCCTGTTTTGCGCTTTAAGGTGGCAGTTCTGCTACCTATTCAAGAACTGAAAACTACTCTCCACCCCTCTAATGTTCATGGTCCTTTCTCAGCTCCTTCTACCATGTTCTCCTTACCTTGACTAGAAGATTGTCTAGACCTGCCTACCCTTGATGTTATTCGTAGAAAGACTTCTGGGGGTGCCTGGGTGGCTTAGTCAGTTAAACATCCGATTCTTGGTTTCGGCTCAGGTCCTGATCTCATGGCTCGTGAGATCGAGCTGCTTGTGGAGCTCCACGCTCAGTGGGAGTCTGCTTGAATATTCTCTCCCTCTGCCCTTCCCCCCAATCCATATGCGCTCTCTCTCTCTCTCTCTCTCAGATAAATAAATCTTAAAAAAAAATAGGCTTTTGGAAATGAGGTTAGGTTAATAGCTAAGTAAGAGATATGTCTCATGGCTTTATTTTTAATGCTGTGTGATGTCTTTCCATCATTTGTCCTTAAATTCTAGAACTCGTCTCCGTATCCCTGTTTCCTGCTTTCTCTTTCTCTCCTCCTCTTTCATACTTTCTTCTCCCTGTATATTGTGAAGGTATCAAGTCTGTTGATCTTTGTATCTCCCAGAGAATCTCATTTAATTGGTCTGGGGTGGTCCATGAGTATCCGTATTTTTCCAGTGTTCTCCAGGAGATTGTAATGTACACAGAGGGTTGAGAACATTTGGCCTGTTTTAGGGGAGGCCTGTAATTCTGGGCTTGGTGCTCGTTTAGTTCTACTGTCAGTAGCAGATTTAATCAGTCAGTAGTTGGTGCAGGTCAAGAAGGACAATTTTGGAAAAGGAAGTGGGAGTTGGGAGCCAGGAGATGATGTTCTGCTAAGAATGCATTGGTAGTAGGTTGGATTTTGGGGTGTAGGACACAGAGCTAGATAAAGTGGAGGTAAATTTGGTTTGTTGTGAGGTTGAGAGATGATCCAGAGGGTTGGAAAGAAATATGGTTTGGATAGAGGGCAGGCACATAGCTGATAGCAGGTACCAGGGTTGCAGATTACAGGATAAGAGCTGGCCAGTGTACCCCTTCCTCATCACTTAGACTGGGTTTCCTAAATCTAAGTTGGGCAGCTTTACTGAGTCAGATACCTAGCCAAAGAAAGTGGAAGTCTGGTCTTGTAGAGCCACTGGTTTTCAACTCCATAAATCATTACATTGCAGTTAGTCTTAGGACATTCCATTTTTATGAGCAGAACAGAGTTTCTAAGATTTCCGGTCACGAGCTTCAGTTATTAAAGTAAAAATAATAAAATTAAAACAATCATTATTCTTTTGTGTGTTGCAACCTCTTTCCTGTGATCTTGTCCCCTTTCCATGCCCCTGGCTAGCAGATGTGACTTTATTAAAGGATCTCTGGACTCTTTATCCTAGGCCTGGCCTCTTTCTTCTTAATCTCTTCATAGTTCGCTAGTTCTAGAGAAAACAGAAAAGACAGATTCTGAGTCATGACACTGCCCTCCTCTGCTCTCACCTCAGCCTCCTGCAGTGAGAGCTCACGTAGCAGAGTAAGGAGCTCAGCCCAGGAGCCTCACTCATGAGCTGAAGGCAGAGAATGCTGAGGATGCCCCGTTTGTGTTTGCTGGGTAGTGAAAATATTCCCCCCCTGCTTGACCACCTTTGGCTCTCAGAACCAAGGAAATTGGGTTAAACTTGTTTGTCATCGTAGAATCTGGTCATTCAGTTTATTCATAGAAACTTTTGCCGGATTAAACTTTCTAAAAGCTTAGATACTTTCTATGACGTTCCTCACCTTAATTATACAGTGCAGTCCAGACTTCTTAAGCTAGAGGTTAAGCATCTGTGCTCTGACTACAGGCTGCTTTTCCCTTCATGTATTTCCCACTCCAGCCAAAGCACGTATTGGCTGTTTTCCTACCATATACCTCTGCTTATGTTGTCTGCTGTGTCCTCAGTTTTGTCTGCCTTGTCAGTCGTCCCATGTCTAGATGCAAGCTGAGGTTCAAGGTCCACCCAGTAGTTGCAGTAATGGTGGTAATAGCTAACCTTGAATGTTAATTACATGCCTGGCACTGTGCTAAAAACTTCAGAGATTATTTCACTTATCAACCCTATTGAGATACGCATTATTATTTTCATTCTAGAGATGAGGGAGCTGAGCTTAAGGGAGTTAAGGAACCTGCCCAAGGTCTCAGAGCTCTGAAGTGTGGCAGTGGGTGCATCTGAAGTCAGTCTGACGTGAAAGTCTTCTGTCTTAACCACTGAACTGTATTAAGCTCTCTGATGGAGCCTTTGACCTTCTTCCAGCGTGGGTGACCGCTGCCCTCTCGGAGCTATGCTAGCACTTTACCTGTACCTTTCCAATAGCATTTGACGAGTTCTGCTTTTCTTTTTCTTTGCTTTTTCTTTTTTTTTAAAGATTATATTTATTCATTTGAGAGAGAGAGAGAGCGGGGGGGGGGGAGGGGTGTTGGGGGGGGAAGGGCAGAGGGAGAAGCAGACTTCCCACTGAGCAGGAAGTCTGACGCGGGGCTGATCCCAGGACCCCGGGGTCATGACCTGAGCCGAAGGCAGACACTTAAACCGACTGAGCCACCCAGGTAACCCTATGAGTTCTGCTTTTCATTGTCATTATTTACATACTTATCTGCCCGCCTTTAGTCTTGGAAGGCAGGACCCATTGTCTGATCCATGTTTGGATCTCCCATAGCACCATGCACATGGAGATTTTTTTAAATCTTAATTTAAAAAAAAAATTTCAAAGCTACAGAAATATTGCAAGAAAAATACAATTCCTCTATGCCCTTCACTTAGATTCAACGATTTTTCTGTATGTATTTGCTTTCTCTATATAATGTTCTAATTATTCATTTTTTAGCTGAACCATTCTAAGGAAAATTATAGACCTCATAACTCTTTATCATGTCCTAAGACCAGGGACGTTGTCTTAAGTAACTGCAGTACTGTGACTAGGTTCAGGAAATTTAACATGGATAGAATACTGTCATTTGATATACAGTCCATATGTATGTTTTCCCCATTGTCCCACTACTTACTGTTCCTTTATAGCATTTCTTTTTCTGATCCAAGACCATATGTTATAGTTACTCAGCATGTCTCTAAATCTCTTTTAGTCGAAAGACACTTCTTTGTCTTTCAAGACACTGACACTTTGAATGGAGACCAGTTGTAGGATATCCTGTGATTTGGGTTGGTCTGATGCTTCCACTGAGTCAGGAATACCATATCAGTGAAATCTTGTGCGTTACAGTTGGAAGGCACATGGTGCCATTTTGCTGCGTTTTTGATGGTGTTAATTTTGATCACTTAAGTAAGCGTTGTGTTCACCAGTTTTCTCCAGTGTATGTGGTGATTTCATAAACTGAAACATGCTGAAAAGGGCCTTAAAGAGTGTTGGACCAGTGATCAAACTGGGATTCTTCGAGCTGCCTGAGAAGCAGTCTGGGGCAGAGGGGAAATGTGAGATGGAGATTCTGGTTGGGGGGGTAGGAGGAGGAATGAGTGGGGTACTTGGCACCCCTTTCATCCAGAGCATCTCTGCTTTTATTACCTTGATGTTTGCTTTGGTAAAAGAGGTGCCGCTGTGAAAAGAAACAAACAAAAAACTCTACGAGTCTAATCTCCTCCTGTTTCAGATGAGATTCCAGGAGGCCTGGGCACGTTCCCTGGGTGACACAGCTGGTTTGGGTTGGTGCCAGGGTCGTGTGCTGGTCTCTCGAATCCCAGACCATGGCTTTTTGCTTTATCTCAGTGTTTAGCCTTTACTGGATCAAGGACTCCTTTGGGAATCTGAGGAAACCTATTTGGTCCATTTCTCTTTTAAAAAAGCGTGGATCAGAAGTTTTGCATTCAACATTTGGGAGTCTCGGAAGTCCCTGAAGCTAATCCACAGCCCCTGCTCTCCTCGATAATACTTTTGCTTGGATTGTGTTGGTTACCTTTACCATTTGCCTTTCATGGGTGGGTTTAAAAAAAAAGTGTTTTGTTGTTTGAATCACTCAATGGCTGTTTGCGCTCAGCCTTTTTCCCTTCATTGGATTTTGGTAATTGGCCAGCGGGTGAGGGCACATTGCTCAGTACCCTCCTGCCTGCATGTTGAAGACAGTCTCTCTTGGCAGGCTGCAAGATGAACAACGTGAATGTGGTATATACGCCGTGGTCTAACCTGAAGAAAACGGCCGACATGGATGTGGGACAGATAGGCTTTCACAGGCAGAAGGATGTAAGTGGTGGGCACTGCCAGAGGAGGCGGAGCGGAGTCCCGGGCCTTTCCGTCCCCTGCCTGCATTGTTGAAGGCTCGGCGTGATGTACGCCTTCCAGATCCCTTCCAGCTGGGTTGTTTGGCACCTAGAAAGCGTCGCCTCTGTTCTGGGGGGAAAACCGACAATAAAGATTCAATATTGTTCCCCCCATCTCCCTCAAAGGTGAAAATTGTGACCGTGGAGAAGAAAGTGAATGAGATCCTGAACCGATTAGAAAAGACCAAAATGGAGCGGTTCCCAGACCTCGCGGCAGAGAAGGAATGCAGAGACCGGGAAGAGAGGAATGAGAAAAAAGCCCAAATTCAGGAAATGAAAAGGAGAGAGAAGGAAGAGATGAAGAAGAAGCGGGAAATGGACGAACTTAGGTATGTCGGAGCGGCGGTGTTGGTGTTGACCTTGGAGATTCCCCGGCGCGGATTTTCATCAGGGACCAGCCTGTAGAAGGATATGGTGGAGGGCGGGACAGAGGACAGACTCAGGGCCTGAGACAGCCTAGGAAAAGGCAGTTATGTTGTTGCGTTGGTCAAATGACGCCCTTCTATAGGGGCAGGATATGAGCGTGTGTGAAATAAAAGAGCTAATTTTATTCTAAGATAAACCGTCATAGGTTATCTTTAGAGTTCAGTTTGTAAACATCTTCAGGAAAAGAAAAGACGCTATATTAGGGGTTAACATTGACTCATTGTGGTATTTGAATTAGGTAGTCTTAGCTCTGAAGGCCAATGCTAGTAATTCTTTTTTTTTTTTTTTCTAAGATTTTATTTGTTTATTTGAGAGAGAGAGCACGAGCAGGGGCCGTGGAGGGGTGGGGGGAGTTGAGAGCCGGAGGGCAGAGGAAGAAGCAGACCCCCCAGCCGAACAGGGAACCTGATGTGGGGCTCCATCACTGGACCCTGGGATCATGACCTGAGCCAAAGGCAAACACTTAACCAACTGAGCCACCCAGGTGCCCCAATGCTAATAATACTTAAAATCTATTTTTAAAACCCTTTTTTTTTTAAGAAAAAAAATAATATTTTGAAAGTTGGAAGTGATTAATGTAATGAGGCCTACCCCAAAGCGCTACATTTTAAAATGATAAATAGTAGAAGGTGCCTGGCTGGCTCCTTAGAGCATGTGACTCTTTTTTTTTTTTTTTTTTTTAAGATTTGATTTTATTTATTCGACAGAGATAGAGACAGCCAGCAAGAGAGGGAAACAAGCAGGGGGAGTGGGAGAGGAAGAAGCAGGCTCATAGCGGAGGAGCCTGATGTGGGGCTCGATCCCAGAATGCCGGGATCACGCCCTGAGCCGAAGGCAGACGCTTAACCGCTGTGCCACCCAGGCGCCCCAGAGCATGTGACTCTTGATCTCGGGGTTGTGAGTTCAATCATGTTGGGTGTGGAGCCTACTTAATAAAATAGAATATAAAATCTTTGAAAAGTAAACAAATAAAAATAAGTAAAATGAGAAAGAGTAGTTAAAAATACAGCTTGGCTCCTGAAATTCTAGTGTGTGAGAATACTGACTGTATTAGTTTTCTGTGGCTACTGTAACAAGTTATCACAAATTTAGTGGCTTCAAACAACATGGATTTCGTATTTTACAGTTCCATCCATTCATATTTTAGAAGTTCAGCATGGTTCTCGGTGGGCTAATATCAAGGTGTCAGCCAGGCTGTGTTCCTTTCTAGAGCTCTAGGGGAGAATCTGTCTCCTTTTCCAGGCCACCCACCTTCCTTGGCTTGTGACCCCTTCCTCCATCTTCAGAGCTGGCCACATGGCGTCTCTGAGCCCCTCCCTCCATAGTCGCGGCCCCATCTCTGACCACAGCCTTCTGTACTCTTGAGAACCAGTGTGATGACATTGGGCCCACCCAGACAATCCATAACCTCTCCATGTAAGATCCTTAACCACATCTGCAAAGCCCTTTTTCCAGATGAGGTGACGTATTTGCAGGTTCTGGGGGTTGGGACGTGGACGTCTATGGGTAGGATCATTAACTCTGCCCACCACACTGAATCTGTAGTAGATGAATCGTTTAGACCTAAAGACACTCCTAGGTTTTCTTTGTCAAAGAGGGAATTTAATCCTACAACTTTTACTCACAGAATTTCTAGAGTTTCCTATAGTTCTCCATAGATATCATTTGTGTTAAGTATACCAAAAAGAAAGGGGGGAAGAAAAGGTATTGCTGTGCCTTGTGGAGATGGCATAGGATTAAAATGAGCTGTCTTGCCGTGTCCTTGACTCGGTTTCCTTGGAATACACTAGATTATTAGAAAGATTATTGGGTCAGATCATAGCTTTAATGATAAGTACTGGAATTTCTTAGTTATCCACATGCATGTGCTCCTTTTGGGGCTCCTGCTAAAATGGGATAAGTGGCTTCATTTAAAATATATTATTCAAATGGAGAACTCCAGAAGTGTTATCCTGAGTTATAATCTGCTGACACAAGACAGACAAATGCAGAGATTTGGTTTGACCTAGACTGTGAGTCTGCTTTGTGTTGTGAGTGAAAGAAAAATTATCAGCTTGATCAGTGCAGTAAAATGTGCGGAATTTTGAGCCAATGGGGGATTGAGAGGAGTTTATTCATTTTCGTTTTTCATGTGGAGTGAGGAAAAGATTGAAAACATACCTTCTTCTGCCCTTTACAAATCTAACAGTTGTGTTTAGTAACATAATATGTTAGGAATATAATATTACTTAATTTACTTAAAAACGTAACAAGAAAGAATAGCTAACGTTTTTGGACATTTGTCATCTGCCAAACACTGTACTGTGTTTAGCCCCATTATCTCATTTAATCCTAACAGTAGCCAATATGAGGCAAACACTGTTCTTACTTACATTTTCTAGAAGAGGAAACTGAGCCTTACAAGCAGTTAAGTCACTTGCCCAAAGTCACATTGTTAGTCTGTTTGATTCTCAGGCTCACAACACACTATTACCACTCTTTTCTGCCTCTGTTCAGTCTATTTAGCATTAAAGTAAAATTTATTCCATATGAACCAAGTAGTTTATAGATATGGTAATTTATCTTAAAATGCATTTCATTTTTATTTCAAATCAAGCTGTGTACTAGTAAAATTTAGGGGATTTTGTATGTTCGATTTTATTAGTTGAAACTAAAACACAATGTTCATATCGCCCAGATTTTCTTTTATAGTATGAACAACACATAAAATATTTAAATAAGTTGAGGGGAAAAAATTCTCATTGAATGAAATTTTTGCCTCAAAAGCAAATTTATCTAAATCAGTCTCATTTTCTAAGCTGTCCCTAGTCACCTGTAATTTTTCCATTTGTTTTCTCAGACCCAGATTTTTATCATATAGCGCTCTGGCCCATATATGTCAAAAAGAAAACGTAAGTGGAAGAAATGGGAAAATCGCTTTTCTAGTCCATGTTTTTCTACACAGTTTTGCCCCTGATGCTCTCTTTTTAATAAATGATCGTGGCTCTCAGAAAACCAAAAACATTTGATGTATTCATTTCTGTGCAACCTGTGCCACAACAATGACTTGCTTTCCCAAACTGGCGAAGTGAGGAGGACGTGAGGCAGGGTTGCAGCTCAGGGAACCCACGCAGCGACAGACCGAGGACCTGCCTGTTGGTGTGCCGTGTCCTGCAGCTTATGTGACGTTCCAGCCACAAGCTCTAAGCTGCTGACCTGTTTTAGAATCTGTTTTTGTACATTTGTAGTGCTTTATACATCACCTTAGTTTCTATCTTTGACTCTTCCACCCAAGAGATCAAATGCTGGGCTTCAGAAGCATCTCATTCTCAGGTCTTCACTTGGCTTTCTGACAGTGAGAATTTCATTAGCTTTCACCAGCAGTCGGTGCTTTTATTTGGACAATTTGGTAGGGAATGTCCACTTTCGTTGCTGCGATTGCTTAAGAAAGTGACTTTTGAATCTGCAGGGAATTCTGCAGAGAAACGAGAGATATTTTTCTCCCGGAAGTTATCCCCAATGCTTCCAGGTGATTTCAGCAAGGAAATACTCAACAGCCTCATATCCGGAGATATCCAACTTCCCTCTGATTCTAAAACCATTATTTAGATTCTTGTCCCATTTCTCTTCTCAACTTGTTGAACAAGAATGGCAATAGGCTTCTCATACCTAATGTCTACTGGGAGAAGAAATGGATAGAATTACCATTATACAGTTGCAAATTCTCCGAGCTCTAGTCAGGATCCTATCTGTCAGCCCTCAGCTCAGCAGTGAACAAAGCCAAGCCCGCCCCGTGGAAGGCACAACTTCCTGCTCTGAGGTGAAGAACGGTAGCCGCTGGAGACAGAACTCCATCTTGTTCTTGCCGATGAACCTTTTACTCCTTGCCCTCAGCGTGCAGAAACTGTAATGATCTGATAATATAAATAGATCTACATAAGATCATCCTCTTAGGCAGGTTTTGAAAGATTTGGGTTGTTGGCAGGGGAGTATATTAACACCCTCTGTTCATTGTTTATTTTCTTCACCTAAACCATTGTGAAAATTTCCCCTTCCTTAGACTTCGCATATTCTCACTTACCCATCTTACTCATTAGCTCCTTAGACACATGCCCTGTGAGCCTAGAAGCTCATGGGGTTTGGGTTAGAGAACCTTTGTGTAGGGTTCGGTGTAGGGAAGAAGCCTCTTCACATGTTCCTTCTTTTCCGTGACTGCTACACTGTAAGCCATACATTGAGTAAGATGAGATAACAGCAGAGACTCAACACAGGTTTTCAGAGTAGTCGGTGTCTTAGACGTGACCTTGAGAGTGACAGAAGCAGAACAGCTTCTGCTCGGTCTACATGGGGTTTAAGAGAGCAGGCATTTGGAGAAATCCTTTAGGCAGGTTACCCGTGAGCGTCCCAGTAGACACCATCATTTATTGGCAGGTGCTAGGGAAGAGCATCCTGGCTCCCTTCAGTGAGTCCTAGTAGTGTCATTTCATCTCTGTAGTGGAATGCAGGGTTGCATCCAAATGAAAGTTCACCTGCTCTGTTTCAGTCTTGTATTCACTTATTTGGGCTCTGTGGTATTGAAACATCACTATCAGAGTCAAGCTCCACCATGTGGATATTGAAACCAGAAGAAATAATAGAGAAAGGTAGTTAATGGAGGATAAGTGAGTAACAGATCAGAAAAGAAAAAGGTAGGGACTGTGGCTACCTGAGATAGAGATATTTAAAAATTGGGAGTCTGGGAGGTCGAAATTTGAACCCAAGGCCCAGGTAATTGAAGTCAGACAGGTACAAGACCCAGGTAAAATGGCAAGTCACAGGTGAATGGATCATCAGTTTGAACAGTAACCTGAGTTGGATTTGGGAACGAAGATCACTTTAACATGATGGTTAATATGTGAAAAGTTATAGCTGATAAGTGGCAAAGCAGGAATTCTGTCTCAAGTCTGGAGTCCTGAAGTCCGCACTGTGCTGCCTGTAAGGCAAGAAAGGAACAGGTTGGCAAGGCCAGAGTCAAGGTCATGTATAGGCAAATAAAAAAATGAGAAATTAGGCACATCAGAGAGTGATTTTAAAAGGTTTTGCGTCGTGCAGACTTTCAGGTTGTAAGTGATAAGGAGCCGTTATTGGTTTCCTAGGCTATTAGGAAGAACTAGACCTGTAGGATGAGTTTAGTGGCAACATGTAGAAAAG
Organism: Ursus americanus; assembly: GCF_024610735.1. Taxonomy (NCBI): domain Eukaryota; kingdom Metazoa; phylum Chordata; class Mammalia; order Carnivora; family Ursidae; genus Ursus; species Ursus americanus. Next base: position 65,093,639 of record NC_142139.1, read on the forward strand.
GTAACAGCAAGACCATTGATTAAAAAGATGATACAGCCTGATGTAGAAATGACCGCTTTAATTGTACCATCCCTTTTCCTCCCTCACGAGCACTGCTGCCTTCTGTAGGTAATGCTCTGTGTGCCACAGCTCTTCGCCTTAATGATAGGCACCTTCAGAGGGGCACTGCCATGCGTCTTTGTATCCCTTTGTGTGTGCCCGGTGCCTTGCGCCTGCAGTGAGTGGCAGGTTAATATATTGTGGATGTTTACGTAGCTGAGAGTGGCTTCTCTGATACAGTGACACTCAAGCTAAGATCAGAACGATGTTTGCTCGTTGAAAGGGGGAGGGGTGGCAAGCGGGCTCTACGCAGAGGGAACTGGGTGTGCGAAGACCCTGTATAGGAGGGAGCACGGCAAAGCACGGGATGAAAGACGGGCCCGAATGTGTGGAGCACAGGAGTGAGGGAGCGCGTGCATCAGGGTGCCCGAGGACACATGGCCTGTTGGCCATGTTTGTCTTTATCCTTCATCAGACTTTGTGAGGTCATTAAAGACTTTTAAGCAGGGGGTCGCATGATAAGGTTTGTGTTTCAGAAAGCTCCCTTTGCTGACCTGAATGGAAAGGGAACCAAGTGGAGGTGGCTAGGCCAGTTAGGAACTATGGCCCTTGTCCACGTGACAGATGATGGTAGCTTGGAATACGGGGGTGTCATGGAGGTGTAGAGACAAGCAGACCAGGGAGAAGTACTTTCATAGATAAAATTACAAGATTTGAAGCTAGATGGGATGGAGGGGATGGGCAGGGGAAGAATGACTCATGGGTTTCTGGTGTGTGAGATGCAATGGATGGCGGTGCTGTTCTCTGGCCCAGGGGATCCTGGGAAAGAACCAGACTGGTTTTGGACCATGAGTTGTGAACAGACATACGAATCTGAAGATACCTTGAGGTATCCAAAAAAAGTCATATAGGCAGATAGATGAATGGAACGGAGCTCAGAGAAAAGGCATGGCCTAAAGGAGGGTAAAACTCTGTGTGTTGCTTTTGTCGAAGTGGGCTCTCAGACCCAGCGGTTCTTGAACGCGGCCCGTGGATGCCCGTCTTCATTAGGCGATTTTAAAATGCAGCCGGGATTGAGGTTCCCCGCTCCGCCCACTTTGTGCTCAGCATGCCTCTCTCGTTCTGGTCATGCAGCTTCTCGATCTTAACCTGTGTATTTCTTAGAGATACTACTTCCTCCGACAAGCTTCACCGAATCTCTCTCTCCCGCTGTCTCGCAGGTGGTTGTCTCTAACCAGGACCGTTCTCCTTCCCTCTCGTTTTCAGTTTTCCATTTCTGCAGTTCGTAGTCTCTACTTGGATGTCTCGGCATTCCTTCGCATGCAACATGCCCCATACCAAGCATACCTTCTTTGCACCATTTGCCCATTTCGCTCAACGGTAGCATTATTTTCTTCAAATCACCTGAGCTAGAAACCTTGATGTCATCGCTGATTCCTCTCAGATTTATCCCTTCTTACCAGGACAGCTTTGGGGCTAGGCTTTGTCTTACTAATCATGTTCTGTTTTCTTCCCATCCCATCGTCCGCCCAGGTTTAGCACAGGGCTTCACATATCATGGATATTTAGTAAATACTTGTTGAATCTCCTGTGTCTCTCGTCTGCTCCCGTCTTATGCTGTGGCTTTTTGCCAAGCACATTGTGTTAGCTCACACGGTTAGGACGACATCATTGGGCCCCACACATCCAGCCTCATTTCCCACTGCTTTGCCTTCAGGCTCCACTTGAATTGACTTGAGATGTCATTATAAATTAAGTACCATCTCTTCGCCTTTGCTGCTGCCATTCCCTGGATCTCCCTCTACCTCTCATCCTACACACCAGTTGGGCTCACTTTAGGTTCCGTCTCCTATGAGAAGAGTGCCTCACGGCAACGCTGCCCGCTACTGACGCGTCTCCTCGTGAGTTCCTGTGGCCTCTGCAGTCCGGGCAGTCCGCCCCAGGGAGGAGTCCTATCTGCTGTTGGCCGTACTCACCTCAGTAACACCACCTACCTCACAGTTAGTGTGGAAGTGACATGAAATGAGTATGAGCAAGCATTTTGTAAACTGTAAAGTGCTGTGTACATCTTATTTACCGTTTATAGATACCTAACCTTTTTTTGTTACAATCTCCTTGAGGGCAGGGGTCATATTTTCCTCTGAAAGACCAGCAGTGCTGGCTACATTGTAAATGTTCATGAAATACTCGCTGGCTGGATAGCCTTGTTTTGTTTTGTTTTATATCATATATCATATCATATCATATCATATCATATCAGAGAAGGGTGGGGAAGAGAGAGAATCTTAAGTAGGCTCCACACTCAGCACAGGGCTCAATCTCAGCACCCTGAGATCATGACCTGAGCCGAAATCAAGAGTCAGACATTTAACCGACTGAGCCACCCAGGCGCCCCTGGATAACCTTATTTTATTTTATTTTATTTTATTTTATTTTATTTTATTTTATTTTATTTTATTCTATTTTATTCTATTTTATTCTATTTTATTTTATTTATTTTTTTTCTTGTGTTTTTTTTTAATGATTTTTTATTATATTATGTTACTCACCATACAGTACATCCCCGGTTTCCGATGTAAAGTTCGATGATTCATTAGTTACGTATAACACCCAGTGCACCATGCGATACGTGCCCTCCTTACTACCCATCACCAGTCTATCCCATTCCCCCACTCCCCTCCCCTCTGAGGCCCTCAGTTTGTTTCTCAGAGTCCATAGTCTCTCATGTTTCATTCCCTCTTCTGATTACCCCCCCTTTCTTTATCCCTTTCTTCCCCTACCGATCATCCTAGTTCTTATGTTCCATAGATGAGAGAAATCATATGATAATTGTCTTTCTCTGCTTGACTTATTTCACTTAGCATAATCTCCTCCAGTGCCGTCCATGTTGCAGCAAATGTTGAGAATTCGTTCTTTCTGATTGCTGAGTAATATTCCATTGTATATATGGACCACGACTTCTTAATCCAGTCATCTGTTGAAGGGCATCTCGGCTCCTTCCACAATTTAGCTGTTGTGGACAATGCTCGCTATGAACATTGGGGTGCATATGGCCCTTCTCTTCACTACGTCTGTATCTTTGGGGTTAACACCCAGTAGTGCAATGGCTGGGTCATAGGGTAGCTCAATTTTTAACTTTTTAAGGGACCTCCACACTGTTTTCCAGAGTGGCTGTACCAACTTGCATTCCCACCAACAATGTAGGAGGGATCCCCTTTCTCCACATCCTCTCCAACAATTGTTGTTTCTTGCCTTGTCTATTTTTGCCATTCTAACTGGCGTAAGGTGGTATCTCAGTGTGGTTTTGATTTGAATTTCCCTGATGGCTAATGATTTTGAACATTTTTTCATGTATCTGTTAGCCATTTGTATGTCTTCACTGGAAAAGTGTCTGTTCATATCTTCTGCCCATTTTTTGATTTGTTTATTTGTTTCTCGTATATTGAGTTTGAGAAGTTCTTTGTAGATCTTGGATACCAGTCTTTTATCTGTAGCGTCATTTGCAAATATATTCTCCCATTCCGTGGGCTGCCTCTTAGTTTTTTTGACTGTTTCCTTGGCTGTGCAGAAGCTTTTTATCTTGATGAAGTCCCATAAGTTCATTTTATCTTTTGTTTCTCTTGCCTTTGGAGATGTGTCATGAAAAAGATTGCTTTGGCCGATGTTGTAGAGGTTGCTGCCTATGTTCTCCTCTAGAATTTTGATGGATTCCTGTCTCACATCGAGGTCTTTCATCCATTTGGAGTTTATTTTTGTGTATGGTGTGAGAGATTGGTCAAGTTTCATTCTTTTGCATGTAGCTGTCCAGTTTTCCCAGCACCATTTATTGAAGAGACTGTCTTTTTTCCACCGGATGTTTTTTCCTGCTTTATCAAAGATTAGTTGCCCAAAGAGCCGAGGGTCCATTTCTGGGCTCTCTATTCTGTTCCATTGGTCTATGTGTCTGTTTTTGTGCCAGTACCATGCTGCCTTTGTGATCCCAGCTTTATAGTACAGCTCGAAATCTGGCATTGTGATGCCCCCAGCTTTGTTTTTCCTTTTCAACAGTTCCTTGGAGATGCGGGGCCTTTTCTGTTTCCATACAAATTTAAGGACTATTTGTTCCAGTTCTTTGAAAAATGTCCTTGGTATTTTGATCGGGATAGCATTGAAAGTGTAGATCGCTCTGGGTAGCATGAACATTTTAACTATGTTAATTCTTCCGATCCACGAGCATGGAATATTTTTCCATCTTTTTATGTCTTCCTCAATGTCTTTCAAGAGTGATTTATAGTTTCTAGAATAAAGGTCCTTTACATCTCTGGTTAAGTTAATTCCAAGGTAACTTACGGTTTTTGGTGCTTTTGTAAATGGGATGGATTCCCTAATTTCTCTTTCTTCAGTCTCACTGTTCGTGTATAGAAATGCAACTGATTTCTGAGCATTGATTTTGTATCCCGCCACATTACTGAATTGCTCTATAACTTCTAATAGTTCGGGAGTGGCTTCTTTTGGGTTTTCCATATAGAGTGTCATGTCATCTGCGAAGAGAGACATTTTGACTTCCTCTTTGCCGATTTGGATCCTTGCAACCACAATCAGACAACAAAAAGGGATAAAACGGATAACCTTATTTTAAATGTGTTTTTTCTTCTAGGAGCTATTCATCGCTAATGAAAGTTGAGAATATGTCTTCAAATCAGGTATGTTCAAGTTATTTGCTTTAATGTCGTGCCTTAAAATAATTAAGGGTTTTTAATAATCAAGTGACTAGCCAATACTGATTCACATGTTGCTGATGACCTGACCTGACTTGACAACCATTGTATACTCAAGTGCATTCTGTTAGGCATTGCCCAGTCTTTCCCTGGGGACTCTCTCATGTGTTTTTAAGTAGGTCACCTCACGGAAAGAGATCGTTGGACTCTATCGTGAAGTGCAGGTCTGTTATGGAACTTTCCTGTTATTTCCCTCTTTCCTCATGGCAGCATGTACAAGGGCCCTTATTAATACTCTACATTACTGTGACTGTAGATTCTGTATTACAACTGAAAACAAAATTCTCACCTTCAGTTAAAAAACTAAATGAAAGTATTAACCCCAAGATCTTACCTGCAGTCTAAGTGACAACACTGGTTGATTTCATGTTCCTCAGGACCTCGGATAAAGAGAAATGGAGATCCAGATTATAGTCCTGAAAGAATCTTCTGAGTATCAGCATCCAGTCATTTTATTGGAACTGTGCAGGGACTTACTGTCCATGAATACTGTCTTCCCAAAATTTATTTTGAAGTGGCTGGAAATAGCTTAATTTAGCTTTTACTTAACAGACTGTAGAAAATCGAAACTGGGTACATATATTTGCTGTGTTACATGTTTTATAGTATAGTTTACAAATACAGTTGACCCTTGAACAATAAGGGGCACCAATCCCCCTACACAGTTGAAAATCTGCATATAACTTTTGACTCCTCCAGAACTTAACTGCTGGTAGCCTACTGTTGACCAGAAGCCTTACCTGTAGCATAAACACACATATTTTTTTGTATGTCGTATGTATTATGTAACCATATTCACAAAATAAAGTAAGCTAGAGAAAAGACCATAAAGTCAAGGAGAAGAAAACACTTTTACAGTCCCGAACTGTATTTATCGAAAAAGGTCTGTGTAGAAGTAGACCCGTGTGGTTCAAACCCACGTTGTTCAGGGGTCAGGTATGTATGCTTGAGATCACAGTGTTCAGGATACTAGGCACTAGTTACATGTGACCATTTAAATTTAATTAAAGTGTACTTTAAAAAACTTGGTTTCTTGGTCATACTAGCTACATGTGGCTAGTGGTCACCATATTGGACAGCGCAGAAATAGGACATGTCCACCATCACAGAAAATAATATTACACACCACTGCTTAGAAATAATTAACAGAATTTAAGATCCTTTAAAGGTCATCTAATCAGACCCCCTATTTAGTTCATCAGTTGGGGTTTTCAGTAGGATTTTACACCTTGTACCTATATCAATGTCCTTCTAAAAATGAGTAAGAACAATATTCTTATTCCTGTCTCTGTGAAGAACAAAATTTATGAGGCTCCTGTGTGAGTCAGAGATGGAGCTTTGTAATTTATTTCTGAAAAATTCAAGAGTAGCATTATGTAATTAAATACAGCCTTGAATTTGAAGGTTAGAGCCCTAAGCTGTCATTCACTAAGTGGATAAGCCTGATAAAGTTACTTAACCTTTCTGAGGGAGTACTCATCGCAGTGGAAGGAAGACCTAATTACTTCCTGGGTCTGGGCTAGAATTTAAACAAGGGCATGTATGTGAAAGTTGAGGTCATTGTTATTTCTTATCGATACAGTCCTTAATTGCTCTTTTCCCACATGTTTCAGTATTAATGATGATGAGATGTATTTAATCCCTTCTGGAAACTACTCTTAGATTTCTTGGAACTTTCAAAACAGCTTAACAGTTAAACAGAAGTCTTTAACATACCCTCAGTCTAATGTCTTTGTTGTGGTTATTGTTGGTTATCAAAACTTTCTGTGATTTAGAGGATACTTTCCAGCAGAAATCTGGCACTTGTTTTATGTTAATCTTAGGCATTTTCATTTCCATCATTGTGGATTACTAAATTTTGGATGTTGTTCTGGAATTAACACACACACACACACACACACACACACACACAAATATACATAAATATACAGACGTGATCTGAAGAGTGACATGTTAAAAGCCCCAGGATTAGCAAGTCAGATTTATAGACCAAGGGACTCCTAACTCTTCTGCCGTCCCCTCTCTGTCTGTTGTTTGCTCTCCTGTCCCTGAGCTCCAGGTTTCAATCAGATTCACGTTTCCAGGGAAGTTTTGCACTGGGTGCTTCTGCTCTCTTTTGCACTGGAAGGACTCTTAACAGCTTCCCCCATACTGCCAAAGAATAGGCTTTCATTCTCCTTGTAACCCTCTTCTCTTAAGGGGATGCAGATCTTTTGTGATCCAGTTTGGCGGCGCGATCAGCTGATCTTCAGTTAAAGCTTTGTGTTTATATAAGATAGGGCTTGAGTTTTCATGTGGCTTATATAAATTCATCAGGAAAAATATTAGTCTTCCACTCTGAAGTTGGTTTTAATTTTGAGCTCTTGCTCTCCTATTTAGAATATTCTCTTTAATCTGTAATTTCTTCCTAATCTTTTAAATTTGGTATCAGTAAACAGTTCCTTTCAATTAGATTTTATTTGCTTATCATTTTATAGCTGGATGACAAACCCATTTTGCTATATTGAAAAACATATTGACCCTTAAAGTAAAGGGAATCTTAAATATAAAAATTGGCCAAATCGGGGCGCCTGGGTGGCTCAGTCGTTCGAGCGTCTGACTCCTTATTTTGGCTCAGGTCGTGATCTCAGGGTGGTAGGGTCAAACACCACGTTTCGGGCTCTTCACTGGAGCCTGCCTGGGATTCTCTCTCCCCCTCTCCCCCTGCCCCTCCCCACCCCCCACCCCACTTGCACACTCTCTCCCTCATTCTCTCTAAAAAAATTAAATTGTCCAAATAGAGTCTTAAATCTCAGATGTATATTTAAAAGTCACTGTAATCCCCAGATACAGCTCCACAGACACATAGGACAGACACTCTGCAAATCTGACTCACAGCCTTTATCTGGAGTGACACACTTTCATTGTCACCAGCCCAAATTATCTTAGAAGAGCACTTTTCCACCTCAGTGTTCAGGATCTAATACTGACCTTCCAAGATAGATGGTGACTCTTCGAATATCTCTGATGCTGTGATTTCAGCATGGGACTCTAAGGGAGTCACAGGTCCGGCCGGCTGGTGCATAAAATACCAACATGAGTTTGCTCTTCGTACAGTTCTCTAAGGCATTGTTACCGTGGCCTTGGTTCGTTGTGCTCATTGACGAGAAGCACGGAGAGAACTACTGAATGAAACCAGAGATCAGAGCAGACCTCAGAAACCAGCGGTTCCCACCTGTATCTCCTCTTTCCTTGCCCATCTTTAAGAGGAGCTATTAAGGAGGAGCAGAGCGTATATACTTGGAAGCCTGAGCCCTCTCCCCTTCTCTCACAGCTCAGGTGTCAGGCCATGGGAAAGAGAAGCTGCAGCAAGTGGTATGTTCAGATTGTGACATTTTCAAGCAAATGTCCCAAACTTAGACACTTAGTGAATGTTGGCATCCAGGGCAGTTTTCCCAGGGTGCACAATAGCTCAAAAAGGAGTCTGGGGCTCTACTTTTGTCCTTGGTCTTTAGGACGTGTCTGTAAGCCACACAATAAAATCAGGGCCTTTCCACCATATATACCATCATGTGAGATTTTTTAATCAAAAACCTACCTTGGTGCCTAGCCTATGGCTTCCTAATCACTTTTCCTATTAAAAAAAAAATCCATCTTGTGGCAACCTTGAGGCTCAAAATAATGGAATCTAGGTCAAAAATGTGTTTGCTTGTTGGCAGCGTCATTGGCGTAGGAGATGAGGCAGGATCTGTTTGGATTCATATTTTGGTATATTTGTTGGAACAGTTACATGTTGTTTTCGTCACATTTGTTTCGTCCTATCCTAGGTCAGGTGGGCTTTTACTTCATAATTTGGAAACCATCGGTCACTTGTTGCTGTGTAATTCAGGCCATGTAATGACACCGTAGAAACCCAGCTAGTCTAACCAACTCCTACTTTAAGATAGAGAAGTGGTGAGTGAGTTTAACGATGTTACTTTTTACTCTCTGAACTTTGCAGTTATGCATCAGGAAGCTCGTTACTGAAGACTAATTGTGTACATTTTTAAAATTTGAGTTATTCACTTTGAAGGCTTTTATAGTTTCACTTTTTTGTTTGCCACAGGACGGCAATGATTCAGATGAATTCATGTGAATGGAGGAAAGGACCTTTGAAAGATGTGAATTTTGGGACAGTTGCAGACGGTTTGATTTCATCTGTGTTCGGAGTTATAAAAAAACAACTAAAATTCTACCTTCATTCTACACAAATATTACCAACGTTGGAGTCTAAAAAAAAAAAGTGTTCCCTTTTTTGCCGACGGAAAAGGATCAGATATTTATAATATATTTGGACTTGAAAAACAGCATATAACTTTAGGAAAGTGAAAATATTTTTGCTGAAACATGTCTTGGTACCTCATGAAAGTTGGCTGCCCTTGTTCTTGGGATAGACTTTAGAACGAATCAGCTCTGAAAAGTATTTGTTACTGTGGTCTGTCCCTGAAAACAGATGTCTTGAAAAGGTTTTTCATATTCTTAAAATAGCTTCACTTCTGTTAAGAAGAATGTATCCATGAGCAATATATGCAAACGTTGCCCTCGGCCCCGATTTCCTGACTAGAACAAAACAGCTTATGGGTTTTGGTGGTGATAGTGATATTTTCAGAAGATTGCCGGCTTCAGTATTGCGTCCCATTGTGTCACGTGAGTCTGTTAGCAGCGTTGTCCTCCGCTCTGCCCTTGTCCTGGCTTCTACCTCCCGCATCTTTTCTCTGAGCGAGGGCCTCCCCCCTGGTTACCATCATGCTTAGAGAAGTAATCCGTGTTAAGCAAGCTCGGGCACGTGGCAGCGTTTACCTGAGCACCGAGTAACCCAAGCCACGTGCGTGACAACTGCCTCAGCACTGAGGGGAGAAATAGGAAGGCATGATCTGAGTCATTTTGAGGAAGTCAGGTTACCTGATTTTTGTCTTGGGATGCAGTGGAAAGCAAAAAGTCCCGTGTTGGGGTTATGATTTTAGAGAGAACGAAGCATTTCACAAGCCAGCCAAGTAATTTATTTACCTTGAAATAATATTTACTTTGAGTCGTATCCCCAGAGTTCAGATTTCTCAGTTGTAGGCCCAGTAACTTAATATGTGACAGGACTACTCATCTGAGCCACCTCCTCTCCAGTGGGATTCTGAGTAGAAGGTATGTTTTTGTTGCAGTCCCCGTAGGAAGAGACAGACAAAACAGTGAAAAGGAGAGAGAACAAAGCCGCAGGTCAGGAGGCGCACAGATTCACATTTTAACCACACCCAGCACTCTCCGTGCAATGTTCTTCTTCTTAGCTGTCGTCTAACCCAGCAAAAGTTAATCCTCCTCCAACAAATACTCTACCTGTCAGAGCACTTTGGAACTGTGGGTAAGACCTAACCGACTTCAGTGTTTCTGTTTATCCCAAGTCCTGAACTGGCAAATTTCCCTGACGTATAACTCGGCCAAATTTTGAGAGGGGGTATGGGAGATGACTCCAGACATTAGTGACTTTGTGTGTGTATGTGCATGTGTGTGTGTGTGTGTGTCTGTCTGATAACATTCAGCCTGGAGTTCTGTGATTTTAGAAATGTAAAAATAAAGAATCATTTTTTTCTTTGGAAGGACATTAACATATGAACTCTTAGAATTTGCTCGTTATCCCCATCCCCACGCTGGTTTTAGGGTGATCTGGCCATAAAAAACCCCGTCCATCCGAGGCTCAGTGTGGCAGCTTCGAGAGGGCAGCTCCTTTTCCTCCCTCGCCGCCACGAGCGTCTCTCCCCCGGATGACCGCAGGGCCGAAGGGGATGACCTTTCCCACGCCCGCTGTGGATTGAGTGGAAGCTAGCAGGGCTTCTGCTGGGCACCACAGGCACTTCCTTGACGCTGCGGCCAACATCTAGAACAGGGAGAGCTTGCCTCTGGCCTCACCTGCGTCACCTCAGCCTGCCACTGCTTCTGAAGGACTCCTCTCTGTGCCCCCCATCACGGCAGGTAGAGTTAGCTTTTAAAGCAGACGTCTATTTTTAGTGTAGTGTGAGAGATCCTGGGGTCCTGCCCTAATTCTCGCCTCACACTGGTTTAAAGTGTCAAAGCCTCTCCTCTGAATTGTCCGAGTTGAATTCCTAGCTCTCGAACTTCTCGAGCTGCTCTGTGCTGACTTCCCCTGCCTCTGTGTGGGGGCAGTCTTTTCCCCAGCACCCGTGGTCCCAGAAAAAACAAAGACTGTTTCTCTTGAGGACGTGGGTTCGGTGCCACAGGTCACACTGTTGGCACTGAAGCCATCTCATTTCTTGCTAGTGACGTGTTTCCTAAACTTCCTATAGGAAAACTGCAAATTGTTATTTTTATGAGCTGTGCCCATGATCAAATCCGTGCATCCTGAGGGGTGTCTTTTTAATTGTGTCTCATCTCCCTGCTCCAATCTGCATGCCGCTGAGGTCCACGTTATCATTTAATTTGCTTCATAAACTTGGCTTGTGTATTCCTACAGCTTTAGAATTCATTTCTTACCGGCCTTTTTGATCCAGGGTCACGATCTTTGGGCGAGGGAGCTCCATCAGAGCGCTGGTGCTGGAACGCATGTTGGGAAGCTTACCGAAGTCTGGAAGGTGTGGACGTTAGCAGAACAGACAGCAAGCTTTAGTTGAACCCTGTCAGTAGCTGTTGTTTATTTTGTTGTTTTATTTTTAACTCTTTCTGAAAGCATGGCTTTTGGCGAGCCTTTTAACTGTTCAGTGCCAATGGTTTCCCCACTCAGGAAGGAAGGTGTCAGGTGTACACAGAGCGGGAGGAGAAAGAATTCAGCTGTAGCCTCCAGCTCAGGACCAGCTCTCCCTGCCACCTTTGCATCTGAGAGGCGAAGCCCTTGTTCTCTGGGCTAGAACGGGTTCTGGGAAAAACCGCGCAGGACAGAGAAACAAAACACCTTTCCAGTTTTTCTTGAGCTGTGATTTCGAAACCTGCTTTTTCTCTGTTTGATTTCAAATACTGCATTGTGAATAACAAATCCCATACTCAAAATGACGGTAAAGTGAGTGGGCAACCTTTTGATTTTGAAGTAGACTATAAAACAAACTGTCCTATAATCAGAAGGGTAACATTAGAAACAAATTCCAAGCTAAATGTCAGTCTCAACCCATCTAACTCCATCCAGTAAGTGTGACAGCTCAGAAATGAGGCGGCTGCCAGCGCCCAGGAAGGCTCCCATTCCAGCTTCACTTAGAGCTCTTCTCTGCTCGCCGGGGCCCAGCACGGGGCGGGAGGCTCTATGCGCGCTATGTCGTTTGACAAACATGCATCACGTCCTGGATGAATGATATGTAAAATACAATAAAAGCTTATAGTTTGAGTAGAATCAAGTGTGTGTGTGGGATTTTACTTCTCACTTTGCTTCCCCAAGCCTCTGTCTCCCTGATGGGATGTGCAACCCTCTTTTAGGTGAGCAGGAAGGAGGAGGTTCATGGCTGCCTGCAATGATACCCTTCAAACCATCAGTTTTGCTCCTTAGCAGAAGGAAAGATTGCCCAAGAATTCCAGGAAGAGAAGCAAAAAGCCTGGAGCTCCTGGGCCAAGATGTTTGAGCACTGGGATTTGAAGTTTACAACTTGATACCCCAACTTCCAGAATTCTTGGGGGTCCCCTGAGATTTTGACCAGGATGAGGCTACACTTCTGAAGACTTGCTGGAATGGTATCCTTTTTTTTTTTTTTTTTTAAGGTTTTATTTATTAGAGCACGAGTGGAGGAGGGCAGAAGGAGAAGCAGACTCCTCACTGAGTAGGGAGCCCCACGCGGGCTTTCTCCCAGGACCCTGAGATCATAACCTGAACTGAAGTGAGAAGTTTAACCAACTGCGCCACCCAGGCGCCCTGGAATGGTGTCCTTGATGAACGTAGGGGCTTTGGAGCCGGTTATTCACAGACTCACCCCTTCTGTGGTGGTGCTTATTCTGTAACTGAGTACGTTTGCAGGGGGGAGTCTTGGGGTAGAGGGAGCCAGGGAAAAACTCAAGGGTTTCTCCCAGCTGCGAAAGCATATTTGAATCCTTCACTGATTATTAGAAGACATTTTTGAGTCCTATTTCTCACTAGTCAGGGCTATACCAATATCCTTTTGGTTTTAACTGCCCTAGCTATGAGAATTCTTGGATTTCAGTTTTTGAGAAAATTAACTGATACGGGGAATATAGGTTGAAACCAGAATTTTCATACCAAAAACAGAGATCCGTGCGCATGCTCGGTGGCCTCAGGAGTACACTAAGTACAAACGCCTTTCTCCCACCCCGTGTTGCCCATGGTTTATCGTTAGAATAGACTTAATCTCTTTCTCTGGCTTCCTTCTGCCTTTCTGATCTCACAGTGTCAGTTACTTGAGGAACTTCCCACCCTAGTGGTTGAGACTGTAGTTTCACCCCGGAGCCAGATGAAAGAAGAAACTTCTCTGCTGTTGGCATTCCCATAGCCACTGACCTGGCATTATCTTTCTGCCTTTGTTGGTAGCCAAGGAATGGAGGCCAGGGGAAATGAAGGGTCCCCCTTAATATCTTCTGTAGCGTTTACTCGTTTCCAAACCTGGTGAATGGGTGTCGCTATTTAAGGCTGAAAAAAAACTCTTCTAAGTCAGCATGCGTTTTCATTCCCACATCAACCCCATCCTGTAACCACTGCAGTAAAAATATAAGACTAATGGCCTGACATTTCACATCCTGCCTGGCTGAGGCCGTAGGCGCCCGCACTCCGGCTGGTATTTTGGGTTCTGCTTCGGCACTTTGCCTTGCGGAGAGCAGGCTAACATTTGCTTCTGATTCCTGGGATCTGCTTCTGAGAATAGGGAGCTTTCAGCTGTTAAAGGCTGGTCCGTTAGTCTTGAACCTTTTTAGCTCCTTGGCCAAATCTAGGAACAACGGCTCAAAATTACAGACTGAAGAAGGTCAAGAGAAAAATGTGAGAGGCAGTACCCTTTACATCAGCCCAGCCTTGCCAGAATTCTCTTCGGTTGTGAAGCCCTTAGCTCTGTTCTGTCACGTCAAGACTCCAACTTTTTCATTTTATCGTTAATGTCCTCAGTAACAACAAGGCTTACATAACTTATTTCAAACTAGAATCGCTAGTCTTTGGAGCTCTTCTAGTCCATTCTCCCTTCATTCCTAAAGCCAGTTCGAAAGTCCCCCCCTCAGGGCAACTCCCTGCTTGGCCTCACCTCAGGCATTCACTGAAATGTGGCTCTGGAGTGCTGGGCCTTACTCTCCGTTTGCTCTGGTAACTCATTGCATTGGAGCTGCAATTGGGGGATGCCCTGACCCCACTTCCCTCAGCCTGGGAGACACCCCAGCCTGGGAGCTGGGCCTGGACTTTCATCCTCTCTGCCGCCAATGTCCTGTGTGACCTTGGGTGGCTTAGTCCACCTCTCTGAGCTCCCATTTCCTCTGGAGGGGTTTTCAAGCTCCAGTGTTCCTTTGGCCCCGCCCTATGGCCCGTGGGAAGAGGATCGTACAGAGTAATGCCACTTGGGCCTGAACAGCATGTTTGAGGTGTACGTGGTAGGGAATGATTCCCAGCACTTCATTATCTCCTCTCCCTCTGTCCATGGGAAAGCAGACATTCACATCTGGGTGGCCATCCCCATTGCCTATGAGACTTGGACTGCTATGGCTTTGACCTCTTTGCCCGTGAGAGTGTGTCTGAGCATGTGGGCTATGCCAAGGTGAAGATCACCCTCATCAACGAGAATGACAGGCCGCCCATCTTCAGTCAGCCATTATACGTTGGCTTGTATGAGAACGTCACCGGGGGGACCTCTGTGCGGACAGCCCTGCTCCAGACCTCACGTGAAACTACGGGCCTGCTCTCCTTGCCTTTGCTGTTTACTGGTCTCCACCTCACTTCTGAGAGCCTTCATTTCCGCATCTGCAAAAGGGGCAGGAGACCTCCCAAGGCTGCTGTCAAGAGCTGTGAATGTTGGATGTGAAAGCATGCCATGGGCAACCCCGACCCACCCTCATGCCCCAGTCTCCCCCAGGTGCTTCCAGAGCTCCTAGCAGGTAGCAAGTTTTGTGGTCTCTCCCACCACCCTGCCCAGGCCAGGCCTGGTCTCCCCTGACCCTGCCTTTGCCCAGGGTCAGCCTGGTCTTTCCACCGCTTTGCTGCAGGAGAAGCTGAGTTAGAGCTGTCTGCTAGGGACTGTGAAATTCCTTCTCTCTGGCCTTTTCTGGGATCTTATTAACATGTTTCATGGGAGGAAAAAAAAAGTCTTTGGAAAAGGGTGGAAGGTCTCAAATCGACAAAGCTTAAATTTGGTTACAGAGAAAGCTTTATGGGTGCCCGAGGTTAGCAAATGTTTCCTTTTTCCACCAGAAGAGAGAAGGTGGTCCATGTTCCTGCCCCTCACCCCCACTGTGAGGCCCTGCTTGGTCTCTCCTCTGCCATGGTGAAAAGTGTTATCCGCCATGTTTAAAACTAGGTGATGGTTGAAGATTTGTAACATTGTAAAACCTTGGTGAACAGAACAACACATTGATTAGCTGGACTTTTTCTTCCTCGGGTCTATTCAGACAACTGCTCACATAGCAGGGATTAAAGAGAGTACAGGAAACACAAACCCTCCCTCACTTGAGCTTGTGCACGGCTGCCTCTGGGCACTACGAATGAACTCCACTGGGGGAGCGCCCCCCACTCCCAGGGTCTCGGGGCATTCTGAGTTGGGAAGAGTGTTTAAACTGTTTTCCCTTATATGAACGAGGTACACTTGGTTCAGAATTCAAAAGGTATAACAGGGCAGAGGGCACAGATTTTCAGGGCAATGAAAATGCTCTGTAGGGTACTGTAATGGTGGACACATGTCAGTAGACATTTGTCCAAACCCGTGGAACGTACACCAAGAAGGAGTCCCAAGGGAAACGGTGGACTCAGGGTGATGATGACGTGTCAGTGGATGTTCTTTAATGGTAACAAACGTACCCCTCTGGTGGGATGTTGATAGTGGGGGAGGCTGTGTGTAGGTGTGGGGGTAGGTGGTAAATGGGAATGCTCTGTATCTTCTCAATTATGCAACGAATGTAAAACTGCTCTAAAAAAATAGAGTCTACTTAAAAGAAGAAAAGGGTACAGAGTGATGTGTTCTCAGTTCCCCTTCTTGGAGGCAACCAGTGTCACCAGGTTTTTTTGTTTTTTTTTTTTTTAATTAAAGGTAGAATTTCCCCATCCAAACTCAGCCAAACTGGGGGATTCTGCCTGCTCGTTGGCCTGGGCATAGCAGCGGCTCAGCTAAGGAGGGAGGGGAGAGGGGCTTCTCTCTGTCTTTGCCTCCTGGGGCACCTAATCCGAAAGAAAATGCCCAGCCACTTCCCAGACATCACACCTGGCTCCCTGGGCTTAGGGGCAGGTAATGAGTTCCGAAATGGAGAGGAACAGGGAGTTAGGAGTGCCTTGGTGCCCCACCCACAAAACAACGTCTGCTTGGACAGGCTGTCTCTTGATGAACTCCTGTGTTCCAGTTCAATCTGAGCTCAGTGGAGAACGAACACAAGGAAAGAAGAGAGCTGCTTGCTTTCATCTCAGTTTGGTGCTTGGGAGTGGGAGAGGACGTGATGGGCACAGAAGTGGCCTCAACCAACTCAAGATGTCCTCGCCCCAACACCCTCTGTGACTCTGCCCCTGCCACCTGCGACCTTCGCTACTCCATGTCCCAGCACCCCTTCCTCCTGCGACACAGGGATGGGAGAAAAGATCTAGTGGGGTGAGGGTAGGCACAGGAACGTGAAAGAAAGGGAGCCATACACCATACACCATTTCCATGGATTTTACGTTTAGGAGTGTGGATTTTAGGATGAAACTCAGCTCTTTTTCTATGTGACCTAACACAAGCTAGTTGTCCCCTCTGGGCTTTCTTTTGCCCACTGGAAAATGAGGACTAGGACAAAAGCAAGGTAAATTCCAGTGCTGTGGGGGTCAGGCAGGTAATGGGAAGGAGGGCCGGCGAGGCGGGCAAGGGCACACACACCACGCGTGAGCTTCTAAAGGGGGCAGCTGCTTCTCAGCTCTGGCCAACAATCGCCATGGGGAAGCAAGGTTTTATCAACTGATTCATCAGAGGGGCCGAACTTGATATGACAGGAAAAAAGAAGTAGCTGTTTCCTTCCAGGTCTTTCTGCAGCAGAACTCTGGCTTCTCTTGTCCCCCGTTTGATGACCTCTTGGGCCAATAGATCAGACTCTGTGACTTTCTGATCAAGTGCCCAAAATAGGAGCAAATACACTTTACAATGACAACTTCCTTTTAGATATTAAAAATGTTGTTTAAATTAAAATTTTAATGCCAAATAAATTTCAAAACTTCAACCCACCTGCTAGCTCAGGTCTGACTGGTCACTGCCTCTTCCAGCCCTCTCCCAATGCTTCCCTCTTCCCCAACAGCTGGCTCTTCTAGAAGTGGGGCAGAGGCTAGAAAGGCAGACAAGGCAGGTGCGGGCCTTTTGTGACTGGGACTATTGCAATCTCATTATTGGCATGTCTTGCAACCGAAATGGGGGTATACTCACCTACATGCTGCTCTCGGCTTGACGACTTCATGACTACCCAATAGCACATTACATCATGAATCTGATTGTTAAGTCAAATTTGTATATGTTAGCTCAAAATTATTCCACACTCCTGGGCCAAACCAGACCTTTCTGTGGGCTATCTATCGAGGGCTGGTTTAGAACAGATTTGAAGGTCTCTTCCAGTCATTGTCATCTGCAAAGTTACTATTTTCTTCGATTGAATAAGAACCACTGGAAGTCATCCAAGCTTTCCCCTTACAGACAGGGAATCCCTCGCCTTTCCCCTCTAGGCCTTCTGGGTGGCAGAGGCCTCCTGGAAATGAATTCTCCTGGGCAGCCACCCCCAGTCCTGCAGAAACAAGACCTGAAGGGAAGGGCCAGCAGGTGGCAGGAGAGATTAGCATGGGTCTCAGCTTCTGTCCAGTTGTGGTTCCAGCTGTCAGCCTGTGAGTCCATATTGTGTTCTTGCATTTGGGTCCGGGGAGGAACACAAGACCTCAGTACCCCTCCAGCACCAAGAATCTTGAAAGCATATCTGGAAAAGCTATGCTTCGGTGTGTAGGTAGGTGGGAGGAAGGGGTCTCAAAGCTCTTTGCCGTTGAAATATTAGAAATGTGGGGTAGAAGGTGACCGAATCTTCTAAACCAATACCATGTACTGATTTAAAAAGAAAATGGCAGTCAGATTTCTTTTATTTCAGATTCAGCTTGTAGCTTTCTCTCACGGGCATTCATGCATAGGTTTCTTAGAGTCATGGATTTTCATGGAAACGTATCCCGTGGACTTTGGAAGAGACCTTGAGGGTTACCTAAGCTAATTGAGCTCTTTGTTCTCTGCCCTTTACGACATCCTGTAACAGAACCCCTCCACTGTCAGCATGAATGCATTCAGAGACAGGAAGCTCAGTACTTTCTAAAGCCATTTGTCCAGGGGCGCCTGGGTGTCTCAGTCGGTTAAGTGCCTGACTCTTGATTTCTGCTCAGGTCATGATCTCAGGGGCGTGAGATCAAGCCCCGCGTTGAGCCCTGGGTCAGGCTCCATCCCCAATGTGGAATCTGCTGGAGATTCTCTCTCCCTCTCCCTCTGCCCCTTCTGCTTGTGCTGTCTCTCTCTCTCCCAAATAAATAAATAAATCTTTTAAAAAAAATCTAAAGCCGCATGTCTATTAGAAAGTTACTTATGGAGCCAAAGTCAGTCTCACAGTGGCTTCATTCGGTCTTCTAGAACCACACAAGGCAAGTTGAATTCCTCTTCCATGAACAGCCTTGAAAGGTTGGAACACATGTCAGTGGCCACCTGGGACTGCTCCTAAGTGTCCCCTTAGCAGAAAAACCAGGCATCTGAGGACAGAAGAGGACCCCTCACATCACATGGTGCAAGTGCCCCTTACTCAGTCGGTTGCCTGACTCCCAGGGAAAGAGCAGCTCTCCGAGGGTTCACGGTCCCTGACCCTGATCCCAGCGGCTTGCACAGAGCAGGGATGAAACCATTCTTCTCCATGTGTAGCCGCCATCACCTGACTCTTTGACCAACACTGTCAACTCAGTCCCCAAAGTCTTTTACACACATCCTGGTGATTAGACTGCTGGGACTTTGAGGGAATGTTTTGGGATTTGAGGACTTGAGATGGATGGACTGATTTTTTTTTTTCTGCAAAATGTAACAAACACCCAAAGGAGTGCATAGAAAGATACATTCACTTGGAATCTTACTGAAATTTTTTTCTATGA
The DNA here is from genome assembly GCF_024610735.1 of Ursus americanus. Taxonomy (NCBI): domain Eukaryota; kingdom Metazoa; phylum Chordata; class Mammalia; order Carnivora; family Ursidae; genus Ursus; species Ursus americanus. Next base: position 65,112,686 of record NC_142139.1, read on the forward strand.
TTTGCTTCTTTCACTTAATATTATGTGTTTAATGAATTTTCCCTATGAAAGATATCTTGTTAGAGTCCATTGACTTAATTCTGTCTTTAATTATTTACTCAAAAATAATCCCCTTTACAAATATTACCTACATATTTGTAAACATTCCTTCTTATAATCCAAAAATTTGGGAAAATGTTGAATGTGGAAGGTCTCAGGCTAGGACCTTCAGCAAACTTCTAGAACCATCTTTTCTGATTGAGATTAATCAATTGTTCAACACTCTTTCTGCACACTCTCCCAGTAGCTAATCCTCTTAATTTTACTTTATTACAGGCCATATTTTTCTACTTGCTCACATGGGTATCAGAAAACTTATTGTTTGAAATCCAGATCAAATAGGTTTATGGTATTTTCCTGATTTACCCGTTGAGCAACCTTGTCAAAATGAGAGAACTTGTACTGGCTCCTAATAATTGCTACAACATTTTCTACATCACATAAAGCAGCTCTTCAGTAATTCTGCCTGAGATGATGGCAAGCTCACCAAGCCTATCGTTGTAGGACATCACCTTTGACCCTCAGAAAATCAGAACTCCGCTTTCCACTCTATTGCCTTCCATGGGTTCTGAGCTCACAAATAACACTTGCATGACCTCCCTTCGTAAGTTTTCAGTATCTGGAATGTCCTTTGCCTGGGCCAGGGAGTTATGACTTGCAGGGGATGAGAGTTAATCTGCTGGGACAAGGAGGGCATTTTTAGCACAGAGAGGAGGACAAAGCCCTTAATGACTGGCTTCCAGAAAGTGGCAGATGAAGTAATTTTCAGAAATTGGCAAGAGGTGTAGGATTAAGAATTTGAGGGTGAAGGAGCAAAGTTGAGATAGTGACTGGAGTCATGAAAGTGTGCTTTTATGAGAAGTGCATCAGACTGCCAAAAGGAAAGACTAGAGCTAGGATGATTTTGTAGTTGGTCCGTTTAGCATGGAATGAGAACTCTCTCCACCAGTCAACTCCAAGCCTAGGAGCGGGAGAGGAGAAAGAAGACAGGATAGTCCGGGGCTGAGGGTGCACAGCTAAGGGGTAAAGTTAGGTGGGCTTAGGCCATTTGTGGGGGCCACACCAAAGGGGATGAGGGGCTGAAGTCTCCAGGCCCCAGGGGAAGGAAATCAGATGGAACAAAGAGAGGTGTGGACTGGGGAAAAAAGGATAGGTTATGTGACTGGGGGTTTAATGAGAGGTAAATGAGTTTGGCTATGGTAGGAAAGGGAAGGCCCTGAGTAGGAGATGCACAGAGTAGGGTGATGTGTGGCCTGGAGGTGGTGCTGCCTGCTGCTGAAGATGTCAGGAGGGTAGAAACAGGCTCAGGTGCGGCATCCCCAAGCAGGTGAGTGCCACTAGCGGTCAGGGCACCAGACCCACACATTAGGTGCCAGAGTCACTAGAGTTAAAAGGGAAAGCACCAGAGCCAGATGGCATGAACTTCCAAGGAGGAGCAGGGGGACAGCGATGGGTTAATGGTCTGGATGCTGTAGCAGGGGACAAGGCCGTTTCCTACATGGCCCTAGAACGTGATGGCAGTGGGTTCCCCAAATGTCCCCAAAGGACAGGGGGAAGCCACTTTGACTAAGGAGAAGGGCCAAAGAGAGAAAGGCACTGAGAGGGAATGGAGGTTCACGGTGATGAAGCTGGAAGGGCAGGGCTCAGGGACAGCAGCTCTGGGAATCAGACTTTCGGGAATGGGGCTGAGGCCTAATGGAGAGTTGCAGGACCTAGCAGGGGAGCTGGGGGGTGGTTTTTCAAGGAGAGATGCTGCGGATAATATAGAAGGACGCACAAAGAGTTAGGGGTCTGTGTGAGGACCAGGAGGGCTCTCATTGCAGCCTCACACCGCCCTGTGGGCTGCAGATCTCTCTTTCATCAGTGCAGGGTGGATATGAATGTAAATGCTGAGTACCCTGCAAGCAGGGCCTGCCTGAGTCTTCACTCACCTCCACGCCCACAGGAGCCGCTGCTCAAAGCAGGGAGTTCCTTAACAGGGCGATTTACTCAGCACAATACCCATGAGCTTTCCAGGGCATGGAAAATAGGTGACACCTTTAAAAACACATTGGTGGGGCGCCTGGGTGGCTCAATCATTAAGCATCTGCCTTTGGCTCAGGTCGTGATCCCAAGGTCCTGGGATTGAGCCCCACGTCTTCGGACTCCTTGCTCAGCGGGGAGCCTGCTTCTCCCTCTTCAGCTCCCCCTGCTTGTGTTCTCTCTCTCGCTGTCTCTCTCTGTCAAATAAATGAATAAATAAAATCTTTAATAAATAAATAAATAAATAAATAAATAAATAAATAAATAAATAAATAAACCCGTGTTGGCTTCCAAACTGAAATAGGAACCAGAACATTGTAATACACACACACACACACACACACACACACTGGGTATATATCTAATATATACATATATATATTTAACTATGTCTACAAGTGTAATACTAGGATGCCATCCTTATGCTTAGATTTAGCATTCTTAAACATTCCATTTTAAACTTGCAACTTAGCAATACACATCGATCATGGAGAAATCGTAATCTTCTTTAAAGTGACCCAGTTCATCCAAGCCAAACGACATCTGAATCATCTCTGAGTCAAGGCTGAGCTCCAGGATCCTGAATTCCTGGCAAGACTTTCAGTCTCACCGACTTTATCTCCCTAGGGCTAATTTCAGTGATCCTTTATTAATCATGGCCTCAGGCCAGAACTAACCACCGAAACCCAGGGAACTTTTATGGGCAATAAACCAACCTTGCCCCCATTCTGGCTTCATTTTTTAAATTTATTTTTTTGCTTTTCCCCCCCGCTTTACTTTTCTCCCTAGAATTTATCACCACCTGCCATACTATATATATATTTTTGTATCTATTTGTTGGGCTCGATCCCACATAGGCTCCATAAGGGCAGGAATTTTATTAACTCTGTACCCCAACATCTAGAATAGTGCTTGGCTCATACTAGGCGCTCAATAAAATATTTGTTGAATGAATGAAATTTTCAAAAGCAAAATTGAAGAAGTTCAACTTATAAGTTTAAAAAAAGTTTAAAAATACTTCAGATTTTACAGCAAATACGAGATATATTTCATGGGGGATATGAATGCATTTGTTGCATTTAATGTAAGGCAGGATGGGGCTTCTAAAAAAGGATTAGGGGCTTGGGTGACTTTTAAATGGTTTTGCTCATGGAAGGAAGGAAGGAAGGAAGGAAGGAAGGAAGGAAGGAAGGAGAGAAGGACCTTAGAGATGAGCCGGACAGAGATGTGCTCTGATTTCATCATCCAGGGCATGGCAGAGGCAAGACTGGAACCAGGGTCTTCATAGCTTCCATCCTGTGTCCTTCTTCCCCCCTCCCCCCACCAGCCCCACGCACAGTGGGTGGAGGGTGTGGTGAGCATCTTAGCAGGGATGGGCCTACCATGAGATCAACGATGCTTAGGTCATAGAGTCAACTCACTTGCACAGACCTATACCCAAGGTTTATATTTTTGCATTTGTAATGTTCTGTTCCTCTTCTTAAAAAGTGCCTCCTGCCAAATTATATCAGCTTCAGGGTCCCCAAAACTGGGATCCATCCAGTCTTGGCCACAGACCGAATGGCCTACCTCACTCCCAACTCCCGCCCCATACACATATCCCTAAACGACTGATGTGCCCACCTCCCAGACCCACCAGGTCCCAAACTTGGAGAAGAGACAAGATTCACAAAAAAAAAGGTGCTATTTTTGTTTCTGAGGACATGCAACAAGCTCATTGGAGAGGTTGGAAGTGGGGCCGTTTGGGGGAGAAATCCCTCCTCATCCTGGATGCGCTCTGGCTTTGCTGGAGAGAAGGGAAGGAGCAGGCCTTGGCAAGCCCACCAGCCTGTGGGCTGGGATGGTCGTCAGGGAGAAAATGGAGTCCTGCCCAGGGTGCCTATTCCCTCTGCACCTCCCACCCCCAAATATGGTGCTCAGCAGACCAGACTTTCAAGCTCACATGAAGAGCAAAGGAGGAAGTCTGGGCCCAGACAGTGAGCATGGCTCCATCCCGCTTCCGCTGCCTCTGAACCTTCAGCCTCACCTGGATCTTCTGCTACCTTGAGCAAGGCTGGAGACCTCGCCTCCATTACTGGGGCTGCTCAGCACCCCTTGATTAGCATTTGCCAGAGTTAGGTGCACTTTTTGACCCAGCTGTGCAGCACCCCTTGTCTCCTATAATCTCCATAACCCCATCCGTAGGTCTCTCCTGGGGAGGAGCCCTGGTCCACTCCTATCCTTTGACCTGGCCTGGTCCTGCTCAGCCTTGAAGGCTTTACTGTCCCTGATCTGCTGCAGGCTGAGTCACCTGCCCTTTCTCTGTGTTCCTTGGTTTTCTGGAATCATCTCTATTTAGCACTTCTCAGAGTAAATGGTTATCAATTATTTGTCTGCAGGGAGCAAGGACCGTGCCTTTTTATCACCTAAACCCAAAGACATTTTGGTGGCAGAAGCTCAAACAAGTGAGGAGGGTTGGCTATGTAAAGGCAGTTTGAATGGAGACAATTTGTTTGCCAAGGACCACACTTGCTTCTCTAACTGCAAAAACATGACAAGCACAGGGTAAAAAAGCAACCAACAGAAATTTACTAGGTTCCTCCTCTGTGCCAGGTACAGTGTTGTTCGATCCCTAAGACCGCTTTGCTGGTGTGCACATTAAACAGATGGGAGCACCGACCCTGAGAAGCCAAAGCAGCTCGCTCAGCATCACATGGCCTGGGCCTTACCACTCCGGGAAGTAATCATCACTATCCCTCCGGACCTCTCTGGGTGGACAGGATCAGGCGTGAGGCCGTTTCCCTGTCTTCAAAACCTCCCCCTGCTCACAACCTCCCAGAGTAGGACAACCTGCAGTTCTTCTTGCAGGGGAGTGACTTCTCTTTGCATTAAAATACCATGACATTCCAAACATAATGACCTTCTGCTTGTCTCTTGAGACTGTTGGGTGTCTGAGCCTAGTGATTTAAGAGGAAGGGAAAGTCATTATTCTTTCCCTCTCAGAAGAACATAAGAATTATTTTCTGGGGCACCTGGATGGCTCAGGCGGTGAAGCGTCCAACTCTTGGTTTGGCTCAGAGCGTGATCTCAAGGTCATGAGATAGAGCCCTGCATCTCCATGGTCAGTGCAGAGTCTGCTTGAGATTCTCTCTCTCTCTCTCTCTCTGTCCCTCCCTGCCCCACTCTATCTCTCTTTAAAATAAAATAGATAAATAAAATCTTAAAAAAAAAAAAGAACCATTTTCTGTGTTTCTGAAGTTAGTTATAAGAGTACAGACACCTTGCTTCAAAGAAGCGGAGAGAATGTAACGTAAAAGCCTGGGAGTTTTGCTTTTATACAGTCATCTGGGTGCTGTGAAATTCTGATTAGTCCTAATGGAGAGTGGGGAGTGGTGGGGTATCTCCCCACTCCTCCCAAAGTCATTCCGTCCTCAGCTGGTGAAAAGCTGCACTTACATTTATGTATTGCATCTTTTGTGGTCTAAATGAATTATCCCACTGTTCCATATACTTTTCTCAAGAAATGCTCCCCTGTCACCCAAGGGGCCTACATTTATGCCAATGGTCCAGCTGAAGTTTTGGAAACAACGGAGCTGGTGATAGTTCCTCAACCTTCTGAGCTCTCTGGGTTCTGTTCAGTTAGAAGAGCCATAAGACCCCCAAATTTGTTTGAAATCCATTCTTTGCCAAGAAAAGGTCTTAGCTGCTGGTCTAACATTTTGGAGAATATTTTTCTCAATCCAAATGACTTAGGTAAATGTTCACTAGACATCTGACCCTTTCAGGTCTTGCTTGAGGATCTGCAGAAGTAGAGAACTTCTCCCGAAGACACTCCTGAAGTTGCTGGAGGTAGACACATCCACAGCTGACAAGTGACCAGATGACAAAGTGCCCTGAGAGCCCAGGGGAGGGGCAATTAACCAGCGTGGGCCAAGGAAGATTCCACAGAGGAGGCTGGGTTTGAGCTGGGTTTCAAGGATCGGTCAGAACGTACCAGATTGTGGAAGAGCATTCTCGGTAGGTCTTCCATGGAACCAAGGCTATAGTGGGGGAAGCACATGCAATTAGATAAGTTATGTGCCAAGTGCTCAGCACAACCTGAGGACCTAGTGAGTGCCCATAAATGCTTATGTAGTAATAAAACCTGAGAGAAGGTTGAGTTCGGGGCAGGGTTGAAGGGGTATGACTGGAGATGAGAACAGGAAGGAAGCTTGCTTGAGGCAGAAGGACAAACAGAACTAAATGCTATGATAGGGTTTAGGCAGAACAGGGACATGGTCAGAGTTGTGTTTTGCACTTCTTAAAATTGATTTTTTTCTTGAATAAATCAATACTTGCATGGTTTGAAATAAAAATTATATTAAAAGATACGCACTGAGAAGTCTTGTCCTGGTACCTGACTCCATACATCCCTTCTCCCATACCCTGGTGCCCTAGCTTACCATTTCTTATTCGTTTCTTTTTGTATTATTCTAGTGTTTATATGTACATTTACATCTATACCTGTGTCTGTAACTACATCTACATCTCTAATTTATTTTGGAGCTGTTTTGATCTTATGGAAAAGTTGCAAAAATGCTATGAAGAATTTCACCCGGAGCCCCCACTTACGTTACACCAATTGCCCTGGTGATATTCTGACACTGGTTCCAATGCAGTCCAGGGGTACACATCACACCCAGCTGTCATGCCTGCTAGTCTCCTTCAATCTGGAACAGTCCTCCTTGAATTTCAGACCCTGTACATATATTTTTAGGATTATAAGGTCGGCCTTTGTAGAAGATCCTGTAATTTGGTTTCATGCAATATTTCCTTGGGATTAGACCCAGATTATGCATTTTGTAGGGCAGGAATAGCACAGAAGTGATGCCGTGTTCTTGTTACGCCCTATTAGATTTCACGTGATGTTGACTTGCTCCATTGCTGGTGGTGTTAGCTTTAATCACTTAATTAAGATGGTGTCTGCCAGATTTCTCCACTGGAAATCTACGTATTTCCTACTTTGTACCAAAAAGATACTTGGTGTGGCACTCCTTTGAGACTGTGTGATTATTCTATTCCTTATTCCGCTCTCATCTAGTAGTTTTAACATCCATTGGTTTTGTTTTGGTCTGATTTAATTACTCCTATGGTGGGTGTAAAGTGTTGGTTTTTTTTTAACTTCATTATTCCTTTATGTTTATTAGGTGGCATTTTATTGTATGGAAGATCTTTCTCTTCTCCCCATATGTTTATTAGTTTGTTTACATATATCAGTGTGGATTTCCTCTTTTAAGCAATGGATTAAAATCTATTAATATTATTGTTTTGATGCTCGAAGTGTTCCAGATTTGACACGCAGGAGCCCCTGCGGTCTAGTTTCCTTGTCCTTTTACATATTCCTATCATTCTTTGAGAATTTCCTTAATTTCTGGTACTATCAAAAAAAAAAAAAAAGTTCCAGCTCATCTTGTACTTCCATTGCCCCAGTCCTGGAATCAGTCATTTTCTCATGAACTCCTGGTTCCTTTTAGTAGAAAGTGGTATTTAAAGGTCAGGGCCATTGAGATGTCAGAGCCAGACGTGCTCATTTCTGCTGGGGAACACTGTTCTAAAGCCTTCTCAGTGGAGATATATGCATGTACCCCTTTACGTGTCCATTTATCTTCTTTCTATCGTCTATCTATCTATATCTATCATCTATCTATCTATCTATCTATCTATCTATCATCTATCATCTATCTATCCATTAAACCATGAATTCACACTGATACTTTCAATTTCAATCTATACTGCAGTATTCATTTTTCCTTTCTTCCTTTTCATATTTACACCGATTGTCTCTGTCAATAAGAAACCTGACTCCCATTGTCCTCAATTTATTTACTTACTTGTTCAATCTTATGCATGTAGCCAACCACCGGGCTTCCCCTACCACCTGCTCTAATGCCATGTTTGTATGGTTCCCCATTACTGGCCATCTCAGCCAGCAAGCACGCGCACACGCACATGCACACGCTTTTTTTTTTTTTTTTAAAGAAATTGGTTCGTGCAATTGTGGGGCATGGCTGGCAAGTCTGAAATCTGCAGGGCAGTCTGTCAGGCTAGAAATCCAGGCAAGAGCAAATGTTGCCATTTTGAGTCAGTAGGTTGGAAACTCAGGCAAAATTTCTGTGTTGCAGTCTAGAGGCAGAAGCCTTCCCTCTTTGGGGGACTTCAGTCTTTGCTCTTAAGGCCTTCAACTGATTGGATGAGGCCTGCCTGAGTTATGGAGGGAAACCTCCTTTACTCAAAGTCTACTGCTTTAAATGTTAGCCAGTCTAAAAAATACCTGCACAGCAATATCTAGACGGATGTTTGATCAGATAGCCGAGGACCATGGCCTACCCAAGTTGATGCATGGAATGAACTACTTTGGTAGCATAATGTCATAATCGATGTGTGCTGCCTGGTGTAACAAATAATCCCTACATCTCAAAAAAGACTTATTTTTTGCTCACAACAGTCTAGTATTGGTTGGAAGATCATATAGGCCTTCAAGAACTTTGCTTCTTCTAATTAGAAGCATCCACTAAAGCTTTGGAAAGCTCTATAGGATCCTATGCATCTAGCCAGTAGTATAAGAAGAGAAAGAATGGTGAATGGCCCATGGGACAGTTTTATGGGCCAGGCCTGCAAATGACATTAAATCACTTTTGCTTACATTCTATTGGTTAGAATTTAATCAATAGGCAGCCCTATTGTAATGGAGGCTGAGAATTGTTGCTTAGAGGTGCTGGGAGAAAAGGGGAAACATTTTGGAAAACAACTAGCCAGTGTTTGCCATGTATATGGGTACGTGGGCCTGCATTTTGATTTTTCACTAATATGCCCTGGAGATCTTTCTCATTAGTATATTTCTTTTAAAAAACATCTGTGTAGTATTCCATTTTGTAAATGTACCACAGTTTACATAATCAGTCCCATTTAGATAGGCCCTTGGATTGATTCCAATCAGTCATAAAGTAATTAAGACAGGCTTATCATGTTCCCAAAGGCAACATAGAGATCCCCCAAATCAGGAGGTCAAAAAGGACATTTCGGGGCCAAAAAGGAAAAGTACAATTGGCTATTAAACATAGGAAAAGAGGGGCACGTGACTGGCTCAGTCAGTAGAGCATGCGAACCTTGATCTCAGGGTTGTAAGTGTGTGTGTGTGTGTGTGCGCGCGCGCGCATGTATATCTCCCCTAACTATGTCCATTGAGAGACGTTCTGAGAATGCAGATACCCCAGAAAGCAATAAGACCATCTAGGGTCCTGATCTTGTTTTCTAAATACCATCCTACACTAAAAGAAACTGGATTCTTTGGAGGAATGTTTTATTTCACAGCTAGGATAGGCAAAGGACAAGATGAACCTAGAACATAAGGGGCACAAGTCAGAGAGACACACAACTAGTCTGAAGGAGCATCTAATGACCATATCTGGGACAATGTGAGCAGCAAACTAAATAATATTTGCAATGTATTATAACCCATTTAATAAAATAGGAAACTTGAGTCTATACAATATAAATGTATAAATGATTAAATTGAAAGTTTGATAAAGAGTTTTTAGAATACCTTTCCATAAAATATGTATTAATTACAAAGGGGAAAAGAATTACTTTACAATGGACAAGCCTAGCAGACACCATCATTAATCAAGTGGTCAAAACAAACATCAGTTGTAATTCACCAAACTGAAATCATGTGTCACCCAATAAGATGCAGTGATGTCACTTCTGTGATATTTTCACCCTAGATGCACAACCCGAACCTAATCATGAGGAAACATCAGACTAACACAAACTGTAGGACGTTCTTCAAAATGGCTGCTCTATAATCCTCAAAAATGTCAAGGGCATGAATTTCAAGGAAAGATGGAGAACTGTTCTAGACTGGAAGAGACTAAAGAAATATGACAGCAGATTGCAATGTGTGATCTTATATCGGATCTCTTGTTATAAAAAACAATGAGACCATGACAAAACAACCTCATATTGATAGTTGTACTGTGCTTATGGGGAAAAACGTTTTTATTTGTTGGAAATACAACTAAAGTGTTTGAGAGTTATAAGACATTCATGCCAGAAATTTATTCTCAATTTTTGGGGGCAGCGGGGTGGAGTTCTTTGTACTTTACTTGCAACTTTTTCATAAGTTTGATTTTTTTTCAAAATTAAAAGCAATAGCACCAAAATATATGTATTTCCTGGCTCTGTCCATTAAAAATAATTAGGGCGCATGGGTGGCTCAGTCGGTTAAGCATCCAAATCTTGATTTTGGCTCAGGTCATGATTTCAGAATCCTGGGATTGAGCCCTATGACAGGCTCCACACTCAGCAGGGAGTCTGCTTGAGGATTCTCTCCTTTTCCCTCTTCCCCTCCCTCATACTCCCTCTCTCTCCCTCTCTCTCAAATAAATAAATAAATCTTAAAAAATAATCAGAAACTATGATCAACCAATAGCAGTGAGTGCCTCCTGTGCCCAGATTATGAATACTAAATACCATTTTCCACCAAAAGAAATAAAAATTCCTTAATGAGTATTGGAATAAAGGTCCAAGACTGGAAATATACAAGATAAGCCAGGAACATTTTATCATTCCTGAAAGCAAGGAAACTACCAATGACTACTAAGTTTGGGTCAGAAGAATTCAGGAACAAACTTGAAGAGGCCAAAGATGGGACTATTGGACCACAAAAAAAGAATAATAAGTGCAATAAGTTGAAACACATCCAGATTGTTAAAACTCATGAGTTCATAATAATAATAAAAACAATAAAAAGGATGCGTAGGTCATCCTTGAATGATGTAGTGGGAGGACCGACATATTCTGAACACTAGAAAATAAAAAATAGGGAAGGGGGAAAAGAATTCAATCTGCCCTTCCCATCGGAATTTTATACCATTATTAGAGATAATCATTATTTGAGGATAAAGTCTCTCTGTAAGAATTCCAGCTGGTAAGTGAAGGTGTAATACTAAAATCATCATTCTGCGAAGCCCGTATGAGCTAGTGGACCTAGATAATGATCAGTATTCACTAACGTCACAAAAAGATCAGTAGATATAATGTGCCTCTTAATGGTACAATATCACCCATGAAGTATTTTTGTTCAAAAATCATACCTCATGTGTACACATCTAACTGTCAGTTTACAGGAAATATCTGGGACAGAGGAACAGGTTTGAAAAATATGATCTGCATAACTGAGAATGCGGGAAACTTTTTGTAGGAAAAATGACCTGATTTCCTCAACAAGTCAGGTTCAGAAGGAGAAAGAGGGAGCAGGAATGTGTAGTTTCAAAGAGACTTAGACATATTGACCCAATGCTATGTGAACATTTTGGGGGAAATTTGAAAACTGACTGAATATCTTATGATAATATGGCTTTGTTTCAAAGCAATCCATTTGTGGAAATGAAAAGTGGAGTGCACAATGATACAGTTGAAAGAAGTATGGTCACAAGTTGATTTCTGTTTTTAAAATCTGAGTGATCAGTTCATAGTAGTTCATTGCTCTCCAAGTTTTTGCTTATATTTTTAATATTTTCTTCTTCTTATTATTTTTTTTGAGGGAGGGAGTGTGAGTGTGGGGGGAGAGAGGGGCACAGGGAGAGGGAGAGAATGTTAAGCAGATTCTGTTCTGCGTATAGAGCCTTATGCGAGGCTTGATCTCACGACACTGACATAACGACCTGAGTTGAAATCAAGAGTTGGATACTTAAATGACTGGGCCACCCAGGAGGCCCTGCTCTCTATTTTTGTTATGCTTTAAATTTCCATAATAGGGGCACCTGGGTGGCTCAGTCGGTTAAGCATCTGCCTTCCACTCAGGTCATGATCCCAGGGTCTTGGGATGGAACCCCGCATCGGGCTCCCTGCTCAGCAGGGAGCCTGCTTCTCCATCTCCCTCTGCTGTTCCCCATGCTTGTGGTCTCTCTCTCTGTCAAATAAATAAATAAATAAATAAATAAATAAATAAATAATCTTTTAAAAATTAATTTTCATAATAAACATGTCTAAAGGTAACTAAACCCATGTACCTATTGATTCCTGCCTACGCTGCTCTGGCTCTGGTGCCTCCGTTAGCCTGCCTCCCACCACTTCTGAGGGGAGAAGGAGAGCGGGAGATCCTCTGTCATGTTGTGTTAATGGTATCCCCTTGAACAGAAAACATTTCTTCTTTCTCCATCCAATGATAAGGGAGCAGAAACAAGAGAAGAGGTTGATTAGGTAGGGTCTTGGACTTAAAGTTTCCAACAGCAAACCTAAAAATTGTTTGTGAGGCTCAAATAGCTGAGATAATATATATGAAAGAGCCTGTATGTAGAAAATGATATGCAAATGTAAAGCAAGATTGTTTTTATTTTCAATTCCTTCTCCTGAAAAGAGTTTTTCTTGGCCCCAAGCTATAAGAATATAGGGAAAATGAGTATAAGGGAATTATTCAAGTCTAACAGACATCTCTCTTTGATTTTCTGCAACCACATACTACTGAATTTGCTGACCTGGGGACCCTATCATCCTGGGGTAGAGCTACCTGGGCCAGCCCATCAACCAGCTGCTGGGAGGGACATCTGGAGAGAGGGAAGAAAGGAGGGACAGTGGGTGGGATCTTGCCCAAGTGATTAAGTGTATGAATCAGTGTTGGCGGGAACCATGCATTAGCACTAGGTTGGCCATGCAAATGGCACAGCTGGATTTTCTGGCTCTAGCCCTGGGCCAGCATCCCATGCTTCTGGGTAGAGAAGGGCATTTGGGAAGTCAAGCAGCTGTCCTCTTAGCAAGGGAGCTCCACTGCTCCTCTGGGTCTGGGGGAGTCCAGGGGCAGGCAGGTGAGTCTGAGCTAAAGTCCATGGTACTTGAAGCACCATTTCCCCAAATCTTACCCTTGCTGTAGCACTGAATGTCAGTAACACTATCCAAAGACGTGCATGTTTGGAGCTTTCTGGACCCAATGGGATCCATTAAAGAGAAAACCAGTGGCATAGAAACCCAGATGGGTGTGCAGTGGCCATGGCACTGTGAGCAAGAAGCTGGGACCTTGTTCTAGTCCTGCTTCTTCCTGGCCTGGTCACTTATTCCTCCACCCTGGGTCCAAGTTACCCCAGGTCTTGAGAAGGGAAATCTTTTCTTGCAAAATCTCCTTAAGTGATTCTGGTGATCACGTAGTTTAGAAACTATGTGCTAAACCACATGGTCACTAAGTCTCCTTCTGCTTTTTGGAGTCTGTTCCTACCTGATCCTTTGCCTTTCTCTGAACCGTGTTCATTTAATTAAATAATCAAATATATGGGAAGTGCTCATTCAAGGGGTGGGGAGAAAGGAAAACTGACATTTCTTGAGGAGATTTTTGTGCTGGATAATTACCAACTTCATCTCCGTGCCCTCTGACCAGAAGACAATCATAGACTGTAGATAATACTTTAAGCAACTTGCCTTTCTCCCTTTCCTGACTCTGAAATGCAAGGGGACTCTGCTGGGGTTCTCCTCACACTCTAAGGGTGTGTGTGGGGGGGAGTGGGTGGTGAGGAGGGATGGGAATGAGAACTCACATTTCCTTTTTGTTATTTCATTTACATTTAATTTTTTAAACTAAAAAGTTGTATAAAAGAAACATCTGTATGTGGTTTTAAAAGTCTAATGAAAAACAGTAACCATCTGTTTTACTTCTCCCTACATTCCAAACCTTTTCCTCACCAACCACCTAGACGACCACTTCCACCCATTTCTATTGGTAGTTAACTCTACAATATAAAAATAATATAATAATGCTTTTTTCTTGATATGTCAGTTTTGGACATAATATATTTATTGACATTTCTGTTACGATAGTATATAATATTGGCTCTCTTATTACCTCTCCCACCTGTTGTCTCCCCATCTTCTCAATATAGTTAAATTACTAATTTTTATTTTTTATCAGTAATCAGGGTTTACATCATTAAGACCTTGTAAATAGGGGTGCCTGGGTGGCTCAGTTGTTAAGCGTCTGCCTTTGGCTCAGTGCGTGATCCCAGAGTCCTGGGATAGAGTGCCGCATCAGGCTCCATCCTCCACTGGGAGCCTGCTTCTTCCTCTCCCACTCCCCCTGCTTGTGTTTCCTCTCTCACTGGCTGTCTCTCTTTCTGTCAAATAAATAAATAAAATCTTTAAAAAAAGATCTTGTAAATACTGTTTGTGGCAGAGTCAAGTAGCACACTATAATTGCATTCTCTTTCCTGTATGGTTTTTTGTTTTTCTTGGAGTTACTAATTGCTCTTTTCTTACTTGCATAATTTTCCAGACTTCTTTCTGGAAGCTCCATTATATAATCTACCATATCATTTACATCATCAGATCTCTGTTTTATTTTGTTTTTGTTTTTTTTCTAGAGAATTCCCTTCCAGAGAACTCAGTATTTCTCCAGCATGGACAGGTCATAGCCTAGTTCTGCTATAGAGTTCTCTAAGACTTTTTTTCACTACTCCTCTAGGTTGCAATCCCATTTCCTGGAATCTATGACTTCTATCTGGGTTTACTTTGTTTTGCTGGCACTTATTCTCCCATAGTTTCCTAAGGCAGTTTGGATGGGAACTAAATTTTCTAAGTCTTGGCATGTTCAGAAAACATTTCTCTTTTCCTCTCACACTAGGCTAATAGATTAACTGGAGATAGTAAACAATTTTCTGTCATAACTTTAAGATACATTCAAGAATCCAATGCCATTCTTATCTTTTGTGTGTGTGTGTGTGTGTGTGTGTGTGTGTGTGTGTGTGTGTGTGTGTGTGTTTGCTTTTTTTTTCTTCTTCTTCTTCTTTCTTCTGTCTCTGGAAGCTTGTAAGTTCTTTGCTTTATGCTTGGTGCCCTGAAATTTTAGGATCAAACTTTTAAGTTCAGATCTTTTCAAATTCTTTGTTCTGGGTTCTTGGCAGGTTCTTCTAATCCTCAGACATGTACTTTTTAGTTCTGCAAACATTTTTGTATCATTGTTTTAATGATTTCTTCTTTTCCATTTTCTCTTTCTCTGGATTTCTGTTAGTCAGTTATTGAACCCCTTGCATTGATCCCTTAATTTTCTTATCTTTCCTCTCTTGTTTCGTACTTCTATATTCAACTTTCTCAGAAATGTCCTCAACCTTATCTTCTAAGCCTTCTATTGAATGTTTTCTTTTATCTATTAATTTCTAAGAACTCTTTCTTGTCAAATGATTATTCCTTTTGCATAGCATCTTGTTCTTGTTTTATGGCCTCTTTTACTTCTATGAATACGTGAGAGTGATTGCTCATATTTAAGAATGAGAAACTACAAAATCTGGCTGTAAGCTCTGTGTTGCTTATCACTTTAGGGTGAATGGGATGAGACTTGGCCATTTCTTTGGAAGACACCACCCCCAGAATATTAGTATCTGGAAGTTTTTTCCTTAGGCACCATTCAGTTCCTCTAAAGAATCCTATTTTCCTACCTGGGGAAAAGATGCCCATTAGTACATAGGGCAAGACGAAGGGGCTAGAGGTCTGCCTGCTCTATAATCAGACTGCCAACTAATTCCTCCTTTTCAGCCCTGAATTTCACCCTCATTATTTGGTGCCTAGATCCCCAGGTACATACCCTCTTCTGTTCTCTTTCATCCAAGAATAAACACTATCTCCTGCTTAAGAAATAAGTATCTGGCTGCTAGAATTCTGAAGATTGACAGATTTCCGAACCATGTCCTCATTTTTCCCCCATGCCTCATTCTACCATCCTCCCTAGGTGGTGCCTTTACAGTCTGAGTTTCTCCAGGGGTCTATGGCATGGTCTATGGCTCTTTACTTATCAATATCATTCTCCACTAACACATTTCTTCTTTTCAGTGCTAAAAATGGTTACTACTCCTCCCAACGCCAAAGCCTCCTCTTCTCCTGCAACATCGAGTCAGTCTTGAAGTTCCATTGATTTTTCGTCTCAATCACCTCTCACACTTTTCCGTTTTCCCCTTCTCTGCCTTCACTTCACCTCGCAGTCAGATCTCTTGTTGTCTCCTATCTGGTTTGCTCCAACAGCCTTCTTCTAACAGTCTCTTCACCTTCTTGTGTATTTCTTTCCTTCAGTCAGTTCTTCATCCTATAGCCACATCTCATTTTCTTGCTGAAAGCCTCTATTAAAGTATAGACTTAGGATAAAATCTGAACTCAAGTATGGATAGCCAATCTCCACTGTCCTCTTCAGCCTCTCTCCTCCCTGCTCTCCTTCCTACCACACATGCTCCATTTCTGGCCATTCTAAACTCTCTCTGTTCCTCTGATAAGCCATGCTTTCTTTTACTGCCATGCCCATGCACATGTTGCTCTTTGCTTTCTTTTTTCTTTTCAAAAACTCTTTCCTGCATTGCCAAACTCAGCTTAGATGCCATATCCATGGGAAAGATTTTCCTCAGCCCCAAACTACTCTGTGCTCCTATGTACAGTCCTAGAGTAGTACTATTTGTCCTCGCTAAGCTACAAGCTCCTTTGGAACAGGGACAATAGTTTGATTACCATTGCATCCCCAGTGCCTAGCACAGCACTTGGCACATAGTAGGCACTCAATAAACAGCTGTTGAACTAAAAAACACGTAAGTAAATGATTGGATGCCCATATTCATCTGCAGAAAGTGAAGGTGGAGAACCCAACAGCAAATCATTCAAGTTCACCCAGCTGGGATCTGCATCGAGATCTCTCTAGTTCCAAGGCCTGGGAGCCCCTGTTTGATAGGCACCTAGTCTTTTAAGTTGTACTTGCTTACCTAGGCTCTGGCCTCTGGCTCAGATATGTTAACCTTGGCCCCCCAGAGATTAAATTTCCAGTGTCCTCTTAGGTGCCTTTACCATCAGCATTGATCTTCAGCTGCTCCTGTCTGGGTCTGCCAACATCCTGCAGTGGGGTTCCTGCTAGCCAAGTGCCCGTAATAAAAGACACCAGCCCCAGAGGGAGGCAGGTGGGGGTCATTCCCCATTCTGTACCAGGCTCTTTGGACCTGTGCTTCCTTTCCCTCTCCCCTCCTAACCCCTCTTGCACTCATTTTTCCAGCCCTTGGCACCCACAGAAATTCAGACTATGAGGATTTTTATGGGGGAAGTGGGTGGGAAGTGTGAGAGAGGCGGCTTGTTGGTGCCCTTACTAATTACTCCCTTAATGAGCAGAGGTATGAGTTCTATTTTGGCCCATTCAGAGGACACTGCCCTCTGGGGAGAAGTTGGGGCTGAAAGTTCAAATTATTTTGCAGCTTTTGAAGCAAACATCCACTCAGAAAACATGATGTCACCAAGGATGGTTTGATTACCCTGTGGGGTGCTGGCAGCAAAGACACCCCTCCTTCATCTCCAGCTCATGCTCTTTCAGGAGAGAGTCAAGAAGAGCACTCATTTCAAAACAGGAATAATGCTCTGAGGGAAGTTGGCCTAGTGTCTTCCTGCTATATGAGTCTGTGTGGGTGTTTGTGTGTGTGAGAGAGAGAGAAACAGAGAGACAGCCTGAGACAGTTCCAGAAACCAGAGATATGTAACAAACTAGGATCTCTGTAAATGCTTTTATTAACTTTCTCCCCCTCTGGAACCACAGCTAGTTCGGGAAGTTTCCCCCTAGTCCAGCCCAGGCCAGGGTTTTTAATATTGGCCCTAAGAAAAGCAAAAGAAGCATGGACTAAAATTTCTTTTGCTGTCCCTGGTGCCTTACTCTCTGAGAGGCCAGCACGGAGCCCCAGGAATCTGGCAGGAGAACATTAACTCTTCATGTCCTTCCTTCTTCCCCCTTCCCTCTTGCACTCCTTTTCTTTCTTTCTTTCTTTTTTTTTTAAAAAATATTTTATTTATTTATTTAACAGAGAGAGACAGCCAGTGAGAGAGGGAACACAAGCAGGGGAAGTGGGAGAGGAAGAAGCAGGCTCCAGCAGAACAGGGAGCCTGATGTGGGGCTCGATCCCAGGACCCTGGGATCACGCCCTGAGCCAAAGGCAGATGCTCAACAACTGAGCCACCCAGGCGCCCCATGCACTCCTTTTCTCTCTGCTTTGATTCCTTTCTCATTTCAGATGTTCCTCTCTCTTCTTTCTTCTTTCCTTCTGCTTCCTCTTATTATCCCCTTCTCACCTTAAGCTAATAATATCCATCAGGAGGTCCCGGCCCCTCATTTTCTAAACATCTTATGTGTTGTGTGTCATCTAGGGGGAATTATTTTTTCCCTTTTAGATGTTTTTCACAAGCGACCCTTGCTTTTTGTTAAAAAAAAGAAGGTAGAAAGTACAGGTGAGCAAAAACCAAAGAGAAAAACATCAACAAAATTAAAGTTCACCCCATCGTCATATTGTTGACATCGTGGTGTATGTTCTCCCGGATTTCTCTGTAAGGCTAAGCACTTCAGAATTTTTAGGAGATTCTTTAGGAGTCAGGGACCCTGGGTCTGTAGTTGAAACTCCATCCTGAGCAAATCACAACCGCCCCTACTCCCCTCTGGCTCACCGTTTCCTCCGGCTACACCTGTATGGCAGGGGAAGGCCTGGCTGCGCCACCCAGTAACCACACCCAGGTTGACAGACCAGATTTTTCTCTCAAGGAAGCCCCAGCTGTTTGCCTTTTGCCACCATTTCGAGAATCAGACCTAGAATCTTGGCCCGGCTACACACCCCCTCACATCCCTTTGGGCCTCACCCCTGACTTCTCAGCTTTCACTTTTTCTGCTAACGTGTTGGAAATTGCAGCACGCTCCTGTTCTCCCTCCACCTGCACTAACAAACTCCAAGTGCTGCCCCAAGCACTCTTAGCCACAGTGGAATGTCCTCCACCAGGCACAGGTGCTGCAGAACAGCACGCTAAGGGTTCCTGGCCATGGCTCCTTTCTCCCTTGATGTACCCTGCCTGGCAGGACATGGGAGGCTCCTCTCCTGTGTGGCTCAGGGCTGTTTTTTCCGCTGAAGCATTGTGGCCAAGTTTCCGTGGCCCTGTGTTCAGGGACCCTGGGCCAGGGCTGTGGGTGTGGGCAGCTTTCAGTTCCATGTGGGTTCTCAACAGGAAGGGCTTTCATGTGGGTGCCAGGGGACTCCTGGGCCCAGCTTCGCCCTGGCAGGGCCTGAGGAGGGAGGCGGCAAGTGTGAAAAACACTCTGTTTGGGAGCTAGTTGGTGGGAAGGAAAGACAAAAGGGAGGGAGGACAGGCAGGTCAAACTTTTGTCCAGGCTGAGAGGAGAAACACCATAGTGACTTTGTGGAAAGGAGATGATACAGCCTTTTCCACCCAAGAAGAGGCCTTGGCCGAGACACAGGGAAGAAAAGTCTGTTGGGTGGGAACGGAAAACAGTTTCTCAAGGCTGCCTTTGCTCCCTCCCTCTCCCCAGGCTCATGGAGCCTAATCAGGTCAAGCATCCTGCTCTGCTGCCAGACACAGTGGCATTGTTTAAATCCCCAGCCTCCCCAGCCCCCATCCCCTCGCCCCACTGAGAACTGAGTTCTGGCAAAGGAGGCCCTGGGGGACAGGCCTGAGAGGACGGAGGCCCAAGGTCGGGGAGGCAGGGTCACTCCCTCAGTCACTCTCTCCTCCCTCCCACTGGGTATTTTTCTACCCGGGACCTGAAGAAGAAAACAAGCCTGCTTCTGGAAAACCTGATGGCTGTTTTTGTTTACCTAAAGTCACTTTCCAAGCAAACTGCTCCCTGAAAGGTCAGCACTAAACCCAGGCAGTCCTGGCACTGGACAGCGGGTTTGGGAGGCATGGGGAGAAAGCAAACTGTTGGCTACCTGGAGTCAG
The DNA here is from genome assembly GCF_024610735.1 of Ursus americanus. Classification (NCBI taxonomy): domain Eukaryota; kingdom Metazoa; phylum Chordata; class Mammalia; order Carnivora; family Ursidae; genus Ursus; species Ursus americanus. The sequence goes on from NC_142139.1 coordinate 65,132,474, forward strand.
ATGACTTTCAGGAGTGGGGAAATGGCAGGCCAGATGGTGGGGAGTGGAGCTTCCTGGAGATGGGGCTCTGGAAGGTGTCTGCTCTCCATAAAACTTAAATAGGGCTTGTTGATCTGCCTTCCAGAACACCCAACATCATGGCAGAGAGGCCAGAACCACGGACACAGTGAACTTGGCATCTGGGCCTGGATCTAACACCACCTCTGGCTTCACCTCTCGGGGCCTGTTTGCATGAGGGCATCAAAGCAGAACCTTGGGATCCCTACATACCTGTATTTGCCTAGGACTCTCCCAGTTTCAGTAGCAAAAACACGGTTGGGTGGTCAAGTCAGCCCCAGACCTCAAGCAGCTCATGATCTGGAAACAGGGGCAGACACATAATAGCATGTGATGAGTGATCTCATGAAGGGTACACAAAGGCATGGGACTTCGTGTAGGTAGAGACTAGCTCTTGGTAGAGGGGCTGGGAAATTGCACCACAGCAACACCTGTGGGCAATAGGAAACTAGGGGTAGATTTTTTTTTAAAATCTACTGTATTGAGGTATAAGAATACAACATACATACTTCAACATACAGTTCAATGAATTTTGACAAATGCATATATCCATGTGACAATGACACCAACCAGAATATTCTCCTCACCTCAGAAACTTCCCTAGTGTTCCTTTGCAACCGATCCCATCCTAACCATCCCATACCAGGTAACCACTTACCTGGTTTCTGTAACTATAGATTAGTTTGACCTGTTCTAGACTTCACATAAATGGAATCATACAGGCTGTGCTCCTTAGAATCCGACTTCCTTTGTTTAGTTTGTTTTTGAGATTCACCAGAGATGTATGTATCAGTACTTTGTTTCTTTTTTTACTCTGGTGTATGGGTAGGTGACAATTTGTTTGTTCTTTTATCTATGGATGAACATTTGAGTTGTTTCCAGGTTTTTTCGCTTTTCTGAATAATGCTCTTATGAATCTTACATACAAGTCTTTTTTTTTTTTAAAAAGATTTTATTTATTTATTTGACAGAGATAGAGACAGCCAGCAAGAGAAGGAACACAAGCAGGGGGAGTGGGAGAGGAAGAAGCAGGCTCATAGCAGAGGAGCCTGATGTGGGGCTCGATCCCACAACGCCGGGATCATGCCCTGAGCCGAAGGCAGATGCTTAACCGCTGTGCCACCCAGGCGCCCCATTACATACAAGCCTTTGTGTCTCTTGAGTAAATACTTACAAGTGGAATTATTGGATAGTTTGTTAAGTAAATGCTCAAATTTATAGGAGACTGCCTAACTTTTCCAAAGTTGTCGTATCATTTTACAGTCCCACTATCAATGTATGAGAGTTCCAGTTGCTCCACATTCTCATCAACATTTAGTATTGCCAGTTTTTAAAATTTAAGCCATTGTAGTGAATTCTCATTAGAGTTTAATTTTCATTTCCCTGGTGATTAATGAAGTTGAACACTTTTCATGTACTTCCATGTCATTTGTATATCTTCTTTCACAAAATGTCTGTTAATGTCTTTTACTTATTTTTAAATTGGGCTGTAAGTCTTTTAAAAATTAAATTGCTAGAGTTCTTCATATATCCTGAGTGAAAGTCCTTTGTCTAATATATGTATTGCAAATATTTTCTCCCAGTCTGTGGTTTGCCTTTTTATTTTCTTAAAGATATATTTTGAAGAACAGAGGGTTTCAATTTTGATAAAGTATAATTTATCAAGATTTTTCTTTTATAGCTTCTGACTTTTGTATACTAAGAAAACTTTGCCTGTCACAAGGTCATGAAAATTATCTTTTATGTTTCCTTTTAGAAGTTTTATAGATTTAGTTCTTACATTTAATTCTATGGTCCATAAAAGATAAATTTTGTGTATGATATGAGGTATATTGACCTTAATTTTTTCAATATGGAAAAAAATCATTTGGTGAAAAGACTTTTCCTTCCTTATTGAAATTCTTTGGTGCCTTTGAGGAAAATCAATCGATAGTATATGCGTGAGTCTATCTGCATTTTCTATTTGGTTTAATTGACCTATATATTTATCTTTACACTATTATCACACTGTCTTGATTACTGTTACTTTAGAGTAACTCTTGATACCACATAGTAAAAGCTCCCTAATTCAACTCCTCTTCAAAATTCTTTTGGCTTTTTCTAGGTTCTTTGTATTTTAGCATATATATTTTAGGATCGGTTTGTCAATTTAAACAATCTGCTGTGATTGTATTGGGAATGCATAGAATCTGTGCATGAATATAGGGAGAATGGACATCTTAATAACACTGAAGCTTCTTATACATGAACATGATTCATGTTTCCATTTGTAAAGATATTTTAAAATTTCTCTCAGAAATATTTCATAGTTTTTAATATAGAGATCATGCACATCTTTCATAAACTTTTTCCTGTGTATCTTATGTTTTTATTGCTATTGCTAGATAATTTTTTAAAATTTAACTTTCTAATTATTTTGCTCCTGTTATGTAGAAATGCAATGAGTTTTAGTGTATTGGCCATCTATATTGGGACATTGGTAAATTCACTTATTAATAATTGTTTTCTTGTAGATTCCTTAGGATTTTCTACATAAACAACTCTGCTATCTATGAACATAGGCAGCTTTACATTTTTCTTTCCAATATTTATTTCTTTATTTGCCTTATTTCACTGGGGAGAACCTCCAGAAATATATTGAATAGAAGGGTAAGAGATGAGGTCCTTGCCTTGTTCCTAATATTAGAGAAAGGCTTTAGTCTTCCATCATCAAATATAAGATTAGTTATAGGGTATTTTTTTATAGATGTTCTTTATCAAGTTGAAGAATTTTCTTTCTATTTATAATTTGCTGGGGGTTACTTTTTAAAATCACAAAGCCTGTTGAATTTTGTTAAATTACTCTTCTTCATCTTCTGAAAAGGTTAAATAAATTTCCTCCTTTGCTCTGTTAATGTGGTAAGTTACCTTGATCGGTTTTCAAGTGTTAAAATAATCTCTCATTTCCAGGATAAACCCCACTTGGTCATGGTGCATAATTTTTTAAAATCTATTATTGAATTGTAGTTGTTAATATTGTTAATTGTACTTTTGAAGAATTTGTTAATATTACTAATTGTACTTGTTAAGGATTTCATGAAGTTTATGTGTCTATAATTCTCTTCATTTTAATGCCCTTTTCTGGTTTTGTAACCAGATTTATACCCACTGTCTCAGTCCATTTGGGCTGCTGTAACAAAATAGCACAGACTGAGTGGCTTATAAACAACAGACATTTATTTCTCACAGTTCTGGAGTCTAGGAAGTCCAAGATCAAGGCCCTGGAAGATTCAGTGTCTGCTGAGGGTCCATTCCCTGGTTCATAGTCTTCTTTTTGCTGTGTCCTCCTGTGGTAAAAGGGGCAAGGGGTCTCTCTTAGGTCTTTTTTATAAAGGCACTAAATCCCATTTATGATGGCTATTTCCTTATGAACCAATTACCTCCCAAAGGCTCCACCTCCCAATACCATTACCTTGAAGGTTAGGATTTCAACATATGAATTTGGGGAGGGTGGGACACAATTATTCAGTCCATGACACTGGCCTCACAAATTGAATTGAGAAGAGTCCTCTTTTCCTCTATTTTCTGAAACAGTTTGCATGAGAATGATACTCTATCTTCTTAAGTATTGTATAGAATTCAGCTGTGAAACCATCAGAGACTGGTGCTCACTTTATAGGAAATTCTCTTTAATTAAAAATTCAATTTCTGGAGCACCTGGGTTGGCTCAGTTGGTTGGGTTTCTGACTCTTGATCTCAGCTTGGGTCTTGATCTCAGGGTCCTGAGTTTGAACCCCACATTGGGCTACATGCTGGGTGTGGAAACAAAACATTCAATTTCTGTGACATGTATAGTACACTTCAGATTTTGAATTTCTTCTTGAGTTAGTTTTTATAAGTTATGCTATTTAAGGAATAAGTCCATTTTATCTAAGTAATCAAATGCCCTGGCATAAAATTGTTCATAATGTTCCCTTATTATTTTTTAATGTTTCTATGATCTATGGTAACATAGTCTTTTTTCATTTATATTGGAATTTATATGTTCTCTTTTTTGTTTATTATTAATCTTTCTAGATGTTTATCAATTTTATTAATTTGTTCAAATAACCTATTTTTGGCCTTGTTAACGCTCTATTGTTTGTATGGCTTCTGCTTCTTGTGTTCTTTCATTATTCTTTTCCTTCTACTTACTTTAGGTTGACTTTGCTCTTCTATATTTAGTTTCTTAAAGTTGATTTTAAGCTTTCTTCTTAACCAATAGAGATATTTTAAAGCTATAAATTTCCCTCTAAAAACTGCTTTAGCTATATCCTATAAATTTATATAAATTGCATTTTTCTTATTCATTCTAAATATTTTCCAGGGGCACCTGGGTGGCTCAGTCAGTTACAAGTCTGCTTTTGGCTCAGGTCATGATCTCAGGGTCCTGGGATGGAGCCCCATGTTGGGCTCCCTGCTCATCAGGGAGTCTGTTTCTCCCCTCCCTGTGCCCCTCCCCCAACTCTTGCACACTCTCTCTCAAATAAATAAATAAAATCTTTAAAAATCAATCAACCAATCAATTAATTAATAATTTCTAATATCTCTTATGATACCATCTAGACCCAGGTATTATTTAGTAGTATGATATTTAATTTATAAATATTTTTGAGATTTTCTAGATATCTTATTTTCATTGATTTCTAATACAATCCTATTATTGTCAGAGAACATTTTATAAAACATTCCAGTCTATTCAAATTTATTGAGACTTAACTTATGACCAAAGATATGTTTTATTTTGATGGCATGTATTTCCTTGAAAGGAATGTTTATTATGCTCTTATTTGACATAGCATTCTGTAGTTACCAATTAGTTCCAGTTGCTTCAGATTTTCTGTATAATTACTAGGGTTTTTTTTTGGTGTGTATACTTATTTGTCAATTTCTGAGGGAGGGGTATTAAAATACCCAACTATGATTGTGAGTGTTTTTATTTCTTTCTTCGGTTCTCTTATTTTTGCTTCATGAATTTTGAAGCTCTGTTATTAAATTTATACATGTGTAATATTGTTATGTCCTCCTGGTGAATCATCTCTTTTATCATTCTGACATGTTCCACTTTATCTCCTTTAATGTCCTGAAGTCTGCTTTACCTGTTATTAATATAACCATGACAGCTTTCTTATGCGTGGCATATCTTTTGCCATTTATCACTTCCAATCTATCTTTGTATTTAAAGTACCTCTATATAAACAGCATCTAATTAGGTCTTTTTTAAAAACCTAGCCTGACAATCTCCAAAGTTTAATTAGAGTGTTTGGTCCTTTGACATTTAATGTAACTATTATTATGATAGGGTACAATTTTATTACCTTTTATTTGTTTTCCATCTGTTCCTTCTGTTTTCTATTCTTCTGTTGCTGCTTTCCTGGCTTCTCAAGTTGATTAAATAATTTTTAATATTCCATTTTATTTTTTCTATTGGCCTCTTGGTTATACAGCTTATTATTGTATTTTAATGCTTGCTTAGGGTTAATAATAAGCATTTTAACTTATAAAAGTCTACTTACTTAGAATCAACATTATACTACACCACACATTTTATTTCATGATTTCCACTTCACATTTCCTATTTCTTACTTCACACCTGACACTCCCACTTCACACATCCCATTTCACTAATGTAATATCTTACAACAGCACAATTTCATTCACACATTTCCCATTGTTCAAAGTGCAATTGCTAGATCTTCTAACATTACAAATACATATATTATAAATGTCCTACAATGTTATCATTTTCCTTCAGAAGTCAGGTATCTTTTAAGAAAATTTAGAGAAGACAAAAGTTCCATAAATTTTAATATTTATCCACTTATTTACCATTTCTGCTGCTCTTCATTCCTCCTTATAGATATAAGTTTCTATCTACTGTTTCCTATTAGCATGAAAAATATCCTTTAACAATTCTTATAATGCAGATATTCAACTCTGAATTCTGTCAGCCTTCATTTTTCTGAAAATATTTTCTCCTCACTTTTGAAGTATATTTTCAATGGATATAAAATTCTATGTTGACAGTACTTTCTTTTAAAACTTCAAAGATCTTATTCCATTGTTTCTTGTATCTATTGCTTCTGATTAAGCAATTAGTGATATTTCATATCACTGTCTCTCTTTATGTAACGTGTCTTTTATTCTCTGGCTGTTTTTTTTTTAAGATTATTCTTTTTTTTTTTTAAGATTTTATTTATTTATTTGACAGAGAGAGACAGCCAGCGAGAGAGGGAACACAAGTAGGGGGACTGGGAGAGGAAGAAGCAGGCTCCTAGCACAGAAGCCTGATGTGGGGCTTGATCCCAGAACGCTGGGATCACAACCTGAGCTGAAGGCAGACGCTTAACGACTGCACCACCCAGGTGCCCCATCTATGGCTGTTTTTAAGATTTTCTCTATATCTTTGGTTTTTAGCAGTTTGACTAGTAAGTGCATAGGTGTGGTTTTCTTTCTATTAATTCTCAATTTTTTTCTTGTTCTCCAATTTCATGTATGTTGGACTATTTGACATTTTCCCATGTGTCCCTGAGGTTCTATTTATTTTTCTGCTGTATTTTTACCCTTCAGTTTGGATAATTTCTATTGATTTGTATTCAAGTGTTTCTGACTTTTTCTTTTCTATTGCCAATGCTCATATAGTTAGTCTGTCTCTGGTAACACTTGGGTAACCTCTGGGTCAGTTTCTATTGCTTATATTTTTCTTGGCAATGGTCACATTTTTCTTTTTTTCTTTTCTTTTAGAGAGGAAGGGAGAGTGAGAGAGAAAGAGAGAAGCAGAGGGAGAAGGAGAGAGAGAATCTTAAGCCGGCTCCATGCCCAGTGCGGAGCCCAACATGGGGTTTGATCTCATAACCCTGAGATCATGACTTGAGCTGAAATCAAGAGTCAGATGTGCAATCAACTGAGCCACCCAGACGCCCTAATGGTCACATTTTTCTGTTTTTTTTCTTCATGGGGGACACATCTAGTAATTTTTGGATATTATTGATGACAAATTTAGGGACTATGGAATCTGTTCTTTTCCTCAGTATTGATTTTTGTTCTAGTAATCAGTTCGATCACTGGTTGATCCCTTTGAACTTGACTTGATCTTATGCTTTTTTAACAGTGTTTGTTATTCCCAGCCCTCTAACTTCATGGGACTCACCCTCCAAACTTTGTCTCTTAGACATTTCCCAGAGCTTGGCTTTAGTTTTGGGTTTTTGTTGTTGTTGTTGTTTTGTTTTGTTTTTAGGATGGTTCTAAGATAAGACTTACTCTAGGATGCAGTTCTTACTTCTAAAGCACAACTTTTCTGATGTCTCAGCCTGATACCCAAGATGTTAACAAAATATGAGTAACATCTCTCCTCTCTGCTGGTATGGATCTCCAATATCCCCAGGACTTCTTGTTCTCATATCTCTGTTCCATTCTCAAGCCCATATTAGCCTCACAGATAATCCTTTGTAGTCTTTACCTGTGTGTGTACAGCCCTCATCCAAGGTCTCATGGGTAGCCCAAGCACAACTTTTGGGCCTTTTGTATGCATGTCTCCTTCTTATTCATTGCCTTGCCCTGCAGTTTCCAGTTGTTTCAGCTACCCCAAACTCTTGAATGCTGACTCCTCAGCTCAATAAGACTGCTATACTTAGATTAGACCTTAACCCTCTGCTTAGATTAGACTGTAACCCTCTGCCGTCTATTACACAATTGTCCCCAGGGTGATCATGAGTTCACCTTGCAGGTTTTCTTTCTCTTGGGGACTGGAGTCTTGTACTGCCTGTTATCCACTGTCCAAAAACAATCGTGTCATATATTTTGTCCAGTTTTATGGTTGTTTATGATGGGAGAGTTGGTATAGTACCAGTTACTCTGTTATATCCAGAAGTGGAAATCCTCCAGTGGATTTCAGATAAGGAAGTTTCAACATCACTTCAGTCCATATCATATGGTAAGGTGTTGAAGGAGACTACTTAGAAAACCCTTCATTTACTCTGATAAGGATAGATTACTTTACCCAACTCTACCACATTTTCCATCCCGTTTACATGTATTCCTTTATCTGCATTCCTTTTTCCAGTTTTAGCCCTGCCCGCTGGTGATTCGATCTTGCTAGGACCTGAGGAGACACACAAAGGTACTTAACTACTTTGGCTCACCTTTCAGCAGGCAATAAATAGGCACAAATCTCTCTTTCTATGGCTAGCTTCCATTTCTCTTCTTGATTCCTGTTATTATGAATGGGTTAAGTTTATAAATTAGGTCATAAATAACTTGTACTTAACAAACTATAAGGAGGTAAGCTTTTTATTGATCAGAGTTTTGTTTGCTTCTCATTCCCACACATTCCCTCACCTTCTTCTCAGCTGTCCTTTTCCCCAACTATCTGCTCATTCTTTTCTTTTTCTAAACACGCTTTTCCTCTACTTGCTTTCCTATTTAAAAAAAAATTACTGTCCCTTGGGTCATATATATATGATCTATGTATCTTTGTGTAAATCAGTTTATATATTTAAGTCAACTTACATGATATTATTTATGTAATTATTACATATTATTTATATATTGTTATTTATAAATTTATATTCTTTTATTTTATAAATTGATTTACATATATTAATTGATTTACATATGTATGCCTGATGAGGGGTATTCCTACATATGCTAGTGAGAGTTTATGTGGCATAGTTTCTATGAAATGAAGCTGGAAAACATCCAGGGGGAGAGAACTATGTTCATTAAGCATTGGTTCTGAGCCAAGACACTGAAATATACCCTTTACATAGAAAATTCATGTAATCGTCTTTACTACTCTAGGAAGTAAGGATTCGTACGTTTATTTTTTAGAAAGAAAGCTGGGGTTTAATGAAGTAAAAGTAATTTGCCTAAGACACAGCTGGCAAATGACAGAGCAAAGGTTCAAACAACATCTCTCTGGCTCAAATCTGGACTCTTCACTATGCAATACTTTCTACCCAGAAAGATGTCTGTTAAGAAATTTGGTCAAAAAGCACGTAGTTCCTTGATTCATGAGTTGGAATGGTCCAGCGTTGCCTTGATAGAAATTGTCAGATCTTAGGGGTCTTCTGTTATGACCTCCATCTGAAACCTGTATAACCTGGGAGGCTCTGTGATCAGGCACAGGCGAATGAGAAGGGCAGGAGAACTGAGCTGAGAAGATCAGAGATTAAAGTAATTGAAAACTGCAGAACAGGAATCATACAAGGGAATGGGTCCAAGGTCTCGGAGGAGAAGGGATTGAGGATGAGGTCAGCAGGAAGAATAGAACCTTTAGGGGACAAAAGGGCCATTCAGCTCTGAAATTTACAGGAATCCACAGGGCGGGCAGAATTAATGCAGCAGACAGAGAGTGTTCCCAGAAGCCACTCATATGTGGAGTGACAGGAGCCAGGTGAGTGTGGCACCGAAATTTACAGGAATCCACAGGAGGCAGGGTTAATGCAGCAGAGAGCCTTCCCAGAAGCCACTCGCATGTGATTGACAGGAACCAGGTGAGTGCAGTCAGCCTCCCCTAGTCTCCGCAGAGGGTGCCAATATCATTTATAATCAGGATGAATGAATGGCCTAGTTAGAAATGTAAGCATGCTATGAAAGTATATTGAAATGAATTGTGATGTCATGGCAAGTGCAAGAAAAAGGGAAGGCATTGAGAGTTTGAAAAAAAAAAACAGTTAAAGGAAATAAGAATCTCAGGGATTCTGCTGTGCTGGCCAAGGGAGAGAAACTGAGTCGGGGGGGGGGGGTTCAAATACGTGGTCCCTAGAAAGCTGTACTCTCACATGCATACTGATGATTTGCTCAACTCTCCCCAGTCTGGATTAAATGTAAATTTTCCTTGTTTTGGAAAGACAGCCTAGCTTCTTTACTTTTTTAAATTTTTAAATAAAAACAATTGCTTAATCCATTCACAAAATCCAAATGGTGCAAAAGGATATAAAGGGAAAGGTAGATTTACCTCTTACCTCTGTCGCCCGTTTCCTGAGCTCCCCTTTCCAGAGGCTTCTATTATCAGGCTTTTATGAATCCTTCCAAAGATATTCTCAGAATTTAAGAACAGCTATGCTTATATTTATATTTTTCACACAAATGATAGCATAATGTACATGTTCTTTTGCACCTCGTTTTTTACAAATTTATTTAAAATTTGTAAATGATTCTTTATCAGTTCATAGAGGACTGCCTTATTAACAGCCTGCCTTATTAAAAGCCTGTGCCTTTTTAACAGCCTCATAATTTTATGTTATAGATGTCTCATAATTTAAGTAGTCTCATATTAATGGGAATTCAGGTTCATTTCTAGTCTTTTGCCATTATGTACTGGACAATAAACATCCTTGAACATACATGGAGTCAAATGCAGCAAGGTACTGGCCATTCCAGAGGAATTGAGCAACTTCTGATGAGTCTCTCAGGTGCCCTAATATTAGGAAAGGTTGCATCTCTCTGGATAAAGGATAAAGATACCAGGTCTCTAGAAGTATGTGTCGTTTGCAATAAATAACCTAAATCAGCTGTCTGGTCCAAACTGGTCTTGGGCATTGCCTGGGATCCCTTAGGGTCCACCCAGGGTCTGGCTCACCTTGAACAGAGCTGAGAGAGCACACCTGGGCCTGCTCTTGTCCCACTGGTTCTGCAGTGCACTGGGGCCCCGAGAGGACTGGACAAGGTAACCCCCTACCATAGGGTTCCCCAGATTCTAGAGCAATTGAGTGTCTTCTCAGCGCCCAAACAGCCACATCAAAACACAATAGAACTTTCATTTCCAAAGACAGGGCCTCGGGCAGTTGGCCCGATCCACCCGAATCCCTTCTCTGTGATGTGGGAAGGTCATGAGAGATCAATGAGACATGACTCAGTGCATTTATCAACTTCACATTGGCTTAGCTTGGACCTGCCACAGAATAACCACACTTGTGACCAGAAGCTCCTGTTTTACTTCCTCATTCCTCAGTAGCTTCCATCCTCAGCTTGGCTCAAAGCCCTTTCCCTCTTAGCTTTCTAGATTTGGAGAAAACAAAAGCTCCAATAGTTCCCCCAAGTCAACCCCTTGGATAAAACCGTGGGGTCTATAGACCCCACACCTAGACAGTGGCTCCCCTGGACACTTCCAGAACAGGTTTATCAAATTTCTCTCGCAGGAGCCTTTCAGCCTGCCCGGACACACTCTTTCAGGCACTGCCTCTGATTTTTAGACCTTTTTTGATTGACCGGTTTGGTCACTAACCTGCATACTGGCGGGTATGGAATCAGGTGGCAGGCAGGCCATTAAGCTCATGGTAAAGAGCCAATGGCAAAATGAAGGATGTCAACTCAATTAGCATATCATTAGACAGTAAAAGGCAAAAAATATTTCAGACACCATATGCCTTATACCATTTGTTTCTTTTCCTTATTTTAATGAAATGTATAGGACCTCCAGCTCCATGCTGAGTACAAGTGGTGATAGCAGACACCCTTGTTCTTGACCCTAAAGAGAAAGCACTTTCTCTCTCTCTCATGTATGTCCGCATGCACACAGGCACACACACAAGGGCATTATATTAATGAATGTGCTGGAAAATTGAGGGAAGGAGGTATACTTATGTTCAGGGTTTGTAACTGTCATCAGGCTCCAAGCCTCTGCTTTCTTAGAGTGGCTCCTTTCCTAGGTAGAATCTTCTCTCATTTTTAGGAAAATGGCCACAGCCACTCCATGCTTTCAGTCTTCTGACCTAGCTAACTTGTAAAGAGAAAGCACTTTTTTTCTAATATTTGCAGTGAAAGTGTGGAGGCTGACACTCTTTGGCTAGTTGGTCCTGCCTGGATAACATGTGCATTCCTGCACTGAGTGTGACAGAGCTGTGGTATTCCCACTGGTCAGACCTGAGTCATTGGTCTGCCTCTGAGGGAATGTGGGTACTGGGGTCAATCCTATTTGAACCACATTAAGTGATTAAAGGTGTTTATCCAAAGGAAAAGACAGACGGGTGTTGTTACTTGAAGAGGGAGTGGGGGTTCAGCCACTCCAACATCTATCTGCAATAGTAACGTGAGCTGGGTGTGCAAGATAGGCAGGACTTAGATCTGGAAAGACAAGCGAAAAGGGAATTCTGGGAGGAAGAATTGGCCATGGAGGTGTGCTGGAGACAGTTTAACCAGCAGCCTGGTCTCCCTAGGAGGCCCCATGATGGTGAAGGAGGAAGGGGGACTCTTGCCTCCTTTGTTTTCTTTTTAAAATAGCATTTGTTGTTGTTGTTACCATCATCATCATTACTTGTCTTTTAAGTTGTTATTATAGAGGGTTTCCGACAAAGACAACGAGACTAAATAATGTACCCCCATGTACCCATGTACCACCCATCACCCAATTTTATAATTATCATTGTTTTACCAATTGTTTTGTCTTATCTCATGGCATCTTTTAAAGCAAATCCCAGACATCAAATCATTTCAGCTCTGAATATTTCAAGGTATGTATCTTTAACATATAGAGGTTTGTTTTTTTTTAAAGATTTTATTTATTCATTTGACAGAGAGAGAGAGAGAGAGCACAAGCAGGGGAAGTGGCAAGCAGAGGGAAAGACAGGCTCCCCGCTGAGCAAGGAGCCTGAGGTAGGGCTCGATCACAGGACCCCGGGATCATGACCTGAGCTGAAGGCAGATGCTTAACTGACTGAGCCACCCAGGCGCCCCCATATAGAGGTTTTTTTTTTTTAAAGTAATCACAGTACATTATTACACTTAATAATTTTTAATATGGTCTAATAACAAATCTGTGTTCAAATTTCCATGATTTTCTCATAAAATCTCTTTATAAATTGATTTATTTGAATTGAAATCCAAAGTCCAAACATTGCATTTGGTTGATACATTTAAGTCTCTCTCTTTAATAAACCTTCACTTAAAGATTAATTTTAAGTCTCTTTTAATCTGTAGCATCCTGTCTACTTTTCCCATGCCATTTATTTGTTGAAAAAATGAAGCATTCTGGGTTGACAACTCAAGATCATGAAGATGGCATTAAGGTGTTTCTCTTTTGGAGCTGCCGTAGGTTGACTGGAAGATAGATTTAGAGGCTTGATTACAATTAGGGGCAATTGTCTTTTCTGTCTTTATTTTGGCAAGTCAACTTAATAGGTGGGGCTGTGTACTGTCTATGACATCATATCAGGAGGTATGCGATGTCTGGTTCTCTTAAAGGGAACAGCTTCCATTTTTCACTTTTATGAAAGGTGTTTGCTGTGAACTTTTTTGATGGATACTACATTTTAGGTTTAAAAGTTCCCGGTTTGGGGCGCCTGGGTGGCACAGCGGTTAAGCGTCTGCCTTCGGCTCAGGGCATGATCCTGGCGTTCTGGGATCGAGCCCCACATCAGGCTCCTCTGCTGGGAGCCTGCTTCTCCCTCTCCCACTCCCCCTGCTTGTGTTCGCTCTCTCGCTAGCTGTCTCTATCTCTGTTGAATAAATAAATAAAATCTTTAAAAAAAAAATAAAATAAAAGTTCCCGGTTTGGGAGCTGGGTGGCTCAGTCAGTTAAGCATCTCAGGGTCATGATCTCAGGGTCCTGGGATGAAGCCCCCTGTCAGACTCCCTCCTCAGTGGGGAGTCTGCCTCTCCCTCCCCCTTTACCCCTCTCCCTGCTTGTGCACTCTCTCTCTCTCAAATGAATAAATAATCCTTTTAAAAAATAGTTCCGTAGTATGATAAGATTTCTTAAAAGTCATGAGTGGATGCCTTATTTATGAAATACTTTTTCTGCATCTAGTCATCTATTTCCTTTTCTGATTCTTGTAACAAGCTTTTCTATCCTCATCGAATAGGATAAAATATCCCTATTTTATCTGTTCTCTGGAAGAGTTTGTGTTGCATTAGAATTGTCTTTGAATGTTTTGGTAGAATTTGCCTGTAAGTCTGTCGCCATGGGCCTGGTGTTTTCTTTGTGGGGATATTTTAAACCATGGATTCAATGTCTCTAACGGCTTCAGAATATTCAGGTTTTCTACTTTTTGCGTCAGTTTTGATGAGTTACATTTTCCTATGAACTTGTCTGCTCCATCTAAGTTTTCAAAGGTACTGGCATTCAATGTTCATAACATTCCCGTTTAATGTCATCTTTTTTATTCCTAATATCTTTCATTGATGCTTTCTCTTATTTGTCTTGATAAATATTGCCTAATCAGCTGTATGAGTCTTTTAAAAGAACCAACTTTTCGGGCACCTGGATGGCTCAATTGGTTGAATGTCCGACTCTTGATCTTGGCTCAGGCCATGATCTCAGGGTGGTGAGATGGAGTCTTGTGTGGGGCTCACGCTCAGCACGGAGTCTGTTTGCCCTTCTCCCTCCCCCTCTGCCCCACTGTGCTCCTTCTCGCTCTCTACCTATCTAAAATAAATAAATAAAATCTTTTTTAAAAAATCAACTTTTGGCTTTGTCAATCCTCTCCATTCAAAACTTCTTCCCCATTTCATTAATTTTGGGCCTTTATTATTGCCTTCTTTCCACGTGATGTGTGTTCTGGCACACCTCAAACTTTTCAAGTGGGACATGTAGCACATTTATTTTAGCCTTTCTTCTTTTTCTAATATAAATACTTAAAACCATCAATTTTCTCTTCAAGTATGGCCTCAGCTACATACCTCAACTTCCGAGGTTTAAACGTTTCATTATAAAATAACTTTGAAATATTTTCTGTCTATTTCAACCTAATTTTTATTATAATTTCTTTTTTTTTCTTTTTAAGTAGGCTCCACACCCAACGTGAGGCTTGAACTCACAACCCCAAGATCAAAAGTTGTGTGCTTTACTGACTGAGCCAGCCAGTCTGTATGTCCTACCAGCACTGTATGGAAGTTTCATCCTCACCACATCCCCACCAAAACTTTGCATGGTCAGTCTTCTTAACTTTAGCTATTCTAATAGGTTTGTGGGGGGCATTTCAGTGTGGTTTTAATTTCTATTTCCCTGATCACTAATGATGTTGACCATCTTTTTAGGCACGAATCCTTTTTGTGATGTCCGCTCAAACATTTTACCCATTTTTATGGGTAGCCCCTATAATTTCTCTTTTGACTCATGAGTTTTTGGAAGTGAATTTCAATTTTTTTAAGTAATTTTTAAAAATTGAGTTGTTACTTTACGTTCTTTCAGTGAAATGCACGGATCACATGTATAGTTTGATGAATTTCCCCAAATGTGTACATCTGTAGAAGTTACACAACGGTCACGACACAGACAATTTCCATGACAGCAGAAACTTGTCTTACCGTCTCTCCATCGATCCCTGCTCTTCCCCTGCGCACCTCGAGGCTGCAACTCTTCTGACCTCTAGCATCATAGAGTAGCATTGCCTCTCCTCAAATGTAATAGAAATGCAACCACACTCATGTATTCTTTTGTGTGTAGCTTTTCTTCAATATAGTGTTTTTGAGTGGTTTTTTTATGTTGTTGCTGGTATTTTGGGGTTGTTGCTTTCTTTCTTCTTCTTCAACCTCATCCTCCTCCCCTTATTCTCTTTCTTCTTTTGAGCAGTTCATAGTCCATTGCATGAAAATACAACAATTTATCCATTCCTTTGTTGATGGATATTTGGGCTACTTCCAGTTTGGGGCAATTATGATGAAAGCTGCTATGAATGTTTTTGTACAAGTCTTTTTGTGGAATATGTTTTTATCTCTCTTGGGTAAACACCTAGTGGTGGAAGTGTTGAGTCATAGGGTAAGTGCATGTTTACCTTTACAAGAAACTGCCAAACTAGTTTTCCAAAGAGGTTCTACCATTTACACTTCACTATCACTGGGTATTTAAGTCTTTTCAACTTTAATTATTCTAGTGGGTAAAATATGGTATCCTAGTTGTTTTTTAAAGTCAGTTTTATTGCTGTATAGTTTACATGCAATAAAATGCACACATTTTAAGTGTGTGATTTCTTGAGTTTTGACAAATGCACACACCTGTGTAATCACCATCCCTAATCAAGATACAGAACAATTCCTTCACCTCAGAAAACTTTCATGCCCCTTTCTAGTCAATTACACCCTGCTTCTGCCCCAGTAACCACTAATCTTATTTCTATCATTTTTTATTTTGTCTGTTCTGGAATTTCATATAAATGGAATCATATACTATGTACTCTTTTTTGTGTGGCTCCTTTCACTTAGCATAATTATTTTAAGATTCACTCATATTTTTGTGTTCAACATTAACGTTTATTTCCCCTTTCGTTGCTGAGTGACAATCCATTGTATGAATGTATCACAACTTACTTATCCATTGTCTTCATGATGGACATTTGGATTGTTTTTACTTTTTGGCTATTATGAATAAATATATTTTTTATGTATGTTTTTATTTCTTTCGGATAGATTCCTAGGAATGGAATGGCTGAACCATATGATAAATGTATGCCTAACGTTTTAAGAAACTACCAAACTATTTTCCAAAGTGGTTAGATTATTTTATATTCCTACCAGCACTGTATGGAAGTTTCATCCTCACCACATCCTCATCAAAACTTGGCATGGTCAGTCTTCTTAATTTTAGCTATTCTAGTAGGTTCGTGGGGGGTATTTCAGTGTGGTTTTAATTTCTATTTCCCTGATCACTAATGATGTTGACCATCTTTTTAGGCACGAATCCTTTTTGTGATGTCCGCTCAAACATTTTACCCATTTTTATGGGTTATTTATCTTATTACTGAGTTGCAAGAGATATTTATATGTTCTATTTGTAAATTATTTGTCAATTATTTTCTCCCAATGTGTAACATTTCTGATCATTTACTTAACTGGATCTCTTAATGTGCAGATTGTAATTTTATGAAATTTAATTTATCAATGTTTTCTTTTATGGCTAATGCTTTTCTTGTTCTAGCTGAGAAATCTTTGCCACCCAAATATCGTGAAGGTATTTTTCTGTGTTTTATTCTAGAAGCGCTATAATTTTAACATTCATATTTAGGTCTTCATCTATGTTGAATTATTTTTTATGTGTAGTATGAGTTAGGGGTCAAGATATATTTTCCCTCCTATGAATATCCAATTGTCCCAGCACTGTTTTTGAAGAATCTTTCTTTTTTTCAGTGATTTCTTCTGGCTCCTTTGTAAAAAAGAAAAAAAAATCAATTGACTATTTAATATTGAGCTAATTTCTGATTTTGTTCTGTTGCATTTGTTCATCTTTGTGCCAATACCATACTTTCTTGAATATTGAATCTTCACAGTAATCACTGAAATCAGACTATGTAAGTCCTCCAAATTGGTTCTTTTTTCAAGAATTTTTTTTTCTTTTTTGATATTCTATGTCATTTATATTGCTATAAACATTTTATTTTATTAAGATTTTATTTATTTTATTTGAGGTGGGGGGAGAGAGTGTGCAAATAAAAGAAGGGGCAGGGGGAAGGAGAGGGAAAGGGAAAGAATCCCAACTAGACTCCACACTGAACGTGGAACATGATGCTGGGCTTGATCTCACCACCCTGAGATCATGACCTGAGATAAAACCAAGAGTCTGATGCTTAACCGACTGAGCCACCAGGCTCCCCACCATATACATTTTAGCATCTGCTTCTCAATTTCTACAAAAAGGCATGCAGGAACTTTGTTTGGAATTTGCATTGATTATAGATCAATTGTGCAGAATGTCCAATATTAAGTTTTCCAATGTGTGAACATGTATAGCTCTCCATTTATTCTGGTCTTTAAAAATTTCTCTCAGCAGGGGCGCCTGGGTGGCGCAGTCCTTAAGCGTCTGCCTTCGGCTCAGGGCGTGATCCAGGCATTCTGGGATTGAGCCCCATGTCGGGCTCCTCCGCTGGAAGCCTGCTTCTTCCTCTCCCACTCCCCCTGCTTGTGTTCCCTCTCTCGCTGACTGTCTCTATCTCTGTTGAATAAATAAATAAAATCTTAAAAGAAAAATTTCTCTCAGCAAATTTTATAATGTTATAGGTAGAGATTTCACACAAATTTTGTTTAAGTTATTCCCAATTATTTTATGTTCTTTCATGTATTGTGATATTTTTAATTTCATTTTTCAATTTTGTACCTAGTATATAGAGACATAACTGATTTTTCTGTATTGTTCTTGCATCCTTTGAACTTTATAAACTGTGTTTTGGTAAAAGTAAGGGTTTGTTATTTTTTTCCAATAGATGCCTTAGGAACTTCTATGTATACGATTATTTTGTTTGTAAGTAGAGACAATTTTACTTCTTCACCATTCTTCATTTTTTCTCTGCTTGCCTTATTTCACTGGCTAAGACCTCCAGCACAAGGCTGCTGTAAGTGGTGAGCCAATACCCTTGCCTTGTTCTTGATGTTAGAGAGAAAGCATTTGGTCTTTCACATTTAAGTACAATGTCAATTCAAAGATTTTCGTAAGACAACTTTATCAAAGTCTGAAGTTTCCTTTGATTCCTAGTCGGCTGAGAGTTTTAATTAGAAAACATTGGACTTTAACAATTGATTTTTTGCATCGGGTGAGATGATCAAATGGTTTTTCTCCTTTATGCTGTATATATGATGAACTGTATTAACTGATTTTCAAAGTGTTAAACTAAAAAATTAAAAAAACAAACAAATAAATAAATAAAAACAGAGTATTAAACTAATCTAGCATTACTATGATAAACCCCACTCAGTCATGATGAATTATCTCATTTTATATATAGCTAGATGTGATTAGCTAATACTCTAATTCAGTTTGTTAAGAACTTTTGCATTTATATTCATGAAGATTATTATTTTTTTATTTTTTATTTTTTTAATGATTTTTTATTATATTATGTTAGTCACCATACAGTACATCCCCGGTTTCCGATGTAAGGCTCGATGATTCATTAGTTGCATATAACACCCAGTGCACCATGCAATACGTGCCCTCCTTACTACCCATCACCGGTCTATCCCATTCCCCCACCCCCCTCCCCTCTGAGGCCCTCAGTTTGTTTCTCAGAGTCCATAGTCTCTCATGCTTCACTCCCCCTTCTGATTACCCCCCCTTTCTTTATCCCTTTCTTCCCCTACCGATCTTCCTAGTTCTTATGTTCCATAGATGAGAGAAATCATATGATAATTATCTTTCTCTGCTTGACTTATTTCACTTAGCATTATCTCCTCCAGTGCCATCCATGTTGTAGCAAATGTTGAGAATTCGTTCTTTCTGATAGCTGAATAATATTCCATTATATATATATATTCATGAAGATTATTGGTTTATGATTTTATCTTCTTGTACTTTACTGGTTCCCTCCTTATCTTTTGAAAGAATTTGTACAAGATTGATATTTATTTTTTAAATGTTTAAAATAAATTGTCTTTAGGAAAAAGTTTTTAATTATGAATTCAATTTTTAAAATGTATATACAGGGTTATGGAGATTTTTTATTATTTTATATTAGCTTCTATAATTTTTGTCTTTCAAGAAATTTTTTCATTTCATCTAGACTGTTGAATTTCGTAGTATAACCTTGTTCACAATAGGATCCTTAGTGATGTTCTCTCTTTCAAATCTGATATTGTTAATTTATTTCTTCTTCCTTTGTTTTTCCTGATCAATATAGTTAAGAGTATATCAATTTTATTCATATTTTCAAAGAAGTAACTTTTGGCCATGTTAATTTTCCTTATTGTTTATCTGCTTTTATTGATTTTGGCTTTAATATTTATTGTCTTTTTTCATCTTATTTTGTGTTTACATTTGTTTTTTTTCTAGCTTCTCAAGCTGGAAGCATAAATCACTGATTTAAAATTTGTTTTTTTTTCTTATATAGTCATTTAAAGCTCTGTTTTTTTTTTCTAAGCACTACTTTATCTGCATCCAACAAATTTTGGTGTGTTGCATTTACAATAATGGTTAAAAATATTTTCTAATTGTCTTTGTGATTTTTTTCTCTGACCTATAGTAATTTAGAAGTGGGGGCGTTAGAAGCATCTCTTTCAAAGCATATCACTAGGTCTTCTTTTTTTTTTAGAATCTAGTCTGACATTCTCTGCCTTTTGAGCATTTCATTTACATGCACCTAATGTAATTATTATATAATTTGTTTAAACCCACATCTTCCTTTTTGTTTTTTTATTTGTCCAATTTTTCTTCATCAACTCCCTTTTCCCATCTATTTTTTTTTAAAGATTTTACTTATTTATTTGACAGAGATAGAGACAGCCAGCGAGAGAGGGAACACAAGCAGGGGGAGCGGGAGAGGAAGAAGCAGGCTCATAGCGAAGGAGCCTGATGTGGGGCTCTATCCCATCACGCCGGGATCACGCCCTGAGCCGAAGGCAGACGCTTAACCGCTGTGCCA
Organism: Ursus americanus; assembly: GCF_024610735.1. Classification (NCBI taxonomy): domain Eukaryota; kingdom Metazoa; phylum Chordata; class Mammalia; order Carnivora; family Ursidae; genus Ursus; species Ursus americanus. Next base: position 65,152,831 of record NC_142139.1, read on the forward strand.
CCCAGGCACCCCTTCCCGTCTATTTTTAGTATTTCATTTTACCTCTTCTATTTGCTTTTCTGCTGTACCTCAGTTTTATTTTTTAGTGGCTGCTATAAAAGTTACAATATACATCCTTACTTATCATAGCCTACCTTGAATTAATTTTTTTCACTCATATATGATGTAAGACCTTTCCACTTATCTACCTCCCTTTCATTGTTCCACTAATATTACCATTTTGCTTTTTTGTTTGTGATAACTTCATAATGCATTGTGATAATTTCCCCTTTAACAGTACATTTTCTTTTAAAGAAATCAAGAAATAAAAAGAAAAAGTATTTTATATAGATAAACTTAGCACTTCTGGTATCCTTCATTGGGTAAGGAAGTGTTGTGTATGGAACTTAAGTTTCTAATTGGTATAGTCTCCTTTCAGCCCAAAGATCTTCCCTTAATATTTCTTTTTTGTGCAAGTCTACTGGTTATGAAATTGCTCAGCTTTGTTCATATGAAAATGTCTTTTACAGTCTGTGTTTGTGTGCTTTTACATGTTGACATGTTGACGTGCTTTTAATATCAGATTTAAGAAATTGTTGCCTAACTAACTGTTATTAAGACTTTTCTATGCATTTTTTTTATGTTTTAAATTTTTGGCTTTTACATTTAGGTCTATAACCCATTTTGAGTTAATTTTTATGTATGTTATGAGACAAGGATCAAGATTCGTATTTTGTATATTACTATACTATTGTTCCAGCACCATTTGTTGTAAAGATTATCCTTTCTCCATTGAATTGCTTTGGCACGCTTGTTGAAAATCATAGACAATATATAAGTAGATCTATTTCTGAACTCTTTATTCTGTCCCATTGATCTATGAGTCTATCTCTGTGCAAACACTACATTATCTTGATTACTATAGCTTTGTAAGTCTTGAAATCAGGCGGTATGAGTCTTTCAACTTTATTCTTATTTTTAAAAATAGTTTTGGATAGTCTAGGTCCTTTGCATTTCCAAACCTTAGAAAAAGTTTAACAATTTCCTTAAAAATTCCTCATGGGATTTTTGTTAGGATTACATTGAATCTATACAACAAAATGGAGTAAATTCATATCCTAACAATATTCAGTCTTCTGAGCCATAAACATTGTATATATTTACATTTCTTTAGGTCTGCCTTAATTTTTCACAGCAATGTTATGTGATTTTACATTTTCTAAATTTCAGGTCTTACATGTATTTTGCCAAATTTATTACAGAATATTTCACATTTTTGATACTATCATTTTTTTAAAGATTTTATTTATTTAACAGAGAGAGACACAGCGAGAGAGGGAACACAAGCAGGGGGAGTGTGAGAGGGAGAAGCAGGCTTCCCACCGAGCAGGGAGCCAGATGTGGGGCTTGATCCCAGGACCCTGGGATCATGACGGAGCTGAAGGCAGATGCTTAATGACTGCGCCACCCAGGCACCCCTGCAGTTTTCTTTTCTTATAATGATTTTCTTTTCCTGTAATATGTATTAGGTTTTATTATCAAGGTAATGCTGGATTCACAGAATGAGTTAGCAAGTGTTTCCTCCTCTTCTATTTTCTGAAAGGGTTCATGCAAAATTTGTATTATTTTTTTCTTTAAATGTTTGACAAAATTCATCAGTGAGCCCAGCTGAGTCTAGAGTTTTCTTTGCGGGAAAGTTTTTAAAATAAAATTGTATTTACTTAATAGTAATAAAGTTTTTCACATTTATTATCATCAATTTCTTCCTGAGTGAGCTGTAGTAGTTTATGTTTTTCAAGAGATTTTTTTATTTCATCTAAGTGTTGACGTTATCAGCTTAAATTGGCTTAAAATTTTTCACATGTCCTTATTATTGTAATGTCTTTAGAATCTGTAGTGATGGCCCCACTATTGTTGTTGATATTGGTAATTTGTGTCTTCTCTTATTTCTGATCCATATGATTAGAGGCTTATCCATTTCTTGATCTTCTCAAAGGACCAGTTTTTTCTTTTTGTTTTATGAACTTTTCTCTGTATTTTTTTCTTTTATTTTTTTTATCTTTATTATCTCTCTTCTTCTGTTTACTTAATTTTCTTTTCTTTTTCTAGTTTCTCAAGGTCAAAGTTTAGGTCATTTGAGAGCTTTCTTCTTGTCTTTTTTTTAAGTAGGCTCTATGCCAGCATGGAGCCCAACAAAGGGCTTGAACTCATGACCTTGAGATCAAAACCTGAGCTGATATCAAGAGGTGAACACTTAACCGACTGAGCCACCTAGGCACCCCAAGAGCTTTCTTCTTTTCTAATGTAAGTATTTAATGTTATATTTCCCTCCAAACACTGCTTTAGTTATGTTGCACTAATTGTTATGTTTTCATTTTCAGGAAGTTCAAAATTTTTTCTAATTTCTTTTGTGATATTTTTCTTTGATTCCTGGACAATTAAAAGTGTGTTGTTTGGTTTCTGTTTATTTGGAGGCTTAAATATCTTTCCGTGTTCATTTCTAATTTAATCCCATGTAGTCAGAGAATATATTCTGAGTGGTTTCAATTCTTTTGAATCGATACTTGTTTTATGGGCTACAGTATGCTCTGTCTTGGTACATTTTTTTTTTTAAGATTTTATTTATTTACTTGACAGAGATAGAGACAGCCAGCGAGAGAGGGAACACAAGCAGGGGGAGTGGGAGAGGAAGAAGCAGGCTTCTAGCAGAGGAGCCTGATGTGGGGCTCAATCCCATAACGCCGGGATCACACCCTGAGCCGAAGGCAGATGCTTAACCGCTGTGCCACCCAGGCACCCCTGTCTTGGTAAATGTTTTATCTGCTCTTGAAAAAAACGAATATTCACCTGTTGTTGGGTATGTTGTTCTCTTATCATTAGGTCAGATTAGTTGATAGTATTGTTCAAATTTTCTATATCCTTCCTGCTTTTCTGTTTACTTATTCTATTAATTATTGAGAAAGGCTTTGTTACTGTGTATCTAAAATCAGTTCACAGTCAGCTCACAAACCCGTGATTTTTACCCTACACATTCAAGCCAACCATTCAAGGGAACTCTGTGCACAGCTTCCTCCTGCCCAGTACCCTGTCTCGCACCCAATTGCAGCTGCCTTGGCAGCCCCAGAGTCTGATCTCTACTCCTTCTACCCTGTGGGACCACTCCTTTCTGGTTGGGCCCCACTTCTCTGTGAGGTGCTTTGGAAAGTGTTCCTGGGCAGGCAGCTAAGATGAATCTGGAGTTCACCTCTTTTTTTTTTTTAATTTTTTTTACCAAATACAGTATGTGGCAGCTACTTACAGCTCAAGAACTATTTGTTGAATGAGTGAACAACTTCAGTGGGATCTCCACACTACCTATTACGTTTTTTAAATGTTTCCACGTCTGGAAGAAGGGAGCTCTATGAAGCCGAAATAAGGACAATGATGGATGATGGGAAGCAAGCAAATTTCAAGTTGTAAACTTAGGACTCAGGCTTGTCTAGGGCATTTAGAAGTTCTTGAAGTTCAGAAGAAGGAACCATCAGACTACAAATCCAAAATCATCACATGGAGATCCTTTCTTTATAAGTCAAGAGCTCTGCTTTATCACAAGGGAGAATGTCAGAAGCAACAGAGGTGACTTAGAACAGCTGTGTTCAAATATTTTTATCACACCCCCTTTAGTAAAAAATAATTTTTTGAATTTTTAAATTTCCCAATATATGTAAATATATTTATTTATAAATTATTTTCTATGTTTCTCCTATTGGTTAATGTCTCAAGGCATATTTGCACTTGAGGGCACTGTTTATTATTAAGGATAGTGAATACAAATTCATTTTCAGATCATATTCTTGGTCATTCCAAACTTCTGGCTGACTTCATGTCAGATCTGATTACATGGAAATAAAGTGTGACTTAGAATAGATGAAACACAATTAGTAGGCATTTTAATATTTAATAGTTTATTCCTCACCCTAGAGGATTTAGTTAGGTACCCATTTTGGACACCTTGGGCTTAGTGAAAAGGCCATGGTGGAAGGTGGACACCTGGCTTCCTTTGCAAAGCCTCCAGCTTTCACAGCAGAAAGCATGGTCCTGTCTCTAACTCTTGCACTGCTCTTCCTAATCCCCAGACGCGTTTAGTGACAAGGCAGCTGGGCCAGAGAGGCCTGGCAGCCATGAGATCTGGGGCCTTCTTCCAGCTTTGTCACCGGCTTGCTGTGGGTCCTTGACAAGTCTGTTTCCGCAGATCTCAGCTTTCTCAGCTGCAAAGCATAGGCCCGACTAAAATCCCAATCCTACCATTCTGTAAGAAGTATCTCACTATAGCTGGCTTCGGTAAATGCTGGGGTTCAAATCCACGTAACGTCTACAAGGCCTTAAGTGAATTATTTGACTTTTCTGCGCCTTGTTTTCTGACCTAGGAGATGAAAATACTTTTAGTTTGTGAGAACTGGATGAGATGCTATACACAAATTTAAAAAAACCCACACAACATAGTGCACTTTCTATATCTCTTACCTCTGTGGTTCTCAAATTTCATTTGGCGCAGGAGAATTCCCTGGGGATTTCTCCCCGTCCCTCCTCCTATGCCACCCCGTCTGCGATTCTGGAGCAGGGGTGGAAGCCAGCTGTCTGCATTTCTCCCGCCTCCTGGGTGGTTGTCCCCGCTAAGAGCACTGCCCTAATCTTTGTGCGTCTCCTACCACATCAAACACAGAGCCTTGCACTTTGAAGCGTTCAAAAGAAAACAGAAGGACTGGACAGGTGATGGCAAGGACAACAAGCAACCTGTGTTTCTGCAGGTCAAGCCATCCCCTGGGAGGCTGCACACTGAGCAGCCTGCCTGTGTGTCCGGCTCGGCCCTCCCCAGCCCAGCCCAGCCCTGCTGGGAAGCACGGCGTGGTCAGGCCGTGTTTGTCAGCTCCCTGCTCGCCTCTCCTACGGCTCTGTTTTGACAGGTGTGTCCCAGGCTGGCATATCACACATTGCCAGCTCAGCCCTGACCAGCGAAGAGGGGCCAGAGGAAGGTCTGGAGGCTCTGCTCAGGGCCATGTCCTATCCCAGCTGGAGGGGAGTGAGGCGGCCCTCGCTGGGGAATGCTGGGCAAGCCCGGGGGCGTTTAGACATATCCCAGTCCTGTGGCCTCCAGGAAGCCCCTTTGCTCTCCTTGGAAGGAAGCCCTGGAGTTCCTTCAAGGCTTTGCAAATCTGGTGGGGATTAAAACAACCTGATGGCAAAGGCCATGATTCTAATCGGGTGACTGAAAGCTCACAGGCTCTCACCTCTCCGTCTGGGTTCAGACTGTCATGCCTTAGCCCTGGCATGTTCCAGGAAAGCAATCAAGCAGGGCGGGAGAAAGAAGACTTGGTTAGAGTTGCAGGATCCGGCACATTCCAGGTGACTTCCTGACGGGATGTCAAGACTGAGCCGCTCTCTTTGTTTCCTAGCAGAGAAACCAAAAATCAGAGCAGGGCTTTGTCAGCCTGCAGCTGCACCATGAATGGAGGGCCCAGCGGGTCGGAAGCATGACCTGCGCCATTTCCATGCCCGTGAAGGAGCTCCATCATGGAGCCCAGCCAGTCATCCCACTGTGAAGCGGGTGGGTGCGTCTCACACAGTTTTGCATCGAACAGTGTATTGATTCAGAGTGTTTGCTACACGCCCGATGGTTCCAGCTGCCCTCCCCACCGACACCTGCGGCCAGCTCTTGGGCTTCCCAGCAGCACCTAAAATGGGCTGGACGCTATAAAGGGTCACATTAATAGTAGCTATTTGATGAAAGAAAGGGACCGGGGGTACTTCTGGGGAATGTGCATCAGGAGGTGCTCAAGGGTTGTGACCAACAGCAAAGGGACCCGAGAAGTCGAGTTGCAGCACAATCTGAGATAGGAGAAGTTGCAGGGACCAGGACCCAAGAGACCTGAGTTCTAGTCCCAGATGGTGACAAACTCCTCACCTCTCTCACTCAGCCATTGCTTTCTGTCTTGGAAAGTAGAGAGGCCGAGCCTGGTGATCCACCAGCTCGATCTTGGATCTAACAATGCAGAGAATGTGGGAGTGGGGGTTGCAGGGGCTGGAGTTCTGGCCGGTCACCTACAGAGGACAGTGGCGAACGCCATTCAGGAAGCTCCGGATCTGTATAGTGACCCTCGTGATTATGGCTGCTAATAGCATAGTCACCACTGCCACGTACACGCCCTGGATTGTGTCTACACAAAATGCACATGCAGACACCCTAACCCCCAGTGCAACTGTATCTGGAGATAGGATCCTAGGAGGGAACTGAGGTTGAAGGAGGTTATAATGGCGGGGCCCTAATCTGTTAGGACCGTGGCCTTATAAGCAAAGGAAAAGGGTACTCTCGCTTACTCCCTTTCTCCCCCCTCTGACACTTCTCTCCCCACCTCCCACCCCAGGACCAGGTGAGGACACAGCAAGCCAGGAAGAGCTGGCATCTTGCCCTTGGACTTCTTAGCCTCCAGAACCCTAAGGAAATTAATTTCTATTGGCTGAGCCACCCAGCCTGTGGTACTTTGTCATGACAGCCTCAGGTGCTAACGTACCAGGCAACTGGCCAATTGCGTTGTTATAAAGAAAACCGTGGGCCCCAAATGGCGGGACTTGAACCACGGCAGGTCATCAAACCTGGGCTTAATACCTAGCCTAACTGCAGTTTCAATCTCCCCCAGAAATGTAAGTCTCAACCTGTCAATCAGGAATTTTCTGATAAACGCCAATGAGGTCATCTGCGGACACGGGTCTTCTCCCTTCCCCAAAGGAAGATGAGGTAATCTGCTTAGTAAAACCCCCTGCCCTTCCCACTGTGGGAAGGTGATTTTGCCTGAAATAATCCTTTCTTTTCTTTTGCTTATGATTTTTTGCCCCATCCCCCTTCCTATGAAAACTCTCTATTTTGTCCAGCTCCTCTGAGTGCCCTTCTATTTGCCAGATGGTGTGCTGCCTGATTCAGGAATCATTTAATTAAGCCAATTAGATCTTCAAATTTAGTCAGCTGAATTTTGTTTGTTCTTTATAGTATCCTCTTACTTAATGCCCTCAATGACCTCAGGAGGTAGGTACAATTATAGCTCCCATTTTACAGGAAGGGAACAGAAGCACAGAGAGGATAAGTCGCCCAGGGCTGAGTTTCAATAGACGTAAGTCTAAAGACTCATCATCTTTGTGACTTTGGGAAGTTAATCTCTCCAGACCTCAGTTTCCCCATCTGTGAAGTGGGAATAATAACAGTACATATGGACATAATAGCTACATTATCAATCGTAGTGAGGATCAGATGTGTTATTATACGTAAAGTCCTTAAAATGATCTTCTGCTGCATAGTAAGTTCTCCGCCGGTGTCTGCTGTTATTATTGTCGCTATGATTCTCTTATTCCTTTATTGCCAACCACAGAGTTCATGGCCAGGTTTGCTCAGAGTCGATCTTGTTCCCGTGCCTCTAATTTTACCACATGACCCCCTCCCCTGAGTGGTCCAGCCCTCTGGATTGGGGTAGACCCTGGACTGAGCCCCAGGGTTAGCAATTCGATTGTTCTCCTAGGGTTGGGAATTAGAAATTGAAGGAGAGTCCTTTGGTGGAGAGCAATAGCCCTGTTAATCTGTGCCTTATGCAAATGGAAGATGCTGGTAGAAGGAGAGGTCAGTGGCCACTGAGAGAAAGTAAGAGACAGGTCACCCTCTGCAGTGAAGACGGGAGCCTGGGATGCTGGCACGTAGCAAGCCCGAAGCCGGGCTGTTCAGCCTCTGTAGCCCTGATATTGCGTGCTGTGTCCATATCATAAACCCCTTCTCTCTAACTTCGTTGCTAGGGTCGAGAGGACTTCCATGGCCAGGGAGAGTGGAGGTGTGGACCTGGCGGAGGGGGGCTGTGTGGCTACCCAGGTGGGCTCCGGGTGCCTGCCTTGTCCTTGCCTGTGAATCAAGCTGAACCCCTTCCAGACCACTGGGCAGGACACGTGAGTTTTTCTTATGTGGTTGCTTCTATATTCTCGAATCGCTTGGTTTTTTATCCTTGCAGCCTTGTCTCTCATTCTGGATCCCAATACATTTCTTGGAATTGATCGCAGATCTACTTTCTGGATCTTGACTCTGTGACATTTGGGCTTGCCCTCAGGCTTGGGCTCCTCCAGCTCCCTGGACCCCTGGGCTCGTGCTGGGGAGCATGGCCCCACCAGCCATGCCGTCAACCCTACCCTGGACAGTGAATGTCTGGAATTTCCTGGAGGAGTTCTTGGGGACCCAGGCTGTAAAATGATACCACTGAATCGTCCCTACTGCCTCCTTCAAGGCCCACCATCTCTGTGCCACGGGTGATGCCTTCCCTGGCCTACTCGGCCTCACCTTCCACACTTGCCCCCAGGGCCCCCTTCCTCTCCCACCCTTGGCCTGCCTCACATGCTGCTTGAGGTGGAGACCAGTCATTCACTATGTGCCACCCTCCCCTCCTAGAGGTGAGCCCCACAGCACAAGGCCTCTGTGCTAAACATTATTTCTAGCAGTGTCTGTGAGGATGTTTCCAGAAGAGATTTGCATTTGAATGGGTAAATTGAGTAAAGAATATCACCTTCACTAAAACTGTAGGTATCGGCCCATCTGTGGAGGGCGAGAGAGTAGAACAAAAAGGTGAAGAAAGGGAGAATTCTATCTCTGCCTGGCTGTGTGAGCTCGGACATGGGTCTTCTGGCTTGGTCTAGAAGGTCTAGAATTTACACTACTGACTCTCTTGGTTCCCAGGCCTTTGGACTCAGACTAGAACTGCACCACTGATGCTCCTGGGTCTGCAGCCTGTGGGCGGAAGATCGTGGGATTTCTCAGTCTCTGTATGTCTCTGTCCCTCCCCCACTTCTGCCCCAATATGTATACACGCACACACCTATGTATACAGTAGTCTGCCCTTATCTGCGATTTTGCTTTCCAAGGTTATAATTACCACTGTCAACCACAGTCCCGAAGCTGATGGCCCTCCTTCTGACCCCCAGGAAGAAGGTCAGTAGTAGCCCAACACTTAGGTCATAACGCCTACATCCTTCACCTCACTTGATCCCATCACGTGGGCATTTTATCATCTCACATCCCTACAAGAAGAAGGGTGAGTACAGTACAAGATATTTTGAGAGAGAGAAAAAGAGACCACATTCATAGAACTTTTATTATAGTATATTGTTATAATTGTTCTATTTATTATTGTTGTTGTTAACCTCTTAACTGTGCCTAATTTATAAATTAAACTTTATCATGGTATGTATATTTGGGGGGAAAAGCATACTATATATAGGGTTTAGTACTATCTGTGGTTTTGGGCATCCGCTGGGGGTCTTGGAACACATCCTTCACAGATAACGGGGGACCACTGTATAGTCTATTGATTTTGTTTCTCTGGAGATAACACAAAAATACAAAAATACGAAATACAAACGAGGCCATGTTTTCCTAGCAAATGAGCGCACTATGCTACCCTCTGTAGACTGAATATTTGTGTCTCCCCAAAATGTGTATGTTGAAACCCTAACCCCCAGTGCGATGATATTAGGAGGTGGAGCTTTTGGAAGGTGTTTAGGTCTTGAGGGTGGAGCCCTCCTGAATGGGATTTTATAAAAGTGACCCCAGAGAGACCCCCCTCCTGCCAGGTGAGGGCACAGTGAGAATATAGCCATCTGCGAGCCAGGAAGCCCGGCCTCACCACACCCTAAATCTGTCAGCACCTTGATCGTGGATCTTTGGCTTCCAGAATGATGAGAAATAAATGTCTGTTGTTTATAAGTCGGCAGTCTGTGGTATTCTGTGATGGCAGCCCACATGGACTAAGACCCTTGCTTTACAAGCCAGCCTCTGAGGGCAGAGCTCTCTCACACACCCCGGCCTCCTAGGGCAGGTGTGGCTGATTTATGGGGGACCCGGCTGTCCTGTTTCCTGTGGATCCTGGAGAGCCAGGCTTTTGGGGGAAGATCTAGCCTGGTCTCTTCCTCCTTTTCTCTTTCAACTGCCGGTCTTAGAGGCAGAAGAGGGAAACCTCAGGAAGGTATCACTCAGATGCCCAGGACCCATTTTAGCCTGCTGCAAGAATAAGACAGCTCGCCTTGTTTCTCACTGGGCTCCTGCTCTTTGTGGGTAATTCCTTCATATGCTCTTGGTCCCTGGCCCCAATAGGACCACTGTGAATTCCTGGCAGAGCTCAGTGTTTCTAGATGGAGGGGCAGGGTGAGAGACCCAAACTCCACAGTGAATATCTAGGGGACCCCTTGTCCACTGGTTCCCTTCCAGGGCAGGTGAGGCAGAGCCCCTGAAGGCATTATGCCCCTGCTTGGGCCGAAAGGACCAGAAGACACCTCCCTCCTGGAAAGAGTTGTTTACTGAGTCAGTAATACTATGTCACATGATAGCATATGTAGACGGGATTACATGGCAGTGGGGGCGGGCGGGAGTGCAAACCAGTTGCACTTCTATTAGGAGAAGGGAGGTGGCATTAAGGCTTTCAGAAGGAGGAAAGGGGCTGGTGTCTGAGTTGGGGCCAGGGAGGAGACAGCTCCATGCCCCCGGCCCAGGAGTGGTCGGAATCTGTTGAACACAAAGGAGGGCAGCTTTGCAATGGGTCTAGCCAGTGGGTGCCTTCTCCTTGCTGGGGGAGCTTCCCAGGGCTCCTTTCTGCCCGTGTGCGCAGGAAGCTGGAGGTGGTGAGGGGTGATGTCAAAGTGAGCCTCCTGTGGACATTCAGGCCCTTCTCTCCTCATGTCCAGTCTTGCTGGCCATGCAGAGAGGCCTCGGGCCATTCTGAGTCATGGCAGGGTGAGGTCAGCAGGCTGCTGTGGACAGGAGAGCTGGGTGCAGGAGGAGAGAGCTGCTGTTACCAGGCGTGGCCCTCCGTCAGCCACCACAGAGGGGCCCGTCCCAGGAGTGGAGCAGACTGGCCTGGCACAGAGCAAGGGAGCCAGCTCCACAGACAGCCCGGTGACCACTCCTCTTCACACTGGCTTCTGCCCCTCCTTCCTCCAGCTTCCCAGCTGCTGGGCACCACTCTGGGAGAATGTTCCAGGGCCTAGATAGCCTTCCCACACAGATGAGACTCCTGCTTGGATTTCTGCTGGGATGTTCCTGGGAGAAGGAAGCAAGGATGATGCGAGGAATTTTCTGGAGACATGAAAAAGTTGCTGAACTCATGGGAGCACGGTGCCCAGAGCCCGAGGACAGTGGCACAGGTGGAGTCCCTCTGGCCTGAGTGAGGCAGGGGCCGCTCCCGGGACTCTGTTCCCATGGTTAGGAGAGTGTTTTGGTCGCCAAATCCACCTTGTCCCTAGAGCTTGAACGACATTCCCTGCAAAAGTTTTCCTGGGTCTTCTCAGTCGAACTGCTGGCTAGGTTGGTTCTGAAGATGCTGGAGAGCTGAGTTGGTCAGCAATTCAGAAATGGATTTAAGACCTTCCTCCCAAGGTAGCCACCTCCCTGGCAGGCTCAGTCACAGGAGAGGGGGCGTCTCCTCCTGCCCTCTCCTCCTGCCCAGCCAGGGAAACCCGGTTGGCTCCCTGGCCAGCAGAGAAGTGTGTGTGCGTGTGCGTGTGCGTGTGTGTGAGAGGGGCTACTTTCTATGGTATAGTCAGTACTGTGCAGGGGCAGGCCGGGGGGAAAGCCCCTTTGGGATCAAAGGACCACAACCGTCTGTAGGTGTGGCTTTCTGGGGGGCTTGTTCTGCCCCAAGGCCCTTCCCGCTGTTCTGTGTAGCAGTGTCTGGGACTGGGGCCCTTCTACTAAGGGCTCTGGCTTCCTGGTGGGCCTGGAGGCCCTGGGAGTCCAGGGGGTCCCTGGATCCCTGGTTCACCCTTAAGCCCCATGGGCCCCCGCTGGCCCGGTGATCCCGTCTTCCCAGCAATCCCTGGTTTTCCCTGAGGCCCTGAGGGCCCTGGAGACCCTGGGGGACCCTCTGGCCCTGGGGGCCCCACGTCCCCCTTGGGGCCTGGCTGTCCTCTTGGGCCTCCACTTCCAAAGCTGCCCTTTGAGCCTTTGAGGCCTGGGAAACCTCGAAGGCCAACCGGCCCCCTTTCTCCCACAGGTCCTTTGTCTCCAGGCTGCCCCTGAGGCCCCTGGGGTCCCGGGGGACCCAAGCTGCCAGGGTCTCCTTTTGGTCCTCTGCTGCCAACGGGCCCTTTCGTGCCCATGTCTCCTTTGAGTCCTCTTGGTCCTGGAGGGCCGGGGGCACCTAGGGTCAGAGAAAAGAGGGGAGAAGTCAGTGCACAAGGAGCAGGTCTCCTGAGGCTTTCCCACGAACTAGGCACGGTGCCCAGGCCACAGTGATGAGCCCGAGGGTCAGCCAGACACCAAGGCCAGGTCTGCCGGCTGCAGGCTCTGGGAGCTCGGGCTGATTCTGCGACCCCTCTAAATCAGCTGGACCACCTGCGCGGTGGGGATGAGAAGACTCCCCTGCACGCTGGCAGGGGTTCTGAGACAAGGCCTGTAAATGCCAGGCAGGTGCACAATGAGTCATTGTTCCGACTTCAGGGCTCAGTATGGGAACTGAGAGAGCTGGACAGCTCTGGGAAACGGCCAAGACTGTCCAGGACTCTCTGTCCGGGTCTGGAGGCCAGCCTGGCCTTCTACTCCTTCTCGTGGTCTTTGGTAGAACCCCCACCGCCCCACAGACATCTCAACCCCAGGCTCTGAAAGCATCTGGGACCAGACAGGGATGGAGTCAGGTGACATGGGGCAGAAAACCAAAAAAGTGAGGCATGAGAAGCAGACCCCTCCCAGGATGAGTACACGGGCACAACAGCCCAGAGAAAGGGCAGCTCCTCTAGGAGGCCCACCCTGACTACACCAGCCTATTCTCTGAACTCCTGAGGCTATTACTTGCTGAATCTTTCAGGTGATGTGTAGAAAAAGAAGTCACAGTACAGTGAAAGCAAACCCTCGGTGCCTATCTGGTGGGCCCCGCTAGACTGTGGAACCCTAGGAAGAGAGTGAAGACCACAGCTCCCATCCCCCACCCTGGGCATGGAGCCTGGGTCGTGGCAGGGAGAGTCCCCCCACAACTGTGGCCCCCCTGTCTCCCCCCCCACCAGGCTCTAGCCTGGTGCCTGGGGGAGATGCCGAGGTGTAGATGTAGTCTGTCCTTAAAGAGCCCAGGTTAGCTCCCAAGCCAGGGGTCAGATGACCTTAATATCCTTGTGACTCTGTAGGCCTGAGAGTCACCACCTCCCAGAGCGGTACCAGCCCTGAGGACACAAAGCACAGTGTGGCTATCACTCTGCCCAAGGCATCTCTCAATACCCTGAGCGCAGAGAAAGAGGACCCTCCGGCCTCGTGAGGATCGTGCAGGAAAGGCCCAGCAAAGACCTGGCTTTCTTTACTGGTCTCTGCAAAGGACACTGGGTAGGAGTGGTGGGAGCAGTGGGCCCCAGGGCTGGCCTGGGGGATGAATTCTCATGCCCGGACTCAGCTCCCCCTGAGAATTCGGCTGCTACATCATTCCTCTTGCAAAAGACTTCCAGCATTTTCGAGCGAGGTGGGAGCCAGTCCAATTCCTGCATTTCACAGAGGAGGCAACTAAAGCCCAGAGAGGTGAAGCAGTATCCTCAGGGGCCCCCGAGCGGAAACCAGAACCCAGGTGGGCCTCTCGGGGACAAGGGATCCTGCAGCTGGGAACTGGGAGCCCTGCCAGTGGCCGTGACCCAGGTCTGTTGCGCCAGGGCCTCCTCTCCAGCTAATGAAGACGCCAGGGCTGTGAGTCCTAGCTGATGCTACCTGCTGCCCACCCTCACTCCCCCCTCCATGCCCCCCACCCCTGCTGCTCCCTGCGTGTCTGCCTCCCAGAGTGTTTCTGTGGAACAGAGTGTCAGTGACACCATCCTCTTCTAAGATCTAAACTGGGATCTAAACTGGAAACTGGAGCCCAGACAGAGTCAGCCCCACGAGGGCCAATAAAAACCTTCCAGCCATTCCCTGCCCCCGCCTGCCCATGCCCACTTCCCCCCACCCAGGGGGATGTGGCCCTGTGTGGGCTCGGCTCACGTGGCCTGCCAGCTGCAAGGGCGGGGATTCCATCATCGGGCTGGCGGGGGCATGGGTGGGGCTGGCTGGCTCTGGAGGGGACCTGGCCAGGGAGCAACCAGGAGACAGGACCTGCTCTTTGGTCTGCAGTGGGCCTCCCCCAGCCCCTCACCCCACCCTGCAACCTGGTACAGGGAGGGGCCCATGTGGGGACGGCGCCCTGCAGCCTGGCAGGACATACTTGGAGCTGGCAAAGTCACAGCCCCGTCGGTCTTCTACCCAGCTCTGGCCTTGGCACCTGAGCGAGCTGAGGTTGGAAAAGCAGAGCCATTAGAAGTGGAGAGGGCCCTGGAGGTGGGGGGGGCAGTGGATGGGAGTCAGAGGGCCCTGGAGAGACGCTGGGCAAGCTCTTGCCCACTCTGGAGCTCAGGTCTCATCTCTAAAATTGAGAGTCGCCCTTGACAGTTCCGAAGGGCCCCTGTCACTCTGCCACTACCCCTCCTCCTGCCTCTGTCCCTGCTCCCTGGCCTGCTTTTTTGGGCTCAGCCTCTGCCTCCTCCAGGGACACAGCTCCCTGGTTCTTCACCCTCTCTCCTTACAACCGCTGCTGTGCGTTCCACTCTTGTTCCTGGATGGGTGGGTCCACAGTCCCCATTTCTAGCCCCGACTCAGGAAAAGCATGAGAAGTCTCCTGTGGATGAGGTTGCCCTGCTCTGAGCAGCCTCAGGTCCAACAGGGGCCCCTTCAATCTCCCCAGGACCCCATCCTTCCCTCGACACTATCTTCATCAGGTGTCCACTCCGCTCTTGCCGAGGACGTCTAAGGGCCTCTATGCCAGTAGTGAGGGAGACAAGGCAAAGGGTAAAGGCCCTCTCTTCTGCCCCCCTCCCACCAGCTCTCGCAGCCTCTTCTTCCTGGGGAAGCTCCTGGCGGCTTCCCTGGCTGGGGAAGGCTAGCTGCCCACGTGCCCGGGGTAGAAGGTGTGTGCTCACCTTAGTGCCCCAGGGGGAGACAGCCCCCAGCAAGCGTGGAAGGAGGACTTCAGGGAAAAGAGCCACCTCCCTCTCCATACCGCTAGTCGTGGCTGTCCCCACTGACCCCATCTCTGAGAACACAGAAGGGTGTCCTAGACAGTCACCTTGCAGACATCAGGTGGGGTGGCCTCGTTTGGGGCCACTTACCAGGCCTCCCTTGCTGCCCACGTCAGGGGCCAGAGGACGGAGCCTGCCCTGTGTCGGTGTGCCTGCGACTCCCAGCCCCTGGCTCTCTCTCTAACTTCTCTGTGACCTGCCTTCTCTTGCAGAAGGGAAAGACAATGAGAGCAGCGAACATGTGTCTCCCGAGTCTCCTGTGTCAGCACTGCACACCGAGATTGTTGTCCCAGTCTGCAGAGGAGGAACGGGGTGCAGAGGCTGGCGGCTCGCCCAACGTCATCAATAGGAAGGGGTAGAGACAGGATTCAAAGCCAGGCCTGAAGCTTGGAAACCCATGCTCCTTCCCCCAACCCTGCCACCTCTGGTCCTCATCACACCGTGGCTGGGGCTCCTGGCCCTTTCCTCACTCCCCCCCAGCCCCTCCTGGCCTCCCCCTGCCAGGCCTCTGGCCTGGTGCTGCCCAGAGGAGGGGGAGGGTACACACGGAGCGGGGAAGGGAAACCTGAAGGTAAGCAGAGCGTCTGCCAGTCCCTCCTGGGCCAACCATGAATCATGCAGTCAGAGGGGAGGGCCGGCGGGACCTGGGTCTAGCCTGGGAGGAAGTAAACAACCATAGTTTAGTGGTTAGCTTAGGAGCCAGGAATGTGGGCAGAGGCTGACCGAGGCACTTTGCAGGACAGGGTGCCCCCGACGCAGCTTATAATCAGATCTTGGTATCAGCGGGGCTAAAGGCAAAGGAGGGGAGGGCTGGATCCCGCTCTGGGCACCGGGGGGACATTTGAAGCAAAGGAGGAAACGGAGCGGCATGGGTTGAGGTGCAGAGTTGGGGGAGAGGCACGGAGTGCCACGGAGTTCTGGGGAGGCCCGTAATTACTCAGGAAGCCAGAGACTATAATTAGGCCATCCCGGCCCATTAGGGTAGAGCCACAACTGACAGCATGTCTGGGACAAGTAGGGGGTCTGCTTCTGGTCTGCACTGGGAACCCGGAGGAAGAGGTGGGGAGTGTGTGTGTGTGAGCAGAAGCCCTGAGTCTGTCAGCACCCAACGCGGCCCACCCATGGGTGGGGTAGTGCGTGGGCAGGAGGGGCCCACAGTCCATCTCATGGTCCAAAGCAGCAGGCCAGCTTACAAGGGCAGAAAGACATCGAAACAGAAGGGGTGTCTCTCGTAAGACTGGTGCCATGGGAGGCATGCTGGCCTGGCCTTTGGGGGACCTGGGTTCGGGTCCCAGCTCTGGTATTAACAAATTGGGTGGCTGGGAAAGTCTCTGTCCCTCTTTGCACCTCAGGCTTCCCTCTATTCAGTGAATATGTTGGCCTGAGTCAGGGACTGTCGATACTGACTGTTGTTACCGGAGGAACACGGGAAAAATGACAATGGACTTCTACTTCTGTGACACACTAGATGGCAGCAGACCAAACTTCCCATGGAGAACAATCCGAATCATCAGGTCAAGTAGCAAGACACCCTTCTGATGGCTTTGGAGAGAAACCAAAGGCCAAAATCACAGGGAGAAGGGAGACCCCTTAAGGCCTGGCCTTCTTAGCCACGTTTCTTCTCAAGGCATTTGTCGATTAGTGGTTCGTGTGGGCAGAGAAGCTGAGAAGCCAGACAGAAGGCTGCGGCTGTCAGGCTGAGAAGCTGAGCAGGGCTTTCAGCAGCTTCACTGGGGCTGGAGTTCAGGGCTGCCAAGATCCGGGAGGAAAGGAGACTGTGTGTGCATTTGCTGCCAGGACCACAGGGCACAAAAGTCGAACAGAACGTTCAGCTTCATCCAGTGGTGCTGGGGAGACAATAGTTGGAGTGCAGGACCGACAAGGTGGTGGGGCCCTCGTAAACAGTCCTCCAGGACCACGCACTGTACGTACGAGTGTGCCAGAAATAGGCCAAGTGTCAGAGCACCTGGGTGGCTCAGGCAGTTAGGTGTCTGACTCTTGATTTCAGCTCAGGTCATGATGTCAGGGTGCTGAGATTGAGCCCCGCATGGGGCTCTGCACTGGGCGTGGAGCCTGCTTGAGATTCTATCTCTCCCTCTGGCCCTCCCCACTCGAGCACACGCTCTCTCTCTCTTAAAAAAAAAAAAGAAAAAAGAAAGAAATAGGCCAAGTGTCACCTTCCTTGCCCACCCTCAGCTTCCAGCTTTGTTTATGCTTTCATTATGCATTCACTGAGCAAATGTTTCCTGAGTGCCTTCCAAGGGCAGGCACTCTGTTGGGTACTTGGTGAGTGAGACAAGGAGCCCATCATAAAGCAAATCAGGTTCAAAATCATCCCTGAAATTAGGGCACCCTTTTATAGTTTACAAAAACTTGTTCCTACTCCTTGTTGACAATGATACTCAAGGCTACCCCATAGGCTATAAGCAAGGTAGGTATTAATACTCCTATTTGCGGATGAGGGAAACTGAATTGAAAGTAGCCAAGAGCCTTGTCCAAGGTCACTCAGCTTATAAGCAATGATGGTTTCCTGTCTCCAATCCCAAGCAACAGTCCTAGCACAGACACTGTCTATCACAGACACAGAAATAATCCTAGAGTAGGAAGACAGAACTACCCTATGAGAGGCACAAAGACTACGGAAGTATCACAGGCTTTCTGTTGAGCAAACATAGCTAGAAGAGGTCTCAAGGATCAGTTGGTCTTATCCTTTCACTTACAGATGAAGAATATAAACAAAAAACAGAGACTTAGGAAGATTAAGTGATTTTGTTTACAGACTCAGAGCAAATTAAAAGTCAGACTCCTCTCCCATGTCGTTTAAGAGTCCAGCCCTTCGGTCAGCACACTGCTGTCCCACCCCCGGTATTCTAGAGAGCAGCTCAGCTCCAGCCAAGAGGAGACCTCACTGCCAGCTCCAACATGAGAGGCTAGCAACCCTTGTCTGTGCGAGAAAGAATGAGAAACAAGTTCCTATAGGAAGGCGTATACATTTTGTACCTGAAATTTTCTCTCCAATGAGAAAGCTTTTATCTGTGCTGCTTTAATAACCAAGGGGAATGTAGACAGATGTGCGGAGGTTGAACCAAGGGTTGGATGTGGCTGAAACAAATGTCCCACCTTACTCGCCAGCTAAGATGAGGTCCTTTGATGAGAATTCTTCTATTACTAGCACAAAAGCAGATATAAATTCCCATGACTCTTGCTGGGTTATACTTAGAATGAGGTTCCCCTCCAACACTTTGAGTATCATCTCTCCCTTCTCACTCTCTGCCCCGCATCCTACACCTAGGCAGGACCTGAGTGGAAAGTCCTTTTTGGTATCTGCAAGCTCATGCTCTCGGTGTCCCGTCTTCAGGCTGGACACTGGATGTGTGCATCTCAAAGCCATGATGAGGGGTCAGTATTTAAAATCAAGTGTGACAACTAATGAATCATCGAGCCTTACATCGGAAACCGAGGATGTACTGTATGGTGACTAACATAATATAATAAAAAATCATTAAAAAAAATAAAATCAAGTGTGACCTCGAGTTCATGCCTTAACCTTGCCCAGTCTCAGGTCATCTTTCTGTAAAATAAAGACACCAACTCCCCAGTGTCATCTTGTCTACTCTACAAAGGTGGTTGTGAGGCTGAAATGAAACAAAGCGTATGAATGGGCTTTGCTATTGGGAAAGATTTATATTTCATTTGTTCTTGGGCTCAATGCAACGAAAACACAAAATTACCAGAGCGTGAACCATAAGAACGACCTAACAATGTCTTTGCTGGAAAAATGCATCCTAGAGGTTGTATCCTAGAGATACTTATTTTAGGTGAAATACTGCAGGCAGGTTTCAGTTACCCAAGAAACACTCAGTACCTAGCTTTGTTGTAAAAATATGACCACAGGCCAACAGGACCTACCCCCACCCAACACCACCAATTTAGATTAAATTAAAAAATGAACCCTAGTGGCCGTAGAAATGCTCACTGATATAAGATAAAGGCAATACAGGTTTAAGACTAAATAGTTAAAGCAAAATGAGAATCAGAAAGGTTGGTTCCAAATCTGCGGAGAGAGCAGAGCGTCTGGGATCGTGGAGACCTCCCTCCTTCCTCCTTGGAGCTCCCTAGGTTATCAGGCCCAGATGTTGGCCCCCCCAAATGTAAACCATAAATTCTGGAACTGCCAGATCTCAGTGGCTAACTAATTCTATTCTTTAGAGCCAAGACTGGTTATATTTTCAGGTTGAACATTCTTCCCACTAAGACACACTCTTCCTCAGGAAGGGTCCGGGGAACCTAAGTATAGCCATCCAGGTTCCTAGTATAAATTAATCCCAATTAGGAGTCTTTTGGACTCTTTTCCAAGAGAACAACTGTTGGGTATACTGCTGTGAAGGAGTAGAATGTTAGGGATTGAATTGTGTCTTCTCAAAATTCATATTCTGAAGTCCTAACCCCCAGTACCTTGGAATATGACCTTCCTTGGAGACAGAGTGCTCACAGAATCAATTTTAAATGTGGCCACTAGGTAACCCCGAATCCAATATGACTGGTGTCTTTATGAAAAGGGGAAACTGAATACAGAGACAGACATGCACAGAGAGAAAATGAAGAGACCCAGGGAGAAGCCAGCCACCTACAAGCCAAGGTCTGGAACAGAGCCTCACAGCCCTCAGGAGGAACCAACCCTGTGTACACCTTGATCTCAGACTCCTGGCCTCCAGAGCCGTGAGACGATACATTTCTGTTCTTGAAGCCTGCTAGTCTGTGGCACTTTGCAGCAGCAGCCTGAGCGGGCTCATACAATGCTTACTCCACAATGAAGTTCTCATAAGCAGAAGCCGTAGAGCACTTCAAGTGAATCGAAGGAGTGGGCCAGGGAACCGCCCTTCGATATGGAATCTAGGGGTAAGCTGGGGATGGAGGCACCCTGAGGGGAAGAGGAGGTCAGCCGCTTGCTGGGGAAACTGATGGCGAGAGACAGGAGTGGACCACAGCAATGACGTTGATCAGCCTGCACGGTCACCGAGGAGCATGCTGCATTTGCTTGGGTGCTTTTAGAGGAACGGGGTTTTAGGTGACTTTGGAGAAGGCCATTCGAGGCAGCTTGCAACTTTGGATCTGAACTGCCTTGAATTTGAATCCTGTGTCCACTCCTTGATAGCTATGTGAGCTTGGCTAGACCTCCTGTGGTACTCAGTTCTTGGTAAAGGCTTCTTGGGTTCAGTTTCAGGGATCCCGGGAATAAAAGGAGATAATGTGTATGCCATCCACTTTCCCCAGGATCTTGGTATGTATCTCTCCCTCCACCTGGAAGTCTTCTGCTCATCCATGCTGACCCTGCTATACCTGACTTATTCCTCCTTTTTCTCAGGTCTGATGGTTAATTTCATGTGTCAACTTGACTGAGCCATGGGGTTCCCAGATATTTGGCCAAATGTTATTCCAGGTATGCCTGTGAGATTAATATTTGAATCAGTAGACTGAGTAAATCCCCAATGTGGGTTGGCCTCGTTCAATCAGTTGAAGGCCTTAGTAGAAAGAAAGGCTAAGAAGGAACTCCTCCTGCCTGACTGCTTCAAACAGGGACATCAGCTCTCTCCTGCCTTTGAGTTTGAACTGAAACATTGGCTCTCCCTGGGTCTTGAGCCTGCCAGCCTTCAGACTGCAACTACCCTATCAGCTCTCCTGGGTCTCATATATATATACATATATCCCGTTGGTTGGTTCTGTTTCTCTGGAGAACCCTGACTAATACAGATTTTGGTGCCAAGAGTGATTCTAAAGGGACAGAATTTTAAAGATGAGTTTTCCAAACTGATCTGGGGTTTCTGGAATTGACTTTCTAATCTAAGATTTAAAGATGCCAATGACTTTATTTCTAGTAGTACAGAGAGCCTAATAGTCCAAGGCACGATATGACAATAGAGGTATAAAAAGTATGGGGGACTCCTCATCAACCACTTAAGAGAGGCAAGGATCTGGGTGACCATGTGTATGATACTTTGAACATTTTTTGTCAAAATAACGAGTATAATGAGATTGGTTGCTCCTAATGTTACTGGACAAAGTGGGGAAAGAAAAGGTTGAGGGGGTTCAAATTCCCAGCTCAAGTGTCACATAAATGACATGCAAGCTTCTATGTCCGCCCTTATCTCCTGTAGCTACAGGGATGAAACTGTTGAAAAATCTAACATACAACCTCATCCTATGACTGGCCGAATTGCAATGCAGATTGAATTCCCAGCTTCCCAGGGTGTCTACTGTTAAAGTAAAGGCATTGACTGGGAAGGAATGGGATCCTGGGAAGGAATGGAGATATGTGGGAAGATCCTGATGGAACTGGGGACATGGGACCCCTAAATTATTATGAATCATCTTTGACAGTGGAAACAGTTTCCCTATCCCCAGGAAAAGTGACCTCTTGGGGTCTCTCTCTGTCTCTCTCAAATAAATTTTAAAAAAAATTCAAGGGCCTTCTACATCAGTGAAATTTTTAGTGGCCCAGTGATGTGACATGTTGAGATGTCCCTTCTAAGGTGAAGAATAGGCACTAGGCACTAGTGCACACCTAGTGGGACTCTTTGGCACCAGGCACACCTAGTGGGACTCTTTGGATTTTGGAAGCAACATATACATCTTCCTCACTTGGGTGTGTTACTCCGGTCCATTTACTGAGTGAACTGAAAACGTGCTAGTTTTGAGTGAGGCCCAGGACAAGAGAAGGCTTGCACTAGGCACACCTAGTGGGACTCTTTGGATTTTGGAGGCAACATATACATCTTCCTCACTTGGGTGTGTTACTCCAGTCCATTTACTGAGTGAACTGAAAACGTGCTAGTTTTGAGTGAGGCCCAGGACAAGAGAAGGCTCTGCAACAGGTCGGGCTGCTGGGTAAGCTGCTTTGCTACTTGGGCCATATGATCCAGCAGACCCAATGGTGCTCAAAGTGGCAGTGGCAGATAGGGATGCTGAGTGGGGCCTTTGGCAGACCCTTATAAATGAACTGCACTATAGACCCTTAGGATTTTGGAGCAAAGCCATGCCATCCTCTGTGGATAACTACTCTCCTTTTGAGAAACATCTCTTGGGCTGTTATAGGGCTTGGGTAGAGACTAGATGCTAGCCATGGGCCACCAAGTTACCATGAGACCCGAGCTGCCCATCTTGCACTGGGTACTTTCTGACCCACCAAATTATAAAGCTGGGCATACAGAGCCACATTCCACCATTCAATGGAAGTGGTGTATATGTAATCAGGCTTGAGCAGGCCATGAACGCACAAATAAGTTACAGGATAAAATGGCCCAAATACCCATGGTCCCCACTCCTACTATACTACCTCTTCTCTCCCAGCCCACACCTATGGTGTTATGGGGCCTTCCCTATGACCAGCTGACAGAGGAAGAGAAGATTCTAGCCCAGTTCACCATTGGTTCTGCATGATACACAGACATCACTTGAAAGTGGACAGCGGCAACTTTACAGCCCCTCTTTGGGACTTCCCTGAAGGATAGTGGGACCGAACATCTTCCCAGTGGACAGAACTTCTGGCAGTGTACCTGGCTGTGTCATGCTTGCTTGGAAGAAGAAATGGCCAGATGCGTGATTATAACCTGCTTCATGGGCTGTGGCCAATGGTTTGGCTGGATAGTCAGGGACTTAGCAGAAATGCAATTGGAAAACTGGTCACAAGAAAATCTGGGGAAGAGGTATGTGAATAGTCCTCTCTGTAGGAGCAAAAAATGTGAAGACATTTGTGTCCTCTGTTAATGTTCTCCAAAGGGTGAGCTCCACAGAGGAGGATTCTAATAGTCAAGTGGATATAGCATGGCCTATTCTGTGGGATATCGGTCAGCCTTCTTCTCCAGTCATCCTTGTCATTGCCCAATGGGCTCATGAACAAAGTGGCCATGATGGCAAGGATGGATTTTGTGCATGGGGTCAGCAACATGGACTTCCAGTCACCAAGGCCAACCTGGCTATGGCTACTGCTGAGTGCCTAAACTGCCAACAGCAGAGACCACCAGCAAATCCACAGTCCACAGGGTGATCAGCCAACTAGCTACCTGGTGGCAGGTTAATCACATTGGACCACTTCCATCATGGAAGGGCCATGTTTTGTTCCTGCTGAAATAGAAACTTCCTCTGGTTATGCATTTGCCTTCTCTGCATGAAGTGCTTGTGCCCCCAAAAAACCATATGGAATGCATTATCCACCATCATCGTATTCCATGGTATTCCAATGTAGCACTGCTTCTGATCAAGGAAATCACTTTACAGCACACGAAGTGCAACAATGGGCCCATGATCATGGAATTCACTGGTGCTACCATGGTCTCCACCATCTTGAAACAGCTGGTGTGACAGCAGATTGAAATGGCCTTTGAAGACTCACTTCCAGTGCTAACTCTGTGGCCATACCTTGCAGGGCTCTATAGGGTCTGAATCAGTGTCCAGGATACAATGGTGCTGTTTTTCTGATAGCCAGGATTCACTGGTCCTAGGATCAAGGGGTGGCGATGGGAAAGACACCACCCACTGTCACCCCTAGTGACCCACTAGCAAAATGTTTGCTTCTTATTCCCACAACCTTATGCTCTGCTGGCTTAGAGATCTTAGTTCCAAAGGAAGGAATGTTTCTGCCAGGAGATACAACAATGACTCCATTGAACTGGAAGTTAAGACTGCTGCGTAGTCACTTTGGGCTTCTCATGCCTCTGAATTAATAAGCAAAGAAGAAGTTACTGTGCTGACTGAGGTGACTGATCCTGACTACCAAGGAGAAACTAGACCACTACTCTACAATGGAGGTAAGAGAGAGCATGTCTGGAATTCAGAAGATCCTGCAGGGTGTCTCTCGGTGCTACCATGCCCTGAAATAAATTCAGTGGAAAACTACAACAGCTCAATCCAAACTAGGAAGGGCCCTAGACTGAGAATGAAGGTTTGAATCACCCTACCAGGTAAAGAATAACAACCAACTGAGGTGCTTGCCGAGGGTAAAGAAAATACAGATGGGTAGTGGAAGGAGGAAGTTATAAATACCAGCTATGACCATGTACTCCTTGTCAAGAGTATTCCCTCCTTGGTATGTTTTAAATATATAGATATATATATACACTAGTTATTTTTGCTTTCTTCCCTCTTTTATCCCCTTACATAAAACCTAAACTATATTGACTTTATATCACAGTATTTAAATATTGTTAACTTTATGTCATAGTATTTAAATTATGAGATATCAAAGGGAAGAGTAAATATTTCTCAGGGACTTCACCTTTTCTTCTGGGGAAGGGGTTAGTGCAGTTTTGGTTGCACAGAGGACACTCACATCATGAGCATTAGGCAGAATTGTAACCTTGTTAGTATTTCCATTTGGGAATTAAGTATGATTTAAGGAGATGTATATTGGGTACCAAGTTGATTTGTGATGGTTAATTTTATGTGTCAACTTGACTGGACCACAGAGTGGCCAGACATTTGGCCAAGCATTATTCTGAATGTGTCTGTAGGGGTGTTTATAGATGAGACTAACATTTAAATTGGTACTGAGGAGAGCAGATTGCTCTGCCCAATGTGGCGGGCCCCATCTAATCAGTTGAAGGCCTGGATAGACCAAAAGGCTGACCCTCCCATAAGTAAGAGAGAATTCTCCTGCCTGGTGGCCTTCAAGCTGGCCCATCATCTCTTCCTGTTCTACAGCAGCTTCTGGCCTTCCAACTCAAACTGGGACATCAGCTGAGCAGATTTTGGCCTTGGTCAGCCTCCCTAATTATATAAGCCAATTTTTAAAATAATCTCTTTCTCTCTCTTATTGTTTCTGTTTTTCTGGAGAACTCTGACTAATGCAGGGGTGAGTTGAGAGAACAGAGCATCACAGTGATGGGCATCCCAAGGAGCAGGTGGCTGAGCGCCCCAGTGATGAGGTGGGAAGGGAGAAAATGAGAAAACAGAGTTTCCAAGGTGAAGTCTGCCTATTTCTCTGTGTGGACCCTATCAAACAAGTCCACATATGAAAATTCAGTTTTGTATGGCAGGCAAAATTAGGAACCATAGCACCTTCACAAAAGAGGTTTGTAAGTACAGTAGTCCTCCCTTACCCATGATGGATATGTTCCAAGACCCCCCTACATAGCCTATTTTTTCCTATATATACTTACCTGTGATAAAGTTTAATACATAAATTAGGCATTATGTGAATGTTGTCTTTCTCTCTCTCAAAATACCCTATGGTACTGCATTTACCCTTCTTGTAATGACCTGAGGTGATAAAATGCCTAAGTGATGAGATGAAGTAAGGTGAAGGACACAGGCGTTGTGACGTAGCATTACGCTACTATTGACCTTCTGAGGATACCTCATTAGGAGAAAATTGAAACCACAGATAAAAGAGGGACTACTGCATTTTTTAAAGCTTCCAGTTGCCCTAGGCATTTGCTACAGGATTGTATGAACTACAAGGACTTTTGCCTGAAACCAGGTACTTCTGTGTCGGGCAAGATCACCACAGCCCTCTGGGTGCTCGTAGCAGGTGTGGCCCAGGTCTGGCTCTTACCTCTCAGGATGGTGACGTTGCGAAGGATTTCTCCATGCTGCGTGTCCACAGCCTTCATCTCCTCTACGATCATGGAGAGGTTGCGGACGTTGAAGTCCAGCCGTGCACTGAGCAGGCTGAAGCGCTCCCGGAGCAGGTCCGTGGTGCCCAGCATGAGGGAGACGGACTTGTTCAGGTAGTAGAGCTCCTCGGCGTGGGTGTGGAAGCCCAGCGTGCAGGAGAGCCGCACGTCGTCCAGATACTTGAGCATGCTGTGCACATGGTTGTCAGTGGCATTGATGTTGGTGAAGATGGTACCGATCTCGATCTCGTGCGAAGCCATGCGTCCTTCTAGCGTCTCGAACCTCTCCACCGTGCGGTTCTGGGCATAGCGGGTGTGGTACTGCAGATCGTGCATGTTCTCCTCGTGGTCGTCCAGGAAGGATGAGATGTTATCCAGCTGCAGCTGCAAGCCCATGACCTGCAGCACCAAGTCGTGCATGCTCTCGGCATTCTGACTGATGCGCTGCGAGGAGACCCCCAGGGTGGCCTGGATGTTCTTGACTGCTTCTCCGGTCTTGGCTGAGGTGGTGCGCAGGCTGCTGAAGAGCCGGGTGTAGTTTTGCCAGTCAGTGACAATCTTCTGGAGGGTCAAGGTCTCCTCGTCAGTCTTCCGCCGGATCCCATGGATCCACTCTGAAGTCTGCCCCACAGTGAAGTTGATCTGGTGGATGGTAGCCTTGACGTCATAGCAGTCCTGGGTGAGGTCCTTCAGAGAAAGGTCCAGGCCAGCCGTGGTGGCCTGCCAGCCTCTCACCTGGGCGAGAAAGAGCCCCAGAGACTGGTTGACCTGGTGGATAGAGAAGGAACAACTGCCCATCTCCTGGGAGATCTGACTGCTGGTGGTGGAGAGCAGCTCATGGGTCTGAGAGGTCTGGTCCAGCTGCACTTCCTGGGCCAGAAGCATCTTCTGAATTCCCTCCAGCTCCTCCTGCAGTTTTCTGATCTCTTGCTCCAGCTGCCCAGCCTCATGGCAGAAAGAACAGTTGTTTGGGGTTTTCAGATCTTCAGGGGAAAGGGACAACATTTTGAGTTGCTGAAGGATCATGGGACAAAAGTTGTTTCTTTACATATTTCAGAGCGTAATGAATTGTCAAGTGGCTTCCCGATCCCTCTTC
Organism: Ursus americanus; assembly: GCF_024610735.1. NCBI lineage: Eukaryota > Metazoa > Chordata > Mammalia > Carnivora > Ursidae > Ursus > Ursus americanus. The sequence continues at coordinate 65,179,585 of NC_142139.1, forward strand.
CTATCCTAAGCCTGCTATGAAATCCTTTTTGGAAAAACCTTACCATCTCTATGAAATATTATTTTACCAAATGTCTTTACTATGACCTGAAATGTAGAATTGGGGACATTTTTTCTATCTAGCCACCAAATTCTCGAGAATATATCTTCATAACTTTTCTAACATTGCCAAGAACCACCCACTTACACTTTATCTTAAAATTTCTCCAAATATTTTTATATTTGTTACCAATAAACTTATGGGGAAAAGATGGTGTGGGGAAGATTTCTCCCTGTGACAGATGAGAAATGAGGTGCAGAGAAGAAGCTTGCCATATATCACTCAGCTAGTACTTTCTCTTTCTATCAGGGCAGGCCACCTCTACCCCTTCTATTATGGCCCCTTCTGTCTCAGTCTCAGAATGAGAAGGTCCCTGGTTGAAGCAGGAGATAGCATCATGGACTGGTAGGGTAGGGTAGGGTAGGGTAGGGTAGGGTAGACTTATCAAGAGGTTTTGGAAGATCTTAAAAATAATTTCTGGGTGGTTGGGTGGCTCAGTTGGTTAAGCTTCTGAATCTTGATTTTGGCTCGGGTTATGATCTCAGGGTCCTGGGATCGAGCCCTGCGTTGGGCAGGGAGTCTGCTTGTCTCTCTCTCTGTCTCTGCCCCTCCCTCTGCTTGCACCTGCACTTTCTTTCTCTCTCAAATAATAGATAAATCTTTAAAAAATAATAATCATTTCAGATACATGAGAATGACTGAGGAATGCAGTGTCTACAGGTTCCTTTTCTATCTGCAGGCTCTGGCTAGATCTGTACCACACACAGAAACCCTGGCCCCAGACCTGGGTGAATCCCAGGACAGCAGCCCTCTCTGAATGGACAGGGAGGCAGGGAGCAATAGCTGTCTTTCCTGTGTGCCTAGAAGGTTGGTGAAGGCTGCCCTATTCTGGGCCTGGAGGAAACACTCACCATTCCCCCATTAATACTGGTCTTCCTTCTTAGTCATGAGCACATTTGGACACTGGACACTTACCCAGTCCCTGGAGATTTTCCTGCATAGACATAAGCTTCTTATCATAAATGGCCTGGGCCAGGGAGATGTCTTCTGAGAGAGAGTCCACTTTCCTGAAAACTGTATGGGAAACACAAATGAGAAACTGGGGCAGGGTCTTAGCTCAGAGAAACAGCAGTCATTTGTTGAGAAGGTATTTTTATGAGCCTTTCTGCAACCAAAACCATTCACCCTTCTATGGAGCTTTTCAGTGGGGGAAGGAAAATGCTTCTCATGGCCAGAGTTTGTCACGCATTCCTTAAAAATATAGATCTACATCTATCTATAGATCTAGGTAGATCCATACCTCTTTATATATCTCCCTTAAGTGTTTATATGCTTGTGTGTATATATGTATATGAATGTGTGTGTGTGCGTGTGTGTGTATCTATACAGCCCCCTCCACGTTTTAAAACTAGGACCTGACCACAGGATAGAATAGAATAGGGAAAATATAGAAAAAAAATACAAAAAGAACATAAAAAATATTTTTAATCCTACCACTGAGAGATAATAGCCATCAATATCTTATGTATGTCTTGGACTCTTATCTCCAAAACCATTCTGTAGCTACATAGATATATGTATACTCTTTTAGAAAACAACAGTAACCTGGAATGTTTGGAATATCTCATCTATTTTCTTTCATTTTGCTTCACTGGAATCATGTCATGGACATTTTTCTATTGAGGTTTAAATCACTTTAAGATCATTACCTTTTTTTCCCATTACTTTTAATGTCTGTATCATATGCTATATAAATGACTCAGCAATTATATAAAAATCCCCTGTGGTTGGGGGACACTTCTGAGCCTACAAATAAGACTTGATACGTAAGTATGAATAACACTTGTTCCTAGAAATAATCCTTATATTCGATGGTTGTGTGTATATGGTTATTCTCTTAGGATAAATTGCTTGAAATAGAATTAATGGGTCAAAGTGTATTAATATTTTTGAAGTTGGACACATGGTTCCAAAGTGACCCCTAGGAAAAGTTTTACCAGCTTATACCAGCTTCTCAGGGGTCAGTGCTGACCAGAGGTTACAGCTCATCTGGGCAGTAGCAGGATCCCTGGCTTTCTCTAGCAAATGCCGGCTGGGTGGGGAAGTGAGAGGAGAGGACAGGGTAGACAAGATGTTTCCCACAGAGCCTAGGAAGGTAAGTGCGGGGGATGGAAATAGTCCCAACAAGAGAGTTAGGGAATGCAACTTCTGGTCCATGTTTGCCTCAGATTTGTTGGGTGTCATCAGGCAAGTCAGTTAATCTTTCTGCAGCTCAACTGAATCATCTGTAAAAGGAAAGTATGAAGCTAGATGACTTCTAATATTCTTTTCAGCTCCAAAATTCCATGATTCCATTTTTTTTTTTGAATCTCTGGGCTTTAACTAACATTGTACATCTCAGAGCTGTTGAAACTTAATAGTAGCAGTGACATGTTGAGAGATCCTAGGAAGAGCTCTATGCCATTATATTACACTACAGTTTATAGTATTTATTATTCCATTTGAGCCTCCCCCAAATTATAATTGCTTATATAAATGGGGGAAACAGAGGTGTAGAAATAATGAATGACTTTGATTCCTATCCTAATGCTTTATAAAGTCTACCTCCAAGCCAATACCCAAGGGCTCATTCATGTAATTCACCCTGTTCATTTCTTTACTGTACATTTCATGATTTGTAATTACATATGAATTTGTTTACTGTTTTCCTTACTTTTTAGATCTTATTTTTTCTCATCTTTTCAAAATTATGTCTTGTAATGTATACTAAAAAAGTACACATATATAATTTATAAATAAATAGGTATATTTTACAGGTGTGAGATTATCATTTTTTTTCTTTCCTAATATTTAAGTATAAAAATTTTTAAACAGAGTAATCAAGGCTTGGACAGTGACTATCCTACTTGTACAGTAGGCAGTTGTGTATCTACTGTCTATATTCCATAATTAACATTTTACTGTATTTACTTTATTATACATCTCCATTTTATCTTTTTATCTATTCATCAACCCATCTAATTTTTTGATGCATTTTAAATCAAACCTTTTACTGATGGGGTGCACGGTCAAAAAAGTTCATAGATTATTGTTCTAGACCTAGGGTTGGCAAAGCAGGATCTGCACACTGAATGTAACCCAATGTCGCTTTGCTGGAACAAAGCCAACTCCATTCATTTACCTATTGTCCCCTGGCTGCTTTTGCTCTACAATGGCAGAGTGGTTTTGATAGAAACCATATGTGGCCTGTAAATCCTAAAATATTTATTACCTAGCCCTTTACAGAAAGTTTGCCAAACCTTGCTCTAGATTATAAGCTTCATAAAGACAAGACCTATGTTTTATTAAGCAGCATATGCCCAGTGCCTAATACAGTTCTTGGCTTGTAGTATGCATGCAACAGATACCTGATTAAATGAATAAGTGGATTTTCCAAGTCCCTATAAGGAAGACTGATTTTGCTCAACCCTCCGGACTTTATCCACAGTCTTGACCATAATACCTTGACTAGGACTGTCCACATATATATTCACAAATCTCTAGTCATTCATCTGACGAATATTATCGAACGCCTACTAACCAGGTCAGGATGGTGCCCGCTCTGCTCTAGGGACTTGGGATACCCAGGCTGGAGGCAAAAATAGAAAGGAAGCCTAAAGTTCTCCCTGGATTCCCTGAATGCACTCCTCCCCCCCAATTATTATGCTCTTCTGGTCACTCACTCTGGATCTTAGGGCAAATATTTCACCTTCCCAGATATGTGGAATGAGGTCAGCCGCCCATTTTGGGGCTTGTTGAGATGATTCTTGGATGTCATGTGCTTGACAGCGCCTGGCACCTGGTGAGCACCCATCACTGTCCACACCCTCTGAGCGGGTTGGTGCCTGTGTTCCTCTCTGGGCTCAAGCCTATGGCTGCTGGAGCTTTATTCATGGTCCTGCGGGTGCGGGGAGGTGGGGCCCTGGAAGGCCTGACCAGGAACAGACTCTGAAAGTTCCCTGATGTCGAGTTTGCTACCTCAGAATGGTGGACAGCAGCTTCCCCCCTCCTCTGGCAGGATTTGACCCACTTTCTGAGAAGCCAAGCCCCATGAAGTGATTGAGTAGAAAGAACTGGGGCTGAACAGGGTGAAGTGCTTGGAAAGTTCTTGAAATCAATGGTCCTCAAACCTGGCTGCACATTGTAATCCCCTAAGAAACTTCTACAGATTAGTAAAGCTGGGGTCCTACCCAGAGATTATGATCTCGCTCATCTGGAACAAGGAGCTCTGGCGTCTTTCCGAGGTTTTCTAGGAGACCCGCTCTCTCTGATGGTGAAATGTGAGGGACTCATCGTGATGTTCCCTTCACCTGGCAAAAGTAGGTGCTTGGCTTCTCTTGAATTAGTTAACACCTTCAGGACTCCTGGGATGTGACTAGAGTGTCTATTCTAGTCATTAGCATGCTGGCCTCTCACCCTCTACCCAAGAAAGCCAGTTGCTGAACATCTCTAGCCAGGCCCGGGACCAGGTGCCTCCTTTTAGGGAGGCGCTCACCTGGCCTGAGGCACCCACGCCCCTCTCGTTCCTCACTTGTCTCACCCGAGTTCTGGCCTTGTCCCCAATATCGAGTCCACTGGAACAAACAAACTACTGGCTTCCCTCAGTAAAGACATCTGGATTTTTAAAATTTGAACCTGAGCGGCATGGGATTGCAGCAAGAAGCCATCAAATTTGTTTCCTTCAGTTTAGCACAATCTCTTAGCGTCCGAAAGGCAGAGGTTGCCCGAACCTGGCTGGGAGCCATCATCTGGTTGGCTACCATAGTCACACAAGCTGTGGTGTGTATGACCCCCACCACACTCCAGGTCCCCGGCCTTCACCTGCGGGACTCTGCTCTAACAAGCAAGGTCCAAGTGAGACGCAGGAATTCGCATTTAACAAATACTCGGGGTGATCTTGATGCAAGCAGGCATCCAACCTCACTTTGAGAAACACTCACAAAGACCATGGAAGAGACTTCAAAATTGCCTGATCCAGGGATCTCAGCCCTGGATGTACATTATCTGGGGTGGGGCCCACGCACCAATATTTTTTCAAAGCTCCCAGCTGATTCTAACATGGAGCTGAAACTGGGAATGGCTGGGCTGGTCCTGTCCTCTCATCTTACCAGTAGGAAAACAGAGGTCCTGCGAAGGGAAGCGCTTTGCTTAAAGCCACACAGCTACTTACTGACCGGAAATCGGCGGCCGGTTGCTGAAGTCTGAATCAAGTATGACAGTTCCCTAGGCAGAAAGATGCTGGACTATCCGAGGCTGCTGGGCACCTGCACTCACCCAGAGAGGCCAGCACGGCCACGGCCACCAGGAGCAGGGCCAGGAAGAGGTAAAGAATCCGCACCGATGTGTGCAAAGACAGGTTCTTCTGGCAGCGGCTGCAGCGGGGCCCCGGCCGGCCTGTTGGGGGGCAACGGAGACCAGTGGCTGAGGCTGCAGGTGAAGGGTCAGGTTCATGTCCCCGCTCTGACCTGTCTCATCACATCCCAATCCAGCCTCAGAAGGGGAGCTGTTCTCCATCCTCATCTCATGTCTGCCCATCTCACTGTGCTCTCTCTAGGTCCTCAAGCTTTTAGTGATAGAAGAGACCAGAGTCGGGGTCTTCAAAGAACACCCCCATCACTGCCATCATTCTCTCTTAGGGCAACATCAATGAGCCCAGGGTGTAGGGAAACACCTCTTCCTGATACATTGGCCTTATGATGGTCCACAACATGGGGCAGCAAGCCTTGTGTCATCATTGGGTGACCAACGTGTCCCAGTGTGCCTAGGATTTTCTGGGCTTTAGCATCAAAAAGTCTCCTGTTGTGGGAATTCCTCGGTATGGGGCTAACCAGTCATACACCCAGGGAAACCCCTCAGTCCCCAAACTTCTTGGGTGACAAGCAGTTCTCCTGGAAACAGAAAAAAATTCCAGTCCACCAGCTGGGTCCCTGGTTTGGAAGGAAAAGGGAGCCAGGTATTCCTGGCTACTCTCACACGAGGCCAATGTTCAGTGGGAATGCAACTGTGAAATTGCTGTGACATTTCTAAGGCAGATTCGACCTCGGCTGCACATTATGAATACTGGGAACGTTTAAAACCCTGATGCCCCTTTCACACTCCAGAACAAAGCATCAGAATTTCTGAGGACTGGTCATGTACTTCCTGGGGTGATTACAATATAGAGCATGGTTGAGAATAGCTGTGCGAATCTGTACCAAAACCCACCGAGAAACCCTCCTCTAAGTAACAGTTCCGGTGGCATTGGTTTCTGAGATTATCTGTGTGCCAAGCTGGGTCCTGAAGGCCAAAGGGATGAGCCACTTGGGAGGCATGGAATATGGTGAAGGGGACAGTTCTGGGCCAATTAGAGGGCAGGCCCTGGGAGAGATGGCAGAGGTCCCTGACTGGTCTCAGGAGGAGTCCTGGAGACGGATGTCTCTTGTGTCAAACTTTGACATCATCCATACTGCTTAACCCAGGCCCATGCAACTCTGCCCTTCCACCCTCCAGGGAGCAGTGGAGAAAGTACAGCCAGGATTTTGAAGCCATGTAGAGAGATAAGTCACCAGCCTGGGGTAGGCGCAAGGAGATCAGAGGGCAGCCTCCGGGGCCCTTACCCTCTTGTGTGCATGAGAAGGTCGGCATGTCCTCGTCGTCACCAGCCAGCTCCTCTTCTGTAACACATAACGCATCTCCGTCGCCAGTGGCTGACCTCACTGTGATGGACCCAGTGCTGTCAGACCCGGAGTTGGAACCTGGAGCCACACCCACCCTCTCCAGCTACCACAATCCCCACACCCCACACCCACTCCTGCCCTTGAATCCAAGTCCAGGTGATCTGGCAGTGAGCAGAGGAAAGGGGAAAGGAGATAAGAATCAAGCGACTGAGGAACTGAGATGTCCCAACACCTCTGGGTAAGGAGATTTTATGATCTCACACAAGCCAGTAAAGATACACAGGCCAGCTCAACTGCCTATTCTCTCTGCACATTGCTCAAACCCTTGGGGTGGAATACGAAGGAATTAGAGCTGGTTGTTTGATCCAGCCCAGCAACCTTCCATTCTCCGGCACATGGTAACACAAGCAGAATTCCTTTGCTCCAAGGTCAAGGGTGAATCTGCAAGATGCTGCATCCAGCCCAATTGGGGGGCTGCAGAGAAGAGGAAGTAGGAGTGAAGAGGATATGAGATAATCACAGACCTCTGCTTCACACACTGCCTCACCAGGACCTGACAGGGTGTGATAGGGACCATGGGGAAAGCAGGTCTCATGTGGGAAGGGTGATCTGATACTTAGTCCCTGGGATCATGTGTTCCCTAAATAAGAACTAGGCGATGGATTCCCTCATTCAGGAGAGTGCCCTTGCTTCCCCAGGCACCTCATACCTCCTCCTGCTTACAAGACCTGGTCCTTTGTAAATGATGAGAAAGATGCCCAAAATAGGAGGAGGTGAGCCAAATTTCCAAGTGGGTGTTTAAGAATTGAGCAAATAGTACTTTTGTCCTGTGAAGTGTGTGGGGCGGGGGGATGTGCAAGCTGATCTTGACAACTGAACTCCTGGGAGATGTCTGTTGAGGGGATTTTTTTACAACTTTGCCTCAGAGCACCTGGGTGGCTCAGTCAGTTAAACATCTTCCTTTCGCTCAGGTCATGATCTTGGGGTCCTGGGATTGAGTCCCACATTGGGGTCCCTAATCAGTGGGGAGTCTGCTTCTCCCTCTCCCTCTGCCCCTTCCCCCGCTTGTGCTCTCTCTCTCTCAAATAAATAAATAAAATCTTAAAAAACCAAAAAAACCAATACCTCAAAATCCAGAGGCAATAAAAGAAAAAAACTGATGTATTTGACTACATGATAATAAAATGAAAATGCTTTTGCATGACCAAAAAAAGTCAATGACAAACTGGGAGAAAATATTGACAGTATATATTATAGATAAAGAGCTAATATACCAAGTTTATAAAGAGCTTTAAAAAAATCAGGCAATGGAATGAATTCAGTAGCCACAGGATACAAAATCAATGTATAGAAATCTATTGCATTTTTTTTTCTATCGGCTCCACACTGGTGTGGAGCCCCATGCAGAGCTTGAAATCATGACCCTGAGATTGAGACCTGAGCTGAGATTAAGAGCCACCCAGGAACCCCTGTTGCATTTCTATGCACTAATAATGAAGCAGCTGCAAAAGAAATTAAGGAATCAACCTCACTTACAATTGTGCCAAAACCAATAAGATACCTAGGAATGAACCTAACCAAAGAGATAAAAGACCTGTACTCTGAAAACCATAAAACACTGGTGAAAGAAATTGAAGATAACACAAAGAAATGGAAAGAACTTCCATGTTCATGGATCAGAAGAACAAATATTGTTAAAACATCTATACCACTCAAAGCAATCTACACATTTAATGCAATCCCTATCAAAATACCAACAGCATTTTTCACAGAACTGGAATTAACAATCCTAAAATTTGTATGGAACTATGAAAGACCCCGAATAGTCAAAGCAATCTTGAAAAGAAAAACAAAAACTAGGAGTATCACAAAGCTATAGTAATCAAAATAGTATGGCACTGGCACAAGAATAGACACATAGATCAATGGAACAGAACAGAAAACCCAGAAATAAACCCACAATTATATGGTCAATTAATTTTTGACAAAGGAGGAAAGAATATGCAATGGGAAAAAGAGAGTCTCTTCAACAAACGGTGTTGGGAAAACTGGACGGCTGGAAAACTGGAGAATGAAACTGGATCACTTTCTTACATCATACACAAAATAAATTCAAAATGGATTAAAGACCTAACTGTGAGATCTGAAACCACAAAAATCGTAGAAGTGAGCACAGGCAATAATTTCTCTGACATCAGCCATAACGACATCTTTCTAGATTTGTCTCCTGAGGCAAGAGAAACAAAAGCAAATATAAACTATCAGGAGTAAAAAGCTTCTGTATGGCGAAGGAAACAATCAACAAAACTAAAAAACAACTTACAGAATGGGAGAAGATATTTGCAAATGACATATCAGATAAAGGGTTAGTATCCAAAATGTATAAAGAATATATAAAACTCAACACCCAAAATATGAAAAATCCAATTAAAAATGGGCACAAGACATGAACAGACATTTCTCCAAAGGAGACATCCAGATGGCCAACAGACACATGAAAAGATGCTCAACATCACTCATCTTCAGGGAAATGGAAATCAAAACCACAATGATATATCACCTCACACCTGTTAGAATGGCTATTATCAGGAAGACAAGAGGTAACAAGTGTTGGGGAGGATGTGGAGAAAAGGGAACCCTTGTGTACTGTTGGTGGGAATGCACACTGGTGCAGCCGCTGTGGAAGACAGTATTGAGGTTCCTCAAAAAGTTAAAAATAGAACTACCCTATGACCCTATGATCCAGTAATCACATTACTGGGTATTTACCCCCAAAATACAAAAACATGAACTCAAAGGGATACATGCACCCTGATGTTTATTACAGCATTATTTACAATAGCCAAATTATGGAAGCAGCCCAAGCGTCCATTGATAGATGAAAGGATAATGAAGATGTGATATATGTATAACATGGAATGGGATATTATTCAGCCATAAAAAGAATGAAATATTTGCCATTTGCAACAACATGGATGGAGCTAGAGAGTACAATGCTAAGAGAAATAAGTTAGAGAAAGACAAATGATTTCACTTGTATGTGGAACTTAAGAAACAAAACAAATGAAGGGAGCCTGGGTGGTTCAGTAAGTGTCTGTCTTCGGCTCAGGTAATCATCTCAGGGTCCTGGGAATGAGCCCCGCGTTGGGCTCCCCAGTCAGAGGGGAGCCTGCTTCTCCCTCTCCTTCTCCCTCTGCCCCTCCCCCCACTCATGCTCTCTCTTGCTCTCTCTCTCTCAAATAAATAAAATCTTAAAAAAAGAAGTCCCCTAAACAAATGAAAAGATGTTCAACTTTACTCATAAGGTAAATGCAATTTTTAATTTTTAAAAAATTGTTACCGATTTATTTTTTTAGTGGTGGGAGAGGGACATAGGAGAGGGAGAGAGAGAATCTTAAGCAGGCTCCACACTGAGCACGGAGCCTGACATGGGGCTCAAAGTCACAACTCTGAGATCATGACCTGAGCCGAAATCAAGAGTCAGACACTTAAGGGACTGAGCATTCCAGGTGCTCCAAGGTAAATGCAATTTAAAACTACAGTGTGAAAACATTTGTCACCCATCAGACTGGCAAAAATGCAGAGGCTGACAATATACTCCACTGGCCAGGCTATGGGGAGTTGGGATGGGAATGTAAATGGTCCAGACCTGGTGGAGGAGAATTTAACATATACAGTTGCCCTTTGACCCCACAATCACACTTGCATGAATTTATCCACAATAAACCCCTCCAACAATCTGAAAACATATATGACAAGCCCATTCACTGCAAGATCATTTGTAATTGCAAAAACTGAGAACTATCTAAATGTTCAACTAGGGTAGACAGGTTGATATACAATGGTTATACACACAATGGGACTCCATGCAGCTATACAAAAGAATAAGGAGATCTCTATGCATGAGATGGAGTCATTTCGAGGGGATATTAAATAAAAACAGTATAGTGCAAAGGAACATATATAGTATGCTACCTTTTTTGTAAGAAAGAAGGGAAAGTAAGAAAACATACATATATTTGCTTATCAGTAAAAGAAGAAACACAGGAAGGAAAAAACAAAAAACAAAAAGTTGTTTCCTACAAAGGATGGGGTGGGGGAAATGGGGTGGAAGAAACACAGAAGGAGTGGCATTTCTCTGAGTGAAATTTTCTGTATAGTTTTGGCTTTTGAAAACATGCTAATATTTTACATATTCAAAAAAATTAAATTTTATTGATTAAAAAAAAATACCACACCTGGAACCAAACATAACTTACTTACATTCTGAAGGAATATAATAAACATATGGGGGGGGGGAGGAATGAGAAAGAAAGAAGAACTAATCTAATAAATTGGCTAAAACTATTTAATCTAAGTAAACTAAATTAGTTTTGACCGTATAATCTCTGTCTGGGATATGGTAGGGTATAATTGGGGAGGAAGTGCAAACAAATCTTAAACTTCTAAAGTAATTTTATTTATTATTGTAGCATGGGTAAAGCAATTCTGAAATTATCTTAAATTAATCCAAGACTGAGCAAATGAGTAAATGTGTTGATATGGTTTGGACCCAGGGTTTTTCATTACAGAAAAGGGGATCCAGAATTACACTTCCAAAAATATGGAATGGGGGAGACAAGAAAGAATGCTTAGGGATGGATTGGAATTGAAGATATCCACATAAATTCATAATTTCTAATATGTATAGGTATTTACTTATTCATGCTTATGTGCATAAATAACATGTATGTGTATCTGTATGCATAGGTACGTGTATACATGTAACTTTGCTGAAAGGTTCAGGAAGCAAAGACACTGAAATAGCAATGAACTCTCTGAGCAGCCCAGATCTTGGTGGCTAAAACCATTTCCCACTTGAAAAAACCAGGGATCCTAGGAGAAATGGCTGATTTCAGGGTTGGGATAGAAGGCAGGTAAAAGATGAATCTGGGACATCTCGTTGTTTCAGAAATTAAAGGAACGCTAAAAAAAAAATGACAGGGGCATGTCATAAGGAAACAGAAACCATTCTGAAGATGTCCTCATGGGCCAAATCTGGAACAATCTGAGCCCTCAAATAATTAAGTATAATAATGCTATTACAAGTCATTGAAAAAATAGGATTTCGTGAATCCATACCACCGAAGACAGATAGATAGAAGGAAGGGCTCTTCCTTTTTATTTTCTTTTTAAGTTCTTACTTTACTAATCCTCTCTTGAAAAATCTGCACAATCACCACAGATAAAGTCACTGCAGAATTTTTACTCCTTCTGTTGTCCAATTCCCAGCTTGCTTTTTGCAGCACCAACACTGGCTTTTGTAGTCCCTTTGACTTTCTCCGTCCTTGCGCTTTTTCCCATTTTCTTGTGATCTCTTTCTTCTCATACAGGCCATGTCTTGCAAGTCTGTTTGGGTTCATTTTTCTTTGCATAATCCAAAGAATCATAAGTCATGCCAAAACCAGTTGTCTCACCACCACCAAAATGGGTTCCGAATCCAAGTACAAAGAGGCCATCTGGTGTGGTCTTGTACATTTTGGCTAGATTTTCTCCAAATTTCTGTCTTAGTACTGTTGCCTTTCCTGGGTGAAGAACATCAATGGCCATTTGTTTCTGCTGAAGTCGTCAGTTGGTCATGAACTTCCTAGTCTGGATAGTTAACTGTGTCGTTCATGGTGGTGGCCGAGTTTTAAGCAGCCAGGGAGGAAAAGGGAAGGGCTCTTTCTCACAGCAGAGCTGGAGCTGGGAAATCAGCACTTTGCAGTCTTTACAGTAAAGACCGAATCAGGCAAGAACCATCAACGGATGCTACCTTTAGGGAGAATCTTGATGAAAAGCAGTATATACGCATGGTCTTAAAGTGTCTTCTTACAGATGTCTTATTAGTTATGAGGGAGGGAGAAAACCCCAGTAATGATTTTGTGGGGGAAATCAGGCAACACTTCAGTCAGGTGATCAAAATGGACATCACCTATGAGGGACAGGTGGACACTGGGTGCCTCCAGATGTGACAGCGGAAGCAGCACCACATGTATGCAGTTTGTTGGCCAAGAACGCATAACCCCCATCCAATCACGAGCAAACATGAGAAAAGCACAAAGTGAGGATCGTCACATTAAAAAAAAGGATGTGGGACAGGGCTGTCTCTTGCAAAATTATCAGTCATCAGAGACAATAAAGGTGAAAGAGACAGGACGACAAAATGCAATCCTTAACATTAGACTGCATTCTGTGCAGGAGAGAAAAGGACAAGTGCAGGGGAAAGTATTGGCCAACGGTAACACTGGCATGCACACTGTCGGTTAGATGAAGTATTAAAGCAAATTCATGGAGTTTACGACTGTACTCCGACATATTCCTATTCTTAGGAAATCCACACTGAATGTTTAGAAGTGCCATGAGGTATGTGCTCCAGAAAAAATTAGGTGTGTGTATGCGTCTGTGCATATGCGTATACGTGTGTGTATGGACACTTCATTGAAAATCCTTGTGCCTAAATTTTTACGCAAGATAATTTCCTAAAAGTGAATTGACTGGATCAGACTGTAAGGACATTTTAATGTTCTGGAAAACAAACAAATTACACTCCTACCCACAGAGCGTATGATAGACACTGACGTCCTGGTCCCTCCGCAGTGGTTCTTGTCATAAAAATAAATGTTTTTATGAGTTTAACTCAAAGCCTCTCCATATTTTATTTTCCACATTTAAAAGCGATTAAGAGGCTGACCATTATCAAGTGCTTACGAGCCGTTCTTTTCCATGCATTGTCTATAGGTAGCCTTTGCCCATTTTTCTGTCAAGCTGTGGATTTGGTGGGGGGGGGGGGACTTTCATAGGAACATAACTTTTCATCACGTGTCTTGCAGCTGTTTCAATATACTTATTTCTAAAATTGTTTAAGCTTGTGTGTGCACAGCTCTCGGGCCACAGTGCCTTTCCGGGGTAGGAGGAGAAGGGCAAGGGGCAGGGAGGAGTGGAAGGGCATTCACACGGTAACCCCTGATTAAATGGCAGAATCCTGAGGAATCTGTCTATATTCAGGACTCTTTCTTCCAGAGGGGATTTCTTTGACTTTTGCCAGGTGCCAGGGGAACTACCAGTCTGGGACCACTGCAGTTTGAGTGATTAAATTGGGTTACCCAAGTATGCACATTGAATATAGACTGGACCCCCAGCCCATGTGAGGGCAAGCCTTATCTGGCACAGCCCTTTCCTCTCTCTGGACTCTCTGGAGACATCTGGTTTCCTGGTCAGCTCTCTGGCAGGTGCATCTCCCCTCCTCTAGCCTCTTGCTCCTTTCCCCTTCTATCCAAGGAGCAGACTAGGGGAAGGGGGGAGCTTCAAAATCTTTAACCAGAGGAACCAGCATTGACCAATCAGAAAAGACTGAGACGAAAAACAAAATAAAACAGGTAGAACGGCTATCCCAGGGTTTCACAGGGTGACACAGTGTGACAGGCTTTCCGTTGGGGGTCTTCAGGTCGGCCGTCCCCCTCCTTGTGCCATTCGCAGCCTTGTTCCTCCTGCACCCAAGACTCCCGCGGGTTTTAGCTCCTAATTGGAATTTTCTTGGTCTTCAGAAACTTCCTCCATTTTCTTTCAACTTCAGCTATGCATTTAGCAGTAAACTTCATAATCGAAGAAGATTTTAAGCTGGGAACACTAGAAGTAGAAACATGAAGTTTTGTTTTTCTTTTTTCCCTTTTTTAATGTGATAAAAATTTGGGTCCTGCCTTGTGGCAACTTTCACAACAAACCTATAAACTTTACAGTCTAAAGTATCACTTCTATGGACAAAAAGACTGAGGTTCAGAAAAGTTAATTAACAGCACACAGAACATGTGGTGAGGCTGAGATCTGAACTCGGAAATCTTTCCTGCCATATCTACTGCCTCCTTGGAGAAACGAGCACAGGTCCCACAGGTGCCAAGAAACCTCGCTTCGGCAACAAGGTGAGCTGGTAGAAGTGAAGTGGGCTTGTGCCGACTGAGCAGGGGGGCTCAGGGGCTCTGGCAACGACCTGGAAGCAGTCTGAGCGGCACCGAGACCTCATTCCCCAAACGCTGTGCAGTTTTGACCCTGCTCAAGACAGGAGCCAAGAGGCAGAGTGGGCAAGGACACTAGGTGAGTGAAGGCAGCCCTAAATGGGCTCAGAAGGGGAGGGACGGAGGGTGACCCCAAGTTAAAGATGCCGCCATCGTTGCCCCGAATGCCTTCCGCCGTCCTCCAGCTCACGGCTTATGCGTCACTTCCTCAGTGGCCTTCCTTGAGCTCCCAAACTGGACCCGTCCCTTGTTACGGATGCTCGGGCATGTTCTGTGTCCTCCCGCCGTAGAAGGCTATATACCTTTTATTCTTTATTCAGCAGCTCTCTCCCCGGTGTTACGATCTGAGGGCAGGGAATGTGTCTGCCTTGTTCTCTGCTTTATCCAAAGTGGATGGCACTGAGAAACGCTCAACAAACACAATTCTAAATGAATCTATGAATAATTTCAAATTACATTTCCAGTCATAAGAGGGTCTATGCTTGCATGTGGTATCAGTGGGGAGCTTGGTCAAGAGACCAAGGTTAGTGTCCCACTCTCAAAGACTGAGTTAATTTCGGGGGAGGGTGGAGAGCTGGGCTCATATCCATTATTTCATTTGGTCCTTATGACTAGCCTGAGAGATAAACAGGCTGGGGAGTCATTCTCCCCATTTTACAGGTGGGGAAACTGAGTTTCCTGCAGTCACAGAGCCAGCCGCTGGCAAAACCTCCTGAATCCTGGCTGTTTTCTCTCCACAATAATGGACTCCAGGTAGCTTCCCTCTGATAGAGTTAGTGTGTTCTCATCAGTGTGTGTGTTGTGTGTGCACATCTGGGGGTCTTGGGGGTGGGTATGGTGGCAAAAGCAGGGCTGTATGGCAGGTACACTGATCCCCTCATCAATAAGCTAAGAAATCAATCTTTCCAGCCCTGCGTTGTGTCTCAGGCTGCCGTCCTGTCATCAATCTGCCAACAGTTTACGAGGGTAACTGTGCCTGGGGGGTTACCAGGATTACCATCCCTTTCTCATACATGGATGCTCGGATGAGGCAGGCTCAGGTCCCTTGGTGCCTTCTGCGCTCCGTCTGACCAAACCCTCACCCTAACCAGCCATGCCCTCTCAGCCCCAGATGATCTCAGCCAGAACCATGCTGCGCGCTGTCGGATTGACCGCCGCCTTGGTCCCCAGGGGAGGTATTCCTTCCATCCGTTGGAGCAGAAGTGCCTTCTAGGCCTTCCTGCCCCTGTTTCTCATTTCTCCCCACCCCTTGATGGTGCTTCTCTGCCCTCCCTTGGGACTTGGCCTCCTCCCTGTTCTGGCTCCAGGGCCAATTTCATCACTTCGCTGTTTATAGCCTTTGCAAGGCATCTGGGAGGACTTAAATCAAGCGAGGCTGACACCGACCTTCAGCAAACACCCCCTCACAAAGCACACAGCTTTGCGATCACTTTGCTCTCCCACTGAGGGCCCCCAAAATTGGCAATCGTTAGCGAGTGGGAATTAAGAAAGGCTCTGTTCCGGTACTTGGTGGCCCACAGGCAGGGAAATGACTGCCAGCCCGGAACTTGGCTGTCTGTAGACGAGGGGTTCACAAGTGTTTGGCACCGTTCCCTCTGTTGACATCTCAGCTCCGTAGCTCACGCCCTCCCTGATCCCCAAAGGGGTCTCCTCCTTTTTCTAATCCTTTGGACTTCCTGTTCACCAGCCCTGAGCCGCAGGCCTTGGGGACCTCTAATTTACCTATGTCTGGAATGCTCTAGCAACGCTCCACTTCAGCCTTGTTCATTTTAATGAGAACATAATTCAAAGCATTTGGGAGGCTTTTATAAGCCAAGCCCTTTGCGAGTACAGGCTCCTTATAGTCGCATTACACCAAGATTGTTCCGGTCGGGGACAGTGGAAGAAACAGATGGAAAGCACTGAAACAAGCTTGGCTTGAGGATACAGAGGCTGTGATTGATCAGAAGATGATTGATTAGACAGGAGTCTGTACTCCCTCCTTGAGCTGGGCTGAGTGGGGTGGATAGAGACAGGAAACGAATTTCCTCCCCCTCTCCGTCTCCCATGCCTTCTGCTGCAATCTTACTGTTGGGTACACCAGCTTTCCAAAGGGTTTTCAGAGACAGGGAGTGTGGGAAGGAGCTGACAAGTCACACAGCCCATCTGTCATGGTACAAAGGCGTGGAGAGGTGAAGTGACCTGCCAGCTAGTTGGTGGTTCCTGAATGTCCAGGGATCCGAAAGCAGGTCCAAACACACGCACAGAGTGCTCGCAGGGCAGCACCAGCCAGCTCAGACAGGCCACAGAGCTGTGGTAAGCCTTTTCCATCCAGGCCTGACATCTGTTTACATCTCCTTGAGGTCTGAGATCATCCTCCAGCCCGAGGGCTTCAGAGGGGAGGGGGATGGGGGAATGGGATAGGCTGGTGATGGGTAGTAAGGAGGGCACGTATTGCAAGGTGCACTGGGTGTTATACACAACTGATGAATCATCAAACTTTACATCAGAAACCAGGGATGTACTGTATGATGACTAACATAATATAATAAAAAAACATTAAAAAAAAAAAGACAGGTTTGCTGACCCTTTGAGAAGGCCTGCACCCCTAGTTAATTGTTAATTTCCACCGTCCCGATTAAGAGCTCATTTTTTTTAAAAATAAAGATTAATGACTTCAAATATGGTTTAAATTTGGTTTATTCTTAGTTCTCCATGACCAGGGGGTGTTGGGGAGTGCTAATGCATTGAGGACGCAAAGGCTTAAAGCAGCAGACCAAGGCTTAGCATTAACACCTGGGGCCTAGTGTTTGAATTGAAAAGGAACGAAGCAGGAGGGCTCAGGAGAATGTAGGGTCTGCTTCCCCTGCCGTTCCCAGAACTAGAACAAGGGATAGGGTATTCCTCTCCTAAAGCTAAAAGGCCTCTTTGGGGGGGGAGGGGCTATTTTTTTCCGGTGGTGTCCCAATTACCTTAGAATACCAGCAGCATTTTACAGCCCTCTAAAATAAGGCTGTGGCTCTTCCCTGTGACATACATAAGTTATCCGTGAAACTGAGGACTTCTGGCGATGCTGAAAACTGAGGGGACCTGCGTGTCAGACATCACGGGCTGCCAGGCGTCTGCAATGGCGGAAGGAGAGGCCATGTTGCAGGCCACGGGTGCCTGAAGGGAGGCTACGTTTCCAGAAAGCGAAATAGGGCTCCGTTGCCTTCTGTTTTTTTTTTTTTTTTTTCTTTCCTTTTCCCATTTTGCTGACTCCAGGATAAATTGTGACAAGAGGGGGTGGGCTGGGGAAAGGACGCTGGAGAAGAGATGATAATGTCTGGACTGTAAGTCTTTGGGAAGTCCCCTCTCTCACAGCAGACTTGGGACAGCAGGCTGTTTCAGTTAGCAAACATCTAAGACGGTTTCTGCCTCCCCTGTTCCAGAGGCCCCAAGGGATTCTAGCTGTCACGAGGGAATATCCAGGTCACTGTGATAAAGAAGCCAGGCCCGTGAATGACCTACCAAAGCACAGCCAGGCTCTCTGCTCCTCATCTAGTGCTCTATACACAGATTGCAGGCAGTGTGCTTGAAACAAACGAACAATCCAACAGCCTTCAAAGGCCAGGGCTTCAAGTTCAGGCTCCTAAAGGAGCAGCAACCCCTGAAGAGTTGAAAGAGGCTCTGTTCCTCTCATCCCTAAGGTCATAATAGCTGACTCAGATAGCAGAAGGACAGCCACAAGAGAAACCACTTTTTTTTAAGCCTCTGCTCCCACAGAGCCACGTAGAAAGCGTGATTGAAGGTGCATGTCTTGGCACATTGTTAGGCGTGACTGCTGACTCTGTTGGGGTTGAGCTGGGTTCCCCTCTCCCGGGGGGTGGAAAACAGCCCGGACCTGTGAACCAACTGCTAACTCGTCTGTGGTTGCCGACTCCGGCTTTCTTTCGGTTGACCAAAAATATGGAGTTAATTCATTCCTCAGCCTTTCTGGGACTGCAATCTTCCGTCAGAGTCAGCAAGGGGGAGAGATTCGAGGAACTGAATAAAAGGTCTTTCTTTGGGAACTTCAAGGAACATATTTTGATGATTATCTTCTACGGAGTTCACAGAGTGGGTTTTCAAAACAGCCAATTGGGTCAGTAAAAATAAAGATTTCAGAGTCTTCTCAGGAGCCAATGCTATATTTACAGTTGCAAAATAGCTATAGTTTAAGGTTGGAGAATGCTATAATTAAGGTTGCAAAATTGTTTTCATTAGAACCCTCCTGCCATTACCCCCTCCCCACAGGCTTCCTGTGTGGATACGTCTATAGTCCGGTGGGAATCCGTCTGCCCCTCTCTGCACTAATGAATCTGGTCCTTCCCTTTTAAATTCTCCTCCTTGTCAAGTCGTCATGATCTGCTTCCCTGTAACAGTCACCTCCTTTCTGCTCCTGAAATCCCATTCGTTGCTCTGGGATAGGTTTTCTCTCTCCTGCTGCCACCTCTGTCTGAATCCTGTGAGCCAGCCCGAAGCCCGCCTTCCACTGTGCTCCTGGACACCACACAGGCTGAGGGGAAAATTGGCCTTTCTCCTAAGCCCTTTCTGTCCCCAGTGACTTTCCTCCCCTTTCTCGCCCTCTGTGTTTCCAAGCGGAGCACTCAGCATCTGGGTGGCACAATTGCTTAGACAGGATTTACCCACGCTGTGCAGACTTTAGGCACCCCAAATGGCAGCAGTGCTCCCTGGTCACTGTGATAACTCCAAATGCGCACCCCATTTCTTCAAGGGGTGTTGTAACCTCCAGTTGAGAAGACAACCCTGGTTATTCACTTCATGCAACAGACCCAACCCTCCCCCATCACATAGACACACACGGGTCCTCCTCTGTGCAGACAGCAGCTCCTCTGCTCCCCCCAACCCCAAAATCCCATGGGAATGGGGGAGAGGGGTGGGAATCACCAGCTGCTTGATCTCTGTTGTCATTTCTGGACCTTTAAACCCCCTACTCTCCCTGTGTTTCACCACTTGACATCCCTGCTCTCTTTCTCATGAGGACCCTCAGCTTCATGTGCAAACTAGAGAGCATACCGTCTACTCACAGAGCTGCTGTGGAAACCCAGCAAGTTGATACATGACAAGTACCTGGCACACAGTAAATACTTGATAAATGGTAGTAGCTGTCATTTTTATTGGGACTCTTTTTCGATCCTACTGGAATTGCTACTGTCATTTATTATCCTTTCTCAGTGCCTCTTATGCTCAGGACCAATTTCCAACTTTCATGAAATCCATTCTTCAGGGCATCTGGGTGGCTCAGTCAGTTAAGCATCCAACTCTTGATTTCGGCTTAGGTCGTGATCTGAGGGTCGTGAGATTGAGCCCCTTGTCGGGCTCTGTGCTGGGTGTGGAGCCTGCTTGGGATTCTCTCTCTCTCTCCCTCTGTCCCTCTCCCACCCTCTAAAAAGAAAAAAGAAAGAAAGAAAGAAACCCATTTTTCAAAGTATGTCCTGTGAAACACTTGGAATTCCAAATTATTTTTGTGAAAAAAAGTTCTTTGATCAAGGAAGTCTACAAAATGCTGCATACTCTATTACCATCTTAGAAACTGACATTAACACAGTGAAGATTTTGACAAGTCCGGCAAAAAAAAAAAAGCCCACTTCAATCTGTGTTTTATATTTTTCAAACATTTGATCATAGAACTTCTGCTATTCTTGGGGGGGGGGAAGGATGCATTAAGTTGCATGGAACTGGTATTTAGAGGTACACCTCCTTTGGGGAGCACTGTTCTGGATAATTACATCGCCTGAACGGGATTATTTTTTTATCCTGTCTCCTGCCACCAACTTTAATGGAGGCAACATTTGTTGAAAGTCCACTGGTTCTCTAGACCTCAGGGCCCCTAGACCTGGGTCTCTTCTCTGCCTAAGCCACAGCTCAGCTGCTGTGCCCTCTGGAACAGAAAGTTCCCTGCCATTCCATCTGCAGGATTGCAAGGACCTCTCCCACTGCGCTTCCCACTCTCTGCTGCACTAAGCCTTTTCACTCCTTACTCCATCCTGCCATCAGTCTAGCCCCCCAGCACAAGCTTCAGCTCCCTGGAGCCCTTAGCTTTATACTCTGGCCCTTGTGCCCTTCAGCCCCTTAGCCTGTTTTCTCTGCACTGCTGGTGGGTGGAACCTGGGGGGGGGGGCAGGGTGGATTTGTCTCCAGTCAAGTCCTGCCACCTGGATCCTCACTCTCTCCTCCTCTTCTCAGCCCGCTATTCCCCAAAGATATGCTCGCTTCCTCCTTCTCTGAAAAGATGGACATTCTCCACCTTCCTCAAACTCGCTCTAGGTTTTACACCTCAAAGCCAGTGGGAATGAAGGGCCCGCTTGTGCCTTTGGAGAAGTGTGGCATTCTGTTTCCAAACTTCAGATGAGCATGCCTTTTGACTCCCCAAACCCCCTTCTAGGAGTTTTTTTCCTCAGGGGATACTTATACAGTGAGGCAAAGATGGATGTGTAAAAATCATTGTTGCAAGCTGTGATCACAAAGACAGCATGGTACTGGCACAAAAACAGACACATAGACCAATGGAACAGAATAGAGAGCCCAGAAATGGACCCTCGGCTCTTTGGGCAACTAATCTTTGACAAAGCAGGAAAAAACATCCGGTGGGAAAAAGACAGTCTCTTCAATAAATGGTGCTGGGAAAATTGGACAGCTACATGCAAGAGAATGAAACTTGACCACTATCTCACACCATACACAAAAATAAACTCCAAATGGATGAAAGACCTCGATGTGAGACAGGAATCCATCAAAATTCTAGAGGAGAACATAGGCAGCAACCTCTACGACATCGGCCAAAGCAACCTTTTTCATGATACATCCCCAAAGGCAAGAGAAACAAAAGATAAAATGAATTTATGGGACTTCATCAAGATTAAAAGTTTCTGCACAGCCAAGGAAATAGTCAGAAAAACTAAGAGGCAGCCCACGGAATGGGAGAATATATTTGCAAATGACACTACAGATAAAGGACTGGTATCCAAGATCTACAAAGAACTTCTCAAACTCAATACACGAGAAACAAATAATCAAATCAAAAAATGGGCAGAAGATATGAACAGACACTTTTCCAGTGAAGACATACAAATGGCTAACAGACACATGAAAAAAATGTTCAAAATCATTAGCCATCAAGGAAATTCAAATCAAATAAGGAGATACCACCTTATGCCAGTTAGAATGGCAAAAATAGACAAGGCAAGAAACAACAATTGTTGGAGAGGATGTGGAAAAAGGGGATCCCTCCTACATTGTTGGTGGGAATACAAGTTGGTACAGCCACTCTGGAAAACAGTGTGGAGGTCCCTTAAAAAGTTAAAAATTGAGCTACCCTATGATCCAGCCATTGCACTACTGGGTGTTTACCCCAAAGATACAGACGTAGTAAAGAGAAGGGCCATATGCACCCCAATGTTCATAGCAGCAATGTCCACAATAGCTAAATCGTGGAAGGAGCCGAGATGCCCTTCAACAGATGACTGGATTAAGAAGTTGTGGTCCATATATACAATGGAATATTACTCAGCTATCAGAAAGAACGAGTTCTCAACATTTGCTACAAGATGGACGGCACTGGAGGAGATAATGCTAAGTGAAATAAGTCAAGCAGAGAAAGACAACTATCATATGATTTCTCTCATCTACGGAACATAAGAACTAGAATGATCAGTAGGGGAAGAAAGGGATAAAGAAAGGGGGGGTAATCAGAAGGGGGAATGAAACATGAGAGACTATGGACTATGAGAAACAAACTGAGGGCTACAGAGGGGAGGGGGGTGGGGGAATGGGATAGACCGGTGATGGGTAGTAAGGAGGGCACATATTGCATGTTGCACTGGGTGTTATACACAACTAATGAATCATAGAGCCTTACATCGGAAACCGGGGATGTACTGTATGGTGACTAACATAATATAATAAAAAATCATTATAAAAAAAAATCATTGTTGCATGCTATGATAAGCCCGAGGAGAATGTAAA
Source organism: Ursus americanus (assembly GCF_024610735.1). Lineage (NCBI taxonomy): Eukaryota > Metazoa > Chordata > Mammalia > Carnivora > Ursidae > Ursus > Ursus americanus. Next base: position 65,202,335 of record NC_142139.1, read on the forward strand.
TAACTCAGATGCCCATCAATAAGGGGTTGGTTAAATAAATGCTTGTGAAGTCGTATGTGGAATATTATGCAACCATTTGAAAAATGATGCAGATCTCTATTTTTTGCCCAGGGAAGATATCTATGCTCTATTGTTGAATTTTAAAAGTACATATACAGAATAACATGGAAAGTATAATCTTATCCATATGAAAAAAAAATCTGTGTGCAAATATACCAGAAAGATTTCTGGAAGAATGCTCATCCAAATCCTGTCAGTTATCTCTCAGGGGTAGGAGTTCACATAAGTACTTTCTTTTCTGCCCTTTACTGAATTTTTCAAAAATGTTCATAATGCATATGTATTATAAAAAGATTAAATGCCACAAGTCTATGTCTGTATTTGTCGTTTCTCTCTTCCCTCAGGTCACCAGGAAGAGAGACTTTCTTCTTCCCGAGGCAAAGCTTTCCTACTGCTACCTCCTTCCTCACCATGTGACTGTTTCCCTCTCCCTTCTCTCCCTCTTGCTTCCAATGAGCACAGGCCAGCCCCACCTCGAACACCCCTTCTTGCCTGGGCCCTGCTGCTTGCAGTTCCCTTTTCCTGAAACTTCTCTAATTCAGGGCTTCCCTGCACCTTTGCTTCAGACCTACCCATCCCCCTCAGCCTGTGCAGCCTGGCTCTCTCGAACCAATTAACTCTGTTGATGAACGGTCAACATTGTTGGCCATTTCTTCCTTCCTGGAACTCTCTCCTCTCAGCTTCTGTGGCTGGACCCACACAGTTCTCTGCCTGTGTCCCTTACCATTCCTGGCTCCTTTCTTCACAAGCTCATTTTCTTCCTCCCATTCTCTGAATGTAGAGATTGTCCAATGTGCGCTAAAGTCATTAGAGCACATCTCCAGGGAGAAGCAGCAACAGGCCGTCTCTTGACAAACCCTCCCAGGGCCGCTCCAAAATCAACAGGACACAATGGGAAGTCCTTGGCATGGCACTTGAGGCCTCCTGGTCTCGTGGCTCCCTGAGTCTCTGAACCGACTCTCAACTCCAAGCAAATCTCCCTATCCGTCACTAAGCAGTCACTGATGAAGGAAACCCAGCTCTCCCCAACACTACTTCCTGCCTCTCCTGACAATCCCTGAATGACCTGATCCAAGTTTTGCTCACCCTTCAACGCCTCCTGAAAGCCTCTCCAAGCTGTCCCAACTTGTAATGCTCTTTCTCCCCAGGATTCCTACCAAATCTCCTGTATATACCATTCATTGGTTCTGTTACTCCTTCTCCCTTCGTTATCTGGTTTTCCTCTTAAGTGTGTCTGTCTTGTCTGCCTGAGGGCAGACGCCATCAGAGTGCGGGGCAACATCCCAGAATCACCAATAGCTCAGCTTAGGTTCCGGTGGACGTGCAGGTGTCCATCCGAGCCTTGAAGGAGGTGTCTGCAGGACTCTATGGAGAGGTGTTCAGGACACTCTCAGAAACAGGCGTCCGGAGCCCAGTGCTGTAAAGCCGCTGTCATCAGCCTATCCCCACGTGTCAAATCCACATGGCTGGCTTAGACTGTTCAAGAATGGGGACCGCCTAAGAACCAGAGGTTCCATGGCTGATACCAGACTCATCCAGAAGAGGAGCAGTAAAGGAGGGAGCCAGGAAAGAACCGGTCCTAGCGAAGGGTAAGCTCCTTGAGAGACAGGATGCTGAGCTCTTCTTTGCATCTTTCTTGGCCTTTAGGCACAAATAGGCATACAAGCTCTAACATTTGGCAGATGTGAAATAGAAGCATGTGAAATAGAAGCATGAGTCTTTATTGGGGACCTGCACTGGGTTCTGGGGATCCCATGGTGTTCCTCTTGCCTTTAAGGATTTCAGCCCAGTGGGGGACTCAGATTTGCCCACTGGCAGATGTAGCAGATAGGTCCTAAGTGCTAGGCATTGGGAAAGAGTGAGGCAAGAAACAGGCAGCCAGGGTCACTGTATTCATACACCTCACATGCTAACACTACCCTGTGGGCTCCACCACCTTATTCTGAGAGAAAAACAAATACAGATCAATAGATAGATAGAGAGAGACAAATATATATAGCCTGTGTATGGAGTGGAATGTTACACAGCCATGAAAAAGGATGAGATCCCGCCACTTGCAATGACATGGATGGACCTAGAAGGTATAATGCTAAGAGAAGTAAGTCAGACTGAGAAAGACAAATACCATATGATTTCACTCATATGCGGAATCTGAAAAAAAAAAAACAAATGAATAAGCAAAGAGCAGAATCAGATCTATAAATACAGAGAACAAACAGATGGTTGCCAGAAGGGAGGTGGGTAGGGGGATGGGCAAAACGGGCGAAGGGGACTAGGAGATACGGGCTTTCAGTTATGGAGTGAATAAGCCATGAGCATAAAAGGCACAGCATAAGGAATAGAGTCAATGATCCTGTAACAGTGTTGTGTGGGGACAGATGGCAGCTACCCTTGTGAGCCCAGCTCTGTTGTACACCTGAAACTAAGGTAACATTGCGGCTCAATGCTGCTCAGATAAAATAAATAAATAAACGCGCCCTCTCAGAAGGAGAAACAATAGAGTGGAAAGTTAAAGCTGGAAAGAACATTGAAGATGATCCAGTCTACCTGCAGACAAGGAGGGCCAGAGGGTATCGATGACTTCATCATAGCTACTAGCTTATAGAGCTGGTGGGTGAGAGGGCTTGCTCGAACCTTGGGCTTCCGTGCTCACAACACACACACACACACACACACACACACACACACCTGCTAAATGAAACATAACCAAGCCTGGGCAGCGTATCTATGAGTGATGAGGGGCACGGTCTGTCCTGCTGCCGTACGCGCAGGTCTCACACCCAGCACAGCCGCCCGTCCTTCATGAAAACTGCTAAGCTCTTCCAGCAAACATCTACTGAGAAGCAGAACTTTTTCTCTCAAATTAGCTTTGGGATGTGAGTCTTCAGTTATCAAAATTACCACAGCTGGATGGCAAGGTGAGCAGTGTGTGTGTGTGTGTGTGTGTGTGTGTGTGTGTGTGTCTGAGGGTTTGAAGCTAATCTCCATCACTTCAGCCCTTGGGTCCTCCCGAAATTGAGCTGTTTAGTGGCTCTTTAGACCCTGCCACATCAGCTCCTTTTCTTCTAGACTCAGGCTCCTGCCAGCACCCACGGTCTGGGGAATGGGGGTCAAGCTTTCAAAGGGGACCCAGTCTATGCACTCATGAGTGGATATGATGTCCTCTGCCAAGCTGGGGGCGGGAGATTTCCCTGGGATCACGTTGCTGTGCTCTGCAGCCCTTTCTCTCCCTGTCCGCCCTTTGTCCACGAAGTGTGGGCACTGGTTTCTGATTCTGTAGGGAGGGGCTGGGCCTCCCACGCTTGGGGAGCAGTGGGGTGTGGCTCTGCCCTGTATATGGCAGCTGAGGACAAGTCTCCCAAGGGCACAGAGTCACCCGTGCAGTGGGCCTGCTTCCAACCATCTCGCCACCGAGTCACTTCCCCTCCCCAAGTGGTACTCAGGCTCAGAGTTCCTGGGCTGAGTCACATTGCGTCAGGGCAGGATGGGCCTCAGGGACCACCCAGGAGGAGAATGAGGCCCAGAGAGGGAAACACTTTGACCAGAGCCCTACGTGGGGCCAGGAATACAGCCCATGTCTTTGACTCTCAAATCACAGTGAACCAGGCTGCTTCTAAAGGGGGGTAAGGGGGAGCTCATAGAGCTGGGAGGGCTCCCACCACAGGACCCTCTCTCCACAGGTGCATAAACTATGCCCCAGGTGGCTGTTAATGGCTCAGACAAGCCAGTGGGAAGCTCCTAGATGGGCCTGTCACCAAGGGGCTGGTGGCAGCTGTGTGCCCCTCGGGTATGAGAAGGGCTACACCTGGGGCCAGGTACCGGCCTGCACTGAAGGATGTGGCTGCCTGGGAGGCCTGGCCAGAGGCAGGCAGGCAGGCGGGAGGGGCCCCGGGGTGGAAACAGCGTGGCTGGCAGAGTAGGCCCTGGCGCCTGGCCACTGGTGGCCGCACTCCTCAGCAAATGCGTTTTCTTGTTTAAGTACCGTCCCCACCAACACCCCTCTCCCCCACAAAGCATAACGTCACCGTGTTTGCTTTGCGGGGGGGAGGTGAATCTTTGCCAACAGATGTAATTCTCAGATTGGTGGGGCCTTTGGAGGAGGGTTGGAAGCCAGTTCCCCTTGGGGGAAGGGCCAGTCTGGAAGGGCCGCCCTGCTTCGTTGGGCACTTTACTTTTTCCATGTGGGTGAAAAAAAGTCCTGATTCTTCATACTCCACAGATCCAAAGGCCAAATATTTGCTGTCTGCCCTGCTTTTTCCATCTCAGGTAGAGGTGGCAGCCCTTCCTGGCTCCTGGGAAGGATGAGGGAAGACCTTGGACAGAGGTGTCCTGGAAATCAACCCTCGTCTTCCCCCGCAGCCCTGCAGCCCGCGCCCCTGGGATGTTACAGGAGATCACGGCAGCTTTCCCTGAGCCTGGAGGACAAATACATGAGAGCTGCCCCCAAGGCTTCAGTGGACAGGAATTTGGCTCCACATGGTTGGTGAGGCTGTTGGTTGAGAACGGAGGTGAGAGGCGCAGACCTTGGGAACCCAGGGAGGGAGCCCACAGCCTTCCAGCCAGCAGGCCAGGAGGACCCAGAGACCTGCTGCCTGGTACAGCCCGTCCTCCTCCAAATATTCATCCACACCAGCTTGTTTCTCTCCACTCAGAGAAATGGAACTGCCTTGCTGAGTTTCAGAAAGGCAGGTCATGTGCTTCTAACTCCCTCCTCTATGGGAGAAGGGTGTCGCCTCCATTTCAGAGGACTTCTGTCCTGCCTGTCTTACCCTCACCAGATTTTCTCTTACAGTGCTTGTCAAGAGTGGTGGTGGAGCCAAACCACTTTGAGTATGTATGGCATCTTATCATCATCATTAAGGTCCAGAGCAGTGTGGGCCCCAAGCCTGTGGCGAGATGTGGTCTAAGACCCTTCCAGAGGCTTCTGGGTAATGACCTGCCCCAGGCCGGCTAACGGGGGTGGGTACAGCTCCATAGATGTGGTAGCTGAGAGCAGAAGCTTCGTGGGTGAGGCTCCTCTGTGCAGCCAAGGCAACTCCCTGGGGTTGATTATAACTTGCTTCCTCATCCCACACAGCCCAAGACATGGTGAGGCCATTGGGAAGCACACACAGAGGGGCCAGAGGCCAGAGGGAAGGAGGCGACAGAGAGGCAGGGGTATATTAGCCAGTGCTCTGGCCTGGAAGCCAGGCCCCTGGGCTCTGGCCCCCTTGACTAGCCGTGACTCTTAAGCAAGTTCCCTCTCCTATCCATAGGACCAGTAACATAACTGGTAGAGCCCAGTGCAAAATGAAAGCGTGAGGGGACCCCTACGGTGAAACGTTATTAAGAATTTCAAAACATTAAACCTAGTATGAGGCCTTCCGAGCGCGGGGACCTGTGGAGAGGCACCCAGGTCTGCATACCCGTGAAGCCTGCTTCGACCTGTTTGGGCCTCAGTTTCTTCAACTATACGACACGGAGGCTGTGTTCAGTCAGAAGTTTGTCTGTGAGCCCTTTCTTCACAGCAACCCTCAGCCCCTTCTATGTAAAAGACACAAACAGAGCTGCTTCTTCAACAACACCTGAGAGTAGAGTTTAAAGCCCTTTAGATGATCTCGAAGGTCGTTTTCAGTCCCCACATTCAGTAAGTCCGAGAAGTGGGGAGGTGCTCACTTCCCCGAACACCTGCCTGAGGTGCAAGGGAAGGATTACTGACAAGCACAGAAGAGAGCATTAAAAACCCCAAAGGTTCCCTGTGCCATAGGATGAATCCAATGTTTGCTGCTCCCCTAGACTGAAAATGAGTGTTAAGACAAAGCGTGTTCTTTCCCAGGGCTCAAGAAAGCCAGGCCCAGGTATGAGCACCTGGGACCAAGTTCTTGTGTCCATCCCAGGACCTGGCTGCAAGGGCTATGGTGGGGATGACCCAGGGCCCTGGGGAGAGCTCAGGCCTGGACCACGGGCCTTCCCCAGCTGCTGTGTCCCTGGGAGGTCAGAGGGTGGGTCAGCCAGGGTTCAGAGGTCAGTAAGGGCAGGGTCTGGGCTGAGGGACTTGGACACAACAGGTCTCTCCTGAGGAAGGGGCTGAAGCTCCTGGAGGAGAATCCTAGGCCTGGTCCCCCCGCAGAAGGCTAGGTAGGGGCTGCAGAAGCCTCTGAGATGGGTCCCCTGGATGGGGATTTAACATGGCCAGAAGGTTGGGCTGGTGGCATCTTTTTGCGATGACCGGTTAAAGGGATCAGAAACTTCTCTGGAATTTCCAGCTGTTCTTAGGGATGAAGCAACGCAGAGTGAGAAGAGGACTGTGAAGGGGGCTGTGTGTGAACTCTCCCCCTCCTCCGTCTCCTCTCCCCCTCCTCTAGACTTCAGGGCTCCCTCGGTCCTCCCCATCAATGCCTTCCGCAGGGGCTCAGAAGGGCCCGGAGAGCACCGAGCTCGCTCCGGGTAGTCGTCCCCTCCGCAGCCCCGCCGGCAGGAGCGGCGCCCGCCGTGCCCCGGACGCGATGGGTCGGGGATGCCGGGGGTCAGCCGGGGGTCTCCTCGGCCCTCGCGCGCTCGGCGCTTACCTTTCATGGTCCCTCCTGCGGGGCCTCGGGAGCGCCCCGGGGTGGCGGCTCGAGCTGCCGAGTGGCCAGGGGTGAAGCCCGCGGCTCGTCGGCCAGCGCCCGCTCGCCGCCCTACGCGCCGCCAGCTCGAGCGCCCGGCTGCGGAGGCGGCGCGCCGAGGGGAGGGTCCGCGGGGTCGCAGCCGGGGGGCGCCGGGCCGCCCATCCCGCCGCCGCCGCCGCCGCCCGCGCGCTTCCCGCTGGAGGCCGGCGAGGTCTGCGGCCGGCCCGCGGCCCGCGCTCCCCGCCTCCCGCCTCCCCCTCGCTCGCTGGCGCGCGCTCCCTCCCTCCTCGTCACTCCCTGGGCCCCGGCCCAGCTCCACTTCCTCGGTAGTTTCAAAACTGCCGCGGCCGGGCCTCTTTGTGCCGCCGCGGGTCCCCGACCCCGCCCGCCGTGCGTCCGCGGCGCCCCGGGGAGCGCGCGGGGCACCCCCCCCCCCGCCCCGAGCCCGCCCTGGGGGCCGCCTTGTGGCTGGGCTGGGCCGGGGGTGGGGGAGAGGCTATCAGCCCGGGGCGGTCTCCTCACCCCTGTCGCAGGGGTAGAGGGGCTGGGGGAAACCAGGGTCCCCGGCTTCCAGCCCGGGTTTGCCAGGGACTGTCCCCGCCTCAGCCCTGGAATTCCGCATCCCCGCCAGCCCCTCAGCCCCGGGAAGGCCAGCGAGGTTGGTCACCCCAGCTCTGCCGCGCTGGGTGAGTGCCTTTGGGGGCCACTTCAGGTCTCCAAACCTCGGTTTTCTGCAGGAGGGAGTTGGGCCCCAGGCGCTCCCAAGTGCTGTGATTTTGTACAATGACATCGGAGGGAAACTGACCTCAAGCCAGGAGTGGTGACTCTTGTCAGTGGCTCTCCTCTGGGGTCCAGACCTGTCAGTCTTCATTCATGGAACATTTCCCGACAACTTCCACGTACCAGCTTCTGCGCCCAGCTCTGGGAGCGTGAGGAATACTCCGTGAGGTTGCGTCTGGCGAGGAAAACCAACAATGAAACAAGAAATGGTGCTGAGGTGTGATGAACGCTGTAACAGGATAGCGAAGGGAGAGAGGGGACCGCGGTGTGGGGGCAACCTGGCTTGGCCTTTCCCCACATCCCCACACTTCCAGGCCCACCCCCGTTTGGCGTTTAGAGTAAAGTAGGTAGAGACAAAGCAGAGACACTTTCTTCTAAGCCAGGAGCTGAGAAGGGGCCCGGCACAGCCACGGTTCACAAACCCCAGCCTGTCCCAAAGGGTGATGTTCAGCCATCTCTAATGGGCTCCACCTGGCTGGAGCAGCACATTCTCTCCGTTCTCTCAAGGCAAGCTCGCCGCAGCCTCTAGAGCAGGAGCCAGGACCCATGGTGCCCATTGTACAGAGGTGGAGACTGAGCTTCAGAGACGCTGTGGCCCACCTCGCGGTAGTTCACGATGTACTCCTTGAACCTGGATTCCGAGTGCACCTCAGCCTCCTGGGATTGCGGCATGGACCCGGGGAGCTGCTTCCTAAATACCAGGGCGATATTCACATCAAACGACTCCTGACCTCGGTTACGGGTGTGTCAATGTATTTAGTCTTCGCAGCAGCCTTATGAGACAAGCACAACTACTGTCCTCATTTTCTAGTGGAGGAAACGGAGGGAAGGAGAGATGAATCAAGTGCTGACTGTCACATAGCTAGTAAGTGGCAGTCTTGGGACTTGAACCATGCAGGCTAAATCCGGTGCTCGTGTGGATAGCTGCCTCTCATAAAGACACTCAAATATGTATTGACAGGAAGAACAAGCAAATGGCCTTTGGTTTTCTCCATGCTTTCTTTAGTTGGCTTGATCCAAGATGTTCAGTGACAAAAAGGGCCTAACCCTGAGGTGAGGGAGTGCCCCCCCCACTCCCTGCCCCTTTGGCTTTGGAGGATGTATACGGTCTCTGGTATTGCTACGATATGCAAATGCATCAGCAAACATCAGCAAAGAAATGAAGTAGGCCTGCGTCTGGCTGCAGATGGGTCCTGGGTGAGTAGGGCTGGACCCCAGCCCTGAAGAGGTTCAGAGGATGAACTCCAGTCCGGAAAGGACGCGGGGGAGAGGGGGCCTAGCGCTCTGGAGTGGCAGGAAAGAGCTGGAGATAGGTTGGCAGGCGGGAGAGGTCAGAGCACTGAAATGGTTCAGAGGGAAGGCAGAGAGATAAGGATAAAGGATGGTCACAGATCACAGATCAAGAAAGGAGGAGACAGGGATTTCCTAGAAATTACACCAGCTCTTGGGTGAAAGCCTTCAGCTTCAATTTCAGGCATCTTCTACCAACAGCCAGAGGGATGGACCCAGGGTCAACCGAAACAACCTCTTAGCTCCCCCATCCCAGCCCCACCCCAAGAGACCAGATGATGAGGGGCTATCAGGATGGAGCTCAGGCTGGGACTTGGGCACAGAGGCACAGACAACACAGGCGGGGTGGGGTAGGGTGGGATAGAGAGAAATGCTTAATAACTTGGACTGGGGGTGGGTGCATTTGACTGTGACACGTGAGCCATACTTCAGCTGGAAGACAAAGGAAATCGCTATAGGGCAGAGGTCATGTAGAGGGGGAAAAAACCAGAATCACTAATGATGGAACCCTCTGTATTAATGAAGGAGAGAGTCTCACGTCAGTTCTTGAGCAGTGCTGTGCTTTGCTCAGAACAGAATCCCCCAGGGAGCTCCGCCAGACTTGCTTTTGTCTTTTCTACTTCAGGTACAAACATCTCTTTCTCCGAAAGCTCAATTTCTCCCTCTGTGCCTTTGATCCTTTCCCCTCCCATCCTGTTCTTCACCAGCACTAGGACGTTGCTTCCACTTTTTCTTCTTCAGATGTAGCTTCAACCCACAATGTTTGCTAAAATTGCTTCCTTCCTCTTAGTTGCCAAGATAATAGCCTTTTTTAAAACTTGTATCCTCTTCGACTATTTTGTAGACTCGACACTGTATTAGTCAGGGTTCTCCAAAGAAACAGAACAAATAGCTAGGAAGCTGGAGACCCAGGGAAGAGTTAATGTTGCAGCTCAAGTCCAAAGGCAGTCTACCGACAGAATTCCCTCTTTCTCTGGGGAGGTCAGTCTTTTTTTCTATTAAGGTCTTCAACTGATTAGATAAGGCCCCCCATAGGATGGAAGGTAATCTGCTTGACTCAAAATCTACTGATTTGAATGTTAACCTCAACCGAAAAAACACCTTCCCAGAAGCATCTACAATAATGTTTGATCAAATATCTGAGTACTGCAGCCTAGCCAAGTTGACATGTAAAATTAACCATCACAAACACCATTAGCAGTTCCTTCTTGAAGCTCTCTTCTCCCCTGGTTTCTCTGATCCTACATACTTCTGGTTCTTCTAAGATTCTTTGGCTTCTCTTTCTCTAATAGCTTCTCCTATTCAGTATATTTTCTAAATATAGGCATTCCCTCTCCTGATGCTAGTCAGTGTAAGTAATACTCACTGCTGTGACAACAACCTCTATATCCCACTATCTTAATACAACAAAAGTTCATTTCTCACTCACATCACAATTCCGTGTGGGTGGGGCAGTCTCCAGATGCTGACCCAGGGACCCAGGGACCTTCCATCTTGTTTTACCACTGTCGTCAACATGTGGCTCTAAGGTTGCTGCAAAAGGGCAGAGAGGATGGAGGACCACGCATGGGAGGATTTTGTGGGCAGGGCTGGCGAAAAGCACTTCTACCCATATTCTACTGGCCAGAGCCTACCTAACAGCGAGGGGGCTTGAAAACAGTGAGCCGTGGGCCCCTGATGGAGAATAAAGCACAGATCGGAGTTGGGGGGTTGGCATTCTCCCACACAGTCCACCCTCCTGGCCACCAAACGTCTGTTTGCTTCTTTGTCTTCACACATAAAGCACATTCATTCCCCCCCCCCCAGGGTGGGGGTTCAACTCCACGCCCCACCTGGTCATTGCATCGAGCTCACAGCTTGGGCTCTCCCTGTGATTCTGTTTTTTCTGTCAGATCGGAAGTGGCTCCAATCTCAAATGGAAGAACATGGATCAGATAACCATAATAAAAACGTCCATTTGGAAAAGGGAAGAGAGAGAAAGACAGAGTAGCTATAGGTCTGTGGATATTTTGAGGCCCTCTCAGATGCTGTAAAGGCCCCTAACCCTGGGATAGGGCAAGGTCTTTACTTAGGCCCTCGTTCAACTCTCTGCAGGAGCTCTCTTGTTTATTATATCCTAGGCTATGTTCTCTAGAAGGTTCTTTCTGACCCGTTACCCTCTTTGTATACATCTGAAGTAGGTGCTGGGGGCTGAGTCTTCCCTAGAGTTGCTCAGTTCTCCCAACCCACTTCCTTCTGGAGCAGGGTTATTTTACAGCTCCAATAGTTGAGATAAAAGGTAAAAGTCTGGGCATATGGGGCTTTTTTATGTGTTCAGTTGGTTTTGGGTTTTTTGGGGTGTGTTTGTATATGATCAAGGTCCCTCAAAATTTTAGCTAAGTCTCATCTATTTGCTTCTAGTCGATTCCATGGGCTAGTGACCACACCTTGAGTTTTTCCTAGACATAATTTCCAAACCTGCTTTATTTCCTTGTTTCTGTCCTCTGTGCCTCTTTCTATCTCTCAAAGGGCAGGTTGCTACTTTGATGCTACAAGACTTGACCGGGAAGGTCATATCCTTAATCTGATCTTTCACCAAGGCTGGGTCTTAATGGGCTTTTTCTGCTGTTTGGGATCTAGAAGCCCTTGGTGTTTTCCACCCTATCAGGCTTAAATTTTCTGAACTTTCTCTATTCCCTTTGACTTCTCTTTGCCAACCATCCACTTCTCCTGAGCTCCTCTTTGTCTTAGATTGCTTTGCCAAATACAGCCAACAGCAGAGAACATTCACTATCACTTTGATTCTTTCCAACAAATGCCCCTGAGCGTTAGTAGGCTTGTGGTCTGCCGTCCTAGATAACATGGACACAGGTTACCAAATACGTCGCCACTGCATAATAAAGATTTTCATATTTTCAGCCTCTAATAGCAGGTTCTTTGCATCCTGCTACCCAGTTCCTAAGCTATGCTACATTCTCGTGTTTTTATCACCGTGGCATCCCATTTCAAGATCGTTTCTGTAGGAGTTCGAGCAAGTGGCGCTCGCACTGATAAACAACGACAAGACTTTAATGACAGCACAGCAGTACCTTATTTCCCACGTGTATCGCAATCCACTGCAGGTTAGGTGGCTCCCTTACAAACGGTGGCTGGAGGGTCCAGGCTTCCTCCGGCCTGCGATGCTGCCATCTTCAGTAAGTAGCCTCCCAGGTTGATGGAGAATGGAAAGAAAGACTGGAGGATTGGGGGTTGGACATTAGCACGGCACAGACCTAGAAGAGGCACGCAGTCACTGTCAGCCCCATTCCACCGGCCAGATCTCAGTCACATGACCTCAACCAAAGGCAGGGGGGCAGGGAACTAGCCCTTAGCTGGGTTACCGCGAGGAGAGGGGGAGACATGGATACTGGTGAGCCCTCCAGTGCTTTAACAAACCCCTCTCCAACCCAGACCTTGGCAAGGTTTTCGGCCTTACCCCCTCAATGAGCTCTCTAATGCCATGGATTGAAACTCTTCACAGTGTTACCGCCTTGTTCATGCCTCCTTGTTACTCACCCAAATAATCATTCCTTGAAAGCTAAAGAGTGAACTATTTTTTGGAAAGCAGGTATGCTCTCCACCATACCATCAACGCTGCATGGGAGTAAATTTTTGAAAGGACACAAAGGGTCAATCCATGGTATTTCATAGCAGTGTTCCAGGAATGTTGGCCGTACAGGAAAATATAAATCCTATTTTCCTGTTGGATTCCATTTAAAATAAGAAATAGAATTTACTGGGGTGGGGGGGGGCGGGAATCCATCAATATTTTCAGTTTGAAGATGTTTGCCCAGAGAGGTGTTAAATTGGCCTTCTTTGACCCATTCTCTGAACTATGTGCTATTTTCACAATTCTTAAGTTTCCCCCTTTTTTAAAAAAAGATTTTATTTATTTATTTGACAGAGAGAGACACAGCCAGCGAGAGAGGGAACACAAGCAGGGGGAGTGGGAGAGGAAGACGCAGACTCTCAGCAGAGGAGCCTGATGTGGGGCTCAATCCCAGACCGCTGGGATCACGCACTGAGCTGAAGGCAGACGCTTAACGACTGAGCCACCCAGGCGCCCTAAGGTTCCTATCTTTGATTGCTTCCCCCCAGAAATTCACCTAAGATTTCTTCCATGTCTATGGATTCTTGCCTCACTTCATATATGTCAGTACTAGAATTTCTGAGAATGTATATATATGTAGTGGCCAAAAGGTGCCCTGCAATACCACCCTTTACCAGTAGGTGATGCTATATAATATGAATTCTTCTAGCCTGGAAATTCTTAAAGGGGCTTTATATTGTCAAATGAATACCATATTTTATGAACTCTGTACAGGTGAAGTTCAAAGAAAAGCAGTTTATTTTTATTTTTTAAAATATTTTCTTTTTAAAGTAATCCCTACACCCAACACTGGGCTTGAACTTAAAACCCCAAGATCAAGAGTCACATGTTTTACCCACTGAGCCAGCCAGGCACCCCTAAAGCAGTTTAATTACAGAGATGCATCAGAGCTTGAACAAATCTTTCAGATTAATGTAATAAGGTATTAGCAAAGATAAAGTACTTAGACTTTTCATCCGAATCAATTGTAACTTCAGGAAGAATGTGGCTGACTTCATTTGGGGCTGGATATAGATGAAAAAAGGAGCCTTGATGATGTGTAAGAAGGAGAAGCCTCTTTTAGCCAAGCCATCCACTGGATAATGGAAAGGGATCCCTGCAGAAATTCCATAATTTGGATCACTGCAAAGATGACGGGAAAAACCTCTGTTTCCAGGTAAAAAAGAATCATACATATTAAAATGGAAAGACCAGAGCTGGAGGGACATGAATGCTTTTGAGGAAGAGATTTTCCAAAGGATTTGGTACACAGCAATTTATTTATAGCAGGCCTTCAACAGGTTGGGCTTTTAATGTGATAAGAAGGGTCCTAATGGACATTCCTAACTGTACTCTGGATGGAGGAGACCCAGAAGGCATGCTTATTTCTTTGTTTCTCATTCAAAACTGGAAGAACAAATTCAGAACAACCTGGACAGTTGTTCACAGTACACTTATAAGATAAAATTCAAGAAAAAAAAGATAAAATTCAAGAAGAATAAATATAAACCCTACATTTAGATTCACCATCAGTCGCATTAACAAAATGAAGCTTAGCAATTCAGAGAAAAAGATGTAGTTGATATTTGGTCATGCATGGCTTTCATTCCCTTATTACGCAAACATGTAGCCAGGGGCTGTGCTAGTGCAGGGTAGGTTCCCTAGCCTTGTGGATATTACAGTTTTGATACGAATCAAAAATAGGATAAGACTACTGAAAAAAAACAAAATCCAAAACCCGGGGATCTTAGATCTCAATAATTGAAAAATTGATTTAGGTAATTTAACAAGTATTTATTAAGCACCTATTGCATGCTGGGCCATGTCTCAGAGAATGGGAGCACAAAGCTGAATGGAAGTGGGGGAACAGTTGAACTCTAATCGGATAAATTTCAGTATACTATACTTTGTCAAGATTTCTCTAACTTTTCCACCGCCACAATGACAGATGTAGCAAAAATGTCTTTGAAATCTTTCCTCTTATTTTGAAAAATGATGTAAAAGTTGCATGCCATATCACAACGAAATGATACTTGTTTGAATACAGAAGTAATGTTTTTCTGGATTGGGGGTGGGCGTGGCGGCAGCCTGGAGAGGAGGGAGGGTGGGGAATGTGGTGGAGGACTACTGCATTGGCACTTTTTGTACTATTTGATAAATTCAAATTATACACATATCTCGCTTTGATAAAAGAAAACTTCATTTAACAAAAATAATAGTTCCAATTACTTCTAGACCTATGTTATGCTTCCAAGTAGGAAGAAAGAATATAAAAGTGTAGAATTCTTCTAAAACCAGTATGTACATTCAGTGCAGTTATAATTACAATACCATTGTTTTTTCAAACTGGACAAAATCAGAGTTCATACTGAAGAATTAATGTCCAAGAAGAGCCAAGAAAATTTGTAAAGGAAGGGTGAGGGAGATTACCTTTTCAATATTAATTATTGTTTTAAAGCTATGTAATGAAAACAATATGTTACACAGGAATAAAAAATAAACCAAAGGAATAAGCTAAAAAGTCCTAAAACAGATCCAAATTTATTTGGGAAACTTCACCGATGACAAACTGGCATTTCAATTCAGCATGAATATGGTAGTTTATTTCATAAATCATGTTGGCATAATTGGCTGTACATCTGGGAAAAAATGAAGTTAGATCTTGCCTCACCTTCCTCCTCCACACACGCCATGCCACACACACACACACACCCCTACCGTGCACACACCATAAACACACACACATACACACACACTCTATGCCACACACACACACACACACACCCCACAAACACACACATTCCATTTGGATTAAATGTCTAAATACAAAAACTAACCGGAAGCTAGAAGAAAACCAGGAGATTAACTATCTATATTTTAGTAAGACATTCTTAAGCAGGTCAGGAGACCTCGACACTATAAAGGGAAAAGCCAATTTCACTACATAAGAATTTAAGAGCCTCCATAATCAAAGGTAAAAGACACATAATAACTTGGTAAAAAACCTTTGCAACACACTTAAGATCATTTTATTTAAACTGCTACTATAAATGGATAGGAAAAAGGGATCAAAGTCCAATAAAATGAGCAAACAATGTGAATAGGCGAGTCAGCGAAGAGGAAACTTCATTTAAGAATGAGTAGTTGAGGGGCACCTGGCTCGTCAGTCGGTGCAGTGTGTGACTGTTGATCTCGGGGTTGTGCCTTCAAGCCCCACGCTGGGTGTAGATTACTTAAACAGAACATCTTTAAAAAAATGATTCGTTGAAAACAATACACAGGCAAAGGGATTAAGGTGGCAAAATGTCATTTTCACAAACCAGATTGGCCAAAATTCAGAAGGCCAGTCTGATGATCACATGGGGAAAGGACATCGTCAGAGAGAGTGGATGTTACCACTACCTTTTGGGAAAACCATCAGGCAGTATAAATGTGCGTGAAGTCTATAAGTCTCCTTTCTCCTACACTATCCCTTTCACCCAGCAATCCCGGTTTGAGAGTCTACCTTATGCCAGTAAAGAAACCAACATATGAGGGATACCCGGGGAAGGCTGTCTATTGTGGCACAGTTTATAGTGACAGAAAAAAATCGGAATAGGGGAATGGCTGAGTAAAATATGTAGCTACGGAAAAGCATGGTTTGTATCTATCTACATATGACCTGGAGGGATAGCCATAATACCCGTGATAGTGTGGGAAAGAGCAAGCAATATGTACAATATGATTTTAAATTTATTTTTAAAAAGAAAAGAAAAAGGCCAAATCCCTTATTTGATTATATACGTAATATATATTATGTATATATATTATATATACAGACATACATTCTAAATATAAATTTATGTTTGAATGGACATCCATTACTTTCCAAGCATGCGATTTAGGGAGAAATTGAATAAAGACAGAAAGGAAGAAATGAAAGAAGGAAGACAAGGAAGGGAAATTGATTACTCTCTAAATATTAACTTTTCTCCCTAAATCTGAATATGACTGCAGTCGGTTACTTCTGTATCTTTGTGTGCTGTCAGCAGCCCACAGCCAGCCCCAGGGGTCAGTGTGAACCAATCTGAGAAGCACAGTGTGTTACAACATAATAGAAAAGTAAGCAGAGCGTGCCTTGGGGGCACAAGGAGCTTCGTATTAAATCACAAGTTGTGTCTTGCTGCCCTCCCGCCTGGCTGCCCAAAGCTGGGGCTTGTGTTTGTCCCTAAAGCCACACCAGAGGAGGAGGGACGAAATGGAACACCCTTGGGGCAGGGAGGGGCAGAGTGTGGCGTCTGGCAACCTTCTGGCAACCTCCCTCTACGAGAAGGGAGTGAAGGACCTGTATAAAGAAACAGGGGCACCTGGGACTCTTGATTTTGGTTCAGGTCATAATCTCAGGGTCCTGAGATGGAGACCCAGTTGGGCTCTGCGCTCAGCGCGGAGTCTGCTGGAGATTCTCTTTCTCCCTCTGCCCCTCCCCTAACGCATATTCTCTCTAAATAAATAAATAAATAAAATCCTTAAAAAAAAAAGGAAGGAAACATATCCAAGTTGAGATAGAATCATTGTTTTCAAATGTTTGAGGGGCTGTGCTGTAGAGGCGGGGTAACTTAACAAACAGCACCTTAGAAATAAGATGGGGGATGGAGAAGTGATAAAGGGGCAGATTTCGGCTCAGTGTAAGCAAAATTTGCTAAGATTCTTTTGACCCTTAATTTTGTCTTTTATAAAATAGAAGAATACCACATACTCTTAACAGTGACGTAGAGATACAGTGAGGATCAATGGGCACAGTGTAAGCCAGTAACTTGTAAACTGGAAAACAGTGGTCCTCAACTTTGGCTGTGCATGAAAACTACCTGGAGAGGGGCGCCTGGGTGGCTCAGTCGGTGAAGTGTCTGCCTTCAGCTCAGGTCATGATCCCAGGGTCCTGGGATCAAGTCTCACATTGGGCTCCCTGCAAAGCAGGGAGCCTGCTTCTCGTTCTGCAGCTCCCCCTGCTTGTGCTCTCCCTGTGTCTGTCTCTCTGATAAGTAAACAAAATCTTAAAACAACAACAACTACCTGGAGAATCTGAAAAGTCCTGATGCTTTCTCTGGCTGCACCCCAGCTTCATTCAATCATAACCTCTGGTGGTGGGACTCAGGCACTGGTAAGTTTTAAAGCTCCCCAGGTGATTCCATTGAAAACCACTGATCGAAAATAATTACTAGTTGGATTCCAGGTGGTTGTGGAAAAAGTAAGTTTGCCCTGAGACAGATCTGGGGGCCAATTTTTTAAAAATGCCCATTGGGGTGCCTGGGTAGCTCAGTCTGTTGAGTGGTTGACTCCTGATTTTGGCTCAGGTCATGATCTCTGGGTCCTGCAATCAAGCCGCATGTCAGGCTCTGCACTCAGCAGGGAGTCTGCTCCAGCATTTTCTTTCTCTCTCTCTTCCTCTGCTCCTCTCTCTCTTTCTCTCTGAAATAAATAAATAAATCTTTTAAAAATGCCCATTAATCAAAGAATTAGAGCTAAATGTTAGAATTGACCAACTCTGGAGTAAAATCTAGACCATGTAGTCAGTCAATAGCAAGTGTAGTAGTGAAGACAATTTAAGTATTTGTCTACTTAGAGGTCCATGATAAGCAACTTGGAGGAGGCTAGCTTCTTATCTTTTCCCAAAAAGGTATTCCCTAGATGGGAGGATAGGGAAATGTACCTGCCGCAGTGAAACTTTCTGTCCATTAGGGTGGTCCTGAAAAAGCATTCAGGACACCTCTGCATCAGCTGTGGGCTGAGTTTACTGTATACAATTGTATTATGCGTGATTTTTTTATAGGTCTGTAATTGATGGAATATACCCGTTCAATAATTCCAGCCTGGAGGGGCATTATTAATAGCAGGCCACGGGGTACTTATTGCTTTTGTCCATTTCTAGCTTGTTCCAGCTATGTCAGCAGTGGTCGGCCTGAGTCGGGCGGTGTGGCGGTGATGGGGATGCATGACAAAGATATCGCATAGCAGGGGAGAGATGGTGGGGCAAAGCATACAGAGATAAATCAGAGAAACCAATAAACATAAAGCTCTTTACTTTCCCCTTCCCCCCTCCCCATGGTCCCCTGTTCCAGGAAAAAAAAAATCAAGCTACAAACCCCAAACTGATTGCACAAGTCCAAGATGGGAGCAAAATGATTAAACAGCAGCGTCTGCCAAAAAGATGATGAATTCTATATGAATCAGCCAAGTGACTCAGCAGCTGAACAAAAGCTCGTCTAGAGCATTTGAGCAAGGGAAAAGGTGGTCAGCCCTCCCTGGTATTGGCGGGCTCACAGCTGGGCTCAGACGGTCAAGAGAGGCAAGGTCCAGAAGGCCAAAGGGCTGGGGAGGAACCTGAAAACAAGGACAGGGCAGGCAGCCACAAGCCTGGAGATCACTGGGAGAAGCAACTAGCTGCCTTCAAATATCTGAAGGACTAGCAGGGGGGAGATGGATTGGGTATTCCTGTATGGTTGCAAAGGACAGAACTGGGCTTGGGGCTGGCCCTTGCAAGAGCCAGACTCTGAGAACCTAATGCGATCAATAGCTTTTCTAGACAATTGTTTGCATACAGGTAGTAAGCTCCCAGGCATTGGGGGCATTCAAACAGAGGCAGGATGATCACCTGGGGGGAACGTTGCCGGTGGTGGTGGGGAGTCAGCACTGAAGTATGGTATGAAAGCTTTCAAAATTCGCACTTTCCCCCTTAAAGTTTAATCTTCTGAGCCCTGTTTGCTTAGTAGCTGGAGTAATCAAGTAATCATTCCCAGGGGACCACAGTCCTGGCTGTGAATTGTGTTATTTTCTTCCAAATCCCTTCTTCCTCTCCTCCCTTCCCCTCCTCCAGCTGACTAAGGCAGATCTCCTTGCCTGTCCTCCGAAGTCTGATTTTTACAAATATAATTATCACAGATTTCTGCCTCCTGTGCCGGATGAGGGGAGGGCACAGAACAGAAAAGTTACAAGGAGCGTGCTCAAAAACAGCTCCTGTGACCTCAGTCGTTGATATGCTAAGGAGGAGGCAGTTTCCATAGAAAATGTAGCTGTTACTGATAATTAGACTTTTTTTTTTTTTAAAGAAAAATGAAGGGAAGCCTCAGGAGAGAAATATTATTCCACTTTTTCACTGGATTTATTTTTTTTTCTGGGCCAATTTTCTCAACACTTGGCATTGTCTCAGGTGAGGTTGAACGGGACCTTGGAGATGACACCTACCTTCCAGATTCTTCATTGTCCACAGGGAAGAAACTGAGGCCCAGAGGGTCACCCAGCACCTTAGGGCAGAGCTGAGACTGTAGTCAGCTCAAGTGCCCCCACTCAAGTACCCCCACTTTGTCAGGCCTAGAAGTTCAGTCCATGCTCCCTCAGGAAAAGGGGTGGGGTCCCAGTTGTCCCCGGACTTTGGGCAACTAGGGACTGGGCCTCAAGCTGTATCTCTTGTGAGCAGTGAAGTTGTGAGCAGAAAAACTCAGCCCCTGACCATACAGGTCTCCCCTAAAGCCTTACAACTCACATGGTTTTCAAAGTCGGCCACCCAAATCAGGCTGCCTCCCCCCGCCATGCCTGTCCATCTCCCCCCATTGGTGTGAGAACCACCTTCAGGCAGCGTGACTTTTCACCTGGAGTGCAAATGTCCTGGGGGTCCAGAGTGGGTGGCTGTTTCCTTCCCAAGACGTAGCTATACATGAGGGGTGTCTGGGTTGGTGTCCTCCCTGCCAGGGGGTGGCGCAGAGCTCCCATCTCTCTGTCACACCAAAGCCCCCTGCCAAAGGGAGTCTAGAAATAAGCTCCTCCTGTCAGCAGAGGGAACTGAGACAAGCTGAGCTGAGTGAGCCCCCTTGGAAACAGGACCTGCACATAATTTGCAAGGCCGGGTGCAAGATGAAAATTTAGGAGCCCTTGTTCAACAACTATGAGGAATTTCAAGACTGCAGCGAGAGCCCTCAAGCCCAGTGTGGGGCTGCTGAGTCCCACACCATGAAGCCCACCCAGCTTATCGGCCCCAAGTGGATGGGGACAATAATTGCCTAAGGTTCAGGAATCAAGGAGCCAGGGGGACGTTCTGGTTCCCCAAAGGTATGCTCTGTTCAACCCTTAAAAACACACTTCTATTTCCTTCCTGGCCAGCAGACATACCAAAGTCCCACGGGGTCACTGTGATGGCTGGAGAAGTCGATATTTCTTTCTCCCTCAGCGTTATCTCGCACAACACCCTCTCCATCCCACCCTCATTATTTCTGATGCGTTTCTGCTTGAGTGGAACAAGGTTCACGTTCAATGTGAAAGAACTGTGCGATTTTATTTTGGACTGGGGACTGGCCAGGAGCGCAGGGGACCCTTGGAACCATGTGGAGGGGTCGCCGAGTTGCGCATGTTAACTGGAGCTCTCCCCTCCTGAGGGCACCGTCCCCCAGCTCGGAGCCGCCGCGGAGTAGGGAGCGGTGCACCACAGCACCCCGGCGCGGCCGTTCGCGGTGCAGAGACCCTGCTCCCCCCGCACCGCCCCCACCCTACGTGCTCCCCCCGCCGGTCATTGCCCGGGAGCGCCCCCCTAACCCGCCTCCGCATCCCCTCCGGCGCCGGCTTCCAGAAAGCTCCCGGTGAATTCCACAGAATTCTTTGGGCGTGAGTCATGCAGGTTTGCAGCCAGCCCCAAAGGGGGTGTAGACTAGACAGAGCGCTATAAATACGCGCGCCTCACGGTGCTCACCACGCGGCGTCGCCAGGAGCAGCGCACGGTCGCCGGGCTCCGCAGACCGGTGAGATGTCCCCACCTCTCCTACCCGGCGCAGAACCCCACCGGGACGCAGGGCGGGCGGGGGTGGCAACCGGGAGACGACAGGAAGATCGCTGGTACCCCCGGGCCTGCCAGAGCTGCGCTTTGGATGGATGGAGTCGGGGAACCAGGGAAGGGAGGTGGCGAGAGCCCCATCACCCATCACCGGGCCGCCGAGCTCCGCCGAGCTGGAGGCAGAATTGTTGGGGGGTGGCGCTCAGGCAGGGACCCCGGAGTCCCCGTGCTCCAGCCACAATTCTGTGGGGTCAATAGAACAGGTGTAATGACCCTCCTTTTGCAAAGATGGGGAACCGAGACTTGGAAAACTCATGCCCATTGCCGGAGGCCCAGACCTTCCTGTGGCATCCTCCTTGTCCAGGTACCGAGCTCCAGTAGTGGTTGTCAGCTTGCCTACTTGAGTCATCGTGTCTGCTCCTCCATTCCGTAGTTCCCTCCACAGGGTGTTTATAAGTCGGTTTTGATTTAAATACATGTTGCAACCACTTCAGTTCCATTCTTCTGCTTCCTAATGCACCAGGATACATCAGAGAAGTCACAACCGCCATCAGATCGCAGACGCCTGCTCCAACTGTCTCATCTTATAGATGATAATTTGAGGGCTGGAGAGGTTTAGGGTCCTCTCCCAAGATAAACAGCATGTAGGTGTCGGAATCAGGACTAGAACTGAAGCCTTGATCTTCCAGAATTCTGGACCTAATAAAAAAAAAAAAAGAAGCAGCAGCAGCTTATCATTCTTATTTTCAAAGAGAAGTTAGGAATTAAAGAATAAGGACAGAGAGAATGGAAGGGTGCTGGCTAGAGTCTTCATTATAATAACAGTGGGAAATTATGTACAATGTAAATGCCCAACCTTGTGGGGTGGCAAAATAGAGTACAACAGAAAATGCACCATTCTGCAGCCACAGAGGCGTGCTTTTAAAGACTACTTCAAGATAGTGGGTGTGAGGGATCTGTTGCACATATGCATGGAAGTAGAGGGAAATCTACCACAGTGTTAGTTGTCTCTGGATGGTACTGGTTTTTCTTTTCGGTTTAGTTTCTACATTTGGGGAGGCAGCCGGATAGGAGCTTGGGTCGTGGGCTTTAAAAACTGTGCAGCACACTAGCTGCGTGACTACTTGGCTTAGGTCTCTGTGTCCTTCCCATGGCTCCATCTGCTGTGGGGGAGGCCTCCTGGGGGAAAGAGGCTGCCAGGCAGTGGTGGTCCAGGAGAGGAGGACCTTGGCAGGACTTGTCCAATCAGAACAATTGGCAGCCAGGTGCCCAGGCCCGAGCTGGAGAGGAGAGTCAGCACACACGGAGGGCAGTTCTAGCGCTGTCCTTGGACAAGCAGTATCAATATCACGTTCTGAGTCAGAGTCAGCATTGTCACAAGTCCCTTCCCCCCAACCCCTTCACCCCCCCCCCCCCGGGGATTCATAGGTACTCTAAAGGACCTGAGCGTTGCCGGGAGCAAAGGCACAGGTTCCTCTGTCCCTCTCCAAACATGCCACCTCCTCCCACTTTCCTGAAAGATAGTGCCAATGCCACAATTGCTCCTAGGTCAGATTTCGAAATAGTCAGAATTTATATGATTATCTAAGACCCCTGTGTTTGCAGAACACATTCATGTCTCTGAGGTCCATGTTGGGGACATTTTACAGATGAAGACACTGAGGCTCAGATTTAAGTGATATGGTGCCTGGGAAAGAACCCTGGAGGAAGGCTGGGTTCTCATCCTGGGGTTGCCAGCCTGCTGCAGACCCTGGGGAGCCCCATGCTGTCTCTGGGTTTGGCTTCCCCTTGGAAGTGGAGGGATTGGGGCAGGAGACTGATATTTTTCTCAGCTCAGAACCCAGTGGCTGCCCATGGAGCCCAGGCTCCTGGTAGGAGACGCTGTACTGGCTGCTGGGTTTCTAGACTCCTCAGTCAATGCTCTTGCCTTCAGCTCCCTTTTCTTTAGGGCCCAACGCCCTGTCTTCTGGTCCAGACCTATTTCAGAGGCTCTTGTATGAATTTCTGAGAAGTATCCAGGGGCCTCTCCCCCAGAGGTCGGTGTTCCTGCTGGCTTTCTCTCTCTGGCGTGACAAAAGCTCTGTTTCTCTCTGAGGCGCTTCAGGCCTCAGTGAGCAGCTAGGGCAGAGCCCGTGAGCCCTGGGCCTTCTGGCAGGCCTGAAATAGCACCCCGACTCAGCCACCCACCCTGTCTTTGGGGAAGGCAATGACCCACTCTCTTCTCCCACGCTGCTCCTTTGCTCTGTGTGGCTGGTTTGCGAACTCCATCTTGGCTGCTTTACTAATTACTTTCCAGGAGAGGCTTTCTTTATTCATGTGCTACCAAGTGTCCCCATGGGTCTGCCGAGCTGAGGAAGGTTTTTAGATGTTCACAATTTCAGGAAGGGGGGAACTCCACCTCCCAGTTTTGTTAGGGGAAATGGAGTTCAGATAAGCAGTGGGGGGTGAGGGCAGTGCGGGGAGGCCAGAAGCTGGGCTGCTGGGGAGAGGGGTTCTGTTTTATGCAACAACTCCAGCTTCTGGGAAAGGGTCCATTGTGTAAGACTGGGCTGTCCTGGGCTCCCAGCAGTCAGCTGAGTGGTGGCGGGGGCACCTTGGCAGGGCACCCTACTGTGGGCTTAAAGGGGACAGCCACTGGAAAGGACCTGGCAGCCAAGGCGTCCACCCATCCAGAGGGAACTTCAGGGGAGGTGTGAGGCCTTCCCTTTAACCCTTTGACTTTACCCCCCTCTCTCTGAAGACAGTTGCCCCCTGCTCCCCTGCATTTATACCCCAAATCTATGCAGGGATATATATCTCAGGTTTCATGCAAGGGATAGCAAATGGCATTTATTTTCCTTTGCTGACCCGAAGGGTTGACTCTCACTGCCTCAGAGTCTTAAAAGGCCATTTTAGGGGGTGTTGAGGCTTGGTGGAGAAAAAGGGGATTTTTCTTTTATGAAGGACTGGGGACACTTGCTGTGGGCCGGATTAGTGATACACACAGCACAGGGGGTCTGCCCCCCCCCCCCATTAGGGCTGGGGAAGGAGAGGGCCCGTGAATCAGCCGAGAGAGGTGTTTTGAGGGTGTATTTGATATGAGCAGGTATCAGATAGACATCCTTTCTGGATGCAGAAAGCACATGCTCAGACTTAGTCAGCGATTCTGGGGGAGGAGGGGGAGGAGGAGGAGGAGGAGGGCTGGACCAGAGCCCAGGGCGCTGACTCCAGAGTTCTCCCTGCTTCTGTATTAGGCTGCTTCTCTGATGGTTCCTCCCTGTACCCACTGCCTCCACCTTGTTTTGAAGGGGTCCGGAGGCAAGTCTGATCTTTTCTCCCAATTTCCCCGGGGGATAAAAACACGGTAATGCCAGCTGAGGGGCCGGCTGAGGGCAGGGCCTCCATGGGGGCTCCGGGAAGCTGTAGGCCAGCCGGAAACCAGCAGGCTGGCTAGCTGTTACCATGACAGTCTCCTGTTCTCTACAAACAGAGGCCTGCTGGGATTCCAGAATTGGAGAGGGAGGCGCCATGAAGACTCTCCTGCTGCTGGTGGGGCTGCTGCTGACCTGGGAGAATGGACGGGTTCTGGGAGACCAGATGGTCTCAGACGCAGAGCTCCAGGGTAAGTGGAGCAGGGGTTCCCCTCCTAGGACACTTCCTCTCTGCCAGGGCCTGAAGCTTTGCTCAGGCTGCCCCTCTCGGAGCCTCCTCTCCTCAGCAACCTGCTTTAGGTTCTTGGTGGTCAGGTGCGCTTTTAGGCATTTGTCCGTGTCTCCCCAGCACTTGCTGGCGGTTGCGTCCCTTTTCACCAGTCTGCTTGTCCCGGGCCCCACGCCTCCTCCGGGAAGCCTGGCTCATTTGAGCCTTTGTGAGTTTCCATTTTTGAGTCTCCATAGCCCCTACTATATGTACCCTCCACCTTTCCACCTACAAAACCAATGCTCCGTATCCAGGAGAGGGGAAATGTCCTCCTGTAAAGCCCAGCTTCAGGGTCCCCTCCTCTGCCAGGCCTTTCCTGAAACCCCCCTGCCATCCTCCCCACACTGTCCTGCAAGCTGACTGGTTCTCTGGGGTTAAAAACTCAGACTTGGAGATCAGACTTGGGTATGTGTCTGGCTCTGTGACTCCCCAGCTGTATTAACCCGGAGCAAGGGTCTGATCTCACTGTGTTGCTTTTCCCTCGTTGGTGCCGTGGGGATGACGTCAGTGCAGAGAGCATTACGTGGAAGGCATGTGACGTGGCTGGCTCAGTGCTTGACCCGGGAGAACCACCAGAAAAACCTTAGCTGTCACTCCTTCAGTACCTCAGTGACACTGTCTCATTGTATTTGCCACACTGCATTGGGTCTGGATCACAGTCTCCTTGTGGAATGGTGCTATCAATTCATCTTTGTGTCCCCTATCACGTGGCGCCATGGAATAAGGAAGTTCAGATGTTTGGTAAAACTGAATCCCAGAAACACTTGTATCCAAAATAAGATTTTACATTTTGATGTTGACACAGTTACGCTTCCAGAATATTTTTTAAAGTTTTTTATTTGAATTCAATTTAAGTCCCATATAGTGAATTATTAGCTTCAGGGGTAGAGATCAGTGGTTCATCAGTTGCATATGACACCCAGCGCTCAATCCATCATGTGCCCTCCTTAATGCCCGTCACCCAGTTACCCCATCCCCCTCCAGCAACCCTCAGTTTGTTTGCTATGATTAAGAGTCTCTCATGGTTTGTCTCCCTCTCTGATTTCATCTTGTTTTATTTTTCCTTCCCTTCCCCTATGATCCTCTGTTCTGTTTCTCAGGATTTTTTTCCATGAAAATGTTCTCCTGCAGCCAGGCAGGCTCGTTCTGCAGAGCTGCAGGGGCGTCGTGGCATCGTGCTGCTCGCTCTCCCTCCTCTGGGGTGGGCCTGCGCCACTGCTCTGTGCTCCTGAGCAGGTGGCATAGTCGCTACTCGGGCCCCAGGTCCACAATAAGCCCCGGGTCAGGGCAAAGCTGGGGCCGAAGGCCGCCCGTCGGGGTGGGTGCTCCCAGCCTTGACTGCCCCTAGAGGGAACTGGCCTTCCTGACCATTCCAGCTGCTTCTAGGGTGATAGCCCCAGCATCACCTCTTCCTCTCTCCTCACTCTCCCTCCCGGCCCTTCTCTTGCAGAAATGTCCACCGAGGGGAGTAAGTACATTAATAAGGAAATTAAAAATGCTCTCAAGGGGGTGAAACAGATAAAGACCCTGATAGAACAAACAAACGAGGAGCGCAAATCCCTGCTTAGCAACTTGGAAGAGGCCAAGAAGAAGAAAGAGGTAAGGAGGAGCCAGCTGAGCGCACTCCACCCCCACTTGAGTCCCCCTGCTGGAGGGGCGTGGTCATCGCCCCTCTGGTGCCCTGCTGGGTTGCCATGGTGACCCTCAGCCCTTTCGGGCTAGTGTCAGCTGATGCTGGGGCTGTAGTTAAGAAAGAGGGAAGGTTATTTTGCTTTTGAAAGCTTTGAGGGGTTAGATCTTGGATCTGGTTTCTTGCCAGCCTGGCCCAGTGCCTGATGATGACCAGACTCACTCCAATAGATTTTTCTAAACCCTGATTATACAAGCTCCAAGGTAGGCTTTGGATAGGATCTGACCCAGGTCAGGAGGGGGATGGCGCCCTACCTTTAGGAAGCTTATCTAGTAGGGCAATAACTTTGGGGTTAGGCCGGCACACGCTGCAGTGCCCCATGGCTTTCTAGAGTTGTGATTACTTCATAAAGAGACATCTAAGTCGAATAGTGAAACTAGTGGGTCTAGACTGTGCTTAGTGATTCAATAAAACTAAAACACCACCATGCAATAAACGACTTACTTTAAAAATCAGTAGTCTCCTTAAGGGTATCTTAAAAACCTACCCCCATTGCCTCCCTACCCCTAATGAAGGAGATGCCAAGGTGGGTCACCTGACACCTTCATGACTCGTAATGCATAATAAAGTGTTTTAAAGGCTCTGAGAAGTTCTGTAGTAAAGAAGTTCGTGGAACTTCATTTAACCCTGTGTTTTCAAAACTGAATTGATCAGGGAATCCTTTTTTCTCCCCATGATAGCTTTTTTTTTTTTTTTTTGAGATTTTATTTGTTTATTTGAGAGAGAGCAAGAGAGAGAGAGGGAATGCATATGAGTGAGGGCGGGGTGGGGGGCAGAGGGAGAGGGGGAAGAAGGCTCCGCAATGAGCAGGGAGCCTGATGTGATGCAGGACTGGATCCCAGGACCCTGGGATCATGACCTGAGCCTGAAGGCAGACGCTTAGCCAACTGAGCCACCCAGGCACCCCTTTCCCCATGATAGCTTTTAGCACAATTCCTTGGAAGCCACTTAAGGAAATGCTGGCCTGGATGCCGCTCTTTCTTTTGACACTTAATGCCCTTCCTTGGCATCGTGTTTTTCCTCACCATTCTATGAGAATTCTCAAGTAGCTCATAGAGACGTGTCAGGCAAGTCCTGTTCTTGAGTTTTGTGGTTATCGTCAGAGTTCGGTATTCTACAGTCCAGATTCTGTGATAAAGCCCATCAAGGTCAGGAAGAGACTCCATGACGTCTTGGTTCCCAAATCTGACCAGGGAAAGAAAGGAAGAGGGCAGTGCAGTTGGCGCTTGTGAATTGGCTCGGTAGGAGATGTGGTGGCCTTCCCAGCAGAAGCAGGGGACCTGGAACAGGAGAGAGAGCTCACTAGAACTCTTCCTGCTCAGCCCTTCTCAGCATAGCTTTGCTTTGGGGTGTGGATGGTCTACTTACTTCTTCGAAGGGTTAATACACTCATTTGTCGAGATTTTAATATAGAAAAGTGGAAGAAGAAAAGTTTCCCTTAACCCTCTTCCCTCGGACAATTCCCTGTTAACATTTGATCTGTTTCTCACTACTTAGTTTTCCCTCTATACTCTTCTGATAGTCACTGTTATTCAAACTCACAGATTGTTAACATGAAAAATGCTTGTTATACTATTTAAAACTTAACTACAAACACCCTCACGAAGCTGTGCTTCTCCGGCCTCTGTGCGGACCACGATTTGCTTGACCTTCTATTTTTACGCGTCCGAGTTGATTCCCGTGTTTTTTCCCCCTGCCGTAAACGAGCACTGAACAAATATCTTCATGCATATGGACTTCCCCTTTATGGCAGGAATTCCTTGGGACGGATTCTTACGGAATTATTGGGCCAAATGACGTGGATGTGCTAGAGGGTGTTGGTAGTTGTCGTGACTTTGATTTTGAAGGCTTGCTTCTTCCTGTGGCGTGCCGGTGACCGAGGCTGCAATAGATGAATGATTCAGAGAGCCTCGGGAAGCTTCGGAAAACAGCATTTAAATACTGAAAGTGGAGAATAGAAAATAGGGTATAAGCGAGGGGTAAATCCTGGGGTCAAGACTAAGTGCAGCATCAGAGAAAAGGGATTTCCACATGGGTTCTAGTGGCTGGGGAAGACCGTAAAGAAGAGCCCGGTCAAAGTTGAGAAGACGTTTAAAGCTAGGTGGGGAGGGAAGTCCAGGCGAAGGAGGGGACGCAACACAGGAGGCAGAGGAGGAAAGAGCCATGCTGTGTGGCTGGACCTGGGAAGGCCTGCCTCTGGGGATGGGGGGCCCAGCACCATCGGGCCTGCTTGGAGAGCCTGAAGCCTGTGGTCTCGCATGGCTAACCTGGCCTCATGTCCTCCTGTAGGATGCCCTAAATGAGACCAAGGATTCCGAAACGAAGCTGAAGGCGTCCCAGGGGGTGTGTAATGACACCATGATGGCCCTCTGGGAGGAGTGTAAGCCTTGCCTGAAACAGACCTGCATGAAGTTCTACGCCCGCGTCTGCAGAAGCGGCTCGGGGCTGGTCGGCCACCAGGTGAAAGGGGACAGGCTGCTGATCACAGCTGGGCTCAGAGTGGCAGATGTGGGAGCTGAGTGCAATATGCTTCTTCTCTGGTCCTGCACCCAATTCCAACGCATGGGGCTGTTCCTCACACCGAGCAGTTCTCCCACACCACCGGGTGCCTACAAGTCAGCTCAGTTCTGGCACTGTCTCCCTGGAGACGGCAGTAGATCCCCGGGCTAAGGGCTCAGGCCCACAGGACTGTCCTCCCCATGCCCCCCCCCCCAACTTCAGGCGCCAGTCACAAGTCTGGCTTGGCACCCGTGCTATCCGACTGTCCCACAACCCCATCCTTGTGTTCAGTTGATTTGCTGGAGCAGCTCACAACTCAGAGACATATTTGACTTACTCGGTTATTGGTTTCTTATACGAGGATCTAACTCAGAAGAGCCAGAGGGAGGCAATGCACAGCTCGAGGTGTGGGCAAGAGGTGGGGAGCTTCCATGCCCTCTGAGAGGGCGCCGCTCTCCTGCATCTTCACATGTTCAGCCACCCAGAAACTCCTCAAGCCCATCCTTTTGGGATTTTATGGAGTCTTCCTCCCATGGGATTGACTGATAAAATCATTGGCGGTTGCTGATGGAGTCAACCTCCACACCCTTCTAATCTTGGTTGGTTCCGCTGGCAACCAGGCCCCATCCTCAGGTGCTTTCCAAAAGCCACCTCATTAGCATAACAAAAGACCATTATTCCTCTCCTCACAGGAAATTCTAAGGGCTTTAGGAACCAAAGACCAAATATACACTTCTTTTTATATGTCACAGTATCTGGGCTTCATTTCACATGCCAGATGCAATTGATTTGTTCCGGCTGCATTGGGGCCCGGAGCGCCACGAGCAGTTGGTAACGTTTGCTGTCAGTGCGCAAATGTGAAGTCATTACAAGCACCTGTGCCATGTGTTAGAAGATTCTTATCCAGAAATTATTAGCTGGATAACATAACAAACGACTTCGTAGTATGGCACATCCCTGGGTGCACTTAGGCAGAAGGAATTAAGAATTTTGGCACATTAATATCGATCCCATCCTCCCCTGCGGGCCTTGTGCAGTTGTAACTCATGAACTGAAGGCCTATCTGTTGGCCCTTGGCTGAGTTGGGGTGGGGATCCTTAGTGCCCAAAGAGGAGACTAGTCTCAGGTGACAGGGGTTTGTGCATCTCCTGGCCTCAGATGTTTTCCCAAACTCTTCCCCTTTGGGTGGATAGAATGGAAGGGCGTTGGCCTGACAGTTGGGGGGCCAGGGAGCCAGCCCCAGCAGGGCCTTTGGTCACGAGCTATGTGACTGAGGTGACCGAGGGGCAGCGAGGGGGGTGCAGGAGGAGGCTGGGACTTCAGTGAGCTTCTAACTTCCCCATCCTGCCCGTCACAGCTTGAGGAGTTCCTGAACCAGAGTTCTCCCTTCTACTTCTGGATCAATGGTGACCGCATCGACTCGCTGCTGGAGAATGACCGGCAGCAGACCCACGCCCTGGACGTCATGCAGGACAGCTTCAACCGGGTATCCAGCATTATGGATGAGCTTTTCCAGGACAGATTCTTCGCCCGTGAGCCCCAGGATCCTTTCCACTACTCACCCTTCAGCTCATTCCAGAGGAGGCCTTTCTTCTTCAATCCCAAGTCCCGCTTCGCCCGGAACATAATGCCTTTCCCTGGCTACCAACCCTTGAATTTCCACGACATATTTCAGCCCTTCTTCGACATGATACACCAGGCTCAACAGGCCATGGATGTCAACCTGCATAGACTCCCCCACTTCCCAATGGAATTCACAGAAGGTTAGAAAGGGTCTCATTCATCCTACGAAGGGATGGGAACTAGCAGGTTATTGAGAAACCCATTAGATTCTAAGAACGATGCCAGGGGCTTGGCGTGTGCCATCTCAGTTTCCCCCAGCAACCCCATGAAGGTGGTATTATCCCCATTTAAGGAGGAGAAAAGTATGACAGGTGAAGGAACGTGTCCAAGTAGTCACAGCTGATAGAGGGGGACCCAGTCAGATTTAGCCCTGCCAGACTTGGAATCTGTGTTCTTTCAAGTTTACCATGCCCCTTCCAGCCACTGGTGGGCGTGACCCTTACTACGCCTTTCTAGAGAACCAGACCCCTTTGTCTTGGGAACCCAGGTGCCTTTATGTGGATGCCATGCATACAGTGGTGACAAATTATATAATCTGTCCATGCTACAGTTTAGAAAGCTGTTGCTGGCTATCACCTTGGGACCTGGTAGAGAATGGGCATGCATGAATATTTTTTAATGAATGAGGTCTAGTATGGACATGAAAAGTCAATACTTTTAGAAGTGATTTCCGTCTTTGAACCAACACCGTCTCCTAAATGCTACTGTCCGACTGGCACGAAGTTTGGCTTGAAAGGGTTTGGGATACAGGAGGACATTGAATTGACAGCATCCACTGCTATCTATTAGATACATAATGGTGGGGGGGCTTGTGTTATGAGGTGTCTCTAAGGAGGATCTCATTCCTGCCTTCGAGGGGCTTGCTGACCCCAGGGGGGCAGAGGTGGGCCTGACAGAATGCAGAGCAGAAAGGTCCTGATGCCAAAGAGAAGTGCATATAGCTATGGCAGTGTGCAGGCAGGAAGGGCTCCTCGGACCGAGATGGTGGGAGGCGAGGTCACACCCAGCTGAGGGAGCCCGCGAACGCCCTCCTGTCCCTCTGCAGGGAGGCCTGACCAGAGAGGCCTGGGTCTGCAAGCAGACAACTCATTCTCTGCTCACAGAAGCATCTCGAAGAGGCAGACAGTAGTGTGAAAGGGGTCGGAGGGGAGGCCCTTCACTATATTGCTCTGTGTGGTCCCTCAGCGTGACTCCCTCTTCCCTCGTGTGTTTCCAGAAGATAACCAGGACCGCGCTGTGTGCAAGGAGATCCGTCATAACTCCACAGGGTGCCTGAAGATGAAGGACCAGTGTGAAAAGTGCCAGGAGATCTTGTCCGTGGGTGAGCCGGAGAGCCTTGGTTGCTGGTACCTCACCGGGGCTCCCTTTATGGGGTCAGACATGTGGGACTTGAAATTCCAGCTCCGCTGCCTTCTAGCTGTGGCACTGGCGGGAGGGGTTCCCTGGTCCTGCTCCACGTGGGCCTCCATCTGTAGACAAGGGTTAAGAGGTAGTGTTGTCCCTGAAATTGGGAGACATCTTTTTTTGATTTCCCCAGTTACTCTCTTCCCAAGGGCCATGCCGGGTAGACCTCATTTTTTTCCTGCAGATGATGGACTTTTAGATAATATGTATTCTGTTTAACAAACTCTTATCATGTTGGTACTGTTGTAGACACTTTGCAAACATTTACTCATTTCCTCAGAATGACCCTGAGTTGGGTACAGTGACTGTCCCTATCTTACTGGGGTGAAAAAGCTCATAGTCACAGGGAGGTTGAGTAACTTCCCAAGATTATAGGACACCCATATGTTGGAGAGTTAGGTGTTTGGGATGTGTTCTTTTTGGTTTTTGTTTTGTTTTGTTTTTTATTTTGTTTTATTTTTTTTTTGATGTAAAGTTCGATGATTCATTAGTTGCGTATAACACCCAGTGCACCATGCAATACGTGCCCTCCTTACTACCCATCACCTTAACCAGTATTTGGTGTTCTGTCCCCAGAACACGTGGGTCACCGGTAAGTGGCCCCTTAGTTTCCCAGCAAAATATCCTTTGGCTGGCAGTCCCCAAAGCAACGGAAATATAGTTGACCCTTGAACAACGAGAGGGTGAGGGGAGGCGATAACATAAACCGTCTATTAACTCGTATTTCATGTGTAACTTGCATCATATGCTGTATTCTTAAAGTAAGCTAGAGAAAAAAGTTATTAAGAAAATGATAGAGAAAGCTATGTTTACAATACTATACTGTAAAGAACGACATATAAGCAGACACTGTTCAAACCGTGTTATTCGAGGGTCAACCGTACTTCCCATCAGCGGCTCCCCTCAGCTGTATCAGCTGTTCCATGGCTCATTTCTTCCTACTCTGAGTAACAGCTGTAAAAGCATCTGGAATGGTTCCTGGCACACAGTAGTCTCTGCTCGGAAAGGGTTAATTGTTCCCCTGGGACGTAGCAGATCGATCTTGTGGCTTTGCTCTTACTTAATACGTTTGGGTTTGCCGGGGCAAGCCTTCGGAGTCTAGTTAAATATTCCTAGCCTCACTCCTATAATTTTCGAAGCCACTGCAAAATACATACACGTGCTGGGAGGGGCTGGCGTATGAAGTGGGGATGAGACCTCAGCCCAGCCTCCCGGGCTCCGCCCATCAGCTACCCCCAAGGAGCATCACAGTTCCTCACCACCAGAGAGTCAGGTGTGGGCCAGGAGAAGGGAGGCGCCCCGAGCACAGATCTTAACGGTCAGCGATCACAGCTTACCCACACTGCCTTCCCTTCTCCGCCGAGGAAGGCTTAGGCTTCTTGTTTCAGGCGTGGGCTGCCAAATGAGCACGCACTGCCCAAACACTTCAGACCAGGGTTTCTCGACTTCGGCACTATTGACATTTTGGACTAGAGTGCCTTTTTTTTTTTTTTTTAAGATTTTATTTGTTTATCTGAGAGAGAGAGAGAGAGTGTGTGTGTGTGTGTGTGTGTGTGTGTGCATGAGCTGGGGGAGGGGCAGAGGGAGAAGCAGGCTCCCCGCTGAGCAGGGACCATCCCCCCACACCCCCACCCCTGCGGGACTCGATCCCAGGACCCTGGGGTCATGACCTGAGCCGAAGGCAGATGCTTCACCGACTGAGCCACCCAGGCGCCCACGGACCGATCACTTTTTGTTGTGGGGGCTGTCCTGTGCCCTGTGGGATGTTCAGCAGCACCCCTGGCCTCTACCCACGAGGCACCAGTAGCCTCCCTGCCCACACCAGTTGTGACAACCAAATTTATTTTCAGACCTTGACAAATATCCCCCTGGCAGTAGCAGAGCCCCCGGTTGAGATCCACTGCTCTAGACGGAGTTTCAGTTTTCGATGACTTTTCTAACTTTTTAATTTATCCCTGGAGAAAGAGTTAAGGTTATCCATTATATTATCTTTTCAACCTGGCTTTTATTTCTTGCCCCAGCTACCATTTTTAAGATTTTAATACAAATGATTGCATCTACTATAATCACTTATGGTGACCCTTTATAGTAAACGCAGTGTGCAAAGATCTGTTTTGATGTACTGGATATTTTTTTTTTTAATTAGGGAAAGAAACTCAGTAGTTTTTCACGGGATAGTGGGTCGTTGCCAGCTCTTATGGCTCAGACAACCTGCAGTGGGCATTCCAGGCCCCAAAGCAGGGCCCTGTGTCTTCTCTGTCCCCCGGGGGAGCTGGGTGACCAGCCGTGACGGGCAGATGGGCAGGCCGGGCCCCTGAGCCACCAGGCTGCTGCACTTTGTGCCCCAAGGATCCTGGCCAGCTCTTCTGTGTCATGGACTGTTGGCACTAGGTTTTAGCTCTGAAGATACGCTCAAAAGATAGGCTTGGAGAATTTTCCAGAGCTACAGAATCAGAGGAGGAAGAGCCTAGTTTAGGAATTAAAGCCCTGAGTTCAATCCTGGTCCCATAAATCATTCATTCTATGTCTTTACGCAGGTTATTTACTTCTGTGGGTCTCATTTTCATCACTGGTAATACTTAAGGTAGAAGAGAGGTGCTTATCGGAGATACTGGATATCCAAAGCACTCGCGTAGTGTCTGGTACCTAGTAGCTCTAAGGAACCCTCCTTCTCTCTGGAAATGATGCAGCGGGGGACTAGGGCAGCGAGAATAGCTCCAGGTCTGAGCACACAGACTGAGATCAGTGCTTCTCAAAGTGTGGTCAACGCCCTTTGTCACCAGTCTCCAAGGAGGTGAGGGTTTTGCACCCAAAGGTAAATCAATGATGTCACTAAGGACACTGTTTAGATCAGGTAACACTGTTTTCCAGAGCAGGACTTTGTCTATGAAGGAAGCTGCGTGTTGATTGACATTCTGGGGAGAGCTCTGTCTCTCGTTACAGACTGACCACACACGGCGTGTGGCTAAGTACTTAGAGTTGCCCTGCTTTGGGTCCTCGCTCCATGAACTGATTTCTAGTTCATGTTTTTATCCCTTTTTAGCCTTCCCTTCACATTTCCGCCTTTTTTATTTTTCTTTTCCATCTCCGGGCAGACTGTTCTTCCAACAACCCCGCGCAGGTCCAGCTGCGACAGGAACTTAATAATTCCCTCCAGATTGCCGAGAAGTTCACCAAGCTGTACGACGAGCTGCTGCAGTCCTACCAGGAGAAGATGTTCAACACGTCCTCCCTGTTGAAGCAGCTGAACGAGCAGTTTAGCTGGGTGTCCCAGCTGGCTAATCTCACTCAAAGCGAAGACCCATTCTATCTCCAGGTCACGACGGTGAGGCCCGTCCTGGCCACACACTGAAGCTCGGGGTTGGGGGGTGGGCAGGTATGGTCTGGGAGCAAAATGGGATGAAGGGATTAAAGGGGGCACTTATGCTTTAGATCGAGCATTTGTCATATGGCAGGAAACATAACTTTGAGGTACATTGATGCATGGAGACCTCATCCCCCAGTGAGGTGTAGCACGCCATGACTCCGTTTTTTTTTTTAGAGAGGAGCAGAGGGAGAGGGAGAAAGAGAATCTTTTTTTTTTTTTTAAGATTTTATTTATTTGACAGAGATAGAGACAGCCAGCGAGAGAGGGAACACAAGCAGGGGGAGTGGGAGAGGAAGAAGCAGGCTCATAGTGGAGGAGCCTGATGTGGGGCTCGATCCTGTAACGCCGGGATCACGCCCTGAGCCGAAGACAGACGCTTTAACCGCTGTGCCACCCAGGCGCCCCGGGAGAAAGAGAATCTTAAGCAGGCTTTGTGCCCAGCATGGAGCCCAAGGTGGGGCTCGATCTCATGACCCTGAGATCATGACCTGAGCCGAAATCAAGAGTCAGGCGCTTAATCCACTGAGCTACCCAGGCACCCCCCCCCCCATCATGACCCCATTTATGGTTGAGGAAAGTGAGAGATTCAACAGCTTGTCCAAGGTTTAATAACTAACAGGTGACTCACCTAGGCATTTGAACCTGTCTGCCTGGCTGAAAAGCCTGTGATCTTCCCACGAAGTGGCCTTGCTGCCCTATGCCACGTAGCTTGGCTCATGAATTGATGCATTATTCTCTACCACTGATAGAAAGCCTCTCTCTCGTGCTGGTAACCTTTTTTTTGTTTTGTTTTTCTTTCCCTGATTCCTTTTCTGCTACTAGCCCAGCTAGGGGCTGCCCAAGAAAACGTGGTGGCTTAGAAACCATTTTTCCTCTGGGGGGTTCCCCATGGGCTGGTCATTTGCAGATAGTATTTACACCTACAAACAAGTGTCTCTGAATTAGGGCCTTTCTGCTCATTGAATTGTACGGATGTCAGACTTAGTAAAAAGCAAAGGGGTCACCTGTCCAAATCTAAGCCTGGCTTTCGTTGCAAAAACGAGTCCACTTTGACCAATATTTCAGTCCTTCTCTTACCCTTTTTCCTCCTAGGTGGGTTCCCAGACTTCTGACTCCGGCGTGCCCTCTGGCGTCACTAAGGTGGTTGTGAAGCTCTTCGATTCCGACCCCATTACTGTGATGGTCCCAGAAGTCGTCTCCAGGAACAATCCTAAATTTATGGAGACCGTGGCAGAGAAAGCGCTTCAGGAATACCGCCAGAAGAACCGGTGAGTATGCAGGCCTCAGTTGTGCTCCCTCCGGGCCCTGCAGGTCCCCGGGAGCCAGAAAAACGGCAGCAGATTCAGCCTAGGAATGATTGCTCCAGTAGCCAGAGCCCAGGCACGAAGCCAGAAAATCTCTGATCTCTGGAAATTTTACTTTTCCTTTGGAGGATGTTCTTTCTTTGTTGAGAAGCATTTGAGTATGGGTTGGTGCTTCTGGGTGATTGTCTAGCCCTCACCTTTCGTTCTCCTCCGTTTTGTTTTCAGGGAGGAATGAGATGTGATCACTGCCTCTCCCAGTAGGGGGGCGTCTGAGTTCCGTTGCCTCCAGATGAGCAATAGACCCCTAGAGAGAGCTCCGCATGTCACCGAGTGACCGGGCCTTGCCTCGAGGCCCTCCTGTCCCCTCACCCAGGCTTTCCTCCCTCTGGACTCTGCACCATAATGCCGTGTTCGCTGATCATGAGAAGAACTCCTACGTGCCACTAACTCAATAAAACCGCCAGTAATCTGAGTGCTCTGGGGTGTCCTGCTTTTATGCTGGGTTTTTCCATCTCCCACACACCTTCATTTTGGTATGGAAAAAAAAAATAGAAAAGAAAAGCACTAGCTAAGATGGTATAAGGAATATCATGTAATTGAGAATAAAAGGAGTGCGACAGAGTTAAACCAAGGATTTCTTGCTTTTAGGAGCAGAAATGTGTTCTAACGGCCAAGTAAAATATATTTCTGAAAAGTGAATCTTGTCCGTTCCATTATAAAACAGTTGCTGTATTCTGATTGGGGTGGGTGAGATCTTCTGAAGGAACACATTGAAAATAGGATTGAAGAAGGGATAATAATAAGGCGTCCCGGGTATTTGAATGCCCAGTTGGTATTT
Organism: Ursus americanus; assembly: GCF_024610735.1. NCBI lineage: Eukaryota > Metazoa > Chordata > Mammalia > Carnivora > Ursidae > Ursus > Ursus americanus. The sequence goes on from NC_142139.1 coordinate 65,239,859, forward strand.
TCTTAATGGTATGTGTCATCCCCAAGAAACAAAATGAGGCAATTTCCTTTTTACTTGTAAGGGTTTGGAATTCCTGTCACACCTTCTTGACTGTGGTATTGCCTGTCTGCTGTCAATCTATGCAACCTTCCTATCTTTCCCTCGACCACAACTTCTCTACTTGGGTTTTTCCTGATGGCGTATTTACCGCTTAGTCTGATATAGCTGGGCTGCAGTACCCTGTGCTGCCAGCAGATGGCCCTGCCTAACCATGGTTCTTCCCGCAACATTAAGTTATGCAGCCTTACCATTTCTGAGTGTTTTCTAACTATGGAATTCTTTTTGTCAAATATACTTCACATGAAGAAAACACATCTGGCTGCATTCCAGGTTTGTAGCAAAGTCCACATATTAATGAAACGCTTAGAATATTCTTAGGTCACTGTTCCTCATCTTTAAATTCTAAGGACCTCTGCAGCACAACTGACACTCCAAGGCTTAGCTCATCAAAGAAGCTGGTATTTTCATATTGCTCCCAAAGACATTCAGAATAAAGTTAGTATGAGTCACTTAATGACATATATTAATTAGGGGCATGGCTTCAGAAGGCGTTTGCTAAAATCATCATGGTAAATCATGTATCGCATTACTGTCACATCCTTATTTCTAAATTTACTTTTTATTTTCTAATTATGTCACTAGATTCTGGAAGCCACTATATCCAAATGTTGCTTCTTTTTATGCAATCTTATACTGTGCTAGGCTAGCACCTTAAAAAACAGCCTAAAGCTGACTCCGAGGTCATGTGTCCATCCTCTTTCCCCCTTTGCACAGTAGCCTTGTTGAGGGTCCTTGGATGTCTCTCCATCCCCGACAGATATCCTAGCCTGAGACACTACAAAGACCAAGGCAGGGCACGAGATCACCAAGGTGCAGGGCCACGATGTATGTGGGGAATTCTGGCAGGAAGACTGTGGCTAATGAGCCCTTCGTTTCTGGCCTCTAGGAAGCTCGTGGCAAAGTGGGAGCCGGCCACGCGGTGTACGTCAGGGCGGGGCTGCTTTGTTTCCGCCTGGGTACCTTGGCTCGGTTGGGACAGCTGCCACCAGGGGGCGCCATGAGTCCCTGTTCTGGGGCTGACAGTGGATGCTGACCTGGAGAGAAGGACCACAGTTGTGTTGCAGCTCCACCAGCCAGGCCAGTGGGCTTCGCCGCCCCCTCCCTCGAGTTGGCCCTACCTACCCACCCCCTTGTCTATCCTCTTGGCCCCGTTCATGCAGGTGGTCAGGTTGATTCAGCCAATCTGGGGTTTTCCCCCATGCGGAGATGCTGCAAGTGAAGCGAGGGGGCATCCATATTGGGCCTTTAAATGTCTCACATCTTTGCATTGTGGGAGACTTTCTGGGAGGAGGCGCATCCTTCTGAGACTCTCAGAGCTCATCCGGACCCCTCTGATTCTCAGCCCTTCCCCTGTGCGGCGAGGGGCCAGGTGGCCGCCCCAAGGGAGACGCCACCCACAGTTCAATTACTCCACTTGGGGGAGATTTGCACCTTTTCTTTTGGCTGCTGAGCTCACACCCCAATTTAGCCTTGAGAGCCCTCATGGCCCTGATTCTGCACCGCAATGTAGCTTCCCATGGGCCCAGGGGAGACACCATTCCTTATCTTTCCATCTGTCCCTTTAGATGGTGATGGCAGTCACCGTCCACTGTTAGAAGTCCAGGGCCAGAGCAGAGGTTCCAGGCCTCAGCACCATGATTTTCCCAATTTCCTGAGATGGGTGTGTTTGCCGTAGGGGCAGGGCTGGCTCCTGCGACCTGAGGCTTACACTGGGAGAGAAGAGAAGCCAGCCAGTGGGAATGTGGGACAGAAGTAGCAAGGAGGAATCAAGGAAGGAGAGGAAAAAGTGGATCTGTATCAGTGATGCCCTCAGGAGCCCCATTTATGGCCTCAGGACACAGCATTCAATATCGAAAGGATTCTGCACTGTTAATTTTTGGGAAGGATGACCTTCAGGCATCAAAACATCTGAAATCCAAGGAAGAGTAAAATAGATTTGTCAAAAGCTTGAGCCAAAAGAGACATCTGGGTTCTGCAATAATAAGTACATTTCCAGAACATTCTTTCACCCTAACACTGCAGGACTGGAAGTTTTACTGAATCTCAAGGTTTCAGACTGAAGACATTGTGCTGTGTGTCCCTCAGAATGTGTACTTCTCCTGCTGGGGTCAGCGTGAGCTGCCAGAAGACCACAGAGCAAACGTGCCACTCTTTCCTAGAGTGGAAATGTCATTTCAAGATTTGGAAAGTAAAATTTTACTCAAAAGTTTAAAACACAGTTACATTATGAAATAGAATGCAACATCCATAGATTTTAGAAATTAAGTTCAAATTCTCGAAAATGTAGCACTGCCATTCCTCAGTTGAAAGGTTTGAAGACACTTTTTCCTAACTTGCTGTGTGATGTTGGACAAGTGTCTTCACCTCTCTGAGCCTTGGTTTCCTCCTCTGTAGAACCCGAGAGTGATTGGATTTCCAAAGCCTCAGGGTTTTTCCTGCTATGCTTTTCTTTTTAGTAACTTTATCCATCCCTTACGTTTATCAGTCAGCGTCCTCTGGAGAAACAGAACCAGGGTGTATTTCATATCTATTCAAGAAATTGGCTATTGTGATTTTCCCAAGCCTGAAATCCGTGGGGCAGCCCCACAGTCTTGAAATTCAGTTGGAAACTCTCGAGGCAGAATTCATTTTTCTTCCAGAAACCTCAATTTTTGCTTTTAAGTCTTTCAACTGATTGCACAAGGCCCACCCACGTTTTCGAGGATAATTTCCTTTATGTCAAGTCACCTGATTGTAGACATTAAACACACCTACAAAACATCTTCAGATCAGTTCCTAGATTAAATAACTCAGTACCAGAGTCTAGTAAGTGGACAACATAAAACGAGCTGTCACACCTGTGACACACACTTCCGAGGAGGGCCCAGGAGGGCACTACCCATGGTGCTCAGAAGGACCCTACGCTTGGTGTCATGCACTGCGTCACCCTCTTGGCATGTTTGTTTTGCCCTGGACCCTGTGAATGACACAATCAGACCAGCAGAAGGGCTGGGTCTTGCTCCCTAGCCACGGACTCAGATCTTCCGACTGAGGGAGCCTCCCTGAGGAAGTTTCGTCCAGATGGGCTGGCCGGGTCTTCACAGCTTTGCAATTTCCCCAACACTTCATCTTACCCTCCTTGATAGCACTATTTAATGTCATATGCACACTAATTTTGTTTCCCTGAACTAGAATATTCATTTCTTCATGTTTATTGGAGTAAGAAATCTCCAACCTAAAATTTATCATTTTAACATTTATCATTTTAACATCCGTATTGTCATGCAACTATTACCACCGTCCATCTCCAGAACTTTTTCATTGTCCAAGACTGAGTCCCCAGTAACTACTAGCTCCCCACTTCCCCTCCCTCAGCAGCACCCCCCACAACCCCCATTCCACTCCCTATGAATCCGACTACGGTAGTTGCCTCATCTGGGTGGGGTCATAGAGTGTTTGTGTGTTTGTGACTGGCTTATTTCGCTTAGCATGGTGGCCACAAGTTTCATCCATACCGTAGCCTGTGGCTCCGCCTTGAACGCTCCACCGTGAGGGCATTACACATTGCGCTTACCCGTTCATCCGCACACAGCTGGCTTGCTTCCACCCTTTGACGATTGTGAATAATGCTGCTCTGAACATGCTGTACAAATCTCTCCTCGAGTCCCTCCTTCGGTTTTTCTGGGCACACACCCAGAAGTGGAATTGCTGGGTCATGCGGTAATTCTAGGTTTAATTTTCTGAGGACCCGCCATACTGTTTTCCAGAGTGGCTGTGCCGGGTTACGTTCCCACCAGTGATACGTAACAGTTCCTCTCTTTCCACATCCTTCAAACACTTGTTTTTTTAATTTAATTTTTTAAATAATAATGATCCTCATGGGTATGAAGTGCTATCTCATTGTGGTTTTATTTGCACTTTGTAAATGATTCGTGATGTGGGGTATCTTTTCTGGGACTTCTTGACCATTTGGGTATCTTCTTTGGAGACTTGTTTACTCAAGTCCTTTGCCCATTTCAACATTTTTGTTGTTGTTGAATTTTAAGAGTTCTTTATATACCATGGATGGTATCCTCTTATGAGGTATGAAATTTGGCCAGGAATCTGTCTAAATGTTCCATCAATTCCCCAAAGCACTTGACACCCTAGTAGATGTGCAGTGGATACTCACAAAAGAACGGTCACGAAGGGTGACAGGTCAGAGGCCAACTGAAACTACATTTGCAAAAGGAATATGAAGAACATTTTCTAGGCAGGCCCAAGACCCCATTACCTCTGGAGGGAACCCAGGAAAAAAACCCAGCCTCTTGTTCCCAAAGCATTACCTGGAGATGAAGAGGTCGGGGCAGAGAGTGAATAATTCTTGGTTTTTATTTAAAAGAAGGCAAGGAGGGGCCCACTCCCCAAACATCCCCTGAAACAGATGTGCTTGAAGGTCAGGCTATGGGAGGTCAGGTGGACAGACGGAAACTGGACGAGGGCAGCCCCAGGGCAGGTAGGCACTCACCTAAGCATGTGAGAAACCTTCAAGGGTGTAAGAACGCAGAGCACACACGACAACTGTGCCCAAACACATGTTACGAGGGGACCAGAAGTTACAGACTCCTAGCTAGCAGGTGGCACCCGTGAATGACCGAATCCCCGACCTCTTAAACAAACCTAACAGTTCCGGGTTTCTCTATTTCCCGGGAAAACACACTGCGGTGATTGTAGGTTCAGGAAAAGGGACTGCCGCATGTAAATGATGTCCATGGACACTTGGGTGCTCTTCTTTGCAAGGGGTTGTTATAAGGATACAGGAAGTAGGAGAATAGGGAGCCCTGCCCAGATCCAGGCTCGTCGCTGGGGTTTGGAGCAGCTGTGGGGGCGGCAGCGGAGGGCCCGCAGAGAGAGGTCTGCTCCCCACCAGGCCCGTGGGACGGTGAGCCTTCAACCTCACTGGAGGTGGGCCTGAAGGATGAGATGGGGTGGGCTCAATCTATTTTCTGTTTCTGCTTCAGTAGAACACCTTCTCCAGATACGCATTCAGGAACATCCCGGTGGGGTCCAGCTTTTCTCGGATGGCACAGAACTTCAAAAAGGCTGGGTACATTTTCTCAAAGTCCTTCCTGGTGCAGTTGTGGGCCTGGGGAAGCAACCAGACACAACAGGCCTTGTTCCCTGGAGCTGGCATCTCAGTGGGGCTGCAAATGGGCAACCCTGAGTCTGTATGTCTGCATACGTGACACTCCTATCCCTGGGCACACGCATGCGTGCACTCACCCACACATGCAGGCATGCACACAAAATGCACCGATACCTATCCGTGCACGCACGCCTGTGTGCACACACATCCAGGCATACGCATGCACGCATGCGTGCACACATAATGTAAAGACCCAAACCGGAGAGAGGAAGTTCTGGGAAGCTAAAGAAGGGAGGTGTTACAGTGTTAACATGAAACTCTCCACTCCCTGTGGCACCCCACAGGATGACAGTGGAGAGGGCTCTGGCCCCAATTCTACTGCTAATTAGTAAGTCTCGTTACCTCTGAGAGACTCAGTTCCCTATCTGTTAAAGGGGCTCATGGACTCCTGCCTTATCCTGCTCATGGGGTTTCTATGGGAATCAAATGCAATGAAAGATGAGAAATGTCTCTGAAAACTCCAAGGGAGTTGTCACTGAGTACAATCACCGAGCAGCTGGAACACGGATGCAGGGGGAAGCTGGGTCTGCGTAAGGCAGTGGAACCCTTCCTTCCTGTGACTCGCTCAGCCCCTGTTCCCAACTTCTGAGCCTTGGGCAGGCAAAGGACCAGGGAAGAGAGGAGCCCTCTGGGGAGCCCCCAGCTCACAGCAGCTGCCCGGCCAATGGCCCTGCAAGCCTCTCACTGGCAAACCCTACCTTGGCCCAGTGGGGCCTACCCCCGACCTTCTTCATGATGGTCTCGTAGGTCAGCCAGTAGTCCAGCCTGGGCACGTCCTTGCCATAGGGCCTGGTGGGGAGCAGAAGGAGGTGAGGCCCTGTCCCTGCCCTGAGAATCCCACCCCAGTGACGTGGCACCTTCTCCGTGCCATGCCCAGCACGTGGCGTGTGGTACGAAGATCAAGTCGGTGGCTCTGTCCGCACGACATGGACTGCAGAGATCGCGCAACCTCAGGGTTTTTGCTCATTGCTCATCACCAGAGGGATTTCATAAAGGGTTGCTTCCTCTCACATATTTTATAGCTGGCCTCTGAAAAGTATCACGAGTTTAAATATGCACACACATGCACACATCTTTATGGCATATAAACATGCCATCTTTTTTTTAATGCCATGGCATTCTTCTTTCTTTTATTTCCTTCCTTCCTTCCTTCCTTCCTTCCTTCCTTCCTTCCTTCCTTCCTTCCTTCCTTCCTTCCTTCCTTCCTTCCTTCTTTCCTTCCTGTCTAGATTTCCTTATTTATTTGAGAGTAAGAGAGTGAACGGGGGAAGGGCAGAGAGAGGGAGAGGGAGAGGAGAGAAAATCTCAAGCAGACTCACTGAGCACGGAGCCTGATGTGGGGCTGGATCTCATCAATCCTGAGATCATGACCTGAGCCAAAATCAAGAGTCAGACACTTAACTGACTGAGCCACCCAGGCGCCCCTAAATATGCCGTCTTTTTGACAAAGCCTAGGAATCTCTGAATCCCCTCATTTGATGTATGGCAAGCATGGCATATCACCTAGTTGGTCAGTCCTCACTGCCAGCCAAGTCAGACTTACAGACAGAAAAAGTGGAAGTCAAAAATTCAAATAAACATGATGCATACACATGGCAACTTTTTCACTACTGATTTGCATTCATAGGTAGGGAGAAGACAGACAGAGGGACAGATAGACAGGGTCTGAGCCTTGCCAGGAGTCTGTCCCTGCGTGAGAGAAGCTGCCTCCCATCTTTGGGACACCTTTCTGAACAGTGCATTCCTTAATTGTCCCTTCGGCATCCTCAAGGTTTGGGGTTTTTACAAGCTAGAGAAATACACCATAGTAAGATTCGAGCTGGGCAAGAGGTATGTTTTTCTTTTGCAAAGTCAGAGGAGGGTTATTGTCAACGAGAGGTGGGAAGAAGAGGCACATTTTACAAGGACATTTTTTTAAGAGATGAACTTCTTCAACGTGCCTGTCTGTAATCCTGGAGACTGCTACGTATCACTTACTAGAAAAAAGATAATGCCTCCGTGAGCGTACGGCACTGCACAGCGCCTGGTGCAGAGGGTCAGGATGGCCAAGGCACCCAGGCAGACAGCTCGAAAGCAGCGTGATCCTCTTTTCTGCTTAACCTAAACCTGGTCTCAGAATCCTTCTCAACACAGCGTTCTAGGCTCTCAGAGCCATCGACCAGAGTAGGCACACGAGAGAGCACGCCTTCGCCACTGCATAGCATCTGTCTCACAAATGGTAGCTATTCGTAGTCACATTAGCTATTAATTAATATTAATTATCGCATTACCATAATATTGTCATTCACGTAATTCACATACTACAGGTGTAGAAACCCAAAGGGGAGATATTTTTTTTCCTGCTTCCAGGACCAAAGAAGTCTCCCTAGAGAAGGCGGCATTTGAACTGGCCTTGAAAGATGGGTGACGAGAGGGGTCCTTGCAAAGCGGAGGGGCCGCCTCCCGCACCCCACCCCAGCCCACCGCTCGCAGTGAGCCGGTCACCTGTACATGATGATGTTCATGTAGCAGCTGTCCCTCTGGAAGCAGGGGCTCAGCAGGATGTCATCCCCGCGGGTGAAGCGGACCTCCACGGGGTAGTGGGCCACCATCTTGGGGTGCGCCTCCAGCATGGCCTTCAGTTCCAGCAGGGCCTCCTTGGTCTTCTCTCTGCACTCGGCCGGGGGGGACAGAACCCAGACCTCGGGGAAGGGTCTCCGGAGCCCTCACACAGGGTTCTGCACGGCCCCCCAGCCCGCGCCCAGGGATGGGAGCTCCCAGTGCCAGAGGCAGTCCAGGCTGGTGGCTCCTCTCAAAGTCCTTCTCACAGAAGGGGAGCCTGTGAATGTGCCTCATGGGGGGCTACTCCGGCTCCTGGTTTAGCCCTGGCCCCCGCCCAGTCTGGGCTCCCCTCGGGTGTCTGGCCGCAGCTGTCCCACACCCCCGGCCTCTTCCTTTTCTGACAGAGCAAAGCCAGTCTGATTCTAATACTTCCACTTGCTCTAATATCCCCCCAGTACAGCAGTGTCCCAGCCCTTGAACACAGTGCCAGGGGCAACCCCTAAGCCCTGGGCACCATCACCCCCTTTTCCTGGAGAGAGACAAAGAGAGGGGACACTTCCAAGAGAAAGCTGTAATGAGGTCCAGGGCTACAGACATAGCCTCGGTCTTCACCAGGCATCTCTCCCAAGGCAGAGCACCTGCCCCTGGCATGCTAGGTGGGCTCTGCTCCCCCGACAGATGGAATGCAGGGGACAGTCTTTCCAAAAAACAAGCTAGGCAGGAAGGCCCACAGTCCACGCCCACATGCTGTGACCCACCTCAGGGCTGGGGAGGGACTGACAGGAGAGCAGAGGGGACTCCGTGGCTGCTGTGCCCTCAGAGGCAGAAGAGCTGGGCCCAAGGGTGCCAAGAGGGGACTCGGCCTCCAGGGTGCCCCCTACGAACGGGCGGGACCGGGAACCTGGCTGGCAGTGTGTGTGCCGGGGCTGCGCGAGGACCCGGACCCCGCAGCTGGCCCGCACAGCCCCTACCTGGGGATGGCCCAGTCCTGGACGTGCTGCTTGAAGCGGCACTCGTAGGTGAAGATCCTGTGGCTGAGGTCGCTGCTCTCCTTCTTCCTGGTGAACAGGAGCCAGAAGAAGAAGCGGTTGATCCAGCCCACGAGGCCCGGCAGGAAGGAGCTGGAGGGGCAGCGCAGAGGGCAATTCATGATCATATGATCGGGGCCCCCACGTGGCTCGCTCGGTTCAGCATCTGCCTTCGGCTCAGGTCATGATCCCAGGTCCTGGGATTGAGCCCCGTGTTGGGCTCCCCGCTCAGCAGGGAGCCAGCTTCTCCCTCTCCCCCGCCCCCTGCTTGTGCTCTCTGACAAATAAATAAAATCTTTAAAAAAATAATCCTGTTATTCAGCATTTAGCGAGCCCCCGAGGTGCGCTTACAAAGCATGGTCTCCCCCTCCCACCCCTGCCAGAAGCCCCTTCTGGGGAGCCCACCAGCATGCTCCTACTCCACTACCCAGGACTAGCTTGTTTTCAGTGTTTGGGTTGTTTTCATTCTTATTGTGGTAAAAAATACATAACATCAAATTCACCCTCGTAGCCGTGTTTAAGTATGAAGTTTAGCAGTGCTAAGTGTATTCACGTTGTTGTGGAGTGAGTCTCCGGCATCTTGCGGAGCTGCCACTCTGTCCCCTGAGAACAACTCCCCACTGCCCCTCCCCCAGCCCCTGGCAGCCCCCATGCTGCTTCCTGTCTCCATGAATCTGACTGCTCCAGGCACCTCCCAGAAGTGCATTCCTACAGTATTTGTCTTCTGTGACTGGCTTCTTTCCCTCAGCATCTTGTCCTCAAGGTTCATCCATGTTGTAGCCTCTGTCAGAACCTCCTTCCTTTTTAAGGACGAATAATATGCCATGGTAAGTACAGACCACATTTCGTCTATCCATTTATCCATCGGACATGTGGGCGGCCTCCACCTTTTGGCTATTATGCATAACGCTGCTATGAATATGGGCGTGCAAATTATCTCTTTGAGTCGCTGCTTTCAATTCTTTTAGATATATACCCAAAGGGGACACAGGTCCTGAGGCTGGTTGCAGGGACCTGTCTGGTCATCCCATTCATGAACCCAGTTCCCGCCAGCTCGGGCTCCTCCGAGTTGAACTGGCTCTAATCGCATCAGTGGTGGCTCGTGCCTCTCCTGGAGTCACTCTAGACGCCTGGTAACATGGCTTGGTCTGGCTTCTCCCTGCCCACATTGGCCTCTGCTTAGAGGCACCCTCCCAGACGCCTGTCCCTTGTCACATCCCTGCCGTCTCACTGTCTGTCAAAAATCCATCCCAGCTGCTCAGAGCACCTGGTGGGGGTTACAGGTAACAGCAGATTCAGGGCCTTGCATCCTGCCACTTGGGTGCGGCACAGAAGCCGTAGTGAGAAGAGAGGGAAGTGAGGTCTAGTAAACACCTTTCAAGCAGACTTGACATTGAATCCTCCAAACAACCCAACTGTTGCTAGCAGCTCTACTTTATATATGGGTAAACTACAGCTCAGAGAGGCTGAGCGATTTACCCAGAGTCACACAGCAGGAAAATGAAGAGGTGAGGATCAGAGTCCAGGTCCCCCTGAATCCACAGCTCATGCTGCTCCCATGGTCCCAAGATGCCCAGTTTCCTGGGACTCAGAAGGGGTACCTGGGTACCTGCCGCAGGGGTGGGGTGCAGGGAGAAGGATGTCATCTGTTTCAAGGCAGATGCTCTCTGGTGTCTCAGAGGCCAGCTGGCTGCAGTGGGGCTTTCGCTGGCCCCTGGGCACAGGGCTCTTCTAACCAGAGTTGCTGAGCTTGGCCTTGGCCCTGGCTCACCCTCCAGGGGCCTGTTCCCAACGGACAGCCTGCCTTTCTGTCCTGGTCAGCTCTGGCCACCACCATCACTCCTACAGGGGACCACCACTGAACTCCTCAGAGACAGGCACCAGGTTTTTCATTTGGCGTTTCTTACACAGATCTCCAGAAGCCACTCCTAGGTACCAGGCACTGTTCGGGGCACTGGGGACCGAGTGTGATGGGACAGACAGGGTCCCTGCCCTTGCAGGGACACAGGGACACAGGGACACATTGAGTCTTACTGTGAAGCAGCCATTAAACCACCAGGTATAATCTGTTATTCACTCTTCATTCCCGCACCTTAGGGCATGCAGCTTAGTGAGCTCCGCCGAGCTGCAGGGGCGAGCCAGGTGGACGCGGTTTCCAGAAGCAGCTAAGCCAGAGCCACGTGGGCTGAACTCCGAGGCTGCGGAGCTCTCACAGAGCGTCCACTCAGGCCAGAAAGGGCAGCAGTGATTTAGAGCCCAATTTACCTGGGTGCTCACTGGGCTTGGGCTCCGCAGACACACACACATAAGCTGCCGAGAGGCTGTGATGGAAGGTGGAGAGCGAGCCTGACCGGGCATGTTCCACTCACTGCCAGCCATAATCTGCTGGTGCAGTAGCCCCCTGGCACGCTTCCTCCCGGCTCCCTGTCCCTTCCCTGCTCAGATGAGTCCCAGCTTGCATTTCACTCTCCTAACACCTTCCAGGTGGTTAGTCACCCCAGCGTGGGTCCCATCTGATGCCACCTGTAGCTCCCCTACCCTGGGGAGGGCCAACTCTTCCCCAGATGCCCGGATGCAGGCCTATGGTGCTGAAGGTCTCAGCCGCGTCCAGGACTGACAGGAATTCCAGCTAGTTCCACAGGGCCTGTCGTCAGTGCCACCCTTGATGGGCTTTTCTGACCTTTTGGTAGGGAAGGATTTCTTGACAAGACACGGAAGTCCCCAAGGTAAAGGAAGAGATGGCCAAATTTCACTATATTAACATTAAATACGTCTACACGTCAAAAAAAAAAAAAAGCCACAAAAGTGAAAGACAACACAAACAGGGAGACGTTGCAACACAAAAAGTGAGTGCCCAAAATATATCAGTAAAACCCTACAGAACAGTAAGAAAAAAATACCCACTCAAATTTTAAAAAGGGCAAAATACATAAAGAGGTGCTTCAGAGGGGAGAAGTCCGAAGGATCAATAAAATGAAAAATGGTGCACCCTTACGGGTAAGCATGGAAATAAGAATTCAGACCAAAGTAAGATACTATTTAATTCATGCCACATGAAAGTGTAAAAGCCTGACAATTCCGATTTTGACCGGCTGGCGCAGCACAGAGAATCTGACAGTGCCCAGCGAGGTACCTTGGCATAACCACTTGGGAGAACAATTGGATCTGGGGACACTGAAGATACTCATACTCGATGGCCAAGGAATTCCACTCAGGAGTAGTCCACTCATGACAAACTCCACTCAGGACAAAAATAAAAATGCACCAGGAGCAATGGTTGAGAATGCTCACAGCAGTACGGAAAAAAAAAAAATCCTAGAAACCACCCAAATATCTTAGTATGGATAAACACATCCTGATAAATGCCCACAGTGAAAAACAAGTAATTACAGCTATCCATATCAACATGGGTAATTATCACTATCAACACTGAATTACCAAATTTATTATTTCAGGATTCATATAACTAAAGTGTAAATAAAAGCAAGGGACTGGTAAGCATACAGTTCAGGGTAGTGATTACTTCTTGGTAACCCCTTGGAAGCTGTGATTTGGGATTTCACAAAGGACATGCCAGTTGTACTCAAGTTGTGTCATTTCTTAAGCTGGTGGTCACCACGTGGGTGCTTATTCCATTATTCCTTATACTTTGTTTTCTGTATTATTTTGCATGTATAAAATACTTCAAAAAAATTACATGATGCCATTCCATGTCTTGGCTGGATGCAAAGTTACCATTCAAGGCCCTGTGAAACCTTCCCCACCACTCAGAGTTCCACTGGCAGACATGGGGCCTGAGCATGAACAGAGATCTTAGGCTGGGAAGGAGGTAGAAAACAGGACAATATGTGAAGATGTACATATCACCTGGGAGCCAGAGAGTAGAGCCTGGGCATTGGTCCTTCTAAAAAAGCTCCTCAGGGGATTTGAATGTACAGGCAGAGTTAGAAATCACTGCTCTAGACCCAGGAGACAGACCCAATTCACATGCATAAAGGCCAGGGTGTTACTCTTCTCAGGGACCACATCCTCAACAGCATATAGCAGATGCTGGAAGAAGGTAACCTTGCATTCCTACCTGATCCAGAGCAGGAACTCCAGTAAATAGAATCCGACGGCATAGTCCCAAAACCAGTTGGCAGAAGAGGAGGGGGGCTGGGAAGAAAAATCCGTGATCAGTTCAGGGCCAGATCTCAGCTGCTTTCATATACATAGACATATATATATACATACACATGTACATTTAAATTTTAGTTAACGTACAGAGCAGTACTGGTTTCTGGAGTAGAGTTCAGTGGCTGCTTTCTGACCTATGCATCACAGTGCCCCTTAGAGATGTGTCCCAGGAGTGGCTGCACATGTGTGTGTGTGTGGGGGGGAGGGGTGACCCACCTACCAGGACAATTGAAAGCCTCACTCGGTGACACAGCCAAATCTCCTGCCCCTTTCATTTCATGTGTATTTATGCATGTACATATTTTGCACAAGACAAAGATGTGCATTTGTCCCTTGTCTTCTGAGCCCGTGAAGCAGGTGTCCAGCGATCCCCATTTATGAAACCTATGCCAGCCCCTAACATACAATGAGTGTCATTGCTTTTCCTTGACTTGTCCCGTGAATGTTCATCCTAAGTGATGGCTTTGTGCTTTGCTGAGAAGCAGCCCATTTGCTAAGGACATGGGGGAAAGACAAAACTTGATTCCTTCACCTGTCCAGTTGGGGGTGGGAAAGACGGGGCTGTCGGAGGGAAGGTGGGGGTGTATTAGGTGGTTCGTCCAGGTATAGCCCAGCTGCCTTGTACTCTATCTTATCCTATCCTGTTCTGCCAACACTTCCGCTCCCCTCTCCCTCATCTAGGCTGTCCCTTGACCTCACTCCTACACATCCCTACTGTGGTCACCTGGACCCTTATGGGACCAACTTTCCTTCCTCCTTCCACCCTCCCGCCTTTTCTGCTTCTGTCCTCATGCTCAGTGATGCCCACTCTTGCTTTCCCTCTCACACCTCACTGATCATCAGCACAATGACAAATGTCAGCTTCCCTGGGGACTGCAGGCTGTGTGTGAGGGTGGGAAGGAATGGTGCTGTTGCTACCTTGTTGGTGTGGTCCTGGTAGATGACGCTGACGTTCTCGCTGTGTGGGAACCAGAGGAAGCGGAAATACTCGGATTTCTTCAGGTGGCTGTCCAGGTTGTTCAGGACCTGACCTCGGCAGAAGGAAAAAGGGAAGACTGTGTTGGTTACAGGATGATGGTGGGGAAGTACTGGGAGTCAGGGCCTGGGGGTGCCTCAGTTTCTCCCCATCAAAAGGAAATACTTAAAATTGCCCTAACATTGTCAGATGACATGGAATGTGGCTTGTAATTCATTGGACATTAAAATGTTCCTTTTGCATGTTGACTTCCCCAAGCAGCTCACAGGATAGAAATGATTTCTTATTTGTCCTGGCTTGAACAATTCCTAGTTATATGAGTTTGGGCAAGGCACCTAATTCCCTGTGCCTCAAGTTCTTCATCCATAAAATGGGACTAATAACAATACCCATGTTGGGACTGGTATGAAGATGAAATGCATTAATGCCTCGAGAGTGCTTACGATGGTGTCACAAATATGGTAAGCACTGTACAGGTGTAAGCTGCTGCTGCTGCTACCCTTACATTGTCATCACCATTATCCTTTATCCCCATAACGCCCCTCACATCATGGGTCCTTAATAAAATGAACAGAAGAATCTCGCCGTAATGTGACTCATCATTGTACTCCTGGAGATGACATCAGAGAGCAGATCATGTCTTCCTAAAACCCATCGGGCAGATAGAGGACAATTTCTGAGACAAGGGTAGACAGACTGGGCATTTGACAGGGAGCTGGGAGGTTGAGGAAAAGTACACTGGTCTTGGAGTAAATTCTGGACTTGAGTCCTGGTCTGTAGCTTACAGTCTGCATGACCTTGGAGGAGCCATGTACCCTGAGCTTTGGCTTTCCTATCAATAACATGTGAGCATTTGTGCAATGAAATGACATAACCTATGTCAAAGCTCCCAGGTACAGTGACTGCCATGTGGCATGTGGCCAAGTAACAGTTTGGTTCTGGATTTGATCAATGCTAGCACACGCACACCAACCAGTCCTATTCCCCAAAGTCCCTAGCTGTGACTTCCAGAAAGCTTTGAGGCCTCTGGGTAGCATTTCTCCATCTGTAGAATGAAGACAGTAATACGTTTCCTTCCCTCCTTCAAGGGATCTTGTGAGGAGCAGAGGAAATCATGGATTTAAAAGCACTCTATAAGCTGTGTAAACTCAACATTTGAGTGAGGGAGGACAGAGTGTCAGGAAAAAAAAACTTCCTGACCAAGCACACTGTGGGGAATTTGGTACCCAGTACAGATAAAAGGCTGTATCGAATCATGGGTTAATACAGTGTCTAAAGAGGTTGGTGAGCTTGAGGGAGGATGGCCACATCTGATCAGGAAGGTGAAGTCAAGATGAAGCACTGAGATGAACCCATCTAGAACTTAAGTCTGGAGTGTCTGAGGGCAGTGGAACTTTGGAATTCTGGGTCTTTGTCATGACTGTCAGGGAGGCCCCCTGACTCACAAGCAGTGCATGGTAGAGCCAGGGATACAAGGATGGGTGGACGATTGTTGCATTCAAGTAATGTGGCTTTCCTCCTAACCCTCCCCCACTCCACCCCAGCCCCAAGCTGTTGGTCCCCTGTTGTACTCTGCAAATGTCTCCCCAGCCTTCTCCTGTGACCCACTGCTGCTGCTGTGATATAGCCCATGCCCTTCTTAGCTGTCACCCATACTCTTGCACTGGCCCTCATAATATCCCCCCTTTCTCATCTCTCCAGACAACATCTCCAGAGAACATCCAAAGCACAGCTCAGAAGCCCCAGCAGCTCTCTATTTCCTACAGAATAAAACCCACACAACTTTGTTCAGCGTCCAGATCTCTGTCCACAAACACTGTCTGATATAACAGTTACTGGCCACAACTGGCCATTGCGCACCTGAAGTTGACTTATCTGAGCTGAGATTTGTATAATTCAAATGCTCCTCATAAAGCCATCTCCTCCCATCCTGAGTGGCTTCTACATATATTGCATCCATCCCAGAATTATATTGTAGTTACTGAAGCATCCATCTGTCTCTGAAATTGGGCAACATTCTCTTATAGGTCAGGGACTATCTCATCCAGCTTTGGTTCCCCCTGCTAGAGCAGAGATCAGCAAAATGTTTTATGAAGAACCAGACAGGAAATATTTTAGGCCTTGGGGGCCATATGGTCTCTGTTGCAACTATTAAACTCTGCCACCGTAGCGTGAAAGCAGCCAGACAATACATTAACAATGAGCGTGGCTGTGTGCCAATAAAACTTTATTTACAAAAACAGGCAGCGAGACAAACTTTTACCTGCGGGCTGTACTTTCTCAATCCCTTGACTTAGAGCTGCTGGCACAAGGCCTTGCACAGAAAATGCTGGAGTACCCTATCACTCCTTATTTGAGGAGGAAGGCTTTTCCTGCTGTGCTGAAGGCCCAGGAAAAGTTCAGGATGAAATCCCAAGACCCCTGTCACTATCACTTCCATCCTGACAGAGGGATGGGCCCATGGTCCACAGGACTCTCACATGGGAAGCCTCTGGGCCGAGCTGATTTTCCCCTGGGGGATCCAAGAGCACAGCCTGCTGGCTTGGCCTGGAGGATGGGGCTAGGACACTGGAAAGGAGAAAAACCCCCATCTCCTCATGGTTGGCATCCCAGACCATCCAACTCTATTGTCCAGAATGCCAGTAGTAAATGTAATGGCACCCTTCTCAGCTCTGGTGCCGGAATCTAGCTTCCTACATAGAGTGGGGTGATGAGAATCAACCCCCCTATTACACTTTGTGCCTCTCTCCTGACACCAGCCATTTGTTTTCCTCCCTGCATGAGAGAACAAGGCGTATCTTATACACACACACACACACACACACACACACACACACACACACACACACACACTTCTAAGCTTCTAGAGGCATGAACCATGCATAATCAAGCTCTGGACTTTCTGTGGCCCTAACTATGCACCAAATGGTTGCCGAATGGTGGTGGAACAGTGACACCCCCCCCCCAACTGTAACTTAAACTCTCTCCTTCAGGACCCACAAACCATCCTAACTGGAGAAGGATGGTCCCTAGGATCATGGACTTCCTTGCTCTAACCTGTGTTTTCTGGGAGCACTACCACAACCATTTGGGTTCCACAGGAATCTCTTCCTTGGCACACTATTGACATGAAGGGTTCTAGAGGGTTCTGTCCACCCCGATTTAGATGTTGTGGCACTGTGGAGTTGGCTTTTGGGAACTGGCTATCAGGCTTGTGAGCAGAGGGCTTTGAGTTGACAAGGGGTGGGGGGGGTCCTCAGCCTCAGTGGACAGTTACCCCAGGGAGTGGCTAGCATCTGGATGCTGACGACCAGGTTGGCGATAGAACTAGGACCAGTCCTGCTTCCTGGGGTCTGTGGCAGCCAGCTGTCCTCATCACATCTCATTAAGCTTTGGGCGGCATAAAGGGCAAAAAGGTTGACAACAATTTCTAAAACCTTCACGCCTTCTAACTGGTTGTGATTCCATACCGACCAAATGGCAAGCGTCTAAAATGCTGAGACTTTGCCAGAAAAGCTGAGAAGGCTGCCCCTTTCTTGGCACCACAAAACTGGACGAGCCAACATACCCCCCCACCTCCCAGCATCTAGAAACACTGATTCCAACTCTCCCTGGGGCCCAGGAATGACCGTTTCCCCTCACATAGCTTTGAGCAGCGTTCAGAAATCATGCTGTAATGTACTGAGGAGAATCAGTAATGGGAAGCACAGACTCGTATCTGAGACGGACCACCACACAGCATGGGTGGAAGGAGATGGGGAAAATCCCAGGAAGGATGGATTTTTAATAAATTGCTGGTTAACTGACCTTAAGTTGCCTTGTATTGAGCATGGCCATGTGTTTTGTGGATGTTGGGGTACAGGAGGCCGCAGATAAAATCCCTGCCCTCCAGAAAGGAATCACTGAGCAGCAAGACGGAGGGGGAACATTTCAAGAAGTGGTGACAATGTCCATGAGCAAAGCAGAGTGACCAGCACCCCAAGCTCGGATTCTGGGATCTACCCACACAGCCTGTGTCAGTAAGTAATAGTCCCTGCGAGTAAAGTCAGAGAGAAGAGGCGCCGGGGGCTCCTCTCTCTGAGACTCTAAAGGAAAGCAAGAGCAGAGGGTCCACCTTCTGTGTTTCCTTGCGTCCTGACAGCAGCCTGTGCGGACACTGGAGCACTCTTCCCCACCATGCAGGTGAGGAATCCAAGCTCAGGGAAGTGAGGAGACTTCCCCAGACTCATACAGCGTGAGTGGAGACACCGGGCTTCAAACCTGGTGGTGTGACTTGGAGAAGATTCCCAACCTCTACGTCACACGCCTCATGATGGGTCTACCTGGGCTCTTCCAAAGTTCAAGGCTGGAAGACCCATGGTAGGTGTTTAGTGAGCACGTGCTGGATGGAAGGCAGGAAGGAGGAGAAGAGGGAAGGAAAGACGTAAGGGAAGGGAAAACGGTGGCGCAGCCAGAGCTTCAAACCCAGCTTTATGCGCCAGAAGCGGCTGTCATTCTCCTTTGTCCTGGCTTCCTGCGCTCCTACTCTCAAATGCTCCCCCTGTAACTCAGGGCCAGACAGCCTGGAGGGCTTGGCCATCAGCGACAAGCCCGCGGTCAGAGAGGACATGATGCCGGGGAGCCGCGAGCCTCTGGGAGTGGCCCAGACATAGAGGCAAACACTCAGGGAGTTTGCCACCCGAATGGAGGTGGGGCAGCTTCCCGGGAACCTGAATGGCTGGAAACCAGGAGCAGGTACCAGTGTCTGAACGGGAGGGTGCCCTGTCTTCCTGTTGGTTCTCAAAAACTTCATGCCTCCTGAAGGTTACATCCAATTATTGCTCCTTTTAGATTAGAGGGAAAACATCTGAGGCTGAGCAAGGATGAGAAGTTTCTAATGATGATTTTCTGATCCTTCCTCCTCTTCCATGGGTTTCTTTCCTTTGAGGGGAGGAAGGCCCGTGTTGTGTGGCTTTCCATATCCACTTAGCTCTTCCTCCTGAGTACTCAAAGCCTCTTAAAGGTGTCCTTTAAAGGCTTCTTTGAGCGGAGAGAGCAAAAGCAAACTGAGTATGGAGCCACTGATTGCACACACACCCCCTTGGAATAAACCACAGGGCTGCAAATGCCACCGACCCTCCGTGGCAGCCCTTGTTTCTGGCCTGTGAGTGTGGGGAAGGCTGTGGGCAGGTTTGATGGCCCTGATGATGGGCCTCTCAGAGAGCCAGGCTGGCTCTGCAGCCCTGCGGGGAGAGCGGCAGCCATGGGTTCACAGAAAGGGGGAGACCCACAGAGGGCTTGCTGCCTCACAGACACCTGCTCCAGGAGCCCTCTCGGGGTGAGCTGGGGTCTATGTGGGAGCCGTGGGAGTGTTCCCACGGGGCTCAGGCCTCTCCTTGTGGGTAAGGCCCAAGCACTTCACCAGGTGCTCCAACGGAGAGAAACAGTAATGTGGGACGTAACTCTTGCCTCCAGGGTGTGGTGAGCAAGTGGGGGGACAGCTTTGCACCCAGGCGCTGCTCTGACTTACAGAGTGTCAGAGCTGAGAAGGCCTTAGGGGCCATCCACTTTGACCCTGCTTTTAAAAGCTAAAGAAACTGGGGACCCCACATGTGAGGGATTTGCTCAATCAGGGTAGCAGGGACCCTATTCAAACAGGGCGGCAGCACAGCCAGACTCGGGGGCCCTGCCTCCCTCCCTGGACACCTTTCACTACATCCTGTTGAGTGTTCATTGGTTTGTAACTTGTGTGTGTGTGTGTGTGTGTGTGTGTGTGCGCACACACACACGTGCGCCCACGTTGTCTTTTAGGGGAGGAGATGGCAACTGCTATTTCTCATGTGTCACCCTAGCCTTTCAAAATCAAAGAAGTTGGAAGCTCTGAGAAGAATGCAATCCATTGCCTAGAGCCACTGAGAATTTTCAAGGATGGCGTGACTAAGTCAGAAGTCTCCACATTGAGGTTAAGTTGGAGGCAAAAATATCCTTGTGCTCTGGACAGACATAGAGGCCAGCCTCTGTGTGTGTGTGCGTGTGTGTGTGCGCGCACATGCATGTGTGAGTGTGTGGGGGGAGGCGGAGGGTGGCCCGAGAACAGGCTCCACTAGAAGCAGGACCTGGCTGTAATCAATCTTAGTCAATCTCAGCTGGGGCAGAAGAGGAGCAGAAAGAGAACAGACCAGGTATCAGAGACCACTCATCCACTTGGCTACAATACCCTGGTAGGAACCTGGGGGCCTGTGCTACTGGCAAAAAGAAGCAATTTTTTTTTTTTTAATCTCTGGGTCAACATCTTCATCTTAACAAGTAGTAAGTGCTGACCGATCTGAGAGGCAGGAAAACAGATTCAGCAGTAAAGCCCGTTACAGCGCCTTCCTGCTTGAAGTGGTCTGTGCTGCCCAACCCCCCTCCTCACTGGATCCCCGCTCCCCTCCTCGCTGGTGATACTCATCCATCCCACCACCTGCCCCCTGTTCCCCTGAAACCATCCTCACCAAGGCCAGCTGCAGCCTGCTGATGACCAGACCGGTCAACACGCAAACTCCCCAAGGCATGAGACCTTGCTGACTGCTCCAGCCCAGACACCTGGCATCCCTTGCCCCTGTGGCCATCCTCTCTTCACGGGCTTCATTCCTCTATAACCCATCCTCCTCGGTCTCCTTGACACCCTTTCCATCTTCTTATCCACTCCCTTCTCACCCAAACCCCCTCTCTCTGGGTGATCTTGCCTACCCCATGACGACTTAGGGGGCTGATGACCCCTACTTTGGCCTGAACTGTATCCATCCCACATTCATATATTGAAATCCTAACCCCCACTACCTCGTAATAGGACTATATTTGGAGACAGGGACTTTAAAGAGGTAACTAAGGTCAAATGAGGTCACTGAGTGAGCCCTAATCCAATATGACTAGTGTCCTTGTAGGAAGAGATTAGGACACAGATATGCACAGACAGGAGGTCATGTGAGGACGAGCAAGAAGACAGACATCTACAAGCCAAGGGGAGAGTCCCCACAAAGAACCAACCCTGTAGACATCTTGATCCAGTCCGTGCTGTTACTGCAGCCCTAGCAGACTAACACAACCCCTCGATCTGCACCTCCAGCCTCTGCCTCCTGCCTGAGTCCCAAACGTGCAAAGCCAGCTGCCTTCCTATACCTCCACCTGAGACACCTCAAATCTGAGTTCCCAAACTAAACCCACCATCTCGCTCCCTGCACCTGCCGTGCCTCCTGGATTCTCCACCTCTGTGGTAGCACCATTTCTGCCTCCTGCCTCCGACTCCCTCAACCCACACTCAGCTGCCAAGTCCTACTGGTTCCTCATCTTAAATCTCTCTTAACTTGTGCCCTAAAAAAAGTGGGCTTGGCTCTGTAATTCAGCTCCTCGTGTACCTCTCCAGGCTATGCCCCCTCTACCTCATTCTTTTCCAAATCTCCCTCCCAGCACTGACTTTGGTCAAAGCGCTCTCTGCCAGGCTCCCTTGGGACATGATGGTTGTTATGGACTATTTCTTCATCTGCACTGGCTCCTGTCTTCAGTTTCAAGGCCCGGGGCAGCCTGGCTAGTCGGTGCATCCTGGAGCCCCAGCTCCAAGACTATCGTGCCCTCGTTAGCCATGTCGGCATACCTGGTTAACCTCGGAGTGGGGACCAAGATGAGCGATCTTTGTAACCTCCCCCTGCATGCATTTCTGTAATTCCTTGTCTCTTCAAAACGCTTTGGCTGAGAAGACTGGCACACTTGGTTCAGAAGCAGCAGGGATGAGGGATGGTGGAGGATCCGTGATCTCCTATGCAGCCAGCCCGGGGGCAAGACACCGGGAGGGTACAGAGGACGGATGGTAGCAGCCGCCAAGGGGCAGAGAAGCAGACTGTCCCTGGGTCTGTTGAGAAATAGATGTACCCAGGCTTCTCAGCTGAAGCCTGAGAAGAATGCCCGGGTTGTATCTCAGTGGAGGGTCCCTGCCACATCTTGCTGCATGACCAGGATAGAGGGGTTGCCCAGGATGGAGGTGTTGTCCCTCTGAGTAGTACAGAATGACAAGCCTGAGGATACTAGAGGCATGAGGGCTGAAGGGAAAATTGATCTTTGCAGTGGGTGCTCAGAATATTCCCTGGCCTTAGGAGTCAGCCCTAAAGTCATCCGAGTCTCAAATGCTGACCCCACAGGAGGCCTCAATCAACATGCCTGGCACTGAACAGAACGTAGGATGCTTTCTGAACCCTACTTGGAGTGAACAAGGGGTCTAGACCTGCCCTCTAGCACTGGTCTGGGAGCTTGTAGCTGGTTGAGGCAGGCCTAGGTGGCCCCAAAGAGCTCAGAGTCTGGGCTGGTTGCAGGCAGAGTCATGTGGGCCTCCAGCCAGCCCCTCGTGGGACTTTCTGGCTTAGCTACACCTTGTCCCTGCCAAACAATTCCATGAAATGTCCTCGTCTCAAACCAGTCCTACTTTCTTGGGCCAAGGCATCAGGCAGTTCACTTGCCAATTACTGGCCCATCAGGCTCAGTATTGGTACTCCAGGGATCGATGCTGCCCCCGCCCAGACCCGTGGAATCACTTTCTTTACCACCAACTGGGAGTTCTGGGGATAAATTTCCACCAAACATCATGCCTCTGAGTAGGGGGCCTTCTGGATTTAAGGCCTTTGCCTTGTGGCTTCATGCATTAGAAATTCTGAGGTCAGGATTTGAGACCTGGTTCTAAGTAACAGTATTTTCCTTTTATCACTGACTTGGTGCCATTGGGGGCATATTGTAATACGGAACTAGATAATTTATGTGTGTTACCTGATTTAATCCTCAGATTCAATACTTTAAGGTAGATATTGTTAACTCTCTTTCTGGATAAGGAAATTAGGGCTTAACAAGGTTAAATGATAGGCTTAAGGTCACAGCTTTGAAGTGGCAGGGCCAGCATTCAAGGACAGGTTAATTGAATCGCCAGTCCCATCTTAAGCACGTTGGGTCAGTAGTGTTTACATCACTGACTATTCCAACTGTGCAGAGGGTCTACTCATATCGAATGATAAGGTGACCATGGAGGAACTCAAAAGACCACGGAACTTGGAACGATAGATTCGAGCCCCATAGCTTAGTGATTACCAGCCACAGACCCCGCCTGCCAGGCGTTTCAGGACTGCTGCATGCTACCCAGCCATCCATGTATCCAATCACCCATCCATCCATGCATTGATCCATCTATCCAGCCAGCCAGCCAGCCAACCAACATGCTTTTCATTCATTCCCAAAACAGTCCTATCAGTCAGAAGTCCTCCTTTCTGCCCTCCATCACCTAGATCCACAGCCCCTGCATGTGACCTGAGGCAGCCAGCCCGATGGAAAGTTAGCCCACCCACTTGGCTGTGAAGAAGCCATTGTAAAGGGAACACAGGGCACACTGTCTGGCTCAGTGCAGTTGAGAGTTAATGCCTTTCCAGGAGCAGTCAGCTCATGCCAACACAGTATCTCCCCTGGCAAGTCTCTACCCAACCTCCCTTCTCTCCAGGACATCTGAGCTTCACTGACCTGCTCAGAAAGGGACGTGGCCACAGTATCCTTGGGCCAAGGAAGAGTTAGAGAGGTCAGCCTACTCCCCTACTCAGGGGGCCAGCAGAGCCCCCCGGGGTCGTCAGTGGAACATGGCCTACTTGTCAGCACCCTCCATTTATTTTCTGAGGTTGAGCGGTGGCGAGCAAGACACCAGTACCTCTTCCAGGGTTGAGGGGAAGGAGATCTCCTGCAAGTGGAACTGTGGCACACACTGCAGGGTGACGGTGAGGATCACCCCCAGGCAGCCCAGGTGCACTCGCGCCGCCTGGAACACGTCTGCGTTGCTGGTCTCGGAGCATTCAAGAACGGTCCCGTCGGCCGTCAGCAGGGTCAGCGCCACCACCTAGCAGTGGGAGAAGAGCACTGCAGAATCCCTGTGGGCATTTCCCGCAGGCGCCAGGCGAGGCCCTCCTGGGCTGCGAGAGGCCAGGTAGCACCACGCCCCGAAGATCAGTGCCATCTGGCCACAGGGCAACAGGGAAGCCAGGCTCTGTCTGGGCAGCATCAGTCCCCAGTCTCTTACCCTGGGCCCCCATTTCCAGAGGAATCCTCTTTTATCGCCGGTTTAAGTACTTCTCCACACTCTGCTACCTGCTAATTCGGATGGAAATTGCTTTTGACATGCGTGGTTGGTGGCTGGGTGCTCCGGGTGAGAGAACAGAGAAAGCTGAACTAATTCTAATTAACAGCGACCAAGACCAGAGGGGAGAAATTGGCAGAAATGGGGCACGACGGCCATCTGTAGGAGTGAGGGCATCAGAATGATTTTTATAAAAAACAAATTTTGTCTACGATCCAGGGCTGTGAGTGAGAACTGGCCAGTGAAACCCCTCTCCAGGGTCCAGCAACAAAGACAGTAGGCACTGCTTTACCAGCTGTGTGACCGAGGGCATGTTATCCAACCTCTCTGTTTCCTCATCTGTAAAATGAGGACAGTAACTGTCTCAGAGATAGCATGTGCAGTAGCCAGCTGAGTGTCTGGTGTACAGGGGACACCGAAGATATCAATCCTCTCCCCTTGCTCCCAGCCATTGCCATAATATGCAAAATAAAGCAGCGGGCCTCTCCCACTCTTTCCAGGGGCTGGTCCTGCTCAGCTGAGCTTCCTAAGAAAAGGGGCCGGGAAATCTCATGTGCCTTTTGATTTGTGGTGACCCAGAATTATTTCATACTCTGCTGAGCATTTTTTAGAAACTGCCATCAGCCCTGGACAGTAGATCAGGACTGTGGCCTAATCTTGGGGGGTGGCTGTTGTCTGTCACCCCCCATTACCACTTGGGCTCTGCTGGGCAGGGAACCCAGCTTTGAGGGCATCATGGCATGTTCATGAGGGCTCCAAGTACCTGGGGATCGGGTCCCACAGAGCCCAGCATGCTTTGGGGCAGCAGCTCTTGCTATGGGAGGGGTCGAGCACGATGAACACAGCTGCCCTTGGTCGGCGTCCCTCCCCTGGCTCATGCCCTTCCCCCACGACAACCCTCGCCTGCCTGGGGATTCTGTGGGGCTTTTGTGGTAGAAAGAGGGAGGGGAGGAGGACAAGAGCAACCAGAGTCCGTGCACAATGCTGGTGAGAAAGCAAAGAGAAGTTTTAAGGGCAAGTGTGAATCAGGTTTCCCTCGTGGTGTTCAGGAAAACAAATATAAAAAAAATCAATCTCTTAGAAATTGCTTTTGGACTATTTTCCTTTGATCTCAGAGCTGCTCTGAGACCGGCACACATGGGACCCAGTCCCCAGAAGCCACATTCAGATAACGTTTACGGGGCCTCTGTCCACCTCAGGAGAGAGCCATACACCTGAGTAGTTGACGGGGGTTGTTTAAGCGATCCATGTGGTCTAATCCCCAGCAATCCTGAAATTTCTTTTACAGCACAGAGTGAGAGCTCTGGAAAGGGCCCTGTCTGACATGCAAAACCCACCACGAATGTTTATTGAGCACTAACTGTGTACACTCTTCTAAGCATCCCAGAAGCATTGCTGTTGTGACACCCCCATTTTCCAGCTGAGCAAACTGAGGTAGCCAGAGGTAGAGACTTGCCCCAGATCGGACAATACTGGTAGAGCCAGGATGCAAAACCCAGGCCCCAGTCCCCAGCCGTAATGCTCCAGGGGCCGGAGGTCCCACGGCCCACAGTGCAGGTGAGCCCCTGCAGGTGGAAACACCGTCCCTGACGGTGCACACGCCGCCAGCCTGCTTCGTGGCCACGCAGCCCGGCCTGTTACGAAGCCCCTCCGAAGGGTGGCTCCCAACACAGAAACCACGAAGTGTCCTTGGCTCAGCCACGTAAGTAACATACACTATCTCCTTTGGTCCTCCTGGGCTGAGGATTGTTCTCTCCAAGTTACATATGAAAACAGGGAGGTCCACAGGAGTTAAGTAACTTGCCTACACGCGCATGTCTACTATATGTTGAGGCAGCTTTTGAACCCAGATCTGAGTCCAGAATCTGTGTTCCTAACCAGTTCCCCAAACTGGACTCTCATTAAGTTTAAGAAGTGCTTTTCACTGACCACCAGGGGCAGATCGGGGCCCACAAGTGCTGGACTCCACTCCAGGTAGCCCCAGCTCCAGTCCGGGCCCCTCTGTGACTTGCTGACCTGGGAAGACCTCTTGCCGTGTCTGGCTCCTGGCTCAGACCTTTCGATGGGGATGGAAACTTTTGCCCTGCTTGCCCTTTCTACAGGGTGGCCAGGATGCTCCCAAGAGGCAGGATGTCTCATCACTTGTGTCTGTTGCAGACGAATGAGACTTAAAGGAGATAAAGTGGCTGGAGGACACCTGCCACTTGTCTGTCAGAGGCAGGGAGCTAGGGTGGCTTTGAGGCCGAGGGAGCCCCTAATTTCCCAGGAGCTGCCGTAAGAGGTACCCACCCACCCCCACCCCTGGCAGTCAGGGGAGCAGCCAAGCAGGGGGACTCACCTGGGTGGCCAGGATGCCGTGTTTGATCCCCGTGTTGTGAGTTCCAGACCCGATGACGCCCCCTGCAGTCACATCTGACACAGCTCCCAGGCTGGGCTCAACAGGAGGGAGCAAAAGGGACACAAGGGACCCGTTAGGCTCCCCTGGGACCAGACCATACCCATCCCCTCCACTGGGCTTCAGGACAAGGCACTCAGAGCAGAATAACAGATTCATCTCTTGCCTAGGTTCTGGCCCCGAATGTACTGTGACTTAGCTTGTCTGACTTGGTGGCCCTTCCCCTCTCTGAGCCTCAGCCTCCTCATCTCAGTGGCCTGTCAGATAAGTTGGTGAGGGCGTGGTTTGGCTCTGAGGGGGGTGCCTGCCTGCCCGGCTCTGGGCTTTCTGCAACGTGGAACATGCCTTTCCTCTGGCCCCCATCTGTCAACAATAGCTTCTCCACCAACCAAAGGCCCAAATGATCCTGCGAACACCTCTCTAGACCCAGCCTGTCAAGGCCTGCAAGTCCCTGAGCGAGTGACCTGGTTCAAATGGCTCACACAGCTGTGCCAGGAAGGTACGAGGAGGCGGGAGCTTCCTTAGCCACCAGGAAAGGAGGAGGACGACGTTCTGTCACCTTCAGGCTCAGAAACGCTCAGGGGTTCCTCGGGGCCCCGAGGACAAGCCCACGTCCCTCAGCCCAGAGTCCCGGGCCCTGGAAGGAATACTAACAGCACTGTGTGTACACAGGAGGACCAGAGTTCCGAAGCGGAGCAGGAGCCCTCTAGAGGCGTGCTCTGGGGGCAGGAATTAGAAAGATGTGCCCAGAACTCAGCGTCCAGGGAAAAGAGTGCTCAAAGATCTTACTTCTTAGCAGCGTCCTCTGAGACATCCTAGCTCTAGCTTAAAGCAGAAGGAAACTGATGTTTATGTTACTAACGGCCCCCTGGGTGCCGAGGCGGTGGGAGCATTACGTGCTACACGGTATCTTCACCACAGCTCAGCCCACCTGAGCACTGGGCTCACAGGGGTAGCCGTGTGCCCACCGCCACTCACACCCTGGCTCCCAGCACCGACCGCGGGCCCGAGGCAGGCGGACCCTGGCTCCCAAAGGCACTGCAGGACACCTGCCATTAAGACAGTGATGAGACAGTCCAGCCTCAGACCTTCCTGTGGAGGCGGTGAGACCTGGGGACTGTCCTGGCAGAACAGGAAACGGACAAAAAAATCCAAGGCTCTCCAGCCTCCCCTTACTCACCCCCACTACCACCTTTGTGTCTAGTCTTGTGTCTTTGTCCACATGAGTTGGCTTACTTCTGAAAATACCAGAATGTTTTAAATGAAGATTTTATTTACTTATTTGAGAGACAGACAGAGCAGGAACGGGGGGAGGGGGAAGGGGCAGAGGCAGAGAGAGAAGCAGATTTCTCGCCGAGCGTGGAGCTTGATGTGGGAGTCTGTCCCAGGACCCTGAGATCACGACCTGAGCCAGAATCAGACGCTTAACCGACGGAGCCACCCAGGAGCCCAGAAAATACCAGAATGTTAAGAGAGGATCGTGGAATCCTGCTCTAGGGAAATCCTCCAATGCGAGGAAAGGTCTAGCATGAAGACGTTCATCACAGCATTACGCAGAATCGTGACAACCTGAGGAGGGCTTCAGCGCCCACGAACGGGGTGGTTAACGGAATTGCAATGTGTCTCCGCCTGTCCCTGCAGCCTACCAGACTAAAAAGCAATATGGAAATGGGTTTGTGACCACTGTGTTCAAAGAAATAAGCTGGATTACAGCGAGGCCCTGAGGGAGAAGGGTCAAGGAAGGATGGATTAGACTGGCCTCTGAGAGGCTGGAGATCACACGCCCAGGGGAAAGGTCAACTCCAGAACATGTGGAGCTAGGCCCCCACGGAGCCAGAAGGCAACGAGCATGGACATTTATGGAGCAGTTATGTCAGCCAACCTAAACTCATCCAGGCCTCTGAGCGTCCTGTTTGAAGACCCATTTTCTAGGCCTGAGGCCCATTAAGAAACTTGACTAACAGCGAATAGCAAGATTTGCACCCAGGCCATCTGCTTCTGGAGAAGCAGGGTGGGGTCTACACCAAGCTGCTGTCCTGCCTCCTCTGGTTCACCACATGGTGGACTGTTCTAGAACTTTCCAGCTGTGTGACTTTGGTAAGCCACTTTGCCTCAGACCCCGGTTTCTTCCTCTGTAGCTTCTATTCCTCACCTGTCAGCACCCAGCTTGGGGCCTCAGCTCTGTCCTTCTCTTCAGCCCCCCAGCCACAGATACTCCTGGAGTCCCCACAGCATCCTTGGAGCTGTCCACCCAGGCTCCTCTGCGATACACAGGATAGGACATCCTGACTCCCTTTGATTGGCAGAAGGGCCCCATGTAGGCAGCCACTGAGGAGGACTTGGTTCCCAGGGGGGACAGAGACACACCATGAACAGGGCACAGAGATGCGTCAGAGTCCAGAGGCTAATGCCCAATGTTACTAGAACAAGTTTTCCTGTCATCATTGGTCACAGACTCTGTCCCACTATCTGCTCATCGGCCCCTGTATGCCCCCACATTCTCCCCATTCTGGACTTTTGCTCATGCTGTTTTCTCTGCCTGAATCCCTTCTTTCCCCTTTTTTCTGGTTTATGCCCCATCATCTTTTAGGACTCAATCCAGGGGCCCCTTCTGCAGGCTCCCAGATTCCTATCCCGTTACGTATTCCCCTGCCTGCCAAGGCTGAACCCAGGGCCACCTGAGAGCCCCACAGTGCCCTGGACACTTCTCTGACATTGAACCTATTGTCTTGCATCATGCTTATCATTTTGGGTGTTGGTCTGCCCCTTGCCAGGAGCTCCTTGGGTTTTACTCATCTTTGCCTCTTGAGGGCCTGAACAAGACCTACACGTGGTAGACACCTCATAAATGTTTGAGTCGCCATGATCTTTGGAGAAGCAGGAACAGGACAGAATAGTTTCCAGAATAAAGTTGTAGCAGTGCCTCCCAGCCTGTGATAACAGAGTGAAGGCAAATGGACCACCCACACTTAAAAACAAACAAGAGGCTTCTGTGGGTGCAGTTTTGAGCTGCAAAGTGATTGCTACCCCAACATCCAAAACACCTGTCACCTTTCTCCAGAGGTTGAAATTCTACAGTTAGACATTCAATCCTTTGGCTATATTTGACTCCTGTTCCAATGGAAACCCCCTGATACTAAACCAGAGCAATCCCTGACATGTTTGCATAGAGAGATGAGTATAACCATAGGTAGGTATACCCTGAACATGCAGACTGTGGTTCAGTCTGCGTGCCCTTCTGTTCCTCTGTGCTTATTTTGCATACTCTTCTGTCTGGGTCCATGCAGCTGTTTATTTCAAATTTTAAGAAAAACTTAATCCATAATTTTCACACCCCTTTACAAGGCGGTTACTTAATGCTCGGCCCACCTCTGACCTGTTTCTTTTTATTCTTGCACAATGGTTCCTGAAATCATGGACGATGGGAGACAGGTACCCCATGGGGAAAGAACAGGGGTTCAGAGAAAGGGGGGTGCACCCTGGGAAGTGTTTCTCTCTCTCCTCCCAGATCCTTGAGTGTCCGGCTGAGACCAGGGCCAGGGGTGGTGGGCAGTGCTGGCCCACCAGGCATGGGAGAGGTGGTTCTTACTTGGACAAGGCCAGGCCGTGCTTGCCCAGCTGTGGGTGCAGGTCAGCCAGGAGGATGCCAGCCTCCACAGTCACCTGCTTCTTCTCTGTGTCCACCTGCAAAAGACCAGCATAGGCTGGGGTGCGCTAGGCTCTCACCCAGCCCTTCCCTGGCAGCCACAGTCCCGCAAATATGAACATGTCTGTCCTAGCCTGTGGTCAGCTCAAGCCACCGCTTGCTGCAGGCAGCCGAAGGGAGTGTGGGCAGAACCCTGGATCTGCTGGAGTTTGGGGAATATAGTCATTCCCCCCTTATCTACAGGGGATATGTTCCAAGATCCCAAAAGTATGCCTGAAACCACAGGTAACACCCACCTTTATAAATACTATGTTTTTTCCTATATACACATACCTGTGATAAAGTTTAATTTATAAATGATGCACAGAGGGTCACAACCATAACTAAAAATAAAATAGAACAATTGTAACAATATACTGTAATAAAAGTTACGTGAATGTGGTCTCTCTTAAGATATTGTACTGTTCTCAGGCTTTTCACCTTGCAAGGATGCAAGATAAAATGCCCATGTGTCGGGATGAAGTGAGGTGAAGGACATAGGAATTGTGAAATAGGATTAGGCTACTGTTGACCTTCTGATGATACGTCCTTCTGTCCTTCTATGATCCTTCTGATCAATCTGCTTTCAGAGGGTGGTTGACCGAGGGTCATTGAAACCAGAGAGAGCAAAACCATAGGTAAGGGGGAGACTAGTGTAGTCTGTGGAACCCCTCCTTCTCACAGGGGAAGGAAATGAGCAAGGAAGAGAAGGGGTTCGCTCAAGGTCACTGGCAGAGCTGGACTAGCATTCAGGTCTCCTAACTGCCACAACCGTGCCCCCCAGACTAGGAAGGTGGGATTCCTGCAGAGCTGCTCAAAGTCACCAACTAAGGAGGGTCTAATCCCGCAGGGGCTTGAGTTTGCTAGTTGGAGTCCGAATTCTCCACTTACTCTCACCCGGGGAGGTCTGAGGCGAAGACTGGGGACTGGAAGGGGACAGGAGTTTCCCACATGTGCAGTAAGAGCACTAGAAGATTCCCGGCAGCCCAGGGAGGTTAGAGCAGAGTCTTTTCTTTGGCAGGGAGGAGACTCAAGTTCAGCGACTTTAAGTCACTCGCTCAAGGTCACACGAGAATCGGGGGTGGAACTGAGAGGAGAATCCACATCTGCGTGACTCTAAATGAGCAGCTCATTGCACTGACCCTGAGCACAGAGCTGGGCAAAATCAATTGTTGGAGCCCAATCCTCACTACTTAGCAATCAGAGTTAATTACTGCCATGACTGACATCTTGACCAGAACGTTTTCTGCAGGGTGGAGACTGTCAGCCAGAGCAAGGGAGGAAATAATAGAGAGGAACCCAAAATCTCTGCTAGCAGGGCTGGGTGGAGAGGAGGTTATGTGGCAAAAACTGTAGCTTGGGGGACTTGGCCCTGTCAGGGGAGAATAGGGGTCCTCCTAACGTGCAGGGCACCTATCTGGCCTCTATGCCCTGGCAGGTGCCCAGGGGGCAGGGACGGGGCACTCACCAAGTGCTGGCTGAATTGCACGGACAGTATCTCAGCACAACGCTGGTGTTAGACTCCCGAGTTTGTGCCCAGCTCTGTCACTGATTGGCTGTGTAACCCTAGGCAAGTCACTCACCCTCTCTGATCTTGTTTCCCCATACGTAAAACGAGTTAAGTGTCAATCCTTCCAGACTTGTCATTGTGAATGCATCTTTGGGGGTCTGACTTGCCATTCTTCCAGAGAAGCAGACAGGGAGCCCTGGCAGGAGGGGTGAACATCCTCTCTGTGACCACAGGGAGGCGCGCACACCTGACAAGAAGCCTGAGGAGGCCCAGGGAGGGCTCTGGGGAGGGGTGATCACGGGCGGTCAGAAATTGGGGTGTCACTTTGGATTCAGGGGCAGGGAGGGGATCAGGCTTGAGGGCAAAGTCTGGGGCCTGGGGTGTTTCCTGGGGCCTGGGGTGGAGGCCGAGGCTGCCGGGCTGGGGGCCAGCAGGGGTGGGGAGCTGAGGGCTCTGAGTACCTGGAGTAGCCGGTTCATCTTGCCCATGTGGATCATGAAGCCATCGGTGCAGGCGATGTCCGAGGGCGAGTGGCCACCGCCCACCACCTTCACCCGCCTGTTCTGCTGCCTGGCCAGGGCCAGCACCTGCCAAGACGATGCCGGAGTCAGCCCAGCTCCGGCCTTTCTCCGCGAGGCAGCCGGAGACCTTGCGGGGCCCGCAGCGGGGTGGGCCGCCCAGGCTTCACACCCCCCGGCCTCCAAGGCCCCTGCCTGGCTGGAGGCCACTGTGCAGTCCACTCCGGGAAAGGGAGCGAGAATGCAGGGCCAGGAAGTGAGCGGGATGGAGAACCAAGGAATCATCCTAAGGTGGGGCTCCCATGCGCTCTCCCCGCTGCAGCTGGGGGCTCTTCTGTGGGCACACCTGATCGCATTCTTCCCCGGCACAAAACCTTTCAAGGACACCCGAGTGCCTTCAGAATAAGGTCCCGGCTCCCGTCTTGGCCTACCTGGGCTCGGCTGCCTCCCGAGCTGGAATGAAGGCCGCTGGGGGTGACAGTGACTTAATTTGACTCGGTACCTGTGTCTGCCCAGGCCCAGCCCCACTAGTGTTTAGTGATCACTGAATGAATAAATAAATAAATGCCTGGTATCCCTTAAATGAATGCATTCCCTTTCACCCTCACGTCCCTGCTCAAAAACCTCACATCTGGTCCATGGAACACTGATTTGACAATGGGTACCATGAGAGGTTCCATGAGCAAGTGAGATTGGAAGTGCCTGTCTCCTCCACCCACCACGCCTGTGGTATGTTTAAGACCACGGGCTCTGCAACAAAGAAATCTGTTTATCATCATCTTCCGTGAGCCCCCTTGACCACACAACCGACTTTTAGGACCCTACTAGCCCTCTAGGGAGACATCAGCCCGCAGCGGCCTCCATCTGTTAGGAATTCACAACTGCGTAGGCCAGCACAGCTGAGGAACGGCCTTGGCCTATGGCCGTCTCAGCATACCTCCAACTGTTCCCTCAGCTCAGAAGGAAGCCAGTTGCCTTGGCATTCAAGGCCCTCTGATCCCACCATCCCAGCCTTTCTCTTCTGCCCTCTGCCCACTCATCCTCTGCCCACTCATCCCTTCCAGGCATGTCTGTCCCCACCCTGGATCCATCACTCACTGACTCCCCACACTCCCTTGCTGGCAGTGCCCTTCCCCAACCCCCTGTGGAGCTTTTGTTCATTCTCCTGGGTCCAGCTCAACCGCTTCTCCTGTGTGTAGCTTTTCCTGCAGGAGAAGGTGGGGGCTTTGACTCAGACAATCCCCATGTGACTCCTGGCTCTGATACTTATTAATATGGGAAAATAACAAAGCCTCTATTAGCCTCAGTTTACCCATCTGTGAAACAGTATAATTGCAAGTGATTATAAATATGCAGTGAAGGAAAAAAACAAGGAGCGGCGACAGAGAACACTGGGGCCATACTGCAGATTAGGTGGTCTGGGAGTCCAGCGAGGAGCTGAAGTTTACCCTGAGACCTAAAGGATGAAAAGGAGTTAGTCATGTGAAAAGTTAAGGGACAGGCATTCCTGGTGGTAGGGACAGCAAGTGCAAAGGCCCCGAGGTAGGACAAGGTTTGGTTTATCTTTTGAACAAAGGGTGAACCAAGGCCAGGTGATACATGGCCTTGGGAGTCAAGTTACAGTTTTACTCCACAAACAATAGGGAGACTCTGAACGGCTTCAAGCAGGGGAGTAGCCCCCTCCAACTTACATTTTAAGAAAACTCCTTCTATTGATATGGAAGTTACATTCCAAGGAAGTAAAAACAAAAGCAGGGAGACCAGGGACAAGGCCACCGCAGGTCATGGTGGGTGAGGAAGGGATGGTGGACTGGGCATGGAGAGCAGCAACGGTGCAGAACAGAAGGGGATGGATTCTGGAAACTTCTGGGGCAAGTCTTGCTGGTGCCAGATAAGGGTAAAGAAAAGACAGTGCCCCACTTCCTGGCCTCCAGTTTGAGCAAGCAGGTGCCCCATGCAGAGACAGGCAAAGAAGAGGCTGAAGTCTGTGATGACTCTGGGACACACAAGGACAGCGCCCAGACGAGGGCTCTGAGCTGGAAGTGTAATGCCAGCAGCCACCGGTGGCCTGCTCAGTTTTCACGTGGGGCTGAACAGGGGAAGCAGGGGCCTGGAGCCCAGACTGTAGTCGGCTTCCTCAAGCTCTCGCCTGGCCAGCAGTTCTGGGGTGGGGGGTGCGTGGGGAGGAGGTTGCTCCTAGCCAGGCAGGGCCTGGTCTCTAGCCCTGGATGCACACTCACCTCTCTGATCTCCTCCACGGACGTGGGCTGATAGTACATTTCTGGGCAACAGCCGTAGGTCCTAGCCCAGTTCTGGAACTTGACTCCTTTGTACCCATGGACCTGTGAGGGGAAGAGAGCTGGGTGGCTCAGATCCGTGGCTGCCGGCTGCCCGGACGGCCCTCCACGCTCCTGCCATCGTAGGATGGGACGCCAGGCCTGGGCGCCGAGCCAGGCTCTTCCGCACTGGTCACGTCTCCGGGCGGTGGGAAGATGTAACAAGCGCCGGAAGCTCGGAAGCCGAGCGGGTCTTCCCTGACCCCGCGCGGCCAGATCACACGGGCCACATCCCTCCTCAGTAGAAGGGGCGGGGTGGAGCTGGGGAAAGCTGGCCTCGGGGCTCCTGTCCCCTGCTCTGTCTGGGGCACCTCTCCGAGGGACCCAGCAGAAGGTGGACTCCGACCGAGCAGGGTGATGGGAAGGGGCGGCCGGAGCTGGCCTAGTGGCCCCAAGAAGGACTTGGAGCTGGCCTTCAGCTCTCCCACCAGGCTCCTCCTGCCGGGAACGGCCAAGTCTGGGAGACTCCACAGCAGCCTTCCTGGCCTCTAGACCAAAGCAGGGAGCCCTGGGGATAAGCCTTTCGTTTGCTGGTACCGGCCTGTGTACCCAGCACTGTACTGAGATCCTTTATACATCGTATCTTATTTAGACCTTATAATAATGCCACAAAATAGGTAATATTACTCCCATTTTCAGGAGCAGAAACAGAAGCTCAGAGAGGTGAAGTAATTGCCCCAAGCACACACAGCGATCAAGTGAAAACACTGGAGTCCAACCCAGGCCTTCCTCTCCCATGCTTTTCCCACCACCCCAGTGACACCTCTAGAGCTTAATGTCCAATTCAAGACGGTCCCCGTGGCCTCCCCTCGGCCCCAAACGTGACCTAAGTTTCTCCTCCCATGCCTGGTTCATGGGCCCAGCCTGAACGCAGCCCTGCTGGGCTGACCGGCTGTGCCATGTTACCCTACCATGGCTCCAGGGGTAGGTCAGTGGCCTCGGCTGACTGTGGCTTCCTCTGGGAGCAGAGCCCTGGGCAGCGGGGGTGCAGAGGCGAGGTGGAGCGAGGGTCTGGAGCAGGCAGCACAGTGACCTCTGAGCTCCGGGCTGGCTCTGTATCTACCGCATTCCGAGGGGCTTTGAGCCCCGGCAAAGGTGGGTAAACAGTGTTGCGACAAGCTCCACCCAGACAAACAGCAGCTCAGGCCTGCCCCCTGCCTCGGGGGCCCTTCTCAGGCAGCGAGGTGGAGGAGCAGAGTGTAAGAAGTGGCTGCTCTGTTGCTGGAAGCTGCTAGAGCTCTGACCCCAACTCTAGGCATTCTGGAACCAAAGGACCCCGCCGCTTCAAAACTGGGCCCTTAATTCCATAGGTCAGGGGAGGTTGTGATTTGGGGGTCCGTGGGGATCTTAACGTAGGGGCTCCCTCAGTGCCTGCGTGGAGGAGGGTCCATGGGGCATGCCCAGACAGATGGAATCCGCCTGCGTCTGTGTTCGTTAGCTCATTTGTCAGGCTTGGGGCATGAACACAGCGAGCCGCCCATCATTACGGGGAGACAGGGCGGGAGGCTGGTGGCTTAGCACCGGATGGGGGCGGGGAGACAAGGGACATTCAGCCCAGGCAGTCTTCCAGCAGAGGCTTTCCCTTCCCCCAGGCTTTAGGGCAGCCAGACCTGGGTTCCTCGTCCACCCTTTGCCTGTTAACCTCTGTGAATCTCCTTTTCCTCCTTAACAAATTGGGGGCACTTTTGCCTAATTCTCTGGGTCCATATAAAAGTCAGAGCAGGTGGATGAGGCACATCGGGTGCCACGGGAGCTTGAACTGGCAGCAAGCTGTTGCTTCTGCCCCACTGGTAAGCTTGCTGGCGGCAGGATTCTGGGGACACTACTGTCTTCTCGCCAGCCCTTAGCTAGTGTCTGGCACAGAGCCAGCGCCCTAAGCACATTTGTGCAATGAACAAACATCAGGCACTGAGCATCTCGGCTTTTCAGATCTCTCCAGGCCAATGGCTGGTGTCTCGCGGGAAGCAGGAGCAACGGTTCGGGGGTTGGGGAGGAGGTAGGGCCTGGCTCAAGGAGTGGAACTGGGGTCAGAGATGTGGGAGAAAAGCCCTGGAAAGGGGGAATGTTGGAGTCACACCTGTATCCCCCAAACCAGAATTCCCACCAAGCTGGTGAGTGCACGTGGGTGTGAATGATTGTACCCCCACCCTGATGCAAATGTCTGTGTATGACGTGGGGGTGGCAGCCATGTGCTCACCACAGGGAAAGCCCAGCCCAGAAGGTACTGCTCCTTACGGTGGCTCAGCAGCTCAGTCACAGAAGGAGGACTCCCGGGGCCACAGGACAGAGTTGCCTTTCAGGGAAGGGGTGGTATAGGCTGAAATGTGTTCCTCCCAAATTCCTATGGTGAACCCTTAACCCCAGCACCTTAGAATGTGACTACATTTGGAGATAGGGGCTCTGAAGAGGTCATTAAGT
Organism: Ursus americanus; assembly: GCF_024610735.1. NCBI lineage: Eukaryota > Metazoa > Chordata > Mammalia > Carnivora > Ursidae > Ursus > Ursus americanus. The sequence continues at coordinate 65,276,819 of NC_142139.1, forward strand.
TAAAATGAGTTCATTAGGGTGGGCCCTGATCTACTAGGACTGGTGTCCTTAGAAGACGAGGAGAGTAGGACATAGGCACACAGAGAGAAGACCACATGAGGACTCAGGGAAAAGGCAGCCATCTGCAAGCCAAGGAGAGAGGCCTCAGGAGACCCCCAGCCCTGCTGACAGCTTGATCTCGGACTTTCAGCCTCACTTGTCTGTGGTACCTTGTTATGGCAGCCCAAGCAAATGACGCCCGGTGGCTACCAGCTCCTGAGGCTGGGGGTCTCCCCTGAGGCCTTCACGAGACAGAAGAGGAAGGCCTGGCTCTTGCATCTCACCTGTTCCACTTGGGCTGACCCTGGAGGAAGAGCTAGGGCCTGTGCCTTCTGGTGCTGCTGGCTCCGCTGTCTGAGAGAAGAGGGCTGGTGGGGGTGGGGTGGCTCCCTATAGAACCTTAGACTCCCTGCCTGGGAAAGGCAGGACTTGGTGAGGGGCACAGTGGTTGGAGGCCTTAGGACTGGGGGTGGAGAAAGCTCCTGGTTGGCTTGGCTATTGTCCCAAAGCCCTGGAATGAGGCCCAGGAACCGTGGCTCACAGATGGGGTGAGTATCAAACGTGGGGGCAGAGAGGCCCAAGGCAGGGAGGAGAGGGGAGCGCTGAGGGTCAGCCTGGTATCACCCCAAATAAATAACTTCTCACTCATCCTTGAGCCTTGTCCCCACAACTTCAGGCCAAGTGTGTCTTGTTCCCACCCCAAATGCCCCATTCAACCACAGTCAGACTCAGGTTTCTCCTTTTGGTGAAGCATTCTGCACTAAGACATTCTGGAAGCCAGGTGCTGTGGGGTGCAAGTGGGCCTTGGCTGTGCCCCCAAAATGCCTGTGGGGCTCCCGTCCCTCCCCTGCTGAGATTTCTCAGGGCCTGGAGTCACGCAGTTTTCTTTCTTCACCTCTTGCTACTGCCCTTGGATGAAACCCTTTTTCCCTCCAGCCCTCAAGCCAGTCACATCAATCTTATAAATTGCCTTTATTGAGAAACATAAAATGACATGAAGTAATATAAAAATCAGCAAAAGCAGTGTGTGTATCAGTTAATTCACTCTGTGTTGCCACCATCCCGTGGTTGAGGGTGATTGATGGTTTATTGCTTATTTCCTCTGGCCTGAGGGGCTCAGCTAGTTCAGTAATTGCTGAGTCTTAATTTTTTCAAACATTTGTTGGCAAGGGAAATTAATGTGCCTGCTTCGATGGTCACTGAAGCTTGTTTTTTGAACTTTTCTCCTCTCATACTTGTTAATCAATCAGAATGAGCTCCTTAATATACAATTTGTACGTGGTAACTGAACACTTCTTTGAAATAGTGTGAACATTTGGAAGAGTGTTTAATGATTTCTGGCCTGCAGATATTACTTCCTTGTCCCACTCATTCTCTTTAAAATGTGATGTGGGGCAGAAAGGTCACTCAATACATAAGGCAAAGAGGGATGACACTGTCTAAAATGTCCCCTGCTTCTCAGTGTCCTTTTTCCACTCGAATCCAGGAAAATTGATGGAGAGAAAGACCAAATACCCATCACCTCAATCTAATCAAATGGCAAAAAAGACTGGGGGATTTTTCTGGAATTTTCTTACTCTGAGTTGCATAAACCAAGAATTGTTTCTGTCTTTGAAATTCTGACAAATAGTCACACCTACTCTCCACTGCTGATACATTCGACCCCATTCTTGGGGGGGTTGGCACAAACATCATGGAAAACAGTGATGAACTGTATAAGAAACACAAGTGAGGTCTTAACCAAGGCCTTTTAGTTGTGGGAATTATTTTTTAATTGATTAAAAATGGGTTTATGGCCCATGGAATAGGAGAAAATATTTGTAAATCGTGTATCTTATAAAGGATTAATATCCATAATATATAAAGAACTCCTACAACCCAATATGAAACCAAACATGAATTAAAATGGGCAAAGGACTTAAATAGACATTTCTCCAAAGAAGATATACAAATGGCCAAAAAGCATGTGAAAAGATGCTCAACATCACTAAGTATCTGGGAAATGCAAATCAAAACTACCATGAGCTACCCCTTCAACATGAGGATGGCCATTATCAAAAACTCAGAAAATAACAAGTGTTGGTGATGATGTGAAAAAAATGAAAACCATCACTGATGGGAATGAAAAATGGTGCAGCCAAAAAACAGTATAGTGGCTTCTCGAAAAGATTAAACATGGAATTACCACACTATCCAGCAAATTCCACCTCTGGGTATATACTCAGAAGAACTGAAAGCAGGGACTCAAAGAGATATTTGGACAGCATGTTCAGAACAGCATTGTTCACAGCAGCCAAAAGGTAGAAACAATTCAAGTGTCAACCAATGGATGCATGGGATGGACACAATGTGGTCTATCCATACAATGGAGTCTTGTTCAGCCGTAAAAAGGAAGGAAAGTCTAACACAGGCGACCACATAAATGAACCTTGAGGATCTTATGCTAGGTGAAATAAGCCAGGCACAAAGACAAATATTGCATGATTCCATTTATGTGAATTAGCTAGAAGAGCCAAACTCATAGAGACTGAAAGTAGAATGGGGGTTGCCGTGGGTTAGGGAGAGGGAGAACGTGGAGTTAGTGTTTAAGTCTTTGGGACAATGAGAACGTTCTGGAGCTAAATGGTATGATGTTTGCACAACAAAGTGAGTGTACTTCATGCCACTGAACTGTACACTTGAAAACAGTTAAAATGGTAAATTTTATGTATATTTTACCACAGTGGAAAAAAAAGAGCACTTAACAGGGGTACAAACATCGCTGATATTCTTTCGAAAGTAGGTACCAGCCTCAAAGCCCTTGTATGTAAATGTGACAAAATGTATTTAGGGAAACTGACAAAGTGATCCCACTCATAAATCCTGAAACTGTAAGCAACGACAGTAACTGTAAACACTTCAGCTGTTATTACAAAAATTATTCTATTTTATGCAGCAGAAACCCATTGATGTACTGTTGCAGTTTATCCAATTAATGCTACCTAAGCTTCCTAAGCACTAACACTTGGAGGGCTTCTCCTTCTGAATTTAGTTCTATTAAAAAATATGCCAGGAGTCTTTTTTTAAAAATATTTTTTAAAAATTTATTTATTTGATAGAGCACAAGCAAGGGGAGGAGCAGGCAGAGGGAGAGGGAGAAGCAGACTCTCTGCTGAGTGGGGAGCCCGACACGGGACTCGATCCCAGGACCCTGGGATCATAACCTGAGCTGAAGGCAGCCACTTCACTGACTGAGCCACCCAGGAGCCCTCCAGGAGTCTTAATAGGAGTCTTTTTTCTACACTTTATGTATGTATGTACGTATGTATGTATTTAATTTTAAAGTAGGCTCCACACCCAATGTGGGGCTTGAACTCACAGCCCTGAGATCAAGGGTAGCAAGCTCTACCGACTGAGCCAGCCAGGCGCCCCAAGAGTCCGGTTCCATCCAGGCTTCATATGGTGAACACAGTGATGCAATTGGCCATCTACCTCACCCAGAAAGACATCAAAATCAAGAATCGGAAATGAGCCCACTTATCCATCCGTCCATCTGTCCATCCATCCATCCATCCATCCATCCATCCATCCATCCATGCTCCCATTCTCTGATTTATTCAGCAACCATCTAATGAACATCTACAAAATGCCACACATCTGCTAGGTTAGGATCAAGGGTGAATCACCTAGACAGGCAGCTGCCAATCTCATGGGACTTAGCGTCTCGTGGGGCAGACAGTTAACAACTAGGTGCAGTAGCCAACATTCAGGAGAAACTTCTACAATGGTTAAGAAAATATTTTCTCATGTGTGGCTCGATGGATTCCTCTGAGCAGCGAGGCATGGTATTTCCCACCCAAGTGCTGCAGGGCTCTGGGCAGGAGACGATGAGGGCTTGAAGCCTGCGGGGGTGGGGGTGGGGCGCACCTGGAGGAGACAGATCCAGGGAGACATGGCTTCTGGACGTGGCTGGGGAAGGTATGGCTAGAGGGAAGGTCTGGGTCTGTCCTGAGCCACCTGGGAGCTACTGCCAGAGAGGACCACTCAGATTTATATTAATTAAAATTAAATGAGAAATTCACATCCTCATGCCCATTTTCCACATTCAGGGGCTCAGGCCATACGCGTGTATAGGAGCATACGGTGCTGGGGCAGCAGGGAGAAAGGGCACGTGGCTCCATGGGGCTGCTGGCCTCTCCATCACATTTCTCCCATCTCAGAAAGTTCCACTGGGCAGTGCTGGTCTAGATTGCGCCGTGCCTTGTAACTCAAGAGCAGAGGGAAACACATGCATTCTGCAACCATTACCCTGCCTTCCCCCCAGAACACAAAGCCCAACACCATATAGGGGTTGCACCTTTATTAAACAAATGAGCTCCACCCTCAGCTGACGTGCTTCAAAATTAACTGCTGGTTTTGCTGCCAAACGGCAAATTGGTGAGTCAATGAGAAATCACCCCTGGCCATCCCATTCTGTCCCCGCTCCTAGAGATAAAATAACACCTTTATACCTAGAGAATGAATCATATTTGATTTTTCCTGTGTCTGCAATTATGTGAGACTTGACTCTCTTCATCAAAAGAAAACCACTCTTTGGAGTAAAGCCCTTTGGAACGAAATTGCTGGTTATAAGAGATGCGGGAAGGGCCTCGCCTGGGTTCCAAGAAGGGCTTGAAGGCCTGCTTGGGGCCTGGCACTTGCCACACCCTAAAGCTTCGAGACCTCCGGTGGGTCCCTGGCATCAGTCTCCAGCCACTCCGTGAGGATCTGATTCAACTCAGTGGGCCTGGAAAGGGAAGAAAGGGCAATTCACACGTGTCCAGACCCGCTCACCTCACACGAAAGCAGAGGTGAGGAAGGGAATGGCCAAGGCGGGAAAGGCCTTATTGGGGGCGAGCAGGAAGTCCTGATCTCCTCCACCCAGGGGTCCCCCCCACCCACCCCTGTCACATCTCCTTACTTCTCCATCTGTGTCCAGTGTCCACAATCCTTAATGTGTCCCCTTTTCAGGTAGGGGATCTGCAAGAAAACCCCACCCAGAAAAGTCAATGGCAGAATGCAAATGGGTCTGGTTTTTGGCTAGTGCTTCCCACAGGCCAGCCCCTGAAGACCCTGCATTATTTAGGACAGGAATGGGCATTTATTGAGCTCCGCCTATGTGCCAGGTACTCTAAGTGCATTGCCTTCTCTAGCCTTGACCGTAATCTTATGGGATAAGATGAAAGCTCAGAGAAGTTAGGTAACCTACCCAAGGCCACGCACAGGGTGGTGGAGCTGTTTCAAATTCAGGGCTGACTTGTGCTGATCACTACAAACTGCTCCCCTTTAGAATCATGAGGATGCAGTGTGTTCACTTTCTGGAAAACGCCTGGTTGTTGTGTGGTTCCCGCCACGCAGATGTGACTGAGTCCCCCTCTCAGGCTGCCTCCCTTTCTCCCTGGTGGTCTGCATGCAGGGCTGTTCAGCCTCCCTTTTGGACCGATTCCCACAGTGGGTCACAGCAACAAGCCCCGAGGACGGAGAGGGAGCAACAGCATTGCACTCGGCACATGTGGGCTCCCTCCGGACACGAGCCTTGAACTGCGCAACGTGATGTAGAAAATGCTGGGGGAAAATGTGGCTTTCTTCCCAGAGGCAAGTGCAGCCCCTTCCAAGCATAAACCTCAATGAGGTTAGCAGTCGGTTGCCAGGGCTGGAAAGGGCCAAAGAACTGGAAATTCTACAGAAACCTTCAAAGGGGAGGGCCAGAGAGAATGAGCCACCCCGCCCCTCAACAGGCTCATGGCTTTCTGCAGCCCTCTGTCAGCTGGCTCTAGAGCCCACAAAGAGAGGGTCTGTGGCAGCATCCCACTTAACACACTCTCTGCTGTGTCTGATGATGCCCACAAAGCCACAGCCAAGTGTGGATGCGCTGCTCCCAGCAACCAGGCCGGATAGATGAGCCAGCCCCCCGGTCAGCCCACCTGCAAGCCTCCCCAGGTCCTACCAAACTCCACATTTGTAGCAGAACAGGCTTCCAACCCACCAGGCTGTCACCTGTCAATTCCCTTCAGATGCTTACACCCATGGACATACAAAGCTCAGCCTGGCCCAGTGGTCTCAGTAGAATCTTCCAGGCTTATGGAATTCCTGCCACTCTCCCGGCATAACCTGAAGGCTCCTTGCCTCTCACCCTGTCTCCTGTTCTCCCTGCCAGGCAAGCCTTAGTTGTTCACCAAGGCCAGATCACATCTCTTCTGGGTTTGGGATTAACTGCTGGAAGAGAGCTCCCCAAGGATGAGCTCTGTATCTTATTCATCCTTACCATCCCAGAATTAAGCACTGTGCCAACACACTTACGTGCACAGTAAGAGTGCAAGAAATGAATGGATGAATGCATGAATGGATGAAGCAGTCATGACTGCTGCTCCCGAGAGGTGACAGTGATGCTACTGACGGAGAACCTTGTCAAGCAAGTGGTTCAAGCGGATCTCCCGCTCTGTGTCCACACCTGCCATCTTTCTTCCTCGATGCCTGTGCCCTCTGCCGGGAAGCGCTGATGACCCCCGGGCAGGACCGTTCCCTTACCCAGTCCTCCATATGCTTGGACATCTCAGGAACGAGCACGGGGTCCTTCTCGGCGGTTACCATCAGGGCGGGAATCAGGATCTGGGGAAGGGTCACAGGAAGCAGGAGCAGCCAGAGGAGGGAGGAAACGTTCCCTTCTTGTGCCTCTCCGCAACTTAGGACCTCCCTCTCCCGGGGCAAGGACACGGTACTTCATGTTCACACTTTGTGCCTTCCTCCACGATTAACACTGCCCCTGCCCCCCACAAAGACCCGTTGTGGTGCTGCTGGTGTGGTCCAGGCTGTTTCCCCAGGTTTTGAAGGAAGGAAGCGTCGCTACTACTGGAGATCTGAAATGATGGTGTGAGAGGATGGAAAATACATGTATTTGTGTCTGCCCCAGTTCCTGGCACAGAGCTCCTGAAACTCTTGTAATCTCCTAAGTGATAAGGACACTATGAGCACCTCTTGTTCTAACACTTGATGTTTCGACCCCATCCCTGCCTGACACGGGGCTCCTAAAACCCTTCTAAATTCCCAAGTGACAGAGCGCTAGGAGCCTCTTTTGTCCTATTGAGGCAGCTCTGGGTGGGCTCCTGGATGGGGGCTGGTCACCAGAAGGACCAAGCCATGATCAGACGCTTGGAATTTCCAGCCCCACCCCCCATTCTCGAGAGAGGGCAGAGGGGCTGGAAATGGAGTTAAATAATTGATCGCGCCTAAATGAGTAAGCCTCCATAAAAACCCCCCAAATCCCAAAAGGATGGGGTTTGGAGAGCTTCCACATTGGCGAACACATCCACACTGGGAGGGTGACGCACCCCAACTCCACGGGCACAGAAGCCCCTCTGCTTGGGAGCCTCCCAGACCTCACCCTATGTATCCCTCCCCCCCCCCCCCCGCCGGCTGTTCACCTGTATCCTGCCATCTCCTCTAATAAGCCGGCAAATGTGCCTCTGGGAGTTTTGGGAGCCGCCCTAGAGACTTCATCGAACCTGAGGAAGGAGTCCTGGGAACCTCAGATGCATCCCTGATCGGTCACAAGCACAGGTGACAAGCTGGACTAGTGACTGGCATCTGAAGTGGGAGCAGTCTTGGGGGACCCTTGCCTGCGGGATCCAATGCTATCTCCGGGGGAGACGGTGTCACAATGGATTTGAATTGTAGGACACCCAACTGGTGTGGCAGAGAATTGCCTGGTGGTGGGAAACCCCCATATATTTGGTGACCAGAAGTGTCAGAGGGGTGGTGTTTTGTGTAAAAGTAAGGGAGACACACAGAGGACCAGACTGGGTTTTTGTAACACACATGGAGTCAGCAGTGTAGTGGCCAACACGGGCGTTGTGTGTATGTGTGTCTCAGTAAGAACACGCGTGCTGGCCCACTCTGTGTGGCACTGGGTTCACAGAACTGTGAAAAGAAAACCAGAGGCCCCATATGGTGTTACTTGGTCTAGGATAAATCACTAAACCAGAGCTTAATATCTAACCTGACTGCACTTCCAACCTCCCCAGAAATGTCTTTAACTAGTTAGGCAGGAATTTTTTTGATTAGCACCGATGAGGTCATCTGTCACATGGGCCTGCTCCTTGATGTGCTTAAGACCCCTGCCCTCCCCCTAAGGGAAGGTGACCTTGCCTGAAACATTTCCTTTAGCTTAGAACTTTCTAGCCACCCCCCCCCCCCCATAAAAACCTTTCCCTTGGTACAGCTCCTCAGAGCGCCCTCACCATGCTACATGGGATGCGGCCTGATTCAGGAATCATTTAATAAAGCCAATTAGATCTTCAAATTTACTCAGTTGAATTTTGGTTTTTAACAGAACAGAAGAGATGACACCAGGAAGGAGGAAAGACGCCCTTGGACGGAAATCAATACTTCTTTTCTTTGAATTCAATGAATGCTTAAAAAGGTCAGCCAGGATCCAGAGGCGAATGGGCCAGCCACAACTGTTATCAATGTGACATTAGCAGCAATGACTTCGCTTTCATCTGAGGACAGATACAACACCATGGGCTGGAGAAAGCCTCCTTTAGCCTCTTGGTTCTCCCTCTGCCATTATAATTTTCAAACAGCTTTGGTTTGTCCCTGCTTAACGGACTTGACCTGTTTCTTCCCTACGTGCAGAACCATGGGCTTCTCACTGCAGCCCCTCCACCAAACGAGGAAGGACCAGGGGATGCTCAAACGTGATTTTGTTGTGGAAACTCATCCAGAGGCTGCCGTAGACTCTAGAATATTCCAAGTCACATTGTAAACTGGTCGTGGGGGCACGAGAGGAAGTGGGGGAGGAGGAAGAACTGGGAGGCAGCTGTAGAAAAATGGGGTTTCCAACTTTAGCACCCCTTTAGGGGTCACCTTCCCAAAGACTCTGTCATTCTGTCCCCCCATGCTGGGAGAGATTTTTGCCTATCAAACCGTGGTTTTGTCATTTTGATTAGTCACAGATGAGAGCGACAAAGATAATGAGCCTGAATGGAACTACTACTCCGTGCCAGGCACTGGTTTAAGCATTTTGTGCGCATTAACCCATTTTGTCTACACACACCTATGAGGTAAGCACGCGATTCTTGTCATTCCCATGTTAGGGAGCGGCAATGGAGAACAGAGTGGGTAGGTGCCTCACCCAAGGTCACACAGGGATTAGATCCCAGGCCGAGTTGCTGCCTGGCCTGCTCTTAACTACTGTGCTCCATGTTCTATTGCCTTAAGACATCACCGCACGAGGTAAGGACGCATCTGTTTTAACCACCATGGGATCCCTAAGGTCTAGCACAGTGCTTGGCACATAGAGGGTGTTTATGTTTTAGTGAATCGACAAGATAACCAGGGCTATTGAGTGAGCTGAGGAACTCAAAAATGAAATTTCCCATAGGCTTCTAACAGTTTGAATGTAACCTGGGGACCTGTTACAGGTTTCCCCTGCTACCCAAAAGTGGAGCGTTCCTGTGAAAATTGCTGTAAGCCGAAATGGTGTAGAGTGAAGAAGCAATCACCATTAATTTATCTGAAAATTTTTTTGAACATTTCCAGACCCCCAAAATAACCTCTTTTCGGTTTTTCTGATACCTTAGGAAACATCTTACTAACAGATGCACAAAAGAGACCAATGTCAAGCCCAGATGCTCAGAGACATGGTTCAAAGCATCGGCGGCTTGATGCGGAGATGCTGAAGGGAGTTCCTGGGGAAGGGGCTCGGCGGGGCCCCTCTGGCTTGTGCACTGCCTCTATAATGACTTGCTGTGAAAGATATGCTGAATGCTATTTTTGCTTTTTGCCTTTTTTTCTAAAAGCGAAAATCCTCTTTGGATTTCTTTCGGTTAGCGAAAACCCGCTACTAATGTAGATCTTCTGTAAAAGCAACCTTTCAGAAAGCAGGGTCTACCTGCATTCCCCTTGCAGCCCCAGAGATTGGAAACGCATCTTCTGCTTGGCAAACACACTAACTCAGGTCGACTTGGGTGAGGTGACACAGCCAGCGGCTAAAGCCTGTCTCTCTGAGAGCACCTCACACTCCTCTGTGAAATGGGGGCTCCATGATCCTCCTGCCCTTTGGGAGTCATCCTGGACTTTCTGCTGCCCTGACCTGGGCACGGTCAGGAGACCTGGGGCCTTCCACGGCAGCGCGGCAGTCACCTGGCCAGACCCCTGCCCTGCCCCAACGCCACCCTCAAACACTCCAAGGAAAGCATCAGCAAAAGTCCTCAGAGGACCCCCTTGAGTCGAGGGAAAGGACAGACAGGAGAAAGATGGCAAGTCAGTCTGGCCTGCCCATCCCCCACCCCAGCTCTGACCCAGGGCAGATTCACTCGGCCAATGAGAAGCCAGCCCCGAGAGAGGCTCCTGGGGGAGGGCAACCACACCAAACCAGCACTCACCTTCCATCCCACAGCTTTGCAGCCCCACTGCCAGTTCCGCTCCATGTTTCGATACCAGTTTAGGGGACCTCTGGGGGCAGGGAAGATCAGGAAACAAAAACAGGAAAGCTCTTAGTAGAGGACTGTGCTGTGGACCTCACAGGGAGCCAGCTCTGCACAGAGCCAGTCTTCCCAGCGGGAGCCAACATTCCTGCAGGGGGGGAGAGAACTGCGCCCAGGGTTCCCATCTGGTTGCCCAACACACCTGCCATGCTTCAATGATCGAGATAGCCCCTGAAGGGGGCTTCCCGAAACACACAGAAGCTGGCCCTACAGGACTCGCCATGTTCTCTGAGGGCTGTTTTGTTAGGTAACGGGGAGCTTTGTTTAGTTCCCTCGCCATCCAGAAGCCATTCCTCGGCCCCGGAACCTACTGGAAAGGGACTTAGGGAGGTGGATATGGTGCAGAGGCACCCTGCTTCCAATGGGACACAGGGAGGTGGCTCAAAGAGGCCTCTCTGGACAGATAAGGACGGCCAGGGGCTGGACCTGAACCCTCTCCCAATCCTCAATACAAACCAACCAACAAACACCAACAGCAGAAGAGGTCAATCACCCTCCCCTGAAGTCGCATGCAACTTCTGAGTTTCTGTAGGCTTCTGTGTTTTTCCGAAGAAAGAACCCAGAGCTGTTCTCTGATCCTCTCAGGGGCTATGACTGAAAAAGTGTTTTTAACCATCTGGTCTGAGGAGGCCCGTCAGCACAAGGGGGAAGCAAGCCAAGTTATCTGACACCAGAGCAGGCCGAGCAACTTCAGGAGTGAGCCTCCCCACACCGGAGGAGTTCAAGCAGAAGCCGGCCTCACCCTGTACCCTGAGAGCAGAGGAGCCCCTCCTGGCCGATCGTCTCGCCTCTGTGTTTGGGGCACTGCTGTCTTTACCTGAAGCCGGACTTCTGGAACTGCTGCACGTAGACCTGGATGTCCTCCTCAGTGACGATGCTGCTGAGGCTGGGCTCTTCTGGGGCCCTCACTAAGAGTCCTCCTGCAAATAGCCACTTGTTCGCTCCCAGCCCCAGGCCAGGCGCCCGAGTTCTAACTCCGGCATGTTCCCAGCTGAGGCCGGGCACCAGACTGCCTCTCCTGCCACATCTGAGCTCACAGGGAAGAGTCTCGGGCTCCTTCATTCATGCTCTTTCTCTCCACAACGAGCCCATCTCCTCTCAAGCTGCAACTCTGTGCCCTCGCTGTCATTCGGGAACCCAGTGATACACACACACAGACCTCCCCTTCTAGGATGAACTTTAGGACAAACCAGATCCCTTTTCTCAAAAAACAAAACAACGTAATTCCAGATGACACTATTTACTGTTTACCAGGCTCCACCAGCCCTCCAGCGACCCTCTTCCTGCCGCCTAAACCTTTTCTAAATAGCTTAACTAATAACATCCCTCTTTAGACACCTCCACTGGTCCTCAGAATTTTCGGAAGTGTGTGCTCTGACTTTTCTCTTAGCCTGGAGGAAAGTCCAGGACGGGGAGTATGCATCCTGTTGCCTTCTGCGCACTCATGACCCTCTGCACAGTGTGGAACCCTATCTTGTCTTCAGAGGTGCACCCTGTGTCCGGGCAGTCCCCGGTCCCCTCGGCGGCCACCTTGCGATGACAACGGGCTGCTGGGGGCTGCTGCTATTCACAGGGGACAGCCCCAAGGGCTGGTAACGCTGGCGCGTGAACAGGGCTGACTCACCATTTTCAGGCTCTTGAAGCCTCAGAGGCACAGGAACTGGGTGAGGCAGACTTTTGTGAGATGTATCAAAGGGGTATGTGATCTGGGCGCCCCCACCCCTGGCCTGGGGCTCCTGGCTCGCTCAGCACCTCTGTAAGAGCCCCCACCTGCTGTCCTCCCGTGACCACTGCTGTCTGCCACCCGAAGGTAGTGGCCTCGCTTCGTGCCTCTGGATATCTGCCCCTGCCTCACATCAAGTGTGAGCTCCACATGCTCGGGAATGAAGGGATAAGCAAGTGACTGCGTGAAAGACGGGGAGGGAGGGAGGGAGGGAAGGAGGCCGAAGGCATTCTGGACCAGTGAGAGGAGTATGGCCTTTAGGGTAGGAGGAGCTTAAGTCCAGCCTCACCCCTTTAAACAAGTTCCTTAACTCTTCTGAGAGCCATTTTCCTCATCTGTAGAATAGTGGTAACAAGGGGATTTTTAAAGGAGGTCACGAGGACGATAAAGAATAGATCTCAAGGGGGCCGGGCCCGTGTCTGATGCACACAGTAGGTGCTCAAACAGGAGGCAGCGATCGTCATTATTAATACAAGTGCATACTGGCAAGGCCACCGTGTGGGGGCAAAAGCCAGGCTCTGTGGGAGCAGTGGTGGATCTGGGCGCCATGGGGATGAGCTCCTAACTGCTCTTGGCTTTGACTCTGCACTATATCCAGCCCAGGGGGGAGAACAAGGATGGTCTTCATGTGGGGGAACTGGAAGTGATGGGAACACAGGATAGCGATGGAGGAAAGGCCAGTGGATGATGACAGAGGAGTTCTGGCTTGGGGTCTAGCTGACCTGGGTCCGTGTGCACCAGGTGATCCTGCAAAGGTCAGTCCCTATCTTAGGTCCTGGTCCTTATCAGCAGAGGGTGGGATTGCCCTGACAAGCTCTAAGATTCCTCTAAGCTCTTACGGTTTAAGATTGTGGACCCAAAGCTCCTGAGGGACAGGAACCAAGGTTGTGTGGTCAGCCCAGGGCTCAGGTGAGCGCTATTCACCAGGGGGACCTATGTTAAGTCATCGTTCAGAGCTAGCAGGGAGCTGCTTCTGCTCAGAGCAGTCAGACCGACACTCGTTTAACCTTCAGCTGATTCCTGCCATGACCTTCCTGTCCCCGTTCCCTCCTAAGAACCTCTCTTACCCATTTCACGGACTTTGCTCACGCTGAGAAAAGCCTGTAGGGAAAAGGAAGGTTAGAAATGTCATCATGGGTGAAGTAAGGAAAAACGTTGAAACAGGTCATGTGTAAACTCTGTCAAAACCAAAGGCCTACGAGTGCCATGAGGTTACACAAACATGCTCAACTCCCAAGAGAGCAAGAGACGTCTGCAGGGGTCACAGCAGAGGCGGTTAACAACCAGGGCTCTGCACCAAGGCTGCTCCTGGGTGCTTGCAGGCCTTGGTCACGTAAGAACTTGGGTGACGCAACCCATGGGAACAAGAGATGAGACCTTAGACCTATGGCGGGTGGGAAGTGAAACATGAGATACCTCCCTGCCCCTCTACCGCAAACCCAGTCAACCTGCAGTCCTCAGCGAAAGCTTGGGCTAGAAAAAAATCCACCCATCGTGCAGAACAATGTCAAAGGAGTTGTTCCATTTCAGTTTGGTACTAAGAGGAAACCACAAAAAGCTCCCCTAGGAATTCACAAGTATAAGCCTGCCTTCACAGGTGCTCGGGTTTATCTGTGGGATCTGGAAACCCCCAAGATGCGAGGTAAACAATATCAAGAAAAGTGGGCCTCAGCTGGTAATGCCCCCGGGATGCCTGGCAGAGACAGCAAAGGCTAAAGCACAGGAGGGTCTCTTCTCAAGCCCGGCGGAAGCAGACTGGTGCCGATGAGCTCACCCGCCAACACTACAGAGCGCTCCCCACTCCACCCTCTTCGCGCACACACACAGGCCCCGTTGCAAGAGACAGCAAACACAGCAAACGGTAAAATCAGAGTCTCCAAGAATGTCAAAAATAGGACTTTCAGAGTGAGAAAGGGAATGAAAAAATAAGTATGCTTAACATGATTCAAGACATAAAAGAAGGAACTAGAACACAAGAACAAAACAAGACTCTATCACAAAAGATTAGAATGATTCGAAAAAGAACCAAATACAACTTTCATACATAAACAAAAACCCTGTTCATGGAAAGTAAAAAGAAAACTTCGAAGATGTATTGAACTACAGATCAGACGCCATTACAGACGAGGAGAAGGGCAGACCTTGGGCTCGTTTTTCTTAAGCAAAGACAGAAGCTTCTACCTAGAATTCCATACTTGGATGAACTAGTCTACAGGACTGAAGATCAAAATAAAAATATTCTCAGGCCAAAAAATTGTAAGTTTATTATTAACAGACTCTTATTGAGAGAATTACCAAAGAAGGTACTTCAGGAAGGAAGAAACTGCACAAAATAGAAAGGAGCAAGATGCCAGGGGTGACCAGCAAAGGCACTGGCAAACACAGGGACGTCTCGACAACACGGACTACATGAACAACGGCAGTGACAGGACCCGTAAGACAGCGGGCTGGGCAGGGTGGGGGGGTGCTGGGTGGCTCAGTCAGTTAGGTGTCTGCCTTCAGCTCAGGTCATGATCTCAGGGTCCTGAGATCGAGCCCCGCATCAGGCTCCCTGCCCAGCGGGGAGTCTGCTTTTCTCTCTCCCTCTCCCTCTGTGCTCTCTCTCTCTCTCTAAAATAAATAAAATCTTAAAAAAAAAACCAGCAGGCTGCGATTATGGAGTTAAAGTGTTCTAGGCTCCTTTTCAAGACAAGGGCCTAGTGGTATCAATTGATTTGGGACTTGGACCACCAATTCTGCGCGTGAAAATGGTAGCAGCAGTCACGGCACAACTTCTAAACTGCTGCTGTTAAAATCCTTTATAATCCTTCTTCGATCTCTGTTTCGAAGCCCTACTGGTGTGGGACAGGGAGGATGTAACCTTTCCCCATGACGAGGGGAGCGGTCGAGTGAGGACCTTGATCACCCTGACTACAGAAGTCAAAAAAAAGAAAGCACGTTGCTCATTTCCAATGCTGCCATGCCCCAGGACCCTTCCGTTCCAGGGAAGCCTTCCAAAGGCCTTCAAACCTCTGCAGCTCCCCAATCGTCCCCTTCCGCCCCCCTGCCCTCCCATCCCCTGCAACACTCACCATGTCATCACCTGCTCTGAAGAAGCTTTTGAAAGTCCGACTCAGGTTCTGTTCCAGTTCAGCCTCAGCCACTCCCTAAAAAAGAAACAAGAAAGCAAAAGGCAGGACTCTGCAGAAATCTTGGGAACCAGAGCCCTCCCCGATCTGACTAAAAGCCAGAAGCCACCGACCTCTGTCCCATCCAGCCCACATTTCATTAGAAGTGCATGAGTTTGGATTTTCCAATTGAAACACATGTTTTAAAAAAAAGCTTCAGGGGCGCCTGGGTGGCACAGCGGTTAAGCGTCTGCCTTTAGCTCAGGGCGTGATCCCAGCGTTATGGGATCGAGCCCCACATCAGGCTCTTCTGCTATGAGCCTGCTTCTTCCTCTCCCACTCCCCCTGCTTTTGTTCCCTCTCCCTGGCTGTCTCTATCTCTGTCGAATAAATAAATAAAAATCTTTAAAAAAAATAAATAAAAATCTTTAAAAATAAATAAATTAAAAAAAAAGCTTCAAATAAAACACAAGATGCTAACAGTGGTCCCTCCTGGGAAGTGGGTTTATGGATATTGCTTTCTTCTCTGGTTTTCAAAATTCCTACAGTGAGAATGTCTTACTTGTAATAAGCCCTTTAAGGGAATGGGGGAGGGCTGGACAGGAGTAGGTTGCTGGTGAGAAGGGAACGGTTCCAAGGATTCCAAGATGCCAAGTGGAAAAGTCAAAAGTTGTTCCATTCAAGCATCTCATTTTGCTATGGTAACTTCAAACCCAACCTCTTTGAGTTGGGCCTAAATTATTACAGATCGATTACCATTCCATGCCCATGGATTGTCTCCCAAAGGGCAGGACAGCAAGGTTGCCGTGGGAAGAGCTGGAACCCATATCCTGTGGTGGCAAATTACCAGGTATCCCGGCTCATGGGAGCGCTGTCACATATGATGCCTAATCTACACACGGTTCTTCAATCATTTCCAGGTCTCTGACTTGCACTTGCTTCATCCGTCCCGCAGATACTGGGCCCCTTCTCTTGCTGGAAACTCAGGGTCTGGATTCCTCATTTCCCCACCTCCCCTTCCTTCTTAACCCAAATCCCCCATCCAGAAGCACGTCCCCACACTAAGATGGGGTGGCAAGGGGCTTCGAGATCCATCAGTGGGTGCTAATCTACTGGCTAGTCTTCCGGGAGGTGATTTTTTAGGGCATAAAAGGAAAAGTTTAATCCATCTTTCTTTTCTGGAAATTGAAAGCCCTTGGACCTGAAAGCTGTTATAAAACTTGTGTAAAGAAAGACAGTTGTCCCTGAGACAGGGTCCACCCCCGCCAAGGGGCAACTGCTTGGAAAGAATCAAGATCCTTCCCCAACACAGTCCCGAGGAGACCAGTGCTACGGCAGGACACCGAGAAAGAGTACGGCGATCTCTTGGTCCATTCAGGCTGCTGGAAAGGAATCCCACGCATCGGGGAGCTTGTGAACACAGACGTTCATTTGTCTGGCAGCTGGGAAGTCTGAGATCATGGCACCTGCAAACTCCCTGTCTTCTGACGGTACTCTCACATGGCGGAAGGGGCAAGGGAGGTCTCTCTGGAGAGGACACTCCTCCCATCCACGTGGGCGCCACTCTCAGGACCTAATCACCTCCCAAAGGCCCCACCTCCTGACACCCTCAAAGTGAGGATCAGGATTTCAATATGTGAATTTGGGGGGACACATTCAGTCTATAGGCTGGTGCCAATCTACTTTTTTCTCCTCCTTTCCGGCGGCTCACGTGGACGTACCCAGATACCTGCTGAAATGGACCACAGAATGTTTTGAGTGGGCGCCCTTACTTTCTCAACTCCCTGGTTTAACAGACTGGAACTTCCATCAAGAACACCTAGCTCTGGGGGCACCTGAGTGATGCAGTCGGTTAAGTGTCCGGCTCTTGGTTTCGGCTCATGTCATGATCTCAGGGTCCTGAGATTGAGCCCCTGTCGGGCTCTGCGCTCCGGGTGGGTGGTGGTCTGCTTGAGATTCTCTCTCTCCCTCTGCCCCTCACCCCATGCTCTCTCTCTCTAAAATAAATAAATCTTAAAAAAAAAAAAAGACACCTAGCTCCCTTAGTGTGGCCTTCAAAGAACCTTCAACACCTGTCCCCAAATCTGCCTTGTCCACGAAGTCCCACCTTCTGCTGTCCCCATAAAATAACTGTATTCTTGTTGGATCCCATAGAGCTTTATCGTGGACTCCTCGGGCCACCCTGAGGAGAGGGAAGCGTCCACTTGGGAGCATCTGTGACTGGTCCTAGGACAGAGCAGGGGCTGAACATACATGACGGTTCCTCTCCTCCCCTTCATGTTCCCAGAGAGGAGGGTACTGCAGGCCAGGTCTCTAAAGCGTTCTAGTGAGTGGCAGCCCGCCCCGTCCTGCACACATTAAGAGGCCCTGCCATACAGCACTTTGTTCTGCACATCAACACCGTGAGCGCTCGGGATCTGCGAGAAGGCAGCAGGCACGAAAGGAAGCATTTATCATCCGCAGTGCTGGGTCTGCAGTTTGAGGTTTGCTGATGCAAGGAACGTCGATATGTTCATTACAACCCCCTCCCATTTGTCAGATTCAATTACGATGGAGATTTGGTCACAACCTTCTGCTCTGCGATAAACGCCAAGGCAAGAAAAAAGCCATGGAAGGAAGTGCATTTTAAGCGATCAATAAAAGCCCTGGTCAACCTCGAATGTCACATGGGTCATGGCTTTTATTTACTGGGAGCCGTCCTCATCCCAGAAACAGCTGCTGTTCACGAGCCCAGGGTCTGGAGGAGTCTCCACGGGCACAGAGGTCTGGACAGGGCTTTGACCGGCCAGTGGTCCTTAGGAGAGGAGATGGATGCCAAATGGGTCAATAAAAAATCAAAGGGATCAAAAAGGTAAATAAGTCTGTCCACCCACATGAAAGTACATCAGATCAACAGGGAGAACGAGGACAAAGGTGAGGGCCAGAAAGGGGAGAAGATGATAACATTTGTACTCTGGTCATGTGTCCTGCTGATATCACCTGACTCTCTAAGTTTTAAAAGGTGATACGGTATTTTTAAGTCCCGCATACCAATGACAAGATTCCCGCCTGCCCCGCGGGAGGGGGCTCCTCCCTCTGTGCTCCTGAGTGGAGCCCTTATGGGGTGGACTTTGGAATGCTGCAAACAAGGCTGCCCTGTCCTGATACTCAACTAACAGGGCAACTTAATTTTCCAAAACCTCAATTTCCTCATCTATAAAATGGAAGTTTTGCAAAAATTCTACAAGACCAATAATGCCTGTTTCTTACAATGCCTGACATGCAGAAGAAATTCCAATAAATGGTAATTAGTAGTAGTAGTAGTATCCCTATCATTAAAGTTACTGGACGGCACCAGAAATGTTTATTTCGGGATCAGGTCCTCTCATCAGCCTGTGAGTTTCTTACGGACACTCACTATATCTTATTCCTATTTTTGTTCCCATGGCCATAGTGTGGGAATAGTAGGTCCCCAGCAATGGCTGGGTGGGTGGGAAGGAGAAAGGGAAGAGAGGGAAAAAAGGAGACAGGACCAGGAGAGACTTTGGTGGGGAGTGTCTTCTAAATGATGGTGGCTTTTATTTTTCCGCCCTCCACCACGAGCTAATATTCACCAAACAGGGTAATAAGTCAGCTCTAGCTCGAGGCGCAGCTGAACAGTAATCTACAGACCAGAGACAAATGATAGAATCCGCTCTCTCTGACCCAAAGCTATCACTGGGGCAGGCAAACTGAAGATAGCTCTGGGTTCTAAAAGAAGCTCCTAGAACAAAGCCTTTGGAATTCCATGAATCCTGGAGCTTTGTCTCAAGAGTCCTTGAGGGCTGTTTAAGGAGGACTTCTTATGGTGTGAACCGCGAGAAGTAGAAGGAAACGCACCTTGGAGATTTCATCAGAATTTCTCGGCCTTTCCAACTAACCACCTCTGCCTCCTCCCTCTCTTTTATTTTATTTTTTTTAAGATTATTTATTTATTTATTTGACAGAGATAGACAGCCAGCGAGAGAGGGAACACAAGCAGGGGGAGTGGGAGAGGAAGAAGCAGGCTCCCAGCGGAGAAGCCCGATGTGGGACTCGATCCCAGAACGCCGGGATCACGCCCTGAGCCGAAGGCAGACGCCTAACGACTGCGCCACCCAGGCGCCCCTCTCTTTTATTTTAAACCTGCAATCACAGAAACCCATAGCTACGAGGAAATTTGTAATTCTCTTCTCTTTGCTTTCTGTGCCTTCCAGATTAATACCCTTCGCTTTGCCCTTATTCCTGAGATCTATTTCCCGTTGCTGGATAAACATGTCTGTGTGCGTATCTTGTCACGCTCCTCAATCTGATCCTTATCCTTAATATTGAGCTGAAGAACCAATGAAGGAAATGTAGCTTTTGGTGAGATGTATTTTTATTCATTACCCCAGTGTTATCACACTCCACGGTAGTGGGATCTCATGCCCAATACTCGCAAATGTGACCTTGTATGGCAATGGAGGCTCTGTGGATGAAACCATTAGGATCTCGGATGAGTGATGAGTTACAGATCAAGGAGTGCCAAGGGTTTCCAGTGCCACCAGAAGCTAGGAAGAGTGGCATGGAATGGATTTTCCCTCAGAGGCCCCAGAAGAAACCAAACCTGCTAACACCCTGATTTCGGACTTTAGCCTCCAGAACTGTGAGAGCATACATTTCTGTTGTTTCAAGCCACCAGGTTTGTGGTAAATTGCTACAGCAGCCCTAGAAAAATAATACACCACTTCAGGAAGTCTCTGGACTGTGAGGATGAGTGAGGAGGGAAAGGGACTAGGGCCTACGAAAACTCCGGGTTCAGGGGGGCCGTGCACCTGCTCTCCCGCCCCCCCCCCCCCCGGCAGGATGACAGGTGTGCTGAGCACAGGGCGCGGGATCTGGCTCCCAAGATACGGCACACGACCCCAGCCCCATCTTCCTCCCCGGACACGCGTTTCACTCACTGTTCAAGGAACCCCAGAAATGTCCCATACAATGAAGAAGACCAAGTTTTGTGTACACTTTTCACCCAGAGTGCTGACAGGGAAGGAGCTCTCAATCACTTCATCTGCTAGGGAGCTTTCTATAACTGAGAGAGCACAGCAGCCATCTTCTCCACTCAGACCTCCTCCCAGAGACATCCTCCTCCCGCTTCACTACCCAGTGGGATTTCTCCTCTCTCATCTCTCCTTTTGCTCCTTCCAAGATGTACAACAGGTCTGCCTCAGAAGATGCACTTAACTAGGTCTGTGGTTTCATAGCTAAGACAGTGGAGACAGACGCTTAAATCAAAGGGCAGGTCCATCAGAGCAGGAGCTCGGGCAGCCTCTGTCCCCTACCGCCAACACTAGGAGATGGGTCTTGGAGAGAACAAGGGAGGATCCCTCCCATCAGGGGGTTGGGGCCAACAACTCTGCTTCACTTTGTGTCTACATTGATAATAAGTACTCAGATCCCTCCGAAACTCTGGGGCAGGGTTTTCTCAAAATAGGCCAGAACCCATGGCTGGGAGGGTTGTCCCTAAAGTGGAAAATGCCATCCAAAATTTGGGCAAAAACAGAATCTAACGGCTGATTACTCTCCGGTGTTCAGCCAGGCCCGCCCCTACACACACACACACACACACACACACACACACACACACACACACGAGAGAGAGAGAGAGAGAGAGAGAGAGAGAGAGAGAGAGAGAGGGATATGTGAGTCAGGCCCCACAGGCGGTCCATGAGGAGATCCGAGGCTCTCTGGAGCCACCTCCCCTGAATGGGCTCCTTTGCTCTCCCACAAGGCTGAGTTGGGAAGGTCACCTTACAGATGGAGACTCTCGGGTGGGAGTGTGACCTCCTTCAAAGTCGGGCACGTTACAAATGGCCAAGCCAGAGACGACAACTCCAGACTTCAAACCCCTCAGCATTTGGTTCTTTTTACTATAACGTAACACTACACATGCAAGAAAACAAAAATAAGATGAGAAGAGTTTCTGCATTGGTGTGTAAATACTCGGACCATGAGAGCGAAGGCTTGCTGAGTGAGGAAGCACACAGCGGCACTTTCTTTTAAAATGTATTATTCAGCTGGGACAAACCACCAGAGTAATGTCCTCAAGAGAGGACCGGCTAAATAAATGATGGTCCACCTGGATTCCGGAGCACCAAGCAGCCATTGCGATGGGTAAGGTAAATCTATATGTACTGGCAGGAAAATCTGTCCAAGAGCTCGTAAATGAAAAAGCAGCATGATTCCAGTTCTATAAAAATTACACTTACGCTCATATGCACATACGCGTGCCCCCTCCCCCGCCACACTTAAAAGCCTCTTTTAAAAAACCGTCTGGGAAATACTCACTAAACTATTCATAGTAGCTACTTCTAGATGAGTGAAAGGGGAGCCAACTTTTTATTTTATACAACTCAGTTACTTTTTTTTTTAAGTACCATGCATAAATCATCTACAAAATACAGGCAGTAACAAGTCACCAGCTGTCCCCATAGCCTGGTGCCTGGTGGGGGGGGAGCGTTACTATGGGTGTTCTGGGGACTAAGGGAGATTCTGAACACCATGAGGGAGAAGGAAAACCCTCTGTGGATGTTGGGGTGCCCTTCCACCTGGTGAAACCATCTCTTCTTGACTGCTACCTATAATTTCCTTTCTCCACATTTTCTATTACCTAGTTTCTCAGCTGGTTAAATACCTAAACATGGGCTTTGGTTTGCTCTGGCACATACAGCCTATAGCTTGCTGCACGGTTCCAGACACCCACACCACACACACAGGTGCATGCCACACACCCTTCTCCCAAGAAATACAAACACACATACACTATTAAAGGAGTAGAGAGGGACCGGAGTTTGCAGCTGGAAAAGGGCATGCACTAACCATGTTCTGATTTCTGGGGCAGAGGGGCTAAGAAATATCCCCAAGCTAAGCAAGGACGTGAAGAATCTTAAGAATTAAAATATGGAACTTGTCACGTTCAAATGACCCAGCCGATTCTATTTGTCTTTGCTGCCTCCTCCTCTTTCTTACTTTACAAATGCAAAGCCTGTCATCTCTTTCCTGAGAAAAACACACACACACCTTTTAATTTTAGTTTCCACCAGACTTGGCAAATTTGCAGGAGGAGACAGTAAACACATTGGCTCAGGGTTCAAAGAGCTAGAGGAACTGAACCTCAGCTTGGGGTTTACCTAAGCCACACCCTGTCCGGCTCAGCAAATGTGAACCTGATGTGGGAGGAACGGCACCACAGCCCGGTAGGGAGCCTTTCTCAGGCTGAATGTATTCGCAGTGACCTTGAACGCTCACGGGGATTCCTCCTGGCTGGGGAGTGGTGGGGACAAGTTTGGGAGAGAGAGGCAGGAGGGAGGGGGTTCCAGCACCCACCCCTAAATGAAACAGGTGCTCTCCACGTTATGCTTTATTTACTGGCCTGAATTCGGCTTCAGTTTGAAGCTGTTATCTCTTTGAAAACCATCCAACGAGACCATCCTCTAGACCATGCACCGGGGAGGAAATTGAGCACCCGAGGTAGGAAGGGACTTGCCCAGTTGCTAAGTGGGCAGCAGACATGCTTGCAGGACCCCTGCACATGGTTTCTCCTGGAGACCCAGCTCTGTGCCCAACCAGACCAACCTCAGCGGCTGAATTCACCCCAAACCCATTCCCCCCACCAAGCCTTCGCTCATTTGAATAGTTAACACTTCCCTACCAAGAGGCTTTGTTCTTAAGAACAAAACCATTCTCCAATTTCTTCCTGCAGATTTTAAATGCATATACAACATAACAATAGGTGTACTGATTTTTCCACAATGACTATAATAACCTTTGAAACCAAAAATGTTGCGGGCTACGGGTGGCAGTTAATAAGCATCTTTCCGAGGTCACTTTTGTCCATGGGGCTTTGAGCTTATCTTGGTTTGCTCCTTCCCACCCTGTTTGGATGAGCAGGGCACACACAACAAAGTCCAATCTCCCTCCCAGCACGGCTCACGGGGAGGCACGTAGGCTTTGAAGTCAAAGCGAGGTCAAACCCAGTCAGTACCTGCTCTTGGGCCCCAGAGCCCCCGTCTGCCCCAGAGCTCAAAGACAGGAGACTGAACTTGTGAATAAAGCCACTTGGCATACTGTGCTCAAAAAAAGTAAGAGCTATGGGGCGCCTGGGTGGCGCAGTCATTTTAAGTGTCTGCTCAGGTCATGATCCCGGGGCCCGGGGTTGAGCCCTGCATCGGACTCTCTGCTCAGCAGGGAGTCTCCTTCTCCGTCTGCCTGCTGCTCCCCTTGCTTGTGGTCACTCTCTCTTTGCCAAATAAATAAATAATCTTAAAAAACATAGTAGCTACCACCCAAGTGTCCACGGAAGGATGACTGGAAAAACCAACTGTGGTCTACACGTACAACGGAATATCATTCAGTTCTAAAAAGGATGGAAATTCAGACACGTGCTACAACATGGAATAGCCCTAAGGATGTTGTATAAAGTGAGATAATCCAGACCCAAAAAGACAAATCCTGTATGACTCCACTTCTATGAGGTACCTGGTGTAGTCGGATTCAGAGACGGAAAGTGGAATGCTGGGTGCCAGGGGTGGAGGGAAGAGAGAAGGGGGAGTTCGTGTTTCCTGGACACAGTTTTGGATCTGCATGATGAAAAAGTTCTGGGGATGGAGGGTGGTGATGGCTGTACAGTAAAGCGAATGTATTTAATGTCACTGAACTGTACTCTTAAAAATGGTTCAGATGGTAAATTTTATGTTATGCGTGTTTTTAAGTAACAAAAATTCAACCAAGTACGTTTTGAAGATCTATTTGGTTTTAGTAATTGGTTCATGAATGGGACAGCATCCCGTCTGGCCAGTAGAGGGCGCTCAAAGGGCTACAGAAAAGGAAAGGTTTTTAAGGGTAGAGAAAGAGTGGAAAGAAGGAAATGATTAGCAGATAGTCCATTGTTTCAGGCAAGGTCACCCATCCGAGGGGAATGGAGGGGGCCTCTCAGTGATTTCCTCGTGTTGACTAGGAAATTCCCATGTTGACTGCTTACAGGTTACATTTGTAGGGGGCTGAAACTGCAGTCAGGTTGGGTACTGAGTGTTGGTTTACTGACTTGGGGACTTCACATAAGTGATGCCATTTTGGCCCCGTGGGTTTTTTTTTTTTTTTTCTTTTCTTTTCTCTCCTTTTCTTTTCTTTCCTTTCCTTTTCTCTTATATTTATTTACTTACTTACCTATTGAGAGAGAGAGAAGGAGAGAGAGAGAGAATATGCCTGGGGGAGAGGGAGACAGAGAATCTCAAGCGGACTCCAGGCCCAGCGCAGAGCCCAACGTGGGCTCGATCTCACTGCCCTGAGATCATGACCTGAGCAGAAACCAAGAGTTGGACACTTAACCAACTGAGCTACCCAGGCACCCCCTCACTAAATTTTTTAAGGAAAGTATATTTTTAAAAATGTGTTATTTACATCAACATGGGTGCATTATTATTTTTAAAGTGAAATAATAAATAGTTTAAAATTTCAGTATCTAGTATAGTAAGTACCGATAGACATAACCCACATTAACCAAAGCACTTTGAGGTTCTGATCTTCGGCTCCAGCTGCTCCTAGCTTGAATTGAATTCTCAAGGTTCTAATGGAAATAAAGAAAGAACTCTTTCCCTGGGAAAATGCATGCATACGGTACATTGTCCAGGCAATTTCAAGATGTTCCAGACCTTCTGAAACCCACCTTAAGGATCACTGAGTATTTTGTTGGGCACTCTCTTATGTCCCATGATATTCACGGGAGATAAATAACTTGCCTCCATTAAGTATGCGTTTTCAGCCATTTGTCCCCTCAGGCTGGAATGCCCTTCCCTCCCCTAGCCACCCACACAGATCCTGTTCATCTTCTGAGGGCCAGTTCACATGTCTTTCCTTTGGTAAGAATGAACTGTGTTTCCTTACAAGCTCCCGAGTAAGGTGTGCCTTCATGACGCTCCCGTATGCGGCCTTACTCTCCAGGCACGTGTTACCTGCCTGCTTCTCCAAGAACTGCTTCAACCCGCAGACCTTGTTACTCATCTCTGAACCTGGCACACCACAGAAAATGCAGGGGCATTTTCTAGATGAATTCATGGATATGAATTCTTCATAAGAAACACCAGTCCAAACATTTCTGACATTTAAACATATTTGTAATGCTTAACCCCTCATCCCCATCAAGGGGCACCCCTGTTGTGCAGCAGATAGGAGTCTTCTTACGAATGTTGAATCCAAAGGCTGAGAAAGAAAAAGGAAAAAAGGTGGAAGAGAAAGGAGTGGGCATGAAAGCCCATGCCCTCCCTCGCCCTCTGCATCCCCCATATGGTGCAGCCTGGCAGCTGAGGCCTGAGCGTGGAGGGCCTGTTGCCCATACCTGGAGCATGGGGGCTGGATGAGGGAAGAGGGAAGAGAGTGAGAAGTAACTATGAAGCATAGGGCACTGGTGATGGAAGAGTCTGTTGGGGGGCGGTCCTCTGGAAGGGCGTACTCTGGGCACACAGAGGGCGGTGGGTGGGGGTTGGGCTCTTGAGGGTGGGGGCTACACAGAGCCAGAGATTGAGAAAGGGTCAGATAAGGGGTGAGAGGAATCCAGACACCAGCTTCCCAGATTTGGGTGGGACCCTATTCCCTCCCCAATTCCCAAAGGCCAAGGCATATGCCACTGAGACACCTACCACTTCCCACACTCAGCACAGTAAGGCCTGGCCTCAGTGAAGGACGTGATGCACGGAGCATCTTTTCATGATGTTGCTGGAGGTTCTGGTGTCTTACTGAATGAGTCTTGCCTGAATCAAAAAGTTCCTTTTTCTGGGGTGCCTAGGTGACTCTGTCAGTCAAGTGTCCAGCTCTTGGTTTTGGCTCAGGTCATGATCTCAGGGTTGTGAGATCGAGCCCTGCACTGGGCTCCTCGCTCAGCACAGAGTCTACTTGTCCCCCTCTGCCCCTCCCCTGGCGATCTCTCTCTCTCAAATAAATAAATAAATAAATAAATAAATCTTTTTTTAAAAAGTTCCTCTTCCGAGGCACCATCTTATCAATTAAAATTGTTCTTTGTGTATATGTGTATGCTGTTGGGTTTTTTTTAAAGATTTATTTATTTTACAGAGGAGGGAAGGAAGAGATGAAAAGCAAGAATCTCAAGCAGACTCCCCGCTGAGCATGGAGCCTGACCTGGGGCTCAATCTCACGACCCTACGATCATGACCGGAGTAAAAACCAAGAGTCAGACAACTGACTGAGCCACTAGGTGCCCCTAAAACCATTCTTAGAGAAGGGTTACTTGCCAAATTGAAACTCGGATGGTTGTGACCGTCACTGAGGATGGTTTGTCCTTTGAGCAGCAAGGGCAAGGTCTGGGTGAGAGAAGTGGGGGGATGCTCTTGTGTTCTTTATTAATTCAATCCATCCTTCTCTCTTGGGAGGGCTAAGGAAACATCTCTTATCTTCTCTGGAATTACCCAGATGTAGCTGGACATTGGGGTCCAGAGTCCACCAGTGGATGAGTGGCAGGTGCCCCCACAGATGAGGCCAGATGACTCACAGTGCTGCTCTCAGTGAATCCCCCTGAATGTGGCAGTGACACCCCATCACGGGTGTCAACCCAAGGTCCAGGGGGCATCTTTGAAAGGCACCCTTGTGTCACATGAGGTGATACCCAGAAACCTCCTAAATATCTCAAAGCACACCTGGGGCCTGGTGTAGGGCTTTTAGGCTCTGGCGCTCCCTGTAATCGCAAACCACACTCCTCAGCAAGTGAGGTGCCAGGTACCTAGCAAGAGTCCAGGAACTGTCACCAACCAGAGGTGGGCTTCACCAGCCTCTCAGCCACAGAACTGAGAGAGGGCAGCTCCAAACCAGCACTCAGCATCTCCCACTCCACAATTTCAGAGAAACAGGAGAACTCTACTCCCTTCCCCTCACCACCCCAAATATGCACACACAGAAATGTGTCATCACCTGGGAAGGACCAGCTGAGGTACGGAGCCCATTTCACCTGAGCCCACATATAAAAGCATTTCTGACTAATGCCATGGAAAATTAAAGGGCACAGAGAAAATCAAGCCAATGCGGGAGAAGGAGAGACAAACAGGAAAGAAGAACAAAAATCATTGCTCTCAGGGTCTCAAACTTACTGGTTCTTGGAAGTAGAGCTGGTAATCAAAAACGGGATTGGCTTTGATTCTCTCCATTGGGGACACATTGGGATTTGCAGGTATGAAGGGAGTATTCAAACTGGCCACTGCCCTGTGGGAAAAAGACACCAAGACACAGACCCAGTAAGAAGACAGTCCATAAGAACCAGAAAGGTCCTTACACACCAAAACAGAAGCTCAGGGGCGCCTGGGTGGCTCAGTCGTTAAGCGTCTGCCTTCAGCTCAGGTCATGATCCCAGCGGTCTGGGATCGAGCTCCGCATCGGGCTCCCTGCTCAGCGGGAAGCCTGCTTCTCCCTCTCCCACTCCCCCTGCTTGTGTTCCCTCTCTCGCTGCCTCTCTCTCTGTCAAAATAAATAAATAAAATCTTAAAAAACAAAACAAAACAAAAAACCCCAGAAGCTCAGAGCAGCAAAGGGATATGCACAAGATTTCACAAGAGCCATGTGTGTGAGAATGGGGTCAGCACTCTGATTTCTTGACTCCCAGCCCAGTGGTTTCTCCCCACTAAACTCCAGTATTTCCCACCTTCTTGCCTGAGACAAAGACACACACACACACACACACACACACACACACACACACACACCCATTATGTGCAGTATATCAACCTTAATTTAGATTATAATTTTTCTTTTTTTTTTTTTAAAGATTTTATTTATTTATTTGACAGAGAGACAGCCAGCCAGCGAGAGAGGGAACACAAGCAGGGGGAGTGGGAGAGGAAGAAGCAGGCTCCTAGCGGAGGGGCCTGATGCAGGGCTCGATCCCAGAACGCTGGGATCACGCCCTGAGCCAAAGGCAGACGCTTAACGACTGCGCCACCCAGGTGCCCCAGATTATAATTTCTAAAAATGCATTCATTTTTTTCCTTCCTTACTTCCTTCACTCACTTAACTCTGTGTTAATTCCATGCTATATTCTAGGGGAGCAAAGATATAAAATCAATACTCAAAGAGCTTATTGTAATTTAAAAAGGCTAGACAAATACACCCATGACTATATTACAAGACAGACTGTGATATGAACCATAAGAATAGCACAAGCACCATGGGAGTTCAAGGAGACAAAGAGTTTCTAGATTTGGGCATCATGGGAGATCTCCTGGAAAAGGGAGCATCTGAGCTTGTCTTTTAAGTGTGGAAGAGTATAGAGAAGGGGAAATGATACTGTAAGGGAAACATCATGGGGTGGTATAAGCAAATTCTAGAATGGGGCAAAGCTTGTGGCTGAATTTGATGCAACAAAGAATCTATGTGGCCAAGCTTTTAATGAGGCATCTTGTGAAATAAAGCCAGCGAGGCAAGTGGGAGCCTGGACGTGATGGGCCCCGTGTCTGGATTAGATGCTGTAGAAAACCAAGAAAACCATGAGGGCTCTTGAGAAGAAGGGGGGAGCTGACTGAAGTTGCAGTCAGGAAGTGCTGTATCAAGCAGTGATACATGACACGGAGGCAGAGAGGGACACCAGAAGCAGGGAGAGGGCCAGCACACGACTGCATTAGTCACCCAAGAGCAGCAGGATGGCAGCACGAGGGAAAAAAGAGAGGGGCAGATTTGAGAGACCACAAGAAGGCGGGGCTGACAGAAGTCAGCCAGGACCACAGTTAGCCTGGCTCATCAGTAAGGGATCCCGTGCCCACTCTGATCCTAGGGAAACTCCTTCCCAAAAGAGAAACATGGAGGAGAGAATATCTGCGGGAGATATAAACTAGGAGGCATGGGGTAACTAGGACAAATGAAATCATCAGGGAAAAATGCTGAGGTTTAACCAGTGCCAACCAGCAGAAGCATAACGTGAGCCACACGTATCATTTAAACTTTTCTATTAGCCAATTAAAACATAATTATAGGTTAATTAATGTTAATTTAAAATCTAATGTTGACTAAAATAATTTAATATTTGACACGCTATATCTAAAATATCAATAATTTTAACACATAATCAATACAAAATTATTGACTAGGTATTTTACTTTTTTTTTTTTTTTTTTTGGTACTAAGTCTTTGAAATCTGGAAGGTACTTCCCACTTACAGTCATCTCAGTTTGAACCAGCCACATTCCAAATGTTCAGGAGCCACCGTTAGGGCAGCTTAGGCTATAAAATCAAGTCGTACCGAAGCCTAAAGCTTTCTCAGCTACCAGAGTGAACCTATTTTAAGCATCACTTAAATCACAAGTCAAAAAATCCTAGCTTTTTCTAAATATTCTGAGACTAAAGTTTTCCTTTCAACTGCCTGGACATACAGTTTATTCCGTATGTAAGAAAACTATCATCACCACACGAGATGTTAGCAGATAAACGCTGCTGCCAACTGCGTTAAGATGGGAAAAGCTAAACCGCAGCCTCCTTTTGGGAAAAGAATCTCTAGATGATCGTCAAAGAAAGGATAAAAAAAGGTATTCTTGGCCAAATACGTGAATAGACCCTTACATTAAATAGGTCCCTGCAGTTTATCTGAGTAGAATGCCCAAACCAAGGATTTAAAGAAATATTCCACATTAAAGGTGGGCTTCCCCACCCCCCCATTCATTTTCTGGCCAGAAACGTGAAGATCAACATCAACAATATTCTTAAAAGCCAGCTTTGCCCAGGCCCGGAGATGCTGTGTCCCAGCAGGGACAGCCCTGGAACGGGCTCTTGGTTCCCTCCCACCCCCCAGGAAGGCACTAGCAGGGCTGTTTTGATGAGCGCAGATAGAAAAGGAGCAAGTACTACCAAACTAAGGACAGACAGGACGGACACAGAACAATGAGAGGAGGAACATGAATCCAGAGCATGCTTGCGTGTCTCAGACCTAATGCTATTCTGGGTACAACCCTCTTCACTGGGCTCATGTTAAATATTCTCAAGTTCTCACGGGAGAGAGAGACTAGGTTTCATGAAACAACAAGAAGGGGTTTCACTTCCTTCGAGGTAGAGATCATAAGCCTGTTGCTCTGTTTCCTTTCGTTGCCTTCAAGAAGCATCTAATACACTCTGTACAGTAACTTTCTAGTGACCCGATTCCTAAGAACTGAGATCTTATTTCAACTCTGAATGAAAGAGAAGACAGAGAGAGAAGCTAAAGCGATCAGACGCACAAGAGTGCAAAAACTTCTAAAATATTTCAGGAAGTGTTTGAGTCTTCTTGGTCTCTGACATCATCCTGCCATTTGAGCTGATGCTGGGCTGAACAAAGTTCTCCAGTGTTTCCATTCTCATAAACGTCACCAAATAAAAAGTGACTGGATTAGTTACGGAAATCCAGATGAGTGTGAAGGATGGTGTTTATTTAATTTGCTAAGATCCCAGCCTGAAATGGGAAGTGATACAGCCTTTCTCGACAGCTGCCAGCTCAATGGGGGCGTGGCCACAAAGACCACCTGCCTCTCTGGGTTCAAAACCTGTCCTCCGAAAGCTGGGGCCGGTGCCGTGATGCCAGTCGAAGAATGAGTCTGAATGATGTGATGGCGGTCACGAAATGCCATTCTAACCTGATACCCGCACAGCATTCTGCAGGTTGTTACAGTCGAAAGCAGTTACCATTAGTGCTCTGTGGTTGAGGAAACAGGCCTAATGGGCGAAGTGCTTTGTCACATAGCCAGTTCAGGGCAAAACTGAAACCCATGTTTCCTAACTCCCAGTGCAGGACTGAAGTTTCTTCTGGTACTCAGTTCTATGACCCCTCCACCCTTGCTGCCTCACCCACTCCCCCCAAAGTCTACCACCATTGTCCCACATTCCCACTGGCTACCCAGGCCCTGAGTTAGCTGTCCCATTGCCAGTACCTGGGACAGGCCTTGCTTCCTAAGACATTGAGCCCTCCTTATTAATGGGTCAGTGGGCACTAGGACGCTAGATGTTTGGTGCCTTCCCAGATAACCTATTTGTTTTCAAGAAGTTTACTGGAGTTCAAGACCTGAGGAAGGATTCTAATGGGAATTCAAATCCAAATTCTTGGTGCCTGAGGCCTAATTACCTCACTCTCTCAGGGTAGAAGAGAGCCATGTTCCACACCAGCATGCCTCCCCAGTCGTGGCCAATGAACACTGCTTGACGGATGCCCTAGAGAAGGACAAAGATGGGAGCTGAGTGTGAGCGGGCTTCCGGGATGGGGTGCTGAGAGCCCTGAGGCCTTGTTCTCCCTGTAGGCCCAGACCCTCAGCTGGCAATCCTTTTGTTCACTTCCTAGGACTCCTCCTCTACCGACCCCGCAGTAGTTCCTCTAATGTCCACCCTCTTCAAGCCTCCCTTCTGACACATACCGGCCCCCCAGAGCCTCTACAGATGGCAGATCTTTCATATTTTCTTAGAAGCCTAAGGCCACCGGCCCCAAATTCCCTCTCCCTCTCTGCCTTCCCTCAAATCGAAATTTGTTTCACCTCTCTTTCTACTTTTTGTTTTAAAGTTAGTATGACTCACCTCCCTGTGTTCCATGTTCATCTTTCATTAAGTGATTATGATTCTACTCCCCACTCTTTTGGGATCTTTCCTCCCTTAACGAACCACTGAAACCTCAAAGGCATCTTTAATCCTCCCCCCCACCCCCGCACCTGCAGCTTCCTTTCCTCTGCTGTACACCTGCTGTCTGGAATGCCTCCCTAACCTTCTAATACACGCTTTACCAATAGGGAGACAGGCTCACAGTCCTTAGGCAACTTGCCCGAGGCCACACGGATGGTCATCCAGACCCAGGCCTCCCCAACTTAAAATCGGGCCCTCCCCTCCACCACCCCACCCTGCCGGCTGCATTCAGCCACATCAGAGTCTTTCAGAGACTCCCCAAACTCACCATCACTGTGAAAAGTGGCTCCCTGACTCAGCTCCCTGCCACCCTCTGTCTTCTCTGTGTCCAGCTTCTCACAATGATCTACCCCTGACGACCTTCCTAAGTCCCTGCATCCTGGCTTCCTCCCCGTGACCCCTGAGTCCACTGAAACTTCCCTCTTAAAGGGTATTAATCACTTATAATAGTTTTTTTTTTTTTTTCCTCTCGGCTCTCACTCTTCTGACCATTCTGCGGCATCAGACATTTCCTTTGAAATGTTCTTCCCTGGGCTTCTGTGACACTATGCTCTCTAGACTCTTTTCTCACTTCACTGAGTCTACTTCCTCTCCTGTTGCACAGGAGGACTTCACGGCTCAGCCCTCAGTCCTGTCTGAGGAACTCATCTACTCCCATGGCTTCAGCCACCACCTTCAGGTGGCAGAGGACCACCTCACCTGCAATGGGCCCTCCTTCCTTCCCCTGCGTCCCAGGAATGCCTGGACCAGGGAGGCACACCTACCTCAGCCCTCCAGCAACCCCAGGGACTCTCTTTCAACAATCAGAGTCAGAGACTGTCTCAGCCAGCTGGAAATCTTCTAGATAGGAAGTTACTCTAGGGTCACAACTGGCCATGTCCTCTTAGATGACCCCATCATTCTCAAAAGGTCCAAAGCCAATTCTCTGGGACTGAGAATCTGGAGAGGGCAGGGACCGTGACATCTTTGCCTCATTTCCTGCAGTGTCTGCTCCCATGCCTTGCTGTTGAACTGAAACTCCTCAGTCATCTCGAATTCTCCACCTGACTCTCATCTCCAACAAACAGGTCTAAATCGCTGTTTTCAGGTTCTCTCTCCGCTGTGCCTCCATTGTCATTGTCTTGGCTCAGCCCTTCTGCACCTCAGTCCAGGCTGTAGTGTCCTCACCCCGCCACCGTGACCTAACTCAGGGTGGGAGAAGTGTACTACCTAATTGCAATCTCAGTCTTCTGTAAGTAAAAAGCAAAGTATAGTCTCTGATCACCGTCATTGATCTGCTTTGTGTTTGGCACTGGCATTCCAATGTCACCTGAAAGCATGTGATTTGAGGTATTTCTAAAGGGATATCAATCTTAAAAAGTTGTGAAATATTAGCCTATAGGATAGTTTCCAAATTTCTTGGAATTCTTTACCCTGACTTGAAGCCAATAGAGAGGTATCCTGTTCCCTGGAAATTGCTTTCCATGAAACAAAAAAACAAGACGAACTTGGCTCTACACTGTTCTCCACACATTTTGCCACCTGTGTTTGTAATCCCCTCGACCACCGACCCTGCCTCCCACTGCCCCGAAGTGTGCCGTTCCTGTCCTCGCCACTCTCCTCGGGAGCTCTAACAGCCGGCACCTTCAAAGGCTGCATCTTTAACTGCCCACCCAAACGGAAGTCTCCAGAGATCAGTTCCAAATAATTACTCACCAGCTTATCCAGGAAGGTTACCATCTCCTAAGAAAGAAAACATACCAAAAAAATCAGAAACTGTACGCACCCGTCTCAGCTGCTTCAAGATGAGAATTCCTGCATCTGCCTTCCTTAGGGGCTGCCTCGCGTCTTCCCCAAATTCACATGCGGAAGCCCTAACCTCTCCCCTCCAGTACCTTGGAATGCGGCTGTATTTGAAGATAGCATCCTTAAAGGTGATTAAGTTAAAATGAGGTCATTAGAGTGGGCCAGGATCCAAGCTGACTGGTGTCCTTATGAGAACAAAAGATTTGGACACAGACCCACGCAGAGGGAGACTTTCAGATATAGGGAGAAACGGCCATCTACAAGCCTCAGATGAAACTCTGCTGTCACCTTGATATTGGACGTACAGCATCCAGAACTGAGAGAGAAGAAATGTCTGCGGTTGAAGCCCCAGTCCGTGGTCCTCTGTTCTGGTGGCCCGAGCACACTAACACAACGTTCAGTCACTTCCCGAGCTCGCGAGCTCTCTCCCTTCCCTTTCCAGCCTCCTCTCAGTCACCAGGCAGACCCCAGACACACACAGCAAATTATCCAGGGTCTGCCACTGCACATCCCTAACTGGGTCATAGCCACTGTAAGACAGAGATCGTGGCTTCTTCCTGGGACAAAGAGAGGGAAGGAAAACTGCTGTGGAGAGGTCTGGCTGCTTCCTTGCCCCTGGACAGCAAGCACCTGCCCCTTGCTCCACAGCACAGATGCGGACGCCTGGCCACACTGGCCAGCAAGCATGGGGTCTAGAAAAGGTGTCTAAGATGTGCGGAGGTGCTGGGGACGAGGGTCCTCCAGAATCAGGGCTGGGCTGTCATACCGGGTGAGGTACAGAATGAGCAAGCAGGGAATCCTGCCAGGGACAGTGTGGAGGGGAGGCCAGAGCAGAGGTGTGGAGAGAATGAATCGGAGACCTGACAGGCCATTCAGCTCCTGCAGAGAGCCGCACCGGCTTCCCGTTTCCCAGCCTCACGCCTCCTACACGGTCACATCTCGTTTGTCAACACTGCCCCCCATTCACCTGAGCCGTGTGAGAAGCTTCTGCCTGCTCTCATATGAAGTTCATGGAGCTGCATCCGTGGAGTCCTAGCGTGGCCACAGGAGCAGTGCGAGGGCCCTCATATTCATCACTTTCTCTCCCCCCACGTAGTGCTGCGGGGCAGAAGGGGGAGCGCTACTCTACAGATGAGTAAACTGAGGCTCACACGGGTCAAATGATGCGGCCAAGGCCATGCAGCTAGTAGTGGCAGAACTGGGACTGACTCCAGGTCTGATTTCAGAAATTCAACATGAGAACATTCAAAGCCATCCCGTTTCACCATGTAGACCAACAGCATCATTTTAAATCATCTCCAGCCCCTTGACTCCTCCTCTCTGTCCACCAACTGAAAAGTAATCCTAATTTGCTTTCGAATCCTCCAGATCAATGTCCTCTTTGGGGGCTGCAGAGATCGCACCATGAGAGGCTGAACACTTAAGAAATATATGTGATTGTATTTCCATCTTCTACTCTTACAGGTGCTTCCAAAACGAAAGGTGATTTTTTTTCCTTCTCTGGGCTAGGCCTGTTTCTTGTTCGCCTACATTGAGCAAGGAGATGGAAATTCCAGACAGGAGGAGGCAGGAAGAAGACAAAGGGCGTCCCACAGCCCTTGTAATCTCTGCCCTAGGAGCATTAAAAAGTGTTCGGATGTCTCCGCTCTGGTCTCAGTTCTGCTGGGGAAAACCACCAAATATGGGTACCCTTTTCTGGGGGGGACAGAGGGGACACAAAGTTCTGCCTACAGCCAGCGCCAGTTTCAAAGAGAAAGAATTGTAAATGTGTTCTGATTCTTTTGCTACCCTGGCTCCTGGGCCTGCCCTGCAAACCCAGGGCTGTGGTGACAGCCTCACTGGATGGGGGAGCAGTGGGCAAGCCCCCCACTGCTCCCCAGTAGAACATGAGAGGGCAGTAGCAAAAATTCCCATGTTAAAGCCCTAATCCTCAGTGTGACTGCATTTGAAGACAGGGTCTTTGTAAAAGTCAATAAGGTTCAATGAGGTCATGAGGGTGGGGACCTGATCAGATAAGATTAGTGTCCCTTCCTTATAAGAGACCCCAGAGAGCTGCTTTTCACTTTCTAATTAACCACAGAGACTGAAGATTAGCTCCATGATTTCCACATCCTACTGTTAAAAAGAAAGCCACGGGCCCAAAATGGCATCACTTAGGTGAAGGCCCCAAGTCGGTAAACCAACAGTCAGTACCCAACCTGACTGCAGTTTTCAGCCCCCCACAAACATAACCTCTAAGCTGTCAACATGGGAATTTCCTAGTCAGCACGAGGAAATCACTGAGGGGCCCCCCGTTCCTCTCAGAAGGGCAACCCTGCCAAAAATGATGGATTCTCTACTGGTCATTCCCTTCTTTCTACTCCCTCTCTACCTTTAAAAACCTTTCCTTTTCTGGAGCCCTTTGGAGCTCCCCTCTACTTGCTAGATGGGATGCTGCCCGATTTATGAATTGATTCATAAAACCAATTAGATCTTTACAACTTACTTGCTTGAGTTTTTGCTATTTAATGCTACAAACTGAGAATCACACTCAGGTCTGGAGGGATCTTGGAGAGCATTAGATACTTGATGGCATGACCTGGAAAGGTTAAATGATTTACCCAAGGTCACACACAGTGAAAGAGACAAGTGGGTATAGATAAGCCTCCCCACGTTAATGAACTTGAGAAGATAACATTATTGCTATGTTTCATTCCAACACCCCTAATTTGGAATCCGAAGACTACAGACATACAGAGAATAAGTTTCTGGTTTCTTAAAGGTACCTAGTCTAAAACAAATAACAGTTGTATGATGAACTGGCATACAATGTTAAGGAATTGCTGTTGAGGGGCGTCTGGGTGGCACAGCGGTTAAGCGTCTGCCTTCGGCTCAGGGCGTGATCCCGGCATTATGGGATCGAGCCCCACATCAGGCTCTTCTGCTATGAGCCTGCTTCTTTCTCTCCCACTCCCCCTGCTGTGTTCCCTCTCTTGCTGGCTGTCTCTATCTCTGTCGAATAAATAAATAAAATCTTAAAAAAAAAAAAAAGGAATTGCTGTTGAGAAAAAAGAGGTTTCAATATATTTGGGGGGATGCAGTTGACAAGAGGGTTTTTGTGGGCACTTGAGGGTAAACAGTATTATGGACCTTCATTCAGTTTCTTATAACCCTCTATTTCGAGATTATACAGGTTTTTTTTTTAAAGATTATACAGGGATTTTAAATAAAATTTGACATTAAAAATATTGTGCTAATTTTTCAAATGACAGCTCTACTGAGCTATGACTCACATACCATAAAACTCAACCTTTTAAAATGTACAATTCAGCGGATTTTAGTTGTAGTCAGAGTTGTGAGGTCATCACTGCTATGTAGTTCGAGGACATTTCATCACGCCAGAAAGAAATCCTGCACCCATTAACCGGGACTCCTGTTCCCCATTTCCCCTAGGCCTTGGCAACCACTAATTTCATTCCGTCTCTACGGATTGACCTCTTCTGGAAACTTCATATTAATGCAATTATACATTGTGTGGCTTTTTGGGACTGGCTTATCTTAGCATAAGGTTTGCAAGGTTCATTCATGTTGAAGTGTGCATCAGGATTTCATGGTGCTTACAGCAAATAATATTCCATTGCATGGATATGCCACACATTTTTTATCCATTCATTAGTTGATGAACATTGGGGTAGTTTGCCCTTTTTGGTTTTTGTGAATAATGCTGCTGTGAACATTCATGTGCCGGGTTCTGGGGGTCATATCTTTTTTTTTTTTAATTCTTTTGGGTGAATACCTAGTAGCGGACGAACTAACGACTTTTTAAGGTGGAGCTGGAGGACTGGGGCATCACAATTTATCTTGCTTGTCTTAGTAGAAGGACTTTCTTCAGGAGGGCAGTTATGTCAAGTGACCCGATTTACCTTCCCGGCTTGAGAACCGATTTCAACAGAAACAAGTAGGGGTCCCGTGAATGGACCTTAGGAGGATGAGGAGAGGCCCCCCTACAGGGTCACTGGTGAGATCTTGGCAGGATTTCGGGGGAGATACGAGCAAGATCAGAAGTGGCAGAGTGGAAGAGGTAAAGATTTGGAAAATGAGGAAGGAAGGACAACCCTAATCGGAAAGTCAGGTTTTATCAAGGCTCCTCTTATGAGGCACCAAAGCCTGCATGCGGGCCTGGTGGGGGGGCGGTCCGAACAGAGCTGTGACTCTTACATGGAGCCTTTTTGTAATTTTAGCATAATTAGCAGCATCGCCAGTTGTTGTTGTTGTTGTTGTTTTAGATTTTTTAAAAATTTATTTCTTTGAGAGAGAGAGCACAACCAGGGGGAGCAGCAGAGGGAGAGGGAGAAGCAGGCTCCCCACTGAGCAGGGAGCCTGATGCCAGGCTCGATCCCAGGACCCTGGGATCACAACCCGAGCCAAAGGCAGACGCCCAACCGACTGAGCCAACCAAGCACCCCTAGCATTGCCAGTTCTGCGGCCAACCAGGATGCTGTTTCTTCCCCTCGGCCCTTCCAGCCTTGGCTTGTGCCCCGGGGCTGATGGAGGCTTGCACACAGTCTTCTCACCTCAGCCTTGGCAAGCTCTGAGATGAGGGCCCCTGCCCCATGGTGCTCATGATTCACCCAGAATAGGAGTGCCATTACAGCCGCCACACCACATACTGACTCCCAGGTCTGGCCAACAACATCTTTACCAAAGTAAGGCGATTTTTAAAATTCTCAGGATGGAAAGGCAAGATGGTGGAGTGGCCACGAGGAGGGACATGGGAGCTACTGCAGGGTTCAGGCCTGGCTCTACTAGCTGTTGCTCTCAGGTAATTACTTTACTCCTCATGACTCAGTTTCCTCTTCCATCAAATGGCTTAGAACAGTCATTGATAGACAGTACATGTTGGCTATCATTTTGAAATACCATCTTAACTTTCAGTAAGATTTTTATACCCAAATGCTGTGAAATGCTTTCCTAGGATTTTGAATGAATACCCACACTTCTGTCTTATATCAATAAAAACACCAGGATGGAAAAGATGTTACAAATGTTACCCAAAGATCTTTCTTACCTGGCATAATACTTCCATGGAATATTCTTCTATTTCTGTAATTAAAAAGAAATACAGTTAATTCACATGATTGAAAATTACCAACAA
Source organism: Ursus americanus (assembly GCF_024610735.1). NCBI lineage: Eukaryota > Metazoa > Chordata > Mammalia > Carnivora > Ursidae > Ursus > Ursus americanus. The sequence continues at coordinate 65,315,765 of NC_142139.1, forward strand.
ACTAAAAGGGCCCCTTTGCTCAAAAATAGATATCTTATTAAATCTTTAGATTGACGTAGTCTACTTGTTTTTGTTGCCTGTGCTTTTGGTATCATGTCCATGAAATCATCGCCAAAATCAATGTCGTTAAGATTTTCACCTTTGTTTTCTTCTAAGAGTTTTAGTGTCAGGTCTTACGTTTAAGTCTTTAATCCATTTTGAGTTGATTTTTGGGTATGGTGTAAGGTAAGGGTCCAATTTTATCCTTTTGCATGTGGATATCTAATTTTCCCAGCATCATTTATTGAAGAGACTGTCCTCTGCACGTGCTAGGCACCTGTGTCAAAGATCAGCTGACCGTACACGTGTGGATTTATTTCTGGGCTCTCTATTCTATTCTATTCTATTCTATTCTATTCTATTCTATTCTATTCTATTGGCTCTATGTCTGTCTTTATACCAATACCACATTGTTTTGATTACTGTAGCTTTGTAATATATTTTGAAATCAGGCAGTGTAAGCCCTTCTAGCTTTGTTCTTTCTAAAGATTGATTTGACTATTTGGGGTCTTTCGTCGATCCACATGAATTGTAGAATTGTTTTCTCTATTTCTGGAAAAAATGCCCATGGGATTTTGATAGGGATCGCACTGAATCTGTAGATCATTTTGGGTAGTATGAACATTTTAACAATAACACCAATTCCATGAGGCAAAAAAGAAAAGAGAAAGCAGAAGAAAAAAATTATCAAAGAAATAATTGAAGAAAACTTCCAAGAACTGGAAGAAATGTACCCAGAGAAGTGGATGAAAAGAGACCCATATCATGGCACCATATCATAAAGTTTCAGAACACAAGAAGATAAAGAAAAAGATCCTAAAGGTATTAAGGGTAAGAGGGAAAAAAAACCTCGGGCACATAGAAAGCTTCATGGATCTGAATGGCATGGGATTTTTGAATAGCAACAAGGGAAGATAGAAAACAGTGGAACAACAGCTTCACAATTTTAAGGGAAAACAATTTGTTACTTAAAATCTATTGCCAAATGATATGAAATTTACACACAAATGATCTGCAGTGGGTATGTATGCATTCCAAATCATCATGCTTGGCTTTAGAACTCATGTTATACATAATCCTCAGCAATAGTTAACGTGTAAATAATTGTTTCCTTTTTTTAAAAGATTTTATTTATTTGCTTTGGAGAGGGAGAGAGAGAGAGAATGTGAGCACAGGGTGGGGGGGGAGAGGCACAAGGGGAGGGAGAATGAGAATCTCAAGCAGACTCCGCGCTGAGCATGGAAACCGACACGGGGCTTGGTCTCACGACCCTGAGATCATGACCTGAGCCGAAACCAAGAGTCAGTCACTCAACCAACTGAGCCACCCAGGGACCCCGTAAATTATTGTTTTCTTAAAAAATAGTTATAATTAAGGTATGTATAAGTCCCAGTTCGTCCAGAACACTTCTGTTTATGTGTGTTATTACTAATAGTGTTTCTTTCACTTTTAATGGTGTTCTAATATGAATGATAAATTAATTACTAAGTTATCCCTAGGGGATTCAGGGAAGATCATAGTCTAGATGAATGAAAATAGACATTTTAATAATTAAATTGGAAAAAACAAACCCTTAAGTATTTTTCCTGGATGTCTGACTAGAAGCTTTCCTTTTGTTTTCTAAAGTGTCTCTGCATTATGTAAGAGGTAGTAAGCAGCCGCTAAGTAGGTACCATGACAATCAGGGAACAATCATGGTCGCACTCCCCGGTCATGACAGGCTGAATGGCCTGGTTGGTGGTCACCTGAGTGCTAGTTCACGTCAACTGGCTTCATACTCGACAGGCTTGCTGTGAACATGGGGGAAGCAGCTCAGAGAAGGCATGGGAGCAAGTGGTTTGGCTCACTGAACCACCATTGCCAGCAGCATGGCTGACACTAGGAGGGCCAGGGATTCTGTTGCATGTCTGACTGCATCACATTCTTATCTCCACCTGGGGAGCTTAACAGTTTGGGACTGAGAACCCCTCTGAAACTGATAAAAGCGGTAGACTCCCTCACCCCAGAAAAGTGCTCATAAACCCACACATGGACTCGGGTTCATAGGCCCCCAATGCCTATGACAGATGCCATCTGGGATCCATAGACACTGGGTTAAGATTCTGGCCTACCAATTACCATATGATCCAGCAACTCCCCTTCTGGGTATACACCCCAAAGAACTGAAAGGAGGAACTCAAGCAGATATTTGTACACCCATGTTCATAGCAGCATTATTCACATTAGCCAGAAGGCGGAGGAAACCCAAGTGTCCATCAATGGATGGATGGATAAACAAAACGTGGTCTATACGTACAATGAAATATTATTCAGCCTTAAAAGGAAGGAAATTGTGATATATGCTACAACATGGAGGAATCTTGAAGACATTATGCTAAGTGAAACCAGCCAGTCACAAAAGGATAAATATTGTACGATCCACTTAGAGATGCCTGGAATAGTCAAATTCATAGATAGACAGCAGAAGGGTAGTTGCCAAGGGGCTAGGGAAGGGGGAATGGGGAATTAGTGCATAATGGTACAGAGTTCTGCAAGACGGAAAACGTTCTGTAGCTGGATGGTACATCCTTTACCCTACATTCACCACGAGACTTCCTCAGGGCACAATGCATTGGGTTTCTTGCATTCATTCAGAGTACGGGGAGCAGAGACATTTGAGACCAAAGTGCATAGACAAGGGTTACTGCAGGAGAGGGGAAGGGCAAACTCAGACCCCCCTGAAGGGCTGTCTGCTCCGACCTGGGACCGGGGGAGACAGAGCAGTTGGAGAGCTCAGACAGTCAAAGGCATAACCAACACAGGACAGCTGTGAGACAGCTAACCTACCAGGAGGAGCAGATGACTCTCCATAGCCTTTCATGTCCAGAGCTAGTACCCGGAATCCTGCCTGAGCCAGAGCAGGGATCTGGAAAACAAACAGTTCAGGTACACTCAAGTGCGGTCTCATCAAGTCTTTTGTAGACACTCCTTCTTTGCTTCCTTCTATCCACGCTCTTGTAAACGGCTCAACTCAAAATGCCATGTGGCACTATCTGGGATCCTTGCCATGAGGCTGGAATGATAGGGCTGGATAGGGCTGCCACGGACAGTGGTAGGGTTTGTGTACTGCATCTAATACTACATCTGAGAGAGCACTTTTCCTAACAAAGACCTTGCAGATTTCTATATTCATTACAAAGACTTCCCAGCAGGTGGCATAAAGTGTCCTGAAGAATCTGCCTTTTTCTAATCTGTAAAGATGGCATGTGGGCTGGCACAGCTCGGAGGTCTGGACCCATCTCTGGCTCCAACATTTCTAAGGTATCATGGTCCTTGTTGGACATGATGCTCCACTGTGAGGTTTCAGCTTTTTTTTTTTTTTTTAAGATTTTATTTATTTATTTGAGAGAGAGAGAGCACAAGAGTAAGCACGAGCAGGGGGGAAGGGCAGAGGGAGAGGGGGAAGCAGCCTCACCACTGAGTAAGGAGCCCCATGCAGGCCTCGATCCCAGGACCCTGGGATTATGACCTGAGCTGAAGGCAGACACTTAACGGACTGAGCCACCCAGGCGCCCCAAGGTTTCTGCTTCTTAATAGCATTCTACACTGGGCCACACCATCTAGACTTTCCTCTCCCTTCACCCTGGCTGGGGCAGACCTTCCCCCAGTTTCCTTTACCTGGTACCGCCAAGAGAACCAGCTCTCGGGAAATCCGTGACAGAGACACACAGCAGGTCCGGAGCCGAGCTCCACAAAATGCAGACGCACCCCAGGCTGTAAGACAGAGGCGAGCAGGAAGTGACCACAGCGCCAGGCTGGACAGAACCAGCTCGTCTTCCGCAGACCGCGCTGGGCCATCTCCGGGTACTGCCGGGCCTCATCATTTCTCAGCCCAAGACCCAGATGCCAGGAGATGTCCAAGAAGACACAACTGGCCAAACGGCAGTAAAACTGGCAGCTTTTATAGGAGCACAGGAAGCCTGAAAAGAAGGTTATAATGTTGGGAAAAAAACAAAAGTAAAACAATTTCGCCTTCCTCCCTAAAAGGCCCTCAGAGTGTCAGAGTTTCTGGTACTGTGTGACAGGTCTTCCATATTTTAAACTAGGGCTGATTTGGGGCACAGCATAATATTCAGGTTAACATGCAGAATACCAGGATTATTTTTTTAAATGATTTTTTATTATATTATGTTAGTCACCATACAGTACATCCCCGGTTTCCGATGTAAGGCTCGATGATTCATTAGTTGCGTATAACACCCAGTGCACCATGCAATACGTGCCCTCCTTACTACCCATCACCAGTCTATCCCATTCCCCCACCCCCCTCCCCTCTGAAGCCCTCAGTTTGTTTCTCACAGTCCATAGTCTCTCATGTTTCATTCCCCCTTCTGTTTACCCCCCCTTTCTTTATCCCTTTCTTCCCCTACCGATCATCCTAGTTCTTATGTTCCATAGATAAGAGAAATCATATGATAGTTGTCTTTCTCTGCTTGACTTATTTCACTTAGCATTAGGATTATTTTGTTAAAAACTGTTTCTCCCTTGAATGCGAAATCTTTTCCAAGCTTTGCTACACTTTGAGTGCTCTCTGGGCTGTGTGTCAGAGACTGCTAGAGCTCGATGTCTGCGTTCTCCTCTTCCTGGCACATGACAACATTTTCCAGACCTCCCCCCACTTCCTTGCAATGGATGTGGCCATGAGTCTGAGTTCTGGCCAATGGCCTATGAAAATGAAGAAATGTGTCCTATATCCTGGGCCCGTATAAACCTCCCACACGTGGTTCTCCCTCTTTTCCTATCTGCCCCTGAAAGTCTTGGGCAAGGTAGAGCCAGGAGAAAGGAGACGGGCTGCTTGATGACTGCATGGAGAGAGCCCAGTCCTACCCCACACTGTCTGGCAAGCAAGGAATAAACTTGACGTAGAGCCACTGGAAGCTTGGGATGGTTTGTTTTAGTACTTAACCTACTCCAATTATTACCATGTGGTCTAAGCACACAAACTAAAGCAATACCCAGAGTGCTCTATTTTCCCCAAAAGTATGCATCTCCAACTTACTAATGGAAATTAATGGGAAAAATTAGCTTTACGTATGAAAATTCACTTGGAACTATTCTACGTAGCTGCAACTCAACCCAAGCTCGTGTTCCAAACCGGGAGTTTCATTCATGATTCCCAACGAGTTATTCTGCTCAAGAAAACATTAGGCTGACATTTCACAAACTCTTTCATAGTCTACACTCTTCTTATCAGAATATGTTCCAGTCTTCTAATTAGTACTTGGCAAAGGAAGGGATCTAACGTGAAATTCTATTCCTTGTATTGAAAAGCGCTGTAGTACTGACGTCCACTGAAATGCTCCCAAGCTGCCCTGCTCTAGATGGATCCTAACTACGAGGCTCCCTTTTGCTGCTCAGCATTGAGCAGCTCGGCAAGTGCATGTACTCTCCTCTCCCACCCTTTAAATGTTACATTAATAAAACTGCCATAAAGACAGAAAACGAGAAAGACCTAACCCAGCTTGGGTGGCATTAGTATTCAGTGGAGATGGATGGAATAGTACCCCGCAGAGTGGGGCTCGGCTGGGACTCCCCAGAGGTCGCTGCCCCAGCCCTTTAATTTGGGGTGAAGACAGAGGGGGTGACAAAGCGATTCTGATCACCCTCCTTCAGGGTCAAATGAGAAATGTATTGAAACTGACTGGACTGGCAAGCCTCAAGAGGATCACGAGAATAACCCTGTCCATGGGATTGAAGACACAAGGTTACAGCCCACACCCCAGGCCATTGGCCGAGAGCCCCTCGCTCCTCGTCAATACCGGAGACGAGGTCTGAAGGGACCTCATGAAGTGTTCGCCCCTTCAGGAGCACCCAGGGTTACAGGAGGGGCTGGGCTGACGCTGACAGTAGCTTCAGCCCTTTCTTACTATCCAGCTCCCACTTATTCTTTCACGCCCTCCTCACCATGGCCGTGAACATTGTCCGGTGCAGCTTCCAACCTCATGGAGCCCATCCCCCGCTGGCTGGGGCACCATGACCAGATAAGGACCCCATCCTGGGGATGTGTATCTCATAGACTGTAAAATTCCTGAGGTCTCAGAAGACACCGCATTTGTCTCGGTATTTCTCTCTATGCCCCGCAAACAACAAATACTCAATAAATCCTCGAGGGGCTGTCCAGGCAGTAGGGCTTCCCCTGGGTCTGCCGCCCTGCCCTGCTCAGGCCACCAGCTCTCCTCTTCATCAGCTGCAGTTTATGGAGCATGGAAGTGCCGGGTACAATGCCCCGTGGTCCACATGCAGTATCTCAATGACAGCTGACCCTTGAACAATGTGGGGATAAAGGGCACTGACCTCCACCTGCATAGTTGAAAACCGCATACAAATTTTGTCTCCCCCAAAACTTAACTCCTACTAGCTTCCTGTTGACTGAAGCCGATAGCAGTCGATGAACACCTATTTTGTGTTACATGTATTACATACTGCAATCTTATCAAGTGAGCTAGAGAAAAGAAAATGTTCTTAAGAGAATCAGAAGGAAGAGAAAACGCATCTACAGCACTGTACTGTACAAAATCCTCAGATAAGTGGACCCACGCTGTTGGAACCCATGTTCAAGGGTCACGTGTAATCTGTACAAGAACACTGAAGGGAGTATTAGCATCACCTCATTTTAAAGCTATGTACACGGAGATTCAGAGTGATAAAAAATGTACCTAAATTTGCAAACGTCGTGCCGAAGCCAGGATTCACACTAGTTCTATCTGGCCCAAAGCAACTATCCCATCTCGTTTTGCTTATGAGCTTACCTGTAGCTCTAGGTTCCTTCCCATTTAAATGGGACCAATGACAAATGAAGAAAGATTCCAAGGTGAATCCCTGAAGACGTTCTAACACCCTGCTCTGAATCCTGGCTGGCTCGGGAATCGGGGCCCCTCTGCCCATGGCTTTGGCCTTGCCACCGCCCTGACCACGGGCTGTTTTAATGACCAATTCCGTCTCTTTATCCTTGCTACGCATTCCTTGCGGATGGGTCTGTCTTGTTCCTCAGTGTATCCCTTGTATCTGGCCTCGTATCTGACACCAAGGCAGTGCTTGATAAGTATCTGCTGGATGAAAACAAGCTCTTTCCAGAACACAGGCCACACACACACACACTTTGCACCCCCAGGTTACTCAAGGCCCCATGTGACCTGGTCTGACCATATCCCTACACTGCTCTGCATATCCTAAGGCATGGACCATGTCTTCTGATTTTTGAGGAATGATTATATGGAGAAATATTATTTCCCTATAAACAGTGGATGTTCAGCTACCCTTGATATTTAACAAATGTCTCTGCAGGCCATTGTAGGTGGGCTGGTCAGGGAGGACTCGGCTGACTGGGAGGGAGTGCTCACATACCTTTATCGGCACATACCCATGGCTCACGTCACTCAGATTGCACGGGATTGGCAGAGGCGCTGCGGCTCGGAGAAGCTGGAAGGAAAAGAGGACAGTGACCAAGGTGGCAGCCTCCTTCTGTAAGGAGTTCTCAGAGACAATTTCCAGTCATGGGTTCCTGAGTCCTCCCGGTGACTGCCCGGTTCACGTCCCTCTCCTGAGGGCACACAGTTGTATTCCTCTCCCCCTCCCTTCAGTTCAGTGTAGCCCGTGACCTTCGCTACTGACCCCCCTTTTGGCTGAGAGCCTGGTGTGACCCGGGAAACCACAGAGGGAAGATGGTGGGTCCTCCATCAACCCAGATCTGTGGATGGCTGCATGAAGCGGAGCCCCTGGCCACCACGTGAACTTTACATCAGCAAGAAATAAACACCACTGGCTCTAAAACACTGAGATTTTGTACTTCAGTGACTATAATTCTCTATGGCAGTTCCTCGAGTGGTCGCCCAGGCTCACGTTGGACACCACCAGGAATGCAGAGCTCACAGAGCAGCCATCCCACCACTGGATGGGTCCGCTGAAGGGTCTCTCCTTCACGCTGGCCAAAATCGAACTCTCTGGGCCTTTGTGTTAGTCTGTGCCAGCTGCCAGAACCATGTGCCACAGACTGGGTGACGAAAACAACAGACATTTATGTCTCTCAGTTCTGGAAGCCAGGAGTCCAACACCTTGGTTGGTTCAGGCTTGGTTCCTCCTGAGTCCTCTCTCTCTGGCTTGTAGATGGTCACCTCCACCCTGGGTCCTTACATGGTCTTCCCTCTGTGTGTGTCTGTGTCTTAATTCCCACCCCCCTTTTCTTTTTTTTAAGATTTTATTTATTCAGGAGAGACAGAGAGGCAGAGGCACCCCACTGAGCAGGGAGCCCGATGGGGCACTCGATCCCAGGACCCTGAAATCATGACCTGAGCCGAAGGCCGACGCTTAAGCGACTGAGCCACCCAGGCGTCCCTCATCTCCTCTTCTTATGAGGACACATCTTACTGGATTAGGGCCCACCACAATGTCCTCCTCCTATCTTCATCACCTCTTTTAAAGGCCCTATCCCCAAATACAGTCACAGTCTGAGACCCTGGGGCTTTAACATGAATGAATTTGGGGTGGGAGGAGGCAGAGGTCAGCCAATACGAGCCTTCTGCCCACTGGCCCCAGTTGTGTCGTCTGGAGTCCCAGGAGGGCAATAACATCTTATAAGACATCTAGGTAAAGAAGAAAATCCCTGAACAAAGGGCCCTTAAGGGCTTCTTTACCTTATTTGTGTCAGGTTTCTTTTTTTTTTTTTTAAGATTTATTTATTTATTTATTCAACAGAGATAGAGACAGCCAGCGAGAGAGGGAGCACAAGCAGGGGGAGTGGGAGAGGAAGAGGCAGGCTCATAGTGGAGGAGCCTGATGTGGGGCTCGATCCCAGAACGCTGGGATCACGCCCTAAGCCTAAGGCAGACGCTTAACCGCTGTGCCACCCAGGTGCCCCGTCGTGTCAGGTTTCTTGAGACAGAAATGACAAAGGACAGGATGCTGACACATGTAAGTGAACTTATTCACAGGAAGTGACATATTAGCGACTCCTACTGCTAGATCTCTCATCTTTGGTCCCAAAGATGCAACCTAAGGAAGAAGTGGCTCCAACCTCAAAAGTGGGGGAAGTAAACCATCAAATTTACCTCCCTTTTTTTAAACACAGAAGAGTCTGCCTCAGTGGGGGAATCAGAAGGCGAGCCCCCACCTCCGTGACATCTGGAGAGGATTCAGGGTGTGGCAGGAGGGATGGGCAGCTGGGTGCCCTTTGATGGCAATGAGCTTCGTCTGGTCTGAGGGAGCCCAGACACCAACCAAGGGCCAGTCCCTCGGGGCGCTTCTGCTGAGGTATCCCTGACTTCCTAGGGGACGTCCCACTCATTCCGGGGGTAAGGGGGTGGGGGTTTCCTGCTCTCACTGTTCTCCCTCTGTTTTTACAAAGCCTGCTCAGGACTGAGTCCCACAGCCTTCCTGAGAGAGAAGAGGTAAGTCTTCTCCATTTAAAAAGGAATAATTTTCATTCTTCCTTTTATCTTCCCCCTACTCCAGAGAAGACAGGTGAGGCATGGCTTACTTTCCCCATCATGGGGCAGTTTTCTGTGACTCGTATGTGAGGAGGGGACAACTAGTAAGTGGGACAAGCAGGTGGATGCTGGGATTCCAAGTCTGGGATGTCTTCTCCTCTGCTGCATGAGACTTCCAGGCTTACAGAAGGACAGATCAAGTTTGGACAAGACACTTTATGGCTGTGACATCATTAGATTCACATTTTTATTTATTCGTTAAAGATGAAAAGTCAGGGACACCTGGGTGGCTCAGTTGGTTAAGCGTCTGCCTTCAGCTCAGGTCATGATCTCAGGGTCCTGGGATTGAGCCCTGCATTGCACTCCCTGCTCAGCGGGGAGTCTGCTTCTCCCTCTCCCTCAGCTCCTCCCCCCACTCGTGCTCACTCTCTTTCTCTCTCTCAAAAAAAAATAAATAAATAAAATCGTAAAAAAAAAAAAAAAAAAAAGATGAAAAGTCAATTGTCCCTATCATGGGGGGCTAAACTGGGCCCCGTCCAAATTCATCTGTTTAAGTCCTAACCTCCATGGCCTCAGAATGTGACTGTGTTTGGAGATAAGGTCTTTGAAGAGGTCATTAAGGTTAAAGGAGGTCCTTGGAGTGAGCCTACTGGAGTCAGAATCCAATCTGGCTCGTGTCCTTATAAATGAAGAGGGCATTTGGACGTACACAAGTGAAGACCATGTGAAGACACAGGGAGAACATGGCCACCTACAAGCCAAGGAGAGGTCTCGGAAGGAACCACCCTTGCCAACACTTTAATCTTAGACTTCTGGCCTCTTGGCAAGACTGTTGTCTCGACCATCCAGTCTGTGTATTTTATGGCAGTTCCAGGAAATGAACACGGTGCCCTTTGAGAAAAGGTTGGGATTGCTGTGCCCTCCAGCTAGCTCAGCCACCTGTATGCTTCCCCGCCCCCCGCCCCCCCCCCCCCCCCCACTGACACAAGCAAAGCCCAGCGTTCCTGCAAAAGCCAGGTGTTAACACCGCACTCCTGGGCTCAGTGCAACCCGTGATCTTAGGTAAACTCAAAATAACAAAGGTGCCTCTGGGAAACAAACTGAAGGTTTCAGATGGGAGTGGGACAGGGTGGATGGGCTAGCCCGGGCAGGGTATTAAGGAGGGGACGTATTGTATGGAGCACTGGGTGTGATACGTAAACAATGAATCATGGAACACGACATCAAAAACTAATGATGTATTGTATGGTGACAAACGTAACATACTAAAATTAAAAAAACAAGCAAACAAACAAAAAACAAACAAAGAAAAAAACAAAAGGTGCCTCAGCTCTGGCACCGCAGGCTAATTGCCAGGCCGCCCCCTTGGGGCATCATTAAGGGCGTCCCATCCTCTCTGTGAGGGATGGTTTAAACCACTCCACCCAAGTGCCAGCGGTAATACCACGCAGACCACGTGAGGACTGCGCCGCCTACCCCCACTGGGGCAGACCTAGCAGCTACAATCTCAATATTTGCTCTAAAAAGTGAAGTCTAAAAAAAAAAAAATTAAAAATTAGAAAAATAATAAATAAATAAATAAATAAATACAGTGAAGTCTGGTGGCTTGGAAGCCCCGCTCCTGCCTTGGGTCTTGGTTCCCCCGACTCTGACTAGTATGGATTCTTGCTCTCGGAGCACTGTTTCTCTGCTCATGACTACAGAGAAAGAAACAAGAAGCTCTTCAAGGACAGCATGCTGATGGCACAGCGGGGAACGGCCTCCAACCCAGGAGGTGTGCACCTGCGACCCCTGCCAGGAGCAGCGAACTCCCTGGAAGCGGTCCCCCTCTCACTTGCTGTGTCTCCTGAACCCCTAAACACAGAGGAGGGGCAGGAATCCTGACCTGGCGCAACCCAGAAAGTTACCTGCACCCCAGTTACTTTCTCCAGTTCTGCCAGGGCTGTGTCTGTGTCTCGGACGAGGATGGTGACCATCCCCAGGTCCCGGGCCGGCTTCAGATTAGCCCCGATGTCATCCAAGAACACAACCTGAATCCAAACAGCAGGGACATTAGCATCACTCTAATCCAAAGCAAAACTCATCCGTGGGGGACAGCACCGGAAAGACACACATCAAAACGGGAACAGTGGTTATTTTATGATGACAATGTGAAGAATTATTTTTTTCTCCATATATTTGTTTATTCTTGAAATTAAAAATACTGAATTACATCAGGAAACCCATAAATACACAGAGAGATGTATGGATTCCCACAGACACTTGTGGGTTTCAGCCTGAATTCTGAAACTGTAAGAAAATTAAGGAAGGGTATAAACTTATCAGGGTGATATTAAAATTCACCTAGGAAATCAACATGTATGAACAGAACAAAAAAAAATCTGGAGAAGAACTGTAATAAGGGCAGATACTAAAACAAATTATGAAGCTACAAAAGGTAAATTTTTTTAAAAAGTGGGATGCTAGAAGAGAAACAGACATATCAATGAAATAGAAGAGAGTCGAGGAATGAACCCAAACATAAATGACCATTTGTGTTGTCTACCTGGTGAGGAAAAATAGGACTTAAAAGATTATATAATTATTTTAACTGTTTGGGGGAAAACAGTAGATGCTTCCTTTACATCTTCCCCCAAAATAAATTCTGAATGGATCAAATATTTAAATTTTAAAATAAAAACATCCTTTAAATTGTAGAAAAAAGCAGAAGTGCATTATCATCACGGATTAGCGCAAGCCCAGGCTTGTAAGCAGCTCTTCCAAACCAAAATTCAGAAATGAGAAGATGTTTATTTATATGCATACTAAAATTCAGAGCACTGTTACGAGTCTTAATTCAGAGGTTGAGAAGCGCAGGAGCAAAGTCTAAGAGGAGAGAGGAAGGGTTCTGGGATTGAGCCCAGTAAGGATTCCCCACGACGGTGTTCAGGGTTTCATCTGAGCAGCTTGTGAATGAGGTGGGGCCAACAAGAGAGGGTCAGAAACATTAGGGAAAGGTATTTAATTTTGGTTTAATTGCCTTTTGGAAAATTAGAGGTGGGGAATACAAGAAAAGCAGAGTTTTACAATAGACAGAGACAGTAGGAAGACAGAATTTAGGGGTGCCTAAAGGAGACAGCTCTAATATTGGAGCTCACTTCCACTCACCTTTTGGTAGGGTGACCCTTACCAGCCTTGCGGTCTTGGGAAAATCTCCCAGGGTCTACGTTTCTTTATAGGCAAACTGAGGCAGCTGGTCTAGCAGCTTTGACAATACCTGTTTTGACCTATAAAAGCCACAGAGAGGGGCCACATGCCCACCTCTTGTAGAATGTTCTGGACTGAAGGGACAGGTAAAGTCCTTTAGAAGTCCTGGCCTGAGAGAATGGAGACCTGTCACTGGACTTAGAATCAAACTACCAGGCCCCAACTGTCCCCCACCTGCTTGCTCCTCCTCAATATCTCTTATTTGCAGTATCTCTAGAATATTCTTTTTCACTAAAAGGAAGTGTCTACATACCTCACTGGGGCTGGCCTTCATGGTGTCCAGCATGAACTTGTAGATCTGAGGATCAGGCTTGGCCATTCTGATCCTGCACGACTCTATCAGGAAGTCAAAGTGCGGCTTCAGCTGACACAGCAGCTGGGCCAGCCTGCTCCTCTGAGTGCTGTCATCCAGCCAGCTGTTGGTGAGGATGCACGTTGTATATCCTGAGTGAGAAGTCACCAGTGACTGGACAAGATACAGAACTTTGCTCCGAGTTCGGTACCCCCATAGAGAACCCCAAAGAAGGGCCACACAGGGTTCTCTTTTGCAACAACCTCTTGACGCCCAGCCTCTAAACTGACAGACGGGACAAGAATCATCGTTACCCATAAGCACCTCCTGACACAGAGACAGGTGGTAGCGACCTGGGTGCGTGAAGGGCTTTCAGAAGCACTGACAGAAACACTACATCCCTTAATTCCTTGCAATTACAAGCAAGAGGTTGTGACCTTCATCAGCTCACGTGATCCTTGCCACCTTTGGAGCAGGCAGGACAGATCTTACCATCCACTTTTACAGATGAGCAAACAGAAGCGGAGACAAATCATGAGCTTCCCAGAGTCACACAGTGAAGGTAGAACCGGGCCAGGCCCAGAATCCTGCCTACGCACCGCCCTTGCAATGCTCCTTCCAAGTCCACGTGACTGAAAACTCTGTTCGACTATCTTTCACAATTCCCGCCTTGGCTGTCGGAGACTGCATTCCCATTTCAAAACTAGAGGAATGTCAGCAGGGATAGCATTATCCCCTGGCTTTCTCTCCCTAACCAAGAAGGACAAGAGCCAGGAGATGCTGGATAGAAGGCACTGATGAGTCAGTGGTGAGACCCTTTCCATGGAATATGAGTGAGAAACATGGACATGGGATGGCTCAGCCACCAACAGGTAAGTCTACTGATAAGCAGGTAGAATGATTTGCATGTATCTGTGAAGAAGAGCTGGGCTCTGAAACCGCATAAATGCCTATCGGATGAACATGGTCTCACGTCCCAGACCATTTGACACCATCCGAATTCATGTCAGCCAGCTCATAGCTCAATCACTTTGACATTCAGAGGTTGAGACAACCATAGTTGCTTAAAAGGCCTTGATTTTCAATCACTGTGACAAGAGGTTGGGTCATTCTGGTCATTACTAGTGTCACTGGAGGGACAGAATTTTGCTTACAAGGCAGTCTCTGGCACAAATTGCTTTATTAAATAAAATTCGTTCATTTTTTCAAGCGATTCTGATAGTGCAATTTTTTGTCATTTGATAAAACTTACTACGGGGCTATGTTTTTAAGAATAGTTTTCCATCAAGATCCAGAAGATCTTTGATCCTGGAACACATTTAGATGTGCTTTGACCTAACCCTCCCCAGGTTCTAGTGCGGTTGATTCAGAGCACGGCCAGTACTGGATCCTTACCCTTCTTTCTGAGAGCAAGAGCTGCCTGAAGCATGGGGTGATTGATCTTTCTCGCTGCAGCCGCCTTGCCAAAGATCTCACTCATAGAGAAATTCTCAGGGAGGCAGATTCCAGAGTCCTCAGAATATTTTCTGCAGTCTTCTTCCACGAGTGGCACCCACTGTAAAAGTGAATTGATGAGGGACGATCAATTGGTACCGTCCTTCGGAAACGCTTTTGGCAGCGTTTACTAACTCTGACCATACGCGTTCTCTGTGAGCCAGCAATTCCACTCCTAGACCCCCACCCGCTGTAAATGTCTACACATGTCCACCAAAAAGATGTTTGCATATGCACTTACAGCAGCACTACTTCCAAGAGCCCCAAATTACAAACCACACAAATGCCCCTGTTTATGGGCTGAATGGTGTTCCCCCCAAATTCGTGTTGAAGTCTTAAGCCCTCACACCTCACAAAGCGATTGTTCCTGGAGGCAGGGTCTTTGAAGTGATTAAGGTAAAATGAGGTCATGAGTGGGCCCTAATCTAATATGACTGGTGTCCTTGTAAGAACAGGAGATTAGGACACACATACACCCACCCACAGAGGAAAGACCGTGAAGACACAGAAGATGGCCCCTACAAGACAAGAAGAGAGACCTCAGAAAAAACCAACGCTGCCGACACCTTGATCTTGGGCTTCTAGGCTCCAGAGCTATGAGAAAATAAATTTCTATTGTTTGAACCACCCAGCCCTAGCTAACTAATACACTTATTAGCAGCAAAATGGATTCTGGTATGTTTACACACTATCATAGCAGCACTACTTGTAATAGTTCAAACTGAAAACTCCCCAAACCCCGATAGCAGAATGATAGAGAGCTCATAAATAAACCCACGCATACATATATGGTCAGTTAATTTATAACAAAGGAACCAAGAATATACAATGGGGAAAGGATAGTCTCTTCAATAAATGGTGTTGGGAAGACTGACAGCCACATGCAAAACAATGAAACTTGACGATTATCCTCACCATACACAAAAGTCAACTGAAAATGGATGAAAGACTTCAACACAACACCTGACACCATAAAAACCCTAGAAGAAAACGTAGGTGGTAAGTTCCTTGACATAGGTTTTGGTGATGATTTTTTTAATTTGACAACAAAAGCAAAGCAACAAAAGCAAAAATAAACTATTAGGACTACATCAAAATAAAAAGCTTCTGTACAGCAACGGAGACCATCAACAAAACAAAAAGACAACCTACTGAATGGGAGAAGATATTTGTAAATGATATATCTGATAAGGGGCTGATATTCAAAATATATAAAGAACTCATACAACCCAACAGCAAAAAAAGCAAACAACTTGATTTAAAAATGTATGGAAGATCCAAAAGACATTTTTTCCGAAGAAGACATACAGATGGCCAAAAAACACATGAAAAGATGTTCAACATGACTCATTATCAGGGAAATGCAAATCAAAAGCAAAGCGAGATATCACCTCAGACTTATTAGAATGGCTATTATCAAAAAGACAAGAAATAACAAATGTTGGTAAGGATGTAAAGGAAAGGGAACGCTTGCACACTATTGGTGGAATGTAAATTGGTGCAGCCACTATGGAAAACAGTATGGAGGTTCCTCAAAAAATTAAAAATAGAACTACCATATGATCCAGCAATTCCACTTTGGTATTTATCCAAAGAAAATGAAAATACTGGGGCGCCTGGGTGGTGCAGCCGTTGGACGTCTGCCTTCGGCTCAGGGCATGATCCTGGCGTTCTGGGATCGAGCCCTGCATCAGGCTCCCTGCTCAGTGAGAAGCCTGCTTCTCCCTCTCCCACACCCCTTGTGTTCCCTCTCTCGTTGTCTCTGTTGAATAAATAAATAAAATATTTAAAAAAAAAAAATGAAAATACTAACTCAAAAAGATATCTGCACCCCCATGTTCACTGCAGCATTATTTATAATAGCCAAGATATGAAACAACCCAGGTGCCCATCAATGGATGAATGAATGGATAAAGAAAATGTGGCATATAAATTTAATGGAATATAATTTAGCCCTAAAAAAAGAACAAAATCTTGCCATTTGTGACAATTTAGATGAACATTGAGGGCATTATGCTAAGTGAAATAAGTCTGACAGAGAAAGACAAATACTGTATGATTTCTCTTATATGTGGAAATTAAAATAAATTAAAATAAAAACAGAAACAAACACACACAAAAAGCCAAACTCATAGATACAGAGAATGTGGTTGCCAGAGGCAGGTGGTGGGGGACGGGGTGGGAGAAATTGGTGCAGGGGGTCAAAAGAAAATAGAAAAAAAAAGATACAAATGCTAAAATTGATGCAAGATAAAATATAAAATGTGAATACACTAAAACCATTAATGAAATTGGAAAAATAATGGAAGTATTCACCTTTCCATAAAAATAATAAAACTCTTCCAGCCTTAGACTGTTACACAAGTAAAAATATATATACAGTTAAGTGGGAGAGTTACATAAGTAGATTTGCATTTTAGGGAGGTCATCCCAGAAACACTGAGGAGGATTGGAGGAAGGGAGAATAATTAGAAGAGAATTTTCACAAGTTCCCGCCATCACAAATATCCACCTACCAGCATCTGTGGCCAAGAACTCCATCTTCCCTTCTGTTGCCTTAGATACGGCACTGCTCTTATCAGAGCTCAACCCCCCATCCAGATTCCATCCCTTTCTGCTTCAAGGATGTGGCTCCAGGGGGCCTCCCTTCCTTATCCCTTTATCAGCCATCTCCCTCCCTACTGGATCATTGCCAGCAGCATGCAAGCATATTGTTATCATACAGAAAACCTCTTTCTTGACCTTATCCCCTCCTTCTACTGCCCCATTTTTCTGCCCCACTTTGTATCAAAACTTCATAGTCTTCAAACCTTTTCTCTCATTCTTGAACATAGTCTGATCAGGCTTTCACCTCCACATTCCACATTCCGCCTTCTCTTGTCAAGGTTATCCATGACCTCCATGTTGTGTTGCTGTATCGAACGGGCACTCGCCAACCTTCGTTTTGCCCGACCCATCAGCCGCATCGGCACAGATGGCCACTCTCTTCATCTGAAACTTGATAAATCCTTGGCTTTCAGGACTCCACACCTTCCTGACTTTTATCGGTGGAGATTCATTCTCCATTTCTCAATCCTGGGTCCCCCTCATCAACCTGACCCTTAATATTAGAGTACCCGGGATTCTGGATTCTCCATTTTATACTCCCTTTCTCAGTGATGACACTGAGTCCAATGGCATTAAAAATGCCATCTATATGCTGTGTGTGTGTGTGTGTGTGTGTGTGTGTGTGTGTGTTCAGCCTGGACATCTTCCTTCAACTCTGGGTCTGTATATGCAGCTGCCTACTGCATCCTCTATTTGGAGATCAAGAGGCATTTCAAATTAAAATATCCCAAACTGGGCACCTGATTTCCCAGCCCCACAGCAGCGAACAGCAACTGATACTGTCATTCGGTTCTGGCCAGAAACGTTTGAGATCCTCCATTCCTCTCTCATACTCATGCTCAATCTACCAGGAAAGCCTGTGGAATCTACTGTCAAAATATTCCAGGGGCGCCTGGGTGGCACAGCGGTTAAGCGTCTGCCTTCAGCTCAGGGCGTGATCCCGGCGTTCTGGGATGGAGTCCCACATCAGGCTCCTCTGCTATGAGCCTGCTTCTTCCTCTCCCACTCCCCCTGCTTGTGTTCCCTCTCTCGCTGGCTGTCTCTCTCTCTCTGTCAAATAAATAAATAAAATCTTAAAAAAAAAAAAAATTCCAGACTTGAACCGCTTTGTACCGCCTCCGCCAATATGACCTTAGTCCAAGCTACCACCATCTCTCACCTGGATCTTCCAACAGCTTCCTTAATTAGTCTAAAATGATCCTTGCCCTTTTGGTCTATTTATGCAGCAGCCAAGAGTGAGGTTTTAAAAGTATCAGTCAGGAGCTGGATTTGAGGCTTGCCTTCCATCTCCTTGTCTGGCTACCTCTCGAATAAACCTTTTCCTTGGGACGCCTGGGTGGCTCAGTTGGTGAAACCTCTGCCTTCGGCTCAGGCCATGATGGCAGGATCCCGGGATCGAGTCCCGCATCGGGCTCCCTGCTCAGCAGGAAGCCTGCTTCTCCCACTGCCTTCCACTCCCCCTTGCTTGTGCTCACTCACCCTCTCTCTCTCTGACAAATAAATAAAATCTTAAAAAAAAAAACAAAACCTCTTTTTCTTTGCTGCAAATATATGTACATAAGGTCACTTCACTACTCCAAATCTCCGAATGCCATTCCATCTCGGGGTGAAAAAAAAATGGATAAACAGATCAGAGTATCTTCATACAATGGAATGTCCTACAGCAATGAGAATAAAACTATCTATGATTGCATGCAATGACATCTATGATTCGCACAAATACAATGTTGAGGAAAAGATACGCAAATGAAAAAACATTTTTTAGAGTAGGATTCTTAATTAACTGAGCCACCCAGGTGCCCCGTATACACAAATGAAAATTTAAAAGATGACATTCATTCCCAAAATATGATTTTTGAAGACAAATTGAACCTAAGTCGCCTTTGTCATAGTATATCGTTGACCCTTGAATAATGTGGGGGTTGAGAGCCCTAACCCCCCCACATAGTTGAAAATCCACATACCAATAACATACACTGATTAACACATTATTTTATATGTTCTATGTATTATATACTGTATTCTCACAATACAGTACGCCGGAGAAAATAGAATGTTATTAAGAAAATCATAAGGAAAAGAAAATGCATTTACAGCACCGTATGTATTCTTTATTGGAAAGAAAATCCAGGGATAGGTGGACCTGTGAGTTCAAATGCATGCTGTTCAAGGATCAACTGCAATTTGCTTTTACAGACCTCATCGGCTAGCCATCCAAGTTTCCTAGAAGCTACACACAGACGAAAGAAGTCAGAATGGGTGCAGGGTTTGCATAGCAACTACTAGAAATTCACTCTATAATTCCCATGTTCACTGAAAACACATTGCACTTCCCTCTTTCCTTCTCTTCCAACAATATTATTGCAGATTTCTTATTGACCTAACATTTATTCTCTACAGTATCATTACTTTTCATTCACCAATGGCCTGTGTGTGTGTGTGTGTGTGTGTGCGTGTGCACACAATGTGCCCTCACAGAAAACGTGGGCTCCTGCTTACTCCTCCAGTGGGCCCTAAGTTCTCTGACAGACTGATAGAGGGCTGTAATTCATAAAAAGTGTTAAAATATAGACCGTGTTCTCTGTGTGTTTATAGAATAGATTCTCAATAGCCTTTCTTCTTCCAGACACTGACTGAGAATTCAAGTGGTTTCAGATCCTGATTACTGTTAAACACCAATGGAGGTTGCAGTCAGTGAGCACTTGCTACGTGCCAGGCGCTGTGTGAGACACTTTCCTAGCTTCCTAACAACCCATAAAGTAGACAGTACATCATCCTCATTTTACAGATGGAAAGTCTGAGCCTTTGGGAGGTTAAGCAACCCACTAGGGGGGGGACACAGTCTGTAAGTGGGTGCCGTGATTCAAATCCTGCTCTCTGACTCCAAAGGCCACCCATTATCCAGTTATGATTTAACAACCCCTCCCCACAACTGGCCCTGTCTGAAAACAGCTACTCTAAGGATGACAACTATCGACAGCAACAAAACAAAGACTAACGAGGACTGGCGAGGATGTGGACGAACTGGAAATCTTGTGCTCTGCTCAGGGGAATGCAAACTGGGGCAGCCACTCTGGAAAACAGCATGGAGGGTCCTTAAAAAAATTAAAAACAGAAGTACCCTAGGATCCAGCAATCCCACTTCTGGGTCTATATGCAGAACTGAAAGCAAGGGGTCATGCAGATACTCATACACCCACGTTCACAGTGTTATTATTCACAATAACCAAAAGATGGAAGCAACCCCAGTGTCCATCGACAGATGAATGCATAAACAAAATGTGATCTATCCATACAAGGGAAAACTATCCATTCTGAAAAAAGGAAAGAAATCTGAGGGCGCCTGGGTGGCTCAGTCGGTTAAGTGTCTGCCTTTGGCTCAGGTCATGATCCCAGGGTCCTGGGATCGAGTCCCGCATAGGGCTCCCTACTCAGCGGGGAGCCTGCTTCTCCCTGTGCCCCTCCCCCCCTGCTTTTGATCTCTTTCTCTCTCTCTCTCTCTCTCTCTCTCTCTCGGATAAATAAATAAAATCTTAAAAAAAAAAAAAGAAATCCTTTCACATGCCACAGCATGGATGAACTTTGATGACATCATGCTAAGTGAAATAAGCCAGGCACAAAAGGACAAATATTGCATGATTCTATTTATATAATGTGGCTAGAATAGCCTCATACATAGAGACAGGAAGTTCAGTAGCATCGTGGTTGCCAGAGGCTGGGGGAAAAGAAGGATGGGGAGTTTTTGTTTAAGGGGTATAGGATTTCAGTTTTGCAGAGTTCTGGAGATGGATGGTGGTGATGGCTTCATAATGTGAATATACTTTACATTACAAAATTATATACTTAGAAGTGATACAGATGATAAATTTTGTATTATGTGTATTTTACCACAATTCAAGGGAAAAAAAAAAAAGCTACTCTGCCTGGCATAGATTTTCAAGGGTTGGCAATTTTCCAGTCATGGGGTAGATCCTGCTGTTTGGCCCAAAGAGACAATAAACCAGTCTCAAATATCTCTCTGTGTGTCTCTAAGCCTCCATCCCAGTCCTATGAGGGAAGTACGAGACAGGTACACAGGTGAAGCAAACATGGGTCTGCCCTCAGAGAGCTTCTAGTCAGTGCAGGAGACGGACATGTGGGCACAGAACGCCTTCTCGAGGGGGTCTATGAAGGGTCCCCTTACCTGGGAAAATGTGATCTCGCCCCTCATGAGGCGGGCACTGGCACCATCTGGGCCTCCTCTACTGAAGACTTCTTTTAGAAAGCCCCTGGAAGACAGAAAGAACAGCAGCATGGATGTCGGATGACTTCATCACAGCAGCACATAGGGGACAGACGCTATTTCTATCCACAGACGAACCGCTGTTGGAAAGGCATTCTGCCATGGATGGGGAAAGGCAATGTTCAAGTGGGGATCTTAGACTGAAAGAGCATCTAACCGGGACATGAGACCATACACTACATAATGAATATGCTGGCAGGTGATGCAGCCCCTGGGGGACGAACCAGCAGAGACTCTTCTATTGGAAGTACTTCCGGCTTGGCCACGTAAGGGCCAAACTCAAGACTGGATATGCATTCATTCCCATCTTCAGCTCATTGGCACAAGGCATTGCCCCAAAGGACTGCTTTATTAGTACATATTCTTCAAAGGGAATGAAATATTTTTTTCTGGTTTTGATTCTGAACATACAGTTTCTATTTCATTTTAATCTTGTTTAATTTTTTAAAAGTCTTCTCATGTTATGAGCTAAATTGTACCCTCCCCACCTCCAATTCATATGTCTAAGTCCTAATCCCTAGTACTCCAGAATGTGACTGTATTTGGAGACAGGGCCTTCAAAGAGATGAGTACGTTAAAACGAGGTCATTAAGGTGGGCCCTATCTAATGAGTGGTGTCTCGAGAAGGAAATCAGGACACAGACCTGAACAGAGAGAAGGCCATGTGAGAATACAGGGAGAAGATGGCCATTTACAAGCCAAGGAGAGAGGCCTCAGGAGAAACCAACCCTGCCGCCGCCATCTTGATCTTGGACTTCTAGCCTCTGAACTACTGTTGAAGCCACCCAATCTGTGGTACTTGGTTATGGCAGCCCTAGCCATTTGACACACCTCAGCTCATACTCATCCCTAATACACAGACCCAAGGAGTAGCAGACACAGGGGGAGAGAGACAAGCTCATTACCCTCTCACTTCCTTACATTACAAAATAAAAGTTTCCATTCCACTTTCTTGATAATTTCCCACCCCCTGTGGTGGATCAGTTACCCTCACATGGCCGGGTGGGCAAAATCAGACAGATAAAGGATGGTACATATGTGACACGCACACACACTCCTGCTCCCTCGCACCCCCCAGCGTTTGTTGATAATCCACCACCACATCTGATTCCACTGAGTCCAGGCACCGATGTGCAATCCTTAATACAGAGCTCCAGGCAAATACTCACAATGCACAGGAACTGGCAGGCCAGTTAAAATTATTTACCATTCCCAAGTAAGACGACAAATATCTCTGATCTGGGAGTTTCATTTCTGAAAATAATCAACTCCCCTGCATCCGACTAACCCTCTTGCAAGTAACAATTATGGACTTTGCACAAAATGTAAAAAATGTAGCTTTGCTCAACTTTCTAGTAATAGCAATGACTCTGCCACACCTTTGCCATCAGTTGTCTTTTATTTATTTATTTGAAAGATTTTATCTTTAAGTAATCTCTACTAGACCCAACATAGGGCTTGAACTTACGACCCTGAGACCAAGAGTCACATGTTCCATTGACTGAGCCAGCCAGGCACTGCCCTACCAGTTGTCTTTTTTTTTAAACAGAGTTATTAAATTGTAATTACATACCATCAAATTCACATTTTAAGAGTATGATTCAATGATCTGTAGTAAATTTACAGTAGTGCAAACATCAGCACATTCCAGTTTTAGAACATTTCCATCACCTCAAAAGATCCCTCATGCCCTTCTGCAGCTGGCCTCCAGCTTTAAGAATCAATACACAATTCAGGGGCGCCTGGGTGGCTCAGTCGTTAAGCATCTGCCTTCAGCTCAGGGCGTGATCCCAGCGTTCTGGGATCGAGGCCCACATCAGGCTCCTCCGCTGGGAGCCTGCTTCTTCCTCTCCCACTCCCCCTGACTATGTTCCCTCTCTTGCCGGCTGTTTCTCTCTCTGTCAAATAAATAAATAAAATCTTTAAAAAAAAAAAAGAATCAATACACAATTCAACTCAACCATCTTGTATTGAGCACCTAAGGTGTGCAAGACGTTGTGCTCGGTGCTGTGATATAAAAGCAGGAATATGTGGTTGTATTCTTAGGGAGCTCACAGGGGACAAGGGAGTCGACATATAAGCAAGTATCTATAACACACTGGATGAGCAGGATGGAAAGCAAAGGGAAAATTATTTTTTCTGCCTGGGAGAATGGGGGCTGATAGAAGAACAGGAGCTAAGGGCAGGATATAGCTATAGAGAAAGAAATACCAATGTATCTGTAAAACAAATCAGGCAGCAATAATTACAAAGAAAGCAATTTGAAATATGAAGATCGTTGGACTGGAAAACATGAATTCCAAATTTTAAGGGTGGCTAATAAAAGCAGTGAACAACGAAATGGCCATCACACAAAATGAAATTAGTGAATCAAAGGACATGACACAGTTTTCAAGAACAAAGAGTAAAACGATGAAGCAACTGAAGTTAATGAGCAAAATGATAAGACCTAGGAAGGCCAGATTCCTTCAGTATACAAACAATAAGAATTCCAGAAGGACTGGGGCTCCTGGATGGCTCAGCTGATTGAGCATTGGACTCTTGATTTCCACTCAGGTCATGATCTTATGGGTCGTGGAATCTAGACCTGCATCAACGCTCCTTGCTCAGCGGAGAGTCTGAAATATTCCCTCTCTTGAAATATTCTCTCTCTCCCTCTGCCCCTCCCCACCACGTGTGAGTGTGTGTGTGTGTTGTGTGTTCCCCCACAACAGGCATATGTGGGGGAACTATGTCGATTCCTAGGATAAGAAAGGGTAACAACCTTTTGGGTAGAAGAACAGATTATACACAAAAGAAAAACAATTCGGAATGACATTAGTCTTCTATCGGCAACTTTAGATGTCAGAAGATTGTGGAACAAAACTCACTAGACACTGAAATAAAAAGAAATAATGGCCCCAAAATTCTATCCCCAGACAATTTATTGTACATTTCTGAAGGCAACAGAAAGTCCCAGCATGTAAAACTAATGTTTACCATCACATACCTTTCCTGAAAAAAAAAAAAAAATTCACGGAAGATTTCCAATCAACTTACAGATAGATCAAAATAAAAAGTTGAGAGCAGGACAAATGTGGTTTAAAAGAAATTGGACATGAAATTTTTTAAAATGCCACTCGCCATAGCATTAGAAAAAACATAAATAAATCTAATGAAAGAGGTTTAAGACCTCTATCTGGAGGCGCGCCTGGGTGGCACAGCGGTTAAGCGTTTGCCTTCGGCTCAGGGCGTGATCCCGGCGTTATGGGATCGAGCCCCACATCAGGCTCCTCCGCTATGAGCCTGCTTCTTCCTCTCCCACTCCCCCTGCTTGTGTTCCCTCTCTCGCTGGCTGTCTCTATCTCTGTCGAATAAATAAATTAAAAAAATCTTTAAAAAAAAAAAAGACCTCTATCTGGAAAACTACAAAACTAAGAGAAATTAAAGACCTCAATAGATGGAGAGATCTATATCAAGTTCATGGATCGGGAGACTTAATATGGTTCTGGCAATAATTCTCACCAAACTGATATAAAGATTTAATTCATTCCAATCATAATCCCAGCAGATTTTGTGTATAAGTGTGAAAACTGACACATCGATTACAAAATTTATCTGGAAACTAAAGGACACAGAATAGCCAAACAAATCTTTAAGAATAAATATGAAAGATTTACATTACAAGATTTTAAAATTTATTATAAATTAAGACAATGTGGTATTATTGCACAGACATATACATCAACTTAGCAGAACAGGGAGTCCAGAAATAGACCTCTACCTATATGGTCATTTGATTTTTTCAACAAATGCACCACTAAAATGTAATGTGGGAAAGATTTTTTTTCTATAAATGACATTAAAGAAACTGGATATCCATAGAGGGTGGGGACTTCACACCATATACAAAATTTGTTTTGAAGTAGATCATACACCTAAATGTGAAAGTTAAAACAATCTAGCTTCTAGAAGAAAGTGGGATATCTTCATGACCTTTAAGCAAGCAAAAATTTCTTAAAAGGACATCAAAAGCAGGGGCACCTGTGTGGCTCAGTTAAGTGTCCGACTCTTTTTTTTTTTTAAGATTTTATTTATTTATTTGACAGAGAGAGACAGCCAGCGAGAGAGGGAACACAAGCAGGGGGAGTGGGAGAGGAAGAAGCAGGCTCCCAGTGGAGGAGCCCGATGTGGGGCTCGATCCCAGAACGCCGGGATCACGCCCTGAGCCGAAGGCAGACGCTTAACCGCTGTGCCACCCAGGCGCCCCAAGTGTCCAACTCTTGATCTCAACTTAGGTCTTGAACTTGGGGTCATGGGTTCAAGCCCATTTAAAGAAAAAAAAAGACACAAAAAGCACTAACATAAAACAACAAAAAAGATAAGTTATCATTAAAATCAAGACTTTCTGTTCATCAAAAATAGCACTGAGAAAGTGAATGAGTAAGCCATATACATGGATATGCTTGCAATATATATATATGACAAAGGACTTGTATTAAGAATATACAAAGAACTAATTATCAGTAAGAGAAAGACAACCCAACTGAAAAATGGGCAAACAACTTGAACAAGAATTTCACTCGAGAGAATTGTCAAATGGCCTATAAGATATGAAAAGAAGCCCAAGATCATTATTCATCAGGGAATACAACTTAAAACCACAATGAGATGGCACTATATACCCACCAGAATCCCTACATTTAAACACCATGACAATGTCAAGGACTAAAGACCATGTGGAGAAAGTGGACCTCTCTTCTCCTCCCAGTAGGAGTGTAACTTGATACCAGTTTAGAAAATGGCAATCTCTATTAAGCACCTTTATATTGACATGGGGCGCATACCTTCACGTAATAAAGTTATAAGCACACACACCTTTACGCAACGATTAAGATACCATCAAAAAATGCAAAAATGAAAGGAGTGGGGATCATATCAGGACAACACACTGAGCATGTATCTACTTCTCTCTCTGCCTAAAATCACACTGAGATTATACAAAAGATATCCTTAAAAGATTTAAAAAGAAAAACAACTCCAATAGTTCAGAAAACCAAGAAAATGTAAATTATTGGACTACAAAGTAATGAGAAAATCTTGGAAGACAGATGTAGCCTGGAACATATTTTAAAAAAGAGAGAAAGGAGGAAAACAAGAGCCCAAACATGGGAAAAGAAGTCCACTGTTGTTCTTCCCCCACTAAGGCCCAGAGCAGGTTCAAAGTCACTTCAGTAAACTCCCCGAGTAGAAAGTGGACTTGGGGGTTCCTGACAGCTGAGCTGGTCTCTCCCCTTCCTTCTACCATTTCATTTATTCATTAGCAAATATTCATTGAGCGCCTTCTATGTCCCAGGCACTGTTGTAGGCAATGTGGAGGAAGGACTGAACAAAACTCTGTCTTTCAGGAGCTCACATTCTAGTGGGGGGATGTGGGGGAGAAAGAGAATAAACTGTTATTTATATAGTATTTTAGTGAGAAATTCTGAGAAAACCTAATCTGTAAAGGAGACAGTGTTCTAGTTATTACTGCTACATAAAATGTCAACCCAACATCTGTGGCTTAAAACAACCACAGTCATTTTATTATCTCTCAAAGTTTCTGTGGGTCAGGCATTAGAGAAGGGCTCAGCTGGGTGGTTCTGGCTCGGGATCTCTCCTGTGTCTGCAATCAGATGGCAGCTAGAACTGGAAGGGGGAAGGGGAGAGCTGAAGCAGCTGGGGGATGACCAGGTGTGTCTCTCTCCAAGTAGTCTCAGGGCCTCTCCATATGGTCTTTCCAGGTCAGTCAGCATTAAAAAGAAAACCACAGGCTCAAAATGGAGTCACTTATGTTATGGCCCCACATCAGTAAGACTTCATACTTTAACAGCAGTTTCAACGCAGTTGCCCCCACCATGTAATCTTTTATGGGGCAAACTGTAACTTCCTGGCCAACACCATGAAGAAAGACCCTGATAGACCACTTCCATTCCCCTTAGGGGGGTGACCTTGTCTAAAACAATGCATTCCTTGCTAATAAAGTCCCTTTTCCTGCCCCCCTTACCTTTGAAAACCTATTTTGGAGAGCTCCTTGGAGCTCCCTCTACTTAGTAGGTGGGATGCTGCCTGATTTGTGAATCATTTAATAAAGCCTATTAGATCTTCAAATTTACTTGGTTGAATTTAGGGGTTTTCATGAGCACTAGCTGGGGACTCCTCCCAGAAAGGAAGTCTCAGGGCAGTCAGACAGCTTATCCAATGGCTGAAGGCTTCTTTTAAGAGTGATATTCGGGGAGCAAAGAGAAAGTTGCAACACATTTATAACCTAAACTCAAAAGTCACAGGGCAGGGCATCACTTCTGCCATATTCCGTTGGTCATAAAAGTCCACCCCACTTCCAGCAGAGGGAGTGAAGAGCTCACTCACCTCAGTGGGAAGTGTCAAAATCACAGGTAAAAAATGCACATGGGATGGGAGATACTGCTGCAGCTGTCTTTAGAAAACATAATGTTATAAGTAGAAAGTCATCTCTCTTAATTAACAACTAAAATACAATTATTCCAATCCCTTTATTATTTTTATTTTTTTAACATTGATTTATTTTTTATAATTTTTTATTATATTATGTTAGTCACCATACGGTACATCCCTAGTTTTTGACGTAAAGTTCCATGATTCATTACTTGCATATAACACCCAGTGCACCATGCAATATGTGCCCTCCTTAATACCCATCACCAGCCTATCCCATTCCCCCACCCCCCTCCCCTCTGAAGCCCTCAGTTTGTTTCCCAGAGTCCATAGTCTCTCATGGTTCATTCCCCCTTCTGTTTACCCCCCCTTTCTTCTTCCCTTTCTTCTCCTACCAATCTTCCTACTTCTTATGTTCCATAAATGAGTGAAACCGTATGATAATTGCCTTTCTCTGCCTGACTTATTTTGCTTAGCATTATCTCCTCCAGGCCCGTCCATGTTGCAGCAAATGTTGAGAACTCGTTCTTTTTGATGGCTGAGTAATATTCATTGCATATATGGACCACATCTTCTTAATCTAGTTATCTGTTGAAAGGCATCTCGGCTCCTTCCACGATTTAGCTATTGTGGACAATGCTGCTGTGAACATTAGGGTGCATATGGCCCTTCTCTTCACTACATCTATATCTTTGGGGTAAATACCCAGTAGTGCAATTGCTGGATCATAGGGTAGCTCAATTTTTAACTTTTTAAGGGACCTCCACACTGTTTTCCAAAGTGGCTGTACCAACTTGTATTCCCTCTTACATTGTTGGTGGGAATCCAATCCCTTTATTTTTAAAGATGGGACCCAGACAGCTTAACTGGCTAGCCTGAAGTCACACGGCTAGTGGTGGAGAGAGGCCATTTACATCATGGCTCCCATTCCAGGTTTAAATATTCTACTGCATGGAGACTATAGAAGACTCAGAACCCTATGAGTATACTTAAATACAATTTAAATTTAAAATTCTGATTCCCATTTTTAAAAAGATTTTATTTATTTGAGGGAGAGAGAGAGAGAGTGCGCACAAGCGGGGTGGGGGGGAGAGGGAGAGGGAGAAGCAGACTTCCTGCTGAGCAGGGAGTCCGATCCCAGGACCCCGGGATCATGATCTGAGCCGAAGGCAGACGCTTAACCAACTGAGCCACCCAGGCACGCCTGACTGATTCCCGTTTTTAATAACATTGGAAATTCAGCAATCATCTTTTTTGTTTTATTAAAATACACCTAATATAAAACTGACCGTTGTAACCATATTTAAGCACACAGGTCAGCGCCATTATGTAGGTTCCCACTGTTGTGCCACCACCACAACCATCCATCTCCAGACCCTGCTCATCTTCCCATCTTTGCAAAACTCTGTGCTCGTTAAACAATAATTCCCCATCTCCCTTCCTGGCAATCATTTTAAACCAGATTATATATCACGTATGTTGTCACCTCCTCAATCTTCCACAAAATATTAACTATATCTGAAATTTACTCTTACACCATTAACTACTGGAATCTTCGTTAGTGGTTTTTACACAATGGAACCCTTGAAACCTACCACTCGGTCTAGAATTCATTTGCTGTCCTCCAAAGGGATTCTTCGCCACATGTTGAAAACACACATTCATAGCTAATAATCTACAAGGCAGAGCAGCTAGAAGCAGACGTGATGGAAACATGATAAATTGGAGTGCAAGTAATCTACCTGCCTGGGGAAAGTTCTGCTGTGAGTGAGCACAAGGATAGCTACGCTGACCTGGGCATGGCAGTGCAGGGCGGAATACTGTTTCCTACCCAACCACCCACAGCAGGTGGGTGTACTGCAGTCGAGTTCTGACACTAACTACCTCGAGTTTGCACAGACCCCACAGGTTGAGGGCAAGTCCTCCACAGAATGAGCTCACTTCAGACACCAGCCACAAGTCTCAGGGGGTCTCCAGTCCACCCATACTTCTGACCCACTGGATACAAATTTGGAAGGTCCCACAACCCTCCAGGTCTGGTAATTCACTAGAACAACTCAAAGAAGTCAGAAAAGTGCTATACTTCCTATGATTACAGTTTCATTTTATTTTTTTTTTAAGATTTTACTTTTAAGTAATCTCCACACCCAATGTGGGGTTTGAACTCACAACCCCAAGATCAAGAGTTGCACACTTTACCGACTGAGCCAGCCAGGCGCCCCTACAGTTTTATTTCAAAGTATACACATAAGACAAGGGGGCATGCAGAACACTTGTGCCCTCTTCCCATGAAATCAGAGCATGTCACCCTCCAGGCAAATCAGTGTTCACTAAATAGGAAGCTCCAATGAGCTTTTATTAGGGTTTATTAGGGTTTCATTATGTGGGCATGGTTCATTAAATCATTGGCTATCTGATCCAACTCAGTTCTCAGCTTCCTCCCTAGAGGCCTGCCTGGCCCTAAGTCCCAACCCTCTAATCACTCAGTTGGCCTTGCTGGTGACCAGTCCCAATCACGAAGATTTTAAGTGTCCCCATGAGTCATCTCACTGCCTAACAATGGCATTCCTCTCCCTCAGGAAATCCCAAAGGTCTTTAGAAGCTCTGTGTTAGGGACGCCTGGGTGGCTCAGTCATTAAGCGTCTGCTTTTGGCTCAGGTCATGATCCCAGCGTCCTGGGACTGAGCCCCATGTCTACTTAGCAGGGAGCCTGTTTCTCCTTCTCCAGTTCCCCCCGCTTGTGTTCCTGCTGTCTCTCTCTGTCAAATAAATAAAATCTTGGAAATAAAAAAAAAAAAGCAGCAGCTCTGTGCTAGAACAAACATCAGACAAATTCTTCATTACACAAAAGATAAAGATACCAATAATTACACATGCTGACAGAAAAGGTTGTGTTAACAAAATAAATTACTATCTATGCACATTAAAAAAATCATAGGTAATCGTAAATAAACTAGAAACAAAATGTACCCATAAGAAGACAAGAAATGTTTCCCCAAGAGAAAACTGGAGAAAAAGAAAACTCGATCAACACAACTATAGACAGGAAGATGAAGAGGAATAAAAGGGGCACCAGCGTGGCTTAGCCGGTTAGGTGTCTGCCTTCAGCTCAGGTCATGATCCCGGGTCCCGGGATCGAGTCCCACGTCGGGCTCCCTGCTCAGCGGGGAGCCTGTTTCTCCCTCTCCCTCTGCCCCTCCTCCCTGGTCTTGCCCTCCACCTAAATAAATAAATAAAATCTTTTTTTAAAAAAGAAGAGGAATAAAAGAAGGAATAGCGGAAGAGATGGTAAGTAGAAAACACAAAACATGATGGTAAGAATCAACAGTTCCAAGAAATCAAGAAGAAAGTGACGCACAACCCAGTACAAAACCAGGCACTACCAAGTTGTGGAATACCGCAGATTGGTTAAAAAAGGAAAGGTAGATACATAAACGATCCCAGGAAGATGTCCACTTGTTAAGTGAAGTAAAATAATTAAAATTAAGTAAATTAAGTAAAAGAAAAAAGTAAGACCTAGAACAGCATGTGTACTCTGATCCAATGGGTTTTTTTGAAACCTATCTATCTTCCAAGCAACCTACCTACCAAACTGCGCATAAACTTGCCGGCGAATTCATACAAGCAAGGGACACACTGACAATCCCTTATCTGAGGCCTCAGAACCAGATGAGTTTCAAAAGTCAGGCTTGTCCAGACCGTAAAGGTAAAGGTGAAACGGGGGGCTACACCTCTAGGGGGGTCTGGGGCAGCCCTCTTAAACAGACTCATTCGTATTTCTGTTGGGAAATGGTGACTACTCACAGCAGTGGGACAAAGATGATAAATAGCCCCACGCTTGTTCAGATCACGTTTACTACCCAAACGAGGTCAAGTCAGATTTTGTGGTCAAATGAAGTCAGGTCAGGTTTTGCTATAAAGAATTATGGGTGGAAAAAACCAAAACATACCCCTTGGTTTTGGAATAAATGAACTATGTATCAACCATGATTCATGTGGGGTGGGGAGAGGAACAAGGAAGGGTAAAGAGGGACTGACATTCCCGTTCCACATTGTTCTATTAGTTTGAATATTTTCATCGTAAGAATGTATTAGTGTATTAGTTGTGGAATTAAAAACCATGTGTTAAAAAAAAAAAAGATGGCTTCAGAGATGACATAAAATCCCAGAGCTGGTAAATAAGAGGCAAAAAGCCACTACAAATCTGGGAACTGCCCCAGGAGCTCCTGGAAGCAGTCAGTAAATACTTTGTGAAATAGTACACAGGATATGGATAACAAGTCCTGATTCTCGGCTACCCTTTTCTGTATTTGCTGACCACTTGTTTGTCTTGCTAAAAAAAACATTTACTGAGCATTGCATAGGACAAGCACCTGAGGTTCTAGAACCACAGTTTTGATACAACTGATGTTCTGCCTATCTCTGTTGTTTGGGGTCCAGTGGCCCTGGGCAGACCCTCCACAGTGTGGCTACAGCCGTCTACACGTCAGATCCAGACCTCAGGGAACCATCCCAGCTCCTCTAGATCATGTCAGCCTCAGTCGTAAGGTGACTCCCATCTCCAGCACCCTAACCCTCAGAGGACTCCGGGCTGGATGGCCACCGCCGAGAGAGTGGAGTTTCCCCTTCCCTCCTTCCATGGTACGGGGCCGGAAGAAGCTCCATCTTCCTGTTCCATGCCAGGGAACTCAACAGTCTCTCCACGTCTGGAGATCACGATGGCTGCCCAGGCCCCCATGAGGTGCTGGTCTCCACATCAGGTCCTCCATCAGGTCCTCGGGCAGGTTCTTCACCTTCATGTCGCCCTACAGCACAGGCCCAACCAACTCCCCCCGACTTCTCTCTCACAACTCCCCTCCTCTGTGCCCACACTGGAATATTCAATGTTCTAGTGCACGCTCCATGCTTTCCACCCCCCACCCTTGGCTCATGCTGCTCCCTTCACCTGGAATGTTCTCCCTTCACATCTCTTTCTACCAATCTCTTAGCAAGCTTCTCAGGCTCTGCCTCCATGAAAGCTTTTCTGGTTCTCCCACTCAGACCTCATCTCTCCCTCCCTGGAGCCACCTAAGAACTTTGGTCCTTTTATGTCACTGCCTTCATCTTGAACTCTGGCTATCTGTGGATACCTGACTTCACATACCAGATGCCAAGCATGGTGAAAAATGCACCAGGCAAGGCAGGCCCTCCAGGCTTACCTTCTGAACCAACGCCTTCAGGGTGGTCCACAGACTCCATAGGCTAACAAGGTCAAGGTCTTGGGCTCTGACCTCCTGGTAACAGCTAGCTTTGCTATGACTCGTTTTACAGCTGCTGGGAACAATCCTAACCATGGCCCTGGAGGTGTGAGTCTGTGCAACACTAGATAAACAGTGCCCGATGCATCACTTTGCATATGCACGAGACTTTTATAAAGAAAGAAATATGCTGGAACACAGCTGCCCATCCACCTTACGTGTTACCTAATTTAACCCTCACAAAAATGTCTAGGGAAAGGCATTTTCCTATTTTAAAGCTAAGATTAAGGTTTTAGATGAGTTGGCTAAGACTGAAAGAGATTAAGCAAGGTTACCCAGCAGTCAGTGTTAGAACTGAGATTTTTAATCTGGGTCTGACTCAGAGACCAGTGCTCTTTTAATTACCCCACATTTGCAAAACGTGTATACTTGTGACTTTTATTCTTATAAGTCATGTTCACCCTCACATTGATGAGGTCACAGGCACAAATATACCTCACAGCTTATGAGAGTAAGCTCTTTTTATGTCCTCAAAAAAAATCAAATTTATGAGTCAAAAGGAAGTAAAACAACACTATGGTTAAAAGGGATTCTAGAAAAGCTCACTGGTCGTTCCTCAGCTTCTCCCTTCTGCAAATGATCTGAATTGGACAAGCCTGGATTGAGGGTGGGCCTCCATTTTCAATACTTCTCTGAAATCCTGATTACCTGGGATGTGATTATTCTGACTGTGGACTTTGTAGGCACCTTATTTGAGTTTTATGATAATAAATAATTATTGATACACTTACTATTGGTGTTGACATATTGATATCAATTTACTACTGATATACTTACTGATGTATTTACTCACCCCCTAAAGATTGATATTTTTCCTAGAACAATAGCCAAGGGAGGTGAGAAGTCTTGATGAACCAGAGAGGAAAGAATCTAAACTGGGAGTCAAAAAAGCTGGTTTCATAGCTCCCCATGACTAACTACTATGCCTTCAAGTTAATCCCCGCTAAACTTCAGTTTCCATATCTGTAAAAGTTACGGGTGGCTCTAGATTCTATGACCCCTTTTGGCTTGGCCTGCTTGCAGACACCAGTCTTTTATAATATACAGTATAATAGCTTTTTGGAAAGCCTCTTGGCCTTTGGTATCACAAGAATTCTAGAATGGGGGCACGTTTTGTATTGGTTTGATATGATTTCAAATCCACTTGTTCTTGATAAAGGCAAAAAAAGTGAAGTTGTTAGAAGTTGTTTTGCTGGAAGAGTGAGGTAAGCTCTAACAGCATATCAACATCCGCTCATTTGTCCCTTTGCCCTTGATATTCAGTAGCTCAATTGCCTAGGGCCTCGCTGGGTGTCTATCAGCAAAAACATGAAGAAGCAATACCGAGAGTTTGAGAGGACTATCCAATGGGTCAGGGGACTTGGCCCATTAAAACAGCTCTCTGAAGCCCTTGGGGCAATGAGCTTTTACTTCCGTGAAGGCGACTCGACTCTTCCCGGAGCAGCCACCAGCTGGGGAATGAACTCCTCTTGCCCACCAAGGCTGGCGCCATCGTTCCCTAGCAACATACTCTGGCAATGCGGGACTCTTGCTTTTGCAACAACAAGCTGGAGGGCAGCTCTCAATTGGTTAAGCCACCTCCCCCAAATAAAAGTACACTTTAGGAGTACCTGGGTGGCTCAGCTGGTCAAGCATCTCCCTTCAGCTCAGGTCATGATCTCAGGGTCCTGGGATCCAACCCCAGTCAGGTTCCCTGCTCAGCGGGGAGTCTGCTTCTCCCTGTCCCACTGCCCCTCCCCGCCCCCAGGTCGTGCTCTCTCTTACTCTTTTTCAAACAAACAAACAAATAAATAAATAAAATCTTTAAAAAAAAAGTGAAAGTACACCTCAAATAAATTTGGGTTTTATTTCTTTCATATTCCCTTGACTGGAACAATAATGGGATTAATCTATCACTGCTGGGGAGAATGTTGTACACTGGTGTATGAAGGGGCATTATCCTGTATGTTACTGGCTTGTGAAATACCCACAGTGAACCTGGGTTAAAGAAATTGCTGCCAAAAGAAACACAATGTCTGAGCATTAATTTGCCTTGAAACAAAACGGGACACAACTCTCAAAGCTTCCACCCTGCTCCTTATTCTTGCCAGTAGTTTAGAATTTAGTCTTCTTTGGGTGTTGCTAGGATGATCTGTCCTTCTTAATTTTTTTAAAGATTTTTTAAATTTATTTGTTAGAGAGAGAAAGAGGGAGAGATTGAGAGCGCACAAGTGGGGGGAGGGGCAGAGGCAGAGGGAGAAGCAGACTCCGGGCTGAGCAGGGAGCTTCACTCGGGGCTTGATCCCAGGACCTGAGCCAATGGAAGGCAGACGCTTAACCATCTGAGACCCCGGGGCGCCCCCTTCTTAACTTTATAAACAAATATGCTTTCCTTCCTTCTGACTATAGGAGAAACATATGTTCATAAGCAGATAAAAGGAAAATGCAAAAAAGAAAAATGAAGAAAATCATTCATAATCCCATCTGGGATTAATAATCCCAAACTATTTTGGGATATTTCTTCCATACATTTTTCTACATGTAGCTTTTTCCCCCCATAATTGAAACCATGTTGTATAAACTGTTTTTTTTTTTTACATTCTGGTGGGTTCGTTTTTTTCAATTATCATTAACAGGTTTTTTCTGATCTGAAATCTCGTTCTGAACGTCCTGTTTCCTGGTTTACTGGTGACGCTTCCTAGTTCATTGATTAGGCTTTGGAGCTGTTTCTCTAGTTTGCTATGATGGTAAGTAAACCCGCAACGCACTTTTTCTCAACTTCAGCGCGGCTTTGAGACCCATTCCATTACGCAGAATTAGGGGGCAGCAGTTCGCGCCGCGAGCAATTCCTCTCACTTTAGGCGAAGAATCCAATATAAAGGGCAATTTTGGAGTCTTGAGAGAGATTTAATTACTTAGCATTTAGAAAGACAATAGGTCTAGTGGCGTACACGGGTATTTTTAGCGCCGGGTAATTGTTTCAACCTTTGCAGGGCTCTCGCCCTACAGCAATGTGAAACCAGGGCTGGAAGTGCCCAGAGGCAGTTCTCGGCGGGGGGCCAGCCCCCTGCCGCGCCGACTCTCCCGCTCCGGCCCGGCGCCGGCCCCCTTACCTGGGCAGCGCCAACTCCTCGGTGCGGTCCAACGCGCCGGCCACCGAGGGCACCGCCAGGACCCCGTCCAGGTCGAACACGGCCGCACGCAGCGCCATGGCGGCCCACCGAGGCACAAAGCTCCCGGAGCTGCACGGAGGCCCGGAGCTGGATTGGAGCGGCTGGCCGCCCGGCCTCCCCGCACACTGGTCCTCCCGGGCCCCGCCCCCGCCCCCGCCCCGCCCCTTGCCCTGTGCCGCCAGGCGGGGCGACCCACCCGGTAAACCCGAGCTCTAGCTCCACCGCCTCCGAGATCGAGTCCCCGGGCTAGAGTCCCCGGATGGTTGAGCGCTACACACGAATTTGTGAGACTTTCACTGGTCCGGGGGCAGGCCTCAGAGAAGGGAAGTCTGAGAAGGAGCCAGGGGCCTTGTGTGTGTGTGGCCAAAAGCATCATTCAATATTTGGATTCTTCGATGTTCCTTTGGGATGGGATAGCCACTAAACTAAGAGCTTTGTTGCCCCTCGTTTGGGTGCATATAGTTAACAGATCCCTCACTACCCTGACCACGCTCTCCGTGTCACACCCTTATGCGTCAAGGCAAAATGTGTTTCAAGAATAAAGTATGCTCCAGATACCCTGTGCCAACTCAGAATACATCTCTTCCAATCTTTTGTTGGAATGAGGCTTAGAAGTAAAATTGGAGTACTTATTACCACTTTGTACATTCTCCTTGTACTAATGCTGCCTAAAAATGATCGGCTTTGTTTTAAATCACAGATTGCACACTATTGACTCCTTTGTTTCTGGACTTTGCTTAGGAGTGTCTGAGCTGTGCTTGGAGGAGGGTTATTGGACTCCTCAGGCCTGTAGTGTAGCTCTGTGAATTAAAACGTGCTTTGGGCCTAGCGTCCCAGCTTGCCAGGAGAATGCCGTAAGACGCAAACGCCGGAGACCTCTCTGTGTTGAATGTGTCGTCTGTGAATTTACCCAACGTATTCTGCCCCATTTAGCTAGGAGAGTGTTGTGAAAGATCATCAGAGACCTTACTGAAATCAAGAGGTATTCATTTACAACATTCTTTGTATCTACAAATCATCAATCTGGTGAAGAAGAAAAATGAGTCTACTTTGGGTGCTTTGCTCCAGTGAGCTATGACCATGCTTACGTCTCTTGCCTCATGACCTCTTCTGGTATCTGCCTGAGGCTGTTATTAGCGCTTTCTGAAATCCACAACTATAAAATAGGAAATAGGATATGTGTAGTCAGCAATGCCAAATTTAGCAGAGGGAAATGGAAAAAGCCATTCGATTTTGGATTTGGATAACACTGGGCAAACTCTTTCAGAACACTTTTAGTGATTTTGGAGATAACAGCTAGATTACCCAGGGTAATCTGGGTAGACCTAGAGAGAGAGGTAAAGAAGTAACTACAACAACCTCTCATGAAGTTGATGATCTCAAAAGCAAAGCTGAGCCTTAAAAAAATTAATAATTAAATAAACAATTTGCAACATGACTTGTAGAGTATGAACTCTCTTAAATTAAATTTCCAACTTAGACTTTCCTTTGGTCTCCAAACTTGCATATCCAACCTCTTACTCCACGTCTCCTCTTGAATGTCCAACAGGTACCTCGAATTTATCATGACCAAAACAGAACTCCTGCTGCATTCCCACCTCTCAAGCCTGTTCTCCCCAGTACGTTCCCAGTCTTACTCAGTGTCACCCCCATTCACTCAATTACTGAGCCCAAAGTACTTGGACTTGCTTCTGGGTTCCCCGTTCCCCACTAAGCTGCGTGTTGTTGAACTCAGTCCCAGTGGTGTCCAGTTGATTAGGGCAGAGGAAATAGCTTCTGGTTCAGTGGTGTTTTTTGGGAGTCTTTCTTAAAAGCTCACCCCGGAACTCACTTCTCCACTACTTTCAAAGGTTTTATAGGTTCCTCATATCCTGTATTAAATCTCTTTCTATTTAATAACTAGAGTGATTTCTGCTGTCTGACGGGTGTGGTACCATTTAGGAATACATCTATGTGTACATTTGTAAACGTAGCAGAGCAAAGAGGAAGGACACGTTGTGATGTAGTGGGTTAGCAGTTTTGGGACAGCAGCAGTATCCAGGGTTCCCAGCTGGCAGGAATGATGCAGGCATCAGCATTCAGCAATAGAAGAGCAGTGTGTTCCCAAGTCTGGTTCTGGTGTGTGATTTTGGTGTTGGCCGTCTCTACTGCTAGTTTTCCAAGTTCAGGCTTCCAACTGGAAGAACTGGATTTTATAAATCCCCCTTTTGAGAAGGAAAGTAAGAAATCAGAGCACGGGACTCCATTTTAAGATGGGGATCGTTGCGGGTGAAGAGGAAACTATGAAGCTCTCACACAGATCTTTGTTTATTTGGGGACGGTTACACTGGTAAACTGATCTGGTCTGGAATATTCTATAATACCTTATGAGTTACAGAACTTCCCGGCTGAACTGCTGAGGCAAGGTTTAGAGGTCTCATTTGCACTTTACTGTGCTCTGCTCTTTCTCATGGGTTGCACTTCCCCTAGGTTTTCTGCCAACCAAGGTAGAGGAAGGTAAGAGCTCACTCAGGTGGGCTAAGGAAACGGGATATCTTTTTGAAATGTAAATTGCAACCCTTATGTCTGCTAATTTTAATATTTATAAAATGCATGTGAGGTAATAGCATGAAATCACAAAAACATGGTGAATGTAGTAGTGCAAATGCAGAAATTACAACTCATGTCAATCAATAGATTTGCAATGAACTCACAGTAAACTCATCAGGTTTTGTTTTGGGTTTCCTGCCACTGCTCCCTTTTCTCACGTCCTGCTAGACCTTGGTTTTGCAACCCTATTTTAAAAGTATTTAATTCCTGGTGGTTGAGAAAGGATCTCACACTGCTGCCTCTCCTGCTGTAGGTGTTTGAATCAAGCTAAATTAAAGTTGTCTCTGGCAGTTTTTAAACCCGCATTCCACCTGAAGCTTTGTCTTTTTTACTGCAGCAGATGAATTTCTATAATTCATTCAAGAAATTATGTATTAAGCACTTTCTGGGCACTTGGGATTCGTTAGTAAATGCAACAGACAAAAATGGGGACTAAGAAGCTTCCATTGTAGTGGAATGATGAATTCAAGGAATTTCTAGTTGCTTCTGGGGCAATGAGAATGACATTACAAATGTTTATGGAGGGGACGCCTGGGTGGCTCAGATGGTTGGGCATCTGCCTTCGGCTCAGGTCATGATCTCCAGGTCACAGGATTGAGCCCTGCTTTGGGCTCTCTGCTCAGCGGGGGGTCTGCTTCTCCCTCTGCCTCTGCCTCTCCCTCTGCTTGTGATCTGTCTCTCTCTCTCAAATGAATAAATTTTTTTAAAAAAGAAATATTTATGGAGGCTGCTTGTCATTTTTTTTAGTTGTTTTTTTTTTTGATGCCAAACATCTATAACCTCTTCCTATATTTAAAAAATTCTCCTCCACTGTGGACATTTGTCATTCAGAGATGCACATTGTCCTTCGAACATCTATTTTGACAGTTCTCACATTTTGAGTTTTACCTTCTTAAGCTACACTCCACAAACACCATTTTTCCTGGGCTTCCTTAATGCTGGTCATATGACATGGGCTCTGCCCAACAACCTTCTGGCCTGAGATTTGGGTATGGAATGAGCAACTTGAAGCAATAGGTGTGCCAGCTGGAACTTTCTTCCAGCAATGGCAAAGCAGGAGCAGCTAGTTTTTCTGGAGAGGATAGCATGGAGCTTCTCCAGTCTAGTTCCGGATACTTGGTATGGATGCAGTGGCACAATGGTGGCTTCGTAAAAATTGTACCATGGCATGGTTTGCTGTCATTACGTTGTTCTTGGCTGTGTAGTTTCCAAGCCTGCTTTCTCTTTTCCTCCCTGAGATTCTGTGAGCCTGCCTCGAGCTAGGGTGAAGGTCTGTGAGTTAGGCTCAGCAAATCAGATGCACCCAGCCCAGACTTGATAGCAGATGCTGGTAAAGGAAAGAGGAACAGAGGAGAGGGTTGGGTTAGCAGTTTTGGGACAGCAGCAGTATCCAGGGTTCCCAGCTGGCAGGAATGATGCAGGCATCAGCATTCAGCAACAGAAGAGCAGTGTGTTCCCAAGTCTGGTTCTGGTGTGTGATTTTGGTGTTGGCCCTCTCTACTGCTAGTTTTCCAAGTTCAGGCTTCCAAGCTTCCTGAGGGCCTCACCTATAGCCTGTCATTAAATATATTCTCTGCCTAAATCAGGTGGCATAGGCACCTCTCCCTCCTCACCAATTCCCAAAACCCTTCTTACTGTGCCTTCTGGAATCTTCTGGAACTCACCATGGCCTCTGGAACTTCAGGATCATCATCAGCAAGATCCACTCTTTTCCTCAACCTCTTTTCTATTCTCTTGCTCTTCTTGCTTGATCTCAAATGTGGCTCTCCTCTGAGGCACCTACTTTCCCTCTTCTCCCTTCTTCCCCTTGTGTGCCACTGGGCAGGGTGGAGGGGGGATGACCATTTTAGTCCTCATCGCTGCCCCCAGATCCTCCCTAAAGGCCCATAACATTAACCTCACCTCAGCTGATTGAACCACTCTGTACCCAACTATTCTACTCCTCTTCCCTAGTAAGCTCTCTCTCCTGATCTCCTGGGAGACAAAGTGACACATTCCTTTCTCCCCTCAGTCTCTGATGCTTTCCCTTCATCCTCACTCTCAGCCAGTGTCTTTGCTTCCCATTTCACTGAGAAAATTGGAGCAATCAGAAAAGTTCCACAAACACCCATCTCTCTGTTGACTCATCTACCTGTACCTATGACTGTTTCAACTCCACCTTCTCTCCAGCTACCCTGAAAAGCGGCCTCTGCTCCTGCCCAAGGCTGACTCTTCCACTGAGGCATTGAATTTGGTAAACTTGTTGTCAGAAGGACAACTTCTCACTCCATCATCTGTGATCTCTCCTGGATCGTCCCATTCACATGGCAACTGTTATGGACTGAATGTATGTTTCTCCTGCCCCCCAGATCTGTATGTTGAAACCCCAGTCCCCAATATGATGGTATTTGAACGTAGGGCTTTTGGGAGGAAATTAGGGTTAGATGAGGTCATATGGATGGGCCTCATGATGGGATTAGTGTCCGTATTTTAAAAAGACACCAGAAACCTTGTTCTCCTGCTCTGTGCAGACACAAAGAAGAGATCATGTGAGTACAAAGCAAGATGGCGGCCACCTACATGCCAAGAGGCCTCAGAATGAAACCCTCCCTGCTGGTACCTTGATCTTTTTTTTTTTTTTAAGATTTTATTCATTTATTTGACAGAGAGACAGCCAGCGAGAGAGGGAACACAAACAGGGGAGTGGGAGAGGAAGAAGCAGGCTCCCAGCGGAGGAGCCTGATGCAGGGCTCGATCCCAGAACGCTGGGATCACGCCCTGAGCCAAAGGCAGATGCTTAACGACTGAGCCACCCAGGCGCCCCTGGCACCTTGATCTTTGACTTCTAGCCCACAGAACTGTGAGAAAGAAATCTCTGTCTTTAGCCACCCAATCTATGGTATTTTGTTATGGCAACTCAAGCAGACTAAGATACCAACAGTCTGTAACTTCACTTATTAAAAAAATGGATAAATCTGTGACAGCCCACATTACTCTCCCACTACCATCTCATTTCCTTCTTTTCCAACAAAAGTCTGTAAGAGTTGTTGAGGCTCATCAGCTCAAATCCTTCTTGGCCCATTCTCCCCTGAATTCATTTGAATCATGCTTTATCTTTATCCCTTCACTGAAAATCCTCTTCCCAGCATCCCAGAAAACCTCTGCATTTCCAAACCTCTAGGTCATTCTACACCCTCACCAGGTCCGATTTAGCGTTAGCATTTGGCCTGATTGTTCATTCCTCTTCCTGATGACACTCTCTATACTTGGCTTCTGGTACCCTCTCTTGCATGGGTGGTCTCACTTGCTCTGCAAACTGCCCTTGCTGGGTTTCCTTTGCTAGCTCCTCCTCATTTTCTTCATCTCTAAATTAAAGTCAGTCCTTGGGTCTCTTTTCTTTATTTACAACCACACTCTTGCTTATCTCAACTGGTCTTCTCTTCCATAAATTATCCGTCCTGCAGTCTTCCTTACATGGGACCCTCTGGCCACAATCAGCTGCATATAGCCCTTGCAGGGGCTTGCCAAGGGAATCTGGACAGGTGGCTCCATGCAGGCTCCGTGGGGCTCTGGTTTGCATGTCAAAATGGCTGCAGAGACACGATTGCCAGGTTGAGGCTGAAAGATGCCCCCATCTGTGCTAGAAATTGCAGGAAACCTCTCTCTCATCCTCCTGCAACGTCCCTCTGGTGCTCTTCACTAGAAAACTTAGTATCATGCACACTTTAAAGAAGAAATGCTTTAAAAAGCATATAGTGAAGGTACATTCAGAGATGACAAGATGGCTACAGTCCAAGTTCGAAAGAATTTGAGCTCAAAATCCTGTGATTTGCCTAATTCTTGCATCAGTTCAATTCACAGCACTGATGGGAAAGCAGTGAGACTCTAAGAACTGAAAAGAGCCCCATGACAAAAACCAGGAAGCAGGGGAGGATGTTTCTCTTTCTCTAGCTGATGAACTTGTTCCTACCTTAGATGAAATTCCTATAACAACCTCACCTGAAGGATTTATCATGGGCCAGGTAAGCCAACTTTCTTCATGCCCCACCCTACTCCCCTTCATTGCCTCTGGACTTGAACGAGGGTTAAGTCCCCACATGTCCCAGCAGACAGTTCCAGGGACAAACCTGGGAGGAGACACAAACACACCCCAAAACCACATGTCCCAGCAGACAGGTTCCAGGGACAAACCTGGGAGGAGACACAAACACACCCCCAAACTGCAAGATTCTGCTCATTGATATCCACAATTTGGTGATCATGCATAGAAATGGATTGTCAGGGGTGCCTGGGGGCTCAGTAGGTTAAGCGTCTGCCTTCAGCTCAGGTCCTGATCTCAGGGTCCTGGGATCGAGCCCTGCATCGGGCTCCCTGCTCAGCGGGGAATCTGCTTCTCCCTCTCCCTCTGCCCCCCCCCACTCATGCTTTCTCTCTCTCTCTCTCTCTCTCTCTCAGATAAATAAACCAAATATTTTTTAAAAAGATTAATCATCACAGTTTGTTCAATGGCAACCCACAGAAAGTTACTACAAGACACCAGAAATTAGTATACTGGAAAGGAAGACTTGGTGAAATAGAAATGTTGGAATGGATTTTTTTTTAAAGATTTTATTTATTTATTAGACAGAGATAGAGACAGCCAGCGAGAGAGGGAACACAAGCAGGGGGAGTGGGAGAGGAAGAAGCAGGCTCACAGCGGAAGAGCCTGATGTGGGCCTCGATCCCATAACGCCAGGATCACGCCCTGAGCTGAAGGCAGATGCTTAACCGCTGTGCCACCCAGGCGCCCCTGGAATGGATTTTTTATGTATGACCTTCCACCTTTGTCCTAATGTGAGAGAACTCATGAGACACTCCTTCAAGGCCTTGAGAAATACAATGGTGTGGGAGGACTATCATCTTGATTACAGGGGCCGTTGGAAAGTGGTTTGGTCTTTGGGTGACAAGACCTGAGTTAAGGAAACTTCTCAGTACATGGCACATCATTGTCAGTCTTGAGGGGAAGAACGAAGAAGAAGCCTCTATAACAAAGTAATAAATAAAATCCATTAACATGTCTCTTGAAGAATCCCAAGGGCTAGAACCACCATCAAAGACCAGA
The DNA here is from genome assembly GCF_024610735.1 of Ursus americanus. Lineage (NCBI taxonomy): Eukaryota > Metazoa > Chordata > Mammalia > Carnivora > Ursidae > Ursus > Ursus americanus. Next base: position 65,359,736 of record NC_142139.1, read on the forward strand.
ATTATGCAGGGACTTCTGATTGCCACCAAACTCTCCCTAAGATGGATGCATCTTGCAGAATGTCAATTCATCGCTGTAAACTTATTTAGGTGATTCGAATTGCAGATGCCATTCCCAATGTGATCCCTACTGCTGCCATTGCCAAATGCCCAGCTCCCCAGCAGCAGTGACAAATCCTGAGCTCTAGATGGGGTGCCCGAGCCCAGAAGCTCAAATTAGTCACCGGGGGGCAAGCTGATTACATTGAACTTCCATAATAGAGGGGGTAGGAATTTGTCTTTTAGGAATAGACGCTTCTTCTGGAGAATGGATGAGAGGGAAAGCTATAAATACCAACTCTAACCTTATGATCTTTTATAACAGTGAGGGCTGTACCAGCCAATATTTTCTTCCTTATTTGATTGATTTCATTTTCTGCCCACCCCGTTACTTCATACACAGTATGCTTTTGATGAACTTTATGATTTACTCTACAGGAAACAGAATTTCAAGATGACATTGTGTCAGGATGAGAGCAAGGAGGGGCATTGCCCACAGAGGCTAGGTATGGAGTTGGATGGAGTAACTAATGAGCCCTAGGCATACAGGGTCAGGATGAGCACTTTTATTTCTGTGAGGAATGGCTGCCTCATGTTAGTGCTTTAAATGTGTGTTCTTAGATTCTATGTTTGTCTAGTTGGCAACCATTACTCATGGGGCCAAACTAATGGCCACACTAGTTTATATCATCCCTGTGATCCAGTTTCCATGGAGGTACAACAATGATCTTACAAACCCTCGCAACAACCCTGAGTCAACATCCCCAACTTCTTCCTTTATCTCTCACACTCCAAGCCAACAGTCCCCTGCACAAAAGAACCCCAAGGTGAGGTACTGAACAGCTAGAGACTGTCCCTATATCCACAGCCTGCCAAAATTACTCAAACTATCCAATTCTAAGCTGCTTACCCTGGCCTGCCTTGCCTCTCTTGCAGAAATTCCAATAAATACTCTGGGCCATGGAGACACCTGAGCGGCTCAGTCAGTTGGGGGTCTGCCTTTGGCTCAGGTCATGATCCCAGGGTCCTGGGATTGAACCCAGCATCAGGCTCAGCGGGAAGCCTGCTTCTCCCTCTCCCTCTGCCTGCACCTCCCCCTGCTTGTGCTCTCTCTCTTTCTCTCAAATAATAAATAAACTCTTAAAAAAAAATACCCTGGGCCATGCTTTCTCCTTTGCCTTTCTGCCCCCTGGCGGGCCCCGGGGCTTCCCTGTGGCCCTGCATGGCACACTGTGATTATTTCCAGGGATCTGTGAATATGAACTTCCTTCATGACAATCATTCCTGTGTCTGCATGCCTTGCCATACCGAAATAAAACAAATTCTGGGGACAACTTTTACAACAGTTAGATGTAAGCATTTTTTTTAAGTGTAATTATGAAAAGTTGGGTGTGCATTGATATTAGGAGCCAAAAAGCTAGATTTGGGGGAGCTTTCTAGCATTTAAACTCCTTTCAAATATTTCAGGAAAGTTCCCACCTTGAAGGTGGCAGAGCCCACTTTCCAGGAGCTCAAAACACCAGACTCCTGCTTCCTCAACCTTCCTTGCACCTCGTTCATGGGCACATGCTTAATCAGATGGGTCTGTCCGCACCCTTATGTTGGGAACTAGTGACACAAAGAAGCAGGGATAGAGAAGGATTAATTCTGGCAGCAGCAGGAGGGACTGGTTTCCCGGGACAGCAGTGACAGCAGTTCCAGTGACAGACGTTGCAAGGTTTTGCATCCAGTCCCACAACAGCACAGGGCCCATTGTGTGGGTGAATGGCTTGTGATCTTGGCTCTGGTCTGGCTGATGTTTCCCTTGTTCTCACCTGTGCCCCGAGCAGGTTCTCCAGCTTTCTAAGTGCTTCTATGAACTACTCAGTGTCCTTTAATAAAATCCATTTCTGCTTAAATTCATTAACAGGTTTTTATTACTTGTAGCCAAGAAACCTAGTTGATATAAGTTATGATTATTTCCTTCCTTCCTTACACACACACACACCTCCATATGAAAGTACATATGGTGAAATATTAATATTTGTTAATTATGGGTAGTGAGACTATGGGTGTTTAGTGATTTTTTTTGTATTTTATGTCTTTCAATTTTCTCAGAAGATAATACTAGCAATCATGTCCATATGTGTAAATATATAAAATATATATATATTTATGCACATATATGTCCCATATATTTACACACATATATATATATATAATGCATTATTTCACTACTCTAAGCCCTTTATTTATGCTAACTCATTCACTCTTCACAACAAGTCTGTGATGTGGGAAACGATATTCACATCCTCATGTTACACATAAGGAAACTGAGGGACAGAAAGCTCTAGAGACCTATCCAAAACTACACGGCTTTTTTTTTTAAGTATATTTGACACATAATATTATATTGGTTTTAGGTGAACTACATAATGATTTGACCATTATGTACATTTTAAAATGCTCACTACAATAAGTGTACTTACCATCTGTCACCATAAAAGGTATTACAGAATTATTGACTATATGCCCTATGCTGTACCTTGTGACTTAGTTATTTTATATCTGGAAGTTTGTACCTCTTAATGCCCTTCACCTATTTCGCCCATCCCCCACCCCACCCCTCTGTCAACCACCAGTCTATTCTCTGTGTTTATGGGTCTGTTTCTGTTTTGTTTTCTGTTTGCTTGTTCATCTCTTTTGTTTTTTAGATTCCACATATAAGTGTAATCATATGGTGTTTGTCTTTCTCTGTCTGACTTATTTCACTTAGCATAATACCCTCTAGTTCCATCTATGTTGCCATGAATGGTGAGATTTCATTCTTTTTTATGGCTAAGTAATATTCCATCATAGGTACATATCACATCTTCTTTATCCGTTTATCCATTGATGGACACTGAGATTGCTTCCATTTCTTGGCTATTGTAAATAATGCTGCATAGGGGTACATGTATCTCCTCCAATTAGTGTTTTCGTTTTTTCCCATAAATCCCCAGAAGTAGAATTGCTGGGTTGTAAGGTATTTCTATTTTTTATTTTTTGAGCAACCGCCATACCTTTTTCTACAGTGGCTGCACCAACTTACATTCTCACCAACAGTGCACAAGGGATCCCTTTTCTCTGCATCCTTGCAACGCTTGTTATTTCTTATCTTTTTGATTCTAGCCATACTGACCACTGTGAGGTGGTATCTCATTGTGGTTTTGATTTGCATTTCCCTCTTGATGAGTTATACTGAACATCTTTTTTATGTGTCTGTTGGCCATTTATATGGCTTCTTTGAAAATATTTCTATTTGATTCCCCTGTCAATTTTTAATCAGATTATTGGTGGGTTGTTTTTCGTTGTTGTTGTTGTTGTTGTTTGCTATTAGTTGTATGAGTTCTTCATATGTCTTGGATCCCCTTATCAGCTATATCATTTGTAAATATCTTCTCTCATTCAGTAGATTGCCTTTTCGTTTTGTTGATGGTTTCCTTCACTGTGCAAAGAACCACACAGATTTTAAGGAGCACATCAGAAACCAAACCCTGGAGGTTATGCTTAGGGTCTTTTGCTTTTAACAAAATCAGGGAGATGAGATAACAAGTGGCTTGAGGGGATGGCAGACCAGGATGGAGGATGAGCTTATTTATGGGCTGAGGAAAAGGACCCAGCAGGAGGAGCAGTGAAGACAGGAGGAAGCCTGGGGATCTTTAGTAGATGGGGACTCCATCAAGATCACAGGGGCCAAGCTTCCCTGTGCAGGAAGGAAGGGAGGAGGAACAAGGAGCAAAGAGAAGAAGGCAAGAGGTCGGTTTACGGTTTGGAGGATGACCTTGCTTCTCTGGGGAACTGAAGGCAGTCACTGGCAAGGAGGCTGAAGAGGTGACAGGCAAGCTGCGGCCAACCCAAGTGGCAGCATGAGTGAACCGGTGGTCCTGCAGATAGCCGGCTGGGGGAGAGGGGCTTTCCTCCAGAGGAGAAGGGGAAGGAGAGAGCCATAGGCTCCCTGACAGAGGACTCTGTCTTCATTCCTATTCTACTTGCAATTATACTGCTCTCTTAACACCCAGACCCAGGACCCAGGAGATCCCCCACCTGTGAGGTCAGGTGGTCCAGGCCGTGATCCCGGAGCACAGGATCCTTCAGAGCAAAGAGAGAAGCATCTTAATAACTGGACAGAGGGAAAGCAAATCTGTTGTCTGTCCCCACTGGACACAGACAGAATAGTCACAGGCTCCTCCTTCTCCCCTCCAGAGAGGGTGTGTGTGTGTGTGTGTGTGTGTGTGTGTGTGTGTGTGTGTGTTAGAGAGGGAGAGAGAGAGAGAGAGAGAGAGAGAGAGAGAGAGAATGAGAGCATGAGCCTGTGAGCTGGCCAAGCCAGCAGTCCCTCCTGTGGACTGGCTTGGCTTTTACCTGCAGAAGCCTTTGTACCAGGCTCTCCATGACGCTGTCCCCTGTAGGACCTGCAGGAAGCCTCTCTGGCCGCCAGAGCTGGGAGCCCCAGGCAAACCGACCAGGCTGCAGAACTTGTCCAGCCCTCTCCAGGAAGCCAACTTGACTCTCAGAGTCAGCTCGCCCTCATCCACCAAGGTGTGTCCTGCTCCAGCATCGGTGTGACCGTAAAATGGAGTCACCCCATTCTGCCTTGCACCTGCCTTTCCATTCTGGGGGGACTTTTGTTGGCTGACCAGGACTTCCAAGCCAGGCTGGTTCTGTGTTCTCTCAAAGGCCTTTCTTCTTCTGTCACCACAGGTAAGAAAGGTGTCCCCATAGCTTGTGTCGGGGGATTAGGGGGGTAGAGACATTATGGGGGTGGGATCAAGGGGATACTGCCAGATTAGCAGCTTCTGGGTACTTTGGGAAGGGAGTATGTCAAAATGCTGGAAGTCACCTGCTCCTAGAAGAATTTTCATCTTCTGATTGTTCCTGTGAGGACTGTTCAGAGCCCAGTCAACCGCTTCTACTGGGATAGTTCAGTCTCAGGAGTTAGTGATGTTATCATATCAAATCTGCTTCTGTGTACCATTCCTTCATTTATTTATTCATGAAGGAAATATTCCATACCTTTTAGTAAAGACTAAAAGGCATCAATGGCATTCACTGACTTGCAAGGTAGCAAGTTCTTCATTGCTGGGGTTTTTCTGAGGCTGGAATTTGTCAGAGAGGTTTCCTACAACAGCTGATGTGCTAATCCAGATGACCTTTAAAATTCCACCTGACCTTGAGATATTAGCCTTCTGTGATTGATCAAGGTATGGAGCAGAGCAGATATACAAGCTAGAAATATGTTCTCTCTCCCCTAAGCACCTGGCATGAAATTATTTGGAAAAAGAAACAGTATCATTTCCTCTAATCAAGGGGCTTTCTTTGGGGTATTGACAGTTGGGAGAGAGCTGGGACTCTCATGTGGGGCATTGGGATGCTGGATGGCAGAGAGGGGCTGGCGGGAATCTAAGCAGGCTTCCTGGAGAAGGTGATGTTTGTGGAAAGAATAGAACGTGACCAGGTGGGTGGGAAGCTGAAAATCAGCTGCAGTAGGAAGATGGACAAAGAAGCTGAATTACCTTGACTTCAGGGGACCAGAACTCAGGAGGTCGGCATAGGGGTGGGGGCTGGGCTGGTCACCCGAGTGCGTCAGCAGCAATAGTGGGGATGTTGCTGTCTGAGTGTCTTTTGTATAGATTTCTCTGGGTGCCCTATTCACCCAGACCCACTTTACAAACAGGGACGTCACCCCACAGCCATCCCCTCCCCCACAACCTGCCAATCCAAGGATCAAAGGGTCCAGGGCTCTTTCTCTTTTAATATCTTTCTTAGGCAGAAGATAATTTCAATTACTGTCAATTACCTGGGATAATTTCTCTTTTTGTTTCCAGTGACAAAGTAATGAAATTATCATTGTGAACTAATTACAAAGGATGCAAATTTGAGGCATCTTGTAGGAATATATCCTCTAGGATCAACTGACTTTTATTTGCACATTCTTCCGGAGGGTCAAGCACATATCTGGCTGGTTCTCTATATGAGGCAATTTCAGCATGCCTGTATTTCTATTTCTTTTTCTCCTATTGTCACTAATGGGGGAAAAATCTTTTATTTAGGGCATTTGGCTGAAAGGTGAAACAGGTCATAGCCTTGGGATTTGCAGCCATGATATGAGTAAGTGGATCTGCATATAGAGGAAACTCCTAGAACCCTGGATCCAGGCAAACATGGCTGTGGGATAGGACACCTTTCCCTTCTCACCACCCATCTGCCACCGACCTCGGTCCTGATGGTAGCTTAGCAGTAACAGTCAATAGTGCTAGGATCTATAGAACACGGGAAAGTATGGGCTGAGTTGCCCATCAAATTGTCCTTCTAGTTGGTGGCACTGGGTGGCACTTTACCAGATTACAGTTTAGAAGCTGAAGACCTGAATTTGAATCCCAACTGTATCGATTTTGAACTATACATCCTTGAGCAAATCTTTTCTGAGCATCAGTATTTCCTTTATTTATATAAAAGAGATAATAAAATCTCTTCCCCTCCCCCTTCTAGGGGTGATGTGAGGCTCAAATGAGGTCAAAGGTGTGAAAGGGCCTTGTCAGCCTTAAAACTACACAAGCGCAAATTGCTCTTAGAAAGATCTAGGCGTGAACATCAAAGGGGACCCTGGAATCCTCTTTCCCTGCGCTTGCCTGCCCTGTTCTCTCACAGCTAACTGAAAACAAAGCAGTGCATCTCCCTGGGTATGTCCTGATGGAGAGGAACAATTCAATTTTCCAGGTCCCTTTCCTTTTAACAAGCAAATGAAACTTCTAGATGGTGGAGATGGTGCCAGGTAATAATTTGTCAATGACAACACAGGTCAATTAGGGAGGCATGGGACACGTGAGAATCCTAAGGCATCCCGGCCAGGGTAGAGTCCCGTGACTGTCAGGTTTTGAATGAGTGTAGAAAGATTAAAAAAAAAAGGAAGAAGAGAAAAACCAAACCCACCTGCTCTGCAGTTTCTCCTGGATGTTAATGAAATCTGTCTCTGTTGGCAACACCAGGATCTCTAAAATCAACTCAACTCAACTCAGCTCAATTCAAGCACGTCTCAGGGTGCTTACACAACATCAGACTCAGGGAAGAGCTTCCCAGCGTGAGGAGTAGTAAAGAGCTCTGAAGGGACACCTCTGGGAACTTGGGGTCTCTCTGCATGGCTTTGAAACCAATGGGACTGAATGAATAAAGTCATGCCTCCTGGCAGGGGTGGAAGAGCAGATTAGATGCCAGAATTTGTCTTCTGTCCTTTCTTCTCTGCTATGTCCCCCTCAGGGCCACCCATTCTCGATTCTTTGTTCCTAATGCCCGGCACATTGTTGCCCCATCATGGAAGAAGAAGTGGAAAGATGAATGAGTAAAGAAAAGAATAAATAATCAGATTATGGAAGAAGATTATGTTCAATGTCATCTTGCTCCCTAAACTAAGCCATAAGCCTGGGTCTCCTTCATAGATTCTTCCTAAAGCCTGTTATAATAAATACATTCCCGAAATGCCAACGCATTGAAATTCACATGAAAGCCCTCCCACACCCCCTCTCCCTCCAGTTGGCACAAACCATGAATGCGCAAGGCCATGGGGTCTTTGATCCCCCATAACCATAGCAGCTGCCACTTCTCCTACCCAGCTCCCTGCAGTTCTTGGGAGCTGTTGTGGGCATGATCCCATTTGCTCCCTCCCTGCACCCGTCCTCAGGGGTAGGCAGGGCAGATAGTGCGCTTTCCTTACCACAGAGAAGACAAAACCCCAGAGGGCTTAAGTGCCCTGCCCCAGTCCTGAGTCAGTGCGTGTGGTGGCCAGGACTCAGAGACACATTCACAAACTCCAGGAGGGCAGGACAGTGGTGTGACAGGTTTGAGGAGAGGCGGAACGCCGGTGAGGCCATCGATGCTCCAAGAGTAGGGACAGAGCTGCCTGGAGGATGAGAAAGAAGCTCATAGAAGAGGTTTTATGACTCCTCCAACAATAATAATTTGGATTCTCCCATGTACTTGGGGATAACGTTTTAAAATCCCTCTCACTCATATTCTTTTTTCCTTTTAAATTGTGGCAAAATATACATGACATAAAATTTACCATTAGTGACATTCAAGATGTTGTGCAAACATCACCGGTATCTAGTTCCAGAACATTCTCATCATCCCACCTTGCCCATCACCTGTATGAGAGTCCGCGCTGTGTCCCGAGGACATGGCCAGTGCCAGACCCGGAGAGTGCCTTTGATACGTGCAAGGTGTACTTGAACATGAGACATCTCCAATCTGCCAATAAGAAGGGTTGTTTAAAAAAAAGTGCTAATTTGGATAAGTAAGCTTTTTACGGTAATATTTAATATTTTTTCTAGTAACAGATGTTTTAAATCACTATATATATTAATACACTAACTTAAAAATATGGCTTTTCTCCAACTCCCCCATTACAAAACATTCAACGCTTTACTTCCATCTTTGACGTCAGTGTCCTTCTCGCCACTGGAACCATTGCCACGTTCTGGCCTTTATTGTTGTCCCTAGAGTCTAAAGAGAGGTGGCTATCTTTTTTTTTTTTTAACTAATCCAGAAAGTGTTTATTTATTTATTTTCTAATAACAGCTCTTTTGAGATATAGTTCACAGTACTATAAAGCTCATCCTTTGAAAATGTACATTTTGGTGAATTTTAGTATATTCGCAGAGCTGTACAACAAACACGGCTACATCACTGCAGAACGCTTCAATCACCCCAAAAAGAAACCCTGCACCATTAGCGGTCACTCCCTCTTCTCCCTTCCCCCCAACCCCCTTGTAGCCACTAATCTGTTCTCTGGCCCCACAGATTTACCTTTTCTGGATATTTCATATACATCGAATCAGGGTGTAGTTTTTATGTGTCTAGCGTCTTTCGCTTTGCATGTTTTCAAGGTTCATCCATGCTGTAGCGGGTATCAGCACTTTATTCCTTTTTATGACCTACTCATCCATCATATGACTATACCATCTGTTGTGTGGGTGTTCATCAGCTGACTGGCATTTGGGTGCTTCCGCATTTGGGTTATTGTGAACAGCACCCGAGTTCTTCTATTGACCACCCTTTGTGATACAATCATCTTCATCTTGGAAATGCAGCACCGAGGCCAGAACAATGGGGACTTCATTCTCATCTTGTACCCTCCTCTGTCTAGTGGGTCAGGCAGAGAAACAGGTTGACGCCGGAGGAAGAAGAAGATGTTAGTTCCTCTAGTTAGCCAGGGAAAGCCCAAAGCCCTCTACTGTTCACCTTTCTCAGCTCTATAAAGTGTGAGGAACACAAGCACATCCTGTGTCAAGGATGCACGACGCTGAGACCCTTTGCACGGCTTGCTCAGGTTCCATAGTGAGAAGGCCTGTGTGGAATCCAGCGGAAGCCCTGCCACGTCAGCACCTGGAAGCCTTCCTGGGGAAGCAGGTCTGAGCCTGAAACCTCAGCACAGCTCTGGCCTGCCCTCCTTCTGATGGCCAGGGGAAGCCAGACCCCGTCCACTGAAGCCATGGGCCCCTCCCACTCCACGGTCCTGTCCATGACAAAGCTCGGTCTGTGGTGGCTCCTTCTGATCCCAGCAGGTGAGTAGGTGTCATCACTAGGACATCATGTCACACCCGTGGGCTCCCATGTAGCATGGAGGAAACTCCTGCAGGCAGGCTCATGGCAACTGCCAAAGCCACGGGGGACTTCCGAGTAGCTCATTCCTCAGTGAGAAGGAGGCTGGGCACTCACGGCTCTGAGTTCAAGCATCACCTTGAACCTCCCCCAGCTTCAGCAAAAATGGGGAAGATGCCTGAAGAGGCAGAGGATTTTGTGGTTAGCATCAGCCAGCAGTTCGTTGACACATGGATGGGAACGAAAGGCTCACAGAGACGTGGGAAGCCCTTCTCCCTCTGCTCACCCCACACTGACCAGGTGTCTCCCGCATACTGCTGTCCCATGGGGCTCCTCAGTTCAAGGCTGCATCTTGTCTCCAGGTCTGATCCTCCCCACTCCTTGGCCTCTGCCTCCCTCTCCAGCACTTATTTCCCTGCCTTCTTCTCTAATAGTCACAGAGTAACTGCCGTTTCTTGAGCTCCAAGCATGCGCTGCTTGCTTCGTTAGGCTCCACTATACACTATTATATTTAATCCTCAACAGTGTTTGAGACAGGTTCTGGATAGTGTCACCACTTTACAGATGAGGAAACTGAGATTAAGTGGCTCTGATTTGACGGGAGAGGGACCCAAGCACTAACCACCATGGACTCCCAGAGACCCCACTCTTCCTTCCTGTCCACAGGGTCGGCACAGCGAGCCTCCCACAGCCAAGCTGAGGACCGCCTCTTCAAACACCTCTTTAGGGGCTACAACCGCTGGGCACGGCCGGTGCCCAATACCTCGGACGTGGTGATTGTGCGCTTTGGGCTGTCTATCGCCCAGCTCATCGATGTGGTGCGCCTCTCCCCCCACGCTTCTCCCCCTTGGGATCAGCCCTCAGACCACAGGTCCCTTTCCCGGGGTCCTTCCTCCCTGCCTTCCCAGCTCCAGCCCTTCTCCCTCCCCATCTCCCAGCCCTGGAGCCCCTCCCGAGAGGGCACTGATGGGCAGCAGTGGGTTGTCTAGGTGCCCTGTTTGTTCCACTCGACACAAACCCAGAGGACCCAAGTAGCCCGTGTGCTCCTGAAGGGTCTGAGTAAGGGTGGCAATGTCAGGAGGGGGTGGCAGGTTGGGCTGGGCTTAGGGTGTCATATGAGAGGTTCTTCTAGGGAGTAGGGGGTCTGCATCAGCCCATCCCACTCCACCCTGTGTTGGGGGCTGGCTCCATCACTCTATTGTTCTTACTCTCTCCACCGGTCAGGATGAAAAGAACCAAATGATGACCACCAACGTCTGGCTAAAGCAGGTAAGAGCCTCTTCTCTGGCTGAGGCAAAAGTGGGGGTGGGAACCCATTGACCCCAGACCCTCCCAGGACTCTCTCACAAGCAGTGGGATTCTGAATTCACGTTTCACGGGAGAGTTGCCACTTGGGACGTTCCCAAAGCTGGCCGATCTTGGACTGCTTCTCTTAAGATCTGGGTCCAGCACCTGAGAAGGTCACCTACAAGAACCTAGTCATCCCCTTTCCGGGAGTGGGCATTTCCTGCAAGTCGGCCATTCTTTGCAGATCAGCTCTTTCTGAGTAGTCACTGAAAACCCAGGGGAGGTTTCATTTTGCCCCCTTTATAGCTGAAGAAAGCCAGAAGCAGAGTGCAGTTCAGCTAGAAAAGTGGGGCCGCAGGTGTGCTCAACTCGGAACCCCAGGCTCCTTCTGCAGGAGAATGATGGGCGTTCCATGTCTATGCTGCTTAACGAATCTACCCCAACACTTAATGGCCTAAAGCAACAGTTTGTCATACCTCATAGTTTTATGGCCAGGAGTTTGGGTGGTTTCTTCCACTTTGCATGGCAACAACTGGTGTTACTTGGTGCTGTTTAACCTGTGGCTGGTCTGCTCTGAGGATCTAAGATAGCTTCACTCATGTCCATTCTTTAGCAGGGATGTCTGGAAGGTTCTGGAAGCTAGGCCCACTTGGGCCCTTCACCCTTTTCAGGCATACTCAGGGTCTTTCTCTAGCAGGGGAGTTGGTTGCCTCACCTGGAGGTTCAGAGATCCCAGAGCAAGAGTCCCAAGAGACAGGAAATGAAGCTGCTGGTTTCTTAAGGTCTGGAAAATGGCCCAGCATCACTCCTAGCAAAGAATGTGTGGTCTTTTTTGATGTACCATTTTGGGAGCAGCACTTGGAGGCATAGGCTTTGTTAGAGTCTGAATGTATTCCTTTCCACTTCAACCCCTCAAGCTCTAATCAGTCCCTCCCTGGGCCTGGAAATGGAGATGGTGGGAGAACATGAGAAAGAGGACCTAGCCCTCTGCCTCCTTTTCTCCCGCTACCCTCTCTTCCTGCCCCACTGGTAACCTGAGAAACTGAGAACCTCCTATCTCAGACGTTGCCATTCAGAAAACCACGACAATCAGAATTGTGATTGGCAGCTCTACTTTGAGTCTTTTGAATGAATGCCTTACTTTCCATGGCCCCAGGGCTGTATAATGGCCATTTAGTTTATAACTGAATGCTTAGGTGAGAGGCATGGAGCAGACCCCTCTGACACTGTTCACCCTGCAGCTGCCAGGGGGTCATGCGGCTCATCTTTACAGATGTGCAAACTGAGGCCCAGAGCAGTAAGACACTTGGGAAACCATACAGTCCTGCAGTGCAGGGGCCAGATCTAGAACCTGGGTTGCCATCACTGTTCCCACGAGCCCATCTTCTTTGCTTCAGGGGCTGGGATGGGGAGCAGGGGAAGGAGCACCCGAGCAGGAGCCAGGCCAACCAGCACTGCCTCTGACTAACCTGTTATGCTCTGCAGGTTACTTAACCTATCAGAGTCTTACTTCCTCATCTGTTAAATGGGGATAGTACCATCTGTTGCCTGCATTGGCAACTGATTGCCAATTACTATAACGCATGGGTGTAGATGTCCTCCAAATCTGGGTTGAGCCCGAAAGCTTGAGAGATGATGGACTGGGGGGAAGGGGATACATTGATGAGGAGCAATCCCTTTCAAAGGTGTTTGTCAATGTCCTGAGAAGTCCTGACAATTTTACGAATTTTTAAACCTTCCTTATTTTGCAAGTCTGGCTCCTCTGTGCTCCTAAGCCTTCCCCTACAGGTGAGCAGTCAATACCACTGCGAGGCCAGTCCCTTCCTAAGCATGGTTGGGCACCAACAGCAGTGTTTCATGACATGATTTTACTTGCCTTGCTAATCTTTTTGTAATAGTCATATTTATATTTTAGTGGATATTTTCAAATGCTTTTGATTTTCTAGTTAAGTCAGTAATGTAAAATTTCAAAATTTCTGTAATCTTAAAAACAGTGAACCAATTTAAAGGAAAATACTAAGTACATGATGATACAGACAGAGCACATATATTGGCAAAAATTATGAAACTTGGACTTGGGTGCTTGAAGTTTGGGAACCACCGAGCTAGACCAGTACTTTTCCTCTCGTGCCTGCTTCCTGAAAATGCTCCTATTTCTCTTCACTCCTTCCTGGATCCCTTCCTGGTTGATGGTTTTTGTAAACGTTACACAACTGTCCTTAGAGGGGAAAAGGCATCATGCATGGGACCCTTTTCAAGGGTGCATTACTGCACTATTTTAGCGAAGATGTGCAAAAGCAAAATGGCCCCTGGAATGAGGGCAGGCTCAGAGACAGGGATGCCAGGATTCAAGTACTAGTGCTGCCACTTATTAGCAGCGTGCCCTCCACACTTCACTTTCTTCACCCTAACCCATAGGATTGTTGTGAAGATTAGAAAGAACCATCTAAAGGGCCTGTGACAAAACTGGGTTTATAAATGGTAGTAGCTTTTATAATTATGAAAAGCCCTTGAGAGGCAAAGGACAGCCTTGTGGGTCAACCCCAGTCATTATCTGTTGGGGGTGGTTGTTTTTTTTCAGGTCCAGAAGGGATGCGGGAAGCCCTCCCAGAAGTGGAACCAGACAACCTGAGAGGGAGGAGGCATTGTTTTCACCACTCAGCTACACATTTACGGAGCGTTTCCCCAGGGCTTGGTGCTAGGGAGCCAGAGTGAACCAGCTGTTGTCCCTGGCTTCATGGAACTTACAGAGAGAGGCGTTAAATAAATATATACGCAAATCCACATTCATCACCACTTGTGATGATGCCAAAAAGGAAAACTTCAGAGAGTGAATAATACTAACCTGGTTTTGGGGTGGAAGATTCACTTGGATCCGCTGCTGGAAGCAAGGCTGGGGCCCAGAGCGTCCCCTCCCTGCCGGGACTCCCAAGTGGGGGCACTCTGGAGCACAGTTTGGAAGTCACCGTGGACTTCCCGGTCTGGGCTCCTTGGTCGCAGCTGCATAACCTTCGCCGGTTGTTTTTACTTCTCTGGTCCTCAGTTGCCTTACCTGTTAAAATGGGGAAATACTTCCACCCTCTCAGCATTCCCTCCCCAGCTCTCCCACGGAGGCTCTTCCTAGACAGAGGGTGTTCAAATCCTTTGTAAGCTGTGAGGCACTAAAAACGTTGTTCCTACAAATGAGTGAGGTGGCTTTCCAGGGTCATCCCTCTAGGGTGGCAGAATGAGGACCAGAGGCAGGACTAGGGTGACCTATCGTCCAGGTGTGCCCAGGACTTCGAGTACTGGAGCTGGGGCAAAGCGGGCTTGGGTATCACAGGCCGGACGCCCAATCCCCAGCTCAGAGCCTTGTCCCCGCCTCACAGCCCTTTCTCTTCTGGGGGCTAGGGGAGGCACTTGGGGTGCTCCCGAAGCCAGCTGCTGGGGCATCCCCTGGTTCCTCCCCGGGCAGTGCCAGCTGACGCGACTCCCTTCCCCATGCACAGGAGTGGAATGACTACAAGCTGCACTGGGACCCGGCTGATTTCGGCAACATCACATCCCTCCGGGTCCCTTCGGAGATGATCTGGATCCCTGACATTGTCCTCTACAACAAGTAGGAAGCCGGGGGGTCCTGGAGGACCCTGGGACGCCCCTGGGAGGGGCGGGTACAGTGAAGCTCAGCTGGGTTGGACTTGGGAGGTCCCCCCTTGTGCCTCAGCTTCCTTGCCTTTCTCGCAACTCCTGCTCTGCTCATTCTCACCCCCTCCACCTTTCCTCTTGATTCCTTCATTTCTTTCATTTTGTTCTCTCACTCATATGCCTAAACTTACTGAGCACTCACTCTAAATTAGTGCATGGTGCTGTGCTGATTGTGGGACACAGATCTGCCAACACCAAGTAGTATTTGAAACATTGGCTGGTGTAGGCTCCGAGAACAATGCCGAAGAGTTGGCAGTTTGCAGGATGGTGGTACTGTTGGAACGGTAAGCAGCATCCCTGGGAACATCCTCAAGGGGGAAGACTCACGTGGCATGGGTATTTGTAAAACTCACATTATTTATAGTGGCCTTGCATTCAAGATAAAAAAGGAGACATCTTTCAGCATAATGACAAGAGGATAATAAAAGGCAAGGGGGTCGAAAGAGAGTCCCAGTGAACACCAACAACACATTTTTTAAAAAAAGAAGATAGATAGATTGAGTCTTTCGTTTGTGTGTTTGGTGTCAGGTAATTCTTCACTTAGAAATCAAAACTTAAAAGATGTTTGGCATTATGCTTCGCTAATGGTGTTTTCTAATGTGGGGCTCTAAGGAGCACCTGTTCTAGGAGATATGGATAGGTATGAAAAGCAGTTATACAGTCAAATAATTTTGGATAACATTGTATGTCGCTAACTCCCCCACCCTGGTCCCAGTCCTTAGGAAAATGTTAGCACAAGACCGCATTTTTAATGTTGTTGTAAGTTGTGCTGCCAAGAAACCCATGTAGTCTAGGTTTTCCTAATTCATTTGACCCGAATTTGGAAGAACTATCTTTAAACAATAAAATAAAGGGAGATAGGTCCATTTTTGAGTTTTGGTGTCTTCAGAGAAAGTCATGACAATGACTCCCTTATAAAGCCCAGTTCTGGTCAGACCCAAAGCCCTTTCCCTTGAGCCATGTCCATAAACACGTTCAGTGCAGGAGGTCTAGCTGCAGGTGCCTGGCGTTGGTGGCTGTCACTGGACTCACGGAGCCCTTCCTCTATATCTTTATGCCCCGGAGCCACCACCCAAGATCCTTCTAGTTCCTGCTCCGTTGGCACTTGGCAGAAAAGTCAGGAGCAAAGTCCTAGCATCAGATATGACCCGAAATCTGGGATTGTCAATAAAGCTTCGCTCAGTGTTGCTTGATAATAACAGGAAATTCTTTGGATAGGACGGAAGTCCAAACCAAATTCTTGCAGACATTTAAAGAAGGGTCTCCTCTAACCAGACACTCCACTCCAGGTTAAACAGGGATCAGGGAAATTGCACTTTTCCTTCTTCCAAATGGGGCACATGTTGCCATCTAGTGGTAGTTCTGTGTGTTGACAAAAACGCCTCAAAAAAACCCCCCAAAAAACCTTTGGCCTGACCTGTTCCTTACTGTCTATCAAAGCTCCTGTTTCTAACCTTCTCTTTCAAAGTTTTCCATTTCCCAATCCCTAGCCTGGAATTTCTCCATAGGAAAGAAGTCTGTCTTCCTGTGTATTCCTCTGATTCCCTTGACTTTAAGGAATTGGAGGGAGAAGGAAGGATCCTTGAACACTAGGGCGTGGAGCCCACAGCACCACCCCCGGGGGACTCAGGGACTCAGGAAGTCCCAGCAAATGGTCACTGTTCCTCCAGTGTTCCCAGAGCCCTGGTGGCCCTTGGATGCCCAGCCCCATGATGCCACAGGTGTCATTTCCCACCAGCCTTCTTATGCCCTGCCCCTCGCCCCACCCCCAGCCTGAGTACACACTGTGAGCTTTGTCCTTCCCCTCCTCTGTTCCTGATTCCCTGCCTTTGCTCCGCTAGTATGCTTTCCACCCCATCTTTCCACCATCTACTGGCAGCATTCAGGGTGACCCAGCTCACTCCAGCCAGAAGGGAGGTCCGCCCTCCCCGCCTGCCCCGCCCCCAGGGGCTGCCCCTGTGGTGCTGTTGTCAAACTGCCCCCCTTGAATTATAGGCATTTAGGGCTGCATCTCATTTCCTCATGGTCCTCCTTGTTCCTTGCAGTTCCTCGTGGTTCTTTAAGGGCAGGCCTGTGTCTCCCATTCCATCCCCCACAGCTCCTGTGTAGGCCCTAGCAGATCGGGTTGGGTGCAGAAATGCCCACTAAATGGCTGGAGTCAACAAGGTATCTTCCTTCACCAGCAAAGGTGTTAGGTCTCTTCTGAGCCAGGAACTAAGGATCCCAGGTAGAAAAGACGTGACCCTAGATGAGGGCCTTGCTCACCATCTGCTGTGGGGAAAAAATATAAATAATCACCCTAAAATATTAAATGAACACAAACAGGCCATAAGACTATACATCCCATGTGTTTGTAAATATATAAAAAATTATATATATGATCTGTATGTCAATCAAATATATATGATATATATAACATCAGAATGTTTTTAAACAAATATATATGTATGTTCCTATATTCTTCAAAATTCCTACTTTTGTCATTAAAAAGATAGTGTCTGAAAGACAATTCAGGTAGCTCTAAACGTGGGTGTGCCGGGAGAGTCTCACACACTTGCATAGACCCCCAACAACTGAGCGAGCTCTGGCTTTGTTATTGGGGTCCCCCACTGCTGGCTGCCTGGAGCAGCCTGGCGTGGGTAGGTGGGCTGAGTCGGGTCCCCCAGCTCCTCTCCTCTCCCCAGTGCAGATGGGGAGTTTGCGGTGACCCACATGACCAAGGCCCACCTCTTCTCCACGGGCACGGTGCACTGGGTGCCCCCTGCCATCTACAAGAGCTCCTGCAGCATCGACGTCACCTTCTTCCCCTTCGACCAGCAGAACTGCAAGATGAAGTTTGGCTCCTGGACCTATGACAAGGCCAAGATCGACCTGGAGCAGATGGAGCAGACCGTGGACCTGAAGGACTACTGGGAGAGCGGCGAGTGGGCCATCGTCAACGCCACGGGCACCTACAACACCAAGAAGTATGACTGCTGTGCTGAGATCTACCCCGACGTCACCTACTCCTTTGTCATCCGGCGCCTGCCCCTCTTCTACACCATCAACCTCATCATCCCCTGCCTGCTCATCTCCTGCCTCACCGTGCTGGTCTTCTACCTGCCCTCAGACTGCGGCGAGAAGGTGACTCTCTGCATCTCCGTGCTGCTCTCGCTCACCGTCTTCCTCCTGCTCATCACCGACATCATCCCCTCCACCTCCCTGGTCATCCCGCTCATCGGCGAGTACCTGCTCTTCACCATGATCTTCGTCACGCTCTCCATCGTCATCACGGTCTTCGTCCTCAACGTCCACCACCGCTCCCCCAGCACCCACACGATGCCCCACTGGGTGCGGGTGGCCTTTCTGGCCTGTGTGCCCCGGTGGCTTCTGATGAACCGGCCCCTGCCCTCCTTGGAGCCCCACGACGCCCCAGATCTGAAGCCCAGCTCCTCTTATCACTGGCTGGAGACCAACGTGGATGCGGAGGAGAGGGAGGAGGAAGAGGAGGAGGAAGACAGATGGGTGTGGGCGGCCCATTCATCCCCCTCCCTGGGTATGCTCTGCGGCCATGGTGGTCTGCACGAAGGGGCCTCAGGTCCCAAGGCGGGAGCCCAGTTGCAGGAGGGTGGGCTTCTGCTGTCACCTCGCATACAGAAGGCACTGGAAGGTGTGCACTATATTGCCGATCACCTGCGATCTGAGGACGCTGACTCTTCGGTGAGTTGGGGCCGGGAGAGGGGCTCTTCTTCTAGGTGACTACCCCTCACCCCAAGGTGGTAGTTTAGACCACCTAGTCTCCTCCATGAGGACCCATTTCCCTCAGTTGTGGCCCCTGGGAGTCTGGACTACACTATGATAAAGAACATCTAGCTGGCAGGTGGCAGAAGAGCAGCCAAGAATGCCCCAGCTAAGGCTACCCAGAGGACAGCAAGCCAGAAAGGGAGGGATCTCAGATGCTGAAATTCTCCATGCCATCCTTGTCACCCTTACCCTACAGGTGGTGGAGGAAGGGGACAGAGGGAGGTGAAGGGAATATCATCAGATGATAAATCAGATAAACCAGGCTGCTGCTTCCTCAGCCTTCCTCCTTTGTCCTGATGGTTTCCTCCCAATTCTATTTGTGGGCTCTGGGCATTTTGTGGAATTCACTATTCACCCACAAACCCTGAGGAACCTTGGTTGTACCAGGTGGGCTCCCCGCCCTGGCCCCTGCCGTGCCCAGCGTTTTTAGATCAGCTGGCCACTGCTTAGATCACAGACTTCTTACCAACCTAGGGAAGGATGAAAGGCCGGGTGGTTATTAGTGGGTGGCCTTGTTGAATGGATAAGAAAGATTAATCATTATCTAATTTGGAAGCAGGTAGGAATCCAGACTCACTTGCTTGGGCTCTGAACCCAAATTCCACAAAGGCCCGCCCCTGTGACCTTCCCAACCTTCCCTGGGCCACACCTACCCTCACCTACCTCCTCCTCTCCACCTGCTGCAGTGGGTGGCGATTGGGTGGGAGGCAACATGGGGCAAGCGCAGTCTTCACCATTTTGTAACTGCCGGGTGTTGAGTTTAAATCACTGCAGGCCCCCTGGGAAGGTCCATAGGTGGTTCTAGAACCTCTAGCCTCCCTTCTCTGGAACTTGAGCATCTATGGAAAGGCTCTGGGTCACGTCATAGAGGTGGGATAGGGCAGGGATCACTAGGAGAGGCTTGTTTGAATCTTGAGACAACGTTAGCTTCCTAGGTCTCAGTGGGGCCACTGCTGCCCCTAGTGTCATCTTTACAGAGGCTGTGCCTGGGTGGGATACTTCCCCTCTCCCAAGGCCTGGCCTCCATCACAGTGAGTGCATTTCCACATGCAGGTGAAGGAAGACTGGAAGTACGTGGCCATGGTCATTGATAGGATATTCCTCTGGTTGTTTATCATCGTCTGCTTCCTGGGGACCGTTGGACTCTTTCTTCCTCCATTCTTGGCTGGAATGATCTGATTTCCTGTTCCTTGCTTGGACCCAAAGGTGACCCTGCCGACCATCTTTAACCACCGTCCCCTCTGGAGTATGCCTTTAGGGTCAACGCCCTCTGACTGCAGGCGCCTCTCTGTGGAGTCCCTACACTGGCCTAATCATCCAACACTCCTTGGGTCAACTCACTTGACGTTATTGTACCATGTGCTGAGAATCTGCTGGGCACAGAGCCCAGTTTTGGATGCTGAGGAACTAGGAAATAAGGAACTCGCTCTGCAGAAGGTTACAATATGGTGGGGACCCTGTGAAGCCATAGAAGATTCTCCTGCAGGAGCCAGGAAAGCATTGAGTAATAGGAGGACTGAGCGGAGCGATCCAGGGGGTCAAGGCACAGACCTCAAAGGATGGGTGCGTGGGGAAGAGAGGAGAGGGTACCTCGGGGGGCGGGGGTGGAAGGGCTGTGAACAACATTTTGGATTCAGGAATGAGCCCCAAGGTAGCTAGCAGAGCAGGCAGGCTAAGATGGGGCTCCAGTGTGGGAGCCGTGGGAGGAGGTTAGAAAGGTAGATTAGGGTGTCTCGAGTCTGATCCTGCAGGTCTAACGATGGTCAAGACTCTCCTGGAAGGAGAGACAGGGGGAAGCAGGGCCACAGGTCAGGTAGAGGTACAGGTCAGACCTTCTGGGTGGCAGAGGGATGTGTGGTTGGATGCAGGTAGTTGGGCCATCCCACTGCCTGGAAGCTCATTTGAACCCCTGGCTTCCCCTCACCTTTAGCAGCACCCACTCACCTGCCCGCTGCAAACTGGCTCAGCACCAGCCGGCCCCAACAGGTTTGGCCACGCTGTAGTCCCCGCCATCTGTCCTTGAATGCATGTTGACAAACCAGGAAGATATCCTGGGACATCCTTGACTCAACTCAAGCTTGCAGCTTGCTCCTCCCACCCATTCACGGGGCAAGTGGTGGCCAGCACTCAAGACATTTGCTCAGAGTGAGTGAAGGGCGCGAGCTGGGTTACTTTGCACTGACTGCTGTGTAAGGGCAGAAGCTGCAGGACGGCTTCCTTTCCCCGCCTGGCTTCCTGGTCCTTCCTAAAGCCCCGCAATGGCTTCTGAGCTGCTCCGTGCTGCCAGGGAATCCTCGCACCTTGGAATCCAGCAATCCACAGGCCTCTGACACATGCTGGAGCCTGGAGGAGCTCCTGCTCCAGGGTCAGACCTCACCGTTGCCTTTCCAGCCCTCAGAGGGCAGAACCTCAGCAGCTAACAGAAGCAGACACTGGCTCTCCGGACTGTGGGGGGACCCTGGATAGGAAGCCAAGTGGGGCGAACTTTCAGTTTCCCTTTGGTCTTTGGGGTACCCCCCCCCACCTCTGCCTGTCACACACAGAGGAAACCTGCAACATCCCGGCCCAGGCCCCCACTCCTCAGTTCTTCCCAAGACTCCCCACTCAACGACCCATCTGATTTCTGGCTCCCCCAGGCTCCTGTGGGGGCAGCCTGCCAGCCTCCCTTCTCCTCCAACCTGCCTCTCCCAGACCTGATCTGCTGGTGCAGTGATGTTCCCTCGTGCTAGTCCATCTCCCATCCACACTGCATGTGAGTAAAGAGACAAAATAAAGCTAAGGCCAGTGCTCATTCAGCTGGGGGACCCCTCCTCAGCATCCCCAGGACCCTTCAAGCCCCGCTGGAGGCCCAGTTGTTTGCACACCAGCTGGGAGAGAGCCGGCGGCGTTCTTCATGTGGCCCAGGAGGGGGCTGCTCTGGGTCCCCACTGGAAAGTCATCCTTGGGTCAGGCGCAGGGAAGAAGGGGCTGGAGCACACCTGACCCTATTGCCCCTGCCCCGGTGTCACCACACACCCCTACGTGCTCTTGGTTCTTGATCTGCGCCCAACAGAGCACAATCGATTTCTTCCAGGGTGGTGGCCCAAGGTCAACGTCACCCTCCCTACAAAGAGCAGGTCAAGCAAACAAAACAATCAAACCACAAAGCAAATGGTACAATTTTAATTCATCCACAAGTCCAATAGAAAGAAGGTAAAAGAGTATTTTGCACAAACACGAGGGAGGGATGAGGGCAAATGGGAAAGGGGGCGGAGAAAAGGAGAAGTAAGAAAAGAGGGAGAGAAGGAAGGGGCAAAGTCAGGGAAGAGAGAGAAAGGGCACAGGGAAGAGAGCAGATTGTGGTCCAAGTCCTGTTTTGGCCTCGTCTCTCCCCTTCTCCCAGACGCTTGGCGTATTGACAACACAGCGTCTTGTGCCCGGACTCCCAATAGCTTGTTCCTGGACTGGGTCCCAGGTCCCCCCTCAGGGGGGCACACAGCTGTCAGTCCAGACCACACTCACATTAAATAAATTCCAATATACACTGTACAAGAAAGCCAGGCCCAACCCTCATCTCGCCAGCCGTCCACCCCCAAAAGGAAAGCCCTTCCCCAGCCCCTCTGCACATCAAGGGACCTCCGTGGGCGGAAGAAGAAGGAATAGCTTGGCTCCAATAGATAGGCCTGCCATGTCCATGCATAAAGCCATCATGACCACTGGGGGACCAGTGTGACCCCAATGGGGCAGGCGGGTGTGAGGAGGGAGCGGCCAGCAGCAGCAGAGCTCCCTCTGAGCCCTCTTTGTCACCCCCTGGCATCTATAGCCCTGAGTCCCCTCTGTCCAGCTGCAGCCTGAGCAGCACAGTCTGGGGGTTGGGGTGGGGAGAGGGGGTCGTGCAAAGTGGCAAGGGAAGAAGGACTCCCCGCAGCCTTCCCCCTGAGAAGACCCACATGACCGAAGGCAAGGCAGGGGCCGGGGGCAGGGGAGGGAACACTACAGGCAGGGGCAGAAGACGCAGGCAAGTGGCGCCCACCCTCCATCACTCTGGAGGTGGGTGGGCCAGATTGGCCAGAACTTTGGCCTGGTCTACGGCATCGAGCAGGTTCTTGGCGTCCACGGCCAGGGTGTGGGAGGCTGTGAGCATCTGCCGCTTGCACTCCTCACTCAGGGAGGTCACGGCGTTTTGCTGGGCCAGGCGCATCTTATTGATGAGCTCCGCTAGGTCCTTGTTGAGCAATTTCTGGGTCCCCTCGATCTGTAGGAAAAGCACATAGGAGAGGCTGAGGGGCTGCAGAGCTTAAGCCTGGAGAATGGGCAGCCTTTGGTGCTGGCCGAGGCTGTCAGAGGTTCTCGGGGGGACAGGTCTGATCTAAGCTTGGGCTGAGCCTAAGGCCCCATGTGGGCTGGAGCCAGGTCAGCAAGGACAGACATTGCAGACGCCCCAGACCCCAGCCTACCCCATGCTAGCTCAGTCTGACGCGGCCCCACAGGCCGTCCCTTCACTGCGGCATCCCTTGTGCTGGCCCAAGGTTACTGTGAAGGGTCACGGGACAAGTGCATTTATTCATTTGTTAGCTGTCTACCTTCAAATCGAGAGACCAGGGACCATGGCTTGAGCTGTAGGGTTTGGTTTACCTCCATATCCCAGTGCCTAGCATGCTGAGCGCAGACTCGGCACTCGAGATATTACCAAGTGAAACGAATGACGGAGCCATCACGTGGAAGGTAAAGACCGCTCACAACAGAAGGTATGGCTCCAGCTGGGGCTCCTCTATGGGCTGCTGGTGCCACCCAGAGGGAGGCTGGGAAATGCCCAAGCCCTCCTGCATCGTCTCGTCTTGAACAGTCACAGGTTGTGGGGACGGTGGTGTGATGCAGCCATCACCTGTGCTGGGTTGCTGGGAGATGGTGGCTCACGCCGCCTGGCGGGGGCATGGGGTTTTGCTGAGCTCCGTGCTGGTTTCCAGGCAGACAACCAGCACATGTTCAGAGGCGCTAGTGTTCGGCGTTCAACTACATTCAGAGTCTCCTATGCCTGCGGTAACGACCCCTGACCAGTGGGGTGGCTCGAAACAACACAGATTAGTTTCTTCCACTGCTGGAGGTCAGAAGGCTGGAATGGGTCCTACGGGGCTAAAGTCAAGGGGAAGCTGGGCCGTGCTCCTTCTACAGGCTCTAGGGGGAGAATCTGTTCCCTGCCTTTTCCAGCTTCTAAAGGTTGCTGCCTTCCTTGGCTTGTGGATCCTTCCAGCAGCGACATTAGCCCAACTCTGCTTCTGTCATCCCATCTCCTTCTCTGACTCTTACAGGATGTCTGCTTCTGCCACCCTCTTACAAGGACCCCTGTGCCTCACTGCACCCACTTGGATAATGCAGCATCACCAGCCCATCTCACACCTGCCAAGTACCGAACCACAGTACTTGAGCGCACGTAGCCTTACGGTGGCAGGTGTCTTCACTTGCACACCCTCGTGCGTTACCAAATCACTGCAACTCTCTAAGACTTACATGGGGAGACCCCCCACCAGGAGGCTGGTGGGGTCCCTGGGCACCACCTCAGCCCCCCTGGGGTCCCGCTCAGATTTGTCATGCAGAGCCATGAGCGAGAGGCTCGCAGACAGACATAAGGCTGCCTATGGGGTCCTTCTGCTTCTGCACTGTGAAGTACAGCCGGGGCAGGTGAAGGTGAAGGGCAGAAGTGACAGCGGATGACACTGTGTGGGAGGAGCACACCCACCTCTGTCCGGGAGGACGACGGCAAGGAGGGCAGGAGATCGTCCACACTCCCAATGAGCTTCCGCAGGGTCAGGCCCACGTTCTGTGAGAGAGGGGGTAGGGTGACTCTCACCTCTTGCTTTTGGAGAAAGCCGTGTTTCCCCGGGGAAGAGCCCTCCTGGGATGGTACCTGCCCTCCACGACTACCTGGCACTAAAATCCCGCCGACACTTTGCACGAAAGGGAGTCTTTTTGGGAAAGGCAACTGCTGGGCGGACAAGGAAGCTCAGGGCCATCCCCTTCCACCCAGGGCCAGGGTGAGCAGCCTCCACTCACCCTGTCCGCGGCTCTCACCTTCACCACCACCACGTAGCCCTCGGGGGGCAGCTGACAGAGCTCATTCTTGAGGTCCAGCACAGCCCGCACCAGCTCCATGACATTGAGGTACACCAGATCATCGGTCCGGTCCAGGTTGGCTGTGGGCTGGATGGACTGGGGGGGAAAGCAAGTGGCAGGGGGGATGGTCGTGAGTCTGGGGGACACTGTTAGTCTTTCTCGGGCAGGCACGACTGGTGCCAACATAGCCACCAGCCCAGTTTGAAAAGACTTCTCTGAAATAATGGTGTCCTGTCCTTGGGGGTGCTTCCCTCCCTTCTGCTTTCAGGGCAGTGGTTCTCAGAGGACAGTCGGCCAGGGAATCTTAAAAAAAATACTGATCGCTGGTGTCACACCAGACCACCGGAACCATCACCTGTGTTTGGGAGCCGGGTCGTTTTCAAAGCTCCTCGGATGACTCTAACGGGAGCCAAGGCTCACACCCAGTGTTCCAGAGTGAGGACTGCCGGCACCTGGTCCCAGGCTACTGCAAGAACAGTGTGCGTGCGGGAAGCCAAGGGGGCAGCTTGAGAGAGGAAGGGGTCCACACTTCCTGCTCCTAGGGCTGGGTCAATGAGCTTTCCTCCAGGTCAGGGAGGGGGCATGGGAGATGAGGAGACTGGGCTTCCCCCTTTTCACGAATTCGCTGTGTGGCCTTAGACAAGGTACTTCTCTCTGGGCTCAGCTGTATAATGAGGATGCAGGACTGGATTATTTCTGAGGGCGTCTGAAGTCTTCACAGCCCATGGCCTTGGCCTTGTGTCTCGTGGAGCCCTGATTCAAACTCATTACCAGCTTCAGCACCGCCAACACATACCTGCGCGGCCAGCCGAGGTGGCTTCTGTGGCGGGCCCGTGAACTCCGCTGCAAGGGGGAGGGAGAGTGAGTGTGTTAGGGGGAGGTCTCGGCCCCCTGGCCCCTCCCTTCATACCTGCTGATAACCAAGCCAACCCCTCTCCTCTGCTACCGGGAGACCCAGGGAAACGAAGGTCGAAGGTGTTTCCGGGAAACACCTCTGGTCTCCCTGGTCCTCTCACAACCAAGCACTGCTGTCCACTTGATAGAAAGAAAAAGCCAAAGTAGCAGTGGTGATGGAGTGATTACAGCTGGTGCTGTAGCTTCTGCTGGGTGCACACAGGCCCCCGAGCCCATGCTCCAGGGAAGAAACTTTACCCCAGTGCCAGAGCAGCTAATGGGGTAGCTTTGTGAGGAATCCCTGATGGTCTGCTTTGAGCATTTGGGGGGCCCAGGAAGTGAAACAGAGAGGAACCACACTACTCACTCCACACTTTGAGAAGCAAAGACACGCGCAAGGCCTGTGGAGTTGCTGGAAGAGGGAGCAGGAATGGAAGCCAGAAGACTGGTTCTACTCTCCCTTCGGCCACCAGATAGCTGCGTGACCTGGGGCAGCTCCCTTACACTCCCTGGCCCTTACTTTTCATCTGTTAAATAGGAGGGTTCCCCCAGAAGGGACCTTGGAGCCGACTGCCTGGGCTCCAATCAGAGCTCTGCTATGTACCAGCTGTGTGAATTTGGGTAAGTTACTTGACCTTTCCGTGCCTCAGTTTCATGTCCTTTGTAAAATGGACATAATGATTCATTGTACCTATCCGGTCGAGTTGCTGTGGGGTTGTAAGCTGACATTTGCAAGCAACTTGGGCTCGCGCTTGGCTAGCGTTCAGCTTCCTGGGACGGTTGTCATTGTCATCACTGTCACCATCCCCATCACCACCATCATCAGCTGCACCCCCCAGGAGGATGGTGATGAGCCTGGCTTACTGCCGGCTCTTCCTGCTCCCCCTTCAGCAGCAGTTTCTGGAAAGGCCCTGTGGCCTCGGCTGCTCCCTGCCTGACCTCTCTCTTCCGTGCCCTGGGCCTAGGGAAGAGAGGCATCAGCTGGGGGAGGTGGGCAGAGCTACTGTCCCCTGGGGACAGCCTCCAACAGAGTGAGGGGCAGATAGGAAGGAAGGACCACCAAGGCCTCCAAATAAATGTAAGAGGGCAGAGGACCCCGGCAGAAGGGAGAGATGACAGCATGCTGAGGCAGGGAGAGGGCGGGGGTGGTGGATGGAGCAGAGGGTGAATATCAGTTCCCAAACAGGCCCTGTGTGCACGCTCTGAACTGAAACAGGCGGAGTTTCTGAAAATGGCGAAGAGACCCTGCGGCCTCTGCCACGGGCATCGAGCATGCGTGAAGGTTCTGCACCAGAGGTCAAGCGGCAGCTCCCGCCAAAAGGAAAGCGCCAACACTTACTGTAGCCGGCCTCCTTCTCTGGGGTCTGGAAGGGAGGAGAGAGAACATGTCACCAATGCAGCTCCGGGGACACCCCACTCCCGACCTTCACCTGTTCCCCACACCCTCAGCTGCACGCTTGGAGGCCAGAGGGGCAGGGGGCCGCCCGGGAGCCTGAGGGCCCTGTGGCAGGGCGGGGATGCGCTATGGTTGTAGATCTAGCGGGAGCTCAGGAACCACGAGCGGAACTTCAGAGCTTCGTGGAGATCACAGTGAGGGGAGAAGTCGAGCTCGCAGGGGCAGAGGCAAAAAGGGAAGGGATGGGCAGGAAGGGGGCCTGGCGCTGGGGTCCCGCTCTCTCCAATGCCTTCCCAGGCCTTGACTTTAAGGCAGCGATCTCTCCCGGTGACTTACCAGCGGGGACTTATCGTTCATGTACACCATGGGGTCCTGCGGAGGAGGAAATCCAAGCAAACAACTTAGGATTCTAGAACTGAAAACCCTAAGGACACATGGAGAGCATTCCCTCTCGTCAGCTGGGGGCGCAAGAGGACCCAAGGGGACACAGTGGTGTGGACGTGGCTCCCATTCAAGCACTTCTATCACACTGTGTTCAGCAGCGCTGCAGAGAGTGGGGTGGCCCTCCCACCCACGGCTCAGTGGCTGCTCACCAAAGATTTTTCCTCCTGCCTCAGCCACTGGTAATCTTCCACCATCTGCTTCTGCTGCCTGTCCAGGATCTGCCGCATCTTGAGCCTCTCGGCCTCCCACAGCTGCTGGGCCTCCTCTCGGCTGCTGGGTCGGATGAAGTCCTCTTCCTGAGAGGACAGCGGGGAGAGAGGAGAGGACACGATGAGCCCAGTGCCCAGATCCAGGCACTGGGTCTGAAGAGCCTGTGGGAGCCACAAGCCTTGGCCTCGCTGGCTGCTTTCCTTCTTGCAAGGTTTGTTCTTAAATCCACAGCCGTGTATGCAGCCAGTTACTGGCTGTGCTGCGGTGTCATGTCAAACCCGAAAGCACAGCACTGATCGTGCATCGTATTTAAACAATTACGGGATCTGCTCATCCAATTACATTTTCAAATTACTGCCCTAATAGTATTTGCTCAGTTGGCATTTGTCATGGTTACGGTCACTTTATACATTTAAAAATGCAAAGCCAGCCCTCTGGAAAGCCTTGAGTGCTTATCGCCACCAGAACACTGTGGCAGGGGGTCTGGGAGCTTTGAGGAGCGTGGCGCTGCCTCTAGCCTCACCGTGTGCCGTCCCGCAAAGCTGTCCACGGAGGGATGCAGGGAGAGGGAAGGAGCAACAGCGTGCAGCCGTGTGATTGTGCGTTTTTATGAAAACATACTCTTTACTAAGCTAGTAGTAGTTTGGGTTATTGATCCAAAGGCTAAAAGAAATGCATGAGCTAAGAGAAATGTGAAGAACGAAATTTAAAGCAATATGGTTCTATAGATGTGCGGTACATGCTTGCTCTCCCTAGCTCTGGTAATCCAACCCACCTTTTCACTCATCTGAAGGGCTCTGGAACTACAGTTTCACCTGGGAGTTCTTAAACAGAAGGTGTTACATGTTTTCTTACTCCTTCTTCCCCCTCAATCTTCCCCAGAGTTCGTTTATATCATTATCTGCTTGTCCCTTCAAACTTTGGCTTTTTTCTGCTGCACACGATCACCTTGGCCTCCCGGACTCATGAGTGCTATTGTCATTCTTTCGATTGCATGAAGCCCTGGGGTGACCTTTGTCGGGGGCAGGACCCTTCTGTGACATCCAGACGAGCAGCCTCTTCAGATCCTTGCTTTTAAAGCGGGCATTTTACATACATGTCACTAGCACAGAATGCTAAAAATTATTCTCTATCTACTTCAGCAAGTCATAATCTCTGCCAAGCCTCTAAAAAAGATTTTCCCCACCAAACCCTTTGAAATACACTTGAATATAACAACACAGTTTCAAATTAGTTATATTGGTCTGTTTTTCCTAGTGCTCGCTGAGCTTCAATCACGGCTCTTGATTTCTAACAATACTTCCCCCCACCCCCGCCACACGTTAGATTTCTTGCTGAAATATTCTTTGTTGCTCTATTCAACACCTACTTGTTAAGCAGCTACTATGTGGCAGGCATAGGGATGGGTGCTGGGAGGGCAGTGAGGATAAAATATGCGATGTCCCTGTTCTCACAGGGTGAAGTAAGCAACAGTTAGACCAGCATTCTCAACCTCAGCACCATTAACATGTGAGGCCAGATCATTCTTTTTTGGGGGAAATTTCCTGTAAATTGTAGGATGCTCAACAGCAAGTCCACAAAATAGATGCTTTTAGCATCTCCCCAGTTGCAATAAAATGCCTCCAGACATCTCCAAATGTCCTCTCGGAGGCAAGATCATCTCGGCTGAGGTCTACTGAGTTAGACCTTATTTTAAGAAATAATTTTCAGGGCATAAGAGTATTCACAATCATAGAATTGATAAAATAAGATTTATTTCCCAGAGGCTGATGCTCCAAAATGAGGGGTATTTGAAGGTTACAAACATCTGCAGTTAAATGTCGATACCTACAAACACAATGGTATGGCTACCCTAGGCTATTGACAAATAGTGACACACAGGAACTAAGTGTCAAACATTCTGAATATCGAGCTAGGAATCTCCAGGTGAGACTAGACTAGACTGAGAAAGACTAAGTACTGGTAGAGGAAGTTCGTAGACTCAAGAAAGCACTGTATAGTTTTGTAAGTGTTAAAGGAAAATTCCCACTACTCAACTGTCTAGGATGCCCCAAGCCTGATCACCATCTTGCCAAATATTTTAACATGTATTGGAAAATGTTTTCTTGTGTCTTACAATTTCATAATAAAACTCAGGGAGAAAATATGATTTAAAAAAATTGATCACTTTAGGGCTTACTTGTCTGTAAGGTACCTCAGATATTCTTATCAGGCAATGGATACTTACATTGCTGGTCACTTTTACAAGGAATCAGGCTCTTGTGGTGTCTTAAAATGACTCTCGAAAGCTGTGACTCCTCCCATAATCTGACGACCCCCTCCCATCTTGCCAGCTTTATTTCCACCTCCAAATGCATCCTCCAAATGCATCCATCCAGCACCTGCACTTGCCCTGTGGTTTTTCCATCACTCAGTCTTGGCTCCTACTGATGC
Organism: Ursus americanus; assembly: GCF_024610735.1. Lineage (NCBI taxonomy): Eukaryota > Metazoa > Chordata > Mammalia > Carnivora > Ursidae > Ursus > Ursus americanus. Next base: position 65,389,610 of record NC_142139.1, read on the forward strand.
CTCTGCCTCTTTTATCCCCGTGCCCGTTCAAGGCTCAGCTGAAAAAAAGAAGCTGGAAAGAGCTATTCTCTCTGAACTCACACTGCACCTTTGCATTACCTCTGTGCACCACTCTCAGCTTTATGGCTTGTATTACAGGTAAGTGTGCACCTGCCCTATTCCTTCTGGCCGCCTGAAGCTCACCGAAAGCAGAACCCCCTTGTTCTCCCTTCAGCACCTAGGACAGTGCCTGGCAAAGCATTTCTGCACAAGGTAGTTCATTGAATTTTATTATAATTTTAAACCTTCATTGTGAGGTCTTCAAGAGGGAGATCGCTGCCATCCTGACTCTTGTGTGGAATGCCAGATTCCCAGATGAGTCAGGCAAGAGAGTCAGTCAGTAGAAAATTGTTTTTGTGGGGAAACCATGTCTGATTTTTGTTAAAGGCTCTCAGATGCTTTGCAGGAAGCCTATTATACCTTTCCAGAATTCCACCTGAAAGAGGTTTTCTGTCTTTTTGATGTATATCATAAAATGGATTTTATATTTTTTACTTTTTTTTTGTTTACTTAAAGAAACATTCATTATATTCTTTTAGGCAGGCCTTCCTTACGACAAGTACTTGTAAATCCCTGACACAAAAGGTCCTTTTTTCCTGCTGCACAGTATGTCTTTATGGAACTGAACAAAGTCTTACGGTGAAGCAGGGATTAGACAAAGGCAGTGCCACCCCAGAAATGTGCAAAATAGCTTTTTTCTAAAAGGACACATTTTAAAGCAAAGCTCACTAAAACTCAATTACGAATAGAGTCAAGGACAGGGAGGTGGAGGAACTGAATGAATGTTGCCTAAATTATAGTGCAACCTTAAAAATGCAGTTTTATTATTGTTAAGTATATGTTGAGATATAAATTGGTTAAATTAATTTAAAAGAGGAAAATGAGCTAGATCAGGGGAAAATGTAGTCCACAATAGATCTTGCTGCCTAGAATTCTAAGTTACTTTATGCATTTCAAAATTTTGCTAAATTAAAAATAATGGCACAGAATATATCAACATAACTTTCCCATATTTTTCAAATCTATTGTAATAAACGTGGAGTTTTTCCTAAAACTTTTAGAGTCATGTATACTGAGCCTGAAATATACGTGTATACAGAGTTAGAACTAAAATAATGCCTTTGGTTTGTTTTGGCATGTATCAAGACTCAGTTTATAAAGTATATCAAATATTCATGCCAGATGACCACAGCTCGATTGAAGAAGAAGACGGGTGCTGAGAAGTGAAAAGTGGGTATCTCTTTTACAAGCAAAGCTGCTTTTTTTTTTTCCTTACAAGACTTCACAATTAGAAGCTAATCCATGAAGTACTCAGGGCCTTATTGGCGGTTACACAAAGACGTGACTGGGAAGGGTGGCTTAGCCCCACACTAACCCCCAAGCTCCTTCCAATACGACATCAACTTTTACAAAAGCAGCAGGAGTACAGCCACAAGGAAACCTTTCCTTTGACTAAGGAGAGATTTAGCAACCAAAGCAATCAGGCAGGAAGGGCAGAACTGGGCAGAGCCTCCAGGATCTTTTATTCTCTGGCACCATCAGGCTTGGTTGCCCTCTGCCTACAGGCCTCCACACTACTCCCTAGGGCTCAGAAAAGGGCCATGAGACACAGCACCAGAGTATGGACAGGGGCAGGTCCAGTTCCAGCTGGTGTCCTTGGGAGCAGAGCCTGACTCGGCCCCCAGCTTCTAATGTGTTTGCAAAGGAGAGGGAGTTACAGAGCCCCTTGGTGGGCTGACTGGTGCATTAAAGCATGGAGGGCCCCTCCTGAGCTGGAGGATGTGGGGTTCCTGGTGTCCCAGACACCTCCCTCTAGCAGCCTCCTGAGTTCGGGCTAGGACCCAGCATGCAGAGCCCTCTTACCCGCATGCTGTGGCGCTTGAAGACATTGTGCCGGTGGAGAGGTGGGGTGTGCAGCGAGTTTACAGGAGATGGATACTCCATAGGGCTGGTGAGCGTAGGTGAGCTGGCACACAGACCCTCAGGGACCTATTCACGAGAAGCAAAGAAGCACCAGCACAGGGACAAGACAAGAAGGTGGACAATTAGCTGCTACAAACATGAGCACAAAGAAACAATAATGGGCACCACTGGAGACACAGGACTTATTCTTCAGGAGCTAACCAAGAATGTGGTGTGGGCATTTCATTGGTCTTGTTTGGGAGACATGGCAGGGCGACACACACAGCTCTTGGCTAGGAGTCAGTGCAGCCCCTGTGGCCTCTTATTCATCTGACAACCAATCATACGGCGCTCTGCGTATAATGGGGTCCACATGTGTTACTGACCTACTGAGTCCATGTCTCCTCCTTCAGGACTCTTCAGAAAGGAGTTCTATTCCATAAGCATGTCACGAACTGACAGATATGATTAGCTCACAGAAATGTGTGTGTGTTTGTATTTAATCACTATTTTAAACAACACAAAAAGGTATGATTCTTTGTAGGAATATTGCTTCTATCTTCTGCATCAATGTGTTCTTCTTCACACAACAAGGTTTTATCTGTTAGTTCTTGGTTGGCCTTGTTTTGGTACTGGAGCATTTCCTTGAGAAATATATGACCATGGCACACCACCTTTCTGTAAGGAGCACCAGATAAACGGACATTGTTTCTATTGGTTGAGATGCCCCATTGTTGAACAGTGACTGAACTGAAGGATGTAAGAGAAGAAAAGAGTTGGGCCTTGGTTCCCTATGACTGAGATCCAGGACAGAGACACAAGACAGAGACATTCTCAGACAGGAACCAACATCTTGGGAAGATCCCATGGTTGGTAATGATGGAGGCATGAGGAAAGCTCCGATGGAACTTTGCTCTCAGCTTCTGGCCACCTGGGTTTTGCCTAAAGTCTCCATGGGGAGCCCCAGAGAGCAACTCCATTCTCTGGGGAACATCAACTGTCCCCAACTGCCTGAAATTCCTTCTCAGAAAGCTCTGCTCTGGGTAGGGGACCAGGGAGTCCTTGGGCATAGAGAAGTAGCTACAGGCAGGCACACAGAACAACAAACACTATGGACAGATGGACTGAGCTTAAGGCAAGTCTTAGCTGAGGACAGCCTGGTAGAATTGCATTTTGATTCTTTTGATCTCTGGGCACTCTGAGTTCAAATTCTCTTATGGGTACCAAAGAAGAGTCAATGCAGAACATCTCCATAACTCCATTGCTATTCCTCAAAGGCACAAGAATGGAATTTCAGGAAGGTCCAAGATGAGGAATGGCCCCAAACTTTCCCAGCCCTCTGGTTACATGTTTACCTGGAACTGTAGCTTAGGAGCCAGAAGGTTGGTTTGTGGAGGAGGTCTATACTTGGGCCGGCTGGGCTGGAGAGAAAACACAGAGATGAGTCAGACCATGCCTCTCTTCTTGAGTGAGCATAGCTCACCAAGGGAAATGTTGTGTTGGACACAGGTCAGACTTATTCAGAATGAAGGAGAGAGATGAGGGGAAAAGTTATCATTAAAATTTGCATTCACTTACTGAGCACCCATTATGTGTTGAGTGATGAGAAGGTACAAAGAAGCCTGTCTCTCTGCCCTCCTGGGGGACATCACTAACTGAAGGGTTTACTGATCTCTGGTGTGGAACCTCTTTAGGTATGGGAACACCTGTCAAATCAGCTGTCAAAAGCCACATCCTTCAGAGGTAACGAGTCACCAAGGGCTCAGGCACTTGCAGAGGGTTCATGCAGGAGATGAAAACTGAGCTGGGCCCTGACTGAGGGAAGGGTCAGGGCATGCCAGGCAAGGAGGGACAGTGAGAAAAGGCCTTGAACCAGATAGGACTTTGTGATGGACTGTTTGTGTCCCCCCCCTCCCGAGATTCCTATGTTGAAGCCCCAACCCTTAGTGTGATGGCATGTGGAGGTAGGACTTTTGCCAGATAATTTGGATTAGATGAGGTCATGAGGGTGGGGCCCTCATGATGGGATTAGTGTCCTTATCAGAAGAGACACCAGAGCTCTTGTTCTCTCTGCCGTGCAAAGACACAGTGAGAAGATGGCCATCTGCAAGCCAAGAAGAGAGTCCTCACCAGACAATGAATCTGCCAGCACCTTGGTCTTGGACTTCCTAGCCTCCACACCAAGTCTATGGTATTCTGTTACGGTAGCCTGAGCTGAGTAATATGGATATGGTCCCTCAAAACCCACCCACCTAATGGCATGGTAGCAGGACACTGGATTCTGAACCCAGAGATGCCATGAAGGGTGTGGACATGGAGGCTGGACATAAGGCACCCAGGGTCACTCCCCATACGTGTGCCCTCAGGGACATCCAATTTGTTCCTTAAAAACACCAGAAAGAAAAGTGCTCCAGCCCCTCAAGGAAAGAGTTTCCAGGGTGATTCCCTGGCCTAGCTGCCCTCCGAGGGGTCTGCTCTCTTGGGGCCTCAGACCACACCTGCCAGGGCACCCATGCTATGGAGGCTGAATTTAGTGCTGACAGATAGGCAGTTGCATTGAGGGCCAAGAGGACCATAGAAGCACATCATGCCTATGCTGGAGGAAGAGAGAGGAGTTACATAGTCAGGCCAGGAATGGGCTAGATGGAGACCCAGCTCTGCTTGATTCACAGGATTCATGAGACCAGGGCTTGGTTTACCTTGGGTGGGGGTTCCTGGTAGGTTGTGGGCTCTAAGATTTTGGGAGGTCGGTAGCGAGCATTCCTCTCCTGCTCTATAGCGATGTCCTTCTCCATCTGATAAATGTCACTGCCAAGGAGTCAGGTCAGATAAAGAAAGAGGAACAAAGTTAAAGATGCTCCTGGGTCCTCTCTTCTGCACTCCTTCCTCTGAAGCCTGGAGAGGCCCAAAGAAGGACCATTGGGTCCCATTTCTGTCTCCTTGTAGAGTGGCCTGGGGAGACCCTTCTGAGAAGGCTGGAAGATGGACCCTGAGGCTGTTTCCCCAACAATGAAGTTGGGAGAATCACTGGAATGGATCCATGGTGGGAAAAAGTCTTCGGAGAGCCAGTCCCACAGGTCAGTGTAAGTGCATCTCCTGCCCCCTCCCACGCATCTTGTCTTCCTGTGCCTGCTATTGGCACCAACCCCCTATGTAGATGTCTGATATCCAGCCAACTTCAAGACCGAGCTGCTGTGTTCTACATCTCCTACTCTTCATTCAACCACCCACCAACACATTCCTGGTGTGTACTAATGAGAAATGGCTGTGGATTCAACTTCTGGGTTAGGTATGTGCATGCTTCTTGCTCTTCTTACTCAATCCAGTGTTTCCCAACTTGGGAATCACAAACCCTAGAGGACTCTGGAATGATCACAGGGGGTCCCTGAATTCACATGTTCATATGTGTACCAAGCATTGTCTGTAGACCAAGTATTACGTGCTACCAAATATACAATATTTGTATTGTATTTTCAAGTGTACATGCATTATACTGTACATTATATAAAAAATTCATTATATAGCTTAATGGATTTTGCCAACCAATAAATTCTGAAAACGTAACTATTGTTACAGGGAGGAATTTTCAAAATTTGACATTAAAAGGGCCCTTCTTATGCCCACAAGATTAGGAAATACTCATCAAATCCTTTCTTAACTCTAATGGAGGACTGCCAGGCTGTAGCTTGAGGAGAGTATCCTGAGGTCCTTGGGGTCTTCAGATATCCTTCCAATTACACCAGAAAGTCTGCTCCTAACTCCATAGGGCCTGGTTGCTCTAATGGGGCATGCTTCTCAGCCCACAGAGAAGCACCTGTCACAACTCCCCATGGTTCTTAAGCCCCCAGAATGAATTAAGATCCCCCTCTTACCCTCATCACCCCTGAACTTTGGCCCTTTCAAGTTACATCTTTCAAATGCTTTTCCTAGAACTCTTTGGCTCCTCAAATTTCCCTTATGAAGGACCAAAAGATGAGACTAGAATTAATCAGGCGTGTCAACAAAGGGACAAATAGGAACAGAGAGGTCTTTTAAGCTGGAGGCCTTGCAGACCATGTTGGAACCCATGGCCCCACAAGCAAACTCAGAGTTATTCCCAATGCCCCAGCTTGGGCAGTCCCAGATTGCCCCTGGTGGTATCTCCCCACAAAGCAGTTGCCAGGGGTTCTATTCTTTCTCTAAAAAATGCCAACATGTTGACTGCAGTGTAAAGTCAGTTGTTTTTAACATTAATTAAACACTAGATTCCCTAATGCAGGGGTCGGCAAACTATTGCCCACAGGCCAAATCCAGCCCACCGCCTATTTTTATATGGTTCCAAACCAAGAATAATTTTTACAATTTTTTAACGACTGAAGAAAATAAAAAGAAGAAATTTCATGACATGTGAATATTATGTAAAATTCAAATTTCTGTTCCCCCACATAGTGTTAGTGAAACCCAGCTTCACACATTGAAGAATGTATTGTCTGTGGCTGCTTTCGAGCTATAAAGGCAGAGTTGAGTCATTTTAACAGAGACCATATATGGCTTGCAAAGCTCAAAATATTTACTATCTGGCCCTTTATAGAAAAAGTTTGCTGATCCCTGCCCTAAAGGATGCAAAAAAAAAAAAAAAAGTCAGACGACGCAAGGAGGAGCTGTTGGCATGCAAGCCACCAAGGAAACAGGGGGACCATCTAACACGTGCTCTGACAGCACCCTTCACTACGAGAGAATAATGGCTCTTGGGTGAAAGACCAGACTTCCAGGCTGCCAATGCTCTATTGAGAAGGGACAGGCAACCCCCAGGTTGCTGTCTAAATGGTCAAAAATCAATCACTCCCTTCCCCCCTGTCTGGGAGGAACAATCAAAGGCAGAGAGGCACAAGATTCTCTTGAGGGAATGCAGGTCCCATGCCCGAGCTGGGCCTCCTGTAAGGCACACCCCCAATCTCCGCAAAGAGCACAGGCACATCGAAATGAGTCTAAACCATCGACTGTCTCTGTGAGTTCCTATATGACAGTGAACTCGGTCAATCCCCTGTCCTCTGACCGAGCTGCTGAGCTTCTGTGACATGTGTGGCACCATGGTTCTGTTGGGAGGACCAGCCAATTCTGCTTGGACGCATGGCTTCATGTTGGTCAGAGGGGAGGTCCTGGTGCAAGTCCCAGCCCCACCCGTCACTGCCACAGCTCTGAGCCTGAATTCTCTCATCCCTAAGGTGGCCATGAGGATACCAACTGCATCTCGTTTAGGGAAGTACATTTCTTGTAAGCCCCTAAAAGCAGCTGAAGAGGAGACTTGCTTTCTGAGGTCCCTGGGCCTGCAGCCCCCCACCCCTGCTCCATGGTCACCTGAGGTTGCACACGAGCTCAGTGAAGCGGGGCCGCTCACTGGGGTCGTAGTCCCAGCAGCGAGTCATGAGGGTGTAGAGGACAGGTGGGCAGAGGTCGGGCTTGGGCAGCCGGTCCCCCTTCTCGAGCACCCCAATGACGTCCTTGTTCTCCAGCCAGAAGAAGGGCTGTTTGCCAAAGCTCAGGATCTCCCACATGCAGACAGCTGAGGGCAGGAAGAGAGGGCTCAGGACCTGCGCTGGGGAGGACACATGCCTGGAGAGGCCAGTCCACCCTCCTCAGGAAAAACCATGGCAGTCAGCACTCAGTCCCAGCCAGGGACCTCCCGAGTTCTCCAGCCTCCCCTTCTAGCATCCTGGGGTCTTGCCCACTGTGGTGGTCCACCGAGGAGAGACCAATCACCTGCATCTGCAAGTGAACTAAGGCTCTCTTCCCTAGACCCCTTCCACATGGAGCCATTAGGTTTTGTGGGGTGAGGAGGAGGGGGGCAGTCAAAGGGCATGTTGTTGGGACCACCAGTGCCTTCCCTTAAGAGGGAGTGAAGACTCTACGGGAAAGCTGGGGTTTGAAGCCTAGCACCAGCACATGCTGCCAACACAAGCCCCTGGCCTGCCTGAGCCTCAGTTTCCTTATCTGGAAAATGGGAATAATAATAATGAGCTTTTATTGGGCTGGCTGTGGAGAACAGAGCAGGCTAATCTATGTGGCTGTGTGCCCTGGAAGGGGCTGTCCATCTATCACCTGGTTTTGTTCTCACCTCTCCCTGTACCTCCTTCTCAGAACAAACCTCAGAGTTTTGATCCCCTCTAGGGAGGGGGTCTCCACATCAGTCCCTGGGATTGGTTGGTGGAGTCCATGCTCCCCTCAGGAGCCAATACTGCCCACACAGGCCCTTAGCCCGTGTCACCCCCAACCCACCACCGGCCCCCACTTCTGGGACTTCTCAGTAGCTACAGCAAAACAGAACCCTTGCAACCCAGGGGTGGCGGTCCAGACCGCTGCCCCCCCTCTTAGCCTGGTCATGGAGGGGAGAATCAGAGCCCTTTCCCATGCTCTTCTGAAACTCCACTCACCAAACATCCAGACGTCACTGGCTGTGGTAAAGCGGCGGAAGTTGATGGACTCAGGGGACATCCACTTGATGGGGAGACGGGTCACAGAGGCTTTGGGTGGGCAAAGAGATTCACAGGAGTTATTTAGCAAAGAAAGATCCAGAATTATCCAGAATTACAGCCTGTTCTCCAGAGACTCTTGGCTTGGGCTTGACCAACTGTAGCCTTTTTTTCTTCCTTTAGTTTTTTTTTTTTTTTGGGGGGGGGGCTGCAGCGACCTCTCCAGGGAAAAGGCTGGGGCTGAACACCCCTCACCTTTGTAATACTCCTCATCCTCAATGTACCGGGAAAGGCCGAAGTCCCCCAGCTTCACACACTCAGTGGAGGCCACTAGGATGTTTCGGACGGCAATGTCCCTGGGAGAGAGATGTGAAGGTTCAGAATGTTTCATTCCGATAGACAGTGGACAGAGAGATAAGGGAGAAGCGTGCTGACCAGGGCCCCAGGAGGCTGGGCTGGCCTTCCAGGTCCCCCCCACGTGAGGCCCTCGGCCACCTCGTTCCACCTCCCTGGGGAGGTTTATCTCCCATCCCTTTTCTCACACGGCTCCAGTGCGAAGCCTAGCTCAGGTTCCCAGGACTTGCTCTGCACGCTTGCTCTGTGGGCTGCACCCTCCCCTCTGCCAGGGATGCTGTCACCCTGCTGATTCTTCAAGGGAGAGCCCCAACCACTTTCCCTGGCACTCTTCCCCCCTGCTTCTGCAACTCCATCCGACCGTAGGCTTTTGTCATGGCTAAGAGCAACAGCTCGGGGAAAACCTCCATGCAGCCCGAGGATAGTCAGGACCACCCAAATGCTTTACACACCCTGCCTTGTGACAGAGACCCTCAGAAGCCCCCTCAACCCTGCCACAGAGGAGGGGGCGGGGGAGGGCGGGCACAGAGAGCCAAAGGAGGTTCCCTGGGTTGGGGGTGGGGTCAGCCCAGGCAGCCTAGCTCCAGAGCTGAGCTCTGACTCCTCTCTCGGGAGCACTCACTGACTCCGTTTACCTCCTGTTCCTGGCATCCTTTCTAACCTCAGGTTCATCTGCTCGCTTCTCACAGGCAGGCTCCATTCCCTATCATCTGTCTTTATTACAGAAGAGCTGACTTCGAAGCAGGACAACTTCACCCAAACAAACAAGGGAAACAGATCTATTATGCCACCACCCTCCCCTCATGACTATTTACATCTCAAATTTTACCCTCATGCTAGAAGATAAGCTCTACAAGGAAAGGGAATTTGGGTCTGTTTTGATTACAACTTTCTCCCAGAGCCGAGGACAGTGCCTGGAGCTCCAGATGTGTTGAACGAGTGAATGGAACGAATGAACATTTACAACCCCACACATTGCTCTGCATCGTATCACCCACAAGGCCACATATCTCACGTCCAGGTGTTGAAGAATTCACCTGCTCACCTCACTATTCTGGGAGCACCCCCTCTGCCTCTTCCAGGGGATCACATCCCTTGTGGCTGGAACCTCCTTTCAGGGAACGGGAACAAAGCCAGGTGGAGAAGGAGTCCACTCCACAGCCAGAGGGAGGAGAGGACTTGGCAGCTCAGGGATGCTGAGAACCAGTGGGGGGCCAGGTGCTTGGGCTGGGAAGGGCCTAGACTCCAGGATCTTCCCGGTGCTGCCCCAGTCCAGTCCCCCTGCCTGGGCCGTGTGCCAAAAATGGGTGATGAGCCTGAGGATAGCAAGCTCTGTGCAAGTAGGGGAGCAATGTCCTAGACCCCACCGGGAAGCGGGCTAGGCTATGCTGAGCTACAGTCAGATGCCCAGCACTTTCGATTCACTCTTAGTAACAGTGCTGTGAGGTATGCACGGTGATTCCACCTTTCAGATGAGGCAACGGGTTCCTAGCAGATGCTCGAGTTGTCACATGAGGCAGGACCAGCGTTGGCGTCTCAACACTCATCTGCATGACCCCGAAGCCCCGCATTACCCCAACCTCTCCATGGTCAGATCAAGGAGCTCAGCTTTCTCCCCAGCCCCACCTGTGGACACAGTTGATGCTCTCCAGGTAGGCCATGGCCTTGCAAATCTGCAGCGAGTATAGGACGAGAGTGAGCACCTTCAAGGAGTTCTTGTTTCTCTCCAGGTAGTGGCCCAGCTGTAGGAAGGGGGAAGATGCCATCAGGACCCCGGCACAGCCTCCAAAGGCAGCCACCAAGCCCTTCCCTGGCAAACCCAGATTGGCAAGATGTTCCAGAAATTTCCTCTACACACGATCTCTGGGTTGTTTGGGCTGGATCCAGAGGGCAGGAAGCTGGGAGTTAAGGGCCCATGCTCTAAATGCATCCCACCCTGAGGCACCGCTCAGCTGTGGCCTAGCTGTCATCACAGTGTTCCACTTCTGCCATCCCCAGCTCACCTCACCGTAGGGATACAATTCCATGATGATCCAGGTGGGCTCCTCTTCAATGATGCCGATCAACTTCACGATATGCGGATGGTCGAGATTCTTCATGATCACTGACATTGGGGGCAAGAGGGATGGGCCAGAGTGGCTCTAAGGTGCAATACGGGAAACAGGCTGGACTCTCCCAACTGGGTGAAATGGGGAGGGAAATTCCTCCCGACGGAGGTCCCTGCGCTGTTTGCACCCTCCCCATCCACGGTTCCAGGCCCTTCTCCCATCTTGGAGGTCCGTGTGGTCCCAGGGGTCTTTTCCCACTCACGGGGGTTGTGTCATTTCCCAGGGGACACATACCGGCCTCACTCAGGAACTTCTCCTTGTTGTCCAGAGTGCAGTCCTTCTTACATGTCTTTACGGCGACGTTGATTTTCTCCCCTTTCTGCAACGGAAGTCTGTTCAGAGCCCCTTGGGCCAGCCCAGGGCTCAAAAGAAAGTGTCCCCTCTCCAGCATTGCCATGGTGGTCCCACAGGCTTGGTCTCTGCAAGGTACATTCCTCCCCTTCCTCCTTCTCCCGCCCCCCTTTCCCCACTCCTCTCCGACTCCTGACTTCATTGCCTTTTTTTTTTTTTAAGATTTATTTATTTTAGAGCAAGAGAGAGCACAAACAGTAGGGGTAGATGGAGAGGGAGAGAGAATCTCAGGCTGAGTACAGAGCCTGACGCAGGGCTTGATCCCATGACCCTGAGATCAGGACTTGAGCCGAAACCAGGAGATGGACACTTAACCAACTGCACCACCCAGGTGCCTGCTGGCTTCATTGCTTCTTGATTAGGGTATGTCAGAACCAGAAAGGACCTTTGAGACTAAAGCCTCTGGCCATCCAGATCGGGACACTGAGGCTCAGGGCCTGTGCTCTGCCCATTGTTCGTGGATGAGTGCGGAGTGTGTGCAAAGCCATCCAATCCAGTGTCCTTGTCTCTTTCTTTCTTTTTATTATTGGCTTTTGCATTTTTGCTGCCTTTTCTTTGGCTCTACCCTTTCTGCAGGGTCCCGCCCCATTGGGGCCTCAAAACTAGCCCCTGCCTCAGATCCTACTCTTCCTCTTCCCAGAGCCACATTTTCCCATACTTCCCCAAGTTCTTGCCCGCCAAGATTCAGCCAACCGTTCCCCAGGTCCTGCCTCCATTTTACTCCCCAGGCTTGCTATCCTTCTGGGAAATGACTTTTGCTTCCAACACTCCCTGGGTATTTCATAAATACTGCAAAGGCCAAGTGGATGAAGAGCCATATATCATGGTAGCCTCTGCAACCCCAGAATATACAAACTCCCTTTCGTCCTAAGGGAAAGTGGGAGAGGAGTGTCCACGAAGAGTCTGGAACTCACGTGATTTGTGTAGACACCTTCATAGACCTCCCCAAAAAAGCCTTCACCAAGAATCCGATTCAGGACCACATCTTCCCGTGTGATGCCATACTGTGGACCTGGGCAGATGGAGAGAGCAGATAGTCTCAGAACACAGAAAGCCCTGATGCCCCTGGGAATCTGAGTATTTGCAGGCCCCAATGCCAGGCTCTGCTCCCCTCCTGCCTAGGCATCACCACACCCCTCAATAACATCTCAGCTGAGATCCAGGAGTTGGCCTGGAAAAGGGGTTCTAGAAGGTTCCATCACCTCAGACCTGGGGAAAAAGGTCTGTCACCCTGTTTCCCCTGAAGGCCAGGTCTCATATCTACACTCTTAGGATCCCCACAGACATCACAGGCACACAAAAGTTCAATAGTGTGGGGAGAAAAGAATGATTTCAGCTTTCAAATCAAAGTGGTTCACTTAGGTTTGCCCCTGTCTGAGGCACACATGGGAGAGGACGAAGGAAGGAAACAAAGTCCCCCTGAGGTGTCACAGATGTCCCCACAATGTCACTTCATAGGGCTCTGTCTGTGGCCACTGTGGTGGGGCCAGAGATCTACCTCCGGGCCTTCGCAGGGTCTCATCGGGAATCTCAGCATAGATGTCTGATTCTGGAATGACAGAAAGAGAACATCCTATGGGTAAGATGCCGTCAGAGGGCACCACCGGGAACCGGGCATGGGGCTCCCGTGCGCAGGCCCGCAAAACCAAGGCTGACATCCCAGGGCGGGTGAGAGCCAGGCAAGAAGTGGGGTTCTCGACCCACATTTTGGTGTGGCCACAGAGCCTAGGGCACCTTGACTTGAATCCCTGCTCACTACTACTTGGTTGCGTCATTTACGGGAAGTTAGTTAGTCTCCCTTAATCTCAGTTTTTCTTTTTGTGAAATGAATGTTTCTAGGTAGGGAATGTCATAAAGATCAAATAAAATAATACCTATTATATATTTAACATTGCTAGGGACTGAATGTTTGTATCTCCCCCCAGTTCATATGTTGAAATCCTGACGCCCAGGGTGAAGCTATTTGGAGGTGGGGCCTTTGGGCGGGCGGGGCGGATTAGGTTCAGATGAGGTCAGGAGTATGGCGCCCCCAGGCGGTGGTGTCTGTTATGGCGGCCCAAGCTCTGACAAACATGGCGCCAAGTATCAACGGGTGAATACATGTTAGCTATTCTGATTGATGACGCTTTACACTGTCACTGAGAAGTCACAGGGGAAGTTTGTTTTTCTGTAACTTTGAGGGAATCCTTGACAATGGCATAAGAGCAGGCAGAAGAGAGGCTCTGGACACAGGCAGAGGACTGCAGACAGGCAGGCTTACCTATGCTGCAGCTCTCTGAGAGGTGGGGTCGCTGCGCCTCCAGGTTGCTGCAGGAGGAGAGGAGAGGGCAGGAGCCTGGTGAATTTGAGCCTCGCAATGCGGCCCCGGGGCAGCCTCGGCCCACCCTCTCCTGCCCACCCCTCCTAGGGGCCAGCTGCACTGTGCCCCCTGCCTGCCCGGAGGAACAGCCTGTCCCAATGACACCAGCCTGGGAGCATGGCCCATGCTGCCAGGGGACAGGAAAGAGGGCACAGCAGCCATTTGCCCTCAGATGAGGCCAGACGGCATTAGGACACCGGACTACCCTTGCAGGATTGACGGGGTGAAATTTACTAGTGAGAAACTGCCACTTATGAAATGCCAGGGTTCCCGTGTTCTCCCCTGGGGCCTGGAAACCAGCAACCATGGCTGGGGGGAGGGTGTCCCTATTCGTTCTGCCTCCTCCCAGGAAGCCACAGGCTGAGTGCAGGCCTTTTTCCCTGTCTTCCCTTTGTACTCACAGCACGGGGATCTGGGGCAGGCTGTTCCGCTTCTCACCATCTGGGGAGAGGGCAGAAAGAGGGGGAGCTGGAGCCAGGGACACAGGGGCCTATATGGATGGCCGACCTCATTGCTCCTATGAGCCAACACAAGGGAGACCCCTTCTCACCATTCTGTATCCTCTGCAAGTCTGTGTGGAAGCTAGCCTGAATTAGAGTCCTCTCAGTTGAAGAAATTCTCAAGTTTCTTTCTGCCACCACCCACATGTTCCAACCCGGACCCCTGCTTCCTGATCCCATCCCCAAGAAGACCCATGTTCACAGGAGGGACCAGTCATGTTCTAGCACTAGCTTTGCTCTTCCTGGGGCTACAAACACCTCAGCTCCAGAAGCCCGCCCCCAAGCTGCCTCTGGCCAGAGCCTGCAGCTAAGGACCCAGCATGGGTCCACAGGGGGCATCCAGAAAGGCTGGGCGAGCACCTTGTCCCACTTCCAGAGCCTCTTCCTTCACATCTTGGTCAATGGTTTTGCTTCTCCCGCTCTGCCTACGGGGCCTTGAGCCACATGTGCCCATTGGGCCAGTTTGCCTTTAAATGGAGACTCACCTTTCTTGGGATGAATGATAAGAGAGCCTTTGTGCTCCCCCTGAAGCCGGCAGTAACCGTCCACCAGGTCAGCCATGTTCTCGGCCTCTGCCAGAGAGGAGGTTTTGATGGACAAGGACTGCAGAGAAGAGACCAGCCAAGGATGAGACCTGAGAGCCTTGGCTAGCGTCTGCCCCACAGGACTGGAGAAGAAAGGAGTAGACAACGCCAGCCATCCCCTGCTTGGAATCCATCAGCACCTGTCCTGGAGCTCGGCTTCCATTCCCCACAGCCACCAGGGGGCGCACTCGTCATCCCTCCCCACTGGTTACCCTAAACCCTAGGAAGGCCAGATTCAGCTAGGACTTATTTTGGTCTCTGAGTGCACATAGCACAATGCCTTGTACCTACTAGGTGCTCCATAGGTAAGACCAGAAACAAGGAGAAGAGGGAGTGGGCAGGGGACAGACAGATGAAAGGGGAGATAGACAATCGGTTTGCAGTCTGAGTTCTCTCTGATTCTTCCACCCACAAAAAGTCCGGGTCCCTGGAGGTCTTATTACTGAGTCATCATCCACTTGTTCAAAGTTAGACCTCTCATTTGTACCTTGATTTCTGGTCACTTCACCCACCCTAAAAACTCCCCCAACTTATTTCTTGACATTTTTAAACAGCTTTGTGTCCTGATACATTTCCCTTATAATTTTATTGTCAACCTGCTACATTGTCTGAGAAATAGGTGCAGTTTTCTTAGCAAGATCCCAGAAGCCAGGCTGACTGACCTAAGCAAGAAATCCTGTCCTTCAGTGGATGCCTGTTTCAGAGCCCCCAGGTGCCCAGAGATGCTCACCTGGGGGGCACCTTCGATGCCCAACTGCAGTACCGCCTGGCCCTCCTCCAGGGGGAGGCACCTAATGGACTTGATCTGCTTGAATTCGGCTAGGCAGGTGGGCTGTAAGAAAGGAGGGCAACCTTCAGACCATCCCACTCCTGGGGTCGGGCCATGAAGATTGGTCAGTATGGGAGGAGGGGTTGCAAGGAAGCACTGAGAGCCTCTCAGTGGGATGAAGAGAGAATCAAAGACAATGAAGACTGAAAGGATCATCTGGTCTAAGCTTCTCACTTTGCAGAAGAGAAGATGAGTCTAGAGAGCTGGGACTGGCTCAAGGTCTTATACGTGTTGGTGATAGAGCCAGGACTGGACTCAGGTCTTTTGACTTGAATGATTGCCCCATTTTGCCATTGCAAGAGCAACTGTTTTATTTAAGCCAGAAGAGCACTGACAGTGCCCTTCTGTCTTCTCTTCCTTCTAAACCACCCTTGTTCTCCCCCCACACCAGGCTTTGGGCAGGGGATAGTCACAGGGAAGTAAAGAACCATCTGCCCCGTGCTCCAAATACTCTCTCTAGGGCTACTCATATCAAGAGAGCCTCTCTGCTTTCAGCAAGGGGCAGGAACAACTGAAAAGCAGGACAAGGTAGGCGGCAGCAGAGAGGGGAAGACCGCTTAGCCTGGGGTTGGGTGCAGCCTGCCCCCGGTCTCCCTCTACCTTTGCATCTTGACTTGTCAGCTGGCGGATGCCCTTAGGGCCGATGACTAGGTCCACAGTAATGTTCCATCCTTGCTGGAATAAAAGGAGAGAGAGTACTGTTGCTTCAGTTCTGTCTCCCTTCTATTTCAGAAATTTGAAAAAAAGCTCACTAAGTTAGACACAGGCCACTCTCTCCTGGGCCCTCCAGCTCCTTCAATCTTAAAACCCTGCCAGACAGATTACCCTCCTCCCAACATCCTGCCTACTCTGCCCACCTCCAAGATCTGGAGCCAAGATTTCAGTTCCCTTCCTCAGGCAAGTAGGTTAACGTTGGTTACATTTGATGGTATGTTGGTGAGGCCCAGCTGCCCGAGGATCTTGGCTTATGTGGGCTGCTACAAGCAAGCACACCCCTTCTAGGCCCCCCATGTTGGCCTCATGGGCCCGTTCCCCGAGAGGCCTGGAATTCAGGTCAGGGAGAGAATAAAGAGGACGTGTCATTACAATGAGTTCACAGCGATAGGTCTCCTGGTCGATGTTGGCAAAGCCCGCGAGGGTGTTGAAGAACTTCATGACGCACTCCTCCTCCCTGAGCGAGGCATACTGCTGGAATGTCTGCTGGATCATCTTCCGGAACTGCTTGGGCTGGGGGTGGGGGGATGGTCAGTGATGAGCAGACCCTGCTCCTCCAAGCTCTGATTCCTTCCCTGATCTCACCAAAGGCCTCTCTGCTGCCAGAGGTTGGTCCTCAGGTCTTTGCCATGAGAGCAGCAGCAATCTATTACCTAAAGCACACACCTGCTGTCTCAAGGGAGGCTCACCATAGCCCTGGCAGGGAAGCATGGAAAGTAGCATCCCCAGGCCACAAAGCTATTTGGCCTCTGATGTGGAAATGCAGCCAGGTTTCCTAATTGCCAGCCACAGAAAGGGCCCATTGGATGTTTTCAGTGGTCCTATGCCTAGATGGCCCCAAACAGCACAGATACTCTGGTTTTCCCAAGTACCCCAGCCCAATGCCATTAGCTCCAGTCCTGGAGGCCAACACAAAGGGGGCGTCTCTGGGCCCCTTGCCCAGTGGTTTCCTCACCTTTAAGTTCTCCTGCATCTGCTTTGGGAAAAACAGGTCCAGCCCCACTTCCTTCCTGAAAGAAGGGGGGAAAAAGTGACATTTGACTCCCCCTCATCCCTAACCTAGGACTTCAGACCAATCAGGAAGAGGCAAGATGGCTCAAGGACCAGGGGGATGGGTCCTGCCTGGCTCTGGTCTGGGGATGAACAAGGTGTGGAGTGAGTTAGGAAAAGCAGGGCAGCAAGGAAGGAAGGCAAGAGAGGCAAGGGGCAGCGTCAGAACTTACTCCAGGAGCTCAAAGTTGGACTTTTTGTCAAGTGCATTGTGGGGCATGTCCTTGAAGAACCGCCTGGAGAGAGAGAAGTTACGGACAGGTTGACGGTTGGAGAACAAGGCCATTAGACTGGGCTCACCCAATGCCACATACTGTTCTAGAAGCTCCCTTTCCCCTGCCAAATGTGGTAACCAATGGAAAGGAGAACATTACAAGAATAAAAAGATACTGATATTTACAAAGCCATGAAGAAAAGGAAAACCCACAAATTTCATTGCTAAGAAGGACTCCAGCCTTCTGCTTTGGGAGGCCCAGCTCTGGAACTGCCCAGGTTGGGGACAGAGGAGGAAGATGGAAGTTCTATCTGTGGCCTCTAAAAAGAAATGACCCAAGGCAGCCAACACTGACTGTTGGAAGGCCTAGCATTCGGTGGCTCGTGTATATGGCCCAGTTCAGTGGTTCTCAACCCATGGCAATTTTACACCTCCCTCTCCAGTGTGGAAACATTTGACAATGTCTGGAAATCTTTGGTTGTCACATCTGGTTAGCAGGAGGGTGGTCCTACCAGCATCTAGTGTGTAGAAGCCAGGAATGCTGTTAAATATCGTACAGTTCAGAGGATGGCCCCCCCAACCAAAGAATTATCCAGCCCTAAATATCCCTATTCTTGAGATGGAGAAACTCTGTGAGCTTGATCCAAGGAGAGAACTCAGGAATTTGGGAAGAATGCTCTTCCTTGACCCACTTCTCTGTTACCAGGTGTCTGACAGAGTGGGAGAGCGGATTTTGGAGGAGCAGGCCAGCTGGTTAGGGCAGGCCTGCACTCTGGAAACCAAGCAGGTCATGAGGGATGATATTCGCTTGTGGGATATGAGGAGCTTATCCAGGATTCTCCCCTGGATGGACGGTCATTCTCCTCCTACTTGTGCCTGAAAGTGCTTACAGTTAAGATCCCAAATTTCCACACAGCCCATCATGGCAGCTTTAGAAAGTTCTCTGAGCCGTTGTTACCCGCTTGACCCCCACAGTCACAGAAAACCTCAGAGCGTGCCTGTGGAGTGTTGATTACAGGCAACATGGCCTCCAGCCATTCCCGCTGCCTTGAGGGAGCTGCAAAATGTACTCCTAGGTAACTGAACAAATTGGCCTGCTGTATGCACTTACTGAATTCTAACAGGATAAATGTTGGCAAATGCCCATCAGAGAAGAGGATTTTAGATCTTTCAGGGTTATCCATTCATTCAAATGCATACTGCACTCTCATTCTGTGCCAGGCAAATGAAATGCCAATGCCGACTTCAAGGATTTGATAGGATTTCACAATTTAGTGCACGGGAGCCAATCAGAGCAAAGCATAAGTAAGCAGATCCACGCAGGGTGGGGGAGGGGCGGTGGGCATGAGGAAGGGAAGCCTTCAAGATGCTAAGACACTGGAGCTGACTCAGTGGGAAGAAACTATGGCCCCCATACTGCTTGTGATGGACACATCACAGGCGTGCTCTCAGATTTTTCTATGAGTGTAGAGGGCGAGCAGACAACGCTGGCTCAGAAAACTTTCTAAGGCTGCAGGATAAAATGAGTTTACCAGGTTGAAAAGGGAACGAGAAGAGTATGCCACACAGCGGGGTCTGCTTCCCAGCCCCCGATGACAGCAGTCTCTTAATGTGACTCCAAGCTTATGGCAATTGAATGAATGAGCTTTGAGACTAGGGTTGGATGAAAGAGTTCCAAGGATGGGGATATTTAAATAAACCTTAGTAAAAAAAAAAATTGGAGTTGGCTAAATGGAAGGGGAAACAAATTTTCAAATGAACACTGAGGAATTAAAGTACATGAAAATAATAGCAATGTTAGAATGATGGAGGTGATGATATATGGAAAGTAGAAAAGGAAGTTTGGGGCGCCGGGGTGGGGCAGACAGCTGAGCATCTGGCTCAGGTTGTGATCTCAGGGTTGTGCGATTGAGCCCTCTGTTGGGTTCCACACTCAGTATGGAGTCTGCTTAAAAATTGTCTCTCCGGGAGCTTGGGTGGCTCAGTTGGTTAAGCTCCTGCCTTCAGCTCCCAGGGTCCTGGGATCAAGTCCTGCATCAGGCTCCCTGCTCTGTGGAGAGTCTGCTTCTCCCTCTCCCTCTGCCTGCTGCTCCCCCTGCTTGTGTTCTCTCTGCCTCACACTCTCTGTGAAATATATAAACAAATACACTTAAAAAAAATTATCTCTCCTCTCCCTCTGCCTCTCCTCTTTCTCCCCTGCCCTCTGGAATAAATAAATAAATCTTTAAAAAAAGGGGGTGAGGGGAAGTTCAGGGAGCACACCTAGGTCATTTCCATCTCCTGCAATCCAGCCCACTCCCTCTATCATTGGTTGCCCTTGAAGATAGTTACACTGTTACTTTTCATAAAGGTACCAATCCCTCAGTGTGTCATGATCTGTGTGTTTCTACTGTTTGGAGCAGTGGAAGATCTTTGGGATGTCTGGGAGAACCAGTCACCACCACTTATCGTATGTACCAGTTTCCCCAGAGACTGGGCTTCACAGTCTTCTGTGCTGAGCCCCATCTCAGTTGCTATCAGTGGGTACCTGATGATCCCCAACCTTCCTCAATGCCTTCACCGAATGAGGCTGCACCGGCTAGGAGAAGCCCCACGGGATCTGGCTGGCTGGTTCTGTGACGCCTATGTCTGCCATTCTGACTGGCTAACACTAGGTGGAAAGCAAGGCACGGGCAGGCACAGGCCCATGACTGATGCCCAGATTAAGACCTGCAGAAGGTAAGGAAGCATCTATGCAAAATCCAGTTGACTATGTTTTTCTTCTAAAAAGCAACAGAAATATTAACTCATTGCCAACATTTATAAATTAACTATGAGACAAAATGTCTTTTGAAGTAAGCTGAGTATTCTTTCTCTAATCTTTACTTATTATCAGTTACTATTCAATTACTCTTGGGGTACACATTCACTCTGAGTTTTTAGGTCACACTGTTCTGGGGCTCTGCTGGGAGTGGGCAGTGGTCCTGGGTGTCTCAGGTGAAGGGGAGACTACTTGGTTCCTCACCCTGGGAAGGTAGCATGTGGTCCATGAATTTCACATTTTAATTTAGAGGGGGACATATAGATAAAATATTTGGCATTTACAGAGCACTTCCAAGCAATCAATAAAAAATTAATTAGGTATGATCCCAACTATATGACGTTCTGAAAATCAAGGCAAAATATGGCGATAGTAAAAATGTGAGTGGTTGCCAGGAGTTGGGAGTGGGAGGGATGAAGATGTGGAGCCCAGAGGGTTTTAGAGGAGTGAAGCTACTCCATATGGCACTGTAATGGGGGATACAGGACAACATATCCTTCTCAAAATCCATACAATGCACATCAAGAATGAACCCCAATGAAAACTACGGACTTTGGGTAATAACCATGTGTCGATGTACATTCATCGATTGTAACAAATGTACCACGCTGGTGGGGGATGCTGGTAGTGGGGAGACCGTGCATGTGTGGGGGCAGGAGGCATATGGGCAAGTTCTATACCCTCCTCTCAGCTTCACGTCGGATTTAAAACTGTTCTAAAAAAAAATGTCTATTAAAAATAAACAAATAATAAATAAGGGTAAAGAGAAAAAAAGTTATACAAACAATAAATAATCACTGAATATTCTGTCCCTATCGTTGTAAGTACTTTAAATACATTAACTCATTAATTCCTTACAACAATAGGGTTACTACTGTTATCATCATTCCCGTTTTACAGAAGAAGGAATGGATGGATAAAACAGGTCGTGAAACTGAACGGTCTGCTCTGGTCAAGAAAATGCTAGGCACAGCTTTAACCACACCACCCTCCTCTGCCCCGAATGCTTCGACAGCCAAGAATAAGGCCTATTTCTTAGACTATCACTCAGTCTTCCATGCTTGGGTCCAACTGACCTCCCCTGCTCATCTCCCACTACCTTCTGGTCTGTTCTTTTCTTTTCACTGATCCCTTAGCCTGGAATGCGCTCTCTCCACGCCCAATTCCCCCCATTGTCTCCGGATGGGATTTATCCTTCCTGGGAAGTTCAGATCCCCTCTTCCTGATCCCTCAGGCAGAATTAAGGGCTTCTATATATGTGTATGTTTGGCACCTGTTTTATTTTGCCTTGTGTTATAAGCAACTGTGGACACACCTGTCACCTCCCAGACCAGACCCGGAAGTTTGAGGGCATCTCTGCATGACTTGCTAATTCTATACATATTTATCGATGCCTACTACAGCTGGAGACATAGCAGTGAACAACACAGATGGAAACCCAACATTCGAATATCTCCCAGGACCTTGCCTAGTGCTCAAAGAAACATTTACTGAATGGCAGATAGATGGAAGAAGCAGGCAGTCTGGAGGCAAGGGCTGTGGCAGCCAAAGGAAGCAGGGGAGCAGAGATGGGGCTGGCCCTTCTATTCCAAGGACCAGATGGCAAGCACCTTGCACTCTGTCAGCCACCATTTGTCACCCCCCCTTCATGCACCCACTCTTGTTTCCCACCCTGGAGGCAAGTCCAAGCTGGCCAAGAACTCCAGTCCCTGGAGGGTCCTTGAAGCCACATACCTGAGCTCCAGACAGCCTAGTTGCAGGGCCATGCCCTCACTGACCTTGCTGGCATAGCGTTGCATGTAGTCATTCCGTAGCTGGTGAGGAGAAAGGCCAAGGTTGAGAGTCACGCCCTCCTTCCCCATTTCCCTGAACAGAGGCCCCAGGAGATGGTGGGAACTTTGAATATAATCCTGCAGCCCCAAGATGTCTCTCTCTCACACACCCCACCATGCAAAAACGTGTAGCCAAAAAAGAGCAGAGGGGGAGACCCACCCTCTGCTCTGCCTCCCTCCAGAGCCTTCTAGAATCATGCCTCCAGAGGCCAAGGCCTTCAGATTTTTGAAAGTGCTTCCAGACACATTCTTTCATGGCTTTATGAGGCTGGAGTTCGGATTCTCCTCTCCACTCTTCACTTGAGAGATAAAGAAACTAAAATTTGGGGATGAGCCAATCATTTATTCAAAGTCTTGTTGATAAGTAGTGACAGATGTCATCCACTCTAAAGTCAGAGTTTGGCTTTAGGTCCAGCAAACCAGGAGGGAGATACAGGTGGAAGCAGGGACCAGACAATCAACAGTGGCAGCAGGCTCACACGTCCTCAGCCCTCACTGTGTCCCGTCCTATGCTAGGCACACTACCTGCCTTATTACAGCCAGTGACGTGTTACAGCAGCTCCAAACAGCTCATGAAAGCCAGGTATTAAATCTTCTGAAGTTTTTCAAGTTGTATGATATCATACTGGTAACTCGAAAAATGCCATGGTGGGGAAATATTTACACCATGGAAACTGGCATGTGCTATAAACCAGAGATTCTTTTCTTCAGAGAGCCGGTTCGCCAGCATCCTGCTAATGATATAATTTGGTCCTCACAACAACCCTCTAAAGTAAATATTATTATCATCTCTATCTTCAAGAAAAGGAAAGAGCTTCAGGTAGGTAAGTTAAGCCAGGGGAGGAATCCTGGGTAAGTAGGTGGCAGAGTGGGCTAGAAGCCAGGTGTGTGAGAGTCTGTGTGCTAAGACTACCAATTCTCTTTGGACCTGCTTTGTCTGCTCACCACCAGGTCTCCTGGGCAGTAAATAGTGACCAGCAAAGTCCAAAAGGAGCTGTGCATATGGGGCGGGGTGAGCCAGCATTCAGTGAACCGTGAGAGAACCAGGGTTGGAACCTCTGACTAGGGACGGAGGCATCTTTTCCTAGACTGGGACCTTCCAAATCTGAGCTTTGTCTTTCTCTCTCCCCAGGTGAGGATGAGTAATAGGACCCTGGGGACAGGAAGATAAAATACTTCTACCTGTTGGTAAAAATAAAGTAGCGTTGTCCTGTCTTCTTTTAGGCTTTCCATGAAGTCCTCTGGCAAGTAGCGGATTTGAAGGTCATACCTGGGACAGGAAGTTCAGACTCTCTGGTTGACACAGGGAAGCTGGTCATGTAAGGGTCTGCCCATGAGGCCGATGGCCACCCATTCAGGACTTGCTTCTTCTTTCCCTCCTCTGTTGTCAGGTGGAGGACCGTGGAGGACCATGGAGGCCAGCAGGTGGTAGTCAACACCAGTCCTGACTCTCCAACTCTTCCCCCTCATGGCAACTGTTTTCCTTAGGTTTGCAGATCAGTGCCTGACCTGGTTCTCCATCTTCCCTGCCCTCCTTCTCCATAATACCAAGAGCATCCTGCCTGGGGATGTTCCTGATATCTGTCCTGGGAGGGGGATGTGCTGTGAGCCCATGTTAGGCCTTGGCCAATACATGCATTGGATGCTGCAAGAGGACTAGGCCTAAAATGGCACTCAGATTTTCTAGAAGATTCTCAGAGGTTAGGAAGTGATCCAAGGAAGGACTTCCCAGAGCCTTCCCACTCCACACTCATCTCCCCCAACTCAAGAGCCCAGGGCTCTTCTCCTACCTCCACTCGGCTTCCACGTGCAGACACTCGTACTTGTCCTGCACCTCCCCCACCGTCATCTGTGGGTGCAGCCAGTGGATCTCATCTGACTTCATGTGCTTCAGCCTTAGCCCATAGCACTCAGCCAGCTGGATGTTGGGCCCGATCCGTCCGCTCATCAGGATGGAGGCAATGACATCCTGGGGAGGAGAATAGAGAGCCATGATTCAGGAATGCCCCCTTCTAGATTCCCACAGTCCTCATGTGGCCCCCAGAAGTATGATTCGCTAGGGTGGGGTTCCATCTTAACTTCTCATTTATCTCTGGTTCTTTAGCACTTAGTGCTAGGCTCAGTGCACAGTGGTCTCTATCTGATAAATGGATAGTTTGGTAAAAGACAGAGAAACTGAGAGGAGAGAGTAGGAGCAAAGCAGAAAATGCAGCGGAGGCAAAGAGCACAGATTCTGTGCTTCTGTAGCCCACCCCAACCAAGCCAATGAATAATTACTGAGCATCCGCCATGTAAAAGCACCATCTGAATGCCTTCCAATTTAGCCAGCATTGCTGAGGGTCTGTAGTAGGCGTTCCAGGCACCTTGCATACATTACCATTTCATGGAATCCATACAACACAGGAAGGCAGTGTTACATCCCCATTTGGCTGATGACCAAACTGATGTGCATTACATAGCTCATGGAATTAAGCCGGGGTTTTGAACCCAGAGCCAGGGGACTCTGAGGATTTCTACTAGGCCAAGCTGCTTCATGGGGTGCTGGGGCTGGGCAAGGCAGAAGGGATGAGACTCACATTAATGGATTAAGTGGCCCACTTTCCACATAAGAAGCATGGCCACAGGAAACAGAGTGTTGACAAGAAATTAGGAACCCTCCTATTCCTGCTTTCTTCTTGATCAGAAATCAGCCTGCCCATGGCCTGATGCCATCATTTCCTGGCCTCGAGCCAGAGCTGGATCAAGAAGAGGCCCGCTGGGCAGCTGCCTGGAAGCCCATCTATGAGGTCCCACCTAGTTCTGAAATCATGTTAGTTTCAGTTTAGTTCAGGTCTCTCATACGGTTGCACATGTGATTGGTAAATTGAGCCCACTCCCAATGGAGCATCAAAGGCAAATTTTTAAAACTCCTATTTTCACTAATAAAATGTTAAACTCCTATTTAAATAGTACTGTTTTAAAGAAATGCCAAATTATTGGTCTGCCTGGGCACCCACATGCATTGGTCCAGCTCTGCCTCCTGCCAGCCCTCTTCAACTCTATGCCGTGATAAAGCTAAAAGATCCCTTCCCCATTAGGGAAGCAAATGCCCATCAGAGTGAGCAGTCAACTCTTGCTATATGAGATAGATAGGGAAAGCACAAGTTAACAGCTGTAACAAATCAGTGCAGGAATCAGAACTGTGGTCTTGGGATGGGGAAGAAGGCTGGGATCAATGGGACCTACAGCAAGAGGGACACAGATAAGAGGCAGAGCTCACGACTGTGAAGTTGACCATTTTGTCATTATTTCCACCCATTTCTCCTGCCAATGACCCTCTTCATTGCTCTGTCCACTCATATCATTATATTATGAATCCCTCATGTCACTCCCGAGCCCCACCTGGAGTCCCAGCCTCTGGTGTTTTTAAATGTAGAGGCTTCCTTGCCCCAAATGAAACTTACTGTCCTATGTCTAATTTCTCCAGGACTGGAACCCCTATAATTACTGGAAATTTCAAACATGTATGAAGTTCAGTGAAGTCAAAAGAATAGCATAATAAACCCC
The DNA here is from genome assembly GCF_024610735.1 of Ursus americanus. Lineage (NCBI taxonomy): Eukaryota > Metazoa > Chordata > Mammalia > Carnivora > Ursidae > Ursus > Ursus americanus. The sequence continues at coordinate 65,415,241 of NC_142139.1, forward strand.
TATGTACACATCACCCAGCTTCAAGAATTACAAACACTCAACCATTCTTGCTTCATCCATTCTGCCACTGACTTCCCCCCGCCCCAATTGCCACCCAACTATTACCACTTTTTACAGTTCTTTTAAGGTAAAATTTATAGACATTAAAATGCACACATTTTAGCTATACAGTTTGTGTGTAATCCACATGCCAATAATTAAGATACAGAACTTTTCAAGACACTCAGAAAGTTCCCTCATATCCCTTCCCAGTCAACCCTCACGCTCATGGCAACCCTAATTCTAGACAACCAATTTTCCCTCCCATTTTTGCTTAGTTTCACCTGTTCTAGAATGATATAGATGGAAACATTTAATGTATATAATTCATTCCCCTGTTTCTAGATACCTGGGCTATTTCTTATTTTTTGCTACTGTGAATAAAAGTACTATGACCATTATTGTACAGATCTTTTTGTGTACATATGTTGCCATTTCCTTTGGACAAATACCTAGGAGTTGTAATTACTGTGTCAAAGGTAAATGTATGTTTAACTTTCTAAGAAGCGGTAAGATCATTCTGTTTTATATTTCCATTGTTATATATGAGATATCCATTACACTACATCCTCACCAACATTTGGTGTTAGAAGTCTTTTTAATATTAGTCATTTTGATGGTTATGTATAGTATCTCATTGTGCTTTTAATTTGCATCTCCCTGATGACTAATGATATTGAGCATGTTTTCATCAGGCCATTCATGTATCTTCCTTTGTGAAGTATTTGTTCCAATCCTTTGCCCATTTTTCTGTGTTGTCTTTCTATTATTGAGTTATAGGTGATCCTTATAGATTCTAGATAGAAGTACTTTGTATGTGTTTTATAAATACTTCCTCCAGGTCTGTACTGTGCCTATTATTAATTTCCTTGTCAGTTTCTTTTGATAAAGTCTTATCAAAATTTTCTTTTATGGTCAGAGCTTTCTGCATACTGTCTAAGAAATCTTTGCCTGCCTCCAAATCATGAAGATATTCTCCTATTTTCTTTTATAAACTTTATAGTTTTCACTTTTCCTTTTAGGTCTGTGATCCATCTTGAATTGATTTGTGTGTATGGTGTGAGGTAGGGGTCAAAATTTACTTTTTTCTCTTAAAGGTCTATGGTTGTTCAGCAGTGGTTGTTGACTTTCATTTTCCAGTTGAATTGTCTTGCTGCCTTTGTCAAAATCAATTGGCCATATAAGTTTAGATTTATTTCTGGACTTTCACTCCTGATCTATTGATCTTTGTTTTTACTCTGCCAGTTCCACACTGTCTGCATTACTATAGCTTTAGAGGAGATCTTAAAGTCAAATAGCATAAACCTTTTACCATCTCCTCTCCAAGATTATTGTGCTATTCTCGGTCTCTGCATTTCCATATACATTTTTGAATCAGCTTGTCACTTTCTATTTAAAATGCCTGCTGAATCATGATTGAGATTGTGTTAAATCTATAGCTTAGTGGGGGAGAATTGACGTCTTAACAGCGTGGAGTCTTCCAATCCGCAAACATGCCAATATCTCTCCACTTAATTTTACTCTTCTTTAATTTTTCTTATTAGTGTTTTGTTCTTTTCAGTGTATAGTTTTGCAGGTCTTTTGTTAAATTTATTCCTAAATAGTTTATGTATTTTGATGCTTCTGAAAATTAAAGAAAAATTAAAATTAATTTTCTATTTCAGGGTTCACTCCTTTGGTGGCTCCCTCTTCTCCAGGATTTTCCTAAATCTTCTGGCCTCTCTGTCAGCCCTAAATTCTATCCTCCAATGCCTCAAGCCAGTAAGGGGCAACTGTCTGTCCTTCCCATCCCTCCGGGATTGGAAAGTGCCCTCAGGCAAAAAGCCAGAAATTTGCAGTTCTGCTCTAAAGAGCAGGTTTCCCTCCAGTCTGCTAGTTATGGTCACTCTCCAGGGCTTTCAAGACCATTTCCTTGTTATTTTGTTCAGATTTTACCATTGTCATCTGCAGGAAGATCAGTCTAGCCAAGTGATTCCACTATTTTTGTTATCTCCATACAAAATAGTGAATAAATGAAGAACATAAACTAAATGAATAAAAAATAAATAAATGAATAAATCTGTAGTTTCTGCAAATGGAAGAGGGTTAGGAGGCAGACACCTGCCTTTAGAGCTCCATTGGACATTCTGGTGCTTTTGTAAAAACAAAGAAAGCTTTGAAAAGCAAAACAAAACCCCGATGTCCTTTTCTACTTTTTTGTCTCTTACTTTTTCCTCCCCTTGGAGCACACGGTAGGACCAAGGCCAAAGTCGAGAGGTAGAGGGGTTGGCAGTGGCTGCAAAGCCAGGAACACAGCAAAGGAGGAGGTGGGGCCAGGGGCAGAGATGCTGGAGAGGCGAAGATAATGTTTATCTACAGGGAGCTTCAGCAAAGGAGTAAATATATTAAAGATGATGGGAAATGGGCTTCTTAATGATGGAGAAAGTACTTGAAATATGGAGAGGAGAAGGCTTGAGTGGACCCTTAGGTGAGGGATTGGAACTGAAAGAATTGGTGAGAACTCATGGTTTTAGAGAGCGGGAGAGAGAGCCTGGGAGCACAAGTACACCCAGGAGTGGGAGCATGTACCATTGAGAGTCTTATGTGTACTGAAAGAGCTTGAGGTCAATGACACCCAGATGGTCATTTGCATACCAAACTTTGAGTCTTAGTTTCCAAATACCCTTCTCCACTAAAAGGACCCGGGGCGGGGGGGGCTCCTGGGTGGCTCAGTCAGTTAATCTGACTCTGGATCTTGGCTCAGGTCATGATCTCAGGGTCGTGAGATAGAGCCAAGTGTCAGACTCTGCACTCAGAGGGAAGTGTGCCCCTTCCCTCTCTCTCTCAAATAAATAAATAAATAAATAAATAAATAAATAAATAAATCTTTAAAGAGAGAGAGAGAGAGAGGATGAATCCAGGGATCCTTGGAGAAATGGCTGATTCCGGGGCTGGGGCAAAGAAAGTACAAGATAAGCCTGGAATATCTTTTTGTCCTAGAAAAAAAGGGAAGTGTTTAGAGGATGTTGGGATATATAACAGGGAAACAGTATTAGCTTAAAGGGGCTGGCACAGGACAGATCTGGGACATCTAAGTATAAAAATATCTAACGATAGGAATACATAGGAGACAAACTGAGGGTTGCTTGAGGGGAGGGGCGCAGGGGGATGAGTAACTGGGTGATGGACATTAAGGAGGGCACGTGATATAATGAGTGCTGGGTGTTATATAAGACTGATCACTGAATCACTGTACTCTACCTCTGAAACTAATAATACACTATATGTTAATTAATTGAATTTAAATAAATAATAGTAAAAAAATAGAAATAAAAACTAAAAACAAAAATATATAATATAATCATAGGAATGGATTACATTCCACTGAATAAAACAGAATCTGAGACAGACAGATAAATAAATAAATGGGGCAGAAGGGAATATTCTTCATTACAGTAGAATGCCATCTAGTAAATGTAGTAGAAGAAAGGATGGAAATGGGAAATCACCATTTGGCAATAAACTCAGTGTTGGTTGTTCAGGCATGATTCATCAACGGATGACAGAGCTGGAGGGTGGAGGTCTGATGATGAATAGGATATTGACATAGTCTCAGTGTATCTTCCCTCAGATTCTAGTCATACACACACACACACACACACACACACACATACCTGGCAGACACAAATGATCAGGTTATCAAGGTTAACATCATCGGTCGTAGAACATGTAAACAAATCATGCCTCCCACCTTGATGTACCGAGAAGAGTGCAGCATCATTTCTGAGATTCCTGCCAAGAGTTCATGGCCAGGTCTAGTTATACGACCCAGGGTGAGGGGTCTTCCCAGAGACCTATAGAATAAAAGGTCTGTATTCTTTTTTTTTTTTTTTTTGGTAACTGTTACCTATTTTTTTTAATTGATGTGTAATTAACATAACATCATATTAGTTTCAGGCATATAACATGATTCAATATTTGTTCACACTACGAAATGATCACCACAATAAGTTTAGTTACCATCCAACGCCACACATCATTACAAATTTTTTTTTCTTGTGATGAGAACTTTCAAGATTTAATCTCTTAGCGACTTTCAAATATACAACACTGTATTATGGACCATAGTCACCATGCTGTACCTTACATCCTATGACTTATTTATTTTATAGCTGGAAGGTTGTACCTTTTGACCGCCTTCAGCCATTTTGCCCACTCCCCACCACATCTCCCCTCTGGCAACCATCAATCTGTTCTCTGTATCTATAAGGTTGGCTTTTTGTTTTGTTTTAATTTGTTAGATTTGTTAGATTCTACATATGAGTGAAACCATACAGTATTTGTCTTTCTTGAACTTATTTCACTCAGCATAATACATTCTAGTTCCATCCATGTCATTGCAAATGTCAAGGTTCCATTTTTTTATGGCTGAGTATATACACCACCTCTTCTTTATCCCTTCATCTATGGATGGACACTTGGGTTGCTTCCATATCTTGACTATTATAAATAATGCTGCCATGAACATGGGGATGAATACATCTTTTCGAATTCGTGTTTTCATTTTCTCCTGATAAATACTCAGAAGTGGAATTGCTGGATCATAGGGCGGTTCTATTTTTAACTTTTTGAGGAAGCTCCATACTTTTTTTTCCAGAATGGCCACACCAGTTTGCATTCCCTCCGACAGTGTGTGTGTGGGGTTCCCTTTGCTCCACCTCCTTGAAAAGGCCTCCTGTCTTTCTGCCCAAGGAACTCTTCTGCACCGGAGGGGACCACAGAGACATGACGACTAAATGCAGCCTGTGCCCCTGGGCCAGACAGGAAAAGTAGACATTGGAAGAACAGTTGGTGAAATCTGAATGGCTATTCTGATTCAGAGGGTAAGTGTCCCAGCAGTTCTGGCTTTCTCCTTTGTATGGCTGCAGGCTAGTTATGTAGGAGAGTGTCCTTGTGGGGGAATAAACACTGGAGTATTTTGGGTGATGGAGTAGTGTTGCTGCAGCTTGCTTTCAAATAAATCAGAAAAAGATTAATGACAACGGACATGTGTGTGGCCAAAAAGACAGAGCTACTAAATATGGCATGTGATAGATCTGAACTGAGAGAGGACTTAACTACCTCCTTTTCGACTTCTAACTTTCTAATTAAGTTCTAATTTCTTCCCAGCTCATCTCCACTCCCCCCCCCCCCGCCCTGGTTTATCTCTTAACTCAGGCAAAAGGCCCTGTGGGCAAAGCATCCCACGATGGGAATGGAAACACAGAAACTACCCCCCTCAAGTAACAGGACCTGCCCTGAGCCAGCCAGACCCCATGACTGGCCCCAAGACAGTGATTCACTTGACCTTCACGGCCTACCTGCACAGTACCCACCCACCTTGCCCCACATTTTCCTTACATCAACCTAGACGTATTTTCAGCACTTTGGAGGCAGTCTTTGAGGTGCTAGTCCACTGTCTTCCCATGTTGGCCTCACTGAAATAATAAGTCCCTTCCATGTTTTGCCACCACTGTTTCTCTGCCTTTGGATTTTGTCAGCAGGTGGTGAGTGGTGAAACCTGGTCTGTGTGGGGCCCCCGTGGCCAGGTGCTCCTGTCCCCGTGCACGCCGGCTACACAACTCCTGGGGGATCTAAGTGAAGGCACTATGGGAGTTCTTCATCCCGTTCTTTCAACATTTTTATGTTTGAAATAATTTCAAAATAAGCAGAGAGGTTCTGGTGAGGGCAACCTCCAGGCACATGAGAAGTAAAGGGACCACATCAAATGAATGAGTAAGATTTCTCTCAGGCCAGACAAAGTCTTGCCCTTTCTTTTCCACCCAACAGTCCCTGAGAGGGGACCGGACTGCATCCCACTCTTTGATCTCAGGTGGGTGACACTGTCCAGGGCACAGCTTGTGGAGACATTTTCCTAGGTTACTTTCTAAAAAGCAGCCAATTTCTGTTGTAAGGGTGGAGGAGTAATTTTAGGTCCTTAGGGTAGAAATTCAACAGATTTTCACAGAAAGATAGATTTCATCTTGTGGTAAGGAAGAAGCTGGGTGTTTTCTAAACATAAAGTGCGTTGTTTGGGAGGCTGCCTGGTGCTGGCAGATTCCTACGGGGGGAGCACTTTTCCCAGAGGGGCAAACCGGAAGCTCCTTGAGAGAGGCACCTCCATCTACCACCACCATCACCTCCCTGGTTACTAATGAAAGTATGTTATATAATAAAGAATTTGGCTGGTCTTTGTCCTTGTTCCTGGGGTGGGAGCCTCTGAACCCTTGTGAGATCCTCGGTGGTAGTGTCTTTGTGGTTCATGGTGGGCCTCTTGGACCACACCTGAGTTTATGCTAATGAGGTGAGTTGGTGGTGGTGGGGAGACTAGATATTCTTAGGATAGGGGCCCGCTTTGCTGGAAGGGTCAACTGTGTGATTAAAGGTTCGAGACTTAGAGCCACATGATATCAGCCTGGTTTCCAGGGACAGGAGGAGAGCTGGAGGTCCAATTACACAGTCAATGGTTCAACCAATCAATCCATCAACCGATGGCCTACATAATGAAACCCCAATAAAAACTCCAGTTCACGTGAGCTTCCTGGTTTGTGATGCACATCGACGTGCCTGGAGGGTGACACGTCCTCAAGATGTGGAAACTTCATGTTTGGGGCCCTCTTACACTCCATCCCATGCATCTCTTCAGTTAGCTGGTCCTGGTTTGCATCTTTTATAATAAAACTGTCATCATCGGGATAGCACTTTCCTGAGTTCTGCGAGTCATCCTAGCAAATTAACGAACCTGGGGGGTGAGTAGCAGGAACCCCCAAGGTGGTAGCCCATTTGGTCAAGAAGTACGGGTGGTCTGGGAAGCCTGGAGCTTGTGACTGGGTTTTGAGGAGGGGTGTCCAGTGGGGCCACTGGGCTCTCAATCTGCCAAGTCTGTGTCAGGTCCAGAATTGCCAGGTGTCAGAACTACACTGCCAAGTGTGCAGACCCTTCAGGCTCAGGTGGGGAGAAACAAGGCTGCCCACCACGGGGGATGCAGAGCACACACTTTGGAGTCACACAGATCCGGTTCTGATATACAGTTTAGAAGGATGACAAGCTCCCTGAGCCGGTCTCCTTCCTGCTGTTCACCACAGAAGGCTTCCTTCACTCAAACCATCAGCAACTTCCTATGACGTACTCACTTTGCAAAGCACTGTGGGGAGCCCCAGTGCACACACAGAGCCCCCCGGACTCAAAGAGCTTCTATTTCGGGTAGGAGGAAGAAAGTGGCTTCACTTGAGGGGCCCCAGAGTAGGGGTGGGGAATCAGTTTAAAAGAAGAGGAACTTGAAGGTCTGACATGATCTCACGGTGGGGGCTTTTGAATCAGCCCTGCCCCCTCCCTTTACTGCCTTTCCTCTGCGCTTCACAAGGCTCCTGGAGCAAATGGTGGGAGCAGCAAAACCAGCCCTCTGCCCACGGCTCATAAATTGTCATTAATGAGTCAGTATTTCTTTCTCTATTAATAAGTCACTTTTTAGGAACAACAGTTTGAAATGTTTGCCTAGTCACTAAATTGCCATATATAACATAACAGAAAAAAAAACTGTCTTAATTTTATCACTTGTTATTTAGATAAGCCCAGGATGTATTTTTTATTTTATTTTTTTCTGCGATAGGTAAACCGTTACCTCTGCCCATGTGAGGGTGACTGAGAAACAAGTCCTCAGTCTGCTCCTGGCCCACACCTTCTTGCATGAAGTGGAATTTCCACGGCTTTTCCTCCTGCTTGGCTAACATTGACTTATTTGCTTTATCAAATAGTGTGAAGACCCCAAATCAACTTTGCCCCTCGATTTTCTGGCATTTTCTCCTATAAGTCAGAAACAAAGAAGGGACAGGACTGAATGCTGTCCCAAGTCCAGGATCATTTATTTCCCCAAAGAAAAAGGTCACCCAAGCAATCAAATACTCAGGCCACTTTCCCTCTCCGTTATTGGTAGTCACATTTTTTCCCCTATCTGAAATAGATTGTTGTATATAGTATGAGGTGCAGCTTAAAGTTAACTTGTTTTCACAAGGGTGTCTAACATTCAGTGATTATATGTGTTGGGCTGTTTCTTGTGTCTTTTTCTGTTCCTTTGATCTAAACATCTATCTTTATACCTTAGTCATGGTTTTTATCACTTCTTTAGTAGTCTCATGATTTTCTCAGGTTCACCTATTTTTTTTTTAAATAAAACACCTACTTCTGTTGTTGTTGTTGTTTGAACTTATTAAATATATTCATGTTAGTGGCTGGGTTTTTAGAAACAACTGAGTTGACAGCCTGGTGCCCCCATCAGAATTGCCCATGCCTCGTCTCGGGTCCCTTACAGGGGGCAGCCCTGACAGGGGGCAGCCGGTATCTGGTGACTGGTCACTTCAGGGGCTCAAGGCCCTGTCTTTTCATCAGAGCACCAGAACTCCCTGTGGAGCTCACAGCCCACATCACAGCCCACTCTCCCCCTTTGCCCAATCCAGTTTTGGTCACTTCCCTAGGTGAGTTTCATGAGAGTACCCACTGACCCACCTTAAGCAAACCCACAGTGCACGGTCGGCTTCGTGGGACCCCACCCAGGGCACTGGCCTTCAAACTGCTTTCCCGGCTTGATCTCACTCATTCTCCTTACTCTTTGTTCTAAGGAGGGCACAATGCTCTTCTTTTTTTTAAAAAAAAGATTTTATTTATGTATTTGAGAGAAAGAGAGAGAGAACACGAGTTGCGGGGAGCAGAGGCAGAGGGAGAAGCAGACTCCCCACTGAGCAGGGAGTCCAATGTGTGGCTCAATCCCAGGACCCTGAGATCATGACCTGAGCCAAAGGCAGACACTGAACAGACTGAGCCATCCAGGTGCCCCTAAGGAAGGCACAATGCTTCTCTTTTTAAAGATGACTGAATTTACAGTTTTAATAAATTAAAGCCCTAGTTTGACAAAATCCCGCTTAAATTCTATTTATAAAGTCTCCACTTTGAGACTGAGGGCAAATTTAAACAGATGACTTTTGTTGAACACTGCATTGGCTCTCATTTGCTGCGTGCTAGGCTAAGATGCAAACTCTTAAGCCTGAGGCATAAAAGTCTCATCTCCCACTCTCACCCTTGATGTGCTGTCAGCTTGTCTCCCTCGCCAAGCACAGCATGCTCTTCCTAACTGGAGGACCCTTGGCTCCCCTCTCTCTGTGCTCTTCTCCTGGAGAGCGTTTGGGGCCAATTAGCACTGTGAGCTCTTCCCTAACTTGGATTGATAGGGTTTGTTTCCTGTCCTGGGTCCCCAAAGAACTGTGTACACACATTTAGTCAGATACTGTTATGGGTTGAAATGTGTGCTCCCAAAAATATATGTTGAAATCCTAACAGCCACACCTTAGAATGTGATCTTACTTGGAAATAGGGTCTTTATAGACTAATCAAGTTAAAATGAGGTCACTAGGGTGGGCCTTAATCCAATATGACTGGTGTCCTTATAAGGGGAAATTTGGACATAGAGGGAGGCACGCATGCAGGGAGAAGTGCCGTATGAAGGTGGAGGATTTGAGTGATATGTCTATGGGCCAAGGAATGCCAGAAAATGGCCCACAAACCTCCAGAAACTAAAGAGAGGCACCTACACGTTTCAGAGGGAGCATGGCTGTACCAACACCTTGATCTTGGACTTGTAGCCTCCAAAACTGTGAGACAATGACTTTCTGATGTTTTAAGTTACCACACTCGTGGTACGTTGTTATGGCAGTCGTAAGAAACTGACTCAGGTGTTTACTAGTTACAACTAAGCCATTCACTCATGTTGGCCTTTCTAACCTTTCAAGTCCAAGGTCAGAAGCCAAATCTGATGTGCATTATCATCCCTTACTCCAAGTCCAGTGCTTGGTACAGATATTTGAAGAGAGAATGAATGAGTAAATGAACAGGAGTTAGCTCTCTGGATAATGACTGGGGTAACAAAGGACAGTGACCCATGGTCAAAAATGTTCAAGAGATCAGGAGTGTGGTAATTAGCAATACCCCAGGCTTTGGTGTCTACTGGATCTGGCCATGGCTGTGTGGTCTTGGCCAGCTCACCTAACCTCATTTCCTTATCTGTAAAATGGGAAAATACCCTTCTGTTGTGGGAGTTTTGGCGGGACTAGATAAGATAGCATGTGGTGTAAATAAAAAGAGCAGCTATTAAATTATAAGCATGCTAACATTCCTCCTTCATCTTCTAAGGGGTTTCTGAGCACCACCCAACTCTTGCACCTTTGTAGCATAAACTTGGTGATGGGGAGGGTAAAAGTGGAGAGGTCTCAATCCACTTGGATTTGACTTACACTGAAAGAAGCAAAGAATGACTGAAGGAAGAACAAGAATAGATCTTGAAATGAACAATAGAGGGGAGAAGGAGAAGAGCCTGCTCAAGCCAAAATTCAAGAATCTGAAAATGCAAGTAAATATGTTTCTGGACAGCAGCCAACCCAAATGAATATTAAGAACTAAGTATGAGAATTTTAAGAAATTTTGCTATCTTGAAAGTGAAACCCCTGATATTTTTGTGCTAAAGAGAATAAAATTTTCACTTAATTTTCAATTCTTCTTAGAGGGTAGACTAATATCATTTGGAATGTGACACTGTACTGAGCCTGGTGTCAAGGAAAAAGCAAGCTGGCTGTGGGTTACAGATATGTAAAGAGCTTGGCACAGTGGCTGGCACAGAGGAGGTCTCAATAGATGGTGACCATGATCATGATGGCCAGGCAAAGGAGAAGGGAGAGGCATGGGATCAGAAGAGGCAAGGGGAATTGGATTAATTAACTCAAGAAGTCTGTAACTGAGATATAAATTTGAGAGCCTGAAATGGAGTCCAAGGGTGCCTGGACCAGAGGCTCCTCAGATTCTCCCTGCCTGAGTGGCAACCGGCACCTTCAGAGACCCACCCCCACGGTAGTGGCAGAGGGAAGGGAAGGGTGCCATGGTTGCCACTATCCCAAGAGCCATTGAGATCTGTACAAGGAACACAGGTAGTGACTGAAGTAAGTAGTTTCTGGAAAAGGGATCTGATCCTGTTTCCAAGCTGAAGCCAGTATTAGCAGCAGCAGGAGCCTGAAGTGTGATAAATGAGCCTTGTAGGATGTCAGGTCATGGCTGTGAAGAAGTTGGCTGGGAAGAAATAATGCAGAGAAAAATGACTTCCTTCTGCTTGGAGCAAGGAAGCCACGAAGCGTCTTATGTCCCCAGGGCGGGAGATCACTCCAACAGGCTCCTTCCTTTAACCTGTCTGCTGCATATACAGCAGGAAGTAAAGCTCTGAGGAAGTGCATAAAACAGGTCAAAAAGGCAACAAGAGGTCTTCTTGTTAAATGACTTGAACAGAACATAAGAGGCGTCTCTGAGAAATAAACATATTCTGTTAAAAAGAAGGCTGTTCTGTCAAATGTTTGGACTTACTAATAAGCCACAAGGAAGGGCTCTTGATGCTCAGCTGAGGTTTGGGAGGAGTGAAGATCATTACAGGAAAGTACCAGGTGGATTTCACGTACTTCTTTGAAAAAGTCCTCCTACAAAATGCCCCTTTAAGGAATGACTTTATGATTTGTGCATGTGGCATGTAGTGTCATGCGGGTCACTTCCAATATGACTGGTGACATTTTATTTCTCACACAGGGAGACGGGTCCTGGGTGTTCCTGTCACCATAATGCTTCATAACTCACATCCATGAGTCTCAATGGGCACAGCTGGCACTCGGGGCTGCATGATTCTTGGTGGTGTGGTACCATTCAACACCCATGACTGACGCCCAATGAACGTCTTGCCCCATGGCCCAGTCATCCTGACTAGGATGACAATGTGACAATCCAGAAAGGATTCTGTCCCTGAAAACCCTCATGAATGAGATTAGTGCCCTTAAAAGAGACAAGAGAGAGACGAGATCTGTCTCTCCTGCCATGTAAGGATGCAGCAAGATAGTGGTTCTCTGCAAGTCTGGAAGAGGGTCCTCACAAAAACCCAACCACAGTCTTGGACTTCAGGCTCCAGAATTGTGCGAAATAAACTTCCAGTTGTGGAAGCCACGCAATCTGTAGTATTTTGTTATGGCAGCCAGAGGAGACCAGGACAAAGCAGGTACTGAAGAAATGACTCAAAATACAGAAATACCCTGTGTACTAAGAAACTCACTGTAGAAATTTTTTAAGCAGCAAAATCCCCCCAGCAAGAAGCCAATTGAAATAGTTTGAAAGGGTCCTGGAAATAACGGGAGGGCTGCACAGGGTTTATATGCTGGTTTTAATAATTGTCTAAAGAGCTTGGAAGACTTTTGGAAAATGCTGCTATTGTAATAAATGGGAGGTATAGGATATGAAACCATATACAAAGAATGGTAGAGGCTAGAAAGTGAAACAAACAAATCCAGAATGAAATACATCAAAATGGGAATAGTGCTGTCTTGGGGTGGTACATACCCACACATACATTTTTATTCTTCCAGGTTTCCTGTGTTTGAACTTTTGTATACAATGTAGTGGTTCAGAGGATGGCTTCAGGAGTCAGAAACTGTGCCATTTCTGATTTGCTTTGTGACTTTGGACAAATTAATTCCTCTGCTCTGGATTCCTCATTTGTAAAATGTAAACATTTTCCTAGCTCCTGACGTTCTCGCAAGGATTAAATGAGGTGATACAAGAGAAGAGCTTAGCATCGTGCCTGTGCACGGTCATGCTAACTAAAAAGCTATTATTAATATTGGATGAAGTGCATTCATTTTATAAATTGTTGGAGTCCATCTGCTAACATTTCGAAGATGTTTGCCTCTATGTTCATGAGAGATGCTGGTCAGTTGCTTTCCTTTCATGTATATCATTCACAAATTCATTTGAGAGTTGTAAAAAGAATCTCTTCAAAAAGAAATGCTTTAGTTCAGCTGTTATAATAGACTTGGTTGTGCAGACTAGGCATAACAAAATCATACTTAACTGGTGGGAGCAGACGTCACCTTCCAGCCGGAGACAAATGCTATAGTTTATGCCTACGAGCTTGGCTCATGTGCTACCAAGTGGAGACCGCATACCCTATGTATAGGATCAGCTTTTAAGGGGTGAATAAACTCGTAAAATATAAAACTCTAAAATTAAAATGCTGGCTAGGCAGTAGATTCCACAGAGCCAGGCAGAAGAAGAATGGCCAAAATTCATTCAAGTCCTGATGAAAATGAACTTGAGCAGATATTTTGCCTTCTAGATCCTAGAAAGCAGACCTCACTGATGCAGCCACAAAAATATAATCTCCAAGTATACAGATGTCTCAGGCTAGATGTCCAACTATTCAAATGTTTATTAAGCTCATAAATCGTAGGCTGGAACTTTGGAGCCTTAAGTAAACTTAGAGATCACTTAATTTGAGTCTGTTTTTAAATGAAGAAAGTGAGACCCAGAGAGGTCAAGAGACTTGCCCAAGAAGACACAGGGAATTCTATTTTAAGCCAGCTGAAATTCTATTACCCCTCCTACACATTATTATTTATGAATGCCAATCTTCCTGCCAGTCAACTTCCTCTTTGGTCTTTATATCAAGGGATCTGGAAGATTACCGATCTCATTTGAGTACTCTCTAGGCATTAGTTCATTTGTTCCTTCCTTCCTTCATTCCGCAAACAACTATTTTGTGTTAGGCTCTATATAGGGACAGTCCCCGCTCTGCAAGAGGCCACCTCTGTTTAGAGATGGACAAGAGGCAGTTACTACACAGCCTGTCAGGGGTGTGGACAGGGGAAATGGGAGCACTATGGTGCCACCTCCAGCCACCTGATACCCACCCACAGACTTTCTCTTCTCTTTGCCCCATCAAGCCTTCTCCTGTCACTCTTTCATAGACCTTTCAAAACTCTGAGTATCTTGTGAATTCCCAAACCCTGTAACATGACCTCATACCCTGGGGCTCCCCACCAACCAAGTGATTCTAATAATCCTCCACCACAGAATGTGACCCAGATGGTATCCCTCAGGCAGAGGTGAGTCCCTCAAGGCAGACAGCAGTCCCAGTACCCCAAGATTCTAATTCAGTGAATTTGGGATGGCACTTGGAAAACTGGTGGTTAAAAACTCCCTTGTGACTCAGATCATCTGCCTCATGTAGGAAGACCATGGTAGCAGTCTGTCAGCCCTATTTACAGCATCTTTTGGGCATTTACTGCCACAGATAGAAGATGTTACCCCCTGTAGACAACAGACCTATGAGTAGCTTTTTCTTACCTGCTGGAATTTGGACTTGAGATATAGAATTCTAGCCAGTAAATCTCTGTTAGCTTTATACCTGGAATCCATCATCCATCCATCCATCCATCCATCCATCCATCCATCCATCCATCCATCTGTTGTTAAACAATTACTCATCAATTAATTCAGCAAATTGGGGGAAACAAAAATAAGTCTCTCTCTCCTGGAGCTTATTTTCTACTGGGGGGTGGTGTTAAACAAAAAACTAGTATCTTAGTTTCTACTAAGTGCTAAGAAGATGGACAAAGCAGATATGGGCACCAGAATGAGGGGGGCTGCTATTTCACAAGGGGATGGCCAGCAAAGTCCTCTCCGATAAAGGGGCATGTGAACAATCCCCAAAGGAAGTAAGAGAGAGAGGGGTGGCCTCATGGGGCCAGAGCCTTCCAGGCAAAGAAACCATATCATACAGAGGCCCAAGGTGTACAGCCCCAGCGTGCTTGGTGCATCTGAACAATGTGAAGAGGCCAGGGGGCTGAGGTGGAGAGGCCTAGGGAAAGTGAGGGGAGGAGAGGTCAGAGAGAGCTAGGCCAGGGCTTGGCAAACCTTTTCTATAAAAGCCCAAGTTGGTAATATTTTAGGCTTGAGGGCTACGTGGTATCTATTGCACTTACTCAACTCTGCTGCTGTAGCTCAAAAGCTGTAGACAATATGTAAACAAGTGAGTGTGTCCCCATAAAACTTTATTTACAAAAACGGGTGATGGGCCATATTTGGCCTGCAGGCCATTGCTGCCAACATCCGTTGTAGGCCCCCCGCCCCGGTCAGGCTCCACACTCAGCAGGGAATCTGCTTGAGATTCTCTCTCTCCCTCTGTCCTCCCACCACACACATACTCTCACACTTTCTCTCTCTCTTAAAAATAAACAAATACTTAAAGGAGAATGGTGGGAAAAATAAATAAATAAAGGAGAGCAGTGAAAGATGCTCTAACCTGCACCTCAAATATATCTGTCTAGCTGACCGATGTTTTAAAGGTTCACCACCGTTGCTACTTGCAGAATGGACCTCATCGGGCTACAGACAGAAGCAGTTAGGAGGGAAGTGTGTCATTCCAGGTGACAGGTGGTGAGAAGGAAGTGATTAGAATCCAGGTGTGTTTTGATGGCAGGGTTGACAGGATTTCCTGATGGACTAAATACAGAGTATGAGAGAAAGAAAGAATTCCAGAATGACTCTGAGGTCTACAGCCTGAGACACAATCAACTGAGAGAACAGAGCAGCAGTTGTGGGAGCTGGGAAAGATGGGAAGAGAAGCAGTTTGAGGAGGGAATTGTGAGTGTGAGCCTCTACGTGGAAGTCAGATGTCCAGCGGAGACAGCAAGCAGCCAGGTGGATACTCGAGCTGGAGGCATGCGAGGAGGTCATGGACCCAGTGGTACAAAGTTGGTCACCAACTTTTCATCAAGTCATGTGACTGAACGAGATCCAGTCAAGGCACAGGCCTGTGGCATCACGTAGCCTGACCGTGTCACAGGAAACATCCTGTGAGGGCACAGGCCGGCCACAGGCTGCCCAGAGACTGAAGATCCCAGACAGCAGTGGGGAAAAGTGGCGTCAGCCCATGTTCTGTTCTCATTTCCTGGCAACAAGCCTTCCTTTAGCGTGGGTGTGTATATGTGTGCAAAGTGCTCACATTCACCTGTATACTGAACACTTGGGTCTGGGTACACCAGAATCAGGGTACCAGCAACAGACACTGTGATCCTAACTGATGGCTGCACAGGGCTGAATGATGACCCCAAAAAGATATGTCCATGACCTAATCCCCAGAACCTGTGAATGTAACCTCATTTGGAAAAAGGAGCTTTGCAGATGTACTTAAGGATCTCAAGAGGAGAACATTCTAGACTCTCTGGGTGGCTCCTAAGTTCTAAAAGACACACAGACAAGAGGCACATGGAGAGGAGAGCAGAAGGCATTATGAAGGCAGGGGCAGACATTGGAGTCCTTCAGCCCTAAGCCAAGGAAGCTGGGAACCCCAGTAGCTCCAAGAAGCGAGGGAAGATTCTGCTTTCAAGTCCCACCAAACATTTGCTATGGGACTTCCGGCCTCCAGAACCCTGAGAGAACACATTTCTGTTGTTTAAAGCCCCTGGGGTTTCTGGTAATTAATTACTGCAGCCCTAGGAGACAAGTACAGTAGCTCTACAAGTCCCAAGTTCTCAACACGCCTAAGGGATCATTTTTTAAAAAGGGATTGAAGAACCAAATACTAAAAGTTAGCATTACTTATCACTCTGAGAGTGTTCATTTTGATGTGACAAAAGCCTCTATCTAACAGGGACATTCAGCAACGCAACAGCCAGATTAAAAATAGAAACGTAAGCACAGGCACCTGCCTGCTCATTTGTCGATATAATGGATGTAGGCATGCAGATAAATACAGAGAGGCTCCGAACCCCGCCAGTTCGCCTGGCGCTCGCCTCTGCAGGCGTCTGCGGTGGGTGGGCCGGTGGGTAGGCATGCACAGGAAATGGGGAGGGGGTGCAGAAAGGGGGAAGCGCTTGTCCACCTGCCTTCTTTTTTATATCACTGTGAGGGGCTCTGTGGTAATGATTTGTGGTCTCCAGGCTGGACTCTTCCCCCTCAGGTTTTCCCCTGACAGTCCTCACTAGCCTTGCGTGGCTTCGTTTATTCTTCTTAGGGCAACCTTTCTTTCAGAAAAAGCAACTTCCCAGGACAGGTAAACATGCATTCCCTTCCTCTCGCACCTCAACCCTGTGGTCTTGCCCCCAGAGACATCTGAAGGAGGGCAGCAGTGATTGTTCTGGAGACCGTGACCTTCCGGCTGAAGACCCCTCCTCTGACTGCATGGAGCTGCTGGCTCTGTGTTGGAGTCACTTTGGGCTCGTGGAACAGAGCCACAGACCACAGACATTCATGTCTCATGGGTCTGGGGGCTGGAAGTCTAAGATCAAGGTGCCAGCAGATTCAGTTCTTGGTGGAGCTCTTTCCCCGGTTCACCGAGGGCAGGCAGGGTCGCCACATGGCGGGCAGAGCTCTGGTCTCTTCCACTTCTTGAAAGGACACTAATCTCATCCTGGGGGCCCCACCTTCATGACTTCATCTAAACCTAATCACCTCCCCAAGGCCTCATCTCCTAATACCATCCCGCTGGAGGTTAGGGCTTCAACATGTGTGGAGTTGTGGGGGAACCCAAACATTCAGTCCATAGCATCCTGGTTAAGTGTCTGGTTAAGTGATAATTTTAAACTTGAAACCAACAAGTATCGGGCAGGGACAATGGGTCTCAATATCTGAAATGTGCCTTTCTGGGAATATTCTTGCTTGTACTGTATATTCAATGACCACTGTAGGGACGCTTGGGTGGCTCAGTTGGTTAAGCCTCTGCCTTCGGCTCAGGTCATGATCCCAGGGTCCTGGGATCGAGCCCCACATGGGGCTGCCTGCTCAGTGGGGAGCCTGCTTCTCCCTCTGCCTCTGCTCCTCCTCTCCCTGCTCATGTGCACACACACGCTCTCTCTCTCAAATAAATAAAATCTTTAAAAAAAGAACGACCCTTGGATTTATAGGGGAGGTCAGTGAGTACACATGTTGCAAAGCAGACTGCACTTGGGGCCGGATTCTGCCTTGCTCACACACCAGGTAAGAAGCACCACAGGCCAATCCCACAGCCTGGAAACCTTGCTTTGAAGGGACAGGATGAAGATGGACCAGGTGCAAAGGGCAGGGCAAAGGTTGGCTCAGGCTCCGTCCTTCCCGGGGATGTCAATGTGGATTCTTAGCAGAATTTGCTTCTGGACAAAACAAGGATGAATCTTGAACATGGCTTTTCAGCATGATAGAGGCCAGCTGAGGAAGAGGATTTTGGATGTGGGGTTCCCCTCCCTCTCAGCACTCTCCTAACCACACCCTAAGACACAGACAAGTGTCTACTTCTCTGCTTGAGGCCCTCCTGTGGGAGACACAGAAGTCCCATGATGAACAGATAGGCCCATGCAGAGAGTGGGTCAGCCGACATCAGCCAGAGAGAGAAAAACACCATGAGCCAGCAAGCCAGTATACCAGGCAA
Source organism: Ursus americanus (assembly GCF_024610735.1). NCBI lineage: Eukaryota > Metazoa > Chordata > Mammalia > Carnivora > Ursidae > Ursus > Ursus americanus. Next base: position 65,433,551 of record NC_142139.1, read on the forward strand.
AGAGAGGAGTAAATGTGGCACTTAGAAGTAGGTGACCATGTAATTTATCCTTCAAATCATGATGCTCTTGAGATTGGCAGGGGCACTGTTCATAATCATCTTTGGACAGGGTGTGTAAGCCAGGACTGTCTGACACAAATCAGCATGTAAGGTCAACCTACACGGAAGAGAATGAGAGAGGAGGGGAAGGAGAAAGGGGAAGGGAGGGGGAGAGCAGGAGAGAGAGACAGAGGGAGAATGGGAATGAAGGAGAAGCTATTAAGAGTCAAAGAGAGACGCCCTGTGTGGGCACGTCTGGGTGGCACTCTGCTGGTTGTTTACAAAGTGTTATCTTAACCTCTTTCCCAGACAAGCAAATTAGCATGTTAGAGAAGGATATAATGATATAAGCCTCCACTTGCAACAGAGATTCAGAGCTCCCAAACAAACACAATTTCCTATGAATATCAAACAAAAGAGAAATGGAAAATCAAGAAGAGCAAAATACATTTCTCATCCAGCACTTGCTCAGTTCCCTTCAACACCTGTCTGATTTCTGTTGGATCCTAGGCACAAGGGCCAGCATTGTTTACAGAGCTTTTAACAGCCCAGAGAAAACATCATGAGGCAATTACATTCTCATAGAAAGCCGTTGAGAATAAGAAGGAAAACATGAAATCAGCGAGCGCACATGGAATAACTCTGTTTGGGAGAGGTGCTATCACATGGCCTGTGCCAGAGCGATTCTCCGTTGCTTCTACTGAATCAGACACAGCTACATGGGGGTGTCAGCATTTCAGACGTGTTCTTATGGAAGGACAAGTGTTTGGCTAGCTGAGCACAGGGAGGATGGTGGAAGAAGACAGGAGCTGGAAGTAGAAAAGCCTGTCAAAGCACAAAGCCCTGCTAGGGAAGAAAGGTGCAGGAAGGAGTTGGAGCAGAGGGTGGCAGGGGCCCGAGAGTCTCAGGTGGGGAAGCTGGGTCCAGACCTGTATGCAGTTGGACACAGAGTCTACAAACAGGCCCTGAAGAGCAAAGCTGCTCCTTGACGTTTAGACCAAACTCTTTTGTATTTTATGCTCTCACAGACCCTCCTTCTCCCTGTCAGAGCACTTGCCTCTTGTAAAGGTTCATTCATTAGTGTGAGTCAGTGTCAAGCTCACTCTGTTTTCAAGTATGATGATACCCCCAGGCCATAGCCAGCATGGTGCCAGGTACATGGGGTACTCCACAAATATTTGTGGAATGGACCATGACATTAATCAGGATGCTTTCATTAATGATCTCACCCATTGCCTGGCTCTAACCACCACCCAGAGGCTGACAACACTCAAATGTCCATCTCCAGCACCGTTCTCTGCTCCAGAATCGTGTATCAAAAAGTCTACTCCACATTTTCATGTGAAAATGTTAGGGCATCTCAACTGCACTTGACAGGTCCAAAACTGAACTTATGAACTGTCCCCTCTCCAACCAGTTTTTCCTCAAATGTTCTTCATCTTAGGGAGTGGGACCCTGTTCACCTGAACCAAAGCTGCCATTCTTGATACCTCCCTCTTTTTCATTCCTGCATCTCTGGTCCATCAGCAAAACCTTTCATTTACGTCTCCTAAATTCTCTGGATTATAATCATTTCTCTCCATAGATCATGGTGGTTAAGAGTGCAGGCTCTGGAGGTGGGGTGACTGGGTTTGAAGACAGCCTCCACTACATACTAGCAATTTGTTGAACTACTTTGTGCCTTGTTTCCTTATATACAAAATGGAGATAATTTAGTATGTGCTTGATAGAGTTCTTTTGAGAAGTCAGTAAGATAATACATTTGATGTGCTTTCAAAAGTGCTAGCTACTGGGGCGCCTGGGTAGCGCAGTCGTTAAGTGTCTGCCTCCGGCTCAGGGCGTGATCCCGGCGTTCCGGGATCAAGTCCCACATCGGGCTCCTCGGCTGGGAGCCTGCTTCTTCCTCTCCCACTCCCCCTGCTTGTGTTCCCTCTCTCGCTGACTGTCTCTCTGTCAAATAAATAAATAAAATCTTTAAAAAAAAAAGTGCTAGCTACTATCATTACCACTACCACCACGACAATCATCATCATCACCACCATCATCATCACCACCATCATCATCATTACTATCATTACCACCACCACCATCATCGATCCTGTCACCAGCACCATCATCATCAATACCATCACCACCATCATCATCACCACCATCATCATCATCACTATCATTACCACCACCACCGTCATCGATCCTCACTGTCACCAGCACCATCACCATCAATACCATCACCACCATCATCATCACTATCAACACTACCATCACCACCGTCACCATCATCACCCTTATCGTTATCACCACCACCATCAATCATTCCTCACCATCATCACCACCCTCACCACCAATATCATCATGAACATCATCGCCCCTATCAATGCCACCCTCACCATCATTATCACTGCCACCATCATTACCATCAACATGTCATCACTAAGATCATCATCATCATTACCTTCATGGCTATGTTACCATCATCTCTTATCTGGATCACTGCAACAGCCACCTAACATCTCCCTACAACCATTCTTGCCTTCTTCCAATCTATTTTCCACTATTAAACTCAAGTGATCTTTTAAAAATGCAATCTCATGTCACTCATATGTTTAAACTATATCACTGGCTTCCCACAAAAGATGGGATGAAACCAAAATTTTTAGCTTAGTTTAAATAGCCAACCTTGGGCATCTCTTAGCCTCAAACCTGCCATGTACCTTATCATGTTAGGACCTTTGAGATCCTGTCTACCTGAATCAGAGTTGCCATTCTTGACACCTCCCTCTTCCTCATTCTTGCATCTCCTATCTTCTGCCTATATATCCTATGCTGGAAATATGCTGTTCCCTATGCTGTTAACACTGTTCCTTTTGCCTTCTCTTCTTTCCTTCCCTTTATGATCAAAACCTCTCTAAAATGTTGGTTATACTCACTGTCTCCACTCTCCAACCAACTTTACAACGGCTTCTGCTCCCCCACCCCCATCTTTCTACTGAAAGGGCCCAGAAACAGATCATGGCACTGGTTACTGAAGCCAATGAACTATTTTTAGCCTTATCTCACTTGACCTTTCTGAGCGTCTGACACCCCTAACCACTCTTTCCTCAAAATTTCCTCTGCCTTTGTGTCCGCTGCCTGTTCTCTTGGTTCTTTTCATCTTTCCCTGGATAATTCTTCTCTTTCCTTCATCTGCCCCTTTTTCTCTATCAGCCTCTTAGAAGTTGCTTTCCCAGGGTTTCCAAATTGCAACTTTTTTTCATTTGCTCTACTCACCCTTCTGTGGGTGATCCCATCCATTCATATGGTATGCATTGCATAATGACTCCCAAATCCTTCTCACTGGGTCCTTCCTGCCTCCTGAGCTCCAGGCCTATGTGCCTCTGTGGGGGTGTTTCATAAACACTTCAAACACAACACATGTAAAGCTGAAATCTCAGAACGCCCTTCCTGTCTCTGTTGGTATCTCAGTGAGTGGCCCCAACACCCATTCAGTTACCCAAGCAAAAGCTTGAGTCATTCTTGTATCCTTCCTTTTTCTCCCTCCCTACCTCCAGTTAATCATCAAATTCTCTTAACTCTGCCTCCTTAGATGCCCTCAGATGTGTTGACTTGTCTTTGTTCCAATGCCACTCCCTTAGTTCAGGCCCTCATCATTTCCCGCCTGCACTATGGCCACAGCTCCCTAATCCATCTCCTGTCTCCAGCCTTTCCTCTCTCCTGCCCTTTCTGTACCGCTGTCAGAGTTTAGGGAAAACAGATTCTTAAATGATTTTCCAGAGAACTAGTGGTCCACCTTTCAAAACAAGGGTTTCTTAGGCAAATATGAAATGGGTTAGTTAGAAAACATCCCCTCGGGGCGCCTGGGTGGCACAGCGGTTAAGCGTCTGCCTTCAGCTCAGGGCGTGATCCTGGCGTTACGGGATCGAGCCTCACATCAGGCTCCTCTGCTATGAGCCTGCTTCTTCCTCTCCCACTCCCCCTGCTTGTGTTCCCTCTCTCGCTGGCTGTCTCTATCTCTGTCGAATAAATAAATAAAATCTTAAAAAAAAAAAAGAAAGAAAACATCCCCTCTGTGGCCCTTTCTTAGTGATTCACCATGCATATCAGCATATTTAAGGTTCTGAGAAGTCCTGTCACAAAGGTTCTGTTTGGAATTGTTTAACCAAGCATTTCCCAAACTTTTTTGACCCTAAAACCCATTCTCCTGGACATACTTCTAAACACCTTGCAGAACATTATATACTGCTTGAAAACACCAATCTGATCATCTTACTTCTCTATTTGAAAATAGGACAGATAAGTGGATAAACACTAAAGGAAAACAATTTGAACTTTATTCTAGAGCAATGGAAAATCCTTGGAGATTCCTGAGTGGGGAAATGACCTAACATTCAAGCAATCAATAGCTCCCAATGATCAAGCTCTTACAATAGGCTAGGTGCTTCTCATCTACCACCTCTAACCCTTACAACATGGCCATGGGTAGGCATAATCCCCAAGAGAGGAGACTGAATCCAGGTTGGTCAAGTATTGGTCCTACGGTCATATAACCAATAAGAGTGGAGGAGTATCTGGCTCAAGGTCTAGGTGGTTTTAAAGCCAGGGCTGTTTGCCTGCAGGACAGATTGGAAATAGGAAAAATCTAAGGCTTGGACATAAATTCTTAGAAGGCTATCATTTCCTTCTTTGTTCTTCTTCACCTTTGCTCTCACACCCAGATAATGCCTTGAGTACTAGACATTCTTCTAAAGCTTGGGTCTCATTGCATTTTCTGTAGGCCCACTGTATTTTTATCCCCTTATGCACTCAGCAAGTCATCAGCTCCAGAAAAGCCACTCTCCTGCTTAAAAACTGTGTCTCTTCCGAGTGCCTGTCCATGTCCAAATTTCTCAGCCTAACGTTCTAGGTCTTCTCTTATCTGCCATCAACTTTCCTTTCTGATCTTGACTTTGACACTTTTCTAAATATTACTCATATTACCCCATATGAACTACTCACTGTTTAGCAGCCTCCCTGCTTTTGTTCTTGGTGTTCCCCCCTTTTGGAAAGTACCTATCCTTTTGGGTCCCTTTTCACTGTAATTCCGTAGAACAAGTCCTAATCTGGACCAACCAGATGCTTGCAGGTTTTTAGCATAAAAGGGCAGGGAGGCACCTCCGAACTTGGAAAGCAGGTTAACTTCTGAAAATCATACTAGTAAAACCCACAGTGGATGGCATCAGATATCTGTGAAGATGATAGACCCAAAGAAAGTCTCAAGAAGTAGACAGCTAAGATATGAAAACACCTCCCTGGAAGGGAGGAAGAAGGTGCCCAGAGCTTACCATCAGGGCACAACTCTACCTACATGTCTGGAACCATAAGATGAGCAAACGAGATCCTTATCAAATCAATGCAGGAAACAGAGGGAGTAACCAAACCATGATCAATTATTATAACTGGCCAAGGCGGTGACCTGATCAATTACATTCTGCTCTGGTGTATTGAAGCATGGCATGTGCTGTAATAGACGGAAGGCACCTAAGGAGACAGATGGACAGGTGGAGAGGCTGCTGCCAGCATCAACTAGAAGAGACACTCACTGAGTTTGAGGGATACTGACTTGCGGGACAGGGGAAGGATTGGTGATGGAGGGATTGGAAATAGTTCATCCAGCCTTCTCAAATGTGGTTAGTTTTCCGAAAAGTCCTCTGCTTCCTTTGTTCAAATGACAAATCCGACAAGCCAGCTTTTGAAAACCAGTCTGGCTTTCTTAGACATCATTAGAAAGGGATAGTCTGGGCAGTGGAAAAGGATATCCTCATTCTATCTATCTCATGGGGCTGTGGAGGATTCAAGGAGGTAACGTGTGCTGAGGGATGGATCTAGGCTGTACATAGTGATTGTTCAATAAATGCAAGTGTTTAAATAATCAATCAGTGTAGGGGCACCTGAGTGGCTCAGTTGGTTAAGTGTCTGCCTTCAGCTCAGGTCATGATCTCAGGGTCCTAGGATTGAGCCCCATGTCACGCTTCCTGCTCAGCAGAGAGTCTGCTTCTCCCTCTCCCTCTGCCCCCTCCCCACACTCGTGCTCTCTTTCTCTCTCTCTCTCTCAAATAAATAATAATTAAAAAAAAAACAACCAGTGTATGGCAACTCTGCTTTAATGACAAGTTCTTATACATTTGCTTAAGGTGAACTGGCTTCCTGGGGTCTAGGTGCTGTGATGATGTTGGGCACCCAAACCCACAAAACAGATTCCATAGCCCTGGAGGAGAATGAGCCAATGGAAATATTGCCTCATGAAGGACCTGGCAACCATCCACCTGGTCTAGGGCATCTCTAGTTCATTATCATCCTCCCACCTCCTTTCTCTAAGTGCCAAGCACATGTCTTACAACATTTTTGCTCTATTTTCAATGCAACCACTTGAGTATATCTCAAATCCTAATTCTATCAGAGTGTATACTCCTTGAGGGTGAAGGCTCTTACATCCCTCTCAGAGCTCCAAATGTCATAAATCTTTAATGAGCTGAAATGAGTTGAATCAAAGACAAGGCAAATGATCTGGGGTTCACATGAAGCCTCTAAGATCTGTCTCCCTCCCCTATGAGGTTCGTTGCAGAGCCCTGGAGAGGAGGCCCAGCACAGCAGGCTAAGAACGCCTCTCCAGGTGTCCCCAGCCCAGGGAGCGGATACAGGAGAGCCTGCTAGGCTGAAGGAGGGCTGTCAGCTGCCCAGAAAGGAGAGGGAGAGATAGACGAATGAAGACAGCAGGTCTTGCCTGCCACACTCACCTGGATCTCGGTCTGCACAGTGCATTTCACCAGTTTAAAGTTCTTCCCAGGGTTGAAGCTGTTGCTATAGAAGCAGACCTTGAGGATCCGCACGTCTTCCTTTTCCACATCTACTGGCACCACCACCATGGGCTCTGGGGGGCCTTCAGGCCGACGTAGTGTGCCCACTTTCACTCGGCTCAGGGGCTCAGACACCCCAGACATCCTCTCAGGCCGCAGCTAGGACCGGCACATCGCAGTCCTGTGGAGATAGCAGAGGGACAGCCCTGAAATGAGTCCGAGGAGGCCCACATGCCTCTTGCCCCAGGGATGGCACCCACCGAGCTCTGGGACCTAGGAAACCACACATCCCCCCATTCTCAAAAACTCCCCTTCAAGGCATCCAGCTTTATGGACCCAGGGAAGCTGAAGCACAAAGGAGCAGTTCGTATAAACATCCGGGTCTGAAACCCGGCCCTCGAACTCCCAGGCTGTGAGCTTTCTCTTCTAGAAGCCCCCTCTCTTCATCACATTTCTCCTCCCACACTGGGCTCGGAGGCAAGAGGCCCACACTTTGCAAAGGCAGCTGTGAGAGGGGGCGGCCGCAGCATGGTTCCAAGGCACAGCTGAGCAGAAAAAGCAAAGAGTTAGACACTAGAAAATAGCAGGAGAGAAACAGGGACAAGAGAAGAGCAGAAGGGGAGAACGGGTGGCCTGGAGGGAGCTGGAATGGACAAGGCAGGAAAGGGTCCAGGTGGGAGGCTGGCCCATCAGCTAATGGCTTTTTCTGCCCCCACCCTCGGCTGCCAGCCCGAACTTTCCTTTCTGGGCAGGAGGCCTCAGTCCCGCAGGATCTCATCATAAGACACATCGTTCATGGCACACAGAATTCAAGAGGAACAACACTTCCACAGCCCAATTTGGGAGGCCTTTCTGCCAGGTGGGAGAGGGCTGGGCTGGGCCCCTAGAACACCCAGCCTAGTTGGGACAACAGTTTGGTTGACACTTATATAGACTATAAGAATCCCAGGAATCTTCAGTTCTCCCTGAGTCCCCACAAAATGGGTCCTGACCTCTTGATCCAACACACAACCCTGCGAGGTTTACTCCCCACTGGTCTAAAGTGGGAGCACGCCACGGAAACAATAGGAAGTTTTATCTGATGACTGGTGGTGTCAACCTTGGCCACACATTCGGACGGCCTAGGAAGCTTTTGAGAAAGCCTAAATCCAAGCCCTGAGCCCAAACATGGCCTCTGAGTTGGCCTGTGGGGAGGCCTGGCATTGGTATTTTTAAGTTTCCAAGGATGTTTCTAACATTTAGCCTGGGCCTGGGGGCCACCTTTCTAGGCTAACCTTAGCTCTCATTCTGAATCCATTTTTACAGAAAAATGATCTCTTTTCTAACAAGAGACTCAGGTTCTTGGGGGACAGTGTTAGACCAGGACAAGGGGGACAAAAGGATGGAGCTGGCAATGTGAACACACAAACGCAGAGGTAAATATCTCAGAAGTGGAACCAAAGTTATGTTCTCTTGTTCACACTGTGCTGGATACTAGAAGGGAAGATGGACACAGTCATTGGCTTCAAGGAGTTGTTCCCTTTCAACAGGTGGTGTGTATTATGAGGGCATGAAGGAGATGCTGTGAGGGCCAGGGAAGGAGCAGGGCATGACCCTTCCACCAGGGGCAGGCAGAAAATGGGCACAGCACCAGTCTGGGTCCAGAATTTGGAACAAGACAGATGGAGAAAAGAATACCCAGTTTGCTTTATTTTAGAGACTAATATGTGTATTCTAGAAATATCCATGCCATTTTTCAATGAATATTGACTGAACATGTCCCATGTGCCAATACTCTGCTATGCACTGAGCGTGTATCTCAGTTTCCCCACACCCTCAATAAGGAGTCCAGAGGAAATAACTTGAAAAGCAACCCCAGGAAGCCCACTGAGGAAGGGGGAAATGCGTGCGGAGAAGGAAAAGAGGGTTATCAATAGAGTTATCACTTGGGCAGCTGCAGGGCAGTCCTGCTGGGAGCTCTGGGAACCAGGACATGCTGCGGAGCTACTCCACCCAAGGAGGGGCAGGAAGGGGGGCTCTGGGGTATTTATTCACCCCCTCTTATAGCCATCATTCCCAGCATTGTTAGCCAGTTCTGCACAAGGGCAGGCTGGACTCAGGAGCCAGAGAAGGTCCTCAGGCACAAAGGTGCTGATGCTGATAGGTAGAAGTAGGCAGGAGAATATTGGAATGTCAAGGCCCAAGGGGTATTAGATGGGACAATGACAGATCTGCTATAGGATGTAAAGATGAGGGTAGGGTGTCCTGCCCCTAAAGTGTATACACCTGGTCGTAGAGATAGGTGTACACACACACACACACACACACACACACACACACACTCACAGTAATTGATCCCAGATTCAGGAACTGTTGCGTCTGTCTATTGAACCAGGAGCCCATGACCCCTGGGGATTTGTTCGTATAAACTAGTTTTCAGGCAGGGGCTTCATGATGCAGGTGTTGGGTGGGAAGGAAATGGAGTGGCACGTGGCATCCATCCCCATACTCCAAAGGCATTTAGAAACCAGGGACATGTTCAGTGCTGTCACACTGACCAATGGGGACATGGTCTCAGACCCAGGAAGATAAGTTATGCCTACACCTGCAGGTTACACCACATGGCTTCTGGGCATCCACAATGAAGGGTATGGGGTGCCATTCAGGAGGTGCCCCAGGTGAGACCTCATTCTCATCCAAAGGGTGCTGGTGCCAGTGAGCACACAGGGGACACCCCAGGGACTCCCTGAAACACAGGGGAAGAGTTTGAGAGAGAAGAGTTAAGTAGAAATAACACGTCAGTAAAAGTCAAAAGATCTGGTGCAACCCAAGAGCCTCCATTTTCCCATATTACATTGTGTGCCATTGGCTGCAGTTAAGAGCGAAGCAGGTAAGCCCTTTCTGGCAGGTGGATCGAGGGGCAGAGATAGAGCAAGTGTGTTAGAAAGCTTTGCCGGGGACAGAGGCCAGGGCAATGTCTGGCAGCAGGAATGGGGTGAGACCCCCATGGTGCTCTTAGTGGCTTCAGTCAGTAGCACCATGAAATGTGGCGCTTTCAAATTTGAGCAGCTAAGAGGATGTAAGCATGTGATGAGGACACAGAGCTCAGAGAATTCTCGTTCACTGTTGGTGCAAACGTTGGAAGACAGTTGGACAGTTTCTTACGAAACGAAACATATTCTTACCATACGATCCAGCAATAGTGCTCCTTAGTATTTACCCAAAGGAGTTGAAAACTTATGTCCACACAAAAACCTACACATGGATGTTTATAGCAGCTTTATTCATAACACCAAAACTTAGAAGCAACCAAGATGTCCTTCAGTAGGTGAATGGGTAAATAATCTGTGGTAGATCCAGACGATGGAATATTATTCAGTGCTAAAAAGATATGCTCTATCAAGCCATGAAAAGACGGGGAGGAAACTTAAATGCATCTAACTGAAAGAAGCCAATCTGAGAAGGCTACACACTGTATGGTTCCAACTACATGACATTCTGGAAAAACTACAGAGACGGTGGAAAGATCAGTGGTTTCCAGGGGCTAGGGGGAAAGAAGCCATGAATAGGTGGAGCACAGAGGATTTTAAGGGCACTGCAGATAGTCTCTGTGTGACGTTATAACAATGGATACCTGTCGTTACACATCTGTCCAAGCTTGTGGAGTGTTTAACATCAAGAGTGAACACTAACATAAACTATGGATTTGGCGTGAGAGTGGTGAAATGTAGCTTCATCTATCGTAGTAAATGTCCCACTCTGGTGGGGGTGTCCACAGTGGGCACGGCGTGCATGTGTGTGTGGGGGGGTTATATGGGAAATCTCTGGACCTTCCTCTCGATTTTGCCGTGAACACAACACTGGGCCAAAAAATAAAGTGTATTAAGGAAAAAATGTAATGATGAGAAACCACAGAAGGATCATTGACCCCCTCTCCAGCCTACTCAGGAACTTGGGAGCCAGCACCCACCTCTACCCTAAGCAAAGAAAACATTCATAGTCTCCATTGGGCTGAGCACAGCCCACCCAGACTGATGCATTGGCCAATGCCAACATGAGTGGAGGACCCTGGTTTCTTATCTTCATTAGTTTTTCCAGGGTCTTGGTTCAGGAGCCATCATTTCTAGTAGTCCGACTCTGAGCTGAGTATGGAGCCCAACACAGGGCTCGATCTCACAACCCTAAGATCGCGACCTGAGCTGAAACCAAGAGTCGGATGCTTAAACAACTGCCCCAGCCAGGTATCCCAGATGTACTTTTACCTTCAGCCTGAGGTAAGTCCTGTGGGCCGGCCCACAGCAGTAACCTTTGGCAGCAGTAACCTTTGGCTATTTATTCCAAAAAATGTAACTGCTTTGTACCACCATCCTCGGAGACGGGCAGGGATGAGTATGCCCATTATACAGATGAGAAAACATAACGAAGTTTAAGCCATCTGGTCAAGGATTTCTGCTTGCTGAGTAGCCAACTTGGATCCCAGAACAGATTCGAATCCAAGTGCAAAGTTTCTCCCACTTTCCCATCTGCCTTTGAAGAAGATGGTGTCTCTTGATACTACTGAGGTTGGCACAGACTCCATGCAAGGAGGAATGTGTCAACTCGGCATTGACTATCCCCAGGCTGTGAAGAATCCTGAGGTCCTCTGGCTTAGGGAGCATTACCCTCCCCAGGCTAGGACTCGGTCATGAGAATTCCTGGGTGGGGGAGGAGGGAACTTGTGTTTGGTTAAAAGACGAGGGCCTGGAAAGGTGGTGCCACATCTCCATGGGTACATGGCAGCTTCCTCAAGGGCACCCCAAACTCCCATCTGTCGGCACTGGTCTGCAATGGACTGCTAAGGGACCCCCCCAAACTCTCTGGAGCACAGTAACTGAAAGGTGTGACATAAGGAGCACCTCAGCCACCTGTCTTCAGGGTCTCGGAGATCATAGCCCTTGACCTCATTCACAGGCTTCTCTCACTGTCCCTCAGCCAGCTCATTTTCTGGCTAGCTCTAAAACCTTGGGCTAGTTCCTTAACCTCTCTTGGCCTCATCTGCCTCACCTATAAAATGGGTGTAATGCTACCTGCCCTATTTTCCTTATAGAAGTTTTGTGAGGACAAAGTGTAAAAACATAAGTGAAAATTCATTATAAGCAATAAAGTTGAGAGCACAAATGGAAGGCTTTATCATCATAGCTTTCACTTGCTTATTTTCCAAAATCTTGTCTGACTATCTGTATTCTCCATATCTTGTTCTCCCTGCCAATGGCTCTCCAGGGGGAGGGGCCGGGGGGGGGATAGACAGAGGTCAGATTTGCAGCATTTGCCCATTTCCATGGTGTAAATATTCCCACTACGGCTGATTTCAAGCTGCCAACATATGCCACTGAACACAGAGTTGGGAAGATATGAGAATAATTCACTGCCTTTGGCTCCTGTTTCTGACAATAGAACTTGTCTATTTCTCTAGATTTTGCCAGATGACTTGAATTTCTCATCACTAGCTTGTCTCTGTATTTTGATGAAATCCTCTGACTCTCAACTTGTGAGCCAAAAGTACTGCCCCTTTTTCCAATCAAGACCTGGACCCTCAGCCTGGCAATCCCTCCCTGCACCCCGGCCTGCCCCAGCTCCTGCGATCAGTGTCAGAGGAGAGAAGGTCCCATAGCATCAGCGGAAACCCTGGCTCTAAGCCATCGTGGGCTCCAGCTTGCCTCCCAACCCAGATCTGCCCAAGTCCAAATCAAAGAACAACAAACACAAGGAAATGGGCTTAAATTAAAACAGGAAAAGTTTTGATTGGCTATAAAAATGTCTCAGCCAAAACCTGGAAAGGGTAGTAAGGGATGTTGTACAATCTCTAAGACCCTGAAGTCTTCAGGAAGAAAATAAATGACACTCTTCCTGAATGGCAAGACATTCACCTGCCGAAAGGAGGGGTCCTGAAGCAGGACTAAGTCCCATTCAGATCCTCTGGGTTACCACTGGGCCCAGGGCTATGTTCCCGGCAGGGGAAGATGACAGGGTCATGGGCGTCAATATCACAGAAAAATACAATCTTGCACTTGAAGACATTGTCGGGTAATGTTATGTCTTTATTGAACACATCCTGTGTGCCAGGAATTTGTGTAAGTAATCGCCAAAGACAAGAGGGCTGGTGTTGTGTCCTGCTACCGGGCTTAGGGAGTCGTATCCAGCTCTGCCACCGACTGGCTCTGAGGCCAGATGGGTCAGAGTTTCCAAACAGCAGCTGGTACGTGGATGACGGCCTCTGATGGTTTCCAGTGACTGTGGCAAAATGGGAAAAATACGGACACTACAGAGAATTTATCACAAAGCTTAACGTATTCTTTTTGAAGGGCAGGCTTTTATTCTAACATTGTCTCTCTACCTTTGTCGGTTTTCCAATGCTCATTTGTTTATCAAGTGACAATGACAGTCTCTGGCAAATGACATTGAAGCTGGGCCTCTCAGAGAGTCAGATGTGGGAGCGGATGCTGGGAATCCTGAGCATAAATTGCACTGTCTCGAGGATTGGAAGTTCTGCCCATGATCTGAGGAAGCATGGGGAGGGGCCATTAGTCAGAAAGGCGGCACACTGTCAGGGGGAAGGAGCATTCGCCTGCTCACCTGACTCATCAAACCTGCGTTTAAAACTCATGTCCTCGGGCTGCCATGTCACATAAGTCTGGGGCGTTCCTCACCATGCGCTTCAGGGTCAGGCAACGTGGTGGCCTTCAAGCCTCTGCCACTGACCGTTTGTGTGACCTGGACAAGGTCACCTTGCTAAGCTTCAGTTTCCTTTCTCGGGGGCTGGGACTAACATTACCTATCTTGCAGAACTTCCTGGAGAATCTGGAGATTACCTCTGTAAACTCCCTGGCACATGTATTTTTTAAGTGCCTGTGACTTGGCAGAAGAAAGAATCAGAAACTCCATACTAGTCCCAACTCGCCAAACATTAGACCGGCCCAGTGAGTCCGGAATCGGCTCCTTCCGTCTCCACTCCTGATGCTACCTTTGCGCCAGCACCCACCTTCCTCCACCCGCCTGCCCACCTGGGAAGCTCAGCCCTCTCTCCCACTCTCTGTGCACACACACAGGGCCATCGTCTGTCCTGAGAACACCATAGAAGTGTGGAAGGAAGCCTCGCGAGAGACAGTCACAATATAAGCCCTTTGGATCTAGCAGAAGCCAGCATGTCACGAGACACACGCTTTATTTCCACTCTGTCTCTGAGTCACTTCCTCTTGCTGTTTCCACATCAACGAAATGGGGAACACATGCCTTTCCTTTGCAAAGACCTGCTGAGAACAGCCACTTCACTAATTGGCAGTGACCTGGCCGTCTCAGGGAGCCAGGCCTACGTTCCTGGGCGAGCTGGGCCCTGCTGGGGCCATGTAGTGCATCCTCGGAGCCCAAGCCCTTTCAGCCCCTTAGTTCCCATGGGGCCAGCGTGGTGCCCGCTCCAGGGCCCCCCAATCCATCACTTGGTTAATCCCTTCCCCTCCCCTCTGAGCATCCCTCACCATTACCTCTTGAAGGAAGGAACCAGAAAGGTGGTGATTATCCCCCAGCTATAATTCAGTGCAATTCAGAAAGCATTTAGTGAGGCTCTAGCACATTTTCAGCTCACCACCCCCACACACATCACCCCCTCAGGATCATTCTGTGGCCAGCACCTACCAACCCAGAGGCCAGCTGATGTGGGGCAGAAGGGGAGCAACAGAGATGTGTGACCCTGTCCTTCCTTGTTCCTGTTCTCCTTGTTAGTTCAAGGACTCTGATTCCTAGAGCTAGGCAGACCTCCTGTGTGCCCTCTGGGCTCCGCTGCTCCCCCAACCCTTGAGAAAATCCCCGGCACCTTGCTCCTTATTTGCCAGTTCATGAATGATTGTGGCTGGCCTGCTTTTGTCCCTCCTTCCTCCCTTCCCCCTCCCTCCCTCCTTTTTTCCTTCCTCCCTCCCCTCTCCTATTCTTCCCTTCTTCTCCTCCCCACCCCCCTCCCCGCCTTTCTGCCTTCCTATGTTTTAGGAGGTATGCCAGACTCCAGAGATATGCAGCTAAACAGAAGAGGGAAGAGGGTCCCTATCCAGCAGACACTCATAATCTGGGAAAGAGGAAAGATCTGAACACAATACAACCACAGCATGGTATGGGATCTAATAGGGGTTCACGCTTGGTGCTTGGGGAGCACGGAAGAGCAATGGCTTAGGGGGCCCCAGGATCTCAGGAAAAGGTGACACCGCAAGATCGGAAACCACGTGACGTGGCATAAGGCTGGTGAGGAGGGTGGCAAGGGGTGTTGGGAAATGAGACGAGACGGTGGCAATGTGCTAGGGAATTTGAACTTCACCCATGGAGAAGCAGAGTTTCATTTAAAAGATATAATTTGGGGGGCACCTGGGTGGCTCAGTTGGTTAAGCGTCTGTCTTCGGCTCAGGTCATGATCCCAGGGTCCTGGGATCGAGCCCCGCATCGGGCTCCCTGCTCTGTGGGGGGCCTGCTTCTCTCTCTCCCTCTGCTGCTCCCCTTGCTTGTTCTCTCTCTCTCTGTGTCAAATAAATAAAATTTTAAAAAGTAATAAAAAAAAGATAGAAGATATAATTTGGGCTTGAGGACGAAGCACAGGTGTGAGCTGGGAAGCAGCGGGGCTGTTCTGATGATGCAGCCCGGGTCTGCGGATCACAACTGGTGATGCAGGGGAGGGGTGACCTGACCTGGAGACTTTGCCAGTTTTCCTGGTGTAAATGTTTCCATGGCTGATTTCAAGCTGCCGATGTGACTTTGCTGAAAGTGCCTTTGGGGAGAAATGGGTGCTGTCAGCTTGTAAGAGCTGGTTCTAGCACACCGCTGCCTGAACAGTGATTGGGCAGGGGCTGGGGGGCACATTTCAGAGGACTTGCCTCCAGTCCTCCTCCAACCCGACCCTTGACCCTCCTGGTCCTGCAGTCTCCCGACCCAGCACTTCAAGACAGCAATATATGAGATGCCCAGAAGCCTGGAGTTTTAAGATGTGCTTCTCCCTCCAAGGAGCTTCTGTTACTGTCCAATCTCCTAAAGGTTGTAATTTTCAAAACCACTATTCCTTGTCATCTCTAATCCCAAACTGAATTCTTTCCCAGCTTCTCCACTTTGAGTCATGATCTCAACTCTTTCCTTTTCTCCCAGCCTTCGACTCCAGCTAATCTCATTTCCCCATCTGTGTGCATTGTAGAGTTGGTCGTTGAGCAGGGAAATTTGGTACCATGATGAATCAATGCTTCAGTTGGGCATTTGACTGGGTTCTTCCCCCATTTTCTTGAGAGGTTAATGAGGAGGGAAGATGACAAGTAGTGTCAATTCATACGCAGTCAGATGTTTTCTTTTTTTTTTTTTTAAGATTTTTATTCATTTGAAAGGGAGAGAGACAGAGCACAAGCAGGGGGAGAGACAGAGGCAGAGAGAGAAGCAGACTCCCTGCTGAGGTGGGAGCCCGATGTGGGGCTCAATCCCAGGACCCGGAGATCATGACCTGAGCCGAAGGCAGATGCTTAACCATCTGAGCCACCCAGGTGCCCCCCGGTCAAATGGTTTCTCCACTGACTGCTGATCAAGCGTCTATATTCACTTGGGGACAAACTGCTATTTTAATTGGCCTTTGTTCACACCTTTTAATTTGGTATCAAAGAGTTTGTGGTTATCAGACAAGAAGCTCCAAGCAAGGCACAGGATGGGGAGAGATTGTGACTTTAATTGCAGGCCACAAAAGATCCCTGAAACTGCAACAGGTTGGTAGACATGCCAAGTGTAACAAAATACAACTGGTGAAATATGATAAACGTGAAGTTCTTTACGTAGATTTAAAAAAAAAAAATCTTCCCCGAGCTGGGATGAGGAAGATGTGGTTTAGCAACAGCATGGGTTAAACAAAAACGGGGTTTAAGCTGTCTGTGAACTCATGGTTAGTCACTATGATACGGCTGCCAAAAAGATCAATGCAGTTTTGGGGCTACTAGAAAAATCCCTAAAATAAGGACGGTGATTTTCTCCGGGCTCTGCATAGATGTGACCACAACAGCACTATTGACCCCGAGGTTTGATAGGCTGCTTTCTAGAGGAAGGACATTCAGAGCCCTGGGAGCCTGGGGACTCTGTCACATGACACGGAAGAGAAGGGACAGTGGAGTCCTGGGAAGTGAGTACAGGATTGCTGGTTTCAAATGGTTGTAGGGCTGCCATGCAAAAGATGGACCCCACTCTTTCATCCAAGTCAAGGATTAAAAAAAGTGCAACGGAAGGACAGGACGAAAGAGGGTCTTTACATTGTGCAGATGACACCCTTTTCTAGAGTATTTGCACTCTTGCTGTCTTGCTGACATCTCCCAAGACAGAAGTCATTCCCATTTGGAGGATGAGGAAAAGCGACTGAGCGGCTTGCCTAGGCTCACCTTTATTAAGTGGCAGAGGCAGGACCAGAACTCGGATTTCCCATTTTAACCCAACAAATGCAAGTCGGTGCCAACTGCTCCGATCCCATCAGGGAGCCTCCCACTCTGGCTTTGTCTCCACACATCCAGGTTATTTCTGTGCCAGAGATGATAGCCCAGATGAACACTGCTTTTCTGTGTGGCCCCACTATCCTGCTCAAAAAGAAACTTACATGTAAGCTCATCAGTTTCTAGCCAGGCAGCGCGAAAAGGAATACCAGCCTTTGATATATTAATATGTGTAATAATGACAGCGATGTCAACTTTTATTTTTAAGTTATCTCTTAGGACACATTTAATAAACATGAAAAGAACTGACCATAAAAATCAACAATTAAAAAAAACTGACTTTTTTTTCAGCGAGAAAGTATAAACCCAGTACTAACAGTTGCCCTCTTGTCTATTACCACCTTGAAAACAGCTAAAACATCCTCTTGAACAGGCTTCTCCACCTGCCAACCCCCAATCTGCTCCTCTTTGCAAATCCAGCATACAAATTTGCTTTATGTAAACAGATGTCAAAACCATTAAACAAGACGATGGCCCCCATCTGTACCCAGCAGCCATCAGCTTTCGTTTTAATGTGGATTGGATAAAACAGCAGTTTAGATGCCCCGTCAAGCAAACAGGATGCCACCTGTGTGTGAAAAGACTTGAGGAAATTAAAAATAGGTGGAAAAATCCTCAGCAGTTAAAATGCTAATGACAACAACTTTGAGGTACCACTACAAATCGACTAAATAAGCCAAGACACCAAGAGATAAAGAATAAAATGCTATGTGTGTGGCCTTGAAATGAAGCTGGGACAATTTCCGGGTGATTCCGAACTGGCTTTCTGAAGGCAAAGTAACTCCCGGGTATGGACCTGGTCCCGCTACTTTGGGAAACACACCACGTACATTAAAGGGGGAGAGCATGGATCATTTGCACAAAGACGTTCATACCTGTACTATTTATAACAGATCGTAAAATCAGAACAAAATCCTCAGAGCACTGCTTGGGGGGGGGGTTTCTAGGCAATATCAATAATGATAAACTCGATTAAAATATGTGCAGTGGTCATACATAAAATATCTGTATAAAAATGTGAAGTGACAGGGAATGAAGCTCACATCCTGATTATAATGACATGAAAATGCATCTACATTTAGAATGACATATAGATAAAAGATCTTAAGTTCTTTGACTGTTAAGTAGGTTAAATATATGAAAAAATCAGTGACTTCCACACAGACAGAAGCCAGCCCTCTCTCCGTTGTCCACCTCGACCTCCGTGTGTGACACAATCCTCCTTTCTGTGCTCTGCACGTAGCCTGGAGAGTGGCCAGTCCTCTGGCCCCAAAGCTAGACTAGAGAGCAAACAGGCCCTGGAAATCCAGATGTCCGGATCCTCTCCACAGTCAGGACTGGGGATGAATAGGGTAGAGAGATATCCCAATATAATCTGCCAAGAGAGCCCCAGGACTAGACAGTTCTCTTCAACTGTCCTCTAAGAGAGTACAGCATTGGCGGCATGGCAGGGAGCCTTGCCCTGCTGGGACCCTGAGTGTGTGTCCTCTTCCTTCCTCCACCTCTGCTCGCACACTGAGGGGCTCACTTCTGAGAACTAATAGCACTTCCCTGGACTGACCTTGGGCCAATGCCTCACACACACGATAAGCCCATTCAATCCTCATAACACACCCAAAAGGTAGGTACTGTTATCATCCATCCCATGGAAGACGGAGGTGAAGCTGAGCCAAGTGACTTCTGGAAGGCCACACAGCAAGTACAGAGCAGAGCTGGGGCTCTGTACCCCCACACCCTGTAGTGATGCAGGGTCTCAGGCTGCCCGTGAAGGCGGCCTCGCTCGCCCCATAGACACCCCCAGGGTACTGTCCTTTGGGGCTCTAGATTCTAATCGTGACAAGAATAGACTGTTGGATCTGCAATATGGTCTCAAACAGGACCTGGTCCCAAGGCTACCTCAGCCTGGCTGTGTGCCCATGTGTCAGTACAGATATTGACAAAAACCCTCTCCTTGACCAAACTTCAGTCGGGTTCCTTGGAGTCCTCCTCTCTTCCGTCTCTGCCCTTATGGAGTCCATCTTTAGCAAGACTCCTGCTAGGGGGATTCGCCAGAATTCCCCACCTTCTACAGGTGATTATTTCTGATATCTGATGGAATTTCTCATCCCCACCCCTCCATCCCCAGCCCCTAGGTAATATCGGATTGCCCTGGCCTGCCTTCAGCAGCAATTCTGTTAGGTCCCTTTAGAAAAGAATTACCCTACAGTCTTAGCAATTTTTCCATCCACTAATTTCCCACCCTGCTCCTTGGCTATAAATCCCTACTTTTCCTTGTTTTATTTTCACATCTTTCCCTTATGGCAAAACCCCATTGCTGTAGTCCTCCTGAATAAAGTCTGCCTTACCATCTTTTACAAGTATCTGAATAATTTTTCTGTAACAATGTAGACGTAAGTAGATGGATACATCGCAAGGCTCAGTCCCATCCCAGTGAGTGGAGACCTCTGGGGCTGGGTCGGGCCACCTGCCCTTTTTACTGACATCCCAAGTGACTCTGATACTCACCCACAGGCAGCAGGGGTGCGGATGGGACAGCGGGTTTGGCCCTTGTCTCACTGGAGAGAATTGAGCTTCAAAGAGGCTGACACGTGAGGACTCTCCTCTGGGACCAAGGTCTCCCGATTCCCTGGCTGGAGGCCTCTCATTCCCGGGACAGGTCCTATAGTTACAACTGGTTCTCAAACACGGGACCTTTCTGGGTATCTCTGAGCCTCTTATTTCAGAGCACAGTAGTGGTTTCTGTTTCAGTCTCTTGTTACTCAAGCCCATTATTGGGAAACAGACAGAAAGAGAAGAAACAGGTAGTTTCAGTTATTCAGAGCTCAGAAAATTGGGAGGAACCCTGGTCTTTTAAAACTCTAGCCATGATTGGGAATGCTGAGCACAGCAGCGAGAAACCCCCAGCCTAGAGTCCTTCTCCTGCCATCTTCCCAAACACTACTCCAACTGGGGAGGATCTTTTTCTTCCCTGGTGAGAAAAACAAAATAAAACACTAAGGGAAAATCCAACCCCAAATGTTCTGTGCCTGGAGGGAGGCAAAGTTACTGTTAACCTTTTTAAAAGAGAAAGGTCTCATGGACCCCAAGTCAGGCATAGAAACTAAGCCAGGTGGCCTGGCTAGGCCAGGAAAGAACTGATCCATAGGGTCTGTTGTGGGACACTATTTGAGTAGGAGGCCCTGAGAATGGGGGTTTATGGGCTCAGTAATGTGCCATCAAAACAAAACAACAACAAAAAAAAGAGGGATGCGTGGGTGGCTCAGTCGATTAAGCGTCTGCTTCGGCTCAGGTCGTGATCCCAGGGTCCTGCATCAGGCTCCTTGCTCAGTGGGGAGTCTGCTTCTCCCTCTGCCTGCTGCTCCCCCACTTGTGCTCTCTCTCTTTCTCTCTCTGACAAATAAATAAATAAAATCTTAAAAAAAAAAAGGAATAGAAAGAAAAAAGTACCTCTGTCCTTCCCACTGAGGTACGGAGCTGCACTCATACATGGATTCCTATCTGCCCTGAAAGGTAATTGATAAGGAGACCACTATGCAATCAAGGTAGTAGAAAAACTCTGAAGATTATATGCATACTCGCTGTACAAACACACTGCCATGGCTGCAAGTAGGTTGTAGACAGAAAGGGAGACACAGCGAAAATAAACCAGCTGTATTAGAAAGGTAATCAAGTTTTCCTTTTTAATGGGTTTGGCCTCAATGATGAATAATTCTCAAAAATCACTTTGGCTACCTGTATAGATATATTGGAGCCACGCCTGCAAAGAATGAGGTGCCCACCACCTACATCCAGCCCTAGGTGCGTTCCCTAGCAGCCCAGCAGGGAGCAGAGGAGCCACAGTCCTGGGCTCTGGGTCTGCAAAAATCAGAATTGGGCTCCCCCACCCCCACGCTGGGGAGAAGTCTATGTTTGACATAAGAGTCCTTGGCCATTTGTGCCTTTAGCTCTTATTTCATTGAGGTTTCCGAATCACACAGGAAGTCAGAAAAAAGAACAGCAACCCACTTCTCCACAGCTTCACCACAGACTTGAGGCAGGAGGGAGAGCTCGAAGCAGTACCCAGAAAGTGCTCTGTGGCCGGGGGTGAGGGGAGTGCTGGGGCCCTTCGCCTCCCACAGGGCTGGGGCTGGAGGGCTGCTATGTCTACACCCAGGTCTTTAAGAGCCTCCAGAGCTCCCCCCTACCCCCGACTCTATTCTTTCCTTCTGTTGACTGAGAATTTTCTCATCCCTTAACATGCACACACGCAAAACAATAACGTTTGCTTCTTTTGAATCACATTCAACTTCAATGCCAGAATGATCCTTTGATAACTTGGCCAAATCACCTCACCCCTGGGGACCTCAGGTTTCTCATCAGAGAAAGTGAAGAGATTAGGGGATAGGAGGGTGTTTCCAACAGGCTCTTGAGCATGCATATTTCAAACTGTTAAAAGTAATAGCCTGGGCCCGAGGCAGTTTAATTCTGCATTGTTTGGCAGAAAATGTTTCAATGTTTGTGGAACCCCCAAAACACTTTTCAGGGGACCTGAACTCCAGGGTAAAGCTGGCTCCCAAAGTGCCCTCTTAGATCTAAAATTCTGGGAGCTAAAATCATTAGCCACAGGAAAGCCCCTGCGTTGTTGCGGGAGAAATGAGAGGCTGAGAAAAAAAATGTGAGGGGTGGGAAAATAGAAAGACAAAAAAGAAAAAAAAAAGAGAGAATGACTTGGGATATTGATATCATGGAAAACAGAGCAACTAAAATGATAAACTCCTTGGTGGTGAGAATCAGGGCTGAAGGGGCTTATAAATGATCTGGCTTTTTTACCTCCTTTGTTTTGTAGGTGAGGCCAGAGATGTTGAGTGACTTCCCCAAAGACACAGAGCTGAACTCTTGATTGTGGGAAACAGAGCAGGGGCCCTCTGAAGGGTAAAACCACAGGACTGAAGTCTTTGTTGGGAGGCCCATGTTACCCAGAGTAAATCCCCTGGCAGGTGCAAGAGGCCAAGTGATCTCTTACAGACCGACCATGCAGATGACACCAGTCAGGTACAGAGTTACACAGAAGAGGAAGCCTCTGTTTGCTAGAACCTTCCACATCCGTACCCAATACCTCTCTGATCTTTACCTCACCTTGCCCACCATGGACTGCCTTCTTGGGAGAGGCTTCTTTCAACCCAAGCCTAAGGTGCTTGCCTGCCTAGAATGTGGTAGACAGGGCGTCTACTTTCAATGGTGGCCTTCAGCAGGAACTCTTCCCACACACATGCAGGACCAAATGGCAGTTCACAATGCACTTGCCCCGTCTCCTCTCTCTTCTCTCTGGAGGAGGTGCTGGCCCCTTTGCAGGGCAGGGGATGCTGGCTCCGAAAGGGTGAATGAAAGCCCACACTCAACAGGTTGCAGAAGAAGGGTCAGAACGGAGGCCTCCCAGCTGGCGGCCAAAGGAGGCTTCCAGGAGGGGTAGGTTTGTGCCACATTAGGGAGTAGAAGAAGCACATCTTCCAGGTCTACCTCCCCAGTCAATGCATCCGGGACAGATCCTGTTACCAACCTGAACCTCAGAGAGCTCACCCACCAAAGTTGGACGTGTGAACACTGTCTTCCCTAGAACCATTATGAAGATTAACAAAGATAATGTATAGAACAACACTTGGTGAACTTTGAACTACTAACATCAAGGGTTGGTCATGATCACAAGTGGTCCGTGCTCCTCTGTTTTCTTCAAGTGTCTACACAAACATTTCGATGATAGGGCCTCAGTCTTGTCAAAGGCAACCCATTGGTTCCCAGTTTTGAACCATTTTTAGTACCGGAGAGTCCCTCCCTATGATGTTTTCTACAGTGGCTCTTGGCAGGTGCCAGTTCTGCCTCAGGAGCTACCAGGCCTGAGCCCCCCACCCTCCGCCGCCCCTGGTTTGCACAGCCAGTCCTGGTTCTAAACACAAGACTGCAAAACATGACAATTTGCAGTGGGCTGGGCTGTTCCTAGATCATTCTATACATGGGCCACCTGCTGTTCATAAACATTATAAGGCCATCCTCAAGAAGCCCATAGAAATGAGTTTGGATGAGCCAGGATGACATCAGTGATGACAAGCAGACACCTCCAGAGGCCACTGAGTGGCACAGGGTGGGGGGCAGTCAAGCCTCCCTGGGCCTGCCCTGAAGCTCCCAGCTCTCTCAGTCTAGTCTCAGGTTCTTAGGACTTTAGAGCTGAATACAGGCTTTGAAGTTACACCCCTCAAGATGCTCTCCCATAGTCTCACAATCACAGCTGTGACTCCTGTTGGCCACTCAGTCCACTCTGAACTCTGGTCCCTGCTCATCCCTGCACTGAGCTGGCTGCCACTTCCCCCTTGGTCCCCACAGCACCAGCTGAGCAGACTACCCTCCCACTCCCGGGTTCTATTCTCGGCTGTCAGCATCGCCATCAGCATTGCCATCGTTTGTCAAGTGTCTAATTGTACATGGCCGTGTGCCAGGTGAGGGGAATGTAGAACCCTGAGCACAGGCTGCCCCTCTCACTGCTGCGGCCCACGGCCCTAGTCCTGTGGGCAAATACTGCACTGGATGTGGACGGGCATGGCACACTCAGTATATGTAGGGCTTCCCAAAGGTGGGGAGTGGTGCTGAGTGCATCACTTGGTGCGGGGGAGTAGAGGCCCACTAGGGGTGAGGCACGTGGAGCAGAGGAAATAATGCAGCCCCACCAGGCAGGCTTCTGGGCTTCCCATGTTCAAGTTCTAATGCCCAGGACCTCAGAATTGACTGTATTTGGAGACAGGACCTTTAAAGAGGGGCT
This sequence comes from Ursus americanus, assembly GCF_024610735.1. Lineage (NCBI taxonomy): Eukaryota > Metazoa > Chordata > Mammalia > Carnivora > Ursidae > Ursus > Ursus americanus. The sequence continues at coordinate 65,457,706 of NC_142139.1, forward strand.
TAAGGTAAAAGGGGGCCATTAGGGTGGACCCTAATCCAGTATGACTTGTGTCCTTATAAAAAGAGGAAATCTGGACTCACTAAGAAACACCAGCTGCATGCAGAGAAAAGACCTGGGTGAGGACACAGTGAGAAGACAACCATCTGCACCCCAAGAGAGAGGCCTCGCAAGAAACCAACCCTGCTGACACCTTGATCTTGAACTTCAGCTTCCAGAACAGTGAGAAAAAAGGTCTGCCATTGAAGTCACCAAGGTGGTGTTATCTTATGAGCAGCCTGACACAGGCAGGAAATCTGGCTTCTGGCTCCCACCCCTCCCCTACCTGGTAGCTGTGAACTCTGAGAAGTCATTTCTACTCCACTGCCTCCCTGGTGCGGTGCTCATCATTGCCCCACAGGGACCAGCCAAGAGGATCAGAATGGTGTAGGATGTAGCATTGGATGGGGTCTAGGAGCTCTCCCAGACTGGTGGTTTCCAAACCCGCTGCTTCTCAGGGCTATGCAAATACAGGAGGCCTACTTGAGATCTGCCCATCAGAATAAATGGTGGTGGTGGAGGGGGGGCACAATGGAATAGGAATCTTTATTTCAACTGGAAGGATGTTATACTGCAGGCTGAGAATGAATGCATCACAGCTGACGAGGCTGATGCCAGGGAGGGAAATGAACTCCCAAGTCAGATGCTCGGTGCAGGGCAAACAAAGCTGAGACCAAGGGGAGGTCTCCTCATCCAGGCTGCTTCTGGCTCTAAGTCTTCCTTGTGCATCCAGGGCAGAGTAAGGGGAACCAGGAGAGCTGTCCTGGCAGGGACTGCACTGGTCACCCCTTCCCACTGCCCCAGGAACCCCAATGCTGCAGGCTAGAGGCACTTCCTAGGCCGTGTCATCCTGTCCTGGACGCTCAGAAGGAAGACTCCTCGCCTGCTCCTTCCAGCCCCTTCTCCCTCACAGGACAGTCACTCAACTAACACTGAGACTGTGACCAAGTCAGTTCCCCTCTTTGAGCCTAGAGCCCCTCTGTACAGAGAGAGAAAGGCTGGACTCTCAGGTTGCTTCTGGCTGGAGGTGCTGACCACAGCACCTTGGGGCTGGAAGGCCATGGAAACGTCTTCCTGGCACACCTGGAGAAACGGATCCCCTTGGGATGTCTGGGCAGGGCCTTGTCATAACCATGTTTTCTAGTTTCTGTCCTTGGCGCTTTGACCTCTGGGGCCTTGCTGATCCTGGAGGGACTGGTGTTAGCCAGTTCTTGAGAGCATGACTTTCATATGCAAACCAACCAATCTGGAGCCCCCACTGCCCCTAATCACCTCATGTATTGGACTCACTCTTTGGGCCACCAGCCACCTGCTGTAATCACCCCAGGGAGAGGTACCACACAACTAGGGACAGCCCCTGTGTCCCAGAGCCTGCCAAAATTATTCCAACCAGCTAATTCTAGACCTGCTTTCCCCACTTCACCATCCCTTCCCCAGGAAACCACATTAGAGGCTCTTGGCCACATTTCCTCCCCTCCCCCGCCCCCGTGCCTCCTGACCTACACTGGTGCTTCTCTACGGGGTCCCACTGCTTAGCACGCTCTGCCTCCTGTTTCTTGGGACTTGTGAGTGTAAACTTCCTTCATGAATCATCTCTGTGTCTGCGAGTCTTACCATACAAATCCTGCTTAAAACAAATCCTGAGTCTCCTCAAATCGGGCCTGCCATGGCCTTTTCCTCCGGGCCCGTGTGCCACCCCTTCTGGGGTTCACATCCCCTCCGGTCTATCTCCTGTGTGATGTACAAATATGTTCATTGTCTATGTGTACCTCCCATAGAGAAGGTTTGGAACCCCTGACCCAGTCAACTTCCAGTCTGGCAATGGAATGGACTTCAAGGCCCCCATGACCCCCTCAGCCATGGGGTCTTACTGCCTCAGGCACCAGGCTTTTCTGCTTCTAAGGAGCTAGAAAAGTCTGCATTATGCTCACCACAAACCTGACTTCGCCCAGCTGCTGGTCCCCAGTTGGATGCCTGGCCTCTGGGGACATTCAGAATTAGCTCAGTCCCATTTCAATATGACAACCCTTCAGCTATTTTCAAAGCAGTTCTTGGTTCCCTTAGAGGCATTTCTTCTCCTGTCTAAACACCTCCAGTTCCTTCCTTGTGCTCCAGAAGCTGAGAATCAGGCTTCTTGCGATTCCATGGCTCTAGAAGATCGCATCTGAAGGCCCATCTCTGAGAGTAAAGTGAGTAGGAGAAGACAGGACCCGGACCCAAAAAGATGCCTGACCTCCATTGTATGTGAAATCTCTAATTTTGAAATGCTGGTACAAACTTATGAAACATGCTAGCTGCGTGGAGCTGCTGGTCCTCTTCCAACCCCTTGCCCAAGGCCAGTTCCTCTGGACAGCTGGGTGACTCCCTAGCTGGAGGAGAAGGAGCTTCCCTACCACAACTCACAGCACCTTGGTTGATAGTTACCATGGGAGAGTGGATGCCTGAGCCCCACATGCCCGCTTCTAGTGTTTCATGAGAAGTGGGACATTCAGATTTTTAATGTGAACTCTTTAATCTTTAGATATTGGCATAAATTTACAAAACATAGTGTAAACTAACAAAAACATGTCTTTGGAATGGCTCGAGCCCCGAGACAACTAGTCTGCATCCTGTCATGAGTGCCAAGCCCAGCCAGGGTTACCCTCCCCTTCAGGACATCATAGTCCCTCAGCTCCCCCCCACCCCCATTCTCTGACCATGGCTCCTTAATTTTATGTGTTAGCTAGACTGGGTGGGCTATGGGGTATCCAGCTATTTGGGCAAAGATTGTTCTGGGTGTTTCTGTAAAGTTTTTGGATTAGATAAACATTTGAGTCAGTACACTAAGTAAAGCAGATTGCTCTCTCTCATGTAGGTGGGCCTCATCCAATCAGGTGAAGGTCTACTAGAATTAAAAAGGCTCACCTTCTTCTGAACACGAGAGAGTTCTTCTTGCCTGACACCCTTCTAAGTGTGACATTGACAGTTTCCTGCCTTTTGAACTCAGATTAAAACTTCAGCTCTTCCTGAGTCTTGAGCCTGTTGGCCTTCATTCTGGAACTATACCATGGGCTTTCCTGGGTCTCCAGCTTGCTGTTGCTGATCCATATATACTATTGGTTCTATTTCTTTGGGAGACCAACACACTCTCCTTAACCAAAGGAGAGCTATAAATCTGAGGAAGAAACTAAACATTGTATGAAATGAAAACACTTTTTCTTGTTCTCTGCCTGACCATTTATACCATATGTCCAGTGTTAAATATAATAACAGTAACAACTACCATTTATCAAGCACTTTTTGTGTTTCAAGCATGATGTTAAGTTATATATATATAAGAATTTACAGGGGTGCCTGGGTGGCTCAGTCTGTTAAGTGTCTGCCTTCGGCTCAGGTCATGATCTCAGGGTCCTGGGATCGAGCCCCACATTGGGCTCTCTGCACAGTGGGGAGTCTGCATCTCCCTCTCCCTCTCTCACCCCTGCTTGTGCTCTCTCTCTCTCTTGCTCTGCTCTCTCTGTCTCAAATAAATAAAATCTTTAAACAAAAGAAAAAGAATTTATATATATTTATAAATTAATATATATTTTATATGTTTTTATATGTTTATATATTATTTACATATATTTATAAATTTGTATAAATTTATAAGTATATATTCTTATATATATCTTATATATAACATAAATATATGTATTAATAAACATACAACATAATATATATTTATATATTTTATATATTTATATATAAGTTTATAAATATATACCTAAAATTATTTATTTATATATATATACATATTTCTTTCCTATATAATCAACATACCAGAAGACATGAGTGTTATGAGGACAGAGGCCTTCCCACCACTGTAGTTTGTACCAGGACCAGTGTTTACAAGAAGGAGGTGTTCAATAAATTACGCATTGAATTAAGGAATGAATTGTTTTTTTAAAATGGATACTATCAATATCCCCTTATTGCACATGAAGAAATGGAATCTTCATGGCACTAAATCAGCAGCCCAAGGTCACAGGACGAAGGGATGGTGGAGCTGAGACACAACCCCAAGTTCACTTCAGTTCAAAACCCATATTCCTGAACCTCTGCCCCCTCCCACTGCACGTGGAAGAGCCAGGCCCCTCTCCAGTGCCTGACCTTGACGTTTGCACCTATATCTCTCTCAACCCACAGGGATGCCCAGAGTGGCTCCTTCACGGCCCAGTGCCCCTCACCCACCCCCACACTGACAGCTCTGGTACCAAGCCATTCACTGAGGTTTCTAAAGACTAATTTCAGAATCTAACCACAGCTCTGTCTTTAAAAATAAAGACAAAAGAGAGGAAACCCATTGCAGCAGTGTTGGTTCACCCCGTTTTTCTCAGAGCTGCTTCAGGTAACAGGACAAACCAGCTGGTCTGGCACCTAAGCAGAGAGGCCAGCGTAACAGAGGTGAGGCTGACCACTCCTCACTCCGAGTAGGAAGAACTTCTGAGGAAATGTGCACAATTTGCAGAGACTACCATGTCCTTATGCTCAGTCTCTGTAACCCCATGTGTGTCAAACCACACAGCAGGCCGACAGATAAAAGCCGGTGGTAAAGGAAGGGCTCCAGACAGACCAAAACAGAGGTGAGAGCTTGCAAATCATGGGGGCGCTGTCAGACCCACTTGGGGTGGAAGGCACAACAAGGGACGATGAGTAACTTGACTTCGAAAGGGGCCACATACATAAGTCTTTTCATCTGCTCCTTAACAACCAGACCTCCCACATCTGAGTATCTGGAAAACATCCCCATTGCCTTGCTCCTTCATGGAAGCCATTTCAATCCAAAAATACACTGGGTACCCCACATCTACTTTGTCCAAACCAAATAATAGTCTGATTTCTCTTTCTGTCCCTGAAGCATCAAGCTCCTATGTCAGTAATTGCAGTACAACACCACCATTCTTTTTTTTTTTTTTTAAGATTTTATTTATTTATTTGACAGAGATAGAGACAGCTAGTGAGAGAGGGAACACAACCAGGGGGAGTGGGAGAGGAAGAAGCAGGCTCATAGTGGAGAAGCCTGATGTGGGGCTTGATCCCATAACGCCGGGATCACACCCTGAGACGAAGGCAGATGCTTAACCGCTGTGCCACCCAGGCGCCCCACGACACCACCATTCTGATCATGACATAGTAAGGTATGAGGAAAGGTGCATGGTCGGGGCGTTATAGCTCCTTCCTTAACCCCCCAGGAGCTCTGAGACCCCAAGCATAGCACATCCCCAGCATGGACCTCAGTTGCTCCATCTAAACACTGGGGTCTGGATCAGCTCTTAGACTCTTTGGCGGAAGTCCTTACGATATGAACTCTGTGTTGCTTGACATTGAGTTCTTTGCAGGCCCTGGAGCCCCTGAGCCTAGCACAGGGACTGGCCAGAACAGGGGCCCCTATGTGCTTGGGAGGATCCCATGATTACAAGATGGCAGAAGGGGAGGTAGAGGGCAGGGAATGAGGGGGAGGGGGTCTTAGGGCAAGGCCTTTAAGAAGAGGGTAGTGCAGGTTGGAAAACATTGAGAAGAGGGAGGGCCTAAAGAGGAGAAGATATTCCTTTCTTCTTTTATCCCAATATCACAGCTCTGTTTATTCTGAGAAGCAACCAGCTGCAGCTCCAAAATAGATATGCTGAGAGCCGCCTCTAATGACAGAGAGTGCTTCTGCAGGAACCAAGGTTAGAAGAGTCCTTTCCAAGGGAAAAGAGCAGAGCCTAGAAGGGAGACACTCCTGGGGGGCCTTTCTCCTCCAGCCCCGCCAGCTCCCTGCCTCCTTCCTCCCAGCCTGAGGCAGTAGTGGCTCTTTCCAGAGTCCCCAGGACATAATACACAGGTGACCAGCTGCAGAGTGGAGAGCAGGGCCCCTCAGTCACTTGCAGCCCCAGTGACAGTGTTCAACTCTTCCCTGATGGGGGGATCCCATGGCCAGGGGTGACAAATGGCTTTCTTCCCCCCAAACCTGAATTGCCTTTCCCAGTAGCCTTTCAGAGCACGGGAGAGATAATGAGACAACCCAACAGAACCAGCATTTGTAAAGCATGCTGTGTTAAGAGTTTGTGTGTATGCAGGTGCAGTCACAAAGAAAAACAATGCCGCAGATGGAGTTAAACCAACAAGGAAGACTTTATCCAGTACTATTGCAATAGGGGAGAGAGTTTAAACTCATCTCCAGATGTAGCAGGGCCAGCTGGGGGTTTATAACCAAGGGGCAATGTGAGGGAATCAGTGGATAGAAATCACCAAGAGGAACTTGGTTGAGTGTCCACGATGGGGGATTCCTGTGAATGGAGCATGGCAGGGCAAGGACGAAAGGCTAAGGGCGAAGCCTGGTTGAGAAGAGGGCTCAGTGGGAAGGAAGCAGAGAGATGAGCAGTTTGGGGGGAAAGCTGCCTCCTTCCCTTACCTCCCCTAGAAACAAGCCAACATGGGCATCAGCCCTCAAAAGAACCACCAGAGTGAGATGATGGTCCCCAGCTCCCTAGAACTAGTAACAAGAACAGTGTGGGTTTGGGCCCACAGAATGGCCAATCCTACCCACAAAGCAGGCCGACCTGGGCCTGACTCCACCACCTCCCATTCAGTAGGACCCGCTTTTGTGCTCTGGCTCCAGACGAGAAGTCAATAAGATGCTGATGAGAGATTCCCCACCAATGCCTACTGCACGTGCCGGGGCAAATGTCCCTGCCTGGCTGGATATTTGGCCGAGAAGGGACACCCGGACAAGACCAGACACTCACACAGTTGACTTCCAGGACACGTGATCTGCACTTCGTAACTGCCCAGAATTACAGGGCCTCCACCTGCCTCCCTACGCTCCCTACAGGGTCTCTCAGGGAGGGCTGGGCTACTCCCAAAGCCAAGAGGGCCTCTGGGCTCAGGCCACACAGGAAGAACGGCCCCGGATATTATTTCCAAATGAGTCCATTCATGAAGTCCCTCTGTGTGTGTTTGTATGCGTGTGCGTGTGTGTGTGTGTTCATGTTTAAAATTATTAATTGGTGAAAGTAAATATTTAAAATACATCATGGTATTTGTTGTCTTATGTTGATATTTATTCTTTTTTAATCCAGAGAGCCTCCAAAAATGGGAAAGGCCCAGACCTTTCTAGGATTTTAGAGACTTTATTTTCAGGGAAATTCTACCTCTTCGAACTGAGGCTTCCAATGCCAGTAAGCCAGGGTGCAGCCTCCCTTTTCCTCTCCTCTGCACCTAGCATTACTTTTTAGGTTGCCCCCCGCCAGTCCCCTGGGCACAGTCCCTGACCTCACTTCCTGCCCAGAAGCATCCCCTCCTCTCTACACACACAGACCCACACACACAAACACCCCCCAACAAACTTGAGCTGGAGCCCCCAAGCTGGCAGGATCCTCTCCCAGCCTCTGCTCTATAGGCTCAGAAGTTTCAAACAGGACTTCCTGCCTCTCTGGGGGATCGAGGCTCAGTCACAAGCTATTTGCATTTTGCAAAGGCTGACCTGCAAACCCCACTTAGGAACTGCCTCCCCAGGACTGAGATTAGGTAACAGAGGGGGAAATGCAGGAGGCTAGAAGCCTCTGCCTGCTCTGATCTTGGCCTAGAACGAATGAAGCCTGCAGGATTGCTGGCAGACCCTGGTCTAGCCAGCTGAAAGACTTCCTCAACTTACCTAGGCAAAGGCTGCCCTACCACCTCAAGACCCGACCCAGGGTACCAGATGCTGCCGGCAGACACTGTGCCCTTTACTATGAAACAAACTAGATTAGCCTAAGACTTGGGGCCCTGGGAAGGAGGAGGGGTGGGAATTAGTCCAAACCCCTGGAAAAAGTAGACAGCCTCTTCCCCTGGGGGCAGGTGACTTGCACTAGGGGAACAACTGGGATGGCGTCTCAGTCTGGTAGGGCTGCTCTAATGAAATACACTGACCGGGTGGCTTATAAATGACAGACATTTATTTCTCACAGTCTGAAGGCTGAAAGTCTGAGATCGGGGTGCCAGCATGGTCAGATGAGGGCCCCCTTCCAGGGTACAGATTTCTTACTGTGTCCTACGTGATGGAGGGGAGCCCGTTGGGCTCTCTTTTATAAAAGCCCTGATCCCATTCATGAGGGCTTTGTTTTTGTGACCTAATTACCTCCCAAAGACCCCACATCCTAACACCATCACCTTGGGGGCGCAGGGTTTCAGCATATGAATTTGTGGGGGGTACACATTCAGATCATGGCAGATGGAGAGACTGAGGGGTTAGGAGGTGCAAGAGGGTGCCTGTCTTCAGGCAGGTTGAACTAATTCTAGGGTCAGGGATGGGATAGAGTACCCCAAGATTTTCTAGAATAGGATTCGGGTCATCCTAAGACTCAAGTTCCTAGTCCTGACTGGCCTCTTTGGGCTTCGCATTTTCTGCGGATCACAGGAAATGGAGTATCAGGTGGGTCATTGTATTTGAAAAAGCAGCTGAGAAGCTTCGTTGGAACGTCTGGAATGTGGCAGTGTAAGGAGGAGATGCAGGAGGTGTTGCCAGGACCTAGGGCCAGAGTTCTCATATTCCTGGGGCAGTATCAACAGGAAATACTATAACAACGGAAGGCATGTTTGGGGTGGTTGTTTGGGATCCTTCTCTCTGGACCCTGCAGTCTCTCATGACCTTCTCCTGTATCTCAACTCTCCAGGGGTTCGTTTGTTGGCCTTGGACAGGAAGGACCATTTCCAACCACTCAGCCCAATAGTCCCCAACCTGAGGGGTATCCCCGGCTCCCTCATTTTCAGATGTGTGCTTCTTGCCTTCGGGGAGGCACAGGCTATTAGTAATGATAACTGAAAATAATAAACCTCTATTAGGACTTTTTAATGTGCCAGCCACAAATAGGAACTTAATTCTCAAAGCAGAAAGGTCGGTACTATTATTCTCCTGCTGTTTTACATGTGGGGGAACTGAGGCGCACAGAGGTTACCATAACTCTCTCCATGTCATAGAGCCAGAACATGGCAGCTCTGACTCCTTCCTGAACCATACCACACCATCTGTGGTGGAAACATATAGGACTGTGTCACATTGTGGAGAAAAGCCTCCAGGGCTTTGACAGGTCCCTATTCTTGAGAAATTGTTTTATTTCTTTTCCCCCATAGAAAGCATGTGCTTCAGCACACCAGGGGTCAGTTCTGTGTGCAGCTGCTTTCCCCCAGTCTCCTTCTGTCCTCCCTCAGCCTGGGGCTGGGCCCCAGGGACTGATCATTATCAGTCAGCAAACATCACTGAGGGCCCCCCAAGTGGGCAGATGGGACAGAATAGAAAGGCAAGCGAAGTGTGAGGCAAGGAACTTAACGACGATCTAGTTGGACAGGCAGACGTGTCCATAGATGGATTCCACAGGACAGAGTGTGGTAAGTGCTATAAGAGAGGCACAGATCAAATTATACACGGGAGCAGCCAAAGAGAAAGGGGTACCCTCACCCGACCAGGAAGGGCAGCATGGGCATTTGGACAGGTTTGTTTGCTTGTTTTAAGATTTTATTTATTTAATTGAGAGAGAGAGAGATAATGAGCAGGGTGAGGGGGCAGAGGAAGAGGGAGAAGCAGACTCCCTGCTGAGCAGGGAGCCCGACCCAGGATCCTGGGATCATGACCTGAGCCCAAGGCAGAAGCTTAACAGGCTGAGCCACCCAGGCAACAAAGGAGGTGGGAGGGGAGCATTGTCAGCAAAATTTATAAGGAATGTGGGCAAACAGCTAGAAAGTGAAGGCTTGCTAGGGATTAAAGGTGCCAAGGTTTATAAAGGCAACTCTACCTGAGAGCTATGCATGAGACAGACTGCAAAGACAGACCTGGGGGCAGATGCATCCATTAGGGCAAGAAGAAGTAGAGTCTCACCCAGGATGGGGGGTAACAATAAAGGGGAGATAAAGGAAGATGTCTGAGGTAGAATCCACAGGGAACTGGTAGCCATTGGAGGGGAATCCATGTCACCTACCACCTTCTCCAGTCAACGGGAGCCTGGTGAGGCTATTCATCAAGTTGGAGGATGAGAAGGTTGGGCTGGAAAGTTCTACTTCGGATTGGGGCCATCCCTGGATGGGTAGAGAAAGTGGGGGGGCTAATCATGCTTGCTTAACAATAGCTCAAGAATTTATGGGCCCAATTCTGTTTGATGCCTGTGACGTTGAAAGCAATGACTCTCATCTCCATGTCCCCCTAGGTCTGCCTCTCTAAGGCTCCTTTTTGCAAAGCCTGCTTCCAGTTCCATCTCTGTCATGAAGCTTCCTTCCCCTTCCTCAATAGGATGAGCTCTTCCTCCCCGTTAGGCACATCTTGCTTATTGTGAACATGCTAAGCTCAGTCTTCCGAACTGCAGGTTTCTCGTAACACCCCAGGTACATTTAGCACAGGACTGGAATATAAGGAGTAGGCCATCATTCACCCAGGAGTATGGAATTGAATGGCCCCGGCCCAGTCCCCCGGGAGACACGCTCTGCTGCTACATGGGACCCCTCCTTGCACGCCTGTGGGCTGTCCATTCCAGCTTATGAAGGAGGAAACACAGCACAGCTCTGTCCCTTCCTAGTGTGTCACAGACAGTTCCCAGAGACGGAAACTGAAGGACTCCATAAAAATCTGCTTTTTGCTCCTTTCCTGATCCCATTCTTGCTAGGACCTGCACCCCCACTTTACACGTCTCATAATGCAAACAGTGTATGCCGTCTGTGTAAGGACAGGGGAGAATGACCAGAGGAAGCCATCATATGCAGATTCCAGACCACTGGCACTGGACGTCTCAACATCAAGGCCACCGGGCTCCAAGGAATAACCCCTGGGCCCTTGTCCTTGTTCAAACTGGTTCTGGAGGCCTAAGAGGACATGTACACCAGCCCACAATCCTCAATAAAAACCCCAGGCCCCGAACAAAGACGAGACTCCCTTCTTTCCGTTCTGAGTCTCCCGGATACTCTGTCTGTACCCGCATTTCTCTCTCTCCTTTCAGTCAACTCTGCTCTCACCTCCTGCTGGCTCTCATTTGATTTTTATCCTGTGCACAGCCACCGGGGACTTTCTTGGCTGGTTCTGCGGGAACCCCGTGGGTCCTCAGACCTGGCCTGCCGGCATCAGTTCCAGCGATTCTGAGCCTTGGCTTCCTCCTCTGTAAAATGGGACAGTGATGGGCAGCTAGTTGAGCTGCCTTAAAGACTCAGCTTGAGGCCGCACATAGGATGTATGGGCACGCGGGGGACTGGCTCCCAGGCACTCCATGGCCGGGAACAGGAAGGCAGCCTCCGGGTCTAATCTTAGCCCTGCAGTGGTCTGGGTATTTCCTTACTTCCTCCTCCGGAGCATGAAGGAGAGTAATCTTGACCTGCAGGACCGGGGGGTGGGTGAGACGACCAGTAAGAATCCACAGAAACATGCAACAGAAACACTTCCCGCAGTGACTGTACCAGCTCAGCACATGGTAGACCTTTCTGGGCTTCTTTCTTTTCTTTTCTTTTTTTTTTAAAGATTTTAATTTTAAGTGATCTCTACACCCAACATGGGGCTCAAACTCACAGCCCCAAGCCGCATGTTCTTCTGACTGAGCCAGCCAGGTGCCCCTTTGGGGCTTCTGCCAAGAGCTGTCCCACAGCCCACTGCAGGCACAGGCCAGACCTCGCCTCTGCCTTGCCCGGGGAGGGTCTGTGATGAGAAAGATGAAGACGTGCTCCGGGAGCACTGTGGGGTTGGGAGAGAGGGCAGCACAAGCTGGGAATCAGACACTCCACAGGCTTAGTTGGTGTGGGAAGAGCTATCAGACGCCAAGGGGTGCAGACTTGAGCACTGTGCAGGAGAGGCCCTCTTGGCCACCTTCTGCCTGAATTCTTCTAGTGATAAGGCACTCGCTGCCTCAAAGCTAGCAGCCTGCTCCATCGCTCAGAGCTCCAATTATAAGAAAGCTTTCTTTTACATTCGGCCCCAGTACACGTCTCTGTGATAGCCTGGGACTGCCTTCTGGACATACACATAACAAAACATATCTCTCCTGCACCTGAGACCCCTTCAATGTGAGGAAACAGCTTCTCTGCTCCTTCTGGTTTGTCTACTCTAAACTGTGTCAGCCCTTCAAACAGGTCTCACAAGACAAGATCTTCAGATCCCTCACCCCTTAGATAACTTCAAGCAAGGTCTGTCCCACGAGTTCAAGACGGGGCCCTGAGCATGGCGTCCGAGACCACAGAAGGACCATGGTCTCATGGGATGAGCTGGTCCTTATCCCAGTCCCTACCCCGATAGGGACACTCTCCCAGGGCCAGTAGGATACTCTGTACTTTTCCCCATTTTCCACCGCGAGGGTACCAGGAGTGGCTGCTGTCCTTGGATGCGCTGCCTCGGGAGCTGATATCACAAGGACTCCTGCCAAACTCTGGCCATGTGGACATCGTGGGTGTGTTCCGTCACGAAGTGGGTCAGTGTCAGCACAGCGGTGACAGTGCCAGCACTCGCTGGGCCTCATTTCCACCGAGAGGTTCTACATTTCACTCAGGAATGGCTCTGTCTGCCACTGACTCTCTATCCTGGTCTGACAGAGAAACTGACCAGGGGGGCAGCGATGACCTTGCGAGGGGGGCCCTTCCTGCCCAATCCCAGGGCTCAGACTCCTCCCACCAGCCTCCCCAGGGAGGGGCAGGCTGCTGGAAAGGGCTGACCTGTAAGGCCAAAGCGTCCCATGAAAGCATTAATGGTGGGGGGAGGTGAGGGGAGAGCAGAACAGTCCTGGGGACAGCAGAGAGGTGGCAGAAAACGGTGACACAGACAGGCCAAGGCCCCAGTTCCTTCCAAATCCCTCAGTGAAAACACAGAATGCCTCCCACTGGTGATAAATCCACCCCAACAACAAACCCCTCATAGGATACTGCGGTGGGCTTTCAGTGCTTTTCAATCTGACTAGAGCAGAGGGGCGGGGAGAGCGGGAGCACTGGAGGTCTAGTCTCACCAGCATAAGGCAATGACACATACCTGCCACGCCGAGACAGGGAGCCGGAGGGTGAATCACGCCCCGGAAGTGGAGAGGAGAGATCAGGTTGGCCCAGAGGAGGGTGGGAGAGGGGAGGAGGGACAGCCCCTGGGAAGGACAGGCTCCTGGCACTGCCACAGGCTCTAACTTTTCAACTCCACTAGCCCTGCCTCCAGGATGATGAACTGGGTCAACGACTCGACAGGAGGCTCAGGGCCTGACCTGGATTAGAACAGGCCTGCCAGGCACTGGACAACAATCCGTGTCCATAAAAGGAAGTTCCAAAGAGAGACCAGGGCATCCCCTCCCCCCCCAACCCCGGCAGGTTGGTGAATACCAAAAAGATGTGCATTCAGCTCTTCATTTTTGTGAGCAGAGATTGCATTCTCTTGGCACAACTGGGCAGAGCTGGCTGGAGAGATGGATGTGAGGAGGAGAAAAATTCCCGAGGGAGGGTGTTGGATCATGGGCAGGAAGTGGGGGGTGGGGAGCTGAGCAGGGGGCTGCTCCAAAGCCCAGGGAATCTGGGTATAGAGGCCCAAGGGACGGTAGCTCATTGGGAACCCTGGAAATGCAGAGCAGCTGGGGCCTCATCAGCACCCCATCTTCCCTGGGGAGCCCATCTTGGATGCCAGAGACAGAAGGGTCCTTCTGGCTCCCTTAGAGCAACCTCCTAATTTTGCAGAGCAGGGGACCTGGCACATTTGTCAGACAGACAGAGCTCTCCCAGCCCAGGGCCCTTTCCTTTAAAAAGCCAAATCCTCATCACCTTTCCCTTCATCGCTCCACTGGCTGTTTGAATGACCAAAACTTTTTTTAGAGAATAATCAAAAGCCCTTTTTCCTGGTTATTATCTGGAGGAAGAAATGCCCAGCTCTAGACCTAGAGGGCAAAAGAAACACAGTTCTGACCTTTTTTCCCTCCTTCCTGCCAGTCAAAATATAGCAGGTACGATGGTCTTCACACCAGTTTTTCACATCCTTTTTTTCTTTTCTTTTTTTTTTCTTGTCATTCACAGCATATATGGCATCATTTTGAGGTAGTTCACAGCACTTTAGGGCATCCTGCCAGGGGAAATCCTGCTCCTGCCACCCACCCCCACATTTACCCCCACCTCTGTAGCTGTACCTGTAAAGTTTAATCACCTGAGCTCCTGCCGCCTGGTCAGGGAGAAAGTTGGCTCCCAGATCACTGGGCTGACACAGCAAAGGAGGGGGTGATAGGGCCCTGGCGACAACTTTGCCCCTTGCAATGAACCCCTCCTTGGGCTGTCCTCTGGCCTTCGTGATATCGTGGCTTCTTCTTTCCTTACTGCTGGCTGAGTCAGGCCCCACTCGGAGCATCCACTGTCTTAGAACAATGTGCCTTTCCTTAGCAGCATTTGCCAGAATTGCTAATTTACATGTGTTCCTTAGACTACCTGATTCAAGTCAGCCTCTCTCTTTGGATGCTAAATTCTGGGAGGGCAGGGAAGATGGGGTTTCTTCAGTCGGCACAGTGGCCCTAGAATCTAGTTGACTCAATGACATTTGCTGATTGATAAAATGCCACCTGTGTAAGAAGGTGTGAGCGTGTGGTTTACAGGAACTGTGAGAAATTGACCTAATGAGGCCCGTCCCACTCCAAACATGTAGAAATGCTGCATAAAACATAACTGCACCCAAGCTGGGAAGAGGAAATTGGCAGGTATCAGAAATAGAGGGGGCTAATGTCCAGAGCACTGAGGGGGAACTGAGTCTGTGGCCACCTCGGGAGCTGGAGCTGGGGATTTGAGGTTCACATGGGTGGTGTCATCCAGCTGCAGATGCTCGAAAAGCAGGGACTGAGTACAGAGAATGAACAGCTGCCTTGATGATGTGATTATGAGAAGGGCACCAGAAACAGTGCTCACCAACCCTCGGAGGTGAGAAAGCTTGACTTCCACCCAGTTAAAAAAAGAAAGAAATGAAAAACCCAAACCTGTGCCGTTCTACATAAGTGGGATGGGAAGTCCAATCCAAGGAATTAAAATAAAAACAAATCCAGGCGTAGTAACAAGTGATTCAGATGTTTCCTCTGAAAAAGCACAGCTCGGTAGGACCCTTGCTGAATCAGAAATACACGGGACCCCCCTCCCCCCTCACACACACACACACACACACACACACACACACACACACACACGTCAAACTGACGAGCTATGCGGGCAGACAACCAACACTGGTGGAGGCTCAGCAGATGCAAATTATGGACTAGACAATCAAGAACGGAAGTTAATAGAAGAATTCAGGACTATACGATGTATATTTGAAATCTTCAAATAGAGAAAAAAAATATTATGAGAAATCCAAGTGAATGATCCTAAAGGCCACATCCGGAAGGGGGACATTGGAAAACTAGAAACACAAAAACATGAGTTGATGGTAGTTTGGAAAATCGAAGGGAAAAGATTATAGTCAGAGCCTCATAAGGTCTTTCCACTTTGGGGAGAAGGGCAACAATACTGACCAATGGGAGATTTTCAAGTCATGTGCCAAAAGTGAGCAAAATAATTAGAATAATAGAATTGCAATATGTAACTTCTAAATCAGGAGGGTGAAAAAGGAGGAAATAAAAGAAACACCATCAATCTTCTGAGAGGCAATAAGATAGGAAAAAAGGCAAATATGAAATAATATAGCAGAAATGTCTTAGTAAATAGAGGTCTTAATAAATTTTAAAAAGCTTGAAATGACTCCTAAAAGACAAAGACCTTCAGACTCAATTTTTAAAAAAACATCCAGCTCTGTGTAGTTCACAAAAGGCAAACCTAAAACATTATGACATAGACCAGTTGAAAATAAGGGGGTAGAAAAGTATCAACCAGACAATTACTAAATGAAAGAGGGTTGATGCAGAGATATAAGACAACAAACTCAATTTGCAACTAAAAATATGGTATAGGGAAATTACTTTAAAAAGGAAAAAGTCTTCAAGAAGGTATAATAATAAATAACCCAAACGCAAAGAATTCAAAATATAAAGCAAAAAATTAATAGAAGTAAATAGAAGTTTCTCTTTCCCAACTTCACTTGGCCTGCACTCCACAGAACTGTATAGTGCATTTAATTCAACTGAACTCACCAGACTGAGCTATGCCTACAGCCCTATGCGGCCCTGGTGGGACTCAATCTACATAGAAGGCGAGCAAAGAGGGAGGACAGTGAGAATTAATGGAAAAACTGAACACCCACTACATTTAAGACCTTGTGCTAGGCACTTGTGCACCATCTTAGGCAATCTCACAGAAGTCCAAAGAGGTTGGATGAGTAACTGCAATCTACAGAGAAGAACTCAAAATTCAAACACATTTAGTAACTTTTCAGAGGTCACAAGACTAGTGAGCAATAGAGATTGAATTCAGACCATCTGATATAATCTCTATGAAGCCAGGGACTGTTTTTCACCCTGTCACCCCAATTCGTCAAACTAGGCCTAGCATAGATAGGTACCTGATAAATGCCCACTGGTATAGACTGAATGTTTGAGTCCCCCCCCACAGCCCCAATTCATACGTTGAAATCCTAACCCCCCAGTGTGAAGGTATTATGAAGTGGGGCCTTTGGGAGAGATGATCAGGTCATGAAGGTGGAGTCCTCATGAGTGGGTTAGCACTCTTATAGAAGAGACCCCAGAGAGCTCCCTCACCCCTTCCACCCTGTGAGGACACAGCCAAAGAAGACTGTCTATGAACAAGGAAGTGGGATCTGCGCCAGACACAGAATCTGCTGGTGCCTTGTTCTTGGACTTCTAGTCTCCAGAACTGTGAGAGATAAATGCCGGTTGTTTAAGCTGTGTGTCTGATATTTTTGTTACAGCAGCCTGAAGAGACAAAGACACCTCCTGATTAAGTCAATGAATTCAGACACTCTCGGCCTGTGCGTTCCCATTATGCCAGAGCACCTCCAACTCCCTTAATCTTGGCGATCTGTCTCTTCATTTCACCCTAAGCTCCCCCCCAACAAAGCCTTTTCCTTTCTCCAGCTTGTTCACTGGCCAGTTCCCCTTCCTCATCCAAACTTGGCAAAGGAGAGAGAAGAAAGCCAGGCTCTCACGACATGTCCAGATTGTCTCACAAACACAGACAATTTCCTCACAGGCTGGTGGTTGGGAAGTGATGTTCCTGATAGTTGTTGAGGGAGAAGGCAAACATAGCGTGGTCCAATGCACTGGAGATTTGGGGGAGAATCATCTGCTGTCAGAGACTAGCATCACTTCCCTATACCACACGGCCAATAGCAGGTGCCTAGAATGCTGGGGGCAACTGAGGTATTTAAACACCAATTGAAATTGACCTGGAACTACTCAGTGGTGAAAGAATTCTTGGGGACAAAAAAGCGTCATCAGGCAGAGGAATTTTTGTCTGTTGCTTTTTTAACTTTTTATTTTGAAATAATTATAAACTCATAGGAAGTTGCGAAAATAGCACACAGAGTGCCCTGTACTCTTGACCCATTGTCCGCTAGTGGTGCCGTATATCAAAACCAGGAAACTGACATTGCTATAATACTGAGATGAGACGACAGACCTAATTCCATTTTCACCACCTTTTACACAGATTTGTGTGTGTGTGTGTGTAGCCCTATGCCATCTTATCTCATGTATATGGTTGTGTAACTATCTCCATGTTCAAGATACAGAATAGTTCTATCACAATGAAAGAACCCTCTTGATAGTCATGCTTGCCCCCCACCTCTGCAACTATTAATGTGTTCCTCATCTTTATAGTTTTGTTTTAAGAATGTTATTTAATAAATGGAAACCTTTTGAGACTGACTTTTTTCACGACACATAATGCCCTTGAGAATCATCCACCCATAGTCTGTTCCTTTTTATTGTCCAGTAATATTTCATTGTACGGATATACCCGTCCCCCAGTGCAGGATGTCTGGGTTGTTTCCAGGTTTTGGCTGTTGATTGCAGCTCTTTCACAAGAGGGTGGCTAGATCCTTCAGAATTCCCGGTGAGCAGCCCGGATCTACCTTCACTTTCAGTGATGTGCCCGCCCAGACTGGGGAAAGAGCTACACTCCATGAATTGGCTTTTCAGCCATGGCTCATTCCTACTGATCCTTCAAGCTTTAAGTGGACCATCACCTTTTCTGAGAAGGTTTTGTGTTGATGACCATCTCCTGGGCCAGGCTCCTGCAGCTCTCCATAATCCCTTACGTGTCCTTTGCCTCTATACCCTCAGCTCTAGCTCAGGACCAGCATGCTCAAAGAGCATTGTTGAATCAGAAGATTGACAGCAAGGCTATCACCATGGTCCCTCCCTCCCACCCTCCCTCCCTTCTTTCTGTCTTCTTCCTTCTTTCTTTTTTCTTTCTGACTTTCTTCATAACTATGGTGATTTTCTAACACAGGTCATCCCTTCCTGTGATTACAACACATTCCTGAAGCAAGGTCATAAAGGAGGATGGTCATCACCCTGTGGGCCATATTACTTACTCAAACACTGTTGTAACCCTAATAAAGATAAGGCCACCAGCAGAGCCCTCAGGTGGTTTCAAGGTTTTGCTATTAGAGATAATACTGTAAGGGACATCTTAATATGTAAGGACATTTCTGCATATCTGATTGTTTCATAGGAGATAGTCCTAGAAGTAGAATGACTAAGTCAGAAGGCATCAACTCTTTTATATTTCTCAGTACATGTTGCCAAGTTGCTTTCCAGAAATGTAGTTATATTAGTTTCCTACTGCTGCTATAACAAGTGACCACAGACTTAGTGGCTTAAAATAACACAAATTCATCAGACAGTTCAGGAGGTCAGAAGGCCTAAAGGTACCAGCAGGGCTGTGTTCCTTCTGGAGGCTCTAGGGAAGAATCCTTTTCCTTGTCTTTTCCAGCTTCTAGAGACTGCATTTATCAGCTCCTGGTCTCTTCTCCATCTTCAAAGTCAGCAGAACAGCACTTTCAACTCTCTCTCTGACTTCTGCTTCTCTCGTCATATTTCCTTCTATTGTCACATCACCTTCCCAGATAATCTAGGATATCTCCCTCTCTCAAGATCCTTACCTTAATCACATCGGCAATGCCTCCTTTGCCCTGTAAGTTAACAGAGTCACAGCTTTTTGGACTAAGACAGGTACGTCTTTGGGAGGCCATTATTACACACCCACCTGCCGAGTATTAAAGCCCTGAGACTCTTTTTGAGCAAAAAGATTGCCCAAAGAGTTAAGAGGCAGAATAAAATATAGCCATCTACTCTAAGAATACCATTCACTCAAGACTGAAGGGCAAGGTGGGCTTTCAATTTTAGGCACATGCAGTACAATAAAAATACTATTATTGAGAATCAGGTATGATTCTGTGGGAAGACTGCTGCTGATGTTGACTTTGTGTTCAAGCCGAGGAAAGAAAAACAACCAGTAACCACATGAACTGGTCTGTTAAATCCTATAAGCAGTACAGCATGACCAGGAAGTCAAGATCGGTTATATTTTTCATATAATAACTGTTGTCAAACAGTCCAGCAGTATGGAAATGATTTATTGACATGTAATTCATGACCTTGCTGCTTGCTCTTCCTGCAAAGTTTTATTTCGTCCTAGCCATAACATAATTATGGCTTGTCGATTCCCAAGCACTATAAATGTCACCATTTCCCTCC
This sequence comes from Ursus americanus, assembly GCF_024610735.1. Classification (NCBI taxonomy): domain Eukaryota; kingdom Metazoa; phylum Chordata; class Mammalia; order Carnivora; family Ursidae; genus Ursus; species Ursus americanus. Next base: position 65,477,337 of record NC_142139.1, read on the forward strand.
GTTTCTCAAGTTTAACGGTCCTCCCAAAGGCATATCTGCTAGTCACAGAGCACAAGCTGCTACAGGACCAAAGCTTGCAAACTGACGGCAGGGACCCTTGAGTGTTTGGTCTGCCTGCAATGCCTCTTCCCCCTTCTTCAGAGAATTTCACTCACTGTCTTTGCAGGGAACTACTCCTTCCACAGCAATTGAGTAATTCTAGTGGGGGGTGCCCAGCATGGTAAACCATCTCTTCTATCTTTTCCCCCTGCTCTGGACCACAGCATGGAACTCATTACCCGAGCTGGGGCAAATGTGGTACCCTGCCCTCTTGGCCTAGGTTGGGGGGATTGGTCCAGAAATGGGTACATGGCCTTAGCCAAACCAATCTGAGTTCTTTGGCATTTTTTAAACGTTAGCCTAGGGAAACAGTCTTTCTCCTATGGGTAAGAAGGCTGTAGGTGAAATCCTGGAAACAATTAGCAGCTATGCCCCCTGCCTTTTGCAGAAGTTGTTTTGAAAGAAGGAAGCCAATGTGCAGTGAGAGCCAGAAAGGCAGAAGGGTAGACCCAGAGACCCAGGTAGGCCATGTCTGAGTTCCCAGTTCCAGTTGTTCCTGAGTTCAGCTGCTTCCTGATTCTTCCTTAGTATGGGTATGTGAGCCAGTGTATCCCTTCTTTGGCTTTCTGTCACCGGCAACGAGAAGAGGATGCACTAGGACAACAACAGGTGAGTGACACCTTCCTCTTTTTATTTCAATCTCGATAGTAGGCTCTCTTCTGCTGATGCTGTTTACTTCTCCTGCTCTGGAGAAACATCATCCAAAGCCACACTTAGTCGGGCCTAAGTGACTGAAGGTTTAATGAACGGGCACTCCCAGGCTATTCATCATTAAGCAGCTGGAGAGTGGGAAGCCATGGCCCCCCCAGAGCAGCCTCCCCTCCCTTCACAGCAATCTAATCACTAAGGTGCCTCATTTGTTCCAGCACTGATCTTGGTCTGATTTGCCATCATATGGTAGATACAGGGATATGTTGTGGCGACCAAAGCATGATCGTGTGTGTGTGTGTGTGTGTGTGTGTGTGTGTGTGTGTGTATGTACATTTGTGTAGCACAGTGCGGGGAGGGAGAATGAGGGAGAGAGAGCACTTGTGAGTGAATGAGTTAGGAGCTCTGCTACTCATATGCATAGGTCAACATGTACAACTAGGCCAAACTGGGTCTTTCCTATCCATGAGATGAAAGGAGAAGGAGGGAAAAAAATCTTATAGCAGATTGGCAAGCAACAGGCACTTCACCTGAGGTGTCCTGGCAAAAACACCACTTTCTTGGATAGGGTGTGGCATCCTCTAAACCAAGGGTGACTCACTGGCTTGATGTGGTGGCTCTCCATCTGCCCCATTGCGTTTATCTTTGGCATCTTCTAGAACACAGCCTCTCCAACATCATCGACCCCAATGATGCCCACAGCAAATTTGTGCTCTAGACCTCTAGGCCTCTTCTGTAGTGCTCAATAAGTATTTCTGGAATTGAATCCCACTTAATCCTGAGATTAGATCGGTAATCCCAGGAGCATGCGGTTCTCTGCTTCTCTATCTCCTTGAGGTGACTGTGGCCTCCATTGGCTTACGGGAAGGAGACCCCAAGCTTCTTATTCAATACTTTCTGTTGTTCTTGTTATAGAAAATGCTGGGATCATTTTACTATCTCTTTGAATAATGTGCATCCAAATAAATTCAAACTCCTATCTTGATGTTTAAGCCAAAACAAGTTCACAAGTGTGGGCTGGCCCAGACGATCCGTCCCCTATACACATGAAGTATACAATATTCTTGCTCTAACAAACATTTAGAAGAGGAAAGGCCTTTCCTGTCTTTTGTTTTTGTTGTTCACAGGAACACATTCTGACCTTTACTTGGCCTTCTATGTATCATGCATATGCTGGAAACCACAAATTCTATGGATGAGTAGGTGGGTGAAAAAAGCACTTTGGCAGTTTGTCAAGATAAGTGTATGGCACTTTTTTAAAAAGAATGGGGCAGTGGGAAGCCATAACTCATATTAATTGCAAGCTGGGAAGGGTCAGGGATCTCAGTGCTCAGAAAAGCAGAGGGAGCGTGGTCAGCCAGGGGGAGGCAGGTGGCTGGACCAGTGGAGCCCCAAGCAGGCCCCCTGAGTCACCCATGATGGGCACAGCACAACGCTGCTGTCAGCTCCCTGCCCAGGGGAAGTGGGGCCCAAACAGCACACTGAGTCATATGTATTGAAGAGACCACAGGAACAAAAGCTGTACACAGGAGCCTCTGCGGGGGATGGCGTTCACACTGCTTTTACCACTCCATTAACAGCGTTTCTCTTTCCTCCAGTGGATGGGCTACGTGGGATGTGGGTTAAGAAAATCAAACACAGGTTCCATTTTCACATTATACTTCAGCGGGCGGTTTTAACTCTGTAGAACCAGGTGTGTTTTGAGAGATTGGCTTACAACTGACATTTTATTTTTAACATTCCCCAGAGAATAAGTCTAGGTTTAATTAAGAGAAAATTGTTCAGGAAATCATCCTGGAAATTGTAAAAGACTGATCATTTAGAGTTAAGTTTTAAATGGTGAAGACTGATAAGCAGCATGATTGCATTCTTATTGCAGAAGATCTTTTTGGAAACCTAGTCCTAGCCTCAGACACCACGCCCGGGGAAAAGCAGAGGACAAAAAGTCAATGGATTTGGGAGCGAGGCAAGTTCTGCTTCTATGTGGCTACAGGACCTTAGGCAAGTAACTTTCCTGCTTTCTTAGGGCTATACTTCTTTTTGAAAAGTAAAAGAAACAATCAAGAAAATAACAATTACCCACATTTCCACAATCCCAAATCAACCACTGTTTACATGTTGCAGACTATTTTCTCATTTGTTAGCAAAGTGGTTAGACTGGGTGATTGCCAAGGTCCCTCTGGCTTAACAGTCTCTGATTCTATGACTGAGTAGTCCATGGGTCCAGACGTACCATAGATCAAATCTGTCTCCCTAGTGCTCCCCCACCAAATATCTATATTTTTAAGAAGTTAGTGGTGATGCACTTAACCATGGACACTTGTCTTATATCTGACCTCTTGGAACTTCATTATGAAGCCGGAATTCCCAACTTTTTAACAGATAATAAAAGGCTTTATTCATCTTTCCCTTGAACTCATGCAATTGGAGGATGGGTAACAGCGAAGTCCCTGAGTGAAGGTGTACCCCTCTCCCCAAAGGGGTCGGAAATAGATCTTCCAAGCAAAGCCAGAGCTTTGAGAGCTACCAACATCAACCATCTTTCCTATTGCCATCTCTTTTAGAAGGAGACCCTTTAATGGCCTGGAAGAGTCTCACTGAAGGCAGTGTCAATGTGTCTGAAATGTTCGTTCATCCTTGGTGAGATTCCCAATCTTTAAGATTTCAATACCATCTGAATTCTATTTGTTGGTCACACTTTCATTTAGCTTACTTGTAAATTCCTGATGTTACAAACTCTAATATCTCTTGCTTCAGCTATCCTCTGTTTGCAAATTCAGCTCTTTTCCAGGCCACTACTAAACACATAACCACCATGGAAGTATCCATGACATAAACTTCAAACACCTACACCAGTGATTGCTTCCCCGGTACCTCTATCACGCCGTGGGCAAGTTCTGACTCATTTGTTTTCTTTATTGAAAGGACAGAGCTATATACATTCCCAAGCCAGAACTAGAAGAAGCCTCTAGAACATTCCTGGGCTGAGGTTTTGACATGGCGATGAGCAGCCATCTTGGTCATGGGGCCCCAGGGATAAGGGAGTAGAAGTATTAAGGCAATGTATTCTTACAGCCACAAAACACATACTCACTCTGAAAAAGGATTCAGATCCATCCACTGAGGCCTTGGAGGGTGAGTGACTGTCATCTCTCAGTTTGCAACAATTTTAGAACGTCAAGGGGGTTTTAGACATTTCGGAATCTAACTCCTTCATTTTATAGGGGAAGAAATGGAACCAGTTTGTCCAAGATAATTCTTATTTCTATAATTTGTAAATGTGCAAAATGTGTAAAAGATACTGACACATATTTTCTCCTTTGAGCTTTACCACAACTCTGTGCATTAGACAAAGCCGGTGTTCTTAGCTCCATTTTACAGGCAAACAAAAGAAACATCAGGGTTGTGGAGTGCAGGACCCAAGATCAGAGGTACTGAGTGCTTGGCCTTCTTGTCACTGCATGCCACTGCCTTTTGAGAATCTAATGGGCACACTGGTCTTCACTTGAGGAAGAAGCAGGTCCCAGAGGAAGAATGAAGAGTTAGACTGTAGACCTAGAAGACTCCTAGAGTTCTCCAACTACATGCTACACATTTCATTGGGTTCTTCCTATTGGTTATTCATGTAATTGCTATAATAGCCCAGTGAGGCAAATATTCCAATCCCTGTAGGAAACAAACACCTAGGTTGAAGAAACTTGACCCAGATCCCATAATGAAAAAAAAAGAGGGGGGATCTGGGATATATGTCTTCAGACTACAGACTCTCCTGCCTTCTCTATGTTTCATGTTTTATGACACCCGGGGATTCCAAGTCACAGTCATCCAGTTTCTGATCAGGACACCAATCGAGAGCAGGAGATGGGCCTCAGTCCACTTGTGTGGCCTCTGGCCCAGTGGTCTGTGGCTGGGATGGAAGGAATGGAAAGGACAGAGATGGGGCAGAGACATGGCCGATCTGAGGAGCTGGGGCTGTCCAGCAGCATGGAAGAGCATCTGAAAGGCAGAGAGTCCAAGCACTGGAAGAACAAGAGGGCTAAGTGGGGAGGGGTGGGCGGGGCAGTGCCAGAACACTGAAGAACAACCTCCAAGTAGAAGAGACTGCAGGGAACGTGGTGGCTGGGAGGATGCAGGCTTGGTGCAGGGCAGGGCTGCGTGGGAGCAGAGAGGATTCTGTAAGCTGCCCTGCCTGCATCACAGGCATCCTGAGAACAAGTGCAAGCAGAGAGATCCGGCCCTTCAAGAACCACCTACCCAGCCGCCCCCACGAAGACATTACCCAATGCCAAGTAAAAGCTAAGCAGCAACCAATTTGGGCCCCCGGATGATGAGCCAATATCTCTGGAGCATAATGCTGGCCACCTCTGACAGTTACCTTCCTCAGTTGCAGAAAGAAGCCAGGGAACTGTTTGTATTGTCTGCAGTGCTCCATGGACAGTGCTGGGAAGTGTGATCACACTTCCCTTACTGGTTGCTAAGCAACAGCGTTAAGTCAATGTACAAGGCTGAAGCTCTAGGAGGTGTGTGTGGCGGAGCGTGTGCATGCTCGGGAAGAGCTGCAGAGTGGAGTGGAAAGAAAAGTAGGCTTGTTGATTTTGTTTTGACTAAGAGATCTTGGCAGGTGAGGTTAAGAAGAACCCTGTCCTTCAGAGGGAACAAGGAGGAGATTGCGGTACTCCTGAATTGTGGGGAACAAGGGAGGAAACATCTGAACATTACAACAGCAGAAGAGGACCAAGTTCTGTTTAAAACTGTTCCCCGAGAACAGTAAGTACCTCAGAGTACACAGGTTGCAGGCATCTAGTTTCACTATTTTTCAACTTCCGGGATATTTCGTGCTTTTTTCCCCCATATGCTACGCAGGGCTCATTTTATCTAGAGATAATTTGATTTATCTGGAGATCATTTTATCTGAAAGGAAAGGAAAGCGCCTTTGGAGCGTGTGAAACCTGAGGCCTTTCTAGGTCCGTGTTGCTAGGTGGAATGCTATCGAAGCAAGCACAATGGGCTGGCTCAGGAGAAAGGAAACTCTCCATCTCTATGGGTATCTCAACTGGACTGGACAACCAGTTGGAATGAAAGCTTCCTGGAAGAATGACCTCGAAAGAGAAGGAGGGTGAAGCAGGGCAAGAGGCGGGGCGAACAAAGGCATGAGAGATGAAAGTAAAGGGTGTGTTCTGAGAAGATGAGGTAAAATCAGCTTAACTACATGAAGGTGAGGTAGAATGTTACAGGCTGAATGGTGTTCCCCCCAAATTCATATGCTGATGTCCTAACCCCCAGTACCTCAGAATGTGACTGGGTTTAGAGGCACGTAAAGTAAAGTTACTAGGGTGGACCCTACTCCAATATGACTGGTGACCTTATAAGGAGAGGAAATGAGCACAGACATGGACAGATCATGTGAGGACACAGGGAGAAGAGGGCCATTTACAAGCCAAGGAGAGAGGCCTTTGAAGAAGCCAACCTCATCCACACTTTGATCTTGGACTTCCAGCCTCCAGAACTGTGAGAAAAATAAATGTCTGCTGTTGAAGCCACTCAGTCAGTGGTATTTGTTACAGCAGCCCGAGCTGATGAACACAAGAAAAATGAGAAACAAGGCTAGGGGAGGAGACCAGGGACAAAACGCAGAGGAATCCTGGGACCATGAAAGTCAGGCCAAGGAGTTCAAACTTAAAGGCATTTGTAAATGGGTTTTACATAGTAAGTTTAATTAGCAAAATCTTTCTCAGCAAAAGGCCCATTTGGAGAGGGGAAAGATAGGAGCCCAGGGTGATGAAGAGGGTAGAGACTACAGCTAAGGGGTCTTGTTTCTTGCTCAATATTATGTCTACTGCTGGCTGTGACATTTTAAGATGGTGACAAAATCACTGATGTACAAATAGAGAGCCAGAGGGACAGGGCATCTGAAAACCATGTCATGCAAGGTAGAGGGAAAGCTGCTCTTTATGTTGAGCCTGGATCAGAAAATTATGGGTAGGTAGTCCCTCTCTCTGAGGGCTATCATACTGAAAACCAGTCATCATTCTGGGCTGTTCCAGAGGGCAGTTGTAGCACCAGTGGGTGAATTTCTGACAGAGTTTAGAGCTCAGCTCAGTGAAAGGAAGAACCTTCTAGCAATGAGAGTTTTCCAACAATGGTGAGTTCACTGTGTGAGATAGAGTTCACGGGTGCCCAAAGAAAAGAAGACATTTCTCCATAAGAAGGAGTTTGGACTAGATCACTTCAGCTGTCCACCCCCTTCTCCCCCAAATCATTCTCTGTTCATGGAGGCATGTCTAGTCCTTTGGGACGCTCTACTTTTCTGTGACCCAAGAAAACTCCCCAGTCACTCTTCCATGACTCAAGCAGCAAGGTGAGCAGACAGCAAGTAGTTCTATGAGAATAGAGTAAAAATAAAGATCCACAGAACCTCTTTCTTGGGCTCTTTCTTCCCCATCTGCAAATCGGAAATGCAAACTACCTATAACACCTGCCATGGTCTTGAGTGGCCAGATTTGTAGCTGAATTGGGTTCTCCTCTGCTTCTGGATTATAGTGAACTGCCCCTAATGGCATGCTTCATGGCTTTTTAAAGATAACTTACTGCATGCTAGAGACCGGCCAAGCCACTAGCTAGGGTTGAGAGTGGGGAAGACTGTCTCACAGGGCTTGCTGAGAGGCGGAAGGAGGGTACCCATTGTCACCCAAGGTGGTGTGCTGGGAGAACAGCAAGAATAGGGGCCCTCACTCCAACTACAGGCAAGAGCAGATAGGGAAGGCCTCACAGAGGTCACGCACTGAAAGATGAAGAGGGCTTCAGAGGAAGAACAAAAATGTGAAGAGGCAAGAGGGAATGAGGAATATTTGAGTGGAAAAACACAGCTCTCCTGGCAAAGGTGTGAGAGGTGAACCTCATTTTGGGGGGCGAGGAGTTTGGACACCTTTGGTACATGACAGATCAGTCACATTGCAGCCATTGGTATGAGACTCTCCTGGTTCTCAAACTTGGCCCTCAGAGCCAGGAACCCTCACTGTGCCCCCAGGCTCACAAGCTCCTGGTCTCCTCCACTGGAGCAGTGGATATATTTTCACTTGACTCATCTTCCCACGTATGTGTTAACCTTGTCATAGGTTCTGCTTATTTTTCATGGCTGAATCAACTGGGTGTAATAGAATTTGTCCACCTCTCCTGATTGGATCAGAAAGTCAGTGTAGTGCTGACTACCCCCCATTGTCAGGAGGTTAGGTCTGTAGTTTGCAAAGCAATGGCTTCTCTCACCAGCAGTAACCACCCAGCCCTAGCTCAGTTTGCCTTTACAGGGAAATGGGCATCTGTTCCACAGACCTTGTTTTCCAAGCCATTAAAACCCTCATGCAGAACAGCCACACTGTCCCCTCAGTGGTGGGCAGCTCCTCACTTTCACCATGCTGCTCACTTTCAGGCTTACCCAGATATCAACGTGGGCAATCCTGTCCCAAGGAGATAGCCTCTTTCCTTAAACATGTGTCAAAGATGATGAGGGTTCTACTCCCTTAGGAGAGGATAACAGAATTCATCTAGGAAGAAAACTGTATTTGTTTAGGAATATGTCTGCTATGGTCTGAATGTATGTGTTCTTTCCCAAATTCGGATGTTGAAATCCTTCCCCACAAGGGGATGGTATTAGAAGGTGGGCCCTGAGGAGGTGATTAAGTCATGATGGTGGAGCTCTTATGAATGGGGTTACTATCCTTATAAAAGAAACTCCCCAGAGTCCCTCACTCATTCCACCATGTGAGGACACAGCCAGAGAAGACTGTCCATGAACCAGGAAGTGAGTCCTCACCAGATACTGAATCTGCTGGTATCTTGATCTTGGACTTCCAGCCTCCACAACTGTAAGGAATAAATGTCTGTTGTTTGTAAGTCACCCAGTCTGTAGTATTTTGTCAGAGCAGCCCAAATGAACCAAGATAATACTCTACTAATAGGCGATGAGGCTCCAGGAGCCTGGGCAGGTATTTGTTCATTGCACCGGAAAAGGAAGGGGAAAAGGACAGGAAGGGGATGGGGAGGAGACCAGAGAAAAAGTGGAATGCTGCAGAATCGAACCCTCTTCATAACACTCTTCTTCCTCCCTCTAGTTCTGCCATAAATACTCTGTGGGGTTAGACCTCTCGGGGTAACTGGTGAGGGAGCTGAGTTATGAGCAAGATCTGGCAGCACAGAGGTGGCGAGAAGCACAAGGAAGTGAGTCTAGAAACTGGCCCGGCAGACAGCTTGGCACAGGACCTTGGGCCACCTGTCATGGGCTGTGGAGTGGGGTCTCCGCCAAGCCTGTCTAGAAGACAAGGGGGCAGGGGCCCCGCATGAAACCACAGTTAACACATACTTCTGTCCTGATAATATCTGGTGAATGTATTGAGTGCTTATTATGTGCAATGCACCAATGCCAAGTACTTTATAAACATAAATATATGATCTCTTTGTAATCTTTGCAGTATCTCTTTAAGAAAAGGACTACGATTATTGCCATTTGGCATGTGGGAAAGCCATAAGAATGTGCTTGAGGCCAAGTGGCTGGGAAGTAAGGCGCCACACCTTGAGTTTGAGTGCTGGCTCCCAACCATTATGAACACTGCCCGCTGATAGATTGTGATGTGAATTGTTTGTGCGCAGTCCAGATATTCCTCTGCCTCCACCAGGAGACTGGATTGCCCCATAGTCAAAGAAGCAAAAATATCAGGCCCACACTTGGGAAGGGAGGAGAGGAGTGGGTGAAGGAAAGATAAGGAGTTGGGGATGGCACACAAAGTAAGTTGAGGTGCTTGCCATTTTCCTGGAAAGTGAAAGGTGAGGTCAAGAACTGAGTCCTGGAGTCCTCTCTCCAAACTTAGGGCATTTTCCTTTAGTTACAGGACTCAGAGGAACACACACACAGACACAGACACAGACATAGACACAGACACACACACACACAGACACACACACACACACACACACACACACACACACACACACACACGGAAGAAGGCCAGAAGGCAGGCAACAAGATCATGAATATGGTAGAAGTTGGAGAGGGGTTACCAAGACCACCTTTGTGAGGATAAGCTATGACATGTTCAAGGCCCATTCTGGGAGGTGTGGGTCTCCTCCAGGTGACCTTGTCATTAACTAGCTATAAATAAATGTCAAAGGACAGGATTTCCCAGGGATGTACCTGGGTCACTTGGGGTTTCTATGAGAACACCATCAGCCTGGTGGCTTCATCAGACAGAAATGAGGTTAAAAGCAAGAACTAAAAGACAATCATGGGGGAAAGAAACTACATTTGGAAGTTATTTGAGTGTTGAAGAGGGCAGAATAAGGGCTTGGCTGTGCATCAACAGAGAGATCTGGAAGGAACAGAATCTGGAAGAAGTACAGGAAGAAGAAGAAGAAGAAAGGGGGATCAATCATAAAATGAAATTCCTGAGTCTGATTTGGATGCCAAAGGCAGCACATTTTTTGCCTGAGGAAAACATTCTTAATACAGCTCTGGGGGTGGTAGTTCCCTGAGTGATACAGATTAGTAATCAAATTATTTTCAAGGCTGATGAGCCCATGACAACTCTGGCACCCAGCCACATCATCCCATGGACGGGGTTGAGCAAATGCCTTCTCCTCTCCATCTCCTCAGCCTTTGTGCACATATTTCAAGAACTAGGGGCCAATAAGGGCTAAAGGAAACAGGTCTTGGTTTGTTTTGGTTTGTTTTTCAGACCTTCACTGATCCTGAAGACATTGATTGAACACCTCCTCCACAATACCCACTGAGGGGGACTCAGGCACCGTGACTCATGTGACCTCCAAGATTCAGAGCCTAATTGAGAAAGACAATGTTATGGATTGAATGTTTGTGCCCCCACCTCCACCCCCCAATCCTCATGTTAAAGCCCTAGACTGTAATAGGATGGTGTCAAGAGATAGGGCCTCTATGGAAGTAATTAAGGTTAAATGAGGTCATAATGGTGGACCCTAACCCAATAGATTTAGTGTACTTATGAGAGAAGGAAGAGCAGCCAGAGCTCTCTCTCTCTCTCTCCTTGCACAACATATGGAGGAAAGGCCATGAGATGACACGACACAATGGTGTCAGTCTACAAGCCAGAAAGAGGGCCCTCACCAGAAACATACCATGTTGGCACCCTGATCTAAGAATTCCAGCCTCCAAGATCTGTGAGAAAATAAATGTCCATTGTGTCAGCCCCCCAGACTATGGTATTTTGTAATGGCAGTCTGCACTAACGAAGGCAGAGGGCACACATATAATCAATGATAACACAAGGCAGAAGGAAAGTCAGGAAGAGGGTTGTGGGAACAGAGAGGATGGGAAGCTGAAGCCAGACTGAGGGCACTGGGGAGAAGGGCCTCGTGGTGCTCAGGTTAGAGCCTGAGAGGTGGGAGTTTGGGAAGCCCAGGAGAGGCAGTCCTGACTGAGAGAACACCACGGACAAAGGCCAGAGGCTGGGAGAGTTCATCAAACTCTCAGGAAGCCTTGGGCATATGGGAGGTTGGGCTTCACAATGGAGCCCATGGAGACATGGAGGGTATTTCCACCAGGATGAGCATGAAAGCACTTTTGAGGTGTTAAGAACAAAGCAAAGCAAAACCTAAAGAGGAAGAAATAGATGACTGACTCTGACTGCAGACAGAAGCTGGTGCTAACACACACCCCTAAGTGGCAAAATTGGCTTCACGCTAGTGGTTGTCCAAGTGTGGTCCCTGGGCCAGCAGCATTAACAGTACTTGTGAGACTATCTAAAATGCAAATTCTTGGGCCCTACCCCAGGTATGCTGCATCAGAAACCATAGAGTTGGAGCTTAGTGGTCTGTGTTTTCAAAAGCGCTCTAGGTGATTCTGATGACACCGATGTTTGAGAAGCACAACTCTGCAACCCGGAGGAGCTAGGTTGCTTCCTCTTGGAATGTTCTCCAAAGGGTGTTCATCCTGGGATCAGAAAGTCCTCTGCCCACTCATCTCTTTTAGCAGCTGATGAGATTTTGACCATTTTGTTTTTATTTGAATCCCTCTGATGCCCCTCATTTTCACAGGTTTTGGAGAGCATCTCTCAATTAGTACTTTTTCTTCCTAAAACCTCCTCAGATCTCAACAAATGTTTACCGAGTACAGGTTTCACATCCTGGCGTTTGCTGGAATATGATTGGGAGACAAAGAGCCACAAGACAAGGTCTCTGCCTTCCACCATTCCATTAGCAAGGCATGTACTTGTGAAAAAGAAATTTATCTCAAGATGACTTGTGCCTGGCAGACACGGATGGTACAGCCAAGAACTCCAGAGAAGGGGTGCTTGGGGAGGGTGGAATGTGAGCTTCTGTCCTATGCACAGTTCCTTCCCCCCACCGGACTTTTCTAGTCCTGAATATCCTACATGCTCCATAATCTCTGTGAAATATCCTTTTTGTGCTGTTGGGGCAAAAACCCAATACCTGTCTGCCTCATTGCTTTGCAAGTGGATGTTTTCTTCACAGATTCCCCATTCCTGTAGACTGAGCACCACCTCATCCTCTGAACTTCCCCCCTGAAGGCAAGTTGGTTCCTGCTCATCTAGCCAAGCCCCTCTCTGTTGTCACTGCCCCACTCATTTCCCACACTGAGAAGTAAGGAGAAGAAAGCAGGAAGTGAGCTGTTTCTGAGGGCCAGACCTCCCGACACCCCCTCTGGCCACCAGCAGTGTGGGCAGATGTGACAGCCAAGCCTACAGCAGGAACTCTGGGCCACATCAACACGTCAACACCTCCCCTCACTGTCTTTTGCTTCCTGACCCCAACTCCAACCGCACGCACTCCAGAGTAAATATCATAGGGACCTGCCTTTCTGTGGCTGCCATGGAGATCTTTTTTTTTTTTTAAGATTTTATTTATTTATTCGAGAGAAAGAGAGAGCGAGAGTGTGCAACTAGGAGGAGGAGCACAGGGAGAGGGACAAGCAGACTCCTCGCTGAGCAGGGAGCCCGACTGGGGCTCGATCTCATGACTCTGAGATCGTGACCTGAGTTGAAACCAAGAGCTGGATGCTCAACCGACTGCACCACCCAGGCACCCCCATGAAGGACTTTCTAAAGAGCAATATCATCTGTCACTTATTCTCCCTCCGGGATCTGAGTCTTAAAAGCCACCTCTCCAGCCTTCACCCATGTCCCTGTCACTTCTTCAAGGTCTGGCCACAAAGTCCATTCTGTTCTTGTTCTCTTGTCTGCTATTCTTCCTCTTTCCATGCCTCACTCTCACCCCAAACTCCAGAATAGTCCTTTCCAGCTCACACTGTCTCTCAAGAGGGGACCACAGGAGAAGAATGGAAGGTGCAGTGTCTCTCTGTGAAACTGGCTGGTGAATCACTGGGCAGTGTGGTTTGTGGTTGGTTCCATCCCTGAGATGGGACAAGGCAAAAAGCCTCCAGTGACGGGCCCGTGCCTGACAGCAACTCTGACGTCCTCATGCTGGTGGAAAGGGCAGCCGTGAGCTGCAGGCCCGAAGAAACCCTGCTATATACAATCACCTCCCTAAAGATATTGCCCCAGTGACTTACATCCCTGAATCAAATCCTGCAGTCATGTTACATGATCTTTGGGTTTCTCAACCAGGTCTAGGATCCTGGGAAGACTCAGGTTCTCCCACTTTAAAGGACATTGATAAAGATATTCCAGGCAACAGAAAACACAGTGTCTTGTTTCCAACTTGTGACTGCAAACCTGTTTCCTCAATGATTTTGTATATGGTTCTAGGTAGTGTAAATTAAAGATCAGTGCTGGTTTTTTCTGAGCAGGAATTAAGAGGGGATAAAGAGGGACAGATTGGTGTGGCTGCTTGATTGCCTGGCTCACTAGCATATAGTCCTTCTTTTGTCCATTCATTCATTCCTAAAGTCATTTGTTCATCCATCCATCCATTTTATATATATCTATTTTTATATATCGTATATGCTTCGATATAAGGTAAAGCTCTTCCCTTCTCCAAATTATGTCAGAAAAAAGGAAGTATATATTCTAACCCTTACAGAATTGTTCATAGTATGGGCTGCCCTCTCAGTTACCCTATTTTGAACAAAAATATACTCTTTGGGAAAAAGTATTAGCCTGATACCACTTCAGTCAATGCCTCCAAAAGGAGGCTTACAGAGGTCACCTAACAGATTTTTTTTTAAAGTAAGTACAGTACGCTAATATAGATTCAGTAACTTTTCTTGAGGGTATAGCCTCACAATTGTAAGAGCTGAATTTTGTTATTAAAATTTTTTAAAAAGATCTTAAATGGTTTTATTGTGAACATCAAAAACAAACAAACAAAAAAACCTTCTAAAGGATTTGATTAAACTTTTCTCCAAAGAAGGCATCCAAATCACCAATACACACATGAAAAGATGCTCAACATCACTAGTCATCAGGGAAATACAAGTGAAAAGCACAATGAGAAACCACTTCATGCCCACTAGAATAGCTAAAATCAAAATTACAGGCAATAACAAGAGGTGATGAGAATCAGGAGAAATGAGTCATTACGCATTGCCGATGGGAAAGTAAGATGGTGCAGCTTCTGTGGAAAGCAGTTTGGCAGTTCCTCAAACTGTTAAACGTAGATCACGTGACCCAGGATTCCACTCCTGGGTAGATAACTAAGAGAAACGAAAACACATGTCCACACAAAAACTTGCACATGTATGTTCTATGGCAGCATTATTTACAATGATCAAACAACGGAGACAACTCGGATGTTTATCAACTAATGAATGCATAAACAAAACGCAGCATAGCCACACACTGGAATATTATTTGGCAACAAAAAAGGAATGAAGGACTCACGCATGCTACAACCTGAATGAACCTTGACAACAAGATGCTAAGTGAAAGAAGCCAGTCAAAAAATGTCGCGATATTGCATGATTCAGTTTATATGAAATGTCCAGAATAGGCAAATCCATAAAAACAGAGAGTAGGTTGGTGGTTGCAGGGGCTGGGGGGAGAGAAGAAGGAGGAATGACTGCTGATGGTATGAGCTTTCTTATGGGGCGACAAAAATGTTTTGCAATTAGGGGCAGCTGGGTGGCTCAGGGGGATAAGTGTCTGCCTTCCGCTCAGGTCATGATCTCAGGGTCTTGGGATTGAGCCCCCCTGTGATGATGAGCTCCTTGCTCAGTGGGGAGTCTGCTTTTCCCTCTCCCTCTGCCCCTTCCCCCCCCACTCATGAGTGCTCTCTCTCTCTCAAATAAATAAATACTTTTAAATCTTTTAATCTATTTTGCAATTAGACAGTGGTGTTTGTTGTACAAGCCTGTGAATATACCAAAATTCACCAAATGTACATTTTAAAAGGATGAATTTTATGGTATGTGAATTAGGTCTCAAGAAAGCTGCATTCAAAAATAAATAAACATCTTCTGGATTAAAAAGAAATAACCAACACTCTTTAGACTGTAGGGACGATGATAAAGGCTAGAATGTGGATATGGTTCCAGTGGTTAAAGAACACTGATGTCAAAGATGGAAGTGAAGTGTTGAATGTTTTGTAACAGGGGGAGTTGGAGAAATGGCGTATTTTAATTTAATGTATTATTTTATACGGTATGTCATTTGAAACATATCACTAAAATAATATATTAAATATTACCCTAAAATGTTTACATATTCACATCAGTTTTTTTTTTCTAAACAACCCTCCTTATTGGGAAGCACACATATGGTCAGTTTCAGGCACACATTGTACATATCAAATGTTGGCTGTGTGTTAGGCACCAGCTGCATTCTTGGGATGTAGCCCCAACTCTCAGTACCCACATGGTTCTGACCTCAACAGAGCTTCCAGCCTCGTTTGTTTGAATTAAAATGGAGCTCAATTTTGAAGTACTTTCTATGAAAAGTTTGTAAAACTGATTATAAAACCTTGTGGGTCATTCCTAATATTTCGGGGTACCATCAGTTCCTTGGAGCTCAGATGAAAATTCTGTACTTTTTCCCCATATTCATGTGCATTTGCTCAGAGGGGGAAATTCTGCATCTTGTCTCAGGCCGTCCATGTATACAGTACCCCGCTACCCCAACGCACACACATGCCACACCCCAGGCTGGATTCCTTACTTTGAGATCATTCTGTATGGAATCTACTTGAATCTGGACCCATTCTCTAGGCCCCAAAACACATAACAATCAGAACCTCAAGAACTGGAGGCCTGGAAAGGATCCAAGACGATCCGAGCCCCAGAAGACACAGGGAGGGACCAGGGACCACTGTGTAAGAGGTCCAACAGGCACTTGCCTCCCGGCTTTGACCCTGAGAGGGTCTACTTTTAGCTGGTTTAATACAAGGCTTTTGACTGAGACCCATTTTGAAGAAAGCTCTTCACGAGTTCACAAGTGCCCAAAACTCCTTATTGTATGAGCAAATGGGAACCCTAAAACTTGAGCTGGCTGGCTGGCCCAGGTGACTCACCCAAGATCATGTGGTGGGACAGTGACAGAGCAGCCAGTGACCAGACCCAGGTCTCCCGTGCCAGGGGAAGGCTTTCTGTGTCCCTCATGCCTCTCCCAGGGAGGGAGCACAGGTTGGGGGCTAAGTATTTAGCAGACAGGAGCTGGAAGGGTTTTTCTACACAGAGAGTCAGGTAGAGAAAGAGGGAGAGGGCTCAGATGTACACTCAGACCAATGGAGGGCCACTCTCTGGAGATAAAGGAGCCAATGTGTACTAAGTGTTTTCAAATCTTGGGACTGCAGGATCCAGAAAGCTCTGAGAGCAGTTACCATGGCAAGCCCTATGCCTGTGCACAGTTAGGTCAAAGTCTGGGTTACTAAAAACTGCCAACCTCTGTCTTGCAAATCTCTCTTCCATATTCCCACAGCAATTTCACCCTGGACCAAGGCTCCCTGCCTTTTTTCCTACACGCTGTCTTTCTCCTGTCGTTCACTCTGGCCTACGTGAGCTCAATATGCAAGAGGATAAGGGAGAAGGGAAAGGCAAGGATCCATGGATTAGAGAGACACGGGAGAGGTTTATAAAGAGATTACTAAGCTCCCACTCGAAATCCCTGGCTTCCTCTCCCTGGGCTCTAGGAAACCTCCACATTCAAGAGATTCTAGGAGCTCATCCTGACCCCTGGGGAGAATGCAGTCCCTGCTGTTACAATTGGCTGTTGTGATGCCAACACAGGGAATGAGGAAGACCCCATCTGGCCTGGTGAGCCAGGTCGGTGTGCAGGGAGGGAGGGAAATGGAACATCCTATCCTGGTAATCTCAGGCAGTTAAGAAGGAGAACAAAATGAAAAGCACCTCCCTGCCCCAGAATTTCACACTGGGATGAGCTGATAAATTCTGGCAGATCAGGGGATGCAAAGAAGCACCGAGGCTACGAGGGGTGGGGTGGGGAGCAACAGGTTTCCCAGGGGTCCTGTATGGAGCCTCTGCGAGGAGTCAGGTTGGGGAAAGTGGACAGGGCTGCAGGCAGGAATACAGGACTTGAGCAAAGGTTTAGGGGGGCCCAGAGAGCAGATCACGCTAGTGAGGGTGAAGGGCTTACTTGGAAAGTATGGCGGGGGGGGGGGCACTGGGTTAGAAGGGTAGACAGAGGTCGGATTATAGATGGCACCAAAGAGCGAATTGAAGGGATTGGGATTTGTCTAGAGGCATGGGAGCTTCCCAGGGAACTGGAGGAAGGGGAGAGTCTCCTAGGTAATATTAGGGGGTATCAGCTAATCAGCTTGGCCTGGTCTTGAGTGGAGCCTGGGTGGGGAAAGGGAAGACAGGAATGAGAATCACAAAAAGGAGTCTGCAGGATTAGTGATAGGTAAGGTACGAGCAGAGAAAAGCAGAGAAGAGGAGAAAGGGAAGAGAACTTCAAGGTTTCTGACCAAGATGCCCAGGAGAATGACAACTGCGTGAACGGGAGGGATGCCTGGAGAAAGAGATGGTTTGGTTTGAGAAACTGATGAATTTGGCTTCTGACATGTAGCACTGAAGGTGAATTACTTGAGTGGAAACATCTTGTAGACTCTTGGAAGTGAGGGGCTGAAGGGAGGAGGGTCTGGCTAGAGGCAGAGCCTGGGAGTCATGTGAAGTGATGAGGGTGGGGGTGGGCAGCAGCCTAAGTGCATGTTGCCCCTTGATTCTCCAAGAGGCTGTGGTACAGAGCTTGTCGTTAGGCCTGGAGACAGGCTAACACTTAGTGCATACCTAGCATACATGGAGTCTGTGGGAAAGGGCTTCTCTGTGAATCAAGGGCCTGGAAGAAGGAGAGGATGAAGGAGAATGGCAAATTATAGATATAACCGAAACAATTTGATATTCCCATAAACCCTACAACTACTTTTTTTTTTGAGATTTATTTATTTATTTAAGAGGGAGAGAGAGAGAGCAGGAGCATGAAGGGCAGAGGGAGAGGGAGAGAGAATCTCAAGCAGACTCCACGCTCAGGGAGGAGCCCAACATGGGGCTTGATCTCACTACCCTGAGATCACGACCTGAGCCAAAACCAAGAGTCAGACGCTTAACTGACTGTACCACCCCGGTGCCCCAATCCTATATCTTTTCAATTCAGCCAAGGACCAATTTCAACTCAGAGAATGGAGAAGCCTCCAGTTGACTAGCAGATATCTCTAAGACCCCCAAATCATCCTGAATCACATAATTTATCCAGGCTCTTAAGACATGAACTGTTATAACATGTCCTACCTTCTCCTCCCAGAATGTCAAGCTCTCTTTTCTCAGATCCACTTTACCTGCTACCGCCCAAATTTGATCAGGCCCCCCTTCACTCTCACCAGCTCTCCGCAGCCTTCAGAATAAAGTCCAAACTCTTTAGCCGCCAGGTTCAAGACTTATCTTACTTTCTGCCCTTTATCTTTATTGTCCTTTGACACCCTCGGCTCCACCCAAAATGACTCATTCAAACGAGGCCTTCCCACCTCTCTGCTTTTATTTACACTCTTCTCTGACTCTCTGACCACAAGCGCCATCCCAAGTTTCCAAGGTCATCCTCTACCCATCATTTCAGAGCTTTCCCAAATGCCACTTCCTCCAAGAAGCATCCCAAGACTCCCCAGACAGAAATAACCTCTCTCTCCATCCTCTGACATCACCGCACTTTACGGGTGCCCTTTTATGGCACTGCAAGTCCCCATGTCTCACAGTTCCGTGTCTTTATGTATTACCTCCCCGACCAGGCTGTAAACTTACTGAGAACAGATAAAGTCCTTCACATGTAAAGAAAGACTGACCCTGAGAGTCAAGGAGGTGAAGAGGGGAGAAAGAGTAAAGAGATCTCCAGAACAAGTTACAAATGAGACAACTCAGGCTCTGTGAGGCAATGTCACCCAGGTAGAAAGTGACCAAGTCAAGTCTCAAACCCACGTCTCTCTAAGCCGCCACTCTTTATCTCTCCAGGCATAGTGCCTGGGGCGCTTTCTGGGGCATTTTCACGTATGTGCAGGATTTCTCTCGAGGACCTCATCAGGGATGCTGTCCTTTTTCTTCATTTCTAAGTGAGAACAGTGAGGGCTGGAAAAGTCACGCCCGAAGTCGCACAGCTAGCGAGTGGACGAATCTACACTGGGGCCACATCTTCTGACTCCTGATCCTCTTTCCACTAACCCAGGCTCCCAAGTTGCCTGAGCTCGGAGCTTGGGAACTCAAGCCCGGGACAGCCACTTAGCTCTGCCTAGATAGGCATCACTGTAACATCAGTGCTCTGTGTTCTTGTAAATAGTGGAGGGAAGGTAACCTGCTGCTAGTAAGGGTGCCTTCTGAGTGTCAGATCTCCGGGAACCTGCCCGGAACAGGAGCTCGGGGTGGGGAGAGTGGAAACCTCTGTAAGAGAGAGGAGCTAGGGTCCCACCCCAAATGCACCTGGAGAATGGAGATGTGCTTGTGACTAGGGAGGAAGTAGGGGGCGGGGCCAACTAATTTAGAAACCAGGAAAAGATGTGATGCTCCAGGGGCCAGGACCAGAGGAGGGGCTGTTCTCTCACAGGTAGGAAATGGATCCTGCCCCTCCCCATCCCCCAGGAGCAAAGCCCAAACTCAGGGTAGAATTCCCAGCAGGACTTTGAGGAGCTGCCTAGACCCTCGGGTGTCCCAGTAGGGATGCAGCAGCCGGGGGAATCTGAGAGAGCCAGGTGGCAGGCAGACCCTCAGAGAAAGAAGGGGCACAGGGAAAGGTTGGTCCTATGCCCTCAAAGTTGTTGGGAGAATTGACCTAACCGAAAGGGAGACAACAATTAAACCCAGTGCCAAGTTCTAAACACTGGGTGCAGGGTGTTCCTGTGACCCCCCAGCTAGTGAGTAACGTGGCCAGATTCTTTGCTGGTGGATTTCAAGACAGAAAAGGCAAGAAGGGCACTGGAGAGGAGGAAAATGTTAGTGAACTTGTTGCCGAGATAGAAAAGGGCAGGATCACCCTTCCATGGATGTTGGCAAGGTTGATCTTAGTTTTGATCACATTGCCCAGCTGCCTTATGAAAGCAGCAGTCCCCTTAGTGCTGGGGAAAGGGAAGGACTAGGGCAGAAGGCCTTGGGAACCAGAGGAGCGTCCTTTCCTGCCGCCCACCCATAGCCTACCTGGAAAACAAATCCTGCATTCCCACTCATCCGCCCATCATGTCTAGGTAAAAAGGGCATTGGAATTTGCAGCCTCCAGCCTGCTCTCTTAATCAAACTGTCATCATGAGTAATAATTATCCCTTGGGAAACAGCAGAGTGACTCAAAAAGCAGTCCCCTCCCCCACCGCCACCCCCTCGCACAGCTCAGAGCTTTGTTCAGGGTGCGGAGAGCCCCAGAGAGTGAAGCCACCAGCTCGTGAAACCTGTGAGCTTAAGTAACCATTTGGACTCCAGGGTCTGATGGGCAGTCGCAGAAAGTCTCTTGGGCTAAAGAGCTCAATAGGGCTGGCTGTTCATCAAATACGGGGGGGTGGTGGTGTGCAGGGCAAGAAGCAAATCCTGCTGGAGCCGTGATGCCTGTCAATGAGCAAGCACGAAGGAGGAGAAGCCGGGAGTGCCGTCCCTCAGAGGATGGCCTTTTCCCTCAGGGGCTTCCCCACCCACCCAGATTAACTCTGAGTATAAAAATATAATGATAAGGAGAGCCACACTTATTCAATGCCTACCATGTGCCTGTTGAAGGACCAAATTTTTGCGTACAGTTGAGGCTTTTAGGAAGCTGGTGCATAAGGCCATCTGGGACCTTAAAATACTGAAACAGGCCATGCGGGTTGGCACATGCCTGCTACCCCGGCCCCCTACCTACCTGCCTCCTCTATCACCTCTGTCTTCCAGATAAGGACAACCAGGCCAAGTGACTTGCCGAACGTCAAGCTGTAAGTCGGAGAGCTGGAGTTGGAACCCTGGCCGACTGACTCCAAGCGTTTGTACTTGGAGAACTGACGCAGAGTCTAAGAGAAACCCTCAATCACCCAGCCAGCAAGAACTTCTCTTAATTACCATACTTGCAGCCCTGAGCCTGCCGACCGCTGGGCATCTCTAGCCTTCTATGTGTGACCATCTCGGAGCCCCATCCATCTAGGAGGCCAGGGCCATGCGGTCCAGAGCCCATGACTCCTGGGCAGGGGGAAATCTAGGGGCTGGTAGAGACCTACCACTCGGGGTCTACCCTAGGGTATGCCCCTCCCTTCCCTTCCCTTCCCTCACCATCAATGTGATTGCCTTAGCAGTATTCAGGACACATGGAGCTACGGCCATCACCATGGAGGGCCACTTGCTAAGAGACATACTCTTCCCAGGCTGTTCTGACCCATGAGAAATGGGTGTAAGCTGCGGTAGGAAGGTTTTGGCTGACATGGGTAGGGGTTTGTGTCCACGGGGGATATGTGATGCAGGGACAGCTGTGCACCAGCACTCAGTCCCTGAAGATCTTCTGTAAGTTGGACACTGCTGAGTCTAGGATAAAGGAGATCCCTCCTGGCTAGAGTTATGGGATGAGTAATGTCCTCTGAAAGACCTGCTTGGTCCCAGAACTGCACCCACATCGATGGTCACTAGATATGAAATGCTATTTCCTTTGAGACAATAATAAGTCCCCCCCCTCCACCGCCAGGGTTCTAGAGACAAAGTCACAGAATGCTAGGAGATCCAGTGATACAGAAGTCTTTTTCTGCAGGACCTTGACTGTGGAAAGACACATGACAAATCTCCAAGAGCCAGCTCATCTGAACATTTTACCAATGGAACACCCGTAACGATCTCATGGCATAGAGTTTCTCTGAACACTGTTTGGCAGATGCTGCTCTAAAGATCTGGGGACAAAACACTTACCACTGGGCAGGGGGATGGGGAGATTCAGCCATTGGAGAGGGACCATTTTTAACTCCACAGTCCCCACAAGGGGAACACATTTTCCATTTCCTCTTTCTCTTAACAAATTCTTAATTTCCTCCAGTTCCCTTTTAGGAGGCCCCTAAATTGCTCTCACAAATGCTCCCATTAAAGTCAAAGCATGGTTCACAAGGCACCCCTACTTCATCTACCCCCGCCATGAGTCTATTTTTCTAATAAGGTACTCATAAAAATGGGAATGATGGCAGTCAAATTTTATAGCGCATTTGTTTATGCCAGGCACTGTGCTAGGTGTTTTATGTGGGTTCTCACTTGTAACTCATTCACATTTTCCTTCAGTTAATTCTGCCCTGAGGGCCCCCCCTACCTCCTCCAAGAGGAGAGCTGGGGATCTCCTCCCCTGGAAGCAGGTCATATGTGAAGGGAAGGGTAAAGCTGAGAAAAACAATTCAGGCTCTCTCTCTCTTCTCAGGAGCTAACCCACTCTCTCACTAGGAGTAGGATCCCTACCACATTACTTCCCCTGGGACCCTCTGAGTGCTCAATAAATATCAACAGAAATCAATGAGCCCCAAGCACTTTGTGGATGCTACTTTGGTCACCCCCGTGAAGGGGTTACAAAAATTCCTTTCTGCCACTTTTTCTCAAGCACTCACTAGGCAATCTACATACATTATCACAGATACTCCGAACAACCTGTTATTCCTGTACTCTTTCAGAAAAGAGATTCCAGGGCTCCGAGGAGCTAAGTGGTTGACACGGAGCCTCACAGGGGGCAAGTGGCCAAGCGGGGATTTGAATCCAGGTCCATCAGGTTCCAAAGCCCAATCTCTTTCTGAGGCATCACGGTCCTTCAGCTGTGTAGATAAACACGCAGACCAAGGAATTTTTTTTTTTTTCATAAAGAAATAACATGGTCAGTCAGTGAAGGAGTCCCAAACTGGAATCCAGGAGGATTGGTTATAAGACAAATATGCCCTGAAGACTGTTCTCATGGCACATGGGCACTGCCCATCCTTCACTTCCCAGCATGGGAGTATCTTCACCTTCTTTCTAGAAGAGTATTGCCAAATAAAATACCGGATACCCAGTTAAATTTGAATTTCACATAAACAATACATAATGTTTTAGTATAAGTATGTCCCAAATATTGCACGGGCTATACTTATACTTGAAAAATAGTCATTGCTTATCTGAAATTCAAATCTGAGTGTCCTGTGTTTTTATTCGCTAAATCTGGCAACCCCACCCTAGAGTCAGAGGCATGCTGGGAAATCTCCTGCCTGGCTCTGGGTCCCAAGTGCTGCTCCAATGGGAGTTGCCATGGCAGCCTGAGCAGGCCCTTCTGGAGCTCTCTCTACTTACCTCCCCGGCTTCACCTCGCCCCTGCACTCTCCATGCTCCAAACACGCTGAGCTGCTTTCAGTTTCCTGAATGTGTCATGCTGCTTTTGGCCCCAGGTCTTAGCACATGGTGTGTTCTGAGCTTGCCTTCTTCCCTCTCTCCCACTCTCTGGCCACTTGCTATTGATCCTTGGGGTCTCCACTTGGAGTCACTTCTGCCAGGAAGTCTTCCCCAACACCCTGATCCCCGCCCCTTCCCATTGCAGCATGTAGCATCCTCAGTCCACCACGCTGCTCCAGAGAGCGGGGTGGGTCACAAGCATCCTTGTGTCCCCGCACCAGCACTGGCATGTAGCCTCAGGTAGGAAGTCCGGAGATGCTTCCTGAATGAATGAACGGATGGATGGATGGAGACTGTCCAGGCAGAGCTGCACCTCTTGAATGTGACCACTTCCTTCCTCCCTTCCATCCTTACTCACTTTTTTTTTTTTTAATCTCTGCCTCCTCTCCCTCCCTCACAGTTGTGAAAGGCTGGGGCTTAGGTTCACAGAGGCATGTCCCGGCCTAGACTCGGGTGAGGAGAAAGCAGTCAAGACACAGAGGGAGAGGTCTCCTCATGCCCCTCACCGGATTATGCCATACCAACTGTCCTTAGGGGCTCAGGTCTAGCTACAGGTCAGCAGAGACTTCTCCTTGGCTTCCAAATCCTCCTGGCACATGCCCCCTCTGTGTGCAAACTCTGCTCCCCTTCTCCCCCATCCCTTTAAGGGAACCTAATTGGACTGAGCCCCGAGTTTGGGGTGTGGGGAGATGCCAGTGTCAGATGGCTGAGGGTTAGGGCAGGTGGTGGGGCTCGGTGGGCTCAGAACATCACCCATATGTTCCCTGTTCACCCACCCAAGGCTTTGCCCACGCACAGCCTGACAGCAAGAGAAGGCAGCACAGAACTTAACCCTTTCGTGGAATTTAGAAGGTAGTTTCACAAAGAACCAGTGAGCAACCAGTGTTAACTTTAACCCCCAAATACACACACACACACACACACACACACACACACACAACCTGGAGTTCTGCCTCTATGCCCCTCACAGAGCCCTACTTGCTTCCAGTCAGGGCTTGATTTAGAAGATGCCCTCTGGGGGGCAGGAAGTCCATGTGAGAGCAGTGGGGTGTGCTGGGAATAGGAACAGGGTAGGGGTGCTGAAGGGCATGGGGAGAGGAGAGAGGGGGGAGGGCAGGGAGAGACTCTGAGGCAGCGCCTTAAGTTGGATTCTGAAAGCCCTGGTCTGTTGCTCTTTGATCTGACCTTTCCAGGCAGGTGTCGATTTTGTGCCTTCTCATCGCCCCCAACCTCCCCTCCCAGAATCTGTTAAGAGGACAAAGAGGGAGAAACACCCTTCAGTCTCAAATTAACTCCAAAAATAGAATCGCTCTGCCCCTGGGGGAAGGCTAGCAAGGCGGGCGCGCAGTGCAGGGGCGACTCCGACCACTGAGTTCCTTTTCCAGGAACTCCCGCTCCCGTCCAGGTACCCAGAATCTCGGAATCACCCCCTGCCAACCCCTACCACTCCGGCCAGCCTCCAACTTGTGGCTGGGCGCTCAGCCCGGATCTCGGGAGGAGACTCACACGGAGAGAAGCGCCGACTCCGACGGTTCCTCGGCTCTGCCAGGTGAGGCGCTGGCGGCGCAGCAGCAGGTACAGGTGGGTCGGGGGCTGCGGCAGGTAAGGGGTTCGCGGCCGCTCCGGAGGCCTCTGCTGAGTAACAGGGCTGACAGGTTTGTGTTTTCCCCTCTCCTCCTCCGAGTTAACCACACCCCTGCTGCTCTCCTCCTCACTTCCTTAAAGGGTGGGGTGTGTTGTCTGTGGTGCTGTGTGCCTGCTCCAGCCTCTTACCATAAACCCTGAAATAGACGCCGCCACCAATTCCCCGAGCTGCACGTGCCCACCTGGGGACCCATCTCCAGGAGCCCCAAAGGGGTCTTCTGCCGAGGTGGGCCCTGTGAGCGGCTGACCCCTCCCAATTCCTCCCACCTCTCCCCTCCTCCTTCCACTCCGCTTGCAGACTTTTGGAGGCCACACTTAGAGGTTGGTGTTTCCTGTCTATCCTCCAGGTAGGTTTCAGAGTGGGAGCTGGTTACCTGGCTCCCATAATCTCAGCATCTGGGCCCCTCCAGGTCTCTCCCTGTCCTAAAGTGGCCCCATCCCCTTGATGGGACCCTGGAGATCAGGTGAATATCACCAGGGGCTTTGGCAGAACAGATTCAGGTGCTTGCGCTGTGATAGGGCAGGACCAGACGGTGGCACAAGAATTGTCACAGAAGCTGGGCAGCCTTTAC
Source organism: Ursus americanus (assembly GCF_024610735.1). Lineage (NCBI taxonomy): Eukaryota > Metazoa > Chordata > Mammalia > Carnivora > Ursidae > Ursus > Ursus americanus. The sequence continues at coordinate 65,503,062 of NC_142139.1, forward strand.
CCAGCCCCATCTCCATACCAGCTGACTTCGCTGCCCACAGAGGCTGGTTCACCTCTTTACTCAGGCCAGCAGAGCAGTGAAATTCAAGGCAGTGACTCAAGGGCTTAGAAACCTTTTTTCCCCTGTCACTAGAAAGATTCCAGACTTTCCCCGAGTGGGAGAACATGAACCAGACTTAGCATAAGGTCAGAAAGCTGGCATGTCCTCAATGTCCCCCACATCCTCAAAGTTCCTCTCCAGAGCCCCTGCCCCAAACTTCTTCATTCTGGGTCCTGTGAAGGACTGGGGTCACCCACAGTTCTAGAACATGCTATTCACAGGGTTGTCTCTGAAGATGGTGCTCCCTGGAGTTGTGTTGCCATATGTGACAGCCCAGCATACATGACAGCCCCCCACCCCATACTACCTCACCCACTAACCCCAAACTCAATGAATCAGCCACCCCAGGAGAAAAACAGGAAAATCCAGCACTTGGTGAGCATATCTAAATGTCAACCACTGTTGCCAAGAAAGCATTCAGTTTACACGATTTTATTCAATTTCCCCCATTTTCTGAAAAGAAAACCAAGACTTAAGATTCCTTAACTTGTCCAAGGCCACAAAACCAGAAAGTAAATGTTTCTCGAAGTGTGACCAGAGGACAGATGACTTGTAGCTTTTAGAATGCAGATACCTGGATGGCACTGCAGGTTTACTGACAATCAGAATCTCTGAGCCTGGGGCCCACGTGCCCAACCAAGGCAACTGACAACCCATCTCATGAGAGCTCGTAGCCACAACTGCAGGAGTTCCCCCTGGTTGATCCCATTCACCCATTCGTGCTATTCCCAGCACCAGGTAATACCGGCAACCCGCAGTCAGAAGTTGTCAGGGGAGACCTTGGTTAGGGCTCATGGTGATCAGGCAAGAGCAGTGGGTAAATTGGGGTTAGCAGGCAAAGTGTGGGGAAGACTAATGGGACTACTTGACCGCACCACAAGCAGATTGTAAGAGGGCCTCGGAAAATGGGGGTTCCTTCCGTGTTCTTGTGCACGGAAATGAGATGACTGTTGAGCAGTTGAAGGTTAGATACTTGCATTAGCTGGTGAGGTTCTGTGTTGGGCTGGAGGCAATGGGAACGAAGGAGCAAAACTAAGCCAAACAGGTTTAAGGAAAGGTGAGTTTGTGTATGCTGCCTCCATGTGGCCAAATCCATAAACTACAATCTCACAAGGCCCTAATTTGAGACGTTTTCAGATGTTCAAAATTTTCAGAGGATGTTGAATTCTTCAGAGATGTTTCTTTAAAGCTCGGAAGCCAATAGGTTTTGTTTATGAAAGAGACCTTGGGAAACTCCCTGGGATGGATACTCTGCCTGTAGGTCTCCCTATGTCCTGTCCAAAACTGGTCATGAAAAATTAAGGTGACAGAGTCAAACATGTCGGCCTGATACCTGCCTTTAAAAAACCTATCAGAAATGCTTCCAGGAGCCTAGAATTCTATGTAAATTGCTCTTTAAAACTTCTACTGATGGCTCATTGTGTGTTCTTAACTTTAGGATGGTAGTTGGTGGAGCAGGTTTAGATGCACACAGGAAGGACCCGGTCAAGAGGGAAGACGTGACCTTGGCCCAGTGAATTCACCTCTGAGTTCGTGTTTCCTAATCTACAAGAGTAGAGGAATTAGTACTACCTGCCCTACCTATTTCACAGGGTACTGTGATGCCCCAATTGATAGGTATGAAGATATGCATACTATGCTGATTATTATGCTATTGTGCTGTAACATGCTATGATTTTATTTTTAGAAATAATGGGAATTAGGGGCGCCTGGCTGGTTCAGTCGGTAGAACATGAGACTCTTGATCTCAGGATCGTGAGTTCAAACCCCATGTTGGGCGTGGAGCCTACTTTAAAAAAACAAAAAGAAATATTAGGAATTAAATAGGGTAGGTTTAGTGGGGAGAGATTACATAGGTATCTGTTATACAACAGTTGCAATCTGTCAAGTGTTCACTGTGTAACCAGAACTTTCATCTATCATCTAGTGGGCCTTCCCAACAATTCATTGAAGTAAATAATAGTATTCTTACTTTGTAGAAAGGGAAAGGAGACTTGGAAAGGGTAAATAATTTGTCCACAGCCACCGAGGTGGGAAAGAGCAGGGCTGAATATAAATCCATCATTGACATGTAATGGTAAGTCATCGGGGTCTCTCTATCATGGATAATGGAATGAAATCACATAATGTAAATTTGGTATTAAAATACATTTCATTTTTGGGTGCCTCCGTGGCTCAGTTGGTTAAGCGTCTGACTCTTGATCTCAGCTCAGGTCATGATCTCAGCGCTGTGAGTTCAAGCCCCACATTGGGCTCCATGCTGGGAGTGGAGCCTACTCAAAAAGAAAAAAAATCAGAATACATTTCATTTTAAAAGAGCAGTATGGTTGTAAGTGTTTGGAACAAAAAAAAAAATGAACAAAGAAAAAAGTCATGGGCACAAGGATTAAATAACTGAAATCCTTCATCATCAAAGGACATTTACCTCTAATTAAACCAGGTACCACTGGGTTTGCTAAATGGACCACAGTTGAGGCCAACCCCCCCCCCCACCAAAAATAACAAAAAAAAAAACCCAAACCTCAAAACCATGTCCTTGACTTCAAAAGGACTCGGTTTCATTCATGAAAGCACAGCTGGTTGTCTTCCTTTCTTCCCTTATAATAGAATCCCTGATTTTTAGTTGGTCATAGGCTGCCCTAAATAAAGACTGCAAGTCCCAGCCTCCTTTGCAGGTATGGCCAGTGATTAAGTTCTGGGCAATGGTTAGTGAGTGGTCGTTATGTGTGCAGCTTCAGGATCGCGTCCATCAAGGGAATGGGCAAGCCTCCACCATTTCCTTTTCCACCTGCACCGAATGATGGAACCTGGAGCTGCCATCCTGGTCTGTGGTGTTGAGAAATGAAGTCTGGGTCTCCAGTGCCATCAAGCCACAACGCTAGCCCTAGACATGGTCTGGACCAACTTGAACTTTTACAGGAGAAATTTACTTAAATTTTTTAGGTTGCTGCATTTGGGGCTTTCCTGTCATCATAGCTTCAAATGTATCCTAACTAATATACTATCATTCAACCTATTTTCTTTTGTTTATAAATTAAGGCAGAACCTCAATGTCCTCATCTATAAAATGGGAATAATTTACTATAGGGTTGTTGGAAGGACTAGAAATAACACATGCAAATTTCCCTGCTAGTGTCATGGCTCATAGCTGACATTAAATGGAAGGTATTATAACCCATTGCAACTTTTAAAAATGTGTTCCTGAAACTAAAATAATGGTTACTTTAAAATACTCCACCACTGGGGCACCTGGGTGGCTCAGTCCATTGAGCATGTGACTCTTTATTTCAGCTCAGATCATAATCTCAGGGTTGCGAGATGGAGCCCTGTGTTGGGCTCCATGCTGGGTGTGGAGACTACTTTAAAAAGGGGGGGTAAGATTTACCTAAAATACTCCACCATACCCATCCCCCCAAATGTAGAGGGGAAAAGTGAGACAAAAATAGCAAATTTGATTACTAATGTAAGCCGAATGATAGGTAGGTGGGGGCTAATTATACTGTTCTCTCTCACATTGTGCTTGAAAATGTTAAATAAAGTGAAAAAGCTAAATAAAATCTTTCTATGGAAGAAAAAAAATGGATTCCTGGACATAATCCAAAGTGAATCTTTTGGGAAAAATAAAACCATATTAAATCCATTGAGAAATTAATTTGAGGACCAAAGAGGGAGGGCAGATGGAGAAGTCAGAAGAATATTTTTATTTATTTATTTATTTATTTATTTATTTATTTATTTATTTAAGATTTTATTTATTTATTTGACAGAGATAGAGACAGCCAGCGAGAGAGGGAACACAAGCAGGGGGAGTGGGAGAGGAAGAAGCAGGCTCATAGCGGAGGAGCCTGATGTGGGGCTCGATTCCATAACGCCGGGATCACGCCCTGAGCCGAAGGCAGACACTTAACCGCTATGCCACCCAGGCACCCCTATTTTCTTTTTAAAGACAATAGGCAGAGTCTCAGTGCACAGAGGCCGGGCAATTTCCATGGCTCTGGGCACCGCTGTCTGGCTTTGGGTAGCTCCCCAAGATGGCTGCAAGGCAGTGGGCTGCAGGGAGCTCGTGCAGAGTGCCCATGTGGAAATGGAGCCTACCTGTTGCCCTACCCACTTCGAGTCAGCTCCATGACGTCTGTGACTTTGGCCTTCTTGGCTCTCAATCCCTCACTCCCACTTGTGCACTTGCTCGCCAGGTTCACACAGCCTGTGGATAAGCTCTGAAGCAATGGCATGGCTGTATGAACCTTGCGTTGCCATTATTGACATCTGCAATTCTAACAAATGTGGCTGGCTCTCTGCCTAGCCCACGCTAGGAAGCATCAAGTGGCATTGAGAGCAGGCTGCTACAGGCAGATTGGTTGTTAACAGCAAGAAGCACCTCTAAAAAAGAAAGAAAAACAATGTGTCTAGCAAATGCAAGAACCCTTAAAACATAGGCATCTGTGGCCATTTACAGGACAGAGACAAACAACCCTATGTACTGCGCTAGCTCCTGGGGGCACCGCTTTATTACCCAGCACAGCACAGTAATTGTCTATTTTGGTAAATCATGAAGGAAAGTTTATATGATGTTCTGCATCCTGTATTTTAAGAGGGAGAAAAAATCATACAATATATTTTTTAAAAAATCAATTCGAAATATTTGCAATAAAATAATTGGGTGCTTAGAGAGAAATTTCAGGAACATGGAAAATCCATTTCAATTTCATTTTGTCAAGTACCAAGTTGCCTGTCTGTAGTAGAGTATCTTACCAACCTACCTCCTTCACAGTGAAGAGCAGCAGTGTGTAACCCTCACAGGGGACATCCACATAGGTGCTGAAAGCCTGAATGTTCCACAGAGACAAGGCAGGGGGTGTGAGGAAGCTAGCTGGTAGGGTCTGTGGCCAACTGGAGAACAAATATCCCTCCTACAGGGAGAACCTGCTTCTCAGCTCAAAAGTCTACTGCCATGCAGAAGGGGAAGCTTAAAGTAGCAATGAAGCAAGAGCTTTCTTTCTTTCTCTTTTTTAATGATTTTTTATTATATTATGTTAGTCACCATACAGTACATCCCCGGTTTCCGATGTAAAGTTCGATGATTCATTAGTTGCGTATAACACCCAGTGCACCATGCAATACTTGCCCTCCTTACTACCCATCACCGGTCTATCCCATTCCCCCACCCCACCTCCCTCCCCTCTGAGGCCCTCAGTTTGTTTCTCATAGTCCATAGTCTCTCATGTTTCATTCCCCCTTCTGATTACCCCCCTTTCTTGAGCTTTCTTTTTCTAAAAGCAAAGACAGACAATGAACTATCCAAAAAGGAAATTAAGAAAATCATTTACAATAGTATCCAAAAGAATAAAATACTCCGGAATGAACTTCATGAAGGAGGTGAAGACTTGTATGCTGAAAACTATAAAACATGGCTTAAGGAAATCACATGACATAAATAAATGGAAAGATAGCCCATGTTCATGGATTGGAATACTCAGTATGGTTGTTAAGATGTCCATACTACCCAGAGTGGTCTACAGGTTTAGTACAATCTCTATAAAAATCCCGACAACAGTTAATGCAATAAAAAAAAAAATCCATCCTAAAATCAAATGGAATCTGAAGGGACCCTGATGGTCAAATAATCTTTACAAAGAAGAACAGAGTTGGAGGTTTCATGCTTCTAGATTTCAAAACTTATTACAAAGCTACAGTAATGAAAAAGTGTGGTACTGACAGAAAGACAGACATATAGATCAATGGAATAGAATAGAGAGCCCAAAATACACTCTTGTGTATGTGGTTGAATGATCTTCAACAAGGGTGCCAAGGCTATTCAATGTGGGAAAGGACAGTCTCTTCAACAAATGGTGTCACTAAAACTGGATATCCACATGCAAAAGAGTGAAACTGGACTCCTCCCTGACACCATATGTAAAAAATCATTCAAAATGGAGGGGCTCCTTGGTGACTCAGTTAGTTAGGTGTCCAACTCTTGGTGTCAGCTCAGGTCATGATCCCAGGGTCCTGGGAGCATCAGGCTCTCTGCTCAGAGGGTGCTTCCCTGCCCCCCACCCCTCCCCTCGCTCGTGCACTCTCTCTCAAATAAATAAATCTTAAAAAAAATTAATTCAGGGGTGTCTGGGTGGCGCAGTGGTTAAGCGTCTGCCTTCGGCTCAGGGCTTGATACCGGCATTATGGGATCGAGCCCCACATCGGGCTCCTCCCCTGGAAGCCTGCTTCTTCCTCTCCCACTCCCCCTGCTTGTGTTCCCTCTCTCGCTGGCTGTCTCTCTGTCAAATAAATAAATAAAATCTTTAAAAAAAATTAATTCAAAATGGATTGAAAACCTACCCATAAGATCTAAAACTATAAAACCTTAGGAAAAAAAATAGGGAAAAAGCTTCATGACATTGGATTTGGCAATAGTTTCTTGGATATGTCATCAAAGGCAACAAAAATAGCTACAGATCAATTGGACTACATCAAAATAAATAATTTCTATACATTGAAATCAACAAAGTGAAGAGGCAACCTACAGTAGGGGAGGAAATGTTTGTGAGTTATATATACATATATATCTGATAAGGTGTTAGTACCCAGAAGATAGAAAGAACTCATACGACTCAACAACAAAAAATTACCTAATTTAGAAATTGGCAAAGGACTTGGATCAACATTTATCCAAACATGATACCCAGATGGCCAACAAGCTTATAGAAAGATGTTTAACACTACTAATGATTAGGGAAATGCAAATAAAAACCACAAGGAGATTATCACGTCACACCCAATAGGATGCCTACAATAAAAAGAAAAGAAAAGAACAAGACAAGTAGGCCAGGATGTGAAGAAAGTGGAACCCATTTGCACTATTGGTAGGGACGTAAAATGGTATAGCTACTGTGCAAGACAGTATGGCAGTTCTTCAAAAAAGTAAAAGTACCGTTATGATTCACAGATTCCACTTCTGGGCATATATCCAAATGAACTGAAAGTAGAGCCTTGAAGAGATGTTTATACACCCAAGTTCATAGGAGCATAATTCATAAGAGCCAAAGGTGGGAGCAACCCAAGTGTCCACTGATGGATGAGTGGATAAACACAAATGTGTTCTGCCCATACAATGGAATATTATTCAGTTTTAAAGAAGGAAGAAATCTCTAACATGGGGTACATGGATAGACTTTGAGAACATTATACTAAGTGAAATAACCCAGCACAAAAAGACAAATACTGCGTGATTCCATTTATATGAGGTACCTAGAATAATCAAATTCATAGAGACAGAAAGTGGACTGGTGGTTGCCAGGAGCTGGGGGAAGGAGGGAAAAAGATTTGTTTAATAGGTGAAGAGTTTCAGTTTTGCAAGATGGAAAGTTCTGGGTATTGATTGCACAACAATGGGAGTACACTTAATATTACTGAACTGTACACTTAGAAATGCTTAGAATGGTAAATTTTGTTTATTTTAGCACAATTAAAATTTTTTAAGTGAAAAAAAAGCAAAGGTAGAAATCTTGATTTTCTATGTAAAATCTCCTAATTTGCAAATGTTGGCAACTGTCCTAAACCTATAGTTGCCTACCTAATGGCAATTTCCCTCTCTTTCATAATAAATAGCCAAGTCCCAAATGCATCTCAGTGACCATCCCTCTACTTCCGTGACTCAGGTAATTCCTGACTGGTTCAAGTCAGTGGTCTTACTCCTCTTGCCAGTGATACATTTAGAGGTGGGCGTGTGACCCAGTTCTGACCAATAAGGTGTGAGGAGAAGTCGTCTGGAGGATTTTAGAAAAGGTTTCTTGGCTGTGAAAATGAGACATAGCAGAGGGAAATGGCCCTATTCCATTTATGGACATTGGCTGATATCAGGGTAAGATGCCTGGAGCTGTTGCAGTAATTTTCCAACCAAAAGGAAGCCAAAGGCAGACCTGCAAGGTGGAAAGAATCTGGGGTCTCAGTGTCTGGGTTGGACATAGCCTTCTTGCCTCTAGACTTTCAGTTATATGAGATAATCTATCCTCTTACTGTTTAATCATTTTGAGTTGCATTTTAAAAGTTGAGGCTTACCAAATGTTGGCCATTGACTGATGAATGGATAATGAAGTTGTGGGATATATATAATGGAATATTATATAGCTTCACATTTGCAATGACGTGGATGGAGCTGGAGGGTATTATGCTAAGCAAAATCAGTCAGAAGTCAGTCAGAGAAAGACAAATACCATATGATTTCACTAATACGTGAAATTTAAGAAATGAAACAGGTAAACATAGGGGGGCAAGAAAGACACAGGCAAACCATAGAACAGACTCTTAACTATAGAGAACAAACTGAGGGTTGCTGGAGGGGAGGTGGGCGGTGGGGGGGGTGAGCTAAATAGGTGATGGAGATTAAGAAAGGCATTAGTAGGGGCGCCTGGGTAGCGCAGTCGTTAAAGCGTCTGCCTTCGGCTCAGGGCGTGATCCCGGCGTTCGGGGATCGAGTCCCACATCGGGCTCCTCCGCTAGGAGCCTGCTTCTTCCTCTCTCACTCGCCTGCTGTGTTCCCTCTCTCACTGGCTGTCTCTCTGTCACATAAATAAATAAAATCTTAAAAAAAAAAAAAAAAAAAGAAAGGCATTAGTTGTGATGAGCACTGGGTGTTATATGTAAGTGATGAATCACTAAATTCTACCCCTGAAACATATTACTCTGTACGTTAACTAACTGGATTTTACATAAAAACTTGAAACAAAACCAGAAAAATAAAAAACAAAAGTTGAAGTTTGGAACATCATAAATGATAAATGACATGGGGGAAAAACATGTGGATCAAATAAAAGAAGTCTGTAACAAAGTTTGACCCAGAGGCAGGCAATTTACTAGGTGTATTCCTAACCACTTACATTAACACTATTTCTTATGGAAGTTCTCCCTGCATTATTCAAACCAAATCAGAGCCCCTACCCTCCTTTTTTCCCCATGGCTCAGGCTTCAGAGAAGGCCCCAGCCATCTCTATGTCCCATGTCAAGCATCAGACTATAGTGATTTCCACAAAGACTTCCATGGTATTTCTGTTGAATAAGCTCAATCATGTCTGCGTCTCTGGTTGCCTATTTCTGGAAGTGGCTCTTAAAATCGCCAGCTCTGCAACTGTTGCACCCAGTGGCCATCCTATAGAATATGATCCCTGTATTAGTCTTTGATATGAAATTGCTTTTCATATATTAACAGAGTTGCCCCAGCTTTCTGTGATTCCTGTTGGCATGGTATACCTTTTTCTATCCTTTCCACTTATTTGTATGCTTATATTTAAAGTGGGATCCTTTTAGGCGGCATACAGTTGGGTCTTGCTTTTCTTTTAAGATCTAATTTTGTTAATCTAATCTCTGCCTTTTATTTGCAGGAGTCACTTTCTAGTCTACTGATCTAAAAAGAAAAGAAAAAAGAATTCACCCATCTTTCTGCACCTAGGAATTTTTTTCTCTAACACAACATTTGAAAAATAGCTGTCATTCCTTACATACGTTTTTCATGGGTACAGCAGGGGTTTGGCAAGGGGCACTGCCTGGCAAAAATCCCTGGGGTCTGGGATTGGGCAAGTCAGAGACAGCAAGAACTGCCCGTGGACTTTTGCATTAGTTTAATAGGTGTAACAGTGAGCCTGAACTTCAAGGTCCTCTGGAAAAGCTCTTTCTATTGAAAAAAGATACAGAAATTGGTGACCCATTGTTTATACTCACCAAGGTCTCTGGGTAAGTATTAGTCACCCTCCTTACTGAAATTATGAAAAGCATAAAAAAGTTCAGTGTCTGTGCTGCTGAGCACTTGGAGCGTGTAGTTGGATCTTTCCTTTTATGGTTGAAGAAAAGGAAGTCAGAAAAGTGCCCTGGGTCATGCCTCTGGCTAGTGGTGGGGCTTGGAATAGAGCCAAGTCCTTTCCGGATTTCCAGAAAGCCTGGAGAAACTTACTGGTTGAATGCTAACTTTTGTATTTTGCTTAAAGAAAATGAGATCGGGGCACCTGGATGGCTCGGTTGGTTGAGCATCTGCCTTCTGCTCAGGTCATGATCCCAGCATTCTGGGATCAAGCCCTGCATCGTGCTCCCTGCTCAGCAGGGACACTGCTTCTCACTCTGCCTACCACTCCCCCTGCTTGTGCTATCTCTCTCTCTGAAATGAATAAATAAAATCTTAAATAAAAAAAAAAGAAAATATGATCTAGTTAATTTTTTATAATAATATTTTTATTATATTATGTTAGTCACCATACAGTACATCCCTAGCTTTTGATGTAATGTTCCATGATTCATTATTTGCGCATAACATCCAGTGCACCATGCAATATGTGCCCTCCTTAATACCCATCACCAGCCTATCCCATTCCCCCCCCCCCCGCCGAAGCCCTCAGTTTGTTTCTCAGAGTCCATAGTCTCTCATGTTTCATTCCCCCTTCTGACTACCCCCCGCTTTAATTTTTTTTAAAGATTTTATTTATTAATTTGACATAGACAGCCAGCGAGAGAGGGAACACAAGCAGGGGGAGTGGGAGAGGAAGAAGCAGGCTCCTAGCGGAGGAGCCTGATGTGGGGCTCGATCCCAGAACGCTGGGATCACGCCCTGAGCCGAAGGCAGACGCTTAACGACTGCGCCACCCAGGCGCCCCTACCCCCCGCTTTCTTTATCCCTTTCTTCTCCTACCGATCTTCCTAGTTCTTATGTTCCATAGATCAGAGAAACCACACGATCTAGTTAATTTCTACTCTTCACCCCTGTTTTGATTTGTGGCCCCACTCGGAGTCTGAGAAAAATGACAAAACAAACAGGGAAGCCCCTATAAGAACAGAATGAAACACGGACAGCAAAACGGATAGATTGACGGAGGACTGGGACACACAGAGAAGAGAACACAATGTTAGAAATGGAAACTAGAAAAGATTTCCAGGGAGGTGCCTGGAGTGTAGGGTTATTAGCCCCATCTTGTGGCCTTTCCGGAGACTGCCTCTAAGGTTAATTTTTGAATCAGTAACTGTAGTTCCAAATCTGATCTAGAACAGTGGGCCTCAGGCTTTACTGTTCCTGGGAATCACCTGGAGAGCATGCGAAAATGCAAATACCTGGGCCTCTCTCTCAGAGAGGCAAGTAGATCCATGTGGCCCCAGGAATCTGCTTTTTTTTTTTTTTTTTTAAGATTTTATTTATTTATTTGACAGAGACAGGCAGCGAGAGAGGGAACACAAACCGGGGGAGTGGGAGAGGAAGAAGCAGACTCCCAGGGGAGCCTGATGCAGGGCTCAATCCCAGAACGTCGCAGAACGTCGGGATCACGCCCTAAGCCAAAGACAGACGCTTAAGGACTGAGCCACCCAGGCGCCCCATAGAAACCTGCTTTTAGAAAGCTCCCCAGGTAACGCCAGAGGATCAGGAACCACACCTAAGAAACCCAGCAGAAGGTTGTAATTGCTGGTATTCATCCCCTTGGCATTGTGGGAAACAGGCTACTCTGAGGAAAAGTTTAGAAGACAACTATCAGAACTACAAAAGGACTGAGATTTTGGCGTTTTTGCAAACTAACAAGTTAACCTGTAACAGGTTCAAGAATGCTGGTAGGTGAGTGTCCTGGATCAGAGACAAAGAGTAGCTCATTACTAATGTTGATAACAACAGTTGGAGAATTATCATTTAGGCTACTTTTCTGAGCCCTGATTCCCAGAAGCCTCTGTGATGAGAGCCATGGTAGGCTGCCTTATAAAAGAGGAATTAGAAGCTCTGGGAAACTGCATCTCTCATAATGGAGATTAAGTCTTCCAGATCTTTGCTTGGAGGGAGACATTATTTGTTGTTCAAAGCTATTCACCACAGAAATACCCTTGAAAAGATATTCCAAAAAAGGCCAACAGTGCCTCCGCTCAAATAACAGAAAAATTGCACATGAACTGTCTTCCAACAGAAACCGGGAAAACGGACGTGTGTCAGGGGAAAGGAATCCTACATCTGAAGGCTGTAAAGTGATTAAACCAAGGCAGGAATGGGGAGTTGGGAGAGACTCAGGCCTGCTATAGTAAGTAGGAATTCAGCCTGGATTCCATTTCCCACAGCTCACTTCGCAGCAATCCTTACTCTCTTTGTTTTAATGGGGGCTGCCTGATGTAATGAGCATTTCCATATTTATTTCACTTTAATCCTCACATTTCACGTAGACAAGTGACACGATCACCACTTTACTCACTAGGAAACAGAGTTTGACAGAATGTGACCTGCCCACTTATGCAACCGCGGGGCAGAAGGGTCTTTTTAGAGGTCTTCCCACTACCCCCTTCTCTCACCTGTTTCCTCTTTACTCCAGGGGACAGGATTTAAGACTGGCCAAACTAAGTGAACAACGAATGCAAGGATGCAGGACAGATCTTTAAGACTCAGCCTCTACTTCGGAACGAGGAAGTGGAGAGCTCGCTTTTCTTCAACCTCGAGGAGCTGAAATTTCCAGGGAGTTGTTGAGGAAGAGGCTCCTGAACTTCATTTCGCATTTCAAATCGGAAACAGGCTTCCCGTTACACGGAAGTCCTGAAGCACAAGTGGAGAGTTTCCCTGTCCCTAAACCAGGCCAGACCGCAGAGGACCAGCGAGGACCGGCGAGGACCGGCGGAGACCGCACAGCGCAGGGGTCCGCCCCGGTCTTCCGGGGTTTCCTGCTCATATCGGAATTGGGGCGGAGCCTTCAGAGCGCGCCCCGCGCGATTGGACAACGCCGCTGTCGCTCAGCGCTCCGAACGGAAGGGGCCGGGCACCATTCACCGCGGGGTCCCGGAGCCTACAGGCGGGTGGGAGGGGCTGGAGCGAAAGTTGCGGGTTTGGGGTCCACTGACCGTGGCAATGGAATTGGGTCCCGCTGTGTCCCCCGGGCCTTCCCGCTCCTTCAAGGAGGAGCTGCTCTGTGCCGTCTGCTACGACCCCTTCCGCGACGCCGTGACTCTGCGCTGCGGCCACAACTTCTGCCGCGGGTGCGTGACTCGCTGCTGGGAGGTGCAGGTAGCGCCCACCTGCCCGGTGTGCAAGGACCGCGCGGCCCTTGGGGACCTGCGCACCAACCACACCCTCAACAACCTGGTGGAGAAGCTGCTGCGGGAGGAGGCCGAGGGCGCGCGCTGGGCGGGCCACCGCTCCCCGCGCCTCTGCCGCTCACACCGTGGCCAGTTCAGCCTCTTCTGCCTCGACGACAAGGAGCTGCTGTGCTGCTCGTGCCAGGCTGACCCCCGGCACCAGGGGCACCGCGTGCAGCCAGTGAAAGACACTGCCCACGACTTTCGGGTAAGAGCGGCAGTGTGCGGGAGGTGGCCGAGCGCGCACGTGGCGGCCGGGTGCGGACTGCAACTCAGCATCTCTGACCTCCGCGGCTCCCGCCATTGCAGCCTGCCAGAGCTGTGTGCCTAGGCCCCCGCCTCGTCCTGCGGCCAGGACCCCCATCCCTCTGACTCGGCTAACCTCCAAAGGGGTCGGCCCAGGGGGCCTGGGATGGGTGAAGAGGGAGTGTAAACCGGAAGTGTGGGAAGTGGGGTTACGCGATGCTCCCAAGACGGCCCCAGCCCCTTCTGAAGGCCGGAGGCCCTGCACCCTTTATGCCAGCAGGGTGTGGCACCGGCCCGGTTGAGAAGGACAGGTGTGGGTAAGGCCCAAGAATCTTGGAGCGTGGCACACTCAAGTTAGAGGTATGGGAGTCCAAGACCAGGCCAGGGATATGAAGCCTTAAGGTCTTCCAGAAGGGGTCACATACTTCCCCGAGCTGGCCTTATGTATTGTGTAGGAGTGGAGAGGCTTTTGGCATTGGCTAGCTGGTTTATTCTGGATCACTCTCAGCACCCCAATGCCTAGAGTTCCTGTGGCTATAAATAAAGTGACATGGAAATTAAGTTTGGTATAGAAGTGACACGGAGAATACTTTGGTATACGAAGGAAGAATGATCAGAAAATAAGGATTAGCCAATTTAGGAGTTTTTGAAATTTTTGACCTTAGCCCCTGGTAAAACCATGTTTTGACCTTAGCCCATATTTTTTCCATTGTGATCTGGCACACCCCTGTGTATGTATCCCTTGAAACAAAAGTCCTGTGAAAATGTCTGTTGTACTCTGGCATTTTCTGTTATTTTATTTTTATTTATTGTTTTATTTTAAAAATTGCAGAGGGTGTGAAACACTAATTTATTTCCTCACCTACTAACACATGGATCAGACCCACTGATTAGCTGGTAGGAAGCTGAGTGTATTGAAAAGGAGGCACTGTAAGAACCCCTAATGCCTGGTCTCCAGACACTGTTTTTGTTTTTGTTTTAAGGCCTTTTTTAAAAAAAGGTTAGAGTTTCATACACATTTAGAGTTCAGGTGAAGGGAAATGTCATCAATATGCATGTTTGAATACTACAGTAGCTTGCCAAAGGGATAACCCTATAACTCCTGTTGCCTTATTTGTTTAACAGTGGTCCACAACAATGCTTTTCCCCATTCCCACTGGCAGAAGTGCCAGGTCCTGATTTGGGACAGCTAAAGTAAGTGCTGGGCATTCTGGGGGCTGGGATCGAGGTAGGGGGGCATGGTGGATCAGGTCATGACTAGTCACCATGGGGCTGTGACAGGTACAGATCAGGAAGATGGGCAGGGGTCAAGGCCAGGAGCACTAAGGCAGAACCCCCAGGTCCGGGCTAATCCAGGATTCAAGATTAGGGAGTCAGGTGCTGGGGAAGCACATAGGATCTAATGACAACTTCCTGTTCCTGCAGCAGATGCCTCGTACTGCTCAGTCCCAGGCCTACTTCGAGGCATGAGATAAACAACAATTCATACCTTCAAGGAACTTCAAGCAGAGACCTGAGCAATGAGGAGGTGTTAGCCAGGTGAAGAGAGTGAGGGAGGGTATTTCAGCCAGAGGCAGCAGCATACATAAGGGTCCAGAAGCTGGGAGGCCTGACCTTCTAGGCACTAAGAGAATTTTAGAGTAGTTAAAATAAGGATGGAAGTGTAGCAGAAGCCATGAGGCCCGAGGGTTGGCTTTTATTCTAAAGACTGTAGGGAGCAGTAGGAGGGTTTTAAGCAGAGGGATCGTGCAGTCAGATTGATGGGCACCCAGGGCGATGTACGAGGAGGTAGGGAGTCTAGTCCGGAAAGATCTAAGGCGAGTGCAAGTCAAGTGTGCCCAGCCTCATGCAGGGTGAAACTCATTCAGTGTGTTAGACAGCTATGTATCAAGGACTTGTGTTGTGTTGTGTTCTGGGACCTACGAGGGATGTTGAGGCCGCAGAGTAAGACAGAGCCCTCGGCCTCTGGAGCTCACAGCGTAGCAAGGGAAGTCAGGCAGTAAATAGACAAGTTGTCATGCTGGCTGACTGGGTGCGGAGCAGTATGGGAAGGCAGGAGAGGTGAGAAGAGGCTGAAGGGGCTGCCATCGTGTGCTGGGGGAGCTCTGAAAGCTTTTAAATAGGGACTTTGTGGTGAGACGTGTGCTTAGAAAGATCACTTTGGCAACCATGTGAGGAATTCGACAAGAGTAATCATACCAGCCAACACTTTTTGAGCCCTTACTGTGTGCCAGGTGCTCTTGAGTGTTTACACGTCAACAGATTTAATCCTCACAAAACCCCTATGAGGTTGCCACAAACATGGCAATCTAACACAACACAGATGTTTTTTCTCACAGTTCTGGAGGTCAGAAATCCTAAAATCGATGTATTGGCAGGGCCACATGCCTTTTGGAGACTAGGAGAGAATTTATTTCCTTCCTTGTCCAGCTTTTAGAGGTCTTTAAAGCACATTATTCCAACTTCTTCTGTTACCCCATTGCCTTCCTTGACTGTCTCTACTAACTTTCTCTTTCTTATAAGAACCCTTTGATTCCATTGGGCCCACCGAGACAATTCAGGATAATGATCCGTCTTAAAATCCATAATTTAATCACATCTATAAAGTCCTCTTTGTCATGTAAATAATACATTCACAGCTGCTAAGTGCTAGGATGTGGACATCTTTATGCAGCTTGCCACAGGTAGGTACTAGTCTCCCCATTTTACAGACAGCGACACTGAGTCTCAGGTTAAGTAACTTGTCTAAAGTCACAGAGCAAGTACTATATAGAGTTCACCTGGGGCCTTGTTCGGCCCCTACTCTGGTCATGGGCTTTGAGAGAAACTTCTCTGGTTCCCGGGTAAAACTTTCCCTGCTGGCTTTCTCTTCTGGGAGCTGTGAGGACAGCGGATTATGTGTGGGTATTTAAGAGGCTTGATTGGATGAGGACCACTATCCTGCGGTGTGGGTGCCTGCTGTGTGCCAGGCACAGTATGTTCAGTAGAGGGCCGAGGAGTCCTAGCCCCTGGCTTCTTGGAGTCAAATAGGCATAATTGAATAATAATCAGACTGACATTCCTGTGAAGGACAGTACAGGAGGTGACAGATGGCTGTAACAAGGAAGCCTGCTCTTGTCCCCAGTGGGGGGCAGGGGCTGATTCCACAGAGACCTGAAGGCTCGGAAGGAGTTCGCTAAGAGAGGGACAGCAGGCTGCGCTGGTGGGGCAGAGGGCAGGCTACATAGGAGTCCAGAGACTTCTGGATGAGGAATGAAGGCATCCAGGACAGATCCCAGGGAGCATCTAGGACCTGTTAGAGATCTGAGATTTTGTCCTAAGGACAGTGGGGCGTGAAGGGAAGCAACTGCTGACATATCCAGACATTTTAAGTGTGGAGACCAGAGCGCTGAAGTGCGTGTTGGAGCTCGAAGGGACAGCCTGTAGCACATGTTTCTCAAACTTGAACAACGTACCCAGTCTTCTTAAAGGAAAAGCTGTTCCAACACCGTGACATAAAATATATTCTCTACCTACAAACGCTAAACTAGCGTGAATTCCTCTTGCTTATTGCACATAGAGGCAGTAAAACAACAACAGTTTACAGATGAAGCACAAAGACTATTAAAGTCAATTCAATTCTAGTTGAAATATTCATCGCTAGACTTTATTTTGCTGAAATGGAAGCAGTGCTCTGGGTGGCTGTGAGGCTTGTCTGACAATACTTGGGATGCTCCTTTACCCTCTTCTAAGTGGTTGCTTGGTTTGCCAGGCTAAATTTCCCTCTTTGCAGATCCGAAACTTCTCCTGTGATACAATCGGCCTTTATTCAGACCTAGCACATCCTTCACCCATTAAGTGTGCTTTGATCCTTATTAGGCAAGACAGTGAAAGTAATGTAGCTTGGTGTTGAGGAAGTTGTTAACAAATACAAGTGCTGGCACCGAAGTTGTAGGAGCTGAAAGCGTGTATCGGCCCTGTTTACAAGGCAACTTGGAAAAGGTTTATCTTAGGGTTTTTTGTTTTTTGTTTTTTAGGTTATTGAATGAAAACACTAATTCAAACTCTCGTGGAAAACTTGCAAATCCCCAAATACAGGCCCAGAGCCACGGGGCACTGTGAGGAGATGATTCTGTTTTACTAGTGAGAAAACAGAAACTTGGAGAAATACAGCAATTCCTGGCAGTGGCAGGGGATGGCAAGGGTACGTCTAGGATTAGAACTCAGATTTCCTGCCTTCCCGTTCGGCATTTGCTCTGCCTTGCATCATCAAAGCAAGCCTGCCCCGAACTCCAGCCAAATCCCACGCCTCAGAGCTGCCTTGTCCAGACCCCTTTCTTACCCATCCCATGGGACTGACATGAGAGCCATTTTCTGCCCTCCAGCCTCCTCCTACACCAGCCCCAATCCATTCCCCTTCTGGGGTTCCCTTCCCCTTCTGGGTTCCCTTCTTAGAAACAATCTGGCCAAATCTTACCTAGGAATATTCCATGTTTTCCTTAAGTCTCCCCCCCCACAGTTCTTTCCCCTCTTTTCCTAACTACACACTCCCATCTGAATCCCCCCCCTTATGGACCGGGCACTGCCAGGTCCAAGTTGCATGGAGGACATTTACTGCCTGCTTGGACAGGGGCAGAGGCAGGGGCTTACTGAACACTGCTCACTGAAGCTCCTGAGTTACCCAGCCGTCTGCACTAGGCACCGTAGTGGACACCTGCTTTGTGAGGAGGACTGAAGCACCAGGGAGAAAGGAAGAATGGGAGACTGGGTTGGGGTTGGATAAGAAAGGGACCTGGACGAGATCTAGTTGTCTTGGATGCATTTATGCTCTCCATTTAAGGCACCTGGGAACAGCCAGTAGGAGAGTTAAATGAGGTGGTAAGTGGCACCTAATAGAGTGAGAGCCAACACATGCCTGGTGCGCTCTCGGACGCACTTGACATGGATTGACTAGTGGAGACCTCAGCAGTCCTCCGAGTAGGTAGTCTCATTCCTCTCGCCCACATGAGGAAACTGGTGCAGAGAAGGGAAGGAATTTGCTCAGAATCACCTGCTACTAAACAGAAGAGCAGGGATTTGAACTTGGGGGCCAAGTGCCAGAGCTCCTTGCTGCTATGTCAGTTTGCCTGAAAACAAATGTTTGAAATAGATAGGGCAGATGACACGAACTAGAGACAGATGCCTGGAAACACTGGTGATGGGCTGGGTAAGCATGGACAGAAAACTGCATTCTTCATTTTTATGGTGAAGTTTGAGAGTCTATAGAAGCTTTCATGCCTTCATTTTTAAGGTATGGAGCCTGACCGCCAGTGAGAGAGCAAACTTTAGCCAAAGTTCTCGGCAGTGGTTGTGACAAAGACAAGGGTGTAATTCAGGTCTCCTGGCTTTCAGTCCAGGATGCAGTGTGGCATAGGGGAAAGAGCACGGGCATTCGACGGACTCATTGACTGGGCAGGTAGCTACTTGAATGTCCACTTTGTGCTGAGCCCTGGGGATGTGCATGGATAGGACATTTTCTACCCTTGCAGGGCAAGCGTCCTTTCTTTCTGGGAAGGTTTATTGAGCACCATTGTGCTGGGCCAGAGGACCTGCTCTTTCTTGGAAGCCTACAGCCTTTCCAGGAAAGTGAGGTGATTATCCAGGGTAGTAAGTATCCAGGGACAGTAGAATGGGAGCTGTGAGAGCCCACAGGGTGCATCTGAACTCTTCTGGGAAGATCAGAATGGCTCTCTGGAGGAAGTGAAGGGAGCCTGAGCAGAGTGTTCAAGGCCACTGTGAGACAGCTGGGTGGTGCAGACAGGAATTAGTCAGGAGCAACTGCATACATAGGACCTTGGAGGACAGAAAACCTGGCTTGGGCCGGATAGCCATGGTTACAGACATGACTCTAGCCTTTGATAGGTACCTGAGGGGTGCTGTGACAATTTTGGGAACTAATATTTATTCTTTCTCTACACCCTTCCTATTTTCTGTTATATCGCGTAGCACCTGTGTTAATGAATGTTTTGGGTAAAACAATTTTGTAAAATCCTTAGGGTATTACATATACTATTGAAATTTGTTGCTTAAGGAATGAAATTGTAATTTTTTTAAATAAACGATGTAGACTATATAATCACATTCTGAATCCTTTAGTGTAAATAAAACTTCCTGTTTTGCATGTTTATAAATAAGTAATCTTGGGTGTTGTCATTTGAAACTAAAATCGGAGCTCGTTTGCTGTTTTGGGCTTGGGATCTGGGCGATGGCCCACACCTGTCATGGGCCATTTAGCTCCATCCAGGGCAGTGATGACCCGTATTGGTGCTGACCAGGCTTCACCGCAGATAGCCCTCTAGTCAGCCAGCAGCTTCTGCTCATTGAGCACGCTCTGTGGGCTACATGCGGTCCCTTAATGGTCCATCCGAGTGGATACAAGTATGGTTAGTGTTCAAATCAGAATATCTAAAGCAGACGAGGAAAGTGTATTGTTTAGATTCATTTGAATTCATACTGTTTGCACGCAGTATTTCTAGATTCACCACTAAATGCATGCAAGGGGAAATGTGGAATAAAACATGCATCATAAATCCCAAGAAAGGGGAAGAGAAGGAAATACTGAACAAGTGGGACAAGAGAACCGAACAAGGCGATAGGTTTAAATGCAAGTGTATCCGGTAATTACCTTAAATATTCCAGTTAAATGACAAAAGTTGTCAGATAAGAAAACAACCCAGTTCTATGCCACTTAAATAGGATTTTAACGACAGATGAGAAAAATCAGTTTGTTGAAGTTCATTCAGTATACTTTTGTTAATTTACTAAAAAATTAGCAAACGAGGAAGGGAAGGAACTTCATTAATCCGATTAAAGATACCTACTGAAAAACTTAGATCAGATACCGTATTTAATGGTGAAACATTGAGTTTTCTCATTGGGACCAAGAAAAAGACAGGAATGTGCATTATGACCAATTGTATTCAGTTTTGTGCTGGAGAGCCTAGCTAATAAAGTAAGTCCGGAATCGTAAGTCAAAGGTATAAGGTTAGGAAAGAGGGAAACTACACTGGCATGAAGTGCAGATATGATTATATATATCTGCATAGAAATTTCTGTTGCAGAGAAAATAACAAGGTGCTACAGATAAATTATGTATATAAATGAGTTTAGAAGAAGGTTGGTTGCAAAATCAACCTTAAAAGCAATTGTATTTCTGTATATCAGCAAATATAAAAAATTTACAGTAGTATAAAAATCAGCTATCTAACAATAAATACAACAGTGCACATATCTGGTGGGGAAAAATACACAATTTCACTGAAAGACATCAAAGACTGAGTGGCAAAATATACCATGTTCACAGATTAGAAATCTCCAAACTGATCTGTAGAGTCAGTACTATGCTAACCAAAATTTCAGCATGATATTTTGTGGAATTTGGCAAGCTGATTCCAATATTTGTATGAAAACTCAGAGGGCCAATGATTGCCAAAACATTATTAGGAGACATTGAGCTCTTAGTATATTTTAGAGCTATCGAAGTTAAGGCTGTGTGATGTTGACAGGACAGGCAGGTGGGCCAGGGGAACAGACTAGAGAACTGGAAACATCTGTGTTTGATGTAGGTAGAGGTGGCCTATACATCAATGGGGATGCTAGTACTCTAAATAATGGTCCTGCGGGGGTGCCTGGGTGGCTCAGTCGTTAAGCGTCTGCCTTCAGCTCAGGTCATGATCCTGGCCTTCTGGGATCCAGCCCCCATCGGGCTCCCTGCTCAGCGGGAAGCCTGCTTCTCCCTCTCCCGCTCCCTCCGCTTGTGTTCCCTCTCTCGCTGCCACTTTCTCTGTCAAATAAATAAATACAATCTTTAAAAAAAAAAATAATGGTCCTGCAGCAGTAAGCTCCCAGGTCATACCATTCACAGGATAAACTCCAGGTTATCCACACCGGACCTAAATGAGAAAGGAAAGCCGTAAAGCTTAAAACAAATAATTTAGGATATTATCTTTGTGACCCGAGGATATGGAGGTTTTTGGGTTTTTTTAAGCAGTTTGGGAAGAGAGGAGGTATTTTTTAAAACAAAACCAAGGAGCCCTAATTCTAAAGGAAAAGACTGGTTGATTTGACCATATGGAAATTAAGAAATATAAGTGATACATTAGAACGTACTTCTTACACATCTAACCCATGAAAGTCATATATTGAACATTTATAATAAATTCTTACAATCCAGTTGGAAAATGGCAGGCAACTCCATTGAAATACGGTCAAAAGATTTGAACAGGTATTTAAAAGTAAAGATCCAAATGGTTAATAAACATTTTTCATTAATATCACTTGTGTGGTATAAACTGGTACAACTGCTTTGGAAAACAGTTTGGCATGGTCTACTGAAGTTGAAGATACACTCGTGGCCCATTCCTGCTCCCAGGAATGTTTTGCACGGAGACAAGTGTACGTGTGTGCCAGGAGACACATATAAGAAGGTTCATGCTATTTGTATTACTCGAAGACTGTAAATGACCCAACTGTCCATGGACACCAGAATGGGTAAATGATTGTGGTGTGTTCTTACAGTGGAATATAGTGCAACAATGAATGATAAACTTACATGCAATAATGTGTTTGAATCCTACAAACCTTAACGTTAAGGCAAAGGAAACAAGACACAAAAGAGTGCATACAGAATGGCTCCATTAATATAAAGTTCAAAACCAGGCAAAACTAAAGTATATTATTTAGATTAGGGATGCATACATGGGTGATAGAACTATAAAGAAAAGCAGGGAAATGCTGAACAAATTAGGACCTTTGTTTCCTCCGATAGGAAGAAGGGGATAAGATTGACAAGGTACACATCCTGGGTGTGGTTAAGAGGTGTTCGTGTATAACTACTTAAGGCACATTTATGGTTTATGCCAAAGCAAATAAATTGTCAACAACAGGAGATTGAAAGGTAAAAAACAACTCATTAAACCTGAGAGAAATTGAAGGGATTTCTTTGAGGAAGAAACTCTTTTTGTAACTGACAAGAAAAGGCTAAAACTTCCAAAGTTTTCATTTTATGGGCTTTTAAAATTTTGAGGTATAATTTATATACAAGAAGACGCAGACATCTTAACTGTTGAGTTTGAGGAATTCTGAGTGTTACACACACACACCCTATACTTGCCTCCCCAAAGGAACTATGGAACATTTCTGTTACCTTGGAGAGCTCCCTTCCCAGCCAGTCTACCAGGAGGCAACCAGCTTATGATTTCCCCTTATGTTTGTGCTGTCCCTGAGCTTCATGTACATGGAGTGATACCATATATACTCTTTTGTATCTGGCCTCTTTCTGGCAAAATTTATACATAAATACTGGGGATATATATAATATTATAAAAGTTATGAAAATATATGTATAAAATTTGTATATACATATATATGTAAACATATATGTATATACACATAAATTTATATATGTACACAAATTTGTCCATGTTATATGAGTCAGTAGTTCCTTTTCTGTTGCTAAGTAGTTTTCCATTATATGAATATGCCATAATTTATCCATTTCTTGATGGACATTTGGTGGGTTTCCAGTTTGGGAATAGCCATTAGTTTTTAAAATGTGTTGTTTAGTTTGACATTTATAGGAGGAAATTCATTAACATGCTAGGTTATTGAAAGAATTGGGCAAAGTATTGACAGAATTATAAACTTATTTTCTAGAACTAAAAACTGACAAATTTGGGAATAAGATGACACTTTTATTTTTATTTTTTTTTAAAGATTTTATTTATTTATTTGACAGAGATAGAGACAGCCAGCGAGAGAGGGAACACAAGCAGGGGGAGTGGGAGAGGAAGAAGCAGGCTCATAGCGGAGGAGCCTGACGTGGGGCTCGATCCCATAACGCCGGGATCACGCCCTGAGCCGAAGGCAGACGCTTAACCACTGTGCCACCCAGGCGCCCCAAGATGACACTTTTAGAAACATAAAAGGCAGGCAGACAAACGTAGTAATAGCTCTCTGAATGAGATAGGGTGTGCAGTGTGACTAAGACCGTGGCCTTTATTGTTGGATACAAATCCTGGCTCTGCTAAAGTCTAACTGTATGATTTTGGCAAGTTGCTCAACTCCTCTGGGCCTTGTTTTCTCCTCTGTAAGAGGATAGTGCCTGCCACACAAGAATGTAAGAATAAAGTAGCATGACCTCTGTTAGGCCCTTTATTTGGTGTGTGATGCATAGCATATGTGCAGTGATAACTGCTTATTACTGATAGAATCATTGGTGGATCGCATCAACTCACACCTCAGAGAAGGGTCATTTTGGGGTTGGTCTTTGCTGAATTACACCAGAACTCTCCAAGTGCTTCAAGAGCTTGGGAAAGGACAGGGACTGTCACCGCCTCCCCACCATCACCATCTCTCTTCATCCGCCTGCAACTCCCTAGCTGTTGAGGTTGAAGGCAAAGGGCTGGGCTGCGTTGTTTTGGGGCCAGCACACCCCTGGGTAACGTGTGTGGGCAGTTGCTTCGCTACTATCATCCATGCTTATTTGGCAAATCACAGAATTGTTTTGGACTTTATTATGTGACTTCGTAGCAAAACATCTTTTGCCACAAAACAATAGGATGATATTTCACTGGCCTTGTGGGATATTCATACTGATTTCATTTTGCTATTGAGGAGGCACCTTAGAGATGAGTACTACAGAAAACGAAAAGATATGTTATGTAGTCTCAAGAAGATCATAAAAATGGCCACAAGGAGTAGAAAAGAAGAAACCTGCAGAAAATGAAATCACTATTTTCTGGAGTACAGCAGTTAAAAGAACGGGTTGTGGAGCAGGACAGACAGCCTAGTTATTGCTGCATAACAAGTTACGTCCAAGAATACTGGTTTAAAACAGTATCTATTACTTCATGGTTTCTGTGGGTCAGGAATCTGGGCGTGACCTAGCTGGGCGTGTCTGCCTCAGATCTCTCCCGATGCTGTGGTCTCATCTGAAGGTTCATGTAGGCCAAGATCGCCATTCGAGCTCCCTCACTCATGTGGCCGCCGGTGGGGTTACGGTCCTTGTGGGCTGCTGGTTGGAGGCCGTCCTCACTTCCTACCCCCGTGGGCCACTCCACAGGCTGGATCACAATGTGGCAGCTGGCTTCCATCCAGCTGAGCAAGCCAGGGAGGGTGAGAAAGAATGTGCGCAGGCTTTTTAATCACCTCACCTCAGAGGTGATTCCCTTTGCTTTTGCCACATTCTGCTGGTTAGAAGCCAGTCATCAGGTCCAGCTCATGGGGAGCAAATTCCACCAGGGCATGAATCCCCAGAGGTGGGGACCACTGGGGCCATGTTAGAGGCCGCCTCCTTCAGTCTGCTGTCTGTTCCCCAATGGTTCTTGTCCCCCTAGCATTCAGAATACACTCACCCCCTCCCAAGATCCTCAAATATCCCATTACAGCATCCGCTTCTGAATCTCGTCATCTGAATCAGGTCCGGGTGGGGATGAGGCTTTTGAGGACAGATCTGTATTATGTATTGCTGCATAACAAATCACCCCCAAATTTGGACTCTTAAAGCAGTAGACTTTTCTGTCTCACAGGAGGGAGGGATTACCAGGGGCCATCGTAGAGGCTGCCTACCCCCCACTGTCTAGGTTCACATCCTTGTTCTGCCACAGACTAGCTGTGTGCCCTTGGGTGAGTCACTTCCCTTTTGTGTACTTTTGGGTTTTGTTTTGTTTTTTAATTTATAAAATGAGGCTAATCCTGTTACTTACCTAATAGGGATAATGTGATGATTAAGTGACATAATTGGTAAAGTAATTAGCACATTCCCTGGCAAATAGTAAATGCTCAATAAATGCTAGTCACTTATAATTCATGCCGTTAGGATTGTTACTATTTTTCCAAAGGAAAACTTGGTAAGCTTTCTTAGAATGAGGAGAGAAAAGTATAAAAATGGAGAGAAATGGGTAAGCCTTGAATACAAAAGGTAGGAATCCAACCTAAAACTGGTAGTGGTTCTTCAAAGAGTCCAAGGAGATCAGAGCAGTAACGGTTAAGTTTAACTAAACTGAAAGTATTTGATTAAAGCAGTGATTAAGGTATTTCGTGGCATATGCACTATTGGAATATTACAATAAGTTGGGGAGGTGGGGAGACATGTAGTTTAGAGAAGGCCCTGTAGGACTTAACTGGATTGACCTGTAATCAGACCTGTTCATTACCGACTGCAGGGCAGTCCAGTTTAGAAAGTCATAAAGAGAGCCTGTGAGCACAGTGTCTATATAGTGGCAACAGCTCAGGGGTTCATGGACAGCCTGGACCAGCTGTTGGCCTGAGTGGGATGCCCTTCTATGCTGTACTGTGGCCGACTCGAGAGGGAACAGGTCATTGACTTCCTTGGCCGTGTCTCCCCATCTGTACCAGGTATAAAACAAAGGGGCCAGTTAGAAGGTGTCTGAGAGCCTTATGCTAAAAACCAGAGTCAAGGTTAGGGCTGTGCCCTGCAGCATGTGGACAGACTGGTTGAGTAAATGTGGCTGAGTTGTACCCACACTGAAGTGGGACTCCAGTTGTAAATGGACTATATCCTCCCTGTGCCTGGCCTCCGGCCCTAACGTTCCTCCTTCTCGTTCTTCACGGCAGGCCAAGTGCAGGAACATGGAGCATGCGCTGCGGGAGAAAGCCAAGGCCTTCTGGGCCATGAGGCGCTCCTACGAGGCCATTGCCAAGCACAATCAGGTGAGTGCTCCGGCTGGGCAGGGAGACTGGGGACACCTGGGGCAGTGGGGGAGTTGGTGGGGGGAGAGGTGAGGGTGGTCCGGCCCTGGCTGTGGGTGTTGACACAGAATCAGCCTTCCGTAACTCTGAGGGTCTAGCGTAGGCACGTCCTAGCTTGCTGACCGTGGCGGCACTGCCGTGGCCTCCCTAAATAGCTGGGCATGGCCATGCAGCTGTGGGGGGGGGGGGCGTGAAAAGTTACCTGTGCCATCTACAGTGTGGTTTCAGACTAACTTCAGTACGTGCTGCACTTGACCATGTACCCGGGTGCTCATGCCAACAATGACCTGGGGCTCTTTAGTTATTCCTCTGTCCACCCAATGCTCTGTTTCCCCTGCCACCCCCCATCTTGGCCCTGTCTCCACTGTTCTCATCTTGCCTCCTACTTGGACCCCAGGCTTCCACTCTTGTTCTGCAATCCATTTACACATAGTGGACTGATCTTTTTGAAAAATACATGGATTGCGTCACTCCTCTGCCTAAAATTGCCGAGTGGCTTCATTACCTTTGCAATCCAGACTCCCCACCATGGCCTCCAAGGCCCTCATCCAACCCCTGCCTGCCCCTTGGCTTCATCTCCTCCCATGCTTGGCTCCAGCCACACTGGCCTTCTTTCTGTCCCTCAAATGAACTACGTCTTCTCCCCAGACCCTCCCATAAGGAGTACCTTGTCACTGCGATCTCAGCTCAGGCATCCCTTCGGAGAAGTGTTCCCTAATCACTCCCCAAGTAGTCCTCTGCCTTACTTGCTCTTCTATCTCCCCATTTTGATTTCTTCAGAACTCTTCATTACCTGCAGTTAACACTATGTTATTTTTTTTTATTTACTCCCATTAGAATATAATGAAAGCAGGGCTGTGTGAGAGAGTTCTTGGCACACAATAGGTGATCAATGTATGTTTGTAAATTGAATGAATGAATTGCCTCCCCTCTTTCCCCACTCTCATTGTTTATACCTTGGCACCCTCTCTTCCTCTGAGTCCTGTGTGGATTGGCAGCCGGGTTTCCGACAGGTTGTGCTGGCTTTGCTGCGTCACTCCCTAGGTGAGTGCTTCTACCAAGTACTGCTCAGCGAAGACCCACCTGGCTCGGGCACTCCCCACCCGTGCCCGCGTGCCCACGAGAGGGGACCAGGCTCAGAAAGAGTCTCAGTAACCTCTGGCAGAGGAGTGTCCCCTGAGCTGCAGAGCTGGTGGAGCAGAGCAGAAGGAAGGATTGTGAAATGTTGGGGACCAGGGCCGTTACGCAAAGCAGAGCTACTTTCAAAGCCAAACCCTGAACTCCAGGCCTATCCCTACCCTCTTCTAAGCTAATGTCCCCATCTGTAAAAAGACAATCCCGTTTTACTAGGAAGTTTTTAAACATTCACTTGAGATAATGTGTGTGAAGTGCCCAAGAGAGAAAAGTCCTTCAACATTTCTTATATCTTATGGACCAATGAACTGATTTGAGAGGCGTTTCTCGCTTTTTCAGTGAGTCATTTTGTCATATTGTCAGACCCATAGCACCAGTTGAGCCCCCAGTCCAGACATGGAGTGACCGGCCCGCCCATGGCGAGTTGCTTTCCCTGCAGGCGCCATGGAATCATGGAGCTTCACCTCTGTCACCTGAGTTCCTTTCGTGGCCAGCCCCGTGGCCATCCCCGTTCCCCTGGCTGGCCTTGTGCGGGACTGCAGTGGCGGTGTCTGGGGCATGTCCGTATGTCCACATGACAGCACCCGTCTGCCTGGCCCAGACCCTGTGGCACTCTGACAGGCCCCATGTGAAGATTCCAGGATTCCCATGTGATCCACGCTTTTCTCCTAAACCCAGTCAGTGCAGGTGGCTGAGGGAAGTGAAGGCTTCGAGGTTTACCCCTTTTTCGCGAGGCTCCGAATTGCCAGCAGGAATGGGGGCTGAACTTGACTTTGCACTGGTGGGGTTTTCCTGCCTGCTGTTTTTTGTCTTCCCGTGGGACAAAAATCATCCTGGATTTCACTGCCTCCCGCCATGCAGGATCAGTCTTGGGAGCCTGGTATTTCAGCAGTGCCATCTCTTCTCATTTGTATCTCTTTGACTGTTAGTTTGTATACCGTTTTACAAGTGTGAAGCCATTTGTGTTTCTTCTGTGAATGCTTTTCTTTTTTTTTTCTTTTTTGCATATTTGCCTTTTCTCCTAGTTGGAGTCATTAGAGTGCTTTGTATATTAAGAAGAACAGTCTTTTACATGTTAGAAATATTTTTCCCGGTTTGTCATTTTTTTTTCAGTGAATCATTTTTACTCTTTTTGGGTCAATTTCACTTTCTCGGTGACTATTTTGTCATCACGTTGTCAGAGCCATGAACATATATTGAACTTTCAGTCTGAAGATGAGATTAGTGATTGCTACAGCCCACATTTTGAGTTGTTTTTCCAGTGGTCCTCTTGGAACTGTATTTCTGTATTTAACTTTTATTAGTAGTCTCTTGCCATTCAAAACTTCCTCTTTTTATGTCTATTCAATGATCTCATTTTTCTTTGAGGCTTCTCAGTTTTTTATTACAAAAGGTCTTTCTCATTCGAAGGTGAGCACTATTTCTCTGCTTTTTCTTTGAGTGTGTTTATGGTTTTGTTTTAACTTTTAAAAAATTTTTTTAAAAAATTTATTAGAGAACAAGTGAGAAAACATGAGTGGGGAGAGGGAGAAGCAGACTCCACGCTGAGTGTGGAGCCCAACGCAGGGCTTGATTCTAGGACCCTGGGATCAAAACCTGAGCCGAAGGCAGATGCTTAACTGACTGAGCCACCCAGGTGCCCCGTTTTAAATTTTTTTTAAAGCTTTTTAAAGTTATGATTAGGGGTAAGCATACTGTGAATGATTCAGCTTTAAATACTTCCTACTCCTCTTTTGATGCCTCTGGATCAGACAGATTTGAAGTCCTAAGATGGGAAGGCAGATAATTTTTAAAAGTCATTGTTATTTGCAACAGTTCATTTCTGTGATTCAGGATTTCCCTTGCTATGGTGAGCTGAACCAAGATATACAATATTGTGTGTTGAGGAAGATACAGATGACAGGGGTCATCTATAAGCAGATTTGATTTGATTTTCTTAATTTATCAGGACAGCCTCATTATGCTGTGTGACTTGAAACTTAGCAATTTGTGCTAATAAAACTGCATCTGTATTTAACTGTTGGGGTTCTATCCACAGTCTCTGTTGAAAAGAGCTCCTTTGCTAGAAACCTGAGCGTCCCGAGGCCGGGTGCTGCCTGAGAGGTTCCCTCCGAGCCTGAGCCTCTGTGGCCCCGTCCCACCCTGTGCTGTAGGTGGAGGCTGCGTGGTTGGAAGGGCGAATCCGGCAGGAGTTTGACAAGCTCCGCGAGTTCCTGCGCGTGGAGGAGCAAGCCATCCTGGACGCCACGGCTGAGGAGGCAAGGCAGAAGCAGCGTCTGGTGGAGGAGAAGATGAAGCGACTGGCGGAAGACACCGAAGCTCTGGCCCATGAGATTGAGCGTCTGCAGGCGGAGATGAAGGAGGACGATGTTTCTTTTCTCATGGTGAGGGGCTTGCTGTCTGGCTTTGGGGACGGGGGGCAGGCGTTGGGGAGGCCCCCACCCGCCCAGTCTTCCTGCAGTGCTGGGGTGCTGGGCGGGAGGAGCCCCCGGAGGAGGTGCCCTGCTTGTCAGGAGGCCAAGAGGATTTTCAGCCCGGTGGAGCTCCTGAGGACTTTCTCACTTCTCCCTGCTGCTCTCCTTTCCGTGTCCCTCTCCCTGCCTCTCTTGTAGGCTTGCTCTCTCTCTCTTCATTTCTTCTCTCTCTACTCCTTAATACAGCAGAGTACCTTTTAAACAAGGTGGACAAGTTGTGAAGGTAGTGTAGACCCCTAGGTTCTCCCATTGTTAACACCTTGTATCACCTCGTGGCATGTTTGTCCATAGAAACCTGACCTTGGTGCATTGTAATTAACTAAATTCCAGACTTATTTGGAGTCTACCAGTTTTTGCATTAATATCCTCCTTCTGCTCCAGAATCTAGTCTGGGGACCTGCATTGCATTTGGTTGTCCTGTGTCCCAGTCTCTGCTGGTCTGTGACGGTGCTTTATTCTTTCTGTTTTCCATGACCTTGGCAGTCCCGAGGACTGCTGTCCAGATAGCCCGTAGACTGTTCTCCCACTCTGGGTTTGCCTGATGTTTTTTTCATGATTAGACAGGGGTTGTAAGATTTTACAAAGAAGACAAAATGGAATATTCTAAAATCACACAATTATTTTAATTTTTAATTTAAATATGATGTTTTGGTATTCTCTATTGCTTTCTTAAGAAAAGGATGATGCCATTCTTGCTTTTAAAAATATGTTTAGTTCATTTTCTTTTTTCTTTTTATGTTTTTCACCTTCCACCGGCCCTCCCTCCTCTTGCCCCCCAGGAGTCTTATAGAGACGTGTCTGTGACTGGAAAGCTATTTTGGGAATCGGTCAGGATAGCGAGCTATCTCTTCTACTTAGAGAACTGTTCTCTCTGGAAAAGAGAGACTTCGTAGAGTGGTTTGAGAGGGACAGATATATCATCAATTCAGGCCAGGTGTCACATCCCGGTTGGGCATCCTTATGGGTTCTCTGCCTCACACAAAGCTTTGAACCCTGGTGTCTCCTGTCTCCAAAATGGCCCTGATGATAAAATCATTTGGTGGGTTCTGAAAGCTAGATTCCTTGCTGTTTCTGTTCAGGAAATGGGAGTGGCCAGGACCCAGTGTGCTTTCAGGGATGCTTTTGTGACTTTTTAAAAAAATATATAACAGCTTTGTTGAGATATAATGCATATACTATATAATTTAGTCATTTAAAACGTATAATCCAGTGGTTTTTACTCCATTCACAGAGTTGTGCAACCATCACCACAATCAACTGTAGCACGTTTCATCTCCAGAAACAGAAACCTCATACCCTTTAGCTGTCGCCCTCGTGTGCCCCCCCAACCCCCACCCCTGCCATCAGCCCTCAGCAAACGCTAATCTCCTTTCTGCCTCTAAGGATTTGCCTCCTCTGGACACTTCCATAAATGATTTCCATATGTGGAATCCTATCAGATGCGGCCTTTCATGACTGGCTCCTTTCACTTAGCGAGTTTTGAAACTACATCCTGTCGCAGCCTGTATCAGGACATGGCTGAATAATATTCCGTTGTATGGATAGACTACATTGTATGTCTCCATTCATCCATTGATGGACGCTTGGGTTGCTTCCACCTCTGAGCTGTTATGAATCACACCGCTGTAAACATTCATGTGCAAGTTTCTGTGTAGACATACGTTTTCCTTTCCCTTGGGAATGTGCCTAGGAGTAGATGTACTGAATCATATGGTAGCTAGTAAGTTTAACTGTTTGAGGGACTGCCATACTGCTTTCCAAGTGATTGCACGGAGTTTATAGTCCCACGAGCGCTGTATGAGGACTGATTTCTCCACATACTTGCCAACACTGACCTTTTTTTCTTTTCTTCTTCTTTTTTTTTCAACAGCCATTGCAGGGGTGTGAAATGGTATCTCATTGTGGTTTTAATTTGCATTTCTCCCATGGCTAATGCTGTTGAGCATCTTTTCAGGGCCCTGTTGGCCATCTGTGTATCTTTGGGGAACTGTGCATTCAAGCCCTGTGTCCATTTTTTAAATTGGGTTGCTTGTCTTTTTGTTGTTGAATTATAAGAGTTTTTATATATTCTGCATACTAGACCTTTATCAGATAATATGATTTATAAATAGTTTCTCCCATCCTGTGGGTCATTTGTTCACTTTTTCGGTAACTTCCTTTGAAGTACAGAAGCTTTTCACTGTGATGGAGTCCAGTTTATCTGCGTTTTATTTCCTGTTTGTGCTTTTGGTGTCCTAGCTAAGAAACCATAGCCTAATCCAAGGTTGTGATTTTTTTTTTTTTTTAAGATTTTATTTATTTATTTGACAGAGAGACATAGCTAGCAAGAGAGGGAACACAAGCAGGGGGAGTGGCAGAGGAAGAAGCAGGATCCCAGCGGAACAAGGAGCCTGATGTGGGGCTCGATTTCAGGACCCTGGGATCATGCCCTGGGCTGAAGGCAGACGCTTAACGACTGAGCCACCCAGGTGCCCCAGAAGGTCGTGAATTTTATAGGCTTAGCTCCACATTTAAGGCTTTGAGTTAATTTTTGAAATTTTTGTATATGGTGCAAGGTGGGAATCCAAGTTCATTCTTTAGCGTGTGGGTATCCAGTTGTCCCGGCACCATTTACTGAAGACTATTATTTCTCCATCGAATGGCCTTGGCACCTTGTAGAAAACCAACTGACAGTAAATAGGAGGGTTTACTTCTTGACTTTCAGTATCCACTGATCTGTGTCTGTTCTTATGTTAGTACCACGCTATCTTGACTTGAGCCACCAACTTTGTTCTTGTCCAGGCTTGTTTTGGCTATTCTGGGTCCCTTGAATTTCCATATGAATTTTAGGGTCAGCTTGTCAGTGTCTGCAAAGAAGCCAGCTAGAATTTTGATGGGAATTTTATTGAATCTGTAGATCTGTTTGGAGAGTATTGCCATCTTAGCAATATTAAGTCTTCTGATCCATGAACATGGGATGGTAGGACTCCTTTTGAGGTCAGAAACTTACATGTTGTTTTTTTTTTTTTCTCTGTGTTTGTGTCTTTGTTTTTTTTCTCTTTTAGAAACACAAAAGCCGAAAACGCCGGTAAGTTGCCAAGGCTGTTGGAGGGGAGGGGAAGAGCAGGCAGAAATACCAGGGGTGCCAGCTCCAGTGGCTCCAGGGCCAGGCAGGTAATGAAGCCAGCTGGGTGTAATACAGAGGGAGTGGTGGGGACTGGCCAGGAGGGAGAGAGCCCTCTTTCAAGGCATTGCACTTTGATTGGCACTCGTGAAGTGTTGTTTTCCTGAGTGTGGAAAATGACCATCCACTGTGTGGGGAGAGAATGTGTCATCCAGCACACGGCTTGTATTTCTCAGTGGGTCCTCCCAACATTTAGGCTTGTTTCTTGGTTAGTCCCTCCCTCTGAGAGCCTCGGGACACACTGGTTTGTGTTCATGTCTGTTGTGTTCACGGTGATGAACTGTATCGCAGTCAGAGCTGCACAAAGATGGAAGAGAGTGCTTAGCGGAGTAGTGAGTTTGCTGTCGCTGGAGGTGTTCATGCAGAGGTCAGCGATACCTTCAGATGTTGGGACTATAGGACCCTTAAGGTCCCTTCTGCCTCTGGATTTCTGCCCACAAGGACGGGACTTGTGTCTGAGAACCTCCTATTTATATTTACCCCAGCTGGGGCAGGTTGAGCCTGCGTACTGAATCCTGAGGAGCTGTGAGCAGCCTAGGTGGCTACTGGCTCCTCTCCCGTCAGAGCCCAGCCCAGGTTTGTCTTGGGTAGGGTGGCCAGGAATGAGCCCTGTTGCCTGTTTCCCGCTGATCCAGTTAGGCCCAGGATGCATGGCCTGGCCCTGCCCACCCGGCCCAATTCTCCTTTCCCAGCCTCTTCTGCACAATGGAGCCAGAGCCCGTCCAGCCTGGCATGCTCATCGACATCTGCAAGTATCTGGACTCCCTGCAGTACCGTGTCTGGCGGAAGATGGTCACGTCTGTAGAGTCCGGTGAGTGGGGGGGTGGGCAGGGGTTACAGGCAGGGGAGGCACTTCATGCAGGGCAGAGTGCCAACCGAACTCATTTCTGCCAGCTTTCCACCTTGTCAGAGCTTCTCCAGCCCCTTTCAGACTGGTCCCTTGGTGCCCTCTCCACCCCCTGCCCCACCCCTTTCTGTGCTGGCAGAACCCCTTTCTCTTTGGGTCCTGACACTCGCCACCTCTGCAGAAAGAGGAGCTGGCTGCCCTCTCTTTTCAGAACTGTGTTGTATAGGTAACGAAAGGACTGAGGGTTTACGTCCCCTTATTATTCATATGTTGAAGCCCTAACCTCCAATGTGATGGCATTTGGAGGTGGGGCCTTTGGGACGTGATTGGGCTACTTGAGGTCATGAGTGTGGAGCCCCAGGATGGGATTAGTGGCTTTGTAAGGAGAGGCACCAGGGAGCTGGCTTCCTGTCCCTCTCTCCCCCGTGAGGACACAGCAAGAAGGCGCCTTCTGTGGGCCAGGAAGAGGGCCTTACCGAAACCCAGCCACGCTGCACCCCAGTCTCAGACTCTTGTCTCCAGAACTGTGAGAAACACGTTTCTGTTGTTTAAGCCACTTAGTCTGTGGTATTTCTGTGTAGCAGCCCAAGCTGACAGAGACGTCATGATTTCATAGGGAGAACTGTCAGTGACCCAGATGAACGTTACGTAACGTGCTTCTCTCAGTCGTCATGGGACTTGTGTGAGCATCGGGGTCCCTGCTTCTGTTGGTTTCCTCTGGCTGCCGTAACAAAGGACTGCACACTGGGTGCCTTCAAGTGACCGATTTACTTGCTCACAGTTCAGAGGCTGGAAGTCCAAAATGAAGGTGTCAGCAGGGCCATGCTCCCTCTGAATCCTACAGGAGATCCTTCTTTGCCACTTGCTAGCTCCCGGCGTTTGCCAGCTGTCCTTGGCTGGTAGCTGTAGCTCTGTGATCTCGGCCCCTGGTGTCACCTGGCCTTCTCCCCTCATGTGTCTGTGTCTCTTCTTCTTCTTTAGCTAAGGACAACAGTCATATTAGGCTAAGGTCCCACTCAACTCCTGTCTGCTCTCATCTTAATCACGTCTGCCATGACCCCATTCCGAGGCACTGGCAGTTAGGACCTCGGCATCTTTTTTTGGTTGGTCATGGTTCAACCCACAACACGGCCCCTCAGCCCCAGATGGCTCCCTCCGGGCACTGGGGCCGGATGGGACACGGTCGTTTTGGGGGGATGGAGGTCCCGCTGGCATGGCAGAAGGGTGGCCCGTGAGGTTTGCTGATTTTCCCCCACTTCCCGCCTCTGCTCTCAGTGCCTTTCAGCTTCGATCCCAACACCGCGGCCGGCTGGCTCTCTGTGTCCGATGACCTCACCAGTGTCACCAACCATGGCTACCGAGTGCAGGTGGAGAACCCGGAGCGCTTCTCCTCGGCACCCTGCCTGCTGGGCTCCCGCGTCTTCTCCCAGGGATCCCACACCTGGGAGGTGGACCTGGGGGGGCTGCCGAGCTGGCGGGTGGGTGTGGTGCGGCTGCGCCAGGACGCCGGCGCCGAGGGCCACTCGCACAGCTGCTACCACGACACCCGCTCGGGCTTCTGGTATGTGTGCCGCACGCAGGGTGTGGACGGGGACCACTGCGTGACCTCGGACCCGGCCACGTCGCCTTTGGTCCCGGCCATCCCTCGCCGCCTGCGCGTGGAGCTGGAGTGTGAGGAGGGTGAGCTGTCCTTCTACGACGCCGAGAGCCACTGCCACCTCTACACCTTCCATGCCCGCTTTGGGGAGGTGCGGCCCTACTTCTACCTGGGGGGTGCACGGGGGGACGGGCCCCCCGAGCCTTTGCGCATCTGCCCCCTGCGCATCACTGTCAAGGAGGAGCTGGATGGCTGAGGCCGGCCCGGAGCCTGCCCGACGCTGCCTGGGACTTGTGTCATGGTCCTGCCTCCTTTCTGTCCCTCTTCGTCAAGCCATGCTCACCTCAGTACCTCTGAACCATCGGCCGCCTTGCCAGGATCTGCCTGCTGACCAGTCCTGTCCTTTTCCTGTGACTCCAGGCCCCAAGCCATCTCCTTGGTTTCTGGTCCCTTCTCCAACCACAGTTGAAAGTCATCCAGGAGACACCTCATTCCCCAGAGTCATGGCACCTCATGACTAGCCTGCTGGGCTGAAAGGCACCATGTGAATTTTCTAAATCCAAATTCCAGGATATCTGGGGGTAACATTTACTTCGAGAATGGGCCTGTTTTAACTTATAGGTTTTATTATCTGGGTCTGATGAGGCCAGCAGACCAGGAGAGGCTGCAACGGGAAAGCGTTTGTTATTTGCTATTCCCAAGAGGAGGGCCCTACCACGCCAGGGGAGCGGCCACATGGGGAAGCACCAGGGCCCCTTAGAAGCAGAGGGATTTGAGGAAGCCCAAGGTAGGAGACTGCTGTGGTTTTAGTGACAGGAACAGGCGAGGCAGGGCTCTGGGTAGACAGGTTTGGAATCTGCTAGTTTGAATGATCTCGGCGGGCTCTGGGGCATAGGGACTGCCCCCAGTTGTCAGGGGTGCCTGGGATAGGGGATGATTGGGGGGGGAAACGGTGGCCCAGCGTGTTAGAGCCCTGTGAGAGCCAGGTAAAGGGAGCAGTTGGGGGTTAGCCCGATAGCTCTGGATTGGTTGGTTTGTATACGAAAGGCGTGCTCTCAGGGAGTTGATTGCTTTCTAGGAATTGGCTAGCCCTGGGAGGAGCAGTTTCCCATAGAGTATCAAGAATACAGAAAATAAAATCTAGTTCATACAGCGCTGCTGCTGTGGGTTTGGGGCAGGACCCAGGCCCAACTTGTCTGTCACTTTATACCAGTATTTTAAAACCACTCCACAGAGCCCCCTCTTGTCCCCCGGGGCAGAGGCAAGGCTGTCAGGTCAGCTCTGATGTATCTATTTACACTTCTTGGACTATTTCACTTAGGAAAGGTGATTTTAAAAACCACAGTTTAGACCCGTTCCTGCTGTGGGCCTCGATTCCTCATCTGTAAATGCTATAGGAGGACTGGAGAATTATGTCCTCTAGTTGCTGTGATAGAAATAGCTCTGATTCATTCTTATAAAGTAACAAGAAAGGAAGGAAAGAAGGGTCCTTTTCAGTGAGGAGTAGGAAAAGGATGCGGTCTGGGAGGGCCTAGAGGGAGAAGGGCGGGAGGTACCTACCTCGCTTGGCCTTTGCTGCCCTCATCTGGCTCCTTCTTGCTCTATTGCCCTCTGTGTTTCCATCCTGATTTCTTCTGCCCCCACCCTGCTGTGCCTGTGGACTTAGAACGCCGCCTTTTCTTCCTCATACCTGCCTGCAGAGAGTTTTTAATTGTCCCAGGAAACAGCATGGTGAAAGGAAATACTGGCCTGTAGGGGTGGTGGTGTTCTCCTCGGGGGCATGTTCCCGTGCACCAGGTTCACAGAAAGGATGATTCAAAACTATGAAGTGGTTATAAACGTGACATGTACAATTGATGTGGGCCACGGGGAGGGACGCAGTAGGAGATGCCACTAGGCTAAGGGGACGGGGTTGGAATGTTGGCACACTGGTGTGCCCAGGCCCCGTCAGAACGCACTGAGGCTCAGGGAGCTCAAGGCACTTTGTGGCCAACACATCTGAGACCAGTGTGCAGTCTCTATGCATTTATCTAGCCCATCAAATATAATCTCTAGGAGAATCTTGACCTGAAACTATTTTGTTAGTTATATAATAAACTTTTAAAAATGTTTTTTATTTCCAACTTAGAAACTGGAAAGGGGTTTTTAAATAGGATAATTTGGATAGCCTGGACCTCTTTTTTTTAAAAAATAAAAATGATATTTGAGCTAAAACCCGCTTTTTCTTTTGACATTTTCCTTTCAGTGTTCTTGTGATGAGCAAAAGTTCATCCATGTTGTAGCATGTTTGTGACCTTATTCCCTTTTATGACCAGGTCATATGCCATCGTGTGGATATATACTACGTTTTCTTTGTCCATTCTTCAGCTAATGGGCATCTACATTGTTTCCATTTTTGGCCATTACAAGTAATGTGTGGACATATGTTTTGTGTGGACTTGTGTTTTCCATTCTCTTGGGTATCTATCTCCGTAGGAAGTGGGTTCGGTGGTGCATGCATGAACTCTGTTTAACCTTGTGAGGAGCCACTAGGCTATTTTTCAGTGGAGCTGTACCATTTTGCATTGTCATCAGAGGTGCCAGAGGGTTCCATCGTTCCATATCCTTGGCAACACTTGTTATTGTTGGTCTTTTAACTTAGCCACCCTAATAGGGGTGAAGTGATATCTCATTGTGGTTTTGATTTGCATTTCCCTGATGACCAATGATACCGAGCATCTTTTCATGTGCTTGCTCGCTATTGTTATATCTTCTTAGGAGAACTGTCTTTAGATCCTTTGCCCATTTTTGACTGGGTTACTTGTCTTTGTATCATTGAGTTGTAAAAGTTCTTTATACGTTCAAAATACAAGTCCCTTATCAGATACATGATCTACAATTTTTTTCTCCCGTTCTGTGGTGGTCTTTTCACTTTCTTGATGATGCTCTTTGAAACACAAGTTTTTAACTTGGATGTCCAGTCTTATTTTTTCTCTTGTTACTTGTGCATCCTAGAAATCTCCCTTTCAACACTGCCCTTAAGCCCAGGTATCCCAATTTTTGGATTGGCTCGGACATGGGGCAGTTCACCTGTTGACA
Source organism: Ursus americanus (assembly GCF_024610735.1). NCBI lineage: Eukaryota > Metazoa > Chordata > Mammalia > Carnivora > Ursidae > Ursus > Ursus americanus. The sequence goes on from NC_142139.1 coordinate 65,541,494, forward strand.
GGAAGCCCTAGTGCACGAGTGTCCTCTTCTTTTGAACCCTCTCCCACCCTAGCCTTCTACTCTTGCTTGACCCCATGTCAGTCTCCTCCTTGTTACCACATCCAGGCTGAAGGCAGCAGTCCACTGGGCAGCCTCCCCTCTACGGCTTCTCCCACCTTCAGTCTATCCCATGTGTTGATGCCAGAAGCACCATCCTTCAGTCTCACCTTTCACTCAGGTGACTCCACTCCTTCCTGTCCAGGTACATTTCTCCAGGTCACAGCTCGGAGCTCATTACCCAGCTCTGCTTCTATTACCTGGAGTTCCTGACCTCCACACACACGTAGCTCCTGCCAGCCCAGGCTTCTCGTGACATGTTCAGCCCACTGCCTGGCTTCACACAGCTGGCTGGGTTGGTTGGTTGATTGGTTGGTTGGCTATTTTTATTGGAGTGTTCTGGCATCTGTTGCACTGCTGATTCTGGTTACATTGGCCCCACCACGTACGTGCTGTGTCTCCCCGGGCACACTCTTTACTTCCCTGAGCTTGTGTCCTCATCTGTAAACATGGGCATCATTCCCGCCTCATAAAGGTCTGATGTAGCGTGCCTGTGAGTGCTGTCCCACAGCGAGCTCTTGGGGATGGCAGCCACCAGAAGCGTGCTCGCCAACACCAAAGGAGATAACTTAAGGTCCCCTCATTGATCTCCCTGGCTTCCCGTCCCTGCCGTGTCGGCCACCGGTTATTTTTAGGTCACAATGTTCTATTTAGTTTCATCGGCCCTCTCCTTCCTTGCCTCTTTCTGCTAGTGGAGGATGAAATTTCTCTCAACTGAGTTTCATCATCTGTGTGTTGATCAAACAGTGGAAGTTTCTCACCACCCCCACGATTCGCGGAGCAGCCATGCCAGGGTTCTGGGCACAGAGTGACTGTGCTGTCCTGGGCTTTTCCCAGCTCCTTGGAGTGACGTCTAAGGGCCCTCCACGGCAGCTTTTGCCCACTCTGCCGCCCCTCTCCCCCCAGACTGCCCAGCCTTCCCAAGCCCCTGCAGACTTGTACACCTCTGGGAGCTGCTTCCCCTTGTTTCCTCAGCCCGCAGGGCCTGTTGCCCTCCTTCACTTGCCTTCAGTCGTCCTGGGCTCGGTGCTACCTTCCGAGACCTGCCCAAGGCTTCCCTGGCTGCCATCACACATTGGCGTAACCAGGATGATGGGATGTGGACACTGGAGTTCAGGGAAGCTGTCCCTGAAAACTCCACACAACGGGCAACATCTTTGGTAAGGAGAAAGCAGCCTGGCACCTGAAATCTAGGTTCCTGGATCCAGGTACCGACCTCATGATTTCTCAGCTATCAGCGCCTTTTGAACATGGTGTTCTCATCTAAAATGAGGATTAGGGTATCTACCTCCAACTGTCGAGATCAAATGTGGTAATTTTGGGGGGGTACAAATACCATGTATTATATCCTAAACATAGGGCAGCTCTAATATATATTGGCCAGTTCTTCAGGAAGTGGGAAATTCTGAATGTTGACATATGATGCACATTAATGAATCCCAAAGGAAATTGAGAAATAGAAATTCCTGATCTTGGGAGTGCTCAAATTTCTTGAGATTTTTTAACCAGGATCTATACATACAGGATACAGGCTTATGAAAAATTTCAGCACTGTGGGAAAAGGATTATGTCATAGTGACCGAGAAAAATAGTGTTCAGAGTTACACATGCAGACATGCAACACACACAAAAAGACCAGCAGGTTCTTGTCTATAATTTGTGTCTATTGTGTGAGTTGATAATCCATTTACATGGCTGTAAATTTTAAAAGTACTTGAACAGTCTCCCACTTCTGCCCACATACTCAGTTCCTCTCCTGTGGACCATTTAAATTACCATTTAAAAAAAATCCTTCCAGAGATATTTAATGCATAGCACATATTCTGTTCATGAGTATATTCTGGTTCCCCCAATACACTGTCACTTAAGAGCATATACTCCAGATCGGTATCCCTAAGCAACACTACCAAGAGGAGAATACTCAAAATAAAGGATGTTATTAAAGTAATTTCCTGTAGTCAAGGGGGAGGTATGCCATGGATGTTTTCATGCAGTCAGCTTAGCTGGTGGATTTAGCTTTTCACTGGTATTTAAGTATTTCATGCTAGGTTTTAAAACAGGGGGGACATAAAAGAATTTAGTCGCTCCTGACATTAGAAGATAAACCTGAGACCTCAACATCTGTTTTTAAAAGTTCAATCCTCACAACAGTCTCTAGGGACCTAAATAACCTCGTGGTTACCGGGTTGGGATGTGGGACTGGACAACCTGGCTCAAAGTCTGCCCCATCCACTGTGTGACCTTGTGGCAGTTACTTCACTTCTCAGGGCCTTAGCGTCATCATGTGGAAAATGGAGATTATAAAATACCTTAAGGGCACCGGGACGTCTAAGTCGGTAGAGTGGGTGACTCTTGATCCCGGGGTTGTGAGGTTGAGCCCCATGTTGGGTGTAGCAATTGCTTTAAAATCTTAAAAAAAAAAAAAAAGATACCTTAAGACACATGGGGATAATAAGCCACCTCATAAGGTGGCTATGGGATTACAGAAGCAAATGTGTAAAACGCTTAGGATAGGTCTGGCATGTACTCCGAGGTTGAGAGTTTACCGTTGTTTCACCTGGTTATACTACTAAATAACTGTGAGACTCTAGAGAAAACCGTTCAACTTGTGTTCTGTAAAAAGGGAAACTGGGACACTTGCATAATTGTTTTCAAGGCCTCTTCCGAGTCTAACGTCCTGTGATTCACAATCTGTGTCACTAACAGAAGCCTAGCGTCCTGCACGTGGTAGAAACTGCTGCTGCAGGTGAAGTATTTAAGGACCCAGGTGTGGCACCAGGAGCTCTGCCTATGTTTTGAGTCTGGAGGAAGAAAAAACGAGTCATAACGTTCGAAGTGTAACCAAGGTTATCCCAGAGAGGGGTGGGTCTTGAAAAATGGTTGCTGCAAATAGTAATCAGTCACGCACAATAAAACATTGTCCTGATCCAGAGATGGCTCGTGTGCTTGTATGTGCGCGATTAAAGACAATGTCAAGCACCGTGAATGTGATCTTAGTGACAGCAGAGCTGGTTGGATCGGGCACAGGATTGACCGTCCGTGGTGGGGATTGTAGCATCTGCCTTCAGGGTCTCCGAAAATGCAGCTTCTCACACTAGCCTGTGCCTCCCTTTCCTTCCTCCAGCGACGACCAGAGGACTGGGCAAGATGATTTCAGCAATCGATCGGATCGCTAAAGCCTGGTGCCCCAGGGCAGAGGGAAGCTTCCCTGCTCTGGGCACTCTTTGTCCTTGTTCGTGGGTGTCACTTGGGTGGGTTCGTTTTGCTAGGGAACAGACTGAGGAAAACGGGAGATTCTGGTTTCTATGGATACTGGGCTAGCTGGGATTTGCATAATGTATTTCAGAGAACAGACAGTGTGGGGACAATGTGGACCCAGGAGGAACATAAAGGCACACAGAAACGAGGTGCAAGGCCTGGCAAGTCAAGCTCCGTTTCAGTCCTCGACTAGGAACGCGAGTCTGGGATCCGGCCCCGCACGTTGGAGAGGAGCCCCGAGGATCCGGGGAGATGGTGGGTGCACAGCGCCCCCCACAGGCACGGTCTATACTGTGGGTTCAACAAACGTCCCTGCTCTTTGGCTCCCCCTTTATCTCAGCACTTGTCGGAAGGGGTCCTTCAAGAACTGTACCTAGCGTGTGGAGCTCCCTTGTTTATTTTCAGAACATTTCGGATACGCCCTCTCATTTTAATCCCAGCCACTACGGGAGACACGTTCAGGGGTCGGCAGATCACGGGACTAGTCAGTAGCAGAGCCACACCTCAATCCCAGGTCTGGTTCCTGTCCCCAAATCCCTGGGGTTTGCGGCAGTAAATGTGGCATAACTGAGGCAATTCAGTTTGGGGGAGAGGGGTAGTGGGGAAATACTGGAGGCAGGATGGCCAGGCAGCATCGGGAAGGAATGCAGCGGGTCAGGCAGGTCGGGGGTGATGGCTGCTAGTTTATGGCTTGCTAAAGTGTAGTCACCGCGGGGCGACGAGGGGAGCGCTGGTTCAGTGCTGTGTGGCGGGACACGGGGTGGAAGTATGGAGACGGCCATTAGAGGGCGCTCTAGCTCAGGTTCTGGATGGGAGATACGGAGTCAGGAGTCAGGGCCCAGGCGTCTGGTGGGGGCCACTGGAGTCTGAGCTCTCACGTGGGGAGTGAATGGAGGGGGCAAGGGCAGCATCCTGGGAGCACTGACACATTCCGGGGTGGACCGAGGTGTCCGGGGTAGAGACGCCAGGAGTGAATGCAGAAGCGGAATCAGGGGAAGGTGACGTGACAGAAAAAATCACGTTGAAGGTAGAAGGGAGCAAGCAAGTGTTGAAAGATGCAGAGACCGGTAACATAAGAATGGGAAGTAATTCTCCAATTCCAGTTTAATCATGGCGCCTGGCAAAGCTTCTCCCAGTGTCAGTGAAGACAGAAGAGAAGATGAAAACTCACATCATCAACAAGCTGTTGGTAGAAGTTGGGAGAAATGCCCCCTAATTCTGAAGCCAGGGGAGTGGGGTTTTTAGCACCCACCCCGACTGCCTCTTGAAACACCCACCCAAGAGACCTCAAAAGCTACTCTGCCTCTCCCCTTCTCTATACTGTGAGGACCGGACACTATGAAGGTTCTGGTGTTAGACTTTGGAGTTCATAAGAGGTGGTGGTGGTGGTGTTACAAAGTCATGTTCTTGAGTCCCTCTTGCTTTATTTTTAAAATCTTGCCCCCTCCTTGCTCTATTCTCTTTTGCTGTCTGAACCTGGTCTCCGCTGTGGAATTAAAGGAGGAATATCATGCTGCGGGTCCATGGGGGACAGCACAGCAGTGACTGGGGAGCTTATTGAAATAAGTGTTTGTTGAGTAAATAAATGCATAAAGGAATGAATCAGTACTGAAGGGAAAGTGAATCTGGGAAACAAAAGTTGAGGTGGTGAGATCCAGCCATTCCCCTCGCCTGGACTTTCACTGGTGAGGTTAAGGATCAGGACATGATTTTAACCAATGGACTTTCCTTACATGTCCTAACCCTCTACTGTTCCCAAGCTGTTCTTTGAAGTGGCCAGAAATACTGGTTTCTTCTGTCCTTTATCCTGCCATACCCATTCTGGACTGCACAGCCCAGAAAACTAGCAGGTGGAAAGGAGGGGGAGGGGTGGCAGCATCCTGAGGCCAGGATGGTGTCTCTACAAAACGGGGGGGGCGGGGCAGAGGGAGCCCTACCAGGGTGCATGCAGGTTTGTAGTTTGTTGTCGCTGTGTTTCTGTTTGTATCAGTCCACTTTTTCGTAGTCTCAGGAGAGCTGCAGGCCCTGAAGATCACACCTCCACACAACAGAGCCCCCCACTTTGGTGCCTGCCGGAAGCTGGCAGGTGCTGAGAGCCGGGGCACCAGAATGTGTGCACACATTTTCTCCTGAGCAGACCTTGTGTGGGGTCGAGGGAATCCATGTGTCTAGTTACATACTACTTTCCTAAGGATGAGTTTATTGATTAAAAGCAACAGGGGTCATAAGAACATACCACAGAACAAAGGAAAAGAATCATCCCAATTCAGTGGGAGCACATACTCCTTTAAAAGGCCATCTGCAACATCCAAGAGAAATCTCTGGCATCCTCAACAAGGAGTCTTGTCTGGGTAACAGGAGCAGAGAGAGCAGGAGGGGAGCAAGCAACCATGGGGGGGGGGGCAGAATTACAGGAAAACTGAAAAGCTAACTGCAGACTTGCAGCCCAGAGAAGAGACAGTGAAGACCAGAGTTGTTACTAAGATGGGTATAATTGAGCAAGGAATGCAGAAGATGGAGTTGGAAACATTGCCTGAAGATAGAGGTGAGGGACTTTTTTTTTTTTTTTTTTTAAGAAAAAGAAATAAAGATAGGGAGGACAGAAAACAGAAATCCCGCTTAAGAATTATAGGAAAAAATCAGAACCAATGGTAATGAAATGATTGGCGTAACTGGAGATTGAAAGTGTGTATCACATTCTGGACAAATTCATGGCAAATACTTTTACTTACAGGATATAAAATCAACTCTTCTAATATCCATGACTCCAAAGGAAAACAACACAACAAACACCCAGTCATGTACAAAGGAATTAAAATCAGCCCGTGTTACCAAAAGACAATGGGGGCATGTGCATAGAATCTTGAGCAAATTCTGAATTGTCTGAGAATTGTATACCCACACATATTGCATGAAGGTAAAAAATGACATTTTCAAAAACGTAAGGATCAGAAAATATATGATCCATAAACCCTGCTTGCTTGATTATATAATTGTGATAAAGATGGATTAGGTTGCAAATGTCAAAAATTATTCCTGGAAGAGATAATATATAATGTTAAATGCAATTTAACAACAATACTCTGATTATATAACTCCAGGTTATATTAACCAAATCCTGAAAATTTGGAGCTAAGAGAAATAAAGTTTCTTAAATCCCTCAGGAGAAAAAGGAGTTGGAAAGAACAGAATTAAAATAATACATTGTTCCATTCTGTGTTTTTGATATTGAAATAAGTATATATTGGAAGGTTGCTGAAACACTAGGAGACTTTTAAAACAGCATATGTTCTTTCCAAAACATGAACAAAGAGGAAAGAAAAAAAGATAGTGCACGCAGCAAAAATGAAAACAAAGGGAACGAGAAGCCATAAAATTCAATAGAATAGTCTTTAAGTCAACAAATATATTCTTATTAAAAAGTTAAGATTTGCAAATAAGATTTTTAAAACTGCAATCAACTGCTTATTAAAAACACATCTCAGATAAAATGAGAAAACGAACCACAATAGCTAGGAGTCTGGTTTCTAACCACACACCCAAATAAAAAGAAAACATGACAGGCACCGATAATCGCACGCAGAGATTCAGAGGAAAAGGACAAAGTGAGCTTTGAAGGGCTATTTCACACCGACAAAAGCATCGACCTCTATGATAAGTCGTTGGGCATACACTGCAAGTTTGATCCCAGAAAATCAACTAAAAGCAGAACTTCCGAGAGATGTGGTAAAGTGAATCCAAATGACGTTAGCTTATAAAAACCAACACCTTTTTATGCCCCCTCGGAAATATGATAGAAATAAGATTCCATTTCACAAAATCAACTAAAATATAAAACCACCTCTTGAATTAAAATTTAAAACAGAACTAGAGAACTTTACTGAATAAGCAATCATAAATAAAAATACCTATGGTTTGGGTCTGAAATTAGACCAATGATTTTAATTTAATTTGGAATAACAAGAAAGGTTAGTCAAAATTGTTGGGGGCAAAAGAAATCTTTAAAGTGGTCATATCCCTAAGATTGTATCCTGAGAAAATATTCAGATATTGACAGAAGAAATTATGTACAAGGTTCCTTGTTCATCACAGAATTATTTAAAATAGGGAATAGTTGGAAATAAATATACAAAAGAAGGGGCATAGAAATAAGTTATTCCAAATGCTGGAATACCATGAAGCTACTAAAAAAAACAACCAAAAAATTTATCCCTCCCCCTGCTCTAACCATATTTAGACATGAGGATATGCTACATGATAAAAGACAAAGTTAAAAAAAAAAAAGGCAAACTGTAATCAGTACAATTCCAAATTTGTAAATCTATCGTATTTTTGACACGAATACCTGATATTGTGAACAAAGGGTATCTTTGGATGATGTGTTTATGTGACTTTTGCTTTCTTCCTTCTCCCTCATCCTCTTCCTCCTTTGTTTTCTAAAAAGAGAAAGCATTACACTTAAAATCGGAAAAGGGGACGTTAAGAAAATAAGATTCTGTTAGAGGCGACAATTTGGTGGTGGCTGGTGCCCCTGACGCAGGGTTTTATTTGCAGGATTGTGAGGCTAGGAGGGGGCAACCTGCACAGACAAGAGAGGGGGAGCACAAACACTGGACTGGGTCCCCAGAGAGAGGATGGGTGACAACGTGGGGACAAACGGAAGCAACCTCATAGACTCATTGCGAATCCGGGACTGTTTCCAGCAGGACCACCTGCGGAAAAATAAGCAGCAGAGGAATCTAGCAAAAAAGAAAAAAAACAAAAGTGAAGTCAGAGCCCTCCAAAGGGCTGCCCCGCAAGGGCCAGAACCCGCGGATTCGGAGACCCCTTGTGGCGCGCGCCCACACCAGGGACCACGAAGGAGGTCGCTTTCTGCAGGGCGGCGCCGCGTTGTTCAGCTGGAGGAGGCGACGGTGGAAACGTCAACCCAGAGGATCCAGGCGCCTCATTAAGGCATCCGGGTCTTAGGAAAACTTCCTAAGCAGGGACGCTGCTATTGGCTCCTGCAACTAGCATGATGTCACCATCAACCAATCTGAAGTCAGTTGAGCTTCCCTGGCTAAGGAGTTAATTAAGGAGTTAATTAACTCTTCCTAAACCATAGGAGCCTGCAAAAACAGTACGCCTCTTGTTTTTTTTTTTTTTTTCCTGGCTACTCTTTAACCAGGGTAGGGGAGTGAGGAAGTGGAGTCGGAAATACACAGTAAGAACAGGTAGTGCCTGGTTTTGTAGATAAAGGTATAGATGCATTTTCTTTAAGGTATAGAAGTAACACGTTTATTCAGAAAATGGTAGAAAGAATCACCCCAAATTCCACCATCTCTTACACATTTCGATATAGTTTCTTCCTGTACTTTTAAACTCAAAACTGTGAGATTTTATAGAAATTAACTCACGCCACATTTTCTTTGTAGCTTTTTAAATTGACTTGCTGTGAGACTTTTCCTTTGTTATACTCTTCAAATGCATAGTATTTAATAGCCGCAAAACTTTTCAATTAAATGGGCATTCCATAAGTGCACCAGTATATAATTCTGTGCTATCATGTTTACTGGTTGCAAGGAATTGTATTGTATGGATATATCATAATTTATTTTAAAAGTGCCCACGCCACTATTGAAAAGAAGGCTTCAGTGAACTTTATTGTATATACATTGTATTGTAGGACACCTGTCCAATGAATTCCTTAGGATGAATTCCTAGAAGTGAAATTTCTGTGTCTAACAGATTGCTCTCCAGAAACATAAACAGTGTCTAGTTCTTTACACCCTAAACAAACTTGGATGCTTCCAATCTCTTACATCTTTGATAATATAGTACAAAATGATAGCTCATGAATGTTTTTCTATTCATTTCCTTATTAGTGATGTTGACCACGTTTTCACATATTCAATGGCCTTTTATATTTCTTTTCTGAATTATCTGTCTTCTTTGTCCATTTTTATATCAGGATGTCTTTTTCGAATCCATTTGCAAGATCTCTAATTTCAACTTGACAGTATTTTCTTGAATCTTTTTCATAGGGACATAATGAATGTATACTTTTCTCTTATTATGCTATTTTGTCAGGCTTTTGTTTCAGTATGTAGGTATTTTGTAGTGCATCTGGACAACTTTCCTGTTTTATCTGTGCTGTGGAATAGCTTGTGTATTATGTTCCTGAAAAGTTTAAAGAACCAGAGACATTATTGGAGGTAATTCTTTGACTACTTTAAAAATATCTTACACAATTCTTAGTCAATTCAATTAATCTATTCTTAATTAAGTTTTTCTTATTTTAGTTCATTAAAGTTTTAAATAAACCTGTATTAAAATTTCTTTATCAAAAATTTAAAAATTAGTAGTATTCACTTGGGTACAAATGCAAAATTCAAAAGAAAGACAGTACAAGTTAAATTTCTCACTCTTCTCTGTCCCCAGCCATCTACGTCCTCTTCCCATAGGCAAGCACTATTACTGGTTTATCATGGATGGATCTTTCTGGAGATATACTAAAATAACAAAAGCACATTCTTTTCTTAAACCACAAAATAGTCACAGACTGTAAGTATCTTCACCTTGCATTTTTAAAATGATTTTATTTATTTGTCAAAGAGAGAGAGAGAGAACAGGCTGGGGGTAATGACAGAGGGAGAGGGAGAAGCAGGCTCCCCTGGGGCACCTGGGTGGCTCAGTTGTTAAGCGTCTGCCTTCGGCTCAGGTCATGATCCCAGGGTCCTGGGATCGAGGCCTACATTGGGCTCCCTGCTCCGCTATGAGCCTGCTTCTTCCTCTCCCACTCCCCCCAGTTGTCTTCCCTCTCTCCCTGGCTGTCTCTCTCTCTCTGTCAAATAAATAAAATCTTTAAAAAAAAGAAGAAGGGGAAGGAGAAGGAGAAGGAGTAGAAGAAAGAAGAAGAAGAAGAAGAAGAAGAAGAAGAAGAGGAGGAGGAGGAGGAGGAGGAGGAGGAGGAGGAGGAGGAAGAAGAAGGCGGCTCCCTGCTGAGCAAAGAGCCCAATGTGGGACTCAATCCCAGGACCCTGGGAATATGACCTGAGCCGAAGGCAGACACTTAACTGACTGAGCCACCCAGGCATCCCTTCATCTTGCTTTTTAAAAATATATTTTGAAGATTTTATCTTACATAACACATAAGAGTTACCTCATTCTTTTAAGAACTGTGTATTGTCCCATTGTCTATAACTTATAATTTACTTACCTACATTGTTTTTGAAAAAAAATAAGGTTACTTCTAATACTTGCTATTACAAATGATGCTACAGTAACTATCCTCCGGAGTAACTATCGAATCTGTGAGTTGCTTCCTTTTATTAAGCAAGGTTAGCCCATTTGTAATAATTGGCATGACAGAAAAGCTTAGATTTAATTCTGTCATCAAATTTATGATTTCTGCTTTTATTGCTTCTAAAATTTTATAATTTTTATGATTTTATATTTTATAATTTTAAAATTTTTTATAATTGTTACATTTTACTATGTCTGTGTTTGTTCGTATGCATGTTTATGTTTCTTTTTGTAATTTGGAAGTATTTTATTTTAGGTCATCTCTCTAACTATAAACTTTTTTGAGCTGTTTTTATTCTTTGAAGTAAAAAAAATGGATAATTTCTGTATAATTTCTGCTGTTTGCAATTGTTGGTTCTTTGTAGTTTTGTATATAACCATTTTGAAAAATATTCTGTGCTCTGTGTAATGATTTTAAAAATGTGTCATAAATTCTTTGACACTCTTCCTTTGAAGGGAGGGATCTAATTCCCCTCTCCGTAAGTGTGTGCTGGACTCAGCAACTCAATTCTAAAATGATAAAATGAAGCAGAAATGATGGTGTGCGACTTTGGAAAATAGATCATATAAAAGCACTGCGACTTCCATCCTGACTGCTCTCCCCCTGTTGGGTCATTTGCTCTGCTGTGTCTCCAGGACGTTCATGGAAGTAGATCCTCCAGCCCCGGTCAAACCTTCAGATGACCACAGCCCTGGCTGACACCTTACCTGCAATCCCTTGAGAGACCTAGAGCCAGAACCACCCAGCTAAGCCACTCCCGGGTTACTGACTCTCAGAAACTGTGTCAGATAATAAATGTTTGTCATTTTAGGTTTTGAAGTAATATTTTTCACAGTAGATAAGTAAAGGGCACTATTCATGTTTCCTGTTGAATTCTATTTTATCTGACATAATATTGCTACTCTCATTTAATTTTTGTGTCTGTTTGTCTAGTATGCATTGGTTCATCCTTTTAGTTTTAACTTTCTGTGTCATTTTTTAAAGATACGTCTGCAGTACAATAGTAAGATGAGACTTTTTTCAGATGTTGTTTTTAATAGAAAAATCTAAAATTTATTTTTACTGTCACTCTGTTTTATGTGTTTTACACTTCTTTGTTGTATTTTCTACCCATATTTTGCTATGTAAAGTGTACTTTCTTTGCATTTTTTTCCTCTAGAAATTTGGTGTTTATGTTATTTGTGGTTTTAGTAGCTATCTTCAGTCCTTTTTTTTTTTTTTAAAGATTTTATTTATTTATTTAACAGGGAGAGAGAGATAGCAAGACAGAGAACACAAGCTAGCAGAGGGAGAGGGAGAAGCAGATTCCCTACTGAGCAAGGAGCCTGATGCAGGGCTTGACCCCAGGACCCTGGAATCATGACCTGAGCCAAAGGCAGGCACTGACTGAGCCACCTAGGCACCCCTCTATTTTTTTTAAGATTTATTTAATTTATTTAAATAATCTCTACACCCAATGTGGTGCTTGAGCTCACAACCCCAAGATCAAGAGTCACATGCTCCACCAATTAAGACAGCCAGGCACCCTGCTATCTCCCGTTCTGTTAGAAAACGTAACTAACACTCCCCACTCATTTTATGAAATTAGCATTACAGATCAACACCTGAAAGGGACATTATAAGAAAGATAATTATAGACCAATTTCATTTATAATCAAAGATCCCAAACAAAAGTTCTAAACAAAGAGTGAACCAGATCTTATTTAAAAACAGTATGTATATATGTGTAAACACAACTGGGTTACGTTTATTTCAGGAATTTATTTCATTCCTTGCTTTTAAAGTTTCAGAATCAATTATCTTATCACATTAACAAAAGAAAAAAGTATATGATCATCTCATTAGATGTGGAAAAATCATCTGATAAAATTCAACAGCCGTTTATTTAAAAATACTTTGAAAACTGGGAACAGAAAAAAGATTCTCAATCTAATAATGAGTATATGCAAAAACTTAGAGGAAACACATACTTAATGATGAAATGTTAAAAGCTTTTTTCTTGAAGTCAAGAAGAAGACAAAGATGTCCACAATCACCACTTTTTATTTTTTTAAGATTTTATTTATTTATTTGAGAGAGAGTGAGTGAGAGAGCATGTGCAGGGGGAGGAGCAGAGAAAGAGCCACAGAAGGAGAGGGAGAAGCAGACTCCCTGCTGAGCAGGGAGCTCTAAGTGGGGTCCAATCCTGGGACTCCAGGATCATGACCTGAGCCAAAGGCAGATGCTTAACTGACTGAACCAGCCAGGTGCCTCACAATCACTTTTATTCAGCATCTTTTGGAAGCCCTAGGCAGTGGGACAAGGCAAGGTAAAGAAATAAAAGGCATAGGATTGAAAAGAAAAAAATACAACTCAGTATTTGTAGATGGTACAATTATTTGTGTAGGTAAATCAAAACAATTTACACATAAATTACTAATAAATAAGTCTATCAAGAAACTAGAATGTGAAATTTAGCAAAAGGCATTTTCAACAAAAGATTTTCTCAGTCATATTGAAAAATTAAATATTTAGGAATAAATATAACAAAATATGTTACAAACTCTACGCAGAAAATTATAAAACATTTTGAAACTTGAAAAAAATTAATAAATCCCTCTGATTAAAAAAATTTTTTTGAAAAAATTTAAGATCTAAATAAATAGCCAATATACAATGTTCATGGATTATAATATTCAATCAATATTGCTAGGATGTCAATTCTCCCCCAGTTGTTCTAAAGATGTGACACAATCCCAGTCAAAATTCCACATGATTTATAAAAATATATTGGGTAGATTGTAGAGTCAAATGTAAATAGCAAGTAATGCTTTCACATGTGAGGGATAAAATATTTTCAAGACATTGGTATAGGGAAATAAACAAGGCACGCACAAATATTTAACTATAATTAAGAGATTGAGGAACTTGACTCATTAAGAAGTTCTGTTCATCAAAAGAAGTCATTAAGAAAGTAATCATTCAAGCCACAGAGTAAGAGAAGATATGTGTAAAACATATAATCCAACAAAGGGCTTGAATTCAGAAAATATGAAGAAGTAAAGATGGGCTCTATTATAGTTCTCCGTCTAAAACCCAGGCCAAAATGCAAAGAGAAAAGAAACATTTTCACTTGCCATATGTATTCTTTCCCAGTTTAGACAACCAAGAGCCCAGGGTGGGATGGCTAGGAGGGAACCAGAACCCTCGTTTGTCACAACTAGGAATTTTGCTTCTGCACTGAAGTGTCTTTGTTCTGCGTTTGGTGCAGCTGACTCCATCAGAAACAAGTGTGGCAGCTTGCCAGTCTCTGGGGTGGTGCACTGCTCTCTGCTTGTACAAAGATAACTGGGAGCAAGAATTATGAATGACTTGGGACACCTGGGTGGCTCAGTCGATTAAGTGTCTGCCTTTGGCTCAGGTCATGATCCCAGGGTCCTGGGATCAAGTCCAACATAGGGCTCCCTGCTCAGTGGGGAGTCTGCTTCTCCCTCTCCCTCTGCCTGCTGCTCCCTATGCTTGTGCTCTCTCTCTGTCAAATAAATAAATAAAATCTTTTAAAAAAAGAATTATAAACTACTTTAGTATTCTAATTTTGTAAATCCATATTTTTAAAAACATGCTATAATGAACATGTATTACTTTTAAAATTAGAAAATAAAATCCTGAGCCTTGTAATAAAAAAGTGCAGAGCGGCAGGGTGGCTGTACAATGATGTAAAATGAGGACGACAGTAAAACCCTGCCCGCACTCAAAATACCTCCTCTACGTTCATATTTCTCTATCCGAAATTGTACCGTGTGCTTCCTATCATTTAAGAATTCCACTCTCCCTCATGGGTTCCCATTTAAAAAATCTAGATACATATTCAGCTCTCGTGTTAGCTGTTCTAAATTGTTGTCTCTATCAGGTGCTTTGGGAAACACAGGGGTGAGAACAACTGCTTCCTGAGTCAGAGAAAACCTCCCAGAAGGGATGACAAGTGTGCTGGGATTTAAAAGATAAATAGGAGCTAGCTAGACAGAGAGATGGTGGGAAGTCACCCCAGCCATGAGGAAGGACAGCATATTCAAAGGTGAGTGGCTGGGAATTGTGTGGCAACTTTGGGGAGCCAACCATATTTTGTTGCAGGAGTTGAAAGGAGTTCAATGTGTAGGGTGGGTCTGTGTGTGTGTGTATGTCAGGAGTAAGGGGCAGGAGGGGACAGTGGTGTGCATGGAAAGCCTTGGGGACACACAGAGAGATTTGAACTTTATCCTGTAGGTGCTGGGGAGCCACTGAAGGTTTCAAAGGAGGGTCCAGGTATGATCAGGAGCAGGTTTCCCTTTCCTCTCTTCCCACATCCCCTAGCCCAGGGAGGTTATTCTCTGTATGAGGACAGAATGACAATAATGGCTTGACTTCCACAGCCATGATGCTCATTACTTGAAGAATTACAGCCACTCATGGGCTTTGGAGTCATCGCTGGGGAGCTGAGGGCGTCATTGGAGTCCTCAGAGTCTCGGCAGCCAGGATGATGTCATGCTTTCTGTGACTGGAGGCCTCCTTCCCCAGGGACAGCATTCACTGTGTTCCTTACAAGTAAGTCTCTCCCCAGGTGGACAGTGCATGCCCACAGGCTGAAGAAGGCCCAAGATGGTGAGCTCTGATTTGAGCTGAGGTAAATGCCCAGAGGTGGCTTGTGATGTTTTTTGAACATTAAACATGGTGTTGACAGTGGCTTCTGATCTCTCCATCTGTAGGTCAGCTCTGTTAGGGAAATGGCCAAATGATACAATGGTAATGAGTCCTTCTTTGCAAGACCTCTGAGATGGGTCCTATTCCCTTTGGCCTGTCAGGCTCCCCTCTGTACTCCTCTGTAGCCTTCCCCAGAATCCATGAAGGCAGGACTTAAATTATGACAGATCCTAACAGCTCATCTGTGGGGTAGTTGTTCAGAACTTGAAACACATACCCATGAAGTCGTGAAAGTTTGCTTCTGTTGCCTTAGAATGAATCCATCTACTGCCTCTGTCCCCAAAAGCTTCCTCCTTCTCTGCTTCCCTCTTCCTGGGTTGTTCCTGGTACATCCTGGGCTCACAGCCTGCTGGATTGATCCCCAACACCTGTACATGTGTTTTGTTGAAATGTACCACCCAGTCAAAAGAAAGAAGGGAGCAGACAGACGCAGTGTACTGTCTTCCTTCTTTCTTCTCTCTGGACTCCTTAAGAGCCATAGTGAGGGGCGCCTGGGTGGCTCAGTTGGTTAAGTGACAGATTCTTGATTTCAGCTCAGGTCATGATCTCAGGGTCTTGGGATTGAGCCCTGGATAGGGCTCTGCACTCAGCACAGAGTCTGCTTGTCCCTGTCCCTCTTCTCCTTCTCTCCCTCCCATAACTAAATAAAATATTTTTTTTTAAAAAAAGAGCCACAATGATAGCCCTGGAAAGGCCTTAGGGAAGGGGCCTTAGATGTGACCCAGCTCAACCCTGTCATCTTACAGGCTGGGAGCTTAAATCCCAACTTTGTCCCTCCCAGAGAACACCTACGAACCTCTTGTATCAAGTGCTTGACCAAGTTCTTGTGCAGATTGGAATTTCTGAAGTCAGTTCGTTCCTTGTCATTTGTTCATGGTTTATTCATGCCTTCCTTAATCTCATAGTTTTTGAGACCCTCTCAGGCAGTGAGACCCACAGAGGATAACAAGTTCATCAGTCCTTGCCCTCAAGAAGCTCACAGTCTAATGCAGAGACAGGGAAGTAAAATACATGGTGAACATTTCATGTCAACATTCTGCTTGAGGCCAGAGAGGACTAAGAGGGATGGGAAGGGCAGGGGGTGTCCTAAAGGGGCAGGAAAGATAAGCAGGAGAGGGTGGCCTAGGAGAACGGGGTCACTACCTGCACTATCTGGATTGTGAGCTACTTGAAGCCTTTTGGATTTGTGGATTTTGTTTTCATAATATCAACCTACACAAAGCATTTGGTGCAACACAGAGTCTTGGAGCCAGAAAACCTTGGCTCATTGTCTGGCTCCTGTGTGTAGCAATATGATCTTGGCCAAGTTAGTTAACCTCCTTGAGACTCAGTTTCTTTATCTGTAAAATGATAATAGCCATTCCTGCCCTATAGGCTTATTCTGAAAATTAAATGAGGTAATCTATGTTAAGAACCTGGCGGACTACCCAACACTTGTAGGAATCAGTACATAGCAATGTTGCTGGTATTGTTTCAGGCTGGGATTCCAAGAAAATAGGGCGAAACACTCTAGCATTTTAAGGTGAGGAGGTGGGACCCAAATGAAAGTTAAAGTTAAAGTAAAGGACACTGACACCTTGTTTTGCCATCCTCAGCTCACCACCCACTTTCAATCTGTAAGAGAAGTTGGGAAACCAAAGGGTAGGGCCGAGGTTAGAGGGACGATTTCTTTGAGGAGTGTTGTTGGGATGCTGTGGTTTCCACCCTCCCTTCCAATCCTTCCAGGTCCCCCACCCACATGCTTCCACCGCCATGGAGAATGAAGGTGCCTTTCTCTTATCCCAAGATCAAGGAAAGGAATTCCTCAGGGACCACCTGGAATACTTCCCACGTGACCTTTGGAACCCAGAGGTAATGCTTGCAGAATCAGACTGGGAGGGTCCACACTCGGTGCGTACCCTGACGGCGGAGGAGAGAGGCTGCTGCATCAGGGACAGCCTGAACCCACGCGCTTGTCAGAGCAAAGTGCATGGGAGAAGTTCCTGAGCACCTGATGTAGCCTCAGTGATGAGCTTCCTGGAGTTATCTCAGATTGCACCCAAGGAGGCCGCCTTGAGAGAGGGGCCCTAACACAGAGAAGCTGGTGTGTACCTCCCCTGCCCAGGGGCTGCTAGTGTAATCCGTTACAGAGGCCCCCTGCCCAGGGGCTGCTAGTGTAATCCGTTACAGAGGCACCCACCCACCAACCAGAAGGGAGCTGCAGGGGAGAAAGGCCAGAAATGGGGGTGAGGGCTCTTTGAAGAACCCTCCAGAGTGCTCCAAAGGAAAAAGTCAGCTCTGAACACCTGCGAGGCCCAGAGAAGATCCAATTCATCATCATGACTGAAGCATCCTCAGAAGACCCTTCTTCCCACACCCCACCCCATTCTGGCAGGATAGGAAGAAAGGAAGGCAGAGTGCTGGAGAGGAGCTGACCCCAGCCCCAAACATCCCCAGGATGGAGGGAGACAGAGGCGGTAACTTCTAACAAAGTTGGAAATCTTCATGGAACACAATAATTTTTTTTTTTTTAAGTAGGTTCCAAGCCCAGCGTAGAGCCCAACGCTGGGCCCAAACTCACAACCCTCATATCAAGACCTGAGCCGAGATCAAGAGTCAGATGCTTAACCAACTGAACCACCCAGGTGCCCCGGGACACACTAAGTCTTGAATTGAGGCTGCTTTAGGAACCAAGAAGAGTGAGAATAAATAAGAAAGTCTTGGATTTTCATCCAGGAACATTGGTTGCCTGTCACAAGTGTGTTTGTTCAACTGCATTTTGATTTTACTATAATTGTTCTCTGAATACACCACTCAGGACAGCTGCTGCCTTACCCGTGCTGATCTCTCAGCCTAGAATGCCCTCCCCACCCTGGCCCTCCATCCAGTTCCCTCATCCAAACTCGAGCCCATCACCATCTTCTTGAGAGAGCCTCTCTTGATTCTCCCTCTCCCTGCTTTCCTTTGTAGAGAGGGCAGGGGCACACCTGTTTGACTGCAGGAGTACAAACCCACCAATGCCCCAGCTTCGGGGGAAGATGCTATTCTTTATGGTAATTCTTCTTGCCATTCCCACACAGTGTTGTTGTTGTTGTTTAATCAGATTTATTGAGGTATGGATTTACCAACAATAAAATAAACTCATTTTAAGTTCAGTGAGTTTTGACAAATATATAAACCCACACCCATCACTAACACAACCAAGATATGGAATATGTCTGTCACCCCAAATTTCCCTTGTCCCCTCCCGGGATGATCCCCACCCCTGCCCAGCCTCAGGCAACCCCAATCTGCTTTCTGTCTCTTCGGATGAGATTTGTCTTTCCTAGAGCTTCAAATAAATGAAATTGTACATGACAATTCAAGTTTAATCAAGAAAAATCTGTCTACATAAGAAAAAGCCAATTTCTTTCTAGAAAATAAAAAAGTCAGTTTAAAATGTGAGTTGTTTCCAAACCAATATTTATTCTCTCTAGAAAGTAAACACATTGAAATATGATCTTTCTGATTATATTTTCCGATTAGCTAGAAATCTCTATCCTCCTCCATCGCCCCTCCTCCAATTTATGTTTCCATTTTCCTTTGATGTCTTATTTATTTTGCTAGAATATAAAAATGTTATTGGCATTCTGCTTATGGGTATTTCTAATTTCCTTGGATTTGGATACAAATTGATTTTTCATGGGCTCATACATCTTCAAGATTACTTTGCTTGAATTTGGACTATTCATTGATCTAATACATTTTTGAAGACACTGAACAGATTCTAAACTACATGAATGAAATTCACTGTGGCTTTTTGTTATTGTGGCAGGATTGGATGTATTTTTTCCTTTTTTGCCTTTCTTTTTAACCTACCTTTACAGTCTTCCAAGTCCCTACTGTCCCCTTAAACCTAAATTCTGTAAGGGAGGTATTAGTTGCCTGCCCACCCCTCCAGCTCCCAGCTCCCGTCCTCCTCTCTGCATTCTTGAAGGGGGACAGGAGGGAATCTGCCAAGATGACCCCAGAGGTGATTCCATCTCCTGGTTCCAGCACCTTCCATGTACAGACAAGCATGCAGCTGGCGAAACTGGATGCCTGACTGCTATAGCCCCTTGTCTTCCAGCCCCCAGCCCTCCTGACGGTCTGTGTTAGAGGTACATCTCTTAGTTCCCTGCTGTGACCCCAGAGGAGGCATCCCTCTGAGGGGTTCAGCCCCTGGGATTCCTGCACTGGGGGAGGAAATAGCTCTAGTGCTAGGGAGGGCCATGAAATGCAAAAAGCAAATATTCTCTTGTCCCCAGCTTTTTTTCTTTTTTTGCCTAATCCAGTATAAGTGTTCTGCCACTGGCAGTTACCTTTTCATTCAAAGAACTTTTTGCAATGAGCACGATGTTGCTGTTTCATGATTGGTCCCTAACCCTAGTGGAGTAGCCATGTGGGATGTCTGCTTAGCTCTACACGATGCCGTACTCTGAGAACAGAACCCATGCAGAGTCATACTAGGCAACCCAGCCCCTGACCCGTCCTTGACATCAGACATGCACACCTGATTGAAACTGGGCCAGATGGATTCTCTTGCCTGGATATTTGAAACTGGGATTGAAAGAGGGGTCTGTCTCTCACCTTAAGAAACATGGGATGGCCAGTGCTCAGAAGGCAGAGTCTGTCATGGAGATGGAAGGAAATAGCCTTGTAGATGGATGCAGGTGTGGACCTGTGTGAGCACAGGGTGCTGGGCGCAGGAGGCACAGCCATATACAGAAAGGGGAGGCAGGGAGAGAGGGACAGAGGCACATAGGGAGGGAGAAAGGGAGAGAAGAGGGAGGGAGGATGAGGGAGGAAGAGAAGGAGAGTGAGGGAAAGGGAAGGAGAGAGAGAGGGAGTTGGAGGGAGGGAGAGGGGGAGAGAGTGAGGGAGGCGGAAGTCTGCTCAGATCCTGTTGGCTTCCAGTTCCAAGTCCCAGCCCAGCTGTCCCTTTGTGTTGATTTCCATGTGATATTCCTGTAAACTTGAATGAACTTCCTGTTTATGCATGAGGTGACTTGGAGTAGTTTCCTGTTCATTTGCAACCAAAAGACTCTGAAAAAGATGCAACCTGGTGTCAGGAAACAAACTTGCACACAACCAGTCACCAAAGTGGGTCTTTTCGGGGCTTGGAAACAATAAGGGTCCCACCATCCCGGGACAGGGAGGAGTATTAGTGAGGCATAGACTGAAACAGCTGGTGAAGTTAGTGTCACTGTTCTGGAGACGTGGACAATTTTCCTCCTGAGGCTGAGGCTATAGCAGACTTGAAAGGCCACGGTGAAGGACATGGGACTGTGCTGGCTGCTCCCTGGGACCTCAGGAAGGGGCATGGAAACATGAACCAGTCTGTGGCTGCCCTCCTTACAGTGGAAGGGGGGGACACAGGTCAGTTATACAACTCTGCTCCTGAGAGTCCTTTCTGCTGATGGGATAGGAGCCGAGACCACTTGAGTCCACTCTTGAAGTGGACGTTTGAGCTGTAGCACTTCACACTCCACGGCGACCGGCATCAACAACTCAATTCCGTGCACCGATTTTGAAACAGTGAGGTCCTGGCACTTGGAAAGAGGACACCTGGGACACTCCAGAGGCATTGGGAAACCTGATCCTTTGATGCTTTCTCCGAGTCGGTCTGCTGGGTCCTCAGGCTGGGCAGAGGTGGTGATGCTTGCCACTGTGAGGCATACTTTAAGACCAGGTTTGGGATCTCCACTGGGCTGATGAGGTAGAACAGTCCCCACTGCCCTCTACACCTTAAGAAGAAAACACTAAACAGAGATCCCAGGCACAGCCCTTGGGGGTCCTTCTGAGAAACTGAGCCCCCCCCTGACCCCCGCCAGACTTGGCCTGCCTCTGGCTGTCCAGTTTAGCAAGCTGTCTATAAAAGGCTTCCAGCAAATCCAGTTTCCCTAAATTAAATCAGTGAGCTGCCATTCGAGGTTTTACAGGCATTATGCTGCCAGGAAAACCTCACAGGGTCTTTAGAGCAACACAAATCCATTCCGCAGGGCTTCTCAGTCCCTGAGGCAAGCCCAGATCCACGCTCAGAAGCTGCCGGCTCCATTCAGAAGGTTTTCATGTGCCACAGCCAGTTCCTGCCCATTCTCCCCCCAGGAGTGCTTCTAGAGGGCCCCGGACAAGGCCATGTCCCCAAGGGGCAGAACATGGAGTGGCCCTACTGGATGACCGGAGGCCTGCAGGAGTCAGCACGTGATGGCCATGGCCTCGTCAGATATCCATTGATATCTGCAAAGCATACCAGCTCCACCAGAAGGCAGTGGGGTCCTTCATGGCTCTGAGGCAGCTACAGGCATGGAGCAGCGGACAGTAGTCCGAAAAGAAGGAAGCGGCTTTGCGGAGAGGGGAGAGAGACAGAGACAGCGACAGAGAGAGAAAATAATTCTAGATCTGGAGGAAGTGGCATGGGTAGTACAGGAAAGTCCCATGGACCCCTCACTGTTTCCCCCATGGTTACAATTTACATAACTGTAGTACAGCATCGAACCAGGAAATTGACATTACTATACTGTGTGCCATTTCATCACGTGTGTAGATTTGTGATCAAGATACAAAACTAGTCCACCCTGTAAGCATCTCCTTACTGCCGCCCTTATGTAGTTACCCCTCCTCCCACCGTTCCTGATCCCTGGCAGCTACCAATCTGTCCTTCACCTCTATGATTTTAGTCATTTCGAGAATATTCTGCAAGTGGAATCATACAGCCTGTATGTAGCCTTTGGAGACTGGCTGTGTTTTACTCAGCATTAGTCTTTGGGATGCATTGTTGTTACGTATATCCAAGGTGCAACCTCGGTTAGTGCGGTTAGTATTTCATGGCATGGGTGTACTACTTTTGCTTAACCGATCACCTCTCTAGGGACATTTTGGTTCTTTGGGGTTATTACAAATAAAGGTGCTATGAGCATCTACCCATTTTTTTTGTGAACATGTTTTCATTTCTCTGGGAATAATGCCCGGGAGTGCAATTGCTGGGTTATATGGTGATTGCGTGTTTTGTTTATTTAACGAAATTAAGAGACTCCTTTCTGGAGAGGCTGTGCTATGTATGAGAGTTCAGGTTTCTCTTCATCATCACCAGCATTTGATAGTGTCATTTTTTATTTTACTTGTTCTAATCTCATTGTGGTCTTACGTTGCATCTCCCTTATCACCAGGAATGTTAAGCATTTTTGCTTGTGTATATTCGTGGTCTGTATATTCTCATTGATGAAATGTCTCTTCGTACTTTTGCTCATTTTCTTTTTTTTTCCTTGGCAATCATGTATTTATTACTACTCCCAAATTCCAACAATCATCTCATTAAGCTTATTTGTAAAACACTAATATATGAAGGGGGGTGGGGCTGGGAGAAAAGGCTACCCCCTTCTTCTGTGTCTGCAGAGAAAGTTCTTTTGGATGACAATCCCACGTGTAGAGCTGAGCATAAGCACATTGACTGTTACTCTTAGTGATAAGTTAGTAAAAAAAAAAAGGAAGAACTCATCTATTTTTAAAAAGATTTATTTATTTATCTTGAGAGAGAGAGAGAGTGAACACACCCGCCAGGGAGGGCGGTGAAGAGAATCTCAGACTCTACCTTGAGCTCAGAGCCCCAGTTCAGGGCTCTATCAAAGGACCCTGAGATCATGACCTGAGCCCAAGGCAGCCGCTTAACTGAGTCACCCAGGTGCCCCAGGAAGAATTCACTTTTAAGTTATTTTACTGTGTGTACCACAGTCACATTTAAGTTGGCAGAGCCGCTTCTGAGACAAACCAGGCAGAGACCTGTCATGCAAGGAAAAGTAAGTGAAGGTTTTTGTAAAGCTTGCGGAGAGAAGTGCTGCGGTCACACAGGGGTGGCTGCAGCGGTCTCAGGGAATGGTGCCAGGGTGCGCGAGTGGGCAGGGGCGCTGCAGGGGAGTTGGCCCACAGGTGTTGCCCCGAGGCCGCTGCTGTTTCTCAAGGACCATCTCCTCATGTGCCTGGAAGCAGGTCACTTGTAACCCAGATGTACATGGACTGGGGTAATACTTGCGCAGAATAAATTCTACAAGTTCCACGAATCTCTTCTGTGACAAATGGTTACGGAATCATGATTCTGCAAAGGGAATGCCATCAATGGACACCCAAGAAATTTTTACAACCTGTGAAATTCCTAGACCAAAACAGTAAAGAGCCGCCCAGACCAAACTCACGCACGGCGAATTCAGATGCTCCGTGCGAGGGCTTCTGAATGAAGCAGAGCAGGAGAGACTCTCCGGACAGAAGGGTTTTGTGTTTCTCACCAGCCAGGAGATTAGCGGGTGCCATCACCTCTCCAGCTACCCTCCACTGCCCCACGTCCTGCTCAGATTTTTCCTGGAGAATCTTTATCTTCTGTATTTTCTTTCACCTGTAGAAGTCTCACTGCCTGGATTCCAACTCTGCGATGGTACAAGCAAGGGCGCATCCAGTAGGGGAAGGATGACTCGTTCAGCGGCATTTACACGCCTCTTGGTTATCTTAACAGCTTCATCCAAAGTAACAAAGGGAGTCTGCAGCGAAGCTACTCCTACTGCCTTGGCATTATTCCTCTTGAAATCAGAGGCATCGTCCCCACCTCTGGCTAAACCAGTCAGTCTGTAACTGTCGGTTTCTTCAAGGTAATGTTCCAATACAGGCAAAGGATCCCCTGTGGCATTATCCTCGCTGGAAACTTCACTCAGGCTTCGCTTACACGGTGGATAACTGTGCTGCCCAAGTCCCCTTGGACCGTGAACGTGGCCTCGGCAAGTAAGGGCAGCTTCTCTTTTCACACTTTGATCTTGTTATCTTCTTGAGGGTCCAGCGAAATCAGGGAGTTAAAGCATCACATTGTTTTTTCGGGAGGTTTTGATCTGTCTTGCTCCTTTTAATAGAACCTTCGAGATGGGCTGTGCCACCCGAGAGGGAGAGGTCTCACTTGGGGCTTTGCCCACATTCTGAAGGTGACAGTTTGGTTCGGGTCCCCTGCAACAGTCTCGGCCACAGTGCCTTCCTCTGGGAGGAGGACGCTCGTCGTGCCCATTCTCTGATTGGGTGTGTGTGTTTACTGTTCAGTTTTGAAATAAATGCTCGTGTTCTAAGTTTGAAACCGGCTTCTGTTACTTGCACACTCACGGGTAGTCTACTTTTGAATTCAACCAAGTAATAGCTAACGTTTATTGAGCACATACTTTGTGTCAGGCACTACTCCAAGTGATTTACACACTGTAGCTCCCTTAATATATATTGTTTTTATAAACATCACACATTGTTGTTCTAAATATTAACCGTCATTACAATTTAGTTTACAAATCTAATGATTGGCATAAATAAACAGGTTCAGCAATCCAGTATTGCCTAGATTTGAACTGGCTAAGTTTTATTTGTGTTTCACTTGATTGAAAAAATCTAAGTTATTGGTGTCGCAAGCGTGCATGAATCACAGGAGCCGCTCTTCAGGTGAAATAGCATTGCTCACATTTTTAAAAATTACATAGTGTGCACGTTTTTATTTGTTTTAAGTAAATACCTGACAGTATTCAATTCAATAAATTCTGTGGAAGAAATCTGCCAAACTTTAGTCTCCCCCTGAAATAAAGGCAGAAAATAAAAGCTCATTTAAGACACACAGTTTTTAAAAATTGCATTGGTGTGAGTGTCGCAGCCTGCGCGTGCAGTGACCAGATATTCTGAATTCTTGTGTGAGGCAAGGACTGTATTTCCTGGAGTTTGGAAAGCGACCAGAAGTTTGTTGAGGGTCTCCTCGGTGACTGTGCTGCTGGCCTTATAATAGAACTACCTCTGTGACAGGCAGAGTCCCTTTGGGGCCTGGACACGGTCCTCTGGGTCCCGGGGGCTGTGAGCTTGAGTTATGGGTGAGTCAAGTCATTGAACAGGGACTGCCCTTACACACCTGGCTTCTGGAAAATCAATCCTCTATGCTGCTGCTTCTTTCCACACTTCAGCCTCAATAGGAAGATGTGGAGCCCCCTTCCCCACACGTTAGACATTCTTGTTTCCACCCTGGGAAGAGGTAATTGAATGGAGTTCCATAGTGTAGCCAGGCAGCAGGCATGGGTGCAGGGAATGGCCACCTGCGCCCATTGCCATGGTGCACCCTGAGCTGTGGAAAGTGACAGTCAGCAGAGCGACATCGCCAGTCTGCTCCCTGTGTCCCTTTGACTAATGTCCAGCTGCTGCATTTAACGTACTGCTCACAGGCAGCTGGCTCCCCCACAGCCGATGCGGCAGGCCCAGGGTTGGCCTCTGCTCACCCACCTTCCTCAGCAGAGCTCAAGATAGCTTTGGACATTGAGGAAACAATGTCCAGTAGGGAACACGCTGCCCATCTCCTTCCCCACCATCTGTTCTCTGATGGCCACCCCACCCCACTTAACCTCTGGGCTTTGACCTTGGTGATTGCTCTCCCCACTCTCTAACCTTTGAACTTGATGTTTGACACTTTTCCCTAAAATAACTGTATTTCTTTCTCTGTTCCATCACCGCACTGCATTATGCCATCTTGGGGAAGCTTTGGGACTCTCGCATATGGTAAGGCTGGGCAGGCGGAGCTGTATATGGCTTGCCGACTCTCCCTCTTCCCAATATTAGCCCCCGCCAATTCAAGTCTAGGTCTCACAGCTTTATGGGAGGCTGTGCACAAGTTACCTTGACTATTTGACTCTGTTTCTTGTATAAATAGGGTGGCCAGTCCCTTTGTCACAGGGCTGTAGTGAGATTTACATACATACATACATACACACCACACACACACACACACACACACACACACACACACACACACACACAGAGTCCATCACAGCAGAGTACTCAAATAGTAGCTAAATAACTCTAGAAAATAGGCAGCATTTCCCTTTTCCCCCACCTTGGTCTCAGCTCTCAGGTTGTGATGTCCTGTCCTACCACCCCAGCCCCCATCTCATATTAGTCAGTAAAGGGGACTGAGACAGAGGGCTCCCCTCCCCTAGTAACAGAGAATCTCTCATTGGCTGCCATCACCATGGCAACTCACTGTCTCCTCCCCACCCCCCCCCCCCCCTTCCAGAGCAGCAGATTGTGGAGTTCCAGACTTCTCAGCCCTGGGAGGGAGGAAAGAGAAGACGGGGGAGGGGAGAGAGGGAGAAAGGCTCCCTTGACTGCAAAGGCGGCCACATGGTTCAGGTTTGCTTGGATTCCTGATACCAGTCTGACTTGCAGTGTGGCCTCTACTCTCTCTGCACATTCAGGCAACCATTCAGATATCCCTAGGCACTCCTGATTCCCTTTGAATTGGGCCAGCCTGGGACCTTAGGGGCCTGGGTTTGTGGCATGTGGCATGCACGAGAAGCATGTTATTCCTGCAGAAGAAGGGTTTTCGTCCCACTGCCTTTGCAGTGCTGCTGGGGGTTACATGACAGGAGCAGTGGGAGAAGATCTGTGAACTCCAAAGACTGTCAGGGGCCATTGGTTATTCTGGTCACCCCCCCCACCCCCACCCTGTGTGGTTGGCCAGAGCAGGGCAACTAATGGTGCTTTCCTCTCCTGATGAGCAGTGTGGGGTTTGGGGCTCCTAAAGAACAGCACAGGGCACTTGGCAGGGAGCCGCCAACCAGTGGGTCCCAGCTGTGGGGTCCGTGCCAGGGCCCGAGAACCTGCTTCCTCCCCAAGACGCTTGCAGAGCCAATACACAGCATGGCTTCTACACACACAAACTGTGATGTGCAAATGCTTTTTGATGCTCTTGCAATTCAAAAACGATTTAAAAGCATGGGCTGAATGAAGGTAACTTCCGTCTGTTTTCAGTCAGCAGGGCTGTGATGGTGAGGGTGAGGGTCAGTGGCATTGACTGTGGTAGAGCAGACCCTCCATAGAAAGGGTGAGGGGAGGACATCCTGGCATCTGCTGCAATGTGAATGAGTCTTGAGGACACGATGCTAAGTGAAATAAGCCCAAAACAAAAGGACAAATACTGTATGAACCCAATTACATGAGGTAATACATGAGGTAATGAATTTGCTAGAATAGGCAAATTCACTGGGACAAAAAGTAGATTAGAGGTCACCAGGAGCTGGGGCGGAGGGGGAAAGGGGAGTTAGTGTTTAATGGGGACAGAGTTTCAATTTGGGAAGATGAAGAGTTCTGGAGATGGACGGTGCTGACGGCTGCACAACGCTGTGAAAGTGCTTAATGCCATCGAAGTGTGTACAGAAAAATGGTTAAAGTGGTAAGTTTTCTGTTATGTGTATTGTACCACAATAAAAGAAATCCACCCCCCCCAAAGGAGGTGAGGTGAGGCGGGGTGCTGGAGCACTGCCATGGGAGTGTGGGGATGGAGGACACACCCAGGGAGGCTTTGATGGAAGAGGCATTCTAGAGAAGAGGTCTTACTGACAGGACGCCTGGCCCTGCCACTTCCGGCGGACTGGTGGGCTGAGAAGGTGACATCAGGGACTCCCTGCCCCCATTCCCTGAAGCAACTAGGGAAGCCCCCATGGATGACCCATCACCTCCCCTCAGGGGTCCACCTGTTTCAGGAGTCACCAGGGTAGTGATGATCCTCAGATCAATCATGGTCTTCTTCCCGCCGGGTTGCCTGGGGGGTTGAGTGGAATGTGTGGACCCACCAGTGCTAGCCAAGCTGCCACGGAAGAGGTGTGGCCAACATCAAAGCCAGGTGGCAAGAGGGAAGCCCTGCTCTCCTGGGACCCATGTGCCACGCCTTCACGAGCTCCAAGGCCTGGGGTGTCTGAAGCCTCTCCTTGCCTTCTGAGTCACCGTTCAAACCCACCAGCCCTTCTGACAGAGTTGGAAACAGGCACCAAGCCCTCCAGAAGCTATTTTTAGGGTTCATCTGTTCTTTGTGATTTCTCCTCTAGATTCCATATTTTCCCACCCCCAGATCCGAAAGAGCTCAAGATTCTGGAAATCATTCCTCATTCCCCCTCTCCAGGTGCTCTCCCTCGCTGGACAGCTCAGCTTGCAAGCTGTGCCTTCACCCCCACTTTCCTGTACCATTCCCTCCTTCTTTTCTGGATCCCCACTCTCACCCTCTGGCCCCCAGCTCCCCAGGCAGCATCGAAAGCAGGCTATTTGTCTGACATCATCTTCCACTCCCCGGCCTGCTAAGAGTTACTCACTCAGGCAATCCCTGCTCCACCAGAGGAGACTGTCCAATTGCCAAGCAACCCACTGTTGGCCAATCACGGAGCTCAGAGGTGATGTCATGGCGAGAGCGAGCAGTGGTGCTGATGTGGAGAGAAGCCCAGGGTACCACTAATTGAGGGAGTGAGGAAGGGAGCAGCTCGCTTCGAACGGGACTGCAGGTAAGCAGGAATGAAATGCAAATTATTTGAGGCTTTTCAGACAAAAGAAAAAAAAATTAGCAGTGGCAGAGAGGAGAAGCAAAGGGTCTGGCACCATTTGTGTCGCCTTTGGTTTCACTCAATCCATTAAACTTTGTCAAATCCTGGGGAAAATGGGGTGATGTGAAAAGAATGGGGCTACCCCAAGGGGTAAGGGGGTGGCTAGAGGCAGTCCTTCTATTCCAGAGCTCAGGAGAGAGAGGGCGGGTGGGAATTGCCAGGGTTTCTTTTGGGTCAATGTCCACGGTGAGTTTTTTGTGCATAAAAATGTTCCATTGCTCAGGCAGACCGGTTTTGTTCAGAGTCTGGCTTCCCCTGAGCTGGCTCTGATGTCCAGACCTGTTTCGAGCTAGCAGCTGCTCTGGGTTTTATATTTCCTTTCTCAGCCACAGTTTTTCTTGGCTCCCTTTCCCATGTGTATCATCCTTTTCTTTCTCCTCTCTCTGTACTGGGTTACTTTTTGCTCCTGGTTCTGAGGATACGATGAGATCATCACCTCTCCCTCGCCCCGCCCCGCCCTGAGGTCAACCTGCTCCTACCTGGGCAGGGCCAGAGGGCTGTCAGGCTGCAAACTGCGGGAACCCACAACTGCCACACCCTGGTCCCCACTGGTGGCTGAGCCAGCCTCTCCTTGCTCAGCCCACTGCCCTCGCCAGGAGTTTAGGGATTGCTCTCTTCTCATGCAGGGGACCAGGACCTGGGATTTGCTGTCCAGTGGCCAGCTCCGTGCCCACGTGGCGGTGCTGTCTTTGTCTCAT
Source organism: Ursus americanus (assembly GCF_024610735.1). Lineage (NCBI taxonomy): Eukaryota > Metazoa > Chordata > Mammalia > Carnivora > Ursidae > Ursus > Ursus americanus. The sequence continues at coordinate 65,570,962 of NC_142139.1, forward strand.
TCCTCCCAGGAAGACAGAGTCAGGTGTGGAGGAGTCCCATTGTCCTGAAAAAAAGCAGGTCCCCTGAACACTTTGGGGGGGCTCAAAAATATTGAGGCAGCCCAGGTCTGAACCCCGTGGGCAGGGATACCCCCATGTCTCAAGACCAAGAGAACACATTGGGAAGGGATGGCCAGCGGTGGCCCGCTGGAGTCCTGTGGGGTAGGTGACAGGTTGGGAGGGAGTATGGGAGAATCTGTCTCTATTGAGGCTGAGGCCCCCTCTAGGGGGAGGAAACCTCTCCCACAGGCAGGGAGTCAGGGTGCCAGGGGAATGAGATCATCCATCAGATGAAGAGATAATCATAGTGCTGGAGCCAGAGGTGAGGAGGCAGAGGGGCAAGGATTAGCAGCTCCACCGAATGAAGCTAGAGCCTCCAGAGACCTGCCCTGTCCTCTAGAGCTGGCCAGCACCCTCTCCTCAGCTTGCTCCAAGCCCTCACCTTGCTGCTAGGAATTTTGCTTATACCCTCCTTGAAACCCATTTATCACCAGTGCCACAGCACCTATCAGTAGGTCCCAGTCCTTCAGAGATCCCCAGCTCCACCCAGGCCACTCCTGGAACAGGTTTGGAGTAGACAAGGATCTTTAACTGCTAGATGGATCCACCAAGAGCATTGTAGGAAGTGAGCTCCCCATCACCGAGGGCATTCAAGCAGATGTTGGTTGACCATCCGAAGGGTGGCTATAGAGATTTCTGCATTGTGTGGGAGACTGGGTCTAGGTTAGTGTTTTTCACATTGTAGATCGAGATCCAATAGTGTATTTTGATATCCAATTTGTGAGTTGTAACTGGTATTTTTTTCAAATAAAATGGGATAAAATAAAGTAGAAAAAAAGTCAAAACACATCCCATATAGTAGAATAAATGTTTCCTTTACTATTTTTTACTTATGTATTTTCAGTTATGTAAATATTTATAAATATAATGTTTATATTTATAAATATATTTTATAAATATTATATTTATAAATAAATATAGATATATTTATATATTTGTGTTTATATTTCAGTTATGTGTACATTTATGTGTATGTATGTAGATGTATCAGTGACTATACACATGTGCGTGTGTCAGTATTATGACATGTACATACTGGATCATGATACAAAATGCAGTTCTTTATTGTCAGTCCCAGTAAGAAAAAAACATTGGCTAAGCGACCCTTTTGATCTTTTCTAAGACTGTAAGCCTGTGGATAACTCTTATTAGACTATGAACTTCTTTTTGAAAATTTTTAATTTTTAATTGTGGTAAAATACACATAACATGAAACTTACCATTTTAAGCATTTTATAGTGTACAGTTCAATGGTATTAACTATATTCACATTGTTGGGCAGCCATGATCACCATCCATTCCCAGAACCTTTTCATCTCTCCAAACTGAAACTCTGTCCTTGTTGAACACTAACTCTCCATTCCCTCTCCCCACCAGCCCCTGGCAACCCCCATTCTATTTCCTGTCTCTATGAATTTGACTGCTCTAGATACTTTATATAGGTGAAATCATATAGCCTTTGTCTTTTTATGACTGGCTTCTTTCACTTAGCATAATGTCCTCCAGATTCATCCATATCACAGATGATGAACTTCTTGCAAGGAGAGCTATCTTGTTCACACATGTCCCAATGAGCACGTACAATACAGGTGTCCAAAATCCAAGTACTGTGTTAACTGGAAAACTGTGTCTCCTCAGGGCGATACTGTGTTCTAAAGGACCTACCAAAAATTGAGAAGTCTGGTCTAATATTGTTCTTTCTGAGCAGAGTGTTGAACAGACATACTATTGGCTTGTGTGGTGGTGGGAGTGTCTTGCATTTTTTTGCTTAACATTTAGATTTCATTTTGGCTCGATAAAAGAAATCCCAGGGCCAAACAAGGTTGGCTGACTTCTCTCATCCGACTAGGCCATTTAAACCACATTTTCCCTATGGGACGTAAGTGTGCTGACAGATAAGACTTAAAGTAGAGCAATAAAGATTGATAAACTGAGATCCAGAGAGTAAGACATGACAGGAAAGAAGGCAGAGAGGGAAGGTAAGAGAGAGGTAAAGAGAGAAGGACAGAGTGTCTGCGTTAAACCAACCATATAGAAAGAACAGGAAAATTCAGATCTTTTGTGCTGTTGATTTTAAATATTTGGATGTTTTCAAAATCAAAATCATAATCCAAAATCAAAATCCTAAGCTCTTAAATCCTTTCTCCAGACCCCCTTGATATCTTTATATAATTTCTCATTTAGCTGGAGACCATCATTTGGAGATACAGAACTCCCAGAGATTTTGAAATCATAGGTAGGTAGAAATGAGATATTTATTTGGGGAAGGGGATAGAAATTTTGGGGAAAATTAGAAAACATTCAAAATGTAATTTTTATAATGCTCTGTAGAGAACCAAACTCTATCCCCTCCCCCCTTTTTTTGGCTTGACTAATAAACACTCATCATGTATAATTTAATTTGCTTATTAAGTTAGAATTTGCTATATTTAGAGATGTGATAGTCTGGAAAAAGGTTATTTTTCTGTTTTTCTTTGAGGAAGAGTATCGAAAAGAATCTCTTCTGATACTTTTTTTTAAAAAGGTTTTTAAAATTTATTTGGCAGAGAGAGAGAGACAGCCAGCAAGAGAGGGAACACAAGCAGGGGGAGTGGGAGAGGAAGAAGCAGGCTCCCAGCGGAGGAGCCTGATGTGGGCTCGATCCCAGAACGCTGGAATCACACCCTGAGCCGAAGGCAGATGCTTAATGACTGAGCCACCCAGGCGCGCCTCTTCTGATATTTTAAAAAGCATTTTTGCAGGTTTTTACATTTTTAGTTCCACTATGAAGACAGGAAAATACACAGATAGAGGTACGCTACCCCTGCTTCCCGATACACACTTACGCTTCCGCCTTCCCTCCCCAGCTCTCACTGGTCTTTTCTTCCCGTTCAAAATGATCGTTGCCCTGTGTCCATTCCCTTAGGGTCCTTCTGTCAGAGGTAGGTGGTAGGGGGCAAGAGGACAGAACAGATTGGAAGGGGTAGGGCTTTGGGAGTGTTGGCCTAGTTTGTGGCAGAGCACGAGCAACCCGGGAGTTCAGAGAAATAAACCAGGGAATGTGAATCCAGAGAAAGGAGCTGAGTGCAGACTATAGGGTGAGAGACCCAGCAGGCGAGGGGGTGGGGGAGAGTGTGGGGTTCCAGTGGATCGTTTGGGGGTCAGTGCCCAGAAATGTGAGCCCAGTAGAAAGCAAGGTTGAAACTGAGAATGAGGAAACAGGTGGATAGATTCTGTTAGCTGATAGTGTTAACACAACTTGACTATTGATCCTGGGGCAGGTGTGTCTGTCTTCTCCATCTACCACCAAACAGATATGTAAGGACTCAGTAAGTATTCCATGAACCTGCTTGAAAAATATATTACCCCAGAAGTAGTTTAGCTAACCTAAAGTTGTTTTTTTTTTAATCAAATTAAAGAACTCAGGTACAAAACAGATATGGTACTGATAATGGTGACAAAGAAAGAAAATACTAGAATTTAGATTGCTTGTCTAATTATTTTTCTTTATGAGAGAGGGAGCTGGGGGGAGGGGCAGAGGGAGAGGGAGAGACAGAATCTTCAGCAGGATCCATGCCTAGCACAGAGCCCTACTCAGGTCTTGATCTCACAACCCTGAGATCACAACCTAAGCCGAAATCAAGAGTCAGATGCTAAACCAATTGAGCCACTCAGGTGCCCTGAATTTTTATCTAATTATAATCAACATATTTATAGAGCTGTATGCAAATGTTAAATATCTTAAGGCTAAGGAACATGTCTATTAAATTTATCATTGTATTACTTCCTAGCTCCTTCCTAGCGTGATGCGTAGAGTAGAATCTCAATAAATATTTGTTGATAGAGGAATTTAAGAAAGAAATCAATAATAGTAATCCAGAACTGAAAATACAGATCACTGAGACAAAATCAGGAGGTTTGTAGTGAAAGGAAATAAAAGTATGCAAAGTCTCTCATTGTTCACAAAGAAAACCATTAGATACTGTTTTCTTCTTAATGTTATAAAACATAGATATAACTGATTTTAACTTGAAGATTAAAACAAGATGTAAAACTTACAAAGCACTGGGGAAGAATGAAAGAATAAAGAAAACAAGAATAATATTGTAAAAGATAAGAATCTCCCTAAATCGTAGCTAAATGTGGGTTGGAAACCTGGCTGTGCTCCTCCTACTTACTCTTGGGAAAAGCACTGACTCTCTTGGGCCGTCTGTCTCTTCATCTGAAAAGGGTGGGAAATGGAGATGCCAGAGATCACCACGGCCTCTCCCATCTGTGGGCAGAGAGCTTGACCCGTGGAAATGCCTACAAATCTATTGCTTGTTCTCTGCTGATGTGAAAGTGATTTAATTTATTACACTTGGTAGGGCATGTGTATACGTTTGAACAGGACTTTCTAAGGCAATGCCTGTTGTAAGAGAGAACTCAACGGTGAGAACTTTAAGCCTTGGGGTTGCCCATGGTTGGGAGGCAGATGTGGGGCGGGCAAGGCTTTGTGCGCCCTTCATCCACATGCCTTAGGCAATCATCCATCCTACTTATATTTACACTTGGCCTTGGATATGAGGAAGTACATGGAACTTTGAAGACGTTAGTTCAAATCCCATCTTTATCATCTTCTGCTTGTATGACTTTGGGCAAATCAAGTCACTTGCCTGAAAGATCATCAGTAAAATGGGTATAATAAAACCTATTTTACAGGATTTGGAGAGAATGCAATGATAAAATATATATGCCCAATTTACAACTATCTAGAAATAATGGACGTTAGGAAGAAAAAAAAAACTAGAAGGGAATGCCAACAGCAAGAAGTAGCAAGATGACAGGGATTTCTTTTTTTCTCTCTGTCACATAGGTGTTCCAAAATAGGATATTAATATTTTTGCAATTAAACATTACATGTAAAGTGCACATACATGCACTTGAAAGTGCCTGGTAAACTACAAAGCACTCTAAAATATTGCTATTGGTGTGTTTAGAACTCAGATTACAAGGGCTTGTTCTATATGCTGATGTTTCCAAGTACTCAGACCAGGATCTCCCACAGTACTGGGGTCACGATGCCTTGCACTCCATCCAGAGACCCTGAATGCAAGTCTGTACCCTGGAATTTTGCTTCTAATATGTTGATTCTTCTGTACATATTGAATGGAAAGTAGAAGCAGCCCAGAAAATGCCATCACTGTAGATTATTTGTAGATTATTTTGTCATTTTTCTAGATTTAATTTTCCTTTTTTGGCTGGCCTCCCAGCGTAGCTGTTAAACAACGAGGAGGGGCTTCTCAGACTTAGGTCTCCAGAGTTCTGTGCTTGCCAACAGGTGACTCCTCTTCATTTCCTAGAAACACAACCGAAGCTGCATTTCTAAGCCCATTAGGTACCATCTGGGAGTTGCTTCTGACCACAGCTCCCACCACCTCTTCTTCGTGAAGCCCTTAGAAGCAACCTAGGTGAGGGTGGTGATTAGATAAGCGCTAGCTCCCAAAGCCAGCTAACCACACACTGTTGCGCTTTGCCCAATTGCCCTCTGTGGGTCTCACTGGTCTGGTCTTGGCTGGAGCTCTAATATCTGCTCCTTCTCCCTTTATAACATGGTCTATGGTACAGCTGGGGAGTTGCCGTGGACCCGCAGGGCATCTGCAAAACTTTCAGAGGCTCCAGATTCTCACCCTGGGGACCTGTTTCACATTTTCATCACCCAAAACCCCTGAGGTTATTTTAGGACCCAGCTGAGGGCTTGGCACAGAATTATATATTCAATAAATATTGTGAAAAAACCATATTCATGAAGAAATAATTTATCTTCTTCTTTTTTTTAACCCAGATAAGACGTATGGCTTTCAGTCAAAGTCTTCTGATCAGCATAAAATAACCAAGGTTACTGTTCAGAAATAGGATTCCATGACATTCAGGTAGCTTGTACAGCTGATGTCAGGCACATACATAACTTCAACAGGATGAGTAATTGGCACAGACCTAAAGAGCCACCTCCCTGTACTGCCTGTGGTTAGAAGTCCTGCATCAGAGCTCACTGTGTCCCTGCCCTGATTCCACACCAGAGTCCTGGTATCATCCCCGGACACCCTTGCCAGGGACCACTCTAGTCAAATCACTTGCATGGGCATTAGCTTCTTACCCTTCAAACATAGTCCACATAGGCTTTCATAGTCCTGAAAGCCTCATCTGGGTGTTCCTTCCAGTGACAAATAAAACACTGGCTTACTTGGGGAGTGTGGGCAGTCAGAGGTGCCTCCGGAGATCAGGGGTGCACCTAGTAAATGGTCATGTGGCATCAGAGAGCTTGGTGCTTATCTCGATCGGCTCCTGGTCATCAGCCACATTACAGAAAGCCTGAGAGCATGGGTCACCATTTCTGGTCATGTAAAAAGTCCTTTAAATCCCCATCTTTTCATGCTGCTCGGGTGACCCCCATGTGGGTTTTCCCCTCATGTCCTAGTGTGTGGGAGGAGGGAAGGGATCAGTATGAAGGGTAAGGGTACTGGAATTCAAAGGTTTGGATCCTGGTTCCATCTCAGCCACCAACCCAGTGTGACCTCTGGATCTCTGATCCCTGGGGAGGAGCATATTGCCACTTTGGAAGGGAGAGTTGGTGATGGTGTGGGTTGGATATGTGCAGTTCAGAGTGTTTAGTTTACCCAGCTATTGCCCACTACAGTCTGGAGCACCTCTAGTCTAGTGACCACCAAAGAGTCCCACCGTATATTCCTGAGAGTGAGGCTGTCCTAGTTGAGGACCTCTGACTAGTGATAAGCTGTTCACTCCACCCCACTGCTGCCATTCGAGGGGAAAACTGGCTTCTAACCGGTGGCTTGAACTCTTCACTTTAGACATCTTTCCCCTCACTGTGCCACACGAGATCCCCCTTTAGTCGACGGCCTTAATTTCTAGACCTTCTCTCTCACCACCCCCTCTGCCAGTCAAAAATACTCATTCTGCATCTCGTCTTTTTATGGCCTGGGTCTCTTCTCGATTGGGTTATTGCTAACCAATTATTTCTACCAATTATGTTAATGGTTCAATGCATCAACAAAAATGTGTGATCACTTGCTTTTCTATACATAGACTCTTAGATGCTGGAGCTGGAGTATATGTATAGATTGGTTTACAAACAGGAAAGAAGTACTGGGTGGGATGCAAACGGTTCAGGGTGTTACTTGTTCTAGGTGGGTCCCTATCGCTTTGTGCCTAGTCCTGGCTTCCAAACTTGCTCTCCTAATCTTTTCCCCAAGCTGATGCTGCCAGAAGGATCTTTTTGCCTGAGCAGCAACTAATGACAGAGATGGGCTTCAGAGTGAACCTTCCAGCTCTGCCCTTACTACCTGTAGGCCTTTGTGTAATTAACCTCACTCTGCTGAGCCTCAAGTTCCTCCCAGCAAATAACCTCAGAGAGCAAATTGAGATAATGCTTGCGAATTTTCTGGTACCAAGCAGGTGTTCAAAATTTGGTAGCTATTCCTGTTGCTATTATCATCAGCATCACATTTCTCCTCTCCCCTCTTAGTCCAAAGATGTCAGTGCCTTTCTACTGAATAGAATATAAAGCACAAATGCTTTCCCTAGTTTGCAGGTCCCTGATCTTCCTATTGCTATTCTACTAGTTGGTCCCAATGAGTCCTGCATGCAGCCCAGTGGGTCCTCTCTGTTCCCCAGGAAATCCAGTCGGTACGCCCACACACTGTCAAGTTCCAAACTATGGCAGTGATAGAGGCACCTGCAGAATCTGAATTACAGAAGAAGGCTAGCACACTCTGACTTTTGCCATCTGAAACTTGAGTCTTCTCACCATCTGCTATGCTGGAGCAATAATGACCAGCACAGGGGCTGAGCTGTCCAGGGGGCCCTGCCTCCTGACCAGTAGTCTGCACCCATCAAAAGTGCTGGGGAGTGTCAGGAGGCCACTGTCGTGGCCTCTGGTTCTGTGGCTATTGGCTGAGTGGGTATAACTCATCTACCTTGAGTTGGGAACTGCTTTGATCCTTGCTATGACTGGATATAGTCATTCTCTTGGTCTTCCCTAGCACTACCAAGCCCTGGGACTGGCCTCTGCCAGAACAGAAACCATGCAAAAAGCCTCTGTGAGGGCCAGACGTTTGCCCCAGCACAAAGTTTTGCCTTATGATTCTCTGATGTGTCACGTTTTGGATGGAATTTCCCCCAATGGGACTGATTCATGTTTACTCTGACCTCTATTGTCTCTTAATTTTCATCTTGCCTCCCTGAATTCCTGGTATTTTGTCCTCTGTGACCTTAAGCAATAATATCCCTTAACGCCCTTCTCTGGCAGATGCGGGACAGGTCTTGTGGCCCCACTGCATTGCAGGTATGTTGCTGTGGCCTGACAACATAACCCAAACTAACCCAGGCCACCAAGTCATTTAATAGATTTCACAGTGTTGTGAGAAGCTTGTAGGGACTAGGCTACAGATTAAGGGTGGTTTGTGGGCCTTTGGGTTGACTGGACATGCCCAGGAAAATGACCTGAACTGATGGTGCTCTAAGATGGGAGAACAGAGGCCTCAGAGCCATTCTGAAGGGCCTCCAGGTCATGGGTTAGCGTAACTAGATCTTCCAAGTGGTGTGCATCCAATCTGGGTCTACCCCCAGAAAACTTGGAGTCTTCATGTAGCCAGGCTAAGTGCTGGGGAGGAGGGTATGACTGGCCCCATTCAACTCTGATGCTCCATGTTAATTAGGGGCAAAGTCAGGCCCTCTGCTCTGGCTGCCACCACCCAATGTCTTAGGACCCCTCTTCACTGCTTGGCCTTCTAGAAGAGTCTATGCCCTCCCTCCTCGCCCCTTCTATCCTTTCTCAGAATGTCTCATGGGTAGCAACATCTTTTGGGTCTTGAATGCAATAGAAATGATGTGACTATGGCATGAGGATTTATAAGGGCTCCATGCACCCATAAGTACAAATACACAAAGTACCTTAAGGAACAAGTCAACTGTGTATAAACATTAGTAGCTGAGATAAGGTGGAAGAATCACAAGTTTGAACCCTGGCTCTGTCACTTAACTGCGTGCGTTTGTTTCCTGCAGCTGCTGTAACAAATGACCACACACTTAGTGGCTCAAAACAACACAAATTAATTCTCTCCCAGTTCTGGTGTCCAGAAGTCCAAGACCAAGGTGTCAGCAGAGGTCACAGTCTCCCAAAGACTTTAGGGGAGGAAACTTCCGTGCTTCCTCCAGGTTCTGGTATCTTCAGGTGCTCCTCGGCTTGTGTCTGCATCAATCCAATCTCTGCCTCCCTCTTCAGATGGCCTCTCCTCTCTGTCTGTCTCCTCTCTGTGTGTCCCTTTTAAGGACTCTTGTTATATTTGATGCCACCCAGATAATAAGCAATGATCTGACCCTGAGGTCCATAACTTAATTAAATCTGCAGAGACCCTTTCCAAATAAAGTCACATCCCCAAGTTATAGGAGTTAGGATGAGGACATATCTTATTGGGAAACATATTCAACCCACTACACTGGATGGCCCTGGAAATGTCACTTACCCTCTCTGAGCCTCAATTTCCACGTCTATAAAATGGGGACAACAATCCTTACATCATAAGGTTATTATGAAAATGAAAATGTAGTCATCTGTCACATAGTAGATGCTCTATAAATATACATTTTTGATTAAGTAGACTCCGGCCCTGTGAAAGAGAGAGCTCTCAGTCACAAATTCCTTGGCCATGCATACCTCTGCACATCTCTGGAGTGTCTCCTGTTCCCAGCCCTGGTCTTTCTTCTCAGCCTCTCTGACCTGTGTTCTCTACCTGGTTCCTCATGCTCCTATAACTCCTAGCACAATCTCTTCCATAGAAGTGTAGAAAACACCTATTCATGTTTTTGAGTAAACCATATCTTCAGGCCAGACTGGTATTTCCCGAGTACCCAAGATGATGGAGGAACTAACATCCAGTTCCTCCCCTGGCCACAAAGGAAGAGCTTAAAAGTAAGAAGACCTGGATCAAAGAACCATCTCTACCACTAAGTAGCTATGTGACCTTAGCTAAGAATCTTAAGTTCTCTGAGCCCCAGGTTCTTTATCTGAAAGTGAAGCTGATGATGTCTATCTTGTCAGCCCAGCCTCACGTGAAGATTAATTAAGATAATGTAGGTAGCAAGAGTTGTAATTTGTGCTACATGAGGGAGGGCCTTAATTGTCATTCCCAGCTGGGGCTGAGGGACACAGTCCCTCATTCCAGGTACCTACTCCTACAGAAAAAGTCCGGTTCAGTCCCCCTTCTTTCTCAGAGTGTCCTTCTCTGCCTTTCTTCACTTACTTGGACTCCCCTGCTTTAGATCCATTACCTAGGTTAAGTCTGATGCCACTCCCTCTCCTGGCAAGAGTTTGCTCACCCTGCCAGTCACCTCATCAGTCAGCCTGGTTATGAGCCAAAATTGTGTGGAATGGAGCCTCATGACCAGGCCCTGTTCAGGGACCCACTGGTACTGTCAGGATCAGCTTGACTCTGAGGAAAGAGGCCCATTGTGCTGCACAGTGAGGGGGGCGGTGCATGGCAGGGGCCTCTGACTCCGAAGAACACAAAGACGCTGCAGGGAAGAGAGCACTTCAAGGCCAGTTGACCTGGCTTCAAATCTCTGCTTTTATAGCTCTCTAACCTCATGACCCTGAGTAAGCCACATAAACCCTCTGAGTCTCTGTTTCCTTATCTGCAAATGGGAATTACAGTCCTTAATTGCAGGACTGGTGAGGACCAGAGGCAGTGACTCGACCAGTGTGTGGGGGCTGGTGGCTACCCTGATAGAAAAGGCAGAGGAAAGGAAACTCACATTTATTAAGTATCTCATTTTTGCTGGATGCTGTACAAATGCTTTTCTCATTTAATTTGTGCAACTTGGAGCAGAATTAAGATGGAGAAAGCAAATTGGACATGTGAGTGACAACTAGTAAGTGAGATGAAGTCTGAGTTTGACTCCACATTGGTCTGGTCTTAAAGCTGAGTCCCTGCTCCCATTGGCTCCCCTGCCCAGCCACAGCTAATACAGCCCCCGGTTGCCAGAGTGAAAACACCTCATTGAGGAAGGAAAGGCTCTACATCAGTCTCAGTGTCCTTTGCCTTGTGAGATCCAGGCAGTGAAGTTGTTGGCTCACGTCACCTCTGCTGGCACAGTAACCACTGAAGGTGACTGTATTAGTCGGTGTTCTCCAGAGAGACAGAACCAACAGGATGCATATAAAAAGAAATTTATTATGATGGATTAGCTCATGTGGTTATGGAGGCTGAGAAATCCCACAATCAGTCACCCACAAGCTGGAGACCCAGGAAAGCTGGTGGCATAATTCCAGTCCAAGTCTGAAGGCCAGAGAACCAGAGTTCTCATGTCTGAGGGCAGGAGAAGATGGATGTCCATCTCAAGCAGGGAGAGTGAATTCACCATTTCTTCCCCTTTCGATCTATTAAGGCCCTCAACAGATTGGGTGAGACCCACCCGCACTGGGGAGGGTCATCTTTTCTCAACCTATCCTCTCAAATGCTAACTTGTCCTTCAGACAACCTCACAGACAAAAGCAGAAATAAGGCTCATCAGTCATCTGGGCATCCCTTAGTCCAGTCAAGTTGACACAAAAATTAACCACCACGGTGGACAAAGATCAAGTGGTTCCCATGATGACTGTTTACCACTGGCTATTCCTCACTCTGTTGGTTACCAGCCTTGAGTGGAGCCCTATCACTTGCTGTTTCATTTCCCCTTCCTCCTTCACACTCTCTGGTCCAGTATCAAACATAGACACAGAGCTTTCTCACCCCCACCACCCTTGCTTGTACTGCTCCCTTGGCACAATGCCCTCCCTGCTTAATTCCAACTTGTCATCTAAGACTCAGTTCAGGTGCTGCTAACACCAGGGGCCCCTGCCTGGCTCCTCAGGGTCTCATGTTGAGTATGAAGCCCCATCTCTGTGCTCCCACAATAATGGTGCATGCTGATCTCCATCTCTGTACCAACCACATTATGATGACATTATTCTATAATAATGTTTGTCTCTCTCATAGTCCAGGGTTATCTTAAATAGAGTCAAGGAGTGCTTAAGACAGAGGTTCTTGGCGGGTAGTGAGTGAGGGGCCATCTGTAGTAGTATTTTGACATCCTCTGTCCAATTCCCTTTGATCCCATATCAGAATGGGCTGGGTGGGGAGGTCTGGGGTGGGAATAGGGAGAAATTCAGGACATACAGTTATTTTTTGAAAACCTCTCAAGTGATTCTGATTTAGGATTTGTCTCTCACCCTAACCTTTGCTTTGGGCAAGCCATCAAGCTGCACAGAGAGACAAATGAACACCTTTTTTTTTTTTTAAGATTTTATTTATTTATTTGACAGAGAGAGAGACAGCGAGAGAGGGAACACAAGCAAGGGCAGAAGGAGAGGGAGAAGCAGGCTTCCCGCTGAGCAGGGAGCCCGATGCGGGGCTCAATCCCAGGCCCCTGGGATCATGACCTGAGCCGAAGGCAGACGCTTAAAGACTGAGCCACCAGGTGCCCACAAATGAACACCTCCTGACACATACAGTTTTGGGAAATTCATGTCTGATACTCAGAGGGGCTTGAGACTAGAAAGCCAATCATGCAACTGTCATTAGTACATGGAAACTGAACTTGATTGTGGTGATATTGAAGAGGGGGTCTGTGTTTGGGAAAGGGAGAGCGGGTGTGTAGAATTCCTAGAGTTGGGAACAGACCAGGTGTTCCTGGGATTCCCTCCCCAGTTGTAAAGACCTTTCTTATGTGAATAACCATCAGTGGTAAAACACTCTCTTTCTCAGATTTGTGACAGCATCCTGAGCTGGTGACAGACCTACTTTGTGACTTTCAGCCAGATTCAGCCCTCACATTCCAGAAAACATGACCCTTGCTGGTAGGTACAAAAACTGTTTATGTGATGGGGCACCACAGTGTAGGATATTTCTGTACACATATATATGTACTTACATAGGCACAGAGAAGGATAAAAGACTGACGGAAAATATACCTGAGGGTAAAAGAAGTTCTCTCTGGATGATGGGTGGAATCACCATTGAACTTTTCCTTTTACTGATCTGTGTGTGTTTTTAAAACGTTTTTACAATGCACATATGTTATTTTACTCTTAATTATGAGGAGGAGAGTGCCTGAGCACTGTGCTGGGTTTAGCTGAGAACAGAGAGAGCCTGAACATAGTGGAGCTTAAAACAGGGGGCATTGGCCCCAGGGTGGTGGGTGTGCAGGCAGGAGCCAGGGCAAGGATGGGCTGGACTTCACCATATCAGTTCTAACCAGTGATCTCCTGGTTTTCAAATCCTCCTCTGACACAAAGAGGCTAGATGGTGGTGGAAGTACTCCTCCAGCCCTCATGGACACCAGCACATCTGGCTTTGACCAATTCACTGGGAAGGTCAGAGAAGGCTCACATCCTGACCTTGACACTCAGTGAGGGGCAAGACTAGAGGGATGGTGGTGAGCTTCTTTACCTTTCAAAGAAGCACTGCTGAGTACTTTGAGTAAAATGGAATGTGGATTTCCTGCATCTTGGAGCCAAGTAAATGAAATATTCTGGCAAGTGTGAGGAAATAGAGAACCAGGTTCAGGGTAACCAGGCTGGGACAAAGGCACTAGTGCTTATGGTCTTTACCTGATGGCGTTTTTCATTCAGTACTAAGAAAGGAAACAATGTACTGAGGAGAAGATGGGATCATGGGGTGCTCTGGAAAGCTCAGATTCTAATAAAGTGGACAGAAGTGCACCTAATCACACACAGGAATCCTAAACCAGGATGCTTAGGGCAAAGGGGGCTGGATCCGCAGCCAAGGGATCGGTCTGGGTGGTTTAGGTGCCTCTGTGGAGCCTGGTCACCCCTAGCTGCTCAGGCACCTGGACTCAAATGAAAACTGACTTCTGAGTCTTGCGGGGGGGGGTCACCATGTTGTACTGCTGGTGTTTCTGCAGCCTACAAAGAGAAGATGAAGGAGCTTCCATTGGTGTCCTTGTTCTGCTCCTGTTTTCTTGCTGATCCCCTGAATAAATCATCCTACAAATATGAAGGTAAGTGAGGGCCACCGTTGGGAGAGTAACTTGTGGAGTGTTCCTGGGCTCGTATCTATGAGTACCACACTCTTGTCCCAATTTCATGAAACTCTCCTCCCCATGTCATGTTCTCTTTCCCAGAGCCAATAAAACTACCACAGCTTATTCTGAGGGTCTAAGCCTCAGGGCTGGTGTGGGGCTGCACCTGGGGGACTAGATAGCCATTGAAAATCTGAATCAGACCCTCTCTAGAGCAATCTTGGGCTTAGGTTTTCTTCATTCATTTAACAAATGGATGCTATGGAGGATACAGAGGTGAAGCAGACAGAGATTTTGCCCTTGGAGAGTACCTAGAATAGAAGACAAGATGCCATATAAATCACTAGAGTTCACGGTTGACAGGACTCCTCTGTGAATGGTGGAGAATGCTCTGAGAGTACAGAGGTGGAGAGAAGACTTCCACCGGCAGCCACCCAATGAGGGTGGCCATGCTGACCGGGACCTGTGATAGGGTCCCAGGACATTGGCAGGGAGCACTGAATGGCCACATTCTGCTCAGGGATGGGAGGGGAACAGGTCACCTCTAAATTTCCCAGGGATTTAAAGGAAAGGACAGGTTTGTTCTGGAAATGAGAGGTGGGAGTGCTTGGGTTACCTGAGATTGTTTTTTCTGTCTAGGCTGGTGTGGGAGACAGTGTAGGAGGAAAGATCAAAGCCAGCGGAAAGACAGTGCTGACTGGAGAGAAAGAAGAGAGCAGGGTAGGAGGGAGCAGGGGAGAGGTGGCAACAGGCTGAGCCATCAGATTGGTAGTGGGACGAGGAGTGGATGGGTGGTGGGTGGTGGGCAAACGCACCACTGTTGGCCACCACTGAGGACAATTTGAGCAAGAGCTCAAGTATGGGAGGAGCCTTATGGCAGAAGCAAAAGCAAAAGCATTTGCTACAGCCATTATTAGAAACCATGAATCCTGGGACTTCTACTCTTGGAGCTGAGCCCTTGCTGTGGCTACCAACCCCTTTAGCTCTGTCAGAGCCCATTGACCTTAGGTGCACGTTCAGGACCAACCCAGAACCCTGGTTGTTGATTTTCCTTGGGGACCCCAGATCTCCCATATATTTGTGCATGTGTGCATGCTTTTGGGGTGCCAATCTAGTCTACAGGGGGTGAGCAGCCCCTTTCCTGCTTTCTGCAGCAGACACAGTGGACCTGAACTGGTGTGTAATTTCTGACATGGAAGTCATCGAGCTGAACAAATGTACCTCGGGCCAGTCCTTTGAAGTCATCCTGAAGCCACCTTCCTTTGATGGGGTTCCCGAGTTCAATGCCTCCCTACCCAGGCGGCGAGACCCATCACTGGAAGAGATCCAGAAGAAACTAGAAGCAGCTGAGGAGCGAAGGAAGGTAAGTGCTGTCCTTTCCTTCTTCCAACTTAGCATGACAGGAGAGAGTTGGAGAAGATAAGAGGCGCACCTGAGCTGGGGTCAGGTCACCACCCACCTAAAAATATTTCGGTAGCGCCTCCCATGTACAGGGCAGATAATGAGGCACCATTGAGGAAAACAAGGAAGTAAAGGTCCCTGGTCTCTAGGAGCTTAAAGTTTGGCTAGAGGGATAAGGCATCACATTACATATGTCCAAGAGATGGCCTAATATGCACACTAACAGGAGGAAGACATTGACAAACACTGAAGATTTATGGAAAGGCTAGACAATCAAGGAAAGTGTTCCTTAACTGGGGGAAGAAGAAGGTCATGGGATGGTATACTTCCACCCTGTTGTGTGCACGCTGTGTTTCCTATTGATTCTTATGGCTCAACTCCAGTATCATCTTTATGTAAGCTTTTCATCTTTGAAGCAGAAAATAATCTTCTTCTCCCTTGGATCCCTATAGCATTCCCTCTCTACCTCTTAAGGCATATGTCACATGCTAGTCTGGATTAGAGTTATATATATATGTCTTACCTCTATGAGATTTTTTTCTTTCCCAAGTTGCTAGGATAGTGCTTGGCACATAGTATATAGTCATCTAATATTTGTGAATGAATGAATGAAGGAGGGAATGAATGAAGGCAATGAGAAAAAAAGAACTGAAGGAATGGTAGGAGAATCCAGATAGTGTCCTTGCTTCTTGTCAGTGGCCAGGGACCAGGCTCAGAGAGTGTGTGTTCTGGGTGTAGAGCTCTTAAGTTATGGTGGTGAAAACACACCATGGCATGCTCATTTTCAAGGGCCTCTTTCTCCCTTTGTGCTGCCTTAGTACCAGGAAGCTGAGCTCCTGAAGCACCTGGCAGAGAAACGAGAACACGAGCGGGAGGTGATCCAAAAAGCCATTGAGGAAAACAACAACTTCATCAAGATGGCTAAGGAAAAACTGGCTCAGAAGATGGAATCCAATAAGGAGAACCGGGAGGCCCACCTTGCTGCCATGTTGGAACGGCTGCAAGAGAAGGTAGGTGTTCTTGGTGAGAGAGGAGACTCCTGGAACAGTCTCTTCCTTCTATGGCAAGTATAAAGGACCTACATATTATTTCAGGTAGCAAATAGCCTCAGGTAGGAAAGGGGGTATTTCTGTTAGGCTGGTTCCTTACAGAGTTTCAAGGGATGTTTTGGGAAGTCATAGGCAAGAAACATGAGCTGAGCTTTGGAATTCCTTGGGGGATATTATGCGCAGCTACACAATTGAAATTTCTCATTGTCTTAGGGAGATAAGACTTCTTATCTTCTAGAGAAAGCCTGCCTAATACAAGAGAGTAAGGATGAACAAGCGGTTGTACATTCCTGGCTTCATCCTTGAATGGACCGATTCGATTTAATGAAAGATGATGACTTGGGCTCTTGGCTCTAAGCCAAGGGCATGATAAGCTGAGTTGACCATTGAGCAGGAAACATGATTCTCTCCAAACCTCTTGATATGGACTGAGTGAGTCATGGGTCTTTCCAATATTCTGCCCTTTGTCAATAAACCAAATGGTGTCACCTACATAGGAGAAACGTGAGAGACTGGGATTGGTCCCATGTGTCAGCAGAATAACAGCCCGTTCTGCTGAGAACACGTTGGCCTCATTTCCTGAGTCTCAAGGCTGCCCCAGTTTCTCCTGCAGCTCCTGGGAGAGCTCCAGCTCTGTGTTTTATTTCCAGGAGCCGCCTGCTGCGCGGTGACTCCCGGGACCCGATCGGTGGCCTCGTCCCATGGTGAGCAGCGTGGTCCCCACTCCTTCCTGCCCATCCACCTAGAGTCTCAGGCCCTTGGCAATAGCTACTAGAAAGATTGGTTTCTTCACAGGGGATCTGAATGTTGGATAGGCCCTGCAGCTGGCCAGCATGTGGCAGCCCTTCTGCTCTCACACTCCACCCTTCCAGCGGCAGTAAGACCTCCACCAAATATCAGATGGGAGGGAAGTGATCTAGGTCTCATTTCAGTCTTCCCTAGTTATTAAGGGATGGTTAGGAATAAACTCTTGCAGGAAAAAAAAAATCTGGGATTGCTATAAAATGGAGCATGGGCTTTCAGGCCAAACCCAAAAGAAATGATTGAGGCTAGAGTCACAATATGGCATTTAAAAAATGGCAAAACACCTTTACTTCTGCCTACTCCTACCCTCACAATAAATCCATGAGGTAAGCAGAATAGTATTATCCTTGTTTAATTGATGGGGAAACAATGTCAAAGAAGGTAAAAAACTTGGCCAGGGTCATACAGCCACTAAGCAGTACGGCTGGGACTAGAACCCAGTTCTCTGGCTATGTAAGTCCAGGGGACTCTTTCAACCCCTGTTTCAGGGGCACCAGCTCACAATCATCCTGTTGGCCTTTTGCCAGAGAGGGTACCATTGGAGACCAAAAAAAGAGAGCCCAGAAATCTAGGGTTCTGCCCAGAGAGCTCACCTGAATGGAGGTCAATTCCAAGGGGAAGAGATTGAGAAGCCCCCACTCTGGAGGTGGGGTAAGACTCAAAGAAGCAGTATGTCAGAGTCAGAATCTGAGTGGGCATCACTCCTTTGGGATTGTGACCCTCAGTCACTGATGAAGGCAGGAGGTGGAATAAGAGACAGGTGCATAGCTCCTGCTCTGCTCTAAGCCAATGCGTTCTGTGTCGGTATCTGCATGGGGCACTGACCATCTACATCAGATTCACCTGGAGTAAAGTTTAAAACTACAGATCCTTGGGAATCTACTGATCTACTCTCATGGGATACCTGAGGATCCAGCAGTTTAACAAATTCCCTAGGTCATGCTGATACATAGCAAGGTTTAGAACCACTGTCCTAGACACCACTACCTACACTTTCCCCATGGCCATGGAAAGTTCTAAGGCCTTCTCAAGGATGGATTCATAGTTTAAGGTATATCCTGGGCTCCTGGGCTGCCTGGGTCTGGCAAAGACAGGTCTGGCATGATTGCCAGGGTCTGGCAGAGAAAATATTTATTGACACCTGCCATGTGCAAAGTGCCATAGGAAGAATTGGGAAATACAAAGAAGAAAAAGGAGTGCTCCCTGTCTACAAGAAATTCACTGTCCAACAGCGGACCCAGACAGATGCACAATGAGCAGTGAGGTCAGGCAGACATTAGTGCCCTAGAGGTGAACGCTAGAATCACAGAATTCTAGAGGTAAAAAGAGCTTCCAGGTTAAGGCCCTCTCTTTAAAAACCAGGGAGCTGAGGCCTGATTGATGAAGCAATTGGTCAAGGTCACACAGCTGATGGCTCTTTGAAGTCAGAGCCCATCTTTTGGCTTGATTATGCTGTCCGACGAAGAGGGTTCTCATACACCACTTGTGAGGGAGTCCACTTTTTGGAGTTGGGTGACATTTCCAAAAAAAAAAAAAAAAAAAGAAGCCTCATCTTTCACCGAGGGGCTGAAAGAAACAACTTGCACTGAGGGGTTGGACAGAAATGAAAGCAGCTGTCACGTTGCAAGTGTGTGTAGGGCACATTTGTAATGAGGCCTGTCTGTTCCACTGGCTCCTCCGGCGTAGCTACACTGAGCTACTCCTTTCAGTGAGTCAAGCAATGCACTCAGTGCAAGCCCAGGATGGCCAGTTGAAGGAGGGGGAGGCTGGTGGGCTCTGAGGTCACTGTGAGGTGAGTCCCCCATAGGACGTTGGCCCCAGTCAGTGAGCCGCCTGGGGCCGCACCAGCCGGCTTGCTCACCTGCCTCCTGCCAGTCTCACCTGCCACCTTCTGCCCCTTCTTAGGACATCTTTGCAGACCTTCCTCTTCACTTCCTGCGGCGGCAAGTCTTTACTTTCGGTTCTCTTGCCCCTCGGCTTTCCCTTTTCCCTGGGGAAGCCTGTGTGACCTGCCTTTTTCGTTCCCTTCCTTCTCAGGACAAGCACGCGGAGGAGGTGCGGAAAAACAAGGAGCTGAAGGAAGAGGCCTCCAGGTAAAGCCTAGAGGCCAAAGAAGTTTCCAGAACAGCCGGACAGCTCCAGCAGCTCCGCAGTTCCCGAGGCAGCCTCGCCCGCCGTCGGCTGCTCTCCCAGCACTGGGGTTTGGGGGGAGGGGGGTGGCCAGGGGTGTTTCCTCTGCTTTTGGTGTTTGTACATGTAAAGAATTGACCAGTGAAGCCATCCTATTTGTTTCCGGGGAACAATGATGGGGTGGGAGAGGGGAGAGAAGGAGAGAATTTGGGAAAGGAGGTAGAGAAGGACTCATGGACATTGCAACCCTGCCCACCGCAGACTCAGGTCAAGTCCTTGGCTTTTCTTCACAGCGAACGTCCAGGCACCACGTGGGAAGCTGCAAATGGAGTAGTAGAAGCACCAAGTGAAGGGTGGAGTCCTGGGTGAGGCAGTGGCTACAGGGTGTGGCACGAGAAACCCAGGGAGAGGGTGGGGGGCCGGATGTATTGCTTCCGCCCTGCAACAGGTGGGATGAGGTCTGAGTGTGTGTGTGTGTATTAACTATCATCTTTTGATCATCATGACCAATGAAATATTTACTCCAGGTCTCCCGTTCTTTATTTCCTGAATTTGTCCTTTGAGTGATGGACAGAATATTCTTGAATTTGGTTTCCACCCGTTAGGTGGCAGATACCCCTTTTGTTCCTTAATTGGACCATCAGCGTGTCTGAGAGGTGCTGGGCGAGGTGGGTTAAACATGCCAGCCTCTGGCATAATTGAAAAAGTTTGCTTTTGCTTTTCTTCTTCTTCTTCTTTTTAACCCCCCTTTGTGGATTGTCCATTATTGGATTGAGTTCACTGAATTGATGAGGAAAGAAATTCCACCGTGCCTTCTGTGTATTGACTTTCTAATGGTCCCCAACATGCATAGTAAGAAGGACGTTCTCACTTTGGGGGTGTGGGATTCTAGGTGGTCACAAAAGTGAGCGAGGGAATACAATGTTTGTTAGTGGAAAGCAGAGGGGTCATTTCAGACCCAGCAGTCGCCTTATCCAGAACACTAAACCATGACTGGGAAAGGAGTCTCCCTCCTCTTCTCCCCTGCAAACAGCCTACAAGAGCAGAGTCCCCACCCTGGCCCACACACTGTGTAGCTTTGTAAAGCTTTATAAATAAACCTTTTGGTATTGCCCCTTCCCCAACCTACTAGTGGTACTGCATTTGACTTCTTCATTGTAGGATGGGATAACAGGAGGCATCACTGGTGATAATGATGAGCAGAAAGAGGAGGAAGATAATGCTGGTTAACACTTAAGCAGCACTTCCTAGATGCCTGGCAATTTTCTGGGTATATATCTATGTCTATATCTATATCTGTCAATCCTCACAACATCACTACCCAGTAGGTACTCTTATCCCATTTTGCAGACAAGGAAACCGAGGTATAGGAAGGTTAAGTAACTTGCTCAGGCCCACACAGATAATAAGTAGGTGAATAGGGACTTGAATTCTGGCCATTTGCTCCCAGGGTCCAAGCCCTTAGCCACTGAACTCTGCTGTTTCTCAACACTTCCAAACCAGAATATGCATTCCAGTGTTTCTCAAAGTGCCAGTTGTGGCTCATTGGATTGTGAAATCAACTTAGTGAGTGCCCCCCAACCTTAATTTTTTTTTAATGGACTAGATTAAGAAACAAAAACATCGAAGTAATCGCAGGCAACAATGGAAATAGTGTTTTGTAGAAGTCGTGTTTCAATTTTATATTTGCGTATATGTGTTTTGGGTCATAGCATAAGACTTACTTCTTTCTGGGGGTTGCAATAAAATCTCCTTGAAAGTCACTGCTCTCCAGTGAATGTGAAAACCAGATTTAGAGCCCCAGGGGCTTTAGAAGCTATTGTGCTTGAGAAAGTGAGAGGCTTGGGGTCATGCCATATAGAAATGTCTGCCTCTGAGTAAAAGGAGACAAGAATGGCTTCAAGGGTCTATCCCACAAATCTACCCCACCAGTATCTCCATCCTCCCATGGGAAAACCCAAGGCTTGGAGGAAGCTTCATTCCCACTATTCTTTTTCACCAAACATTTGTACTTACCATTCATTCCCCAATAAACCCTATTAACCCACCCTTCCATCCATCCTTTGCAAAGGCAGGTTTCTTGCTTGGGTTGCTCTTCCCTACCTGGCTGAATATTAATTCTTACTCATTCTTTTAAACTCAAGTCAGATATTAAGTTCCTTGACTCCACCAAGGTTTCTGTATCTCTTACATTCATTGATTACTATGTAATTATTTGTTTACCTTCTCTCTCACCGATTAGACTTGAAGTTCCTTGAAAACAGGAACCAGTTTTACTATTCTTTATGTCCCAGGCAGTGGCTGCTCCAGAATTTCTTCATAGGATGGGATTATGGGCAGCAATCTAGTTAAAAGAAAGGCCAGACCACTTGTCTTGAAGCTTCATTGGTATAGCATTTTACTGAAACACTGTAAATAAGACCCAGAAAACACAATCAATTGCACATATCAAAGAATATGGCTGATTCAGATTATGCAGAAAACTAAAATCTGCCAACAAGACACCCCCTGGGTCCCACTAATCCTCAATGCCTGACACTGAAAACTGAAAACTCCAATTATGTGCTCAGCATGGAGCTAGCTTCCAAGCATTAAAAAGGATTCCTACATTGAAAGGGTTTACACACCACCCGGAATACAAATGAAATGACCAATGCAACAGATCTTAAATTCGACTTCAGAAGTCGAATGTGATGTTCACATTCTCTTGGTGCAGCCAAGAGAGGGCTTGTTAAAATGTACATTACAAGGTAAATTGGGTGTTGTTAAAATGTACATTACAAGGTACATTTGAGGGCTTGTTAAAATGTACATTACAAGGTAAGTTGGGTGTTTGTAAATGAAAATAATTGACCGGGCTTATTGAAATATTATCTTTTTGAGGATGTTGCCTTGGAACCTACATTTTAAACAGCCATTTCCCAGCTTTTTAGATGCCAATCATGACTACAGTTTGAGGAATTCTGTACGATTAAGGACTAAGCATCAGGCAGTATTTCTGAAGGCAAGAGGAAGGGAGAAGACTTCCTGGAGTGGGCAGCACTTGAGCTGAACCTTTAAGGATGAGCAGACTTTGAACAGGGAGGAAGAGGCAGACACAGGAAGAGAGAGTTGGAAATGTTGAGTTGGGAACCATGAGCATTAGGAAGTAGCTGCTGCCACAGAAGTGAATGGATTCATCATCCAGGCAGAATATACAAAGAAAAGGGCTCTTGGGATTCCCTAGTGTTGTGGCAAGATGAGGAATTGGGGCCAAGAAAGAGCAGCGTAAGAGAGGCATATTTTAAATCCAAGATCCCAAACCAGTGGTTTTCAACGGAGGCAGTAATGCCCCCTAGAGGGCATTTTGGAAATGTGCAGCAGCAATTTTGGTAAACAAAAGGAGCAGGCTCAGCGCTTCCTTTGAGTGGGTGGAGACCAAGGATACTTGGCTGCACCAAGAGAATGTGAACATCACATTCGACTTCTGAATGTAAATGAGAAATCTGTTTATGACTATCTGAGCCCAGAACCTAGCTCAGTTTTACAAATAAACACAACTTTCCTCCAACCCACCCATGCCAATTTAAGTATTTGCTGACTTTTGCAGGAATGCAGCTTCTCAGGTCTGCTGGTCTCTGGTCTTTGCCCCCTGATCTATCTCATTCCTCTTGCTCTTTCCTGCCTCCTGAATCCGATTCTTGTTCATTCACTCTGTCCTTGGACTTGATTCTTCTCTCCCACTCAGCACCTTCTCAAAGACAAAAGCTAATTTGAACCCACTCTGAGAACACTAAAAAGCAAGCCTCGAGGGGCGCCTGGGTGGCCCAGTCGGTTGAACTTTGGACTCTGGATTTGGGTTCAAGTCATGATTTTGGGGTCATGAGTTGGAGGCTTCTGTCAGAGCACAGAGTCTGCTTGAGAGTCTTCCTCTGCCTCTGCCCCCCATGTAAATAAATAAATAAATAAATAAATAAATTCTTTAAAAAAAAGTAAGCCTTGAAAGAATCATTAAATTAAATTAAATTAAATTAAATTAAATTAAATGTGTGCCAGAACAAAGTCCCAATTGATTTAAAGGAATCCCACAAAACCAAGGACCAATAATGTAGAGTTCAAAATGTCTAGCATCCAATAAAACTTTATCAGGCATACAAAGAAGTAAGTAAATATAACATTTAGTTAAGAGGAAAATCTATAGATGCAAATATAGAAGTGACAACTATGATGGAATTAACCAAGATTTTAGATTTCTAGAAATATGTTCCATATGTTCAAGAAACTAGTGGAAAGCATAGAAGAAATGGAGATATAAAAAAGACCCAAATGCAACTTCTAGAATGAAAAATACAATTGGAAAAAAATACACTGGGTGATATTAATGGCTGGTTAGTTATAGTATAGGAACCTTGAAGGTAAAGACAAAACAATAAAGACTGTCTAAAACTAAGCCCATAATGAAAAGGACTAAAGAAATGAAGAAAACAACAATGACCTGTGGAACAAGATAAAATGCTTTATCATATGTATATTCGAGTCTCAGAAGGAGAGGAGAATGTTGGGTGTGGTGAGGGAACAGAAAAATATATGAAGAAATAAGGGCTGGCATATTTGAGATTTCATAAAAAGTATAAGAATCAGATTTAAAAATCCCAACAATTTTCAAGAAGAATAAACATAGAAAAACACAGCCCAACCAAATTGTTGAGAAAAAGTGATAAAGAGAGGGGCATCTGGGTGGCACAGTTGGTTAAGTGCCCGACTCTTGGTTTTGGTTCAGGGTTTTGGGATAGAGCCCTCCCTCAGGCTCTGTTCTCAGTGCAGAGTCTGGTTGGAGTTTCTCTCTCCTTTTTCCTCTGCATGCACGCACTCTCTCTCAAATGAATAAATATATCTTTAAAAAAATGATAAAGAGAAAAATCTTAAAAGCAGCTAGGGAAAAAAGACATTACAAGCAGAGAATCAGAGCTGATAGCTCTGATAGCTGATAGCACACTCTTGTCAGAAAATAATTGTTATGGGCTGAACGTGTGCTCCCCAAACTCCTATGTTGAAATCCTAACCCCCAGCACCTCAGAACATGACTGCATTTGGAGATAGGTCTTTAAAGAGGTAATCAAATGAGATTGTATGGTGGGCCCTAATCCAATATGACTGGTATCTTTATAAGAAGAAGAGGTAAGGACACAAACGTACCGTGGAAAGACCAAGTGAAGACACAGCAAGAAGGAGGCCATCTGGGAGCCAAGGAGAGAAGCCTCAGAAGAAAACAACCTGGCTGACACCTTGATCTTGGACTTCTAGCTTTTAGAACTATGAGCAAATAAATGTCTGTTGTTTAAGCCACCCAGTCTCTGGTAGTTTGTATGGCAGCCCTAACAAACTAATAAAATAATGGAGCAAAATCTTTGAAGTTCTGAAAGGAAAAAACTTGGCAATTTAAAATTATATCTGCACCAAAAATATCCTTCAAGAATGAAGGTAAAGACTTTCTTCAGATCGTGATTATTGAAAGGAATTCATTGCCAGCAGATCTGAACTAAAAGAAATGGTAAACTTTCCTCAGGCAGCAGGAACATGCTAACATCTTTATGTAAAGGACTAAAGAGTATCAAGAATTGTAAATATGGGGGGGGCATCTGGGTGGCTCAGTCCGTTAAGCACTTGCCTTTGTCTCGGGTCATGATCCTGGCATCCTGGGATCGAGCCCTGCGTTGGGCTCCCTGCTCAGCAGGGAGTTGCCCTTCTCCCTGCTCATTCTCTCTCTCAAATAAATAAATAAAAATCTTTTAAAAAAAAGAATAATAAATATGTGGGTAGATATAAACACATATTTTCTCATTTAAAAATGTTTAAAGCAAAGTTAATGACAATGTACTGAAGGCTTTATAACACATAAAAGTGAAATGTATTACAAGAAGGCACAAAAGATTGGAGGCCAGAAATGCAGGCACTGTAGGTGAGGGGGTACAATGCTGTTTCATGAGAGACTGAAGTAAGTTGGGGATGTCTATTGTAAGTCTTAGAGCAACCATGAAAACAGCAATCCCAACAATAAGAAAGACGAGAATCAGAAAAACGGGAAGCGTAGCTCATAAGCCAAGACTGGAGATAAAATGGAATAGTAAAAAAAATCCGACCCAAAACAAGAGAAAAGAAACAACGACCAAATGGGGCAAATGTAAAGCAAATAGCAAGATGGTATATTTACATCTAATCACATGAATAATTTTTTCATTTATTTTCTTTATTTTTATTGAGATATAATTGACATATAGCACGGTAAAAGTTTAATGTGTACAGGATTGTGATTTACATATATTGAGAAATGATTACAATAAATTTAGGTAGCATCAATCATCTCCTGTAGACACACACACACACACACAAGGGAAAATAATGCCTTTTTCCTTGTGATGAGAACTCAGAATTTACTCTCTTAACAACTTTTGAATATACCATATTGATAATTCACATTAAATTTAAAAGTTCCAAACACTCAAATTAAGATGCATAGATTATCACATTGGACAAAAAAGCAAGACACAGCTACTTGCCAGACACAGGTAACACACTTTAAATATAAATACAAAGACAGGCTAAAAGGAAGAGGATGAGGGGCGCCCGGGTGGTTCAGTTGTTAAGCGTCTGCCTTTGGCTCAGGGCGTGATCCCAGCGTTATGGGATCAAGGCCCACATCAGGCTCCTCCGCTGGGAGCCTGCTTCTTCCTCTCCCACTCCCCCTGACTATGTTCCCTCTCTCGCTGGCTGTCTCTCTCTCTCTGTCAAATAAATAAATAAAATTAAAAAAAAAAAGGGAAAAGAATGAATAAAGATATATCATGCAAGTACCAATCAAAAGACAGCTGGAGCGGCCACATTCATATCAGACAAAGTAGATTTCAGAACAAGGGTTATTGCCAAGCACAAAGGGAGAAAATATATAATAACAAAAGGAGTCAATTTATCAAAAATCAAATACACTACAAAAATGTATCTAGATTTTTAAACTGCACTAAAAGCACATGTAAAATTTATCATTTTAACCATTTTAAGTGTACAGGTTAGCAGCGTTAAGTATATTCACATTGCTGTGAAACAGATTGACAGAAACTTTCCATCTTGCAAAAGTGGAGCTTTGTACCCATTAAACAGTTCCCTCAACCTCCCCCTCCACTCAGCCCCTGGTAGCTACCACCCTACTTTCTGTTGCTATGAGTTTGACTACTTTAGATACCACATATAAGTGGAATTGGATGATACTTATCTTTTTGTGACAGACTTATTTCAGTTAGCATAATGTCTTTAAGTTTCAGCCATATTGTAACATGTGACAGAATTTCCTTTCTTCTAAAGAATTGTATGAATCCCATTGTATGAATACACCACATTTTGTTTATCCATTTATCCATTGGTGGACATCTGGGTTCCTTCCTCTTTTCAGCCAGTGTGAATGAGGATGATATGGACATCTGGACATGATAGAGAGTTAGCTCTGTCCACTCTCTTCCACATAACCCAAGGATCAGCTTGCACTCTTCTCTACCACTAGGCTTACTTTGGCAGAAAAGTTTGGGAAGTCCTGATGCAGTGGTGAAAAACATATTCTTTAGAATCAGTACAACCTGGATTTATGAATACCAGATCTGCTATCAGTTACTTCTGTGACTCTTGGTAAGTGACGAAATCTTTGGAAGTCTTACTTACTCCTCTGTAAAATGAAGAGTCAGTAACTACCACAGCTACAGTGCTCAGCACAGTCATGGCACAGAGCTAATGCTCAATAAATAGCAGCAAGTGCTATTCTATTTTGTTTTCTGTAAGTGACACCAAAGTCTGTTTCCTCTTCCTCATGATAACGTTGTCATAATATTGTCCTCATGATTTGGAAACACCATGTCCATCCTTACTTCTCTTCAGAGAAGTATCCTCTTTAAAGAAATATCCTCTCCTATCTTCACCCTTACTTCTTACCTAGCTCCCATGTATCTCCAATAATTACTTGCATGTGATGTTTACAAATTCCTCGAATTTGTTTCCTTCTGCTATAGGTGTTTTCTACTTGGCTTATAGCTCTTAAAATATGATGCTTACTTTCATGTACTGCTTTTGTGAATACAAATAGGTTTGGTCATTTTAGAATGCCATTTGACATTATGTAACATGACCCTTAAAAATGTCCATACCCCCCCAAAAGTCCATATGCATTGATGTAGTTATATTCTTTCTAAAAATCTAATATAAAGAAATATTCTGAAATACAAAGCTTCATGAACATTAACGTTCATCAAAGTGTTAAATATAAAAATGCAAGTAATGTAAATATCTAGCAATAGGGAAATACTTTAAAAAGTAGGAACCGTTATATAGTAGATGCTTATTAAAAACTTAATGTTATAGGGAGCTTGATTTAGCAGTTCCTATGAAATAAAAAATATTATATAATCTTAAGTGGAAAAAACAAGACAATTCTCAACCACACGAAATTATGCAGGCATAAACACAGCAACATGCTAGTTTATATTTTAGTCTTTCATTCTGCCAAGATCCTATTACAGGTTAGGTCTTGTGCAAGGTTCTGAGGACACAGATACAAACACAGTTAAAATACTTATTCTGAAATGTCTTCCAATCTAACTGAGATAGAGTTTTAAAATACTGCAGTAAGTCCTATAATGAAAGTATATGTTTCATGGGAAAGGAGCAGAGGGCAGGCCTCACTCTAGTGGAGTGGGAGCCAGGTGACGGGCAGAGGTTACACAGAGGAATGATATTTGAGCTGACTTTTGGAGGATAACTAGGAAAAGGTCAGGCCATCAGAGAATGGGAAGAAAAGGATGGGGAAAGAGTGGAGAACCTTCCAGACCAAGACAACAGCATGTGTAAAGATGCAAGGAGAGCCTTCTAGACCAAGACAGCAGCATGTGCAAAAATGCCATGTCACATGGCATTCTGGAGGTGACAAGTAGTTCCCTAAAATCCTAAAGGATTTATGATAATAAGGGGAAGTGCCCGCAGCTGGAGCCAGAAGGATTGGCAGGATTCTTCATGTGGTCAGGAGGGGTGGGAGTTAACCAGTATGGGCTTGGTCCCGTGAGTGTTAGGGAGGATTTAAAGCAAGAGAACAACACACTTGTAATTTGGAAGGTCATTCTGACAGCATCAAGGAAGGGGCTGTGGCTGGAAGTGGGAGTCTGGTGGGAAAAGTACAGTAGAAGAACAGGCGAGGTGAGAGCCTGCACTAAGAATGTGATGGTGAGGGAGTAGAGGGAGGGATTGAAGCAGGAGGAATCAACAGAACTTGGTGGCTGTATAGTGAGATTTCCATGTTTCTGGCTTGAGTAGGTGGGCAGATGGTGGTGCCGTCATTAAGATGAGAGCACAGGAGGAGGGGAAGGATTTGGTTTGGGGTATAGTGACTTTGAGACGTGATCTCTTTAAGTAATATCACTAAGCTGATTTCTTGTAACAATTAAGTTACATACCTTGCTTATGAGTCATTTTTCATTAACACCATCAGGGAGTAATGGGATGCCCTGTTTCACAACCAAAGCTGGGGGAACAATTGTGCCACAATTCGACATAGGCAATCTCAGAAGCAGTGACTGCAGTAATATCCCAATATACGGTTAAGTTTAAGTCCTCGCTATAAATACATGCGAAAATATATGCATGAATGTAGAGTAATTAATGCTAAATATGTTGCACATTTTAACTTGCCTTGAGCATAGCTTCAAATTATCATAAGTCATTGCTGTTGCAGGGATTCTGTTTCATAAGTACGTGTTTAGTTTGCATAATGAAACTTTAGATAACTACACTCTACATTTCCCAAACTCCCTTATTGCTCGGTGTCAGTTTACTAATTTCTGACCAGGAAATGGAAATGGTACATACAATTTCTAGGAACTGTTTTTTTTTTTTTTTAAGATTTTACTTATTTATTTGTTTGAGAGAGAGTGAGTGCATGCACGCATGTGCAAATGGGGGGGGGCAGAGAGAGAGGGAGAGAGAGAATCTCAAGCAGACTCCACACTGAGCATGGAGTTGGAGACACGGGTCTTCAGCTCATGACTCTGAGATCATGACCTGAGCCGAAATCAAGAGTCTGACAATAAACCAACTGAGCCACTCAGGCGCATCTCCAGGAAGTGTTTTTAATGGGAGAAGTGTGCCCTTTTTCTTCCTTTTCCTATCTCCTGCTGGATTGAATGTGGGTGAGATAGCTGGAGCTGGGGCAACTATCTTGGATCCTGAGGTGAAAATGGAAAAGAGGTATGCATGGGGGCATAACAGGGTGGCAGAAGTCTGAATCCCTAACAGCATGGGCACCAAACATACTTCACACATATAAAAGAGAAATAACCCCCCCTTTTTGTTTTTTTAGTTTTTTTTTTCCTGTCAGTAACAATTGGATCTAATCATATTGAATTTAATTTCTGTTTTCAGGGGCACCTGGCTGGCTCAGTTGGTAGAGCATACAACTCTTTTTTTTTTTTTTAAAGATTTTATTCATTAATTCGACAGAGATAGAGACAGCCAGCGAGAGAGGGAACACAAGCAGGGGGAGTGGGAGAGGAAGAAGCAGGCTCATAGCGGAGGAGCCTGATGTGGGGCGCGATCCCAGAATACCAGGATCACACCCTGAGCCGAAGGCAGACGCCTAACCGCTATGCCACCCAGGCGCCCCAGAGCATACAACTCTTGATCTTAGAGTCATGAGTTCAAGCCCCATGCTGGCTTTGGAGCCTATGTGAAAAGATTTTAAAAAATAAAAATAAAATAATTTATGTTTTCATTAGTAAAATTTACATAAATTTTTGTCCTCCCCATGCCCTGAGATTGCAATGATGCACTGAAAGCACTGGGATGATGGATATGAATAAAAGGACTATAAAACTTGTGTTCTATTGGGGAAGAATCACACACCACCAACTAAAACTACAGGTGATAGGTCCCATTGTTGTTGTTTGCTGGAGGCACAGAAGAGGGAGTCATTAGCTCAGGCAGAGTGAGAATGAATAATGAATGACATTTGACCTGAATCCTCTATGTAAGGAGGCAGGTATGGAAGCAGTATGGGGAGAGCGCATTTCGAGTATCTTACAGCATGGGTAAAGGCAATGGGTATGTGCAACTGACAGAAGTGTTCTCTGGAAGGCTAGTGTGTTTAGGGAACAGCATGTTATCCAGAATGACCAGGATGCCATATGCAATGGGACTGGCAGAAGATAACCTGGGAAGGACCCGGAATGTCAAACTAAGTAATTTATATCTAATGTACAGGTAATTAAGAGCCATCTAATAATAATAATCTGCAAAGATAAGAAGTCTAGTCACAGGCTGCCATGGCAACATCACACAGTTTCATTTTCAGATCATCTATCTGTGGGCAGCAAAATAGTGAAGGGACTTCCTACAGAAATGCAATATAATTAAAATTTTTTTTCCAAGGACTCAAATAATTTTTTGGGCAAGAATTGGGAGTTAGGAGAAGGAAAGGGAAGGGGGGGACACACACACACACACACACACACACACACAGGATGTGTACATGTGCATGTTTAATAGAAGCTACAGATGGTAGATAAGAAAGAGAAGAAAGCCTGAAGACTTGAATCAGGAAAGATTTCAAAGGAAAGGAAGGAAGAATGAAGATGAATTTTGAAAAGTTTAATTAAGATCATGAGACATTTTTGCCTTAGGGAAGGAGAAAACTGCCTCTAAATTTATTTGTAATGAGATCTTCACACTTTCTTACTTGGTCTTTTTTGTGGCTTCTTTGCAGGTAAATGGTAATAGATGTTAAATGCCTTTTGATTCAGTTTCTAGAAGTGTTACACGCAGTATTTATTTAATTTTGGGTTTATTTTTTTTTATAAATACCCAAGGGAAATTTTATAATTTTAAAATTAAGTTTTGCGCTGGGAAAAGGAGAAGAAAATGGACATGACGTGCATCCCCTGTGCTTAGACTATGGCTGGAATTTAGTCTACCTCACCTCATTTAGTTTACCTGTCACTGTAACCCTAGAAGGTAGACATTATTGCACCCATTTTATGGAGGGAGCTGACAGTCTTAGAGACTGAGAATAATGCCCAGGTTCTTTCTTAGTGGCAGAACCAGGATTTGAATTCTAATCAGCTTGACTGTACAGTCTATGTTCTTTTGAAACCCGAGGAACACTGCGGCTCTGCCTTTCACCAGCTGAGAGAACTAGGGCTTTGTTGTACACCCGCAATGAGGTTATGCTCTCAATTCCCAAAGGCAATGCTTCTGGGAAACCTGAAATGATGCACACTAGTGATTCCAGGTTAAGTTTCTCATGGGAAGGAAATAGAGCACTCACCCATTATTTCTTGTTGGCAGTTTTATTTCGGTCCCTTGAATCTATGCAAGAAAGTCTTCTAAAGCCACTTGGAATGCTCCGGCCTCCGTGAGATAGGAGGGATAGCTGAGCAATTCTAAGCCACCTTATGTCACTGAATCTCTTCACATATAAACCATATGCTTCACTGGAAGGTGAGGAGTATAAGGCTCTTGAACCATATGGAAGCTTTAAGAACATGGAAATGCCTTGTTATGTGCTATTTTTAATCAGTCTGTTTCCTAAGCCTTGAATATCTCAAATCAAACAGGATATTAATCTGTTTTTTTTTTCAACTTCTAAAATTCAAGAGAAGTATTTGAACCCTCATGGTAATGTGCATTTAGTTTTCTTACTTCCTTTCCTCCGTGGTGATTTCATGGGATTGTCATGCTTGTGAAGGTAGAAATACTGTATTATGAGTCTGAAGTTCTGTCATCAGACTGTGGGACCCCAATGTAGAGATAGGAAATGGTTGGAAAATGAAACACCTTGTATTGCCCTAAAAACCGGAAGTCAAGGGTTCACACATTCCAGCATTTATCTTTCCAATCCTAATTTTTGATGTTTCTTTTTTGCAAAGCCCCTTTGCCTATCAGCCTGATGTTCATCATGAAATACGTATTTCCAACTCTGTGCCTTCCCTCCTGCTTGGAATGGGCTTTTCATCTATTTGCCTCTGTCCTGCTCTTCTTTCGTGGAACTGTGCAAATCTCAGCTTTACTAGGAAACTTCTGTGGTTCTTACAGTCTGCCCTTCCCTTGGAACTTAAAATTCTGCTGTTTCATGTCATCTTTAATCCCCTACCTTAATTTATTTGTCTCTGATTAAATTATTTGAGAACATCGCCACCACTTAGTGGGTGCTTAGGGAATGCTGATTGAGGATTGACAGGTCCTGGGGCATACCCCTGGGAAAGCGCACCCTTTCAGCTGCATGGCAGGTAAAAGGGAGTGCAGCATGACTCTCAAAACCTCTACCTCCTTAGGGACCTCCTGGTGACCCAGCTCTGTCTCAACCTTCTCATTTCTGGTGTTCCCTACTCTACTTCCTGCAGTCTCCTGTTTGCTTGCACGTTGCCAACCATTGTCTTCTGATGCTTATCTTTCAGATCCTCATGATTCTTGATATTGGCTTTCTACTGTTGCCTTGCCTATGGAGCTGGAATATCCTGCATGGGGTCTCAGAAATACAGGACACACAGCTTCTCTGAGGGACTGACTATTATGCCAATGTGTATACCTCATCTGTGAGATGGAGGTAATAATACTTCATATAGTCATGAGAAATTACTGATACAGCTTCTGAAGCTTTATTATGACACAAGAAATAAACACTTAAGAAAACATGAGATCTTATTAGCTTCCTCTCTATTCCTATGCTTTCTCACACCTGGGATTACTTGTTCTACACCTCTCAGTTCATGTCTAGCCTCTTTTTATCTATTCTGTCTGCATCTAAGGAAGGAAATAGTTCAGTTCTTTAAAAATCTCTAGCATCATCTTCCCACTTGCATATTTTCTGATGAGAAGTCTGCTTTTATTCTTATCTTTGTTTCTCTGTATGTCTTTCTTTCTCTGGCTGCCTTCAGGATTTTTTTCTTTATCTGCTTCAGGTTCTCTGAGCTTCTTGGATCTGTAGTTTGATTTTCTTTATTATTTTCAGACAAGTTTCAATTTATTATTTCTTAATCTGATAAGCTGCCTACAAGCAAGACACTTTAAATATAAAGACATTAAAAGTTTAAAGTAAAAAAAAATAAAAACAGACATAATGCTAACGCTAATCCAAACAAAGCTGGACTGGCCTTCTCACAGGCAGCACATAACCGAGTCCTGTTTTTCGACTCAATCTGACTATTTCCACCTTTTAACTGGGGTGTTTAGATGATTTTATATTTCTAAATAACAGCTTTTCTGTATATATGTAATGTGTCTTCTTTTCCCTCTGATTAAAAAATTTAACCTTTAGTTGTGGTAAAAAACACATAACCTAGAATTTGTCATCATAGCCATTTTTAACTGTGCAGTTCAGTAGTGTTAAGTATCCTCACAGTGTTGAGCAACAGATCTTCAGAACTTCTTTATTTGGCAAAATGGAATCCCCACCCCCACTAAACAAGAAGTGCCCATTTCCCCCTCTTCCCAGCCCCTGGTAACACAATTCTACTTTCTATTTCTATAAATTTGATGACTTTACATACCTTATATAAGTGGAATTGGACAGTATTTGTCCTTTTGAGTGGCTAATTTGATTTAGCTTAATTTTCTCAAGGTTCACCTGTGTTATAGCACATGACAGAAGTTCCTTTCTATTTAACGTTGTTTCAAGGTATGTATATACCATATTTTGTTTATCCATTCATCTGTCAGTGGACCTTTGGAGAACTGCCCCCTCTTGGCTATTGTGAATAATGTGGCTATGAACACGGGTGTGAAACTACCTCTTCAAGATCTTGCTTTCAATTCTTTTGGGAAAAAACCAGAATTGCCAGAACATATGGTAATTCTGTTTTTACTTTTTTGAAGAACTGCCATACTATTTTTTACAGGAGTTGTCCCATTTTACAATTTCACCAACAGTGTACACGGATTCTAGTTTCTCCACATCCTTGCCAACACTTGTCATTATTATTTTTTATATCAACCATCCTAATGGGTGTAAGGTGATTATCTTGTGTTTTTGATTTTCATTTTGCTAATGAGAAGTGATGTTAAGCATCTCTTCATAAGCTTGTTGTCTATTTATATATCATCTTTGGAGAAATGTACTCAAATCCTTTACCTATCTTTAAATCAGGTTATTTGGTTTTTTTGTTGTTGAGTTGTATGAGTTCTTATATATTTTGGATATTATCAGATATAATTTGTAAATATTTTCTCCCATTCTGTAGATTGCCTTTTAACTTTGTTTTCTTTGTTATGTAGAACTTTTTAGTTTGATGCAATCCCATTTGTCTTATCTTTGTTTTGTTGACTGTGTTTTCTGTGTCATATCCAAAACATCATGGCCTAGACCAGTATCAGGAAGCTTTTTCCCTGTGTTTTCTTCTAGTAGCTTTATGGTTTCAGTAGTTTATGGTTTCTGGTCTTGGTTAAGTCTTTAATTTATTTTGAGTTAATATTTGTATATGGTGTGAGATAAAGATTCAATTTAATTCTGTGTGTGGATATCCAGTTTTCCCAACACCACATATTGAAGAGATTG
This sequence comes from Ursus americanus, assembly GCF_024610735.1. Classification (NCBI taxonomy): domain Eukaryota; kingdom Metazoa; phylum Chordata; class Mammalia; order Carnivora; family Ursidae; genus Ursus; species Ursus americanus. Next base: position 65,606,053 of record NC_142139.1, read on the forward strand.
TCCTTACCACATTTTGTATTTTTGGCATCCTTACCAAAGATCAGTTGACTATATGTGCATGCTTTTATTTATATGCTCTCTATTCTGTTCTATTGGTCTGTATGTCTGTTTTTATGCCAGTACCAGGCTATTTTGATTACTGGAACACTGTAATATATTTTGAAATCAGAAAGTTTGATGCCTCCAGCTTGTTCTTCTTTCTCAAGATTTCTTTGGCTATTTGGGATCTTTTATGGTTCCATGCAAATTTTAGGGCTGTTTTTTTTTTCCATTTCTCTAAAAAATGCCATTGAAATTTTGATAGGGATTGCATTGAATCTATAGACCACTTTGCATAGTATGGACATTTTAACAATATAAATTCCTCCAATTCATGAACAAAATATGTTTATTTATTATACTAACTTCAATCACTGGAACTAACCTTAGGCTCTGGACCTCTGTTTTAAGAAGGATTCTGGAGCCCCATCTAGACTGAGACCAAGAGTTCTATGATAGATTGGAGATGTCTGACATGGGTGCAGAACGAAGTAATGAAACACTTAGCATGTGTTTGACTTTCCTGGTTTAGGCAAAAACATATCATTGAAACTTAGTATTGTTGGAAAAAGATAAGTTTTGTCTTTGGATTAAAATCCTAGCTCTAAAAATAAGTAGCTGTATGATATTGTACAAATTAATATTTTTGAGATATCCTCATCTGTAAAGTAGAAATACCATCTCAAGGAATTTTGTTACATCTAGTGCTGATAGGACCAGGTTGAAGGCAGGGCTGAGGGTTAACCTAAAGCTCCTCTCCTGAGAAATTGCAGAAACCCAGGAAGAGAGAAAAGGAGATCCTAGAAGAAACCTACTAACACACCATGTGTTCATTTTCTATTGCTGCAGGAACTTATCAGCTTAAAACAATATCCACTTACTAACTCAGAGTTCTGTGGGTCAGAAGTCCAGCATGGGCTCTGCTGGGTTCTCTGTTCAGGGTCTCACACTGCTGAAATCAAGGTGTTGGCTAGGCTGAACTCTTAACTGAAGATTAGGGAAAATAATTCACTTTTATGCTTATTCAGGTTGCCAAAATCCAGTTCCTCTTGACTGTAGGTCTGAGGTCCCCATTTCCTTTCCAGTTGCAGATCTGAGGTTTCCATCTTCTTGCTAGTGTCAGCTGGGTTCTGTTCTCTCTTTCTAGAGGCTACTCACATTCTTCTTATGTGTGCCCTCCATCTTCAACTAGGTAGGACACATAAAATCCTTCATATGCTTGAAACCCCTATGACTTCCCTTTTGTTTTAAAGCGTTCATATTGAGGACTTCTGGGAAGATGGTAGAGTAGGAGGATACAAAGCTCACCTCATCCCACAGATACAACTAGATAACACCCACATCAGTGTAAATAACTCAGAAAATGACCCAAAGCCTGGAAGAACAGACTCTCCACAGCTAAAGGTAAAGAAGAGGCCATACTGAAGAGAGTAGGAAGGGTGGATATGCGGTTGGGAGCTAATGGACCCACAGGACTGTTTTTGAGAGGGAGGGACAGTGATGACAGGGAGAGGGGAAAAAGACAGACCCTCACACCAGGCACCCCAGGTATGGGGAACCTGCATTAGAAAGACAAATCCTGGGGTGCCTGGGTGGTTCAGTTGGTTGTGTCTGACTCTTGGTTTCAGCTCAGGTCATGATCTCACAGTTGTGGGATTGAGCCCTGCATCAGACTCCATACAGAGTCTTTCTCCCTTCCCCTCTGCCCCTCCTCACTCACTCTCTCTCTCAAATAAATAAATAAAATCTTAAAAAAAAGAAAGATAAATCCCTTCAACATTTGGCTTTGAAAACCAGAAAGGCCCAATTTCTTGAGTCCTTACAGTGGGGTTTAACACTTGGAACATTGAGAATCAGTGGGCTTGGCTCTGGGAGAACCCAGAGGGTGATAGAAAACAGAATCCCTGCCCTTAGAGAGATAGCACAACAAACAGCCCCAAGGACACAGCTTAGAAACAGCAGCTTGAAAAACTCCTAGGGAATACAGGAAGGACAATTACTTTTATTAATCACAGAACCTGCATTAGAAGGACAGGGATCATTGGACGACTTCACCAAGAACAAAGGAGCTGGTGGGCACCATTTCCCTCTCCCCTTTGCCCCCAGCCTAGACACCCACATACATGCAGGAACCAGCAGGGCACCAACACTTACTACCTAACTTGGTAACAGCACAGCTTGCCCCTGTGTTCTCCTGTGGCCATGCCCTCTTCAGCTATGTCTCAAGTCCAGGTCCCCTCCTATAACAGATCTGAGGAAACCTTGCTAAAATCATGTGCCTGCCCCCACATTCTCCAGTGGACCTGCCCTTTCCAATTCACCTTTGGCTGGAGCCCATCCAAAGTGATGCCACAAACCTGGAAGTGTGTAACATCTCCAACAGGGGCAAGCACCACTCCAAAGTGACTCCTGCCCCAGGAAGAAGGGAAAGTAACCACATATACCAGTCTGACTGTGGCTCCAGCTATGGGCTGGGGACAGACATCTGGTCTGACTGCAGGTCCCATCCACCAGTGAAAGCTTCTCAGGGAACAATCACAGGGAAGGTACCCAGCAGTTCAGTGCTACTGCATCTCTGGCAAATTTACCTGGCAAACTCAAGCCCAAAGTGGGTCCAAACTGGCTCACTAACAGCACAGGGACCAAACCCTGCCCACAACAGACAAAGAGAGCCATTGCAGATGACTGGACTGAGGACAGAAGTGGCTCAGCCACAATAGCAGTGTGCACACAACACATACAGGAGACCTCCCTGAAGCGCCAGGTTCTGGTGAACAGAGGGCATTGCCCTGTAGGGCATTCCAGGACTTCTTCTTCATAAGGCCACTACTTTCAAGAGCAGGAGACATAGCTGACATTCCTAACAGACACTGTGAGTTAGACAAATGAAGAGACAGAGGAATATGTCCTAAATGAAAGAACAGGACAAAATTATAGCAAGACACCTAAGTGAAATGGATATAAGTAATATGTCTGATAGGGAATTTAAGGTAATAATCATAAAGATACTCACTGGACTTGAGAAAAGAGTGGAGAACCTTAGTGAGACCCTTAATAAAGAGATAACAAACAAACAAACAAACAAACAAAAAAAAAACCAATCAGAAATGAAGAACTCAATGACTGAAATTAAAATACACTAGATGGGATAAATAGACTAGAAGGAGCAGAAGAATGGGTCAATGAGCTGTAGGACAGTTATGAGAGGCAATCAAGCTGAACAGGAAAGAGAGAAAGAAAATAAAAATAGACTTAAGGAAAGTCAGTGACACCATCAAGCATAATAACTTTCACATTATAGGGATCCCAGAAGAAAAGGAGAGAGAAAAGGGGACAGAAAACTTATTTGGAAAAATAATAGCTGAAAACTTCCTGAATCTAGGAAAGGAAACAGAAATCCAGATGTTGGAGGCACAGAGTGTCCCCAGCAAAATCAACCCAAGGAGATCCACACCAAGACACATAGTAATTAAAATGGCAAAAAGTAGTGATAAAGAGAGAATCTTAAAAGCAGCAAGGGAAAAAAAGACCAGCAATGAATTGAACTAGTAATAAAAAAAACTCCCAACAAACCTAAGTACGGACTAGGCAGATTCACAGGTGAATTCTACCAAACATTTAAAGAACTAATTCTTTTTTTTTTTTTACAAACTATTCTAAAAAATAGAAGAGGAAGGAAATTCACTCTATGAGGCCATTATTACCCTGATACCAAAACCAGATGAAGACACTACATAAAGAAAAGAACTATAGGCCAAAATCTCTGATGAACAGGATGCAAAAACCTTCAACAAATTATTAACAAAGTGAATCATTCCAACAATATTTTTAAAAAATCACTCACCACAATCAAGTGGGGTGTATTCCTGGGATGCAAGGAATAAATGGGCCAATATTTGCAATTGGTTCAATATTTGCAGATCAACCAACATGATACATACCATCAACAAGAGAAAGGATAAAAACCAAATGATCATTTCAATAGATGCAAAAAAAAAAAAAAGCATTTGACAAAGTACAGTAACGATTTATGATAAAAACCCTCAATAAAGTAGGTTTAGAGGGAACATATGTCAACATAATGAAGGCCATATGTGAAAAACCTACAGCTAACATCATACTCAATGGTGAAAAACTGAGAGCTTTTCCCCTAAGGTCAGGAACAAGACAAGGATATGCACTCTCACTACTTTTATTCAACATAGTACTGGAAGTCCTAGCCTCAGCAATCAGACAACAAAAAGGAATAAAAGGCATCCAAATTGGCCAAGAAGTAAAATTTTACTATTTGCAGATGACATGATACTCTGTCTAGAAAACCCTAAAGACTCCACCAAAAAACTACTAGAACTTATGAATGAATTTAGTAAAACAGCAAGATACAAAATCAATATACAGAAATCTGTTGCATTTCTATACACTAATAAAGAAGTAGCAGAAAGTGAAATTAAGAAAATAATCCTATTTATAGATACATCAAAAATAATAAAATATCTAAGAATAAACTTAACCAAGGAGATGAAAGACCTGTATTCTGAGAACTATAAAACACTGACAAAAGAAATTCAAGATGACCCAAAGGAATGGAAAGACATCTCATCCTCATGGGTTGCAAGAAAAAATACTGTTAAAATGTCTACACTTTCAATCAATCTATAGATTTAATGCAATCCCTGTCAAACACCACCACCATTTTTCACAGAACTACAACTATCCTAAAATTTGTATGGAACCACAAAAGACCTCAAATAGCCAAAACAATCTTGAAATACAAAAACAAAACTGGAGGTATCACAATTTCAGACTTCAAGCTATATTACAAAGTGGTAGTAATTAAAACAGTATGGTAATGGTATAAAAATAGACACATAGATCAATGGAATAGAACAGAAAACCCAGAAATAAGCCCACAATTAATGGCCAATTAATCTTCAACAAAGGAGGAATGAATATACAATGGGAAAAAAGACAGTCTCTTCATCAAATGTTGTTGGGAAAACTGGACAGTTACATGTAAAAAAATGAAACTGGGCCACTTTCTTTCACCATACATACACACTCAAAATGGATTAAAGACCTAAATGTGAGACCTGAAACCATAAAAATCCTAGTACAGAATACAGGCAGCAATGTCTCTGACATTGGCTGCAACAACATTTTTCTAGACATGTCTCTTGAGGCAAGGGAAATAAAAACAGAAATAACTGCTGGGACGATGTCAAAATAAAAAGCTTCTGCACAGTGCAGGAAACAACCAACAAAACCTACTGAATAGGAGAAAATATTTGTAAATGACATATCAGATAAAGGTATCCAAAAGTATCCAAAATATACAAAGAACTTATACAACTCAACAGCTCAAAACAAATAATCCAAGTAAAAAATGGGCAGAAGACATGAACAGACATTTCTCCAAAGAAGACATCCAGGTGGCCAACAGACAAAAGATGCTCAACATCACTCATCATCAGGGAAATACAAATCAAAACTACATGAACTATCACCTCCCTCCTTTTTAAAAAACTTTTTTAAAATTTAAATTCAGTTAGTCAATATATAGTATATCATTAGTTTCAGATGTAGTGTTCAATAATTTATCAGTTGTGTATAACATCCAGTGCTCTTCACATCACCTGCCTTCCTTAATGCCCATCACCCAGTTACCCCGTCCCCCCACCCACCTCCCCTCCAGCAACACTCTGTTTGTTTTGTAAAGAATCTCTCATAGTTTTTCTCCCTCTCAGATGACTTCCCATTCAGTTTTCCCTCCCTTCCCCTATGATCTTCTGTGCTGTTTCTTATATTCTACATATGAGTCAAATTACGTGATAATTGTCTTTCTCTGATTGACTTATTTCACTTGGCATAATCCCCTCCAGTTCCATCCATGTCAATGTAAATGGTAGGTATTCGTCCTTTCTGATGGATGAGTAATATTCCGTTGTATATATGAACCACAACTTCTTTATCCATTCATTTGTTGATGGACATCTTGGCTCTTTCCACAGTTTGGCTATTGTAACACCTACTCCTGTCAGAATGGCTAAAATAAAAAAACACAAGAAACAAATGTTGGCAAAGATGTGGAGAAAAAGGAACCCTTGAGACTATTGGTGGGAATGGAAACTGGTACAGTCACTGTGGAAAACAGTATGAAGTTTCCTCAAAGAATTGAAAATAGAACTACCTTATGATCTAGTATTTGTACTACTGGATATTTACCCAAAGAATACAAAAATACTAATTTGAAAAGATATATGCACTCCTATGTTTATTGCAGCATTATTTACAATAGTCAAATTATGTAAGCAGCCCAAGGGTCCATCAAAGATGAATGGATAAAGAAGATGTGGTGTATATACATACAGTGGAATATTATTCAGCCATGAAAGAATCCAATCTCACCATTTGCAACAACGTGGATGGAACTGGAGTGTTTGACTGAAGAAACCCATTTCTAGGATATGGAAATCTTGGGGATCCATCTGAATGGAACAGACTTCTGTCTATGACACCCTGATTGGAAGGGTCAAATAAGATGTGTGATGGCCGGCTGAAGAACACCAGCATCCACGTGCCTGTGGGAATTCCTTCTGTCATCGAAGAGCAACACAGTCAGAGAGCAGTGGAGGAACTGTGAAGCCAGGGCACCCTCCCTGCAGTGCTCCATCAGGGCAGAAAGGCAGAGGGGCCTCCGGGCTTTCCAGACCCAGACACAGCCGCTCCAGGGTGAAAGCCAGCAACAGCCACCTGGGAACTGTGGCCTGAAATCACACCAGAGATAGGATTTAATGGAGAGAGCTGCTCTTTCACTCTGCAATTTCACCAAAACAAGTAGAAGAAACTGCACAGGGGTAATTTTGCCTCCTTGGGCTCCCCAAGGATTTTCCTCTTGTCACCTTAGACTGCTGTATCACCAAGCGCTCATGTAGATTATTGTCAGCCAGTCTTTCAGCTTATGGTCTGTGATAAGGCACTTCCATAAACGAGACATGCATTGAAAAGGCCCTGGGAGAATTGATCAATTGCAGAACGAGATGGAATTGTCCTTGCTCAAGGATGTGTAAACGGAAAAACCAATCTGAGGCTGTGAAAGGAGACGAAAGTACAAAATAAAGCTTTCATAGCATTCTTCGTATATGAATGCTTGAGATTGTTTTGAGAAATATTTATTATTATAGAAAAGAGAAGTGAATTTTACATAGCATTTGCTTTGTTTTCCAATAACATACGAGAAGATGTGGACCAAATCAAAGACACAAGATTGAGAGAAGGATTGAGAAGAGAAAGAAAGAAATATGGAGATGTATATGATATAAGAAGCCTTGAAGAAAAATAAAAATGTATACCACAGTTGAGTCATGTATTAGCATCAGTGAAACAAACAAATAAATAACTCCCCATGAATAGAATATTGAAGCCAAGTATAATACATACTTGAAAAGTTCTCCCAGAATGCAGGGGAAAAAAGGAATATAATTTTAAAAGTGAACAAACAATAAATAGAATGTAGTATGTATTAATATGAAATTTTGGGGGGTATAGGTAAAAGAAATTCATCTCAAACAAATTCAAGCATCGAAGGGAATTTACAGGCTCTCATGACTGGGAGGGCTCAGAGTGCTTTGGCTTGGAGCGTGTCTCAAGACTGCTGTTCCCTAATTGTCAACCCCAAAAGGTTTCCCATTTCATTGGCTTTCTCTCTTACTACATTGAGCTAAACATTCACTATAAAGGAGGTATTTACCTACTTATTTACTCATTGACAGTACTGAATATATTTATTTTATTTTATTTATTATTATTTTTTAATAATAATTTTTTATTATGTTATGTTAGTCACCATACAGTATATCCTTAGTTTTTGATGTAATGTTCCATGATTCATTATTTGCGTGTAACACCCAGTGCACCATGCAAGACGTGCCCTCCTTAATACCCATCATCGGCCTATCCCAATCCCTTCTGAAGCCCTCCCTTCTGAAGCCCTCAGTTTGTTTCCCAGAGTCCACAGTCTCTCATGGTTCATTCCCCCTTCTGTTTAGCCCCCCTTCATTCTTCCCTTCCTTCTCCTACCGATCTTCCTATTTGTTATGTTCCATAAATGAGTGAAACCATATGATAATTGTCTTTCTCTGCTTGACTTATTGCACTTAGCATAATCTCCTCCAGTCCCGTCCATGTTGCTGCAAATGTTGTGTAATCGTTCTTTCTGATGGCTGAGTAATATTCCATTGTATATATGGACCACAGCTTCTTAATCCAGTCATCTGTTGAAGAGCATCTCGGCTCCTTCCACGATTTAGCTATTGTGAACAATGCTGCTGTGAACATTAGGGTGCATTTGGCCCTTCTCTTCACTACATCTCTATCTTTGGGGTAAATACCCAGTAGTGCAATTGCTGGATCATAGGGTAGCTCAATTTTTAATTTTTAAGGGACCTCCACACTGTTTTCCAAAGTGGCTGTACCAACTTGCATTCCCACCAACAATGTAGGAGGGATCCCCTTTCTCCACATCCTCTCCAACATTTGTTGTTTCCTGCCTTGTCAATTTTTGCCATTCTAACTGGCGTAAGGTGGTATCTCAATGTGGTTTTGATTTCAATTTCCCTGATGGCTAATGATATTGAACATTTTTTCATGTGTCTGTTAGCCATTTGTATGTCTTCATTGGAAAAGTGTCTGTTCACATCTTCTGCTCATTTTTTGATTTGATTATTTGTTTCCTGTGTATTGAGTTTGAGAAGTTCTTTGTAGACCTTGGATACTAGTCTTTTATCCGTAGTGTCATTTGCAAATATCTTCTCCCATTCCGTGGGCATCACGTTGCCAGATTTTAAGCTATACTACAAAGCTGTGATCACAAACACAGCATGGTACTGGCACAAAAACAGACACGTAGACCAATGGAACAGAATAGAGAACCCAGAAATGGACCCTCAGCTCTTTGGGCAACTAATCTTTGACAAAGCAGGAAAAAACATCCAGTGGAAAAAAGGCAGTCTCTTCAATAAATGGTGCTGGGAAAATTGGACAGCTACATGCAAAAGAATGAAACTTGACCACTCTCTCACACCATACACAAAAATAAACTCCAAATGGATGAGAGACCTCTATGTGAAACAGGAATCCATCAAAATCTTAGAGGAACATAGGCTGCAACCTCTTTGATATCGGCCACAGCAACCTTTTCCGTGACACATCTCCAAAGGCAAGAAAAACAAAAGAAAAAATGAACTTGTGGGACTTCATCAAGATAAAAAGCTTCTGCACAGCCAAGGTACTGAATACATTTAAAGTTGATCTCAGAAAAGAGTCTATGAGGAGATTCATCTTCCAGAAATTAACATAAAAAGCAAATTTGATTCTATTTCTACATGCTAGTTCCTACTTTCGTGTCTTCGCTTCCTATCATGTTTTAAGAATTTGCCATTGGGCTGGGGACTTTTATTTTCATTGATATAAGAATGGAAGCTTATTACTGCGCAAGTGCTGTCTGAACTTGATGCGTTTCTTTAGACTTGCAGGGAGCAGATGTTGTTCTTGGCTGCCAGGCATTGCACCGCAGAGCTGGCCTGGAACAAGCAGGAGAGAGTGCTGGCCACCAGGTGGCGCTCCTGGTTCTTGCTGTTTTCCTTTGGGTGCTGGAGCAATACTTCTGCAAAAACATAGATTTGCACGAAAGAGATTGCTATACCAGAGCTCACACAATTGGTAATTAGGGATAGGGTTGCTATGGTGATGAGGGGGATGTCTTGGGATGTTTATGGCTTTGTAAGAGCCAATGCTTTATAAGCTATTAGACTGCCTCCTTTGATGATAATGGCTGGCATAGCAAGGTCATGAAAATCCCCCAAGATTGTGCAAGCTGCAGTGGTCGCTATTCTGTTCTTCTGTGTTTTGAGGGCTATATACAGAATGTATTCTTTTTAACATATTTATTCCACATTGGATTTTTGATATTTCCCATATTTGTTTTCTCTCCATCACCAACATTTCTCAATGTATTTTTCATAAAAGTACTCCGTGGTCTAACAGGTTTGGGGAAGAATACAATGCTAGTGCTCTTGGAGATTCACAATATATACTGGCATACTGACACCTATGCAAAGTCCCAATTCATTTCCAAAATGTCAAATGACAATTGAATCCATCTTAGTGGAATATTCACGAACACTTACAGAATCTGCCCTCATTTTGTTGCTAAGATATTAATGAATATTCTGTTAAAAGTGGGTTCAGTTGTAACAGATCATGTTTGTGTAGGTTTCCCCAATGAGGCGTTGGGTTCTTTTCTGTGGCACAGGCCCAGCAAAGGCTCAGTGTCTCTTAGTGTGGAATGGAGGCTTAGTAAATGTTCATTGCTTTTTGTGGGCTCCTAAGAAATGTTTTTGAGTTGATATCTGTCCATGGATATTATTGATTGCAATTATTCTTCACAAACGATCTTTAGCCCTCAGTTTTAGTGGGAAAATGAATTCAACACCAAGACATAGCCAACAGTGTTGGTGATAAGTCATTTGTAACTTAGCATCAGATTATTACCACATTCTCCTGAAAAGGAAAAGGATTGAAGCACTTTTGCCTCTACTCACCATTTATTTTCTGTTTTATTGCATTTTCTCAATGTTTTAAGATCAATATGTTGCTAGCAATTTTTCAGAGAGACGCCATTCCCCTTGTGAATAATCATTTGTGTTTGATCATAAAAAATAGCTCCAAAAAACACACAAACATGCAAAAACACTGAGTATTTGCTCGTACCTGCTTATCTCCCCAGGGAGTCATCCTTACTAATATTTTAGTGTGTGTCTACCCCTGTGCCTCCTGCCTTTTTTGGAAGTACCTTGTATGTGTGAACTGACTCTCGCTAGCAGAAAAAGAACAATAGCCATGGCACACAAGGAGGGGTGTTCTTTGTTGAAACCTGTATCAGGACACCAGGCAGATGGTCCCCTCACTCTTTTCCTCTGGCTGACTCTATGCTGCTGCCATTGAGGGGGTTTCTATGCTAAATAATGTAGCCTCTGCCAGACTTTGGATTTGAACAGATCCAGTCTCCAAAATATTTTTCTACTCCTTGTAAGTTGTGCAAGATTGGGGGTATGTATAACCTCTGAGCCTTCATTTTCTTATCTGTGAAATGGGGATAATAAAACCCACCAAATGGGTTGCTTTGAGGATCAACTGTGGTAAGGTATGTGATGAAGCAGGAAGGTGTTTGTCATACAGGTAGGCACTCAATCAATGTTACTTCTCCCTTCGCCTTCTTACTTTTTCCATTGTTTTCTTTCTTTTTTTTAAGATTTATTTATTTACTTTAGAGAGAGAAAGGGAGAGTGTGTAAGTGCATGCGTGGTGGGGGGTGCAGAGAGAGAGGGAGACGGTGAATCTCAAGCAGATTCCGTGCTGAGCCCTGAGCCAAGAGCCAGCCTTGGGCCTCCATCCCAGGACGCTGATATCATGACCTGAGTCAGATGCTTAACTGACTGAGCCACCCATTGTTTTCTTTCTTCCAACATCAGTGGCGATAAAAACTGAGGAAATCTAAGGGTATGGATTGGGGATAATATTGGAAGACACTGCTATGGTCTAAATGTTTGTGTCCCCACATTTTATATGTTGAAAATCTAATGCCCAAGGTGATGGTATTACAAGGTCAGACTTTTATGAGGTGATTAGATCATGAGGCAGAGACCTCATAAATGGATAAGTGCTTTTAGAAACGAGACTCTGGAGGGCTAGCTCATTCCTTGCACTGTGTGAAGACACAGCGAGAAGTTGGGAGTCTGCAACCCAGAGGCAGGCTCTCACTGGAACCCCACCATGCTTGCCCCCCGATCTTGGACTTCCAGCCTCCACAACAGAAATAAATTCCTTTTGTTTAGAAGCCACTCAGTCTGTGGTATTTTGTTTTAGCAGCCTGAATGGACTAAGGCAGAAAATTGGTCCCAAGAGTGGGGTACTGCTGTAACAATTGTAGATACCTAACCATGTGGGTGTGGCTTTGGAACTGGGTAGTGGGGAGAAGCTGCAAGAGGCATGTAAGAGGTGCGCACTAGAAAGCCTGCATTGCCATGAACTAACTGTTCAGGGTGGTTTTCTTAAGGGCTCAGGGGAGGAAGTGAGCTATAGAGACAGCCTCAATCCTCTGAGGAAATACCGAAGTGGTCATGAGTAGAATGTTGCTAGAAACATGTTCCAGTGAGGTGTCAGATGGAAACGGGGAACGTGTTGTTGGAAACTGAAGAAAGGTGATCCTTGTTATAAATTTCAGAGTACGGATGAATTGTGTTTTGTGTCTTAGTGTTATGTGGAAGATAGACCTTGTAAGCAAAGGAATTGGATAGTTGGTTGAGCAAATTTCCAAGCAAAGTGTCCACGAAGCAGCCAGTTTTCCTTTTGAGTAGTTCAAATGCAAGAAAGGACTTTGAGGGGACGGGGGTGGGGGATCGGGATAGGCTGGTGATGGGTATTAAGGAAGGCGTGTATTGCATGGTGCACTGGGTGTTACACGCAACTAATGAATCATCGAACTTTACATCAGAAACCAGGGATGTACTGTATGGTGACTAACATAATATAATTAAAAAACATTAAAATAAAAAAAAAAAGAAAATGTGTTTGGAAGAAAACAACGGTGTGGCCAAACCAGTTTGATGAGATTAGTCAGGCATCTCAATGGCCGCTGGGACATGTTGTCCAAGACCATGGAAGAGTAACCCCAAAGGCATTTTGGGGATCATGGGAGGGTCGGAGGGGCTGCCTCTTCCATCACAGGCCCAGAGTGAAGGGCCTGGGGTGTGCAGCAATTTCAGGGAAAGGCCTATGCTGCCCAACCGCCACTTCTCAGGCTCTGCTCCCCTAATTTCAGTACGTCATGCTCCTCACGCAGCTCTTGTAGGCCTCGTGCTATATGCACTACATTTTGGCTTCCTGCATCTAGAGGCACAGGTGCATGACCCAAGCAGAGAGACACCCCAGGGGCGGAGGTATTGTAGAAAGCCACCCCTAGAGCCATGGCTGACAGAGCCATGGGGACAGGCCATCCCTGTAACTCCAGACCAGTACAGCCACCAGTGGTGAGAAATCCCATCCTGTGTGAGCCAGGGCCTGGGCTGCACCCAGCAAAGCCACGGGAGTGGGCCCAGGGGAGTCTCTGGGGCCCAAGCCCCACTCCGGTGAGCCTTAGGTTTAAACTTGCCCAATTAGGACCTGTTACTTCTTTTTTCTTTTCTGTTTCTCCCTTTTGGAATGGGAATGTCTATCCTATGCCTGCCCCATCATTGTATTTTGGAAGGCCATAAGTTGTATGATTTCCCAGGTTCACAGCTACAATCTCAGCCCTATCTGCTTTAGATGATATTTAGATGAGATTGTGGATTTAGACTTTTGAGTTGATGATATGTAAGAAGGACATGAGTTTTGGGGGTCTGGGGGGGATTCTATGGTCTGAATGTCTGTGTCTCTCCCAAATTCGTATGTTGAAATAAGCCAATCAGAGAAAGACAAATACCTTATGGTTTCACTCATATGTGGAATTTAAGAAACAAAACAGATGAACATAAGGGGAAAAAAGAGAGGCAAACCACAAGAGACTCTTAACTATGGAGAACAAACTGAGAGTTACCGGAGGGTGGTGGGTGGGGGGATGGGGTAAATAGCTGATGTGAATTAAGAAGGGCACTGGTTATGATGAGCACCGAGTGTTGCGTATAACTGATGGATCGCTAAATTCTACACCTGAAACTCATGTTACACTGTATGTTAACTAACTGGAATTTAAATAAAAACTTGGATGAAACTAAAAAAAAAAAAAAAAAGAACAAAAGAAAACCGATGGAAGGTGTTCTCTTATAAAAGATGCCCCAGAGAACTAGCTTGTCCCTTCCATTATGTGAGGACACAGTGGGAAGTCCACAGTGTGTAACTGGGAAGACAGACTTCGCCAGAACCCGAACACACGGGCGCCCTGATCTTGGACTTCCAGCCTCCAGAGCTGCGAAAAATAAATTTCTGACCTGTATAAACCACATCTCTGGTATTTGTTATAGCACCACCAACAGAATAAGATAAACACCCACATCTGGAGCTAGACCTAAATACTTCACTTTTCAGTCTTGACTCTTTCAAACTCCATTTGATAAATCTTCAGAGCTGACAAGTCCTGCCACCTCCTTCAACCTGCTTTATGCCCTTTATTTCCAGCACTCACAAGTGTTGGTATCTTAGGCTCACAAAACTATCTAAAAGTAGCAAGGGGAGTCAGCTGGCAATGCTCCTAGGGGAATAGGTGGGGGCTTATTTCATCACAAAAGAGAAACGTTCTCAATTTTTTGTTGCAGCTCATGCTCACTAGCCAGTTTTTACTGGGTGATTAATTTCCACATTCACTTGTCTTCCGTGCGAGCTCTGGTCTCCAATTCCTTTGCATCCATTCACTGAGTTACTATTTTGCTTTGATGGCTTGTTTTCAGGTAGCTTTCTGACTGGTACTTATCTATCAGTTGTTTTGTTTTGTTTTGTTTTGTTTTAAAGGTTTGTTCTAAATTTGCAGATTTGGGATGCCTGGTGGCTCAGTCGGTGAAGAGTCTGCCTTCGGCTCAGGTCATGATCCCAGAGTCCTGAGATGGAGTCCCACATTGAGCTCCTTGCTCAGCGGGGAATCCGCATCTCCCTCCCCCTGCTTGTGCTCTCTCTCTCTCTCTGACAAATAAATAAATAAATAAAATCTTAAAAAAAATAAATTTACAGTTTTGTTTCGATCAAACCTCCAAGTTTTTTTTTTTATCTGAAGGTTGACTATTCGCTTCTATTTAGGATGTTTTAATTACACAGGAATGTTTTTCTGAGGTTTCACTGATGATCAACACAGCACTCTTTTTTGTACCTAGTGGATCAGCTTAATGGCTTTAATTACCATCTTAAATACGAATGAGTGACCCACACATTCAACACTTCTAGCAGTTTATTTGATTATAGGGAGAATTAATTGTATAATGGATGTTTTTTTCCCAAAGTCATTAATGTTTAGTTTTATAATGCATAATCCTTTAGATATGTACTTTGAATTTTATACAAATAATCCCCCTCAAAAGTCAGGGAGAAACATATCTGAGATCAAATCTAGTTAGCTGTTTCAACTTCAGAAACAAATTTACTGCAGTTGGAGAGACTTTGCGGATAAAAACTATAAAGAAAATTGATTTATACAGATTCATGTTATTCAGTTCTGACTTGCCTTAAATCTTTAGTAGGGTGAATTTTGGCTCTTCTTCATTTCATTTCCCAATTAAGTAGGTTACTCCTGGAGCTCATTTTATATCATGTTGCCCAGCCCATGTTGTTACACGTGCAGTAAATATTAATGGAATGAATCAATCCATTCATCTGTTACATCCATGTAACCATTTGTTACCAGTTCTCATTCCCAGTCTAAGGCTGGAGAACTAGTTCTGTTTGTCTCTGGGAAAGGAAAGGTCTCCCTAGACCTAGTTTGTTCCTCTGACCCAATCTCTCACTTAGTAGTACTCTGTATCTGCCTACTGACTCAGATCATATCTCTGGCCCCTGCACACATAGTGTCCATAGAGTTACGGTGGTTACAACCTCTCTCCACTCCTCCTCTTTTAAAGTTGCCTCGCCTCGCCTCACGTCCTCCAACTTTTTCAGGTCTTCTGTGTCTTTCCTCTCAGAGTCTACCATCCAACCACCATTCCTGAATGGCCAGATGCCTTTTCAGGGAGTCACTTATTCATACACCACCTTCTGGCCATTGCCTGGCTTTGGAAAACATTAAGTAGGCATCAACAAAATCATTATTATTTTCTTTGTCTAGGACACAATTCCCTCCTCTATGATGTGGAAATGATAAAGGATCTTCCTTTGCAAGAATATAGTGAGCATTAATCACATAATGTATGCAAAGCTCCTACTGCATTTTGGGAGACATTGTTGGTATTCCTGGAACATTAGTTTTCTTCCATCCTTCCATTCTTCTTTCCTTCTTCCTTCCATTTCTTTTCTTCCTCCTCCTTTTCTTTCTATATCCTTTCCCTTCCCTTCCTTTCTTTCTTCTTTCTTCCTTCTTTTCTTCCCTTTGACTATAAATGAGTCTCTTGAATATTTCTGAAAACTATGCCTTACTTGTCCCTCTTCCATGTCTTAGAAGAAGAGGAGAGAGAGAGAGGGGAATAAGTGATGGGAAGATTTTCTAAGTATTGAAAAGAGTCAGATAAAATTATTGCCCTTAGTAGCATTAGGGGGAGCTCAAGGCTTTCTCCTCTGTCTTACCTTCCCTCTCTCTTAAAAAAAAAAATTTTTTTTTATTTGAGTATAGTTGATATGCAATGTTACATTAGTTTCGGATGTACAACATAGTGATTCGACTTCTCCATACATTATGCTATGCTCACTACAGTGTGGCTACCATATGTCACCGTACAATGCTATTACAATATCATTGACTATATTCCCTATTCTGTACCTTTTATTCCTGTGAGTTAAATTCATTCCATAACTGGAGCCTGTATCTCTCACTTGACTTCATCCATTTTGCTCATCCCCCCACCCCTCCCTTCTGGCAACCATCAGTTCTCTGTATTTGTAAGTCTGATTCTGCTTTTTGTTTGTTTATTCATTTGTTGTTTTTTAGATTCCACATATGAGTGAAACCATATGGTATTTGTCTTTCGCAGTCTGATTTATTTCATTTGGCATAACACCCTCTAGGTTCATCCATGTTGTTGCATGGGGCAAGATTTCATCCTTTTTTGCTGCATAATATCATGTGTGTGTGTGTGTACACCACATCTTTTCCATACCCATTCATCTATACTTATGGTTGTTCCTATATCTTAGCTATCTACCCTTCTTCTCTTACTGAAAGCTAGAAGCCTCATCAGGAGCATAGGGACACATTTGAGCCTTTGAGTTAGAACTTGATGCTTTCAGAGGGGGAAAATGAAGGAGTCAAAAATTCCTCCTACTTTGAATTGCTCCCTTGTTTTTCTTGAGTCCATTTCCCCTCTTTGGATTGTTTTCTTTGTAGTTCTTCTTAAATTTGGCTAATTAATTTGGCTTGGTAACTCCTCTCACTTTCAAGAAGACAATACCTGATGACCTCCTCTGTCTCTTGGAAGGCAAAGTAACAAGCAAGATGGCGCCCAGAGAAAGGGAGTCTTCAAGCAGACTATTTAGGCCTATTAATTAGGTAAAAAATAATCTTCCCTATGTGGTTCAAATTAACTCAGTAAGATATAGATATATAAAAAGTTGTTTAGCCAAAGTCCCAACATGGATTACAGTGTTCCTTTTTTTCAAGTATCCTCACAGATATAAATATACATGTTTTACTGTTCTAGGAGGCATATGTAGTTATGAAGAATGCTAGTTCAGAACTGGAGTCATGGTTCTCTTTTGCCTCATACAAGAGCTATTATTTGAGGAAAGAATTTAACAGACTGAGGGGACTGCTATCAAAGCACTATGGGACTGAGAATTGGGAAGAAGAATCACATTGGTAACTAAAACTTTGACAACAACTGTAAATCATATGAAGTCTCAAATGAGCAATCATGATTTATGCATTAAGGGATGCTCTCAAACTGTTATTTAATATTAGTAAAGTGATACATTTTATTTTCTCACTCCATTTGTGGGTATGGTGTCATGGAATTGGGAATTAGGGGATTTCCTAGGATTTTGTGATGGTAATTCAGGTTACAGGGTTAATAATACTTTTAATAATAGGGATATAGAATTGGATGAGAAGAAAAGTAGATAAAAATAAGATATGTCACATAAAGAAATTAGATTCTTGATATAACAAATTATTTTAATAAAACATGTTTAAGGGTGCCTGCATGGTTTAGTCAGTTAAGTGTTCAACTCTTGATTTCAGCTCAGGTTATGATCTCAGGGTTATGAGATCAAGCCCTGTGTTGGGCTCCGTGCTGGGCATGGAGCCTACTGAAGATTCTCTTTCTTCCTTTCCCTCTGCCCCTCCCTCCCTAAAACACTCCCACATCTTTAAAAAAGGTTTTATTTATTTATTTGAGAGAGAGAGCACAGAGGGAGAGGGAGAAGCAGGCTGCCTGCTGAGCAGAGAGCCCCATGTGGGGCTCTATTCCAGGACCCTGAGATCAGGACCTGAGCTGAAGGCAGACACTTAACCGACTGAGCCACCTGAGTGCCCCCAAATCCCTTATGTTTAAAAGGTAGTTTGAGAGTATAGGGAAAAGTGAGACTATGCAAAAATCAGAGGTTGGAGTTTAAGAGGTTAAATGTGATTGCTGTTTTCATAGATGCCAAGGGCTAAGAGCTGTCAGAGAGAGAAACCATGGGATTGATAAAGTTCTTGCCTATAGAACTTAGAAAGAAATAAACAGTTAAAAGCTAGTTTAGGAGAATTAATGTGTTTAAGCCATGGCAGAAACCAGGAAGTTACATTTAATAAGAAGAACAAGGGGAGATTAGTATCATGGTGAGTGAAACAAGGGACTTTAAAGCCAGGGTGAACCTTCCCACTGGAAACAATTAGAATAGTTCCATAAAAATATATCCATAAAGACATTGGAGAGCTAATGAAATAGTGAAGACTTCCACTTTGGTCAAGATGGAGTAATACATATCAGATTTATCCTTCTGCCTTGAAACAACGAAAAAATTGGACAAAATATATGAAACAATGTTTTTCAGACATTGGAAACCAGGCAGCACAAGACAGTGGTCTCTGAGATGGTAGGGGGAAAGATAGATGAGACTGACAATTTCCCTGGACTGAGGAAAGTTTCCAGGCTGCAGTGCAGAGAGGAAGAACTCAGTCAGAGCCCAAAGGCCTCCCTAGGTTAATGAAAGAGTTAGGGAGATGAATATGCCTAGTCAGCCAGGTTCACATTGCAGAGTACTAGAGGGGAGGGGTAGGTACAAGGAGAGCTTCAGTAGGTCCCTTTTGGATATTAAGTCGACTATTGATCTGTGCATGCATGTGAGGACACTACCCAACACTGGGGAAATATCCAATCCAAAGGAATACAAGAATACACTCTGGACTCCCTAAAGGGCTGAGAATAGGTTATGTTCTCACCAGCCAGAGTGGAAACCTTTGTAATTCATTGGGTATCCTGTCAAATACCTAGGAAAATATTGCCTCAATACTGAGACAAAATTAATCCCAGACAAGAGACTGTTCTGATCCCAGATAACAAAGCTTAATATCAAGTCTTGAAAGAATCAAACGATTTCCAAGTAACTTGACTATATGCCAAAATAAAGGTCAAGAATATTTACAGGAATACAAAAATATCCAGCATGCAACAAGATAAAATTCACAATCATTAACATCTAATAAAAAATTACTAGGTATGCAAAATAGTGAAAGGAGAAAAGACAATCCATAGAGAAAGACCAAGGAATGACAGAGATGATAGAATTAGTAGATAAGGATAATAAAAGTTATTAAGCCATATTCCACGTGTTCAAAAACATAGAGGGAAATTATTTTTTAAGTAAAGATATGAAAAATATAAAAAAAGAAATAAAACACATGGAAATGAAAATAGAATGTCTAAGATGAAAGATAGAACTTCTATGATGAAAAATCCACTGGAGGAATTAAACACTGCAAAAGAAAAGATTAGAGAACTGGAAGTCATAGCAATGTCACTATCTGAAATTTAACACACAAAAGACAAAAAAACTTAAAAGGAAAAGAACAGATTACTAGTAAATTGTGCAACAAATTCAAGCAGCCTAATATACAAGTATGTTTAGGCTTCCTTCTTCAGGGATGCCGATAAACATTTCAGATATGTTGAATGTATACATCCCCACTCAAAATTGATAGAACAAGCAGACAGATAATCAGTAATGATATAAAAGATAGGAACAGCACTATTATGAAAGCAGTGAGAAACAATAAGGCTAAAATCTGGGAAAAGAAGAAAATCTACAAAGGTGAACATCTGTGGATTTTCTTCTTTTAGTGGATTCTGTGAATTTCAGAAGTGTCTTTGTGTCTGAGAAACTGAACAGAGCTTTTCATAGCCTCCAGTACCTAGGGAGATAAAAATTAGACTTTATTATGTATTAAATGCAGGGGTCCCAGAAAACATTGTTTGGATTGAGATTTCAAGCAGCTACACCTTAGAAATATTGACAAATCAGAAGCAAATTTGAATTCACTGGGCTAAAATCCAGTTTCAGCTTCAAATAATCCCATCTGTGAAACTGTCTTCAAATGATCCAGAATTGCTGGTGCCTCTGGTTGCTTGCAAGAAGCAAAGGTAAATAAGACACTGAGGAATATACTGACATCTAGAAGTTCAAATGTCTGGTAAACAATAAAAGAGCTAGGCTTGTAAGGATACAAGGCAATGTGATAAGAAGCCAAGATTAAGAAACAGACAACAGAAACAGACCACATACGGCTCCAGATAAAGTTACCAGGCACAGAAAGTTAAATAACCATCTTGATTATAGTTAAGGAGTTTCATGAAAATAGGCTTTGAATTTTCTAAGAACTAAAAATTATACAAAAGGAATAAATAGAAAATGTATAAATAAAAAAAACTATTAATAACTCAATGGATGGTTTAATATACAGATAAAGAGAGGATTAATAAAGTGGAAGATAAATTGGAAAAAAACAGCTAGGCAAATAGAAAAAAAAGAATGGAAAATAGATAAGAGGGTGTAAGAGACATAGGGCTGCAGCAAAAGTTCTAACATGCATTTTTTGAAATCTTAGAAGACAGATATAGAAAACATGAGGTGGAAACAAAAGAGCTCAAGGTTGAATATTCTTCCCAAGTGGAAATAAATTATCAATTCATTGATTCAAAAATTAAATTGTAAGCAGGATAGACACAAAGAAAACCATAGGAAGGCACATCATAGGAAATCTGATGGAAACTTCCCAACAGGAATGAGGGATGTTGGAAGATAATAAAATAATATTTCAAGGCTGAAAACACAATAGCAAACCTAGATTTCCACACAGTGAAACTGTTCTTCAGAAAATGAAGATGCATGAAGACATTTTCCAGAAAACGAAAACCACCTGAGGAGAACAACTTTTGAGGAAAGAATGATGGTGTGACATGGAACTGATGAATAACTGAACTCTGCTTCTGAAACTAATGATGATATGCTGGCTAATTGAATTTAAATTAAAAAAAAAGAATGGGGGCGCCTGGGTGGCACAGCAGTTAAGCGTCTGCCTTCGGCTCAGGGCGTAATCCCGGCGTTATGGGATCGAGCCCCACATCAGGCTCCTCTGCTATGAGCCTGCTTCTTCCTCTCCCACTCCCCCTGCTTGTGTTCCCTCTCTCACTGGCTGTCTCTATCTCTGTCGAATAAATAAATAAAATCTTTAAAAAAATAAAATAAAATAAAATAAAAAAATAAAATAAAATAAAATAAAATAAAATAAAATAAAAGAATGAAGGCAGAGAGTGCTGTGTGGAGCTCATGTGGGGCTGGGAATCCTTCACACTCCCTTGAGACAGAGAGGACAGACCCTGTTGAATACATAGAATGTTAAGTAGAGACTCCAGGGATCAGGTCACCTTGGCTTTTTATCTGCTCTTGAATGTATGTCACACACACTTCAAATATAACCCATTACAGATCAAACACTCCATTCTCTCCCCATCAACTCAGTGTGTAAAAAGAAACATCCTCCATGAGTGTCTCAAGCCAGAAATGTGGATGAAAAATGGATTCTTCTCATGCCCTCAGCATGTATACCCACAAGTTCTATGGTGTGTATCCCAGATGTCCATGTGTACTACCTCCAATTTTCTTCACTTCCACTGCCAACCTCCTCTCTCCTGCATATCCAGCTAAACTATTAGACACACTGCAATCAGTTGATGGTTTTCTGGTCTACCTCCAATTCATTCTTCATATAGTAGCCACAGGTACCTTTAAGAAACCTTAAATCATGTTGTGCCATCTTCTTGAGTTTAAACTCTTTAGTAGTTTCCTATTGAACACGGAAGAAAATTTTATTCTTTGCCGTGGTCTTGTGCCTGCAAATTTTATTACCTCAGTTTTATTACCCCACTCATTCAGTATCCATCCTAATGGCTGCTTTTCAATTTCTCAAACATGTTTACTAGTTTTCTGCTGTAGAACTTTTGCTCACGCCAGAAGCATAATGAGTATTGTCTACAGTTCTGTCTGACATCCATGCTTGTGTCCAGAAATGATACTAAAACATTTTTGCATTTAATGGGGCAGAGGGCCTCCAATCTGGCATGGACTGCAGACAATCAGAATGGATGTCAAATGACCATGTGTGCACTAGCCAACATAGCCCAGCTCCTGGTCACAGAATATTAGTCTCCATATTTCAAGTCTTGGCTCAAACGCTACCTCTTCAGAGAAGCATCCTCTATTTCTCTATCTAAATAGATTCCCTTTTCTACTTTGTTTTATTATCCCATTAGCTATACTAGCATCATAGATAAAACAATTTTGAGAATTTGTTTATCATATCTCCTTTAATAGATTATGCATTCTGCAGAGACCTCACTACTTTTTATTATTTATTATTTTTAGCAGTGTATAGCCTTTGCTTACTATAGCACATAGCCACAGTAAGTGCTTAATAAACATTTATTGAATAAGTGAAAATGAGACCAAAAACAGACTCACTCCAAATCCTCAAGGTGCAAGCATAATTGTGAATCAGAATCAACCATCCTAGGATGTGGGACTCAGTACTGGTTAATCCTCTAAATTCTATGGTGGGGTCACCTCTAAACATATAGAATTTTGATACGAAGAGTTTTGATTTGACGGTGTTAGTCCTTTATCCAAATTGTCATGTAGGTTTAAGGGACTGACATGATACCCTAGGGGAAATCAAGGTATATACAGTTGCAGCTGGATAAGAGGCATGGATGTGGGCACGGTGGTTACAGGAGAGAAGGTTCTTAAAGCTCAGTAGAATGCATGAAGGCTCCAGGGAGGGACAATTGGCAGAGGAAACACTTCTCAGGAGTCTCAGAAGCATTAATAATAGCTTTATGGGACTGAGAGAGCCTTGGGGTGGAGAACTGCAGAAAATGAGCTTAAGAGTATGGGTGTAGGGTGGGGACGCGTGGTGTTTAATTTCCTTGGAAAGTTACAATTTACAAGCATGGATGTCAGACAGAATTGTGGACAATACTCATTATGCTTGGAACACAGGGACCCAAGGATAAATTAATGGAAAATCAAGAATTTAAAAATACACGTGGAGTTGGGGAGATTTTGCGTCTTGCACAAAAAGACCTGGAGACTGGACATCCCATTTTTGAAAATGTCTGTTTTCCCAAGAGACAAAAGTGTTGTAAATTTCATATTCAAAGCAGTAGACTTTGGACTTTTTCATCCTGCTGTGAGACTATTCTTGTCACAGATAGTATCTTTAGAAAAAAGATTTTTCAATTGAATAAAAAATTTTAAAGTAACTTTTCTTTTTAGAAAAGTAACATATTTATTCCATGAAATTTGGTAAGTAAAAATAACCAAAAGTAAAAATAATCTGCCAATCAGATTAAAACTATTAACATTTATTGCATGTCTTTGCAATCTTTGTTCTAGCATACATATTTATCTTTGGATATGTATTTCTAAAAGTGGATCACTCAGCATATGCTACTGTGTAATTTGCTTCTTCCATTTGAAAATGTATCATTAAAATCTTTCCATGTCATCAAATTTTCTTCTACAACACAAAATTTTCATGACTGTATTAATATTCTGTTTTAGGCATCCATTGTAACTAATTTAACTATTTTCAATTAATTTTTGTTTGTTTTATTTTTAACATTTTGGTGGTTTGATTAATGATTAACATTTTGGTTGTTTTATTTTTTAATTTTTAAATTTTTTTTGAAAATTTTATTTTGTTGTGTTAGTCACCACACAGTACATCATTAGTTTTTGATGTAGTGTTCCATGATTCATTGTTTTATTTTTTTAAACATGTATGTGCATTTAAAATTACACCCAACACCTAGCGCGGTGTCTATCACCTACTAATCTTTCAATGAATATTGTTAAATAATAAAAAATAAATGCATAGATTTATTTATTTATATCTGATACAAAAACACTGATGGTGTAAAAATTAATAAAGGAAAACTCCATTTGGAATGGAGCTGGGAAGCCCTAAAGTGGGAGCTCTCATGCACGAACTTTCCCTGGCAGATTACTTGGGGTTTCCAGGCAGAAAAAGTTCACTCTATTAGTGGGGTAGGGGGAGGGAAGATTTCCTTCTTGCCCGGCAGCAGCCCAGCCAATGAGGAAGTGCCACAACTCAGCCAATGAGAAAGTGCCACAACTCAGCCAATGAGAAGTCATCACTGCCCTGAACCCTTGCTTTCTTCAGAGCAACCTCTCCCAACTGTCTCCTCTATTTTACAAACTACCGTTCCTCTTTTTTGTTCTCTGGACTTGCCTATGATTTGCCATAGCTTATAAGTCTCAAATTGCAATTTCTCTGTTATTCCTGAATGAACTCATTTTTCTGGTAAAGTAACTAGCTTTTCTGTTTTTTAAGGTCAACAATGGTAGGTTTACTTATGAGGACAAAGTTTTTTTTGCATATGTTCATGATTAATCCCTTAGAATAAATTCCTGGAAAAAGAACTGTTAGCTCAAAGAAAGTGTAAAAATTTAGGACTATTAAAATGTACTCCCAAACTACCTTGCATAAAGGTTAATCCACTTTACGCTCACACTGGTGCTGTATGAGTGCCCTTCTCTCTAACCTCACTATCCCAGGATAGTACCATCCTCTCAAATAGAGATTCCAACAATTGTACTTTATAGGTTTGATTCATATTTCTTTGATTATTAGTGAAATTGATCACCTAAAGGGTTAAGAATAAGGGTTTTTTGGCATCATAGTTCATATTTTGTGAATTGCCTGCTAATGACAATTTTCTTTTAATTAATTTACACTTGTTCTTAATATTTTGAGTCTATTTTACCTTTGAAATTTTTAAAATATATTTCTCTCAATTTATAATATTTTTTATTTTTCTTTTATTGTTTTCTGATGCAGAAATATTTTAAATTTTTATTTAGTTAAATTATTTTTTCTTTAAAGCCTCTGCTTTTGGTTTAATGTCTAGAAAGTTTTCCGTGACCACAAAGTTATATAAATATTTATCTGTTCTTTTTTCTGAATCTTTTGGATTTTATTTCCTGCCCTACATTTAACTATTGCATCTGGAATTCATTTGGATGTATGGATTGAGGTAAAGTTCTAATTTTAAGTTGTTTCCAACCAGTTGTTTAGATACTATTTTTGCATTATCCATTTCTTCTATATTGAATGTTCTGAAATGTCTTTAACACATGATACATTCTTGATCATATATTGCTGTTCTGGGATTTCATTTTCTATATTTTTATTCTTGTTTCAGTACTATTTTAGTAGGTATTAACTTTTATACTTTAAAGTTGAATAGAATAAATCTTCTAGAATAATGTTTTGGTTCAAATTTATTACGGCCAATCCATGATTTCTTTTTTTTTTTTTTTTGCCAGAAAAAATAATTTGGAAACAAGTTTGCAATTTCCTAAAAATTATATTGGAGAGATTTTACTGGAATTTGATAAAATGAATAGTCCAAATTGGAGAGAACTGAAATCTTAACTCATTAAATATTTTCATCTAGCAATAATATGGCTGTTTTTCTCTAGTTATTCAAATCTCTTTCATGTCCTTCAGTAAAGTTTTGTAACCTTACTCAGATTGGTTTATTGATATTCTATTTAATGTGATGCTTGGGTAGTTTATAATTTTGCTTGTTATTTCTAGCTTGTTATTGTTAATATTTTGGAAAAAATACCTTTGTATATTTATTTAGTAATTGAGCACGAACTCTCACTAATTCTTAAATATGTTTAGTTAATTTGGTGAGAAAGGAAGGTGTTTACAGTTAGACAATCACATCACTTAAAATAATGATGGTTTGTTCCCTGCCATATATATATATATATATATATATATATATATAATCATACTTTTTTTTTCTTGTACATTGCACTAGCTAGAACCTCCAGAAAAAATACTAACCAAAAGCAATTATAATGGGCATCCTGATCCAGACTTTTAACAGAAATGCCTCCAAAGCTTCAACATTAAGTGTAATTGTCAGTCATATGATTGAGAGATACTAAATATATATCATATTTAAGGAAATATCCACATTCCAGATCAATGAAAGTTTAGTAGAATCAAGAATAGATGTTCAATTTTATCTAATTGTCTATAAGAATCCATGGCAACCATAAAACTGTGCCTCTCAGATCCTCTGCTGGGGTGGAGAGGGGAGGTAATTGGCCAGTGGACAAGTTGCTGTGCTCTGAATCCACTGGCATCATTCTGACAGCCAGTGACTGAGGCAGCAGGGATACTAAAATGGTCTGGTTCCTGAGATGAATGAGGCTCCTCTGATGGGTGACCTTCTTTCCCTTGATGACTCCCCATCAACATTGCTCAGACTTTTCTTAGAACTTATTGCTTCAGAGAGGGACTCAAAGCATAAGAGACTCTTAATCATAGGAAACAAACTGAGGGTTGCTGGAGGGGAGGGGAGTGGGAGGATGGGTTAACCGGGTGATAGACATTAAGGAGGGCTCGTGATGTAATGAGCACTGAGTGTTATATAAGAAAGATGAATCACTGAACTCTACCTCTGAAACTAATAATACACTATATGTTAATTAACTGAATTGAAAAAAAAAAGAACCACTGCAGTCTAAGACTCATTCTACTCAGACTTCTTTCCTTCCTTCGCTCTCTGTTCAGCTCTACCTCCTGAACCTACCACTTTCCTAGCCTTTTACAACGCATTCCTCATTTTTCTCTGAAGGTGTTTTCCCCTAGTGAATCTCTTGCCTCTCTAATCCTATCTGCGGTGCCATTGGGCCACTGAGAGAACTGAGGTACGGAAGCAAAGTGTCTGGCAATAGAAAGCTTCAGTAAACATTAACAAACAAAAGCATTGAGTATTATATTTTATTGCAGTGTTTATTCTCCTCTATGGATGCATCGACTTTCTGCTTCCTAGGTTTTATATTTGTGGATCTTTTCTGTTTTTAATTTTTATCTTGAATGGACTTGCCAAAAACTTGTCTATATTGTTTTCTTTTTCAAAGAATCAGCTCTTGATTTGTTTATATACATTTATTCTGACTCATTAATTTAATAATTCTCATTTTTATATTTATCAACTTCATCTCCCCTTATTTTTTTAAGTTTTTATTCAAATTCCAGTTAGTTAACATACAGTGTTATATTAGTTTCATGTGTACAATATAGTGATTCAACACTTCCATACAACACCCGGTGCTCATCATGACAAGTTCACTCCTTAATCCCCATCCCTTATTTCACCCATCCCCCACCCAACTCCCCTCTGATAGCTATCAGTTTGTTCTCTATAGTTAAGAGTCTTTTTTCTTGGTTTGCCTCTCTCTTATTTTTTCCCTTTGCTTGTTTGTATTGCTTCTTAAATTCCACATAAGAGTGAAATTATTTGGTATTTGTCATTCTCTGAGTTATTTCTCTTAATACAATATTTTCTAGTTCTACCCATGTCATTGCAAATGGCAAGATTTCATTCTTTTTTATGACTGAATAATATTCCATTGTATGTATGTGCCACATCTTCTTTATCCATTCATCAGTCAATGGACATTTGGGCTGTTTCCATAATTTGGCTATTGTTGATAATGCCACTATAAACATCAGTGTGCATGTATCCTTTTGAATCAGTATTTTTGTATTCTCTGGGTAAATACCTAGTAGTGCAATTGCTGGGTTGTAGGGCAGTTCTATTTTTAACTTTTTGAGGAACTTCCATACTGTTTTCAGAACGGCAGCACCAGTTTGCATTCCCATCAACAGTGCACAAGGGTTCGTTTTTCTCCACATCCTCACCAACACCTGTTGTTTCTTGTGTTGTTGATTTTAGCCATTCTGACATGTGTGAATTGATATCTCATTACTTTTAATAATCCAATTAAAAATGGTTAGAAGACATGAATAGACAATTTTTCAAAGAAGACATACAGATGGCCAACAGACACATGAAAATATGCTCAACATCACTGATCATCAGGGAAATGCAAATCATCTTGTCTCATTGCAGTTTGTTTTGTGTTCCATTTTCTAACTTGCTGAATTGAATTTTCAGTTATTTTATTTTCATTTTCTTTTGTTTAGTAATGAAAATATTACTATTTCCTAGCATTATGTCCTTGGTGGAAACTTCTTAGTTTTGATATATCATGTTCTCATTGCTGTTTTGTAAATAATCAGTAATTACAGTTTTGATGTATTCTTTGATACAATAATTATTTGTATGTCTTTGATATGGTATTTATTTATTTTTTTGACAGAGAGAGAAAGAGAGAGAGAGCGGGAAATAGAGCACAAACAGGGGGAACAGGAGTGGGAGAAGCAGGCTCCCTGCTGAGCAAGGAGCCCAAAGCGGGGCTTGATCCCAGGACCCTGGGATCATGACTTGAGCCAAAGGCAGACACTTAACTGACCGAGCCACCCAGGTGTCCCTGATCCAGTAATTATTTGTGAGAGTATATTTTTATTTATATTTTTTCTTAAAAATAAAAGCTTTAGTGACATAATTCACATAGCATAGAGTGTAGCCTTTTACAGTGTACAATTGATACAACTGGTGTATTCACAAATTTGTGCATCCATCACTACTAATTCTAGAATATTTTTATTACCTCAAGTGAAATCCTATCCCCATTATCAGTGTTTTCCCACTTCTCTCTCCTCCCAGCTCAGGCACTAATCTGCAATCTCAATGAATTTTCCTATTCTGGGCTTTTCATTTAAATGGAATTATATAATATATATTGGTTTTTAATTTCTATTTTTATTATAATACTTTTACAACTACATCTTGTGAAAAGTCTTCTCTTTTGAATTTATTGAAATTATTTTGTGGCTCAATATATGGCCAGTTAATATGTTTCATGGGTGCTTGAAAGCAAAGGAGAGCTTCTATTACATACTTTAAGTTTGCTACTCAGCACAGACTGTCCCAGACTTATGATGGTTCGGTTTATGATTTTTTGACTTTATGATGGTGCAAAAGTGATTCACATTCAGTACAACTGTACTTCAAAGTCTGAATTTTGATCTTTTTCTGGGCCAGCGGTATGTAGTGTGATACTCTCTCCTGATACTGGGCGGCAGATTCCAGTCAGCCACTTGATCATGAGGGGTGAACGACTGTGCCCTTACCACACTCTGTACTCAGGCAGACATTTTGTTTTTCACTTCCAGTATGGTATTCAATAAATTATATGAGATATTCAATACCTTATTATAAAATAGACTTTGTGGTAGAAGATTTTGCTCATAAAGGAAAAGATAAAAAAAAAAAGAAGATTTTGCTCAACTGTAAGCTACTGGAAGTTTAAAGTAGGCTAGGTTCTGAGCATGTTTAAAGTAGGCTAGGCTAAACTATGATGTTTGGTAGGTTAGGTATATTAAATGCATTTGACTTCTGGTATTTTCAGGTTACAAATGGGCTTATCAGGATGTAACCCCATCATAAGTCAAGGAATGTCTGTGTAGCAATTAAATCAGCCTTATCAATTTTATTACTTAGTCTCTGTGATTTTTTTCAGTTTCTTTTTGTTATGTTAAATTTCCCCTTACTACTGTTTTCTATAAATTTCTCTTTGCATTTCTAATGTAATTTACTAAGTCAGTCATTCATCCCTTCATCCATTCTTTATCGAGTACTTACTAGGTGAGGAACTCTACTAGTAACAACATAGATAAGAATCCCTGCTGCCTTGGGCCTTGTATTCTAGTAGAAGGAGATAGAAAATAAGCAAGATAAATAAGTAAAACAAATAGCATGCTAGATGGGGATAAGGATTATAAAGAAAAATAAAGTTGGGAAGAAAGACAAGCTATAGTCTGGGGCGAGGTTGCAATTTTGTATAGGGTGGCCAGTGAAGGCTTCACTATCTAGTGATAGCTGAGCAAAGATCTGAAGGAGGTGAAGGAGCCCGCCTTGCAGCTATCTGAGGGAAAAGCATTCCACGCAGAAGTAATAGCAAGTGCAAAGGCCCTGAGGCAGGAGCATGCTTGGTGTGTTCAAAAGAAGTCAGCCAATGTGCATGGAGCAGAGGGAGCTAGGGAGAGAGTAGTAGGAGATGAAGTGTTCAGCACATAACACTCATGACACATGTGTTCACTGTGATTATACCTTTTACCAATTTCAGGTGGCATTCTTGGTTCACTCAATGCTGTTTACATCAAATTCAAATCTGATATTAATAATGCAATCTTTGCTTTCTATTAGTTTATCATGCACAATAGGACCTTTGCCAGACCCTCAACTCTTATACTTTTCATGCCATTATGTTTCACATGTGCATCTTAAATAAATTTATAGTTGGATCTTATTTTTGATACAATTTACCTGCCTATTTTTAATCTTCCAAATGTCTTGTTAATTGTCAGAGTTGAGTAAAATGGTATTGTTGAGCACCCCATGCCTTCAAGGGCAAGAAGTTCATTTACATTTAGGTGATATTGTTTATATCATATCTATATCTCATGATTATGATTTTTGTTAGTTCAAAAATGATTTTCACTTTTACTCATTCTGGACTCTTGCATCTTAATGGTACTTGTAACCATTTCCAGTTTGGCCTAGATTCAATGACATCTACAACACACTCTTGTCCTCTCCTTTTTTCACTCTCTGATGCTCTCCTGCAATGCTATTGTTTTCCTCATTTACTCTAATACTCACAGGGTGATCACAGAGTCTATTACCTCAGTTTGCTCTATCCTTTTTATGCATTCTCAAAATCAGTATGGTTTTCCAGAGACTCCATCTCATTTGAATTGTGTGATCTAGTTTGAACTGTCAACTCCACTCTTGGGATGTGTGATTAATCCAATGTTTGAAACTTATTCTCTATACTAGAGTAATGCTGATCAGCCAGCCCTTTTGTAGTCTTACAATTCTTTTTTTTTTAAGATTTTATTTATTTATTAGAGATAGAGACAGCCAGTGAGAGAGGGAACACAAGCAGGGGGAGTGGGAGAGGAAGAAGCAGGCTCATAGCGGAGGAGCCTGACGTGGGGCTCGATCCCAGAACGCTGGGATCACGCCCTGAGCCGAAGGCAGACGCTTAACCACTGTGCCACCCAGGCGCCCCCTGTAGTCTTACAATTCTTAATTCTCCAGAATTATCTTGTTTAATCACCATTCTATGCATGCACCATTTCCTAGTAATATAAACAGAGGGGAAGATATATCTACAAGATATATCTACATCTATCTATCTATCTATCTATCTATCTATCTATCATCTATCTATATCTATCTATCTATCTATCTTAATAACAGAATGGAATGTTAATATCCATCTATAGGAAAGTATATGTTCATGGTTTGTGCAGAGTTTAGACTTAATAGATGGAACTAAGCAATTGCATATAAAATACCACCTCACATAGTGCATAATATAGTTGGGAAAATAGACATAAAATATTTTAAAAAGTTAAAAACAATGGAACTATCAAATGAAATTTCAAACAATAATAAAGCAGATGATACAAGGCCAGGCCTAGTAATAAAGGGAATAGGATTTGGCATAAATTGGAAGTGAAATTGAGTTCTGGCTCTGTCCTTTATTAACTGTGTAATCTTAGATGTGTTACTTATTATTTCTAAAATTTAATTTCCTGAACTTATTATGGAGATAATTGTAATATTCCCTTTGTAGAGATGCTATGAAGGTAATATTTAATAGAGTGGGCATTTTATACTGCTGACATTGTAGTTTTGACTGCAATGGTGTAATTTTACAAGCTTATCTTTTGTTTTTGTTGGGCAACATAGTGACAAACCTTGAGAATGGAAATAGCTTGTAGATGGATTTCTTGGTCCTGGGTATAGTATAATTTGGGGGTTAATGGAAGCAAAATAGTAGTTAGAATATTTTAAGAGAGCTTCTGGGAAACGAGCAAAAGATATAAGCAGACAATTCATAGAAGAATAAATGAAAATGGTATTTTAACATATGAAAAGATAAGTTCAACTTAACTGCTATATAAAGCAAGAATATACAAACTAAAACTACAATGAGAAGCCACTTATCAATAAGATCTAAAGATTTCGAAGTTTTACAACATGATCTGTTGGTAAGCTACAGGGATATGGGTAATCTATCACGTTGCTGATGCGAATGCAAAATGGTACAATTCCTAAGGAGGAGCACTTAGCAAAGTAACAGACATTGATCTTCTGACTCTGCAATTCCACTTCTGAGAATCTATACCAAAGATACATAGGGAAAAGTTATAAAATAACCAATGCACACAGTTGCACAGTGAAACTATGTTTAATACCAAAAGAATGAAGCAGAGAAGACTAGTTTAATTAAAAAAAAAAAAGGCACATCCAGGAGTGACAACAGCAGGATGGCAGAATAAGACATCCCTTGCTCATATTCCCCCCCACCCCCAACAACAGCAATTTGGCATCCATCCAAGGTCAAAAGTGCTTTTCTGGGAGCTGTGGGATCCAGGTAGGAGATGCAAAACCTCGGTGCAGTCCAAGAATGAGGAGAACCATTTTGAGAACACATGCCTGCACCAAGGTGGTGGATTTGCTGACCCAAGTGTTAGCTCTAGACCTGAAAACAGCACCATATCCTTGAGGTCTCAGCTTCAGCCTTGTTTTGCTTCAGTTCTGTCACCTACACTATGTGCCAAGGGACCCAGGAAGAGCATTGCCCATCCATGTGTCAGGCAATAGGCATACAGACCTTGGTCCTGGCTGTGGACACTGAATGGCTCATGAAGAGGATACTATTCCTCTCAGCTTCAGTCCAGGAGCTCATGGAGAACACTGATTTAAATGGTCACTAATGGAAAGGAAAAAAAGCTAAAATCAACCTAAATACATCATTAAAAGAAAAATACAGAAAGAAAAAATTTTAAGTGACTTTAGGGGTTAGTATTTTGACTGCATGTTCTTAGAGGATATATAGTAAGGAGACATAGAGAAGCTATAATATATTGAATTCCATTCCATAGTTTGTTAGTGGTAACATTGGAATTATTATTTTTAGCCTCTTATGCATACTGAAAGAGGATGAAAATAGATAATTATATTAAGAATGTTTGATGGCAACATTCAGTGTAAGATAAAGGAGGTACAGGTATAAAAAAGAGTATATGAAAAAAATCTGTAATACCTGAATAGGAAATATTAGTATGAACTTTTGAATTTTTAAATTTAAAAATTACATCTTCTATAGATTTGCCCACTGAAAAGTTTTAAGAGAAATGACACCGCATTGACTGAGATTGTGACCGCTTAACACCATCCTTCCTGAAGAGAAGCCCTGATCCTACAGTAATCATTGTATCCAGGTATGGAGAAGGAAATATATTCCACAACCCTGGAACATTACATTATGCTAGAAAGTAAGGAAGTCAAAGAGGACTAAAAATGATGCATGTCCAAAAGACACAGGGGCTTCCAGAAGGGGGTCCCATTGGCCAAGGATGGAACCATTTGAATATTTGAAAAGATAATGAAAGTAATTGATTGAAAACATTGACTGTATAAACACCAGAGTTTCAAAGTAACACTTAAAAAACAGAAGGACAATTCAGTGAACACCACTAAAAGTAACTGGAGCAAAAACAATTTATTGTAAACACTGAAAATTAAAGGACAGAATAAGACATTTAAGCTGTCTTTCCTTATGAGCTATATTTCAGGGTTATCAGAAAGCCTTGGATGATGAGAAAAAGAATTCATCATAGAAAAATACCAGCTAAAAGTGTGGAAGAAATTATGAATAATAAAATTACCATTTGCAATTGTTACTGATCACTATTAGATAAAGCACTAGGTGAAAGGTTGGTGGGGAGCTTTCTAATGGGGAGTGGGGGAGATCAGACCACCACCTGCTGAATCCATTCATTAATCACTCATCATTAACTATGGGAAGTCCAAGCATTAGCTCACACCACCACCAGTGAATTTTCTTGCAACAACTTAAATAAAGTTGAAAATAAATCTAATTGAATTCACAGAGTTAATTCCCATTTATGGGAAACACAAGTTAAGACCCCAAGGAAACACAAGTTAAGAGAAACAAGTTAAGACCCCAAGGTGGCAAATTTGGAATGTAGGACATTTTCTAAATGGCCAACTTGGTCTCTGCACATGTCCGTGCCTGACATGGAGAAGAGGAAGGAAGGAAAACTCTAGATTGAAAGAGATTTAAGACATAACAACCAAAGGTAATGAGTGGACCGAGTTTGGATTCTGATTTGAACAATTCATATGTAGAAACAACGCTTTTGAGATAATTGGGAAAAATTTTTTATGGACTTGTATTACATGAAACAGAAAGATGATTAATAAGGAGGGCACGTATTGCATGGTGCACTGGGTGTTATACGCAACTAATGAATCATCGAACTTTACATCGGAAACTGGGGATGTACTGTATGGTGACTAACATAATATAATAAAAAAAACATTAAATTAAAAAAATTAATTAGGTGTGATAATAACATCACGGTTACATAGTCATATTTTTATGGATGTCTTTTGAATTACGTATGGGAAAATGACATGATGCCTGAAATTTGCTTTAAAATACTTTAGCAAAGAAAAGAAAGAGAAAAAGCGATGTATGGATAAAGCAAATATGACAAAACCTTAATAATTGTGTATCTAGGTGAAGGATATAAGGAGGTTCTTCATACTATTTTCTTAATTGCTAAGTATGTTTGAAAAAATACGTAATACAATTTTAAAACCTAAAGATCGCTTTGGGAAATAATATATTAAAACAACTTCTGGGGAAAACATTGAAGAGACATTAGAAAGTTGTCTTGAGATACTCAGAACAAAGTTGAGAGTTCTTGAGTTCTTAGGACAAAGAGAAAAGATTGAAAACATCCCTTTTTAGGGGCAGAGTTTTTCTGAAATGATGATTACTCACTGAACAGAATAGCACCCTGGGTTTACCTTGCACTATGGTCTTTAAGAAGAAATGCAGTGGGTGTAATTTACATGTTATAGCTTCTGGGAAGAGGGCTCAAGATTTCTCTCCTCCTCACTCTACTCCCAGGAAAGATTTGGTTGTGCCAGTAAAGGGTCCAGGAACATCATGTTTGAGGGTGGGCTTTCATAAGAGGAGTTGAGAGGTTAAATGTTCTTTCATCCATATGGCTTTTTTTTTCTCTTGGCTTTTAGAATTTCTTTGCTCATTTGAATTGCTAATATATATATATTTTTTATTTTATTTTATTTTTTTAAAGAAGGCCTATTTTTTTATTGTTGCCATATTGTTAACTTTCAACCTTCTATTATACCTAAATGCATGAACATTATTGTCACTATCCTAGTAGCATCTTATTTCATAAAATAAACTATTTAGTATTAAGTTAATGCTCAATATTTGATTGATTCAGGCTATCACCTTTTCTTAAGCTGCAGGACTTAGAGATAAGGTTTTTTTTTTCTTTTTTTTCTTTTTCTTTTTTTTTTTGGATTTGAACATATATTTTATTTTTTTTATTTTAATCTTTTTTCATTATATTATGTTAGTCACCATATAGTACATCCCTGGTTTCTGATGTAAAGTTCGATGATTCATTAGTTGCGTATAACACCCAGTGCACCATGCAATATGTGCCCTCCTTACGACCCATCACCAGTCTATCCCATTCCCCCACCCCCTCCCCTCTGAAGCCCTCAGTTTGTTTCTCAGAGTCCACAGTCTCTCATGCTTCATTCCCCCTTCTGATTACCCCCCTTTTCTTTATCCTTTTCTTCCCCTACCAATCTTCTAGTTCTTATGTTCCATAGATGAGAGAAATCATATGATAATTGTCTTTCTCTGCTTGACTTATTTCACTTAGCATTATCTCCTCCAGTGCTGTCCATTTGCAGCAAATGTTAAGAACTCGTTCTTTCTGATAGCTGAGTAATATTCCATTGTATATATGGACCACAACTTCTTAATCCAATCATCTGTTGAAGGGCATCTCAGCTCCTTCCACAATTTAGCTATTGTGGACATTGCTGCTATGAACATTGGGGTGCATATGGCCCTTCTCTTTACTACGTCTGTATCTTTGGGGTAAACACCCAGTAGTGCAATGGCTGGGTCATAGGGTATCTCAATTTTTAACTTTTTAAGGGACCTCCACACTGTTTTCCAGAGTGGCTGTACCAACTTGCATTCCCACCAACAATGTAGGAGGGATCCCCTTTCTCCACATCCTCTCCAACAATTGTTGTTTCTTGCCTTGTCTATTTTTGCCATTCTAACTGGCGTAAGGTGGTATCTCAGTGTGGTTTTGATTTGAATTTCCCTGATGGCTAATGATTTTGAACATTTTTTCATGTGTCTGTTAGCCATTTGTATGTCTTCATTGGAAAAGTGTCTGTTCATCTCTTCTGCCCATTTTATGATTTGTTTATTTGTTTCTCATGTATTGAGTTTGAGAAGTTCTTTGTAGATCTTGGATACCAGTCTTTTATCTGTAGCATCATTTACAAATATATTCTCCCATTCCGTGGGCTGCCTCTTAGTTTTTTTGACTGTTTCCTTGGCTGTGCAGAAGGTTTTTATCTTGATGAAGTCCCACAAATTCATTTTATCTTTTGTTTCTCTTGCCTTTGGAGATGTGTCATGAAAAAAGTTGCTGTGGCCAATGTCGTAGAGGTTGCTGCCTATGTTCTCCTCTAGGATTTTGATGGATTCCTGTCTTACATTGAGGTCTTTCATCCATTTGGAGTTTATCTTTGTGTATGGTGTGAGAGAGGTCAAGTTTCATTCTTTTGCATGTAGCTGTCCAATTTTCCCAGCACCATTTATTGAAGAGACTGTCTTTTTTCCACTGGATGTTTTTTCCTGCTTTGTCAAAGATTAGTTGCCCATAGAGCTGAGGGTCCATTTCTGGGTTCTCTATTCTATTCCATTTGTCTGTGTGTCTGTTTTTGTGCCAGTACCATGCTGTCTTTGTGATCACAGCTTTGTAGTACAGCTCGAAATCCGGCATTGTGATGCCCCCAGCTTTGTTTTTCCTTTTCAACAATTCCTTGGCGATTCGGGGCCTTTTCTGGTTCCATACAAATTTAAGGACTATTTGTTCCAGTTCTTTGAAAAATGTCCTCGGTATTTTGATCAGGATAGCATTGAAAGTGTAGATTGCTCTGGGTAGCATGGACATTTTAACTATGTTAATTCTTCCGATCCATGAGCATGGAATATATTTCCATCTTTTTGTGTCTTCCTCAATGTCTTTCAAGAGTGATTTATAGTTTCTAGAATATAGGTCCTTTACGTCTCTGGTTAAGTTAATTCCAAGGTAACGTATGGTTTTTGGTGCTATTGTAAATGGGATGGATTCCCTAATTTCTCTTTCGTCAGTCTCATTCATGTATAGAAATGCAACTGATTTCTGAGCATTGATTTTGTATCACGCCACATTACTGAATTGCTCTATAACTTCTAATAGTTTGGGGGTGGATTCTTTTGGGTTTTCCATATAGAGTGTCATGTCATCTGCGAAGAGAGACATTTTGACTTCTTCTTTGCCGATTTGGATACCTTTGATCCCTTTTTGTTGTCTGATTGCTGTTGCAAGGACTTCTAGTACTATGTTGAATAATAGTGGCGAGAGTGGGCATCCTTGTCGTGTTCCTGATCTTAAGGGAAAGGCTTCCAGCTTTTCCCCATTGAGAATGATCTTTGCTGTAGGCTTTTCATAGATGGCTTTTATGAGATTGAGGAATGTACCCTCTATCCCTACACTCTGAAGGGTTTTAATCAGGAAAGGATGCTGTAGTTTGTCAAATGCTTTTTCTGCATCTATTGAGAGAATCATATGAATTTTGAATTTTTCTTTCTGGATAAAATCTAAGAAACTGATATTTGCGAATGTTGAACCACCCTTGCATCCCAGGAATGAATCCCACTTGGTCATGATGGATAATCCTTTTAATGTACTGTTGTATTCTATTAGCAAGGATCTTGTTGAGGATTTTGGCGTCCATATTCATTAGGTAAATTGGTCTGTAATTCTCCTTTTTGATGGGGTCTTTGCCTGGTTTGGGGATCAAGATAATATTGGCCTCATAGAATGAGTTTGGTAGCTTTCCTTCTGTTTCTATTTTTGAATAGCTTTAGGAGAATAGGTATTATTTCTTCTTTGAATGTTTGGTAGAATTCCCCAGGAAAACCATCTGGGCCTGGAGTTTTGTTATTTGGAAGGTTGCTTATCACTCACTCTATCTCTTCATAATTAATTGTCCTGTTTAAAAAATCAATTCCTTCCTGTTTCAGTCTTGGTGGTTTATAGGTTTCCAGGAAGGCCTCCATCTCTTCCAGATTGTTTGATTTATTGGCATAAAGCTGTTGATAAAAGTTTCTAATAATCCTTCCTATTTCATTGGTGTTGGTTGTGACCTCTCCTTTTTCATTCATAATTTTATTAATTTGGGTTCTTTCTCTATTCTTTTGGATAAGCCTTGCCAGCGGTCTGTCAATTTTAGTGATTCTCTCAAAGAACCACCTTCTAGTTCTCTTGATCTGGTTTACTGTACTTCTGGTTTCTAATTCATTGATTTCTGCTCTAATCTTGGTCAACTGCTTCCTCGTGCGTGGATTAGGCCTGTCCCTCTGTTGCTGTTCCAGCTTCTTGAGGTGAGAATATAAAAACTGCATTTTAGATTTTTCTATTCTTTTGAGTGAGGCTTGGATGGCTATGTATTTCCCCCTTAGGATTGCCTTTGCAGTATCCCATAGGTTTTGGACCATTGTGTTTTCATTCTCGTTGGTCTCCATAAATTCTTTAAATTGATTTTTGATTTCCTGGTTTATCGAGTCATTCCTGAGCAGGATGGTTCTTAGTCTCCAAGTGTTTGAGTTTCTTCCAAATTTTTCCTTGTGGTTGAGTTCCAATTTCAGAGCGTTGTGGTCTGAGAATATGCAGGGAATAATTTCAGTCTTTTGGTATAGGTTGAGACCTGTTTTGTGTCCCAGAACATGGTCTATTCTTGAGAATGTTCCATGGGCATTAGAATAGAATGAGTATTCTTTGGTTCTGGGGTGTAGTGTTCTATATATATATCTATGAGGTCCAACTCGTCAAGTATGGCATTCAAAGCCCTTGTTTCTTTGTCTTTTTTCTGCATGGGTGCTCTGTCTATTTCTGATAGTGGAGTGTTGAGGTCCCCTACTATTAATGTATTTTTATCTATATGTCTCTTTATTGTGGTTAAGAGTTGGCTTGTGTATCTTGCTGCTCCCCTGTTGGGGGCATATATATTTATAATTGTCATATCCACTTGTTGGATATATCCTTTAAGAATAATATAGTGCCCTTCTGTGTCTCTAACTATAGTCTGTAGTTTAAAATCCAATCTGTCTGATGTGAGAATTGCTACCCCAGCTTTTTTTTGAGGTCCATTTGCATGAAAGATGGT
This sequence comes from Ursus americanus, assembly GCF_024610735.1. NCBI lineage: Eukaryota > Metazoa > Chordata > Mammalia > Carnivora > Ursidae > Ursus > Ursus americanus. Next base: position 65,645,637 of record NC_142139.1, read on the forward strand.
ATTCCATCCCTTTACTTTCAGTCTGAATTTATCTTTAGGATCAAAATGAGTCTCTTGTGGACAGCAAATGGATGGGTCATGTCTTTTTATCCAATCTGCAACCATGTGTCATTTATGGGAGCATTTAGGCCATTTACATTGAGACTGAGTACTGAGAGATATGATTTTAATGATGCCATGTTGCCAGTAAAGTCTTTGTTTCTATCGATTGTGACTTTCTGTTCTGTATCACTCTTGGGACTTTTTACTTTTCTAGAACCCTCCTTAATATCTCCTGTAGGGCTGGTTTTATGGTTACGAAATTGGCCAATGACTGGCAATTCTGGAAGGTCTTTATTTCTCCATCAATTCTGAATGACAGCCTTGCTGGATAAAGGATTCTTGGTTGCATGCTTTTCTCTGAAAGAGCTTTAAAAATGCCCCCCAACCCTTTCTCTCATTCCAGGTCTGTGTAGACAGGTCTGACATAATTCTGATATCTTTGCCTTGGTACGTGAGAGATTTCTTTGCCCTGGCCACTTTCAATACTGTATCCTTGGATCTAATATTTGCAAACGCACTATGACATGACGTGGCGTAGGTTTGTCGTGGTTGAGCTTGGGAGGGGTCCTCTCTGCCTCTTGTACATGAATGTTTGTTTCCCTTGCTAGATTAGGGAAGTTTTCAGCTATAATTTGTTCAAATATCTCTTCTAGACCTCTGTTTTTCTCCACTCCCTCAGGGATGCCAATGATTCTGACATTGGATCATTTCATTGAGTCAGTAATCTCCCATAACCTACATTCTTGAGCGTGGATTCTTTTGAGTCCAGATTCTATTTCAGCATTTTCTTCTTCTAACCCATCCTCCAATTTGCTGATACGTTCCTCTGCCTCATTCACCCTGGCCGTCAGAGCCTCTAGTTTTGACTGCATTTGGCTCATAGAATTTTTAATTTCTGCCAGATTTGCTCTCATTTCCTCCCTTAGAGATTCTATATTCTCATTAACATTTTCGTTAATACTTTTTTCAAGTCTACACATCATCTTGACCATTGTTACTCTGAATTCCATTTCTGATAATTTGGTTATATCCATATCCATCAGTTCTGTTGCAGAGGCCACAGACTCATTGTCTTTTCTTTGCTGGGGGGGGGGGGGATTTCTCCTTCTCGTCATTCTGATGAGGAGAGGTTACGGGGTTGTCCAGAGCCCAAATTATTGACCGGGACCCAGGCCATGCGCCCTTGTTTTATAGGGATCTTAGGGATGTGGGCTTCTTGATTTTTCAGCCTACCTTCTGGGGGATGGGCACACTGTGAGCCGGTATTTCCAGGCTTTTGTTCTCTGGCGGCTTTCCCTGGTGGTTTGCTGTGCCTCTTCTGAGAGAGCAGCAGTGGCTGAATCTCAGCCTCTGTCTCAGAACAGAGGGATCGCGGACCATTCTCTACTGATGTTCTGGCCACTTTAACTCTGTTGTTGTTGGTGCTGCTCAACCCTGCAGCGTCCCGGGATGTGTGCCGCACACCCGGCATCCCAGCCCTCACTTCCAGGGCTGGCGCGTCTCTGTCCTTTGTGTTTCTAACACCTTCAGCTGTCAGCCACCAGCCACCCCCACGTGCTCCCGGAGCTCCTGGTCTCAGTCTGGTTCCAGTGAGCACACCGGACCTCCCTTTCAGTCTGGTGGCGCCCGCGTTCCCCGGCTCACGGTCTCAGTCTGCTCTCTCGCGGGTGCCGGTCCGTGAGTCTGCCCACTCCCCCATGTAGGTGGCTACCACTTCCCAGCTCCTGAACGTGGCGGCTCCCTCCCCCTTCCGTTTATCTTCCGATATCTCTGCGCGGTTTCACGGCTCCCTGCTTTGTACCTCAATACTCAGCGCTGGAGATGTTCACTTGTAGAGATCCAGATGTATCTTCCTGCATCTCTGGCTGATTCCGTGGATGTTCAGGCTGGTCTGGTACCTATCCAACTTGACTCAGGGGTTCGGCTGAAAAAGGGGTCCCCTATTTCTCCACCATCTTAACTCCCCATATTTTAATTCATTTCATATGGCTAGGTAACAGGATAGTCTGGGACATTTTTCTTTATGGGACAAAACATTTAACTTCGTATATTTTAGCCACATAATAACAAAGGTGGGACACAGATGAGGAGGGGCAAGGGGCAGCCCTTATAACTGCCTTTGATGTAGGCCAGTGGTTTTCAAAGTGTGGTCCACAGAACCTTGGCCATCCTTGAAATCCTTGCAGGGGAACTGGCAAAGTCAAAACCATTTTCATTATAATGCGAAGACATTATTTATCTCTTCCATTGTGTTGGCATATTTGCTGTAATGGTACAAAAACAGTGGTGGGTCAATTCTGGTGCTTTAATGCTAGTCAAGACAGTGGCACCAAATTATGTTCACAGTCATTGATTCTTCATTCTCAGGAAAAAGAAAGGCCAGTTTTCATCAAGAATGTCTTTGGTGAGGTGCAGTTGGTTGAACATCTGACTCCTGGTTTCCTCTCGGTCATGACTGAGGTCAGGTCAGTTGTGCGATAGAGCCCTGTGTCAGACTCCGTGCTCAACTTGGAGTCTGCTTGGATTTCTCTCTCTCCCTCTGCCCCTCCCCCACTCTCTCTCTCAAATAAATAAATCTTTAAAAAAAGAATGTTTTTGGTGAAGAAGTAAAAATGTTAATTTTATTAAGTCTTGACTCTTGAATACATGTCTTTTTAATTTCCTGTGTGATGAAATACAAAATACACATGAAGCCCTTCTGCTGAATACTGAAGATGATTATATTGAAGAAAAGCACTTCTTTGAATAATTAGCTTTGAATAATGAGCTGAAGTAACCACTTTATTTCATGGGACACCATTTTTACTTGACTCATGGCTGACAGAGAAACTATGGTTACTCAGACTTGGGTATTTACAGGCATTTTCTTGCAAGTAAATGTCACCTTTGTCACTTCAAGGAAAACAACTGACTGGATTTGTTGCCAGTGATAAAATTCAGCCCCTCAAGAGAATATTAGATACTAGAAAATTAGAGTTGTGAAAAACTTGCATCTATCACTGTTAACTTGACAGTCCCCCAAATTTATTTTATTTTATTTTATTTTAAGATTTTATTTATTTATTCGACAGAGATAGAGACAGCCAGCGAGAGAGGGAACACAAGCAGGGGGAGTGGGAGAGGAAGAAGCAGGCTCATAGCGGAGGAGCCTGATGTGGGGCTCGATCCCAGAACGCCGGGATCACACCCTGAGCCGAAGACAGGCACTTAACTGCTGTGCCACCCAGGCGCCCCGACAGTCCCCCAAATTTAAAGGCATTTCTGAGATCAGAGCAGTGGTGGTATTAACAAACGTAATTTTTTTGATAATATAATATTGAAATTTGCCAACATTTGGAAGATGTATATAAATTAGTGAACCAATATTTTCCAAATTACCACTGCATGATGTTACAAAAACATGTGTGAGTGAATTGGAAATGTGAGAGACACTAATGGATTTTGAAACATATCAATTAACAAGTTCATTAACAAAATTTCAGATCTTAACTTTGCTTTGAGAAGCTACACTTGTTGAATTTTTATGTCGTATTAAGAAGACTGTCCACAACTATCTGAAAAGACTATTAAAATACTCTTTTCATTTCCAATTAAATATCTGAGGTGAGAATATTTTTCATATAGTTTAACTAAAACAACATATTGCAACAGATTGAGTTCAGAAGCAAATATGAAAATTCAACTGTCTTCCAGCCAGACTTCAACAGATTTGTAAACATGTGAAACAGTGCCACTGTTCTCACTAATTGTATTTGTTGTAGAAACTGTAATCATATTTCATAAAAATGTAATATATATATGTGATCAGTTTATTGTTCTTTATTTTTTAATGTTTTTTAATTATATTATGTTAGTCACCATACAGTACATCCCTGGTTTCTGATGTAAAGTTCGATGATTCATTAGTTGCGTATAACACCCAGTGCACCATGCAATACATGCCCTCCTTACTACCCATCACCGGTCTATCCCATTCCCCCACCTCCCTTCCCTCTGAAGCCCTCAGTTTGTTTCTCATAGTCCATAGTCTCTCATGCCTCATTCCCCCTTCTGATTACCCCCCTTTCTTTATCCCTTTCTTCCCCTACCGATCTTCCTAGTTCTTATATTCCATAGGTGTGAGAAACCATATGATAATTGTCTTTCTCTGCTTGACTTATTTCACTTAGCATTATCTCCTCCAGTGCCGTCCATGTTGCAGCAAATGTTGAGAAATCATTCTTTTTGATAGCTGAGTAATATTCCATTGTATATATGGACCACAATTATTGCTCTTTTTAAATGAATTAATGAATATTTTAAAATTTTCTCAGTCTCAATTCCTAGTAAGGTAAATATAGCTCCCATAAACAAAAAATTTTGGAGCCATGAATCAATTTTAAGAATATGAAGAGGCTCTGAGACCAAAAAGTTTGCGAACCAATTGGTCTAGGCTACATAAATTGGATGAATCTCTTTCACCAGAGTTGGGAGATGATCCGAGAGTTTTGGTTCAAGGTTCTAACTAGTAATAGGGTATTTATTTGCTTATAATTTTCCTAAATGTGTAAGCTTGTATCTATAGATGCCAATTTTGGGGCACCAAAGTATATCATGAACTTTCAGGATCTCGATTCAAGAGACATGGGTCTTAAATTCAGAAGCATGTGTTGGTTACTGGGTAAATCAGACCCTGCTACAACTGGGTCAGCTACAGTTTAGCTGGTGCTCAATCATTTGCTCTTTTCATAACCAGGGTTTTTGTTAATTCCCTCGTGGGCTTCTGAACCAAAGGACCTGAAATGAAGTACATTTGCAGGCTGAAGATGGTTCCTTCTGATGAAGAGCTGGAATCAGAGCTGAATTTGATATGTAAAATTGGATTGAAACATTTAATCCCTGTCTCTAATTGTTTTAACAGAAGGGAAACCCTTGTTGCTATGCAAGTGCTTTTAAAAAGTCAGATGGCAAGTTCTGAATTTAGACCTGACCCCCTATCTTGGCTTGACGATCTATCAAGTTTTCATGAAATCCACTCACTTTAAATCCAGAGGCATTAAGAAACTTCCAAAGCACAGCATCCCCAGGCACCTACTGACGTGCTTTTCCACAGAATTTCACTTATGGAGTGGAGTTTGCGAAGAAGTATTTCCAGATTGTTCTGTCACTTGATAGCCCCCAAAGGGAAGCATAATGTACCTTCAGAGGGCTGGAAAAAAGCAGTCATCCTTGCCCTGCTATGCAGTGGTAGCCAAGGCGACTGATGGAATGTAGGAGGGTGGATTCTTCACTGCAAATAGCAAATAGAAGGATGTCTGACTGGGGAGCTCTCAGGGGCCCCCTAAGGGCGGTACTGTTTTGATTTTAAATCTTCTGCTTGCCGCAAAGTTTCCTTTCTTAATTGCATTAGTGCTATTCTTGGAACTGCTGGAGCTTTCCTGAAAATGTGGGTGATGGGGTTCAGTGGGCTTACCCTGAGTCCAGAGAGGCACCTGTATTCCCAAAATCACATCTCTGGCACAAGTGGACTATGGAATCTTCCTGAGTTTTCAGGTTCCCAAGTGACAGAGGGCCATTCCTGGAGGTTTTGAGCTGATGAATGGGGAACAAGGGGGAGGGGTGAATTGTCCAGGCTATTCTTTCAGATTGTACATTCTCTCCTCCAGCTTTGTGCCACAATGCCTCTGTGTTGAAGACTGAATCATCCAGATCTAGCCCTGGATCATGATGTGTTAGAGAAAATATTAAAATAGTAGTTAGGTTCTACTCCCATTTTAGCCCTAATAGCTGTGTCTTTGGGCAGCTCATACAACCTCCCTGAGTACATTGTCCTCATCTATAAATGAGTGAATTGGCTTATATTACTAAAATCTCTTCTGGATTGGGCATTCACAAAACCATCTCCCATTCACAACCAGGAATGGTCCTCAAGAGAACAAATAAGCAAAAGCAATCATTTTCATGCTTTCTTCCAACAACATTAGCCCTGGTATGTTTTCCTTTGAGGAAGGAAAAGCGATCACTCCCATAAGAGAGTTAATAAATAACTCGCTTAAGTCTTTGAGGTAGATACTATCTATCATCCCCATTTTACAGATGGGAAAAAGGAGGCACAGAGAGGTTAAGTAATTTGTCTAAGATCACACAGTGAGCAAGAAACAGAGCTAGGATCAAAACCAAGCAATCTAACTTCAGAATCTGACCCGTAACCACTACCTCACCAATCTCTTGTTTCTAATCTATCTTCCCAAGTCACTATTGCTTTGGCTTCATTTTCAGAATCTCTTTCTATGCCTCGACCTTGTACATGAGTGCCCTGTTTCAATATCTGCTCAAGATTATTTCTCTACCCTCCCCACACCACAGCCCATGGGTGATGTGCTCACACATGCAACTGACAACTAATGTAGTGCTCAGAACTTTGCCATTTGGAATGGAGAATGAGCCATTGACCTTCTGGTAGGGAAGTAGAAGAGAGGATCTTTGAGATTATCCACATCGAAGGGAACAAGGAGGAAAGAATGCAAAAGAGTGAAGAAAGCCTATGTGAACTATGGGATTCTACCAGAAGAAACAAACATAATTATTGGAATCCCAGAAGAGAGAGGGAGAAGGGAGCAGAAGCTTATTTGAAGAAAAAATGGCTGTGAACTTCCCAAGACTGGGAAGAGATTTGGACAGTCAAGTTCACAAAGTTCATAGTCCTCAAACAAATTTTCTCGAAGAAATCTTCTCCAAGATATATAATACTAAAACTGTCTCAATAAAGACAAGGAGAGGATTTTCAAAGCAACAAGAGAAAAGAAGCTTGCCAGTTACTACTCCACCACCACACCAATTGCAATGTTCAATTTTGGATGAAATGGGGCCATCTCTTTATGATATAAAGTGATTTTTTTTGTATTTTTTGTTTTGTTTTTTGGTGATGAAAAAATGTAACTCCAAAGCCTAACAAAGGAATTGACTATCATTCTAAGAGGCTAATAAATTAATATTTTCACACCCAAGTAGCTTCTGGCTCTAACTAGCTCATCAAATTAATTCATTGGTTAACTTTTTTTATTCAACATGTTTTTTAAAAAAATGTTAATCCCAGTACAGTTAACATGTGATGTTTTCGGGTGTACAATATAGTGATTCAATACTTCCATGCAACACCCGGTGCTTGTCACAAGTGCACTCCTTAATCCCATTACCTATTTCACACACCTCTCACCCACCTTCCCTCTGGTAACCATCACTTTGTTATCTAGAGTTAAGAGTCTGTTTCTTGGTTTGCCTCTTTATCTCCCACCACCACCCCCCGCCCCCAACCTTTGCTCTTTGGTTTTGTTTCTTAAATTCTACATATGAATGAAATCATACAGCATTTGTCTTTCTCTGGCTGACTTATTTCACTTAGTATTATTCTCTGTAACCCAAACCATCTCATTGCAAATGGTAGAATCTCATTCTTTTTTTATGGCTGAATAATGTGTCTACACACACACACACATACATCTTCTTTATCCATTCATCAGTTGATGGACACTTAGGCTGCTTCCATAATTTGGCTAATGTAAATCATGCTGCTATAAACATAAGGGGTGCACATATACCTTTGAATTAGTGTTTTTGTGTTTTTTGGTTAAATGGCCAGTAAAGTGATTACTGGATTATATGGTAGTTCTACTTTTAACTTTTTGAGGACCCTCCATATAGTTTTCCCCAGTGGCTGCACCAGTTTGCATTCCCACCAACAGTGCTTGAGGGTTCCCCTTTCTTTACATTCTCACCAACACTTGTTTCTTGTGTTGTTGGTTTTAGCCATTCTGACAGGTGTGAGGTGATAGCTCTTTGTAGTTTTGATTTACATTTCCCTGATGATGAGTGATGTTGAGCATTTTTTTTCATGTGTCTGTTGGCCACCTGGATGTCTTCTTCTTTTTTTAAAAAAAGATTTTATTTATTTATTTGAGAGAGAGAGAGAAAGAGAGAGAGAAAGAGAGCTCACACAAGAGAGAGCATGAGTGGGGTGAGGGGCAGAGGGAGAAGCAGACTCCACACTGAGCAGGGAGCCTGATGCAGGGCTCTATCCCGGGACTCTGGGATAATGACCTGAGTCGAAGGCAGATGCTTTCCCTGGCGGTTTGCCGTGCCTCTTCTGAGAGTCAGAGTAGCAGTGGCCAAATCTCAGCCTCTGTCTCAGAACAGAGGGATCGCGGACCCTTCTCCACTGATGTTCTGGCCACTTTAACTCTGTTTCTGTTGGTGCTGCTCAACCCTGCAGCGTCCCGGGATGTGCGCCCCACACCCGGCGTCCCAGCCCTCACTTCCAGGGCCAGCGCGTCTCTGTCCTTTGTGTTTCTAACACCACCAGCCGCCAGCCGCCCCCGCGGGCTCCTGGAGCTCCCAGTCTCAGTCTGGTTCCAGTGAGCACACCGGAGCTCCGTTAAGATGCTTAACTGACTGAGCCACCCTGGCGCCCCTGGATGTCTTCTTTGGAGAAATGTCTGTGCATGTCCTCTGCTCATTTTTAGATAAAATATTTGTTTTTTTGGTATTGAGTTGTATCAGTTCTTCTTTTTTTTTTTAAAGATTTTATTTATTTATTCGACAGAGATAGAGACAGCCAGCGAGAGAGAGAACACAAGCAGGGGGAGTGGGAGACGAAGAAGCAGGCTCATAGCAGAAAAGCCTGATGTGGGGCTCGATCCCATAACGCCGGGATCACGCCCTGAGCCAAAGGCAGACGCTTAACCGCTGTGCCACCCAGGCGCACCAGTTCTTCTTTTTTTTTTAACTTTTTTATTTTTAAGTATGTTCCATGCGGATTGTGGGGCTTGAACTCATGACCCAGAGATCAAGAGTCGCATGCTCTACCAACTGAGTCAGCCAGATGCCCCAAGTTGTAGCAGTTCTTGATATATTTTGAATGCCAACTCTTTATCAGATATGTCATTTGCAAATATCTTGTAGTCAATAGGTTGCCTTTTAGTTTGGTTGATTTTTTCCTTTGCTGTGGAGAAGCTTTTTATTTTGATGTAGTCCCAGTAGTTTATTTTTGCTTTTATTTCCCTTGCCTCAGGAAGTATGTCCAGAAAAATGTTGCTCCAGCCCATGTCAGAGACCTTACTGTCTGTGCTCTCTTCAAGGATTTTTATGGTTTCAGGTCCCACATTTAGATCTTAATCTGTTTTGAGTTTACTTTTGTGTATGGTGTAAGGAAGTGGTCCAGTTTCATCTTTTTTGCATGTAGCTGACCAGTTTTCCCAACACCATTTGTTGAAGAGACTGTTTTTTCCCCATTGGATATTCTTTCCTGCATTGTCAAAGATTAATTAACAATTAATTGTGGGTTTATTTCTGGATTTTCTATTCTGTTCCATTGAATTATAAGTCTATTTTTGTGGCATACCATACTGTTTATTACTACAGCTTTGTAATATAACTTGAAGTCTGGAATTATGACACCTCCAGTTTTGTTCTTGTTTTTCAAGATTGCTTTGGCTATTTGAGTTTTTTTGTGGTTCCATACAAATTTTAGGGTAGTTTGTTCAGGTTCTGTGAAAAATGCTGTTGGAATTTTGATAAGGTTTGCATTAAATGTGTAGATTGCTTTGGGTAGTATAGACATTCTAACAATATTTGTTCTTTCCACCCATGAGCATGGAATGTCTTTCCATTTCTTTATGTTGTCTTGAGTTTCTTTTATCAGTATTTCATAGTTTTCAGAGTACAGGTCTTTCACCTCTTCCTTAGGTTTATTCTTAGATATCTTATTATTTTGGGTGTGATTGTAAATGGAATTGTTTTCTTAATTTCTCTTTGCTGCTTCATTATTAGTGTATAGAAATCCAACAGATTTCTGCACACTGATTTTGTATCCTGAGACTTTACTGAATTCATTTATCAATTGTAGATTTTTAGTGGAGTTTTTTGGGTTTTCTGCATATAGTATCATGTCATCTGAAAATGCTGAAAATTTTACTTCCTTCTTACCAGTTTAGATAGATTTCCCAATGACATTTTTCAAAGAACTGGAACAAACAGCCCTTAAATTTGTGTGGAACCAGAAAAGGCCCCGAATCGCCAAGGAATTGTTGAAAAGGAAAAACAAAGCTGGGGGCATCACAATGCCGGATTTCGAGCTGTACTACAAAGCTGTGATCACAAAGACAGCATGGTACTGGCACAAAAACAGACACATACACCAATGGAACAGAATAGAGAACCCAGAAGTGGACCCTCAGCTCTTTGGGCAACTAATCTTTGACAAAGCAGGAAAGAACATCCAGTGGAAAAAAGATAGTCTCTTCAATAAATGGTGCTGGGAAAATTGGACAGCTACATGCAAAAGAATGAAACTTGACCTCTTTCTCACACCATACACAAAAAAACTCCAAAAGGATGAAAAAGACTTCGATGTGAGACAGGAATCCATCAAAATCCTAGAGGAGAACATAGGCAGCAACCTCTACGACATTGGCCAAAGCAACCTTTTTCATGACACATCTCCAAAGGCAAGAGAAACAAAAGATAAAATGAATTTGTGGGACTTCATCAAGATAAAAACCTTCTGCACAGCCAAGGAAACAGTCAAAAAAACTAAGAGGCAGCCCACGGAATGGGAGAATATATTTGTAAATGATGCTACAGATGAAAGACTGGTATCCAAGATCTACAAAGAACTTCTCAAACTCAATACATGAGAAACAAATAAACAAATCATAAAATGGGCAGAAGAGATGAACAGACACTTTTCCAATGAAGACATACAAATGGCTAACAGACACATGAAAAAATGTTCAAAATCATTAGCCATCAGGGAAATTCAAATCAAAACCACACTGAGATACCACCTTACGCCAGTTAGAATGGCAAAAATAGACAAGGCAAGAAACAACAATTGTTGGAGAGGATGTGGAGAAAGGGGATCCCTCCTACATTGTTGGTGGGAATGCAAGTTGGTACAGCCACTCTGGAAAACAGTGTGGAGGTCCCTTAAAAAGTTAAAAATTGAGATACCCTATGACCCAGCCATTGCACTACTGGGTATTTACCCCAAAGATACAGACGTAGTGAAGAGAAGGGCCATATGCACCCCAATGTTTATAGCAGCATTGTCCACAATAGCTAAATCGTGGAAGGAGCTGAGATGCCCTTCAACAGATGACTCGATTAAGAAGTTGTGGTCCATATAGACAATGGAATATTACTCAGCTATCAAAAAGAATGATTTCTCAACATTTGCTGCAAATGGACGGCACTGGAGGAGATAATGCTAAGTGAAATAAGTCAAGCAGAGAAAGACAATTATCATATGGTTTCTCTCATCTATGGAACATAAGAACTAGGAAGATCGGTAGGAGAAAAGGGATAAAGAAAGGGGGGTAATCAGAAGGGGGAATGAAGCATGAGAGACTATGGACTCTGGGAAACAAACTGAGGGCTTCAGAGGGGAGGGGGTGGGGGAATGGAATAGGCTGGTGTTGGATGGTGGGGAGGGCACATATTGCATGGTGCACTGGGTGTTATACGCAACTAATGAATCATCGAACTTTACATCAGAAACCAGGGATGTACTGTATGGTGACTAACATAATATAATAAAAAAATATTAAGCAAAAGATAGATTTCAACATGACTTTTTTTTTTAATTACATAAATACTGATAGTGTTACACTGAAATCATTCCTTCTAATCTTACATGATCACTCTTGCCTCCAGGCTTAGAGTTGTCAGTCCATCTTCTCTCAGTTAGACTAGTCTTTAATGAAGAACTGTGCAAGTACTATACCACAGACACTCTTATAAGCTGTCAAAAATAATTTCTTATGTAGATTATGTGTTTGAAAACACCTCATTTCAAAGATTAAAATAATTGGCTATTTGTAAATGAAAGTAACTTTAGCAAAATTATGTTTGAGGTTGTTTGCAATGACACAATGCCAATGCATTTTGAGAAAAACATGTGGGATGATTTATGGTTCCATTGGAAAGAGAAGTTTCTTTTTTAAAGATTTATTTATTTTAGAGAGAGAGAGAATAAGGGAGCGGGAAAGAAAATTTCCAGCAGACTCCTACTGAGTGAGGAGCCTGACATGGGACTCAGTCACAGGACCCTGAGATTGTGACCTGAGCTGAAATCAAGAGTTGGACACTTAACCGACTAAGCCACCCAGGAGCCCTAAGAAGTTTCTTTTATTTTCCGGATTTTCAACTCTTGTAGATTAGAGAAAACATGGCAGAGAAGACTTAGGTTGTTTGAGAATTAATTTGCGTGAGTAAAGAGTATTGCGTGGGCAAGAGTATTGGAAATTCCCAACATGCTTGTTCATACGTATTCTTCTGCATCATTCTTTTTCCAAGGGCTCTCAATGGGGTGGGAAAGTCAATATGTTTCTTTCTCCTCATGAGGGGGGAATTTAGACATTTCTCCGGGTTTCGCAGTTTGTCACAATGACAGAAGATGTGCTGCCAGCTTTTAGAGCTGGGGTGGGTCGTTGTGGAGCCAGTTCAGTAATGCCCCAGGAAATCCTTTTTTTTTTTTAAAGCTTTATTGTGATAGAATCCACAAACCATACAATTTACCTATTTAAAGTATACAAATTCAGCAACGTGGCAGGATACAAAATCAATGCACAGAAATCAGTTGCATTTCTATGCACTAACAGTGTGACTGAAGAAAGAGAAATTAAGGAATCAATCCCATTTACAATTGCTCCAAAAACCATGAGATACCTAGGAATAAACCTAACGAAAGAGGTAAAAATATCTGTACTCTAAAAACTACAAACACTGATGAAAGAAATTGAGGAAGACACAAAGAGATGGAAAAGTATTCCATGCTCATGGATTGGAAGAATAAACATTGTTAAAATGTCTATGCTACCCAGAGCAATCCACACATTCAGTGCAATCCCTGTCAAAATACCAGCGACATTTTTCACAGAGCTGGAACAAATGACCCTAAAATTTGTATGGAACCAGAAAAGACCCCAAATTGCCAGGGGTATGTGGAAAAAGAAAACCAAAGATAGTGGCATCATAATGCCTGACTTCAAGCTCTATTACAAAGCTGTAATCATCAAGACAGCATGGTACTGGGACAAAAACAGATATAGATCAATGAAACAGAATAGAGACCCCAGAAATGGACCCTCAACTCTATGGTCAATTAATTTTCAACAAAGCAGGAAAGAACATTCAATGGAAAAAAGACAGTCTCTTCAGGAAATGGTGCTGGGGAAATTGGACAGCCACATGCAGAAGAATGAAACTGGACATTCTCTTATACCATACACAAAGATAAACTCAAAGTGGATGAAAAACCTCAATGTGAGACAGGAATCCATCAAAATCCTAGAGAAGAACACAGGCAGTAACCTCTTCGACCTTGGCCACAGCAACTTCTTGCAAGACACGTCTCTAAAGGCAAGGGAAACGAAAGCCATTTTTGCTTTTGGAACTTCATCAAGATAAAAACCTTCTGCACGGCAAAGGAAACAGTCAACAAAACTAAAAGGCAACCTACAGTTAGAACAGCTAAAATTAACAAGACAGGAAACAACAAATGTTGGCAAGGATGTGGAGAAAGGGGAACCCTCTTACAAATGCAAGCTGGTACAGCCACTCTGGAAAACAGTATGGAGGTTCCTCAAGAAGTTAAAAATAGAGCTACCTTATAACCCAGCAATTGCACTACTGGGTATTTACCCTGAAGAGACAGATGTAGTGAAAAGAAGGGGCAACTGCACTCCGATGTTCATAGCAGCAATGTCCATAATAGACAAACCGTGGAAGGAGCTGACATGTCCTTCAACAGATGAATGGATAAAGAAGATGTGGTTCATATATACAATGGAATATTACTAAGCCATCAGAAAGAATGAATACCTACCATTTACATCGATGTGGATGGGACTGGAGAGGATTAGGCTAAGTGAAATAAGTTGATCAGAGAAAGACAATTATCATATGGTTTCACTCATAAGTGGAATATAAGAAATAGCACAGAAGATCATAGAGGAAGGGAGGGAAAACTGAATGGGAAGAAATCAGAGAGACAAACCATGAGACACTCTTGACTCTGGGAAACAAACTGAGGGTTGTGGAAGGGGAGGTGGGTGGAGGGATGGGGTAACTGGGTGATGGGCATTAAGGAGGGCATGTGATGTGATGAGCACTGGGTGTCATATGCAAATGATGAATCATTGAACACTACATCTGAAACTAATGATGTGTATATGTTGGCTAATTGAATTTAAACTTAAAAAATTTTCAAAAAAAATAAATAAAATATACAAATGTACAGAACTACATGACCATTACCACAATCAATTTTAGAACATTTTTATCACCACAGAAAGAATCCCTATACTCATTATTGGTCAATTCCCATCTCACCCCCAGCTCTAGGAAACCACAAATCTACTTTCTGTCTCTACAGATTTGCTTTTTGTGTATATTTCATATAAATGGAATCATACAATATGTGGTCATTTGTGATTGGCTTCCTTCCTTTAGCATTATGTGTTCAAAATTCATCCATGTTGTAGCATGTCTCAGAATTTCATTTCTTTTTATTGCAGGATAATATTTCATTCTAGTATATACCACATTTTTAATGCATTCTTCAGTTAATGGACTTTTGTATAGTTTCTACTTTTTAGCTATCATGAGATTATGTCTGCTATGAACATTTGTGTACAAGTGTTTGTGTGGACACATAGTTTTTTTTCTCGAGGGTAAATACCTAGGAGTAGAATTGCTGGGTCATATTGTAACTCTATATTTGATCTTTAAGGAACTTACCAACTGTTTTCTAAAGTGGGTCAACCATTTTATGTGCTTCTAGCAGTGCATGAGGGTTCCAATTTTTCCACACACTAGTCAATGCTTGTTATCATCTGTCTTTTTAATTATAGCCATACTAGAAGGCATAAAGTTGCATCTCATTATGATTTTGATTTGCATTTCCCTGACGGCTAATGATGTTGAGCATCTTTTCATTTCCTTTTTAGCCATTCATATGTATTCTTTGGAGGAGGGTCTATTTAGGTCCATTGTTCATTTTTATTTTTTTTAAAGATTTTATTTATTTATTTGACAGAGAGAAAGCACAAGCAGGCGGAGCAGGAGAGGGAGAAGCAGACTCCCCATTGAGCAGGGATCCTGACGTGGGGCTCCATCCCAGGACCCTGGGATCATGACCTGAGCTGAAGGTAGATGCTTAACTGACTGAGCTACCGAAGTGCCCCCCCCATTGTTCATTTTTAATTGGCTTGTCTTTTAATTGTTGAATTGTAAGATACTTTTATATATTCAAGACACATGCCTCTTATCAGATATATGACTTACAAAATCTTTCTTCCATTCTGTGGGTTGTTTTTTCACTTTCTAGGTGGTGTCCTTTATTTATTTATTTTATTTTTTTAAAGATTTTATTTATTTATTTGACAGAGAGAGACAGCCAACGAGAGAGGGAACACAAGCAGGGGGAGTGGGAGAGGAAGAAGTAGGCTCCCATCAGAGGAGCCTGTTGTGGGGCTCGATCCCAGAACGCTGGGATCATGCCCTGAGCCGAAGGCAGATGCTTAATGACTGCGCCACCCAGGTACCCCCTAGGTGGTGTCCTTTAAAGCACAAATGTCTTTAATTGTCGTTATGTGAAGGCAGTCTTTGCACAATAAATTCCCCCACCAGCATGCCAATAGCATAAGCACTGACAATGTTCATGCTAAAAAGCATTTGGTTTATACTGATCCCAAACCAACAGTCTTGGTGCTTACTGGAATCTTTAAATCCACAGAAGCCTATTTTGCCCTTTCCTCTTCCAAAATCTCACTAATACCCTGTATAAGATTCTTATACTTAAAGATTTTTGTATTCCTCAGCAGTGAAAAGATTTAAGTGAACTTCTTTTCCCCTTGTCATATTTGATTTCTTACTAAACCTCAGACTTGGGATTGATCAGATTGATAGTTAGTTGGTAAGTCTCACATTCTCATCATATTTTAGCATTCTCAGAACATGTGGTATGCTTGGCTAAAAGCTCAACAAAACATGGTATTTTGTGGGAGTAACAAGACATTCAGCATTGCTATGCATTGCCCACGGGACTACCTGGGGCAGGTAGTAAAACTGAGGTCTGAGCAGGGGAGGAGGAAAGACAGTGAGAGGAGAAAATAGGAAGTAAAAGAGAAGAGGTGGATTAAAGGTGGAGAAGAAAAGAAAAGAGATGGGAGGAAGAAGAAATGGTAGAACTGGAAGAAACAGAGACAGAAGCAAGAGAGAAAGATCTCTCAGGCATGGTTGCCTTTTCAGTCTCTGCCCACTCCCTTCTTTCCCGTGACTGGGGAAGGATCAGCAGCATCCTGTGTAACTCTTTCCCAGCACTTACCACCCAGCATGATAGAGCGAGGAGACCCATCTTCTCCTTTCAGTGGGTATCAGAGCTTTGGGTTTCACATTGTCTGCGGTACTAATACGTCCAGTGTGTGAGTACAGAAGACCTGAGCTAGTCGGTGACTCCAAGCATGACTTGGACCTGTGTTTAGGTAGGAATCTGAATCCTCTGTGAGGAGCTGGCCTGTGAGTGAGCTGACCTGACCCCCAGAACCCATCCACACCCTAATGTGCATTTGTTTTTCCCCTGTGATGTATGCACTTAAACTGGTAAGGATTACAACGGACTTTTAAAAAGTTGAAAGTAAAACATCTGTGTTTATGTATATGTTTAAAGGGAAAGTAGGAGATATGAAGGTGGGTGAAATAGATTACCATTCACAATTTTCTTGTATGTAATGCAATCATAGTGTGATTGAGTGCATTCATGCTGTAAGTTAGCGATCTTTGGTCAACACAATAAACAAATGAGAAATTAAAAAGGAAGGAATGAGAAGAGCATGTTACTCCTTAACACATTTACCTGTGTCATGAGCTCTAAATTCACTAGTTTAACAATCTGTTAAGGGGCGCCTGGGTGGCACAGCGGTTAGGCGTCTGCCTTCGGCTCAGGGCGTGATCCCAGCGTTATGGGATCGAGCCCCACATCAGGCTCCTCCGCTATGAGCCTGCTTCTTCCTCTCCCACTCCCCCTGCTGTGTTACCTCTCTCGCTGGCTGTCTCTATCTCTGTCAAATGAATAAATAAAATCTTTAAAAAAAACAATCTGTTAAATTTGATAATATTGAGTGCGTACCACTAACCCAGGCCACTTGACACTGCTGGCAGGTTTGTAATTATCCTGTGAGGCTTTCAAAAATCTTTCTTTACACACTTCTTATTGTGAAATGATGATGTCAAAATAGAGTCAGCAACCATAATCCCCCAGGAACAGATTCCTGGGAAAGATGCTGATGTCTCCATTTAAAAGCCAGTAAGAATGTGGGAAGTCCATCCATGGAAATGTTCCCACAAGAGATTAGTCACTGGATATACATTTCTTATTCTGTTATTTGTCCTAATATTTCCCATCAATAAAAAATTGTAACTGCTTCTGGTTCTCATTGCTGCTTTCACATCTCCTTTGCTACAGTGGAGTCTAATTTAGATGAAGCTGGGCAAGGCACAAACACATATGTCCAAGCAGGCCAGCCTGGAAGACTAGTGAAGTGACAGCCTGGATGACTTCCAGTAGGCTTAATTACTTCCATTTATGCATTCACTCTGTAAACAGCACAGTCACCTTTAGATATGAACTTGTCAACAATGATGTGTCTAAATTCTCCTCCATTTAGGCAGTGAGAAGCAGTTATTATCCCTTGCAGGATGCTCTTTTACTGGTGGCTTATGTCCTTGCTTCATTGCTCTATTGATTGTAAGACTGTTGATCAGTGTTCAGAATCACAGCTCCATTTGATAGAGATGTTTGGAAATCAATCAAGAGCATTTTCCCAATTTAATTACACCTGCCCTTGTCTGCAGTATAATAAGGGTGGTGGGTTACTTTCTGATTTCCTTAAGTAAAGAGCTTTTCATGAAAGTGATACCTGTATCACGGTTTGATACACATTTATACAAATCTTTACAGCCAGCAGGTAATGCTTTCATTATTATTGCAGTTATTATTTTGCTTACTTAAGCCCAAGTGGAGGGTGAAGTGTAATAATAGCAGTTCATAATAATCAGGATATTTAAATTCAAGTCACTTTGTAGTTTTCCAGCATGTGGGAAATGTGGGCTTTGGAGCTTGGGTAGCTTTAGATTAAGAGAATGGGTCCACATTGATGGGCAGGGCTCCCTCTTAGTTCCTCTATTGCCTCATTAGTAAAAACCTTTGAATTGTTAAAAGAATATAGTGTGATAGTATATCAAGATATGTCATACTAATAGACGCACAAAATACGCTACTTCTCTTTCATCTTTTTGTAGGATTATTATTTGAAACTCTAAGTTTTCCTCCCATCTCTTGAGCAAACAATGGCAAAGCTAGTAATTTCTGTGCGCTTAATTTGTAGTCCATAATCTGTAGCTTTCATCTTAACCTCACGGCTTTTCCTCCCCTGTTATAATCTGTTATAGTAAAATCACATCATATATACATTTAACTCATGAGGACTTAATTGCACACATGTGGGGTGGGGGAATCGCCATAGTACTGCCCCTCTAGGAACTAATTATCCCAACAATGTAAAATGGGAGATGTTATCTACTCTTCCTTAGTAGATCTCAGTTTGTATTTGCTTCTTTTAATATCAATGTAATTTTAGTGCTTAAGTATACATCTTAAAATGTGATATGACCTCTAAATAACAATCAAATACTTTGGTGGCCAACTGAAGAAATAGTTCAAATGTTGAGGGAAAAATTGACTTTTTTGTACCTATCGAGAACTGGAATGTCAGCCACCTGTGTGGCTTGAAATATGAGTATGCTTACCCTACTTCATAGGCTAGTTAAGAGTTTTCAGGGAGGATATTCTTTACAACTGACCAACCTACATGTCATCTTTTGCCTTGGACTTCAGAACCTAATCCTCTTTGGAGGTACAGTTGTACCAAGCTCCTCTCATTCACTGCATTCAATTATATTCATAACTTTATCAGATAACAAATATTTATAGAATTTTAAAAGTCTTTTGGAGAAACATGAATCTGTTGGCTGATGCTAGCTTTTTAAAAAAGATTTATTTATTTATTTATTTTAGAGAGAGAGAGAGAGAGAGAGAAAGTGGGGGGAGGGGCAGAGGGAGAGGGAGAGAAAGAATCTTCAAGCCGACTCCCCACTGAGCATGGAGTCCATTGCGGGGTTCAGTCTCACAACCCATGAGATCATGACCTGAGCCAAAACCAAGAGTCAGACGCTTAACCTACTGAGCCACTCAGGAGCCCCTGCTGATGCTTTTTAATGCTCTTTCTAATCTTATTCATCACAACAAAACTAGTCCTTTGGTGTGTACCAAAATTGTATACCTAAAATCAGGAAGCTATAAAATGCCTGAGACAGGAAACTTAGCCCTTTTCTCAATCCCACAGTATAGTGATCTACCCAGTGTCCCACAGCAAAGCAGAGGCAGAGCCATAGCTCTTTTTTGTTAGAAGATCAAAGATCTCTAGTAAAATAAAGGTATATTAAAAGTAAAACACATTCAGCCATTAAAAACATTAGTTTTTCAAATTAAACTAACTTAACTACCCAAGAGAGAGCTTCTCATGAAGGATGCACTGGGACAAAAAACCAAAAAAACAAAAAACCTCTGGCAAAGGCAGAAAAATACAGAAAACAGAATGATCAGAGGGACAGGCCCAAGTGAAGGCCCACACTAAGGGGTCTGGGCATTTGTGGGGGAGGCAGGGAGCCAGGAATCTCCGCCAAAAGGCAAAGACACTGAATTTTCAGGGCCTCCCTAGGTTGAGGTTATGCCTTAGAAGAAGGTTATGCCCATATTGCCCTCAGCAATATGGGAACTGATTAGCCCTCAAAAAAAAAAAAAAACCTGAAAACAGCCTTGAAACCTCAATCCCTGATTGGATCAAGGTGATCTTCTCTTACCCTACCTGCTTGCCAGAAGAAAAGTAAATCCTCCCTGAGGTAGATACTATCATCCATAGCCTCTACAATTTTTTGAGTGCCTACACTCAAAAAAAAAAAAAAATCCAAGCATGTCAAGACACAGAAGAAGAAAGACAACAGATATAAGCCCACAGATAACCTGGATATTGGAATGATCATTATAATGATCATGATTGATATATTCGAAGAAAAGATGAACAAAATGGAAAATTTTGCCAGAGAAATGGAACCTATAAAAGAGTTTAAGATTGAATAATATGACTGGGATTGCCTGGATGGCAGAGTTGGCTAAAGCTTGGTTTCAGCTCAGGCTGTGATCTCAGGGTCATGAGATCAAGCCCCTAAGGGGCTCCGTGCTTGGTGTGGAGTCTGTTTGAAATTATCTCTCTCCCAGTCCCTTTGCCCCTCCTGCTTATGCTCTCTTTCTTTCTCTCTCTCTCTCTCAAATAAATAAATAAATCTTAAAAAAAAGAAAAAAGAAAAATACTATGACTAGAAGTAGAAAGTCAGTACTGGGTTTAAAAGCAGTTTAGACACATCTAAAAAGAGACCTACAGAGATGAAAGCTAGATCAGTAGAAAATACACAGATTGAAACCTTGAGAGAAGCAAAAGGATGGCAAAGTAGATAAAGGGGATGAAGAGGTACAAACTTCCAGATGTAAAATAAATCAGTCACAAAGATGAGAAGCACAGCACAGGGAATACAGTCAATAATATTGTAAGAACACTGTATGGTGACAGATGGTGGCCACATTTACCATGGTGAGCACTGAGTAATGAATAGAATTGTTGAATCACCATGTTGTACACCTGAAACTAGTATAATATTGTATGTTAATTATACTTCAATTAAAAAAGGGACAAAAATAGGGGGGTAAAAGGGGTAAAAGAGACATATGGGACATGGAGAAAAGGTAAAGATGTAATTGGATAGCCAGATGGAGAGGAGAAAGAGAATAGGGCAGGAGCAATGTGTGATGTTATAAAGCTGAGATGTTCCCAAAATTGATGAAGACTCAAATCACAGATTTGAAGAGTGCAACAAAGACTCAAAGAGGTATGAACAAAAGAAATCCACACCTAGGTTCAAACAGTAAAACTGATGTCCAAAGACAGAGAAAAGTCTTAAAAGGTGTCAGAGAGAAATGATATGTAAACTTCAAAGGAGCTGTGACTTTTCAACACAAACAACTCAGGTCAGAGGACAATGAAATAACATCTAAAAGTGCTGAAAGAAAACGCTGCCTGTATGGAATTACATATGCAGTAAAAATGCTCTTCAAAAATGAAGGGAAAATAGAGTAGACATTTCAGATGAGCAAAATCTAAAATAATTTGACCTTAGCAGAACTGCACTGAGAGAAAACTAAAGGTTGTCTATATGCTTTCCAGGTAGGAAGCATGGAAATTTAGGAAGAAATATAATATATGAGTATATATGTGAGCACATATTTACTGTGTAGGACAATGAAAATAATGCCTTGGGGATTTAAACATATGCAAAGTGAAAACATGACATCCATAGCGCAAAAGCTGAGATGATAGTAGAGTGTATTAGTCAAGGTTATCCAAAGAAACAGAAGAGCCACAGGAGGCCAGGATACAGAAAATTAACCATCACATGGAGTCAAAGAGTTCTAAGATCCTTTAATTCAGAGAAGTGATAAGAGAATTAATTATATGAATTTCTACTAAACGTACATTATATCCTCTTGTATAAACATGAAAAGAATACACAATAAGTTAATGGAGGGAAAAATAATGATAAAAGTAATTAATTAATGCAAAAAGAGGTAAGAAAGAAAAAAGAACAAAGAAAATATAGGAACTAAGTAAGATGGTAGATTTTACTTCAAATATTTATTGAGTTTAACAGACAAAAACTCTCATAATAGATCAAAGATTGTCAGACTGGGTTAAAACAAAAACAAAAACAAATGCTGCTTACAAGAGACTCTCCTTAAATACAAGGACATGGAAAGCAAGGAAAGTCAAGGTATTAATAAAAGTGATTCAATGGGTCGTGGACTCTGAGCCAAACAGAAAAGAGATGAACAGGAAAAGGCCTACAAATAGGGAGGTAATGGATCAGTTATCCTTAACCTTGGCTCCATGTTAAAATCACCTGGGGGAGACTTTTTTTAATTAAACTTTTTCTTTTGAGATAATTATAGTTTCACATGCAGTTGTAAAGAATAATACAGACAGGTTCAGCTTGCAAAACTCTAGTTAATATCACAGAAGGATATAGACATTGATGCGGCAAAATACAGAACATTTTCATCACCTCGAGAACTCCTCAAGTTGCTCTTTTTAGCCACACTCACTTCCTTTCTGCCTCCACACCCTCCTTTACCCCCGGCGACCATTACTCTGTTCTCCATTTCTATAATTCTGTGGTTTCAAACATGCTACATAAATAGAATCATATGGCCTGCAATCTTTTGTGATTGTCTTTCACTCAGCATAATTCCTAGAAAGTCATCTGGTTGGTTGCATATATCAATATCTTGCTCCTTTTTATTGGTAAGTGGTAGTCTATATCAATGTTCCACAGTTTAACTATACACCCATTGAAGGACGCCTGGGTTGTTTCTAGTTTTGGACTATTATGAATGAAGTTGCCATAGACATTCATAGAAAGCTTTTTATTTGAACCTAAGTTTTCCTTTCTCCCGGGAAAATGTCCAGGAGTGCAATCACTCGGTCATATGGTCATGGCATGTTTGGTATTTAAAGAAACTGCCGAACTGTGTACAGAGTTGCTATACAATTTTACATTCCCATGAGTAATGTTTCTTAACAGATTCTCCACATCCTTAGAACTAATTATTATGATGAAATGGATCGCTGCTTTGGCCAGTTCTAGGGGGAAGTCTGGCTCCATCCTATGAGTAGCTCCCCAAAGGGTATCAGGAGGCCATTATAAAAATGATGGCCAGAGAGGCCAATAGTTGATTACCTACTATGTTGTAGGCAGTGTTCTAGCATTTATATAACAGCTAATTTAATCCTTTCAAAAATATGGGTGCCATTACTCCATTTTACAGATGAAACACCTGGGACCGCCAATTTAAATAGCTGGCCTAAAGTCATATAGCTGGTAAGTGGACAGCCAAAATTCCAACTCAGGCTGCACAGCTCCTGAACTTGTGTTCTTCTCACTCCAGTATGATTCTCCCAAAAGCAGGGAAGGTTTCTGGGCAGGCAAAATGAAAATATCCTGTATGATGCTCTTTCCTGGCTGGAGATTTTCATCTTCCCCCAGGGTCAGCTATTTTCTCTCTTCCCACCAAGCCCCTTCCTTTCAAGCATTTCTCCAATCCCCCTTCTTGCCAAGATTTCACATAATCTCCCTCCATGATTCTAGGAACACTGTTGCCCTTGGTTGGACTTCCTGGGCTGGGATGGGAAAGAAGATGCTGACATAAGACAGGTTATTCCTCTCACTAACTCACTGTTAGAGACTAAAAGAAGACAAAGAACAGCAACAACACACAGCCCAGAGTAGAAGGCCATCTCTCCAGTCTCCAGGTTAATATAGCTTCCGGGGTCTCAGTGAGGACGGATTTTCTCTTCCAGTGGGGAAGCACCTGTCTTGCAGTTGACCACTTCTCATTCCCAGGGTGTGCTGGCTCGGGATAGGAGGGAATGTTGCCATTTTCTGCTTGACTTTCAGATGACCCAGGCAAAGTAAACTGTCAACAACTCAGGAAAGCCTGGTGCAAGCTTTCTCTCTCACCCCACCAACTTTGCTTAGCATGGCAACCAGCACAATGCAATTCCAAAAATAGTATTGAGCGTCTGTCAAGCATTGTCTGGGATCAACTGTTTAAATTTCCCAGAAAGCAATAAGGATATTCCTCTTCACATAAGCTTAACAAAATTTCCTTCCAGGAACTCTATAATTGGGATAGAGAGAAGGGAGGGAAAGTGTCCAGAATGACCTTTAGCCTTCTCAGAACTCCCTTGCTAAAGGACTGGTGGTAGGAGGAGGCCATACGGGGAAGAAGATGATGAACAGGCAAGAGAGAAAGGAAGGAATGGTAAAGGGGAGCATTCAAGATACACTAAAACTCAATTAATTCTGATTTTTCTGTTCTCTCCTTTCTCTGCCATAAACTTATCATTACCATGTTTTCTGAGCTGACGATTTGGCTGTAAAGTCCAACCTATGGTCTAACAATGAAATAGAATCATTTTGCTTGGGGATCTTTGGGAAATAGGGGGCATGTGGTTGTATGCTTCTGACCCTCCTGGTCACGCTTTCTCCACTCTCTTTTGATGAAGGAGGAAGTACATGTAAATTATGTATATTTTTCACTAGAAATATGGATGTGGCATCAGTAAAATACACCCACCAGAAAGAAAGAGGCTTTTCGCACCTCAAAGTATGGGCTGAAATAAGCATTTCATTGTTCCATCACAGACTCATCTAGGTGTTCTCTACATCTGAAACTTTATTTCACTGACTGAAATGCATGCTTATGGACTCCAGTCCTATCTTAAATGATTTTAGCCAACATTCACCCAATAGTCCCCTTTTATTCTCTTAGCAGCATTTTCTTTTTAAGGGGGGTAGGGGAGACAACCTCAAAGAAGCATTTCACTCTGCAAAAAGGCAATGTGAGGGCACACTGATATTTACCCCCTGCAATCAAGGTCGATGTATCCCTGTTCTGAATGTAAGCCATTTAAAATCTGTGGTACAACTGGGCTGAATATTAGAAATGCCTGGTGTAAACAGACAATAATCTTCTATATATATATATATATATCCATTTTTTTAATCAAAGTAATACATGTACATGTTTTTAAGTCAAAAGGATTATAATATTTATAATGACAAATAGTTACCCCCTAACTTTTCCCTTTCTACACCCCAGATTTCTACTTCTCGGAGGCAACCACTAGGTAAATTCTTTTGATCCTGCAATTTACTTTGATTATTCTAAACAGATACTGAAATCGATACTTCTTGAGTTTCCAGCTTTACATCTTATCAATATTACCTGGTGCCTTCTTACCATGGAAGGCGAACACAGAGCATTCTTACTTCTGGTTTTACACACATACCCTCCCAGAATTTAAGCCCTTTTTTGGTTAGATCCCTACTGAGTACATGCAGTATTGTAACTATGTAAATAAATATTGTTCCCTGATGAGCCAAGCAGTTTTTCTTGTTTGCTTTTCTGTGTTATCTTTTTATTTCCCAAAGTAAATTTCCTTGGATATTTCTTTTCCTTGGCTTCCTTAGGATTTCTTGCTGTTTGCACATTTTCCACTAACAAAGCAAAATACCCTTCAATCCAATTTTCCAGTTTCTACCCCACCCCTCCCTTGTTCTTTTTTCCCTGACGATGTCCCTCCTGGAGCCCTCTGCACCTATTTCTAACCTAGAGATTCCCACTGTCATCAGATCCCTTATTTTCTGTGCCCTTCGGTTTCTCATTTAAGGTGATGCCAGCTGCTGCAACCAACACACTTCAAGTTATTAGCTTGATGTGAAAGAGGTTTATTTCATCTAACAGCCAAACGTGGGTGTTTAGTAGGTTTTCCGCTAAAGAAGGACACGGTTCCCTGCGTCTTGTGCTTCTGCTGTCCTTGAGGGTCTCCGTGTGGTTTGTTTCAGGTCTGTAGGCAGAGAAAAGAGGATTGTTTATGGGAGGTTTAATTCCAGTGGCCAGAACCCAGGCACATGCCCAGCCCCTGATGGCTTGAGAGGCTAAGAGATGCAGTCTCTGTGCTCAGGGAAGAGAAGGGATGGTGAAGAAGCAATACTTGAAGAAAAACTGGCTGAGGATTTTCTGGAATTGAAGAAAGAGATGAATCTTCAAATTGAAAGTGTTCTGAATTCTGAATCCTACACAAATGAAAAGGAATCCACACCTAGACTCATTGTAGTGAAAACAAGGTCATCTTTATTAGTTTTGTTACTCACAACTTCCCTTTCTTTTTCCATACTCGATATTCAATTTTGGTCAGGACTCAGTTGGCTGTAATCTTTAGGGTTTTTTTGTTTTTTGTTTTGTTTTGTTTTGTTTTCTTTTAAGAGTGGTATAGACTATATGACTTGAGGTCTGAAAATGGTGGCTGCTCTCAAGTAGAAATGGCAGCTTGATTGACCGTATCTTTTTTGTTCTCAAATCTGTAGACCAGCAGTTCTCTACAGGGAATGAGTGCCCTTCCTCAACCCTGGGGGGCATTTGAGAATGTTTGGAGACACTTTGGATTGTAACGGTAGGGGGCGGTGCTACTGAAATCTGTCAGTGGAGGCCAAGGATGCAGCTACACATCCAATTCACAGGACAGCCCCCGTTGGTCCCAAATGTCAATAGTGCTGAGGTTGAGAAGCCCTGCCACCTTCAATGCTGTCCTTGTCTTATGACAATGAAGCAGTTTCGGATGTCTGAGGTCAATCTGATTTTTTTTTTTAATTTGTGGGAGTTGATAGTTCATGAGAATATTTAAAAATTTATACTTGAAATGTAACAAAATTTCATTAGGCAAAGTCTAAGTGTAGTTTTTCTACTTCACGGATTCAAGTATTTCTTTGGCACAGAGGAGTGTTCGGTGGTTGCTTCCCACCACTGATGAAGAGTATTCCTGATGAGAACTTGTAAACCAGTCTGACCCCCTATCATTTGCTTACAGCCCGCTTTCATCCCTGTTGCTCTCACACTGCATTGGACACCCCACCCTGTTTGCCTCCAGAGTCCGAACTTCAATTCTTGTAACAAATATTTAGCAAGTGCCTACACCGAGGCAGGTACTGTTCTAGACTCTGGGCATGCAGCAGTGGGTAAAAGAGGAAAACCAGAATTCCTTGCTTTCATGGAGCTTATATTCTTTAGTTTTTGGAAAACATGCCTGGATTGTGTGACTGCCCTTTTCTGAGCCAACCTCTGAAGCTGGACCATTTCCCACATTTCTTGCTACATTTGATTCAGACTTTTTTCATCTCTCTGCTAATCCCAAGTGGCTAAAGTCTATGCCTGCCCTGCCAAAGTAAATAATAAGTAAAAACCAACTCAGATAGAGAGGCATTATCAGAAATTAAATTTCTAAAGCTGGGCTGGAGCTGAGTGGATTAGGACTGTGGTTAGAATTCTAGTGTAGACAAGTCTACACCATCTCTCCAATAGGAGTAGACTTGTTGGCTTCTCGTTCAATGTCTTGTAGGGTGATGCTAAGCTCCCCAGAGTGTTGTAGTTCCACAGTTTAGGACACAGTAGGTGGTTTCTGGTTTCAGTCTACTTAGATCAGGACACATAGGCAGCATGGAAGGCTTGGCACAGTTCCTCATTATCTGTCCTATGGGGCCAGCAACATCACATTCTGGGTACCCTGTCCTCTTCTCCCCACATATCTATAGCCACCCACAAACTTGTCCTTCTAGGAAATAGGCAACAGCAATTCTAATAAGCCTCAGAGGACATATCTAAACATGTTTATTCTACTAGAGTACCTATATAGCAAATGTAACATAATTATATTTGGATGGATGACTTTCAGAGTTTTCATGGTCTGAGCTTATCTTCCACATGAGTTTCTTCTCCACATACACCAACTTGATAAAGTTACTAATGAATACTCCACCTATCTCAACTGGGCTTTACTTCTCCCCATTCCTCAGTCATCCTCCCATGGGAGGAAAATGATCTTTATAAAATAAATCCTACCTCTTAAGAAGTCATGGGGGCAAAGCACTCTGAATGGTGCTTGGCCAAGGCCTTGTGATTTTGAGAAATCCCCAAACCTACCTTTGCTTTATAGACCACATATCGACTCTTTATGAAGTACAAGGCCAAAACTTTGAATTGGGCACAATGAACTGAAACTCCCTGCTTTCAGAGGAAAAATTCAGAGATAAGAAGAGCACAACTATACTTTGGTGATGTCATTTGTCCCTAAGGTTCCAAAAGATTCATTTTAATGTTTATGTGAGGATCTTTTGTGATAAGAACAGGCCCGGTTTTTAGCATAACAAGGGAAATTAGGAGCAAACTAGAGTTAAAGACCCAAGATTTTATCATAATTTCCTTATTTCCAGTGCTGGTACCAGATCTTATGGATTCTCCCCCACACCTCTCTTACCACCCCACCCCCACAACCTAGTAGGAGCCTTTCTAGGGAAGAATCCTGGGGTGGTAGGGTATGGTACAAGAAGGGATAAAAAGTAAGTATTTTATTTACATTTTTTTTGTATCTATAAATATAAGTGAGATTTGTGTATGATTTATTTCTTATTTTCCAGTTTTGGCATAGAATTACATTATACATTAGTTCATAAAATTAGTTGGGTAGATGTTCATTTTTTTCTTGTGTCTGAAACAGTTTTATAAGAGATGGATTATTTATCTGTTCCTTGAAGGTTTGGAAAAGATAATTTATAAAACCGTGTGGGCCTGATGTCTTGTAGGTTGACAGGTGTGGGGGAAGACTTGAGCACTGACTGAATTTCACATGGTTCTTGATTTATTCATGTTTTCTATCCATTGACTGAGTCAATTTAAAAATTTTGTATTTCAGAGTGAGTCTCTTGTAGACAGCACATGGATGGGTCAAGTCTTTTTATCCAATCTGCAACCCTGTGGAGTTTTATGGGAGCATTTAGGCCATTCACATTGAGAGTGATTATTGAGAGATATGATTTTAATGTCGTCATGTTGTCTGTGAAGTCCTTGTTTCTATAGATTATCTCTGTAAATTTCTGTTCTGTAACACTCTTGGGGTCTTTCTTCTTTTATAGAACCCCCCTTAATATTTCTTGCAGGGCCGGCTTGGTGGTCTTGGAAGCTTCTTGTTTCTCCATCCATTCTGAATGACAGCCTTGCTGGATAAAGGATCCTTGGCTGAATGTTCTTCTTACTTGGTGCTCTGAATATGTCTTGCCAGCCCTTTCTGGCTTGCTAGGTCTCTGTGGACAGGTCTGACATTCTTCTGATGTTCCTCCATCTGTATGTAAGAAATCTCTTCTCCCTCGCCACTTTCAAGATTGTTTCCTTGGATCTAAGATTTGCAAATTGTACTATTATATGTCATGGTGTCTGTTTTCATTGATCTTGGGAGGGGTCCTCTCTGCCTCTTGGACATGAATGCTTGTTTCCTTCCCCAGATTAGGGAAGTTCTCAGCTATGATGTGCTCAAATATATCTTCTAGACCTCTCTCTTTCTCCACCCCCTCGGGGATCCCAATAATTCTGATATTGGAACGTTTCATTGACTCAGTAATCTCCCTCCCAGCTTAGTTTCTTGAAATCAGATCCGATTTTCCCATGTCACCTCTTTTCCCTTCTTTTCTATCATCTTATCCTTTAACTCACTAATTTGTTCTTCTGCCTCATTTATCCTGGCAGTCAGGGCATCCAGTTTAGATTGCATTTCATTCACAGCATTTTTAAGTTCCTTCAGATTAGTTCTCATTTTAGCCCTTAGAGATTTTATATTTTTGTTAATATTTTTCTCAAGCCTATATATCATCTCGATAATTGTTACTCTGAAATCCATTTCTGACATCTTGGTTATATCCGTATCCATTAGTTCTGTGGCAGAGGCCACAGTCTCTGTTTCTTTCTTTTTTGGGGGGTTCCTCCCCTTTGTCATTCTGATAAGTGGTGGTTGTGGGAATGTACAGAGTCCAAATTATTGACCAGGACCCAAGCAAGATGCACCTGCTTTATAGGGACCTTAAAATTCCCTGATATAAATTTATTCTCAGTATCTGTAACCAATTCCTTTTTCATTCTTGGCAAATTTCTGTAGATTTCTGCCAGACCATTGGGTCCCTATCTGGGTCTCTACCTGTCAACACAAGGGTGTGAGATGAATTTCACAGCATTGTTAGAAGACATGGATTCAGGAGTAGGCTTCACTGAGAATGTTTACAGAGGTCAAGGTTAAGCAGCAAGAAAAAAGGCAGGGGTTTCCCTGACCCCTCATCCTTCTCTTGCCCATAGAGAGACCTATGGGTGAACTACTGTTGGCCTGCAGAAAGGGTCTTCCTCTTCAGTACAGGAACCTCTCCAAGTCTGGCTGCCCCTTTCATCGGGTGAGAGAGGTGAAGTAGCTTGTCAGTGGATAACAAACAGGGTGCTGGATGCCAGGCTCTCTACATTTGGCGGAAGCTCTGTCAGCAATGTTAGTGAGAGGCCTGGCACCTGAAAACATTGTGATCAACCCCTCTTCTGGTGGGCCCCTGGAAAGCCATTAGTTCCCAAGGAAATTGAGTTCAGGTGCATCTCTCCAACTAGAAGGAAACAAGGAAAGACCCCACCTGATTTCAGGTAGTTGATGTTCAGACAGTTCAGAGCGAGCACTTAGGTCATGCCATCTGCCTGATCTCTGTTTCTGCTAGAAATGCATTATAATCAACCCACTTGGATTTGGATTATGTCAATGTTGCCTTGCAGTTGGGTCCAATCTGCCATGTGTATTTCAAGGTAATATACACGATCACAGAAATTCATGATTATCTCTTTGACAGTTTGTCCCTCTTATTACTATGTAGTGTCCCTCTTTATCACTTTAAGTAGTTTTGAGGGAATTTGAAAAAAATCAACGTTTTATTTTTAAAAGTTTTAGGTTTATGGAAAAATTGGGAAAATAGTAAAGAATTCCCATACATATATCCAACACCCAGCTTTCCCTACTAATAACAAGTTACATTAGTAAGGTACATTTGTTACAATTACAAATATTAATATTATAATATTGATAAATTAATTTTAACTGAAGTCCATACTTTATTCAGATTTCCCTAGTTTTTCCTAATGTCCTTTTTTTTTTTTTTTTTTTCTGTTCCATGATCCCCTCCAGGAAACCGCATATCCCCTTAGGCTTCTCTTGGCTGTGACAGGTTCTCTGACTTTACTTTTTTTGAAGACCTTGACAATTTTGAGGACAACTGGTCAGATAGTCTGTAGAAGATCCCTCAGTTGGGACTTAGCTGATCATTTTTCTCATAATTAGACTGGAGTTATGGGTTTTAGGGAGGAAGACCATAGAGGTGAAATGTCATTCTCATATCGTATCAAGGGTACATATATGAACATGACTTACCATGTTGATGTTGAGCTTGATCGCCTGGTTGAAGTAGTGTTTGCCGGGTTTCTTTACTATAAAATTACTCTTTTCTCCCCCTTTCCAAACTGTGCTCTTTGGAAGGGGTCATCATGAGTAGCCCACATCTTCAGAGTTAGGCTGTATCTCCTTGAGGGTGGAGTATCTACTTAAATTATTTGAAATTCTGCCTAGGAGGCCTATTTTCTCCCATTTATGTATTTATTCAACTATTTGATTTATTTGTATTACTATGGGCTCATGGGTATTTATTTCATACTTTGGATCATTAAGCAATATTACTCTATGTTGCTCAAATTGTTCCACCTTTGACAATTGTGAGCCCTTTCAGTGCACTCCTGCATCTCTTGATATACCCGTCAATGTAATTTTTGTTTGCTTGTTTGTTTGTTTGTTTAGCACTTGCTTATCTTCTGCCACTACGAGATGCTGCAGGATTATCATGTATATTTTTTCCCCCAGCCCTCAAGTCAGTCATTTCTCCAGGGAGCCTTGGTTCCTTTTATCATAGAATGTTAAAACCCCAAATCTGGGCACTGTACTGGGTATCATTCCTTCTGGGCCCTGTCAGCTGACAGAGCAAGGAAATGGGTACATTGGCCATGCACATACACACAGCTATAAATATTTCTGTATGTAACTTTCTGTATATGTGTTAAGCTGAACGTGAGTTCATACTGACATCACCAAGTTTACTCCATTATCACACAGATCATTACAGCCCTCTCTCCTAGCTGATCTTTAACCTTCCATTCCAACAGCGAGTAAGCTGGCTTTCACTATCTGTCATCCATTTATTTAATCGTTCAATTCCAACGTGTGTGTGTGTGTGTGTGTGTGTGTGTGTACACACATATATATGGCAGTGTCTTAAGTATTAACCCATATACCTCTGTGGGAAACAATATTATCAGCTACACTACAGTGCTTATGTGCAGTTTCTTTTGCCCTTAGTCTTATGGACTCCACTAATTTTCAGTTACTTAGATCAATACATTTTCCCTCACCCCTTTCAGTGAGATTCTTTCATATATTTATAATATAGCTATTGTTTTGTTACATTCTGCATTCCTTCCTTCCTATTAATGTTTTAAAAGTCAACTTTATTGAGCTATAATTTATGTACAATAAACTACAACAATTTAAATGTAATTGAGTGAGCACTGACAAATGCACACACTCAGGAAACTCCTGCCAGAATCAAGACAGAATATTCCTATCACCCTTAAAACTTCCCCAGGCCCCTTTGTCATCTGTCCTCTCTCCAGTCCTGTCCCCAAGCAACTCCTGATATGCTTTCGATACTAAATGTCAGATTACATTTTTTGAATGATTTTGAGATACATTCATGGTTTTGTGTATATCAATAGTATGTTCCTTTTTAAATTAAAAAAAGTGACTAGTATTCCACTGTGTAGATATACCAGAATTTATTTAATCTTTTACCTGTTGAGGAATATTTGGTTTGTTTCAAGTTTTCAGCTGTTGTGAATGAATAGAGCTGCTATGAACACTATGTATAAGCATTTTTATGAATATAACATTTCTTTTTGGGGGAGTAAGTAATTTGAAGTAGAGTGTCTGGGTCATATGTTTGGTATAGGTTTAACTTTAAGAGAGGGACAAATACTTTTCCAAATTAGCTGCATTTTCATTCCCACCAGTAGTGTATGAGTGTTGTTACATTTTCTTCTCTCACTCTGACCTGCATCCTTCTTACAAGGATCCCTGTGATTACATTGGACCTACCAGGACAGTCCTGGATATTCTACCCATCTCAAGATATTAACTTAATCACATCTGAGAAATCTCTTTTGCCATGGAAGATAACATTCAGGGGTCCCATGGATTAGGATGTGGACATCTTCCAGGGGCCATTTTTCAGCCTACCAGAGACCCCTGCTTCTAAATCAGAGCAGTCTAAAGGCATTTGTGGTCATGTTTCACTACTCACTCCAGCATTTTAAGAATAATTTCTAATTTCACAGTTACTGGTATAGCTGGGACACAGTGTGCAAATGTGCAGCATAACAGGGGACCAGAACTGAGAGGTTAATTGGGTGATCCCATCACTTAGAACATTTACAGCCAATGTGAGACCCTTGGATTTTCATTAAAGTAACACAGGGAGAAATTAGAGGACTCATTGGCTATTGTGCCAAGAGTAGACTAAAGGAGGACAAGGTTGGAAGTGGGAGATAAGTTAGGAAGTGTTTGCAATAATCCAGGCAAGTATGAAAGTGGATTAGATCAAGGTGGAAGCTGTGACAGTGGTCTGTAGTTGTAAGGTTCTAGTTTTAATTTAAAGGTAGAGTCAAAGGTTTGCTGGTGGGTGGAATATGGGATGAGAGAAAGATAGAAAGAAGGATAACTTTTTTTTTTTTAAATCAGAGCCATTATATGGATGCAGTTAAAATTTATGAGATGGAGTTATAACCTGCTGGTAGATTAAAGGGGACAGATTAGACTCAGTTTTGCACATGTTAATTTGAGATGCCTATTAGATAATTTATGGAAAGATTGAGGAAGCAGTTGGATACACAAAAGAGTTTAGAGAAGTCTGGGCTGAGGGATATACATTCTGGAGTTGTCAGCATATAGATGGTACTTCAAGTCATAAGAGTGGATAAAATAATCAAAATAGTGAGTATACAGTGATGATGACCAAAGACTGTCCCTAGACTTCTCCAGCACTGAGAGATCAGGGGCATGAGAAGTCCTCAGAAACACAAACTGAAAATTCCTGAGGCAGGAGGAAAACCAGGAGAGTGTGTTGCCTTGGAAGCCAAGTGAAGAAAGTGTTTCAAAGCGTTGGAAGTGATGAACTTTGTCAAGTAAGGTGCAGATTGAGACCTGATCACTGAATGTAGCAAGGTCATCTGTGAACTTGATAACAGCAATTTTAATAGAGTTGGGTAAAGTGCAAAAATATGATTAGAAAAGTTTTGAGAATGGAAAGAGAAGTATTGGAGATAGCAATCATTTTCAAGGTGTTAAGCTCCAAGGGAAGGAGATAAATATGGTGGTACCAAAAGGGCGAAGGGAGGTCACAATAGGGTAGTATTTAAGATAGGAGAAGAAACAATATTTGGAGTAGATCTAGGGAAGGATTCAATATAGAGAGAGGTATGATGGTAGAGAAGAGAGAACAACTGCTAGAGAGATGTCCTTAAGTAGACAAAAGGGATGGTCCTCTGCTGATCCTAGCTAGGAGTTAGGTCCTAAGTCCATAGGGTTTGGTTCTAGCTAGGAGCAGATAGTACATTAACATTTAAAATGTTTTTCTTTTACTCAAGTATAACTAATTATACTTTTACTCAAGTATAACTAATTATACTTAATTATAATTACAGTATATATTAGTTTCAGGTGTACAATATAGTGATTCAATGATTCCATGTGTTTCTCAGTGCTCATCAATTGTACCCTTAACCCCCTTTTCTATTTCTCCCATGCCCCCATCCACCTCCCTTCTGACAGTCAGAGAAAGACAAATACCATATGATTTCACTCATATGTGGAATTTAAGAAACAAAACAAATGAATGAACAAAGGGGGGAAAAAGAGATAAATGAAACAAGAGACTTTTAAATATAGAGAACAAGCTGGTGGCTGCCAGAGGGGAGGTGAGAACATGCACATTGTGATCCCATCTAATCAGAAAAGCCAGTAACGGATTAAGAAAAGCCATAACATTAAGGCAGCAATCTTATGCTCACAGGAAGTCCAGCCCCTTACTTTAGAAAAGGAAAAATTTCCTAGAACGTGGTTTAGATTTAACCCATGATTTTTTATGGCTCCATATTCTCCATGATTTCATTTTTAAATTTTTAATGGCTTCTATAAAAGAGTTTATAGAAGAACTGATTTGAGAAACACTAATGAGCATAATTAGAAGACTGATTTCTTACCCCCAGTAACTTTACTAGAAAGATGATGAAGAAAGCTCCATATTGTCCCCAATTGAGAGAATGCAATTTCTTCCCCTAAACCTTGTGAACTGCATTAGATTCTTTTCAGTAAAACTCCCTAGAAAAAATAATCAAATGAATCCTAGAAAGAAAACTATAAAGGTGGTTTTACTATAAATGCCCAAGCACATCTGAACTTCTATGAAGAGCTAAACATTCTCAGGGATTGCTTGGGTTCAGCTAGGAACAGCATGCAATTCCATCACTTCTTATCCCCCATGAGATAATCTCTTATTGGAACTAAATACAGTGATAGGATAGACATTTCTTGGAGTTAAGTAGGAACTTTCAGGGGCTCACCATTCCCTTCTGGCTATGCACTTGAACCTTTGCTGAGATCTCAGGGTTTTTTCTCCCCTTGATTCGATTTCTAAAAATGTTGAGTCTTATAAAAGATCAAGGAAAACCTGAGAACCTAGGTTCACCAAATCGGGATGCCATAGGAGAGGCTTATCCTCTTAGTAGGTAGAGAAAGAGGACTATAGATAGATATACATGGAAAAACTGTCCTTTCCTGAAAGATGACTTCTTTCTCCTCACCTAGTCCTCATCTCTCTTCCCCTTCTAGTTCACTTGGGTAGTAAGATAGGCTCTGGAGTCTCTTTCTGGTAGCCATTGCCACCTTTGAAGGGCCAACTCAAGCACCTGATACAGCCCAGGGGACAGGTAACATAGAGTCAGGCACTTGGCCTGGTTCTGCAGGAGACTAGTTGGAGTTGGAAGTTCTCTTTCTTCAAGTCTTTCTTTGCTAATTGAGTGGGATCTTGTAGATGTGTGGACCTGGGAGGAGAAGAAACCTACTGCAGCCTTGAATGAAAGACATAAAAGAAACTTCTAAGTCACAAACATGGTCCAATCCAGTTCACAAGATAAGGAGACCTGTAATTTTTAGGACCCTATAGTGAACACGTCTTGTTTTATCTGCCAAGCTCCTACTTTTTTCTGGGAACAATGCTTCTGTTCTTTTGGGATCTGTATCTCCTTTCTCCTCCATCCCCTGCTTCTCCCTCGCCCAAGCCATCCAGTAGGCTGGCCTCATTCTTACCTGATTCTACCACCTGCCCACTGTTGATTAGGCCAAAGATGCATATCTGACTCATGCTGGCTCAATCATATTTCTTCCCCAGAATTTTGTCCTGTGTCAACATCTGTTCCTCTCCAGTTCTGACAACAGAAATCCCAGCAGCCATCCTTGTTTCCTCCCTTTCCCTCACCCTACACCCAATTCATCAGCAAGGTCTAGCAGGCTCATCTCTAAAAGCTATTGTTTTTTCCACCTCAAACCATCACCTTGGTCAAACTACCATCATCTCTCACCTGCATGATGGTGCCTTGACCCTTCCTAACTGGCTTCCCTGCCTTGACTCTTGCCCTACTAAATTACAGCCTCTCTGCACAGTAGCCAGAGTGATACTCTAAAGATGAACATATGATTGTGCCATTTTCTGCTTAAACCTCAAAGGACATGGATGTCCATAGCAGCACTGTGCACAATATCCAGAAGGTGGAAACAACTCACATGTCATCTAAGAATGAATGGATAAACCAAATGTGGTATGTCCATGTAATTATTATTCAACCATAAAAATGAATGAAGAACTAATACGTGATATAACTTAGGTGAACTTTGAAAGCGTTATGCTAAGTAAAAGAAGCCAGACACAAAAGATGTGTATTGTATGATTCCATTTATATGTAATATCCAGAATAGGTAAAGCCATAAAGACAGGAAGCAAACTGGTGGCTTCCAGGGGCTGGAGGTAGGTGAGAATAGGGAATGATTGATTAGCAGGTGTGGAGTTTTCTTTTGGGCTGATAAAAATGTTTTGGTACTAGATAGAAGTGGTGGTTGCATTGTGAATGTATTAAATGCTACTGAATTGTAGACTTTAAAATGATGATTTTTATGTTAAGTGAATTTTACCTCAATTAAAAAAATTTAATATGAAAAAAAACCCTCAGTGGCTCCCCATTGCATTCAAAATAAAAATCAAATTCCTGGGAGCCCATAGTGGGGCACCTGCCTGTACATCTCCCTGCTCTCATGTTCCAGGCATGCCAGACACCTTGCTGTCCCTATTTTCTGCCTTAGGGCTTTTGCTCTTGCTCATACCTTGCTAGGCATCTGTCTTTCAAGCTTCAGCTGACATGGGACCTCATTAAAGACACCCTCCGTGATCTATCTGTAATAGGTACCATCCCACCCAGTTTCTCTCTGTCACATGATCTTATTTATTTTCTTCACGGCATTTATCACATCCTATAGTTGTTTCCTTGTTTGTTGAAAATTTGTCTCTTCAACGAGGATGTATGATCTTGAAGGCAGAGCTTTCTTCACCTTATTCAGTTAATCTTCTATTCCTGATGCACAGTGCTTGGCATAGAGTAGGTGTTCAGTGTGATTTGCTGCAGCTCTGTGGTCTGCTGTGAGAAAGGATTAAAGCCATGTGCTAGACAAAGCAGAGACAGGAAGCAGAAAACCAGCACCACAGTTTCTGTTGAAGCTGAGGCCCTATACTCTTGTCCTTCTTGTGGTGGGGCTGGTAGCTCCCTCTTGGATTCTGTGAGCCAATGTGCTCCCATTTTGCATAAGCCACTGCCAAAGATAAATAAAGCCAGGTGCTGGTTAAAGCCGCTACAAACTGATCTCATTCTGTAACTGCCACAGTAGGGAAGGAGCTGAGTCCACTCTGATTTGTATGGAGGTGACTGGGCCTTTTAAAGGGAGAATGAGGGACTAGGGAGGGGAAGTGAGTTGTGGGGATGGCTTGAACAGTCAGGAAAGTGAAGAGTCACAAAAGCTGGGTGAGAGAGTTTGTCAGCTGTGAATGTGATCAGGCCATGTGCTCCGCTAACGCATTGATGGAAGTTAGGCTACTACCTTCCCACAGACACTGGGAGGCAAGAGGCCCTGTCCACTCTGATCATTACATTTCAAAGGAATGGCTTTCAGGTCCTTGGAAAAGACATTCCTAGACCATAGGGATACACATACATCTCAAAAGAGCAGAGGAAATATTTATAGTTGTAAACTTTAAAAGTAAATACTCTAAGCAAGGGAAGAGGTCAGAAGCCTATCATCAGGTGTTGGCTGGAAAACAGTTAATTCTTTTCAGACTTGAGTCCCCCCCCAACACACCTGACTCAAGGGGTGGGGGAGGCCAGGTCATGCCAGGATGAAGCCTTAGGGAGCATCGATCAAGTCTCTTAGTGTAGGGGTTTGGAAGGAGTTGTTCATGTGGAGAGTTTTTGCCACTTTAACTGGCCTTATATCACTGGAAACCTAGGGTTCCGATTTATATGAATTAACATTTCTAGATGCACTAAATTATGCACTTGCTAGGTTGGTCCTCCCTCTGCATGTCATCCAGCAGAATGTTAAGGGTGGTGAGGACCATTGGGGGTGATGGGTTGTTGAACTGGAGCAGATCACAAATTAATTTGCTTCTCGTCTAGGCCAAAATAGTCAATGAAAAGGCAAGTGTATGGCTCAACCGGGTTCACAGATACACCTGTTTATATTTATCAAGCCTACACCTCATTCCTGTTTCTCTGTTTGTTATTCAGGGTGCCTCCTTGGTGGGGAACAAGCCATCCC
Organism: Ursus americanus; assembly: GCF_024610735.1. Taxonomy (NCBI): domain Eukaryota; kingdom Metazoa; phylum Chordata; class Mammalia; order Carnivora; family Ursidae; genus Ursus; species Ursus americanus. Next base: position 65,684,309 of record NC_142139.1, read on the forward strand.
TCTCTGAACCATGACATGATTAACAGTCTCTATCCCTTGCTATGCCTCTGATGTCTCTTGTTAACATTGGATGGTTGTAAAGTGTTCCCCCGGGAGCTCAGCAGCAGGACATACTGTAAAACTGGCTGATGGAAATAGAGTACAATCATAAAACCTAACTTTTTTGTCAGTAAGTGAATCTAGAAAGGGATTATTTCTTAAATGAAATATTTATCGTTTTTTTAAAAATTTCATAGAGTCTGCCTGAGATAAAAACAAAGTTGTCCCTGCACACTAAAACAGAGTGTCTGTCTGACATGAGAGCAATTATCACCATTCTGCAAAAGCATTTTGAAGTCTTGCATGCTGTACATTGCGCCAAGAGCTTTATCAAGTTTGTGAAGTATATACTGCAACCATCTAGGGCTCCAATCCTTAGTGTTTTAGAGATGGGCCGTTTTGAAAATTTGATGGAAGCTGTAGACCTTCTTCATCATTTATGCTCATAGACACAAAATTTTGTATATCATATCAGAGCTCTTTTGTTTTTCTTTTTTTCTTTTTTTTCAAGTAACCTCTACATCCAACATGGGGCTTGAACTAATGACCCTGAGATCAAGAGTCACATGCTCTACCGACTGAGCCAGCCAGGCACCCCCCCATATATCATTTCAAAGAATGCATAGATTCTGTGGAGCTTAGGTTCAGAAACCCTACTTTGGAAACTTACGATCATAATACAGTTAACATTCCCAGGTACTCCATGTTCATCTGCCACCTAAAATAGAGTGCACCTGGCACTCTAACAGAGAGGGAGATGGCTAGTCCACAGCTCCTCTCTTACAGGGCTTTCAGTTTTAGTGAAGAAGCAAACACATGCTGAAGAGCTAAATTACAGCAGAATTGGTAAATTCCACAAGAAAAATATTGAAAATGTTTCAATGTTACATAGTAGATTTTACCTTTCAAAACATTGAAGGAAATATTCTAAATTTTATAGAATTTTTATAATTTTTTCAATTTTATAAATTTAGAGCAGCAGAGTGTGGGAAAGGGTTGCCAAATTTGGAACGTATTTTGAGGGTGGAGTCTTGAGGATTTGCCACCACTCATGTGAATAGGGGACAAATATCAGAAATCTATAATAATTAAAATAAATGTGATGGTAGCATAGAGTAAGAAAGAAGTTCTGTGCAAGGAGCATACAGTCCTCAAACTGAGCCACATGTGTGAGAGTTTTGCAAATCATAAACAAGGAGCTAATCAGTGAAAAGGGTAGTTTAGTTAAAAGCGGTGCTGAGAAAGTTGGCTTACAATTTGAAAAACAGAATGAGACCACCCATCATCTCATACACTCCAAGATATATCACAGACAGATCAAATAATTCAACATTCAACATACAAGCATGAAACCATAAGGAACTCATGGAAAATACAAAAATACATGTCAGTTCTTGGCAGATTGGGAAGGAGGGGCTTATTAAGTAGAAAAGCAAAGGCAGAAAACATGGAGAAAGGATTGATAGTTTGACCACATGGAAATAGGAAGTTTCTGTGTATCAAAAAACAAAACAAAACAAGAACTTAAGAGCAAAACAATAGACAAAACCTATTCACTGTGTGTGATGAAGGATTGCTATGATTGATATACAAAAGAATTCTTTATCTATTTAGGAAAAGACAATTACTCAATGTAAAATTTGGTTAAAGGTCAGTGTACCAGGAAGCTTTCAGATGTAAAAATATACAACTGGCTTAAATTCAAGCTGGCTTAAACTGCAAGGTAGTTGACTGGCTCCCGCATCTGCAAGTCCAGAGGGATGGTGAGCTTTACAGTTGGTTGATGTAAGACTCAAAAACCAGAGGATCCAGATTCTTTCCATCACGCTCTATCTACTTGTCAGTTCCCATGCTAACTGGTTTGCAGGTGTTCAGAAAGGCTGGTGATTACCATTGTAGACACGTCTTATTCATTTCATGTGGCTCTTCCTTCTCTCAATACATTTTGAAATTTTGTAACATTTTATACATATAAATATTGTGTATAATGTGTGTGTGTGGATCATAAAGGATAATTAAAAAGAAACAACCATGATGCCACTTCCTAAGGCAAGAACTATGACTTTATCATAATGTCTTGAAGTTTTCTGTGCACCCCTCTTCAGTGCCCCTGACTTCTTCCTCTTTCTGAAGAATATACTGCCCTGATATTTGTTTTATCATTTTCAGGCTGTTTATTTTTACTTTTACTACATATTTATGTATTGCTAAATAAGTAACTCAAATTTGTTCTCGAATGTTTTTAAAAATGATATTATACTATGTGTGGCCCTCAGAGACTTGCTATTTTCCCTTAACATGATACACCTATAATTCATCTGTCATTAAGTATGCAGCTGTATTTCCTTCACTTGCACTCATATATAAATTTTATGGTGTGATTTTACAAAAGCTGACTTATCTATTTGCTATTGATGTATATTTGGGTTGCTTTGGTTTGTTTTGTTTTATCGTAACTAAGAACAATGCTGTGATCGCTGTTATATAAATCCCCTTTCGTAAGTGTGCAAGACTGTCTCCATATTTACCTGGGGATGGAATTGTTGGGTAATGTGTTATACAAATCCAGCTTCACAGGATAATGCCAAATTGTTCTACAAACCGATGGTACCTGCCCATAGCCTCATATCAGAGTATAAGCAACTCTATTGCTCAGTGATACTTGATACTGTCAGTCTTCTAAGTTTTTTCTAGGCTTAAGCGTGGGAAAGATGTTGTATTGTCATCTTACTATGTATTTCACTGACAGCTAAATGTTGAGAATATTTTCATGTATTTATTGATCATTTGTGTTTCTGGTTTCCTGTTCTTACTTCATCTCTTTTGTCTATTGTCCCAATTTTGGGTTATCTTTTTTTGCCCAATTTATAGAGCTTCCTAGTAAATTCCGGATATAGATAATTTGCTGTGTTTGTGACATGTATCTTTTTTGAGTGTAAGATTTGTCAGCTGATCCTTATTGAGAGTAAGGAAGATTCTGCCCTAGAAGCTATCAGGGAAACGCTTCTTCTTCTTTTTTTTTTTTTTTTAAGATTTTATTTATTTATTCGACAGAGATAGACAGCCAGCGAGAGAGGGAACACAAGCAGGGGGAGTGGGAGAGGAAGAAGCAGGCTCATAGTGGAAGAGCCTGATGTGAGGCTCGATCCCATAACGCCAGGATCACGCCCTGAGCCGAAGGCAGACGCTTAACCGCTGTGCCACCCAGGCGCCCCCAGGGAAACTCTTCTTAACTCTCATGGGCTTCAAATGGCTTAAGGCTGATTATTCCTAAACTAGTCACTGGCAAGAGGGATGATGGGGTTATCATGACTGTGTCACCTTAATAAGGGCCACCTGTGGAGATGAGTGAGGAGGAGATTCCTGAATAAAACCACAATTTTGTTAGGAAGGAGGAAAGACATGGAGGTGGAATCTGTGTATTTTTCTCTCCTCATAACCTTTTCAGCTACCATACCTTTTCTAGACTCTACTTACAGCAAACTCTACAAAAAAGTTGCCTATACTCACTGGCTATAATTTCCCAACAGGGTCCTCTTGATCTAAGGTTTTCCACCCGCCTACCCCACCAGCATTGCTCTTGTCACTGTCACTAATGACCTCACTTTGCTAAATCCAATGGTCGGTGCTCAATCTTCACCTTACTTTATCTCCTAACAGTTTTTTTCAACTTAGCAGTATTGTTTTATTTTATTTATTTATATTATGTTAGTCACCATACAGTACATCCCCAGTTTTTGATGTAAAGTTCCATGATTCATTACTTGCGTATATCACCCAGTGCACCATGCAATACGTGCCCTCCTTAATACCCATCACCAGACTCTCCCATTCCCCCACCCTCCTCCCCTCTGAAGTCCTCAGTTTGTTTCCCAGAGTCCATAGTCTCTCATGGTTCATTCCCCCTTCTCTTTACCCCGCCTCCTTCTTCCCTTTCTTCTCCTACTGATCTTCCTACTTCTTATGTTCCATAAATGAGTGAAACCATATGATAATTGTCTTTCTCTGCTTGACTTATTTCACTTAGCATTATCTCTTCCAGTCCTGTCCATGTTGCAGCAAATGTTGAGAAATCGTTCTTTTTGATGGCTGAGTAATATTCCATTGTATATATGGACCACATCTTCTTCTTCTTTTTTTTTTAAAGATTTTATTTATTTATTCTACAGTGTTAGAGACAGCCAGCGAGAGAGGGAACACAAGCAGGGGGAGTGGGAGAGGAAGAAGCAGGCTCATAGCGGAGGAGCCTGATGTGGGGCTCGATCCCAGAACGCTGGGATCACGCCCTGAGCCGAAGGCAGACGCTTAACCGCTGTGCCACCCAGGCGCCCCTGGACCACATCTTCTTAATCCAGTCATCTGTTGAAGGGCATCTCGGCTCCTTCCATGATTTAGCTATTGTGGACAATGCTGCTATGAACATTGGGGTGCATATGGCCCTTTTCTTCACTACGTCTGTATCCTTGGGGTAAATACCCAGTAGTGCAATTGCTGGATCATAGGGTAGCTCAATTTTTAACTTTTTAAGGAACCTCCACACTGTTTTCCAAAGTGGCTGTACCAACTTGCATTCCCACCAACAGTGTAAGAGGAATCCCCTTTCTCCACATCCTCTCCGACATTTGTTGTTTCCTGCCTTGTCCATTTTTGCCATTCTAACTGGCATAAGGTGGTATCTCAATGTGGTTTTGATTTGAATTTCCCTGATGGCTAATGATTTTGAACATTTTGTCATGTGTCTCCTAGCAGTTTTTGACCCAGTTGATCTCATTCTTCTCCTTGACATCAATCTTCTCCTGGGTCCCGGCAACACTCTCCTGGTTTTCTCCCTACCTCAATGAGGCTGCTGGAGTTACCCAATCCTATGATACTTAATATTGTCAGACTTCTAAGTTTTTTCTAGGCTGAAGGGTGGGAAAGATGTTGTATTGTCATCCAATCTGTGGGGACAGCTTATCTCTCTTTACTGAGCAACATCCAAAGAAACATGAATACTGGGAGTTGGAGCTGGAGTCATCTGAAAGCTTGTTCACTCTCATGTCCGGAGCCTGCCCTGGGATAGATCAAAGAGCCAGGGCTCCTGGACATCTCTCTCTATCTCTGTGTGGTATCGGTATGGGTGTCTTTAATTTGGCAGGTTCTGGGTGGCTGGACTGATTTTGGCTCCCAAAGTGAGTTCCTAGAGAAAAAGCAGGCAGAAACTTTATCACCATTTCTAAGACAGGTTCAGAAGTCACATGTGGTCACTGCTAAGGAGGACTGCCTCCTTGGTGAAATTTAAGTCAGGCTTTTTTGAGCCCTCTTCTTGACTAGGCCTTGACCTTGGCTTTCCATGTTCTTGGTCTGCAGAGCCCAGTTTAAGCAAAGAATCTTGCTGAATTAGTTTAGTAAGAATCCCCTAATAACTGATTAAACTCCCCCATCCCCCACCCTTGATATCAAAGTTCTTGGCCTGCCTTTAGCAAGAATTCTGTTAAGCCAGTTTATTTATTTATTTTTTCCTGTTAAGCCAGTTTAGCATGGATCTCCCTATCCTCGATATCTAATCAAGATCCTCCTATTAATATTCCATCCACTGACTGCTTCACTCTTTTCTTTAGCTATAAGTCCCCAACTGCCTTTGCTGTATTTGGAGTTGAGATCAATCTCTCTCTCATTTTTTTTACTACAAGAGTGTTCAATAAAGTTTTCTTTGCCATTTTATTTTATTTATTTTATTTTTTATTTTTATTTTTTTAAAAAATTTTATTTATTTATTCAACAGAGATAGAGACAGCAGCGAGAGAGGGAACACAAGCAGGGGGAGTGGGAGAGGAAGAAGCAGGCTCATAGCGGAGGAGCCTGATGTGGGGCTCGATCCCATAATGCCGGGATCACGCCCTGAGCCAAAGGCAGACGCTTAACCGCTGTGCCAACCAGGCGCCCCTGTTTGCCATTTTAAACAAGTGTCTTGTGCAAAACTTTTCTTTTACACTACTGTCACATTCTGATCATTAGAAGCGGTCCATGAAAGCTAGGCTAGCACACTTTTTATGGAGGGAGTGTTAATGAATTTAGGACCTGTTTTAAAACTATCACAGAGGTTACTTTTCAGGAATTTTGCTGGTTCCCCCTAATCTCCATGCTCACTAAACATTAAAATATCCCAGTCCTGGGGATTCTTTTTTCTATCTACTCTTATTTCTGTAATAATTTCATCCAGTCTCCTGACTTACACATTATTTTTAAAAATTGAGATATAATTTATATACCATAAAATTTATCTTTTTCAAACTTTTAAAAAATTTATTTATTTAATTTTATTTCATTTTTTTCATCATGATAAGTACTCTTTAATCCCCATCACCTATTTCAGCCATACTCCCACCCCTCTGGTAACCATCAGTTTGTTCTCTATAGTTAAGAGTCTGTGTTTTGGTTTCTCTCTCTCTCTCTTTCTCTTTGCTTGTTTGTTTTGTTTCTTAAATTCCACATATGAGTGAGATCATATGGTATTTGTCTTTCTCTGACTGACTTATTTTGCTTAGCATTATACTCTCTAGCTCCATCATGTTTTTGCAAATGTCAAGATTTCATTATTTTTTATAGCTGAATAATATATCATTGTGTATATATACACTTTTTCTTTATCCATTGAACACCTGGGCTGTTTCTATAGTTTGGCTGTTGTAAATAATACTGAAATAAACATTGGAGTACATGTATCCCTTTGAATTAGTGTCTTCGTATTGTGTGTGTGTGTGTGTATGTGTGTGTGTCTGTGTGTGTCTCTGTGTGTCTGTGCGTCTTTGTATTTATTAGGTGTATACCCAGTAATGTGATTACTGGATCATAGGGTAGTTCTATTTGTAATTTTTTGGGGTAAAATTTGTCTTTTTAAAATGCACAATTCACCCCTTTAAAGTCTATATTTCAGTGTATTCACAAAATTGTGCATCATCACCATAATCTATTTCTAGAACATTTGATCACCTGAAAAAGAAACCTCATACCCACTAGCAGTCACTCCATTCTCCCCCCTGCCCTCCAGCAACCATGAATCTACTTTATGTCTCTGTGATTTGCTTGTTCTGGACATTTCATATAAACAGAATCATATAATATAGACCTTTTGTGTCTGACTTCTTTCACTTAACACAATGTTTTCAAGGTTCATCCTTCAGTACTTCATTCTTTTCTGGGGTTGAATAATATTTCATTGTATGTATCTGTCACATTTTGTTTCTCCATCCATTAATTAATGGACATTTGGGTGTCCACATTTTGACTATTATAAATAACACTGCTGTGAACATTCATGTACAGGTTTTTATGTGGACATGATTTGAATTATCCTGGACAATTGATTTTGTATCCTACAACTTTACTGGATTTGTTGATAGTTCTAACAGTTTTTTGGTGATATGGTTAGGATTTTCTGTATATAAGATCATATCATCTGCAAACAGAGACACTTTCACTTCTTTTCCTATTTGGATGCCTTTATTTCTTTTCTTGCCTAATTGCTCACGTGAAGAGTTCCAGTACTATGTTGAATTGAGGTGGTGAGAGTGGGCACTCTTGTCTCATTTCTGGATTTAAAGGAAAGGCTTTCAGCCTTTCACCACCGAGTATGGTGTTAGCGGTGGGCTTGTCATATATGACCCTTATTATGTTGAGATATGTTTCTTCTACTCAGTTTATTGAGAGTTTTTATAATGAAAGAATGTTGAATTTGTCAAATATTTTTTTCTGCATCAACAATTGGGATGATCATATGATTTGTATCTTTCATCCTATTAGTGTAGTGTATCACATTTATTGATCTGTGTATGGTGAACCATTCTTGCATCCCAGGGATAAGTCCCACTGGATCATGGCATGATACAAGCTTTTAATGTGGTGCTGAATTCAGTTTGCCAGTATTTTGTTGAGAATCATTGCATTTAAATTCACCACATTGGCCTGTAGTTTCCTCGTTGTGTCCTTATCTGGCCTTGGTGTTGGGGAAATACTGTCCTCATAACATAAGTTTGGGAGTGTTCCCTCCTTTTTGGTATTTTGGAGGAGTTTAAGGAGTAGTATTAATTCTTTAAATGTTTGGTAGAATTCATCAGTTAAGGTATCTGATCTTGGGTTTTCCTTTGTTGGGAGATTTTTGATTACTGATTCAATCTCCTCACTAGAAATTGGTTTGTTCAGGTTTTCTATTTCTTTATGATTCAGTCTTGGTAGGTTTTATGGTTTTAGAAATTTATCCATTTCTTCTAGGTTGTCTAGTTTGTTGGTATATAATTGTTCATGGTAGCCCCCTATAATCATCTGTATTTCTGTAGTATAAGTTATAATGTTCTCTCATGTCTTATTTTATTTATTTGAATCTTCTCTTTTTCCTACATTAATCTAGTTAAAGGTGTGTGAATTTTATTTGTCTTTTCAAAGAACCAGCTTTTAGTTTTGTTCTAAACTTTTTACTTTTTCCATCATTTCTATTGTTTTCTGATCTCTACTTTATTATTTCTGCTCTGATCTTTGTTTTTTTATTCCTTTTGCTAACTTTGGGTTTAGTTTGTTCCTTAGACTGTAAAGTTAGGATGTTTATTTGAGACCTTTCTTTTTTTGTAATGTAAGTATTTATTGCTATAAACGTCACTCTTAGAACTGCTTTTGCTGCATCCTATTGTTTTGGAGTTTAGTGTGTTCTTTTTAGTTCCTTAAGGTGTAAATTTGGGTTGTTTATTTGAGACCTTTCTCTTTTTGTAATGCAAGCCCTTACTGCTATAAACTTTTCTCTTAGAGCTGCTTTTGCTGCATCCTATTAGTTTGGTATGTTGTGCTTCCAATTTTGTTTCAAGATTTCCTAAGTTTCCCTTTTCATTCATTCTTTGACCATCAGTTGTTTGAGAGTGTGTTGTTTAGCTTCCACATATTTGTGAATTTTCTAGTTTCCTCCTGTTACTGATTTCTGCTTTTATACAATTGTGCTCAGAAAAGACACTTGGTATAATTTCAATTTTCTTAAATTTTCTAAATATTCTCTGACCTAGCATATAATCTATTGTGAATAATGTTCCAGGCACACTTGAGAAGGATGCATATTCTATTGCTGTTGGATGGAATATTCTGTATATATATGTTAGGACTATTTGGTCTGAAGAATAGTTCATGTCTAATACATCTTATTAATTTTCTGTCTGAATGATTTTTATATTGTTGAAAGTGATGCATTAAGGTCCCTATTATTTTTATGTTATTAACTATTTCTCCTTTCAGATATGTTAGTATTGTCTTAGTATATTTAGGTGCTTCAATGTTGGATATATATATGTATTTATGATTGTTATATCTTCATGATGAATTGACACTTTTTCAATTTATAATGACCTCCTTTGTCCCTTCTTACTGTTTTTCACTTATTTTTTTCTGATATAAGTATAGCTACCCCTGCTTTCATTTGGGTTCCACTGGCATGGAATATCTTTTTTTATTCCTGCACTTTGAGCCTCTGTGTCTCCTTAAATAAGTCTTCTGTAGACAACATACATTGGGGCTTGTTTTTTATTCGTTCAGCCAATCAATGTTTTTTTTATTAAAGAATTAATCCACTTACATTTAAAGTAATTATTGATAGTTAAGGACTTTCTAATGCCCTCTTATTGCTGTCTTCTGGCTGTTTTACAGTTCCATGTGCTGTCCTTCCTCTCTTGAGGTCCTCCTTTGTGAATTGATAGGTATGCCCTGATTCCCTTTTCTTTCTTTTTTGTATCTACTATAAGTTTTTGCTTTGTGGTTACCATGAGGCTTATAATATGTCTTATAGATATAATAGTCTATTTTAAACTGATAACAACTTAACTTTGATTGCATACAAAATCTCTACCTTTTTGTTCTCTTCACCACATTTTATGTTTTTGATGTCACAATTTACAACTTTTTGTATTGTTTACCCATTAACAAAATATTATAGCTTTAATTTTCTTTTCTTTTCTTTTCTTTTCTTTCTTTCTTTCTTTCTTTCTTTCTTTCTTTCTTTCTTTCTTTCTTCTTTCTCCTTTCTTTTTTCTTTCTTTCTTTCTTTCTTTCTTTCTTTCTTTCTTTCTTTCTTTCTTTCTTTCTTTCATTTTTTATTATGTTCAGTTAACCACTGTATGGTACATCATTAATTTTTGATGTCATGTTCAATGACTCATTACGTATAACACCCAGTGCTCATCACAGCACGTGCCCTCCTTAATACCTATCACCCTATTGCCTCCTCCCCTCTGAAACACTCAGTTTGTTTCCCAGGGTCCATAGTCTCTCATGGTTCATCTCCCTCTCTGATTTCTCCCCCTTCGGATTTCCCTCCTTTCCCCTATGGTCCTCCAATAGCTTTAGTTTTCTAAATAATACATTTGTTCTTTATCCTTCATATTAGAGTTAGGTGATTAACACACCAGCATATTATAGTATTAGAGTATTCTGAATTTGACTATACACTTATCTTTATCAGTGTGTTTTATATATTCATATATTTTCATGTGACTAGTGTCATTTCATGTTAGCTTTAAGAACTTCTTTTTGAATTTGTTGTAAGATGGGTGTAGTGGCGATGAACACCTTCAGCTTTTGTTTGGGGGAAAACTTTAGTTTCCAACATTTCTGAAGGAAAACTTTGCTGGGTAAAGTATTCTTGGTGGTTAGTTTTTCCTTTCAGAATTTGAATGCATCTTCCCTCTTTCTTCTGGCCCGTGAGATTCCTGCTGAGAAATCTGCTTATAGCTTTATGGAGCTTCCCTTGTATGTGAGATTTTTTTTTCTCTTGCTGCTTTTTAAAATTATTTGTCTTTAATTTTTGACAGTTGTATTATAATTTTTCTCAGAAAAGATTAATTTGAGTTGAAATTTTGGGGAGGAATCTATGAACTCCATGAATTTGGGTTTGGGAAGTTCTCAGTCATAATTATTTCTTTCAATGACCTTACTGTCCCTTCTTCCCTCTCTTTCCCTTCTGTGACTTCAATAATGTGTAGATTGTTTCTCTTAACGGCATCCTGTGACACATAGGTTTTCTTCATTCTTCTTCTTCTTTTTTTTCTTTGCTCTTCTCTGACCGTATGTTTCTACTTCCCAGGTTTTTTTCTTCTGCTTGATCCAATATGTTATTGATGCTCTCTATTGCATTTTTCATTCCCTGCATTGTATTCTTCAGGTCCAAAAATTATATTTGCTTCTTGTTTTCTGTTTGTTTGTTTTTATAATTTCTAGCTTTCTGTTAAACTTCTGATTTTTTACATATTGTTTTCCTGATTTCACAGAATTGTCTTTCTGAGTTTTCTTGTCGCTCACTGAGCTTCCTTGAAAACAACTATTTTGAATTCTATAATGTATAAATGCCAAGTCTCCATTTCTTTGAGGTTGGTTACTGGAAAATTACTGTGTTCCTTTGGTGGTGTCATGTTTCCTTGATTTTTTATGTTCCTTTAAGACTTATGTTACTGTCTTTGCATTTGAATTAGCATTTACCTCTTCCAGAGTTTATTAACTTGCTTTGGGAGAGAAAAGTCTTTGTTAGTCTTGTTAGGGATTCTGAGGCTTCTGAGACTTTTCTATTGATACACCTGCTTCACACAACTTATTCCCTCTTGATGGGGAAGTTCTTAAAATTTTTGCATGGAAAGTCAGGCTAAGTGTTGACAATATGCCCTTTACTTTCACTAGGATGCTGCTGAATGCTCAGGTTTGTGTACTTTCTTCTGAACCTGCAGAGCCAGGCCGGCTTTCTATTTGTTCTCACTAGCTGTCTATAGGAACTTACTCATCACTGTTGGGAAATGCACAGGGAGCCTGCCACAGGGTGTGGGTGTGTGTGTGGGGGGGTGATATGGCTGAAGCATTAGGTTATTTGTGGGTCATATGAGGGAACCACAAGTGAGACATCCCTAGCAGCTCATGGACAGGCTTTCTGATGGAATCCATGAAGTGGTTAGTCAGATCTGTGTCCATTGGATATGTTCCATTCCAAGCTCTGGCTACTGTTCTCCCTGCCTTTCATCACTCCCCAGTGGAACAGTTTACAACTCAGGTATTCTGGATGGAATGATAATGAAGTGGGCCTCTTTGGCAGCATCCTACATATGTGGAGAACCCAGGCACTTATCACATGCTCTCACTTTCTTCTGTGGGAAAAGTCACTGGGCCAGAAGTCTCTCTAAAACTGGACTGTGCTATCTTGGGTGAGGAGTGATGCAGGTGAAGTGAAACTGTTCTTACCCTCTTCACTGCATCCAGTCTTGGATTTTTTTCTTCAATGGTGTGCTGGAACTTCTCTGCTGGAGTCCTGGACTTCCACAAAGGCTCTCTTGTCCATGGATGATTGTCAAATATGTGTTTTTTTGGGGGGAAGATTGTCAAAAACTCCTGTACCACTATTTTGATGATACCACTCCTCAACTGATTTTTCTCAGATTTGGAAATGCTGGGGAGGAATCCTGCATAGACATGTTGGTCTTTTCATGTTTACATGCACTAATTTCTCTTGGGTATGTACATAGGAGTGGAATGGCTGTAGAACCCCAATGATATTTGAAGTGGTTGAATTGATTTAGACTCCCATTAACCATACAAAGGAATTCCATTATTCTACATCCTCAGAAAACATTTAGTATTGTCTGTCTTTTAAATTTTACCTATTCTGGTAAGTATGTTCTGGTAATCTCATTATAGTTGTAGACTTATTTATAGTAGTGAAGCTTAGAGACAATGTAAATGACTAATATGGTATCAGATATATAAATAACCATTTGTGCTTTCCAAAGAAAAACACTCAGCAATTATTCTGCCCTTAAAAATCTAGATAAGATTAGCTCAAATCTCCATTCTATCCCATATCTTATTGAACTGTGATGCCTTTCCCAACATTTCTGTGGATTTCCAGGTAACCTATGCTCCATGGTTACCTTGTACCCCGAGTGGTTGCCTCTTCTAAATGTTTATTCTCTGCTCTCCGTTTTTGTGCAATTTCTCATTAGCTTTACCATTGACCCTGCATGGAACTTAGCCCCTTTTCCTTGCTGTCCACACCAAATCACTCAAACAAGCCCTTGTGGATCCGGTTTGGGGAGCTTGAAAGAGCTGAATCACAAAACACAAATTAGTTAAAATTGGAAATTTAACATTCCTGCTCTTAAAAGTCTTTTGGCTACTCTATACCATGTAATTTGGTCCTCTTTTCTCTCTCTCTTTAAATCTTTCTTTTCTGTCCTTTTTTTTTTTTTTTGCCCCTTAAGAACAAGGAAACAAATTTCCTTTCATTTTTATTGTGTGTGTATGAAGTCAACTCTCTTTAGTCTTTTCCCATAAACTCATTTCTAAACTTTCCTTTGCAAATCCAGAAGCTTGCCTAAAGCTTAGAAGTGCCACTTGTAAGAACCTGATTAGGCTCCAAGACAAACCACCATTCTCTTTTGCAGGCTCTTGTCTCAAATAGGATAGTGGCTCCATTCTTTTGGTTCAATAGGCTTTAAAATATAAAGCTGGAAGAGTGTTAACAAAATGTTAATAGCATTTATTTCTGAATGATGATTACTCTAGAGTTTTAAATTTTTTTTTTCAATTTTACCTTCTATACTTTTCAAATTTTCTAAGTAAAGATGTTATGTCAGAATCTTTTACAGATCAGTTACTTTCAGGAAACTTGTTCTTTTTGAAGAAATAAATGTGTCAGTATAACATACTTAGCAAACAAGTTAAAAGCTTGGCAATCAAAACTAGATTTAAATCCTGCCTCCATTCCTTACAAATTTGGACTTCTTAGGCATCTTTCATTAAATGGAGAATATCATCAGTATTAAATCAGATGATGCATATTAAGTGCTTAACATAGTGCCTGCTATATGTTGGGATAAGTCTTGGGACTTGAAATTAGTAATTATGGTGGTGTTGAAGTGCTGATGTGCTGGTATGTTGTGTTCAATAATGCAGTGTATGAAATGATTTATTTCCAGTTTCAAGAAAAGTGTTAAAGCTTACAAATGTTTTACATTTAAATTCAATTAATTTATTTAAAATATATATAAAGTGACTCTAAGGTAATCCTTTTAGTCACATCAGTTTTCCACATTTTATTTCAGAATACCTTCGTAAGTGGAAGAAACAAAAGTGGACTTATGCTAAAAATTCCAGATGAGTACATTGTCTGTGTTGCATCTTACCTAACTTTTACTTACTACTATTGGTTAAAATGATTATGAGTGATTAAATTGCTATGACGTGTGATTGTATAATTATTTCATTTTTTCTTGCTTTTTTTCTACTCCCTTGAGTAACTTTTAGTAAGAAAGAAAAGAGGTATTAAGAAGTTTCAAGTAGTGTACCTATATTGCATATGGGAGAAGAATGCAATAAATATCTTTGTTAGGAGCATAAGACAATTAAACTGATCAAACAAGGAAATTAAAAATAATGATCAAATGACTTTGTATTGCATTTCTATGTTAACAATACACTAAATTTAATTTTACTGTGTCCATGAAAGGTAAAGTATGTGCCCCTATTCACTTTATTTCTGCCCGAATTGTCTTTGGATTTCTTCAAAGATAATTTTAAGGTGCCATTACAGTACCCGTAATGTATGTTTTGAGGAAAAAAAAGATTAATGAGAAGTGCTACTTTTAACTAGGTTTTCCCCAGCCTGTTTTAGTCAAGATATGAAATTGCACAATCCACAGGACTCTCTTTTGTAGTGTTCAGATCTTCAACCAACTTCTCTTTCTTTAATTTTCTGCTCACATTTGTTTCTTTCCACTTCTCTTCTTTGACTTTGTTCTTTCATACAGCAAGAATTATTCTACTATGGAACTCAGTTATGAGTTTTCAATTATTGAGAAAGCAAGCTAATTAGCTGTAAAAAATTTTTTAAAAAATCTTTTTCCTGAAGAAGGAAATAAAAGATGGGAAAGGAGATAGTCTTGTAGGAATGCTCTGCAGGAGTTCTGAAGCAAGCTACCATTATTGAAAATACCATTTTGGTGGATTTGCCAGATAATTAGTAATTGATGTGATAAGCATTTTATTTTGGTTGCTTTTTGTGGGAAAGATTGCAAAAAATACAATATAAGTATTAAGAAGTTAGAAAACTGAATGTACTTTATGATATATCACATACTTTTATAGCAAATATAATTTAATGTTAAGATAGATGTTTTTGATGAACAGAAACTTATTATCAGAATAGTTCTAAAGCCTCAAGCAAATCAGCCTCCTATGTTCCCAGCAGGGTTCACAACCATCTTCCCATTAATTAGGAATCAGAGATGAAGGCAAGGAACTGATGAAAACAGGAAATGATTAGCATCTATGTCAGTGGAAGAGAATTCTGCTGTATTCGTCACTGGATCTTCATCAAGGCTCATGAGAAGTGGATGCCTTTGGTGTAACATTTGTCATTGTTATATATATATATATATATATGCAGAATTGGACAGTAAAAAGATGTTTCTTCCCCAGAGGTCATGTTTTCACTGCATTTTTCAGTCTATTGGTCCTCAGCACAGCAGATATTGATGACTCATTTCCATAGTACAAGGCCAAGTGACAAGCATAGGAAGAGTGACTCTTTCTAGTTCTGTTCAGTAACCTACTGTTGTAGACTAAATGTAGAGCCCTCATGAATGAGATTAATGGTCTTATAAAGAGACCCTTAAGAGCTCCCTCTGGCATACCACCTCTTCTTTATCCATTCATCAATCAATGGACACTTGGGCTGCTTCCATAGTTTGTCTATTGTAAATAATGTTCGTATAAACATATGGGAGCATGTATCCCTTTGAATTAGTATTTTTACATTTTTTGGCTAATACTCAGTAGTGTGATTACTGGATCATATGGTAGTTCTATTTTTAATTTTTTGAGGAACCTCCATACTGTTTTCCATGGTGGCTGCACAAGTTTGCATTCCTATCAACAGTGCAAAAAGTTTCCTTTTTCTCCACATCCTTACCAACACTTATTGTTTCTTATGCTTTTGATTTTAGCCATTCTGACAAGTGTGAGGTGATCAGGCATTGTAGTTTTGATTTGGATTTCCCTGATGATGAGCATATTTTCTTGTGTCTGTTAGCCATCTGGATGTCTTCATTTGAAGAAATGTCTGTTCATGTCTTCTGCTCAATTTTAATTAGATTTTTTGGTTTTTGGATGTTGAGTTGTATCAGTTCTTTATATATTTTGGATACTAACCCTTTCTCGGATATGTCATTTGCAAATATCGTCTTCTATTCAGTAGGTTGACTTTTGTTTTTGTTGGTTGTGTCCTTCACTGTGCAGAAACTTTTTATTTTGATGTAGTCCCAGTAGTTTATTTTTGCTTTTATTTCCCTTGCCTCAGGAGACATATCTAGAAAAATGTTGTTGCAGCCAGTGTCAGAGACATTACTGCCTGTGCTCTGTCCTAAGATTTTTATGTTTTCATGTCTCACATTTAGGTCTTTAATCCATTTTGAGTTTATTTGTGTGCATGGTGAAAGAAAGTGGTCCAGTTTCTTTTCTTTTCTTTCTTTCTCTCTTTCTTTCTTCCTTTCTTCCTTTCTTCCTTTCTTCCTTTCTTTCTTTCTTTCTTTCTTTCTTTCTTTCTTTCTTTCTTTCTTTCTTTTTCAACTTTCTTTCTTTCTTTCTTTCTTTCTTTCTTTCTTTTTTCTTTCTTTCTTTCTTTCTTTCTTTCTTTCTTTCTTTCTTTCTCTTTCTTTCTTCTTTCTTTCTTTTTTTTCTGCATAGCTGTCCACTTTTCCCAACACCATATGTTGAAGAGACTATCTTTTTTCCATTGTATATTTGTTCCTCTTTTCTCAAAGATTAATTGACCATATAATTATGGGTTTATTTCTGGGTTTTCTGATCTATTTCATTGATCTATGTGACTATTTTTATGCCACTACCATACTGTTTTCATTACTACCACTTTGTAATATGGCTTAAAATCTGGAATTGTGATACCTCCACCTTTGTTTTTCTTTTTCAAGATTGCTTTGGCTATCTGAGGTCTTTTGTGGTTCCATACAAATTTTAAGATAGTTTGTTCTAGATTTGTGAAAAATGCTGTTGGTATTTTGATAGGGATTGCCTTAAATCTGTAGATTGCTTTGAATAGTATAGACATTTTTTTTTAAAGATTTTATTTATTCATTTGACAAAGATAGAGAGAGCCAGCGAGAAAGGGAACACAAGCAGGGGGAGTGGGAGAGGAAGAAGCAGGCTTCCAGTGGAGGAGCCTGATGTGGCGCTCGATCCCATAACGCCGGGATCATGCCCTGAGCCGAAGGCAGATGCTTAACGACTGAGCCACCCAGGCGCCCCTGAATAGTATAGACATTTTAACAATATTTCTTCTCCCCCCTCATGAACACGGATTGTCTTTCCATTTCTTTGTGTCATCTTGAATTTCTTTTGTCAATGTTTTATAGTTTTCAGAGCACAGGTCTTTCACCTCTTTCGTTAAGTTTATTTTTAGATATTTTATTGTTTCGTTGCAACTGTAAATGGGGTTATTTTCTTAATTTCACTTTATGCCGCTTCATTATTAGTGAATAAGAATGCAATAGATTTCTGCACATTGCTTTTGCATCCTGAAACTTTACTGAATTAATTTATCAGTTCTAATAGTTTTTGGTGGAGTCTTTGGGGCTTTCTATATATAGTATCTTGTCATCTGAAAATAATGAGTTTTATTTTTTCCTTACTAATTTAGATGCCTTTATTTCTTTGTTTCCATCAGATTAAAAAACATTTAAATAATTCCAAGCTTTTAATCAGTTTGCTAATAAGTGTTATCTGTATATGGGCACCTTATCATGTCTCTTCTTCTATGTTTAATTCATAGTTTCTGACCTCTCAAAAACCAGTTCTGACATGAAGAATTGGACAGAGGTAGCTTTAGTTGTAATATCAATGCAATTAACATTTTCAGGTAGTTCCATTGTCATGGGTCTTATCGATTATATTTTTAAAAAATATTAAAAATGGTTCAAAGTTACCTACTACTACCTTTGAAGGTTGCTTAGGAATCCAGGGACTCCAAGGTCAGGTGGGGGAGATGGTCTTTGTTCTAAATTGCTATGACCTAATAATTCAAAGGACAGATAAACAAAATAATATCATCAAGCACTGTGCTTTTGGCTTTGAGTTTGTTAGCAGATGCTTAGCAAAGCAGGAGATCATTTCACAACCATTTGTTAGATGCTTGTGGAAAATGATTTATCTATCCAGGAAATAAAATACCCCTAAAGTTTTCTCAATGAGCTGTGTCCTTATTAGATCGTGGGCCAAATAGTTTGAGGGATTGCTAGTTAAGTCACTGGGCTGAGATGGGAAAACTTGCCGTTGAAAACAATATAGAAGGTCAAAAAAATTATGTTCTTCTCAAAACATGTTTGAACCTTTGGATTCGACTTAATTAATTAAGAGTTCTTTGTCCTTCAGCTCTGACCGCACTCCTTCCCTAAGCCTCCAAAGATGAAAGTTTCCATTCTTGCCTATTTGATTACCTCTGGGAATAAGTAACATTTGGCTAACAATTTGAAAATATTCATAACGGGCATGATGTGAGTGAGAAACAATCAAGGAACCAAAAAGGTGGCCTCTAGGTATTTATTTAGTGTTTAATTGAATTTAAAAACATTTAAAAAATATCTTGCATAGGCAGGATTTATGTGATATAATAATTTATCTGTTGTTTCCCTACTGCCCTTAAGAAGCTTCCTGTGAAATGGAGAATTTATAACATAAAGACATAGCATCAACTGTCATGAAATTATTGTAGATAAAAAAAAAAGGTAGTATGGTAGACTAACATTTTCTGCTGAAGATTATTGCTGCTCAGTTTCTGACATAGATATTGCAGCCAGCCACTTTTAGGAGGGGAGGAAT
Source organism: Ursus americanus (assembly GCF_024610735.1). Classification (NCBI taxonomy): domain Eukaryota; kingdom Metazoa; phylum Chordata; class Mammalia; order Carnivora; family Ursidae; genus Ursus; species Ursus americanus. Next base: position 65,703,227 of record NC_142139.1, read on the forward strand.
TCATATTGATAGTGTTACTTGATAGGTTTCCTAAGAATATGTCCTAAGACATGTAGGTCAGGCCTGCAAACAGGATAGAATTAGATGACAAGGGCTCAAGAGCATTTATGCAAGAGAAGTGCAAAAGAAAATGACCCAATAACCTATCATAAAATATCTTTTGCAGAGTTAATTTTTCTGTTTGGAACAACAGATTTCTTTCCCAAACACCTTGACCTTCATCATTGAAATCTAGCTGTTAAAAAAGGAATCAATAAAGCCCACTGCATTTTCTTTGTAGTACAGTTGAATTGTGTATTTAAAGAAAATGAATCGTGAAGCCTTTATTTTTAGCACAGGGCAATTTCAAAAGCTTTAAGATTCTATTATTGTTGCAAATGCTTGTCACATTTTATTTTATTAGAATGAATTGCTAAAACAGCACTGTGTGAAAATCACAATGCACTTTGAGGCAGGGTATAGTTTATAGTAATAGAAACTAGTATTTAATAATAGAAACTAATATCAATCAGATATTTTACAGGCACTATGCCAAAAGTTTTACACACATAATGCCATTAATCTCACAAGGCTCTATGAAATGGTACTGGTTTCATATTTACACAAGATAAATTAATGTTAATTAAGAGAAGATAAGTGTTTTGCCGAAGGCCACACTATTAGTGGATAGCAATGCACTAGCACTTACCAATACTCTTAAGCATGTTTCTATGCATACACAGTTACTTGATATTGCTATTATCAAGCTGAAAGATGACAGCTGTATATACAAGGCAATATTCAGAATGTTAACTGCAATCCGGGGAAGTTTATTTTCCTCCTCTTACAATAAATCCCCAATTACCTCATGAATGCACTTAGAAAATGGCAAATTTAAGTTTCTGGTTAACCCAGGATTACAAAGAAAGCTTTCCTTTTAAACTTCACAGTGAACAATACCAACTCAAGTCTTTGATTACTGATGAGCTAGCTGGCAGTATCTCAATTCAATAGAGCAAATATTAATCAAGCACTAATTGATATGCCAAGCTGTTTCACACATTCTGAAAATCAAAGTTGGCTGTACTCCTTGCGAAGTGACAAGCCAATCTCCAATAAGCCAATCATGGAATTTGAGTTTTGATGGGACCAGATCCTAGAATGGCCCTTTCTGTCATTTTTGCAATGGGATCCATCCCCTCAGGACTCTCCTTTCTCCTTTCACTTGGACACCATCTCTTCTCTCTTTAAGGGGTCACAGAAATTAAAATAAGATCTTCCTAACAAAATATTGAAGGCTTAGTGTTGTTTTAATGCAAGAGAACCTGAAAACATAGATCATCTCATATTATTATTTTCTTTTTTTTTTTTTAAAGATTTTATTTATTTATTCGACAGAGATAGAGACAGGCAGCGAGAGAGGGAACACAAGCAGGGGGAGTGGGAGAGGAAGAAGCAGGCTCATAGCAGAAGAGCCTGATGTGGGGCTCGATCCCAGATCGCCGGGATCACGCCCTGAGCCGAAGGCAGACGCTTAACCGCTGTGCCACCCAGGCGCCCCATATTATTATTTTCTTTAAAGACCTTTGATGGATCCTTATTCCCTAGACTAGAAAAGTAAGGCCCAAATCTTTAGCACGACAGCCAAGGCCCTTCCAACGTGGCCTCAAGCTGTATTTTTAGTCTCACATTCTACAATATTGTTCCACCCACCAGAGGTACTGTTGTATAAGGAGCTTGAACTCTGGAGTTGAATTTTATCTTAATCACTTACTGGATGTAATCTTAGATAAGTTTCTAAAATTAGTTTCCTTATCTCTAAAATGGGAATGATAATACCAAATCTCCCCCCTTCTTTTTCTTTTATTAACTTTTCTTGCTATAGACTATCCATACTGGAATTCCCACTTGTGATACTGTAATATATTAAGAAATATAGGTATTTGGTCTTCCTCCCTTTGGTCCTGGCATAAGACCAGGCTCCTAAAAACCCTACAATCTCCTAAGAGATAAAGGTAAGAAATAAAGCTAAAAAAGCATCTTTCCTTTCTCACAGCAAGGTACTTTAAACTACATCTGAGTTGATGTTATTGAGGTGAGTTTTGAACAGTACCTAGATAAACAAGTGGGGGTGGGGAGAGAAGCTGGTTGTCAGAGGGACAAACCATGTGATAAGACATGTGATTTAGGGGGTTGTAACTTTCAGTGCCCCCTACCCTGACTTCTGGGGAGGGGGTGGAAGGCTGGAAGTTAAGTTTATTGCCAGTGGCCAATGATTTAATCAATCGTGTGTATGGTAATGAAGACCCCATGAAAATCTCTAGTGAAGGAGTTTCAGAGAGCTTTGGGGTTGGGAACCATGTGGAGGTGCTGGGGAGTGGCACACAGAGCCCTCATTGAGGCCCTGAACCCCTTCAACCATACTTTGCCCCATGCATTTCTTTCATCTTGCTGAGTTGCATCCCTTTATGATACACCAAAAACATAGTAAGGGAACTATTTTCCTGAGTTTTGTGAGCCATTCTAGCAAATTATTGAAACTGAGGAGGGGGACCTCAGGGAACATGATGACTACATCTCTCCTGGAATGAATTGTACAGTTTCTCATGAGGGGCTTGGCCCTCCAGAAACCACGGGGACCTGATATTTGGAGGGGCCCATGAAAATTTTCTTGGGTGGGATTGATGAGAGACTTTGAGTTATCATGGGATGTTGTCACCTGCCTTTAGCTAAGAATTGGATTATTCGAAATGAAGGGAAATCATCTCAAACTTGAATAAAATGAAAGCAAGGGGGATCCTTGAAAGGAAAGTTGGATTCTGATATTGGAAGGATTACAGACTAAAGTGAAGAAAATCATCTTAATGCATGAGCTGAAATAAGGACAACCACAGCCTCAGACCAAAGGGGACTTGCTGGGGTTTGGCCTGTCCAATGTGTCCTTTTCCCACACCACCAAGCAATGAATGTAATTCTATATGGACACTGACCAGGTATCCCACAGATTCTGACATTAGCTACCTAGGGTTAGCATAAAATCTCACAGGTTAAGGGCTCAGTCCCACAAGACGGCCCCCTCCCCCAACTTCAGACAACAATCAAAAGTCCCAGATTGTTACCTATGTTTCTGACTGAGCAACTATAAATCAGAGCTTCTCAAGATCCTGTCTTGGGTTTGATTAATTTGGTGGAGAGGCTTACAGAAGGAAATTAGGTTAGTCACTGGACTATTGGTTTCTTACGAAGGATATTAAAGGTTTTAAATGAACAGCCAGATGAAGGGATATATAGAGCAAGGTCCCAAACATAGGAGCTTCTGCTCCTTCAGAGTTTGGGGCCCTGAATGTGGATATGTTTTTGTTCACCAACCTAGAAGCTCTGTAAAACCCCTCCTTTCAGGTTTTTATGGATGCTCCATTGCCTAGGCATGATTGATTAAATTACTGGCCATTGATGGTTGATTCAGCCTCTAGTAAAGTTCATGGGTGGGACTGAAAGGTCTAACCCTCTAATCACATGATTGGTTCCCCTGGCAACCAGCCCCAACCTTAGGGATATACAAAAGTCACCTTATTAACATAAACTCAGTTGTGGTTGAAAGGGGCTTCTATGAATAATAAGACACTCATTTCAGGAACTAAGGACAAAAGACCAAATATTATAACGAAAGATGCTCCCCTTACTCTCATCACTCAGGAAATTACAAGAGTTTGGGAGCTGTGAGCCAGGAACCATGGCAGAAGACCAAAATATACATTTATTACAAATCACCACATCACAGGCTACCTTGCAAATATCATTTTCTTTGTTTATATGACCTAAAAAGTTGGCAAGCATCTACTTAAATATTACTTGTAAATCTAATAAGTTAAATTTATGAGAATACTTCTCTTAAATTTTCCAATGCCACTTAAAAGCTTAGTAAAATACTAATACCTTCCAGTTAAATTAATCACTGTTAAAAAGAAAACCACAGGCCCAAGGTGGAATCACCTGCCCCCAAGACAGCAAACCAAGACCTACCTGCAATTTCAACCTCTGCAGGAGTGGAATTTTAAGCCAATCAATGTAGAATTTTTCTGATCAGTAGTCTGTCACATGGGTCCTATTCAGCCTCCCCCAACACGCACCCCCCCATTCTTGCCCCCGAGGAAGATGAAGCAATCTACACATAAGATCCTCTGCTCTGTCTCCTAAGGGAAGGTGACCTTGCCTGAAATAATCCTTTCTTTTCTTTTGCTAATAACTTCTTGCCTCACCTTCTTTCTTATAAAAACCTTTCATTTTGTACAACTCCCTCCTAGTTGATGCCTGATTCATGAATCTCTTAACAAAGCCAATTAGATCTTCACATTAACTGGGTTGAATGTGTTTTTTAACATTACTCAGTGTGGTAGGCAGGGTAATGGCCTCCCACAAATGTCCTCTGTCCTAATCCCTTGAGCCATGAACACTTGATGTTACATTTGCGATGTGATTGAGATTATGGGCCCCAAATGCGAAAGTTATCTTGGTGGGTGGTCCCAATCTAATCACTTGATTCCCTGAAGACAGAAGTCTCCAGCTGGAATTAGAGATGCAGCAGAAGAAAAGGCAGGACAGGTGAGGCTGAGGTCAGAGAGATTAGTAGTTGGAGGACTCCACTCACCACTGCTGGCTTGAAGGAGGAAGGGAACCATAACCAGTGAATGCAGGCAGTCTCTTGAGGTTGAGACAACCGATACTCAGCAAGGAAATAGTGCGCTGGCCGCACAACAGCATGCGACTAAATTCTGGTGACAGCCTGAGAGAGCCTGATGTATATCGTTCCACAGAGTCTCCAGCAAGGAACACAGAAACACAGACCTGCTGACATTGGGTTTCAGCCTGGTGAGACCAATGCGTCAGTCTTCTGACCTATATTTAAGTCATCAAATTTGTTGTAATTTGTGAACACAGCATTAGAAAACTAACATACGCAAGACACTTTTAAAATTAAATCCAAAGGTTAATATGCCAAATTCATGTCTATATTATAAATTGCTCTAAAATCGAACACACTGATTCTAAAGATTTGATTTATTTCATCATCTCAGTAGTTGATTCTAAATCTTCCTGAGTTAAGGATGCTTGCACACTAAGCAATAAGGACACTTTGCTAATCAAAGCTACTTGAGACCATCTTCCCAGGTAAATTTGGAGTAAACTTCCCAGCTGGATGAGGTTGCATATTAGAGATTTTGATCCATTCACGATGTAAAAGTTATAAGCTCTTAGAACATTTTCCTCAGATGTCTAGTCTGAACTCCTTTTATTCTTCTGGGGACAGTGTAAATAAGACCTGTTTCACAACTGGTGTCCTCAAAATTCAAGATAAGCCCTTTCTAATTAACCTTTATCTCTCAATCAGAGCTGATGAAATTCTAAACAGCCAGCCAGTTACTTCACTACTAGATTTCACTCAACCAATCTATATCCTGCTTCTTTCTGAATTCTTTATAGTCTTCCTCTTTTATAGGACCACAGCACTTACATTTAAATGACACCTAGGGGCGCCTGGGTGGCTTAGTTGGTTAAGTATATGACTCTTGATTTCAGCTCAGGTCATGGTTTGGGGGTCTTGGGATTGAGCCCTGTTTTGGGTTCTGTGCTCAGCGCAGTTCTACTTGAGGTTTCTCTCTCCCCCTTCTCCTTCTGCCCATACCCCCAGGCATGCTCTCTCTCTCTTTCTCTAAAATAAATAAATAAATCTTGAAAAAGAATAAATGACATCTAATTGAATTTTGGGTACTCTGTGATTGCAGGAGTAGTGTCATATTGGTGACATAAATCAGCACATTTACACATTGGCACTAATTTCTAGCCTTCCACAATCATTAGTTTGTGACTTTAAAAAATAATCATGCACACTCATGCCCAGAAGAAGAGTTGATATTTCACAAGAAGATTTAAATAGCAAAAGAGTAAATCTGTCTCATTTTTTAGTAGAAGAAGCATTTCACATTTTGAAACATACACATAAATATAAACTCATCTGGAGCATTCGAGCTTTCATTTTAAAAGAAAATAAACTTGGGGTCTTTCCAGAAAAAATAATACTTGCATTCAGCAAGAATTAACCAGGCCCTTGTTGAAACAGCACTGCCCAGTGCTATAGCAAATATAATATAAACAAAAGAAAAGATCACAACACACAAATAATTTAAGACCTAGGAAATTCTATAAGAGAAGCATGCCCAAAACAACCAGAGCCTATGTGACAATTTTAGAAGTGATTGTAGAACCTACATCTAGATGTGAAAGGAGGGCCAAAGAAGTAAGAATCTGTGCCAGAGATGATTTGTTAAGGGAAAGTGGGATGTCTTGGAGATTTATAAAGGATTTAATGCAGATGAAATGACATAGAGAGGAAGGGCATTCTAGGGTTTTCTAGAAAAAATGTACATTTAGTAATGATATTTTGTATTTTAGAATCTACTATTATTTTTATCAACCAGATGTCTTGAAAAAATGTAATGTTGTTCAGAATACTTATGATCCATCCAGCTCACACCTTTAATCTTGTTGTCAAAATGTCAATACTATAAACAGGATAAATTATGAGTATATGCTAATTTGGTTAATAAATACATGAAGTACACAGGTGCACACAGTGGAAAACATAAACAGGTCTTCAAGAATAAGACAAGAAGAATAAAAGGGATAAATTTGATAAATACTGCATGAAATTCCTGTTTTGCTAGGAATTTACTGCCAGGAGCCTAATGTTTGGAAGAAAGAACTTTTAGGGGAGCAGAAAAAAAGGCCTTAAAACCACAGAATATAGAAAGGGATACCTAAAACAGCAATAAGCAATCCCATCTTTCAAAAAATTGGATAACAATTCTTAGAAATCCAAGATGGATTCAGATGTGCTTTTTTTCTTTTTAAATTATTTTTAGAGAGAAAGAAAGAGGGGGGAGGGGCAGAGCGAGAGGGAGAATCTCAAGCAGACTCCTTGCTGACATGGAGCCCAATCTGGGGCTTGATCCCAGGACCCTGAGATCATGACCTGACCTGAAATCAAGAATTGGACACTTAACCGACTGAGCCACCCAGGTGCTCCTCTGATGTGCTTTTAAAAATGGTTTAAATTACTTAATTTGAACACAAAATTGTAAGCAAATTCACCATTCATCAATTTGATCATTAGGCATGTTATGTTTAATGGATGTACTACCACTCCAGACAGGGACATGAGACGTGTGAGCCTCAGAAGAACAAGGAAACCAGCCCTGCTGTAAACTAACACATCTGACTATGGGATTCCAAGATGCAGGAAGGAAGTGTGTGTGTGTGTGTGTGTGTGTGTGTGTGTGTGTGTGTGTGTGTGTGTGTGTGTGTTTTAGAATCAATTGCTACAGGACTTGTCCCAAAAGGATGACAATAACAACAGAATTGCCTTGCTCTTTCTCAATTCAAAATCACAATAAGTTTGTGGGAAATCTCCCTTAGGACTTCAAGGGCATGATTTGGAAGACTGGAGGAGGCCGTGCCGATGCAGGAGACAGCAATACTGTACTGTACTCATTGGCACAAGCTCAGCAGTTTTCAAAATGAGCCCTGTGACTTTCATCTCTTTCACCACTCAGGATCAGAGGTTGTAAGCCTACCATCAGTGAGATAAGTTCTAAATCAAACAGTCTTTTTGTTAACGCTTAAAATCTATTTGTTAAAAATGTGTAAGCAATACATGCTAAATAATGAAATTTTAAAAAATTGGACAGGCTTGAAGAACAAAATAAAAATCATCAGGGATTGCACTCCTAGAGGTTCCTTTCCGAGTTTTCAGCTGTCCAGGCTTTCCTTTTGTATATATTTAGCCAGTATATACAGGGGGGCATCTCATCCCAGTGGCTGTGTAATAGGAAGCAGGTCAATGAGTTCAGGTAGGGTCTGTCAAAACTTTTTCTTGTCCTTTACTATCACCTTTGTCAGATTCCATAAATTTGTCATGAAAGTTGATTATTCAAAGTCCTTTCAGAGACGAAATGCTAACCTCAGATTTGCTTGAGAACACTTCTTGTCTTTCATTACAGGCCAAACACATGGCTAGAAGGACATGGTGTTCTTTACCCTTTCCAAAACCTCTCTTTTGTAGTCTGGGCCGTGGGGTGGGGTGGTGGTGGTGGTGGTGGTGGTGGTGGTGGTGGAGTGGGGTTGAATGTAGCCTTATCCTGCCTACTTGTAGCAAGTACTAAGGACATGTCTAGCTCCACTTGGAGGGGCTCTTTTTAGAATATTGGGGAGTTAGCATCCCTTTGCCTTTAGCATTGTCCTCAGCAATAATTCTGGGCAACTGGAGTCCTTTCCAAGGTGGCCAGTGGCTTCTATAGGGACAGAATAGTCCTAAATGCTACCATTCTCAGAATTCCTTCTCTAGGATCACAGAAAAATCATTTATGCAAATTAGGAAAAGCCACGCCTATTTAGTTTCAGCTTTCCAAACTTGCCAAGTGATGATAGTATCTCTCTTTTTTAGTTTCCATTTCTTTGGTTGTAAGTGAAAGTTGACATCTTATCCTGTTTGTATTTAGTTTATTTGAAATGCCTGTTTATGTAATTTTCTTGTTTTTTCTCCTAGGGCATTCTTTTTTTTTATTTGTAAGTGGTCTTTTTATATTAAATCTTTTATTGCACTTTTGCTAAAGGTTTTAGATTTTTTGTATTTAGATCTAATTTTTTTCTTTACAAGTTTTGCCTTTGATCAGCTTTTTCACCTCAAGATTATAGAAATATTTATTTTAATGTTTTGAATAGTTCTTTTATGTCTATTAATTTTACATAATTGACTCTTCAGTTCCTTGGAATTTGTTGTAGTGAGCTATAAAATAAGGATCCATATTTTTAAAAAAGAGTTAATTAATGATCAAGATTTGTTTATTTATTCTCACACTACTGATTTGAAGTCCACCTTTATCACCCACTAAATGTTCCTATATGTTTGATCTGTTTCCAGCCTTTCTTTTCTGTTTCTTTGATTTATAGTGCCAGAAGCCCATTTTTTTAAAAAATTATCATAGATTTAAAATATGTTCTTTTTCATTATTCTTTTTTCTCCCTTATGTTTTCTTGGCTATTCTTGCCCATTTATATTTCTAAATTACCTTTAAAATCCTTTTGAGAACTTAATTACAATTTATGAATTAATTTAGAAAGAATTTTTGTATTTTAAATAAGGAATTGTCCAATGCAGGAACATTCTCGCTCTCTCCCTCTTTCTCTCCCTCATTTTCTTCGTATGGATACAGTATGTTTCTTGTTCAGTCTGCTTTTGGTTAATTCATATTTATCATTGTCCTCGTGAATGGTATCTTTTCTTTTTTGTATTTTCTAACTGGTAGATATTATACTAGAAAAAAATTTTGGTACATTTATTTTGGAATTGCAAACTATTACATTTTAATTTTGTATTTTATAGCTTTTCAGTTGATTCTGATTCTTCTGGAAGCTCTGGGCTAACAGTATTGTCATTTACAGCTAATGATAATTACCTTCTCCTATCCTCCTATATATATATTTGCTTCTTCATTGTAATGAGTTGAATTTCTGCAACAATGGTAAATAATGGAGGTTGTGATGCTCTTGTTGCTTCCTAGTTTTAATGGTTTATTTTATTGGGAATGTTTTTAGGGCAGCATTTTAACCAGTGTGTTGAGTTGCTGTCTTCCTCTCACCCCCCAGCAGCCATCATCTCCCACCTTTCCATTGCATCATATGGGTGGAACAATTAAGCCAGACTCTACTTGTTTCTACCAAAGAACAGTTTGTTCCTCTCTTTATACTTCCCTTTATTGACAGAGCTTGTCTCATTAAAGAGATCGGCAGATACTTTTTTAGGAAACAGTCCAACCACAGTGCACCTCTATTTATAGGTTGCAACACCACCAGCAACTCTATGTGGGATCTACAGAAATGTGCCTGCCCCCAGAATGCTCCTGTGCAAGGGCATCCCCTGTCAGCCCATACCTAGTAAAGAGAGATGAAACGAAGAACAGGGCCCTTGTCCAGTGGTTCTTGGCCATCAGGATGTCTGCCCCTATTCTGCCCTGTATTATGCTGTTTTCAAAAGATATGCTTCTTGATTTTGTCTGTTTTGATTAGAAACATCGTAGATGCTGAATAAATTTTGTAATAATTTAATACCTCCAATTTAATGGTCAAATGTTTTATCGATTACTACTCAAGTTTAATATTTCTTGGTACATTCGTTAGTTTGAATTTCCTTTGTGAATGACCTCTTAGGTTCCTTGTCCATTTGTTTCATTTTTCCTCCTATGTAATAATTCCTTTTCTCTTTTGTAATAACTCTTTAAAAATCCTTGATTTATGTCTGAAAACATTATCCTCAGTTTTCCATTTGCCTTTTGCTTTTATTTATATGTATATTTTTAATTGAAGTATAAGTAATATGCAGTTTTATATTAGTTCAGGTGTACCATATATTGACTCAATTCTATGGATTACTCAGTGCTCACCATAAGTGTAGTCACTATACAACGTTATTACAGTGTTGCTGACTATATTCCCTATGCTGTATTTTTCCCCATGACTTCTTTATTTTATAACTGAAAGTTTGTAGCTCTTAACCCCTTTTATCTATTTAACCCTTTCTCCCACCAATTGCCCTTTGCCAACCACCAGTTTATTCTCTATATTTAAGGGCCTGTTTTTTTGTTTATTCATTTGTGTTGTTTTTTTAGATTCCACATATAAGTGAAACCTTATGGCATTTATCTTTCTCTGACTGACTTATTTCATTGAGTATAATATCCTCTAGTTCTGTCTAGGTTTTCAAAAATGTCAAGATCTCATTCTTTTTCGTGACTGAGTGAGATTCTATTGTATATATACACCACATCTTCTTTATCCATTCATCTATTGATGTACCCTTGAGTTGCTTCCATATCTTGGTTATTGCAAATAATGCAATAAGCATAGGGGTACAGATATGTTTCAAATAAGTGTTTTTGTTTTCTTTGGGTAAATCCCTGGCCTCATGGAAGATGGTCCAGAAACTGATATAAGAACTAACTCATACAAAAAGTAGGCAAATCAGACTAAGGCATTACACTAAGCAAAGACATATGTATAACTGGATTAGTATTCAGTGGTTAAAAATTATATTATGAAGAATATTTGATAATGTAGAAAATAACCATGTTGTATTAGAAGAAAATACTAGTTATATCAAATGTTCTTTGCAATAGGACCCATGGGATTCTCAGGGAGGGAGGGTAAATGTAATGGGTGTTTTAAATTTTTTCTTATACTTCTCTAAATTTTCTTTAATATATATTGAATATATATTACAATCCCATTAAAATGCAGTTATTAAGTTTGTAAAGAAATGAATAAAAAAGGTAGGTTTATTGTGTTATAATTTGCCTACAGTAAAATTCACCCATTTTAGTGTAGAATTCTACACGTTTTGAAAACTGAAAACACTTCATGTAACAATCACCACAATCAAGATACAAAACACTAACATGCGTTTTTTTTAAAACAAGCATTTTGATTATTTTCTGATTAACATAATAATTGTCCCAGCACTTCACTTTATCTTCACAAAGAAAGTATCTTAGAGCTGAGAAATTTGAACCAATGTATTTCTTTCCCATCCAAATTCACATGCATACAGGATCCATTATAAAACATAGTAAAGGAACAAAGGCAGTTATCTGCCTTTCCACTTGGAAAGGCATGGCCAAGGCTATAAACAGAAATGGGTCAGCAGCTACTTGCAAATTCAACAGAAAGATTTTGGAGAGGGAAATGGGAGCAAAGCACAAAAACATCAGGCATGTAGTCACGTTGCCCCTTCAAGTGTTCCTGACTTCAAGATAACTATCTTTTAAGTACAACAGGGCATGTCTAGCTTTCTGCTTTACAGTCCCTTACCTGTGTCCCTGTCAAATGGCTTTAGGTGACCAGATGGTCTCCCCTAATGGGGTGAACACTTAATCTATCCCTTCAGACAGAGGAATCTTTCTTATTAAAATACAACCTCTTTGCTTTGGCACCTGTCACCAGATCTTTTGGAGCTCATTCTCCAAGTTCAGTCTTCAATCTAAGCTGTAGTTCACTGAAAGCAACATAGGAATAATTAATAGTCATGGAAGCCCAGTGTATCATCTTCCTTTCCTCTCTTAGGTTCTTAGCTCTTACCACTTCAGACAATTCTCTGATGACTCAAAAAGTGAGACTCATTATCAACCGAGAACATATCAGTAACTGCATTGTGCAGAAGTCAGCTACGTCTGATATATCTGGGAAAGCAAGGGGGTAATTCTCCCCCACCACAGGCTCTAGAATAGCGATGGTTAACAATGTGAGCTGGCGTTAATTTTGGGCAACCTGTTTCACCTTTCTTTTACTTCAGTTTTCACATCCGAAACACACAATGATATAAATAGTACCTACATCATAGGCTTGTTGAAGAAAGAGATAATATATGAGAAAGTGAAAAATGGCTCTGGCAGTTGGCAGCCAGGCTATGATGTTCCCAGTGGAACATAAACTTACTCGAAGAAGATAAGAATGCTCAGACAGAGCTGCTCTAGGACCATGGTCGAAAAAAGCTGAGACAAGGCCATTTCGCAACCACAAAATGCCTAACCATCCCCCTCTTCAAACTTATGCAGTGACTACTGTTTCTATATTTATTTGCTTCTTTCATGAAAACTTCATCACTATTTGAGCTGAAAGTGAACTCAAAAATATGTATTTTTGCCTTGACTCAGAGCTTCATAAAGTACCATGAGATGTGTGTTACTACTACTCCTTTACCAATGACAACTTGCTCTAATCTTCTTGCTTTTAACATAACAACAATTAACATGCCCCACCACCAAATCGTCCCATTTCCAGATAAAATCCATTCTAGAACTGACCCTTGCTGCCTTAAACCCTCCTAAGGATCACCCAGAATAGACCCAATTCTACAAGAATCCTCCCCTCATTCCCTTCTTCAGAGATGTCTCACGGTTCTCTGGGGTACCTTCTCCCTTGCTGCAGCCAGCTAACCAAAACTAACTTTTCCCCAATGAGTAAAGTGTGCATTTTGTGCAGTGCCTTTTGGCCACTCAGTGTCTGCTTTATTTCTAATAACACATTTAATTTGGCAGACTCCTATTGTCAGCCATCCAGACCCTCTATCTCATTAGGCTTTCACAATCCCCCAACAGAGCTATTTGGAGAATGTCCATAGTAAGCCAAAGAGACTTCTGGTTCTAAATGGTGCCTGGCTAGCTGCCTCCATGCAGCCTTTCCCACTCCTCATCGAAAGCCCACATAGTCACAGAAAAGCCATCTACGAGCAGACTGGCAACTCAGTTCCAAAGTCTTGGAAGAAGTGATGCTAATTATAAAGCATATGGATCAGGGCTGAGAATAACCCACTATGCTTTAACTCACAGCACACCCAGAACTGGCTCACAAATTGGACAACTGCAAAACTAGAGAATATGGTGTGCCTCCCCAAGAAATGTTCCCTGGCTTATAGACCCAGGTTCGGACCAATCAGAGAATAGAGAAGGCATGCTCTCTGCTCTGTGAGCTTCTCTGGGAGTTAATCTAGAGTTTTGTTCCTCATCTCCACTGGTCCCCAACCTACCATCTTTCTATACCCAGGCAGAGATAAAAAATTCCAGAAACCATTGGGGAGGAATGGGGGAACAGACAAGGAGCTAGAGAGGAAGGCAAGACTGGGGGTGATGCACCCACCACAGTGTAAGTATGGAGTGAGAAAGAGTCTTTAGTAGCAGTGCATTCTGCCAACCTGTGGTTTTCATGTATTACAGCCACAGTGTATGAGAAAATCCACTGGGCACAGGCAGAAAATGCTAGACCTTCTATTTCCACGTATTTTCTGTGTAAGAATTTTAAAAGAAACTAAGCTAGTTAATAACATGTCTATATTGGTCCATTAATTGTAACAAATGTACAATGTTAGTAATGGGGGAAACTTGGTGTGGAGTATATGAGAATTCACAGAATTCTTTGCATTATCTATTCAATTTTTCTGTAAATATAAAACTACCATAGGGATAAAATCTATTAAAATACTTGGAAATAAAGAAATGAAGATTTATTTATACTTACTGTACAATGACAGTTGTGCACCAATTTGTACTATCTGTCAGATGGTTAGTGTCACGTCCCATAAACAAGGGGAGAGTGAGGAGCCCTACAGCATGGAAGGTTGATGGAGGTACTTTCACGAGGTCATTTATTTCCAGCATTTGGCAACGTACTGTGGTTTTTGCATGTTTAATTAAGTGGATATGTGGATTATGACATCTGGTTTTATGTAAACCAATCTTCCCAAAATATTTCTGCAAAGAAAATGCAGATTATATATAATATAGTAATGTTAGCATAAAGAAATAACAAAATGGCAGGACTGGCTCTCCTCTTCTTCCTGGTGGGGATCTGCTTTTTAAATTTTTTTTTAGTCACATTAGTAAAAACAGCGACTCTTAAGAAGACTATCTGAAATATTATTAATGATAAACTTTGTTCATTATTATCTTCATCATTTTAAATGATGAATTTTGCCCTATTTGTTATTTTGCTTTTAGTGTTAACTAATTAATATGAAGTTATCATCATTACCAAGACATTTAAAAACTTTTTGTTAAACCCAGATATGAAAACAAATCTCTACAATTTTCTCAGAGCTGTTTAAAATCATGCAGCATTCCAGGGTGCCTGGGTAGCTCAGTCAGATAAGCTTCTGACTCTTGATTTCAGCTCAGGTTATGATCTCAGGGTCGTGATCTCAGGGTTGTGAGATCGAGCCCTGAGTCAGGCTCATGCTCAGCGCACAGTCTGCTTAAGATTCTCTCTCTCTCCCTTTCCTTATGCCCCTCCAACCGAGCTTGTGTGCACTCTCTCTCTCGAAAGAAAGAAAAGAAAAAAGAAAAGAAGGAAGAGAAGAAGAGAAGAGAAGAGAAGAGAAGAGAAGAGAAGAGAAGAGAGAGAAGAAGAGAGAAGAAAGAAAGAAGAGAAGAGAAGAGAAGAAGAGAAGAGAAGAGAAGAGAAGAGAAGAGAAGAGAAGAGAAGAGAAGAGAAGAGAAGAGAAGAGAAGTCCATCATGCAGTATTTCATCTGGGACATCCCAGCACTTTATCAAACATGCTCCCAAGTATGTAGCACCCTCTTTTGACATTTATTGCAGTTAATAGATGAAGACAAAAAGTCAGATACCACTGTTATTCCTGCAGTAGTAATAGCTAAAATAATCAGAAAATAAACGACAAGCTAAAATGCCTTTATTTGACAGAAGACCCTGGTTCAAAACACATGAAGGGATATTACCAAAGATTTGACAACAGAAGTATTAATTTCAGGAGTTTGCCACGTTATGTTGTCATAAATTATGAACTTTTTTAGATTCTGTTTTAATAATGAAATACATGAAGAAATATTTCTAGTGAGTCCCTGAGGAAGGCTATTCTGAAGATGTATTTTCAGGAACTAAATCATTTTTTAATAAATGTAATGTTTTATGGGGAAATTATACAAGTGTTACCATCAATGGAATGGCTCCCGGGAATGAGGTAAAGAAATAATTCTGGGGCTGTTTGCAAAGATGGCATCTCCCTTGTAAATTCACTCACTGTGTCACTGGCAGGCAAGCTCCTGAGGCAAAGAAGTTGATGCTAACAGAGCACAAAGGGCAAAAGCAGTTCTTCAATGTCCCTTCTTTAATACAGACAAATGTAAAAATATAAAAGAGAGCACTTTAAGGAGATGGGGTGCGATGGCGAACATCTCCCTCACGGCAGTGCTATTGATCATTCCTTAAGTACACAGAAGAGTAACTGTACGCGAAAATGAGCCACTTATTTCTCTGTTCCAAAACACATGTGCTGACCTTTCCGTGTTCCTATTTAGTAGATCTTTCTGGAAGAATGAACGACCTGTCCCAAAAGCAAAGTCAATACTTGGAAAACATGGAGATAGAACTAGTTTCTCTCTAACAGAAGCTAGTGATGTGGAGAGTACATTTTGAAAGCAGGTATTAAATCATTGTATCTGGGGGCGCCTGGGTGGCTCAGTTGGTTGAGCTTTGGGCTCATGATTTCAACTCGGGTCATGATCTCAGGATGAGACTGAGCCCCTAGTCGGGCTCAGCACTGGTTGGGAAGTCTCCTCAAGATTCTCTCTCCCTCTCCTTCTCCCTCTGCTCCTCCCCCCAACCTGCTTGCACGTACATGTGCTCTCTCTCTCTTTCTTAAAAAAATCGTTATCACTGGGTGATAACATTTCTCTTCTCTTTTCTGCATTTTTCAGGCTTTTAAATTTTTTAAATTTTATTTAAGAAATATTTATTATATATTATTTAATATTAATATTTAATATATCATTTAATAAAATTGTATTTACTTATTTATTTACCATATGGCAACTACCAGACGTGCGAAATCAGGTTAGTTTTCAAAATGTACCTGGCACATAGTTGGCACCCCATAAGTGGGAGATCTTTCAAAGGTAAAAAAGAAAGAAAAACCAGAAAGGCAAACCAGAGCTCTCCTCTGACAGCAGGAATAAAATAAAGCTAGGAAGAAATGTCCATTTTTCCTTGAGCTGGTTGTAAGTGAACTGGAATCTTTAAGTGGTTGTTATTTCCTTGGTAATCCTGGACTCCCTATTTGTGAGAGGACAAATTTAAACGAATTCCTCAGCCGTTGGCTCAGAGGCTGGCTCTCCCTGTGCCCCTTCGGAGAGCTTCAGTCGCTGAGCAACCTGCGAGGAGCTAGAACCATATGGAGTCAATTTCCTCACAGGAGCCTGTTGATGGCAAGGTCCTCTCCGGAGTTCCCAGCCAGAGAGAATTTGCGTTTCGCTGCCCCTAAAACATTGAACTGTTTGGAAGCGTGTGGCAAACACAATGTACTGCCAGCTTTTTGAGTTCAGAGGAAGCCCGAGGGGAAAAGATGGCCGATGTCCGTGCCCACCTGTTGGTGCTTTTGGAGTCCTGAGGCAGCCTTGTCCTCTTGAATCAAGAGTCCTGACAAGATCTTAATGTGACTCAGGACGTTTCCTACCAGTTATCCCCCCTCATTCAAGTCAGTTCAGTTCAAGTGAAGGAGTATTGAATTTCTTGAGATGTCAGATTTCTCACTTTTCCATCTGAAAGAATGGATGACCAATTTCTTCAGAGGAAAAGAGTTTGAATCCCAGCTCTGTCACTTATTAATAGCTCTGAGTATCAACACACTCATGTGTAAAACATGTGATAAACCCACTTCTAAAGCCGATGCAAACAGAAATGAGAAGACATATAAAGCTCAGAGCACAGTCTCTGGCCTATAGTAAGTACTTAACACAGTTGACTATTATTGTTGTTTTTATTAATATTTGTCATTATCATGACCTCTGGACTCTCCCCTTAGACGCCCCTCTCTTGGCACTGGCTTTTCTCTCCTGGGAAGATATACGTGATCTGAATCCCAGATCTATATTTGGGAACCAGAATTGTTCACTGTTAATTCCAGTAGTGGTTAAAGCTGTTTGTGGTGGTGAATTTTATGTGTCACAAAAATATCTGGGCCACGATGCTTGGTTAAACATTATTGCTGAGTGTGTCTGTGGGGGTGTTGCCAGAAGAGATCAGCATTGGAAACAGTAGACTGAGGACAGCAGATTGCTGCACTCTCCAAGGGAGGTTGGCCTCAGCCATTCCATTGAGGGCCTGAACAGACCAAAAAGGCAGAGGAAGGGAGGATTCGCTCTCTCTGCCTGACTGAGTTTGAACCTCAATCTTTTCCCTTGGACTGGAACTTACAGCATTTGTTCTCCTGGTTCTCAGGCCTTCAGACTTGGACTGGGACCATGCCACCAGCTTTCTTGGGTCTCCAGCTTGCAGAGAGCAGATCATGGGACTTCGCAGCTTCCATAATCGTGTGAGCCAAGGCCTTATGACAATTTATAACAAATATAAATTCTTTACATATTTCTATCTATCTGCATATCTCCTATGGGTTCTGTTTCTCTGAAGAACCTTGACTTTTAAAACACTGATGTGAAGGCTCAGAGGCACCACCTCAGTGATTAGGCCACCATAGGCTGGAGCAGGTATGAAGGATCATGGCACTCACGCAAGAATGCCATCCAGATGCTCCACCATTTTCAGTATGTATTAGGCAGTAAAAGCAGAGACAGTAACAATGCCTACATGTGAGAGGCATCTCTGAGAACCCATGACCACACAAGCGGTGTCCTGGGAGGGCAGAGAGATGTAAAGTCCTCCTGAGTGCGGGCAGGCAGCTGCATGTGTGTGGGCGGTGGTCTGGGGCCGGCCACAGAGGGGAGGAACGGGGAGGGCAGTTGCACTGCTGTCATTGATGTTTCCTTCCTGTGCTTTTCAACACAAAGTAAACCTTCTTCCCTTACCTCGACTGTCCTTGACGCTAGGGCCCCAGCTTGGCTCTGGGGGAAGAGGCGTGATGGTTTTCCTTTTATTCTTTACTTTGTCTTCAAATGTGTAACTCAAATGTGTCTTTAATGATAGGACTATGGGATGCCTGACATGATGCCTGACATCTTGAAAAATCATCAGAACTTACTACTTTTAGAAAAGAATAAGTTGTTGTTTTTCATATTAAATTAAGATTTAAAATTTAATTAAAATTAACTTTAAAAATTGGCAAAAAAAAAAAACCCAACTACCTAGCAATCTTTTTAAATTGATGTGAACCATTCCATCAGAGGTGACTTGGAATATAAAATACAAAGCTAGTCCTATGTGCCTGGTCTTCCACAGTAACCAGATGCCCCTATGATAGGGCTATGATGTGATCATTTCATTCCAAAATGCATGGATATAATGATTAAACAGTGGGATTGCTCCCTCTTTTTTCTCATGTACCATGAAGATCTTTATCCCTTTAGCTCTGATTGCAGAGATAAAAACCACTGACCCAGCATCATATAAGGCACCCTTTGAGGTATTTTCCATTTGAGACTCTTGGGGATTCTTTCTTTCAATCCTAGTGGGAAGCATCCTTAGAAAACTGGGGTTGCCAACATGGGTGCTTTGGAAAGGGCGTGCCAGTGGTGAGTCAGCCCCGGCCTTTGTAGTTATTGGCCTTTGGCAAATTAGCAGCATTGACCCTCACTTTTAACATACGCAGAGTGAAGGTAGGACCCCATAATGTGGGCAAAACCCATCCCATGGAGTTGCTGTGAGAATTTAATAAAATTATGAAGATGTATTTCCAGGCCTCAGTTTGCTCATAATTGGGAGGGAGAGCTTGTGCCCTGGACTTGGACCATTTTCTGGAGCATGTTTGTGCCCTCCCTATAGCTACCCAAGAAGTGGCCGAGCAATGGTTGTGGTTTCGGTTTACTGGTTGAGGAGGCCAGGGTTTGGGACCACAGGAGTGATGACATGCTGGCGTGTCTGTGAAAAGGGGAGCAAGGCCCACATGAACCTCAGAAGAGGCTCGCAGAGCCCAGGTGAGGGCAGGGCACAAGGGGGTGTCCTGGCTGTCTCCTCACCCTTCTCTCCATGACAAGCAGGTTCCCTGGCCCTCAGGACTCCAGTTTTCAAACCAATCTTATATCTACCTCAGCTGTCTCTGTCCAATCAGGAATGAACTCTCTGGGGATAAATTGTTTTGTGTTCTGTCAGTTTAGTTTTAAAAATTATTTTAGTTAACATAGCATTCTCTGAGGCATTATTTTTTGAAAGAGATATCAGAAATTCATTTCTGTTTTTTTCATTTTTATTGTTTTTTATTTTAATTCCAGTTAATTAACATACAGTGTTATATTAGTTTCAGGTGTGCAATATAGTGATTCAGTAATTCTATACATTGCTCAGTGCTCATCAAGATTAGTGTACTCTTAATCCCCTTCACCTATTTCACCCATCGCCCCACCCACCTCCCCTCTAGTAACCATCAGTTTGTTCCTTATAGTTAAGAGTCTGTTTCTTGTTTTGTCTCTTTTCCCCCCTTTTTGTTTGTTTTGTTTCTTAAATTCCACATATGAGTGAAACCGTATGGTATTTGTTTTTCTCTGACTGACTTATTTCACTTAGCATTATATTCTGACTCCGTTCATGTTGTTGCAAATGGCAAGATCTCATTCTTTTTGATGGCTGAATAATATTCCATTGTATACATACACATCTTCTTTATCCGTTTATCAGTCAATGGGCACTTGGGTTGTTTCCATAATTTGGCTATTGTAAATAATGCTGCAATAAACATAGGGGTGCAGATATATGTTTTCAAGTTGGTGTTTTTGTATTCTTTGGGCAAATACCCAGTAGCACGATTACTAAATTGTGGGGTATTTTTGTTTTTAACTTCTTGAGGAACCTCCGTACTGTTTTCCACAGTGGATGCCCCAGTTTGCATTCCCACCAACAGTGCACAAAGGTTCCTTTTACTCCACATCCTTGCCAACACTTGTCCTTTCTTGCATTGTTGATTTTAGCCATTCTGACAGGTATGAGGTGATATCTCATTGTGGTTTTGATTTGCCTGATGATAAGGGATGCTGAGCCTCTTTTCATGTGTCTGTTAGCCATCCGGATGTCTTCTTTGGAGAAGTATCTGTTCATGTCTTCCGCCCGTTTAACTGGATATCTCTATTTTTTGAAATCATTTTTTTTTCTCAGGGCAAAATGCATGCTTATTGTAAAGTATTTGGAAAACAGAAATAGTTAAAGAAGAAAACTAAAATCTCCCATAGCTCCAGGAACCAGAGGAAAGCCCGGCTTGGTCTGCCGTTACTGCACTTTTCAAAAGACCATTTAAGCATCCAGAAGCATGGTGTTCTTCTTCCTCTTTCAGCTCATTTTCTCTCTCCAAGCACTTCCCTGACTTCACCCTCCTGGTGCTCTCTGATGTGCTGCCTCTTGTCCTTCTGTCTCTTTCACAGCATCATTTTCAGGTAATCGAGTTTTGTAAAGGATATGGAGGTTTATATTATAAGGTAAACTTCAATGTACAGTTTGAAGTCAGGAACTCAAGAATTTGGAAGTAAATAAAAATGTTTAGTTACAAACAACAGAAACCCCAGTGCAACAAGTGCTCCCAGAAGCCCCAGTGCAACAAGACTCTCTTATAGGGCAGGATCCGGAACTAGCTGCTGGGAGGACAGAGGGGCCTCGTTGGGAGCTCTCTGACTCTCATTTGGCCCATCATGGCTTGCTGTCCACTCATCCCATGCACCATGGCACTCTACTCTTACAAACTTGTTTGTCGTCTTCTTCTCATGGCTGTCCCCACCTGCAAGAAGGCCAGGCCATCCTTCAACCCAGCCCCCTCCTGCTCTCTGTCCCTTTGTCTCCTCTTTATTTGGCCCAGTGGGCTCAGGCATCTGTGACTGGAATGGGGAGAAGGTTGTTACTTCCCCTAGGACCATGAATGAGATGGATTCTCTAGGTCACAAGTGAGAGCTTGCACATCCCCTAAATGACAGCTGCTATCGGTGTGGCAGGGAGACTGGAGGAAGCAGGTAGAACATGCATTTCCAAGGGAAACAGATTCCTTCAAGACTCATTTCGAACATCACCACTGCACTGCAGCTTCTCTGCCTCTCTCAGGACAGCTAATACCTGGTCCCACCTTCAAATTCTTTACTGCCCTAGCATGTAGCATGTAGCCTTTTAATACTCTATTTACCAGCTGTACTTCCCTTGACAGATGGTGAACTCCCACAAGGGAGAAAATATTCTATTTGTCTTTGCAGTATTCCAGTGCCTAACACATGATAGGTTCTGAGTAAATGCTAAGAATGTGGGACCTGAAAAAGGAAATAAGAGGTGTACACATTGTAAGAAATTTCTAAATAGATGTGGAGTCTTCTCAAATAAATAGGAACCCTCATATTTACATGAATAATGCTTGGTGTTGTGGGAAAACTAAATAATTTGTCTCTGATTAAAAGGGAAAAAAAAGTTCCTTTGTTGCCTGGCTTTGCTACGACTCTTTCTGAGGGCTTTGAGCATGATACACCCTGAGAGAACATGAGGCTTTTGAGCCCTGCATGCTGTTTTCCAAAAGGCATGACCCTGAACTTGAAGGGCGTTGTGATGGCTCCAAGCCTGCCTGGGAATGTTGGTTGGGTTAAACATCTAATTCAAGTGGATGGTCTTTTTTCATTTGTGGTTAGGTGCTCTGGATATTTGGCAGGAGGCAGGGTAAAGAAAACTAAAAAATGTCCCCAGTGAGTGAGAGGGAAAGCTTGAGAACTTAGTAGACTTTCCATCCCTGCAGGTTCTATAGACACTGGCTTTTACGTTTTAATGTTATTTTCCCAAATGATCACTGTGGCTTGGCAGAGAATCATACATTCAAGAATGACAATTAGAGAAATGGGTCACATAAATGCTGGTGGCGGTTAAGAAGGGCCTGCATTAACTGTTATGGACAGTCTAGTGTTGGGGAAGAGCCCCAGAAATCAAGCTACCTGCCCCCCATCTGGACTCTGCCATCATTAGCTGTGGCATTTTGTGTCGGTCACCCAAGTAAACATTACTACACCGTAATATTAAAGGTAAAATGAGGGAAGAGAATGGCCTAAAAGATTTGTGTCATTCCTTCTTAGTTGGGTTTAGAATCTCATACTTTAAATTTGCAGAACCGACCATAGACAAAATTATTAGTAATTACCATTTATTTTGAAAACTCATCTATCAGTCTCACTGTCACATTTATCTTTCTAATTCTCTCAGGGTTTTCTCTCCCCATCCCTACATTGTGGCTAGTTGCCTTGTGTTCTAATCTGGTGGACCAGCTACCATTATGAAAGTCACCTAGGTTAGCTCTCTTTTAAAGTTTCTCGTGCTTCAAAATTATTTCCTGTGCCCCATTTTACCCTCATGAAATGCTCTGCTCTCCCATTTTACAGAATCTTAGCTAAGTGCTAAGAGGTATCAGGTATGAATGAACCAATTCCTTATAAGGCAGGCAGAACCAGTAGGCAGATGACTGTGTTCTCAAGTAGGATGTGATGTTTGTAATGAGAGCACGTGCCAACCTCCGTGAAGCCCTAGTTGGCAGAAAAGTCAACGAAGATGGAGTGAAAGTGTCAGGCAGGACATTGTGTTTGAGGATTTGGGGGAAAGGTCTTTTCTATGTCCTTAAATGATAACATGCGGACTGTCACCATTCTGCCTCTATGTATGTTTGGTTCAAACATAAAGGCTTCAAGTTAATTTCAGATTAAACTGCCATTCTCCTTTGGTTTCCACAATTACCTCTGAGATGACTTGGGTCTCACTACTTCTTTGATAGCTGAAGTTGGACAAACGAACCAGTGCACATTCAGAGCTCCAATCCCTCAGACATACTGTTCTGTTCCTTAATAAGCCTCAACCTGTCGAATAGTAATCTTCCTGCTAATTAGCCAATTCATTTGTAGTTCTAAATACACTCTTTACCACTTTGTCCCACTCCCCTATATCCTAGTAGTTTATTGAAAGGGTGTGTTTTTGACTTGATTTTCCCCTCTCCACATTTTGCCCATTAGCAAATTCTCTCAATAAGCTTCGTAGGTGTCACAGATGAGTTTATTTCTCTATGACATGATAATCACCTCTCCATAATCTAGATGCATTCTTTCCATTTCTTCACATACACTTTGAGTAAAAAAGCTCTCTAAGAATGGATTGGGTCGGGTGCCAAGGAGTCAAAAGGAGGTTTTTAATGCCTAAATCTTGCCAGACTTCTGTAATGTGTGTGCCGAACCCCAGAGGCTAGAAAGTTTTATTTACTAGCTCTTCAGAATCCTGAAGCCCTAGAGAGTTGTTTTTTTTTTATAAACATACCCAACAAATTAGACAATTATTATTCAGTCCTGCATTTCCTGTCAAGGTACACAGCAAATGTTTTACAGCTGATGTTTTAATTGGGTTGATCCACAGTCTTGAAGCGCTGTGCCATTCACAGAACATTTTTTTAGCTATTTATTTGCTAGAGATATCATTGAATGTGCTCACTCAGACATATTTTGAGGAGGCATTTCAGCTCTAAAGATTGCAGGCTGCTAGTCTCCTTGAAGTTGGTGCTATCAGAGCTCCAGTGAGAGACATTGATGGGACCTAAATGACATTTTCTCATTATTGATTTGATGTGAACACCTGGCCCATGTCTACAAGATGTAGAAATAGGTTATAATTGGTTTCTGAAGTGCAGCATACGTCTGGCAAATTATTGCATGCATTGAGGTTCATTAACTCTTTCCTTCTCTATGAATTAATTGTTATCATTAGCATTGCCCTGACATGGAATTTGCATCTGAACTCACATAGAACTTAACACTTTGAGTAACAAAAACAGTTTCTTTGTTCTGTTCTCTTTTACTGCGATATTGCTAGGTGACGATGTGTCTTCATAAATTCTCTGTTTATATGCAGGAACATGGTAGACACACATAACAACTTCCAGAAATCTTAGAAGAGGATACTTCTTAAATTGTTTGGGGGTTCAGAAATAAGTCAAATGATTGTGGGCCTTCTGAAAAGACACCAACAGGGACGCAGCTGATTGGTGCTGAGCTAGGCCTGGTGGCAAGCACCCTACCTGCGTTATTTAATTTCACGCCACAGGCTCATGAGGAAAATGAGAGAGCAACCCTCCACTTTACAGAGAGGACATTAAAACATAGAGAGGTTAAATGGTTTGCCAGAGAAACTGGCCTTGGAGCCCGGGTCTGAGCAAAGAATTTAGATTAACAGCCTGGGCTCCTAATCATTTCCCTACCTGGTCCGTGTACAGGGAGCGTGCCTAATGAGCAGGGGTACAGAATCATCAGAAAAGACACCAGCTGTGATGAAAGGAGAAAGGATGTCTTTAACAAGGCGACACGGTAAATAAACTGTGGTACATCCAGATAGTGGAAGATTTGTCAGAGCTGAAAAGAGCCATGGAATGACTTGGAGGAAACTTACCCACAAATTACTAAGTGAAACAACCAATCTGCAAGGGCTCCAGGCTGTATGATTCCAACGACCCGACATTCTGGAAAAGGCAAACTTAAAGGAGGTGAAAAGATCCGTGGTTGTCAGGCACTGGGGGGAGGAAGGGATCAATACTCAGAGCACAGAGGATTGCAGGGCAGTGAAACTACTCTGTATGATATTATAATGGTGGACACGTGTCCTTAGACATTTTTCCAAATGGACAGAATGTATATCAAGAGTGAACCCCAATGTAAACTATAGACTTTGTTGATATAGACATTGGATGTGCCAGCATAGGTTCATTGATTTTTAACACACGTATCACTCTGGTGCGGATGTTGATGGTGGGGGAGGTTGTGCATGTGTGAAGGTAGGGGGTACATGGGAACAATGAACTTTCTGATTCATTTCACTGTAAACTTAAAAATCTAAACATTAAAGAAGTTTAGTACAGTGCCTGGTGATTAGCACTCTATAAAAGGACTCTGTAAGAGTCTGTTAAATAAAATTAATTTCTGTATATAACAGAAACAAAAGGCAACAGGATGAGAAAAAAAAAGGTGCAAGGATGAGATGAACAAGAAGTGTAAATCAAAGAGCAGCCAAGAGGAAGCTGACCTCAAGAGCAACAAAATAAGCTGATGTGCAACCAGCGGCAGGCTGACCAACTGGTCCCTCAGCCTCTCTTATCTCTTGGGCCTTTGGTCACTTTGACTATGGAGTACACAGCCACCACTGTTCCCACTATAGCTTCAGACTCAGCATTTCCCACCTCAGGTACCAGCTTGGGGTCCGTCTTCCACAGAGTGGGGCTGAGTGTCTGTCATAGCTTCATCATTCCATCAGCTCAGGATGAGCCCAACCTGACTGGACTCACAGGAACACTGGCTCCTTCCAACACTGCCAGGCACACATACCACAGGACCTGTGTGCTGGTGTCCCCAGTGGCTGCATAGGGCCAGGGGACATAATCCAGAAGTGCAGGGGAGTCAAGAGTCTGTATTACTTTCCTAGGGCTACCATAAAAAGTACCACAAACAGAAATCTATTCTCGCATAGTTCTGGAGGCTGGAAGTCCAAAATGCTATCTGCAGGCCCACGCTCTCTCTGATGGTTTTAGGGAAAAATTCGTCCTTACCTCTTCTTACATTCTGGTGGTTGTTGTCAGTCCTTCCAGGTTCCATGGTTTGTGGACACATCACTCCAATCTCTGTTGTCACAAGCTCTTCTCACTGTGTGCTTGTGTTTGTGTTTCCTCTTCTTACAAGGACACCAGTCACACTGGTTTAGGACTCACCTGATTGACTATGATCTTATCTTAACTTGATCATATCTGCAAAAATCCTGTTTTCAATACAGCCACATTCAATAGGTAGTAGGGGTCAGGACTTCAACACATTTTGAGGGGGAGTGGGAGGTACACAATTTAACCCACAACAGTCCCGTAGGGTGAACCTTAACCAAAGGTTCTTATACCTCTTCCTGATTCTACAGTAGTCTGAGCAATAATGAGGAGAAAAGTATAGGTCAACTTCAATGATTTTTCTCTAAAATTATTTCCATCTCTAAATAATTCTACCTTTTTGTCGGTGAGAAAATGTTAATTAACTATTTGTTTTTCAACAGGAGATGTAATCATTACATTGAAAGTGAGCTGTAACTTTTGTTTCAGAGGAAGTCTTTTTGTTTAATCTTTGCTAAGTTGCATCATTATGGTTGGAAACTCTGCTCTAAAGTTACCTGTACTGGTGCCAATATTGTTGTATTTATATTTCATTGGTTTAGAAAGTCTTTGAGCTACAGTAAGAATTATTCCTCCAATAAAAGCTTTTCTTTGTTTATTGTCTTATCTTCCTCCTGGAGGGTTGTGGCAGTGCAGAAGAATGCTTTCTGAATGAGTGTACCTCTTTGTTTGAGAATCATGATTGTAACAAAGTATCTAGTCTCTTTATAGAATAAGGTTTTGTTCAGCAAGCATTTTTACCAAAAATTGCATAGTAGCAATTGTGACAAGAAGGCTCCTTAATGTGTCATTTCCTAAATACAGACACTACTGGGGCAGCATGCCAATCACCATGAGTAGTGATGCAGAAGGACGTGCATTTGCTCGTTGAGATTTGCACGGGCTTGCACATGTCCAGACTCACAGAGTGCAAATTATCCTGTCTTCTTACATAAATTGAGAAATTGAGTCTTTGATCATTCCAAGATACAAATAGTTGTAAATTTTAAAAATATCAAGATAATTGTATAACTATAACAAAAATATTTTTATTTATTGGTACTTAAAAATTGCAGGGAAATCATTGCAATAACAACAGAGACTATCATTTCAATCACCAGCTGTAGTATCTGTGATATGAGTTGGCAGTAGTTTTTTTCTCCCCCTTCCCTTCATTCTTGCTGGTGGTAGATTGTACCATACAGAAATTTTTATTTTCGTGGAAGTCTAATTCTTCATTTTTCATATATGGCTTTTAGGTTTGAGTCCTTGCTTAGAAAGACTTTTTTCATTCTTAGTTCATATAAATATCCCCATGTTTTCTTCTAGTACTTTAGTAGTGTTGGCTTTTATGTTTTAATTTTTGATCCATTTGTAATTAAAGAATGAGATAAAGATTCAACATTATTTTTCTTCTCAAATGGATAATCAATTGTCTAAAAAATTTATTGGGCGATATATCTTTTCCCCAGGGATAGGTGGTGTCTTCTTTATCATACACTACTTATTTATATATATTTGTGCTTATTTTTGGAATTTTTTTCCAAGAGACAGAGAGGAAGAGAGAGAGAGACAGCACAAGCAGGGAGAGGGGCAAAGGGAGAGAGCAAGAACCCCAAGCAGGTTCCACACTCAGCACAGAGCCTGACTTGGGGCTCAATCTCAGGACCCTGAGATCATGACCTGAGCTGAAATCAAGAGTCAGTCTTAACTGACTGAGCCACCCAGGCACCCCTATTTTTGGATCTTTTTAAAAAAATTCATGGTCCTATGGCCAGTAGGCCAAATCCAGACAGCTCCTTGTTTTTTAAAATAAAGTGTTATTGAAATAGAGCTATGCCCATTTGTTTATGTATTGTTCATGGCTGCCTTTGCACTACAATATTAGAGTTGACTAATTTTGACAGAGATTGGCCCATAAAGTTGAAAATATGTATCATGCAGGTCTTTACAGAAAAAGTTTGCTAACTCCTATTCTAATCCACCATCCATCTGTTCCGCACTATTTTAATCACCACAGCTTTATGTTTAAGTACCTAGTAGTGTTAATCTTTTCTCATTCCTCTTCTTTCTCACAAATTTTCTGGGTATTCTTGCTTGTGTTTTCTCCATATGAATTTAGCATTAGGTCATCTAGCTTGTGTATATTCCTGTTGCTGTTATTTTTGGTGTAGGGAGCCACCTTCATTGTATACGTTCATATAGGGACACTTGATTTATTTATGATGTTAATTCTTTCAATTCAAGGACAGGGTAGGGGCGACTGGGTGGCTCAGTCGGTTAAGCATCCTTCTAACTCTTGGTTTCAGCTCAGGTTATGATCTCAGGGTCATGAGATGGAGCCCCATGTTGGGCTCCATGCTGGGTGTGGAGCTTGCCTAAGATTCTCTCTCTCCCTCTCCCTCTGTCCCTTCCTACCACCACCTCCACCACCCACCGCCACTCACACACACATGCGCACTCTCTCAAAAAAAAGAACAGGGTATACTTTTCAATTTGTTTACATTTGACTTTCCAAAATATTTTAAAATTTTCCTCACATAATTTTTTGTACCTTTCTTGTCACATTTATTTGTTCTTGTTTCCTCACTTTTGTAGATATTATAAATGGTATCTTTCCTTCCATTATACCTTCCATTTTTGTTTAATAAATAGGGATATTGATTATTAATTCTGTTTTTGGTTCCAACCAACTTACTGAATTTTCTTATTTTTTAAGGCTTTTTTGGCGGGGTTACTATCTTAGTTTTTCAGATACCTAATTATTATTACATGACTTTCATCTGGAATATAATATAATATTATATAATATAAAATTTAATATATAATATACCATCGCAGGCAATTTTACCTCCTTATTTTTCAATATTTATACTTATTTCTTTCTTGTGTGCCTTTGTATTAGCCATAATATAAATAATATAAAAATTTTATGTTGATAGCGATTTTGTTACTGACTTAATGGAAATGATTTCTCATTCTCCATCACTTCTTATTCTTTTAAGAGTCTTTTTCTGAACCACAAATGGATGCTGATATGACAAAAGTAGAAAAACTAACTTGTGCTATTAGAAATCAGAATAGTGTTTCTCTTGTGGGGGATCATGGACGGAAATGCAGAATAAGAGGTTTTTGGGGGGTACTGATAATATTCTGTTTCTTCATCTGTTTGGTATGTTCATTTCATAAATAGTCACTGAGCTATACATTTATGATATACTTACTTTTCTGTATGTATATGGCATTTCAATGAAGAGTTGAAGAAAATGTTTGCTAAATTTTGTCAGATGCTTTTTTAACAATGATAGCTCTAATGTTGGATTTTTTTACTTTGATATCTTGAATTATGTTAATAAATATCCTAATTTTGAACCATTTTTGTATTCGTGGAGTAATAGTCATGGTGCTGTAGTGCTGGGTTCTATTTGTTTATATTTCATTTAGAGTTCTTACTTGGTCTTAGTTTTCTTTTATGAGCTATTCTTGTTGGGGTTTAAAATCCATGGTAAGCTGGATTCTTAGAAAAGTGGACAGTCTCCTTCTTTCATGTTCGAGTATAATTTAATTGCATGCAAATTATTTGTTCTTTAAATGTGTGGAAGGAGTACTTTGAAAAATTGCCTAGAACTCCTGTTCTTTGGGCAGTAGCTTTTCAAAAACTTTCTATTTTTCTATTTCATAGGCATGCTTAGATATGCAGTTTCATTAATTTAGATTTTTTTCCCTAAAAAGTCAACAGTTTTATTCAGGTTAGCAAATATGTTTGCCTGGTGGTGACAGAAGTTGTTTGATGATTCTTTCATAGTCTTCAATATTTGTGGTTGTTGCATTGTCTTTGTTTGTTTATTTGGGTTTTTTCAATGTTGTTTCTTTATTAGGTGTGCTAATGATTTATACTTTATTCCTTTTTATTTCTTAGAGGACTAGCTCTTGGGTTTATTTTTTGGATTCTAGAATTTTTATATTTTTCTAAATGCATGAATTTCTTTAATTTTTTTCTTCATTATGTTTTCTTAAGTTTATCTTATTGTTCTTTTTATAAATCCTAAGTTAGATGACTAATTTATTTTTAGTCAGTCTAATTTTCATCCAATTGATTGGGTGATTTAGATTGGAATATTTTATTAATCAAAGTATACTGTTCCCTCTACCATGAAAAAAAAATGTATGAAATTTTTGGCAGTTCTACAATCTTTATCACCAGGAAATCCTAATAATTAAGCAAAGATGAAAATGATACAAGAAATAGCCATTATAGGATCTTCTATTTCATGAGGGGCCCACCTAACCTGCAAAGAATAAAAGACATAATGAATGTTTGATCTGAATTATGGGTATTGAGTAAGGAAGTGTGCAGCCAGAAAAAGGGAGGCTTCCTCAAGAAGACTCAAATGAAGAGTTTTCTTGTTGGAGTCAATAACAGTATGTTTAGCTTAACATCATGGAAAGCAGAAGCAGATGTAAGACAGTAAAATGTACCAAGTTCAGTGCCATCAAAAGTAGGTATTAAACTTAGCATCACAGAGTTAAGAATTCAGAAATTGAGTTATCTAATACTGAACAAAAGAAAATAAGAGGTATGGAGAGTGAAGGGTCTGAAGCAATGTTCTCAAATGCCAGTTAGTGCTTGAAACTATTTCATGGCTGTCCCTACCAATAGGAAAGGGCTGGCCCAGCCCTAAATGGCTTACCTATGTTAGGGAGTAGCCATATAGGGACCCTCTTCTGTCCCATCCTTCTGGTCCTCATGAAATATTTCTAAAGCGTCCCCCTTCTCTGTATAGGAATTATTCCAGACCTGTCTCCTTCCCTTTACTCTCAAACCTCTTTCTCTGTTGGCAGCGTTTTATAATCTTCATCCTTTTTCTCGGATAGAGACTAATCCTGCAAATTAACCATCTGGTTAAGGCTGCTTTCTTTTTCTCCCCCATGTGCAGTTAGTTTAATATTTTTTTAGCCAAGATTTATTAGGTAAATATGTTAGTCTTATACACAGAGTAAATTTAACCCTTGGTATTCAGAGATAAATGTTGAGTTCCAAATGTCTAATTGTGGGACTTCTTAGTAAAACTCTTATTCAAATTCATGTTATGGGTGTTTTTCAATGGGAGCAAATGAAATACTACTCATACTACCTAGAAATTAAAGAAAAGGAAACAATTTCCTCATGAAATTTACTATAAAATAAATTACATTTATAAAACGCTATCTTAAGAATTATAATTCTATCACGTTTCTGAGTATGATCATTTGACCATAGCAGTGAAACCACATGAGAGAAAATTCAAAATAACTTCAGAAGAGAAACAAAAAATTGGCAGTGCTTCTGGATCAATAGAAGAGATTTGTTAAGTAACAATGACAAATCTAGACTATCTAGAAATCAAATTAGAAGGATACAATTTAGTAGTAAGATTCACATTTATATAATGTACATTTGAAAAAACTATCCGAAGAATCATAATTCTTTCAGACTACCATTAGTTATTGTATAATCACTTTAAAAATAGCAAAAAAAACAAAGGAGAAAAAGAAATCAAAATTATTGTACTAAATCCAAGTCCAAGAAGAAAGACAAAAAAATTCTTTGGTGGTTCTGGATTATTCAAATGGATTTGTCAGCAATAACAAAAACATTATAAATTACACACCTACATATAGAATCAAACAAAAGCAATTGATAAGATTTACATTAAAATGGTCTACAATTACAAAACATTATCCTTAGAATTATAATCCTACCAAGTTTCCTGTGAGTCAAAGAGTCCCTTCATCTTGATTTGGCATTTCCTTAA
Source organism: Ursus americanus (assembly GCF_024610735.1). NCBI lineage: Eukaryota > Metazoa > Chordata > Mammalia > Carnivora > Ursidae > Ursus > Ursus americanus. Next base: position 65,735,169 of record NC_142139.1, read on the forward strand.
ACTGTGGATTCTGAGGACAACTTCTGGTTAGTTTCACATACTGTAGCTGTCTGCAGATTATGCCAAGTTGTTGAAAGCAGCTCAGATTGATATGAGATGGCAACCTTAGCCTGGCCTTTAACTGCTTCTCCTGAGAATAGGATTGACACAAATGATCAGCAACGGTGGAGGTTCATTACATGAAGATGGTCATTTAGTTTGGGTGGGCAGATGAAAGAGGCGCATGCTCCTTGGACTACATTTAAGGCAATACAACAAAACACAAGGTAAAGAGGTTATTGTGATTATTTGCTGGTTATTCACAGTGGAGCAAGAGTCATTGTAAAACAGACATTGCAAAAAAAATAAAGGGGGGGTATACATATAAGGCCAGTCTGAACTGAACAGCACTCCTAACTTTGACTTTTTTCTCCAAGGAACTTTTTCAGTAACTAGCCAACAATATTCTTTCCTTCCCCTGACCTCTAATTACACATTAGCTGGAACCACTAGAACCTTTATCTTATCCTATCTTGTGACAAAATTATTTGTTAACTTAATTTTCAACTGTTATTTAGCTTTCTTTAAGTACAAGGTTTCTTAACCCGAATCAAGTGAAACAGTTTCTTAGAACAGGTACTAATTCTTTCCTTTCATAATAAGGAATAATTTACATTGCCTAAAAAAGAAAGTCAATAAATTATAATGTATTTAATTCCAAACAAATGTGTGTTGTTTTAATTTTTCTAGACTATCAGTCTAGAAAACCTTTTCATTAAACCAATGTGGCTAGAGAGAAGGCCAGAAGCCTGTCAAGTAAACAATGGAAAGGACTCTGTATTTTCTTCTAAATGTTATGGGAGGCCTTAAACAGGAGAGTGTAGCTCACAGGTTTGATGTAAGCTATCTTGTTTGGCTATGTTGGGAATAGACACTAGAGAAACAGTGATCACCTAGAAGGCTGTGTAGTCCAGACTTGTGATGGTGGTGACTTATGTTATGGTGTTAGCAGTGGGAGTGTACAAATTACAGATTCAAAATCAATTCAAATATGGGACGCCTGGATGGCTCAGTTGGTTAAGAATCCAACTCTTGATTTTGGCTCAGGTCATGGTCTCAGGGTCATGGGATCAAGCCCTGCATCAGGCTCTGGGCTCAGCACAGAGTCTGCTTATCCCTCTCCCTCTACTTCTCCCCCTGCTCCTGCTCATGCTCACACTCGCTCTCTCTCACAAAAGTAAATAAATAAATAAATCTTTAAAAATAATCAATTTGAAGATAAAGCCAATGGGTTTTGCTGATAAATTGGCTGAGTGCACTGAAAAAAAGGAAAAAGTCAAGGATAAATGTGAAGAAACAGTGCTACCAGAGATAAATACTCTGGGTGTTGAGCCAGAAAAATTTAGAAATTGTTTTTCCATGTGAGTATTTGTGTTTCTTGTGTTCATTTTCTTCAAAACGGAAAATGAAGCTGGGTTTCTTTAAGTATCTTTCATCACCAGCATAGAGGTAAATAAAACATTTTTGATGCAGGCTTCAAATCCCATTTCCTAAGGCTTTATTAAACTGGATTAAGCAACCTCAGCTATTTGGTCAAAATGTAATCTTAATAATAAGTTATCACTTCCATTTTTTAGTAATATGGTAGATTAGAAAGCCCAAATATTTTCCCAGTATGAAATATCCAGAAATTGAACAGGATATAACAAAAACAGTTTTCATTACAAATCTGCAAGAAGAATAAGAATTCCCAGCAGCTAAAATGGATTGAAAACTAGGCTAGTTTGAGCTAGAAGTACAGAAGCTGTAGGGCTGTTTAGTAACTTTGTAAGCAAGAAAGTAGCATTAAAATAGACAGGAAGGGATAGGAAACACGTGCTTGGGTCTTCATGAGAAAGTTATAGCCTTTAACAGGTGTACTGAATAGAAAAAAACCCCGTATAGACATAAAGACATCTTACTAGGCATCAAGAAATGACAAGGAAGATTTTCTATAACTGTCTGGGCTCTAGATGGGGAAAGAGCTAAGACATTTAATTGGAGGCATGTCCTGTCACAGGTTTGAGATGAAGTCAATGTAAAATTCCTGCTTAGTTCAGGAAGCTCCAAGCTGGTAATACTGAGATCCATCATTTTTAGTACTCCCTGGGGCTTCTAAGTAGCAGATACAAAATTTAATATAGAGGAATACAGTATTTTCCCAGTTCAAACAAGTTTGTAATAGGGAACTAGTTAAAGATGAGCTCATAATCCAAAATTAGAAAACACTGGTAAATAACCTACCATGAACAAAAGCAGAAATAACAATCCCCTTTGGAGACTGATCTCCAAAGAACCTGAAACAACAGAATTGTCAAAAAACATTTCTTCATAAATACAGAAAATTAGAAACAAAAACATAAGCAAATGTCAAGATATTATGTAATAATGAATAGAAGATTTGCAAAATAACCAAATTGACCTTCCACAAATGAAAATGAAATATACAGTATATGAATATAATATTCAACAATTGGTTTAAACATCAGGTTAGATACAGCTGATAGGAGGATTAATAAATGGAAAGAGATATATGAACACATTATCAAACAATAGCCTAAAAGGATAAAGATAAAGAAAAGAATAAAAGGAATAAACATAAATGAAAAAGTATTTCATTGTGTTCTGGTGTACAGACGTAGCAATAATTTACCCAGAAGATTTTGATGGAGATTCGGGTTGTTTCTAATTTTTTTTTTGCTACTATAAAGAATTATCCAAAAAATAGCATCATATGTATATCATTTTGCTTATTCACAAGTATATTGTTTCATTCACGCAATGTATAATTCTTGTTATATGCCAGGCACTGTTTTAGGACCTATAGATATAGCAACAAATAAAACAAATTTCTTATCCTTCCATGGAGCTCATAATCAAACTGGTAGATCAAATAACGTATGAACGAGTAAATATACTGTATGTCAAATGTCAGTAAGTTCTATTGAGAAAAATAAAGCAAAGTAAGGGAGAGAGACTGAATTCTGGTAATGGGGGCAGCTACTTTATGTAGGGTTATGAGGGAGCTTCCTGAAGAGATGAGTGAATGAGCCATGTAGATACCTTGAATACTTTGCAGACAGAAACCACCTCAAAAGCCCTAAAGTGGGGAGAAGCCAGGGAGGAAGGGAGTGATAGGAGATGAGGTGGTCAAGAATAGCAAAGACATTATCTCCCAGGGCAAGGTTGGCTTATGACAGGGCTTTGGTGTTTACTTTCAGTGTGGAATTAAGCTACTGGAAAGTTTTGAACAATATAATGATGTCCAAAGATCATTCAGTTTTTTTTTTAAGATTTATTTATTTGTCAGAGAGAGAGAGCACAGCAGGGGGAGTGGTAGGCAGAGGGAGCAGCAGGCTCCCCACTGAGCAAGGAGCCCAATGAGGAGCTTGATTCCAGGACCCTGGGATCATAACCTGAGGCGAAGGCTGATGCCTGTGACACTCCATTCCTTTTCAAGCTGATCAGGATTACCACTCTGCCTAGCCTCCCAGTTCCTACAGGTCTTTTCCAATGGGGAACCTGATCTAGAGTAAAAAACACTGCACATTTTTGATGACAGGAATAGAAAATAGTAGAGAGAGAATCAAAGAATAAAGGCAGCTGTGGATATTGGAAGGGGCCCTGAGTCAACATACCTGGGTTGAAATCACATGATCCAAACTGCATTGTAGTCTGACCCCTTGTTATGTGGGGGATTGTAAGAAACAAAGAAAATAAATGATCGAAGATGTCCTTGGTTCATGTTAACTTGCTAATTGTGGTGCTGCGCATGGTGTCTGAGGTGGGATTATTAGATGCCAGTGATCTCACGATGACACGGGGGCCACCAGTGCAGATGAAAGCCAAGTACCTAAATACTGTCAAAGCCAATTTTTCTAAAGGTCGATGTGGTTAGCGTTATTTTCTCTATATTTAGATTTATTTGTCATCTTATCTTGGCTTTCTGTTAACCATGATTTTTGTGAGCTGTATCTTTTTTTTTCTTCTTCTTCTTTTTCATTGAATAATCCACATTCCCCCCCAACCACCAGGTCTGGAAGTAGGACATTCTGTTTCTGTTCTTTTCCTGGTTTATTATTTATTTTCCGTGTCTACTTAACTTCTCAGAATCTGACTTTAATTATTATCTTTACCTTCATGTAGAGCATTAAGAGTTTAGAATACTTTAGTTTTATCTCCACCCCATTCTTTTCCCATCTACATTCCACAGAGTAGGGTTGTAAATATTTCATTGATATTTGGCTTTACAACTCCTTATTATTCATTGTTATCACTGTCGTAATTTTCACTATTATTATTGTCCTACAGCCAATGCTTCTTTCAATTTACTCATGTGTTTACTATTTCTCTGTTCAGCATTTCTTACATCTCTCCTTCTCAATTCAATCTCTTTTATAAAGCATGTGGACATTTTTTCAGTGATGGTTTCTTAATGGCAAATACCCAACACTTGCTTGTCTAAAAATATCTTTCATTCTACCCATATTCTTTAGAGACATTTCAGCTACATATAGAATTCAAACTTTACTATTATTTTCTATTTGTATTATAAAAATTAATATTAATAATATTAATATATAAAAACAAATATTCTATTTGTATTATTACACTGTTTTCTTCTATCTTTGTTATTGATAAATCTGCAAATTCCCAGTGGAGGTGTCAATTATACAACTAATATGGAAGATACTTTGCAATATCTTCCAAAATTACAAATTTGTTACTTTCAGCAAGCCATTTCACTGCAAGGAATTTGTCCTACAGAAATACTCACTAGAATGATCTTTGAGGAATGCCTGGGTGGCTCAGCATCACAGGCACAGGATGACAATGGAGGTTTAAGTGACCTCAGAGCACTCCCTGGCTGATAGCAGATGTTTGGGGAACCACCTCCTTGGACAGAAGAAGAAAATACAGGGCCATATTTTACTTCTAGTATCTGTATAATAATTTTTCTTTTTTTAAGAGCTGGCAGTTTTCTACCCAGCCCCAAACTCCCATTCTTATTTTTTCAAAACTACCAGGACAGTATATCCATTTGGTATAGAATTTGCCAGGATTCTGGCAGCCAAGTAACAACTAATTGTCCTGGGTTCATTCTTGATCATAACTGCTAGAAGCATGAGCCTCAAAATATGGTTCGTGGCTAGGGGAAGCATGTGTCTTGGTTTATTCAGGAGGGTTCTAGTTCAGATGACATTTTAGGGTCACCCTTGTGATTGCACTTTGGTGGAGCATTCCCATAAAGGACTTAAATTGCTTTAAAATACAACTCCTTTCCTCTATTTTTAAAGGCAAACAACTCCCAATTTTAACTGCAAATTGCCAGAGATTCTATCTTTATTAACTTGGGCTCATAATTACAAAAAAAACAGAACATTTTCAGTGATAATGTGTAGCCATAATTGAGAATGACCACAGGAAGAAGTCTGGCAAACAACGCGTAGCAACATCGAGAAGTTCTTCCTATGCGCTTGTGCACAGCTATCGTTGAAATTCAATTTTGGGCAAGGATGCCTTGCAAATAAACATATTGTCCTGATATGATCATGGCTTTTCACTCGTGCTATGTTGCTTTTAATTTATAAATTATTGTTAGCTTAACTCCAATATTAGTAAATGAGTTTATCATCTTTACTTTGGTTAATCGTACAATGAATGCCTCCATAATACAGACTTAAAACTGTAATTTTGGCCTAAGATTTCCCAATAACCAGACTCTAAGACTGCCAGGCAGTGAGATCAATATACCTTAAGGGAGACATGAAGCAGATTTTAGATTAAGTAACTTACTTAATCTAAACTTAATCAACATTTACTGAGCACATACTATGTTCCAGTCACCTTGCTAGGTATTACGATAAAGAGATGCGTGAGACCCGGTTCCTACAGCTTAGGAGGGAAGGGTGGATATGTGAACAAACCAGTGCAGTAAGATGCAGTAGCCCTTCCCAGAGACCTGTGTACATGGTACTGAGGGAATGGGCAGAGGGGAGAGAATTCTGGGCAGAGGAAGCATGTGAGCAAAGGCACTGAGGCCAGATATGAGGTGATTTGGGACATTACAGAATATTGAATATGCTATTTATTCACCATTGTTGCTACAGGCTTAGCGAGCCCTGTATCTATTTGTATTAACTTATTTTATATACGTGCATAATGTTAGTTTCCTATCAGGAATGTCTGTTCTCCTTTTGTGTGCTTTTTAAACAATTTAATAGTATTTGTTTCTCCTTTCAGAACTTTAAGAACTAATGTAAAAATGTAGAAAAAGTGGCGTAAAAAAAAAGAAAGAAAATTAAAAGCACCTACAATTTCCCCACATAGAGATTGTAAGGGGTTTATTCCACAGCCCCACTGCAGCTTCTATGTGCTACGTACACATACCATAGTGTGGTATCATGCACATCCAAGCTTTCGTTTACAATAATGTATCTTGAACGTTTTTTCTGGACTATTAAGACTCTTTTATAGCCTTGGCTCTGTCTGCTTTTTATTATATAAGCAAAGCATATTCATTGCCAAAAAAAATGAGAAAACACAGGTAACTACAAATAAAACAATAAAAATTGCCTTAGATTTTGTGACCCAGAAATAACATTTTGGGGTTCGTTTTTCAATATATTTTTAATGCATATAGGTTTCTTTTTAATTGCTGTAAACATGTTTTGTATGAATATTCCACAAGTGTATTCATTTTCTAGGAAGCTACTGTTTAATATCATTCCCCCAGTAATTAAAAAAAATAACCAATTGAACATCTTTTATGTTTTTTTTTTTTTAACTCTGTGAGGTTTTTGCATTTGTTGTCATACTTTCTCCTCACAAAATCATAGGCTTTCTTTCTCAGACGTGCAAACTGAAACCCAGCAAAAGTCAGTGATTTCTCCAGGTTTTCACCGCCCCCAAATAACAAGGCAGAATTCAAACCCAGGCCTCTCGTTACCCAAAGGCCATGCTCTTTTCAAGCAGATGGCAAAGGTAAAAGCAGAGGAGTTGGGAACACACAGAGGACTCTCTTTCCCTAAGGGTTCCTTCTCTCCCTGCCCTACCAGACAGGAAAACCCATCGGGTCCTGGTTGTCGGTCCTGTGGTTTCTCGGGAGTCTTCTAGTTCCTTTCCAGCTATGCGTATTTGAGCTTTGGGCAACAGCATGAGGTTGGTCTGCTTTGGAAACATGCCTGCAGCTAAAAGCAGAAAGGACATCTGTTGTGAAATGTTGCCACAGGTAGAGTTTTGCTGCAGCAGTCAACAAAATAAATACAAATAGAGAAAAAGGACCTTGTCCCGTGTTTTTGGCGCTTTGGGGAGGAGCTGCCTTTCCCGCACGCCTGAGTGCACGAAACACCCTCAAACATGGCGGCTGCTCTCTCCGAAGGCAAAAGGGAAGCCTGCGTCCGCAGCCAGCCCAGAACGCCCTAGGCAGGTCCCCTTGTGGAATGCCGGTCCAAAAGGACCTGCCAGAAACACTTCCTTTCTCTCAGCTCTTTGATTCGGGATCACCTCTCTCTCTGAGAGGCCCCTAAAGCTAACCAGCTCTCATAGACTTCTTTCCCTTTCTTTGGTTTTCCTAGAAATGTGCTGTTCCCTTAGACTCCGCGCAGAGCTTAGAAACAGAAGGGGGAATGAACCATGAGAGACTATGGACTCTGGGAAACAAACTGAGGGCTTGGGAGGGGGAGGGGGAATGGGATAGGCTGGTGATGGGTATTAAGGAGGGCACATATTGCGTGGTTCACTGGGTGTTATACGCAAGTAATGAATCATGGAACTTTGCATCAAAAACTAGGGATGTACTGTATGGTGACTAACATAATATAATAAAAATATTATTATTAAAAAAAGAAACAAAGCAAATTTTTTCTCATCTGAGAGTGTTCAATGTCAGACTTGTCTGTGGAAATCATGCTACGTAGAGAGCAAAGGAGAGGGAGAGGAAAGGAGCTCACATTTTTTAATCACGAAAGAAGTTGGATACTTCCACATGCATCATCTCATCTAATCTCCACAACATGCCCAAAAGATAGGGTTGGTGGGTCCCAATTTACAGACACAGAAACTGAGAGGCAGACCAGTGAGCCTGTGGGAGAGCGGCTAGCTGACAGGCAAAGCAGCGTGTTGCTCAGACCTCTGTGGTTCCAAAGCCTCTCCGCATATATTTATGCTGGAAAGCACTCAGAGGGCAGTCACTAATACTTAAGAAACATATTTCTGTTAGCCATTTATATGCTAAATGTGACACAAAACAGAAAAGACAGACAAGAAGACAGGCAAGGGTTTATTGTTCCGTTGAGCAGCTGGGCAATGCATTTTAATGGTTTTTCTGGAATGTTCTTGCTGTGGCCACCAAGAGGTGCCCAAGAGCAGCAAGCCTGCTTTCCCAGGGAGTTCTATTCTCAGGCACTAAAAATAAATAAATAAATAAATAAATAAATAAATAAATAAATAAATAATAAATCATTGAGCGGCTCTTGTTTCCAGTTAGTATTTGGGATTTTCCATGGGCCAGCCGACCTCAGATTCCTGGGTAATCAGTGTAACACCAGGAGGCAAGGGCTGGGAGGTACAGAATTTTAAGGAGATCCCTTACATGTAAAGAGCCCTGCTCAGTTATCTGGGACAGAGCAGGAGCTCCATAAATGTGAGCTTTCCTTTTCTTCTTTCTCTCTCCATTCCTCCCCACCTCCACTATCTCTCACTGTTTTGCAACCTATTGTCTGTTTTCAATGATTCAAGAAATTTCTTAGGAATCAAATTACAGCAATTTCAGAGCAAGCAAAATCCCCCCAACAGACCCAAGGATCAAACTGTTGTGCCCCTGGGGCGAATGAAGCAAGGCCCACGTGGGAGCTCAGACAAGGCTGGTATGAGCTTGTGCTTCACAGCAGAAGCAAAAAGAACCGGATTTCCTGAGCTCTCCATTCAGATCCCAGTGGAACTACTCAGCTGTGTGACCAGCGGTAATTTTGCAGACCCTCCCTGGGCCACCCTTTCCTCTTCTACAAGGCCAGAGGAACACCTCCCTCATGGGATTGCTACAAAGATGAAATGAGAAAATGAGGAAAAGTATCACCAATAGTTCATATGTTTTATACATGTGGAGGAACTCTTTATTTAAAACACAATTTTAGGGCAAAAGCCCTGCATAGGCTTTGTAGGTGGGAAGCAAAAACTTGACCTGCTTAGTAATACTAAAATCTGGTGGTTTTGTGTTTCCCTGAGGGCTGGCACAGGATGCAATGAGCCTCTTCTGCTGGTCTTTGGGGCCACAGACCAGCCACCGTGGACCAGAAAAATCCACTTGTGAGAAAAATTCCTGGTTGGACAGATTGGATGTAAAGGGTTTAATTTAGTATAAATATGTAGAGCGGGCATGTGTGCATGGGTGTGAGCAGGGAGTTTTGGGACCGCTTTGCTTCTCTGCTATGTAAATTGTGGAGCATACACAAATAACTTAACAGAAATGTAGTCAGGATCCTCAAAGAAAATCATGAGGTTTCTGAGCGCGCGCACACAAAACACACATAGAATTAAGGAAGATGGTTATTCCAGTATTGAGGTTCCAGGAAACATTGTAAAGGTTGTAGATGATCTGATGAACTTAGGGGGGTAGTAAGTTTGGTTTATGCCAATGCCTGCCAAAACATAGCTAAGTGGATTTGGTCCATCTTTCGTGTCACAGTGTCTTTGGTGGAGCCAAGTTTTCTTGTAAGCATAGAGCTAGACCTGAAGGTCAGCTCCGTGGGGTTATGGGGTTACTATCTTAATCAGTGCAGGCGGTTCTAGCAGAACACTGTGCACTGGGTGGCTTATAAACAGTAGAAGTTTATTTCTCATAGTTCTATGGGCGGGAAAATCCAAGATTGAGGTGCCAACAGATTTGTCTGGTGAGGGCTCATTTCCTGTTTCATAGACAGCTTATCTTCTGGCTGTGTCTTCACATGGTGGAGGGGGTGAGGAAGCTCCCTGGGATCTCTTTTATAAAAACATGGATACCATTCATGAGGGCTCCACCCTCATGACCTGATCACCTCCCAAAGGCTCTACCTCCTAACACCATCACATTGGGGGTTAGGATTTCCACATATGATTTGTGACACAAACATTTGGTCTGTGGCACTTACCTAGGAGGACCCTGTTGGCCTGTAGAAGATGATCTGTTCCATGGCTGAGCCATGCGCGTTCCCACCTTGGAATCTCCTGTCAACCCCTCTGGTTCAGGGGTTGACTCCTGTGGCTTATTCAGGTCTCAGATTAATGTCAGCTTCTTAGATTGCCCTTCTCTGACCACCCATTCCAAAGTAGTCCTATGCAGTCTTTGGACTTCGGACACAAATTTATTTTATTTTATTTTATTTTATTTTATTTAGAATACTGACCATTTCCTGACATTTTCTTTTGTATTTGCTTCTTGCTTATGCCCCCTTCACTGGAATTTAAGCTCAATGTGATCAGCAATTTTGTTCATCTTTCCATCTATCTCATTAGCTCCTGGAACTGTGTCTTGCAATAATAGGAACTCAAAAAATATTTGCAGAATGCTGAAGAAAGAGAGTTTGTATTCTTATACCATAAAGCCCAAAGACTTAACTTTTAAAGAGGAAATGGCAGCCATTAAACAAAACAAAACAAAACAAAACCTGAAGAAAAGCACCTGCTTAAAAATGATGGTTTGTGTTTTATATTTTTGCAAAGGAGACATAATTAAAGTGTTTCACTCTCCTCCTGGCCCTCTGACAGCAAAATTAGCAGGAAGGAGAATAGTACACAATAGAAAGTAAAGGTTAGCATTAAAATGTTGTTTGTCTCATGCAAATTGCTCAATCTAGTTTTGATTCATGGTGAAAACAACCTTTTTTTCTGGAGCCTTAGAATTGATAGATGTCAGTTTAACTGCTTCAGAAACACAAAGCTTTAACTTTGGATATCAAACGTTGTTTATGCAATAGGTATTTACTGAACACTTCCAAAAGATGTCTACTGCACTAGGCACTGGGTGACAATGACCAACAACACTAAGTACTCCCTCCTTGTCTAAAGGGTAGTGGAGCTGAGCAACAGGCCAATGCATAGTGTGATAAATGGTATAAGTGAGGCTTTCATCAAGGCCCCGAGGGTGGTACCAGTGGCTTCATGAAAAATTTGGCTATGAAATGAAGTTGAGGAAAATGTAACAGTCTTCAAAGATATGCCTAAATAGTAATAAAAGCTGACAGATAAATAAGAAACATGCAGAAATCAAATTTAACAACTGCAGATGTGACACATGGCCAGTCCGGCTTTTACTGAGAGTGTCTGGTGTTCCGTGAACTCTGTCAGGTGCTGTGACTCAGGAAGCTCGACGCTGACCCTCCTGCTATGTCTGTGAAGCCATCCCACGGAAGCCTAATGTGCTTTCTGCCTTCAGGAATCCAAAAGAAGAGCTTTGGCACTCACAGAAACAATCGGATTGCTTTCTTTTACCCCACTAGCCTGCCAACACGGTGACCAGACCCCTCCAAGGAGGTTGAAATGGGAAGGGAGAGTCTGACAGGTAACTCAAAAGGCCCTCTCTAGGAATTTTTTCCAAATCCTTTGGGAAATGCCGTGCCCTCAATCCTTCCTAGTGCAGGAGGCATCCTCCCTTTGCAAAAGCTCTTCATCTCTCTCTATTTTGTGGGCAACTCTTGGATAGGGCCCAAGTCCTACTCAGATGGGTGAGATGACTTGATTTATGACAGCAGAGAAGTAGGCTTTCAGTTAGTTTTTGAGTAAAAACATTTTCTAACTCCAAAATAAATTGTGACAGGAAATGCAGCCCGTGCCAAACGCCCTGTGTCGTGTCTAGTTAAAGCGTTGAATTTAAAGAGAATGTTAATAGCATTTGCTCGCAAAGAAATTTGCTACTTCCTTGCGTAGGAAGCCCTGATAATGAATTTTCCAAAACGTTGACCCTCTTCCTGGTTTCTTCGCTCAAATCTGGATTATTCCTGGATTTCTCCTTCCTGTCAGCACGCTTTTGGTCAAATTAATTTCGGGGAGCGGGTGATATAGTCGGAATTAGATGCTACAGTTGACATCCTGGCACAGCCTTTCTGACTGGTATTTGAGACCGTGAAGGGCGTGGCCACTGCAGCTCTTTTTGGTGATGACTTAAGGGAGAGGGTGGTGGGAGCAAGGCCACCAGAGCCCCAGTAGGGATGGGGGAACCGAACTCCTGCTTGGAAGATCCCAGGTGGAGTGGACACCCAGCAGCAAGGACATCCCTTCCCCATCTTAGTAGTTCTTGGAGGCTTGTGATTGTAGTTCATGCATTTACCAAGAGACAGAACTTCAAGTTCCTGAGTTAGTCCCAGAGCTGAAAACCAATGTTTCCTTTATATGTACTTACAGGCAGACAACGTCAAGTAAGCCTTACCCCGACAAGCAGAAAATATCAATGGATTCAGTGAGGGTTTAAATATAGTGCCTAACCTTATTAAGAAGAGATTGGAGATATTTGGGCCATGTCATCAAAGCTTTTAAATCAACATTATGGGAAGCAACTCCTACAAATCTTACCAAAGACAGATATATAGGTTGGCATTTTGACATGAAGGGGCATTGGAGAATGCATTTATGTCTAAAGGGTCCCAGATTATTAATTCTTTTTTTTTTTTGAGTTAGAGTGAATTATTATACTTATTTAAATAGAGAGGTGAAGACAGCTGCAGTGGGAATAAATAGTAAAGAACCATCCCTTTCCCTTCCACATACCTTCATCTCTACAACCACCATCACTACCACAACCAAGGATAGCTGACATTACTATGGACTGGGCACCGGGAAGTCTACTTACAGGCTGAATCTCATGTAATCATGACAAAAACCAAACCAAACCAAAACGAAAAACTATGAAGAAAATACCATCACTTCCCTTTTACAGATGATGAAAGTTAAGATTTCTAAAGGTTATATAACTGACCACAGTCCCACAGCTTGTAAATCAGAGTGAGCTCTAATAGGCTTTGTGATTTCAAACACCTTGCTCTACGACATTATACTTCCTCCCCTTAATGAAAAGTAGCTGTGAGAAGTGGGATCTCCCATTGTCCTTCGGACCTGTGTTTCCCAGGCCTTGGTTTGACCTCTGGTAGGGGTAGTGCATTTCCAGCTTTCTCCATTCCACGAATGGACCCCTCTCACATGTGTCTTATGGCCTTTCTTAAGACGTAAACCCAGGCACAAAACAAATGCCACTAAAGAAATACCAGACCAAAATAGAATCTTTAATGTTGCCCTTAAAAAATTTCTCCAGAAAAATGATAAATTACACTGCCTAGTGAAATGCAAAATTTCCTCTCCTTCAGTTATTTGCTTATGTGATCCATTCTTCTCTATTCTGGTCCTCTCTGTAAAGCCTAATGAGATTTACTTGAAACCTAGCAGTTTTGCCACTTTCTTTTTACTTATTCCTTAGGAACATCTGGCAGCAATTTATTCCCTACCTGTGAGCTGTATGGACCACACTTCTTAGTGGCAGCCTCAGGAGCCAGGAGTCATTCTTGACTTGGACTAGACTTTTTTTTCCTCTAATTTGTTCATGAACTCAGTTTTCTGCTGGCCTCTGTCTCTTTCTGCCAACATTATCTGCATTGAGGTTTACCAGATGCTTCCACTGAGCTTTGTTTATTTAGGTTAAGTCCTTAATGCTGTTGGCCCCTCTGCTTTTCCTACTAGACTGTGATTCTGTGGAAGGGACTAGTTCTTAGTCAGCTTTGTGGTTCTGGTTACCGGTGTGGGCCTGACATGGTGGGTGTGGATGTTCCATGAAACTTAGGGGGGGTAGAGAAGAAGGAAGGGGGTTAGAGAGGAAGGAAGAGAGCAAGGCAGGAGGGAGATGGGGTGTTATTATTATTCCTATTATTCCCGTTATTATTAGGCTCTGTTTTCACACTCTATGATTTCTGGCAAAGGAAGTTAAAGCAGAAAGAGAACAGAGAGGAGGGAGATGAATTCCTCCACCTGACCTCTTGGACTTTTTGAAAGAAGTGACTCAGTAGGAAGTTAAGAGCTCTGACTCCGAAAGCAGACTATTAGGGTTCAAACCCCAGGTCTACTTCCCACTGCTTACATGAGCTTGGGCAAGCATTTTAACCACTCTGTTCCTCAGTTCTCTCATCTATAAATTAAGGGAAAATGGAAGTGTGAGGTTTGATGGGAAGCAATGAGTTAAACTATGTAAAGTCCCAGGCAAATTGCCTGCACGTGGGAAGAACCATTTTTACTACTGTTATGAGAGAGGGATGAGCAGCCAAAGTTTAGGGACTTTCCTGTAGGAAAAACATTTATAATATTTTATTGATCATTTACAATATTTATTGGACACCTCATACGTGCCAAGCACTGGGCTACGTGTTAGAGAAGAAGCTTAATCAAGACAGGAATGACATAAAGTCTCTATCATGAATTATACTTTGAATTATCAGAGGTACAACGGAAAAAACAAAGCTCTGTAATAGAGAATGAGGTGGGGGTGGGACAGGGGAGGTGGTACCCTGAGGCATCATTATCAACTTCCCCAGTGGCTGTTCCAAACAGTACAGCACGGAGCTTCTCCAGGGCATCTCTGTAAGTGAGGACATGGGCCAGCGCAGGTGCAGAACAGGGCAAAGGTTGGGCAGAGAGTGAAGCTGATGGAATGAGCTGTGAGCATGAGTGAGGCATCCCCTGGGAAATGCCAGGGGATGAGGTCCTGCCTTCTTGGTGAAGGCTTAGAGCCGGTGTCATTTGCACATTCCTGTTAGTTAAGAGCATGCTGTTAGTATGTCCTCATTTGTACACAGAGACTGGTGATGTCCGGGGATTTGGGTCACCCAAATAAATGAGAGTTCAGCAATTCTTTCTGTTGCCTCTGGCCCTTTTCAGAAGACCTTCAATTTCTTCCTTGTAGGTTTAAGAACTGCAGAGTTAAATTTTAAACTGGACTCCCAAACTCTTCTTAATTTTTTTTAATTTGGGGTATATATATAGTATCTGATAATTATCCTTTTTTTTCCTTTCAGGGTATTAAGAATTGATCTTTATGTTCTTTTAGTTTTAGCATACGTTTTCTGTTTCTAAGCTAAAATTGCTATATTATTATGTATTGCTTGGGTAGGATTCATTTTTCAATCTTCTTAGCATCTGGCAATATTGATATCCCTTTGGTATTTCTGAATCTTTATATGAACAAGATGTCAAATTCCTGATTCCAGTAAGTCATTTAAGGACTAGAAATGACTGTGCTTGTGAGTTGTAATAAAGATCTGATTTTCTTTTAAAAAAAAAGGAGAGAGAAAGAGAGAGACAGCAATAAGAACCAGAAATTATTTATATATGCTTTTACATGAGACTTCTCTTTTCTTTTATATTTGATATTTACCAGATATTCTAAGAATGAGCTCTATTTAAGAGAACTGGGCTGATGAACTTGAGAGCTAATACCACCTTATTTATAGAAGTTAGCTCTGTTTACATCAATTTTACTGACAAGCATATATATATAGATATAGATATAATATCATATTATAATGTAATATATATGTTTATTATTTCAAGAAAGAAACCCTCCTTTCTAATCACTATATATATTAAATATATAAAATATAATAATATATATTATATGTCATAAATCCCTTACTATATACCTCACTATATATAGTATACATAAATTTACTACATTTAGTATTTACGTAAGTTATTTACTATAAATAATATAGTAAATATTATTAATATTTTATTAACATTTATATTATTATATAGTAATAATATGCTGAATTTATCAGTAATTTCCCACTTGCTTTTTAATACCTGAACAGTTGACATGTGTGCCCATGGGGAAATGCCCAAGTCATGGACTAAGTCTAGGCAATTACTATGATTTTTGGAAAATATGCATTTTATTTATTTTTTAAGATTTGTTTATTTATTTGAGAGAGCAAGAGAGAAGAGAAGGGGCAGAGGGAGAGGAAGAGAATCTCAAGCAGACACCCCGCTGAGCTCGGAGCCCAAAGCAAGGCTCCATCCCAGGCCCCTGAGATCATGACCTGAGCTGAAACCAAGAGTCAAGACATTCATCTGACTAATCCACCCAGGCACCCTGAAAAGATGCATTTTAAAAATAGTGCTTCCAGAGCCAAACAAATTGCTACAGGTATAGCATTAAGCATCCTCCCTAAATACGACTTTACCCCAAGGAGACCACCCTCCTTCTCCTCTGTGCCCTCAGAATTGCACCATCTTACAACTCACTCTCCCAAAAACCCTTCGAGAACACTTCCGTCTCTCGAAAGGTGCCTCCCCCTCTGCTGTCTGCTGCATGATTCTTGCCTGAAAGCAGACCTCTATGAACCCAACCTTTAAGAATGATCAGAAATGACCTGGCAGGACCATGGCTCAGGTGTAGGACACTTTAAGGTAGGTTTTGAGAGCATCCTCTTTGTAAATACTCCTGTTTCCTGCAGCTGGCTGGGAGAGCTTTCCTCCTTCAAGCCCCGGGGCAAGTCACTTGTATTTTTCTTTTGGCAGTGAGGATTGATGAGTTCTTGAAAAGCTGAGAATTAACCACCTTGGGGCTGCCCCTTACTGTCCCCAGCCCCAGGTAATAAAGAAATGGTTCGGAATGAATGAATGAAACAGAATGGAACAAAGTGTCAAGTATGATCAAGTATGAGTTTCCCTTTGTTAAAAAAAAAAAAATCTCTTCTGGGTCTTGTCAAGTGCACAAGACAACTTACAAGGAACTGGTTTTGTAATTTGATGCTTGTTCCACCCCCCCCCCCCCGCCCCCTGGAGACTATTGTTACAATCGCTGAAGTTCACTCTCCTCTCTCTTCCCCTCCCTCTCCTGCTTCTCCACCACTCCCCCCTCTCCCTCTCTCTTCTCCTCCTCTCCTTAGGATAGCTGGGTTAAATACAGGGCACTCAATTACGTTTTAGTTTCAGAGGACAAATAAATTTTTGATATAAGTTTTTGCCACCTCTTGCATGAGATATACTAATACTAAAAATTATTCATTGTTTAACTGAAATTAAATTTAACTAGACTTCCTGGGTTTTTATTTGCTCAATCTGGCAAACCTACCTATCAGCTTCTTTCACTATCTTTAAGAGTAGGAAAAGTGAAATTCTGTGGAAACCCTGCAGTCCCTGGTCCTATTACGAAAGCTCCAAATCTACCATATTCTTAGAAGTTTCTGAGAAAAGAAAGCACACATTTTAAATAAAATTGGGCAACAGAATCAGAGATCAGCTATTCCTAACATTAAGAGCATTGCATATTTGCTGATTGTGCTTTCGTATTTGGAAAAGGGGAGCTGTGGTACAGCGGAGGAGAAGCAAGACAGCCTTAACCATTCTAAGGAGAGGTATGTGCCACTCAGTTTAGAGAGATGGTCAGTAAGAGAATTCCCTTGCAGTTTGTTTTTTTCTCAGGCATGCTGTGGATTGGTGTCCCTCAGAATTCAGAAGATTCAGAGTTACTGAACAAGGACCACCTTGAGGATGGTATTTAATTTTTTCTGTTTTCTTTCCCATTGAAATGACGATCTCATCTTGATATGAGAAAAACAGAAAGTATCCACAGTACCAGGTTTTTATAATTTTCAGTTAGATTTTAAAAGGAATGCATTTCTAGAATGCTGTCTAACTTTGATAAGATGGTGAATGGCACTGCAGTTTTTTATCGAGAGCAGAAAGGACCCTTCACTGGAGCCAGCAGTCCAAGGCCCCTGCTCAGCACTGCTGCTCCCTGGCTGTGTGCTCGAGAACATTCCAGCCAGCATCTCTGATCCCTAACATGGAGGGGGCACGAGATCCCTAAGGCCGTTTCCTGGTCGTAGTCCTTTGATTCCATAATGACCCCGGAACGTTAGCAAGTCTCCTTTGTGAAACTTTCCCTTCCAAAATGCTAGATTACTGGCTTTTTCCTATCTCATTCTGTATCTCTCCCCTTTGCTCCATATAGTCAACAGTAGGGAAAAGTTCTGTGAAAAACCCTGAAATAGCAACAGCCAAAAAGCCAACATGGAATCCACTGGGCTCCACTGGGCCCACATCTTGCCAAATACTTGTCATCAAGTCACCGTAGGACATGGGAAGGAACCAATGCTCGGGTGGCGGCGGCTCAGACTTGTGACTTGTGTCATTAACCTCCCCAGAGGACCCAGGCCAATGAGGAAGTCACTGGTAGAGCCCCTAGAATGCCAAAATACCAACTACAGCAAAAATGCCCTCTGGGAGGGCATCCAGTTGACTGCCTATGTTCTGGCTGGGCTGGGAGCTGAAACGGTATCTGGCATCAGCCTCTCAATCCTGCTCCCCAAAACCCCTCAGTTACTATGGCAACTCAAGGGAGCTCTTTTTTTTTTTTTAAAGATTTTATTTATTTAGTTGACAGAGAGAGAGAGAGAGACAGCCAGCGAGAGAGGGAACACAAGCAGGGGGAGTGGGAGAGGAAGAAGCAGGCTCCTAGCTGAAGACCCTGATGTGGGGCTCGATCCCATAACGCCAGGATCACGCCCTGAGCTGAAGGCAGACGCTTAACCGCTGTGCCACCCAGGCGCCCCAACAAGGGAGCTCTTTGAAAGAACTCTGAGGCTGGGAAATTTTATTAATTGTGTGTCCTGGAATCAGTTCTGGGCATCACCCAAAATCTACAGGAAGTAGAATCCAGACCTTGAAAAATGGCTCCCGGCGCTCACAGGCTCCAAACTTTCTAAAACCACCATTAAATGTGCCACCTTCCAGCCCTTGAGATCACTTATTAAACATGAAATAAATGAACTGCTTAGTAGAGGACTAGCTCACGAAGAAACCTGTTTTTAGTTATCGGTACCACCAGAATAGGAGTTCCCTGGTAACCAACCACTCCCAGCTTCCTCAAGAGTTGGACCTAAAGCCCTGGAAATAAAGGTGACCCTGGCTCTACAGGTGGAGGTTTGTACCTTGTTCTGAACCAGTCTAGTACAAGTTCTCTGGAATAATTACCCTTTGAAATACAGATTTATATAGCTCCCTAAATTCATTTTATTGCGCATCTTAAAACTGACCTTACATGTACAGCTTTCTCCTGGCACTGAGCAGCGGAATGCAAAATGCTCTGACATACAGATTGTAATTTCCATTAAGAGAGAAAAAAAGTCATGTCTTCGAAGATAAGCCATCTGCAATATAAATCACAAGGTTACTGCATTCGGAATGCAATGCAACTGTAATTTCAGTGAAGAGAGGAAAATAATACAGCTTTCTTTCTCGGGGAGCTTGCAATTTCCAGCAGACTTTCAGTTACACACGTTAGCGGTTCATTTTAAGTCGGCTAATATGCACTAAGTACTATGATCTGCTGAACTTCACACCAGGCACTGGAGCTATGTACATAAACAGACAATTAAAATACGGTGCATTAAATGAAAGATATGTATGGTGTGGTGCGTGAACAACAGAAATACTTAATCCAGGAGGACTTAATCTTTTGAAGTAATGTTGCTCTTTCTATTTAATAGAGAAGAAAACTAAAGCCCAGGAGTTCACGTAAGTACTTCTAGAAGAGCAGGGCCTACACTGGAATTCATATCGAGGCAAGTCTATGCTCTTTGCAATGTCTCCATACCAAATCTTTCTCACTTTCCCTTTTCAATAAATATTACAAATGCAATGAGTTCAATCATTTTTTAACAGTGAAAATCAATTTCTTTTCTCCTAAACTCCTCTCCCATAAGCTTTCTTGTCTCGACAGTATGTTCCCGATTGAAAAATCTCACCCATCAAGAAAATACGATAGTCTGAACATCTAACAATGTTAGCTCTTCTCTGAATTCCATCAGCATATGAAATCTTCTAAATGTTTTCCTCCAGAAATAGCAGGCTTGGGGCTGAACATCAGCAGGGCCTTGATGTTAAACCCTGACCTGTGACGACCCAGACTACTGATTGAATGTAAGGAAAGAGGTCTCAGCTAAATTTTCAGCCATACCTTGTGCCAGACGTTAGTCTTTCAGGAGAAGATCCTTCACATTGGAAAACAGGCCCAGATAAGGGGACTTTAGTCAGTTGACATACCAGAATTTCTTTGGCCATGAATTTGAGTGATAGGTGGGGAAAAGTAGAGATGTGCCTCCCATACATTGGCAACCCAGCAAGTGGATGAGAAGGATTCCAAATAAAGTTCCATAAAGTGTATGAGTCTGGAGCTAGAATGTATCTCAAACAACAATATTAAGAATAGAATAAAGCTTGTAAGAATCAGCTCATCCTGGGGCACCAGGGTGGCTCGGTTAGTTAAGCATCCGACTCTTGATTTTGGCTCAGGTCATGATCTCAGAGTCCTGGAATGGAGAGCCTTGTGTCAGCTCTGCGCTCGGTGGGGGGGGGGGGGGAGGCTGCTTGTCCCCCTCCCCTGCTACTCCCCTGCCCCTCTCTCTCAAATAAATAAATTAAAATCTTTAAAAAAAAAAAAAAGAAAGAATCAGCCTGTTCTGTATGCAGGCTATGGATTTTCAGATGGTAGCTTAAAAGTATTGCTGTTCTAGGACACACAAGGGAAGTATGGCATAAATTAGGAACAGCAGGCATTTATAAGTGTTAGTGCCAGTGTTAGAAACATGCCACGATCTTTGGGGAATTTCTAATTGGATATAGAACAACTGAGTCTGAACTAAAGAAAGGCACTCTCAGGAACTCTGGGAACTATCCATGTTTCAACTTTTGCCAATGTGGAAACTCGGGAGAATTGGTATCTATTAGTTTTTACCAGCAAACTCTTGGATTGCAAATGAAAGTATTAACCTCTGGCAATCACTGATCTTTTCATTGTCTCTACAGTTCTGGTTATCCAGAATATCACACAGGTGGAATCATACACTAGGTAGTTTTTTCAGACTGGCTACTTTCACTAAGGAATATGCATTTAGGGCTCCCCCATGCCTCTCTGTGGCTTGATAGCTCATTTCCTTTCAGTGCAAGTAATATTCCATTGTATGGATATACCACAATTTTTTATCCATTCACTCATTGAAGGACATCTTGGTTGCTTCCCAGTTTTGGCAATGATGAACAAAGCTGCTAAGAAACATTTGTGCCCAGGTTTTCATGCGGACATAAGTTTTCAGCTTGGGTATATAACAAGAAGTGCAATTGTATGGTAAGAGTATGTTTATTTTTGTAAAAAACTGTCAAACTGTCTTCCAAAGATGCTGTACCATTCTCACCAGCCGTGAAACACTGCATCCACCACACCATTTAGTCGTGTCGATGTTTTAGATCTTAGCCATTCTAATACGGGTGCAGTGGTATCTCACTATTGATTTAATTTGCAATTCTCTAATGACAGATGATGACATATGATGTGGAGCACCTTTTCAAATGCTTCTTTGCCATCTCTATAAATTCTTTTTTTAAATTAGTTTCAGAGGTAGAATTTAGTGATTCATCAGTTGCATATAACATTCAGTGCTCATTACGTCAAGTGCACTTAATGATGTATCTGTTCAGATCTTTTGCCATTTTTTGATGCGTTGGCTGTTGATTTTTAAGTTTCTTAAATATATTTTGGACACAAATCCTTTATCAGATAAATGTTTTGCAAATATTCTCTCCCAGTCTATGACTTGTCTTTCCATTCTCTTAAGAGTGTCTTTTGCAAAGCAGGGGTTTCTAATTTTAATGAAGTCCAAATTATCAATTTTTTCTTTCATAGATCATGGTGGTGGTGGTGTATAAATGAGTCACACTGGTTTAAAATGGCCCCAGGTCGTTACTGCTTCACACCAGGCTGAGACCATCAGCTCAAAGCCCATGGGCACAAAACACGAACTCTTACACATCCAATTACTTTAAATACAATTCAAATAAGCATTCTTAGCATTCAGAGCCAACCTATTTTGCATACCCTGTGAAGCTGCATCCAACATCTGCTAACCATACATAAGACAAACCTTGTAGCTATAAAATACCAAACACTGCTGCGGCCCTTCAGAGTCTCTGACCCAGAGACTCCCCACCTTGCTGCTGAGCACCATCACCCAGACACATAGCCCCCTCTCCAATGTCCCCCTTCCTCCCAGGTGATTCTTTGCCTCATTCCTTTTCTGGGTGATGACCTGTGCCACTAGCTTTGGGAAATCTTTTGTTGGGAGGGACTTCTGTCTCATGAAGTCTATGAATGACTTCTTGTGGCTCACTGCTTCTTAAGGCCCTGTCCCTTGATTACCCCCAAATCCTCAAATTTACCATGTTTATCCAAAAGCTCATTGTCAAACCCTAAGTCACCAAGATTGTCTCTTGCATTATCTTCTGGAAGTTTACAGGTTTGATTTTTTTTATAATAATTTTTTATTATATTACATTAGTCACCATACAGTACATCCCTAGTTTTTGATGTAATGTTCCATGATTCATTACTTGCGTATAACACCCAGTGCACCATGCAATACGTGCCCTCCTTAATACCCATATACGGGTTTGATTTTAAAGTTAGGTCTATGATCCATTTCGAGTTCATCTTTATGGAAGTTGTAGGTAAGGTATGTGTTTATGCTAATACTTTTGCATGTGGCTGTCCAGTTGTTCTAGCACTCTTTGTTGGAAACACTGCCCTTTCTCCATCAAATTGTGCTTACTCCTTTGTCAAAGAGAAGTTGACTATCCTCATGTGGGTTTTTTTCTGGGCTCTTTATTCTGCTCCATTGATCTACTTGTCTCTTCTTGCGCCAGCACCACACTGTCCTGATTATTGTCTTGAAGTCAGTGTCAGTCCTGTGACTTTCTTCTTTAGTATTATGGTGGCTCTTCTGGGTCCTTCCCTATAAACTTTACATTCAGTCTATCATCCACAAAATACTTTACTGGGATTGCAGTATGCTTTCATCCACAACATCTTTCATAACGTTCTTACCCAAGCAATCAATACTCCAGTGAGGTGCAATTGTTTTCCAGGCACTTCTCTCAGGTTTTCCTGTTGTCTCCTCCTTTCCGATATTAACTGCCTTTTCTTAATACCGTTGTCTTGGCTAGTCCTTCCAGAACAATATTAAATAGAAATTCCACGTGTAGGCATCCCTACCATGTTTCTCTATTTGATTATAATGTGTTTATTATTTCACTTCTAAGTTTCGTGCTACTGTTAGTTTTAGGCTGAACTTTTACCCTATTTTGTCAGTTTCTTTCCCTGCTTTCCTGAAAGTGTTTCTTCTTGATCTCATCTACTAAATGTGGCCTTTTATCAAGTTCTGCTTTTGCATCTCTCAAAATTACTGTGTGATTTATGTTGTCATGTTAACATAATCGGATCTGTCAACCTACCTCTCAATCTTGAATTCTCCTTGAATTCCTAGTTCAAGCCTTTCTTACATTAATCTGGAGAGTTCTTTATTTTAGTAGCCCCAGCATTTAACTTGGTAATGTTTGATTTAATATCTTTGCACTTACATGCATAGGCGTGATTTAATGTAATTAAAAAATAATCTTTGCCTTTGTATATACTCTCAAGCACTTTAAATAAAGATTGTCTGTTTCTTGCTGACTTGAAAAACATTGTCTAAGAAACTGTCTTGACTCGATGCTTTTGTAGGGAGTCATCCTTTGATAAAACTCTTCCAATTTATTGTCTGTTGAATGTCTATTTAAGATTTTAGGGTACGAGTTTGTAGACACCTCGGAGCATTTCTATTTTCTAAGAAGACTGCTCATCTCAATTTTATTTTCAAATATTTAAATAAGGAGTTTAGTGGAGAATTATCTCATAGTTTAGAAAATATGTTTTTATATGTCCTTACCTTTACTGTTT
Organism: Ursus americanus; assembly: GCF_024610735.1. Lineage (NCBI taxonomy): Eukaryota > Metazoa > Chordata > Mammalia > Carnivora > Ursidae > Ursus > Ursus americanus. Next base: position 65,758,972 of record NC_142139.1, read on the forward strand.
CATTTTTTAATATTTAATTTATTTTTTATTGAGGTATAGTTGACATACAATGTTATATTGATTTCAGGTGTACAACATAGGGATTTGACAATTCTACATGTTACACAATGCTCACCATCGTAGGTTTAGCCACCATCTGTCATCATACAGAATTATTACAATATTATTGTATATTCCCTCTACTGTACTTTTTCATTCCCATGACTTATTTATTCTCATTATTTCTATTGCTATGTTTACTGTCTCTTTTCTTGATGAAATATCACAAGAACCAGATTTTAAACCCATCTTAAGTCAGTTTTACCATATTTTCCCCTTAAATTCATTATAATTATTCTTTTTTTGCTTGGCTAGGTTCTTATTTCATTCTTTTGGTATCTGAAGTTGAATGTCCTGTTCACCTATATTCATTAGTTCATGTTTAGTAAGAAAATCAGCAAACGGTATAATTTCTTCTGACACAACTTTATTAGCATTTAATTTTCAATATGTACTGTTCTAATTTTGACTGATTTCTTTTTCAATATACACAAATAAAGTGTATACTTTGTAGAAAAAATTAGAAAAGGAAAAAAACGAATCACCCATAGTTTCACCAGATACAACATCTGTTACTTAGTTTTGACAACACATTTTGTTAAAATGCCTGAATGTCAAAATCCATAATGAACAGGGTTAAGAGGGCAAAGTGGGAGAAAATGTGTGCAATATATATGAGGAAGTTGAATAGTTTTGGTATAAAATCAGCTCTTGTAAAGCTTTAAGAAGGGGCAGAGTGCCTGTCAGGCACTTCAAAAAAGAAAAGGTATGTTGGCCTGAAATAGATTTTAAAAAAATCAATTTTATCTAGTAAACAAAAGAGTGCAAATTAAAACCACAGTGGCAAATCTTTTTTGCCTATGAATTAGCAAAGATTTTTTTCCCCCTCTAGTTATAATCTCCAAAGTTGGCCAAGTGGTGGATAAATTGGCTGTTTGTCAACTTTTAGTAAAAACTGAAAATAGTGGCTCCCGGGTAGCTCAGATGGTTAAGCATCTGCCTTTGGCTCAGGTCATCAGTCACCCAGGGTACTCAGATACAGCCCGCATCCCTGCATAGGGGTCCCTGCTCAATGGGGAGTTTGCTTCTCCCTCTCCGTCTGCCCCTCCCCCAGCTCTTGCTGGTTTTCTCTCAAATCAATGAATAAAATCTTAAAAATAGCCCTATAAGTAAATTTTAAAAGCCTTAAAAATGGATATATTCTAAGAAAATCACTGCCAATGTACCAAAGATTTAGCTACAAAAATGTTTATTGCAGCTAAAAATCATAAACAACCTAAATGCTAAACAGTGTTAAGCAATGCTAAACAATGAGGGTTGGCTGATTTCACTATGGCAAACTAAATGAAGGAATTAGACAGTTATTACAAATGACACTGCAGAAAATATTCAAAAAGGAAGGATTGTTATGATATACTGACATACTCAAACATATTTATTGCATGATTTCATTTTGGAAATATAAAGGTATTGTGACTTATTTGCATTTGAAAATGTTATGCACACATATATTACGGGTAATTTTTCTCCTTCTCCTTCTCTTCCTTCTCTACTCCCTCCTTCTTTTCTGCTTAATGTAAAATTTAGGAAAAAGAAAGAATTACGATATATAAAAATTGCCCGTGATATCTTCTAAAAAATATTTTCATAGATATTCTAGGCTTTTTGTTGCTGTTGTTACATATTATGTTTTGCTTGTTTTTAAAAAGGCTTTCTTTTTTTACAGCGGTTTTAGGTTCACAGCAAAATTAAAAAGGAGGTGCAGAGAGTTCCCATATATCCCCTGCCATACACATGTACAATCTCTTTCATTACCAACATCTCCTACCGAAGTGGTACATTTGTTACAATTGATGAAACTTATTCCAGGCTTTTTGACCTAACATCATTTGTTGTACCTTCAAATTTGGCAATTAGAAAGTCACTGTGATCATTTCTACCGTAGACATTTCGGAAGAAGGGTGAGGACAGAGTCTGTTGGAACTGAGCAGAGCTGTGGACACCCAAGGGCATACAACACAAGAGCAGACAACTATTTGAAAAAGTTTAATAATAAAAGATAAAGACATAAAGATAGAATTATTGGAGGAGAGGAATCCTTGAAGGCAAAAATGATAACCATTTGTTGTCTAATGCAATTCTTGTCTCATTAAATGTTGAATTGGTTTAAAGTTATTTCATAAGATTTAAATGTCTTTCAAAAGACTTAAGCTATCACCGGGCCTATCCCATTCCCCCACCCCCTCCCCTCTGAAGCCCTCAGTTTGTTTCTCAGAGTCCATAGTCTCTCATGGTTCATTCCCCCTTCTGTTTACCCCCCCTTTCTTCTTCCCTTTCTTCTCCTACCCATCTTCCTTCTTCTAATGTTCCATAAATGAGTGAAACCATATGATAATTGTCTTTCTCTGCTCGACTTATTTCTCTTAGCATTATCTCCTCCAGTCCCGTCCATGTTCCTGCAAATGTTGAGAAATCGTTCTTTTTGATGGCTGAGTAATATTCCATTGTATATATGGACCACATCTTCTTAATCCAGTCATCTGTTGAAGGGCATCTCGGCTCCTTCCACAATTTAGCTATTGTGGACAATGCTGCTATGAACAACTGGGTGTTATACGCAAGTAATGAATCATGGAACTTTACATTAAAAACTAGGGATGTACTGTATGGTGACTAACAATATAATAAAAAATTATTATAAAAAAAGACTTAAGCTAGCTGAAGGCAGACAATATTTGCAGTTTTCTTTATATCCTCCCACAATATTTACCATGTTTTTCTTTTTTTAATGAGTGCTTTTATTTTTCATTGAATTTTTTATCAGTATAATTGCAGATTCACTTGAAGTTTAAGAAATAATACAGAGATCCCACATACACCTTACTGAGTTCCTCCCAATGGTAACATTAGCAAAACAATAGTATAATATCACAACCAGGATATTGACTGATACATAATTTGCTGGTCTTATTCAGATTTCCTCAGTTAATTACTTGTACTCATTTGTGCATGTGTATGTGTTCTATACAACTTTATCATCTATTTAGGTTTGGGTTTCCATAACCACAGTTGAAATACTAAACCATCACCATGAAGATCCTTCATGTTGATTTTAAGCAAAGCCACTTCTGTCCTGCCATCCCCCATATGCCCTCAGTTCCATATATCTGAAAACCACTAATCTGTTTTCCATTTCTAAAATCTTGTTATTTCAAAAATGTTATATAAATGGAAAAGGTTACAGTATGTAATCTTTTCGGATTGATGTTTTCCCCCCAGCAAAATTCACCAGAGATTTTCTAAATTGTTGTGTCACGTGTATCAATAGTTCATTCTCTTTATTGCTGGTACCATTCCACAGCATGGATGTATTGTGGTTTACTTTTTACCCGTAAAATCACATCTGGACTGATTCAAGTTTTGGGCCATTATGAATAACCTGCTACGAATGTTTGTGTGTGTGTTATTGGGTAAACATAATTTTTTATTTCTCTGGGATAAATGCCGAAGACTGCCATTGCTGGGTTATATGGTAATTGCATATTTAGTCTTGTAAGAAACTGCCAAACTGTTCTTTTCAGAGTGGCTATACAATTTTACATTTCCACCAGCAATGTGTGAGGGATCCAGCTTCTTCATATTCTCACCAGCATTTGCTGTTGTCACGATTTCCTAATTTAGCCATTCTAATAGGTATGTAGTGATATTGAATTGCAGTCTTGATTTGCATTTCCTTGATGCCTAAGGATGTTAGATATCTTTTCATTTGTATATCCTCTCCAGTGTTCATGAGTCTTGCCATTTTCTAACTGGACTTCTTTTTTGTTGTTGTTGATTTTGAGAGTTTTTTATACAATCAGGATACTAGCCCTTTCTCAACTATGTAGTTTGCAAATATTTTCTCCGAAGATGTAGCTTATCTTTTCATCCTTTTCACAAGGCCTTTTGCATAGCAAAAGTTTTTAATTTTGATGAAGTCAGATTTATCAATTTTTTCTTTAATGAAGTATGCTTTTTGTGTAAAGTTGAAGGACTTTTTACTTAGTCTTAGATCCTGAGAATTCTCTTTTATTTCCCTAAGAATTGAATAGTTTCACATTTTGTATTTCGTTCTCGATCTACTGTAACAAAGCGTAAGGTTTAGGTTGAGGTTCATATTGTTTGCCTTTAGATGTCCAATTGCTCCAGCACCCTTTGTTGAAAGGCTGTCCTTTCTCCACTAAATTGCTTTGAACTGATGTCAAAAATTAGACGAGCATATTTATGTGGATCTGGATTATGGATTCTTTATTCTGTTTCATTGATCTATGCATCTATTCCTTCCTTCACCAATACCACAACGTCTTGATCACTCTAGCTATACAATAAGCCTTAATATTGGGGAGAGTGATTCCTATACATTATGCCTTTTTTCTCAAGATCATTTTAGCTATTCTAGGGCCTGTACATTTCTATATAAATTTTAGAATAAACTTGTCAATAGCCACATAAAAACGTTGCTGGGACTTTGATAGAAATGGCATTAAACAGATAAACAATTCGGAGATGATTGACATCTTTATGCTGAGTCTTGAACTCAAGACGGCTTTCCATTTTTTTCTTTTTTAGATCCTCTTTGATTTCTTTCATTAGTATTTTGTTATTTTCAGCATACAGATCCTGTACATGTTTTAAGTTTATACCTAAGTGCTTTATGTACTTTGGAACAACTGTAAATGGCATCGTGTTTTAAATTTTGGTATCTTCATGTTTATCGTAAGTAATAGAAATGAGATTGACTTTTAACAGTTCACCTTTTATTCTGAAACATTGCTGAGCTCATTAGTTTTAGATTTTTTTTTATTTTGTAGATTCCTTAGGCTTTTCTGTATTTACAATCATATCATCTGCAAATAGAGATGGTTTTATTTCTTCCTTTCCAATTACAGGACTTTATTTCTTTTTTCTTCTGTAATTATTAGAGTGGCTAAATCTTCCAATATATGTTAAATAGGAGTGATGAGATGTCCTTGCCTTGTTCTTGATCTTAGGGGGAAAGTATTCGGTCTTTCACCATTAAGTATGATGTTATCTGTGGGTTTTTGTAAATGCTCTTTATCCAATTGAGATAGTCCTTCCTCTCTACTTCTATCTTGCTGAGGTTTTTATGTTTTTTGTTTTTTGGGTTTTTTTTTTTTGCATAAATGGGTGTTGGACTTTGGCAAACACTTTTTCTGCATCAATTGATATGATCACTTTTTTTTTCTTAAGAGTGTGATTTGGTGGATTACATTAATCGTTTCTGAACGTTGAGCCAGCTTTGCATACTTAGAATAAATACCATTAGGTCATGGTGTATAATTCTTTTTATACAGTGGTATATTCTATTTGCTAAAATTTTGTTGACGATTCTTCCAACTTAGATTATAAGGGATTTTAGTTTGTAGTTTTGTCTTCTGTCTTTGTCTTTGTCTTTTTGCTATTGGGGTAATATTGACCTCATATAATGAGTTGAAAAATATTCCTTCCTTTTTTATTTCATGGAAGATGTGTAATATTGATGTTAATTCTTCTTTAAGTATTTGGTGGAATTCTTCACTAAAATCATTAGATCCAGGATAGTTGGAAGGGGGTTAATTACAAATTCAATTCATTTAATGGCTATAGGTATTCACATTACCTATTTTGTCTTAGCTGTGTTTTAGTAGTGTGATTTTTGAGGAGTTGGTTCATTTCTATTTAGTTGTCAAATCTATGAGTATAAAAATGGTTGTGGTATTTTTATTAGCTCTTTGATGTCTGCAGGATCTGTAGGATCACCTTATTTCTTCTTTTATAGTGGTGATTTGTGTCTTCTCTTTTTAAATTTTTGTTAGTCTTACTAGTAATTTATCAATTTTAATGATTTTTTTGAGGAACCAGCTTTTTATTTTTTTTTATTATTTTCCTATTTTCAATTTCACTCATTAATTCTTACCTTTATTTTCTTCCAACTGTTTGCTTTGGGTTTGTTTTGTTTCTCTGTTTCTAGTTTCTGGAGGTAGGAGTTTGAGATATTGGCTTGAGATTTAATTTAAGCTTCTGTGCTATAAACTTCCCTCTTTGCACTGCTTTTAGTTGCATCTCACATATTTTGATATGTTGTATTTTCATTTTTATTTATTTCTACATACTTTTTATTTCCTTTGAGATGTCTACTTTGACCTGTAGATTACTTAGAAATGTATTGTTTCATTTCCATGTGTTCAAATATACTCCTTTTGTCTTTCTGCTACTGATATCTAGTTTGATTTCATTGTGGTCAAAGAATAAACTCTGTAGGATTTCAATTCTTTTAAATTTGTTGAGGTTTGTCCAACCAGGTATGATTTATCTTGGTGAATGCTTCATGTGAACTTGAGAAGAATGTATCTTCTGCTGTTGTTGGGTGGAAGGTTCTATATATGCTGACTAGATTCTGTTGCCTGATTGCGTTGTTGTAATTTCTATATTCTTTTGATTTTTTTTGTCCAATACTATTATTAGTCACTGAAAGAGAGCATTGAAGTTTTCAACTGTAATTGAGGATTTTTCTTCTTTTTCCATCAGCTCCATCAGGTTTTGTTTCAGTATTTTGAGGCTGTTTTTTGGTGCTTGCCCATGTAGGATTATTATGTCTTCTTGGTGGATTGATGCTTTTTTCAATATGAAATATCCCTCTCTACTTCTAGTAATTTTCTTTACTCTGATGTTCACTTTATCAAATATTAACACAGCCACTCCCACTTATTGTTCTTAATATTTTAACATTATTATTCATTTTTATTTTTAATTATTATTTATGTCATATATCCTTTTCTATCATTTTCTTTTCAACCTAACTATGTCATGGAATTTTAACTGAGTTTCTTTTAATAGCATAAAATTGGATAATTATTTTAATTTTTTGTATAATAATATTTATATTTTGGTTATTAGACTACTTACTTTTAAGATAATTATTGATATGTCGGTACTTAAGTCTGCCATTTTATTATGTTTTCTCTGGTGCTCATTCCTTTGTGTCCCTTTTTTTACCTTTCTTTGGGTTATAGGAACATTTTTTTAGAAATCCATCTTGATGTAGTTTTTTTCTTAAGACTTAATTTTTTTACTGTAGTTTAAGGTTCACCACAAAATTGAGACAGAGACACAGAGATTTCCCATATATTCCCACTCTCACACAAGCATAGCCTCCATTATCAATATTCCTTGCTATGGGGCATATTTGACAAACCTACACTGACACATCAAATAACCCAAACTCCATAGTTTATTTTATGGTTTACTCTTAGTTTTGTAGATTCTATGGGTTTGGACAAATGCGTAATGACATATAAATATCATTGTGATGCCATACAAAGTATTTTCACTGCCATAAAACTGCTCTTTGCTCTGTTTATTCATCCTACTTCTGCCAACTGCTGATTTCTTTTTACTGTCTCCATAGTTTTGCCTTTTCCAGAATGTCATGTAGTTGGAAGCAAGTAGTATACAACTTTTTCAGATTGGCTTCTGTTATTATTAATTTCTATTTAAGGTTCCTCCATGGATTTTCATGGCTTGGTAGCTCATTTCTTTTTGGTACTGAATAACATTCCATTGTCTGGATTAACCACAGTTTATTTATCCATTCACCCACTGAAGGACATCTTAGTTGCACCCAAGTGTTGGCAACTATGAATAAAGCTGCTATAAACATTTGTGTGTAGTTTTTCGTGTGTGGATATAAGTTTTTGGGTTTTTTTTTTAAAGATTTATTTATTTATTTTAGAGAGAGAGAAGGGAAGGGGAGGGGCAGAGGAAGAAGGAGAGGAAGAGAATCTCAAGCAAACTCCCTGCTGAGCATTAAGCTGGACATAGGTCTCTATCTCATGACCCTGAGATCATGAACTGAGCTGAAACCAAGAGTTATATGCTTAACCAACTGAGCCATCCAAGTGTCCCCATGTGAATATAAATCTTTAATTCATTTGGGTAAATGCCAAGGAGTAAAACTGCTATATCATGTGTCTAAGAGTATGTTTAGTTTTATAAGAAACTGCCAAACTGTCTTCCTAAGTGGCTGTACCATTTTGCATTCCTACCATCAATGAATGAGAGTTCCTGTTGCTACTTATTCAGCACAGCATTTAGTGTTGTCAGTGTTTTGGATCTTAGTCATTCAAATACATGTGCAGTGGTATTTTATAATTGTTTTAATTTGCAATTTCTTAATGACATACGATGTTGACAACTTTTCAAGGGTTTGTTTTCCATCCATATGTCTTTTTTGGTGAGGAGTCTGTTAAGGTCTTTGGCCCATTTTTAATTTGTAATTTTATTGATTTTGTTTTTTAAATATTTCTTTATTTATTTTAGAGACAGAGAGTGCACACAGCGGGGGGGGGGGCAAAGGGAGAGAGAGAGAATCTCAAGAAGGTTCTGACTTCCTGCTGAGTGTGGAGCTTGATCTCATCACCTTGAGATCAGGACCAAGATCATGACCTGAGCTGAAATCAAGAGTTGGCTGCTTAATGACTGAGCCACCCAGGCACCCCTGGCCCATTTTTTAATTGGTTGTTAGTATTCTTTATTGTTGAGTTTTATGAGCTCTTCATGTATTTTGGATGGCAGTCATTCATCAAATGACTCTTTTGCAAATATTTTCTCCCATTCTGTGGTTTGGCTTCTCATTTTCTTGACACGGTCTTTCATAGAGCAGCATGTTTAATTTTGATGAAATCCAACTCATCAAGTGTTTCTTTCATGGATTGTGTTTTTGGTGCTGTATCTAAAAAATTGTTGCCATACTCAAGGTCATCTAGATTTTCTCCTATGTTCTCTTCAAGAATTTTAATAGTTTTGTGTTTTACATTTATATCTGTAACCCAACTTGGCTTAACTTTTGTGAAGGGTATAAGACCTGTATCCAGATTCTTTTTTGTTTTGTTTTGCACGTGGATGTCCAGTTGTTTCAGCACCATTTGTTGAAGAGACTATCTTTGCTTCGTTGTGTTGTCTTTGCTCCTTTGTCAAATATCAGTTGACTATATTTATGTGAGTCTCTTTCTGGGCTTTTTATTCTGTTCCATTGATCTATTTGTCTAATATTTTACCAATACCACACTGTCTTGGTTATTGTAGCTTTATAGTAAGTCTTGAGGTTGGCTAGTGTCAGTCCTCCAACTTTGTTCTTCTCCTTCAGTATTGTTTTGGCTATCTTGCATCTGTCATCTCTCTATATAAATTTTAGAATCAGTTTGTCAATATCCACAAAATAACTGGCTGAAATTTTGATTGGGATTGCGTGAAATCTACAGATCAACTTGTAAAGAACTGACATTTTATAATACTAGGTCTTCCTCTACATGAATATGGACTATCTTTCCATTTATTTAGTTCTTTGATTTCAATCACAGAGTTTTAGAGTTTTCCTCATATAGAGTTTGTACATATTTTGTTAGATTTAAACTTAAGTATTTTTTTTGGAGGGGCTAATGTAAATGGTAATGTGTTTTTAATTTTAAATGCCACGTTTTCATTGTTGGTATCCAGGAAAGCAATTGACTTTTGTATATTAACTTTATATTCCACAAGCTTGCTACAATCTCTTATTAGTTCCAGGAATTTTTTGTTGATTCTTTTGGACTTTCTACATAGACAATCATGTCATCTGTGAAAAAAGACAGTTACGCACATTCTTTCATGATACTTATTTTATTTCCTTTTTGTCCATATTGCATTAACAAGGACTTCCAGTATAATATTGAAAAAGAGTATTAAGAATGGACATTCTTGTCTTGTACATAATCTTAGTGGAAAACTTCAAATTTCTCACCACTAAGTATGATGTTAGCTATAAGGGTTTTGTATATATTCTTTTTTTCTCCAGCAGATTTATTATTTTTTGGAAGAATTAACATAGTTAAAATGTCTGTGCTACCCAGAGCAATCTACACTTTCAATGCTATCCGGATCAAAATACCAATGACATTTTTCAAAGAACTGGAACAAACAGCCCTTAAATTTGTGTGGAACCAGAAAAGGCTCCGAATCACCAAGGAAGTGTTGAAAAGGAAAAACAAAGCTGGGGGCTTCACAATGCCGAATTTCAAGCTGTACTACAAAGCTGTGATCACAAAGACAGCATGATACTGGCACAAAAACAGACACACAGACCAATGGAACAGAATAGAGAACCCAGAAATGGACCCTCAACTCTTTGGGCAACTAATCTTTGACAAAGCAGGAAAAAACATCCAGTGGAAAAAAGACAGTCTCTTCAACAAATGGTGCTGGGAAAATTGGACAGCTACATGCAAAAGAATGAAACTTGACCACTCTCTCACACCATACACAAAGATAAACTCCAAATGGATGAAAGACCTCCATGTGAGACAGGAATCCATCAAAATCCTAGAGGAGAACATAGGCTGCAACCTCTTTGACATTGGCCACAGCAACTTTTTTCATGACACATCTCCAAAGGCAAGAGAAACAAAAGATAAAATGAACTTGTGGGACTTCATCAAGATGAAAGGAATGGATTTTGAGGAAAAAAACATGGGAAGAGAGGCATGAAATAGAAAATAAATACAAATGTAAGCTGTTTTGCTAACTTTTTTATAATCACAATAAATTCATACAGAGAATACCCTAAATGAAAAAACACTATAAAGGTTCAAAGACCAAGGCGTTTCCTTAGGCAAGACTGAAGATTACAGTATTTGAAATTTAGACTGCAGTCCATGTCTTTGGAATGATCACTGGTGTGTGACACAGTTCATGCTTTTAATCAGATTTGAACAGAAGAATGGCCACTTGGCCCAGATAAAAGTAGATGAAGTGTTTGGTTTCATGTGTCACATAACCACCAAAGTTTCTCACCGTGATGCAGTCCCAGGTGGGGTTGTACTCCTTGTCAAACCCCTTTTTAATATGGGCCACAATGTCTTTTTCTATGTTGTATTTCTCCAATGTCTGAATAGCACATTCCATTGAGTCCTGTTGCATCTCCTCCAACATGTTGGCATTTTTCAATATGGCCTTTTGGTTGCACATGATTACCATGGAATAGGGGCTAGCCAATAGCAATGGTCTTGGGGGGTGGGAGGGATGCTGACACTCAGATCCAGCAGGAGGTGCCCTCACTTATGTCTTTGTTTATATTCTTTATTAAGTTGAGGAACTCCCCCCCTACTCTTAGTTTACTGAGAATTTTCATCATGAATGTTTGTTGAAATTTGTCAAATTTTTTCCTGCATCTATTGATATGATCATATGATTTTTTTTTGGTTGATGGGATTGACTATGATAGCTGATTTTCTCATGTTGAGCCATCCTTGAATATCTGGAATAAATACCACTTGGTCATATGTATAATTCTTTTTTCTACATTGTTGGATTCTATCTGTAAATATTTTGTTGAAGAGATTTTTAGTTATGGTCATAAGAAATATGGTTGAATAGTTTTTTATTTTTTGCATTGTCTTTGTTTGGTCTTGGTATCGGGGTAATACTGGCTTCATAGAATGAGTTGGGAACTATTCCTTTGTTTCTATCTTCTGGAAGAGATTACAAAGAATTTGGTATAAATTTCTCCTTTAAATGTTGGGTAGAATTCACCAGGGAATGCATTTGGGCCTGGTGCTTTATGTTTTGGAAGATTAGTAGTTCTTTTTCTTTTTCTTGTCTTTTCTTTTCTTTCCTTTCCTTTTCTTTTTTCTTTTTTTTGACAGAGAGAGAGTGCATGAGCAGGGGTGGGTGGGGTGGAGAGGCAGAGAGATGGGGGGAAGAGAGAGAGAGAGAGAGAAAATCTTAAGCAGACTTCATGCTCAACACAGAACCTGATGCGGAAGAGATCACAACCAGAGCCAAAATCAAGAGTTGGACACTTAACCAACTGAGCCACCCAGGTGCCTCAGGGGGATTAGTAATTCTTGGTTAGATTTACTTAATAGATACAAGCCTATTTCTTCTTGTCTGAGTTTCGACAGATTGTGTCTTTCAAAGAATTGGTCCATTTCATCTAGGTTATCAAATGTGTGGGCATAGAGCTATTCATAGTATTTCTTTATTATTCTTTTAATTTTCATAGAAGCTGTAGTGATATCCTCTCTTTCATTTCTGAGATTAGTTATTAGTAGTGTGTCCATTCTCTCTCTCTCTCTCTCTCAGCTAGCTTGGCTTATCAATTTTATTGTTATTTTCAAAGAATTGGGTTTTGGTTTCAATGATTTTCTGTATTGATTTCCTGTTTTAAATTCAATTGATCTCTGCTCCAACTCCTATTGTGTTTTTTTGTTTGTTTGTTTGCTTGCTTTGACTTAATTTTCTTTTCTACTTCTACTTTCCTAAAGTAGAAACTTAGCTTATTAGTGTTAGATCTTTTGTCTTTTCTAACACATGCATTCAGTGCTATACATTTCCCTCCAAGCACTGCTTTGCTGCATCCTACAAATTTTGTTTCATTTTATTTTAGTTTAGTTCAAAATATTTTTAAATTTCTCTCAAGATTTCTTCTTTGACTAATGTGTTATTTAAAAGTGTATTGGAGATGCCTGGGTGGCTCAGTCGGTTAAGCTTCTGCCTTGAGTTCAGGTCCTGAGATCCTGGAATCGAGTCCTGAATTGGGGGGGCGGTCCTTGCTCAGTGGGGAGTCTGCTCCTTCTTCCTGCCACTCCCCCTGCTTGTGCTATCTCTCTTTCTCTGACAAATAAATAAATAAAATGTTTTTTAAAAATAAAAATAAAAAATAAAAATGCATTGGCGAGGCACCTGGGTAGCTCAGTTGGTTAGGCATCCCACTGTAGGTTTCAGTTCAGGTCTGATGTCAGGGTCATGAGATTGAGACTTGTAACAGGCTCTGCACGCAGCAGGGAGTCTGCTTGAGTTTCTCTTTCCCTCTCCCTCTGCCCCTTCCCCCCACTCTCTCTCTAAAATAAATAAATAAATAAATAAATAAATAAATAAATAAATAAACAAATAAATATTTTTTAAAAATAAAAATAAAAGAATAAAAGTGTATTGTTGGCTCAGCTGCCATCATAAATGATACAGTAATTACCTGGACCATGAAGATTATGACCCACTGACTACTTCAGCAGAAACAAACAGTCATTGATGTTCTTCACCCAGGAAAGGCAACAGTACCTAAGACAGAAATTCAGGGAAAACCTAGCCAAAATGTACAAGAGCACACCAGATGTCATCTTTGTATTTGATTCAGAACCCATTTCAGTGGCGGCAACACAACTGACATTGGCATAATTTATGATCCCTTGGATTACACAAAGAAAAATGAACCCATACATAGATTTGCAAGACGTGGCCTGTATGAGAAGAAGAAAAAACCTCAAGAAAACGGTGAAAGGAGCACCAGAACAAAATAGAGAAGGAGGGTATGCAAAAGTCAATGTTGGCACTGGCCTTAATTGAGCTGGAGATCAGACAATAAAGGGAGTGAAGAGTCTGCAGTGACTTTATCTGTGGTGATAGTGCAGATTTTTCATGAGAGAATTAATAAACTTGGAACTTTTATGTGTCTGGTTGTTTGAAAAAAAAGTATATTGTTTAATCTTCACATATTTGGGAATTTTTCAGTTATTTTTCTGTTACTGATTTCTAGTTTAATTCCATTGTAGTTTAAGAGCAGACATTGCATAATTTCTATTCTTTTAAATTTGTTAAGTTTTGTTTTGTGGCCTAGAATATGATCTATCCTGGTAAATGTTTCATGTGAGCCTGAGAAGAATGTGGATTCTGCTGTTGTTGGATGAAGTAGTCTATAGATCTCAATTATGTCCAGTTGATTGGTGGTGATTTTCGGCCTGCTGGATCTGTCCATTTTTGAGAGAGGTATATTAAAGTCTCCAACTGTGGTAGTGAATTCACCTATATTTCCTTGTGGTTCCAAATTTGACACTCTGTTGTTTGGTGCATAAACATTAAGGATTATGTTTCCTTGGAGAATTGAATCTTTATCAGCAAGTAATGCCCTTCTGTTATCCTGATAAATTTTCTTGCTCTTTAGCTTTTCACTTTTTAGGATGGAGTGGTGACTTCCAAGATCCTTACATGCAGGACAAGAAATGGGAAATCATTATATATAGTGTTGTTGTTTGTTTGTTTGTTTGATTTTTTGAATATATCTCTATTTAGTTTTCATAGTTCTTACTCTGGGTACAATAATATGCATATGTATATTATACCAATATTTTAGCACTTTGAATGAAACCTTCCTTCCATTTCCCTTCTCCACCTTAAAATATCATTGTATCCTATGATGTTATAAATCAAATATGATTTATACAGCTCAAGAGGAAAAGGACAATCTGTTGTAAATACCCATATTTCTGCTCTTTCTTCTTCCTTCATGATGCTCCTAAATTCTTTTATTGTTTCCTCCATGTCTGTTAAAAGAATTTCTTTCAGCCATTCTTTTTAGATAGGTTTGCTAGTGACAAGTATTTGTAGGTTTCTATTACCAGAGAATGTCTTTATTTCCCCTTCATGCTTGAAGGATAGTTTCATGAGATATAAAATTTGTAACTGACAGTTCTTTTTTCCCAGCACTTTCAAGATATTGTGCTACTTCCTCCTGGTCTTTGTGATTTCAGATAAGAAATCCATTATTTGAATGGTGTTCCCCAATTCATTTCTCTCTGTCTGCTTTCAAGATTTTTCTTTGTCCTTCATTTCTAAAAGTTTAATTATGATTCGTGTTGATGTGCATATCTTTGGATTATGTTTGGAGTTTGTTCACTTGGCTTCTCGGATCTATAGGTTTATATCTTTCACCAAATTTGGGAAGTTTTTAGCCATTACTTCTTCAAATACTCTTAGTTTCACTGTCTTTCACCCCTCCCTCATGATTCTTGATTATACACATGTTGGATCTTTTGTGATCGTCCCACTGGTCCTTGAGGATCTACTCATTTTTTTTTTCTTTAGTGTATTTTCGCCATGTTGTTCAGATGAACGGGATTCTATTGATCTGTCCTCAAGTTCACTTACTTTATCTTCTGTCTTCTCCACTCTATGATTGAGCTCATCTAGTGAGTTTTAATTTTTTCAGTTATTATATTTTTTGATTCTGTAATTTGTATTTGATTATTTTAATGCTGTTATTTCTTTGCCAGTTTTTTATTTTCCCATTTGTCTCAACAAATTTTATTTTATTTTATTTTTTAAGATTTTATTTATTTATTTGAGAGAGAGAAAAAAAGAGACGGAGCATGAGTAGAGGGGAGGGGCAAAGGGAGAGGGAAGAGCAGACTCCCTGCTGAGCAGGGAGCCCGATGCAGGGCTCCAGCCCAGGACCCTGAGATTGTCACCTGAGCCAAAGGCAGATGCTTAACTGACTGAGCCACCCAGGTGCCCCATCTCAACAAATTTTAAAATGGATTGTTGAAGTACTGTTATGATGGATGATTTAAAATCCTTGGTAGTGGTGTCAGAGAATTCTAACATCTAATTCATCCCCATACTGGAGTCAGTGGATTGTCGTCTCTCATTCAAGATGTGTTTTTTTGACTCTTGACACAACAGACCATTTTATATCCTGGACATTTTGTCTTTTATTTTAGTAAGAAGTTTGTTTCCCTGTTTAAGTTTAGCATTCAGGTCTTGGGCTACTTTTGTGGGCTGTGGTTCCAATGGGTGTGCATTTGCAGTGTTCTTTTGGGTTGTTGTTGTTTTGTTTTTGTTTCTGTTTTTGTTTTGGCTTCTCTGGTCCTTCTGGGGCTTCCTTAGGTCTCTGCCCATGGGCACAGAAAGGGTTTCTCAGACCAGGATTCTGGTGTCTCTATGTTGAGATTCCCCAACTGGTGCTTTGTGTCTTCTCTGGTGTCCCTGAATATGGAAGACATTTCTTGAGCTTGCAGGATCAGAGTGTTCTCAGGTTGCTGCTTATTTTGTCGCTGCATCCCTATAGCTGGTTCCAACCACTCACCTTGGTGCCCTCTGGAGAGTGGGATTGGCCATTTATTTTCATGATTATTTCTTGCATTATTTCCAGGGCTTATAGCTGTGCTTGGGAGGAATAAACAGGGAAAAACAGGTCTGTGTCACTTGTCAGGCTAGAAATCCTACCATAATGTTTTTGCTAAAAACTTAGAAATTGACCTCTGAAAAGATTTCACAAATGTAGTAAGTTAGTTTCTGTGGCTTATCACACCAGATAGTCTGAGAAATGAACATAGTGTAGAGATATGTATTATTTTATTGTGATTAATAATCCTCCATAGGTTTAGACACATATATGGCTAGTACTGGTTTGCAAAGCAAACCTTAGAATTACATAGAGAAAAAGCATTTTTCTCTGTAGTGATGATATATGAGGTTTCCCTCCTGATGAACACAAGAAAAAATAAGATAAATTTCAGTACAAACATATGTCTGTCCTCTCAAGACAACGTATCTAAAACGACTTACAGAATTTCTACAAGGTTTTAGATACAAAACTTCATTATTAAAATCACATACACATGGTAAAAATATGCAAACCAATGATGTGATGCTGTATCAGGCTCTCTGCACCTATTGCGACTGAAATTTACAACTGGAATTAATTGCAGATGACTTTGGCTCATGACTGTGTAATTTATTCCAGGCTAGAGGTTTCAGAAACAAAGCATCTTCATCTGTCTCTGTCTTCAGCCCTCCTGAGAGGAGCCCATTTATCAGCCTTCTTTATTGATTTTTTATTTGGAGAAGTGATGCAACACATACTAGATATCCAGATAAATTAGTGATCATTGCCTCCTTTGCATAGTTCTGAATTTCAAAAATCCATATGCATGTATGACATATAACATTCTGTTATAGATGAATACTTTATAATACCTAGCAAGTGTCTCATCACCTAAAATATACATACATGAACACATATGCCATCTTACTGTCTTTACTGGTTTAGAAAGGAAAATTATATTGACAGGCTATTTTTGATATCCCTTAAATGATAATTTAGTTAACATTAATTACCACTGTGATACGTAATTGGACTTATGCATAAGCTATTTGAATATTTTTCATATTGTCAATTAACATTTTTTTCAGAACACTTTTCTTTTCATGACCTTGTTTTGTTCTTTTCACAACTCTGCTTTATAAAGTATCTTCATTTTGCAGATGTGCAAGCTGAAGAGAAGTGTAGAACTTATTTTTATTAAGGTCAAACAGTTAACTTCTAGCATCCTGGAGACCAGAATATAGATCATCTGACTCCAGGCTCTTTGCAGTAAACATCAATCCCTCTGTGACTAAAGTCCAAACACAGGATGAAAGAAAACAGAACAGAATACAAAAGGAGTTATTTCATGCTGCACGGAGAGGTGCTGTTTGTAACCAGGAAGCACTGCTAATTATGAACCTGGTGTTAATTACTAATCTGTGTCTAGTTTATGACTAAACATTATTTAGCCCATGCTGATTAATTCTGATATGAATCAGATCATTTCATCATTGGCTAAAATTCACACTTTGGCCATACCTCTGTGAGCAGTCTCCTAGTTCATACACCCTGCATACAGAGACTATTTGTAGTTAACAGAAAAGATTTGTGATTCATAGGAATCTAATTTCTTAATTGCCAAAAATGCATAGAAGATTATTATATAGAAAATAATGTTAGACTAATTAAGTGCCAATTCATCCAACTTCCATTCAGAATCCTGTGCAGAACAGGCGACTAAATTCAGGACCCATTCTTTGTGTGCTTCAGATTTAACTAGAGAACCCATCTTCACTTTATATGAACAATATAATTTTCTTTGTTTATTCAACATGCTACATTATTCTTTTTATTATAAAAATTGTCTACTTGCAAGGTTTTAAAATAATTGAGTCTATTTGTTTCATTTTCCCTGATGTATTAATATTTTCTTTGCATGGTACTTTGGAAAATATATGACCTAGAAAGCAGCCTAATTCTTGTCACAGCTGCAACCTTACTGAGGCAGAAAATTTGGCATTTATATAAAATGAAACCATCTCTAATGCTTTGTCCGCCCTTCTAGAATCCCCTTTGTTTAATCACCATGTTTGGAGCTTATAAAAGGACTGCTTTCAGGAATAAGTAGATAGAAATGAGGGGATGCTGATGTGTGAATAAAACGGTGATACAAAAGAAAATTGATTTTGTTCCCCCTCCAGCTGAAGTCTGTGGAGGTTGCCCTGCCTTTCACTGACAGCTGTATGGGTTAGTCTCCGATTGGTGAATTACAATCCTGACCCCCTCCCAGACTGGGATTGCCCTGCTCCACGTTTCCATGGTGCTGAGCTTCCCTATCATAGCACATTATTGTTATTGCCTATTGTGTCTTCCGAATCCTCTGATAGACATATGGAGTCAGGGACAGTGTCTGCCTTGCTTCCTTCCCATTGTGGCACCGACACCTGACACAATGCTGGCACACAGGGGCCTTAATAAATGTTTGTTCACGGAAAGAACGAACGCAGTTTAAAATTTGAGCTCCTGGCCACTCTCACTCACACAGTGAAGACTTTGCCTCAATATTCATGTGGATACCACCCTTCAGAAAGAACACTCTTATGCTCCCTTTGGTAGTACAAGCTTCTAGCTCAATGTCTGCAATATATTAACCGCTTGATAAATGTTCCTAAGGTAACTGAATTACCAAGTTCTCATCTTGGGAGGGAACCAGTTATTTGTGGATCAGATCTGGAGACCCTCTGGTGATCACATCACAAAGAGTTGTCTCCTGGACTGCGTAAGGGTGGGGAACAGGCACATCTACCTGTCAGAGACATTTCCCTGCATAAGTTAAACAAATTTTATATCCTTGTATTATCTTCAGCCAAGTATAAACTAGACACCCTAATAAATTCAATAGTTCAATTCTGATTTTCCTGGTACCCTATTTTTTGATGCTATCAATGAAGAATGTGGTCCCAAGTTAATTTCTGAACATCTTGATTCTGAAACCTGTCACACGATGAAAAACAGCACCCCTTTGGGCATGGTGGGTTTTATGTCTCTGACCTGGCATTTTTTAGTTGTTTTCTCCCTCTGAACTCAAATGGTCTCATTTGGCATTTAGCAGACTGATTCAGCATCCCCTAAGCAATACAGACTTAAGTTAATTAAAAAAAAAAAAAAGTCAAACAGAGCTGGTCTCTGAAAAATAGAGCACCTAGGAATGCCAATAAGGAGACATTTATGTTTGTATTACTACAGAGCTTTGCAAAATGTTTACTATTCTAATGCGTTGAGTTAGCCAGTCACTAACATGGCAAAAAGCTCCTAGGGCAGTGCATCGTAAATAGTAGGCTTTTAGCAATTTTTTTTTTTGTCAAGTTAGTGAATACAGGTTATAAAGTAAGTATTCTGCTTTATACTGGAAAAAATATTGGAAACATGGAAAACATGGTTGAATCTCCTTAGCTGGTGCAAAACAAAACCAGGGTATGGGGGGAAAAAACCTGAAAAAAAAAAAAAAACCATGAGGGGTCTCAGTGGTGTATTGACATTCTCAGTAAGGAATAGGAAAAAACAATTTGCATAGCTAGCAAGGGAAATCTGGATGGAATGAAAGAGTTCCTTCCCAGAGAGAAAAGGGAACAAAAGGTAGGGAGTCTTAGCTCTTCATGATAAAATGAGGAATGAATTCCATCTCAGAACAGGGGTTAACCCCAGCCTCCTCCTTCTGGGCTGGGCTTGCTCTGCACTACAGCAGCTGTGAAACCACGTACAGCTTGAGGCTGTGCCACTCTGCTGGTCTGCATTGGACTGGGATGGTGGTGCTGGCCAGGCAGCATCAGGACGTGTAAAAGCTGGAAGCTGGAGAGAAGGAGCAGTGACCCAATCTCAAAGTAAGCAGAGACTCAGTTCAGGTGCAACCTCAAGGAAGGTAGCATTAGGGACATGAGGGGACAAGTCATGTTAACCGGGAAGAAGCCACAGAGAAGATACCAGCTGGATGCCCTGGTGCATGGCATTATTTAGCAACTGGTGGGAAGGAAGTTTCCTGAGACTCCAATAGTGCCTAAACGTAAGATGGAGTGATTTGGGGATTTTCTTGGCTAGTTCCTGTTGCTATAACAAAATAGCACAGACTGAGAAACTTACTCAATGAACATTTATTTCTCCCAGTTCTGAAGGTTTGTAAGGATGAGATCTGGGTGACGGCACACTTGGGTTCTGCTGAGGACCCTCTTCCCGGTTTGGAAAGTGTCCTCACATGGTGGGGAAAAAGCAGGCTCTCATCTATCCTTTTCATATAGAAACATTAATCCCATTATGGGGGCTCTGTCCTCATGATTTTATGGAAATCTAATTACCTTCCAAAGGTCTCTCTTCAAATACCATCATACGGACATTAAAGCTTCAACATGATTTTGGGGGGGATACATTCTGTCCCCCTCAGGGACTAAAGGAAGGAATTAAGGTACTTCTGAGTGAGTGTTCAGAGAGAGAAGTATTTTTATTGCCTGAGTTACATGACCCATACCCACTCTTGATTTTTCCTGTGGAGCTCTTCAACTGTCAGTACCATATATCAGATGACAAGTGATGTGGTGGCTCTGCATGTGCCCCACTGCCCCTCATGTCCTCTTTGACTTCAAGGGAGGCACTGCATCCATCAGCTTGGGGCTGAAGGGGAGTGACTTTGGGGTAGACACCCAATCACACATAATCCATTGATCATGTGTCAAGCATC
Source organism: Ursus americanus (assembly GCF_024610735.1). Lineage (NCBI taxonomy): Eukaryota > Metazoa > Chordata > Mammalia > Carnivora > Ursidae > Ursus > Ursus americanus. The sequence continues at coordinate 65,779,674 of NC_142139.1, forward strand.
CTTGAAGTTTGTAGAGATACAAATGCAAACAAGAGATCTAGTTTGGGTTCTCATGAAGCTTACATTCTAGAGAGGAGGCAGACAGCATGTAGTCAATCAATATATTAACAAGATAATGTTGAAAAGTGACACAGGCCATGAAAAATGAAAATCGGAGAACTTGAGGGAGTGACTGGTTGACGGAGGGGTGGAGGGATGTCCTTTAGATTAAGGGTAAAGAATAAATTTGAAGAAGGTCATAATGGAACGGAATCCAAATGACAGAAGGATGGAGGCATGTCAGGATCCGGAGGCAGAGTGTTTTAGGTAGGGGTCACAAAGCAATTTGTGCCAGGGTGAGTTAAATGTGTTTGAGAAATAGAGAGTGGGCTAGGATGACTGAAGACTATTCCGTCCCTCACCATCTGCAAGGGACTGAATGCTTGTATCCCCACCAAATGCATATGTTGAAGCCCTTACCCCCAGTGTGGTGGCCTTTGAAGATGGGGCCTTTGGGAGATAATTAGGGTTAGATGAGGTCATGGGAGTAGGGCCCCATGATGGGATTAGTGCCCTTATAAGAAGACACAGAGAGACTTTGCCTTCTGTCTATCCTCACATTCACTGAGGAAAGGGCCTGTAAGAAGGACGCCACACTTTGAGAAGGAGGCCATCTACAAGCCAGGAAGAGGGCTCTCACCAGAGCTACCTTGATCTTGGACTTTCCAGTCTCTAGAACTATGAAGAAGAAGTTCCTGTTGTTTTGAGTCTCTGGTATTTTGGTATCGCAGCCCAAGCAAACTAAGACACCGTAAGAGTAACCTGGGGCAAATTAGAGCCGAGCTAAGCCTTGTTTGTCTCACCTGTAAAATGGCAATATATAGGCCATTGCATCAGAGTTTATTGAGAGAATTAAATGAAATTATGCATTTCAAGTGTTAAGCACCTTGCCTGAATGCTCAGAAATTCTGTTACTACTAATGAATTCTGCAGAAATAAATGTGAGTAATGATAAAGACCACTAAAATTGTTTTGAGTTGTTTTATTTTGTGTTGTACCATCAAAATCATTCTTGCTGGGGGCCCACAGGGTGGAGGGGCAGATGCCACACGAGTCATGGGATCTTTGGGATGTGAACTGCAGCTGTAGCTTTGCCAATGGGTAAGCAAATCAGGTGCCAAGAATTTCCTTGGAAATGGAAAAAAATAAGAATGATTGACTGAAAATGATTGTGTTAGAAAATGATCTGAGGAAGGAAAGAAGTTGAGAAAAAAATTATGTGCTTTTCATTGCCTTCCACTGATTTAGGTAGGACACACATTCACACAAAGTGGTAATAGTGTGTTCATTTGTTTCTCTTAATCAGTTATTTGATTTTGCATCTAGTGAAAGAAAAATAGAAGCCTTGAATATCTTTCAAGGAAAAAGAAGCCATCTCGTGTAAGGGGAAGGGCATCACTTATCAATAATATTTCTGTATATTTCATAGATTGCCCTTTTATAGTTTGTAAACCCATATATTAAGGGAAAATAACATGACTATCTCTACCATAACATGTTCTGCTATGTAAACATTTATTCAAAAAATCTTTCATGAGCTCTACCGCATGCCCAGCACTCTCTGAGAAGCACTCAATGCTCAGAATGTGGTCCTTGTCCACAGAACAGTGGCTGCAGAGGTGCGTCTGGTCGAAGAACAATGAGATGCTCTGCCATCCTTGTCCTGGCAGACTCACAGCTAGGCACTGGCCACTCAAGATAGAAACTGAAGACTCTCCTTCCCAGTGAGATGGTGGGCAAGTTAGCCAGACTGACTCTTTTGCTTACTGAAGAAATTTTTCTTCCATCAAGGTCAATGGTAACTTGAGCCTCAAACCACAGGCAAGCTGACTGATGGATATAAATCTTCAGGTGGACACTCCCCACCACAGCAAAGGATGAGAAAAGCAAGTCGACTTCTGTCTTTCTTTGCAAGGTGCATTCTGCACCCTTTCCCTCCATCATTTATTTTTCTTTGAGTCTGAGGTTTTTCACGGGTCTTACTTCCATGAAAAGGTGTCCAATTGCTCTCTACCTTGTATGAACTCTTCCATTTATAGTTCTACTAACGTGCTTCCATTTGAACTGAAGTTTTCGGTATATAAGGCTTGGAAGGCACTTCAGGCAGCTGTGGGCTTAAGCTGAGCTAACTCTCTGGACTGTATTTTAGCTTTTTTTTCCACTCTGAGGATTTTCCTTGGTTTCTTACCATCTCTGTCATGTATTCAACAAGAGTTTTTAATGCTTTATCTAGACTTTAAGATTGTTTTCCAGTGGGAGGATTTTCCAGGGTATTTTGTATGAGTTATGGCCAGGAACTAAAGTTCAAACAATACATTTTCAGACAAGAAAAAAAGAACCCACTTATCATTGAGGAATGAGTTTAATGGATAAGAGAATATAAGGTATAACAGTGAAGAACAGAGTCCAATTCTTGAACACAAAAGGGAAACAAATACGAAACAAGGCAGATTTTACTCCAGTTTCTCTCTTAATAAGTGGCGAGCTCGGTAGAGCTCTCCCCAAATCTGACTAAAGCTCTTTTAAAATAATTTATCAGCCAGAAGATCACCAGTGTTATTTAAATTATAGCACAATGTTTGATATGTTAAAAAAAAAACCCTTTTTAAAAATTTAATTTAATCATTATTATTTATTTTTATTTTTATTTATTTTTTAAAAGTAAGCTCTATGCCCAATGTGGGGCTCAGACTCGACCCTGGGGTCAAGGGTCTCATGCTCTACTGACCTAGCCAACCAGGCACCCTAAGGAACTTTTTTTTTTTTTTAAGATTTATTTATTTATTTGAGAGAGAATGAGAGAGAGAGTCTGCATACAGGAGTGCATGAGCAGGGGGAGGAGCAGAGGGAGAGGGAGAGAATCTCAAGCAGACTCTTCACTGACTGTGGACCCAACATGGGGATCAACCCCACGACCCTGAGATCATGACCTGAGCCAGAATTAAGAGTCAGTGCTTAACTGACTGAGCCAGCCAGGTGCCCCAAGAAACTTTTTTAATGGAAATTTTAAAATATACATATGGTTCTGTCATCCTTTGCTTAACATACACCAATATCAAAGGCTTTCCATTGTTTACACATTTCTTAGCATGATAAATAAGGCCTTCCATTGTCTGCACCTTTGCATGTACTGTTCTCTCCACCCAGAGTTCCAGTTCTCTTGCTTTGCCCACCCAATTTGCTCCTACTCATCCTTCAAGAATCTACATAAACTACATCATTTCTATAACAGTTTCCTCCTTCACCCTTAATTCCTACTCCTGCACAGAGGGTCTCCTCCTCATTCCACTGAATGATCTACACAGCTAACTGTGTCACACCACACCATATTGTTATTTGTTAAGTTATCTTTTGGCCACTGAGTACACTATAAGTTATTTGGGGATATCGCCAGTATCCTAGACAGCTCCTTATCCCAAAACGCTCAATTATTGTGCTAGAACAAAGAAGGTGTTCAAAAAATTGATCAAATGACCAAATGGAGTGACACAATTTCCTAATCAGGTTAGGGGACTGTACATTTTAAAAATAAAATCAGGAATCCCATTCAATATGAAATCTGGGTTACATCCCCATTTCAACTTTTTCTTAATTACTGTTAAAATAACAGTGAAGTGGCATGCCTGGGTGGCTCAGGTGGTTAAGTGTCTGCCCTCAGCTCAGATCATGATCCCAGGGTCCTGGGACTGAAACATGCATTGGGCTCCCTACTCCATGGGGAGCCTGCTTCTCCCTCTCCCTCTGCCCCTCCCCCCTGCTCGTGCTCTCTCTCTCAAATAAGTGAATAAAATCTTTTTTTTTTAAATAACAGTGAAGCTAGAGAAAAATGAAAAATAAAACTTATATCTCTAAAAGCTAAGACTAACAGACAAGCTAATGACAGAATGTGATGGTAATCTCTACTAGCAATAAAATAGATATAACTGGACTAACAATTAAGCACATCTAAGCCTCACATTACTAGATTTTGTCTTGAGTCACACAGAATTTCTGGAAATAAAAAGCTGGAGGACATAGCAATGCCTTGACTGAAAACCCACCCTCTTTCTTCCCATACTGAAGAGACATAGGGATTGTACTAGTAAAAATAATATGCTAATTAATCTTCAACACTTTGGGCACTGACTTCAGATATAAGAGAAATTCTCCCATCCTTCTCTGCTCCAACATCTATCAAAGAGAGTCCCACAAAAAACAACCATGCAGGAAATTAAAGAAAAGAATGAGCTCCTCATAAGAGTGGAGGTTCGCAGTAGTGCATTTTGTTCATATAAGCAAAATTCCCAGCAGTGAAATCAGTGTAGTTTGTGTTCTTGTGTCTGTAGTGGGGAGGGGCAACCAAAATATCTTTGCCAGGGCTCACCAGTAATTTTCTTCATTGGATCAGAATAACAGAGGTCCAGACAGTGAAAAGGAGAAGGTGCCTGTGTACCGAAGATTTCAGTTAAGAACCCATCCATTCACTCTCCACATTGACACCTGGAAAACAGATGAAACCATCAAACAATGGGGTGGCCCCACTCATAATTTATATATTTTACTTATTGGTAAGCATACAGTGTGTGCAGATTTCTTATGAGTATGGGTAAAGATAACAATTAAGTATATGAATATTTTTTATAAGAAAGTAAAGAGGACAGCTTCAAGAGGACTCAAAGAAAAATACAGCTCTGAAAATGAGCTACCAATGACCTGAGAAGCAAAAATTCACAGCAAAAAGAAAAAAAAAAGGATAAATGATGCAATAAAAAGAGAGATAAATGAAATATAAAAAGACTAGCATTTAAAATTTAAAATTCTATTTGGAAGAATAAATATATGTAAAAAGTCAAGAAATTCTTGAAATTGGAGAGCACTGAGGAAGGATTTACTTTACCAAATACTAATAAATTATTGTATTAGGTTGGATTCCTTGGCAGTGGTTCTGAGGTACAGAACTGTATATAGGAATTTTATTAGGATGTATACTTAAGATCAACACCTGTGAAAGAGTAAAAAAGCAAGATTGGGAAAAAAGAGGCACCAGGGGGCACCTACAGCATCTCCTTTTCCCCAGGGGGTGCCTGGAGCCAAGATGGCCCCTCAGAGTTGCCCAAATCGAGGCAAGGGGCCAGATCTTTATACTACTGCCTTGGTCAGATATGGAGATCAAGCTTTTGCAGGAGGAGGCAGTTTACCCTGGATGAGCAGCTCCCTTCAGCAGAGTGAAGTACGTAGGGAGTGAATGGAGGCAGTAATGCCTCGGTCTCTCAGGGGCATCGTGGTGGTATCTCACAGCATCCACTGAACTCCAAAAGGAAAATAGTAAGACTCAGTGATACTGAATCTGTATCCTTAGAAGTGAAGAAAAAGTTCAGAAACATCCAGAGGGGCGACTGGGTGGTGTAGTCGGTTGAGTGTCTGCCTTCGGCTCAGGTCATGATCCTGGAGTCCTGGGATCCAGCCCCACTTCAGGGCTCCCTGCTCAGTGGCGAGCCTGCTTCTCCCTCTTCCTTTGCTCCTCCCCCGCTTGTGCTCTCTCACGTGTGAGCTCTTTCTCTCTCCCAGATATACAGATAAAATTTTTTAAAAAAAGAAACATATCCAGATATGACTACATATATGAATCCAGAACACAATAAAAGAATACAGATAATTAGGAGAAAAGGATGGATTATTCAATAACTTTCAGGGTGACAGGGATTAAACTTTTGACAAAATTAAAATTATGTCCTTAGTTTAGGACATAGATTTGCTCTATGGAACAGAGATCTAAAAAAATCCAATGACTTAAATATGATAGTTACTACTGCCTTGCTTTGTAATCTGGGTGGAGGAAGTCTCGGAGTGGAATGGTGGATCTAATACACTAATTGTCCACATCCCTTCTATCTGGTTGTCCCACCGTCACTAAAGAGTGGCACTGTTTGTATGTTCCAAGATTATCACACAAACATGTTGTAAGCAGCAAGATGGAGGACAAAGAGAGAAAAAAGGTCCTCCCTTTAAAAAAAAGACCCCCAATTGCATACTTACATGAATATTCCACTGGCCAGATCATAGCTGCAAGAAGGTTGAGAAATGTATTTTATTCCGAGGGGCCATGCAGCTCGCCAAAACTCAGGCCTTTTATTTCTAGAGAGAGTAGGAGAGAGTAAGCATCAATCCTGGAGAATACTTCTGTCACAGATATCAATTCCAGTTGAATTAAACTTTTATTCATTAGAAAATGAACTGAGGGAGCATCTGCGTGGTGCAGTCGGTTAGGCGTGGGACTCTTGGTTTTGGCTCAGGTCTGATCTCAGGGTCGTGGGATTCAGCCCAGAGCTGGACTCCATGCTCCACACAGAGTCTGCTTCAGATTCTCTCTCTGCCCCTCCCCTTCGTGCACTCTCTCTCTCTCAAATAAATAAATCTTTTTGAAAAATGAAATGGCAAACTATTTCAGAAACTTATGCCAGGAGGTGGGAAATAAACCTTCTCAAATATAGATATTAAAAGTATTATTATAATCAAGCCTGTTGATCTAGGACTTCCATTTCTAGTTATTTATCCTGAGGGATGAAACAAGGATGTGTGCAAGCATTTAAGTGCAGTGGGTACCACAATATTGTGACTATTAATTTTAAAAAATGAGACTAACAGGAGACTGTTAAATATTCAACTATACAAGATCCAGAAAATATTTTTATTTCTTTATGTCTTTGTGTAGAGTTGACTCAGGCTACCATGGAATACTATAAAGTAATTAAATATTTTGTTGCAAAGAATATTTGATGTAATGGCAAATATTCAACCTATATTACTGAGTGAAAAATTTTCAAAGGGGTATGTATCACATGATAGTGTTTTTTTAAGGAGCATGGGCACAGATAGGACAACTAAATAAGGATAAGACAAATTGTTAACAATGTTGATCACTATTTACCTATATACTTTACTTAAGCCTTTATAAAGTATTACCTTGTAAACAAAAATTAAAATTATTTAAAAGAGTAGAGAGTCTAAGAGGCATGAAGTGTAATGTACAGGACTCATGAGTGACTTCTGGGAGGGGATGGCCCTTGACATGGCTCCTGATGGCTCTTGAGGGACATGTGGAATTTTATGTTTGCAAGAAGGGAGGAGCGTTTATAACGGTGAAGTGATATGGAAGAGTAAAATCTGTTCAGGGAAGAGGGAGAAATTGAGTGTTTTGGAAAGAAGAGGCTGGAGAGTCAGGCTGGAATCTGATTACAAAGTGATATTAGGAAGCTTGAACTCTTTCTTTTGAATAATAAAGAGCCATTGAAGATGTCACTTGGAGGGGGTACCGTGATTAGATTTGACTGCTGAAATAGGCAAGGTGTATTCTTCCTGTCCCTCACCTCCCCAGCTATGCCCCATCCTGGGGTTTTCAGCTTCCCTGTTTTCAGGAAAGCCTCACTCTTAAATCAGTTATTGTATCTTGTGTTCTCCCCAAATTCATATGTAGAAGCCTAACCCCCAACGTGATGATATTGGGAGGTAGAGGCTTTGGGAGATGATTGGCTCAGGAGGGTGAGGCCCTCAGGAATGGCATTAGTGCCCTTTTAAAAGCGACCCTGAAGAGCAACTTTGCCCCTTCTGCCAAGTGAGGACGCCATGAGAAATTGTGACCCAAGAAGTGGCCCCTCGCCAGACACCTAACTGACTGGGGCCTTGATCTCAGACTTCCCAGCCTCCAGAACAGTGAGAAATAAAAGTCACCCAGTCTATGGTAATTTATCAAAACAGCCTCGATGGGCTCAGATGCACTTTGTTGTTTAAATGTGTTTCTTTTCACTAGCAGTTGGAATGTTCTTCACCTCCCTAGCCCTTTTAGAAATGTTTATTTCATTTCTATTTACACATATACTTTTGCATCAATTCATTAACATGATTATATCAAATAAGCTTTCTAGTGCATTTTAACAACACATTTGATTCGATTCGTTCCAGAGGTCTTTTTTCATGCATACCTAAACATAGTGTCACATCCACAGCCACACATAAGCACGTGTGTGGGATCTTCATCATCATTAGCTTTACAAAAAAATGGGATCGTGTCACACATGCTTTACTGAATACACATTCCTTTCTCAGCAGTAACTGGAAATATCTTCAAATTAATTGGTATAAGGCTAAGTCATTCTTTTCAAGACTGCACCTCTTGTTTCTATGTAATATATTTTTAGTCATTTTCTTACTGATAGATTTACTTTATTTCGTTTCTAGTTTCTTATCACTGTAAGGAAATAAACAGGGATACCATAAAAACAAGGTTTCTGGGTCCAAGGATATGTGTAATTAACATTGTAGTAGGAAGTGTCCAGACTGCTTTTCAAAAAGGCACTACACTACATTTCCAACGGCCCTGGGAAAGAACACTCTGGGTAGAGATCTCCACCAGTGATAAATACCATAGCTCTTTTTGACATTATTGTTGCCAGACTGATGGACATAAAATGATATCTTATTATTATTTTAATTTGCATTTCTCTGACTACTGGTGAAGAGCAGTCTTTTCTTATCTCCTGGATCTGTACTTCAAGAGTTATTACTTATATCCTGCTTTCCAAATTCTTGTGCCTTCATCATCTTTTCTGATATAGGGCTAACTGACTGGTCAATTTAGATTCTCCCTGGCCTCCATTGACACGGTGTCCCTGAATACTGCTAGAATTCACATTTTAAGACATGAACTGATTCCTCTGTACAAGTCTCTCCCTCGAGAGAGTTAGTATGCCTTACCCAAGCCAGATAAACTATAGGCAGGAGGAATCAGGAAATTCAGTCACATCCCTCTTCTGGGGAAAAATGGGTGGGTGGTACGCAAATCCCTAATTCTTGAAACACCTAAATGAGTGAAGTGCCTTATCAAGAAATGCAGGTCTGTAGCTGTGGGATAAGGTCTCTCTGACTGTGTCAAACACCACCTCTGAAAACATGAACTAGCCTGCAAATAAAGCATTTCTCTGGGCATAACAGGATTTCAGAATGACAGATGTGACTCTGGGCAGTCTGGAAGGAGACTCTGATAGGGTGGTGTGTATCTCTCTCATTGATTCCTCAGTGTCTGTGCTCACCATTCTAATCTATCCCAGCCAGCTGCATGCCGCAGATTATTACCTAGTCAATATGGAACATGGCCAACTGCTGAGGAGGTGTTGGTCATCACTCCAGCATGCTGAGCAGTCACCGAGACCAACCCTTTCCCCTGGAGCCTGTTAATAATTAAAATGATGTGGATTGCTCAGCCTTCTAGATGCTACAATAAAAAAAAAAATTGGGAGGTCTCAGTCTTGTTTTTATGACTAACATCATCTGAGTTGCAAGAGGTCTAATGCCCAGTAGGAATTCTCTGTTCCCAGATTCCACCCAAAAATATCCATCTGGCCATTGCATCCTCATCCGGTGTTAGCTGAGAGCATGGGTTATTCCAACTGATTCTAACACATTTGCTCCAAAATGATAAAAGAAAGAGAACTTTCTGCTTCCCTTTTAAAACAATAATCTCTTTGATACCAAAATAATTACATAACCACAGACATTAAAGAGGAAAATATCGTCCCTGTGCATTTGACAGGTCCCCAGATCAAATGAAGAAAGATTAAATGACTTGCCAATTACAATTAGCCAATGTCAGGATCAGGACCCTAACATGTGTACCCTGACTATAACATGAGGATTAGAATGCTCATGGATGATTTTCAGGGAATCTGCGAAATCTCTAAAATTGTGTGAAAAAAAAATTTTTTTTTTTGAAAGAGTCCATGGTTTTTATCAGATTCGCAAATGGGTCTCAGGTCAAAAATGAGTTAAGAGTCACTATTCCAGGGGAAGCACAAGTCTTCACTCTAGTTCCAGGAGGGACTCTCATAAGGACCAGACAAGTTAGAAATGTTGAAGATAGACAATAGGACCCAGGCAGCAGAAGGCATAGTACTTTGGGTGGAGAAGCAAAGATTATGATTCTCTTTCAACTTTTGGGTTTATTCTCCATGTGCTTTGTTTTTTTTTTTGTTTTTTTTGTTTTGTTTTGTTTTGTTTTTTTCATGAGGCAGATATGATCACATGGAGCTCTGAGTGTCCTCTGTTTGGGACTTTCCTTTATTCTTTGACAGCCAAGGGACCCTACTGTCAGGCTCAGGGAATGGAAGCCTGGAGAAAGGAACTCAACAGGCTCAGTTCAAGACTTTTCTACAGTGCTTCTCAACTGTCATTGTTTTTGGCGAGGGGGAGCCAGAGGACCAGCTAGATCAGAGGGGACGAAAGAACAGAAGGTAGAGCTGATTGGACATTTGTCCAGACCTTCCTTGACCCAAAAGAGTAGCAGGAGCTGAGACTTTCCTGCTATTCAGCTCAATTCACCAGAGCAAGAGACCGGACCTGAGATTCACATAGGAGCCTAATTAGTAATAAGGCATGTAATGACCAGTAAGCCTAATAAGTAATAAGACATTTACCTGAAGGGGCCACTCAGTGCAGCTTGCAGAGGTCCAGCCTAGGAATAAGTGGCTCCATGGGGATATAGAACTTGGAGACTGGCCACATCTGACATGACGAATGTAATTTACTATGAATTATTCATGGCATCTAACTGCATTCAGGTGTCCAACAGACATCATCAGCAGACTGTGTAGGGGAAAAGCAAACTCACTTTAAGAGCAATGCTAGGGAAACTAGATTTGCGAAGTAAGTCTGACATACATTGCCCAGCATCCTTTTACATACATACATGAATATGTGTACGTACACAGGCACACATTTGCATGTGTATGTGTCAAATACTTGCCTGTAGTAAACAGAAATGATTTTCAACAACTACTTCTTTGGATGATCAACACCACAGGTGCTCTTCAGTAATGCACATAGTGAAGAGATAGAGATGATCCTTACATCTCCTCTTTCATTATTTGTGGCTTAAGGTTCAAATGGCCAGCATGGCTGAGAACAACACGGTACCTCGCTCCAGTAACCAGCAAATAATGTCTACTGCTAATCCTAGACTAAGTCTCAGGGGCCATGGGCACAGGATAGCTCCAGCCAGCTTCGGTTTGAAAGCTGCTGCCTCAGTGTCCTGTGCCTTCAAAGGTTCATTGATTCCATAAGTATTTATTAAGAGTTCACTCTGTGAGAGTCCCTGTTCTAAGAGCTGGAGACACAAAAAACTAAAACCACTGCCTTTTTCAGAGATGGCATCTTGATAGAAGGAGACAAGCAACCAAATAAATAAAGGCAATCATGTGAGATGGTGATAATGCTATTGGAGAAAAAGCAGGAAAGAGGGACGGGGCTGCAGGAGTGGGGCAGGGAGGGCATGTGCGTGTCACTGAAGAGCGAGAAGTCCTCGCTGAAAAGGAGACATTTGAGCAAAGACCTATGGGAGGTGAGAGTGTGCCATGTGGCTGTGGAGGGGGGGAAAGAGCTCTAGGCAGAAGGGACCATATATGCCAAGGTCCTGAGGCAGGAACATGATGTGAGACCAGTATGGCTGAGGCACAGTGACTAGAAGGTCAGAGAAGTGACAGTGGGCCATGATCTGGCATCCAGGAGTGGAATCTGACTCTAATGTTTTATTTAAGTTTTTTTTCCCCCGAGTTGCTGAACAAATAACTGCATTTTTTCCCCAAAGAATTTGAACTTGAAAAAGGTGGTTTCTGGAAAAAAGTTTCTATGGTGGTCCCCTCATAATCTTTCTCTGTTTCTTCCAGTTCTTGTCTCCCTCAGACCTTCTTTAGCTCTCTAGCTGCCCCTACTAGATTAAGATTTCCACCTTCAAACTCAAAAGTGGGTGAAACCCAGTGGCACCTGTATGTCACCAAATCAGACCCACGAAATGCATGTTGCGAGAGAGCAGTACCAGTCGTTGACCCATTGCCAGGTCCCTGGGGGGAAGCCCTGGGACTGAGGCATCACAGCTCCAGGTACAGCACAGCCCAGGATTCCATGTCTGGCATCCTGAGAAGGACCTGTTGGCTTGTGTTCACTCCCTATTGCCGCTGCCCGTATCCGGCAGCCACAAGCAAATATGTTAGGATATCAGCTCTGTCACGACTTCTGGGCTTCATTTCTAGCCTTGGTAGAATTCCAATAGGTTCACCGCCCACCTTCCTCCAAATCCACTTGCCCCCTTCATGTCCTTGTACACCTTGGTCACTGGTTGAATACTGTCAAACCCTGTGATAGTTACCTGGTCTAGACCCTGGCTGGGCATGACTATGTTGCTCTTCCCACAGTTACAAATTTTTTTAGTTTTTATTTACATTCCAGTTACTTAAGATACAGTGTAACATTAGTTCTGGGTGTACAATAGAGTGATTCAACATTTCCATGCATCACCTGGTGCTCATCACCACAAGTGTGCTTCTTAATCCCATCATCTGTTTCATCCATCCCCCCACACACCTCCCCTCTGGTAACCATCAGTTTGTTCCCCATAGTTAAGAGTCTGTTTCTTGATTTGCCTATCTTTCTCTTTTTTCCCCTTTGCTTTTTTTGTTCCTTAAATTTCACATATGAGTGAAATAATATAGTATTTGTCTTTTCTCTGACTGACTTATTTCACCTAACATAATCCTCTCCAGCTCTATCCATGTTGCAAATGGCAAAATTTCATTTTTTATGGATGAGTAATACTCCATTGTGTGTCTGTGTATATGTATATACACATCTTTATCCATTCATGTTGATGGACACTTGGGCCCTTTCCATAATTTGGCCATTGTAGAAAATGCAATTATTAACACCAGAGTGCATGTATCCCTTTGAATTAGTATTTTTGTTTTCTTTGGGTAAATACCCAGTAAATACCCAGTAGTACAATTGCTAGATCCTATGGTAGTTCCATTTTTAACTTTTTGAGGAACTTCCATACTGTTTTCCAGAGCGGCTGCATTCCTACCAACAGCATACAGGGGTTCCCCTTTCTCCACATCTTTGCCAACATCTGTTGTTTCCTGTGTTGTTGATCTGAGCCATTCTGACAGGTGTGAGGTGATATCTCATTGTGGTTTTGATTTGCATTTCCCTGATGAGTAATGATGTTGAGCACCTTCTCATGTGTCTCTTGGCCATCTGTATGTCTCTTTGGAAAAATGCCTATTCAAGTCTCCTGCCCATTTTTTAATTGGATTATTCATTTTTTGGGTGTTGAGGTTTATAAATTCCTTATATATTTTGGATACTAACACTATCAGATATGTCATTTGCAAATATTTTCTCCCATTCCACAAATTGCCTTTTAGTGTTGTTCATTGTTTCCTTCCCTGTGCAGAAGCTTTTTATTTTGACAAAGTCCCAATAGTTTATTTTTGCTTTTGTTTCCCTTGCCTCAGGAGACATATCTAGAAAGAAGTTGCTAGGGCTGATGTCAAAGAGGTCTCAAACTATTCCAAAAAATAGCAAAGGAAGGAAAACTTCCAAACTCATTCTGTGAGGCTGGCATTACCCGGATACCAAACCAGAGAAAGACTCAAAGAAAAAAAAAAAAGGAACTATAGGCCAATATCCCTAATGAACATGAATGTAAAAGTTCTCAATAAAATACTAGCAAACTGAATCCAACAATACATTAAAACAATCATTCACCAGGGTCAAGTGGGATTTATTCCTTGGTTGCAAGGGTGGTTCAATATTAGCAAATCAATGTGATACACCACATTAATAGAAGAAAGGATAAGAGCCATATGATCCTCTCAACAGATGAGGAAAAATCATTTGACAAAGCACAACATCCATTCATTATAAAAGCCCTCAACAAAGTAGGTTTAGAGAAAACATACCTCAATATAATAAATGCCATGTATGAAAAACCCACAGCTAATCTTATCCTCAATGGGGAAAAACTGAGAGCTTTTCCTCTATGGGGAGGAACAAGACAGGCATGTCCACTCTTACCACTGTTGTTCAACATAGTATTGGAAATCTTAGCCATAGCAATCAGACAACAAAAAGAAATAAAAGGCATCCAAATTGGCGAGGAAGAAGTAAACATTTCATTATTTGCAGATGACATGATACAATATATAGAAAACATTGAAGACTCCACCAAAAAAATTTCTAGAACTGATACATAAATTCAGCGAAGTCTCAGGATACAAAATCAACGTACAGGAATTTGTTGCATTTTGGTACAGCAATAATGAAGCACCAGAAAGAGAAATGGAGGAATTGACCCCATTTACAATTGCACCAAAAACCATAAGATACCCAGAAATAAGCCCAACCAAACAAGTGAAAGACCCGTACCCTAAATAAATTTGAATCTACCTACTCATCTCACCCTCCCCCGCTGTGTGCTTTGGCCCTCCGGTAATTGCCTTTCTAGCCAAGTGACTCATGTGGCCTCCAGCTGTCCTGCCTGATCCATTCTTTGCAGAGTAGTGAGATGAGCTTTCTCAAGGGCAAATCCGATCCTATCACTCTTCTGGGTAATTTAGGATAAAATCCAGATTTCTTCCTGTGGCCAGCAAAGGTCCTGTGTGATTTTTTTCCCCTCCCTTACTTCTAGAGCTTAACGTGGTTCACTTGTCTCCCTATTTCCTAAGCTCCAGCAATTCTGCCTTTTTTAGCTCTCAAAACATACTGAGTTACTTCCCACCTGAGACTGCATTTGCTGTATCCTCTACCTGAAGCACGCTTTCCTGGGTGTGCCCTTCTCTCCCAGTAACTCCTACACACTGGGGGTCTTAGCAAGTGGGGCTCTTCCTCAGGAACACCCTTCCTCACACTCAACTAAGTTAGATGCCTCTACTATATGGTGTTTTTGCACCCAGAACTTTTATTTTATGACACTTAGCCAAATGGTCATTGATTCATTGTGTGATTGTTTATGTATTGTTAGACTATAAACCACATGAGTGTAAGGATTCACTCTTTCCTTTTACCGTGTGTTCTCAGCTCCTGTTCAAAAAAAAATTGTAGGGCTCCTGGGTGGCTCAGTAGGGTAACCATCTGCCTTCAGCTCAGGTCATGATCCTAGTGTTGCTGGGATCAAGCCCCCCCCCCCCCCCACCGCTGCCCCCGTTGTGCTCCCTGCTCATCGGGCGGCCTGCTTCTCCCTCTGCTCATGCTCTCTGTCTCTCAAATAAATAAATAAAATCTTTAAAAGAAATAAAATAATTAAAAAATTGTATTCATGACACTTGTTAAAGATGGTAAGGCCACCCTTTTTCAGGGGACTAGTACTGTGAGGTTTTGTAGTAGAGGAGAGATCAGGCTCAACTCTAACATGAGTGTGGGTGGGGGTTTACAGCTGAGCATCAGGGAGGGGCGCAGTGGATGGAGCGTCAGTTAAGACGGATTATTACTAGACCAACTCAACAAGGTTCTTGCTGAAGGCAAGCCAGGGCGGTAAAGTATCAAGGGCATGGAGATGAAGAATTTGGTCAGAGTTTTGCACTGACCCAGTAAGATTCTTATCTGCCCAGTACAGAGGCCAAGGTCGGGGCCTTGAGGACTTAGTGGGCCTGACTAGGTTTGGAACATGGTCACACCTAGCACAACGCCTAGTGCATAGTAGGCGGTCAGTACATACATGTAAAGTGATTAAGTGGCTGAGAATCTGTTGGTGTAGGAAAGAATATGATTCATAAGCAAAGCTGCCCACTCTAATTTTACCCCTAACATGAGCTTACAGTCAAGCTCTTCCCTAAAACTGAAAAATGAATTTAATAATTTAAAACATCCTTAACTGTACCTGAAGTCAAATTTTCTTTGAGTTCGTGTTGTTATATAGCAAAATAAAGGGCCTTGAAAAAGTATCTTTCCCACAATAGAAACACAATTCTCTAAGTGATTTTTAAAAAGCCTAGCTGTAGATTTAGAAAGCAGTGTTTCCTTGTAGGATAATATTATTTATGCTGTGTTCCAAACCAGACATTTGCCTTCTTGAAACCCAATAGGAACAGATGCAAGCATCCAACAGAAACCTGAAATATTAGCAATTGTTCCATTAGTTACTTAAACATTCTAGTCAGCCTCGATGTCAGTTGCTTTGCCCAATAAACAAGAAAGTAATTCCTCTTCCTACTTAAAATCATGGCTGCAAATTTTAAAGTCATTTCACGGTGTGTGGACAACCAAGTTATTCTGTAAATGCATTACAATAAAGACACAGGGGGCCTTAAGCTAATTCTCAAAACAAAGCACATTAGATCAGCTTCTGGATATTTTTTGATTTGTTTTGCTTCTGGCTCCTATTTCAAGCCTTAAAAGGCTCTGGGCCACACAGCTAGGGTAGCCTTATGGCTATTAAAATCAATGGAAGGTCAGTTGATTTACTTTGCACTTAAGTAGATAACATGCCAAGTGACCGTCTGTGAATCAAAATGTGATTCCCTCAAAGACTCTGATCTTTTTGCAAAAATAAAAAGATGTTTTTGGAAAGAGAACTTTTTATTACTTTCATGTATGGAATCCTCAACCACCTACATGTAGCCCAGTTTGGTGGCCAGTTGCTTAGCCTTTGCCTTTTCCAGCTTGGCAATGCGGCCCCGACTTTGGACCCAAGACGTTGCCTCCCCAGTGATGGCGGGTCTCATCGTATCTGTCATTGTCATTGGTCCTGACAACTTCCACCAGCTTCGCTGAGCTCCCTTGTCTTCTGAGTGAACCTGTGTGGAGACAACCGTGGTGCAGGTCTTCCTGGGGACCAGACGCCCCAGACTGGCCTTCCCCTTGATAATGTAATAGGGAATCCCCATCTTGTGACCCAGAGCAGGTGGGAGGACAACCCGTTCAGTGGGATCCATATTATGTGCAATCACTACCAGCTGAGCCTTCCTGTTTTCCACTATGGTGATACCATGTGAATCCCCGCTCGAAGGACAGGCAGTCTCTCAGTGGGGACAGCACCCTTTGCAGGCAGCTTCCTTTTCAGCCCGGGGTCAACAGTCTCTCCTTCTCTTGCTTTGTCTCTGGTCTGTGTTTGTGGGCCAGCTTGAGAAATTGAGTAGCTGAATGAACTGGTTCATTGCAGGAGACACTTTAGATGTTTGTGGAGAATAACCCTTTGCTGCTGAAGCCAGATGTAGAGGGACCATTTGACAAAGAGGGTGAGGTCCTTTTTGAGCTGGATGTTCTGCTCGATGCCAAATTTCTTGGGCATTTTCTCAAACAAAGGACTGATCACCTTCTTGGCCTGATTCTTCTCCACGGTGGAGACCGGGGCCACTTTCTTCCCCTTTGCCTTCTTTCCTTTCGGCATCTTGGATGGCTGGAAGAGAGAGAGAAAGCCAAAAATAAAAAGATTTCATGACCTTTTAGTCAGAGCACTGCTTGACTCTCAAACATAGCAACTATTCTCACCCTTAGCCTAGTGCGCCTGCTCTTTCCTTTCCTTTTGCTCTGATTTCATGTTTTTTTTCTTTTATTGAGCTTTTTCTTTGGTTTAAAAATGCTTTGGGGGCACCTGGATGGCTCAGTTGGTGAAGCCTCTGCCTTTGGCTCAGGTCCTGATCCTAGGGTCCTGGGATAGAGCCCGGCGTCAGGCTCCCTGCTCAGCGGGAGACTGCTTTTCCCTCTCCCCCTGAACCTCCCCACTCGTGCTCTCTTTGTCTCTCTCTCAAATAAATAAGTAAAATCTTAAAAAAATATATATATTTTTTGATGTCTTAAGTTTGTTTTTATTTTTGGAAACAAGTTAAATATAATAACATACAATACATTAAAAATGTTAAATTTATTTTATAATCACAGTAGGACACTATGTAAATTTTAAAAATACAGAATGATACTAAGCAATGCTTGTAGAAGTGTTCATAGGAAGTCAAGGTACAAAACACATGTGGGAATGACACTCCAACCTCAGAATAGCAGAGGCCTCCCAGAAAAGAAAAAAAAACCCAAAAAACAAAAAAATGGGCTGGACTGGTAGTTGTGATTTACCTTTTAAAATTTGTCACATTCTAATGCAGTACACAAAGTGTGACTTGCAAAACTGCAAGCAAATACAGTTAGTGGCTCACTCCCAGAACCCAATCTGGAAATACTCCAGAGTGAAAATGAAATTGATGGACCTGACTAATTAACTTAAAGACTGTCAGAACCCCCTGGGACGCCTCAAGTGGGTTGGTGTGCGTGGGAACTGCAGGCCAGACGGAAGGAGGACCGGAAGCCACAGCCAGCCAGAGGCAGAAGATCTTTTAACTGTGCTCTCTTCTCTCCCCAGATCAGCCCAAGCTGGTCTGCCTAAGTCACCACATGCAGGAGGAAAACCTGAGGGACAGCCTAGTGCCTGAGCAAGGGACCGGTGATGCGTAAGTGGAGCCAGAGCCCAGGACATGTGGGAGAACAGACCACAAGAAGTCCCGGTGGCCACCCAAGGGAGGTGATGACCCTCTGGTAACATGAGCTCACAGCAAAATATAATGAGTGCCCAAAATTTAGCTGGAGGGTCAACATAAGGCAAAGCACAATTAATTGATTTCACTTCTATGTGGAATCTAAAGAAACAAGGAGAACGAAGAAACAAAGAAACAGAAACAGACTCATAAATTGTTGGGGAAAGTCATCAAAAAGACATGACAGCCAGTTGACCTCTGAGATGCCACCCTTTCCTGCTCCCAGAGGCTGCTGCTAGGACAGGGGCTTGAGATAGTGATGTGGTATGGAGAACTCCTGCACGAGTTACATGACTAACCCTGGTTAGGGCCTCTTTACTTTTAGGATTTGGTGGGCAGTTTCAGGGATCCATTTGTCTTGCTACTGTTCAAGACAAGCCTCCTATGTAAGTTTCCTTTGCTTATTAAAACCATCACCTACCAACCTGGAGTGGCCTGCGTCTTTCTTCCATCTCTTCCAGTTTCAGATGACACCAGGGAAGCTCCCAGGAGGATTGTGAAGCAATACAGAGAATAAAACATGGTTGCCAGAGGGGAGGGGCGGAGGGATGGGTGAAATACATGAAGGGAATTAAGAGGTACAAACTTCCAGTTATAAAATACATAAGTCACAGGGATGAAAATACAACACAGGGAATATAGTCAATAATATTGAAATGCTGTCGTATGGTGACAGTTGGTAACACTTACAGTGGTAAGTAATGTATGGAAGTGTTGAGTCACTACGTTGTCTTCCTGAAACTAACATAACATTGTACATCAACTCTAGTTCAATTTTTTAAAAAGTAAACAAAAGAAATATTTTTCAGGAGGATGTTGGTAATTTGAAGCAGGAACTAAGTGTTATGAGGAAGCGGCAATTGCAAGTTATCACTACAATAGGAAACTTCATAAATGGATTGAATATCAGAGTGGATATAGCCAAAGAATGAACTACTAAACTGGAAAAAAAACACGTCAAGGAATTCTCCCAGAAGACAAGTACGACAAAGAAGAGCAAACTATAAAAAGATATGTTAAGAGGGAAGGAAGATAGGAGAAGCTCTGGAAGAAGAGAATGCAATCAACGGAGGGGAGAAAATATTTGAAGAAATAATGACTGAGAATTTCCTATAATTAAAGAAAGAAGGAACACTACAGATTGAAGGGGTTTAGAAAATGTCAACCAAAGAGATAGGAAAAGCCCACACTTTGTTATAATACGGTCAAGTTTAAGACCATCAAAGTCAAAAATTCCTGACATAAAGAAACAAAAGTCAAGTTGATACTAGATTTTTCAGCAACAACATTAGATGAGGATAAGCTAATATTTTCAGCATGTTGAAGGAGAAAATAATTTAGAATGTTTAGAATGCATAGAATGTTTTCCTCCAGCTGAGTTTTTGTTTAAGTGCAATAAAGATACTCTCAAACGAATTATTGTCTCAGAAAGACAAAGACTCTCTTTGAAACCACTCTTGAAGGAAGTATTCTGACAAAAGAAAATGCATCCAGAAGATACAAAGAGATACATACGGGCAGTAAAGGTGAGTAAACCTGAATTTAGATTTCACACACATGATTCGTATATTCTTTTTTGTGTCTGGATTCTTTTGCTTATCATAACATCTTTGAGATTCATCCACATTATTGTATATGTCATTGGTGATATTTTCAATTATTCTAAATTTTAGGTATCAGAGAGAAGAGCGTCAAAAGGGCAAACAGCGTAGATTTGAAAGACCTGAGCTGAAATTCTGACTCTTTTCAGTTGTGTGACTTTGCACAAATGATGTAATCTCAGGGCTGGCTGTTTTGATAAATCTCTAAACCTCAACTTTCTTAACTTCAAATAACTATAAAAATACTCAGCTCATAAAGTTGCTGTCATGATCGAGATAAAATAAGTGAGAACATGGTGCTAGACACATAATAGTTGTTCCAGGGGGAAAAAAAAAAAGATTTGTTCCATCTGAATATAGCAGGCTAGTCACAGATATTGACTAATTACACTTCCTAATGACCAACCACAGAGGGGATGAAAAGGAGAAACTTTTATTTATTTATTTTTTTTCCCATCAAACATGACAATAGAAACCGTATTTTCTCCTTTGGAATACAATTTCAGGGTTTAAAAGGGATTGTATATAAGAATACATCATTTCAGTTTGAAAACAAACGAGCCAGCAAGTAAACATTTGGAGCTAGCAGCAAGGCTAGGGGATGCGGGTAGGGCGGGGGTGGGGGGACACTCTTTTCTAAGAACTTCAGAGTGTGGATCCCAGCCATTTCCACTGTCTTTCCTCAGAGGATAAAATTAATTTGAAAGATTTAAAGATAGGCATTCCTGTTAGGTTAAAATATTGTGGTGTTCTTCAGCAAGATGCTATGACCCAAGCCAAAATCTTTTTCACGAGAATAAAGCAGAACCAGTAAATCTTGTGGCATTAAAATGAAATGATAGACCAAAAAACCCCATCATTTTCCTGCCTATGTTTCAGTCAGCTCAGAGAATTTCTTCCCACACACATTAATTTTTCCAAGATGTAGAGAATTAAAAATGTAACAACCATTTCTAATTATCTGTGCTGTTCTTTAAGAACTATGGGGCGTGAATCACTGTAAAGAGCTAATTTAGGAAGGAAGGCAGTCTTTGAATACATTGAACACGCAGACAACTTAGAGGGCACTGACACTTTGTTATCATCTGGTTTGATATGACAGTTGAAATTACCATTTAGCTGAGGCATTTCCACATTGGTAACTCTTGGACTGGGCATTTTACAATGGAAAAAAAAACACTAAAGCAATCAGTTTTCTTCTTGTGGTTAATTTTACATGAATAGAAAGAGATAATGCAACTCAGTCCTTTTTCTAATACTTCCGAATAGGGTTGACCTTATAGAAATTTAATTATAAAATGCATGTAGGAACCTTGATGAATCTATTAGGAGGCTGTAGCACAGACAAAAGACTTGGAAGTAATTTCTCTCAAATAAGATCTACAAAGATAAGAAAAATAAATATGTCATTGACTAATAGAATACTTTAAATCTTAATGGTGTTTTTTAGATTTCATATATATTTCTTCATTTATTTATAAATAATCCTATAAATAGGTAGAGTGAGGGTTATGATCTCCACTTTATAAGTAAAGAAATTTTGGACTGAGAGTTTTGAGAAGACTAATATTAGAAGTGATGATGCTTTTCCCCAGATGTCATCACTGCCTCAAATTTTTATGGGCCCTTTGTCACTTATGAAGCATTTAGAGATAACTTGTTAAGGCAGAAATTCAAACCAGGTTAATCCTAAAATTCACCCAGAAATGAGTCCAGAAATTCAAACCAGGTTGATCCAAACCAGGGAGTGAACTGATTCCCATAACAAGGAAAACCAGGATGACTGAATGCAGACAGACTCATACTCTCATTGTTGATGTTTCTTGCTTCCTCTCCTGCCTCAGCCCTGCTCTGTGTGTGGCTTTCTTTCCCTCCTTCTGCAACTGGGCCTCCTTCATGTGGCTCAGTAGGTAAGTACAAGCAGCCCCAACACCACTTCCTCCCAGCACCCATAGCACAAAAATGCCAGAGCCAATCTTCTTCATTTGTTCCAGTTGGAAAAGCCGGGGACGCAACTTGGGCGACATGCCAAATTTTGGCCATTCCTGAGATCAGAGTCGTAGGAAGCTCTGAGTGGCACAAGTAAGACCCTGTTTCTCATGTGATTGTTGGGGACAGAGTACATGATTGACCATATGCAATGGGAGAGGACGATGCCCCCCAAAAAAGGATATTGGCAAATACTCACTGTCTCCTATATACCAGCATAGAAATAAACAGACAGGGAGCTTAGTGGGTCAGATTGGGACATTTAGAAATAGATACATGTACATGTTAGGATTTATTACAAATTTTTTCTGGAAATTCAAATAAGTGGGGAAAAAAGACGAGCTATATAATTAATGCTGCAAAAACAGTTGATAATGTTGTGAAAATAGTATTTGTTGAATGGAATGAAATGAATGAATGAATGAATGAATGAATGAATGAGTTAGAGTCTGAGTTAGAGTCTCAATTCTGCCACATACAGCTCCGGGATCTTGGGATAGTTACTTATCTCTCATAACTTCCATCTTCATTTTGATTCTTCACTATTGGAGGATTAAATGAGTTCTTAAAACCGTAGAAGCCACAATGGAAATATTGGCAGAGGACACAAACACACAAATAAAAATACACAACCCCATATAAATAAATGCAAGAAGTGCATTGGAAAACATTAATGCTAATACTCCATTGTGGTGGAGAGGCAGACATACTCGTGTATCAGCAAGTGATTTCCAATTTAAGTTGGTACAGTCCCTTTTGAAAGTGGCCATTCTACAAACTCTGTATGTTTTCTCATGCTGACATTTCACATCTATGAATTATAGTTCTATAAATTATAGATGTGACATTATTATGCTTTAATTACAAAGATCCCTTTCTATTGTTATTTATTAGAACAAACAATTAGAACTGACCAAAATAGGGGCGCCTGGGTGGCACAGCGGTTGAGCGTCTGCCTTCGGCTCAGGGCGTAATCCCGGCGTTCTGGGATCGAGCCCCACATCAGGCTCCTCCGCTATGAGCCTGCTTCTTCCTCTCCCACTCCCCCTGCTTGTGTTCCCTCTCTCGCTGGCTGTCTCTGTCTCTGCCAAATAAATAAATAAAATCTTTAAAAAAAAAAAGAACTGACAAAAATATCCAACAATAGAGAATCACCGAATAAATGATGGTGTATAAATAAATAGAAACACTACAGTCATTAAGATGAATTTGTAAAGCAATATTTAAAGATATAAGATGTTCACCGTGTATTTTTATATTAAAACAGAAAATTTACAAATTGTAATGGAAGTAATTCCATTTCAATAAATAATATGTATTTAGGTGACTTTTTCTTTTTTAAGAATTGAAGGGTGCACCAGTGTAACATGGACAGATATTGCCAGATAAGGACCAGGGCTTCACAATCTCACCACCCTTGTCCGTTCTCAAGTCTGTTCTTTTTAAACCTCGATTTCTTTTGTTCAAAATGGAAATAACCGACATACCTTACTGCAAAACCTGTATACTTTAAATGCGGTAGTACACAACCAGTGCTTAGAACAATGGTGCGCAGCACACAACCTCTCAATACACAGCATAGAAAAACTGAAACGCCCTCAGAGGTCAACCATGATGCTTCTGTGTGGTTGGACAATGGATTGTTTTCATTTAGTTGTTTTTTTTTCCTATAAATTCTTCATAATTCACTTGCTAGGTTTGAGACAAACACAAAGATAAAAGTCATTTTATAAAATCTTTTGAAAATGTGAAGAACATTGTATAAAGACTGGTGGGAAAGAACCAAGGTGGAAATTGCAGGTGTCTTTGGAAGGTGAATTTTTAGCAATGTCGTTTTGTATTTTTCCCCATTTTCAAACCTTTTTTTTAAACAAGCATGTATTTCTTTGTTAGTTTCCTATTCTACCTCCTTTTTGTTTTATCCTCACCACCTTTAATCTTCCAAGGTAAGGGTGGGGAATACGAACATGAAGTAATGGAAGTCATTTTCTTGGCCAGCAAAGAGATTCTGTTCCACCTTCTGCTTGTTGCTTCGAGCATAACAAAGTCATAATAACTGTGGATTTGTTTTTAATTCCCAAATTGGACGTGCCATTTGGTATGTTGTCTGAAATGTGGTGTGGCTGTGGGACTTAACATCTGAATTTAAGACTTGCCAGAAAATCAGAAATGAATTCTCTCAGGAGTCAAGACCCATTTCTGCGTGGTACACACAGGATGATGTTCAGAGCCCTCTCTGATGGTACCGTGTCCTCATCGAAGACCGATTATTCTTTTGTCCATTTTTCCATTGGCCCCGTAATGTAAGAAGGATCCAGACACTTTTGCACACTACTGTTTTCACATCTGGGGTGGAAAAGTGTTTGCTGTCATTGTTAGATTAAAGTGTGAATCAACTTACTATTATTTTATCAGGTAGATTTTCTTCTGTAAGATGATCTGCTTTCACTTACCTCCAGAGCACTAATTTTTTTTTAAGATTTTATTTCCTTATTTGAGAGAGAGAGCAGAGCTAGAGAGAGAGCATGAGGTGGAGCAGAGGGAGAGGGAGAAGCTGACTCCCTTCTGAGCAGAGAGCCCCACACAAGACTCTATCCTAGGACCCTGGGATCATGACCTGAGCTGAAGGCAGATGCTTAACCAACTGAGCCACACAGTTGCCCCCTTTTTAAAAAGATTTTATTTATTTACTTACTTATTTGAGAGAGAAAGAGAGAGCACAAACAATGAGGGAGGGGCAGAGGGAGAAGCAGACTCCCTGTTGATCAGGGAGCCCAACTTGGGGTTTGATATCAGAAGCCTGAGACCACGACCTGAGCCAAAGGCGGACACTTAACTGACTGAGCCACTCAGGTGTCCCTCCAGAGCACTAATTTTTAATCTGATCTTCTTCGAGAAGGTGATACAAGTTATTCCTCCAAAAATAAAAGGAACATCCATGTGTATACTGTATTAAGATCGCAACACAGGAATAAAGAAAAACTGATTGTGCCCTAAGTGTCCCAATGTTCTTGTTGCTAAAGAAAGTGAGTGGGCTGGAGGCCAATGTAGCTCTATCTTATTGGTTTAAAAATGTTGTTTTGATTCTTATTAGCTTCAGAGCCACAAGTATTCACTCACTTTTAATTTTATGTTGGATTTCTCTGCATGAAAGTAGGAAGATGGGCTAGAGAAAACCAAAATAGATCCAAACAAAATCCACTGGCAAACAATATGGACTCCATGAACATGTTGGTTCTTTCTGCTGGCCTGAAAACAGACTAAATGACTCCATAAGAAGAGCAGGCATTGCCCTGTAAGAGGTATACGAGTGATTTTTAATTATGCAGGTGATCTGCCATCCCCAACAAATAGACTAAAGGGTTGAAGGGAATTTTCTAGCTTGACTTGTTATGATTCCTTCCCAGGGGACGACTTTTGGCCCCAATGCCTCCGTCAGCTCTCACCTGCACAGCACCAGGTTGTGTACGAGCTAACATGTTATTTTGATGTAGTTTGACTCTCCAAAGAAATCTTAAAAGGGCAGAATAGCTCAGGCTAAGAAATGTAGGTGTTAGACAGACATCAGCTCAGCATTAATAAATGTGATAACGTGAATGACAAGATGAATAAGCTCTAGAAATCTGTACAACATTGTACCTGCAGCCAACGATAATGTATTGTACACTTACAAGTGTGTTAAGGGAGTAGATCTTGTGTTGTGTTCTTTTCACAGGAAAGAAAGAAAGAGAAAGAAAGAAAGAAAGAAAGAAAGAAAGAAAGAAAGAAAGAAAGAGAAAAAGAAAAGAAAAAAGAAAGGAAAGGAAAGGAAAGGAGGGAGAGAGAGAGAGAGAGAAAGAAAGAAAAAGGGAGGAAGGAAGGAGGGAAGAAGGGAAGGAAGGAAGGAGAAAATTGAATGAATGGGTGAAGAGGTCTAAGCTGGAGTCTCAGGTCTGCCACTTATAGCTCAGGGATCTTGGGATAATATTTATCTTCACATAGCTTGTGTCTTCATTAGATTGTTGGAGGATTAAATAAGATAACAAGTGTGTTAAACATTTGTAAACTATATACATAGGTGCTCAATATGAGATGGTGGTCATGTTACCCTCCGGCTTCATTAACACTGCAAGAAAAAGTAATGTCAGCCAACACACAAAAATATCTTCTCTGGCTGGTGCCTTATTCCTTTAGACTTTGGCAAATGTTCTCACGCTGGAGAAGGCGTGGCACCCAGACTATTGGAAAAGCTAAATAACACGAGCAAAGAGAAAACTTTTCCCCCAGAACAAAAGACCAGCCTCACTGAAGCTGGAATTGTACCCTTGTGACAAATCAGCTCACACAAAGGAAGGTTACTTGTTGTGTGCCACTTGCCAAGAATACAAAAAGAAATCTAGGACTTGGAAAATGAGAAACATGTTCACATTCTTTTCACTTTAAAATCGTCGCTCACTGCATTTGCATATACTATAACAAGCATGCCTTTCATTTATCTTGAAAAGAGGGTTGATTTGTCCCCAGAAAGAAGATTATTCTTAGAACTTCTGACTCTACTAGGCACAAGGAAGTCTGCAAGTTCTACAGGAACATGTTTTCTTCTTTTTGAGTTCCCTTCCCCCATTTTGTGGCTTGAGAGCTTCTGGGGTCACTGGTCCACACTGAGCATGCATCTGAAATGTAACCCACTGAACTGTTCTATCCTGTTTTGAATTCATAGCCCGTTGTGCTGCAGCAAACAGCAAGCTCATGTTTAGGAGAGGAAATGAACAAACACAAATATCCTGGCTTCCTTCTGAGCTGAAGAGTTGGACAGGGCAGCCAGCTCAGCCAGCTCCCTTTAGTCCTCCGTAGCATAAAAACTTGGCCTCCATCGCTTACACTGCAGCATATAGATGAGACTGGAAAACAGATGAAATGATGTCTGCAATGCATGAAGAAAGAGAGTATGGCCGTCCACTTAGCAAGCAGTAGCAATTCCCCAGACCCAAAGCGATTTCTAGGCGCAGGAAAAAAAAAAAATGCATGCTTGGGATGTTGTTGCTAGTGTTTGAGGCTGGTGGGCAGCTGCTGGTTTGCTCTCATTATTTGCACTTTTGCATGACATGTGAAGAAAGATAAGGCGACATCAGTGGAGGCAGATAGTTTAGGAGTCAAATTGAATAGAGCTGGGATCTCAGATTTAAATGTCTACCGGACCAAGCAGATGACCAGACTTTGTAAAGCACACCAGGTATGACCACTTCGGTTGGTTTGGTTCATACTGGTGCTTTAAGTTTCATTTTTTGACAAAGTTACATTCAGTTTGGGTGTGTAAATGTGTAATGATGTTCCTCACTTCCACCAAAATATGGGTTAGCACCCAATTTGCTTGGCCCTGTCAGTCTTTCTTGCATTTTCTCATTTTTGGAAGAGATGTAGAATTAATCACTATTTTAATTCCTTTTATTGATGCTATAAGAAATCAGTTGCCCATGTGCAATGACAGAGGGCAACTTATACTAGTCAGTGTGCAGGAGACAAGGAGTGGTGGAGACTGGCCAACTGGAGAGAACATGCTTTGTGTTCTGGACTGAATTGTGTCCCCACCCAAATTCATATGGTAAATCCCTAACCCCCAGTGCCACTGGTTTTTTGGAGATAAGGCCTTTAGGAGGTAATTAAATTTAAAGGTCATAAGAGTGGGGCCCTAATCTGATAGGATTAGTACCCTTATAAGGAAAGGCCCCAGAGGATGCTCTTTCTTTCCCCTTCCCAAGTGAACAAAGGTCAGGTCATGTGAGCACAGAGTGAGAGGGCCTACAAGCCGAGAGAGAAGGCCTAAGAATGAAACCTACCTTGCCTGCACCTTGACCTCAGACTTCTAGCCTCCAAAACTAGAGGAATAACTTTCTGTTGTTTAAGCTAACCAATTTATTGTACTCTGGTATAACAGCTCCAACGGACTCATGCATCTTGTCGAAAGTAGGCAGCTGCTTCTTAGTTATAGATTATTATTACTGGGCAAAAGTGAGAGCCCAGGCTGGCTAGATTTGCCATTTTTATTATAAGACAGAGACCTAGTTTTTTTTGTTTTTTTTTTTAAGATTTTATTTATTTATTTGACAGAGAGAGACAGCCAGCGAGAGGGGGAACACAAGCAGGGGGAGTGGGAGAGGGAGAAGCAGGCTCCTAGTGGAGGAGCCTGATGTGGGGCTTGATCCCACAATGCCAGGATCACGCCCTGAGCCAAAGGCAGACTCTTAACGACTGTGCTACCCAGGCGCCCCGAGACCTAGTTTTTTACATGAAGAATTTCCTGGATTTTCTAATGTTAAGGAGCTAATAAATGTAAACACTGTGAAGATATAAAATGGAGTACATAAAGTTCTTCATTATCACATTATTTGTAGAAGTGAAGTGTAGGAAATAACCTAAGCGTCCATCAACAAGGGACTGTTTAAAAACCGGTGGTACATTCGTGAATGGATTCAGAACTAGTATACCCTTTCTAAACAATGTTTTGCAATGCTCCTTTCCAATGAATTCATTGATAATATAATCCCCAGACACAATTTTTAAAAATTAATTGTGTTGGGGCACCTGGGTGGGTGTCTGACTCTTGATTTTGGCTCAGGTCTTGATCTCAAGGTGGTGGGATCGAGCCTCACATCCAGCTCTGTCCTCAGCGCAGAGTCTGCTTGAGATTCTCTCTCCCTCTCCCTCTGCCCAACCAGCTCTCTCTTTCTCTAAAATAAATAATTTTTTAAAAAAGTTATTTGGGGCACCTGGGTGGCTCAGTCGTTAAGCGTCTGCCTTCGGCTCAGGGCGTGATCCCGGTGTTCCGGGATCGAGTCCCGCATCGGGCTCCTCCCCTGGGAGCCTGCTTCTTCCTCTCCCACTCCCCCTGCTTGTGTTCCCTCTCTCGCTGCCTCTCTCTCTCTGTCAAATAAATAAATAAAATCCTTAAAAAAAAAGTTTTTCATGTCTTAACCCAAATCTGAAAACTCTGTAATTTTTAATTAACTATAAAATATAGATTTCAATGTAGAAATGTTCAGACTCAGCTACTCTAGCTGCTCTAACAGTATGATCAGGATTACCGGTCCACAGAACCACTGTGAATGCAACAGCTAGACATGCAGACCAACACAGCATGTTGCGGAGGGCGCAGGGTGAGAACTGAGAGCTGCTCATGAAAAAAAGCTGCCAACTATAGGTGTCTGGAGAAGCCCGGGGCTTTCCCGAGGCACACACCATGTGCCTTCTGACGATCAGCTGTAGGATTTTGAGTGAGAGTGAAAAATGAATGAACTCTAAGGCCTCTGAATGTCCTGATGGTGTTAGACTGAGGTCACAGGCCAATATTCAAAGGTGACAAGAAAGGAACTGATTTAAGACTGAGTGAAAAGTACCACTTTTACGGACTTCTTTATAAAAATACCACCAATAAACCTTAAACACTAAGGTCTCAACAATTATTTCATTCTTCCCCCTTTTTAGCAAATAATTCTTTCATCAAGAGTCCCTAATTATCGGTTGTTTTAAAGACAAACAACAAAATGTTTCAGGTGCAATGACTTGAGGCCACATCTGGATCAGCTCATCTGGAGATTGCTGTTTGCACACCACTGTCCCCTCCGCTCCCTGCCGCCATTCCTTCATGTGTGTGATGGTTAATGTGCTTTAAAAATACATTCCCCAAATTCTGCACGCTCTACAGGGTGTGATTACATGAATAATCTTGTCAGAACGAAGTAGATGCTCCCTTCACCACCCGCTCGCCCACCCCCTTTTCCTCCGTGGCAGTCAGCCCTCCTCTGTCTCTATAGTTTATCCCAAATCTTCTCACCACCTGGAAATGGAGTCAAGACCCCATGAAATAGATGTGAGTGAAGGAGCGTGTTTTAAAGACAGGAAGGATCCAGTTAGGAAGGAGAGGTAGCATACACAAGAGAGAAGGTATAGTCTTTAGTGTCAGGTTTCTGAGAAGATATGGAAGAGTCTTCGAGTGGGAGAAGGGGTTATCAGGCCTCCCCAACTTCCTTTTCCCTCCTCCTCAATTACTTACAAGTCCAGTTATTTACGCTCCTCTGTGCCCGGTTTGTCAACTGCAAAATGGTGATAATAATGGTATCTTCCTTCCTCCCCCATTTCCCTCCCTCCTTTTCGGGTCCGAACATGTAGAATATTTGAACTTAAGTTAGCCATTATCTATCTTTTTAGTTTTCAACAATTTTAAGAGTGTTCCTAATCTGTTTTACAATGAGCCTAGGCTAGATTGGAGTCATTAATAAAAGAGTTCTCATGAAATAATTGGGAATGCAATATTCTACTTAACTTGTGCGGGATAGTTGCTATTACAGTAGATTCAGCCTATTATAATTGGACTCACAACGTCCAGGCTTTTAAAACAAAATACTAAACAAGATCAAATAGAAGACATGAAGAAGCACTTTCTGTCCCCCCAGCTCCCCAGCCCCACTCCCCACCTGAATACCAAAGATAGGTGACTTCCCAGCAGATAGGATGGAATGGGTCTTTCATAGTTTTCTCAAAAGTCTGTCTCCAGCAATCATTCACCCCGAGGTGACCCTGAAGAGCAAGGTTGAGTCTCATAGGGTGTGTGATGACCAGACACGTTCTTTGCTTCAGCCCCTGCTGCCTGCCTTGGTGTAGAGGCTTCACGTTATGATAGATGAGTCTTCGGCCCACATAGGTTATTGAGCAACTCCTGACTCAAGAGTGTCTATTAAAAGCCTCTGTTACACATTCATTTTGTAGGAGACCTCTGGATTTTTATTGTGTCTGACAGTGATGTCCCAGGCATTGCTGTGCAGGCCACAGATGTACTTGCCAAGGGGCGACCTAAGATGACTATGGGTCTTCTGTCCGGCACTGCCATGCCCAGCTCACCCCACAGGAATAAATGTCTCCTGCCTCAGAGGCTAGTGCTGTTTTATAAAACAATCTGTGCTCATTTGCATCCTCTTTAATTTTTCTTCTTTTGAGTAAGCCAATTTTCAATTAACTTCAACCAACCCGTAGTGGATACTAATAAATGTAAGGTATTGTTATAGGTACTGCAAGGAATATAAAGTTACATTTACTAGGCTGTACGTCACTCAAGGGCAGAGACCATGTCTCATTATCCTTGTATTCTTCATAGTGCCTGGCACAAAGCAGGGGCTTCATAAATATAACTTGAACCAAACAAGATGAATGTCTCAGCTGTCATCTTTAGGTACTCATTATCAGATAAAAGAGGATAAGGCAGATGTGAAAAATTAATTAAAATCAAGGAAGAATGTACTAAGCCCATAATACAGAGATAAAGTGTTATGAAGAATAACAATAGAGCAATCACATATTTTAGGGGTTAATTAAAAGGAGCTTCATGGAGGAGATAATAATTAATGTGATCCATGAAGAATGGTGGTGTTGGGTGGAAAAAAATGGAACTAAAAATCAGACAAAGAATATTCAGGATGGAAGGAATAATATGCAAGAAGGTGCTGAGGCTTTGGGAGATGTGGAAGATGAAGCATATGTAGGTGACATTACATAGTGATTACACATACAGGCTCTGAGTTCCAATCCTTCTGCCGCCACAGACTAAGTGAGCAGCTATAGTTCAGTTACTCTCACTCCTCTGTGCCCCCTGTTTCCTCAACTGCAAAATGGTGATAGTAATGACGTCTTCTCCATAAGGCCCCTGAGAGGCTTAAATTTGTTCCTACATTGTCTGGCACAAAGTGAGTACTCAATAAATGTTATTTATTATTATGACTATAGTAGAAATTTGAACACGGGATAAATGTTAGAGAGCCGCTTTCTAATTTCAACTATTCCACTACATAAGAGTCTAATCTTAGGATGTTTTACTCAGTTAACAAAAGGTTATGTCCATTAGTTGGCCTCACTGGGACTCACCTTTTTCCTCTACTAAACAAGAGGTTTGATAAGATTACTACTAAGTCCTATTTAGCTCTAAAATTCTATGAGTGTGTTTATCATACATGGATTAAAATGCTAGATGTATGTAGGAGAACCAACAGGAAACAAAGATAGGAGAATGCCAAGTTGTGAGAGGCTCTAAGGGCCAGGTGAGAAGTTGGTATGACCACGAATGGAGGACTTTTGTGCAGTTCTGAATAGAGGAGAAATCTATTAAGTTCCTAGTGTGAGGAGAGGATTTAAGGAATACAAAGGTGTTTATTAGAGCCATCTTTCTCACTTTACTGCAGCAAACCATCCCTGTGTAAATGATTTAATCTGGGCAGGGCATAGTTGACAATACATTGTGTCAATAAATCACTGCTAAATGAACTGGATAAAAAAATCCTAGGATTTACTTTGCACTGGCAATGAGGAAATCCAAAGGTGAATTCTAACCATATCAGGTAGCTAGTCATATCTACAGAGGGATCAAAGGCATTAAATACACAATTACCTGTGATTAAAAGAAAAAAAAAAACAGAAAAGTTCTCCATGAGAACCATGACAATTTCAGTGATACCCTGAATCAAAGTTGTCCAGATAGAGGTGATGAAACACTATTCTCCTTAATGTATTTAATCCAGGAATTTTAAAATGGAATATTTATTTATTTATTTTTAAAGATTTACTTATTTATTTTAGAGAAAGAGAGAGCAAGGGGAGGAGCAGAGGGAGAGGGGGAAAGAGAATTCTCAAGCAGACTCCCTGCTGATCAGGGATCTGGATGTGGGGCTCCATACCAGGACCCCAAGATCATAATCTGAGCTGAAGTCAAGAGTCAGGTGCTTAATTGACTGCCATCCAGGTGCCCCTATGTATTTATTTATTTATTTTAATGGACTATTTAGAATTTGATTTCATATGACCTCTTAGAGTCTTTCAGTTTTTCAGTGATGGGTACTTTAGATACTTCCTTGATGAACTGTTTCATTTAAAAAGTAATTGTACTTCTTCTAATTTGAACTTGTTACTTCTTGTATTCTGTCAACAAATATTCAGTGACTGCCTACTACACCCACGCAGCACTCTCCTCGGCTCTGTTGAACAACATAGACAAAGTTCATATCTTAGAGCATATAAATTAGCAGAGAGACTAGATACTGAACAAGAAAACAAACAACAGCAATATATATATAATTTTTTTTGAGAGTGAATGAGTTTACCAGATCTTTCTTAAGAACAGTTTTTTCAGAAAGAGGATGAAAGGGTGTGCAGAAAAGACACTGAGGTACTGACCAGAGGAAAGGAAGTGAGAGGCAAACAAAGCAGGGAGATGGGGCACACAGAAGACACAGGGCAGCTCCCATACCATCTGGCCAAATGAGTTCAGCAAGCTGAAAGTAGGTCCCAAGAACTAAGGTGTATAAATCCAGGCCTTAGTGAAGGAGAGATATCCCAGGCACATGGAGGCACCTGCTGGGAGCAGATCACAGAGGTGACCCTGAAGTTCTTCAGAGACAGCACCTCCCTGGCCCTGGAAGTGAGCAGGAGCTAGAGGCTGGAGGCCACACAGTGCTGATGAGAGCCAGTGCTGTGCCTTGGGCTGACACTGGGTCCCAGGATCTGCTGTGCCTACAGTGGGATGAGAAGGTGCCGGGGTACACCTGCCCTGAGACACTGGGCTAGGAAGGATCTGGCTGAGTCTCCCAGACACTGTTTAACCCAGGTCCAAAGAAATAAAGGGAGCAGGGGTGATGAGAGACAGGATTGTTACTGGAGGATGGCCCTTGAGCTGGAGAAGAGCTTGACTTCCTGGAAGGGCAAAAGGAGGTCAATGTGGCTAGAAGGGAGTGCCTCCAGATAGGTGAGGCTGGAGGGCTCAGTGGGGTCAGGTAGTTGGAGGGCATACCAAGGATTCTGGATTTTTTCCCATGTGCAATGAAAAGCCACTGAAGTGTTTTTAATGAGAGAATGTATATTCTCACTTACATTATATAACGATTACTCTTATTGCTGTATGGAGGAGGGGCAGGTGCGCAGTTAGGAAGGTGGTTGGACAGTACAGTTTGCGGTGTATTTTGCAGGTAGAATCTACTTATTTGGAAAGGGAGGAAGTAATCAGGGTCAGTCTTATGGGGTAATACAATTTAGAGTTGAAGGGAATTACAGTTAGAGCCCTGATTTTCACATGCTTTTTGGAATTTAAATTAATTTTCAAATGAGATTTTATTCAAGAGTCCCCCAATCCAAAGTTGCTTAGGGTGAAGCAGGGGCAGGGGCAGGAAACCCAGAATCCACCCTAAAACTGAGCCACCACCTTTACCATATTTGTGGCCCCTCCAGTAAAACATTAGGAAGAAAGTGGCATACAGCTTGAAAACAATGTCATAACCATTTATTGGAAATATTTTATTTTACAGCTACATTAGTTCAGCAAATATTTATAGAGCATTCCCCATCTGTCAGGCACTGTGCTAAGCTCTCATACAGCTTCATGTTTTAATTAGGAGGAGATGAAAAAAGAAGAAGCAAATACATCAACAAGATAGAAAATGTGATCCATAACCTGGAGGTGAGCCCACTTTAGATTGGGTGGTAGAAGACAGTCTTTCAAAGAGGTGGCATTTGAGTTGGGTCTTTGCAGTGGATATTGGTTCAAATCTGTGGTTGCTGTACCTTGTGAATGTCTGCCAAGATTTTGCAGAATTTCTCACCTTCTCCCACTTGCCCAAGGTAAAAGTGAAATCTTGCTTTGCCAGCCTCCCTACTACCAGAGCACATTCTTGTGGCATGAGCTCCTCCAAACAGATGTACTCTGTAGTGTAAGCACCTGACAATCTGCTTTTTAAATTGTAATGTAAGTTCCTGACATGAAACTTTTGGTTGCTGAGGCATCCACTTCAAAGACATGCATCTTGAATAAACACATTGCTGGCTACCCAACTAGATAAGGAAAAGTCAGGCCATTCTACCCATGAAGTTCCCCTTTATAGAATGTTCTGGTTGGCCCAAATAACTGATGATTTGACCCCTCACTTTTCCCTTCCCATACTTTAATCCCTGCCTTTCTGTTTTATGTTCACCAATAAAGAGTGAATCCACAAAACCCTAGATACCTCACATTTGACTCCAAAAGAAACAGAACCCCAGGTCCACTTTCTCTCTTTGTCTCTCCACCTGTGACCCTGGGTGTGCCATATATCCTCCAGGAGTTGTGAGTAATAAACTTTCTTTTTTCAAAGTGCTCTTATGGTTGTTGCTCAGCTGCATCTTGCAATCACAAGGGCCAGTCCAACCATGACATTGATTCTGGTCAAGAAAAGGTCTTGGGGCTCACCACAAGTAGTATAAGCTCAGGTGAGGGCCTCCAGGCACTTCTAGTCTATAGCATCACTATTGATAGGCTGAGACAGACATGAGATACACCTACTGGAGATTCGGACTTAGAAAAGTGTGGTGTGAAAAGAGGTGGTACCTTTAAAGCATTCCAGGAAGGGTGGTGAATCTTGCTTGAGAATCAATAAGCAAGAGGTCTTGTTGGAGGCACCCCTCACCCAGCATCATAGTGTGGGCTGTGGCTTCATGGTGGCACCAGTCAGATTTCCCCTGGAGTAGCTGCTTATGGTATTGTACAGGTTGCTTCCTAAGTCATCTGCAGATCTGGGAGCCCCTGACCTGACTTAATAAATTCCTTTTTGCATGAGCTTCGGTGAGTTCTGTTCTTTGTGACTTAGAATCCCAACTGAAGCAGTAATTGATTCTAGGAGTGTCTGCAGTCAATGGGTCTTCAAGGAAATGGAATACAAGGATTATGGGGTAGTGTGGTTGCTTCTGAGCTGAAGAGCTTATAGAAAGAAAACAAGTTCAAAGCCTTTATTTTTCCAGACTAAGGCATAATCAGAAAGCCAGGGAATTTCTCTGATTTCTAAGGCAGTACTAGAAGAATAACTTATCTTTGCTATAGACACAGGGTTCAAATAGTCAAAAATCAAAGTCAGGGTTTGAGCCTGAGCATTGCCCAAATTCAGAGTGAGAGAGTGACATCACCAAAATAGCAGTGCAGGAAACCCCAGCTTCCACCCTGCTCAAAAAATAAATAATTAGTTAGTTATCCGTGAACATAAACAGCTCTGGGAGAGCTCTGGAGTCCACTTAAGAAACATCTGCCACTCAGTGGAACAAGAAACCTGTGACTAACTTCACAAAAAGGGAAGGGAGACAGCTTCATTTTGCCTGCATCATCCCATACCCCGTGGTAGCACTGCTCAGGACCAAGAAGGATCCCCCTAGCTAGAGTTTTCTTCACAGGGAAAGGAAGAGGAGGGTGAACAATCAGCTTCCCCAGCCTTTTGGGGCTCTGCACAAAGATCCTACCAGCCTCCTGTCTCCCTTCCTGCTCTTTCTCCCTATCCCATCCTGTCACCTCCACCATGTAGCCAGTCCCCACCTCTGTGATTATGAGTCAGGCTCCTGGAAGTGGTCTTACAGCTGCCTGTGTGTACACCATGTGCTCTGAGTGCTATTATTTCCTGCTCTGGTCTCTAGCCACTGGACGTGGACATGCCACTGAGGACCCCAACAGCCCTCCCGCTACTGCAGACACCCTGTAGCACTCACCAAAGATTACACAAGTTGTTCATGCTATGGACCCCAGTGGCCTGAGCCAAAGAGATATCATGCCTTCAGACCTGGTGCTGCCACATGCCCCCTATTGGGCACCCTGCTCCACTAGACCTGGGGGTCACAGCATGCTCCCACATAAAAAACTCAGCTTGCTTTCATGATATGCAAAATGCTCAGCAAGCTAGGAACAGAAGGGAACTTCCTCAGCCAGATTAACAGCAACTTTGAAAAACCTATAGCTAACATCATACTCAATGGTGAAATATTCAATGCTTTTTACCTAAGATTAGAAACAAGCAAAGATACCCACTTTCATCACGTATTTAACATTATAGTACTGGAGGTCCTAGCCAGAGCAAGAGGTAAGAAAAAAGAATTAAAAGACATGAAGATCATAACAGAATAATTAAAATTGTTCTTATTTGAAAAATAATGATCACATAAGTAAAAAATCCTGAGAATTTTCTGGAAAACTACTAAAACTAATAAATGCATTTAGTGGGATCATAGGATATAAGTTCAATATTTTAACAAATCAATTGTATTTCTTTATACTACCAATAAACATTAAAAACTAAAAATTTAAAAACTATTTACTCTTGCATAAAAAAGGAACGGTAAAATACTTATATAGATTTAATAAAGGGTATGCTAGTCCTTGCAACTTATAAACTGCAAAGCAGTGTAAAGAGAAATTTAAAACATGTAAGTAAATGGAGATCTATAAAATGTTCCTGGATCATAAGACCTAATGTTAAAATGTCAATCTTCCCTCTATGCATTTATGCGATCTCAACCAAAATTCTAACATAATTTAAGAAAATAGAAATTGACACACTGACTTTAGAATTGTTATAAACAGGCAAAGGACCTGGAATAGCTATTACAATTTAGTAAAAGGGAAACAAAATTGAAAGGATTGTGTTGATTTACATATTTACTGGCAAGTTACAGTAATTAAGATAGGGTGGTACTGGAGAAAGGCTAGCCCTGTATAGAATAATGAAACAGAAAAGGCAGTCCAGAAATTGACCCATATTTTAAGGTCCATTGATTAAGACTTAAGTGCTATGGTGATTAGGAGAAAAGATAGTCTTAACAGACACAGAGTATCAGATTGGATTAGAAAAAGCAAGACCCAGCCATATGCTGTCTACAAAAGACTCATTTTAGATCTAAAGACACCTCCAGACTGAATGTGAGGGGGTGGAGAAACATTTATCACACTAATGGACTTCAAAAGAAAGCTGGGGTACCAATCCTCATATTAGACAAATTAGATTTTAAACCAAAGACTGTAGTAAGATATGAAGATGGACACTATATCATACTTAAAGGGTCTATCCAACAAGAAGATCTAACAATTACAAATATTTATTCCCCCAATGTGGAAACAGCCAATTACATAAACCAATTAATAACCAAAGTAAAGAAACACATTGATAATAATACATTAATAGTAGGGGACTTCAACACCCCACTCACAGCAATGGACAGATCATCTAAGCAGAAGATCAACAAAGAAACAAGGACTTTGAATGATACACTGGACCAGATGAACTTCACAAATATATTCCATCACAGAACATTCCATCCTAAAACAACAGAATACTCATTCTTCTCAAGAGCACATGGAACTTTCTCCAGAATATATCACACACCGGGTCACAAATCAGGTCTCAACTAATACCAAAAGATTGGGATTATTCCCTGCATATTTTCAGACAACAGTGCTTTAAAACTTGAACTCAACACAAGAGGAAAATTGGAAGGAACTCAAACACATGGAGGTTAAAGAGCATCCTACTAAAGAATAAATAGGTCAACCAAGAAATTAAAGAAGAATTGAAAAAATTCATGGAAACTAATGAGAAGGAAAACACATTTGTTCCAAACACGTGGGTCCTAAGAAGGAAGTACACTGCAATACAAGCCTCTCTCAAAAATTTAGAAAAATCTCAAATACACAAGCTAACCTTACACTTAAAGTAGCTGGGGAAAGAATAGCAAATAAAGCCTAAACCAGACAGGAGAAGAGAAAAAATAAAGATTAGAGCAGAAATCAATGAAATAGAAACCGGAACAGAACAGATAAATGAGGCTTGAAGCTCTTTCTTTGAAAGAATTAATAAGATTGATAAACCTCTGGCCAGACCTATTCAAAAGAAAAGGAAAGGACCCAAATCCATAAAACATGAATGAAAGGGGAGAGAACATGATTAACACCAAGGAAATAGAAACAATTATTAGAAATTATTACCAGCAACTACATGCCAACAAATTAAGCAATCTGGAAGAAATGGATGTATGCCTGGATATTTATAAACTACCAAGACTGAAACAGGAAGAAATTGGCAATCTGAACAGACTAATTACCAGTAACAAGATTGAAGCAGTAATCAAAAACTTCCCAAAAAACAAGAGTCCAGGGCCAGATGTGTTCCCAGGGGGAATTCTACCAAACATTTAAAGAAGAAATAATACCTATTTTACTGAAGCCATTTCAAAAAATAGAGATAGAAAGAAAATTTCCAAACTCGTTCTATGAGGCCAGTATTACCTTGATCCCAAAACCAGACAAAGTCCCCATCAAAAAGGAGAATTACAGACCAACATCCCTGATGAACATGGATGTCAAAATACTCACCAAGATACCAGCCAATAGGATCCAACAGTACATTAAAAGGATTATTCACCATGATCAGGTGATATTTATTCCTCGTTCAACATTCATGGTTCCACATTCACAAAGCAATCAATATGATAGAGCATATTAATAAAAGAAAAGATAAGAACCATATGATACTCTCAACTGATGCAGAAAAAGCATTTGACAAAATACAACAGGTTTCTTGACTAAAACTCTTCACAATGTAGGGATAGAGGGAACATACCTCCAGATCATAAAAGCCATCTATGAAAAGCCCACAGCAAATACCATTCAGCTTTCCCCCTAAGGTCAGGAAACGACAGGGATGCCCACTCTCACCACTGTTGTTCAACATAGCACTAGAAGTCCTAGCCTCAGTAATCAGACAGCAAAAAGAAATAAAAGGCATCCAAATAGGCAAAGAAGTCAAACACTCGCTCTTCACAGATGACCTGATACTTTATGTGGAAAAGCCAAAGGCTCCACCCCCACATTACTAGACCTCATACAGGAATTCAGCAAAGTGACAGGATACAAAAATCAATGCACAGAAATCAGTTGCATTTCTCTACACTTAATAATGTGACTGAAGAAAGAGAAATTGAGGAGTCACTCCTGTTTACAATTGCACCAAAATTATATCCAATTAATGAATCATCAAACTTTACATCAAAAACCAGGGATGTACTGTATGGTGACTAACATAATATAATAAAAAATATTATTAAAAAAAACAATTGCACCAAAAACCATAAGATACCTAGGAATTAAACTAACCAAAGCAGTAAAGGATCTGTAGTCAAGAAACTACAGAACACTCCTGAAGAAAATTGAGGAAGACACAAAGAGATGGAAAAACATTCCATGCTCATGGATTGGAAGAATAAACATTGTGAAAATGTCTATGCTGCCCAGAGCAATCTACACATTCAATGCAATCCCTATCAAAATACCAGTGACATTTTTCACAGAGCTGGAACGAACAATACTAAAATTTGTATGGAACCTGAAAAGACCCCAAATAGCCAGAGGACTGTTGAAAAAGACAACCAAAGCTGGGGGGTATCACAATGCCTGACTTCAAGCTATATTACAAAGCTGTGATCATCAAGAGAGCATGGTACTGGCACAAAAAGAGACACACAGATCAATGGAACAGAGTAGAGAGCCCAGAAATGGACCCTCAACTCTATGGTCAACTAATCCTTGACAAAGCAGAAAAGAATATCCAATGGAAAAAAGACAGTCTCGTCAACAAATGGTGCTGGGAAAATTGGACAGCCACATGCAGAAGAATAAAACTGGACCATTCTCTTACACCATACACAAAGATAAACTCAAAGTGGATGGAAGACTTCAATGTGAGACAGGAATCCATCAAAATCCTAGAGGAGAGGGGGCGCCTGGGTAGCGCAGTCATTAAGCGTCTGCCTTCGGCTCAGGGCGTGATCCCGGCACTCCGGGATCGAGTCCCACATCGGGCTCCTCCGCTGGGAGCCTGCTTCTTCCTCTCCCACTCCCCTGCTGTGTTCCCTCTCTCGCTGGCTGTCTCTCTGTCACATAAATAAATAAAATCTTTAAAAAAAAAATCCTAAAGGAGAATATACGCATTTGACATCGGCCACAGAAACTTCTCAAGACATGTCCCCTGAAGCAAGGGAAACAAAAGCAGAAATGAACTTTTGGGACTTCATCAAGATCAAAAGCTTCTGCACAACAGAGGGAACAGTCAACAAAACTAAGAGGAAACCCATGGAATGGGAGAAGATATTTGCAAATGACATTACAGATAAAGGGCTGGTATCCAAGATCTATAAAGAACTTCTCAAACTCAACACCCAAAAAACAAACAATCCTGTCAAGAAATGGACAGAAGACATGAACAGACATTTCTCCAAAAAAAGACATATAAATGGCCAAAAGACACATGAAAAAATGTCAACATCACTTGTCATCAGGGAAATACAAATGAAAACCACATTGAGATACCACCTTACACCAGTTAGAATGACAAAAATTAACAAGACAGGAAACAACAAATGTTGACAAGGATGTGGAGAAGGGGAACCCTCTTACACTGTTGGTGGGAATGCAAATTGGTACAGCCACTCTAGAAAACAGTATGGAGGTTCCTCAAGAAGTTAAAAATAGAGCTACCTTATGACCCAGCAATTGCACTACTAGCTGTTTATCCCAAGGATACAGATGTATGGAAAAAAAGGGGCACGTGCACCCCAATGTGATTCATAGCAGTAATGTCCACAATAGCCAAACTATGGGAGGAGCCGAGATGCCTTTCAACAGATGAATGGATAAAGAAGATATGGTTCATATATACAATGGAATATTACTCAGCCATAAGAAAGGATGAATACCTACCATTTACTTTGATGTGGATGGAATTGGAGGGGATTATGCTAAGTGAAATAAGTCAATCAAAGACAATAATCATACTGTTTCACTCATATGTGGAATATAAGAAATAGTACAGAGGATCATAGGGAAAGGGAGGAAAACGGAATGGGAAGAAATCAAAGAGGGAGACAAACCATGAGAGACTCTTGACTCTGGGAAACAAACTGAGGGTTCTGGAAGAGGAGGTGGGTGGGGGGATGGGACAACTGGATGATAGGCATTAAAGATGGCACATGATGTGATAAGCACTGGGTGTTATATGCAACTGATGAATTATTGAATTATGGAACACTTCTGAAACTAATGATGTACTATATGTTGGCTAATTGAATTTAAAATAAATAAATAAATAAATAGGAAAAATTCTGGAAAAATATTTAAAAAGAAGAAAAGATAGTCTTTTCTAAGTGATGTTGTAAGAATTGCATATTTCTTTGGAAAAAAAATGAATCTTGACCTCTACCTCACATCATACACAAAAGTTAACTCAAAATGAATTGTAGATCTAAGTGTAAAAGCTAAAACTACTGAGTTTCTAGAATAAAATGCAGATCTTAATAAAATTGGATTAGTCAAAGATTTCGTAAAGACAACACAAAAAACACAAACTATAAAAGGAAAAAAATGATAAAATGTGTTTCATCATGGTTTAAACCTTTTTCTCTTCAAAAGGCATAAAGTAATAAAAAGCAAGCCACAGACTGGAAGAAATTTTTGAAAAATATATATCTAACAAAGTGCATATGTCCATAATATAGAAATAACTTTTACAACTTAATGATAAAAGACAAAAAAAACTAATAAAAAAGAGACAAAAGATTTGAAGATGCATTTCTCAAAGAAGATATATAAATCACCAAAAAAAAAAAAAAAGAGAGAAAAGATGTTCAACATCACTAGTCATCGGAGAACTACTTGTGAAAACTACAATGAGATACTACTGCACATTCATTGCAATAACTAAAGTTAAAAAGACTGACAATACTGTGTTGGTGATGATGTGGAGTAACTGGAACACTCATAGAAATAGAAACTAGTACATGGAAAACTATGTGGCAGTACTTTAGAAAGTTAAATATATATTTACCATATGACACAACATTCCCACTCATAAGTATGAGTAATAAAAACATATGTCCATACAACAATGTAAACATAAATGTTCATAGAAGCATTATTCATAGTAGCCCCAAATTGGAAGCAACCCAAATGTCCATCAACTGGTGACTGGATGAACAAACTTCAGTATATCCCTATAATGGAAACCTACTAAGCAATGAATTTAATACATAAACAAGACTGTGAATTGAAGAATTTTCAAAAACATGATGGTAAGTGAAAGAAGTGGCACACAAAGGCCTGCATGCCATTTATCCTGTTTATGTGAAATTCTAGTGAAACTCTATAGTGACAGAAAGCCAATCAGTGATTGCCTACCACTGGGGTGCACATAAGGGATTAGAGCAATCAAGGAAATATTTTAAGGTTCTATATTGTTTTATACTTTAGTTGTGACATTATTTACATCATTGTATACATGTACCAAAATTCATTAAACGTATATTTTAAATTGGTGAATTTTAGAGTGTGAAATAATACTTTAAAAATCAAAAGAGGGAAAGAAAAGAAAAAGTGAATGGAGTGTTAAGAACAAGGTGCTACACAGAATCCATTCTACTAAAAAGACATCCAGCTTCCAGAAGCATCAGGATGTGTTCAACCCCGAGACCCAGTTCTTAAACTGTTTTGTGGCAACACCACCTTTGGCGGTCTAATAAAACTTATTCTTATCAGAATATTTTTTTATTGTGGTAAGAGCATGTGGTCACAGCATAAAATTAATCATCTTAACCATTATTAAGTTTACTGTTTAGTGGAATTAAGTACATTCACATTATTGTGCAATCATCACCACCATCCATTCACAGAACTCTTTAAATCTTCCCAAATGAATCTATACACCCATTAAACACTAACTCCACATTTTTCCTTTCCTCCACCCCTGCAAACCACCGTTTTCCACATTTCTGTGCCTATGAATTGGACTAAGCTAGGTACTCCATATAAATGGAATCATAAAATATTTGTCTTTTTGTA
The DNA here is from genome assembly GCF_024610735.1 of Ursus americanus. NCBI lineage: Eukaryota > Metazoa > Chordata > Mammalia > Carnivora > Ursidae > Ursus > Ursus americanus. The sequence continues at coordinate 65,823,308 of NC_142139.1, forward strand.
ACTGGCTTATTTCAGTGGACATAATGTTCCCAAGGTTCATCCATGTAGTACCATGTGTCAGAATTCATTCTTTCTTTAAGGCTAGATAATATTCCATTATATATGTATACCACATTTGTTTATGCATTTGTCTGTCAATGAACAGTGTTGATGCTACCTTTTAGCTATTGTCAGTAATGTTTCTATGAATTTGAATATACAAATGTTTGTTTGAGACCATGCTTTCAGGTCATTTGACTGGGTATTTCCAGAAATAGAATTGCTGGATCATATGATAATTTTATATTTAGGTTTTTTTACATTCAGAATGATTTTAAAGGAATGAAAAATAGATATATAATTACAAAAGCAACCAAGTATATCAAAATACAGTTATTAAAATATTTAAACAGAAATGTGTATTATAGTAACACATGTTCTTTATTAATGCCTTATAAAACAAAGAAAATACATTTGAAATGTAGGCCAATTATAGTTGTTTTTAACTATTAAAAGACATATCAGAATGAAAACTGTTGTTGCTAAGTTAGAATAAGAACCACTGTGGAGTGCTCTTTGATAAGAGAATATGCATGTCATGTTGACATGTAACTCATTTTGTCTCTTGGTTTAATACTTAAAAGTGTTAAAATCTCAATTTGCAAAACATATTGTTGAGAAAGGAATGAAAGTTTCAGAGCCCACTTTATAAGGTAAGGATAGACTTCTTTCAGGAGGTACCAGAATTCTCCTAAGCTTGAATTACTTCAATTGTGGGTTAGTTTCGTCCTAAGATCAGCAAGTTCATTTTTGGGTAGGTAGATATTTTCAAAACAGTTTATATCAGAGAGAAAAGAATTGTGTGTCTATGATTAAGTTTTATGCAATCAAGACTGGAGTGGGGGTGAGGAGGTGGAGGCATTTGTAAGGATCCTGAAGTGTTTCTAGGGGTTTCACAGATTTCTCTATTCAAATATATTGATTGAGAATTGTCTATTTCAAGTCCATTTTGAAAAGGTACTTCATTCAGTATTTGAAAATTTGCAAGGGTTTTGGAGTATACTATATTCTTCCATATTAACAGCTTGGCCAAGAAAGTTTGTCATTTTTTTTTATTTGTATTCAAAATGGTGACTTTAGAACCTTGAAATTCAAAAGCTTATTCATACAATTAAATATGTCTGCCCAGTAAGCGAATCTAGAAATAAAATCCTTTACTTCAAAGCATTCCAAGAATGTGTTTTCCTCATCTTTTAGCAAACACAAAGCGTCTACCCTTCATTCAAACGAATACTTTAAATCTTGTCCTCTTGAAGGCCAGTTAATTTTGTCATCCATAAATATTTTGATCTCACGTAACAGTCATTGCATAGATCTTGCAATACTATTTGTACTCATCATTATTTCAAAAATATGTTAGTGATTAGACCTGCTGTTAGATCACACATGTTCATAGTTCTACCTTCTACAGACACTTGTTTGACCTCTTGGCCAACTCTCAAGAGCCTGGGTCAACTGGCCATTCAATCCCAAATATTGAGATGATTTGTTTCCATATTGGTGACCCAGACATCTGTGTTGATTTTTGCTTTTCCTTATTTATAGTTATTTACTGACAAATAAGTGACTAGTTCCATGAGAATGTAGACTAAGCAAGTTTAAATATCCCATGGTTGAAAAATGTTAAGTGATCATTTAAAATAATCCAAAACTTCGATTTATAATATAAAGGATCATAGGAGACTACTATGAAAGATTATATGTCAATAAATTAGACAACTGAGAAGAAATGGATAAATTTCCTAGAAACATACAACCTACCAAGATGGAATCATGAAGAAATAGAAAATCTAAACAGATGAATTGCTGGTAAGGAGATTGAATTAATCCTCAAAAATTGCCCAAAAACAACAAAAAAGTGTAGAACCACATGATCACAAGTGAATTTTACCAAACATTTAAAGAACTAATGATAACCCATTTCAAACTCTTCCAAAAAAAATAGAAAAGAGGGCATACTTCCAAACTCATTTTATGAGGACAGCAATACTTTCATATAATAACCAGTTAAGGACACTACAAGAAAAGAAAATTATAGGGCAATATCCCTCACGATCAAGTCCCGAGTCTGGCTCCCTGCTCAGTGGGGAGCCTGTTTCTCCCTCTGCTTGCCACTCCCCCTGCTTGTGCTCTCTTCTGTCTCTCTATCAAATAAATAAAATCTTTTCTAAAAAAATGGCTTCTAAAAATTTCTTTTTAGTCTACTTTCTGAGATATAAAGTAATGGCATACATATTCAATGTATGACACGGTGATATTCCTGTTATTATTCCATGAAAATACCATACCTTAAAGAAATACCTCTGCAAGAAAAGTGTGAAAGCTAATAGAAATAAAACCCAGTATTTTATGACAGCAAAAAACAAAAATACAAAAACAAGCAACTCTACCTGACAGTAGTTGAATTTCAAGTGCATGATTCTGAACTAGTGTTTTAATCTGCATGTTAACATAAGGATTAAAAGTCACTAAATGAATTAAAAAATTTTTCAAACCTTTTCTTTAATGCAATAATTTATTTTAAATCATTCCTGACAGACAGTTCTTTTTTAAAAAATAATTTTTTATTATGTTATGTTAGTCACCTTACAGTATATCCTTAGTTTTTGATGTAGTGTTCCATGATTCATTATTTGTGTATAACACTCAGTGCACCACGCAATATGTGGCCTCCTTAATACCCATCACTGGCCTAGCCCAATTCCCCACCCACTCCCCACTGAAGCCCTCAGTTTGTTTCTCAGAGTCCATAGTCTCTCATGGTTCATTCCCCCTTCTGTTTACCCCCCCTTCATTCTTCCCTTCCTTCTCCTGCTTCTTATGTTCCATAAATGAGTGAAACAATATAATTGTCTTTCTATGTTTGACTTATTTCGCTTAGCATAATCTCCTCCAGTCCCGTCCATGTTGCCGCAAATGTTGTGTAATCATTCTTTCTGATGGCTGAGTAATATTCCATTGTATATATGGACCACATCTTCTTAATCCAGTCATCTGTTGAAGGGCATCTCGGCTCCTTCCACGATTTAGTTATTGTGGACAATGCTGCTATGAACATTGGGGTGCATATGGCCCTTCTCTTCACTCCATCTGTATCTTTGGGGTAAATACCCAGTAGTGCAATTGCTGGATCCTAGGGTAGCTCAATTTTTAACTTTTTAAGGGACCTCCACACTGTTTTCCAAAGTGGCTGTATGAACTTGCATTCCCACCAACAGTGTAGGAGGGATCCCCTTTCTCCACATCCTCTCCAACACTTGTTGTTTCTTGTCTTATCAATTTTTGCCATTCTAACTGGTGTAAGGTGGTATCTTAGTGTGGTTTTGATTTGAATTTCCCTGATGGCTAATGATTTTGAACATTTTTTCATGTGTCTGTTAGCTATTTGTAAGTCTTCATTGGAAAAGTGTCTGTTCATATCTTCTGCCCATTTTTTGATTTCATTATTTTTTTCTCATGTATTGAATTTGAGAAGTTCTTTGTAGACCTTGGATACTAGTCTTTTATCCGTAGTGTCATTTGCAAATATCTTCTCCCATTCCATGGGCTGCCTCTTAGTTTTCTGACTATTTCCTTGGCTGTGCAGAAGCTTTTTATCTTGATGAAGTCCCACAAGTTCATTTTTTCTTTTGTTTCTTTTGCCTTTGGAGATGGGTCATGAAAAAAGTTGCTGTGGCCGATGTCAAAGAGGTTGCAGCCTATGTTCTCCTCTAGGATTTTGATGGCTTCCTGTCTCACATTGAGGTCTTTCATCCATTTGGAGTTTATCTTTGTGTATGATGTGAGAGACTGGTCAAGTTTCATTCTTTTGCATATAGCTGTCCAATTGTCCCAGCACCATTTATTGAAGAGACTGTCTTTTTTCCACTGGCTGTTTTTTCCTGCTTTGTCAAAGATTAGTTGCCCAAAGAGCCGAGGGTCCATTTCTGGGTTCTCTATTCTGTTCCATTGGTCTATGTGTCTGTTTTTGTGCCAGTATCATGCTGTCTTTGTGATCACAGCTTTGTAGTACAGCTTGAAATCCGGCAATGTGATGCCCCCAGCTTTGTTTTTCCTTTTCAATAATTCCTTGGCCATTTGGGGCCTTTTTGATTCCACACAAATTTAAGGGCTGTTTGTTCCAGTTCTTTGAAAAATGTCATTGGTATTTTGATCGGGATAGAATTGAAAGTGTAGATTGCTCTGGATAGCATAGACATTTTAACTGTGTTTATTCTTCTGATCCATGAGCATGGAATATTTTTCCATCTTTTTGTGTCTTCTTCAATGTCTTTCAAGAGTGATCTATAGTTTCTGGAATATAGATCCTTTACATCTCTGGTTAAGTTAATTCTGAGATAACGTGTGATTTTTGGGGCTATTGTAAATGGACTGGACTCCCTAATTTCTCTTTCTTCAGTCTCATTGTTCATGTATAGAAATGCAACTGATTTCTGAGCATTGATTTTGTATCCTGCCACATTACTGAATTGCTTTATAAGTTCTAGTAATTTGGGGGTGGAGTCTTTTATGTTTTCCATATAGAGTATCATGTCATCTACAAAGAGAGACAGTTTGACTTCTTCTTTGCCAATTTGGATACCTTTTATCTCTTTTTGTTGTCTGATTGCTGTTGCAAGGACTTCTAGTACTATGTTGAATAATAATGGCGAGAGTGGGCATCCTTGTCGTGTTCCTGATCTCAAGGGAAAGGCTTTCAGCTTTTCCCCATTGAGAATGATATTCACTGTAGGCTTTTCATAGATGGTTTTTATGAAATTGAGGAAAGTACCCTCTATCCCTACACTCTGAAGGATTTTAATCAGGAAAGGATGCTGTATTTTGTCAAATGTTTTTTCTGCATCAATTGAGAGGATCATTTGGTTTTTGACTCTTTTTTTGTTGATATGATCTATCACACTGATCGAGTTGTGATGTTGAATCACCTTGCATCCCAGGGATGAATCCCACTTGGTCATGATGGATAATCCTTTTAATGTACCATTGGATACTATTAGCTAGGATCCTGTTGAGAATTTTGGCATCCATATTCATCAGGGATATCGGTCTGTAATTCTTCTTTTTGATGGGGTCTTTGCCTGGTTTGGGGATCAAGGTAATACTAGCCTCATAGAATGAGTTTGGTACTTTTCCTTCTGTTTCTATTTTTTGAAACAGCTTCAGGAGAATAGGTATTATTTCTTCTTTGAATGCTTGGTAGAACTCCCCAGGGAATCTATCAGGCCCTGGACTCTTGTTTTTGGGGAGGGTTTTGATTACTGCTTCAATCTCTTCATAATTAATTGGTCTGTTTAAATAATCAATTTCTTCTTGTTTCAGTCTTGGTAGTTTATGGGTTTCCAGGAAGTCATTCATTTCTTCCAGGTTGTTTAATTTATTGGCATAAAGCTGTTGATAAAAGTTTCTAATGATCCTTCCTATTTCATTAGTGTTGGTTTTGATCTCTCCCCTTTCATTCATAATTTTATTAATTTGGGTCCTTTCTCTATTCTTTTGAATAAGTCTGGCCAGTGGCTTATTGATCTTATTTATTCTTTCAGAGAACCAGCCTCTAGTTCTGTTGATCTGCTCTACTGTGCTCCTGGTTTCTAATTCATTGATCTCTGCTCTAATCTTGATCAACTGCCTTCTCGTGCATGGGTTAGGCCTATTCTTTTGTTCCAGATCCAGCTTCTTGAGGTGAGAATATAAAAACTGCATTTTAGATTTTTCTATTCTTTTGAGTGAGGCTTGGATGGCTATGTATTTTCCACTTAGAACCGCCTTTGCAGTGTCCCATATGTTTTGGACCAATGTGTTTTCATTCCCATTGGTCTCCCAAAATTGCTTAACCTGATTTTTAATTTCCTGGTTTACCCAATCATTCTTTAGCAGGATGGTTCTTAGTTTCCAAGTATTTGAGTTTCTTCCAAATTTTTCCCTGTGATTGAGTTCCAGTTTCATGGCATTGTGGTCTGAGAATATGCAGGGAGTAATCTCAGTCTTTTGGTATCAGTTGAGACCTGTTTTGTGACCCACTATATGGTCTATTCTGGAGAAAGTTCCATGTGCATTCGAAAAGAATGAGTATTCTGTTGTTCTGGGGTGTAGTGTTCTGTATATATCTATGAAGTCCCTCTGGTCCAGTATATCATTCAAAGTTCTTGTGTCTTTGTTGATTTTCTGCTCAGGTGATCTGTCTATTGCTGAGAGCGGAGTGTTGAGGTCCCCTACTATTAACGTATTATTATCTATATGTCTCTTTATTCTGGGTAAGAGTTGGCTTGTGTATCTAGCTGCTCCCCTGTTGGGGGCATAGATATTTATAATTGTCATATCCACTCATTGGATACATCCTTTAAGAATAATATAGTGTCCTTCTGTATCTCTAACTATAGTCTTTAGTTTAAAATCTAATCTGTCTGATATGAAAATTGCTACCCCAGCTTTCTTTTGAGGTCCATTGGCATGAAAAATGGTTTTCCATCCCTTCACTTTTAGTCCAGATTTATGTTTAGGTTCAAAATGAGTCTCTTGTAGACAGCAAATGGATGGGTCATGTCTTTTTATCCAATCTGCAACCCTGTGGAGTTTTATGGGAGCATTTAGGCCATTCACATAGACAGTGATTATTGAGAGATATGATTTTAATGATGTCATGTTCCCTGTGAAGTCTTTGTTTCTATAGATTGTAAATTTCAGTTCTATATCATTCTTGGGGCCTTCTTACTTTTATAGAACCCCCCCTAATATCTCATGTAGGGCTGGTTTGGGGGTCACGAATTCCTTCAGTTTCTGCTGATCTTGGAAGGTCCTTATCTCTCCATCAATTCTGAATGACAGCCTTGCTGGATAAGGGATCCTTGGCTGCCTGTTCTTCTCAAACAGAGCTTTGAAAATACCCTGCAAAGCCTTCCTGGCCTGCCAGGTCTCTGTAGACAGGTCTGACATTATTCTGATATTCTTCCCTCTGTATGTAAGGATTTTCTTCCCCCTGGCCACTTTCAATACTGTATCCTTGGATCTAATATTTGGGAATTGCACTATGACGTGATGTAGTGTAGGTCTGTTCTCATCGATCTTGGGAGGGGTCCTCTCTGCCTCTTGGACATGAATGCTTGTTTCCTTTGCCAGATTAGGGAAGTTCTCAAGTACAATTTGTTCAAATATCTCTTCTAGACCTCTCTCTTTCTCCATCCCCTTGGGGATGCCGATGATTCTGACATTGGAACCTTTCATTGACTCAGTAATCTCCTGTAATCTACATTCTTGAGATTGGATTTTTTTGAGCCAAGTTTCCATTTTAACTTTCCCTTCTACCATCCCATCTTCCAATTCATTAATTTGTTCTTCTGCCTCATTTACCCTGGTCATCAGAGCGTCTAGTTTAGACTGCATTTGATTCATAGAATTTTTAATTTCTGCCAGATTTGCTCTCATTTCCACCCTTAGAGATTCTATATTCTCGTTAATATTTTCATTAATATTTTTTTCAAGCCTACACATCATCTTGACCATTGTTACTCTGAACTTCATTTCTGACAATTTGGTTATAGCCATATCCATTAGTTCTGTGACAGAGGTCACAGACTCTGTATCTTTTCTTTGTTGAGGGGGATATCTCCTCCTTGTCATTCTGATGAGGAGAGGTTGCTGGGATGCACAGAGCCCAAATTATTGACCAGGAGCCAGGAAGTGTGCACTTGTTTTATAGGGACCTTAGGGATATGGGCTTCTTGATTTTTCAGCCTGCCTTCTAGGGGAGGGGCCTGCCGCACTGATACTCAGGCAACCCTGTTTGGGTAGAGTTGCCCCATCCCCTGCGAGGGGGGATGGGGATGGGCACAATGTGAACCAGTATTTCTGGTCTTTTGTTCTCTGGCGGCTTTCCCTGGTGGTTTTCTGTGACTCTTCTGAGAGTCCCAGCAGCAGTGGCCGTATCCTAGCCTCTGTCTCAGAACAGAGAGATCACAGTCCGCTCTCCACTGAGTTCTCCTGGCCACTCTAACTCTGCTTCTGTCGGTGCTGCTAAAAACCCTGAGGCATCCCGGTTTGAGCGCCCCACAGCCACTCTCCCAGCCCTCACTTCCAGGGCTGGCTCGTCTCTGTCCTTTGTGCTTCTAACACTGCCAGCTGCCCCCTGTTTGTGCACACGCTCCTGAGCTCCCTGTTTCAGTGTGGTTCGTGCGCACTCCAGAGCTCCAATTTTCCTTCTGATTGCTGATCGCGTGTGCGCTCCCGAGCTCCTGGTTTCAGTCTAGTTCGAGTGTGCACTCCGGAGCTCTGGTTTTTAGTCTGGTCACGTGCTCATTCCCAGGCTCAAGGTCTTACGGTGTCAGTCTGCTTTCTTGCGGGTGCCAGTCCGCGAGTTGGCCCACTCCCCAGTGCAGGTGGCTACTGCTTCCTGGCGCCCGAGCACAGTGGCTCCCTCCCCCTTCTGTTTATCTTCTGATATCTGTGCATGGATTCATGGTTCCCCGCTTAGCACCTCAATACTCAGCGCTGGAGATGTTCGTTTGTAGAGATCCAGATGTATCTTCCTGCGTCTCAGGCTGATTTCGTGGGTGTTCAGGATGGTTTGGTAGATATCCAGCTCGACTCAAGGGACCAGCTGAAAAAGGGGTCCCCTACTCCTCCACCATATTTCCTCCCCAATGAATAAAATTTTGCATAAACTATAAAATCTGCTATATATTACTGACTTTTTATAGAAATTTCTTAAATATCCTATACTCTACTTAATTAACCTTAAAATTACCTGTTGCTAGGGGATCCTGGGTGGCTCAGTCATTGAGCATCTGCCTTAGCTCAGGTCATGATCCCAGGGTCCTGGGACCTAGCACCACATCAGGCTCCCTGTTCAGTGAGGAGCCTGCTTCTCCCTCTCCCTCTGCCCCTGCTTGTGTTCCCTCTCTCGCGGTCTTTCTCTCTCAAATAAATAAATAAAATCTTTAAGAAAATAAAATAAAATTACTGTTGCTAAACAGATTAAACAAATTAGAAATACCAAAAAATTGAGTTTCGAGATGTTAATTGAATCAATATTATTTAGATGTATATATTTAGTTTTATAGACTCAATTTAATTTGAAATGTCAAAGAAAAGGAAAGATAATGATTCCAGTAAATATGCTTTCACTTTGCATTGTTGATGTGATGGGATGATGGAATGAATACAAAAGCCGTAATGTTTTCTGGGCCAAAAGGTCTTGTCAATGAAAGTCTGTATCCAGCAAACTGATAAAGGTCCTCATATCTCCTCATGGCAAAAATGGACCTAAACAAGGTGTTTGGGTGAAAAGGTAACTTGATAAAAGTTCAACCCAAAAATACTGGGAGCCCCCTAAACCTTGAATTACCGTTTCCCAAAAACTTTTTCTTGAGGCATTCCATGACAGTTGTCAAACACAAGAAGTTTCATTCTCTTGTAGCGACTTAAGTAAAGCCATGTGTTGCAAATAGCCAAGCTGGTTTGTAAAATCAAACAGAGGAAAAACTAGAGGTGGTTTTCTTGTCTGATGACATGTTCTGGAATAGTTGACATTGCTTTTAACTTTTTGAAGGAAGTCATCAAGTAATTGACAGTCTCCTTGTTCCTTTTCAGCATGCAACTGGGTAAAACTACAGACATCTTTTTAAGTAATCACCTCCTTTTTTACACTCACTATTTACATGCTAATGCCATCAATGAAAAAAATCTTATTTTATGAGCTGCTTTTGAAATTACAGAGATTGCCAATGTTTGGAAATGGTAAAAAGTTTTGTTTCGTTTTGTTTTTGTTTTTTGCCAAACCATTTTGTCTGAAGGTAATAGCTTTATATGCTGCACAGATGGAGTCCTCATAATGCTTGGTAAGATATCTGGTTTTGCTACTTAAGGGAAAAAGGAAGCTCTCCACAACTTCAACACAGACAAGACAAGGCTCTTCCAAAATTTCTAAAAGAAGTTTGGTTACATCCATGAAGTTATAATCTTCATCAGAACTGATCCTGATTCCTTGGTTACAAACAACTGAAACTGAATCTGAAACTTTATCAAGAAGAGAATTTATTTGAAGGGATTGACCATAATAAGGCTAGAAAACCAGGCCTGGGCAGGTCTGAAGGGAGGAGAACAGCCAAATTCCTGTCACACGAGTGGCCAGTGTGGTGCCAACTACACTAGGCTCTTGACTCAGCTGCAGCCATCAGAAATAATTCCAATTGACCCTCTGCTCTTGTGTTACTGCGTCAAGAATATGTTTGTCACTGTTAGGTCATGTGACTATGCCAAAACTGCCAAGAGATCGTGAGAGGAGTAACTGCCTTCCTTCGGCTTCCCTAGTGGGAAGAAAGGTATGATTTTCTTAAAAATACAGCTTATCGGTGGTCAGCAGGGTGAAACAAATAACTACAAACTTTTTTTGATCAAACTTTTATAGTGTTACCATATTACAAAGTTCATTTTTCAGATAACAGCCTAACATTGTGGATTCATATATACCTTACCATCCTGCCCACGTCTATAAAAAATGACAAAAGCTAGAACGTGTGTGTGTTTGTGTGTGTGTTTTCATGACAGTTTCAAAAGAACTATTGGTCACACATCAATCCCTTTAGCCATATCTGCAAGCAGAAGTAATAGCTTATATCAGTCGTATCATCATTTATCACAGTCAATATAAGCATGCATTTTATTTTCAAGTGCAACATTTTATTTTATTTTTTAAGATTTTATTTATTTATGAGAGAGAGTGAGAGTGCCAAAGAGAGCATGAGCAAGGGGAGGGGCAAAGAGAGAAGGAGAAGCAGGCTCCCTGCTGAGCAGGGAGCCTGGTGTGGGGCTCAATGTGGGGCTCGATCCCAGAACCCTGAGATCATGACCTGAGCCAAAGATGGATGCTTAACTGACTGAGCCCCCCAAGCACCCCTAAGGTACAGCCATTTAATTTCTTCTTTCCAGGCTAGTGAAATCATGTGTTTGAGGGAAAAGGAAAATCAAACTTTTTTTGGTTGAGATCACAGAGAGGGTAATTGGCTATGGAAAGAATCAAGAAAGATAAATTCCTACTTCAACCAATAAAGTAATTAAATTAAAAAAATTGAGGACCACGTGTACCTAAATCATGGTTGAATAGCTTGTCAATGATGCTTTATTTCAAGACAGTGAAGCAAGGTCCTCAGAGTTTTGAGAGATAGAAAAAATTATGATCCAAGAATTATCAATGGAAAATTGGATTAGAAAATGAAGGACTTGTAAAGATTGTGTCACTGATTCACAGACAATAGCCAAATGGTGTAGGAAGTGAGATCCGAAGAAAGGGAACATGAGTATGAAGGGAGGGTTATGGTGAGAGGTTGGAGGATAGCACTAAAAGTTTTTCCTGTTAATTATTTTAAGTCATTAAAATGCCACATTTTTTTAATCTACTATACTCTCAATTCAAGAACGTAGTTTCACAGAACTAGAACAAATAACACTAAAGTTTGTATGGAACCACAAAAGGTCCTGAGTAGCCAAAGTTATCACTAGAAAGAACAAAGTTGGGTGTATCATAATCTCAGATTTCAAGATTTACTACATAGCTGTAGTGATCAAAACAGTATATTTCTGGCACAAAAATAGACACATAAATCAGTGGAAGGGAATAGAGAGCCCAGAAATAAACATAAGCTTACACAGTCAATTAATCTACAGCAAAGGAGGCAAGATTATGGAATGTGGAAAAGATAGTCTCTTCAACAAATATTGCTGGGAAAACTGAATAGCTACATACCAAAAAATGACACTAGACCACTTCCTTACACCATATACAAAAATAAACCCAAAATGGATTAAAAACCTAAACATGAGACCTAAAACCATAAAATTTCTAGAAGAGAACACAGGTAATAACTTCTTTGACATTTGCCATAGCAATATTTTTCTAGGTATGTCTCCTTAGGCAAGGGAAACAAAACCAAAAATAAACTATTGGAACTACAACAAAATAAAATTTTGCACCATGAATGAAAAGAATGAAATGAAAAGACAGCCTACCAAATGGAAGCAGATATTTGCAAATGATAAAGCCAATAAGAGGTTTATATCCAAAATATATAAAGAACTTATGCAACTCAACACCAAACCAAACAAATAATCTGATTAAAGATGGGCAGAGGATGGGATCAACCTCTGGGAGAGTTGCTGTAGGGTGCACCACCATGGGAGGCTGTAGTTTTTAGCAGTGCAGACAGAAATGGAGACTGTGTATCCTGGAGAGCTCAGTGAAGAACAAACTATGATTTCTCTACTCTGGGTCAGAGGTTTGGGTGTGGTCTTTTAGGCTCCAACTCTCAGAAGAGGCAGAAGAGACATGGAAAGCCACCAGAGAACAAAAGCTCAAAAAACTGGTTTCTACTGAGCCCACGCCCCTGGCAGAGAGCAGGGCAACTCTTCCCAAGCAGGGTTGCATGAGTAACAGCGTGGCAGGCCCCTCCCTCAGAAGACAGGCTGGAAGAACAAGAGGACATCAACCCTAGGGTCCCCAAAAATGGGTTCATCTTGATTGGGTCATGGTTAATACTTTGGATGCTGTATATTCCCTCAACCACCCCTCAACAAATGACTAAGAGGAGGAACCCCCAACAAAGTAAAGAAAAAGAGACTACGGCCTTTGTCACAGACATAATGGATATGGATATAAGCAAGATGTCAGAGATAGACTTCAGAATAGCAATTATGAAATTGATATCTAGTCTTGAGAAAAATATTAGTGACAATATGGAATCTCTAAGGGCAGAAATGAGATCTAATCAGGCTGAACTTAAAAATGTTATAAATGAGATGCAATCTAAACTGGATATCCTGACATCCAGGGTAAATGAGGCAGAAGAACAAATTAGTGAGCTAGAAGAAAAGATGATAGAAAAAAAGGAAGTCAAGGAGGCCTGGGATAAACACCTAAAAGCCCAAGAGATCAAACTGAGAGAGATTAATGATGCTATGGAACATTCCAATGTCAGAATTATTTGGACCAATGAACGGTTGGAGAGAGAGAGGACTAGAAGATATATTTGAGCAAATTGTAGCTGAGAACTTCCCTAATCTGGGGAAGGAAGCAAGCATTCATGTCCAAGAGGCAGAGAAGACCCCTCCCAAGATCAGTGAGAACAGATCAACACCCTGACATATAATAGTAAAACTCCCAAATCTTAGAACCAAGGAAGCAATCCTGAAAGCAGCTAGGGGGAAGAGATTTCTTACACACGGAAGAAGGAACATCAAAATAGCTTCCGTCCTATCCACAGAGACCTGGCAAGCCAGAAAGGGCTGGCAAGACATGTTTAGGGTACTAAATGAGAAGAACAAACAGCGAACGATACTTTATCCAGCAAGGCTATCATTCAGAATGGATGGAGAGACAAGGAACTTCTAGGACCAGCAGAAACTGAAAGAATATGTGACCACCAAGCCGGCCCTAAATAAATATTAAGGGGGGCTCTATAAAAGAAGAATGACCCCAAGAGTAACATAGACCAGAAATTTACAAAAACTATCTATCAAAACAGGGACTTCACAGGCAACATGATGGCACTAAAATCATCTTTTAATAGTAACTCTCAATGTGAACAGCCTAAATCCTCCCATGAAATGGCACAGGGTTGCAGATTGGATAAAAACACAAGACCCATCCATATGCTGTCTACAAGAGACTCATTTTGAACATAAATTTACATCCAGACTGAAAAGTGAGGGGATAGAGAACAATTTTTCATGCCAATGGACCTCAAAAGAAAGCTGGGATAGCAATTCTCATATCAGACTAGATTTTAAGGACTATAGTAAAAGATACAGAGAGACACTATATCATACTCAAAGGGTCTATCCAACAAGAAGATCTAACAATTATAAATATCTATGCTCCCAATATGGAAGTAGTCGACTACAAAAGCCATCTGTTAACCAAAACAAAGAATCATATTGATAATAATACTTTAATAGTAGAAGACTTCAACACTCCACTCTCAGCAAGAGACAAATCATTGAAGCAGAAGATCAACAGACACAAGAGCATTGAATGACACATTGGACCAGATGGACTTCATAGATATCTACACAACATTCTACCCTAAAACAACAGAATACTCATTCTTCTTGAATGCACATGGAACTTCCTTCAGAATAGACCACATACAGGGTCACAAATCAGGTCTCAACAAATACCAAAAGATTAAGATTATTCCCTTTATATTTTCAGACCACAATGCTTTAAACTGAAATGCAATCACAAGAAGGAAATTGGAAGGAATTCAAACACTTGGAGGTTAAAGAGCATCCTCCTAAAGAATGTGTGCATCAACCAGGAAATTAAGAAACTTAAACAATTCATGGAAACCAATGAGAATAAAAACACATTCGTCCAAAACCTACTGGATACTGTGAAGGCAGTCCTAAGAGGGAAATACATAGCCATCCAAGCCTCTCTCAAAAAAATTAGAAAAATCCCAAATGTACACGCTGACCTTACACCTGAAGGACCTGGAGAAAGAACAGCAAAAAACAAAACAAAACAAATGCTAAATCAAGCAGGAAAGAGAAATAATAAACAGTAGAGCAGAGATCAATGAAATAGAAACCAGAAAAACAGTAGAGCATATCAATTAAATTAGAAGCTGATTCATTGAAAGAATAAGATCAATAATCCTCTGGCCAGACTTATCCAAAAGAAAAGAGAAAAGACCCAAATCAATAAAATCATGAATGAAAGGGGAGAGATCATGACGAATACCAAGGAAATAGAAACAATGAATGGAAATTACTACTGGCAGCAATATGCCAACAAAGTAAGCGATCTGGAAGAAATGGATGCATTCCTGGACACTTATAAACCACCAAGACCGAAACAGGAAGAAATTGACAATCTGAATAGACCAATAACCAGTAACAAAATTGAAGCACTAATCAAAAACCTCCCAAAAAACAAGAGTCCAGGGCCAGATGGCTTCCAGGGGAATTCTACCAAACATTTAAAGAAGAAATAATACCTATTTTTCTGAAGCTCCTTCAAAAAATAGAAATAGAAGGAAAACTTGCAAACTCGTTCTATGAGGCCAGTATTACCTTGATCCCAAAAGCAAAAAACGTCCCCATCAAAAAGGAGAATTACAGGCCAACATCCCTGATGAACATGGATGCCAAAATACTCACCAAGATAACTGCCAATAGGATCCAGCAGTACATTAAAAGGATTGCTCACCACAATCACGTGGGATTTATTCCTGGGCTGGGAGGGTGGTTCAACGTTCGCAAATCATTCAACGTGATAGAGAACATTAATAAAAGAAAAGACAAGAAACATATGATCCTCTCAATTGATGCAGAAAAAGCATTTGTTAAAATACAGCATCCTTTCCTGATTAAAACTCTTCACTGGGTAGGGATGGAGGGAACATACCTTCAGATCATAAAAGCCATCTATGAAAAGCCCACAGTGAATAGCATTCTCAATGGGGGAAAGCTGAGAGCTTTTCCCCTAAGGTCAGGCACACGACAGGGATGCCCACTCTCACCACTATTGTTCAACATAGTACTAGAAGTCCTAGTCTCAGTAGTCAGACAACAAAAAGAAATAAAAGGGATTCAAATAAGCAAAGAAGAGGTCACACACTCTCTCTTCACAGATGACCTGATACTTTATGTGGAAAGCCCAAAGATGCCACCCCTAAGTTACTACACCTCATACAGCAATTCAGCAAGATGACAGGATACAAAATCCATGCACAGAAATCAGTTGCTTCTCTGTACACTAACAATACAACTAAAGAAAGAGAAATTAAGGAATCAATCCCTTTTACAATTGCACCAAATACGATAAGATACCTAGGAATTAACCTAACCAAAGCGGTAAAGGATCTGTAGTCTAGAAACTACGGAACAATTATGAAAGAAATTAAGGAAGATGGAAAGAGATGGTGAAACATTCCATGCTCACGGATTGGAAGAATAAACATTGTGAAAATGTCTATGCTGCCCAGAGCAATCTACACATTCAATGCAATCCCTATCAAAATACCAGCGACATTTTTCACAGAGCTGGAACGAACAATACTAAAATTTGTATGGAACCTGAAAAGACCCCAAATAGCCAGAGGACTGTTGAAAAAGACAGCCAAAGCTGGGGTTATCACAATGCCTGACTTCAAGCTATATTACAAAGCTGTGATCATCAAGAGAGCATGGTACTGGCACAAAAACAGACACATAGATCAATGGAACAGAGTAGAGACCCCAGAAATGGACCCTCAACTCTATGGTCAACTAATCCTTGACAAAGCAGAAAAGAATATCCAATGGAAAAAAGACAGTCTCGTCAACAAATGGTGCTGGGAAAATTGGACAGCCACATGCAGAAGAATAAAACCGGACCATTCTCTTACACCATACACAAAGATAAACTCAAAGTGGATGGAAGACTTCAATGTGAGACAGGAATCCATCAAAATCCTAGAGGACAACATAGGCATTTGACATCGGCCACAGCAACTTCTTCTCAAGACATGTCTCCTGAAGCAAGGGAAACAAAAGCAAAAATGAACTTTTGGGACTTCATCAAGATCAAAAGCTTCTGCACAACAAAGGGAACAGTCAACAAAACTAAGAGGCAACCCACGGAATGGGAGAAGATATTTGCAAACAACACTACAGATAAAGAGTTGGTATCCAAGATCTATAAAGAACCTCCCAAACTCAACACCCAAAAACCAAGTAATCAAGTAAAAAAATGGGCAGAAGACATGAACAGACACTTCTCCAAAGAAGACATACAAATAGCTAATAGACACATGAAAAAGGGTTCAATGTCATTAGCTGTCAGGGAAATTCAAATCAAAACCACATTGAGATACCACTTTACACCAGTTAGAATGGCAAAAATTAACAAGGCAGAAAACAACAAATATTGGAGAGGATGTGGAGAAAGGGGAACCCTCTCACACTGCTCATGGGAATGCACGTTGGTACTCTGGAAAACAGTATGGAGTTTACTCAAAAAGTTACAAATAGAGCTACCATATGACCCAGCAATTGCACTACTAGGTATTTACCCCAAGGATACAGATATAGTCAAGAGAAGGGGCACCTGCACCCTAATATTCATATTAGCAATGTCCACAATAGCCAAACTGTGGAAGGAGCCAAGGAATAGCATGGAGAACATTAGGGGAAGGAAGGGAAAACTGAAGGGAGGAGGAATCAGAGGGGGAGACAAAACATGAAAAAAGACTATGGATTCTGGAAACAATCTGAGGGTTTCAGAGGGGAGGGGAGAGTGATGGGGTAGCCCAGTGATGGGTATTAGGGACGGCATGTGTTGTAATGAGCATTGTGTGTTATACACAAATAATGAATCATGGAACACTATATCAAAAGGTCACTATATGGTGACTATCATTATAACAAATTTTGTTTTTCTACAATTCTAATATAGGAATATATATTAATTCAAATATATATTAATTAAAAAAAAAAGATGGGCAGAGGACCTGAATACACATTTTTCCAAAGAAGACATTCAGACGGCCAATATACATGTGAAAAGATGCTCAACATCATGAATCATTGGGGAAATGCATATCAAAACCACAATAAGATATCACCTTACTTCCGTCAGAATTGCTAAAATCAAAAAGACAAGAAACAACAAGTGTTGGTGAGGATATGGAGAAAAAGGAACTTTAGTGCACTGATGGTGGGAATGTACATTGTGAATGCAATTGGAAAACATAAAAAATAGAGATATCATATGATCCAGTAATTCCACTACTGGTATTTACCTAAAGAATATGAAAACACTACTTTGAAAAGATATATGCACCCCTATGCCTATTGTAGCATTATTTACAATACTCAAGGTATGCAAGCAACCAAAGTGTCCATCTATAGATGAATGGATAAAGAGGATATGATATATATAATACAATGGAATATTACTCAGTCATAAAAAAGAAAGATCTTGAAATTTACAACAACATGGATAGGACTAGAGAGCATTAACCTAGGTGAAATAAGTCAGACTGAGAAAGACAAATAACATGATTTCACTTATATGTGTGACCTGAGAACAAAGCAAACAAAGAAACAGACTCTTAAATATAGAGAACAAACATGGTAGCCAGAGTGGGGAGGATGGGTGAAATAGGTGAAGTGGCTTATGAGGTACAAACTTCCAATTATAAAATAAGTATGTACAGCACAGGGAATATAGCATATGATTGTTAAAATGTTGTTTGGTGGCAGATGGTGATTACACTTATGGAGGTGAGCACTGGGTAATGTATAGAATTGTTGAATCATGTTATATACATAAAACTAACATAGCACTGTATATTAATTATACTTCAATAAAGAAAATTCAAAAATTTAAAAATTTTTAAAGGGAATAAAAGGCATGTGGTTTCAAAACTTGTGCAAAATTAGAAATTATTCCAAGTCCTGGAATTTTAATGTCTGTGGATGATTTGGAAATTATATGAACTTCTTAATATATAATATATATATATATATTTCTTACATTGTAGAGGTTTAGCTCATCTGTGGCTAAAGCACTAATAATGCATGTAGTTCTAGAAAGTAATGATGATATTGAAAACAGATTGATTTGCAATAGGATTTCTGTGCAAGGAAGACCTGTCCACTAATGGGACAACTTCCTACTTTAACTGACCAAAGTACATGACAACCACAACTAATTGGAAGAAGCTGTATTTTTTTTCTCTATTGTTTTCTGGTATGTTCCTACAGATCTTTTTATTCAATATTTAAAAGAAGACTAATGTGATAATGATGCAGTAGCTGGGCGTAACAAAAAGTACCGAATTTTCCGTGGCATTACTAAACTAGCATGGTTCATTATCTTTATTTTAGAGCTACTCATATTTTTATGGAGTACCACTTATCACATAAAAATTATACGATGAACAAAGATTTCCTAAGAAGAGCCTCAGTATTGATAAATTCAAAGCATTTTCTAACCTTGAAAACCCTTTGCTCTAGTAGAAAGATAATTATTCTTAGAACTGAAATGCATAACCATTATATAATAAAGGAAAATCTTGTGAGCTTTCCTGGCTGATGGAACAAGTTTTAATTTGTCAAAGTCAGCTTCAGTTGCATTATTTGAATTCAAAAGAATGGTAGATATCACATCTCTTAGCATCCAGAGAATTAAAATATTTTGTTAGGACTACTTCTATTGTAAGCACACTCTAAGCATATAGCATTGAAAGATACTGTTGAACAGAAAGCTAAATGATATACACAAACACAAAGATGAACTGCTTATGGCTCTAAAGTGGGCCTAGTCAAGGAGGCATCTGTGGGTCTCACAGCCTTTGAGTCCCAGAATAATCAGAAGCAGCCCAAATTCCTCTTATAATGCCCAGATCATAAAAACACTCCACAAAAGGCAGGAATGCAGAGCCAGCCCCTGATTGAAACCAGGGCTTCAAGTGGCTTCCCGTGCTCATGAAAGGTGGTTACAAAGGTTGCTGCCCACCCCTGCTGGGGCCAAGAATGTAATGGGGCAACATACTCAGGGAGGCAGGAGGACACTAGCAGAGTTCCTGATCAGGACAGGCTGGGATTGGTGACAACATCTATAGCTCCCACATACTACTGTGAGGAGGGTTTCAGACCACTACTACTACCACTACCCAATGTAAGATCTGATAGTTTTGGATGGGGTTCCTGTGGGGTTGGATGGAAGCAAACACATAGAGAAAGGGAAAAAAAAAGACAGAGAGAGAGAGACATAATGAGGGAGAGATATAGAATTTTACTGAAAATGAGCTTTGCAAACTAAAAGTAATAAATATAAAAATAAGAAAAATTACCAATAAAATTTAAAAGGCAGAAGATTAAATCATTTTAGATAAATATAAATGTTATAACTGAAGAATGGCTTGAAATAAGTACATTTAATTTATTTAAAAAACCCATGGGAATAACATTCATGAGAAAGAATAAGACAATATTAAAAAAGAGGCAGAATGAAATAGGCATCAATGAATATGAAACAGAACCAATTATAAATCTTGAAATTAAAATATTGTCATTAAATTTTAAAAATCAGTGAATGGAATAAACTTTATGTTGGGTAAAATCAAAGACAGAATACAAGAATTGGGCTATATTACTGAAGAATTCACCCAGAAAGCAGAACAAAGAAGCGGAGATTTGAGAAAATGAAACAAGATATAAAGATATGGAAGATAAATTTAGAGGCTCCAACATATGTCTGATGAATGAATCAGAAGAGAAAAAAGGAGAAAATCAGAAGGAAAGCAATATATAAAGAGATAATAGCTAATGATTTTGTTGAATTGAAGAAAGAACAGTGTCAAAGCAAAGTATTCTCAATATTAAGAAGGATTCTTAAAAACTGATCCATACCTAGACAATGGGTAGTGAAACTGAAAAGTATCAAGGATGAGGAGAAAATTCTAGAAGTTACCAGAGAGAAAAGGCTAATTCTGCAAAAGAATTATAATGAGCCTGATTGTAAATTCAGCAATAATAGATGCCTGAACTCAATGGACTACAATAGAAAAATAGTCTTAAAAGTATTGAGGGAAAATATGTGTCAACCTGGAAATAATTATTTTAACAATCTTTGTCATTTGGGTGTCATTAAAACTAGAGATATTTGTACAGGGACAGACAAATGAGCATGTGAATAGAAAACTGAGGAACGGAATTATACATTTATAAGCATTTTGTGTGCCTGAGAGATAGAATTACAAATCAGTGAGAAAAAATGGATTTTACTCAATATTTTGTGCTTCGACTTTGTTATTCCATGTGGGAAAGAATGGGGCTAGACCTCACCTCATGTCATGCCCACAAATGGACTCCAAATGGCTTAAAGACCTAAAATTTTAAAGCAAAACTTTAAAACTCTTAGAAGAAAACTACTCTTTTTGTGATCTCAAAGTATTGAAGGATTTCTTAAGGCATTAAAAGCAAATTATAAGAGAAAAGATTAATAGAGTTGATTACATTAAAATTAAAACCCGCTATACAAAAATACTATGAGCATAATGAATAAGATTTAGTTTGCTTCCAATTTTTTCTCCATTACACTGCTATAATGAACATCCTTATACATATTTTTATGCAAATATTTTATCAAATAAATTTTTTGAAGTGGAATTGCTGAATTGAAAAATAGGTACAACTTAATAGCTCTTGCTTTCTAAATAGTTTTTCAATTTCTATTTGCATTAACACTAATTGAGAAAATTTTCCTGGCACTCTTTTTGACATTATGACTTTAATTTTATATTTATAGTATTAATTTTGTTTCTGGTCTTTTGTTATCTCAAGTAATGCGGCAATAAACATCCTTGTACGTGAGTGGTTTTGCATTTGTAAGTGTTCTATGTAAAATATAGAACTGTGTAAGGTTCTATAAAAAACAGTTATAGAAATGAGGTTGCTGAACCAAAAATGTGTATATTTTAATTCCTGTCAGAAGAGATAATAACTGTGCTAGCCCCAAGAGTTCATGAAAATGGGTATTCCCCATATTCTGGGTAAGCATTGTGCATCTCAAACTTCTCAAAGTTCTTCATTTTTGCCAATGACAAGTGAAGAAAGGTATCGCAATTTTAAAGTCGGCATTTTTTTAGTTATGAGTTCAATTGAACCACTTTTCATATTTTCTAAAGCTATTTGGGTTTCCTTTCTTTTAATTAATTACATGTTCATGTCCTTTGCCTATATTGGGATTGTGTTTATCAATTCATTCCAGAGTCTTTATTGAGCACATACTACAAGGTGCTCTGCTCTGGACTCTGAGGAAACAGTAATGATAATGGCAAATAAGGTCTTCTGGGTCCTGGAACTTACCATTTAGTGGGAAGGGTCAGGTAATAAACAAACACATTAAGTGTACCCCCAGTGTAAAGAAGAAGATAAAACATGATATTGGGACAGATAGGAACTGGTGGAGAGCACTGCTTTAGAACAGGCAAGCAGAGGAGGCACCCTGTGGAATCTGGTCCCCCACTTCCTCTTCTCATTATCTGAACGTATGATCTGTTTTCATATTGTCAAGGTAGACAACATTCATAATTCTGACTGGAAATCATAATTACCACATAAGTTTAGCTTTGATTCTACATTTAATGTATTAAATTCACATAACCATCCTTTCTTCCCATAGCCTCCACATATCTGGATTTATAATTTTGATTCACTTATTAGTTTGTTTAGATTTTCTCTTAAAAAGACTAATATGTGCTTATTCCTTAAATTCCTTAATAGCATGCCTGAATAAGGCCAGTCTATTAAAGGACAACTTAGGTCAGTAAAATTCTTTTTTATTATTGTTATTATGTTCAGTTATCCAAAATATAATCCATCATTAGTTTTTGATGTAGTGTTTGATGATTCATTAGTAGCATATAACACCCAGTGCTCATCACAACACATGCCACCCTTAATACCCAATACCGGGCTACCCCAACACCCCACCCCCAACCCTTCTGTAACCCTCATGGTTTGTCTCCCTTTCTGATTTCTTCCAATTCAATTTTCCCTCACTTCCATACACCCTTCTGCATTATTCCATATGTTCCACATATGAGTGAAACCATATGATAATTGTCTTTCTCTTTTTGACTTATATCACTTAGCATAATCACCTCCAGTTCCAACTATGTTGATGCAAATAGTGGGTTTTCATCCTTTCTGATGGCTGAGAAATATTCCATTGTATATATTCTTTATCCATTCATATTCTTTATGTTCTTTATCCATTCATCTGTTGAAGGACATCTTGGCTCCTTCCACAGTTTGGCTATTGTGGACATTGCTAATATGAATATTAGGGTGCAGGTGCCCCTTCTCTTGACTATATCTGTATCCTTGGGGTAAATACCTAGTAGTGCAATTGCTGGGTCATATGGTAGCTCTATTTGTAACTTTTTGAGTAAACTCCATACTGTTTTCCAGAGTACCAACGTGCATTCCCATGAGCAGTGTGAGAGGGTTCCCCTTTCTCCACATCCTCTCCAATATTTGTTGTTTTCTGCCTTGTTAATTTTTGCCATTCTAACTGGTGTAAAGTGGTATCTCAATGTGGTTTTGATTTGAATTTCCCTGACAGCTAATGACATTGAACCCTTTTTCATGTGTCTATTAGCTATTTGTATGTCTTCTTTGGAGAAGTGTCTGTTCATGTCTTCTGCCCATTTTTTTACTTGATTACTTGGTTTTTGGGTGTTGAGTTTGGGAGGTTCTTTATAGATCTTGGATACCAACTCTTTATCTGTAGTGTTGTTTGCAAATATCTTCTCCCATTCCGTGGGTTGCCTCTTAGTTTTGTTGACTGTTCCCTTTGTTGTGCAGAAGCTTTTGATCTTGATGAAGTCCCAAAAGTTCATTTTTGCTTTTGTTTCCCTTGCTTCAGGAGACATGTCTTGAGAAGAAGTTGCTGTGGCCGATGTCAAATGCCTATGTTGTCCTCTAGGATTTTGATGGATTCCTGTCTCACATTGAAGTCTTCCATCCACTTTGAGTTTATCTTTGTGTATGGTGTAAGAGAATGGTCCGGTTTTATTCTTCTGCATGTGGCTGTCCAATTTTCCCAGCACCATTTGTTGACGAGACTGTCTTTTTTCCATTGGATATTCTTTTCTGCTTTGTCAAGGATTAGTTGACCATAGAGTTGAGGGTCCATTTCTGGGGTCTCTACTCTGTTCCATTGATCTATGTGTCTGTTTTTGTGCCAGTACCATGCTCTCTTGATGATCACAGCTTTGTAATATAGCTTGAAGTCAGGCATTGTGATAACCCCAGCTTTGGCTGTCTTTTTCAACAGTCCTCTGGCTATTTGGGGTCTTTTCAGGTTCCATACAAATTTTAGTATTGTTCGTTCCAGCTCTGTGAAAAATGTCGCTGGTATTTTGATAGGGATTGCATTGAATGTGTAGATTGCTCTGGGCAGCATAGACATTTTCACAATGTTTATTCTTCCAATCCGTGAGCATGGAATGTTTCACCATCTCTTTCCATCTTCCTTAATTTCTTTCATAATTGTTCCGTAGTTTCTAGACTACAGATCCTTTACCGCTTTGGTTAGGTTAATTCCTAGGTATCTTATCGTATTTGGTGCAATTGTAAAAGGGATTGATTCCTTAATTTCTCTTTCTTTAGTTGTATTGTTAGTGTACAGAGAAGCAACTGATTTCTGTGCATGGATTTTGTATCCTGTCATCTTGCTGAATTGCTGTATGAGGTGTAGTAACTTAGGGGTGGCATCTTTGGGCTTTCCACATAAAGTATCAGGTCATCTGTGAAGAGAGAGTGTGTGACCTCTTCTTTGCTTATTTGAATCCCTTTTATTTCTTTTTGTTGTCTGACTACTGAGACTAGGACTTCTAGTACTATGTTGAACAATAGTGGTGAGAGTGGGCATCCCTGTCGTGTGCCTGACCTTAGGGGAAAAGCTCTCAGCTTTCCCCCATTGAGAATGCTATTCACTGTGGGCTTTTCATAGATGGCTTTTATGATCTGAAGGTATGTTCCCTCCATCCCTACCCAGTGAAGAGTTTTAATCAGGAAAGGATGCTGTATTTTAACAAATGCTTTTTCTGCATCAATTGAGAGGATCATATGTTTCTTGTCTTTTCTTTTATTAATGTTCTCTATCACGTTGAATGATTTGCGAACGTTGAACCACCCTCCCAGCCCAGGAATAAATCCCACGTGATTGTGGTGAGCAATCCTTTTAATGTACTGCTGGATCCTATTGGCAGTTATCTTGGTGAGTATTTTGGCATCCATGTTCATCAGGGATGTTGGCCTGTAATTCTCCTTTTTGATGGGGACGTTTTTTGCTTTTGGGATCAAGGTAATACTGGCCTCATAGAACGAGTTTGCAAGTTTTCCTTCTATTTCTATTTTTTGAAGGAGCTTCAGAAAAATAGGTATTATTTCTTCTTTAAATGTTTGGTAGAATTCCCCTGGAAGCCATCTGGCCCTGGACTCTTGTTTTTTGGGAGGTTTTTGATTAGTGCTTCAATTTTGTTACTGGTTATTGGTCTATTCAGATTGTCAATTTCTTCCTGTTTCGGTCTTGGTGGTTTTTAAGTGTCTAGGAATGCATCCATTTCTTCCAGATTGCTTACTTTGTTGGCATATTGTTGCTGGTAATAATTTCTAATAACTGTTTCTGTTTCCTTGGTATTTTTCATGATTTCTCCCCTTTCACTCATGATTTTATTGATTTAGGTCTTTTTTCTTTTGGATAAGTCTGGCCAGAGGTTTATCAATCTTATTAATTCTTTCAAAGAACCAGCTTCTAGTTTCGTTTATCTGCTCTACTGTTTTTTCTGGTTTCCATTTCATTGATCTCTGCTCTACTCTTTTTTGTTTCTCTTCTCCTGTTTGGTTTAGGTTGTTTCTTTTTTTTCTTTTTTCTGTTCTTTCTCCAGATTCTTTAGGTGAAAGGTTAGCGTGTGCATTTGAGATTTTTCTAATTTTTGAGAGAGGCTTGGATGGCTATGTATTTTCCCCTTAGGACTGCCTTTGCAGTATTCCATAGATTTTGGACCAATGTGTTTTCATTCTCATTAGTTTCCATGAATTGTTTAAGGTCTTCTTTACTTTCCTGGTTGATGCAAACATTCTTTAGGAGAATGCTCTTTAGCTTCCAAGTGTTTGAGTTCCTTCCAAATTTCTTCTTGATGTTGAATTCCAGTTTCAAAGCATTGTGGTCTGAACATATGCAGGGAATAATCTCAATCTTTTGGTATCAGTTGAGACCTGATTTGTGACCCAGTATGTGGTCTATTCTGGAGAAAGTTCCATGTGCATTCAAGAAGAATGAGTATTCTGTTGGTTTAGGGTGGAATGTTGTGTCTATATCTACAAAGTCCATCTGTTCCAATGTGTCATTCAAAGCTCTTGTTTCTTTGATTGATCGGCCCATTGCTGTGAGTGAAGTATTGAGGTCTCTTACGATCAATGTACTATTATGATTCTTTATTTTCTTTATTTTGGTTATTAATTGGTTTATATAATTGGTGCTCCCATGTTGGGGCAATAGATATTTACAATTGTTAGATCTTGTTGGATAGACCCTTTAAGTATGATATAGTGTCCCTCTACATATCTTATACAGCCTTTGGTTTACAGTCTATTTTGTCTGTTATGAGACTTTCTACCCAAACTTTCTTTTGCAGTCCATTAGTGTGGTAAATGGTTCTCCACCCCCTCCTTTTTAATCTGGAAGTGTCTGTAGGTTCAAAATGAGTCTCTTGTAGACAGCATATGGATGGGTCCTGCTTTTTTATCCAATCTGAAACCCTGTGTCTCTTCATGGGAGCATTGAGCCCATTTACATTTATAGTACCTATTGAAAGTTATGAATTTAGTGCCATTCTATTGCCTGTAAAGTCCATGTTTCTAAAGATTTTCTTTGTTTCTTCTGGGACTATGTGACTGTTGGGTCTCTCTTTGCTTACAGAATCCCCCTTAATATTTTTTGCAGGGCTGGCTTGGTGGTCTCATATTCTTTCTGTTTCTGCCTGTCCTGAAAGCTCTTTATCTCTCCATCCATTCTGAATGACAGCCTCACTGGATAAAGTATTCTTGGCTGCATGTTGTTTTCATTTAGTACCCTGAATATGTCTTGCCAGCCCTTTCTGGCTTGCCAGGTTTCTATGGACAGGTCTGATGTTATTCTGATGGTCCTCCCTCCCTATGTAAGGAACCTCCTTTCCCTGTCTTTTCTCAGGATTGTTTCTTTGGCTGTAAAATTTGCAAGCTTCATTATTATATTTCAGGGTGTTGATCTATTTTTATTGATTTTGGGAGGGGTCCTCTCTGCTGCTTGGACTCGAATGTGTGTTTTCTTTCCCAGATTAGGGAAGTTCTCAGCTATGATTTGCTCAAATATACCTTCTAGCCCCCTCTCTCTTTCCACCCCCTTGAGGATTCCAATAATTCTGATATTGGAACATTTCATGGTATCATTAATCTCTCCAATCCTTTTCTCCTGTGCTACTTAGTAGCCTGTTTTCCTCAACTTCGTTCCTTTCCATCAGCTTATCTTCTAGATCATTAATTCTCTCTTCTGCCTCATTTATCCTGGCTGTTAGAGTACCCAGTTTAGACATCATCTCATTTATAGCATTTTTAGTTCAGCCTGATTAGAGGTCTTTTCTGCTCTTAGAGATTATATTGTCACTAATGCTTTTTTCAAGCCTACCTGTTGACTTTATGATTGCTATCCTGAATTCTATCTCTGACATCTTGCTTACATCCATATCCATTAGTTCTGTAGCAAAGGACATTGTCTCTGTTTCTTTTCTTTGTTGAGAGTTCCTCCTCATAGTCATTCTGTCAAGGGATGTTTGAGTGAATGAGCAGAGTCCAAAATATCAACCATGACTCAAGCAAAATGCACCCTAGCAAAATCCAGAGTGGTCTGAAGCCATCACCAAAAAAACAAGGCCAAAATGAAACAGAAGAACAAAATTTTAAAAATTTAAAATTTTTTCTAAAAAGGGGGGGAGGGACAGGGGTGCTATAATCTCTTAATATGGACAAAGTAGGGTATTTTAGTTGTTCATGGGTGTATTTTGGTCTGTGTGTTAGAAGACACTAAAATTACAAGGAAATTACAAGGAAAGTAAAACTTGTATATAAATAAAGGTAAAATTAAATAGTGAAAAAAGGACTACAATAAAACATATATATATTTAAAAAATAGGTGTAAAAAATACATGTTAAAAAGCTGCTACAAAATATAAATTGATATAATAAGCATCTAGTTGAAATGAGAAGGTAAAAAGAAAGAAAAACAGAGTAAAAGTGTAAGGAAAAGAAAAAAAGGAAAAAGAAGAGGAGAATTTTATCTGAAAAATAAACAAGCCATGATGCCACACCTGGAGCTCAATATATAATTTTTCTCCTGGCTTTGGGATTTTATAATCTTATGGGATCCATAGGATTGTCATCCACCCTACAGCCTGTGTTTTGGGGGAGGGGCCTGCTGCATTGTTTCTCAGGTAATCCTGCTTGAGCAGAGTTGCTCCATCCCCTCCCAGGGGGGATGGGCTCAGGGGAAACCAAGTTTCTGTGTGGTTTTGTTCCCTGGGGGCTTTCTGAACCTCTTCAGAGGATCAAAGCAAAAATGGCCGCAGCCAAACCTCTGGCCCAGAGCAGAAAATTCACAGTCTGCTCTCTTTAATACACCCTCCAGGACAAACAGTCTCCACTTCTGTACACCACAGAAAATTGCAGCCTCCTGCTGTGCACACTCACAGCAACTCTCTCAGAGGTAGTTCCGGGGGCGGGGAGTTTCACTGCGCCTTGTGCTTCTAAAACCGCAAGAAGCTGCGGGCATGTGCATACACCTGAAGCTCCTGGATCATGTCTGGGTACTGCTCTAAAGCCCTTTCCAGGCAGCTACCACTCTGCAAGTTTTTGCCTAGTCTTGGGCACAGGTTCCACCTCTTTTCAGGCTGCCCAAGAGAAGAGCGATTATCAACCAGTGCAGCTTGTGGTTTATGGTGATCTGAGCTGAGAGTCCTTTCCTGGCTCACTGACCATAACGTGCTTTCCAGCTCCACTGCTTGGGCACTTTACCCATTCAGGAAGCCCCTTTTGCTCTGTGGCTTCTTATAGCCTGAGACCACAATGCTCTACCTCAAATTCTACCTTTTTATTTCCAGAGCCCCCTTTCAGAGAGGGATGTCGCTCACTAGAGCAGATTTCTAAGGATTCCAATTTTGTGCTCCGGGGTTATATCAATTTGCAGGAGTCGGCTTATGGAGGCTCCCTCCCCCTTCTGTTTATTTTCTGATATCTCCCCACAGATTCACTACTCCACATGTCCTACCTTGCAAAAAGCAGTCACTTTTCTGCTTGTAGAGATCCAGATATATATTCTTACATCTCAGGCTGATTTTGTGGGTATTCAAAATGGTTTGGTAGATATCCAGCTAAGTTCAGGGGGCCAGTTGAAACAAGGTCGCCTACTCCTCCACCATCTTGCACCTACCCCCTCAGTGTAAAATTCTTGAGTCATAGTTTATCCCTTTCCTAATGTTTTATTTTTTTAAGATTTATTTATTTATTTGAGAGACACAGTGTGAGCGTACATAAATGTATAAGCAGAAGCAGGGGGAGGGACAGAGGGAGAGGGAGAGGGAGAGAGTCCCAAGCTGACTCCATACTGAGCACAGAGCCCGATACAGAGCTGGATCCCAAGACGTGGGCCAAAATGAACAGTTGGTCCCTCAACCAGCTGAGATACCCGGGTGCTCCCTAACGTTTTAGTTTTTTAAGTGTCTTCTGTGACTTAGTCTGAGGACAATTTAATATTTTCAGTTCTTCAACATGACTTGCCCTTTACACTGGAGTGTTAGCCAATGTTTCCTTTACCCTTGAGGTCCAGAAATAAGACTAGGATATCCATCAGGTAAATCTTTCTCTGCTTATATTATTCCTAGGACATCATGCTCCCCTTCAGTATTGAGATTTAGGTAAATTTTAGTGTAGGCAATGTAATCTTCTCAATCTGTTTTTTGAACTTCACATTCTTATTCTAATATCACTTCTTAAAATGTGGTTTTATTTTATGTAAGTTATTTTGATTTTCTTATCCATTTCCTTCCTGAACTCTGCCAGCTTACTTTTTTATTGCCTTTTATAGGCTTGTCATCTCCCTCTCTCTCTCTCCTTCTAACTCTTATTTCAAAGAAGCCATGTTTCTTTAATCCCTCTCAAGTCATGGATGTTTTTTAAAAAACTTTCTCCTATTTTGAGGTCAAATTTGTCTTCTACTTTGTGTGACTTATTTGCCTTCTGATTTTCTTTCATGTTTTCTTTTTAAATAATAGTTTATTTATTATTGAATAGAAGCTCCATAGAGTGTTTGTGTTCCCCCTAAATTTGTATGTTGAAACCTAATGCTCAAGGCGAGATTAGGAGGTGGGGTATTTGGGAAATGATAAGGTCATTAGGAAGAGGCTTCATAAATGGGATTAGTGCTCTTATAAAAGAAGCCCCAGAAGGCTTCCTTGCCCTTCTGCCTTGTGAGGACACAGTGAAAAGACAGCTGTCCGTGAACAAGGATGAGAGATCTCACCAGATATGGAATCTACCAGTGCTTTGATCTTGGACTTCCCAGACCTCAGAACTGTTAGAAATAAATTTCTGCTGTTTATAAGCCACCCAGTCTATGGGTTTTTATTACAGCAGGCTGAACAGACCAAGACAAAACTCTTCACCAATTTCTCCTTTTCCCTCATAATTTTTCAATTTAATGAAGAATATTTAAGGAAGGAGGGAGATATGACCTGCTGAGTGCCTACTTTCATTTCAATATGTTAATTTAGAACCCATTCTCACAAATTCCTTATTCTTAGTGAAACAAGTCTTCTTTCCCCCATTTGTAGTGGCATTTTTTTAAATTGAACTATATTTGATATATAACACTGTATAACTTTAAGGTGTTCAACACAACATGATTTGATATATTGTAATATAACTGCCATGGTAATGATAATTTGCACTTCTATCACATCATATAATGTTTCTTTCTAGTGGCTTGAAAAGTCTTGATCTAGTCTCTTAGTAAGTTTGATTATTGTAATTGAGGTGAACAGAGAGCTCTGTATATAGTTGAAGCTATATACGTGCAGAATATGTACAACTTCCATATCTTCTTATGTGGCGTATTTTATTAAGGGAACATACCTGTGTGCCATTAGCCTTAGAAATTTTTTCCCAATTGCTTTCTAATAGGTATGAAAATGTTTCCATATTTTGACAGTTGTCTGTGAACTTTAAGTTTTAGTAAAGGGTAAATTTGTCTTTTGTGTTTCCTCTTAAGTGATTTGTTGAGGAGTTTTGTAGACTCCCAAGTGGATGCTAATTAGAAGAAAGCCACAGTGTTGGTTATTATTAAACTTTTAAAAGAGAGAGTATTCAGTTTACTGTCAGAAGGTGTCAGAAACCCTTTATTCAAAATGTATGAGAAATTCAGTATTTCAAACTTTTTGAAGAAATCTGTATTGGTCAGGAAACTATATTGCTCAGGACCCTTCATTCAAGTGAGAGAAGCCAAATTCAAACTAGTTGAGAGAAAAAGAAAAAGAGAAGAGAATTTATTGGCATGTATGATAAAATGACCAGAAGAAAAAGTAATTTCAAGCATGACTGTCCCTAGCAACTCAAAAGATGTAATCAACCCATTATACCAATGCAAAAATAGATTATTGCCAGATCACGCCAGAAAACCGTGTAAAGTTGATTGGCTTATCTTGGTTTTTATGGCCATAACATGGTAATAGTCAGCCCATGAGACTGTTGATTGTCCAGGATTGTCCCTTTCCCTCCACAGGTACACACTTTATTACCTTGAAGATTGATTTCATGTTCTGGAATTTTTCAGAATGTACTTTTTAGTTGTTTTCCCCCAGCTTTATTGAGATGTAATTAACATATGACATTGTGTTAAGTGTAAAGTATACAACCTGTTGATTTGATATATATTGCAAAATCATTACCACCAAAGCATTGTCTAACAGCAGCATCACTGTCACATAATTATCTTTTCTTTTTTTGTGGTGAGAACATTTAAAATCTACTCTTTTAACAACTTTCAAGTATGTAAAACAGTATTACTAACTATAACACCATGTTATACATTAAATACCCAGAAAATTTTCATCTTCTAACTGGAAGTTTGTACTGTTTGACCAACATCTTCCCTTCCCCACCTCTCCCCAGTCCCTGGTGACCACCATTCTAGCCTCTATTTCTATGAGTATGTCTGTATGTTTTTTTTTTACTCTACATATAAGTGATATCATACAGTATTTGTCTTTTTTATTTTGCTGTATCTCATTTAGCCCCAAACCCTCAAGTTTCACCCATATTGTAGTAAATGACAGGATGTCCTTCTTTCTCACATTCTGAATAATGTTCCATTGCATATATATACACCACATTCATCTGTTGACACCTACTTAGGCTGTTTCCATATATTGGCTACTGTGAATATTGATGCAAAGAACATGGGAGTCCAGATATCAAGATCTTACTTTCATTTCCTTTGGATATATACTCCAAAATGGGATTGCTGGATCAGATGATAGCTCTATTTTAATTTAATCATCACCAAGGCCCATGTCAAGATGCTTATTACCCTCTATGTTTTCTTCTACAAGTTTCACAATTTCAGGTTATATGTCCAAGTATTTAATCCATTTTGAGTTGATTTTTGTGCATGGTGTAAGATAGCGGCTGTTTCATTCCTTCTGCATATAGCTCTCCAGAGGTATTCCAACACCATTTGTTAAAGATACTGTCCTTTTATGATTGTATATTCTTGACTCCTTTGTTATAAATTAGTTGATGATAAATAGCTGGGTTTATTTCTGGGCTCTTTGTTCTCTTCCATTGATTTATGTGTCTGTTTTATGCCACAACTGTATTGTCTCAATTACTATAACTTTGAAATATAATTTGCTATCAGGAAATGTGGTGCCTCGAGCTTTGTTCTTTCTTAAGGTTGCTTTGGCTATTCAGGGTCGCTTGTGGTTCCACACAAATTTTAAGATTTTTTTTTCTATTTCTGTGAAAAATACCATTGGGATTTTTATAGGGATTGCATTCAATCTGTAGATCATTTTGGAGAGTATGGACATTTCAACAATATTAATTCTTCCAGTCCATGAGCACAAAACATCTTCCAATTTGTTTGTGTCTCCTTCAATTTTTTTTCATCAGTCTTGTAGTTTTCAGTGAAAAGATCTGTCACCTTCTTGATTAAATTTATTTCTAGGTAGTCTATTCTTTTTGATGCAATTGCACACGAGATCATTTTCTTAATTTCTCCTTCTGATAGTTTGTTATTGGAATATAGAAATACAACTGGTTTTTGAATATTGATTTTGTATCCTGCAAGTTTACTAAATTTCTTGATTAATTCCAACAGTTTTTGGTGGAGTCTTTAAGATTTTCTAAATATAATATTATGTCATCTGTAAATAAAGATGATTTTACTTCTTCCTTTCTGATTTGGATGCCTTTTATTTCTTTTTCTTGCCAAATTGCTCTGGTTAGGACTTCCAGTACTATGTTTAATAAAAATGGTAAGAGTGGGAATTTTTGTCTTGTTCCTGATCTTAGAGGGAAAAGGTTTTTATCTTTTCACCACTAAATAGGATGCTAACTGTGCTCTTGATATATATGTCTTTATTATGTTGTGATATATTCCCTCTATGTGCAGTTTGTTGTGAGTTTTTATAATGGAGAATGTTGAATTTTGTCAAATTCCTTTTCTGCATCTATTGGGATTATCATATGATTTTTTCTCCTTCATTCTGTTAATGTTGAATATCTCATTGGTTAGTTATGGAATTTGCATCATTCTTGCATCCCAGAATAAATCCCATTTTAATGGACTGTTGAATTCAGTTTATTAATATTTTGTTGAGAATTTTTACATCTATGTACACCAGGGATATTGGTCTGTAATTTTCTTTTCCTATTGTGTCCTTGTCTGCTTTGTTATCAGGGCAACGATAGCCTTATAAAATGAGTTTGGAAGTATTCCTTTATCTTCTATTTTTTTGAAAGATTTTAAGAAGTATTTGTATTAATTCTTCTTTAAATGTTTTTGTAGAATTCATCAGTGAAGCCATCTAGTTCTGGACTCTTTTTGTTGAGATATTTTAGATTACTGATTCAATCTCCTTACTAGTAATTGACTTGTTTAGATTTTTCATTTCTTCATGATTCATTCTTGGTAGGTTATCTATTTTAGGTATTTATCTATTTCTTCTGAAGGTTTCTTCAACTGGTAGGTTGTCCAGTTTGTTGGCATATCTTTGTTTGTAATAGTCTCTTATGATCCTTTGAATTTCTGTTTTGTCAGTTGTAATGTTTCCTCTTTCATTTCTACTTTTATTTATTTGAGTCCTCTCTTTTTTTCCTGTTAAGTCAAGCTAAAAGTTTGTATATTTTGTTTATCTTTTCAAAAAACCAGCTCTTAGTTTTATTGATCTTTTCTAATGTCTTTTTAGTCTCTATTTCATGTATTTTCACTCTAATCTGTTATTTCCTTCCTTTTGCTAACTTTGGGCTTAGTTTCTTTCTTTCCTTTTCTTTTTTTTTTTTTCCTAGTTCCTTGCAGTGTAAACTTCAGTTGCTAATTTAAAAACTTCTTTTTTTTCTTTTTAATGTGGGTATTTATTGCTATAACCTTACCTCTTAGCACTGTTTTTGCTGCATCTTGTAAGTTTTGATGTATTATATTTCCATTTTTGTTTGTCTCAAGATATCTTTTTATCAATTTTTTGACGCTTTGGTTTGTTCGCTGTTTTATCTCCATGTACTTGTAAATTTTCCAATTTTCTTCTTGTAATTAATTTTTAGTTTCATACCATCTTGATTTGAAAAAAATGCCTCATTTCACTTTGGTCTTCTTATTTATGAATATTTTTTTGTGGCTTAACATATGATCTATGCTGGAGAATGTTCCATGTGAGCTTGAAAAGAATGTGTATTCTGCTGCCATTGGATGGAATGTTTTGTAAGTGTCTGTTAGGTCTGTCTGACCTAATGTGTAGTTCAAGTCCAATGTTTCCTTATTGATTTCAGAATGTATTTTTAAAAGTAGTTACCATGCAGTACCACTTCACACCTACTATGATGACTATAGCTCAAAAGTTGGATAATGACAAGTGTTGGCTAAGATGTGGAGAAATTGGAATCCTCCTGCATTGCTGGTGGGAATGTAAGGTGGTGCAGCTGCTATGGAAACAGTTTGACAGTTCCTCCAAAATTTAAACATAGAGTTTCTATATGAGTAATCATTCTATTTTTACAAAGAGAATTGTAAACAGATGTCTACACAAAAACATGTACACACATGTTCATAGCTTCATTATTCACAACATCCAGAAGGTAGAAACAATCTGAATGTGCATCAGTAGATGAATGGATAGGGGCGCCTGGGTGGCACAGCAGTTAAGCGTCTGCCTTTGGCTCAGGGCGTGATCCCGGTGTTATGGGATCGAGTCCCATGTCAGGCTCCTCCGCTATGAGCCTACTTCTTCCTCTCCCACTCCCCCTGCTTGTGTTCCCTCTCTCGTTGGCTGTCTCTATCTCTGTCAAATAAATAAATAAAATCTTTTTAAAAAGTAGACGAATGGATAAATAAAATGAAAAATTATTCAGCCATAAAAAGAAATGAAGTATTGATACATGCTATAACATGGATGGGCCATGAAAACATTATGTGAAGTGAGAGAAACCAGACACAAATGGTCTCATAGTGTATGACTCCATTTTTGAAATGTTCAGAATAAGCAAATCCATAGAGACAGAAGGTAGATTCATGTTTTCCAGAAGCTGAGGGAAGGGAACACTGGGGTGTGACTGCTACCAAGTTCAGGGTTTCTTTTGGGGGTGATGAAAATGTCCAGGAATTAGTAATGATGGTTTCACAACTTTGTGAATACACTAACAGCCACTGAATTGTACACTTTAAAGGGGGGAATTTTGTAGTATGTGAATTATGTATCAATAAAAAATAAGTAACTTTAAAAATATAGGATGAATTCAGAATGGAGAATGTGTAGTCAGATGTTTTAAATCAGCACTTCTGACAAATTATAACATCTTCAGGTAATTCTCCAGCAATCTAATGGTGAGAGATATGGAATGTCTTCAGCTGCCAGAGCATAAAACACAGACTACCATAAAAAGAACTGTTTGAAGTCCTTTTTGTTTTGTTTTGTTTTGTTAATTAGTGCCACCTTCCTGTACAGCCAGAATTATTTCATATTTGCAAGTTTTAAGTGTGATTGATGATAAACATTAATACACAAAAAGATTCCAAATACTGCTGAATTAAGTGGCATTTAACACCTGGAAGATATTTTAGGTCAATTACAATCTGCTGAACTACAAAATCATCCTGCTGTTCATGAAGTTTTCTCAAAAACCGGAATATAATTCAAAAATGTCTTTTGAAAACAGTAAAAGTGCACTTATATATATATATATATATATATATATATATATATATATATATATATATATATATATATATGGCTTACCCAAAAAGGGGGACAAATTTAGGTAAATAGTCAAGAGGTCTTATTTTCAAAGAACAATAAAGGAACTGTAAATAACTTAATGTATAACATTATTGACTTTTAAAACTATTTTATTTTTAAAAACCCCACAAATACAGAAAGTGCTTCCAAATATATTGCCTAACAAGTTTTTATAAGGCCTTTTTTGTAGCTCCCACCCAGGTGAAGACAGGTGGCGTGATTCAATCACAATCCCACTCTTCCCCAAAGCAACTACTACACTGACTTTCGAAGAGATGACACAAATGTCCATTCTTAGAGAATATAGTTTAATCTTAGTCACTTTTTAAAAAGCGTTAGTATTTTTTGTCAATTTCACCCCACGGATTTCCCCTCTATCCCTTCCTTTTTCTTATAATTTATCTACTAAGGAATCCAGGGCATTTGCCCAGCAGAATATTCCACACTCTCAATTGTATTTATTGTGGACTCATAGTGCAGTTCTGTCTTTTTGAAAATTGGCAGCTGAACCCCAGACTCGATCAGACTCAGGTTCAACTCCTTTGGCAAGACTATGTGGTATGATGTACTCCTACCAGGAAGTATCTGTCTGTCTCTCTCCATGGGCTGAGCCGCTGTTGATACTCAATGCCTAGATTTATTCATTCATTAGTGGCTATAAAATGGTGATCTTTCAATTCCATCATTTTATTTTCATTTATCAGATAAAATGCTTTTACAAAGAAATGCTTTCCTTTTCTACTATTTGGTCATTCAGTTTGTACAGAGGAACCAGAATAAATGCTGGGTTCTTCCCTCTAAATTTAGCTTTTGCATTGTGGGAGTAGAAAGAAATGATCTACTATTTTTTAGAGTTTTAATATTCAGAAATAAAAATGCGATCCCACACTTTTATGAAAACAAAAAAGCAGAGATTTAATAATTTCATTTGTTTTTAACTTCTTATTGAAGTATAATACATTTAAAGAATGTCCATTTCATAAGGTTGTATGTAGTTCAATGATTCTTCACAAACTGACCATAAAATGTAATCAGCAACCAGATCAAAAACCAGAACATTATTGGTACCTTAGAAAAGTCCCTTCCAGTCACAATCATATCTAAGGGTAACTGCCCCTCTGACATCCAACAATGGTTTCTGTTCTGATACTTAGATGAGTGGGATCATGCAGTATACAATCTTTTGTATCACAGTTCTTTTGTTCCTCGTTATGTCTGCAGTGGCCATTGGACTGTTTGTCCATTATTCTGCTGATAGGATTCAGGTTGTTTCCAGTTGGTAGATGTATTGTTATGAACTTTTCAGTGCATGCCTTTTGGGGAACATAGATGTGCATTTCTTAGGGTATATATTACCTTCATTTTTAAACACTATATTAGAACCAGATAGTTCCTTGGGAGAACTACTGAAATATGTAAATTTCTTTTATAGAAAAAAATGAGTTCTTAATAATAAATAGCACTATACCACATTTAGTTTCAAAATTGTTAGCTGCTGCTGCTGCTAACATCAGGCACAAGCCCCAAGCAAATCTCAGAGAAAGTGGCACCTGCCCATGGTCGCCGTCAATGACTTGCCTATGCTTGTCACAAAGAAGAGAAATTGACAGCTCAAGACTGGAGAGGAATTTTATCTTGTTTTCAGTGCGCTCTCCAGGCTCTGGCTATGCCTTTAGAGCAGTACCAGCTCGCAGATCAGCACTTACTTAAGAAACTCTGCTTAGAAACCTGAATTACCTGGAAACCTATTTTTCATTTACTTTTATGGGTGTTTATCACCTGTGATGGGTTGAATTATCTTCCCACCCCAGATTCATACATTGAAGTCTTAATCCCCAGTAACTCAAAATGTAACTTTATTTGGAAGTGAAGTCATTGCAAGTGTCATTAGTTAAGATGAGGTCATAGGATGGGCCCTAATCCAGGATGACTGGTGTGTATAAAAAAGGCAAATCTGGACCCAGACATGCCTACAGGGAGAACGCCATGTGAAGAGGAAGGCAGAGGTCAGGGGATGCTTCTAGAAGCCAAGGAATGCCTAAGATTGATCACAAGTCACCAGAAGGTAGGAGAGAGACAGGGAATGGATCAACCTCTCACATCTCACAGAAGAAATCAACCATGAGAACACCTTGATCTCAGAGTTCTGTCCTCCTGAAAGTGAGACATGTTTCTCTTGTGTAAGCCTTCCAGTGTATGGTACTTTGAGACAGCAAACTAACACAACACCCTTTATAACGTGGTACCTGGGTCATTGTCTATTTTCATGATCCTTAATTTGGCTTTTAACTTGAACCTAAGGACTGACTGATAGCTGTGTAATCTTGGGTAAAGGATTCAGCCTCTGTAAGCAACCGTGTCCTCTTATGTGTAATTAGGACGATAATCATACCTACATCACAGGATTTTTGTGAGAATTAAATAAAACCTGCACTTAAAGAACTTCTTAAAATATCTCTAAATAGTAAGTTTTTGTGAATATTAACTTCTATTATTATACACTAAGTCACAGCCACAATAAACTCCAAAAAGCAGAACTCATACAAGCCACATTCTCTGGAACACAGGAACATGCCTAAAATAAATAAATAAAAATAAATTATCCTTAATAAGAAATCCAAAAGGGAAATAAAAACTGTAGTTACAGACTAGTTAAGGACGAGGCAATCACATCAAATCTTATAGGCAGCACCACAAAATAAAATGAAAATGGATACAAAGGTATAGCTCTAAATACTTTCCACCAAGGAAAAATGTTAAGGATAAAATAAAGCAGGTAGCACAGGGAACTAGAAAAATAAACAAGTGATTCTAAAAAAGCAGGATGACAAAAGCAGAAAAAAAATAGTGACACTAACCAAGATGTCATCCTGGTAACCAACATTTATAAAGCATTTCCTACATCTCCAGCCCTGTGTTAAGGGTTTTTCCCACACTGTCACTGAATTATCGGTACGATCTTTCGAGGTAGGTACTATGATTATTCCCATTTTAGGTAAGGACACTGAGGTTATGAGAGGTGAGGTAACCTGCCCAAGGTCACAGAACAGAGTCAGGATTGTATCCCATGTGCCTACAGACCCCACGTTCTTAATCACTGTACACTACACGGTTTTCTTCAGCCAGGGTACGACTGGTCACATTCTAGAAAACACCTCCCTTACTGCTTCTCATATACTGTTTCTACTGCATATCTTGTGCAGTTGAATTTAGTCATTTTTTAGAAGATTTTATTTATTTATTTATTTATTTGAGAGAGAAAAAGAGAGAGAGAGCACATGAGCAGGGGGAGTGGCAGGCAGAGGGAAGCAGGCTCCCTGGGAGCCCGATGCAGGACTGATCCCAGGACCCTGGAATGATGACCTGAGCTGAAGGCAGATGCTTAAGCAACTGAGCCACCCAGATGCCCCTGGATTTAGTCATTTCTTATAGCCTGTTCTCACAGCACCACGTCCCCCTGCCCCATGCACGCACATAGGCGCATGTGAGCATACACACTTAACACTTACTGGCACCCCCTCCACCATTTGACAGGAGGGATGAAGATGAACAGTTTCTCATTCCTAGGCTGGACCTCTAACCATTGAGGAACAACTGGGCCTCCTACCATTCAAATATGGGAAATGTCACACTGTCCAGCTGTCCTATGTCCCTCTTGCATGTGGCCGTGTCCCGTCTCTGCTGCTTGGTGTGCACATGTGGCTCCTGGAACCCACCTCTGCTCACACCTTGCTTCTACTTCTCCTGACTGTTCTCTGTCCTTCTAAAGGCTTTTGAAATTTGCTATCCATAGTTTTCTTCACCCACAAATGATTTAATTTTTTTTAAAGATTTTACTTATTTATTTGTCAGAGAGAGTGAGAGAGCACACAAGCAGGGGGAGCAGCAGGCAGAGGGAGAAGCAGGCTCCCTGCTGAGCAAGGAGCCTGATGTGGGGGGCTCGATCCCAGGACCCTAGGATCATGACCTGAGCCCATTGAGTCACCCAGACATCTTCACCCACAAAGATTGAAAGTCAAATTGAGAACAGATTTTTTCCTTCACTTAAAATCCGCAAATAAAAACAAGTTCCAAAGACAGAAAAAGAATTTTAAGATTTGTACATCTCTAGTTCCTACCAGTTCAGTAGATAGTAATTATTTAAAAAAAACATTTAAATCTCCACTTTCATGTCAGGCTTTCATAAAAACAGATTAAATGCACTTAGCTGAAATATACTTTTATTTAGCTACTGTATTTTTTCAGATGTGACAAAGTAAACCTTTAAAAAAAAAAAAGAATCTTTATATAACATGAGAAATCGATTGGCATATCCTAGGACAAACCCCACAAGTAGAACAAAGGTAAATTGCAATTAGTTGTTTTGTGAGCCTTATTTTCGGAAAGCCCAGTGTTTATTTCAGCTTTGCAATACTGTATAATGATATAGTATATCTGGAACTGTACACATTTAGAGACCATAATTACAGCAATGTTGCACTTCACTCCCTTATTTGCTAAGCTTAGTTGAAAACTGAAGCTAAGGGGAGTCAGAGTCTACCAGTTTACACCACAAATGTATCCCAGTTAGAAAATAAATAATAATTACAACAACATAATGCTTTTAAAAAGAAATGAAATTGCTATAGTTTTCATCCCTTTAGAATTCGATGCCCACTAAGGTAGAAAGCAGAAAAATGGGGGTTTTCGTTGGATTTGTATTGCCATTCAAGGAAGCAGTTTGGGTTAAGTCTTCGGTTTCTATTAATGTTCCTCTGTTACAATTAAGGACGGATGGGCCTCAGTTTGGCTGCCTCTTCACATTTCATACCCTCCATAAAATTAGTTTTGAGCTCAGAGAAATTCAGAATGTACTTTGTCCTAAACACTCTTTCTTTTCATTTTTAAGTGACTGTAAACATTTACCTCGGCTTCAGATTCATTTGCACTTAGCTCATCAAAACTTTTCACAGCATAACCCTGCATGTACTGAAATAAAACCAAACACTCTTGCTTATAAAAGACACTGGATTCCAGAACCACACTGCAGATTCTACCAGGCACTTTCATCTTAGAAGCACAAAGTCATGTTTTGCCAAATATAATTGGGTTAAAATATCCACTACGTTTCCATTCCCTCTGAGCTTCCCTGTCCCATCCAAGTCTCGGGGGGCTGCTGGGCCCTCGCCTTTCCAGCCTGTACGGCTTTCGGTCTCATGATTCCATGGTTAAAGCCCAGTGGATTCAAAACTCATCATCTCCCCTCCCAAATCTGTTTTCTCTTCTGAGTTCACTCTCAGGAAATGGCACCACCTTCTCCCCCTGCCCCACCCAGAATCCAGAACTGAGAGAAGTCATCTTTCACTTCCTACCATCCCGCCAAACCCTGTTCTTTCATCTTCTTTGGTTCGAATTTGCTTTCTCTTTCACTGCCCCAGTCTACACAACATTATTTCTGGTCCATATTTGTGCAGTTGATGTAGTTTTGGAAATGTAAGTGAGGTCTGGAGCCGAAGATGAAGAAAGAATTCTTAAGACATCTTTGGTGCCAAAACGTGATTTTATTAAAGTGCAGGGACAGGACCCTTGGGCAGAAAGAGCTGCAATGGGGTTCTGAGGGGTGGTGATTATATATCTTCAGGTTGGGAGGTGGTTAGGGATAGCATAAGCCTTCCAGGTATTTTGGAAACAATGTTTCCAGGACCCTGAGGGGGCTAGCTATTGTTGAGAAAGATCTTTGATTACTGTTCGCTAAACCCTCAGTCAGGAGACCCTTCCTACGCCCATCAGTGGCCATACGCTTGGAGAAAGATTCTTAAAGTGTATGGGGTGGTGGGCAGAGAAAAAGGGAGCCTCCCAAGGAATTCCTATATGTTTAGAGTAGACTCACAGGATCCTGGAGGGTTGGGGCTAAGATTGCCTTTTGCCAAGTAGCAACATCAAGGCAGGCAACTGAGCTCCCAGAGGAAGGTCACTCTGCCAGTTTCAAGGACTTGTCAATGAGCTATAAGTAGTAAGGAAATTTAATAAATTTTCTTTTGCCTTTGTTTCCCACATCACAGTGACTTCCTAAAGCTAGCTCGTCTGCCTCTAGACTCTTCCTCAAACCCTTGCTCACTCAAAACCAGACTGATCATTTCCAAAGGGAAAAATGTGATCACCTGAATTCCTTTCTCAAAACCTTTCCATGGACTCCCATCATTTGTGGAAATTTCCATGTAGATTTTACCAGGCCCTTCTTAACCTGCTTCTATCTTCCCCTTCCCTCTTTTTTGCTTGTCCCTGCCTGACTCTCACAAAGGCAAGGGAATTGCCCTCAGTTCCTCAAGCCGGAGCTGATATTCTTTCTCCAGGACTTCTAGCTGTTTAGCATGATAATAGCTATGCTATATCGACTGTTTTTTCATGAATCTGGCACTGTTCTAAATACAGTCAGTTCTGCTGTAACATATTTACATCGCAAAAAATCACCATGCTGTGCAAAATCATGCAATGAAAATCCTTACGGAAGAGATGGAGTTGAGGGGGTGTACCACACACACACACACACACACAGATCAGTGGCACGTTAAAAAAAAGCTAGAAAATGAATAAAAATGGTAGCAAACTTTGACGTATATTAGATGGCTAAGAAACACATAAATACTAGTACATAAAATTTGGTCTTCCTCACTGATTCTTAGCAATAAGGTTTTAGAGCTCCTAAAACCCTTGAAATTTCCTGAGAGATAGGAGTGAGAGGAGCATCTTTTGTTATTCATAAACCCTTTTCAGGGGTTTATGCTAATGAGGTCACTCTTGAGTA
Source organism: Ursus americanus (assembly GCF_024610735.1). Classification (NCBI taxonomy): domain Eukaryota; kingdom Metazoa; phylum Chordata; class Mammalia; order Carnivora; family Ursidae; genus Ursus; species Ursus americanus. The sequence continues at coordinate 65,866,217 of NC_142139.1, forward strand.
TGGAGGCTGGTTATCAGAGGACACAACCATGTGATTAGAGGAGTGGAATTTTTAGCTCCCTCCTCCTGACCTTTGGGGAGGAATTAGGGCTGGAGATTGGGTCAATGACAATGGCCAAGGGCTTTACTTTCTCAAGTGATTTGAATGTCCAGCCAGGGCTGGGGATCCCCTTGGAACAAAGCCGATCCATCTGATGGGAAACATCTGTTTGCAGCATGTTGTAGGAGCCAGGAAGATCCTTAGCACCTCCACCAGCATTTGGACGGGTTGGCCTTGAGCTCTCTGGCCCCAGATGCTGGTGAACCAGCAATCAGTTAAGACCACATCGAGGAGAGAGCAACTCAAAGTACCACATCATTAAACTAGATTTAAAGTATTTTTGTAATCTCCTCAAACCAGATTTTATATTATGAATTGACTTAGGTACTGTGCCCCAAATTTATTTTTGTGAATTCCAAAATATTTTCATCTCAGAACAAGAAAATCGGTTTTAGACAACATTTTAAGTAGGTGAAGAAGTGTCAGATGCATGGAAAGATTTTAAGAACTGTGACAGGAGTACCATTGGAGGATGAGTGTAAAATAGAGAAATTGATTGGAGCAGCATTGCTTTCTATGATGGTTTAAAAGTTGAAGAATTCAGGTAAGCTCATGACGCAAGGTAAATGGGGGCAATTGCCACAGAATGTATCATAAATTATAACGTTTTCTATTCAGCAAGATGAAGCAGGCAGAGAACAGTGCTTTCCAATGTATATTTCATGAAATACTCATTTCTTAAAATTTTATAGGAAGTGTTAGGTGACATAAAATGAGACAGTTTTCTTTATGAAGATGTATGTGGTGAGTCTCTAAGAAGGAGATGACAGTAAACTATGTTTTTGAAATTTCTCTTTTGTTCTCTTTCTCTATATATAGATATGTACTTTAAAAAATCATACTTTTAGAAATCCCAGCAGAGAGGACCAGGGGAAATGAGATCCAGTCAATTGCATATTTCTCAAAACTACCTCTACCTATTTCAAATATTTCGTTATATTCTATGCCTTAGGTCATTTTCCCTGCTACTGAGTTGTGGACTTCACTGGGGGCATCAACAAGACCAAATCTGGCAGCATCAACGAGTGCAAGCAGAAGAAGAAGAGACAGAAGGAGCATGAGAAAGTGAGAATCTTAAGCCAATTGATGGCCATATCTTTAACAAGTCTGAAACACAAAGGTATCTCTGGGAAAGGACTTGGGACAGGGACCAGTAAGGGGCCAGGAGGAGCCTTTGCCAGCATGTGAGACTCCATCCTGTCTATGCCTCCCCCTCAGCAGACACTTGCAGGAGGATGAGGATGACCAGGAATCCCAGGGACTCAGCCGCTCCTTCTGCCCACCAAAACACAGAATGAGACCACTGCCCACACATAGAACCAGAGGGATGGGCTCCTCAGTTTGCCAGGTCTTCTAGCCTGTGCTGCCCTTGGAGGGATGAGTTTTGTGGAGGACTGTCCCAGGTTGTGCCTGGACCTTCTTCAAGGAGCAGGGATGCTGGCTTCTGAGGCCAAATGGCTGGTTGGGTGGGACCTTGCTCTCTGCACATACTTTATCCATCCCCTTCACCAGGAAGCTCTCTTCTTTCCTAAAGAGACTTTGAGATGAAACAGTGCATGAATCAATAAAGAAGTATAATGCAAGAACTGAGAAAAAAAAAAAAAACCCCTTTCATTTGCGTCTCAAACTAACACACTAATATATATGCTGACATAAATGAATAAGCTATTTATCCATGTGTAAAAGAATAATCTCTCTGTCCACTGATAAAAATAACCCAAGACCCAATTCCACAGTAATCATGGGCACCTGGTCCTCAGACTTGGCTATATCTGGGCTCATGGTGGCTCTCCGATGGGTGATTTTTAGGGATGTCATTGTTTTTGTGATTTATGATACTTCCCATCTCTAATACATAGCCTCTGTGCTTCCTCTCACCTTTTGAACAGGTGCTATACAATTTAAAAATCACCCTGAATAGTAAAATGGAAAAATGAGTTCTCTGTGAGCATGAAAGACAAATTGGTAAATGGACTAGCCTAGTCTGGGAGCCAGAACTTCAGTGAATTTTCCAGCTTCAAATACAACTAGTGCTATTTCACAGCGAGTTATTCTTCTTGGTTCCATTTTAGTAGTATGAATCCTGAATTTAAAATTACCATGAAAAAGCACTTTCTTGTAGATAGATTCCTACTTCGGGCTGCTTTAAAGCTGCAAAAGCCTTAGTTCAGCGAATGCCAACAACATAAAAGTACCACCCTCGGGGGCAAAAGAATGTTCCTTTCTTCCTTGCAATCTTTGGACTGCTAAGTACCCCCCAAAACTATCAGGGAAAAGAAATCTCTTCTCTTCTTTCCAGGGAAAAAGAAATTCTAGAGTAAAGAGTAACTATTTAAATAACGATCTGTAAATCTTCTCATTACAGTGGGAGGGCTGAGTCCTTTCAAGGAAGGAGTGCTGACTCTGGCCGCTGTTCAGTTTGCTCCTTGTTGGGGCCCTGCAGTGAAAGGGATCCTCTCTAAGGCAAGGGAATCACAGTCCCTTCTTGCGCAGCCAGAGGATGGAATTAAGCTGTCTCTTCTTCATATGTGCTCTCCAAAATGCCCCAAAACCTCTCTAGACTCTATAAAATAAGAACAAAATAAATATACATACAGCAATGAATGAAGAGAAAACAGAAAGCCAGTCGAGATGATGAATAAGTCCCAGGGCTTATTCTTTTAGAAGACCATTAAAACACAAATGCCATAAACAATCACAGTCCTGATCAAATGCTGCCTCCTCAGAAAAGCCTTCTTCGACTTCCCTAAAGTAATTCCTAACTCCACTTGTCTTCATCACTATCTTACTCCTTTCTTTGCCTTCCTTTATTTTCTTCTGAGCACTCAGATTCCATTCCGCATCTATTCATTTCCTCTGTTTTGCACCCTGCTCCTCTTTTGCAGTCTGATCTCCACATTGGAAAGGGCTTTTTCTGTTTTGCTCCCAAAGATACCCTCAGCACCTATTAATTACAGTGCATGGAATATAGTAGGAGCTCAATAATTGTTGTTCACTAGTTGGATAATAAAGAAGGAAATGAAAACAGCATATGCTCAATAAAAAACACGAGAAAAAATATGTATGTAATCTTGAGATACATATATATAATCTATCTATAGCTACATATAGATATGTAATATATAGAGAGAATTTATATATACAAAATCTTGGGAAAACTAACTAAAAATATATAAAACAATAAATGTATGTATTAGTTATACTTTACATTAGTAAGTTATACTTTATATCATGTTAGTTACACTTTACATCAGTAAGTCCCAGATAAAGATGAAAATGTTAAATAAAATACAAGAATGAAATATATAACCATATAAACTTGGGTACTGAATTGGGAAAAGTCTTATAAAAATGATCTGAGAGCAAGCATAATGGAAAAGATTGGTAATTGTGAATGTCTTCAAACAACAACCAAAAAAAAACCCAATGTTTAGAAACAAATGGACTAGAGGGGCGCCTGGGTGGCTTAGTCAGTTAAGCATCTGACTCTTGATTTCAGCTCAGGTCATGATTTCAGCGTTGTGAGATCAAACCCTGCATGGGGTTCTGCTCTCAGCAAGGAGTCTGCTTGAGATTCTCTCTCTCCATCTCCTTCTGCCCCTTCCCCCCTATGTGTGTGCACTCTCTTCCTCTGTCTCTTTCCCTAAAAAAAAGAGAGAGAGAGAGAGAGAGAAGAAGAAGAAGAAGAAGAAGAAGAAGAAGAAGAAGAAGAAACAAATGAAGTAGGAAAGTGTTTGCAACATATATTATAAACAAACGATTTGCATCTTAGTATAAAAGAGCCTTTAAAATTCAAGCAAAAAATGAGTGATGGTCACTAGACTTATTGTGGGGATCATTTTGTAAAGTTTAAAAATATTAAATCACTACTATGTACACCTGAAACTAAGATATAGTATGTCAATTATACTTCTATTTAAAAAATCGTGCACCTTTTCAAAATAGGCACAAGGTATAGGCAAGCAATTTACCAAAAAAAGAAAGAAAGAAAGAAAGAAAGAAAGAAAGAAAGAAAGAAAGAAAGAAAGAAAGAAAGAAAGAAAGAAAAAAAAATGTAGATGGCCAATATGAAAATGCCCTGCCTCCACTTAGCATAGAAATGCAAGCTCCATGTCACCTCATTTTCACCCGCTATAATGGCCCAAAGGATAGCTAATAAGGTCCAATAGTCTTGGTGAAGAAGTCAAATACTGATGATGGCTTGGCAAACTGAGCCTTTCTGGAAGAGTCTCACAGTGAGAAGGATAGAGAGAGAGCCCGTATGGGCAAGCATGCATGAGTTGGGGGAGGGGCACAGAGAGAGAGAGAGAGAAAGAGAGAGAGAATCTTCAAGAAGACTCCCTGCTGAGCCTGGAACCCGACATGAGCCTCGATCCCAGGACCCTGAGATATATAAGAGAAATCAAGAGCTGGCTGCTCAACCAACTGAGTCGCCCAGGTGCCCCCCACAATTATATATATTATACAAATATTTAAAGTGAGAGTAACTGTTACAACAGTAGTTTTGCCTCTCCGAATTTATTGTAAGAAAAATGCCAAGGAAATATGCCAAGATCTAGTCACAGAGATGATAATAACAATGCTGTTTATAGTCACCCTAAATAAGAAACAAGCTAAATATCTATCAATTTTGAATTCATTAAGTAAATCATGGTTTATCCACATGATTTTTACAATTGTTAAAAACAATTATGGACCTCAGGCATTAGTTGACATTGAAGGACTATTCTTAAAATTATTAAGGATGATATGGACTGTGGTTGTGTTTTCTTTAAAGTTCTTATTTGTTAGAGATACATTCAGAAATAGGTGAAATGATATTGTGTCTTCACTTGGATTGGTTTTAAAATACCCCACCCTTTCCCATTTAAAAAAGTAGGTGGGTGGGAAAAAGGAAAAAAAAATTATGACTCAGTACTGTGTGACTCTGGGCAAGTAACTCAACCTCTCTGTGCTTAACTCTCATGTGACATGGGGCCAATAATACAACTTCTTCAATTGTTGTGAGGGTTGAATAAAACAATGTGGGTATCATGTTTCCCACAGTGTGTGTCACAGAGTCAGGTGCTTTCCCAGGATGTGGAACACACCAGATCATAGCAGGTGCTCAGAGGTGCCTGGAGAACTTAAGAGACCCTTAACCAACATTACCACAGTGGTTTTGAAAGGTTAGCTTCTTTCTTCCAATGCCTGAATTTTGATGGTGCAGAGCTAGGGACGCCTGGGTAACACCAGTGTGGAGAACCCCATACTGCTGGCAGAAAACCAGATGCCAGCAAAGAGAACTCCTTAATGGGTAAGTGTATATCTTCTGGAGGAGAAGAAAAAAATGCTTCTTCCAAAATTTTGCTGAAAGTTTCCTCTGGGGCCTGTAATAACTTAAAAGGCAGAATTGAGGGAGGAAGCTGACTTCAGAACCTGCCCTCTGAGCCACCAGCTCTTTCCCTGGAAGCCCCCTTACTCGTTCTTGATTTTCCTTCCTGAGCATCATGTTCATTTAGGTAGGAACTTCCTGCCAAATGCGAAAGACTCACTAGTGCGGGGATTACCTAACAGGCTCTTCAGCTTGGAGGTACTCAGAGTGCAGTCCTAGTGCATAGGTCTGTTCCCCTGCAGGGAAATTTATCCTTCAGTTATTTTCCAGCTGAGGCCAACATCTGGAGTCTCTGATCCCTCTTTCTTCCAGTCAGATCCTCAGGGGGGCTGTGGCTTAATCAATGAACAGAGTTATAGAGTGGGATGAGAAGGTCGATAAAGGGTAGAGAAGAAAACGTTCTTGGTCTGCTTCAAATTACACTTAATAAATCACAAAGTGTAGTAGATAAGCTGAGAATAGAAGAGGTCCAAGTTATTCTTTCTTTCTAAAACATTCAAACTAGTCTTTGAAGCACTGAGCAACCAGACAGACAGGTGTGGCTTCTAATGCAGGCTTTAAAATAAGACATGATGAAGGGAAAGATTTGGTCCTTTTAGTTCTGTGCGGATATACTGCATATCCTCAGCATGAAATCACTATTTCTTTTATGAATGAAACTAGGTTGCCATCCCAACCTAGTTGCCTGTCATAAAAGCAACACTCCACAGCTTTTTGCTTTTTAATCATTCCCTTATTTAGACACATTTTTTTAAAGATTTTATTTATTTATTTATTTATTTATTTATTTATTTATTTATTTATTTGACAGAGAGAGAGAGGCAGCGAGAGAGGGAACACAAGCAGGGGGAGTGGGAGAGAGAAGCAGGCTTCCTGCGGGATCGATGCGGGACTCGATCCCAGAACGCTGGGATCATGACGTGAGCTGAAGGCAGACGCTTAATGACTGAGCCACCCAGGTGCCCCTAGACACATTTTTTTAAATCAGAAGGAAGGTTTCACTTTTACAAATAATCTGGGAATGTGATGTTCCCGATTGTTATTCCATTTCCAGTCTTCCATCCATAACCTCCATTACTGCAGCCACATCCTTAATATATAGAGGATGAGTAGCAAGGACCCTGGGAATATCCAGTTGTAAGGAAATTGATGCAAAACATGGTGATCATCCAGAAATAGTGATGGTGCTTAGGACAATATAATCAAGGGTAGTGTGTTTGCTTGGACTGCCATAACAAAGTACCACAGACCAGGTGGCTTCAAAAAACAGAAAATGATTTTCTCACAGCTCTAGAGGCTAGAAGTCCAAGATCAAGGTGTCAATAAGGGTGACCCATTCTGAGGCCTCTCTCCTTGGCTTATACATGTCTGTCTTCTTCTAAGATCCATGCCAGCTTGGTCTTCCCTCTATGCATGTCTGTGTCCTAATCTTCTTTCCCTACAAAGACACCAGTCATATTAGATTAAGGGCTCACCCACACAGCCTTATTTTACCTTGATTACCTCTTTAAAGGCCTGATCTCCAAATATAGTCTGATTGTGGAGTATGTGGGTGTGGAGGTTGGGAATAACATAAGAAAATTCAACATAAGAATTTTGGGAGGGCACAATTCGACCAGAATACTCAACCTTCTTGCCCACAAAATTCATGTCTTTTTCATATGCACAATACATTTCCCAATTACAAGAGCCTTCCAATGAACCTATTCCAGTATCAGCTTGAAGTCCAAAATCTTAACTAAATATCATCCAAATTAGATATGGGAGAGACTCAAGGTATGATCCAACCTAAATCAAAATTCCTTTCAAGGTGTGAACCTATGAAACCAGAAGGCAAGTTATCTGCTTTCAAAATACGATGGTGAGACAGGCTTAAGATAGATATTCCCATTCTACAAGGGAGAGATAGAAAACAAGGGAGCAGTCATGGATCCAAGCAAGTCTGAAAGATAGTAGGGAAAATTCCATTAGATCTGAAGTCTCAAAAATAATCTTTCGTTCAGCGTTCTGTCCTCTAGGCCCACCCTCGTGGTTTCCCTGCTTTTCCAGTCCACCAGGGCAGTAGCCCTGATTGGACAGGCTATGTGGTTTCAGGAGAGGAGCACTAGACTGAAGAGACACTAGATGTGGCTCTATTCAATAACTAGCTTTGTGACCTTGAACATGACATTCGATGTCTCAGCATCATGGTTTCCTCATCTGTAAAGTGAGATGGCTACCATGTCTCTGAAATTATTTAGTTTGATAGGGATCATTAACCTTCTTTTTTGACAATTGCTGTCCCCAAGAGAGGATAGTCAATGATTCCAAAATACAAAAGTACGATAATATTTAAGGCACGTTTATCCTGTCTACAGAGATCCCTGACATGATTTTTACAAAATAGTAAAGGAGAAGTGGCAATTTTTCAGGATTCCTAATCAAGCAATGAATCAGTAAAAGTTGAAACTAAATTTGATGACATGCTTAACACAATAAAATGCAGACATTAAGGTTTTGATCCAAGAATATGAAGTTCAGGTGCCTATTTACAGATCTGGTAAGTATGATAGCCCAAGTCACCACTGTGGAGAAGCACTCTGTGTAACTGAATCCCTTCCTGCAAATCTGGTGAAAATTATATTTCCAGTGACACTTGGCACATCCTTCAGCTACTAATTGCCTACTCATTCAGGGGTTCTCCAATTCTCCAGTTAAAATCCCCAATCTGTTGTCTTGAAGATGCAGGCAGGAAGTATTGCAGCAGGGAAATTAGAAAAAATGCAAAGGAGTTTAAATGAGAGCTGATTCATGCCATTAGAAAAATGTGAGTCAGTACAAGGTAAACTAAATTATAAGAACATTGAGGTTAGCAAGTCTCACAGCTCAGTGCATCAGAGTACAATCATCTCATTAGGTAGCAAATCATGCCAATGAATTAATTAATATTGTCATCGCTTACTAATATGAAAAGAACCTTAGGAAAGCTTCAGCAATCCAAATCTCTAAAAGATTAGATTCATCTTCATTCCAAGTGTTCCATCAAGTAGAATCCAAACCACAAGCTAATATTGGCCACTCGTAAAGCTGAGCCATGGGGCAGGGGTCATCTTTATTTGAGTGATGACTGTGTATGCTGAAGAAGATCTATAAGTGAGTGAGATTATTGAATATTAGAGGCAATAAGTAATTTAGAAGTTGTCCAACTAAATATTGTCACTTATCAGATGGATCTCAAGTTCAGGAAAATGAAGTAACTTGCCTAGGCCACCCAGAAGGTGGAATTCTTCACTGTGTTCAACATTCTCCCAACTGAACTGACTCTATACCACAGAATACAAGGGATTTTGTCTTTTGTGGGGTTTATTTGTTTTTTCTCTTTAATTATGGAGAAGATATATCTGATAGTTCTTTATTTCCAGAGGACAGAAAGAGAGGTCAAGGTTTTTAGCCAAAGTATAGTTTAAGAAAAAAATTATATATAAAATTATACATATTTATTAATTATATATATAATACATATTTGTATATGCTCAGGTGTGTCTTATATATATATTTATATTTATATGTCTATATATTTGGACATTCATTATAAAAGGATCAGCCAGTTTTCAGGCCTGGAAAAAAACACCTTTCTTTTGCTGAAATAATTTTTCAATATAAAAGGCAAATAGGGAAGGGAGAAAGAGTTGCACTTGGAATAAATAGACCACAGCTTGAATTTGCTTGTGTCCCTTTTTCAACATTGTGCTCTAGAACAGTATCAGAGTTGTTTTAGGGATTAAATGCCTGACATTCAAAGTGCCTACATAAGTGCCTGGCAACCTGGTAGGCAATTAACAATTCCCCACAAAACAAGTATATATTGTGCTTCTGGGGAAGACATTCTCCCTCCACGTCCTCTCTGCCAGCACTGCTGGTCAAGTAGTATGGAACAATTAGGGGGAATTGCCTGAGGGCTGGATCCTAGAGAAGGAGGCCACCTTCTCATCACAAAGTTGAAGAACTGGTTTTAGATTTTATGCCTGTGGAGTTGATCAACTGATTAGCAGATCTTCATATTGAGAGTGGCTAGAGGTAGCAGAATAAAAGTGGATACCAGCTGAAACCCTCTTATAGTTGCTAACATGAAGGAATAAGAAGTGGAGACATGGATTGACCGTTGTCAGCAAGATGGCAACATAGCTGTTCCTGAATTTGCTCCCAAGAAGAAGAGGAAGTAACAACTATTCAAGAACAAGATGCCACTGAGAGAATCCTAAAACACAGTGGTGAAGCCGAAGCACCCTGTGTACCACACAGAGAACAAGACAGACTGCATTAGAAGGGTAAGAGAAGCAGCTCAATGTTCACCAGCACAGCACCATGTAGAGAGGTCTTCCTTGAGCCTACAAATTTTCCAGTTGGAAAAAATGGGGGAAAACCAGCTTCCCTCAGCATTAGAGTCACTCCACAGAAGCCCCTGCTCTGATCTCACACCATGGGGATTGCTGGGGAACCTGGGGGCTCAACTACTAGGAATCTCACCGTGACATGGAAAGGGGGAGGGGCTGGCAATAATAAGCACATGGATCTTGGCAGACCAAATTTATACTTGCAGTGTCCAAGTAGTAATACCAACCAGCAGCTTTGGTCATCTGTGGAACTGGGTTGGGATGCAGTCTGACCAGGGAATAAGGTGGGATGGAGATCTGCCAATTTGGATACTGACCAGAGAATCCAGGAAAACACAGACCCTACTCTGCAGTCTCACTTGGGTAGGGAACCAAGCCAGGAGTCCTATCCAACTGTTCTCGGCCACTGGCACACACACCTTATTCCTGTTCTCGGAGCTTGACCATTTGCCTTGCCCCAAAATAGACTATAATAGCAGGCCCCACCTGCCCAAAAACATTACCAGCAACATACCCAAAAATCCCATCTGAGCTGCCTGGTGATGAACTGTCTCTGCAAAGCAAACCTGTAAAGCCTGGAAGAGGAGTCCCATTACTCATATGCACAGATACCAATGTAAGGAATAAAGGATTACAAAAAATCAGGCAAATATGACACTGCTAAAGGAAACTAATAAAACTCCAGTAACTTATCTTAAAGAAATGGAGATTCATGATTTGTCAGACAAAGATTTCAGGATAATCCTCTTATGGAAGTTTAGTGAACTACTACAGGAAAACGCAAGTAGTTAAACAACATTAGAAAAACAATACATGAATAAAAAGAAGTTTGGCAAGGAAATAGCAACCATCAAAAACAAGCAGAAATCCTAGAGTGGAATATCCATAACTGAACTGAAGAATTCAATAGAGAGTTTCAAAAGTAGACTCGATCATACAAAAGAATCAGTGACCTGGAGAATAGGACATTGGGAATTACCTATTCAGTGGAACAAAAAAGAAAAAAAGAATAAAAAAGAGTGAAGAAGCCCATATGAATTATGGGACATGATGAAAAAAAATCAGTATTTTCATTATGGTAATTTCAAAAGGATAAGAGAAAAGGACAGAAAATATATTTAAAGCAAAAAAATGGCTGAAAACTTCTCAAGCCAGGAGAGAGAAATAGACCTCCAAATACATGGGGTCCAAAGGACCCCAGATAGGTTGAACCTAAATTAGACTACATTAAGACACATTATAATTAAGCTGTCAAAAATTAAAGACAAAGAAAGAATTTTAAGAGCAGCAAGAGAAGAGAGAGAGAAGTTACAGGAAAGAGATCCCCTATAAGAATATTGATAGACTTCTAAATGGGAACATTTTAAGCCAGGAGAGAATGGGATGACATACTCAAAATATTGAAAAAAAATAACTGTCAATCAAGAATCTCATACTGGATGAAGCTATGCTTTAGAAACAAAGAGAAATAAAGAATTTCCCAAACAAACGAAAGCTGAGGGAGTTCATTACCACCAGACCTGCTTTACAAGCAATTCTAAAGGGAGTTCTTTGAGAGGAAGTGAAACACTAATTAACATCATAAAAATATAAAAAGGTGATGTAATTCTCACTTGTAATGGTAAATATATAGTCATAGTTAGATTCTGCAATATGATGATAGTAGTGTGTAATTCACTTACAAATCTATTTTTATAGTTAAGAAAGAAGAACATAGCAAAAATAACCATAACTACAATAATCTGTTATTAGTTACACAATTTTTAAAAAATATGTAAATTGTAATAGCAATAACCTAAAACATGAGGGGGAGGAGAAGTAAAAGTGTAAAGTTTATGAATTCTATTGAAGTTAAGTTGTTATAAGTTTAAAATAGGGTGTTATAAATTTAAGGTATTTTATGTAAGCTTCATGGTAACCACAAGGGAAAATTCTATAGTAATTACACAAAAGAATATGATAAAGAAGTCAAAGCATACTGATACTAAATGACGTACAAACACAAAAGCAAAGATAGCAGGATAAGAAATGAGGAGCAACAGATTTATAAAACAACCAAAAAACAATGAACAAAATGGCAATAAGTTTTTACCTATCAATAATTAATTTTAAACATAAAAGAAATAAATTCTCCAATTAAAAGATATTAAATGGCTGAATGGATAAAATAAAAAGATCCAACAACATGCTGCTTATAAGAGACTAACTTTAGCCTTAAAGACACACATAGACTGAGAGTGAAAGGATGGAAAAAGACATTTCAAGCAAATGGTAACCAAAATCAGCAGGGTAGCTACACTTATATCAGATAAAATAGACTTTAAGCTAAAAATGGTAAAAAGACACTAAGAAGATCATTATATAATGATGAAGGGGACAATATATAAAAAAGATAAAGCAGATTAAAATATTTATGTCCAACATGGAAGCATCTAAATATATAAAGCAAAAATTAACAAAGCTAAAAGAAGAAATAAGCGGTAATACAATAATATTTGGGAACTTTAATACCTCATCTTCAGCAATGGATTGATCATCCAGACAGAGAATCAATCAATAAGGAAATAATGGATTTGAATAACACTATGGTCCAAATGGGACTAACAGACATATGCAGGACATTCTATCCAACAGTAGCAAAATAGACATTCTTCTCAAGCATACATGGAACTGTTTCTAGGATAGACCATATATTAAGCCACAAAACAAGTCTTAAATTCGAGAAGACTGAAATTATATCAAGTATTTTCTCTGACCATGATGGTATGAAATTAAAAATCAATAGCAAGAGCAAAACTGGAAAAATCACAAACATATCGAAATTTAACAACATTCTCCTTAACAACCAATGGATCGAAGAATATACTAAAGGGTAAATAACAAAGTACACATTTATAAATTTTCTTGAGACAAACAAAAATTGAAATACAATGTATCAGAACTTATCCAATATAGCAAGGATATCCCTTGAGGGATGTTCATAGAAATAAACTCCTACATTAAGAAGCAAGAAAGATCCCAAGTAAACAACTTAACTGTGCCTTGAGGAAATAGAAAAAGAATAAATTGAGCCCAAAGTTAGTGGGGAAAAAAATAAATAAAATAAATAAAATAAAATAAATAAAATAAAGAACAGAAAAATAGAAAAGATTAACCAAGCTGAGAGTTGGTTCTTTGAATATAAAAACAAAATTGACAGAATTTCAGTTAGACTAACCAAGACAAAAAGAGAAAGGACACATACCAACAAAAGTATAAATGGAAGAGACATTATAACAGATACCACAAATATTCAAAGGTTCATAAGATGTTACTATGAACAGCTATATGCAAAGAAACTAGACAACATGGAAGAAATGGAAAAAATTCTTAGAAACATACAACTTACCAAGACTTACCATACTTACCATACAACTTACCATACAACTACCAGGAAGAATAGAGAATCTGAATAGAACAATTATTAATAAGGTGATTGAATCAGCAATCAAAAATCTCCCCAATGAAGAAAAGCCTAGGGCCAGATGGCTTCAATGGTGAATTTTACCAAACATTTAAATGAGAATTAACAGCAATCCTCATAAACTCTTCCAAAAAACTGAAGACGAAAGGACAGTCCCAAACTCATTTTATAAGACCAACGTCATCCTTAAACCAAACTCAAAAAGTAGGCTACTAGAAAGGAAAACTATAGGCCAATATTTCTGATGAATATTAAAGCAAAAATTCTCAATAAAATATGAACAACTGAATTCAGCACTACGTTAAAAGGATCACTCACAACAATTAAGTGGGGTTTTTCCTGGGATGTAAGGGTGGTTCAACATACGCAAATCAATGTGATATATAATATTAATGGAATGAAAGAAAAGAATCCTTTAATCATCTCAATATACAGAAAGATCATTCAACAAAATTTAACATCTATTCATGATAAAAAAAAACTTTAAACAATAGGCACAGAAGGAACATATCTCAACATAATACAGGCTGTGTATGGCAAGCTACCAGCTAACATCATATTCAATAGTGAAAGCTTTTCTTCTATAATCAGGAACAAGACAAGGGTCCACTCTTACCACTCCTATTCAACATTGTACTAGGTATCTTAGCTAGAGCAATCAGGCTAGAAAAAGAAATAAAAGTTATCAGAATTGGAAAGAAAAAAGTAAAATTATCTTTATTTGCAGATGCATGATTTTATATATAGGAAATCCTAAAGATTCAATAAAAAAACTGTTAGAGCCAATAAATGAATTTAGTAAACTTGCAGGATTTAAAATTAACATACAAATATCAGTAGTGTTTCTATACACTAACAATGAATTTTCTGAAAAAGAAATAATCACATTTATAATAGTATCAAAAACAAGAAAATACGTAGGAATAATTTTTTTAAAGATTTATTTACTTATTTTTTTTTAAGATTTTATTTATTTATTCGACAGAGATAGAGACAGCCAGCGAGAGAGGGAACACAAGCAGGGGGAGTGGGAGAGGAAGAAGCAGGCTCATAGTGGAGGAGCCTGACATGGGGCTCAATCTCATAATGCTGGGATCACGCCCTGAGCCGAAGGCAGACTCTTAACCGCTGTGCCACCTAGGCGCCCCTTACTTATTTTGAAAGAGAGAGAAAGCAAGCTAATGGGGAAGGGATAGAGGCAGAGGAAGAGAGAGAACCTCAAGCAGACTCCATGTTGAGTGCAGAGCCGACAGGGGCTTGATCTCACAACCTTGATATCATGACCTGAGCCGAAACCAAGAGTCAGACGCTTAAAGAACTGAGCCACCCAGGCGCCCCAGGAATAATTTTAACTAAAGAGGTGAAAGGTCTTCACTCTAAAAACTACAACTGATGAAAGAAAGCTAAGACACAAATAAATGGAAAGGTATCTCATGTTTACAAATTGGAAGAATTAATATTGCTAAAATGTCAATACTACCAAAAGTCATCCATAAACTTGATTCAATCCCTATCAAGATTCCAATGGCATTTTTTTTGCAGAAGTAGGGGGGAACCCTAAAATTTATGTAGAACCATGAATGATCACAAATAGCCAAAGCAAATTTTGAAAAAGTAAAACAGAGCAGGAGGTATCATACTTTCTGATTTCAAGCTATACTATAAAGTTATATTTATCAAAACAGGAAGGTACTGGCATAAAAACAGACAAAAAGAGCAATAGAACAGAATCAAGAGTCCAGAAATAAACCCAAGCATCAACAAGGAGCGCAAATAATGCCATACATGACTGGTGCCTTTAGCATAAAATTGTTAATGACTTCAAATTGCTTACAAGCAGGAAAATAAATACCAGGTTCCAACAAAGCTTGAGCTCTAGCTCCTACTCCAAGCAACAAAATCGCTCTCTCCCTGCTCACTCTCCAAGAAAGAAAAGACCCCAAACTAAAATATCAGCCTGAGACCTGGAAGTTCACAGTACCAGCTGCAGGAATATGGTTTGAAAGTGAGATGAGGTGGCAGCTTCAGAGAAGCTTTGTGTCCGGGGGAGAAGGAGATAGCAATAAAGAGCCCCCACCCCCAGTAGATGTGACAACGAAGGGAAAGAAAGAAGGAAGAGAGGAATTTAAAGATACTGCAGAAATGAAAATCATGACAACATTGCCCTTTCCCTTCCCCATGTTATGTGTTAAAGGAAGTGCGTTTTACTATTCTGGCTATAAAAAGCCCAGAAATAGGAAATATCAGACCAACTTCACACAGTACTGAAAGAAGAAAAGAGAAAATGGAAATTATCCCCCCAAATCAGTGACAAAACAGAAGAAATAATTAACACAATATTTCAGACTGAACTAAATGCCTTCAAACAGGCATCTAGAGATATTTTTAAGTACAATCATGCAGATAAATAATGTACAAAACACAGAAAGAAATGGAACAAGAGCTAATCAAGATCAGGAAAGAAATTAAAGAAAATGCAAAAAAAAAATCAACTCAGAAATGAAGAGTAGGTGGTGACTGTAGTTAATAATACTGTTCATACTTGAAATTGACTGAGAGAGTAGATCTAGGTGTTCTCACCACAAATAATGTGGTGCATTGTACCAACATCATACAATCGTACATCTTAAATACATAATTTTATTTGATAATTCTACCTCAATAAAGCTGGGGGGCAGAAATGAAGAATAAATTCCAAAGCCCTAGTGGAATAAAGTCATAAAAATTTAATAAGGGATAATGAAGAAAGACATGAATATAACTAAGACTAAAAATGAGATAAAGGGGTAGAAGGGAGTGAGGAGAAAATGGTTGAAAATAAGACTGAAAAAAAGATTCAACATATGTAAGTGGAGGCCCTGAAAAAGAAAACCAGAAGAAGAAAACAGAATATTTTAAACTATAATTCAAGAAAACGTTTCAGACACCAAAGAAAACAAATGTACACATTGAAAGGGCATATCATATACCTAAGAAAATTGATTCTGAACAATCAAATCTGAGGCATATTCTAGAAAGACAACTAGATCTTAAAGGCAATGAAGAAATTCTCTGGGTGTCCAGACAAAAAGTCCAAACAACTTATAAGAAGAAACTTAGGATGGCGTGGCACTCCTCAAGAGAAACGTATCAGGCACAGAAACAGTGAGGGAACACTTTCAAGAAACTCAAAAAAATACACTGAGAGGCCAAGGATTTTATATCCAGCTAAATGATTGTTGAAGTATCAATGCTATGGATAACTTTTTGTTTTTCTCTTTGTTTTTTTTAGAAAGGGAGTGGGTAGGGGCAGAGGGAGAGAGAGAATATTAAGCAGACTCTACACCCAGCTCGGGGCCCAACTTGGGACTTGATCTCACAACCCTGAAATCATGACCTGAGTTGAAATCAAGAGTTGGATCTTAATCGACTGAGCTACCCAGGCTCCCCCTGTGGATAACTGTTTAAACCCTCAAGTCCTTAGGGAATGCTGTACTCATAAGCCCTTCTGGAAAGATCTACTAGAGGAGGAACTTCATCCTACCAAGAAATGACTGGGGAATCTTGGAAAAAACAAAAAAAGATAGTGAACATTTAATATATTTATTTGAATATCTAAAACTAAAAGAAGGTGTGAAGACATGGATGGAAGGATAATATACAAATATTGTATGTTCTGATAAAATGGAAATTGTGTGACTAAAATAAAAGACAGGAAAAGGAATTTTAAAAGTAAAATAAGAGCATTAATTGATGTACAGGGAATCCATGAGAGTTAAAAGGTACCCTTTAACACTCATCCGATGGGCAGAATAAGGACAATCCCACCCCCACCCCCGCCGCCACCAAAGATACCCATGCCTGAATTCTGAGGTCTGTGACAATCTCAAGTGAAATGACAGAAGGAGCATCACAGGTGGAGTAAGATTACAGGCCTTAAAATAGGAAAATTATCTTTGATTAATCTGGATAGCCCACTGTAATCACCTGGTCTCTTAAAAATGGGAGGGGAGGTCAGAAGGATCAATCAGGCAGAGAAATGTGTGGGAATTAGAGACAGGAGAGATTCTGGATGGAGGAAGGGGTCTAGGAGCCAAGAATGGTGGGTGGTGTCTGGAAGACAGAAAAAACTCTCAGCTGACAACCAGGAAGGAAGAGGCTTCAGTTCCACAACCACAGGGAACTGAATTCTGCCCACAATCTGAGCGAGCTGGGAAGCAGATTCTTCCTGGGAGCCGCCAGACAGGACTGTAGCCTTGATGACAACTAATCAAAAAGTGTAAAATAATACATTTGCTTTGTTATTAAGCCACAAAGTTTGTGGTGCTCTGTTATGGCAGCAGGGGAAAACCAATATAGTTGAAAAACCAGAAAGTGAACAATTAAGAGAAAACTGTAAAAAATACCAACATAAAGATAGCCATTTGAATATAAATACAAATTGTCATAAATAACAAAAGTAAAATCTAAAACAGAGCAGAGAGCACATCACATAAACAAACATAGTAAATACAGCACAAGGTGCACAGGGATTATAATCTACACCTACAACATATAACCTAAAAGCTGTCATCTAAGATAACACAGTTGAATCTAGACGCATCAGTCAATAAAATAGATGAAGCTAAAGAAAATATTTTCGGGGCGCCTGGGTGGCACAGCGGTTAAGCGTCTGCCTTCGGCTCAGGGCGTGATCCTGGCGTTCTGGGATCAAGTCCCACATCGGGCTCCTCTGCTGGGAGCCTGCCTCTTCCTCTTCCACTCCCCCTGCTTGTGTTCCCTCTCTCGCTGGCTGTCTCTATCTCTGTCGAATAAATAAATAAAATCTTTAAAAAAAAAAAAAAAGAAAGAAAATATTTTCAAATGACTCATAAGCTAAAACCCAACTCCATCACCTACACAAGAGACATACCTACAGCAGAATAGTTTAAAAAGCCTAAAAATAAAGGGATGAGCAAAGCAAACAGAGACATTAAAAAGGCAAGGGTTGCAAACCTATTTCAAAGGTAATCAAGCTCCAAAGCATTTTTATTTATTGTTTCTCCACTTGACCTGTCATGTGTGGCTTCTGACTTATTTTGTTTTAGTGTCTTATAGTATATTTACCTATTTCTCCTTTCATGTCCTGTCATTTCTTCTTTATATAGTGGTTCTGTGTCATATGGTACATAGATGTTCTGAAATGTAATGTCTTCATCACGGTAAAATTTTGTATAGCATTGTAAAGTCTCCTTCTTTGTCTAGTTTTACATTTATTTCTAGGATCCATTTTGAATTACTTTTTGTATTTTTGCACACAGGGTAAAATATGGATCAGAGTTTATTATTTTACACATGGGTATCCAATGGTTCCAGGGCTTTTATTTAGAAGACTATAATTTCCCCATGGAATTGCCTCTGGCAGTGCCTTTGTCAAAAATCAGTTGTCTATAAAGGTGTGGGTCTATTTCTGGACACTTTATTCAGCTTCATTGATTTTTTTGTTTGCCTTTTTAACAATATCACATGGTCTGGATTACTATAGCTTTTTTAAATAATATTTTCAATTATATTATGTTAGTCACCACACAGTACATCCCTAGTTTTTGATGTAAAGTTCCATGATTGATTACTTGCATATAACACCCAGTGCACCATGCAATACGTGCCCTCCTTAATACCCATCACCAGCCTATCCCAATCCCCTACACCCCTCCTCTCTGAAGCCCTCAGTTTGTTTCCCAGAGTCCATAGTCTCTCATGGTTCATTCCCCCTCTGTTTACCCCCCCCTTTCTTCTTCCCTTTCTTCACCTACCGATCTTCCTACTTCTTATGTTCCATAAATGAGTGAAACCGTATGATAATTGTCTTTCTCTGCTTGACTTATTTCGCTTAGCATTTATGTACAATGGAATATTATTCAGCCATCAAGAAGAACAATTCCTCAACGTTTGCTGCAACATGGACGGGACTGGAGGAGATAATGCTAAGTGGATTACTACAGCTTTAAAATGTCTTAAAATAAGACAGTGTTAGTCCTCCAACCTCAACTTAGTTTTAAAAATTGTTTAAGCAATTCTAGACCTACTGTATTTCCATATGAATTTTAGAATCATCTTGTCAATTTCTACAAAAACTCCTGGGATTTTTTTATTGGGATTGTGTTGAATCTGCAGTTCCATCTGAGAAGGATTAAAATTATAACAATTTCGAGTCACAAATACACACAATTATAGCAACAAAATAGTAAATAGTTGTATAGGTCTCTAATTTCTCTCAGTAATGTTTTTAAAACATTTTTGTAATATTTTTTCTCTAAATATTTCATATTTTTGATCCTATAATAAATGTTATTCTCTTTGCTTCAATTACTGATCACTTACTGCTAAGATAGAGAAAGAAACATGATACTTTATGCTGGTCTTATAGTTTGCAACTTGGTTAAACACTTATTATTACTAGTATATTTTGTTGTAGATTCCTTAGGATTTTCTACATACAGAATTCTGTCATGTGGGAATAAAGACAAGTTTCTTTATTTCTTTCCAATCTGCTAGTGGTTGGAAAATGTTGTATGGAAGTGTTGAGAGTGAATGTCCTTATCTGGTTTCTGATTATAAAGGGAACTCTTCTTTCTTTTACCTTTAAATATGAGGTTGTAAATTTATGTCTATGTCATTTGTCAAATCAAGGATGTTGCCTTCTAGTTTTCTGGCAACTTTCATCAGAATGAATTTTAGACTGTATCAAATACATTTGCTGCATGTATTAATATGATTGTATCATTTCTCCTGTGTGCTGGGGGAGGTGGTGGTGGTAAATCACATTGACTTTTGAGTATTAAACCAGTCTTTCAGTCCTGAGGTAAACTGTACATGGTCATGATGTATTATCCTTTCTATATGATGTTGGGTATTATTTGCCATGGGTTTAGAATTTTGCATCTGGTTTCATGAGGGACAGTGGTCTGTAGTTTTCTTTTATTATATCTTTGGTTTTAATATCAAGGTAAAACTGGCCTCACAGAATGAATTGGGAACTTGTCCATCCTCCTCAATTTTCTGGAAGAATTTTGGTAGATTTCGTGTTATTTCCTCTTGTTTGGGTGATATCACCAGTGAAGGTTTTTTTGTGGGTAGATGTCTAAGTACAGAGTCAATTTTTAAAATAACTGTAGCATTGTTTGGTTTATACACACATATACGAACACACACATACCCATATATATAACTGCTTTCTAAAAAGTGTGATTTACATATCATGTAATTCACCATTATAAGTGTACAGTTCTATGATTTTAAGTATATTCACAAAGTTGTGCAACTATCATCACAACCAATTTTAGAACATTTTTACTATGGCATAAAGAAACCCTATACCCGTTACCACTTAGTATCCAATTTCCTTCACCTCTCAACCCTAGGCAACCACTAATATACTTTTTCTATATAGATTTGCCTATTCAGGACATTTCACGTAAATGGATTCATGCATTCTGTGGTCTTTTGTGAATGGATTTTTTTCACTTAGCACAATATTTTCATCCAGGGCATAACAGGTATTAGTAATTCATTCTTTTTATTGCTGAAAAATAGCCCATTGTATGGGTATATCACATTTATTCATCTGTTCATCAGTTGATAAACATTTGGATTGTTTCCATATTCTTTATTGGCTATTATAAGTAACACTGGTATGAGCATCTATGTACAATTTTTTGTGTAGAAAATGTTTTCATTTCTTTTGAGCGTACACCCAGGAGTAAAATTATTGGGTCATATGGTATCTCTATGCTTAACCATTTGACACTTACACGAGCAGTGTGAAAAGATTCTGATTTCTTCACATACTTGCCAGTACTTGTTATTATTTGTCTTATTTATTAGAGCCATACCTGTAGCTGTAAAGTAATATCTCATTGTGGTTTTGATTTGCCTTTCCTTTGTGACTAATTATGTTGAGCATCTTTTCATGTGCTTATTGGCTATTTGCATATCTTCTTTGGAAAAATATCAATTCAGATCTTTTAACTATTTTTACATTGGTTTTATTTGTTTTATTTATTTTTTATTGTTGAGTTTTAGGACAGCTTTATATGTTCTAGATACAAATCACTTATTAAAGGTATGATTTGCAAATATTTTCTCCCAATCTGTGGGTCATCTTTTCACTTTCTTGATAGTTTTCTTTGGTGCACAAAAGGTTTTAATTAGATGAAGTCCACTTGATCTATTTTTTTCTTTTGTCTCTTGTGCTTTAGGAGTCATACCAGTACCTAATCTGAGGTTGTGAAGAGGTACCTCTATATTTTCTTCTAAGAGTTTTATAGCTGTAGCTCTTACATTTAGGTCTTTGACCCACTTTTAATTAATTCTTGAATATGGTTTGAGGAAAGACTCCAACTTCATTCTTTTGCATTTGGTTATTTATCCGCTTGTCCCGGCCCCATTAATGAAAGAACTATTCTTTCCGCCATTGAATGGTCTTGGCATACATGTCAAAAATCAGTGGATCATAGACACATGGATTGGGTTGGGTTTGCTACAGTTTTTTGGAGGGTTTTTGCATCCTTATTCATAAGAGATATTGGTCTGCATTTTTATTTACTTGTAATGTTTTGGGTTTGGTATCAGAGTGATACTAGTTTTGTAATATGAGTTGGCAAGTATTTCCTCCTTTTCTATTTTTTGAAAGAATTTGTGAAGTATTACTATTAATTATCCTTTAAATGCTTGGTAGAATGCAACAAATGAAGCAATATGACCTTCTCTTTGTGGGTAGTTTTTAAAATTATTATTAATTAAATTTCTTCACTTGCTATTGTTCAAGTTAAATTATCTATTTCTTCTTGAGTTTCTGTAGTTTGTATCTTTCTGGGAATTTGTCCATTTTATAAAATTATGCAACTTTTGGCATGCATCTGTTCATGTTATTCATTTATAATACTTTTTATCTCTGTAAGGTCCATAGTAATGCCCCCTGTTTCATTTTTGATGCCTGTGATGTGAATCTTTTCTCTTTTTCCCTCTTGGTCAATCTAGCCAATGCTTTTTCAATTTTGTTGAACTTGTCAAAGAGTGAGCTTTTGGTTCCCTTTATCTTTCTATTCTGTATTTCACTAATTTCCACTCCAATCTTAATTGCTTCCTTTATTCCACTTTCTTTAGGTTTAGTTTGCTGTTCTTTTTCCAGTGTCTTCAAGGGTAAGGTCAGATTATTAATTTGAGTCCCTTCTTTTTTATTTAATGTGGACATTTACTACTATAAATTGCCCTCTAAGTACTGATTTAGCTGTATCCTCTAAGTTTTGGTATACTTTCTTTTCATTCACTTATCTCAAATTTTTTTTATTTGCCTTTTTTTTTTCCAGAATTCTTTTTTGACCCATTGGTTATTTAAAAGTGTGTTGTTTCCCAGTCAAAAAAACTAAGAGGCAGCCCATGGAATGGGAGAAGATATTTGCAAATGACACTACAGATAAAGATTAGTCTCCAAGATCTACAAAGAACATCTCAAACTCAATACACAAGAAACAAATAATCAAATCAAAAAATGGGCAGAAGATACGAACAGACACTTTTCTAATGAAGACATACAAATGGCTAACAGACACATGAAAAAATGTTCAAAATCATTAGCCATCAGGGAAATTGAAATCAAAACCACACTGAGATACCAACCTTACACCAGTTAGAATGGCAAAAATTGACAAGGCAGGAAACAACAAATTTGGAGAGGATGTGGAGAAAGGGGATCCCTCCTACACTGTTGGTGGGAATGCAAGTTGGTACAGCCACTTTGGAAAACAGTGTGGAGGACCCTTAAAAAGCTAAAAATTGAGCTACCCTATGATCCAGCAATTGTACTACTGAGTATTTATTCCAAAGATACAGATGTAGTGAAAAGAAGGGCCATATGCACCCCAATGTTCATAGCAGTATTGTCCACAATAGCCAAATTGAGGAAGGAGCCGAGATGCCCTTCAATAGATGACTGGATTAAGATGTGGTCCATATATACATTGGAATATTACTCAGCCATCAAAAAGAACGATTTCACAACATTTGCAGCGACATGGACGGGACTGGAGGAGATAATGCTAAGCGAAATAAGTCAAGCAGAGAAAGACAATTATCATATGGTTTCACTCATTTATGGAAAATAAGAAGTAGGAAGATCGGTAGGAGAAGAAAGGGAAGAAGGAAGGGGGGGTAATCAGAAGGGGAATGAAACATGAGAGACTATGGACTCTGGGGAACAAACTGAGGGCTTCAGAGGGGAAGGGGGTGGGGAATGGGATAGGCCGGTGATGGGTATTAAGGAGGGCACGTATTGCATGGTGCACTGGGTGTTATACATAAGTATTGAATCATGGAACTTTACATCAAAAACCAGAGATGTACTGTATGGTGACTAACATAACATAATAAAAAATTATTACTAAAAAAAAAGTGGGTTGTTTCCCAAACTTCTTTCCATTATTAACTTCTAATTTATTTCATTTGATTAGAAAAGATACTTTGTATTACTTCTATCATTGTATATTTATTGAGGTTGTTTGTTATCTTAGCATATCAGAGCATGCTCTATGTGCACTTGAAATGAACATGTATCCTGCTATCGTTGGGGGTGGAGTGTTCTATAGATATCTGTTAGGTGTAGTTGGCTTATCATGGTGTTACAGTTTTCTATTTCCTTGTTGGTCCTCTGTCTAGTTGTTCTCTCCATTATTGAAAATGAAGTATTAAATTCTCCAACTATTATTGCAGAATTGTCTATTTCTCCCTTCAATCTTCTCAGATGCTGAGCACTCTGTTGTTAGGTGCTGTTTGTAATATTATCTGTTTGTAATGATTTTTTTTCACTTTTTTTGTTAGCTATTTCCTTGGTGGTGGTTCTAGGGCTTATCATATATGTATTAACCTGAAAGAAGCTACTTCAAATTTATACTAATGTAATTCCGTTGAAATATAGAAATGTTACTCCTATGTAGGTCTATCCCTCTCCCCTTTATTTGTGTGATTATTGTCATATATTGCAACTATATTTGTTACAAATGTTGCAATACCTTGTTATAATTATTACTTTATATAGGTTTATGTCATTGAGATATGTAATATGACTTTATGTAATTTTATGTCACTTAAAGAGAAGAAAGGAGAACTGTATATATTCATAAATTCTGTTATTTTAACCTTTTTCTTTACATTTCTGACTTTCTACTTTAGCTTTGGTAGATTCAATTACTATCTGGTGTCATTTTCTTATGAAAATATATTTTGCTCCCACTCACCTTCTTTGGACTATTATTGTATAGTATATTATATTTCTGTATGTTTTTGTCCCAACAATACAAGTATATACATATTGTTTCATAGAATTACTTCTGCTTTTTAAACTAGTTAAGAGAAGAAAAGTTTTAAATATACATTTATTTTGTCTTTTATAGATACACGTTACCTTTATTTAAATTTTCTTCATTCTGCGTTTCCTCTGTTCTTCAGATTGTATAATCTATATCAATCTATCTTCAGGTTTGCTGATTCTTTCTTCTACCAGCTAGATCAAATCTACTCTTAAACTCCTCGGGTGAAATCTGTATTTCAGTTATTGAATCTTTAAATCAAAATTTTCATTTGGTTCATTTTTATATTTCCTCTTTTTATTAATATTCTCTATTTGATGAGATATTGTCATTATACTTTACTTATTTAAGGATGGCTTCCCTTAATTATTTGAACATATATATAATCCTGCTTTGAGGTCTTTGTTAAATTTGATATCTGAGTGTTCTCACAAGCCATTTTTCTTGCCTTCTTTTGCTTGGAATGGGTCACGCTTTCTTGCTTTTTTTTTTTCATGTCTCATAATTTTTGGTTGAAATTGTATGTTTTTTAGTATATACTGCAGCAATTCTGGATGCTGAACTCTATCCCAATCTCCCAAATTCTCCAGGACTTGTGGTTGTTTATTTGTTTGATTACTTGACTGGACTATTTTAGTTAAGTATATTTTCCCCCACAGTGCGAAGCCTCTGATGTCCTTGCTCAGGGTATAGACTTGGGCAAGCACACAAAAGACAATAATCTTAGCAGGGTTGTCTTTGGTTGTTTATTTCCCTATATTTCTTAAGTGTTCTGTCTCTGTTAGTATCACATTCAACTGTTAGGTTCCACTAATTTCCAGTTGATTATTCTTTTTACAGGGCAATGAGACATAAATTGCTCCACTGTCTAATCCAATTAAATTCAGGCCCCTTTCCAGGAGTACTTTTTGAGGCCAGTCTTTGAGAATTGTTCTGATTGCAGGAAGTCTCTTCCTGGCTGTCTCTTTGTTGTTGTTGTTGTTCTGTCTGGTAAACGAGGACTATAGTTTCACGTGTTACCCTCCTTGAGCTACCAGTTTCCTTTTAATTGCCTATTGCCAAAATCTCTATTACTTTCAAGAGAATCCTGAAATTCCAAATTCCATACACTCTGTTCCAAATTAAATCAATTTTGGGGGGAGAGCTTTAGAGAAGCCTGCATAATCCACTGGACAAAATCTCTGAGCCACTGTTCTGGAGCTAGGAACAAAGATAGTGGCCCCCTTCTCTTTGAGTGACACCATAATTTATGAGTGAGGCACTGAGTGGGGGCAGTAGCTTCTGGTCATTTCAGCTTGCCTATATCAATGTGGAAACTCTGTACCATGAGAAAGCTATGGTGAAGATGATTAGGATCCCAGTATTCTCAGCCTTCCATGACTGGGGTAGAGCCTCTACCCTATGAGTGAAGAAGGGAGCCTCCAACCTCTTAGCTGCACACACCTGGAATCTTGCTTCTGTAACATGGAACGGGAAGGATGAGAAATGTTGACAACCTGCTTCTTCTAGGGGGATACCATAGCCCTTGACTTGGGGAAAAAGGAGTTCCATCATATTGATCACAGCTGCATAGAGTGAAACTAACATACTGACATTTAGTGGACATGAGAAGAAAGATCATATCTCAAGCACTAGAGACCCTTGCTGTTCTTACCAAGAGTTAGTAGATTTTCTTGAATAAATATTCCTTCACTTGCTGTATGCTCTTAGGACAATCCCCATAGGCTTAAAATTGTTGGATGCCTATTATAATTTTCTCTGGTTATGCTTGTTTTGCTGGTGAGTGGCTCCATGAAGTTTCTCATTACTCAATTCCAAAAGTTGTCCTCTATGTTTCTTCTAAAATGAGCTTTGGTGGTTGTGTCTTTCAATGAATCATTCAGTTGATCTAAATTGATGAGGGTATTGATGTAAGATTGTTCGTAACACTCCTTTATTATCCTTGAATATTTGTAGATTTTATAATGATATCACCTTATTTGTAATATTGGTAATTTGTATGATCTTTTTTCCCCTCATCTTTTTTAAAAAAAGTGTTATCAATTTTACTTCTTTTTATTTTTTTAAAGGTTTATTTATTTATTTGAGAGAGAGTGCACACAGAGGGAGAAGGAGAAACAGACTCCCTGCTGACCAGGAAGCCCGATGTGGGGCTCAATCCCAGGACACTGAGATCAAGCCTTGAGCTGAAGGCAGATGCTTAACCAACTGAGCCACACAGGCACACCATTTTTTTTTTAGAAACTGCTTTTTGACTTCAATGATTTTATATAATGTTACCTGTACTCTACATTATTGATTTTTCCTCTGATTTTATTATTACCTTTTTTCTTTTCCTTTGGGTTTTATTTGTTCTCCTTTTTCTACTTTCTTGAGTTTGGAGCAGAGATCACTGACTTGAGAACTTTGTTTTTTCATAATATAGTTGACTTATACTACAAATTCCACCCTAAATACTACTTTAGTAGCATTCTACATATTTTGATATGCTGTGTTTTCATTTCATTGAATTAAAAATATTTTATAATTTTTCTTTTGATTTCTTTTCAGTTGTTGAGTTAGTTAGAAGTGCAATTTGTTTCACAAATAACAAACTGAGGGCTTTGGGGGGTTGGGGGAATGGGATAGGATGGTGATGGGTATTAGGAGGGTATGTATTCCATGGTGCACTGGGTGTTATACATAAGTAATGAATCATGGAACTTTACATCGAAAACTAGGGATGTACTGTATGGTGACTAACATAATATAATAAAAAATATTGTTATAAAAAAACCAAATAATTCAAAATTGTTAAAAAGATCTTTCTATTATTGATTTCAAATTTAATTCACCTGAATTGAGGGAATGTGCTTTTTACTACTTTAATCCTTTAATTTTTTTATTGGAAATTCACAAATACATGGAATTTATATTTTTAAAGATTTTTATTTTAATTTAAGTGTAGTTAACATGCAGTATTATATTAGTTTCAGGTGTACAATATAGTGATGCAACAATTCTATACATCATTACTCAGTGCTCATCATGATAAGTGTACCTTTAATCCCCTTCACCTATTTCACCCATTCCCGATTTCCCCTCTGATATGCTTTGTTTTAAATGAGTACCCTCAGTTAAAGTTATTATTTTTTTCAAGAAGAACATTTTTTACCTGAAGCATACTTCAGAATACATGGTTATAAAATATATATATGTATATATATATATAAATTTATAAATATATATATTTATATATATAAATATAAAACATTCCATCTAAGAAAACTAGAAAACACATTTTCTTCAAGTACACACAGAATAGTTTTCTGGTTAATATATATATATATGTTTATATATATATATATATATATATATATTTATATATATATATATATATATTTATATATATATATATATATATATATATATATATATATATATATATATATATATAAAACATTCCATCTAAGAAAACTAGAAAACACATTTTCTTCAAGTACACACAGAATAGTTTTCTGGTTAAATCACATAAAAAAAAACATAACAAATATTACAAATTTAAGTAGTTTGAAATGATACCAAAATATTTTCCAACCACAATGGTACAAAGCTAAAGATCCATAATGAAACAAACCTGGAAATTCTACAATGTAAATATTAAATTTTAATATGTAAATATTAAACAACACAGTAGCACAAGCGATGGGCCAAATAAGAAATAAAATGAGAAATTAAACCATGTCTCAAAACAAAAGAAAAACCCAATATTCCAAAACATATGGGATTCAGCAAAGGCAAATGTTAGAGTGATATTTATGCTATAAATGCTTGTATTAAGAAAAAAAAATTCAAAAAAACTTAACATTACATCACAAGGAACTAGGAAAATAAGAAACTTAACTGAAATTTAGTAAAGGAAGGAAATAACAAAGAAAAATCAGAAATAAATAAGATAGAGATCAGAATAAACAATATCATAACATCAGAGTAATGACCAGTTTTTTCCAAAAAAAATAAATAAACAAAATTGGCAATGCTTTAGCTACATTAACTAAGAAAAAAAAGAGAGAAGACTCAAATACCAAAATGAGAAATGGAAGGGGAAACAATACAACAGATAACCACAGAAATACATAGTGTGATAACAGATTAGTAGAAACAATTATATATTAACAAATCAGATAACTTAGGGAAAAACCCAGATAATTCCTAAAAACATAAAAATTACCATGATTAAATCATGAATCTTGAATCCAAGAAATAGGAAATCTTCTCAGACCAATAACACGAATGAAAATTGAATTAGGAATCAAAAATCTGCCAGCACAAAAAAGCCCAAGACCACATGGTTTCATTGGTGAATTTTACCAAACACTTAAAAAATAATTGACAATCCTTATTAAAATCTTACAAATAATGGAATATAGGAAACACATTCAAATCATTCCATGAGGCCAGTACTAACCTGATACCAAAGCAGGATAAAAACAGTACAAGAACAAAAAGTCTACTTATCTGATACAATTATTCTACTCTGATTTTATTTTGACATACATTTTCATAATAATGTTTCTCCACCCTCTCACTTTCAACCTGCAGGTGTCTTTAGGTCTAAAATGAATCTCTTGTAGGCAGCGTAGTTAGGTCTTGTTTTTTATCCCTTCTGACTTCCCTCTGTCTTTTCATTGGAGCATTTAGTCCATTTACATTCAAAGTTATGATAGATATGTATTTATTGTCATTCTGTTACTTGCTTTGTCATTGTTTCTGGGGATTTTCCCTGACCCTTACTTGTCTTTGTCATTTTTGTTCTTTCTTTTGCAGTCAGAGTCCCCTTTAATATTTCCTGCAGAGCTGGTTTAGTGGTCATGAACTCCCTAGTTTTTGTTTGTCTGGGAAACTCTTTATCTCTCCTTCTATTCTGAATGATAGCCTTGCTGGATAGAGTATTCTTGGCTGAAGATTTTTCCTATTCAGTACTTTGAGTATATCATGCCACTTTCTTCTGTCTTGCCAAGTTTCTGTTGAGAAAACTCCAGGTAGCTTTATGGGTCTTCCTTTGTAAGATAAAAACTTTTTTTGTCTTGCTGCTTTTAAGCTTTTTCCTTTATCACTATATTTTGCAAATTTAATTACAATATATCTTGGTGTTGGCCTGCTTTTGTTGATTTTGATGGGAGTTCTCTGTGCCTTCTGGATCTGAATGTCTGTTTCCCTTCCCCAGATTAGGGAAGTTTTCTGCTTTTATTTCTTGAAATAAATTTTCTGCCTCCTTTTCTCTCTTTTCTTCCTCTGGGACTCCTATAATACTAATATTATTACATTTGATGGACTTACTGAGTTGTCTAAGTTTATTCTCATGTTGCATAATTCTTTCTCTCTCTTATTAAGCTTATTTTCCATTATTTTGTCTTCTAGATTGCTAATTCATTCCTTTGCTTCTTCCAGCCTGCTGTTCATTGCATCAAGCTTGTTTCTGATCTCATTTATTGTATTCTTCATCTCTGATTGATTTTTTTTAACTCTTTTATTTCTGTTGTCAGGGTTTCACTGATATCTTCTTTTCTCAATCCCAGTGAGTATCCTTATGATTGTTGCTTTAAATTCTCCATCAGGCATATTTTTTATACCTGTTTTGCTTAGATCTCTGGCCATGGCTTTATCTTGCCCTTTCATTTGGGATAAATACCTCCATCTTGGCATTTTGTTTAAGTCTCTGCCTTCTTCTGTGTGTTAGAAAATGCAGTTATGTCTCCTGTTCCTGAAAGTAATGGCTTTATGAAGAAGAGGTCATGTGATGCCCAGGGGCTGGTGCTTCAGGGAGTGTTTCAATGTGTGCTGCATGCACTCTGCCATTGTGTTTTGGCTGCTCTATCTTTCAGGCCAGTCATTGCAGAGGCTCTTCTTGCCTGCAGTGGACAGTGCTAGGTCCTTGGCCAGAGTGGAGAGTTTTAATTAGGTGGCCTCTGGTCTGCTTGTGAAATGACACCTCACACCAACTCCACCAGAACTGAGGCCCTGCAGAACTCTCTGGTTGGGAGACATGGTGTGGCAAGGGGTTTGTGATGGTCTTCTGGGAGAGGGGCCCACTACCCTGGGACTGAGGCAAGGTGACTGAGAAGGGCAGTCGCACCAGAGCACCAGAGAGTGGTGCTTGGTTTAAGCAAGGTAGGCAGCCAGTGTCCATGCTGAGCTGTTTCCTTCAGGTGACTCTGTGTTTATGCTGAGGGGTGGGGAGGGAAATGGTGTCAGCCAGCTCCTTTGTTCCTGGAGAGGTGTCTCCCTGAAGTTTGCCTCTCAGGAAAGTTCCTAGAATAGCAAATAATCTCCCCACTGTGTGCCCCAGGCATTCTTCAGATCATTGTTTTTATGGTGTCTACCCCTGGATTGTTTGTCTGCCTTCTCTCCAGGAGCAGTGGCTTGCCTTCTGGCTCTATCCCAGCCAAGCTTGCTGACCTTTAAAACTCCAGGCTTTAGAGATGTGGCGTGGCATAGGCCTGCTCTGGCCTTCTGGAGGAGGGGCCTGCCATGCTGGGACTGAGGCAAGCTTGAAGGCAGCAAGCATTCTGTCATGCCAGAGTGCAGAGGTGTGGAGCTTGGTGTAAGCAAGTTAGGCAGCCCCTGTTGACACTGTACTGCCTTTTGCCAGTAGCTCTGTGTTTATGGATGGGCAGGGGATGGAAGTGGCACTGGCCTGCTCCCTTGTTCCCAGAGAGGTGACTCTGTGAAAGACGCTCTCTGAAAGGAGCGAATAATCTCCTCCCTGTGTGCCCTCCTGGCTCTATCCCAGCCAAGTCCACTGACATTTAAAATTCCAGGCTTTAAACCTTGCTGTTTGCAAGAACTCATGAAATTCAACCCTTCTTATTTTCCAAGCCAGTGGCTTTGGGGAAATGTTCTCCGTTATACATTCTCCTGTGTGTTCCTCTCTCTCTCTCACCCTTCTCTCTGATCTTGGCTCCCTCCTGTCCACAGCACCCATGATCCATTTCTTCCTTAAACGATGTTTCTGCACTACACAGTGATTATATATTTTTTAAATATTATTTAAATATTGTTAAAAGGTAACTGTTTAAACAAAAATAATAATGTACTAATGGAGGTTCCCCTTTCTCCATATCCTCTCCAACTTTTGTTGTTTCTTGCCAATTTTTGCCATTCTAACTGGCGTAAGGTGGTATCTCAATGTGGTTTTGATTTGAATTTCCCTGATGGCTAATGATGTTGAACATTTTTTCATGTGTCTGTTAGCCATTTGTATGTCTTCTTTGGAGAAGTGTCTGTTCGTGTCTTCTGCCCATTTTTTGACTTGATTATTTGGTTTTTGGGTGTTGAATTTGAGAAGTTCCTTATAGATCTTGGATACCAACTCTTTATCTGTAGTGTTGTTTGCAAATATCTTCTCCCTTTCCATGGGTTGCCTCTTAGTTTTGTTGACTGTTTTCTTTGCTGTGCAGAAGCTTTTGATCTTGATGAAGTCCCAAAATTTCATTTTTTTCTTTTGTTTCCCTTGCCTCAGGAGACATGTCTTGAAAGAAGTTGCTATGGCCAATGTGAAAGAGGTTACTGCCTATGTTCTCCTCTAGGATTTTGATGGATTCCTGTCTCACATTGAGGTCTTTCATCTATTTAGAGTTTATCTTTGTGTATGGTATAAGAGAATGGTCCAGTTTCATTCTTCTGTATATAGCTGTCTAGTTTTCCCAGCACCATTTATTGAAGAGACTGTCTTTTTTCCATTGGATATTTTTTCCTGGTTTGTCAAAGATTAGTTGACCATAGAGTTTAGGGTCCATTTCTGGACTCTCTATTCTGTTCCACTGATCTATGTGTCTGTTTTGTGCCAGTACCATGCTGTCTTGGTGATCACAGCTTTGTAATATAGCTTGAAATCAGGCAATGTGATGCTCCCAGCTTTGTTTTTCTTTTTCACCATTTCCTTGGTGATTTGGGGTCTTTTCTGGTTCCACACAAATTTTAGGATTGTTTGTTCCAGCACTTTGAAACATGCCATTGGTATTTTGATTGGCATGGCACTGGAAGTATAGATTGCTCTGGGGATCATAGACATTTTAACAATGTTTATTCTTCCAATCCATGATCAGCCCCAATTTCTTTAACTTTTTTGTTCCTCCATCTCTCTTCACCTTCAAAGACTTAATTACATATACCAGTTGTTTAACGATGTCACACACATTAAGTATTAATATGCTCTTTTCGTTTCATTTTTCTTTGTGTGTTTAATTTTGATAGTTTCTATTGCTTGTCTTCAAATTTAATAATCTTTTCTTCTGCAATGTCTAACCTGCCATTAATCACATCCATGTGTTTTTTATTCCATATATTTTAGTTTTCATCTCTAGAGGCTTTATTTAGATTTTAAAAATCATTTCCACATCTCTGTTTAACATTTTGAACATATTGAATTCAATTATTACTGTTTCAGTGTCCTCTTCTACTAATTTTGTGCCTAGGTCTCAGTTTTGTTTGGCTTCAATTGACTATTTTTCTTTTCACTATGGGTCATATTTCTTTGCTTTTTTTTTTTTTTTTAATCTGGTAATCATTGATTGGATGCCAGATATTGTGAGTTCTGCCTTATTGTATACTGGATATCTTTGTATTACTATGAAGATTCTTGAGCTTTGCTCTAGGATGCAATTAAGTATTTGGGAAATAATGAGCCTTTTGATTGTTTTAATAAGATTTTCTAGACAGGACCAGAGCAGCATCTAATTTACTTATAATTATTACCCACTACTGAGTTAAGAACCTTCTCAGTATTCTATTCAACTCTCATTAATTGTGAAGTTTCTTAGTCTAGCTGTTGGAAACAGACACTTTTTAAAGCCCACTATGGGCACCAGGTACTATTTCCTCTAATTCTTTTGAATTTTCTTTCCCCAAGGTCAAATATTTTCCTTTTCATGTGCTGTGTACTCTTCTCATCACTCAAGGGGACCTTTGGAGATCTCCAACATTCACTTTCATGCACTTTTCTCCAGTACTTGGTCCTACAAACTCTAGCTGTCTTATTCTACCCAGACTTTCAGCTTTGTGTCCTCAATTCAAGGAGCCTACCGTGCTTCACCTGGTTTCCCTTCCTTGTTCTGAGGGTTAAATGCTATCTCAAGGCAGTAAGCTGGGCAATTAGAGTGTTCATTTGATTTCTTTTCCATCTCTTAGGGATCACTGTCTCTCATCGTTGATGTCTAGTGTCTTAAAAACTATTGTCTTATATATATAGTCTCTTTTCGCCTTTTGGTTGTTTCAAGCCAGAGAATAAATCTAGTCCCTGTTACTTCATTTTGGTTAGAAATAGAAGTCTTAAAACTTACAGGAAATGGGATGAAATTTTAAATATCATCTGGTATCTTTCACAAGAAAGCTAAATAAAACAAAACTGTATGTAAAAATAGAGAAAGATGAGACTGAGACGATAAGAGAGCTAACAATGTTTTTAAAAATGCAGAGGAAAAAAATGCCATGGTAACTTTATAAAAATAAACATTTTTTTAAGAACAATATTGGATTACAGGAAAATTGCAATGATAGTACAAGGAAATCCCATATACTCCACACTCAGTTTTGTTCCTCTTATTAACACTTAGGATTATTGGTACATTTGTCATAACTAGTGTAACAGTATTGATATAACATTTTTAACTAAAGCCCAGAAGGTATTTGTATTTTCTTAGGTTTTACCAATTGTCCAATTTATGTTTCAGGATCCCACTCAGGATACCATAATAATTTTAGTTGTCATGTCTCCTTAGGCTCCTCTTGCCTGTGACAATTTCTAAGACTTTTTTAGTTTTGATGACTTTGACAGTTTTAGGACTACTATATGTCAGGAATTTTATGAAATGTACCTCAATTGGAATTTAACTGATTTTTTTCCTTCATGGTTAGACCAAGGTTATACGTTTTGGAGAGGAAGACCACAGTGATAAAGTGCCATTTTCAACCCACCACATCAAAAAAAAAAAAAAACATACTAACATGATTTATGACTGCTGATACTGACTTCATTCACCTGGCTGAGGTTGTGCTTGTAGACTTCACCACTGCAAATTTCTTCTTTCACCATCCATACTATACTCTTAGGAAGGAAGTTACAATGTAGAGTCCACACTCGAGAAGTAGAGATTTATGCTTTGACAAAGCAGGAAAAAACATCCAGGGGAAAAAAGACAGTCTCTTCAATAAATGGTGCTGGGAAAACTGGACAGCTACCTGCAAAAGAATGAAACTTGACCACCCTCTCACACCATACACAAAGATAAACTCCAAATGGATGAAAGACCTCAATGTGAGATAGGAATCCATCAAAATCCTAGAGGAGAGCATAGGCAGCAACCTCTACGACATTGGCCACAGCAAACTTTTTCATGACACATCTCCAAAGGCAAGAGAAACAAAAGATAAAATGAACTTGTGGGACTTCACCAAGATAAAAAGCTTCTGCACAGCCAAAGAAACAGTAAAAAAAACTAAGAGGCAGCCCACGGAATGGGAGAATATATTTGCAAATGATGCTACAGATAAAAGACTGGTATCCAAGATCTACAAAGAACTTCTCAAACTCAATACATGAGAAACAAATAAAGAAATCATAAAATGGGCAGAAGAGATGAACAGACACTTTTCCAATGAAGACATACAAATGGCTAACAGACACATGAAAAAATGTTCAAAATCATTAGCCATTAGGGAAATTCAAATCAAAACCACACTAAGATACCATCTTACACCAGTTAGAATGGCAAAAATTGACAAGGCAAGAAGCAACAATTGTTGGAGAGGATGTGGAGGAAGGGGATCCCTCCTACACTGTTGGTGGGAATGCAAGTTGGTACAGCCACTCTGGAAAACAGTGTGGAAGTCCCTTAAAAAGTTAAAAATTGAGCTACGCTATGACCCAGCCATTGCACTACTGGGTATTTACCCCAAAGATACAGATGTAGTGAAGACAAGGGCCTTATGCACCCCAATGTTCATAGCAGCAGTGTCCACAATAGCTAAATCGTGGAAGGAGCCGAGATGCCCTTCACCAGATGACTGGATTAAGAAGTTGTGGTCCATATATGCAATGGAATATTACTCAGCTATCAAAAGGAACGATTTCTCAACATTTGCTGAAACATGGAAGGCACTGGAGGAGATGATGCTAAGTGAGATAAGTCAACAAAGAAAGACAATTATCATATGGTTTCTCTCATCTATGGAACATAAGAACTAGGAAGATCGGTAGCAGAAGAAAGGGATAAAGAAAAGGGGGTAATCAGAAGGGGGAATGAAGCATGAGAGACTATGGACTCTGAGAAACAAACTGAGGGCTTCAGAGGGGAGGGGGGGTGGGGGAATGGGATAGGCCGGTGATGGGTAGTAAGGAGGGCACGTATTGCATGGTGCACTGGGTGTTATACGCAACTAATGAATCATGGAACTTTACATCAAAAACCAGGGATGTACTGTATGGTGACTAACATAATATAATAAAAAAATATTATAAAAAAAAGAAGTAGAGATTTATGTTCCACCTCCTTGAATGCAGAGTTTCAATATAAATTATTTGGAATTTTTCTGCATCAGTAATTTGTCTGGTCTTCCACATTTATTTACTTACTTATTCAATCATTTATTTAAATCAGTATGGTGTCATAGATATTTCCTTTATACTTGAATTATAATCCATTATTACTTTACTTATTTTTTATTTTGTTGCTCAAATGTTCTACCTTTGGCCATTGGAAACTTTTTAAGTTGGTTCCTTTGACATACTCCCATTATTGCAGACTAACATTTCCTTACTTTCTGGCACTACAAGTTGTTCCAGACTCATCTTATATGTTTCTTTTCCCAGCCCAAGAACTAAGTATTTCTTCTAGGAACCCTGGTTTCTTTTATTGGAGAAACGTATTAAAGATCAAGATCTGGGCTGTAGGAATGTTTATTGCTACTGGGGTGTCATTGCTTCTAGAACCTCTTAGCTGAGAGAGCAAACTGACCCAAATATATACATATATCTATAAATATTTACACATGTCCCTGTCTGTTTCTGTATTAAGCTAAACATGAGTTTATGTTGATGCCCCTAAATCCTAATTCATTACCACATAGATCATTCTAGCATCTTTTTTCTATCTAAGACATCCATCAGTGATATATTCGGCTTCCACCATATGTCATCCATTTACTTAATTGTTCAATACCAGTATACATGTATAGTGGTATCAGAAGTGTTAACCCATACCCAGAGAGGAACAACTTTATCAATTAGAATACAGTACTTATGTGTAGTTCCTTTTAGTCTTACAGACTCTGATTATTTCCACAGATATGTAGGAAGTACTTAGGTTATTGACTTTCCTCCCATCACGTTCACTGAGATTATTTTATATATTTGTGGTACAATTTGATTTAGTCACATTCTTTGTTCCATCTTGGATCTCCTGATTTCCTGAATTATGACTTTTTAAATGACTTTAGATATAGAGAATAACAGAATCAACATTGCATCAGATGGAATAAATGATAAAAGCTTGAGAAATTTTCTTAGCATTCAGAGGAAAATGCCAAAACATGAAAATGATCAAAAAAGGAAAGCATTATCCAAAATAATTAAGCTCAAAGTAAATCCACATAGCCAAAAAGTTTTGGAAATAAATAATAGTAGAAAGTTTTTCCACAATACACTAAAACATGTTTTTAAGGTTATAATAATTATAATAGTGTGGTAAAGATATACCACTAGACTGAAAGCCCAAGAAAATAAAAATGAGTCCAGAAACCAACCTAAAAATATACTGAAATTTAACATAGATATGAAGGGAGCCGAAATAAGCTTCATCTGATATTCTTTCAGAGTCTAATATCCCATGCTAACCTTTCATTGCACAATTGTATTTTTCAAATGCAACCATTGCTATAATGAGCTCTGTTTTTCAGGGGCTTGTTCATGGGATATGCTGGCCTTGACTGTAGAAAGTCTTAACTCCTCTGTGTAACTGGTCCCCAAAGGGTGTGACCAACCATCCAAGGAGGCTCAACAAACCTGTTTCAGGTTAGAACAACAGTAATAGGGAAGAGAACTTGGTGCAAATGGCCGTTCAGACAATAGAAATTCACAAGCTTCTAGTGAGAAGAAGTATTTGAGGCAAACTTCAGCTAGAAAGCCTGGCATGGGGTAAGGATGAGATTGTCCCTGGTGAAAGACATCTAGTCTTGGTCAGCAGCATCAAGGCTCTAGCACAACTTGCTGAAGTTCAGCTTACTGAATTTACTGAAGACCTAAGAGGAGTTGGACTGCAGATAGGAAACCAAGGCAGGCACCCAGGCGTAAAAATAAATCAACCCAGGCACTGAAAAGTAGGAACAAGGGGGCAAATCTACTTCTGGTCTCTCAGATTAGTACAGAGCCAGGGCCTTACTGAGCTTTTCAGGGGATTAAATTGCCCACTGTAGGAGTGCCTGGGTGGCTCAATCAGTTAAGCATCTACCTTCGGTTCAGGTAATTATCCCAGGGTCCTGGGATCAAGTCCCACATCGGGCTCCCTGTTCAGTGGGGAGTCTGCTTCTCCCTCTGCCTTTCCCCTTGGCTTGTGCACTCTTCCTCTTGCTCTCCCTCTCTCTCTCTCAAGTAAATAAATAAAATCTTTTAAAAAATAAATAAATTACCCATTGTTGGCAAGGTTGGAGATTGAAGGTATTATGCGTCAGTAATTATGAAATGGATTGAATAAGGAATGGTTGATAAATGAAAGAAGGGGACACATGAAGAGAGAGAAAAAGCTGCCACAGAGTGTATCTTCTGATTTCCTCAACAGGTGTGTTCATAACATAACTTATTTTTACAAAATAGTAATAAACCTCACTCTAAGCTGGATCTGGGTGAGATATTTTGATCAGCTATAGTCTCATGAGGAAAGGGAACATGATTAGAAACTTCCTTTTAAGGAGGTGTTTCTCAAAGTAGGAACTCTGCACCCCAGGTTGATGTGTTCTGCATCATTCCCTCATATCCTTGAAGCTAGTAATGATGTCCATGTGCAAGCTTTTCTTTCTTTTTTTTTTTTTTTGGTAACTACCTCACCATTCTTTTCTTCCACCCCATTCTGGCAGTCAGAAAGGTGTTGAAAAGAGGATGATTGCCAAAGTCAAACTTAAAAGATTCATAATCTAGCCTTTGGCCAGGACTGCTGGTTTCATGTGAGAGCCAAGAATAAACCTAAATCAGACAAATGCCACTTTTTGAAGCCAAGAAATTTTAGAATCATGACCAGACTATTATTCTAGAAAATATAAATTCTCTTCTGCTGTCATGTTTCTGTTGATGCTTCATGTTTCACATTCACATAGTAAGTGTGTGTGTGCATGAGCACATGTGAATGTGCAAAAATAATGCTATATGTAAGATTGAGACTAAATACCCAAACCCATGTCCTACAGTGGTTGCCTCCTTGATTCTTTTTCACAAGTTCCCAGACCAACCCTTCTAAATAGTTATGGTTGCTTCTACATAGCCATCCCTCTCTAGCTCTTCACTTTCAAAGAAGCAGCCTAAAGCTTACTTGTGATGTAAATAACTTTTACTTTTTAAAAGGAAATTAACATTTATATAGAGCATCAACAATGCATTATTTCATTTAACTCTAAAAATCAACGAGGTAGTTATTATTGTTAATTTTATAAATGAAGAAACTTTTAGGAAAATTAATTTGTTTATGATCTCATAACTATTAAGTAGCAGAAACAATATTTAAAAATAAGGGCGTGTGTTCTCAATACCACTGTTTTCCTATAACTTCTTATGTTAGTGATAAAATGCAGAATTCTTTTTGAGTTATAGGGGGGGAACAAAATTTACCTTACAAATAATCCAGAAAACACAGGGGTCAATCAAACATAACCTATCTAATTTCAGGACAAATAACTTTCTCCAACACCACTTTGCTTATACGTGCTAAGAGGAAAACAGAAAATAAATAAATAAATAAATAAATAAATAAATAAATAATAAATTTCTTTAACAATGTATTCAGGCGGGGGCACCTGGGTGGCTCAGTCAGTTAAGCTTCTGGCTCTTGATTTTGGCTCAGGTCATGATATTAGGATTGTGAGATCCAGCCCCACGTTGGACTCCACACTCAATGCAGAGTCTGCTTGAGATCCTCTCCCTCTACCCCTCACCCCTCTTGTGTGTTCATTCTCTCTCTCTTTCTCTCAAATAAATAAATAAAATAAATCTTAAAAAAAAAACCAATGTATTCAGTTAAAATCAAATTCATCCTTGTCCATTTTTAGAACTTGGTGGGGGGCTGGAGGGAAAAAGGAACTAATGTTTCATGAATATGGAATGCTCAGATAGAGGAAAATTAATTAAAATGTTGAATTGTCACACCTATATTTTAGCAACCACAATTTTCAAAAGTACATCAATAGAGAAATGTGACCCTTTAGACATTAACTATCTTAGAAGTAAACAAAATCGAAGAATCAGAATTTTAAAATTTGTGTATACCTTTAGAAATGATCTTAGCTAATAATTTCCAAACCTATGGAATCCTTAGGATTCTATGGAAATCCAAAACCTTGGGAGGAGTGAGAGGGAAAAAGTAGTGTCAGAGGATATCAGAGAAAATGAGTGGACTCCTAAAGGAGATTAAAAAAAAAAAAAGTTTAGCTATGAAAGTCTTTTCTCATTAGTAACAGAATTCTAATCTTATTTGAGATGACTAAGTACCCAGGTCCAAAGACTACATTTCCCCGTCTCCCTCATAGAGATGAGGCTCTGGCCAATGAAATGCCAGCAGAAGTATTACATGAGATTTCCAGGAAGACTCCTTGAAAGGTAAGGTTACCCTTTGTCCCCCCTTCCTCTGCTCTGGCCTGGAAAGTGTAGGTGATGGTTGGAATTCCAGCCCTCGACTTGAACTCTGCAGGATCTTGAAGATAGAAGCCATACGTTGAGGATGAAGGAACTCAGAGTGAGGAGCTTCAGTCAGGGATGACAGTATGAAGCCAACCATACTGTATCAGTCCCAGACTGCCTGTCTCCAGACCTATTTTAAGAGTGAAAAAAATAAAATTCTGTCCTGTTCAAGCCAGTATTCATTCCCATGAGTTACAACCAAATGGAGTTCCCAGTGATAAACCACATTTAATGTACAAAGAATCAGATGTCCTAAAAATTGCCTTTGAGGCATCAGTTCTGAAGATGTTAAACATTTATTCACTGTTCTTTTTGAAATCCCAATTTGAGTAACTTCCTAGCCATCTGGGTGTTCTTAATGAAGAAGTTGTGACTGTGTATAAAACACGTGCTCATAATTCAAAGAGCTTTACAGCAAGAACAGGAAATTTTTATAAGCATTTTTGTGAAATTAAGTCAAGCAATATAAACTTATTCTCAGAAACAAGTAAAATCAGTGCACTATGAAAATAAGAAGCACATAAATTGGTTAATTTAGAGATGATAGTAAAAAATTCTGTAAAAATAAATGTATTTTTATTTTTGGACAAAGTTTTACAAAATCTTTAGAAGGAACAGGTATAAGCTACCCATTAAAATTAGCTATAAACTTAAAAAGCAGTAGGAAAATATACAATGTTGTTAAAGTTAAAAAAGGAAGTACCCAAACAATACATTACTGTGGATATGTCTTTTCACCAAGGATCTTTAAATAAGTTTTGAATTTGGTTTTGAAGTGGGGATGATGAAAATGAGACTCTATTAAGTATATCTGACCACATGTCATGGTGAAATCTGTTGCCTTGACTCCACACCCCATGTCTATAAATCCCCCTTTATTTGTGAAATATATGAGAACTGCATGTAAAATAGATGAGAAATAAAATCAAAGCTCCCCTTCTCTACATCCTCCCCACCCCAAAAAATAACCCAGCATCATGGCTTTCTGCTTTGTTTTGTTTTTGCTCCAAGAGATTGTTTGAAGGAATATTTATATCTCTACATCAAAATTTCTCAACCTCAGCACTGTCGACATTTGGACCAGATAATTTCTTATTGCGGATGCTATCCTGTGCTTTGTAGGATGTTTAGCAGCATCCTTGGCCTCTACCCACTGATGCCAGTAGCAACATTCCCCACACAATCATGATAATCAAAAATGTTTCCAGACATTGTCAGTGTCTCATGGGGGTGGAGTGATGGGGAGCCATTCTACTGAGGACCAATTTTAGGCTGTGTTTTACTTCCATAAAAGGTTAGAGAATGCCTGATGCTAAGCAAGATGGAAGCAAGAAAAGAATGAGAAAAGATTCCAAGCACTCCTCCAGCCAATTTTGTGAAACCTATTTAGAGGACAGGGACAGCAGATATGACAGGACCACCAGCCAGATGTTCTTCTCATGCAAGAACATGTTTCTCTGCTCAGGCTCTGACAGGTTAGCACTACTTAACTGATGGCCAAGTTGTCCTGGGCATGGTAAAGCAAGGGAAACCCTCTTCCTGCTGATAACTGGTGTCTTTTTCCCTTTCCTTTGGTGTTGAGGGCACTTTCTGGCAGAGAAGGAAATAAGACCTAGACATCCATTAGTGGAAACACTGCAGTCTTTCTTTTGGCCATGTTGGCTCTGGCTCTAATGAAACTACTTGAAATTAGAGCAAAAGGACCTCAAACTTCTTAAAGAGTCCATTGACTATGCTGGACAGTCAGTAGCTTCCCTTTCCAGGTCTGCTGTGGAATGAATATTTGCTAAAATTACACAGACTCTGATTCAAAATTGAAATTATATATTTACTTACCCCTTCCTCTAGATTCCTAACTGGAATGACCTAAGAATGCAGCATAGGTAAAAATTTATATTGGCATTGGAAACTAGAGAAGTGTAGCATCTAAGTGCCAGAAATGTTAACAGATGTCTGCAAGAAATAAGAAGCTGGATTGAAGGAAGGGCCAACTCATGTGCAAGTCGCCATATGAAGAGGAAATAGCACACCTGGAGAGTATCTGGAAAGGGTCTTCTGGGTTTCCATGGGCAGTAGGTGGGGAAATTTTGAAGTCTCAAAAGCATCAGTCAATCAAGGATTCCAGAGTGAAGATTTTGCTAAGAGGCTAGCTCCCAGCTTACATTTGACATTGAGGAATGCTAAGTGAAGTAGATGCTGTTATTACTCATCAACGAAATCTCTCTCTTTCCCTCTCTCCCTTTCTCCCTGCCCCCATCTTTTTCTTTCTTCTTTCCTTCTTTCCTCACATATTTTCATTTTTTCTTCTCCCCCTCCTTTTTTTTTAATACCAGCAGATAGTCATTGATAGCTTGTTGTTTCTAGGCACTGTTATGAGCACTGGAGATCTAACAGCATACAGGACAGCCTATTCTCTGCCTTCCAAGATCTTATAACCAGTTTTACTAAATAGAGAACAGAACTATCACCTGAATACATTTTAGTTGAAGGGAAGGGTTAGGATAGAAAACAGAATGGCTGCAAGTCTTCCTCATTTGGGTTGCATCAGATCATAGTGGAACCAAGAAGAGTATTAGAGAAGCAGGGGAGAGAGAAAGGTTTCCTTTCCACTGCCCCTACTCACCCAACTCAAACTGGGAAAAGATGCCTCTATGAAAGAGAAAAGAGTAAGGGTTTGAAAGCATAAGAGGGAGAGCTCCTTGAGTTCCAGAGCAAGAAGTCCCTTACTCCTAGGAGATTCCAGAAAACAGCCAGACCTAGAGAGATAGAGTCTGTGGAGTGTGTCGTAGACAGACAGGGCATCCCTGGTGAGAGATTATAGGAGCATAGGTGATGGCTGGGTAGACTCACCCAGAATTTAGACACTGCCTTGAGGAAAGGAAAAATGTTCTGAATTAAATGAGCTTAAATTTCTACCAATCTGGTGACATAAGACACTATGTCTTATGTTCAGTTTTAGAAAAATTCACAAAAGTTATACATCCTGCACACCAAATTTGTAAACTCAGATTCATACCACTATATCTAAAGTAAATTAATAAGTCACAAAAAAACTTCCTTTAATCCTACATCTCTTTCTGCTATCATTCTTTCACTTCCCCGTCACAGACAAATTTGTTAAACATGTTCTATACTATTGCAATTTCCTTCCTCCCAACTTGCTCACCCCTTAACCA
Source organism: Ursus americanus (assembly GCF_024610735.1). Lineage (NCBI taxonomy): Eukaryota > Metazoa > Chordata > Mammalia > Carnivora > Ursidae > Ursus > Ursus americanus. Next base: position 65,909,942 of record NC_142139.1, read on the forward strand.
ACTCCAATATGGTTTCTGTTCCTGTTATTCTACCAGCAAAGCATTTACTAAAGTTCTTAGTGACTTTTAGGCTCCTAAATGCAGTGGGTATTTTCCAGCTTATTTCATTTCATTTTATTTGATCTTTAAACAGCATTTGGCACTGTTTTTGGCTCTCATTTTTGAAACACTTCCTTTCTTTGCTTCCATGACATCACCCTCTCCTGGCTTTCCTACTGGCTCAATCTTCTGTTACATGTGTAGGTTCATCCCCTACTTGACAGTTAAATATTGGCATTTCTCAAGGCTCAGCCCTAGGACCCTCCTCTTTTCACTCTGTCCTCCCTCCCTGCGTGTTCTCATTCATGACCATGACCATGGGTTCATTCAGCCATGGTTATATATCTATATCTGTATCTATAAATTATTGAGGTTTTAATATATAAATATACAAATACATAAATATATATATCATTTATATATAATATAAATATACAAATACATAAATATATATATCATTTATATATAATATAAATATACAAATACATAAATATATAGTATATTTATATATAAAACCTCAATAACTCTTAATTTATATATATATATATATTTTTTTTTTAAGATCTTATTAATTTATTTAACAGAGACAGCCAGCGAGAGAGGGAACACAAGCAGGGGGAGTGGGAGAGGAAGAAGCAGGCTCCCAGCAGAGGAGCCTGATGTGGGGCTCGATCCCATAATGCCGGGATCATGCCCTGAGCTGAAAGCAGATGCTTAACTACTGCACCCCCCAGGCACCCCTTAATTTATATATTTTGACCAGTCCTATCCTCTATACATTGGATCCTTACATCCAGCCATTTATTAGGACTTTTCTAGAATATCTCAAACTTAACATGTCCAAGATCAAATTCTTGATCTTCCATCCTGTGAACCCTACTCATCTTCTATGGTCCCTTTATTGGTGAATGGCACCTATTTCTCCACCTCATCTGATCAGCATTCTTGCTCTTTGGCTTTGGGTCTTCTGGCCTCTTTGTCTCCAAATGGACCATGACTCAACTCCAAAAGGGTATGCTGTTTTCTGTACCTGAAATCTGCCGCCTTCCCCTCAATGTGGACTCATCTTTCCAAAATCCACTCAGACATTCCTCTGCAGGAAGTCGTTCCTGTCATCTCATTTGACGTCACATCATTAGGCACATCTGCTACCTACTCTTGTAGAACCGTGCCCCTATTGCTTCATGTAATTGCACATTCATCAGTCAGGATCTGACTCCTTCTCTGGTTTATAAACTTCACGAAGGCCGGGGCAGCATCTGTTTCAAATCCCCATTTGACCCTGGTGCCCATATTTTTGGAATGAATAAATGAATTATCAATAAAAAGAGAGAATTGCTTTCCCAAACTGAGTTGTTTGCCTTTCCTTTTTCTTTGTAGTGTTTTCATATGTGGACTTTTTTATTTTTATGAAATCTAATGTATCCATCTTTCCTACTTTAAGGCCATTTTTAGAATGGCCTTTGACACCCCCAAGATTACATAAATATTCACCAAAATTTTCTTCCAGTACTTTTATGGTTTCATTTGCAAGATTTAATTCTTAAATCCATCTGGAATTTATTTCTGAAAGAAATGAAATAGTGCCAGCTATTTTGTTTCAGAGCCAGTTCCCCCTAAATTGAAAACTTCAGCTATATCCAGTAGTGTGATGTCATTAAAGATAATAGGATTTGGAATCAGAAGGCCTGGATTTAAGTTCAGTTCCACCACTTGCTCACGGTGAAAATTTTAGCAAGTCATTTAATCTCTTTGCAACTTATCAGAAACCTTTATAGCAAGAAGACTCAGGGAAGGGACAGTTCAGGAATCGTCATGAACAAAATGTCCATTGAAGAAGCAAGAGAGAGTGGAAGAGTAGCATATTGGTTCAGAGTGTGGGCTTGAGTCAGACTATCTGAGTGTCAACCATTTTATCATCTGCAAAATGGCATAAAAGCTATAATTGTATGTCTTATTGAGAAGCTTAAATAAATTAGTGAATGTAAAGCACGTAGACTGGTGTCTGGATCATGGTGACAATAAGCAATAAGCAATGGTTCTCGTAGAAAAGGATGTCACTGTTTCAGTGAGAATAATGGACACGGGGTCCTGTCTGTGTTCTTTTGAAGGGACTAGGAAAAGATGTCCTTAAGGCATACCACACAATGAACTAACAGGAACATAAAGAAAAGGAAGTAGAGACATGAGTTTCCTGGCAATATGACCGAAGTGATTCTCTCCCACCTCTAATTTCCTTTTGTTCTTGCAGATCTGTTGTCTATGGTCCTGTCTTAACATGAACAGAGTATCCCTAATGTTTTGCAATTATAAGGAAGTAAACTTATTAAATTCGGTAAATTACTGCCTCAAAGTTTGTAAAAAGAAAAAAAATCTCATTCCTTTGATATCAACAGGTTTTAATAATGTAACTGGATATGAATATCTCTCAAAAAGAAGTAATAAATATGTCACATAGTATAAATAAGAAAGTGGGTGGGAAAGAGTTACTTCATAAGCCCACGGATAATGAACCTCTTTATTACCATTTGATTCCCTAAAATGCACAAGGAACTGGGGAGGTGGTCTGTTTGAACTACGTAGTATCACAGAATAATGAATACTGAGTCACCACTGTCACCTGCCTTTTCTTGTCTGAGTATTTCTCTGGGTTGCAGACCTTGATGTGGCCTAGCCTCACATCACAATAGGCAGGGTCAGGGCACGATCTGTGGTGTCCACAGACTGATTGAAATGATTAATGGAAGTGTATATCTCTTTCATTGAGTTCAACCTACGGGATTTATTACCTGCACTGAATTTAACACTACAACTTATTTGGGATTGCTTATCATTTTACAGTTTGTCACATAACTATATAGCATCAGTCACTCGACTACGGATAAAATAAATCCATTTTATTGGTTTTGTTTGAGGTTTTGTTTTGTTTGTTTTGTTTTTGCTTTCATGCTGGAAGAAAAACGTGTGTTTTATTTTCTGATACTTTTTACTTTTATAGCAGAAAACATCTTCAACTGACAAATATGGATGCTTATTTGACATCGATGATTGTAAATACAGTTTGGTAATTTTAAGTTTATTAACTACAAGACAAGTTTATGAACAGAATTCCCATTAGCAATTCCCTATAATGTCTTGAATCAGGGAAGCACAATTATTGGAAACTTGAAAATAGAATGACTTTTTCCCCACATTTACCTCTCCCCCTCCTCCACCACTGGTTCAGTGAATGGATTGTCGATGGGAGCGGGACACAGGCATGATTTGGGTGTATTCTCTACTACCTTGTTAAAAAAACAACCCAGGTTCCCTTTTCTCTAGCTCCTTTCATGTTCAGTGACTAGCCCTCCATACCCATAGATCTCCTGGGTTGTGCAGACCTGGCTCCCACTGCACAGACTGCACCAGCCAGATCTCTGATCCTCTGTTCCAGCCTCTGGGTGGATAATTCAGCTCTGTGCTCTGCCCTTTGGTGGGGGCCAATTACATTAAAATCAGAGGCAGGAGTAAAATGCCCCATTTGCTCTCAGGTTGAAGTCCTATCTTTCAGTCTAGGATTGGCAACAGCAAAACTGATGCTTTGACACCCCTCCTATCCCCCACAAACACCCAACCATTTGCCATGTTGTGTTTCTTCTCTACATATTACCAACCATAGAGAGAAAGTCATCGTTAACTGGGACTCACTCTCATGACATAATATGATCAGAGTTTGCTCGATCCCAGGCACCAGGCAGAATCCTTGTTATTGTCAGCAGCAGTGAAATGCCAGTTCACTATATGAGCTGTCATTTTAGTGGAAAAAAAAAAACCTAATGCAATCAATTTGTTTTTGTATCTTGATGTTAATTATCTGAAACAGCAGAAAATCAAATCTTATTCTAATTTCTACTCGAAACTGAGACAAGAATCAGATCCCATACAAGGAACGTTTACCCAAAACAAGAGGAACGAGAGCAAAATCATGAATTTACTTCCACTGGGAGGTAAAGCAACAACAGAACATTCCTTTTTCTTTTGTAATTGTTCTCTCTTGAGTTTTCTTTCTCGGTTTTCTGAGGGGAAAAAAAAAGTTCTTAGATGGGATATTAGTGCTTTTTAATTTCAAATAAGAAATGAGTCATTCCTTTTTAGAAAACAGCTCCAGGCCATGCACTATGCCATTTCAGAATTTTGGATGGCTCTGCTGCCGTCTTCAGGCGACTGTCAACCCACTGGTAAAGGATTAGTGTCTTACCCAATGTCGCACCCTGTACGTTGCCACGTGCGTGGCACAAACATACTCAACAGACCTAGGTCAGCACTGGCAGGATTTATTATTTTTACTATTTACTTGAGGGCACTGTTCATTTCATTAGGAGCAGAAACTATTTACATTTTGTCTGTTCTATTAGTTTCCAAGGGTTGCCATAACATATCACCACAAACATGGTGGCTTAAAACAACCAAAATTTATTCTCTCACATTTCTTGAGGCCAGTTGTCCAAAATCAGGGTGCCCAGAAGGCCATGCTCCCTCTGACAGCTCTAGGGAAGGATCCTTCCTTGCACCCTGCAACTTCCAGTGGCTCCAGGCATGCCTTGGTTTATGGCCCCCAAATTCCAGTTACTGCTCTGTCTTCACATGGCCTTTTCCTCTGTGTGTCCTTCCTTCTTTCCTTCCTTGCTTCCTTCCTTCCTCCCTTCCTTCTTTCCTTCCTTCCCCTTTCTTTCTTTTTCTTTCTTTCCTTCTTTCTTTTTTCTTCTCTTTTCTTTCTTTCTTTCTTTCTTTCTTTCTTTCTTTCTTTCTTCCTTTCTTCCTTTCTTCCTTTCTTCCTTTCTCTTGTTTTATAAAGTTACCTGTCATTGGATTTACGGTCCACCTTTAGCCATGCTGATATAGCAAAAAAAAAGGGGGGGGGGAGTTACTGATACAATAAAGAAAATGAAACCTTTAATGAATGTACAGAAACCTGCAAAAGACAGAGAAATTGCTCATAAATAAGAATTTCTGAAAAGGGGAGTGGAGAAAAAGACAGCAAATAGCAGCGAGTTTTGGGGCCAAGAGAGAGTTCATTCATAAGGTCTTGCAGCTACTAGCCATTTTCTTTCTGAAACCCCAAGCCCCCAAACCCCACTGGTTTCAATAAGTGTTCGTTAAATGTCTTATGAAACTAAATTAAGACAACCTCATCCATTGTCCTCCCCAGGCAAAACCACCATGCTGTTTCAGCTCAAAACTCGCCTTCCCATGCATATTGTACTGACTGACCTCGTGCTGAATTCATGACTGCCAATAATAAACTGACGCAGAACACTGATCAGCAATCCTACCTCATTTTCTTAGTAAGTATACTTTCCACCCTCTAGGACAAGTATTACATACCTTCTCCTCTGTCTGCAAGAATCCCTTCCCCTACACTCCTAGTTGACGATCTTGCTTTTCACTTTATCAATAAAAGTGGAACAGTCTTTCCATTCTCAAAGGTATAACCAACTATGTCCATAATCTCGTCTCCCTTCTTGTTACAAACGTACCACCTCAGGACACCTGGGTAGCTCAGTCAGTTAAGCTTCTGCCTTCAGCTCAGGTCGTGATCCCGAGGTCCTGGGATCAAGTCCCACATTGGGCTCCTTGCATTGGGAAGCCTGCCTGCCACTCCCCCTGCTTGTGTGCTCTCTCTGTCTCTGACAAATGAATAAATAAAATCTTTAAAAAAAAAGTACCACCTCTTATCTTACCAGACACTACTCCTTTTGGATAGCTTCTCATAACACTCTCTGAAGGACCTCACTCTTGCAATTAGTCTTTCTTTCAATCAGGTCTCCCTCCGTGGATCATTCCTACCTCCAGGGATCAATCCTACTAGTATCCAAGTATATTCTAGTAGCTGCAGTACCCTATGAATAAACTCTCTCTTGGCCCCAGAGCCTCTCGCTATTTGCTATCTTTTTCTTCACTCCTCTTTTCAGAAATTCTTATTTATGAGCAATTTCCCTGTCTTTTGCAGGTTTCTGCACATTCATTAAAGGTTTCATTTTCTTTATTGTATCAGTAACTTCCCATTTTTGCTACATCTAATTTATGCAGAGATAAAATCCTACAGTCAGTGTAACCTAGCACAGTTTTCCACTTGGGGGACCTGATGAAAATACTTGGTGGACTGCTAAATTATGCATATATCCATTTCAGCAACAGCATTGAAATTTTCCTCTGTAGTATAAAATCTACATATCATACAGAATGGTCACTGGGTTCTAAAGTCTGTCAGAGTGGTGAATGATGATCTTAAAAATTGGCAGGACCTTTGTTTCCTGTCGAAGTGATTGAAGCATGACCTTTTGAACAAATTAGATTGTTAAATTATTTCTTTGGAGTAAGAGGGTCTAAATATATCTCTAATGATGCACATTTATGTGGCCCTTTATAGTTTTCAAGGAAATTTCATATCCATTACTTTATTTGATCCTTACAATAGCCCTGTAAGATACTGGTGTTTATCTAATTTTCACATGCAGGAAAAATGAGGCTCCCAGAGTCTGTATGACTCACCCAACACCTCTACCTAGTGATCAACTTAAACCCATGGCCATTACCCCAGTGGCTCAACCTTGAGTGCACAGTAGAATCACCGGGGGAGCTTTCAAAAATCTCAGCACACAGCCTGCATTCAACACTAATCAAATCCAGATCTCACGGGGTGAGATCAAGGCATTATTATCTTCAAAAACTCTCCAGGTAATTTTAGCATAAGACTAAGTTTGAGAACCAGTGCTTTAGCCCCTCATTTCTGCAGCACTACTGTCTCTTCAATTCAACTCCCTCTTGCTGTCATCTTTAAGAAGGACTCTTTTAAACTGCAGTTTAAAGGGGAAGATCACTTTCTTGGGATCAAGTTTCTTGCAACACTGATATCAACCTTTTATAAGGGAAAAATATAAAGGAACACTATCAGTCACTTTAGATATATAATTTTCTCCCTGGTCTCTGATGGATGTGTCTACATCTGGATTGATTGGAAGATAAAATATGTCAAAAAGGAGGGTAGTATGATTCGTGGGAAGTATCAGAACATTTGGATCTGACTTATAGGTTTGCACACATCATATGGATATTCAAGTTTAAATTTAGGGATATCATCATCTTCTTGCCATTTCTTTCTTTTTTTTAAGATTTTATTTACTTATGAGAGAGAGAGCAGGAGTGGGGGGGAGGAGGAGAGGGAGAAGCAGACTCCCCACTGAGCACAGAGAATGACATGGGGCTTAATCCCAAGACCCCGATTTCATGACCCAAGCTGAAGGCAGGTGCTTAATCAACTAAGCTACCCAGGTACCCCTCTTCTTACCATTCCTAAAGGAATTATAAATGTGGCTCTGATAATATGGCTTATCTGTTTCTCTTTAATAACTGGGGATAACCTGGGAATGAGCTTAAGTATCTTAACACTTGTCCTAGAAAAGTACCCTACATATGTAAAGTCTGAGAACTGTTGATTGTAAAATTATATTTACATTTCTCCCCTCTGATTTGCAAAGTGGCAATTATTCTGCTGTGACAATGAAATGGCTCTGTTCCTAAGCATGCACTGGGGAGAAGCAATGTTGGTCAAATGGTAACTGGCAGCACACTACAGTTTTTCAATTATTAAGAGACCATTTCCCTTGCAAAGTTAGGCTCTGCATAAAAGGTAAATAAAAGAGACATATCCCCTGAGTACAAGTATATTTCAAGACTCATCTCAATATTATTGAAAGAATAAAAATACTGAATTAAAAATGATGATCCTTACGTCGGTTCTCAAGAATATCAGGTTACATGGTTACATTACATTCTGAAACCATTTCCTCAGTTTAGCATATGTAAAAGTGGGGATACACTTCTGAAATTCCTGTAAAGCCTGGAGAATTTGCTTCTTAATATTTTCAGCACACCAAAAGCAGAATGAAATCAAATTTTTGTTGTTACTGAATTAGTTTCCATTACTATAGTTCAAGTGAAATACTTTTAGTTATGATTGTTTAGGCGACTGGTTATAAGGAAGCCCTTGGAGACTAATGCTTTGACTGGTTGTTTGTCTCTCAGTATTACACTAACCAAATGGACAACTTTATCTGGAAGGCCATTTTCACCAGATGAATGCCCAGCTCCAGAGCGTGGCTTCCTGTTGTTACTGAGTGAAGTCCAAATTCTTCACTCTAGTTTCCAAGGCACCATATCCCGGCAGCTTATTTCTTCCTGTTTCCCAGCATGCATTCTGTTCCCGTCAGGCTGCTTTCTTTGTGTCACCTACCTACTTCCTCATGCTAATCCCAGACCTGTGTCTTTGTTCATGCTGCTTTCTCAACTAGATTACCTTCTCTCTTCCAGCTGCTCTGGACTTCACCAGTTTCCTCACCTTTCATTATCTACTCAAAGTACAACAATGGCAGCATGTTCTCCTGGTCCTTGTGCATTAAGAATTTTCTAGTACATAGAGGGCCCTTGCTCTGACGTACCAAGAAGAATGCATACAGATGCCCCACACTGAGAGGTCAAAGCCCACAGTGCATACAACTGACACTGTGTTTCCTGTGTAAGGGCAGGCTCCAGGGGAACGAGAGACAATACAGCTTGTGTCCAGGAAATGTTACAGTTCCCATCTCAAAATGGAAGAAGATTTTATGGGTTTTTTGGTGTATTTTTTTTTTTTTACAAATTTACTTATTTATTTTGGAGAGATACAGAGCAAGAGCTGGAGGAACAGAAGGAGAGGAAGAGAGAATCCCAAGCAGACTAGGCGCTGAGCATAAAGCCAGACACGGTATTGATCTCACGACCCTGAGATCATGACCTGAGCTGAAACCAAGTGTCGGGGAAGGAGTTAAGATGGCGGAGGAGTAGGGGACCCCTTTTGCAGCCGGTCCCCTGAGTCGAGTTGGATAGGTACCAGACCAGCCTGCCCATCCACGGAATCAGCCTGAGATGCAGGAAGATACATCTGGATCTCTACAAATGAACGTCTCCAGCGCTGAGTATTGAGGTACGAAGCGGGGAGCCGTGAAACTGCGCACAGATATCGGAAGATAAACGGAAGGGGGAGGGAGCCGCTGTGTTCAGGCACCGGGAAGCGGTAACCACCTGCACGGGGGAGCTGGCAGACTTGCGGACCGGCACCCGTGAAAGAGCAGACTGAAACCGTGAGCCGGGGAATGCGCGCGACCAGACTGAGGGCCAGAGCTTCAGAGCATGCAGGGGCGGCTGGCGGCTGGCAGCTGGCGGTATTAGAAACGCAAAGGACAGAGACTCAACGGCCCTGGAAGTGAGGGCTGGGATGCCGGGTGTGGGGCGCACATCCTGGGATGCTGCAGGGTTGAGCAGCACCAACAGTAACGGAGTTAAAGTGGCCAGAACATCAGTGGAGAACGGCCTGCAATCCCTGTGTTCTGAGACAGAAGCTGAGATTCGGCCACTGCTGCTCTGACTCTAAGAAGAGGCACAGCAAACCGCCAGGGAAAGAGCCAGAGAACATAAGCCTGGAAATACCGGCTCACAGTGTGCCCATCCCCATCCCCCCTTGCAGGGGACATGGAGACTCTACCCAAACAGGGTTGCCTGGGTATCGGTGCATCCCCCAGAAGGCAGGCTGAAAAATCAAGAAGCCCACATCCCAGGGCATCTGGGTGGTGCAGTCGTTAAGCGTCTGCCTTCGGCTCAGGGCGTGATCCCGGCGTTCCGGGATCGAGTCCCGCATCCGGCTTCTCTGCTGCTAGCCTGCTTCTTCCTCTCCCACTCCCCTGCTTCTGTTCCCTCTCTCGCTGGCTGTCTCTCTGTCACATAAATAAATAAAATCTTTTAAAAAAAAAAAAAAGAAGAAGCCCACATCCCTAAGATCGCTATAAAACAAGGGTGCATGGCCTGGGTCCCAGTCAATAATTTGGGCTCTGGACAACCCCACAACCTCTCCTCATCAGAATGACAAGAAGGAGAAATTCCCCCAGTAAAGAAAAGACAATGAGTCTGTGGCCTCTGCCACAGAACTAATGGATATGGATATAACCAAATTATCAGAAATGGAATTCAGAGTAACAATGGTCAAGATAATGTGTAGACTTGAAAAAAGTATTAACGAAAATGTTAATGAGAATATAGAATCTCTAAGGGCAGAAATGAGAGTGAATCTGGAAGAAATTAAAAATTCTATGAGCCAAATGCAGTCAAAACTAGAGGCTCTGATGGCCAGGGTAAATGAGGCAGAGAACGTATCAGCGAAAAGGAGGATGGGTTAGTAGAAGAAAAAGCCAAAATAGAATCTGGACTCAAAAAAATCCACACCCAGGAATGTAGGTTACAGAAGATTATTGACTCAATGAAACGTTCCAATGTCAGAATCATCGGCATCCCTGAGGGGGTGGAGAAAAACAGAGGTCTAGAAGAGATATTTGAACAAATTGTAGCTGAAAACTTCCCTAATCTAGCAAGCAAAACAAACATTCGTGTCCAAGAGGCAGAGAGGATCCCTCCCAAGCTCAACCATGACAAACCTACGCCACGTCACGTCATAGTGCAATTCACAAATATTAGATCCAAGGATACAGTATTGAAAGAGGCCAGGGCAAAAAAATTTCTCATGTTCCAAGGCAAAGAATTACGTCAGATCTGTCTACACAGACCTGGAATGAGAGAAAGGGTTGGCGGGAGGCATTTTTAAAGTTCTTTCAGAGAAAAACATGCAGCCAAGGATCTTCTATCCAGCAAAGCTGTCATTCAGAATGGATGGAGAAATAAAGACCTTCCAGAATTGCCAGTCATTGACCAATTTTATAACCATGAAACCAGCCCTACAGGAGATATTAAAGGGGGTTCTATAAAAGTAAAAAGGCCCCAAAAGTGATACAGAACAGAAAGTCACAATCTATAGGAACAAAGACTTTACTGGCAACATGGCATCATTAAAATCATATCTCTCAATAATTAGTCTCAATGTAAATGGCCTAAATGCTCCCATAAAACGCCACAGGGTTGCAGATTGAATAAAAAGACATGACCCATCCATTTGCTGTCTACAAGAGACTCATTTTGAACCTAAAGATACATTCAGACTGAAAGTAAAGGGATGTATTACCATCTTTCACGCCAATGGACCTCAAAAGAAAGCTGGGGTAACAATTCTCATATCAGACAGATTGGATTTTAAACTAAAGACTATAGTTAGAGACACAGAAGGGCACTATATTATTCTTAAAGGATGTATCCAACAAGTGGATATGGCAATTATAAATATATATGCCCCCAACAGGGGAGCAGCAAGATACACAAGCCAACTCTTAACCACAATAATATAGATAAAAATACACTAATAGTAGGAGACCTCAACAGTCCACTATCAGCAATAGACGGATCACCTAAGCAAGAAATCAGCAAAGAAACAAGAGCTTTGAATGCCATACTCGATGAGTTGGACCTCATAGATATATATAGAACACTACACCCCAGAACCAAAGAATACTCATTCTATTCTAATGCCCATGGAACATTCTCAAGAATAGACCATGTTCTGGGACACAAAACAGGTCTCAACCTATACCAAAAGACTGAAATTATTCCCTGCATATTCTCAGACCACAATGCTCTGAAATTGGAACTCAACCACAAGGAAAAATTTGGAAGAAACTCAAACACTTGGAGACTAAGAACCATCCTGCTCAGGAATGACTCGATAAACCAGGAAATCAAAAAATAATTTAAACAATTTATGGAGACCAATGAGAATGAAAACACAACGGTCCAAAACCTATGGGATACTGCAAAGGCAGTCCTAAGGGGGAAACACATCGCCATCCAAGCCTCACTCAAAAGAATAGAAAAATCTAAAATGCAGTTTTTATATTCTCACCTCAAGAAGTTGGAGCAGCAACAGAGGGACAGGCCTAATCCACGCACGAGGAAGCAGTTGACCAAGATTAGAGCAGAAATCAATGAATTAGAAACCAGGAGTACAGTAGAGCAGATCAACAGAACTAGAAGCTGGTTCTTTGAGAGAATCAATAAAATTGACAGACCACTGGCAAGACTTATCCAAAAGAATAGAGAAAGGACCCAAATTAATAAAATTATGAATGAAAAGGGAGAGGTCACAACCAACACCAATGAGATTTGAAGGATTATTAGAAACTTTTATCAACAGCTTTATGCCAATAAACTAAGCAATCTGGAAGAGATGGAGGCCTTCCTGGAAACCTACAAACTACCAAGACTGAAACAAAAAGAAATTGATTTTTTAAACAGGCCAATTAATGATGAAGAGATTGAGTCAGTGATAAACAACCTTCCAAATAACAAAAGTCCAGGCCCAGATGGTTTCCTGGGGAATTCTACCAAACATTCAAAGAAGAAATAATACCTATTCTCCTAAAGCTATTTCAAAAATGGAAACAGAAGGAAAGCTACCAAACTCATTCTATGAGGCCAATATTACCTTGATCCCCAAACCAGACAAAGACCCCATCAAAAAGGAGAATTACAGACTGATTTCCGTAATGAATATGGATGCCAAAATCCTCAACAAGATCCTGGCTAATAGAATCCAACAGTACATTAAAAGGATAATCCATCATGACCAAGTGGGATTCATCCCTGGGATGCAAGCGTGGTTCAACATTCACAAATCGATCAGCGTGATAGATCATATCAACAAGAAAAGACTCAGGAACCATATGATCCTCTCAATTGTTGCAGAAAAAGCATTTGACAAAATACAGCATCCTTTCTTGATTAAAACCCTTCAGAGTGTAGGGATAGAGGGTACATTCCTCAATCTCATAAAAACCATCTATGAAAAGCCTACAGCAAAGATCATTCTCAATGGGGAAAAGCTAGAAGCCTCTCCCTTAAGATCAGGAACACGATAAGGATGTCCACTCTCGCCACTATTATTCAACATAGTACTAGAAGTCCTTGCAACAGCAATCAGACAACAAAAAGGGATCAAAGTTATCCAAATCGGCAAAGAAGAAGTCAAAATTTCTCTGTTCACAGATGACATGATACTTTATATGGAAAATCCAAAAGAATCCACGCCCAAACTATTAGAAGGTATAGAACAATTCAGTAATGTGGCGGGATACAAAACCAATGCTCAGAAATCATTTGCATTTCTGTACACGAATAATGAACTGAAGAAAGAGAAATTAGGGAATCCATCCCATTTACAATAGCACCAAAAACCATACGTTACCTTGGAATTAACTTAACCAGAGATGTAAAGGACCTATATTCTAGAAACTATAAATCACTCTTGAAAGACATTGAGGAAGACACAAAAAGATGGAAAAATATTCCATGCTCATGGATCGGAAGAATTAACATAGTTAAAATGTCCATGCTACCCAGTGCAATCTACACTTTCAATGCTATCCTGATCAAAATACTGAAGACATTTTTCCAGGAACTGGAACAAATAGTCCTTAAATTTGTATGGAACCAGAAAAGGCCCCGAATCTCCAAAGAATTGTTGAAAAGGAAAAACAAAGCTGGGGACATCACAATGCCAGATTTTGAGCTGTACTACAAAGCTGTGATCATAAAGACAACATGGTACTGGCACAAAAACAGACATATAGACCAATGGAACAGAATAGAGAACCCAGAAATGGACCCTTGGCTCTTTGGGGAACTAATCTTTGATAAAGCAGGGAAAAACATCCAGTGGAAAAAAGACAGTCTCTTCAATAAATGGTGCTGGGAAAATTGGACAGCTACATGCAAAAGAATGAAACTTGACCACTCTCTCACACCATACACAAAGATAAACTCCAAATGGACGAAGGACCTGCATGTGAGACAGGAATCCATCAAAATCCTAGAGGAGAACATAGGCAGCAACCTCTATGACATCGGCCAAAGCAACCTTTTTCATGACACATCTCCAAAGGCAAGAGAAACAAAAGATAAGATGAACCTGTGGGACTTCATCAAGATAAAAAGCTTCTACACAGCCAAGGAAACAGTCAAAAAAACTAAGAGGCAGCCCACGGAATGGGAGAATATATTTGCAAATGATGCTACAGATAAAAGACTGGTATCCAAGATCTACAAAGAACTTCTCAAACTCAATATGCAAGGAACAAATAAACAAATCATAAAATGGGCAGAAGATATGAACAGACACTTTTCCTATGATGACATACAAATGGCTAACAGACACATGAAAAAATGTTCAAAATCATTAGCCATCAGGGAAATTCAAATCAAAACCACACTAAGATACCATCTTACACCAGTTAGAATGGCAAAAATTGACAAGGCAAGAAACAACAACTGTTGGAGAGGATGTGGAGAAAGGGGATCCCTCCTACATTGTTGGTGGGAATGCAAGTTGGTACAGCCACTCTGGAAAACAGTGTGGAGGTCCCTTAAAAAGTTAAAAATTGAGCTACGCTATGACCCAGCCATTGCACTACTGGGTATTTACCCCAAAGATACAGATGTAGTGAAGAGAAGGGCCATATGCATCCCAATGTTCATAGCAGCATTGTCCATAATAGCTAAAACGTGGAAGGAACCGAGATGCCCTTCAACAGATGACTGGATTAAGAAGTTGTGGTCCATATATACAATGGAATATTACTCAGCTGTCAGAAGGAACGAGTTCTCAACATTTGCTGCAACATGGATGGCACTGGAGGAGATAATGCTAAGTGAAATAAGTCAAGCAGAGAAAGACAATTATCATATGATTTCTCTCATCTATGGAACATAAGAACTAGGAAGATTGGTAGGGGAAGAAAGGGATAAAGAAAGGGGGGTAATCAGAAGGGGGAATGAAGCATGAGAGACTATGGACTCTGAGAAACAAACTGAGGGCTTCAGAGGGGATGGGTGTCGGGGAATGGGATGGACTGGTGATGGGTAGTGAGGAGGGCACTTGTTGCATGGTGCACTGGATGTTATACGCAACTAATGAAGCATCGAGCTTTACATCGGAAACCAGGGATGTACTGTATGCTGACTAACATAACATAATAAAAAACATTAAAATAAAAAATAAATAAATAAAAATAAGGGGAATTCTTTGGTAAAGAAAAAAGAAAAAGAAAAAAAAGAAACCAAGAGTCAGACACCCAACTGACTGCATCAACCAGGAGTCCTACCAAATGGAAGGAGTCCTTTAAGCAGATTTTTAAATGTTGGTGTCATCAGCTGACCTTTGGATATCCCTGTTTGGTCATCAGAAAATATGTTAGATTTAACACTCCTTGAGGAATAATCCATCGCTAAAATTCTGTGACTGATTATCTTTTTACTCACAGATGGGCTTTTGTCCATTGATTTAACACCATGTTGACATTATTAAATTTAATTAAACAAACAGGCTGGTCCACAGTTTCCTTCTCTTCTCACTGTGCACTTCCCTGTATATAAATGGCATGTCAATATCTCAACTGAGATGTGAATTATGGCCTATTGTGGACTATTAACAAATAGTCCAGGCTATTCCCATCTCAATCCATACTCTTTATGTGGTTCAGTAATTCACCAGTGTGTGAGGAACCACTGCTGTTTGGCCCTGCTTTCTATCCAAATCTGAGGTGACACTGAGGAGATTGAGCCTTCTACACCTGCTCATACAGCAACCTGTCAAAGCTACCATGTTTCTGCAAGGGAGGGAGGATCACAGGCTCCACCCCCACTGTGAAATCTAATCAAGGATAATCTATGCCCAAATTGACCTGGTTTCTCAAGGGTACAGCTCTTAGATTCTTAAGAACTGAGTTTGTCCCTGTTTCCAGCCCACTTTGCCTTACTCTCTGTCCTCCAGGAATGAGTTGCAATAGATAGGTTAGAGGCTCTCAGCTCTAGTTGAATATTAGAATCACTTCAGGAAGTTTTGGTTGTTTTGTAGCAACTTTATTGAGATATAATTTGTATAGTATATAATTCATTCATTTAAAGATTAGAATTCAGTGGCCTGTAGTATATTCACATAGCCATGTAATCAGCACCACATTTTTAGAATATTTTCATCATTTCAAAAAGAAACTCCATACCCTTTAGCCATCACTCCTCAGATCCCACCCCGGTGCTCCCATCCTCCTCAGCCCTAAGCAACCACAAATCCACTCTCTGTATCTATAGATTTGCCTCTTTGGGATATTTGATATAAATGGAACCATTTATTATGTCGTCTTTTCTGACAACCTTCTTTCCGTCAGCATGTTTTCAAGTTTCATCCATGTTACATATATTGGTACTTCAGTCCTTTTCATAACCAAATAATATTCCATTGTGTGGATATGCCACATCATGTCTATCTATCTGTCAGCTGATGGGCATTTGGGTTGTTTCCACCTTTTAGCTATTACAGGTTATGCTGCTACAAACATTTGTATACGAGCTTTTATGTGAACATAAGTTGTTAATTCTCTTTCTTATATATCTAAGAGTAGAATTGCTGGGTCAAATAGTAACTCTATGTTTACCCTTTTGAGAAATTTCCAGACTGTCTTCCACAGTGACTACACAATTTTACGTCTCTACCAGCAGTATATAAGAACTCTGATTTTCCCACATCCTCACCAATGTCTGTTGTTGTCTGACTTTTTGAATCTAACTGTCCTGTTGGGTATGAAGTTTTCCATTTTGATTTTGATTTGCTACTTGATGGCTAATGATGTTGAGCATCTTTTCACGTGCTTGTGATTGTTTACTTATCTTCTTTGGAGAAATGCCTATTCAGGCCCTTTGCTCAGTTTCAACTGTGTTGTTTTTTTAATTATATATATGATTTGCAAATATTTTCTCCTGTTCTATGACTTACAGAGCTTTTAGATAATATTAATACCTGGACTTACTCCTATAGATAAAGATTTATTTGATCTGTTTCCTACATTCACTCACATTTTTTCAGTGTGCCAGGTAAAGAACTACTGACCACATTAAGATATCTGCCACTTAGAGTCCCGGAACCAATCTCTTTTGCCTCCAGAGCAAGGACCAGCTCACTGGTTACCACTATTTCCAGGCCCAAAAGAATCTTATTTGGAGGTTTTATTGCCCTTGGCTGTCCCAGAACGTAGATCACCAGAGTCACCAAAATTCTCCCAAAAATTTGATCTAACTTTGAACCTAACCAGAAGTTCGGAGAATCTCATTCCTTTTCCTCCCTCTGAGTGCCTCATGCAAAATCTTTGGTGACACTCCCACTTCCACCCCAACTTCTGCATCTCAAGCAGTTTGGGGAAGGACAGAATTTACCAAATCAGAAAAAGGCAAAAGCAGAGGATCTTATAACACCCTTCTTCAGATAGTAAAACATCTTTGCCTTGTATTTTGTAAGCCTATGGACAACAAATCTGTTGATATTTACCATACTAAAGGAATATGCCCCAGATGACCTGCCGTCATTCCCCATAGACATATGTGTAGCTGCAAAAATTTAATTAGCAGTGTCTATTGCTTAAAGCATTGATAGCTGATAGATAGATAGATGATAGATAGATAGATAGATAGATAGATAGATAGATAGATAGATAAATAGATGATAGATGATAGATAGATGATAGATAGATAGATAGATAGATAGATAGATAGATAGATAGATAGATAGATAGATAGATATAGATAGATGATAGATAGATAGATAGATAGATAGATAGATAGATAGATAGATAGATAGATAGATAGATAGATAGTTGAGTTCTGTACCCTTTTACACAGGCAATGGTTTCCAGCACCACATCTTTATTTTTCAAGAGAGTATTAATTCGTATTTAGTCAATTCCTCATCTTTTGCTTTAGAGGAGGGTCCAGCATCCTTTCCTTCCCCTTCATTTTAAACATCAATAGCACCCCTTCTCATCATTTTGGCAACCTAAAATGCTCCTATGCAGTTCCAAAGTATGTTTTTAAAACACTGTGATTCCCAAATCCCCAAATATTATGTTTTCAGTGAGGATGACCATATCCCCTAAAGCCCTCACCTAAATTTCTAACCACCTGTACCACTGAACCAGTCCACATGTAAATCCCACAGGCAACTGAAACAACACGTCCCCTTCTCCCCTCTGGTTTCCTTATCCAAGACACCATCCACTGTGCATTCCAGCACCTAAGGCTCTTAATCTCTCCTCTTGTTCTCCTCCAACTTAATCATCATATTCTGTTAACTCCACCTCCTAAAAATCTCTTCATTTAATCTTTCAATCCCCAGTCACTAACCCTTACCTGAGGGACTGTTGCAATGGCTCCCAATTGTTTTCCTGCTTCAGTGGCTTCATTGTCCAATCCAGAGTGACTTTTCTAAAAGGAAAATCTGATTAACTGTATTTCCTGCTTAAATCTCTTCACTGGCTTTCTATCACTCTGGTGGTTCTGCCCAGCTGGTGGTTAGAGAACACTTAGAGATTTAACAGAGAGGTTCCAAAAGGGTCATGTCATTTACAACAATGATATCCGTTCCTTTCTTGTTTTATCAATCAGTTAATAGAATAGGAAAATTTCTCAAAACTAATCAATTAATAAATCAATGATTTTAAATATGTTTTCCCTTTAAAAGGAAGACTTTGCTAACTTCTCACTTTATTTTTTTAAATATTTTATTTATTTATTTGGTAGAGAGAGAGAGTGAAAGAGAGCACAAGCAGGGGGAGCAGCACACAAAGGGAGAGGGAGAAGAAGGTTCCTATTGAATAAGGAGCCCGAAGTAGGACTCGATCCCAGGATCCTGGAATCATGACGTGAGCCAAAGGCAAACACTTAACCGACTGAGCCACCCAGCACCCCAACTTCTCACTTTACATAAAGGGAACAGGTGTGCTGTAGCCAGTGAATTTCAGAGTGAACAAATTCATGTATCTCCTACTTTGTCACTCAGCTGAATCCCACTAGCCAGGATGGTTTGAATTGATTTTATTTGTAGTCTTAGAGTTTTCCCTGTATATCCATAATGGACCACTTGTTAGAGAAAACACAAATATATAACATCAAAATTCAAGTTATAAGAATAAAAATGATAACAATTCTGTAATCTTATCTCAAATTGATCTTCACCAGATCTGTGACTTGTATAAATTATAATTTGCAACAGATTAATATATATGAACTCCTTTTTTCTAAAAAGTAAAAAGAAATATAGTAATGAATATATTTAAATTGACCATTTATCAGATAAGAATAATACACCATGTTATTTGAGAAAATAAGTTAGACACAGCAACCTAAAATCTTCTCTGGTCTCATCACATAGAAACAAAAAATAAAACAGTTGTTTCTTTAATCCATGGTCAAGAAGACAGTTTTTGTTGATTTTTAATGCAGTAACAATTAATTACATTTTAATATACATGTTAATGTACATCTCCTTCCCAAACCAAACAGCTTCGTCATTTCAAATTCGTCAACAAATTATACTTTTCTTTCACAATGAATATAAAGTAAATCAAATAAGGATACCCGATGGCTCAGTTGGTTAAGTCTCTGCCTTCGGCTCGGGTCATGATCTTAGGGTCCTGGGACTGAGTCCCACATCAGGCTCCCTGTTCAGCAGGGAGTTGCTTCTCTTTCTGTGTCTGTCTCCCCACCTCACCTCTCCCATCCACTTGCATTCGCTCTCTCTCTCAAATAAATAAAATCTTTAAAAATACATATAAAGTAAATCAAATCATACAAACTATTGGTAACAGGAAAAAGACAGACTTTTGTCTTCGATAGGACTATTGTTAAAATTTTCTTTTAAAGGAGCTTTATAAATCTAGAAGAGGAAATAATGAACTAAGTTGCATGCCTTGGATGAAAAACGATGAAGGCTGAGAACTCACCCACTCTTCTTCTTTTCCCCAAAACCCACAGAAAATTCCAGTTTCCTTTACCCAATGCTATCAAATACTGAGCTCATATAAAGAAATGTTTTAGGAAACAAACTAACATATTCAATTTTACACTTAAAAAATATAAATCCAGAAAGTTCTATTTTCAGTTTAGAAAAGTGAACCCCTAACAAATAATAGTATAAACTCTGGTCAAAGAGAAAACACAATCACTTGAGGTTTATGGAAACTTAACAAAAGCAGGCAGATTGGAGTGCCTGGGTGGGTCTGTCAGTTAAGCAAGCCCAGGGTCCTGGGATGGAGCCCTGCATCGGACTCCTTGCTCAGTGAGGAGCCTACTTCTCCCTCTCCCTCTGCCTGCTTCTCTACCTCCCTCTGCCTGTTTCTCCCCCTGCTTGGGGTCTCTCTCCTTCTGTCAAATAAATTTAAAATAAAATAAAATAAAATAAAATAAAATAAAATAAAATAAAATAAAATAAAATAAAAAGCAGGCAGAATCAGGGCCCCACATGACTTAGTCCCCCCCACCTTCCCGATCTTACTCCTTTTCACTCTCCCCTATGTTCGTTATTCTCCAGGCATACTGCCCTGTCCCCCTGGAACCCTTTCCTCCATACAGGCTTGGCTAGCTCACATTCTCCACACAACTGTGCAAAGCTCTTTCTTCACCCTCTCATAACAAATAACAACCTTCCAACCCCCTGCCTGGCCAGGACATCCTGCGCCTTACCCTGCTTTATTCTTCTCCATAACACCTAGACCACCTGATATACCATGTGTTTGTTGTCCTTTTATCCATGCATGCCTCCAAGGATGTAAGCTTCATCACAGCAGGGCCATCTCCAGCACCTAAACAGCACCTGAAACAAAGTAGGAAAAAAAAGTGTAGACTTATTTTTTTTAAAGATTTTATTTATCTATTTGACCGAGAAAGACACAGCGAGAGAGGGAACACAAGCAGGGTGGGAGAAGAAGAAGCAGGCTCCCAGAGGAGCAGGGAGCCTGACACGGGGCTGGATCCCAGGACCCTGGGATCACACCCTGAGCTGAAGGCAGATGCTTAAAGACTGAGCCACCCAGGCACCCCAAAAAGTGTAGACTTATTGGATAATAGGCTGAATATGAAGTATTCTGGAGGAAGATTGGAGGGATTTCATTTGATAGTCTGATAACAGAAAGTCTTTCAGGACATAGTGATGTCCATGGACAAAGGAATAATGGCTGTTGAGGGTAGGAAGCATATGTGATGATAAGCCAATGACCTAACTAGACAGGCTGAAATGTGTCTGATATAGTATAAACCAAAAAACCCTGGAGGGTCAAGCTTATACTTTTCTCACACAAGTCCCTCAGATGAGATAATTTAAGACTCGAAATGTTAAATGACTTGCTGAATTCACATAGCAACTAGGGGAAACAGGGAGTTTTCTGAGTGCTGATCCAAATCTCTCCACACATAGCCATACCCCAGCCTACCTGTTATGCACTGAATTGTGCTCCCCCAAAATGCATATGTTGAAGTCCTCACCCTAGGTGTGGCTGTATCTGGAGATAGGGCCTCTAAGTAGGTAATTATGGTTAAATGAGGTCCTAAATTGGTGGAGGGCTGTTTTGCCAGGATTAGTGCCCTTATAAGAGGAGACATCTGAAAGCTTGCTGTCTTCCTGTCTTCCAACACATAACACCAAGGAAAGGCCATGTGAGGACCAGCAAAGCAACCAAGCACTGAACTCTGTTAGCTCCTTGATCTTGAACTTTCCAGCCTCCAGAACTGAGACAATACATTTTTGTTCTTTAAGACACGCAATATAGAATATATTGTTATGGCAGCCTGAGCTGAGAAAACCACTGCCTTCCTTCCTCTGCCCCTGCCTCTTGATAAAGCAGGGGTCAAACCATTAACCTATACAATCAAGTGGCTGTGTCAATCCCTAAGAGGAGGTAAGGAATAAAGCCGAGAAGTGGGCTCTAAAGGATATCTTTCCCACGCCCAGCTATCTTTAGTCAGCTCACACTCTCAGACATAGCCTTCACAGGTGACTCACTCAACTAATTCAACAGCTTAGTTTTGACGTTTATAACAGCTAGCAGAACTATATCTACGTGAGCATTTCAAGAGAGATTTAAACAGTGTTGTCCTGTTGTCTTGATCTTTGCGTACTTGCTGAATATGAAGGTGGGAGCAGGAGCAGTCAGGAAAAAACAAGCTGTTGTTTTCATTTTCAGTCTATTGGCTTCCCTGGATAATTCACCCAGTTCAAAAGCAATGAAGCATGGATTTCATTTGCAATGACACAGAGCCAGGCATATTAATGCAATTATTTTATTAAATAACTTATTTAGTAAATAACTAAAAGAAAATTTCTTTTAATTGGTGCTGTAATGTCACCTTTTTAATTCCAGAAACCAAAAAAGAACACTAGAGGCTCCATTCTTATTTTTGAAGAAACCCTGCCAGCAAAAATATTGATATTTAAAGCCTGAGTTTAGAGGTAGGGAAGTGGGGGAGATTGCATTAGAATTCAATCCAATTCATCCAGTGTTTATAAAATATAAATGATATGCAAGCCACTGGATACTCTTTGGGAAATGTAATAAAACCTAAGGCTGGTTCTCTGATGTCTAGTTAGAGATATGTATAAGGCAAGATGTTATATACGAATATCAAATTGTTCCTTCTCCATTCCTACTGAAGTGAGTATAAAGATTATGAGTAGATATCAGTGCTGCAGTTCAAGGAAAGATTATATACATTCAAGGAGCATTGAAGAAATCATTTAGATACAGCAAGATGGGATTGGATAAAAAAAAGAACATATCTACTGCTGTGTTGTGTGTCCAGAAAATGAAAGGAAGAGAATTACAAAATTGCATTAAAATCCTAAAAAGCAAAGGAATGACGATTGGTATTGATATGCTGTGGAGGAAGACAGAAGTGTATTACCTCCGACATTCAGTGTTAGGTGTAATATCGAATAGCTGGGTGGAACGCTTCCAGTCCTCCAGCACCTGTGGGACATCCTCCAAGGCTGGAGCTGCACAGAAGACACACAACAGGGATTAGCACCAGAAGAACTGCTCCACTGGGGATCCAGCATGGGGAGACTCCATGCTGAGATGCTTTCCAGCCCCGGCTCAGGCTTCCAGATGCTCTATAATGACTGGCAATGAGCAGGGCTGATGGTAAGGAATTGCAGTGGGGAAAAAAAATAGAGACAATCTCAGCTGTCCTGTCTTCTTTCCACTAAGCCTGAAAGACTGAGAAAGAAATATAACTCTTCATTCTGAAACAAACCATGAAATCCTAACTCTATAAGCCAATCTTGAGCAAACTTCAAACTCCCTCCAGAAGGGAGAATAAATAGAAGCCATTGACACCATCATAGTTTATAACAAGAGGAACGAACGTCATCTTCTGAAATCCACAGTTATTATTAGAAACAAAGGTGTTTTAAAGAAATTGTGTAATCTTTGCTCCCCATTTCAAAAGGACACTATAAGTTTGAGATTAAAGTGGGTGTTCATAGGAAGGAAATTATCTGAGTTTGGGAAAGAGAAAGGTGATGAAAATTATAATGTCTGAATTCAGAGATTCAATGTAATATTGAGGAGCAGAGTAGCTACTACAGAAGTTCTAATTAGTGAAGTAGAAGACGAGCTTAAGAAATTCTCTAACAATGGAACAGAATAGAGAACCCAGAAATGGACCCTCCGCTCTTTGGGCAACTAATCTTTGATAAAGCAGGGAAAAACATCCAGTGGAATAAAGACAGTCTCTTCAATAAATGGTGCTGGGAAAATTGGACAGCTACATGCAAAAGAATGAAACTTGACCACTCTCTCACACCATACACAAAGATAAACTCTAAAGGGATGAAAGACCTCGATGTGAGACAGGAATCCATCAAAATCCTAGAGGAGAGCATAGGCAGCAACCTCTACGACAACAGCCAAAGCAACCTTTTTCATGACACATCTCCAAAGGCAAGAGAAACAAAAGATAAAATGAACTTGTGGGACTTCATCAAGATAAAAAGCTTCTACACAGCCAAGGAAACAGTCAAAAAAACTAAGAGGCAGCCCACGGAATGGGAGAATATATTTGCAAATGATACTACAGATAAAAGACTGGTATCCAAGATCTACAAAGAACTTCTCAAACTCAATACACAAGAAACAAATAAACAAATCATAAAATGGGCAGAAGAGATGAACAGACACTTTTCCAATGAAGACATACAAATGGCTAACAGACACATGAAAAAATGTTCAAAATCGTTAGCCATCAGGGAAATTCAAATCAAAACCACACTAAGATACCACCTTACACCAGTTAGAATGGCAAAAATAGACAAGGCAAGAAACAACAATTGTTGGAGAGGATGTGGAGAAAGGGGATCCCTCCTACACTGGTGGTGGGAATGCAAGTTGGTACAGCCACTCTGGAAAACAGTGTGGAGGTCCCTTAAAAAGTTAAAAATTGAACTACCGTATGACCCAGCCATTGCACTACTGGGTATTTACCCCAAAGATACAGATGTAGTGAAGAGAAGGGCCATATGCACCCCAATGTTCATAGCAGCATTGTCCACAATAGCTAAATCGTGGAAGGAACCGAGATGCCCTTCAACAGATGACTGGATTAAGAAGTTGTGGTCCATATATACAGCTGTCAGAAGGAACGAGTTCTCAACATTTGCTGCAACATGGATGGCACTGGAGGAGATAATGCTAAGTGAAATAAGTCAAGCAGAGAAAGACAATTATCATATGATTTCTCTCATCTATGGAACATAAGAACTAGGAAGATTGGTAGGGGAAGAAAAGGATAAAGAAAGGGGGTAATCAGAAGGGGGAATGAAGCATGAAAGACTATGGACTCTGAGAAACAAACTGAGGGCTTCAGAGGGGAGGGCGGTGGGGGAATGGGATAGGCTGGTGATGGGTAGTAAGGAGGGCACATATTGCATGGTGCACTGGGTGTTATATGCAACTAATGAATCATCGAACTTTACATAAAAAACCAGGGATATACTGTATGGTACTAACATAATATAATAAAAAAATATTATTATAAAAAAAAGGAAATTCTCTAACAACACAGAAGAAATGTGAAAAATGAATATGATATAAAATATGAGACCTGAAAAACAAGGTTATACAAAATATATTTAATAGTAGTCCAAAAGAAAGAACAGAATAAGACGATAATAATTTAAAACAAAAAATACTACAGAAGAAAATTTTCCTAAACCAAAGTAGACCTGAGTCTGAAGGTGAAAAGAGCCTACACCTATGAGGTCAAGATCAAAGACATTCTAACAATTTAAAAAAACACAAAAACTTTAAGGTCAAATATAATCACCAAAAGTCATCCAGATGAAAAAACAAACGAACAAACAAAAAACCCAAACAAACAAAAAAACCAATCACATTCAAAGGAATGAAAATCAGAATGACATCAAATTCTCTTGCAACATTAGACAATATAAGATGGTGGAGCAACATCTATGGAATTCGCAGGTAAAATATTGTGACTCCAGAATTCTACAGTGTATTTAAGGAGGTACACTAGTAAGGACAACAGAAAGACATTTTCATATCAAAAAGTATATCATCCACATATTAAAGCAGAAAATTTACAGAATTATATGGCAGCAACTGGCCTATGTTAATTCATAAAAGGGAATAAAGTAGCATGAAAATGTCCACTAAGACCTGAAACCATGTTTCACACATTGCGTTAAATTTTAAAAATTTATAAAAATTAATAAAAATGTAAAAACTTTTTAAAAGATTTATTTATTTATTTATTTTAGAGACAGTGTGCAAGCAGGGGTGGGGGTGGAGGGGGTAGGAGGAGTGAGAGAATCCTCAAGCAGAGTCCCCCTGAGCTCAAAGCCTGAGGAGGGGCTTAATTCCCAGGATCCCAAGATCATGACCTGAGCTGAAATCAAGAGTCAGCCGCCCAACGAACTGAGCCACACAGGCACCCCAAATGTAAAAACTTTTTAAAGAGATGATTCATATGTCATAATAATTTGGGTCTAAAAATCCCACAATACATAAATAAAATTTAAGAAGTAGAACAAAGAATAGTAGAGGTAGTGGTGATAAAAATAAAATATGAAAATTCCTCATCTCATAGTATATGTGTCTGGGAGTCAACTAATACTATTTCAAGTTTTCTTTGATTTTAGGAAGAGTAGATTTAAATATGATTATTTTTAAAATGTAAAGGTAACCAATGGTAGAATAAAATATTATATATTTATATAACTTCTTAATCATTGAAGAACAAATAAAAGGAAAAATAACTCATTTAAATAAACATGATATGATAAATAAGTAAAAGACAAAAATAATATATATAAAACATCATAAAAAATGAAAAATACTGAAAACCATCAATAATGGTAAGTGTAAACTAATGGCAATTGTAAGCCCAAACATATAAGAAATGATAGCAAATGTAAACACTTTTCTACCAAATGACAAAAAACATAAAATTATGTCATAAAATAAAGGCCAATTATATGCTGCTTATGAGAGACAAATACAAAAAGAGATACAAAAAAGTCAAAAAATTTAAAATGACAAAGACATTTCAAGCAAATACAAACAATGAAAATTTCAATATAAAATGGAAAGAAATCCAAATACAAGAGTATATAGGAAAATGTCATCTTACACTGGCAAAATATTTAAACCATAATTTAAATATAGCTATCACCAACTTTTCTCTGCCACATAATATTATAACAAAATAAATAAAGCAAAAACTGCCAGAACTAAAGAATGAACTGGTGGTGGGATAACTTCAAACATACATCCTCAGCCTGTGACAGATCAATATGCAAAACAGAGAGGATTTGAGTAATTTGAGTAATATCTTTAATAAGATTGATTAAATAGGTATAATAAGAATTTACAACTTGAACATAAAAACACCTTCTTTTTCAAGCATGCAATAAAGTCTTTTATTGGGTCAAAACAAAAACCAAAATAAAAATAGAGGAAGAGAAATTGTACAGACTGTAATCTGTGACTATAATGCAATAAAATTAAAGTTAATAAAAAAATCCCACAAACAAAAATATTCTCAAACTCCTGGACGTCAAAAGACAATCTTCTAAATAACTCTGAAGTTAGTCAAAGAGATTAATACCACTATTCCAGACTATTTGGATTATAATGATAATGAAAATACTTCATATATCAACATTGATAAATGTTACTTATATTCAAATACGTTCTTCCAGAATTTCAAAGAAATTTTGTGATATAACCTGTTCAGAGCACAGCAAAGGATGGAAACCTTCCCAAATTGTTATACACAGCTAACATGCTCTGATTTCCAATTCTGAACATAATAGCAGTAGAAAGAAAACTATAGTAAATATAAGCAAATAAAATTTAGAAATTATTCAAACGAATAACAGACCATAGTCAAGGAAGCCTTGACTAAAGAAAGCAAGGCTAACTTAATGTTAGGAAATCTGTTGACATAAATCACACCAATAAAGCAAAACAGAAAATCCAGGGGCACCTGGGCGGCTCAGTCGGTTAAGCATCTGACTCTTGGTTTTGGCTCAGGTCATGATCTCAGGGTTGAGGAACAGAGCCCCACCTCGGGCTCTACGTTTAGCATGGAGTCTGCTTGAGAGCCACTCTCTCCCTCTCCCTCTGCCCCTCCCCAGCCCCATCTTGCTCTCACTCTCTCTCTAAAATAAGAGAAATGAAAATATAAAGAATCCATATGGCAGTCTTGTTAGAGGCAAAAAAAAAAGTTAATATTCAACATTAATTCCTAATATAAACTTTAAATAAAGAAGCATAGAAATATTCTTCATTAACATAACAAAAATATTTAATTCAAGCTAACAGCCAATATCATACTTACATAAACTTATTGAGAATCACTTAGAATCTTTTAAAAAGAAAGAAAATAATTTAAATAGCACAGTTTATAGTACCATAAAATCACATTTTATGTATTTTTACACACCAGGTATTAATGCATACACTATATGTTACTATATTCCTGGTTTAAAAACCACATACCATGCAAACATTTTATGGGCACTTAGAAATTCTCAATGTTTAATTTTGCTTATCTTTCATTTGTGTCCTTGATGTCCAACTTTAGCACTTAGTGCCCTCCACCCCCATCATAGCAGATTCCTCTTGAATATGTGCCTCCTCTCAGTAATCCCTGTGTTCATCTTCCACTGATTTCCCAGGAACCTTTCCACAATGGCTCAGCTCTTGGTAGAAGTAGTAACTCTTTATATTCACCTCAAAACAATAGAAACCTTTAACTGAAACATTTCATCAAAGCACCTCCTGGCATTCTCTTATTCTCTTTCAAAGATGTAGATGGCAGAAGACTCCCTTTCAACAATGATTATGAATAGAATCAATTCCATCCTTAATAGCTTATTGTTTGCATTATGAAAAGCAGCTAAATACTCTTGTTAGCATTGAACTTAGCACACTGAAATGTATGATGGTAACACATGTGAGACCCTGCACTAATCTGTTGAGAATCAACACTGTCCCTTTCGATTGGTATAATGTCTGACACCAAATGACAGAACAGATCACTGATACAACAAACAGACTCAAATTCACCGGACTTTCCAAGTCATCCGACCACCTTCAAAACCATTTTTAAACAAGACAATACTCCCCTAGACAATATGCAAGTGATGACTGATAAAATTAATTGTACATCCATTCTCTGTGTGGAGCCAGCTGAGTGCCGTGGCAGGTGGTCCACACCTCTGGTGGGCATACAGTCCATCTGCAGAACAGAAAAAGTGAGAACTGGCCAGGAGCTACCCCAGTAAGAAAAGAACATTTGGTGGGGTCAGTAGGCAACAAGGGTGTGACTGGTAATAAAGGATGGACACATAAGGCAACATGTCGTATGATTCCAACTCTATGGCATTTTGGAAAGGGCGAAACTATGGAGACAGTAAAAAGATTAGTGGTTGTCAGGGGTTGTAAGGGAGGGAGGAATAGATGGGGATCAGGAAATTCTTAAGGCACTGAAACTATTCCGAATTATACTGTAATGGCAGACACCTGTCATTTTACACTTGTCAAAATCCGTAGAATGCACAACACCAAGAGTGAACGCTAATGTAGACTATGGACGTTAGTTACTAACAACGTGCCCATGTTGGTTCATCAGTCGTAACAAATATACTAATGCAAGATGTTCATAATAGAGGGAACTGGGGAGTGGGTACTGAGGGGGTATATAGGAACTCTGCTCAATTTTTTGTAAACCTAAAACTGCTCTAAAAAGTAAAATCTTTCTTCGTTAAAAAAAAAAAAAGAGGACGAATACAGGAAGTTTCCATAAGGATATTGGGAGAAACTGAAATAAGAATGGAGCAGGTTAGCGGATGAGGTGAGCTCAGACACAAGTGGTGAGTTTGGGAATGTCGAACAGAGAATATAGAATGAAAGAGGTGGGAGCTGAAGAGCTTGATCTTCACAGAAAGGCAAACTGAGCCTCCCCCAGAGCACACAGAGGCTATCTTTAACAGTCGCATCCTTCTACTTAAGCTTCTTCATTATACAGAAGCTGAAATAGCCAACCAGCCATGAAATCATTTTAGATGCTTGTGTAATTCACTTAAATGTATTTGAAAAGTTAACTTTATTTCGTTGTAGTGTGAATGTAAAACTTGTGTGTCACCCTAGTTTCTTAAAAAAACATGAAGAATTATTGCTCAGCTGATAGAGCTACATACAGTTCCTCACTGACAAATAGTGACCCAAGTTTTGATGTCGCGGGCCAAGGAATCAATACAGATGTAGTTTTTAAAGTTCTAAAATCTTAGAAGTTGGAAAGTTTTCTGTAATAATTAATTTTATATGATGTGTTTTTAGTGAGGATAAATGAACAAGACTCATGTTTATTGCTGTTTAAGCTTAGCTGTTTCCATCAAGTTTTTAAAAATACAATTGAATTTAAAAATCATTAATCACAACTCTGGGAGGTCAGCTGTTTGGAGGACAAAATTATAACCGGAATACTACTAGTGAAAAAAAAAGGATATACAAATTGTAGGCAGAAAGGCAGAAGAACAAAGAAGAAAGTAAGCAGACTATATATAGCAAGCATTAAAGATTTAAATGTTCAATTGATAGCTAATGCTAAATATGGGACTTATAAACTGTCCTGCAAATAAATACCACTAATGTAATTCTTGTATAATGAGCAGCCTCATTCCAAATTTTTTGATCAAAGTGTAAAGTCCCCCCAAAATCTCATCTTACCTGCGTTCAATAAAATCAAAAACATTATAGCTTTTAGTTAAAATAGTCTTAAGAACAATATTAAAAATTACAACCTCTGTAATCGAAAAAGGTAGCTGAATGTTTTTAAGAATTCCCTTAGGATTGAAGAAACTCTAAGCTTGAATCTAATAAAATAGAAACTCTCATATATATTGCAGATTTAATGTCCTCCGTTAAATTTCTCCCTATTCAGCAAGGAAAACATTTTCTTTCTGTCTCCTTTTGCAGTTATCAGCCACTGACCTTACACCCCAGTCTGACTCCTGAAGAATTGTGACCCAGAGTCTGGGGACAAGAGCTGGTTGATTTGAGTCACAGCTGTCTGAGCCAAAGATGTCAGTTTTGTTCTGTTTTGTTTCTTACTGAGAGCAGGGTTATTGGAGAGAGGACTTTGAGTTAAATGGTGCTTATAAACCCAATCCATGGCAGCAGAACATTGCATCACTAGTAACAAAGAGAATGCAGGCTAATAGCTTGTTTGCCACCAAAATTTCTATTTTCTTTGACAAGTTAATGTCATGAAAAAAGCTGGGGGAGATTGCTTTGTATAAAAAAAAAGAATTTTAAAGCATAACAACCCAATGAAAGGTGTGGACCTTAATTGGTTCACGCAAACCAAAGGAAAAAAATATCCTGGGAACAATAGGGGAAATTTGACTGAAGACTGGGTAGTAGGCAATGACAAAGAATTGTTATTAGTTTTATTAGTTATGATCATAGTATTGTGGTTATACAGGCAAATGTCTCTATTATTTAGAGGTGAATACCAAGACATTCATAATTTTAAAACATTAAGCACAAATAAATAAAACAAATGTAGCAAAATGTTAATAGTTATTGAATGTAGGTGAGGAGTATTTAGAGAATTATTATAAACATTTTTTCTACTTTTCACTATGTTTAAAATGTCTTTCATTATAAAAATTTAAGATTTCCCAGAGGAAGGAACAATATAAGACATGAGAACACATCGATAATATTAGAGAAATTTAGAGCTGGAAAAAAGTATTAGATAACATTTATTCCAACACCCTCAATTCAAAGATGTGGAAATTGGTGCCTTGAGTGATTGACAAAAGCTACATAATGGGCAGGTGACAGAACCCAAAGAAGAAACCAGGTCTCTTCACTCCCAAGTATCATTCTGCAAGTACATTCTGATTCCTGGAGTCTGTCCTGCCCACACATGACTCACAACTAAGCCAACATGGCTGCCATTCCAGAGCCACTGACTCTATTTCTTCTAGGCCATCTGCGATGGCCTCGGGCACAATCACTACAGCTGTCCCTAATGCTGCTATAGAACTGTAGAAGCTTCAGTGATTAACACCATCCCTGTGCCCAACCCCACCTCAGATGCTGCCCCCACCAGCAATTCAGCAATGAGAATCTTTTCTTTCCAGCACTCAACAGTTCTGCCACTGCCGACAGCTTAGGTTCTACCAGAGTGAAGAGAAGATTCATTGCCATTGTCAGCAAAGCAGATTTTCTCCAACAATTGCTTTACTCTCAGGAGATACATTAATTGAGCTGCATTTGCATTTCTATAACATAATGATTCTGGCATTTTTTGTTTAGGATATTGATCTTTGAAATATGTTAGCAGTGAATAGAAGTGACATGAATTAAATGTGTTGTTTTCTTAGCAGGAAGGCCCTGCAAGCATTTAGGCCAATTCTATAAAATTACAAAATGCCTTAAATTATAACAAGAAAATTGGTTACAAAGTTCATATCATTAAAGAGAGTTTAAAATTGTAAATTTAATTCTAATTTCCCATTCTAGACTTACAATATTTTCTTCCTTCCTTTCTTAATGCATTTATTTTTATAGTGAGAGTTACATAAAGCAAAATAGTTGAAAAATTATGCAAAATACCACACTTAGAAAGAATAATACTAAGACATTACTTCTATTATGACTTTTCTTTACTACAACACGTTATCAGCCTATTGATATTGTTTGGCTTTTTGTCCCAATTAGGGATTATTTTCAGCTGTGGGATTTTTTTCTACTTTCTAGTTACATTTAGTGCCTTCCCCAGACCTATGACACCCAACAGGCAGCATATAATATAAAGAGTAAATCACCCTTGGGTTCAGAGTTCATCAATAATCCTCAGGAGTTCTGCTCTGGATGTCTTTCTGAGATGATGGATCTGAGCCCCATTCTCCTGCTTTTTCCTGCTTTTGCTGGCCTCTTGTGACTTCTTTTCTCAGATATAAGAATTTGCACCACCAGCTTCCAGACTCCTTTCCACCTTCGGAAATTTTTCTGAACCAAAACCCTCCTGAACAACTCTAATCCAATGCTCTTTAGAATCTAACACAGCAAAAACACTTCATGGTTGAAAACAGATCCCTCAAAATTCTAGAACTGAAACATATAATCAAACTTCAGAATTTAATTAGTCTGAAATTTATACACTGTTTTACTATAATTTTAATGGTTACCTTAGAAATTCACTCATTTAAATAAATATATAATTCAGATTACACACAACTGAAGACAGAGAATTAATAAATAGCATACAGGTCAGAACATTCTATCAAGTGAAAGGGATAGAGTGACAAAAGGATGAAATCAAAGAAGAGTGAATAAGACATGTGGGAAATTCAGTAACAAGGTCTAACATAGAGTTGATTGACGTCCCAGAAGGAGAGAAAGAAAACAATGGAGACACAATTGAAAAGACAATGACTGAGAATTTTTTTAAACCAACGAAACAAATCAATCTATGGATTTAAGAAGCCCAGCAGTTCTGAGTGGGATAAATAAAAAAGAAACCCAAATGGAGATGTATTACAGTAAAATTGTAGAAAACTAAAGATAAGGAGAAAATCTTAAAAGCAGCCAGAGATAAAAGACAAACTACCTTCAAAGGAAAGATGGAATACAGTTTACCGCTTGGTAGCAATGTCAGAAATCAGAACACTTCCAAAATACTGAAGGAAAATAACTGCCAACATAGAATTCTATGTTGACTGGAAATTTCTTCAAGGATAAAGTTGCACTACAGACATTTTCAGATACACGAAAAATGAGAGTATTTGCCTCCAGGAGATCACACTAAAAGAAGACCTAAGGATTTTCTTCAGGCAGAAAGAAAGCAAGCTCATACAGAAGGTTGGAGATGCAGAAGGAAAAAAAGAACAACAAAAACAATAAATATAAGGATAAGCTTAAATGAGCATTGATGGTACAAAACAATAATAAAGTCTTATTTGGATATCATATATATATATGTATATTTGAAATAAATGGGAACAATAACATAAAACTCAAGACAGTATTAAAAGAAAGCAAAGTGTTCTAAGTTCCTTTTATTGTTTCAGAGGTGGGTAAAATGATTAATATTAAACTTCGAAAGGTCAAGTATACATGCTAAATTTCTAAGGTAACCACTAGGTAATTCTAGGGTAACCAATAGTAAAACAGGGCATAAATTCTAAACTAACAGAGGAAATAAATAGTAAAATAAATCCAAAAGGAAAGGAAAAAAAAGTGTGGAAGCAGTAGGACAAACTAAAGTATACGCTAAGATCTTTTGAAGGATTACCAACCCAAACAGCTCTTCTAAGCTCTGGAATTTCAGTGTTAGAAAACTTTTTGTGCCTGATTTTGGGTTACCACTCCCTGAAATTACAGGGCCTTGTGGGAGGGAAAGAATCAAAACCACCCAGACTTCTCAAGATTTGAACTGAGGGAATCCTGTGTGTTAGACCAAGGTGGCCTCACCCAGGTCCCAGTGATACAGAAGGACAGCCAAGTCCTGGAAATACAATGTGACTAAGAAAAGTTGGAGTTCAAGCTGAAGAGGAGAATTCAAGATAAGGACCTAAGATTCCATTTAAAAGGATTGATTTCTTCAGTGAGGCTGATGTGGAGAGTGCCTCTGAACCAAATCCTTTGTTACAGTGCTTGGAACCCGGGAAAATAGACAAGCATGAGAACGTTAACTAGCCAGAGGCCCAACCAGGAACAACCTGGGAGGTGTCTGGCACTCACCTGCCCTCAGAAGACTTTGACAACCTATGTATTTATTACCTATTCTCTTTTTTTAAAGACTTTATTTATTTATTTATTTATTTATTTATTTATTTATTTAGACATAATATGAGCAGAGGGAGGGGCAGAGGGAGAGAGAATCTCAAGCAGACTCCCCACTGAGTGCAGAGCCCAACATGGAGCTCTATCCCACGACCCTGAGATCATGACCCGAGCTGAAATCAAGATTTGGATCCTTAACTGACTGAGCCACCCAAGTGCCCCTAGTTACCTATTTCTGCTCAACAAATTAACCCCAAAATTCATGACTGAAAACAGCAAGCACTTATCATCTCTTGGTGTTTGTGGGTCAGGAATCTGGATGTAGTGCTCAGCTGGGTACCTCTAGCTCATGGTCTCTCAGGAAGTTGCAGTCAAAATGTCAGCTGAACTGTGGTCTCATGTGAAAGCTCCACTAATAGTTCGAGGGAACTGCTTCCAAGCTTATTCACATGGATCCTAGTAGGCCTCAGTAACTTGTTGCTGTTGACTAAAGACCTTGCTCAGTTCCTTGCTTTATGGGCCTCTCCACAACATGGCACCCCAAAACGAAAGCCAGAGTCATTCTGTAATTTAACTTTCTCGGAAGTGCCATGCCATCACTTATCATATTCCTGTCATTAGAAGTGAGTCACTAGGTCCATTCCACACTCAAGTGTTGGGGATTACACAAGGGAATGAATATCAGAAGGCAGGAGTCAGTGTGGATCTTCCTAGAGGCTTTCCACCTTGCTGTTAGAACAACAAGACCTCACTGCAGAGAGGACAGTAGCCTCTGACTGTTGAAAACAAGACTCTCAGCAAAGATGCCATGTGACACTATGGCACTGTGTGGCAGGGAGAAGCAAAGGAGATGGTAATAATAATAACCACTAGTTATTGAACATTTGTCCGTGAAAACGCTGATCTAATCAATTTACAACTTGTTATGGACTGAATGTGTGCTCCCCAAAATTCATATGTTGAAGCCTTAACCTCCAATGAGATGGTATTAGGAAGTGGGATTTGGGGGAGTAATTAGATTTAGATGAGACCAGGAAGGTGGAGTCTCTCTCTACCATGTGAGAATACAGCAAGTAAGAGACTATCTGCAAGCCAAGAAGAGAATTCTTACCAGACACCAGATCTCCCAGCACCTTGATCTTGGACTTGCCAGCCTCTAGACCTGTGAGAAAGAAATGTCTGCTGTCCACGGTATTTTGTTATTATAGACCGGGAAGCCTAATATACATATATTAATTCATTTAAGCCTCAAAATGATCCAGTGAATATGTGTAATTATTATCTATATTTTACCATTGAGGAAAATAAGCACAGAGGTTAAATAACTTGTCCAAGATCATGTAGCTGGTAAATGGTGAAGTTGCTCTAAACCCAGGGAAACTGGTCATAGACGCCATGTTTTCATCCACTACACTCCACTGAGTGGGCATCAGTGTGAACACACTGAATGGGGACAAACATGGTTCCTTGAAACCGTGTAATGCCTTGTGGTTCTGGAAAATTTGGGGTGGGGAAAGAAGATAAAGTTATCTGGTTTTCTTCTAATAAGGCAGTGGGGCTTAAGCAAGTGTTAACCTGAAAAATAGAGATAAAACTGCATTTGTGCTGGTAAAGAGCTTTGAAGTTATTTTTTCATGTTCACAGGCTGACTTCAGGATGTCCATGTTCTTTGGACTGACTTTCAGTCCCTCTGCTGTTGGGTAATTGTGGTGTCCCGGTGAAAAAGGGGTTGAAAATCTCAGGAAGGGCATCCATGGTTCTGACAAAGATGAGCCTGAAGAAAATCCTCAGAAGACAGACCACTTTCCTCAATAGCTTTGGTGGCTAGTTCATACTCATTCTGAAAGTATGGAATAGACAAGCCTTGCCTTATATTCACAACCTGCCAGAAAAATCAGTTGGAACAAATTGAGTTGAGTCAGATATAATCTGAAAGCAAAGGAAAATTTTCACCCACACCTGAAGTCGTGAGGCCATCTGTCAGCGGCCAGCACTGCATTTCCCCACAGTATAAGTCATTTGCAGCATAGCTTGCTCACAAACAGGGGTTAGAACCTGTTTGCTCTTCTTCCTGCAAATATCAAAATTCCAAAATGTCTTAGATTAGTTTTGCTTTTGCCTATGAAATAGAGTCCACTTCCTTTTCTAACTTCCTTAGTTTGCCGTTTCTTGCAGAGGAGATTCTCAGTGCATGCTGCACCCAGGATATGCACTCAGTAAACCCTTGTTGGGTGATACAGTGAAGGAAGAGTCTTCCTCTGAATGCTTTGCAATAAGCTTAAGTTTTCATGGACCCAAAAAAAGAAAGACTATTTCCATTTGAACTTAGCCTGGCATCAACACTTTTTGCTTCTCTGGTTTTGATACCTCTGCTCCTTCTGCCAGTGTCTCACAATTCATTGGGAAGCCTGGGACAACTCAAAATGCGCTGATAGCCAAAGTAACTTCAGAGTGTGAGTGAGCACCAGTCGGCAGCATCCAGGGACCTGAGGCAGTTCAGATGGAAGCAGATGCTTCCTTTGGAACTTCTGAGTATAGCGAGAAATAAATTGCAATGAGTAGATTTGTTTTTGGTGTCAATGACTATTTTACTCCAGGATAAAATAGAAGCAGTGACATCTGAAAGTGAGTAGGCAAAACTAGCAAGTGAAAAAGCAGAGCGGGTCTGTGATGGCAGCAGGTAAAGGTTACATTTGCATGTGGTTCAAAACACCAAGGACAGAGCCACCCCAAGGAGCTGTCACGTAACAAATGCATCCCTGTGTTTGTGCCCCAGCCACTTCCCTCTGCCAAACCCTCGCATTTCTCAAACTAGCTTTGGTTGCTACATGTGGATTATCACTGGGCTTCTTACAACTTTCTCTGCCTGACACAGCAAATAGATTTGATTGTGGCCAGTGCCTGAGCTGCCCTTAAGCAATGGTGGGATTCCTGGCTCAATGCTTATTTGGAGGCTTAAGTGGTTTTTGGTGTTGGTGCTATCTTATCTGTAGAACTTTCTTAGGTGGGAGTGAAAAGGTCTGCCTGCTATATACTATGTTCCTAGTAAATATTGGTAGAATTTTCTGGACCTGCACGGACCAGTCTTTGAGAAAGGGCTATCTCTAAAATTCATTTTAGCAGTAAAAGTCTACAGATGTTGTCAAGATTCAGTCATACTCCATGCCAAAAATGCATTTATATATTTCCATTAAATTTCTCTTTAATACCTATTGTAATGTGTTAATGCAATTATTTACACAACTACTTCCTTCACCAGTCCGTGAATTCCAGAGGGCAAGTGTGGTGTGCTATTGATCTCTGCAGTCCTAGCTTTTGATACAGTGTCTTTCGTATAGTAAATATTCAATAAAAGTATATGATGGAAAAGCCATCTTTAGCAACTATATCTTTCAATTATGAGTCCCATATAAGTCTTTTAAATGATGGATAAGTAAATATTTTAAATAGAAGGAAACCTACTCAAGTCCTTGATCCCCTATGCATTCCCTCACACAACTGCTCTGAATGAGCATATGAGAATGGGAAAGCCAGCCTGCTTTTGTGCTCATTATTGAAAAATACTCCATAGGCAACCACATTGATATAGGTTCTAAGCCTGACATTCCAGAACATTACTAGAGAAGTCTGAAGTGTAGAATGATTCCAAAATTGCTCCCATACATACAGTACCAAAGGCACATAGCCAGCCTGCCCCTAGAGGGAGAACCCTGGTGGATGCCAAGCCTGAATGAATTATCCTTTTCCACTGGAGTTCGGTTTCCTAGCTTCAGAAACCATATGGTCAGTTCCTAGAGACTTTCTGGAGGGTATGGGCCAGAGGTAGCTGAAAATTGCTAAGATGACCCTCCTGACAAACTCATCAGGCTGTGGAAGCATTTTGCCAGCAAAGCAGGTGCACCCGGGTGTGCCTGGTATCAGCCATGCCATAAAACAGAGATCAGCAAAATTTGTCTCTAAAGTACCAAATTATAAGTATTTAAGGCTTTGCAGATCACATACATGTCAGTTTTATATATTTCCTTGTGTATTTGCTTGGTTTTTTGTTTATTTTGATAAACTTTAAGAATACAAGCAGAATTCTTAACCAGAGAACATAGACAGAAAATTAGACAAGGATGACAGATCTGACCCATGGAGTATAGTTTACCAACCCCTGCAAAAGGTCAGATTGATTTAGAGACATGTGCGCTATTCTTTCGCTTTGATGATACCTCCAACCCAACAGTAAGTTCATTTTATTTTGGACCTTTCCTTATTGAAAAGAGTGAAAGATTTAGGTTTAGAAACCTAGGTTCCTACCTAGTCATTGTGTGATCGGGCAGCTGATTGGACTTCTCCAAGCTCCGGTTGCCTCATCTAAAAATATAGGTAAAAGGGGCGCCTGGGTGGCTCAGTCAGTCAAAGCATCTGCTTTTGGCTCAGGTCATGATCCCACCGTCCTGGGATCGAGTCCCGTGTCAGTCTCCCTTCTTAGCGGGGAGCCTGCTCCCCCCTCTGTCTGCCAACCCCCTGCTTGCGTTCTCTCTCTCTCTGACAAATAAATAAATAAAATATTTTTTAAAATAAACAAAAATATGGGTAATGAATGAGTATCTTACAGGGTTGTTCAAAGACTCCAGTGAGATAACATATGTGAAAGTTTTTTGTAAATTATAGACTCTAAGTATTAGCTATTACTACTCTTAATGTTACTGAACTCATAGGAAATAGAATTACTCTGATGACATTATGTTTTAGTTTGTATACATACAGTGGAAATAAAGAATGTGGGAAAATCCCAAAGAAATATTTAGCTCAAACCATAAATTATTAGAAAACTTCGAACTTTTCTTAGAAGCTATTATTTTGCTTATGTAGGAAATTACTTGTATGGAAAAACAAAACAGAAAAAAAAACTTGTGGTTTCTTAACCCTCCACATTTGAAGAAGAAAACCACAAAAAAAATTATTTCTTAAAAAATATTTGTAGAGATCCATTTTCAAATGCCAAAGTTTCTGTCCTCCTAAAATTAAAATGAGCGAAGGCTCATTTCTTTAGAAAAAAAGGGATATTGAGATTTTGCTAAAAGTAAATATAACATAGTAAGGTAAGGAGAAAAGGCAGATTCAATTAAATGCTGTTGGCTGGTTGTGAGCACAATGCTACCACATCTAACACATTTAGGAATTGAACAACTATTAAATGTCACCAAACTTTGGCAACAAACAAGACAAAAAGCGAATTCATATTCTTTCCATGAGACTTTTAAGGTATTTCTCCTCCCCCTCAAAATTATTTAAGGTCATCAACAAATTGTGGTAAATGGTGGTAGGAAGTAGTGTGTGCCTTTACAAAATGTGTACAACAAATTATTTCTAATTCCTAGTCTTTCCTTTTTAATCCTTAGCATCAGGGGCACCTGGGTTGCTCAGTCGGTTAAGCATCTACCTTTGGCTCAGGTCATGATCCCAGGGTCCTGGGATGGAGCCCCACCCATGTCGGGCTTTCTGCTC
The DNA here is from genome assembly GCF_024610735.1 of Ursus americanus. Classification (NCBI taxonomy): domain Eukaryota; kingdom Metazoa; phylum Chordata; class Mammalia; order Carnivora; family Ursidae; genus Ursus; species Ursus americanus. The sequence goes on from NC_142139.1 coordinate 65,949,628, forward strand.
AGCAGGGAGCCTGCTTTTCCCTCTCCCTCTGCCTGCTGCTTATGCTCTCTCTCTCTCTCCTTATCAAATAAATAAAATTAAAAAAAAATAATAATCCTTAGCATTAGACATCAGACCACACTTTTTTTTCATAGCCTAACATTTTTGACATTTCACCCTCCAGTTCTTTATTCTCTGGATCCTCTTCCTTATCCTGTCCTGAAAAAATGAGCATTTCCAAACATTTTTTGATTGACGCCAACTCTCTCTGCAGCTTCATCCTTCAGACAACAAAATCATAAGTAGTTGTCTTATGTAACTATTCCCACTACATTTTAACCTCCAGTAGGACAGGAGCTTTACTTTGTTCCCTGCTAAATCCCTATGTAGAAATATGGAACCTGCCTTACAGTTTCCCAGTGAGCCCAGTGCTGCTTTAATTCCCCTACTTCTAACTCCCTGTGCTTTAATCACAACTCTATATCCAGCATTCTACGTATAACTCTGCATACCACCACCTCAAACTCAACATATCCAAGCCACACTTACCAATCTTATTAGCCACTCCATAGATCCCCTCCTCTTGACTACCTTCCATTAATGTTACAAACTATCTTCTCAGTCATTTAGAAGTATCTCCATTCATCAACCATCCATTTAATTGCTGGGTCATTGTTAATTTTTTTTTTTTGAGCTTCAAATATGGGTAGGATGACCAAATAACATCACATATAAGCCAGGACAGTGTTGAGAGCAGGAGTGCTATCTAGCTTGGTCATCAGGACGGTAACAAACCGGGGCTTCCTCAGATGGGCCAAGAACTATGCTAGAAATCATACATAATGCAAAGGTATATATGATAGATAGTTCCTGTCTCATAGGATTTAAGTCTTTTTTACAAAAGATAAAATAAACACAAATAACTATGAAATTCAGTAAAAAATTATATTACCAACAAAAAATATAAACAAAATTTTGGAAATTTAAGAGAGAGATTCATTTTGGGTGAATGTATTAGAGAAAATATCCTGAAAGGTGTAACATTTTAATGAGTTTTGAAAAATAGTTATGATTTGCCCATGAAGACATGGGAGCAAATCAGGCTGAATGAATAGTGAGAACAAAGCTTTGTGAATGGAAAATAATTCAATAGAGCTGGCTAAAAAAGGAATAATAGTGAGAAACAGGTCTGGGAAAATATGTTGGGAATTTCTTGTCAGACTGGGACTGTGTTTCAGCTTTTATTTTACTTTGCTCTCTCCCACTCTTATAAATTGCAACATATACAAAACATTTAACCATTTAAAAAGTCTAAAAATGTTAAGGCATACTCTAGAATAAGATAAAGATCTCCATGGATCTAAACAACAGATACAGTCAAAGCAGTGGGTAAGCTTGAAACAGGTGTGCTGGACTTGGATTATAGAGATAGAAAAAGGCAAATCTTTTGCTACTCTGAAGAATGAGAAATAAAATTCACCAGAGCCAAGTTCACCATTTGAATTTTTTTCAGAAATTAACAAGGATTCTAAAATTTATATGAAGGAGCCAAATATAGCTAACAAAATATTGAAGAACAAGACTGTAGGACTTTCACTATCAGATACCAAAGTTATTGGAAAGATACAGGAATGAAACAGTTCAGTATTGGTGCAGTGACAGATAAGTAGATCAACAGAACAGAATAAGGCCAGAAACCAACCCCATATACTCAAACAATCAAAGACCAAAATGACACTGAACATTAGTGGGGGAAAGGATGATCTTTTAAATAAATGATTCTGGGTCTTTGAACAGTAAAAAGTAATTTGGATCACATGAAAAATAATTCACCTTGATCCCTACCTCACACTGCACACAAAATCTATTCTAAGTAGGACTAAAGATCAAATTTAAAAGGTAAAGCAATAGAGCTTCAAAAGATAACGTAGGGTATTATCTTCAGGACCTTGGGGTATAAAACACATTAAACATAAAGGAAGAGACGGATACATCTGTTACATGAAAATAGAAATTTCTGTTCATCAAAGAACACCATTAAAAAAGTGAAAAGACAAACCATGGACATTAGGAGAAGAGAGCTGCAATACCTTTAATTGCCAAAGCACAAAGTATTTATTCAGAATATATGGAGAACTCCTACAAATCAATAAGAAAAAGGACAATATTAGAAAAATGGATAAAATACTTCAAAAAGTAGGACATTCCAGACAACTAACAAACATTTTAAAAGATGTTCAACCTCATTATGCCCTGTTTAAATGCAAATTAAAATTGCTGTGAGATACACTACACATCCACTAGAATAGCTAAAATGAGAAAGATGTTTGAAAAGGTGGAGGAGCTATACTTACAAATATGCAGACATATAAGAATAAACTGCTAGAGGGGCGCCTGGGTGGCGCAGTCGTTAAGCGTCTGCCTTCGGCTCAGGGCGTGATCCCGGCATTATGGGATCGAGCCCCACATCAGGCTCCTCCGCTATGAGCCTGCTTCTTCCTCTCCCACTCCCCCTGCTTGTGTTCCCTCTCTCGCTGGCTGTCTCTAACTCTTCAAAAAAATAAAAATAAAATCTTAAAAAAAAAAAAAAAGAATAAACTGCTAGAGGCTATTTTTGAAAATCATTTGGCATTTATCTGCTAAAGCTTAATATGCAGGTATGCTAGGATTCAGCAATTCCATTCCTAGGTATACACTCAACAAAATGTGTATATACGTATGCCAAGAGACTTGCACATGGACTTTATTCATTAAACTAGTTCTTACATCCATAAACAGAACTGATAGTTTGCAGCATGTTCATACATGGATTATTCTAGAGATGTGGTGTTTAACAGAGTAGCCACTAACCACGTGTGGCTATGTAAATTTAAATTATTTAAAATAAAATAAAATAGGGGCACCTGGGTGACATGGCAGTTGAGCATCTGCCTTTGGCTCAGGGCGTGATCCTGGCGTTATGGGATCGAGCCCCACATCAGGCTCCTCCGCTGTGAGCCTGCTTCTTCCTCTCCCACTCCCCCTGCTTGTGTTCCCTCTCTCACTGGCTGTCTCTGTCTCTGTCGAATAAATAAAATCTTTAAAAAATAAAATAAAATAAAATTTTCTGTTACTCAGTCACACTAACCACATTTCAAGTGCTCAGTAGCCATATGTGGCTAGTGTCTACCATATCGGATAGTGCAGAATATAAAAAATTTCTATCGTTACAGAGGTTTATTGGAAAGTGCTACTCTAGAGCCCTGAGAAGAAATAAACTAACATTACATGCAATGATAGCACAAATCTCCCATATATGGTTGAGTGACTAGACACAAAAGAATATATTCTTGGAATTCCAATCACATAGATATATCTTTTTAAAAAGCAGCTAACCTATGGTCTTAGAAGTCAGTACAGTCATTACTTTTGGGGAGGAAGAAGAATTAATAATTGGAAGTGGGCATGAAAAGTCCTACGTGATTCTGGTAAGATTGTATTTCTTAATGGGGAAGTTTACTTTGTGAAAATCTAACTAGCAGTACATACATGATTCTACTGTTGGTGTTGTCATTGTTGTTGTTGTTTTACACAGGTTACTCCTTAATAAAAAATTTATTTAAAAATAAAACTAAAGAAAAAAATATAGATACCTCAATAGAAATTTCACAAAGAGACCCGAATGAAGACTTCACAAAACAGAGAGTTAAATGACCAATAAACATATGAAAACTGGCTCAACTTCAATTATTAATCAGAAAATGCAAACTAAAACACAATAAGCTATTTCCACACAAACACCAAAATAGCTAAAATTAAGAAGACTGACAATGGAGATTCTTGTACCTCTGATGGAGTGTACTTGGTACAGTGACTTTGGAAATGTATGTGTCAATATCTACTGAAGCAGAACATTTAGAATTTACAATTTGTTTTATGATCCAAGAATCTTATTTCTGGGAAATATACCCAATTGAAATTCTGCACGTGTTACACTAAGAGCCTTTACACAATGGATAGCAACATTATCTATAATAGCTAAACACTAGACAAAGAAAAGATAAATGAATATTGGCTTATTCATACCCTGAAATACTATAAAGCAATGCCAATAAATAATCTACATAATTTGTAGAGAACAGGATGACTGATTCTCACAAATATAATCTTGAACTCAAGAAGCCAGATATGATGGAATATATACCATATGGGTTATATAAAGTTCAAAAATAAGCATGAGTAAAAAAATAGGTATCAATTAGATAATATCAATACCTAGGCAGTTGTGATAATCCAACAAGCTGTATATTTACAATTGGTGCACTTTTCTGCATATGTGTTTTATTTTAATTTTAAGAGTTTAAACAAAGAATAATAGATGAGAATTGTTAAGAAATAAAAAATTACATGAATCTTCACTTTGAAGGGACATAATAACACTCCAAAGAAAATAAACAAATTCACATTTTAGGAAACTGGAGAACATAAAAGGTAAAAATAAAAGCTACTGAGGAGATAAAAGATTACTTATAAATAAAAGTCAATTAGATTGATAGCAAAATTATCATCAGCAAAAATAAATAACAACAGAAAAAGGACTAATCTAAATAGGAAAGAGAAAGTAATGTTAACATTTTTTTACCAAAAACATTTTTATTAAGAAGGAATATTCCCAATAGAACAAAGATTATGTCAAACACCAACATGAAATATCTTCATTATCTGGAATAGAGACCACTTTTATGACTCAAGTGAGAAACCATAAAGGAAATAAATGGTAAATGATAACATAATTTTATCACCAACAGAACTATCTTTTAAGAGTAAATATGAAATAAAGATGTTTTTGGATATACACAGATTAAGAGAGTTCTATATGACATAGAAAATTCATGTAAAAGAGGGGCGCCTGGGTGGCACAGCGGTTAAGCGTCTGCCTTCGGCTCAGGGCGTGATCCCGGCGTTATGGGATTGAGCCCCACATCAGGCTCCTCCACTATGAGCCCGCTTCTTCCTCTCCCACTCCCCCTGCTTGTGTTTCCTCTCTTGCTGGCTGTCTCTATCTCTGTTGAATAAATAAATAAAATCTTTAAAAAAAAAAAGAAAATTTATGTAAAAAAACTATCAAAAATTATATTTTAACAAGAATTTAAAAATTCATAAAAGAGCTTTTTGTCTCTTTTGTTAATCAATGTGTTTCAGCTGCCTAAAACAGTGCCTAGTACAAGAGAAAGTCCTCAATAATTTACTGAGTGAAGAAGGAAAGTGAAATCAGAGGGGAAAAAATAGGTAGATATAAGCAAAGTGAGGAAAAATCAGAAAATACTCCGGTAGGTTTAATTATAACTATATATATAAATATATATATAAATATATATAAATATATATATAAATATATAAATATATATAAATATATACATAAATATATAAATATATATAAATATATATAAATATATAAATATATATAAATATATATATAAATATATATATAACTATAATTGCAAAATTTTTGTTTTTAATCAATGGATAATTACCAGTAAGGAAAAAATTGGAAGTGTGGTTCAATGGGTAATTAGAATCTGTTAAAATGATTAGTTTTAGGAAAGGAAAGCGAAACTGAAGGTAACTCTAGCTTTTGTTAGAAAAACATATATTTAAGTACAAATAAAAATTTGATAGTAACTGCTTACAGAATAGGAAATAATATATACCGATTGTCAAACAAAAATTAGATGAAGGGAAGAATACAAAATAACTTTATCAATGCAATAGAAAGGAGGGAAACAAGAGGAAAATCAGAGAAAAATGATGATTATCAGAAAGCAAAATGTGATTAAAATAAATCCACTTTTGAAAACATACAAATAAATCCTAACAATCTACAATCATAATGCATGAGAACAGATAAAACTTACCTATTAAAATACAGAACTGTCAGATTATACTTTAAAAAAAATGAAGAAGCTTTACAGAACCTATACAGAACAGTCCTATAACAAAATGACCATAAAAGCTGAAATAAAGGTCTAGAAAGTAATAAACCAAAAATATGCTGCCTAAAACAAAGCTGATGTTGCAATATTAATATCAGACTGAATACAATTTCAGGTAAAGATCCTTACTAGAAAAAACAAAGGGACATTACATTATGATGTGGCAGGAACTTTTTCTTGGTCTACCCCTCAACACTATGAAAATTATCTAATAAATAACCATACATTGGAATGAACCTGGCTACAATATTAACAGATGTAGTACAATAACTGTCAGAATTCTAAGGAGAAAATATTATATCCATAATGGTAGTTTGAGACATTAAGTCACTTATGTCAGAAACTAGTAGAGCAAGTATCAGACCTAATATTAGTAAGGAGAGGTAAAATTTTCATAATAAAATTGTGTTTGATATAATGAGTGTATAGGGATCCCAGTGCCCATAAATAAAGAACATGAATGTTTTTCAAGCACATAGGAAACATTTCAAAATGACCATATCCTAAATTATGAAGTCTGAAGAATTCCAAAGAATCAGTATTGTATAGATGATTGTCCTAGACTTCAATGTAGTCAAATTCATATCAACATTAAAACAATAGGTTAAAATTTTGATTCTAAAAAAATCACACTCCTAACTAATTAATGGATAAAGAAGAAAAACATTGGAATGTGTGAAATATTTGGAACTGCATGACTATGCAAGCACTACATAACAAATCAAAATTTATGGGTGTGCTAAGTGGAATTTAGAGGTAAATTATTATGTAATTGCCTTTGTTTTTAAAACAAATGAAAAAGATGTTCAGTATGTGTGTGTCTAACATGACAGAATAATAACATCAGAGTAAAACTAAATAAAGTAGAAGAAAGGAAAAGTCAAGGAAAGATCAGAAATTAATGGAAGAGAAAACATAGTAATATGTGTCATGATCCCAAAAGAATTTAATTTGAAATCAACAATAAAAGCATGGGTTTCTTTAAAAAGACAAAACCAATGCTAATGGAAACTAAAAAGCACGATGTTGAAAAACTAATGAGTTAAAACTATGAAACTTAAGGGGAAAATCAGGAAAATATCTCTGGGGTAAGCAGAGTTCTTAGACTTGATGCCAAAAAGCACAATCCATAATAGGAAAAATTGATAAATTGGATCTGATCAATGAGAAGAACTTTCGCTCTTAGTAGAAGCATGAAAAGAAAAGCTAAAAGCTGGGAGAAATTAGAAATGGATCAAAGACTTAAATGTAAGACCCGAAACCAAAAAATTCCTGGAAGAAAACATAGGGAAGAATCTCCCTGACATTGGTCTTGGCAATGAGTTTTGGGGTATGACAACAAAAGCAGAAACAACCACAACCAAATCAGTAAGTGGGATTTCATCAAGCTTAAAAGCTTTTGCACTGCAAAAGAGACAATCAACAAAAGGAAAAAGCAACCCATGGAATAGGAGGAAATATTTGCAAACCATGTATTGGATAAAAGCTTAAAACCAAAATTTAAAAAGAGCTCATGCAACTCAATAACATGAAAACCAAACAATCTGATTAAACAATGGGCAGAGGAACTAAGTGAATATTTTTCCAAAGAATATAACCCAATAGCCAACAGGTACATTAAAAGGTGCTCAACATCACTAATTGTCAGGAAAATGAAAATTAAAACCACAGTGAGATATCACTACACCTATGAGAATGGCTAACATGAAAAAGACAAGAGATGACAAGTGTTGGTGAGGATGTGGAGCCAAGAGAAACCTTGTGCACTGCTAATGGGATTGTAAACTGGTTCGGCCACTATGAAAAACAGTATGGAAATTCTTCAAAAAATTATTATGAATTACCATACAATCTAGCAATCTCATGTCTGTGTATATACCCAATGGAAATAAAAACAGGTGATCAAAAAGATATTGGCACTCTCATATTTATTGCAGCAGTATTCACAATAGCCAAGATATGAAAACAACCTAAGTGTCTGTCAATAGATGGGGGTATAAAGAAGATTTTGTATATATATGAAATACTATTCAGCCATGAGAAAGAAGAAAAATGCCATTTGCAAAAACATGGATGGACCTTGAGGACATTATGCTAAGTAAAACAAGTCAGACAGAGAAAGACAAGTACTGTATGATATTGCTTATATGTGGAATCTAGAAAAAAAAAGAATTAGAAAATACAGAGAGTGGAATGGTTGGGGAGATGGGGAAATGGAAGAAATATTTAAGGTTACATACTTGAAACTAGTAGATAAATAAATCCTGGAGATCTACTACACTGTATAGTGATTATAGACAACAAAAGTGTATTATAAACATTAAACTGGCTAAGAGACTAGATCTTAATTGTTTCCACAACAAGAAGAAATGATAATTATGCGATGTGACAGAGACATTAGCTAATGCTCCAAGGGCAACCATTTGCAATATGAATATACCAAATTTTTAAAAAATGGGAAAAATCATTTGCAAACCACACATCCAACAAAGAAATAGTATCTATATCTATCTACCTATCTATCTATGTATCTATCATCTATTTACCTATCTTCATATCTTTAAACTCAATAGTAAAAAAAAAAAAAAAAAAACCCAAACAATCCAATTCGAATAGAAAATGGGAAAGAGACATGAAGAGACATTCAGTAAAATCACTGAAGAAGAAATGCAGATGGCACATGAGCACATAGAAAGATGTTTAACATCACTAACCATCAAGGAAATACAAAACAAAACCACAGTGAGATATTGCTACACACCTAGCAAGGTGTTTGAAATAAAAAAAAGAGTGATAGTACCAAATGCTGGTGGAATATAGAGAAACTGGATTATTCATGCATTAACTGATGGTAATGTAAAATGGTACTGCCACTCTGGAAAATAGTTTGACAGTTTTCTTTACAAAATTAAGTATATACTAGAGGACAACACAGGCAGCAACCTCTCTGACCTCAGCTGCAGCAACTTCTTGCTAGACACATCTCCAAAGGCAAGGGAAACAAAGGCAAAATGAACCATTGGGACTTCACCAAGATAAAAGTCTTTTGCACAGAAAAGGAAACAGTTAACAAAACCAAAAGCCAAAGGACAGAATGGGAGAAGATATTTGCAAATGTCTTACCAGATAAAGTGCTAGGATCATGATCCTATAAAGAACTTGTCAAACTCAGTACCCTAAGAACAAATAATGCAATCAAGAAATGAGCATAAGACACAGAATTTTCTCCAAAAAAGACATACAAATAGCCAACAGACACACAAAAAAGTGCTCAACATCACTCGGCATCAGGGAAATACAAATCAAAACCACAATGAGATACCACCTCACACCAGTCAGAATAGCTAAAATTAACAAGTCAGGAAATGACAGATGCTGGTGACGATGCAGAGAAAGGGAACCCCTCTCACACTGTTGGTGGGAATGCAAGCTGGTACAGCCACTCTGGAAAACAGTATGGAGGTTCCTCAAGAAGTTGAAAATAGAGCTACCCTATGACCCAGCAAATGCACTACTAGGTATTTATCCCAAAGATACAAATGCAATGACCCAAAGAGGCACCTTCTCCCTAATGTTTATAGCAGCAATGTTCACAATTGCCAAATTATGGAAAGAGCCCAGATGTCCACTGACAGATGAATGGTTAGAGAAGATGTCGTATATATATACAACAGAATATTACTCAGCCATCAAAAAAATGAAATCTTGCCATTTGCAATGACATGGATGGAACTAGAGAGTATTATGCTAAGTGAAAAAAGTCAGTCAGAGAAAGACACTTATATGATTTCACTCATGTGTTTCATTTAAGAACCAAACAGAGGAGCATAGGGGAAAGGAGTGAAAAATAAAACAAGATGAAATCAGAGAGGGAGACAAACCATAAGAGATTCTTAATCATAGGAAACAAACTGAGGGTTGCTGGAGGGGAGGGGAGTGGGAGGATGGGATAACTGGGTGATGGACATTAAGGAGGGCACGTGATGTAAAGAGCACTAGGTGTTATATAGGACTGATGAATCACTGAACTCTACCTTTGAAACTCATGATACACTATATGCTAATTAATTGGATTTAAATACATTAAGAAGAAAAAAACCTAAATGTCTACTTACCATACAACCCAACAATTGTACTCTTCAGCATTTATCTCAGGAATGGGAAACCTCACATTCACATAAAAACCTATACACAAATGGTTAAGGCACATTTATTTGTAATGGCCCTAAACTAAAAACATCCCATATGTCCTTCAAAAGGTGAATGGTTAAACTAATTGTAGGACATCTATACCATGGAATACTGTTCAGCAGTATAAAGAGGAATGAATTATTGTTACATGCAACTACTTCAATAAATATCTAAGGTATTATGTTGAGTCATAAAGTTAAAGCTAGAAAGGTCACATACTGCATAAATCCTTTTATAATATTTTGAAATAACAAGTTTTTAGAAATGGAAAAGAGTGAGTTGTCAGGAGAATGGACCAGGTGGGCTGGGAAAGAGAATGTGAGTGTCTATAAAAGGGCAACATGAGGGATCCTTAAGGGCATGTAACTATTCTGTATCTTGATTCTGTCAATATCAACATCCTGGTTGTAATATTGTACCATGGTTTTTCAAGACATTATCAATGTGGAAACTGGGTAAAAGGTACATGGGATCTGTCTATATTATTTCTCACAACTGTATGTGATCTACAACTACTTAAACATAAAAAGGTTAATTAGAGAAACTAATTAAAGAAAAATCCCCATGAAATTAAGGTGTATTTACAACTGAATAAAGGACAGATATCAAACTTCTATAATATACCTAAAGTGACACTTATAAATCCATTTTAAAGTATAAAGATTGAAATTAGTTGTTCAACACGAGAAACCTAAAATATTACTGGCAAGGTAAACCCAAAGGTGATAGAAAGAAGAAAAGAGAGTAAAGATAATGGCAGAAATTAATACAGTAGATAGAAATAAGCAAAAAAAACAAAAACAAAAGCCACAAAGACATAACCAACAAAATCACAACCAGCATTTTGGGAAAAAAAAAAAGCAGAACTTTTACAGGAATAATTAAGAAATAGGAGAGAAAGGGCATTTAAACAGTATTAGGGGAAAAAAGACATATAAGTAGAGTATATATTTCAAAAGTTGTAAGACAATGTCATGAAAATGTTTATGCCAATAACTATCAAAAGTCATATTAAAATGTAACATAACAAAAAATTAAAACCAGAGTAAACTATAACTACTGAAGAAATAAAACTGATAGACAAAATTTGCCCCTGTAAAGTTGTTTTATACTTTTACCACTTCCAAGTAACAGAGGTTTCAAAGTATTTTATTTATTTATTTATTTATTTATTTATTTATTTATTTATTATTTATTTATTTTTAAGTTCCAATTTATTTAAGCTGTCCTAGAGAACACAAAAACAGGGAGAACTAGATATTATTTTTTTCATCTAGCACAATTATAATTTCAAAGTAGAACAAAAACAATATAAGAAAGGAAATCACAATCCAGTGTTAATAGTAAATATCACTAGAAAAAATTCTAAGTAAATTGCAAAAAAAAAAGAAACAAAAATAAAATATTATATTAAGACCAAGTAGTATTTATATCAAGAGTAGAGAGAGTATTTAATATAAGAAAATCAATCCATGTAATTCACCATATTAATAAATTAATGGTAAAAAATCATACAATTATCTTAAGAGCTACAGGAATAAAGACTTTCAGCAAAGTAGAAATAGATGGGAACCCATTTAACTGATAAAATTATTATTGAAAGATATACAAATATCATGCCAAATATTAGAAGTCTAGAAGAATTTCCAGGGAAGTAAGGATTAAGGCAAGAATGCCTACAGTTATCTCTAAAATTCAACATTTTACTGGGGTTAATAAAGTACGAAAAAAGAACAAGAAATAAGAGGTGTAAGCATTTGAAAGAAAGATATAAAATTGTTATTAAATATAGATAGCTGTCTTTGTAGGAAGTCCAGGATAATTCAAAATTTAAAAATCACTATTAATTTTTTAAAGAAAGAAATAGAAGTAATTCAACAAATAAGATTCATATACAGAATTGATAACATTCCTGTATGTCAACAAAGAAATTTTTTAAATTTAAGGGGAAAGACACCAATTATAATAGTAAAAAGAACTGTAAGATATCTAAAATAACCAGTCATTCAAGATGCTTATGAAAAATTGTTTCAATATTATTAAGAATGTATTATGAGTAAAAGGAGAAATATATCATTGCAGATGATGGGACTATCATAAAGATGTTAATTCTCCACAGATTTTTTCTAAGATTTTTTAGAATTTTTAAATTTTTTTTTATTATGTTCAGTTAGCCAACATATAATTCTCCACAGATTAATTCTTTTTCCAACTAAATGTTGGTTGGATACCAACAAAGTCATTAAAATTTCAATGACATTTCTAACTTCTGGAAACGGTAGAGCATTTCTGTCATAGTAATCTTTCTGCATAGAACAATTGTAAATCCTAGATTACATATATGTGTGTGTGTGTGTGAATGTATGTACAATACAGACAGACACCCACAGTTATTCTCATTTGTGATAGTTATATTCTATAAAGTCACTGCAAACACTGAATTACCAAGTACTGAACCATTGTTCCTATGGAAAATATAGGGTTAGGTTCTCTGGTCACAGCATTTTCATCAACTGATCAATATGTAACTTTGTTATATGTGTATTAATGTTTAAAGACACCTTATTTCATATATATATATATATATATATATATATATATATATATATATATATATACTTGAACAAAGCTAATCTAACACATGATTTTGTCCATAAGGCACATCGCAACCTTATCACACTTAGGAACACTAAAGAGCATGTTGAGACTACGCTTGGGGGCCATTTTAAACAATGTAACCACCACCAAAAAGCACAAAAATGCAGAAATGTGGCCCCAAGTAGACCACAAAAGGAACACTTGTTTATAGTATGGAGCTCAAACACGATGGTAGAGCATCAAGTTTGACCTCAACTGGGGGCATACAGTGACTCAGATATTTTGCTGTTCTGTATAAGTCCATGAATGACTGCAAAAACATAATGAATGTTCATTTAAGGGTTACTAATAAATTTTAGCAAGTAGTTGAATTTGCAAATGTGGAATTTGCAAATAATGAGGATTGACTATATGTCTACAAATTATATGAAGGTACTCTATATAAAGTGACCCCAGAAGGGCAGAAAATGAAGGAAAATCCATCTTTTAAAGAAATTGCAGTAGGTGAGATTGTTTATCTTTGCTGTTTGCCTTATGGCACTTCCCAGTCCTTGCTGAATAGGGTGATGGAAGTCTCCAGTTTTACCTGCTTGAAGTGTTAGAATACAGAATTCAAAGCTGACAGAGTAGTTGAAAAATTAAGAGGGGAAATCCCCAAAAGGAGAATGGTACGAAGGACATGAGCAACAAAATCTACATATAAAATCTGCTTAAATCCTTGTCTGAGTGCTGACCTACTGCTGTACAGGGAAGACTCCATGGAACTCTGTGAAAACTAAGATGGAACCTAAAATAAATGAGAGGGAATTTTGGCTGCTGCCTAACACAAAGGAGACAAAATTTAGAGTTGGAGTCCTGGCAAACTAATTGCCTGCTGAAACAAAAATCAACACTCTCGGGAAGAACATAGCTAAATCCAGTTCCTAAAAGGTATTTACATAATGTCCAGTATAAAATAAAAATGTCTAGACATTTGAAGAAGTATGAAAATGTGATCTGTATTCAAGGGGGGAACAGGAAATAAAAATTAATTCCATAATGACTCAAATGTTGAAATTAGCAGAAAAAGATTTATAACAACTATTATAGATATATTAAAATACTTAAAGGAAAATATAGTTATAGTGAATTAACACATGAGGAATCTTTTTTTTTTTAAGTGGGCATGAAACCTAACCCAGGGCTTGAACTCACCACCCTGAGATCAAGACTTGAGCTGAAATCAAGAGTCAGTCACTTAATCGACTGAGCCACCCAGGCACCCCAACATGTGAGGAATCTTAACAAATAAATTAAGACTATAAAAAAATATACATATGGGAATTCTGAAAATAAAAAAGTACACTAACAAATTTTAAATTTTTGGATGGCCTAACAGTGTATTGGAGATGGCAGAAAAGAAGAGTCAGTTAACTTGAATATAGATCAATAGAAAATTTCCAATCTAAAAAACAGAGAGGAAAAGGAAAATCAACATAGCCTTGGGGACTAGTGAGATAACACCAAGTGGTCTGACATGCATGTGATGGAAATTCCAGAAAAAAAGAGAGAGAAAATGGGGTTGAAAAATACCTTTGAAGAAATTTTCTGAAGGGTAATGAAAAACCCAAATTTACAGATCCAAGAAACTCAGCAAGATAAATATAAATAAAGCCATACCTAGACAAGTTGCTGAAATCCAAAAAGAAAGAGAAAATCTTAAAATCAGCTAGAGAAGATTATATACTAACTACACTGAAAGAATGATATAAATTTGGCTGACTTCTCAGAAACAATGGAAATTAGAAGACAATAGAACATACACACTCCGGAAAATAATCTCAGTCCGTTAATACATTTTATAGTATTCGCTCCCAATTAAAATTGTAATTTAACATTGCCCTTTTGTCACTTTTATCATACTGAATAGTAGCAAATATTAATGTAGTTAAATTTATCAATTTTTCTCAAAGATTCTATTTTTTGTGTCTCATTTGAAACACATTTCCCAGAGGTGCCTGGGTGGTGCACTCAGTTAAGCCTCTTACTCTTGGTTTCGGCTCAGGTCATAATCTCAGAGTTGTGAGATTGAGCCGTGCATCGGCTCAACATGGAGTCTGCTTAAGATTCTCTCTTTCTCTCCCTCTGCCCCTCCCCACCTAAAACAAATACATGAATCTTTAAAAAAATAATAATAAAATAAATAAAAAACATTTCCCAAATCTTAGTGTAAAAATATCTCATAAAATTTTTATTTGTTTAAAATTTTATTTTTTATATTTAGATTTTTAGTTTTATTATTTTTGTGTATTTACTTTTTCCATATAAAGAACCAAATGTCCAAGCACCACCAATGAATTTTCCTCTGTTAAATCCTTTTCAATATGCAATATTTTTCTTGTTTAGAAGCTGGCCAATATAGGAAGTAACAAATTGAGCATCTCACCAAGAAATTTAATCAAGATCAACAATCCTTGTGGACATTTTAGTTTCCCCAATGTTCCCATTATAGTCATTGCCTTGATTATCCATTTTACTTTTTCCTTTTTTTTAAAGACTGATTGATTGATTGATTGATTTGAGAGAGAGAGAGAGAGCAAGCATAGGAGCAGGGGGAGGGGCAGAGGGAGAGAAAGAGAGAAAATCTCAAGAAGACTCCCTGCTGAGCACAGAGCTTGACTTGGGGCTCTATCTCACAACCCTGAGATCATGCATGACCTGAGCCAAAATCAAGTCAGACGCTCAGCCAACTGCATCAGGCAGGCACACCCATTTTTTTGACATAGACCCTTGGTCAGTACATGATTTCTGTCGATGGGAACTGAGAAGTACAAATATGGCTGGAGAGAAAGACAAAGGGTTTTGCCTTGAAGTTGAGTTTATGCAGCAAGTGCATTTTTTAACTTAGATTTTGTGTTTTTCCGGGGAGCCATGAAGAGAAGGATAATGGAAACTAAACTCTCTATACTATTCTCAATTGATATTTAGTTTGCTTCGTTAAAAATTTACTTTCTCATATTTGGAAACTCACTTGTCACTGAAAACATCAAATAGATGCTCAGGATCCTTATCCAGGTGGTTTTTTTTCCCCTAAATTTTTCTCTGTTGATAACTTAACTCTTCTTTCCAAGAATTTCCAATTTACAATTGGTTTCTGATAAAATCAAATAGGCCTGACTTCTGATTTTTTTTTTTCCCCTTATGGCTCGTTTTAACTTTCTTAACTGGATTCATTTGATTACTAGAAGTAAATAAAAATGATAATGGTGGTTTCAGAAAGTGAAAAAAAAACAGTAAAAGTTGTTTTGTTTTGCTTTTTCTGATGCTGAGCAGAGGAACAAGACCATGTTGTCAATTTATGCTCCATGACTTATAAAAGGCAAAAAAACTGCATTAAAGCAGTTAAATTAATAAGAATAGATACAAAACCTCTGATTACTTATCCAGAACTTAAGATTATCCTTCCATAAGAGAGAAGAGGCACTCCTTTTCAGACTTGAGAATTATCATATATTTTCTGCTCAACTTCAGCCAGAGGAAATTAAGGGATCTCTCCTCAATGCTTACCATGCAAGATTTTCATTTTAGAATAATTTTAAAACTAGTTGCAAACTTATACTGCTTCATATGGGTTAAATTCAGTCATGCCAAAAATCCTAAGTATGGAAGGAAAACTCCTTGAGTCGAGAGGAATAAGGAAGCTCCTTTAGGTTCTTTCATGAGTTCAACCACTCTGACCATGAAGAAAAATCATTGACCAGTAAACGCCTATAAAATATGTACAAAATATTGGGCAGAGAGATTGCCAAGGTATAAATATGTGACTTTCTGTTGATTATGAGAGAACTTATGTGGACAGCCTCTCTCTTTATAGAACTCATGAAATCTTTTACCTTAAATATATGTGACAGGAAGAAATGACAACAAATATCCCAAGACTGAAATCCTTAATGTATATTTTAGGTCCTTCTAAAAACAGACGCCAAGACACGATTAATTATGCAAAAGATTTATTGGAGAAATTCCTGTGAAGAAAAAAGGAGGACTTGAAGAAGGAGATCCTTCAGACTACAATCCGAGTCAAAATCTATAAAGTGGAGGGGAGGAGAGGAGGATGGGAAAGAAACGTGTCAGACTGTTGCCGTTATAAGAAAGCTTTGGCTGACTGATGGAAAGTTCCTAAGACAGTCTCCAGTTAGCAAATCCCGTGTCTAGTAATAATGGGTCTGCATTAGAACCTCTGCCGTACCGAGCCACTGGTTGGGAGCAGCCTGTAGAAGTGTGGCATGAGCACAGGGATACATCCCGAAGGACAAAATATGAGACTGTCATTCAGTTATGTCCAATTATGCCACAGGAGATCTGAGGGGTACATTATTATGGCCGCCATGATATATAAAGAGATTTTATAAATGCATAAGATAAAAGGGGAAGATACCAATACAAAAATGGGCAATGGACATTATACTAAATCGCCTACTCAGACCTCTTTCCCCTTTCTATGCTCTTCTCTGCACTGCAGGAGCTGCAAGAATCTCCGTCAGCAGGATTCTGGTTACAACGCACCAATGAGAGGAACTCCTATGAAGTTTTGAAAGTAAAACGGAGCAGAAGCCACTGTTGGTCCTGCAACAGTGTTGTGCGGGAAGGAAGGCTTCAGCCAACAGCACCTGCAGGTGCTTCTGGGTGTCCTGCACATTCTTGATGCTTCAGGCAGCTGAGGTCATCATTGTGGTTTCCTGATACTCCTGTCCTTCCAGATTTCCTGAAAGCAAATAGCAGTTTTCCCTGGCCTGTTTCTTAATCTTTTCTGTTTTATAAGCCTCTAATTCCTTGTGTTAAATCACTGCCTGGTTGAAATATCTACATCAGTTTCTGACTAAATCCTGACTGATAGAAACATGGACAAGCAAATCACAAAATAAATGGAAATGTCAAATAAATGTATGAAAATATGCTCATCATTAAAGAATAAGAACTTTTAAATGGGATATTTCTTACTTATCAAATTGGCTAAGGTTTATTTCATTTATATATTTAGGTACTTGTCTGTTTTCTTATAAATACTCAAGATTGGCAAGAAGCAAAAACAAAACAAAACAAAACAGAAAACAGTTTCTGTCATACACTGTTATGAGTTTACATTTTGTATTTACATTCATAAAACCTTCCTAGAAGGCAATATATTATAATCTCTTAAATGCTCCTAAATTTTGATTCTCTAATTTCACTTATAGAAGTTAATCTAAAGAAAAAACAGAGGAAAGCATTATATATGAGTATTTATCACAGTATAAGTTATAAATCAGACATTTTTGGAAAACCTAAATATCCAAATAGTTAAATTTATCATGACATATATACTAATGGAATTCCTATCCAGCCACTGTAAATCATATTCTTGCAAAAATTTAATAATATGAGTTTGTGTTCATAAAATAACATTAAATGAAAAAGGAGGATATATAATGGTAGATACAATATGATCACAGTATTACATAAAGTATTGCATGTAATGCATATATATACACATTATATATACACACCATAAATACATATATATATTTCAGATATGTATTATATTATTTACACACATGGGGAAAATGGCAAAATATCAAATCCTGAACAGTGGCTATTTCTCCAATGGCAGAATTACAGATAAGTCTTATTTTTTGTGTATTTCCAACTTTTTAAAATGTGCTATTATCAGCATGGTCAATAAGCATTTTAATGTGCCCATAGAAGTTCATCAGCAGGTGGAGAAATGAAATGAAGCATTTCTACATTTGGTACAGATACTGATTTTGGTGTTTCACCTCCCTTTTAGAGAATATTTGACAAATTTGATTGATAACTCACATTTGCTACACAAGAGCAAAGATTTATTGTTTTAAAGAAATAATTTACCTGGGCTACCTATAGACTGACTTGACCCCGTTTTCCCACTGTAATCTACCACGTAGGGATGGGATGCACAACTCATATGAGACTTGCAACAAGTTATTTTCCCAGGGCAGTGAAAATGAGCAGGACAAATGATGACAAGGGCCAAGTTGTTATCCCATCCAAGGCTTCCCCCCGTTGTGTCTGTGCACCATGCAGTTTTCTCAGTTCGATAAAGGATTAGAACACAATGCTTGTTTAGAGAATTGTGACTTGATACCACATCAGTATCATTCTGAGCAATGTTTTTCATTTTTCTCCCACTTTAACTTTTTAAGCCTTAAGAGAATTAGTTGAAAAGCCAGGTCTTTTTGGAAGATACTAACATTAAGCCCTCTACTCTGTCACTGGGAATCATAAGCCTAGGAAAACAGCTCATAATTCCATGGTGTATTGTCTTCTAAGATAATGATTGATGGATTTTTTTTTTCTTCTTAAAGCCTCCTATACTTGGTGAGTTTCTCACGAGTCACAGAGTTCTGCCAACCGAAGGTATTCGGTGTATGTTGATGGCAAGCTCTTCTCCAATTAGACCACAGTGTCTCTGAACGCATACACACCAGCACACACACATGCATGCATGCACATACCTACAGACACACACACACACACACACACACACACACACACACATTCTGTTGTACAGCTTTTGTTGACTTACTTTCCTCACTTCTGCCTACAAATCTGACTCCTGGTTATCCTGCAAGCCCCACACCAAGCCATAGCTTCCCATGAGCCTTCCTGAACCTCCTCTGCAATGAATTTCTCAGCTTCCACCACACCCTAAGTCTAGAGAGTAGCACCCTTAGGTCCAGGCAAGAGGACCCATAACTTGGGTTTGGGGCTTTAGAGATCCCAGAATCATTAAGACTATAGGACTGAGGTTAATATCTCTGACCGGGGCCTACACCCTTCTTCTTAGATTATGCTCTGGGACCCAGAATCTTCTGCTCCAAATGGCCACACAACCATTTTCAGGGCCTTAGGCCTTTTTCCTGGGCCCATCTTCTCAAGGGCAGACCACATGACAGGCCGTGGCCAAAGTCAAGGGACTACGTGGATGTATGGACTGAAGTATTTGCACATATTTTCATGGCCTTTCAAGATGTGGGACAAGGGGGAGTGAGGAGGAAGCAGGAGTCACCTGTGGCCAGGGCCACTCCCCCGCTTCACTTTGTTGGGTCACTCCGCTTATAGCAGTGGGCTTGGGAGTAATTCTCAGGTCATTGCACAGATTTCTCCAGCTGAATACATTGTGCTCATGTTAAATGTGGGATTGGGGTCACTCTGGATTAGAAGTATGTTTCACTGTAAAGTAGCACACAAAATGAAAAGAAAGGGAAAGGGTTAATAAGATTACTAACAAAAGGGTGGATAAGCTCCAGGAGATATAATTTCACTCGGTCCTCACAACAACCTTGGGGGATTTAACTGTGTCCCTTTAAAAATTAGGAAGTCGAGGCTCAGAAAAGCTGGGTTTTGCCCCCGGTCTTTCAGGAGTACAGGGACAGCATCTCTATGACTCTATAGCCTACTCCGTCTTCACGCCACCTCCCCATGGATCTCTCAACACCTTCTGGGACATGCACCTCAACTAGTCTTTAAAGAGTAACCCACAGATGGAAAGTTCTCTGTTTGTGGGTCTATGGTTAGCCAGGCAAAATTGGTTCCGAGAATTAGTGGCGTAAAGACTGATGTTCACTGGCTGAGAAGGAGATTTGAAAGACCTACCTGGCAGTGTGTAGGGACCAAGCTGCAAAAAAAGAGTTGGTCTTTTAAGCCTTGCTCTAGCTAGTCAGCTGGTGGGGGAAAGGAGGGGTTGCCTGCTTGTTTGTCGGGGGCTGGTGGACTGGGAGTTCCAAAGACCTTTGTTACATTCTAACCTTGCAGAACTGAGCAATTTGGGGTTGCTTTTCTTGCTGATAACACTACTTCCCTTATCTACCGTAGAACAGATCTTAATAGAAAGCTCACCTTCATGGTAAAAGGTTAGTGAATATGAAATTTAACAATAATATATCTCTCTGGTGGATGGGATTTCTAAAGAACATACATTATATACATATTTGAAGATGAGATGTAAGGGGTTACAGGGAATTATAGTCCAGCTCTCCCTTCCTGAGTGGACTGAATCCCAGGGGGAGCAAGCGCCTTTGTTACTTAACTAGAGTGAACCCAGATTTCCTCTATCCTTATCCACTATGCTTCTTCTACGACCTGAAATTCAGTTTACAGATGAGCAAACCATTTTTGTATATATTTTTAAAATAATATTCAAGTCAAATAAATTGATATTAAAGTCTAATCAAATGTGATAGGTGTGGGTACTACCCCTAGAAATGTGGGAGGTGGGGTGGCATTGTGTATAAGAGAAAAGGAAATCTAAATATTAGGTCTTTAATGAAGTAGTGCTCCCTGATCTTCCCATGGGCATTCCTCCATGGCATTAGAGGTATGTTTTATTAAAAAGGCCTCCCAAACATCTCCTTGGAAAAAAACAACAATATTAACAAACTTCTGTTCAGGGGAGAGAATTCCAATGTATCCCACTGATCAAAGTTCTCTCTTTGGGGGCGCCTGGGTGGCACAGCGGTTAAGCGTCTGCCTTTGGCTCAGGGCGTGATCCCGGCGTTATGGGATGGAGCCCCACATCAGGCTCCTCCGCTATGAGCCTGCTTCTTCCTCTCCCACTCCCCCTGCTTGTGTTCCCTCTCGCTGGCTGTCTCTATCTCTGTCAAATAAATAAATTAAATTAAATTAAATTTAAAAAAAGTTCTCTCTTTGTTACTGAGTTTAAGAGTACCTAGTAAATACTTTAAGAACAGTGTATTTTGTCTAAATCAATGACGATGAAACAGGATGACGTAGGAGGTGGGAATCAGGGTGAAGAAAATTCTAGTATTTCCCAATATTCCAAAAATGGCTTTATTCAATTGCAAGGTAAACAGAACATAGAACTTACCAGAAAAAAAAAAGTGTATAAGACTGCTGATGTCAGCTTTTCATATGCCAACTATTAATGAATCAAAGAGAATAAAAAGAGAAGTAACACAAATAACATTCCTTTAAAAAATACATTTTCTTACAAAAACCAGAAGAGAATTTGTGGTACTTTACCAGCCCTAAACCATGTAAGAAACTACAGCAGGACTATAATGCTTTTTAAATACATTTGTGTAAAGGGGATCCCTCTTACACTGTTGGTGGGAATGCAAGTTGGTACAGCCATTTTGGGAAACAGTGTGGAGGGCCTTAAAAAGTTAAAAATTAAGCTACCCTATGATCCAGCAATTGCACTACTGGGTATTTACCCCAAAGATACAGATGTAGTGAAGAGAAGGGCCATATGCACCCCAATGTTCATAGCAGCATTGTCCACAATAGCTAAATCATGGAAGGGAGCCGAGATGCCCTTCAACAGATGACGATTAAGAAGATGTGGTCCGTATATACAATGGAATATTACTCTGCCATCAGAAAGCATGGTTACACAACATTTGCAGCAACATGGACAGGACTGGAGGAGATTATGCTAAGTGCAATAAGTCAAGCAGAGAAAGACAATTATCATATGGTTTCCTTCATTTATGGAACATAACAAATAGGAAGATCGGTAGGAGAGGAAGGGAAGAATGAAGGGGGGGTAAACAGAAGGGGGAATGAAGCATGAGAGACTATGGACTCTGGGAAACAAAATGAGGGTTTCAGAGGGTAGGGGGTTGGGGGAATGGGATAGGTCGGTGACGGGTATTAAGGAGGGCACATATTGCGTGGTGCACTGGGTGTTATACGCAAATAATGAATCATGGAACATTGCATCAAAAACTGGGGATGTACTGTATGGTGACTAATATAAAAAATAAAAATTATTTTTAAAAATCCATTTGTCTAAAGAAATGAGAGATGGATCATATTTAATAAAGTTTAGATATGCTCACTTTGTCTTCCTGGAATCAATTTTACTACAATCAGATTTATTAAATGTTATCTGATTTTACTCTCCTCCTAAAACATCTGCAAATAATATAATTTACCTGCATACTTGGCATAACAACATGTTCTTCTTTAACAGAACCTAGTCCAAGTGTTAATTAAATAAAGCTGTTCTAATGTAACTTTTGGGTCATTTCTTTGAACACACCATACATGCAATAGTATCTGTCTGGCAATTGTCAATTTTTCTTTATTTTAAAAATCGTATCATTTAAAAAGTTATTTACTATGAATAAAAGTCACCCTCCCAACACGCACACATACACAGACACACACCGCTTTTTAAAGTAAAGCGAGAACTTAACCCACTCAAGAGAAGCGGGAAGTGTAAAAAAAATATGGTTGTGCGCATTCTGCCTGTTGCCGCAGAGTAATACGGTAAACAGCCGATTACCGTACTCGCTGGGGCTACTGCCTGTGTGACGTCAGCGAGAGCTAGCTGCAAAGTTCCTTGCCATTCTTTGCTGATGTCGGGGAGCTGAATATTTAAAGGGTGAATGTGGAGTTCCTGGTGGCTATTCGTTTTTTGTTGCTGTTTTTTTTTTTTCTTTTCCTATTTTCACTCTTTATTTTAAATTCTGCAGGTAAAGCGGTAGTGAGCTGGGAGCTTAAAGACATCTGTGGTGGAGGGGTGAGTCAGCGGGTGCAGAACTAAGAACTGGTTCCTTGGTGAGACGGTCGCCTCTTCCCCCAGCGAGCAGGCTGCAGGGCTGCTCGTGGGACCGAACCTCCGGTCCGCTCCCCGCTCCAGGTGAGTGCGCGGCTGCGCGGGACGCAGGCGTCCAGCAGGGCCGGGTGGGTGAGGGCACATCTCCCTCCCTTCCCGGTGAGCCCGAACCCGCACTTTCTGCTTTTTTCACCCGCCTTGACACCAGCATTCCCACCCCACCCTGTTTCCCTTACGTATTCTAGAAAGTTACCTCCTAGTTAACAAGTGTGTTTTTCAGCCCGTATTAATCGCCCCGAGGTAGAGAAAAGAGGCTTTCTGCAGTTGCTTGCTTTTAGTACCACCTGTGAGCTCTTGAACTTATGATTTTTCACAATAGCCTTCGCCTCTAGGGTCCGGGCTCTGGGCCCGACCCCAGCCAGAGTCCTTAGAAAGCAAGATGGGTCCCCACTCCTCGCATTCCTGCCTGAGTTCCTGTGGGTCGGCTCGCAGCCGTAGAAACCTAAGTTTCTCACACAGACCACGGCCCCCAGCCCAGAAAACCGAAGCGTCCCCTTTCCGCTTGATTTTTAAGCCTAACCAAATTCGCAGTGACCGCCACTTGCAAAGCCCCTTCTGCAGAGTAGCGCTTGCCCTCCCCACAGCTTCGCCTGCACCCGCGCAGCCCGTCCGGGTGTGGCTCAAGGCTCAAGCCTTCCGGCACCGCCGATCCTGCTGCTTGAAAAGTGCTCCTGGACCGACCTGGGTAGCGTTCAGCCCTCGGGCCCCGCCAGGCTCTGCTCGGGACCTGGCTCTCAAGCCGATTTGGCTGATCGACAGACCGGCGGGCACCGCACACCCAAGTGTGAATTCCTCCGGCGTGAACGTGCGCGTGGCACTGGCGGGCCTGAGGTCCCCGGGTCGCTGCGGTTCCCTCTCCCAGGCCGCCCCCTCCAGGTGGCTGCGAAGCAACCTGTTCAAATGGCAACCGCCAGTTTTCACCGACTCGGATCTGCGCGGCACACACAAGCCAGCCGCAGTCCCGCCTAGCGAGCTTCGCGGGGTTTAATTTCGCTGTGCGGCCGCTCGTAATTGGCCGCTGCAGCTTGGGGTTTGTTTGCTTCGGATCTTGGAGCCGGCCAGAGGCTGCGGGCCGCGCGCCAGGGCAGGTTCTCCGCGGCCGGGGCACTGCGCGCGGTCCGCTCGCGCGCCGCCTGTGCTGCGGCAGGGCACGCCACTCCGGGACCGCAGAGTCGGCGGGGCTCCCAGCCACCGCCCACGGTCCGTCGAGCCGGCTTTGGCCTCGCTCTCCGGGGCGCCTGGTATATACTCCGCCTTTCTCTTTGCGCTCTTTCAGGAAGACGCAAGCAAACAACGCCCGGCAAACGCCTCGGTCCTGGCCAATGTTTCATACCCACTTCCCCCGGCCTGCGCGCGGAGAAGCTGGATCTAGCAAGAGTCCACCGCGGGTCAGTCACCCTTGGGTAACTGCGGGCCGGCAGAAGCGCCCAGATGCCAGAGGTGCCCGCTTTTGAGAGTCGACGGCAAAGCGGTACTTGATTGTGGTTTGCGGGGAGACTGGCGCTGGACTGTTGAATTCCAGATTACGTGCAGAATGCTGCATCTTCTAACCAGGACGGATCAGACAGTACGCAAAAGCGGGCCCCTGTAATTCTGCGACCGCATTTTCCAACGTGCCTCCTCGAGCTTCGCGCCAAGCCTCGGGTAGGAAAGGGAGTTAGGGCCGGAGGCCAGCGCAACGGGTGGGTAGGGTCCGTGGGTAGCCCCGCGCGCCCCTGGCCATGTCGCCTTTAACGCCCTGCCCCTTTGCGTGGCTTTCTGAGGGTTTGCACGGCAGGCCGGGGTTGCTTCCCACCCGCGCGCTATCTCTCACCCCCAGCTAACCCCAGCGGGCAAGGCTCCCCTGAGCCGAGACCTTTTGACTCTGCTCCCTCGCTTCCGCCTCCGCCCTCGCCCGGGGGTGGCTCTCGAGAGCCGGACCTCGCCGGCCCCGGCTGAGACCATGGTGTTTCTCTCTGGAAATGCCTCCGACAGTTCCAACTGCACCCACCCGCCGGCACCGGTGAACATATCCAAGGCCATTCTGCTCGGGGTGATCTTGGGGGGCCTCATCATTTTCGGCGTGCTGGGCAACATCCTCGTGATCCTCTCCGTGGCCTGCCACCGGCATCTGCACTCGGTCACTCACTACTACATCGTCAACCTGGCGGTGGCCGACCTCCTGCTCACCTCCACCGTGCTGCCCTTCTCAGCTATCTTCGAGATCCTGGGCTACTGGGCCTTTGGCAGAGTCTTCTGCAATATCTGGGCGGCGGTGGACGTCCTGTGCTGCACCGCGTCCATCATGGGACTCTGCATCATCTCCATCGACCGCTATATAGGTGTGAGCTACCCGCTGCGCTACCCCACCATCGTCACCCAGAAGAGGGGTCTCATGGCTCTGCTCTGTGTCTGGGCTCTCTCCCTCGTCATCTCCATTGGGCCTCTCTTTGGCTGGAGGCAGCCGGCCCCGGAGGACGAGACCATCTGCCAGATCACCGAGGAGCCGGGCTACGTGCTCTTCTCCGCGCTGGGCTCCTTCTACGTGCCACTGACCATCATCCTGGTCATGTACTGCCGGGTCTACGTTGTGGCCAAGAGGGAAAGCAGGGGCCTCAAGTCTGGCCTCAAGACCGACAAGTCGGACTCGGAGCAGGTGACGCTCCGCATCCATCGGAAAAATGTCCCAGTAGGAGGCACCGGGGTGTCCAGCGCCAAGAACAAGACGCACTTCTCCGTGAGGCTCCTCAAGTTTTCCCGGGAG
Organism: Ursus americanus; assembly: GCF_024610735.1. Lineage (NCBI taxonomy): Eukaryota > Metazoa > Chordata > Mammalia > Carnivora > Ursidae > Ursus > Ursus americanus. The sequence continues at coordinate 65,975,753 of NC_142139.1, forward strand.
AAGAAAGCGGCCAAAACACTGGGCATCGTGGTCGGCTGCTTCGTCCTCTGCTGGCTGCCTTTTTTCTTAGTGATGCCCATTGGTAAGTCTTTAAACACCCGACCTTGGTATTTAGGGATCTCCATTCTGTTACCCTCTGCTACCCCAGACTCGCAGTAAAGGGTGGGGGACGGGGGAAAAAGGATCTGCATTTCAAAGAGCAAAGCCGGTGTGGGGTCAGTTAGGAAAATGCTCCCTTGTGGAAAAGTGCATTTTAGTTCCCTTTCTTCTCGCAGTCTCATTTATATTACTATGTCCTAGGGCACTTTTTCAACTACTGTAAAGTGGCTTCCAACAGATTAATTGGTCTCCTTAATAAGAACGTCAACTTTTCTTAATGCCTTTAAGCATGCGTTTAATTTAAATAGATCCCTCTTCTTTGGAGTCTCAGAGTCTCCAGCACACACTTAGGCAGGGCTGTGGAATGCCACTTTCACCTCTGCTGCTATGGGCTGCAAATTCTCTTGGCCTAAAAATAAGCACCATACTTATTCTGAACAAATGTGTAATTTTATTATTAGATTAGATTATTCCTAAGGGTTAGTCATAATGGTCTGCTTATGTTCTATATCTGTGTTAATTTTATTTTCTGGATTCAGTATGGAAGAAAGTGTGGCCAGCCACTGACAAGAAAAAAAAAAAGGTGATTTTTATGTCCAAACGAATTTAAGCTTTAGAAAATTCAACATAATGTTTCCAATAAGTAAATACTTTCCTCTTTATTTTAATAGTATAAAACAAACAGTACTCTTACCCAAGATCATTCTGGAAGTTGCAGATGACACTGTTTGAAAATAATACAGTACTGTTACAAATCCGATTTTTGCAAATGCCATATTAGCTATTGTCAAAGCTAATTAGCTCATTGTAAGTATCAGCAAGCTGATCCACTTGGAATAGTCATCTATCTCTGAAAGGCCTTCATGAGATCCCAAAATGGTTGTTTTCTATTTTTAGTTTGTGAGCTCAAATATAGACCCACATATTGGTTGTCCACTAACTCTATTAAACAACAAAATTATGATAAAAATTAATAAAAGTTCGTTTCTGGCCCTTTAGAGCCAAATTTAAGTGACATGCATTTAAAGTACTTTAATTTGCAACTCTGTGTCATAATAGCAGCTATTAGTTTTTGAGGGCCAACTCAAAATTAGTTTGTCCAGGCTCTTTATTTCACTCATCCTCTCCACAACTCAGTGAGGAATACATTATTATTCTGAAATCCCAAGTGGGGGGAAGAGAGTCTTCAGGTTTTAGAGCTTTGCTAATACCATAGCCACCAGCCACATGTGGCTTTTTAATGCGAATTAAAATTAAAGATAATTAATATCCAGTCCCTCATTCCCACTAGCCAAAGTTCAAGTGCTCAATAGCCACACATGGCCAGTGGCTACTATTGGGGACAGCAGAGACATTGAGCATTTTCATCGTTGCAGAAATTTCTATCTAACGGGGCTGCTTGAGAGGCCCTTCTGAGGCTACTAGCTGGCTTCCCATTGTGCCTGCCCATCATTACTGCTGACTCCGTTCCTGGAAGTACATCACAGCTTTAAATTTATTTAAATAATGCTCTACCTGAGCCACTGCTTCCCTGTCTTTCTGCATCTCATCTCTTACTTCCTCCTGAAGTTGATTCGTGCATCCCTGTGCTCAGCAAGTATATAGTGAGCACTTGTTCTAGACACATAGTCTGAACAAGGCAGCAAACTCCTTGCCAGTAAAATGTTTGCATTCTTTTAGGGAAGATAGACAAACAAATATATACACCTTAAGAAGTCAAGGATTACTAAGCATTATAATAAAAGTAAACAGGATAAGAGGATAGAGATTTATAGGGCAATGGGGTGGGTGGTGAGAGGAGTTCTCTCTGAAGAGGAGATATTAGAGCAGAGACCTAACTGAAGTGAGGAGCAAACCTTGCCAAGTCTGGAAGGGCCTTTTGGGCAGAGGGACGGCAAATCCAGAGATAGGAAAGAGCCTGACCTGTTCAAGGCAGAACAAAGAGGTCAGCGTGGCTGAACTACAGAGAATGCATGGGCAGACAAGTTCGAAAACGGGTTGTGAAGATGCACTAGGTCAGAGCGATGTGGGTCTTTTAGGCCTGAGTGGAATTTGCGTATTATTCCAATTGCAACGGGAAGCCATCCAATCAGACAGGTTTAGGAGGGGAGTGGCTTGTTTTATATTTTTAAAGGATCACTCTGGTTGCTGCGTGGAGAGTGGCCTATGTGGGGGGATGACTGTGGAAGCAGGTAGACCGGTTGGGAAGCTGTTAGAGCAGCCAAGGTTGGAAAGGTTGTGATGCCTAGCACTTGGGTGAAACGGTGGGGTGGTGAGAAGTGATCACATTCAGCTCTCATTTCACTGGTAGAGCTGACAAGTTTGGGCACAGGGTATGAGAAAAGAAGAGAGGACTTAAAGATGACTTCCGGGTCTGGGGCCTAAACACCAGGGTAAACAGTAGTACATTTGGCTGAAACTGGGAAAACTAGAGGATGATGGGGTTGTTAGGGGCTGGCAGAAGTGGGAAGCACAAGTGTTTCTTTTTTGTAGCCACTCTGAGAAGTGTCTATTCAACATCTAAGTAGAGATGCCAAGTGGCAACTAGATATGTGAGTTCGGAGCTACGAGGGGCAGCTGGGTTACCATGTAAACTGGGGACACATCAACATATTTAAAGCCACAGAAGTGGACGGATCTACAAGGAGGGGCATATGGAGAGAAAAGAGAGATAAGAACTGAATCTGGGGCATTCTGGTATTTGAGGGCTGGGAAGAGGAGGAGAACCAACTAGCAGAAGAAGTTGAGAAAGAGCGGCCAGGGAGTTAGGAGGAAAACCAGGAGACTGCGTTGTTCTCAAAGCCGAATGGAAATGTTTTGAGAAGGCAAGAGTATTCAGCTGTGTCACAGGCAGCTGCTCAGCCCAGTCAGAGGAGGGCTGGGAATCAGGATTGGACTTGGCCATGTGGAGGTCCTTGGTGATAAGAGGACATCCGCTGAGGATAATAGTCTCAGTGGAGTGAGGGAGACAAAAGCCTGACTGTGTGCTTCCTAGAGAAAATGAAAGATGAAGAAGTGGGAACAGTGAAAAGAGACAACTCTTGGGAAAGGTTTTCCTAGATGAGCAGGGAAACAGAGGATAGCTGGAAGGATCTAGAAAGAATTTCCTAAGGTCGGAGATAGGATACCATGTTTATATTCTGACGGAACAGTGGAATAGAGTTGCTGATGGTATAGGTGAGGTAGGAGGTGGGATTAAGTGCCCAAGTGGAGTGCTGAGAAGTGAGGGAGAAGCCAGGGTCTATAAGCACAGAAGCCGCAGATATGGAGGAGGAGAGGTAATCATCTCTTTGGAATATATTTATGCCCTCAACCTAATAAAAAGCAAGATCGTCAGCTACAAGTGAGGGAGGAATAGAAAATGATGTTGGTTTGAGGAGCAAAGGAAGATGTGAAATATTACCCTTCGAGGCGAGAGAGTAAATAGATTATGGAAATTTAGTAGAGTCACCAGAAAGTCCTAAGGACATATTTGAGATTTATAGTCATAAGTTGAAAGTAAGAACTGTCAAGAAGGTTGTGTGTGACTCCCTAACGGCTAAGAGGCTGAGGATTACGGGGAACGTTGATGATGACTGGTCATACGTAGGAACCACAGTAAAGACATATGGTTATGCAGGGACATAAACTGGAACAGATTAGGAGTCTTACAGATTCAGATGGTAGATAAAGGGGAACTCTGGTTTAACCATGGCCTACCTCTTAGATCTGCTCTCCTGGGGAATTAGTAACATTGAGGTGAAAGGTTACAGCGGCAGGAAGTTGTGGTAAGACAGGAGCACCCAGAATCGCTGGGCCTCCTTTAAATCCTAATAATGCAGTGCGGCAGGAGGGAAGTTGAAAACGTACTGTTGGCAGTCTGACCAGGCTGCTCAGTAGGCAAAAGGTCCCCAAACCTACCAGGATCTGTGGTTCACAGTTTCTTCATGCCACCAAATGAACAAGAGACTATTTCTTCTGGGATTTATTGACTGTATAATAAGTACCAGGCACTGAGTTAGAACAAAAAGATGAATAAAGCACATTCCCTGCCCTCAAGGGCGTCACAATCTAGTTAAGGAAACAAATTAGGAACAGTTATCACAAGCTTATGAAGTAGTATTAGAAGTGCAAAGGAATATCACAGTTCACTGTGTCTGGAGGTCACTGTGGAAACTTCTAGAAGTACCAGTGTTGACTGAGCAGGGACTTGAAGCCTACACTACTTCTCGGGGCCATCAGTGAGATGTTATTTGTTTTTAGTAACTGTCTTAAGTACATTTTTCATGCAAAATGTGAACAGAAGAATAAATATGCCATTATATTACATACACACCAGACAGAAGCTCTTAAGTATGACAAGTACTCTCTCGGGATGAAGAGATTATCAGCCTGAGCTAGGCTGTCAGAAAACAGTGAGATTAGAAACTAAGCCAGGCAGGGATGCGTGTGGTATAGAAAGCTGAGAAGCAAAGCACCCACACGTGTAGGAACCGGCCCAGGATAGTGAGTGAGCACTCTGTCATGGCCGAAGGCCGCCCCTCTACCCTGTGAGAGGGCTCCTCGCCGCCCCCACGCTTCCCTCCTCCCCGCTCCTCCCATCAAAGCCAGGATGACTGCAGGCCTGAATGGTGTGATTGCTAGTAGAAATCTGACTTGCCCACTCTCAAGTCTTGTTTTCTTTTGGCATCCTCAGCGTTTGGTGGAAAGTCAGACCCCTTGTAGGGAGGGGTGTCACCTCTGAGGCTGTTACCAGTCATTGATATCTTGGAGTGAATGTTTTGAAAAGCCGGGTTTTGATCATGGAGCTGAAGAGGGAGAATAGGAAAGTGTGTGTGCCTTCAGCATGTGAAAAAAGGAAGGGTGAAAAATGTGTCTCGGGGGGAGCTCCAGGGCCTAAGGGGTGTGCATCACCTTTGCTTATTTCATCCTTTGGTCTAGAGCCTTCCAGTTCCAGAGTCATTGCGATGGGTGGGAAAAGTGGTGGTCTGAGATTGAAAGCTAGGCTTTCTTTTTCATAAAATAGGACGTGTTATACAGATCGACTGCCTGGCACAGAGCCTAGCAGAGAGTAAATGGCCATAAATGCGAATTTTATCAGCATGTATGTGACTTGCAGACCATTACTGACATAGGTAATGTGTAGATGCTGTTGGAGGTCTGAGAAAGAGCACATCAGAAAGAAACGGATGAAGGGGGCAACATTTACTGAACGCATCGGAGTGTGTCTGAACTCAGGTTCTCTGATTGCAGTACAAAATTGGCATTATTATTGGACCTAGTCATTGCTGTTAACTCTGAGTCAAAGGAGGTAGCCTTGGGCTGAGCTGTGGCTCCTGTGGATATAGAATATTTGATATTTATGTTAAAATTAAAAAGATAGCAGACCATGCAGTAGTGAGGAGGGAGAATGTGTTTTAAAATGGGGTGTTTGAGGGAAGGCAGAGCTGGCAAGGGGCTTATCGGGTAGAAGCAGGGGGACAAAGAATGATTCATTCATTCAGCAAAGTTTCATTGAGCATCTACTATGTGCCAGAAAGCTAGGGAAACGTTGGAGAAAAAGACAAGAAAAAAATCCCTACCCTAATGGAGCTGGAACTCCGCACAATGAAATGCATAGCAAAGTTTCAGATGGGGATGTGAGAGACATGGCAAGAAAGAAGGGCAAGTGTAGGTAATGCCATATAAATGACATATAATGACTCTGATTCTTATGGATGCCCCAAATAACCAGACATTTGGTTGCTTTGCTACAGACACAAAGGGATCAGGCCCCTGATTCTTAACGGAGAAGGTTGACCTCTTAGAGGTAATGGTGTGAAGATAATTTAAGAGCCGTTATGATTTTAAGATAGGAGGCCAGTTTCTCAGTTACTCTGGCTGTACCACAAACTATCCCAAAACATAGTGGCCTAAAGCAACAACTGTTTTATAACTTATGATTCTGTGGGGCAGGGATGAGTCAAGGCCCAGTGCATCTGACCACTGAGGCTGGATCTCAGAATTGGTGGCCTCTCTCCTCCATTGGTGTAGACCATCTTTCTTGCTTGCTTGCTTTCAAGATTTAAGTATTTATTTTAGAGAGAGTGAGAGCATGAGCATGAGCAAGGGGAGAAGTAGAGGGAGACAGAAAGGGAAAGAGAATCTTTAGCACACTCCCTGAGGAGTGCAGAGCCCCCCACGGTACTCGATCCCGCAACCCGGAGATAATGACCTGAGCGGAAGCCAAGAGTCCGATGCTTAAGTGACTGAGCCACCCAGGCACCCCTAGACGCTGCCAGGCCTTTGAAGAGCTGGGCCCAGACCTGTCCCAATGTCACTGCTGTCCCATGCTGCAGTGAAAGCAAGCCACAAGGCCCATGTAGGTGCAAGGGGGAAGGACATAGCTTGATGTCCTGATGGGCGAGTGGCAGACACACAGACGGAGGGAGGACTATTCTGACCATATTGTGGCACATCTACCTCCCAAGCATATCAGATTCTCTTTATCTGCTAGTTATTTATTGAGGACTTCCGGTATGCTGGACTTTATGCCACGCACCAAGTAAAAAGAGTCTGGGTCCTCGCCTTCCTGCAGGCTTCTAATCTCTTTGGATCAGATAATGTCTGATTAAAAAATACAAACTGTGTAGCGTGAAGAGGATGTAGGTGGTGCCTTGAAAACATAAACTGTGGATAAGAAAGACCCTGAGCAGGGAGGGCAGAAAAGGCTTGCTGCAAAGGTGGGCTTGACCTTTGAGCCAAGATGCACAGGATGGGGAGATGTTCGGTGGCGGAAAGAGTGAGGAGGGGAACAGAATGAGCAAGTACTCCAACAAGTTTAGCCAGATGTCCATGAGGATTTTCCAGACAACTGGCGGGGCCAGAACTGAAGGTCTATGAAATAGCTGGTGACGAATGAAGCTGGAGAGAGAGGAGCCAGGCCAACGATGCATTTAGAGCCATTTTATGAGTTTTTGACCAGGAACAAGGGTGATGTGACCAAGCCTATATTTCGACTGTCAAAGGCTTCGTGGAAAGAGGACTGTGGACAGGCCAGTGGGAGACCTTTAACCGGACAGGTGAGAGATGTGCTGCCAAGTACGATCCTTCTAACCTGTGGTGGCAAAGAGTTATTTCCGTGAGCTGCTACATGGTTCCGAAATGCCTCTTTGTCATTGCCTCCAGAGCAGATTTATGAGGAAACCTTTCTCTGATCACAAATAGTATAAGCAGACTTGGCTTTAAATTAATTCTGGCTCTTTCCACGAGACGAAACTGTCAATGAAGATTTACCGTCATATTCCAAAGAATGTGCTGCAGGCTCAGAAAACATCTAGAATGAGTTCCAACAATGCTTTGAGCAAGAGCTGACTCTTTCAAATCAGGCTACAGACAGGCAAGTCATTACTTTGAAGGAGACAGCACTTAAGGACGAAGGCATTGCTGTGTTTTGTTGCCTCGTGGTTTCACACCGGTTGGGAGGACCTACCTTCCTTGTCCAGCAGGTTCGCTGTATTTTAGCGCTATTTGGTTTGCCAGCTGGACGTTTGCATCGTGGCTCCTCCTTTTTAAATTGCATATTTCTTTGCTATTTGAAAAACTTCCCCCTGTATTCTTATTAGTCATTTATATTTCGTCTTTTGTAATGTGAAATTGCTTGTCTGTGCATTTTGGCCGCTTTTTATAAACCCATTTATTTTTATTTCTTTTCTATTTGTAAGCTCATTTTATACATTGAAGATATTAATCACTTATTTATAGTATATACTGGGTTGCCAGTTTTTTTCTCATGCTATAATCAGATGTTGCTGAGAAAATGTAGCTTCTTTATTTTCCAGAAAGCGATGTGATCTTTTTCATGAACTCCTTGGAAATAGACACACACACACACACACTCACACACACAGTTAGTCAAATCCAATAAGCTCAGCCTGATCCCATCATTTAAGCAGCGTCTTTATAAACTTAGCCTCTTTGAAGTAACACAAGCCTTTCAGATTTGCCCGCTACGTTTTTGACCAGGTCCAGGGGCTCACACGATCTCTTGGGTTTGTGGGTAGGAAATTAGGACCCTTGGCTACCCCTAAGTGTGAATTTTAGTGTCCTGCTTTGGGGAGGGTGGTGTAGTCTAATGACTAAACACTAGTTCCCAGACCATGCTTTTGTCCCCTGATGAGTTGAGGCTGTTTGTTGTGGGCCCCTTGTCCCACCTGATGACCCAGCTCCACACAGTCCTCCCTGGGACTTCAGACCCTCAAGGTTTGCCTGTGACTCCGTCCGTTCCTGGCTGGGGAGATAACTGCTCTGTTGCCATTGGCCAGGAAGTCACTTTGTCCCTAGAGCTCCCCTGATCACTTCTTGCTCCTGAGCTAAAATCCTCAGCAATGTTTCACCCCTGTCTCAAGGCATGGAGAGCCCCATGGGTTCCTTCCACACCACACACACTACACAACACCATATACACCACACCCCACAGACCATACCACACCACACACATCACACCACGCCATATCACACACACTACACCACACCACACTACACACACCACACCCACCACATACACCATGCCACACCACACACACCACACCATACCACACCACACACATCACACCACGCCATATCACACACACTACACCACACCACACTACACACACCACACCCACCACATACACCATGCCACACCACACACACCACACCATACCACACCACACACATCACACCACACCATATCACACACACCACACTACACACACCACACCCACCACATACACCATACCACACCACACACTACTACACTCCACACACCATAACCCACACACACCACACCACGCTACACATACCACACACACCTACTGCACCACACACACCACACATACCGTACTGCACCATACCATACCACTCACACACCACACACACCACACCACACAACGCCATACCACACACACTACACCACACTACACTACACACACCACACATACCACATACACCATACCACACCACATCCTACACACCACACCCCACACACCATACCACACACACCACACCACGCCACACCGTATCACACACACTATACCACACCACGCTACACACACCCCACACACCATACCACACACACACCACACCACACCATACCACACCACACACATCACACCACACCGTATCACACACACCACACCACACCATACTACACACACCACACTATACCACACACACCACACCATACCACACACACCACACCATAGATACCACACATACCACACTATGCCACACACGCCACACAGACCATGCACACTATACCACTACACACATCATAAACACCACACCACACAGGCATGTTGACTGCATTTGCTCTCTGCCCAGCCGTGCTGGCTGTAACTTTCATGATGCCGTAACTGTCATGTGGCATCTCCAAGATCCCCAGAATGGAGAGTGGGAAAAATCACCTTCACTCCCACCTTTATCTTAAATGCCTTGAGGTCCTTATTGAGAGGAGCTCAGAACAAACACCCAGATGCCTCTTTCCACCACCTCCTTCCCCATTTCCCCCCACAGTACACCTGTAGAAGGTAAATGGGGAAGACATTTGGTTCCATTTTTTGGCTAAATGGGACATCTCTCTGAATCTTGTCCTCCTCCTTCCCAGGGTGGTGTTCACCTTCTGTGAAATGGCAAATGGATTGCAGACAGAGAGACAGAGAGGTTTACTAAAAAAGGAATAAAGATGAGGAGTATTTAATATAATTCTCGCACATATTTAGCAACTATGCTTCCATTGGGTTTTTTCACATTTTGTTGTTTTTGTGTTTTTTGCAAATATATGGGCATTTACCATTTTTATATAGTCACATATTTTAATCTATTTTTTTATGAATTGTGCCTTCCCAGGGATGCTTGGAAAGATGCCAGTCAAATAACCTCTATTTTCCCCCAGTTCTTTTAGGACATCATTCGTAATCTATCTGGAATTTATTTTTGTATTTTGGTAGGTGATGTCTAACCATATCTATTTTGAAATGGTTAGCCAGATAGTCTTAAAAGATTTAGTGAATAATCTATCCTTTCCTGTCCTATTTTGAAAACCACCTTTGTTATATTAAAAAGAATCTTGAGACTCCCGCTTCTGTTCCATAATTTACATCTCTCTGCTCAAGCATTGGTGCGACACTATTTTATTTTTTTCACTTAAAAATTTTTATTCTTTTTTTATTGTAGTATGATCGACATATAATATATTCATATCATATTTATATGTAATAGTTATATAATATTTGTAATATAAATATAATACAACATATTATATATTTTGTGCATAATATGTATAATAATATATTAGAATATAATATAATAAATATATATATTTCAGATGTACATCATAGTGATTTGACATTTCTATACATTATTTTAATTATTGTGGTTTCATAATACATTTTAACATTTTCTGGTTTAAGGTCCCTGGATGAAAATTCTTTTTCAAAATTATCTTGCACATATCTTGCCCATCCTTGCACATTCATTTTTCCAGAAAAAACCTGTCCTCCACTGACCCGCACCACACACAGATCCTGTCACATGTTAATCATACATTTTTAGGATGTATATATTAATTTGAAAAGTGACATCTTTATCATGCCAAGTCCTCCTGTTAAGACATATGACATGTTGCTCATTCATTTCCTTAACTGCTTTTGAACTATTGTTTACACTGTACTTTTCATCACACTTAACTAATGTGTCCTAGAAAACTATTACAGTAGTGGATTTGGGAAATGCTACTTGGGTGGTTCAACATTACGTATGGCACTCGTTGTTGGTTTTAGATCAATACACTTCATCATATCAAGGCAGTATCTTTCTATAGTTTATAGAACATCTTATCAAAACTGAATTTTTAATTTTACCAGGTGTTCCTTTTTTGCTACCCATCACTCTCCACTTTTTTCATTGACACTGAGGTCTGATAAATTTTATTTCGTAACATTAACCTGTCCGTGTATTCTTGGAATAAATTCTATCTTGATCAGTGGCATTATTCTTTTTTATTCTACTGTGTTATACCGAATGTCTTATTTCTGGATTGCATCTGTATTTCTATGTAAAGTGAACGTATTGTTTTATTTTATTATGCTGTTTTTGTTACATTTTGGTACCAAGTTTATGTTTTTTTTTTTTTTAAAGATTTTATTTATTTATTTGACAGAGATAGAGACAGCCAGCGAGAGAGGGAACACAAGCAGGGGGAGTGGGAGAGGAAGAAGCAGGCTCATAGCGGAAGAGCCTGATGTGGGGCTCGATCCCAGAACGCCGGGATCACGCCCTGAGCCGAAGGCAGACGCTTAACCGCTGTGCCACCCAGGCGCCCCCCAAGTTTATGTTAACATCATAAAGCCAACTGTGACACTTTTCATTTTTTTCTACAATCTCTAACAGTTTAAATAGCATAAGAATTATGTGTTCTTTGAAGGTTTGAAAGAACTTGCCCATAAAACATTTGGGCACAGCTCCTTTTATGGATGCAATTCTTGGAGACTGGTTTCTATTTCTTCCATGGATAGTGGTCTATTCTGATTGTCAGATTTGATAATCTTTGTTTTCTTATTTTCCATTTTCCTTCTCATTGAGGCTTAACATTTTTGTATAGAATTCTACAGGAAATTCTTTAATTTTTCATTTCTATTCTATCTCATTTCCCACATCATGCGCTTCTGTTTTCTTTTTTCTGCCTTCACCGAGATATCCTGGAAGATTGTCTGTCTTACTATTTTTTTCAAGGAACCCTAGTCCTGGATGTATTGATTGTTTTAATCTGTTTTCCAGTGCAATAATTTAATCGTTAGAAATTTCTTTCTTTTTCTTTTTCTGGTTATATTTTGCCCTTTTTAAAATTACCTTGCACAGAATGTCGGTTTCATGTATTTTAATTCTTTCTTGTCAAAGATTCAAAACAGTCAAAGCTGTACATTTTCCTTCAAGCAAACTTGAGCTCCTTGCCCTTTGTTTTGCGAAGCAGTGCTCTCATTTAGTTGCTCCATCTTCCCCCTTTTAATGTTCCCTTTGTCCTGTGCAGACAGAAGAAGATTCATTGCGATGTTCTTATTGTTTGTTAATTTGAAAATAATTGGTGTCTTAAATCCCCCACTTTTAAAAATCAATTTCAGATTTACTACATTGTGGTCAGAAAATGTGCACTAAGTAATTTCTAGCTTATGGAATTTATTGAGGTTTTCTTTATGACTTAATAGATGATCAATAATTAGTATATTTAATAGATTTCATATTTAATAGGTATCTGTTAACTAAACTTTAATAGTGGAATTTTTAAGACCTTCCTAATTTACCATTCTATATCTTTATCCATTATCTACTTTGTCAAATATTGAGAGAGGTATGGTTAAATCTTCCCACAGCTACTGGAAATAATTCTCCAGTTATTCTTAAATTTTTAACAGGTTTGCTTTACATATGTTGGTGCAGTTGCTTGATACTTAAAAGACTGAGTCGATAATATCTTTCATTAAAGACAGACTTTTTGTCCGATTTATTTTTCCTTGATATGCACATTTAAAAAAATTAATACTGTAATCTTTAATATGTTTTTGTTTGCATTTGCCAACATACCTTTGCCTGTCTTTTTATGTACCAGCTTGTGTATCTTGTATCACATAGATTTTTTTATAGTATAAGCGTCTGATCTGGGTATTTGTCTCTCAGTAAGAATTTAACTAATTTCCAGTGATTGTAACAGATATATTTAGTTTGGTGTTTGCCTTCTTGCTTTATGCTTTCTGGCTTTATGCTTGCTTCCTTTTCTTTGTTTTCTGTCTCTTGCAAATTGGACCATTTATTTTCTTTGCTTTTTAATTCTGCAATGTTTTGGAAAGGTTGTCTCCTATTTTTATTTCTACAAGAAGTTCGTTAGAGCTTTTCTTTTCTCCCTCTCTCTCTTTCTTTTTTTTTAGAGCTTTTCAAAAGCATTTTTTTAACCTTTGGTTCTTTCCTACCACAACTTCTATCAGTACCTTTGCCCATGTAAGGGAAGCCAAGTTAAGCATGCTTGGATTTTCTTTTCTTCTTGAAACTCACATCTTTGGGTTAATAGAATTTCACATTTAAATTTAGATTATTGCTATTAAATGATTGCATTATCTACCCTGCTTTTGTGTCTTTCTATAATTTAATTTAGTAATACTAATTGTCCTCTTATTATATACTGTGATTTACTCACTCACAAGCTCGGGATTTTGCTTTGTCTACCATGTGTAACTCTGGCCTGGTTTTGTAAATAAAGTTTTATTGGAACACAACCGTGCCCATTGGCTTACAAATCCCCCATGCCTGCTTCCATGCTATGGTGGCGGCAGACTTGAGGAGTTGCTACAGAGCCTGCATGGTTCATAAGGTTTAAAATATTTACTATTACACTAAAGCAGAGTATAACACCAAATAAAATCTTTCAGTGAAGACTTAAGCAAAACACATTTTCTAAGCCCTTACATGCTTGCGCCTAAACACACAGACAGCAGCTTCTCTGAGTAAGGAACTTGAATTATATACATATATTTTTTTTATTTCAAAATACTGTCATTACTCCTGTGTTTCATGGTATTTAACACTTTATAAATGACTTGAGGTCAACTTGACTATTGTTTGTTTTGTTTTGTGTTTTTTTTGTCAAGTATTCTCTTTGTATATGTATATATTTTCTAGCCAAGATGTTGATAGAATTTTTTTTTCCAGTCAAATTAAAAAAAAGTCTCCTGGAAATTGCTGGTTTAGGGGCAATTTTCATTGCTATTGCCTGGAACCCACTGCAGATTTTTTTGTCCTGCATTTAAAGATAACTTCTTCAGTGCTCACTTTCCTCTGCTTCACTCTTTCCCTCGGAATTCGTTGTAGCTATGTTTTGGATCTCCTATATCGTCCTCCTTTTCCTTTTGCTTTTTCCCCCTCATATTAGTCATCCTTTCAACTGTCTTCCTCCGGCTTCCGGTCAAGTTTCTCACATTTGTGTTCCATTTTACCTAGTTAGTGTTAGTAATGCCCAGTCTCCTCCACATTCTCTCTGCCCTCCTCCATTTTATTGGCACATTGTTCTCTCGCCATTCTTGCCTATACTCATTTTATAAACCCAGCAGCTCCTTCTGTCCCATTGCAATACAGCTTAGAGATTTTCTTCCATAGTACTGTCTGAAAGGGGGGCTTTCGCTCTGACTTCTCAGATCCACCTCATCTGCTGAACAGCTGAATCTTTTCATGTGAACAGTAATCCTTCCCTTTTTGTTCAACCTCATTAAGGATGACCTGGTAGTAAAATATGAAGTGGGCTCTGGTTGGAACTGGGTGGGTCCCTGTGCCCATCTTTCAGACCCAGATTAAGGGGAGAAGGAAAAGAATTGTCTTTATTGTAGTTTAAGTTTGCCAGGGTACAGACCAGTCTATCCACAGGGAGCTAAGAAGGAGATGAAAGGAAAAGGTTTCAGTTTTATGCAGCAGTTTGTTTGTCCTGTTTGCTTGGCACAGAGGGTACGGTGGCATCTTTTCCTTGTGGCATGACAAGGAAATCTGGGATCTCTCTGGGATCCATGTCCCTGAGATCCCGCCTTACTTGTCTGCAGACCTTGCTTAGGAAGAGCGAGGGGCTTCCCACCCTGTGGGAACCTCAGCATTGTACTCTTCTCAGAAGCTTGAGGACAGTTGAGATTTGTCTTTGAAGAGCTATCCCTGAGTCTGCTTGTGTTTTCAGAATCATTATTCAAAGCCCCTGGCAGCGTCACGGAGCAGCAACTGGGAGACATCTTACCTTTACCCTCTTCCTGAGATAAGCTGAGGACTTATCAGTCCTTCATTCAGGCTGTTTGTGACCAACCTGTAGTTTCCAGGAATTTCTCAGAGGTTCTGGCTCATGGATGTTGCCCTTCCCTCATGTCTTTCAGCAGTGATGTAAAATGTCATCGATGTGTATTCTTTGAGAGTTACTAAGAACTTAGGGGATGAGGAAGTTCAGCTTGACCTTGACTGACGTCGCCTCCTTGGCTTAGGTACCTCTCTCACTGATATCAGCATGTGAAGCAGAAATGAGAATAACCCGATGCGTGACCATTTCCTTTGGCACCATGGAAGCTTGTGGTTCCAGACGAGGCAGGTAGAGGAAGATTCCTATGGGGCTGGACAGTGGCAGAGCCCCTGGATAGTCCCATAAGCTGAGCCTTCTCTTGTGGCCCTGACCATATGAGGTTTAGATGGAATAATGGGAAGAGTTAACAAGTCTCTTCCTAGAGAAAGAGATGAAGTAATTTTACGTAGCTGATGTGATAGACAGTTCTCTTAGTCAATTCAAGCTGCTGTAACAGGATACCACAGACTGGGTGTCTTAAACAACATACAGTTATTTCTTACAGTTTTAGAAGCTGGGAAGTTCAAGACCAGGGTGCAGCGGGGTCAGGGGCTTGGCCCTCCTCCTGGTTCACTGATGGCCAGTGTCTCACTGTGTCCTCACGTGGCAGAGTGTGGACAAGCTCTGGTCCCTTCTTCTCCTCACAGGGGCACTAATCCCCTCATGGGGGGCCCCATCCTCATGGCCTCATCTAACCCAGATCACCTCCCAAAGGTCCCACCTCCAGAGACTTTCACACTGGGGTTAGGGCTTTGACATATGAATCTGGAGGAGGACACAAACTTTCAGTCCACAGCAGTGGTGCTTATGTGCCACTAATTACATCAGTTTAATTCCCAGAACAAGCCTGTACGGTAGAAGTTGTGTGCTCATGGAGGGAAGCAGAAACTGAGGCACAGCAGACGTGGAGTAACATCTTGCTGCAGCTGCTTGGCTGCCTTCCCCTGGAAGAGAGGAAAGTGGTCTGGTCCTGCATTAAAAGTCTGGGTTTCGGCTCCTCATTGGCAGAAAAGAGGTCTCGTGTGGGGCCGGTGGCGGTCAAACTTCTCAGCTTCAGAACTTCTTGTTCACATGAAATCAAATGAAACTCCACCTTCAAATAAAGTACTCAGAAAGCCCAAGATAGGAAACAGATAAAAGTGGCGCTGTGCGGGGTGAAGCAGCCAGGGGACCGGGGTCCTGGGTCCCCAGCCTTGCCTCCCTGGCAGCAGCTGCTGAAGGGGGAGGGGCGTCTAGAGCACAGGTTGCTCTCTGTGCTAATGTTGTCTGATTCCAGACTGAGAAGAGGTTATCAAAGAAGGTTCTGGAAGGAGTTAGGTCCACATTTTCAAAGGAGAAGGAGGGAAAGTTGACAAAGGGCACATCAGCTGTCATTACTCTGGAATGCTGGCAGAGCCGTAGTCTTTGCCCAAAAAGGGTTTGAAAAGGGAACGTTGCACTCTAACTTTCTTTCTTTCTTTTTTTTTTTTTTTTTTGTGCTATCCACATTTAGCTTATTGCCAGGGCATGTAGTTGCCAGTGAGAAACCTGCTGTTTACAAGTTGATCACGTAGTTGATCCCTTATAACAAGAGAGGTTTTTGGAAGCTTCTTTGCAATCAACAACCGTGCTGTGTTTTGGTTTTTTTTTTTTAATGATTTCACTGTCGTTAGGAGATAACTAAAGACGATCTCAGCAGTGGATTCTTTTAAAGGAGACTCTCTGGGAGAAGGTAAAATCCCCATCCTGAAGAAGTCATAATGGTAGTTCTCAACCAGGGGTGACTTTGCTCCCTGGGGACATCTGACATCATGTGGAGGCAATTTCAGTTGTCACAGTGTCCCAGTCGGGCTGGGAGGCACCGTTGGCATCTAGTGGGTAGGGGCCGGGGATGCTGCTAAACCTGTCGCAGTGCCCAAGACAGCCCCACCACGTGGCGGTATCCAGCCCAAAATGACAATAGTGACAAGGCGGAGGAACTCTGCTTTCTATTCCTGGAATTCCTAAAATCTGTCCACATCTTTCAAAAAGCACAACACCCATTTTAATTATCATGCAGATTCGTTTTACTGTGTTTCCAACATCCTGGCTAGTCATTCCAAAAAACCTCTAAGGTTTCCAGATGCCTTAAGGTCCCTCAAGAGCTAATAATTGTCTACCCACTATTTTTGAGGTAAAATTCACGTAACATAAAATTCACCATTTTAATCATTTTACAGTGTATAATTCAGTAACATTTAGTACATTGACAGTAATGTGCAACCATCACCAGTACGTGCTTCCAAAACATTTTCACCCCAAAACGAAGCCCTGTACCTATTAGCAGTCACTCCTCATTTCCCCTGTCCCAAACCACTGGCAACTGCCAATCTGCTTTACTCTGTGTGGTTTTACTTTGCATTTCCTTCACAACTAACTATGCTAAACATCTTTTCATGTACCTGCTGGCCATTTGCATATATTCTTTAAAGCAATTCCTGTTCAAGTCCTTTGCCCATTTCTAAATTGTCTTTTTATTGTTGAGTTGTAGGATTTCTTTATAGATTCGAGATACTAGACCCTTATCAGATAATAAGATTTGCAAATATTTTCTCACATTCTGTCTGTGGGTTGTCCTTTCACTTTCTTGCGAGTGTCCTTTGATACACAGATGTCTTTCATTTTTATGGAGTCCAATCTATCTACTTTTTCTTTTGTTGCTTACGTTTTTGGTGTGATACCTAAGAAAACTTTCCTAACCCAAGGTCACAGAGACTTACCACTCTGCTTTCTTCTAACAGCTTTATAGTTTTAGTTCTTACAGTTAGGCTTTGGACCCATTTTTATTTAATTTTTGTATTTGGTGTGAGGTAAGGATCCAATGTCATTCCTTGTGTATGTGGAAATCCAACTGCCCAAGACCCACTTGTTGAAGAGACTATTTTTTCCCTCACACCCTTGTCAAAATTCAATTAACAATTGATATTTGACTCTTTTCTGGACTCTTAATTCTCTTCCATACACTTTACATGTCTATTATTCTAATGCCAGTACCGCACTGTTTTGATTACTGTAGCTTTGTAGTAAGTTTTGAAATTGCTACCCACCATTTTTTACATTTCCTAAAGCTTAATGGACTCTTTCAAAAAGACTACCTCTTTTTTAAAGAACTACATAGAATAGTACAGGTACACAATTTCTTTGGAATTCCTAAGTTCAAAAACTCTGAAGATGCAAAGTTCTACGTTACTAATTTAGGGCCAAAAACTTAACCTGATCAGAATTCATTTGGGAGAAAACCCAATCTGCACTCACGTGAATCTATACATTTTTATGAGATCTGTGAAAATCTAGATTTCAGAATATAGAACATATTTTATAGATTTTATATAGATTTTATATTCACATATTAAGTTGCAGAAAGATTATGTGTTTGCTTGTGGAGTGCTGTTCCACACCTGACGGTGGTGGTGTCTGGTGTACAATATACAGCCTGTATGATCTTTATCCAATCTGAAAAATCCTGAATTCCAAAACTCACCTACTCCAAAGTTTTTGGAAAAGGAATAGGAGACCTGTCTGCTTCTATTAGGGCAACCCTGGTTACCAATCTCATGATGCTCAGAACTCTGATGATGTTCTGTCTTTGTTTAGAAAAACAGGAAGAGAAACAAATAATCACATGTTTTACGTGACTGACATTTATGGCACAACCGATCTGTGTTAGTCAATGAGTTAGGCATTTTATCTACTCAGTCTCATTTACAGTTTTTCAAAGCATAGGTTCTGTGGGGAAAAATAACAAAGCGACCCTTGGCAGTGAAAAGTTGGGAGTGGTTTTTCTGAGCCTCTTTCTATTAGCAGGAGGAAGTGAAAAGAGAGGCTTTGTCCGGAATTCAAGGTCCTTCTTAGCTCCTTTGGGTGGGAAACCAAGGACTGGTTTCCTCCTCCTGTTGGGTAGCCTCCGTCTGCTCTGGCCTCTGTATGAGGACTGCTTTTTTCCCTTTCACAGTTGCATTCCGCCTCATCATTCCTGAGAGGAAGCAGACCTGCCCTGATTCCCTCTCACCTCTGCGTGGCTCTGTGCAACCATCATGGGCTGTTTGTGATTTCCAGATGATTCTTTTCCTTCAGATTAGTTGACACAGTCTGGAATTTTGTACTTTCAGGAGTTGTTCTGGTTTAAATGTTGCCCTTCTAGATCATTCTCTAAAATGAAAATGGCTAGGTCATCCATGACGTACATCCATTCTGTGTCTGGTACATCCAATTCTATATCCTTAGGCCCTTGTTCAAGTGTTGTTTTATTTAACTTTGTAGTTCCTTTGTAAAGTTACAATGAGGTATTTTTATCCTTATTTTACCTGCCCAAGAAATGAGTCTCATAAAAGTTAGATTGTTTATCCAGTGACACCAAATTAGTAAGTAACAGATGTTTGTCATGATTTTACCTCTGTATTCTATAGCATAACTTCCTCAATAGAAACACATTGATTGGGGCACCCAGGTGGCTCAGTCAGTTAAGCGTCTGCCTTTGGCTCAGGTCATGATCCCAGGGTCCTGGGATCAAGCCCCGCATCGGGCTTCCTGCTCAGTGAGGAGTCTGCTTCTGCCTCTCTTTCTTTCTGTGTTCTCTCTCTCTCTGTCCTGCTCTTTCTCAAGTAAATAAATAAAATCTCAAAAAAAAAAAAAAGCAATGGTGTGGCATAAGAAGCATTAACCATGGCCACCATCTCGAGGAGACAATAGAAAATTTTACACTCTGTACCGTGACCTGTCATAATTAGCTCGTATGATTTCCGGGAAGAAGGGAAGAAGTAGGCATATGAGAGAACTGAAGCAGGGAAAGGCGAGGGCAAATAGAAGGAGGAGCAGAGAGGGAAGGGGAACAGGGAGTAAATTATTAACAACGTGGGTTTAATGTTCACTGACTTCTCGGGTGGTTTCATGTCTAGTTCTTATCCTGAACCTGCTGACGAGTCCAGAAGTGTTTATGAAGCACTAAACATCTACCACATGTTCAGTTCTGAGCAAAGTCTGATGGAGGTTATTGAAGAAAACAACTCACTGCCTTGTGGTCTGATTGGGTAGAAAAGGATAATACCCCTGAAACAATAGTTACCAGGACAAGATGACATTCTTATAAATGTCCTAGCAATTCACGGGCGTGGTGTGTCCGGCAGGGCTTGGGAATCTCTGAATTTCCAGAGAAATGGAAAGTGGAGGGAGGGAGTCTTCAGCTGGATCTTGAAAGGTAGGATTTGAAAAGCCAAGTTTGAAGGCAGGAGTGAGCATGGTATGTCTGTGCGCTAGGGAGTTGATCCGCCTGGAAATGGTGGTTGCGTGTGCGTACACGTTCGTGCGTGCATGCAGAGAGAACCGTGGACGACAGCAGGACCAGGCTCGATGGCAACACATTCTCCTGCATGGTTTTCTTGAAAACCAGACAAGGATTTGGGCCTTGAAGCAAGAGAATTCGGGGAGGCCCTGTGAGTTTGAGGCAAATAAGCACTATGGTGGAGCAGCGCCGAGTCAAATTTGATCAGCAGTGATGGCCAATGTGTTGAAGCGAGAAACCCATCTGACTCTGTGGGTTTGAATGTGGACCCGAACGGGGAGTGGCCATGAGACACAGGGGTGACCAGGGGTGATGCAGAGGGGGATACTTCCAGGTCGAGTCAGTGGGAACCAGAGGTTGCCTATGAAGAATTAGACTGGGATCAACAACAGGTAGCATTTGAGGGTTTTTTCTAAATATTTATTGGTTTATTTTATAGAGAGAGCATGCCCCAGGTGGGGGGAAGGGAGGAGAGGCAGAAGGAGAGGGAGAGAGAGAATCCCAAGCAAGCAGACTCCCCGGGCTCGATCTCAGGACCCTGAGCTGAAACCCAAGAGTCAGAGGTTTAGTAGACTAAGCCACCCAGGTGTCCCTGGAGCATTTGAGCTTTGAGTGTGGACAGAGATGCCAGGAGGAAGAACACGTTCTGGAAGGCCTTTAGCTGTGACTATATTCCACCTGAAATCATGGTGTTTATCCAGTTCAGTAGATGCAAGCCACATGTAGTGAATTAAATGTGAGTTAGATTCATGGAAATAAGACAGAATTATGAATTCAGTTCCTCATTCAGGCTAACCACATTTCAAGTGCTCATTAGCTACATATGATGAATGATTACCCTCCCGGACAGGGCAGGCACAGAACCGTTTCCATCATCTCAGAATGTCCAGTTGCACCGGCGGACTGATGCAGAGGTCAGTGGTGAACATCCGAGTTTGGGTGAGGGGGCAGTTCTTGAAACAGGAACAAGGAACCTGTCATGCTAAGTTAGGGGGTCGTCCAGCAAGAACGAGGGCCTAGGGCTGAATTTTAGGACATGTATGAAGTTGGGAGAAAGAGGCAGAAGGAGAACAAACGAACATTGCCTGGGGTTTTGGAAAAGTGGAAGACTCAGCATAGCATAAAATCCTGGCAACAGAAAGGGAGAAAATGTCAGTGAGGAGGGAGTGGTGCCAATGTCAGATGCTGCAGAAAAGTCACGGAGAAAGAGCCAGAAAAAAAAATTGTGTTTAGTAATCTGAGGTTGTCGGTGACCTATGAAACTTGATGGAGGGTGAGGCAGAGACATCCTCAAATAGGAGCGCCACCAGCTTCCTCTGAGACTGCGGCGGAAGTTTGGGGCCTGGAAACAGAGTTGGGGGGAACATGGGGTGGGGAGCAGAAGCGAGAGAAATGGAGAAGGCTGAGTTGTCACCACCAAGGACTTCATGGTCAATCATTGCTTTTTTTCTCCAAGAAAAGGAAGATGAGAACAAAAGAAGAGGGAATCGTCCTGGGCTGGTTTAGAGGATTAGAACAGAGTACCCCTGAGATCCAGACGCCCTTGGGATGGAATGAAAAAGGGGGGCGTGAGGAGAGGGGCTTGATTTTGGGAGGCTCAGGGATGGACATCAGGGGAGCTGGGGGCAGACTTGCTGCCGCTTTGCCGTGAGACGGAACAGTTGCTTGAAACCAGAGAATGCGTCAGCTTGGCCTGCTCGGATTCTTCCTTTTGATTGATTTGATTTTGATTTTTTTTCCTAATGCATTGGACCTTCACATTTAAGTATAGTGTTACTACCTAGCTTTCTAGATTTCTCTAAGACCGTTGCGGCTATACACGGCACGTATCATTTGCCTGTGTCATCTGTTTAGGATTGTACGAACAAGGAGAGGCTCTGTTTTCCCTGTGCTGTACAGGGCTCGTGAACATATGGGCAACGAATTCAATACTGTTTAATTGTAAAGATCAGTAATTACACTTGTATTTGAAGAGCTGCTTTTAAACCTAGATGCATACAGTTGAATATGTTAACGTGAGTACCTATATGCATCGGCAATGCCACCGACCCAAGAAAATCTGTCCTCTTTGCCATTAGGGTAAACAGTGGTTAGAGATGGATTTAATTTGGGATTTTAGTTTACAGTGTGCTGATGCAGAATGTTTTGTGTGCATTGTTTTGTTTAATCCCTGCAAACTGGAGCACTAGGTACTCTGACTGTCGTTTCCGAGATGAGGCAATTGTGGCAGAGGCTGGTTAAGTCACTTGCCCAGGGTCGTGCAGCAATATGAGTGGCAGAGTAGGAATTGCAACCTGGCTCTCTCTGGCGCCCAATCTCATGTCCTTAATGTCCTCTGCATCTCAGGCCAGTACTCTAAAGTGCCCGGTCTGTTCCTGCTGCCATGACTAGCTTGGCCGCAACCATGAGCATGCCCACATAAGGACGTGTTTGCTCTGTGTAGCCATAATTCTCCTCTCATTCCCGAGAGGTGGAAAATGATCATGGGGAAGTAACAAATAACACCTCTTGGTGTCAGCCCAGCCTTCACGGGGGACAAAATGCTTAGCAACTCTTTCGAAGTATCCAAGACAAAACTTGACCTTTAAGCAGTTTCTCCATTTAGAGTTAAATTTGTCTTCAACAAATATGGTTTGAATAAATCAAGACCTCCTGTTTTAGCTATTTAACTGGGAAGGTAATATTTCCAATCTGATTTAAAATTTTTTCTTTCGCCAAATTCCACAGGGGGGAGAAAAAGAATGCTAAAGTTCAGGATAAAAAGAAACTTCCCAGGAAGCACATTGGTACAGACCATAGCTGTGGTCATCATAAATATCACTTTTACTTTCCAAGCTAAAGTCTGGGGTTTCCATGGTAACTGTTTTTAACCCCAGCTGGTTTGCATCATGCTGTATGTGTGTGTGCGTGCGCGCATGTGTGTGGAGAAGCCAGTGGAGCAGGACCTGGCTATGTTGCAAAGTTCAGGTATCAATATCAGATGAATCTCCTGGGACCATTTAGAAACCAGATAGAAAAATATTGCATGCAACACCTCTCCTACCCAACCGCTACCTTCCCAAACACTTGCATTTTGCTACTGTCCTGATCAAGTGCCCAGAGCTTCCCAAAGTCGGCCATCTTCTCAGAGGCAAACCATAGGCTTCATCCAACTGTGACTTTGATGTCTGTGTGCATTGGAAGGGACTTAGAACCGCAGGCTTTTGATTTACTAATGTTGCGTCCATCAGAATGTTCTTGGGTAATAGTGTTTCATAAGGGTCAGAATGCAGATTTGACAGTCCGGGCCAAGTGCAAACTAGAGAAATTGCATCTTGCCTTCCTGTGACTCACCCAGGCTTCCAGATGGAAGTGATTTCCCAAGGTCACTGCAAAGCTCAGTGCAACGGTGTCTCTCATGTGGCAAACATATGGTGTGACGGTGCAGGTCAGGACTTCTTTTCCTATTCTCACCCTTGACTTTGGCAGAGTCAGCCTGCCCCTGAGAACTTCTCTCCAATCATGGGAGACTCACAGGAACAGCGTGTGCCTCTCCTCTCCCCCATGCCCTTCTCACTACACCCGCCCCAAGCCCTGCTCCTGTGTTCCAGGCATCATGAAGGGAACTAAGGAAGAAATGTGCCTCCTTCCACCAAATCATTTCCATTTCTTAAAATAAATCCCAGCTTTCCTCTCTGGGAAGCCACCCCAGAGTGGACTGGGATCTCAAAATATCTTTTATTTACTTTATGCAAGAAACTTATTGAGAGCCTCCTGGGTGGCAAACACAAGTGGACCCTGACTTCAGGTGGAGACCAACAGATCACGGAGCCCAATACAGGGTCACGATAAGTACATGGGCACAGTTGGAAGAGGTTGGTTTTCCAGTCTGGGGCAGGGGAGGGGGGATGTCAAAAGGGTTTCCTAAAAGGAACAACTTGACTAGCATGAACCATACCGAACATTATTAACCTGCACATTCCATAATGATAACATAGGCTTTATTGCACATCTGTATGCAGATCTTATCTTGACATCTCCCTAGATTATCAAAATCTCGAGTGTGACCACCTGGTCTCTCTTATACAAGGCTCAATGTCTGACTTACCTAGAATAGAGCTGAGAACATAGCGAGGGGCATCGTGGCCTTGACTCTGCCTTCAGAAACAAACAACAGGGGTACCTGGGTGGCTCAGCCATTAAGCATCTGCCTTCGGCTCACGTCGTGGTCCCAGGGTGCTGGGATCGAGCCCCGCATTGGGCTCCCTGCTCGGCGGTAAGCCTGCTTCTCCCTCTCTCACTCACCCTGCTTGTTCTCTCTCTCGATGTCTCTCTCTCTCAAATAAATAAATAAAATCTTAAAAAAAAAAAGAAACAAGCAACAGACTGGAGGACTCACAGCAGTTTATGTGAGTGGGTGACCTTGTGCAGACAGCTGGAGTGCTGCATTCAGGTGGTGCAGTGGATTGACAGTGACATCCAAAAGCAACACAGTAGGGGACCGGCACACAGGACTTGCATCTTCAGCCACCTGTCTTATTTTCTACCATTTCTTTGATAATAATAGCACCTACATTGTAACTATGATTTCAGACTTTGGAGTTACCCTGGTTTAGAAGGATGACTTTTGAGGGTTCACACTTGCTTACTGTGTGACTCTCGGAAGGTCTCTTCTTTCCAAGCCTCAAAACTTCGTCAGCAGAATGGCAGGATTGGCTTAGATGATTGTGTCTAAGACTCTGAACTATATTCTAGAGGCCTAACCTGAGTCAGTCTTAATCAGCTTTGAATCCTCAGGGCCCAAGCACAGTAGCAAGTACTGAATAAGTATCTGTTAAATTAAATTAAGGAGATTCAAAACCCAGTTCTACGTGCGCAGTGATGAAACTGCTTGCAACGCAGAGTGCAGAGAACCTGCTCAAATTCGTATGAATGGCAGATCCAAGGGTTTGGGTGTTCTCCCTGCCACAGGCGCTGGGAAGGAGGGTGGCATCAGTGACTCGGATCTTTAAGCTGGGCCAACTTCGCTTCTTCAGATGTACATTCAGGCAAACATCAGCCTGGGCCTCATGTTGTTAAATATTTAAATAGAGAAGAAAAAAATTCAGTTATCTAAAGTACTAAAATATGGTCTTGCAAACTTAAGAATGTCTCCAAGGGTCTTTTGGTGCCAGAGAAGAAAACATGGCGTGAAACATCTGTATGATTGGACGCCTGTCCTGGTTTGTACTCGGCTACTTGGCTTAACTTTACACAGTCCTGAGAAACAGGAGTCTTGTGATCGGTATAGACAGCCAACTGGGACAACTCAAGCCAAAAAAAGAAAAAAAAATGGAATTGTCCTAATTGTATGTTGTAGTGCTTCCAGTGACTTAAAGGTGGTTCTTTTTTTTTTTTTTAAGATTTTTATTCATTTATTTGAGAGAGAAAGCACAAGTGGTGGGGGATAGAAGCAGAGGGAGAAGCAGACTCCCCACTAAGGGGGGAGTCCAACATGGGGCTCGATCCCTGGACCCTGGGATCGTGACCTGAGCCGAAGGCAGTCACTTAACCGATGAACCACCCAAGCGTCCCTTAAAGATGATTCTACTTCCCTGTCCTCTGATTTGCCTAAAGTATTGTGTTAGGATAGGGATCAAAGCCAGCAAAAGTAGGAGCACCCTGAGCCATAGAGACATCTTCTTCACACGTGTGAGCTTGAGCTGGGTGTCAGTCGCCCTGGCAAAATTGTTTCATAAAGCAAAGCTGTTTTATCCTGTCCTATCAAATATCCCCATCGTGGACATTAGTCAGCCCCCGGGCTGTCTAGTTGAGTACCCAATGGCTAGTGTCAACTTTCATGTGACTCTTACTACTCTTTTAACCATGGTTTTTCATGTAGATTCTGCATCCCATCTGAGGCTGTTTTAATACTATGGGGTCAGTGTGGAGGAAAAATAAACCAAAAATCAAAAACCTTTCCAGACGGACTTTTGGAAAAGATGCAGGCAGATGCCGGGTAGAGGAAGGCGAACTCTGTATGCTTTATCCTATTTACAAAGACAAGAATTTTCCAGCATGTATGTGTTAAGCCATTTTATATATACGTTTGTTGGATAGTCACAGTTCTATTAGCATACCAAAGTTAAGGCCCATTACCCATTTAGGGAGTGGCAGGGCTGGGATAGGAGCCAGGACCTTCTGACTCTGGAACCCAGGCCTTTCCCCTGCACCATGCTGCCTTCCTGGGCTGGGACTTTGCATCCCCAAAACTCTTTTTGGAACTACCTTTAACCGCATGAAACCTGGGGATGCCCTGAGCACTTAGCTCTGCTCTCCCCCACCCCAAACACGCTGCTGGCCCATCCTACAGAAGACAGAGAAGCACATCCCCTTCTGCGTAATAAGCAGAGATTTTGTTTGAAATTTCCACAAAATTTCATACTCTAATTTGCAAACTTGGCGTACGAGAGGCTACTTATTTGCTTTTACATGATGTGCTGTACCTGCAGTTTGGAAAAGCAGCTGGGCAGTGAGTAATGCCACCTCGGTTAGGGTCATGTAACCTAAGCAATTTGCTACACTTCTTCAGGAGCTTACTGAGAGTTTTTTAGTGACACTGCTGCAGTTTGAGATTTGCTATTGTTTTTGACAACTCTGGATCGTTTGACATTTTTCTCCTAACACAGTGATGCAGTATAAAACAATATCATTAGCCCAGGAGCTCTGGACAATTTGGGGGTGCTTTCTCTTCAAGGATATGGGGTAAAGAAAGGCAGAAAGAGACTTTTGCAAGATTAGCATTTAAAATGCTTTGGTTAGCCAGGGCCATGCGATTAAACTCCCTGAGTAGATCGATGTGCAGTTCATCACCGCGTACGTGGCTCCACCAAGGGGTGGAAAGAACCCGGGATCATGATTCAGATCACCGTAGGTGAGCTCCAGCCTTACCACTCAGCACCGCGGGCACATCACTGAATGTCTCTGTGAGGAACCGCGTTACTTGTCTGACAAATGGGGTTTGTTTCAGAGGTGCCCCAATTACCTCAGAATAATACTGGAGAATCATATGAAGGAAAAGATTTGAGTGCTAGAAAAAGCGAAGTGTTGGAAGAAGGTAAGATTGTCTTGTTACACAGGCCATGGGGCGTGAAGAATCCTCAGCTAAAGCGGTAGCCAGTCTGTTGATGATGAGGTAAGAACAGTGTAATCAGTGGGCAGGTGGACTGGTGCCGATGGTTCGTCA
Source organism: Ursus americanus (assembly GCF_024610735.1). Classification (NCBI taxonomy): domain Eukaryota; kingdom Metazoa; phylum Chordata; class Mammalia; order Carnivora; family Ursidae; genus Ursus; species Ursus americanus. The sequence continues at coordinate 66,003,203 of NC_142139.1, forward strand.
TCGGTCTGTGAAAAGTGTTTAGAGACATTCGTAGCAATATGACAGAGTAATTTTAGGTCTGTTAAATATCATAATAAAAATTGGAGCTTGTATGTGTTTGACTTTTTTTTCCTTTTTTTTTTTAATTTCTTTTTCTTACATTTAAAAAAAATAATGGTGCACTCTGGATTTGGAAAAAAAACTAGCCCTTCACTCAGATGATTTGAGAAGCTCTGGTATGTGAGGCATCAAAAGTCCAGGAGACAAATGAAAAATTAAAATAAGAGTCTGCATATTTTATTCATCCAGTGAAAGGCCAACAGGAAGCGGAAAGCGTAAGGGTTGGTTCCAAGTGGATGGGTCACTTCTCTCCTAGATGTTTGGTGTCCTGGAGGGACAACCAGAGGACATGTCCTGACCTTGGAGACTGACTCAGAATCATCAAAAGGAACAAAGGTCCAAAACGTTGGGCTACAACTGCTTTTTCTAAGATAGTGCTGAGCACCATGGGAGCTGATGGCTCCTTTCCTGGGCTGGTGGGACCTGGAAGAAGATGGCTATGAAACTAAATAACATTCACAAGAGTCCATGGTCAACTAAGGAAAGAGAGGATACTAATTTCCATGCCCAGACCTATCAGAAGTGGCTGAACAATCAGCAGGCAGTCTTTCCGTTTTGGTATCCATATTTTATAAATTAATCTAATATAATCAAAATCTAATAGGACAGCCCCCATTTCATGTTGGTTTTCCATTCATGTTTATTCCTCTAGATGAAATTTAGAATTGTCTAGTTCTAAGCAAACTGTTAATTGGAATTCTTTTAACATATGTTAAAATGAATAAAATTGGTATCTTCTCCGATCCAGGAATGGATAACTTTGTTGAAGGCAGTTTTTGTAGCTTTCTCTTTGTTTATTCTATACATTCCTTGTTAAATGTATACCTAGGTATTTTATATTTGTATTGTTATTACTGTGATGGAATCTTGTCCCCCATCGCATACCAACAATTCTAATTATTGCTAGTGTATAAGAAAATTATAGATTTCTACTATGTTTAGTGTTTAATCAGCCACCTACCTGCTTTCTTATTATAGTACTAGTAAATCTTTTTCCAGCTAATTCTTTTATCCAGATATACAAAAATGCAGATATACAAAAATAAATTTACTAACTATAGTCCTCCTTTCCAGTATGTATAACTCATCTTTGTCTTGGCTAATTACCTTAGCTATTCTTTCCAGAACAATGTTAATTACATGAGGATATCCTGTTGGAACTTGACAGGCTGCTGGATCTTTCTTTCCATATCAGTAGAAACTCAGAACTTAGAAGCTCTGTATTAGCCTCCTCTTCCTCCCCATTTTTCCTCCAACACTTGCTGATAGAAGTGACCTCTTTCAGATGACTGTGGAAGGTAATTTTGGGAGAAATATGCACGGTGAATGCATTATGTCCACTTTGCCTTAGTAATATGGTGCAAGAAGAGAAGATGGGTTTGAGGGACTGATTATATGTCCAATTATGAGGTTCCTGAATTTTTTATAGCATCTTAATTGGCCTCAAGGGGTGCCTAACTGAGGCACCACTGGGCTTCCTAGTTAGGGCTGGGTCAGAGCACTTGCCTCAATTTTACAGCACCCTGTGTAGCTCTGCCTTCCTGTCCTTCTGAGGTCTTTACTTTGTATTTTATGCTTGATTTCAGTTCAGACCCATATTCAAGGTACCCAACCCTGACAAGCAAAAGGGAGACAAAATTTATCCCTTGGTTCTATTTCCAACCCATTCAAAAATAGAAGGCAGTCAGCGTTCTCAGGAGCAGACATTAGTACAGCTGGGAGCTTGGCGCCTGGTTTCCATTGTGACGAGGTCAGGGGAAATCATAGGCAGTATTACCACCAGAATTACCCAGGCTAGGAGTCTCGTCTGCTTCCCCTTGTTATGGAGGCTGGCTAGGCTTCAGAATTGTCAGTGTTAGAAATAAATTTAAAATCTAAGAATCAGAGAGGCCATTCCTCTTTCCTCGTTTTCTTTATATGTCAGCACGCATACTGTACCTATAATTTCACACACACACACAAATGTGATCACACCCCTTGCAGTGGTTGCTGGGCTGAGCCATCAGGCCCCTCCCCTCAAGACTGAAGCAGCCATCCCTGGTGCCGGAGGGCTGACACCTCACAGCTCCCAGCTGCCTCCCCTCCTCGTGCTCACCCTCTTCTGATGGGAGCTGCCTCCTTCCTGGGAGCAGCCCGAGTCCAATAATTCAGGGTAACTGTCTTTGTCCTAATGCAGGATAACTGTCTAGAGCACTACCAGCTCCTTTGGGATTGGCTGAGGCCCGGCTTACTTCTGTCCCCGACAGATATGATCCTGAGAGCACGTCCCATAAACTCCAACCCACTTCTCTGACTATACCAACTGCTTGAATTTTTTGTGTCGTCCTTTTTCCTTCTTCTTTCTTCTTTTTTTTTTTTTTGGTGGGGGGGGCAATTCTTCCCCATCTCTTGTCCTGTACCCTAACATCAGTCCCACCAAATTCTCCCAAGAAATCACATGCTCACCTGTGTTTTTGTATTTGCCTATGTTTTGTATTTGCCTATGTGTTTAGTTCTGTACAGAAGCCATTTATCACATTCATTCACTCCTCTGTCAATTGATGCTCTCCCAGTTTTCAGACTTTTGCTTCCAAATAGTGCGCATTGTTTATAGAAGTGCGTATGTACGTGGGTGCTTTTGCTTCCATGAGATAGATTCCTGAGAGGAGGGTTGCTGATTTAAAGGGTATTCATGCTTTCAATTTTAAAACATGTTGCTGATAACTTCTTAAGATTCTGTTTATGCCATTTCACCAGCGGCATAGGAGAGTTGCCCACTGCTTACGTTTCCACCTTGAGCATCCCACCTGAAGATCATAGGGCTCATCTTTGATCAGGTCTGTCATTTCTCACTGCAGACTGAAACTGGCCCCCTTCCCTTTGTCTTTTTTTTTTTTTTAAGATTTATTTATTATTTGATGGGGGTGGGGAAAGGACAGAGGGAGAGAGCCTCAAGCAGACTCCCCACTGAACATAGAGCCCGACTCAGGGCTCAATCCCACGACCCATGAGATCACGACCTGAGCCAAAACCAAGAGCTGGATGCTCAATGGAATGAGCCACCCAGGCACCACACCCAGTTCCCTTTTGAAAGGAAAGAGAGTTTGGTGAGGGAAAGGCAAGGGCAATGGGCTTGAGAAAGTCCCTTGGCCTCCAGGTGGCTGCTTCCTCTAACTGGATGAGAAAGATGGAGTGGAGACCAGCGGGCCTCTTGTCCTGCCCCAGCCTACCAGCCTGGAGCACCTGGCTGCACAGGGCATGAGAAGGGGCGGCCACTGCTGCCTGCTTGGGGATGTGAAGACAAGCAGTGCAGGGGAAAAGAGAGGCATGGAGGGGCATGGGAAGGAGCTGCATGCAGTGTGCTCCCCATCCTTCTGGGCCTGAAGGGGTCCTTAGCCTGTTCTCTTTGAGTGGAATTAAGCTCTTCTTGTCCCTGAAAACAAACAGGAAGAGAATGGGCATGTTGGTGATGTGCCCAGGCTACAAAGGGGGAAGACTGCTGTGACTATTCTTAAACTGAGGAAAATCTATTTAGGATATTTGGGCACACAGATATACCTTCTCTGATATCCGAGACATTGGATGTGAATGGGCATCTCTGTGACCTCTGCACCCTTCCCAAACTGGCCATGATCGGTGGTGAGGGTGTTGTGAGGGGGTGCCCATGGCCAGGCGGCTGTGTCTCTACCTGCCAGGTTGGGCACTGGCCACAAAGCATTGCAGGTTCTGTCTCTTTATGCCTTGGCATCGTCTGCATCTTCTCTCTTCTTGGTGTGTGAAATTAAGCCGACCCTGTATGCTGTTATTGTGACACAGAATCATTATCCCTTAATAAGCGTTTCATAACTCAATCTATTTTTGCCAATTGTTTTAAATCTTTCTTATTAGCTATGTTAGGCATGCTATTATCTTAATCTTCTTAACGTCCATGTGAGAGTTTGACAAGTCAGCCGGGGATCTTGCCTTAGCTGCCAAGGGTACATGATTATGTACCCATGCTCCAGAGCCCCACTGACTCTTCTGAGCCTATTTTTTTTTTATTTTTTAAAAGATTATTTATTTATTTATTTATTTATTTATTTATTTATTTTAGAGGTGGGGAGGGGCAGAGGGAGAAGGAGAGAATCTCAAACAGACTCCCCACAGAGCACAGAGGCCAACACGGGGCTCAATCCCACAACCCCGAGATCATGACCTGAGCCGAAACCCAGAGCTGGACACTCAACTGACTGAGCCACCCAGGTGCCCCTGAGCCTATTGCTTTTGAAAAGACCTCAGTCTCCTGAAGTTTAGGAAGTTACAGTCATCAGTGAGACCAGTATGAAGACCAATATCTTGGGCTTTCATCAAATTCTTTAACCTTGTGGAAATAAGTAGATAAAGAGGAGAAAAATGTGTATGTGTGTGTGAGAGAAAGAAAGAGGAAGAGAGAGAGAGAAACAGAGAGAGACCCCAGCTGACCCCATCTGGGAGCCTATTGCACTAACCCAGGTCAGTTTGAGAGGCCAAGGAATCATGTTCTGAAAGAGTTAACACAGAGTTGAGAGGGAATAGTTGACTCTGTGGTAGAACTTGGACGGTTCTTTTCCTAGGATCATTTCAGGCTAAGAAATAATTGGGATTTTGGCAGCTGAGATGATTGTGGGCAGAACAGCTTATTTTTCAGTTAATTCCTTAAGTAAACCATCATCTCTGTAAACTCTTGCCATAGCCACACTGATAAGAAGGTTTGACTGCCCTCCCCGCCCCCCGACAAACCATCTCTGGTTTTACCTTCTGTCAAGTCTTCCCCTTTTTGTGTTAAAAAAATATCATATGGCTCTGCAACCTCATCTTTTCATGGTCGTTTTCCTGTGGTCCCAGACACGTGTCATCCTCACACACAAGGACAGGATGATTAAGTTTGGGTTTCAGGAGATAGCAGAAGAAAGTCAGGCTCAGAACCAGGTTGATAAGAATGAGATTATCGAGAGCATCAGATCTCACAGCCAAGTTTCTCCATGTCCTCTCCTGTCTTGCAAAGACAAGGATGCATGGCTCCTACCAAGGTTCAAGGGCAGGTACAGACAGAATAAGCCACGAAGCATCTTTTGGAAAGAGTGGTCTTTGACGTTAACCTAGACTTCTACCTCCCTATAGGGGACCAATGGGCCTTGCCCAAGAGCAGCCTGGGCATGTGTGGCAGTGATAGCTCTGGATGGGAGGTGCTAAAGTGGTGATTCTGAAACTTTGGTGGGCCTAAGAATGATCTAGAAAGCTTATTCAACTTATGGATTCCTAGGCCTTCCCCCCAAAATTCTGCCTCATATGGGCCAGGGTGGGTCCTTCTGACTCTGCCACAGATTGTTGAATTGAGTCTAGCAGAGAGGCTCATTTGCACACACACACCTGCTGGTCTCTTCAAGAGTTTGCAACACCCCAGTCCACCCTCCCTCTGCAGCCTGGGCAGTTAGGGATGTGGAGGCACTACTTCCCTAATGGATCTGCCTCCACTCAGCTTGCCTGCTCCTTGGCTCAAGATTTTCAGATCTGTAGAAACTTACCAGGTGCACATGGAGCTGTCTCTAAGAGGGACGGTAGGTTATAGAACTACTGATCTTTTTCTAAGTTTTAATTTTCTGCTAGGCTATTCTTCTGAGTTCTGTGGTTGCCTCTTTGCCCATGTTCATAATAACTCTAGATGCAAACTTCATGGGTTCAGAAGTGGAATCAAGGGTTATGTGACTTCTAGCTGCATTTCTTTGATATGTGATTAAGCATTTTATCACAGTGCCTATTGTTCATTTCTTGTTATTTTCTTTCTCCATTTATTGAATCATCCATCTCTTCCTTGCCAGTTTTTCTTACTGGTGGAATTTAGAACACAATTTTAAGTGCCAAGGAAAATTCCATTCGGATTATTTTAGATTTATTAAAAATATAGGATGAATTGGAATCTTTGCAGGAGTGTTCTTTGCTTTAAGGAGCCTGCATATATTTTCATTTTCACATTTTTTTGAATTCTCTTCGGGACCCATCTTGTCTTCCTGTTGCCCCTTTCCCAGGCAGTGCTGTTTTATGGAAACTACTGGTAGCCATTTGCATTTGCCTTGCTTCGTGGTCAGTTTTTGTCAGCCCTCTATTTTGCCCTCTCTTCATATGGCCTTGAATCCAGCAGGGTTTATCCAGATTCAGGCTTTGCCAGCAAGTAAGACAGACATGCCCCCAGTGACTGTGGGTCTGTGTGAGTGACGGTTCCATCCCCCACTAAGGTGACAGCTAGAAGGCTGTCACCCACATTCCTGGTGTGTTTCCCAGCTACCATCAGTCACTTCTGTAGCGTACCTCTACTGTCCTGGGATGTGATGCTTTTGCAAAATTATTATGTGCCAGACAGAGTAAACTTCACATGCACCACCTCATGCATACAACCCTATAAGGTGGGTACTGTGTTATTATTCAGATTATAAGGGAAGAAACCGAGGAATCCCGAGACCAAGGGATGCGGCTCATGGAGCTGGTATGTGGCAAAGGCAGGACTGGAATCAGGTCCTGGGTTCTCACCCAGGTCGTCCTGCATGTGGTCATGACATGTCCCTAGTGGATGGTCAGCTCACCAGGCAGTAGGCAGGATTGCTATTTTTAGGGTTTAGGCGATGGACCATGAAGACTTGAAAGAATTGGAATTCAAACCCTAAGACTTCATTTAATAGAGGAGAGCTGTACAGGGAGTGTAATTACTCTAAAACCAAGAGGATTTCATCATATTGTGGCAATGCAGGAAAACACACACACACACACACACACACACACACACACACACACACATATATATATGTGTATATATATATACACACATATATATATATAGGGGGGGTGGAGAAGTCAGCTCTCAGTATCCCAGGCCTTTCACCCCCAGCCCAGGGTTCTTAAATCCTCCCTCCTTCCCTCAGCTGATGGAACCTGCTTTTTGGAGCAAGCAGCACATTTAGGTAAAGTTGTTAATGACCGACAGAGGACTTCCCTGGTTTGATTCTGACAGGGCTAGGAACAGAGAAGAGAGCTAGCGTTCTTGAGCTTAGCACCAAATTTCCTGGCCTCCCATAAAGACTTTGAGGCTTTCATAACCACAGACAAGTAGGAGGTATTTGTTTAGACACTACTCTTCTTCCTCAACAACAAAGGAAGGTGGCCTGGTGACAGGGAGACCAGGATAATTTTTTAGTACTTGTGAAGGAAGTACTACTGTCATTTGATTTTACAGATGAGAAAACAGAGCCTCAGAGAGATTAAGTATGTGTGATATGTCACCCAGCTGGTGAGTGGCAGAGTGGGATTTAAATCCACATCTGTCTTATTCCAGAACCTTTCAGTTAAACCTCATGGTTTTCCATAAACAAGCTTCAGCTGCGAAGAGACATAAAAACCACGGGCCTGTTATCATCCTGTGGCAGTTCTTTGAGAACCCAAGTATCCTATAAATATGAGTTACTGTTGTATTCAATCATAATGATAAAAAAAAAAGTTACCATTTATTTAGTGCTTATCGTGTACCAGATGCTGTAAGCAGGAATCATCTCATTTCATCCACACAGCAGTACCGTGGGGGGGATTCAGATCTTGCACTCCATTTTATAGATGAGGAAATTGAGATCTAGTGAGTTAAGGAAATTGCCCAATCCAGGACAGCTGTGTCGTCCAGACAGTGAGAGCCCTCATTGTAGGCAAAGCACCGTGCAGCATGCAAGAGAGCGAGCAAAAGGCCCCCGATCCTGCTGTCCTGCTGTTCACGGCCTCTGGGTGAAGACGGACCCTATGAGAGTCGGTGAAAAGTGCTCATGATCACTTTGTAGGTAAGGAAGTTGGACAAAATTAGGAAATGAAGGACATCTGTCTTCCTCCCTACTTGCCTTCCGCCTCTTGCGAAACAAGAAAACTGTGACTTTGGTACCAGATGGAAGAATGGTTGAAAGCAGGAAGAAGAGAGAAGGAGGGAAAGGAAGCTACCGGTGGAAAGCAGAAAACAAGCTTGGGGGTGGGCGGTGATGATTCACAGTAGCCCTCGGTGAAGAGAGCCCACAAAACCCTCCTAAAGAAGGTGCTCTCTCCCGCCACCCCCTCAGCACAGTATGGCAGCCAAGGTCCTGGAAGGTCCAGAAGGTTCAAGGTGAGACACGTGGGTGTCAGTGGTTCTCTGCAGCACACAGCATCACTGTTTGATGCCGTGCTTGAACTTAGAAAAATCAAACACTGACAGAACGGAGCTGGAACATCATTATGCTGTTAATTCAGTTCCAGCCCCGTAAACCTGCCCACTCACTTAAGAACAGCTACGGATGCAATCGAAACCCAATGTCCAATATCCTCTCTTTCTGTGGAAGATTAAGAAGCAAGCACACATGGATCAGAGAGCCTTGCTGTCTTTTCCCCCAGAAATAAAGATGGGCTCATTTAACATGATTTCTACCTGTTCTTCTGCAATTAGTGTTTAAGTGACTATCTCTGGGTATTAGTCACTCCGAGGAAATGAAATGATGCTATGGTAATTGGCCATGTGGGTTTCTTCCCTTCCCTGGGGATTTCACTTGGCTCAGAGAGCATTTTTTTACATAGGCCCTGTCTGCACTCTTTATTTAGCTAATTAGAGGGCTTAAGAGAATGAGCTGGCATTGGGTAGGAGGGAGAGAGGCAGAGGGGCAGCATGTTATAACGGGAAGATCTCTTGATTGAAACAGAATATCTGGTTCTAGTACAAACGAATTCATTTTCTCTTCTATTGCATTCTTATCTGGGACAGCAGTGCTACATACATTTTCTCGTTTAATCCTCACAATAACCGTGTGTAGTTGGTATCACAACCCCCTTTACAGCGATGAGAAAAAGAAAGTTCAGAGAGGCTGCCCTGACCAAGCTTCCCCAGATGGAAATCAGCAGAACTGAGATTAGAACTCCAGTGGGCCTTAACTCACAGGCTCTGCTGTCCCTGTGTCTGCTTACTAAGTAGACCTCTGTTAAAGGGAACAAAGCCACTTCACCTCTCCATCTTCACTTTCTTTAACTGTTCATGATTCTGTGAAGGTGCTAGCTCTTCTGGAAACCCTAAGTGCCTTTCTTTCTGGACAGATGGAAACTAGTAAGCAGCATTTCTACATTTTCTCACTCCTTTTTTTTTTTTCTCCCTATCTCTCTTGTTCTGCTTTTCTTCTCTTTTCTGTATATCCAAGCTGGGGCTGATGTTAATAGGTGTGAAGGTTGAGCAAGGAGAGGAAGGGGAAGAAGAGAGAAGCAGTTCTACTCTTCGTTTTCCATCCCTGAGCAACGCTTCCTTCTAAATGAGATCAGAGCAACATGGTATGGGGCAAGGACCCAAGGGCTTGGAAGTCGAGGATTTCATTTCCAGGTCTGCCACCATCTTATTGTGGAGCTTTGACCAAATCATGGCTTTATTGCACCTCTGGTTCCTCATATCTACAACTGTGCTGTAATATACATCAGGGAGTGGTTGTTTCCTTGAAGTCACAGAGGGATACAAATGTCAGGTATAAATAATGGAATTATGATCCTGGTGGAGGTCTTGAGCCATCAAGTTCTGAGCCTCCATTTCACACAGGATGAAATGGAGGGGAGTTTCCTCATACCACAGACATCGTTGGTGGCAAGCAGAAGTAAAGAACTCAAGCAGCCTAATGTCCATCCTGATGCTCTTAGAGCCAGTCCACTCGTCCTCATTTGCAGAATGAAATCCACAGCTGGCAGGGGTGGGGGAGGGAGAGTAAATAATCTGTCAATAACCTCATCTACTTCCCTTAGATGACTTTTTATCAGAGGGGTATCTTTTTGAGATAGGGCTCACCGGGGACCAGTTTTTCATAACAGAGCACTTTCTCACTGGTGACTGAGCTCCATGTGAGGCGGTGCTCTGTGAGGAAGCAGGTGGAAGTTGCTACCCATGCTCAGCTCCCAGCACAGAGCCATAATGTAGGATGGGGCTCAGCAGGTGACACAGTGTGGAAGGCAGATGCTGTAGTGTGTGGCTGAATGAGTATGTCACAGAGAGAAACACATGATGGAGGAAGGCTAATCGTACATTTTGCTTCCTGTTGCTGTCCTCCATTTCATTCATTTCTTGATGGTATTCTCTTTATGTCTATAACAAAAATTGTGAGTTCTCATTTGGAAAAATAACTTCCTTGGTCTCTACCCAAAACATACTTTAGTTATTATATTGACTAAAAATATCACTTTAGGTTGTATACTAGTGCCTTCAAAGCAGTTTTCCATATTTTTCTTCACTTTGCATTCATACTATGAGGATTATTGTTATCCTCATTTATAACAATGTAACTCTGCATTGTCTGATGTAGTAGCCACTAGCCACATGGGACTATTTAAATTTAAATGACTTAAAATTGAGTAAGTAGAAGCTTTACTTCTTCAGTCATACTGGCCGTATTTCAAGTTCTCAATAGCCATATCTAAGCACTTGTACACATAATCTTTTTTAGCCCTCAAAGCAAGTTATGAGGTAAGTATGGCTTTGCAGGTGAAGAATGTAAGTCTTAGACATATTTGTTCTCCAGCCAAGATCATGCATGGCAGAAGAGTGGTGGATATTCACTGGTCTAACTCCAAAACTTCCTCCATAAGCCACCATAGTATACTGTACTCCTGATGGAGAAATAGCAACAACAAAAAAAGACTTACAAAATGTGATGAGTGACTTCTACTTCCAGGAAGATGGAGTAGATAAACCTTTATCTATTCTTCCCCCTTAATTACAACTAGAAATCCCCAATATCATATATGAAATAAACATAAGAAGATTCTGAAAGATGGAGAGAAGGCAGACCAGGTAGAGACCTTCAGACCCAAAGAACATCACAGGGATCAATTTCCTGGGTTTTCTTTTTTGCTGCATATATCACAGACTTAGCAGAGTGAATTAAATAAAAAACGTGACTCACCTATATGCCGTCTATAAGAAACTTACTTCAAATATAGTGATATATGAGAGTTGGAAGTAAAAAAAAAAAAAAGATCAGGCAAACAGTAATAAAAAAAAAAGCAGGAATGGCTGTTATAACGTCAGATAAAGTAGTCTTCAGAGCATGCAAATTACTCTGACTGAAAGGTCAATCCAACAAGAAGACCTAGCAGTCCTATATGTATATGAACCAAACAACATAGCTGCAAAATATGTGAAGTAAAAACTGATCTAACTGAAATGAGAAATAGACAAATCCACAGCTATACGTGAAGATTTCCTTTTTTAAAAAAATATTTTATTTATTTATTTGCAAGAGAGAAAGAGAGACAGAAAGCACAGCAGGGGGAGCGGCAGGCAGAGGGAGAAGCAGGCTCCCTGCTGAGCAGGGAGCCCAATGTGGGGCTTGATCCCAGGACCCTGAGATCATGACCTGAGCCAAAAGCAGATGCTTAACTGACTGAACCACCCAGGCACCCCAACTTGGAGATTTCAACACCCCTCTCTTGGCAATTAACAGAACAACCAGACAGAAAATAAGCAAGCAGGTAGAACTCACACTATCAATCAAGAGGGTCAAATTGACACTTATAGAATATGCCCACCCAACAACAGCAGAATTACACATTCTTTTCAAGCACCTGCAGAACACATATCATGATAGACCATATTCTAGACCAAAAGGCACACTTTAACAAATGTAAAATTAAAATCATACATAAAATCATACTTGTTTGTAATCAAACAAGAAATCAATGACAGATAACAGGGAAAACTCCTGACACTTAGAAGCTGAACAACACACTTCTAAATAATCGTGGGCCAAAGAGGAAATCTCAACAGAACTTTAAAAAATACATTGATCTGGGGCACCTGGGTGGCGCAGTTGTTAAGCGTCTGCCTTCAGCTCGGTGTGATCCCGGCGTTTGGGATCGAGCCCCACATCAGGCTCCTCTGCTATGAGCCTGCTTCTTCCTCTCCCACTCCCCCTGCTTCTGTTCCCTCTCTTGCTGGCTGTCTCTATCTCTTCAAATAAATAAAAAATAAAATCTTTTTAAAAAATAATAAATAAAAAATACATTGATCTAAATGAAAATGAAAATAAAACATCAAAATATGTGGGACACAGCAATGTAGTGCTGAGGTGGACATACTTACATTATAAATACATTATTGAAAAGGATGTCCCAAGTTAATAATCTTAACTCCTACTTCAAAAAACTAGAAAAAGAAAAAAAAAACTAAATAAATCCAAAGCAAGAAGAGGAAGGAAATAAATAAGAGCAGCCATTAGTGAAACTGAAAACAGAAAACACCAAAGAAAATCAGTAACACAAAGAGCTGGTTCTTTGAAAAGATCAATAAAATTAACAAACATCTAGCAAAATTGACCCAGATAAAAAGTGAGAAGACAAAAGTTACCAATTTCAGAAATGAAGCAGGATATCAGTATAGATCCTGCAGATGTCAAAAGGAGAGAGGGGAATACCATGAACGACTCTATACACATGAATTTGACTGATTTCATGAAAAGTACAAACTACCACAATTCACCCGATATAAAATAGATCATTTAAATAGCCCTATAACTATTAAGGGAATTGAACCCATAACTTTAAAACTGCCAGAAAAGAAATCTCCAGACCTAGATGGTTCCAGTGAAGAATTCTATCAAAAGAAAAATTGACACCAATCCTACACAGTCTTTTCTAGAAAATAGAAGAGCATGGAATACTTTCTAATTTTGGAGCTAGTACCAAAACTAAAGACAGCAAATGAAAGAAAGGAAGGAAGGAAGACAGGTAGGCAGGTAGGAAGGAAGGGAGGAGAGAAAGATCTACAGTCTAATATCCTTTATCCTTCCAAAATTTCTTAGCAAAATATTAGCAAATAGAACTCAACAATATAAAAAGAATTCTATATCATTAATGAAGTGGGATTTATTCCAAGGATGCAAGGTTAGTTGAGTATTTGAAAATCAATCCATGTAACTCATCATATTAATACACTACAGAAGAAAAATCACATGATTGTATCAATTGATGCAGAAAAAACGTTTGACAAAAGCCAACATGCAGTTATGATTTAAAAAGAAACTCCCAGAATATTAGGAATAGATGGGGAAACTCTCTCAATTTGATACAGATTACTTATAATAGACCTACAGGTAACATTAAACATAATGGTGAAAGAGTAGATGCTTTCCCTCTACAATCAGGAACAAGGCAAGTATACCCACTCTCACTACTCTTATTCAACACATTGTTGGAAGTTCTAGCCCTTGTATAAGGCAAGAAAAGACCTGCAGATTAGATAGGAAGAAATAAAGTTGTCATTAATTGTAGATGATATAGTATCATTATTTGTAGATATGGTATCTCCTTTGAGAATTACAAGGAATCTTAAAATAAAAAAACAAATTCTAGAAGTAAAAAGTGAGTTTAGCCAAGTGTCAAGATACAAAAAGCTGTTGTTTATTTATATGCTAGTAATGAGCACATGGACACCAAATTAAAAATACAATGCCACCTACAATTGCTCATAAAAAATTAAATACTTACATTTAAATCTAACAGTGTATGTACAGGATTCATATGCTTTTTACAACAAAATACTGATGAAAGAAATCAAAGCAGATCTGAAAAAATGGAGAGAAATATTGTATCCATGGACTCAACATAGTAAAATTATCAATTCTCTCCAGACTTATATCCATTTGTCACACAATTGCTCCCAGAATCCTAGCAAGACTTTTTTGTAGTTACATACAACATAAGACTCTTCTAAAATTTATATGAAAAGTCAAAGAACTAGAATAACCAAAACCATTTGGAAAGAAGTTTAAAGTAAGAGGAATCACTTTATTTGTTCTCAAAACTAATTTTATAGCAACAATTATCAGGACTGTTTAGATTGACAGAGGAGCAGACACACAAAGTGGATACTCCAGAAATAGACTCACACAAATATATCCAACTGATTTTTTATAAAGATGCCAAAGCAGTAGAGCTGAGGAAAGATAGCCTGTTCCACAAATGATGCAAGAGCAATTGGATATCCATGGGTAAAAATTAAACCTTGACCTAAACCCGATACCTTATACAAAAAGGAACTCAAAATGGATCATGGGCTTACATGGAAAACATAAAACTTAAACTTTTAGAAAAAACAAAGGAAAAATCTGGCATCTAGGTTTAGATAAGACATGACACGAAACGCACTATTCATCAATGGAAAAATTAATGCATTCAGTTTTATAAAAAAAATTTTGAAACTTTTATTCTGCAAAAAAACATGTTAAGAGAATGAAAAGATAAGGTACAGACTGGGAGAAATTATTTGCAAACCATATACCCAATGAAAGACTGGTGTCTAGAATATATAAGGAACTCATTAAAAAACACCCAGGCAGTCCAAGGAACATGGGCAAAAGACATGAATGGGCACTTCACTGAAGAGGGTATGCAGATGGCAAATAAATACATGAAAAGATGTTCAGCATCATTATCCATTAGGGAGATGCAAATTAAAACCACAATTAGATATCATTATACAGCCATCAGGATGGCTAAAATAAAAAATAGTGACAAAATCAGATGCTGGCAATGATGCAGAGAAACCAGATCACTCAGAAATTTTTGGTGGCAATTGTAAAATGATAAACTTTGGAAAAGTTTGACAACTTCTTAAAAATCTAAACATGTAACTTCCATACAACCCAGTAATTGCATTCCTGGGCATTTTTCCCAGATGAGTGATATTTATGCTCACACAAAAAGCTGTACAGGAATATTTATAGCAGCTTTATTTGTAATAGCCCCAAGCCAGAAACAACCCAGATGTTCTTCAGCAAGGGAATGGTTAAACTGTGGTAACATTCCTACTCAGCAATAAAAGTAAGGAACTATTGATACATGTGACATTCTCTAAATGAATTTCCAGAGAGTTATGCCAATTGAAAAAGAAAAAAGCCAATCCCAAAATGATTACATACCTTATCATTTCATTTATATAACATTCTTGAAATGACAAAATTATAGAAATGACAAAATTATACAAATGGAGAACAGATTAGTGGTGGCCAGAGATTAAGGAGGAGGTGGAGCTGGGAGGGAAGTGGGGTGCCATCTCTGCAGTGGTGGAAATGTTCTGTATTTTGACTGTATCAATGTCAGTATCCTGGGTGTAATATTGTACTCTGTTTGCAAGATGATACTGTTGGAGGAAACCAAGTAATAAGAGATCCCCCTCTATTATTTCTTCCAACTGTATGTGAATCTGCAATTATCTCAAAATAAATCTTAAATTTTAAGGAATGTGATTATTTTTATATACCCAATCTGTATAGAAGCTGCAGAATCTCAGTGTAATGGAGCGAATTATCCTCTGTAACAGTGTTCATGTATAGGGGTGTGCATATTCCCACAAAGGCATGGCTTGGTAGGGTGGTTGGTAGTAACAGAGAAGCAAAGAATGCTTGGTATATGCCTTAGGAAAGAGAGTAAAAAGTCTAATAGAAAAATTAATGTTATATTGTCCAACTGAGTAGAAATGGAGTTGTAGGTCAAAGGAGATTAAGGATGGTTAATCAAGAAATTGCTCCTAGAGAGGAGATTTAAAGAATTTTTTAAGACTCTAAAACACTTTATAGAATAAAAGAAACTGGTGAATGATTTTGTCTCTTCAAATCTTTTTCACTTAAATAATTATAGTATCTATTTCATTAAGTGATTGTGAAGAATTAAAGGACAGGATGCATGTAGAAACACTAACCACAGTTCCAGGCACATAATAAGAGATTCATAATGGCTAATTACTATGTTTTTAATAGAATGTTCCCTATGAGGTATAATTTATATACAGCAAAATTCATTCTTTTTTGCTTCACAGTTACGTGAATTTAATATACACATACGGTTGCATAACCACCAGCATGATCAAGGTATTGAAGAGTTCCACCATCCTGAAAACTTTCTTCCTGCTCTTTGATAGTCAGCCTCTCTCCCCACCCTCAGCCACTGATCTACTTTCTAAGTTCTGCCACTTCAAGATTGTCATCTAAATGGAATTATATAGTATGCAGCCATTAGAATCTGGCTTCTTTCACCTAGCATAATACATTTGAGATGCATTCATTTTATTGCATGTAGTAGTGTATGATCCACCTGGAACTGATTTTTATGTATGATATGAGATTGGAATTCATTTTAACTTTTGTTCCCTACTTGGTTAACCGGCTTTACCATGGCCGTTTATTGAACCATCTGTCTTTTCCTCACTAATCTGCAATGCAACCTCTGTCATATATTAACAGTCCATATATATGGGACTGTCATTGGACTCTCCATTCTTTTCCTTGGTCTGTTTAAACCTGAATGGACTCCTAAAGCAATACAACTTATTTTATAAAAGCTTTATGGTATCTTGATATTTAGGAAATTGACTTCCTCCACCTTCTTCTGTTGATTTCCCTTATAGGTTAATTTGGAGAAAAATGATATCTTTGCAATAATGAGTCTGTCCATGAAAAAACATGGTATCTCTATGATGGTTAATTTTATGTGATGCCCAGATAGCTGAGAAAACATTATTTCTGGCTGTGTCTGTATGTCCCTGGAAGAGATTAGCACTTGAATCCATAAACTGAGTAAAAAATACTGACCTCACCAGTGCAGATGGCCACCATCCAATCCACTGATAGCCGAAAGAGAACAAAATGGCAGAGGAAAGGTGAATTCACTCCCTCCTTGTAGCCGCTTTATATATCTTCTCCTGCTTTTGTTTATCAGTGGCTGCTGGTTCTCAGGCCTTAGGACTTAGACTGGGGCTGACACCATTGGCTCCCTTGTTCTCAGGCCTTTGAGTTTGAACGGGAACCATACCACCTGCTTTCCTGGGCCTCCAGCTTACAGATGGCAGATCATGGGACTTAGCTTCTGTAATCGTGTGAGCCAGTCCTTTATGGTAAACCTCTTTCTCTATATCTCTTCATGTATCCTGTTGCTTCTGTTTCTCTGGAAAGCCCTGATTAATACAATACCTCTCAATTTATTTAGGTTTTTCAATGTCTTTTAAAGTTCTATAATTTTCTCCAGAAAGATTTACTCTGCTGTTGGTTGCCTTAGATGCCTTATACTTCCAATGCTGTTGTGAAATGCATTTATTTAATTACATGTTTTAACAGTTTGTTGCTAAGTATAGGAATAAAATTTATTTTTGTATATTAGCCTCATACCGAGAAAAACTGTTGAGTTTATATTAATGCTAATGATTTGTCTGTGGATTCTCTTGGACTTTCTACGTAGCATTCGTATCATCTTTCCATCTGGGTCACTTGTTTCTTCCTTCCCAATTTGTTGCTTTCTCTTCTACCACACTGGCCAGGACCTCCAGTACTAGGTTGAAAACAAGTGTCCAGGAGCCATCGCTTTCTTACCTGTGACTTAATTTTTTTTTAAAGATTTTATTTATTTATTTGAGAGAGAGAGAGAGACAGCCAGCGAGAGAGGGAACACAAGCAGGGGGAGTGGGAGAGGAAGAAGCAGGCTCCCAGCAGAGCAGGGAGCCTGATGCGGGGCTCAATCCCAGGACCCTAGGATCACGCCCTGAGCTGAAGGCAGACACTTAATGACTGAGCCACCCAGGCGCCCCTCTTACCTGTGACTTTAAAGAGGATGCTTCTGACATTTCACCACTGAGCCCAGCGTGGCCATAAGTTTTTGGTGGGTACTCTACCTAAAAGGTAAGAATGTATCTTTTTGCCTTGTTTTGTCATTTATGGATATTGAATTCTGTGAGTGCTTTTCCTGAATCTTTTGAGTTAGGCATATGTTGTTTTTTCCCTTTAACCTGCTAATGTGGTGAATAGATTGTTCCAATATTTTCTAATAGACAAAACAATTCTCTAATATCAAATCATTCCTGGTTTAATTAGGATGACCCATATTAGATATGTATTTTTAAATGCATATTCTTTATTATTAGATGTATAATTATAATAATGACATATATTTTTAAAATATAGGTCTGGGTTCAGTTTGTTGGTACTTTGATTAGGAATTTTCCCTCATCTTTGCAAGTACAGTTGGGCCATAATTTCCTTTTCTCATAATCTTCTTGCCTGGTCTTGTATCAAGGAAATGCTAGTCATATAAAATGAGCTGGGGAAATTTTGCCCCCTTTTCTGTATGTTAAGATATGTAAATTACCAGTTCCTTGAATGTTTGGTAAAACCCATCTGTAAATAATTTCCTGGGCCTGTTATTTGTGTTTAGAAGGTGGCAGGTGTAGTTTTGTTTGTTTGTTTGTTTTATGATTCCAGGAAATGTTCAAGACAGAAACATGTTAATGATGTCTTTGAATAGTGAGATACAAGGGAATTTTCTTTACTTAATATCTTTTCCTTCTTTTAAAATTAACATTTAATTTACATAGAGCAAAAGTCACCCTTTTTTTGTGCACAGTTCTGCAAGTTATGACAAATATCAGGGTGTTTCCATTTATTTGGTTTAAGCCAAGCCATTTTAATAGGTGTGTAGTGGTATCTTGGTGTTTTAATTTGCATTTCCCTAAAGACTAATGATGTTGAGCATCTTTTCATTTACTTATTTGTCATTAGTATATCATTTTTGGTGAAGTCTGTGTCCAAGTCTTCCATTCATATTTTTATTGAGTTTTGAAGCCTTTTAAATATTCTGGGTATATGCCAGTTATCAGATACGAGATTTAAAATATTTTCTCCCAGTGTGTGGCTTGCCTTTTACTGTTAGCAGTGTCTTTTCTAATAACATGCTCTTCATTCTGATGGAGTCCAATTTTCATTTTTTTTTTTTGTTTTATGGATCATGCTTTTGGAGTCTTATCTAAGAAATCTTTCACTAGCCCCATAATCTTTGACTGATTCCAAGTCACAAGGACTTTCTACTAAATGTTTTATAGATATTTTATAGCTTTAGATTCTACATTTGAGTTAATTTTTTATGAAGGGTAAGAGGCATGGATTGAGGTTCAATTTGTTGCAAATAAATATTCCATTTTTTTCAATACCATTTGGTAAAATGACTACATTTTCTTTATTGAATTGCTTTTGAAACCTTTGTAAAAAATCTATTGGACAGATATAAATGGGAGTATTTGTATACCCTCTATTCTGGTGCATTGATATACATCTTTTTTTGTTCAACATTGCACTCTCTCTCTTTTTTTTAAGATTTTATTTTTTTATTTGACAGAGAGAGAGAACCAGAGAGCCTGGGGGGCGGGGGTGGGAATGGCTGAGGAGAGGGAGAAGCAGGCTCCCTGCTCAGCGGGGAGCCTGATGCAGGGCTGGATTCCAGGACCCCAGAATCATGCAACATCAGACACTTAACTAACTGGCCACCCAGGCACCCCAGCATCACACTGTCTTAATTACTGTAGCTTTATAGTAGATATGGAAATCAGATAATGTAAGTTTTCTTTGTTCTTTTTTTTCTTTCCAAATTATTTTAGCTATCCTAATTTTTTGCCTTCCCACATGAATTTTAAAATCAATGTCTAAAAGACATCTTTCTGGTATTTTCACTGAAATTGTGTAGAATTTATAGATCAGTTCAGGGAAAATTGCTATCTTAACAATATTGAGTCTTCTAATCCATGAACATGGTATATCTTTCCATTTATTTGGGTCATTTATCTTTATCTATTAAACTATTTTCCCTTTTTCTTTTTTCTCTTTTTTTCAACTGAGATATAATTGACATATAGCATTATGTAGTTTCAGGTCTACCACATAATAATTTGATATTTGCTATATTGTGAAATGTTCACCACAATAAGTCTAGTTACCATCCATCAAAACAGTTATAGTTTTTTTCCTTGAAATAAGAACTTTGAAGATCTACTCTCTTAGCAACTTTCAAATGTACAATACAGTAGTATTAACTGTAAGCACCATCCTGTACATTATATCCCTGGACATTATTTATATTACAAATGAAAGTTTAGGGTTTTTTGTTATGTTTTGACATTTTTGGCTATATATCTTGTATGTTTTGTAAGATATTTACCTAAGTATTTCATGGTTTTTGGTAGAATTGTAAATGGTACTCTTAAAAAAATTCAATTTCCGAGATTCATACTAATACATAGAAGTACAATTAATTTTTATATTTTGCCCTTCTATCCCATGGCTTTGTTAAACACACTCATTCTAGTAGTTTTTTGTAGATTGTTTGAAATTTTCTATGAATAGAGACAGTTTTAATTCTTTTATTTTTTTCTTATCTGTGTGACTTCTATTTCTTTTTCTCTCTTACTTCACTGGCTAGGGCCTCTAGTATAATAATGAATGTGCATAGTGAGAGAAGGCATCCTTGCCTTGTTCCTGATATTAGAGAGAATTACTTAATCTTCCACCATTAATTACAATGTTGATTACAGTTTTTTTGCTTTATCAAATTAAGGAAGCTCTCATCTGTTCCTAACATCCTGTGAGATTTTATTATAAATAGATACTAAATATTTTCAAATGATTTCTTGCATTTATTGATATGATCATGTTTTTCTTCTTTAGTCTTTGCTATGGTAAATTACATAGATTTATTTTCAAATATTAAGGCAGTCTTGCTTTTGTAAGATAAACCCCACTTGGTCATGCTATCTTTCTTTTTATATATTGCTAGGTTTAATTTTGTAATATTTTGTTGGGGATTTTCTTTCATCTTAGTTCATGAGGGATGTTTGTCAGTAGTTATCCTTTCTTATAAAGACTTACCTGGTGTGTCAGGGTAATGCTGACCCTTAAAAATGAGTTAGGAAGTGTTTTTATCTTCCATATTTTGTAAGAGTTGGTGTATAAATAATACTATTTATTACTTAAAATTTTGGTAGGATATTCCGGCCAAGCCACTTGAACCTGTATTTTTCTTTGTCATAAGGTTTTCAACTGCAAATTGAATTTCTTTCTCAGATATAAGACTATATATAAGACTAATTAGGATTTACTTCTTCTTCAATACATTTAGCAGGTATGTCTTTCAAGGAATTTGTTCTTGTCATCTAACCTGTGGAGTTTATGATCATAGAATTGTTTGTAGAATTTTTTCACTAGTGATTTAATACCTGTATGATCTGTAGTTCTAACTACTGCTTTAGCTTCAAACCACATTTTTTGATGTTATGTTTCCATTTTCATTCAAATAAGAGCTTCTAGATTCTCTGCAAGTTCCTCTTTGATTCATGAGTTTTTAAAAAGTGAGTTGTTTAATTTCTTAGTATTTGTAGATTTCTTAGTTATCTTTTCTGTAATTGATTTTTATTTTGATTCTATTATGGTCTGAAAACATATGTGGAATAACTTCAATTCTTCCATAATTATTAAGGTTTATTTAATGGCCAGAATACAGTCTATCTTTGGGAATGTTTCATGTTTGATTAAAAGAATATGTATTTTTTTAAAAATGTACTTTGCTCCTGTTGAGTGGAGAGTTCTATAAGTTAGGTCAAGTTGTTTGAAGTGTTTTACAGGCCTTTTATAACCCTACCTTTTCTCTCTACTTAAGAAGAGTGTTGAAGTCCCCAATTATAATTATGGATGTGTCTATTTCTTTTTACTTTTTGTCAGTTTTTTTCTTATGTATTTTGAAGCTCTGTGATTAAGTACATACACCTTTAGGATTGTTATAGCTTCCTCAAAAAGTGACTATGTAGTGTTCTATTTTATCCCTGGTTGAAAGCTACTTTTTCTGACATCAATATAACTCTTTTAGCATTGTTTTGATTGATATTTTCCCATTATATCTTTTCCCATATTTTTACTTTTAACATATACATGTCTTTATATTTAAAATTGGTTTCTTGGGCACGTGGGTAGTGCAGTCGTTAAGCGGCTGCCTTCGGCTCAGGGCATGATCCCGGCGTTCTGGGATCGAGCCCCGCATCAGGCTCCTCTGCGGGGAGCCTGCTTCTTCCTCTCCCACTCCCCCTGCTTGTGTTCCCTCTCTTGCTGGCTGTCTCTCTGTCAAATAAATAAATAAAGTCTTTTCAAAAAATTGGTTTCTTATAAACATATGGCATATATGTACACATGTAGCTAAGTCTTGCTTTATAACCAATTTGATAATTTATGTCCTTTAATTTGCCTATTTAGTCTTTACATTTATGCAATTATTTCAATTAAAATTTACTACTTTGCTAACTGTTTTCTACTTGTTCCATCTTTGGACTTTTTTCCTTCTATTTTTGTGCCTTCTTTTGGACTCATTGAGTGTTATTTATTATTTCAATTTATCTCTACTATTGGGTTATTATTTGTGCTTCTTTTAAAATTTTTAATGAATACTCTAGCATTTACAGTATACATCTTTAACTAATTATATTCTGCCTTCAATATTATCATCCTGATTACCTGTAATGTAAGGATCTTCCAACAGTGTACTCCTAATTCCTTCCTCCCATTCCTTATGCTAATGTTGTCATAGATTTTACTTTTGCAAATGTTATAAACACACAATCATTGCTACTATACTTGCTTTAGTTAGTTAGCTGTAGAACAATTAAAATAAGGAGAAATGATTTTATATTTAATTTCAGTTATTCTGTTTGCAGTGTTCTTAATTTGTGTGTGTGTTGCAGGGGCGGGGGGAGGTGACATAGATTCAGATTTCTACCTGAATAATTTCCTTTCACAGTCTTTATAGTACAGGACTGTTAGCAATAAAGTCTCTTAATTTTCACTTGTCTGAGAAAGTCTTCATTTCTCTTTCACTTTTGAAAGATATTTTCTCCAGGTATCAAATTCTGGAGGGACATTTTTCTTATCAACACTTCAGAGATGTCACATTGTTTTTTGGTTTGCATTGTTTCTCATAAGAACTCTGCCATTATTCTTATTTTTGTTCCTCTGTTGGTAATGTGTGTTTTTCCCTCTCTGGCTATATTCTAAATTTTCTCTTTGTCTTTGGTTATGAGCAGTTTTTGTTGTGTTTTATTGTGGTTATCCTGCTTGGTTTTCTCCAGTGCTTTAAAAGGGACAAAGTTTGTTGCCCTTCCCATATCAGCTTAGGTTTTTGTTCCACTGGGAATATAGAGGAGAAAGATCCAGGTGGGACATTATGCCTTTCTTGCGAGGGCTGTTATTAGCCTCTCCTAGGCCTACACAAAATGGGACGCTTTCTCAAGATTTTATTTTCAGGCTCTTTTTCTCTAGATAGCCTCTCTGGAGGTACAAAAAGATGGCCAAATTGATACACCTGTCAAGCAATCAGTTAAGTCGTATCATAGCTTACAATAAATCAGTGACCAGTGTTCTAACACATCACCTTTCATTATGTTTCTACCTTTCCTTCCTTGCTTCCCTTTTTCCCATTCTTTCTGCCCTGGTAGTAGACTTTCCAAGTAAAGCATTATGACTTAATCCTTAAATCAGTCTCTATCGTATAGAGAACAGAGATAGATACCTTGTTTATTAATTTTCAGATTTCTTCTTGTTTAATGGAAATATTTATGGTTGTAAATTTCCCTCTAAGTACTGCTTTGGCTGCATCCTACAAATTTGGATATATTTAATTTTTGTTATGTTTCAGTTCCCAGCAGAAACTTTTCTCTCCCACAACAGGATCCAAGCTGAGACTAATAAGGTTCCTACTCATCTACCTTTTCACTGGAGGCCTCGCCTTCTGAGAGTTTCAGGTTTCCTACAAGGATCTCAGTGTATATTCCACCCAATCTTATACAGGCTCGAGGCCTCATCTTCTGCCCTTGTGTGGTTCATAAAAGTCACATCTCTTGATAATCAAGAACAACACATGCCCATAAGACAGGTTGAGGTCAGTGTTATATCAATGCTCTGTTTTCAACTACTACTTGTTGCTGGCCCTTAGAGACTTTTTTGCCGTCTGCCATTCAGCTATGTACTTGGGGATAATAAGTTAAGGGGGAGCTTATTAAATTTATCTGTTATGTCTAGGTGTTCTGCTACAGGAGGTTTTTCAATATATCTTGCCTTACTTATTTCCAGAAATGGAAGTCTACATGTGATCTTTAATAAGTCTCTTTCAGAATATTATTTTACTATTTGGTACCATAGAATTTAATTCAGTGGGGCGCCTGGGTAGCGCAGTCGTTAAGTGTCTGCCTTCAGCTCAGGGCGTGATCCCGGCGTTCCGGGATCGAGTCCCACATCGGGCTCCTCCACTGGGAACCTGCTTCTTCCTCTCCCACTCCCCTGCTGTGTTCCCTCTCTCGCTGGCTATCTCTCTGTCACATAAATAAATAAAATCTTAAAAAAAAAAAAGAATTTAATTCAGTATGTCTTGATGAGAAGTTGGTAGTGAAAATTTTTGACATTTTGGCCCATGTGTCTAGATGATATTGAACAACAAAAGGAATAAAACATATGTCTTTCTAACTTTTTAAAATGAGTTAAATACTTAAGGATT
The DNA here is from genome assembly GCF_024610735.1 of Ursus americanus. Lineage (NCBI taxonomy): Eukaryota > Metazoa > Chordata > Mammalia > Carnivora > Ursidae > Ursus > Ursus americanus. The sequence continues at coordinate 66,027,662 of NC_142139.1, forward strand.
GGTATTAGAGGAGGAAGCAACTTAATAGAGAAACTCTTTTGTATTTTTTCCTATAATCTGAAAAATGACATTCATTATTCCTTTACGTTTTCTGAACCACATTCATTAAAAGTTCAATTCAAGAGATAAAGGAAAAATTTTAGGGGAGTTTTTTAAGTGACAAGAACTATTGTTATGTAAACCTGATATGTGTTGAATACTAAAAATGACAGCAACTCAGAAAAATACAAAAAAAAAGTTAAAATCCCATTATCCAGAAATAACCACAATTATCATTTGGACAGCACAGTCTAGATATCCTCCAGATGGACAAATGGATGGATTACTGGATGGATGGATGGATGGATAGAAAATTATAAAATGGTGTCATATATGCTTTTTGTTTTAAAATACTAAATTTAATTTATTTAGCAGAAATAAAAAATATACTAAAGCTAAGTTGAAAGAACCATTTCATTCCAAAAAGTGTTTCCTTACCACATCAGTTGATAATCACTAAAGATATTCTTTTAATGTTAAGAAAAAAGATCATGAAAATCATTAAGCACTGTCCTTTTGTCACGATAAGCCAGACTCAAGGTTTATGTGAAATTGTCTAATATTAAAATTTAGCAGCTGATTCATTATTTTGGAAATATGGTGCTGACCAAACAACACATCTGTAGGCCCTGGGCTGCAAAATTTGACCAAGTAAGAATCAGGACCTTGTCGATGGTAGAAAAATTATTCTCCTGCTTCAAATCTTACAGAAAAATTTCAGGTCTCAGAATTGCCCTTCATTTTGTCTAGATTTTACAGTCCAATCTTAAAAGAGCTTTGTGTGTGAAATTGGTTTTTGTTTTTAAGGCCCTATTGCCCAGTGGTTGAAACAACCATTAATAGCAATGGAGAATAAAATAATGAGAAGGATAAAAGAATACTAACTCACGAAAGCTGCTTGTTGACCTTATAACTTTATCAGAATGAAGTGGCTGCTTGGCTTGTGTGAGTTTCATCACTGGAAAAAATTAAACATAGACTGAATGTCCAGTGTAGAATACTGGTCTAAGATGCAAGCATTGGATGGGTGGATGAGGGTGAGTGGATGGGTGGATAGGCAGATGGATGGGTAGGGTGAGTGGGTGGATGGATGAGTGGATGAGTGGAAGATTGGATGAGTGGGTACACGGGTGGGTGGCTGAATGGATGGATTGGTGGGTGGGTGGGTTGGTAGGTGGGGGTGAGTGGATGGATAGGTAAAGGTGAGTGGATGGATGGTGGATGGACAGATGAATGGGTGAATGGATGGATGGACAGATGCAAAGGTAGTTAAGATCTCTTTCAGCCATGGGTTCCCTTCTAGGAAGAGTCTTCATTAATTCACTTCTTTTTAAGGAGTAAGATCAGTGAGACAGAAAGTTTTGGAGGGGTAGGGTTGGGAAAGGAAAGACAAAGGGTGCCAGGTATTTGTTTTGCCTTTTTTCTAATCTTTCCTTAAAAATCCTCATCCTAGTCTTGTCACTGAAAATCATTTTGCCTGCTCCTTTGGTGGCTTAGAACAGGTAGACTACCACAGATATAATGAGAAGAAGCAAACATTTATCAGGATTATTTTATTTTATTTTATTATTTGTCAGAGAGAGAGGGAGCTGGCACAAGCAGGGGGAGCGGCAGGCAGAGGGAGGAGCAGCCTCCTCGCTGAGCAAGGAGCCCAATGCAAGACTCGATCCCAGGACCCTGGGATCATAATCTGAGCCGAAGGCAGATGCTTAACCAACTGAGCCACCCAGGCATCCCAATACTTGTCAGTTTTTATTCCTTCAGAGCAGCTAGATGGCTTTCACTACTCTGAAACTCTAACTGAAAAATCATCCTCTAGTATGTTTTTACTATTTAAGAAAGATAATCTTTCATTACCTGTTTCTTGGCTGGCAATTTATAAGAAGAATGTGGTTGTAATTAAAACCTAAAAATTGTAGACTATGTTTCCTTTGTTTCCTATCAATAGGCATGCATCATCAGGAAAGTAGTGTCATTATTATTTAAACCTAAGTATTAGTTCCTTGTTCACACTTTTTTCTGAGTAGATATAAGTTGAAAGAATATGGAGAAAGCCCTAGAACAAAAATGGATGAGCAGGAGTGGCCATTGCTAAGAGTGGAGGCGGAAGGGGGGAAGAGTCAGGAGTGGGAGTATCAAAGACAGAGAAGATACAATTTTGCAAAGCATTCATCTCTGGATTCACCTGGCCAGAGTTCAGTTTTCTCAGCTTCCCATTTCAATAGACCACGTTGTCTTCTTCTTCCAAAAAGAAAATATATAAAATAAATCCAATTTATCAAATCAGACATTTATAAAGGCTGTTGTCTTCCAAATATAAGAATGTTCATAGCTGTTTTATTTGTATAGCTGAACAAGAAACAAACATCCATTACTTGTTAAATAGGTGAATAAGTTGTGTTACGTTCTTACAGTAGAATTCTATATAGCAATAAAAGAAAGAACTACTGATACATATAACAATGTGAAGGAATCACATAGACTTGATGTTGAACAAACAAAGTTGGACACAAAAGAGTACATACTGCATGACTCGATTTGTATGAAGTTCAAAAGCAGCTGAAAGTAAGCTATCCTGTTAGAGGTTAAAATAAGCATTGCCTTTGTGAGGAGCATTGACTGGAAGCAGACATGAGGAAGCCTTATGAGGTGCTGGAAATGTTCTGGATCCGAATCTGGGAAACAATTGCCTGTGGGTGTACATATGTGTAAAACCATTGAGCTGGACACTAAAGATTTGGAAATTTTACATATCTTAAGTTATACCTCATTTTTTTTTAAATGCAAGAAATATGAGAGGTGATCCCCGTTTATGTGCTGCCATTGGTTGATGAAGAGTTTCGTAAGTGGACTCTGAGTGGACTGGAGTTCAGTGGCAATGAGTGAAGAAGAGTCAGTGTGTCTTTAGACAGCTAGATGGTGAGCCCCCTACAGGCAGGATCCAGCCTTCTACCTTTGTTTCTCCCTGAAGGGTCAGGCACAAAATGATGAGAAAAGTGAATGCACCCAGAGTGAGTCTGAGTTTGTTAGGGAACTTTGTGTTTGACATAGAATGTTCCACATGGGTTCAAATCATTTCCTTTAAATCCGTGATTTTGTATTAGTTCACTCTAAAAAGTGGTGGAGTGCACAGAAGCACATTTAGAAGAAATGATGGAAGAATAAAATGTCATGCCAGGTGAATCTTAATTTTTTTTCAGATATTTTCCAGATAGTTGACTAATCATATTTTAAATTAAAGAATTTTTTTTTTTATTTTACTTTCACACTATCTGGGGATCGGTCAAGTAGGAAGTATACTGATTATATGTATAAAAATGATTGCAGAACCTGCCATCCAAAGAAGAAAGATGTGTTAGCTGTACATGGTTCTATGGAAGTGAGTATATTGGGTTTGGAGAATGGGCCTGAAATATGGGTTCTGGTCCCCACCAAACATTCTGTGCCAAAACAAGCTGATTTTCTACAAGAAAGCTCACTGGACATATTTTAGGCTGGACCATGCCAGGTCTACATTGGTAGTGGGACATAGGAGTAGGATACTAATAAGGGCTTGACTTCTTATTTGAGATGTTTCATATCATTCCCTAAATATTTAGTTACCTTTAACTGAGTTTCTTGAAAGATTCCCTACCATTTCCTTCCTTGGCACACTGCTGGAAGATTCCAGATGGTTTCATTTAGAGTACACATGTAGCGTGTCTCCCTAGCGAAACAGAGCGGCTGTTTTAAGCTTGTTGCCTGTCACCAATTCTTAGGATGGAGAGAGGAAAAAATCCACAGTCATGACTACATTCGCTAGAAATTGCAGTGGGAATTCAGAAATGCATTGTGAAATTAACCCAAAGTGGAATTTGCCTGAATTACTAGAACTTGCATGAATACTCTTTGGTGAAAAGGGCTTTGGTACTTGACCACAAGTTGGTCAAGATCTTGGCTTTATTGATTTGACCTCTAAATTTAAAGCATTAATAGTTAACACAAAAGAGATGTGCAAGCCACTGGAATTTAGTTAAGGGAAGGGCAGCCAGTTTTCACAGTAAGATCTCTTAGAACCAGAGTCCCACTGCTGTCATGAAAGTTGCAAGCAGAGACACAGAACAGAGTGTAACAATCCAAGAAAGAAGTTCCATTAACTGTCTAGGAAACCTGAGGACCAAATTGCTCAAGAGACCTTGCCAAATTTATACAACAAGCCATTCACAGAGGTAAGCCATGTCAAAATTATCACTCGTTTGTCTTTGTTTGAGTAGATATCATTTTGCAGTTAATGAGGCTTACTCAGTGGCCATGACTGTGTCTCAGCCCACGGAAGGTAGAGATTATCCCTGTATTCCATGTATAAAGCACAGTGCCCAGTGTATAATGAAGGTACTAGCTTAACTCATGTTTATTTCTTTAAGTTTATGTGTATAATATATGTTACTGAAGCAGAAAAGATTTTGTGTTTACAAATAGTGACTGTGTATTATTCCATGGGATCCTTCCTATTCTTTAATACAAGTTGCAAGGCAAGTATCAGTTTGGCTTTCTATGGCAGGATGACATGGTTTACTGGAAAATAGAAATGAGTAGTTCCTGATCTTAGAGTCTCTACTGTTTCTCAGTAGAGAAACATGGCTCATGGAAGCTGAGACACCAGGATTCTAGCTCAATTTCCTCTACTGAATAAGTTGATTCCTTTGGGAATTCCATATAACACTTCTCAGAGATGCTAGGATTTGGAGACTAATGAGTTTTCAGTATGTGGCCAGTGTGAAGAGAGAAGAACATTCCAGGTACAGAGAATGGCATAATCCAAGTCACGAAAGCCAAAAAAGTATATCTTAACAGTAATTCAGGTGGCTTTGGTAAAGAGCTCACTTGAGGGATTAGTGAGAGATAAGATTGGAATGCCGATTGGATTTGCATTGTAGAAACAAAGTCAACAGCTTAGCACACAGCATCTGCCTGGCATGGGAGATGCGAGGGTTAAGATGGTGTACAGGTGGGCAGCTCCCTACTCTTAGAGAGTTCACTGATACATAGACATCTAAATCTCTGATTACAGTGATGTAAATTTTCTTCACCAGGGAGCCGGATAGCCTGATGGCAGGAAATAATCCCATCAAAATTGTGGGGATTTCCCTCCCAAAGCATTCTAGACGGTTATAGTGGAGAAAATAATTCTGTATTGTTTTTAAAAATGTCCAGCTATGAGTTAACAAGGACCTGAACTAGATAGTAGCAATCAGAACAAAACAAACAAACAAACAAAAAGAACATATGCCCAAAATGTTGTACCAAAAAAAAAATAAAAAATTGAGTGTGTTTCCCTACTGGATGTTGAGGTCAAGTAAGGGAAGAAATCACAGGCAACAGAAGTTTCATATATTAGTGGGTAGAAGAGTGAGTGTGACATCTTGGTGTATATATATTTTTTAGGAAAATCTGTAAGCAGAAGAGGTTCAGAAGAAGGAAATGAGGTCAGGTTTAGAGTCACAACTGAGTTGTTTGTGAGATCACATCTGGTACTACACAGGCAGGTGGATAGGGGAGAAGACACACACTGGCAAGAAGGCTTTGTTGTCAGTGTGGAAACCACCTGTGGAGTCCTAAGAATGGCTGAGATCACCAGGGGACAAAAGACAACAACAAGTTAAAAAAAAAACAGATTGAAAAACTCTTCAAAATTACTAGGTTATCCATTTCCACAGTGCATATAGTAGGAAAAATAAGGACCAAGCCAAGTATTCAGCAATAGGGGATTAGTTGAAAAAACTGTGCTAAAAACACACAATGGAATATAATCCAGCTATTAAAAGAGGATGAAAATGTCCTTACACATTGATAAGGAAGTGAGTACCAAGATGTCTTAAATGAAGAAAGCCAAGTGTAAGTGTTGAATCACTAAATTTTACACCTGAAACTAATATTACACTGTATGTTCACTAACTGAAATTTAAATAAAAACTTAAAACATAAATAAATATATATTTTTAAAAAACTCAAGTGTAGAAGTATATGATAGTATGCTACCTTTTGTGTAGGAAACATAAACAAATAGGATATATAGAAATACTTCCTTATATTTGCATTAAATAAACAATTGGAAGAATAAAGAAGAAGCTAATAAAAATGGTTACCTAATAGAAATGGTAAGGATTTGGAGGGGTAGGGTGGGCTAAGGTAGATAGAGTCTACGGGTACGATATCTCGGTGTATACCTTGTTAGATTGTTCTAACTTTTGAGCTGAGTAAATGTATTAGTTATTCAAAGTATGAACTTAAAAGGTAAGGAATTGCAGAGAGCCCTATGTCTCGCATAAAAGACTCAGGAACTAGTTCTTCTTCCAGAAAGGAGCAGGAGGTGACAATGGAGACAACTAGCTACTTTGTGAGTCCTTGAAAAGGAAGGAGGGAACAGAATTTACAGGTGAGGAGCAAAAGCACGTGGTCCTGGCTGCTCTGGTGGATCTCTTTCTCAGCACTCCCCAATCCTTATTCTCTAGCCAGGCCACTGTCCCCCATCTTTTCTTGAATATTCTAAGTATGTCCTCACTTTTGCTCATGCCACATCCCCACCAAAGAAAGTACTTTCCCCAGTGTTTCCCACCAACATGTATCTTCATTCCCTTATTCAATAAATGTCCAAGCACCTCTGTTCTTTAGACACAGCAGCAGACCCCAGACCCGAATGAAGCGCGGTTCCTCTCTTGAAGGCATTCACTGCCAAGAGGGACAGACACGAGATTAATAATGGAGCATGGCATTCTGGAACAGCTTCTCAGAGAGGTGACATTGACTCTAAATTGTAAAAATGAGTAAGAATTGGCCAGGGGAGAGATTCTCTGCAGTCAAATCAGATAGAATCAGAGTAACACCGTTACTTTCTAACTTAATTGTGCCAATCATGTGTATTACTTTCACTTCTTAAACTAATATTTTAGCCACCGATGTGCTTAGTCACTCTCCTTGATTCTTACACATATACCATGTTATTTAGTTGCTAAAAGAAGCCCTGTGAGAATAGCTGTGATCATCCTCATTATATCGAGAAAGAAGGGAGATGTGGAGAGGTGAGTGGCTCATCCGAGGCCAAAAGCAAATTATTCTTAGGAGGCAATGCTTAATGGGAAGAGGTTAAATAATTATTTTTGTAAAAGCTGTTGTAAGGCTCTCTTATAAAACCTTGATGAGCCAAGAATGACTGGAATTTCTCATGCATTGGATACATTCGTTTTTGTAGCATTTTCTCCAACGTAAGTTTTACACTATGAGCAAAGCCAAAGTCAAGCTCTGTGGGCCCTCAGTAAAGCAGCAGGTAGTCTGACATGTGTGCCTGGCCCTATCCCCTCCCGTTCATCTTCTCTTGGTGGCCACAGATGTCACCTGTTCTTTGGTGACTTGAGGTGGTGGGCTCTGCCCTGTTTCTCCATTTACTTCTCTTAAGAGGAGTCTAGAAGGTCACTTACCCTGTCTGTGAATACATGATCAGTTCTTTTTCCTTTTCCAGAACTTCCCTTGGGCCATTTCTAACCAAGGCCAACTGCATTTGCTCTGTTTCATCCTTCAAGGCATGTTTTATGTAATGGCTGAACTCTCAATTCATCCAGAGCAGAGAGACTTCGGGACAGCCCAGATGCTCTGGCAACATCAGCATTTCCAGTCTAAACCCTGAGCCATTTTCATTTACTGCCCCATGTGAGGCATGACATCTTCCCACTAATTAATAGCGACCCTTCTCAGTGATGAGTTACTATCTGGATTCCCATGCACCATCTGGAGAAGAGCCTGGACACCGGAGAGTTTCTATTTTTATCAGGCTCTGGCATTGCACTTGCATTCCGTTAAAACTGAGCCAGAAGTCACAGAAAACTTGAATTGTGCCCTTTTTTTTCCACCTAGGGCCACTATATTAACTTGATAAAGAGCTTTTTGCACCCTCTTATCTACTGCATTACAAGGGGAGAGCAAAACAGTAGCCTGCTTTCAATTTAAAAAGTAAACTCTTTAGCATAAACATTCAGCTTCAGAGGCCAGTTTCAGGGCATCCAGAGGAAGACTGGGGGGGGAATTATTTTGATACAAACACAGGAGGCTGAATGAACTGCAACCCAGTTAAAAATAGAACAGTAATAATTCCCCACAGTGGGTCATGCTTGGGGTGGGGGAGAGAGCAGAGGTGGAGTGGAAGTGGGGGCATGATATACATTCTCTTTCTTCCTTCAGAGGAAGAGAACTGTTAGCTGTTCATGCAGCCCAGGGAACAAAAAAGATGTGGCCACCTGTGGTAAGGCCAGGAGGGTGTAGAGGCTGAAATGTGGACTCCAGAGCTGGGTTGCAAGAGTTCAAACCCATTTCTTCCATTTCCTTCTTCCGTGGTGCTGGGCAAGTTACTCAGCCTCTCATGCCTGGTTCCTCATCAGTGAGAGTACTTCACCTTATAAGATTTCTGGAAAATTAAATGAGATAATACGTGGAAAGTACAGAGGACATACTGAACCAGCAGTAAGTGTAGGTCTTGGTTAACCAGAGTGCCATCGCCCTTCCTTATAGCAAACAATTTGCCTCATTTTTAGAGTGGAAATTATGCCCACCTTAGAGGTCCTGGCTACTAAATATGAATTCAGTGGTAATTTGTTGTCCAGCCCCAACACTTTAGAGAATAAAAGAAAATACTATGAATAATCATACCAATAGGCATGAACCTAGACTGCCCTGGGCAAACTAGGACGGTGACATAAAGTAAGGAGATAGGTAGGCATATGTCACCCATTTATAGTGGTCACAACGAGGTGCCATCTGAGATCATGTAGGATTTGATTTTTGGCTGTTAATGAACATCTGAATCGCCAGTGACATAGAAAAGAATTTTAAGCTATATCTGTGGAACCCAGGTGTGTGTGTGTGTGTGTGTGTGTGTGTGTGTGTGTGTCTCCAGAACTGATTCTAATGCATACCATTGATGCTACTGATGATGAGCTGTGAAATCTCAATTTCATGCTTCTCCTTAACTGTTAATAACAAACAATAAGAATAAATTAAATTTATATCAGACCTTACAATTGCTATTATTTTTCATACCTGTCATCTCATTTGATCTCTACTACAACCAACTTCCAAGGCAGCAGATATTCTTCTGAGGGGACACACAGAAGTTACCTGACTTGTCAGTGGTCATTCTGGAATTAGATCCCAAACTTTTAGTTTAGAGATTTTCCAGTCTGTATGATCATTTGTTCATTACACAAACAGTGATAAATGTTGGAGTAATTCAGAGCACAACTTTGGCTCTTATGAAGTCATGGACTTTTTTTTTTGGCAATTAACTCTTCAAAGTACTAAGTCTGCTTTATTGTTTTCATTATGTTCAGGTAACCACTGTATAGGACATCATTAGTTTTTGATGTAGTGTTCAACGATTCATTAGTCGCGTATAACACCCAGGGCTCATCGCAACAGGGTGATGGATATTAAGGAGGGCACGTGTTGTGAAGTAATGGACTTCTGCCCCAAGCAAACATTAGCCTGTTTTCGTCACTGTATGTTAGCTTGGAACGTCTAGAATCTTGCATGAATGGAATCATATTGTATGTACATTTTTCCCTCTTTCTTTCATTCACTATGATTTTTGAGGTATGTCTACATTACTTGTATCAGTAGTTTCTTCCTTTTTATTGCTGAGTAATATGTATATTATAATATGTTTATACTTTCACCTATTGATGAACATTTGGACTATTTCCAGTTTGGGACTATTATAAATAAAGCTGCTTTGAATATTTACATATAAGCTTTCGTGTGGACATACTTTTTTTCATTTCAGCCAGGAAATATTTAGGACAGAAATGACTAAGATATAGAATAGATGTATGTTTTAGCTTTTTAACTCCCAAAATATTCTTTTGCAAAGTGATTGGACCATTTTACATTCCCACCAACAGTATATGAGATTTCCAGTTTTCTTCACCAAAAAGTGCTTTTGTCAGGTTTGGTGGTTTTTTTAGGTTTATCCATTATACTCAGTATGCAGTGGTATCTCATGATGATTTTACTTTGCATTTTCTTGATGACTAACAATGTGTATTGTGTTTCAGGTACTTATTGGCTGTTTGCTCCTCTTTTGGTAAAATGCATCTTCAAATCATTTACACATTTTTTGTTGCAATATATATTGTCTTATTATTGAGTTGTAGTTCTTGTATATTCTGGACACATATTTGAGATATATTCGGACACATACCCTTTGATACATACATTGCAAATAATTTTAGTCTGTGCTCTTTTTTATATTTCTAATAATGTCTTTCAAAAACAAAGGTTTTTAATTTTGATAAAGTATCAGTTTTTTTCATTGTATTTTATACTTTTCGTGTTCTATCTAAATAACCTTTGCCTTCCCCAAGACCACAAGCATTTTCTCTTATGTTTTCTTCTAGAAATTTCATCAGCTTAGGCTTTACACTTAGGCTTTTGATCCGTTTTGAATTAATTTTTGTGTGTGGTGTGAGAAAAGGATAATGTTCATTTTTATCAATATGGATAATAAGATGATCCAGAAACATTGTTGAAAATAAATTTTCTTTTACCATCAGATATGTATTGGTTTCCTATTGCTGCTATAAGAAATTACCACAGACTTCATGGCTTAAGACAACACAGATTTATGATCTTAAAGTTCTGTTGGTCACGAGTCTGAAATAGGTCTTGCAGGGCTAAGATTGGGATCTCAGCACAGCTGTGTTCCTTATGAAGGCTCTAGAGGTGAAACAGCTCCTTGCCTTTTAGAGAGTTCTACAGATGGCTTGCAAGCCTTGCCTCATGACCCCCTTCCATCTACAAAGTCAGCACTCTCATCACTATGAACTCTCCCTCCATTATCACATCTCTCTCTCTGACTCTGACCCACCTGCCTCTCCCTTTCACTTATGAGGACTCTGATTACAATTGGGCAATTTAGATAATACAGTTTAATCTTCCCATCTCAATATCCTTGACTTAATCACATCTGCCAAGTTTCTTGTGCCACGTAAAGTAACATATTCCACAAGTTCTTGGAAGTAGGACTTGGACATCTTTAGGGGGCTATTATTCTGCCTACCACATGTTGCCTTGGCATCTTTGTCCAAAATCAAATGATGGTATATATGTAGGAGCTTTCTGGACTACCTATTACACATCATTGATCTACATATCTAATTTTTTGCCAATACCAAACTGTCTTAGTTTCTCTACCTTTACACAGTCTAGAAATCAGGTAAGATGAGTCTTCAAACTAAGACATTTGCAAATGAACTATCCGAAAAAGGATTAGTATCCAAAATATATAAAGAATTTATACAATCCAATACTCAAAAAACAAATAATCCAATTAAAATGGGAGGAAGACATGACCAGACAATTTTCCAAAGAAGACATACAGATGGCCAACAGAAACATGAAAAAAACGCTCAATGTCACTCGTCATCAGGGAAATGCAAATCAAAACCACAATGAGATATCACCTCACACCTGTCAGCATGGCTAAAATCAAAAACTCAAGAAACAACAAGTGTTGGTAAGGAGTGAAGAAAAAGGAACCCTTATGCACTGTTGGTTGGAATGCAAAGTGATGCAGCCACTGTGGAAGACAGTATGGAGGTTCCTCAAAAAATTGAAACTAGAACTACCCTACGATCCAGTAATCATGCTACTAGGTATTTACCCAAAGAATACAAAACCACTAATTCAAAAGGATATATGCACCTATATGTTTATTGCAGCATGATTTACAATAGCCAAAGTATGGAAGCAGTCCAAGTGTCCATCAATAGATAAATGGTTAAAGAAGATGTGGTGTATATATACAGTGGAATATTATTCACCCATAAAAAAGTGAAATCTTGCCATTTGCCGCAACGTGGATGGATCTAAAGCGTACAATGCTAAGTGAAATAAGCCAGTCAGAGAAAGACAAACACCATGTGATTTCACTCATATGTGGAATTTAAGAAACAAAAATGAACAAAGGGGGAAAAAAGAGGGAGACAAACCAAAAACCAGACTCTCAACTATGGAGAACAGATGGTTACCAGAAGGAGGTAGGTGGGGGAATAGGTGAAATAGATAAAGGGGATTAAGAGTACACTTCTCATGATGAACACTGAATAATATATGGAAGTGTTGAATTACTATATTGTACACCTCAAACTAATATAACACTGTATGTTAACTGCACTGGAATTAAAATTTTAAAAATTTCTGTCTTTATTCCAGATGCTTTGCATTGCCATATAAATTTTAGAGTCAGCTTATTGATTTCAACAAACAAAAACCTGTTGGAATGAGTTTGGAAGTGTTGCTTCCTCTTCAGTTTTTTGGAAGACTTTTAGAAAGTTTGATACTAATACTTCTTTAAATGCTTAATAGAAAACATAAGTGAAGGCATCAGGTCAAGGATTTTTATTTGTTGGGGGATTTTTAATTATCATGAAATCTCCTTACTTATTTTTGGTCTGTTCGGATTTCCTGTTTCTTCATGATTCAGTCTTAGTAGATTGTATGTTTCTAGGAACTTACCAACTTCTTCTCAAGGCCAGCATTACCCTCATACCAAAGCCAGACAAAGGTAGTACAAGAAAAGAAAACTACAGGTCAATATTCCTGGTGAACATAGGTGCAAAAATCCTCAATGAAATACTAGAGAACTGAATTCAATAGCACATTAAAAGGATCATACACCATGATCAAGTGGGACTTGTGTCTGGGATAGTAAGGTGTTTCAACATATGCAAATCAATAAATGTGATGCACCACATGAACAGAATGAAGAACGAAACTGTATGATCATCTCAATAGATGCAGAAAAGCATCTGACAAAATTCAACACCCGTTCATAATAAAATCACTCAACAAATTAGTTATGGAAAAAATACACCTTAAGGTATATATGATATGGTTATATATGACAAGTCCAGAGCTCATATCATACTCAACAGTGAAAAGCTGAAAGCTTTCCTTCTAAAGTCAGGAACAAGACAAGAATGCTCACTCTCATCACTTCTATTCATTATAGTATTGGAAGACTTAACCAGAATAATTAGGCAAGAAAAAGAAATAAAGGGTATCTAAATCAGAAAGGAAGAAGTAAAATTTTCTGCTTGCAGATGACATGATCTTATGTATAGAAAACCCTAAAGACTCCACTGGGACACCTGCGTGGCTCAGTCAGTTAAGCATCTGCCTTCAGCTCAGGTCATGATCTCAGGGCCCTGGGATCCAGCCCTGTATCAGGCTGTCTACTAGGTGGGAAACCTGTTTCTCCCTCTCCCTCTGCCTGCCACTTCCCCTGCTTGTGCTCTCTCTATTTTGAAACCTCTCTCTCTCTGTCAAATAAATAAATTTTTAAAAAATTTAAAACAAGAAAAAAGACTGCACCAAAAACTGTTAGAACTAATAAATGAATTCACTAGAGTTGCAGGATACAAAATAACATACAAAAATCAATGCATTTCTATACACTAACTGAATTAGATAAAAAAAGAAATTAAGAAAATAATCCCATTTACAATAACATCAAAGCCAATAAAATACTTAGGAATAAAATATAACCAAGAAGGTAAAAATCTGTACACTGAGACCATAAAACATTTATGAAAGACATTGCAGTAGACCAAATAAATGGAAACATATCCTGTGTTCATGGATTAGAAGAATTAATATTATTAAAATGGCCATACTGTCCAAAATTATCTACAGATTCAGTGCAACTGATTTCAAAATTGCAATGTCATTTTTTACAGAAATAGAAAAAAAAACCCTAAAATTTGTATAGAACCAAAACAATCTTAAGCACAAAGAACAAAGATGGAGGCATCACTCTACCTAATTTCAAAATATACTACAAAACTATAGTAATCAAAACAGCTTGGTCTGGTATAAAAACATACTTATAGACCAATAGAACAGAATAGAGCCCAAACTTAAATCCATGTGTTTATGGTCAACTGATCTTTCACAAAGGTGTCAAGAACATGCAAAGGGGAAAGTATAGTCTCTTCAATAAATGGTGTTAGTAAAATTGGTTTTCCACATGCAGAAGAATAAAATTGGACCCTTATTTCATTCCATACACAAAAATCAATTCAAAAGGACTTAATGTAACAGCTGACAGCATGAAACTGCTAGAAGAAAATGTAGAGGAAAGCATCTTGACGTTGGTTTTGGCAATAATTTTTTGGATATGACCCCAAAAGCACAGGCAACAGAAGCAAAATAGACAAATGGGATTGTACCAAACAAAAAACCTTCTGCATAGCAAAGGAAACAATCAACAGAGTGAAGAGACAACCTATGGAATGGAAGATAATTGCAAACTATCCTTCGATACAGGGTTAATATCCAAAATATATCAGAAACTCAGCTCAATAGCAAGAAAATAAATAACCTGATTAACAAACGGACAAAGGATCTGAATAGTCATTTCTCAAAAGAAGACATCCAGATGGCCAAAGATATATGAACAGGTGCTCAACATCACTAATCATGAGGGGAATGCTAATTTGAACCACAATGAGATATCACCCCATACTTTTTAGAATGGCTGTTATCAAAAAGAAAAAAGGTAGCAAGTGTTGGCAAAGATATGGAAAAAAGGGAAACTTTGTACAGTGCTGGTGGGAATGTGAACTCATACAGCTATTACAGAAAACAATATAGAAATTCCTCCAGGTAGAACTACCATATGATCCAGTAATCTCACTTCTTGGGTATGTATGCAAAGGAATTGAAATTAAGATACGAAGATAACACTGCACTCTGACGTTCATAACAATGTTGATTACCAAAGCCAAGATAAGGAAATAAGCCAAGTCTATCAACAGATGAATGGATAAAGAAGGTGTGCTCTATACATATATATGTTATCTAATATAATATTTTATATAATATATATATGAAATATTCTTTTGCCATGAAAAAGAAGAAAATACTGCCTTTTTTGACTACACAGATGACCCTATGTGGAAGACATTCTGCTCAGCAAAACAAGCCAGATAGGAAAAAACAAATACAGTATGACCTCACTTACACGTGGAATCTACAAAAACAAAAGTCCAACTCACAGAAGCAGAGGATAAAATGGTGGTCCTCAGAGGCTGGTGAGGGTGGGGAATGGAGAGATGTTGGTCAAAGAGTACAAAGTTGCAATTATGTAGGATAAGTCTAGATCTAATTAGATCTACATTAGATCTAATGTATAGACATGATTATTACACTTAGTAATACTGTATTAAACACTGCAGACATGCCGAGAGTGACTTCAGGTGCGGTCATCACACACAAAAATGCATAGATGTCCTTGACAATTTTTAAAATGTATTCCTGGGTATTTTATCTTTTTAAGTGCAACTGTAAATGAGTTTTTTAACTTTATGTTTTACAAGTGTTTCCTGCCAGAGTATAAGAATACGATTGATTTTTTATATATTAACCTTGTATCCTGTGACTTTGCTAAATGCAATTCTTAGTTCTAGTAGTTGTTTTATAGAATCCCTGGGATTTTCTATACACACAATCATATCATCTGAAAACAAGGATGGTTTTCCTTTGTCTTTTCCACTTTTATGCCTTTTATTTTCTGGTGTCCTGAGCAGATATCAGAGGGAAACAATTCAATATTTCACCATTAGCTATGTTTTTCATAGATGCCATTTCTCAATTTACCATTCCTAGTTTACTGAGAGTTTTATCATGATTGAGTGTTTAGTTTTGTAAAGTGATTTTTCTCTGTTAAAATGATTATATGGTTTTCCTCTTCATTCTATTAATATGGTGAATTTTATCATTTGGTTTTTGTAAAGATGGACAGGGACAAACTCCAATTGGTCATAATGTATTGTCCTTTCCATATATTGTTGGTAACGTGTCCAATTCGCGTAAATTGTCAGATTTGTTGACATAGAGTTATTCATAATATTCTCCTATTATCCATTTAATGTCTATAGACTATGTGATGGTAACACCATTCTCATTCATGATATTGGTGATTCCTTTCTCTCTCTCTCCCTCCTTTCTGCCCCGCTCCCTCCTTCCCTCCCCCTCCCTCCTCCCTCTCTCTCTTCTTCCCACCTCCCCTCCCCCCTCCCTCCCTCTTTTCCCCCCTTCTGATCAGTCTGGCTAGAGATTTGACAATTCTGTTGATCTTTTCAAAGAGCCAGCTTTTGGCTTTGTTAATGTTCTCTATCATATATCAGTTTTCTAATCTATTGATTTCTCCTTTTTTATTATTATAAAATGCCCTTCTTTCTCTCTTGTATTTGTCTTGAAATCTACTTGTTCTGTTATTAGTATCACCACTCTAGCCTCCTTAAGCTTGCTGATTGCATGTTACCTTTTTCCATCTATTTACTTTAAAATTTTCTGTGTGTATTTTTTTAAATATGTGTGTGTATATATTTAAAGTGTCTCTCTGTGGGTATAAAGTATCTGTGTGTCTTAAGTGTGACTCTTACAGGCAGCATATAGTAGCACCTCCTTTTTTATCTACTCTATCAATCTCTGCCGTTTCATTGGACAATTTCAACAAGTTAAAATCTAAAGTGATTATGTAGTTGGATTTAGGTCTACCATTTTATTTATTTATGTATTTATGTGTTTATGTATGTATGTATGTATTTATAAGTAGCTCCACACCCAGCTTGGAGCCCAACATGGGGCTTGAACTCATAACCCTGAGATCAAGACCTGAGCTGAGATTAAGAGTTGGACGCTTAACCAACTGAGCCACCCAGGCTCCCCTAGATCAACCATTTTATTATTTGCTTTTGTTTGTCCCTTGTGTTTTTTGTTTCACTCTCCTCCCTTTCCTACTTTCTGTTGGATTATTTGAGTATTTATTGTATTCTTTTCAATGTACCTATTGAATTTTTTCTGGATATCCTTGCATTATTTTTTAAGTGGTTGTTCCAGTGATTATGATACACATATCTGTATACTTCACACATACATGCATGCACCGTCTAGTTAGAGTTTATATTATATGTAAAATGTAGAAACCTTGCAACCAGATAGGAGTCTTTAAGTCCCCACCACTGACCTTTCTGCTATAATAGTGAGATGTATTATATCTTCATAAAGTTCCATGAGACATTATCATTTTTGTGTCCAACAGTAATAAATATTGACTTGAGAGTGAAAAAATAGCCATTTATATTTACCATTTCTGTTGTTCCTTATTTCTGAAGGTTCACATTTCCCTCCGGTATCAATTTCCTTCATCCTAAGGAACTTCCTTTAGCAATTCTTATAGAGTAGGTCAATGGTGACAAATTCTCTCACTTTTTCTTCATCTGGAAATGTCTTCACTTGCCTTTATTTTTGAAAGATACCTTTGATGCACATAAAATATGGCTTGCCTGTTCTTACCTTTAGGAATTTTAAGGATGTTATTTCACTATCTTCTGACCGATGGTTTCTGATAAGAAATTTGCAAGAATTTGAATGATTGTTCCTCTGAGTGTAATCTTTTTTTTAGCTCTTTTAAGATTTTTTTGTCTTTATTTTTTATTTTCAGCAGTTTGATTATGAGATATTTGGCCTGATTTTCTTCAAGTTTATTCTGGTTGAGGTCCACAAAGCTTCTTGGATTTGTAAATTTATGGCTTTTGCCAAATGTGGGGTGTTTTTTGGCCTTTTATTTTTTCAAACATTCTTTTCTCCCCCAGTGTCTTTCTCCTCACTATGGAATTCCAATGACATGTGTGTTAGATTCTTCGATACTGGTCCACAGGCCCCTGAGTCTCCCATTTATTTTTTTTCAATGTTTTTTCTTTCTGTTGTTCAGACTGAATAATTTCTTTGTTTATCTTTAGGTTCTGTTCCCTCTGTTCTGCTACTGAGCTTACCCAGTGATTTTTAAATTTCAGATATTAACTTTTTCAATTATAAATTGTCCATTTGGTTCTTCTTTATGGTTTCTCTTTCTCTGCTGCGAACTCATATCTTTTCATTCATTTCAAATTGTTCCTGTTATCTTATAGAGAGTAGTTTAAATAAAAACTTTAAAACTATTCTTATAACTCAAACATTGTTGGTCATCTCAGCGCTAACATCTTTTGATTGACTTTTCCTTTGACTTCCTTGTTCTTTGTATTTTGGGTAATTTTAGATTATATCCTGGACATTGTGAATGTTATATTGCATAGATCCTGGGTCCTATTTTAATCTGGAGGGAGACAGAGAGAGAATCTTAGGCAGGCTCCATGCCCAGTGAGAGACATGGGGCTTGCTCTCACAACCCTAAGATCATGACCTGACCTGAAATCAAGAGTTAGATACCTAACTGACTGATCCACCTGGGTGCCCTGAAATTGTTGAATATCAAGTTTCTTTGAGACTGCAAATTGTGCCCTGTTTTCTGTGGGATGTGATTCAGTTCAGTTCTCCAAGACCTTGCTATATTCTCGGGGTGGGTCCCACACACGTACAGTGCGTGGTGGCTCAGATAAGATCCTGAACCTTCTCTAGGTTCATATACATAATTAGGGAATATACTTCTCCAAGCATCTCTTTTTGGGATTTCCTACATTCTGTGGCCCACAAGGACTCCTTTTGATGGTACCTTGGCCAGAAAGAGGAATTTTTTTTATGGGAAGTTTAACCACCCATGCAAGTGCCACCATTCAGCTCTATAGCTAGGGCCCACCCTCAAGGCAAAACAGGAAGAAGAAAACAAAATAAATCAGAAACTTTCCCTACCCTATCCTACCCCTAAAAGTTGCTTCTCTAAATTTGGACACCCACCTACAATCTAGCATCTTTTACTTCTGTGTTTTACTTACTTTTCTGAGTCTTCAGCAAGTTTTTCCTTTTAATATTTATACAGAAATTTTAGTTTTAATCAGCAAGAGGGATGGAGTATAAGGAGCTTATGCTGCCATGCCAGGACAGGAACTCTCTGTTGCCCCACCCTTTTATGGTGAAAATTTTTAAACATAGAGAAAAGTTGAAAGACTTACACAGTAATTGCCCACTCTTATCACGTATCTATCCATGCCTCTATGTAGCCACTAATCCTCCTTATTTTCCAACGTGTTTTATCTTTGTATTGTTTCTCATGCCATTTTTTATTGATTTTGATTCACATACTATAAAATTCATGTACCTGTTTAAATGTACAATTCAGTGGCATGAATTACATTTATGATATTGTATCACCATCACCACCATCTATTTCCAAAAGCTTTCATCACTCCAAACAGAAACTCTGTAACTATTAAGCAATGGCTCCCTATTCCCTACTCCCCTAGACCCTGGTAACCTCTAATCTACTTTCTGTCTCTATGAATTTACTTTTTCTAGATATTTCATATAAATGGACTCATACAATAAATAACTTTCTATGGCTGGATAATACTCCATCACATGGATATACTACATTTTGTTTAGCCATTCATCAATTGTTTACACTTTTTGGCTATCATGAATAATGGTGCTCTTGAGCATTCATGTACAATTTTTATGTGGCCATGTTTCTAATTATCCTGATTAAGTACACACACACACACCTAGGATTGAAATTGTGGAGTCATGTGGTGACTCCGTTTAAATTTTTGAGTTAACTACCAAACTGTTTTCCAGAATGGCTGTACCATTTTACAATTCCACCAGTAATGCATGAGGGTTCCAGTTTCTCCACATCCTCACTGACACTTCCTACTTATTCATCTTTTCTATTAAAGCCATCCTATTGGGTATGAAATAGTATATCATGGTTTCAGTTTGCATTCCCCTAATGACTAATCATGCTGAACATCTTTTTAAAAAAATTTTTTTAAAGATTTATATGAGAGAGAGTATGAGAGAGAGAGCACGAGCAGGGTGGAGGGGCAGAGAGAAAGGGAGAAGCAAACTCCCCACTGAGCAGGGAGCCTGATGCAGGACTCGACCCTAGGACCCCAGTATCATGACCTGAGCTGAAAGGAGATGCTTAACTGACTGAGCCACCAGGTGACCTGAACATCTTTTGATGTGCTTACTGGTCATTTGCTTCTTATTGGGAGAATGGCTGTTCAAATCCTTTGCCCATTTTTAAATGTGATTGTTTATCCTTTCATTGTTGAGTAACTGTGTTTTTGAAGTATAATTTACATACAATAAAATATTCACATCTGAAGTCCACATTTTGATGAACTCTGACATATGCATATACCCATGTAAACTATACCCTATTAAAATAAAAACTAAATCATCACTTCTTGCCCCTTTCTAATGAATCCATGCCCCTCTTAGTCAAACCACGGTACTGATTTTCATCTGTATAGATTAGGTTTGCCTCTTCTCAAAATTCATGTAAATACAACCATACATGTACTTCTTTGTGCTTGGCTTATATTGTTCAGCATATTATTTGAAATCTATCCTTTTGTTGCAAGTACCAATTGTTGCTCCTTTTTACATCTGATTATTTTCCATTGTATGAATACATCATAATTTATTCGTGCATTCTCCTGTGGATAGACATTTGCATTGTTTTCAGTTTGGGGTCTATTATGAATAAAACTGCATTGAATATTCATGTACTAACCTTTGTGTGTGTGGGTGGGTATGTATCTTCATTTCTCTTAGGAAATACCTAGGAGTAGAATTGCTAAGTCATATGATAGATACAAATTCAACATTATAAGAAGCTGTCAAACAGTTTTCCCGAGTGCTGTTACATTTTCACCAGCAATGTGTGAGAACTCCGGTGTCTCCCCCACAATATGGTATTGTGAGTCTTCTTTGTTATAGTCACTGTAGTGGGTTTGTAGTAGTATCTCACTGTGCTTTTAGACTGCATGTTTCTGGGGCTCCTGGGTGGTTCAGTTGGTTAAACATCTGCCTTCGACTCAGGTCATGATTCCAGGGGCCTGGGATGGAGCCCTGTGTTGGGCTCTCTGCTGAGGGGGGAGTCTGCTTCTCCCTCTCCCTCTGCTACTCCCCCTGCTTGTGCTCTCTCTCTCTCTGTGAAATAAATAAAATCTTAAAAAATAGGGGTGCCTGGGTGGCTCAGTAACTAAGCATCTGCCTTTGGCTCAGGGTGTGATCTCAGAGTCCTGGGATCGAGCCGCACATCAGGCTCCCCGTCTGGGAGCCTGCTTCTTCTTCTCCCACTCCACCTGCTTGTGTTGGCTGTCTTCTCTCTGTCAAATAAATAAATAAAATCTTAAAAAAAATAAAAAATAAATTTTAAAAAATCTTAAAAAATAAAATAAACTGCATGTTCCTGATGAATAATTACGCTGAGCATCTTTTCATGTACTTCCTAGCCATTATATGTCTCCCTATGTCTTCTCTATTCAAGTCTTTTGTCAACTTCTTATTACATTGTTTTTTTATTATTGAGTTGGACGATCTGTTCATATATTCTGGATACAAGTATTTTCTCAGATATTTCTGTTTCATATATTGCCCTGAGGTTATATTTTTGTCTATTCATTTCTTAATGTTATCTTCTGAGCAGGAGTGTTCATTTTGATGAAGCTTATTTATCCACTTTTATGGTTATTGCTTTCTAAGGCTTGTCTGTGAAATGTTACCCTACTCTGAGATCACCAAGATGTTTTGGTATGTTTTCCCTTTGAAACTTTATAGTCTTAGTTTTATGTTTAGATTCATAATCCTTATCAAATTATTTTTTGTGGATGGTGTAAGGTATAAGTTACAGTTCATCTTTTTTTCGGTACAAATAGACAATTATTCCTGCACCATTTGTTGCAAAGACTTTTCCTTTCTCTCAATGAATTGCTTTTGTACCTTTGTTGAAAGTCAGTTGACTACATGTGGGGTCTATTTCTGGAGTCTCTGTTCTCTTCCATTCATCTGTATTCTTACATTGATACAATTGTTTTCATTACTGTATTTTTGTCATAAGTCACAAGATTAGGTAACATAACTCCTCCAACTTTGTTCTTCTTTTCCAAATTGTATTAGAAATTTTAGATCACTAATGTTTCCAATAAATTTATCTATTGAGATGTTCTGTTTCTTTGTACATCAGGTTTTGAAAAATTGCATATCAAGTAATTTATCTGTTTCATCTAGGTTGTTGAATTCACTGGTGTGAAGTCCAAAATATTACTTATTATCCCTAGGGCTGTGAGCTCAGCAGAAGTCCGAGAGGTCACACACATGTAGATATATTGAAGGTGAAACCAGCTACAATGGAGACCTTGTTCCATACTCTGGGCTCAGCTGACACCCCAGAAAAGTATGCCTCAGGAGCAAGACTACTCTAGCCCTAGAAATAATAGTAAAACCTAAAGCCAAGTCTCAATAGAATCAAACTGATATGCCTGACAGGTCTTCTAACAGACCCCTATCCTATGCTTACACAGTGAAATATTTGGGGACCCGTTAAGGGAACCCATCTGAGATTGTTGGGACCTGCTTACATGGCTGTCTCCTCTCTGGGACCCTGCCTTTCAGATTCCATCCATCTCCAGATCCCTGAGCCACTACCTCTGTTTCCCTCAACCCAGAGAGATGCTTTCTGTCTGAGCAGTACTTCCCTGTGCCTCAGTTTAGAAAATGCCCCCAGGGGACAGCCAGGGTGGATATGGAGCACATCTCATATATTTCCTTCTCTCAAGGATCCAAACCCTAAATGCCTAAAAACAGGTGCTTCGTATATTGTGTCCAGTTCTTTTATTTTTTTATGGCAGGAGAGTGTGTCAATAGCCATCACCATGCCGTGTCTGGAAGCCAGTGATAAACTTTTGGACAATTACATACAGTAAATAAATAAATGCAATGTTGCTGACTCTCAGGATTTTTTAGCTAACCAAATTCAACATCCATTATTGAAATTTAACACTATGCAAGGCATTGTTGAGAATCAAATATTAATAAAGTAAAATACTTGCCCTGAGCAGGGAGGCGAGGCAGAAAGAAACATATAACAAACTGTCATTTACAAGTTAATAAGATATAAGATGAAAATCACAGTGCTCAGGGGAGCGCAATCAGAGTGTTTAATTTTGACACGGGGATGGTGGTAGGTGAGTGGTGCTTTGGATAAGTTTCTCAAAGAAGTAACCTTTCACTTGGCTTTTGAAGAATGGTAATCTACATAACTCCCCAAATATCCTCTTTTCATAAACTTTAGAATATTTTATAAGCTTTGTGTCTTTTCTGCAGGCAGATACCATCGAAGCGCTATTTTTCATTAGACTCCAGATAGTTAAATGAGTTGGCTTTCTCTACATACACATTAAATGACATGTCAAGACAACTGAATTATTACCTCTGTCTGGGGAAATAATCTGGGAATGAAAAATGTCCTTGGAACAAAAGTAAATGAGAATAAGCAGAAGGTAGGTGAGAGGTGATGGTGTTTATGACTGTGTAAGCAGAGGGATAAGTATATTAGGATCTGCTTAATATATTAGGACTCCTTTTCAGAACATGCTGTTTCTATGTGGTTAATAAAGCTATGCTCTTCTGAGTGAGAGAGATCCAAAACTTTGCCCACTCAGCTAAAAGAGCACATAATTTGGAGCATCTCTAGAAGCTATCCAAAGCTAACTCACTTGTCAGTGCAGATAAACAGTTTGCATCTGACTTTGAATCACACAGACAGCCAGCTTGACAATCTGAAGACACCTTTTATCCCCCACCTCCCTGCTTCATTTCATCACTTTGGACATAGTGAGTGCTTAATGATCATTTATTGAAGTAATCATCATGTCTTGACCACTTTTTCCGGAAATTCCCCTCAACTCCCGTCTTTTCTCCATATCCTTAATAAACACTTAAATCCAGCAGTGCTTATACTTTTTGGTCTCAGGCTTCCTTTGTAGTCTTAAAAATTATTGAAACCCTCATAGCGCTTTTGTTTATATAGATTACATCTGTTGATGTTACCAGATTAGATATTAAAACTGAGGAATTTTTAAAACATTCATTCTTTTAAAATAACAATAAGAAACCAATGAATGTTAACATCAATAACATTTTCATGCAAAGGAACTGTATTTTCCAAATTAAAAAAAATAATGAAGAAGTAACATTGTTTTGTATTTTTACAAATCTCTTTAGAATCTGGCTATCAAAGACAGCTGGGTCCCCGTCCCCACTTCTGCATTCAGTCTGTCACAATAACACATGTCATGACCGCTCTGGAACATTCCACTGTACTCTCATGGCAGCATGAGAGCAAAAAAGCAAACAGTGTCTTAGTATTATTAAAAATCTGTTTCCCACCTTGCAGCCCCTTTGGAAGAGAGCTTTGAGAACTGATCCTTGAATATGACTCTCTTCATTTCATACTTGATTCAAATCCCATCTCTATAAATATTTGCTCAGTGAATTAATAAACCTCGCCAGTAGATCCTAAACATATCTACCATAGAAGCAAGGCTGTATGTGTGCCAGGGTTCTCTGTGTTCACACACTGCACAGCCTGCTGGTTTATCACTGTATCAGTCTCAATGCCTTTGCCTAATGCCCGGACTCCTTTCATCTTGGCCCACCCTCTTCAATGTAATCATTTTCCCACCCAACCCAGGTTCTTTGTGACCCTCCTTCTGCACAGTTCCCTTCACTTGAAGCGCCCTCCCCTACTTTACCTCATAGGTTCACCTGTTTGCTATCCATTCCTGAGCACCTTGCCTCATTGACCATCTCTGGCATTTCTCATGGCATTCCATGCTGTGAATTACTGGTGGGTACTCTATGAGTCTTGGTTCAAAATGGATCCAGGAGGTAAGGACCAAAATCTCAACTCTGTGTTTCTCCCAGTCCTGAATATATTTGGTCTTTAAGCAAATGAGCCCAAGAGCAAACTCACTTAAGGGAGTTTTAAGAAACAGAAATACAGATAAAAAGCACCCAAAAAATCAGATAACAAGTGAACTGTTTTTATACCTAAATGCTTTTATTATTCTTTAATTTTTAAAAATTTTACCATGGATATTATCAAATATACACAAAGTAGAGAGAAGGGTACAATTAAGCTGGTGTACCTATCACCCAGTTTTAGCAATTTTAAGAAGATATGTAGGCAGTTTTGTTTTATTCAAATTCTTCATTCAATGCAGAGTTCTCTGAAGCAAATTCTAGACAGCACCTCACTTCATCTGTAAATATTTCACTATATACCCCTAAACATTACTCTTTTGAAAGGCATTCCCATAATACCATTATCATCTCTAGGACAAAAACCAACAATAATTTCTTATTATCAATATATCCAATTAGTGTTCACATTTCTCTAATTTTCTTATAATACTTCTAGAATCTTCTTGTTTGAATTGAGATCCACAAAAGGTTCATATATTGCGGTTGGTTTTATGTTCCTTAAGTCTTTTTTACTCTATAGGTTCCCCCTTGACTTGCTTTTTCCCCCCTTTCCTTGAAATTTTAATTTTAACAGATTGTTTTCAATAATCTAGATATTGCTGACTTCATCCCTGTGGCATCATTTAATGTGTTCCTTCTCTCCTTATAGTTCATGGAAATTGGTCAGGCTTTAGATCCAGTAGACTTTTATCAGATGTTTGTTTGTTTGTTTGTTTGTTTGTTTGTTTTAAAATTAATTCTTAGGAGATGTATACTTCCATCAGGAGATTCATAACGTTTTATCGACTCTCTTAAGATCTCAGTAAGGAAGACCATAGTCTAAATCCATCAATTCGCTTGATTTATTTAGGATTGCAAAATGATGACATCCTAACTCTATCATTCTATCTTCATTTATTATAGCTTGAAAACACCTATAAAGAGCAACTGCCACTCATCAACCACTGAGATGTAGATTTCACAAGAAAGGCAGGATAAATGCTCAATTCTTTCTTTGCTGACCAATTTTAAAAATAATAAAGTGGTTATTTAGTGTCCTTCAAAGGTAATCAGTGATGATCTCTCCACCCCTAGCATCATTAAAACTTCTGGGTTGAAACACATTATTAATCCTTATTGGAGTCTCGAACTGTAACAACTTTGGCCAGTGGTAACTTCTTTAGGCTAGTGTCTAAGTATTTTTGACATGATCCTGTGGTCTCTCATGACCACTCTATGTGTGTTCACTTTTGTGTTTCCTGCCCAGATGTGGAATCAGCCATTTCTCCAAGAGCCCTTCATTCTATTTTTAGTGAAAAACAGGATTTAGAGGATACAAACTAGTGGGGTGCTTATTAAAACTGCATTGATCATTTTTCCTAGGTCTTTTTAGTAGCCAAAACTAGAAAATACAATTTTTTAAAAAGATAAAATATACCGTCTGTTTTCCAGGTAACAAAGCATTCGTTCACAGTATACAAATAATAATAAAAGGTCTTTTCCATTATTTGTAGCTCCTGTTTCTTTTCCTCTGTCATGGCATTGATGTAGTCTTCTAGAACATTGTTCATTAATTCTAATTTTAGACATCTATGTCTTGTTCATAGTAAACATTTTAATAGTCAAGGGACAGAACAAATACTTCTGCTTTCAGACAAATTCTTTTTGCTTTAGTTGTGAGCAAACTTACTGCCCATGGGCTCAATTCAACGTGTCTATTTTTTCTTTGTAGGCCTGTGAATTAAGAATGATTTTTACATTTTTAAATGATTTTTAAAAAATCAAAATAAGAATGTCTTTGGTGACACATGAAAATTACATAAAATTCAAATTTCAGCATTTTCTAAGTTGTCCTGTCATTGCAGTTTTGATTTCTACTGAGAAATTACCAATATTTTGCCTTGTCTATATTTTAGTCATTCTACTCTTATATAGCTTTATCAGTTTTGTCTAAGAGCTGTTTTAATATATATACATATACAAATATACATGTGTATTCAATATCATTTCATAGATAAAATTTAACAAATATAGCTGCATTGGGAAGTGTGCCTTTATCCACATAAAATAAGCCTCTTTATCCCATGAAATATCTTAACGGTTGGAATTCTTGTTTGGTATTGATATTGCTGTCCCAGGTTCTTTTTGCCTTGGCTTTGTATATAGCACCAAACCATATCATTCTTTTAGCCGTGGGATGGTATTTTGTTTTTTATTTCATTTGTATTTTGGTTCCTTCATAAACCATACATATTTATTTTTTTAACTCTGAGAGTCTTTGTCTTTTTTTAATAAAAAAAATTAATTTTTAAAGAAAATGCAGAGATTTTTCGTGTACCCTCTGTGCTCACACATGCACAGCCTCCCCATTAACAGACCCCATCAGTGGTACATTTCTTGCAATTGACGAACCTACACTGACACATCATAATAACCCAAAGTCGGTAGTCTACAGTAGGGTTCACTCTTGCTGTTATACATCCTATAGGGTTTGGACAAATTGTAATGACATGCATCCACCATTACAGTGTCATACAGAATAGTTTCACTGCCCTAAAATCCTCTGTGTTCTACCCGTTTATCCTTCCCTTCCCCCTAACCCATGGCAGCCACTGATCTTTCTACTGTCTCCATAGTTTCACCTTTCCCAGAATGTCATATGGCTGAAATCATACAGCATGTAGCCTTTTCAGATGGGTTTCTTTCACTGGGACAGCAATATTAATACCAAACAAAGAATTCCAACCATAAGATATTTCATGGGATAAAGAGGCTTATTTTATGTTGATAAAGGCACACTTCGCAATACAGCTATACTTGTTAAATTTAATCTATGAAATGATACTGAATACACATATATATTTGTATGCATTTAAGGTTCCTCCATGTCTTCTCATGGCTTGATAGTTCATTTCTTTTTAGCAGTGAATAATGTTCTGCACTGGATGTGCAGTTAATTTATCCTTTCACCTGCTGAAGGACATCTTGGTTGCCAATTTTTTCTCCCATTCCGTAGTCCGCCTTTTAGTTTTGTTGACTGCTTCCTTTTCTGTGCAGAAGCTTTTTATCTTGATGAGGTCCCAATAGTTCATTTTTGCTTTTGTTTCCCTTGCCTCAGGAGACGTGTCTAGCAAGAAGTTGGCTATAGCTGAGGTCAGAGAGGTTGCTGCCTGTGTTCTCCTCTAGGATTTTGATGCATGCATGTCTCACATTTAGGTCTTTCATCCATTTTGAGTCTATTTTTGTGTATGGTGTAAGAAAGTGGCCCAGTTTCATTCTTCTGCATGGGGCTGTCCAATTTTCCCTGCACCATTTGTTGAAGAGACTGTCTTTTTTCGATTGGATATTTTTTCCTGCTTGTTGAAGATTAGTTGACCACCCGTTTCTGGGTTCTCTGTTCTGTTCCATTGATCTATGTGTCTGTTTTTGTGCCAGTACTGTACTGTCTTGATGATTACAGCTCTGTAATTCAGCTTGAAGTCCGGAATTATGATGCCTCTGGCTTTGGTTTTCTTTTTTAACATTCCTTTGGCTATTCGGGGTCTTTTCTGGTTCCATACAAATTTGAGGGTTGTTTGTTCCAGCTCTGTGAAAAATGTTGATGGTATTTTGATAGGGATTGCACTAAATGTGTAGATTGCTTTGGGCAGCATAGACATTTTAACAATGTTTGTTCTTCCAATCCATGAGAATGGAATGTTTTTCCATTTCTTTGTGTCTTCCTCAATTTCTTTCATAAGTGTTCCATAGTTTTCAGAGTACAGATCCTTTGCCTCTTTGGTTAGGTTTATTCCTAGGTACCTTATAGTTTTTGGTGCAATTGTAAATGAGATCGATTCGTTGGTTTCTCTTTCTTTTGCCTCATTGTTACTGTATATAAATGTGACTGACTCTGTACATTGCTTTTATATCCTGCAACTTTGCTGAATTCCTGTATCAGTTCTAGCAATCTTTTGGTGGAGTCTTCTGAATTTCCTACATATAGAGAATCACATCATCTGTGAAGAGCAAGAGTTTGACTTCTTCTTTGCAGATTTGGATGCTTTTTATTTCTTTGTGTTGTCTGATTGCTGAGGCTAGAACTTCCAGTACTATGTTGAACAGCAGTGGTGAGAATGGACATCCCTGTCATGTTCCTGACCTTAGGGGAAAAGCTCTCAGTTTTTCCCCATTGAGGATGATACTTCTTGTGGGTTTTTCGTACATGGCTTTTATGATATTGAGGTATGTTCCTTCTATCCCTACACTGCAGAGAGTTTTAATCAAGAAAGGATGCTGTATTTTGTCTAATGCTTTTTCTGCATCTAATGAGAGGATCATATGGTTCTTTTCCTTCCTTTTATTAATGTCCTGTATCACATTGATTTGTAGGTGCTGAACCACCCTTGCAGCCCAGGAATAAATCCCACTTGGTCATGGTGAATAATCCTTTTAATGTCCTGTTGGATCCAATTAGCTAGTATTTTGGTGAGAACTTTTGCATCCATGTTCCTCAGGGATATTGGTCTGTAATTCTCCTCTTTGGTGGGGTCTTTGGTTTTGGGATCGAGGTAATGCTGACCTCATAGAATGAGTTTGGAACTTTTTCTTCCATTTCTGTTTTTTGAAGCAGTCTCAGAAGAATGGGTATTAAGTCTTCTTTGAATGTTTTGTAGAATTCCACTGGGAGGCCACCAGGCCTTTTTTGTAGTGCACCTTGCATTTAGGGTGATTACATTTCATTGTTGGAAGACAATTTTAAAATGTCTCAGAAAATGACAAGAATTCATAGGGAATAAAAAGGAATAAAATGAGGTAATGTGACAGGGATGCTGACAATGGAGGTCAAGGGAAGTGGGATGAAAGGGGTATTCTTTAAATGCAGATAAGGCATCTCAGAGGAGGTAGCCTTGGAACTGCAAAGGAGAAAGATCTAGACATGCAACCCCAAGGGAAGGGCATCCCAAGAAGAGAAAATCAAGCATCAGGGCTTTGAGTTTGGGGAATCTTGGCAGTTTGAGAAATAAAAAGAGGTTCAGCATAGCTATGAAATGCTTTCTTACCAAATGGCAGAGGCCAGTTCTGGCAACCCCTTGTAGTCCTTGGCAGGGATGTATTTCTTGACTCCTATTACTTGACTCCTTGACTTCTATTCCTATGAGGAAAAGTCATGGTTTATGTGAGATGGGCTTCCTGGCACCCACCCTCATTGAGCACCTGCATGGGAAGAGCTAGCACGATGTTTAGCACATAGCGGGCACTCATCATAGTTCACGGTCATTGTCAGCACCATATTGTCATTATGTTCCCATTAGTGGTACAAGAGCAAACAGGCATATCTTCTCCAGAGAGAACTAAATGGATATGTATCAAAAAAAAAAAACTTACAGAAATTTCTATCATATGACCCAGATTTCTTTTCTAGTAATTTATCTGGAGAAAATCCTCCATAATGTGCCTCCAAAGCTATCCATGCAAAAATTTCTTTCATAGTTATCTGTAATAGAGAAAATGTGGGAAGACCCAAATTTCAAATTAGCAAGAGTAGATAAATGAATTATATTCACATAATGAAATACTTTAAAATGTCATGAAAAATAGTGTTCTGGAGTAAAAATAAAGTAGAAGAATGTTCATGATATGTTGAGTGAAGAAAGCATGGTCATAAAAGCTTATGCTATAAATACAGCCCCAGTTATTTAAAATGTGTTCTTACTTGTAGACTGTAGCATTACAGTAACTTCTGTTTCATGTGTGTGTGTGTGCACATGCAGGTGTATGGCACCAGGATTATGGATGGTACAGACCACCCACATTTAGCAGGCATTAGTTTTACAATTTAGAAAACCACAGTCTTTTCTTAACTTACTTGCTATGATCTTTTTCAAACTGTTTTGCTGACTAAACAGATAAACTCATTCCAAGAAGAAAGTGACTATAAATGTTTATGTTAAGAAGTTTCTAGAAATTTCTTGGGGCGCCTGGGTGGCACAGCGGTTAAGCGTCTGCCTTCAGCTCAGGGCGTGATCCCGGCGTTACGGGATCGAGCCTCACATCAGGCTCCTCTGCTATGAGCCTGCTTCTTCCTCTCCCACTCCCCCTGCTTGTGTTCCCTCTCTCGCTGGCTGTCTCTAGCTCTGTCAAATAAATAAATAAAATCTTTTAAAAAAAAAGAAGAAGTTTCTAGAAATTTCTTAATCCATTCTATACTGCTTCCTATTTGTTGTCTAAATGAGGATCTCACGTTGCCTGTGGAAATTTAGCGGTAAGCACCCAGCACAACAGCAGAGAAACCAGATAGCGGGCAATGCAGATTTTCAGCAACTTCAGTATTAGGGGGAGCTGTGCAGGATCTGGATCAGGCAGAGGTGGGTTGGAACCCAGCTTCACTCTCACCGGCTGATTGTTCTTTGGCAAGTTATAAAAATTCCTAAGTCCTGTTTTCTTCATCTGTAAAATGGGGAGAAACAGTATATAACTTACAGGGTGTGATAAAGCAATAAGGTAACATACTTCATACGAAGCCAGAAACTCGAAAATGCTCAATAATATATATCTGTTGTTATAGTCATTACCCCTAGCATCATCATCATCATCCTAATGGAATTCTGAAGAACTCTTTCAGGTATTATGAGCTCACAAAATTTTAAAAGCTTTAAAACTTGAAAAATAAAACAAAACCATGTCTAACTCCTAGGAGCCTTTTCATCACAACAGACAAAAACAAGAAACAAAGTGCCTGGTGTGGTAGAAAGATCAGATGTCCCTTCAAGAGGAAAGAGTTCCAGAGAGAAATGCACTGTAATTAACTATGCAGCCCTAGGTCCAGTCTGGACATAGCACAACTTAGACAGGCACCTGTCATTTGCCTAATTGGACTCAAATGAGTCCAAGAAGATCTTCAAATGGACAAAATTACACCTTTCCTTTTTGTAGCCAACATTGGGTATGATTGGGCAATAGGCTGTCCAAGAAATGTGAACATATGTCAGTTGTAGACATACCTTTTCCCCAGTACACTGAATAAAATAACAGTTCTGTCAAGGTACTTGGGGATTCCCAGAGCAGCTGCTCTGAGAAAATGACTAGCTGGCCATTGTTTAAGGAGACCATCGAGTGCACAGGTTATGAGGGAGGGCTCACAGGTGGCCAGAGCCTCAGAGCCAGAACAAGAATGCATCTCAGTGCAAAGACAGATTCATATAGTCCAAATGTCTTGTTTCTGACTTTGGAAAGTATCCCTGAAGGTTGAAAAGAAACAAGATGAACACTAATGAATAAGCAGGAGACCCTGAAGGATGAGGAACGTGTTGATACATTCGGAAGAAGGCATAGCTCAAATGAAATGAACGCTTACAACCAGCCACTGTGGCCACAAGCGCGTGGGATCTGAGGCCCAGACAAGGTACAGAACGTGCTCTCATCAGAGGACTAGCAAGTGAGCTGTCAGGATTTCCTTCCCAGGGAACACAGAGCCGCTAAAAGCCTGTAGCAGGCCCAGGAATCCGTATTTTTACGCGACACAATAGACAGTAACGATTCCCATTTGCTCTCCTTCACATTTCCCTTACTCTCCATGTTCAGGGGCTACAGAGCTCACTGCTCCTTTTAGGTCCGGACTTTGGTGTTTGTAAGTGGTCAGTCATACCTTCTGACCTAGTCTTACCTGCTTGTTTTCTAGGTGTACGTTATTAATGGAGCTTTGTCAAAAGGTTCTTTGACAAAATAGTGTTGGTGGTTTTTTCACCTGGCCAACCATGTCTATCCTGAGCAAACAAAATTATGAACGCTCAAGAATTTGTATCTATGTTAATGATTTGAGTTAAACATGTCTCTGCTTTCTGAAAAATAGTACATGGAATGTGTGATTAAGTTTCTTAGCCCCTCGGATGATTGGTTTTGTACTGAACTTTGAGTACTCTAATACTGTGCACTTTTTTCACTATAAAGCCGGTAAAGCACAGACTCTTTCTTAGTGTAATTCGAAGGTTAAAAGCATGAGCTTTGGCATCAAACAAGTCTGGATTTGAATCTGAGCTCAGACATTTCCCTGAGTTGTGAATTTTATTTTATTTTATTTTTTAAAGTTCCATGATTCATTACTTGCGTATAACACCCAGTGCACCATGCAATATGTGCCCTCCTTACTACCCATCACCAGCCTACCCCATTCCCCCACCGCCCTCCCCTCTGAAGCCCTCAGTTTGTTTCTCAGAGTCCATAGTCTCTCATGCTTCACTCCCCCTTCTGATTACCCCCCCTTTCTTTACCCCTTTCTTCCCCTACCGATCTTCCTACTTCTTATGTTCCATAAATGAGTGAAACCATATGATAATTGTCTTTCTCTGCTTGACTTATTTCGCTTAGCATTATCTCCTCCAGTGCTGAGTTGTGAATTAAACTCCCTAAGCCT
Source organism: Ursus americanus (assembly GCF_024610735.1). Lineage (NCBI taxonomy): Eukaryota > Metazoa > Chordata > Mammalia > Carnivora > Ursidae > Ursus > Ursus americanus. The sequence continues at coordinate 66,060,873 of NC_142139.1, forward strand.
CAGTTTCTTCATCTGTCAAATGAGGTTGATAATATATTCACATACTGTACAGGGGAATTAAATGGGATAATGTTTGTGAAATAACTTGCATGAGGTTTGGCATGTAAAAAGTGCTCGATGAATGTCTATTTTATTCATGAGTAGATATATTTACTAAAAACCTACAATGCATCGGGTACAATTCCTATCTTGATGAAATTTATATGTATAGGGAGAGTCATTAAGCAAATTATTACACATGTAATCTTACAAAAGCAACCATGACAGGTTAGGTGAATGGAAAGCACGGTATGCTGTGGTAGCATTTAACAAGAGAACTTATCCTAGCCTGTCATCTGGGGCAGGTGAATGGATAGAAGGGGATCACAGATAGTTTTCCTAAGCAAGTGAAATTTAAGCAAAAACCTAGAGAATGAAGAGGACTTAGCACCACGAAGGGTGCTAAGGTCCTGTGGCCCAGAAGCATTGCATAAATCAAGAGAAGATCAGAGTAATCAGAGGAGTCAAGGAAGGTTTGCAAGTCAGGACAGAAGAGGGAGGGGAGACCAGATCATTTGGCCTGATGAACCATGTTAGTGATTGTGGATTTCATCTAAGAGCAGCACTGAGAAACATTTGAGACATATAAGCAGAGATGTCACCGAATTGGAGTTACATTTCATAGAGATCATCCTAGAGAAAAGGGAGGATTATGCGTGGATGCAGGAGACCAATGCAAAGCATCTTACAGGTGACAGATGGTGGTAGCTTGGATTAGGCCATGACAGTGGATCTAGAGAAATGTGGAAAGGCTTGGGCAATATTAGGTGGTATCTTCTACTGGAGATATCAAGAAGAAGGTATCGGGATTGACTGCCAAGTTTTTGTCATAAACAAGTGAGTGAATGTTAATAATCATTTATAGAGACAGGGAACACTAGAAGACAAGCAGATTAGGGTGTGTCATTTTACACACATTAATATCAAAGTTGCTGTAGATATGTAAGTAGAAATGCATATATGGATCGTGAACTCAAAAACTAAGCAAGGACTCAAACTATACACTTGATGTCTAAAAGCTGCATTTATCTTGAAAATATTCATATTTTTTGGAGTTGGTCCTCTGAAAGCTCCCAAATAACTGGAGATACATCTCCTCTTGCAACTGAAAATCTTAATGTATTAACAATAGAAAGATTTTTGAAGTGAAGACCAGAGTTATTAATCTCTTCCTTCTGCTCACCAGCTTTGTAACCCTGAGCAAGTGTCTTACCCTTTCTGCACGTTTACATCCTTTCCCCTTGTAGCACGGAAGTCAGCTTGGCTTTTGGTGCCTCAGGGGTTTATAGGAGGTGGTTATAAATGATTCCAACAACAATTTAGATCAGAATGTGTCTATTGGATCTTGCATTGTTAATGAATAAAATTTAGGAACTGTTGTAATATATGTAGACTAGTCCCACTCACAGAAAAAAGGTAAATCATGCTAAGAAATCATTTGTCAGATCCGATAACATGTCCATATCCTTACATGTGTGTACCTCTTAAAATGCTTCCAGTGCACAATTTCTTTATTGCCATATTGAAGGAAACAAGGCGTTCAGAACAACCACCTTTTTTTCCCCAGTAGTGTTTGCTTGCTTTAGGAAGTTTTAAAACTTCAGGGTAAGAATGTACCTTCGAGAATATCTTAATAGGATGCTTTATGACACTTGAATCCCCAGTATTATACCTCAGGGATTGGTTATCCATCCTATCCTAGGACACTTTCATTGATAGGAAGACCAACTTCCAGGGCAGCCCAAATCTGTCTGCCTATAGCTTCTAGCCATTGGTCAGAATTCTAAGCCAGACCCATGTGCTAGTCTCCTAGTTGGTCTGTCTCCTTGCCCCTAGCAGCTGCCCTCTTTAGTTATCCCTAGATACATGTAAGCCTTACGGGAAAAAAAAAAAAAAACCTTAGGAAAATGGAAACCTGCCAGAGCCCCCAGATTCTAATATGTTTCTGTGCCATCCACTTGCTAACACTGTACCTATCTTAGGACATGAAATGGAGCTAACTTTTAACTCACCAGAACCAAACTGGAATAAACAAAAACAAGGAGCATCATTATTTTCATTTTGACAAACTATGGTAGCATTCTTCTCTTCCGGTGAAAATGTGTCTGTGAATGGAAGATGAGTTGACAACTACAGCCCAGGTAGAAGTCCTGTGGCTTTAACATCTGCATGGGGAATGAGGCCAGCCATGCTGGAGGTGCTCAGGAAGGCCACTGTTCAAGCAGTACATCCAGAAATGACTGTGTGTAGTTAGCGGGTGTGTTCTGAAATAATCACCTGATCTGAGCAAATATTGGGTGGGCATTTCTGAGGGGAATCACGGTAGTGGGGAACAACCTTTCCCTAGAAATGCAACTGTTTGGGGTAACAGAACATCACACCACGCACAGGAATTGGTTCTTTTCAGACAGCCTCAAATGCACTTTTCTCCATCTTTGGCTTTTCTTCCCCATTGTCTGTGGCTATCTTTCAGGCTTCTTTATTCCTGACTCAGGAATTTTTTAAAATTTAAATTCAATTTAGTTAGTATATGGTGTATTATTAGTTTCAGATGTAGAATTTAGAGATTCATCAGTTGCATGTAACACCCAGTGCTCATTCCATCACGTGCCCTCCTTAACACCCATCACCCAGTTACTCCATCCCTCCACCCACCTCCCATCCAGCAACCCTCAGTTTGTTTCCTATTGAACAACTATAGAGTCCCTTATGGTTTGTCTCCCTCTCTGTTTCCCTGACTTGGGAATTTATCAAAACTTTCTGAACCACTATCTTGACTATCACCGAACAGTTGAAAATTCATGAAAATTCATGAGTGGTGTTCATGCTCTGGCCTTGGGAAGACTTTTTAGTGGACATGCTGCCTTCTGGATGCCATATATTAGGCATTAGGATTAAACTGGTACATCAACCACTATGACCCCAAACCACATCCTAGTGAACTAAAGATTCTGTATCACTTAGTTGCATTAACAATTATGCAAATATTCAACTCCTACCGGTTATAATTTTCTACTTTTCTGTAATACTCACTAGAGTCTTTGGGCATTTGGATCACCATCTCTACTAACTAGCCATCTAGGAAAGTGGATTTTCAGTCTTCCAGACCTGTGGACTTAATAAGTCATAGTACAGAATTTGTATTTGATCTTGAAGTCAGTGAAGAGTCCTTGAAATGATTTGATCAAGGAAGATGTAATCAAGTTTGTTTCTCTGGCTACAAAGGTGACAGTAGATTGGAAGGAGGTAATGCTCGAAGCAGGAAGCTGAGGTAGTGAGCTGGTGGAAGGTCCTAGCTGCAGATGCTGGTGGCCTGAACTAGGATGGATGGTGACAAGGAGAAAGAAGGTTTGGTAGTCTGGACTGAGAGATTGGATGTCCCTAAGGAGGTGGGAGACTGAAGGGTTGAGGGTGACAGTGGTTTCCAGCTGGTACAACTTAGGGGAAAGGGTGCCATCTACTGAGGATGAAGCAGAGAAGGAGTAGGTTTTGTGAGAGATGAGTTCAGTTTGGTGATGTTAAGGGTGAGGCGGTTTGGAAACATCGGGAAAGATGTCTGATAACAGTTGAATATGCAGAACTGGAGTTCAGGAGCTGGAGATGGACCAGGATAGAGACTGGACAGTCATCAAAGCGAAGAAGGAAACTGAAGCCATAGAAATGGATAAGCTTCCCCAATGTCTTTCCTCCCTGTTTGACTATAAGGCAGTTAGTTGAGACTGCAGAAGGCTTGGCTACGTTTGGAAAGAGTGAGGTTGTCCCCTGTCAGCAGCTGAGATTTCTCAATATCACATTGATGCTGAAAGACCATGAAAGCATGGTCAGTTCTGCTTTTCAAAAATGTCTGTAATCAAAATAGTGCCATACTCGATTGCCTTTTAAAACTAAAGAGAAGATTTTCACAGTCCCTTCCGCATTTTAAAATTGGTTTGCCCAGCTGTATTTAGAAGCCATGTTATAGCTTCCAAAAAGATACTTTTTATTTTGAAATCAAACTATTAAGTTGCCTACGCATATATGTTATGTCGGTTTGAACACCACCTGTTTTTGATGGAGGCGAGTGAGGCACTCAGCTGGTCGGGTCCCGCTTGAGCCTAGGACTGGGGAGAGGTAAGCAGGGTCCACAGACAATCTCTGTCCCTGGCTTAACTTGGGTGTGCCAGAGCTGGGGGTGGAGATCAAAGTATTATTCCTATTCTGCCTTAGACAGAGCTAGAGAATATTCTTGGGGGATGGTCATACTATGAGGGGACATGCTTCTGGGTGACCCGGTGAGAGGACCGGGTATGTCATTTCCAAGTAGGGAATTATCCAGAGAACTCAGATTTGGCATCTTTACAGGCAGTCCAGAACCAAAAGTCCATCTGCCTGCTCGCCTGTTTACCTCTTCCCACATAAGTGCTGGCCGACTCACCCATGTCCTTGCTGGCAAGACCCTCGAATGAAACCTCCCTTAGCCTAAAGGCGGACCGTAAAGGGACATCCTTCTGAGAAACTCCCATGCTGCCTCTCTGGGTAACCAATTTTGGTTGTGTCACTGCTTCGGATTTGTGGGGTTTGGCCTTGGATTCACATCCCACAAAAAGGAGAGGCTGCTGATGACAATCTCATCTTAATTATAGGCTTCGGCCTTTCCTGCAGGACCCTATAAAATGTCTTCATAAGCACTGGAAGTAACAATTTCAGGTAGTACCTGTGACTTAGTTGTATAAATTTATTTGTAGAATGGTTTTGTTTTTATGTAAATACGATGTAAATACGAGCATCTCGAAGGTCAGGAAGATAAAGTGTTGGAATGTGAGGTAAGACAGCCCCTATTTCTCCATGTCTCCAGCTCTAAGTACTTGAAGCAGGCATTTTATTCAGAATGCCATTTTCTGCCATCAACAAATGTCGTCCACTGATTCAGTAGACAATCCTGGAGATGTAAGTGAGGGCTGAGAAGTGGTGTATGTCTTTAGAGAGACTAGAACCATAGGATTGACTGCGTCGTTCATTTAGGTGTGTTTATCATGGCTCTCCGTATGCCATAAACTGTCATAGGTGTTGAGGATACAGCAAGGAAATGGAAAGACAAAAACTTCTGCCCCTCGGGGAGTTTATATTCAAGACAAAGGGAGGGTAAGAAATAAGTTTAGAAGGTGGCGATGAGTACTACAGAGGAAAGTACTAAGGTCCAGTGCTCAGGGGGAATGAAGAGAAAATGAACTACACTGCCAGGCCAGAAGGGTTCATAGGTGAGCTGGGTTTTGAACACAGCTTTGAGGATCAACAATCTGAATGGATTCTAGTTGGAATGGATACAAGGGAGAGGCTCAGTCCCTGAGGAGGAGGAGGAGAACGAAGGGGAGAACCACGTGAGCTGAGGCCATAGTCCTTGGTGGATTAACAGAGTTACTGCAAACAGTCTACCATGGCAAGAAGAGAGGCTTGGTGTTGGAAATCCACTGTTCGATTTCACAGGCAGCTATTGGAAATACTCACAGAATGTAAACTCCAAGAACAGGAACCGTACTCATTTTCCTGACCATTCTATGTCCAGTATCTACGACAGCGCCTACCTCACTGGGGGTACTAAGCGAATCATTTTGCTGAATGAATGAATCATGGGAAAGGAGGTTGTGTAAGGCAGGGGAAACCAAATGATGGAGGGCCTGGAATGGCAGGTGATAAGCTTGAATTTGATCTTATCAGCAGCACAAAGATAATTCACAACGCACATTCTGACTGATCTTACCATTATGAGGTTCCCTTAACTGTATTACTGAGCCCCTTGAAAAGCTTCCCTCCCTGTTAGTAATTTCTGAAAATTTTGCTGCATGGCTTCCAGCACTTTCTTCTCTTTCTGTGCCACCCCTTGGAAATGCCCAGATGACAAGTGTCAGAGCATCTTAGGCCCTAGATGTGCATGTGTGCAGCCCCCATATTACGAAGGGGTGTGGGGGCCCTGGACCTGCCAGCAGCCTGAGCATGCTGGGCTCCGTGCAGGAGAGCAAATGTTGTCCCTGCTCAGCATAACTCATGTCAGTGGGGTGGGGGGTTGCATGCACCCCTGAGCCCGTGTGGCTCATGACCATTGCCCTCGGATGTCTCCTCTCCACCCTTCTTCCCCTCCAGCTTAGACACGAATCTTCAGGAAGGACATTAGGATGTCTTCCTCAAAACCTAGCCCCAAAGCTTGCATGCCCTCCCTTCCAGTAGGCCCCCTTCCCTTCTGGCCATCCCCCACAGGGCTCCCTAACCATCCAGCCTGAGATGGGCTTGATGTTCACTTTTGACTGTTTCAGTTTTCCTAGAGGTGAATACTTTTTTAGAGGGCAAGGGGTGGTAGCCATGACCTGGTGCAAACCTTTTATTTCACGGATGTGGAAACTGAGTCTCAGGAGGGGCAAGTGACCCACCCAGCTTTAAACGATGATCCACGCCTTCTTAGTCCCTGGTCGTGAACTCCCTTGATTTCTGAGTGGAAAAGTGGAACCATCCTGACAAGGCTGCAGGGTGATGAATCGGGCACTGTTGGCTTAGCACTGAGCGAGGCTGGAAACAACGAGATCCTCCGTGCTCTGCCACCACAAGGCAGGGGTCTAGGGATGCTTGTGGAGGGGAAAGGCAAGTCTTAAAAAGGCGTTTCGAAGGAAAACATCAGTGAGGCTTGGTGATGGTTGAAATAGAAGAGACAAAGAGGAGGAGAAGTCAAATACACAGACTCCTTTCAAGGACTGAACCAACCCCTGGGCTTGCCCTACAGTGAGAATGACAGGCCCTCTTCCCCCTTCCCCGCCCCCGGGAGCTTACTGCACACTCTGGAGAAGGAGATGATCAAAGAAAGCATAGTGAACAAGAACACTTGCAGGGGGGCGGCAGGTGGGTGAAATGAGTGACGGGGTCAAAAGGTACACACTTGCAGTTATAAAACAAGTCACAGGATGTAATGTAATGTACAGCATGGAGAACACAGTTAATAACACTGTATTGCATACTTGAAAGGTGCTAAGAGAGTAAATCTGAAAAGTCCTCACCACAAGAAAAAAAAAAATTTCGAAAGCTTGCAAAGCACGATTATGAGCCACAAAAGAAAAGAAATGGCACTAGCTCGAGGACTACTCTTCTTTAGACCAGGTGGCTGGAGAAAGTTCTCGTGTGGAGATGATAAGACGTTTCAAATGGGAGACTCATGAAACAGTGATGACCTTGAGGAAAGTGGCAACGTTTGGAAAATGGGCTGATTTATGAAAGAAGAGCGCTTTTAAGGAAACAGCCTATAAAAGAACATGACGGCTTAGTTGCTAGCATTTTCCCCAATCAAGTTATCATTTGTTAAGTAAGGGGAGGGGGGGAATCTTGCTGTCTTTTGAAACCATTTGCATTATTAACTCATTTCAAAAGGAAACCCAGCACACAGGGTGCTCTGGAAGGAGATGTGCAGTCGGTCTAGTCCAGCTGGGCAGGAGTTCTCCCCTGAGGGAGACCCTCTGAAAGGAGGAATGCTGGCTGGGGCTTTGATAACTGGGGAGGGACACCCTTTGTAGAGCTTTGCTTTGAGCAGCCTGGACTCCTCCAGAGTAAAATCCCTAATTCTGCAGAGCCACACTCGGCCAGCCAGAACGGTGCCATTAAAGAGTGTCTCCCACTTGACTAACTGTGAGGTTTGAGAGAATGTTCCCTCCAGGTGACCTCTTTCTTTGCCTGGGTTGGAAGAAGCAGTGATTCTTAACACTAGAAACCATAGGCCAATAACCCCAGTCCCTGGAAAAAGGGAAAAGGGGCAGCAGTCCCATCCGCACTGGACAGTCCCCATAGCGCCCCGGGATTGTTCGGTGCTATGTACCCAGCACACAGTATGCATCTTTCCCACTACTCAGTGCACCCTCACACACCTCCAGCCTTCCTCCCCGTGACCACTAGCCCAGCTTCCTGCCAGAAAGTTCAGAAAAGACTCAACATATTAACTCTGTGAAAGGAGCAACCACATTACTTTCTTAACAGGCACAAGACCAGAATTATACTATTTCAAGCCTCAGTTAAATAGAAGAAAAGAGCAGGTCCTTCTAAAGACCTGTGGAATTCTCACCCCCTTGCCCTGTTTGTGAGCTTGATGCTGTCGTCGGGTACATGGGGCGTGCCAGCCAGAGGCACAGCTTATTCTCAGGATCCAGGCTTAGCCAACCTCTGTGCCCCCAAAGACCATAGTGGGAAGCCAATGGAAGCCGGAGTCCTCTCCTCAGGAAAATGAATCTCTGTGCCTACTTGGACTTGTATTTCTTTTCATGGGAAGTCTATCTGTGAATGTTCAGTTGAGAGCCTAGGGTTCTAGCTCGTGGTTAGTCTGGCCAGCATTCTTCGGTATTGCTGACCGTGACTCTAGGTGGAGAACCTAACGACTCCTGCTGGCTGAGAACCGCCCAAGGGTGGCCCCTAAGTGAACCTCAGGAGGGCTCAGGCATGTCACTTGGACACGGCCAAACTGGCAGCCCAATGCAGAGGCCTCTAGTATACTCTGGGATGACAAGAAACTTGGTCCTGAGCTTATCCTTTGATTCCGACCCCTCTTCTCTGGGCTTTTGTTCAATGGAGCAGAGTTTTCTCCCTGGTAAGAAGATGCCAATTGATCTGGCCTGAATGTTGCTTTGGCACGGGAGCTCCTTGGCCTGGAGAGCTGGCCACCTCTTTGTGCGACAGCTTGTGTCTCTCCTCAGTTCACTGGATGCGTACCAGTCACATTAGACTGGTACCACACGCACAGAGAGACCGCGGGTTGGACGGGGAGAAACAATTAAGGGTCATTTGCTCCCATCGTCACATAACATTAGCTTCTCTTTTGGAGTCCACATTCTTTTAATTGGAGTCATTCAAACTCCAATTTTCAGAATGTGAACCCTGCAGATGGGCCGTTCCAAGATTATCACCCACTGTGCTTTTTTCCAGGGTCTGAACACTACATTACGACTTTTTAAATGCTGTCGTATTGATGGTGCTGCTCTCCTCCCCTTTGTTTCTAATGATCTCTGAAAAACCTGCCGTCGTCCTATGACAACAGCTGCACAGAACTGCCATGAACACTTCCTGGGCCACGGCGGGGTTGCTAAATGGCACACGAGATCAGGAGTGGAAATGGGTGAAGCCGTGCGGAGTCTGGGTCTAGGCCTGGCTGGACCACAAAAGAGCCAGGTGATTTTGTGGAAACCATTTCCCTCCTGGCCTCACTGTCTTCATCTGTGAGAAGGGATGGCAGTGCTGGCTAGGGGCTAAGTTTCTGCCAGTCTCCACGTTCTGGCGTTCTGTGACTCTGGCCAATTCGGGCTTACCATAACCCGGTGTCTCGAAGTTGTTATTAAGATGTGAAGTTTGCAGGTGGGTGAAATGAAGCATAGAAGCTGGAAGGCTAGAACTGACTCCTAGCCTTCTGGTTCCATACCGAGTCACCCTCATTCTGAGAGAGCTGAACTGAAGAACTACCTTCTCATGACCAGTGCTGGGTTGGAATTTGAGAACTCCATTTGGATCCTCACTGCCTTTAGAGTGAACTGGAGCACTGGGGGAGAAAACTCACTTAGGACACCAACACTGGCAGAAAAACTGGTTTTCTCTTGTCTTGGTGGCTTTGAGAGAAAACACTGCTGTAACTCAGTAGCTGAAATGTGACTCTAGGTGGCCGAGCCTTCACTTGAATGGCTCCCAGTGTCCCCCATCATAAACCTACAGATGAGCCCTGGGTCAGAAATGAAAGGTTACATGTTCCCAATGGAGAAGACATCGAGTGACGAGACAGAAGTGGCATCATTTGAAATCATCAGTTTGAATTTCTCCTTAAAATCTAGAGGACTCAGCCGTCGAGGTGAGGGTTCTGAATCTCCAAGGGTGAAGGCCTGGATGGTGTTCAAGGATAAACTCTTTCTGTCCCTACCTCATGTGGCCAGATTTTAGTTCACCAAGATGTTTGGAGGGTCCAGAAAAGAAAAGAGCCAGAGATTCTGCCGCAGAGCAAGTGGTGGAAGGAAACTCAGTGAAAGGATGAGTCCCTAGGGGCTTGGGGTTTTTCCAGCTCAAGAATGTAACCAGGCGGATTCACAGGCAAGGGATGACATGACCTGCCGGCTGAGGGGTTCAGAGAATTAAGCTGGGAGCAGTTTGCTCCTTTTGAAGCAGAGTCTGGGCAGGGGGCAGGGGGTGTGGAAGTGCACAGCCAGCCTATGGTGACAAGAGAAATAGGAGCCCTTATGCTCCTGTGGGTCATTCAAAAGTCTGGTTCTTCCTATGAAACATGGTGAGAACAACGATAGCGTTTGATACCAGATAATGCAGCAAGGAAGAAAGGGTAGTGAAACACCATCACAGAGAAAACCAGAGGATTGAACAGAAACTGGGCAGAAAAAGGGAAAGGGAAAAAAAAAAACAGAAAAAGAAGGAAGGCACCAGCAGGAAGAGAAATCAGGGCTATGGCTGTCAGGCAGAGAAGAAAGCCAGGCCTCGTCGTCGGGGAAGCAGAGTCATGGAGAGGTCAGGGGTCGGCCATTCACTCAGCAGTAACTGGGAGGAGCCTCTGAGATGCCAGCATCGTGCTGGGTTCTAGAGCTCCACCAGCAAGCAACACTGACGAGGTGCAGGCTCAGAGGGAGGAGGTTTACCGCCTGTGACTGGGTCAGAGGCGCCGTTCCAGAACCAGCAGATTCCACCCTGGGGCTCCATGCCATGGTGGGTGGAAAGCAGGGAGAAGCATGATGCAGTAGCCCTCCCATCCTAAAAAGCATCATCGTCATTAAGAAGAAAGGGATCTGAGAAGGAATTGAGGGATAGAAATAGTGGGGATCACCGAGAAGACGGTGCCTGAGTGGGAAGGTTTGTACAGAGAAGGAGATGGCGGGATGAGGGAACCCTGCTGGGGACCAGACAGCAGCAACTCTTTTCCAAGCCAGATTCCAGCTCAGTCTCCCTGTCTAGGGGAGGAAAAATGAAAGACAGAAAGAGACCGAAGGATGTGAATAGGGAGGGAAACAGCCCGTGCTGACTTTTCTCACCTTTTGGAAAGTTCCTGAAGGACGGACATAAAGTTGTGAGTGCCTCTCCTCACATATGCCAGCAGCTGCTGAAAGAGGATCCCCCCAAGGGAGGATGAAGACACCAGTAGGAGACATGGATCCCACGACCTGCCCCTATGGGATTGTCAGATTGGGAATGGGCACATTGTGTTAGGTTTCCACACATCTAGGTGCTGTCCCTTAAGGGGTAAATTAAAAGGGGATCATTTCTGGGAAGGCCTGTGGTCCAGAAGAATCCCTCAATTAGTCTGAAAAGCCAATATCGTAAGAGATGTGCTTGGATTGCCCAAGACAATATCCCTGGAACATTAAAGCTGGACACTCTGACATTCTAAACTTGGTGTAAATTCATTTTAACCATCTCCGTGTCTCACCATATTCCCTAGCTGCAGGGAGGAGATGATGTTTTGAGCACACAGACTGGGAAACCAGTATTTGCCTCTTAATCTGTGGACATAGCTGGAAGGCCAGTGTAGAGAAAACCCAAGAGCCGGGCTCTGGGTCAGCCAGACCTGGAATTCTAAGGGACTCAAGGAAGGGAAGAAATTTACTGATATTCATGCATGCAAAACTGGGCTCTGTGAGGACAGTGTCCTTGAGGAGATTGTGGGAAATTCCAGAGTTCCCAAATCACTTTATTAGCATTCGCATTCCTAATTCATACTTCATATATTTTTTCTTTTTTATTTCAATTCTTCAAATAAAAGAAATACACTCCCCTGCCTATCTGATTTACAGAATGATGAGATCCCCAGACAAGGTGTGCCAGGTTCATATATCCTCATCAAGCCCAGGCCAAGGCGTGCCTTTGTGAAGCAGTTTCCCTTAACAGGATCACTGTCGCTATTAGAAAGAAATAGTGGACAATATATAGGCATCATAATGTAAGATGATTGTTTCTTTTCTGGGACTGACCATATTCCCACTAAACCACCAGTCATGTTGGCGTTGGCCACTTTCTCCACCTCTCAAATGAAGTTTGAAAAAGCATCCTTCCAGTTTCGCTTCTGCCAACTGTGCACTTCATCACTCCCCATACACCATCTTCCTTCCCAAGAGATTTGTTATTCCAATATATTTCGGTATTCCATGAGGAAACATAGATCCTACAGTCAGGCTGGCCAATTTCACATCCCAGCCCTACCAATAATTAATTACTGCCTGAGTGACCTGAACTGAGTTATTCAACCCCCTTATTTTTTTTGTATTATTATTTTTTTAATTTTAGGGCTACATTTTAATATAATATAAAAGTTTGAACTCTTACACTTTAAAAAAATTTTTTTGAGTATAGTTGACACACAATGTTAACATTAGTTCCAGGTCTACAACATGATGATTCAGCTTCTTTATACCGTATGCTATGCTCACCTCAAGTGGCTACCATCTGTCACCATGTAATTCTTATTACGATATCATTGATAATATTCCCTATGCTGTGCCTTTTATTCTCATGACTTAGTCATTCCGTAACTGGAAGTCTGAATCTCTCACTCCCCTTTATGCATTTTACCTATTCCCCCATTATTTCTGTTCAACCCCATTAAACCACAGTTTCTTCCTTTCTAAAATAGGGATATTGATAAAAGTCCCATAATTCTTAATGTTACTAATGGTGATTAAATTGTATTTAAAGCATTTACTGTAAGCCAGGCACTCAATATGAGTAAATTCCATTAAAATTACAGGAAAACATTAAGTGGTTTGCAGTTAAAGCATAATACTTTCTCACATAACAACAATCATCTGTATGTGTGTGCGTGTTTTAGAGACAAAAAATGCTCCCATCGACCACCGTACCATTTTGTCTTCTTTGGTTCTGCAATATTTAAGTTCACATTTCGCTTGTATTTGTGAGATGCCCTGCTGAATTTCAGGACCATGTTCTCCAGAGTGGATCTTAAGCATACCCAACAGTTTGTCATGACTCTGATGGGTATGTCGAGCAGAGAGAAAAAGAAAGATGTGAAATCAAGACCTTAGGTTGATGCAAAAGAAAAGAGCGGTGCAGAGAATAAAGAACGCTGTGAGTTCTGAATGCTTCTACCCATCACCATGGCAGTGATTATCCCTCATTGTAGCAATCAAGTTTGTGACAACCTTTCTAATCATTGTTTTTTAAATTTGAAGACTCAGTAACTAAATAAGGTAATCCCTAAGATTGTTCATGCTTTAGGGTTCCATTGTTTTGTCACTCTGCTACCAAGAGCTAGAGGACGGTCACTTCGTAAGATGTAAAGAGGTCTGAAACTTGATTCCTCCCCTGTAAATTAATGGATAAGACTTGAGTAGGTAAAAAGGGTGGGAAAGAACATTTTAGACATTAAGACCCAACTTGAAAGGACCAAAAAATGAGCCATGACGGGTCAAGTTTGTAGTGAGTCTGGTTAGAGTAAAAGTATTAATGCTAGAAAGCTAGCTTACGTTGGGTACTGTGAAGGATCCTCAAATGTCAAGTGCCTGGCAAGCATTTGGCAGCCCTTGGGGCATGTTGAGCAGGGGAGTATCCTAGAACATCAAAGGGCATCATCAACAATAATCGGCATCATTTTGATACAATAGAAAATGGCTAGCTGAAAGTTGGCAAGGCCAATCCTTTGTGAATTTTGGATTCTCGTTAAAAAATACAATTTCCATGTTTGGGAGAGAAGGGATTCATAGTAACTTAGGCTGTGTCTATGTAACCCCGCATCAAAAAACAAAGGGAATGTTTAGGTAAGCCCATTTTAATATGGCTTACTTTAATGGATTCCAACTTGTTTCTATTTTTTTATTTTTTTTAAAGATTGTATCTTTATTTATTTGAGAGAGATTGAAACAAAGATAACAACAGAAAGCACAGGTGAGAAGAGTGAGCACGGGCGAGACAAGACGTAAAGAAGAGTGGAAGAGGAGAGGGAGAAACAGGCTCCCCACTGAGCAAGGAGCCCAATTCAGGGCTCAATCCCAGGACCCCGGGATCATGACCTGAGTCTAAAGCAAACGCTTAACCAACTGAGCCACCCAGGTACTCCCTTGTTATTAAATGCAGTCCAAACAACTTGGATATGTGGACACAGCCAAAATTTCCTTTTTTAATGAAAAGCTTCATTGCAGCCACCAAGCGATGTTGATGAGAACTGGTACAAACCCACCAGTGGGTCTGGTTCCCATAATGGATTTTACACATGTGAACCAGGTGAGAACAGCCTCGGAGGATATTACACGTAGGGGCTAGCCAGTCAGATGTGAGAAACGCAGACTCATTTGGAATCACGCGAAACATTTGAAAGACGAAAAAATATATGTGTTGGTTTGTTTGCTTGTTTTCCTAGCCAGTTGGTCTGCTGGCTTGCAAATAATATGTACAAATCTGTGTTTTCTTCCAGGGTCTTTCTTCCCTGATTTCAAGCCCTCAGAAACAGTTTTTAAAATAGCATTTTGGCTCGGATACCTAAACAGCTGCATCAACCCCATTATATACCCGTGCTCCAGTCAAGAGTTTAAAAAGGCCTTTCAGAATGTCTTGAGAATCCAGTGTCTCCGCAGAAAGCAGTCTTCTAAACACACCCTGCAGGGCTATACCCTGCACCCGCCCAGCCACGCCCTGGAAGGGCAGCACAAGGACCTGGTGCGCATCCCAGTGGGATCAGGAGAGACCTTCTATAAGATCTCCAAGACGGATGGGGTTTGCGAATGGAAATTTTTCTCTTCAGTGCCCCGTGAATCTGCCAGGATTACAGTGTCCAAAGACCAGTCAGCCTGCACCACAGCCCGGGTGAGAAGTAAAAGCTTTTTGCAGGTGTGCTGCTGTGTGGGGCCCTCAACCCCCAGCCATGGAGAGACCCACCAAGTTCCAACCATTAAGATCCACACCATCTCCCTCAGTGAAAATGGGGAGGAAGTCTAGAGGACAGGAAAGGTCAGAAGGAAGGGGGGTGGGGGGAGGGAGGTATGATCTTAGGCACCCACCCCACTTCCTACTTGGAAGGCCAGTTCACTCTTCCTGGATGACAAGACAGGACCAGGACACTGGGGACAATCTGGGAATGGGGTGGGGGAAGAGACCCAACTCTCAGGCAGTGGGTAGGGCTCAGGGAAGAAGGAGGATGTCACACAGCCATCCAGCTCCAAATGATGATAAACAGCATTTCCTTGAGGCTAATGCTCTCGCGGTCATCCTCTGAGGCCGCTTTCCACGTCTGGCCCTTGCATCGAAAACACCATGGGAAACAGAATGTCATACACAATCCAAAAGACTATAAATATAAGGTTATGATTTCATCATGAATATTTTGAGCACACACTCTAAGTTTGGAGCTATTTCTTGATGGAGTGAGGGGATTTTATTTTCAGGCTAAACTTACTGACAGCCACGTTGGATATTTATGAGGAGAGGGCCTGGAGAGGAAGAGCCTTAAGATGGTGGCCAATACCCAGGCACATTATTTTTAGAGCACGTTTTAAACTCCACCATTTCTGACCATATCCAGTTTCTTAACTTGGGTGCAACTTGACAGTGAGATCTACCTTTTGCTGCAATTTGACCGGCTACTGCTCCCGATTCCCTAAAGATGAAAAGATGAGGACAAGAGGCACTCATGACGCAATGGAACTAGTGGAGGCACATCCTCTATGCTTGGGTCTAGACAGTCGGGAAAAGATGGCTTTTCCTGATAGGAGACAGTAGAGGTGAGGGTCGGTTTGTTCAACTTTCCTACTACAGAAAAAAATTCCAGTAAGTGGTTCCAAGATCAAATTGAGGAAGTCTTCTTGTGAAACATATTTAAAGATCAAGGGTTTGGGGTGGGGTGGGGTGGGTGCTAATTTCACGCTAAGAGGCTACAAACTTCCTGCACAGCTGTTTTGATGTGGCCTAGGAAGGCTTTTCTTGGCAAATGGCTTACCTTTTCCAGAACACCATTATGAAAATCCAGAGCTTATAATATATTGGAAGGCGCATCTGGACTTCCGTTTTTCCTCCGAGGCTTCGCTACTGCATAAGGAATGAGGTTCAAGGTCCCGAATGCACAGATAGCATGGTGGAATGAGCCTTATGATCCAGGTATATCCTTCCTGAACTTTGAGAGATACACATGCTTAGCTTGGGAGGATACCGACTGGTCACCAGAAAATCATCTAAAGCAGGAATTTGCAAATAGTTTTCGACAGAAGCCCATTTATTCTGGTGAAAGATCCAGGAGCCCGTTCACATCATCGATTCCCACTTTCTATGGGAACTTGGGGAACGTGCTACTTTTGCTTTCTGTATACCAAATTCTGGTCAACCTTAATAACTCCATATATGACTAAAGAGGAAGAGGATTATTGTATGTAAAAAATGGAAATTTTTTTCACATCCCACAATAAGAATTTAAAATAAGGTGTATGGTTTGGGCATAATTCCTGGCCAGAATCACTGATCTAAAACTTCTGACTGACCATTTCTGTGGCCTCTTCCCCCTATTTGAGTAATTCGCTCTAAGAATTTCAAAGTAGATTGTGGCCCCTGTCTAGCCTTCACCACCAAGGTAGGAGCCTGTTAATCTTTTCTTCTTCCCAGGCAGCAAAATGAAAATTTCTTCAAGTGCTTCTTGAAGGCTGATAGCTTTGCACACTGCCATGGGGGCGGGGAGGGGGGTGTGTTTGCATGTGGATTGGAGGCTGTTGTCGGTCGTGCTTGGCCATTGAATATTTTGCTTCTTTCAGCCCTTTCTGGAGAATGTCTTCTGGCTGACCAGACAGGCGCTATGCCTTGTGCTTATAACTTTGAATCTGATGTTAGATATTGGCTGGATTTTTAGACTCTCCTGGTCTGTCTGCATGTGCCGTAACAGTTCTACCAGATGTGAGTGTCCTATTATGGACGTAAGCATCAGGGAAGGACTTGAGTCTGCAAACTTTGCTTGTCTTCTGCCGTGATAGGAAAGATAAGTTTCATTGTGGGGAAGAGTTTCTTTCAGGATCTGAATTTTAAAAACCCCTTTTGTCAGTCTCTCCTTTACAGGAAGGGCATCCCCATGAAAAGACTGGTAATAGTTTTGCTTCTGTAAGATATGGCTCCTTTTAAACACATTCCCAGACAAATTTAAATTTTAGATTTTAGAAAGCTAAGGATTACCGGAAAACTAGCATTGATGCCACTTCTAATCAAAATAAACAACTCAATATCTTTTGGTCATCACATAAAAGCCATGACAATTGTATTCATGTGAAACTGTCCATAAATAATTATCTGCTACACTCTTCACCAACCCCAGGCTCTCCGGGGAGGCAAACTTTAACATTTATTTCCTTTCCCATAACGTGCTATTAGGTATAAACACGCCAATTTTACAAGAAATTGATAATGTCACCCAAGACTTAGTCAAAGTGGGATAAACAATACTGGAGTTATTTTTTACTCATCCACAAAAATCTCTGTACCTTTGAGCATGCCAAAAACTCTCTAAAATTGTCACAGTTAAACAAATGATTGTCATATTTATACTCACATGTTTACTGCTTCTATTTGGAGTTTGAAGAATTTACCCAGAGCAGCAGTGGTCAAAATGTTTTCTCTAATGTGTTATAAAAAGCAGTTGCTTTGAGACTATCGAAACATCGCAAAAAAATCAACTTGACATTATGGGATAGGCAAAATTTGAGTTTCTTCTGCAGTTTGAATTGCATGCAGTTAGAGAGACCTCAAAGCTCTCTCTACTTAAACATTTCCCCCAGCTATTGCCAGGATTTTAAGAAAGCATTTTGCTTGTCACTTTTCTTCCACTTGCCTTTACTCCTGTCTCGTCCAAGATCGTTCTGTCTGTCATCACTTTGTGTATGCCAACACTCTCCAAAATATGAAGGCTTCGAACTCACACTACTTACCTGGATTTGCCCAGCCATGGTGAACAAGTGATACTTGGTTAAATAAATATATTCATAAGGCTTTTTTGTTAGGTTCTTCTGCACACCAGCCATCAGCAGGGCATTTTATACCCCATTAGCCTCATAGCGATTTCACATTTCTATCTCAAAGATAAAAATCTAATAGTTGGGAGTGATGAAGGACTCTCCCTAGGCCAGCAAGGAACCATGATTCAGTCCTGGGTCTGCCTAACTCTCAAGTCTACACGTTCTTCCCAGTGCCTCTGCCTCCTAAATAGTGGGGAAGGGGAGGAGGGCACGGGGGGAATGTTCCCCAGTTTGAACTGGGGATGCTGAAGATAGGAAACCATGCAGCATTTTAACGTTTTGTTTCTTGGGGATTTACCATCCAATCAACCTCCGTACATATACTGCCAAACCCCAGCCCAGCCAAGTCCCCAAAACAGATCATAATCAGAAGGGTTTGGTGCCTTCAATTCCACCTTTCAGACTGCACCATTATTTAGGGGATAATGACATGGAAAGTTATACGGGTCATATGAGAAAGACAAATTCTATCAAACTGGGAGCAGATAGGCAAATAAGAGAATGCAGAAGATGCTGCATTGGCCTAGAATGCCAAAACCCAGTTGTGGCTATGAAACATATTGCATAGGATGTTGGAGTTACTAACAATCAACCTCAGTTAACTGGCACACTTTCAGGAAGTATATCCCTTTTTAAAATAAAAACAAATACGACATCACTCTCATCTGTACTCCAACATGATTTTTTAATTTGAGTTGAGAGAGAGAAAGAGAGAGAAAAGGACTTATAGATATTTCACCAGGAATTTCATCAAGCCCAGAGAGCATGTCAAACGTGAACTTCATGTGTGTCC
This sequence comes from Ursus americanus, assembly GCF_024610735.1. Taxonomy (NCBI): domain Eukaryota; kingdom Metazoa; phylum Chordata; class Mammalia; order Carnivora; family Ursidae; genus Ursus; species Ursus americanus. The sequence continues at coordinate 66,079,677 of NC_142139.1, forward strand.
CCATCGGGGAATGGCTTACCATGCTGATCCCCAGGTAGCCAGAGATGTAGGCAATCTTCGAAAATGAACCAGTTGGCAACCCTGGCTGTGGATTAGCTGGCATCCACTTGTTCTTATATTCCTTTTTGCAAATGAGAGCTTGATGCCCTGAGTATCTCGGATTGCCTCAGCCCCTCAAAGTGAACCCATCACACAGACCTTCTGGCCCGTTAGGTCCCGTGGTCGCAGCCTGGGAGCAAGAAGGTTTTAGGAACTCTTTGCTTAGTCAGGTAATTATTCACTCTTTAATCACAGCTACTTAATGAGAGCTTGACAAACATTCTCATTTGCTTCTGGGGTTGGTTCTGCACAGGTCCTCTTGCCAAAAGAGATGCTGCCTCTGCGTATGAGTACTTGTTGACTTAATTAAGGAAAGAGCTCTGCTCATCAGCAAAGGGAGAAGGGAGCCTGAGCCCATGGAAGGTAAACTCTGCAAGCAAAAATAGGGTGACCAAAAAGAAGGCAATGGTGGTCAGTAGGAAGGCATCAAAGGTGTGCTCACTGTTACTCTGATTTCTTTTTATACTACTAGGACTTTTAACCCTGAAACCACCTGCACACAGCTCCGGTCCAGCCTGGTTGGAACACTGTTGGCACCTGCTCCTTGTCTACATACTGTGCCGGGGAGCAGGGCTAAGCCCAGGCCACTGCAGGGTCCACCGTCTTCAAAAAGCAATGACAACAGTGGCCTCCTGGCCCTCCAAAGTCCCCGCAAGATGAGTGAGTGGAGATGACTTTGGGGGCCGGGCTGGCAAAAGCAAGTTAGGATTTCAGCAGAGGACACCCAGCCCCTTGCCACTGTTCCCATCAGCATGGCCTCACTCGTGCCTCCCACCCCAGACCCAGATGCCGTGGGGGCTGAGGATGGAGCTCATCTGCTCTGTGCAGGAAATATCATTTCTTCTCTGCTACTGCCACATGGATTCCTGAGTCTCCCACCTAAAAGGAAGGTTATGGCAGTGGGCAGGGGGCGGTGTTGAGAAGGAAGGGGAAGACTCACCCTGGACATCATTCAAAGCAGGATGCGTGGTTTCCTAAAACTTTGCTTCAACTGATAAGCAAGGAACTGCCCTGAAGCTGCTGGCTTCTTCATTTCCAAACACAAAATGATTGTCTTTCCTTTCCCTGTGGCTCAGGAGTCATTATAGCACTTTCCCTCTATATTATAGTCAACAGAGCCACGTTATAAGCTGGAAATGATTAGAGCTAAACTATGAGAAATACACTTAATTAGGTAAGAAAAAAAATCTAAGAGCAAATTCATACTGTATTTGGAGAAAAAAATAATGAAGGCGCCAACCTGTTAAGAAGCCTGAGTACAGGAGGTGCATTCAGATGCAACAGAAAAGAAAGTAAGACAGGATGTCCCAACATGAGCTTAATATATGTCTTCCCATTTATGTGACTCTTTGTATTTGCCCAAGTAATTTTGCTTATCTCAAGTCATTCCTATGAGGGACAAAGAGAAGGAAGGGTGTGTTATCTATACTTAACATACAAAGAAACAAGGGGACATAGAGACTTAAGCCCCAAATCCAGCCTCTGACTCTGTTTTCCATGACGCCCTCAGTAACCCCGGGGTCCATTGTGTTTCTTGAGACCATGAATTTTGTATGTCCCTCATTCATCTCTGATCCATATTTTCAGCTCCATTGGCACCTTCTCTCCTATTATATCCCTGCCAACACCTGGGCAATACAAGATGGTTCAGAGTGCATATTTGTCTATGCTTTTCTCATTGGCTAAAGGACTAGCAGATGTGATTCTGTTCTTTCTCCCTAGATAGGCCACACCAGAGCTAAGGAAGTAAGCAGGGCAGGGGGCTCTTGGCTTGCTCAACAGGGTGACAGGTAGGGCAAAGCCAGCAGTGATTAAAACCTTAAGGACCTCAGGAATGCAAAGTTTGCAAAGGAAGTTTCGGGAAGCTCCTCTTCCAGTGCGCCTGAGGGTTGTTGTTACACCCCTTCATCATTGTCAGCAAGCTGCTCCCTTCCTCTCCTGCACCAGGCACTGCATTTGGCACGAAAAATGCTAAGAGGCACAGACAGTCCCCAGCTTATGAGCTGGGTGGGTTCCAAGTTCATCTGCTGCAAGTCAAGAACGCATTTTTCCAAGAAGCATTGTTACAGATGGGGGAGGGGAAGGGTGTTCCCAGACCAACTAAAAAAATAAAAATCTATTTAATGTACACCTGGGGTTGGCAAACTTTTTCTGTAAATGGCTAGATAGTAAATATTTGAGGCATTGTGGGCCATATGCTGTCACACATTCTTTTTTTGGTTTTTGCTTATTTTTTTTTTTTGGACAGTCCTCTAAAAATGTAGAATTCATTCGTAGTTCACAGGCCATAGCAAAAACAAAAAAAAACAAACAAACAGGTCATGGGCCAGATTTAGCCCATAGGCCCTAATTTGCCATCTTTGATCTCTGTCATCTCTAGCTTACGGTATAGGAATAATAACAATGCTAAGCAGTGGATTTGTGTGTTCGACTTACAAGCACCTTTTTTTAAATATGCCATTTACACATCTCCGCTTAACCACATTAATATTTCCAACCTTCATGATTTGTTAGATGAAGAGACAAGTTCATACTTGGGGGCCTGCTCCGCATAACCCACTCACCCAAAAGACGTACTCCAGTACATCATTGTGACTTTCTATCCAGGCATCGGGACAAGAGGGAAGCACCCACCACCCAGTTGACCACAGCCAGTGTGAAACCCCTCCCAGAGCACTGGAGCCTGTTCAAATGGGGGTCCCAGAGGTTTTAGGGGTCACACGTGGCTCCTTGGGAAGGCTTTCTGACCACAGCACCCTGCACCAGGGCATCCGAGGGTCCACCCTGGGGATTACCAAGAAGCAGGGTGCAGAAAGTGGTGCTGGAGGGGAGGGACATCTTCCAGAGACAAATACCAGCTTCTAGCAGGACTTCTTCTCTTCCCTCTCTTCCTCATCGGTTTCCTTCTTCTTTCCCTGTTTTTCATTTTTAAGTCTGAAATCACCTAACTGGGGTGAATGGGGAAACATTCAGTCCTCCCCTGAGACGATGAATCCAGGTTTCTCGAAGCTAGCACGTTATTGGAGGGACTTCCTTCCCCGTCCCCGTCCCCACCCCCTCTCCAGTCCTGATGGGCAATGAGTGGGAGGCACACGCTGTGGGTGGGAAAGAAGGGGTGCAGTTCTGGTGGCCTAGGACAAGGTCCACAGTGTTGAGAGATGAGACTCTGTGGCAGGGCAGGGGGATAGGGCAAAGAATGGGAGTGGGTGCAGAACTGATGAGGAAGGACCTGGAGATATCGATAATAATATCAGGAATATATCTAATAATGGAACAATATCAAAAATATCCGTACTAACAGCAATGCCTATGTTAGGCACAGAAAGGAAGGCCTGGGCCGAGGCTATGTGGCAGCTTCCCTTCCCTTCCCCGTCCCTTCTTTCTTGACTCTGGCCCTCTCTTCTTTCCAGTCTCCTTTCCTTATCCCTGCCTCTCTCTCCATGATTCCACACTCTACTTTTTTCAAACTGACAAGCAATGAATGATGGGGAAGGAACCCTTGCCCCAGGGGGTGCCCGTTCCCATGAGATACAGTGCTCCTTGCCTTGCCCTGGGTGACAAGGGAGGCTTCCTTCAGCCTCTCCATCCCCTCCCCAGGTCAGGCTTGACACTGCAAACTGGTGTCCCTGCAGGAGATGGGCACCCTGGGGGAAGCACACTTGAGGCCCCTGCACAAGGACTTGTACCTGGGACCCCCTTGCTGTCTTTCTGGGCTTATACTATTAGTTCCACGTGAAGGGAACAAACACAATGAGTTGGTGGTCAAGCATGGTTTCCTGTTATTTCTTTCCCCACCCACAGGTGAGCACCTCTTTACCAGCTGTCCTCTCTCACTCTGATATTTCAGAAGTCTTTACTGAGTCCTACAATGTCACCTTCTCTTTCTCTCCTGCACCGTTGGTTTCTTGCTTCTGTGTGCCTTCACCTTCCACTCTCCCTCTTAGCCCTTAGGGCCTTGAAGACCAGGATGAATCCCAAAGCAAACTTGGTTTCACGTTAACATTAAGCAAGTTAAGCAATTAAGCAATGATTGCTCCCTCAGAGGGCATACCCGGAGCAAAACTGGACTGAACTCAACCGGGTGAAAGGTGTTCCTTCTCTCTGATGCTCCCACTGCCTGTCCCCATCCCCACCAGCTCCTCTGCCCATGGAACTTGTTCACGGAATCTCTCTATTCTTTCATCATAACTTTGTGCCGGGAACTTTTCTCCCCTGTGCAGAGGGTCCTCTATCTACCCAATGTGTTCCCACTTTTGCTAACACAGCTCCCCCTGGGGTAGTCTGCCGGAGCTGTCATAGCAAAGCACCCCAGACTGGGGGCTTCAACACAGACATTTATTCTCTCGCAGTTCTGGAAGCTGGATGTCTAAGATCAAGGGTCTGCAGGATTGTTTCTTCCTCTCTCCTTGGCTTGTGGCTGGCTGCCTTCGCCCAGTGTCTGCCCATCACCTTCCCTCTGTGGGTCTGTGTCCTAATCTCCTCTTTCTCTAAGGACACAGCCTGATTGGATCAGGGCCCATCCCAATGACCTCATTTAACCTTAACTGCCTCTTTAAAGAACGTTTCTCCAAACACGGTCTCATTCTGAAGTCCTGGGGATTAGGACTGCAACATACGAAATTGGGGTGGGGGGGGCAATTGAGCCTATAAAACTTTCTCCTCTGTCTCTCCTTTCTGTCTGCAAAATCTTATCCACAATTCTTTCCGCAAATCAAATGTTCAAATTCAGCCCTTCCTGACTATCCTGAGTCCCTCATAGCAATTGTCTCTAAATTTTGTTTGAGAATTAATTGTGCACTCTATTTTTTATCTGTCTGTTGCTTTTTTTTAATCTATAGTTTTTTCACCTTAAAACGTACTTTACACGGCATCTATATAGGTTCTGTCTTTCAACCAGATTAAAACTCCTGGAGGACGGGAGCTGTCATTGTCACTTTGTATGCCCCTGGGGGATCCTATCTAAGGACCAGGGCCCCTCCCAAGCAAGCAAGCAACGAGGGGACAAAGAGGGACAAGGAACCAGAGCCAAGTGCTAGTTCCAGGTATGGGCTGGGAGACTGGGTCCACAGGGCCTTGGAAATACCAGATGACCCACCAGGAAGGCTCAGGTAATAGAGCTTCTGAACAGTTAGTGAGATTCTAATCCAGAATGGAGAGAACAGCTGTGGGGAACCCCATGTTAGCTGCCATCTTGAGTCAGGGCAGGCACAGAATCCTTCCAAGAGACCTCTGCATCCAGAAAAGCAGACTGCCGTCAGTGAATGGGGACTTTAGAATAAGGTGAGATGTAGGAACGTGGGGTGAAGAAACAACAGCTGAACCCAGTCCCAGGAAATGGGTCACTGAAGAGCACACCATAGACTGTGATCACCCCTTGGCCCCAATCCTGACAATGGAGGAGTTAACACTGTTTCAGGGATGCCTGCCCCACATCAGGAGCAGCGTGGAAAATGGTGCCATTGAGGCTTCAGGTAGCTTTTCCTCCACCCTGTCTCACAGCTCAGAAAGAGCAGAGGAAAGGAAGTGACACTGACTTGATTGGATATGAGGCTGTAGACTGCCATTCCCTGCTAAAAGGTATTCTAATTCTGACCTTCTGAATATCGCCTCCCACTATTCCTGCCCCAGCCCTCAGTGACTCTAGTGTATGGTCTTAGCCCCCACTGCTCCTGCCTCTTGGGTGCTGCTGCCCATTCCATGTGGTTTTAGAGTGCCTTCGCCTGCTCACCTTGCTTCTCTTGAGAAATTCGGTCCCATATCTGTTTCATCAACCCCACCTAAGCCTTTTATTGTAGACAAATTGATTGCTGGCAGGGCGCTGCCCTCACAGTCATGGAGTGATGTCTTCTGCCTGGTTGCTGCTGAGAAGCAAAGAGCATTTATCCTCATTTAGAAGGATCAGGACTGCTCCTACTGCATAGCATCGACTGGCATGCAAAGCACGGTGCCACTTTGGTTTTCCGTGCCCCTGCCGCGTCCCTGAGGCGCTGCTCAAATTGGAAGTGTTTCTGGCCCCACTATATCCATCACAATGGAACAGCTTTGTTGGCTAAGAGTTTGTGCTTCACCAGCTTCCATCCCATCTAGAAATTGTAGAATGAAAATTCACATGAAAAGCCAGTGCCTACCAAAGTAGTGAATATATTTAAGCCAAAACCATCCAAAAACAGGTTTGATTGAGTGTAGCAATGGCTTATTGATTTATCTAATAAAAAAAAGAAAAAAAAACTTGTCTCTCTTCCCCAGTCTGGTCCCCCTTCCTTTTGCTAAACCCAGCCTTATCTTCATAATGAAAAGGTTTCAGCTCTGCAGCTTGGCTAATTGAAGTCTCAAGGGTTGGAAAGCCTTGGGCTCATTAATCAAAAGCTAAGAGTGCGTCAGGATGAATGCTGTGCCATCCACATCGCCTCCCCTACCCAGCTCCTGTGTCCTGGCAGAGATGACAGTCTTTGTAAAAGGCAGGGGAAGAGGAAGCATTGATGAATAGGTAGGCAGATGAGCAGCTTTAATCAAAAATAAGGATGCCAAAATGCCATCTGACAACAAGGCTATTTTAAAAAGTAAGGTGATGAAATCTTTTTTTTTTATTTAAGATTTTGTTTATTTGACAGAGAGAGACAGCGAGCGAGGGAACACAAGTAAGGGAAGTGGGAGAGGGAGAAGCAGGCTTCACACCCAGCAGGGAGCCCAATGTGGGGCTCCATCCCAGGACCCTGGGATCATGACCTGAGCCGAAGGCAGACGCTTAACAGCTGAGCCACCCAGGTGCTACATGAAATCTTTTTAAGAGCAAAACAAGCAAGTATTACAAATGTTTAAATAACAATTAATTGTTAGTTTTCGACATACTTTCTTAAGGGAGTTAAACATTGACTAGGGACTAATTGGATTAAAGAGTGGGGTCCCATGCGTGCTTACATCCCCATCTACAGGAGCTCACCTCACCCTCTGCCTTCCTACTCTGAACATCACATGCGACCCTGATACCTAAGCTTCAGCACACGGTCACTGACATTCTGTAACAGAGATCTTACTTCAGCTTTTAAAGCCTGAATCAAAACACATGCTTTCTTCATCAGATGTGGAGGGAAGAAAATAGCTCCTTTTGTCTCTAGGGTATAACAAGTCACAGGCAGCCCACTTTCCAGTAATACCACACCTACTTAACCCACTATTGCAGACACTGAATTAAGGGTGCTCTGTACTATGCACTGCAATGTGGTGTACAGAGAGAAAGTTTAATAGGAGAAGTTACATTCAGAGCATCTACCATGTGCCAAGTCCTTTGCACATTGGATATGGTAAAATGCAAGATTATTTTTGAATTAATTTATTGAGAGAGAGAGAGCACGTGAGCAGGGGGAGGGGCAGAAGAAGAGGGAGAGAGAGACTCGCCAGCAGACTCCACACTGAGCATGGAGCCTGATGCAGGGCTCGATCTCACGGCCCTGAATTTGTGACCTGAGCCAAAATCAAGAGTCAGATGCTTAACTGGCTGAGCCACCCAGGCACCCCTAACATGTAAGACTTTACAGTCACATTACAAAAGAAACATTATCACAGAGAACCAATCCCTATAGTGATATGGGTGTGAGAAGAATAAAGAGTCAAGTCTGTAGGGAGTGAAGAAAAAGACAAAGACTGGGAAGAGCTGAGCCTTCCAGTACCTCTTCCTGCAGTTAGGCCACCAGCCTGGCCTGACCTTACCACCTCCATCCAGAACCAATCATCAGAGGAGAAGTAGTGGGATCTCGTCAGTAGGGTTGAGGGAAGAGCCATGACCTGGGAGCCATAAGGCCTGGGCTTAATTTCAGGCTCCTTCTCATTACCTAACTAAGTGATCCTGGACAAGTCATTCAACCTCTCTTGACTGCATTTGCCTCACCTATGAATTGGGGCAAGCAAATGCAATCATATACATTAAAATGCCTCATGAGGGCTGATACAATGCGTGGAATCATAGTAGGCCCCCAGTAAATGCTAGCACTCTTTCCCTGTCTTTGTTTCCCCTCCCAAATGCTGTATAAATTCAACTTTATTATAAATTACATCAGCTTTAAAGTATTTTAAAGCACGAGAACTCTACATGCAGGAAAAGATAGAATAAGTCTTTCACTTTCCTTGGCTTTCCATCCCAGTTCAGGTTGATCTGTTTCCAGAAGTGCGTCATCATCAGTTCAAGAAACTAAATACTCTTTCATGAGAAAGTCACAAAAGCTGTGGTACCATTGCTTCTGTCATTCCTAAGAGTGCAGGCACCAATTCCAAGTTTCTGTTATCCACACCCCCACTCCCCACCGCCTACCACAACTATGTTATTTTGGTGAGGGGGGCGGTTGGATTTTTAATTCTTAAAAATCAGATCACTGAACTACTTTGAGGCTATTCACCAAGTTCTCAGATTATAGACAGCCCAGAACAAGAGTACCCCACAAGGTGCTGGTGGTTGCAATCTTTCTTGAATTAACTACTTAGTTGGCAATAGGAAGTATTTTTTTATGACAGTTGTTCTATGAAAGACACTCTATAGCATGCAGTCATTACATAAAAGATGTGTATGTGTGTTCATGTAAATGATGCTATGAGAAAGAGAAGTAATTTTGGCCACTGGAAGATGGTAGAATACTTGAAGCAAAGTTTGGGTTTAAAACCATCCAAACAAATAGGGCTGCACCTGGCCTGGGTGACTGTCAGAAATGTTTACAAGGCAAAACAGCAAATTCCCAATCATGACCCACAAGCAGTTTTTATTTCAACCAGAATTGAAATCCACATCATGGAAACACCAACTCAGTCTCTGCTCTAATTCAAGTTGCCAGTGAGAGCCTTAGCATTTCTGTAGACCCCCATGAATGATCTCTGGGATGCTTCCAGGTGGGTGGCTTCACAGGACAATCCATGCTGCGAGCTCTGCTCACCACGACTCAGTCTGCATAGGGCAGGCAGCCATACTCAGAGGCTGTGTTTGACAGAGACCTGCCACCTCTCCCTGCCAATGGTCTCTTGTGACTCAGAATCTCAAACTTGTTTTAAACGGAGGGGGAAAGTCACTTTCAGGGATAAAGTTCTTGGCCCAGCTCTGCTTTGTGTAAACACCGTCTATGGCTATTTTGGTCTTCTGGGTTTTTGAGAAGCTGAGTTGTGGCAAGGCTGAATGGGTTGGTGTTGGCCCAAATTAAAAAGAAGAGTTTTTTCATTCTTTCAGTGCTAGGGGAAAGAACACTGAGAACATCACCTCACAGGGAACAGAATGGGACTGGGTTGGCCAACAGGGAAATAAACATGGGCCTCGGTTTACAAAGAACTAGCTCGACCAAAGTATGAACTTGTGAAAATCCATACATTGGGTTTGTAGTAAGAATTCTTACTTTACAGAAGGGTATGATTTTTGTCATGTTGATACATGATGCTTAGTATATTAAAAGTATTAATGTAATCCATTAAAGGTCAATGTGCTTTTTTTTTTTGAGGTGACTGACGCTCATTACATGAAGCCAGCTTCATGTCCATGAAGTACTGTCTTCATGGCCCATTAAAGGGGGTGTCCAGCCCAGCCCCCTCTCCTGCTATCCACAGTCTTTTGGATTCACCTCAGAAACCTGTAAGTCTTAGCTGCCACATAGATTTACTTCTTTGTCAAGCGTTCATCTAAGACAACACTTTACTCTTGTCAGGACTAGGACAATAGTGCCACAGTGATAGCTGTGATGTAAAAACAGGACAGAAAAACTGATTTGGGGGACAAAGAGTACAATTTTTTGAGAGTCAGCGGAGTACAGCTTCCCCTGCTGCATTCTTTAAACATTAAACACTGAAGTTCCCTTCCTGTCCCTCAAATTCTAGCACTTCCATAAAAGTAGAAGAAGCCATGCTGCAAAACCAAATCTCCTTTTTCCAAGGGAAGCTGTGATTGCACACAGCAGTTCTTTTCCTCAACTGTCCATTCTGTAATATTCAGTGGGGGCTCAAGGCTCAGCTTCAGACAGTGAAGGAAATAAAGGTGGACACATGGTCCTTGCCTCAAGGTGCCTATGGTCTATGGAGAGGACAAGAAAGTCAACAATTATGACAGAACACAGTAAAGCTCTGTGGCATAAGAATTCATGTAAGACCAAGGGAGTTTAGTGCAAGGCACCAAAGCCACCCTTGGAGTTGGGCTTTTCAGAAAGGGTAACCTCTAATTTGGATCCTGGAGGGCAAAATGGAGTGGAAAAAAGAGGGAGTTGTTCCAAGCAAGAAAGGAATGAACCAGTGTGATGGCCCAGGGGCTGGTGAACCTCAGGCATGTGCTGAGGTTGCTCCCCCTCCAGTCTACAAGGGCATATGGAAATCAGCCTCCCATTTCATGGCAGCCATTTGGCTCTGCAAATCCCATCCCTCAAGCCCCATGCAGGAAAACTGCCTGATTCCCTTCCCACTTTGTTTAAGCCAAGGATGAACCAAGGAAAAGCCAGGAAATAATGAGCCAGGGACTTTCCTACTAGAGCTCCCATGTTTGGCTTGGCTAAATATTGAAAGGCCTTGGTTTCTCAGTTGTCTGATTCTCTTTGTTTTCAAGGCTTAACACACAGCATTACAGTGAGATGGCTAAACAGAAGAAAAAAAGTCTATTTCTTATTGTGCAAATAAACATTTGTTGAACATGAAGTGGCTAATCCATTCGAATAACCAAATGCTTTGGAAATCTTTGCAAGCAAATCTTACATGATGCAATTCAGTGTTTTTAAACATTGAGGGATTGTTTATAGCACAAAAATGTCATACAGTATTAAAAGAGAGTTTTCCCTACCCTGAAAAATGCAGAAAATAAATGGATCACTACAGCCCCCCAAGGCTGGCTTTCACATCAACCGTCATTGGAGGGTCGGTATCAGGACACCGCTATAGTAGCAAAGGGTACCGGGTAGATTTTGCAGATCCAATGCAGCAGAGGTGGTGGGAGCAACTGAAACAAATGAAGACCTTGGAGCTGCACTTCAACCAACTAGCAGTTGGAAGGACTTGACTCGCTGGGGCTAAGGAAAATAATTCTGGAAGTTCATTTTGCCTGTGAAATTAAAACTGTATTTTAGTAAATAAAGCTGATGCCATTTAAACATGAGCCCCATGACATTTCCTGGCTTACTGCAGCTTTTCTGCTTGTCTACTCATTAGATCTGTTCAAAATACAAACACGGCATTTCCACTTTGTCAGAGAAGCAAATGCAGGCTGACTGGCTGACTTTAGCTGCTGTGATTTTCCCGTAACCCTTACAATTGTCATGGTGAATAAGGTCTCTGCAGGGACATTTTCTAACTCTGCAGTGTTTGCGGACCACGCCACCTTCTCCAGGTTTTAATATTTGGTGATTGAGTTGATATCATGACCTTGCCCTCCATGTAACAAACAAAATTCATCTGAACCTTGCTGAGAGTTTGGTATGCGTTCTATGCTGTAAAAGAGAGACTCTCTCCTAAGTCAGATAAAGATGCTCATGCATGTGAGTCGTTATACTGGAACTTGCTGCAGCATTTTGTACTGATGCATATATATGACACCCAGGCTGACCGCAAGGGCTTCTGAAGCATCTAATTCCTTTTAAATGGATTCAGTATCTTTGGAATGTGCTGTTTAAGTGTTTCTGAATTTTCTACATGCCATTTTTATAGGTTCATTTGTTTTATGATGTAATATGGTGAACAATCACATTGGTTTTTTGGTTTTTTTTTTTGAAGAAAACAAATGTACATATTCCTAAGCAGGTGAGTAAATTATTGAAAAAACATACTTTATGGATCATACAGCCCACTGTTTAAAAGGAATTTATTTGTTTCAAAAAGTGACTGTTCGAGTTATAAGCATTTATATTGTTCTTCTAAATATGGATGCCATAATATTTAAGTGTTGTTGAATATTGATGTATGTTCCCTAATAAAATATTTTAAACCTCTTTCTTTAGACACACAGTTGTAATGTATCGTTACCATGTCGGTTGAGAAGTGGAGGTAGCTCAGAGAAGGAGAGCTAGTTTTTGACCAGCTAATGAGCGTAGATATAAAATATGCTAGTTGGCAGCATTCAAGGCACAGGTAAGAGCCAAAATACACCCGCATCATCAGGTTTAGAGGGAGGGAAAGGTAGTACTGGAAGTCAGACCCTGGAGGATATTAAATTTCTTTGAGGCTGGGTGTATTAAGTGACCCAAAACCAAGGCAATAGGTTAGGGGGTCTAGTGGTCAGGGAAGGTCATGGGCAACATGACTCAGGGGGAGTTCTTCGGTGGAGATTCTTGTTTGACCATGTTCTCAGAACCTGCGAGCCCCAGGACTACCCTTTTAGCCCCATTCCCTCATGGTAGCATGACGGCATCTCTGGGGACTAGAACTCTGGGGTCCGATTGTCATGGGCTTCAAATTCCTTCAGCCGTATGCCACCTACATGATCTCAAGGCACTTAGTCAACCTCTCTGTATCTTAGTTTTCTCTTCTCAAAGACGGGGACGATTATCATACATCACTCAGATAATAAAATAAAAACACTGTCTGTAAAATGTCTCAAAAAAATGCCTGACATCTATTTGGCACCCAGCAATTTTCATTGAGACTGCCCACAAAGGTGACCATTGCCTTCCTGGTGATGAGGGGAAACCCTTAGCCTCTAAGTCAAATGATAGTATCACATCTCCTATGCTGATTTGAGTTTTGCCAAATGGTGTCATGTCCTGCAGATGCTCAGCTGTCATGACGATGGCTCTACTCCCTGAACCCCCACAGAGAGTAGGCAGTGGAGGGGTAGATGCAGGATGGGGGAGCATCCTAAGGTGCATGAAAGAAAGTTTGCAGTTTCTCAGGCTTTATTTTCACAGAGCTTGGAGGTGGCATAACTAGTTTTGTAGACTAGTGTCACGGGTTATCCTGGCGACTTCTTTTTTTTAACTATTTTAATTCTTGCCCCCAGACCTAGACTATGGAAGAGAGAAAAAATAGAGACATGGTCAGTTCTGCCACCGATTACAATTTATGGTACCATTATCCATAATTTGGCATGAAAACATTCATCTTTGCCAAAATGCTCTGGAATCAAACTGCCTGGGTTTGACTTCTACCCAGTAATGTGTCAGTAAATGTTTAGCAACCACATCTCGGCGGAAAATACATTTTTAAAAAAACACACCATGTGAGTATTTGCCAATTTCTGTGGTGTAAATTCTCCCATATGGACAGATATCAAGTGGCCAACATGGCGTCATGGAACGTAATTTGGGGGACAAATTGAACACAGTTGCCTTTTTGGAGCCTGTACAAACCACCCGCGGCATACCACGGATTCCCCCCTCCGCCCCTTAGTAGTGTGTGGCCTAAGCCTATCTGTGTGTATAATGATAATGCCTCCCTCTTTGCACTGACACACGTAAAGAATTTCTGTGCTTAGCGCATAGCACTGCTTCACCCAGACACAAAGCAGAGACCATCTCCAAAGAGCAAAAGTGTTCATCCTTACTCAATTCCCAGTGCAGCAACTCCTCTGGAATATGTGGGGCAGTATTGCGATCCTTTTTTGAACATTATATTGCACTGATTCCTTACCCCTACCCCTACCCCCAGCCCACTGAACTTGTTAGTCTCTATTCCAGACTGCAAAGTTTCTCACTGAAATTCTGCTCTTTTGTATTTTTATTTTAACTATTTAATGATCCTGTGAGCCAGTTTTCTCAAAAAGCCCTATAATGCCAAATCATTCTGCCAGCCGATTATTATTATCTCTCCTGTTTATAAATGGAAATTGCCTCCAACAGAGTTTGTGAAAAATAATTATTCTGTTGTAGGTGGACAGAAAAACCACTCTTTCCGTGCCCACTCTTCACTCTGTTATTATGTTATGATCCATACCCTCTCTTCAAAAATAATAGTTGCACATGACAAACTAAATAATTAAATCACTGAAGAATTAAGGGATTGGGATGAGTTTGGGTCTCCTGGATGCTACTACAGGGCACTCTGCTGTTCTTTTCTGTGGGAACTATGCATAGAAAGACAAGAACCAAAGTAGAACTTATTAATCATCTAGAGCTCTGTTCCCACAAGGTTTCTTACACCAACTTCCTTGAATCTAAAATGTCCGGGGGCACCTGGGTGGCTCAGTCAGTTAAGCTTCTGACTCATGATCTCTGCTCAGGTTTTGATCTCAGGGTCATGAGTTCAAGCCCAACAGTGGGTTCCACATTGAACATGGAGCCTGCTTTTAAAGAAGAAGGGAGGAGGAGGAGGGGGGAGGAAGAGGAGGAGAAGGAGGAGAAGGAGAAGATGAGATGTCCAGATTTGAAAAACAAACTCCAGTGTCCACTTCCATTCAGCCCCATGAGCAAGGCACTGGTAGGAAAGCTGAAATTGAAAGTATAATTACGGCCACACCTACTTCTCCAAGTGAAGCCCAGATCGCAATGCAATAGGGATGGGAACTGGAGGAAGAAGAGTGAAATCCTGCCCACTAAGAATGGAAGGTCCAAGAACAACCAGCTAGAGTATACATTTCTCCTCAATTTGGCAGAGATGGGGGCCATAAGGGCAAAGGACAAGAGTGAAAACAAATCCAAAGTTTCTTCCTTTCTGCGAGCAAAAGTAAAAGTACAAGGAGAGAAGCAGACATTCTTCCCACACTCCCCCTAGATATACCACACGTAGGCACAAGTTGAAAAGTAATATTTCCGCCTCTAGTCCTACTCCCCCAAGCCAGCCACCATTACCATTATCTCGTGAATTCATTCATTCAACCCTTATCTATTGAACATGTGTTAGTATATCCCAGGCACCATCTCAGGATACATTAATAAACAAAGCCAGGAGGAAAAAAGGCTTGCCTCATGAAACTCCCATTCTAGAGCGTCTTCCAGAAATGTTCTATGTACAGGCAGACATACGGATCTTTTAAATGTCTTTATACAATCAGAATAAGCCAGATGTTCTGATCAGTTACGTTAGATGCACTTATATATTTCTGTGATGAAGTAATTGGTCAATCCCTTATTATCTTAGACCTCTGAGGTTTTGTCTTAACAAACACCCCACAAAGTTAATTAAGCAAAATCCAGTCTCTTGCCCTTTGGAAAGTTGCAGTTTTATATCATGTGTCTGACAAAGAGACTTTGAGAGCTTATTTTAGAACTTCCAGCATTTTTAGGGACCCATAAACTTATTTCAACAGTGTTGTCACTGCTTAAAATATTTTTGGAACTCTTCAGAGATTGCCACTGGGGTCAATTTACGTACAGTACCTCCCCTAAAAAATCCTGTGTATTACCACAAATAGTACTGGACCAGACCACGAAAGATCTTGCTCCAACATGGAAGGTGAGCCTTTCAGCCAAGGGGACAACTACAGAGGTCGGTGCTGTTTGACTGTGTGGGTGACTGGTGCCAATGCCTTGGCCAGACTCCTCTGTCATCGTGTTGGCCAAACATAAGCTGGAAGAGTCAAACCACTATAAAAAGCCATTCTGCATAAATTCAGTGGAAAAAATTAGGTCAATGGTTTTCAAACCATTAAAAAAAAACGCACAATCCTTTCTTTGGATGGAATCTTACACAGAAGCCCAATATGCAGAACAAAGGAAAGCAGAATAGTTCTGGAATGATGTCGGGAGTCAGGTAAAACCCCCACCACACACACACCCTCTCCCTGGTGACCCCTGCGGGACCCTCAGGACCCCCTGAAGCAGGACTTAAGCACCATGAACTGCACATTATTCTGGGGCAATGAGTATGTTACCTTCCCATAGTCCTGGCACATGGCCCTCAGCCAATAAAGGTTTCCCAAGAGACAGAGGGATTAGGTAGCAAAAGGCTTTGGGGGGCGGGGCACCAGATGTTTCCTTAGAGAGCTCAGTTTTTAAAGAAACCTGCTAAAGATCAATAAAGGGCTAATAACCAAAGAGAATTACCATACGGAGATTTATATCTGCCCGAATGATTTCCTGAAGGTGGAAATCCAGAGCAAGCAGAATGTGATGAAATCTGCCAAAAGAAATAGAGGTGTACTGACTCTCTTTGAATTAATAATGTGATGAGTAACAGGCCCACACCGGTGGAGTGAATGGTGTAATGACAACTAATGACAAAGGGCAAGGCAAATATTCAATTTCCATTTTGTTCCCTTCTTCCTCGGCAGAGAGAATAGTCTATGTAAAAACAAGAAAAGAAAAAATAAATAAAGATAAAAACGAGACAAGTAATGTACATGAGTTTGAGCAGAAATTTGTGGGAACCACAGCCAAGGTGGGATGGTCAGGAGAGGCCCTGGCTCAGGAACAGGGACAATGGTGGAGGGGACCCATGGAGGAGGAGGAATTGGGTCTCTGAGGGACCCAGTTTCCACCATCCGCCTTCCCTCAGCATGTTCTGAATAAATTGAGGAAAAAAATTGACCCGGGAGTGGCAATTAGTTAACACTTGTTTACCACTTACCAACGGCAGTATTACTCCAAATGTGTTGTATATACTAACTCATCAAATGCACCCAACAAATCTATGAAGCAGGTTCCATTATTTTCCCCCTTTTATGGAAGAGAAGCCAAGACCCAGCAGGGTTTAGGAGTCTGTGAATGTACACACCAGTTAGCAGCAAAGCCAGAATTTGAACCCAGTTTCTCTGACTCCAGAGACCAGTCTCTTAACCAATATACCACGATGGTTTTGGAAACTGGACTGTCAGGGCGTTTTTTTTGCTAGTAAAACTCCAAGTTGGAGGATAGAGCTTATATCAACAGGCATATGAGCTTTGTGTGGGGCTGCCTTGCAGGCAAGGCAGGCCCAGGGTGCATGGGGTGGGAGTGCCCCCCAGGAATGGCACAACCAGGAGGGGCAAAAAGACACTGCTGCTCCCAGAGGCCAGCTCACCAGATAAAAGGAGACAAAGAGTCTGAGCTGAGCCTCCCCTATTTGTTTCTTCCAATGTCTTTTTTTTTTAATTTTTTATTATGTTATGTTAGTCACCTCATTAGTTTTTGATGTAGTGTTCCATGATTCATTGTTTGCATATAACATCCAGTTCCAACGTCTTCAATCAGATTAAGCTCTTCCATGGGATGGATGGAGAGGAAGATGAGGAGTAGGGAAAAGCCCCTCCCTCTAACCCCAAGCACACAGGATGCTCCACAAGGTCAGGGAAGTAGTGAGCCTCATGTCCAGTAAGAAGCAAAATTCAGGGCAGTACAAAAACCCAGTGATAAAGCAAAGTGGATGAGCTGACTACCTGCAAATGGTCTAAAACCAGGAGATATCCCAGGATGAAAGAAGCTGCCAAAAATGAAACTGGGAGCTGGGCAAAGAGTCAGCAACTATGCCATTCACTATGTGGCTTCAAACACTTTCATGGGACATGGTGCCCAACCTGCTCTCCACAGCCAGCTTTTAAAGCACATAGTATGCTCTTTTGACAGATGAGCCATGCTGCCAACCTGCTCTCCACAGCCAGCTTTTAAAGCACATAGTATGCTCTTTTGACAGATGAGCCAACTGAGGCATGGTGGGATTTAGGCACCTGCTCAATTTCCAAGCTGTTGAATGCCAGAGCCCTGTTTCCCTTCTGCCTCTAATAAACCTCACTTTCTGGCAAAGAAGGAAGAGAAACTTGTAGCAAGGCACACATATTCTAATGCTACCCTGAATTACAGTATTGCTTCTAAAATTCTCCATTTTGTATAGTAAAGCTTTTAATGAAATGTTTAATGTGGTTTCTCTGCAGAAGTATTTTCGATACCTACAGTTAACGATATTCTCTCTTCCCAAAAATAGGATGTGCGGTTTTTGAAACAAGGCAGGATCTTTAGCTGTGGGGCACCCCTGGACACACAGTTGCTTGAGGACAGTAGTCCCCAGTTCACAAAGCAAACACTGTCAGTTTAACACCATCCTGTGCTTGGCTACAGTAAGGAGACTCCAAACTAATTTCATGATCCCATGAGTGAACTGGTACAACTGATTTACTTCCTGACTTTCAAGAAGGAAACCAATGAGACACCTAGCACCAATGAAATGTGAACACCAGCATCAAGGACCTGAAAATCATTCCTTTTGCAGACACATCCAGCCTTGTAGCTGGAAGCCTCCCTTAAAACTCAGATCTTTAAATTCTCCAGATAGTGCTTCCAGAGAAAGTTCCTCCTAGAATTCATCTCAGGTACACTCTTTCCCATTACTTGCAAAAATGGCACCCGAGTTAATACCCTTGCCTCCAGATAGCTGGTAACTGGGGACTTGATGATTTGATCGCTGCTCGCTGCCTCCATAAAGGACAAGACAGGTCCTGTCACGTTATGATCAACATTTAGCAAGGGATAAGAGAGACCCTCCTCTCTAGGTCCAGTACCCTACAGTCACTTAGGAATATTGAGGCATGAGAAGAATTCACAGCCACATTTGGAAGAGACCTCTTCAGGTTGTGGCAGCAGCTGTAAACCTAAAGGAGAAAATGTTGGAACAAAGCAGGACAGACAAGATTCTTATGCCCCAGGCACAAGGTCCCTGTGCACTGTTTAGACTGCAGCCACTGGAGAAACAATCAAGAGAAATGAAAATCACACTGACTAACAAGCAACGCTTTCCCGTGGGCTTGGGGTTAACAGCTGTCCAGGCAGGCAATAGAACCATCAGCCTTGACCTTCAGAGGCCTCACTTTGGATACGGCAAGAAATCCATGAGGCCAGGGTGATCACTTCAACCTTCTAGATCAAAGTCCAGTACCTTAGGCCCCAAATACCCTGCCCGGGTGGCCCAGAGATTGTTTCCCAAACCCACCCTGGCCTCTCTCCATGTCTGCCCATTTCAGCCCAGGGAGTGGCCAAGGGGGTGGTTTCCAGGGCCGTGGGCAGAGCCTGGATCTGTGGCCCCCTGAATGGAGCTGGGGGTGGAAAGGGAGAAGGGAGCCGCAGGCCAGGGGCCAGCTCTCCAGCACAGGTTCTGCCATTTGAAGCAGCTTTCCAGGTCATTCTGAATGTATAATTGCCCTGGTAGGAGGAAGAACGTAGAGTCAGATCTCCTAATTCACAGTGGTTATGTTCTATAAAGTCACCACAAACACTGAATTAGGGAATACTGACGATTGCTCTTAGGGAAGATACAAGGTTATATTCCTGTGAGCCTCTGAACACAACTTTTTGTCAACTCATCAATACATAACCTTGTTAATGTGTGTTTCTGTTTGAAGACACCTTATTTAACATGTGTTGCTGACTCATCAACAATTGAACTCATGGCCAACAGCATTAAAACGCATGCCTGAAGGAAGCTTCTTTAACACAGATGTTTTCTCTGTAAGGCACATCACAGCTTTCTCACACTTAGGAACACCAGACAGCACTTCAACACTACACTTGGAGGTGATTTTAAACAGCAAAGTCCCCGACAAAAGCACAAAAATGCAAAAAACTTGACACTAACTAAGCAAAAAGGACATGTGTTTAGTCCGAGAGCTGAAACAGGAAGTTTCCTCAGCCGGGAACCCACCAATGATCACAAAAATGCCACAAGTATTGATCTGGGAGTTATAAATAAATTTTAGCAAGTAGACAAATTTGCAAGTACGGAATCTGGGAATAGCGAGGAGGACTGTATTTGATTTAAGATGGTGGCACTTGGGCTTCCACTGACACTCTTGCCTTGGTCAGAAATGTCAAGAGCGGGCCTGTCGACAAGAAATAGATTCTTCCATCAATCCACTCATGCAACTTGAAAATGGTGTGTCTGCAAAGAAAAGCGACATGACAGATAGTGTGAGTTTCAGACTTTCATCAATGAAAGGGCAGAGTGGACCCCTGGGGTCAGCACTGAGCTATTGGCCAGTGAATGGCAGCCAATACATGGACAAGCCTGATCTTGACTTAAGTGAATCAAAAGCCACATAGATGACTACTGGTGTGCTTGGAAATATCAAGAGAATCATCCCTATATTTCTTGACGGCTCCATGTTCTCAGTCTCCTACTTCATTCCTCACCATGGCTGGAGCCTAGGACTTTGGGAGCCCTTAGTGGCCTGGCTCAGTCATCCTGGCCCTGCAGAACCCCACAAAACCAACCGTGTGCTTCAGAAACAATCATTGCTACCCTTATAACATTATCTCCATGCACTGAGGCAATACTCGAACTGCTTTGCATACAGTACCGTTTATTGCTCACAGCAATATTACAGATGGTAATTACTCCTGCACATTTTACAAATTAGAGAGCAGAGGTCAAGAGAGGTGAAGTAACCTGCCCAGGGTCAAGCAGCTAGAGAATCAGCACTGCAGAGCAATGCCAATTATCCATGAATTCCAGTTTTATTCAGGTTCTCAACACACTTGTCCCTGATCAGCATCACTCGCCTCTGCTGCTGTTCCAAACCTCGGGCATTCTTGGGGTCCCAAGCCAACCCCTTCCCTGCTTCCCATGCAGAAGTCCTCACTGCCTATTTCAATAGCACAGATAAGAAGGCAGGCACTGATTTTATTGTACCTCCAGCCCCACAAATGTATCTAAGCTACACCAGGAGTAAAATAGCATCAACTGCCATGTATCCATTCCCAGGAACTTTGCAAGTTATGCTTTATTATCTTTACAAAAAATTCTGACAGAGAATTCATAGCATGTTTTATGACTTGCTAGGACAAGCTCTCCACATCATTTTTTTCCTTTTTCAAAAGCTTTTGACTAGACTTAACCATTTAATCTACCAGAAAATGTCAGGACCATAGAATTAGTTTGCCGTGTTCCAAGAAAAAAAATCACTGGGATTTTTATTAAAATGGCATTAAATTCATAAATTAATTGAGGGGAATTCTTAACTTTGCTACAGGCCTTTCCTCCTGAGCAGGAACATCCCTGAGCCCAGCTCGGGCCAGGGGTGGAAGCAGGATTTGGCAAGGGTGCATACATCTCTTTTAGTGGGAACATGTCTGGGGGGGAAGGAGCATCCTTCCAAGAGCTCAACCACACCAGACCCACAGAGGGAGAGAGGAGTAGCACAGAGCCACTGAGACCAGGCCCAGGTCCAGGGGAGCCTTCGATCCTGCTGGGCTCTGTTTAGTTCTTTCGTAGCTAGAGTTTTCTGTCATAGAGCTCCTTAACCAGAGTTCATTGTTGGACACTGAGGCTATTTCTGATTTTTGCCTATTCTAAAACACTTCTATAAACAACCTCATGGCTAAATCTTTGCACATACCCACTATTAGTTCCTGGATACAATAAATAGAAGTGAAACGTCCAGTTGAAAGCACATGCCTATTTTTAAGTTTCCGATACAGATGGCCACATTGCCATCTGAAAAGCGTCAATTTACCTTTCTGCCAGCAGCGTTCCCAAGCACAGATGTCCCCATGCTCTCACACCACTCATTTCACTGTTATCATCCCATTTTCTTCTTTTTCAATGTGATAGACCAAAATGGCCACTTGCTATGTAAGCGTGGTTTGATTCCTGGGAAGGTGAAACTTTGCTTCATCAACTCATCAACAATCTGTATATCTTAATTTCTTCATACATCCAGTATCTCCTTTTCCACTGTACTGTTTGCCTTTTCTTATTATGCTAAGAACTCTACATACCAAGAAATTCAACTTGTATTACCTATGTTGCAAATGCTTTCTGAGTGTTTTGCTTGCCCTAAATTTTGATTATGTTGTATTTTTATGTAACAGGCTTTATTTTGTTTCACTTTTTGAAAAATTTAAGCCAGTCAAACCTGTTCCCATTTTCCTGTGATTTCTGATTTTGGTTACATTGAGAGAGACTTTTGCCACAACATGATTTTCAACTGCATTTTCTTCTCATTCTTTTAAGTATTTATAAGTTATATTTAACTCTTCCTTCAATTTGGAATTTATTTTGGTTTGTGATATAAGGTCAGGCTCTAAATTTATTTTTTTTTGTAAATAGTTGTCTAATTATTCCAACAAATTCCAACGGCTGACCTTCAGTTCTCGTCTGCGCTTCTATAAACCGACATGGAATAAAGGAGATTGGCATTCAGTCTCTCAGAACTTTAGTAGATGTATTTTTTCTCTTATGCCCAGAAATCTTTGAATTTGATTCATTCTGGTGTCACAATAAACACTAAATTAGGAAGCCACTTCATTGAGGTGCCTGATTGGCTCAGTCCGTAGGGCATGCTACTCTTGATCTCAGCGTTGTGAGTTCGAGTCCCACACTGGGTGTAGAGATTACTTAAAAATAAAATCTTGAGAAAAAAAAAGAAGGCACTTCATTTATTTTCCACTTCCAAGTATACTCAGTTGTCTCATCCACCCAAACTCAACAGATAAGCCAACTCAGTGTGCTCCAGATATTCAAAATATCTCCTCAGTTTCATCACCATATTAAAATTTTACATTTTATTTTTTTTAAAAGATTTTATTTATTTATTTGACAGAGACAGCCAGCAAGAGAGGGAACACAGCAGGGGGAGTGGGAGAGGAAGAAGCAAGCTTCCAGCGGAGGAGTCTGATGTGGGGCTTGATCCCATAACGCCGGGATCACGCCCTGAGCCGAAGGCAGACGCTTAACGACTGCGCTACCCAGGCGCCCCTAAAATTTTACATTTTAAACTTACTTTTCTATCAACTCAATTCCCTATACCCATAGAGAAACCCCACAGCCTTACAAAATGTATCTTCCTATATGCCTCCAATATAAGTTATAAAATAGGACTCAGAGCAACCCTCAATCCCATCTTCTAGCGTGGCCCCAACAAAGAGTGTCATCAGGGGCCTGGGTCTTGAGTCTGCTCCTCAGCGGGCAGAGCCGGGTGATCATGCCCGTCAGCACCTCCAAAATTGGAGTAGACCAACCCTAGACACCTATCAGTCACACCTTTCAAACCTCTGTATTTCCTTCCAGTCTCAGAATTTGGAAAACAGAAGGAATTTCAGAACCAGATATGACTCCTTGCAGCAGCTTCCAAAACAAGCACCCATCCTTTTATTTGGCTGGATATCCCACAGGTGGGTGGGGTTCAAGACTACGCATCTAGGGGCGCCTGGGTGGCACAGCGGTTAAGCGTCTGCCTTCGGCTCAGGGCGTGATCCCGGCGTTCTGGGATCGAGTCCCACATCAGGCTCCTCCGCTATGAGCCTGCTTCTTCCTCTTCCACTCCCCCTGCTTGTGTTCCCTCTCTCGCTGGCTGTCTCTATCTCTGTCAAATAAATAAATAAAATCTTTAAAAAAAAAAAAAAAAAAGACTACGCATCTAGCTTTGGTCATGGATCATGGTTGGCACATTTTTCCAAGCAGTAAGTAGACAGAAATGGAGAGAAGGAAGAGGAAAATAATTCATGCTTCTCTTTTCCCAGGCCAGCAGCAAGTCTTAAAGAGTATTTCTCTGAACTAAAAGTCATTTGGGAGATTTTGCCCAATAGAGGGTTAATTTGTACAGTTTCTTTGGTGGGGGAGGGGCATTCATCAACTAGAGAAACTAACTTCTCTCTCATAAAGTAGGATTTGAAATAGCTGTGAATACTCAAAATTTTTAGTACTATGGACTGCAGCCCTTCTGGTTCCCAAGCTATTTCTGAGGACCCCCTTATTCCTTTGAGTGTCTTTTCCAATTCTATTTTTAAAATTTCAGAGATCCTCTTTATCTCATTCTCGATCCTTGAGCCCCTGGTACCTCAAAGCCAAATTCAGTGCATGCTCTGTCCAATGACAGTCTCCACTCTGACTTATGAACAGAGTGCTATGATCTAAGCGTTTGAGCTCCCCCCAAATTCATATGTTGAAAACCTAACACCCAAGGTGATGATATTAGGAGATGGGACCTTGGGGAGACCTTAGGTCATGAGGGGGGAGCCCTCATAAAAGAAGTCAGTGCCCTTACAAAAGAGACCCCAGAGGGATCCCTCTACCCTGCCACCATGTGAGGACACAGTGAGAAGTCAGCATCATCTAGAAGGTGGCCCTCTCCAGAACCCAGCTATGCTGACACCCTGAACTTTGACTTCCAGCCTCCACAACTCTGAGAAATAAATTTCTCCTGTTTCTAAGTCACCCAGTCTGTGGTATTTTGTTATAACAGGCTGGACAGGTTATGACATAGGGTATCCACCATTTATAAGAAGCACTCTGCAAATAGATGGGCCCAAGCCCAGTCAGTCCCCTGATCTTCATGCTAGAGAGGCATCTAGTATGAGTGCTTGACCTCAAGGCTTTTAGACTGCCTAGACTTCAGACTGCCTAGATTCTAATCCTAGCTCTGCCTCTTACTAGCAGTGAAAATCCACTCGGTGCCTTAGTTTCCTCATTTGTAGAATGAGGGTGGTAATAAGCATCTACTTAGCAGGGCTATGGTAGGGATTATATGAGCTCATACTCACAGCTTAGACACATAGCTGGCCTGACACATAAGAGGCACTATGTGAGTATTAACTGTCTTTTGTCTCTAAGTAGATAACAAATCCCCAGATTGGGGGCACCTGGGTGGCTCAGTCATAAAGCATCTGCCTTTGGCTCAGGGCGTGATCCCAGAGTCCTGGGATCGAGCCCCACATCAGGCTTCTCCGCTGGGTGTCTGCTTCTTCCTCTCCCACTCCCCCTGCTTGTGTTCCCTCTCTCGCTGGCTGTCTCTCTCTCTCTCTGTCGAATAAATAAATAAAATCTTTTTAAAAAATCCCCAGATTGTCTAAGCTACATGCTGCTTCTGTCCCAAGTGCCACCAAGGCTGTGCCTGAGGATCTATCGTCTATAACATGCCTCTCTAGAAATCATGTCACTCTCTGACTTCGAGTCCCAGGATAGACATCACTAGCACATGGGAAATAAAAGCATTTCTTTTCAACATTTCTGGATGACAGTAGTACCCACCTAAATCCTTCCTTCTAGGGTGCCAGGTTAAGGAACTGTCAGCCAGGTTAAGGGGCAGGATAAAGAGGAATAAAGAGACAAGAATAATAAATACTAAGCCATCTCCAAACTTAAAAGCCTATGCCCTGGAGGTCTATTTGAGCTGAGTCCACCATGGCCTCTGAATTGAATCTCTGTTTTCTGCAGGGCCAGAGCTCACCTGCTGCAGTGTGGAAATGGCCTGCAGGAGGTGATTGGCCAGGCTGACTGCGCCGGCCCTAGAATCAATGGCTCATTGCCAACAACACAACTTCTCCCACCACAAGTGCCTGCTCTCTTCCGATGGGAATTCAACACATACAACATCATCTGGTCCCACACTGGCAGGATCTGGAAGAACAAGGCAAGGCCCTAGGCAGATGCCCCAGCCACCCAGCAGTGTAAGGTTCGGAATCTGAGGAGGGTAGTCAGGATCTAGAAACCTGGCATCCTGTTTTTACCCCTAGCTATTCCTGCTGGATTTCCAAGCCATTTAGGCAAGAAGAGCAAGGCCAGGCAAGTGACAACTAATCATTACTAGCGAGGATTTGGCCCAAATCCCTGTCTGGTCTCCTGCCAAATCAATCATGTCACTCCCTGCTTGAAACCCTCCAACGACTTCTCATGGCTCTCAGGAAAAAATCCAGAATTCTTAACAAGTCCCTAGCTGAACAGGCCTCTCTTTCACTTCCTCTCTGCTCTCCACTCACTCTGCCTTACAGTTCCTTGACTTCCCTGTTCCCTGCGATTGGGTCTGGAAAGTTCTTCCCTCTCCACTCAGTCTCTTTCTACTCATCCTTTGGACCTCAGCTTCAGCACCACTAGACCCAAGCCTAAGTCAAATCTTCTTTGTAGAATCTTACAGCGTCCCATACTTTTTGGTAGCACTTATTTAATTATAATTACAGAAATAATTCATAATTATTTGGCCAATATATCTGTCTCTTTGACTAGACTGTGAGCTCCATGTGGGTGGGAACCATGTCTGCCAGAATTCCTGTGGCATCGTGTGTCCAGTGCAGTGCCTGCCACATAGGAATAACTCAAAAATATCTGTTGACCAGGCGAATAAATTAAGTGGGGTTGCAGTTTTAATGCTAACCAAAGAATTTCTAATTTCTTTTTCATTCTGGCTTTAAAATTTTCTAGCTTTCTTGCAAATGACAGTCTCAGTTCCCTTAAATGACATTCTCTTAAGCCCTCCCTAACCAAGATCACATAAACAAGCACTGGAATACCTTCCTAGCCAAGCCACATTATTTTATTCCTCTTTGTCATTCTTAAACCACACTTTCTGTTCCAATCCCTATAAATCAACCTGTCCTGTTCTTCCCACAAGGCATCAGCCTTGACCTTTGCATTACAGCTGTTTTTTTCCTAGAAAGCTTTTTGCTTTTAAAACTGAATGCTGTCAGATCCTCTCCGTGCCATACCATCTTTGCTTTTGCACAACTAAAGTACTACAGAAAATATCTTTATTGGTAAGCCCTGGATCCTGGTCCCAGATCAGATAAAACCACACTCTGAGGCCTTGGTATGTAAGCAAACCTCACCCTTAAATTAGATGATCTCTAATAGCACCTCCAGCATTAGTGCTCTGCAATTCCATGGTTATGTGATTACTCACAGAGGAGATTGGTTAAGAGTTAAACAAGCCTCTGGAGTGGAACAAACTTAGATGCTAGCTCTGGCAGTCACTTACCAGTTCTGTGACCTTGACCAGTTTCTTAATCTCTCAAAGCCTGGGTGCCTTCTTATGTGATAGGAGGAAAGTCACTGGGGGAATGAAATGAACTGATGCCTATGAATGTTTAGAACATTTCCTAGTCCTCAAAACCATAGTTGTTGTGGTTGTCATCGGTATCATCATTTTCCTGAGCCATCTTCATTTATAGAATTGAATCCCCTCATTCTAGCCCACAGAGGCTCTAGCCTAACTCATCCTAATTCAGCAGATGTCTCCAGAATGACCATGGGAGTTGGCTTCACTAAAAAGGAGGAATGGGGGAAATAAGTCAATTTGTAGCAGTGTGTCCTTGAGGATTCATCCATTTATAGAAATTGTCTCATTAAATTTATTTAAACACAACCGAATTAGTCATGGTTCTCCAGAGAGAACCATGGCCAATAGGGCCTACATATATAAAGATTTACTATACTTATTATAAAGAGATTCATTATAAGGTATTGATTCACACAGTTATGGAGTCTAACAAGTCCTACAATCTGCCATCCACAAGCCTGAGACCAGAAAGTTTGGTGGTATCCTTCAAAAGTCTAAGAATCAGAGAACCCAAGGTGGAGATTGTACATCTAGCCTGGATATGAAGGCCTGAGAATGAGGGGAGCCGAGACAGAACAAGATCCATATCCCAGCTCAAGCAATCAGGCAGAGAAAGTGAATTCAACCTTTTTCCGCCTTTTTATTCTATTCAAGCCCTCAACAGATAGGATGATGCCCACTTGCATTGGTAAGAACCATCTGCTTTACTCAGTTTATCAAATGCTAATCTCAAAACACCCCCAGAGACACTCTCTGACACAATGTTTAATCAGATATCTGGGCAACCCATGACCCACTCAAATGGACACATAAAATTAACCATCACAATAGTTATAAACATTGGGTTATTTTAAATTTCCTGTTAAGATTTGGATCTTATGGTACCTAAAATTTAGACTATTTTTTTAAATTTCTGTTGCATATGAATATCTTTATTTTTTATTATGTTCAGTTAGCTAATTGTTTTCCAACCACTTAGCATTCATGTCATGTAGACAGAGTTCATAAGAAATCAACACAGGCACACTGGGTTGATAAAGTAGAGATCACAGAAATAACTTGGGTTGTCGAAATAAACTACTATTAGCTAGCTGCTCCATCTCTAGGCTCATTGCCCTTTAGAATCTACCTACACATCCTCATTGCACTAGTTTGCTAGGGCTACTGTAACACATTACCACAAACTTGGAGACTTATAATAACAGGAATTTATTCTGTCACAGTTCTGGAGGTCAGGAATCCAAAATTAAGGTGTGGTCAAGGTGGGTTCCTTCTGGAGGCTCAGGGGGAGAATCTATTTCATGCCTGTTTGCTAGATTCTGACAATTGCTGGAAACTGTTGGTATTCCTTGGCTTATAGCTGCATCACTCCAATCTCTGCCTCCATCTTCACATGGCCTTCTGTAACTCTCGGTGTCTCCTTCTTTCCTATCTCCTATAAGGAGTACTTGTCATTGGATTAAGTTCCAAACTAGTCCAGGATAATCTCACCTCAAGATCCTTAACTTAATAACATCTGCAAAGAACTTTATTCCAAATAAGATGGTCATACTCTGAAGTTCTGGGTGGACATATCCTTTGAGGGGATACCATTCAACCTACTACATCCACCAAACTAATTTTTCTCAAGTATCATTTAGCAAATGTTCATTAGCAATGCATAGCCTATGAAATTAATTGTAGACTCCTTAGCCTGGTTTTCAGTGCCCTCCACAATCTTTCCCCAGCCTGCATTGCAGTCTCCCTTTTCCCCTACATCAAGTTGACATTTCTACCAGAATGTTCTACTCAGTACCAAGCTACAATTTTCCCTCCCACATCCACACTTAGAAAGTCTTCTCTTGTTTTTCTCATCCTTTGTGAGGCATCTTCAACCCCTACTCTCCAAAAAAGACTTCTCTGATGATATCTACATGAAGGATAATGGAACTTGTATGTCCCATTTGAGAGACGCTTGCACTGCATTTTGACAACTTTTATGTTAGTATTTGACCAATTACTTGAATTACATTATTACTTAACTTTCTGTATGTTTCTTCTTTGTCTCCCATAGTTTAAGTTCTTTGAGTTAGAACAACTTTTTCTTAAATTCCTTGCATCCCTCCCCTATAAGAATATTTGTTACTTTAACTTAGAGAATATGTTAGTCAGAAGTCCCCAAAGACACAGAGCCAATAGGATGTGTGTGTGTGTGTGTGTGTGTGTGTGTGTGTGTGTGTGTGTTTACAGAGAGAGAATTTATTGAGGCTGAGGAGTCACAAGATCAACAGGCAAGTTGGAGATGCAGGAGAGCTGATATCTCAGTTTGAGTCTAAAGACTGGAAAAGGCCAAAGTCCCAGCTTAAGCACTCAGGAAGGAGTTCCCTCCTACTCAGCCCTTTTTTTCTATTCAGGTTTTCAACTAATTGGATGAGGCCCACCCACATTGGGGAGGGCAATCTGCTTTACTCAGCCTACCAATTCAAATGCTAATCTCATCCAGAAACACCCTCACAGACACACCCAGAATCATGTTTGACCAAATATCTGTTCAGCCCATGGCCCAGTCAAATTGACACATAAACTCCATCCTGGAGAGATACACAAGAGTAGCACTTAGCTCCAACTCTGCTAATGAGCAATGCACTACTGATCCTAAAATCAGAGACTCGGCAACTTGGAACCACTAAATCTTCCAACAGGTTTTCTCCAGCTAGGGTTTGAGATTTTTCCCGAATCTTCTTTTTGTAATGGGAGGCATTGTTCTTCCTGTCATGGCTCCTGACACAGGAGCAATGAAATAAAGCAATATTTATTAGCAAACCAAATAACAATGTAAATACCAGCTGGCTTCTTATCTTCTCAACCCATATCCCACATGCAATCAGTTCTGACACATTATGCTTGACAGAAACTGAGAAATCAAGCTCATAGCTTCCAAGAGGAATGTTTTAAGATTCCCTTAAGAATCATTACATTTACACTGATATACTGTATCTGAAAGGTCACTTAACTCAAGTAATACATACTTAAAACCCTGTACTTTGCACATAGCACATAATAAATATTGTTGAATCAATGAATGCAGAATATCCAATTTTACTTTGATGCTCATGCTGCTAAAATACTTTTCTCCTGTGAATGTGATATTATATTTCACTTCATCATTTGGGGAGATTTATAAAAGAGAATAACACTTTGATGTTGTGATTAATACTATGAATGAAAGTGTACTAAAAATAAACTCTTTCAGCCCAATAATCTATCTTCCACTGCCTATACTTCTAAGCTATACATAATGTCTTCTTGAATGCTACCATTTTTTATACCTGGCTTGAAAAGTTTTTCCTGTGACATTCCCCAGTGCTTTTGATTCCCATTTATTTTAGGATAATGTTATCCTGTATTTGTACTTATGAATCTCCAGCAATAATTTAATTCATTTTAAGTGTAAGCATTTCTTATTCATCCATGACATGCTGAGCACTGGGCTACACTTACAGGCTTATTAAGTAAGAATATTCCAGCATAACTGTATCTGTCAATGTCCAGCCAGGAAAATAGGCATCACTCTAAATAATCCAAAGAGAAATATAACACAGGGAATTAGTTTTAAATGTGCTGTAGTGGCTGAAAGGGCAAAAGAAAGAAGGGTGTGGAAAAAGGCTAAGAGAGCAAAAGAAAAAAGAATTATTACCCAAATATCAGAGAGCTGGCCTGGAAACCTCAGGCCCACACTTGGTGCTCAGTTCCTTGAGCCATGGCCACTGCTGCCGGAGGAAATATGCTGCTGGCTCAGGTCACCAGGAGCCCGGACACCCACCAATATGACGGAAAAGCACTTCTGCTGCTGAGCCCACGGGTGCCTGCCATGCCTCAGCCACCTGCCAATGCAGCTGCCACTGTCCCCATGGGTCTCTCGTGGTCCTGCATGCCCTGCTGGGCATACCAAGGATGCACAGCTTTGACCACCAACTAATGCAAATATGCTGATGTTCATGCAGTGTGCTATGCTTGGACTTGCCAGATTTAGCAAATAACACTACAGGATGCCCCGTTAAATTTGAATTTCAGATGAACAACAAATTTTTTTAGTATCAGTATGTGTCAGGAGTAACAAAGTCCTTCATCTCTGACTCAGGAAACTTGATTCTTCTGCCAGATTCCATGAAACAGAAACAGGCTAACTTCACAGCTTGGAAGGAGAGTAGAAATCAAATCCCAGATGAGATCTTGAGGAGCCATCAGCACTAGGGCCCACCAGATGTCCAAATCTGATCTTCATATTCAAACATGCACTATACATTTCTGAAGCTAAATAATCAGCATCCTCTAACTTCTGGTTACCCAATTCTCCTACAGGGAGGAATCTGGTACAAAGGCTCATACATACAGCCTATGTCAACACATGTCCAGGCATGCCACCAACTCTAGAAAAAATCTACTTCAGATAAATTGAAGGGGCACCTGGGTGGCTCAATCAGTTAAGCGTCTGCCTTTGGCTCAGGTCATGATCTCAGGGTCCTGGGATCGAGCCCCACATCGGGCTCCCTGCTCAGTGGGAATTCTGCTTCTCCTTCTCCCTCTGCCCCACCCCAACATTCTCTCAAATAAATAAATAAAATCTTTAAAAAATAAAAATAAAAAAATAAATTGAAAACTTGAGTGAAATAATTGCCTGAGTCTTTCACTTTTTAATGATTACTATTCCATGGTTCAAATAATCTTAGTTTGCAGGCTCTTTAGCCTGGTTTTCAGTGACCTCCACCATTTGACTTCAAGCTCCCAGTAGAGGGTTATATCATTTGACTCAGGTCCAGGTACAGTCAGTGCATCTTAACCGAGCTCAGCATGTGCTAGAAAACATTAAGTAGCAGACAGAATTCTTGACTGCAAGGAATAGAAATCAACTCTCCCAAACTTGAGATTTATGGAAAGACTATCAATGAGCTCAAAGGATTGACCTTCAAGATGACCTTTTCGGGGTTCAGTAGATAACACCTCTTTTTAATGATGTGGATTTTGAGATTGGGACTCAAAAGTCAGGAATCCAGTCATGGTTCAACTATATATAACTGTGCAGTCATTTAGCTTCCCTGAAACTGAAGTTCTTCATCTGTGAAATGTGACTAACTCTTGGTCTCCTCATCTGTTAGGAAGATCTCAGGCAGCAGAATATAGTTTACATCACTCAGTGCCTGAGTCTCCTTCCTCCAAGAGGCCCAGAGATGGTCAACATAGGGTCCCTACAATGACAACTCTGAATTATCGAAGCCCTAAAGCTGGCGTTTGCAATGTTGCAAGAAGTTTTTGCACTTTATGGTGAAGAACAAAATTGTCTTCAAGATAGAGCTTCACTTTGTTCTGGAAGAGACCATTTTGTGAGACCTGTTAAGTTATGGAGATGTTTCTGTAAATGTGGAAAGTAATTCACATGGATGTGATCCAGGCTCCGAGGGTTAAGTGTTCTATTCAGTAAGTTCACTTGGGTCCTTTTGGAGCATAATCATGCTTGCATCTGTGAGATCTAAAAAGGTTTTCCTTAAATTTTAATTTTGACTCTCCAATCCTTTAAAAAACTGCTCTTTGAGGATGTGTGTGTCATCTTTTTCCAGGTATTTGCTTACCAGCAATGAGGTCCTGAGCCTGGAATGGAAAATGCAGACTTGGTCTCCTCAGGAGGAAAGATAATAGAAGGCCTGCATGGAAACTGATGCAAAGCACACTGAACTGCGCTGTTGGTTTTATGCACAAGTAATTATTTAGAAGGAAATAATTTATTAAGTCTAAATCTTTATTGCGGTTGCCTTCTCTGGGCCGTGAGGGTGGGATGAGGGTCAAGGTGTCCCCCTGAGGAACTGCATCTCCCCTCATCAGTGGACATGCAAAGCAGTTAGCCCTGGGGGAGTGAAGGGGGCTCTGGGCCTGGACTCTGAGCCGTGGAGGTGCTGCAGAAGTGGGCCCACCACAGCCAGGCCTGCCAGGATCAGGTTCTTGTCAGCACTTCCATTGGCCCTGAACTCTCAGTCAAATGGTACATGAAGGCATCGCTTGGTGGCAGTTGTGCTGGAGGGAAACAGAGAGTGTGGGGTGTCCATGGTGGTCACAAACAGAGACAGGATTTTCCAGTGAGAGAAATGAGGCCGCAGTGGGGAGGCCACATGAGGAGTCAGGGCAGCGAGACACAGATTCTGGACACTTCCAGTCAGTGCCCTGGAAAACCCTCAGAAACAGTCAGGGAGGAGGGGATTGACATTTTCAGGGGATAATGTTTCCAGAAAGTACGTCAGTGTATGAAAAGTTTATATAATCCCATTTTATGGACTCAAGATAACAAGACTGGAAAGGTATAAGTGTGAGACATTGTACTAAGCATTTAATACGCTTTCTCACATTTGAACCTTACACAACACTATGACATGGTACTGCTGTTCTCATCTTACCACCGAAGAAACTGAAGCTTAGAGACTACATTACTGGGGCGCCTAGGTGGCTCAGTTGGTTAAGCGTCTGACTCTTGGTTTCGGCTCAGGTTGTGGTCTCAGGGTTGTGAGATTGAGTCCCACATTGGGCTCTGTGCTCAGTGCAGAGTCTACTTGGCAGTCTCTCTCTCCCTCTCCCTCTGTCCCCCACCCCCGCTTCTGGAATAAGTAAGTCTTTAAAAAAAAAAGATGTTAAATCACTTGCACACGGTCACATGCCTGCTAAAGAGAACAGTTAGGACTTGAATTCAGACATGCCTGACATCACAGTTTGTGCTCTTAATTAACCACTGTGCTCAGCTGCAGCTGGACTGAGTCATTCCTGCAAGGCTCCAGGGATACCAAAGTCAGATGGACATGCGGAACTTGGCCAAAGACTGGTCAAGTAATCAAAGAGGAAATGGGGACGGGCCTTCACAACTGAAGGGGAAAACCTCAGGCCTTGAGATCGCACAATGCCAGGGCTCAGAGAGCCAGGGGACGAACACACAGCAGGAGACAAGAGCAAGCACGCATTTCTTCTGGGAAATGACATACACCAGCCATTGCCCTGAGCCAGTCTATGTGCTGCCTTCTCTCTTTTGGGATGGACAGAGAATTTGCTGTCTTGGCAAGCACAGCCCTTATGATGATTAATTTTATGTGTCAATTTGACTGAATCAGAAGGTGCTCAGATATGTGGCTAAATATTATTCTGGGTTATGCCTATAAGAGTGTTTCCAGAAAAGATTAACATTTGAATTGGTCCTATTGATCAAATGGGCCTGGATAAACTGAACTTGACCCTGTTAAATCTATTTCCAAACAGATTTTGCTACTTGTGTAGACAAACAAGCCTTTATCTTTTTAAAATTCATATGTAAATATGGGGAAACAGACATGGGAGCATAAATACTTTAAAGAATGATTTGGCAAATCTATATCAAAATTTAAAACGTGCTTCAGACCAAACAATTCCACTTCTATGCATTTATTCTACAAAATCATACTAGTGCACAAAACTATATTTACAGAGATGCTTATTGCAGCACATTTTTATTTAACCGTTTACTGTTAAAATGTGCATTACTATTTGCCGTAGAGAACAACCTTCTAATCTATTAATAGGAGACTAGTTAAAAATTATGATACATCTATCCTATAAATGATATGTAACTATTTTTAAAAACGATTACCCCTATGTCATGAAAGGATAGGTAATGAATATTAAGTGGAAAAAATTTAATTTCAAAAGAGTATATATAAAGTGGTCCTATTTATGTAAAAAAAATATATTATGATGTTTTGTTTTATTTTTTAAAATTTGTTTATTTGAGAAAGTGAGAGTATGAATGGAGGGGCAGAGGGAGAGGGAGAAGCAGACTACCCGCTGAGCAGAGAGCTCAACAGGGGACTTGATCCCAGGACCCTGAAATCATGACCTAAGCTGAAGGCAGCCGCTTAACTGACTGAGCCACCAGAGTGCCCCTGATACTTTATTTTAAAAATATTTAAAAACTTGGGGAACCTGGGTGGCTTAGTCGGTTAATGTCTGTCTTCAGCTCAGGTCATGATCTCAGGGTCCTGGGATTGAGTCCCTGGGCCGGCTGGCTCCCTGCTCAGCAGGGAGTCTGCTTCTCCCTCTTCCTCTGTGCGCGTGCTCTCTCTCTCTCAAATAAATAAACAAAATCTTTAAAAAAATAATAATTAAAAAACAAATAAAAATACTTAAAAACAGCTCCACTACCACCACGATCCTTCGTTTGTCCTTTTGTAACCACATCCATATGTCTCGATGGTTACCCAACCCATCCCTAACCCCTGACAACCAGTAATCTGGTCTCTGTCTCTGTAATTTTGTCATTTCAAGAATGTTATAGAGATGGAACCATACAGTATGTAACATTGGGGGATTAGCTTTTATTCACCTAGCACAATTCCCTTGAGGTTCTTCCAAGTAGTTGTGTGTATCAGGAGTTTATTCCTTTTCATTGCTGAGTAGTATGGATGGATGTACCCCCATTTGTTTACCCACCTGGAAGAACATCTGGATTCTTCCCAGTTTGGCCTGTTATGAATACAGTTGCTGTGAACATTCATGTGGTTATAAAGAGCAGCAAAGAGATCTTCATGGTGAATTCTTCAGTATCTTGGCTGGCTGTCATGAATACAGAATTTCCACATGTGATACAAATGCACAATACTAAATACATGCACACATGGGTGTGCAAGTCAAACTGGGAAAATCTCACTAAGATTCTTGTATTTTATGCATGTCAATATGCTGATTATGATATTGTACCATAGGTTCTGCATGATGTTACCACCAGGGGAAACTGGATGAAAGGATATGTGGGATGCTTTCTACATGTGAACCTGCAAACATCTCAAATTAGACAGTTAATTTTTTTTTACTCTTTTAAGAACTCCAGGTGAAAATGCACAGTTTGATTTCTATTATTTCAAATTTACTTCACTAAGTGTCACTGATTGCCTACTATATGTCAAGTATATTCAACTTTGCTTTATAACAGCTTGGTCTTCCTATGCTACTACATAATTTTATTTTTTTTCTTTTTTTTACTATAATAATATTTTTTATTATATTATGTTAGTCACCATACAGTACATCCCTAGTTTTTGATGTAAAGTTCCATGATTCATTAGTTGTGTATAACACCCAGTGCACCATGCAATACGTGCCCTCCTTACTACCCATCACCAGCCTATCCCATTCCCCCACCCCCCACCCCTCTGAAGCCCTCAGTTTGTTTCTCAGAGTCCATAGTCTCTCATGCTTCATTCCCCCTTCTGATTACCCCTCCTTTCTTTATCCCTTTCTTCTCCTACCGATCTTCCTAGTTCGTATGTTCCATAGATGAGAGAAATCATATGATAATTGTCTTTCTCTGCTTGACTTATTTCACTTAGCATTATCTCCTCCAGTGCCGTCCATGTTGCAGCAAATGTTGAGAACTCATTCTTTTTGATAGCTGAGTAATATTCCATTATATATATGGACCACATCTTCTTAATCCAGTTATCTGTCAAAGGGCATCTCAGTTCCTTCCACGATTTAGCTATTGTGGACACTGCTGCTATGAACATTGGGGTGCATATGGCCCTTCTCTTCACTACGTCTGTATCTTTGGGGTAAATACCCAGTAGTACAATTGCTGGATCATAGGGTAGCTCTACTACATAATTTTAAAGGACCAAATTAATTGAACAAAAAATTGGTATCACTAAAACATTTTTTAAAGTCATAAAATTTTAAAGTCAGCAATACAATTTTAAAATTATGTCAAGGCAGAAAGTCATCTTTCCCCCTCAAGTTCCCTTCTCCCATTTAATCCCATCCCTCTAAAATTTCCATTCACTACATCTGTTTCCTGGCTCCAAAGCATATACATATACAGAAACACACACACATATATCTACACGCATTTCTTTAATGAAAAAGGAATCCTGCTATTCAAAATAATCTACATCCTGCTTTATCATTTAATAATATATTTAGAATGAATAATATACCTGGGATGAATCATGACAGCTAGATATATTTGGCCACTTTTAATGGTGTACACCATAACTTATTCAACAACTCGCCTATAAGTGAACGTGTAGGTTGTTTCCACTGTTGTGCTGTAATAAGTAAATCTGCCATAAACATTCTCATACATGTATGTCTTTACATCATAGTGATATCATTTTTAAAGAACAGATTCCTTGAAATGATATTGTTGCACCCAATATATAGATATGTCTCTGTTTACTATTTAAAATGTAATATCAGGAGGCACCTAGATGGCTCAGTAGGTTGAGCATCTGACTCTTGGTTTCAACTCAGGTCATGATCTCAGGGTCGTAGATGGAGCCCTGCCGCAGGTTCCATGCTCAGCAGGGAGTCTGTTTGAGATTCTCTCTCTCCCTCGCCCTCTGCTCCCCCACCCTGCTCACATGTGCACGCACACTCTCTCTAAAAATAAATAAATAAATCTTTTAAAAATGTGTCATCAGGGGTATTACAGATATTTTCTTTTTACTTTACACACCTGTATTGCTTAAATTTTGAAATGAGCATATAACTTTATAATAAATTAAAACATTTAACCTCTTTATTTAAAAGAAAACAAAAACAAAGTCTTTCATCACTTTGGGTCATTCCCTATAGGCTTCTTTCCCAGAAATTCTCTCTACCATTCAGTGCTTCCCACCTGAGGCACTTTGGAAGTGTATGGGAGCAGGATCCGTCTAGGTGATTGGTTGGTTGGCTGGCTGGCTAACCATTTGATTTGTTAGGTGTGAGCTCTCAAGATGACTAGGAGTGGCATTTTGTGGGTAGGAGCCAAGTATGCCAATATCTTGCAATCTATGAGACACTTCTGCACAAAATGCCAAAAGTTTCCATGTGCTGGGAAACTCCAAATCTTGTTTGAGAATATCAGATCCACTTCTTCCCACCCTGGCTTTTGGTCTGAGGCCCTTACCATTACCATCCATGGACATACAGGACTGCAACATCATCTGCTTCTTGATAACACAAGAGTACAGACCTCAGAGAGGAGGAAAAGCAATGAAGACCCAGGCTGCTGAACTGAACCTGTATCTGCCCAGACCTACCATTGGCAGTGGGGTGGTGGTTAAGCTGCCAAACAAATCCCTGGCATCCCTACACACGTGATTGGCTCTTGTTAAAACAATCCAGATGATGGCGACCAATTCAATTATTGTTTCATCACCCAGCACTTGCCCGTTATGATGACTGGGAAGTAAATGAATTAAAAATCATCCAGCCTGAACTTCAGCCCAGTGGGAGACCCACGCACAGAAAAGAAAAAAAAAATGCTTTTTTTTAATGGACCAGCAATAATACAATAAAAGTCCTTTGTCTTAAAAGCGGAGTCTCAGGACAGGAAGTCAGGACTTTTACGGAGCAAGTAACCTCCCAACCCTCATGACGGCCTAAGGAAAACCACAATTTGTTTTCAATAAAACAGTGTCTACAACTTATTCTATTATAAAGAGACTAGATCCCTCTTGCCAGAAGAATACTTTCTGCAGTCTCAGGTCTGTAGTCTGGCTATTTTTAGGTGAACCCAAAACTGTAGTATCACTGACTCCCTTGATGCATTTCACAAAACCAAAAGAGGCAGTTACATTAAATTATGAAGCTTAATTTTCTTATTCCTGTCCTCCCAGCATTACTCAGAAGGGCTTCTACTTCCATTAGGAAATATTCAACTATAAATTCGCCCCCAAATTCATTTGCATATGGCATGGTGGACGCTGATGGGCTCCAGGGGCTTCCTCAAAATTACCTTCCACTCAGGTCTGAATTTCAATGCTCTTCCTGGTGCTGCCTGAGGTGGGTTTTGATAGCAAGAGGGGAATGTGCACTGAAGAGAGCAAGCCAGGACGGCGGGGCGGGGGAGGGGGGGGTCATATTTCAAGGGAGGCGGGCAATCCTGCCTTCACAACTAGCTCATAAAGGAGGGAGATTGAGGCTGTCATTCCTCCAGGAGAACTCTTTCTTGAACCCCTGACACAGAAGAATGCAGTAAAAACCCGTAAGTTTTATCCTCAAAGCTATCTGAGATATCCCCTGCGGTGAATTGGCTCAGGGCACACAGTGCCTTAATTAGAACCTCACTGTTGTAATAGTCGTAGTTCAGTGACAATCTCACAAAGAAGTGCCACAAAAAAACGACACAGGCTTTATCATTTGCTTGAAATTCCGTTTTTGCCTAGAGACATCTGGCGGCAATCATAATTTACTCATTTGGACCGAATGAATGGTGTCTTATTTCTTCCCCTATGTGCAAACCCTCAAGTATGGCCATTAGAGGAGGCAGAGCTCTCGCATGTCATCCGATGCTGCTCTTTGCCAAGAAAGTCTTGTTCCCTATTTTTAAGCTCCTAGAACAATCCCATTTTAGGATATTTTTTATCTGGACTAGCTTTTCAATAATTTGCATCACCTGTTTTCCTTTAAAAATGATTTATCTATTTTCCACAGTGGGAGGCCTTTCTGGATTTCATGTTGGAATATTCTTCGGGTCTCTATCCATAATGTCCCTGCTCATTCAGTTAAGAAGGAAGCAGCCTTCACACTTATTGAAGGAACAAGCTACAAAGACTGTGTCAGTGGTTCTCGACCTTGGCAGCACATTAGAATCCCATGGAAAGCTTTTTAAAATCCCAATGATCCAAAAATGACATACATATAATTCCATTTACATGACGTTCTTAAAGGGAGGTGGGAGGGGCTATAGAGACAAAGAACAGATCCGTGGTAGCCAAGGTCTGAGCCTGGGAGTGGAGGTGGGGGGTCTGACCTCAAAGAATGAACCAGGACAATTTGGGAGGTGTTAGAATTGTTCTGTACCCTGATTGTGATGGGTATTATGAGAGTCAGTTATACACATGTTAAATTCATAGTAACATACATCCAAAAAAAAGTGAAAACTATTATATATATTTTATTTTAAATACCAATGTCCAGGCCATATCCAGACTAATTAATTCTGAATTTCTGGGTGGGATCCAGGCATCCATATTTTTTAAAGCTCCCATGAGTTTTCGGTGTGCAGTCAAGGTTAAGAACCATTGGTCTATGTGAGTAATGTTTCTTTGACCTGGAAAAGCTGCTGCTTTGTTAGCAGCTAATTCCCCACCTCCCAAAAAAACTCTGCCAGTCAGGACCCACCTGCCACAGTTCAGGGTGTAAGGTAGGTTTTTGTGCTTTGATTCTCACAGAAACACTTTTCCTTATTATTAGTATGGATTTCTGTCTCTGAGACCCCTGCCCAGTGCCCAAAAGTAGTCCTATTAGACATGAAAGAGACTGGGCTACTGTGTTTCTGGACTATTCGAAGTTCACTCTGGTCTCCTACCCTCCCCCAGCCACAGAATGTAAAAGATAAAAAAATTGACATATGTGATCAGAGACAGGCAAGAGTTTTATGATAGTTAATTTTATACATTAACTTGACTGGGCCATGGAGTACCCAAACATTATTCCAGATGTTTCTGTGAAGGGGTTTTTGGGTGAGATTAACATTTAAATCAGTAGACTGAGTAAAGCAGATTGCCTCTATAATGCTGGTGGACCTTGTCCAATCGCTTGAAAGCCTGATCAGAACACAAAGGCCAACTTTCATGAATAAGAAAGAATTCTTCCTGCCTATTTGTCTTCAAACTGGGACAATGGCTTTTTCCTGCCTTCAGGCTGGAACTCAAATATCAACTTTTCCAGATCTTGAGCTTGTCCGTCTATTGACCTGTTGGACTAGAACTACACCATCAGCTCTCTTGGTTCTCAGGTCTTCAGATTTAGACTAGAATTACACATCAGCTCTCCCAGTCTCCATCCTGCTGATTCACTCTACAGATCTTGGGATGTATATACATATGTATAGGCACATACATGTACCTTCTATTCTATTGGTTCTACTTCTCTGGAGAACTCTGACTAATACAGATCTCTTAAAATTCACAACCTCTGGCCAGGTAGTCCTAAGCTACACCAGTTTAAAGTTAACAAGAAGCCACCAGCATCGACTGTTCTAGAAACACTATAGAAGACTTACATGCCCTGTCCACCATGCACTTCTGTTCCAAGACACCACCTCAGGTCCTGGGGACATGGACCTCACTTCCTGCTACTGCCTCACCAATCACTACTCCAAAATTAAGAGCAGCAAGGAGAGGAAGAGAGATCTTTCATTGCCTTTTCCTAGAGTATGGTGGAAATGTCCTCCTTGGTCAGTCAGAAAGGTCGGTTCAAGCAGATCTTTGATTATTGCTTCCATTTCCATTGTTATGTTTCCTCCTTGGGAATATCTGAAATTATGAGGTTGGCTTTCTTTGTTATCTTCAGCAGCTATTATCCAGCACACATCATCTTGGTTAAAAGTCCTTGTACTTTTCCTCTGCATTCTAGAAGAGATAATAACATTCGTGCTCTACCTCAGTGGGCCCATTGCTTTCTGCCCACCCTACAGTTTACTGCCTTCCATGTAGATAGAGATGCAGCTGTTGCATTTTTAATTACTTTGCAAAGGTTCCTTAATTTACCCAACTCCTTTCTTGTCTCGTCCTCTTATATTTTCATGGAGGCAGGTTCTCCTGTTACAAATGTCTATCCCTTCATCATTTACGCTAGGTCTTCCTGCATCCTGTTATGCAAATGTTCCCTGGAACATTCTTGTACTTCTGCAATAAGTTATTCCAGACTTTACTCTCCATCTGAATATTCAGGAAAATGTTCCCTCTCCTGGATGTGG
Source organism: Ursus americanus (assembly GCF_024610735.1). Taxonomy (NCBI): domain Eukaryota; kingdom Metazoa; phylum Chordata; class Mammalia; order Carnivora; family Ursidae; genus Ursus; species Ursus americanus. The sequence continues at coordinate 66,121,109 of NC_142139.1, forward strand.
AGAAAGGGGAACCCTCTTACACTGTTGGTGGGAATGCAAGTTAGTAAGTCATTTCAGAAAACAGTGTGGAGGTTCCTCAAAAAGTTAAAAATAGAGCTACCCTATGACCCAGCAATTGCACTACCGGGTATTTACCTCAAAGTTACAGATGTAGTGATGAGAAGGGCCATATGCACCCCAATGTTCATAGCAGCATTGTCCACAATAGCTAAATTGTGGAAGGAGCCGAGATGCCCTTCAAAGGACAAATGGATAAAGAAGATGTGGTCCATATATAAAATGGAATATTACTCAGCCATCAGAAAGGATGATTAGCCAACATTTGCATCAACATAGATGGAACTGGAGGAGATTATGCTAAGTGACATAAGTCAAGCAGAGAAAGATAATTATCATATGGTTTCACTTATTTGTGGAATGTAAGGAATAGCAGGGAGATCATTAGGAGAAGGAAGGGGGAAATAAGGGGGGAGAACAGAGGGGGAGATGAACCATGAAAGACTATGGACTCCAGGAAACAAACTGAGGGTTTTAGAGGGGAGGGGGCTGGGGGGGATGGGCTAGCCCAGTGAAGGGTATTAAGGAGGAGAGCACGTATTGCAGGGAGCACTGGGTGTTATACACAAACAATGAATCATGGAACACTACATCAAAAGCTAATGATGTACTGGTGACTAACATATCATAATTTTTTTTTAATTTTTAAAAAATGTTTCCCTCTCCTTTCTTTAGCAGGAGGATTTCATAAGCCCTGTGATGAAATGTTTTCTGTTGACTTATTCAATAAAGAGAAGATATCCATCTGGACTCAATGTTTACCAAAATTCAAGGTGTGTGGACTGTCCTTGGCCCTAAACCCTCTCCACTAGGGTGCTGACTGAATTTTATTCTTAAATACGCAGCTGGAGAGGAGTTGATATTTCGGTTCTGGATCAATTTTCATGTCTAGGAAGCTTTTATCTGATGTGAGTCTGTTAAGCTAAAATGTAATCAGATTTTATTTCCAGGACCTGACTCTGATGCTCTGAAAGGATGAAGCACGTATAATACCATAATTCCCAAAACATACCACTGTTGAATTCTTTTAGTCTCTGATTCCTACATAGAATGCTTACTTACAGGGGGCAAGAAGACAGGTGTTAAACTTCTCATGAGGCAATCCTGGCATCTCCTTCCCTCTTCTTTATGCAATCTGTGAGTGGAGGTAGAATAACAGGTAAGATGGGATGAGGAAGCTTCTAAGAGCAGTGGCCACTCAGTGTAACATTTTTCATTCTTTCCTTTATTGAAGGGCTACTGAACATCCACTCTGTGTTTGCACTCTCGTATGATTAGAGCATATAAGAAAACAAAGTCCCCCCCTGTGGAGGTTGCATTCTGGTGGGTACAGAGCCAATGACTGGCCAAAGAGTTGATCAGGTGGGTAAGTTCGTGAAGAACATTAGCAGGGTAAAGGGATGAGAAGTAATGGAGGGGCTTAAGGATTTGGGAAAGGCATCTCATAAACTGATTTTTACCAGCTTCTTTTCTTCCAAATAAATATTATATAGAATCATAGTACAGAAAACACAAAATTCTCGGTTAAAAGGGGCACTGAGCTTCCTTTTGTTCCCTTCAGAGGTCTTTGGGTATGTCCACAGGGTTTCATAGATATAAAAACTGGTGCAACCATGTTGAAAAACAATTTGGCATGATCTTCTAAAGTTGAATATTTATAGACTCTGCCTCAGCAATTCCACTCCTAGAAATACACACAAGACAGACAGACGCACATGTAGCAAATTCACACAAGATTGTCCTCTATATTTAAGAGTCTGGTTTCTTGTCTCTCTTTTTCTTTGTTTGTTTTGTTTCTTAAATTTCACATATGAGTAAAATCATATGGTATTTGTCTTTCTCTGACTGATTTATTTCACTTAGCATTATACCCTCTAGATCCATCTATATCATTGCAAATGGCAAGATTTCATTCTTTTTATGGCTGAGTAATATTCCATTGTGTACGTATGCCACATCTTCTTTATCCATTCCTCCACTGATAGACACTTGGATTGACTCTTAAATACAGAGAACAAACTGGTTATCAGAGGGGAGGTGAGTGGGGAGATGCGTGAAACAGGTGAAGGGGATTAAGAGCACACTTATCATGATGAGCACTGAGTAATTGATGGAATAGAAAATACCCAACTATATAAATAAAAGTGGACCATGCATGATACAATAACAAGAATGTGTCATTAATTTAGGATTATGATTGACCCAATTCTGTACACCTGGGATCCAATGAAAAAATAATAAAATAAAATAGGGTTGAATAAGGCTTATCTAGCACTGATCTATATATGTCTTGCTAGAAACATCCTTAAAATGCAGAGTACTGTCATTTATCATTATATTTGCTAATAAGGCCTAGAAGAAGAAAAAAATAGAATGGGACCGATAACACTTACTTCCCATGGTTATTGTGAAAATCTGCATGACTTTATGAAAAAAATATATGTAAAACAGCTGACACTTAGAAATAGATCTTAAATATTAACTCCCTTAATATATATTCTTTACTTAACAGTCACAAAAATGCAGTGCTATTCCTTCACATTTTCTTGCTAAAATATGGAACAGCAAAAAGAGGGGAGGGTGCACTTAGAATTAGAAGATCTAGTTCTCCCAGATGCTAGCTGGTGACTTTGGATGAGTCATTTGAACTCAATGAATATTGTTTACTCACTTGAAAAAAAACAGTAAATTAAAATGCTTCAGGGGGGCCTGGATGGCTCAGTCATGAGCTCAAGCCCTGCATCAGTCTCTGTGCATGGAGCCTGCTTGAAATTCTCTCTCTCCCTCTCTTCCTCCACCCCTCCTGTGCTCATGCCCACTGGCTCTCTAAATAAATAAATAAATAAATAAATAAATAAATAAATAAATAAATAAATAAATTTAACATGTGGTACTCATGTCTGTTTATGTCCTGTGATTTTCTCATTTCATGAAATACCACATTTATTTACATATTTTCCTCTCTATCATTCCCAAGAACACCTGACATACAGAATAGGATTATTTGCCAGTCCTCTTGCTGGCATTTACTCTATGAAAGTTAGAATGGCTTAACCAATAGTAAATAATGTAATAAATAAGAAGAAACTGAAAATCCCCATTACACAAAAATTCCATGTCTATAACCATCTTTCATTGAAGTCACTGTAGCTGAAGAGTTTTAAGACTCAAACAAAATATAAATTACTGAAGCCCAAATGGCTTCTCAGATCTTAGTGCAGGGCAAGGCCCAGAAAGAGTAAGATACTAGAGGAACTAAAGAGGAATAAATGGATAAAGGTAGAACCAAAGGAGATCCAGAAAAGGGAAATTCCCAGCATTTGTGGAGGAGAGTGTGGGGCCTGGTTTCGTTGCAAATGAGGCTGTAGAACAAGGAAGGAGGAGGCCCCTGGAGCACAGGGAAGGATGTGAATCAAAGGGCACTGCGGTGGCACCTGGCTGGCTCAGTCAGAAGAGTCTGCCATTCTTGATCTCAGTGCTGTGAGTTCAAACGTCACACTGGGTGTAGAAATTACTTAAATAAATAAACTTGTTTTTTAAAGAGCACTGCAGACCAAAGATGCTCAGTTATCATTCCACCAGCTGGGGATGGGGGTGGCCCAGGGGCAGCGTGTGAACCTCTGCCACTTTCTTTCTCTCACATGCACACCTACATGGGCTCTCACATGTATACAACTCAATTAGTCAAACCTCAAGCAAAATAAAATCTGAAGAAGTTCATGTTCCCCCCAAAAGCAAATAAGTGCATGATATTTTATTTTTTTCAAGATAGCACCCTAATGAATATGAGAAATATTCCAGTCACTAATTCAGCCTCTTGATCAGTTTTGTGAAATATTTACTGGGTATCAACTATGAAAATACTGCTAGTCTACTAGATGAAGTAAGGCCATAAGGAAGGAAATTCAGTGTCTGACTCAAGGTAGATGTAACAGCAAACAGGGGAGGAAGAGGAGGAAAAGGAAGGGAGACAGAAGAGGGAGAGGAAGGGGTTCTCACATACTGCTGATGAAGCAGGAAATTGATTTACTCCTTTCAGAAACAGTTTGTTGGGGCACCTGGGTGGCTCAGTTAGTTAAGCATCTGCCTTCAGCTCAGGTCATGATCCCAGGGTCTTGGGATCGAGCCCCCCATCAGGCTTCCTGCTCAGCAGAGAGCCTGCTTCTCCCTCTCCCTCTGCCGCTCCTCCAGCTTGTGCTTGCCCGCTCTCTCTCTCTCTCTTTCTGTCAAACAAATAAATAAAATCTTTTTTTAAAAAAAGAAAATAGCTCGTCATTACTGATAACATTTAAGATGTATACACCTTCCAACCCCAAAATCCCACTCCTAAGGAATTACTGTACAAAAATCCATGCTTATGTACTCCCGAAAATGGTCTTAGCAGCATTGTAGTTAGTAATTGTCCAACACTGAAAACAAAATGCCTACAGAAGAAGCATGGTTAGGGGCGCCTGGGTGGCTCAGCCATTGAGTGTCTGCTTTTGGCTCAGGTCATGATCCCAGGGTCCTGGGATCGAGCCCCACATCAGGCTCCCTTCTCAGCGGGAAGCCTTCTTCTCCCTCCCACACTCCCCTTGCTTGTGTTCCCTCTCCCACAGTCTCTGTCAAATAAATAAATAAAATCTTTAAAAAAAAGAAGAAGAAGAAGCATGGTTAAATTGTAGTCTGTTCATCCACTGGAATACTATACAACAATGAAAAATTTTAAAACCACAACCACACACAGCAATGATGACACAGAAGAATCTTAAAATGTAATGTTGAACAAAACAAGCCAGACACAATATTCATTCTCAACAATCCCATTTATAAAGTTCAAAATCTGAAAAAACTAAATGAATTTTAGGGACATGTACATAGGCAGTAAATCAAAAAGTAAAACAAAGAAGGGAGGGAGGTTTGATCCACGTGATGGTTAATCTTATGTATCAACCTGATTAGGACAGGAGACCCAGATACTTAGTCAAACACTAGTCTAGATGTTGCTGTGGGGGCATGTCTTAGATAAGACTAGAATTTAGTACAGCAGATCACCTTCATAACTTGGTTGAGCCTCACCCAGTCAGTTGAAGACCTTAGGGAAAAAAGAATGAGGTCCCCAAAAGAAGGGATTCTGCTTCCTTATTGCTTTCAGACCCGAGCTCCAACATCAGTTCTTCCCTAGGTCTCCAGCAGTGGCTGCTGCTTGCCCTGCAAGTTTCAGACCTGCCAGTCCCCACAATTGCATGAGCAAGCTCTTTCAATATCTCTTTCTCTCCCTTTTCTCTCTCTCTCTCTCTCTCACTCTCCATATATGTATGTACATCCTTTTGATTCTGTTTTCCTAGAGAACTCTAACTAATAGAATCATCTAGAATGGGACTTTGGGTTGCTAGGAATATTCAATTTCTTGTCCTGGATGGTAGTTAAATAGGTGCTCACTCCTCAATAATTCATTGAACTGAACGTTTATGTTTTATGTACTTCTGTATATATTTTTATACTTTACAATGAAAAAGGATTCATAAAAGTATTACTTTCTAGCTAGGACTGAGGAGTTCACAAACAGTCACCAGATGTTGTATGGAGCATCAAATGACATGCTTTATAGCTGAACAACTGGGGAGTCATGATAAAACATCCAAATGTCATTATACCACGTTTTCATCCAGTGTCTGATCTTTGCCTCCCCCCATTCTCTAAAAATTTAAGTCTCTTTCTTCTGAATCCCCACAATACTTTATCTACACTTCTTTCTATCTTTTCACATCTCCTCGATTAGACTGAATGTTCTTTAAGGAAAAGACTGCTATGTCTTTCATTTTCGCATCCACTTTTGAGCACAGCATTCCTGCAGAACAATGGGGATATCTGCAAAGATGGGGCAGAACACATGACCTAAGAAGTGGAACAAAGCAGCTGGCTGAATAAATAAAGCCAGGCTGGGAGACTGGGCCTTATTCTCTAGAACAAGAGCCAGTTATTATTTTCTTATCCTTTTTACTTTACATGAAAACCCCACTTTCAGGAAGAAGACCCTACAAGTTCATTCTCCTTGTGGCAGGAATCTTCATTCTTAAAAAATCTAAATTCTATGTCATTGTAGTTCTAATGCTGCTGAAACACTTAGATTTCCTCTTTTCCTTTGGCCTTCAGAGAGGGAGAAATACAGTTGTTACTAAGGCATGATCAGAGTGCTTTAAAACAGAGAAATGATCATCTTAGGATAATGGTCTTTGGTTTCCACCATGGAAGCACACTTGGGAAGACCCAAGTTCTTACACTGAATTATTGGACACAAGACACAAAAGGTTAAGACCTCATAATTGGTTAGATTGAGCTTTGTCCACAGCACTGAGTAATATTTTTCAATTATTTAGATGGTTATTTTGACATCAAGTAGACTTAATCACCAACAAATTAAACTTTCACTTTTTGTGCTCTTGAGTTCATGCATTTTGTGTCTAGGAAAATTAATACCCTTTATCATTGTCCCAATAACACCATAGAGAGATTGCCAACATTTGGGGAAAGTGTTGTCCCATAGTTTCAGTCATCTCTGTACCATTGTTCTCTCTGAAAATTTCTTCACTGCTGTTCTTTTTCTTTAGCTATACTTGGACTCCTAATGCAGCTTTCTTAGCTCTATAGCTTTTTTTTCTTTTAGTGTATTACATTCATAAAAGATAAAGCAGCCCTCTATAATTGAATCCTATGTGAATCAAAAAAAATGAAATTAAGAAAAAGCAGAGAAAATGAGAGATGGGAAAAGTGTCTGAACAAATGGTTGAAATCATGGGCAACTTTCCAGCTTGATTTATGCTGCTTTTAATTGCCAAGTCCCAGGAGCCTCTTCTGCCTGTTCTTTAATAGGAGAGGGGATGATCTATGCTTCGACCCAGAGTGAACCTGAAATGATGGATGGCGTGTGCATTCAACAATTATGCTCTTCTCGTATGGAGAAAACTTCCCCTGCCTGGGCCAAAAGCTTAGCTCAGTTGTTTTATAATTCCCATAAAGGCCAGAGCCCACACAGTGTGCACTGGAATGACACAGTGTCACAGCACCTATTTTAAAGAATGGTGTTTGTTGTAGATTCTTTGTTCTGGAATTCATACAGAATGTTTCAAATCTCAATGCAAAATAAAGGGAGAAACACATTTGGAGGTCATTATTCAATTGTAAGTTGTTTTATTAGCATGTAATCCCTTACATAAGAGTAAAATTTCTTTTGAAAACAATGACAAATATGCAAAAATACATCACCTCTTGTTCTACTATTCAGAGATAACCACTATTAATTTTTTGTGTATATTATTACAACACATAAAGGTGAGAGTGTTATTAAGGACTGAATGTTTGTGTTCCCCCAAAACTCATACATTGAAACCCTAATTCCCAATGTGATAGTATTGGGAGGTGGGGTCTTTGGAAGGTAATTAATTTTAGATGAGGTCATGAGGATGGAGCCCTCATAATGGGATTTGTGTACTTATGAGAAGAGGACGAAACTAGAGCTCTCTTTTTCTCTCTTTGTGCACAAAGAAGAGGCCATGAGTAGACACAGGAAGAATGCAGCTGTCCACAAACAGGAAGAAGGCAGCTGTCCACAAGCTATGAAGCAGTTCTCACTAGGAACCAAATCAGCTGGCACCTTGATCTTGGACTTCTGGCCTCCAGAACTGTGAGAAATAAATTTACATTATTTAAGCCATCCAGTCTATGGTATTTTCTAATAGTAACCAGAACTAACTAATACAAGTTTTTGTTGTTTTTTAATGTGGACCAATGGTTTTCCAACCTCTCACTCCCAGGTTTCTTTTTTATTTAGCCCATGTGAGAAGTGCTCTATAAAGAGAGAAATGTTTGTCTGGTAGATGTGCCTCCCTGCAGCAGATTGGCTAAAAGCAGGGGCTCCAGTCTATTTGTGTTCAAATCTACCACCTATTAGCTGTGTGACAATAGGCACACTATTTAATCGCTCTGTGCCTCAGTTTTCTTAATTTGCATAGGATGTGTACGGTACCTCCTACAAAGGGCTTTTGGAGGGATTTAATTAGTAAATATATTTATAGTACTTGGAACAGCATCTGTTATATGGTAATTGCTCCACAAGAATTCACTATTACCATGTCTGTTCTCCTGTGGACTTCTTGGGTGGAGCACCACAAGTGAGGACCTAAAACTTGAAGATGTCAGCAAGACAGAGGCAATGTGGGGCAGAAGAGAGAAGAGGAAGAGAAGCCAGAGACAGGAAGGTATTCCAAGACGACCACCCAACTGCATGAAGACCAAAAAGCAATGTAAAAGAAAAATTGTCCTAAGCCCAGCCTGGGACAAAACCTTTTCATATGATGTAATTCAAAAGTCATTCTGAAAATAAATTAGTATTTCTGATCATATGCTTGAGCAATTTTCTGATAAACTTTAATGGGATTAAAACTTGTTCTTGGAAAAGAAAGAAAAAAAAGACTTGTTCTTGGAAACTGTACTCTGTGCTGTCAGTCAAGAGTCTAATGGTCATGTGTCCTTGGGTGCAGGGTAAAGTTCCAGGTTCGTCTGTGTAATCATTAATAGTGTGTCCTTCTTCTCTCAAATGCGTGCCATTTGGGAGAATTAATTCTTTGGACAAGTATTCTTTTCTTTTTAATATAGTATAACTTTTTAAATGTAGATTAACAATTATTAGCTAACCATTCTATTTTCCTTTAAATGTGTCTTCCAAAAGTGAATCTCTTAAATATATTAAAGCCTTTTCCTATGCAATTAGATTAAAATAAAACTTTGGCAAATGTTCTTAACTAAACTGCCAGGAAATATTTTTACTTGACAACAGCTCAATAGGTAAGAGACAAGGTGCCTGCTCCCATCTTCCTACATAGTTGTGATCTGTTAGAAATAATTTGTTACCAGCAATGAATAATTGGGATTTAAAATTTAAAACACAATAGCATTTTCACTAGCACCAAAAAAGTGAAATATTAAGATATAAATTTTTTTAAAGTACAAGATCTGTATGAAGAAACTACAAAACTCTGATGAAAGAAATAAACGAGGAACTCAATAAATGAAGAGATATAATATGTTCATGGATAGGAAGACTCGATATTGTCAAGACGTCAGTTCTTCCCAGCTGGATGTATATATTCAATGCAGTCTCAATCAAAATCCCAGCAAGTTGTTTTATGGATATTGACGAGCTGATTCCCAAGTTTATATGAAAAGACAAAAGACCCAGAACACCAAACACAGTATTGAAGAAGAGCAAAGTCAGAGGACTAATACTACCCAATTTCAAGATTTACCAAAAAGCTACAGTAATCGAAACTGTGTAGTATTGGTGAAGGAATAGACAAATAAGTGGAACAGAATAGAGAGCCCAGAAATAGATCCACACAAATTACAGTCAATTGATCTTAGACAAAAGAGTAAAAGTAATTCAATGAAAAAAAATAGCTTTCATAAATCGTGCTGAAACAACTGTACATTCACATTCAAAAAAAATCTAGACACAGTACTTAAACTTTTCACAAAAATTAATTCAAAATGAATTATAGACGTAAATGTAAAATTGAAAATTATCAAACCCTTAGAAGAGAACACAGGAGAAATCCTAGGAGACCTTGGTTTTGGCAATGACTTTTTATTTATTTTATTCATTTTTTAATTTATTTTTTTAATTCAAGTATAATTAACATGCAGTGTTATATTAGTTTCAGGTGTACAATATAATGATTCAACAAGTCCATACATCACCCAGTGCTCATCAAGATAAGTGTACTCTGAATCCCCTTTACCTATTTCACCCATCTCCCCACCCATCTCCCCTCTGGTAACCATTTCTTTGTTCTCTATACCTGAGTCTCGTTTTCGGTTTGTCTCTCTCTTTTCTTTGTTTTGTTTTTAAATTCCACATATAAGTGAAATCATATGGTATTTGTCTTTCTCTGACCAACTTATTTCACCTAGTGTTATACCCTCCAGCTCCATCCATGTATTGGCAAATGGCAAGATTTCATTCTTTTTTATGACTAAATAACATGCCATCATATAAAATGGTGATGACTTTTTTCAAGTACCATATCAAAAGCACAATCTATGAAGAAAAATACATTTTACTTCATTAAAATTAAGAACTTTTGCTTTGCAAAAGTCATTGTTCAGAGGATGAGATGACAAACTTTTCACAAAAATTAATTCAAATTAATTGAGAGAAAACAATTTTTAAAACACATAACTGATAAAGGTCTTGTATCCAAAATATACAAAGAAATCTTAAATCTCTATGATAAGAAAACAAGTGCCCAATTAAGATATGGGCAACAGATCTGAATAGATATCTCACCAAAGAAAATATACAGATGGCAAATAAACATATGAAGAGACGCTCCACATCATATGTCATTAGGGAATTGCAAATTAAAACAATGCGATACCGCCAGCAGTATTAGAATGGCCCAAATCCAAAACACTAAAACACCAAATGGTGACAAAAATGTAAAGCAACAGGAACTTTCATTCATTGCTAGTGGAAATCAAAATCGTACAGCCACTTTGGAATAGAGTTTGGCAATTTATTATAAAACTAAACTCTCACCATACAATTCAGTAATCATACTCCTTAGTATTTATCCAAAGGAGCTGAAAACATGCCCACAGAACAATCTGCACATGGATGTTTACTGCAGCTTTATTTACAATTACCAAAACTTGGAATCAACCAAGATGTCCTTCGGTAGGTAAATGGATAAATGAACTGTGGTACATCCAGATGGTGGAATATTATTCGGCACTAAAGAGAAATGATCATTAAGCCATGAAAAGACATGTTAAAATATGTTAAATTCATATTACTAAGTGAAATAAGCTAATTTAAAAAGTATACACACTGTGTGATTCCAACTATATGACATTCTAGAAAAGTCAAAACTATGGAAGCAGTAAAAAGATCAGTGTTTGCCAGCTCAGAGACAGGGAGGGAGGGATGACTAGGTGCAGCATAAAGGATTTAGGGGGCAGTAAAACTATTCTGTATGATACTGTAGTAGGACACATGTCATTACACATTTTTCAAGACTCAGAATATAAATGCAAAGACTGAACCCTGATATCACTTAAGGACTTCAGTTAATAATAACGGAGTAAAATTGGCTCATTTGTTCTATCATATGTACCACACTAACACAAAATGTTAATAACAGAGGAAACCGGGGAGTGGCGGTGAATGGGCATATAAGAACTCTCTATGCTGGAGTGCCTGGGTGGCTCAGTCGGTTAAGCATCTGCCTTCAGCTCAGGTCATGATCTTGGGGTCCTGGGATTGAGTCTCACATCGGGCTCCCTGCTCGGCGGGGAGTCTGCTTCTCCCTCTCCCTCTGCCCCTCACTCCTGCTTGTGTGCTCTCACTCTCTCTCTCTCTCTCAAATAAATAAAATCTTTTTAAAAAAAAAGGTTTTGTGCTGTATACAGCACATCTCATAGGAAAAAGTCAATCTACAGGAAGACAATAGAAACCAAGTAATTACCCCAAAGCAGGAAGGCGACTTCTGCACACCAACCTTTTCATTCACCAGTATGGTGCTGAAGTGGTGCTGATGGATTCGAAAAAATTAGGTTTGCTGTGAAGAACTGGCTGGATTCCTTGAAGTCTGAGAACCATCACCCAGATTCAATAGAATGATAAATTTCCATTTCACTTACTTTTGAAACTCACTATCCTGCTACTGATAGGCTTATACCCAAATCCTTAAAGTTTTATGAAGAGAATTCTGGGAAGTTCAACCACAAATAGGCAATCTCAATAAACCTCTGAAAGATGGAAATAAATGGAAGTGGGTAGCCAGTGAAGCAGAGCTGAGCATGCAGGGCTTTGAACTCAATTATGGAAGCTCCAGGCCTGCCTTGCAGACAGGGAGAATGGGGCTGGAAACCGGGCCTTAACAGAAGGTCTGTGTGTCAAAGTTCACCGCCCATCCATCCCTACAACCACTACCAAGCAAGCAGAAAAAGTAGATACCTACAGTCTCCTCCCCAACACAGTACCAGCAAAGACCAAAGAAAAAACATGATATAAGCTAGGGGGATGCTGTTTAAGAACAAACAAACAAAAAACAATGAGCTGCCTTGCTATCAGCCAAGTAAGAGCAAAGATACAATTTGAAAGGTACTTATGTAATGACTCACCCATTTAGCAGGTCACCTCCAAATCAGCCTTTTTATTGCTTCATACTTAGATACAAACAAGCAATCAAAGTTTACCAGACCTTCCTCAAATAAGGAAAACCCACAACATGTAAAGGAGAGACAGACCAAGATAAACGTACTAGTCACAATTTCATGCAACTGGGTTTCCATTTTCTTTCACCTGATATGAACTATGAGCACAACTGCAAATTTGTTTGCAAATTCCCGTGAACAGCTGGTGTTGCTTCCCTAAGAATATGCAGAGATCTAAGATGTCAGCTTTACCACGTGGTGGCCTGGTCATAAACAGAATCAGCCAATTAGAGGGTTCTAGTCATTGTGACCGCTACAATGAAGGGCAGTTAATTTGCTGCACACATCAGTGGTTCACTTCATGTACAAGAGAGTCTGGGTGACACCCACAAAATGTTTGCAAGAACTGGAATCAACACTGAGTAGCTGTTGTTCATGTTTTGAAGCTTGGGAGAAAACTAAATTCAGAAGTCAGTAGTAAACAAGAGTGGTTTGGCTGTTCTTGTATTGACACTTTCTCTCACTGGGAGAGGAGCTGGTGTGTGACCAACCTTCATTTCCCTTGCTTGGAGGCTCACATGCTGCCACCATTTCAATCATGCGAAGTAGATGTGGAATGAGCACTGGTAAGGATACTTTCAAGTTTCCGGGAGGACTAAGCAACCATATTCCTTTTTTTTTTTTAAATATAGATTTTATTTATTTATTTGACAGAGAGAGAGACAGTCAGGGAGAGAGGGAACACAAGCAGGGGGAGTGGGAGAGAAAGAAGCAGGCTCCCAGGGGAGTGCAGGGAGCCCAATGCGGAGCCCGATCCCAGGACTCTGGGATCACACCCTGAGCAGAAGGCAGACGCCTAACGACTGAGCCACCTGGGCACCCCATAAGCCATCATATTCCTGTGATGAAATGCATGTCCTAGGCATTGAAAATGATGGTTGGACATTTCTATCAAAGGCCATTATTTTTTAAAGAACCCAAGAATGTCATTCTATTGACTCTTTCAATTCCTTTTTCCTTCTTTAGTTCAGGGATTTATGGTGTTGTTCTATTTTGCTTTCAAAAATAGAACTTGAAGCAAGTAGCTGGTGTGCTTCCTTGACATTTTCAGAGAACTGTTGCAAACAAACTCTTGTATTTGTAGTTGAGTACTGAACATTCTGTCAGTGCTCAGTATAAGCTGTTGTTAAATTGCTTTCAATGAAATGATGCGTACTTCATTAAATTTGGTGCCAACCTCACAATCAGGATACTAATTTGTTCACAGAAAATAGACTTGTAGCAATTAGAACGAGTTCTCAGAAAGACCTGAAAGATACTCTCTGGTTCTCAATTCTGATCTTAGAAAGGGAAAAACAGCATTTGGATGTCTACTTAAGGCCAGAACAAACACAATTCTTGAGTAACTCCTTCTTTGCAACTGCTAGGAACAATATAGTAGTATAGTTATAGTGAGGGACATGAATGGGTGAGCATAAAACTTGGCTATATTTCAACCCTGGCCATGTAGCATTGACAGAGGACATTGGTGACATTGCTATCAATGACCAGATCCAGAATCTCTTGTGCTTGAACTGGTTCTCATGGAAAGGTCATGGGATTCACACCAGACACTCCTTCAATACACAGGGAATTTCTCGAGGAGCATATGTAGCCCAGTCTGTCTTCTTGACTCTGACCAACCCTTATCAAGTTGGAGAGAACACAGAGACAAACCCTTCCCCAGTGGTTAACATTTATAAATGAACCCCTCAGGTCTACTTTTTTTTATAATAATTTTTTATTATATTATGTTAGTCACGATACAGTACACCCCTAATTTTTGATGTAAAGTTCCATGATTAATTACTTGCGTATAACACCCAGTGCACCATGCAATACGTGCCCTCCTTACTACCCATCACCAGTCTATCCCATTCCCCCACCCCCCTCCCCTCTGAAGCCCTCAATTTGTTTCCCAGAGTCCATAGTCTCTCATGTTTCATTCCCCCTTCTGTTTATCCCACCTTTCTTCTTCCCTTTTTTCTCCTACCAATCTTCCTACTTCTTATGTTCCATAAATGAGTGAAGCCATATGATAATTGTCTTTCCCTGCTTGACTTATTGCACTTAACATTATCTCCTCCAGTCCCATCCATGTTGATGCAAATGTTGAGAAATCGTTCTTTCTGATAGCTGAGTAATATTCCATTGTATATATGGACCACAACTTCTTAATCCAGTCATCTGTTGAAGGGCATCTCGGTTCCTTCCACGATTTAGCTATTGTGGACAATGCTGCTATGAACATTGGGGTGCATATGGCCCTTCTCTTCACTACGTCTGTATCTTTGGGGTAAACACCCAGTAGTGCAATGGCTGGATCATAGGGTAGCTCAATTTTTAACTTTTTAAGGGACCTCCACACTGTTTTCCAGAGTGTCTGTACGAACTTGCATTCCCACCAACAATGTAGGAGGGATCCCCTTTCTCCACATCCTCTCCAACATTTGTTGTTTCCTCCCTTGTCAATTTTTGCCATTCTAACTGGCATAAGGTGGTATCTTAGTGTGGTTTTGATTTGAATTTCCCTGATGGCTAATGATTTTGAACATTTTTTCATGTGTCTGTTAGCCATTTGTATGTCTTTATTAGAAAAGTGTCTGTTCATATCTTCTGCCCATTTTTTGATTTGATTATTTGTTTCTCATGTATCAAGTTTGAGAAGTTCTTTATAGATCTTGGATACCAGTCTTTTATCTGTAGTGTCATTTGCAGATATCTTCTCCCATTCCATGGGCTGCCTCTTAGTTTTTTTTAGTTTCCTTGGCTGTGCAGAAGCTTCTTATCTTGATGAAGTCCCACAAGTTCATTTTATCTTTTCTTTCTCTTGCCTTTGGAGATGTGTCATGAAAAAGGTTGCTGTGGCCAATGTCAAAGAGGTTGCAGCTTATGTTCTCCTCTAGGATTTTGATGGATTCCTGTCTCACATGCAGGTCTTTCATCCATTTGGAGTTTATCTTTGTGTATGGTGTGAGAGAGTGGTCAAGTTTCATTCTTTTGCATGTAGCTGTCCAATTTTCCCAGCACCATTTATTGAAGAGACTGTCTTTTTTCCACTGGATGTTTTTTCCTGCTTTGTCAAAGATTAGTTGCCCAAAGAGCCGAGGGTCCATTTCTGGATTCTCTATTCTGTTCCATTGGTCTGTGTGTCTGGTTTTTTTTCCTTTTATTTTATTTATTTTTCATTTTTAAAAATTTTTTTTATTATATTATGTTAGTCACCATACAGTTCATCCCTGGTTACTGATGTAAAGTTCGATGATTCATTAGTTGCGTATAACACCCAGTGCACCATGCAATACGTGCCCTCCTTACTACCCATCACCAGTCTATCCCATTCCCCCACCCCCCGCCCCTCTGAAGCCCTCAGTTTGTTTCTCAGAGTCCATAGTCTCTCATGCTTCATTCCCCCTTCTGATTACCCCCCCTTTCTTTATCCCTTTCTTCTCCTACCGATCTTCCTAGTTCTTATGTTCCACAGATGAGAGAACCATATGATAATTGTCTTTCTCTGCTTGACTTATTTCACTAAGCCTTATCTCCTCCGGTGCCATCCATGTTGCAGAAAATTTTGAGAACTCATTCTTTCTGATAGCTGAGTAATATTCCATTGTATATATGGACCACAACTTCTTAATCCAGTCATCTGTTGTGTGTCTGTTTTGTGCCAGTCTGTTTTTCTGATCACAGCTTTGTAGTATAGCTTGAAATCTGGCAACGTGATACCCCTAGATTTGTTTTTCCTTTTCAACAAGTCCTTGGCGATTCAGAGCCTTTTCTGGTTCCACACAAATTTAAGGGCTGTTTGTTCCAGTTCTTTGAAAAATGTCATTGGTATTTTGATTGGGATAGCATTGAAAGTGTAGATTGCTCTGCGTAGCATGGACATTTTAACTATGTTAATTCTTCCGATCCATGAGCATGGAATATTTTTCCATCTTTTTGTGTCTTCTTCAATGTCTTTCAAGAGTGATTTGTAGTTTCTAGAATATAGATCCTTTACGTCTCTGATTAAGTTAATTCCGAGATAACGTATGATTTTTGGTGCTATTGTAAATGGAATGGATTCCTGAATTTCTCTTTCTTCAGTCTCATTGTTCGTGTATAGAAATGCAACTGATTTCTGAGCATTAATTTTGTATCCTGCCACATTACTGAATTGCTCTATAACTTCTAGTAGTTTGGGGGTGGATTCTTTTGGGTTTTCCATATAGAGTATCATGTCATCAGCGAAGAGAGACAGTTTGACTTCTTCTTTGCCGATTTGGATACCTTTTATCCCTTTTTGTTGTCTGATTGCTGTTGCAAGGACTTCTAGTACTATGTTGAATAATAGTGGCGAGAGTGGGCATCCTTGTCGTGTTCCTGATCTTAAGGGAAAGTCTTCCAGCTTTTCCCCATTGAGAATGATCTTTGCTGTAGGCTTTTCATAGATGGTTTTTATGAGATTGAGGAATGTACCCTCTATCCCTACACTCTGAAGGGTTTTAATCAGGAAAGGATGCTGTATTTTGTCAAATGCTTTTTCTGCATCAATTGAGAGGATCATATGGTCCTTGACTCTTTTCTTGTTGATATGATCTATCACGCTGATCAATTTGCAAATGTTGAACCACCCTTGCATCCTAGGTATGAATCCCACTTGGTCATGATGGATAATCCTTTTAATGTACTGTTGGATCCTATTAGCTAGGATCTTGTTGAAAATTTTGGAGTCCATATTCATCAGGGAAATCGGTCTGTAATTCTCTTTTTTGATGGGGTCTTTGCCTGGTTTGGGGATCAAGGTAATACTGGTCTCATAGAATGAGTTTGGTAGTTTTCCTTCTGTTTCTATTTTTTGAAACAGCTTCAGGAGAATAGGTATTATTTCTTCTTTGAATGTGTGGTAGAATTCCCTGGGGACTCTGTCAGGCCCTGGACTGTTGCTTTTGGGGAGGCTTTTTTTTTAATGTTTTTTTATTACATTATGTTAGTCGCCATACAGTACATCCCTGGTTTCTGATGCAAGTTTCGATGATTCATTAGTTGCGTATAACACCCAGTGCACCATGCAATATGTGCCCTCCTTACTACCCATCACCGGCCTATCCCATTCCCCCATCCCCCTCCCCTCTGAAGTTCTCAGTTTGTTTCTCAGAGTCCATAGTCTCCCATGCTTCACTCTTTGGGGAGGCTTTTGATCACTGCTTCAATCTCTTCATAATTAATCGGTCTGTTTAAAAAATCAATTTCCTCCTGTTTCAGTCTTGGTAGTTTATACGTTTCCAGGAAGGCATCCATTTCTTCCCGGTTGTGTAATTTATTGGCATAAAGCTGTTGATAAAAGTATCTAATGATCCGGGCACCTGGGTGGCACAGCGGTTAAGCGTCTGCCTTCGGCTCAGGGCGTGATCCCGGCATTGTGGGATCGAGCCCCACATCAGGCTCCTCTGCTATGAGCCTGTTTCTTCCTCTCCCACTCCCCCTGCTTGTGTTCCCTCTCTCGCTGGCTGTCTCTATCTCTGTCAAATAAATAAATAAAAAATCTTTAAAAAAAAAAAGTATCTAATGATCCTTCCAATTTCATTGGTGTTGGTTGTGACCTCTCCCTTTTCATTCATAATTTTATTAATTTGGGTCCTTTCTCTATTCTTTTGAATAAGTCTGGCCAGTGGCTTATCGATCTTATTTACTCTTTCAAAGAACCGCTTCTAGTTCTGTTGATCTGCTCTACTGTGCTCTTGGTTTCTAATTCATTGATCTCTGCTCTAATCTTGATCAACTGCTTTCTCATGCGTGGGTTAGGCCTGTTCTTCTGTTCCAGCTCCAGCTTCTTGAGGCGAGAATATAAAAACTGCATTTTATTTATTTATTTTTTATTTATTTATTTGACAGAGATAGAGACAGCCAGCGAGAGAGGGAACACAAGCAGGGGGAGTGGGAGAGGAAGAAGCAGGCTCATAGCAGAGGAGCCTGATGTGGGACTCGATCCCGTAACGCCGGGATCATGCCCTGAGCGGAAGGCAGATGCTTAACCGCTGTGCCACCCAGGCGCCCCTAAAAACTGCATTTTAGATTTTTCTATTCTTTTGAGTGAGGCTGGATGGCTATGTATTTTCCCCTTAGGACTGCCTTTGCAGTGTCCCATAGGTTTTGTACCATTGTGTTTTCATTCTCGTTGGTCTCCATAAATTGTTTAAATTGATTTTTAATTTCCTGGTTTACCCAATCATTCTTGAGCAGGATGGTTCTTAGTTTCCAAGTGTTTGAGTTTCTTCCAAATTTTTCCTTGTGATTGAGTTCCAATTTCAAAGCATTGCGGTCTGAGAAAATGCAGGGAATAATTTCAGTCTTTTGGTATCTGTTGAAACCTGTTTTGTGACCCAGTATATGGTCTATTCTGGAGAAAGTTCGTGTGCATTTGAAAAGAATGAGTATTCTGTTGTTCTGAGGTGTAGTGTTCTGTATATATCTATGAGGTCCATCTGGTCCAGTATGTCATTCAAAGCTCTTGTTTCTTTGTTGATTTTCTGCTTAGGTGATCTGTCTATTGCTGATAGTGGAGTGCTGAGGTCCCCTACTATTAACATATTTTTATCTATATGTCTCTTTATTCTGGTTAAGAGTTGGCTGTGTATCCTGCTGCTCCCCAGTTGGGGGCACAGATATTTATAATTGTCATATCCACTTGTTGGATACATCCCTTAAGAATAATACAGTGTCCTACTGTATCTCTAACTACAGTCTTTAGTTTGAAATCTTTTCTGTTCTCAGGTCCACTTTTTACAAAATAAGTGCTCTCAGAGGCACCAGCATCAATGAAGCACTTCTAATATTTCACTGCACTTCAGCCATAACCATATTCACCAAGGAAAGAAACTTCCAAACATTAATTTCCCAGATCTTCCCAAAGTTGCATGGAATCGTTCCAGGAATCTCGTGTGAATGTACTTCCTATAAGCAAGGCAAAGGCTTGTGGACCGTGAAAGGGAAGAGTTCATTCACAGACTCTATCTTGAGCTCACTCCTGACTTGTGTAAGTATCCACACAAGTTCCCAGACATTTCAAGAACTGAAATTTAAATTCTACTTGTAAGTTCTAAGGATCTACGGGAGCAAACAATCCAATGTTAACTGCTGGACCTTTTTTTTTTTTTTTTTTTTTTTTTTTTTTTTTTTAAGATTTTATTTATTTATTCGACAGAGAAAGAGACAGCCAGCGAGAGAGGGAACACAAGCAGGGGGAGGGGGAGAGGAAGAAGCAGGCTCATAGCGGAGGAGCCTGATGTGGGGCTCGATCCCAGAACGCCGGGATCACGCCCTGAGCCGAAGGCAGATGCTTAACCGCTGTGCCACCCAGGCGCCCCTGGACCTTTTTAATACCAAAACAATAGTGGTTAGCCAACTAATTCATCACACTTAAAAGTGGACATTCAAAGATCTTCTAAACAATAACTCGTTGTTGTTGAGGACTAAAATCAGAGTTCTGAACTTTAATCCTCCCTGAAATGTCAAGATTTCTACACCAACAATTTCTTGCATTTTTATATTTTGCCAAAAATAAGTCACAAGACTAAGAATTTTCTAGCAGAAAAAATTAAAAATAAGCTTACTTTGGTATTAAGAATGTCTTCTTGAAACTGCATTAAATCCAGACTAATACTGTGTATGTTTCCTGTAGACGTACCTGTACTAACTATATGACTTACTGCCTGGCATAGAGTTAGCCTATTATACAACTAAATTTTCCTAACTGTATCACTTTCCAAAGATGCTTAGAAACTTCACTTTCATTGTCCAGGATATAAATTAAGCACTCGAGCTTGTATGACTTGGTTCTCCCTGAATCTCCAAGGAATGCAGATCGGATTCTCACCAAGCCCTGATTATTATAAACAAGGTGGGATTTGCAGTAGGTGCTGCAAGTTTTCTAAAACATGATCATTAATATAAGAGCACAGTGCCTTAGTTCTCTTCAACATTGCAAAGAATTCTTGCTTTTACCCACAGAGAATCCATTGCTAGTAGCAAACTGGTAGCCATGCCATGCGCTGTGAGCTTTTGGCAAGAAAAATGAACTTCATTAGAGCATTAACAAGTGTAGACAGAAATACGTAAATATTACTGTCATTGTCTAAGAAATAAAGTCAAAGCATTGGCACTTGTGGCCTTCTATTTCCCCTTAAATTTCAAGGGATCTACTCCAGGTGATCTCTGCCATTTTTCCTTCCCATGAGCAAAAGGGTATTTTTTGTTTTTATTTTTAGTCTCATAGCAGGTGCAAGGAAGACGGTAACAGCCCTGGATGGCTAGCATTTAAACAGCTTCCACATGTTCGCCTGTATTTTTGGAGCCAGCTTCATAGCTCTGCAGTTTCTTCCAAGCTTTGAAAAGTCACACCAGCTGTTTCACTCACGTCTCCTTCAAAAAAATTTGTTTTTAAAAAGTTTTTATAGCTTCTCAAATGATCATTGGCGTATTTTCTTTGTGCAACAGTCTTAACTATGGTGACCCTTCAAAGAAGCCTCCAGACCTTGCTGTCACTTTCCAGGTAGGGCACACAGGAGCAAGAGGTTGCTCATTCAGTTCTCAGGGAATCACCAAGGAATTAACTCTAATTGCTTCCTGGAAAGCTACTTCTGGAAATTGAATTAGTAAAGGCAAACATGTTTGGGGCAGTAAAATGAAAATATTATCATGCTACCTGATTAGTCAGCAGCCTAATGAACATCAACTAAGACACCCTAGGTTGTTACCTCAGCCAAGGAATAGATTTAAGCTCAGTTATTTCTCCCACCCAGTGGCTTCAAAGCTTCTATGAGTCTCTACTAGCTTCCACTGTGGAGAAACAGAATTACTAGTACTCAGAACAAATGTATTTGTATAAAGTGGGATATGTTCCATAAACAGGATGATGTGAGAGAAACAGTATGGGGAACAGTGAGAGGTCAGGAAAAGACAATGCAAAAACTGAAAATGCACAATATGAATTTCTCTCAACTACAAAGGCATCACCTACTCCTTCCAGGGAGCAAACAAGGGCAAGAAAGGGAATCTTTCTACCAGCAAAAGTGAAGGTATTCTCCATTGGGATATTGAGCAGCACTTCTGCCTTGGCAAGAAGGGATGTTGGTAGAGATTCTGAACCTCTGTCATTGCCTAGGATTAAACTCAAGGGCTAGAGCTTGGGTCACTCCATTCTTGCAATTTCAAGGATTCAAATCAAGATGTTCTTCTTCTTGGATTCTCTCCCACAAACAAGTTTTGTAGACAGTGAAAAACAGGTTGTAATAGACTGTAGAGGCTTATAGGCTTGTATACAGAAATAGGCTATAATAGCCTTGGTCCTGGCTGTGTGGTTCAATAGAAATTTCCACATGTTCTGAATGCCTAGGATTTGGCTATATGCTGGATCTGCCCCTGCCCCTCCAAAGAATCCACTCATACAAAGCATTATTAGCTAATATGAACTTTACTGAAGATCTCACCAAGGAGACAGTGGAAAGACCTGTGTCACATTACACAGCCCATAGCCCACTCTTTAAAATCTTCATCAAAAGGCTCTTGGTGTTCCAACCCTGTACCCAATATTCATTCCCAAAACCATCACTGGGGTCTGCCAGTTTATTGGATCCACCCACCTACAGAGGTAGCTAGACACCATCTTTTATTTTGTAACATGCTCTAGGGGATCCCATTTAAAATTCTCACCCCTGGTAGTTTATTTTCCTAAACAAATTAAGTACTCTTACAAACAGGAATTATGGTGAGTGAAACTGTCTAATTACACTGATAAAGGCAACCAAGTAATCAAAAGCAAAGGGAAATCAGGCATGGTTGTGCAAGCACCAACAATAGATAATCCAATTTGAAGACTCAGAGTCATGATTACAGTCAGCTGCAGCACACGGGTTCCATGAACAATAGACCCCCAGTCAGCAATTGAGGGTCCCCAAGGAGCTGGACCAAGGCCTGGGAGAAAGGAGACCCTAGACATCAGCAGGGAGTCAAAGTCTAAACTATATGGAATTTGAAGCAAAGCTCCAGTTTCAGAACAGAAGTAGAGGCAGAAGTCCAGTAATAAAGCATTGGAGAAATGGGAAATGGTGTGACTCAAAGGTAATATAGATGTCCAGGAGTCATATAAGTCATACAAGGTCAGTGAGCACAAAAGCTTTCATTTCTGAGAGCTTTCTTGCTCTTACTCAAAAGTGGGAAGTTCTAAACCAAGTTGGAGGACATCAGTGATTTCCTCTAAGAGGGCCTGGCCATTAAGAAGGACATAAGGGGTGTACTGCTGAGCTGTATGGGCCTGGGGCCAGGCACTGTAGTGTGATGCTAACTCTTAGTACAAGCCATGAAGTTAAAGCTATCATTTACATTCTTCTGGAAAACACACACTCCCCAATCTTATCATTCTGATTGACTATTTCTGAGAATTACTTTGATGATGGACCCATGAATTATAAAAATAATACAGAACAAGAGAACAATTTCTTGGATTTTTTTTTCTACTGCAACTTTCAACGTCTTTGGTCTAAGATGTTCTATTGCTTTCTGACTTGACCCATTTTTCATGTCAGGAAACTTAAGTGGGACCTAAACTCCCCAGATGTTTGCCTGCTTTCATTTAATAGACTATTTCTACTTCATTATTTCCTCTTAATTTTAATTTTTCCTTAGCAAAACAAGACTTGGGATATATAATGAAATATTTATATATTCAATTTCAGAATATTTTTAAAAATATTTTTTGCAAACAACCTCTCAATATTAGAAGAATAGGTTGGAAAACTATATTACAATACAAAGGAATAGAACACAACCATTAAAAGCAATTAAGCAGACAACGAGGGGAAAGCTGATGAAAAAAATAAATGAAAAGTTAAACTCTCCTCAGGACACTCCAGAGGATCAAATACAAAAGCTGACCTTGGAAGAAATAGCTTATGCACCAAATGAAGTCCAAGACTGTGCTCGTCCAGACAAGCAGGAAACTTGTAACACATGTAGAAGCAGGTTATAAGGAGCCTACACCAAGGAGATAGAGCATAGCTTAGGACTGGGCCAACGGTATTGATATGGGTGAAATATCTGAGATGCAGAGTTTATGTGTCAGCTACTACAACTGGGGAATGGTTCTCACAGTCTGCTTGGCTGGGTAGCATAATTAGAATAGGCACATTCAACAACTCAAAGAATCCCCACA
The DNA here is from genome assembly GCF_024610735.1 of Ursus americanus. Taxonomy (NCBI): domain Eukaryota; kingdom Metazoa; phylum Chordata; class Mammalia; order Carnivora; family Ursidae; genus Ursus; species Ursus americanus. The sequence continues at coordinate 66,144,594 of NC_142139.1, forward strand.
TTGTCTCTCGGACCCACAGGGTAAGAGCTCCTTGTTAGGGAGGGCTACATGGAGTCCTCAAAACATCCCCTCTCTGCTAGGATAGCAAACCCAAAGCTATACTACATCTTGAAAGGAGTTTGCAGAAATCTGTGCCACCGCCACACTTGAAGGAAGAAGGAGGGGTGAAACATACCAATTTTCTCATTCTATAGATCTATTTGGCCCATCAGGAGGTGGAGACATCTCAGAGAGTGTCAATTATGGTAAATGTAAACAGGTGCTGGCTTCTATTGCAGCTGCTGCTCCAGATGTGAAACCTTTCCTAGAGCAAATTGGAACAACTCATTGCATCTTGTATGCAGTTCTTGATGTGGCAGATTCTTGGTTTCTCTACTCCAGTTTCCAAGGACCACTAAAATCAATCTGCTTTCATTGGCAGGGCCAACAGTACAACTTCAAATTTTGCTGGAGGGTAGAAATATTAATGGTCTTGACATCCCACAAAAATCATACCAGTCTGCTATATCGATGACATTATGCTTATTAGATGCAATGCACATGAAGTAGCATGTACCTTGGATGCCTGAGTAAGAAAATGCATACAAGTCAGGGTTGGAGGGAGAGATGAGCCCTGAGGTCTAGGCAGAGCATGTTGGGATATCTTCTCCAAAGTGGAAACAAGTTGCACCTTCCCCCTCTTACAGTGGTAAGAGATGATAACGCTTGGCAGATCCTTTTTTATTTTAAAGGGAACATATCACATTAAAGGTGCTATTCTGACCCATCACAGTTCTAGTTTTAAGTGGGGACGAGAGGCCAAGAGGGAGTCTGCATCAGGCCCAGACTCCAGAACAAGTTGTTCTGTCATTTGGGCCTTGTGGCACAGAATATCCATGATGCATGAAGTTTCTGTGGAAACTAACAATGTGGTATGAAGCCTCTGACAAGCTTCAAATAAGGGTGTCTTAATGCAGAAACTTAAGGTCTGGGAGCAAAGCCTTCCCCTGTTCCATGGATAATTATTCTCCTCTTGAAAAATGGCTCCTGCCTTTCTACTCGTCTTCATAAGGACTGAAGTCCTAGCCATGGGATATCAGATGGTTATGGGACTTTACTAACCCATCATGTACTGGTATTATCTGATATACTTAAAACACTGGGGATGCACAAGATCAGAGATGCAGACTTCCAAGTAGAAATGATACAATGAATCAGGTTCAAGCAGGTTCAGAAGGCATGGGACCTTGCACTGTGTGTCTGTCTCAGACTTCCCTGACATCTGTTCCTGTTCAGTCCCCTTGTACAAACTCATAGGGAGTTTCTTAGGACTCACTGATGGAGATGGAGAAAGGCTCTGCCCTTGTTTCAGATGGTTTTGCACAATACATGAAGCAGAAATGGATTGCTGCTTGCTACGACCCAATCAAGAGTGTTCCTGAAAGATGGCAGGAAAAATTCCAATCAGAACATTTGTTATTCTCTTTGGAGATGTAGCCAGAGGCGTAGTCTATGCTGATTCATGGGAAGCAGCTAATGGTTTGGCAGATGTCAAGGACTTAGAACAGGATTGGAAGATTGGTAACTAGGCTGTCTGGTGACAAAGAGGTATGTGGGTGGATCTCTGAGAATAAGCATGGGGTGTGGCGATAAATGTGTCCCATATGAATGTTAAGTATAGGGCATCCTTACAGTGAAGGCTCTTACAAATTAGGTGAGAGTGAGCCAGCTTGTTTCCCACACACCCAGCTCTTTATCTGTGCATGTGCAAGAGTCTCTGGTGTTGGGGAAGGGGCTGTCTTAATCAGCTCAGGCTACTATAGAAGAATACCACAGATTGAGTGGCTTAAACAACAGACAGTTCTTCCTCACAGTTCTGGAGGCTGGAAGTCCAAGAGCAAAGTGCCGGTGCTTTGATGTCTGGTGAGGGCCCTTTTCCAAATTGTAGATGGTGACCGTCTTGCTGTATCCTCACAAAGTGCAGAGAGAGAAAGCTCTCTGGTCTCTTTTTAGAAAGGGATTCATTCCATTGATGAGGGATCCACCCTCATGACCTAATCATCTCCCTCTAAAGGCTCAACCTCCAAATGTCATCACATTGGGGATTCAATTTCAACATATGGATTTGTGGGGGGACACAAATATTCATTCAATCAGGGGCTGTGCATAAACCCAGTAACTTGGGCCTCTTTCCACCAAGGCTAATCTAGCCACTGCCATTGCCTAGCCTGGCAGACAATCATTCTCATGTGAGCAATGCATCCACCAGGCAGTCACGATGATTCCATGATGACTGCCACCCAGCCATGTTGGAGTCCTCATGCCTCCAAACCAATGGCAAAAAAGGAGACTCCTGAATTAGCTGGAGTGATTGGTGCTGAGTCCCAGTGACTGGGTTACTTCTCCAGAAAGGAAAGAAGGGGATATTTCTGGAACCCAGTGGTTCCAGTGGGTTCTCCAAAATTTTCTTAGTGCCACCCTGCTCGGCGATGATAGTTAATGAAAAACTACAATAACTAAAAAAAGACAAGACCACGAAGATTCAGACCCTTTAGGAGTAAAGATTTGGGTCACCCTAACAGGTAAAGAACTCCACGTACTTGAGGAAAAGGGGAACAATGAAAGTTTTAATATATTTTTATATTAATATAAAAAAGTGCAAGAAGGCCTGAATATCTATGTCTGTCACCCAATTTCTCCTAATGCCATTATCTTCTGTTACTGTGGAACATTTGCAACACTAAGAAACTAACATTGGTAGTTAGTAGCCAAGCCACTAGTAGCCAAGCCACAGACTCAGTTTGGGTTTCAACAGTTTTTCCATCAATGTTCTTCTTTCTATTCTTTCATATTTTCAATCCATAATATGATTCTAGGTTCAGTTGTCATGTCTCCTTAGTGCCTTCTGGCCTGTGACAGTTTCTCAGCCCTTCCTTGTTATTCATAGCCTTGGCAATTTTGAGGAGTACTGCTCAAGCATTTTGAAGGATGTCCCTCAATTTAAGTCAGTCTGACATTTCTCTCATGACTAGATGGGGGTCATAGAATTTGGGAAATACCACTGAGATGAAGCATCCTTCTTATCACATCGTATCAGGGGGTGCATGACATTCGCATGGCATCAGGGAGGATATTAGCCTTCATCTCTTTGTCAAGGTTGTGCTTGCCAGGTTTCACACAGTGGAGCTGTTATTTATCCCTTTCCATACTGTGTGCATTAACCCTGAGTCACCTAGTCCAACCCAACCTTAAGGAGCAGGGAGGGGCAGAATTAATCTTCCCCTCTTGGAAGGAGAACAGCATCTGCATACATTATATGGGACGCTTCTATAAAGAACAGTTGTCTCTTCTCTCCATTTATTTATTCAGTCATTTATTTATATCAGTATGTGCTCATTTATACCTTGGGTTATAATCTAATACTACTTTATATTCTATAGCTCAAATTGGTCCATTTTGGCCATAGAAAGCCCTTTCAAGTTGGTTCCTATGTCCTTTTGACATACTCCTATCTTTTGGGTTTTTGTTTTGTTTTGTTTGTTTTTTGGGTTTGGTTTTTTTTTTTTTTTTTTTTTTTTAGTATTTCCTTACTTTCTGGAGCTACAAGATGCTCCAGGCTCATCCCATGTTTTCCCTGCCCCAGATCAAAAATCAGTCTTTTCTGAAAGAACTCTGATTCCTTTTATTAGAGAATAGAATTTATAAATCAAGATCTGGGCATTAGGTGTCCTCATTGCTAATGGGGTGTCATTGTTTCTAGGACTTCTCAGTAGACAAAGCTAGGTGATATGTGTCTACATACTACCCCATGTGCATACACACATCATAATTGTTTCTGGATCTGTCCATCTGTATACAGACATTAAATGAACCTGAGTTCCTACTGATGTCTCCAACTTAAGCCCAATATTACAGAGTTCATTCTAGCCTTTCCCCTTTGCTTATCTATAACTTTGGAAAAGGAAGTTTTAAATATTAACTATGGCCCTATAAACAAATAAAAGAAAACAAGCACTCTAGTAGCTTATGCATATTTTCTGTTTCTTGTGCTGTGTATATAGAATACATCAACTAATTTTTCCCTCTCTCTTACTTTCCTCTTTTTATTTCATGTAAAAATTGTTGGTAGTGGTTAACTGTCAATTTATTATTTAGGTTACAGAATATTCCAGGGGGCGTCTAACTGAATTTGGGAAGTAATAAATATCACCTAGAGATGGAAGCCATGACTGACTCCTCTTGAGGCTTCCTGTCTACAATTGGACTGGGGGGTAGTCCCGGCATATTCATTTATCTGAAAGGTGGTCCCAGCCCCACAGAGACCCCCTCCAAGCTGCTGTTTTCCGGTCATCTCACTCCTTTCCCTCCCTTGCCCTAGTCTTAAGTGTGGGAGTGGCTCCCTGCAATTCCTGTTTATGTGTTACCTCAGTTTCTCCTATGTGCTTAGTCAGTTCTCCAACTCCTGTTTAGCCAATTCTCTATATTAAATTTTCTCTGTTAAAACTAATTTAGCTTCTGTGTTCCCACTTGGATCCTTACAGATATTGGCCACAATATATAAGCATGCAACTCAGAAACCACAAACAATATGCAAGGTGAAAATGGTTGTTTCCATGTGGCGAGCCCATGGGTGCTCCTGTATCTTCCTCTGAATATTTCTAAAGTCCTGGTATAATAAGGTTTCGTAACTCCATGCCCTTTTCAGAGGACAACATGTACCCTGTGTACCAGGGCAAGCTCCTCCTATGAGTAATGATAGGTAAGGAGACCAATTTACGTAACTAAATGTTAATTTCCGGATGGGAGGGGATAGAAAGCAAGTCCTAGGAGAAAAAGCAAATAGAATACTCACAGAGATGCTACCTAATGGAGAAAAAAATGTTTTCTGGTAACAGAAAACAATCCCAGAGTTGAAAAAGAGCACAGTATTTTATCACATTAAAAGTTCTGCTCTCTTTTACTTCCCCTGACATTTGGAAATGGGTGAGGTACACAGGCAACTGGAGTACACCCCGGAGGAACAAGCTGTCTTTCAGGAAGCATTCTGCAAGGGAAACTGATGATCTGGACGGAAGCTTCCTGGGAGCAGCACTGCAAGCGTTAACGGCCACTGTTGGTCAGGACTCTGAGGGTGAATTGACAGCACCCTGAGTGTTATTGGCTGAACCGTGTCTCTTCCAAAATTCATCTGTTGAAGTCCTAACCCCCAGGATCTCAGAATGTGATTTATTTGCAATTCTGACCTTTAAAGAGGTAATTAAGGTTAAATGAAAACCGTTAGGGTGGGACCTCATGCGATGTGACTGTTGTCCTTACAAGAAGACTCCACACAGAGGGAAGGCCGTGTGAAGATGTAAGGAGAACACAGCCATCCATAAGCCAAGAAGAAACCTTAACCCTTCGATATTGGGTATCTATTCTCCAGAACTGTGAGAAAATAAATATCTATTGTTTAAGCCACCCAGTCTGTGGTGTTTATTATGGTCACCCTGACAAACTAATACTGAGTCCTTGATTACCATGACCACAGTCCCTCTTCCTTTGACCCCACTCCAGAAAAATGCATATTTTGTTACTAGATAAGGCTATGGCCCCAAACCTTTATCAAGTCTCCTACTCTGGAAAATTGGGCTGCACAAAGTAAGAACAGCAAGGAATTGGCATCAGGTTGTCTCAAGTCCAAGGTGGAATGGCTTTCTATTTCAAGAATAAGGAACATGAGGGACACCTGGGTGGCTCAGTCGGTTGAGTGGCCGACTTGATTTCAGCTAAGGTCATGATCTCAGGGTCGTGGGATGGAGCCCTGTATTGGGATCTGCACTCAGTGGGGAGTCTGCTTAGGATTCTCTCTCCCTCTGCCCCTCCCCCCTCTAAAATAAATAGATAAATCTAAAAAAAAAAGAAGAAGAAGAATAAGGAACATGAGGTCATGTGGCACAAGTGGAAAGAGCACCAGCTTTGTACGTAGGCAGATCTGGTTTCAATCCCAGTCACAACACTCGTTACGTGAGAAAGAGAATCAGTTCCTTAGAGTTTCCTTCTCTGTAAAATGGGGATACTAATGTTTACCCCATCATTACAGACTCTATTGTTATGGCATATTTGTGTCCACCACCCAAAGTTGTATGTTGAAGCCATTACCTCCAGTGCGGCTGTATTTAGAAATGGGGCCACTAAAAAAGTAATTAAGGTTAAATAAGGTCATGAAGGTGGGGCCCTGATCCCATAGGGTCAGTGTCCTTATAAGAAGAGACAGCAGAGAGCGCTCTCTACCCTCCCTGCACCAGCACACACACTGAGGAAAGGCCATATGAGGACAAGGCAAGAGGACAGCCATCTAAAAGCTAGGAAGAGAATTCTCACCAGAAGCCAAAACTGAACCAGCCAGGTCTTAATCTTGGCCTTCCAGCCTCCAGAACTGTGAGAAAATAAATTTCTGTTTTTAAGCCTCCCAGTATTTTATTATGGCAGTCCTAATAACTAATACACCCATAGAGATACCTTAAGAGAATAACCAGCCCCCAATATTCAATAAATACTAGCTGCAATTATTAAAAATTTGAGGGTAGGGGATAGAAAAGAAAGGTGACTTCATCTTCTAAAGGCCAGAGTTACCCAAATTGGAAGGGGATACCTTCGCAGGTATGTCTGCCACCATGAAATTCAAGAATAGGCCAGAAAACCCTTGGAAGGCATTGCCACAGAAATGACTCAAGCACCAAAAAGTGGTGGGAGAACATGTCTTTTCAGCGCCCTTTGAAACCCAAGAGTTTTTGAAAGTATGCACTGGGATTTTAAAGTTTTCTCTAAGATGCCTTAATATCCATTTTCTCTGGATAAGATAAACTTCATCTTATAAAGTGATGGTCAATGCCATAAAAAATTATCAGAAAAGGTGTCCTTGTTGAGCTATCCTCTTGTGGTGTGTGTGTGTGTGTGTGTGTGTGTGTGTGTGTGTGTGTGTTATGCTTAGAATATTGAAAATTCTCACTTTCATGTTTCCTTAGTATCAGTGTAGAGTATTTTTCACAGAGCACTTGTCCAGTGACAATAAAGTCACATATGTCCACATACACAAAGAAAAAGCCAGCAAAACAGTTAATCTGTGGCTTCCTCAACTATCTCCAACATAACAGGGCAGCCCTAACAAATCTCTCCCTTTTTGGCTTATCACAGGAAACTTCTTCCTTACCTGAGGCCCTGAAAGGGTTTTAAGTGTTGATTTTATTAACTAGCAACTAAGAGGTCTTAGTGTGTTTACTCTTAGCCCCTAAGATGTCCTGACATTTTCCTCCTGCAAGGAGACCCCTTCCTGGCCTGCCCCACATACCCCATCAACCTGGCCTGGTGTGTTCCTGCAGGACAGCTGACTTAGGCTATCATACCGGATCCCCCTCACAGGACACAAGAATCGTCACCATGAGTCAGATTTATATGTCTTCTGCCCAGTTTGCTCTCCTTGAGGAAAGCCACACACAGAACACCACAGTGAACAGAATTCCTTCGGTTTTAGTGCCCCTTATATCTGCACACTGTTTGGAAGTAACAATTCCTTTGTATGTGCTTTGAACACCCTTGAATTTTGTCAAAGATGGACAACGGGGCCACTGTCATAGGTAGATAGTTGCAGGGACCCAATCTGTTAGAACCATGAGAGAGGCTGAGAGCCATGAACTTGAGGATTGTGCTGGAAGCACCCTCTGGTGGACAAAGACCACCATGCTGCCTTGGTCTCTGGAAAACTGAAAACCTGTATAAAACCGTATTAAATCTATTTGATAACTTTAATAAAATTAAGTGCATTGTCTTATCTTCCAAAATTGATTGGTAAGTGTATCGAATTTTATTGGAAGGGTATAGTGGCTAGGAGTGTGATTTGAAGATAGACAGCCTGGCTTTGATGACCAGCAAAGCCACTTTGCAGCTGTATAAACTTAGGCAAATTTTTTTAACTCTTTATGCTTCAGTTTCCTACTCTATGAAATATTTCACACCACGTTGTGATAATTGAATAGGTAAATACATGCAAAGTGCTTAGAACAGTGCTTAGCACTAAATAAATACCAATTCTTAATCTTAAAAGATGCTGAGAAGTCAGGTGACTGATTCAAATTTATCTTCTCCAGAAATCCTGTTTTATTAGCCTTGATTTGATCAGTCCCATAATGACAGATTCCTAACTCTGAAACTGACACAAACTGTGTGTCAACACTTCAGTGGGTATCTTCTGCCCCTTCACTTCAAGTTCAGCATGCACCTGTACGTGACTAGTCTAACCAGGACATGATGGTGATGTGTACTCCCATGCTGCTATAAACCTGACCTTGTTCCTTTCACTTGGTGCCAGTCAGTTGGTGCATGTCATGTGCCCCCATGCCTGTGTAACTTAACCTTTGTTTTCTGGGGAGCTCTTTACCTCCTTTGATCTGGAGCCCTCTTTGCTGATCCCATTCTTCATTCATAACTGAATCTTCCATCTGGACCACTGCACCCAATACCCACTCCCTGATCTCAGATCACAGGTAGAATGTCACAAAATGCTAGGGGAAGAAACAGATTCATTGGACATGGTGGTGACAAGCATCTCCATGAAATGCCACAAAGTGCTCAGAGTTTATATTTATTCCATAACTGCATGAAAAAATGTGATTTGTCTCCATTGTCATAGAATAAATAGAAAATGTTGTTAAAGAAAAATAAAATGCTTAAATCCCCCAAAACCCAACTCCATCATTAAAATACAGATGAAGAAAATGAGATCCAGATAAGTGATGTCAGTTAACCAAAGACAGACAGCCACTATTGAGAAAACTGGAATTAGAACCCAGATCCCTGAGCCCTAACCAGCCTAGAACCAGAAGGGCTTCTGTCTAGTGCCCCACACAACTTCCTACTGCTTGATAATAACTGCATGATCACATTTTCAGTCCAAAACGTCCAAATACCTAAGTATCTCATAAAAATGAATATTCTTATTAAATAAGTGATTCAGATTTGAATTATGATGAAAAATCTCATCAACACCTTCCAGACCTAAATGGAGATTTACAGCAGTTGACAAGAATAAATTTGAGGTGAAGCCATATTCATAACCTACTTTAATCAAGGGACATGGAATATGAAGGAAGAATTGCCCCACAGCTCATTGATGTTCTGTTTACTCTTTTAATATTTGAGTATTATACTTATATTTCATCTGTTTCTTATATGCAGCAACAGATGAATTATGAAAACCAATGCTGGAGAAAATAGCTGACAACTGCAAAAAACTTCGGAATCAGGAAAGCAAATGGTCTGTCAAAATAGCATAAAGGCATAAATGACTGAATCATCAAGAAGGCTAACGTTAACATCAATCTGTTTAACATTGCAGAGTGCCCCCCAAAACTCAGGAATTGGCAGCGCCCAGATACCTTTGTACTGATCCACATGGTTACCATTTCTTTTGTTCTTCATTCACTTGTGTGATCTAGATTTCCATCTAGCATCATTTTCTTTCTGCCTAAAAGATTTTCTTTAACATTTCTTGCAGTGTGAGTCTGCTGGCGATAAATTCTTACAGCTTTTATTTCTAAATAGTTTCTTATTTCATCTTCATTTTTTAACAATATTGAGCTTGGTAAAGGATTCTAGGTTGATAGTTTTTTCTGGTAGTACCTTCCTCCACTATCCTCTGTGTTGCATTGTTTCCTAGAAGAAGTCTACTGTTATTCTTAAATTTTTTCTTCATATCTGTTTCTTTCTCTGACTGCTCTTTTTTATTTTTTTATTGTTATTAATAGACTTCACTTTTTAAAAAGATTATTTGAGGGAGAGAGTGTATGAGCAGGGGGAGGGGCAGAGGGAGAGAGAGAGAATCCTCAAGCAGACTCCCCGCTGAGCACTGAGCCCAAGACAGGACTCTATTCCAGGACCCTGAGATCATGACCTGAGCTGAAATCAAGAGGGGGCCACTTAACCAACTGAACCACCTACATACCCCAATAGACTTTACTTTTTAAAGCAGTGTGGGTTTAGATAAAAATTGAGAGGAAAATATAGAGAGTTCCCAATATACCTTCTCTTCTCCCCCCATACAGTTTCCTCTATTATTAACATCTTGGGTTAGTATGGCACATTTGTTGCAATTAATGAACCAATATTATACATTATTATTAATGAAAGTCATTAGTTTACATTAGGGTTTACTTTTTGCATTGTACAATTCTATCAGTTTTCATAAGTGTATAATATGTATCTACCATTACTGTACCATAAAGAATGGTTTTACCACCCTAAAAATTTCCTATATTCCATCTATTCATCTCTCCCTCCCTCCCTGCTTCTGAACCTCTGGCTATGACCAAACTTTTTTCCTGTTTCTACAGTTTCACCTTCTCTAAGTGCTCTTATTGTGTTAAAATTTACATAATATAAATTTTACCATTTTAACTATTTTTAAATGTACAATTCAGTGGCATTAACTATACATTCACAGTGTTGTGCAATCACCTCCATTATCCACTTCCAGAACTTTTTCATCATTTCAAATAGAAACTCTGTACCCATTAAACAATAACTCTCCATTCCCCTTCCCCACACCCTCAATAACCTCCATTATGCTTTCTGCATCTATGAATTTGCCTAGTCTAGATACCTCATATAAGTGGAATCACATAATATCTGTATTTTTGTGTCTGGTTGATTTCAGTCATTGTTATTCACTAATGTCCTGAAAATTCACCCATGCCGTAGCATGTATCAGAATTTCATTTCTTTTTATGGTTGAATAATATTCCATAGTATGTATATATCACATTTTTATCCATTCATCTATTGAACAACTTAGATTGTTTTAATCTTTTAGCTTTTGTGAATAATCCTGCTATAAACAAAGGTCTATGAATGTCTGTTTGAGTTTCTGCTTTTAATTCTTTGGGGTATAAAAGTACAAGTGAAATTTCTCTGGTGCTTTTAAGATTTTCGCTTTATCCTTAGCTTTAAGCAATTTAATTATGCTGTGCCTTGATATAGTTTTTCATTGTTGTTATACTTAGAATTTGCTGAGGTTCTCTTATCTGTGCAGTTATCTTTTTATCAAACTTGAAAATGTTTCAACTACTATTTCTTTGCATACTTTTTTCAGTGCCCTCATCTCTTCTTCTTTGAGAACTCCAATTACACATATATTAGGCTGTTTGAAATTGCCTCACAACTCATTGATGCTGTTTATTTTTCTCTTTCTTTTGCTCTGAGTTTCATTCTGGATAGTTTCCAATGTTATGCCTTCAAATTACTAATGTTTTCTTCTGAAATGTCCAATCTTCTGTTAATTCCATCCAGTGTGTTTTTCATCTCAGACGTTGTAACTTTTATCTCTAGATCTTTGATTTAAGTCCTTTTTTTTTAATCTTCTGTATGTCTAGTTAACACTGGCCATCTTTTCTCTACCTCCTTGAACAAATGGAGATTGGCTGTAATACTTGTTTTAATGTCTTTGTCTACTAATTGTCTGTGTCTATTTCTATTGACTGGTTTTTCTGCTCATAATGGGTCATATTTTCCTGCTTCTTTGCATGCCTAGTAATTTTTTATTGGATACCAGATATTGTATTACCTTGTTTGGTGCTAGATATTTTGTAATGCCTGCAAATGTTCTTGAGCTTTATTCTGGAAGGTGGTTAAATTACTTGGAAATAGTTTGATCCTTTCATGTCTTAGATTTATGTTTTGTGAGGTAGGGCTGATTCTGCCCCAGTATTAAGGCAAACCTAACCCTTCTGGGTATTCTGTTGGTTTCCCTGTGAATTATGAGGCTTTTTTATTCTGTTTTGTGGGAGTAGGAACTATTCCTGATCTTATGCGAGCTGAGTTATTGCTCCTTCTAATCCTGTTAGGTGTTTTTCCTAGGCTTGGGGAATTTCCTCATCTGCACGCACTGATCAGTACTCACCTGACAACTCAAGGCAGACTCTCTGCAGATCATCAGAGCTCTTTCTATGCAGTTTTCTTCTGATTCTCTGCCCTGTGAGCTTTAAGTGTGTTTCCCTCACTGTATTCCCAGCTCCATCTCCTCAACTCAGCTCTGCAAATATACCACAAGGTCAGGGGCAACAAAAATTGACACGGTTTCAGCCCATCCTCTGGTTGAAGTCCATACTCTGGCTTCTAGCCTGCCCCTGACATCCATCATCCCTTCCTGAATCCCTGTCCTGTGGACTTAAAATTCCAGCCTCAGACATGGAGAAAACTCAGACTTACAGAGACTGTCTAACCAGCTCCCCCAGTTGTGTGGGGCCACATTCCTGTAAGAATCCCTTGATCCCTTATCCATTTGCATATTTTCATCCTTTTACTTATGAGTACGACTTCTATGGTTGAACCCAGGCTAACACACCTGGAATTTTAAAATGAACTTTGCCTGCTTCCAGGGATGGGAATGGGGCAGACTGTGCATGGAGTCTTGCTTGGAGGAGTCAGAGCAGGAACATTATATGCTGCATGTCTGAGGCACAAGAAGCCTGAAATAAGAGGTAATCAAGAGCTAGCACCAAAGAGGTAGCTTTCAATGGGCAAAGTATGGAGCTGAAGGGTGGAGCCAGGGTCAATTACTAGGGGTCAAATTCAAAACACAAAGAACCAACTTGAGTGGTTGGTGGTGACAAGGGTCACATCTGTGCCATAAAAAACCACAGTGGCTGAAATGGTCAGGGTGAGTAGAACAGAGATTGGCTTGGGAAGCCAGCGACCCCTCCCCATGTACCCTCATCAGGATCTATTTACATCAGATAATTTGCATATTGTCTCAGTCAATATCGAGACAGGAAAACAGAAACCACTCTGGATAGAGTAAAATGGGATGTAACATTGTGAATCAGTTACAAATATGTTGGCAGAACTGGAGAAGTAAAATAGGATGAGAACGGGGATTATCCAGAGATCAGGAATCTGCTACCTGAGCTGGAGCCACACTTGCTGCCACTGTGGTTTCTGGAACTCTGTCACTGCTGTGGCTGCAGCGATGCTGTTGGATGCCACCGTCACCTGCTACTCCTGCAGCTTCCAGTGCCAGACACAGGGAGAGGCTTCTATCTCATGCCTTCTGTTTCCCACTACTGCCTTCTGCTGACAGGCCTTACCTGGTAAACAGCTAGCAATGTCTGAGAAATGCAGTTTTTAGACTTCTGGCCCCCTGCAAAATAGAGGAGAACACAGAAAGGCAGCAATGGAGCTGAGTGCCAACAGATAGCATCTGACACACATGCCATGCTCTTATTTTTCCTAACTGGCTGAGGAATAGGGATGTTTTTGTGAATGGGCATCTTGGGGAAAGATGGAGACAAAAGAGGAGATGGCATTAAATCTCTTCCCACCTGGTCCCATGGGCTGATTCTGATCCATCCTGGAGCAAAGTCAGAAAAGTCAGTAGCTGTTTTCTCGCAAGTCCTTGTGAACAGAAAGCAGTCAGGCCCAAGAGACAGACTGTAACAAATCCTTAGGGATCAAGTTGGTTGGATTGCATGCAAGTGCTTAAATCCCTAGGAGCATGGGAAGAGCACACAGACTGCTCGCACTAGGGTGTAAGTAAAGGAGATGAAAAGACAGCTCTGCAACCAGAGGGAGTTTGTCAATCTCTGAAGAACCCTGTTTTATGTTGCTCAGGCCGTCATCACAAAGTACCACAGATGGTGTGGATTGAACAACAGACATTTCTTTTCTCACAGCCCTGGAGGCTGGAAGTCTAAAATCAAGGTGTCAGCAACACTGGTTCCTGCCCAGGCCTCCCTCCTTTGCTTGTAGGTGGCCACCTTCTCACTGTGTCCTCACGTGGTCTTTCTTCTGTGTGTACATCCCTGTGTCTCTCTCTCTCATTTTACAAGGACACGATCATATTAGATTAATGACTAATGACCTCATTTTTAACTTAGTCACCTCTTTAAAGACCCTATCTCCAAAAACAGTCATATTCTAAGGTACTAGGGGTTAGGACTTCAATATATGAATTGGGGGAGGGGAAATATTTCAGCCGGTAAGTCCAGAAGTTTGCAGGATCAAGAGAGCCAAAGAATCCTCAGCAATGCCTCTGAGCTCTGAGCACCCACGTTTCCTGATGGGAGAGACCCAGGTGATACTTTCAACTCAATAAGGCATTTATAAGCACATTAAAGTTAAGAGGATGCATGTACAACTGCAACAGAACTCACCTGATCACTATCAGCTCGTTTATAATTTTGGATGTGGTTGAAGCCAGTGCTTCTCAAAGTTTCTTGTGTGTACGAATCCTGGGAGTCTGTTAACACAGAGATTCTTATTTGGTGGGGCAGGGTGGGGCCTGAGATTCTGCATTCCTACACACTTCTAGGGACCACCCATACTGGAGGTCTGCAAACCATACTTTAAGTAGCAGACAGTAGTTCTCAACCTTGACCATGGTAGAGTCTGGGGAGCTTTTAAGATCCCCAAGAGCTGGGCTTTACCTCACACCAATGAGATCTGAATGCTGATCCTGGGACCCCGGCATTAGTATTTGTAAAGCTTCCCAGGCAATTCCAAAGTGCAGCCAAGATGGAGAATCATTTCTATTGATGAATGCCCACTAGTGTTCTTCTTACTGAAAGGTACAAGGCAAGGAGGGCTGGTCTGGACTCATGGGAGCATTGGCCTGATGGTTGTGTGTCTGGTTAATCCTACTTCCATTAGCAGTTTTCTTTCTTAGTACATTTGGGCAAAGGTACTGGACATCCTCATATGCCCCCTGTGCATGTACCTTCAGAATAAAGAAAGAAACTTACTTTATGGCAAGTATAAGTTCAAATACTAAGTGTATAGACTCTAACAGGAAACCAAGTTTCCTCCATATCTCAATCCCATGCCCCAGCTCACAGTCTCTAAAGAAGCCACACCTGAGCCCCACCAAAGAGCCAGAATTTAAACGCCTGCCACTGACAAAGCATGCCACTCTTGCAAGCCAGGGTCAGCCAAGAGCAAACTATAGCAATTAAATTTAAAAATACATTTTTGAATTCCTTTCCTCAAATCTCCTTCCCCACCCCAGTCCCCACTCCTGTGATCCTGAAAACAACAGAGACATAAGGAAATGGGGAAGGAAATAAAACGTGATTATGCTCCTTCCCCACCATGGGTCTTATTTTAGGCTTATCCTGTTATGAATTGTGTCCCCCCCAGAATTCACATGTTGAAGTTCCAACCCCCAGCACCTCAGAACATGACTGTATTTGAAGGCAGGACCTTTAAAGAAGTCATTAAATTAAAAAAATAAAGTGATTAGTGGGCCCTAACCCAATATGACTGGTGTCCTTCTAAGAGGAGATTAAGGGGCGCCTGGGTAGCGCAGTCATTAAGTGTCTGCCTTCGGCTCAGGGCGTGATCCTGGTGTTCTGGGATCCAGCCCCACATCAGGCTTCTCCGCTGTGAGCCTGCTTCTTCCTCTCCCACTCCCCCTGCTTGTGTTCCCTCTCTCGCTGGCTGTCTCTCTGTCAAATAAATAAATAAAATCTTAAAAAAAAAATAAGAGGAGATTAAGACAGACATATACAGACAAAGACCATGTGAGGATCCAGGGAAAGGGTGGCTATCTGCAAGCCAAGGAGAGAGGCCCAAGAGGATATTTGACACCTTGATCTCAAGCCCCATAGCATCCAGAAATTTGAGAAAACAAATTTCTGTTGTTTAAGCCACCCAATGTGTGAGACTTTGCTATGGAAGCCTGAGCAAACTACCCTAGTCCCCAACCACAGATCAGCCTGGAATTGCGACAAAGGGTAAAAAAGCAGGATGTGGTGTTTGGGGCTGGTCCTTTCCATTGTGAAACTAGGTTGCAACTGTCAAATGGGACTTGTTTTTATTACTGAAAACGATTTAAATGCCACAGGTTCTGTGGGAGACACTGTCAAAGAGTAGGAAGCACATCACAGAGCTGGTCTGAAGGCAGTGCTGAAGGATATACAAGTCATTTCCTGCTTGGACCTCACAGAATTCATCCTGTTCAATAAACCCATCACACCCAGCATAGTTTAGTGTCTTCTGTTGGCCTCTTTTCTCTTCTGAGCTTTCTTCTCTAGTTTTATCTTTTTTAAGTCCTTTTGCTCAATTTTTCTGATTCTTGAAATTCTTTAAAAGAGAAAGAACTCTTTAAAAGATCTTAAATGTTAAGATCTGAGTGTTTTTATGTCATTTCTGAATTTTTAGTGTTCACCCCATCATAGGGTAAATAGGACTCCACATCTCAAGAGATTTTTCGTGAGTAATTTCTTACTGCAGCATACTCTCTCATGCTTATTTAAAGCCCTTGTTTATTGAGCCATGAATTCAATTTACAGAGCCACTTCAGATGTGAATCATCTATATGAATCTGGACAGCAGTACACTTTCAGCCACGAAGTAACAACAGTTTCCATGATGATCACTCTCAGTATTTCCTGGATGAAAATGATCCCAGGCTATAGTAGTCAAGGCCCTTCTGCTATGAACAACAGATTCTGGTTAGTTCTTTAAAGGGGGTGGGGAAGAATTGCATTGGGAAACACTGAATTAATAAAAATTAATAAGAATTAAGGAGCCAAACCTTAGGAAAGACAAACTCTGGAAGCACACGGAGCAGGAATGCACTGAACCTTTCCTTGTGTGCTGCATTATTATGGCTCAGCTCTACTGACCGTCAGACTCTGCTTCTCTGTTCAAATACACACAATGGACTAATACTGAACCTTAAAAAGAAAGGAAAGTCTGACACATGCTACATTGAACCTTGAAGACATTATGCTAGTGAAATAAGTCAGTCACAAAAGAACAAATACTATAGGATTCTACTCATATGACGTACTTACAGTAGTAGGATTAGTAGAGACGTAAAATAGAAGGATTGGGGGAAGGGAAGAGTGGGGAACTGTTGCTTCATAGGTACAGAGTTTTAGTTTGGGAAGATAGGAAAAGTTCTGGAGGTGGATGGGAGTGATGGCTGTGCAACTGTGTGAATGTACTTAGTGCCAATGAAGTGTACACTTGAATATGGTAAAAATATTCACAAGCAAAAAGAAAGAAAATGAATAAAAGAAGAGAAGGAAAAAGAAAAAAGAAATAGAAATGGCTACTAAGAGGTTTAGTCACAACCCTGATTCTGATGCCAGGAGCTAATCCCACTCTAAAGACTACAGGCTCACGTTTCAGTTATCAAATAGACAGAGCAGACCCTGAGAAACAGGCAACAGAAGTGATTTGCCCACGAAGAAGAGAATTGATGTTGGGTGATGACCAGGTACATACCCTGACATTGAGAGCTGGGTGCTTACTGTCAGAATGGTAGGCACCATGGCCTGTGCTGTGCTTGCTATCTCCAGAGCAGTGAGCCCTTGCTCGGGTGGGATGCTGTGTTCCCAGCAACCTCTCTCAGTTTAGCTCACTTTGTAGCAGTAGCAGGTTATCCAGTGCTAAGAGGGATCTAACCACCATAGTTTCTTCTGCTGTTGGTCAAGATAAAGCCAAAGGCCTCTGTCCTAGTCAAAGTACAGGTTATACCTGTTACATAAAGCCATGGTGGATCAGTCCTGTGTATATCAACCTGATAAAGAGAAACTCTAAGGCAGAGAACATAGAAGGAGCCAATGTTTTACTTACATTTAGTGTCAACAGGCTCTATTACTCTAAGCAGACCTCTTCAATATGTCAAACAATTAACTCTCCTCCAGTCTTTATGTACAAAACAAACCACATTCCCTTAATTGTTCCCATTTATAATTTAGTTATGTCTCCAGGCTCAGACAGTTTTATGGGCAAGTTTTTCCAAACTTTCTATACGTTTCATACCTGTTTGACCTATGGGATATTATTTCCACAGAGTATGTCACCAGACTAGTATTTTACAGAAATTCACTTTGGAAAATATTGTAGTGATGGTCTCCCCAGCAATGTGAAGGAAAAATGGAATGCTGCTGACTCCACTTTAACAGTGTTCTAAAACTTCAGATTATTCTCAGCTATACGATATTGGTATGGACTAATATAAGAAGTATACAGATAATCAATGTGAACATTAGAAGATTTGAATGACTTTATCATCCAATTTGACCTACTGGCACTTGTAGAATATTCTGTCTACCAACAGCAGAAAGTTCATTCTTCTCAAGTGCACTTGGCACATTTTTCAAGATGGACCACATTTAGGTACAGAAAACAATTCTCAATAAATGTAAGGTTATTTAAGTCATAGAAAATACGCTCTTTAGTTATAATGAAATTAAAATAGAAATCAATAACAGAAAGATCTCTGCACAAGCTCTAAATATTTAGAAACTAAACACCACACTTCTCAATAACTGATACATAAAAGAAAGTAAAACATTAACCAAGATAAAATTTATAGCACTAAATGCCTATTTTAGAAAAGAAGAAATATTTCAGATACACTTTAGGAAACTAGAAAAAGAAAACCAAATTAAACTCAAAGTAAATAGAACAAAGGAAATCATAAAGATCAGAGTACATCAATTAAATAGAAAATAGTAACACAATAGAGAAAATCAATGAAACCAAAAGCTGGTTCTTTGAGAAGATCAATAAAATTGACAGCTTCTAACCATTGTGATCAGGCAAAAAAAAAAAGAGAGAATATACAAATTACTAATATCAGGAATGAGATGGTGACAACTGTGCAAATTCTACAGATATCAAAAACATAAGGAAATAGTATTAACATAATATCTATTAGCATAAATTCAACAACTCAGATAAAATTGATCAATTCCTTAAAAGACACAAATTTCCAAAGCATATGCAAAAAGAAATAGATAACCTGAATAGCTCTCTACCTGTTGAATAAATTGAATTTGTAATCTAAAAATCTTACCACAAAGATAATTCCAAGACTAGATGGCTTTGATAGTAAATCCTACCAAACAGTTTAGAAAGAAGTAATATCAATTCTACACAAGTTCTTTTAGAGATTGAGGAGAAAATACTTCAAAATTTATTATATAAAACCAACACTACATGGATACTAAACCAAAGACATTACAAGTAAAGAAAACTCAGGTCACCGTTTCTCATGAACACAGATATAAACATTCTAAATAAAAGTTTAGCAAATTGAAGCAAACAATGTAGCAGAAGGATAATACATTAGGGCAGTTTTTCCCAGGAATGCAAGGGTGGTTCAACATTTGAAAATCAATCTAGGTAATCCATCATACTAACAAATTTTAAAATAAAAGCATGGGGAGCCTGGGTAGCGCAGTCGTTAAGCGGCTGCCTTAGGCTCAGGGTGTGATCCCGGCGTTCTGGGATCGAGCCCCACATCAGGCTCCTCTGCTAGGAGCCTGCTTCTTCCTCTCCCGCTCCCCCTGCTTGTGTTCCCTCTCTCACTGGCTATCTCTCTGTCAAATAAATAAATAAAATCTTTTTTTAAAAAAAGCATAAGGTCATCTCAATAAATAAAGAAAAAGCACTTGGAAAAATCCAACGTCTATTCTTATTTTTTAAAAAATTCTCAAGGGGTGCCTGGATGACTCAGTCAGTTAAGTGTCCCACCGTTGATTTTGGCTCAGGTCATGATCTCAGGTCATGGAGCCTGCTTAAGATTCTCTCTCTTGCTCTCCCTCTGCTCCTCCCCACTTCTCTCTCCCTCTCTTAAAATAAATAAATACAATTTAAAAATAAAGGATTTTATTAGTACTGACAAAAAAAATAATTTTCAGGAAACAAGGAATAAAAAGGATTTCCTCAAACTTATAAAGAATATCTACAAAAATCTTACAGATGACATCATACTTTAAAAGACTAAATGTCTTCCCCATAACATGAGGAACATGATAAAGATTTCTGTTCTATTTAACATTAAACTAGAGGTTCTAGCCAATGTAATAAGGCATGAAAAAGAAATAAAGGGACCAAGATTAAAAAGAAAGAAGTAAAATTGTTTTTATTTGCAGACAACCTAATTGTCTCAATAGAAAATTCAGTGGGATCTACAAAAAGCTACTGAAACAAATAAGCAAGATTAGCAAGATTGCAAGATCCATATACAAAGATCAACTGTATATCTAAACACTAATAACAAATTAAAATTTGTGAAATAATCCCACTTCAAATAGCATCAAAAATACAAAATGGGAAAAATCTGACAAAAATGAAAGATCTGGGGGAGCCTCACTGGCTCAGTTGGTTAAGTGTCTGCCTTCAGCTCAGGTCATGATCCCAGGGTCCTGGGATTGAGCCCCACATCAGGCTCCCTACTCTGCCAGGAGCCTGCTTCTCCCTCTCCTGCTCCACCTGCTTGTGTGCTTTCTCTCTCTCTCTCTCTCTCTCTCTCTCTATCAAATAAATAGATAAAATCTTTAAAAATTTTTTTCTTAAATGAAAGATCTGTACTTTAAAAATCTACATACTCTACCCTCAAAGAAGTGGTACATAACTCCCCACTTCTTAAGTGCAAGATATGCATGGTGACTTCCTCCCAAACAGAATAGTATGTAAGGAAGGAAAAAATAGTAACTTCACAGAAGAAAAACCTGAAAAACTCGGCCTCAGCCAAGTGATCAAGATTCACATCAACAGTGATAAATCATGTTGATAGTATACACCTTTGATGTGCTGTGATGAGATATATGTAATGAGAATGACACTTTACTTCTGTGGCCATCTTCCGAAAACCAATAACCCCAGTCTAATTGTGAAGAAACACCTCAGATAAATCCCTACTGAAGGACATTTTTCAATACTCTTCAAAAATATCAAGACCATCAAAAACAAGGAAAGTATGAGAAACTGTCACAGTCAAGAGGAGCCTAAGAAGACAAGACAACTTGTCTCACTGGAGAGGATCCCATATCATAAAAGGCACATTAGGTAAAAACTAAGAAAATATGAGCAAAATGTATATTTTAGTTATTAATAATGTATCAATATTGGTTCATTAAATGTGATAAATGTACCATACTCATATAAAATGTTAATGATAGGAGAAACTGGGTGTGGGGGGCATGGGAAATCTCTATACTATTGTCACAATTTTTCTCTACCTCCAAAACTATTAAAAGTAAAAAGAGATTTAAAATAAAATCTGAGGGGCGCCTGGGTAGCGCAGTCGTTAAAGCGTCTGCCTTTGGCTCAGGGCGTGATCCCGGTGTTGCGGGATCGAGTCCCACATCGGGCTCCTCCGCTGGGAGCCTGCTTCTTCCTCTCTCACTCCCCTGCTGTGTTCCCTCTCTCGCTGGCTGTCTCTCTGTCACATAAATAAATAAAATCTTTAAAAAAAATAAATAAAATAAAATAAAATAAAATAAAATAAAATAAAATCTGAGGATCTAAAGAAGATGGTGGAGGAGTAGGGGACCACGTTTTCAGCCGGTCCCCTGAGTCAAGTTGGATAGGTACCAGACCAGCCTGAACACCCATGGAATCAGCCTGAGACGCAGGAAGATACATCTGGATCTCTACAAATGAACATCTCCAGCGCTGAGTATTGAGGTACGAAGTGGGGAACCATGAAACTGCGCACAGATATCGGAAGATAAATGGAAGGGGGAGGGAGCTGCCCCTTTAAGGTGCCGGGAAGTGGTAGCCACCTGCACGGGAGAGTGGGTGGACTCGTGGACCAGCACCCACGAGAGAGCAGACTGAGATCATGAGCCAGGGAACGCGTGTCACCAGACTGAAACGGAGCTCCGGTGTGCTCACTGGAACCAGACTGAGACCAGAACTCCGAGAGTGCGCGGGGGCGGGCGGCGGCTGGCGGTGTTAGAAACACAAGGGACAGAGACGCACCAGCCCTGGAAGTGATGGCTGGGATGCCGCGTGTGGGGCACACATCCCGGGATGCTGCAGGGTTGAGCAGCACCAATTGAAACAGAGTTAAAGTGGCCAGAACATCAGTGGAGAACGGTCTGCAATCCCTCTGTTCTGAGACAGAGGCTGAGATTCAGCCACTGCTGCTCTGACTCTCAGAAGAGGCAAAGCAAAGCGCCAGGGAAAGCCACCAGAGAACAAAAGCCTGGAAATACCGGCTCACAGTGTGCCCATCCCCATCCCCCCTCTCAGGGGACACGGAGACTCTACCCAAACAGGGTTGCCTGAGTATCAGTGTGGCACACCCCTCCCCCAGAAGGCAGGCTGAAAAATCAAGAGGCCCACATCCCTAAGATCCCTATAAAACAAGGGTGCACGGCCTGGGTCCCAGTCAATAATTTGGGCTCTGGACAACCCTGCATCCTCTCCTCATCAGAATGATGAGAAGGAGAAATCCCCCCAGCAAAGAAAAGACAATGAGTCTGTGGCCTCTGCAACAGAACTAATGGATATGGATATAACCAAATTATCAGAAATGGAATTCAGAGTAACAATGGTTAAGATGACATGTAGACTTGAAAAAAGTATTAACAAAAATGTTAATGAGAATATAGAATCTCTAAGGGTGGAAATGAGAGCGAATCTGGGAGAAACTAAAAATTCTATGAGCCAAATGCAGTCAAAACTAGAGGCTCTGACGGCCAGAGTGAATGAGGCAGAAGAACATATCAGCAAACTGGAGGATGGGTTAGTAGAAGACAAAGCTAAAATAGAATCTGGACTCAAAAAAATCCACGCTCAGGAATGTAGGTTACGGGAGATTACTGACTCAATGAAACGTTCCAATGTCAGAATCATTGGCATCCCTGAGGGGGTGGAGAAAAACAGAGGTCTAGAAGAGATATTTGAACAAATTGTAGCTGAAAACTTCCCTAATCTAGCGAGGGAAACAAACATTCATGTCCAAGAGGCAGAGAGGACCCCTCCCAAGCTCAACCACGACAAACCTACACCACGTCACATCATAGTGCAATTCGCAAATATTAGATCCAAGGATACAGTATTGAAAGTGGCCAGGGCAAAGAAATTTCTCACGTACCAAGGCAAATGTATCAGAATTACATCAGACCTGTCTACACAGACCTGGAATGAGAGAAAGGGTTGGGGGGGGGGCATTTTTAAAGCTCTTTCAGAGAAAAGCATGCAGCCAAGGATCCTCTATCCAGCAAGGCTGTCATTCAGAACTGATGGAGAAATAAAGACCTTCCAGAATTGCCAGTCACTGACCAATTTTGTAACCACGAAACCAGCCCACAGGAGATATTAAGGAGGTTCTATAAAGGTAAAAAGGCCCCAAGAGTGATACAAAACAGAAAGTCACAATCTATAGAAACAAAGACTTTACTGGCAACATGGCATCATTAAAATCATATCTCTCAGTACTCAGTCTCAATGTAAATGGCCTAAATGCTCCCATAAATGACACATGGTTGCAGATTGGATAAAAAGACATGACCCATCCATTTGCTGTCTACAAGAGACTCATTTTGAACCTAAAGATACATTCAGACTGAAAGTAAAGGGATGGAAAACCATCTTTCACACCAATGGACCTCAAAAAAAAGCTGGGGTAGCAATTCTCGTATCAGACAGATTGGATTTTAAACTAAAGACTATAGTTAGAGACACAGAAGGGCACTATATTATTCTTAAAGGATGTATCCAACAAGTGGATATGACAATTATAAATATATATGCCCCCAACAGGGGAGCAGCAAGATACACAAGCCAACTCTTAACCACAATAAGGAGACATATAGATAAAAATACATTAATAGTAGGGGACCTCAACAGTCCACCATCAGAAATAGACAGAACACCCATGCAAAAAAATCGACAAAGAAACAAGGACTTTGAATGCCATACTCGACGAGTTGGACCTCATAGATATATATAGAACACTACACCCCCAGAACCAAAGAATACTCATTCTATTCTAATGCCCATGGAACATTCTCAAGAATAGACCATGTTCTGGGACACAAAACAGGTCTCAACCGATACCAAAAGACTGAAATTATTCCCTGCATATTCTCAGACCACAAAGCTCTGAAATTGGAACTCAACCACAAGGAAAAATTTGGAAGAAACTCAAACACTTGGAGACGAAGAACCATCCTGCTCAGGAATGATTCGATAAACCAAGAAATCAAAAATCAATTTAAACAATTTATGGAGACCAACGAGAATGAAAACACAACGGTCCAAAACCTATGGGATACTGCAAAAGCAGTCCTAAGGGGGAAATACATAGCCATCCAAGCCTCACTCAAAAGAATAGAAAAATCTAAAATGCAGTTTTTATATTCTCACCTCAAGAAGCTGGAACAGCAACAGAGGGACAGGCCTAATCCACGCATGAGGAAGCAGTTGATCAAGATTAGAGCAAAAATCAATGAATTGGAAACCAGGATACAGTAGAGCAGATCAACAGAACTAGAAGCTGGTTCTTTGAGAGAATTAATAAAATTGACAGACCACTGGCAAGACTTATCCAAAAGAATAAAGAAAGAACCCAAATTAATAAAATTATGAATGAAAAAGGAGAGGTCACAACCAACATCAATGAATTTGGAAGGATTATTAGAAACTTTTATCAACAGGGGCGCCTGGGTAGTGCAGTCGTTAAGCGTCTGCCTTTGGCTCAGGGTGTGATCCCGGCATTCCGGGATCGAGTCCCACATCGGGCTCCTCTGCTGGGAGCCTGCTTCTTCCTCTCCCACTTCCCTGCTGTGTTCCCTCCCTTGCTGGCTGTCTCTCTGTCACATAAATAAATAAAAATAAAAAATCTTAAAAAGAAACTTTTATCAACAGCGTTATGCCAATAAATTAAGCAATATGGAAGATATGGAGGCCTTCCTGGAATCCTATAAACTACCAAGACTGAAACAGGAAGAAATTGATTTTTTTAAACAGGCCAATTAATTATGAAGAGATTGAGTCAGTGATAAACAACCTTCCAAAAAACAAAACTCCAGGCCCGGAAGGTTTTCCTGGGGAATTCTACCAAACATTCAAAGAAGAAATACCTATTCTCCTGAAGCTATTTCAAAAAATAGAAACAGAAGGAAAGCTACCAAACTCATTCTATGAGGCCAATATTACCTTGATCCCCAAACCAGGCAAAGACCCCATCAAAAAAGAGAATTACAGGGGCGCCTGGGTAGCACAGTCGTTAAGCGTCTGCCTTCGGCTCAGGGCGTGATCCCGGCGTTCTGGGATCGAGCCCCACGTCAGGCTCCTCCACCGGGAGCCTGCTTCTTCCTCTCCCACTCCCCCTGCTTGTGTTCCCTCTCTCGCTGGCTGTCTCTGTCAGATAAATAAATAAAATCTTTAAAAAAAAAAAAAAGAATTACAGACCAATTTCCCTAATGAATATGGACTCCAAAATCCTCAACAAGATCCCGGCTAACAGAATCCAACAGTACATTAAAAGGATTATCCATCATGACCAGGTGGGATTCATCCCTGGGATGCAAGGGTAGTTCAACATTCGCAAATCTATCAGTGTCTTAGATTTTATCCAGAAAGAAAAATTCAAAAATCATATGATCCTCTCAAATGATGCAGAAAAAGCATTTGACAAAATACAGCATCCTTTCCTGATTAAAACCCTTCAGAGTGTAGGGATAGAGGGTACATTCCTCAAGCTCATAAAAACCATCTATGAAAAGCCTACAGCAAAGATCATTCTCAATGGGGAAAAGCTAGAAGACTTTCCCTTAAGATCAGGAATACGGCAAGGATACCCACTCTCGCCACTATTATTCAACATAGTACTAGAAGTCCTTGCAACAGCAATCAGACAACAAAAAGGGATAAAAGGTATCCAAATCGGCAAAGAAGAAGTCAAACTGTCTCTCTTCGCAGATGACATGATACTCTATATGGAAAACCCAAATGAATCCACCCCCAAACTACTAGAAGTTATAGAGCAATTCAGTAATGTGGCAGGATACAAAATTAACGCTCAGAAATCAGTTGCATTTCTATACATGAACAAGAGACTGAAGAAAGAGAAATTCAGGAATCCATTCCATTTACAATAGCACCAAAAATCATACGTTATCTCGGAATTAACTTAATCAGAGACGTAAAGGATCTATATTCTAGAAACTACAAATCACTCTTGAAAGACATTGAAGAAGACACAAAAAGATGGAAAAATATTCCATGCTCATGGATCGGAAGAATTAACATAGTTAAAATGTCCATGCTACGCAGAGCAATCTACACTTTCAATGCTATCCCAATCAAAATACCAATGACATTTTTCAAAGAACTGGAACAAACAGCCCTTAAATTTGTGTGGAACCAGAAAAGGCTCTGAATCGCCAAGGACTTGTTGAAAAGGAAAAACAAATCTAGGGGTATCACGTTGCCAGATTTCAAGCTATACTACAAAGCTGTGATCAGAAAGACAGCATGGTACTGGCACAAAAACAGACACACAACAGATGACTGGATTAAGAAGTTGTGGTCCATATATACAATGGAATATTACGCAGCTATCAGAAAGAATGAGTTCTCAACATTTGCTGCAACATGGACGGCACTGGAGCAGATAATGCTAAGTGCAATAAGTCAAGCAGAAAAAGACAATTATCATATGATTTCTCTCATCTATGGAACATAAGAACTAGGAAGATCGGTAGGGGAAGAAAGGGATAAAGAAAGGGGGGGTAATCAGAAGGGGGAATGAAGCATGAGAGACTATGGACTCTGAGAAAAAAACTGAGGGCTTCAGAGGGGAGGGGGTGGGGGAATGGGATAGACTGGTGATGGGTAGTAAGGAGGGCATGTATTGCATGGTGCACTGGGTGTTACATGCAACTAATGAATCATCGAACTTTACATCAGAAAGCAGGGATGTACTGTATGGTGACTGACATAATATAATAAAAAAAATTTTTAAAAGTAATAATAATAAAAATAAAAGTCTACATGCTGAAAGTAATTTTATAAAAGCCTTAAAAAATGGAGAAATACTCTATATTTATGGGCTAGAAACTCAATGTCGTAAAAATTTCCATTTTCTCCCAAATTGATCTACCGCACAATCCCAATCTGGCTTTTTCTGTAAAAACTGACAAACTCATTCTAAAATTCATATGGAAACTTAGGGGACCTAGAATAGCCAAAAGAAATTTGAGAAAGGAGAACAAATTTTGAGGACTAACACTAACTGATTCTAGGACTTATTATCAAGACAGTGAAATACTGGTGTCAAGATACACAAATAGGTCAATGCCAGAGAATAAGAAGTTCAGAAATAGGCCCACACATATGTGAACATCTGCTTTTTAATAGAAGTACAAAGGCATTTCAGTAGAGAATGAAAAGACAATCCCACAGACTGGAGAAAATATTTGCAAGATATATATCTGATAAAAAAAGTGAATCCAGGGGCACCTGGGTGGCTCAGTCGTTAAGCATCTGCCTTCGGCTCAGGGCATGATCCCGGTGTTCTGGGATCGAGCCCCACATCAGGCTCCTCTGCTGGGAGCCTGCTTCTTCCTCTCCCACTCCCCCTGCTTGTGTTCCCTCTTTCGCTGGCTGTCTCTCTCTCTGTCAAATAAATAAATAAAATCTTTTTTTAAAAAAAAGTGACTCCAAAAAAAAAAGTGACTCCAAAATATTTTTAAACCCTCAAAACTTGATAATATTCAGTGCCAAAGAAGATATACAGATGGCAAATAAGTATATGAAAAGACGTTTGACATTATGCACCACTGGGGAAATACAATTTAAATATTAAAAAGACTGATCATACCCCATGTTGGTTAGGGGAAGAAGCAACTAGAACTCTCATACTTGCTGGGGGAAATGTAAAGTGGTACAACCTCTTTGAAAAATAGTTTGGCAATTTTTTAAAAAGTGAAACATGCCATATAATCTAGCCATTCCATTCCTAGGTATTTACATACGAAAGTAAATGTCCATACAAAAACTGTACCTGAAAGTTCACGCCAGCTTTTATTGTAGTAGCAAAAAAGTGGAAACAATCGAAATGACTGCCAACAAGTAAATGGATAAACAACTTATCTACGCAAGGTAACACTGTCCAGCCGCGAAAAGGAATGAACGACTGATATATGCAACAACATGGATGAATATAAAAATAATTATATTAAGAGAAAGAAACCAGGCAAAATGAATCATACATCCTATAGGATTCCATTTATATGAAATTCTAGAAAATGCAGATTAGCTGCTAGTGACAGAAAGCAGATCAACAGTTGCATGGGGATAGGGATGGAAGGAGGGAGGAATTACATGGGCACAAGGAAACATAGGGGCATATGCTCATTATCTTTATTATGGTGATGGTGTCATACAAGCATACAGGTGTCCAAACATCAAATTGTTCACTTTAAATATGTATAGTTTAGTATATTTCGATAATACCTCAATGAAGATGTTAAAGAACTAACAGATACTTTAAATATTTTTAAAAAACAAATGATGAATGGGGCACCTGGGTGTCTCAGTCAGTTAAGTGGACAACTCTTGGTTTCGGCTCAGGTCATGATCTCAGGGTCCTGGGACTGAGCCCCACGTCAGGCTCTGTGCTCAGCAGGGAGTCTGTCTGAGGTTCTCTCTTTCCCTCTGCCCCTCCCCCTGCTCACATACACACACTCTCACTCTCTCTCTCTCTAAAATAAATAAATAAATAAGTCTTTAAGAAAAAGCAAATGATGAATTAGGGAAATATTTGCAAATACATTACAGAAAAGGATAAACATCTGTATACAAGACTTCATACAAATCAATGGAAATAATAAGCACTATAAATTTTAAATGGACAAATTACATGAATATGCGATTCACAAAGAATAAGCACAAATATAAATAATAAATATAAAAAAATGAAATAAATACAAATAAATACAAGAAACAGTAATCAAAGAACTATAAGTAGCACAAAAATAGAATTCTCTTGCCTATCTGATTGGCAAATACTATTTTTAAAGTTAGTATATTTGGTGTTAGTGAAGAGAGGGCACTCAAACACTTTCTGAAGGTCATTTTGACAATGCATATCACAGTCTTAAAGTGGGCATACCTTTTGACTGAAGAATTTGGTTCCCAGCCGTTTGTATGAAGGCTAAAATCATGAATCAATACAAAGATCTATCTGCAAGTGTGTTCGTTAAAGAGTGAGTTATAACAGAAAAGAATGAAAACCAACAACAAGAACAGGGGATTGGTCAAATACATTATACTTTTTTAGAATGGAGTACTAACTGGCCATTAAAAATGGCATTACTAGGGATGCCTAGGTGGCTCAACTGGTTAAGTGGTCGACTCTTGGTTTCGGCTCAGGTCACAATCCCAGGGTCCTGGGACTGAGTCCCACATCGGGCTCCCTGCTCAGCAGGGAGCCTTCTCTCTCTCCCTCAGCCCCTCCCCCTGCTTGTGCTCACTCTCTCTCTCTCTGACAAATAAATAAATAAAATCTTTAAAAAATGACATTACAAAAAATATTTCTGTACAGTATATACAGATTTTCAGCGGGGGAAGAGTGCATGAATGTACATACCAAAATGTATTGCCTTCTTTGTGCTTTATGCTTTTCAGATACTTTTTTTACACTTAACATGTCTTACTTTTGCTTAAATAGTTATTTTAAAATGCTTATTTGTTCTATGTTCCATTCATTTAGCGTGTTAAGCCTTAATTAGCATAGATAGATGAATTTGCATCGATGGCATATAAGCAGCTAATGTATTTATCCCCGTTATAACAAACACCCTGACTCACTCAAAATACAATGTAAAGAGAACATCTCTCCAACACGTGACTTTATTTTTTTTTTTATTAATAATGATTTTTAATTATATTATGTTAGTCACCATACAGTACATCCCCGGTTTTCGATGTAAGGCTCGATGATTCATTAGTTGTGTATAACACCCAGTGCACCATGCAATACGTGCCCTCTTTACTACCCATCACCGGTCTATCCCATTCCCCCACCCCCCTCCCCTCTGTAGCCCTCAGTTCCAACACGTGACTTTAAAGTGGAAAAACCATGCCTTTTAGGGAATCCTAAATGACGACATGTAGATCCATATTCCTGTACATCAGGCATATTAAGGAAGCCAAACCTCGGCATGGAAGCAGGAACTGGGAACAAAAAGGAATGAAATGAAGCATGGTAACCAATTTGACCAGTCACTGGTAACTTTATCTGTATTGACAGAGACAGAGGAGAGAGAGACAGAGAGAGACTGACTACAGGACATCAACGTGAAACACCAAAACAGGCTACAAGAGGAGATGAAGAGCCCAACTCCTATAGTGTCTGGCTGGCTAGCTGACAACACTGCTGAAAACAAGCCACCCCCAACAGAAAGACTGCCTTACTTAATGGGGGGACTTGAGACTTTGGCCCCTAGTAGTCAGCTTTTTTACCGACTCTTGTTAATTTTCCACACCACTTTGTATTAACACATAACTGTCCAAACTCAGAGTCATCCACTAGTCCCCTCATAGACAGGACACAGCCCGTCTTGGTGGGCTGGGTGCTTGTTTGGGGATGGGCTGTGCCTGACATAGGTGTGGCATTCAGCTCTGTTTCTAAGGGTCAGAGGCTTGCTCTTGCAGAGCTGGTACACTGCTGCCATCTACTGGGGAAATTGTGCAACTTGCCAGAGCTGAGTTCTTAATAGGCTTCATTCCAAATCCCTGAACAAATACTTTGTCAACAGAGACCATCATGTCTCAAGCCGGTCATCCAGGAGGAGAAGGGCATGGCGAAGGCAGACAGGACCCCAGTGGAATTAAGCATTTAAAGGCAATCAGGTGAAGGACCATTCTTCCAAGTAAGGTCCAGAAGGACAGGATGCCATTCTGGAATGAGTGGAGGCTGAGCGGCAGGTTGGGGTGTGGAGCAGATGAAGTGGGAATGAGAAACAGGAAGGGCACTAATAATTCCAATGGAGCAATCCTTTGTGAAAATTATAGGGTTTCAATAAGTGTCAGGTTTGCAAATGAGTTACTAAGAACTGACAAATATTTCTTGGGGAATACAGAAGGACCTGAGAAACAGGATATCTGGTCACCTCGATCCTAACACAATTACATAAAAAGCTCAAGTTCAAGCATCAGATTAGTATCCTTGGAGATGAACCGGGTCTGACATATAAATACAATGGGCCTGGGGGTCCCTGCTCTGCAGGAGCAGACTTCCCCATTTTTGTCTTTGGTCCATTTTCATTGTTTAAGACTCATTAATTCTTTGTGAAATCTTTCCTATTCCCTCAATTAGTACAATCTCCTGTTTGTGTATCTTGAGGCTTATAGTTCTGTTACAACACTAATCTGAATTGTTTGTTTACAAATCTGCCTTCTTCTATAGAATGAAACCTCATTTGATCCATTTGCTGTTGTAGTGGGTATGCCCCCAGGCACCCGGGTCTGGTAGAGGTCTACTTCTCCACAAACTGTGCCCTGGAGGTGAGTATAATACACACCACACTGCCCTCTTCTCTCTGCCGAGTGAGCCCCCAGTGAGGGGAATTTATGGATGCAGCACTGAGGACAATTGTGTCAAGAGCTGAGGCCATCACCAAGAGAGCTCTGAGATGCAGCTGGGACCCATGCAGTCTGGCACAAAGAACTGCTAACCCTTTGAAATCACTTTCCCACTTTTCTTTAAATGAAAGCAATAAGAGCATCACATTGTGGAGAGGCACTTGCGCCTTGCAAATAATATTTAAATAATCTGAAGGTAGTGACATCAACAGCATTTTCCACTCCTCTTCTACTCTTATCACTCTGCTTTTCCTTTCAGGAACCATCTCGTCCCTGGTGTGGCAGAGATCATACTCTGTGTTAAGCAAACACTGTCCCCCTGGACACACAGGAAGACTATATTTCCCAAGCTCCTTGCATGTAGGTGGATCATAAGATGAGTTCGGGCCAATGGAATGCAAGCAAAATGCCACGCATGTGTCCAGGCCTGACCTAAAAATCTCCTCTCTCTCTCTCTCTTCTGGCAGGCCATGTGCGAAGGATGGTGATTTCAGAAAACTAAAGGAGCCAGGTCACCATGAAGTCAGGAACCAGGATCACTTAGAAGAAAGACACACAGGAAAGCCAATGTTTCTGGTGTGGAACAGCCATGCTGGAATTTGCACAAATTGGGATGAAAATGAACAGTGGCTGCATTAGCCACTGAGATTTAAAGGTTGTTTGTTCCAAAAAGCCTACAATCTACTTTGAGAGATAAGACAGGCCCCTTAAAAAGAAAAGGACAGTAATAGCAAGCACTTTACATAGCGCTGAAGATGAATCTGGCATTGTTCTAAGCACTTCACAAATAATAATTTTTCCAGTCCTCACTGTGAACTTCCAAGGTGGGAAATACTAATTATCCTTAATTTCGGATGAGGAAGCTGGGGTGCAGAGTGCTTAAGTCACTTGCTTAAGAGCATGGAGCTAGTAAGCGGCAGGTCTGGGATCTGAACCCAGATCAGTCGGGTTCCAGAGTCCGTGTTCCTAAATAGTATGCTGGCTGCTTTACAGTACAGTTCAAGTGACCTTTATTTGACATCTGCCTGTGCAAGAAACCATCCTAAAAGCTATGAGCGGATGCATAAAGCATGTCTCTATCCTTACAGAGCTGATAATTACAAATAAGGTAAAAGAAGGATCCACTGAGGAATCCTGAGTGTCGAGTACTGAGGAATACTGAGTATCCAATACTGAGCACTGAGTATCGATAAGGTAAGAGGCCAAAGAAGGCAGAGCTGACAGTGCAGTGAGTGTAGCAGGAACTAACACCTATTGAGTGCTTAGTGGGCATGAGTGAGCTCTCACACGCCAGCACGCTCAAGCCTCACAACAGCCATAGGGAGTATGCACTGTTTTTAACCCCATCCTACAAAGGAGGGAACGGGCACAGACTTCCAGTGCCTCGCCCACGCACTCAGCGGGGAGGTGGCTAAGCTGGCATTCGCACCCACACAGCCTGGCCGCAGAGCCCGCAAGCTTACCCACTAGTCGCCTCTCGTGACTCAGCAAAAAGAGCCCAGGATGAGACTCACAGATTTCAATTGTTGCCATTTCCACAAGAGGAGGCTGGGCTCATAATCGAGCTTCCCTTGGCCTCAGTTTCATCATCCATAAAGTGAAGCTAGCGATGCCTCCTCCTCCGCTCACTAAATTTTGTTTTCGGCTTGTATCATCGATATTTCTGTTATCACTGGTATTGTCTCGGAGGCAAACCAAAGAATAGAGAAGGATGGTGTTCGGAGCAAACGCGCTGACGTAGAACTCACAAACACGTATAGCCCTGCCACAAAATATCTTGGGAGGTCTGTCAGTTCTAAGAAATAACTCAGCCTTGCTGAGTCCGCTAATTGTAAATACACCTGGTGGGCATGTTTCTTTATTGTTTTATCAGGAACCTTCCCATCAGTGCCAGTTTTCCCGGCTTGCTCCCAGGAATCTCTCCCCCACAGTTCCTCTGCAACCTTCCTTCCCTCCCTTCTAACTTTGGGTCGTTGGCTTCATCCTGTGCTCCTCCCTCTGCCTGAGCCAGCAAGTCCCTCTGAACAACGTTGTTTGTTTTTTTTGTTTTGTTTTGTTTTGTTTTGTTTTTGTATCATTCGCTGTGGACTCTTTACATTCTGCAGAGAGGAGCACCTGAATAAAAGCAGGGGGAAAAGCTCAGCCTTTCCTGCTGACATGGATCACTGCTCATAAGCGTAACTCCAAAGCGTTACTTGCCAAAAGGTCCCCTTCACACCAGGCATGAAGATGGGATGAGACAAAGGAAGTGAAGGGGGCAGCCATGTTTGGAAAATAATAAGGAGAGTCGTCTGGCCGAAGCAGAGATTTCATTTTGGTAATGTGAAGAATTTAGTGAAAGAAAACCTTAGAAATACAGAGTTCAAATTAGCATATGAGACCTGGGGAAGAGAAACTTTTTTTTTTTTTTTTTTTTTGGTGCAAACAAAACAGCTCCTGTTAAGTCTACTCATGTACCAGCCAACCTCAGTACTAGGTCTGAACCTGATGGGATTTATTGTGCAATTAGTTGTATAATTTCATCCAAATATTTTCCCAGACATTGTGCTTTTCAAAGTAAGCAGCTGCTCCTGGCTGGGGAAAACCAGTCAAAAATGTAAATCAAATCTTGAAAAGGACTATGAGAAAAGACACAAATGACGTTGGATAGACTCACCTTAGCTTTCTCTCTCCTTTTCTCTTCTGCAGCTTCTAAGCCTGGGCCTTGCCAACTCTTTTAATATGTAGCCAAGGGAACATGTACATCTGGCCCTTGAATGAGATGGCATTTAGCTCAATTAAGTCCAGAACAATTTTGAGTAACTTTTATGAGCTGGATCCTGTGATAAAATGAAGACTCTAAATAGAAATAAGGAGCTAAATAAAAAGTAGAAATAAGGAGCTTAGTAATAGGAGCTTAATTAAAAAAAAATGGGTAAATGACTTGAACAGCCATTTTACAATATCTTTGGATGGTAGAAATATAAACATTTGATAATTTTAAGTGTTTTTGTGTATGTAGAGCCACTGCAGTTCTCATATATAATAGCCAGCCTGTGTGATGATGGTGCAACCACTTTGGAAAATAGTTCAGCAACTTCTTAGAAAATTAAACATGCACCTATTCATGACCCAAGATTCCATTCTTAAGTATCTCTACTAAAACATATGAAAACATATGTCCACAAAATCAGTACAAAATGCACAGCATCTTTATTCACAACAGCCAGAAACTAGAAACAACCAAACATCTATCCCCTGGTTAATGAACGAGTTGTGGTATTTTCATAACTGGAACGTTTCTCACCAATACAAAAGAAAGGGTTACTGAATCTTATCAACATCATACTGAGCAAAAAACCTGGACACAAAAGAGTACATGCTTTATGATTTGACGTATATGAAATTCTAAGACAGGCAAAACTAAACTACGATGTTAGAAAGCAGAAGACTGGTTGCCCTGGGCTGGGACCGGAGTTATTGTGGCAGAGACTGACTAGAAAAACGTATAAGGAAACTTTCTGGGTGATGGAAATATTCTTCACTGGGGCATTGGTTCTCCATGGGAGTATGCATCTAGAAAAATCAAGGAATTGTACACCTAAAACCTGCACCATTTTTTTTGTCTCTGTACCTCAGTCAGAAAAATTAAAACAGACACAAATAAATGCAATAAAACCATGTGAGAGATTCTTTAGTTATCTAGGAGAATAATAATGGTGGTTGAGACTAAGGACAAAAGAGCAGAAGGGAAGATAGTAGGAGGAATAAAGACGAGAGTGTGGAGTTGAGAGACATTGAAGAGGTAGAATCAACAGACCTTGGAGATAGTTATGTAGGATGGGTGAAGGATGACTAGGAATTGAAGGTGACCACTAGATTCTCGTTTCTAAACTTGTGTTTCAATTATGTGAAACAGAAGTTGAAACAGACTTGTGAAGGAAAGAAGACAGCTCCATATTTTTCACATGTGCTTGAGGTAACCACAGACTATACAAGCAGGTTGAGTAATAGTTGGATATATGCGTTTGACTGGAAAGAGAAGTCATCATCACACAACCTCTTGGGAGTCATTATCACATAGATAGAAAAGGAACTGTGGAAGAAGAGATTGCCTAGGGATAGAATGTAGGGTGAAGTGAAATAAAAGAGCCGTTGTGACAGTCTTGAAAGATTCTAAATACCAAGTCAAGTGGTGCAGAAATGGCTGGCAAAGAATACCAAATAATGGCTGGAGAGGTAGAAAGAAAATAAGGCAAGTGACACGAGTGTTAAAGAAAAAAAGGAGAAAGTCAATTGCACCAAGTGCTCCCAAGAGGTCAGATAAAATAAAGATGGAAAATCTCCCTTGAATTTAGTAACAGAGAGGTCATTTTGTGGTCCAGTCAGGATTTGAATAGGTTAAGGAGTAAACAGGATGTGGAAAAATGGATCCAGTGAATCTAGATATCTCATCCAAGAAAGCTGGCTTTGAAGAGATCAGGAAGAAGAGAGTGGTATCAAAATGGAAATGTAGAATTAGGGGAGGGATTATTAAAGATATTTGAGCATGCTTTGATGTTGATAAAATTAACCAGGAGAGAGAGAGAGAGATTGAAAATATAGATAAAATTTTCTGAGAAGGTGGGTACAGCTGGCACAGGTAGAGGGATTGGAGAAGAAGGTGGGCACAGGTAGAGGGATTGGAGAAGAAGACAGGGTGAGTGGGCATAGCTACAATAGTTTTATTCATCTAGTAAAGAAATGTCAGAAAAGTTTCTGTTTGATGGTTTACATTCCTTGTGAAATGAAGGGAAATAACATCTCCTTGGGGGGACATAGGAAAAAGGGGGACAGAGATTCAAGATATGGAAAGTAGGACACCAGACTATAAATTTTAAAAAACAAAATAGATTCCTGGGAAGTGTTCACAGGTCAGTGTTCAGTTGGAGCCAGTGACCACAATTTTCTCATGATAGCAACCTTAATTGTGTAATTTTCTCTGCAGAATTCTGTGGTTCACGCCCAAGTTATAGAGGAGGACAGTTGGGTTCGTCCAGGGTTGTGGTTTGACAAAGAGGATACCATGAAAAGGGACAGGGTCAAGGAATTAGGATGGTGGCAAGAGAAGAATGAAATGATGTACCATGGAATCTAAGTAAGATACAGAAGGAAGACAGGAGGAAGCTGGTGGATGGAGAGGACAGATGGAATGAGGGACAGGGAGACTTGGTGCTGCCAAAGAGCAGGAGCATTGGAAATATTTGAACAGCAAGCTAAAAGGACCAGAGGACTGGCTAGAGAGGAAATGTCTACAGTAGCAGTGTCAACAAAGTATCTGGGGAAATGAAATGGCCCAGGGAGTAGGTAGCTAAGGTAGAGCAGAGAACAGATCACACAACCGAAGGTCTAACATACTGGATGGGCCATCTCCATGGATGTTGAAATAACTCCTACTGATGACAGGAGTCATGGTGGAGGGCAAAGCTACACCATGGTTTGATGCCAAAGTCTTCCATAAATGAGAAGTGTCTCTGAATCAGTAGATTACAGCAGTGAGCAGGGTGTGAGAGCAGTAAAGCCAAATGGCAAAGGATGGAGGAAGTACAGAGGCTTGAGCAGCACGTCAACCCTTACCATCCTGGAGAATGTGGGGAGTGGGATACAGAGGAACTTCCACTTGAGAAGACTAAGGATGAAATTTTGTCCAGGAACCAGGATTTCTTTTAAAATCAAAACTGTAGAAGAGAATGTTCAGTGAAGATGGGAGTTTATTGAATTAAATGAGTGAGTTTGTTGGTCATGAAGCACATACGTAGAGTTTGAGAGTGGAGGTTGGGTCAAGGGGAGGAAGCACAGAAGAGGACAGATGCCCAGGACAACACGTGGGTGACAAGTGAGAAAAGAACAGAAGGCTAGATGTCCCCTGCTGCTCGGTAGCGCTTGGGCCTCCCAGAATCTAGCCATGGCCTAGAGGGAAGCCAGGCGGCCGGGGGTGGGTCATGATTTCTCATTCCTCACGATCTGGCACATGGCACGGATGCCAGGGAGCAACTAAGCA
The DNA here is from genome assembly GCF_024610735.1 of Ursus americanus. Lineage (NCBI taxonomy): Eukaryota > Metazoa > Chordata > Mammalia > Carnivora > Ursidae > Ursus > Ursus americanus. Next base: position 66,181,969 of record NC_142139.1, read on the forward strand.
ATTGTCAGGAGATTCTTCACCCTGAGGTGGTTGTTCTTGTCCTTTGGGGTTGCTGTTCTGGATCAAGACAGAGTGGTGTAAGGGCTGCCGGCTGGCAGGGCTGCTGTGGTCAGGAATCCAGAGTTGGGTTTGTTCAGTAAGTACAATTCGAGGACACAGGTTCAAACAAATTGAGGGAACTAAAAAGAGAGTTCAAGTGCCTGCCACAGGGTCCCGGTGGGTTGCTAGGGGGAGGCTAACAGCCAGAGGACAGTCACGAGACTGAAGGTGTATGACGTCAAAACATGGGTGTAGTGGGAGTGTGTAAGTGGGAACGCTGGTCAGAGCGGAAGATAAAGCTGAGGGCCCATCTTCCTACATCTAGGCAGGAAACCCACAGCCCATCCTAGCAGACAGCTAACCCTCGTCTTTGGTCTCTTGAGAAACAAGGCAGTCCTTGATTACATTTTGTGCTTTCTCACGCTACACTTAAATAAGAAAAGAGATAAAAGATGATTGTCTCCAGCAGAGGGAGCGCAACACCACGGATAAGCAGACTTGTAATAGGCTAATTGTGTACTCAGAGGACTTTTGAACTGCTGAGGGATAAAAATGGCGACGGTTTGGAGTGACAGGAAAAATCAAGGGGAATAACCACCAGAAATGGAAAGCAGTGTAAAGTCCACTGTTCATCTAGTTTTCTCTAAGAGGGATCAACCTCTAAGAGCTGTGAACAGCATACAGTAAGTTCTCCCCTTCTGCCCCCCTCTTCCCTGAGGCATCTACACTTGAGTCCCATCAAGGGTCTCTGGTGTCCCCACAGTTGTAAGATAAAGCTGGAAACAACTGGTCCCCAGCAAGGTCATCGCTGGAAGAGTATGGGCCACATCTCTCTGACCTCCACCCCATGCCCAACCCACACAGCAGGTTTCCAGATAGTTCTATGTTACAGGATGAAGTTTATTAGGATGAGGAATGTTTGTGTAACTACAGCACAGACAAAGCTTAGCTGCCACATAAATAATCTCCGTGTAATACATTATTTGAACCATAAGATTTTTTGTGCTGTCATGTTTGGTCTTCAATTCTTGCAGAGTTCCTTCCGTGATTCCCTCATGTTATGTCCATCCTTCAAGGCCCCAAGCCCTGAGTGGAGGCCACATTCCTCACTGCTACCAGCGGCATCTGCTGCCCCCATCCTGACCACCAGCCCTCTCTTGACATCCAGTCTTCAAAAAACAATGCACTTATGTGTCTAGGTCCCTTTGCTCCTTTTCTAAGTATTTTCTTTTCTTTTCTTTTTTTCTTCAAACTCATGACCCTGAGCTCAAGACCTGAGTTGAGACCAAGAGTCAGATGCTCAACCGACTGAGCCTTCCAGGTGCCCAAGTATTTTCAATAGATATTACTTTTGGGGCTCCTGGGTGGCTCAGTCAGTTAAGTGTCTGCTTTTGCCTCAGGTCACGATCTCAGAGTCCTGGGATGGAGCCCCGCATTGGGCTCCTCGCTCAGAGAGGAGTTTGCTTCTCTCTCTCTCCCTCTGCCCCTCCCCCTGCTTGTGCTCTCTGTCAAATAAATAAATAAAATCTTTCAAAAAAAATAGACATTACTTCTTTCTTTCCACATCCTTATAAAAATTAATTACATAATTATATATATGTGTGTGTATACATGATTTATAATTTTTCACCAAATCAATACAATTTCCCCCCCAATGTTCATAGCAGCAATGTCCACAATAGCTGAATCGTGGAAGGAGCCGAGATGCCCTTCAACAGATGACTGGATTAAGAAGTTGTGGTCCATATATACAATGGAATATTACTCAACTATCAGAAAGAACGAGTTCTCAACATTTGCTGCAACATGGACGGCACCGGAGGAGATAATGCTAAGTGAAATAAGTCAAGCAGAGAAAGACAACTATCATATGATTTCTCTCATCTATGGAACATAAGAACTAGGAAGATCGGTAGGAGAAGAAAGGGATAAAGAAAGGGGGGGTAAGCAGAAGGGCGAATGAAACATGAGAGACTATGGACTATGAGAAACAAACTGAGGGCCTCGGAGGGGAGGGGGGTGGGGGAATGGGATAGACCGGTGATGGGTAGTAAGGAGGGCACGTATTGCATGGTGCACTGGGTGTTATACACAACTAATGAATCATCGAGCTTTACATCGGAAACTGGGGATGTACTGTATGGTGACTAACATAATATAATAAAAGATCATTTAAAAAAATCAATACAATTTCCCCAAATCTTCTGCATAAAACTCAACTGTACTCAAATTATTATTGTTCTCCTTTACACTTGGTACCCGACTGTAAACCATTTTTCTCCTAGCTCCGTGTATTTTGTAGGCCCCTCCTTTCTCTCACCTAGAGCCCACATGTCTCCAAATCTGGGTCGGCTGCATGAGATCGCTGTGCTCTTTTTCACCAAGCTCTCCCCTGAACACAATTTCCCTCCGTGAGTCTGCCTAACTGCCAGCATAGGCTTATTCTCTGCCACTTTCCACCTTCTCTCTTTCCCATGTGCTTCTAAGCAGGAACTTTCTCGTAAGAAATAACAAAATAATAGTGATGAAGAACACGGCCCCTGGCCCCAGGCCAGAGGGGTTCAAAGCCCAGCTCTGTCTGAGCAAGTTGTTCGACTCTCCGTGCTTCTGTCTCGTCCCCTGTACCCAGATGTCCTCTCCTGGGCTGCTGCAAAGCCCAACTGCGCTAACACGAGAAATGCCTTTAGCCCCTGGCACATTCATAGTAAGTGTTAGCTACTGTCGGCGTGCCTTTAGCCAACAGATTGTTTTGTTTGACAATTGACACCATCTCTGACGTGTCATGGTTCTACAATCTCTGCACTCAACTAAAGACCTCTGCCGTCACCGGTCATCTGCTAATCTAGTTCTATTTTAGGACAGACACTGAGGACACTGTTTCCAGCAACTTCCTATTGCTCTTTCGCAATCCTCTGCTCTGCACCACATCTGGTTTATGGCTTGTCCTTTCCGATTTGGCCCTAAACTGAAAGTTAAATTGAGTAGCTAACATCATCTCTGTCTTGCAGAAAGGGTAAAGGCGGCCCGTAGAAGCTTTCCAAAAGATGCATACCTCATCAGTGGCACCATTCACACTTATCCCACCTTAGTTGATGAGAAAAGAATAAATCTGCCTTTTCTTACAGGATACGTGTGCTATAGAAACTTGCCAGACAATATTACTTTCAATTCACAGCAACACAGGACAGAAACTCTTCCTAAAGGATCTGGATTCCACTTGCTTTTCCTAGATGCTTTAACATCTGTCTTTGTAGGGGCGCCTGGGTGGCTCAGTTGGTTAAGCCTCTGACTCTTAATTTCGGTTCGGGTCGGGATCTTGGGGTGGTGAGATCGGGCCCCAGGTCAGGCTCCACACTCAGTGCGGAGTGTGCTTCTCTTTCAGCCGCTCCCCCCACTCGTGCTCTCTCTCTCTCTCAAATAAATAAATATTTAAAACAATAATAAAATAAACTCTATCTTTGAATTAAATCACACTGCTGAAGAGTTCTATACGTGGCTCCATTGTCTAGCCCATGGGACTTTCGCTTTATAGAGCACCTGCTCTCTGGCTACCCTGTAATTTCCTGCTCAGATGGACCCATGCCTTCTTCCAGCACCTCTCCAGAGGCCAGACTTCACAGCCGGGGATGACTGTTTGCTAGGGGCAGCTGTTTGCTAGGGGTTGGGAAGAACTACTGGGACATGGGGCTGAGCTGTCCACAGGCATGATCAGGACTTTTGGGTGTACAATGAAGCCAGGGTGAAAACAGGAGCATCGGCTGTGGGCCTGGGACTTCCCTTCTTGTCATAAGTCTTATAAAAGGTTAGGGTGAGCCTTATTGCCTCCCTCCCCTGGGCAGATTTTCTTTTCCTGGATCACAGTGATCTGTCACCTTGTACAACGAAGGCAGTAGCCAGCCCTAGACACGCAACACTGGTTACAGGGGTCTCCAGGACCTGCCATAGAGCTGACGGCAGGCAATGTTTGTCTTCTGAAGGATTAATGTATCTTCTGGTCACTATAAATGTTCTGTGGTCTTCCGGCCACATTACCCTTTTTGCATTTGCTGCTAGAACACTCAGAACCTCCTTCCAAGTTTACAACCTCATGGCAGGTGTGTGGTACGAACCCCACTCAGGCCTTATCTTATTTTTCCTTCTCTTATTTTCCCTTCATTCAAACACTAGTTTATAAAACTTGGCATAGTGTATATATTTTGTAAACCACCTCATATCCTGTTTGGACAGGGCTGAATAGGAAACAAAGAGAAAGGAAGAGAGGAGAGAAAGACTTGATCAATCATAGGGAGCCCTAGGCACTCCTTCATTCAGTGTCTTCAGACCCAATATACCAGTGCCAGTTAACAAGGTAACCGTGGGAACCTAGCAGCCAGCCTGCTGGGGTTGGCATGGCTTTGGCCCCCAAAGTGCATTCCTGGCACTTGCTCTGGGGATGAAAGAACATGTACTTTATGTCCTGCTTTCCTAGAAGCTATCTGACTGGGCCTTGGATGCAAGTCAACACACCCTAATCTCCTATCTTGTACGCCCCTTGTAGCTTGAAGGTTTTCCAGGGTCAACCAGCTATGTGGATGCAGAGAGCATAGGGGTCACATCAACCTATATGGTCCCCCCCACCCCAGATACCCACTTCCAAACTTGTGCTTGCAGCTTGATTCTAGAAAGAAGCTCTCATGCCCTCCCTAGGGTAGAGTCTATGAATGTCTGATGCTCACCTCTGCTGTGTAGAGTTCTGTTTGGCATTAGAGCTCAGTGGCCCAGACATAAGCTCAGAGCTGCCTACAAGTTTACAACATGCAGTGAAATTCTTCAATGGGTACCGTCACCAAAGCCAGGCCAAAGACACCGTGAATGCTTCAGGAAGGAAAGTCGCTGGCGGGCCGGGCCAAGCAACTGCCTCCTTGAACATCTCAACACAGACACATCCCTGAAACAACCACATTTTGCTTTATTAGGCGTTCCATGGTAATATAACACAGAGTTCTTAAGGAATAATAAACACGAGACTTTTTTTTTTTTACCATAATTATTTTGCCATTAAGACAGTGGTTACAAAAAAAAAAAAGGTACTCTCCTGGCTACACACATTATCAGCTTTAGCACTGAAAGTTCCTCCACTCATGGGTCACAATCACAATTCCAAGGATTAGAAACCATCTATTATTAAGTCCTACACTGTTTTAGAGCATCAAGTCACTGTAGTTATTCAGTTCGGAGACACTGTCCATTTATTTTAGCATTTACATGACATTCATTTAACAGACACACAAAGCAAGCCAACAGGTAAACATGCTTACACAGCCTGCGGAAATCTTCAGGTTTGAAATTGTTTTAAGAAAACAATCAAAATAACCAAAATCACCATGACCTGGTACAGGAAAAACAGGAAGACTCAGTGAATACTAAAAGAGCTGCAAGTGTTTCTTAGAATTGAAACAAAAAAAAAATTTTTTTCCAACTTGTTCAAATTTCCTCTAAGTGCAGGTGAGAAAAAAAAATATATTAAGTTAACCAATTATTCTTTAAAAGTGCAATTTACTTTTAAAATAACAAATAAACAACAACAACAACAACAAAAAGAAACCCCAACCATAACCCCAAAGGCAAAATGTGTGGTGAGACAAGTGTAATGATGTGACCTACTTTTCCATGTTACGCTTTACAAAAGCAGATTTGGTTCGATAAAAGCCTGCAAACGTTAACATTGCTTAAGAGAACCTGTAAACGCGTTTGGAAGGAAATGCAACACGAATCAGCAAAGACAGGGCCCAGCACGAAGGCAGCTAGCGGGAAGGGTCACGGAGACGAGGGTGGGGATGTGGACACAAGGTCACCTGTGGTCTCTACGGGGGCCACACGCTCGATTTGTAAGATCTTCTCCCCACGACAGCTCTGATGGGACATAACGCTCCTTCAACAGATTTTTCCCCTTACAAAGTAAAATGGACTCTAAAATTTCCCAAAGGTTTTCTGAGTTTAGAATGCCTCCCTATATGGCATTTTCCCCTCATCTGTGGTCTTGCTTTTCAAAGTTTCAGTCCTTTGGGGTCAAACGAAGTCCAGAAGCAGGTGGCTCCTCCTTCTGCTGTACTGTCAGAAGGTCAAGAGTAGCCTGCCGCTACATCACAGCGCCTACATCCTTCACGTCACTTCATCCCATCACACAGCCATCTTACCAGCTGACGTCATCACAAGAAGGGTGACTACAGTATAATAAGGTATTTTAAGAAAGAGAGACCACATTCACATAACTTTTGTTATAGTATGCTATTATAATTATGCTATTTTATTATTGTTGTTGTTAACCTCCTACTGTGCCTAATTTATAAATTAAAGTTTATCACAAATACGTATGGGAAAAAACCATAATATGTATCAAGTTTAGTACTATTCGCGATTTCAGATATCCACTGGGGGTCCTAGAATGTATCCCCCGTGTAGAAGTACTGCATGATATCTTCCAAAATAATTGAACAAGAAAAAATATTTTTTGCCCCGAAGTGAGAAGCCCCAGCATGCTCTGGAATCCCAAAAGATACTTAGCTGGGAAACAGCAGGCCCCAGGGTCAGACTCCTACCAGCTCAACACTGAGCTGGTGGCTAGCTTGAGGCTGACTGGTTCACTTGGGTCATGGGGCTAAATTTACAGATTTGTTCATGTCTTTCTTTAGCTAGGTAGCATGCATGGAGGAAAAAACTTATGTCTTACAGCCTCAGGTTTCTGCAACATCTCTGTACTGTTTGAGGTTCTATTCTGAGCCCACAGTGATAGTGTGGGTAGTTCAGCCCTTTGCTGCACCTGGAAGCATCCTGAACTCAAACACATATCCTGGTGGTGGCGGGTGGGTAGCACCAGTCATATATGGACTATAGTTGCAATGACAAAGCTCAAACCCTTCCAGGCAGGTTCTTACGACCACAATAAAAGAGGAGACCTGGTCATCTGAGAAGACACAGGGGGACAGAGAGAAAAACATGGGTCTCAGAGACAAGGGCTGAAGGAAACACAAAGAAAAGGACAGATGTGAAAATAGAGAGAGAGAGAGAGAGCAGAAAAGATGTTAAGAAAGGAGAAGAGAATCCTCAAAAAGGTAATCTGCAGCAAAATCTAGGCCAAAAAGAAAACCTGCCCTTTATCAACAGTTGACCCAGAAGATGATGGAATGCAATGTGGACATTTTGGAGCCTCTCAGGAGGGACACGAGTTTGCCAACCACCCTGAAGCAGCTCGACGGTTACATAATTGCATCATTAGGATGTCCAGTTCAAACCCCTTGTATTAATATTGAATTAGGCTTCCCAATTTAGTATGTAAAAAAACCAAAAACCAAAAAACAAAACTACTCTCCCCCCTCCCCCACCCACTCTCTCCCCAAACCCACAAAGAAAACTTTTAAAAATTTAAAAAGAAAAAGGCAGCTCTGGGCAATTCACTTTATCTTCCCCCCGCCCCCTCCCCCCATGAAAAGGAAGATGGTAACAAGAACAACAGAGGTTAAAGATGAAAAACGCCCTCGTTGTGATTTGCTTTGTTTCGCATGTCTGAGTGTTGGATGCAGTTCCGTGTATGGGGTCGGTGGATAGACTTGGGTGTGATACTCCTTAGATGTATAGGGAAGTGGGTGAGCAAAATCAGTGACTCCGGGTGAGGGACGGAGTGCAGGGCCCAAGAGGGAGCCCCATGAACTGGCTGCCCCACAGTAACTATCACAGGCTCTTAAAAAAAAAAAGTTAGGAAGGAAGTCTCCGAATGTCCTCAGGTGTCCCATCCCCCATCCCCAAGTAGGCTGCGGACCCGGGGCCTCTAGCCCAGGCTGGTGATGTTGGCACGGCCACCAGGGGGAGCCACAATGCGCTGGGTGGTGCGGCGGGGAATGTTGTCGTCAATCTGAGCACCTGGAGAGGAGACACGGGTGGGGTCAAAAACAGTCACACGAGTTCCCGCGAGTTCCCGCTCTAAACCAAAACAGCACACCCCAGGCCCATACTCTGTCCCTCTCTGAAAACCTCACCACAAGTTTAAACTACAAAAAAGGGACCCACCTAAAATAGCCAAAGAAATTGCGGACCCTGTAAAGCAGTCCTTGCAAAAGCTGGCTGGGCCCCTTACTTGAAAGAGTAGAACTATATACAAAATAACACACCATGTTTTAGCTGTGACTGACTGAGACTACATCCTGCCCGTACCCTCATTAGTCAGGCTGAAGGATTTGTACAGCCTTCTCTCTGGCATTCTGTTCCCCCAACTCTGTACCTCTGTTGTGTAATCAAGAAGAGTAATGATGCTTCCTTAGATTGGAATGGCCTCGTCAGATAAAAGAGCACAGACATGATTATGCCCATTTTACTCTCTGACAAGACTAATGTTTGTTATTTTTAAAATTTCTGAAAATTGGTAGGGGTGCCTGGGTGGCTCAGTCAGTTAAGTGTCTGACTCTTGGTTTTGGCTCAGGTCATGACCTTAGGGTTGTGAGATCGAGCCCTTCGTCGGGCTCTGCACTGTGTGGAGCCTGCTAAGATTCTCTCTCTCCCTCTGCCCCTTCCCCCTCTCTAAAAAATAAAAACGAAAAATAACAATAAAAGTTTTGAAAAGTGGTAATCCATATATGGTATACATGGTAATTTTCTGAAACCTAGCATATCTGACAAGAAAAAAAAAATCTGGGGCGCCCAGGTGACGCAGTCGTTAAGCGTCTGCCTTCGGCTCAGGGCGTGATCCCGGCGTTCTGGGATCGAGCCGCACATCAGGCTCCTCCACTGGGAGCCTGCTTCTTCCTCTCCCACTCCCCCTGCTGTGTTCTCTCTCCCTCCCTCTCTCTCTAATAAATAAATAAATAAATAAATAAATAAATAAATAAATCTTTAAAAAAAAAAATCTATCAGAGTAACTGTTTCTTTAACGTGCCATTGAGATTTGGATACTTATCTGCGGCTCAGGGAGCTTGAAAAGTAGGTTTCTAGCTATAGGCCAAATGGAGGACCAGAAGTTTCAAGTAAGGAAGCCTGACAGCCTGGTCTCACCTTCACTGACATCACATGTTTTATCCACACAAATAACTAACAACTACCAGATGGCTCTGTTGTGAGCACTTTACATGCATGTTCGCTTACTTAACCCTTGCGACAGCCCCACGAGGTAGCTGCTACTCTCACGCCCATTCTGCAGACGAGGGGACTGAGGCACATCCGCATCTGGCTACAAAGTTCAGCTATTCAAGCTCCGGACGCCACAAGCTGAGCTACAACGATATACTGCATACGTGGGGGCAAAGAGAATTCAGAAATACCACAACACCCTTTTCTAGGATGGACACACCACTTTGGAGAAATGTCCTCTTACTACACCGGGTTCTATACATACAGAGTGTGCACAGCATGACATTATACATGATGTAAACTTATGTCAAGATTCTGAAACCCGGGGCGCCTGGGTGGCTCAGCCGGTTAAGCGTCTGCCTTTGGCTCAGGTCATGATCCCAGGGTCCTAGGATCGAGTTCCACATCAGGCTCCCTGCTCAATGGGGAGCCTGCTTCTCCCTCTGCCTGCCACTCCCCCCTACTTGTGCTTGCTCTCAAATGAATAAATAAAATCTTTTAAAAAAATAATAAAACCTTTCATTAAAATTAAAAAAAAAAAGATTCTGAAACCCAACTGATCATTTCGTAGGCATTACATCTCTGCGGATATTAGTCTTTCCCACGAGTATCACTCCTTTGCAGGTCTGCCCCTTTAACAAAAGCGAGCCTCGCCTGCTCCACGAGCACAGCCCTGCAGAACCGGGCCCTATAACCAAACCATAACCGTACCAGACAAGCTGAATCCAGACTGGTGCAGGTTCCGGACAGGTGGGGCCTGCTGCTTGGCAGGAGACGTCTTAGCCGAGGAAGCCGGAGTGACTGTCTTGGGTGTCACAGACACCTCGCACACGGGTCCGTCGTACAGGCCACGAGGAACCCCTCTCAGCTCTGCCAGCTGCAAAACACAAGAGCCCGTAACTCAGGCCACGTGCACCAAGGACATCTCCCTGGCAACTCTCCAGAGGGGGGTAGGAACGGCAGTTAGGACAGGCCTGTGGGATAGAGGGCTCCCCTTATGGACACACGCTGTGGGGGCAGATGTCAGCAAGGAGCCAGCCCCTACCACTCCAGGCTACAGCTCCCCCAAGGTGAACCTTGGGTAGCTGATTACTCTACAAAAACTAACATTTCTTTCCATTTCCCCCCAAGGCACTTTAACTTACACCCGAGGCCGAAACTCCAAACATGCTGTGAAGAGATTTGGTCTCACATTCAAGATCTGGTCCCCAACTTTCTTTTCAATCTCACTCTTTGTAATTCCCTCACAGCTCCGTCCATTCTCGCCCTCATAGTCCCCAAGCACCACTGCCTTACCATGCCCTGAATACACTCCACATCTTCCATGCTCATGACATTCTAATTCCCTTGTCTCCCTTCTTTGACTTCTCAAACTCCTACCTAACCTTCAAAACCCAACTCAAAATGCCCTCTCCCCATGACACTTTCCCCTGTAACTCCACAGCAATGGCTGCCTCCTCTGAGCCTCACTGTACACTTCTCATCTCAGCACATACCAGTCTTACTTGATTCTGGCTGGCTGTGGACATACCTGACTCATCCACTGGTATTCTGAATTCCAGAATTAAAAAGATCATGTATCCCTTATTCTGGAACCACCCCCTCCTCCATATCCATCTCAATATTCTAACTCAAAGTGCTTAGTCAGCATGTATGGAACAGAATTTAATCCATAACAAAAACAATTTGTAAGATCAAAGCTACTCACTCTGCTCCTTGCCTTGATGCGCTTGTAAACAAAATCAGGGAAGGGCTTCCGGGGGATGTAGCGCCCAGAGCCTTCAGTAACATGAAGGGTGCCATCCTCCAGGACGATCTTCCCCTGGCTGATGACCACCAGTGGAGAGCCACGGCACTCCATGCCCTCGAAGATGTTGTACTCGAGAGACTAGGAAGAGAGAACACATAAACTTTAGCATGTACCCTGCCCAAGATCTCGCAGACAAAAGAAAGGCCCAGAGATGAACTTCCTGTCCCAACTGGCGACCCCAGCAGGCACTTAATCTCTCTGTCTTGATTTCCCTGTCTAGAATACGGAATCACCTTTTCTGCCTCTCAAAAATCTGGGGGGAAAATAGTTGAACAAAAAAACCATGTGGAAAAGTATGAGGGTTTGTAAATGCTGCACAAATATAAAGAAGTGATTCCTCGTATCAGCAGCAGCTTTGTCCTCACTGACTCAAGCTCCCATCGGGCTAAAATCCAAAGATCTTCTCTGACCAAGTTCTAAATTTCAAAATGGGCCCTCCATGAGCAGGTTTTCCCACTGGCTTTCCTGGTTTTCCAATCTGTTAGCAACGTGGTTCAACGGCAGCCCCTGAATGAAAAGCCTGTGGGAACTCGAGCCATGCCTTCGATAAAATGTTGACGTCTAGTTAACTTCCGGAACCACGCAGCTGTCCTTTTAGCTTCAAGCTTTGCAGAGTGACATATCCGTGCATCCTCTTGGAAAACAGGCAGGATCTTCATGTGCATGTGAGTCTGCTGTGGCAGAAGGGCAACAGGAAAGAGGCGACACTAGTCTCCGTGCCACAGTCCCACCCCCAGCTTTGGTTCGCCCCGTGCTCCTTCCCCAGGTCCCACAATGCCCCACGCTTCTTCCTGCCTGTCCTGTTCCCGGGCACGAATGACTGTGGCTGCAGAATTCACAGGGAGCTCTCACCAGGGAAAGCAACGTGGCCTTCTGGGAAAAGTCAGACAGGTTATCAGCATTAAGGAGTCAGTCTGTGAAGAAAGAGCTGTAATGGGTCAGTGTGGTTCAGGAGAACCTTTCTGCCTGGCACAGTGGCTCAGAAGGATGGGGAAGCTCTGGGCTGGCTTCATAGCTCGCGTTCAGCGTCAGAATGACAGCACTGAAAGGCTCTTGGCACTGCTCTGAGACCCCAAGAATCCTGTGGAAGCTACCCAAGGAATGAGGCAGAGACATACCTGCAGGCCGGGGGGTGGGGGGGAAGTGTGTGTCCCCAAGTCTGGGACTGTCTTTCATCCATTCAAAGACACTCATCCCTGGAATCAGTATATGTCTCACAACAACGGAGCTATGCAACCTTTTGTCAGTCTACACGGAACTGAGCTCTGCCAGCAGGATCTGGGATCTGGCTTTGCTTTCCCCACTGGCCCGGGGAATTACCACACTGGGGCCATTTCACATTAAATGCTTGGCTTGGCATTCTTCTAGACCACGGTGGCAGTAGGCATTCAGACCACCAACGTGCAGGAGGACCGGCTTGCAGCTCATCTTCTCAGGAGACATTTTTGCCTGTTTGGCACGAATGCCCATGTTGAGGCACACGAGATTCTCTGTCCCCCTTTCTCCAGGTCAGAGTCACCTCTCAGTTATCCTATGCAAAGCACAGGCGAGCCCTAGGTATCACAGTCTATCTGTACAAGAGTCTCGTAGCAGACTCAGACTGCTGTGTCTTCTTTCACGGTAGAACACGAACTCAGGGAATAGCTTCAAACTGAAAGCACCTCAGATTTGGTGAAATCCAGACATTGTGTGTGGAACTGAGCAGATCACTTGAATCCCGCCTCAGAACTACAAGTTCTCCGTCTGCCTCTTCCCCCAGGCTTACGTGAGTATGACAACACAAAAGCAACATACATGTGTAGACCACACTGTCAGAATCCTGTCATCTCTGACCTTTGACGGGGTGTGTGTCATCCTGAGGGCATCAAGCCCCATCTTTTATTCCGCACCTCTGCCTATGCTCTAACAAGCTCCCCTTGCACCCTACTGGAGGACTGGCGACAACTCTGGCCATGGGGCCATCCACCCTGGGTTCGTATCTCAGGTCTAACACACCCCGGCTGTGTGACTTTGGACAGTCCCTTACACTCCTAAGACTCCGCTCCAGGGATAAAGCCCGCCCTGCAGGACTGACACTAAGATTCAAGGAAATAAAACGAACAAAAGCGTCCACCATGGTATTTGGCACAGATTAGGCATTTAGGAAATGTTCGCTCAGCCACTGTCTGGTTTTTTTTTTTTATTGTCCTTTCACAATAAGACTGCAAACTCTTTAATGACAAAGCCATCATAAGACGCCTATGTTGAGTTTAATTGCCTGTAAATGACAGATCACAAATGCCTAGAAGGGCTTGGAGCCATCCCCCATTTTTAAAAGATGGGAAGAACCAGCCCCATGAATCTACGTGACTTAAAATTAACAAGCCCAAGTTCTGACCGCAGCTCGGGGTACACAGAACTGACTCTCTGTCAAACCGTGAGGCACTGAGGCTTTGTTGCTCACCCGGTGTAGCTATTTTTAACCCCTACATCCAACCCTGGCTCCCTAAAATGACTCATCTGGCTGGATGCCTGAGAAGCCCGAGCCGAGGCTTAGCAACGGGGCTCAGTAATAGTTAGCTAAATGCTCCAAATTAAAGCTAAGCTAATTAGCCCAGTGGTATGAAACACCGTATTACGCAGGGAAGCCTCTCATTTGTATTTTCCCGGATGATTAATGCTGCACAAATGTGTTTAGCATGGACTCTCTGAATCAGGTGAGGACAGAACAGAGGCACTTCCCTTACACCGGGCTGACTGGAGGCAAAGGCAGGGCAGTGCTATTGCTCCGGAAAGGTTTGGGAGTGATGTATGAATGGCAGAGTCTGTCTTCTTGAATCACCTCTCCCTCGCATCCTCTCTTCTGCCACTGTAAGGGCTCCACATGCAAACTCCTTAGCTTCAATAATGGGTCCAGTTCACCCATCCCCTCTGCAGAAGGGACTGCCAGGGAGGGGAAGCATTCTCTCCATCTAAGCCTGGCCAAGAGGCTGCAAATGCACTCTGGTAGGGAAGAACCCTGGACAATTTGGGGTTCTAATTCTGGCTCTACCACAAAATAGCTATGTAACGTCAGACTGGTCACTTAAGCTCTCGAAGCTTCCGTTTACTATCTTCCCACTAAGTAACTGGGGTAACGGTGCCATCTCTTTACTGAGAAGGCCCCATGAAGAGTAAATGGGACTGTGTTGTTAACTCACATGAACACGTAGGTTCCCTGGGCAGGTCCCTAGGATCTCTGCCCACAGAGGCCATTCTGGACCTCCAAGAGGTTGTGATCTAAGTTACAAGTAGGTGTGGCTGTCGTGCTATGCTGTGAAGCTAAGCCAGCCAGTGGGGAAGGAGGGAAAAAGTCAACTCAAAGTCAATTCATTCCTTTAGGATCACAAGAGCATCTGTCATTGAGGTTTTTGTCCGGGAACACTGACATGAGAAAGCAGTGGCCTGAAAGAATAAAAGTGTCCAGTGGGCATCTCAGGAGTGGGCATCTGAAGGTTTGTTGTGGGTTCCTTGTGGCATGAAAGGTGCTGCCCCCAGCCATTAAAATGGGAGGGTGCCTGACTTCTAGAAGCTTCTGACGTCCTGGCATGACTGTGGAGCCTCTGAAGGTCTACAGACAGAGACTTCTACCTATAAAGAACTCCAAAATGCTGAGAAGAGTAACAGTCTTACTGTCCTGACCGAAGATAAGAAGATAGCTTTTTTTTCCCCTCAGTAAATTGCAAGTTATAATATATCCTGGGGAAAAGTTCATTCCTATCACAGCAAGCTCTTTCTGGGGACTCTCCCTGCCTCAGTCCCTTTCTGGGACTATAATTCGTTTGGGATTGGGTCCATGCAGTTAACAGGACTTACGCTGTTGTGGGTCTTGGCAGAGATAGTTTTAACACTGTCGGGGTCCCAAATGACCAGGTCAGCATCGGATCCCACAGCAATACGGCCTTTCCGAGGGTAAAGGTTGAAGACTTTGGCTGCATTGGTGCTGGTCACAGCCACAAACTGGTTCTCGTCCATCTTCCCGGTGACCTAAGGAGTAACACACACACACACACACACACACACACACACACACACACACACACCAAGAGCAAGTTAGAAAGTTGAAGGGTGGAACACTACTTAGCAAAAATAGGAACATGTTTTAGATACACACAACAATTCGGATGGATGTTAAGGGCACTGTGCAGAGTGAAAGAACCAATCTCAAAAGGCCACATACCATACGGCTTTATTTCTAGCCCTTCTCAAAATAACAAAGTTACAAAGATGGAGGACAGACAAGGGGCGAGGTGGGGATTCCTCCAAGGGGTGAGGGGTCAGTGCGACTCTCCCAGGACAGCACAAAGGGGGTTTTTGTGGCAATGGAGGAAATCTGGGTCTTGACTGTGGTGGTGGTTCCATGACCCCACATATGGCAAAATGACACAGAACCACACGCACACATTGCAACACTGTCACTCTGTGGGCCTGGATATGGTGCCATAATCAGTGAGACCGGAGGAAGGGCACACAGGACCCCTCTGTCTTGTCTTTGTTAACTTCCTCTGAATCTATAATTATTTCAAAAAGAAAAAAAAAAAAAAAAAAAGTTGAAGGGGCTACAGTGCCTCTTCAGGAAACGTCGCTTGGCTTGAACGACTGTTCTTTTCACAAGCACGGGCGCAGCCCTAGGCTTCCAGTCTGGCCCCGCCAAAGGTCCCAGGCCAGTGTCCTGCTGTCGGAGGTAGGGACCAGTCCCGCTCTCCTCACAACCTTCCCTGCAGTTCCTTGTCTCTACCGCTTGTACTCCTCTTCGCTTTAAATACAGGAGCTGAGGAAGTAACTGCCTATTTCTGAGTTAGGGAGCCCACTCTGAAGCTACTAGAAAAATGAGCAAAGGAAATGAGCAGGTATTAAGGGAGAGAGAAATACAAATGGATACAAATGGCCAGTAAGGACATGAAAAAGAAATTCACTGTAACCAGTAACCAAAGAGATTAAATGTAAAACAAATTCACCAGCCGGATCAGCAATACTTCCTTTTTGCTGATGATAATACCAATTTGGACCTAATGGAAGAAGACGGCATTTACTGCTGGCAGCATACAAACTGGTACATTCGTTCTGGAAGGAACTTTGACAATACATAGCAACAGCCTTAAAAATATACACACCCTTTGACCCACCCTTTGAAGTGGTATCACTTCTAGAAATTTTCCTACAAGCATCATTAAAGATCTGTCCAAGGATGTGTAAACAAGATGCTTGTCCCAGAAAAAACAAAAAAAATCAGAAACAACATCAATGTTCAAAGAATGACAAATGAATTCTAATCCAGCATTAAGATGGAATCTTCTGCTACTAGTAAAGACCAAGTTTTTCAAGTACATTTAAGGATGTGGAGACATTTTCATGATACACTGTTTTCATAAAACAGGCCAAAAATAGTATTGATTATCCTAGTGTTACTTACACACCCACATACATACATATCACATACACACACGTGTGCTCTTGCACTGACAAAAACTGGAAGGACGTTTGCCAGAATGTTCATCGCGGTTATCTGAAAGATGGTGTGATGAGGGATTTTTACTCACTTTCTTATTCTTTTTGGAATAAGGATATATTGTATCCATAATCTACAAAAATCATTAAGAATCAGAAAACCTGTTCTGTTACTACGTTTAAAACACTGAAAATGAAAGAGCCCAAAGGACCCTGAAAGGTCAGTGTACATTTCAGCAGGCCGGCCAGAAGCCTGCAGTGGGCAGAAAGGCTAACTCCAGAGAGCCCAGAAGACAGTTTTAAGGAAACGGACTCCATTTCCCAGAGTGGAAGATGGACCGAGACTGTCACCAGGTTGCTAAGAAAGTTTTTTCCTGACTGACCAAAAAAAGTCCTATTTTAGAGTCTCTGGGTTTTTTTTTTTTTTCCAGTCTCCACTGATACACAGAGGACAACGATAAGAAATATATATGTAATATTTAGGAGGAAATGACCTCTAAGGAGCAGTCCTGGATTCTCAAACTGAAAAAACACTGTCCCACAAGTACCGGCTTCTAGAATTTTCTCCACTGCCATTTCCAGGCCTCCATGAGACCCATGACCATGAGACGAGGAGGTGGGGGCAAGCTGACACCAGTCCAAGAGCGAGGCCCCTGCTCCTTACCACAGCCTTATCCCAGATGACGGACATCCGCTCCTCAGTGCCATTGGTGCCTTCAGGGATCAGGGTGAAGTTGTCCTTCCCTACAGCCTTCTGGGCAGTGTTGAATGTACAATGGGCACTGCCAGTGACCTGCAGATCTCCGCTGGAAGGAAAACACACAGTCGGCTTTTAACTAATCTTCAGCTTCGAATCATCCTTGGACAGATTTTTTTAATTTGCCGAGTGACTGAAAGTTTTTGAAATAGCCTATCCTCCCCCCTCAGGAGACAGGACGTTCAGGAGGAAGTGACATGGTACTGAAGCTTCGTTATAATGCTGTGTATCTAAATCCATTCTGTGAGGTATCTTATCTTCGGGTGACACTGCACGTAGTGGAACCCTTCTGATACCTCATCCCTGCTGTTGACTTTCAAGATGGCCCAGGTTTTATCTGGAATTTCCCCAGAGAACAACGTCAGCGCGATAATCCCTCGTTCCCGCGTAGTGATCTGAGTTTCGAGAACAAAGGTCTCTCTGTGTGCAAGCCTGCTTTTGCCCACCAGGCTGTACCCTGATGGGTCAGTCGGTCTGGGGAGAGGCTGAGAATGGGGAGCGTGACCAGGTCGTCAAGACTCACCAGGACAGCAAGGAGTTCAGAAAGTCCGGAGTGGTCGGATCAGGGCTCAGGGGTGGGGAGGTGACAAAAGCAGCAGCCTTGGCCCAGTTCTTGCTCCAGTAGTGGGAGCCATCAGTCCCCAAGCTGGCGGTGATGGGCTCACCATACACCACAGTTCCTGACAAACAGAAAGACAAGGCTGAGTACTCACGATACGGCCGGGGAAGAAAACCACCCTGGTGGGAATCACTACCCGCCTGGCCCCATGCCACAGGCTCTCACCATCCCCTCCAAGGAAGCGCCAGAGCCCTCTCGCAGGTGAGGACACTGATGGCCAGATACCTCCACCAGCCAATGTCACCAATCCAACGTGTGCTCCCCAAGATTCCCCCTTCAGGCCCCGCTCCTCTCAACACACTCTTCCACCTCTGACCCTGCTGATTCCCATGTCTACTAACAATCTCCTGCTCACACTGCACCCAAGCACCCAGTCCCAAATGCCGTCTAGACTCTGTTATTGGAGTGATCCACGGCACCTCAAGCTTAACCTCGCTGCTCACAAAACACTTTCCCTGCTCTCCCAACATTGCCCCATTGGCTCCCTTTGCACTGCCCCATTCTGGCTCCTGGGCTGAGAGAGGAAGCTAGACATGAGATCAGTGGGCTGAAGCATTTGAGAACCCGTCTAGAGCCCTCCGGATGGGTTCCAGAGACAGCCTGGATCCCTGAGTCACTACCTGACTTGGTAAGACTGAGAAATGAAGGGCCCTGCAGTGTTACACTGCTGAGATGTCAGTGTTTCCAGAAGCTTAGCTTAACTTAATACATCGTCTGAGAATGTCAATTCTCTGGTGCTCACTCAAATCATGTCCTCCTCTGTCTGTTTCAGTGCAACCCAGAAAATTGGGAGTCATAAAATCACCGAACGCCAGCACTTTGACACCTTAAACACATCCTTCCCTGCCACCTCCCCCCCCCACATTCCTTCCCTTCCATCAGGCCTTCTTCCTTTCTCCCCAGCTCATTCCAACAGAGCCTCCCATTCAGAGTTCAGATTTGCTTTTGCTTTCCCCATCCCTCCGCTCATTCTCCACGACACCTCCAGAACGATTTTCCCACGCCAGTCTCTTGCATAAACTCCTCCTAGGCAGCCCTTCTGCCTTCAAGGATTGAAACAAACTCCCCACAGAAGCATCTAATGCCCTTCATCATCCAGCTCTGTATCAGAGTTCATCTCTTCCTCAACACTGTCCACAACTCACCCGGTCCTCCCCTCTAATAATCCAATAATCACCCAGTTTTGAATTTTCTGATTCTCCACTTGATGGGAGAATTCCTGAAGAAAATGAGTGCCTGCCTGCACACAGTAGGCACTCAATGCATGTGTGTCACCCTGACGAAAGGATGTAATACCTCATTAGCCCAAGGCATCAGCGCTGGAATTTGACCTCAGCCAGCCTCAACCACCACCAGGAATGCACCTCTCCTCACCTCCTCCCAGGGCACACAGGGCTGACCCACCCCCACAGCAGTCCCCACGGGGTTCCCTCTTCTCTAAACACAGGGCCCTCAAGGCCAAACACTTCCCAGTCAGGAATGCACCTCCTTTCCTCTCCCCAGCCTCATCCAAGGACTTATCTCTTGATAATACCACAACACCCTCCCTTGCTGCTCCAGAGCAGGGCTCCTCCCACGGCCCCCTCTAGCCTCAGGAATTTCACAGAGGAGCGGCTCTCCCTCCCGCCAAGGGAGTGTTAGAAGCCAGGCAGGCAGCTCACTTGAGAAAATCCGTAACAATCCCCAGGCAGGAGGGCCGGTTCCAGAACCCAGGCGAAGTCTCACAGAGCAGGAAGCCCCCAGGCAGAAAAGGGCCAAAGCTCAGAATCACCTGGAAGGGCTCCTGAGTTCCTGACCTACTCAAAGCCTCCCAAGCAGGATTTGGTCCGAGGAGCCAGCTGGGCAGCTGCACAAACTGCTCCAGCTCATCCCCAAGTGGAAAAACACTGCACAATGAGAAGCCTTTAGGGGATGCCAGCGCCATTCTAAGTGCAAATGGCCGAGCAGACCAGCACTGGGCCCCGGGCTCTCACAGGACCTCAGGCTCCCAGCTTTTGGTTTCCAATTCATCAGGACCTGGCTGAACTGATGCTGGCTCTTCCGACCCAGCCAGGTCTGGAGGTCCCGCTCCTGCCCAAGCACAAAGCAGAGATCTCTGTCAGTCATTAGGGAACCAAAGGATCCCACTGTAAAGGTTTTCCGGTTCTGTGGACATGAATAGGTTCGAGAGAGCACAACGCTCAGAGAACAACAGTGGTTAGACCATCTTTGAAAATCTGTGGGCAAGCATAAACATTTTCCTGATTTTCCTCTAACTTGCTCTTGCTCATCCTCTCCCTGAAGCTCTTGTACAAGGAGCAGCTGGTTCCTGTAACACCACCTGGATCCCACAAGTGTGAGTGCCCTTGACCGTGGCCTTTATCTCATGCTGCGAAATACAATGCAGACTTGGGGGGGTGCTCCCGTTCTCTCTGTGCACAGGAACACGCACCTCCCCGCAAAGGGATGAACCCAGCCTGCAGCCCCCGCAAAGTCCAGAACTGGGTCGCAGCTTCAAGGCCATCGTGGACCAGGACATGCCTCCTTAAACCGAGGCTGGGCAGGACTCCCGGGCCAGGGCTGAGCTAAGAGGGGGATCCTGGAGAAGGAGGGACACATCTTGTGGTTCATTTCTGCTTTGTTCTGTTCACATTCCAAGGGATTCAGGGTCCTTGCTGGCTTTTGATTGATTTCTTTAGTCCCCAAAGACAGGGCAGGAGTTAGGCCATCCTGTAGAGGGCCTCCACCTCCAGGGAGACGTGGGACCACAAGTGGGGGGCTCTGTCTCCCAGCACCTTCCCAGGGCACTTCTCCCATTTTATAAACACCGTACCGGAGGGCACCGTGGATGAGCTTTCGGACTTTAATCCGGCCACAGACACCACTAAACTGTGTGCCAGAAAGAATTACCAATAATAATAATAAAAAAACATGAAATAAGCTGAAATGGCCTTTACGCCCTCCTCTAAACACACTGCTGACTCTCTCTTGGCGGCAGTTAGACCTTCATGATTTTCTTCTCCAGGCTTACTGGAGTCTAAACTGAAGGATGTGACCCCGAGCCAGCCTTTGGCAGGCTCCCTAGGATGGCCGGGAACTGCAAGGCCCTGGGGGTGGTGTTTATTCACCACGAGCCTGAGGCCTGAGTGCATTCATGAAGAGTAAATGCAAGGCTGGGGTTTAGAAATGTTTGACAGCTCCCGCTCGGGCAGTTAAGTCATTTCCCATGAACGAGAACCAGGAGGACAAATCCAGAGAAGAAACAATGGGAAACCATGTATGTGTATTTCAAAACGCAGCCACAAAAGCACAGTGAAAAACCAAAAGGGACAGGGACACAGACACACACACACACACACACACAACCATTCTCCCTCTCCTCTCAGAGAGCCCAGGCCAGAATTCAACAGCCTAGGGCCCCTCCACAGATAACCCTGTGGGATTTGGGCACCAAAAGTGGTTCCAGAACAGAATCAAAAGTTTTCTGAATTGGTCCTGGGGTTTCTGGAATTACCTCTCTAATCTGATTTGATTTAAAGGCACGAATGGCCCTATTCCTGGTAGTAAAGAGAGCACTGCCAGTCCAGGGCGTGTTGGGGCAATAGAAATGCACAAAATAGCACCACTGAATACTCCTCTCAAATACTTCTCCTAAGAGACTAAGTTTGGGTTGACCGTGGATTTGATTCCTTAGAACATTTCTGTCAAACTGAGTCTAACGAGGTTGGCTGATTGTTCCTAATTACATTGGACAAAGTGGCGAAAGAAAAGGATGAGTCCAGGGATTTGAACTCCCAGCCCAAGCGCTATAGAAATGAACTGAAAGTTTCTATGTCTGCCCTGAAAGGGAGCCTTATGTCCAGTAGTCTTAGAGTTCAGATGGCTGGAAACCAACCCGAGTCTCATTCTGCAAGTGGCTACTCTGTAAGACGCACTGAAGCCCCAAGCTGCCAAGGGCACTGACTGGGAAGGAAGTCTGCCTCTAGACAGCCTCGGGCTCAGGCTGCAGCAGCGAATCTTCCCTGAGTCTCCAGGCCTGCCTGCCCACCCTGTGGATTTCAGACCTCACAGCACCCACAGCCACGAGAGCCTGTTCCTTAAGACCAATCAATCTTCTCTCTCTCCCCTCTCCTCCCTCTCTCCCTCCTTCCTTCCCTCTCTCTCCCCACCCCCTCTCCCTCTCCACATATATATGGGCTCTGTTTCTCTGAAGAGCCCTAACCCAGATGTTGGTGAGAGTTTATGACATTCACAAGCCAACCCCTATGCTACTCGTCGGGTCAAGATCCTTAGGTTGTGCATTAGTTTAATGCTAAGACTTCATCCCCAAGGTGGGGTGGTCCTCACAGGCCCCATGAACACAAGTTTCTCATTACACCAGAGCCATTCTGATTGACCCACAGGGCATAGGAAGTTTTGGCTCCAGTCTGGGTTCCCAGGGTTTGACATGCCTCAGAGTCACCAGATGTTCTAAACATTTCCGCATCTGAGTTATAGCGGTGGGGCGAGGGAGGAGGATGGAGAAGGACATCCGTCAGATGAGTTACCAGGCACTGTCTACACACCACCATTCATACACAGAAGGCACCACAACCACACTGGAGTCCATTTGTGGACAAAGCAGAGTCTGAGGGAGCCATTTCTGGAGAAATCCCCACACTGGGCTCTCAATGAAAAGAGAGGTGGCCAGGAGTCTGAACTATGGGCTGGACGATCTGGGGCAAGATATTTACTTTCTGCATTTTAACTGCTCTTCCATGAAACAAGCCTATTAAATCGACCAAAGTCTAAGTTCTTTTGAAGGATAAAAATTGCCCCAAATATTCTTCTCCGGGCTGTGTCTTCATTTCCTTATCTGCAGAAGGAGGATGATGATACTCGGCCCTGCTGACGGACACAGCACAGAGGGGACAGCCCGAGCAATGCAGTCTCTCCGGAAGATGGGAAGATGGCAGGTGGTCGTGCTGGGTCAAGTGCACATAGAAAATACTCTCATGTACATTCATCTCACATCCTCACTCGCCTATACCTCCTGTCTTTGATTTAGGAACAGCAGGTTTCTAGTTGGGGAGGCACATGGGCATTAATAAGAAAACATAAAATCATGATCTTTCAACCGCTCCCACTGTAGAGAAATGTCGAGTCCCCTTATGCAGCCTGACCTCCCTGAGGCAGGTGGGGTGTGTCTGTAAACAGTGGCCCCTTCCTCTGTGTTCTAGCCATACCTGGTTTGCACCTCTTTTATAACACTGACCAATTCCCATTGTGACTTTCTATCCAAGTATCCCACCCCGACAAGTGAAAGAGCTGAGGGCTGGGACCATGTCTCGCCTCCAGCACAAAAGCCTGCAGGATCACATAATAAAAGTTTGCTGAATGAACGAAGAATCTCTCCATTTTACAGATGAAGAAAAGGAGCAGCAGAAAGTTGGCAGCGCCTTGATACTTGCTACCAGGGACCAGCAGAACCAACCTGAAGCAGAAAAGAATCCTTAGCAGAAAACCCCTAGCCTGGGTCAGCAGGCGTCCTTGCTGTACTTCTTTTTTTTTAAAAAAAAAAAAGATTTTATTTATTTATTTGACAGAGAGATAGAGACAGCCAGCGAGAGAGGGAACACAGGCAGGGGGAGTGGGAGAGGAAGAAGCAGACTCCCAGCAGAGCAGGGAGCCTGATGCGGGGCTAGATCCCAGGACTCTGGGACCACGCCCTGAGCCGAAGGCAGCCACTTAACGACTGCGCCACCCAGGCGCCCCCCTTGCTGTACTTCTAACCAATGTTTTACTCTTTAATCATGAGAACAGTGGGTACAGCTATTATATGTCTTTACATACAGCAGCTCAGTTAGGCACCACCTTCACCGTACAAGATGCGTCACTATCGCTAGCCCCTGCCCTTGCAGATGGGAAAATGAGACCTAGCGATGGTAAAGGAGCTACCCGGCATCACATGCTCGTGCACATGAGCTGGGATTTGATCCAGGACAGGACACTGATCCCAGAGCGCAAATGTGTAATAAAACCTTATCCTGTTTTCCTTCTTGGTTGTTTGGGAATCTTTGCTTCTGTATTATACACAACTCTACTCGGTGACAAGCTCCAATTTCTACCAGGTTTGTTAAGAAACTAAACCCCAACAGGGCGCCTGGGTGGCTCAGACGGTTAAGCGTCTGCCTTCGGCTCAGGTCATGATCCCAGGGTCCTGGGATCGAGCCGTGGCATCGGGCTCTCTGCTCAGCGGGAAGCCTGCTTCTCCTCCCTCTGCCTGCCGTTCCCCCTGCTTACGCCTGCTCGCACTCTCTTGCGTCAAATAAATAAAATCTTAAAAAAAAAAAAGAAAGAAGAAAGAAAGAAAAAGAAACTAAACCCGATCAGATACGAACATTGCTCATATTAAAATAATCTCAAAACAGGAAGGTAATTCAGATACCTGTGTGGATCTTCAGGCCTGAAGTCAGGCACCTGACAACCAAAGCCCAATCCCACCACTCATTAGCTCTGAGTTTTGGTTTGCTCAGCTGCAAAGTAAACCAAAGTACAAAAATTCCTGCCCAGGCTGCCTCCCTAAGTTGTTTTGATGATGTTCCAACAAGATGGAAAGAGCCTTAAGAGCTCACCAGCAAGCAAGACTCTCTCATTCTTGCTCATTAGCACCTAAATGCACCGGAAATTCCTTTCTGGCAGCTCAGGCCCCTCTAAAGCCAAGGGTTTCACAGACTAAAGGGGGTCGGTTTGAATGGAAAAGCCACAACCATGATGCAGGCACCTGGCAACTCACGAGGAAGGTTCTGGAACAAATAGACTGAGAGGTAGTCCCGTCTTAGTGCTCACTGCCCAATACACACACAGGGTCAAAGTCCTAAAGACGACAGAGGGACATCATCAGGCACTGAGGTGAGAGTATTAGAGCAGGACTGGACTCTACAGTAACATACTCCAGCTCTGCCTCTTCAAATAAGGAAACTGAGGCACAGGAGGAAGTCCCAGCACTGCTGGCAAGGCTGGCTTATTGGCCAGGACTCTGCACCCCAGACCAGGGGCAGCACCACCTGCCACGGCCAGGGACTCATGAGAGACTGACTCCTCCACCCTCCGATTTGGACAAGCGAAAAGTCTGATTCAGAAAGCAGGTTCTCAGGTTTTCCATAATGTTAAATGGAACGTTTAATTATATTAAAATTATGGTAAAATGCTTTACGCCCTATGCCCCATAAGACTCTTAACTCTTTGCTTATTTTTATCACCTGGGTACAGTCTGGTTCCTAAAATAAATAAAGCTGCCCACTAACTTCCCCTTTTCAGTTGGCCCAAACTGTGCCAACTGTCCTCAGGCTCCCAGCAAGCAGCGGTTCTGTGATCAGTGTTGGGGGCTGAGGCCGAAGCAATCGTGTGCCCGGGTGACACAGGGTCCAGGCGAGGGAGCATCTCCTAGAAAACAACTCAATGCTGATTCTGAGTAGATGCTGTTACTTGGGTGAATGTTCCCATATTTCAAAAAGGCAATTCCTACTAGCTGCCAAGAGAGGGCAGGTGTCCAGGAAGATAGGAACGCAGCAACCGTGCGCGGCCAAGCGTCAGGACAGAGGCCGCGGGAGAGCTCCAAGAACCCTGGGGAAGGGGGTCCGTCTGGAAGCCATCCTCTCTGGGGACAAGCTGACTCAGTGGTCATTGAGCAATCTGTTCTAGGTCTCGCACCGAGTCACCCACCGGTGAAAAACTCCGACAGCCCTCCTTCTCCATGCAATCACATCCCGCAGAGAACTAGAAACAGAAGCATAGAGGTCAAACTGCTCCCTTCTTCCCAGAGAAAGAAAAACACAGAGAGAGATAAAGGGATAGAAAGAGAGTGAGAGAGAGACAGACCAGGAGAAAGCTAGACAGAAATCGAGAGAAACGATCAGGCCAGGATGCACGATCACAGCTACACGCCATCAGGCTGTCCGTGGAGCTAGACTCCCAAGCACAGGACACGTGGGCGGTGTGATTACTCAAACTCACAGTCAATGGCAGATGACAAGAGGGTTCTGCCGCATTCATAATGTATAAGGTGCACCACGGACCTGCCTTCGGAAGCAGCAGGGGAAGCTGTACTTAGTAAATTAGTTTCCAAGAACCTTCTCAATGGACTCCCGTGTGCTTACAGAGTGCCAGCCTCAGCCCGGCATATGTCAATAGAATTTACAGGGAGTGACTCAAGCACCAGGAGAACTAGACACGAGGAGGCCCGGGGCAAACATCCCCTGCCCTATGCGCCCACAAGACTCTCTTACCGACCCGGGCAGAATCACTACCAGGCACGGAGCGGGGACTCATTTTGCAATAGAACGTTCCCCAGAAGGATTCTGGGGCAGATGGAGACTGACGCCATCTGTGTATGCGCCTAGTCTACTGAGACCGCATCGAGTTCAGTCCAACTTCTCTATTGACGCGGGGGCCAGAGGGAAATGTGCCTGCCCACCCACTCTTGGCTGTGCGCGGCTTTAAATAGACAGCAACAGGGCGGCCGCAGCGAACAGACGGAGAAACTGGAGCTCCCTGCCTTGCTCGGCAGTAATTAGGTTAATGCTGGAACGTGATGAACGCAGCCCACTTGGCATGCAGGTCTTGAAAAGGAGCCTTCCTCCCTCCCAAACCCGCCCGCAGTTAGACAGCCGGTCAGGCAACACTTACCCTTTTTCCGGGCCTGGGCGATGACTTCGGCCGCGCTCTTGCTCATCACCTTGGTGACGTACAGGGGGCAGTTGGTCTGGTTGGCAATGGTAATCGAGCGATTCACGGCTTCAGCCTCGACCTACGGAGGAGCATGTGGACATGAGAATTGTACCCAATCCGCGTCCATTCCACGAGCCCATCTTTACCCTCAACCCACAGAGGGAGGCCAAGAGGAACGAGAGGGCACCGTGTCCTCAAGGTGCTGCCCTGAGTGGCCCCGCAGGTGAGGGGATGGGCCTTTGCCTGTGTCACTCAATACTGATGGGTGGAAATGATGGGACAATTCCTTCCTACACCTCGTGAGTGGCTGGAAGGGTGCCCAGGAAACCTACACCATCAGCATCAGCCTGGAGTTGATGAGAAATGCAGATTCTCAGGCCCTTTCCGGACCCACCAGGTCAGTAACTTTGGGGCTGGGACCCAGAACACGGGTCTTAATAGCTCTAGGTGATTTCTGTGGTTGCTCCTATGAGAAAACCACCAGGCACAGAAACAGAGTGCTCCCCGGTCAGTGCGTTCCTTCCAGCTGCAGGGTTTTAAGTCAAGCCACCCAGTGATGAGATTTTCGTGCTTGGGCTTCTATCTGACACCCACAGATGGACCCAAGGAACAAAGCAACCTCACAGGGCTCTGGGAATGGAGCAGGCAGATTTGTGTCAAGCAATGGTCTTCAGTACGGGAAACACGTCCTGGCTGCCCAGGCTGGTACAACCTTCAGCGGGAGATGGGAGAGCTGCTCCAATTAATAATATGATCCTTTAAACCTGATGCTTCAATAAATAATATTCCAAAAATCCCAAGTGATTACTGCTAACTACCTGACCAGGTAAGACGACTGAGATCAAGGTATACCCCATAGAATGGGCAACTGCTGAACACGTGAAATGGTAGAATGATGGATCTCCCCAGATCCTGGCAGAAACCGTGGCTTCAACTCCTCGTGGCAGGGGGCTGGGTTGGACTCAGATTTTTTGTACCTTCTGTGCCCCACCCCCAAGAGTTCCCAGTGTAGTGCCTGGTACACACAGCAGTCACCCCAAAATGTTTACTGAACAAATAAATTACCTTATTGTATGTTTAATGGTTGAAGCGAAGCTGTTCCATACAGAGCTGCTACTTTTCATAAGACATAGCTGAGCTCCTAACTGAATTATCTTAGCTAACCAAGTTTCTACAGGAGCTTGGCCAAGAGCTGAAGTTCTATAATTGCATTAACCGGTAATCTAATTTAATCAACGAAGACAACTTCTTTCACGTTGGCCCTTTCAGGCATCAACTATGTGAAGAGAGAGGTCTCAAAATTCAAAGGCAAACCAAACGGCTCTTGAAAAAGCTCATTAAACATCCAAATGTTTTTAATTCCTGGAATAGCTGAGCCATGGCCCTCCCTCTCCGTGACTCCAGTTACAACAGAAGTGCCTCTGGCCCAGGGAAGCACAGAGGAGGGATGGCCTGAATCTCTGCGGTCACTTCAAGAGTCCACAGTGTGAAGCATGGAAAAGACTCCTCTAGAAGCCTCCCGGCTTCCCAGGGGCGCCAATGACTACCCAATTAATTGGCCCAACACCAGTACTTCTCAAAGTGAACAGAGGCACTATTAATAACTGCATGGGAGCAATGGGCGTGGACTGGGGCTGTCCTGGGTGAGCTAGAATGCGAAATCAGACTAATTAGGAAGCAAATGGAGCGAAAGTGCCCGTTCTATGGGGGCCCTACCCTGCAGGACTGGCTTCCCAGGGCCCTGTGTGGATTCGCTCATCCGCCGTGAGGTGAGGGCTGACCCCTCCCCTGCTCCAGTACATGCCCCAGTGAGGACACAGGCCTAACTACAAGATTACCTCATGGAAAGAGAAGGTCACTTAAACCCCAAGTCTCTGTGTTCCACCCAGAAACGTGGAAGGATCGACATTTACCCTTGCGTGTGTACCTGTCCACGCCCCTTACGCACAGTGAACTGATTTAAATAATACCAACTTAAAATATAATGAGGGGCGCCTGGGTGGCACAGCAGTTAAGCGTCTGCCTTCAGCTCGGGGCGTGATCCCGGCGTTATGGGATCGAGCCCCACATCAGGCTCCTCTGCTGTGAGCCTGCTTCTTCCTCTCCCACTCCCCCTGCTTGTGTTCCCTCTCTCGCTGGCTTTCTCTATCTCTGTCAAATAAATAAATAAAATCTTTAAAATATATATATATATATATAATGAAAATAGTATTACAGCTCATAAAGAGTTATCAAGGATTTGGAGGGGTCATCTAGCCTTGCTGATTTTTAAGATCGGGCACCCCAAGATCCAGAGAGGAAAGCCACTTGTCTAGGAACACACAGCAGTGTTGGTACACACAAGAGAATCAGAATACACGACACTGTCTATACACACACAGTGTCTGTACACAACACACCCTCTCACACCCAGTCCCCCAACTGTCGGTATAGCCCAGTCACAGTTCCCACAGGGCCCAGCTGTCTGTCTGTCCTGTCAGTTTGTGTGTGTGTGCACGTGCAGCAGGAAGGGCAGGGCAAGGAAGTGCAAATCCTCAGTGTGTGCGAGACATTCCAAGTGCCTCCCCCTTCTCTTTTTTCAGCCTCTTTCTGACATTCTTTCTCCTTTCCCAGCCTCACTTTTCCCCCAAAGTCAGAGGAAAAAGGCTGTGGATACCCCGACCTCCTACCCCAGCCCGGACAAACTTGTTGATGGCACCCTTGGTCTCAAACCCTTGTGAATCTGTTTTCTCCTTAGGGGGAGCAGGTGCCCCCCTGCACCACGGCTCCTAAAATGCACACTTTCCAGAGCTGGAGGGCACCTCCCCGTTCTCAAGTTCTGTGCTTTGGGGGCACTGGTCCCATTCACACTCCGCTTATCAAGCATCTCCCTCCACCTGTTCCCACAAAGAAAAATCCTACTGTTAAGTCAACATCCAGTTCCTTGAGGCCTTTATCTGCCCTTCTCTGCCTGTCACTTCTTTCCCGTAAGGAAAAGTCTGTTCATTTCCATGAGACCCCGCAGCATTCTCTTTGCTCAGAGCCTCCAGGCTCTCAAACGTCTGACCCTGAGCTTTTCATCAAGGAGCCAATTTCCGAAAAGGTCACACATTCGAAGTTTACAAAAAGAGATTCCCCAGCATAGAAGATGTGAGTACCTCCCTTCTGTCTTACAAGCCTCATCAAACAAGACAGTGACTCAGCCTGTGCCCCTGCTCTCACTGATCCCCCCAGGGTCTGTAAGATTGTCTGCCACTCTCTGCTAGTTCCCCGCGCAGACTTCCCATGGAAAAACTTACAATTCCCCTCATGTTTTTTAGCAATTTAGAAGAGCTTTTAGATCCCTATGACCATGTCTTGGTGATGGTGAGATTTTGGAGGCCCCACGCTATGAATGGCGAAACGCACGCTGCAGGATGCTAACAAAAAGCTGTTTGACTCTATCCAAGAAAGGGCTTGGAGAATCAGAGGCACAAAGGAGAGCCTCCAGGCTAAACAACCCACACGGCTGGACTCCACAGCTCAGGTGAGGACTTCACTTGGCTTACGCAGACACCCACGCGTGTAACCTGTGACTTCTCAGAGGGCCCAAATTCAGATCCTGAAAAGCCCCAGTCTCGACAGGCAGGAGGTGGGCTCTAGTGGCTGTGGCAGCACCCAAGGGACACCGAGTCACGCGTCCCACTCAACAGATGTTCACCTCCTCAGGCCGGCTCAGCACGTGTCCCTCGGGGCCTGTGATGCCCAGATCCAGGATCCTCTGCTGTTCCTGCAAAGGGTAAAGAAAGCCAGGCCATCAAGGGGAGCTGGGCTGCAAATGGCTCTGATGCCTGGAGATCTTTTACCCAAAGGTCACTCAGGCAAGATGTAAAAATGGCCTTGCTGACCGCGCAGCCCTCATTCCAGGACCTCAGGAATAGAAGGGTTCACTACCCTGTTCCCCAGTTCTGCCTGAGCTCCCAAGTGTGTTCAGCTCTTCTCCTGGGATGCTAGAAGCCCACGTGTGCCCAGCCCTGGGCCACAGTCTCAAATGCCTGTGTGTGGTCGCCCACCCCGCCCGCCCCGCCCACCCCAGAGGCAGCTGCCCGCCAGCACCGAGGGAAATGACTCCTCTGTGGAAAGGGAACAGGCTGCTTGTCCCACAGAGCACAGGGAGGCGCGCGTCACCAACATCCACGCTGCCAGGGAGACTGCCAGCCCCGTGCCCCAGGCCGGTAGCACCGAGTCACCCTGCTTTCCCTCCTTGCAGCTGAGCTACAGAGCGGCTTCCCTTTCCCGAACGCGCCTCTCGCCCTGCAGGTCATGAAGACACCACGAAGAGGAAAGCGCCGTACCTCTGCAATGATGTCACCGTTTTCTGCATGGACTTGGGCGATCGCACCGATATCCCGGATCACACTCAGGACTTCATAGATCTGAGGGGGGAGAGCAGAGACAGGGATGTCCATCTCCCCGTTCACGAGTACAGCCACTCCCCTGCCGGCCACAGGGTCAGGAACAGCACCCGAGGCTGTTACTACTAAAGCCAACTCTCTTGACATGCCCCAAGGTCAAGGCTTCTGGCCACCTGTGGCAGAGCAGGACCACTCAGGAATCAAGAGGCAGCATAACCTAAAGGATGTGGAGTAGGGGAGGCTCATGCAGGACACCTGGGCCTGCAGCAGGTTTGCTGAGCTGGCTATGAGGACACCTCTGGGCCATGCTGTCCCACAGGGGCAACTCTGAGGCTGACTTGAGAGCCTGGTGGAACACCGCTCGGGGGGGCCACGGCACTGGGGTCATTCCCTCCCTAAAGGTAAAGTTACGCCAGGGGCCTCATCCACTAGCCATTTCCCACGAAGCGAAGGGACATAGACACAGGAGGCAGCCTCCAAGACAACAGCATTGGCCCCAATGTGCCAAATGCCAGTGAGCTTGTGCAGAAAAGCCAACTTTTCTTACCTGGGAATCAGTTAGCTGGAAGCGATCCTTGAAAGCCATGTACACGAGGAAGGAATTCACCCCTAGCAGACAGACGAAACAGAGAGGTGGAGATGTGACTTTAATAAATAAACCAAATAATCTTGAAGCAAATAAGAACGGCATAATACAATGCATATGTGTATACAGAGAGAGAGAGAGAGAGAGAGGAAGGATGGGAGACAGAGACAGACGAAGAGACAGAGAAAGAAGGATAAAGCAAATGGGGTAAAATATAAAGAATTGGTAAAAAAAAAAAAAATCTGGGAATAGGGTGCAAAAGTTCTTTTTAGTATCCTGACGCTTGCCCATATTATACATACATCCAAATACACAGCAGTGTTATTCACAATAGCAAAGGGCAGAAGTGACCACTGACAGACGAATGGAAACACGAAACGTCACACAGCACACAACAGAATATTATTCAGCCTTAAGCAGGAAGGAAGTCCCGTCACGTGGATGAACCCTGAGAACATTATGCTAAGGGAAATATGCCCGTCACTA
The DNA here is from genome assembly GCF_024610735.1 of Ursus americanus. Lineage (NCBI taxonomy): Eukaryota > Metazoa > Chordata > Mammalia > Carnivora > Ursidae > Ursus > Ursus americanus. Next base: position 66,213,889 of record NC_142139.1, read on the forward strand.
AAGGACAGATATGCAGGATTCCATCAATACGTCAAACTTACAGAGACAGAAAGGAGAATGGGGGTTACCAGGGGCTGGAGGAGGGAGGGGATGGGGGCTTCGTGTTTAATGGATATGGCGTTTCAGTTTGGAAAGATGAAAAGTTCTGGGGATGGATGGTGTGACGACTGCACAACAATGTGGATGTACTCGATGTCACTGAATTGTACACTTAAAAATGACTAGGATGATAAATTTTATTTTATGCTGTATTTTACCACAATTTTAAAAATTAAAAAATAAAAACAAAAATTGCCCTCGACTGTTGTGACTTTAAGAAGAACACGAATTAGAAGATTTGGTAGATGAAGATCTATAATAAATGTCTTTTCTTCGGTAAACACACTGCACTCCAAGCTGATTTTTACGAAATCTTTTTAAGTAAGAAAGGGTCCAACAAGCCGATGTCGCAGTTCTCACCCTGGCATTTCAGAGTCCTTGTCACCCGAGGCACCAGACCAAATATCCCTGCCCCACATTCATCACAATGGTAAACAACTGTACTGACAACCTTCTAGTCCTGGAGCTTAATTCAAGCCACCTGGGGGTGCTGGATGCTGCCCGGGGTTCAGTGGCTCGGGACATCCCAGCCTTTCTCTCCTGCCAGGCAACAGCTGCTATGGTAACCCTCCTGGCTGATTTGAAGTCGATTCATTTTCAGTATGGAAAGTTAAACCCTCTTGAGCCTCAGTATTCTCAAAAGTAAGAAAGGTCAAGGGTTACCTATTTTCTTTTAGGTAGGACCTTCGTACCTGAAAGAATCTTAGGCTATCTAGTCCAATACCCTCATGTAAGAGATATTTTTTTTTTAATTGGGACTCATAAAATTTAAGTAATTCCCCAAGGTCATATAGCCGGTATGTGTAAGAGCAGACGAATAGATCCAAGACTCCAGACTTTCATTCTGGGTGCTTTCTGCCATATGGATATCTACCATATCCATGCCTAGAGATTTTCCTCCTGCTATTTTACTCACAGCTCATGGTACTTCTGAGCTTAGAAGTCTTGGAACATGAAAGTAATAGGTGCTTCCCTGACAGTTAAGATCCAGTGAGGTCAACACATCACCCCAGGAGTCTAGTCTATAGCCAAGCTCAAGAGGACCCCAGAAGATGATGGGACTTGGTGATACCACCTCAACTCCCAAGGTTCCTGTGGACAAAAGGGTCCCAGAGGCACCTTGAGGTAGTCCAGATTCCTCCAGTCTCCCCAGGAATCTTCCAGAGCCCCACCTCTGGAATCTTACTCCCTACAACAGTCCTATGGGATAAAAAAGACCCAGGCAACTGGGGGCTCAGTTGATTAAGTGTCTGACTCTTGGTTTTGGCTTAGGTCATGATCTAAGGTTCGTGAGATCAAGCCCCGCTTCCGGCTCTGTGCTCAGCAGGGAGTCTGCTTGAGATTCACTCTCTCCCTCTGCCCCTCCCCCCACTCTCTCTCAAATAATCTTAAGAAGAAGAAAGAAGGAAAGATTCTTCAGGTTGTCCCAGAGCCTCCTCACCCTCAAATCTATCCTGGTTCTAATAGGTTTATACAAAGAGCTGGCCTGAGTCGCCCACTCAGATCCTGGGCACCCGCCCCCTCCATGATTGCCCAGAATCCTCACTGGGATAGGCATTCTTGGGTTGGCCTAAACTCTGCAACCCGGCTGGGTGCAGTTCCCTCAAACCAGTAAGCTGTGAGCAGTTGTTACATAAGAACCGGTCCCCATGGTGAGGCTCAGGTTCTCATGTCCATGAGAGCTTCTGTTGCTGCACTGGGTTTGGTCACCTCCAACGGCACCAGCTGCAGCTCAACCCCCTCTCCCGGCAGGCATGGAGGTGAGGCACGGAAGGGGTCTGCAAGCGTGATTCACAGAGCTTTCCTTCACAGAGCTGTCAGCTCCTGCGCTGAACTGGAAATATCCCCAGAGCTGTTGGTCAGCACAACCTACCGTGGTCCTTCACCAGGGCCTCCATCTCCTCCTGGATGCCCTTATGCCACTCAGTGATGTCCACGTGCAGAGAGTAGTCACAGCAGGACTTGCTGTCAGCCCATTCCCTCCACTGGTCAAAGGCTGCCAGCAGGCTTGTCCCGGGCTCGGGCACGACATGGTCAACTGGAAAAGAAGAGACATTGGTCGTCATCAACAGAAGTCTCAAGGGCCATGGGTAAGCAGCTGTTTTCCCATTTCAACCTTGAACAAGGCTCCTTGGGTTCAAAATCGAGATGGCGATCTCTATAACCAGCTTCTAAGAATCCACTGAAACCAGCCGACTTCCCAAGAGGGAGAAAGCAGAAACTTGGCATGGCGTGATGACTCCAGCGAAACCACGCACGCAATGCCCGGATCTGATCGCCCAGCTCAAAGGCCCTGAAAGCACGTATCTCGGGCACATTTCACGGAAAACGAGTCCTTATGGACAATGGCAGTGTCAAATGGCCAGCCAGAGCTGCCAACCCTTTCTGGGTGTTGATAGCTGCCAGTGAGATGCCCCCCACCAGACGGCAAGGAACCTGAAGATGCTGGACCACAGCCATGCAGACTGGGGCTTTTAAAGGTTCCCGGCATATCCAGTCTCTCTGCACTGCTCATATTTCTGCTGCATAATGCCACTTTGTAATTTAAGGGAGATCTTTCATCTTAAGAGCTCAAAGTGTCTTTTAAAACGGTGGTTATTGTTATATTGTTATTGAGTTAGGCTGAGATGGAGGACAGGGGACTTCGGACTCCGGCTGACCTGAGTTAGTCTCCTGGCTCCACCACCTACCAGCAACGTGCTCTTGGGTAAGCGGCTTAATCTCCACCACCCTAAGTTTCTGGAGTGGTTCAAAACGGGGATATGAACTGCCACACACATTTCTTAAGATGACTGAGTGAAACAGCATATTCATCGATCTTTTGTCATTCGCCTATTTAAATCCTCCAACAGTCTACCCTTGCTCTTAAGATAAGGAATCGGGTCCCCAACAAGGTCCACAAGATTCTGCCCAGCTTGGCCGTTGCCTACCTCCGCAACATCACTCTGGGTTATCTCCCACCTTGCACGCTGCTCTCCAACCACCTGGGCTACCTTTCAGTTCCTGCTCCCTTCTGCCACAGGGCCTTTGCAGAGGTAGTGTATCTCTAGTCTCAGAGAGCTCTCACCCAGTGACCCTGATGATGAAAGGTTTACCAGAACAATGACTCCCCATCTTCTGCACAGCGACACTAAAATAGGAAGTGAAAAGACTTGTCCAAGGTCAAACCAAACTTACGCAACAAAGAAGATAAAACCCAGGACTCCAGACACCTAAAGCAATGAATCATTCTTCTAAATAAAATATTAGATTGTCTACACCCAGGTAAGCAGTTCTCAGCCAAGAAAATGCCAGTCCAGGCAATGCTAGTGAGCTCGAATTTCCGAAATGGATCAAATCTTGCAGATGCTCCTGAACGGTAATCAACGGAGCTTAGTTTTATAGGTCTCAAAAACATGGACATCTAAGCTGCATTTTCTTTTGATGAAATGTACTTTTTTTTGATAAGTAACAGTATATGTAATTAAACAGGTCCAGCGCTGGTACTGTAACACATATAGTATTATCTAATGAAAGCAACGAGGACATGCAGTTGTAATGCAAGTCGGTTCCGTCTGTAAAATGCTAACAGAGAAACCCTGACAAAACAATTCCAATTTTCTTAAATTGTGTCCCCCCACACCGGAAGAAGAAAAGGGGAGTGGAGAAGGGGGAGAGGAAGAGGAGGGGGAGGAGGAGGAGAAATACTGACTTTGTGGCAACCACAGTTTGGACAGAATCTCCCTAGTCATGACCCTGGCTTCATCTCCCATCCCACCAAGCCAGCCAGCATAAGCAGCCAGATGGATCTTCTTAAATCTTTCCCCAGATCCCGTCACTCCACTGATGACTCCTTCAGTAGCTGTCCACCACCCTGAGAGTCAAATTCAAATCCCCTCCCTTTGTCCTGTGGATCGGGTCCTCTTCTCACCATCGTACTCTCTGCCCCAGCCCCGCTCATCACCATCAGCCCCCAGCTGTTTTCATTCCTTGACCTGCCTGTCTCCTCCCCACCTCCAAGCCTTTGTACCAGCAGTTCTCTCTTTCTGGAAACCCATTCCCCTGGCTCTTTACTTGGGCATCCTCACCTCCTCGTGACTATCTCAGGGTCGCATTCCCATCTAACTTCTGTCCCCTGTTCCCCACATTTGCTATCTGACTCCCCCACTAGGATGTAAACTCCCTCAGCACAGGGATTAAGTGCCTGGATAGAGGAAGTGCTCGATAAACATTTTCAATAAATGAATGAATGCTCCCTTCCAACTCGCATTCCTCCCGGCAAGATCCAGTCAAGCACAGACGAGGTGCTCTCCCAGAACGCAACCAGATTTTCCTGCTCAGCCTCAAGTATAGGTAAGGTCGTCTGGTGCTAAGCTACTCAAACTTGAGTGTGTTTAAGAATTCTTTTGAGAGGGGACGCCTGGGTAGCGCAGTCGTTAAGCGTCTGCCTTCGGCCCACGGCGTAATCCTGGCGTTCTGGGATCGAGTCCCACATCGGGTTCCTTGTCTGGGAGCCTGCTTCTTCCTCTCCCTCTCCCCTGCTGTGTTCCCTCTCTCGCTGGCTGTCTCTCTGTCACATAAATAAAGAAAATCTTTAAAAAAAAAAAAAAAAAGAATTCTCTTGAAAGCTTATGAAAACACAGGTTCCTGGACATCAACCCCAGGGTTTCAGATTCTGTAGGTGTGGGCTGGCACCTGAGAACTTGCATTTTTAATAATCTCTCTTGGAGCGGAGATGTCTGCCTTGGACCACGCTGAACATCACTAACTGGGTGCAAATCTTTTCCCATTTACTTCTCCTACCACGTGAATTCACTCCTGCCCATTTTACCATGAGGGTCCCGTTGTATGACCCACCAGCATTATCAATTACAAAAAAATATCAGGTTCCCTGTGGCTGTAATATGATGGCTACCTTCCATTTCCAAAAACAGCTCCTACAGTGACAAACTCTTGCAAAGTCAAGACAAAGCTGAGGACTCCAGGGAAATCCACATGTTTCAGCTAAGAGCTAATGACACTCAAGAAACGTGGCCACGAAAAGCCTCCTCATGTTTTCCCACAGTTCTCTTTCCATAGGAGCTCTCTCCGGGGAAAAGCTGCTCCAGGGAACAGGGCAGAATGTCATCCTTGCTTCCGGAGGGAGCAGAGATTCCTCACTGAAGACACAAGCCTGCAAAGGATTTGCCCAGAACTCACAGGCCTTTCCTCTGGTGATTTTCCTAAGCTATCTGTCCCTGCAAGAGTCTGGCTCCTGCCTGGCAGCTGACTTTTTCCCCTCATGTAAGAGGTGAGAGAAAGCTCATCAACCCAGCCTTCCACCAGACAGGGAAGAGAATGGCCCTGGGGTCAGCAAGCTGGGTCTTGCCGTGGCTCTGCCCTGCTGCGTACACTCTTTGGGAACTCCACTCCTCAGGCATAAAACATGGGCCTGAACTACCCACTGTGAGGGCTGCCCGGAGGTTTAAGAAAGCGTGAATGAAAGCACCAGGCAAAATGTCCGGCACACACTGAGTTTTCGTTCCCCTGGGATGAACACTCAGAAACATGCTGTGGTTTCAGTGGTGGGCCCGTGAATCGGCTCTAGGAGGGAGCCAAGAACATGCCCCGGGGACAGTGGCCTGAATCAGAGTCACAACCAGGGTCTGGAAGTGCCTGCATCTAGAAGACACCAGCTACTTCCAAAAGACTATTATTACTTCTCTTAAAACTGTCAAAAGACCCAAATTTTTTTAACAGCGTTATTGAAATGTAATTTACATGCTACACAATTCGCCCATTTAAACTGTATGATTCAACGGATTTTAGGCTAGTCAGACAGTTGTGCGACCAAATGTAATCGTGGAACATCGCCCAAAAAAGAAACCCCCTACCCATCTGCAGTCCGTCCCCATTCCCTCCTAAGCCTGTTGCTCCCAGCCCCAGGCAACCACTAATTTGCTCTCTGTCTCAACAGATTTGCCCCGTCTGGATATTCATGTAAATGGAGTCATACAGTATGCGGTCTTCTGTGTCTGGCTTCTTTCACCCGGCATCATGTTCTCAAGGTTCATCCACATGGGAGCAGGTCAGCCCTCCATTCCTGTTTATTGACCTGAGTGCTTTTAGTACCGTATTTGTATATTTACAGGACATTAGCAAGATACTGGACACAAAATAAATAAACTGCTCCTTGAAAATTCAAATACAGAACTCCTCTGGAGTTTGCAAAATTTAAAGACCCTGTGTTTTTAACTTTTTACTTTGAGGTAACTGTAGGTTCACATGAAGTTGTAAGAGATCCTCAGACCCTCCACCCAGTGTCCCCCAGTGGTAACATCTTGCTTCACCTTAACACGACATCACAACTAGGATGTCCACATGACACAATCCAAGGCGCCACACTTTTAAAAGGCCAGCAGTTGGTGTCTGTGATCAGCTCTCAAGGGGCCCAGCATTCCTGAGAACACAGAGGTGCCAGAAAGGTCATCACCACAGTGCCTGTTCAGGAATTGAAGTGGCTGAGCTGGAACCCCATCCCAAAAGTCTGCTGGGGAAAAGCAGGCGGAGCAGGAGAAAGAGGGGGACAGCCCTGCTGAGTCCCCCCTCTGGCCCCAGCCTCTCTGAAGCCTCACACACGGTTGCATGGAGGGCAGCAATTCTAGAAACTCCATTTAGTACACACACCACCCCACCCTCCCCATGGCATTAACTCTATCAGAATTGCCCATCTCCTGCCTCCCATTCCAGAACCGTCGCTGCTTCATTCTCTAGTCCCTGCACTTAGCCGTCTGTGCGTGTCTCTCCTGTTCTTGTCCTAGATGGAATCAGCAGGCTTGAATTAAAAGCATCAGGGAGGCGGCAGCACAAACCACCGCTGGCTCATTGATGGGGCATCCTACTCAGCAAAATGCTGGGTGACCTATTCAGCAGAGAGTGGCTTTTGTTAGTGGAGAGATAAGAGCCTTTGAGAGCCCCGGGCCTGCCAGTTAGAATATCATGGTTTTGTTCTGGACAAAAGCAGAAAGGGAAGAGAAAGCACCTGTCCTTGGGAACATAAGGGGTACCCAGAGGAGAGGCGGTGGAAGCAATGGAGCTAACACCTGTACCTAAGCCACAGGGTTCCAGGGAGGTGTAAACGAATTGGCATGGGAACCCCCTAGAAGGATGTCTGCTACAGAGCCGTGCTCAATAAACACCAGGAGCAAGACAGTCACATGCCTTTGTAAGGAGAACTACCACACATAGACCCCTCCGGGAAGAACTTCAGGTGCCTCTAAAGCACACGCGCACTGCGCTGCCGACTTGCCTTGCTCAAATACACCGCTTCTCCAGCAATGCCAAGAAGCGTTTCCCGAAGAGCTGGAACCACCTGGAATGTTTGTGCCTGGTTTGCTCATCTACAAACCGGTGAGAGTTGCACATCTCACAGCACTTGTGAGCGCTCCATAAGGTGGTATTAGTTAACAACAAAGCGCTATTCCAGTACGAGCGCATCCTCTCCATGTGTCCCCCAAAGCATCAAGCAGGAGGACTGGCATCCGGAAGGTGCTTAATAAGCAGAGAGACCAAACGTCACACATGCCTCTTGGCCAACTCTAGGACCGAAGCACTGAGGAACCTGTTCCTTCAAGAGGCCCAGCCATGGATGGGGCTCTGTGATTGAACACTGCGACCATGGATCCGTAGCACTCCCTGGGACAGCTCTTGGAGCACACAGCTTTCCTGTCCGCCTGCCATATGGATTCACTGAGGCTGGCTGTTAAATCCCAGCCTTCTCAAATGCTGGCAAGGGGACCCCCCCACACTGATTACCTTTAACATACGTGTAATCCACACACTTCAAAATGGGAGGAACGGTAAAAATAATCCCTATTGAACACTTCCTATGTCTGGTGCGATTTCATGCATCTCCCGCGGATTTTCTCGTTTACTCCTTACATCGGCCCCGTAACGCTGGAGCCAGTGTGGGCCCCTGTTTTCAGTTGGAGAAGCTGAGGACAGTGGAGTTAAGTAACCTGCTCATATTACTTAAAATGCAGAAATGCGTACAGAAGATCTGCAACGTTCATACCCCTGCGCCTCGGCCAAGCACGGCCCTTGGGAGACCTCTGGAAGGTGGTCGATAACGTGGCCATAGCCGTACAACTGCTGACTGGCAGACACGGAACGTGAGCCCAGGAAGTCTGACTCCAGAGCCTCTACTCTTAAAAGAGTGGGGAGGGGTGGATCACTGAGAAGTGAAATGGAGCCTTATCCCTTTGTATGTTACAACTACAGCATGTCGCTCAATTAATTCAATAAACAGAAAACTGTGTAATTAGCCTAACAAGTCCAGGGATATTAACTCATGCTCCTAACTGCTTGACCTTGGAGGCACCTGGGTAATCCCCTATTTCTCTCTTTGCCAAACTTTTTTTAATGTAATCTTGCTTCTAAAGCTAAACCAATGCAGTCATACAAAGCAAGCTGAGCCAGGAGTAATTGTTCGGCATCCACTGATCACTGCTAGAATCATTAAGCCAGAATCTGGAGGGAATAAGGCTGAATAAGGCTGAAGCAAGATCCAGTAAAATGTATTTATAAAACAAGCAAATAAACTCTTACGTGACCTGAAGATCAGCCAGCTTCAGAAGAAAACAAAGAGGGAGAAGATACAAACCATACCCTTAACATGCTGAAAATCTAGTTTGGGGGAAAAAAAAAAAAAGACATTCAGGAGTGCATGGAGGAAGAGATTTTGCTCGATCCTCAGGCTACCCCTACCCTGCCCTTCCCACCAAGCTCTGCAAAGAGTTGAATGCTGTTAAGCCCCACTTTGTCACCTCCCATTCACTCTCGGACCACTGCACCCTTGGCTGTACGGCACCGGCACCCCCGAACGAGCTCTCAATTCCTCCCATCCCCTGGGGACCACTGCCCGCCCTCCGCGGCCTTGGTGGGACTGCCCACTGCACCCTGCTGCCCATGCCCGCCCTGGCTTCCGGACAGCCCTCCGCATGTCAGCCTCTGCTTCTCTGAATAACTGTCCCTTCACCCCTCTTTCGCCCCAATATTTTCAATGCTGGCGTCCCCAGGAGCTCTGTCCGACTTCATTAAATTCCACTCACATGTCTGACATTTATTCAAAAGGTCCTGAGCCAGGGATCTGAACAGCAGAACCGCAGGCCCTTTTCCAGCTGGCCCGCACAGGGCCCCTTATTTCTCGCTCTAGCCTCTTTTCGGCTCTCCTTGCCCCCGCCATGTCCTCTTTTTCCTCCTCCTTCCTCAGCTTCCTGAAGTCTTCCGCAGTGCCTCTCGGGCTCAATATCTGACAGGTGACGGATCTGGGGACTGGGCAAATTCTGGGATCTGCAGCTGGAAGCAGGGGAGCCCCCTGCAGTACCTATCATGGCCAGCTTCTGCCACGTGAAGGGAGCTGCCCATCGAGAAGCTGGGGGTGGGCACCAGGAGCTTCCCACCTGCAGTCCACACCTCCTGCCCACCCATTTCCCTTCCTGTGTCCTGCACCCGCAGGAATGAGATTGCCATTCCTTCCAGGCTGCTGGAAGATGACTCTGGGAGTCCGGGAGCTAGAGCTGGAATCTGACAGCAGGAAAGAAGTGGAGAGCAGGGCAGAGAAGGCTCAACTTCCAAACCGAGCATTATTTCTGATTCTAAAGACGATCCTGGAAAGACATCCTGAGCTTTCTTCCATTTTCACAACTTAACACCGCCATAACCAGAGCTCCCCACATTAGAGAAATATATCCACCCCTCCAGAAGTATTGTTCAATGGGCGTGGGACAACGGACCCATGTTATAACTTCATACCACTGTTTGCATTTATTTGATGGCAAGAATATCAACCTCACATGGGTACAGCTTGTCAGTGATTCACAAAGTGCTAGCACAGGCCTTACACCACTGGATGCTTACACTAGGGAGGCAGACACGGCTCCCACGCTGGCGTCACAGACAAACTGTGGCTGTGAGACGTGCCTGCAGTCAAGCAGACAAAAACTCACAGAGCTGGAGTCCAAACCCCCCTGCTTTACAGCCTTTACAAACCTCCACCTTCTTGGTGTTTCTATGAATACCACTCACCTCAACTCTTCCAACCTAGGCTGTTTTCTATCATCAAAAACACCTGCAGGTTCACTTACATGCACTGCTAATGACCTTAACCGAGTGGACAGAGGAGGAAATGGCCAATGTGAACCGGTGACAGTCAATTTGGGATGTCAGATAAAAAGCTTGTCAAAATGTCCGCACCTCGTAAAACCCTTTTCTTTGAGGCTTGGCATAGCCCGCACATGGCCTAGCGAGCACATGGCACACAAGATCAAAGGCCAGGCTAATGAAATCTGTGTGTGCCGGGCGATGAAGGGTCATTTATAACGTGTAAATCCTTTCAGAGTGACAAACCACACCCTGGGCAGCAATCCTCTCCCTGACTTAGCAAGAGCAGACGTGGCAAGACTGGGAGTCTGAGAGCCCATCTGTAGGCAGCATGGGCTCCGCCTTCCCAAGAAGGGCCCATCGGAGTCGACCAGGGGGCTTGGGGAGGGAGAGAAGAAAGCCATTTCCCCAGGAAGGGTGTACTTCAAAATCAGCCTCTGGGATAGGACTTGGTAGTTTGCTCCCAGTTCACTCAGAAGGGATGTGCCTGGGCTGTGTAGTGCCCACGGGGAAGGTTCCATCAAACCAAGAATGCTGAGAACAAATCGTACGAGCACCGCTTAACCACCAGGAATGCTTAAAGGCCCTCAATTGTCGGTGCCCAATGATGCCCCTGACTGTCCGCGAGTCTGTCTTACTGAGAGAGGCAAGTCTGGAAGATTCTCCATGAGGAGGTATCAGTAGCAGGAATCATGTTCAGATCCAGGATGCTTAGAAACTGTTCTTTTTACTGATGAGGAAATGTGAGTCCCAGGGAAGTTTCAAGAGTTGCTAAAAGATACATGAGATGAGCAATACCAGAATTAATCTTAGATCTGAAGCCAAAATCTGTACTATTGCCCTTATTTTTTTTTTAATAAAAGGAGAAAATAGTACCTATAATGCCACCATCCCAATAATAGCCATGAATCTTTTTCTCTATCATCTTCCAAATCTGTCTTGTGCATATATTTTATATGGGGGTAATGACAGGGCACGTTCACTTTTTCCTTAATACCATGTTGCCCCACAGTCTTCATAATTCCATTTTTTCTAAGAGCTGTTTTTGGGGGAATCTCCTACCAGTTTCTGAACCATCCCCCTCTGTTGACCCTGTAGACTGTTTCCAGTTTTCCTGTGTTACATAATGTTCTCGGGAGCACATTCATGCAAATACCTCTCCCCTCTTCTAGGTGCTTTTTCTCTGGAGAATGTCCTAGAGCTGGGATGAACTAGGGTTCTTAATACAGATGACCACATTGCATTCCAAAAGCGTCAACCCTTCACATTGCCACCAGCAACACGTCAGGATGTCACCCCAGCCGATGCTGGTATTTTCATTTTATTTGCTTACTATTTAAGGGGGTAAGAAACAAAGCTCTTTTCACTCTGCTACGCTGTCTTCTCTGTTTCAGATAAATGGCCACCTTCCAAGACCCAATCGGGAACTGAGTAATACACGAGAGACCAGACCAACCAGCTGTACAAAGAAGTTACTGACAATTTAACAAGAACATGATTAAATGGCCACATCCACCATCTTAGCTCTGGTAACCCCTCAACTCTTCTCCCAGCTTTGTTGCGGGAGCCCAAAGACGACTCCCACTAAGACTGCCTTGCCAAGCATCCGAGATGTAGGCGGGGCAGTGGCAGAGCTGGAGAGGCCCAGGCCACCCCGCCCCAGGTGCACAGCGAGAGGCTGAGCCTTGCCTCAGCTCCACGGATGTTCACAGAAGACAGACACTCAAGACGAAGTGCCATCCCCAAAGCACGATGATGAAATCGTGGCCCGGGGAGAAGGCGAGGAGAGCCAAAGGTGAAAATCCCAGCCAAATTCGTTAGAATGCAAAGCTTCAACTTCAGATCCATGGAGAATTTCTCCAAGAGATGTTGAAATCACTGGCTCACAGCGGGAGAGGGTTCTGTTTCCTGTAATTACGCAGGCATTCGGAGTCTGAAGAAAAGCCAGGTTCATGGCATCTGCTATCCATGCACCGGTGGGAGAACCGCAAAGCTGGCTTCAGCTAGCGTTTTGATCCTGGAATTCCTTGGAGCACCGTGAAGTCCTAGGGAGGGACTCCTCCCTAATGGGCTTCACAGGCCCCTCGACGGACTGGCTCACAAACGCCCTGCTCAGACCACTGGGCCTCAGCACCACCATCTGCAAAGCTGGGCTCTCGCTCATGAAGGAAATGCCAGAGAACCAGGAAACAGTGTTGTGTGGGAATGGTCTCTGATGCTGTAAGGGTCCGTGCCGAATGTGCTGGAAACAAGGGGTGATGAAATCCCACAGGCAGGGGCACCTGGATGGTGGCTCAGTCGGTTAAGCATCTGCCTTCAGCTCAGGTTGGGATCTCGGAGTCCTGGGGAGCCCCACATCAGGGTCCCTGCTCAGCAGGGAGGCTGCTTCTCCCTCTGCCTGCTCATATTCACTCTCTCTCTTTCAAATAAATAAAATCTTTTTTAAAAAAAGGACAGAAAGAAAGAAAAAAACCCACAGGCAAGTGCACTGCTGAGGTGCACAGCTTCGGCTCCACGGCTCACCTGTCCAGGGTTGAATCCCCGGCTCTGCCACCGACTAGGTTCTAGGACCTTAGGCAAGTTACAAAAAAAAAAAAAAAAAAGTGCCTCAGTTTCCCCATCTGCAAAATAAGAACAGCAACAGTGGCTTCTTCCTAGGATAGGGATTAAAAGCCTGAATTCCGTAGTCAGACTGCCTGAGTTGGCACCCCAGCTCTATCATCCATCCACGAGCTGTATAACCTTAGCAACCTTTTCCTTCTCTGGGCCTCAGTCTCCTTACCTATAAAATGGAGACAGTAATAGAACCCATTCACAAGGTTGTTATGAAATGGTATTTGAAAAGGGCTTAGGACAGTGCTTGCGCAAAAGGTCTTGCATAAGCATTTGTTAACTTAAAAGCAAAATAGGATTGTCTTGAGGATAAAAGGCTGCTTGAACCAATTCCTGGCACAAAGTCAGCCTTCTCTAAATGTTCCATTTTACTGAAAGATATCACACAAACGGGCCAGGACTGAGGGCATCTTGGGGACAGAGACTCTAGGAGGCAGAGGGGATTCTCCAATGTGGCTGGTGGGCCAGGGGGCAGGGGAAGGGCTCAGCGGGGTAGGCTCAGGTAGAAAACCCAGGAGGAGTAGAAGGGACGACATAAAGGCCTTACCGAAAGAAGGAGGCTCCCAGGCCACAAGAAATGAATGGAACTTTAAGTCTTTTGCATAAAACAGAATAAGACCAAGACAAGCAAAACAAATCTGTCCTGTTGACATGGCAAGCAGACACTGGCTATAAAATCACACACAGTAAATGTTAATACAGGAAGAATCAAAGACTCTCTTTCAAGCAACATAAATGCAGACTTTTCACTTTCCAGGGAACCTCCTTTCCCAAACCCCTCCTAAACCCTGGATACTACGATGGAAACAATCTTCCTATCAAATGGAATGTATTAGGAATGAATAAATTCATCCCCCATTTTATTATGAGTCAAATGCAAGAAAAACGACCCAATCAGAACAGAAAACACAAACCATTAACAGAGTCCATGTAATTCCAATCACAAGCAAAGAAACCTGGGCCTACCCTGGAAACATCACCTCAGTTAAATCTCCAGCTGGCTTTTAAAACATTGAAACGATTTATGTTTTCAAAAACCCTTAGGGATACTGGCACCACGGGCTAGGATCCAGGATCTGGTTCTCCCCCGTCCCCTTTGGGGAGGAGAGGACCTAGCAGGAGGTGAGCTTCCTAAGACCTGCTAGCAAAGGCAGCCCGAGGGTCTGCAGATTTCCTGAGCATATGGCCTTCCATCAGCTCTATTTATAAGACACAATATCCTGGACACCCGCACGACGATGCAAGAGTGTGTGTGCGCGTGTGCGTGTGCATGCCTATGTGAGTGTGGTAGGGACTGCAGGCTAGGAGGTGAGCTCCCTCTACCTCGCAGGGCCTTCAGGCTACTTTAAGGAAATGGGAGACTTCCCTGTTTTCACCACAAAGTCTGCTATAAAATAAAATCCGACTACAAACAAATTACAGAAAGAGTGCAGGAAAGTAAGGAACAGCAGGGACCCCAGGGGGCTGACAGGGCACAACAACCTGCAGGGTCTCCATATGGGGCCTGGTCCCACTCTACAAGAGGAGCTCCACCTCTTGAGAGGGGCGGCGCCAAGCCCAGATGAGGTGGGGGGGGGGGAAGAACATGTGAGTAATGACACTTCCTCTGTTTGTCTCAGCTTTTGGTTGCCCGGGGCTACCGGACCACAGATTCAGGGCTGGCTTGCCAAAAATAAGAGATTACAGGGCTGTGTGGAACATCACAAAAAAATAAAAGTCACACTGCAAGGCTTTCACGTGCAGAGTGGGTTTGTCTCCGATTTCCTTCCTGCTGGTCCCTCGTTGGAAAGGGAATCCAACTATAAACTCAAGGACCTGAGGCTTCCTAGCTAGAGCCCAACAGAAACCCACGTACTCACATACATAATGGGTAGAACTGTGTCCAATGCTGCAGCCAAAGACCCAAGGTCAAGGTCAACAACAGGAAAAAACAAGAGGCAAATTAAAGAAACAGGGTCATGTTTACATTCCTATTTAAGTAGCTAATCAGACAAACCCTATGACCTGATTACAATTATCTTTGTGCGGAAATAGGGTCTGAAATAAAAGATGTGATGCTCACGCCCACTGTATTTCAGGCCATCATTTATGGACGCACATCAAATAACATAAAAAAGACAACAGCACCTAGTTCAAATAAGAACTGACGTGTACACCAGACTCTAATTAGCTAAAGAGCAACTGACCCACCCTTGTACAAAGCTGCTGTGACAGTCTCCCTCTATCTGGAAAAAAACCTATCAGCTATTGGACTGGAGCTCAACCCAGAAACAAAAGCGTGAGGAGCCTGGTATCCACTCTGTTTATTCCAATGTTGCACAACTGTCCTCCTTGCATCCCCTCCAAAGAAAGTTGGGCAGGGAAGGAAGAGTTGGTGATGTCATATGTTGACTGGGCCCTATCTAGAGCCAACATAATTGACGGGTGTTTTCCTCCTAGGAACCTGGACTGAATTCAAAAACATAGCATAACATCTCTGGAGTCTGAACCATGGTCATTGTACCATCATGTGCTCTCCATCTCAGGCTGAGGGCTAACCGTTCAATGGGTCTTTTTCCCCTAGTCGATTAATAAGACTCTGAATAACAGCCAACGCATCTGGACAATGAGGTTTAAGCCTGATAAGGGAACCAGTTGTTCAGGGAGCCTTTTTTTTTTTTTTTTTTTTTTTAAGAGAGGGAAAGACAGAGAGATAGAGAGTGTATGCACACGAGCGGGGTGGTGGGGGAGGGACAGACGGAGAGGGAGAGAGAATCCCAAGCAAACTTCACACTCAGCATGGAGCTGGACGCGGGGCTCAATCTCAGGACCCTGAGATCAGGACCTGAGCTGAAAAAGGGTCAGATGCTCAACTGACTGAGCCACCCAGGCACCCCCCCAGGGAGCTTTTCATTAAACCTCACAGCTCCGTGGGTAGTTGAAAGTTCACCAACACCAGCCTCCGCCACTGTACATAAAATTCAAACACTTCCTCACATTATGTTCTCTTCCTTCCCAGGAACGAGAGGGGTAAGAGATAATAATACCCAGATGCAAAGGAGAGTTTCAAAGAAACTTTTGTTTTTATAAATTTCCTTTAAGTGAAAAAGTACTTAAATGCCAAAAACCTGGAAAACAAGAAAGAATTTAGGAAAAACCCAAAATTCTGTTATTCTATCATCCAAAGAAAATGCATACTGACGTATGTCTACCCAAACTTTTTTCTTACCCACTTACACACCCACATATGTTTTACAAAAGTGGTATCCTAATTTTACAGTATGTAAATTATATGTCAATAAAGCTCTTTTTAAAAAAAAAGTAGTATGAAATTGGACATAGTGACCACGGTCTGCTTTCTTCCATCAATATACTGTGAACATGTTCATATTTATATATATATATATCCCACTATGGTTTTCAATGACTACATACTACCTTTTCCTACAGATGGCCATCATTTACTTAACCAATTGCCTATCTTGCTCATTTAGCTTGTTTTTAATTTTTTCTCATCATAAATAATGTTACAATGAACACCCTTAGAGGGAAATGTTGCACATCGATAATTCGGAATCAAACTGTATGAAAATCTTCGTCAAAGCTCTTGTCAGATATTGTCTTTCTGCCTTCCAGAAAGGCCATACCAATGTGAGCACCTAGCAGCCGTTTCAGAGTACCCATTTCACATTTACAAGGTACTAAAATTCTTTTCAATATTTGAAAATTCCTAAGACAAAAACTCAGCTCATTGTTATTTTAATTTGTATTTTGTATCACTCATTCAGTTGAATATTTTTTCATGAGTTTAATGGTAGAATTATTTCTTCTTTTATGAATACCATGTTCATATCCTTTAGTTTTTCTATTAGTGGTCGTCTTATTATTGAAATGTTAAGATTTCATATTTTAAATGCAGCAACCCTTTATCATATTTTGCAAATCTAATTTCCTACTTCTGGTGCTCCTTTTAATTATTTTACTCTGATGATGTTTTTCATTTCTATGTCATCAAGCGTCTCTGTCTTTTCTGACTCTACCTCTGATAAAATTATCTGAAGTACAGGACTCTTCATCTGTATTGTCTTCTGATTCTCTTTTGACTTTATTGTTTAAATTTAACTTAACCCAACTTAACTTAAGGTATCTGGATATAGGATGTAAGGTAGGGAATTTATCTTTCTTTGTTTTTCAGATGGTTAACTATGCCAGCATAATACTAGGACTGTGCCATCATTTCACCTCATTCGCCTCATTTCATGAGCTTGAAATGTTCCTTTTTTCATACACTAAATACTTAGACACAATTGGTTCCACTTACGGATTTTCTACTTCATCTCATTGATGTAGATGTCTCTCCTGGAGCTAGTGCCATACCACTTTATGACATTTTTTATAGTTTTTTAAATATCCCATTAAGCATGGCTTCCTGCCCTCATTCATTATTTTCTTTTAAAATATTTGCTTGGCTCTTACTGTCTGTTGAGTCTTTCACCTGAACTTTAAAATCATTCAGTCGAGTGTCAAAAAACAAAAATACCTTTTGAGGTTTTGCTTGGAATCACACTGAATTTATAGATTAGCCCCTAAGGAATTTGCTTCTTTACAGTATTAGGTCTTTCTATTCATTAACATAGTATTTTTTTTTATTAATGTCTTCTCTCAGGTACCATATATAAGAATGTATTCTTGTAATTCCCAGTTATCTTATATTTTGTATAACTATTGTGAATGGGATTCTTAAATTATATTTTCCAACTGGTTATTTCTGGCATATGAGAAAGCTGTTAATTTTGAATACATATTTTTAAACTGGTCACCTTAATAAACTTTCTTCTTGGATCTAATATTTCCTACAGTCAATTCCTTTGAATATTTAAGACCATCTAACAAATACCAATCATTTTATTTTTTCCTTTCCAATATTTTTACTGCTTATTTTTCTTGTCTTATTACATTGGCTAGGACTTCCAGAACAATGTAGATAACAGAGATAATAATTGGCATTCTGGTCTCTTACTCAGCAGGGAGGGAGACACTGAAGTATGTGCTGGGTCAGCACTAGTATTCCTGCCCAAGTTCCATGGCCCAGAGACCTGATGCAAAATTAAAGTTCAAAGCAAAGAGAAGACAGCAACTTCTACATACTTTCCACAATGCCTTTGAGGAACAAAAATGCCTTTGAGGAACACATAAGATACTGGATACTAAAACAGACCAAATGAAGATAATGCTAATATTTCCTATGATAAATATAAGACTTAACAGGGAGGGGATTAGAATGGAGATGGTCAGATGTCAGACTTTTCCTGGGTCCTGCACTGAGTGAGTGCCAAAACACAGTGGCCATGGAGCCCAAGGGTCAGCCAACAGCTGATTCCTAGCTCTGTGCTTCCTCGGACCCTCTCCAGAGGAGGGAGATAAATTCTCTCATGCATTCATTCACCTCCTCTTTCCCCAAATGGGCCCATTTCTCCCTCCTCTAAGAAGTCTTCCATGACCATCCAGATGGAAGCTGTCCACTTGCCGTTTGGACTTGGCAGAGTCCTCATCTGGCTTTCACCTCCTCCCTGACATAATTTCCAAGACACAATGACACCTCACTATCCAAATCTGGCCACCTGACTCCTCACTCAAGCTCCATAAAATTGCCAAAAAAAGACTTCTATTCAGTCAAAACAAACTGCTCTCAGGGAAGGGTGATTATAGAATTTCATTCAGCACCTGTCTCTTCCTACTTTCACACAACAGTGAGAGTCTCAGTCATCTGGTCCCCAAGTAGAAGGAAGACTTGAAACGTGAACTTAAATGAGGGAGGGTGGCAACCACAGTCAGATACACTAACAGCACTAAGAAGGACAGGAAGGGAGGAGGCAGGAAAATGATGAAATGGAGACAAATATTCCCAACAGCTAGAGACCATTTGTGGGAGTTGTTAAAAGTCCAATTCTTTGAAGGCAGCAGAGTACTCTAACATAGATCCTAACAATAACCCAGAGGCATCAAGAGAGGCTTAACTTATGTTCCATTCCCTTCACTTAGAAGGGACCAGGCACTACCCCTGAGGAGGTATTTTTTTTTAATGCATGAGAACAACAAAGACATTTTATTTTATTTTATTTTATTTTATTTTATTTTATTTTATTTATTTTTAAGTAAACCCTATGCCCAATGTGGGGCTCGAACTCACAAGCCCAAGATCAAGATTCACATGCTCTACCAACTAAGCCATCCAGGTGCCTTTGAAGAGGTATTTTTCATCAAGAGTTAAAAGTCCTTTTGTTTTAAAGGGTACATTGTTCAGGAGAGGATGGAAGGGGCCTTTCAGAAAGGAAGGGATTAATATTTATTGTGTGCCAAGCATATGCTTGGCAGTTTGTATAATCTATCAAACTTAAGCTGCACAGTAACCTTGAAACCTCGTATTACATACCAGAAAAACGTGGCTAAGAATTACTGTATGATTCAGCAACTCCACTTCTGGGTCTATATCCCAAAGGATCAAAAGCAAGGACTGCAACAGATATTTGCTCATACAGATTGCTCACAAGAGCCAAAAGGTGGAAACAGCCCAACAGATGACCATCAACAGATAAGTAGATTGAAAAATACGGAATATCCATACAATGGAATATCACTCAGCCTTTACAAGGAAGGAAATTCTGACACATGTACCAACATGGATGGATCTGGAAGACATTATGCTGAGTGCAATAAGCCAGTCACAAAAAAAGACAAATATGTATGATTCAACAATTCATAGTCAAATTTAGAGAGACAGGAAGTAGCATAGAGGGTTGTCAGGAGCTGCAGGGAGGGGGACCAGGGAGTTAGTGTTTAACAGGTGTAGAGTTTCAGGTTGGGAAGATAAAGTTCTGGCGGTGGACAGTGGTGATGGTTGCACAACAATGGGAACGTACTTAATGCCACTGAGCTGTACACTGAAAAATGGTCAAAATGGTAAACTTTTAGTTATGTATGTGTTAGGACCACTTGAAAAAATAAATTAAAAAGGAAGAAAGGAAGAAATAGAAAACTGTGGCTCAGAGAAATAAAAAGTACTCGCCCAGCTGGTATACGGTGAAGGCACAACTCAAACACCATCGCCAAATCTGGAGCCCATCCCTCCATCACACCTCCCCCAGGACCTGCCCTGCGCCTGAGGCTGCAGCTCCCAAAGACCGGTCCTTGCACAAGGAGGGTTTCCCGTCAATTCCCTGGTTCTGACCTCCAGGAACTGACTCTGTACAACCTGGAGTCCCTCAGCATTACCTGTGACAGGATGGGCTGGATTGTGATGATAAATGGAAACAGAAACTGAGAAGAGCAGAAAATGACAGGTGGGGGGGCTCCTTCTGTCCACAGAGATCAGTGGCAACAGCCCTGCCCCACCAACAGGATGCTCTCTACAGTGTACCCTTCCCCGCCAGCCTCCACTCCCCACTCCCTTCTAGACTCCCCCCACGCCCTTCAGGCTAAAACTCTTCTTTTTTTAAAATACCCAACAATACTGATTTACTTCTAAATTCTAAAGCATGCCAGACTCTTATATACCGGATCCCACATGCCTGCATTCATTCATCCATGCCTCTCTTTTGGCTGGACACCTCCTCCTGCCGCCTGCCCCACAATCGGACTCCAGGGCAAAATCCTGACCTGCCCTCAAGCCTTGGCAGAAGTCTCCCCCTGACCCTCTCAGGCAAATTTTAAAGATTTCTTCTTCTCATTTGCCCCTGAACCTTAGTGTAGGGATTACCACATTATATGGTAAGCTTTCATTCGTTGGTCTCCCCAATAGTCTGCAAGTTCTTTGAGAACAGGGACCATAGCTGCAGCTCTAATGCCTGGACGGGTACCTACCGTGTGGTGTAACTAACATCAGCTGAAGGGATGAATGAACAGGATTTTCTTAGCAGGAGAAACCACAGCGCTAATTAACTTTGTTTAAACAAAGCAAGAGCTGTGATGGCACAGGGAAAGTGACCATATCCTCGTTATCACCCTCTACCAGCCCACACGAATGCAGCCTCAGCCGCCTAGCACAACACTGTCAGTTCTCAGATCCCGCAGGCGCTCATCGCTGTTACATCAGAAACATCCAGAAAGCAAATGATGGACCACCACAAATCCAGTGCACATCCTGAAACCACATTCACACACCTGCTATCCCCTCACCCGATGACAGGCCCAGCAACATGCCACCAGATGACCAGGACGTGAGTCTGCATCTGGCCTTGTATTAGCTGGGTGGCCTTGGGCAAGTCACTTAACCTCTCTATTCTGCACTTTCCTCACAGGAAGCGGGGGACATTTCCCGCCCTGTCTGTCTTACAGAGTGTGAAAAGGAGGGTCCCCAGGAGAGAGCAGTTGTGTGTAAAGGGCTCTGTCACTACCAGTGCAGAAGGTAATTATCTGGCCTGGGGCGGAATGGGGGAATGCCCGTCTGAGGCAGGAATGGACTGGCCCGGGAGATTTCCAGTACTCAGCCAGGAGTTCCCCGGGCCTGGCAGGCTAAAGGATGTCTGCCAAGTTCCCTCCCTGGTATAGGGCAATGACCTGCCCACCCCACCAAAAAGCAGAATGAAGGATGGTCACAAAGGCAGCAAAACAGGACTCACTCTGGGCCATGCCGTGAGACAAGAACCAATCTGGAGAGGGCAGAGGCAGCCATGGCAGCCAACCATGACAGTGAACCCTGCTTTTCTGGGGTACCCCTACCTGATTTCATAGAGATGAGCATCCCTGTACTTGTCACATCAGATGCCCGCATGCAAGGCTAGGAAAACATACTCAAAACCAAGTTCTCACATCACAGATCGAAATAAGTGTGACTAACAATCAGTGAACAAGCAGACTGGCCTCAAAATAAAGCCCTAGAGTCAAACTACAATGACATGCCCCGTCCCCCCACCCAGCTCCCCGGATGGCTGTGATCAAAACAACGACAATAACAAGTGCTGGCAAGGCTATGGAGAAACTGGAGCCTTCTGCACTGCTGGTGGAGCGGAAAATGGTGCCGCTGGAGAAGTCTGGCAGGTCCTCGGAAAGTTACAGATAGAATTAGCATAAACCCCAGCACTCCCTCTCCTGGATATATACCCAAGACAAACGAAAACATATGTGCACATACAAATTTGTCCACCAATGAATATTGTATCATTCACAACAGCCGCAGAGTAGAAACAACCCAAATGCCATCAACTGGTCAATGGATAAGCGGAACATAGTCTATCCATACAACACACTGCTCTTCAGCCATAAAAAAAGAATGAATGCTAATTCATGCTACGACATGCATGAGCCTTGAAAACGTTCTGCTAAACACAAGAAGCCAGACACAAAAGGCCACATGGTATATGATTCCATTTATGTGAAATGTCCCAATCCATAGACACAGAGAGTAGCTGAGTGTCTGGCATGAGCTGGGGGTCGGGAGTAGCTGCCAGTTGGTATGGAGTTTCTTTTGCGGGTGGTGAGAATGTTGACATCAGATGGTAGCGATGGTTGCACAATTTTATGAATATACTGAAAACCACTGAATTGTACATTTGAAAAGAGTAAGTTTTGTGGCCTAGAAAGTACATATATATATATTTTTTTAACTTTTAGAGAGTCAATATAGTTTGTGCAAACCAACATATAAATAATGAAGGAAGGAAGGAAGCCTGAACTAATGAGACCCTGTTACTCAGCATCTCTTCTTGATGAAATTCCTAGGAAGAAGGAGAACGGATAGGCAGGTTTTTGTGCAAACTGCCTTAGGACAAAGAGAATGAGAAAAGGCAAGGGTCAAGCCAATCCATGAAGAGGGAACACAATCAGGAAAACAACATTTTCTGGCACAGTCATGGATGGAAAACCCAACGGTCGCTAGAGGCCACCTTTAACTGGCAAGGAGACAATGGAAATTGGGGATTTATATCATAGAAACAGAAATGTTGCATAGAACGTGGTCTCGGGATCATCTGACTCTCAGAACTGAAACATAAAAGTCATATGCCTATTCACGCAAGCCAAAGGCAGCAGGACTATTGTTGAATAAAAACTTTCTGTCCCCCTAGAGAAGAAAATCTATTTCTTTTTCATTTATCAGCTTTTCCAGTCTGTCTTTCTAAGGCTAAGAGGCCTTCCCATTTAATGAAAACCCCCATTTTACCACAAAGAGGAATGATTCCCTTTTCAGCTAGTCTCTAGAAAGGAAGCTTTTTCGTAGAGATGAGCTTTGCACTGTGCAGAAGCTGCTCCTCGTGAGAAGAGTGAGGGAACTTCCACCAGCACTCACTGCTGGTAGTGAACGAAAATTCACAGAAGACATGCTCATACAGATAGAAACATGCCCCATGGGAGACAGGGCGCAGCAGCGGTCTTTGTCCTGTCCCCACAGTCACCCACCTCCTGGGCTTTGGTCTCCCTGCAGCAAAATGAAGAGATAGCAATAAACAATCTCTAAGTCCCAGCCAGACTCAGCCCTCACCTGGAGCTCACAATCAGATGTTGCACTACCATCCATCCCCCAGGGACAAAGATTTTGGTGTTAAAATTATACCTGTCTTTGCAGCCAGCCATTACTTAAAAGTACCTTTTTCTCATTAAACAAATGGGCCTTTTCCTAGAATATAAGGGAGAAAATGATCAGGTATCTTAAATTTCCCACTAAGCAGGATACAAAACTCAGCAAAGCAAATCCTCCTTTTCCAAAGTAAGGTGGAAACTCTGTTTCCTAGGGCCAGGGGAGAACTCTCCAATAACAGAGCTAAATGCTTTCAGCAAGAAAAGAAATTTGGGTGACGGAGAGGATATGCTACCATAACGTCCAAAAAAAATACCACTTCAGAGCTATGCTGACAATTTTGATCGAGTCTCGATGAAAGAAGGAGAGGTGTATAGATGATGAAATGCAAGGTGACTGCTGAAGTCAATCACTACAAAACAAATGTACCCCTTCAAATACTTCAGTGTCCAGGCATCAAGATAAAAAGTTTTCACTGTCAGGAGCAAAACTGGACTGTAGGGCCCACTCCCCCTGTCATACTAACCTGCCCACGCCCCGTCAAACGCACCACCCCACTGAATCCTTCCTGTAATCCTATAGGCAAGAAAGTCTGACCCAGGCCCTTCAGAACATTGACAAAACCAAGACAGAAGTAAGGGACCACCTCCCTGAGCTAATGAATACAGAACAGAGTCACTTCCAGAATGAAGGTCTCCTGATTCCTAGCTGTGTGAAGACGTGTCGTCAAGAAGTGTAGGCCTCAAATTCTTTCCACTCCACTTCATGCATCTCCTTGGATTATCTCCATAAAGGAAAAAACAATGTGCAGCACAGCAATCCCAGCTCTGAAAAACTGTCGGATTTTCCTCCCTGTCCTCACTCCTCCTCAAACGATGCCATCTGCCCAAGGTGTTGCCCAATCAGACTTGTGAAGAGCTGAGCTCAGTGAACCTCGCGGGGGGGGGGGGGGGGGCAGGCCAAAGTGAGTCAGAGAAATGAGGAAAGACGAGGCCCAGGCAAGGGCAGGAAGGCCTTTGAAGCAGCTTGCGTGACGGAACTCAGCACAATCAGGCCCTGCACGGAAAATGGCTCCAGAGCCTCCCAGAAGCAAGTTCAGCCGATGAACGCATGACATGGGTTACGCCTCTCCATAGCTCTCCAGATACACTCTGGGACTCGGGGGGGGGGGGGGGGGGACAGGTGGGGGGGGTGGATCTAGGGCATCAATCCGGGGCTTCTGTTAGATGGCCTGATACTCCCCTACCACCACCTTGGAGAGCATCTTCCCCCACTGGATACAGCCTCCTGCTTAGGGAGGATGGTCACTAATTGACCACTCCCCTCCTTAATGTTAACAGAAAAAATACCTTTAAATGAAAGTTGGGGTGGGAGGGCGCCTGGGTGACTCAGTTGGTTAAGCATCTGCCTTCAGCGGCTCAGGTCATGATCCCAGGGTCCTGGGATCCAGCCCCGCATCGGGCTCTCTGCTCAGCGGGGAGTCTGCTTCTCCTTCGCCCTGTGCAGCTCCCCCTGCTCGTGTGCTCTCTCTCACAGTCTCTCTCTCTCAAATTAATTAATTAATCAATTTTTTTAAAAAGTAAGTAGAATGAAAGTTGGATCAAGGAGCAATATAGAGCTCGAAACACCAAAATCTTTCTGTTTCTTGCGGATGGACATTAGTCCAATGCCTGATCGCAAACTCTAGGCGGGGGAAGCATCTGGGGTATCTGTGAAGTACCCAGCACAATGCTGGGCACAGAGCAGCATTCGTGAGCACACTTTTTAATTGTTAAAAAGCGAACAGTACCCCTTTATTCTGTGATCTGCAAGTGCCGTCAGCCCAGAGCTTGGATCAGAATCCCAGCCGTAACACTTGCAAGCTCCATGGCTTTATGCAAGTCACTTGGCTTCTCTGGGCTTCCCATTCACCTCCTCACTGATGGCACGAGCAGAAGCCCACCCATCTCCAGGGCTGACGAAAGGACTAGAAATGGCGGGCATAGGGCTGGCCCAGCACCAATGTCCTCACAAGTAGTATCAATTACCTACTCCCTCCCAGTTACCCCCCGTTCTTCTAACCATCCCAAGTACAAAAGACCGTCATGCAGCTCCCCCCTAGGAGTCCCTGCAGGTGGGCAGCACGGCCCGAGAGCAGCAACTGGGTCATTCACTTTCAGAGCTCATCCGAGGACAAAAAGTCAATGCAAGCCCCTCAGAGGAAGAGTGATGTTCATACCAGTTTACCTGAAACCACCCTGGTTGACCTGTTGTCCTGGGGTAATAATCTTGCTCCCAAACATGCATTCATAGGGACAAAAACTGGAATGCCCATCCTACTCAAAGGGCTGAAGCCCCCCCATCTAATGGTGTAAAATGACCCTTAAAACACACCACCAATACTGGGCTTGAGCTGCAGCACTCTCGCAGGTCTGCCTATAATATTCTAAAGCAAAAATGACATTTTCTCCCAAATACCAATGCCACCCCTCTCCCTCAGGCTCGGTGTATCCCCCCCAAATATCTGTCAAAACCCTCAGGGCATGGTTTTCTAACTAAACTCTCTTCTTGCCTTCACAATGGATTTGTTCCGTCTGCTTTTTGTCCCCCATGATTTTGTAGCTAATGAATCCAGGCAAGAAATAAATAATAAATAGTGAAGACTCCCAGCTGGATGAAAGCAGCAGGAGATGGGCACGCTGAAGAAAAAGCAGCTATTTGTCTCTGCCAGAACTGGCCACTCATGGGTCAGGGACGGCGCTTTCATCTCTGAGGGGGTCTGACGCGGTCCCTTCATTCGATGTCAAATACAGGTCACTCACCCTCTCTGCCTGCCCAGAGAGGAGAGAGCTCAGCATTCTGCCCGGACCCTCTCACCACGCTCTCTGAGTGTCGGGCCCCGTATGACTAAAGCCCTCCTTACGTGGAACACCACTGGGGAAGAATTTGTCACCAATGCCACCAGAGGAATGACTCCGGGCTATGCTTGGTGAGCCTGGTGAGCTGACGGAAAGGAGGTATTTGTGCAGGGAAAGGAACGCAAACCTCCTTGAAGAGACTGTAATCAGTCCGCCACGAGAAACAGAGGGGCCGCGTGTCCAACAGCACAGTAACTACCAAGTATCAGGTGGGCCTCGTCTGAATTCCCGTTTGGCTGAAAATTCAAAGCAAGAGTTATTGACTTGATGAGCTGTTTCCTGGTGACATCGCTTTGCATCTGTGGGGCGGAGTGTGTTGTCAAGAAATTGGAGACCCAAATTTTCCAGCGATTATTTGGGGGGGCGGGAATTGAAAAGTATAATTTAAAACTTCTGTATAAGAAGCCATTTTAGAAGGGCTTCCTAGATAGATAGATAGTCGTCTTTCCTGCTATGTTCAGAACACAATGTCCCTTACAAGGGCTTGAAGACAAAACAAGCCTTGAACTCACCAAGTGGCAGCAAAGGGAGATGAGCCATCTGGACTCAGCTGGCGCGGTTCTGTACCCTTGGAGCAGGAGAGACGAACAGCTCATCAACAGACACACTGACCCATGGATAGGCAGGTAGATATCAGATTATGCAGATGGATTAGAGAGATAATACAGATTTATCGAGATCCATAGACCAGATAGATAGAATAGATGATAAATCATATACAGAGATGAGAGAGGAGATAAACGAGAGACAGAAAGACAGGTACAGAGGCTAGACAGACACAGAACAGCTTAGACAGGGAGAGAGACAGATCAAACGATTCACACATGTGCCGAAAGTGTCACAATAATCATTTCCAAATCGTGGCACAAACCACCTCACTTACTCCGCAGTAACTCCGACAAACAAGACCGCATCGTCCCCGTGTTACAGACATGGAAACAACGGCCATCGAGAATAGGTATCACATGATCACACTCACGCAGCAAGTCCCGAAAGGGAAGCCAAACGGAGGGCTTCAGCCCCTTGGAGCTCTCCCACCCCTGTCCTGTTGTGTTGCCCTGCGAAGCATGGTCCAGTACATTTCACCCAGCTGGGAGACAGAGGCGGGGACAGAAAATCTGAATGGTTGCCTTAAGAGTCTATGATTCTATGTTATTAGCAGGCTCTTTTGATTTTTCCCTCACAGGCTCCCCACAAGGAAGGATTCCAGTTGTGACCTATCATTAGAGGGAGATTAGGTCATAAACACTATTGATTCAACCTAAAGACAGTAGGGTTTTCTCAGGAAACCAGCACAGCAGGTGGCCCACAGGGCTGGGGACATCAGTCCACATCCCGGCTCCGGTCTGCCTTCAGCACTGTCCCCCCATCCACCTCCCACCCCACTTCCTCCAAGTCCTAACCAGTGCCCCAGTAGGGCGCTAGCCAAATACAACCTTCCAGCACACCAAGGACAGCACCTGAAGGAGGAGGCCCTTTTTGGTGACATCAGTGCAGCCCCACCCTGTTTCATAAGCTTCTAGAGGACACCTGGCTACAGAAACCATGTACCCCAGGTCATGACAGTGCAATCCCCTTCCCTACGCCCTTCACAAAGAGGACAGAAGACAGCAGGAAGCAGAGGGCAGAGGGCACCTCTATCCTTCAGAAAACCTTGACAGAGGGCTCCTGGGTGGCTCAGTCTGTTAAGCGTCTGCTTCAGCTCAGGTCATGTTCCCAGAGTCCTGGGATCAAGTCCCACATCGGGCTCCTTGCTCAGCGAGGAGCCTATTTCTCCCTCTACTCCTCCCCCACACTTGTGCAATCGCTCTCACTCTCTCTCTCTCTCTCAAAAATAAATAAAATAGAATAGAAAACCTCAACAGGTATTCACTAAGTTTCAGCCGAAGACCCACTGTTGGAACAAGCACCCAGATCCATAGCTCTTAACCCTGGCTATCACCTGAAAGTCTTAAAAACTAATGCCCAGGCCACCTAGAACAATTAAGTCAGAAGTTCTGGTCTCTGTAGTTTGTGAAAACTCCCCAGGGGACTCGAGTGTGCAATCGAGGTTTTGTAACTACTGCCCTGGCTCACTGCAAAATTCCCTTCCCTGGATAGGCAGCCTCAGCCAGAGCCCCAGCCCCCCACCACATCCTCTCTATCATTAGGGGAACATTTAGTCACATTCAAAGAAAGCTGCCTCCCAAATGGGTTAACCAGAAAGAACTCTAATTTCTACTCACTGTAATTACCCTTTATCATTACCATGGCAGTTAGGATGGCCTAAAAGCAAGACATTTGGGTAAATGGCTTCACCCA
The DNA here is from genome assembly GCF_024610735.1 of Ursus americanus. Classification (NCBI taxonomy): domain Eukaryota; kingdom Metazoa; phylum Chordata; class Mammalia; order Carnivora; family Ursidae; genus Ursus; species Ursus americanus. Next base: position 66,242,407 of record NC_142139.1, read on the forward strand.
ACAAGAGCAGAAAGTCAGGGGCAGGGCCCTCAAAACCCAAAGAAATAAATAATCATTTTCCAAGAAAAAATTGGGAGGTCTTCTCCAAGAGGAAAAAGGGGCAAGCAGCCCAAATGGAGTGATCTGGGGCCAGAACTATGAATGGTAGCTAGGAAAACACAAGCACCTAGGCCAGCCACTCCCTAAGACAGGCATGTGTCCCTTTAAAACACTGTGTATCATTAATTTTGCAAACGAGGACAGAGTGTTTACCTCTTATGGGCTTTCATGAAAAGCCAAGCAAAGCAGTGCAAACCTAGGCAGGGAAGATGACATGGGTGCTCAGTCCCAGTTCCTCTCTTGAACAGGAGGTATGTTACAAAAACCACCCCAAACTTGCAGTGCAGTTAGGAGTTTTCTTCAATGACTAAGTGGGTATGTCCATTCTTACTAAGCCCCCTCTTCTCCTACAACTCAACGTGGGAGCTGTGCAGGGAGCAGTCACGTGGCTGGGTAGGGAAGGGAAGCAATGGGGAAGGCAGTCATGGCATGCGGTGGTTTCTGAACTGTGCTTCCCCAAGCCCTAGGATTCCCCAGAGGCAGAGGGGCTACCAAGACGGGGAGAACTGTGAGAAAGGGGCGAGGACCTGGGCTCTCCCACAGCCCACTGTTGCAGCCAGAGCAGCTCTGCCTTCATCAGTCTCATCTGCCAGGTGGTGCGGGGTGGGAGGGCAAGGGCTGTCCATGTAGGATTTCACATGAGAAGAGGGGTCCCATGACAACGGTGCTAAGCTACCGAGGTAGAAGGACCAATGCAGTCCAGATCTTGGTCCAGGCTCATTCAGCTCTCGATCGGGCAGCCGGCAGAGGCAGTTTCCACATATGCTCAGTGCCATATACGAACAGATAGGGCATGATCTGTGCCCTCCAGAAGTCTTTGTCCAGCTTACCGAGCCAGGACACAGAACAAGGGTGTCCTCAGACAAGTATGTGCCATGCAGGCTCTAATTTAGCCACATGGAACCCTGATCCCGCAGGATGCTGACCACTGAAGCCTATCCCTCACATCCGGAGACGGGGAAGATGTTGCTGGAACTCAACATTTCCACTTCCCCCACTACCACTCCTGGCTCTAGCGGTCATTGTGGGCAACAGGGTTGACAGGAAGCTCCCAAAGTCTAAACATCCCGCCCTACGGGAAGTCAGAGAATCAGAGAATAGGCTCTGGGAGCATCTGAGTCCTGGGACTCCCCACTCTCTGGGGCCAGCACTCGCACACAGAGCCCGAGCTGGAGCAGGGAGGACACAGGTGCCTGCTTAAGGCCCCCCACCCCCTTTGCGGCCGTGTACGATTTCCGAAGTTGGAACTGCCAGCTCGCAGAGCCAGAAGCCAGCAAGAAGCCCCTGAGTAGATTAGGATAACTGCCACAATGTCCATGACATAGGGCCTGGGGACCCAAACAGGAATAGCCCTGCTTCCGGAGGAGCCTTACCCTAAACCCACGGGACGATGAGGCTGGCAGTTCAAGCCAACCCAACCGCTCCTTCATGAAAACAGCATCTAGTACAGTGTGTGCACAGACCTTCAGGAAGAGCTGTGCCATCTCTCAGGACGCTTCACCTTTTCCCTCCCTTCCTCCACTCTGCACAGAACAGGTAGTAGGTGACCAGCCCAAAACACTGCAGGGAGTAGACGGATTCTTCCAATCCAGCCATTCATGGCGGAGGCTTGCATGGCGCCCCCTGGGCAGGCCCAGTCCCATCGCGTCTGCGCGCACAGTGACCTCGCCCATGTGGGCCTGGGGAGACGGGAGCCATGGACAGGAAGAGCCTACACCGACAGCCCATCAGCTAACGTGGCTTTCTAATCGCCAGGCCACGGGCAGATTCTGTGGCCGCAAATTTGGTCCTGGACTTTGAAACTTTAGTCTGATGTGGTCGGCCTTTTTTGTAAACACTTTCTAACCCGAGTCAAATGAATGGTGCAAAGGGAATAATCAAAGTATCAATTACAGACAATTCATATTATAGTGTGTGTGTGTTCACACATGTGTCCTCATCAGAAGCAGGGAGCAAACCCAAATGCCACATGGATGAAAATGACAAGCAGCGGCTGTACCACAGTGACACCCTGAGCCACGTCTCCTGAGGAAAGCCAGGCCAGCGGAGCCATGCGAAGCCACCTCGCCTTTCTGTCAGGCCTCCCGCCTCCACAGGCAACACTCTCCGGAAAGGACTGGAACGGACCTGCCCAAGGGGTGTCGGGAAACGACTGCTGCGTCTCCCAAAGTGCTCAGAGCTGCTCCTTGAACAGATCAGACCCTGTGCGCTAAGAGCGAGCTCTCTCACAGGACGACCTCGTGAGAGAGCAACCCCGCCTCCTCCTGAAAGAATGATCCAGACAGAAGGGGAGGAGGGAGCTGTCCCTGATCAGGACCTTAGGCCAGGCGTGGGCCCCAGGCTCTCCCCTCCTTCCTCCCTCCCCGGCTGCCGCACTGGCTGACTGCGGGGCCGGGGCAGCACGGGGCAGCAGACATGGGGGCCATCGCTGGAGACAGCTGCCTCTGTCGAAATGACCACGATGGACATCAGACACGCTAACCCCACCCCAGGATTCTCCATCCTCTGGCATCGTGCTCAGATGAAACACGAAACCAAGTCCTCTTAGAGTCTCCATTCATTCATTCATTCATTCATTCATTCAAATGGAAGCTTCGGTGGAGAGCCTGAGGGGTGAGACACTGCTGGGTGGGTGCGGAGCACTGAAATGAAAGAGGCAGGAGCCTCGATCACACTGTAATGCAGGATGCATGCCATAAAGGCCGTGGCACAAAAATCCAATGTCTGCCAAGGCACAAAGAAGCCACAGTGGATTACAATGAAGGGGGCTGAGCAGAGGCTCTGGAACAGAGGGAACACCTAGCTAGGGCTCCAAGGGTAATAAAGATTCCCAGAGGCAAAGAAAAGAAGGTAAGGGCATCCCTGGCTGGGGTGACAATGTGAGTCCAGACTGGGGCAGCGGGACTGCTCTCTCTGGGGCAAGAGGGAGCTGCTGAGGGCTTCACAGGAGGAAGACGGCATGATCCCTGCCGTGCCAAAGAACCCAGGGTGTAAGGAGACATGCAGGCTGCAAAGACAGGATCCCGGAGGCAGTGAGACCCCTCAGGAGGCGGGGGCAAAAATCCAATATAGACAACAAAGGTATGAATCAGTGGCAGTAACAGAATGGGTGCCAGAGATAATACAGAGACAACATTCTCTCACTACAGCACAGGGTGACTCTATGGGTTCGAGCCAGCATGACCGTGACAGAGGCCCTCTCTGGGGTTGGGCACCAGGAGAGGCTGACTGGGAATAGGTGGATGGAGGTGACTGAGGCACACCCAGGGGCCCCATCTGAAAGGTGACAAGTCCAGAGCTCAGAGAGAGAAGCCCCTTCCAGGCCTGCAGCAGCAGTCTGTCCTCACCTTCTCTGTGCTCAGGTCCTATCCGGATCTCTGCTGTATGTTGGGTGCCGTTGGGGCTCTGTCCCTCCATGGAAAGCCCGGAGTTCAGGTTAGCAGAAATGACAGTCGGCCTCTCTTCTCTAAGCTGTGGCTCCTGGTCCTTGGACATCTAGAGTCCAGAGAGCTGGCTTGGACCCCTGAGATCCATACTTGCCAAAAGCTCAAGTGCACATGACGATCACCAGATTCAAATACAAGTTCACGGGTCCCACCAACACACTCTCTACTTCAATAGGTTGGGTTGGACCCAAGAAGCTGAATGCTTTAGGATGCACGCAGGTGACAGCGGGGTACACAGCCTGCTGACCATGCTTGGAGAACCCCTGCTTCCTCCTGCAGCTGGAGCCTCTTCTCTGGCTCCTTTAACAAAGTAGAGATCCAGAGGGGGTTTCTACAGAGATGGGAGGTTGCTGGCACCTAATGCAGATGGAATAACAGTAACTTACCACATCTGAGAGCTCACTATGGGCCAAGTACTGTTCTGAGGTCTCCAAGTCAATCTCTGTAACTTTCCCCATTTTGCAGATGAGGCCACTGAGGCTTAAAGTCACACAGCTGGCAGGTGGTGGAGACAGAGCTGCAGGTGTGTTTTCCATACCTACCACCTACACCAACACAGAGCATAAGTGTCGGCAAATAATGCCCTTCCCTCTGGTCTCAGATTTCCCCTCTATAAAATGGAGGTAACCATTTCCATCTGCTTCCCGGAGACGCTGGGGTCTTAACTCTGATGATCATAAAGCTCCCGGGGAAGGCCAGCAGCATTTCCCCCAAGACGCAACTCCGCCACCTCCGTGACCCCGCAGCTGGTCCAGAAGCCGCCTGCAGGGCACGTCTGGAGGCCCCGCCCACCCATCGCTGGATGGAAAGGGCAAAGTTGCCCGGCACTGAGCGCCCCTTACAAAGATCTCCTTGTGCCATTCTCAATGGGAGGCTCTGTTTGATGGCAATAATATTATTTTCTGCTGCTGACGTGTCACCTCCATTTTTAAACTTGGACCGCTCAGCTACATTTTCCACCTTGGGCAGTGCCGATGCAGACAGACCTGAGAAGCACACAGAAAAGGGCATGTGCTTCCAGAAACAGAGAGATGGCAGCAAGGGGGTGTGGGCGGTGGGGCACCAATTTACTTCGATGGCTTGTTTCTGCTGCAAGTTTTCACTTGACTCTTTTCAAGTGCCCTAAGCATTTCCATTTGGCCTCCATACTCACTGAAGAAGCTGCAATCTCATTTCAGGAGGAGGTCGAAGGTACCAACAAAGTCACACGAAGCTAGCTCTCCCTCTTTGCAAAACTATCTCTGTAAAGCATGCCCGTGCCAAGGACTCACCGGAAGCAATGCAGAATGTATGACCAGCAAACAGAAAAAAATCCTCACTTCCTCACCCGTATTATTTCCACTTACATCCTGAGGGAAGGGCAGGCCAGTGGGCATTCTATAGAGGTCAGTAACCACAGGTGGTTATTTGCAAGGGTAGTTAATATTTTTCTCAGGCTATAAAAGCAGTGGAGTTTGGAGTGTGACAACCCTAACCACATCCCCACCACCACTGATGACTTTCACTCTTTGGGGTTTGCTCATTAAACTGCCCTGCTCTTCGGCCTAACTGCATCACAAACCTTACATTAAAACACGATCACATTCTGCCCAACTGAGTAAGACAGGCGGTCTGACTTCTCACTTCCCCTTCATTCTGACTTTCCATAAGGCCATCTGCTGACTGTTCTTGGCCCCCAGACTTGCGGAGCCGTCCCTTGTCCCTGCTCAGAAGGAGCCCACCCCGAATGAAGGGAAAGAACCCCAGAGCCGCTGAGGAGGAAGGTCAAGGAGGAAGTCAGGGCATCGGCAAGAAGGGATATGCCCTGACGCTTGGTGAAGGTGGTGGGGGATGGGAAAGCAGAGAAGAGACAAGAAGCAGAAATGGAGCCAAAGAATGGGTCGAGTGTAAGAAGTGAAAGGCACATTCAGGGATGCAAGAGAGGAGAAAACAGAATGATGGGGTTTTTCAAGTAAGTCCGAGAGAAAACAGGGTTTTTACACATCTGCTGAGCAAAGTGCATTTGACCAGAGACAAACTGTTTCTGAGCTCAGTGAGTCACCAAATGGGGGAGCTGAAAGGGACATCCAAGGTCATCCTGTGCAAATCCTCCATTGTGCAGATGAACAGCCCCGCGAAGTGAGGTGACTTGCCCCCGGTCACACAGCGAGTTAATGCTGGATGGAGACCAGAACATCAGACTCCCGGCTGGTGGCGTTTCCACCATCGAGCACTCCCGCCCAGCAATCCCTCCAGTGAGAGACATCACTGACCGCTCACTCAGGAAATATTATCTGTGGCTTCTTAACACTCTGTAACCAATGTGGGGGCCTACAGGGCCCTCATACGAACTCTAAATGGAGGCAGATTATAACCTTGATTTGGCCCTGCAGCTAACACCCAAGCAGTCTGTGCTTCTCAAAGCTCGAGTGTAGCTCTGCGCCAGCCCTGGAGGACGGGCAGCTGTGCCCCCTGGTACCAAGTGAGTCCTAACAGACGCCAATGACAAAATGGCGGCCTTCTCCAGGAAGTCAGGGTCCTGAGGTGTGGGGGGGGATCCCCTTGCCTCTTGAAAATGGCCCCCACTAGGTTAGAAAGTGAGATGTGCAGCAAAAAAAGGAGTAAGAAGGCTTAAACCTGCAGGCTCTGTCATTAGAGAGCTGAACCAGGGGAGAACGGTCCCTGACCCTTCAGACACTCTGAAGACCAGACCTGAGAGACGACCAGGAACGCGCAATTTAAAATGTAAGGGAAATTAAAACTAGGAGGGGATGGAAGGGTAACGTTCACCTAGGTCGTAGGATAGAAAAGAGGAAGTGAGAGACAGACCATGAAGTTATAGGGGAAAAGACCTTCATTCGAAAAATAAGCAGTAAAATGCGTTTCTCTAAAGCATAAAATAGCAAAGTTCTTTCTACTTTGACCCTCTTCTGAACTGAACTATAAGTTTTGAAGACAGACTGTATATTTATTTTCACTCTCAGATAAACTTGTTTTTTACCTATGTGTCTGACAGGTCACTGTGCAGCTTGCTCACCTCCTCAAAAACAAGATCTGTTCAGGGACATCAGGAGACACACTGGAAACTGACGTTCTACAAGCAAATTCTTAACATGCATGCTATGACTCCAAGAAATACACTTTAGATTTAGCTGAAAGAAAAGCATAAGTTCTTCGGAGCAAGGCATGCAGGACACCCAGCTGTTGGTGCTGGCAATTTTCATATCTAAATGACGGTTAATAATATCTGTGGCTCCCTCAGAAGGACCGCCCAATTCCATTATGTCAAAGCCAGGCCAGGAAGTATTCCCCCCATTTGATTTTCTCAGCAGTAGAACAGAGGTTCCCGCTTCAACATTTCATTTACTGCACCCCATCTTCATTCCAGGAAGATGTACCCTCAGGAATTCTTTAAAAACCAAAATCAAAAACTTTGGAGCAAAGGCTCAAAACTGATAGCTTTGACAATTACTCCAAATGCTATGTTTTTTAAGTGACCACAATCGAATCACATTTTCAGGTTAAGGAAGACATAAGTCTAAGCAGAGAAAGTAAGAAGCCATTCCTTCTATCCTACCAAAATTCTCTAGAGCCGTATTCTCCAGTTCAACTGGACAACTCTGAGTTGGACATGAAAACAAGGAAAAGGACACCAAGACAAACGGCTGGCCCACCCTCTCCCCCTTCCACAGTAAATCAATCCGCTGCTCAGTCTGCAACTTCTAGAAGGAAAGAATCAAACAACAAAGACTGATTTTCAAACAATAATAGCTCCCAAGGTCTAAGATTATTATTTTTAAGCTCTCTTACTGATCATGGTGGTTCCCCCAGCCAGGGCTGCCTTGGTGCCTTGAAAGAAGTCATCGGCGGAGGTCATTCCTTGGTCAGGCATCTGGAAGCGGGTATGGACATCAATCCCTCCAGGGATAACCATCCTAGAATGGGCTTCGATGGTCTTCACACCTCCTGGCACAATCAGGTTTTCCCCTATTTGCCTAAATAAACAGGATGGATGATAATGACTGTAAATGAACCACCCCTGAATCAAATGGCATCTGATAGACATTTCACGAAGCCAGAAACCATCCTTCCCTAGGTTTTGCAGACTTTTTGCATTATTGTTCATTTTCATAGTGTATGCACTCCCCAATCCCTACTCCCAACTAAGCATACCAGAGCATACCAGAAAACAAAATTTAAATAAGGCACAGAAGCCCTGATTGAAGAGGTTCAGTTGCCAGAAAACCCCTAAGATCAAATGATAACAAGGCCCCAAGATATTTACATAAAAAGCCACAACACTTTCTCTGTAACACACATAGTTGAACTAATTATCATACAGCAATTCTCTCCAGGCCTGGTTGCACTTTACAAACACTTATTTTCAACCCTGAGAAAACAGGGGTGGACAGGTAGTAGTAGAACAAAGCAAAAGAAAACAAAACAAAACAAAACAAAAAAAGTGAACATGATGATTACAACTATTAAAAAGTCTGGAAGCAGTGCTCAGCAACTCAGACACTAAGGACAGAAAAAGTGGTATTATGTTGGGGGACACGGATTCATTTCCAATTTTTAAAAAACATCTGGGCTATATCTTGCTACCACTTTTTTTCAGAAGGAAAAAGTAATCAAGGAGGAGTTGATAAAGTTCTAAAACAAATTAGTGTTGACTAAAAATAGCACACAGGCTTGCTCACTTCTAGGCCAGTATCATGCTGCCTTTTAATTGGGGGAAAATGGAACATGAAAGTCATGGTATTTGAGAGCCCAGAGTGAAGAATGTCACAAGCAAACACACATGGAGAAAACATTAAATGTGGAAATGTTAAAACCTATTTTAGGTTCATAAATCAGGGTGTGAGTTTCCAGGCAACAGACACATCCACTCCAGTTTTCCACTCCTCTGGACTGGTTTGCTGCTAGCACTTGATGAATGCTGCTTATTTAAAAGATGTCATTTGCTACAGTGTTTGTCTTTAAACAGATGTGCTCCTTCTCCAGGGCCCTGTGAGCTGTCCCAGTCAGGAGGGCAGGAGGATACTGGCATATACTCAGCTCACTTAATCCTCTGTTGGTTCCCCTCTGCAACATAATACACAATAAACACAAGGGCAGTCTTATTTGTGTTTGTTGCCACTTACAGAATGAAACCTACAATTCCCTCAGGATGAGGCAGTACTTTGTCTGTTACTTGGTCATTAATATGGTGTCCTTTGGCCCCAGCAACTTGGATTCTTAATTAAGAAAGCAGATGTGTTATCTTGGTAGAAGAGGCTGTTAACACCACGTTTGTGTCTTAGATTGGGCAATCTACCGAAATAACTACATTCTAGGAAAACCTTTAATATATTTAATAGCTCATAGACCAAGTATTTGAACTGGCGACAAGAAGATATTGTGTCACCTCAGTTAAAATAGTAAATTACATAACACATAAGGAAATGGGTGTGCATTTAATTGTGGCTTTGAATTCTCTAAATCTGAGTTTTCAAATTCACTAATTACCACCAATCAAAATGAGCTTAAACAGACCCTAAGTTGGTCGGTCTTTGAAGTCACCAAAGTTTGATGCCATGTATGTGAACTGTAGGTAATGCTTAGGAATACTGGAAGGTACACAAATCCCTCAATACAATGAGTTACACTTACTTGATCAACCCATCTTCCATGTATATGTCTGCATAGAATGACTGGTCATCATTAACAATTTTACCTCCTTTGATCAGAAGACGATCACTCTGAAACAAAGAAAGTAATAAAGTCACAATTCATACCTGACCAATGAGAAATGCTGGTATTAAGATAATGAGCTAAGGACATATTTTTCACTATTCAAAAGAGATGCTCAAAATGAGTCAATTTTGGAAAGATACAGTGACAAAGGTGAACCTGATGTGACAACTTATTCATCACTCGATGAGTCAGAACATACTGGCAAAAGCTCAAAGCTTATCCTAGTTTAAAAACAAAACAAAACAAAAAAACTATTCCTTTCCACTGAAAGAAAAGAGAGTGAGAAAATGAAAGAACACCTAGCAATCTCCCCTTTAAAGAGCAGTGAAAACATTTCAGATAAAGAAGACAATATTTTTTAAAAGGCTTTAGGCTAAATGTCATTAAAAAAAAAAAAATACACCCACATGTAGGGAAGTCAATTCTTGGCAAGACTGGTGTCGGGAAAAATTAACCAAGTCTGTTGTCATGGGATACTCTACACAAACACACTTGCTTCAACCATTGCAGTTTCATTTCAATATGTTCTTTATATTTGCTTTTTATCTTTGGGGTAAATCACAGAGATTGTAACAAAGAGGGGGAAAAACTTCAAATATACACACTTTAAGTACTAAGCTGTTAAGAAAAAGGTAGAGTTTTGTGATCAAGCAGATGAATGGCAGGTTCCAAAATCTACATTGTTGATGCACTTGTCTTTTAATTGGTGCAAAATATGTATCTATGACAAGCAGCACATGAGGGCCAGAAATGCAACAGAAATGTTACATTATGACTCATCTCTATCCCAAAGGCTGTTGATGGAATGGGATATTAACGGTCTGTGTTCCCTGGAGATGCACCTGTATTCTTCAGACTGGGTTACAAGTTGAACCACAGACCTCTCTTTCAATATACAGAACACTTCAAAGGAGACATTCACTTTGATAATGGTTCCCTTAAAATCCAGTTACAAACCAATATTCTTACTAGTGCTATTTATATTTACCACCCACCAAAAAAAGATCATAGCAAAATCTTTAAAAAATATGGGGGCAGGGGTAAAAATAAATAAATACTAAAAAATACATAAGCTACTAGACACCTAGGGAAAAAGACACTTTTACCCATAAATGCACACACAGCCAGGTATAGAAAGTATTTATTGTTTCTCTAACATAATGAAAAACAGTAAGATCATTTAAATTTTATACACTGTAGGGTCCTTCATCCTGCTATAGACTTCGGAAAGTTAAATGGGAATAAACAGGCAACAATAATTCCTGCACTTGTATAAGGTAAATGTAAAGACCTTTACAAAATCTTGTCATGTACCCTAAGTCACGGAAGCCTCCAAACACATTTGTGAGGTGGGTGGGGCCAGATTCTTATTCCTATGACACATAAACAAACGGAGGCTGAGAAGTAAGCCACTTGCTCAAGGTCACCTGCTCCAGTGCCCTATAATGATCTTCCCCCTTTCCCCCAGTCTCCAGCTCTAACAGGATAACTCGCCTAGGAGGAAAGGAGAAGCCCTGCCCTTCACTACCAGCTCCCTTAGTCACTGCGGTACCTGTCCCAGCCATCACTGCGAATCCCCGAGCCAACATCATGCTAAGAAAAAAATGAGACATCACAGCCCCGTCCACTCTAGTGCCTTCCAGAAGGCTTCTTACATAAGATGCTGGCCATGATGATGGAGGGAGGGAAACCATGCTATAGGTCCTAAAATAATGCAACCAGATTTTTAAGGGTAGAGGGGGCGCTCTTTAAAAAAAAAAAAAAAAGTCTTGATTGTTTGCTTTTTAAATTTTTTTCTCCCCCCACTGTCAAAATGAAACTGTCTTTTTCATTCACGAAGACAACAAATTATTTGAGGCTTGCAGTAAATCTGCTCCCCACCCCACTCCCCAGACTCCTTCCTCCGGAGCAGGGTCCCCCTGAGCCCGGCCCTTTCGGATTTTGGGTCTTCGGCCTTCAAGAAAAAGCTAGTATCCACCCTCGCTGTAGCACATCCTGGCTCATCCCATAAAGTCCTCCCGAGCACACGCCCCCTCCCCTGTGCATTTGTTTCCACGTCTCTCTCCTGCGGATGGGTGTGCCCTTGTGCATCCAGAGGAAGCCGGGGTGTCCGTGGCTAAGGAGGAAACCAGAGCGAAAGCGCGCCCTCAAATCCAGCCCTAAACACATCTTGAGTTTACCAGGATTCTTTCGGTCTCTGCCTCAACCCTGGGTTCTACCCAGCAATCAACTGGCCAATTCCAATTGCACATCATTATATAACAATGAATTTCCCTCGCGTTCCTCCCTTCCCGGGATTTTATTCGGGGATGTAGAGAACTAGGACTGGTGAGATTTTTTTTTTTCAGTTAAAGATGGGGAGAGGGTGGGGGCAGGAGAGCGGTGAAAGCAAGAACCTGTGGTTCATCGCTGAAGCATCGCAAATTCATCGCTCAGAAGTTTTTTCTCGCGATTTACAAACCAACAACCCCAGGCCCCAGAACTGCGCCGACACCTCCGGCCGCTGCGATCATTGTCTGGCCGAGGCCAGGCCGGGCCATCTGCTCCGCGCGTCGCGCAGCGCCATTACCTCCGCGAGCCCGGCTCGGCGCTGTCCCCAACGCCCACCCTCCCAGCCCGCTTTGTATGCGCCAACACAGGCGCCTCCTTGGCTGCAGAAGGGGCAGAAAGACACAAGAAAGCGAGCTCAGAGCCCTGCGTAGGTTCCAGCCCCAAACCGAGGGCGAGGAAGCCGAAAGGGCCACCAAAAACCAGTCCCTGATCAACAAAAAGCCCACGCCTGGCCCCCCACCCTCCTCGGCTCATCACCGCGTCCCTGCTTTTCCTTCCCATTTCCACATCATCCCGGTACTCCCTGCCCTTTCCAGCATCCCTCTGCTGTCATTACGCCTCCGGGCTGAAACGGCTCCTTTTTCTAAGAAGCCGGAGGAAAGCTCCAGAAAGCCTTTATGGTGGGGGCGGGAGGCAGAGGGAGAATCCATTTCTCCCTCTCCCCCATCCAGCTCCTGGAGTCCAGCCTCACAGCGCGCAGCCCGGAGAACAATATCCGAGCTTCAACCATGCATATTCAATCTGGCATCCATTTGCTTACACCCCGCAGGCCAGCACTGCAGCATCTCGCACTGACAATAAAAGGATACAGCGGATCTGGCGCGCTACCTAAGACGTCCTTTAATGCACTTACGCTCCTATTTTAATGCCTTACAAATTATGTAGCTTACGAACTATATGATTGCGTCTCCCACCACCCCGATCGCCTTCTTTAGCAACAGGGAAAAAAAGAAAAAGAAAAGAAAAAAGAAAAGTTGCGTTCCTCTTCCTCCCCCTCCTTTTAAAAAATTCCTTAGATGTTCTTTGCCACAAAAGGTTGCTGGCCGACCGCAGATTTCCCAAGTACCAAACTCACCGTGATGCGTGGAATATTTTTCTTCCCCTGATAAGACATCTCTCTCCTGGGAAAAAAATAATTTCAAGAGGACAGCTTTAAAGCAAAAATTGCCAGGAAAGAGATGGTATTTTTTGCAGGATTGAAAAAGGTGCAACCGCTTAGCTGGTCTTGCTGATAGCAGATTTCAGGAACGTAAGGGATAAATGCAATCCTCTGTCTCTCTTTCTTCCTCTGCTCCAACACAGCCCCAGCTAGGGCGGAAAAAAAAGAAAGAGAGAGAGAGAACAGGAGGGAAGGGGTGGAAATAAACTACAGCAATAAAAGCCTCGGTTCAAGTCTGCCACCGCGGCGCATGCGCCGCCAGCCACTCCCTTTCCTCTCAGGCAAAAGCCATCCGCTTCGAGAGAGACGAGCCTTGATTGGCCACAATCGTGGGATATGCAAATGAGTGCAGGCGGGGAGGGGAGCGGCGCGAGAGCGCGAAATGCTGCAGTGTGCCGCCGAGGGCGGCGGTCGGTGCGTGCGCCCGAGCGGGGAGCGCGCCTTTCGCGCCCTTTCTTTAGGCTGGAGCATCGGGGACTGTGGCTGGAAGCCGCCCTAAATGCAGCATCAGCAACTCAAGGACAATGGAGGGGTGGTCATTACGGGCCGGGGGAACCCAGCCCGGCGACGGTGGGCTTCGCTGCAGCCCGTGCGGCACGCACCCGCTCGCGCGCGCCCCGCTGGATACCCGCCCGCGCGCCAATCCGCGGAGGCCGCCGCTGCAGCCCCGCGTGGGGTGACTGCGCCGAGCCAATGGCTTTGCTGGCGGCGAGCGCGCGACTGCACCGCCGGCCGGCGCCGCGCAGCCCGGGAGGGGCGCCCGGGCCCTCCTCCCGCCGCCCTCGCCCTTCGCGAAGGCTCGCTCGGCCTCCGCCCAGGAGTCGACGGGGAATTCAGATGGCAGCGAGCGGAGGGAAGGGGAGCGGGGCGGGGAGGGCTCGCGGCGGCGCCGCGCCGGCCACGCCCGTCCGCCGCCCAGCCCCCGAGACAGGAGCGGCTGGACGCGGGCCTAAGAGCCCGGCGGCGCGGGGGCGTCGGGCGCGCGGCCGGGCTCCCTGGGGCGCTGGGGGCTAGGCGAGGCGAGTGCGGGAGGAAAGCTAGCCTGAGGACAGGCGCCGGGCTGCAGGCTTCAGTGGCCTGTCGGCCGGCAGCAGAGTCCGAAGCGCTTAGTACTGCGAGCAGGGAAAGGAGGCCGCGGAAAGGCTGTGGTCCGCTGCTGGAGCTGGAAGAGATGGGAAACCCGGCTCTGAAAACCCTTTTGGTGCCCGCGGGCCGCCCGTTGAGGCCCACCGTAGGGCCCTGCTCTTTTGAGCACTGACGCCCACCCAGATCCATTTGGGAGAATAGAGGGGTGCATTTCACCGGTGCCTGCAGATCTGTCGAGGAGAAATTTGGGATTACAGTGCTGTAGATGGGCCTCCACGTCACACAATGGGACAGAAAGAGGAGATGAACTGTGGGGAAGCAGGAGGAATGAAAGAAGGGGAAACTGAGTCATGGAGAAAACCTCCGGAATCAGAGTTAAAAACACAAGCCACTCTTCACTCCCCAGTCAGAGGTACTAGTTACGATTCAAACGGCGTTCAAGGCCTCTCTTCTTGGCACTACCAGTTGAGCAGGCTTGGAACCCCTCACTTTGCTGGTCCAAATTGTGTACTGGTGCTCTTACTGCAGAATCCCTGTAGGAGAAATAAGCCGGTCCACTTGATCCCGAGCAATCTACCAGGTCTCTTTGGAGATGTTGCCCAGGCAGGTACAATGAATAAAACATCTAGATAGGCCCATGGCTTTGGGTTTCTCTGCTTGAGATCAAACGACAGATCTAGGGATCTGACAGATCCTTCCATAATCTAGGCCATCAGGCAGCCATGGAAAAAAAAGGGGGGGAATCTAATTGGCTCATACCTGCTCAGCAAAGATTAGCCAGATAAATACAAAATAATCCTGGGGCTACTGTGAGCCCACGTTCTAATGTCTTTCTGCATCTGGCCACTTTGGATGGTTATTTGTCTCTCCAGAAGGTGTAAGATTGTACTCTTTCACTCCTATTCTGGTAAATTCTAAAGTTCCAGAAAAGAGCTGTGGGGGATGCAGCAAGCTTCATAGCTGGTTAATTCATTCAAGTTCCAATTAGCTGTGCATCTTGAAAACAAAGTAGAAGCACTCTCCCCACCCCAACTATATGATGTGCTAAAAGCAAAGTGACTTGATGTCAGCAGGTATTGGTGTCAGCCTGGAAGGGTTAAAGTCACCAGTCTGCGAAAGCTAAAACGTGCCCTCCTACCAGTGAAAGCCAAATGTAGGTTCCTAAAGGGCTGGGGGCAAGTGTTCTATTAAAGTATGAGTAAGACACCACTAGGCAAGCAAGCAAATAATGAGATTCAAATTAATTTAAAACAGAATGACTTCTAATTAAATTGTCTAATATTCTTGTTAAAAATTTCTGCTCCTGAACTGTTTGATCTTAACATTTAACTATATCTTATTTACTAATTTGCCAATGAATAGTTTGCTTTGTAATAAAATCTTTGAAAAAAAAAAGATTATTTGAGAGAGTTGGAAAGCAGGGGGGGAGCAGGGAGAGAGGGAGAGAGAGAATCCCAAGCTGACTCCCTGCTGAGCAGAGAGCCCTACGCAGGGCTCCATCCCAAACCCTGAGACCATGACCTGAGCTGAAACCAAGAGTCAGACACTCAACCAATTTAGCCACCCAGATGCCCCTGTAATAAAAGCTTTTATGTCAGTCTTATTTGTATCAGCCTTATTTCTATAACTATCCATATGAGGTTCTTAGTCCATGATAATTGACATTTCCGCTCATATATATATCCAAAGATTTAAGGTTTAAATTGAATTGTCTGTTCCGACTGGAGCCTAAGAGTATTTGGCACAAAGAAGATACCAAATAGTTTTAATTGGGCAAGGAACTATCTGCAATTTACATTTCTTACCATACTTACTGCTCAATGCAATGCAGAGAAGTAAAAGGGATGGGGAGGAATTTTCCACCCACTCTGCACTAACAGACTTGTTAATATACACTGTTTTTTCACATTGTCTCTAGACGAACACTCAGTGAAAATTCCTGTAAAGTTACAAATCATTATCCCTGAACCAAATATTTTAGCCTATTCCTGGGAATGGTTTTTCTAAACTTTTAAAAAATTAAATGCGTATCATAGTGCCTGGGCTGCTCAGTCGGTTAAGCACCTGCCTTTAGCTCAGGTCATGATCCCAGGGTCCTGAGATTGAGTCCCAAGTCGGGCCCCCTGCTCAGTGGGGAGCCTGATTCTCCCTCCAACCTTCCCCCTGCTCGTGATCGCTCTCTCTCTCACTCTCTCTCTCTCAAGTAAATAAATAAATAAGTAAAATCTTTTAAAAATTTCACAAATGCATATCAAACACGAAAAAAGAGCATTGTGCCCAGGTTCTGTATCAGTCTCTGACCACAGCCCCCTCTGCAGCTTCACCTCCTGTGCCTTGACACCCATGCCTCGATCCCCACGCTCAGGGGACACATGCGGACAGGGACCAACACACATGCTGCCCCTTGAGGCCGTGTGCCTTCTCAAATCCGTGCCCTGCCCTATGTTGTTCCCTTTACCTCCCTCCCGTTTCCCTCAACCCTTCCTTTAAAAGCGAGCTTAAAGGCCACCTCCTCGGTGCTCTGCCTCCCTGCTGCCTCCTAAAGCATCAAGCACAACCCCCTCTATTCACCGCCACTGGAACATGCCTCCTTCCCTATTGTAATTATTTATCCTTTTCTTCTGTCCGAGCATGACTCCTAAAAGCCAAGAGCCTTGCATTTCTTTTTCCGGTGACCAGTACACTGCCTGACGTGTGGCAGGGGCCCTCGATGTTTGGTATATAACTAAATGCTGTCCTTGCTATTCCAAGAGAATGTCCACGTTTCTTCCATGTCACCGCCATGGTGAGTTCTTAATGTCAACAAAATCCCCAACTCAGCCTGTCTCTGAGCACTGTCGCCTTGCTGGGTCTTCCTTCTCTCCTCCAAGTGCCGGAAACTGCAAGAGAACCTTGTTATAATGCAGCTCATTATTCTCCGTGTGGGTGTAGCTGCCTGAATTTTAAGTTAAGCATCCCCTAAACAGCCACGTACCACCACGCCTGAGAAAATCCAGGCAGGGAGCATGCAGTTCAGAACTCTAGAATCCTACAAGGCGTCTCGAGTCATTTTTTCCCTGAGCATTAGTTTCTTAGAGGGTTCTCTTCTCCACCCTTTATTCTATTATTCTATCCACGTGCCGCGTGGTACCCTTTACCACATTCTACCACCTACACTGTACCATCCTCACCGCTACCATGACCAGGCCAGCAGGGTGTTCCTTCCATTGCAAGTTGGAGCTCGCAGAGCCTAGGAACTCTTTCAAAACTCTTCCTCGTGTCTCACCCTGACACGCTGTTACAGGGCCTGACAGGCTGTTGGGGGGAGGGGGGCTCAAGAGGGATGACGTCCAGTCAGGATTTTTAAGATGTTCAAGTCATACAGCCTGCCGGGAACTGGGGGTGGGGAGACGAAGTGCAGGGGACGGGGACACTGCAGGGTGACTGGGCTGTTTTCAGTTCCTCAGCAGCCGGTTCACTCTGCGTCCCGCCTGGGACCAGGCCCGCTGCCGCTCTCGGTTTCAGCTTCCCCCTTTGGGAAGCTGCAGTAGCCGGTTCTGCTTGGACGGCCCCCCTGGGCCTCCCTGTGTGGAAGTGCAACATTCAGGATGTCACAGAGCAGGGAAAGCCCAAAGCAGACATTTCAACCGGAAGAACAGAGCCCAGACGTGGCAAAGAAGAGAACAGCCCAAGTCCCCCCATGGCTGCAGGACTGCCACCAAGGGCTACAGCCTCAAATGCAGTCTGCAGAGGTTAAAATTGATGCAGTGGTAAAGAGAAGGTACCGGAATTCTTCCTTGCCAAATACTAAGGGCACTGACTAGGACACTTGAGCTGGAAGTGATGCCTTCTTCTCTGCAGATGGAACCCGGCCAAACGGTCGTTTTCTTTGGGTGCATAACCCGGAAGGGGCTGTCTGCAGAGGAACAGCCAGGGGCTGCCCTGTCCAAGCTTTTCCAGTGGGTGCATCCTTTACCCAGGGTTGCAGAGTGGTGACCCATGAGGGTGGAAGTGACTGGCCCTCTGAGCCAGACGCCACTTTTGCGAGCACTGGAAAGAGTACTGGCCAACTCAGTAGGGGATATGAGAGCACCCCGAAAAAGTCCCTACTGGGTGAAGACAAGAGGCTCATCTGTCCCAGTTCTGTCAGATATTGGGACACAGAGGAAAGCAAGCACTTCAGAATCTAGTAGCCTTTGGCTTTCTCCTCTTATCACTCCTTCATTACCTACCTTGCACATCATCCTCTGTGTGACTACAGATTTTCCCTGGGGTCTTTTCTGCCTTCGCGTTGCAGACAGCAGCTTGCTTTGACCGTCATGCCTCAGGCCCGCCCTCTGGTGGTGAATGAGGAGAGTGCGTTTTTGTCCCCTGTGTCCTCAACTGAAAACTAGGAAAGGGCCTGGTCCCAGGGTTCCTGGAGTGATTTTGCCTCTGCATTGGAATCATCTGGGACCCCTTCAGACCTCCTGATTAGAATCTCCAGCGCTAAGGCCCAGGGATGTTTTTTAATCAGTTTACCTCCAGCCAGAAGCCCACCACATCCTCCTTTTTACAGGAGAGGAAGCTGGGAGAACATGGGCTAGCACTCAGGTCTCAGGCCTACCGGGACTTTTCCACTCCCCAAAGTACATCAGTGGCCCTGCTCTGCACCCCATGGGAACAGCTTAAGAAAGAGTGGTAAATATTCCCGCTATCCTTCCACTTGATTGCCTTCTAGTAAAACACTCACGTAGTCAGCAGGAGGCAACTAACATTTATTGAGCACCTGCCGTAGTCTACGCAAAGCAGAGTGCTTTAAATACATCTTATTTAATCCTCCCCAAAAACCTTGCTAGGGAAGTCTTCACATCCCTATTGTAGAGCTAGGAGAATAAAACTCAGAGAAACCTCTTGTTCCAGACCCAGGTGCGTGGCAAGAGCAAGCACAGGATTCTAATCGGATCTGTGTGACCCCAAAGCCCGAGGTGCCAGTTCTTTAAACAATGAAGTACCTCCGTAGCAGAAACCAGGACCCACCTTGTGAAAGAGGTGGGTGTAGGTGGCCTGCTGGCTCTTTCTTTACCCCTTTCCCAGTCCCCCGGCTGTCACCACTCGAAGCTCCAAGGACTTCCTACATTCCTTCGGCACTGCCCCTTGTCTCAAAATTAATTCTCCATCCCTCTTTCTTCATTACCCAGTAGGATTGAATGTCTGTCAGTGGCCAGCTCTCCTCTCATTGGAAACATAATAGATGGACACCAATGTTTAAATGAGCAATGAACCCTTACAGTGCTACCCTGGAGCTAAAAGGGCAAGGCCCTGATTGGCGGCATGCCTAAAGGAAATGCAAACTGTTTGTCCAGACTGCCCTCATCCTTTCCCACCCTCATTGTGCCCTCCCCGCCTCCCCTCCACAGCACCCCGGCTTCCTGCTGCTGCTGCTGCTGCTACTGTCCCCTCCTCTTCCATTCACTGCAGGAATGGCTCCTTCCCACCCTTCAATGCCCTCTTCCGGGACACTCGCCCTGACCCCCTATCTGAAGTCAGCCCACATATTCGTTACCTTCCCTATCTCGGCAGCCTCTCGACAGCGGGGATCGCTGGGACCTGGCCCTCACCAAGCATGACTCCACCTGCAGGTCCTCCCGTGGTGCCTGCAGGTGGGTTCCCTTTTCCAAGCCCATGCTTCGGGCTCGGGCTCCAACACACTTAGGAAATAAAGCAGATGCTCGTCCATCTGGGCCCTCCTTGGTTCAGAAGCTGTGTCAATTCCACAGACGGCGGTGAAAACGTGTGAACGGTGTGTCCAGAGTCTTAAGTAATCTGTCAGGAGCTTCAGTCTCTTAGAAGATCCAGCCATGTTCAAATACTGAGAACGACCCACTTATTCAAAAACATTCTGTGCCTCTAGCCCATTTATTCAAACAGGTTCCCTAGAGACCTCTCTGGGGGTGATTTATTAGCTTAGTCTGTGAATTTTTGGAAATAGTCCATTTGGATACTGTAAAGATATAAAGAATTGCTGAATTTTCCCTTCATCAGATTGGGCTTCCTGCCCCCCTTCCTCACTCCCCTCTCCTCTGCCCACCCACCATTTGTCCTCGAGTTAGAGTTTATTATCCACAATGTGCCAGCCCAAGAAGACCAAAGGGTAATCGGGAGGTGAGCTCACAAGCTCCTCACGCACCGCCCCTCCGTGGGCTGCAAGGCCTTGTGCACGACAAGACCATGGGGTGAGGACACATGGTGCTTCCCCGGCCTCAGAGAAGCTGTGATCCTCTGCCACGGGCCCGGGCCCCACAATGTCACCCACCAAAGACTAAGCACCATGCAACTTCTGAGCATGGCCAGCCTCCCTCAAGAAGCAGAATGGGACCCTATGGGACACAAGTAGATAAGGAGGTCACCGAAAGCAACGCCAACTGGAGTAGACTGTCCAGCACATATGTGGGCCTTTAAACCAGATTCTACATGTATGGGCCATGTTGGTTTCGCATAGGCATGCAGTCAAACCAGGGGAGGAATAGGAGTGCCTCAGGAGTTCCCCTCTCTTCCTCAGGAATTGAGGAACAAAGGTAAATTAGCAAAATGGCCGCTTTAGGGTGATTGGCTGAGACAGGAAGAAAGTAATCCTGGGACCCCCAGAGACTAAGGGCCACTGTCTCATTGGGGTGTCGCCATCCTTCCTGTACTGAATTCAGGGCCCTGCTGCTTCTGGATCTTATGCTCTCCTGAATCAATACTTTCCCCAAAGTGCAAATCTGACTCTGTTACTCTTCCCCTTAAAATGCTTCCATGGCTCCACGATTCCTTCATGACAAAGTTCAAAATCCTTAGCACTGTGTCCAGGCTTTATGCATAGTCTGGCTTCTGCCGACTTCTCATGCCTTGTTGAGCACTGTCGGCATCGCTGTTCTACACCCCACACCCCAGCCACGTCAAGCTCTTTCACGTCCCTAGATATGGTAGGCTTTTTGTAGCCTGTGTCTATACTCATATTTTCACCTCCCCCAGCACCGCATCCCCTCTCTGACCCCTCACACCATCACCTCCTCTATGCAGCACTCCTGAGTCCCCAGCTAGAGCTGACCACTCCTTCTGTTGTGCACCACTGGGCCCTATAAAGTCTCCTAGCAGAGTGCCTGAAGAAGTTTCCTGTGTTATTTCTTTATACACTCTCTCCTGCTAGACAAGAAGCATCTTGATGGCAGAAGACTATACTTTCTTTCTGCAGCAAGCACCATAAGGCCTTGCATACACACACAACACATTCTGAAAGGATGGATGGATGGATGGATGGATGGATGGATGGATGGATGGATGATGGATGGATGAGTGATGGATGGATGGATGGATGGGTGAGCAGATGGATGGATCGATGGATGAATGGATGGATGGGTGGGTAGATGGATGGATGGATGGATGTGTGGATGAATGTTGGATGGGTGGGTAGATAGATGGAGGGAGGGATAAAGAATGAACAGAAGAATAAATGAACAAGCTCCCTGAACAAAAGTCCTAGTTATAAAATATAGTTACACTGGGATTTGAGTCTAAAATGATCTTCCAAGGCACAAAGTTCATGACCAGGCTCTGTCTTAGGCCCCATCCATTTAGTCTAAGTTCCCAGGAAGACCAGGTGGTACTCATGACAGCCATTCTCTCTGGCCAGAGAAGACTGCAGAACTTCCACTTTGACCTGGGTACCTCTAACTTGCTACCAGCACCACTGTGTACCTATAGATGGATTAGGCCCTCTCTGGGAGAGACTCTTCATGTTGCAGATACTTCTAGGATGCAGACATGTCTGCAGACACTTCTCCTTAATGGGAATGGGATAAAAGACCTTGAATAAAAGACATTTTTACAACACTGGCATCCTCCTGTGTGACAAATATCCTTGGTTAGCATGAAGGACGTTCAGAGAGGTAAAGGCAGGATGACCAACTTTACCCTGTGGAATGTTCTTTCAATCCAGTATTGAGACAAGTGCTCCTTAACCCTTATCCTTCCCCCTCCCACTATTTTTCCTCCCTTTTTTTTGTCTTTATCAAGTCTTTTGGCCATTTTTGCCTACAAAGTGCCAGAAGCAGTCATGATTTGCTGGACGACCAAGGCTATCACCAGAGCTGCTAGGGTCTGAATCCTAAACTTGTGACCCCTGGAGAACCAGCAGTCTGAAACCTTCCCTTTCAGCCCTCTCTAGGGTCAAGGCCAGAGCTGAGAGATGGTGTGAGCCCCACATTGATCCTTTCCTGAGTCTTCCTCTGCTGGGGAGGCCAGGTCTGGGCATTCACATGACAACCTCCAAGTCAGATGGTGGAGAAGAAGAGGGGAAGACTACATCAAGGCCATTGTAATTTTGACTAGCAGGATGCACCAAATGTAAGGCCACAACATCATAATAAAAAACACAGCATGCGGTATCAGGACGCGCAGCCATTCCTGGCTTAAGCCAGCCCCTCAGCCCATGGATAGCCACAGCCAGTTGGCCAAAATATAGCTTGCTTGCATCACTATTTCAGCCCACTGAGATTAATGCTCAGCAGCAGTTCTTATTGGGACAATCTGAAAGTTTCCCCCACTTGCTTGTGAAAGTTAATTTGGTGCTCAGGATGACAGCAATGATCAGGCCAGTGGACCATGGTCCAACCCATCCTCCGCATCCCCTTCCTAGGATAGCAGCCTGACCAAATGCCTGGCTCTCCCTCTCTCGATGGTGTCAGGGACCTCCTGACAGCTTCCTCCAGGCCCATTTAGCATGCAAACCTCGAGTAGCTCTCCTGTGGCCATTGTGTCTACTCACACCAACCAGCGAACACAACCCTGAGAGAGACGGTGTCATTTGGAAGGTTCCAAGCTGTGGCTCTCATCAAAGCATGAGGAATAGAGTGACCCAAATGGCTTCATGCTCTCACTGCTGAAGCCACCAAGACAGGAGGTTCAGGGGAAGAACTGCACAAGATTCTTTGCTGGCCTTTTCATCATCTTAAAAGCACCCTCTAGACATTAGTTTACTCTGTGTGGTTATTATTCTTTTGCCTCAAATGTCCCGCAGATAACAAGAGGACAAAAAAGATCTTTGATCAAACATGAAGGGCTTTTTTCTATTCCTTGTCTCCTCATTTTTTCCTCCTTTCCCCTCCCTGTCAGGCTTATGAGGTTTGCCTCAACACCATTGTAAACGTCCGTACTTGTCCCCAATCCTATGAATGCCCCATCATGTTGTTGACCACATTCTTCAGTTTCCAGACAAGTCCAAATGGGATGCAAGTGTTGCAAGGCACCACAGTCAGGGTTATGTATTAGGTATTTTTCTCTGAGAGGGGATTCAGTATTTTGCAGCTAACAGTGGCCTCTTATTCCACCATCTCCAGTTACCATTGCCCCCCTTTTCCTGCAGGGACCCTTTGAAGGAGGGGGGTCCTAGAAGTTGGAGTTGAGGCCCACGCCCTCCCAGATGCCATCAACCCCTATGACCTGGGTCCTGCCTGGCTCTTGCTAGTCTCCCTTTTGAGGACGGAAGTCCGGCCCTGGACCCCAGCCTGGTGGATTCCAGGAACTGGGATCTGATATGTATGGAGGACCTCCCAAGAACTGGCAGACCTCCCACAGAATGGCAGGTCTCCCACAGAAAGACTGTTACCTGCCTACCAGCTAGTGCTTCTCAGAGGGACCTACTCTTGGACCCCATCCCAGGGCTCTACTTCACTGATGGACCACTAGCCTTTGCACCTTGGAGATCCCCCTCACCCTCCACTAACCACTGCCACTGCTACCCATTTTGCCTGAAATGGGATGCAAGAGAGCTGAACTGTTTGATGGACTGTACTTGCCTGACTAAAGCACCAGTCCCAGTCTCTGCCCGACAATGACCTTCCTTCCATATCTGTTCACAGGAGGACCTAGGACAGATCACCATCCCTTCCCATCGGAGCAACCAAGCGTTCTGCCTGAAAGGTATTAGGATGCAACACCTTCTCCTCACACAGGGTGTGTATCTCATCTTGTACATTCAGAGTGCAGTGGATAGAGCCAAGCTGGAGTGGAGGATTCTCCATCCGTCCAACACAGTCAAGTCTCCATAAATCACCAAAGTTACAGCCCAGAGATGGGTCTTACACTTGTGTGGGGGACAATATGAAGCTCTGTGAGTCTTTCCTCTGATCCCCGTCTTGGCTGTGTGACAACACCAAATTCATCAAGACAGACAAAACATGACAAATGCCTAAGAAAGGGAACCACTTGGAATACGATTCTACCTTTCATGCCTCTTCCATCCAGGGAGCTGTGCCTTGTAAGAGAACTTTCTTCCATGAGGCCAATGTTCTATATCTGCTCTGTCCAACACAGTAGCCACTACCCCCGCCCCCACCCATGGCTGTGGAGCATTCAAAACATGATTAGTGTGATGGGGGAGGGGCCTCAATTTTTAATTTATTTTATTTAAATTAATTTTAATGTAAATAGCTCCTTGGGGTTATGGCTGTTGCGTTGGGCAGTGAAGATACAGAAGTCAAGCTTACAGTGGGCCTTAAGTGATGAAGAATATGCAAGTTACAAACTGGTAACCCATGGGCCAGATCAGCCCAGACATAGATTTTGTTTCACCATACAGTGTTTTCAATGGGTTTTTAATTTGGCCAACATTTTAGAGTGAGGAGACTTCTCATGAAAAAGCTGCATTTTCACCTTCTTCTGTAAAGCTCCAGGCAACTCTAGTGTCTGTTCCCAGGTGGCACCAGGTGGCTGGAGCAGGGTAGCAGCTGCCCCCAGAGAAGGGGCCCGGGCTCTGCTTGTGTGATCTCCACACCCCACTGGCCCCTCTCACACTGAGGCTGAGTTACAGTTACTATCCAGCATTGACCTGGACCCTCTTCATTCATGACTACTACACATCTACCTACCTGGCTCCAGGAAGCCTTGATGTAAGGTCTGCTCTAGCCAACCACACACCTCACCCAACTTCTTGAGCAAGATTTCTCTCTGTCTGTGACTTTGAAGAGCCTTTAATAAGCAGCAGAAGAAAAGTGACTTATGAAACAGCTGCTATTCACTAAAAATTATTATGTACATTATCCACTGAATACTATGAAATCAGTGGCATCCATCCCATTTTACAAATGAAGAGACTAAGGCCGGAAGAAGTTAAATAATTGAATTGAATAACTGGGCCCAAATCGGAAAGCCAGAAAGTAACATAGCCAGCATTCGAACCAGGTAAATCTGACTCTTATGCGCTCCATTTGTCCACCGCACAAAGTCATTACACTCCAATTACCCTGCAGAAGCCCCAAAGGATTAATTATACACATCACAGAAATGGAGCATATGAGGTTTGAAAGAGTCCCATAGGAAATCTCCCTGTACCCCAAAGTTATGGCTGCTCACTTTTTTATGCTTCTGTTAAAGAACAGAGATGAACCTGCCTCAAGCAACATTATCAAATGTCATCGGGTGTCTGCTCCAGGGAGGGGAGGTCCCCCAATGCTTTCCCTGACCAGTTCTCACTGAGTCCACCCCACAGAGCCTGGTTGTGAGCTGTGGACACACTCACTAACGTCCGTCTTCAAGATCAAGTAAATGGACGTCCAGAACTTCTCAGACTTTCAGCCAGAAGTTCATCTCACCAGTAGAGGGCTGCAATCACTATGAATAAAATCTAAATGTTAAATCCTAAGTAGTGAATAAAGCAAATCCTTTGACAGGGCTCTGTCTTTAAGTGTCCCAAGATTTGTTTATTGCTCATTTGTAATTAATCCAAACGTGGCCTGGCCTAGAGAATGGAAACATACCTGGTTTTCTGAAAGTTCTAGAACACACACCTGAGGTCAGTCAGGATTACCTGCCAAGACCATCAAGCATGGTGGGTCTGCTCATGATGCATAATTACACGTGGTCTTTAGCTAAGCCAACTCTATTACTACTACTGACAGAGTATCTCCTATGGACTAACAATAGGGGAGCTGGGATGTGAGGCAAGGAGAAGAAGCTAAAAGTCTTCCATGGGATGCTTCAATCCAGCACAGTGTGATTACTGAGCTGTCCTGGACCACTGCACTCCCAGGGCATTCCTCCCTGTGCCTCTGACCTCCTATTGGAACATGCTCAAATTACAGCAGCCAGAGTGCCAAAGAATTTGTGCAGCAGGACACCAAATCTAAAAATCATAAAGGAAAAGTTTCATAGAAATGTCTCAGTATCATACAAAAAGTTAAAAGGCAGGTGACAAACTATGAAAAAAACATTTGGAACCTATGACAGTAAAGAACTAATATTCTTATTTAATTCTTTACAGATCAGTAAGAGAAAGGTGAATATTCTAATGTATTTAAAGATGAAACTAAATTCACATTCAAAAGAGAAGAAACAAAAAGGAAAACAAAGGAAAATATGTCTAACTTTACTATTATTCAGAAATAATATTTAACTAGTAAATATTATTTACTATTTTAGCCATCAAGTAAATGAACCCTGAAAAGACTAGGAACATTCAGTTTTGACCAAAGTATGAAGAAATGAATCCTTTCATTTCTCTCACAGGGAAGTACACTAGCACAATCTTTATGGAGGGAAATACGAGTAAAAATTTTAATGTGCGTACCCCTTGATACAAACTGATTCCTTTTCTAGAAATGTATCCTAAGGAAATAATTGACAGGTATGCATGTTTACAGATGTTCTTCACAGTACTATTAGAAATAGTAAAAAAAAAAAAGTAGAAACGATGGAGAATTTTTAAATTCATGATACATCCAACCATGCAATTTTTAATTTTTTAATGTTTGCAACATATTATTAAGTGGAAAAAGTTACAAAACAGTTAATATAATATAATCCCATTTTTTAAATTAATACTTTATTTTTTAGAGCAACTTTATCTTTAAAGAAAAAAATGAGCAGAAAGCACAGAAAGCTCTCATATAGCACCTCCCCTTCCCACAAACACAGTACCCTTATTGTTAACATATTAACATCTTGCGTTAGGAGGATAGATTTGTTACAGCTGATGAGGCCAACATCCACACGTTATTATTCACTAGCGTCCATAGCTTACACTAGGGTTCACTCTTGGTGTGGTACATTCTATAGGCTTGGACAAATGTAGGATAACATGTATCTACCACCATAGTATTACAGAATAATTTCACTGCGCTAAAAATGTCATGTGCTCTATTTATCATTCCCTTCCTCCTCCTGAACCCCTGGCAACCACTGTTCTCCTTACTGTCTCCATACTTTCACCTTCCACAGAATGTCAAATAACTGGATCCTACAGCATGTAGACTCTTCAGATTGGCTTCTTTCCCATAACCATAAGCATTTCAGGTTCTTCTATGTTTCTTCATGGCTTGATAGCTCGTTTCTTTTTAGCACTGAATAATTTCCATTCTCTGGCTGTACCACAGTTTATTTATCCATTCATCTACTGAAGGACATCTTGGTTGCTTCCAAATTTTGGCAATGACGACGAATAAGGCTGCTACAAACACCTTCGTGCAGGTTTTTGTGTAAACATAAGTTTTCAACTCCTCTGGGTAAATTTCAAGGAATGTGATTGTTGGATCATAAGAATATGTTTAGTTTTTGTAAGAAACCGCCGAACTGCCTGCCACAGAATGGCTGTACCATTTTGCATTCCCTCCAGCAATGAAGGAGAGTTCCTGTTGCTCCACATCCTCAGGAGCATTTGGTGTTGTCGATGTTCTGGATTTTAGCCATTCTGGAAGGTGTAGAATCTCATTGTTTTAATTTATATTTCCCTGAGGGCATATAGTATTGAGCATCTTTTTGTTTTTTTATCTTCTTTGTGAAGTATCTCTTCAAATCTTTTGCCCATTTCTTAAATTGAACTATTTGCTTTCTAATTGTTGACTTTTAAAAGTTCTTTGTAGATTTTGGATAACAATTCTTTATCAGAGAAGTATTTTGCAAAGATTTTCTCCTCATCTGTGGCTTATCTTTTTATTCTCTTAACAGTGTTTTTGAAGGGCAGAGGTTTTTAATTTTAATGAAGTGCAACTTATCAATTTTTTCTTTCATGAATTTGGCAGCTTTTGGGTTTGTATCTAAAACGTCACCTTCAAGCAAAAGCCCACCAAAATTTTCTTCTATGTTATTTTTTAGGACTTTTATAGTTTTGTATTTTACATTTAGGTCTATAATCCATATTGAGTTAATTTTTATAAAAGGTATAAGGTATATGGCCAAGGTCTGTGTCTAGATTCATTTTTTATATATAGCTGTCCAATTGTTCCAGTATCATTTCTTGAAAAGAATAAACTTTTTTCATTGACTTGCCTTTGTTCCTTTGTCAAAGATCAGTTGACTATATTTGTGTGGGTCTATTTCTGAGCTTTGACCTTTGTTTCCTCAATCTATTTGTCTATTCTTTCACCAGTATCACACTGTCTTGATTACTATAGCTTTATATTAAGTCTTAAAGTCAGGTAGTATTTGTCCTTCAATTTTATTCTTCTCTTTCAATATTGAATTGGCAATACTAAATTTTTTGTCTTTCCCTATAAACTTAGAGAGAGAGAACATGAGCAGCAGTGAGGGATAGAGGAAAAAGGAGAAAGAGAATCCTAAGCCGGCTCCATGCCCAGCGCGGAGCCTGGTGCGGTGATTGATCTCACAACCCTGAGATCATGACCTGAGCTGAAATCAAGAGTAAGACACTTAACCAATTGAGCCACCCAGGTGCCCCATTTCTGTGTAAACTTTAAAATCAGTTTGCTAATAGTAATGAAATAACTGATTGGGATTGCATTGATTGTATAGATTGGGTTAGGAATAAATGACATCTTAACAACATTGAATCTTCCCACCCACAAACATGGATTATCTATTTAGATCTTCTTTGATTTCTTTCATCAGATAATAGGTTTCTTCATTAAGATTGTATACAGATTTTATTGGATTTATAGCTATAATGCTAATAAAAATAATGGTGTGTTTAATTATAGATGCCAGTTTTTCATTGCTGCTGTAAGTAAGCAATTGACTTTTGTATATTAACATTCTATAACTTTGTTATAATCGCTTACTTGTTCCAGGAGGGTTTTGTTGTTGGTTCTTCAGGATTTATGACTTAGACAATTATGTCATGTGCAAACAAAGATCATTTTACTTCTTCTATCCCAATCTACATACTTTTATTTCCTTTTCTTGTCTTATTGCATTAGCTAGGCCTTCCAATACCATACTGAACAGAAGTGGTGAGAAGAGATATCCTTGGCTTGTTCCTAAGGTTAGCAGGAAAGTGTTTAGTTTCTCATTATTAATTATAATGTTAGCTATAATATTGCTAATTTTCTGGGAGTATTTATCATGAATGGATGTTGGATTTTATCAAAGGCTTTTTCTGCATCTCAATAGATATGATCAAATGATTTTTATTTCTTTAGCCCTTGAATGTGATGGGTTACACTAATTGTTTTTTGAATGTTGAACCAAACTTGCATATCTGGAATAAATCCCAACTGGTTGTGGTATAGAACTCTTTTTATGTTTTGTTGGATTTTACCTGTTAATATTTCATTGAGAATTTTTACATCTATGTTCATGAGAGACATTGGTTTATAGATTTTTTTTTTTCTTGTAATGCCTTTGCCTGGTTTTAGAATTAGGATAATGCTGGTCTCACAGAATGGGATGGTAAGTAATACCACTGCTTCTATTTTCTGGAAGCCATTGTGAAGAACTGGTACACTGTCTTCCTTGTTTGGTAGAATTCACTGGTATTTTCTGTTTTAGAAGATTATTAATTATTGATTCCAGTTCCTTAATAGATATGTCCATTCAGATTTTATATTTCTTCTGTGAATTTAGGTATATGTGCCTATCAAGGGATTGGTCCATTTCATCTATATTATCACATTTGTGGAAATAGAATTATTCATAATACTCCTTTATTATCCTTTTCAAATCCCTGGAATCTGTAATGATGATCCCTCTTTCATTTCTGATATTAGTAATTTGTTTCTTCTCTCTTTTGTCTTTGGTTAGCATGCCTAGAGATCTATCAATTTTATTTATTCTTTAAAAAAAAACAGTTCTTGGTTTCATTGATTTTCTCAAGTCATTTCCTGTTTCAATTTTATTGACTTCTGCTCCAATTTTTATTACTTATTTTCTTCTGCTTACTTTGGATTCTTTTTTTTTTTTAAGATTTTATTTATTTATTTGAGAGAGAGAGTGCAAGAGAGCATAAACAGAGGGAGGGGCAGAGGGAGAGGGAGAAGCAGGCTCCCTGCTAAGCAGGGACCCTGATGTGGGGCTCAATCCCAGCACCCTATGATCATGACCTAAGCTGAAGGCAGGTGCTTAACTGACTGAGCCACCTAAGAACTCTTACTTTGGATTCTAATTTGCTCTTCTTTTTCTAGTTTCCCAAGGTGGAAGCTCAGATTAGTGACTTGAGATCTTTCTTCTTTTCTAATATATGCATGCAATTCTATAAAATTCCCTCTATGTGTTGCTTTTTCTGCATTTTAGTTCTTTTCTGGTTCCCCCCCCCCTCACTCTTTGCTGCCTTCTCTGGTTTTAATTGAGCATTTTCTCTCCTCTCTAAGCATATCCATTTTACTTATTTTTAACTTTTTTTTTAGTGATCGTCATAGAGTTTGAAATACACATTTACAACTGATCCAAGTTCACTTTCAAATAACACTAAACTGCTTCACTGGTGGTGCATATACCTTATAACAAAGGATTCCCAATTCTCCCGCCCATCTCCTATATCATCGCTTTTATTCATTGCATTTCATAAACTTCATTACAAATATGTTGTTGGTATTATTATTTTGAACAGTTATGTTTTAAGTCAACAAAGAATAAGAAAAATAAATGATTTCATTTTACCTTTATTTATTCCTTCTCTAATGCTCTTCCTTCCTTTATGTAGACCCAAGTTTCTGACCTATATCATTTTCCTTCTCTCTGAAGAATTCCTTCTTGCAACAACAAATTCCCTCAATTTTGTTTGAGAAGGTATTTATTTCTCCTCACCTTTTGAAGGATAATTTCACTGGATACAAGATTCCAGGTTAATGGTGCTGCTATTGTTGTTGTTGTTTCTTTTCACCACTTTAAATATTTCACTGCATTCTCTTCTCCTTTGCATGGGTCTGAAGAGAAATCTGATGTATTTCTTGTTCCTCTCTACATAAGCTGTTCCCTCTCCTCTTTGGCTTCTTTCAAGACTTTATATCTCTTGAATTTTGTGCATATTAAATATGATATGTCTAGGGATAAATTTTTGAAATGTATCCTGCTTGGTGTCCTCTGAGATTCTTAGATTTATGTTGTGGTGTCTATCATTAACTTTAAGAAAACCTCAGTTATTATTTCTTCAAGTATTTCTTCTGTTCTTTTCTTTATTTCTTCTCCTTCTGGTATTCCCACTACATATATGTTACCCTTTTTTTGAGTGTCCCACAGTTTTTGTTTTTGTTTTTGAAAGATTTATTTATTTATTTATTTATTTATTTATTTGAGAGAGAGAGAGACACACACACACACACACAGAGAGCACAGGGGGGAAAGGGCAGAGGGAGAGAGAGAATCTTGAGCAGGCTCTCCACTGAGCACAGAGACCAATGTGGGGCTCCATTTCTCAACCCTAAGATCATGACCTCAGCTAAAATCATGAGTGAGACACTTAACCAACTGAGCCACTAGGCACACCTGTCCCACAGTTCTTGTATATTCTGTTCTGCAATTTTCATTCTTCTTTTTCCTCTCTGCATTTCAGTTTGGGAAGTTTCTATTAAAGTTTCTTCAAGCTCATTGATCCTCTTTTTGTCTGTGTCTAGTCTCTCGATAAGTTCATCAAAGGCATTCTTCATTACTGTTGCAGTGTTTCTGCTTTCTAGGATTTCCTTTTGATTCTTAGAGTTTCCATCTGTTCTTGCATGTTTTCTACTTTTTCCATTAGAAATTTTAGTTATATTAATCATAGTTATTTTAAATTCCCTGTTTGATAAATCCAAAATCTCTGTCATAGCTCAGTCCAGTTATAATGTTTGCTCTGTGACTTTAAACTATGTTATCTTTTAGTATGCTCTGTAATTTTTTGCTGAAAGCCAGCCACAATGTCCTGGGTAAAGAAATCCATACTTGTTCTTATGGAGTGCCTCTGCCTCAGGAAGCTGATTCTCTGTATTAGTTTATGTCTCCAACTGTGGGTATAATAGTTTGGCCTATAACCTGGGTTATCTGATGGATCTAAAGAGAGTTGTTGATTTTTCGTTGTTCAGCTTTTTTCTTATTGTGCAAACGGAAGTCACGACTTCCAAGCTCCTAATATGTCAGACCAGAAACCAGAAACCCTCTCATCTGATCCTGTTTTTTTTAATGTAATATACACAGTGTATATATACACAATAAATGTAAATAAATGCATGTGTATAAATTCCTTTAAAATACTCTAAAAGGATATACACCAAAATGTTAATATTAATATTTCTTTTTTTTTTTTATTTGACAGAGATAGACAGCCAGCGAGAGAGGGAACACAAGCAGGGGGAGTGGGAGAGGAAGAAGCAGGCTCCCAGAGGAGGGAGTTTACATTTTCCCCTGATGTGGGACTCAATCCCGGAATGCCGGGATCACACCCTGAGCAGAAGGCAGATGCCTAACGACTGTGCTACCCAGGCGCCCCTAATATTATTAATATTTCTTGAGCAGCCACTGTGTGCCAAGTATTATTTTAAGCTCTCTTTGGTAATTATTATTATACTATATGTTATAATTATGATGCTATTATATAATTATTAATAATGATGATTAATTATTTAGTTAAATAATTAAGTAATTATTTAATTAAATAATTGTTTAAATGATAAATAAATAGTTAAATAAAGAAATTAAATAAATAAATAATAAATATTAAAAATAATAAATATTTAAACAAATAGTTCATTTATTCCTGACACTAATCCCAGAGACAGTTTGATATTATTGTCATTTCCTTTTTATAGATGAAAGAACTGAGGCACAGAGAGGTCAAGTAACTCACCTAAGTAAGTATTTGAAACCAGCCAATCTGTCTGCAGCATCTGCACACTTAACTGGTGGTTATCCTTGGAATTAGAGGTAAGAGTCACCTCTTTATTCTTTTCTATAATGTCTGATTTTTTCACTATGAGCATATATTACTTCTATAACAAAATGAATAAATAAATATATTGTTTTGAAAAACAAAACAAGCAGGAATGCAAAGCAGCTGGGGGAGGAAATCACAGAAAACATTTCAAAGTCAAATCTAAATTGCTCTTACATTATCCACTGCTAAGGTCACATTACCACTTGTCTCCATAATGGGCTGTGGCCCATATACTCATCTAGCAGAAAATTTTAGACACGTGTTTTGCAAACATTTGACTAAGATTCTTAGTTAAAAAGATACACTTTACATCACAACCTAACGTACATATGTGTCTGTGCAACTAAAATAAAACAAAATATTTTCTCTCTTAAAAATTGGTCACAACTAACTATGGTGATGTCAACCACCCATTAGCCCCAACTGAAAGATTTTTAGATAACTACCATGAAGAATAATTGGGACAACATGACTGTAAGTCCCTTTTCCTGACTTTTAGCAAAACATCAGGAGTTTAGAGGGTAAGTCTATGTATGCATTCTGTCTTCACAACTCATCTGCCACAGAACTTGTATGTCCACTTCTCAGGTGACCAATGTTCAAAACTGGACAAATCCCATGGTCTTTTGAGGTTCTGGTATACCATATAGCAGGCAACTGCTGCAAAGCTCACCAGCTCCCAGGACCTGTACTTAATGAAATCCTCAGAAGATACCCTCTCCAGGCAAGCTCAACTATGACGATGGAGCCTTAGGACCCAACAGTTCTGCATGGTCAGCAGGTACTGGTCCTACCCAATAACTGCAGGAGATCAAATCTGACCTTGGAGCTCAAGACAGTCACTCAGATTCCTGCAACCCCACATCCAAGCAGCCAGTAACCCAAACTCCCAAGAACAAAGACTTTGCATCAGATGAGAACTGTCTACCCTTCTCCTCTACTTTTCATAAGGGACACTGAAATTGCCTTCCCTCCCCCAGCCCATTCAAGAAATAAGGTACCAAGCACTCTGCTAGGCCCTGGGCATGTAAAGACAAACAAGGTCCATATTATCCAGGAACTTGAAGACTAGAAAAGGAAATAGACAATTAGATAGTCACACTAATGAAGTGAGAAGCTAGGATTACAAACTAATAAGGGGCACTGAAGGAATGAGCAGATGTGTGTTTTGAAAGTATCTGGAGTGTGGAGAATAGGTTACAGGAGACTCAGACTGGACAAGGGGAGAGCAGATAGGAAGCTATCACAGGATGTCCCGGGGAGGCAGAAGGCAGCTGGAACAGTGTTGCGTAGTGGAAGGAGACCCTGACAAGTTCTAGTCCTACTTGTGTCAGAGATTAACTGTGTCACTGTGGGCAGCAACACTTTGCTGAGTCCCAAGCTCCTAAATGTCAATTTCACAGGGTATTATGAGGATTAAATAGGAAAATGTCCTGAAAATTATAAAATGCTATACACTGACATAAGAAGCATTATTCTTTATGGTAGGCAGACTTCTAAGTTGCCCCTAGGAGCCCCTTCCTCCCGGTACTCACACCTTTATGTAATCTCATGAACTGTTCCAGGTTGAAGGATATTAGAGAGATAAAAACTAATTACAAATCCTGACTTATGGGGCTCCTGGGTGGCTCAGTCGGTTAAGCATCTGCCTCTTGATTTCAGCTGGGCTGGGATCATGATCTCAGGGTTGTAAGACTGAGGCCCTCATCGGGCTCCGCTCAGCATGGAACCTGCTTAAGATTCTCCCTCTCCCTCTGCCCCTCCCCACCCCATTCTCACTCTCTCTCTCTAAAAAAAAGCAAAAAAAAAAAAAAAAAAACCCCAAAAAACAAAAAAGAAATCCTGATTTGGATATTAAAACCAAAAAAAGGACATTATGTGATGACTGACAAAATTTTAATGGCATCTGAAGATTAGATGGTAGTACTGTATCAATGTTAATTTCCCAACTTTGACAGTTATACTTGGTTATGGAGAGCATGTCCTTGTCTTTTAGGAAATACACACTGAAGTATTCAGGAGTAATGGGCATGATATCTGTAACTTTCAAAGAATTCAGAAAAACACACATATGAGGTGCATGTATGCTTAAAGAGAGAGAAAGAAAGAGAGAATAAGGCAGGTGTAGTAAAATGCCAACAATTTAGAGGACCCAGATAAAGTTATACAGAAAGTCTGTACTATTTCTGCACTGTTTCTCTAACTTTTAAATCACTTCAAAATATAAAGTTAAAAAATAAGCTTAAAAGCAGAAGTTGATTTTTATTAAATACTGCATAAATAATAGTAAAGACTGCATGCAGATGTAACAAAAACTAGCAAACGCCTGGAGTTAGGGACCCTACGCTGAATCATCCTGCAGCTGCTGCGCTTGCCTTGACTCCGCAGAGCTGGGGCAACCTGCCCAAAATCAAGCTCCACTAAATCAGAAAGTGGAGAATCAAGGCCATCCCTCAGCTTCTCCCAGAACACTTGATTTTGCCCTTTAGGCAGTTGTGAGGAAACTATTGCCCAATCATTTCTGTAAGAATTACTTTTAGTTCCTACCATCCATTAACACAAATTTAGCTGTGAACCAATCTATGCCACTAATCAGAAAATCAATTTTTAAAAATTTCTATCAAATCAATATATCCTTATTACCTCTCATAACCTTCCTTTGCATGCCTGTCAGCGATGAAGGGACATCAGGTTTAACAGGCATTTTCTCATGCATTACCAGAGTCCCCTTGGTGGCCTAAATCAGGCTGTACTTCCCATCTTCCTCATTGTTTCTTCATCACCTGTCAATAAATCTGCAGTCAGGATCTTTACCGTTTCTCTATCATATGTAAATGTTTCTCTTTCATTTCTGTTTTGCTTCTTTTAGACCTATTTCCAGATTCTTCTTCACTGTCCTTCAATTTGCTGTCCTTCATGAATCCACCGTTCATGTCTTTCCCACCTAGTAATTTACCTTTTCAAAGCATGTTACCAACAGAGAACTTACTGTTTAGATGAAAGAAAGCTGTCTGAACTTGTAATGATAGTGTGCAAGGATAATAGCATTGTGTGTTAACGTAGCCCCCGCTCTTGTCGAAGTGGAACATGGTGACACTGTGTCCTGGCACGTTTATTTCAAGACAATGTCAACACATTAACAATCTCATCTTGACCAGCTCATCCACGTAAATAACCAGTTTACATCCCCATTCACAGTATTGTTCTACGTGAGCCCTACACTGAAAAAAATCCAAATCTCAGTATTGAATTGTGCACGAACAGGCCTGAAACATAGTATGTTTCTCTTTTTCTTTCACAACTGCCATACTTACATTCTATAAAATGATTCAAGCTTCAGACTGGGAGTGGGAAAAATTCATGCAATATCAGAGGTAATAGTTTAGTTTTTACTATGTGCCAACTCATGCTCCAAAAACTGCGTATGTATCACACATTTAATGCCCCTAAACAACCCGAATGTTATGGACTGAATATTTATGTCCCCTCAAAATTCATATTTTGACATCTTAACCCCCAATGTGATGGTATCTGGAGGTGGGGCCTTTAGAGGGGATTAGGTCATGAAGGTGGAGCCCTCATGAATGGGATTAGTGCCTTTATAAGAAAAAGCCAGAGAGCTCTCTCTCTCTCTCTCTCTCGCTCTCTCTCGCTCTCTCTCGCTCTCTTTTCTCCACCATGTGAGAATACATGAAGAAGCTGGCTGCCTACATCTTGAAGGGGGGGTCTCATGAAGACCCACTCAAGCTAACACCCTGATCTCAGACTTCCAGCCTCTAGAACTGTGGGAAATAAATGCTTGTTGTTTAAGCCCCCAGTCTATATTTGTTATAAAAGCCTGAACAAATTAAGACACCTGAAGACTTAGACAGCGTTCTTACCTTCATTTAAGCAATGAAACAGTCACAGAAATATGATTACCAGATAAAATACAGGCGGTCCAGTTAAATTTGGGTTTCAGATAAACAGTGAATACTATTTTTAGTATAAGTATGCCCCAAATATTTCATGAGATATACTCATACTAAGCAATTGCCACCTTGGTTAAACAGATAATTGGGTTTTAAGTTTTGTAATGACCTATTGTCATTGTAATGACCCATTCTATTTAGGCATGTGCTTTAAAACCTTCTGATATTTTTAACAAAATTCCCAAAGTTCAAATTCTAAATGAAGTCTTTTTGAGTAATTAGGCTTATTTATTTGGTATGTTAAGTTACATTGGAAGCATTGCCAGAAAAGAGAGGATAAACCTTTTTAGGTCATATTGCCTGAGTGAATGCTACAATTGTTTTAGAAATTAGTGAAATTCCTGAAGTTTTCATGTGTCTTGGTATAACTTCATTACAATTAATTCTAATTATTGATACTGAACTCTCATCAGATCTCTAATCATGGTCATTTTTGAGTCTTGTTGTTTACAGCTGTTGTTCTGATGTTCTTACAAATGTGTTTTATCTTCAAAGAGATTTATGGGGAGGATTTTTGCTGAACAAAGTTTTCTCATACCCTTAAGATCACAAAACTAAGTTGAGTAAGAATTTCCAGAACTAAAGGAAAAACTTCATTCAAACAGAACAAGAATTAGTAACATGGAACTGAATGAATCAAAGAAGATAATTATAGTTTTTCTGACTCCTATTTAAAACATTGCTGACTCAGGATGCCTGGGTGGCTCAGTGAGTTAAGTGATGACTTTAGTTCAGGTCCTGATCCCAGGGTCCTGGGATCAAGCCCTGCACTGGGCTCCCTGGTCAGCGGTGAGTCTGCTTCTCCCCCTGCCTCCGCAGCTCCCCTTGCTTGTGTGCTCTCTCTTGCTCAGTCTCTCGAATAAATAAATAAAATATTTTTAAAAAAAGAGGTGAAATCCTATGGTGTGTGAAGTATATCTCATTAAAAAATGCCTTTATCAAAACTCACTCCTCTCTTGAAGTACACCCTGGCTTCACTTGCCTTTGAAGGTAGCCCCCCTTCCTCTTTTACCTAAAAATCAAGCCCACTAGACATAAACTCCCTCAAGTGCCCTCCCTTCACCTTCACCCCCATCCTTGGTCACACAGTTTCTTTCCAACTGCAAGAAAAACCCTTGTTCATCCTCCAGCAACCACATCCACCCCTGCACTTGAAGCCAATCTATAGTTCCTAGTAAGGAAACCATACCCCCACTCTCTATCAGTCCTGCCCTCCCACTGGAGCCCTCCTCTCACTACCCAAAAGTGATCAGGGTTCCCCACTGTACCAAAGCAAATAAACTTACAAAAACACAAACATGCCTGCCTCTACAGCAAATTACCTGTCTTCCCTAAGGACATCAAGATGAGATTCCGCCATCCACCCCCACCACCTCACCTCCCAATCTTCCTAACCGCACAATACACAGCAGCTGCCACCCACCCTCCACCACCCGTCACTGCTTGTTCAAAGATCCAGAGCCTAACAGCCAATCTGTGGTGTCCTACCAGGTTTCATTCTATTTCCTTCGATTCTGCTTTTGACACTGTTGACCCTCTTGCACCTTCTGAAATTTCCTTCTCTCCCCTTCCTATCTTGACTTTTATGATATTAAATAAAATACAATCACCATTTATAAAGCATCTGTTAATACCAGGCACTGTACTTCCACCAATCTTCTGGGTTAATTTGAACGATGTTATGGAATAGGAGTTGTAGGTAGACAATTAAAAAAGAACTGTGTCTGTTTTTCATATATGGCTCCAGAGCCAGTAGATTAGTTACACTGAGGCCAAAAATTAAATAGCTGACTCATCTCCAGCTCTGGATGACTCCAAAATCAATACTCTATGTACCATGATACCACACCTCCCTGCTATTGGTCTTATTCCTCTGACTGCTGCTTTTTAATCTCTTTTGGTCATTTTGCCTCCAGACTCTCCCACATCTAATAAATTCTTCACCCTCATGCCAGAACAATCTTTTCATAACAGACATCTAAGCATGCCATCCCTGTTGAGAACCCTCCAGGAGAGTTCCATCAGACCTTTAAAGAATAGGTAAACCTAATGTTATTTAAACCATTCCAGAGCAGGTGGTGCCTGGGTGCCTCGGTCAGTTAAGCATTGGACTTCTGATTTCAGCTCAGGTCATGATCTCAGGGTCATGAGATCGAGCCCCATGTAAGGCTCTGTACTGGGTGTGGAGCCTGCTTGAGGTTCTCTCTCTCTCCCTCTCCCTCTGCTCCTCCCCCACTCACTCTCTCGGAAGGAGGGAAGGAAGGAAGGAAGGAAGGAAGGAAGGAAGGAAGGAAGGAAGGAAGGAAGAAAGAAAGAAAGAAAGAAAGAAAGAAAGAAAGAAAGAAGGAAAGAAAGAAAGAAAGAAAGAAAGAAAGAAAGAAAGAAAGAAAGAAAGAAAGAAAAATGTGCCTAGTTCAAGCTGAGATGCAGTGTAAGTATAAATAAGATACACATCATATTTCAAAGACTTGGTATGGAGAGAGAGCAACAAGATGAACGAATAAGACATCCTTCACTTGTATCCCTTCAAAAACAACAATTTAGCATCTTTCTACAGACAGAAGCACCTTTGTGGGAGCTATGGGATGCAGCACCATGTGTGTAGGGATCCAGGAGTAGCCTTGCTCCCCTATGTGTTGGGTAACAGGCACACAGACCTCAGTCCCAGCTGTGAACTCTGCTGTAGCCCATGAAACAATTCCAGTGCCTCTCAGCCACAGCCAAGAACCCCGTGGAGAACACTGTCTTAGACAATTGTTCACAGATAGGAGAATGTTTATGGAAGCCCAGGCTTCGAGCAGTGAAGTTCTAGCATAACATTTGCAGAAAAAAACAAACCCATGAGTTTGGATGCATTGGCATGGTAAGAGGAACAGCTTGACTTTACCTACAACACATCTACCCCAGAATGGCACAGCTCTGTACCATAAGCCCTTCTTGGACTGTGATTTCTCCCACAGAGAAAAGTTAGAACATACGCATGAGCACCAAGTTTCCCCAGCTGTGAGGAATGCTGCCAAACAGGCCCTTTCTCTCTCATCCAGAGTACTAAGTCCTGAGCTGCCTGACTGCAGGGCATGTAGAGGCTGGAAGAGCAGCAGATAAAACACTCAGAGGACACTAAAGTAGTATTAACTGCAACTACCAAGAAGCCAGCCCAGGAGCCACTGGAGATGCCTCATTCATGAACCCTCCCAGCTGGCTCACAGGTGGCCTCAGTGCTGTGAACACCTCACCCACACACACCCCAGTCTGTGGCTGGCTCCCTGTGCGTGCTCCTGACAGTGGCAAAGGTGGCAAGAGAAAGCTTCGGCAGACAAATAGTGAGCACATGTGAATAGCTGACCCAAATTTGTGGGCCAAGAAGAGGACCACAAACTTGAGCTCCACCCTTGGGAAAGCAAAAGGGAGGCATTCAGAATCTGACTCCTGCACTGCTTGAATGAGAGAAAGCATACAAGCTAAGGATTCTGCCACAAGAGGGAGCAAGAAATGTGGAGCAGATAAATCCATAGAAGATCTGAGAAGTCTCAGAATCCCTAGTAGGACTGACAAAGGGCACGTCCTTCCCAAAGTCAGTTAGAAACCACTGGAGAAGGGGGGCCTGGCTGGCTCAGTTGGCAGAGCATACAACTCTTGATCTTGGGGTTGTAAGTTCAAGCCCAACTTTGGGTATAGAGATCACTTAAAAATTAAAAAAAAAAAAAAAGACTGGAGGAGGTGACTGCCACTTCAAATGTGAAGACAGCCACCCTAGACTTTAGAAAACATAAAAAAAATCAAAGAAACATACCACCACCAGGGGATCACAATAATCTTCTAGCACCATGACCCCAAAAACATGGAGACCTGCAATTTATCCAATAAAGAATTTAAAATAGCTGTTTTAAGGAAGGCCAATGAGCTACAAGAAAACAAAGAAAGACAATTCAACTAACTTAGGAAGATAATATATGAACAAAATGAGAAGTTTAACAAAGAGATAGAAATCATAAAAAAGAACAAACAAATTCTGGCACTGAAGAATACAAAGAATGAATACAATACAAAACATCAACAACAGAAAAGATAAAGGAGAAGAAAGAATCTGTGAATTAGAAGACAGGAACTTTGAAATTATTTAGTCAGAGGAGAATGAAGAAAAAGATAGAAGAAAGCCTATGTGATCTATGGGAAACTATAAAAAAAAAAATCTGCAAATTATTAGAATCCCAGAAAGAAAAGAGAAAGAGAAGGGGCCAGAATGTTTATTTAAAAAATAATGGCTGACACTATTGGGAATGTAAATTGGAGCAGACATTGTGAAGAATAGTATGGCTGTTCCTCAAAACACTAAAAATAAAACTACCAGATGATCCAACAATTCCACTTTGGGTATTTATCTAAAAGAAATGAAAGCGCTAACTCAGAAATATGACCCCCATGTTCACCACAGCATTATTTATGATAGCCAAGATATGGAAACAAACTAAGTGTCCATCAATGGAGGAATGAAGAAAATGTGACATATATTATTCAGAAAAAAAAAAAAAAGGAAATCCTGCCATTTGCAATACCATGGAAGTATCTTGAGGACATTATGCTAAGTGAAATAAATCAGACAGAGAAAGACAAAAACCATATTACCATATGCTTTTACATATATGTGGAGTCTAAAACAAAAAAACAAACCAAAAACACTCATACATACAGAGAACAAATTGGTGGTTGCCAGAAGTGATGGATAGGGAGTGGGCAAAACGGGTGAAGATCAAAAGTACAAACTTCCAGTTACATATCCTGTAATGTACAGCTTAGTGACTATAGTTAATACGGAATTGTATATTTTAAAGTTGTTAACAGAGTAATCTTAAAAGTTCTTATCACAAGAAAAAAGATTTGTAACTACATATAGTAATGTATGTTAACTAGACAGATTATGATAATCACTTTGCAATATATATATATATTGAATCATTATGTTGTACATCTGAAACTAATATAATGTTATATGGCAATTATATCTCAACTAGAAAAAAGAAAGAAAAATGGCTGAAAATGTCGCAAATCTGGAGACAGATGTGGATATCCAAGTTCATAAAGGTCATAGGCCACCAAACAAACTCAACTTAAAGAGATCTTCTCCAAGACACATTATAATAAAACTATCAAAAATCAAAAACAAAGAATCTGAAAAGAAGCAAGAGAAAAGAAGCTTGTAATTTACAAGATTACAGCATAAGGCTTTCAGCTATTTTCTTAGCAAAAATCTTACAGGCCAGGGGTGCCTGTGTGTCTCAGTCAGTTAAGCATCTGACTCTTGGTTTGGGCTCAGGTCATGATCTCAGGGTCATGAGATTGAGCCCTGCATTGGGCTCCACCCTGGGCATGGAGCCTGCTTAATATTCTCTTTCTCCCGCTCCCTCTGCCTGCTCCCCCTCCACTTGCGCTTTCTCCCCCCCAACCAAAAAAAAAAAAAGAGAGAGAGAGAAGAAAAAAGAAATCTTACAGATCAGGAGAGAGTCAGAAGAGTTGGGGGGGGATGCCAAGAAAAGCTGGAAAAGCTGTCCTTCAGAAATGAAGGAGAGATAGAGACTTTCTCAGACAAATAAAAGTAAAGGAGTTCATCACCGCTACATCTGTCTTACAGGAAATGCTGAAAGAAGCTCCTCAAGCTGAAATGAAAGGACACTAGTTAGTTACATGGAAACATATGAAAATATAAAGTTCACTGGTAAAGGTAAGTATGTAGTCAAGTTCAGGATAGTCTGATACTGTAATATAGTGGTATATTAACCATTTAACTCCAGTATAAAGGTTAAAGGTCAAAAGTATTAAAAACAACTATAGGTATAATTGTTAATGAATATACAATATAAAATAAGACAAATTATGACATCAAACACATAAAAGGAGAGAAGTAAAAAGGTAAGTGTTTTTGCATGCTATCAAGGTTAAGTTGTCATCAGCACAAAATAAACTATTATATCTAAAAGATATTTGATAAACCTCATTGCAACCACACAGGAAAAAAAAAAGTAAATACGCAAAAGATAAAGAGAAGGGAATCAAAGTGTACGACTACAGAAAATCAGTTCACAAAGCAGGGCAGCAAGAGAGGAAGAAAAAAACAAAGGAACTACAAAACAGCCACAAAACAATTAATAAGATGGCATTAGTAAGTCCTTAACGATCAATAATTACTCTCAATATAAATGGATCAAAGTCTCCAATCAAAAAGCAGAGAATGACTGAAAGAATTAAAGAAGAAAGAAAGACCCAACTATACGCTGCCCCCGAGACTCGCTTCAGCTTTAGGAGGCTCAAAATGAAGGGATACAAAAAGATATGTCATGCAAGTGGAAACCAAAAGACAGCAGGCGTAGCTATATTTATACCAGACATAATTGATTTTAAGCCAAAAACAGTAACAAAAAGAAAAGTCATTATAAAATGATAAAGGGTTTAATTCATCAAGATGATATAACAATTGTAAATATATTCATACCCAGTATCAAAGCACCTAAATATATTAAGCAAATACTAACAAATCTGAAGTGAGAACTAGACAATACAATAATACTAGGGCTTGCAATACTTCACTTTCAACAATGGAGAGATCATCCACACAAAACAATAAAGAAATGTTGAATTTGAACCATGCTTTAAACCAAATGGACCTAACAAACATGTAGAACATACCATCCAACAGCAGAAGAATACATATTTTTCTCAAACACACATGAAACATTCTCCTAAATAGTTCATGTGATAGATCACAAAACAATTCTTAGCAAATTTAAGATTGAAATCATACCAAATATCTTTTCCAACCACAATGGTATGAAACTAGAAATCGGGGCGCCTGGGTGGCAAAGCGGTTAAGCGTCTGCCTTCGGCTCAGGGCGTGATCCTGGCGTTCTGGGATCGAGCCCCACATCAGGCTCCTCCGCTATGAGCCTGCTTCTTCCTCTCCCACTCCCCTTGCTTGTGTTCCCTCTCTTGCTGGCTGTCTCTATCTCTGTCGAATGAATAAATAAATAAAATCTTTAAAAAAAAAAAAGAAACTAGAAATCAATAACCAGAGGAAAACTATAAAACTCAAAAATATGTGAACTTAAACAACATACTCTTGAACAACCAATGGCTTAAAGAAGAAATTAAAATAGGGCACCTGGGTGGCTCAGTTGGTTAAGTGTCTGCCTTTGGCTCAGATCATGATCTCAGGGTCCTGGGATAGAGCCCCACGTTGGGCTCTCTGCTCAGTGGGAGTCTTCTTGTCCCTCTGCCCCTACCCCTGCT
Source organism: Ursus americanus (assembly GCF_024610735.1). Taxonomy (NCBI): domain Eukaryota; kingdom Metazoa; phylum Chordata; class Mammalia; order Carnivora; family Ursidae; genus Ursus; species Ursus americanus. The sequence continues at coordinate 66,286,567 of NC_142139.1, forward strand.
CGTGCTCTCTCTCTCTCTCAAATACATATATAAAATCTTAAAAAAAAAGAAAAGAAATTAAAATGGAAATTTAAAAATATCTTTAAATGAATGAAAATGAAAATACAATATACCAAAGCTTGTGGGATACAGCACAACAGTTCTAAGAGGAGAATTTATAGAAATAAACACCTACATTTTTAAAAATAATAATAAAGGTCACAAATAACCTAACTTTATACCTTAAGGAACTAGAAAAAAGGAGAACAAACTAAGCCCAAAGTTAGTAGAAGTAAGGAAATAACAAAGATTGGAGTGAAAATAAATGAATTGGAGACCAGAAAAAATAACAGAAAAACAAAACTAAGAGCTGAGTTTTTTAGAGATAGAGAAATAGGCAAAACTTTAGCTACAGTAACTCAGGAAAAATGAGAGAGGACTCAAACAAATAAAATCATAACTGAAAGCGGAGACATAACAACTGACACCCCACGAACATGAAAGGTAATAAGAGATTACTATCGACAATTATACTCCAAGGAACTGGACAACCTAGAAGAAATGGATAAATTCCTAGAAACATACAACCTACCAAGACTGAATCATGAGGAAACAGAAAATCTGAACAGACCAATTAATAAAGAGATTGAATCTAATAAAAACCCTCCCAACAGAAGCACCTGGGTGGCTTCTTTGGTTGAGCAGCTGACTGACTATTCATTTCGGCTCAGGTGGTGATGTCAGGGTTGTAAGATTGAGCCCTGCATCAGGCTCTACACCCAGTGGGGAGTCTGCTTGAGATTCACTCTCTCCTTCTCCCTCTGCCCCTTCCGCCTATTCTCTCCCACCCCCACCTCAAATAAATAAATAAATCTTAAAAAAAAAAAAAAACCCAACAAAGGAAAGCCCAGGACCAGGTGGTTTTCCTGGTGAATTCTGTCAAACATTTAAAGAAGAATTAACACCAATCCTTCTCAAACCTGTCCAAAAAAATCGAAGAGGAGGAAACACTTCCAAACTTACTTTACAAGGCCACCATTACCCTGATACCAAAACCAATTAAGGAAATTACAAGAAAAAGAAAGCTATAAGCCAATAATCCTGATGAAAATAGATGCAAAAGTTCTCAACAAAATACTAGCAAACCAAATTCAATAGCACATTAAAAGGATCTCACTCCATGTTCAGGTTGGATTTATACCTGGGATGCAAATGTGAGGCAACATCTGCAAATGAGTCAATGTGATACACCACATTAACACAATGAAGGATGAAAATTTATACGAACATCTCAATAAATGCAGAAAAAGCTTCTGACCAAAAAAAAATAACATCCTTTCATGACAGAAACAATAACAAGAAGGATGTACTTCAACATAATAAAGACCATATGTGAAATATGCATAGCTGACATCACACTCAGGACCTCCTAGTGCTGAAAGTCCTACCCAGAACAATAAGGCAAGAAAAAAATTAATAAAAACCATCTAAATTGGAAAAGAGAAAGCAAACTGGTCTCTGTTTGCAGATATATGACCTTTTGTATAGAAAATTCTAAAGACTCCACCAAAAATCTGTTAGAACTAATCAAGGAATTCAGTAAATTTGCAGGATACAAAATTAACATACAGAAATCAGTTGTATTTCTATACACCAATAATGAATTATCTGAAACAGAAATAATAAAGCAATCCCATTCATAATATCCAAGGAGCCACCTTAACCATGGAGGTAAAAGATTTGTATGCCAAAACCTGTAAGACCTTGATGAAAGAAATTGAAGAAGACAAAAATAAATTAAAAGATATCCTGTGTTCATGCATCAGAAGAATTAATGTTGTTAAAACGTCCATACTACCCAAAGTCATCTACAGATTCACTTTCACAGAAATAGAAATAAAACAATCCTAAAATTTGTATTGAACAACAAAAGGACTGCGAATAGCCAAAGCAAACCTGAGAAAGTACAAAGCTGACGCATCACACTTCCTGACTTCAAACTATATTACAAAGCTATAATAATCAAAACAGTATGATACCGGCTTAAAAAGACATAGACCAGTGGGACAGAATCCAGAGCCCAGAAACAAACTCGTATTTGATCATAAGAAGCCAAGAAATATTTGACAAGGAAACCAAGAATAGTTAATGGGATAAGAATAATTTCTACAAAAAATATGCTAGAAAAACTGGATAATCAGATGCATAAAAAAGAAATTAGACCCTTATCTTACAGTACTCCAAAAAATAACTCAAAATGGATTATAGATTTAAATATAAGGCTGGAAACTGTAAAATTCCTAGAAGAAAAAAAGGGAAAAATCTCGTTGATATTGGTCGTGGCAATGATATTTTGAATATGACACCAATAGTACAAGCAACAAAGCAAAACTCAAAAATTGGGACTACATCAAACTAAAACGTTCTCTGCACAGCAGAAGAAACAATTAACAAAGTAAAAGGCAACTTTCAGAATGAGAGAAAATATCTGCAAGCCATCTATCTGATAAGAGGTTCATATCTTAAACATATAAGGAACTTTTACAACTCAGTAACAAAAACAAAAACAAATCTGATTTAAAAATGGGCAGAGGAACTGACCAGACATTTATACAGATGGCCAATGGGTACTTGAAAAGGTACTCAACATCACTAATCATCAGGAAAATGCAAATCAAAACCACAAAATATCACCTCACACCTATGAGAATGGCTATTATCAAAAAGACCAGAGACAACATTACTGGCAAAGATGTGGAAAAAATGGAACCCTTATACACCATTGGTGGGGATGCAAATTAGTACACCACTATGCAAAACGGTATGGAGGTTCCTGGAAAATTAAAAATAGAACTATCATATGATGTAGCAATTCCACTTCTGTATATATATCCAAAGAAGATGAAACCACTAACTAGAAGAGATATCTACACTCCCGTGTTCATTGCAGCATCATTCACAATGGCCAAGATATGGAAACGACCTAAGCACCTATCTGTGGATGAACGTGATAAGGAAGATGTGATACACACACACACACACACAACACACACACACACACACACACACACACACACACACACACACGGGAATATTATTCAGCTATGAGAAAGAAGGAATCCTGCCATTTGTGATAACACGAATGTACATTGAGGGTATAATGATACTAAGTGAAGTAAGTCAGACAGAGAAAGATAAATACTGCATGATATCACTTATATGTGGAATCTAAAAAAGCCAAACTCATAGAAACAGAGAGTCGAATGGTGGTTGCCAAAGGTTCTGGGGTGGGGGAAGTAGGGAACATATTGTTCAAAGGGCACAAATTTCTTGTTGTAAGATGAATAAGGTGATATGCTTAACAATACTGTAGTATTTATTCGAAAGTTGCTAAGAGAGGAAATCTTAAATGTTTTTTCCCCCCAAAAGAAATGGTAATTATAGGATGTAATGGGGATGTTAACTACCCCTACTGTGATAATCATTTTGCAGTATACACATGTCTCATCAATTTGTACACCTTAAAGTTTCACAATGTATGTTAATTATAGCTCAATAAAGCTAAAAAAATCTTAGTATGAGCAAAAGAATGTAGAAGATGTCATTAATGTGGCACCTGGGTGGCTCAGGTAGTTAAGCTTCCAACTCTTGGTTTCAGCTCAGGTCATGATCTCAGGGTTGTAAGACTGAGCCCTGTGTCAGGCTCTACACCCAGTGTGAAGCCTGCTTGGGATTCTCTCTCTCTCCCTCTCCTGCTGCTCCTCCCCCCTCTTTCGCAAATGAATGAATGAATAAATAAATAAATAAATAAATAAATAAATAAATAAATAAACAGAAAAACAAAGCAAATCCTAAGCATCTTTAAAAAAAAGAAGTCATTAATGATTTTATAACAATTGCAAAATTATAATTTTATAAAAACTGAAATTCAAAAATATTGAAATTACAATATTTTGGATCTATTCGGGTCAAGTGCATTATATTATTAAAATTAATTTCACATAGTTCTTTTTACTTTTTCAATGTGGCTTCTAGAAAGTGTGAAGTTACCTATCCCATCATATTTCTACTGGACGGCACTGTTTAGACAAAGGGGAGCCTTTCTGTAGGGGTTTCTGTAGGAAGATCTTGCTGTAAAGGTGACATTCAAGACCTGAAGTATAAGAAAGAATTATTCATGCAAAGAACTGAGGAAAGAACAATTCAATTAGAGGGAAGAGACAATACAAAGACTGAAAGATGAGAAAGAGACTGCCATGTTCAAAGAAAAGAAAAAAATCCTGAGAAACTAGAGTATAATAAAGAAGGGGATGAGTGGTCTGAATGTGGTTGGAGTGGAAGGCAATTGCCAAATTATAAAGAGTTTTTGGGAAACAAACACTAAAGCCAGAACGAGTTTAGGTAGAAGAATGACATAATCTAATTTGCATTTTTAAAAAAATCACTATAGCTGCTGTGGGACAGCTGGATTATAATAGCACAAGAGTTAATCAAGAGTAATAATTAGGAGGCTGTTACTATGGTCCAGTTGAAATAAGATGGTAGCTGGGACCAAGTGGTAAATATAGAGATGGGTGGAGAGGAGTCAGTGGATTTTAACCATGTTATGAAGGTAAACCCTACAAATTTCCTGATGGGATGGATGTAAGGGATGAGGGAAACATATTGGATGTGTACTGTGATTTCTTTTTTTTTTTTTAAGATTTTTTTTATTATTATTTATTTATTTGACAGAGATAGAGACAGCCAGTGAGAGAGGGAACACAAGCAGGGGGAGTGGGAGAGGAAGAAGCAGGCTCATAGCAGAAGAGCCTGATGTGGGGCTCGATCCCATAACGCCGGGATCACGCCCTGAGCCGAAGGCAGACGCTTAACCGCTGTGCCACCCAGGCGCCCCTGTACTGTGATTTCTGACTTGCACATTCATGTCAGTGGTACGATGCATTGATGATGACTGGAAGATAAGCATATTTAGGGGAAGTCAAAAGTTCTACTTTGGACACGTTAATTTTGAGGTGTCTAATAGATATATAGGTGAAAATGCTGAATAGACAAGTGGAAAAGTCCAAGTTGGAGATACAAATTTAAAGTCATCAGCACGTGTATTTAAAGCCGTAGGTTTGGAGTACATCATCTAGGTAGACATAGAGGATTTAAGCTCTAGTCTGAGTCCTACGGCACTCACTCCAGCACTGGGTTCCTGCAGGGGTGTCTAGAAGATCTTAACTTACTATTATAATAATACTAAGATGTAATTTGCCTTTTTGAATTCCATTCTCTCATGAGTATACGGTAGGGTTTTCCAAAGGCTGTATGATGTGTGATAATATCATCGCTCCAACAGCTACTAGAATATGTTTTTATGCATCCTTATATTTTCTAGAATTTTCTAAAGTAGTAGGTTTAAGTATAAATTTGTGTATTTTCAGAGATTTGTTCTTTTCTTGGGACTTATACTCTGTTCTTGCCAGCTATCATCAGTTACATCTACTATAATCTCCAAAGTCTCATTATCATTCAACAAAGTTATTTTGAAATCCCAGAGTTTCCTTGAGCCCATGTGGAAACATAACTAGAACTAAGTATACTTTGTTTCCTTGTTTTACAATAATGTTTTTTAAAATTTTGAAATATTCTCTAAATTTTAAATTTTATCTTGGGCTTTATTACTTAGAATATTTCATTCTAAAATACAATTTATTTATAATATTTTACTATAGCTAAGGAAGGATTGTTAGCTTTAAAAAAGATTAGAAGAATCAATTTCTAGACACATAGTATGTTGTCTACACTTAAAGATGATGAAAACAAAATCAATATATCAGAAGTTTCTTTAGTCACTTTTCACGTAAAAGATGTTATTTATGCTAACTTGCAATGGGTTTAGTACTGTTATATTTAAATAAATGAATAAATATAATTTAATTCCCCAGTCCTAATTTCTAAGAGAGTAAATATAGAGAAATATGACCTGCAAAAGCAAAGGCTTTTTGGGGACCTCAATTTTTCAGAATTTAAAGGCACCTTGAGTCCAAACATTTTGAGAATCACTGATTTAGAGGGCAGATGGAAGGTGTGAATCAGCAAAGAGGACTAAGAGAGAGGTCATTGGGAGGAAAACCTGACCGCAGCATCATATAAATCAGAGGCGTGTTTGAAAAGAGTGTTAAGTAAATGGGTTACAGATGGCCCCTCTATATTGGTCCCTATGTTGATTTTCTTCACAGTACACTGGGACTTCTGGCACAAAGTCCGCCAGCACCAAACTCAAATTTTTACACATCTAATTGCTGTAAATATATATTTTTGTAAAGCATATTTTTAGCCATTTAGAGCCTGCTTGCTTTGCAGATTCCACAAAACTGTACCCAATATCGCTAACCAAAACTTACAGCTATAAAGCAAACAACCCCAAGCTGCTGCTGCCCTTTGAAGCCTTCTGACCCAGACACCCCACCGTGCCGCTGAGGAACATCACCGAGACATGGAAACCCCAACCCCGTCACATAGTATGTCCCTCTCCCCCAGCAGTTCCCTTGCCGGCTTCCCCTTCTGGGTGGTGGCTCCACCTCTGTCCCTGGAAGGTCTCTTGCTATGAGCGATTTCTCCTTTCGGGCAACCTGTCAAAGGACCCACCCAAATAGGACTGTTGCGTGCTACTGCCATCTAGCGGTCATGTTTTTCCTTTACCGGCCCAGATAGTCTCAAACCCACCACAGTTGTCATAGGAACTACTGAGTTACAGAGTAAGATAATGACAGAGAAGGATCTATTGAAGCCACTATATAAACGATACTATGACCTTAACAAGTTTTAGTAGAGATAGAAGCCGTATGGAAGTGATCTGTAGTGAGCTGTGGTATCCAAAATAGGAAAACTCTTACAAACCGAAAAGAAAAAGGCAAATATTCCCACAGAAAAAGAGGTAAAGATTATAAACAGGCAGCTCATAAAAGAAACATTGTAAATAACCAATGACCATAGGAAGAAACATTGTAAATAACCAGTGACCATAGGAAAAGATGTTCCATCCACTAGCACAAGTGAAATTGGGGCGCCTGGGTGGTGCAGCTGGTTACTGATACGGTGCAGCCGAAACTGATTTCGGCTCAGTTTGCAATCTCAAGGTAGTGAGATCTAGCCCCATGTTGGGCTCTGTGCTCAGTGGGGAGTCTACTTGGGATTCTCCCTCCCTCTCCCTCTCCCTCTGTCCCTTCCCTCTCTCTCTCTCCCTGTCCTCAAATAAATAATCTTTTTAAAAAAGAAAAAGACAAGTGAAATTTATGAGATACCATTTTTAACCTGTGTAATTGCAAAATTTTTTAAAATTTGGTGAAATGATAAGGAAACAAGTATGCTCCTATCTGGCTGCTGGGAATATAACATCTACAGTCCCTCTGAAAGGGGATTTGACAATATCCATAATAATGCTAAATGCGCTCACCCCGTGACCCAGAACTTTCCCTCTCCAGTGTCTACCATCAAGAAATGCACTGCCCTGCACGAGCAAGCAAGCATGTGCAAGCTGCTCACTGAGGTATTGTTTATTATTAATAAAAACTGTAAACAACAACAAAAACCCGGCTAAATCAGCCATGGTATAGTCATACTATAGAACAATGTCACGATAAATAACACAGACTCTATGGGGCGCCTGGGTGGCTCAGTCGTTAAGTGTCTGCCTTTGGCTCAGGGCGTGATACCGGGGTCCTGGGATCGAGCCCCACATCAGGCTCCTATGCTGGGAACCTGCTTCTTCCTCTCCCACTCCCCCTGCTTGTGTTCCCTTTCTCACTGGCTGTCTCTCTCTCTGTCGAATAAACAAATAAAATCTTAAAAAAAAAAATAACACAGACTCTGGAGCCAAGTGCTTGATTTTATACCCTAATGTCATCATTTACTGAGCACATACCCTTAATTAAGCAAGTTAGTCTCTTTCTGCCTCAGTTTCCTCATTAAAGTGGAGACAGTAGGGGCCGCTGGGTGGCACAGTCAGTTAAGCAGCCAACTCTTGATTTTGGCTCAGGTCCTGATCTCAGGATGGTGAGATCCAGCCCCACGACAGGCTGGAGCTAGGCAGGAAGCCTGCTTAAGATTCTCTTTTTCCCTCTCTCTCTGCCCCTCCCCCTGCTCCCACTCTCTCTCCCTAAAATAAATAAATAAATCTTTTTTTTTAAATGGAGACAGTAAATCCTACTCCCCAGGGTCCTTGAAAGGCCTCAACAAATAACCACATGTAAAACATAGGACATGGTCAGCACACAATAAATATTAGCAATTACTAATAGAATCAGAAGCTAAAAGAATATAAATTTATGTGAACTAATATAATTTTTTTATACTAACACAGACCTCTGAAACACAAAGAGAGAAAAGAAAAAATTGCTGATACAGGGTGGTATCATTTACGTAAAACAAACACACAGATAAGACTACACATTTTTGCAAGGACATATACACGTGTAAATAGGTGGAAACGGGGTTGGGGAGATACAAGGCAACCCACAAATCTTGGTGACCTCTGGTCGGGGGAGAGACAGGATGGGGAGAGTGGTTGAAGTGGGCTTTAGCCATATCTCTATGTTTAATAATATATTTCTGTGCAATGTACAGAAAGCTCATTTTTTAAAAATTTTATTTATTTATTGAGAGAGAGAGCATGCGAGCTGGGGGAGGAAGGAATCTTTAGCAGGCTCCACGCTCATTGTGGAGCCCAATGCCAGGCTCGATCTCATGACTCTGAGAACATGACCTGAGACGAAATCAAGAGTTGAAGCCACCCAGGTGCCCCCAGAAAGTTCATTTTCTAAACAGTGATTGGGAGCTGAAGAAACAGTATCAGCAAATACAGATAAGACTTTAGAAAAGTTTGCTAAGAAAAGGAGTAGAAAAATAATAGATCTGCGGGAGACTGTGAGATCAAGAGAGGATTCTGTGAGTTTTGTTATTGCTGTTTTTAATGGAGGTGTTAAAGGACATTTGTAAGTGGTAGAAACGATGCAGTAGAGCTGATGGGGGTGGACAGTTTGAGGAGGTAGGAAGTGATGTATTCAGGTCACAGGTGAGTGGATGGCCAGAGACACAGTAGGGACCTTTCTTCTGCTGTGAGCAGAGGAAAGGCAGGACAGTACAAGTGATAGGTGATATATTTAGTGGTAAGAAGATACATGGGTTCCTCTCTCAAGACTTGTTCCCCCCACCGCCTCCCAGTAAATAAAGATCAGTCAACCACTGACAGAAGGTAGATGGAGAGTGTGTAAGATCTGAGTGTACAGAAGATGTCAAGTATTTGTCTTTGTACTGGAAAGGATTCAAAGTCCATTTGCAATTTGTCGCATAGGTTAACAGAAAATAAACCCTTCCCACCTTAGCGTTCCCACAGCAGGGCTTCTGCACCTTTGCTATGGACCTCACCAAATGCTGCTTTAATTACTCATACACGTGGCCATCTCCTTACTCAGGCCAAGCATTTTGCATGTGATACCCACCAGTCTTCACAGTAACCTGTGAGGTCACTATTTTGATGCCCACTTTTCAAGTGAGAAAGCAGGTCTAAAAGAAACAGGTGATTTGCTTGAAGTCACCATCTGGTATAACCAAGAGGCTCTCTGTAACATGTACAGTCACCCTAATCTTTTACACACTAAGTCCCCCAGCGACTTTCAAGGAAACCTTAAGAACTGAGTGTGTAACACACAACACTGGCGTGGTTTACTCACAGAAGTACATCTTCTGTCCTAACTAAACGGCCAGAAGGAAGGGAAAGGAACCAATTGGTGATAATGCTAAATATTAAAGAATTCTAAAAGAAGCCCAAGGTCCTGTTGGGTTAGAGAAGTTTGTAGACTATCTCTGCATTGCCTCCTCTGGTTTCAGATTTGGGTAATTCCATGCAGGGCTTAATTCCTGAATCCTGCAAGATAATTACAGAGTCTGCACCTTCAGTAGGATACCGCAGACCAGTTAAAGGTTATTTCAAGAACAGCATTACAAAGATACCCTTTTGCAGACGTGCTGTGGTTAAGCTGAGGGAGCTGTGATAATGCGGTGATTAGCGCGCTCACTGCCCTGGATGAACTCACGGTCAGGAGGTCAAGCTGATCCTGCCCCGAAATCCTGCTTTTGCTAATTCTGTCATTGAAGCTGGAGGAGATTTAGGGCACAGAACTGTAGACGAGAGTTTTTGCAGTTGATTTTTTTTCCCTAGCTATCTTCATTACCAGCTTGGGCATGATCATACGCCCTATAAGAAATGTAGTTCGTTTACATGAATAAATAAAAAGGCCCAGCCGTGGAATGAGCAGGTGTTGGTTCCATTGCTTTCAGTGATCGTGACTATAACTCTGAATACGCAGACTTTTTAAAAGTCAAATTATGGATTTCCAGACTTGCGAAGGCATCGGGCCAGAAATCACATAGAACGTTCCAAATAAATACCAATGGAGAATGTACAAACACAGTAGTGCCCAGTAATTCTGTAACCCTAAGACCAAGAGACACCTTAGTCCAGAAACTCGTAATAATCTTGGGTCTACTATTGCCAGCTAGTATTGTATTCAATCACATCTTTCTATGCCTTGTATTTCTGGTGCTAGGACATCCGGGGCTTTACTGACCCTGGAAAGACTGCCCCTGGCAGGACTAGTCAATTTCCGACATTCTTAGACTCTCCTGGGAATGCACCTTTCATACGCAAACGAATCAATCAAGAGCCCATACAGCCATCTACATCTTTTTTGAAGCACTTAAACTCAAGGCCATTGTCCACCTGCCCTAATCACCCCACCACCAGGTCTCAGACTACTAGGAAAAGCCCCTCTGCCCCAGGGCCCACGAAAATGATCCAAACTAAGCCTGTTTTCCTTGCCTTGCCTATTCCTTCCCAGAAACCACAATAAGGGCACTTACCCTTGTCTTTCCCTCATCCCATTGTCTCCTAACTAACCCTGGTGCTTCCCCTTGTAGGCCTGTGCACATGCTCTGTCCCCTTAGGGATCCATGAGGATAAAAACCTCTTCCTTCACGACAGCCATTTCCAGGTCTCGTGTCTCACTATACCTGGTTGTAACAAATCCCAGATGCATTTGAAAACAACTGCCTATAGTAGCCCGTGAGACTTTACTCAACAGAGAGAGATAGCAACTTCTGGAAAGAGATTACTCAGGAAAGGACAGACAAAGAGAAGCAAGAGAGACACCACCTCCACCAGTGCTGGTCTGGGAGCTGATGCCAGGCTGCCGGGTGCAAAGTGTTCACACACCTGGGTCAAAGTGAGAAAAATAAGGACAAGACATGTAATTTTTGAGAAAGCTCAATTTATGCATACTTTCAAATCCTAGAATTATTTTCCCTTCAATAGTTTTGGCACTAAATTGTTCTTCATGTTAGGAGATGACACCGTGTAGTAATGTTTCTGTTTGGTTTGGTTTGGTTCTTTAGTGTCCCTATTTTGGCAACATAAAAATTTGGCAACCCTTAGGTTATTCCCCCAAATTTATTTTTGAAATTTAATTGGAGTGTGAAAGCCAAAGTCTGCCAACGCAGCTCCAGAAAATGGGACTGGGACAAGCAGCTGGTGCTCGAATCAAGCCTCAAACTATAAGCCTAGTAAAGGAGATTCAACGGTGCATATAGTCAGTTCACACACCCCTCTGCTAAAAGCATGGATTCTGATGGGACCTCACTTTAACTGAAGGTAAAAACATAATTTTAAAAAGGAGCAAGCTTACCAAAAATTATTACAGAACAAGGGATAGGAAGTACCGAGGGGGGTGGGGGGAAAACGCTCAAGAAACTATTTGGCATCTTCAGTAGAGGGTAGGAAAATATTGCTAAAACAGACAGACAGGAGACACAACAGATGATCTATCACATCAAACCCTGCTTTTAACAGTATATTGAGAAACAGAAAATAATTGCCAAGAGCTGGCCTGGGTATTGTTGAACATAAATTTCACAGAGTATTAACATCAGACCACTCAGTGACCATGATGGATCAAGACAAAAGAGACCCCTCCATCATCATTTCTGATAAAATACAAACATTGTCCAAGTCAGAAAGTACCAAATCCCCCTATCCTAACTGCCCTAAGTGCCTGCTGCTTCTTTCCCAATCACAGCTCGGCCTCTGTCTAATCTGTCCTTATACAGATAAGATGTGTTGGGATAACAAATCATAGAATTGCCTTCTTTTTTAGCAGCCCCAGCCGGGAGGGAAACCTCATTTCCTTGGACCCTCCCCCAAATCACCCCACTGAAACCCAGATAATCTCTCTCGAATACCCTCTTACAGAGATGCCCCACGGTTCTCCACGGTGTGTGTTCTCCCCCGTTATAGCAAATGGTAAACCCAGCTCATTCAACCACAAGCATGCTCCTGGGGGTTGCTGGCTGAAGGACGCTACCAGTAAGCTCAAGTAGGAATTCAATGATTATTTAACGTGACAGAAAGTATCTCTCTCAAACAATAGTGAAGGTATAGAGGCCGCCTCATTACAGTCAGAAATCAAACAGGGAGGCCTAATACTGCCAGCATTATCCAACATTTTTCTAGAAGCTTTAACCAATGTAGTCAGACACAGAAGAGACATAATATGTAAAGGCAGTGAAAAAAGACATAAAAGTAATATTAGGTAATAAAACTGTCCCAAGAGAATCAATTGGAAAATATTAGAGCAAGTCGAATAAGGTACTCTATTATTAATTAATATAAAACTCAAGAGTCACACAGAATGTAGACTACACAATATAATGGCAATTATATTCATGATAACAACAAAGCACTGGGAATAAATGTAACAAAAAATTTCAGAGGAATAGAACAAAATACCTGAGGAAAAAAAAAGTAAGTCCATACTATAGCTTAGGCAGAAAGGCCTGCAATCTCAATATTATATCTTCTAGTTCACTAGATAAATTTCATATAATTCTGGTAAAAATCATACCAGGTTTCTGTAATTGAAAATATCTTTCATGGAAAATGCAGTTGAATGTTGGCAAAAATGAGAAAAGTAAAAATACTTAAAAGCAACAGTAACTAAAGCAGTATTGAGCCACGACATTAGTAACGCAGATCAGTGAAACAGCAGGAAGCCAAAACTCATATCCAGACATATGGAAAAGTGGAGTACATAAAAAATAAGTAGAGAAATATCAATTATTCACTAAATGTCATAGGACAACAGACTATTTGGAAAATTAAGTTATACCATATTTCAAGGTACTGAAAAATTAATTGCAAGATTTAAATATAAATAAACACAGAATCCAAAAAAGGTCTTAGAAGAAAATATAAGTTAAATAATAATTTTGAAAGGTAGGAATATATCAGAAAAGAAAACTGATCTAAGTTCAAATTTTAAATCTGGATGTCAAAATATAAAGGCCACATGAAATCAGATGCAAACTAAGAAAAAAAAAAACGTGGGGGCGCCTGGATGGCACAGCAGTTGAGCGTCTGCCTTCGGCTCAGGGCGTGATCCCGGCGTTATGGGATCGAGTCCCACATCAGGCTCCTCCACTGGGAGCCTGCTTCTTCCTCTCCCACTCCCCCTGCCTGTGTTCCCTCTCGCGCTGGCTGTCTCTGTCTCTGTCGAATAAATAAAATCTTTAAAAAAAAAAAAAAAGAAAAGAAAAAAAACGTGTAACAAGTTGACATTGAAGTGGATACATTCGAATATAGAATTTTTACAAATCAGTGTTTAAAATATGAATGCTTTAATAGGAAAATTGGCAAAAAGCAGGATAGCAGTTGTTACCTACAAATTTGGGAAATATCTATAAAAATGATAATACCCAGTGATATCAGAAATGCTGAAAAACAGTATTTCTCATTCATTTTTGGTGGGAGTATAAAGACTGGAAAAAAATATTGCACCAAAATGTTATCAATGTTTATTTCTAGATAATCAGATTATCAAGAATTTCTTTCTTTTAAAAAAATTGCTCATCACTGTTATCGACATTAAACATGGTACTCTGTCATGTTATTTCTAAAAACAAATAAAACAAAATAAAAATTAAATTCAAGTCTTTTCTCAAATTTATTTTTTCCTAAATTCAGCTTCTTAGTCATTGCCCTCCTCAACACCATCCCTGCTGCTCCCAAATCACTGGAGATATATATATGCATGTATGTTTTATATATAGATAGATATAGATATATCTATCTATATCTATCTATATATAAAATATGTATAAATGAAGTTGAAAACGTATGTGCATATATAAATTTATATATATATATATATTTTATATATATATATAAAATACCAAATATATGTGTGAATATGCACACAGGAAAGAAACTTCTTTATATGAACAGGATCAACAAAATAGAAAGACCAGACTTAGGCAGTACACAAAACACTCAAGAATACTGACCTATTGTAAATACTATTCTAAATGAATTTCAAAACTCCCATAAAGCAACAGGATTTAGTTACATGATTATAATTCTAAGAAATGAGGCCCTGGAACTTCTTTGCTAAATTTCAGTTGATCCAGTAGTTTTGAGATAGCCAGAAATAATATTAACACCAAAAGCAGAAGCAACAAAAGAAAAGACAGATAAATCAGACTTCATCAAAATCAAAAACTTCTGTGCATCAAAAGCCACGTATGAAGAAAGTGAAAAAAACAACGCAAAGAATGGGAGGAAATTAAGGGCACCTGGGTGGTGCAGTTGAGCACCCCCAACTCTTGGTTTTGGCTCAGGTCATGATCTCAAGGTCATGAGATCAAGCCCTCTGTGGGGCTCTGTGCTGTGCTGGGCGTGGAGCCTACTTAAGATTCTCTCTGTCCCTCTCCCTCTGCCCCTCCCCCTGTTCACAAGTGCTCTGTCTAAAATAAATAAATAATCTTTAAAAAAATATATGGGAGAAAATATTTGCAAATCATATATGTGATATCCAGAATATATAAAGAACTTGCAGGGGTGCCTGGCTGCCTATGTCAGTAGAGCACGATCTCGGGTTTGTGAGTGCAAGCCTCATGTTGGGTGTAGAGATTACTTAAAAATAAAATCTTAAAGAAAAAACTCATACAACGCAACAGCAAAAAGACAAACAACTCAATCTTTTAAAAGTGGCAAAGAATTCAAATAGACATTCTTCTGAAGAAGGTATGCAAATGACCAACAAGCACACGAAAAGCTGCTCAAATCCTTAGTCATTGGGGAAATGCAAATCAAAACCACAAGGAGATACCACTTCACAACCACTGGGCTAGCTATAATCCAAAAAAAGGGGGGAAACAATGTGCTGTGGAGGATGTGCAGAAAGAAACTGGAACCCTTGTACATTGTTGGTGGAAATGTAAAATGGTAGTAAAATTGTGGAAAATAGTTTGGCAGCTCCTCAAAAAACTGAACACAGGATAACCATATGATGCAGCAGTTCCATTCCTAGGTATATACCTAAAAGAACTGAAAAGATATGTTTCAACAAAACTTGTAAAAGAATGTTAACAGCAGTACTATTCATAAAAGCCAAAAAGTGGAAACAACCCAAATGTCCATAAACTGGTGAGTGGATAAATGAAATGTGATATATACAAACAATGGAATTCTGTTCAGTGAGGGAAAGGAAGGAAGGACTGACATATGCTACCATGTGGGTTCACCTCGAGAACATTACACTGAGTGAAAGAAGCCAGACACAAAAGGCCACATGTTGTAGGATTCCATGTACGCAAAATGTCCAGAACAGGGAAATCCATGGAGACAGAACATGGATTTGTGGTCGCCAGAGGCTGGGGTGAGAGGGTATTGGGGAGTAGCTGCTTAATGGATGTGGGGTTTCTTTTTGGAGTGATGAAATGTTCTGGAATTAAATGGTTGCACAATGCTGTGAATGTCCTAGAAGTCATTGATTGTAGACAAAAATGGTTTAAAGGAGAATTTGATGTTATATGAATTTTACCTCGATTTTGAAAAAAAACAAAGAAAGAACAGCTGGGGACAGCATCGCTTTCTTTCAGAGCCTTTAGTGGAAATGAGAGAAGGAGTCTTAGAGATTAAGGCCCCGCCTGATGACAGCTCAGGTTAGGTGACTGTGCAGGTGGCTTAGATAGTGAACAACAGAGCTGACTCCTCGTTCAGCGTTCTTTCCACCAGAGAGCTGCCTTGAAATCAGAGACCAGGCAGGCTGCCTGTACGTGTCTCAAAAACACACCCCAAGCCACCATCTTCAAGGCCAAATGCTTCCCCTTCAAGGCACTGTCTGTGTGCAGCTCGTGGCCTGCGCTACCAGCCTTTGCCACAGGCTGCAGCCAACCAAATTAAAGTGTCCATCAGCCCATCCGCCAATGTTTTTTATTGATGGTTCCCTCATTATTTGCTTGTAGTTCATGATTTACATCAAGTAGAAAAATCACATTGTCATCACATTGCTCTAATCTTAGAAAAGCATGTCATTCACACTGTCAGATTTGGCCTGTGTCCCAGTGATATCTGAAGATATTTCTTGTGTTAAAAAAATGATGGACAGAATATCAGCAGTTTAGGGCACATTCATAAAGACAGATCAACAGTCCTTTTTATAAATGGCTTCAAAGAGTACACTGCAAAACAGAAAACAAACAAGCAAAGGTAGGCACTCAGAACTATCTTGTAATAGTTAATTCTTTGGAGATAATATGAGAAAAGAATAATTAATATAGAGAACAATTCAGTACATCATAGTGATTAAAAGGCTATTTAGTCACATGGACCTGGGTTCAAATCCTGCCCCTGGCTTTTAGTTAGCAAGTTGCTTTGCAAGTTTTTTACCTTCAGATATTTCTTTTGCAAAATAAGGGTAATAGTAGCACCTACTTAATAGAATTACCTTAGGATTAATAAGATAGCACACAGAAAGCATTTAGCACAGGGCCTACCCCATAGAACATATGAATTCTAATGGGATATGAAATATTTTGCCTGAAAAACTAAAATGTACCTTTAAGCTCACTAACTACCTCTGACAGTGGAATGGAGCCACAGAATGGTGCATTGCAAGAAGTATGGCACTGACGGGGCGCCTGGGTGGCACAGTCGATTGAGTGTCGGACTCTTGATTTCGGCTCAGGTCATGATCTCAGGGCCGTGGGATCGAGCCCTGCGTCAGGATCACACTCAGCGTGGAATCTGCTTATCCCTCTCCCTCTGCCCCTCCCCGCCACTGACATTCTCTCTCTTATCTCAAATAAATAAATAAAATCTTAAAAAAAAAAAAAAGAAATACAGCACTGAGTCAGGAAACCTTGGTTCAAATCCTAGGTCATACACTTACTAAAGAGCAAGACCTTGGGACTGGTCAGTAAATATCACTAAATCTCAGTGTCCTTACTTACATAAAGGGAAAATGCTAATATCAGAAGGTGTTGAGGCAAGTTCCAAAATAATACATTCTACACATTCTAAATATAGGATCTAGAATGTAAACGTACATTCTAGAATCATATAATGCTACCAAAATAACAAGGTTTAATGGTATAGGACTGCAGTGGGACTGGGCAGTGAGAGGCCTCATCCTAACCCTGAAACCATCACCTGAATTCCACGGGACAAAGCACGATGTTTCCTGGGCATCCCTTTCTTCACTGCTAGAATGAAGTGATTAAATCATCATTAGGTCTCTTTCAAGCTCTGACATTCAATGGCAGCTTACATTCAACTCCATGATCAATTCTGACTCTCCCTTCTTTCTCAAGAAAGAAAGAGAGGGAACCAAAGGACCCACAAGAAAAACTGGCTTATCTTTACCAAGGGTAGGAAAATGCCCAGCCCATTCCTGACTCCCAAGGCCCACGAGTTTGTGAACTATGCAACATTCAACCAGATGTTGCCACTGGAGGTTCAATGATAGCAATTTTCTCCTCCACCGTTGAGCCACAAGAGGGACAGCTGATAGAGGCTGTTTAGCTGGTGAGAGTTTTCTTCTATTCAGATCTCGGGCCTCAGGCTGGAGGAGTCTATTTCATGCCCAATGTAACCCTTCTTACTTCCTCCACAATTAATTCATTGCAGATCTATTAATTGTGCAACAAATTTTCAATCATCAATGACTTATTAAAATTTAACTAATTATAGGAATATTATTCAACCTTAAAAAAAGAAAGAAGTCTTGTCACATGCTAGAACATGGTTTAACCTTGAGGACATTTTGCTAGGTGACGTAAGCCAGTCACAAGAAGATAAGCGCTGTACAATTCCACTTATAGGAGGTACCTAGAGTAGTCAAATTCATAGCGACAGAACGTAAAATGGTAGGTACCAGGAGCTGGGGGGAGGGGAAATGGGGAGTTGGTGGTTAATGGGCACAGAGTTCCGGTTTTGCAAGACGAAAAGTTCTGGAGACTGATTACACAACGATAGGAGTATATTTACACCACTGAATTGTAGTTTTAAAAATGATCAAGATAAATTGTATGTTATGTGTATTTCACCACAATTATTTTTTTATTTTAACGAATTATATGATTAGTTACATAATCACTTGGGAAATCAAGGGCAACCAATAATTATGGATTATCACCATTTCCTTCTCTTCATTTTGATCCCAGATGGGTCTTAGGCTTTTTGGAATCCTGAACATACAAATGTTCGTATTTGTGTCTCTTCTTCTGAAAGAACGTGGCCTGTAAACTATCAAATGAATGCCCTTGTTCTTGGCTTCCAGCCAAATCTCTACCACCTATCTGGGTAACTAGATGTTCATTTTGTTGAACAAGCTAGCCTACTATCAAACAAGTATCTCTAGGGACAACCTACATATCGGTCATTCACATAACAGATGGAAGCCTTCAATCATTGGGATTTCTTTCTAGCTAAGATAAACACAAGGAAGGGATTTTGAACGGGAGAAGTGAGGGCATAGGAGAAGAGTGATTTCAGAACTTGTTGTTTTAAAGGAAGAAAGATCTAGAATGGGCATCACCATCGGGATGGGGTAAGGGGGGCACTGAACAGTAAGAGGGCAGCAGGGTCACTGGGCACCTAGGGCTGGGAGTTAATCAACTTGGAGAGGGGATGGGGGGAAACACAATGACAGAGAATATCAAAAAGCATTTTACAGAGTTGGGAATTTTGTCAAATTCAGTGGAACTCCTATATAGTTCACTCACTGGCACCTGCCCTGGAGAAATGGAGAATCACTCCCCAGTCACACAGGTTTGCTATGGGAGGAAGGGCCTGGGAGCACCTTTGGAAGAAATGCTCATGATCCAGCATCCCTGACTAAACTGTGTCTGAGGTAGAATAGAAGGAATTCCAGAGGAAGGGAGGAGGCTGAGGGACCCCTAGGCCCTGGCAAGGGGGAATTAGGCCAATAATACTGCCCTTCTGCTCTCTCTTCCAAGATGTTCAGAGTCCTTCACAGATGGTAACCAATACAACCTCACTGCAGCCCAGAGTGGACCTCACCAAGGACACAAAGGAAAAGACAGCAAAGAGGTAGCTTTCCTCAGTCATATTCACTATTCTGGCTCTTTCCCTTCACCGAAACCTAACATCCCAGCCCAAGCCACACCCGTTTTTTTCTGGTGATTACCTACTAGCACCTGTAAATGCAAAAGCACACATCCATGTCCCACAAACCACATGGCATCTGGGTTGAGGAAGCCTGTTCCCTCCTTCCCAAAGCCTTGCTAGAGGAACAGCAGACCCCCTGCAACAGGTGGACAAAGCCACTTCTGACCAACCCTAGATTAACAATACCTATAAATACAGATTCAGGGGAGGAAATGTGCAAGTCAGGGGCCCCAGGGCCCACTCGCTCTAGTTTTCCTCCTCTCTCTGTCCCAGGGCTTCAGACAGGAGTGCACTGAGATGCTGGCAGTCACATTGCTCATTAGCTGAAAATTAAGTGACGGCTACTCAAGTCAATCAAAATGGTGGGCCCAACTGGGCCTTTGAAAATCACCATTGCTACACACACACACACACACACACACACACACACACACACACACCAAATACCTTTTCTCTCTTGTATAGGCATGAAATATTCAACCACTGTAAGTACTGATCTTGGTAAGTGCTCTTAGTCATGAATGAAAACAATCCCATAGGAACAGCCCTTATGTGATAAGGCAAGACTGAATGAAAATTCAGGGAAGACTGCAGAAAAACCAAGCGGAAGGAATCATCCTCTGTTGCTAATAAATGGGCAACTAAAGCAAATGTGGATTTGTGGAGGCTAAAAATGGCTGGGGTTCTGGTTGGGTATTTCCTCTCCAAATCTCCCCCTCCATGCACCCTAGGTCTACAATTTCGAATGTCTATTAAAATCAGAGAGTGTTCAAACAAGAAGCTGATGATCAAACACCTAAGCTTCCAAATGGACAGGAAAAGAGATGTATTATTCAACCCAGTGAAACTTCGCCTTTCAAACCTGAGTTTTAATTCACTGCCATTCTGGTGGCTATTCTCAAACTCTGCCCCCTGATTTGCCATTTAAAAATAATCCCTTCCTTATCTCGAGGCATTTTTCTGCTCCCTCTAGGACATTAGGATTACCAGCACAAATTGTTAAAGATGAGGATACTCACACAACCATGATGCTGTATGATCATGGTTTGGCCCCCATCCAATTTATTCACGTGGGAAACTATTTCACACTAACTTGTGGTTCAATATTAGCTACATTATTTAAAACTTTTGCCTCTGTTGTCTGATCACTTGAATTCAGGTGACTTTTCTGGATTAAGTTCTTCGGGTTGACTCATAGTGCAATACGGATAACAGGTACCACCCATATGAATAAATCCAAGGACAGAGCAGGGGGAGGAGGAATCAAGTAATTAATTGCCCTACCTTTTGAAAATGGCAATAAGTGGTTTATCTTTCCTAGAATTGTTGCAATAAAAGTCAAAAGTTGCAAATCTCTATGCCTTGTCAGGAAACGGCAACGCGTTCCAGCCATTATCACCAACTCTTTAATTGTTCTCCATGCATTCGGTGTAAGCACACAACCTGCATACTAAATAAATGCTGGTGGAATCACTCAGGGAATATGTATAGACCACTCCCAACTACTCTGAAAGCCCCTTAAGAAGAAATCACCTTGAACTTTTTATAGCTAACCTTCTCCCTGCCCCACAAGGCAAGGCACACAATAGGTATTCAATAATCAATCATTGACTGATTTCTCCTCTTCACCAGTGGGCATGGGAAAGAAACAGCAAACAAGTGCTAAAATATTTCACACTGTAATTTATCGGTTGAGAAATTAAAGATGTGGGGAAAAAACACACAAGTATGAAGGTCACCCTGATACAGAAAAAAACGTGTGAGAAGACTACTGCACTTAAAATGCACACTGTTCGCAATGGCCAGAGATAACAAATATTTTCTAAAATCAAGGATTGCCAAATTGGTCTTCTTTGTTTCTCCATTAACACGGTATAGGGAGTCTGGTCCATCTTTGACAATCTATTCAAAATGTGAGGGATTTTCCCCTTTTCTTTTCTTTTCACCCTTTGAACATAATCCAATAAGTCTCCATTCCCAAAGCACCTCCCAAATAGTGGCGGGGGGAGCACTCTGGGAAGCCCTTGCTGAGATACTTAGCGGAACTTTGTTCTCCACATGGGCTATTTGGAGCGTCTCGGGTTCCTTGGGTTACTCCACAGCCTCCCTCGTTTCATGTGGCGGCGAACAGTAGTCAGGGCGAGGAGATCCTCCCAGGCGGTCCGCGGAGGCGCTGACCATGGTCCTGGCCTCCGAGCTCCGGACGCGAGCGCCGAGGGCGCCCGAGAAGGTATCGTGGGAGAGCGCGCAGGGCGCGGCGGGGAGCGGCTGTCGAAGCCCCCGCCCCCCCGAACCCCGGGGAGCCTTCGGGCCTGCACGCGAACCCTCCACTGCACGCTCCGAGATGCATCAAAAAAGGGTGGGGCACCCAGCCACAACTGCAATCGGAAGCCTCCCGGAAGGATTTAAGAAGAATGGAATCGGTTCAACCCTCCCTCACACCACCATACGAACCCCAACCGGGGATCGGTTCATCCTTTACCCCCACCCCCCACCTCCCAGGCCCAGGGAGGCGCGGGCAGCCTTTGTGGGAGCAGAGCCGCCCACCGCCGAGCCCGAGCTTCCCCGCACCCTGTACGTAGAAGGGGCAAGTAGGGTGGGGTGCATGTACAGATTTGAGGATGCAATATTCAAGACAGGCAGGACGGTGGGCACGCTGGGATCCTCGGATCTCCACCGAGCTGGAAGGGGGGCGAGGGAGGGGCGACCCCACGTCTGGTCCTGCGTCTCGATCACCCCCCCCCCATACCAACCTGGTCGTTGATGTTCTGCAGGGCTTCCTTGCCCGAGGCCCGCCGGATCTCCACCTTCCGGCTCGATTCAACAGATGGCTCCCCGCCGGCGCGCCGGCCCTGCCGGGAGTACGGCGGCTGCGGGTCCGGGCCCAAGTGGGCGACGTCCCGCTGCTGAGCCACCACCTGCCCCGAGCCCCGGCCCACAGACAACGAGTCGAAGTCGATGGTCTTGTTCTCGGAGGACCCTTCCACCGGGCAGAACATGCCACAGAATTTCTGCCGGGGCTTGGGGCTGCCTGAGCCCAGGTTTTTAAAAAAGGCAGGGACTTCTTCGTCCTCTGCCGCTTTCCCGGATTGCTTCCTCTCAGCCATGGCGCGGGAGCTCGGGGAGGGTCCTCTCTGTCCGTCCGTCTGCTGGTCCCTAAATCGGCCTCTCTGTGCACAAACCCCCTGGCTGCTGCCGAGGCTGCCGCTCTCTGCCTACCGCAAGGTGTACAGAAAGGAAGGAGGGTTGGCGAGCGAGCGACCCACCCCTCCCGGTCCCTCCCTCTGACCCCGCTTTCTCCCCTCCCTGCCCACGCCCCCCGCCGCCGCGCCAGCTCCCGCGAGCGGCAAAGTTGGGTCTGGGAGGGCGGCCGCTGCGGCAGCGCGAACAGAGAGGCTGCCAGTTCCTGGCAGCGGCGGGAGGAGGGAGGCGCGGGCGGGGCGGGGGCGGGGCGCGGCGCAGGGTAGGCGAGCCTAGAGCACTGGAGGGAGGGGAGGGCCGGGCGCCGAGAGCCCCGCGCTCCGGAAGTGAAGCTGCCAGACCACCCGCTAATGGATGCGGAGCGCAGGGCCTGCTGACCGCTCTCCGCGCCAGTGTAAGTATGGGGCAGGGCACGCAGGGGCGAAGACCTGAGGGCGCAGCCCCTGGTCTCTGCTCCCCTCTCCCCCACCTGCCTGGCCCAGGAGCCTCTCCCCCACCGCATTGCAGAGGTGGGCCAGGGCGAGGGCCCACCGGAGAGAGGACTCCCTCCCCCTTACCCAGGGTATGAACTGATGGATGGGGAAAGAGGGACGAACCGACTGACGCCTGGACACCCGGGGGGAGGGCAAGGAGCTGACTATGGAGAAGGGGCTGCGCAGACCATATGGAGAGGTGGGGGCCTTACGAGACCCGGGATACCAAACCTTGTTACCCAGGGACCTTGGTCGGCTACGCAGGGATTGAAACGAAAAGGTTCTCACTCACTGCACCCACAGTGGTGGGGGGCGCCTGGCATGGCGGGGAGAAATGCAGAGGGGCGTAGCAAAGGCGGAGGGGGGGTGTGGATAAAGACATAGGTCTACGCGCCGTGGGAGTGTAGCAAAAAGTGCTGTCTGCAAATTCTGGCACCGAACGACAACTTGTAGTAAGAGTGGGTAGAGACCTGTTCTATTACCCGAAGGCGTCATGTACCGTAACTGCGCCCTGCACCAGAAGGGCCCGGGAGAATGTCTTGATTTGGTATCTTCCGCCCCTCCTTCCTCGCAAAAAAAAAAGGGGGGGGGGCAAGACAAGGATTGAAGCCCACTCCCCAAGTCTCCAGCCGTTCTCGGCGCCCAGAGTGCCCCGCCTCGATTCCCCCGCCCGCGTTGCGCACTGCGCCAGAGCCGCGGGGTTTCCCAGGTTGCCAGACGCCAAGTGCCTGGGATGTAAAGTGCGTGCTCACGAGTTCAGTGGTGGGGTAGGAGATGGGGTGCAGTCTGTGACTGTGCTTTGAATTCTCTGAGGCCACGCCGGGGAAAGGTGTGTGGGACTTAGTGTGTATGTGAGGCTAAATCAGCCATAACTACTGGGTTGGTGGGCGATAAGGGGCATTTTGATTGTGCCGGTAACGCGGTCTCTGAGAGTCCTTCATTGCTTATTCCTGTCCCCAGGTTTTTTCCATGTATCAGTCCCTGCCTGTGGTCGATTACAGCCCCGCCCCTCTTTCCATAGTGGCAAAATCCTGCAGGAATGATGCCCATCCTTTGGCGGCTGGAGAGGGAGATCTGGGCATGCTCAGTAACCAGGGTGGGTTTGGGCTAGGAGAAGCTGTATACCGCAAGACCGTCGCGCAGGGCAGCGTGACCAAGGATCCATTCCCATTGTCAGCCCTTGCCCCTGGAAGAATTAAGTTCGGATATCCGCCCCCCCCCCCCCCGCCAATCGTGAGGGACAGTTTGGGGAATGGAGTTAAATTTACAACCAGTCACAGTTTGTAGGACAACCAGTCACAGTTTGAAGACGAGCCCACTGTGACAGGTTTGAAGGAGGACCCGGCTGAGAAGAGGAGGCTGTGAGAGGGGAGGAATATTTGTGTGGAGGGGCCGGGAGAACCGGAGGCAGGCATTTGGACTTCGCACCAGATGTGCTTGGCGTTTGAATAAAGTGCTTCCACACGAATTACAC
Source organism: Ursus americanus (assembly GCF_024610735.1). Taxonomy (NCBI): domain Eukaryota; kingdom Metazoa; phylum Chordata; class Mammalia; order Carnivora; family Ursidae; genus Ursus; species Ursus americanus. Next base: position 66,311,204 of record NC_142139.1, read on the forward strand.
CGTTTCCTACCCAGAACTAGCCCGTGAGATGAGTGCTTTTATCATCACCCATTTCCAGAGCAGGAAACAGATTTAGAGAGATTGAAGCGCTTTGGCCAAGGTCACTATCTAGCTAAATGATCCAACAATTACAGCTGAAAATCTTATTCCTTTTCCAACTTATCCCATCTTTACGTGAGAAAATACAAGATTTTTACTTTTTTTTTCATGTCCAAACATTTCCATTGCAGGTAGATCTCGCCTTTGGAAGAAGCAGCCAGCCAAAGGTAGCCTAACCTCAGCATGGCCGTTATTTTGTAGACCCTGGAGATGTTTCTTTCCGGGCATTCAATGCCTTTTTACATCTCCTGTTCCTCTAAATATAACAAGGGCCGGAAGGTTACCCCTATATCATAGAAGGGAAAGTGCGGCATGGAGAGGCCCCTGGGTTCAGATCCCTGGGGCTGCTGGCTGAAGGTCGGATCCAGCATTTTGCCCTCCTGGCCCCCTGGCACACCCCAGGCCTTCAGCACCTTCCAGAAGGACTCAGGAGCAGCTGCCGCTATAGCTGCAGACTGACATCTGTGGCATATGGACCCCATTTGGACTGATGGTGATTTTTCAGGCCTATGGAAGAATATTTGTAGCCCCTTAACACACATCTCATGGCAGTAACTGGAGACGGTAGGAACTCTTCCCTTTCTCCATCCCCTGGTCTCCACCACTCTCCACAGATGTGCTTCCTGTTTTTCTTTTTCCTCCGATGACCCATTCAAGCTTAAATGTTATGAAGCATTTTTAACATTCATAGCAAAAGAAACACCTAGTTGTGCATTTGCAAAGCCTGCCCACACATAACAGAAGAGAATTCATAATTCCAAGTTTAACTTATTTGGATTTTTTTTTTATTATTGTTAAACCTAGGGGCACCTGGGTGGCTCAGTTGCTTAAGTGTCTGTCTTTGGCTCAGGTCGTGATCCCAGGGTCATGGGACTGAGCTCCTTATTGGGCTCCTTGCTCAGTGGGAAGTCTGCTTCTCCCTCTCCCTTTGGCCCTCTTCCCTGCTTGTGCTCTCTCTCTCATGCGCTCTTTCTCTCAAATAAATAAATTAAATCTTTTAAAAAAATTGTTAAACCTATACTAAATTGTTATGCCTATAGTATAGTCTGGTATATAAGTTAAACTAGTATATCTACATTAAATTGGTTTTAAATGTTTGAGTGATTTCTAAATGGATTTTTTAGTCAAAGAAATGCAACAATTCAATACCGTTCAGTAGATATAATTAAATTGTAAAGGATTGTCATATTTTTTTAATAAGTGCATTAACAGTCATCACTGGATATCATCAAGCCATAAATATATATTATTATTATTTATGTGTAACAGGGCAGCTTGGCTTGGCTGGAGCTAAGAAAGACCCAGACACACCATTGTGTGGAGTTGGGTGACATCTTCCTTTTCTAGAAGCTGACTAAATAAGCTCGTGACTCTCACGGAACAACTGGAACACATGCACAGGTATCTAGGTACAACTGATTCCGTTCTTCACGTGGGGAAAATCTCCAGTCCTTTCCACAGCTGGGGCTCAGACATTATTGGCATGCCTGATGAGCAAATGGTGGGGAAGCCAGATTGCAGGAGTGTCCCCAAGAGAAAAAAGTCACTCTAAGCAAAGAAGAGGTCTGACAGAGTGGGGCAGATGCAAATCCAATGTGGGACAGAACCCCTGGTTTACCCCCACTTCCTCCTGAACCGAAGCGCGATGCTCCCCGGGAAGGAGAGGGCTGTGTGTGTGGTAAAACTGACCATTGTTTCGCTAGGAGTCCAAGCCACCCTGCTGGGACACTTCTCTCCGGGAGCTTTGGGTGCCAGAGTGGAGGCCTTTCCCTGTGACTAGCAGAGGAGAGGTGAGGTGAGGCGGCAAAGACAGGGAGAGCAGCAGAAGCAGCTCTTGCAGGTGCCTCGGGCAGTCGGAGAAGGGTCAACACCACCATGTGGCTGCTAGCACTGGGGAGAGAGCAGCAGCAGCCCCCGGACCGCAGAGCCAGTCACAGGCAGTGGCGTGGTCATCACCGACATACCAACCAGCCACCTTGGGTCAGGGCTAGAGACCTAACTGGAAGTGCTGAGTTCTTGCCCCTGGGCAAGGAAGGGTTATTGGTCCAGAAGACTTTGGGACTGCTGTGGGAGTGGCCTGGGACCCCTTTACGGGTGGAGTAGAAGTTCAGGAGCTCGCCCAGGATATTCTGAGTCCTAAGGCAGCGTCTATCTGCACCACGGACTAACTGGTAGCCATAGAGTTAGAGTGAGCGACTACTCGGACGATGGCGCTGGCATTGTTGGAGAGCTGGTGCAGAATCATGAGTGTGGATGAACAGAAATCCCTGATGGTTATGGGGATACCAGTGGACCGTGATGAGGCTGAGATTCGGGAGGTTCTCCAGGAGACTTTGAAGGCTCTTGGCAGGTATAGACTGCTTGGCAAAATATTCAGGAAGCAGGAGAATGCCAATGCGGTCTTATTAGAGCTTCTGGAGGATATTGATGTCTCGCTGATCCCCAGTGAGGTTCGGGGAAAAGGGGGGATCTGGAAAGTGATCTTTAAGACCCCTAATCAGGACACCGAGTTTCTTGAACGACTGAACCTCTTTCTGGAAAAAGAGGGGCAGATGGTCTCTGGGATGTTCCGAGCCCTCGGTCATGAGGGAGTGTCTCCGGCCACCGCGCCCTGGGTATCCCCGGAGTTATTGGCTCACTGGTTGGGACAGGCAATAGCACATGCCCCGCAGCCTCTGCTGCCGATGAGATACCGGAAGCTGAGTGTGTTCTCAGGGAGTGCCATGCCCGCCCCTGAGGAGGAGCCCTTTGAAATCTGGTTGGAACAAGCCACTGAGATCGTCAAAGAGTGGCCGGTCACAGAGGCTAAAAAGAAAAGGTGGTTGATGGAAAGCCTGCGGGGCCCCGCCCTAGACCTCCTGCATATAGTGCAGGCGGACAACGCAGCTATCAGCGTGGAAGAGTGCTTGGAGGCATTTAAGCAAGTGTTTGGAAGCCTGGAGAGCCACAGGGCCTCCCAGGTGAAGTGCCTGAAGACCTATCAGGAGGAGGGGGAGAAGGTCTCAGCCTATGTGCTACGGTTGGAAACACTGCTCCGGTGAGCAGTGGAGAAACAAGCCATCCCCAGGAATATCGCAGATCAGGTCCGCCTGGTGCAGGTGATGGCGGGGGCCAGCCTTAGCGAGGTCCTTTGGTGCAGGCTGAGGGAACTGAAGGATCAGGGCCCGCCTCCCAGCTTTCTTGAGTTAATGAAGATAATCAGGGAGGAAGAGGAGGAAGAGGCCTCTTTTGAAAATGAGAATACTGAAGAGCCAGATGAAGGGGACGGCTATGGCCACTGGGATCGTGAGGCAGATGACTAAAAACCAGCTGAGCCCAGGAGCCCCAGCCAGCGCACCTAGGGACATTCGCTTTATCCGGCTGAGACCGCGTGGCTATTTTTGTCCTTAAATGTAGGCAAATGAAATCGAGGCTTGCCAGGGAGCCAGGTCTTGCTGCTGCTTTCTCAGAAAAAAATATCCCAGAGTTTCTTGGACCCTACATCGATGATGAATTAATGCCAGATTTAATTCCAAATATGAGGTGGGAATCGTGAAGGAAGCTGAGGCACTTCAGGTCTCCCAAGTAGACCAGAGTTTACCCATATACCGTAAAAGAGAGAAATGATGTGAGGGGAAAAGTATCTTTTGTAAGCTATTTAAAAATCTAAGCTCTTGGGCTTGTCAGGTGATTTCCTTTCTCAAATCAGCACCTTCCCTCTGAGTACCTAGCAGTGTGAGGCGCTGGTCAAGGAGGTAAGGATCCGAAACCTAGGCGCATGGGCGGTGCTCTCGGAGCTTACCGCCTCCTTGAGGGTGTGGCCTCAGCAATGAAGACGCTAAATAACCTATAAGTCACCACACCAGTAGAAGCGCCATTGCCAGATGAATGCCACCACCTCTGCCATGATGTGTCTTTTTCTTGACTTGGGATGCACTCCTCCACTTCTCTGCTAGGTGTCAGGTGGACGGTTCCAGGCACTGTGTTAGGCCCTCAAGACACAGATGACTCAGCCCAATCCCTGCCTTCAAGAGATCTACAGTGTGCCAGACACCTTTGAGAAAGTGGACATTACAGGAAGGCATGCTACAGAGTGAGGATTGGAGTTAGAGCAGACCGTTCTGGTCAGAGAAGTTTTTAGTGGCGACAAAGGGGACAGAGGAGAGGAAAGGAGCTTGTATTTATTGAGGGTCTATTGTGTCCCAGGTGTTTTACACATACCTCGTTTAATGTACCCAGCAACCCCAGTAGGGCATCATTTTGCCCTTTTTAAAGAGAAGACGAAGCTCTGATGAATTAAGTGGTCTCCTCAATATGGAAACGCTAACAAGTGGCAGAGCTGAGATAGAAGTCCGAGCTCTCTGACTCTTGCTAATCCTCCCACCACTATGATGGTGATTTTCAAGTTGTGCTCCACAGTTCTGCAGAGATTTCTCAGCAGTTCCATCTTTAAACTCCACATCTCTACTGAGAAATAGGTAGATTCAAGTGTGTTGATATTCAACTGCTCACACGTTGGCATTCACCCGCAGGCTCACTTACGTTTCCAGATTGACTCGTTTGGTGCAGACCTTGGAAGTAAGGTTCCCTTGTGATATCTGAGTGCGTATCTGGACTTCTCTTAATTGTTCAAAGATTAAAGAAGTTATGGCACCTCACAGGTGTTTAAATCATGTCCATGCATGCCCTGTGATGTCATGTGTGCTCATGGAGCACAAATGAGCACCATTCAGTTAAATGCTAGTTAATATATAGCATCATGGTAGCTTTTTGTATACAACAAACTTCTCTAAACATCAGTTTCGTCTTTGGGAAAATGGGAACATAAGAGAATCAGGTTGTTGTTAGGCTCCAGTGACGTAATGCCTTTGAATCACTTAGCATGATGTCTGGAACATAGAAAGGCTTCAATACATCAAGATTCATGATTTTCATGATACTTATTGTATGTTCAACGCATGCTCTCTTTATTGTTCTAACAGTGGTGCAGTAACAAGTAAATATATAATCTGTGAGTCAAGTTGTAACAACATTGCATTAGAAACCATTTTAGCTCCTCTGGTACGTTTGAGTGCTTGCTGTCTGTTATCTCTGTGATAAGTGTGCCAGCAGCTGTTGACTGTTGTCAGTGATCTGACTTGGAAACAACAAATTATTCTTAGTGATTGTGGATAATTTTAATGGAAGAATATCCTGAGATTGTAAGAAAAGCATTTTTAAAAAGGTACCATTTGTGATCATTTCTAAGTTATAATTTTTCAGTACTGTCCAACGAAAATGATACAGTTGTCATCCAGTACACCCTGATTTCTTGGTTTTTTTGTATTCATGAAAATGGCCTCATTGTTCTCAGTGATTGACAGTATACAAAGTAAAATGTTATAAACATGAAGTTATAAAATAAATACATGCTAATAAAATTCTGAGGGTTTTTTTGTTTGTTTGTTTCATGTATTGTGATTCTGTATTAGCTATTGCTTGAAGGAGTTTCATTTAAAAAAAAAATTGATAGCTAAGGTTAGAAAATCAAACCAAAGTCAAAAGGTCTTGAACTCTTCTAGATAGGAAAACATGAGAGCAAAATGCTGGAATAAGACTACTTGAGCTTTGTCTCCAGGGATGAAAGAGAGCTCAGTCCACCCATCATCGATTTCCCTTTTAAAATACATAGAAACAACAGATGGAGGCCTGTTCCCTCAGAGACCTCCAACTCATTTTCTTGGGCAAGTTAATGTACAGATAAATTCACCACATCTATTCTGCCAAGAGTGAAATGACCTAGACGTAAAACATTGCATCTTTCAGATGAAGTAATTTTTTTTTCCTTGCCAATGTGTAGGAGGAAAATTCCTCTTGCCATTGGCCTTCTTGAAATTGTTCCTCTTCCGCTGTTCTACAGTGCAATGGGGAGGATTCCTCCCTGGGCTATACACAGGCTATTCTTCCATCCTAGTACAAGATGAGTGTCCTGAGGGATGCCCAACACCCTCTCCCAATCACTTGAGCAAAAACCTCTTAAAAAATTGGCCTCACCTTATACTTCCAATGTCTCCAGTCCTGACCCTTGGACGCTGAGGCCTCCAAGATTACACAGCCCACTGCTGAAGACAACTTTTCACCATGGCCATCAGCTTTTTCAGGCTTTAGGGTCATCTGACATCTTCACTGCACCAGCCAGTACTGCCAAGCTTCGCATCCTATTGTCATCCGTTTCCACCCCAAATGCAAGACTCTGATCATCAGTTCTCATCTTTACGCCGCGTTGCGTTTCCTCCCAGTGCTGATCTTCAAGGTCGTTCAACATGCCTTCCTGATTCTCATGATGTCCTAGACGAACTAGCCTATATCATCAGAGTCCCTGCAAAATACCCTGTCACCATATTCCTTAATTGAACCAGGTCCTCCTTGTAGCCTGCTGCCCTCAAGTCTCTTGATTGGAGACTGCTCGGTCTCCCCGTCTCAGGAAAGATTGGAGAGTGCTTGTGGCACTTCTCTTAGTTCACCATGGTCACCTCCCCACTTGCAAACACATTTCCTGGCATAAACTGACCCTCTCTGCCCCACAGCTCACTGTGGGTCAGTCTTGACAAGCCTGGACAGAGCATTGGCAAAGCAACCTAATGTGCGAAGGGCCTATTTAGGATGGCACCTGGCCAGATGTCATCTCTAGCAACAAAAAGTAGGAAGAAAAAGATAATGAAAATAATCCATATCTAAGGGAGTCCTACAAGTCAAGACTGGGAAAGCAAAGATGGCTGGAAGCTAGAGTTTTGAGGAGTGGAGCCTGAAATGAAACAGAGAAGTGAAGTAAGAGGATCTTAGACAGGATTGTCAAATACATTCTGAGTTCATTTTTTGTTGACCACCAGCATAATCTTTGGATGGTGTAAAGACTCATGATCAGAGCAGACATCGCTCCCATCTCCTCTCTTTCAGGGTGGGCAAGGAACTCCTTGAGTTTGCTCAGGGAAGACTTCTCTACTCATTGAGAAAGTCTCTTGGGGTGCAAGATGGTGTCCAGAGATGGGCTTCTCAGAAGCTAGCCTCCCCACCATAGCAGGCTCTGGATTTGTCCCGGGTCCTGACCTGCATTACACGACCTTCTGCCGTGCCCGAATGGTCCTTGACATCCCAGATGAACATTTTCTTAAAAACTAACTCCAGAAATGGATGCCAAAATCAAATTCGATCATAAGAAAAAAAGGTTTAGGATTTCAATCTGTCTTTCAGGATGCCAGCTGGAGCTGCCCATTAATTCTGTGGGGTGCTTAAAGCAGCAGCTGAGACTTTTTCCCAATCTGCCCCACCCCCACCGACCCTGAAAGGGAAAGGTTACCAAAGGGAGGCTTTACCCAGACTATGTGGTGGTGCTGAGGCTAGGAGGTCCCCAGAGAAGGCAGGGAAGGCTCACCTCCATCCCACCCTGTCCCAGACCTGCCCCTGCTCTGCACAGCCTAAAGGCAGTCCCGCTGAAGCCCTTGCCTATTTTCTTGGTACAACAGCTTTCCCAATTAACTCAGCTACTAACACAGTTTTCTTGAAATAACAAGCAATTGTCACAAAAGTAAACTTCTTTGTTTTCCAGCTTTATTTAAGGTATAATTGACAAGTACAAATTGTGTATATTTAAGAAGTGCAATGTGAGGGGCGCCTGGGTGGCACAGCGGTTAAGCGTATGCCTTCGGCTCAGGGCGTGATCCCAGCATTCTGGGATCGAGCCCCACATCAGGCTCCTCCGCTATGAGCCTGCTTCTTCCTCTCCCACTCCCCCTCTTTGTGTTCCCTCTCTCGCTGGCTGTCTCTATCTCTGTCAAATAAATAAATAAAATCTTTAAAAAAAAAAAAAGTGCAATGTGATATTTTGATGTACTTATAAATTATGAAATGATCCCCACAATCAAACTAATTAACACATTCATCACCTCACATGGTTACCATGTGCGCATGTGCACACATACGTGTGGTAAGAACACCGAAAATCTATTCTCTTAGCAAATTTCAGGTACACAGCATAGTATTATTAACTATAGTCATTGTGCTGTACATTAGATCTCCAGAACTTATGCATCCTATATAAATGAAAGTTTATACCATTTGACCAGCCTGTTCCCTTTTCTCTCAACTCCTAGCCCCTAATAACAGCCATTCTACTCTCTGCCTGTATGAGTTCTACTTTTTTAGATTCCACATGTAAGTGAGATAATGCAGTATTTATCTTTCTGTGTCTGGCTTATTTCATTTGGCATAATGTCCTCCAGGCTCACCCATAGCAGGATTTCCTTCTACAAAAGTAAACTATATTGTAAGTGAACATAAGAAAGACAGTGGAATCCAGGTTGCGGAATAAGGGATGTTGAGTTCTGCTAACTAGTGATCAATTGCATTCCCTGGTAAAATCCCAAACAAGGGATGACAAGCCTCTGATGACATTTGTTGAGCTTGGGAACCCTGCTTTTCCAAATAGTAGCTAGTGGACATTTTTTTTAATAAGACTTTTTTTTTTTAAGATTTTATTTATTTATTTATTTGACAGTGAGAGAGGTAACACAAACAGGGGGGATGCGAGAGGGAGAAACAGGCTTCCTGCCAAGCAGGGAGCCCAATGCGGGGCTCGATCCCAGAACGCTGGGATCATGACCTGAGCTGAAGGCAGACGCTTAACCACTGAGCCACCCAGGTGCCCCTGGACATTTTAAAGGTTCTAAATAGAAAGCTTTTACATGAGCCTAAGACAACTGTAAAAGTCTGGGGCTAGATGTGCTGCCATCTTGGGGAAAATATCTACCAATCCAGAATTCCCAATTACTGCTTCAAATTGTATGATTTATGGGTCTAAAACTAAGGTCATAATCCTTTAGACTCCCAAGTCCTGTCACTGGCCTGCGTTTATGACTGACAAGTGGCAATGGGGGGGTGAGGACCCAGTCATTAGGGGTCCCACAGGCCATAGTCAGGTCCTTGAATGGGCTTTTATAGATCACCAAATGGGCAACTTGGCAGAGCCATGGAATCCCCACTTCCACACAGGGACCACTAAGTTTTATCAGTAGCTGAACTGCTTGGGAGCTATTCCTCTTTGACTAGGGCCCACCCAAAAGTTCTTTGATGCTTCAGAACACACAATGGCATGGATCTGAGATGTTTTCCACTGGTATCTAGAATATTTTTGGCTCAGCTTAAGAATCCATCAAAGTTGTAGTGCAACTTCGAGCACATGGGCTGAGCACATCTATCTCCTCTGTTACTAGGAAGGCTGTGGTGTATGCCAGGAGAGGGCAGGTTAACCTGAACTGGGCTTCTGCTTATGAAGTAGACAAAACTCTCATAGGCAAAAGGATTGGAACTGATATATATTGGGGAATAAGAAGAGAGGGAGAAGGGGTCATGCATGTCTCCTGCCCACCCACCCGCACTCCTGACACTTCCAACCTACATCAGAAACAAAGGAGAGAGCAACAGAAATTAAACCCTAAGGAGTAGAACAAAACATAAGCAAGAGAAAACAGACAACCCAAATAGAATAAGTATGAAGAAAATCATACATAAGCACATGATAATTACACTGCTGTAACCAAAAATAAACTGCTATAAACCAAGAAAATCTTGAGAGCAGCCAGAGGAAAATGAGATATTAAATACGAAAGAATAGTTATAGGAATTCTACTGACTTCTCGAGAAAACATGGCGACCAGAAGACAAGGCAATAACATCTTTAAACCACTGGATAAATAGAGGGTTTTTTGTTGCTGTTCAGCCAAAGTTTACTAAAAATTTGCCTTTAAAATCATCTGCACCTGAAATATATAGAGACAGTTGGAAGTGTGGGGAATTGGGACAGCTGGGGAGAAACTTCTAACTACTGATTAGATTTCTTTAATGGTTTTTGGAATATTAAGTTTTTCTATTTTCTTCTGAATTCAACTTTCATAGTTCAAATATTCTACTTTTTTTCCATTTCATCTAAGTTTTTCAAATGTATGTAGTCAGTGTTCTCTTCAGATGTTTTAAATAATTAACAGTTCTGTGGTTATGGCTCCCTTTTCATTCCTAATATTATTTGTTGGTGTTTTTTTCCGTTTCTTTCTGTGTTAATATTCTCAGAAAGTTATCTATTTTATTAATGTTGAAATTTCAAAGGATCACCTTTTGGGTTGGTTTTATATTTTTTATCATTTTATTAATTTCTGTTATTTTTATTACTTCTCTATCATTACTTTATTAATTTCTGTCCTCGTTTTTATTATTTCCTTCCTCTTACCATGATTAGAATTAATATACCATTTCATTTTTAGCTCCTTGAGGATTCTTCCTTGTTTTCTGTGTTTCATGATTTTTCAAGAAATGTACTTAAGTGTAGGAACTTATGTCTGAGTACAACTTTAATTACATCCAATTACTTTGCTATGTAATATTTTAAATAGTTTCATTATGACTTTTTTCATTAAGGCATGAATTAATTTTAGAGGAAAGCAAAGTAATTAACAATATTATTGAAATTGTGATTGATAAAAAATATGTATTTTGGTCGTCCAGCCACAGTTTCTTGCTTAAAGCTCCCCAAACCCTTGGAATTTCCTAAGTGATAAGAACAATGGGAGCATCTTTTGTTCTATTTGGTCTCATTGACTTCTGTTCCTTAAGTGACTTCAGAGCCATAAAGCTGAAATGGGGGTCTTACTATTCAGAAGTGCTTTTCAACCACAACTGAGTTTATGTTAATGATGCGACTTTTGAAAATCCCCTGAAGATGGGTGGAGCTGGCTGCCAGGGGAACCAACCATGAATAAGAGAGTTGGAAACTTCAGTCCCGCACCCTGATTTCCAGGCAGGGGAGAGGGGCAGGAGGTTGAATCAATCACCAATGGCCAAAGACTTAATCAATTGTGGTTAAGTGATAAAGCCTCCACAAAAAAACAAATGGAGGGGGTTCATAGACTTTCCAGGTTGGTGAACCGGAATGCTTCTTCGTGCCAAAAACATCAGATACAGAGTGAATTCCTCAGACACAAATATCCAATCACAGTGTGAAGCAGAATCACAAAAGGACTCTTTAAGGAGAGTGAAATGTGACCCTGGCCACATGATTACATAGCCCCTTGTGTTAGGAGACTTGAAAGGAAAAACCTGCCTCTGGCTTGATATAATTTTCTAGGGTGTTTAGGCCAGGTATCTTCCTGAGTATTTTGTGTTACACATTAAGCCAACCCGAATTCCTAAAGTTGACTGTACAGAAATCCTATTTCTTTCCCTGTATTGGCCAAGCCCAGACAAGATTATCATAAGTTCCCCCAAACAACCACCATCATCATAAAAAATTAATTATGGTAAAAAAAATTAATTATGGTAAAGCCTGTGAAAAGACATCTTGTTATTTTTAAATATTAATATCATCATATATGTAAGTACTTTATAAAACTACTCTTACATATATTTTGGTTCTCCCCAATAACCTGTGACATAGATGTTTTCTGAGAGATTTAAAATAATTTCCTAGGTCATAGAACTATGAAGTAACAGAAGCAGATGAGAAACTAGATATTCTAATTTCACATCCCACAGTATGTCCAGTAAGTATTTGGTGATCTCAAGATCTATACAACTTATAAAATATTAATTGCTTAAGCCTTTCACAGGCATCTCAAACCTAAATTTTGCTATCAAAATTTATCAGTGAAAATTTATCAAAATTATCAGTGAAGCCAACAAAACCTGGAGATTGATTTAGGGAAAGGTTTTAATTATTATTATTATTATTATTATTTTTAAGTAGACTCCATGCCCAACCTGGGACTCAAACTCAACCCTGAGATTAAGAGTCACATGCTCTACGGACTGAGCCAGCCAGGCACCCTTATGGAAAGGCTTTATTACAAATTCAAGTCATTCCATTTTTCTATTTTTTATCGAGTCAATTCTGGCAATTTCAAGAAATACAATTGTGTATTTCATTTAAGTGATCAAATTTATTGTCAAAAAATTTTATTGTGATAATAAATGTATTGCTCATAATACACCCTTTGTATCTTTTCCAAGACTGTAGGAACCCTAGTATCCCCCCCGCCCCGTTTTCATTCCTGATATTAGTATTTTGCATCCATTCTTTTTCCCTTGATCACTCTAACTAGAGGTTTGTCAGTGTTACTGACCATTTTAACAACACAACTTTTGGTTTTATTGATTTCTCTATTTGCTCATTTTCTATTTCATAGATTTCTGCTTTTACCCTAATTATTTTCTATCTCCTTACTTTGTGCTTAATTTCTTTTTCTAGCTTCTTACAGTGGAATATAAGCATTTGAAAGCTATAAGTTTCCCTTTATAAACTGTTTTACCTGCATTTTGCAAATTTTTATATGTTTTTATTAGTAGTCATTTCAAAATATTTCCTCCTTTCTCTTGTGATTTCTTCTTTGATTCATGAATTACTTAATAATGTTTGTCCAATTTCCAATATTTGGGGTTTTTCAATCATCTTTCCATTACTGATTTCTCATCTAATTCTCTAGTGGTAATGGAATACACTCTGTCTGATTTAAAGGTATTAAGACTATATTAGATCTTATGATCTAACATATGGTCTATTGTAGTGAGTGTTCAACGTGCCCATGGAAAAAAATGTGGACTCTAGTATTGAAGGTTATATGTTTTGCTAACCTTCAAAATAGAACTACCAGTTATTTTACCAACAAAAATGGGTTTATTCAGGAATAGCTGAGAACTACCATCCAGAACAAACAAGCTACTGCTAAACCATAGGCAAGTCCCAGAGAACAAAGGAGAGAAATGCTTTTTTATAGAGAAAAAAGGGAGTTGGGAGGGACTGTTATAAACTAAAAGTCCATTGGAGTAAACTGGGAGTTCAAAGTATCGTTGCTTTTCATTGGCTGAGCTATGACTGTCTCTCATTGGCTAGGCTGTTACCAGGATAGGAAGAAATTTTCCTTCCTCCTGCTGGAATAATTGTACTATTGACTTGCAAGGTCTGACTCTTCCTCTTGGATTTTCAATTGAGAAGTGCTGGACGTGGCAGCTCCCCGTGTTAGCTTCCTGATGCCATTCTAAGTGAGTTTCCTTTGTATTAATTTTCACAGTTTTAATTAAGTCAGGTTGGTTGAAAAGGTTGACAATTTTTCTATTTTCTTACTCATCTGGCTACATGTTTTATGAATTACTGAGAGAGGAGTATTACAATATCCAATTATAATTGTAGATTTTTCTATTTCCGTCATTTAGTTCTTCCAGTTTTTGTGTCTTTTTTTATCTCTTTTGCATATGGATATCCAATTGTTCCAGCACCATTTGTTGAAAAGACTATCATTTCTTTACTAAGTTGCCTTTAAATCATTGTCAAGTCAGTTGGCCATATATGGAGGTGCCTGTTTCTGTACTTTATTGTATCCTATTGATCTGTTTGTCTATCTTGACACCAATACCTTGCTTACAGTGTAAGCAATATAATGTCTTGATATCAAGGAGTATAAGTTCTCCAATTTCGTTCTCCTTTTTCAGTGTTGTTTTAGCTATTCAAGATCCTTTGCATTTCCATCTGAATGTTAGAACCAGGTTTTCAATCTCTAGCCAAAAAGCCTTCTGGAATTTTGTTTGGATTGCCTTTAATTTACAAATCAATTTGGGGATAATTGACATGATGACAATAGTTAACCTTCTGATCTATGAATTTCGTATATCTCTTCATTTACTAGGTCATATTTATTTTTTTACAGCAATGTTTTATAGTTCTTAGTATTGATGTCTTATGCATATTTTGTCAAATATAATCCTAAGTATTTCATTTTTAATGATATTGTAAGTCATACTGTCTTTTAATTTGTTTGTTGCTAGTATAAATTAATTTTTACATGTCAGTCTGTGTCCTGCAACCTTGCTAAACTGACTTATCAGTTGCAGTAGCTCTTTTAAAAAATATTTTATTTATTTATTTGAGAGAGAGAGAGAGAGAGCACAAGCGGAGGGGGAGGGATGAAGGGAGAGGGACTAGCAGACTCCCTGCTGAGTAGGGAGCCCAACATGGGGCTTCATCCCAGGACTGGGAGACCATGACCCAAGCCGAAGGCAGATGCTTAACCAACTGAGCCACCCAGGCACACTGTAGTCACTTTCTCAAAGATTTCATGGGACTTTTTACAGAAGAGATCATGTCATCTTAGATTAAAGACTGACTTCTTTCATTCCAATCTGGATATCATTTATTTCTTTTTCTTGCCTTATGGCACTGGCTGGAACCTACAGTACCATATTGAATAAAAGTGGTGAGAACAAACATTCTTGTCTTGTTCTTATCTTAAGGGGAAAGCATTCAATTTTTTACCATTAAGTTTGATGGTAGCTAGGTTTTTCATTGATACTTGTAGTAGGTAGAATTTCTAAAATGGCTCCCCAAAGATGTTCCTCCTAATCCTTTGAAAAACTGATTATACAACTGCCAGGCCACATATAAAAGTAGAACTCTGACACAAAACTTCTGCAGCAACCAGCCCAAAATAGTCAGCAAATGGTCAATAACCGCCAGCTTCCCTAATCATTTTCCACTTCCAACTTAAAAACAATAAGAGAAAGCCAAATATGCTCCCCTAAGAAACCACATAGGATGTCCTGCCTCTATTTAGCCCACTTCCAGGTTTCCTATACCAAAAGTCTCCAATCAGGGTGTACTTTAAGCCTTCTCTTTTTCCACTATAAAGCCTTCCACTTCCCCAGCCTGACTTTGAGTGTCTACTAAATGCAAATGATGGTGTCTCACTCTCCTGCAAGTGCTAAATAAGTAGCTTTTGTTTGTTCTTAGTTGGGTAGTCTTCGTTTACTCCTATGCCCTGGAACCTGTGGATATAATGAGATCTCAGTCCTGCAATTATGTTATGCTATACGGCACGATTGACCTTAAGATAGAGATTATCTCTGGGCCTTATCTAATCATGTGAACCCTTGAAATTAGAGACCTTTATGGACCAAAGACCTTAACAGACACTTCACCAAAGAAAATATACAGATGACAAGCATATAAAAAGATGTTCCACATAATATCATCAGGGAAATGAAAATTAAAGTGACAAGATACCATTACACACCCATTAGAATGGCCCAAATCCAGAGCATTAACAATACCAAATGCTCAAGAGCATGTGAAGCAACAGAAACTCTCATCTATTGATGAGAAGAATGCAAAATGGGTACAGTCACTTTGGAAGACAGTTTATCAGTTTCTTACGAAGCTAAACACACTTTTTTTTTAAAGATTTTATTTATTTATTTGACAGAGAGAGAGACAGCTAGCGAGAGAGGGAACACAAGGAGGGGGAGTGGGAGAGAGAGAAGCAGGCTTCCAACCAAGCAGGGAGCCCCATGCAGGGCTCAATCCCAGCACCCTGGGATCATGACCCAAGCCGAAGGCAGACACTTAACGACTGAGCCACCCAGGTGCCCCTAAACATTCTTTTAATATATGATCCAGCAATCGTACTCTTTGGAGGAGCTGACAACTTATGTCCACACAAAAACCTGTCCATAGTTGTTTATAGCAGCTTTATTTATAATTGTCCAAACTTGGAAACTACCAAGATATCTTTCCATAGGTGAATGGGTAAATAAACTGTGGTACATCCAGACAATGGAATGTTATTCAGTGCCAAAAAGATAGAAGCTCTCCATGAGATGCCTGGGTGGCTCATTCGGTTAGGTGTCTGCCTTCACCTCAGGTCATGATTCCAGGGTCCTGGGATCGAGTCCTGCATTGAGTTCCCTGTTCAGCGGGAAGCTGGCTTCTCCCTCTGCCTGCTATTCCCCTCCTTGTGCTATCTCTCTTTCTCTCTGACAAATAAATAAATAAAACCTTTAAAAATAAAAAAAGAAATAAGCTCTCCAAACCTTGAAAAGGACATGGAGGAAGATTGAATGCATATTACTAAGTGAAAGAAGCCAATTTAAAAAAGCAACTTACTGTATGATTCCAACAACATGACATTCTTAGATACAAAACTATGGAAACAACTTTTTTTTAAAAAAACGGTGTTTGCCCGGGGTTAGGGTGAAGGGGAGGGATAAATAGGCAGAACACAGAGGACTTTTTGGGGAAAATATTCCGTATGATATTATAACGATAGATACATATCATTATACATTTGTTCAAAGCCATGAGATGTACAGCACCATGAGTGAATGTAAGGTATACAGTGGACTAATGATGTGTCAATATTGATCCATCAATTGTAACAAATGTAAGGAATACTGGTAATGGTAGAGGCTCTTGATAGGGGATGCTCTGATAAGAGGTGTTGATAATGGGAGAGGTTTTGCATGTGTGTAGCAGAGGGTATATGGGAAATCCCTGTACCCTCCCCTTAATTTTGCTGTGAATCTAAAACTACTCTAAAAAAATCTTTTTAAAAGGTTAGGGACTTTTCTATGGTTGATAGAAAGGGAAGTCAGACAGATTCAAAGTATGAGTGAAAACTTGATATATGATTGCTGCTTTGATGATGGAAGGTGTACCCTTGAGAAGAAATGTGGACCTCAAGGAGGTGATGTCAGGACCTGGCTACCAGTCAACTAGAAAACATAGATCTTATACCTACAACCTAAAACCTAAACCTGAGGTCTGCCAACAACCTGAATAAGCTTGAAAGTAGATTCTTCCTCAGAGCTTCCAGAAGAGAACCCAGCCCAACCAATACCGTGAATGTGAGATTCTGAGCAGAGAATCTATGCCAGCCCACTCTGATTTCTGGTCTACAGAGTGTTGGGTAATAAGTGGGTGGCATTTTAAGTCTCTGAGTTTGTGGTAATTTACTACACATCAACAGAAAACTAATTCCAGACACTCTCACTTTGAGGATGTTTTTAACACTAATGAATGTTGGATTTTGTCATTTGTATGTATTGAGATAATCATATGGTTTTCTTTTTTAGTCTGTTTATGTGGGGAGTTGCCTTCAGTGATTTGCAAATTTAAAACCAACCTTGCGTTCCTGGGATAAATCTCACTTGGTCATGAGACACTAGACTTCATAAAAATCTTATAAATTGTTAAATTGGATTAGCTAACATTTTAAGAATTTCCTCACCTATATGTATGAGGGATATTGGTCATTAGTTTGACCTTTTGTAATTTCCTTGTCTGATTCAAAAATGACCACAATGCTGACCTTATAGCAGGAATTGGCAAATATGCCCTCCTTTTGAGTTTCCTGGAAGAAGTTGGTTAGAATTGACATTATTTCTTCCTTGAATGTTTGGTAGGATGTACCAGTTAAACTGGGACTGGAGCTTTCTTTATGGAAACATGAAAGAAATGTTTTAACTACAAATTCAATTCCTTTAATATTTGTAGGCCTACATAGATTATCTATACTTTCTTGTGGAAGTTTTGCATTTTGTCTCTTTTGAGAATTTTTTCCATATAAGTTGTCTAATTTATTGTCATAAATTTTTCACAATACTCATTTTTGTCCTTTAGTATCTGTGAAATCACCTCTTCTTCTTCTCTGTCATTGGTTAATTGTGTCTTCTCTCTTCCTGACCAGTCTGCTTAAACCTATGGAATACAGTCTAATAATTGTTTTAATGATCTCTTCTACTAATTCTATCTTCTGAGTCATTTCTGGGTCAGTTTCAATTAATTTTCTTCTCATTGTGAGTCATTTACTTCTGGTTGTGTGCATGCCTGGTGATTTTTGCCACACATTGTGAGTTTTGCCTGCTGAATAATTTTCTAATCTTATAAATATTCTTGAGCTTTGTTCTGGAATATGGGCAAGTTACTTGGTAACTGCTTTATCGTTTTGATTTTTGCTTTTAAGCAGTTAAGCAACACCAGAAGAATATAATTTAATCTAAGTCTAATTTTACCCAATACTTTTAGAAGTACTCTACCTAATACCCCATGAATTAAGAGACTTTCTGCTCTGGCTTGTGGGAACAGGCACTATTCCTGGACCTGGTATGAGTACCAGCAGGACTATCTCACTAATCCTTTGAAGTGATTCTTTTCTCAGCATTAGATAGTTTCCTCACACACATGACCTAATCAGTACTTAGCTGGATCCTTAGGGGCACCTTCTGCAGATCTCTGGAATTCTCACTATGTGAAAGCTCTCTTATCTCCAATACTCTGGCTTATGAATTCTGTGAATTCTCTTTGTGCTCCCACCTCCATGAATTTAACTCAGGGAATCCACCAAGCTCTATCTGGGTTCCTTCTCCCTGCACTACAGTTGAAATTCTCTTCAGGCAGCAAGCTGGGGCAATTATGGAGGTCACCTCATTTGTTTCCTGATTCTCAGGGATCACTGGCCTTTGATGCCTGGTAGTCAATATCCTATAAACTGGTATTTCATATTTTTTTTCTGATTGTTTCAGACCAAAAAAAAAAAAAAAGTATAAATCCAATTCCTCTTAATCCATCTTGGTTGAAAACAAGTCTTCTGGGTTCAATTTTCTTTTAAACAAAACTAGAACAAATGTCTTCTAGTTTTAATATTTTTAGCACTCTTTATTTTTTGTGTACAGTTAAGTTTCCATCTAGTATCATTTTCTTTCAGCCTGAGGACACAACAGTTTCTTTAGTGCTAGCTTATTGGCAGTGAATTATCTTAGCTTGTTTATATGAAAATGTCTTTATTTTATCTATACTTTTTAAGAATATTTTTACTAGATATAGAATTCAAGGTTGGTAATTTTTTTATTGTAGCACACTAAAAGCCATTCCTTTATCTTCTGGCTTGCACTGCTCTTGACAAAAATACTGTGGTAGATCTCATTTTGTTCTCCTGTATATGATGCATCTTTTTTCTCTAGTTTCTTTAAGATTTTCTCTTTCCCACTGGTTTTCATCAATTAGATTATAATGTGCTTTGATGTGGTATTTATTCTGCTTGGCATTTGTTGAGCTTCTTGAATATTGAGGTTTATATTTTTCATCACATTTGGAAAAATTTTAACTATTTTTTCAAACTATTTTCTGATTCCACTCTCTTTTTGGAACTCCAGTTGCAAATTTCTTAGACTGCTTGCTATTGTCCTTACAGTCATTGAGACTCTGTTCCTTTTGTCAGCCTTTTATTCCTCTCTGTGCTTCAACTTTGAGAGCTGCTATTACTATGTCTACAAGTTTATTAATTTTTTTTCTTCTGTGGTCCCCAATCTATAGTTAAGCCCATTTGGTGAATTTTTCATGTTAGGTAATTTTTTTTCAGCTCTGGATGTTCCATTTGTTTCCTTTTATGACCTCTATTTATCCATTATCTTCAGTTTTTCCTTTAAATTCTTTTTTTTAAATAATGTGGTTTTACTTACTTATTTATTTTTTAAGGTAATCTCTACATACAATGTAGGGCTTGAACTCATGACCCTGAAATCAAGAGTCACATGGTCTACCAACTGAGCCAGCCTCCTTTAAATTCTGCAGTATGTTTATTATGGATTTTTAGAAGTCCTTTTCTATTAATTCCATGATTTCTGTCATATACAGTTCTGTTTATATTTTTTTCCTGGTTATGGGTCCCATTTTCCTGCTTCCTTGAATGTCTAATATTTTTTAATGGATGCTGAATGAGATGGCTTTGTGATGTGTCAAGTTGGCTAGGCTGAACTATGCTCCCCAAAATTGTTTTTCTGGTGAAAATTGTACCCAATTAGGATAGGGTACAAGGCATACTGTTTCATGGAAGTTAGAGTGTACAAGGAAAGCAGCAGTGGTTTTGTAGGACATGCACACCTTTTCCAAATTATTCAGTCAAACACAAATCTAGGTGCTGTTTTGAAGCAATTTTACAGGTAATTCAAGTCCATATTCAATTGTCTTTCATCTAATAAAAAGGATATTATTACAAGTGGGCCTAACTTTATCATTTGGAAGACTTTAAAAGAGGGCTCACACCTCCCAGAACTCAGAGACTCCAACAGCTAGGTCTGAAATTACTCTTCTTTGTTCTTTCTACCTTCCCTTCCAGTCTGCTCTGATCTCTCCTTCCTGACTGTCTGTGCTATGGACTTCAGGCTTGCTTTGCCAGTTTCCATAATTATATAAGCCCTCCTCTAATAAATCCATACACATACACACTTTTTTTTTTTTTTACAATTTTGAGGTGTTTTTGTTTGTTTGTTTGTTTGTTTTTATACTTACCATGCTACGAAATCCTAGGGAATGGGTTCCAGCATCTCAGGCTCCTTTCTCAGGTTCTCACAAGTGTGCTTTGGGTGGAGCTGGCTGGTGCTTCAGTTGAACCTAAATATCTTTCTCTTTGGCTTCCTTCTTTTTCTGATCATTTTCCTTCACACACTTCAGGAAGCTATCTTGGCTCTTTGAGTACTTAATATACTCAATATGCACATTAATTCTCTTGGCAAGAATCTTGCCCTCATTTGTTTACAACAGTGCCAACAACATGCTGGGTAACATTGTAGATTCATCCAGTTTTGCCCTGGTAACCCTTGTGGGGGTATTCCTTTTTGAACAGTGCCCATTCCCTTAATATCTACAATATCACCTTTCTTGTAGATTCATGTGTGTGTGGCCAAAGGAACAACTCCATGTTTTCTAAAAGGCCTAGAGAACTAATAGTGGGTGCCACTCTTCTTTCCCTTTGTTTTGGTCATTTTGGAAAATTACTGGAAGATGGTAGTTCCAGCTGAAAAGCACACATATGTATTTCTTACACACTGACCCTTGAACAATGCAGGGGTTAGGGATGCCAACTCCCTGTGCAGTCAAAAGTCTATATAAAACTTTTGAATCCCCCAGAACTTAACTACTAATAGCCAATTGTTGACTGGAAGCCTTACCAATAACATAAACAGTTGATTAACACATATTTTGTATACGTGTTATACATTTATTTTTATGATAAACTAAAGAAAGCATTATTAAGAACATCATAAGGGAGAGAAAATACATTTATAATAGTATACTGTATTTATTTTTTTAAAAATCTGTGTATAAGTGGACCAATGCAGTTCAAATCCATATTGTTCAAGGGTCAACTAGATAGATAGATAGATAGATAGATAGATAGATAGATAGATAGATAGATAGATAGATAGATGATAGTCTCCTACTCATTCTGCTTCTCTGGTTGAACTCTGACTTCTTATCCCTGACAATACACTGGTCATTGTGAATGTTAGGTTGTTGAGTGTCTGGATTTTGTTATCTTCTCTTAAACAGTGTTGAAGTTAGTGCTGGCAGGTAAATTCTTTCTGAAAGAGCTTCAACCTTTTGAAGCTTGCATTTAAACTTTATTAAAAGGAGTCAACCAGGGCTCACTTAGCCGTGATCCTGCTGGAGGCTACTGAGTGATCCAGGTGCTCAAAGAGGCTTCACGCTTGCGGTTAGTCATAACTCAACTCCAAGCCCTGTATGAGCTCTGGCAATGCTCAGTTTTAGGAATTACAGTTTTATTTGCCTGGTGATGTGGAGTGTTTTTTATAGAGTCGTAATTAAGTATTTAGCCAAAGATTCAAGAGGACACTATGCTTCTATCTGGAGCTGTTTCTCTACACAGCTCCCTTCTCTCCAATACTCTTCCTTGACAAATTCCAATACCGTGGCTTCCCTTCAACTCAATGAGACCACTGTCTCTGCTTGAGTACCTCTTTCTTGCACCAACATCAAGAAAATGTCACTGGTAAGAAAGCCAGGGCAATCTTAGGGCTCATCTCATTTGTCTCCTATCTATCAGGAATCACAATTCTGCACTGTCTACAACTAATGTCTGAAAACACATTTTTTTTCATATATTTTAGCCAGTTTATTGATGTTTACAGTAGGAAGGCAAGTCTGGTGTCATGCTAGGTGTTACATCATGTACAAGAGTGTAAGTCCACTTTCTGGTTTGAAATATATAAAAAACATTCAGTACATTAAATGCTGGTAGGAAAGAACCATTAGAGAGAATGAAGTTGAAGATGGAGAAGAGGAGTGACTGAGGGTCAAGGTCTCTTAAGAGTAAGGTTCTTTGCACACAAGGCCTTGGGGAGGAGGAAAGAGAGAGTTGAAAGCTCTACGAAGAGCAGCTATTTGGGATGATGCTCAGTCGAAGTGTTAAGGCCAGAGTGTCTTAGAGATTGTCCAGTCTAAAATCCCACTGTAGAAATGAAGAAATTTCAGCTGCAGGGTTTGTGACTTGCCCAAGGTCCTGGTTTCTCTGAGCAGCGAAGGCAAAGGCAACACCTGTTTCCGTCTCTCCAGGCTCTCTTCCTAACTCACAGCCCTATTTCAGCAGGCTGTGTAAGTTCCTCTTCCTCCAGCCATGCCTTCCAGACCCCACATCCTCCTGCTCTTATTCGTGCACCAGGCCAGAAGGAGAGGGGGCAGGGAGAAGCTTCAGTTAAGCTTGAAGAGGTGAGAAACTTCAGGATGGACAAGTAACGAAGACAAAGGTGATCTGAGTCTGAGGGAACAAGCAGAGCAGAGTTACAATCGACGCATTTTTCTGGGACCAGAGAGGAAACTGAGCCAGCTAGAGCAAAATATTATTATCTGTAAAGACTGGAAATTAGGGAGAACTGTGAATGCCAGGGGGGGAAATTAAGAATTATTTCTTCTTTCATTTATCCATGAATTCATTCTTTCAATTGTATTGAGCGCTTACTGTGTGCAATCTCTTTGCTAGGAACTGTGGGCGTTGGTAGCCATTATGAGTTTGACTGAAGGAATGGAAAGATAGAACAGGTAAGTCGAGTAAGTACACAGAGTCCTAGCAGGTCCTGCGAGACCTAGCACGTATATTTACACTCAGTTGCTGTCCCTGAGACAGTGTGCTTAACTGAAATTGCAGGTGTGGTCCTTGTTCTCCTGAAGCGGGTGTTCAGGCAGTGAGCTGTGTGTTAAGTTCATGGAATGGCAGAGCAGGAACATTCCCGAGCTGAGATCCCGGTGACCTTGGTTGTAGTGCTGCTTCTGCCTCTTGGTGCCTCAGACAAGCCATTTCACCGCCCTAAGCCTTTGTCCTCTTAAAAAAAAAAAAAAAAAAAAAAAGCACATTAGGAACAAAAGACCACCAGTTTTCTTCCTCAGTAAGATTCATTAATGTATTCAAAAACACTTACTCCATGTCTTCATGCTAAGTACGGTCCCAGGGGCTGGGATGAAAAGGGGAAGAAGAGAGCGTGCCAACCTCAAGGAATCCCATTATGCGATCTCACGTGCATTACCATATGGTAAAGGTGAGTGCGTGGAAGAAGCAAGGACACAACCACGTGTGTGACCCAGGCCTCCCTAAGCTGAATCACCCAGACCAGCCTTTGCCTCCTTTGGCTGGGCCTCCATCAGCAACTTCACAGGACGCTGTATCCAAGGAGAGAAAAGACCTTCAGACATGTCAAGACCCAAGTGTACCATGTGAGGGCAGCGAGCATGCTGGTGCCCCTAGTGGACCCCATCCTCTCAGAATGGGACTGTAAAGCAGAATGATTTGAGGCTGATGTTCCTGAGTCTGACAGATGGAGCCTCTGCAGCCCAGAGGGAGGTCATTAGTTTGCTCAGGCCGTCATAACAAAGTACCACAGACTGGGCGTACTAAACAACCAACATTTATATCTTCCAGCTCTGGAGGCTGGAAGTCCCAGATCAAGATACCGGCAGGCTGGGTTTTTCCTGAGGCCTCGCTCTCTGGCTTGCTGATGGCCATCTTCTCATCGGGTCCTCACAAGGCCTTTGCTCTGTGTTTGTATGCCTCTGGTATCTCTTCCGTGTGTTCAAATTTCCTATTCTTATAAGGACACCACTCAGATTGGATCGGGGCCCACCCAGATAGCCTTGTTTTAACTTCCTTAAAGGCCCTATCTCCCCAAGGCACATTCTGAGGTGCTGGGAGTTGGGGCTCCGACATAAGATTGGGGGTGAGGGGCACATCCATCTGGAACAGAAGTCAAGTCTGGGTCTCTCACTGCTTAGCACAGTGGGGACAAGGACGAGGAGCAGGGGCCGGGGGCAGCTCTCCTCTGAGGGGAAAGCACTGCCCACGTGCCAAGACTGACAAAGAAACAAAAAAAGGGAAGCTAGCAGCTTCCAGGGCAGGCACGGCGGCTCAGAATGTGCGAACATGGCCCTTTTCCAAAATTAGAGAGCTCTGCCGCTACTATGTTGCTCTAAATAGCGCCTGTTGATGCCACTGTCAGCTTTTTTCAGACCTCATCTTTTAACCCCTGGGTGACCACCAGCGTGGCCCTCGGGAGACACATTGAGATGTACCCTCCCTGGCCAGCGAGAGCCCTCCGGCCAGCCTGCTGGCCCCGCGTGGCTGGATGCTCTCTCCTTGTCTCATCTGATCTCATTTTCCATGCTGGCCATTACTCTCAAGAAGAGAAAGGCGGGGGTCTGGCACACCGAACAAGAAATTATTTCAAAGAAAGCCTGTTGCCATGGGAACCGGTTGTCAAATGCTTTTCTGCGAGGGAGGTGTCAAGAGTGGGGCCCAGCAGCTTTGCCTGCCTTTCTCCTTCATTTGCAACAAGAACAATGAATGATTGGAGAGGGGGGTGGGGGAGAAAGCACTCATCTGTCAGAAATTCACCCCGAAAGTGAGCCCAAGGGCTTAAGGTATGGCCTGCTCTAATGGAACCTTGGAACTGCTGTGCTTAGAGACAGGGCTGGGGAGGGGCTGGAAACAACGCAGCGAAGCCACCTTAGACGGGTCAGAAAGTGTTCCCAGGGCTTTTACTCTGTGCTCAGCCTGGGGCGAGGCTCTGTCAGGGATGCTAAGAGAGTCAGACATAGTCTGTCGCTTTGGAGAACTGGCAGTCTCACTGGAGAAGGGGAACCAAGCCACTGAGAACATGAAGCTTCCCCCCCCCCCCCCCCCGCTGCGTCCTACCCGTGGGCCCAGGCAGCCCACGTGGCTTCTCCATTCCGGACGCTAGGCATTTCCTCCACTGCCCCTGGAAGCTCAATCTGATTGTACATCTCCGCAGCCTTAGATGTTCTTACCGTTTTGGGCTCAGGGACTGCTCAGAATCCGAAAACAAGTGTGTAGATGCCGTTTCAGAGGCAGGGGAGGAAATGCCTCCACTCAACCTCTTCTTAAATTATCCAGAGATGGTTTCTGTCTCCTGTCACTAAGAACCTTTATAATTTGGGCACAAGGGTCACTGGATTACAGGAAGTGACTTTCTCTCATGAGGCAGCAGGAACTTTGTATCTGAAGAGACCTTGGGGATGAGGCAAGCCCCACAGAGAAGTGCTAAAGTGCAACATTATTTATTTTTATTTTTATTTTTTATTAAGTAAACTCTAAGCCCAACGTGGGGCTCGAACTCACAACCCGGAGACCGAGAGTCCCGTGTTCTACTGACTGAGCCAGCCAGGTGCCCCTAAAGTGCAACAGTATTAATCATATACAAGGCCAATATTAATTATAAGGAAGTCTAATAATTCAAATGTTCAAAGCCAATCCCTCCAAGCTTCTTTGAAAAAGGATGCATTTGAACAATCAGAGATATGCAACACGGTTGCTTCCCCTCAGCTCCTGGCATCCCCAACTCACTGAGCCTGAATCCCCACCTACATTGCCTTTGGACTGCTGGGTGCATGCTTGCTTCGGTTAGAAGCCCCAGTGAACAAGGAAGAGTAAAGGTGGGTTTTATGGTTGAATCACGTCCCCCTAAGACTCATTTGTTGAAGTCCTAACCCTCAGTACCTCAGGAAGTGACCTTATTTGGAAATAGCATCGTTGCAGATATCATTAGTTAAGAAGAGGTCTTACTGGAGCAGGGTGGGCCCTTAATCCAGTATGACTGGTGTCCTAATAAGAAGAGAAAGCACAGATAGACATACGGGGAGACACAGAGGCAGAGATCGGAAAGATGCATCTATAGGCCAAAAAACATCAAGGACTGTCGGGAACCACCGGAAGCAGGGCAGAGGCATGGAGCAGACTCTTCCTTGTGGCCCTCAGAAGGCACCAGCCCTGCGGACACCTTGATCTCAGATTTCCACCCTCTCGAACTGGGATTCAAGAAACGTCTTTTATGCAATACGTGCCCTCCATATTGCATGGTGCACTGGGTGTTATACACAAGTAATGAATCATGGAACTTTAAAAACAAAAAAAATAAATAAAATAAAAAAAGAAATGTCTTTTATTTCATGGTTTCACGCATATGTGAAATTTAAGAAACAAAACAGATGAACATAGGGGAAGGGAAGGAAAAATTAATAGGATGAAAATTGAGAGGGAGGCAAACCATAGGAGACTCTTAACTCTAGGAAACAAAGTTTGAGAGTCATCGGAGAGGAGGTGGGTGGGGGATGGGGTAACTGGGTGATGGGCATTAAGTAGCGCACTTGACGGAATGAGTACTGGGTGAACTGATGAATCACTAAACCTTACCCCTGAAACATTAAAATAAAATAAAATAAATGAAATGAAATGAAATAATTAAATTAAATTAAATTAAAATTAAATAATAAAATAAAATAAAATAAAAATAAAATAAAATAAACGTCTGTTGTTTAAGTCACTCGGTTTGCGGTGCCTTATTATGGCCCTGTTGGCCATCCGGTGCTTAAGTTCCTTAAGACCAGCGACACAGCAGGAGATCCTCCTTTGTTTCTGCTCTGCTCAGCCCTCCCCCCTCAGGCTCACCTAGACTTTGGGCCCCTGGCCAGCCCGTGTGTCACCTCCGCCCTGGCTCAGTGCTCCCACATGAACTTTCTTTTTCCTCACACTAGCATTCCTGGCCTCGAGACACTCATAAACCACCTCAGGGAGTTCAGGTCCCCTCCCCTAGCCTCTGACCTGAAAGGTCGACAGTAGCACAGTCCCCTAAGCAGTGTCCTGCCGCAGAGAGTGAGGCTGTGGGGTGTCTGCCCCTTCCTCCCCCAGGCCCAGGCTCCTCGCCGGCCGCAGGGAACAGTACCGTAGAAAGGGACTGGTCTCAAAAGCTGTCTCAGCTGCCATGGGTGCCCCGAGGGCCCCAGGCTGGCCCAGCTGGCCCCCCTGAGGCCGACGTCATCTACTTGCATTTGCCGGGAGCCCGAACATTTTAATAAGCGGAGCAGAAGAACAGTGGGCTCGTTATGAGCTGTCAGGCACGAGGACAGCAGGTGAGGGGATCGTGTGGGGGCCAGAGATCTGGTCCAAATCACACCTCACAGGAGGAGCCCTGTGCCGCCTCAGACGGCAGCCCTGATCCCAACACCCTTTCTGGGACCAGAAGGGACTTCAATGTGGCTTTTGCTTTCCCTTAAAATTAATGGCTTTGTCCCTGTTGAGTTGAAGGCCTTATAACAGAGGGAGAACCGACACCAAGGGAGGTGGAACAGTGGGATTATTTAGGGAATTGGAGAAACATACGTTATCAACACAATTAAATTCACGAGGGAGGAGAACATCAGTTTACTTTTGCTGGGAGGCTCTGTCTTTTCAACAGACTTTATCGCAGAGGTTTTATTTTGTCAGGTCTCCGCCCCCCCCCCCCCCGGAACCTCGTGGAACCTCGTGCTTGTGTATCTTCTTACGACAAAACAGAACAGAAAGGACCCGAGGCAGAATGAAGGGTGAGTGCTAAGACGCAGAAAGCAGTTCACCTGTGGGGCCCACCAGGGCCTCCGGGGTACCACTCTGCTCTGGGGGCCAGTGGAAGGAAAGTGCAGTCTGGTGGTAATGTTGGATCCCAGAAAACCAGTGTTCCAGGTGGTGGGCCAGGCACACAGTTGGCAGTAAGCTGGGAATGGGAGTGGGGGTGGGTTGGTCTAAGAAGTAGAAAGGAAGGGACCGATCCTTATTTACCTCTTCCCATATGCCAAACACTGTGCCAGCAACTTTGCAGATACTATTTCATTTAACCTCAGGGAAATTTTTATGGGAGAGTCCCATTTTACAGATGAGGACACCAGATCCCCAGGTCACCCAACTGGTAAACAACAGGGATGAAATCTGATCCAGATCCCTGACTCAGAGCCCAGAGTCTTTCCCCACAATACTAAAGCATCTGAAAAGTGAGCTGAAAGGTACTGGGAACACAGGGGCTTAATGGCAGCTTCCAATCCTTACAAGGAGGTCTAGAAAGAGAAAGACCAAGAGTCACCAGAGCAGGAAGCAAAGGGCAGACTACCTGATGGTCAAGTTATCACATGTGGGACTGGAGCCGCTTGAATCCCTCCTGCCCCGGGTCTGGATTCACCTGCAATTTATATTTTCCCACGATTTGTCTTCCTCAATAAGCCATGAGTTCCTGAAGTATTCTTTGTGGTACAGTAACTCGTGCTGGCTGGGTGCTCCATAAGTGACGGTGGAATGAATGAATGAATGAATGAATGAGTCCTTCACTGAGGGACAGCACCACAGAGACTTCTAGATCTGGCAGTGACTGGTCAGATGAGGTGTCAACCCCCTGCAGAAATGTCTGTGGTCCTTGTTCAAATTCTTTCCTAGATTCTTTGTACTTTTACCTGGGTTTGATAGGTATAAGTTTTAAAAACCCACACATACTTGGTTTATTTTTTTTAAAGATTTTATTTATTTATTTGACAGAAAGAGACTGCCAGCGAGAGAGGGAACACAAGCAGGGGGAGTGGGAGAGGAAGAAGCAGGTTCCCAGCAGGGCAGGGAGCCTGACATGGGGCTCGATCCCAGGACCCCAGGATCACGCCCTGAGCCAAAGGCAGACACTTAACAACTGAGCCACCCAGGCACCCCTCACATACTTGGGTTATAAAAATAAACAGGTTTTTTGGGGGGAGGGTTCCTACATACTGAAGACTGAATTGACTTAAATTTTCTTTTTGCTTGCTTTTTGCATGTGTGGTGGGAGGGGCTGTAAACCGTGTTAGATAGAGAAGGAAGAGAGAAGGTTCTGGGCTTCTCAGAAGCATCCAATCCATTGTTTACCCAAGGCCACAAAGAGCCCAGAATGCTAGCATCCTCCTTCTGAGTTGTTCCCATGGAAACCATGCTTGTGCTGTGCATACAGAAGGGCAACTTCTAGCATGATCCGCTCTAGCTCCTGAGAGAATGTAGTGCCTGAGGTAGGAAACTGCAGACGAGCCACGAGGAGGGAAAAGCAAAAAGATTGCTGCTCTCCAACCAGAACATACACTTTCCTCCTCCTTCCTCTCGCACCCCCTTTCCCCCGACACCCCAATGGGAACCGTGCCAGCCCTTGAAGGACACTGAGCGCAGACCTCCCCTGGACTGAGCAACGGGTCAAAAAGGCACCTGCTTATGAAAGCTAGAGTGTTAATTGCACCCTGTCATGTCAGAGGAGGAAAGAGACGGGGCTGAGGGGCAGAGAAGGAATTCTGCACAGGGCAGTGTCCGAGGCATTGTGTAGCATGGACAGAAGAGAGACGTGCCACCACTTTCCTGGACAGGGAGATAATGGCCTCCCAGCCATCCCCATCCACTTCTGCTCAGCCCATCGGTCTTTTAGGCAAGAGCCACTGGAGTTGTCATCTTGGTTTCTGATGCCAGCCCCATATCTGTTTCTGTGCCACCTACTAGTTGTGTGACCTTGGGACATTGCGTGACCTCTTTGAGCCTCTGTTTCCTTGTCTGTAACTGGAGGATAATAAGATCTCCTGCAAAAGGTTCATGAAATTCAAAACAGAGTTGGTGCACAGGAGGTTGCCAGTATGGGACTGGGCAAGAATGAGCATCCAGCCAATGTCCTCTCCCTCTTCCTGCTGCACCTGCACACTGATGTCCACTCTGTGAAAGACTAGAGCTTCTGCCTTTGAAATGTCTCTCAAGATGCCCCTCCTCCCCACCCTTCTCTCTCTGTGTTTATATGGAACAGGCGTCTGCCAAGGAAGTGCTCAAGTGCAAATTAGACTCAGGGGTGTCTTGTCAAATACTGAGATGGGAAACACAGCCCGGAGCCAGGAACGTGGACCAAACGGTCCCTTGTCTTATTGTGCTGCAGGGTACCTGCTTGTTCGCTTGCCCTGCCTCTGTGCACACGTGGAAGAAACAGTCATGCCAGCTCTGACTGCACATGGCCTTCCAACTTGTCTGTTCGATGAGAACTAAAGAGTCTCTATGCCAGCCCGCAATTCCAGGACGATCACCTCGTTTACCCACATTCAGTCAGGTGTCCTTCTGCAGTCCATTCAGTTATGGCCACAGACAGTGCCTAGGGTCAGACCTACCCCTTCCGCAGGAGGAATTCACTGAGAAGGGGCTTAAAAATGACCAGGCACCCAAAGTCTTCTTTGGTTCTTCAAGGCCCGCCCCCCCGAGGGGCCCTGCCTTATTGGATTTGTTCCTAAATCTTAGGACAGATGACTCAGAGGGAAGTTCTGGTCCGGACTTTCTCCTAACACATGCCCTGTCCTGGGTAAAGCAGGCTGCAAGTTCCTGGAAGAAATAGAGGGGCCCATCTGCACCCGTCATATGTCCACATCATCCAAATGCAAGAGGAGGAGACAGAGCTAAGCCCGTCCTACGATAGGGTGCTGAAATTCGGATCTTACAAATGTGTCCAAATGTTGGCATGTGGAATCCTGAGCGCTTCCCTCAAGCTCCAAGGAAATGCAAAAGATGTAAAATACATGCTAGATTCCAGGTATAGCTGTGCCCTGGGACAAAGAAACAGTATCTTGTTGTACTGGATCCTTTCACAGAAAGTCAAAAAACATCCTCCATAGCAGAGTTTAATAGGCTGCATCTGTCTCAGAGTCACTCATGTTTTGGGGTGGTGTTTTATCTGAATTATTACACCAGCCTTAGAAGGAGACAGCCAGGAGGCTCAGTCCTACATGTAGAATTCTAGACAGAAGTGGTTCATTTAGTCCTTTATTCATTCAGCAAATATTTATTGAGTGCCTGCTATGAGTGTGACAGTGTATTAAGCACTGGGGATAAAATGAACAAAAGCAGACAAAATCTCCAATTTCATGGAGTTCGCTGGCTCATAGTGAAAGCTCCGATCACACAAGCTTTACAAAATTGCAGCTGTAACAGGAGTTCCATAGGAGAGGGAGCCTGAGCTGTGAGAGTGAGGCTTGTCCCACTCAGGGAGTCAGCTGCCTTGCCAAGTGATGCCTACTTGAGCTGAGTTATGAATACGGAGCAGGTGTTCCCAGGTATTAAAGCAAGGAAGGATTCTAACTAGAGGAAACTGCACATGCAAAGGGCCTGAGGTCTGAGGGACATGGAGAGGAGGGACTAAATCAGGCCAATGTGAGTAGAGTGGGGAGTGGTGTTTGTGGAGCAGGGACCGTGTTAGGGGTTTTGTCTATTCTGGAAGCAAGAGTGTGACTTGAAGAGATTTGCATGTTGAGTCTAGCTATTGTCCCACTTGAAGTAATTCTGGTGAGAAAAAATATAGCCTTGGGTGCCTGGGTGGCTCAGTCAGTTAAACGTCTCCCTTGGGCTCAGGTCATGATCCCAGGGCCCTGGGATCAAGTCCCGCATCGGGCTCCTTGCTCAGCAGGGAGCCTGCTTCTCCCTCTGCCTGCTGCTCCCCCTGCTTGTGCGCTCTCTCTGCCTCTCTCTGCCAAATAAATAAATAAATAAAATCTTTAAAAAGAAAGAAAGAAAAAACAGGTTGTTATTGTTTTTGGTTGTGATGGCAGGGGTGGAGACGAGTGGATTTGAGAAATATTCTGGAGTTACAGCTGACCATAACTTGAATATGAGGAAGAGGGAGAGGGAGGGGAGGGTGGCCCCGAGGGCTCTGGCTTACGCAAGTTGATGGTGACATACACAGAGACAGGGACTGCCAGAGGAGGGCCAGGACCGGGTGCTGAGCATTAGAAATTTCTCCCCTCTGATCAGACTTTCCTTGTCTAACCTAGTCTAGATTTCTCTCAAAGAAGGATTAGCACTTTCGCAGAACTTAGAATAAGGGGGTTAATAAGTCGTATCTGACTTCAAGGGACCAGAAGCCCCAGCTGTCACCTGGTTACACATTTTATGAAGAGAGCTCGACAGATGGCAAATAAGCATAAGAGCAGATGCACTACATCATATGTCATGAGGCGACTGCAAATTAAAGCCACAATGAAACACCACTGCACACCTATTAGAATGGCTAATGTCCAAAGATCTGACAATACCAAATGTTGACAGAGCCACAGGAACTGTCATCCATTGCTGGTGGGCATGCAAAATGATACGGCCACTTTAGAAGACAGTGGGCAGTTTCTTACAAAGTTGAACCTACCCTTACCACACCACCCAGCAATCGTGCTACTTGGTGCGTATACCCAAATGAGTTGAAAACTTATGTCCACAAGAAAACCTGCACACAGATATTGATTGCAGCTGTACTCATAACTGCCAAAACTTGGAAACCACCAAGCTGTCTTCTGGGAGGGGGAGGGATAAATAAAGCGTGCATTCAGACAATGCAATATTATTCCATGCTCAAAAGAATGAGCTAGCAAACCATGAAAACCCTGGAGGAACTTCAAGTGCATATTGCTAAGTGAAAAAAGCCAGTCTGAAAGGGCTACATACTGTATGTTTCCAACTATATGACATTCCAGAAGAGGCAAAACTATGGAGACAGTAACAAGATCAATGGCTGCCTGGGGTTGAGCGGCAGTGGGGAGGAGGAAAGGGATGAGTAGGTGAAGCAGGGGTGATTTTTAGGGCAGTGAAACTCACCTGTAAGATACCATAGCTATGGACATACGTCATCATACATTTGTCCAAACCCATAGAATTCTTTGTCCGACACAGAGACTGAAACTTGAGGTAAACTACAGACTTTAGTTAATAATAGTGTATCAATACTGGTTCATTAATTGTCAGGGATGTACCACACTAATGCAAGACGTTAAAAATAGGGGAAACTGGGGGGGGTGGAGGCGGGGATAGTATATAGGAATTTTCTGTGCTCTCTGCTCAATTTTTCTGTAAACCAAAAACTTCGAAAACATAAAATCAATTAGTTGAAAAAGAGAGCAAATAGACAATGTTTATCTCTGTGTGCTGAGGCTGCAACATCTTTTTCTTTTCTATTTGGCTGTATCTCGAAATTTTAACATAAGAAGGCTTTGTTGCTGGGGCACCTAGGTGGCTCAGTCTGTTTAGCCTCTGACTCTTGATTTTCACTGGGGTCGTGATTTCAAGGTTGTGGGATCAAGCTCCGCCTGGGACTCCAGGCTGCATGGGAAGCCTGCTTAGGATTCCCTCTCTCCCTCTCCCTCTGCCCCCACCCCCCAAGAAAGTTTTATGTTATGTGTCTTAAAAATTGGTAATTACCTGATTCATACACAAATACTTCCTTATTGAAAATATTTGAAACACTACCAAACTGTTTAGAGGAAAAAGTCAATCCCACTCCATTCCAGGGTGGTAACCATAAACAATTTGGTGAGAATCCTTCTGGATATTCTCTGTGTATCTTCTCTGAATGTACATAAACCAATAGGTGATTGTATCCATTAGAAATGTGTTCATCTAGAAACTTTTACAAAAAGTAACTTAAACGAATGGGGATTTTATTTGACTCTCAGTCTAAGAATTCCAGACATGAGTAGTCCTAGAGTTAGCTCAGGGGTCCATGACCTTAGGTGTCACCACTGTCCTGGTGATTCCCTGGAACTTTCCCTGGTTTGTGACCTCATCGCTGCAAGATGACTCTCGCCTTCCAGCAGTCCACCTGCTACATGTTTGTGTTCAGACTGGAAGAAGGGGAAAGGACTGCTGTATCTGACCTTTCAATCAGAAAATCAAGAATTTCCTGGAAACCTACCAACAAAATTCCGTATCATTTCATTTGTCAAATGTGTCCCGTGGCCACCTCTAGCCATAGAAAACTGAAAAGCAAGCACTTCACTCTTCCAACCACTAGAGGACTTCGCATCAAGGAGGCGGTATGGCAGTTACTTTGGGGTCTGCCAACAGCCGTATCGGACAAAGCAGCTATTTTTTAAAAATTTGTGTATGTTTTCAATTAACAATATGTAGTACATTTATATCATTCTTTTTAATTCTGCATGATATTCCATAGTATAAATACATGATGATTTTTGTTTTGTGTTGATAAACATCGAGATGACTCTTAAATATCCCAACTTCAAACAATGCTGCAGCGAACTCTTTGTGCAAGTTTCTTCGGGAACAGGTGATAGTGTCATTCTAGGATAGCTATAAATGCAATTGTTTGTCAAAGGATAAGCGTTTTTATTTTATTTATTTATTTATTTATTTATTTATTTATTTATATTTTAAAAAAGATTTTATTTATTTATTTGACAGAGAGAGAGACAGTCAGCGAGAGAGGGAACACAAACGGGGAGTGCGAGAGGGAGAAGCAAGCTTCCCGCTGAGCAGGGAGCCCAATGCGGGGCTCAATCCCAGGATCCTGGGATCATGACGTGAGGCGAAGGCAGACGTTTAACAACTGAGCCACCCAGGCGCCCCCGGATAAGCATTTTTAAAATGTGGGTAGATGAAAATAGAGCTACCCTACAACCTAGCATTGCACTCCTGGGAATTTACCCCAGAGATACAAATGTAGTGACCTGAAGGGGCACCTGCACCCCAATGTACATAGCAGCAACGTCCACAATAGCCAAACTATGGAAAGAGCCCAGATGCCCATCAACAGATAATTGGATAAAGAAGAGGTGCTATATATATATATATATATATATATATATATATATATATATATACACACACACACACACACACACACACACACACACACACACAGTGGAATATTACTCGGCCATCAAAAAATTGAAATCTTGCCATTTGCAATGATATGGATGGAACTAGAAGGTATTATGCTAAGCGAAATAAGTCAATGAGAGAAAGACAATTATCATATGATCTCACTGATATGGGGAATTTAAGAAACAAGGCAGAGGATCATAGAAGAGAGGAAAAAATGAAACAAAACCAAACCAGAGAGGGAGACAAATCATAAGAGACTCTTAATCATAGGAAATAAACTGAGGGTTGCAGACAGGAGGGGGTAGAGAGATGGGATAACTGGGTGATGGACACTGGGGAGGGTGTGTGATGAATCACAGACCTATACCCTTGGAACAAATGGTACATTATATGTTAATTAACTGAATTTAAACCAAAAATCAAAAAATAAAATAAAATAAGATGAAATAAAATAAAATAAAACGTGAATAGATTCTGCTGAATCTCCCTCGAAAATGGACCAATTTACCTCCCTACCAATCCTGGGTGTGTGAGTGCCTATTTCCCATAGCCCTACAAACAGGGGACGTTCTAAATTTTATCCAAATAAGGAGCAAAAATAGCACATTGTTTTATTCTTATTTGTTGGATTACTGGGTGTCTCAACTGATTCTCTAGGATGTTCGTTGTAGATAATGATAGTAACTCAAATAACAGTCTTCTCTCTTTAATGTTTGAAACTTTTATTTGGATTAGCCTTTCTTTTCGTTTTGAGGGGGCCTTTAAAAAAGCTTTTTTCAGGGGCGCCTGGGTGGCGCAGTCGTTAAGCGTCTGCCTTCGGCTCAGGGCGTGATCCTGGCATTCTGGGATCGAGCCCCACATCAGGCTCCTCTGCTAGGAGCCTGCTTCTTCCTCTCCCACTCCCCCTGCTTGTGTTCCCTCTCTCGCTGGCTGTCTCTCTCTGTCAAATAAATAAATAAATAATCTTAAAATTTAAAAAAAAAAGCCTTTTTCAGCTGAATGCTTAGTTCTCTTATGTTCTGCGTTTACTATTTTCTAATATGTGCATTTTAATATGTGCATTTCTAATATGTGCTATACATTCCTTCTGGCTACTGCTTTGTATTCATCTGCAGGTTTTGAAAAATAATGGTATTTTGCTTATTATATATCTTATTCATTTGTTACTTTATATATCTGTTACTTCAGATGCTTCAGGATGCATGACATACTTTACACACTGATGGCTTAGATTACTGATTTGCTTAATATAAAATTCAAGCAAATACTTCATGCATGAGAGGATATTTAAAGACTTCCAGACCCACCTCCAACTCTTCCCCAGAAATAATCACTACCAACAGGTTTTGATTCTTTCTTAAATTAACATATGACTGTTTTCATATTTTGTTTTCTTTTGCGATCATTTTCTTTTTTGTGGACATCCTGCATTTTTGGTATTGAGATTTTCTTTGTGACCTGGTAGCTAAAATTTATTCGTGTTAGTTAAGTGTGTCAAAATAATATAGCTTCTCTTTGTTGTGTATAAAATTCTACATATAGTTATTTGTAAAGAGTTCATTTATTCAGACCCTTTGCATCTTCACTTAGTTTTTGTTTACTTTGTCAATATCTGAAAGAGATCTTTTCAGTCTTCCACTATGATTATGAATTCATTAATTTCTCTTTATACTTCTGTCAGTTTATGCTTACTATGTTTCGAAGCTACATTATTAGTTGCAAAGGATTTATAACTATTATAACTCCTTGATGAATTATAACTTTTAAAATTAAAAAAACCCTTCTCTCATAATAATTTTCACTTTGAATTCTATTTTTGTCTGATACTGCTTAAAATATCTTATTCATGTTTGCTTAAAATATCTTATTCATGTTTTGTTTTCAACTGTCCTAAAGACATTTCATTTTAAGAAGTTCTCCTCTAAAGTATATATTCCTGGATTTGAGGTTGTTTTTCTTTTTTTAGCTCAATCTGAGAGACTTTAAATAGAATTTTTTAACCCACTTTCATTTGATGTGATTACTGATGTACTTAGAGTTATTTCTGATTATCTTGTGTGTTTTTTACTTGTTATGCTTTCTCGTTCTTTATTTTATTTCTCTTCTGGCTTTTATTAGACTGCATTTTTTTTCTAAGGATTTGGGAATTCTACATGATGATTCTATTTTTTCAACTGATAGCCCTTAACTTAAAATTGATTTTTTTCCATCAAAATCTAGGGCTAATCAGAAAGAAATGATTCTCTCTCTTTTTTTTTAAAGATTTTATTTATTTGAGAAAGAGTGAGAGAAGGGGAGAGAGAGCAGGAGTGGGGGTGGGGGAGGGGGCAGAGGGAGAGGGAGAAGCAGGCTCCCCGCTGAGCAGGGAACCCATGCAAGGCTCAGCCCACAAAGACCTGAGCTGAAGGCAGTCGCTTAACTGACTGAGCCACTCAGGTGCCCCAGGAATACATCATTCTTCTAAATGCTCTCAGTACAGGTGGAGGGGAACTAGTGTGTTTGAACCTGGAGGCTCTCCTTGATAAAGACATATTTTTTGTCATTTCATTGGATTTGGGATAATAGAAGAAATAGATCCGTATGTCATTTTGGTCGAATCTCTATTCTTTCATTATAAGGGGAAAAGCAATTGAGAAAGCATATTTCAAAACAAAAAGGGAGAGAGAGAGAAAGCAGAGGATGATGCTAAGACAAAGGGAATGATTTGATGATGGGAACATTTTAAGCATCAGAGTGAGCTGATCTGGGGGCTTGGAGCCTCTAAGGCAACTCCGATTACCCCGTGAAGGTAAACCCTTCCAAGCGTAAGTTCAGCTCTGCTTGCTGTGTCTGGATTGACATTGGCTGGAGAGAAAGGAAAGCAGATAGTCTGAAGAGCCAGGTAACAAGCTTAATCTTTGATGAAAGAGTCAAGGCCAAGAGCAAGGAGCCAAGTTCCATTTTGAGTGTCACCAGGAATTGCCAAGATTTGAGCCAAAGAGAAACTATAAGACATTGTAAATTGTATCTGGGACTGTTTTAATCAGGTTTAGTGACTGTCATGAAGGAAGCTTTTCACACGCGCACCTAAAACTGGGGGACACAGCATGCCATGCAGGGCCATACTGGAAAGCACCAGGGTCAACCAAGAGGGAGAGGAAGCGAGGGGGAAACAGGGACAACAGCCTTTATTGTGGCTTTTGCTGGAAAGGCAAAGCAAGGAAGCAGGTTTAGGATCTGAGGCATTTGGGTGGGCTCTGAGGTATAGGAGCTGTCCCTACTTGTCCAATACCCGGCCCTGGGGTGATTAGGATAAGCGGATAGTTGCCCAGAGTATGAGAGCCGGATAAAGACGGTTGGGATGTGGACTTTGGATTGGTCAGATTGCTTAGGAAATGCATACTTTCAGCAGGCCGGTCTTCACTATCTCTAGAATTTGGCCAGCCCTGGGAGGGGCAGTCCCTCCAGCATGAGCAAGGCCCCAGATGTCAAACATCAGAAAATAAAAAGGCATGATTAATACAAAAGTCTCAGCTCAAAGTGGGAATTGAGGATCAGGAACCAGCAACCAAATCAAAGTGCCAGCAGACCGGAAGATAAGAAAGGTGGAGATCTACCATTGGCCAGAGAGGACCGTGGGGATGTTTCAAAACACTGCCCACACAAGGGCTCACTGTAGCCTCTGCCATCTGTCTGTCCTAAAGGCAACGCCTGATGTTGCTCAGAAACAGAAAATTGTGTTCTCAGCTGGAACACCTTGTCTCTCCGTTTCCCCGTAGCTCACGTAACACAAGAATTAAGGGCAAGGGGCTGTCCGAAGGATTTTTTAAATTAGTGAATTTACATAAAAAACTTTACGAAGATATAAAATGTACATCACATTCAACTGCGACGTTTAGCACTTCATCTCCATTCCAGTGAATAAAATAACGATCATCTGAACTATTCCAGAAAAAACCCAGGCCTACCTCAGCCTGTTCCTCTGAACACAGGGAGGTCTGGTTTCTACGAAGTGATGGACAGAGCCAGCTCCCCCTGCTGAGAGCTTCCGAGGAGAAGGCAGGCGCAGAGGGAAGCTGCCAGGCCAGCAGACGGGCACACATACAAGACGCTAATGTCCAAATGCACCCCAGCGGACCAGCCTCTTCCCTGGGCTGTCCGACGCAGCCAAGTCCAGCTGAGATGTTAAACAGAGCCCATCAGTGACAGGAAGCCCGGCCAGCCCCGAGCCAACACGTCTGGTCTAATGAAAAGGCCTTTGGCTGGGAGCGCGGGAGGCAACAAGTACGATCCTCTGAGATGTTTGAGGCGCCTCGTCCATCCCCTTCCTCTGCGCTCTTGGCAGCTGGGCTTGCTTGACCGAGAAATGCTGAGGCAGCAGGACAGCTCTGACCCAGAGTTTACAATTCCAAGAGGGCAGGAGAAAGAAGAGCTCCATCGATTCCTTTTCCGTTTCCCCATCAGGTTGAGAGGCAACAAAGCCAGTGGCTATGGATTCTCACCCAGTTTTATAACCATCAAACATTTGTGCAGGCTCCAGGCTGGGCACTGGGCAAGGTGCAAAGCGTACGATCCAGGCTCTGCCCTTTGCAAGCTCACAGATCAGGAAGGGGAGGAGGTCAGCACACAAGACCCAGACAGACAGGGAAAGAGAGTCAGAAATGGTCTCACGGGGAGGCAAAGCGTCCCCCACAAACCAGCAGCACCTTACCACGGTTGGACTGGACTGCTGGGAGCCGGAACAAGTACATCCTCTCCAGCCTCGGGAATTCAGTCTCGTGCGGGGAGCAAAGGAAGGCGTGCAAGGAAACACCTCCAAGCCAATGCTGTGTGGACAGTGATCGCAGTGTGGACGAGCCACGGACACAGCAGAATGGAGCACTTGAGCTGGGTTTTTAAGCATGGGATCTCAACAGAGTGGGGAGGAGTGAAATCAATGCTCCAGCCAGAGGGAGCGGTGCTTGCTGAGACAGAGAGGCCGGGACGTCCAGGGCAGGTCCAGGTTAGGTAAACGAGAGAAGACATGGGAGGGCTTGAAAGGCCAGGGTGCAGAAGATAGATTTAGGCCCTTAATCCATCAGTCATTTTTAAACATTGTGGTGAAAAGCACGTAACATCAAATTTCCCATCCTGTTTTAAGTAGACAGCTCAGTAGTGTGAAGTATAGTCATGTTGTTGTGAAACACAGCTCCAGAATCTTTTCCTCTTGCAAATTTGAAAGTCTGTATCTAGTAAACAACAAATCCTCTTTCCTCCCTCCCCCCGCTCCCCAAACCCCAGGTTACTCCCATTCTACCCTCTGCCTCTATAAATGTGACTGCTCATTTAAGTGGAATCATAGAGAGTTTGCTTTTTTTCTGACTGGCTTACTTCCCTTAACGTGCGATCTTTAAGATTCATCCACGTTTTAACATGTGACAGAATTTCCTTTCTTTTTAAGGCTGGATAATATTCCATTATAGGTGTAGACCACATTTCGTTTATCTACTTGTCTGTTGATAAACACTTGTGCTATTTCTGTCCCTTGGCTATCATGAATATTGCTGCCGTGAACAAGAGTGTGCAAATATCTCTTTGAGTCCCTGCCTTTAATTCTTTGGAGTATTATACCCAGAAGCAGGATTGCTGCATCATACAATAGTTCTATCTTTAATTTTTTTAGGAACCACCACGCTGTTTCCCATAGTGGCTGTGCCACTGTACTTTCCCACCCACAGCACACGAGGCTTCCAATTTCTCCGCATCCTTGCCAGCATTTGTTACTTTCTGTTTTTGATAGTAGGCATCCTTGTGTGTCTGAGTATCATTAGTCATTTCTGAGTAGAGGCCTGATAAGCCAGAGCTGCCCATCAGAGGTTCTTTTCCGGCAGAAGAAAAGTCAAGAGGCAGAAGACGGTCAAAAGGCTTTGGCAGTGGTCGGACTAGCGGGAAGGACTCCTGTCTTGGTGTGGCGACAGAGGAAACCAGGCCACCAAAGAAAAGAAGTAGCCAGACTCAGGGCAGGAGAGGGATGCCAGAGAGAGGGAGGAGCTAAATGGGACTCGAGTTAAAGCAAAAAGACTGAGAAAATAGCAATACAGTGAGGGAAATGGGAAGTTGGGAGAGGGTGCTGCTTGTGGGGAGGTGCTGAGATGTGAGAGGTGCCCGCAGGTGACAGGTTAGTTGTCGATACAGGACTGGTGTCCCGCAGAGAAGCCAGAACTAGACACAATCATGGCATTCATTTGTACAACATTTTTATTTACAGGAGCCCCTCGATGCTCACACCGGGTCAGTCCAAGCAGGTGTCATTTCCATCAGCTGAGCGACCAGAAGCCAGGAAGTACAAGGGATAAGCCAAGGACACATCACACGTCAGACAGCATCAGAGCCTGGGTAAGCTCCTGAGTCTGCTTCTAGTCAAGTGGCCTCTTCTTTTCCTGAGATAAGACTTGCCTAGGAGCGCACAGGGGGTCCGATCAGTGGAAGACACGTTTGCTTATTTGACAACTTCTGAGTGCCAGGTGCTAGAGACTCACTAGTTAATAAAACAGACAGAATACACACGATCCTGCCATCATGGAGCCTATATTCTTGTAGATGGTGGAACAAACTAGCTGGTCTTTTGGCGGTTTTCCAAGAAGCCCAAAGAATTCCCCAGGAGAAGTGTCCCCAGGCAAACCTGTGTCCTAAGAGAACGGTGCTCTGCTCGGTCTGTCATGCTAACTCAAGTTGGACCCACATGCAGTCTTGACGGACCACATTCAGGACAACAGCAAAGGAGAGCACCGCCTAGAATAAGTCCATAAAGTATTCAGGCACAAAGAGTACTTATAGCTGACTTTCAGGGGAAACATTTCTTTCTCCCTATTTTCCTTCCCTTTTACTTGAAACTCATCAGCCAGAAGTCTGTCTTCTTCACTAAATACCAATAATTCACATCTACAAGAAGGTTTCCAATATACTCATGTTTATAGCAGCATTATTTACAATAGCCAAAAGGTGGAAAGAACCCAAGTGTCCATCAACAGATGAAGGGAAAAAAATGTGGTCTATAAGTACAATGGAATATTATTCAGCTTTGCAAAGGAAGGAAATGCTGTCACATATCACAACATGGATGAACCTTGAAGACATCGTGCCGAGGGAAATAAGCCAGGCACAAAAAGACAAATATTGTATGAGTCCACTGTGTATGTGTGGAGGATTTCATGTACCCAGAGTCGTCAAATTCATAGAGACGGAAAGTAGAAGAGTAGTTACCAGGGCCTGGGGAGGGAAGGGGGATACGGGAGTTACTGTAATGGGTACGGAGTTTCAGTTTATGAGAATGATGAGAAATTCCTGGAGATGGATGCTGGCGATGGCTGCCCAATATTATGAATGTACTTACCGCCACAGAGCCATACACTTAAAATGGCTAGAATGGTAAATTTTATGTTGTGTATTTTACCCTGCTGCCAGTAGGAAAGTCAGTAAATCACTTCCCCATCTCGTATTCTCATCATCGTTAATAAGAGGGGCTGACTAGACGCTTCTTGGTCTACCATCTAATGTTTCCATGGTAACCACTGTAAGGCAGATAGATGCCTGGTGGGCATGATCTCACCAGCAGA
Organism: Ursus americanus; assembly: GCF_024610735.1. Classification (NCBI taxonomy): domain Eukaryota; kingdom Metazoa; phylum Chordata; class Mammalia; order Carnivora; family Ursidae; genus Ursus; species Ursus americanus. The sequence continues at coordinate 66,353,445 of NC_142139.1, forward strand.
TCCACAGGGTTCACCCTACCGGCCTCTCCTCCATGCGCTCCACTCTGTAAGCTGCTCCACAGAGAGCAAAAAGTCAGTGTCAAATCGTGTGCCTCTCTGATCTCACACCATCTTCAGCCACTCTGAGGCTCGGTTCTTCGAACATTCCACTTGATAGCTTGCTCCCAGCCAGTCACACATGCTCTTCTTTCCACTCCAGAACGTCTTCTCCTTCTTCTCCTGCCCCACTCCCCCACCTTGTTCCTTTACTCGCTCTTCCTCTTCCTCAGAATTCTTCAGGGCTCCGATGAGATGTCTCTTCCTCCAGGAGGCCTTCCTTTCCTGAATGCCCAGACGATGTTATATTTTTTGTTTCATGCTCCCGTGGAAAAAACCACAGTGAGAGTGAGAAAATCAGGCAGCGGGAGAGGGGAGTCATCCCAGATGCCTTTTATTTAAATTAGACAGAAGCCTGTGAACATAATGGACTTTGGATTCAGAACCCATCGGACTGGAAACCCCAGATGTCCTGCTCACAAGCTGTGTCACTATAAGCAAGCTACTTAATTGCTCCAAGTCCCTTCCCTTTCCTTTTCTGTAAAGCAGGGATCAAATGTCCCAATTTTTCATGGTGCTGAAAAGGTGGGTGGGGGGAAGTGGCATATCCCAACTGTTCTTGTCTTGGGCCACTCCCCACTGGTTAAATGTCCTCACCAACTCCCAGATTCCCACCTGCCCTCTACCCCCCTCCAGCCCACTTCTCAGGGTGCAGCTGGATCATCTTTCTAAACTGCACATGCGGGGTGCCTGGGTGGTGCCGTCTGTTAAGCTGCCGACTCTTGATTTCGGCTCAGGTCATGATCTCAGGGTCAAGGGATTGAGCCCCACGTCCGGCTCTGTGCTCAGCACAGAGTCTGCTTGGGATTCTCTCTCTCTCTCCCTCCGCCTGCTTGCTATACAATCAATCAATAAAATATTTTTAAAAAATAAAACAAACTGCACATATGACAGCCCCCTGCTTGCCTGTAGTCTTTCTCCATTGACTTCAGGAGAAAATCCACATTCACAGTTGGTCCCTGGCTTCTCTCCCTGGTCCTCCTGGCTCACTACTGCCCCCCTGCCCTGAGTTACAGCCACACCCAGGTCCAGCCTCAGGTTCTTTCGGGCCTGTGAGTCTTCCCACACATTTCCTCCTCCTTAGGAAAGACCCTCTCCTATCCCGCATGCTGCCTGACAACACTTACTCGTCCTCAGGTGGCTCCTGCTGGGAAGCCTTACCCGACCGCAACCACTTGCATGCGCAGCCCCGTCCTGCGCCCCCGGGGAACCCTATGGTTTCCCTGCCCCTTACTTATTGGATTTTTCCTGTGCATTAATTTTGTTTTAATTTTGGCTTTAACAACTTTACTAATGTGCAATTACGTACATTATACAAATATGTACTTATAATGTAACAAACTGTACGTACTTAAATGCATAATCTGATAAGATTTGACATATGTAAACACCATGAACAAATGACCACAATCAAAATAAAGGATTTATCTACAACTCCCCCCCAAATTTCCCCTGTGCCCCCTGATAATCTCTTCTTCCTGCCCTCCCTGACTTCTCTCTCATTCGCAGGCAACCACTGATTGACTCTCTATCACCATATATTAATTAACATTTTCTAGATTTCTATAGAAATGTAATCGTACAGTATATACTCTTTTTTGCCTGGTTTTGCCCAGCATAATTATTTTGTGATTCATCCATGTAGTAGCAATGGTTCATCCTTTTTCTTTTATTGTCGAGTAGTATTCTATTGTTTGCATGTAACAGTTGGTTTATCCGTTTATCTGTTGATGGACATTTGTACTGTTTCCTATTTGTATGAATGTATGCCTTCATTTCTCCTGGGTAAATCTGTAGGAGTACAATGGCTGGATCATGTAACAGTATATGTAGCTAACTTTTTAGAACAAACTGCCAAACCGTTTTCCAAAGCGGTTGTACCATTTTACATTCTCCCCAGGAGTATATGAGGGTTCCACTTGCTCTACAGCTTCAGCACTGGGTATGGTCAATCTCTCCAACTTTAACCATTTAGGTGTGTTATGGTGTCTTACTCTGGTTATATTTTCCTAATGACTAATGATGTTGAGCCTCTTTTCATGTGCTTCTTTGTTACCCATACATCTTGGTTCCTGAAGTGTCTGTTCAGAAAATTTTTAAAGGGAACAAATTGTAAAGGTTAAGCCTGTTAGGTAAATTTTTTCATGAACTTATTTTCTATGCTTTATTTCACTGTCTAAAGGTAGTATCATCATTTTTTTCACACTCGAAAAAACTGTGATAAAATATACACAACATAAAACTTACAGTTTCACCATTTTTCACTGTACAGTGTACTAAGTACACTGTCACTGTCATGCAACGGTCACCACCATCTAACTTCAGAATTTTTGTCATCATTCCAAACCGAAACTCTGTATCCAGTAAACACTAACTCTCCACTCCTCCTCCCGCCCCCCAGCCCCTGACAACCATCATTCTACTTTCTGTCTCTCTGCATTTGGCCACTCTAGGTACCGTATAGGTTTTTTGTGACTGGCTTATTTCACTTAGTACAATGTTTCCAAGGTTTGTCCATGCTGTAGCATGTGTCAGAAGTTCCTTCCTTTTTCATGGCTGAATAATATTCTTTTGTACATCTATACATTTTACCGCTATCCATCGATGGACACATGGGTGGCTTCTACCTTTTTGGGCTATTGTGACTAATGCTGTTACAAACATGGGTGTACAGATATCTGAGTCCCTTTTTAATTGCATTTTTAATTTTGCAATATAATTTTTAACCAACTGCATTTTTTAAAAGATTTATTTATTTGAGAGAGAGGGAGAGCGAGCGTAAGTGGGGGGAGGGGCAGAGGGAGAGCATCTTCCAACAGACTCCCCACTGAGCAGGGAGCCAGATGAAGGGCTCAATCTCATTACCCATGAGGACATGACCTGAGCCAAAACCAAGAGTCTGACTTAACCAACTGAGCCACTCAGGGGCCCCTGATCGTTTTGCATTTTAATGGTTACATTCCATTGCCTACCACAGGACCTGACACGTAGCAAGCATTTAATAAACATATGTGAAATTAATAGCCAAATGAATGAGCAAGTGAGTGAATATCTGAGGGATTCCCACACTGGACTCCAGCGCGCGCACAGCTACACCATTCGTCCTGTAGGTGTCAGTCACGGTGTCCTAACGCCAGGCTCCTGAGCCTGGGAAGAGACTGATCTCTGAATCCTGCCAAGAAGTGAAGAAAACACTTCCCTTGCCTTGGTTTGTCACCCTTGCCACCACTGTTGCCCCACAGGAGGCCCAGCTGCCTGAGGTCTCTGCGTTAGTCACAAGCTACTAAGTCAGGGGGAGGCATAGCTGAGGCTACTGCGAGAAGGAATGCTCTCCTCCGAGACATCTGGGGAAGCACTCACCGCATTCCTTCCCCCACGATCATAACAGCATCAACAGCTCCCATACTCGTGTGCTTCCTCTGTGCCAGGTGCTCTTGAAGCAGGACCTCAGTTAATTGATAAACAGCCCCGAAGTAGGCACCGTGAGAGTCCTCGCTTTATAAAGCAAGCAAACAAAAAGACACAGAGAAGTTAATGAACTTACCCATGGGATGACCATGGAGAATCCAGGCTCTCTTCTCCTGAACCTACCAGGCAGAAGGGAAAACCACACCCAACCACTCAGGCTGAAAGCAGTTTTCAGTTAGTTCTGCTGAAATTAACCAGAGTCCTTCTACAATCATTCGTTTCTAAGTTTCAATAATATTTATTGAATATATTTTGGAAAACACATTAAAAAACTTTAAGTCACATAAGCCCACCAAAAAAGGTCACTCTTAACACATTAAAATATTTCCTCCCAGTGTTTCCCCCGACTTATATATTTTATTTATATTTTTTAAAGATTTTATTTATTTATTTGACAGACATAGAGACAGCCAGCGAGAGAGGGAACACAAGCAGGGGGAGTGGGAGAGGAAGAAGCAGGCTCATAGCGGAGGAGCCCGATGTGGGGCTCGATCCCATCACACCGGGATCACGCCCTGAGCCGAAGGCAGACGCTCAACCGCTGTGCCACCCAGGCGCCCCCGACTTATGTATTTTAATTCAGTTGATAGAATGAGTGTCTTCATTCTGTTAGGAGGCATCAGTCCTCTCTTGACAACTGCTGTTCCCACCCGCTCCTCCTGCTCTTTCTCTCTCTCTCTCTCTCATCCCTGCCAAATGACGCAGTAAAAACGGGGATGGTATGTACAGTAACAATGAGGCCAGTTGGCAGTGAGCGCCCACCGCAAGCCGGGCGCTGAAGCACCTCACACACGTGACCTCATGGGGTTCTCACGCGACCATATTAGGTGGGAGCCACTATCCTGCCCATTTTACTGATGAGGAGTCTGAGACCGAACATGAACACGGGGCTCTTCCTCCCCACCGCTCGTGCTGGTGCGCACTCTCCCTCGCTCTCTCGCTCTTGCTCTCTTTCAAATAAAATCTTTAAAAAATAGAACAATATTGTAGGCTCCTTTTGTCCTCTCTCGCTCCAGCCATTTGCCCTAGGAGCACTGGTCCCTCTCAGCAGAGGTGGAGGAACGGGCGCTCATCACAAACTCTACAGCGACAAGCAATCCCTGGGTGTCACCTACTCAACAGTGCTGCCCGTGTATGTGTTTCTAGGCCCAGCTTTCTCATTCGCCTTCAATCGCCACGCGTCCCGCGCTGGCCCGGACACTAAATATGAAAGCACATAGTACTCTCCGTGTGGTGGCCCATGTGTAGCACATAATGTAGCAGAAGCAAGAGCAGAAGGGCCACTGCGTCCATGGCCTGTATGGCGCCCACAGAACAGGAACGCGGCCAGGCCCTTGCCTCCTTGGTTGGCCTGCCCCAGGTGCTGCTCAGCACAGGGCCCTGCGCCCTGCAGGTGCTCAACATCTGCACAGATGTTTCCAACTGGTGAACCCTCTGAACTTTCCCTGTGGCACTCAGTTGCGGAGACTGATGGCATTATTTCCCTTGCTTCTTGAGCCAGGGAAAGCACACTTCTTGGCACTCGGCAGTATTTTTTTTAAGATTTTATTTATTTATTCGAGAGAGATTGAGCATGAGTGGGGCTTAGGGCAGAGAAAGAGGGAGAAGCAGATTCCCTGAAGAGCACGGAGCCTGACATGAGGCTCAATCCCAGGACCCCGGGAGCATGACCTGAGCCCAAGGCAGACGCTTAACAGACTGAGCCCCCCAGGCGCCCCCAGCACTCGGCAGTATTAGAGCTTCCTGGGCTGCTCCAGATCTTACTCCGAGGTAGCTGAGCTATGTCTGGGCCCCTAGAAGGATCTGGCCTCTTCCCACCCGAGGGCTAAGGCCAGAGGGCTGCAGATACAGGGAAGGACTAATGGTTGGGGTGGGGGGGGCTGCGGTGACAATGAGGGGCTGCGCCCGCTCAGAAGGGCCCTCTCCACCAGCGAGGGGGCTTGGAATCACACAGCTGCCCCTAAAGCCTTCACTTTCTGAAGCTCAGTAAGCATCAGCATGAGAGACAATGGATTTTTTCCTTCCTGAAAAGTCTCAAGCAGCCATTTAAACACATAGCTCTTCTGAATTTCCTATTAGAGGGAAATTCTTAACATCCACGAAGATACTTGTTGAACCTGTGCCCCTAGTGGATGGAAAGCTGGAAGGTAAACTTGACTGCCAGAAAGAAAGTGGTCCTAGTCTGACACAGAGACCACAGTACGGCACCCAACAGTTGCTTAGTTTTCCTCTGGATCACGTGGGCACCAAACCCTCCAGGTGGGCCCCTCTCTCATCTCTCTTCTTTTCCTCATGCCCTGTGGAGCCTCCCTCTGTCCACCCGGGGCCCTTCCCACACGATCCAGCCAGAATCATGAGCCTTTGGCTCAGGCCGCACGTCAGAGCCACCTGGTTTCCAGGCCGTGGCACTGGAGGGGATGTGGGTCTGGTGAGCTAAGGGCAGGGGTGCAGAGGGGTGTCAGGTCCAGGGAAATGGGCCCTCCCGGGCTATTGCACAGCAACATTTCTGAAAGCCCCGCCTCTCTTAATGAGGTAGTATGGTTTTAAAAACAGCCACAACCATCCCTCCCATCCCGCATGCCTTTTTGCAGTGTGACTCTCGCCACTCCTCCTATCAAGAGATGGGGTCCATGTCCCCCAAGAGTCTTGGCTGGCCTGTGACTTTTTTAGTCAATAGACTGCAGAAGTGACACTGAGTGACTCCTAGGCCTTGGCAAGAAAGGCCTCTCAGAACGAAGCAGCCATGCTGTGAAGAGTCGGCCTGGCCCATGGAAAGGATGAGCGGCTCCATGGAGAACTGAGGAGCTCCAGCTGAGGGCCAGCACCGACTGCAGCCACGTGAGGGAGGCCATCTCGGACCCGCACCAATGAGCTCCCATCTGAATGCAACCACACAAGCAACCCCAGGCAAGAATGGGCAGCAAAATTGTCTGCCTGAGCCCAGCCAGGCTGGCAGGTTCATGAGCAAACAAACAGTTGGTTTTAAGTCACTAAGTTTTGGGGGTAGGAGTTGTCACACTGGAAAGAGAACAAAACCGCTGCTACAGCTGACTGCTTTCCTAGCAAGGCCCTGGCGTGTAAGTATACCCCTTTCCTCCGTCTTACCAAGAACTTGCCTCTTCCTAGCTGGGCACGGCTCAGAGCCCCAGGACACGGAGAAGGAAATGAGTACAAGCTACCAGTTAGACCCGGACGTAGTTAGTGAGAGCCCGAAACACATTCAGCCTCACTTCGGTGCCATAGGAATACGAAGACATATCTGGGAGCCTCTCTGTCACCAGGAAACCGACACTCCAGATGAAAAATTAAAATTCATAAACATAGAACAATGGCAGGCACCTTACAATCAGATACAAGTGTATGAAGGGACTCTGAATGCTGTATTAGTTCCCAGAGCCAGGCTGGAGCTGTCAGGGAAGGACTGAGGTGGTGGTGGTTGCACTAGCCCTTGAGGATGGGAAGGACTGACCGAGGTGGCAGAGAATATTCCGGGTGTGTGTACGAGGGTGTTCTCACGACAGGTAAAAAGATATCAATGAGCTGCCGAGGAGAGGGGCAGCATAATGCTCAGAGGACAAAGGGGCGGGAAGACAATAGCCAGAGCAGAGTGAAGAGGGGTCTCACCAGCCAATGCTGTCTCTAGGCTTCACTGGGATGTTTCAATGACCTTTAAGAGCTGACGTCGGCAAAGCCCGCTCGGCATGGCATTCTGTAAAGCGCTATGGAAGAGCTCCAAGGATGGACCTTTCGTCAGAGCAGGGCCCACCTGGAGCAGGACACAAGGAAGGGGCCAGGTTCCGGAGGGTTCGGCTGACTGCCACCCCTCAGGCAGGAAGAACGTGTACACCTATTTGCATGTAACAGCCCTGATTATGCCATCAAACTACTTCCCAAATCAGAGTCCACATTTGTTACAAAGAGAAGCCTCCCTTGTCTTGGCCAGCATCCGGGCATTCCCAGAGCTGTGCTCTGCCCCTGGGAAGAGGCCACTGGAAATCCGTGATGTCTCTCTCCACCAAATGTGCCACACCTCTCCAGCCTTCCTCCTCCCCTCCCTTTGGGGGTGGGGGGTACCACCCTCCCCACCAGGCTGTTCCCTGCTTCTCTGAGTTGCCTCAGCCATGCCAGGGCACTGAACTCACTGGAAGACCACACCCACACCACCCCACAAAAATGACAGTCCCACCCACCAACTGCCTTAAGGTGGGAGCAGCTGTTTAAGACTGCACCTACCCTAAGGGAAGCTATAAGGCCAGTATCCTTGCTCCTAATTTATAGGTGGTGACACTGAGTCACAGAAATGATTTATGAGGGCATTCTCAACACTCCAGTGACTCATCAGGATCAAAATCCCACAAAGCCCAACCTACAAGTTGTGTGACTTCAGGCACGTATCTCTGCTCTCGCTGGTGCCTGAGGTTTTCCCAAGGGCTCTGCCGTAGTGGTACCGGGGTCCCACCTCTCAGACCCTGTTAGATCTCTACCATTAAAGCTAGAATCCCAAACCCAACATAAAAGTTGCAAGTCAAGGAATTCTGGCTGAGGATAACCTGAGTGGTTGTGTGCACCTATGAGAGAGAGAATGCCATTAAATGTGTGTTTTTGTGAGTGTGCGTGTCCATGCCGATGCAGTCAGTTCAGCCAGTTGCCTCTGTTGTGATGTGTAAGAATTCTTAAAAAGAATAAACAAGTTGAGACCCTGGCCTTAACGCAGACCCAGTCTGTCAGAGGATGTCCAGAAACAGATGGCCAGCCAGGCCAGGCACCTATTCCGGAAGGACTCTTAGCGATTCTGTTGGACTCTATTTGGCTCTTAGCTGTGTTCCTAGTGTCCACAGAAGCCTCACAAGTTGACTTCCTTCTCCTTCCAGAAGGGAAAGGATCTAAGTTTATTAAGCTGCGTGATGCTGGGAAAGGCATGATTTCATTCGCATGTCTTACAAATCGTTCCAACAGCGAGCTATTGTCCCACCTACTCAGGAGGACACGGAGGACAGGACACCGTGGCTCACAAAGGCTACCTTTGCCAGGTCACACTGCCGAGTGTGGGGGCGTCGCCTTGCACCAGACAGGCTCTGCAGGGCACTGAACTGACCTGGAACCTCGGGCTCCCCTCCCACTCCTCCAGTCCTTGACCCCACCCAGCAAGTCATGTCCCTGCCTCCACATCTCTCCCTCTACCTGAGACACCCACCTCTCCACCGGCCAGATGGCCCCCAAGACCCATGCCTCCTCTGCGCTGGAGCTTACACAACCCATGATCAGACCCCCTTCAACGACCCCCAATAGCTGACCCTCTGGGAGTCCTCCTGGTTGCCTGTATTCCAGTCCCCATCTCCCTCACCCGCCCCGCACCGGGCACACACCCCCACCCCTCCGCCCCGCCAGCAAGCACCAAGGGACATGACCCCGACGTCCCTCCCCTCGGGAGCGGGGTCCAGCAGCTGAGGGAGGGAAGGGCGGCGGCTGGAGAAAGGCCTGGGAAGCACTGAAACGCCCAGAAACGTGCTGTGACCGGAAACCTCCTGGGCGCGGCGACAGTGCGAGAGCCAAAGCTCAGCGGGAGCGGGTACGCGCGTCCCGTCCCCGCGGGCCCCAGACCAACCCCTCCCGCACCACCAGCTCCGTCCCTTCCCCTGATGGACCAGTAATGATTCTCCAGGGCCACGGTCCGGAGACCAGGCCTCAGCCAGGCGGCGGGAAAACCGCTCCCGCCCTCATCCCCTCCCTCCCCGCCCCTGCCGCCGGTCCCACCCTAGTCTGTCCCCCGCCGCGCCCCCGCCCCTTTCCTCTCCGGCTCCTCCGCACTCCGCCCCTCCCCCTCCTCTCCCTGCACCCCGCCCCCACCCCGCCTGCCTCCCTGGCCCCACCCCGCCCCTCTGTGCCTCCGCGCCCTTCCCTTCCCGCCCCATCCCCCCGCGCACCCCGCGGCGCAGTCTCCCGGCGCCGCGCGTCACCGCTCGGCCCACCTCCTTCGCAGCCAATCACTGCTCACCTCCGCATCCGGCCAGTCCTCCCGGGGGAAGCCTGTGGCCCCAGACGCGGAATCCGGGACAGTGTGTGCAGTCACCGCGCGACTGCGTCTCCAGTGCAGAAGAAACCAGAAGATGGGGTGGTGGGGATGAAGGGCGCGACACCAGTCATTTGGGTGTAATCGTGGCGCTGCCACTGTCGTGTGTGTTTCGTTTAGCTCTTAATGACTTACAAAATGCTTTTCTATGAATGATCTCACTTGGGCAGCAAAACAACCCAGGGAGGATGGTGGTTATCTCCTTTCCCAGGGGAGGAAATGAAAGCGGGGAGTGCTAGAGGAATTCGCCCCAGGTCCCAGACTGGGCGGCGGAGCCCGGCTGGGTCAGACGCAGATCCAGGCCGCACTCCACCGCCCTCCTGCTCGGAAAGCGAGGACAAGTTGAAGCACGGGTGGTTGTCTCGGTCAGCCCCGATCTCGGTTTGAGATCCACTTGCCTGGTCTACTCTTTTAAGAGTGTCCGTGGTTAGGGCAAGGAAAAACGGGAAGATGCTGGGGAGAGGGGTGGAGTTTACGGAAGACGGTTAGATTGAGGAAGCCAAGAGAAAGGAGTATATTCAAAGGGTTACTTGGCGGTTTCTTCTGCTACAAGCCTGACTGATATTAAGGGGAGAATTTGCATCTTAAAAGGAAACCCAAAGATAGATAAGCTTTGGACGGAATGGCAGAAACTCTAGGCAAATACGCTTTACTTGTGAGTGTCCCAAGTAAGCACCGGGCAGGGTGCCTGGTGCGTCCCAGGGCCTGGCTAATTGGCGGCGCGCTCAAATTACAGCGCTGAACCAGCGCCCCGACACACCCAAAACAGAGGGCCTGGAATAATGAGTCCGATGCTTCTTCACCAGCTCCCAGTGCCTGGGGGCCTCAGCATTAGCTGCAGCCTCTTCCTCCAGGGATCTGCGGAGCTCACCTCTGGTACCCTAAGGACTCCTTCCCAGTGAGGCCTCCCTAACCCCTGATGTAGGAAAGGTTGGAGTTTGAAGATTCTTGAGACATCTTCTGTGCAAAAAGGTGGTTTTATTAAAGCCTGGGGGACAGGACCTGTGGGCAGAAAGCCCTGGGGTCCCGAGGAGTGGCCCATTATATACTTGCAAGTTGGAAGGGGGATAGGGATAGCGCAAGTCTCTAAGGAATTTTGGAAGCAAGGTTTCCAGGACCTTGAGGGGGCTAAGTTATTGTTAGGAAAAGGTCATTTATTACTGTCTAATGAAAACCTGAGTCATGAGACCCTTCAGATGAATATCAGTGGGCCATTTGCTTGGAAGATGATTGCCAACACATATCTTTGGGAGGAAGGAGGAGATAAAGGGAGTTTCCAAAGGGACTTATATATGTTAAAGAAGACTTACAGGATCGGGGGGGGGGGGGGGGGGGTAGTGTTAAGTTTAGATTCCTTTTTTTTTTTTAAGGTTTTATTTATTTATTTGACACAGAGAGAGATAGTACAAGCACAGGGAGTAGCAGAGGGAGAGGGAGAAACAGGCTTCCCGCCAAGCAGGGAGCCTAATGTGGGGCTTGACCCCAGGACCCTGGGTTCGTGACCTGAGCGGAAAGCAGACGCCTAATCCACTGAGCCATCCAGGAGCCCCTAAGATTCCTTTTTGCCCTTAGCAAAGTAGTAATATCGAGGCAGCTGAGTCCCTAGAGAAATGTCACTCTGCCTGTGTCAAGGACTTGTCAGTGGGCTGTAAGTAGTAAAGAAATTTAATTTCTCTTTTGCCCCTCTGTTTCCCACATCAACCCCTTCCCTGCCTAATTTTCCTAAAACCCTAGCACTCGGCAGGGGCTTGGCAGTGCTTCTCAAACCTGAATGTGCCCATGAATCATCTGGGCATCTTGCTAGACATAAATGCACACTCAGCTGGCTCGGGATGGGTCCCCAAGTTTCTAACAGGTTCCCACTTCGTGTTGCTGCTGCCCTTCTGCCTGTGAATCCGTGGAGGACACTTTAAATAGAAAAGATCAAAACACGATACTATATTTCCATATTGATCTTTCTTACTTCCTTCCTCCCTGCACTAGAACGTAAGTTCAAAAGGGTCTAATTAATAGGTTTGGTCTATTTTGTTCCCCGCCAAGACCCCAGCACCCACAAGGGTACCTGGTACACAGCTGGGGCAGTGGCTATTTCGGGGCAGTGGTTCCCAATGAAGGAGTAAATGAAAGATAAGCCAAGAAAGAAGGCAGAGGGATAAATGTGTCATATCAAGAAGAACTCAAGGTGAAAATTGTAAATGGAACAAAGGTTTACTTTGCACTTATGAAATAAAGGAAGAAATAATAGCCACAAATGCTTAGGTCTTGAATAATAGGATGTCAACTTATTTAAAGTAAAAACTGTCCAAAGAACAAGAAAATTTGCAGATATCACATTGATTTTAGAAACTTCAACTCCCTCTCTTTTGGTCACCTCTCATAGGCAGAAGGTGACATGGAAGACTTGTAGAAAGAAATTAACTTAATTTTAGGGCTCTGTGTTTACTTTTTTATTGTGGTAAAATATACATAATGTAAAATTTAGCATTTTAGCCATTTTTAAATGTACGGTTCAGGGACATTAAGTATGTTCACATTGTTGTGTAACCATCAGCATCATCTATCTCCAGAACTTTCCATCTTCCCAAACTGAAACTCTGTTCCCATTCTGCCTCCTCCAGCCTAAGACAACCCCATCGTAGTTTCTGTCTCTGAATTTGACCTCTCAAGGTACCTCATATAAGTGAAATCGTACGGTATTTTTCCTTTTGGAACCGGCTTATCTCACTTGGCACGATATTCCCAAGGTTCATCTATGGTGTGGCCCATATCAGAATTTCCTTCCTTTTTAAGGCTAAATAGTATTCCATTTTATGTACATACCACATTTTATTCATCTCTTCTTTAGCTGATGGACGCTGGGGCTGTTTGTACGTTTGGCTATGGTGAATAACCTGCTATGAACATGGGTGTACAAAAATTTCAGTCCCTGCTTACAGTTCCTCTGAGTATACACCCAGAGATGGGATGGCTGGATTCTTTGGACCACGACTTGTTTAATTTTTTAAGGAACCACCATACTGTTTTCCACAGCATCTGTACCATTCTTATATCCCCACTGGCAAAGAGCAAGGTTTCCAATTTGTATACATCCTTGCCCACGCTTGTTACTTTCTTTCTTTATTTTTATACTAGCCATCCTATTGGCTGCCAGGTGGTATCCCATTATGGTTTTGATTTGCATTTCCTTAGTGCTTAGTGATGCTGAGCATCTTTTCATGTGCTCATTGGCCATTTGGATGTCTTCTGTGGAGAAATGTCTATTCAAATCCTTTGCCCATTTTTGAATCGGATCGTTTGGTTTTTGTTGTTGAGTTGTAAGAGTTTGTTATGTATGCCGGCTATGAATCCCTTATCAGATAATGATTTACAAACATTTTCTCCTATTTTATAGGTTGCCTTTTCATTCTGTTGGTAGTACCCTTTGAAGTACAAAAGTTTGGGTTTTTTTAAGATTATTTATTTTAGAGAGAGAGAAAGAGCACGTGCACAGGGGGCTAGGGGGGACACAGAGAGAGGGAGACAAGCAGACTCCCTGCCGACCCTGAGATCATGACCTGAGCTGATGCTTAACTGACTGAGCTACCCAGGCACTCCCAAAGTTTTTAATTTTGGTGAAGTCCAATTTATTATTTTCTTTTGTTGCCCATGCTTTTGGTGTCATATCCAAGAAATCATTGGCAAACCCCATGTCGGAAAGTTTTTGCCCTGTTTTCTTCTCAATAGTTGTATAGTTTTTAAGAACTCTCGATTGACTTTTGCAGAGAAGATACATTCTTTTTAAAAGCTCCATACAGGTCAAAAGTAGGAGTTGTACAGGCCACAATATCTAGCTGCAATGTAGTAAAAACTAGTAATTACTAGTAATTAATATTCTAGTAATTATATATGTGAGCATTGCGAAGAGAGTAGATCATAAATGTTCTCATCACAAGGAAAAAAACGGGTAACTATGTGATGGGTGCTAACTAAAGTTATCGTGCTGATCATTTTGCAAGATATACGTGAACCAAATCATCATGTTTATACCCAAACGTAATGCAGTGCTACATGTCAATTATATCTCTATTAAAAAACAAAGAAAAGAAAACTAAAAGCACTAGGCAGTAAAGCAAGTAACTGGGACTTGATTCTCTACAACCATTTCTGACCTACCCCTGTGTTTCCTGCGGAGTTGAGCATAATGCCCTCACACAGTTGGTGACAGCCAATTCAGGTCAAATAAACAAGTTTTTCCTAAACATTCCCAAACACAAATAACCTGCCCACCCACACCTCACTCCACCAGCCAAAAAAGAGAAAGAGAGAGAGAGAACACCTGTAATTAATGACAAAAGGTTAACCACTTGGAAAGGTTAGAACCCTCTCTTTAACTCTGGGGTCAAAGAGAAAGTCAAGACTGAAATGCTAGATCATTTAGAAAATAACACAGAGAACACTGACCACTGAAAAATAAACTTAAAGAAATGAAGAGGAAGAAATTAAGGGGAATAAAACAAAAATGGATTAGTTAGAAAAGAAAAAAATCCTTGTGAACAAACAAAAAATAAAGTTTTTTCTGATTAAGAAAACTGGATGTGGTGGATGGCCAGGAACTCGTGGAGATAGGCAGGTGGTGCCAGGACAAGAGAGAAAAGGAGTCAACTCACTGTCACCTCCCTGGCCGCTGCCACAGCCTGAGGCCACCCCGCAGGGTTCACCTCTACAGCCCGGCTGGTGCTAGGTCCTAGGTCAGTGAGCCTGGACGCATTACTCAACCCCTCTCTGAACTTCAGTGTGTTCGTCTCAATAGTAGGGGTGATACCTACTTTTTCGACTACTGGTCAGAACGGACTAAATACAGGGCATGCATGTGGGACTGGTGGTTATGATTTGTTGATAATTAAATTATTAATGAGAATATTAATATCCCGTTTCACCCTATGGGAGGTCCTAAAGAAGAGTAGGTGGGTAGAAATCTGAGATGGGTAGAAATTTGGGGGGTTCAGTCGGTTAAGCATCTGCCTTCAGCTCAGGTCATGATCCCAGGGTCCTGGGGTTGAGCTCAGCATCAGGCTCCCTACTCAACAGGGAAGTCTGCTTCTCTCCTCTGCCTCTCGCCTGCCCCAGGCCCTGGCTTGTGCTCTCTCTCTCTCTTTCAATCTCTCTCTCTCAAATAAATAAATAAAATCTTAAAAAAAAAAAAATCTAAGTGCCAAGCCAGGGACCCTGTTTACCTGTGACAAAGGGAAGAAAAGCATCCAGCCAAGCAGCTGGCCAACCCCGTCCAGGAGGCCCATGCCAGTCACGGCAAAACATGTGCTTCCTCCTCCTCCAACGTCTCCCCATAGGTAAATGGGGGTGAAAATGAAGGTCTCACCGTCTATATAGGGTGGGACCTGGATTGGTTGTTCCTCGGGTTTTTCCTTGCTCTGCCAGTCTCTGGTCAGATCTGAGGATGAACAACATAGAAGGGAAGCCAGCTGGAGGGAGTTGGGCAGTTTTCCAGCTTAGATGCTGAAAGTGCTGATGCTGGCAGTAGTGGGATGTTTCTGGAGTGACGACCCAGGTGTGGACCTCTGGATGTTTTTAGCTTCTTGCTTGCCTGTGCTGGGAGAGGTAGGCCAGTTTGGAGCACCAGGCAGACAGGGGTTCTCTGCATCTGGAGGAGATTGTGAAGGGAGAACTTTATGTGCACAAGGAGTCCCAAAGCTAACAGTACAAGGAGCAGTGCTCAGTGGCCAGCCATCTTCAGTGTCATGGCCCCGGAGGCAGAGAACAGTAAAGAAATTCTAGGTGCTAAGCCCAGCTTGCTCAGTTGGGTGACCTGGTTTCCTGGCTTTTTTCTCCTGTGGGCAGGTGAGGACACTAGGGGAAATGCTAGGTTCCTGAATAGAATAAAGTACATGATTGTCAGATATGTGTCCACCAAAACCACATGAACAGTAAGTCAGAAGATACAGTGCCATCCATTGTGTAAGCTGCCCACAAGAATAAGATTGCCAGGAAGAAGCTGGTATTTCCAGCTGGGGCTTTCTCTCCTTGCCCTCATGTCCTCATCTGCCTAGAGGCAGAGAGAGAACATTGCCTGGCAGCACTCTGTGGAATTATCCCCCACATTCCATGATAATCCTCTTCAATTGTTATAATTTGGGCAAGTTGCCTCCATGCCTCAAAGGATGGGCATGTGACCTGTGACTCCTATGGTACGGTTGCCATAGACTAGGGGGAGACCTTTGTCTGGGATCACTTTTGTAAACCTGAATGTAACCAGGCTGGGTGGAGGGTGGTCTTAGCCATCCTGAGGAGGGATCCTTCCTGAGAATGAAGCAACACCGAGGACAGCAGATCTACTCCCATGTGCTTCAAATTTGGCCAGTAGACAAACTCCCTCTTTTCCCCTCAAGCCAGAGCTTGCCTGACACTTCCAACCAGAGCAGCGCTAATAGACCTATGGTGGGTTGAACTGTGTCTGCCCAAAAGATACATCCAAGTCCTAACTCTGGTACCTGTGAATATGACCTTATTTGAAATTAGGGTTTTTCAAATGTGATAAAGCTAAGATGAGGTCATCATGGATTAGGGTGGGTCTTATAAGACAGGAAATTTGAGCACAGAGACACATGCAGGGGAGAGCACCATGTGAAGACGGAGGCGGAGATCAGTGTGATGTGTCTACACGCCAAGTGGCACCAAGGATTATCGGGAGCCTCCAACAGCTGGGGAGAGGCAAGGGAATTCCCCCTCAGATTCTCTCTCAGAACCTCCAAAAGGAACCAACCCTGCTGACACCTGGAGTTTGGACTTTCAGCTTCCAGATCCAAGAAATATATGCAAGAGGCTTTTATGAAGTCGAATCAGTATTATGCCCTATTTACCAAAAGATGACGTTTTGGCAGCTGTTTTCATCAGATCCCTGCCCTTTTGGCTAGCCTGCCAACTCTTTCCCCAGCAACTGTGCTAAAAGAAATTTTAGTGTGGGCCCTTATCATATCTTGCCTGGGTTGCTATAAAGAGTCTATATTCGGGGCGCCTGGGGGGCTCAGTCAGTTAAGTGTCTGCCTTTGGCTCAGGTCATGATCTCAGGGTCCTGGGATTGAGTCCTGGGTCGGTCTGGGCTCCCTGCTCAGTGGAGAGTTTGCTTCTCCCTCTCCCACTCCCTCTCTTGTGCTCTCTCTCTCAAATAAATAAATAAAATATTTTTTTAAAAAAGAGTGTCATCTTTTTCTTTCTTAGTTCCTCTACCTTCCTGCCACTTTTCCCCAAACATACTGATCTCATCGTCGGTTGTTACCCATGCTCTGCAGAAGAATTCCAAGCTCGCCAGCATGTCATTCAAGAATTTAAAGAATCTCATCTCAACCTCTCTGTGTGTTGTCCACCATCTCTCCCTTGCCATGTGCCTTATACTTTGGCGATACCAAATTATTTGATCCTAAATATTCCACACATTTCCACAGCTGCATGTTTTTGCGAATCCTGTTTTGTTTAAAATGATCTGTTAGTTGCCTCACTCAGGAGCCAGTTCCAACCCCCTTCTCCGACCTGGCTTGCTATACAGAAGCTGGAAAAGGCAAATTGTCTCTTTCCCAGACTCTATTGCTGCTAAGGCTAGTTATGTGACACAGTTCTGGCTAATGAGATATAAGGAGAAATCTGCCGGAGGGTTCTGGGAGTTTTTGCTTTGCTGCTAGAAGGGGAAACATGGCAGGCACTGTCCTCCTCATCTTTCACCTTTGAATGTGGACACAATGCCTGGGCTACTACAGCCAACCTGTGACTATGACTAAAGGTCACGAGAATTCCAGAAACTTCAGCCCTGACATTGTTGAGCTGATGAGTCATCTTGAGTGCCTAACTTATTTGTTATAGTAAATATATATTGTATGTATCATATATATTATATTTCTTTATTATTATTATTTAAAGATTGATTTATGCTAAGAAAGTAGGGTGATCAAGGGCACCTGGGTGAGAGAGAGAGAGAGCACACAAACACGGTGAAGGGCAGAGGGAGAGAGAGAATTTTGAGCAGACTCTGTGCGGAGTGTGGAGCCATACTTGGGGCTCAATCTCATGACCCTGAGATCAAGACCTGAGCGGAAACCAAGAGTCGGATGCTTGACCCAATGAGTCTCCCAGGCACCCCTGTTATTATTATTTTTTAAACCACTGTTAGTTAAGCATTCTGTTCCTTGCAGCTGAGGACATTTCTAACCAATACTTTGGTAAAGTGTTCAATGTTCTAGATCTTTCTAGTTAAATTGTTGCTTGCTATGAGAAGTAGTCCCAGACATCCTGGTCAGACTACACCTTCCTCCTCTAAGCACCCATGACATTGGGCACTTATCTTAGCTGCAGTACACATCACGTTAGAATGAATTGCTTACTTCCTGCTCTAGGCTATGAGCTCTGACCTTAGTCTTGCCTGTCTCTGCCCAAGGTATGCTGGCACCCAGCAGAGTGGCCTATAGAGAGCAAAGACTCCAAAAACACAGGGCAAGTGGAGGACTCCATTCACAGCTGCTCATCGCTGCATTGTAACCACTGGCAAGGATTCTCACCCTTTAAGATCTACAAGGGAATGGCCGACCCACCTCCCTGGGTCATTTCCATATTCTGTCCAGGCAGACTGTGCTCTAATGCATCCTGCAGATACTTGCTGTGCTTTCATGTGAAAGATGCTGTGCTATGCTCTGCACAGGACAAAAAGAAAGGAAGGGCACATCTTGTATTTTAAGAGAATACCTTAATAAGGAAATTAAAGTTTCTTTTGCATATGCCTTAAATAACAACACAACCAGAGGGGTGGAAGAAATACATATTTGTTTGCAACTGCAATTCCCATCCCTGACTGCATGTTAGCATGACCTGGGAGCTTTTAAAAAAAGGCAAATGCCCAGGGGCACCTGGGTGGCTGTTAGTTAAACATCCAGCTCTTGATTTTGGCTCAGGTCATGATCTTAGGTTTGTGAGATGGAGTCCCCTCTTCGGGCTCAGCGCAGAGTCTGCTCGAGATTCTCTCTCTCCCTCTGTCCCTCCCCCCACTCATGCTCGTTCTCTCTCTCTTAAATAAATAAATTATATATATAAATATATTTTAAAGGCAAATGCCCTGGCACTCTCCCTGGGGAGCCTGATGAAATTGGTCTGCTGCTCCCTTCCCCACCCCATCTAATTTTTGAAAGCTCCCTAGGTGATTCTAATATCCAGTCAGGGGTCAGAACTACTGATTTAAAAGAGGAAGAGATGTGGACTAGGAAGGCGTCTTGGAGGCCGTGGTCTCTGGGCCAAACCTTGAGGTATAAGGTTGGACAACAGGGAGCAGGGGTATCTGAGAGCGAGGAGTGGCAGAAACGAAACATCAGTCTAGCTGTCAGCCAATCAACCAGACTAGTTGTGGAAGAGAGTTCTGATGAGTCAGTACTAGAAATAAAAGTGGGTGTGTGGGGGAGGGGCCTTGAATGCCAGACCAACAAGGTTAGACCATTCTGAAGGCAAGGATCACCATCCTGATGGCAATTTTTATGCTAAGAAAGTAGCATGATTGGGGCACCTGAATGGCTCAATTGGTTAAGCATCCGACTCTTGATCTCGGCTCAGGTCTCAATCTCAGGGTGGTGAGTTCAAGCCCTATGTTGAGCTCCACACTGGGGGTAGAGCTTTCTTAAAAAAAAACAAAAAACAAAAAACTACCCCAAAAAAAGTTTTTTAAAGAAAGTACCGTGATCAAAGAGAAATTGAAGAAGAAACTCTGCATGTAGAAGGAATATGGGCTGTATGAATTAGTAAACAACGATATAGTCTGTTAAGATAATTACACTCAAGCCACCAGTGAGGTTGCCTGTGGACCTGAGGTGCTCCCAGGTTAACCTTCCTTCCCACAACTTCCACTGGGAGCTCCCGCCCAGTTCAGACATGCTCAGACCTAAACAATGTTTCGAAGAAAACCCCACATTTCTTTGGAGTTCCTTGTAATCATCCGTCATGTTCCTTTCATCCTTTTCTGCCTAATGCCTATCATAGCACACCACAGTGTCTGGGACCTTTCAAGTTCTCAAGAAACGCTTACAGAAAGGAAGAATCCAGCCACACAACTTAGCTTGGCTCAGCTGCAAGGCCTGCTGGGAGCTCAGAAACATGGGATGGTAGGGAGATGGAAGAGGAGGTCAGACCCAGTCAGAGCTGAAGGAAATAACTCGCTGTCAGACTGGCCTCAGGTGTGAGTGGAAGACTGTACAACGCAGAACATTCCAGGGGCCGTGGTGAAGCACCAGGAATTGACTGAGGCCAGGAGCCAAGGAGGCGCAAATTTGGGAATGCTGGGAGAGCCCCAGTATGGGAGCTAAAGACCAAGTAGGAACGGAACCGCAATCCCTGCTGCCCACTTGGGCCGGTGGGCTCTGGCCAAGGAGAACGGCCCGAGAGCTCAGCAGGGTATCAGGTCCAGACCAGAGTGGACGAGCCAAACAGAACATGGGGCCACATCCCCAGGGGAACGACAAGGCCGTCACAGCCAACATCAGGGCCAAGTTGTAGTTCTGAGGGCATATGGGGGTCTGAGCTTCGCCTGAGCCTTGGGCTCATGGCAGCAGGGATATGTCTGGCCCTCAACCGGGTGCTGGGATTAATTCAACCAGTGCTCTATCCAGCACTGACTCTGGGGCTGCAGGAGGGGGGCCATCCCACCCACCACATCTCCAGCCGATCAAAATGGGGAGGTGCTGAAGATGCCCAGGGCCAAGGTGCCCATGAGAAAAAAAACCAGGAGTTGTTGGTTTGTTTTCAAAACCTAGCATGGGTTCCAAATCAATGAAATGAAAACACAAATTTCTGGCTTCTTTCATCCTCTCTGCAAGAGAGATGATGTGACCTTGCCTTCACCACGCCAGGCCCCACCGGAGGCCCCACCTGTCCCTTGGTCATCCCAGCCTTGCTGAGTCTGCGCTCATGTGCTCCCCCCAGGGTCCTCAGGCAGCAAAGAAGTTGCTCCAGGGGCAGAAGCCATTGCAGGAAGGCGAGCAGGCAGCGGACTGTTGGGGAAAGAGGCCTGGCCTCGATCAGAAGAGCCGAGTTCCAGGCCTGATTGCATCACTAATCTGCCGCATGCCCGTGAGCACAGTACACGCAAGGCCTGTCATTGTGCCCACACGCAGCCCAGATGTTTTCCAAGTTCCTTTCGCTCTGCCACTCTGAGGCTTCCCATTAGCATGCGAACAGCAGGCCAGGTATGTGGGGAGTTAGAACAAAAGCCAAATGGCCACTCGGAGTCTGTCCCCTAACGGCTGTGACTTCTTGCGTCTCTCCCGGCCCTTCTCGATGCTGCTGCTCGTCGTGCTGATTTGGTCACCGTGCTGTGCAATGCATGGGAGGAGGAAGAGGTGGGCAGTTGTTGGGAAATGGTGTGGACACTGAGCAATCAAACGGCTGCTGGGAGGTAGAAGCCACGGTGCCCTGCCCAGAACCACTGCCAGGCCCCTGTGCGGAGTGGCCCCCCTCACCTCCACGGTGACCCTTCCCTGATGAGGGCCATCCACAGCCACGAACTGATATAGTTCACAAAGCTGCCCCCTCGCCTCAAGGTGGGTCAGCTCTACAGTGTAGTTTATGTTTTAGAAGCTTCCCCCTGTGGGTTAAGCCAGACCTAAACTTTACTTTTTTTTTTTTTTAAGTTGAAAGAGGGTTGACAATGTTACATGAGTCTCAGGTGTATGGTATAATGATACCACAAGTCCGTGTGCAACGCTGGGCTCGCCACAGTGCACTCCTACCGTCTGTCACCACAATACCACTGACCACCTTCCCTGCCGTACTTCTCATGCCCATGACTTACTCCTTCCATACTGGGAGACCGTACCTTCCACACCGCTTCACCCGTTTTGCCCATCTCCCTACCCCTTCCCTCTGGCAACCACCAGCTTGTTCTTTAAATTTGTGGCTCCGTTTCTGCTTTTTTGTGTGTTTCAAACCTAAACTTCACTTGAGACTACATCTTTGCTTGGCCCCAGCCCTTCCCCCTCCGTCCCTCACAGGGTTTCCCTGCAGCGTCCTCTCTGAATAAATCACTTTCACAAGAGTATCTGTCGCAGGTCCTGCTTCTAGGGACTTGATCCAAGACAGGGTGTTTTTAATAAATAAAAATGAAATGCCATCAATGGGCAAAACATGAATGTGGAGAAAACACGTATGAGAATATGGGATATAAACTCCCAGATTCATTTTTCTTTAAAGGAAAAAAGAAAAGTGTGCAACAAGTCTGTTTGTGGGGGAAGGAAGCAAAGACCAGCTTCCTGTTTGTCCCTGGAGGGCAGTAAGCTGAGTGGGTCCCTTCCCCGGTATTGAAACGCCATTTAGACTCATGCTTTTCCTAAACATCACGAGGTAGCCGGGAGCTCCCCAAATCAAGATCAGTCTGGTTTTCTCGAACGCTCCCGTCTATGACTTACCTGACTCATGCAAGTAACTATATCCTCTCTGTCTGTACAGGGGGCAGGAGCCCCTATAAGGAAACTCCAATAGTGAATGTGGTGTTTTTCTTTCAGAAACCAGGCTGATCTGTTAAAAGTCCGATTCAAAAAGGCTCAGAGGCCCCAACTATCCAGACTGCCCCAGCCCACAGTGGCCGCTCATGTCCAGACGAGGTGACCTAGTGAATAAAAGCTGTGCCTAATGAAAAGCTTTCCCGGGCCCTGAACTGTTGTCAGGCGCATCTTTCCGATGTTCTCTCATGGTCGTCAACGGCACAAGCTCTGGAATCAACATGCCCAAGTTTGATACCTGGCTCTTTCCCTTGGTGGCCGTGTGGCCTCGCCTCAGTGTCCTCATGCGTCAGATTAAGGGCTCATGTGTTATTACAGATGCATCAGTACAAGGGATGAGCTGAGAACACCGTTTGGCACAAGGTGAGGTTTAACACATGTTAACTTATTATTATCATGGTAACTAATTGCTCGTTCAGTGGAGGGCACTTGGGTCTCCACCACCGAGTTGCTGTATATCTGAGCAAATCACTTTTTAAGCACTTTACGCTCGCTCGTAAACACAAGGTTCAGCAGGATGCTCTCTGATATCCTTTCCGGCCCTAAAATTATATGAGCCAATGAACTACTGATGTCAACTTCGAACTCACTTCCAGGTCCTGAACTATCCTGGTAACCAGGACGTTGTTCTTATTTGTCCATGAGAATTTGTAATATTGATAATTTTATACGTCAACTAGACTGGACCACAGGATGCCCAGATATTTGGTTAACCGTGATTCTGGGTGTGTCTGTGTGGCCATTTCTGGGTGATTCACGTGTGAATCGGGAGACTGGGTAAAGCAGATTGCCCTCCCCAATGTGGGTGGGCCTCATCCCACTTGTTGGAGGCCTGACTGGAAAAGAAAGTTGGAGGAAGGGAGGATTTACTCTCTGCTTGTTTTCAAGCTGGTACGTTGGCCTTCTGCACTCCAGTTGGAACTTCACCACCTAATTTACAGTAAGACCGAAATATAATAAGATAGAACATAAAATAAATCTATTTATGTATCACCCCAGTATGAAGGCTACCATCAAAAAAAAAAAGCACAGACTGGGTGACTTAAAGAAGAGAAATTTATTTTCTCACTGTCTGGAGGCTGCAAGTTCATGATCAAGGTGTTGGCAGGGTTGGTTTCTTCTTCCTCCCTCCTTGCTTGTAGATGGCTGTCTTCAGTGTCTTCACATCATCTTCCCTCTGAGTGTGTCCATGTCTTAATCTCCTCTTCTTATAAGGACACCAGTCATATTGGATTGGGTTCCACCCCACTGACCTCATTTTATCTTAATTACTTCTTGAAAGGGTCTATCTCCAAATACAGTCATTTTCTGAGGTATTGGGAATTTGGGCTTCAACCCTAACCATATTCAATTCAATATGAATTTTTGGAGGATGTACTTCAGCCCACGGCAACTGCTTAATACATAGCAGGCATGCAACAAACATATGTTGGACAAATAATAAAACTATGAGCATACCAATAGAAAAATAAATGAAGATAATACACTAGAAAATCACAAAAGAAAAACTTAAATGGACAGTAAACACATAAAAATATGTCCAGTCTCATTGGAATCACAGAAACACAAATTAAGACAATACTGAGATATTTTCATTGTGCCAATCAAAATGGCCAAGATGAAAAAGAACAGACAGTAGCCACCCAGAGGAGTACAGATATGGGGAACACAGCTCTTTGTTACCTTGCTAGTGAGAATGCACTTGGAACACACCCTGGGCAAGGCAGCTTATCATCATTTTTTTAAAGTACCGCATTCTGGCAGGTGAGCAGACATCCTTAAAGAAATGACCTGAAGGGTAGTTCTTAGTCAAGTGAAGGAGGAGGGAGGAGCAAATAAGGCAGAGATAACAGTTTTGCATGAAGGCCTGGTGGCCAGAAAGCACAGTGCCTTCGAAAAGGCAGGAGAATAAGGAGGGGAGGGACCCCATCATGCTGTCCATCCTGGACCAAGGTCAACGTGAATATCGTCTTCCTCCCCAGATCCCACTGCATCAATGCAACATGTCACCACGTATACTTACAGAATTTTTTCTTGTGATGAGAATGCTTAAGATCTGTTCTATCAACAACTTTCAAATGTACAATGCAGTACTATTAACTCTAATTGCCGTGATGTACACCATATCCCCATGATTTACCTTTTTTTAAAAGATTTTATTTTTTAAGTATTCTTTACACCCAACCTGGTGCTCAAACTCACAACCTTGAAATCAAGATCTCACGCTCTACCAACTGAGTCAGCCAGGTGCACCTTACTTATATTTTAACTGAAACTTTGTACCTTTTGACTCCCTTTACCCATTTAAACCACTCCCCATCCTACAACTCTGACAACCACCAACCTGTTCTTTGTATCTATGAGCTTATTATTTTTTTTATCCCACATATATGTGAGATTATACGGTGTTTGTCCTTGTCTGTCTGATTTCCCTTAGCATAATTCCTTCATGGTCCATGCATGTTGTCACAAATGGCAAAGTTTCATTCTTTTTAATGGTTGAATAACACTCCATTATGTATATATACCACATTTCCTTTATCCATTCATCTATCTGTAGAAACTTGGGCTGCTTCCCTATCTTGGCCATTGTACATAATGCAGCACTGAAAATGGAGATGCAGATATTTTTTCAAGTTAGTGTTTTTATTTCCTTTGGATAAATACCCAGTAACGGAATTACTGGATCATAGGGTAGTTCTGCTTTTAACTTTTTGAGAAACATCCATACTGTCCTTCACCGTGGCTGCACCAGTTTGCATTCCCACCAACAGTGCACGAGGGTCCCTTTCCCCACTGTTTCTGGTATTGTTCATACACAAGAGTATAAGTGTTTTCAGAAATCAATTGAAGTCATCAACTATTTTCCTTAGGATGTTTGAGGTTAAGCCTGGAGCTCCCAACGTCCAATAAAACCCCCTTTTTCTTTGTTCTTTATGAGTTAGTTCTAAAGAATAAAAAACAAACAAAAAAACCACAAGAACTCACAAGGACAAGATAGGATCAGCAATATCTTTGGTGAAGAACTCTATTTTCTACATAAGCCAGCTTATGGTTTGCTGACCCACTGAATTTTAAAAATTCAGTATTGTGTTTATTCTAGAATTAATCGTTGAGGATGCAGGCATTCACAGGACACTGTGTCCTTTTTTTATTATCTCTCAGGGAAAAAAAATCAGGCATCACTAATCAAATCTACACAATTGGCTTCAGTTTTTGGACCGTGTGAACGCTGGACTGGATTATGTTTCTCCCTTTGCTCTGGATGATCAGATCCAATCTTATTTATGCTTCGTCTAACAAAGAGTTTATCTTCCCAAAGTGTGTGGGAATTAATATTTGCTCTTTTAAGTTTTTTCTATCTTTCACTCCCTTCCTCCAATTTATCTTTTAATTTTTTCACTTGTCTTTAATGCAACATATCACATCCTTATCGAAAGGAGGTGGGAAAGGGGTGCCTGGGTGGCCCGGTTGGTTAAGCATATCCAGCCTGGAGTTGGCTCTGTGCTGGGCATGAAGCCTGCTTGGGATTCTCTCTCTCCCTCTCCCTCTGTTCTTCCCCTCCACACCGGCTCCCCTCACACACACTCTGGCGTGCTCTCGCGCTCTCTCAAAAAAAGGGGGGGGGGAGATAAGAAAGGGGATAAAAGGCAAAGACACAGCGAGAGAGACGGGTAAGGAACAAACTCTGCTAAAACATGTACTTAGCAAGCAACAACCATTATTTACATTACCAAATTACACTTAACTTCACCATGGGGTTCCTTCCTGTAGAATTCCCTGAAAACATTTACATTTTTTCATTTGCTTTAATAAAAAGCACTTTCCCACAGGCACAGTATCTCTCCAACACGTCTGCTGTGTAAAGCAAATTTTATCTGTATTTCAAAAGAGTTTTACCCAGGTCCAGCAACGTCTGTCTGTAATGGGAAGAACTCAGCTCCATGCCGAACTCCAGCCTCCTCTGGTTGTTTCCCTTCATCTAGCCTAGCTGGCCGTGTGGTGAAGTGTCTGAGTGTGTCAGCCGGCTCTCCTACACTCAAGTTCCTTTCCATCCTCACTAGGAAGAGAGAGCATGGAGCTGATGCGATCACTCACCCACCCAAAGTGTCAGAGACAACGCAGATCAAAACTCCTGTCTCCACTCCCCGGGCTTTTGCCACCATATCACATCAACTCCTTCTCTCCCAAATGATTCCAATTATGTCCTCACTGCTATTTAGCAAAAATTTACAGTGTACATCTTTGCAGTAGTTTCTCTCTCTTTCACACACACACACACACACACACACACACACACACACACACACACCTTTTAACTATGATGTATAGCTTATTAGATATACAACATTTTTGTGTCAAAATTATAGATCTTGGGGGGTGCCTGGGTGACTCAGTCGAGTGTCTGATTCTTGATTTTGGCTCAGGCCATGACTTCGGGGTTGTAGGATCAAGCCCCACATCAGGCTCCATGCTCAGTGGGGAGTCTGCTTGGGATTCTCTCTCTCCCTCCCCCTCTGCCCCCCCCATTTACGAGTGTGCTCTCTTTCTCACTCTCTCTCTTTAAAATAAAATATATAGAGAGAGAACACAGGGAGACTTCATCTCGGGGCTTACGATCTCAGAAGTACGCTGAAACAGCTTAGTTTGAAGCAGAGCCAGAATCAGGAGGCAGTCAGCAGGGCATTGCTGGGGCTTCGGTCCATGGGCGTCCTGAGACATCACTGTGAGTGTAAGGAGAGGGTGAATTCCTAGTTCCCTTGGCATTCTGCTTCCATAATGGTGCTGAAATTTGTCTGCTGATACTCCTCTCCCCTTTATAATGATCGATTTATACCTTTATTAAGTTCTTTTACAACGATTTTGGTAGAGTCTCAGGAGGGAGAGATGACCATTTGAACTTACAACTCCTAGAGCTCTGATCCTCTCTGATCCTGTCTGTGTGTGTACGTATGTGTGTATGTGCACACACGCGTGGGCACACATTTCAGTATAAGAACAGAATTGGGCAGGCAAGCACGTTGCTCTGGAAGCCACTGTGGAACCTCTGTGTTTCCAAGGTAGAGACCCACCTCAGCAATTCAAGTGGATTGTCCGTGAGGTGGTCGAGGCCAGCCTTTGGTGGGAAGAGGGAAGTGGCCCAGCTGCAGGGAGAGTGGATTCCCTGAGCCCGCAGGAGGAAGGGCTGGTGAGTTTGGGGGAAAGGCAGACACCTGACCCCCACTCGTGTACACTGAATCCAGCTTTGTATATTTACAGTCATGGCCAAACTTTATTTCAGGAAAGCAGGAATTAATTTGCTTTAAATCACTTCAGATACTCTGCCACACTAACATATGAGGGGAAAAAAACCTTTTCTCAACAGATGCAGAAAAGGTTTTCAGTATAAGTCAAAGCCCATTGGTGGCAAACTTTCTTTTTCCTGTTTTTTAAAAATAGGCATGTGTATTGTATGTAAGTGGACATAAATAGCGTCCTGTCATAAAGCTGTTTTAGGCGCCTGAACTCCCCTCTCCCTCACCCTTGGCTGTATCAGGTCCTCCACCTCCACACGTCCCCTTAGTCATTTTTCTCCGAAATGATGCAATGCCATACACATTCCATGCCTCGTGCTCAGAACAAACCCCCATTCCCCCCGGCACATTTTCCAGAAAGGGCCACCACTCTTTCTTCCTCTTCTCACTCAGCAAAGCTCTCTGGTCTACCTCCCATCCCCAGCAATCTTTGAGTTTGTGGTTCCCATCAATGATGAACCCAACCGACTGCCATGCAGCCCCTCATTTAAACTCATCCTAAAGCACTTGGGATGGCAGCTCTATAAAAATGCTCTTCTCCTGGGTCACATGGACTGGTTTTCCTTCTGGTTTCTTTCTGTCTCTTCAACCTCCTTTTAGCTTCTCCCCTATCTATATCTGTCAGTGCCGCAGGCCCCTGGGGCTTCTCCTAGACTTCCTTCTTCTCTTTCCCCTCTCTCCCCTAAACTACATCATCCATGCTATACCTTCATTGACACCATTTTGCTGATTAAGACCAAAATCTCTATCTGCAGCCCAGCTCCTTCCTCGGGGTTCCAGACTCATCTGCCCAGTGATCTGTCCACACTTGGACTGGGTTTTCTATGAGTCCTTGATTCCTTGGGACCACTGGGCTGGCTGTCCTTCAGGAAACGGCGCCATCATCCAGTAGCAACCAAGAAGTAACCCTCTTCACCTTGGGGTGGCATGCCCCATCATTCACCACAACCTGTTGATTTTACTTCCTGGATATCTCTCAAATCTATTTTTTGCCCCATTTCCACAACCACAAATTTAGTTTTAAGCCACTATAATCTCTTCATCCTCACCAGTCATTCCACATCCATTCTTTTCTCAAGTTCCTTCTCTAAACTTAAAAGAATGGTTTTGTTCTGTTTTGTTTTGTTTTTTTAAGATTTTATTTATCTAAGAGAAAGAGCGAGAGAGAACACGAGCTGGGGAAGAGGCAGATGGAGAGGGAGAGGCAGACTCCTCGCTGAGCAGGGAGCCGAAGTGGAACTCGATCCCAGGACCCTGGGATCATGACCTGAGCTGACGGCAGAAAGGCAGACACTTAACAGTTGAGCCACCCAGACGCCCCAAAAGTGTGGTCTATTAATAATGCAAATCTATGCCGTTGTTCCACTGCTTGAAATCCTTCAATGACTTCCTCGAGCTTTTGGAACGACATCTGTCATCGTGAGCTTGGCCTCCGAGGCCTGCCTATTTTGTTTGTTGTCTGTCTCTCTGACTGCTTGGTCAGTCTCATCACTGACCTTCTCCTGGTTCCTCGCACATGTTCTTCTTCCCTTAACAGCACATGCTGCTCCCTCTGCCTACGATGTTCCTTGCCTTTTCCCCTAGTGGTTGCAGCTCAGTGTCCAGGGCGTGGTCTGGGGCGACCTCCTCTCCTCCCTTATATTTTTTCAAGTCCCCATGTCACAGGCTCTCAAAGTGTTCTTCACATCTTCCTAACACTTATAATTTATGTAGTTTTTTGTCCGTTTACTTTTCCTGCTAGACGGAAAGTTCCATTATCTGTTCCGTTCAGTTGTAGATGACATTTGTCTTTCCTCATGGTGACTCTGCACCTGCACTTCTTTCTATGCCGGAACAATCAACCACTTTATGAGTCTTGGTGGAAGAGGGAAGGAGCACAAAAGACCATCCCCAGCTCTGCTTACTTTCCCAGCCCCTCCTGTAGGTAGGACACAGACAATCCACACACACCCCTCCCCCGCCCCTTGACACATCCTTAAAGGATTTGGGCTCAGGAACTGGTAACATAGAAGGAAAGGGGAAATTCACTCGTCTCGTTTAGGCGGAAGCAGTGGTGTGGTGGCTTCTGGGACAGAAGCTGCTTTGGTGGTGGTGGCAGTAGTGGCTGCCAATGAGGTCCTGGGAACAGAACGAAAAAACACTGCCCTTTGTGTTCAGCAGTTGCCCTCAGTTCCGTGGGCTGGCTTGCCAGTCCTCTCAATGATTCTGTCACTTGTAATCAACTTTTTAATAGACACTACGGCACCAGAGTGAGACTATACCAGAATCTACTAGTCCGAGTTGACTAATCCAACGGCTGTAAATCTGGTGTCCCAGCGGAGTCCTGGCACAGAGCACGTACACAGTGAACGCCGGCTGCCTTAAAGAATGCATGAAACAAAGGGTCTTATGTGCCCTTGTGGACTGAGGATTCCTTATTCTTTCACAGAATCATTTTTAAAACTCCTGTCCTCCTTACATTTAAATGGCAAAAATCACAAATATTAAACCAGTTTGGAAAATACGGCATTGGTTGATATTGAAAAGTCCTTAAAGACTGCACCCACAGCATTACCGTATGATTTCTCCCCCCGCTAGAAAAAGGTCACATCCACCAAAGACTAGAGTTGGCCCAGCAACCAGGGAGCGTGTACTGTGTGAAGGACAGTTCACTTGGAGGTAAGTGTCACCTAGCTATAGACTAAAACCCAAAGGGATTCAGGAGCTGTTCTATGACAAAGAATGCAGGGCAGAGACCTCACTCATTTACTGGACCTAGATTTTCTCTTCTGTAAAACACAGAAAACAACCTCACATAGATTGTTACGAGTTTTAAATTAAAGAATGTTAAGATCTCCAAAGTCCATGTCTAGTGCGTGCTTAGCGCTCCCTCGATGTTTCCCTAGTTCCCCCTCCCTTGCCCCTCTCTCCTCACCCAAAACAGCGATCTGTTTATTAAATCACATGGCAAGTGTGGCAATGTGGAAAAAGCCAGCGATACCGACAGTTTGTCATGCTATTCTCACCCTGAATTCCATCCCCCCAAACATGGATTGTTTGGCAGGAACATGGTAGCATTTCTAAGAGCACAGATGATATGAAGATTAACTTTCAGAAATGGTTAAATGTGTATGAATTTCCTTTTTCAGATTTATTCATGATGCTGAATCTAGTGATGCCCAAATGGATAGCTTGAAGCTCAAAAATCTGCCTCCACCTAAGGCTCATTAGCGTTGCCAAACAGAACGAAACGCGCCACGCTGCCAACACTGCCCAGCGCTTGATCCCTTCTGTTTATTTCCCACATCTACTGGCAACACCGTTGACAAGCATTTTCAAGAATATTAATGATTGCATAATGTTTGGTGAGAAGCTGTGATTTCTCAGGATATAAATTGATATTGCAGAATTATTTTGAGAAAACCAAGACACCCCAGATGCTTGATTTAAAAAGAGACTGGGGCCCTGGAAAGTGCTTTTGCTTCGAATTGGCATCCTGACTCTGTCATTTATTAATGGTGGGAGGCGGGCTAATTATTGAACACCTCTGAGCCTTGGTTCCTTCGGCAATAAAATTACGTATTGGACTCTATTAACTGACAGCCACCACAATGCTCGGCAAAAAAAATCCCCAACAGATGCAGTTTTTCTCAACAGGCAGCAGAGATTAAGTTGTAGGAAACTCGCCCCACCTCTCTCTGTAGGCTGAATTTTAGTCCAGACACCTCCCACGTGCAGTCATCTCATTGCAAGACCTCTAATTCAATCTCACTCCATAAACAAGGTTACATGGCAAAAATGAATCAGTCCCATGTTTAATGTCATGCTAGCTAACCCTGCAGTACCCCCTAATCCCATTATTAAAACAAATGGCCATGCAGAGCTGCTTTTGCATGTGACAATTCTAATATAAAACTCACAGGGCACCCACTCAGCTTGGGCAAAGAGAAGATTCTGGGTTTAGCCAGAATCTTAAGTAATCAATCAATTTGACTTCTGTCACTTTGGGAGATTTCGGGTGTCCGTGAGCTCTATTTTTTTTTTTAAAGATTTTATTTATATATTTGTGAGAGTGAGAGCATGAGAAGGGGGAGGGTCACAGGAAGCAGACTCCCTGCTGAGCAGGGAGCCCCGACGTGGGTCTCGATTCTGGGACTCGAAGATCATGACTTGAGTCCAAGGCAGACGCTTAACCAACTGAGCCACCCAAGCGCCCCCGTGAGCTCTATTCTTTTCCCTAGTGTTTCTTAACATTTTCTTCTTCTGTCTCAAAAATAAAACTTCAGAAATCTGGTGCCATTGTATGCAACTTTTCTCAAGAGTTTAATCCTTCCTGATTCCCGGGTTATTTCAAAATACTCTGTATCTTGCTGTTCCACTTCAGGTAAATTAAATAAAACTAGCCCAAAACTAGGCTGGTTTTTCTTTTTTTCTTTTTTTGGTGTCAAAAATAAAATTCAGTCATTTTCAATATTTTTAGCACGCACCATATGACAAGCATTGTGTCAATTCTGGGGTGGTGGGAAACAAGATATGGTGCTTGCCTAGAGGACCTCATGGCCTATCAAGGAAAACAGACAAGTGGAAAAGAATCATAATTCAGGGCAAATGGGGGTAAATGCCAGATGTTCTGGGGGATTACTGGAGAGGCACCTAACCCAGCTGGCTCTGGGGGGTGTGTGTGATGGTTGTCAAGGTTTCCCAGAGGAAGTGAACTGTGAGCAGCTGCTGTGAAAAATGGAGGATGAGGGGTGGGGGAAGGGAGATCCCCCGCAGAGGAAAGAGCACTTACAAAAGCGACCGGGGCTGGCAGAGCATGAAGGTATGTTCACCGGTGGGGGAGGGGTGGCGGGCAAACATGGGGAGGTAAGGCTGGAGATGAGCAGGGCCGGGCAGTAACTTTAGAACTTTATCTTTAGGACAATGAGAAAGCATTTAATGGTTCCAAGTGACAGTAGTATGATCAGATTTTATTTTACTTGAGGGGCAAGGAGTGGGAGAGAGAATCCCAAGCAGACTCCCCACTGAGCGCAGACCCTGGACCTGGGAGTTCGATCCCACGACCCCGAGATCATGACCTGAGCCAAAACCAAGAGTCAGATGCTCAACCATCTGTGCCACCCAGGTGCCCCTTGATTTGAATTTTGGAACAGTTCCTGTGGCTGCTTGAAAGTACAGAGCCATAGAGACCAGCTGGGAAGCTCTTGCAGTGACCCAAGAAGGCTCGGGGCAGTGGCCTGGATTAAGGCAGCGGAAGGTGGGGAGCAGCAGCTGGAGCGGAGATATTTTAAAGGTGGAATTCAATGGTGACTAGATGCATGGGTGGAGGATTGGCACTTTCTGCTTTGGGCCATTGAGGGGATACTTACGCTCTTTACAAGCGACAAGAAGAGGGGTATGTGGAAGGAAAGAGGAAGAGAGATGGGGAGGACTAGTTCAGGACATGCTAAGTGTGAAATGGCCATGTCTAACGGGTAGACAGAAAGGTCTGGAGCCCAGCGCACACCTGGCTGGATTACGGCTGTGGGCATCACTCGAATTTACCTGTGGGTCAGTGAGACACATCCCTGGT
Organism: Ursus americanus; assembly: GCF_024610735.1. NCBI lineage: Eukaryota > Metazoa > Chordata > Mammalia > Carnivora > Ursidae > Ursus > Ursus americanus. The sequence goes on from NC_142139.1 coordinate 66,386,439, forward strand.
TGTGCAGCACAATCACTTAGGAAGCACTTAAAAAAAAAGTCCGTTGTTTATTAAATATATCCACAGTTTTTCTGTACTCATGCTGGGAGTGGGAGTGGAGGACAGGACATTGTTGAGGTAGAGCACAGGTAAAATTCACTGAGGTTGGGGAAATAAAGCTTTGAGTTTTTGTTCCGTGAGCATTTCAAAACATACACGAACTGCAGCGGAGGGAGGTGAATCTTTTACTAAGTGGTAACCAAATAATTTTAATATGATTTGTACTCCTTCCCTCACCCCAAGTTTCCAACCCCATTCCACTTAAGCAAACTTCAAATTTGCATCTCAAAGTCTAAGAATTGATCAGCAGCTTTACCACCCATTAGCATTTACTCAAAACCCCTTGAAACACACCAAATGCTCTTTTCAGTTATTTATAAAACTTGCTATAGTCTATTAACTTCTGATAAGCTGTCTAATCAGCTGCAGAAATAAAACTTTTGTCAAAACTTTTCCCCTTCATTTTGAATTCATACACTAATTTCATGACCTTTATATTTTTAGTTCTACCATTCCAAAGTAAGAATAGCAATAAATGAAGCAGAGGACATGGTCTTCTTTACACACTGTTCTCCACATTCTAAACAAAGCTTTCACTCAATTTTATAATTAGTCTACAAAAGTGCTTAATACTTTGAACCTCTACCCCTCATGGAGCAGAAGAGGTACAATAAATCAGCCCAGGGCTAAAACACATAAAAGTTAAAATGTCACGAATGGGGCCTACTAGTTTATCGAAGATTAATCATTTGTGATTTGGAATGTTAGCTCACCTAAACCTAGAATTTATAGCTTTTTCCCTAAATTCTGGTTATCTTCGTCTGTTTACCAAGAGGCATAAAGGAGACATTTAGAATAAACACATACATTCTTGTACCACTACCAAATATAAAGTGTTATTTCTAGGACTCCATAATGTCTATACCTAAAATCCAGCCGTTCTCAATCCTGCTTTTTAGATTGAACTGTAATTTACTAATAGCAATGAGAGAATTAAAGGCCTCAAGAGATCATTTAGTCCAATCTCAGGCAGCTGAAGCTCAAAAGCAACAAGTCGACTAGGCTGAAAAGTGGAAGCCTAGTCTGGGTCTACTGGACTGATGCTTTTAGCTACACTGGAGAATAATGGCAGGAGCAATTATAAGGCTTCAGGAATCTTTAGCTTTCATTCCAGTCCTCCTCTCAGATCAGGAGTCACGGATGGAGAACAACCCTATCTTCCTTCAGCACCTACCCCATCTTTGTCTTCGAAGACCTAGTCTTTATGGAGAGAACAGTCGATCAGACTTGGATTTCCTCAACTTCTCCCTCCTTCGCTCCTAACAGACCTCTCTTGACCCTTGCTCGCCTACCTCTCCACTTCCTATCACGAATGCTTAGGTTTGTGTAATGGCTCCGAAAGTCCTTCTCCCCCTTTCCAAAGTCTATCTCCCTTCTGAGTCCTTAATATATTCCTCCTACTCCTTTCAGGGTCCTACTCCATTATTTTTCTGCTCCCTTGTGTTGTATTTCCTTTTGTGCTCTTTTGTTAGACTACCCTACCTCTATATCCGACTTAAGTAAACAATTCCACCACCCTGTCTCCCATGAGAAATCTTCCCTTCCTTTTCATCTCCAGATTAACTGAGAAAAGCCAGCACTTTCTTGCTAGTCTTTCACTGACCCAACACAATCTTACCTGGGTCCCTCTTTTGCTCCTACAGAAAATGTTCTTGCAAGAATCCGTGGTGATTCAACCACCAAAATCAAAAGGTTCTCTTCAATTCACCTCCTTAACCACTAAGTCTGACAGGGTTGGCCACCTCCTCCCCTTTTACGGGGGTTGGCTCTCCTACCATACTATTGATATCACTCACCTTTTTGAGTTTCTCTTCTGCTCAATCTTCAAATGTTGGACTTCACTGCTTTCTCCTTTCCTCCTGTTCAAATCTTCAAGTAGTATATAACACACATGCATGTCTGTCTCCATGTATCTCCATTCCAGACCTTTCTCCTGAGTTCTAGTGCTCTTTAAGAAGTGTCTACTTGTTAGGTTCCAACCAGGTTCAGTGTATTCAAAATTGAAGTCATCTTTCTTTCCCCCCGCCACTTCATTTCTCCTCCTGTCCTTTCTTGGTAACGGCATCAATAGAAACTCAAAGCAAAAAAAGGGGGGGGCAGGACAGACACACATGCCTCTTCCTCTCTAAGTCATCTTCTCACCACTGACTTCAGTTTTCCCTCAGATCTTCGTATCTACCCTGGCCCACCTGGCCAAGCCCTGGGGTTATTCCTTGGGCAAGCCCTGTTCCTTACCCACCGAATCAGCTGATCGCCTTATCTCTGGTATTCTTTCTCCTCACTCTTTCAGGACCATCCACAACTGCAGTCTTCAGTAATTTCCCTGCATTTAACCCCTCAAATGCATCCCACTAACTGGAGAAGTGAGTTCAACTCCCAGAAGAGCATATAAATCTTAACTTGGTTCAACACTAAACTATACTTTCAATTTCCTCTCTACCCATCCTGTTTTCCAGCCACAATGACCTTCCTGTTCTTTCTAGAATATATTTTTCACATGTCAGTTTCTGCCATTCCGTTACAGGCACGCTCTCGATTTCCTTTGTTTACACTTAGTCATCTTTCAATATATCACCTCTTCTGTAAAAAATACCCTGATGGCACCTGGCTGAACAAAAGTTCTGAATGCTCTGGCCCCATCACACTTCATACACACTTCTCCGAAAAATAATTAACATTTTGTGGTAATGGTCTCCCTGAAAGTTGGGAACTCAGGAGGACACACATAGCATTTGTTCCCATGCACCTGGCACACTGTTAGGCCCTCGAGTATTTGAGGAACTTAGTGATGGAAAACTTCGAGATAGATAAGTGAGGCCTCATCTCTAAACTCCCACACAACACACATGACATAAAATGATATGCTGACAGAGGAGGTTTTGTGAGAGCTTTAATGGCACAAAATGTTTATAGCTACAAGTTATACATGTCTTGTAAACTGTATATAATGATACAAAGTGCTAACTAAATAGATGAAGAACGCATAATCACTTTGGCTCAGTTAATTCCAATAATTTCAACAACTGGTTCACTTAAAAATTCATCCGACTGGCTAAGTCTTCAATTTTCACTTTTTAGAATAGTAAATATTTTTACTGCAAAGTAACTTGTTGCACTTTTCAATGTGCAAGTTTGTGCAGTTATGCTCATGATTCTATTTACAAGTATTTTTAGCCAGTTTTCATCAATCAAGAAAAATGAAACCTGCCTTTTCGTCCCCAAATTGTAAACAGGTATAAAGCTTTTTAAACATTAATCTTAAAATGTCAACTGTTAATTGTCCAAGTCTCCTTTCCGATCATGCAATCTGTTTCTGTTCAACACAGATCTGGGTAGGAGCATAAGCAAGTATTCTATATGTTAGGGCTATCAATAAATACTGCATGATTTCATCTTAGGAGAAGTTTTACTGTGACCATGTATTCATGTTTTAAGTAATAGTCCAATATTTCACAGATATTTTAAGAAAAAGGGCAGAATTAAATTTATTTCCAATGTTGAAAAAAAATCATAAATATACCCAAGTTCAACCACACTACTGATAGAATTGCTACTGAGTTTCAAAAGAGGGCAATGTGTTACCTGTAAAAAAGTGGCTCTTATTTTAAGGTTGGATTTTACTTTTCCCTCCCAGGATACCAACTGTAATACGAGTTGCATATTGTAGCAGTTCAACGGTTTAGTTCTTTCAACTTTATTAGCCTTTCCAATTTTACTCAGGCTTTTCAAAATCAGCGGGCCGTCAGATTCACTTTCTTTCCAAAGAAATCCAAATATGAACACTTGAAATAAATAGGTTACAGAAGGCAAATCAAGTGTCACCAGATATGAGAGTAAGAGAGAAACAAGGTATAATAAAAAGATAATCCAAAATTATTTAGGTATCAAGTGCTAGAAAGAAAACATAAAATGATCCAGAAAACTATTTTGGATATATCGTCTTTCTTAGAGATAACCAGCTATATTCTTGAAAAAAGACAATCAGAAATTAACTTTTTTTGCTTAATCTGTAGGTTTTTCACTATAACACGTCCATTTTCAAAACTTGATGTGAAAGACAAGAGAGTTAGTTTCTGCAAACTGGCAAATCCGGTTGCCAGCGTTCTTATCCAAGGCAAACCTGAAGCACTTTATTTAATGAATAGATGGCCAGTTTTAAAATTAACAATGGTTCTCTAAATAGTCAATAGTAATGTCTATATCATAAACAGTAATTATTTATATATAAAACATATAATAGTATCCCCTTCAGAGTCATGCTAGGTGTTCCGAAATCCAATAAATCTACTTGGAATAACTGGTAATCCCGCTGCTTTCTAACAGTTTGGTCCTAAAGCTTCACATTTTAGAAACGAACAAACTAAACAGAAACAGTCTGTCACTGAAGGAAGCTGCCGAGTGCTCTGGGACTGCAGGAGTCGAGCATGACTGAAGAGACGGCCCCGGGAGAACATGACCGGTGCCTGCACAGTCTCAGGCACCACTGTGGGAAGCTTGTGCAGGTAAACATTAAAAAAGGGAGCGATCCAAAGAAAACAAATGGGCTCTTTTCAGAACTTTGTCAACTGTTCCCACAACCCAAGTCTGGTTTTCAAAGTTGCACGAGTGCTTAGAATCACTCTGAAACAATTATCTTCAGAGTTTAAAGGCTTCAGAGTATAAGTGGTGCTTCCTAAAACAAGAAGCCTGTATTTATACCACAAATTGGAACTTATTCCAAAGCCCCTTCTTAGAAAAAAATTAAAAAAACAAAAAACAAAAACAAAACTTAAAGTCATGAAAAATTCACACGCAGCTAAAGCTAATAAACGTAAAAATACACCGAACACACACAAATCCCCAAAGCAATTTCATATATTTCTAGGCCTGAGACGTTCCTTAGGAGAAATAAAGATTCTACACCATAGAAAAGACAGCATTACGACATACTGGTATTAAAATCTGCTGATGTAGTTTAGTTCTTAGTCTACTTCATACCCATCACTTACGTAGCTGGCCTCCTATAAATTAAAAGGCGCCATTAGGAGGCTGTTTAGACAAAACGTGGCTCCAAAGCTTGTTTAAAATAATTTTTTATTGCCCAGGATATTTTTTTCTTGTGTCTTATTTTTTTTGTTTGTTTTCTTTTTTAATAACTATAAATTCAAGCTTAGGGAAGCTTGCTTTGTCTTGAAAAAACAAAACAAAACAAAACAAAGCTGTTCTATCATTTGCTAACCTGATCTCATTTGAAGAGAGAGATGGTAATTATCTTGCAAGAGTAAAATTTATACCATGAATGATACAGGTCTAAGTCTGGTGGCACTAAAAGGAGACGATAGCGTTGTTGACAAAATTATAATCTGCTGGTGGCATTTGCGGAAAAAGAAGCCCTTGCAAATTTCTAAATAACAGTAAACTCTGTTAGGAAATTCTAAAGTGTCTTACAGGCCAAAAAGGGAATGAGGTTAGTAAAATGCCTCAACAGAGTTTGAATAAAATACTGGATTTGAGTGTTACTGGAACTTGGATATGTAAAAATAGGGCGGTAGGTTGGGTCATGCTTACAATGGTCTCAAGTTCAAATAAACTACTGTGACAATACACCACTTCACAGGTCACACGCTTTTCCGGGGCTGTTCTTTCCTTCAGTAGGTGCTGGCGGAAGGTGTGCTCAGTCGCTTTCCAATATAGATGCTGAAAGGAAACAGAGTACATCGTGTCTCATCGGTGTCAACGGCTGCATACCAACCAGCTGCCCACAGGCCGAACTGTACCTAACAACTCCATGCTGTAAAAGACTCTAAAGGTGTATGCGCACAGTCCCCCGACACCCTAAAATCACTGCTGACTTACTTAAAACTAGTCACCAGCCAGCCAAACTGGTTTTCTGTAATTATGTTTACTCATTAGGCAGGACTGGACAGCACAGGGGCAGTGATCACACAAAGTAAAACCAGAGAGAACAGATCCCTCCAAAGAACAAAGCATAGCCAGCTTCCTTTGACATGTTTCCATAAAGTGGGCAGAAGGTCCTACTGATCGTTCACATACAAAATACAGTAACACGCCAAATTACAAAGCTGCCAGTGCTTCACAGTGGGCTCGTAACTAATCATTTAACTCTTCAGGATTAAGGCCTAATATTACTTTCCTGTGCCAAGTAAGTATTTTACCATTAAATAACATAAGCAGAAGGGAAGTTAAGGAAAATAGGAAGCCAGTCCCACCCCCCAGTGTAATAAAACCAACTTTCTCAAATCCTTTTTTGCTACACTCATCTATAACAACCAGTTACACTCATACCAGCAAGTGAGACAATCTGAAGACTAAGAAGGGGAAAGCAATCAGAAGGTATAAAAACCTTGAGGGCAAATGAACTACCGTGCAGTCAATACTGGAGGGGAATTTAAACTCCTCCCCCTGCCTGCCCTCACACCAACCCCGTTCAACACTCACACATTCCCTTACTCCACGAACCCCTTCATCTTTTCTGCTTTGTGATCATGGCCTTTGCCATCACAAAAACAGATCAAGCACCCAGGAAGACAAAAGGAGTCTATGGGAAAGTCATCTGTATGTTTCCATGTTTATGATGGTAAGTAACCCTCTCCCATATGCCGAGCTCCTTACAGGGGAGGTAAGGGATCACATAGCTTTTGCATATTATATAGAGAAAATGACTCTTTGCACATGCTTAAAGAGAATAACAGATATGTCTTTAAAAAAATAACGACTAGTGTTTAACTCTTATAGTCTTTCAAAAACAGATTTCCTCAACTGTTCCATCAAGACCAAAAAAAAAAAAAAAGAATTTAAAAGACATTCCTGAAAAATTCATCAGTTATAGGTAAATGTGGGGTCAACTTTAGAAGAATAAATGAAAATGCTACAAAAAGAAAAAACAGGATCCTGAACCAACCTACCAAGTTTCACTCAAGAACTACTCAATAAAATGGTGTATTTTCCCACCTGAGGAAAAAAAATGTTCAAAACAACCCCAAATTCATACACTTAGAGGTTAGTTTACTTTAAAACTTAGCTGATCTTGATGAATCCCTAAATTCTATCCCTGAAACTAATAAACACTGTATGTTAACTAAATTGAACTTAAATAAAAAATAAAAATAAAACTTAGCTAATCTTGAGTAATTTATAAACAAGAACAAAATGCAAAAGGAAAAATCAAGCACAGAAGAGCCCCCTTAAAGATGACCATGGAGAGGATTAACATGAACAACTTATTTTCAAATAAGAAAAATAAAACCCCACTACTAAAAATGCTTACCAATAGTATATCAGCTTCAATAATTCTTTTATGCTCTCCCTATTTGCACTGAAACATTAAAAGCAAAACAAATACAAACCATTTCATGCCTATTTCTTATGTCTGGAAATACAAAAAAGGAATGAAGGGAAAACCCATTAGGAGTCCACCAGTACTTACCCTAGGCCCAAAGCCAAAACATGAGAGAGGAAGAGAGACGGAATGAACACCTTAAGGAATTCTGCGGAGAAAATACCCCCTTTCTTCATGGCCCCACTTTTCCTCATGCTTAAAGAGACGGAGCGTTTGGGGTGTCTGAAGTGGAACTCCCTGGGGGACGAAAGGCAGAGGCAGGGGTCAGAAATGTACTTGCTGAGAACTGCCCGGGAGTGGGAGCGGCATCCGCCATGTCCCCTGAAAAGACATGTGCAGGGACTTACTTAGGTGGAATGTTTTCAGGTCTACTGGACCAGTCGGACACCCAGTCGACGCTTTTCTTCAAAACATCAACTTCTTTCTCTCCTTCTGCAACTTCTTCTTCTGACTGTGAAGAAGAATTACAACTTTAAAAAAGAAAAAAGGAAGCCCAATTGTTCCTACGACGAAAGATAAATCTAGACAGAAAATACATGAAAACTCTATGGTTGTGCATCAGCAATTTTTATTAAGAAACAAGCCAGTTTTCTAAAAACACTGACCCAACGATCTGAGATCAGGGCATTTAATATCTTAAAAAGAACCTGAGTGGGTCTCACTGTGGTTCTATCTAAGCATAGGATGTGAACCTGAAAAAAGTGCACTTCAGGCTGTAATGCTCACTAAAATGTGGAGAGTATTAATAACTGTTGCATCTGGGTGATTCTATACAGAGGCCCACAGCAACATTCTCTTTACTTCTGTTCACACTTAAAATTTTTCATTATTAAAAATAAAAAAAATCTCCAAAAGTATATGCTAACCAATATAAAGTGAACAGAAAACGAGTAGGAGATGCGATGAGGAAATAAATAATAATAGTATTTATTAATCATTTATCAAGAGACAAGCATCATTCTAAGCACGTTACACGCATTAGTAATTTTTACCTGGCAACAACCCCATAGAACAGGAATTATTAATACTCCATTTTACAGACGAGGAAATGAAGACATAAATTTAGTAAGTGCCTGAGGTTCCATAAGTAATAAGAGACAGGGCCAGTATTTAAACTGGGTAAACTGTTTCTCGAGTCCCCAACTCCTTAGCATTAGGTTTTTACTTCCTGGAAGGAGATTCTATTTTTTTTAGACAAATCACTATCTAAACACTTCCCAAGGTTTATTCAAAACTACTTAAGCCAAAAGTTTTTTGGAATCATTTATTTTATACTGACTTAGAATTTGACATTTTTCGCATCAGACAAATGAAAAAGAAGTCCTTTTTCTTGCTAATGATAACCTACAGTTTCAGGCCGAGAACTAGCAAAATTCCCAATAGCTTCTCTTTCATGAGAACCCACAGGAATGAGGCAGTCCTAAAAATGAACAGCAATATTCACTCAGCTTTAAGGAATGTGATGCTAGGACCTCAAAGCCAAGGGTCTCAAAGCTAAGAACTGTTTTGATTTGTTACTTTGTTTGAATAGGATTCTCTCTTTGACCAAAGCTTTCATTCTTTTCGATAGATAGCTCTGAAATGCAGAGCTTGATATATTCATGTGATTCTTTTTGACAGGGCTAGTTCTCTATGAACTAGGTGCTCCAGGAAGGTATAATTCAAAGAGTGAAAGGGGCTATCCTATCTCTAGAGACCATCAAATCGAAAGTGAAATCCCTGTACATTTTGCTACCCTGGTAGTATCATTCTTATTTAGTTCTGCTGGACTTGGCAAATTCCACTGAATGACACACTGTAGCCTTTAGGATCAAGCTTTTTCCATTGGGTACTGAGATTACTCAGAATCATGAGCTGGCTCTTTGTGGAATAAATCTGAAAACAGCCTAAATCAAAAACATTAAGTTGTTATGATTTACTTATAGATCAGTTTGTGTACACACAAGAGCTGACTGTATTCAACACACTGCAGTCACTCCTGCTTAGAGTTTCCAGCCTGGTCTCACATGGCTCTCCTTGAAACTGCTCACAGGCGGAGGTTTAAATCTGTGAACAAGTTAATATTTCCTACTTTCCAAGAGAATGTTAATGTAATAAGATTTCAGGGCCTAATTTACTTTAAGATGATGTCATTTTCTCTCAGTTGAGCGAAGCAAAGTTATCTTTGGAATACTAGCAAAAACAAACAGATTCCCCAAATCAGTTTAGGATGCTCACCTCAAGAACCAAGAATCCTACGCTATCCTCATTTACTACCGCTGTGTGCTTCCCGTTATTAATCTTAAATTTGCCAGTTTCAGGTTTTAAATTACCTCCAATCCTTGGAAAAATGCACTTATTTTGGTAAAAATGCACTTAATCTAATGAAATAAGATTCATGCTTTTAACCTTCTCTACACCTACATTTAAAAAGATTCTGATTATTTTAGCCTGTTCTCATGTGCACGTCCTTTACCTTCAAAGCACTTACGTGGTCCATGCCAAGTTCTCTAAGTCTCTATGTGCGGGTATTAAACCGCACAGAATGGGGTCCATAAACCCCAGTTTTACACGAGGGGAATGGGAGGACATTTTCAGTCTGTATCACTGATACCCAACACTGTGCTGGCCTCTTCAGTCCCAGAAACACACTGCAAAAATGACTTCGAGAGGCCTCCACAGTCTATTTGCTGCCATAAAATGGAGACTCTTGAGGGCTACGGTCATAAAAGTGTAGTCTGAATGATCCTTTTCCTAAATGCATTACACCTTAGGCTTCTTCATACCACAATCACTGGGCACATCTTCGTTCATTCTCATGACCTTGTGGACCCCCTGAGATCAACCCCGTGAGTGGACTCATTTGAGTAGAAGGCACAGGGCTGCAGGCTCCGAGAGCCCTGGTTTCCATCCTGGCTCTCTCACCCACTGGCTCTGTGATCTCAGAATAGTAATTTAATGAAGACAAAGCCCCACTTCTCCCATTTGTTCTCGGGGCTAATATCATCTCTTTCACTAGACTGAGAACATTGAAAGTGGGAAAAACCTTTTTTAAAAATAAATTTAGCACCTAGAACATATCTAATGTATATTAGTGTCTTTCCTTCCTCTTCCTAGAAAAGGCTTAAAACATTCTATATTCCTCATATAGACACGCATAAAAATGTTCGATAAGAGCAAGCCCCATAACGGTCCTGTGGTAAATACTTCTGTTTGCTAACCCTAAGCTCGCTTCTCATTCATGAAAAAAATCCACCCTCCCAAAACCTAAAACTATTAATTTTTAAATGATCATTTCTTCAATTTTAAAAAAGCAATGTAAAAGGATTTTGAAAGTTTAAATAAATCATACCTACTGATTTTTATTAAAAGTCTTACTCTAAAAAACATATTTTTCTTAAGGGACTTAAAACTGCTTTTCCGAAGATGTAACCATGTTTAAATGGACTGCTCTGATTGTTAATATGGCTTACCCAACAACGCTGACAATAACTAATGTTTGTTTAGGTACTGGTTTCTGAATCAGGACCATACTAGCAATACTACCATAATCTGACACAGAAGCCAAAAATGTTACATTTTCTCTCCTGAATTTCACAAATTCCTCTGGAATTCTAGGATGGACGTAGTCAGCTCTACAATTCCACTTAAATTTAATCATCAGTTAAGGCTAATTGTATACTGCCACTCCATGAATCAAGACAGCACTTATCAGAGTGTTTCATTTGGTTGTTAGGTAGATTATTATGGGGCAAAAGTATGTGTGAAGGGGTAGGGAGGTCTAAGATCAAATAAGCTTGGGAAACACTTGGTTTAAACAGATTCTTCTACTGCAAGAATTGTCAGAGCCTTTAATGTGCTATACTATGTGCTGTGACTACTGCAGGGGGAGGGGAAGGGAGCCCAGGGACTATATTATTTCCACTTAACTTGACTTCAGAACTACGTTGTAGAGCTTCCCATTGAGCAAATGTTCCTCAAAGCACATTCTGTAAAATGCTAATCTAGATCTTCAAATTATCCGCAGAAAAGACAATGTGAATTGAGGACATCTTCCTCAGGAAAGACAACAAAGAATTAATTTCATTTCTCTTCCTTGGGATTCCTTAGTACACTTTTGCCATGGAAACTATATATTTTCTTCTTCATTAGTTATAGCTTATGCACATGGCAAAACCAACATACATTAGCCAGCAGTTCAACAACTGCAGTCAGAACATCTCCGTACACGAGAGCCTTCTCTATAATATAAAGCTCATCATAAAATAAATTCATATTCAATCTGTAGATTTTCTAGGTTTCAGAGAACAGCACAGAGTATGGAAAAAGCAGGGGAAAACTGTGCAGCCTTCTGAAAGAGAAAGAATACTGGGTGGACCCAACATATTATGCACAGAATTTCTAGTGCAAAAGGGGAATAGGACATTATACAGGGAGAACCCCACAAAGCAAAGTTTCTGTCTGACTGCACTTAAACATTCCTTCCACAAATACTCTGCCAGCCCATGAACACCATAGAAAAAGGCAATGGTTCTGGTCCTCACAAATTTGCACTCTGGCACTTCTAGGCGAGTCCACACATCAATACTATAGTCAAGGGCCAGCTATGAGCATTTTAAATCGTTAGTAACAATTACTTACTTATTGTAAATTTCAGAATATTAACTGTTGTACGCTTTCAATACTATAGCCATCTATTTTACTGACAATGTCAACTGCTAATGAACTACATTTACCTTCTTTAATTTAAGGAACCCTGCAAAATTTAGATGAATTTTATCTCTAGCTGTTGAAATTTGTCTGAAAGTCCGGATGCAGAAAAAGTTTTCACGCCCGGTTCTACACCTTTCCTTGTCATTTATTATTTTGTGACCTTAAATAAAACATCCATCTCAGCTTTCTATTTACAAGTTCAAGAAACTAGCCCGGAATACTGGAATGATACATTACACAAGAATTTTCCAATTCTTTTAGGGTGAGAGGACCCCAAATTCTCAGTTGCAAAGGCTGGTACAACGAGGGCCGTATCATCCTAAGTAAATTCCAAAATCAGAAACTGAAGAATTTAAAACAGCTTCAAACTACTTTTTAAAGTCTATTCTTATTCCTTAATATATTTTAGCAAAACATTTAGAGGTTCGCATTCCTAATTATTTACTGTACATCAGAAAAACGAGCACACACGCGTGTGCGCGCACACACACACACACACACACACACACACACACACACACACACATACCTGAGAGCTATGGTCCCTGCTGGTGTGCATCTCCACATCAAACATAATCTGTCCATCTTCTTGTGGGGAAGGGCTAGAAGAGAAAGAATTTATTTAGCTGTTAGTTTTAATACTCATTTTGTCAAGTAATTAACCTCCACTGGAAATTAGAAGTTACAGTGGTATGGCTTTGAAAAAGCAGGAAATCAAAAAGTATTATCTTGAACCCAAAGAACAAATGAAATTGAGCACTCTTATTCCCAAGTGTTCTGGAATTTTGTGCTGGTGATGAATTCCTTTGCAAGGATAAATTTTCCCATTTTTATTCTTTTTCCAATAAAGGTACAAAAATCTTCAAATTCAGAAACCTTCAAATTCAGAAACCTTCAAATTCAGAAACCTTCAAATTGGCGTTCTTTTTCTCAGAGTTCTTTCATCATTAAATAATTCATCACCAGTGATTTTCAAAGTGTGAAAGCAGTTTTCAGTCTAGTTGGTTTCCAGCCTCCCGAGGAGCTTCCCAGGTGTAACCTGAAACCGGCCCCCACACAGGAGGGCAAGGAGAGGGAAAGAGGCAGACCACTTCAGGGTGAGAGGCGGCAGGTTTAAACAGCAAGGGAATTTACAGACAGGCTTGTCTTGGAGTGACAGTAAGGTGAGCAGATCGCACCTACCTGCCAACTCTTAAAAGTTTATGCAGAGGCCTTAACTGGGTTTAGTCACGTATACCACTCAGTCTCAACACCACATTTCTGTCTCAAAGCTGTATTCTTGAGGAGGCTTCTGGGAGCCAGGAAGGCAAGCAGAACGCACATTCCAAGGACAGGGGAGGGAATGGGAAGCCTCCGATTGCCCAAGTCCAGCTCCTGGGTCAACCTGCGGTCACGTCTTCTCGAACACCTCCCCCAACACTGTTTCAAAGGGTCTTCAAGGTTAAAATTGTTTTCATGATACTATTATGATTTATTTGCCTTTCTTATTCTTATTCTCTCATTCTTATTCCATGTATCGTTAAATTTTCCAAAGGCTACGTGATGTGTTTTATCACAACAGCCCGAATGCAAAAGCAAATGAGAATCCAGCTGTTTTCTATTAAGCCAGATAATAAAGAAATTTGCAAAAATGTAAAACAATGCCACCAGTCCTTACTAAATTTTTTTTGGGTTATGAAAAAGTTATTTTTCATTTAAAAAGTATACTCATCCTGAAATGCAATGGGTTTATTATTGTTGAATGAATACATATTTTTAAATCTGTTTTAATTTCTAATATAGTTAAATATCAAAATATATAACCCACATCAACAAAAGACCTCTGGGGATCCTAGCAATTTTTAGGAATGTCAAGGAGTACGGAGACCAGAACCACCATTCTACTTACTTCAGAAATATTTGCTTTGAGATTATTTCAGAGTGAATTATATAGGTTTATATATGAATATAGAACCTTCAATGAAAGTACAAGATATATTCCCAGAAACAAAAATTTACAGATAAACTTTTAGACAAAAACACATGATCATGAACTATACTTGATATGACAGATGAAAACAACACAGTAAGTTCTATTCTTAATCTTATCAATGATTCCTTGTGTAACCCCAGCAGGTCACTAGACTTTACACTACACACTCCACCCCGCCAAATCTAAACCGAAGGAGGGATGAAAACGCTCCAGGCTTAACCTGTTCAAAGGAGTAGATGTTATCTGTTAAAGCTACCAAGAGCGCACGTACAATGTTATTAACATACAGAGATGACAGTGAGACAGACTCAAAAATAAATAAGATCACCTGAAATGTGTCAGACTGATTCAGCCTCGGAGCCTCAGACTATTCTAATTGACATAAAAGGGCCTTAAATGGGGACAGCAAAAGAGAAAAGCTGGTTCTGCATCACACAAATATGTTAGCATATTTAGAAATTTTTTTTTGAACTAGAAATCTTAGGCTCGATGGGGCGCCTGGGTAGCGCAGTCGTTAAGCGTCTGCCTTCGGCTCAGGGCGTGATCCCGGCGTTCCGGGATCGAGTCCCACATCGGGCTCCTCGGCTGGGAGCCTGCTTCTTCCTCTCCCTCTCCCCTGCTGTGTTCCCTCTCTCGCTGGCTGTCTCTCTGTCGCATAAATAAATAAAATCTTTAAAAAAAAAAAAAAGAAATCTTAGGCTCGAGCACAAGAACCAGGTGGAAGGAGGCACTCCTGTTGTCCTCAGTTTACTGTCATTATGCTCATATAACACCCTTGCATTCACAGCCAGAGATCAAATTAAGAGCCAGTCTCACATAGACAGGAGCAGGTCAAGGCAGCAGAATGACATAGCCAGGAACCCTACAGAACCTCTGCTCTACTTCCACACTCTTATCACTGCACCAATCTCACTTAGAAAAATACTAAACATTTCACTGGTAAACGGTTTACTAATTCTAACAATTTGGAATGCATTAGAGCTTCAACCCTGGCTCATATCAGAATTAGCTGGGGAGCTTTTAAAATATCCTCATGTCTCTATCCCATTCCTGACGACAGAATATGAACCTCTAGGGATGTGGCCTGTACACTGGTATTTTTAAAAGCTCCCTGGGTGAATCTAGTGTGTAGGTTGAGAACTCCTGCAACAGGGTAAAATGCAATACAAAACACATAGGGGTTATCTTCTAATAACCACTACAGTGACAAAAATGTATCTCTGGAATAATTTTTAAAGTGAAAATATAGTTGACCCATGAACAATGCAGGGTGCTAAACCCACCCTGCAGTTAAAAATCTGTGTATAACTTCTGACTCCCCCAAACTTAATTACTAATAACCTACTTTTGACAAGAACCCTTACGGATAACATAGTCAATTTACACATATCTTGTATGTTATAGGTCTTATGTAGTGTATTCTCATAATACAGTAGGCTAGAGAAAAAACTGTTAAACTCGTAAGGAAGAGAAACTACACTTACAGTGCTGTACTGGATTTATGGGGAAAAATCCACATGGCTGTACAGTTCAGACCCATGTTGTTCAAGGGTCACTGTATATACAAATTAGGTTCGGAACGAATATCCAACAATCCTAAAATGTTTCCACCTACAAAAAACACTCCTCAATGACTTCAAATATAGAGATGCGTGGCAATTCAAACGACATGAATTCTGAAGACATTTTGAAATGTTAAGGTGTGTTAGCACAGGACAGTATTACTGAGCTAGAGTCGGAGGCCTTCTCTGAAGATGACTAGGAACCCCAGAGCCTAAAGATACAGAAGCTGAGGGATAGGAAGTGTTCAGAAGCACGTGCCACGCCTTGCTTCACATGTTTAGAAACCTAACTTAAACGTGATCACAGGAAGGTAAATTCGTATTCCATCACAAGTGTAACTACAACCACAAATGAAATAAGATGACCAGAAAAGCAAGCAGGTGACTTTTTCTCTGCTCAATGACAACAGCAAGTGAACAACAGTTGAAGAGACACACTGATACCAATGATCAAGGGTCATGGACTTGAACGCATAGTAAAAGTCTTATAAACAGGCCCAGAACAAGCAGAAAACTTCAGAAACCCATTATGAGTCCCGTAATATAAATGCAATATACTATAAACTTCATTCTGAAAGACAGACGAGCGCTGTTGCAACTGGAATCAATGGCAAGCTGCTCAGCAAAGAGCCATCTGCTCTGCTTCTGCTTATAACAAGAGCCATCCCAGGCTCCTAAGAAGCACAGGGACAAAGGCAGAGATGAGACGGGGTGGCGGGGGCGCACGGTGTGCCAGAGCCAGCAAACCAATCCTCTGCTACCTTGGTAACATCAGTGGATTATAAGACATGCAGGAACTTCAAACATGACTGAACTCCTATTTCTCCTTTTAAACTTTTCTTGACAAATAAAATATGCTATATATACAATTTTTACAAAGTACAAAAATATTCAGAAGAAAAATATCCATAATTTCATCTCTTAGAGATAATCACTTTTCTTTTCAGTATACATTTTTAAGTGTTTCCTCAGTCTCTGCCTTGTGCATCTGCATTTTCTATAGACTAATGTCAGTTAACTCTTGATTAACCAGAGGATCATCCAGTATCCCATAATGCTCATAGTATGGCTGCCACCAGTCTAAGAAGTGTCAGGTATACCACCCATCCCTCTGGAAAAAAACAAAGCTCACACCGCAAAATAAACGAACAACTCAGTTTCATCTTACTCATACATATCGCTATATCCTTACTCTTTCACCAGAAGTAGCCCTTCATCAGTGGAATTACTTTCCCCAAGGCAAATGTAGAAAAATGAGGTCTGAAATAAAAGTTCCTCTGAAGAAACAGAATGGCCTTCCAAATATCTGCAGACCTTGGTTGGTGTTTCCAACCATGCAAATGCCGTTATAACTTGAATCAACCTGCGGTTTCCAGGACCCACACGTTTACTGAGTGTCTACTACGCACCAGCACCATGACTATCAAGGGTACAAAAGAGATGAAACATGACCCCTGACTTTTGGAGCCTCACAGTCTAGAAGGGGAGACAGATCCATAACTGGCAGAATGCGATCTGTGAAACAGGACACAAAGGAAAACGGAAGAAAGTTTAATACTACAAGTAAACATTTATGCCACTGACTTTTAAACTGATAAACATCAAAACATGATACAATCTGAACAAGGAAAGTCATTTAATCTAGGGATAAACACCAGGCACTCAAATATTTGTCAATTAGCTATCTGATTTAAATACACATGCTGCAGTAAATCAGGAGTCATATTTTGTAAAATGAAAATGAAAGCAGATTTATTTTTTCTAATGGTAAATTAACCTTGTAACCCATCTGTATGGGTCTCACTTACCTGTCACAGTGAGAACTGGCTCTTGAACTACTCTGTCCTGATTCGTGTTGTGCATCCAAAAGAATCTTCTCCATGTCTCCATTGTGGATAGAGGATGAGGAAGGTACATGTTCTAGCCCCCCATTTTTCCCATTGCCATTATCATTGCCATTGCTGCTGTTCATGGGTAGCTCCACCCAGGAACCTGTTGGACAAGTCAGATAGCTTAAGTTAACCACAGCAGAACCAAACTCTGTCATGTGCACATAGATGCGAATGTGGTGAATTCTGATAAGAATTCGGTCTCGCCTCAAAGCAAATGCAAGAGTATTCAGAAGAAAATAAATAAGGAGAAACAGAAGTCTAAAATATATATATAGTTCCTGTTCTTGAAGTAGGTCACACAATCAACCAATTTAGAAGAAGCTGGAACTCTACAACTAGTATCTTAGAAAATGGGTCTTTCAGCCAATTTTTCTCTCTAGTTAAAGCTTGGTTTATATATGATAAGCACTTCACTGAAAACTTTGAGATTGCTTTTCAAAAAATAAATGGCTACTTTATTACTACTTATCTTTAATATTTTAATTATATATGTTTAATATAATGTATATATACATTTTTCCCATAGTCCACTTCAGCTATTTAGTTGTATCGTCCCCACAGATGAAATAAACCTATGGCTCAGAAACTTCATAAAAGTCATCTAAATAAGTTAACAACTGTCCTAACTAGCACAATTAGAAGCTCCTACAGAACTTTAATCCAATCATAAAATTTTCAATTTGTGTACAAATGTGCAGCATAAAATTAATGCATCTAGCTCTTAATTAAATCCGGAGATAATACTAAAAAAATTCTGAAAAAAGCTTTCTCTCTACCCCACAAATTAGTTCCTTCCTTTCCTTTGTACCTCACCTCTTTCCATCCTCTCCCCTATGCACTAACCATACCTTGTGGGCTTGTCCTTTCTTCTCTCCCACGACTTCCTATTTCCTAGGGTTTCACTAAGCCTTGTTGGTTTTGGGGGAGAAACTGCACATCTGTACAGGAGACACTGAGGTTTTTCTCAGGTCAACAGTCAAAGAGGGTGGAGCCACAGAAAAGGGGACGTGGCCCTGGTAATCTGGATAGCTCTTGAAAATATTTATTTATTGGCTCAATGAGTTTGCTGAACACATTAAGGTGCTTTCATTTTAGTAAGAACTGGTAACAGTAGCCAATAGACCAATTTCACAACAAAAAGAAACACTGGTGAATTTTCTTCATAATTTCCATTCTATACAACAGATTTTGCTTTAGAAAATATAACCAAGCAGGTTGACAGGACCATTCCTCCAAACTCTCAGCAGAAGCCTTAGAGTTCTGTGGCTGAACAATCTTCCATCAGTAAATCAGAAAAACCACTGAAAGAGGCTCAAACCCTAAAATGCACTTTCAGTGAGGTGAGGACTATTCTAGATCCAAAGTGAACTCAACATCATCCTTATATGAAGGAAAAGCTCACAGGCAGGCCTGGCTGGAAATCTGACTCCACCACCTACTCTCTGCCTGTCTTTCTGAGCTTCAGTATTCTCATTTGTAAAACAGAGATATAAAAATACAGAACCCTACCTCCCAGAGCTGCTCTGAGGATTAAACACAGGACACAGGTAAAGTACCCAGTAGGTGGGAGACAGTCAGCTATCTACTAGTAAAAAGACCTTATATTTGTTAAGTACTTAGAACAGTGCTTGCTAAATAAAAACGAAGTCACCCCTTCTTTCCTTTCCCTCTAAGGCAGTCCCAGTGGGTGTCAGAATCCCATTACCACCACCAAATCTTTGGGACTGTACTGCCAAACAACACAGTTGTAGGACATCTCTGTGACCTCATTCTGTACACAAAAATGGACACAGACTAGACAGAACTCAAAACTGATTAACAAATTCAACTAGCAAAGCTAAAGCAGATTTAACACTAAAGATAATTTAACTAAATACTTTGAGTGCCTCTGGAGTATATAAGAAATACGCCAAAATCCCTAAATTTAGAGTTCTGCAAAGTATTTTAACAGGAAAGAAACAAAAAAGAAAGAGGTATATGATAAATTTTTTTCTACTTGTACTGTTTTCTAGGATTGTCAAGCTTATTTTTTTTTTTTATTTTTTAATTTTTTTTAAAGAGCTGAAGGCAGACGCTTAATGACTGAGCAACCCAGGCACCCCCCCTTTTTTAAAAAGATTTTATTTATTTGACAGAGAGAGACACAGCGAGAGAGGAAACACCAGCAGGGGGAGTGGGAGAGGGAGAAGCAGGCTCATTGGGCTCCATCCCAGGACCCTGGGATCATGCCCTGAGCCGAAGGCAGACACTTAAGGACTGAGCCACCCAGGTGCCCCTGTCAAACTTACTTTAAACCAACAGAATTAGTTCTTCTTGTA
This sequence comes from Ursus americanus, assembly GCF_024610735.1. Lineage (NCBI taxonomy): Eukaryota > Metazoa > Chordata > Mammalia > Carnivora > Ursidae > Ursus > Ursus americanus. Next base: position 66,406,313 of record NC_142139.1, read on the forward strand.
TAGAACCCCAAGGATAAAATAAAACAAACAAAAGACCTGAGCTGCTCTGGTAGAAGAACAAGGAACCAGGAGTTCCTGATGGGTCTCTGTAGAAGCCAGTCTTCCCTAAAATAGTTAATGTTCACTTCAAGTAGCTGATCAGAGAAAACTGGCTGTAACAGTATCAGCTTTTCCAGACCTTACTTTTTTGAAGGACCTCCAAACCAATATCTAAATTCTATTTTCTACATTAAAAATATATGAGCAATCATAACCTAGGAACTTGAGAAGACATACCTGGAAAGCCTTAGTAAAACTGATCTCTTGTGACTGGCATCACACCCAGCATAACTGAAGTCACTTCTACTTAAGGCAGACAATATTTATCTGGCATATTATTAATATGGTGGTTAAGGGCACAGACTGAAGGCAGACTCCCGCTCTACCACTTACAGCTGTTACACCCTAGACAGGTTACTTAATCCCGTAACAGTTTTCTCAACTGTAAATTGGGGAGAATAATTATATCCACCTCATAGGGTTGTCAGCAGGCTGAAATGAATAAAGCATGGAACAAAATAATGAAGGTCGCTAGTACATGGTAAGTGCTATGTATTAGCCACTTTTATAACTATACTCTGTACCTTTTAAAAAAATTTCTTACTGCAAAAATGTGTTTGTTTTTTTTTTTAAAGATTTTATTTATTCATTTGAGACAGAGAGAGAGAGAGAGCATGAGCAGGGGGAAAGGCAGAGGGAGAGGGATAAGCAGACTCCCCGCTGCACCAGGAGCCTGATGCAGGACCTGATCCCAGGACCCTGGGACCATGAACCCAGCCGAAGGCAAATTTCCAACCATCTGAGCCACCCAGGTGCCCCTAAAAATGTGTTTTTTGAAAATAAACATAAAGTAAAAATACATTTCCTCCCAATCTCCCATTCCTATTCCCAAAGACCACTTTTTTAAAGATTTTATTTATTTATTTATTTGAGAGAGAGAGAGAGTGTGTGTGCGCGCACACACAAGCAAGGGGGAGTGGCAGGCAAAGGGAAAGGGAGAAGTAGGCGCCCAGCCTGATGCGGGGCTCGATCCCAGGACCCCGGGACCAGACCCAAGCCCAGGGCAGGTGCTTAACCAACTGAGCCACCCAGGCGTCCCAACAAAGACCAATTTTAAAAGGTTTGTATGTCAACTTCCAGAGTTTTTTCAATTAAATACAGTTCTGTTTCTTGCTTTTACAAAAAAAATTTAATTGTACTACACGGATTTTTCTGTAAGAAGCATTTTTTTTAAGACTTTATCTATTTATTTGAGAGACAGAGTGTGGGAGCACAAGCAGGGGGAAGGGCAGAGGGAGAAGCAAACTCCCCACTGTGCAAACGGCCTGATGCAGGGCTCGATCCCAGGACCCTGAGATCATGACCAGAGCTGAACACACATGCCTAACCAACTGAGCGATCCAGGCACCCCTGTAAGAAGCGTTTCTTACCTAACAACTTCTGGATGTTCTTTCAATGTCAATGTATATTGCCTTACTTCATTCTTTTTAAACAACTGCTTTTGAATCTCATCATAAGGATATACCATACTTTAACCATTATCCAAATGTCAAGGCTAACCACTACCCCAATTGTCTCTAATATTGCTATTACAATCAGGTCTTCAATAGATGATAATTTGACAATGTGCATTAAGACACCTAAAAAGGTAGATTTCCCTTAAATCATAGATCCCATAGACCATCTATGGAAATAAACAGTATTGCAGAAAAAGTTATACACACAGATATTAAAAGCTTCATCTTTTGACTAAGATGGGAAAAAAATAAACTTGTCTTTCTCAATAGATGGACTACACATGCTTTTCATTACCTAGTTCATTCCTGATTCACAGTCTCAGAATTTCTTATGTTCTAACTCTACCAATTCTCACAAAGTCCCCTTCTACTTGGAAAGTAAACAAGACAAGATATGAGGATTGTGCTGTCCAAGCAATACAGAGTAGAAAAAAATCTGAGTGAATTCTCTTCCTAATAATCAAACTTTAAAATTAAAAACTGCAGGCTCTCTGTTTTATTAAAAGACTACTTATAAACTGAAAAGTGTTCTCTTATGCCAGACTCTACATATACACAATACATGAGACATTTTCTAGTTTAAGTCTTTGAGAATTGCTAAACGATTCAGAATTGCTAAGAGATTCACACTTCTACATTTTGTAATATGGTACATCGTGAAGGTTGGTCTGGTAATTGTGATTACATTCATGACTGTATGCTGTATATACTCTTTATAGATTTATAATCACTACTTCAATCCTTTTGCAAGAAGGGGAGTGGGAGAGCTGAGGCGTAGAGGAAGGGAGAGAAGGAAGAAGAGTAGTTCTCATCTTTTTCCACAACTTTCCAAGGTCCCATGTATAACTCTTATCCTAACCAGGGGTAACACATTTCATTACATCTTATGTTCTTTCCTCAAAGCCTTTATTTTATTTCAAGTACTTGATGCTGTAATCCAGACCAAGAACAGTAACCGAAATTCTTCTAAAAAAAAAAAAAAAAAGTTGGTCATTTTGCACAAGTGGGTACTCACACACCAGCTACTTATGTATTCAAAACGGTATCATGAAGTACTGAAGTTTCACATGCTATAGCCTTAAAAGCCTTCTCACCATACTAGGGAAGCAAGTATATCATGGTTGAAAATGTTTAAAAAAGAAAAAAGGAAAAAAAAAAAAAAAAGGCTGTACTTCCTACTTTAAATACTAACAAGAATTTTACTACTACCTTGATTTTCCTTACATTACCTACCGAATTATACAGCATAAATGTCCTATACAAATATTAAATAACTTGTTAGTTTTCTTAAGAATAAAACCGACTGGAAACTGGAAAAACGTCATTTTTACTTTGCCAGTAGTTTAGACATTTATCCACTGATTTGTAAGGAAAATGAACAGTTCCCCTACAATGGTTAAAAAAAAAAAAAAAAAAAAGGGAGAGAGAGAGAGGGAAAGGTTTCATTATTCCAAATTATTTCAGTAATTTGCTGTTAAAACTCTGTCTTGACCCCTGAGCGGAAGAAAAATCCCAAACCACAGATAATCTGTACAATGAGTTCATCTCCTGTGTTTCATAGTTGTGCAATTTTACCCAACAACGAACTTCAACTTATCAGCAATTTGGGTAGTATTAGATGTCTGAGTAAGTTGTTTTGCCTAGTACCCAAAAATCACTTGAAGGAATCAGTAAGGATTCTTGTTTTGTTTAAACCACTGTTGTATAATGAACTGAAAACACAAACAGAATAAAAGGCAAAAGGGGAGAAATTAATACGGCACTAGCTAAAAGCTTTTCAGTAACTTTTCAAATCTCACCCTATTCAAAATAAAATATTCTATCTAGCAGATTTCCCAAAGCCAACATTTTGATATCACACACAGACTGAGTGTTCTTCCACTTCTGTTAAGAGCTAATACAAACGTAGCAGCAACTGATTGGCCAAAAACATCAAATACCTCATAGGTCTATCTAACACCGAGATAAACAATCAGACAGCTCAACCCCATTTGTTGTTGTTTTTGTTAAATGGTCAAAGGAAACTAAAATTCCTTTTTTCCTGTGAAATCATGTATGCATACCAACCAAACAGCTAACTTGTAAGTATTGCAGGAAAACAGTGAGTACAATTAAGAAACAGTACCCTAAAAAGAGCTAGATAGGCAGGTCACCTCTGTACTTTAGGTAGAAAAACATACTGAGAGAATAGGAAACACACATCACCAGGGGATTCTGGGCTACTAACATGTCCTGAAAGGAACACTAGATCATTTGAAAGTAAAAATCTCAGCTCTAGGTCCTACCTAGCCTGCTGTGAACTTGGACAACACACTTTACTCTTGCTCTCTTTACCAGTAAATAACAGAGACAGTTACCTCTAAAGTCTCTTCCCATTCTAAAATTCCATGCTTCCAAAACAGTATGCTAAAAACGGGTAAGTAGTGTTTTAAGTACACATTAATATATGAAGCAAATAACGTTTAAAGATACATAAATTAATCCTTTCTGTGGGAAATAACATATACTTAAATTCCAGAACATAAGACACTTGAGTTTCAAAAACTCAACATTTAAGAAATTTATCCATCAAAAGATGGAACAGCAGCAATAAGCAATGAAAATATCTTCAAATACTCAAATTCTATTCCCATCTTGTAGCGAGGGGACAGGAACTCTTTTCCCTAAAATAATTTTTAGGCTATGTTGGAACACCTCCCTCTTATGAAAGACTGCAATGCCTCGGAATGTCATTTAAGCATCCAAATGATTTTTAAACGATTTCATCTGGCCATATGCTAACTGTCCCAACTGCCTCTTTCATGAGATCAATTACAGAAAGGTTAGGCAAGAACCTTTCCAAGAAGACCGAGCTTTCAAGACAACTGGAAAAAACCTTAGGACAAGATGTCTGAGCACCAGAATGTTATGATAAGCAACTGTAGCTGGTCGTAACTCAAATACTGCACATTAACTTCCAAGCGCCTCTATCAGTGTGATTTTAATCCCGCTTCTGCACACTTATTGCCCCCAGATTCTATGATTTATACAATCCTAGATGGTTCAAGAGGCTGTTCACAAAAGGTTTTCAGGCCACACAACTCCATCGTTTGAAAAACAAAACCAAAAAACTCACTTGGGCCAACTCTCAAAAAACAAACAATAAAAAAAGTAGCATAGCCTCCTTACCCCCCACCCCCAACGTGAAACAAGTAACCACTAAATTGCCAAATGATTTTCCTGACCAGCCTGTGGTAACAAAGGAAGGGAACTGGAGGGCTCACATTCTGAGCCCTAAGGGAAGGCCGACCCAGAGAGGTGGGGTCAGCGAGGCCAGGCCGGAGCCCCGCTGCACACCTGACCTCCCGCGCGTCCCCCGGCCGCCCCCTCCCCTCGGCCCGCCACCCGCGTCCATCCCCCAGCGTCCCCGCTGCACGTCCCCACCCCTGCCCACGTCCCCTCCGCCGCCCGCTCCGCCCACCCCGCTCCCCGCGCCCCAAGGCCCGCCCCCCCCGCGACCCGATTGGCTCCGATCAGAGGCCCACCACAGGTGGGATCGGCTCGCCCCCCTTCTCCTTCCACCCACCTGCCCTCCTCAACTGCGAACTCAAGCAGCCCCCAACCAAGACCCCAGGGAGGGGAGGGAGACAGGGCTAGAGGAAGACAGGAGCAACTCCTCCTGACAGGTGATGGGAACTGTCAGTTACCCGGACATCCTCAGCCTTGGCCAATGGGCTGCCTTCTCCTCCCGCCCCCCCCGCGCGGAGCTGGCGGCGGCGGCCGGAGCAGCTCCTCCTCCCCCCATCTTCTTCACCGAGCCCACCGGCCCAGCACTCACTATTGAGGCCGGCTGGCGGGGGCAAAGGCTGTTCACCTTCCTCGCAGTTGTTGTTGTTGTTGTGCGGGGGCGGCGGCTGCTCTACTAAATGAGACGACATTGTCGGGTGGCTGCAAGAGCTGTGGCCGCAGCAAGACCGTCTCTGGTTCTCGGGCAGTAACACAACAAGCCGAGTCCCCCGCCCCCTTTTCTGCGCCTGCGCAGTCCCTCCCCCGCCCCTGACGTCAGGGTGCGCTCCGGCCACGTGATGACAACACAACATGCGACGGGGCGGGGAGGGGGCGTTCCCAGGAGAGCTTCAGACCTGGAGACGCGGGAGTCACGCTGACACGCGCACCTGGAATGAATTCTTGCGTGTCATTTGTACTGGCCTGATGGAGTGACTTACGCGGGTGGAACTGAGATAGAGGTTAGGGAGAAATGTGTAATGAGGAAGTGTTAAGGTGCTCATGTGTTGGCACCCAAATCTTCTACACCAACATCGCTTAAGCCAATCCCTGAGCATTTCTTTTTCAATATCTGTAAGGATTCATTTCTGTGATAGGTATCATGGTGACACAAAGGAAGCAAAAACCCCGGCGCCTCCCTGTCATAAACCTAAAACAAAGCTGGCAATACGTTAATACTCCAAACAGGGAACAATGTAAGGCAGACCAGAAATTTTAGTTAAGATTTCTTTAATTTTAAATTACAAATGTAACACGTGATCATTGTAAGAAATGGAAAATTCCAGGAAAACATACGGAAGAAAACAACCACCCAAATTCCATCATCTAACCTATTTTTGGGACTTGACATGGGAAGTCATGTTCCGTATATGTGGGTGACAGCAAACTTTATATTTCTAAACGCTCCACCTATTTCATCTAAACATGTCTTTGTCCATTACTTGGTCTGTGTGGCATATATTTCTCTCATTCTGTCAATTGTCTTTTAAGTTTGTTTCACTCTGCAAAAGTTCAAAATTTTCATGCAGTCAAATCTATTATTTTCATATGATTTGGGAACACCCTTACACCAAGATTTAAAATCTATTCCTTATAAATTTTTCTAATCTTCTTATAGGTTTAATTTTTATATTTAGGGCCTTGATCTATCTGAAATTTATTTTTGATGTGTTGTAAATTAATTAACTGCCATTTTTCCCAATTGGGTAGTCAACTGACCAAACAATATTTATTATTTTTTAAGTCATCTTTCCACACTGATTTGAAACTGTACCTTTATCATGTTCTAAATTTCCTCAAAAACATGAGTCCATATAAGGCCTCTACAATAGCTCTATCAGGTAAAAGTAAGAGAAAGTTTGTCCTCCTTTGTCTTTTCAAAACTTTTCATGACTACTTAATCACTCTCTAAATGAGCTTAAAAGTTGACTGTCCAAGATTGACCATGTGTTGGTAATTATTGAAGGTGGTGATGGTTACATTAAGCTATTATTCTAGTCTTGAATACACTTGAAATGTTCCATGCTAAAAATGTTTTTTAAGGATTAATTTGTCAAACATTGCAAATTTTTTTAAGATTTACAACAGAAATGTATTCAATTAATAGATTAATTGGGAGGATAATTGACATATTTACAAAATTAACTTCCCATTCAGGACTATTGTCACTCATTAAAAGAAAAAGGTAAGCAGTATAGCCAGCAAAATTGAGTTTATTCAGGAATAGCAGAGGAGTTGAAACTATGATGAACCATAGGCAAGTGTGAAGAAGAAAGAAGAAAACAATTTTGAAGAAGAAAGGAAGAGGTTGGGAGGGGTTATTTTGAATAAAAGTTCATTAAGGAGAGCAAGAATTTGAGGTTGTGGCAGTGTCTCATTGGCTGAGCTGTTGCCAAGCAAGAGGAATATCTTCCTTCTTGCTGGGGTATGTAAAGTAAGCTTCTTCCTGCTGACGTATTAAGGTAAGCTGCCAAGAGTGGTACCTGAGTGAGAACCCTCCCTTCCTTGATTCCCTTTTCCATTTTGAATTAGGTTTCCTTTATTCATTTTCACATTTCCCTCTTTTGATCAAGATCTTTCCTTGAAAGCACTGCTACTCAAGCATTTGGTTGGTTATTTATTAATTAAACATTTTTGTCTGTGTCACTCAGTGGCAGAAAGGACCTTTCCTGGTTATTCCTGTCCCAGGTTGCAGGGAGACCTCATGGTGATGGAAATCACAGGAACCACATTTGCACAACAAATAAAGTAGAAGAAGGAGCTCTCAGGTATTTTCCACCCTTAAGGTGGTATCATGTCTAGATAGTAAGCTTTGGAAATCAGCTCAAAGTGTTGAGCTAGCATTATTCTATTTGGTGCATCACTTCTTCTTTTTTTTTATTATATTATGTTAGTCACTGTACAGTACATCCCTGGGTTTTGATGTAAAGTTCGATGATTCATTAGTTGCGTATAACACCCAGTGCACCATGCAGTACGTGCCCTCCTTACTACCCATCACCAACCAGCCTATCCCATTCCCCCAACCTCCTCCCCTCTGTAGCCCTCAGTTTGTTTCTCAGAGTCCATAGTCTCTCATGCTTCATTCCCCCTTCTGATGCATCACTTCTGTAGAGATTTGACAAGCGCCAAGTTTAAAAATAATCATGCAAAACAGAATTAAAAGTAACATGACAAATTCAATTTGTATAATGGTTCTAAACCATGACCCAAATCTGAAGGTAGCCAAATGAACAAATCAAAGGACCAGGGAGATCAGGTGAAATTTGTTGTAACCAGTGTACTTGTTCCCTGATCTTGTGTAATTGAGTTTCTATCTCTCCAGAGGCACTTATCCAAGTGCAACAGGTGGTGTTTGCTATTGCACAAATGCCTCTTGTTCAGCAATTAGTCAAGGGCTATGCAATTGTCCAAAATGATCTTAGCCAATGAGTCAAGTGATCATTGTTAGGCTGTTACTGCTTTGGTGTGGAATTGGGTAGCTCTCCTAATATTAGGGAGAGATTTCTGATCATATGCTCATTAGTATTTACTCTAACCCAAGGAAGAAAAGCTTTCCCTACAGATTCATTTATGCCTCTTGAAAGTTCCCATTTAGGGCAGCCATGGAGGCTCAATGGGTGGACCAACGAGAGGCTTCTGGTTTATTATGCATTTTACCAGGGATGGTTAAATGTCCCAATAAGCACTGGTCTCCAATTCACCAGCTAACTAAACATTCATATGCCCATGAAAATGCCATCCACTGCAGATAAAAATGAAAACAGGTGGAGCACAGAGGACTTCAGCTAAGGTCTGGTTATTGATAGATTCATTAGCTGGAATTTCCTGATTGAAATTTTCAAGCCAGTGGTCAGAGAAATTAGGATGACATTCTGTGAGATGCCATCCCATCCTAAAGCTGTCTTTTCTAAAAGCCTTGCAAAGAAGAGTTAGCCCATTTTTATTTCCCTTGGGTCCAGGGGGCAGATCATATTTAAGTAAAGAAAAGACGTGGGTTGGGAGGAAACAAAGGTTGTATGATTGGCAAAGGTGGAGGTGTCTAGTTGAGCTAGCATAGTTATGACTGGGGAAAGTATGGGAACACCTGGCCAAAATAGCCTAGCCCCCTAGGTAACATTCAAAGGCTTGTGGACTTAATCAGTAGTGGCATTTGAGACTAAGGAGAAATTGATGACAGGTAAGACCAAGGAGTCTCTGACATTGTGAATAGATTGGAGTTTCTGTTGTTAGATCTAGTGGTCAGGAAGATTTGCCCCTTTCGCGATAGATTGGGAAATATGAATAAGAGCTTTGTCTTTCCAAGAAAGAGAGAAAGAAAATAAGATGAGATGCAATAGAAGAAAAAGTATACAGGCCTAGTCCAATCATTTTGGGAAAGTTTTCTGCCTCCACTGTCATTTGCTTCAATTCCTGGTAAGGTCCCTCCGGCCAGCAAGGTTGGAGGAAATCTTTCCAAAAGGGTCTTTTCTAGGGGGTGAAACCTCTAGGCTGCAGATCATGATGATGTCTAGCGTTTTGTCTCCTGGGAGCACTGTGGAAAGATTGTTCTACTAAGTATGATCATTCTCTTAGGCTTTTATTAGACCTTAGCAAAATTGAAGTATATCCCCTTTTATCAGCTGTGGATCAAAGGAAGAAGGAGCTAACTAGGTACATTAGGCATACTGTGATTATCTCAAAAAGGGAGTTCACCAGTTTCAAAAGGAGTGGATCTGAGATTCAGAAGAACCAATGGCAGTGATTTTGGCCAGGGTATTTCAAGGGTTCCTACAAATTTTGCAAATTCAGTCTTAATGATGAATTAGTAATTCAACTGGTTCTGAAAATCGAGGGTGGTGGGCACGGTGAAAAGGTTGTAAAAGTGGTCAAACAGCACAAATTTGTTGAAGCACCTGACCAGTAAAGTGGGTTCCTCAATCACTAGGAAGTTCAAACGTGAGAGGAAGAGGGGATTCCCCAAATAGGAATGATCCTTTCTAATAGGATCTTAGCCAAGGAGGAAGCAGCGGCCTGTTTACAGAACAGATTCTTATTGAACTCATGCAAGTAATTATACTGCGATGAGAAAAAATACTCAAGTTTCTGAATTCTGGAGGGATCACTTAGGAAGAAAAAAAATCACTTCATCTTTATTCGCAAAGATTTTACCAATTTGTTGTAAGCCATAGATCACTTAAGAGAAAAAGTTTTCTTCAACTCAGTTCAGTTATATGATCCTAAAGCTATCAGAGACCTGTATTCTACAGTACTTGTCAGAGTCCTTTTCATGAATTTCTCCTTAGATGAAATACATTTGCAAAAGCATCAGAGTAAAACAATAACTGTCTATAAATGACAAAAGACTTTAAAATGCCCATTATTAAAGATCTGATGCCAGTTCATTACAATGGAATTGACAAGAAATTTGCTTATTTCTGTGACATATATTTTCAAATTACAACTGATAACATTATATCAGGACACACCAGAATTTTAGGAATTTCATATAAATTTTAGAACACATAATTACATATACATATACAAATATAAGGTAAAAAAGTTTTAGTGTTACTTCTTATTTGACAAGCTTCTCATGTAATATAAGCCTAATTGGTTTAACATTTCCCTTTTGGTAGGGAGAGAGAACAAATCCTTTGAGATGTTCTAGGTACCCTCTGGAAAAACTCAAGATAGTTCAAGGTCAAAAAGATTTTACCCAGAATTTGAATTTTGGCAAGTCTGTCAAAAATATAAAAAGATTTTGAACATTTGACCAAATAGGATCACAGAAAATTATGAAACAAGACTTAATTGTCCATTTAACTAAAGTGACAAAAACATTTTAAAGGCAAATTCAAAAGGTTCTGTAGTTGCAAAAAGCTTTAGCTCCTCTTAATAAAGAAGTCTCCCATTTTTCTAAGTAATCAAAGACCTGATAAAGATAAAACAGAATCTTAGTTTCCTAGGCAGATTACATTTAAGGTGAAGAAAGTTTGTTTACAATTTCTTATTAAGAGCAAAGCAATAATCTAAGAAAACTCTGTCCTTTTAATAGAAAAAAATAGATTTTAATTCTGTACCAGTATACTTTTGATACTAAAATTCTTTCTCTTTTTTTAAACTTAAATAAACCTATTTCAATTTTAGCTGGACCACACAAAAAATTTCTTTCTGAAGAGTCCTTTTTCACAAACCTTTTACAACTTACTGTATCTATTCAGCTTTTGTTCTTTTTCCTTTCTTATTCTGGTAATCGTTTTACTTTAGGATAAAATTACTGTCCTTTTCCTCAACAAGAAGATGCATGCCCATTCCTAATACTTTATGTTACTGAAAACACACATCCTACTTTTCTTGCCTACCTTTCATATACAATCATTTTCTTTACCCTTATTGTTTCTAGTAGCTTTATTTTTACCTATATTAACTAGAATACTTAACTCCTAGAATCTTCAATTACTAATGAAAGCAAAGAAGTAAGCAATGATGGACTGGCAAATTTATTTATAAATACGTTTTGTAATTCTAGAAGCATATGCCCTTTTAACTAGTGTGGTACAAGACCTTGTGGCCCACAGACCCAAATTTATCTTCAGTTTTTCTGAAATAGAAACCCGGAAGTAGATAAACCTATGTTCAGGAATTAATGTTTTAGTATTTGATCATGGTAGAAAATGATCTAGATATTCAATGACATTCCATCATTTCAAGTTACCAAAAAGATTTGGGGAACATATGTTTAAGCACACATACCATAAAACATAATTATTGCAGCTTAAAAGATTCTCATCCCATTTTCATCTATCTAAATAATTTGCTCCCCAAAATTATGCTTAGATTACTCACAAAAGCTAATGAGACCCTAGAGAAAATCAGCCATCATCTCAAGTGAATTTTCTTGCTGACAAATTTTGCAACAGAAATAACATGAACTTTTATTTGATTACATTTAATGCTGATAACTCTGAAGACGTGCTTTTTTAAATGAAACCAACAAACTTAAACTAGTTTTTACTTTATCTCAGACCATGTGAACTCAAAAAATATTTGAGTCAGTCTACTTAATTTATAGAAGCACCTTTTTTTAAGCCAATTAAATAGAGTTCTTTTTTTATTGTTGTTTAAAGATTTTATTTATTTATTTGACAGAGAGAGAGAGCAGGAGAGCACAAGCAGGAGGAGTGGCAGAGGGAGAGGGAGAAACAGGCTCCCCGCTGAGCAGGGAGCCCTTGGGGGGCTGGATCTCAGGACCCTGGGATCATGACTTGAGCCGAAGGCAGTTGCTTAACCAACTGAGCCACCCAGGCACCTCTCAAATAGAGTTCTTTACAAATTAATTTTGGTAATATCATCCAGAAGTAGAAAAATATCACATATCTATAACATACATACATAGACCAACGTAATATATAGATAGACACAGATATCTTAACAACTTTTGTTTAAAAAATTTTAGTTATGTGTCAGGTACAAGACTCAAAAGAATAGTTGGATCCAAATTATATTTCTGGCAGATGGCCTAAGTTAAGGTTACCTCCTCAGATGGCCAAAGTTTCTTACCAATGAGTTTTTTATTTGTATGCTGTAATGATCCTTTTAGAGCTGTTTTTGGAGTCATTTTGTCTTTCAGATCTTCTGCATTCCAATCTAAAAATGCATTCCATTGTCACTGAGACATTTGGAATCTTCTCTTTTAAGGGATCCCCTTCAGGTGGATTTATCCAAAACAAAGTTTCCCCAGAATGACCATTACAATTCCAAAGTATCCAAAAGTTTACCCAGTTTTCAGAAAGGCACAAGAACCTGATCCAAGGATTAGATGGAACCTATCTTGCCTTTGGATTTTTTAAAAGATACCATGAGTGGCCCCGTTTTCCAACAGCTGTTTTAAAACACTGGGAGTCACATGTATTCCTGTTTTGAACAGGATGGGAGACTTACCAAGAAGCTTCAACAAGTAGAAACAAACAGAAAGGAGTAAACAGAAATAGAGACCAAGTATGCACAGTAAAGTTGGAGAGCTGAGAACACAAACAAAACAAGTAGAAATTTAGAAAACAAAAGAATATTCACCAGAGTGAGTGACTTTCATAAAGGGTGACTTTCAAAAAAACAGATCCCAAGTCAAGTCCAAAAGCTTGACCAAAAGGGGAGAGCTTGAATCAGAGAGGAGACTTACCCGAATCAAAATGGAAGAAGACAATGCACCTTGTGAAGAGTACAAGGAGCTCAAGTGGGTACTGTGCATAATTCTGGGCGTTGGTAGTTCCTCAGGGGGTTGTCTCCTTTGATCCCACTTCTAACACCAAGAAACGTCAACCATCAAAAGAAGAAGTTTAGCCAACAAAATCGACCTTATCTGGGAACAGCAGAGGAACTCAGGACAAGCAAGCCTTGGCTATCCCTAGGCAAGTCCAAACAAGGGAGGAGAGCATACTTTTATAAGGAAAGGAGAAAGTTTGGAGGGGTTGTTTTGAACAAAAATTCATGTTTTGAGCAAGGGTTCAGGACTGTGACGTCTTCTCATTGGCTGGGTTGTTCCTGGACAAGGAGAAAATCTTCCTTCTTCTTGCTGACATATGTAAAGGTAAGCTATGACTAGTGACACAGAAGTGAGAACCCTTCCTTCATGGCTTCCTGACTCCATTTTGAATTACGTTTTCTTTATTTGTTCTCATACCAAGATACCCCTCCTGTTCTATTTTTATTAATTTTTTTTTAAAAGGTGTTTCTTCAGGGGTGCCTGGGTAGCTCAGTTGGTTAAGTGTCTGTCTTCAGCTCAGGTCATGATCCCTGGCTCTTGGGATAGAGCCCCTGCTCTGTGGGGAGCCTACTTCTCCCCCTCCCTCTGCCCCCCCCCACTCCCTTGTATACTCTTTTCCTCTCTCTCTCTCTCAATAAATAAATAAAATCTTTTCTTTTTTTTTAAAGGTGCTCCTTCAAAAAGTCTTAAACACTTCTTAATCTGTTTTGAGTTTTGGCACAATAACTTTATAAAAATTAATTAGAAAGTTTGCCTTTCTATGGTCTTAAGTAGGTAAAACTGAAATTACTTTTCTTTAAGGGTTTGGTACAATTCCCCTAAGGAAACATCCAGACCTACTGTTTTAGGGAGGTTAGCTTTATTTCTGGAGGATGTTGCCTTAATTTCTTATTTTGTGTTAAATGTCCTCTGTTTTTTCTTGATTATATTACCCAATGGTTTATCTACTTCATTGACTTTCAAATCTCATTTCTTCTTCCTAGTTGTATTATTCTTAATTCCTTCTTTTAACAGCTTAATTGAAATATAATTCACATAGTCTACAATTAATCCATTTAAAGTTCATAATTCAGTGTTTTTATTATATTCACAGTTATGCAACCATCACCACAATCTAATTTTAGACTCTTGTCAACCTATACTCAGCTTCCCCTCCTCATCTTTTCCTAACTTCTTACATTTGATACCTATTCTATTCTTTTTTTTCACTTGGGTATTTAAGACTGTTTCCTGATCAGAGTATGTTTTTATATTATTTATAGTTTGGAGATTTTTTTTTTTTTTACGTTGTCTTTGAAAACTAATTTATGGTTCCTTTTGGAAAATGTCCCATGAGTACTTGAAAAGGAGGCATAGTTTCTGTGTTCAGAACACTAGGGTTGATGTATCCATTGGAATTACCTTAATAATAATAATAATAATGTCATTTAGGGGCACCTGGTTGGCTCAGGCGGTGGAGCATGTGACTCTTGATCTTGGGGTTGAGTTCAAGCCCTGAGTTGGGCATGGAGTCTACTTAAAAAAAATAATAATGTCATTTAAGTTTTTCTATTTCCCCCCTTCTTGTGTGTCATGGATTTCAAGAGGTCATTTCCCATTCCTAATATGATTATATTTTTCCTATCTCCTTTTTTATACTTGATGCTTCAGTAATTGATTCACAGATATTCATAACTGTCTCTTTATCATAATGAAGTGATCACAATTTTGTCCTCAGTTCAAATTGTTTCTGATACTAACATCATGATTCTGATTTTTGCTATTGTTGTGGCTTCTGTTTAGTTGCAACGTCAGAGTGTACATTTACCTACACTTTTAATTTTCCACCTTTCTGAATCACATTCTTTTAAGTGTGTCACATAACAGTAAAAAGTCTTTGCTTTAGGATCTAATCAGAATTTTTTTAATACAGTAGGTTAACACATTTATATCCATTAATAATGTAAAAGTATTTGGGGTTAATATTGTTATTTTATATCATGCTTTCTGTTTGATATCTAAAAATATTTTTCACCATAGGTCTCTTTGTTTCACAGTATATTTCATCCTATAATTTTATTTTTGTTCAGTTAGTTCCTTTTACAACTATATATTTATATATTTTCTTTAATCCTCCATTTTTCTCGGGTTTTTTTCATGTCCAGAAAAGAACAGTAATGAAATTAATTAAATTCTCTTCTTCCACCTTTCCCTCTACCCATTTTAAATCATATTAATATTTATCTTTGTAGTTTTAGGTATAGTTGTACCTCTGTCACTTGATTTATCAACGTAATCTAATAAATTTTGATGAGTAGAAATAAAGTATCATACCTGCCTCATCTCTTAATTTTCTCCCTTTTCTCTGCACTACCACCATTTGTTAATTACTCATTTCAATATTATTAGTTTATACATCATAGTATATGTATGTATCCAATAGCTATTCCCACAATCATGCTGAATAATGAGCCAGCCCAAACTCACCGGCTTGCAGAAGAAACATTTCATGCACCTGAAGGATAATTAATATAGACTTAGCTCATGTAGATTTGGTTTCAAGGTGAAAGTTGATCCAGCTCTGCTCCCCTGTCTGTCATCTTCCTTGGACCATAGGTTGGCTAGGTCATGTTCCTCTCATAATGATGAAAGAAATTCAAGAATAATGAGCAGATGCGGGGCGCCTGGGTGGCTCAGTCGTTAAGCGTCTGCCTTAGGCTCAGGGCGTGATCCCTGGGATCCAGCCCTGCATCGGTCTCCCTGCTTGGTGGGAAGCCTGCTTCTCCCTCTTCCACTCCCCCTACTGGTGTTTCTTCTTTTGCTGTGTCTCTCTCTGTCCAATAAATAAATAAAATCTTAAAAACAAAAAAAAGAATAATGAGCAGATGCAACTCTGAGCTATCGTTCTGTTCACATTCCATCGGCCAAAGCAAGTCAGAGAGCCAACTGCAAAGTCACATTGCAAAGGGAATGGAGTCTTAAAAAAGGCTAAAAAAAAAACCACAAAAACTGGAAACAGTAGTATAATCTACAAAAATATGCTAGCATAATTCCCACATTTGTTTTAGCTCAATTCTATAGTTACAGATTCACTGCTCATTATGGATCCTATTGCTACAATTTATGCAATTATCTCCGGCTTGCTGAAGTTTTCTTCCTGAGAATAGTATCCCCTAAGATAATGCATGTTCTTAAAATGTTGACCGGTTGGCTGTTTATTTTTTTTCTTGAAAACTTTTTTTTGCACAATAATTGAAATACAACAAATCACATGTTTGTAAGTACACAATTTGATAACTATGGACTTATGTATACACTGTGAAACCATTACCACAGTCAAGATAGTGGACATATCCCTCATCCTCAACATTTCCCTAGTGCCCCTTTTGTTCTGTCCCTCCTGTCCCTCCCCTCCTTTCACTCCCAAGTGATCAGTGATCTGCTTTCTGTCACTATAATTTGCATTGTCCAGAGTTTTAAAAAAATGAAATCATACATTACATACTTTTTTGCCAGGTTTCTTTCTCTCAGTATAATTATATTGAGATTCATTTATGTACTTTGTATATTAATGGTTTGTTGCTTTTTATTGCTACATAGCATTACTTTGAATGGATATACCTAACTTGTTTCTCCATTCATGCACTGATGGCACGTTTAGGTTGTTCTAGTTTGGGGCTATTACAAATATGGCCACTATGAACATTTATGTACATATATGTATGTATGGACATATATTCCTTTTCTCTTTAGTAAATACCTAGGAGGTAAATGAATGGATCATATGGTAAGAGTATGTTTAACATTTTGAGAAACTGCTTAAATATTTTGAAGAGCAGCTTTATATTTCCACCAGCAGTGTTTGAAAGTTGTTTCCTCAATAACCTTGTTAACACCTGGCATTGTACTAATTTTAATTTAACTTTAGTTATTCTCATAAGGGTGTAGTGTTGTTTCATTGTGAATTTAATTTGCATTTTCTCTAATGATAAAGCTATTGAGCAGCTTTTCATATGCTTGTTATCCATATATCTTATTTGATGAAATGTCTGTTCAAATAATTTACCCGTGTTTTAAATTGAGTTGCTTTCTTATTTTTGAATTATGAGAGTTCTTTATATATTCACAATACACATCTTTTCTTAGGCATATGATTTGCAAAGATTTTTCCCCCAGTACACATACTTGTCTTTTGTTTCTTTTAACAGTGTCTTTTGAAGAACAGAAGTTTTCAATTTTGATGAAGTCCAGTTTATCAATCTGTTTTTTTATGTATTGTGCTTTTAATGCCATTATCTTACCCAACTCAAGATCACAAAAATTTTCTACTAGGTTTTCTTCTAGGATTTTGATACAATTGCATTGAAGATGTAGATTGTCTTGGGTAGTATTTGCATTTAACAATAATATTGTCTTCCAATCCATGAACATAGGATGTCTTTCCATTTCACTAAATATCCTTTCATTGCTTTCAGCAATGTTTTATATTTTTCAGTGTACACATTTCTCACTTCCTTGATTATATTTATTCCTAGTTATTTTATTCTTTTGTGTGCCATTGTAAATTAATTATTTTGTAAATTTTCTTTTTAGGTTGTTCATTGCTTATATATAGAAAGACAATCGATTTTTGTATGTCGATATTGTACCCTACAAACTTGGCTGAATTCATTTATTAGCTCTAGTAGTTTTCTTTTAATTCTTTTGGATTTCCTATGTATAAAATTATGTCATGTGACAGTATAGATAGTTTTATGTCTTCCTTTCTAATTGAATGCCTTTTTTTCCCCTTGCCTAATTGCTCTAGTCAGAACCTCCAGTACAATGTTGAATAGCTTTGGTGGAAGTAGGCATCCTTGTTTTGTGACTGATCTTAGAAAATCTTCAGTCTTTCACCTTTGAATATGATGTTAGCTATAGGTTTTTCATTAATGCCCTTTTATCATGTTGAGGAATTTCACTTCTATTTCTGGTTTTCCAAGTGTTTTTATCATGAAAAGATAAATTTTGTCAAATTAATTTTTGTGTCAATTGAGATTATAATGTGGATTTTCCCCTTCATTCTATTAATGTGATGTATTACAATTATTGATTTTCTTACATTGAACTGCCCTTGCTTTCCTGAGATAAATCCCACTTGGTTATGGTATATAATCCTGTTAATATGCTATTGGATTCAGTTTGCTGGTATTTTGTTAAGAATTTTTGCATCTACATTCATAAAGGATATTGGTCTATAGGTTTTTTATGGTATCTTTGTCAGCCTTTTGTGTTGGGGTAATACTTGCTTCATAAAATGAGTTAGGAAGTCTTCCTTCTTCTATTTTTTGGAAGAGGTTGAGAGGGTTTGTTGTTAATTCTTCTTTAAATGTTTGGGAAAATTCACCAGTGAGCCTATCTGGTCCTGGGTTTTCATGTTTAGAGGTTTATGATTACTTATTCAATCTGTATACTTGCTATACTATACTATACGTCTACTCGGACTTTCTGTTTCTTCTTGAGTGGGTTTTGGTAATTTGTATCTTTCTAGGAATGTGTCCATTTCATGTACGTTTTATAATTTGTTGGCATATAATTGTTCTTAGTATTCTCTTATTATTCTTCTTATTTCTGTAAAGCCAGTAGTAATATCCTCACTTTTATTTCTGATTTTAGTTATTTGGGTTTTTTTTTTTTCTTAGTCTAGCTAAAACTTTGTCAATTTTGTTGATCTTTTCAAAGAACCAACTTTTGGTTTCATTGATTCTCTCTTGTTTTACTAGTTGTCTATCACGTTTATCTCTAATCTTTAAGATTTTATATATTTATTTATTTTAGAGAGGGTGTGTGTGTGAGTTGGGGGGGAGGGGCAGAGGGAGAGAGAGAGAATCTCAAGCAGTCTCTGTGCTGAGTGCAGAGCCTGACATAGGGCTCAATCTCATGACCCTGAGATCATGACTTGAGCCAAAATCAAGAGTTGGACACTTAATCAGCTAAGCCACCCAGGTACCCCTTTCTCTAATTTTATTATTTATTTCCTTCTGCTAGCTTTTGGTTTAGTTTGGTCTTCTTTTTCCTATTCCTTGATTCATAAAGCTAAATTATGGGCTTCTAGTCTTTCTTCTTTTTTAGTGTTGGCATCTACAGTAGTAAATTTTCCTCTGAGCACTGCTTTTGCTGCATCCCATAAATATGTTATCCTACTATCCTCTAGCCTCTGTGGTTTTTGATGAGAAATGACTTTTGTCTAGATTTCCTAGATTTTCTTTGTGTCTGGCTCTTGACAATTTGAATATAATGTGTTGTTGTGTGGATTTCTTTGCATTTGTCACTTTGGAGTTTATTGAGCTTCTTGGGTGTTTAATTTATCAAATTTATTTCCAAATTTATCAAATTTGGAAAGTTTTTGGCCATTATTTCTGCAAATATTCTCTATGACTCGCATTATGCATAAGATGGTATGCTTGATAGCATCCTATAGGTATCTTATGCTCTGTTCATTTTTCTTATTCTTTTTTTTTTTTAATAGACTTTAATTCTCAGAGCAGTTTTAGGTTCACAGCAATATCTAGCAGAGGCAGAGATTTTTCCATATAACCCATGTCCTCACACATGCATAGCCTCCCCCATTATCAGCATTCCCCATGGGAGTAGTACATTTGCTGCAACTGATGAACCTATACTGGTGCATCATTACCACCAAAGCCCATAGTTTACATTAGGAATGACTCTTTGTGTACATTCTATGGGTTTTGGCAAATGTAAAATGAATGTATCCATCATTATGTTATCATTGAGTACTTTTACTGTCCTAAAAATCCTCTGTGCTCCTCTTATTCGCCTGCTCACCCCAACCCCTGGCATCCACTGATTTTTTTTTTTTTACTGTGTTACAGTTTTGCCTTTCTTGAAATGGCATATAATTGGAATTGTACAGTATGTAGCCTTTCAGATTGACTTTTTTCACTTACTAATATGCATTTAGGGTTTTTCCATGTCATTTTTTGGCTTCATAACTCACTTTTTTAAATCACGGAATAATATTTCACTGTCTGGATATACCACAGTTTATCCACTCACCTACCAAAGGACATTTTAGATGCTTCCAAGTCTTGGCAGATATGAATAAAGCTGCTATAAACATCTGTGTGGATTTTGTGTGGACATAAGTTTTCGACTCCTTTGATTAAATGCCAAGGAGTGCAATTGCTAGACCATATGCTACAAGTATTTAGTTTTGTAAGAAACTGCCAAACTTCCAGTGCAAAGTGGTTGTACCATTTTGCATTCCCACCAGCAATGAATGAGAGTTCCTGTTGCTTCACATCATTGACAGTATCTGTCAGTGTTTTGGATTTGGGCCATTCTGATGAGTATGTGGTGGTGTCTCATTGTTTTAATTTGCATTGTCCTGATGACAGATGATATGGGGCACCTTTTCATATGTTTATCTGCCATCTGTGTATCTCTTTTCGTGAGGTGTCTGTTAAGGTCTCTGGCTAATTTTTTAAAAATCAGATTGTTTGTTTTCTTAGTTGGGTTTTCAAAATTCTTTTTTATATTTTGCTGAGCCATTCTTTATTAGATATATCTTTTGAAATATCTTTCCCCAATCTGTGAATTGTCTTTTCATTTTCTTGACTATATTTCAAAGAACAGTTTATCAACTATTTCTTTCATGGATTACACCTTTGGTATCATAGCTAAAAAGTCATTGCCAAATGCAAGGTCATTTATATTTTTTTCCTATGTCATCTTCTAGTTTTATAATTTTGTATTTTACATTTAGGTCTGTGATCATTTTGAGTTCATTTTTGTGGAGGATGTAAAGTCTGTGTCTAGAATCAATTTTGCCCCATGAATATACAGTTGTTCTGGCACCATTTGTTGGAAAGACTATCCTTTCTCCGTTGTATTGTCTTTATTTTCACATGTCTATTTGTAGGCTTTCTATTGTGTTCTGCTGATCTGTTATCTATTCTTTCACCAATACCACACTGTTTTGATTATTTTTGACTCTTAGTAAATCTTGAAGTCTGATAGTAACAGTCTTCCAGGTTTGTACTTTTCATTTTTTAAAAGATTTATTTACTTATTTTAGAGAGAGAGAGAACAAGCAGGGAGAGGGAAAGAAGGAGAGGGAGAGAATCTAAACCTGACTCCATACGGAGTGCAAAGCTTGACATGGGGCTTGATCATGACCCATGAGATCATGACCTGAGCCAAAGCCAAGAGTCACACATTCAACTGACTGAGCCACCCAGGTGCCCCTCCAGTTTTTTTCTTATTCTTTTTTTTTAAGGATTGAATTTATTTATTTGACAGAGAGAGAGAGAGACACTGAGAGAGGGAACACAAGCAGGGGGAGTGGGAGAGGGAGAAGCAGGCATCCCCCTGAGCAGGGATCCTAATGTGGGGCTTGATCCCAGGACCCTGGGATCATGACCCAAGCCGAAGGCAGGCGCTTAACAACTGAGCCACCCAGGCACCCAATCCCCCCAGTTTTTTTCTTATGTTCAATATTGTGTTGCCTATTCTGGGTTTTGCATCTCCATATAAACATTAAAGATCAGTTTGTGGATATCACAAAATAACTTGCTGGGATTTTGATTGGGATTGCACTGAATCTATAGATCAAGTTGGGAAGCACTGTAGTCTGGACACTATTGAGTATTCCCATCCATCAACATAGAGTATCTATTTAGTTCTTTAATTTCTTTTATCAGATTTTTATAGTTTTTCTCAGATAGATCTTGTACATATTTTGTTAGATTTATACCTAACTACTTCATTATTTTGAGGTGCTAAGAAATAGTATTGTGTTTTTTAATTTCAAATTCCACTTACTCGTTTCTGGTATATAGAAAGTGATGGACTTTTATATATAAATCTTGAAACCTTGCAATCTTGCTATAACTGCTTCTTAGTTCTAGGAGTTTTTGTTGGTTATTTTGGATTTTCTATATAGATGATTATATCATCTGTGAACAAAGACAATTTTTTTTCCTTCCCAATTTGTATACCTATTATTTCCTTTTCTTGCTCTATTTCATTAGCTAGAACTTTCAGTACAAAGTTGAAAAGAAGTGGTGAGAGGGGACATTCTTAACCGGATCTTAGAGGGAAAGCTGCAAATTTCTCACCATTAACTATGATATTAGCTGTAGGGTTTTCGTAGCTATTCTTTATGAAGTCGAGGATGTTCCCCTCTTTTCTTAGTTTACCAAGTTTTTATCAGGAATGGATGTTAGACTTTGTCAAATGATTTTTCTACATCTATTGATATGATTATGTTATTTTTCTTCTTTAGCCTGTTGATCTGATGGATTACATTGATTTTCTTTCCTTTTCTTTTTACTTTTTTATTGTTTTTGTTATGTACTACATTAATACACTGCAAAACCTTCTAGAAGGGGTGATGAACATAACCAAGTTATATTTCATTAATCAGGAAAATGCTTCTCTGGTGCAGCCCCTCTGGAAAACAGTATGAAACTTCCTCAAAAGTTTAAAATAGAGCTACCCTACCACCCAGCCATTGCACTATTTACCCCAAAGATACAAATGTAGTGATCTGAAGGGGCACATGTACCCCAATGTTTATAGCAGCAATGTCCACAATAGCCAAACTATGGAAAGAGCCCAGATGTCCATCAACAGATGAATGGATAAAGATGTGGTATATATATACAATGAAATATTACTCAGCCATCAAAAAATGAAATCTTGCCATTTGCAACAACGTGGATGCAACTAGAGGGTATTATGCTAAGCAAAATAAGTCAATCAGAGAAAGGCAATTATCATATAATCTCACTGATATGTGGAATTTAAGAAACAAAACAGAGAATCATGGGGGAAGAGAGGAAAAAATAAAACAAGATGAAACCAGAAAGGGAGACAAAGCATAAGAGACTCTTAATCATAGGAAATAAACTGAGGGTTGCTGGAGGGGAGGGAGGTGGAAGGATGGGGTAACTGAGTGATGGACATTATGGAAGGCATGTGATGTAATGAGCACTGGGTATTATATAAGATTGATGAATCACTGACCTCTACCTCTGAAACCAATAATACATTATATGTTGATTAATTGAATTTAAATTAAAAAATAAATTTAAAAAAGGAAAATTCTTCTTTAATCAATATTTTCCAAACCCTTTGACACATAGTAACGATTCACTCCAGAGATGCACCTATCTCTTTCCATCATACTCCACTGATAGGAATAATAGGCAACCTTTTCCTTGGCCCTGTTAGTGAACCTGTGGATGTGCGCAGTGGCTATGTCAGGTCAGGGATGAACAAACACATGACCATGACCCCAATCCCAGGCAGAATCTCAAACCAAATCACGCCTTGGTTGCCAAAGCTAAACCCTTCCTTCATGGGCCCTTAAAGGAGACCCAGTCTCATTCATTGATTTTCTAATGTGAATAGCCTTGCATACCTGGGATAAATCCCACTTGTTTGTGGTATAAAACCCTTTTTATACATTGTTGGATATGATTTGCCAATTTTATCTTGAGGATTCTGGTGTCTCTGTTTATGAGAGATATTGATTTGCAATTTTCTTATGTTTTTGTCCGCTTTCAGTATTTGGTATTTGGTATTAGGGTATGCTGGGCTTGTAGAATGAATTAGGAAGAATTCTCTCTGCTTTTATCTTTTGAAAGAGATTCTAGAAAATTGATATGATTGAAATGTTTCATATATTTTACCAGCGAACCCATCTTGGCCTGGTACTTTCTGTTTTGGAAGGTTATCAATTTTAGATTCAATTTCTTTCATATATATAGCTCTATCTTTTCTTGTGTGGGTTTTGCAGATTGCATCTTTCAAGAAGTTTATCCATTTCATCTAGGTTATCAAATGTGGGCAGAAAGTTGTTCATAGTATTCCTTTATTGTCCTTTTAATGTCCATGAGATCTGTATTAATGTTCTCTCTTTCATTTCTGATATTAGTAATTTGTGCGTTCTCTTTTTTTCCCTTGATTATCCTGGCTAGAGGCTTGTTGATTTTATTGATTTTTTTCAAAGACCCAGCTATTTCTTTCATGATTTCCTCCATTAATTTCTTATTTTTGATTTCATATTTTTATTATTTATTCTGTTTGGTGTAGCTTGGGTTTAATTTGCTCTTCTTGTTTTAATTTCCTAGGGTAGAAGCTGAGATTTTTTAAATCTTTAAATCTTTCTTCTTTATTAATATGTACATTCAAAACTATAGATTTCCCTCTAAGCACTGTTTTCACTGTATCCCACAGATTTTAAGAACTTGTGTTTTCATTTTCATTTAAGTCAAATATTTTAAATTTTCTCTTGAGATTTCCTCTTTGACCCTTGTGTCACTTAGAAGTGTACTGTTTAGGGGCACCTGGGTGGCTGAGTAGGTTAAGCATCTGCCTTCAGCTCGGGTCATGATCCCAGGGTCCTGGGATCAAGTGCCCCATCAGGCTTCTTGCTCAGCGGGGAACCTGCTTCTCCCTCTGCCTGCCGCTCTCCCTGCTTGTACTCTCTCACCGTCTCTCTCTCATTGACAAATAAAAAATAAATTAAAACAAATAAATAAATAATATAAAATCTTTTTTTAAAATGTGTTGTTTAATTTCTGAGTATTTTGGGATTTTCTAGCTATCTATCTAGCTATCTAGCTTTCTAGCTATCTAAATTCTAGTTTAATTCCACTATTGTCCAAGAGAAGTCATTATATGATTTCTATTCTTTGAAATTTGTTAAGGTATGTTTTATGGCCTAAAATGTGGTCTATCTTGGTGAATGTTCCATAGGAACTTGAGAAGAATGCGTATTCTGTTGTTGGATGTGCATTATATCCAGTTGATCAATGGTGTTGTTGATTTCTAGTATGTATTCAGTGATTTTCTGCAAGCTGGATGTGTTCATTTCTGATACAGGTGTATTAAAAGTCTCCAACTATAATAATGGATACAGCTATTTCTCCTTGCAATTCTGCTTTTGCCTGATGTTGTTTGATGCTCTGTTGTTTGGTGCATACATGTTAAGGCATGCTATGTCTTCTTGGAGAATTGATCCCTTTAAAAATTTTTTTTAAAAATATTTTATTTATTTATTTGACAGAGAGAGAGATAGCGAGAGAGAGAACACAAGCAGGGGGAGTGGGAGAGGGAGAAGGAGAAGCAGGCTTCCCGCTGAGCAGGGAACCTGATGCAGGTCTCCATCCCAGGACCCTGGGATCATGACCTGAGCTGAAGGCAGACACTTAATGACTGAGCCACCCAGGCGCCCCAGAATTGATCCCTTTAATACTATGTAATGCCCCTCTTTATCCCTAAAACTTTTCTTTTTATGAAGTCTTCTCTGTTTGAAATTAATATTGCAATTCCCCCTTTGTTTAGTTTAGAGGTAGCATGTTATCTCCTTCTCCATCCCTTTATTTTTCATCTATATCTGTTTTTGTATTTAAAGTAAGGTTTTTTTTGTAGATAACAGATAGCTGGGTCTTGTTTTCTTTCTTAAGGGTTTTATTTATTCATTTATTTGAGAGCAAAAGTGAGAGAGAGAGAGCTCGAGTGGGCGAAGGGACATAGGGAGAGAACCTCAAGCAGACTCTGCGCTGAGTGCCAAGTCTGACTCAGGGTTCAATCTCATGACCTTGAGATCATGACCTCAGCCGAAATCAGAGTTGGATGCTTACCTGAGCCATCCAGGTGCCGCTGGGTCTTGTTTTTTGATTCACTCTGACGAGTGGCACATTTAGACCATTTATATTCAAAGTCATTATTGATATAGTTGGATTAATATTTACCATATCTGTTACCTTTTTGCATTTGTTGCCGTTGTTCTTATTTTTGTCTTCCAATCTTTTCTCTGCCTTATGTCATTTTAATTAAGCATTTTATATAATTCCATTTTCTCTCCTTTTTTAGCATATCATTTATACTTTTCCCCCCTTTATTCGGTGATTGCCTTAGAGTTTGTAATATACATTTACACCTAATCCAAGCCTACTTTCTTTCCTTTTTTTTAAAAAAGACTTTATTTATTTATTTATTTACAGAGAGAGAGAGAGCACATGCAGGGAGAGTGGGGGAGGGAGAAGCAGGCTCCCAGCTGAGCAGGAAACCTGATGCGGGACTCAATCCTAGGACCCTGAGATCATGACTTGAGCCAGAGGCAGACGCTTAAACAACTGAACAACCCAGGTGCCCCTCAAGCCTACTATCAAACAACACTGTGCTATTTCCCATAATGCTAATTCCTCCATTTCCTACCTAATACCATTGTTATCATTCATTTCATTTATACATAAGCACATATACACATTGTAGGTCTAATTATTATTTTGAACAAACTGTTATCTGTTAGATCAATTAAACATAAGAACAGTAACTTTTTATTTTACCTTCAGTTATTCCTTCTCCAGTGCTTTTCCTTTCTTTTAGTAGATCTGAGTTTTTGACTTAAATCATTTTCCTTCTCTCTAAAGAGAGACATTTTTTGCAAGGTAGGTCTATTGGGAAAAAATACCCTCAATTTTTGTTTGAGGAAGTCTTTATTTCCTTTTTACTTTTGAAGGATATTTTCACAGGTTACAGAATTTTAGATTGGTGGTTTTTTTTTTCTCTGAACCTTTCAAATACTCCACTTCCCTCTTTTTATGCTTGCATGGTTCGTGAGAAGTCTTGTGCTTAGATGTGTCTTTGTTCCTCTATAAGTAAGGTGTTTTAGTTTGTTTTTTTTTTCCCTCTAACTTCCTTCAGGATTTTCTCTTTATCTCTTATTTTCTGGTTTTTTGAAAATGATGTGCCTAGGTATAGTTTTTTTTTTTTTTTTTGGTATTTATCATATTTGGTGTGTTCTTTGAGCTTCCTATATCAGCAGATTGGTATTCAGCATTAATTTAGGGAAACTCTTAGTCCTTGTTGTTTCAAATATTTCTTCTCCTTTTTTCTCTTTCTTCTCATTCTGTTATAATCTTCTGTTTTTTAAATTAAGTTAGTCACCATACAGTACATCATTAGTTTTTGATGTAGTGTTCCATGATTCGTTAGTTGTGTATAACACCCTGTGCTCATCACAACATATGCCCTCCTTCTTTTTTTATAAATTTTAAAAAAGATTTTATTTATTTATTTGACACAGAGAGAGGCAGCAAGAGAGGGAACACAAACAGGGGGAGTTGGAGAGGGAGAAACAGGCTTCCTGCTGAGCAGGGAGCCCAATGCGGGACTCGATCCCAGAACCCTGGGATCATGACCTGAGCCGAAGGCAGACGCTTAACGACTGAGCCACCCAGGCACCCCCACATGTGCCCTCCTTAATTCCCATCCCCCACTACCCCATTCCCCACCCCCTCCCCTATAATCTTCTGTTTTAAGCTGTATGTGTTATACGTTTTGTAGTTGTCCCACAGTTCTTGGGCATTGTGTTCTGCTTTTTTCAGTCTTTTATCTGTTGGCTTTGCAGTTTTGGAGGTTTCTATTAAGATACTGTCAAGTTCAGAGATTTTTCCCTTCAGCTGTGTCCTATCTATTAATAAAGCCCTCAAAGGCATTCTTCATTTCAGTTATAGTGTTTTTAGTCTCAAGCATTTCTTTTTGGTTCTTTATTAGAATTTCCATCTCTCTGCTTACATTGCTTGTATGTCTACTTTATCTATTAGAGCCTTTAGCATATTAATCATAGTTGTTTTAAATTCCCAGCCTGAAAATTCCAACATCCTTGCCATATTTGAGTCTGGTTTTGATGCTCGCATTACTCTTCAAATTGTGTTTTTTGCCTTTCAGTATGTCTTGAAATTTTTTTTTTTAATAACTGAGAATGATGAACTCGGTAAAAGGATCTGCTGTAAATAAGCCTTTAGTAATGTACTGCTAAGGTGTAGACAAGGGGAAATGTTCTATACTCCTATGATTAGGTCTCAGTCTTTTAGTGAGCCTATGCTTCTAGACCATGCATTTCACACCTTATTTTCAGTCCCCACTCCCCTTAGGTTAGACAGGATGGCTAAAGTGGGGTGAAATTAGGTACTTTCCTTCTCACATGTGTAAATCTAGAAGAGGCTTGAGTGGTTCCTTTCCCCCCTCCCTTCCCTCTAGCCTTTCTGTGGAAGGCTAGAGTCATCTGGGCTTGGGTATTTCCCTTCCTTGAGGTCAATTAGGCTCTGATAGAAACAAAACAAAACAAAACGCCCAGCAGGTATGGGTCTGGTTAAAGAGTTTCTCCTGAAGGTAGACCTTGTTAAGAAGGACAGAATTGTCAGGCATATTCCAAAAAGGTTCTTTTCCCCCTTCTGCTAAGCACAAGTGGATTTTCCTCCAACATTCACTGTGAGAACTCGGTAGAAATCTAGGAGGTAAAACTCACAAGAGCGAGGACCTGCCATTGATTTGGTTTCCTTGGAGTTCTAACTCTCAGTGTGGTCCTCTGGAGCCTTCAGCAATTCATCAGGTGTGTTTAGGCTTTCCTACCCCCAGAACTAGCTCCTGAGAAAGTGTCAGCTCAGTTTCTACTATGGAAAACCAATTCTCTGCGGTTGCCTGTCAGTCTCTCCAATTTTGGGGGCAGTGGTTTGCTCTGTGTCCTCACTTCTCTTATGGATCTAAGAAGAATTGTTGGTTTTTCAGTTTGTTTAGCTTTTTTACTTTACATTTTACTTTATAAGATGGAGTAGTGACTTCCAAGCTTCTTATGTACTGACCACAAACCAGAAAATTTGGGGTTATTTCTTTCTGCTCCTCAGACTGGATTTCAGTTGACCTATTTTCAAGTTTGCTGATTTTTTCTTCCACCTGCTCAAATCTGTTAATTTATTTTTTTCATTTCAATTATTGTACTCTGTAGTTCCAGAATTTTTATTTGGTTCGTTTTTATAATTTGTGTTTCTTTATTGATATTCCCTATTCATTGAGATATTATTCTCCCTGTTCCCTTTAGCTTTTCATCTCTGGTTTCCTTTAGCTCTTTAAGCATATTTTGAACAGTTTATTTAAAGTCTTCATCTAGTAAGTTCAATGTCTGTGCCTCCTCAGACAAAGTTTTTGTTGATTTCTTCTGTGAATGGGCTATATTTTTTGTTACTTTATATGCTTCCTAATTTTTTGAAAACTGAGCAATTTGAATATAATATGGCAACTCTGGAAATCAGATTTTCGTCCATTTTAGGATTTATTTTGTTGTTAGTCGTGGACTAGAGGTGTTTAGTTTTTTAGTGGCCTTAAAAACTATTTTTGTAAAGTCTATATTCTTTGTCATGTGAGATTTCTGGAGCCTCTGTCCCTTTAGCTTGTGATTAGTTGGTGTTTTGACAGGTTTCTTTGAATATCTGGAACCAAAGGAAAAAGACAAGAAAAGAAGGAAATGGGAAAAACACTCTCAGTTTGTGTCGGGGTACTCCTTCAGGGCTTTGACAGGCCATTTACAACACTGAGCCTCTACTTCTTGCTTGTGCTGAGCCTAGAGATAGCCAGGGGTGAAAGTTTAGTGTCTTTGCAAGTCTTTTCTAAGTACACATCTTACTTTGGGTATATGCATGGCTTTCTTGGCTCCTCAGTATACATATTCACTTTTGAATGCTGTAATTAAAAAAAAGAAAAAAAGAAGCCTTCTTCCCAACTTTTCTTTCCAGGCTTTAGGCACGCCTATTGCTTGTCTCAGCTATAATCTTTTGCCAAGGCAAGAGCAGTAGTTCATTTGCCTTGCAAGGATTACAAGGCATTCTGCCCTGACGACTTCCAAGTTAGGGGAAAGAAAGGCAAGCACTTTCAGGTAGCCCCCACACAGGTTAGAACAGACAAACATATTTCTTTGAAAATACGGTGTACTCTTCTCTCTCTGAAACCGAGGACCAGGGTCACACAGTGGTAATGCAGGCTGCCAGCATCAGGACCATCCCTGAGCCAGGGATGCATGGGGCCAGGGTAAGTAGAAATGCCACAGATCATTACTACCATTTTTTGGTTGCCTTTTTCATAATTCAGCATCCCTTTTATTATTATCCAGAGTCCTGAAAATTTCGATTCTGACAGTTTTTACTTTGTTTTCCAAAGTTTCTGAAAGATATTTTTGCTGGGTATAGAATTCAAAGCTTACAAGTTTTTTTCTTTCAGTACTTTATTTATTTTTGAGAGAGAGGAAGAAAGGGAGAGAGAGTGCATGCCCTCGCCTGCACATCTGGGGGCAGGGGAGGGGCAGAGGGAGAGGGAGAGAGAGAATCTTAAGCAGGCTCCACGCCCAGCACAGAGCCTGACACTGGGCTTGATCGCAAAACCCTGAGGTCATGACTTGAGCCAAAATCAAGAGTCTCTTGCTTAACTGACTGAACCACCCAGGTGCCCCTCTTTCCATACTTTAAAAATGTTGCTCTGGTGGCTTCTTGTTTGCATTATCTCCAATGAGAAATCTGATCTCCTTTTCTTTGTTCCCCTGTAAAATACTGTTGCTGTTTTTTCTTCACTGCCTTTAATATTTTCTCTTTATTACTGATTTTCAGGCATTTGATGATGTGTTACCTTGATTTAGCTTCCTTTATGTTTCATATGCCTGAGATTTATTAAATATTTTGGATCTCAGTTTATAATTTTGATCAAATTTGGAAATATTTCAGTCATGATTTCTTAAAAAAAATTTTTTTGGGGGGGTCTCTTGCTCTCTCTCCTCTCCTTGTGGATGATATTTATCCACATATTAGGTTGCTTAATGTTTCTTATAGCTCACTGGTGCTCTTTTCATTATTTTTTTCCCTTTATGTTTCATTTAGAATAGTTTCTATTGGTATTGCTTCAAGTTCATTAATCTTTTCTTCTGCAATATTTAATCTACCATTAATCTCACCTGGTGTATTTTTCATGTTAGACCTTGTAGTTTTTAATCCCTAGAAGTATGATTTGAGTCTGTTTTATATCTTCCATGTCTCTAATTTTTTTTAACACATAAAGTACAGATTTACAGGTTCCCGGCTGGCTCAGCTGAAAGAACATGTGAGGGGCGCCTGGGTGGCTCAGTCATTTAAACATCTGCCTTCAGCTCAGGTCATGATCTCAGGGTCCTGGGATTGAGCCCTGCATCAGGCTCCCCGCTCAGCACAGAGCCTCCTTCTCTCTCTCCCTCTGCCACTCCCCCTGCTTGTGCTCTGTCTGTCAAATAAATAAATAAACTCTTACACACACAAAAAAAAGAACATGTGACTCTTGATCTCAGGGTCATGAGTTCGAGCCCCATGTTGGGTGTAGAAATTACTAAAATAAATAAATAAACAAACTTAAAATAAATAAAATACAGCTTTAAAAATTATTTTAATTTGCTTCTCTTCTAACTCCTGTCACTGTTCTTCGTTGATATCAGTTAGTTGATTATTCTCCTCATTATGGGTTGTGTTTTTACAACTTCTTTGCATTCCTTGTCTCCTTTGATTGGCTTTCAGACATTGCAATTTTTCCCATAGTGAGTGCTGGATATTTTTGCGTTCCTATAAATCTTGAGCTTTGTTCTGTGATGCCATTAAGTTACTTGGGAACAGTTTGATTTGGGGTGGTCTTGCTTTTATGATTTTTTAGGTGGATCCATAGCAGTGCTTAGTCTAGGATTACCTAGTCTCTGTTGTTCAGGTGAGACGTTTCTGAGTTCTCTGCTCGAAACCACGTGAATGACGAGTCTAGTTGATAGGAGTAGACACTATTCCCAGACTTTTGTCCTCCTGTCCCTCTAATCTTTACTGGTGAGTCTTTCACGGCCTCTATTAATTTCCTTACTGACCATGGCCTGTTAGTACTCTGATGAATACTCAAGGTGGTCCTTCTGCAGATTTCTGGGGTTTTTTCTTTGTGCAGCTGTCATCACTGTGGTACTTTGTCCTGTGAATATAGCCACCTTGGTCTCAGAAGCATCACCTTGCCCCAGAGAGTTTTCCAGGTTCCACCTGAGTTCCCTTTCTTTTTGCCATAGCTTAGAAACTCACAAAGCAGTAAGTTATAGCACTCATAGGCCTCACCTTGTTTGATTTCTCTCTTTCAGAGATAGCTGTCCTTGTTGCCTAATGTCTGGTGTCTTTGAAACCATTGTTTATGTGTTTTGTCTGTATTGTTTTTTAAACTTTTTGCAGGAGGGTAAATCTAGTTTTCTTTACCCTACCTTGCCTGGAAATGGCTGTTCCCTTTGGGTGGTAATACAATTTGTCTAGTGTGCCAATTATTGGTCTATTGTTTCTCAGCTTTATTCACATTCTTCCATGTTCTCTCCTGAGCACTGGGAGCTAGAGGTCTGAACATTACCTTTCCACATCTCTTTGCAGTCTGGCTTCCACTTAGGTTCTGCCTATGTGGCATTTTGGCAGGAAATTGGAAGGTGGGAGAATGGTGGAAGCATGTCTTTTTTTTATTATTCAAGTACAATTAACATGCAGTGTTATATTAGTTTCAGGGGTACAATATAATGATTAAGCAATTCTATATATTAGTGCTCATTATGATAAGTGTACTCTTAATCCCCTTCACCTATTTCATCCATCCCTCCATCATTTCCCCTCTGGCAACGATCAGTTTGTTCTCTATATTTAAGAGTTTTTGTTTGTTTGTTCATTCATTTGTTTTGTTTCTTAAATTCCACATGTAAGTGAAATCATATGGTATTGTCTTTCTCTGACTAATTTCACTTAGCATTATACCCTCTAGGTCCATCCATGTTGTTGAAAATGGCAAGATTTCATTCTTTTTTATGGCTGAGTAATATTCTTGGGTGTGTGTGTGTGTGTGTGTGTGTGTGTGTGTGACATCTACTTTATCCATTCATCTATTGATAGACACTTTGGTTGCTTCTATATCTTGGCTATTGTAAATAATGGTGCAATAAACATAAGGGTGTACATGTCTTTTCAAATTAGTGTTTTCATTGTCTTTGGGTAAATACCCAGTAGTGGAATTGCTGGATCATATAGTAGTTCTATTTTTAATTTTTTGAGGAACCTCCATACTGTTTTCCACAGAAACTGCACCAATTTACATTCCTACTAACAGTGCATTAGGGTTTCTTTTTCTCCACATTCTCACCAACACTCGTTATTTAGTAGAAGCATTTCTTTATTGTGCTTTTGGTACGTGTGTCTGGCAGAGGTAGCTGAAGCAAAGGCAGGTGAATCTTGGCCACTGACTTCCTGCTCAGATATCATGCTTCCCACAGTAGCAGCCACATAAATGCAGTCTTGACAGCATAGCATCTGTGGGCTCTCAGCCTGGGAGCAGCAGGCACTTTGAACTCATGGTCTTCTGCAGCATCAGAAGGAATACGCATTCCTAGGTAGAAGGTAGTGTTGGCAGTTCCAAGAGCTGCCCCATTGTTACAGAAATAACTGTGGGTTCTGGATAACACCATCTCTCACTTTGATTCTTCAGCTTCAGGGCTGGTAGTGGCTTCTTGAAGTAACGAGTCTATATATAACTCTTTTCGTATAATCAATACCTTGTATTAAATTTTCTCTACAATCTATGATATTTCTTCAAAACACCCACAATACTTTCTTCTTCCTAATTGAATGCTAAGTGTTATAGGAAGATATAAAACAATTGGATTATACTTTATTTAAAGATTTTGTCAGCATTACTCCACTGTCTTCTAGCACTCAATATTGTTTGGGGGAAATTTGAGGTCAACTTGATTCCCCCCCTCTGCTTTATAATTTGTTTTAATATTTTTTACTGGATACTTGTGATTTTTTTCTTCATTTTTGACGTTCATTAGCTTTATTCATTTGTCTGGATATGGATTGCTCTGTATCAGGTTTTCCCAGACAACTGATGTCTTTTTTTTTTTTTTTTTTTTTTGAAAGACTTGGGTCTTGTTTCTGGAAAATTTCCTTGAATCATGGAGGGTATTTATTCCATTATTTTTCTCCAGATACACAAATGAGGTATATGATAGAACTCATTTTCCTGTCTTCAGTATCTATCATTTTTTGATCATTTTCCTCTTTTTTCCTAAATATTATACTTCTTTTCCTCTGAATATTTTATGTTATAGGCAGAATAACTGCCCATCCCCCCAAGATGTCCAGGTCCTAATCACTAGAACCTGTGCCTGTGTTACATTACATGGCAAAAGGGACTTTGTGAATGCAATTAAGGTTATACACTCACAAACAGAGATATTATCCTGGATTAGTGGGGTGGGCTCAATCTGATCACATGAGCACTTAGAAGTAGAGATTTATCTCGCTAAAAAGGGATGAATCAAAAAAGGAAGTTAGCGTGCTTACAAACACGAAAAGGATTCAATTTGCTATTTTTGGTTCTAAGATATCGGGATCCATGTAGGGCAAGTCCTCTAGGAGCTAAGAAAGGCTCAAGTTGCACAAGCAATCAGAGACCTCAGTCCTAACCTACAAGGACCTACATTCTCCCAGCAATCTGAATGTATTTCAAAGTGGAGTCTTCCTAGAACCTCCTGATAAGACTCCAGCTAGGGAACAGAGTGATTTCATTCTTGCAAGATTTGGAACAGAAAAATTAGCCAAGACCACATGTATTTCTGACCTGCAGAATTGTGAGATAAATAAGTTTGTGTTGTTTTAACCCTCTCAGTTTGTGGTGATTTGCTTGGAAGCTATAGAAAACAAATTTATTATACATCATGCTTTAATACAATTTATTTTAAAATGAAGAGATCAAAGTGATACATTAAAATAAGAAATGAGTGAGTTTGAAATTTTGAACTAATACCTCTGACTATATATCTTTTCCTTTACATTCCAGTGTTAACATATTACAAATTTTATTGTTATTGTTCAGAATTTCCGCTAAAATATGTGGTCATCCACATTGATTTTCTTTATGAACAAGACTTTATATTCAAGTATCTAAATATAAAAGAAATATACAGCAAAAGTTGTGTAAATATGGGAGAAACAAGTAAAAAAGTAAAAAATGTGTCACTGAAGAGGTGTATAAAAAATTTCTAGATGAAGTAAGTTAGAACATGAATAGAAAACTATTTAAGTAGAATAAGTTACCAAAATTATGCTCCAGTGTATAATTTCATCATTCTGTGCAATAGTGGTAGAAACATGAATTAATTTGGCTTATTCAATTAATCAATTAATTGAACTCCAATTTTGGAGTACTCTCTAGGACAGCAAATAAAATTTCTAAAGTTTTTATGAATTAAGGACTTCCACTTCTAGCTATCATAAAATAACAGGGACTAGATTTATCTTCTGACAAAATAAAACTAATAAACTAGATTGAATATACAGAACAATAGTTTTTAGACATTGCACAAAGTCCTAATGCACAATTGCATTAGGACTTTGATACACGAGAGAAAGGAAACAAGTAAGTCCTATGATTACCTTGGCTTCCTACCTGAAGGGAGAATGGCAGCAGGAAAGAGAATGAGAGGCAGAACATAGAAGACTTGATGAGGCGATGATGACATTGAGACAGAGTTCTGAGTCCAGGGATATAAGACGACTGGCAGAGTTGGGCAGAGTTCTGGAGAGAAAGAACCAAAGCATGAAAAAGAAATCTGTGCAGAAATCTGTGCCTAATACTAAGCATGCAAGCATAGAGTGAAACTCTATAAGCAAAGAAGGCATGGGAAATTGTAAGCTGAACAATTTCCAGGGATGTATATTACTTAGGAATAAGATATATTTAGGTTCTGTTAAGGCAGACTGGAGAGTTCCATTGAACATTCAGTAAAGACTGCAGAAAGATCGTGCCTTAGGAGTAGGTCTAAATTATCTCTAGAGTAAAAATATTCCAGACATCCAATACAGTTGCTACTAGTTATATGTGGCTGTTGAATACTTGAAATGTGTCTATGAGGGCTATGGAACTGAATTTTTTAAACTCATTTAAAAATTTATATTGAAACTAAAATAGTCAAATTGTATAGAGGCTACCATACTGGACAGTGAAGTTCCATGGCCAACCTCATGCACCTTAATAAAGATAAGTCTTGAGGAGATGAAATTGAACTACAAATAACTGCTTGCCATAACAAATCCCAATATTCTTTAACAGAAGAATGCAAAATCTAGATGTCCAACTATGATTCAAAATGTCCAGAAACAAAAATACAAAATTACTAGATATGTCAAGAAGTGGAAAGTAGAAATTTATGTGAGCCATAACTAGGAGGAAAATCAATCAATAGAAACAGACCCACAGATGACAAAGATGATGGAATAAGTAGACAAAGATGTCAAAATAGTGTAAATATATTCAAAGATTTTAAGGAATGCCATTAACATACTGAGGAGAAAAATGAAAGATTTTTAAAAACCAATAGAACCCTTAGGGATGAAAAAATAAAATATCTGAAATAACAAATTCACTGGATAGGTATTACGGACAATTATATATTGCAGAAGAAAAGACTTGTAAATGTGAAGAAAGCAATAGAACCTCTTTTTTTTTTTTTTTTTTTTTTAAGCCAGAGAATAAGGATGGGAAAGAAAATGAACAGTGACCTAAGGGATATTATCAAAAAATCTAACATACAGGGGCGCCTGGGTGGCACAGCGGTTAAGCATCTGCCTTCGGCTCAGGGCGTGATCCCAGAGTTATGGGATCGAGCCCCACATCAGGCTCCTCCGCTATGAGCCTGCTTCTTCCTCTCCCACTCCCCCTGCTTGTGTTCCCTCTCTTGCTGGCTGTCTCTCTCTCTGTCCAATAAATAAATAAAATTGTAAAAAAAAAATCTATAAAAAAATCTAACATACAATTCTAACATATAATTGGAGTCCTAGAAGGAGAGCAGAGGGAAAGACAGAAAAAAACATTAAAGAAATAATTTCTTTGAAGAAAAATTTCCCAAATTGATGTAAACTATGGTCCCACGCTTACAAAATACTCAACAAACCCCAAGCAGGAAAAACATGAAGAAAACCATACCAAAACACATCATAATCCCATGGCAAAGAAAAAAAAGTCAGAGAGAGAAAATCTTAAAAGCAGTAACAAAAGACAACACTAACTTAGAGACAAAGGTAAGAATATAACAGACTTCTCATTGGAAACCATGGAAAGCAGAAAATACTGCAATCTCTTTAAAGTGTTTGAGGGTATAAAAGTTAACCTAGAATATATAACCTAGAAAATTTCCCTCAATAAATACATTACAAAATACCACCTCATCATTAAAAATGCCAATATCATAATAGCTACTGTTTAGTGCCATGGCCTATGCTAGGTGCTTATATACATTTACCTCGACTGATCCTCATTATTAGCATCACTTAACCAATGACGAATCTAAAACTTACATCCAGGGGCGCCTGGGTGGCTCGGTCAGTTGGGTGTCTGCCTTCAGCTCAGGTCATGATCCTGGAGTCCCAGGATCGAGCCCCATGTTGGGCTCCCTGCTCAGCGGAGAGCCTGCTTCTCTCTCTGCCTTTTACCCCTCT
Organism: Ursus americanus; assembly: GCF_024610735.1. Taxonomy (NCBI): domain Eukaryota; kingdom Metazoa; phylum Chordata; class Mammalia; order Carnivora; family Ursidae; genus Ursus; species Ursus americanus. The sequence continues at coordinate 66,443,716 of NC_142139.1, forward strand.
CGTGCTCTCTCTTTCTCTCTCAACTGAACAATAAAATCTTTAAAAAAAAAAAAAGGGATGAAACTTACATCCATGGGGTAGCTTGGGCAAGGTTATGGAGGACAAATAATAAAGCAAGGATGTATTCATTCAGTCATTCAATAAATATTCTTTGTTTATTAAGTGCCAGACATGTTTTAGGGTCCAGGTTACTACAGTTAGGGAGTCAGACAAGGTGTCTCTTTTGTAGCTTCCTGTCTCATTAGTGAGACAGGTAATTATCAAGTGAATGACTGACACAATTTTGGATAGGAAAAAAAATTGGAGGCCTGGAGATTGGTGACCGAGGCTCACTGAAGGGGAGCTGATGAGGCATTAGTCCGGAGAAAACGATCTAAGGAGTGGACATCTGAACTAGGACATGTGGGAGGCAACCTAGGACAATAGAACCTTGGCATGCCCTTGAATGGAAACAGAGGGCCCAAGAAGAGTTGTGGAGCTGGAGACAATGACCCATATTAGTTAGGAGTCTATAAACTACAGCAGGGTTTCCTTGGTGTAGAGAAGCAGGTTTCAGTTAAGGCAAACTGAGTTACTGAGTAAAGCCTGAACTGACCTGGTAAAGGTTCTTTCCCAGGTTTATTATAATGACATAAGCCACATGCAGGTGCAATCCTAATGAGGGGCAAAACACGTGGTCTGGCCAGCTCCACTTTGGAGGAGGGCCTGAGCATTAGTCTGTAAAGTATGTTATTGTAAGGGGAAATTTGTGCTTTACATATTAAACTGGGTCTGGGTGCTAGAGAATTTGTACATACCACATTGCATTTGACTTCCCCCACTGCCTTTATTCAAAACCAGTTAGATAAGAAGTCAGGTAGAAGAGGGGGTCAATAGCAGCTAAGTTATTGTGCCCTTCATATACGCTAGACTCGGTGAGGACTTCACATAGTGTCCTATTTAATTCTCTCAACAATCTCACGAGTTAGGTATTACTACTATTTTATAGATAGGAAAACTGACACACTTGCAAAGTATCATCCACAAGACGGCAGTGGTAGAGCTAGGTCTTGAATCCAGAACCATTTGACTCCAAAGCACAGACTCACAGCTACTATGATCCCTTTGTATTTTAACACAAAAGTGGGAGAACTGACTACTGTGTTCTAATTATAGTCTAGTTCATCAGCCTTCAAGGCACTATCTAGAAAAATGGCTCTGGTTGGGCCAGATTCTTCCTTACCCAGATTTACAGAGATGCCACCTGGATCCATGTTGGGTTATCCCACGCCATCTGCACTGCCATGTTCACTTCCTTCAGAATCTCACATTATCGGAGCTCCTACTTTCTATTCAGGGGCTTATGCAAAGTTCAATCTATGAGGTTCACTGATTTAGCACTTCTTTCGTAGGAAAGAATTTGTTTTCTTTCAAATGCTCAAAAAAACAAAAACAAAAACAAAAAACAACTGCTGGCTGCCTGTGCCTTAATCCAAGGAATGCTCTTTTTCAAATTTCTTGTTAGGAAAAAGAGCCACAATTATATTGTGCAGAAAATGTTTTACCTTGATATCTGAAATTTCACCCAGTTCTAGAACCTTGCAATTTTATTGCCTGTGGAAAAATAAGGGCCAAATTTAATATAATATAAATCAGTAAGGAAATGGACATTTTGATCCACTCCTTTGGCACCTGTCACATTGATATCTAAATTTGGACCTTAAGCTTTTCTTTCCTTCCTTCCTTCCTTCCTTCCTTCCTTCCTTTTTTTTCTTTCTCTTTCTTTTTCTTTCTTTCTTTCTCTTTCTTCTTTTTCTTTCTCTTTATTTCTTTTTCCTCTTTCTTCTTTCTTTCCTCCCTTCCTTCCCTTTTTTCTTTCTCTTTCTTCTTTCTTTCTTTTTCTTTCTTTCTTTCTTTCTTTCTTTCTTTCTTTCTTTCTTTCTTTCTTTCTTTCTTTCTTTTCCTTCCTTCCTTCCTTTTTTCTTTCCTCCCTTCCTTCCCTTTTTCTTTCTTTCTTTCCTCCTTTCCTTCCTTTTTTTTTCTTTCTTTCCTCCTTTCCTTCCTTTTTTTTTCTTTCTTTCCTTCCTTCCTTCCTTCCTTCCTTCCTTTTGCTTGTTTTACTTTCTAACAAAGCTTTGTCTACAAACATTTTGGTGGACAGTTATAACACTGTATCCAGATTTAAAATGTAGATGATTGATCTAGAACTTTCATTTTCAGGAAATTGGTCTAAGAGTACTAGATGTCTGTACATGGATAGCCATTGCAGAATTACTTGCAACAACAACAACAACAACAAACTTAGAAAAAAATCTAGGTGTGACCAACAGGAAGTCAATTTAATACACTGTGGTATATCTTTGTAATGCAGCCATCAAAAATGAAAATGTTTCTCACTGGTGGGAAAATGTGGGCCATCATGTGAAAATAGTTTATAAAACAGTGTGAGTAGAACTCCAGTTTTTGTACATGTGAAAGCAAAACGAATGACCTCTGAGAGGTGGCATTATTGATAAACCTTTTTTTTTTTTTTTTTTTCTGGCAACCTAACGTAGTGGTTAAGACTATGGGCTCTAGAGCGGCACCTGGGTAGCCCAAATGTTGAGCATTGGACTTTTGGTTTGGCTGGGGTCGTGGGACTGAGCACTTCATGGAGCCCAAAGCTTCTTGCTCTGTTCCTCCCGCTCATGCTCTCTCTCTCAAATAAGTAAACCTTTAAAAAGAAAAAAAATTAATAAATAAAGCCGGTGGGCTCTGGAGATGGCCCAACTAGGTTTAAACCTTGGCTCTACTATTTGCTAGTTGTGTGGCTCTAGGCAAGTTACTTTTATGAAGATTAGATGAGTTAATTTATGTAAAATCTTTAATACAGTGAAACCACCATCATCATTATAAATGGAAACAAAATTAAAAATAAAAAGTGCCTTTAATAACAAAGAGGCAGCGTGTTTAATATTGTACAAAAGGACACATGGGAACGGTAGTAAGAAAAACTGGGTTTGAGCCCACGCTTACCAAGTGGTGAGATTTTGCACAAGTCACATCTTCTGAGCCCTGATTTCAAGGGTCAAACGAGGAGAGTAATACTCTTTCATCATCTCAGCAATGTAGTTGGGATCAAATGAGAGTTTATGAGGACTACATAAACCATGACACACTCTGCAAAATATTTTATTATTATACTGAGTGTTGACTTAATATCATATGCAATTACAAATAATTTTGTCCTAATTCCAAAGCAGGAGAGGTGCAAACTCAAATGGTCACAGAAGAAAGGGAAGTAATTAGATGTAGTGGAATAAGCTTGTGGGGAAGGTATGTCAGCACTTGGACACCAGTGGAGAGAGTGAAGAAAGGGTAAGAGGAGGAGAGAAAGAACTTCATAATATTTTCTTAGACTGGTAGCGTTCCTAGTGTGGCATTCCATCACATCCTCACCACCTGTTCTTTGCTTATTTAAGATGACAACTATATAATCTGACTAGTGGATCCTTTCAGGCATTACTGAGTAAACTGCTGGGCACAAGAGTTTGATCCAGATTTGGGCCAATAAATAAACATTTTCAAAGATACTGGGAAGAAGCAAACTGTCACCAGTAAAAGTTCAAATTATGGTGCTTCATTCTGCTGACTTTGCTGGGTGATTCAGAGAATAATAAAGTAATAATATATTTCAATTTCCACAAGGGACATATGTTACAGTTCTCTTCGTAGAGTGACTCACAGCTATGTGACTCTTGATGGAACAATTTTATATTTTGCCATTTTTCAACTGAGGAGCTTGGCTTAATGAGGTTTGAGGTCCCTTTAAGCAATAAAGTACTTCTTTATTGATGTATAGGTCATGATTGTGTTAATAGGACATATTATTTGGTAATTTGGAGTGGATTCTTTACCTATAATATTTTAACTAGTATAACCTTGATGCAGTTCAGAATTAAAATAAGAAGGATCTTTTGGAGAAGAGTGTGACTACCACAGAAATAAATATCACCTTACCTCTTGCCACCCCACCCCCACTCTGCATTGAGAGAGATTAGACCATTTCATTTAATTTTACGAAGCTGGCCCAATCCTGAAAAAACAGCTACACACAAAAACTAAAGATCAACGTCATCTAGTATACAGAAGTAAAATTCCAAAAACACTATCCATCAATTTAGTAGTTTCAAAGGGAATAAAAACAAACTCAACAGACAGCCACAGCATTTGATATTATTACATTTGATAAAAAGAAAAAAAATCTTAGTAAAAATAGGACCAGGGCGATTTTTCTTCTTAACGTAATAAAAAAGTATCTCAATCAACAGCCCCCGTTGTACTTGACAACAAACACCAAACGTATTCCCATGCAGTCATGAATAAAACAAACAACTTCGTATCTGTCTTTTATTTAGCATTATTTTGGAAGTTACTGCAAGTAAAGCAGAAAAGTCAGAGGTTTGAAAATAAGAGATTCAATATTGGGAAATAAATGAAACTATGTGTAGACGATATAATTACACAAAACACCAAAGAATCAACTGACATACAAAGTAGAATTACTAAATGTTCTAGTTAATGGCTAAATTTAAAATATAGTGAAATTAATAGCTCTCATGTCATCATTAATAGAAATGAAAATGTAATAAAGAAATAAAATGATTCATAATAAAAAGCATTAAGCGTAAAAAATGATTAAAGAACTTTTTCTCATTTTCTAACCATAGATGAAGGGAAGGACTTTCTAACCATAAATGAAATAAACTCTTTGGTTGAAATACAAAAGAAGAAGAACAAGAAGAAGAAGAAGGGGAGGGGGAGAAGGGAGAAGAGGGAGGAGGAGAAGGGGGAAAGGGAGGAAAAGAAAAGAAGAAAAAACAGTCTATGGTATTTGTTATAGTAGCCTGAGCAGAACAAGACAAAACAGAATGTTTTGAATAACTATGCTCACAAATTTGATAACTTAGATGAAATGGACAATTTCCTTGAAAGTCAATGGCCAAAACTCAAGAAATAGTCAGTCTGCATAATTCTATTTAAAGAACTGAGTTCAGATAAAAATCTTTCAATAAAGAGGCCCAAATGGCATCCTTGGTGAATACTATCCAACATTTAGGGAAGAAATTATATGAATTCTACCCACATTCTTCCATAACTCATTTATGAGGGCAATATTATACTAACTGGACAATGACATTAAAAGGTAAGGAAACTACAGATCAATATCCCTTATGAACATTGATGCAAAAATACTCAACAAAATACTAGCAAAGGAATCTAACAATATTCTGGAAATTCAAGGCTGGTCCTACAAAGGAAAATGAATGTGATTCGCACACCAACATTATAAAGAAAAAAAAAAAAGACATGATCGTTTCAATAGATACAGAAAAAACATCTGATGAAACCCAACATTCCATTCATGATTAACAAGTCTCAGGAAACCAGGAATAAAAGGGAATTTCCTCAGCCTGAAAAAGGCCATTTACAAAAATTCTACAACTAACCTACTTAATGGTAGAAGACTGAAAGCTCACCAACCAGGATTGTTGACAGGGCAAGGATGTGTCTGACCTCACCACTGCTTTCACCATCACCTGCAAGGTCTAACCAGTGCAGCAGGACAAGGAAAAGAAATACAAGGCATTTGAAAGGAAAATTAGAAAGACTGTAAAGAAAGAAAATATTTATTATAAATAAGGTGCAGACATGACTGAATAGAAAACGTCTAAAAATCTACGTAAGTGGATTTGTTAAGGTATCAGGATACAAGGTCAATAAACAAAAATCAATTGTACTTCCCGATACTCACAACCAACAGTCAGAAATTGAAAATTTTGTATGTATACACACAAAGAACACGAACTAGTAACAATATATGTGCAAGATCTGTATGCTAAAAACTAAAAACACTGATAGAAGAAATCCATGACCCATATAAAACAGAGCAATTTGCTGCATTCCTGGATTGGAGGACAAACATAAGCTACCCATTCTCCCTGAACTGGTCTACGCATTCAGTGCAATTATCATCAAAATCCAAGAGGGTGTTTGTTTTTGTTCTCGTCAAGAGGCTGACTCTACAATGTGTAATGGAAAGGTAAAGGAACTAAAACTGTAAAACGTTTTTGAAAAAGAACAAAGTTGATTTACTGGCTTAGGGAAAGCTACAGCGACCAAGGCAATGTAGTATGGGCGAAAGCGCAGACACAGAGACTAATGGAAATTTAGAAATAGACTAACACTGTGTCATGTGATTTTCAACAGAGGAGCAAAGAAAACAAATTTCGATCTATCTGTGGTGGATATATAATTTTTATATGTACCATATGTAAAAAGCAACTCAAATGGATCCCAGACCTAAATGTAAAAACTGAGAACTATTAAAGTCCTAAAAAATAAAAGATCTTTGCCACCTTAAGTTAGGCGGTTTCTCAGGACACCAAAAGCATAATATATTAAAGAAAAAGTTGCTCATGTGGACTTTGTGAAAATTAAGAACTGCTGCTCTTCAAAGAGCTCTGCCAAGAGAAGGAAGAAAAGACAAGCTCAGACTGGGAGAAAATATTTACAGAGCACACGTCTTGCATCAAGGTTATAGAAAACTAGTATCTGGCTAGAAATACAAGAACACAAATTGGTTTACCACTTTTCACTTTTTCGGATTTAATAAAGATAAAACATGGGATCTTTGTCTACTACCGAGAGTGTGAGGATATGGGTAATCCCATGTACTTGTGACAGAACTTCCAGTTTTGGAAGGAAATCTGACAAGATCTATCAAATCTCAAATATACCCATATCCTTTAATACAGAAACTATATTTTTAGGAATGTATGCTTAAAAATCTTACACTCGGGTACTTCTATTTGTAAAAATGAAAACAAACATCAGCCCTCACAACAGGGACTGATGAAGTAAATAGCGGATCATCCACCAATGTGAGGCTATGCAGACAGGGAAATCTTGCTTAAGGAGTATTCCGATCTGGGTAACTGGTTAAGACACAACATTAAGTGGAGAAATAGGACATACAAACTGCATACAGGATTCCGTTTTCTATGAAAAAGACAAGTATGTTTTCTCTGCATGATGAGATTACTGGTGGGGTATTTTTCCTTTTCGTACTTCCTGAAAAACATGTATTCAAGATATAGAAGTTACTTTGTAAAAGGAAATGGTGTCCCGGAGTTAACTTACTTAAAGTTTGACATAAACCAACATGTAATTCCTGGTCTCCTTGTAAAGGAAAAAGCGAGCATGGCACTTATGGATCGGATTTTGCAAATCAGTGGGCAGACTGTGATTGACAGCTCAAAACTCTCTTCTAACTTCCTTTTTGTTGCTTCCCCAGTAAGATATGACCATGACAGACATCATAACTGACATGTGGGATCCCCCTCTATCAGACTGGGCCCTAAGTTGAGCACTCCTAGTACTCACGTTGAATACTGCTTTTATCTGGACATAAATACGCTTTGGACTTTCCCTTTATTTGGCTCCCAATTTAATTTTTAATAATTAAGCTCTTACAGTACAGGACTAGAATTCTGTTGATGCATTCTTAAATACCTGTTCAGGACTTAACCAATGCCCCCTAGTGGGAAAGCCCTCAAATAACTTGTCGCTGTTCACAGACTACTGAGCCTAACTGTAGCTAGAATATTAAAAGAAACAAGTACGAGCTTTACCCCTCATGCCAGTTTCTTTCTTTTGGAGGAATCTTTGTAGCACCTTCAGTATGATAGGTTCTGTGCTGAAGAGGAACTTTTCACACGTATTAACTTTAAGCCCATAAGGTGGGCACTCCTTTGTTTTTAGGTTTTGTTTTTATTGTTTAAGGTGGCCATTTCTTAATGCTTACACAGAGGCAGTCACAGTGCTAATACCATTGTACAATGAAATGCCAAGGACACAAAAAATTTATCATTATGCTTAAAAAAGTATCTTTGGCAGTTGCGAACATCCCAAAACCTTGTAAATTCACTCATTTGATACTACTACTAGAGTTACAATGTTTTGGCCTCATACACATTTTTACAAAATGAAGCAGGTCAGGTTCCAAGGTTTTAGGGGAAAGAGGTGTGTGAAAAACCTTTTTAGCCATGTAAGACACACGCACACACACCCACAGCTTATCAACCAATTGGATAAAGAAGATACCCCATACAGTGGTGCTCTCAAATCCTAAATAAAGTAAATTGACTTGGTTCTCGATTACCTAGCACTCATTTTTCTTTCCTTGGTTTGGTTTTGTTCTTCCAGAAGTGTACAGTACTATCGCCACTTGAACACATACGTGATAAAAACAAAAAAGATGCGGAAGCAATGCTCCCTAAAAAGGTAAAGATTTACATTCCACTAAAAATACTTGTCAGTAGTGGTTGTTTCACATATATGTTTTCCAAGACTAAAAACCTATTACTTGAAATAAATCCTGTTACACACCAGAAGAACCTGTTTTTTTCGTATTTCTCATTTTCTTTAGGAATATCTGTAACCAGAATCCTCCTCACATTGAAGGTTTAAAAAGATCCTCACTTAAAAAAACAAAACAAAAAAACCCTCACAATTTGAAAGGAAAAAAGTGCATGAACGTAGTATTTATTCCAAAAGACTAAAGGCTTTACAGAAGAAAGCTTAATATCCAGTAGTTAGTTGTTATATAAACTTGTGTTTACATAGTGAGAGATTTATAAAATAACTATTGCCCAGCCACTAAATAGAGATCAAAGGAGATTAACAGAAAGAGTATTTTTCCTACTGTTAACTTAAAAAAAGAAAAAAAAAAAGGTTAAGACAGAAAGGATAGGGTATGAATGTAGGTGTCAAGAGAATAGAATACAAGCAATTTGACAAGACTAAGTTTATTCTAAGCAAAATTTTTATTAATAAAAAGATTAACCATGACCATATGAGATGAGTGGCTGGGCTTAAGAGTTTGCTACATCAAATAAATTAAAAATTGATACTTCAGAATATCATTACAATTTATAATAGCATTCCTTTATAGAGGCATTTTAATTTTAGCAATGTTTCTCTTAAACATAAAAAACTAACCCTTAGTGTCATGGGTGAGAATCATTATAGCTACTGCTGAATCAAAAGAGAATTTCCAAGAGCTGTTTGGTGGTATTACCTCAAGACCTATACCCGAACTTTAGGGAAACAATCTTCCAAAAAGATCTGGAACACTGCCTGATCAGAGACGAGTATCAGTGTTTGATACTGTGGCAGGAGGATATCCCACTCCAAGTCAAATGTGAAGAATAAATAACACAAATGAATGCACCCAAGACCCCCAAATAAGTTAGTAAAAGTGCCATTACTTTAAGAATTATCAGACATATGTGTTTAAATACAAATTCAAATTTGTTAAGTCCAAAAGATACAGTAATTTTATTACATAAAATTTCTCCTGTGTGCTAAAAATGTTAACTTACAAGAACATAATATTTGTATAACTGTAGAGGGAGTTACGGTCGAATTGTCTAATCATTTTTCATTGATGAGAATAGAACAATAGGTAGTGGACAGAGAAGAAGCACTCAGAGTCCTTGAAAATTCAAGGTTGTCTATTACTGCTCAGCCAAAACACACTAACCATTCTCTAATAATATAAATGCCTACTCGATTTATATGTTTAAAAATAAAGTCCATTTGTTTCTCCATTAAAGCTTCTGCAAGACTGACAAAGGTACATTCTACCTATTAAAAATAGGAGTACTCTTCATCTTTGGATAGGGAAATGTAATCATATACAGATTACTAAATTTTTATTTGAGGCAGCTGTTGGGAGTCCATTAAGCACTTTTTCAACACTGTACCTTTAAAGTTCATCTTTAATATTAATACTTTGGAAAACCAAAAATAGAGGAAAAACATCTATGGCAAAGTACATTTCATTCAGATTTGAAAGCAGTAAAATACAAAAAAAAAAATAGTGCAGTGTCAATTTTATCTCTGTAAATCACTTGAGGATAGTTTTATGATTGAATGACAAAAAAAGTTTTAACCTGTTAAAAAAGTTTAAGTCTTTGACTTTAGTAAGGCAAAAATGAAATTAAGCACTGTAAAAAGACTTTAAAAATGAAGTTCTACAAATTTGGTTCCCATTTACAACAATTTCATTAACAGATGAGTTAAGTGTAGATACAATGTATCCAATAATCTTATAACCACAGTAAAAAAAAAATTTCTAGCAATTTATAGATTGTGAAATCCTTAGTAATACCAATATATATTCAAAACATGTTCATACAGAACCAAGACCTCTCCTTCTCCATGTAAAAGAACACTTGTTAAAGATAATTAACAAAAATACCAATTAAACAATGGAAACTCACTTCATTTCACTGTGCCCAAAAGTATGACACAAAATATTGCCTTAAAGAGGTAGATTAAAAAGAAAAAAGAAAACCAGATTCTCCATTCTTTGTCACTTTTATTCAGTAGTAGTACTTTTTTCCTTATTTTCGGTGCCAGACACGGCAAGGAGTGATTACAGCCAACTGTTATTAAAACATTTGTTCGCAACATATACCCCCTTTACCACTGACCCCAAACTGACTCATTTTGTGTGCTTTCGTTCTTTCTTTTTTTTAATATACCACCACCAAGACTGGGTGGAGGGGGTAAGGGTAAAAAGAGATGAAGGGGTAGAGTCCAGGAGGCCAGAAGAGGAGGAATGCTACAAGCCACAGTAAGAATGAGCTGTATTTAATTTAAAAAAGGGGGAGGGGTGTACCCCACAAATGATACAGTAATGAGGATACACAATTAAATCCCATAAGCATGACTGAAGGCTTTCACTGTGTTTGACGTCATCACAATGGAAGGCATAAAAAGTGGAGTAAATCAATGTTGATACAGTCCAATCTAGTCCATTAGGCAAGATGGTGCAAGAAGTCATTTAAATTAAAAGTGCCCTACCCTTACCTACATGGCTAGCAGACATGGAGAACACCACAGTGATGAATCCACAGAGATTTCTCCATGTAGCTATAAAAAATGTGTTGTCGAATGGCACATTGTCAAACACTGGAAAGGGGCGCCACAATGGACCTCTCTCTTTTTTAGGTACGAATGCTAGATTCAACTATCTTGACTAAGCAGGAAGTGGGCTCTTCTGCTGGGAATGCCAACCCTAATTCACTTTGTCTTGAAATATATACAGATTGTTTGTAGTAGCTACAGCAATGATATTTTCCTTGGGGTGCCAGGCTGTATGAAGGATTTTCTTGTTGAAGTCTAGGCTGTCAACACTTATTTCATCTTTCTTTCGCTTGCCACTTGCACACACTTTGCGTGGCTTCAGAACCGTGCGAGGTTTGTTGTTTTCCCGTGACGCTTCTAGGGTTATGTCTCGCTTTGTGTTCCTGTCAAACATTCTGAAGAAATTATTGTAAGATCCGGTCATGACAACACTACAAAAGTAAACAGAGGACGCAGTCAAATGAGTGAACAAAAGTTTATTTCCGGTAAAATGATTCAGTGATGAAACCTAGCCTATTACCCCACAGGAAATAGCTACTTCAAGCTGATCTGGATTTAGGGTGTTGATCTGCAACACCAATCCAGAGACCAATTATTCAAATAAACCAGTACCAGTCTGGTACTAGTTAGTGGTAGTTAATTTGGATTTCTATTAATGGCTACTTTTCATGACTACCAAAACTATCACCAAAGTTGAAAGTACTCTCAAGAATAGCTTAAGTTAGTAGTACTGAAATAACCTCTGCTGAATGTATTTTTGCAACTACAGGCTTTATGATTAACCAAACTGGTAGCTTCCTGAGATACCAACCGACTGTGGGATTCACAGGTTCTAAAAAGCCTTCAAAATTCATGGTATATAGCTGTTCATAAGAAACCAATGCTTCACTTTGTGACTTAAATTATAAACTATAGAATTTGTTTCCAGGATGTTGTCTGGTTGGGATAACGCTATCTTATCAATGCTTGTAAGAAATCTCCTCTGGGGTGTCTGGGTGGCTTAGTCCGTTAAGCGTCTGCCTGGGGGTCAGGTCACGATCCCAGGGTTCTGGGATCGAGTCCCGCACTTGCTCAGTGGGGAGCCTGCTTCTCCCTCTACCTACAGCTTCCCCTGCTTGTGTGTGCTTTCTCTCTTTCTTTGACGAATAAATAAAATTTAAAAAAAATCAGAATATTAAGAAAAAAATTTATATTCTATACTGTCTTAACAGGAAATCATTTTACCTATTATTACATTATGTACATCTTAAGCATTTTTTGGGGGGGACAAATATTTTTAATAGTATCTGTTTAAAGAGCTGCCGAATTTTAACCCTACCCAGGATAGCTCTGTCAGTGCAACTTTCCCTCCATCACTGCTCAATATTTGCTAAGTTTTAAGTACTCAATAAGCAAAACCTCACAAATTTGAAACTGTTAATTTAGAAGGGGTCTGTTGCTATTATTACTTACCGTGTTCTTCCCACATGGTTTAAATTATTATTGTAAATAAGATTACAGAATATCAAGGAACTGTCTAAATAATGCTTGAAAACGACTAATTACAAGTATCATACATTATATAGGTCATTCATGAAATACAAGTGATTACCATCTATTCAGTAATGTCAGTTCCTCCAAAGGACACTTGACAACATTTTAATCAAACTCAAACTGGTGCATGTATCTGAGGGTAATAAAACTGTATTTCTTTTAAAATGATTTATTTAATTTGGATTGGCACCCCCATATTATTTGAATTTGTGAGGTTTTAATAATGAGGACACCTAGGTCTATGGCTATTTGTAAATTTTAAAAGGTTTTGGTAAGTCAGCATTTCTGTGGTATACCTGCCCAAAATGTATAACCTGAATCAAATCACAAGGAAACATTCGGTAACACTCAAATTAAGAAACCTCCTATGAAATCATTGGCCTGTCTTTCAAAAATGCCACAGTCGCAGAAGACAAGGAAATCATGAAGAACTACTGCTCCAGATTAAAGGAGAACAAGATAGAACAACTAAATGTTACATATACTTTGGGACTGGATAGTTGACTGAATTTTCTTCTGTTAGGAAGGACATGGCTGAGAGGGCTGGTGAAATTTTAATGGGCTCTGTGGAATCGACAGGAGGACTGCGCCAACAGGAACTGTTCTGCTTTAGATGACTGCCCTGTCATAATGTAGGAGACTCTTACCTCTTAGGAAATATTCATTAAAAAGTTTAAGGGCAATGGGGCACCATGTTTGGAGTTTACTCACAATTGGTTCACAAAGTATGTGCGTCTATTTGCATGTCTTTATAGAGACATATATAAAGGAAGAGACTGACACAGCAAACAGTAACAGGAGAACCTGAGTAAGGGCTAAATAAGACTGGGTCACTCTTAACAAATTTTCTCCCAGTTTGAAATTATTTCAAAACAAGTTTTTAAACAGTAAGAGAAATCAAGAATTTCTTTTTGATAGTGGAACGTAACTTAAAACTGCCAACAGTAAGTTTCAACGACGTGAGGAAGAGCTGGTGTAGCAGTGCAGCAGAGCCTAGTGTATCAATTTCTTTCTCTTCCTGTCTGCAAATTTCTCCTTTCTCTTCTTCCCTTTCCTTCTTCCTGCTTGATGCCTCTCAGGATTAAGTAGTGGTATTCAAAGGCAAAGCCTGCTTGTTCTGAGTCTAGGTTTACTGTGGCCAGCCTATTACTAGGTGTCATGTGAGATTCCGATAAAGATAATATTAAAAATCCCACCAAAGATAAATGATCCAAGTTCTAGCATCCTCTATAATACAGAACATCATGATACTTGAATGTTATCAAGCTCCACTGATTAAACTACTGTTAAATAAAAAGTACCTCTAATGACCTTGAAGGCAAGTTTAAGTAATTCCAAAATTGTGTTTTCTACTACTTTTTGTTCTACTGGAACACAATAAATGGTAAATAAATATTGATAAGGAAAAACTGAAAGATTAAGACTTATTTGTCCTTGGCAATAATGGTACACATTTTCACGATACAGTAAAAATGAATCATATACCGTGGCAAAGTTGTGGATTATAAAAACCCTAATTACTCATGGTAATATGGTTAAAAATATATACAGTAATTACCAATTCTATAAGATATTAATGTGGTATCTGGAAACATGAGGGTTTAACATTCTAAATGAAATATCCACTGCTTAAATATTTCTCAAAAGTTTCATAGATGAACCACCAAACTGAAATTCCACCATTTTAACTGTTGACATGTCAAAAATGTCACTGATCTGGTTCATAAAAGGGAAATATTTAAGGATATTTAAATCATAATTTAAGATATCTAGGTTTTTTGTGTATTTTCATATTTACTAATGAAACATGATGTTAATTTTTATCTGCTATTATTGCTACAAGATTACTGAATTTATTTCAAGCAAACGGGGGGGAAAATGAAGTGAGGATTTGTAATTTACGTCAATCATATTAGAGAAGTGAAATAGCACATTTCTTTCCTCTTTTAAAAGGCACATTTGAATGAGAAGTTCAAATTAAAATCAATTACCTGTCAGATCCATTCCAACAACATTCAAATTTGTCAAATATGCAGTCATTTTCATACAGTGAACAAAGTTTACTTCTGAGGTATTCATGAACCTGGGTTTTAAATATAAATATATTATTATAGATATACTAATTTACACCTCAGGATCTGCTAACTGATATTAGGAAAATATTTAAACAAGTCCCCCCCTTTTTTAAAGGAAAATATAGACACACATACATACGCTGTAATCAGTAAAATTCAACTCTCTTAGTAACAAACAATAAAGGCATTTTATCCTTTTCACAAACAAATGAGGCCCCTTCCATGAACATGTATTTTCCTACTGTAGGACAGAGAAAAATACCCTTTGGGACATGACACATGAACTCCTCATAAGCTGGACTAAAATATTTAGGCTAAAATACATTTGAAAATGGTACAGATAAGAGAATAATTAAAGACTATTATAGCAATAGTTGAATATGTCAACACTTGGTTTTCTCAGTCCATTAACTGCTGATAAAAAAAAAATACTCAATATTATGTTTTACTTCCTTTTTAAATACCACTTTCTGGGCATAAATAACTGAAGCCTACATTATCATTAAAGTGCCTATGCTATGCACAGCATGGCTGTGCCCTGGTTTGTTGATAAATTAAAACTGACCCTTGAACAGCGTGAGGATTAGGGGTGCTAATCCCCTGCACAGTCAAAAATGCGCACACAGGGGCGCCTGGGTGGCAGAGTCAGTTAAGCATCCCACTCTTGGTTTTGGCTCAGGTCATGATTTCGGGGTCATGAGATGGAGCCCCATGTCAGGCTCCATGTGCAGGGTGGAGTCTGCTTCAAATTCCCTCCCCCTTCCCTCTGCCCCTCCAGCTCGTGCTCTCACCCTCTCTCTCTTTTTTTAAGATTTTATTTATTTGTTGGACAGAGACAGACACAGCCAGCGAGAGAGGGAACACAAGCAGGGGGAGTGGGAGAGGAAGAAGCAGACTCCCTGCAGAGCAGGGAGCCCGACGCGGGGCTCGATCCCAGGACCCTGGGATCACGCCCTGGGCCGAAGGCAGACACTTAACGACTGAGCCACCCAGGCGCCCCTCTCTCAAATGTATCTTAAAAAAAATAATCCACATATAACTTTTGACTCCCCGAAACTGAACTACTAATAGTGTACTGTTGTCTGGGGAAGTCTTACTGATAACATAAGGTTAACATGTATTTTGTATATGTAATATGTATTATATACTGTATTCTTATAATAAAGTAGGCTAGAGGAAAGAAAATGTTATTCAGAAAATCACAAGGAAAATACATTTGCAGTACTCTATTGTTTTTTATAGAACAAAATATCCATATATAAAGTGGACCCATTCAGTTCAAACTATGTTGTTCAAAGATCAATTATAATATAGTTACTCAATGTATGCATCACTGAAAAAATCGTATCACTTGATATTCCTCAAAGAATATCAAAACTAATGAAAATGTACCTGTTTTTTGAAGCGTAATTCAGTAGTATTTCACAAGGGGATAAACCAAAAAATAAGTAATGGTATTTAAAATGTATTTTGAGAAATAATGCAATTCAATATTAACATTGTTAAATTACAAAGCAGTAAAGTTTCAAAGCTTTCGTTGTGACGGGGTAGGGGGATTGTCTTGAACTTACTAACCGTTTTTACTTAAATACAGAGCCTTAAAAAAGAACTAACTAACCGTTTTTACTTAAATACAGAGCCTTAAAAAAGAACTAATGCTTAGAATTCTCTATTCTTTTGAAACAATCTAAAGTAATTTTAAGTGTCCATTTCAACTTTCAAGTATAATAGAATGATTCAGGCCATGTCTATGTGACAGTACGTACAAATCTGTTAACACTGAGGAACTGCAACTCAGGTAGGGTCAGGACAGGAGGCAAAAAATTAACAAGATCAAAATACCCTTTAGTCACACACAGCTCAGCAAGATGCTTATATAAATTCAACAACTGCTGAATCTCCACACATTGAGTATAAAATGTGACTCTACTCTGAATCACTAATTCAGCATAAGCAGAAAAACTGCAAATTTGGTAAATCAAAACAATTCAACAAAGTTTTAGAATGCACATACAACGGTTTCTCACCAAACAATTTTAAGAGTATGAAGTTAAGATTCCAATCAATTACTCTCAATGGCAACCAGAGATGGTGGTGGTGGTGAGAAACACCAGGAGATAGATCACACTCTTGGAAGTTACACAAATGTAATTTGAAAACAAAGCCGTATGTTATCTCTTTGCTTTTGTTTCAACATAGCATTTATTTTAAAATTTCAAATACCATTAAGGAGAGTCTTAAGTAGTTTATATTGTCAAAGAGGATTAAAAGGTTTGAAAAACAACATTCTAATTTTATGGAAAACACACAACATAAAGGTACCGTTTATAAATTCTGTATTCTTAAAAACAGTGTTAAGTGTTTTCCACACTGTAGTCTAGGGCTTACCCCAGGTTTCTGCTTGCCCCCCACCCTGTCCCTGGCTATGCATGTCTTCATTCTCTTCTCCAGAAGAAAGGGATAGGGGATGGGATCAATGGTAGTGGCTGGCTGACAAGAAAAGAACCCAGAACTAACATCTTACAACAGACAGCCAAGCACCTAAAGCCATCTGCTGGGCTTTCAAGCCCTTCTCCTTTAGCCTAAGACAACAGTTACAAGCCAAAGGGCAGAATGCCAGTCTATTTGACTGGGCATGCCTAAGTTAAGCTCTAGTTCAACTACTACTGCACATATTCCAACGAGGACATGTCCACTAGGACTGGCCATTCTCCCCAATACTCTTCCACACCTAGACCTTATTAGAGTACTCTTCCCTCCTCACTTTAAATGTAGACAGCGGTGCAGAAAAAAGTTGTCAATATTGAACCAAGCTGGTAGCAAAATCACACTTTAACTGAATAGACAACACAACCTATAAAAGTATATATAAAATTAACATATGGAAAAGCAACATACTCATGGATCTCTGAAGGAAAAAGCCTAATAAGGGTCAACCATGCTGTATTGGGATTAACACATCGTACAAAATCCTTCTCTATAAAGACTTAGAAGTAAATAGGCTATATACTAATTGAAAGAAAAAACTGCAAATACCTGGTACGTTTCCACAGGCCTGTTTTCCATATTTAAGTCCCAAATTTTGACTGACAAATAGTCTCTAGTCATCATATATCGACCACTATGGCTGAATTTTACATCAGAAATAGAGGAGATGATTTCAGAAAAAAAAGACCTGTTACTGGGATCTTCAGGTTCTTCAAACACTAAAGCAAAAAAAAAGGGCAATTTGTGTAATATTCTGGCTTGGACAAAGCACTTGCTGAGACAACCATTCACAAACTTCCTAAGAGTGAGCTAGAGATGACAGACTAGTGCAGAACCAAAAAACATCTCTCTGACTATAAGAACATAACCTCCCTGAAAGTTTCTTAAGGGGAATGATGTAACTTTGACACTGAAGATACAAAAGTATACAGTATACTCCTAGGGTCCTACAGCTGATTTAGCAGAACCAGGAACAGACAGGACGTCTGACGCCAAAGTACATGAGGTTTGTAGGTTCTGCAGAAACCTCAATGACTTTGCCTGTACTGTCACTGCAAGGGAACACACCATCCAAATTTACACCAAGTTTTATTTTTTTTAGTGGCCAGGTAAAAATGTTTTGGTAACAGGCATGTACCAATTTTCATGAGTTTTAAAAATAACAACATGAAGACAATAATAATGCAACCCCTTAATTTCTAAACCCAGTGCTTTTTCAAACTTTTTTTTTAAACCAAGGAAATCTCTTCTCAGAGAACAACAAAGGGAGAGCAGGAGGAAAAGAGAAAAGGAAGGGAAGGAGGGAAGGAAAAAAACTCTACTTGAATAAAGAGCTGGAGAGCCCAGCCCCAAGATCCCCCCAAATAATACTCCATTTAAAAATGTATCTACTGGAACATTGACAGACATGCTCCCAAAAGAGCCTTTAATGTTCTTCCAGTAGAATAACCTATAATGCCTCATGTGGAGTCAGACAGCTTACCAAAGGGTGCAGAAGGCCCTGGGCACACAGGTTTTCAGACTTTTAAACCTATCTAAATGTAGTCATCACATCTGATGCTAGTTTCAAAAAACAGAAAATGTTATCATTCGAAAAAAAGAGTACACTTACGTTTAGAATGCCTATCACAGAGGGCAGAGGCCCGCATGTCACATAACCGAATAGTTCCTTTACTGCTGCTATACACAAACGTGTTGCAGCTGTTTGGATGGAATTCTGCTGCCGTAATCACCTCTGTTAGCTCTTCCATATTGGCAGGCTTGATATCCACAATATCTGGATAGCATTTTATTAAGGAATTTCCACTTAGAAAAAAGGGCAAATATAATTTTACATTTCTCAAATCTAAAATTCATTCATAAACTTAAGCACAAGTATTAATTCCGAATTGCATTCTACTCCTTACAGGGAGTATAAATCCCAGAGGGATCAAAACTTCTAATGCATGGAAAAAAATCTTAGAAGAAACCATGTTAGAATGTAGACGGGCCTCTTTTTCTGAGTATGATACAAATCCCAGAAGCCATAAGGAAAAGACTGATAAGTTTATCTTCCTAAATGTTAACACGACTAAGTGTATGTTCTAAAGAAAACAGAAGTAAAAAACTTCAAGGGGGCAAAAAAGGGGAACCTATCTGCACCACAAACAAAGGAGCGGATTCACTTAATATAAAAAAGTTGTTTTAAAAACAAAAAGAAATATAAGTGGTTGATAAATAGGACTTTTCACTAACTAGACTGGTAATGGAGCAGGAAACAGGCTCTTTTATATACTGTGGGTAGAATATGAATTACAGTAAATTTTTCAAATGATGTCTATTTAAAAATACATATAACATTAACACTAGCAGTAATAACTGCAAACATTTATCAAAACCTTTTTAAAAAGATACTTAAATATATTTATAAACAATCTTAGATTTATATGTATATTGTGTATGCCAGGTATGTCTGTATCACACACTTGTACAGAAAAATCTTAGAAGCATAATATAAACAATGAAAATGGCGTCTGGAGAATATTTCAATTGACTTTATACCACCATGCATCATGACTTGTGCGAATTTCTTTTGCCAACCTTATTAAAGAATATTTTTAGAATTACGTTTTTAATAAATACTCCACAAATTTGTTTTATAAAATACTTAACCATTAAAAAATGTTTTTATAGGTACAATTGTATTTAATATACATAGTATTACAGCAAAGTATTTAGTACTAAGTACTAAACTTACTATAATAGTACTTAAAATTCCAAGAATCCTATTTTTAAATCAGTACATTATGTTCTTTATCAAAGAACTTCCCCCACTGTTTAATCATTTAAGCACAAAGAAAAAGTGGTATAAAGTAAGAAGCTACTTTTAAAGAGAAGAAATACAAATACATGAAGGAGAGATGAAAAGCCTTCTTTACCAAACACCAAAAAAATAAACCAAATGGATACTAAAACTCCTGTCTGTAATCTCCAGATGCCAAAGATTAATCCGTAAATCGTCTGCAGATAAATATGTTTCATAATCACTATTAATAGAAATTGAGTTGATGTGATATGTATGAGCATTGGCAAATATTCTTCGTGGACTGGCCTCAACCATTAGGTCCATGGGCCTAAAGACTGGCACCTGTCAATAAGACACATGAAAAACGGTCATTACAAAATGCTCACTATTTACAATGGCACTTAAGGTTCAGTTCTTTATCCTAGTTTTTGAGGGAACACTATAACATTACACAGATTTAGCTTTATAAAGCAACTGATGTTGATCCTTAAAGTGTTGAAATGAGAAGAAAAATAAATTATTTGGTTAATTACTTTCTTTTATAGATAGCAATACTATTAGAATTTGTGCTAGAATTTCTAGTTCCAATCTTTTGCTGGAGACTCGCAAAGCTAAATGTTTCTGGTTTGAACAGGCTAGGAAGGGAATTAGCCCAGAGCATCTAATTCTTGGTATTTCTTAGCAGCAACTAGAATATCTGATCCGTTTCCACCCACTTTTTTATCTCCAAAGAAAATTAATCTTGATACTTAAGGTTGCAACAGCTGACATTCAAACCATGAGGGCAAAAGAGAATGTGGCATTGTATATAACAGTCTTGCATTGGGTCCTGGGTTAGCCCCTGGCACAGAGAGACCTCTATGTGGTACATGGTTATTTAAAACGGGAGTTTTTAATGTCCTATCTGGTTATAAAATTGTTGGGAGGGGGCAGATTATAGTTAATCCTATTCGAGTTCTGCTCAGGATCTAGAATATATGAATATAGAACACTATTTACCAGAATTACCATCATTTTTTCTTAAGTACTTACTCGTAGTGTAGTGACTGTAGTAGGATCTCTATACCTTCCATCTTCCTCTTTCAGGTTATACCCTTCTGGTCTTTTGTCCCTTTCACTGATTTTCCATAATTTTATTGTTTTATCTGGAGAGAAAAATGAAAGAAGTCCTCAAAAAAAGAATACTACTAATAGAAGAAGAACATTTTAAGGCATATTCAAACACGCTATTTCATATTTCACCTAAAGGGATCTCAAGAATAAAATCTCTTATGTGACTTAATAAAAAAAAAAACTTCCTATTACCTGGCAATTAAAAACACATATACATAGAAGTACAGTAATCACAAATTTATACATTAACAGCACTCAAAAGTACCATTTTTAAAAAATATTTTATTTATTTATTTGACAGAGAGAGAGAGAGAGAGAGAACACACAAGCAGACAGAGCAGCAGGCAGATGGAGAGGGAGAAGCAGGCCCTCCACTGAGCAGAAAGCCTGACATGGGGCTTGATCCCAGGACGCTGGGATCATGGCCTCAGAGCCGAAGGCAGAGGCTTAACCGACTGAGGCACCCAGGCAGCCCTCAAAGTACCATTTGATATTAAAATCAAGTCAGAGCCAGGTCCTTGTCCTTTAAAAATAATTAAAGGAGAGGAAGGGAAAAGTTGTGTTTGTGTGTATGTGTGTAAGCACCTCATGTCTCTAAGTACAAACACATACACGTATGTACTTAATATTTTTAAAAAATAAAACAACAGTTATTAATACAGCCTATTATTTAGAATAAAAATGATAAAGGAGTATCTGTATCTCCCTTGGTCCCATACTTCCTAGCAGATCCTACCAAAGACTCCACAAATTCCTTCATAGACTGGATGCCTCTGTTTATATCTATCTTCCCTTGTTGTGTTAGGGATTCAAGTCAAGTTGGTCAGGGTCTGAAAAAAAAATGACCAATTAAAAGCTATGTCCCCAAGTTCTTTAAGACACAATTCCTAGGTATCAAGAATATATTAAATAGTATTTTTTACTTTTTAAAATAGTATTTTTTTAAATAAACACTTATTTGGAGTAAATTTAGAGTAAAGTTGCAAAGATAGCCCAGGGTGTTTCCATTATACAAAATTTTTCTAATGTCAACATCGGCAACCATGCTATATTTGTTAAAACTAAGAGAGTAACACTGTACATTACTACTAACTAAACTCCAGACTTTACCCAGAATCCACCAGGTTTTCAACTAACATCCCTTTCTGTTCTAGAATCCAAACAACACTGTATTTAGTTGTCAAGTTTCCCTAGTCTCTCTGTCTTTTAACAATTTCTTAGACTTTTCTTAGTTTTCATCATCCTGACAGTTCAGAGAAGCAGCAGTGGGGTACTGCAGAATGTCTCAAATGGGTATGTCTGCTGTTTTCTCATGATCAGACTGGGATCACTGGTTTTTAGGGAGAATATCAGAGGTGAGTGAAGGTATACATGGTATCAACATGACTTTTCCACTGGTGATGAGAGCACTGTTCACTTGGTTAAGGCAGTATCTGCCAGGTTTCTCCACTGCAAAGTTATTAATTTCCCCCTTGCCATACTCTAGTCTTTGGAAATGAATCTCTAAAATCCAGCCCACACGTAAAGAATTAAATTACAGTCCTTATAAGGAAGAGCATCCATCCATATATTTGAAATTCTCCTGTAAGAAGCATCTCCTCTCCCTGCTTATTTATTTATTCAACTATTTGTTTATTTAAATCATTATGGGGGCGCCTGGGTGGCACAGCGGTTAAGCGCCTGCCTTCGGCTCAGGGCGTGATCCCGGCATTATAGAATCGAGCCCCACATCAGGCTCCTCCGCTATGAGCCTGCTTCTTCCTCTCCCACTCCCCCTGCTTGTGTTCCCTCTCTCGCTGGCTGTCTCTATCTCTGTCAAATAAATAAATAAAATCTTTAAAAAAAAAAAATCATTATGGACTCATGCATGTTTATTTAGTACTTTTGTTTTAATCTTCAAATTGCATTCATATAAAAGAATCACATTCTTAATGGTCCTTTCATAAGCCAATGGGTACAATTTTGAAACATAGTGTATAGAGGCACTTTCTAAAATGCTGTCACACTTCTAGGGACTCCTCTAGTCCTGCCACCTCTCTCTGCCTGGTAATGAGGAAGATGCTAGCCAACCCTGTGGATACCCTTTGCAAGGATAAAGTGTAAGCAGAAAAAAATTGCTAACTTTACTAACCTATAATCTACTACTTAATCTATACCCTAGTAATCTTGTTCAGAGTTATCTTACAGTTAAGTCATATGTGTTTTCTATGTGCTATGTCTAGGTAAAGATTTATATATTTTAGGATATTCTACTTATCCCCAAATGTAGTAAGCCTAAACTCTTAATTTTGGGAGTAATTATCATCTAAAAATAAGGATGAAAAGCTTGCCCTTGCCCAATCCCCACTACTGTCTTATGGCCTGTACAAATTCATCATCCTTACCAAAGATCCAAAAAAAGAAATCACAATGTACTTATCAAACTTTTCAAACAAGATATAATTAGTTTATGGTTCCTAATAGTGTTTTAGGAAGAAAATTATTATTTTTTAATCATGAAAAACTGGGTAAACAGATTTTTAAAACATATTACACTTTTTTAAAACACATTTTTTAAGTGATAAAATTTGTCACTTAAGAGGTTAAAAAAATTTGGGCGCCTGGGTGGCTCAGTTGGTGTGCCTTTGGCTCAAGTCATGATCCCAGAGTCCTGGGATTGAGTCCTGCATCTGGCTCCTTGCTTGGTGGGGAATCTGCTTCTCCCTCTGCCCCTGCCCCCAGATTGTGTGCTCGCTCGCTCTCTCTGTCAAATAAATAAAATCTTTAAAAAAAAAAAAAAAAGGTTTAAAAAAATTTAATAACATAAACACAGGATAGAAAAGTACTGTACAATTTCAGTGCAATGCTTAGGAAAAAGGCAGGTCAGAAATAAAATATTTTAGTAAGTATAACAAATTTTTTTAAAAAAATCAAAATTCTTGAGCTCTGTAGTAGTGACTTTTTTAGCTACAATTTTTGGCCTACTGGAGGTACGTGACAATAATCAAACTCCACATAACTGCACGCAAAATTACGTAAATATACATATTTTTATATAAAGGGAATGGATTCCTCAAAGAAATTTGTCATTTCCAAAAGGTTAAGAACCACTACTCTATGGTGCTTCTTCCCTACACTGTCAATACTAACAAGTAAAGGGGGCCTGGGTGGCTCAGTGGGTTGAGCATCTGCCTTTGAATCGGGTCATGATGCCAGCCAGGGTCCTGGGATAGAGCAGAGTCCTGAGTTGGGCTCCCTGCTCAGCAGGGAGTCGGCTTCTCTCCCTGCCCCTCCCCCTTCTCATGCACACTAGCTCTCTTTCTCTCAAATAAATAAATAAAACCTTAAAAAAAAATACTAACAAGTAAAGAGGGTTCCAGAAGTCCAAAAGTCCCAGTGTTCCTCTCACCATAAAAAAAGGACTGGGACAGGGAAGACCACGCTACCAAGTTTCCTTTGTGGGAATGCAGCTTTATTATTAAAAAGATTCTTATTAACAAGCTGTTAAAACATAAAGGCATTTACTAGTAAACTTTGTATTACTCATATATTCAAGACCCACGGTCACCAAGTTAGAGGTGGACACTTTTGCAATGTGGAAGAGTTGAGGAGAACGCAGAGAAAGCAAAAGGAGATGAAAGAGAAGGAGAACAGTCACCTGAAGAAACATTAAATGAACTAAAGTTGTAAGGAGGGCACTATGAAGTTGTTTAAGTAAAACTGATTTGGGAAACAGTGGACAGTTTATGAAGACCATGGAAAGCCAACGCAAAGACAAAAGTAAGATTACTTTTGGTCAAAGGTGATATGTTTAGTCCTATTTTCTACCGATCTCCCATAGGAGAGTTCATCTTTTATGAGTGGAAAGGCCTGTTACGTGTGGGGGGAGGAGGTATTATTATGCTCAATCTCACAGAGACAACTATACCAAATAATATAAAATTATTACTTCGATTTAAGAGATGTTGACATTCTCCTATGATTACTTTCTCTCTTTTTAAACAATAAAGCTTTCCAGATCAGCTTTAAGTTTTAATCCTTCCATCCTTTTCCCATTCCGCCACATCCAGACATAGCAGTCTGCAAAATTCCTACGCTTGTTCTATCCTTCCAAAGTGGGCTTTATTTTTTAGCACAAAAAAAATAACATAGCCCCAAATAACTGTATTTTATTTAACATTCATGAACAGTTAACAACAACACAAGACAGAAACCTAGAATGCTTTGTGCAGTGCCCTTTAAAATAATTTGTATTATTAATCAAGGACTTAAAATTTACTTGGTAAACCTATTTGGGAGATACTGTTGTTTCCGTCTACAGAAAAATACTACATAGAGTCACATACCCAAGACCCAACCACTGGAATTCCCAGTGGTCTCTCCATCTACTGAGCTTTTGTAGAGTTTACGGTCTAGAAAGGCTCGCATGGTTAAACACTGCCTTGCTTATTTCAAATCAGAGAGCACGTGTAAACCTGCATGAAGACACACGTGGGTATCAACGGAGAAGTGAAAGGTAATAAAGATTTAATCCATAAATGAATTGAAATGGGATTTGTTTCCAAACAACACTGAGAAGGAGGGGAAGCAGAAGTACCTGAAAAAACAACCGGCTATGAACTGAACTGCTGAAGCTGGGTGATGGGTATGTAGGGCTCCCTTATCCTATTTCAGCCTTTATTTTAAACATTTCCCTAAGGAAAGTAATTTATCCCATAAGAAGTGAACTGCCAAAATTATTAAGAATACCCCAATACATGAATTATATATGTCCCAACACACTAACCTGGGGCATTTATTTCCAAAAGTAGAAACCATATAAATGATAGGACTATGTATGATTTGAAGTGAAAGAGCAGTATTGGAAGTGCTATTTGAAATAGCTCAGTTTACCATATAAATTAAAACTGAACCAAGATTAGAAGCCAACATACGACATAAATAAACATAGTTCCTCCATCTATAATGCTCTAAGTCATAAGCTTTAAATAATTTATTTTTCTTTTAATAAGAAGAGAGGCAAATGCAGTGATGTGAGAAGAGAGGCGGTAAAGGGTTTTGGTGGGCTAGTTGGGGAGAGCTTTGACAATCAGAAAAATGGGCAATTTATTTTTTTAAAGATTTTATTTATTTGACAGAGAGAGAGAGAGACAGCCAGCGAGAGAGGGAACACAAGCAGGGGGAATGGGAGAGGAAGAAGCAGGCTCCCAGCGGAGGAGCCCGATGCGGGGCTCGATCCCAGAACGCCAGGATCACGCCCTGGGCCGAAGGCAGACGCTTAATGACTGAGCCACCCAGGCGCCCCAGAAAAATGGGCACCTAAAAGGAAGCAAACATGTATGGTGTCAGCTAGTAACACCATTTTATGGAATGCACTTCTAAGAACTTGATAGAGTGGGTGATGAGGCCTAAACGGGATGAAATGGGCACTTGGCATTTTCCACCATGTCACCCCAGAAGTCTCCTGAGTTTACAATCAGCAAATGGTAAAGAATGGTATGGTCTAGGTTCTAAAATCTGATTTCATTAATAGTGCCTTATACCAGCCTCAAGAAGATTTAAATTTTTACAGACTATGGCTAACCATAACCTGGAAGTCCCCTTCAATCACTCTAATGGTTCTCTTCAGACCCAAGCCCCCAATGATAAAACAAGTCACAACAACCCATATGAAATAAATTTAGAAGAACAAAGAAGAGGGTGCCTCTGTGGCTCAGGTCATGGTCCCAGGGTCCTGGGACTGAATTCCGCATAAGCAGGGAGCCTGCTTCTCCCTGTCCCTCATGAATAAATGATTAAATTTTTAAAAGAAGGAAGGAAAGGAAAGGAAAGGAAAGGAAAGGAAAGGAAAGGAAAGGAAAGGAAAGGAAAGGAAAGGAGGAAGGAAGGAAGGAAGGAAGGAAGGAAGGAAGGAAGGAAGGAAGGAAGGAGAAAGAAAGAAAGAAAGAAAGAAAGAAAGAAAGAAAGAAAGATCCTTAAACTTGTCATAAAGTACTTAAAATTCTGGTAGTCATTACACAATTCTAACTCTTATTTGATAACTTCTGAGCAGACAAAACAATGTAAGAAGAATCTTCTCCCGCCCATGAGGCTTGTTGGCAAGAAGGCAGAATGTCGACTCCAGTTTGTGTCCTTACTAAACAATGGATCAAGTAGGAAGAGTGCTCCCCTAGAAAGTATCCTGAAATGGAGACCATCCTTTGATACAGTAATCTGTATTTATAGTTTGAGATACTCTTTGGAGAGTTTAGGCACACTTCAACATTTATGAGAACTTACTAGGTATACTAGGAGTTACCACATTTACTACCCGTAACAGTGCTATTACATAGATACTACCATCCCCAGTTTGGTGATGAGGAAAATTTGACTCAAGTTATAACCTGCCCAAGGCTACTAAGCCAAAAAGTGGGATAAAAATACCTGATCTAAATCCAGTGGTAAAGTCCTTGTTTTTTTCACTACAGACTGTGTATGTACCAAAAGAAAACTGATACCTGAGGACTTTTTTCATAGAATTTAAAAACTAGAAGAGAATAAAAAAGGGAAGACAAAAAGGAAGAATTTACACATTCTCTATGGGGAAGACATATTTCCAAGTGTCTATATGCAGAAATCTCTGAACACCTATTCCTCTTTGTAAAGGGGTAAGTATCGTACAGGATATATGTAGATAAGGGGCATATAAAAGGAAAAAAATTTAACACTTACCATTGGTAGACAATAAAAACTGAGCAGCATTTTTCTGGGGTAACCACCTAATTTTGTTGATCTTTTCTTCTATTTCTAAACTTTTCAAGTAGTCAAACTCTGGTTCATGGCTCTGAAAGGTGCTGTAAACATTATATTCTCCTCTGCTATGAGACTGGATTTTGTTCTAAAATGGAAACAAAAATATTTGGACCATAGTTGAGAAATATTTCAAAAAACATGCACTTAATTCCAACAGAGCTTGCAAAATTCTGGTTAATTACTTGCAACTTAAATACAATTATACGGTTTTTTATATTTAAGGCCTTCAAGGAATAAATAAAACTGCTCCTCCGCAAAACGGGAAAAGCTAAATAAAGCCCAATAACAATTAAGCCCAATTCAATAGGAAAGGTGACATTAAAATATGGATCAATTTGATTACTAATTTACCATTATATAATGGTAGAGGACTACTGGTAAAAAAAAAATCTAGGCATCCTTAATGAGAGAGCTCATCTAAAAAGGAAAGATTAAACAAAATTAAATTAAAAATAAAAAGGGAAGATTAAATAAGACAAGCTTGTCTGAAACAGCTGGCCGCGGCACATTGTCTCTACCCACTTTAGGGTCAATCTTCAATCAGATTTAGTATGATGTATTGTCCTCCTCTTCCTTTCTCATGCCTGCCTCTAGGTCATTTCACTGGTGAAAAAATCTTATTTAAGAGCTCTCATCAATATAATGGCATCATCTGACCCTGACTTCCCACCCAAAGACCACTGTAACAGAGCTCTGTTACTCATTAAAGTCCACACTCAGCATTACACAGCAAACCTCATCCCACAAACCCATCAACAAATGCTTCCCCTCCTTTAGTAAGCCTTCTTATGAGCCTAGCATACACTGATGATTTATTTCATTTAGTATCAGTGTGAGTGAATATAGTTAAAGCTATTGGATAAAGAGACTACTTATGAACTTCTTCAGTTAACACTAATACCTTCACAGAAGTGAGAATTGCAACCATAAATAATTTATCTTTTAAACCTATTATCACATAATTAAAAGTCTTTCCATCAAAAACATTAAAAGTCTAATTCAAAGAATCACCTATGGGAAAATAGTTTATCAAGGAAAGGTATTACTGATAGTCAATTATTTTAAAGTAAAAGTGAATTTATCAAATGAAATGTTTATGATTACCTGATTTTAAGAATGGCTCACTAGTTATTATTCTCTCCATACAGAAGGGAAATCTTATTGAATCATCATCTTAAAAGCATTTTTTTTTTCCCCAGTAGCTTGATTATCTGGATTTTCATTCATGGGTCCAATTACATTTGAACCCTCTGATAGCAATAGCAATTATTAGTGAGTTTGCCAATATTAAGAATGTAGGGCACACTACAAAACATAATCCACAGTGGGGATTAGAACCCTGGTCTCATTACCATACTTTTATACCACATCAAATAATCCTATCTATTAAATATGTAGATGCTAATATCGCCTTAGAAGAAATTCATAAACCTTCCATGGAAAACTACTGTTTTAAAAGGTTTGTCAGGCAGATGTTGGTGAGGATGCAGAGAAAGGGGAACCCTCCTACACTGTTGGTAGGAATGCAAGCTGGTGCAGCCGCTCTGGAAAACAGTATGGAGCTTCCTCAAAACGTTGAAAATAGAGCTACCCTACAACCCAGCAATTGCACTACTGGGTATTTACCCCAAAGATACAAATGTAGTAATCTGAAGAGGCACCTGCACCCCAATGTTTATAGCAGCAATGTCCACAAGAGCCTAACTATGGAAAGAGCCCAAATGTATATCGACAGATGAATGGATAAAGAAGATGTGGTACACACATACACAATGGAATACTATGCAGCCATAAAAAAGCCCGAAATCTTGCCATTTGCAGCGACATGGATGGAACTAGAAGGTATTATGGTAAGCAAAATAAGTCAATCAGAGAAAAACAATTATCATATGATCTCACTGATATGTGGAATTTGAGAAACAAGGCAGAGGGTATAGGGGAAGAGAGGAAAAAATGAAATAAGACAAAACCAGAGAGGGAGACAAACCATAAGAGACTCTTAATTTCAGGAAACAAACTGAGGGTTGCTGGAGTGGAGGGGGGTGGGAGGGATGAGGTGGCTGCGTGATGGACACTGGGGAGGGTATGTGTTGTGGTGAGCACCGTGTACCGTGTAAGACTGATGAATCACAAACCTGTACCCCTGAAACAAACACATTATATGTAATAAATAGTTTGTCATGTTGCTCTCCAAAAAAACTGTAACAGCAATTCAATTTTTAATATGAATGCTGTGTTTTGAACTTAAACAAGAAGCTACGATACTATGTACACATCAGGTCCTAGAAGTATAGGGAAATTTAAAACACAGAATCCCTACCTTCAAGTAATCTGTGTAAGTGAAACTTTAGTTAAAAGTAGAAATTAAGGTCCACATAATTCAGGTTAGCAATAAAGAGAACCAAGGGCAAGCACATATAGTTCTCTATGTAAAAACTGGGTCTATATGGGTCACCACACAAAAGATGATAAAAAAGCACAAAACATATGAACATATCTTCTAAAACAGGAAAAAAAACCCATCATCCTAAAAACTCAGTAATTATTACATGGGTCTAAACATGATCTATTACAGAATACAAAAACAAAATTAGGAGGTGATTAGCAGTCTTAATGGATTTCAAGAAGCACTGTTTCTTTTCAACAGAGAAAAAAAAAACATCACACAAGATGAACGTTACAACTACAAAGTTAAAGATGCCAGGCTGGGGTCATGTATTAGCATCCATACTCCTGAAACTCCACTAAAATAACAGTGAAAGAATTTTTAAAGACAAATCAACAAGAACAAAAAACAGGAGCAGAAGCAAACAGAAGAAGCCATAAAACAAATGCATGAATGGAGACTGATTTAGTGGACTGCAGAGAGCTGGACCCTTAGCCAGCAGTGAGATTTTGCCTAAAACTCGGGGAGGGATGTGTTTACATTATTATAATGATCATGACAGTGAGCAAGTATGAAAGTAAGTATGAACTAAGTACAGTGAGCAAAATATGAAGAAAAGGAAATGTAATTCCCTGTCTTCAACACTGTGCCAAAGAAGAATAAATCACAGAATGCTTTTTTGTTTTAAAAATTCTCCTACAATCATAGAGAACTGACACATTCTAGAAATGCCGCACATTTGTTTTTCTTGCATAGCTCTTTACAACTCCCTTTTTTGTAGCTTGTTATGACCACTAAGAGAGAACCTACTTTCTTAACCAATCTATTTATATAATATATATACACGTTTAAATAAAATATTTATATATTTAAAAATAAATAAAATAAATTTAGAAGTGCTTTATCCTCAACACATGTAACAGTCCCTGGCATACATCTGGCACTCAATAAAAATTTTCTAAATGACCGAAGAGAATAAAAGGTGGTGCTGGTATGGTAAAGGAGGTTGGAACTAACCTGATAATTAGAGTACAGTGCAAAGAAATGGGTTAGAGGTACACTTAGTAAGACAAAAGGATCTTGAAAACATAGCTCTTAGTTTAAAAAAAGTAGGAAACAGAATGAGATGTGAGATATAGTATTTTTCCTGTACGTTGAAAACACAGTACACAAAAATGAAATTACACATTTCAACAAACAAAATTCATAAATATATAAAGTATACTATATCATGACCAAGTTTTAAAGCAAAGTAATGAAGACAGTGTGGTACTCACATAGTACTGACAAATAAACCAATGGAATAGAATAAAAGGCCCGGAAATAGCCCTGAATCACAAGAAAGTAGCACTGCTGGGCCAGGATGGTCTTATTATTAAATGGTTTTGGTCAATTTGCTATTCATATGTAAGAAAATGAAACTTGACCCCTACACTACCTCAAACCACTCATATAAACTGATTCCAGGTGAATCAGAAATACAAATGTGAATGTTCAATAATCAGGTTCTAGGACAACACTGCCCAAGACAGCGTTCTGTAGTGGTGGTAATTGTCTATATCTGTGCTGTCCAATACAGTAACCACTAACCACATGCTGTTATTGAGCATATGAAATGTGGCTACTGTGACTAAGGAAATGAACTTGAAATTGTATTTAATTTAAATTAATCAAAATTTGAATAGTCACATGGAGCAAGTGACTACCACACTAATAAGCACAAGTTTAAAAGATCTGGCACATATGTCTTCTGGTACCTTGGTGTACACAAGTATTTCTGATACAAGGCAGAAAAAGCAGTAAGCTCAAGGAAATCATTGATAAACTGATAAACTGTACTGTGTTAGTCTATTAATAACCCCTATTTGTCAAAACCCACCAATGAGAAAAGCGAAAAGGTAAGACAGAGAGTGAAAAATTCTTCCAACAAATACACCTGACAAAGGGCTCATACTTAAAAAGTGTAAAGAAAGTCACAAATCAGGAAGAAAAATGACAGAAAATCCAGTAGGAAACATGTGCACTTCACAAATGGTAATATCCAAAGGGCCAGTAAACACATAAAAAGATGTTATATCGCAGTGTTAAAAAAATTACAAATTAAAATTATAATACGATACACTCAAAACCTCCAAAATATTTGAAATTTTAAGAACACTGACAGTAACAAAGCATTGGCAAAGACGTGGAAAAGCCAGAATTTTCATATATTGTTATGAGAATAAAATTGGCAGAACCACTTTTTACTCTTCTGTCTACCCCATGACATAATATTATGCACGACTATGTATACCAAAAAATATAATCAAGACTATTCATAACTGCATTATTAACAGCCACAAAATGAAACAACCAAAATGTGTACATCTACAAAATAATGGATAAACTGTGGTATAGTAATACAAAAGAACATTATATAGCAATGAATGTGAGCAAATTTATGTCTATACAAATGTAATACTGAGCAAAAGGCCAGACACAACACTGTTTGATTCTATTTATAAAAATTTATAAAATTATAAATTTAAAAATTTTATAAAAAGTTCTAAAATTATAGATCAAATTAAGTGCTAGAAGACAGACGTATAAATAGGCTTATAAGGGGAGGAAAGAGAAATTAGTGACTTGGAAGGGGAATGAGAAGGGTTATGTGGAAGGGTAGGAAGTTCTATTTCTTTTTTTTATTTAAAGATTTATATATTTCTTTTAGAGAGAGAGAGATAGGAATGGGGAGAGAACAGGCACATGCGAGTGGGTGGAGGGGAAGAGGGAGAAAGAATCTCAAGCAGACTCCCCACTGAGCGCCAAGCCCCAAATGGGGCTCGGTCTTCTGACGCACGAGATCATAACCTGAGCCAAAACCATAAATTGGACACTTAACTGACTGAACCACCCAGGCGGCCCATCTATTTCTTGACCTGGATGTCTGCTGTGTGATAATCTACTAATGCTTTGTGTGCTTTTTTGAGTATATTTCAATAAAGTGTAAAAAAATATATAGCACACAAAAAGTGCAGCCACTTTGAAAACAGTATGGGGGCAGAGGATTCCTTGAAATAAAACTACCCTGTGAACCAGCAATTCTATTTCTGATATATATTTGAAAAAATTGAAAAGAGGATCTCAAAGAGATTATTCACAACAGCCATGTGGTGGAAGCAAATTAAATGTCCACTGATGGATAAATGAAGAAAAAAATGTGACAGACAAACACACATAAATTATTATTCAGCCTTAAAAAGGAACTCCTATCCTATGCTACAACTTCGAGGAACCATGAGGAAATAATGCTGAGTCAAACAATCCAGTCAGAAAAAGACAAATACTTCATGATTCCACTTACATGAGGTATCTAAAGTAGCCAACTTCATAGAAACAGCCCATGAGAATGGTGGTTGCCCGGGTCTGGGTGAAGGAAGGGGGCAGGAAGTTGTTGTTCAGTGGTTATGGAGTTTCAGTTATGCAGGGTTGGGGGGGGTGCTTTCTAGGGATCTGTCTTACAACACATGTACATGGTTGGCAAAACTGTATCATATACTTGGAAACTGTTGAGAAATTCCATGTGACATATTTTGCTATAGTTAAATAACAATACAGCACACAAAAACAATACATATTCAAGAACACACTGAAATGATTATCCATGTAGGGAGAGGTGAATGGGAGCAGGCGATGTGCAGTGTAGGTGAGAGCCTGCACATCTATGTGTACAGGTTCGTTTCCTTGAAGAGAGGACCTTGCTATGGTAGGTCATGAGCTCAAGTAGACCCCTGAGGTTTTAAGCAAACCAAAACAAAATATAAAACAATAAAAAAATTTAATGGAGTCAGAACCAACCAACCATTTGACAAGAGGATTGGAGCTTCATTTCTTATATAAAAGTAAATTCCAGAACAATTAAATGGTTAAAAATAAGTAAAAGCACCAAAATAAAAGTACAATGGTGAATTTCTATATATTTTGACAGTGAAAAAGAACTTTTTAGTATAAAAACAAAAGTAAAGAGCAGAGAAAGGCTGACATCTAACTGAAGCAAGTAGTAAAATATTAAAAGGTTAAAAAAAAGTGTACCAGCAAAAAAACTGTATCTTAAGATAGCAAGTTACAGTCTTTCATGTATGAAAGGTCCTTAAAAATCACTAGGAAAAATATTAACACCTTTCCTTGGAAGATGGCAAACGTCTAAAGTTGGCAATTTATATAAAAAATGGTGAGTAAATGTATGTATAACTGCTTATCACCATTAATAATCAAAATTAAGTAATAACGTTTTGTCTTAAACTGATGAATAAAAAAATGTTTTAATGTTCCCTGAAATATGGACAAAGTCATATACTACTGGCAGAAGTATAAAGTTTATACAGCTTTTCCGGAGGATAATTTGTCAATGCTTATTGAAAGCCTTAAAAAATACAGATACTCAATAATTCCACTTCAAAGTATAACCTAATGAAAAACAATGTATGCAAAGATGTATCAACTTAATGCATAAACAACCTCAATGTCCATCAAGTGAATTATGAAATACTATAGAGCCAATTACATTCAATGGCAGATCAATGTTTCTCAACCATATTCACTTATGCACAACACTTCCTGCTACCCATCCTTTGCAGTTCCTACAAGCTACATGTTTACTGAACTTTTGTCACATAAGTTATAAAAAGTTCTTCCAACTACACACGCACTCCCTTCCAGTCAATGGTTGCAAGTCTCATCACACTTCCCTGACAATGAGATTAACTTGAGTAAACATCAAGAGAAAAAAACTGAAAGTTATAGAATGACATGTTTAACATGATTCTTTCTCATTCTGCAAAACAGGAAAACACCCAGAACATACACAGACACAAATGAGTCTTTACTCATGAGATGGGATGATTTTGGATTTTTGTCTTTTTGTGAAAATGGTACAGTTTTCATATTTTCCATGATAAACATATTAAGAATAATGAAGAATTAAAAACAATCTTGGAAAAGAATGTCACCTGATATTCCATTAACAGCTAATTCTAAATATAAATAACTACATTGTGCTTTTACTAACTTCCTTCTTTTTAGATGAAACTCTGAAAATGTAGGATTTCCTTAGCTCCTTGAACAATACATAAGTTTTAGAAAAAAATTAAATGTATTTTACTTTAATCATCTCATATAAATCAGAATGGATATTTTTTAAGCTTCCAAACAGAACACTACTAAAACTTAGTTACTGTTTAGTAATGCTCCTTTATAATCTTTTATTTGTTAGCAGGCAATCATTTGTTTTCTAATTCAAAATAGTTTAAAGAGTTTTAGAGTCTTGTGAAAAGGACCATTCAGGGACATTGAGAGAAATGGTACAAAACAAAATGAGTTCATATTTGCTAACAAAACCACTATCAATGCAAACAAGTGGAACTTTCTAGAATAAAGCAAAACACAACACAATCGATGATATAAACAGAAAACAAAAAAAAGAAATTTCAAACATTTTTCTGAACTGATTATAATGACAGTGGTGGAATACTTCAACATTTTGCAGGAACTTACTAAATTACATTCAGTAGTAAGTTGTGCCCCTTCATTGAGTGCCTGCTATATACTATACTAAGAAACATGCATTTTAGACAATTTATTTGACTCTTAAGGAGTTGGTTTCTCTCTGATACAAGATTCAGCAGATAGACCCCACTTGATGTTCGATTTAAAAAAAAAAAAAAGGAAGAAAGAAATAATTCTTTCTACTATTTTGTCTGTTTTTTCCCTCACAGGTTCATTAAATATAATAATCCTCAGACCTCAAGTTCTTCATGTGTTAAAATAGAATTTATCCTCAATACCTCTGGTGTGACAGGGCAGTTTTGAGAATTAAATGAGAAAGTGAGTAATGTTGAAGTATCAGTTTTTCTTCCAGATAGGGATCAAGTCCAATCAATCCACATTATGCCTTTTAGAGACAACATGATACAGCTAAACATACAAAGATCTGGAATTCAAGGAGCCTAAAGTCAGTTTCTCAAATTAGGAAACCTGCAACACACTTTATTCTGACCAAGTTATTTATTTTGAAAAGAGCATAAAGAGATATTTGAGAAAGAAACAACGTCAACACGGGCGCCTGGGTGGCTCAGTCATCAAGCGGCTGCCTTCAGCTCAGGGCGTGATCCCGGGTCCTGGGATCGAGCTCTGCACTGGGCTCCCTGCTCTGCTGAGAGCCTGCTTCTTCCTCTCCCCCCCCCCCCCCGCTTGTGTTCCCTCTCTCGCTGGCTGTCTCTCTCTGTCCAAAAAAAAAAAAAAAAAAAAAAAACCAACTTCAATAAATTCAAAACTTGTCTATACAACTCAATTACATATGGGAAAAATGGATGGCTCAGTGGGTTGAGCGTCTGCCTTAGGCTCAGGTCATGATCCCAGGGTCCTGGGATCGAGCCCCAAACTGGGCTCCCTGCTCAGCAGAGAGCCTGCTTCTCCCTCTTTTTCTACTGCTCCCCCTGCTTGTGCTCACTCTGTCTATAAATAAATAAAATCTAAAAAAAAAAAAAAAAAGAATGTTCGGTTTGATAAAGATGCATTTAAAACAATCACTGTGAAAAGATTTTCATTAAGTATGTTGGAATAACCTGCCTGTCGATTTGGGAGTGGGCAGGGAAAGTAGAGGAGGGGAAGATCTCTAAATTGTATTAATTAGGGTAATAAATTTCAACCAGATAATGAATTGAAATGGCAACAAATGAAATGAGTAAATCTCTAAATAATTCAGAGGCAGGAAACCAACAATAAAAACAAACAAAAAAGTACACAAAACTTAAAAGGCAGCTAATCTACAAAACTGAAAAACACAGCCTCATGAAAAAAATGTATTCTCCTCACAACACGTGGCCTGTATAGAATCAGTTTAGAGCAAACAATTTTAAGAATTGCCAAGTATTGAGAGGTTAGTTAAAACATTTAAAACCCAGTAAAAAATACCTTTTTAACTACCAATTTGTTGATTTTATTTCTTATCTCTACTGAGAAATTTTTGGTTAAATAAATTGGTAAAATTTACTAGAAGAGATTTGGCCAATATAAGACTAAAAATCTTCATTAACCTTAACTTAGCTTCTAGACAGTTCTAAAGAAGTAGGAAGTACTTCAAAGATTCCACTACGAGAATGTTTTTATAGCGTCATTTATGACAGAACATGAAAAATGAACAGAAAGCAAGAAATAAACACTCCAGGAAGTATCTAACAATAGAGATTATGTTAAATAAATTTCAGTACATGTCTGTAATGGAATATCATATAATCATTAAAGATGATGATTTAGCATCTTTAACGACATCAAAGGTCTTTACATACATTATGCGAGGGAAAAAAAAACATACCACCTCATTTTAGAAAGACAAAAGTTTAATAACACACCAGAAGTGTTTGTTGTTTGGTGGTTATAGGTACTTTCTTTGCCCCTTGTCCATATTTCCTAAATTATCTTCAAGTAGTATGATTTTTTTTTAAAGATTTTGTTTATTTCAGAGAAAGAGAGATAGCAAGAGAGAGAGAGAGAGAGAACAGAAGCAGGGGGGAGAGGGAGAAGCAGGCTCCCCACTGAGCAGAGAGCCCGACACTCAAGCCAAAGGCAGACATCCAACCGACTGAGCCACCCAGGCATCCCCATGGCTTTTTAATTAGAGGGAAAAAATTACTTACCAGAAAAGTATGAGGTTGAGGAGAAGATAGCAGAGGGAAGAAAAAGTAAATTCTAAAACTACTGGTATTATTAGTTTCATAGATTTCGATCTGTTTTTTGTTGTTGGGATTTTGGGAGGACAATATAAGAAATATGGTTAATTCAAATTGCTGAGCAACAGGTAAAATGAAAAAGTAATTTTACTTTAATATGTCAAAACATCCTCTCAAGATCTAACCCCGTGTTAAGAAAAATAACACTTAAAGGAATTCTACTTCGTCTAACAGTTGTTTAGTGACATTCATACTGATAGGCTCAGCAATCAGCAAGGGTACTTTAAATGATAATCCACTTTTGAAAAATATAATATTCTAAATGAGATAGAACCTCAAAAGTTAGTATGTAGTATATGACAGCTGGTTGGATAGAAATGTAGACAACAGATAGTTGAACAAGGGAGATGGCTGGATGAATTCATGAACAAACAGAAATGAGGACTACAACTCCAGGTATTTAAACTCTCAATCCAAACTCTTTCTAATTTTTCCCTCCTTAAGCCTACCACTGAGAAGACATCATTCATTAATGGCTACTATAAAAAAGTCAAGATCCAGTACCTTCCTCATCACTATAAAGTGATGAAACTGATTTTCCTGTGTGATTTTTACCACTTAGGCTCATTACTTAGAGAAGTCAGATTTTTTTCATTTGTTAAAAACAAGATTCAGTGTTTGGGTATTCTTCCAATTTATACAGAATTAGCTTTTACCCAACTTCACTAGCTGTGTGATCTTAGAAAAGTTATTTATCTTCTCTAATCTCAATTCATTTATAAATTGGTAATAAACTGAGACACAGATAGGAAGTGTGCATACACCTTTACTGTTTTGCTGTGAAGATGAAGTAAAATTTAGCGACCTTGGCAGAGGGCCCGGGACAAAAACTATTGTTGCTATACCCAAGTCGGAATGGGAAAAGCTATGGGCAGGCAAATAGGACATGCTGGTTCTAGTATAAGGGTTCACCTTATTAACTGTATGACTTTGGATGAGTAAACCTATCACCTGCACCCCTAATCTCTTTATTGGTAAAAGGAGACAACATTACCAGGGACTGTTAAGTTGGGGCCCACATACTACCTACCCATGGATAGAAACCAGGGATTTTGTGAACTTGGATATGATGGAAGTTTACATATTTTTCCCCACTAATGTCCAGCTGAAATTCAGCATTTCTTTCAATTATGGATGGAGGTTATAAAGCATCATATTAGCAGTACCTGTGACTTTGTCACTACAGAAATGACATGTTTTAAAATCACACCCCAGCTCCTGTCCGCAAAAAAACATGTATTAATAACTTTGAAAAATATTTAATATAGTTTCCTTCTAATCCTATGTATTTTATACATTTAAAACACTCTGAGAAATCCACAGAATTGACCAGGCTGCTGAAGAAATCCATGACACCAAAGGTTGAGAACCTTTGAAAAACCCTATACATTTTAGCACTTAAGTTTCTATGAATGTACCATATACATATGAAGTTCAATACAGGCAAAACAAATTGACAGCTTTGGTAGAGGGTAGTAGTGACAAGAAAGGATAGAGAAGGCTTCTGAAGTGCCAGTAATATCCCATTTCTTGATCCAGGTAAGAGTTACACAAGTGTGTTTGTTTTGTGAAAATTTATAGAACTATACACTTGTGATTCTGTGCATTCTTCTCTACGTTATCATATGACCTATCTTGGGAAAATTAAATGTATTTTTAGATAGTACAAACTTGAAGCTGTATTTTGGAGCTTTTATCATTATCGTGGTAATGGAATGCAGACAATTTCAATTTTATATTTTCTATTAGGTGAAGTCCCCAAAGGACTTAAAAAAAAAAAGTAAAAGTGGAATCTCAGGCCTCCAGACATTCTGATTTAGTGGTTCTGAGACACAGTCTAGGAATCTGCATTTGAAATATATGTTCCCAGGTGATTCCAACATTTTGTACTCTGAAAAACACAAACTTAGATCAAAGAGTGAATGAAAAATGAAGATAGTGAAAGCCTGGAAGCTTAGGAAAGAAATCTCATTTTATAGATCCGTTGATTATGAAGATACCACAGTGGTATTTTCTTGAACTTCTCGTGTATTCTTTCTGTAATATTCCTGACAGACAGGCATCCAGCTCTTGTGCATTTATTTCCACATACAAAAGAAACTAATCGTTTCTTCTTGCACAAATCTCTAAATATCAAGACTCTACAACATCTCTTCTCCTGGCTATTACAGCCTCGGTCCCTTCAACCACTCTCTGCTAAATTTGCTATTTTGATTGGCGCTCAGTAAATACTATGTTGAGTGAATGCTGCCACATCACCCCAGAACAGTGAGTGTGATCAATTCCTTCATTTAAATATCAAACTAAATCAACTCCTTTGTATATATGATACTGAATTCTAGTAAACAATATCTTGTTGATTTTGAGCCCCATTCTAGTCTTTCCAAATAATTTAAAAAGAAAATGCAATCATATTAAACCCCTACCCATCTTTCGGGATAAGCATGATTTCTAAGGTTTCTTCTATCTCTTGTTAAGGAGTTTTAGGAATACCACATAAGACAGAGAAAGAGAGAGAGACGGGGGGAGAGGGGATCCTAGAAAATTACTAGCACTTCTAGAAAACAAAAAACAAAGGCTGTATAATAATCTAGGAGGAATTGAAAAAAGGAACAATCTCCCTTCTCACCTTTCTCCTTAATTAATTGTCCCTTTAAAAACAATGCTCCCCTAAAAAATACAAAACATCAACCACACCTATTCTAACACTGGCTTGGAATCTCCCAAGAAAAACTGTATTAATATTTTATCAAAAAAAAAAATATCCCACCATCTACTTTGTTGTACAAAGCTATTACATATAAGCTATGACAATAAGTTAGTAAGACTGTTTACCTATTTCAGGACATGCTATAAACACGGGACTGGATATCAAAACACAGTAGGTGGGATGCCTCATGGAAATCAGCTTACCCTTGTGCCTCAATTTCCCTACATGACCTGCTTCTATCAAGAGATTCTATCAAATAGAAAACTGTAAGAACATATTAGTTATAAAAATATTAAATCACAGCAAAAAATGTTACAGGATCACCAGGCTGAAATACATTCAAACTGAATGAAGAACCTACCCTCTAAATGAATACCCAGCTTCTTTGACAGGGGAAAAGAGGGACAAGCAGCAAGAGGTACCCAACAGGAAGACAGGCAGGGGTCCTGCCACATTTGAAGCATAACAGAAGTGAGACAGAAAGGTGAGTTAAAGGTGTCAGTTTGATGTGCCAGTTAAGTGAAGTTCTCACCCAGCCAATGGGTGAGAAGATAAAGCCACAATAATGCAAATGCCACTGTGTTTCTCAAACAGAGCCAGCATCGCGGTCAGAGACTAAGAAATGCTCCATGGATAGGCACCAGTGTGCCCTGAAATGTATGCATGGTAGCTGTGATTGTTAGAAGAAGCTGGACTAAAATTTAAAAATCAAAGTTTCTAATTCCAGAGCTCTGCTATTAAACTAAGCAATGTAACCTTCTGATAAAAACTTTTCCTGTGATTATCTAAAAACTAGGAAAGGAACTTCTTTATCTTCCACTTTTCAAACTATAACACTGTTTTACAGATATAATAGGTGTGACCTCATAAAAATCTAATCTAAATATATTAGGTACTGATACAAAGGTGCCTCTAAATGTAAACAGCACATACATGATCAGTGACATAAACAGTGACTGTCCTGAAGACAGCCCTATACTAGAAGCTCCAGTATAAGATATGGCTTAAAAATGTAGAAAATAAATTAGGTAATAGGCACCAAATTAGTATTAACAAGATCAAGTTTCGGAGGAGGAAAGCAATCATTACATCATCATAATTTAATCCATCACTTAAAAATACTGATACACTAAGTAATTCTCAGAAAACACACCACCTACTAATCTGGAGTTCTAAATAATGAATCGGTCTTGAATTCTTAAACGCAGGTAAGAATGATAGATACCAGTGCCCTTCTCAAAAAGTCATTTTGCTAAATTCCTTGTTGTAGGGGCATGGATTTTAAGTATCAGTACTTTAGAATCTTCGATAGCATTTCACAAAAGAAATATCTGCTTCAAATTTTGGCCTTGTTTCCCAATACAAGTAAAATGTTCAAGCAATTTCAGTAACTCTGTTAGACCTTTTATTCTAATTTAAGGGATTACTGACAGCCTTCAACTATTACTCTTGAGTACATTTATCAAACCCCTACTACATTTATTGAAAGTTCCAAACACCTTTTTAAAAATAAAAGCAAAGTATAGACAGTAATTAACTTCCAGGAAAAACAAAACAAAACAAAAAACACTCAAGAGCAGAGAATGCTTACAGGAATGCCAGCTCAAATTCTGAGTAACAAAATTAACATTCATATTTTGGTTATCTAACATGAAAGGCATTGAAGACAACATGTCAGAAGTTTTGGGTTCTAGTTGTTAGTTCTACTACTAATCAAGTGATCTCTTAATATCCTGACTTTCTCATTTGTTAAAAAAAAAAAAAAGGGAAACTGTAATGATCTGTAAGGTTCCATTTCAACTCTAAGTATTTCAAGATTCCTATGGTCAAGACTTTAGTTGCTTGAAAACAGGAACAGAAAACTGATTTTGCCCCCCCTTCCCACAAGAACAATCTTTGACAAGAAAAGCTTGAGTCTTTTCATATTGTCTTCCATCCAAAAAAGTAATAAATAAAAGGAGACATATTTAGTGTTTGTGCATCTTCTAATCAGACACTATTAATCATTTCTTTTAAAATTAAATTACCTACCTCACTGGGGTGTTGTGAGGATTAATTCATTAGTGTTTGTAAAGCACTTTGAGATCCTCAGGTCAAAGGCGCTATAGAAGTGCAAAGTAGTAGTATTATTACTAGATTCTTTGCTTATTTAAGGAACTTCACAATCCTTTAAAACCTAACTCTCTGTTATGATTTAGACATCTACTTGTAAACCCTTGCAATTTATGCACATCACTTTTAACTCTTTTTGGATATATAGACAGGGACAGGATGTTTCAAAACAAATGATTTTAAGTAAGGTTTAAGCTTTGATCTACAAATGGAGGGAGAGAGCAAGGGAAAATCTAGTGTGACAAATTTTGTTTAGCATAAAATTTTGGCGAGAAATCTTGTCAATTAGATTTAGAAGTGTGCCTAAGCTATACCCAAAACAAAACAAAACTCACTTTAATCTCGAGAGTCTGCAATGAGAAATTCCTTTCTTCAAAGAGAAGAGGAAACAATTTTCCAATCAACTCATTTTAAAAGGGGTACTGAGCTTATAAATTACATTACACGGGTATACATACAATTGTCATTTAAAACCGTTTTATTTAAACCATAGTAACAATATTAGTATGAACTGATGTCAAAATAAGTGAGCAGCTTTTTCTTTAAACTAGCCTCCCACCCCCAATTACACAAAGCGAACTAGGCACTGAGGAGAGAACAAAGCAATTTTGCTTTATGGA
Source organism: Ursus americanus (assembly GCF_024610735.1). NCBI lineage: Eukaryota > Metazoa > Chordata > Mammalia > Carnivora > Ursidae > Ursus > Ursus americanus. The sequence continues at coordinate 66,487,030 of NC_142139.1, forward strand.
CTTTTCTGAGAGAGAGGGGAAAAAAGGGCCAAGGCTTCAAAACCAGTCAAAATCTTGGATTAATTCCACCACTTCCCACTCCTTTCTCTAACCAAATCTTCTAATGATTAAAGTGCTATGTTTTTAAATCAAAACCACACATACATACACACACATACACACACACACACACACACACACACACACACACACACACACACACAGCTAAGAGAAGCAGAGCTATCTATCCGTTGGATATTCTGCTTGAATAAACACGTACTTCTTTAAAAAAAAAAAAAAAAAAAAGCCAATATCCTCTGATGAAATACTTCAGTGCAACAAGTTCTAGCCCCAAGAGCAAACTGAAATTTAGGTATTAAACTTTAAACACTTACCTCCTGCTCCTGTTGAAAGATGACGACTCTACCACCTTTATCTCCTGTTGCTAGTAATTCTCCAGAATGATTAAATTCTACTGTAGAAATTATATCTGCTGTATAATTGAAACAAAAACAAAGAAAAAATGTTAGTTTTTCCTTCCCAACTTACTACAGTTTCAGAACTTAGCATGTTTTTCCTAACATGTTCCAAACCTATAGATCAACCTGTCATCAGAAATAAGTAAATCTAAGGTTCTTTCACTATTATTTTGTTTCTTAAAAAAAAAAATTCCCTCCAGAATAAATCAGTATGAGACTACTTTAATAAGAATGCAAGTAATAAATACTTAAATACTAGTGGTTTACTGGTATTTCACTAAAATCATGAATGTAATTAACAATCTGTGAAACATTTTCATAGTACCATTAAACATTAATAATTACGTTGCTAATTTTCTTTCTTATATACTTTTGATAAGCATCTTTATGCAAACCCAAAGGTGGCCTACAAAATTAAAGCAGATATAACTGAAATGGGGGAAAATTTTAAGTGTAAAAATGATTTCAGATGAAATTGTAAACGTCAAATTATTAATTCAAATTATGGCCTCTCAAACTAAAGTGTGCAAACAGAACACAAGGATAGCAGAAATGCTTTGTGCTATGCACCTTCAATAGCTTCAATATGCACAGCTCTTCTTATGGCTCCCAAACACCATAAAGGCTACTAGAATCAGTCATTACACCCAAAGTCAGTGCTATTTCACAGTAACATCAAATAAAATTATAGGGTTTTTCACTTGCTTTTTGACACCAGAGCCATTTTTCTAAGTTACAGAATCAGGCATTAAGATAAAGCAACTACACTGTAAAAACTACCACTGTTACTAACAAACGCTTCACTATGAAGTATTATGCCAAATTAGGAAAGACTGTCATCTGCACCTGAAATAAGTAAACTTTTCCTATGAGAGGGGTCATTTTCTGGTCTCTATTAGCTCACTGCAAGAATTTAAGAGTGTTGATATAATAAAGAACACTATATACCTTAAATTTTTAAAATTACTGACCAAAGTTTCTTTATCAATAATCTGTCCAACACTGCATTTTATAGTCTTCTTTTTAGTGATTTTTACAAGACCAGCTTGATTTTGGAAAGCTTTCTTCGCTTTCTCCATTATCTAGGTCCAAGACACTTTACCTTTCTGGAACACTCTGAGAATCTACAAAAGTTACACATGCTGTGCCAAAAAACTGCATGTTTTAAGTGTGCACAAAAATTTGCATATACCTTCAGAGGTATGGACAGCACCCCACTTCCAGGTTAAAAACCTTATCCCAGAAGCCCCCTATGGTCAGTGGTATCAGGAGGAAAGAGTAAGTTTAGTGTTTGCATATGTAACATAAAGGTGTAAAACTGAATATATTGGACTACTCCATAAAGTCAAACATAAGTAAATATTTAAAAGCCATTCTATTTTTTATTAAGTTTTTTATTTTAGTTCCAGTATAGTTAACATACAGTGTTGCATTAGTTTCAGGTGTACAATATAATGATTCAACAATTCTATATATCGTTATTCAGTGCTCATCATGGTAAGTGCACTCTTAATCCCCTTTACCTGTTTCACCCATCTCCCACACACCTCCCCTGACATGCTTTATTTTAAAAGAGTACCCTCAGTTAAAATTATTTTTTTCTTTTTCAACAAAAACATTTTTTACTTGAAGCATACCTCAGAATAAATGGTTCTAAAAAATATACATATAAAACATTCCATCCAAGAAAAACAGAATACACGTTTTCTTTAAGTATACACCGAAGAACCCTGATTAAATCACATAAAGAGACCTAACAAATATTACAAATTTAAGAAGACTGAAATCAAACCAAGTATATTTTTCAATCACAATGGTATAAAACTAAAGATCAACAATAAAACAATGTTGGAAAAGCTACAGTGTAAATACTAAATATGTAAATATTAAACAATACACTACTGCACGAAGCAATGGGCCAAATAAGAAATCAAACACAAAGCCATTCTATTGGGTGCTCTATACTACTGTACTTACTTCCATATGAATGTTAAAGGATTGAAAACATATACAGTCCCTGCACTTAAAGTACATTAGAGTACAGTTTGAGACAGAAAATAAGTAGAAGCTAACAATACCAGACAGAATATATGGACTCACTTATTTGAAGGTTAGGTTCTAAAATTGGGGAATAAGGTAAAAATCATGCATAATAAAATCATCTTTAAATTCAAACCCCTCAAACAAGCATAAATTCTTTTCTGCTGTGAGTCCAACTCAGTCAATTTACCCTACTGCACTGCTAGTTTAGGGTTTCTCTGGCTAACGCATCAAATGAACTACTTAATTTGAATATAGTCATTGCACACCAAAAGTATCCATGAACTCTAGAACTCTTGCTAAAATGCTCACACCTAACACGAGATTCATTTTCCTGTTCATCCAATGAATAATAGATAGTGTTGGCTCAGTATTTAAATTATTTCATCTTTTTCCCAGGTACAAATTGTTGCATTCACTTAAATTAATCACAACCCCACGTTAAGCAGATAAGCTGTCATGGCTATAACTTAATAAGGGATAAGTCAAGGATGATGGTAAGACCAGCCTGACTAACTTCCCTGCTGAGTAGCGAAAAGCAGGAGGGACAGGTATGCTGCAAGATAGGCTCGATTTCCAAAAGTGGAGAAGTCTTGATCTTCCTTAGGTGACCTGGCCAGGAAAAAAATCTAGAGATGATTAAGGAGGTCATTATAGCAAAAGGGCTGAAGAGAGATGCGGGATGGGGATGGTGGTGATGGGGAGTCTACGTCTCTATAATAAGAGAGGACAAGGATCAAGTAATAAAGCAGCCTTGATTACACTACCCCCAGGTACTAAAGACAGTACTGGTTCACGAAGCAAGTTAGGATGCAGTCACTGAATATGTGATAGGGAGGGGAAGCAGAGAAAAGTGTGTAGGTCTGTGTCTATGCGCATGTAAGAGGGAGAAGGAGGAGAAGGGTAGGGCAGGGAAAGGAGAAGAGAAAAAGAACAGTATTTTAGTGCAAGCTGCAACAAGAAAAATAAGACATCTGTTCTTACATATGTTAACTAGCTAGAATTTAAATAAAAATTTGAAAAAGAAAAAAAAAAAGACATCTGTTCTCACAATGGTCACTCATCCCAGGAATGGTTATTTTACAACAACTAGAATTCCAGAGTAAAGTGATGTTATAAATCCTTAATACTGAACCACCTTTGCAGCAAGGGTACAAAATTTTAACAGGCACACTTGAGATAGGCTGAGGAATCCTAGAAACAACTAAGCACCTCGCCTAAGTATCAAGAGAGGCTGAATGTTAGGGAAGGGCAAGAACCAAAGATACCATACACCACAGAAGTCCTTTTGGAAGGAAGAGAAACAATGAATGAAAGGCATACAACTTTTTCAATTTACAGATATTCTTAAGATACTGGTATTTGTTATTACTCATCTTGCCAAAAGTCAACAAATAAAATTTTAGAAATAGCCAACCAAACCACTGCTTAGTAGAATAGTGTAAAGCAACTACATTTGGTGGAGGTGGGTGGATAGACTTGTGGCTTCCTTGCTGTAATTTTTATATTTCATGTATTTAATACAGCCATATTTCAGATAAGTAAATTATTTTCCTGGTTTGTATGATGGGATTTAAATAGGCACTGTGTCAATGGTGTTCCTTCATCCCCTCCCCCCAAAAGAAAAGATATCTTGATTTCTGGATGCTCAGCCATCTGTACACAAGCATACGAACAATCAAATATACACAAGCACCTATTAAATCTCCAAGTCTGTGGATGATGCTTTAAGTTTTTTTTGACTCGTGAAATGCCAAGATCTCACATGGTCTCACCGAGAATATGACATATGAAAAGCAAAACCAAATGCTGCTTACAGAATCACAAAACATCCAGGAATCACTTAAGAAGAACACTATGAAACTGAGCTTTGAACTGCAGGTGCCACAGCACACTGGTATGCCAGGAATGGGTTATGAGTTTGACTGGATACTGCAAAACACCCAAATTGGTTAACCTCCTATCCTGAACAACCTATTTACCTCAGTGTGCCATACTGACGTAACTGCTTTCTAGGGGTACCATGATGCACAAAAGGTGAGGAAGAAGCATGGCTCTAAAAAGCGTGCACCTGTATCACACTACACCCCAGCAAGGTTGACCAAACAAGGGTATCAGTTTTGGGAAAATTATAATAAATCCACTCCTAGAAAATATTCTTTTAATGTTCCATACCATTTTTTAAAAATAGAGGTGATGACTGCAGGAAGTCCACAACAGTGGTGTTCAACAGAACTGTGTTACAATGGAAGTCTCCTGTATCTGCACAATTTAATACAGTCATCACAAGCAACACCTGGCTCCCACACTGGACAGTGTTAGTCTAAAACAGAGTGGACACTGACTGCTACTGCAAAGCCAAGAATGCTGGACCGAAGATAATTTTGAACCTTTAAACAGTGAGCTATGGGTAAAATAAAACAACAATCTTACAATACATGGACTGCTGCAGGATGAAAACATAAATGTGTTTCAAGAAAATTTAGATTCCTGGATAATAGTTTTAAAACAAACTATTAACGAAAACTTGAGAACACTTTAGAGATTAAAGTAACTATAACATGCTTTAAAAAAAGCAAAGACATTAACCTCACTGTTAAAAGAGTCATACTACTAAACTCAAGGGATGGCCCAGTATAACACATCAACTGGGCCATGTTCTCCCAAACCAATAGCAACAAACAACAAAAATCGAAAAACAAAAACTTCCTCTTTTAAAGAAAATAATAAGATATTTCCTATGGCCAATAAAAATGTTATTTCACAATGAAAAAACTGCCTGTGTTAATCTTATAAAAGAACATTCTAATATAGTTAATAAAAAGAACGACTGCCCTTCAACTGCCCTCCTGTGCACTAAGTCAACACACAGCAATTTCAGGCAGAGACTGAATTCCAAGCCAAAATAAAGACAGCACTTAAAGGCACAATCAAATTTTTAGTAAGAAAACTTAATATGCACAATGTTTTTGACCTTTATTGTTAAATCTTACACACTGTTAATAAAAACCAAGGAATTATAATGCACTATATAAAATGGAACTCATTTCTTCCAACACTTTTTCCTTCTAAACCATCAGTAGCTGGGTTTCATTCTAAAAAGGCAAAATAACTGCTTTCTTTTGGAGGTGGAGTGGTAGGTAACTGATGGTGGTAGAGTGACAACAGCAGTATTACTGGTCTGTTTTTATTTCACCAGACGTAACATTCCCTTCTTGTTACCTATCTTCCCTATTTCTTAAGTGGTATAATAAACAGGGCACAGAAATACAACATTCTCAGCATAAAAAATCAGACAAGGGAAAATATATACATGGTAGTAATGAACAATAATTGTTATACATTAGGTGAGCAAATAATTATTAGCTCTGACATGTGGGTGAGGATGAGGGTAAGGATTGGTCTTCTGCTTCTGGCCATGAGGGAAAATAAGACAATCTGGATGCATCCTCTTGCTGGGAAGGACTAGAAAACGAACAATATACTGTTAGACTGTGAACCCTTAGACAATAGAAAGAAATGGAGTCGTATATCTAACCCGCTTTACTTTTGGAGAGTGTAGTCAGGAAGAATTCAAATACAGACCAGCACTCTCACTTAGCTGTGGAGATAGAAACTGGGGATTAGAGAAAGCAGAATCCGCTGGAATTTGTGGCAGAGTACCAAAAGAAAGTTGGAGGGATTTACAGAGAGGACACTTAGGATCCTTAATTTAATACCCATCTGAACATTCCATAAGGCCTAGTAAAGAACCACCAGAAAGCTTAGGAGGGTTCAGAATTGTTAAGGATTCCTACCAGCTGGAATAGAGAAATCTCACAGTTAATGAGCATCAGGTAAAGTCTTTAGAAGAGCATCCCCTTAGTAGTGGGACTAAATCAGCACCAAAGACTGAATTTGTCCTAACAAAGCTAAATTTTAAAAAAATCAAAATTACCTCAAGTAACGATGTGCTAGAACAAAATCCAACACTCAACAACGTAAATTCACTATGGCATTCATTCCAAAATCACCAGAAAGTAAAGTAGTAGGAAAACGTGACCCATAACCAGAAGAAAAATTACCAACAGAACCAGAAATAACAAAAATGATGGAATGAAGGTCCCAGCAGACAAGAACCTTAAAACAGCTGTTGTAAATATGCTCCAGAACATAGAATTATGAACATGTTGAGAAATATAAGAGAAAAGACAAAGAAGGAACACCTAGAAAAGAAAAATACACTGAGGGGCGCCTGGGTGGCTCAGTCGTTGAGCGTCTGCCTTCGGCTCAGGGCGTGATCCTGGCGTTATGGGATCGAGCCCCACATCAGGCTCCTCTGCTATGAGCCTGCTTCTTCCTCTCCCACTCCCCCTGCTTGTGTTCTCTCTCTCGCTGGCTGTCTCTCTCTCTGTGTCAAGTAAATAAATAAAATCTTTAAAAAAAAAAAAAAAAAGAAAAGAAAAATACACTGGATGGCATTAACAGATTAGATACTGCAGTAGAAAAGATTAAGAACTTGAAGGGCTAGCAATAGGGGAGAAAAAAAAAAGGCAGGAGCGAAACCGGAAAAAAGAACAAAGACCTGACTTGTAGGATACTAACAGGTATCTACCACATGGGTCACTGCAGTCCCAGAAAAAAGGGTGTCTTTTTTTTTTTTTAAGACCAGTATGTAAACATTCAAGCATGATGACACTGTATGCAGAATAACCACAACAACAGATCAGTTACAAATGCAGACTTATACAGGTATATAATAGTGGTAACTCAAAAACCATCTACAGCCTGCACTGGTGATGTGACTTTGCAAAATCATGGAGAATTCTTTGTAAAATTCTAATATTTCAGGGGTGCCTGGGTGGCACAGTCAGTTGAGTGTACAACTCTTGGTTTTGGCTCAGGTCATGATCTCAGGGACCTGGGATTGAGCCCTGCTTAGGGCTCTGCTGGTGGCACAGAGCCTGCTTAGGACTCTCTCTGCCCTTCCTCCCTGCTCACTCTTTATAGAATAAATCTTTAAAAAAAAAAAATTCTAATATTTCAAAGCACAATCTTCCCTTGTGTAAATCACAGTAAACCTCAGTATGTACATTAAACCCATGCAAAAACAACAACAAAAAACCTGATAAAAGAATTGTATTTTAGGTTCAGAATAAATAAGTTTTTTTCAGTACTATGAACATTTGGCAGAATATTCTAAGTCATGCAGAGCAGGATGATTTTTTCTTGTTCAAGACCATCCTGCAAACTGCCAAATAGCTAACACACTTGGCCCATTCCTAGTAAATGCCAATATTGCCTCCAATCATTGGTTAAATTAAGTAAAAAAGAATTCAAGAGGACAAAAGAGTTTATAATGTGTATATTTGATAAAAAGTGTGGTAGAGATGTTAACAGTAACGAATCTTTACACCCAAAGATTTTTTACAATGCAGGGTTATTAGAAACATGGGAATTGACAAAAATTTTAACTACAGTATAAGACTGACATATGCCTCTCCATGCCTGACAGATTTGAAGAAGGGGGAGGGAGGAGAAAGTATACACACTTGAAAGATATAATTGATACACACTTGCAGAGAACTTTTACCAATATAAAAAATTAATTATCTTCCAAAGAGCTATGCAATTTTTAAAAGACTCATCCACTGAGCCACACAGTCCCTTAAAGAATTCTAATTACAAATTTAAAGACCACATTCTCTAACCACAATAAACTAGCTAAAGATTAAGAACCATTGGTTCTAACTAACCACTTGGTAATCTTACAATTCCAAGGCAGAAGGTAAAAACCAGTACTGCAATAAAAGTACTTAAAAAGATTTACAGGAACCTAAGTATATAAATATTTAAGACAATTGTTTTTGTAAAAAAACAATACAGTGATCACTTTAACCAACTTAAAAAAAAACTGAAAGAACAAGAAAACGTGAAATCCCACCACTAAGAGATAACGATGGGTAATCGCTAAACAGTCTTTTAGCAAACTTCTGCAAATTATAAAATATGTATATGATGTCTTTATATACACTATGATTTATGTAAAATCTGTAATGGAATTATAATAACTTGTCCCACAAACTGCTTTGTAAAAAAAGACAATCATCACTTTTAACCTCACTTCTGAGAACCACTATGGTTGTATTAGTGTATCTCTCTCCAAAGTTTGTCCATGTATACCTTACATTCTCAGTGCAAAAAAGTAAAATCTATTTGTATTAAGAAAGAATGTTATCTACGTTACAACACCCACTTTAAAAAAATTACAGAGCATATTTGATCCTACTCATGCTCCCTGAGCAGGGAGCCTGCTTCTCCCTCTCCAGCTACCCCGCTTTGTCTCTGTCAAATAAAGAAATAAAATCTTTAAAAATATATAAGTAAAATGTTAAAAAAAAAAAAAGATTTACTTTATTTTAGAAAGCGTGCGTGCCCAAGTGCGCATGCGTGCAAGGTGGAGGGGCAGAGGGAGAGGAAGAGGGAGTCTTAAACAGACTCCACGCTGAGCCTGGAGCCCAACGTGGGGCTGGATCTCACCATCCTGAGATCATGACCTGAGCTGAAACCAAGAGTTGGATTCTCAACCAACTGTGCCACCGAAGCACCCCATCTGTATGTTTTTTTTTTTTTTAAAGATTTTATTTATTTATTCGACAGAGATAGAGACAGCCAGCTAGAGAGAGAGGGAACACAAGCAGGGGGAGTGGGAGAGGAAGAAGCAGGCTCATAGCAGAGGAGCCTGATGTGGGGCTCGATCCCATGACGCAGGGATCACGCCCTGAGCCGAAGGCAGACGCTTAACCGCTGTGCCACCCAGGCGCCCCCATCTGTATGTTTTTTTTAAAAATAACCTTGAAGAACTGTAAGCTAAAATGGGTGAATTTCACTGTTTGCAAATTATATCATAAGAAAACAATATGAACCTTTCCCCTAAATATACCCATCCTCCTTTCTTGTACCACAGCATTGGCCAAATTCTCTAGAAAGGCTGATGTATTTTATATACAGCTTCCACATTTACACTTAGGCCCACTCTAATGCCTCCTTCTTTAGCTTGGGTATGTTGTCTGCCTTGCTTGAAATATCACCTTTCTTATCCCCATTCCTTTAGCCTTTCTGTATGTGGCCCAGCAGGAGAAAAATTTTTTTTCATATTAGATCTTTGGAGGGGTAGAAATACACCAGAGGGATAATACGTAATAAAAGAAAAATGTGATTTTTACACAATATCTAAGACAAGTGGATTAGGAAAAAAAATACTTGTATTTCCACAAACAGCTAATACAACATGGTAAGAGAATTCACATAAGAGCGATACTGGTAAAATATAAGAAAATATCTACTCAAAATTAAATTAATTTTTTAAAGCACCATTTTCTGTCTATTAAGCTAGAGGAAAAAGTGTAAATTGTTCTACCTACATTGCAGAGAGAAGCATATCCAGTTATTTTGGAAAACTATTTCATTATTTATATCAACAGCCACAAAGCACTGATTCTCTTGGAACTTTGTATCAGGTTCCAGAAGCCATCCTACCGAAATAATCCAAAAATTTTTAAAAATGTGTAAAGATGCTCACTAATGTCTTCCAGTTATCTAAAGTGTTAGAGAATTTAAGGGAAACATCCAATGTTCTTATTCTGCCAATATCCTTTCACATTTTGCTATCATTTTTCTTGAAATCCTCTTCCCTTTCCACTCTTTCCCTCTGCCCTTCATTAACCATTAGGCAAGTCTCCAAGACTACTGGAGATGTAGTCTCTCAGCTGTACTATTAAGATATATTTTGGACATGAGTAAGTCAATTAGGAACTTCAAAATTTGCAAAGAAATATCATTTGCAAAGAAACACTGACAGAGGATTTATCTTTCACAGAGCATATATAAAATGTATTCAGTTAACACATCTAGGGGAGGAAGAAAACATAATAATGGCTTGAGAAAAATAATGCGCTTTTTATCAAGCAACTTGGAATATGGAAAATTAAAGACCTGAAAGGGCAACACATCTGTAAATGCTGCATAACTCCACCCATGACCATGGATCTCTGTTAGTCCACTAGTCCAGACCGCACTGACAAAAACGGATCTCAGATTTCTTTCTTTGTAACCTGGAATTCATCAAAAACAGTGATTTAACACAAGTTACTTTCTGTAAGTTATAAGTCAATCAATGGTGAAATCAGAACGGAACTGAGGCAGTAAAGCACGATTCTACTCTGCTCAACTCCCGCCACTGCTACATCAGTAAACCATGGTACTGGAGATTCCTGTGTCACTGATCACTACTCACTACATGCTACTTAACTGCAAGTGATAATGCATATACACATAACAGAGAAGTTCCCCATTGTTGAAGACACCTGGGGATGACTTCTCAAACATCACTGAACAAAAGCTACATAGCACAAAAGTTAACCAAACCCAATCTTTGTTTTCCATAAATTAATTTTAGCATAATTTTAGATTTACATAAGAGTTGCAAAGACAGTAGTACAGACAGTTCCCGTACACCTCCGCCTAGGTATTTCCTTATTTGTTAGCATCTTACATTTGCTATGGTTTTTCTGTCACAACTGAAGAACCAATACTGGAATATTAACTAACTCCACACTTCATTCAGATTTCACTCATTTTTCTCTAATGTCTTTTTTCAGTTCCAGGATACCATCCAGGATCCCATATTACACCTAGTCCTCTTGTTTCTAGCTTCCTCTGGTCTATGACAGTTTCTCAGATTTCTCTTGTTTTGGATAACCTTGACAGTTCTGAAGAGTACTGGCCAGGTGCTTTACAGTACGTCCCTAAATTTGAGACTGTTTTTCTCATGGCCACACTTGCTAGTATGGCTTACTGGCAGGAAGATCACAGAGGTGAAGTGTCATTCTTACCACATCAGGCAAGGGTACATTTTAACAATATTTCTTATTGATGACTGCCAGGTTTCTCCACTATAAAGTTATCCCCTCCTCCACGAGGTAGAAAAGTCATTAAATGCAGCCTACATTTAAGGACTGGGAGTGTTAATCTACATAAATTACATGAAATTCTTCTGTTGGAGAAATATGTCTTCCTTCTGCCACTTATTTGGTTATTTACCTATACGAACTCATATTTATTTATTTCATACTTTGGGTTATAATCTTACTATGTCATTATTGTATTGTTCAAATTATTCCAGATTCGGTCATTGAGAGCTCTTTCAGGCTGGCTTCTGCGTCCCTTTGTGGGATGCTTCCATCCTTCTGTTTTTTTGAGCACTTCAGAAACTGTTAAAAAACATGTAACTTTCATATATTCTTAATATTACTACAAATTAAACATGACTTCTAACTTTTTCATTCTATAGTTACAATACTATGTATGAGTTCTGAATAGAAGAATAAAACATTGAGAACAAAAGGAGTAAATACTGTAAAGGTGAGCACCGTAACTAATTCTCCTCCATGGAGTATCTGACCAGGACTAAGACTTCTGTCTGAAATAGATTTTTCTTTTAGTCAGCTGAGGTTCTAAAACTTAAACTATATGTTAGCTTTCTAAGAAGTTTTAACATATGCCTGCAACTTGGACTTCGGCATATTAATCTTCTGGTGCTCATTGTCCTTTTCTTTTCAGAAGCTGGGGAGGTGGAGGGGGGTCAGAACACAGCTAGTATACTGATCACCTTTAGCTCTGCTAAAGTCAAGGACCTGCTGTCAGAATGTTCTGATAGCACAGAAATTCATTCTCAGAGCTCAGAGCTCCCATTAAGAAGCATGCTATTTTGTTTGGACACAACCTATTTTCATGATCCTTTCTCCTTTATTAGTTCAATATACCCTAATACAGCAAACACTGAATTTCAGGATTGACCCCACATAGCTAATTATAGTATGATTACCCCAAATTTCTTCTCAAAGGTAACTAATATAAATAAGTATATATTACTTATTAAGTAAGAAAATATTTTTCTGGATAATGCATCTATAAAATGCTAGTTTCTTGCCAGCTTCTTTCTTGTAGGCTAGCTTTAGGTTCAGTTATTTCCCATTATGATGCTTCTTTACCATTGTTGACCTCTAGATGGAGCTCAAAGTTTTTGTTACCTTTTCTCAAAGGTCAGTCCACTTGTCCAACAAAAGTGGTATATTCAAGATTTAAGAACATTTTATTATGGCCTAAAAAGCAAGTTAAGTGTGTGCCATCCCTTTAGGAATCTCTTCCTCCTGTTAAAGTAAGTAAGGTTTGACCTGCTCACCGGTTACTAGGGGAGTGGGTTCAAACCATTTCTTTGTCTCCCTTCCAGATTCTCCTAACAATCTTTCCCACTTGGCACTGACTATGGCATATTACTGTAGCCAGAGAGGCTGATCAGAGGATGGCTGTAAGAAGTGGGAACAAATGCTTTCTTTTGCTGACCCTTGTTACTTTCAGTGGAACAGGCCAGTGTGTCTCTATCTTCCTCATGTCAGGGCATACACAGAATATAATATTTGTATGGCACACTAGTATAAAAGATTAGGCTGTTCATGTCTATTCAGTCAGAAAATCTAATCAGCTAAGTACCCCCCTGTCCAGCCCAGCAAGCATCCCCAGGAACAAGGGACCATTATCTTAGCGTATCTGTAATACATTCTTGGGGCCACAAGTAAGAAACTTGTGCAGGAAATGATGAGATGTCAGACTAGACATTTCTTCACTTCACCTGCCTATATAACCCTGAGGAAGTAACTAAGGCTTTTAAAGACTCGGTTTCCTCATCTTTAAATACCTATCTCAGAGTTGCTTTGAGGGGTAACCAAGCAATAAATGTAAAGAAATGAGCATTGAATGTGGCACACAGTAGGCACGCTGGTAAGCAGAAGATGTTGGCTGGGGTTTGGGCTTTGCTGCACAAAGAAACAAGCATTTACCGTAACTGTTTCTAGGCTACAGAGGCCAATCTGGCTTAGGTAAAGTTCTCCAAATGGTCCAGCAAAGCTCCCTGGAGCCTGAGGCTAAAGCCCAAACTACTAACAAAGTGTTACAGCTGCCCCACTTTGCTGCTTCTTTACATATAGATACTCTTAAGATGGGGTTACAGACCAATAAACCCACTGTAAATTGAAAAAACCATAAACTGAAATGCATTTAAATGCATCTAACCTACCAAACATCATAGCTCAGCCCCACCTACCTTAAATGTGCTCATAACACTTACGTTAGCCTATAGTTGGCAAAATTATCTAATACAAAGCCTGTTTGATAATGAAGTGTTGAATAGCTCATGTAAGTTACTGAATAACTATCGCAACAGTGAAAAATAAATGGTTGTATGGGTACAGAATCATTGTTAAGTGTACTGGCTGTTTACCCTTGTGGTCACGTGGCCAACTGGGAGTGAGTATCATACCGTGTATCGCTAGTCCGGGAAAAGATCAAAATTCAAAGTACAATGTCTACTGAATGCATACAGCTTTTGTACCATCATAAAGTTGAAACATCATTAGTCAAACCATCATTAAGTCAGCGACTGTCTGTACACTCAAGAAGCCTCAGGCTGAAGCAGGACTGGTCGTGGGTAAGATTCTGTACTCCTAGGTCTCTGGACCAAAATATCACTTTGATTACACCATGATTTCCAATAATAAAGTAATTGCTAGCAGCCTGTATAATAACCTTTTTCAACCTCTGACTCAGTGAACAGGAACATGTTATGTGATAGGCTCAACAAAGACCACTGGCTATTGATGCTCATACAGAACCTACATTGTAATGTTGCCATGAGAGTCAGGGTCCAAAGGGTAATTTCCAGAGATGTGTTCTGGAACCAGTCTCCCTTCTTTTTAACTTGTTCCTGGATAATCTGATATCATGTTTGGATAAAATGGAATGGAACCATACCCTCCTGCAACAAAGAACAAAAAGATAAACAGTTGCTAATACATTTGCTGTATAGGTGTGATCTTAACAAACAAGCCTTGGTGTATTAATGTTATAAAATGTTAGAATGAAGAGCTCGAAACTGACCATTCTAAACCTAACGTTACCATCTTTGTTAGATGTTCACTCTTAACTGGCTCATAATTCATTTCACAAAGCAAATCACCTCATTAAGTTGCCTTATCAAAATATAATGCACATAGTTTCCACAGAGATTATACAAAGTAGTACCACACAAAGCTTGTACATCTATGCATGCCTTAAGATATTTTTATAACCAGAATGGGCATCTGGTTATCAATACCTGCCTAAAATCTTTACAAACTAGGATTATTATGGCTATGCTTTAAGAACCAGAAAGCCCTTTGTTGTCCATCTGTCCTGGCAAAGTCACACCCAACTCTGTTTTGACAGGATTCCTCCCGACCCCCCTACAAACCCCAGTACAAAAGCGCAGCCTGTTTACACAGAGAAGCTAGAGTTCATTAAGGTGTGTTAACAGAAAGTTTTACAGACTTTACCCCAATGTTAAAAGGGAGCCCACTGGGAAGTTTTAAATACCAGGAAGTGTTAAATACAAGTAATCCAATTAGATGTGCCTTTAGATTACTCAGGCTGAAGAGAACAGAACTGGGAACTGGGAGAAGGGTAACAGTGGAGAGAAGTCTAGAGACAAGTCTTGGTAAGCAATGATAATGATCTGAGCCAAGCTCGTACAATAACAATATTAGCATAAGTAGCAAACATTTAAAATGCACTTACGGTATGTTAGGTATTTAACCCTCACAACAAACCTATAAAATTGGTTTTATTAATATTAACTATTTCATTAACTAAACCACAAAGGCGAAAAGGGGACAAAAGTACAGAGATTTTAAAATACATCTATGAAGTATATAATGCAAGGTTTGATCACTGATAAGGTGTGGAGAGCTAAAGATGAAAGCAAGAATAATAATGTCCAGGTTCTCATGGTGGTTCAATGTACTTAATATCATTAATACATTGGTATGTCTCATATTAAGCCTTATTTAACACCATCTAAATGGCAGATACAACTCTGGTTTAAAGAAAAAAAAGTTAATCTCCATTGGCTAAATAATTCAAAAGATTATGTCACGAATGACAAAGCATCAAAAGCACCAAAATCCTTGACCAAAAGGAATATATCATGTACTATGACAAAAAAAGGAAATCTGGTTCAGAAAATTCTTTTTGCCCATCTTTTCCCTTTTTTTTTTAATCCTTTTTCTCTCAGCTCTGGCAGGTTAGTTTGCTCAAGGTGATACTCCTGACCTTCTTTTCAACTGTATTTACACTGCAATTCATTGTCTCCACCACACTTTTTAAATAATTGTAATCATGCTTTTCCAATAATCTGAAATTTTCACAATTCCGTTTTCAAAGATGCAATTTCTTTCATGAATCTCATTAAAAGAGAATTAAAAATTAAAGGTTTTCTCCATTTACTTGAACTAAAAATGTTTACTCCTCTAATTCTGGACACTGTTGTTATTTTTTTTTTTAATCTCGTGCACTTCTGTAGTTTTGCTTTTTAAGAAAGTCATTCCTTCAACAATATTTTAATGAGCATCTATTACATGCTAGATACTCTGCGTCATGCTAGCATTTCTAGCTGCTAGGGATACAGGAGTTAAATAAGACAACAAATTCCTTGTCTTCATATGGAACATACATACATTCTTGTGTTGGGGGCCTATTATAGACAAATATAAAATGTATCAAGTAGTCTTAAGGACTACAGATATATAGAAAGATCAACAAGAGAATATAAGTAATGGCGGTGGGGCATTATTTCAGGTAGAGTGGGCAGAGAAAAGCCTCTCTGAGGATGTGACTTAAGCAGAGACCAAAATGAACAGAGAATTAGTCATCCAAACTTGTAAAGGAAAATATTCCAAGCAGGCAGCCTAAGTAGAAATGAGTTTGCTAAATTTGATAACACTAATACACAATAAGGTGGTAGAGGAGATGGCTTATTTAGCAGAGGCCTGACCATATACAGCCTTGTAGGCCATGGTGGATTTGTTCTAAGAGTGATAAGAAGCCACTGCAGGGTTTCTACCGTGTTTTAAAGTGATTATCTGTTGTGCGAATACAGTGCAAAACTGGGAAAAAAGGAGACTGGTTCCTGAATCACTGCAGTAGCATAAGCAAAGATGATGATGGTCTGAACTCAGGGGCAGCCACAGAGAGATGGGTAAACTCAGAACTGCTCTGAAGATAGCACTGCCAGAATTAAGCTGGTGGATAGAGGTGTCAAAGGATAAATCCAAGGTTTTAGAACCAAGCCCAATGGAGGAAAGGCAGTTCCACCTACTGGGGAAAGACACACCAGGAAGGAGCAGGTTTGGGGTAAGAAAGGAGCCAAGGGGCCCCTGGATGGCGTAGTCAGTTCGGCGTACGACTCTTGCTTTCAGCTCAGGTCACCTCAGGTCCTGAGATCAAGCCCGGTATCAGGCTTTAGCTCAGCAAGGAGTCTGCTGGGGTTTCTCTATCCCTCTCCCTCTGCCCATGCCTGCTCCTGTGCTCTCTCTCTAAAATCAATCAATCAATCAATCAATCAATCAATCTTACTTTTAAAAAAAGAGAGGGGGGGGAGCCAAGAATTTCATTTTCACATCTTTGGGTATTGATTTCAACCACACATGCAAATAGAAATGTCATACAGGCAGCTAGATAAGATTTGACAGCAGTTTAGGGAAGGACGAGGAGATATAAATTAAAGTATCATCAGCTAACAGAAGGCACTTAAACACTAAATGTGATTTCCTAGTGAGTGATTACAGAAAACAAGAGATTTTTGGCTCTCCCACATTTAGCACTGAGGAGGAGGAGCCAGCTAGTAAAGGAGATTGCACATGGAACTACTGGTAAGGTAGGAAGAGCTTTTCTGGAAGCCAGACAAAGTGTTTCTAAAAGGAGACAGTGATGAACTGTCCCCAAGAAGTGCAGAGATCAAGCAAACTGAGGACTGAGAAGTAAGCTTGGATTTGGCGGCACGAAGATATTCTGTGTGATTTCAACAAAAGTGGTTTCAGTGGATTAAACGTCCTTAAAATAAAACCTGTCTTCTGTGACTTTATTTAACAACAGTTAAAGGGAGAAGCACCTCTGGAGTTGAGCTGTTGTAGGTTGAAATCACTGCTCTGACAGTCTGAAATCTGGCTTATGAAGGATATTCTCTTTAGATTTGCCATCAATGAAGATTTTCCCTTTTATAGATCTTAGGTTATTCTGAGAAACAGAGGGTTAAACAAACAGGACTCTGAAGCTGATTCACCATGCTTCTGAGTTGCTGACTTCCCAGTTGCCTGGATATACTGAGTAATTTTTTCAAGGAAAGTACTTGAGTGGCATACTTTCAATCATTACAAGCCTGAAAACTGCCATATTGTTATCCTGCCTATGTGAAGGATAGTTTCACCAATTTAAGATTCTCAGGTTTTAATAGCTTCTTCCTCAGGGTTTTCTAAATGCCACTCTACTCTCCTTTAGCATGATGCTATCCAACAAAACTTTCTATTATAATAGAAATATTCCATTCTACTGTCCAACATGGCAGCCGCTAGCCACTCACAGCTATTTATTGAACACTTAAACTGAGGAAATGAATTTATCATATTTTAACTAACTTAAATTTAACAGCTACACATGCCATTGTTAAGTAACATAGTTCTAGCATATAGAAAACAAATGAAATGCCTATCTGATACACCTTCCTTTGCAGGTAACCTATTTTTTGTCTGGGTACTTGTACTATTTATTTCTATATCCTAAAATTTTAAAATCCACTAGGCTATTCCTAGGTATGGATCTCATTTACTTTGCTTGGTATGCACTTTAGTTATCTGCAGAAGAATAATATTAACAACATATGGGGATTGTAGAGAATTTCAAATGAGTTTCAAGGTGAAAAATACTTGGCACATAATAACTGTTCAATAAATGTTAGCTATATATTCTCTGAGCCCTTTTGATCTGTTCTCTCTAGGTCGAGATAATTCTTACTGTTTCTCTGACTTTATCTTTTATATGTTTGCTCTGATCTCTCACTCTGAACCTTTATTATACACTGGATCTATTCTTTGTTGTTTCTTATACCTGTGCCTATAGTTTCCATCTCAGTTTTTCCTCTGAATTATGGGACTATTTCTAAAGCCCTCTGCTACCTCTCCAAAAAGTCAACAGTTAATAATCACAAATTTCACTTAAGAACTCTTTCCTGCCCTCTGGTTCTTTTCCTTCAAATGTTCATGAGTCTCCTTGAGAATACTAATTAGTTCTTTAATTTGCAACATTTTCTCTCATTTCTTGCAATAAGTCTGTATCATAGGATATCACTTGCTTATAATGGTCATCTTCTTTTAGACTACTAAGTCTGTTATGTGTCTACCTTTTCGTATATTCAACTTTAAAGACAAAGATCCATGTTTATATAACATTTGGGATTTGTGTTAGGTTCAATAACAAAACATTTAGAACCAAGTCAAAACTTGGGGGTGGAGGGGTATATGTGTTCACATTGGTATTTCCTGTCTTAGTTCTCAACTGCTGCCTAACAAATCACCCCAAATTTAGCTTAAAACAACAAACACGTATTCTCTCAGTTTCTGTGGATCAGGGACCTGAGTGTGGCTTAGCTGGGGGCATCCAGCTCAGGGTCATTCACAAGGCTGCAGTCTGTGTGTTAGCCAGGGCCTCTGTCATCTCAAAACTTAATGGTGGAAGGATCTGCTTGCAGTCCAAGCTCATACACATGACTCCTGGCAGGCATCAGGTCTTCACTGGCTGTTGGCCAGAAACACCAGGTCCTTGCCTCATGAGCTCCACAGAGAAGCTTACAAAATGGGAGATTGTTTCTCTCAGAGCAAATGAGAGACGACAGCCCAGCACTGAAAGCCAAAGCCTTTTTGTAACCTAACCTGAAAAGTTTTGCCGTTAAGTTAACCCATTCACTTTTGTCATACTTGGAGAAGAAAGTCACTAGGTCCAGCCACACTCAAGGAGAGGGGAATAAGATACAAGATACGAATACCAGAAGGCAGGGATCACTGGGGGCTATCTTAGAGGCTGCCTGACACACTTCCCTGGTCACCACAGAGACTCAGCAATATGTAACCAAGTAGCGGCAGTGCAGACCAAAGGCAGCTTTCAGAGCAGGTACCTTCAACTTAGTGCGCTTCATGGTTAGTCTCTCTCCTGCAACCATGGGTAGCTAGCCGCTCTTCACTGATCTACTGCCCTTGGTAAAAACCATTCTGAGTCATTTAGTTTTCAATCCTTGCTTCAAAGTACAAAATACCATACCAACCACTTACCCCATGGACAACCCTTAAATTCTAGCTCAAAACAGGTCTTTACCCACACCCTAGGAGGGCTTCTCAACCACCGAGTTAACCAGAGAGAACTTCCCTCACTACATTTCTCATTTGTACCTTTTCCTGCCAAAACCCTTTTAGTTTAGTTATGGCACCCTTCCAGGGTTTCCACAGAGACCGAACTCTCCCATTATCTTGTTGGTCATTTCAGTGTGTTTGTCTGTTTGTTTTAACATATGGACTTAGATCATCATCTTCCACCGGAAGTCAACACAGCGATTTGTTTAAGTAAAGCACTTTACACATTCTTTAAAACATTCTGTTTTGATAAATATGACAGGAAATGCCTGTTGGTTTTCCTACCCATGAATTCAATTCTATTGTTGGATAAAACAAAGACGTTTTAATCTACATCATCAATCCCCAGGATACATTCTACTACAGTAATTTAAGTAACTAAATTTTGATGATTTCCAAAAAATGCAATGTCACCAAACTTAGCATAGAAACACTTCAGCAATATACTTATCTTAAAAGGAATCAGACACGCAGCTGCTCAGCAGCATGAACTAGTCACACATGGTTGTAAAGAACCTCCTACAACCATGTGCCCAGCAGTAGGTACCAAGCACTGTGAAAAGAACCTAACACTTAATCAAAGACAAATCTTAAGTCAGAATACCAAAAGCACTGTAACTCACAAAACAAAATACCTGTTTTTGGTTTAACAATGAAAAAAATTGGGGTGCCTGGGTGGCTCAGTCGATTAAGCATCTGCCTTCGGCTCAGGTCATGATCCCAGGGTCCTCGGATCAAGCCCCGCATCGGGCTCTCCACTCAGCTGGGGAACCTGCTTCTCCCTCTCCCTCTGTGATCTCTCTCACTTTTACTCTCTCAAATAAATAAATAAAATCTTAAAAAAAAATGAAAAAAACTTTTCCTACACTGTATTACCCCTCTACCCCACACTCATTCCCCTTAAGATGATTTATTTGCCCTATTTTCTTAGGATACTAATAAACAGGGCAGGAAGAGAATCAACAAAAACTACATCAGATGTCAACAAATTTTCGCATGTGATAACATCTGGTACAGAGTGTATACTCTCTGGGATAATCAGAATTCAGGTTTCTTGTCCTCTGCTGATGAATATGCAGGAAATGGAATTAAGAAGGGACTTAACACAAATAACATTAAGCACAAATAACATACTGCTGCATGGGACCTACCATACACAAGCAGCCAACCTGCACAGACAAGTAAGGCAGAGTGCCTGAGGCATAAACCCTGTATCTGAGCTCTCATCAGATTTGTAGGTGATATGTTCTTAGTCAAAGAAAAGGGATTTTCAAACATTTTAGCACTTTATTTAAGGAATAAAATTACTTGTTATCTCAACGAAGTTGCAGGACACAAAATCAACACACAACAATCAGCAGTGCTTCTAAACATTAGCAATGAACAATCCCAAAAGGAAATCATGTAAACAATTCATTTTACAATAACATCAAAAAGAATAAAATATTTAAGAATAAATTTAATCAACAAGGTGAAAGACATACACTGAAAACTACAGAACATTGCTAAGAGAAATTTAAAAAATAAATGGAAAGACAGTCTTTGTTCATAAACTGGAAGATTTAATACTGTCAACATGTTAACACTATCCAAAGTGATCCACAGATTTAATGCAATCCCTATCAATATCCTGATGGCATTTATTGCAGAAATAAGAAAATCTATCCTTTCATATGGAATCTGAAGGGACCTGAATAGCCAAAACAATATCGGGAAAAAAACACAAAAACAAAACAAAAAAAACCCCCAAAGTTGGAGGTTTCACACTTCCCTATTTCAAAGAATACTACAAAGCTACAATCATCAAAATAGTGTGGTACTAACATAAACACAGACACAAAGACCAATGAAATAGCAACCAGAGATAAACACTACTCTATTCTGCCTATGGTCTCATGTGACCACACATATGGTCAAATGCTTTTTGACAACATCTTTTCAACACATGGTGCTAGGTAAACTGGATATCCACATACAGAAGAATGAAGCTGGACCCTTATCTTATGCCACCTATAAAAATTAATTTAAAATGGATAAAGATAAGACATAAAACTTTTACAAGAAAATAGGGAAAAGGTGGGCTCCTGGGTAGCTCAGTTAAACATCTGCCTTCGGCTCAGGTCATGATCCTAGGGTCCTGGGACCAAATTCCGCATGAGGCTCCCTTGCTCAGCGGGAAGCCTGCTACTCCCTCTGCCGGCCTCTCTCTAGAACAAATAAATAAATAAAACCTTAAAAAAAAAAAAAGAAAATAGGGAAAACAGCTCATGCCATTAGATTTGGCAATGATTTCTTTTTTTTTTTAAAGATTTTATTTATTTATTTGACAGAGAGAGAGACAGCCAGCGAGAGAGGGAACACAAGCAGGGGGAGTGGGAGAGGAAGAAGCAGGCTCACAGCGGAAGAGCCTGATGTGGGGCTCGATCCCACAACGCCGGGATCACGCCCTGAGCTGAAGGCAGACGCTTAACCGCTGTGCCACCCAGGCGCCCCAGATTTGGCAATGATTTCTTGACTAGGATGCTAAGAAAAACAGGGAACAAAAGAAAAAACAGAAAAACTGAACATCATCAAAATTAAAACCTTTTTGTGCAACAAAGGACAAAAGTGAAAAGGCAACCCATGGAATGAGAGAAAACATGTGCAAATCATATAAGGATTTATATCCAGAACATATAAAGAACTCCTACAACTCAACAATTAAAAAAAAAATCAAACCAATTTAAAAATAAGCAAGAGACTTGGAAAAACACTTAAGAAGATATACAAAAAACACATAAGAAGATGTGTAACATAACCAGCAGTCATCAAGGAAATATAAACCAAAACCACATAGAAACACCACCTCACATCCATTAGTATGACTATTACCAGAAACAAAAACAGAAAATAGTGTTGATGAGGATGTGAAGAAATTAAAACCCATGGACACTACTAGTCAAAGATAAAATAAAATGGAGCCGCCACTGTGTAACAATATGGTGGTTTCTCAAAAAGTTAAACATAGTATTCCTTTATGATTCAGCAATTACACTTCTGGATATATACCCAAATGAAATCAAAGCAGGGACCTGAACAGGTACTGGAACACCAACGTTAACAGCATCATTATTCATGACAGCCAAAAGGTGAAAACAAACCGTGGATCAACAGATGAATGTATAAACAAAGTGGTATTAAATACAATAGAGGAAAGAAATGGATACATTCTGTAACGTGGACAAGCTCTGAGCACTGTTAATGGACTGAATGTTCTTTTTTTACCTCCCCCATTCTATATTTGTATCTTTTTTCTCTTACAGTGAGAACCTCAGTTCCCAAATCTGTAGCTAACTTTTGACAGAGTATGAAGGTGAAAATATAACCTGGGTCTCTGATGAAATAAGCCCAGAATTCAAGCTGAAATCCTAACCCTCAGTGTGATATGAGGACGTGGGGCCCTCCAGGAGGTAAATAGATTCATAAGGGTAGAGCCCTCATGAATGGGTTTAGTACCATTATATGAAAGATCCCAAAGAGTTCTCTCACCTCTTCTGCCATGTGATGACACAGTGAGAAGACAGCCACCTGTGAACCAAGAAGCCAGCCCTGATCAAATACAGAATCTGCCGGTGCCTTGATTTGGGGCTTTCCACAACTCTGAGAAATATTGTTATGGCAGTCTGAACAGACTAAGACATGGACATTATGCTATGTAAAATAAGCCAGACACAAGAGCACAAATACTATATAACTGCACTTTTATGAGGCACCTAACGCAGTCAAATTCAGAGAGACAGAAAGTAGACTGAGAGCTGCCTGGAGCTGGGAAAGGGGAGAATGGGAAGTTACTGTTAAGTGGATATGAAGTTTCAGCTTGTAAAATAAAAAGTTCCGGAGATGGATGGCAGTGATGGGGTTTGCACAATATGCACATACTTAAATGCCAATAAACTGTACAATGAAAGATGGTTAAAACAGTAAATCTTATGTATATTTTATCACAATAAAAATTATTTATTATCTCCCATGAGAAACTCCAAGATAAGGCAATTAAATACAGAGTTAATTAATTCAGTGGCATATTTCATGAAAGATCCAGGTTCTTTTCAGCTTCATATCTGGATAAAAGATAGCTACAGATATGGGAACTGAAGTTTTCACTGTAAGAGGAAAAAAAATACAAATACAGAGCAGGAAAGAAACAAAGAACTCTGTGGTAGTGAATCAAAATTGGCAGATCAGTACAAACTAGTATTTTACAGATTTCATCACAAATCATTTTAATCACATATGAAAGTAGGTAAAGAGAAAACTCACGGCCACTATTGTTTCATCCATAAAACCATCCCATATTATTTTGTACATATCCCAGATACCTAATTATTTCACCCATAAATTTTTCAAAGGTATCTTTAGAAGATAATAGCATTTTTAATATAACCAAACACCATTATACCTGGGAAAACAAAACACAGTACTTCCTTAATATCAAATATCCAGAATACCGCATACATTCAAATTCCTGTATGAACTCATAAATTAAAAACAAAACAGCAAAATCCTTTTAATTTCCTAACTCTGTCTAGAAAAAAACAAACAAACAAACATTCCAGTAGTTAAGAACACACTTAGCACATAAAATGGTTTCTAAATACCATTCCCTACTAAAAGAACCCAAGACTTCTTATGATTCCAAGTCTTAGGCAGAAAAATTACAATCTGAAACATCTCTTGTCAGAAAAATAGGGAGTGATCAAAGACACACGTAAATGGGGCAAGGGGGACTTGATGGGTCTCTCTCATAGATCAAATTTAGGACAATCTGAGCAACAAAAGGAACAGTGGCATTAACAGATTGGGTGACATTAACAGATTAACACACAGAATAACAAAAGAACCTATGACTCCACAATGATACTATACAGGAGAGGAAAAGTTGGAAGATTAGCAAATCACCATTCTGCATCCACCAATGGAATAACTACCCACCTCAGGCAAGGACCATCAATGAATGCTTATTAATTACAAAGAAGAAAAATGTTTCTTGCGAGATCTGGCACACAAGTGATCGAACTAAGAATCATCAATAATGTGACAAATTTACATGATTTGATGCACCAGGAAGCAAGCATTATGTTTTGCTAAAATGTTTAACCTGGATTTTATGATGAGGAAACAGTTGATAAAATCCAGAAAGTATGATATTTTAGGTAACAAAGCTTTGACTCTTCAAAATTAATAGAATGCGTTGAATGGATCCTGGATTGAAAAAAAAATTAAGGGTAGTTTTTGAGCCACTTGGGGAAGTTTAAATATGAACTGTGTTAACAGAGAACATTTCTGAATTAATGTTAAATTTCTTGGTTATGATAATGTTATTGTGTTTGTGTAAAAGAATACTTCTTAAGAGATTAATTCTAAGTTATTTAGGGGTAAAGCATATGATGTTTCCAACCTATCCCAAAAAAGGTTTCCAACCTATCCCAAAAAAGATTTGGGAACAGAAGTGCACGTGTAAGTCTAAGAGAAGAGATAAACCAAATGTGCCAAAATGTTTGTAACTGTTAAGTATAAGTAAAGCATAGTTATAGGGGCACCTGGGTGGCTCAGTTGGTAAGCGTCTGATTTCACTCAGGTCATGATGTCAGGGTGAGATTGGCTCAAGACTCAGCAGAGAGTCTGCTTGAGATTCTCTCTCTCCCCCTTTCCCTCCCCACCTGTGGATGCTCTCTCTCTCTCTAAATTAAATAAATACATCTTTATTTTTTTGTAAGATTTTTAAAATTAATTTATTTGAGAGAGAGCGCACGTGATCAAGAGCAGGAGGGAGGGGTAGAGGGAGAAGCTGACTCCCCGCTGAGCAGGAAGCCTGATGCAGCACTCCATTCCAGGACCCTGGGATCATGACCTGAGCCAAAGGCAGATGCCCAACCTAACTGAGCCACCCAGGTGCCCCAATAAATACATCTTAAAAAAAAAAAAAAAAAAGCACCTCTCTCTTCCTTGCGTTTCTTTTTAAAGCCTCTGCAAAGCCTTTCATGGAACCACCCCCCTGCCTTCTACCCCCAGCAAAGAGCTCTTTATGATTTCATTGTATAGATCTAATATTATCTGTCTGACCTCATTTCATATTTAGCTTAGTCCTAAAACCATGAATACACCTACAATGAAAAAAAAAAAAAAAAAGACTGGACTTTTCCCACCTAACCTGCAGGAAAATCAAGATCTAAGCTGGCATGTTTCTCCATTATTGAGACAGAAAATCTCCCCTACTCTCACTAGGCTATATAAGGGCACTCCTAATTAAGGAAGGATTCTTGCCTTTTAAAAAGGAGATGTAAGCCTATTCCAACCCCCATCAAACAAGACACAACCAAACCAAAGTTGAAGACTTTAACTGTTACTACTCTAGAACCTACCCCATTCTGGATTAACCAACATTTCATCTGACAATAAAAGCTGCAGTAATATTTTTATTTTTTAATTTCCTGAAGAAAATATCTAGTGTTAGGTACAGATGAGGTAGGAAGGAAAGAGCAATGCACGGAGTCAAAGGTCTGAGAAAAATTTCTAAAAATTACTAGCTATAAGAGACTAACTGTCCCTGCAATTGGTCATGTCCCCCTTTTCTCCTTTTAGTAAAAAAAGGTATCCTGGTACCTCTTTCATTCCCAGCAAAACCACAGACTTTTAAAGGAAATTAGAGGTTACATTCCTTGGGCTCTCCTAAGGCCATGTGACCAAATTTTGAACAATGGGATATGAGTGTAAAATTTCCATGTCACATCCTTAAAAAGAAGCTACTTGCCCTCCTTGCTTTGTCTCCCTCCTGTGGGCTGAACACAGATGTGAGTCAGATCTGATCATACAGACAAGAGCATACGAAACACCAAGACAGAAGAAACCTGGGATGCCGGAAAATCTCTGGCAAAAGCAGCTTATCCACTCCTCTCTACCACTGGAGAATTACACGAGTGAGAAACTAGCTAATTTTCAGAACCACAGTATAAGTCTTTCATAGCAGATTGGCCCATAATAGCTTGTATGACTGGGTACTTCGCTGGACCTCATCTTCCTGGTTTACCTAAAACTGGGAAGAATGATACCAGTGTTATAACTTCTTCTTTAGCTTACTGCATTTTTAATTTTTTTTAAAAGGATGTACACTTAGTAAAATTAAAAACTGAAGTTTCAAATATTTTAAAATGGGTTGACATGTGAAAACACTTTATACAGTTTACCTGCCCATTCAACAAGTAATTACAAAATGCCCATGAAGTGCCAGATAGTTATTTGCCTGGAACTATTCAAAATGCTAACAATAAAGTGGTAAAACAAAAGAAACAGAGATTGTTCCTTCATACATGAAACTTAAAATATGAGAGGAAGCCTACAATAAGCAAGCAAACAATAAATAAACAACATTATTCCAAATAATAGCAAGGTTATTTGAACAAGAGAGGAAAAAAAGTAGGTTAACACTGAGCTATCTAGAGTTGGGAGGGGAATCAGTTAATTTACACAGGGCCACACAAAAATTCTGGGTGAAGCATATTACAGGTTAAAAAGGGCAAGTTCGAGGCCTTCAGCAAGAACAAGATGGCGTTTGTTCATGGACCACCAAGAAAGCCCCAGTGGCTTGGAGCTTGGAGCTACTAGCGACCAAAGGGGAAAAAGAAAAGATCTAAAGCAGGCACAGGCAGCGTGGTATGAAGTGTACAAACGTTGTATTACTAGTATCAGGGAATGAGTGCTCCTCATGAAAAGCAGGGGAAAAATGATCACTCCCTTAATTCTATGTGTTGATTTCAGGAACAAATGATATTCCCAATAGAAAATTATGATCTCACAGCTGCCCTGCAATCGGTAAGTTGACTATAATCTTACATTATACTTACTAATGTCTTAAATGCTACTGACAACCAAGGACTGCCAGATACTGCAGTCTGTTGACACAAATAAAAAAGAAACTCTTAAGAAATGCAATGCCAAGACCAGAATTTTTTTTTAAAAAATTAATCTCAGAAAGGTAGCTGAAAACGAACAAGAGTTCTTAAAAACATAACTGGAAATGTAAAAATCGGTGAATGGAAACAAAACTGAAGAATTCTCCTAGAACAAAGAACAAAACGTAGATGAGAAGAAAAAAAAGTTGGAGGATCTGTACAAAAAGCCCAAATTCCATATAATAGGAATCCCGGAAAGAACAAATAAAACAGAGAAGGAAAAAACTGAAGGAAATGAATCCACAAGTTGAAAGGGCCCAAAGAGGACTAACCCAGTATCAAGGCACACCACCCAAATAGGAAAAAAGAGTAAACAGAGCAGCATTAAGCTTCTCAAAAGCAACAATGGACACCAGCAAACAAGAAAGGACTTCCGAATTTTGAGGAAAAATGATTTCTAACTACCAGCCAATCCCTGAAGTGGGAAAGTAGAATAAAAACATCTTTTCCAGGCAGGCAAGACCTCAAAAACTGTACCACCCATGAAATCTTTCTCACGAAATACTGATACTGTGCACCACTAAAATGAGGGAGCAAACCAAAAAAGGAAAAGATCCAACACAGAAGAAGCAAAAAGAATTCCCACGATGGTGAAGTAAAAATAAGAATGAAGGAAAATTCAAGGACAGCAGCTATGCAATAAACTTAGAAAAAAGCCACAGATTGAAGGATAGAGCTCAAGGCAAAAGGAAAACTGACAGAACATCTGAAGTACTTTAATGTACTGACAGGAGATTTAGTTACCTGTCAGAAAAATCTAAGGATGACTTAGTGACAGAGTCACAGAAAATAAAGCAAACCACTTTAGACTGAAACATGATGGAGAATTCCAGAAGGTGGGGTGTGTATGCGTGTTATCAGATTCTTTTGACCATGTAGAAAATGATATTGAAAGGTGCACAAAGAAAACAGTGATGACAGATTAAAAGACAAGTGAAAAACAAGGTAATTATTAACTCTAGAGAAAATGTCATAGCAGAAAGGATATAATCATAATTCAATACCTGGCAGCAGTGAACAGTATATGGACATAATAACATCCACTCTTAAATTACCACAAATTTGTTGGTAGCTTAACAGTACACAGATTTACTTCAAGTTCTGGAAGCCGGAATTCCAAAATAAGTTTCACTGGACTAAAGGTATCAGCTAGACTCTTTCTAGAAGCTCCAAGGAAGAATCTGGTTTCTTTACTTTCTTAGCTTCAGGAGGCCACCTGCATTCCTCCCCTCTGACCCTTTCTCAGCATCACTTCAACCTCTTGCTTCTGGTGCCACATCTACTACTTCCTTCTTAGATCGGACCTCCCTCTTTTCCTTTGAAGGATTCTTGGGATTACATTTAGGGCCTAGGATAATCCAAAATAATCTCCCTATGTCAAAATCCTTAATTCAATCACATCTCTGCTCCCTTTGCCATAGAAGTTAAAGTCTCTTGTTCTGGGGATTAGGATGTGGGTCTCTGAGGGGTAGTGGAGGACTTTATTCAGCCTACCACAACCCTGAATACTGGTTTAAATAATAACAACAGTATAGCAATATTGAGAAAATAGGAGCAGTAAGAGGGGCAGAACATAATTCAACTCTTAGCTACCACTTACATCTGAGGACATCTAAAACTGATTAACAGCTGTATGAACATACTGTTTAGAAACAGGAAAATAAATACCAGAAGAAACCAGCTGGAAGTCTGGGGAAGGGGACTCAAGGGTGGTTACAGGTGAGGAAGGCAGAAAACTGTCACTTTTCCTCATAAGCATTTTAAATTACTGACCTGCTGAACTATGTACATGAGCTATAGAGATAAAGTGAAAATCAACTTAAAATAAAACTAAGATTAGGTGATTGGGGAGGAAGAGAAATCCTGGTTGGAGACTGAAAGTGTACCTCCCAGGCTAACGACGCAAACGGAAAATCACACACAAAAAAAATAATAAAAAGTTGATCATTTATACTTACTAAAAATCTGTGTTAGAGATTATAAAACAATTTAGGAGTGAAGATTTTATTTCCTAAATTCATCTTTTTCACAGAACTTGGAGGAAAATCTATTTAAAAAAGCAAATTACTAGCAAAAGCAAACCTTTAAGTATACTGAGATACTGCTCTGAGCTAAATTTGAAATACAAACACGAATTTAATCTAACAATTAGGGGTGGTTAACAAGTAGCACACTATGATGTAAGCTGCTCTTTTAACAGCTAGTACAAAGCTCCCCAGGAGGTGTTTATTCATTTATTAAACAAATGTTAGATGATGTGAGAACAGCACAATGAATCTATTCAGTTTGTCAGAAACGCTGAGTAAAAGAACTAAGATACTACCCTACCTGTTCTCCCTTGCCCGAAAAAAGGCTATAAACTGCCTTTTCCCTCTAAGTGTAGACTGGCAGACCGAGAGCAGCAGTAGCAGCACCCTGGCCATCACTGGAGTGAGTGAGAAAAGGAAAATCACAGGCTCCGCTCCAGATCTGCAAGCGGAATCATTATCTGCATTTTAACAAGATTTCAGGGAAATCCGTAAGCACATAAAGCTTGAGAAGTACTGGTATCCAGCTAATACAATTCTTTTGACTAAATAAAACACAGTGTACTTCTTAATAGGGAATCAAAGAGAGAAATAAGGGTGTTCATTGGTACAATAAAATGTGTTCTCTCTTCAGACTCCTGTAAAATTTTTTATGGGCTCTACATATATTCATCAGTCCACTCAAGGTCTGGTAAAGGATTCAGATCATCACAGAACATCATAGAAACAGAGAACACTGCCAAAGAGGGGAGGAAAAACAGAGCTTTTTTAAGACCCTCTGCAGTTTAGGGTCAACACTTCTAATGGCATTTTCCTGAGATCACACTTTCAGGTGCTCCCAACTCCACTTCTACAAGCTAGGGGAAAATGAAACTAGTAGTGTGAAGGATGTTTTGGCTCTAGTGCATGTTGAGAGCCCCACCACCGATGAAGAGTATCCAATCACAGGAAAGAACAAAACCATGGAGGGACTTCAGAACAGGAAAATGAAACACAAAAATTAAAGAACAAGCTCAAACTTTTACTGTAAAGTAATCAAACTAATAGTCAAAGTGCCAGACCCCAGCCTAACTCAAATTCTGATGAAACTCATCTTTCTCCTTCCATCTTTGGATTCCCCAAACTCCTAACTCAACTAAGCTAAAGTTATATTCATCAATGCAACATGTACTTATTGAAAATGCCTTTAACTTGCTCCAAATCTCAAAAACAACCAGCTGATCTTGATTTGTGGACTCGAAAGCCATTTATTCTGTTAACTGTTAATCTGTTATTTCTGTTAATCATGCATTAAATAACTAAGTAACCGCACCAACTAAATTTTCTGAGCACTAAGTACATGCCAAAACTAAGCACTCATGTATATTTAATTCTTTAAATAACAACACAAGTACTATTAATTATCCCCATTTGTAGATAAGAAACTAACAAATAGTTCTCAAATGTTTTTTTTCTTTTCCTGTGCCTTCCACTGCCTGTCAAAAACGACAAAATCACTTCATTTAGACAGACTTTCCCATCTACTCTAGACCCAAATTATTTCTTTGAGCTTCCATACAACTTTCCTCAGCTATGATGATGGGAAGGGGGAGAGGTTTTGATATTACAAATGAATAAGCACCTGCAAAGAGCAATAGAGGCCATGAACAGAATCTACATACTTAAACATGCTCAAACAAATAAGTGGAAAAGATTTTACTGAATGGCAATATTGTGCTACATACACACTGTCAACAGGTCGGGAAATTGGTACTCCTATTCATTGTTGGAGGAAGTGAAAACCCACACCAACTTTCTAAGACAATTTAGTAATACATTCTTTAAAACATAAAAAAAGTTCACATCTTTTGACCAGCAACTCCACTTCTAGAAATATACCCTAACGTAGTAAGATTCTCACAAGGGTGTTCATAACAAATTTACAACAGCAAAAACTATAAAAGCTAAAATGCCTAAATTAAGTACAAAAGTCATTTATTTTCTTAGATATAAACTGGAAAAAAAAAAAGCATTATACAAAACTACACATGTAATGCTATTTTAAAAATATACATTCACAGTAGAAAAAGGACAGATCTACGTCAAAATGTTAATAGATGTTAACTAAAAATGGTGAGATTATGTGTGACTTTATTTTTGTTGTTGTTTACTTATGGTAGTTCTAAAGTCAGAAGAACCAAGCCTCAACCTCTGGCTCCCCCACTTACCACTGTGTGACCTGATCAGGTTACTTTATCTAATTCTTGATTTCTTTATCTACAAAATGAAAATAATAATAATACCTATCCTCAGAGGCTGGCTGTTTAGATTAAATGATAACGCATGCAAAACACTTAACACTGATTGGCGGTTAGCTAAGTTTCTTGAGCATTTATTTATTTATTTATTTATTTTTTAAAGATCTATTTATTTTAGAGAGAGAGTGTGTGTGGCATGCAAGCACAGGGGTGATGGGCAGAGGGAAAGGGAGCGAGAGTCTTAAAGCAGACTCGGCCCTGAGCCCAACACAGGGCTTGATCCCACAATCCCAAAATTATGGCCTGAGCCAAAACCAACAGTCCTGGACGTTTAACTGAATGTTTAACCAGGTGCCCGGCACTTACTTTAAAATATACGTTTATACTGAGTTATTTTTCCTTAAATAATAAAAATCCTTAATATTAACAAATTACCACATAACAAGAATTTAATGAAGCTGTGTTGTCACCAACTTGAGCAGTGTAAAAATTGTGACATTTTGGCATTTTACACAATGTTAACAAAATTTCCAAGCAATATGGTCGAGAATTAGAGATGGTGGACATTGAACAAAAGAAGCTATATACTTACTGAATAGTCAAAAAGACAAAATGAGAGAGGAAAAAAAAAAGATACATTAGGTCTTTAGGATCTAGCCTACTTTATAACGTCTAGTTTAGTTCTAAATAATCACTGAAAAAAAGATTGAGTCACTTCAGACATGACATCAGAACAATAAGATTCAAATGAAGGAAACTTAAGGTCTAGTTTAATGAAGGGGTATGACACAGACTTCAGGTATCAATGAACCCAAATCGTTATTTTTAAAGATTTGGATATCTTAGCCATTATTAAATTATCATCAGACATTATTTCATAAATTTTATTTAACTTTAGAGTCTACTAGTTGTACATCTAGATGCACATCCCAAACACGTACAACCTTCTCAGCAACTCTTCAGACTAAAGCTACAGAAATCACAGGACAGTTAAAAGAAAATGGTAGCTACGTGGGCAATTCATTAGATCCTCTCTAAGACAAGGCCTATATACCTTACCTGTCATGGATCTCTGGAATGTACTTTCCCACTTTCTAATCTAAAATGATGAACATGCTGTTAAGTTAAAACCATTAAACTAGGAAACACTTCTGAAACCATATATAAGAAATTTGTGACAGTATCTCTAGGGACAGAGAACCTGGAGAATGGGGTTAAGAGGAAGACATACTTTCCCTCTATACCTCTTGGCACTGGTTGGATTCACCATCTCTTTGTGTGACCTAAAAGTTTATTTACTATTACCATTTGTCAAATTCAGTGTACAATTGAGCATTTATTACTATATTCACAGAACTGTGTAACCTTCACTAATTTTGGAATATTTTCATTACTCCCTTAGAGAAATGCCGTACCCATTGGCAGCCACATCCCTCACTGGTCCTATCAACCACAGATCTACTTTGTCTTGAGAGATTCGCCTCTTCTGGATATTTTGAGTAAACAGAATCATATAATATGTGGTCTTCTGTGCCCAACTTCTCCAACTTAGCATAATGTTTTCCAAGTTCATCCATGCTGCAGCATGTGACAGCATTTCATTCGTTTCTATGGCTGCATAATCTTCCATTGTACAGATACAACACCTTTTCTTTATGCATCATCAATTAACAGACATTTGGTCTGTTTCCACTTTTTGACTATTATCAGTTATGTTGCTATAAATATTCATGTCTAAGTTTTTATAGACACATGTTTCAATTCTCTAAAGTATATACCTAGAAGAGAACTGCTGGGTTGTATGATTAAATCTATATTTAACTTTTTAAGGAACTGCCAAACTGATCAAATGAAGGCTTGAAAGATATAGGATAGAGGGAAGAGAGAAAAATGCCCAAATTTTTCTCATTTGTTTTGCAGCATTGCATTTGTTTTGCTACCACATTTACCTGGAGCGATCTCCAGTAATATTCATCAGTGAATTCAATTCATCAGCATTCAAAACCAATGAAAGACATGGTTATGTCTTAGAAAAACCTGAGATACATGTGATTCTTTCATTTAATTCCAAGAACTAAGTATTTGTAATACAGCACCATCTCAATATCAGAAAGCATGTCAACTCGGAAAAGGGACAATAATTTATTATTCATATTCCAACATTACCTGTAAATTTTTTACATAGGATTAGCCAAGGATCTCCCAGTAATGTGAACAGGTTAATACCACAAGCCAGAAAATGTTATGGAAGAGGCTTATTTTAATAAAATTGACACTTTTAATATACCTAAAGTGAAGGATATATATACCTACATCCCTCACATTCTCCACAGCACTGGGAACGCAACATATTCTCGTTGACTTGTGGATGAGTAACTAGCACTCTACCCTTTCCCTACGAGAACCAGAGATAGAGATTTTTAATCAAACAGTATTTTTAAAAAATGAACCACAAGAGAAGCAATGTGGAAGCAAACAGATTGGTTTTACTAACTCATCTTAGGTTAGCATTGCTCAACTTTGAGTTTCAGTGTCCTTGTGTACAAAATGACAATAATGTCTACCTCAAAGGCTTACTGCAAGAAAGGAAACCATGATCGATCGTTCCTTATCTACAATTTCATTACAAAGAAATACGACGCAGTTACCAAATTTTCCTATTATGCTGAAGATTTTGCTTAATTAAAACATGTATGAAATAACATACTGGCTGCCTTACTGTTAATCTGAGGAGATTTACGATAATGAAATGTGATTTACAAAATCCATGGGATTTTCTGTTTTTAAACTAGAAACTGAAAAACAAATGAGGTAAAACTCTGGTCAAAAATTTAGATTTTTGCTTAATCCTATCCTGAAATAGCCTACAAAATAAAGTAATCCAGTTCTAGTTTTCAAACTGTTCATCTGGGATAAACAGATTTGTCACACAGCAGTACCAATCTGTATTCTTTCATATTTTCTGTCCAGGGCGCTCTCTGTCCACTTCCAATCATTTAAAGGAAGTACTTCTGTTCCTTCCCACAGAGCCCCAGCTATATATAAAAAGACTAGACGCACACACTAGCTAAGGTGGAAACAACCTAAATGTCAATCAATGCATGAATGGATAAACAAAGTGTGATATATACATACAATGGAATATCATTCAGCCTTAAAAATGAAGGAAATCTTGTCACATGCTACATCATGGATGAACCCTGATAACACGAAGTAAGCCAGGCACAAAAAGACAAATACTGATGGTATTTGGTATCTATGTATTGGTAGGAGGTATATAAGGTAGTCAAATTCACAGAAACAGAAAGCAAAATGGTGGATACCAGGGGCGGAGGGAAGAATGGGGAACTGTTAAACAGGTCCAGTTTCAGTTTTGCAATATGAAAAAGATCTAGAGAGAAGTTTCACAACAACGTGAACACAGTTAACACTACTGAAGTATACGCTTAAAAATGGTTAATATGGTACACTTTGTTATGTGTTTTTAATAAAAAATGCATTAAAAGAATTTTTTGTTTTGAAAGCTAAAAAATATTTTGAAGAATTGGTTCTGCTGCTAGAAAAAAATTAATTCTCCTTTTATGTCAAGGGAGAAAAAAAGACTAGGAGCAATCCCTTCTCAACCACCAGTTCTCGTAATAACCATTTTTGCATGCTGCATTCCTAGATAAAGAATTTGACAAGAATTATTTATTGCCTACAATAGCCTTTTTCTCTTGAAATAGAGCCTTCCCAATCTATTAGCCAATAAGAATGTATTAAAGATTCCTCTTATGCTATCTTGGAAACACGTCTATGCCATACCCATAGGTCTCTTACCTTGTAGTAAGCTGGAAAAGAGACAAGTAACACCAAAAAGGTTCTATTTCCACTCTGACACAAAGGAGACCTGACACTCTACAATGTCAAGTTTTAAAAGTTAACATTTTTCCAGATCTTTAGAAAATTAAAAAAAATTTTCTCACCAATCCCTTTTATCTACTTTGGTTTCTCTCTTAATACGGGCTACTGAAGAAATTTAGACTCCTTCTGAGTGAAGTATAAAACAAGCAACTGGTTCAAAACCCAATATATTCCTCTAATAGTTTTACCCACAGTTAAAGAGAAGTTTTTAATTAAAAAAAGAAAAAAAGATGGGAAAACACTAAAGCTGTTAAGTCCAGTATCTTAGAGATTTATCCCTCTTATATCATAGCAGAAACAGTAAGTACTAAAAGGATCCCTAAGAAAAAGAATACCCTCTTAACAGGCTAAAAGCTATTATTTCCATATAAAATATCCTCAACTCTTCCAAATTTCAGTAGGCATATAACCATAGGTAAAACTTTAGGTTAAGGCAGAGGTTCTTAAATAGGGTCACTGGTCCATGAACCCCCTTGAACTTGATAAAAAGAGATCATTCAAAGATTTCAGAAAATATCAGTTGATACTGGAACATTCAGAGAGGAAATCAACCAAAAGAAACTAAAAATTACAAAAGTACAACCTCTGGCATAGTGGCTTACAGAAAAGCATTCCATCATGATTTACCAAGGATTCCACGCATGACATGGGCAAAGACCTGCGTGACATTTTAATCAACTACTGCTAAAATTAACTAAACGTATGTTATAAAAAATAAGTTCTTTTTTAACAAACCCAACATTTAAACATGGATTGAGAAATTGGGGCAGCTAGTTTTAAAAGGCCTATGTACTTCGACAAACGTTCTCTAAAGGATAGAAAAACAGCCACAAAAATACTGAAAATATTATGCAATGAACAGCTGATGCTGCATTCTTAGAATGGGAAATTCAACTGTTTTAAAACAGGATTATGCTGTACTTTAAAGTAAAATTTAGGGGTGCTTGGCTGGCTCAGTTGGAAGCGCATGCGACTCTTGAGCTCAGGGTTGTGCGTTTGAGCCCCCACTGGGTGTAGAGATTACTAAAAAATAAATAAACTTTAAAAAAATCAAGTAAAACTTAAAGAAAACACTGTTCTCAACTCCCTTAGAGTTGGGAAGTACAAAGTTACCTTGCCAATTTTATGCCTTTCTTCCAAGAAAAAACAACACATCAAACTGCTACATGTTCGGCTCAAAATAAAACACAATGCCAAGGTCACCAACTCATTTCTAATAACCAGGCAGCAACCCAGAAACAGCACCATACCAGGCTCTGAGGAACTTAGTAATCCTGCATTAAGTATTAATGTTAACTGGACCTGAGCATATAGCAGAAAAAGCCCTAAAATTTTTTAGAGCTAAAGTATTTTGGCAAATATGTACTGGTATATAATCTCTGCAAGGGAGGTAAGTTTAAAAATAGATATTTTAAAGTCCTAAAGGTATCCTTCCTTCACCAAGATCACCAGATGAAAGAGCTTAAGGCAGATCTAATTTGGTATCTAAAGAACAGCAAGGGAGTAGGCTGAAACAATATCAAGTCACAGGAAGCTTTTATAGGAAAGCTTTAGACATTCATGCACAAAAGCAGCATACTGCTCTGGTCACTTATCTTGTGGTCTGTGAGACTTTTAAAGCATTAATACAGTGAAACCTCTTAACAGACTAAACCAATAGCTGTCAAGTATTTCTGGACAGCAGGATTTCTTTACACTTAAAATCTGAGGACCCCAAAGGCCTTTCAAATTTTAAAGTATTTATCAATTTAAAAATATTAATGATAAACCCTACACATTAACAAAAAAAGAGGAAAAATGACTACCTTCCCACAAAAAATTAGCAAGAAGAACGGCACTGTTTTACATCACTGCAAATCTCTTTAATGTGTGGCTTAATAGAAGACCCCTAGATTCTTGACTGCTTCTGCATTCAACACACTACACTGTGCTGTGTTGGTTAGGTATATGAAGAAAATCCATCCTCATTCAGGTATGTGGTTGAAAAGGGAGAAGTATTTTAATAGGCTTTTCAGGTAGTTATGGATATCCCTTTGACACTACACCAAAACTGGACAAGTGGTAGCTTCTTAAAAGATTTATGGAATCTGAAACCTTATCAGTCATCTGTTACATTACAATCCAATGCTGTACCTTGCACTTTTACTTACGCATTTTTTAACATCACAGGCACTGGACAGTTGTAAAACACTGATTCAAAGTCATCCAAATATTCAGAGCTTCCAAATGTTGACGCATTTCATTACGTTACATCAAAAAACTGCAATCATTAATATTACTGATCTCATCTGAAAAATCTTTATGTATTGCAAAAGTTATCCAACTCAGGATGGCAGACACATGTTTTCCAAAATTCTCACTTTTCTTGAAAGCTCAAATTTTATCATGGGCAACAAGGACTGCCCACTGAGGAAACAAACTCACTGCTTATTTGAGAAAATGTCTGCCAAATATCCAAGTCTAAATAATCATCATTTATTCGTCAGTAGTTCTTTCTAACAAAAATAACGTTTCATGAAAGGAGCAGCTAGCCAATTGAGCTTAAAACCCAAAGAAGTGCACAAATGCTTTTCCTCCAGACAACATGTACTCTGGTTTGTAGCACAAATGCTTTGGTGTACCTCTCCTTTTGTCACACAGAATGTTTAACAACCATGTACTCAAGAATCAAGATTTTAAAAAGTTAGTTTTTACTGCTTCATCAAAACACTCATATGTAAAATTGGCACTTTCAAACTGCTGGTACATGGTACCATTCACTTTTGAGACACCAGCAGCTTTACCCATATTGCTTTTGTACCACTGCTGCAAATGTCAACATTGTCAAAAAGGCAAATATATTATAATGCAAATAGTTCTGACTTCATAGACCTTTTGAAAGAGTTGAGGGGTCACCAGACCACACCCTAAAATAGCTGTTTTGATGATGGTTATGGACTCTCTCTAACCAGAAAAATGCACATAAGTACAAATATACACAATACATTTTTTTTTTTAGATTTGAGAGAAAGAGCAGGCACATGCAGAGGGAGAGGGAGGGAGAAGCAGACTCCTCACTTGGCAGGGAACCCGATGCGGGACTTGATCCCAGGACTCTGGGATCATGACCTGAGCCAAAGGCAGATGCCCAACTGACTGAGCCATCCAGGTACCCCAAAACCATTAAATTTTGTGTGATAGCCCAAAAATTGTTTTTCACAATTTTATTTAAGACTTTATTTAAGGAATATTTAGATTCTACTGCTGAATTTTTCCCCCCCAAGAACCAGTCTATAGGTCTAAATCCTACCAAAAATAAACAGGAAGCAAAGTGTTGAAAGATGCAACGCATATGGATCCAAGTTTCATAAAAAGAAGGCTTCATGTAATAAAATCATATCCTAAAAATTTCCTATAATAATTTGACGATCCTATAAGATTGTCAAATATGGAGATAAGGGAAGACATACTTGTTATTAAAATATTGTGAATTAAAAAGTATTACTTAATAGTCAACAATATTAACTATTAAATAATGAAAATTTACATTGAAATTAACCATCCTGAATGGTTAACAACTGTTTCGTATTTTCAACCAAAAATTACACACTTCAGATTATCCACATGTATTTGTTTGAATTTTTAATATTTCCACAAGTAAAATTTAAGCAAATAATAGATTATCAGGTATCGTTACTGCAAAAAAAATCATTAGGAAAAATTCCTTACTGTTTCACTTTAAAATGATGACCTTGGTTTTCTAGTTTGTTGAAACCAGATTTTAAAAAACAAAAAGGATCAAGTGATGGTATAAGTGGGTTGCACTGGCCATGGGTTGATGATGTTGGGTGATGGGGGTTCAATATACTATTCCATATACTTTCTGTAATGTTCAAAATCTCCCATAACAAAGTGTTTTTTTAAAAAACGCAAATACAAAAAAATAAAATAAAATACACAAATACAAAAAGAACCAGGCAAATTAAAAACTGGGCAATTATTAGCTTCAGGACAAATGAAGGGATGCACAAGACAAGAGAAACACTGCAGTCTTGGTTCAGCAGTGAACATCTGCATGGTCTTAATGTAAGCACGGACTTGTAATTTAGCCATACCATGTGTGTGGTTAAATCGGTGATGCAGGTGATAAACTGGGGTGTGGGGTGACAGGGGTTATAATGTTAACAGCTTAATCTTCATCTACTAGAGAGGAAAGTCAATTGGAAATGTCTAAAATGGATGAGAAATAGAAGTTACCATTTTCTTCACAAAAAATTAAGCAACAGGGAACACAATTGGAAGAGTTCAACATAATCACCTTTAGAAGGACGAGGGAGGATTAGGGAATGGATGAAGGTAGGGATTGTCAGTTTTCACTCCAAACCCTTTTTGGTACAGTATTGATCTAAAAACATACAGACACAGACACACATACATTTTTTTGGGGGGTGAAATCGAACAAATATAGAAAATCAAAAACCAAAAGAGAAATGTCCAGGATAATCAGTTAATCATAACCACCACCACCCAGTCAAGACACTATATTCATGAGGCCCCCCAGACTCTTTCTCAAGAACAACTCCCTTCCATCACTTAAAAGTAACCACCACATACTGGCGTTTATAGCAATTATTTTGTAGCTATTTTTCAGAGTTTTACCAGTTTAGTATGTGTCCCTAAGGCTACGGTTTAGTTTTGAATGCTTTTTAAACTTTGTATTAGTGGAATCAAAGAATCTGTATAAAATATACACATACCATATCTTTACTTTGGCTGAGGAGAAATTCTTAATAAATTCCCCAGTTCTCTCATTCTCCAACTCTTATTTGCCATAAACATTCCAACAATAACAGCTAAACCTTTATAATGCTCTATGTGCCAGCTTTCTGTTTTATGCATATTAACTCATTTAATCACCAAAACAACAGCATAAGGAAGATTTTATTGTGATCCTCATTTTAGAGAGAGGAAAACAGGCACAAAGAGATGAATAAATTTGCCCAAGATTACCCAGCTAGCAGAGGATTGGGTAGGATTCAAACTATGTAGCCTAGTACCAGTGTCTGTGCTACCTACTATCTCATGAAAGCGAGTTGTCAATGAAGGAAAATTTTCAAGTATAGAATATGATAAAATGTTATTACCACTACCATGAAGTTGAAAAGGAAAACTGCAGGACATGAGACTGTCTGAGTGATAGAGATTTTAGTACCTCACCCTTCTCCCAGACAAGTACCTATACCAAAGATAAACCACTTAAAAGTGCCTGAAGAGACCTGTGCATAGAATAAGTATCCCAGTAGGAGCCTACATTGGCCAAAGATCAATCACAGTATTTGGTCAAACATCACAATACTTAGTTCTGCAATGCACTTAATGACAAATTCTGAGCCTTGATTAAGTCCAATAAAGACTTCTTTCTAAATTAAGGCCCCCAAAGAACTCAGTTTCTCACACAACTTACCAGTAGTAGTAACGTCGGGCTCTTTCTTTTCTAAGACATCTTTGAGAATTGACAAGATTAGAGTATAAGCAACAACAGGAATCATCTAATCCAGTCCTGTCATTTTAACGTTAGCCTTACTGTAACCCAGAGAAATACTTATTCCAAGCGATATACACTTGTTTGTCACCAGAATAAAAACCCAAGGTCTCCTAACTTCTATTACACAGCTATAGAACATCAATCCAGTTATAAAGCCTGGCAAGTAAATACATCCATGATTTCTAGAGTATATCGCAATCATCTTTACAAAGGATCTCTTTCCCCTTCAAAACCTCATAATAGTAACATTCACATTCCTTCATTCAACAAATACTCAACACCTACTGTGTGCCAGGCATTGTTCCAAGCATAGTAGTTTGTATAGGATGTTCTGCATAGAGCACAAAGATGCATTAGTGCTGCACAGTGTAACAGCAGAGGTTTAGAGTAAATTATAAATAAAAATAAATAATTATGTAAATTATTAATTTAATTAATTTATAATCATATAAATTATATAAATATAATTATATATAAAAAGTGCTATAAAGATAGATTTTTAAAATATTTCCAAAAAAGGAAGATAAGTAAAAGAGTTACAGACATGACTTGAAGAATTCTAATAAGCGATAAACTGGGAGGAGTGTAAAGTATTCCAAGGTGGGAAGAGCAAAAAAACAAAGACCCAAGAGTAAGACTGTACAAGACTTGTCTAACAGCATCCATTTAGCTGGATCATCAACCATATCAGCAGATGAACGTCGCGAAACGGGGGGGGGGGCATACTGACATACTTGCATATTCGCATTCTAGGCTGAAATATTTGAATGTAATTCATAATCCTAGGGAAGCAGTGACCACTGAAGATTTCTGAGGAACATAAAATTGGGACAGTATTTAAGATTAATTTAGAAGCAAAACAGAGGACAAGTAGCAGGGAATCATTTAGGAAGTTACTGCAACCTGGATGAAAGATGCTGAGATCCTGAACTACGGTGAATTGGGTATGGAAAGAAGACTAAAGCATTACAAAAGTAATGATGGTATGCCCTGACAGCTAACTGCATGTAGGAGGGGAAAGACAATTTGGAGCATTTGATGGGAAAGAACTTGCAATGCATCATTAACAGAAAACAGGTAAGCTAAACTAAAGATTTAGCTAGATGTAACCTGTTCAGAGATTACAGTCTAAACCAAGGAGGAAAACGTATTAATCTTATTTGAGAAAAGCACATCTTCCCTTAGTAACATAAACATAATAGACTGTGACATGCAAACTACAGTACACAAAAAACCCAAATTAAAGGAGTATAATTCGAAAATTAGGTGCTTTTTATACTTACTACACTAGAATAAACATAGGTACTAAAGTTAAGTCATGTTTTTATCAAAATATACATACCAAGCCTCAGCATGTTAAGATGCTAGGAATGCACTGTATGTTAAAGTATTATCTAACAACCTCAAAGGAAAATTATTTAATGAATCAGTAGCAAAATGTAGCCACTAACTATTAGCAGAAGAGAACTACAACTGATGCCATCATACAACATATTACCAACTATCATTTGATTCAGTTAAGTAAGTTTAGAACCATGAATTTCTTCTAATTAAATAAAACCCATGCGGTCTCTCTGCCTACTCTTTAACAGGTAAACTATGAGCTCCTTTAGGGCAGGGTTTATGTCCCAGATACTTGCAGCCCCAGTGCTCAACAATTAGGAAGTCCCTGAACAGATCTTTGATATAAAAAATAAATGGAAATCAACCCAGGAATAATTTTCAAGTATACAGCACTCTCATAACTTGAGTATTATACAAC
The DNA here is from genome assembly GCF_024610735.1 of Ursus americanus. NCBI lineage: Eukaryota > Metazoa > Chordata > Mammalia > Carnivora > Ursidae > Ursus > Ursus americanus. The sequence goes on from NC_142139.1 coordinate 66,530,275, forward strand.
AGCATGAATGATCCAATATTACCAACAGGTAATGGAATTACAAAATGAGTAACACATGAGTCCTCCCTTGAACTTAGAGGATTTCTCTCAAGTCAACCACCACAAGCTTCACCAGAAAACCTTGACTTGCACTACTTGTGTGACCATCAGTGAGTCTCGTAACTAAGACTTCTGGTTTCTCATCTGAAAAACAGATGAGAACTCAACAGGAAAGAAATGTGATAGTGCTCTATGAAGTATCACAAGTATAATGTATGCCAGTTGGCTCCCCGAAAAACACACCAAACTGATCAGACACTTCACTGAGAATGACACTGACACAGGCAAATCCAAGCATTTGACTGGCTCAACCCAAGTCTATCATCCTACCATCACCTGAAGAAATCCTCAAAACAAACAGTACTGCAAACAGGTCAGAAATAGGATCTTAATATGACAAAACAATCTAGAGAAGGATGATTTATAAAATTTCACTAGACAAATTTTTTAAAATTTAAAGTACATTTTAATTCATTTGAGTTTTGTTGGAAAATTCCTACTGTAATTCAAGACAGAATACCATTAAAATTCAAACTTGAAATAATATTTCTGAACAATGAAATGACACAACTACTTTATGGGAAATAATGCCTCCACCACCTAAGACCATCTCAAATTAGTGCAGAACTAGCATTTCCAAACTTTACGTTTTTGAAATACATTAATAAATTTGGGAGAAGAATTAAGACTTAGGTACTTCAATTGATCAAACCCAGCTTCTAACCACACAAGAATAAGCTCCCCAAATGCCATGCTATATATCCAGAGCATTGTTGTTTTCTTATCCATCTAAATTAATCTTTACAAGACAATAAAATGTATCATTTGAGCCAGCATTTCTTCACAGAATGTCAATCAACACCACACTCTGAACATAGGCAAGTTAAACACTAAAAATCTTACCTCAAAAATAAGACAGTCATTTAAAAATGTTTCTGAGGTAAATGCTGATGCCTATTTAAACACAATTATCTAAAAATGATGTATGAATATGAAAATGCATCACCATTTATTTGCACATGAAATTTATACAGTCAGGAAACCTTTATGATATGAACCTTAGATTTTCCTTGTGACAGTTTTATATACATCATCATCTAGTGCTTTCACTTAATACATAAAAAATGATATAAAGTATTAATAATAAAAGACTGAAGACTATTTTCCAGACAAGTGACTTCTTAAAACTGTTCCTCCATTGCTCAGACAATAAACTCAGTATGTTCTTAAACTGTAACAGACCTAGCCGCAAGGAAATCCTTCAGTAATCACGATTCTGAAGATCCCATATTCAAATTTTGCATTAAGTGCTTTCTTACCTTCTGCTACATCATCATCTACTGCTCCTTTCACCTGAGAAAAACACCACTGAATATCGTTCCCTCCTCCAGCTCCTGGAAAAAGAAAACATACCAATTAAAACTGAGTTCTGTTCATGTTTACTCTCGTAAACACAGAGATGGTATCCATGGTTGGCATGATACTAATAGCCTAGTACTGCCCACACATACAACCACCAGCCCAGAGCACTAATTTGGAAGAAGGTTAATCTCCAATAGTTGGTACTGCATTTCAAGAGAGAGATTCCAGGTATGAAATATTTAAAGGCCATGTACTATCATTAACACTGCACATGTGTTCAAAACTTCCATTTTCCCTTCCCCTCAAATACCGTAAAAGCCTCACAGTCACGCAAGACCTACCAGAGAAAAGTAAATACCAAAAGTTAGATAGTTTTCCTTTAAGTTTACAAAAGCCTGCAGAAGGGTTAATAAGATTAAACTACCATAAAACATGGAACGAAGAGAAAACTTCAGGAACATTACTGCCTGGGTGAGGAGTAATGATTCATATGAACCCAATCACCAAAGCGCACACACAGCAAACACAACACTCACCACCCATTTCTTTGCATTTCATTACCAGCGAAATCACTGGCTCCAGACAGGAAAAGAAACCGAAATAAATGCTGGTGAAGAGACTGTCAGAGGAAGCTTGTTCTGCCTCCCTTCACTTTACCCCTCAGAATCAAAAGGACCTGGCAAACAATTTCACTATTTTGTCATCATCTTGTGCAAAACCATTTTAATTTCACTTAATTATTCAACAAGGCCAAAAAGCAACTTGTTTACAGCAAAACGTAAGTCAATCCAACACATTAACTTTTTTAAAGGTTTAATTATTTAAAAGTTATTATCTAAATATTGGAAAAAGCATGGAAAATTGGTTTAGTTTCTGAATGTTTCTATTTCACTTCCAAGCACTATGGAGGAAATGTCCTGGAACTGTGAAGAAACTGAATCAAGATCTAGAATTGGTTCTACTAGAAGAATGAACACATTCAGCAACATCAAAATGTATAAAAATTATCCTCAAAGCAATTACCTTTCTCTTCCTTCACTTTCATTCTTGCTAAATATTCCAAGCTGGTTTTCTCTAGCATCCTTCCCACCCCCCCCACCCCCCGCCAAGCTTTTACCTAAATCTCTCTCCCCTTGGCTATTTATATCACTGAACTCCACAACTATTTTAACTAACTCTACGAAACCCTTCTGGGAAAAGGACATCTGCACAAAAACTAACATACAAAACGCAAAGTTTAAATTACATTTTTCATGCAACTTGGTGTTATTAAAGGCCTTGCACTCTTTGGACACGAAGGGTAAGAAACGAAAGGGAACTAGATGAAGACAAAAAATTCAGGCTTAAGGTCTCAAAAATATACGTACCCACAGTGGGGGGGAAAATAAATACACATAGGTCCCCATTGTATTTTAACTTGTAAAGCACTCTTCCTTTTCAGTACAAAATACATTAATATAAACACCCAAGAAGGCTTGCAGCAAGTGGGAAAAAAAAAGGAATTATATGAAGCAAAAACCCTAAAAAAAGCCCCGGGGGGGGCGGGGGGAGCGGAGGTTACACCGGGCTCCTAAGCAGTAGGGACAAATCTGCACTCGCCCCCACCCCGCCCCACCCACGCCTTACCCCTCGCCTCGCCAGCACACACCCCACCCCCACCCATGCCAAGGTTCCAGCCCTCATTTTAAAAGCCATTTCGGTATCACAGCGACCCTTCGCCTTACCAGAACCCACCCCACCCCCACCGCACCCCACTTGACCAATTCCCTGAAATCCAAGGGGCTCCCCGTGGCTCGACGAGAGGCACAGACGGTCGCTAGGGGGTGATGGAGGGAGAAGGAAGGAAGCGGTGCCTTGTCAGTGGACGAGGGTGATTTCTCCTTTACCTGCCATGTTGCGCTGCAAATGGTGACCCTGCTGGGTTCCTCGGGGTCTCTGCTTCCTGAACTCACCCCCCTCACCTGGGGATGGGGGGGTAGAGAGGGCGGATGGCGGCGGATGGCACCTGTGGGGGGAGAGGGCGGGGGTCGGGGGAGAAGGAAGGAGGGGCGGGCAGATCAGCCAGCAGGATGGTGGATTTCACTCTGGGGCTTCCCCGCTCTCGCTCTTTCTCCAGCAGCGGCGGCGGCAGCTACGACAGCGACGGCGGCGGCAGCGGCAGGGGCAGGCGACTCCACTTTCAAAATGGCGCCGGCTGGCCTGGCCAGTGACGTCACCCGGGGGCGGAGCAGCCGGGCCGGGCCGGAGGGGCGGGGCAGGGCGGGGCGAGGGCCGGGGCGGAGACCAGAGGGGGAGGGACGGGGAGCGGCTGGCCCGGCTCCCGGCCTCCGCCCCTTCCTCCCCCGCCCGGTAGTGCGTCCCCGCCGATCAGGCCTGCGCCGCTCCTTATCCCGCGCGCTGCTGGTTTGGAGTCTGGCGGTACCCCTTCTGCCCTCCGTCCCCGGCCCAGTCCGCGCTCCGGTGCACATCACAGTGTCCCAAACCCTCGCGCCTGTGCCTGGGTTCCGAGGCGGGCTCAGCCGTGCAGTTACTGTGCTCGCTCCCGGGGATTCGTGGGATCCTGTGTCTTTGAGCCTACCGTGTTTCTACTTAAAATAGTGACTCTGTGGCCAGTGAAATTAAGGACGGAAGGTGCAGACTTGGTGGCTCGGCCAAGGGGAAAGTTCGCGGGTCTGAGAAAGGCGCTGCTGGCCTGGTTCCATGTAGGTGAATTAAATGCCCTCTCATGGGCCCCGGGAACTGAGGGAAGAGTCCTTGGCGACTGAAAGCAGTTGAGGGTTTTCCGAACAGAAAAACTGAGTTTGCCAGTAGCAGACATGGCGGAAAAAAGTGGCCCAGGTTTGTCCAGCTGAAAGAGTGGAAGCGGTGGTTAAGGAAAGAGCTGGGCTCTGAAGCTGGGCTGCCAAATGCTGACCCATGCATGAGATGAGGGTAACGATCCTACCTCATAGGATTGTTTCAAAGATTAAGTGACTTAATTAGAGTACATGATAAATGTTTGCTGCCGTTATTATTAGATTTGTGTTGAAAGCATCTTCAACAGAGTTAAGAGGTAAAAGGAAAAAAAAATACCAAACAGGAAACACCAGTCATCATCCAAGAGGGTTAGTGTACGTACTTCATTGAAAGACACATTAATGATGCAGTCGCTATATACTTCCCGACACTCTACATATCTCAATCCCCACAATGTTCCTAGGAGACAGACAGCCACATTTTGCACATGACAAATACCTGTAAAAATATCCAGAATTTGGCCTGAAGGCTGAAAGGAGTGATCAGACATTCAGAGACTAAGGGGAAGTTTACAATTATTTACACCTCCTCTCCAAATCTCCACTTCCTGTTCTTGATTTCTAGAACAGTTCAATTGTAAAACAAGTTTCAGAATGTCTCCACACAGAAAAACTGCACCATTGGATTATTATTCCTCCATTTCTGTGTTAGTATGTTAGTATTTCTCACTTAACCAATGAATAAACCAAAACTAAACTTCCACCCTGTATCGGTCATCTTTCAGCTACCTGTACAAAACATTAAAGCACTGTGTGCTGTATTTACTTCTATTTTGGTTGATTTCATAAAAGTATTTCTCTACCTATGCCTTACTATTCGTTTTTCTCTTTATTTCCAATAATTCAATCCTAGACTCTCTAGTGAACCTTAATCAGAACTGAGAGCGAGAGAGAGAATAGGCCATTAAACTAGAGGACTGGCACCCCTATACACAAGTCACTTTCCTGTTTTATGCTTCAGTTTTTGCTATGCGTAAGATTTGTATCTTCACACTTCCTGAGAAATGATTTGGTCTACATAAATTCATTCTTCTTAGAAGCCAATAAAGCTTGCCTAGAAACTAGGATAATTATAACAGAAGTTCATATAGCACTATGTGCTGGGTGCTGTTCTAAGAACATTGTGCGAACTCTTGAGGGTACTACATGCCTATGGGACAAGCTGAGATGGGTCTAATAATCAAGGATTGGTGACCCTAAGCAGTTATTTCAGAAGGTCACAAACTACCTCCCTTTCTTCTGAATGGCCCTTAAGGAGAGAGGCCAGAATACCTAGTAGCCCAAAGACAAGGGTTATTCTTGTCGGTCTCTCCTTCCTTATCTTACATTCTATCTTCCATCTTGCACTAGGGCCCTGTCCTTATCATTTCCTGGAAACGTCTTCTGTCAAGGTCATTAATGACCTCCATGTAACCCAATCCAATGGTCACTACTTTGGTTTTTTCTTTCTCTACTTCCCAATAATATTTGAAACCACTCATCACCCCATGCTTTTTGAAACCCTTTTTTGCTTGTTATATGATTGGTTTACCTTCAATCTTTCTAGACACCCCTTTTAGTTTCCTTTGCTGGCTCCTCCTCCCAGACCACTCTTTAAATATTAGGGTGAAATGTCTCCTAGTCCCCTCCGCCCTCTGCATACACTTCTCTATCCCAGGCAACCTCATTTAGTATTTACAGATATAAATACCATGTATATACCCGTCTCTGCCAAATCTAGATCTCCAGGTGTGTCCTCTCCCTGGAACTGCATATGCATACCTCTACCTGCCTGCTTGACATTTCTACAGATGTCTAGTAAGCATTTCAAACAAGCACTGGCAGAACATAAGTCTTGATTCCACGTCAAGCTCTATACCTTGGCTGGTGCTGGTTTTTCCCTGGAATGGCACCATCCCCTCAAACCCACCCCTGCCTCAACAGTCCCACGTGCCCATCTCTCTTTCCTTCCTCAGCCTGTAAAACTCTTCCTGGTTCTTTAAAAACCAATTCTGATGTAACTGCCTTCAGAAAGCTTTCTCTGATATTTTCCCTCATTCCCTAGCTACCTTAAGCTGGGGTAGGTGCACTTCTGAAATATTCTCATAAAATGTAGTGTACTTTACTCTTACTAGATCACGTTAAAATTATCTAAATATATGTCTGTTACTAGACGGAGTTCTTTGAGGAAGGCAGTATGTCTTATTCATCTCCATATCACCAGCCACATAATTTGTTGGATTAACGGATGAATGAATAAATCTCTCTGGCTTGGGAAGAAAACCACTGAAGTATTGCCTCCTTAAAGCTTACGCTATCATAAATGTTTTCACTTACCCTTCTTAACCCTGGAAAAAAGAGGCATTTTACAAATTATGTTGGTCATTCTGATCTACATCTATTAGGTATAGTTGGTTAAATATCTAAGTTGCTTAGAGATGGATTCATCCCAATTATTTCCAACTGCTCCTTTGTCCCTGAATACATATTATCCAAGAGAATCCCATAGGACATCATTCCTCAACCACATGATCCACAGGCCTTCATGCAAACATTTTGTCATTAAGCCCCTAGCCAGAACTTCCACACCTGACGATGTGTAAAATGCATAAAGTAATAGCTCCCTGCAGAACTGAGTACAGCCTAGGCACACCAAGAGGAAAATTCGAGGTTTTCCTGATGAGGTCCTGGAGAATCTGTAAGTCCTGGAGGTGTTTTGCTTCCAATCTAAACTGAGAGGTATTAAGGGCACCTACAATCTCACCAGCAGAATGGAGCTAATGGGACTCACCAGTGGGGTTTTGCAAGCTGGCTTTTTAAAGCATTTCATATAAGGAGGGGAGAATCACTTGAAAGTTATTTGTTTCCTTGGAGTGAAGATGAATACAAACCCTCCTCCACACTAAATGAGAAGTGGCACTGTCTAGATGCTTCTCTCCTCTAGGCAGTTAAAATTAGGGGTGTCTAAAAAAGACCATGAACTCAAGGGTAAGAGGAGAAGCCCTTGATTAGAAAATGATACAATTTAGGGGCGCCTGGGTGGCTCAGTCGTTAAGCGTCTGCCTTTGGCTCAGGGCGTGATCCTGGCATTCTGGGATCGGGTCCCACATCAGGCTCCTCCACTGGGAGTCTTCTTCTTCCTCTTCCACTCCCCCTGCTTGTGTTCCCTCACTCGCTGGCTGTCTCTCTCTGTCAAATGAATAAATAAAATATTTTTTAAAAAATGATACAGTTTAAAATTTTGGCAAACTTAATCACAGCCATGCTTTCTAACACGGAACAAGTTCAAGGGCTTCATAGGAAAACTTATAAGCAGATGTCAGCTTCTTACATACTTTCTCAATATCTACAAATTTGGCCTACAAAGCAGTTTCCCAAAACCCCAGAAAGTCTAGATTATATAGACAATTCACACCACAATGTTCAAGGTATAGAACGCACTATCAAATCACTAAAATATCCTACACTAGCAGGTGTTTAAAAAAAAACAATAGCGAATCTACCAAGAGGATTATTATGTAGTCAAATGTTTGTAAAAACAGAGGAAATTGCTTATGCTTTAGGAACAGGATACAAAATACAAATACAATATGATCATAAGTATGTACAACAAACATACACAAAATACATGGAGCTAAAAAAGACAGGAAGGAAATGTACCAAGGTGTTCACAGAAATGTCTCTAGGCCGTGGCACAATGGTAATTTTTTCTTCTTTGACATTTGTGTTTTTCTCAATTGTCTATAATCAATAAATATTAAGGGAAAGAATAAACTTTAGCTTGAAAGTTCTTTAAAAGTCCATTCTAATGCTGGTATTAGAGCCTGATGATAAAATCTATGTTATAGATACTCCACATTAAAATAAAAGTTGTAGTTCATTCTAACTGTATTCATAGATGTGATTTAATTCATGGTTTTACCATAAAACAGAGAAATATTTTCTTCTGGTCTTTTAACAGTGTGCATATTTAAAGATGAAGAAAAGATCAGTAAATTCTTTCCATTACCTTGAGTTTGTAAATTGCAACCAAAAATCTTGTTTTATGCTTTCATTGGAGATACAGACTATAGATATATAAGCTGAATATCTCCTCAATCTAAAATGCAAACCTTGTGAAACTAAACATTATCTCTGAAATCTATTTTCAGTATTGTTTATTAAATGATTATAAATGCTCTGCAATGTAGAAAAACTATTATCCAAACAGCTTATTTGTTTGATGTATAAGTCTACTTCCATGCTGTAGACTTTGAAGGAGGCATTTGAGTTTACCTATGACACTGGCATGTGTCTTATGCCTGAGTAATAGAAACATATAGGCTCAAGATGGGAAGGACCTTTAGGGACTAGCTAGCTCAATTCTCATGACGATGAACTCCCTATTTAACACGCCTTCCAGTGTTCATTCAGCCTTTACTTAAAAACCTCTAAGTAGGGGCGCCCGGGTGGCTCAGTCTTTAAGTGTCTGCCTTCAGCTCAGGGCCTGATCCCAGGGTTCTGGGATCAAGACCCGCATCGGGCTCCCTGGTCCAATGGGAGCCTGCTTCTTCCTCTCCCACTCCCCCTGCTTGTGTTCCTTCTCTCGCTGGCTGTCTCTCTCTATGTCAAATAAATAAAATCTTTAAAAAAAAAACAAAAAAACCTTCAAGTAATCAATGAATAAGATCTTTGATTTTAGGCAGCTATAATCACTTAGTAATTCTTCCCTATATTGTATAGAAATGCACTTCATTGCAACTTTATTCTACAGACCCTGGCTTTCCCATCTGGGACATCTTTAACATGAATATGAAGGTCATTTGAATAATAGAATATAACTACATCTCCCAAATTTTCTCTTCTCCATAATCATCACCTCAGCTTCCTTAAAGTCTCCTTCCTTGATCCAGCTTTGATCTATGTATCAATGCGTTATCTCAGTCAATATCCTCTGCATATAGTCCAGTTGTTCCAAATGCCTCATATAATCATGACCAGGGCTAAACACAACAATTCAGGCCCAACAGTTACACATCTGTCACCTGCTCTCATCTGAAAACCATGTTTCCATGAATGTAGTCAAGAATCCATTGGATTTGACAATCATGTACTGTAACCTGGGCCCTTTTCCATGCTTAGCTGTTAACACACAGCTCCCTAATCTTCTTCTCTAATGGCTCATTTTTCAGATTGATATGTAATCTCTGGAACCCAGTAGGAACTTGATAAATATTTGGATAAACAAATGTGAGGTCTTATTCTCTATTATTATTTCCTTCGTGATTGAAATTTTACTGATTACAATTTGATGAACGGTTCATAGAAATTATGAAAAATGTATAGAGAAAATCCAAAAAGCCATGTAGCTGTAATTCTTTCGAGGTTATTATTATTCCAGTGACTTTTTGGCTTAAAATTTGGTATCAAAAATTTTTTTAAGGGGCGCCTGGGTGGCTCAGTCATTAAGCCTCTGCCTTCGGCTCAGGGTGTGATCCCAGGGTCCTGGAATCAAGCCCTGCATTGGGCTCCCTGCTCAGTGGAACGCCTGCTTCTCCCTCTCCCACTCCCCCTGCTTATGTTTCCTCTCTCTCTGGCTGTCTCTCTCTCTCTGTCAAATAAATAAATAAAATCTTTAAAAAAAATTTTTTAAGAGAATTTCAAATATATTAAGGCATTGATAAGTTCTTACAACTAAAGTCCCCCGAGTTCACAAGTATCAGTTACACTACATGCTCAAGAATTTATACATTACACATTAGTAGATTATTTTTTTAAAGATGTTATTTATTTATTTATTTATTTATTTGAGAGAGAGTGAGAATGAGAGAGCACAAGCAGGGAGAGCAGCAGAGGGAGAGGGAGAAGCAGGCCTTCCACTGAGCAGGCAGCCCAATGAGGGGCTCGATCCCAGGATCCTGGAATCATGACCTGAGCCAAAGGCAGATGCTTAACGAACTGAACCACCCAGGTGCCTCCACATTAGCAAATTATTTTTTTTAATTTTATTTATTCATTTGAGAGAGAGAGCGAGCGAGCACAAGCAGGGGGAGAGGGAGAAGCAGGCTCCCTGCTGAGCAGGGACCCACCCCCCCAGCCCCATGCTGGACTCAATCCCAGGACCTAGAGATCACGACCTGAGCCAAAGGCAGACACTTGACCAACTGAGTCACCCAGGCGCCCCCACATTAGCAAATTATTAAGAAAAAGCAGTTTACAACAACCAAAGATATTACAGGTAGTTCACATGTCTGACAGGGAAGATTTTAGGTCCCAACTCCGAAGATTCTGATTTAGTAGGTCCTTTAAGAAGCGTCCAACCATATGATCCAGCTATCCCATTTCTGGGTATATATCCAAAGGAAATGAAATTAATACCTCAAAGAGGTATCTGTGTTCCCATGTTTATTGCAGCATTATTCACAATATCCAAGATACAGAAACAACCTAAGTGTCTGTCAGTGGAAGAGTAGATAAAGAAAATGTGACATATATATATAGATATAGAAAATGTGATATATATATATGTCAGATGCTCTCACCACGCACACAAACACACACACACACACAAAGCTGTAACTATGTGAGGAGATGAATATGCTAATTAGCTTGACTAGTAATCATTTTATATATGTATATTAAAACATCCTGTTTTAGGGATACCTGGCAGGCTCAGTCAGTAAAGCACGTGACTCTGGATCTCAGGGTCATGAGTTCAAACCCCACATTGGGCATGGAGCCTACTTAATAAAATAAAACATCATGTTTTACATTGAAATAAATTAGCAAGCAAGCTTCTACGTGAAACTGATATACAGTCAAATTTGAGAATCACTGATAGCGTATCCACACATTTGACAGACATGCTATAAAGTATCTGATTGAAGTCATTAATAACAAATACTGAGGGACGTGATACTTAACTCATACCCACAGAGCAGTGTTTTCAATCTGTTGTCCACGAAATATTAAGTACTCTATGGAGGAAAAAAGGATTCCACAGTCAAAAAATTGGGGCACATTAGGTATAAAAGTGTTCTTTACTATGTAATTTTAAAAAAGATTTTATTTATTTATTTTAGAGAGAGGGAGAGAGAGCGCTCGTATGCGGAGGGAGCGGCAGAGAGAGAGGGAGAAGCAGGTTTGCCCCCAATGAGGGGCTCCATCGCAGGACCCTGGGATCATGACCTGAGCTGAAGGCAGGCACTTAACCGACTGAGCCACCCATGGGCTCCGTTACTATGTAATTTTTAAGTGTACATCATGAATTTGCAGCAAATGAGATCTAACATGAAGCATTCCCCAAACTTATGGGACAACAAACATTGACCCTTAAGCCAGCATTATTTTAGCATAATCAGTCTCTAGTTAAGTATTAGTTCGAATGGAGAAGGATCTAAACCCACATTTCTCCGTATTTTTTTCATAAATAAAAAAATATTTCACTGCTATTTCTTTCTGTTTTTATCTTTCCCTAAAGATGCTCTGATGTTCTCTCACTCGTAGGCAATGGTGTGCTAAAACCACCTGAGATTGTCTCTCAAGAGCTGGTCGTTAAATTTTTAGGAATTTTTCAAGCTGGTTTTAAAAAAAACAGACATTATTAAAAATTAAAAATTATATAGTAACAATCAAATTATTTATATTATGAACAACGATAATACACACTCAGATCTCATTACTTCCTAATTACTTTACCATTTTACTATTTTCTATGCTTTTGGGGTTATTTACATCTATTGCATCTATATAGTAGAAATTGGTCATGATGGTAATATTTATACCTCAGAAAACAGCAAATGCTAGAAATTAGCCCACCTCCCAACACCCCCTACGCCCCTTCCTGCCCCCACCTGAAAGCTGGTGGTTAGACATTTATTAGCACATCACCACCCATAGATTCAGTGACTTCCACATAAGTCGTAGGTAAATCTCTCTCTCTCTCTCTTTTTTATTGAGATGGAGAAACAATGATGTTAGAATGTGTGTAGTCATGACTGTTTACAAATAAAGGCTGTTCCTGAGTTGCAATAGAGATCGATTTGGACACACTAGAAGCTGTTTCTTACTCATTTCTAACCATACTGTCAGTTAGTATCGCTCCTGTATTCCTTCCCAGAAGTTGGTGCACAACTCTGCCCCAATATGTGATAAGGAACTTCCGGGCTTAAGCTGTTGTTTCTGTGCTTTACCCTTATTTTGGACATCCATGAAACTAGGTTTATTGTATCCTGCCATTGCCCACTCCCTACTCGTATCTAGCTCAAGGCATTCTGTAGCAGGTCATGAGAAATTCTTCTGTGCTAATAGTTCTTTCAAGCTTCCTGGCTGGACATCCTGCACCGTCCTTCATCATTCCTCTGGACTCATTGACAACAGGGATGAAACAGTACTTCCATGAGTCCTCATTTCACACATTTCCTTACTTACATACCTTCTTAGCAATGGAACATTCAGCGCAAAATACCAAATCCTTTGACATGTTTCTATCAGACCTTCTATTCATCAGTTTTGCACTAACTATTCAGGTAAGCAATTGAGTCTGAATACATTCAAGAACCTAGGGGTCCTCTAATATTGATTACTGGATCCTGTTCTACATATCCAAGGCCAGTCCAAGTTGCTTCTAGGCCCCTCAGGGCAACAAAGAATACAAGTGTCACTTAAACATTCAGAAAATAACCTTTGATACCGACACACACTTCACAATCTCTTACCTCCATGGTAGCACTTCTGAATTCGAAGCCTGGTCCAACAGTGAGTCTGCCTAGAACACTGGAAAGTCAGCCTGGAACATGGGGGAACGTGTATGCGGGTCTTCCTGGGTTCACCTTCCAAATTTTTGAGTGAGCCACGGGCCTGCTCATTTCAGTTTTCACCACAATTCAGGTTTCACTTCTCATGTTATTATGCATGACAAGATCAACGCTGGTTTTCTGCATTGGGCCAGTACATTAGCTTTATTTGTCATGTCTGTTATCTCACAGAGACCTTTATTGAGAGAAATGAGAACACTGGGGTTCTAAGAGATTAAGGCATTGGTATGAAACGCTGGTAGCTTGCTTGAGTTCACCCAGCTAGTTTGTGGAGAGTCTGGGAACTAGGAGTCAGTTTTTGGCGCTCAAATATTTGATCTAATGCTTTTTTCATTATCCCACCAAACTACTGTTTATCTCAGTCACATCCCTTGACCCAGACCAGTTACAGAAGATAGGTCCTCAAACACACACATTTTGAAAACAATCAAACTATAACTGGCCGAGTAGAAATTCCCTTGGGGGTAAAATATGTAAACCCATCTATGAAGCCCCCAAATGAGGCCTGGTATGACTGTACCCCTCATCCTTGGACAGACTCCCGCCCCCCAAGAAAGGTTATGTATGCTTCCACAAACACTTGGAGACGGCTTTGGAGAAAATTGAGAGCTTAATGAATCAAATCCGGCTCATACTTAATAGATCTGCAAAAACCTCTCTGACATGGTATGTTGGTAGCTTTGCAATAAAAATTTAAATTTAATAACTTCTTAATTTGGAAGGCAATAAAGCTACAACAGAAGTTAAACTTCAAAATTGCTTTCAGCGAGGGCAATTAGATAAGACACCATTCTGCAAATGCTATTTGAAGCAACCACCTCCACAATTTAACCTCCTCCACCACCGTGAAGTTCGCCATCTCCATCAAGTTGCGGAGGGGAAAAGGTGTGATTCTTTGGAAGGTCACGTGAGAATGCTTTTGAGTGTCCCACCTATGTTCCCTACCAGGGTCCTTTCCAACCTAAGAAGACTTTCCTCCAGCACGGATAACCCCCTCCACAATTGAACCTCTCTTATCACTGTAGGCTTCATGGCCCCAAGTAAATCATCCAAGGGAAAGTACAGCTGTGTCTGAAAGAGGCTAATAAAAACCAAGACAACATGATCAGATAGTGATAGTTCCATCAGAGTTGGAAGATAGTTCCTCAGCTAAACTCCTGACACATCCAGGAATAAAGGGGCTTAAGCTACTTCTGTAGAGCAAAAGCCTACTGTAACAGCAAACTGAAGGGTGCCAATGGCTGATAAGCCACTAAGAATTAAGATAATTGAATTAACCAGTTGCTATGTTAAGAAATCTGAAAATGAGACCACAATAACTGGGTGGACATTGGTGTACTGATGACCGAAATCTATGTATTTTATAAGGATTGTATAACCTTGACTGAGTCCTGCTCCTGATTGGTCCCAAGGTTGATTAGAAATGGAGTCCCAAAAAGCCTAGGTTAAGTTTTATAACAGGAATTCACTCTCTATCAGTACAGTGATTACAAAGAGGTTTGCCAAGTATCTCCGAGTCTGGTAACTACCTTGGACCCTTTTAGGAAAAAAACAAACAAACTGATGGTGCAGGAGACATATACAATTAGCCATTTAGAAACAGTATTACTCTCACATAAGGAAATGCACTCTGTTCTTGGAAGGTCCCCAAAGAGTAAATTTTTAACAGGCTAATGTAACAGCAGCACCTACAGAAAATTGACTAGAGGTGCCATTGTCATCACTGACCCATAAGTAGCAGATATTTAAACCCAGCCCTAGGGGCACCTGGGTGGCTCAGTTGGTTAAACCTCTGATTCTTGGTTTCTGCTCAGGTCATGATCTCATGGGTCATGATCTCAGAGTCGTGAGATGGAGCCCCATGTGGGGCTCTGTGCTGGGCATGGAGCCTGCTTAAGATTCTCTCTCTCTCCCTCTGCCCCTCTCCTGCTCACATGAGCGCACATGTGCACATGCTCTCTCTCAAACAAACAAACAAACAAAACAAAACACCAAAAAAACGAAAAACTAGCAAACTTTTCTTCTGATTGACAGCTCAGTGTTCTCAACTAGAAGAGCTGGGAGATGAGCTGGAGGTCATTGAAAAGCTGCTACAAGCCACTTTCCAATAGGATTACTGATGGTACAATTATCAATAAGATGACAGATAATGCAAAAATAAGATAGATGACAAATGAGTTTTAGAAAGAAAAGAAACCTAGGTTTGCCTGTTGTCCCCCATTACTCTCAAAAGTCTCTAGATTTAGGAGCGCACGGGTGGTTCAGTCGGTTAAGCATCCAACTCTAGATTTCGGCTCAGGTCATGATCTCAGGGTGGTGGGACTGAGCCCCAAGTTGGGCTCTGCGCTCAGCAGGGAGTCTGCTTGAGATGTGAGCTCTCCCTCTTCATCTGTTCCTCCCACCCCCACTTGCATGCATGCTCTCTCTCTTTCTCTAAAATAAATCTTCAAAAAAAAAAAAAAAAAAAGTCTAGGTGTGATCACCTTCCCAGCCATGCAAGATGAGAGAACTCTCTGTATTCAGGAAGCCTGGGCCCATGCCTGACCCACCCACTACCCGCTGAGACTTCAGGCAGGGACATCACCAACCTGGCTTGCTTTCTCATCTATACAATGAAAGAAATAGCACTCGAGTATCTCAGTGGTCCCTTCTAGCTCTAAAATTATGACTTTGTAGGAACTTTTTTTTCCTGCCTACTTAATCCCACCTACTCAGTTTTTACCTTACTCTTCACCTCTTCTGATGAAAGGAGCATCACTTCTTAAGTGTTTCTGCCTTGTCTCTGGACTTCTTCACTCATGCAGATTTAACTGAGTCATCTACCTCTTCAAAATCAGCTTCAAGAATTTTTTTTTTTTTGGCCACCACCTCCTCTTTGTCTTCTGTTCTTTCAGTAAAGTATATCCATGAGATTGGATGGAGTTTAATAATCCAGGGTACCTTTTGTTTTCTTCTGCTTCTTGTTCTCCCCATCATAACCTCTGAGTCAAATGAAATCTTTCTTAAGTAGTAGCTGAACAATACATTTCTTAGTGACATCCTAAATAACGAGGTGAAAGGCAATTATTAGCTTAGAGAAGAAATTGTTATACCCCACATAGAAAAGACACGGAAAGTGTCACAGAAAGGCAGAGAAGACACAGGGGTTTGCAGGGGCTGGAATGCCCAGACTAACAGAATTAGTCTCTTAAATATGGGAGGCAGAAAAGCAGTGTTTGTCAACCTCAGTTTAACATCCAAATTATCGGGGAGCTTGAAATACTATAGATCCTTTGCTCCTACCTTCCAGAAATTCTGATTTCATTGATCTGGGGTGTGGCTTTGGGCACACATTGGGATTTTTAAATATTCTTTTTTTTTTTTAAGATTTTAAAGATTTTATTTTATTTATTTGACAGAGAGAGACAGCCAGTGAGAGAGGGAACACAAGCAGGGGGAGTGGGAGAGGAAGAAGCAGGCTCCCAGCAGAGGAGCCCGATGTGGGACTCAATCCCAGAACGCTGGGATCACGCCCTGAGCCGAAGGCAGATGCTTAACGACTGCGCTACCCAGGCACCCCCGGTAATTTTTTTTTTTTTAAGATTTTTTATTTATTTATTTGATAGAGAGAGAGGCAGCCAGTGAGAGAGGGAACACAAGCAGGGGGAGTGGGAGAGGAAGAAGCAGGCTCCCATCAGGAGCCTGATGAGGAGCTCGATCCCAGAACCCTGGGATCAGGCCCTGAGTCGAATGCAGACGCTTAAAGACTGAGCCACCCAGGCGCCCCAGAGATTTTTAAATATTCTACATATGATTCTAACATATGGCCAAGGCAGAAAACCATTGCAAGAAGAGAGGTTAAAAATAATGGCAAAAATAACTGTATCTCAGGTTTCACCTTATGAAGGTATGGCCCTAGAACCTGGAATATTAAACAGTCACCATGGAGATGGGCCTCAGAGAATATCCATTCCAGAATTTTCTTTTTCTATTTCTCCTATGTCTATGTCTATAGCAGGGGAATTCTAACTTGGGGTGAATGAAAATATTCCACGCATATATGCATGTGCTCTGTTCTAAGCAGAGGGTCCACAATTTTCATCAGATTTTTAAAGGGGCCCATGGCCCAAAATATTAAGAACCACTGATTTATTGGGATGGGAAAAAGGTCATATGGGATGATTCACACTAAAGAGTAAAGGTCCTTATGTTGGTGGAATACAGGCCCTTTACGATTATTCCCCGTGCTCTTGGTTAAAAAAGTATCACTCACAATCAGGTGTTGTCTTTTTATTAGACTTTACACCCTGATGAAATGGGGTGAATACCACCTGTTCTGTCCAAAAAGTAGCAGCAAATGATTTTGAAAAATATCACTGGTGCAAAGCAGTGCAGCTTTTCATCCTCCTTTCCTTTAATACTGATCTAGAAATGCAACATTTCAATAATACAATGGGATGTTGAGGATGAGAATACTATAGTTGAGAGAACTGAGTATGATGCAATAAGATGTGCTCTCTTTCCATTTATTTACAAAGAGTTTCCACTCACTTAAAAGTTGCTGCCGAGAACGTGACCATTTCTCCCAACTGCTCACCGGAGACATGTTTTTGAAGAAAGGCAGACTGGTCACTCCAAACCTTGCAGAGGACGTGCAAGCTACTTGGTTTTACATGGAAGAGTCATCCCCAGTTTTCTTCATTCTTCTGCAGAAAGTCTGAGAGTACAGTCATGAAATACATGCCGTCGTGTACCACCCCCGTCAGCCGACACCCCTTAAATGATTTCATGCTTGATACAAGTCCTACTGGTTACCAGAAGAGCTACATCCTCCAGGTCACACTTGGAGATATGCTTCACAGCTACGGATCTCAAAGGAAGAAGAACTTGCATGTCCTTCAATGTGAGCTTCTGGTCCTTCTGGAGAAATCAACTCTGTGGCCAAATCCAAGATATCGATGACCTCCATTTTGCTACTCGAGCTTTTAAAAATTGATGGAAAGTGGAAAGTGCTATGGTATTTGTGCATCTTGCTTGCTTGCTTGCTTTCGGCAGCCAAAACTTTGCAGTTTGGAATTTCCCTGTTAAGTCCTGAACTTTCTTGTGCAACTTAATGGCATGCACTTGTTTGGCCAGTGACTCATCAATTGTGGCCAAGCAGACCTCTCCCCAGTACCCCTGTGGGCAGCAGTGTTGAGGGATATGCACTCCCTTGTCACCACACAGAATATCCTGGGGGGAACCGTGCAACCATTACTGACCTTGTCTGCCTGTGTGACCAGAAGTCACACAGTGACAGAAACAAAGCACAGGGGATCAGAAAGGCAGACATATGACACCCTTACCATCCTGGAGGAGTCGAACATGTTTTTGTGTCAGAAACATGATAGAACTGTCAAAAGTTGACCGAATGGCCTATATGTTGTGAAATGTCACTGGTTGTTTTTTTTTTTTTTCCTGTTTTTTTCAGTGACAATGTCACTGCAAAATTTTTTCATCAAAATGGAAAAAGGAAACGAAGAATACCTATAAACACACTGGTGTAATTCAACAGATGACCACAGCACCTCCATTGTTCCATCCTCACTTGGCCGTTAAGAGATGCCCAATCTCTAGAAGTTTCCATTGGACTCTTCCCCCAGTTACTTGGCTTCTTAGGGAATGCCGGGCTACTGAATAGGAGAGAACCTGATGCAGTTAAAATAGACCTGCTTCCCTCCTCCACCCCGGGCTCCTCATCCCCCACCTGTACCGTTATATAACAGATGAAGACCAAATCTTTGACTTGGGAGAGAGAGAAAATATATTTATGGGGGGTTTAGAAGCAACTTTTGTCATTTGATTAGCATGCCTCAAATGCGAAGGGGACTAAGGGACAAGCTGGTCAGCATCAGTCTAAAAGGTGCATTCAACCATCATTGGAATGAAGTTGAACAATACCAACCAAGAGAGAATACCTAATGGGTGAAAGGTAGATTGGTCCTGCCATCACTGAAGTATAGTGTGTCCTTGAAGAAATACAAAACCCTGGGCTGCCTGGGTGGCTCAGTTGGTTAAGCATCTGACTCTTGGTTTTTCGGTCAGGTCATGATTGCAGGACTGTGGGATTGAGCCCCGTGTCAGGATCCACGCTCCGCGCTGCGTCTGCTTGTCCCTCTCTCTTCTCCCTGCCCCTCCCCCTGCTTGTGTGCCCAAGCAGGTGCCTATTTGCTTGCTCACTTTCTCTCTCTCTCAATAAATACATAAATAAATAAATACATGAATAAATAAAATCTTATTTAAAAAGTATAAAACCTTCCTGGGGCGCCTGGGTGGCACAGCGGTTAGGTGTCTGCCTTCGGCTCAGGGCGTGATCCCGGCGTTATGGGATCGAGCCCCATATCAGGCTCCTCCGCTATGAGCCTGCTTCTTCCTCTCCCACTCCCCCTGCTTGTGTTCCCTCTCTCGCTGGCTGTCTCTATCTCTGTCGAATAAATAAATAAAATCTTTAAAAAAAAAAAAAAAGTATAAAACCTTCCTGATTTTTGTACCCCTAGTAACTTGAGCATTTTATGACACATGCACTTAAGGCTCAGGTTAAATAAAATAGTACTTTATTCAGGGCCTGCCCCAATCCTGAAAGCAGCCAGCTGATGGTTGCCTTATTAGTGGATGACGTTGTGTTGTTTACCTGAAACAGTTTATTTTTATTTAAGTTTGAAACTGTGCTATCTGCCTCCTAAGAAGTTGTCTGGTTGGGAAAATCAGAAAAAATACACGTCAAAAATCTCTTATTAACAGAAAGAGGTATGCAATACATATTTATTTCTTTAAAAAATGTGTTCCTCTCTAACTTCTCTAAACACATGATAAAAAAAATATCAGATTAAAGGGTGCATGATTACTACTCGCCTGAGGCACTGTTTGTTTAAATCAAGCTCTATATATTCACCTTATATCAGCCTTGTAAACTTCTCTGATGATCTACAGTCTTTTGAAACAGTCAAAGCAATATACCAAATCATACTACGTGAGAACTGTTAGAAATATCTAACAGGGAGGCCTACGTTTTGTCCTGCACCAGAATCATCTGGAAAGATTTCCTCTTTTTTTTTTTTAAGCTACAAAGCCAGCTCAGAACTTCTGAATCATTCAGGAATGGAGTCCAGGAGGGCAATCTGTATCTTTTAAAATCCCAGTGCAATTCTGCTGTGGGCCATTGGAGAACCAGGATTTGAGAACTGCTAATTTCGTCCACTGACCCCAGTGAACGAACCTCATACCGATGAAGAATGTGCAGCCCAGGAAGGTCCCAAGGCAATCACTCAACACATGTCTATGGAGTGCCTGCTATGTGCCAGGCACTATTCCAGGTGCACAGGCCACACCAGCGAATAGAATAGGCAAAATATTTGCTAGTTCAATGGCTTGTTCAAAGTAACTGATGAAACAGTTATTATGGACCTATGATGTACTTTGTTAAGGTAAGCTCTGGAAATACAAAAATAAAAGCAGCATTGTCCCTGTCTTCAAGGAGCTTACAGACTAGTGAGAAATGAGTATGGAACCAGGTAATTACAACATAATAAGAAAAATCCTCCATAGTAGAGATACATACCAGGCAGGACAAAAACAGTAGGGGGAACTGGGAGGTCTAGAGGTCATTTTTGCTTGCAGTGCATTTAACCTCACTCTCTATTTTTACGTAGTTTTATTATTCTGTTAGTACAGCATTTAGTTAGTCATTTGGGAGCTGCTAATAAGATGTTCGCCTGGAATGCTGATTTATGTTTTTGGTGTGACTGAGGGAATGAGGCCTATATGATTAGACTACAATATAACTGCATACAATTAAATGCTAAGCTGGTGAGGTGCTGATAAAAAGTGCCATTAAGGGGTAGGCAAATAGTAGTGTGGGTTGGACTGGTGAGGGGGTGTCTAAGATGGGTGGAGTAGGGAAAGGGCTTCTTTACATATTTACAACCCTCTAAACACCTGCTACCTTATTAAATCCTCATTGGAACCTTCAAGGCAGTTATTATTACCAACCCACCCCCTCCTGTTATAGAGGAAGATAGGGAAGTTCAGAGAGGCTGTGTAACTTGTTCAAAGTCACACAGCGCAAATTCAGTCCTCAAGGACTACCTACCTTAGGATTTTCTTACTTCACCGCCCAGGGGCCCTGCACTGCATTCACGAGGTGCAGGGGCAGGACTAAGACCCCTTTTCTGGTGGAACAAAACTCTAAATGCTACCCTCAGCGCTTGATTATTCGCTGGATGCTGCAATAGAAAGGAAAGTGAAGCACGCACAGTTACCCTGAACCTCTAAGCGCGGAACACGCCTGGGCGTTCTAGTCCTCACCCGGGGTTCATTGAGCCAGAGGAAAGCATTGTTTGAGGAACTAGGCGCCCGCGATGGATGGCCGGGGTGAGATAAGATTGCTGACGACTGCTGAGAAGCTGCTGCAGGGGCCTGCTCCATTCAAGCAGGAAAATGTGTCACTTCCTCCCGGCTCCTAGATCGTTTCTCCGCGGGGGAGGAGGGGGAGGGACCCGCGCCTCGAAAGAATTTAGAATGGGTCCGGGCGGGGTGAGGGGAAGGCCAGTCCGAGTGGAAGGGTAGGCTTTAACCGGCTCTGGCTACACCCTTTTTAAAAGCCCCAGCATATTTTTACTTCTTGGCTCATTCTCAGCCTACCCTTCTGTGTCCTCATTCTTTTTTTAATTCAGTGCTGGAATCGCAGCACATCTACTCCTCCCCCACCTCCTTCTCCTATGCAAAATCTCACTCCTCAATCTTGGCTGCATCTATTTTTCTGCAAAGCTGAAGCATTCAGAGAGGGCTGAATGCTTTTTCCCCTCGACACAGCCCCACCCAATAGAAATGTACACACACACACACACACACACACACACACACACACGGCCCCGAGTGCCTGATTCCCACAGAATAGTAATTTTAAAGAGTCCTGGCTTCGCTTACGGCCACACTCAGTTATTTCTCTTACTGTCTCATTGGAAAAGTCGTGGAAGGAAAGGAAAGGTGGGGTTAATGCTAAACCGATTTGAGTTTGTAACGGAGCTATACACTACAGACGGCCGCGACTTACAGTGGTTCGACTTAACATTTTTCCACCGTATGATGCTGCGAAAGCGATACGTATTCCGTAGAAACCATACTTTGAATTTTGATTTTGGATCTTTTCCCGGGCTAGCAACGTGCCACACGATCCTGTCTTGTGATGCGGTGCCGTGGCAGCGAGCCGCAGCTCCCAGTCCGCCACGCCGTGGAAAGGGTGAACGACTGATAGACCTCCAACCGTTCTGTACCCACAGAGCCTCTCTGTTTCCGTTTTCAGTAGGGTGTTCAATTACACGAGATCGTCAACACTCTGTTATCAAGCCGGCTTTGCCTGAGCTGATTTTGCCCAACTGTAGGCGAGTGTCAGTGTTCTGAGCACGTGTGAGGTCAACTAGGCTGAACCCTGATGGTCCGTGGGTTGGGAGCATCAAATGCATTTAGACTTCACGGTA
This sequence comes from Ursus americanus, assembly GCF_024610735.1. Classification (NCBI taxonomy): domain Eukaryota; kingdom Metazoa; phylum Chordata; class Mammalia; order Carnivora; family Ursidae; genus Ursus; species Ursus americanus. The sequence continues at coordinate 66,552,739 of NC_142139.1, forward strand.
GTTTTTCAGTTTATGATGGGTTTACCCAGACATAACCCGATCGTCAGTGGGGAGAGATGTGCAATTTACAAATGGAAGAGCTTATCGTGTTTAACTTTCTTTCTGCAGATGAGAAAACTGGGCCTCACAGAAATGGGATGACTTCCCCCAAGCCTCACAGCTGGTTAGGAGCAGAACCCTGGCCACCACTTGAGTGCCCTCTGTGGATTTGGCACTGTCGCTGCAGATGGGCCAGCGGTGGCTTCCTCACCGAGATGTTTCCAGCGCCCACAGCTCTTCTTCATTCTGTAATTCACTACGTGTGCGTAATTGCACCATTAGGGCTTTTGTGGGCATTTAAGGACCTTCTTTCACCCCACTTTAAATCACTTCTTTCCTCAAACATCGCTGAAAGCCGGGCTTGCCGCTCAGATGCACGGTGAGTTTCACCAGCAGTGACTCCACCAACCTCTCCCGCTCTGAAGCCGCCTAGATTCTGGCAACCACCAGTTTCCCTATTTGCCTTGCTCCTTATTTGGAAGCAGCTGAGCTTTCCCCAAAACATGTTGGGACAGTTCTAATTGGCAAGGTGTGTGTCAACACTTCTAAACTCACCAGCCAATTTACATTGTTCACCTCTCAAAGTGGTTCCAGGGGAGAAGCCGGTTCCCTTCCCAGCCCTCGCTCGATGCCACACACACCCAACCCACGGGATCAGAAGGGCCTGTGCAGGGAGAATTTCCTGTTCTGCTGACTCATCTCCTGCAATGAGATGGAAGGCAAGCTTATATTTTCTTTTCCAGCTTTTAAAGGGAAATGGGAGTCTTCTGAGTTCAGACTTCTTTGAGATGAGATCAAGTATAGGCAACGTCGGGCACATAACACTAAATAAATGAGCGTCGAGTGTATATATGATGCCCGAATAGCCGACTCAGAGTGGGGGGGGGGCACTGTGGTGGGCTAGGGTGCAAGCAAGCCTGGCTCTGGGTGCAACACAGCTAAGGGCTTGTGAGCTTTCAATTTGGAGGCAGGTTATTGGCCAGGAGGACAGTTTGAAGGTGGCATGTCCGGATTTCACTTGCCAGTGGGTAACAATGCAGCAATCAGACTTAATATCCCATATGCTTTCTGACTGAGAACAAAGGCATTCCGCTTCTGGCCGAACCTAAATCGAGGGAAGGATGATTCAACTCAGTGTAGGAAACAGCAGGAAATCCGTCAATAGCATTTACATTGGGGAGGCAATCAAGCCAGATTTTTGCCAGACAAGATTGGAATTAAGAGAAAAAAGGATCTGAATGAGATTTGTTCATTTCAATGTATGTACATTTTACCTGAAAATATAAAATAATGGAGTAGGGGGCGGGAGTGATAGTACATGGGAGTTCCTTATAATATTATCTTTATTTTATAAATGCTTGGATGTTTCACAATAAAAACATTTTAAACTCTTGGATCCTATTTTTGGCTTTAATTTTCAATGTTTCCTCTTATCTTTATTTCTATACTTCAAAATCTTCATCTGTAGTATAGGGATACCTGAATGTATCACTTCTTGGTTCATGGATGTTTGGAGTATTTGTGACATCATGTTTTGGAAAGTACTTTGTAAATTATAATGTTCTATTGAAATGTGGTGATTACTTTATCATAATAAAGATAATATACACACATAATTTAAAAAAATTCAAGCCACGCAAAAGGTATGACATAAAAGTTTCCCTCTCCCAGCACTCTCTTCCAGAAGCAATTACTGTTATCATGAAATTTCATACGTTCACGTAAGTAACTTAAAACTTCTAGGCCAAGAGGTCTTGGACTTTGGGAAAGATTTGCTGAGGTGGAACCCAGAACTCCACGTTTCCAACAGGCCGTTTAAGGGCATAGGAATCCCCTGGAGATCTTGTAGAAATGCAGATTCTAGCCAGTAGGGGAGGGGTGAGACCTGAGACTGCATTCTAACTGGCTCCCACATGCTACAGGTCCAGGACCACACTTGGAGTATCAAGGCTCTGTAGATTTCTACTCAGCCCAGAAAACTCCTTAGGTTTATTTCAAACACTTGCAGTGAAGCAGTAAAGCACTTAGAATTTAAGAATGAAAGCAATCTTGAGAAACGCCCTGAAATAGACAAACGTCCCTTCTACAAGCAACTCAGACCTGCATTGCTCTGGTCCTGAGCACCAGTGAACAGCCCCTCAAAGAGGGGTTCTTATAGTATCATTTCTTCTGGGCTCTAGAATCTAGAGCAAACAAACAAACAAAAAAACCCTTTTGCACCCACAGCTGCTGCCTCCCAGGTGAAAATGACATTTTTGTCCCGACATATAGCCCCCAATTTTATCACTTTGCTGCCTTTTGCCGATGACAACTGACCTCAAAAGATCTTTTGAGCTTTTAGTCTCCGCTGTTGGTGTACTAAAGTTGACGTACAGATAAGGTTTTTACAAGTTTGTGTGCGTGTGTGTGTGTGTGTACACACATAATGCATAATTTTGGACACCTTGCAAGGAGGGAAGAGGTTCACTTGGCATACATATTAACTGAAGTTTTGGGAAATATTACAAGCAGCACCTTTTTTTACTATTTGGAAGAACACTTATGGAGTCGTCCAAATTACACCACAGTGACATAAAAATTATTTTGAGCTGAAGACATTTGAGAATCAACAGACACAGAAAGAAGCTTTGTCTGATCCCCCCCCCACCACCACCACCTCTTATCTGACTAAAAGCAGACTCCTGGGAATGAGACTGTCATAATTCCCCTCTTCTGGGCAGTTTCCCTCCCAGGAAGGATACCCAGGATGAAATGATCATAAATCCCCTCTCCAGGGAAGTTTCATGCCCCAAAGAAGATAAGGAAGACCACTCATACTTGCATAAACAAACATTATCACAAAGTATCTTGTCTCCCTTTTTTTTCTGCTAAAAGTCCATTTGTTTTTCCTAAAGAAACCATTGTTCTTCCCATAGCAGCCTTTTCCTCCCCCTTCTTTTCCCCCTGTTAAGTTAGGTGTGTAAATCCTTACTTTTAGTTGTTGAGCTGAGCCACTTTCTTTGTGAGCTCCCAAATACTTCTGTAAGTAAACATTGTCTTTTCTCTCTCTCATCCGGCTTTTGGCAATTTAATTCACAGGTCCCCAAGTACCAAACCCAAGAAGGTAGTGGAAAGGTTTTTCCTCTGTGACACCTATATGATTCATATATGATGGAAAACTCTTAATGGAGAACACATATTACTTCATTTCTATTTAAAATTTTTTCTTAAATTATGATCAAATGTGTATAACATAGAATGTACCATCATAATCAATTTGAGTATAACTCAGTATTATTAAGTGTATTCATATCATGGTGCAACCAATCTCCAGAACATTTTCATCTTGCAAAACTGAAACTCTGTATCCATGAAGCAACTACTTCCCATTCTCCCCTCCCCCAGCCTCTGGCAACCGCCATTCTACTTTCTGTGTCTGTTGACTACTCTAGATACCTCACATGAGTGGAATCATACAGTATTTGCCGTTTTGTGACTGGCCTATTTCATTTAGCGTCATGTTCTCAAGGTTCATCCATCTATGTGAATTTTCTAAACAAAATGAATATTCATTCATAGAGATATTCCAGAGTCACTGTTCCATGAAGCTTCTTATTGACAGATTTTATTTTCGTGGGGATAAGTCTTAGCTTCCGTGTGTGTGTGTGCGTGTGCACGTGTGCACGCGTGTGCACGTGGCATGTGCACATGTGCATTTGCACGTGTGCACGCTTTGTGCCCGTCTGTATGGCTTATTCTATTTTTCTAGTCAAGGCTGGTGCTTCACCATCGGAAAGGCTTTAAGTGATTCATGTCATTTTACTTCACACTATTCCTGTTAAGTCATGAAGCCAAAATAAACAGACATTTCAGGAACAGTAAGCCTTTGGTCGAAAGTCAGATTCCAGGGCTGTTGTGTTTATGGTTTGGTTGGCTCTAGCACTGTTCTAGGGGAGATAAGCCTAGGTTGTAAGCCCTGAGTGGGTCAGCTTTCTGGTGGGGTGTGCCCTGAGGTGACAGGACCCATCTAGCTCCCACCACCGTCTTGATTCACAAGGGGGTGCATAACCACAGGAGGACTATCTATAAAATTAGTCAAGGCCATGTCCTGTGGGCTTTGGGACAGTGGCATCATCTCTACAAATAAGGACACATTCATGTCCCTGGCTTCCTCCCAAATATCCTTCAATTCCTGCCAGAAGGGACTGAGAAAAATGAGGCTCCATCTTCCTGGAAATTGTTTTATTTTTATCACTCTGAATGCTAATCCTCTGAGGCGCCAAGGCCAGAGGTGCCCCGGAGGGGAGTGCAGTGGAGGGTGGTGGGAGAGGACAGCACTTGAATCCCAGCCCTGGCACTGCCACTCATGTTCCCAACAGAAATCCACGGGGACACGCTGGACACATGGGGATGCTTCACAATTACCTACTACGAGTGAAATTTCCCACATGACCTTGGACAAACCAGTTAACCTCCCTAGTCTTCCATTTTCTTTCTGTCAGATGAAATAACAGGGTAGAGTGAGCTCTGTGTTTCCTCTCAGCTTGAGTATTCTTTGATTTGAGAAAGAACTTTCTAAATTTAACTGTTATCACTTCTATGTCAGCATGTTCAGGGTAGGGATAAATTCCAAGAGAACAGTTTTAAGAATTTATCCTCCCCGAGAAATAAAATTGTTTTTGTCCTTAGGGTAACACTTCGGTGTGGAGGGTTGGGTGGGGAAGAGGAGCAGAATTTTGGAGATTAGTTATCAGCCTAGCATAAGAATCTAGAGATGATTGCTTGTCACTGCCTCAGGTCATTATTTGGGATATCAGGAATATCTTGTTAAGAAAGACAGACGTTCTATATATATGTATATATATATATATTTTTTTTTTTTTTGAAAGGTATTGTATTCTGGGACACCTGGGTGGCTCAGTCGGTTAAGCGTCTGCTTTCTGCTCAGGTCGTGATCCCAGGGTCCTGGGATCGAGCCCCCCATTGGGCTCCTTGCTCATCCGGGCGCCCGCTTCTCCCTCTGCCTGCTGCTCCCCCTGCTTGTGCTCACACTCTTTCTCTCCCTCTCCCTCTGACAAATAAATAAAATCTTAAAAAAATTTTTTTTTTAAAAGAAAGATATTCTATTTTAAAAATCTCATTACCAAAGAAAGGAATCAATAATCGAAGTATCCAAGTTATCCAAATTATCCAACAGGGATAATATATGATTATATGCATCTGGAAAGACCACCATGACTTTTACAGTTAATTAAATCTATCAGTTATACAGGATTTTGATCAATCTGTGCTTAAAGCTATTTGCTTTTAAAGCAAAAAAAAAAAAAAAGGGGGGGAAGAAAGAAAAAGTGAAGCAAACCCCAGGAAATCCATGATAAGCAAACTTTTCTAGCTTCGGTAAAGTGCTGGGTAACTTCCCACTCCTGCTGCCATCTAACAGGACAATGAGACAGCCTGTTGTGGTCGTATTTTACAGGGATATTTTCAGTATCGGCAGGTTCGGTACAAAATGAAAGCATAATAGTAGCGCTGTTCAAAGTGATGTTATTTCACCCCTGGAGAAGAGTGTGTACTTTTTACCAAACTCTAAGGAAGATACAGTGAAGCTGGGAGTAAAGCCATTTGGGAGTCCTGATTTAAGCACTATCGTTTTCTGTTTAATTATCAAGTGATTTCATTATTTAAAAGCTACTGAAGGAGGCACAGAATTTTGTTGGGCGGATACTCAAGACGCTTGGCACAGAGCACACATCTGGGGGAGGGAGTTGGTGACTGGGAGACGAGAGTCGGGGTTGAGAAATAGAATACACTTTTTATATTTGAATGTTCAAACCCATGTGCATATAGCACATTTTCCATTTTCACAAAGAGCTGTACATCATTATTCAAGCTGTCAGGATGAAGTTTGGCCTACACACATGGACCAAACTGTCAACAGGCTAACATGTTATAAAGCATATTAAGTTGTATAGAATAAAAGTTGAAAAAGGCATCCTGGCATGGTGAAAACAATGTTAGAATAGCAGTCAAAAGGGACTCTACTCCTGTCTAGTTTGCTCATCTCGACAGGCGATTTTTCTTTTTTGGTTCCCAAATGCCCCATGGAATAAGAGGGGGTTCATCTAGGTCAGTGGTGCTCAATCCTGGCTATACAGTAGAAAAAAATAGCTTTAAAAAATTGTGTTGTTTGGATCCCACTCTGTCCTCATAGACTCTAACTTAATTGATCTGAAGATGCTGGCCTATCATTGTTTCTCAACTTTTTGTTTTCATTCTTTCTCCCCTGAGATTCTTTTAAAGGTATATTTTCCTAATTGCCCTCTCCCATAAAAATTGGCCACTACTGGGTATACCATAGATCTGTTCATGTGTTCTATGCACGTCTGTACTTTATGCATAAAAAGTTAGGCGCTTTTTTGCTCCTGTTGCAAATTCATGATCTAGATGAACTTTGAGGTCCCTTATAAGTTCAGGAATTATATAACCTTCTAAATTTAACTTATCTGAAATGACGGAAGTGAAAGAGAGAGAGGATACGCCACCCTGCATGTTCCAACATCGTCTCTGATACCAGGCGTACAACAGCTGCACGCTGTCCTTGCCCTGTTGGGTGAGACCAGCTTTGGTAGTTCAAGACATTACACTCAGTGAAAGGAGCAGACAGAGGGGCAATTTCAGACAAATATTGAGAAGATCCATTCCCCCTGTGGGAAGGATCCTGACTACTAGTGCTGGGCGGGACTGCCACACAGGGGAGTGGTCAAACACAGGCCAGATGCAAAAGCAAATCCCAGAATTTGCTGGGAGTTTGAGCTAAATAACCTTGAAGGGCCCTTCTAAACACAATTCTATACCCAATGCAAGCTCGAGTCATTGGAATAAATGATAAAGCAATCTCCCCACCCCAGGACTTCTGTGACAGGTGGGTGTGTGTGACGTGGTACTAACCACCTCCGCATGTCCTTCGCATTATTTATAAACATGTCTATGGTCCCCTCACTAATAAAAGGGGCTTAAGAAACGTGCAGTGGACGCCCATTTAGGAGGCAAGTCAAAAACCAGCAATAGTACTCAAAGAATGTAAAATGGCTTCCAGTAAAACATTTTAAATTAAGTCCTTTCATTCTGAGAGAACCAATTACATGCAGGCTGGATCCTCCCCCTCCCCAATGGCGTTTGTTTGCTTTCACAAAAACACAAGACTCAGAAAAGCCTGAAAGTTCTAGACAAGGATTTGTAGATATACAGAGTCCTAATTTTAAAAATCAGGCATGATTTGAGGTGCTTATGATGCCATCAATTGTGGACATTGATCCTGAATGCTGGGACTTCCTTCCCCTCTGGCTAGATAGTAGCTCTACGTTCCTTACCTCGCTTTCATTTGAAGGTACCAGTGAACACATTTTTGGTCTAAAGTTGAAGATTTAGGGTCAAAGGAGAGAGTGAGAAGTAGAAGGGAGATGTCAACTTAAAAAAAATGAAAAGTAGGAAATAAACAACAGCGATAATAATAGGAAGCCCAGGTTGGCCTGTGTGCCCTCAAGAGTCTTATAATACAGTTGGTAAATCAGATCATTTTTATGAAAAGCTAAGTGATAATATAAGGTATTATTAAATAGGAAGTACAGATAATGAGGAATGTAGAGGTGGGAGTGCTCCCTGAGATCTGGTGTCAGAGATGTTGAGGAATGATGGGGGTGGAAATATCTGCATATATATAAGGCAGGAAGAAAAGCCAGCTGGAGATTGAAAAGGAACAAAATAAATTAATTGGGTTGAACTATTCAAGAGAAGTTTAGAAGTTTCTTCTCTTAAATCTAGTCCTTCAAGCTCCTGCTTCTGGAGCTGTTCCTCTGCCTGACAGTATAAGATGATGTGATGTCTGCACGTAGGTTGTTGGGCACCTTTCATGGCCTCAAGATGCAGATGGAAAGAACTCCAGTGCTCAAAATGAGAGTCACTAGCAACTCGGTGGTGGAAAAATCCAGGACATGTGCAGGTGTTGGGACTAAATGTGAGTGGACAATTGGAGGCATCTCTTCTAGAAATGACGTATGCACCTTGCTGTGAAGGGTCCATTGATTACTTGTGCAGCACAATGATGCGGAAGCCAGTATGGACAAAACATCATGTCATCTATGGAATCAAGAATTACACCCCCATAATGGTGGGGAAGGATAGTGTCATCCAGAAGGCTTTCAAGTATGGAGTGATGTGACCCCCTGAAATTCAGACAGATGAGACGGGTGAGACTGACATTGTGATATATTTCACACAATGAGTTCACAGGGACTCCAATCCTTTTGATGGCATCACTTAGGCTTCCGGGCCCAGAGCTGGTATTGGAGGAGACTTGCATTTTGATGAGGCTGAAGTCTAGATTAAATACACCAAAGGCATAAACTTGTTTCTCCTTGTTGTTCATGAGTTTGGCCATTCCAGAGATCCAAAGGCTATCATGTTCTCCCTCTACAGTTATGCTGACTTCAACAGTTTGGACATCTGTGACATTCGGTCTCTCTAAGGAGAGTTGTAAAAGCAGGAACCTATGTCACATCCTCACACTATGGAACCAGCCACCTGTGGCCGCAATTTGAATGTTGATACTATCCCCACAACTGGAGGAAAAAATCTTTTTCTTTAAAGGTGGGTATTTTGGTGGAAGCTTCCTGAGCTATCAAGCCACTTATGAAATTGGAGCCAGGAGTCAAGTTTTTCTTTTTAAAGATGACAAGTATTGGTTAATCAGTGATTTAAAACCACAGCCAAACTATCCCAAGTGGACTCATTGTCTGGACTTCCCTGACTCTGGAAAAGATTGCAGCTACTGTTTTTCATCCACTAATCTACAAGCCCTTTCTCTTTGTGCATAAACAATGTGGGAGGTGAGATGAGAAGAGACAATTTGTGGACCTTGCTTATTCCAGATTGATTACTGAGAAATTTCCAGGAATTGGACCAACGGATACAGCTGTTTCTTCCAAGGATATAATCAACTTGAATTTGACAAGTCATCCAACCAGATCACCAAAGACTGGGAAGTGATAGTGGGTTTGGTTGTTGGGAATAGGGTAACTAATGGTGTGCATCAATTTGCTTCAGCTTATCACATATTTACTGCATGTGGGCCTTTTCCCTAATGTGGCTTTATGTAGTGGTATCTTCAAATAATAAGGTAATAGCTATATAGAGACCATAGATTAATAATTATGAAAAATATAAACTGAAAATTTTATAACATTTTTCAATTCTGAAAACCCCTCCCAGATATGGTCTCTTCGTTTTCAATTTTTCCTCTGAAGTTGGAAAATAGAGACCATCAAAGGCTAAGAGGATACCTTTTGGAGAATACTCAGTAAGCTGGTTCTTAAAAACCTTTGGACAGAGAAATTATAATTATCCCTCTCTGACTTGTCAAAAATTAAGAAATGTTGCTTCAATGACCATTACATTTTTCCAACAAGGGCATCATTTTAATTAAGATTAATTACGGAGAGGTGACTGGCTGGCTCATTTGGAAGAGCATGTGACTCTTGATCTCAGGGTTGTGAGTTTGAGCCCCACATTGGGTGTAGAGACTAGTTAAATAATAACAATGATAATACAGAGAGTAAATACAGAATACATCTTGGAACTGAAGAGGAGTGGCAATTGTGTAAATAAACTATTTAAATGATGATAATATAATTTTATTCTGTTTCAGAATTGACTCTCTTAATGTTAAGTATAAAATATACATGAATTAAAACTTTGAAAGGGGGCGCCTGGGTGGCATAGCGGTTAAGCGTCTGCCTTCGGCTCAGGGCGTGATCCCGGCGTTCCGGGATCGAGCCCCACATCAGGCTCCTCCACTAGGAGCCTGCTTCTTCCTCTCCCACTCCCCCTGCTTGTGTTCCCTCTCTCGCTGGCTGTCTCTATCTCTGTCAAATAAATAGATAAAATCTTAAAAAAAAAAAAAAACTTTGAAAGAAAAAAACCCCCACTGGATCAGTGTTCTGGTGGATCCCCTAATCCTGTCAACATCCCCTTGGCTTTGGCCTATTTGGATTCCTAGTTCACCCCTGGGCCTCTTGTAACCTCAGCCCCACAATGGCCAGCTTTGGCCTTTGGGCCAAAGCTCCCAGTGAGGTACTCCCAGGGCACACCTCCAAGGCCATCTCACCTGTGAGGCAGTGGCAGGAAGCAGCTGGATTTTGGCCTTATGGGTAGGTTAAGACTTAGGCAGGTGTGGTGATCATAGTAGGGCCATGATCTAAAGAAAGATGCAAAATGGAAAATGTGAAAGGCGTTTAGGGGGCTATATATTCGTCAGCTCACCTGGAACAGATGGCTTGGAGCAGGGAACATTGAAGTAAGGTCGGAGCTCAGAGTTCTACCAATGGAAGTTTCTAGATGCCAAGCTGAGGACTGAACTCAAGGCCCTTAAGACCCAAAGGTACAACAGAATCGACTCTCAACCTCTACTTACTGTAAAGAAATAAAACTTTGGGGGAAGGAAGGGAGTGTTAACTGTTGACAGCCAGGTCCCCTTCCTACTTGCTGAATCTTTTTGCCCAGTTTTGTAGTCAGACCCCTTGGGAAGGAAAGGAGCATAAGTCTGCTATGTTTGGTCAGTTCTCCTAATGTGGGAGGCAAACCAACATGTCACCAAGTTTGTATAATCATAGACTCTGAGAGAGAGAAAGGGCCTTAAAGTCCTTACACCACCCCCTCATCCATCGTGTAAAAATCGGCAACATCCATAGCAGGGCATGGGGCCTAGTCTTGACCCAGTACCGGCTGGTTCCCGACTTCTCAGAGCAAACTTTACCTTCATCCACCTCAGCTAGTTCAACCTCCCCTGGGTCACGCAGAGCACCACTGGTCCCCAGGTCCTTGCAGCATTTCTCATGCCTTTGGGTCTCCTCTCATTCTCATTTCTGGCATTGCCATTTCTTTCTTTATAAAGAATAATGTTTTATGGGTAAGGACTGAAGAAAGCACTTATATAGCTCTTTTTTTTTTTTTTTTTTTAAGTTTTGTGAACTGTAATATACGTACCATAAAACCCACCCCTGGTCATTTCAAAGATTCCCTTGTGCCAATGTGCGCAGTTTGCACAATTAATCCCCATTCCCACCCCCAGCTCTATGCAACCTCTGATCTGCTTTCCATCTCTGTAATGTTGGGGTTTTTAAAGAGTTGCTTTTTACGTAACTTTTTTCCCATCAGCCACCTGAGAGCCCAGGAAGCACTTATGTATTGTGGAGCACTCCTTTAAGGTAGGCTGTTTTTTTTTCTTAAAGAATTTTTGCCTATAGATGCAGATAGACTGAATAACCATTCATGAATGATTGTTCCGGGATGGGTTATTATATAATTTATCTTCTTAATCACTAAAGAGTCACCCAAACAGTACAACTAGAGGCTTTCCCAAAATATCCCCTGGAGCTATGGTCCAAGTATAGAGTACTGAATGGGCTATTGATCCAACCGGCATGGCACTTCATAAGGTTTTGAGGCCTTGCTTGGGGTCATGGGATAAGGCCACAATGGAGCGCCATGAGCCCTGGCTCTGCTCTCTTTGGTCCTGTCTCACAGACCCTCTGAGCTCCAGCCTGCCATTGTTTTCATCCTCTGGCCTGCAAGGAATGCCTTGCCTCCTCTCCCCCCGGATCCAAGCCAACTTGGAGATCCAGCCCAGGTCTCCGAGGCCTTCACTGACCGCACACCCAAGACCTTGCTGTGCTCAGATACCACATATTTCAGCTGCTCGTGACACTGTCTATGACCATAAACAGCTTGGGAGTGTGACCTCGTCATTAAACCTCCCTCACAGTTCCCACAGTATTAGACAAATGGGCTGTCCTGACCCTTGCCCCCTGCCCCCTGATTTCTCTCTCCTTCGAGGCCCTCTAGGTCTTTGAACTTCTGCCTTATTTCATCGTCTTTTGAGCGCTTCATTATGTGGCCAGGGTCCTGTGGGCAGCCGCTTACTCATCTTCAAGTCCTCCTTCGGGGCATGACAGAGTGCCTTGTACATAATAATAATAACAGTAAAATAACAACCACCCACATTTGCATATCACTTTGTAGTTCCGGAAGTGCTTTTATAGCTCTTCTGCGATTTGACCCCATGCAATCCCATGATAAAGGTATGATTATTATACTCCTTTTACAGGCAAGAAGTCTGTGCCCAGGGTCCTGGCTTCCAAGCTATTCTGATGCAAAGTGCCAGCACTCTGCTACTCCACCCTACAGCTCAATAAATCTTTGTTGGATTGATTTAATGTTACTTGGTTGGCCGCCTCGATATGGATGAGGGTACAAGAATAAGGAGCAGGGCTGGGTTGTTCTTTGTTGTAGCTTTTGTTGCTGTTCATGTATTCATTATATATTAATCCATTTATTCTCATTCAACAGACAAGTACAGAGGCCAGCTACGGTCCAGTGCCAGGCACCGGTTAAGCGTCGGGCATGCACATGAACTTGCCCTCAGGTTGCTTGCTGTGTTATGAGGGAGACACACAAGTAAACCCAAAATAGAAATATAAAAATATATCGTGTTAGGGCTGTGGGAACCTAGATGGGGCCTTGAAGTCAGCTTGGGGATGTCAGTGAGGGTTTCTCAGCAAAGATGTCTCCTGAACTGTGTCTTGAAAGGCAGGCAGGAGTTAGCCAGGGTTTTCCAGAGAGAGCAAAGAACATCCCAGCTTGATGAACGAAAAGCCTGCATACTGTGGGAAGGCAGGGTGGGCGGTGCGGGTCCGCTTTGCTCCAGGTCAAATACAAGTTTTAGCAGATAGGAGGTAGTGTATAGTCCAGTGCTTAAAAGCTTCAATGCTGAATTCACCTCAATTACTTTTATTTTTATTATTTTATTATTTTATTTTTTTTAGATTTTATTTTTAAGTAATCGCTACACCCAGCGTGGGGCTCGAACTCTCAGCCCCGAGATCAAGAGTTGTATGCTCTTCTGACTGAGTCAGCCAGGTGCCCCAGCCGCACCTCAATTTCAATCCCACTTCTGTCATTGATTAGCTGTGTGACTGTGAACAAGCCAACTAAGTTCTTACTTAGAATCTGAGTTTCCTTATCTATGAAACGGATAAAAGTCTTCCCTCACAGACTGTTGTGAGGAATGTGAGCGAGACCAAAAGTAAGGCACTTGGCACAGTGACTGGCACACCAGGAGCCCCCAAGAAATGAGAGGAGACAAGATTTCTCAGAAGATGGACGTGGTCCTTTGTGGCATCATTAAGAGATGGAATTAGCAAGAGAAGCTGGACGTGCCAGCCACTACCTTCCCCTGTGCTTCCTCAGAGAAATATTGCTCCCCCACCTTGCAGAGCAGAAGAACTCTACCCACCTGTGCCTGGAAGAGCCCCTGGTAGCAAAGAGAAGGGGAGGGGAGGGGAGAGAGAGAACCAAAGTTCAAGACACACAGGCTAACGCACTGAACTGAGATCCAAAGCATAACATTGAGCGTAAGGACACAAGAAGTGGGCGATCTAGGGGGGAAAAGCAATCTATAAAATTCTAAAGGAAATTTTCCTCTTCCACTGAGTTTTGGGCAAGTTCTCACTAAGCCTCTCCTTAGACAAGAACATTGGTGCCACGGTTCTAGAGTTTGGGACCTCAGCTCCCCTTGTGTGTTTTCTCCTGGATGGTTTATTATTCCCAGTTTGCAAAACAGTGTCTCATTTAAATCTCACAACAAGCCATGACATTAGGCTGTCATGACAACAAGACTGCTTCATTTCACAGGTGAAGAAACAGAAAGCCAACTTCTCTGAGTCGAAGTGGACAGAGATCACCCCGATGTAGAGCTTCCTATAAAAACATCCCTCTGCTACGTTCACCAAACCAGAGCACATAGGCCAGGTTCCTACACAGAGAAAATTCTTTGAATCCAAACAAGGAAGGCCAGAAGAAAGCATCCATGTTCCTAGCTATCACTGCTGAGTTCAGGGCTCTCTCTGTCTCTCTCTCTCTCTTTTTTTTTTTTTTTTTTGCTTTCTTGACTTTATGGCTCTTGAAACACATCTGCTACCAAAGACTGCAGAAGGGTAAACACATTATGTCCAGGAAGTACCAGGAGATCACCGAGGCCAGGCCTGACCACAAGTATGTGAGCTTGAAAAGCTTGTCTTGATCAGAAAGACCGAAAGTAGATCCACTTTGGCCAATCTTCAACATGCTTTCTTGGCTTTAGTTTAAATCCGTTAAAATGTTTTTTTTCCAGATTTATTGAGATGCAGTTGACATGTAACATTGTGTGAGTTTTAGGTGGAGGATGGGATGGCCTCTACACATACATTGCAAAATGTTTACCTCAGTAGGGTTAGTGAACACGTCTTCACCCTGACATGATTACCATTTGGTTGTTATGGTAAGAACAGTAAAGCTCTACACTTAAGCACTGTCAAGTGTACAATACAAAATATTTTTTGAAAAGGATACTTTATGGCTTAAGCAGTGTAGGAGATGCCCTGTGATATGGTCCTACAGACAGCCTATGGGACAATCTGCCCCAGAAGCAGATAAATGGGAGCTTCGTAGATACCCACAGTGTTTCTACTTCTGTGGCCCACATCTGTGTGATATTCAGTGTCTTCGAAAGCATCTGACATGTTTGTCTCCTATAATCCTCATGGTAAACTTAGGAGGTGAAAATTTTTATCTCTATTTCCAGATAAGGAAACTGAGGCCCAGAGAGGCTGTGACTTCTCCCATGTCACAGAATGGATGTGTGGCAGCGATGGGATTCAGAACTAGGTCTGTTTTTCAAAGCTAGGACCCATGGTCTTGTTCCTCCATTCATTCTCTCTCAAGGAATTTAGCTCTTGATTAAGACTTGGGGTTACTCTTTTATTGTTCTTTGATTTTCCTACCTTGCAGTCCACTTCTTCTGCACCATGGAGCATAATGATTAATTCTCAAAAATAAGACTAACTCTTATTGAGGAGAGGGTACTCGGCAATCACTGTGCTAGGTACTTTCTATGTGGTAATTTAGGAGATGGCTGTTGTTTGTACCCTTTATCTGTTTGCCTCGGTCTTTGTAAGCAATCCCGAATGAAATAGAAGTAGGTCAAGAACAAGTAGAAGCCAATCATTTCCACTTTCCTTCCCCAAAGTAACCATTTTTAATAGATTTGTGGGTATTCTCTCAGATGCATTCCTTAGCATTTAAGAATATGTGTTGAGGACAGGTACAAATGTACCATGGTATCCCCATTTACAGATGAGGATAGAGATTCAGAGAGGTTGAGCCATTCCCCAAGATGGAACTGTAGGCAAGTGACAGAGCCGGGATCCCAAGCCAGGTCTTCAAATGCCTGGGCCACGGCTCAGCCCATCACCTCTCCCACCAACCCGAGGTCTCAACCCAAGAGCCACATGGAACGTTGCTCCGGGGCCAAGAGCTGGCTTAACCCTAGCACATAGTACATGCTATCAGATAAACTGCTTAGGATTCCTTGTGGACTTTGGTTCGTCTATTTGAGAAAAGAAGGTAAACTTGCCTTCACCCTCCTTTAACCACAGCGGTGCCGAGAGAATGGAGTAAATAATGTCTGTGGCACACGCCCGGGCTCCCAGAAAGAAGGCTCTACTGGGATGCAGAGGGGTTGGGGCAGAAGCACAGCGTGCTCTCACGCAGACGTGCCTACGCAGCCCTTGTGCTAGGGTTTCTTTCCAGCTGACTCATCCTGTGACCTTGAGAAAGTTCCCGGTCTCTCTGCACCTTTGTTTCACACTCCGCTGTAAACCAGGGCTAATAATACTTTCTACCTAGTTCATAAGATAGGAAATGAACAGAACAAGCCCATATAGCATGTTCCTACCTAGCCGGGACTCAAGTGCAGGCACGAGGCAGGTGAGGTGACTGCGTGACCATCTATCTCATTTTAGACAAAGGGACCTGTGAAAAAAGAGAACACATTTTAGCAGAAATGCGTTTCTCTAAGGAAACTGATTGTTTCTTAGATCCTCACCTTTGTGCAAGTTTTACCTCATGCCTTTGTTAAAATGATTTGCTTCTCCTGAAATGTCCTCCCCCATCCCTTCTTGTGAAATTGTACCTGTCATTCAGTGCCCCGCCGAAATGCCACATTTCCATGACGCTTGCCTCTATTCTTTCAACTAAACCCATATCTCTTTCCTCCGGATCCTCTGAACAATGTCTGTCTTCTCTTAATCTGAGATTTTGCCAGGAATTTCAGGGCTTTCTTTAATACAAATCTCATTCTCCTAGTAGATTATAAATATATTAAAGGTAAGGATAATACTGCATTTCTCTAACTTCTTAAACTACTAACACAGCTTCTTGCCCATAGTCGTTGCCTAATAAGCAATAAGCAATAATTAATTGCTGAGTGAATAAACTAAATGATGGAATTTTTGTAGAGGGAAAGTTGGAAGTAGTGGTGAAGGTCTGGTGGAGACAGACACCACGGAGTATCAAAGAATTTTTGCTGATCAGCGTTGACCTGTTAAATTCATGCCGGTCAATGGACCCATCAATCCCCTGATCCTTTGAACACACACCACCCAAGCCCCTTCTAGTGCAGGACGCCGTGAGAGATTCTGCAGTAAAGAACTCTGCAGGTCCTGAGTACTTGTGGGCCCTTGCCGGCCTCATGTTGGCTCCAGTTTCTGGACAGAGTTAAGGAGCTGTGTTTGTGTCAAGGCACTTCGGTTCTAATCTTGGTTCTGATCTTTGCTAGCTGTATAACCTTGAGCAAGCATCTCATAAATGTCAGTTTTGACTTATATATAAAGTTAAATTGATAAAGAGGGGCTAATATCATAGTGCTTGTTTTGTCTGACTCCCAAAGGTATTGGAGGCAAGTTTTTGCAATCGCAGGGTGAAAATATTTTGCCTTCCTTAAGAGCACTATGAAAGACATACACACACGTAGTGTATATATATATATATATATATATATACACACACACACACACAATATATGTATGTAATATGTACGTACATATAGATTTTTAAATTAAGGGATGAAATGCATCACATATATCCAACAAATTGAATTGAATTTTTTAAAGATTATTTATTTATTTGACAGAGAGAGAGAGAAAGAGAGAGAGCGCAAGCAGAGGGAGTAGGAGGAGCAGCTGGCTCCCTGCTGAGCAGGGAGCCCAATGTGGGGCTCAATCCCAGGACCCTGGGATCATGACCTGAGCTGGAGGCTGTCGCTTAACTGATTGAGCCACCCAGGCCCCCCTTATTTTTTTTAAACTTATTTATTTATTTTTTAGAGAGAGAGCTCACACCAGTAGGGGGAGGAACAGAGGAATAGGGAGAGAGAGCGTCTCAAGCAGGCTCCCTGCCAAGTATGGAACTGGATGACAGGGTGCTCAATTCGAGGACCTTGAGATCACGACCTAAGCTGAAATCAAGAATTGGAAGCTCAGCTGACTGAGCCACCCAGGAGCCCCAATCCAACAAATTTTAAACGGTGCCCTGAGTTACCTTAGAAAACCTCAGTAGGTTCAATTTGTGACACACACTTTTGGAACGATACATGGCAATTATTTGTTATAGATTTTTATAGCAAAAGCTAAAAAACATTGGAAAAGCAAAATTCTAAATTTCACTAGAAAACACCCATGATATGGTTCTATGACACAAACTTTTCTGGTTGTTGTCATTATACACACACCATGTTGCATACTTGTAATCAATGTGTATATTCTGGTTGGTGTTCCAGTTTTGTTTTTAGGATTATTTCAAAGAGACCTTTCCATATTTACAGTTTTAATGGCAGTATTATTTATCTACTATCAGAATGGATTTAATTATTTCCTAATTGTTGGTCATTTGAGTAATTTTCAGTGTTTCATTATTACACATGGCCTATTTTTAATCACATACAGATTCCTACCCGCCACCTAACACATTCTTGGCTTGGCTCCCTCTACTGTCAGTTGATATATACCCAAGAAATGCCAACTCATTTTATTATTAGCCCAAGCAAAACAGAATTAGGAAGGAACAACCGATGTTTTATTTTAATAATTAGATTGTGCATTTCCAAGATGATTTGTGAACCATTTCCTTTGGGCAAAGGGAGATCTGGACCATTTGCCCCACAGCTTCCATTCATCAGGGAAGAGGAGTGATGACCTACTATATGCCAGGGGCTTTATGCATTTATCAAATATTTATTGGGAACCTCCAAGATATCAGGAACTGTTTTCCGCTGAGGACAAAAGGTCTAATCCTTACCCTCAGGGAGCTTACAGTTTAGTAAAGGATCAAGGCCAGCAAACAGGCAATGATAAGGAAGCATGACAAGTGCTGCTGGAATCGTCAGTTCAGGGTGTACATGAGGGAGCAGAAGAATAATGCCAGTCTCGTGGGGGGGGGGGCTCTGGGGAGAAGCGTCACAGAAACTGAGGCCTGAGGGTCAGTGGACATTATTAACCTGGAGAAGAGTCATCCAAGCATGGGAAACAATGTTTACAGAAGCCAAATGAGACAGAGGATTTTTTTTTTTTTTTTTTTTTTTTTTTTAGGGAATACTAAGTAGATAGAATTGAAGTAGATGGTTTGAGTTGGAGTATAGATGGACAGGAGGATGGAAAGGTAGGCTATAACCAGATTAGGAAGGGCTTTGTAAACCCCATTAAACAACTTGGATTTAAAAATATCTGGGGTTAGTACAGCTACTTTAGGAAACAGCTTGGCAGTTGCCTAAAAAGTTAAATATAAAAAAGTTAAATATGACCCAGCAATTTCACTCATGTCTAGCCAAGAGAAACAACAATGTATATCCATAGAAAGACTTGTATGTGACTGTTCATAGCAACGTTATTCATAATAGTCAAGAGGTGGCGGGGCACCTGGGTGGCACAGCGGTTGAGTGTCTGCCTTCGGCTTGGGGCGTGATCCCGGCGTTGTGGAATCGAGACCCACATCAGGCTCCTCCGCTATGAGCCTGCTTCTTCCTCTCCCACTCCCCCTGCTTGTGTTCCCTCTCTCGCTGGCTGTCTCTGTCTCTGTCAAATAAATAAATAAAATCTTTAAAAAAAAAAAAAAGAGGTGGAAACAACCTAAATGCCCATCAGCCGATGAATAGATAAAGTGTTGGAGCCATACGATGGAATATTATTCAGCCATAAAAAAGGGACAAAGTGCTGATGCTCGTACAACATGGATGAACCCGGAAAACATGATGCTAAGTGAGAGGAGTCAGTCATGAAAGACCACGTATTGTATGATTCCATTTATATAAAATGTCAGGATAGGCAAATTTATGGAGACGGAAAGTTGATCATTGATTGCGGGACTAGAGGGAGTTGGGGAGAAACAGGAAGTGACTGCTAGTGGGTATGGAGTTTCCTTTTAGGTGATGAAGATATTCTAAAATTGTGTTGATGGTCTCACAGTTCTGTTAATATACTAAAATCAAGGATCTCTAGACTTTAAGTGGGTAAATTGTATGATATGTGAATTGCATCTCAGTGAAGCTGTTAAAAAAATCTGGGGGCATGCAGCTATAGATAGTATAGCCTATATTATGTTTAAGATTGGCTTTCAGCCCCCTTCCAGCAAACTCAAACATGAAATATAGCAATATTTCCCGAGTCAAGGGCCCAAGGTCAGTTTTCCCTCTGGCTTGTTATAGCCGGCACTTGAGTAACTTCAAGGACCATATTTTTTTAAGCTTAAATTAGGACCTGTCTTCTGTCAAGGGTCAGATAAGATGCAATGAAAAGAAATATTTGAATGCCAGACTAGTTTAAAATGTAGACTGTATAGCCATAACATGTATCCCTCTCTGGAGCATGTACTGGGAAACAGTCTGGTTCAGCAGACAGACAGGTGGACAGACAGTGTGGCACTCACCACTTACTTGCTGTGTGCTTTTAGCAAGTTCTCTGAATCTCAGATTTCTCATCTGAAAAATGACAACAACTGAATAACTACATTTTCCATGTGGTAGATTACAGATAAAACCCATGTAAAGCGCCTGGCCAGGCACAGGGTAGGATCTCAATAAATAGTAGTTGTCATTATTAGTATGATGATCTGAAGTTTTTAAAAAGAGATTTGATAGAATGCCAGAAAGCAAATGTTCTGATTCTCTGCTCTTTGTACTCTCTTCTAGTTCCTAGATCTGTTCTAGCTACATAAATCAATCCTGCCTCTTGGTAAATGTTATTTTAGACTAAGTATATTTTAAGTTTGTTCCCTTAATGAATTGCATGATTTTAAACTGACAGCTCTTTGATCTAATTTGCTAGCAGATTATGCAAGAAATAAATATTTTATTGAAATGCAAAAGCTAGCCAGTTTTTGCACCCCTTTCCTCCCCACCCCTGCGTGTGGGGAGTGAGGAGGGGTAGTAGGCACGGAAGTGGGTGCGGTTTTGTTTCTGAGTCAGATCCAGATGGCATCGATCTGAAAGACCTCTATGTACGGCCTGATCTTGGCCCCCATGCTCTCCTCCACCTGTTTCTGCATTGTCAGCAACTCTCTTCCCTGTAGTGGATCTTGACCTCTATCCTCTTCTCCTCCGAGGTGCCCACCACCCTCTGGGGTTTCCAAATGGCCCATGAGGGCAAGCTGGGACCCAGGTAGACAATGTAAGGGCAGAGGGGAGTAGTTAGGGGTTCCTCCAGCCTGGGGCGGGTAGGGGAGGGCCTGACACTCCTGCCGAGGGCCCCAGCGGGACTTGGCTGGCTTGGCGGCATTCCTTTTGTCTTTTCTCCAAAAGATGCTCCTGGGAGCCAACCAGAAAGCTTTCTGTGCTCATTTTGTATCTGGGGAGCAAACACACAGCTTTGGCAAGGGAACATCAGACCTATAATAATAATTCAGATCTCTGACATTAAAGTGCAAAAAACATTTTCCATGACAGCTTAAAATTAATCACCACCACTTGCTGCTAGAGATCCCTCTCCTTTATACAGTGCCAGCTTTGGGACAACTGTTAAGACAGCCACATGGCTTCCAGGGAAAGAGCGTGAAGTCTGCGCAGACAATCGGCAAGCTGATTTTCTCCATTCTCTCTTTTGTCCTGGGGACGATGTGTTTTCCGCTAAGAGGGTAAGACGGGGCTGGTAATTGATCACAGAGAACAAGCCACAATTGACTCTTATGGGTGGGATTATAAATGCATCTGGAGCTCTTAGTGACATTGATAAACCACCAGAGACGCAAGCTTTGCAACCAAATGTTCCGGAAATTGTTCCTATGGTCTTTGAACTCATGTCAGGGGAAAAGAAAGGAGTCTCTGTGTATCACCTCTTTTATCCTGCTGATGAGAATTAATAATCAAACAAATTCTACCCAGACAAGGTCAAAGTAGAATTGTTCAACAGACTCTTGTTTACTATTTAAAAAAAATCTAAATTAGTTTCTGCTGATGGTAAAAACTTGAAATTGTTTTGGAGCGTAAACAGTGAGCATGAAAAATAGTTCTCTTTCTCCTAATTCCTTAGTCCCATTCTGTAGAGGTTACCGCTGTAAACAGTTTCCTCTCTATCCTTCAGGAAACTGTTCTCGTGCAAACAAGCCTATGTGTGTATGTGTGTATATATTTGCCCTATAGAGAAGCTTTTTTCATTTAATGATATACGTTGGACACCTTTTCCCACCAATGCCTAGAGATCTACACAGTTTTTAATGTTACATAGTGTTTCTTGGCGTGCTCGTGCATTATTTATTTAATTGGCCCTCTGATTCTGGACGTTTGAGGTGCTTTTTGTTTCTTTGTCTGTTTTCTTGGTTTGTTACTATGAACAGTACCACAAACCTCATTTTTGGAGATTAATGTGTTTACATCTGTGCAAGTTTGTTTGTTAAATAAATTCCTAGAAGTGGACTATTTAGGTCAAAAGGTACATGCATTTAATTTGTGAAAGATTGTGAAGTTGCTCTCTAACCAGCTGAGAACCGTACACCGAAAGCTCTCCCCACGCTCAGCATTGTGCCGGGTGCTAGGGATAAAAGGTCACAGTCCTTTTCCTTGACAAGCTCACAAGAGACACACAGCCAATAAATTATTATAATGTAATGTGGTAAGCACCCTAATCAGGGTTTTATGACGCTCATCACTTTCCCGTGCTAGCCACTCGTTTTATTCCCTCCCTGTGAATTCTAGAAGAGATTTTTGAAGTGTTTTTCATTCCAAAGTGAAATTTTGGACTGTGGTACGTTTCCCAGGTTAAAAAAAGAAAACACAAAAACAAAAAGTCAAGGTGGGATTGGCAGGGACTTCACTGATGAGGTCCAATCAATATTTGAGAGGCCCCCAGGCCTAAACCCTCCTGTGCGTGTTACACCATTTTAATCCTTGTGACATTATGATTATTCCTGTTTTACTGATGAGGAAGCTGTGGCCAGAGGTTAGGGAAGGAATTTGCTCAAAGCCGTACTATGAATGAATGGCATAGTTTGGTTTGAAATCTGGGCGCCTTTGATGGCGAACCCAGGGCCCTTTCTACAGAGCAGCTTGGCCACGCCACAGTGAGTCATACCGTCCCTGAGGATTCATACCATGGCCTTCGCAACAACCTTGAGTTTACTGAGCAGAGGCAGATTGCCAAGAATGGAGAAAAACAAGTAAGAGGAAGACCCACTACTTGCTCTTGGAAAGCAGAATGCTTAATGGGGAAGCAGGTCTCCATCTAAATATACATGAACCGTATGCCAGTCATCCTGACTGATGTCATTCCAGACCAATGCTGTGGCCCATAGGAGAGGTTGATTCTCTCAAGTTAAGAAGATAGCTTGTTTGTAGGAGCAGAGGGTGACTTGGGAGGAGAGGGGGAGCATGGAGCTGACGGAACAGCATGGGCAAGACATGGGGAAGGCCAGTGTGGTTAGGTGGCTAGAGCTTGAAGGGCACGGGGCTTATGTAGGAGATAGGCCCCGAGGCGAGGCTGTGAGCATATTACAAAGATTTTCAAGGCCACATCCACAAGTTTGAACTTTCTTTGTTAAGTATGAAAGTATTTCTGAACAGGAAAACTAATCTGTGTTGGAAAAGTGTGAAAGTCAACAGTATGCAGGAAAAATTGGACTAGGGCACATTTGGATATGGAGAAATCAGTTTGGGGGCCACTGTGGCAGTCTGTGCAAAAGTTTGCCTGGCTGGGGGAGATGGCCACAGAGAATGGATGGACCTGGAAGGGTTTGAGCTATGGTGGAGCTAGACCCTCCATGATTTGATTGAATAGGTTTGTTGAAAGGAGGAGGAAGAAAATGAGAGATTTCTAGCCCAGACTGAGTGGTTAGGCTATTAACGGAGATAGGTGGCACAAGAGAAGAGCTTTCAGTGGGTGAAGATTAGGAGTTCAGCTTTGGTGTGCAGAGCTTGAAACCAGGTGGGACATGCATGTGGAATGTCTAAAAGACAGTTGGAAAATACAGTCTGGAGTTTGGGAGAATACCAAAGCTGGAGATGCAGATTTAAATCATCTCTAGAGATATAGTTAATGCTAAGGAAGATTGTTTGGAAGAAGAGGACCAAGAGGCAGATCAATGGAGAGGCCTAAATTTAAGCAATAATTAGGGATAGAAACTAGAGAAGACAACTAGGGAAGAAATACGAGAGGTAGGCGAGGATGCAGGTAGTATGGAAACCAAGGAAAAGAGTTTTAAAAGACCGTGGTCAAAAGTTGGTGTATTATAGAAAATTTGAGAAGACGTGAGTTGAATGTCACTAATTAATATGTTGAGTGTCATACTTAGGAAACTTTTGAGATAATGGGTCTACTGGACTGGAAAGTGAAGTACATTGGAAGCAAATTTGCAAGTGTGAGGAAGAAGGAGGGAGAGGAGACTTAGGATATCTCTTTCCTAAGGGACAGTGGGAAATGGAGCAGAGCTGAAGTTGTCTAAACCACTTCTGCCCCGTCGTTATGACTGGCTCTGAAATTAGGGCAGGAATGGAATATATGGTTGGCGATGTCTGAGGATTTAGCTCCAATGACCTGAGTCCAAGGTACAGAGCTCAAAGCATATGGGCATGCTTCCCCTTCACTCCAACAGTGTTTCAAAGCATTTCTAACAGGAGGCAACTGAGTCATCATCTAGCAAGCCAAGTACAACTTGAGGGGAGAGTCTGGGGGATCTGGTTCTCAGAGTCCAGCAGGGGAGGTCACGATCATCCTGGACCAACACACATTTCTGTAAGAGAGTGGACCCACCATCATGCTGGGGTTATAAGTGAACACTCAAGGCTCTGGAAAAAAAACCCATCAAGAACAAGATAGAGAGCAGGGACAAAACAGAAGCCTCCTTTGCAGGAACTGGGCCAGGGATGTGGGAGAGATGAGGATAGTGGAGAGCTTGACTGTGGGTCCAGTTGGCAGCAAAAGAGCCTTTAGGGACACACAAGAACATCCTGACCTGGAGAAAGTACGGGCTCACGATCCATAACCACAGAGGAAGATTTACATTCAAGCCAATGAATCTGAAGCCTTGGGCCCCTCTCACTTGATTAGTCCCCTTCCAAGACCCTGTTGGGGGGCCTGGCAATGCGTTGACATGGAATTACATATTAATAAAACTTTCAGAATTAAGACATTTTAGCTCTAGTTCACTAAGGCTGCTGTCCATGGCCTTGGTCTTGCTCTCTGTCACATTTCCCTTATGATGGTGGTATTGGGATGACTGTGGGCATTTTGGGGATCCAGTTAAGGGAAAATTGATGTGTGAGTTTAATCTGGGCTTAATGGGATAGATTTATGTGGTTCGCAGTCATTTCCACTTCTACTCTGTTATTGCTGGCCGTCAGGTGTGGTGACACAAAGGTGCAGGGTTAGAAGGCTTATTGGGGTACAGATGTATCCTACCATACCCAGCCCCAGAAGCAGAAGGAGTGTGGAAGAGAAACAAGCCTTGAAATGTGGAGTCCAAGTTAAGTCTGTGGAAAATTCTTCCAAATTCTACAGCTCATATGAAAGGAATCTGATAAAGGACTTTTTAAACTTAACGACAGCTCTAGAAATTAGAACTATCAATAGTAAAAAAACAAATTTCAAAGACACATATTAGAAAAAAAGAGGGCTTTAACTTTCTCTTCTCTCTATAAGTTATATCACAAAATCATTTTTGGATTAAGAAATGATCGAAGATAATGCGGTAAAAAATACAGGAAAAATATATTTTAGAGGGATGTTAGGTAGCAAGTTGAGAAAAACATCCTATTATTCTCTCCGGATTTTTTAAGTCAGCTTTTCTAGATGTATCAGCTTTTAATAACTGCTGTTTGTTGTGATTTATTTTCTCATTTTTATTGAATTTTTGTTTTCATATCTAGCTTTAATTTTAACCTCTTTCAGTGAAAGTAGGCCCCCTAATTTGCACAAGCTTTAGACTTTATAAAACCTGGATTTGCCCTGTTTAGATCTTGCTTATTTATGGTACCAAAAGTATTATTGGATGTGAAAGGATCTTTGTGTGTCTAAATAAGGAAGAAAATCTGAATATTCAAACATGTGGTCTCTATTCTACCGTAACCTCTTTACTCGATACCACAGAGAGAGGCAGCTCTATGAGTCATCCTGCATAGTAATGAAGCCGACTGAGAATGAATTCTAAACATTTTAATAGGCAAATTTTTTGGAGGAAAGGTGTACTTAGCACAAGTGCACGATAAATATTTGCTGATTTGAGGAAGGATGGTATGTAAATATACAGTCTCTCCTGTAAAAAGATAGAACTTTTTTTTATCTAAGGGAAGCTAGGAGCTGGTAAATATAATCATCAGAGTTCCTAGTGACCTTCTCCTTCTTTCTCATCATCTAGCCCCTTCTCTAATTAGCCAGTACCCTCTAGGGTAAAATGTGGGCCCAGACAATGGGGCAGAAGAGATTACAACCTGCATCCATTCATCACACTTTTATTGAATATCTACTGAAGCTAGCATGGTCTCGTCAGCAGTTCGGGTGTGCAAATATGATCACATCTCTTCTATTTTTCCAATTAATCATGCAAGATCCCATATGCCTAACTTCATAGGAAGTACATCTTCTTCCTCTTGAAGTATCTCTGATTTGTCCAAGAGCATCAGATCCGTCCAAAATGCTAGGCTAGTCCTGGTTCTGCCAGCAGGGAGAACAGTAGTTAAATCATTGCTAACATGGCTTATGTTACTGCCTAACTGGTCCCGCTCATACCTGTGGACGCTCACCCATTATGTTGATGATGCATTGCTTGTCCAGCCCCCCATCAGTGGTAGTGGTGCCTTGACTTTGGACTCCAAGTTTAGAACTCTTTTAATTAACACTTACATACTTAGGCATTATTCCAAAGCAGGACCCTGTTACCAAGGAGGTTAACTTCATAGCATTAGCCACCCTTCTAGGAAGCTCTCCCCCAGCCCAGAATCCCCTCTCTGTGGCAGTCCAACTCTGAGAGTTTCCCTGCTAGCATCAACTTTATTAGACAGTTTCTAATAATGTTGAACTCCAGTAAGAAAAGCATTGGGGTCTCAATCCATTGGCTTGCTCCTTAAATGCTTTGTGGATTTATTCATTTCATCTCCTCTTAACCCCCTCCAAACAAGAGCAACCACCAAACAGCTTTGCAGACTGAGGGGCATTGAGTGGAGCTGAGTCTGCTCAGCCAACTGATTAGCAGCCTGTCACATACATAAAAACACTAGGCTCTGAATCCTGGGCACCCCATTACATCTACTATAGCTTAGGCTTTAGAGTTGAAGATAAAAGACACAATCTGACCTTCAGGGAGCACACAGACTATAAATAAATAGTTTTGATGAAGTGTAATACATGAATACGCAGCTTGCAAAGCGTACGTGGGGTGCTAGGGAACCACAAAGGAGGGGCGCTTAAGTTAACTGGGACAAGCAACAATCTGAGTGACAGACAGACGGACAGCCACTGCCTATCCTGAGCTCTCAAATGTTCCCCTTCCCTAAGGCTATCCCATTATCTTTGAACAAATACATGTACCTCTCTGCTCATTTCCTGGATGTTTTCTAGCAGTAGAGGGGTCTCCCCAGGGCTGGGACTAAGATGAAGCAAATTTTGAGGGGTCTACCAAAGCTTCAGTAATTGAGATTGATATATTTTTAAGATAATGAGATATTATGGCCTATAGGCCAGCTGCTTGGTTTTATAAATAGAGTTTTATCCAAACCAACATCAGGATTAGGGTAAGGTGAGTGAAGCAGGATCACAGAAGTACAGGTTTGGATCTTGTTTTCATTTAAAATTGTGATATTTTATCCATCATGGATTTTTGCATTAATTTTGACTTTTTACCATCTTAGAACGTTATTTATCTTGACTTCTGAGGTTTTGGTGCTCCTATAAATTACGTGCCCTGATGGAGGGGGTTGGGTGGGGGATGGGCTAGATGGGTGATGGGTGTTAAGGAGCACACTTGTTGTGATGAGCACTAGGTGTTGTATGTAAGTGATGAATCACTAAATTTTACTCCTGAAACCAATATTACACTACATGTTAACTAACTAGAATTTAAGTAAAAATTTGAAAAAAAAAAAAAAGAAAGAAAAACCACATGAACTAAATGCCCTTCAGTGAGTGAATGGATAAACACACTATGGTCCATCCATACAATGGAATAGTATTTAGAAATACAAAGGAACAAACTCTTGATATACCAAAAAAGTATGTGCCCAAGGCGAATGCCTCACTTGCCTCACCTTGTCTTGGCCCTGGGTCCATTCCCACCAGCCTTTCAGATGGATTTTGTCATGTCTGCATCATCAGTTAAACATAGCTGAGATAGCTATAGAATTAGGAGGTATGGTAGGTTCTACAAATGAAAAGAACAGCTTCCTAGGAGAGAAAATATTAGGTGACTTCTTTCGATTTGATAATTTGGAAAGACCTCTCCGAAGAAAGCATTTGAAAGAATCTCAAATTATAAGAAAAATTATGAGAATGGCACAAAACTCTACGATACCCTTTACCCAGATTTGATAACTTCTTCTGTGTATATATTTTAACAAAATGCTTATTTTAATAGTTGGTTTGTCAGCTTTGAGAAATGTTCTTTTTTTGTTTATTTTTTATTTTTTTTAGTAATCTCTGTGCTCATTGTGGGGCTTGAACTTAAGACCCCAAGATCAAGAGTCACATGCGCTTCCGACTGAGCCAGCCAGGTGACCCAAGGAATGTGTTTTGACTCTGCATTATTACAGATGTAGAAATCACTGAACTTATTCTACCTCTCAACCACTTTCTCTTTTCCTTTCCCAACTTTTGTTAATTACATAGTTAGTGTATCAACAGGACACATAATTTTACATCCTTTCCAATTATTCTAATGTGTAGAATTATTTTATTTTATTTATTTATATTTTTAATATGTTTTTAAGATTTTGTTTATTTATTTGAGAAAGGGAAAGAGAGCACAAGCAGGGGGAAGGGTAGAGGGAGAATCAGGCTCCCCACTGAGCAGGGAGCCTGACGCCTGATCCCAGGACCCTAAGATCACGACCTGAGCTGAAGGCAGCCGCTTAACCTACTGAGCCACCCAGGCCCCCTAGAATTATTTTAATCTAAGATGTGTTTACGTTGCTGCCGATCTTTTTTTTTTTCCCTCCACAATTTCCCCGATTATCTCTTAGTTGATCATCTTTTGGTAGTTTTCGCAAGAACAGGCTGCATATAAAATCTTTGGGTAACACTTTTTCCCCCTGGAAGATCTTTTAAATATTGCACCATAGTCTTCTGGCATTGACTACTGATGTAGGGAACTCTGAGACCAGCCTGATTTCTCTCCCTTACAAGTGACTCGATCATTTTTTTAAAAAGATTAAAAGATTTTATTTATTTATTTGACAGAGAGAGAGGGAGAGAGAGCACAAGCAGGCAGAGTGGCAGGCAGAGGGAGAGGGAGAAGCAGGCTCCCCATTGAGCAGAGAGCCCTACCTGGGGCTCAATCCCAGGACCCTAGGATCATGACCTGAGCTGAAGGCAGATGCTCAACCGACTGAGACACCCAGGAGCCCCATGACTTGATTTTTTTTTTTTTTACACATATTCACCAACTTTAAACATATTGACACATGTGCTTTCTCTCTTTCTATTCTTCCCTTCCTCCCTGGAAGATTAAGGAAAGAGAGGTGATAAACACTGGTTTGGAGTCTGTGAAAAAATGAGAGAAGTTGGGATTAAAGACCTACTTGGAGAAATTGGGTTCTGGGAGAAGGGACTCTACAAGAAGAGAGAAAAAAATGGATGTAATAGCAGGTAGGAATGTGGAGTTAGTCTTGGAAAAATGAGGAAAGTTTAGTTTGGTGACTTAAATGCTCTAAATTAGGAGTAGGGCAAGGCTAGTGCTATGAACTGATTGCTTGTGTCCCCCAGTCCAAATTCCCAAATTTGAAATGTAACCACCACTGTGGCAGTTTTTGGAGGTGGAGCCTTTGGGAGATAATTAGGTCATGAAGGCGGAGCTCTCATCAGGAGATTGGTGTCCTTAGAGGAAGAGACGTGAGAGTTTGCTTCCTCTCTCTTTCTCCACGATGTGAGGAGACAGCCAAGAGGCAGTGGTCTACAAACCAGAAAAAGGGCTCTCACCAGACACAGAACCTGCCAGTGCCTTGGCCTTAGACCTCCAGCTTCCAGAACTGTGAGAAATAAATGCCTGTTGTTTAAGTCAACCAGACTATGGTATTTTTGCTACTGCAGCCTGAACGAAGATAATTACCAGCTGAGGGTGAAGAACAGGAGATATGAAATTGTTTCTGTGGTGAGGAGGGTAAAACTCACATCAGAAAAGCATCGTAACCTGGTTGAGTGGATCCTGAAGGCCCATTCGATGTCAGTGATCAAGAATTTAAAGGATCACCGATGTGCCAAGTTGGGTGACTTTTCTCTCACCAGGCTCAAGGCACCAGTGTAAGTTGAAACAAAACAAATTGCTGGACTTGCCCAGGGTTGGAGTGTGACAGGAGAAGGACAGTGCTGGGGAGGTGAGAGGATTTGATTTGAGAGAGTGAATGTCACGCCCAATGGGACATGGTGTCCGAATGGGACATTTCCTCTACCCCCGCTAGATTTCTTCTGCTGGACCACCTGATATTCTGAACCACTGATTAGAGGCCAGATTAACCACAGTCTGGAGCAGGAATTCCTTTTGCAAATTTATGGTCTGGAGGAGGAGTACTCTGAGAGAAAAAGGCTTTCCTGACTACAGAAGTATTTAATAGGGATTTCTCTCCCTTTTGAGTTTTTCGAGGATGTTTATATTCATATCTGGAATAAAAATAAGATGATTCCATTTCTCATAAGCATATAATTGTTTATGTCTGTCTTTAAAAAAAGCTTGGAATAGTTCCCAAAGATGATATTGTTCATCTTTATCTACTAATGAGTGAAGAATGTGAGTTGGTAATTTTAAAGTGGGGAAATTGAGCATTGAGATAACTTGCCTGATGTTACCAAGCAAGCAGTTACAGAGATGGAAAAAGAACACAGACGTTCGGCTTTCTAGTTTCTATTTACCAGCTTGTGTTTCCATGGAGAAAAATCCGGAGAACTCCAATCAAACAGATGCTGAGCCCACATTTTATTCCTAAAGATACATGTGGACCATGTTCATCAAGGCTTGCAAAGCTTTCGGAGAGCTAGGAATGATTTTAGTGGGGGCGTGAAAGACAAGATAATTTTAGTTCGATTTTGGAAAGCATCCCATCCCACCTTGTGAGAAACTGAATTGGGTGTCCGTTTGGTGCTCACTCAATGCAGGTTTCCCTAACACCACGTCAGCCCAATGGGCATGCCTTGCTCCTGCAATCACCCCTTTTTACTCACTCTGCCCTCTCTTTCTTCTCCCTTACACAAACTTGACCTAGTTCCTCCCTTAAGAGGCCCTCTTCCAAAGAGCTCTTCCCTGAAACTTTGCTGTAGTGCTCTATCCCTGTAAGTGTTGCACTGAATTGCCCCCATGTTTACACTTATTATTAAGGGGCACGCACCTGCTCTTCTCCTGGGACGTAGGGTCCACTCAGTGGGATGCTAAGAAATGCTTAACAGTCAGCTCTTGTTTATTTATTTATTTTTGATAAAAAGCCCTGATCTGTGCAGTTCGCCAGTTTCCATGGTGTAAATACTCTCATCACGACGGATTGCAAGCTACCGCCATGACGACACTGAACACTGAGTTGGGAAGGAATGTGCATGATTGGTTCGAGCAACCTGGCACAAGCTGGCTTTGGCATATCACACTATTCAGATTTTCTTGGACTCCCTCATCTCTCAGACCCACAATTGCTCTCTCCACCTTAGCTGCCACCACCGTCTCAACTATGGGCTCTGTGGGCTTATCCGCTGAAGTGGGCAAGATGCCTACCCTGAGCACCCTATTTGAAACTGATAATCGTAGTTCACTCTACATTCCCTTTCCCCGTGCTCCCTTCTAGTTTTTCCATAGCATCCTCTTCTATATTGTATATTCACTAGATTTATTGGTTTTTATCTGCCTCTTCCAAATAGAATGTTCTCAGGAGGGCAGGAATTTTTTTTTCCTAAGCCTTTTTTTTTTTTTAAATGATGTACTCCAAATCCTTCAAACAGAGGTGGTATTCAGTAAATATTTGTCGAGTGAGTGAATGAGAGGCTATGGATTCTACACCCCCACTCCCTACCAAGCTCCTAGGATGGGACAGATCGCTTGGACTAAAGAAATCCTTGTGGCTTGACTGACTTCTGAGAAGTTGAAGAGCTAGTCCTTGACAGCAAAAGTGGAAACAGACAGTTTTTATCAGACCCTGAAACTGCTCTCACTGAACAAGCACACAATTCTTCAGTGGGGGAAATCCAGTGCCTTCTCCGAATCGGAGAGCTTGGCAAACAGTTCTTATTCACAGTGTGATTAAAGCATTATCTGAACCCTCCCCCTCCCCCAGGAACAGGGGAAAGAATTCATTAAGGTCTTATCAATTTAAATTTGTTTTCAGGAAGCAAAAATCAATCTGTCATCCTTAAAACTCACTTGGGCTTGCACACCGAACGGTTCAATCCTGCAGAACTCACTGGCTGCTGAACGGATTAGATGCGGTCGTGGGGAATGTTGAATTTGGTTCACACAGCCCCCGCAGAATATCTGAGGGCAGGCCTGGCTTGAAACAGGAGGGCCTTGCTTCCTGTGGATGAGAGGCATGGAAGCTGACGGATGCCCTCAGAACGGACGAATGATTTTTGTTGTCAGGTTGTGATACTTGTTCTGTTGCAACATTTATTGGAGATCTCCCGTTTGCTTAGTGGCTCAACATGCCTGTGGGGGGAAAAAAGATGATAATTCCAGTTTTACAGACGAGGAAACCAAGACTCAAATTGAAGCTCTACAGTGCTCGTATCTACATAATAACCGCAGTGTGAATCAGAGGGTTCAAACAACAACAGCTTTTTTTACTTCGCCGTTGCTTATCAGCAATTTCTGCCGGGCCCAGATGAGCGGCTCTTCTGTTCTCACCTGGAGTCTCTCACGCATCTTTGGTCAGCTGCAGGTGTTCTGGTCCCTGGCTGGGTTGATGCGGACAACTGGACTACGTGTTTGTCATTATCCAACAGGCTAGCACAGGCTTGTTCAGGTGGCAGCAAGAGGGTTCTAAGAGTGTGGGTCTGGAGCACCCGGGTGGCTCCATCAGTTAAGCATCTGCCTTGGGCTCAGGTCATGATCCCAGGGTCTGGGTATCAAGTCCCACGTCGGGCTCCTTGCTCAGTGGGGAGCCTGCTTCTCCATCTGCCTGCCCGTCCCCCTACTTGTGTGCACTCTCTCTCTCTCTCTCTCAAATAAATAAATAAATAAATCTTAAAAAATAAATAAGAGAATCGGTCTCTTGAAGTCTAGGCTCAGAACTGGCACAAAGTCACTCCTGCTTCCCTCTTTTTTTTTTTTTTTTTTTTTAAAGATTTTATTTATTTATTTGACAGAGATAGAGACAGCCAGCGAGAGAGGGAACACAAGCAGGGGGAGTGGGAGAGGAAGAAGCAGGCTCATAGCAGAGGAGCCTGATGTGGGGCTCGATCCCGGAACGCCAGGATCATGCCCTGAGCCGAAGGCAGGCGCTTAACCGCTGTGCCACCCAGGCGCCCCGTGCTTCCCTCTTTTGGTCAAAGGAGGTCACCAGTGAAGTCCAGATTTGAGAGGTGGGGAAACAGTTTGTATTTCTTGCTGGGCGTTGCTGCGAAGGTATGTGACAAGGCAGTTCACTCCAGAAGGAATGAAGAATTGACAAATTTGACCTGATGCTCGTCCAGCTGAAGGCTTTTGTGGTTATGCTGTCTTATATGAACTCCGCTTTTCTGAATTTCCAATGTATTTATGGTCTTGGATACCCCATTTGGTAGGTGGCATTGCGAGTCATACAGCAATGAATGAATGAGTTGCCGGCCACTGTCTCAGCGTTAGGCCACACTGGAAGACCCTTCTTTGTCTTCTTCTTTTTACCTGTCTACCCCCATCTTCTCACTGCGGGCTACCAGCTTCCTTGCTTCTTAGACACTACGTCACTATTTCTAAGAATAACGGAGTTATGGGGAGTAGCTATTGTTACAGAGAGCTGGTGATCTGTTCTCAGGCTTCCAGCTTCTTGGTGTGAGTTTGCTATAGCCCTTAGTCATCCAGCAGTTTAAGTAGGATATTTCTGTAGTGTATTCAAATTACGTAGGATTGGGATGGTTTAGGGCATGCAATAGAAGGAGGGAAAGTAGTTCTGAATTGCTGGCAAGGAGAAATTTAAGAGCAAATGAATGAAATACTTTTTTCTATTATAGAAAGCTCGGGAGAGAACTATGAACTAGATTTGAATTCACAATTTGCCTACCGCTTATTCTTGGGAAAGTTATTTAACTTCTCTGAAACATAGTTTCCCCATCTCTAAGAAGAGGGAAATAATAAGTTTCTCCACAGTTGTTGTAAAGAGTAAATGAAATAAAAACATGGAATGCTCCTGGCATCTATTAAATGTTTAAAAGCACTTATTTTGTTTTGCCTCAAACTGTTGTATTTACCTTAACAGAAATCCCCAAATTCCTAACTTTGTCATCATAAATGCTCCATTAGTTGTTGGGGAAGAACTAAACTCCGAGAAGGGAAAGGTCCTGTAGAGATCTCTGAATGATAATGATGTAGTGTGTTTATAATTGAGAAGCAATGTGCCACTCTAGGAATTCTATGTGCAATTTTTCCAGCACCTAAAGTGTGAGGGACACCGAGGCCTCCAGTGAAGAAGTGATGAGACAATGCTATTCAAGGAGTCAAAGGAGCTCCAACTCTGTGTCTTGACTGACCAGTTCTATGCTCTTCCATTCTTGCCCTCAATGGTTGGTAACTCTCTGACCCTGGGTATTCTGAGAACTACTGTCAGCAAGTTTTGGGCACCTCTTGTAGGAATGAGAAGGAGAGGGGAAAAAAAGAGAGAGTGAGCCTGAGGCAGGAAAGAGAGCAAACCAAGAGCCCCAAAAAGGAAAGAGTTGAAATTGGTACCATGTGGCAATCTGGAGTTTGCACGACACTTGCATATACATTACTTAAGCTTCCCAAGAATCCAGGAGAAAGGTATTATTGTCCCCATTTTTAAGATGCAGAAGATCTTTACCAAGGTCTTATAGTTAGTAAATGGCAGATGGGACTTAAACTCAGCTCTCCAATTTCCCACATGGACCCTCCATCGTACCTATGTTGTTATGGAGAGGTTGGAACGGGCCACCCACACTGGGGTGAGAGTCATCAACAGTGTCACAGGCCATTCAGGATAAAGGGCAGGTCTTCATTTCTTTTTTTTTTTTTTTTTAAGATTTTATTTTATTTATTTGACATAGAGACAGCCAGCGAGAGAGGGAACACAGGCAGGGGGAGTGCGAGAGGAA
The DNA here is from genome assembly GCF_024610735.1 of Ursus americanus. Taxonomy (NCBI): domain Eukaryota; kingdom Metazoa; phylum Chordata; class Mammalia; order Carnivora; family Ursidae; genus Ursus; species Ursus americanus. Next base: position 66,587,583 of record NC_142139.1, read on the forward strand.
GAAGCAGGCTCCCAGCGGAGGAGCCTGATGTGGGGCTCGATCCCAGAACGCCGGGATCACGCCCTGAGCCGAAGGCAGATGCTTAACGACTGCGCCACCCAGGCGCCTCGGGTCTTCATTTCTTGCCCGTGTATGCATTCAACCATTATGTGATGATCTTTGTGATATAAATTGGGGAGAAAATAAACAGCTAGTTACAACAATATGATCACCGTAATTTTGGAGAGTCTACAGGATTCTAGGAGAGTAAATTGGGGGCTATACCTCATCTAGTTTGGGGACAGTCAGCTAAACTTCCTGGGGGAGATGTCCTCCAAGTCAAGAGCTAAAGGACCAGCACGAGGGGGTCGGCAAGGTGAGGAGGTTTTGGAAGAATATGCCAGAGGCTAGAGAAAGCAGAGAAGCTGCAAGTAGTGTGAGCTTGAGAGTTCGCTCTAGAAAAGAAATGAAAATTCATACAATAACTGGCTTTGTAATCCAATTAAGAGCATTGGACTTTAGCCTGAGGGCAATGCAAAGGCCTCAGGGAAATTACAAGATTCGATGCACATCTTGGATGGATTGCTCTGGCTGCAGTGTGAAGAATGGATTGGCCAGGGGCAGGTCTGGAGGCAGAGAGACCAGGTGGGAGGATTTGTGGTAATCCAGGGAAGTGACACTGTGGCATGCAACCAGGGATGGAAGGAGTGACTGATTAGAAAGAGAGTAATAAACTAGAATAGCCAGAACTTGGTGATTGCTTGGATACGGGGAGCAGGGGTGTGGGAGATAAAGGCCCCATTTGCTGAGTGACGGAATCCTGGAGGAGGAGCAGACTTGTCTGAGGGAGGCAGGGAGGCCCAGGGAGATTCACTCAGGTTGAGATGAAATCATACCAGATAATGCTTAGTCCACACTTACCATGGGCCATGTGCTGTACGTGTATTGTCTTATTTAATCCTCATAGCGTTCACATTTCTGAGCCGTATTATTACCACATACCAGGCACCATGCAAAAAACTTTACGTGAATTGACTTATTCACAGTGACCCTATGAGGTGAGCTATTATTATCCTCTATTTTACAGTTGAGGAGACTGAGGTTCAGAGAGATTGAGTAATTTATTCCAAACCTCACACTCACGAAGTGCCATAGTTAACACCGGAACCAGTTTATGGCAGAGCCCTTGCTTGTAATCACGTATTATATTGCTTACATGTGGAGTGTTTGGGGTCTATGAGGTGTCCAAGAGATTATGTCTTGTGGGTAGTTGGAGTCCCAAAATTGAAGCCCAGGCAAGAAATATGAGTTGGGAATATGGACTTGTGATTTATCAGCCTATCGATGGTATTTAAAGCCATGGAGTGAATAGCTGTGCAGGTTAAAAAGAAAAAAAGGGCTGTGGGCAAAACTCTGAGGAACCCCAACGTTCACAGGTCATGGAAATGGAGCCTGCCTGCAGTGGCTGGAAAATAGGAAGACATGGAAATCTAGGGAGGGGAGCCTTTTGAGGGCGGTATGGTCGCATGTGTCAATGCTGTGACAACCTTGAAGAAGATGAGGAGTGAGCAAATGATGTCAGCACCATGGAGGTGACCTTAGCAAAAGCCATTTTAGTGGATGGCTGAGTGTGTTCCAGAAGTGAGAAGTAAGGAATGGAGAGGGTAAGCTTAAATCACTCTGTCCCCCTTTGAACAATTCGAAGAAGTATGAAGAGAAACAGCATGTTAACTTGAGGAGGGTTGGGCTAGAAGGGGAACCTTTTTCTGTAAGATGGGGAGATTTGAGCCGTGTAATGCTGGCGGGGAGTCTAGACAGGGAAGTTGAAGACATAGGAGGACAGAAGATTAGAGGAGCCATGAGGTTTCTGAGCTGTGAGTGGTTTCTGACCCAAAGTTCATGTCCTTCTCTTTTTAAAGACATATCCCTTGAGTGTCTACTCCATAGAGGGTTGGGTCTCATAGGTAACTCTTTATCACTCCCACTGTGACTGAGGGGGAAGAGGGCTGTGCGGGGAGGATAAGGAGCACTGTTCAGAGTCTGGGGAGGAGGGAAGATGATGAACCTGATTCATGGTGTTGAGGGAAGTTTGGGGGAATGGGAAAGGAAGGAAATAGCTGCTCTGGTGACTGGGGAACAGAAGAGCTGTGTTGTGTTGAGGCCCTGCTGAACGCGGGACGCCATGGAGTAGCTCCAGTCGCTCATGTATGGTGATAACCTCCAGGGGCACCCAACCGTCTGGGGATGGCGTCAGGTGGACGCTTGGTGGAAGCAATAGAAGGATGACAGGTCAAAAGAATGAGGATATTGGCGAGAAACTTGATGAACTGATGGACCAAATGGGATCTAGAATATAAGTGGAAGCAAGTGAAATGGAATGGGCCTGAGAAACTAGAATCTACAAATTGTTTGGCACTCCCTTCAAAGGGCAGATCCTAATTCCCCTCTCCTTGAGCATGGCCTGGGCCTAATGCTTCCCATCTAACATACAGGAAAAAACAGAAGATGCTAGGTTATAAGAGGCACTGTGTGGGTCACCTGGGTGGCTCAGTCAGTTAAGTGTCTGCCTTCAGGTCAGGTCATGATCTTGAGGTCCTGAGATCGAGCCCCACGTTGGACTCCCTGCTCAGTGGGGAGTCTGCTTTTCCTTCTGCCTCTGCCCCCCCCACTCGTGTGCACATGTGCATGCTCTGTCTCAAATAAATAAATAAATAAATAAAATCCTTTTAAAAAAGGGACCGTGTGGGGTGCCTGGGTGGCTCAGTCTGTTAAGCGTCTGCATTTGGCTCAGGTCATGATCCCAGGGTCCTGGTATTGAGCCCCACATCGGGACTCTCGGCTCAGCAGGGAGTCTGCTTCTCTCTCTCCCTCTGCCTGCTGCTCCCCCTGCTTGTACTCTCTCTCTCTCTGTGTCAAATAAATAAATTCTTTTTTTTTTTTTAAAGATTTATTTATTTATTTATTTGACAGAGATAGAGACAGCCAGCGAGAGAGGGAACACAAGCGGGGGAGTGGGAGAGGAAGAAGCAGGCCCATAGCGGAGGAGCCTGATGTGGGGCTTGATCCCATAACGCCGGGATCACGCCCTGACCCGAAGGCAGACGCTTTAACCGCTGTGCCACCCAGGCGCCCCCAAATAAATAAATTCTTAAAAAAAAAAAAAAAAGAAAAGAAAAGAAAAGGCACTGTGGCTTCCTGCTAGCTCTCTCTCGGATGGCTTGCTCTGGGGAACTTAGCTGGCATGTCTTGAGTCCCCATGGTGAGGAACTGAGGCCTCTGGCAACAACCAACATGAACTTGCTGGGTGTGTGAGTGAACGACCTTGGAAGGAAGCGCATGCCTCCAGCTCTGCGGGGTATCTTGGCCACAACCTCCCAAGAGACCTTGAGCCAGAACCCCCCAGCTAAGCTGCTCCTGGATTCCTGACGCTCAGAAACAGGGTGAATCAATAAAGTTTTATTGTTTCAAGCAGCTCAGTTTTGCCACAGTAAGTAATAATACGGGCCCTGAAAAATACCGGAATGGGAAAGGATGGTAGAATATTAGAATTCCAGATTTCAGAGGTTGAACGGTGGTGGGTTCATGGCAAGGGCTGTCTGAGGTTGGGCAGGGAGTGATGGACACTGACTACAAATTTCAAGAAACTAAGATGTTGGTCAGGTTATGTCAATAGGCAGTGAAATTATCCAAATAGAGGCAGAAGTCTGGTTTAAAGAAGAAGCCTATGAGCTGCGGGCTAGGTCTTGAATGAACAGGGAATTAGGCTCTGCCCTTTGAAGGGACGTGGGCACATGATGTCAGTGAGGCGGCAGATGGCACAAACAGGAATTTTACACAGGAGAGAAGAAATAAGGATTTGAAAGCAACACAAGCTAGCGAGAGGGACCGCGGTCTGTCCCCGGATTCCAGGTCCTCATGGTGCAGGTTGAGCAGCCGCACTTGGACTAATCTGGAGATGGCTAAGTTTTACTTGAAGCCGGAAGCTGGAAATCCACTCAGACAAGAGGCTAAGAGTGGAAATGTAGGAAAACTTGTTAACGGTGAAGTGGGGATGCTCACTGGTATAATGAATGGTTTGGAAAGAAAGGGAGTGGAGGGGTGTGTGTGTGTGTGTGTGTGTGCGTGTGTGTGTGTGTGTGTGTGTGTGTGTGTGTGTGCAGGACTGGGGGAGGAAGTGTGGTAGTAAATTAAAGCGGAAGCACATCAAAGAGGATCCAGGCGAGGTTAATTGACTGGCCTGTGCGTTTTCCAGGCTACCCTTCCAGTCCCTGTCAGCAGCACTAATTCAATTTAGCAGGAGCGCATGCCTGTAATATGCGCATTACTGGAGTCTCTCAAACACAGACGCCCTGCGTGCTGGACACGGCATTCAGGTCACACGCGTTCGAGACGCTGAGATTATTTTCTTAGCTAAGTTTAAACTAGAAGTTTATTTTGCTCATAGAAAATATTGCTCTTGGAAAAGTACAATTTATCCTTTCCATTGTTTGAAAGAATATAGCTAGAAAAAGACCTCTAAACGCATTTTCCCCCCAATTCTAGATAGGTAGGTATTGAATATTGGTTGCTGCGTGGTGGGTGTCTTTTTTGTTGTTGTGGGTTGAAGAGATTATTTTTTTAATTTCTTGTTGCAAAAAATGAAAAAAAAACCATATTTCCTATGCCTGAGGGTATCCTATAGAAAATAATTCAGTGTTTGGGACTTACTCAGGTTTTGTAGAACAAGTAAATATTGCTTAAATATGCAAATGGATAGCTATGTAACAGAAATATTCTGAGTTGGAGTTACAAAGATGGTAACTTGAAGTCCTATAAAGGTTGGAGATGGTTATATGCACATACAATATAGAAAAATACATATTATTTGAGGACAGAAAGAAATATAAACTCGCAAAAGTTTTCCTAGGTTTCAAGTGACAGTTCTGAAAATGGGTAAAAAGATACGCGTTGAGGAGGGGAGGTTACTTACTGTTCACTTAATATGTAAAAACAGCTAGAACTAAAGAATCCATTGAGTGTTTTCTGCAACAGAACAATGTAGCATTCTAGACGCTGTGACATCATTTTTTAAAAATAGCTGCTTTCACCAACAGATAGCAGTTTATAATGAAAACGTTTTTTCATTTCTTTTGGGAAGAGGGAGAGGAGAGTCGGGGGAAAGGGGGACTAGTGACTAAGTGAGATAAATGTGCTAATTGTCCCTGGTCTCCATGTAAATAGCAATGTAACTGGCACCGGGTCACGTGCACGTTCTCTCATGAAAATATGAAACCAATAGTTCATTCGATTGTTTGGTTTTATGACTAGTAAGCTGTTAACGTAATGCATTTTATTATTAGCCTACTTTTAACAGATTAGAAGCAATCCACAGTAACAAGAATCTCCACGGATGCCTCCATGATGACTCTGACGAGGATGCTGAAGCTGTGACCCCCAGAGATGTGACTGGGGCTAGGGCTGTGGTGTGCGGGGGCACAGAGGGCTGGCACCAACTCCCCCCCCCCCCCCGCCCCGGGGTCAGCCTCAGCCTGGGCAGATGGTGACTCTGCTTTCAGGGTCCCTCTGCACCTCACACACTCCGTGTCACTTGGTATGTCAGATTTCATTGCGTTCTGAGTCACAGAGAAATCTTGTTGCCAGTGGTGTGCTGGGAATGTTGGCTCTTGAGAAAGGTTTGGTGATATGAATGCTTGCCTGCCAAGGCCAGTGTCAAGCTTCCCAACTTGGAATGAGGATAATTGGCTCTTGGGAGCCAGGGTGAGCAGGCTTCCGCTGCACCACCAGACAGCCCCTTCCTGCCATATGCTGTTAATAGTCCACCATCAATAAGCTGGGACTCCCTTCAAGATAGAGATCTCTCTAGAAAGGCTGGGGTGTGGGAGTTCCTCCTTCTCCCTTCTAGGTCCTTCCTTCCTCCTCTGTCTTCTCCTCCTTCTCCTCCTTCTCTTTACTTCCCCTCCTCCAACCCTCTTCTTCTTCCTCTTCCCTTTCAGAATTTACCAATGGCAACTCCATGTTGGACATGGTGCCAGACACTGGGCTGCAAAGACGGGTCAGTATTTACCTCTGATGGTAGGAACTTACAGTCTAGCTGGTGGAGACCCACTAGGAAGGTAGCAGACATTTCCATATTCGTCGCTGGAGGACTGCATGGGGGCACAAGTGGACTCAGAGGAGAGTGGTTAATTCTGTGCAACACAGGAGTAAGTACATAGGAAGGGTTTCAGGAATGTGCTCGTGCTTAAGCTGAATCATCAGAAGTGTCCCTCTTTGGACTTGTGTTTAAGATTGAATTCATGTCAAGTGAAAGCTGAACAGTGAGAATAAAAACAGTAGCAGCAAGCGTTTACTGAATACATCCTGTGCGCTAGGTGCTCTTCTGAGCCCGCGTATTATCTCATGTACCCTGACAGCAACTTTATGAAGATTATACTCTCAATGTCCCTATTTTATTTTTTAATTTTTAATTTTTTTTAGAGAGATTGGGTGGGGGGAGGAGAGGGAAAGAAAGAATCTTAAGCAGGTGCCATGCTCAGCACGGAGTCCAAAACACCCGATATGGGGCTTGATCCCCTGACCCTGAGATCATGACCCGAGCCACGATCAAGAGTCTGATGCTCGAGTGCCTGGGTGGTTCAGTCAGATAAGTGTCCAGGGTCTTAGGATCGAGTCCTGCCTCTGGCTCAGCTCCCGGCTCAGCAGGGAGTCTGCTTCTCCCTCTGCCCTCCCTCCAACACCTCCCCCACTCATGTGATCATGCTCTCTCTCTCTCTCAAAAATAAATAAATAAAATCTTAAAAAAAAATCAAAAAAAGAGTCGGATGCTCGAGCAACTGAACCACTCAGTTACCTCCTTAGTGCCCCTATTTTAGATGAGAAGATCGAGGCGCAGGGAGGTTAGGAACCTGCCAAAGACCCCGGAGCTAGTAAAATACAGAGCCAGGGATGAACTCAGGCACTTTGACTCTGGGGCTGCAACCTCAACCAGTTAGGATATACTGCTTCAAATAACGTCACAGTATAGAATATAACCTGAAGTTTTTCAGGAGTTCAAAGAGAACAAATAGGAATGGTTTAAACCGCCACACATGCCCTCAAAAGCCCTGGGCCAGGACATCAGTCCCATATCAGCAGAGCAATCAGACGTTCTGCGTGGAGCCCATCACCGAGCACGCCAGCTTGGCAACAGTTCATTATCTGTAAGTGTCGTGGTAAATGTACCATGAAGAAATTTTCTGTAACCAATTCCAGTAATAATTGGATTAGACACTTATTTAGTACAGATTTCAATAAACCTGCAATGTTAACTTCACGTTCAAATGAACAAAACTGCTTTGCAGAGATCAAATGACAGCACATTAAATTGGCATTGAAAATCGCCCACTGGCAGAGTTTTGGTGAAGCATGGGGTCATCCTATCTTGAACTAGCAAACAAAGCTTTGAAATTATTAATGCCGTTTTGTACAACATACTGTGTAAATAGAGGGTCTCTGCCTCACTATTATGGAAGTCAAATTACAGAGAAGTTTCAATCAAGAGATGGCCCTGGGGCTATAGGGTCTTATTTTTAAGCACAACATGTGAGTTAATTTAACACAACATGACCTAGCATATTACATCAATAATGTTCATTTAGATGTTATTGGTTCTGTATTTGGGGTTGAGGAGTGAGTGCGTTTGCCTTGGTTTTATGGGTGCGTAAGCGGCATAAGAAATTTGTCTCTTTTGAATTAATGTTGCAAATTCCAATTTCCTGTCTCATCCTTCATTTAAAATATTTTGGTATTTCTAGTTTTTCCAATTCTTGAAACTGAGATTTTGACCCTTGGCTGAGATGATCTGTGGGCATCCAGAGCATGACTTCTCTGTCCCTGGCGTTTCTCTGTTACCCCCAGGGCTCTCAGTTTCATGGTGCAAGTGTGCAGATAAAGCTCTTAGAAATACATGCAGGCTGCAGGCAGCAGAGAATCCAACTCCACCTACCAGGGAGTCTGGGAGGGCAAGTACTTGTAGTCGAGGATGATACTCCCCTAAAAAAGGTGGGGTATTGCTGGTAAGGAAGAAACAGAGATGGGCATTGGGTAGGAAACTAGCAGGGTCTGCGGAAGAGACTGAGTCAAGGGAAGAAAAGACAAAACCATTCTCTGAGTTCTCTCTATACAGTCCCACTGTCCCTCCCACTGTCCTTTATTTGGTACCTTAAAAGCAGTGGGGTGCTGATAAATGTTTCACACGTGGCTTTCTGTGGGGAAAAGCTCTTATAATGTTTGCCAGTTTCTGCGGTGGAAGTATTTCCATCATGGCGGGTTTCAAGCTACTAACATGGTGTCCCCCACTGCGCACGTTGCAGGGGAGAGATGCCCAATGGTGTGCACTGTCACATAGCGTTTCCCCCAGACAGATACAGTAGGAGTCAGTCACCTCAAGATTATGGAACATAGTAAAATGTTCTATCAGTCAGCTTGGGCTACCAGAACAAAAGATCACAGGCCGGTGGCTTACACAGCAGACATTAATTTTCTCACAGTTCTGAAGGCTGGAAGTCTGAGACCAAGGAATGGGCAAGGTTGGGGTCCTCTGAGGTCTCTCTCCTCAGCCTGCAGGCAGCCTTCCATTTGCTGCCTCTTCACATGGCTGTCCTGGCTTTCTGTGCATGCGTGCATCTCCCGTGTCTCCTTGTGTGTCCAAATGTCCTCTTCTTACTAGGACCCCTGGTCAGAGTGGGTTAGGGCTCACTCTCATGGCCTCATGTTAACTTCACCGCATCTTTATTTTTTTAATTTTTTAAAAAGATTTTATTTATTTGACAGCAGGGGAGCGGAGGAGTGCATGTTAGAGATCACGTGCAGAGGGAGGGGCAGAGGGAGAAGCAGATTCCCCGATGAGCAAGGTGACTGATGCGGGGCTCATGACCTGAGCTGAAGGCAGATGCTTAACCGACTGAGCCACCCAGGCACCCCAACTTTATCACATCTTTAAAGGCCCTGTCTCCAAATACTGTCACATCTGAGGTTCTGGGGTTAGGACTTCAACATATGAGTGTTGGGGAGAGTGGGGGACACAAGTTAGTCCATAACAAATGTAGTAAAATCACTAGGAAGTGATGAATTATATTTCCTTTGTTTTCAATAACATTTAGTGAATCATAAGTTCACAGAATTTAGGTTTAAATAATGGCTGTGTTTAGCAGCTGAATTGAAAAATTCCTGAAGATCTAAAAATCAGCTCTCATGCGCTGGTGTGAACTGGTTTAAAATAAAACAAAAGCTTAAGCAAACACCCCCTACCCAACCAGAGAAAGACAAAACACGATGTGCTGGGGTGTCAATTTTCTTAAGGATCTTTTCCTGGCAATGATCTCATTATTGTGAGGAAACAGATAATTCCTAGGATCATTCAGGCTCTAATATTCTTTCATTTTGTGAAAGATCTTAATAGTAACTAGAAATCTCATGATGCTTTATAATTTAAAAAAATATTTTACCTTATTCCACACTGTATTTAAAAAGTCTTTGTTGAGTACATGCTACCGACTGAATGTTTGTGTCCCTCCCAAATTCATATGTTGAAATCCTAATCCCCAGTGTGATGGTATCTGGAGGTAATTAGGTTTGATGAGAACAGGAGGGTGGAGCCTGGTGAGTAGCATTAGTGCCTTTATACGAAAAGACCTGGGACAGCTTGCTTCCTCTCTCTCTCTCCCTCTCCCTCTTCCTCTCCTGACTTGGCCATGGGAGGATACAGTCGGAAGGTGGCCATCTGCCAAGCAGGAATAAGGTCCTCGAAAGAATGCTGATCTTGGACTTCCCAGCCTCCAGAACTGTGAGAAATCAACATCTGTTGTTTAAGCCATAATATTCTGTTACAGCGGCCTGAACAGACTAAGACAATACTTTCCAGGTACGAGGCACTGTGCTGGGAAATGGGGCCCAGAGAAGACAAGAGAGACATGATCCCTCCCCCGATGGTGCCTACATCTAGAGGGGAGATAGACGGAGAGCAACTAATTATTTAGTAACTAATTATAGTAGTTGTAACTGCTGGTAGGAACATGTATAGGGCACCATGGGAGCATTTATCCTAAGAGGAACTAACCTTACCTCGGAGATCACATAAGACTTATCTGGGGAACTGACATCTAACCCTGGGTTATAGAATGAATTCTCTATTACCCCGCCCCCCCCCCATTCAGTTACTGAAGCCTTAATCCCTGGAATCTCAGAATGGGACTGGGTTCAGAGATAGGATCTTTATTTATTTTTTTAAAAGATTTTATTTATTTATTTGAGAAAGAGAGAGTGGGAGAGAGTACAAGAGCCGAGTGAGGGGCAGAGGGAGAAGCAGCCTCCCCACTGAGCAGGGAGCCCATGTGGGGCTTGATCCTGGGACTCTGGCATCATGACCTGAGCCGATGGCAGATGCTTAGCCGACTGAGCCACCCAGGCGCCCCTGGAGATAGGATCTTTAAAGAGATGAGTAAGTTAAAATGAGTCTTTAATGTGAGTCTAATCCAATCTGACCCGTGTCCTTATAGGAAGAGGAAATTTGACCACACAGAGAGAAACCAGGGATGCAGGGATATACGCACAGAGGACACAGTGAGAAGGCAGCTATCTAGAAACCAAGGAGAGAGCCCTCAGGGGAAAGTAGACCTGCCAACACTTCGATTTTGGATTTCCAGCCTCCAGAACTGTGAGAACATAAACTTCTGTTGCTTAACCCATGGTCTGTGGTATTTTGTTACAGTAACCCCAGCAGATTAATGGAACCTGGGGCCCGGGAATAAATAGGGGCTGGTAAGACGAGGGGAGGCAGGAAGGCTTTCTAACCAGAGGAGGGAACATCTGGCTGGATCCTTAAAGCAACAGATAAAAGGCCCATAATCTAATCTAGAAGAGCAGTTAGGGATATGGGCCCTGGAGTAAACGGGCCGGACTCCACCCTGGAAAACTTATAGGACTTGGCACCTCTGTTTTCTCATCTGTACAGCGCAGCTCATGCTAGGTTCTCCTGCGAGGTTGTTGGGGAGAGGGTTAAGGGACTGAGCTGTGAAGCAGTTAGCGCAGTGCCTGGCACACACTACTGGAAATGCTCAGAAATGTGAGATGTCACTTATTATCTGAGAATAGCTCACCATCCTCAAAGTGTAGTTGGAATGTTCCCTACAGTGGCAAGTCTTTACTGGTACCACTCCAACCTGAGTAAAATCATTTTCTCTCCCTTATTGGGAAGGAAGACCATCTGTTTCTAAAATCTGGATTCTCCATTTTATGTTCCTGAGGGTTTGGATTTTGTCCCAATGTCTTTTGCTATGGGCCATAGAAACCTATCATTTAGGAAAAAAAAAAAAAGAAGTAAAATTAGGTCTTTGGGGAGTGAGGACTGACCAGGCTGTGACTAGAACCCATGATGGTTTGGGGACAGTACCAGCAGAGGGGACTCTAGCTCTAACAGGTGTTTGGACCTCTATCCCTGAGCTCTCAGGGCCTGAGAAGTGCCAGGAGGCCAGGAGAAGAGCCACTCTGAGGGCACCATTAAGTGCCATGAGTATTGGGGCACTTTGAGAGGACACAGCCCTAAAACACCAGGAGAGTTGTAAGCCCCTTGATGACTGGAAATTCAGCAGGATGGTGGTGATGGAGAGAAGCACTTGCACCCCTACTTTCATGCACCCCAAATTAGGGACATCAGACTTCAGGGATAGGACAGCATGTTTGGCTTTAACGACACCATTATCACTAAATTCCCCCACTGGGACCCGGTCCTTAAAGATAAGTATTCTATCTTTCTCGCTGCATCCTCCACACTCAGTGTAGTGCCGAACACCTGTATTTGCTGCATAAAATTTGTATTTATAAATTCGGCACAGGAGGCTGAGCGATTGAGTGACTTGCTCGAGGGTGTATATCCTATTGTAAAACCGTATCGGAAAGCTGAAGCATCCATCGGTCGAGGCTTGGCTCTTGCCAGCCACGACAAAGGCAAGGGATGTGTCCTATGCTTTTCCCATGGTGCCTGGTACCCTGCTGAGCCCTCAGTAGAGTACAGGAAGAACCGGAGGAGCAGGAGTGCCATCTAGAAGGTGGGTGAGTGAAATGATTGATAGAGCTGTTTGTGTGGAGGCCAGAACAGATAAGCGTTCTCATCCCATTCTGGCTCTAGGGAAGCACCACAGCCATTCATACTCATTTATTCCAAAGACATTTGGGAATGGGGATGTCACACATCAGCTTTTTGTCCTCTATGTTTATGCTCCACGAGCTAGTGAACAAAGCATGGACTTTTAGTCATTCATTCAGCATATATTTATTGAGCAGTGTCCCAAATATTTACTGTCTGGCTGCGCAAGGGACAGCTGGTCTACCTCTACGTTTTGGTATCCACGTATATAAGTTGAGGACAATAACACCTATTGTGTAAAGGTTGGCTTAGTTCAAAAGAGGGTGAACACATAAAGGCTGCGCATGCGTTCATGTCCCCTAGCCCTCCCACCTGGGCCAGTGACAGCTGATTATTCCACTTCTCTTTTGTAGCTCTGGGGAGCCCACGGGGGCTTCTGAAGTGTGGTGGAGTTGATTCTTGTGCCCTGATTTGGTTCATCACTTATGGTAAAACAAGAAGAACAGGACTTCCCTGGGCAGAGTCTCTCCTGTGCCAGGCACATTAATAATGCACAGTAAGTATACATTCAGTCAATCAGTTATTCTGACCTCTGGAATGAGTGGGACATTTTAATAACACAGGACGCTGAGATTCACTATACAGCTTTCCTTGTTCTGGCCAAGGTCTCTTCCTATATATCAAGAAAAGAAAGTTCCCAGCAAAATTAGATTATGCTGTTTCAACATATATTCTTTATCAGTTTGGATTAGGTCCATCTGCATAAGGTAGAAACACTCTTCCCCACATATCCTTGCTTTCCCAATTTAGCCTTCGATAAGATAAAATCCCCCTGTCTTGTTCACGTGAAAGACTAGAGTTGGGCATTCCAGGACTTGTGTGACAGCTCCACAAAGCCATCAAAGACCCATGTCCCTTCCAACTCCACCCCTAGGGTGGTCTCTTGGTCCATGGTGACGGCTAAGGCTCCCGCCAGCCATCTCATCTCTGTTCCACGAAGCAAGATGGAAGAATGGGGAGAAGAAAAGAGCATTCTCTCCCTTTAAAAAAGACTTCCCTAAATCCCACACAGTACTTCTTCTATCTCTTCAGTGAGAGATTAGGCACATGGCCAGACCTCTGCAAGCAAGGCTGGAAAATGAAGTCTTTCAGCTGGGCAGTAATGTGCTCAGCCAAAAACTGGAATTCTAACACAAAGGGAGAAAAGGATGCTGGGGTCTAAGGTAGGCAAACTGCAATCTCTCTCACCTCCTCTATTCTGGAGAAGACACATAGCCATTTTTCCCTTCTAGGTTTCTGCCACCCCGTGCACAGACCGTCATTAAGGTCTTGACATCTTACATTGCGGGAGACAGATGAGGTGATGTTGAGGTTTTTCATCCTGGGCCAGAAGGAAAGAAGAAATGATATCATTCATCCACATTCACACTCATGCTCTTTCTCTCACATGTGGCATCATCCTCTTTCTGTCTCTCTCTCTTGTCTCTCGCCACCTGTGTGCACAGAGCTCAAGTTAAAACTGCCCTCGGAACTGTAAATGATGATTGCCCTGAAAGTGGACACTGGGCTTCGTGCACATGGCCCTGGGACCTCCACCACCAGCTGCAGGCCAGAGCCCTTCCTCTCATTCAGGAGGAGCAGCTTTAAGAGTGGGTAGCCGCTCCACACATTAGCATTCCCTCGGTGAAGAGTGGGATTCTGTTGGAATTTGGACCTGTAGCCATTCATTTAATGATTACTGAGAGTTCTCCCCAGATACTTCTGCCCTTTCATTTTGAACATAGAGAATTAGTGTCCACCTCTTACCTTTCATATAATAAAATGAAGATTAATAAAATCATTTTGGAAGACACCCATTGTCTATGAATCTAATTGTTGGTTATGGCCGAAGTGAAGTCAGAATTTAACGTGGTGGTTGGGGGGAGGGTGGGAGGTGCTGGAATGAGAAGGCCTGGCTAAGCCCCAGTGTAGCCGTTGGATTCCTAGTGGACCTGGGTGGTATCTCTATCCTTAAAAATGTCAATAAGAACGTCTACTTCACTGCAGCATTTTAGCATTTGATTAGATAACATACCCCCAACACTGGGCCTGACAAGGGCAAGGACTCACTCTTTGTTTCCTTTTGCCTGAGGGGAGGAATAGAGAATTAAGGATCAGGAAAGAAAGGGAGAGGAGTGGAGGAGTTGAAGTGGAAGTTGCTTTAAACAGATTCTTAGCAGCTCAGGGGTTGAAGTCCATGGAGACTCTCAACAAGCCTACCGTCCTTTCCACTTTATTCCATTCTACTTTGAGACCAACTCTGTCCGGCAGACATAGCTTGTTCATAAGACAACGGACAAGTTATTTTTTTAAACCGATAAACTCTAAATATTTTTTTTCAAGGTTAGAAATAATACTGGAGCTTTAAAAAAAAATCTGGAACCTAAATAACAGTAGTTTACTTTCCAAAAAGGAAACAAAGGTAAAGAACTTGAGTGACTATATCCCGCTGCCCGTGTTTCCCTTCTCTCTCATCCCACCCTCCCTCCTACCCGCCCCCCTCCAGGACAGCGGGGGACCACAGTCTGAAAGTATTTGGATCCCAAAGGTGCTAGCACAGGGCCCACAGTGGGCTCTGTGAATCCCCTGCGCGCTGTGTCACACACAAAAGGGGCAGCTGCAGCAAGCACTGAAATGCCTCAGAGCAAATGCATTATCGCTCCCGGGCCTGCAGACTGGGCTGGGGAGAACCAGGGAGCGGCTGGTTCCTACACATGTTCTGTGTTCTTGAATTTTTGTCTGAAGATGGGAGTCATTAACCCTCAACTGAATTGTGGGTTTTAAACAAGAGACTGTATGCGGGATGCCTGGGTGGCTCAGTTGGTTGGGCATCTGCCTTCGGCTCAGGTCATGATCCCAGGGTCCTGGGATCGAGTTCCGCATTGGGCTCCTTGCTCATCAGGGAGCCTGCTTCTCCCCTGCCTCTGCTTCCCCTGCTTGTGCTCTCTTTCTCTGACAAATAAATAAAATCTTAAAAAAAGAAATAAACAAGAGACTGTGTGAAAGTGCCAATGCAGGGTTCATCCTGGAGAGCGGGTTCACATGGCCTTCAGCCCCGAATTCTCTATGCAGTCCCTCAGCAAACATTATGAAAAGTCTATGAGGTGCTCGGTATGTTTAGATATATTATTTTATCTAATCTTCAGAGTTTTGACTAGGGTGAGGTGGTGAGGTGCTTGCCTCTTGTGCAAAATATAAGAGGATGTCCCAAAACCCACCCAACTCCGTGATCGAGATAAATAAGATTTCAATGCAATATTTAAAAACGAAAAACTAATGCAAAATAATCACTGATGAGAAAAACATCAAGGTTTTAAATAGAGTATGTCCATGTTTGTGATTTCTTTCTTTGGCTCGGCTCCTAAATGGCGCTGCCAATCCTTTTATTCTGTTCTTGAGGTAGGGCCATTTTGTAGATTGGGGTTCAAGAGAGCTGCGTACACTTGACTCTGGTAGATGGTGGAGAGGGAACTTGAACCCAGGACTCCCTTGTCTGTATTCTTTTCCTAAGACTGTAGCCACCTGCCTGGTTTTGTAGGACGGATGTCTGCCTCCTTCAAAGGATTTGCTAATATGTGTTCCAGGCAGCTGGTACCCTTAGCTTCTGAAATAACTGCTTCTCAGAGGTGCCAGAAGGAGATAATTCGCGGAGCTCCCTGAGGGATAAATCACCCTGTAAGCCTAAAATCATCTCGTTGGGGGAGGGGGTGGAGTGAGCAAAACATTTACTTCAATGTGAATGACAAACATGCTGGCAAGAATTAGCCTGACTTTGAGTTCTTAACGCCATGTAATCCTTCCTTTTAACCTCTCCCTGGTCGAATGGGTTTCTCAGACCCAAAGGCTGCCCGTGGAATCAGCTAAAGGAGAAACGAGTTTCAAAATCCATTTTGAAAGCCAGGGTTAGGTAATGGTGTTTACAAACTCAGCTGAGGCTTTTTCGCGCTGTATTTGTCTCGTTGCAAAGGTGCCTCTAGGCATCCCCGACTTGTTTCCAGCACAGCAGGCTGGCCGGGGGGAGGAGGGGCGGCCGGAGGAAGGGCGGCTGGAAGGCGCTAGGGATTGCTGTGTTTTGCTGGGCGCCGGGTGTGGCGCGGGGCCGGGGTCGGGGCGGGGCTCCGGGGTGGCCACGCCCGCCTCCCGCCTCCAGCGCCGCGCGCACACTGCCACCTACGGAGCTCGGGAGGCAGGTCAGCGTCGCGGCCGGGCCTTGTGCTCCCGCGGAGGAGCCTGGGGCCGGGAACCGAGGCAGCTCCGGCCCCGCGCAGGATTACGGCCGGGGCTGCCATATTGCCCTAACCGAAGCTGAAGCTTTCCTGGGGCAGCGACAGACCTTCTCAGAAGCACGTCTCGTTTTACCGACCCTGTCTGGCTGACCTTGGGTCCTCGCGCGCGACGGGCCCTGCCCTTTCAGCGGCTGCGGAGACTCCTTCCCCAAAAGTACCTTTAGGGCCCACGAAGCTCACCCTACCGCACCGAGCTACGGTCCTCTTTGGCCCCCTCCCCACTGTTCATATTGATTGAACCCCCCGCAGCTACCGGGCTCTCAGTGCTATGTGCTTTACGTGCGTCATCTTATTTAACTTTCTCCAAACCCCTTATACGAGGTACTAGAATTGCCTAGGCTGTAGATGACTTAGCCAGGACGCAGTGGTGCCAGGTTTTAAATCTGAGATTTTAAATCCGGGGCGCTCATCCTGACTCCCTTCAATGAGATCCCCTAGGAGACTCTGAAGGGACCTCGTTCAGTCTTCAAGTACTGAGCGTCAGGATAGGCCCTGTGCTCTGCTTAGGGCTTGGACGCATTTTATCCTGTTTAATGCTTACTGTTCCATAAACTGCATACAGATGATAAGACTATTTTACAAATAAAGAAGTGAGGCTCAAAGAAATGAATGGCCTTTTTCTCAAAATCAGAGAGGGAGACAAACCATAAGAGACTTTTAATCATAGAAAACAAGCTGAGGGTTGCTGGAGGGGAGAGGGTGGAGGGATGGGGTAACTGGGGGACGGATATTAAGGAGGGGGGGTGATGTAAGGAGCACTGGGTGTTATATAGGACTGATGAATCACTGAACTCTACCTCTGAAACTAATAATACACTATATGTTAATTAATTGAATTTAAATAAAAAAGATGAAAAAAAAGAAATTAATAGTCGTTTTCCGTTGGCCATTGTGTCTGGGTATAAGGCCTGGAGTAGGGTAGGGCAGAAAGCTGGAAAGAATTTGGGTTATTCCCAACCAGCCACCTGGAGCCACCCTGTCCAGCTACTTCTGGATTCATTGTCGTGAAAAATGCCAGATATATTCTAAGGATTTGACTTGGGGGTTTTGTTATTTGTGGATGAAAGCAAAGAAGCTGACGTAACAAGGATTCAAACACAGGTCTATCAGACCCAAGAGCTACTGGACATGTTTTCCAGGCTACCTTCCTGCCTTGTATTATAAAATTATTAAAAAGTTACAGGTTCCTCAGGGATAAGGAGACTTTCACATGTGCAATCATGTGGTAGAAAGAATTGGGAGGCCTAGAGTTTCATCCTGACTCTGCCTTAGGTTGCTTGCTGACTCACCGGGCAAATAAGACACAAATGAAATACTAAGAAAGGTGGAATACTAGAATGGAAGAGTCAAGGCAATGAATGTTTTCTTAGAAAGTCTTAGAGGGGCTCCTGGGTGGCTCAGTTGGTTAGGCGTCTACCTTTAGCTCAGGTCATGATCCCCGGGTCCTGGGGTCCCGGGGTCCTGCTCAGTGGGGAACCTGCTTCTCCCTCTCCCTCTGCCCTTCTCTCTTCCCCCCTTACCCCGCTCATGCTCTCTCCCACCTGCACTCTCTCCTTCTCTCAAGTAAATAAATAAATAAAATCTTAGTAAAAAAGTCTTAGAACAGAAATTAAATAAGTCTGGCTATCGGGCATTCCGCAAAGGTAAAAGATCCAGATAAACAAAGAAATGGCCTATCCTTCTTCACGGAAACTTATTTTCCAAACTCTGCTCAAGCGTTCCACCTTGTATCCAGCCCCATCTGGAGCCCAGCAAAATGAACGTCACTTAGTAACAGAGAAGGGCAATTGGACCACGACCCACCATGCTTGGCGAATGGCATACTCAGGTTTATAAAATAAATATCCTCTTGAATAATACCCTGTTACTTACTATATGTGCGTTACCAGTTTTCAAGAAAGTAAGATTCAGTAAAGTTTAGATCCTGGCATAACCATATAGAACAGAGGAGTCGTCCTTTGATGGCTGAGCAGGGTTAATGACTTATGAACCATGCAGAGAGTCACTGGGCAGTCACTGGGGTCCTCACTGTAACGTACTATTGGAAAAGAATGGTTTCAGGTTGATGGAGTGCTAAATACAGCAGCTCTGAGCTAATAATAATTGCTGGGAATACATTTTGATAGCTTGCTAATAAGCTGGAATATGTTACCTGTGCACGCCTCTAAGTTAAGTGTTTTTGACAGACTTGCTTCTAGGGATATAGGCCCTGGACCTGATCTGCTACGTAGAAGGGGGGTTGAGAGCCATATTTCATGACAAGCGCCCATCTTTTAAATAACTCGTATCACTGCCTTGTGCCTGCCTTCATTTATCTATTTATAGAATGGGCATTAAACTCTGTTTCCCTGCTTCCCAGAGAGGTATAGAGTCTGTGAAGTAGCTTGGGATATGGGCACCATGGAAATGCACGGACTTTCCTCTACTCTTTGTTTTGTTTTCTTTGGATAGCCAGGCCATTCTGAGATAAATGGTTGCAGTTCCTAACCGTTGCCTGGCAAATTAATGCTAACGATGGTCTAACCTGGAGTTTTAGACTTATCAAATAAGCAGAGATCCAGTATCTCATAGAAGTGTGATCTCCTGGTGGCCTTTCGAGTGACTTAGAGGTGCGGGTTATTTAAAATATATTATTTAAAATACATCTTTAAATTTTATTTGAAAGACATTATTTCAAATACATATGTCTGGGCCCTATGCCAAACCCCTGAATCAGTATGTGGGGGGGTTAGGGTCTAGGAGTCTGCCTTTCACAAGCTCCTCTGATACGTCTGGTGTATATTGAAGTCTGAGAGTCAGCGGTGTAGTGCTTGGAAAACACAATAGCGTGAAGCCTGAAGGTAATCCGTGTATCACTGGCCATGATCATTGGATATTATAGTGGAAAGCTCCTTTACCCCCTTCTGTACATGGTTCTTCAATCTGAGTGGAGAGGGCCGCTGAAGGAGCCTGGAGTTCTGTGCAATCGGAGAACCCCAGCGGTGGGCAAGGGTGGAGGCGCCACTATCCCCATAGCCCTCCCTCATCCTGCAAAGCTTGGCTTGGCCGTCGTGTCCTCGGGGCAGCCTTGCTGCTCTTCTCTGTGGTGTAATTTTTTTGTTTGTTATTTTAAAATTATTTTTAATGATGCTAGAATACACATAAAGTTTATCATCTTAGCCATTTTTAAGTGTACAGCTCAGTGGTATTAAGTACGTTCACCTCGTTGTGTAGCCATCACCACGATCCGTCTCCAGAACTATTTCATTGTCCCTAACTGAAACTCTGTCCCCCTTAAACACTAAAGCTCCATTCCCTCCTTACCCCGGGTCCCTGGCAACCTCCATTCTACTTTCTGTCTCTATGAATTGACTACTCTTAAGTACCTCGCAGAAGAGGAATCATGCACCATTTGTCCTTTCGTGACTGGCTTATTTCACTTAGCATCTGTCTTCAGCCTTCATTCATGCTGAGCAAATGTCAGAATTTCCTTCCTTTTTAAGGCTGAATAACATTCCATTGTATGGCTAGACTGCATTTTGGTTATCCATCTATCCTTTGATGGACACCTGGGTTGCTTCCCCATTTTGGCAACTGTGAATAAGGCTGCTCGGAACATGGGTGTACAGGTAACTTTTTGAGACAGTGCTTTCCATTCTTTTTTTTCCCCCAAAGATTTTGTTTATTTATTTGAGAGGGAGCGAAAGCAAGCGAGAGCACAAGAGCAGGGTGAGGGAGAAGCAGAATCCCCGCTGTGCGGGGAGCCCGACGCTGGGCTTGATCCCAGGACTGGGACCATGACCCAAGCCAAAGGCAGCTGCCCAACCGACTGAGCCACCCAGGTGCCCCATTCTTCTGACTACCTACCCAGAAGGGCAATTGCTGGATGGAAGGGCAATTCTATTATTAACTTTTTTAGGAACTGCACCCATAGTGTTTTCAATAGTAGCTCTCTGGTATGATTTTACGTTGATTTGTGTGATTATTTGATTGTCTATCCGCCCACCACGAGAGCAAGGATCCTGTTTATTTTTGTGGCCTAGCCTCCTGTATCTCAGTATCTTGAACAACAATGTCTGGGATGGAGTAGTCACCGAAATATCTGATGAATTAATGAACAAGTCAGCCTGATGGGAACATGGCATTGTAGAGAGACTCAGTCTCTGCACTTAATGAGTTTATAAATTAGTTGGTGAGACGTGACCCACACAAGGCAGTGAGCAAATAAAGGAAGGATATAATTATGTACTTCCCACCAACAGTGCACGAGAGGAGGAAACAGTTTTCGCTTGTGATTCTTTCTTGGGGGCCTACATTGGAGCTCTGGGTGCAGGGTAAGCTAAGGCGTCTGGAGACACCAGCCTGGGGACAGCAGTATGCAACGTGGACTAGGAGTGGGCACAAGAGGTCCAAAGCAAGCTGTTCTGTAGGTCTTTGCAGCGGGGGATCCAGAAGTAGGGGGGCAGTGCGGGGTGATCTCTCATGTCTCCCTCAGGGAGGCACAGCGAGAGTCCACACCCGTGCTGAGGGCCTGGCAAAACCAACCAAAGTGTGGCCCAGTCTAAGCGCTGGGAGCTTAGGCAAGAACTGGGGATGAGGGTGGGGAACACAGCTTGAGCCTAAGAACTCAGATGAAAACCAGGCTGAAAGGTAGGAGCTGGGCCTTCTTTAGCCACAAACACCATAAACCCTGAAATTGGAAGGATTCTTCATGCTAAGGGGCTACAGCCCTGAAGTTTTTTTTTTTTTTTTCCTTTTTATCTCCCAGTGGGGATGGGCTCCAGAGCGGGGCAGGGCTGGGTTTGCAAGGAGGGAGAGTGGCCAGCCAGCTGTGGGAAAGTAGGGGAAGGAGGCAGAGGGAGAGGAATTGGTGATAAGAGAGATATGGAAAGGGGGAGGGGGTGGTAAACAAGTGTGTAGAGAGGAAGATGGAAAAGTGTCCTGCCTGGCCAAGATGGCAGGGGCAGGCTGTAATGGGAGCCACAGCTAGAGCTGGTCTGGTATTAAGGCGGGGTGGGGAGGCCTGGGAGTCAAGTGGAGACAAGCTCCTATTTCACTTTCCTTCTCCTTCAGAGAGGAGAAAAAAAAAAATATCATTGCTTTAATATTTGAACTTGGCATTCCTAGGGGAGAGAACAGTCTATTTACCCTTGATGGACCAGCCTGGTTGTGAAAAAATAGAACCCAGAGCCTCTGTGACCAGGGCCAGGTATGAATCGGAGTCAGTTAATCGGTTCTGCCAAAGAAATGAACAGAAATGCTTGGTTTGAGGAGTGTGGATGCTCCGGACGAACTCTGAGGGGAAGGGATGTTGCAGTTCGGGTTTTCCGTGAAGCAGATGCTCAGATAGGGACTTAGGGAGTTCAGGATGTGTGTCAAGGAGGCTCTCGGGCTCAGGACTGAGACGCAGGAGGATTAGCAGACGGAGAGACTGACCTGCACAAGGGACCTGGTGGCAGTCTGGGCCTGTCCTGGCCTGTCAGGTTGTCCACAGTTGGGCTGAGTGGCCGGGCCTTCCAATGCCCTCCTCCATCAGCCACTGGATGTGGGCTACCTCAGAAGGTGTGGCCTTGGGCGAGGTGCGGCAGGAACAGCCTGGAGGAGATGAGAGCTGGAGGTCGTCACACAGCATTCTCAGCAGCGGGGCCAACAGGTCCTTCCCTAAAGGGGATCCGGGCTAAGCCTCTCTGTGTCCAACACAGGGCCGGCCCTAGGGCTTTGGAACTAGATGCAGATGTTGCATGGTCATCGGGCTTTCCATCATATGCAGGATGCACGTTGAAGCAGAGTTTTAATTCTATTTCGAAGGGCAAGGAAACTCCAGCAATGCAGAAGACTTGAAGCATGGAGGGGCCGGCATCTGTCGGGGTCATTGTGGTAGCCAGACTTGGAGAAGGCCCCCAGTGATCCTTGGCACCTGATATTCAAGCCTCTCCCACACTGAATAGTCCACCTGGGTGATCAGTAGGATATTACAGAAATGAGGGTGTGTGACTTCCGAGGCTAGGGAAGAATGAGACATTGCGACTTCCATGTGGTTCTTTCTTGGATCATTCCGACCGGGGAAACCAGTTGTCATGCTCTGAGGACACAAGCAGTCCTCTGGGGAGGTCCATGGGGCAAGGAACTGACATCTGCCAGCAGCCAGCACCAACTTGCCAACTGTGACGTCAGATCTTCCAGTTCCCGTCTAGCCTTCTGTGACTGCAGGCCTGCCCTTCACCTCTTGACTGTAACCTCGTGAAAGACCCAGGACCCATGAGCTGGAAACAGCCACCTAGGGTGCTCCTGGGTTTTGGACCCACAGAAATGGAGAGACGATACAGGGTACGACACTGTTTATTATTGATTTAAGTCATCAAATGTTGGGGTAATTTGTTATTGAAGAAAAGATAACTAATATGTTGTACTCTTAGTCAAAACTCTTTTATTTTGGCTGATTATCTCAATCCTCTGCCCCCACCCCCAAACACACTCAGAGTAACATGTCCCTTTTCTCCCAGACGCTTTGAAGCACTACTTCAAGGATACTTTCAAAGGTTGCTGTGCACTAAAGCAACCTGAAAACTGAATTCCAAATCCTTCTGCTGTATGTATTTCTAACGTAGACCAAACACAGGAAGGAAACAAAAACATCTGCTTGTAAGCATAAGGTTTTTGTTCAATTCCCATCCAATTTTTTTTTAACTTTTGACTTTATTTTATTAAGAATCTACAAAGAAAACCCCCCACATTGACAAAAGAAACACCAATACAATACTCCAATACACTGACAACAGAATGAAAAAAAAATACTATCAGATGTAATGTAAACTGTACGCTCTGTGCACCGTGACTTGATCTTCTAAGTGAATATCGTGCTCAATTGTGCATCACTGATGGACGTGTAGACCAACGGGACCACAGATCGATTCGACTGGTGAAAATGGCCAAGCTGGTCCCATGCAGGGGTGTTGACACCAGCAGTTGGTAACTAAGCTACGGTGAGAGCAGATGACAGGCTGCTGCTGCCGCAACAATAGAAAAACGAATGATCCACGGCTAGTAATTGCTAATAAAGTAATAAGGTTACATACATTCTCAAAATATCTATGAATAAGAAGGAGGATAAAAAGGGCGGAAAATAGGAATCAAGTTATGTCAAAGGACCTCAGCAGATTATTTTGGAAAAGCAACACTTGCCACGTGTATCGCTTTACCCAGGACTGTGTTAACTCCTGAGCAGCTTCAAATGCTAAGTTTGGACAGTGGGAACGAATCCAAAGTCGGAGCAGGCTGTTGGAGAAAGGGTGACTTAGGACGAAGCAGTATTATTGAAGGGCTGAGAAGTGTTAAGAATCCCATGAGTTGGCATTGACGAGTCCACAGTCCGGTCAGGGACCAGCATCAAGGCCAACCAAGAGGACCTCCGGCAGGAGGCTGGGATTCAGAGGCAGGAAATCCCACCCCCAAGGGTGGAACTGCCAGCATATTTTGCGGGGACTTGACCAGCGCTCTGTCTACTCCCTGGTCCCCAGACACTACTTCTCATCCCGAGGCGTGCTGCATAGCCATATCCCTCCAAGGCCCTGCTGTTCTCTGGTCCCCGAACTCTCTGAGAGCTCCTCTCATCCAAGCAGGGGAGGCTCCTCCTGCTGGGACTTCCTCCCTGATGGCTGTGGGCAGTCAAGCCCCTGAGCTCTCTGAGAGCTCATGGTTCCTTTCCAATTCCCAGAGGTAGTCTCTATCTTTCAGACATCCAGAACTCTTTGTCACTGCCTTAGACCAAGTTCCCATGACCTGGGAAGGAGGCTCCTTGGGGAAATACTTCTCTGTGCTACACCACTTCTCCTCCACTCGCCCGACTCCCATAATGAGGATGTAGCTTCTTCCTCTCTCAAAGCCGGCTCCGTTTACCTTCCTTTCAGGGGACTCAGGGCCTGCATTTTTCTCCTCTCTTTTGTACGGGAATCTTAATACTTAATGCCCAGGGTGTGACCTCTGACCTTTAAGTCCCTTTGCAGTTTCTCCCCAGGGTCACCCGTGAGGAGAGATATCCCAGAGTTCGGAAGTGGGAGTGAAGATTACATTAGCTCGTTGCCAGGCTACACTTATTTTAAGGGATAGAGTCCTCTTTTATTTTTTTCTTCCTTAAGCTCCTTTCCAAAGCATTGTTTATAGCTATTGTGTCTTAAAAAAATGGAAATTACTGCCTTTGAGTTTGACCTTTGCAAAAGGTCTAAATCTGTCCTGGGAACTAGGGGTTACAAGATAGAACAAGCCTGGACAAATAATTTATAGTCTCACATGGTCCAAAGACAAGCAAGGAAATGTACAGTCCTAATGCAGATCTGAATGAGGCATTCTTTCCTTGGAAAGCATCTAGAGGTGCCAGGATCAAGATCAAGGTCCCCAGCACAGTGCACAGGGGTTTTCAAGATCTGACTCCAACCAGTCTTCCCAAACGCATCTCTCCATCCACAAGTAAGTTGTCCCCAGGTTTGCTTATGACTTTGTGTTATGCCTTTCACCTTGTATGATAGTTAATTTTATGTATCGACTTGACTGAGCTAAAGGATGCCAAGGTAGCTGGTAAAACCTTATTTCTGGGCGTGTCTGTGGAGGGTGTTTCAGGAAGAGAATAGCATTTGAATTGGTAGACTGAGTAAAGCAGATAGCCTTCCTCAATGGGGTAGGCCTCATCCAATCCACTGAGGGCCCAAATAGAACAAAAAAGCGAGGAAGGGCAAATTCACTCTTTCTGCTTGATTTGGGACCTCCTTCTTCTTCTGTCTGGGTTCTCAGATTTTGGACTTAGACTGAATGATACCACCGGCTTCCATAATTCTCCAGCTTGCATATGGCAGATCGTGGGATGTGACCTCCATAAGTGCATGAACAAATTCCTGTAGTAAATCTCCTCTTCCATGTATCTCTGTGTATACTACTGGCTCTGTTTCTCTGGAGAACTCTGACTAATACACCTTGAATGCCTTTCTCCACCTCTGAGCTCTTATTTATCTTTCATGAGGCAGGTTAAATGTCACTGTCCTGGTGACACTTCACCAGATCCTCCTACAGAGTTAGTAACTCTTGCTCTGCTCCCACTTTGTCCACACCTCATGTAGTTGTGTTGTAATGATTTATTTAGATTTCCTGCTGCCCCAGTAGCTTATGAGCTCCTACAGGATGAGCTTTACTCATATCTGTATTCCTAGCACAGAATAGACACTCAATGTTTTTTTTTTGTAAAATGAATGAATAAATGAATGAATGAATGAAATCTTGATTGGCAGGATAATTTTGGGTGTTCAGATCTAGCATGGGTTAATTAGGAGCATGGAAGAGGGAACAGGAGAGGCAGAAGACCATATTCTTGAATAGGAAGATGGCAGGACACCAGAGGTAAATGTAATTTTCTTAGTAATTTTGCCTTAGATTTGCTCTACCTGAGGGAATGTTTTGCATGGGAAAGGGTTCCATTTGACTCAACCTTTGACCATTGACCCTTTATGGACATTTCTTAGGAAGCTTATGATCTGCATGACCCAAATCTCAAACTAGGTGGTGATCATATTTGGATTTCCAAATTTACTGTGTAATTTATTTAATTCTAATATAGTAATAATACCTTACAATTATATGGTATCTTTCATCTTCAAACCTCAAAGCATTTTCTAAATACTAATTGACAGGAACAGCTCAGAGCGTTTGATGCTACTGGATCCATTTCTCTGCTGGGTAAGTGTATGATGGAGAGTTACTAACTTGCCAAGAGGATGTTATTATTTTTCAAAACACTTTTCATTGTGGAATATTTTAAGCACACAGAAGCAGAGAGGAGAGTATAATGAACATCTGTGTACCTACCACTCAACTGTGAGGTTGTGGCCAATCTCGTTTTACCTATTTCTACCTTCTTGTGTTACTTTGATGCAAATCTCAGGTATCATACATTTTCATCCATAAATTTTTCAGTATCTATAAAAGATAAGAACTCTTAAAAAAAAAAACATGACTGTGGGGTGACTGGGTGGCTCAGTTGGGTGAGTGTTTGACTATTGGGTTGTAATCAGGATCAGGTTGTGATCTCAGGGTCTTGAGATCAAGCCCTGCATCAGGCTCCCCACTCAGTGCAGAGTCTGCTTGAGATCCTATGTCTCTCTCTCCCTCCGCCCCGCCACTCTCTCACTCTCTCTCTTTCACACACACAAAAAGAAAAAGACCATGATAACAGTATCACACCATCGACAATAGACAATAACTTTTTAATATCAGGTATTCAATCTATTTTTAATTTCCAATTGTTATATAAATTTTAGAATTTTGTAGTTTTGAATCAAGGTCTAGATATGGGTCACATATTGTGTTGGTTGATATCTATTATGTTTCCTTTTTTTAAAGATTTTATTTATTTATTTGAGAGAGAACAGCAGAGGGGAGAGGCAGAGCAAGAGGGAGAAGCAGGCTCCCCACTGAGCAGGGAGCCCAATGCAAGGTTCAATCCCAGGACCCTGAGGTCATGACCTGATCCGGAGGCAGACGCTTAACTGACTGAACCACCCAGGCACCCCTCTTTTATGTTTCCTTTAAACGTGTAGGTTTTTCTCTCTCTTTTGTAATCTATTTGGTGAAGAAATCAGGTTTTGTCCTGCAGAGTTCTCACTGTCTGGATTTTTTTGATCACACGTTCATAATTAATAATAGAAAAAGGACAGTTAACATGTCCTTTCCTCCTATTTCTTGCAAACTGGAGCTTGATCCAGAATTGGGTTTAATTTTTTTGGCAAGACAACTTTATAGGATGGTGGTGCTTTCTTCCATCAGGAGGCAGATAATATCTGGTTGTATGTTTCTTTTAGTGATGTTTGGAGTTGTTGATAATCTACAGTCATTAATTTATTAAGGATTCCTTCATTATTTATTAATGAGAATATATCTATAAAGAGAAACTTCATCTACTATTTGGTTATTCTAAGGCCGTTTGGGCAATCCTAAAATTTGTATGGAAGCACAAAAGACCCTGAATAGCCAAAGCAATTCTGAAAAAGAAAAACAAAATTGGAGGCATCATAATTCCAGATTTCAAGCTATTATTACAAAGCTGTAGTCATCAAGACAATATGGTACTGGCACAAAAACAGACAAATAGATCAATGGAACAGAACAGAGACTCCAGAAATGGACCTACAACTATATGTTCAACTAATTTTCAACAAAGCAGGAAAGACTATCCAATGGAGAAAAGTCTCTTCAACAAATCATGCTGGGAAAACTGGACAGCAACATGAAAAATAATGGAACTGACCACTTTCTTACACCATACACAAAAATAAATTCAAAATGGAAGAAAGACCTAAATGTGAGACAGGAAACCATTAAAATCCTAGAAGAGAACACAGGCAGGAACTTCTTTGACCTCAGCCATAGCAACTTCTCACTAGACACGTCGCCAGAGGCAAGGGAAACAAGAGTAAAAATGAGCTATTGGGACTTCATCAAGATAAAAAGCTTCTGCACAGCAAAGGAAACAATCAACAAAACTAAAAGGCGGCCTACAGAATGGGAGAAGATATTTGCAAACGCCGTATCAGATAAAGGGTTAGTATCTAAAATCTAGGAAGAATTTACCGAACTCAACACCCAAAAACAAATAATCCAGTTAAGAAATGTGCAAAAGACATGAACAGACATCTTTCGAAAGAAGACATACAGATGGCTAATGGACACATGAAAAGATGCTTAACATCATTCATCATCATGGAAATACAAATCAAAACCTCAGTGAGACACCACCTCACACTGGTCAGAACGGCTAAAATTAACGCTATGAGAAACAATACATGTTGGCGAGGATGTGGAGAAAGAGGAAAACTCTTGCACTGTTGGTGCGAATGCACACTGGTGAAGCCACTCCGGAGAATAATTTGGAGTTTCCTCAAAAAGTTAAAAATAGAACTACCCTATGATCCAGCAATTGCACTACTAGGTATTTACCCAAAGGATATAAAAATACAGATTTGAAGGGGTACATGCTGTTTATAGCAGCATTATCAACAATAGCCAAAATATGGAGAGAGCCCAAATGTCCTTCGAATGATGAATGGACAAAGAAGATGTGATACACACAAACACACACACACACACACACACACACACACACACACATGATGGAATATTATTCAGCCATCAAAAAATAAAATCTTGCCATTAGCAACAATGTGGATGGAGCTAGAGTGTGTTATGCTAAGTGAAATAAGTCAGTCAGAGAAGGATAAATACCATGTGATTTCACTCATATGTGGAATGTGAGAAAGAAAACAGATGAACATATGGGAAGGGGGAAAAGAAAAAAAGGAGAGAGGGAAGCAAACCATAAGAGACTCTTAATGATAGAGAACGAACTGAGGGTTGATGGAGGAGGTGGGTGGGGGATGGACTAGATGGGTGATGGGTATTAAGGAGGGCACTTGCTGTGATGAGCACTGGGTGCTGTATGTAAGTGATGAATCACTGAGGTCTACTCCAGAAACCAATATTGCACTGTATGTTAGCTAACAAAATTTAAGTGGAAAAAAAAAAAGTACAATTTGGGTTAGAAAGAAAAAATGCTTAATTCTCTTTACTAATTATTCAAAATAATGAGTTCATTTTTAGCATTACCCAATACTAAATGATTTGATTATTTAATCTATTTATATATTAACATGAATATTGAGGTATAATGGACAAGAATTACACATATTTAAAGTGTATAATTGGATGAGTTTTGATAAATGTATACATCTGTGAAACTGTCACCATAATTATGAAAATGAACATATTGCTCATGAATTAGAATTTTTAAGTATTTTATAAGCTAATAAATTTAAACATGTTGATATTTTCAACCATCTCAGTTGTTACTCCTTTTGAAGACCCAATGGTCTCATTTTTGCACAATGGGAGCTTATTTAGGTTATCCCATGGTCCTTTGGAAATGACTCTCCTAGGCTTTGTTAATTTCCTTGCCATCTTGTCACGACAGGATGCTCTAGATCTGACATCAGCCCTTTCTCCACGCAGCCCTGGTCCTTTCAGTGGGAAACAGGATGTGTCACATATTATATGGTGGTTAAACAGAGCAGCAAAATCCAATAAAATTTTTGGTCTGAGTTCACTGTAGTCAGAATGCAATAGTGCTTTACCAAGCAGCCCTATAATTAAGGCTTTTGTTTCTGTAGTTCCTTTCACTGAAGTGTTCAAAGTGATTTTACAGCATCAAATTTATCTTTGGGGCAATCTAAGGATGGAAGAAAAGGTTAGAGATACCATTATCCCATTTTATAGTTGGGGAAACAGATGCAATTGTTGTGACTTGTCCATTAGTTTGTAGAAAATTGGGTACGAGTTTGAATCCAGTCTACCTCCCTAGCCCAGAAAACAGGGATTCTCTTCTTTCTGCTAGGGTCATCCTGGCTTGACAACCTCAGAAAAACTTTCTTTCTTTCTTTCTTTTCTTTCTTTCTTTCTTTCTTTCTTTCTTTCTTTCTTTCTTTCTTTCTTTCTTTCTTTCTTTCTTTCTTTCTCTTTCTTTCTCTCTCTCTTTCTTTCTTTCTCTTTCTTTCTTTCTTTCTTTCTTTCTTTCTTTCTTTCTTTCTTTCTTTCTTTCATAAATAGGGGTAGGAATCATTAAGCAATGGAAAAGAAGGGAAATAAGAGTTTTTTCCTTTCTTTTCTGTTTCCTTCCTTCCTATCTTTTTTTTTTTTAATTCAAAAATTTTCAATGGCTCTCCTAAGGAGTTGGAAATCTATGAGAAGTGGGATGAGAAATCAGGGAACCACAGGATCCTGGGCTTTGAAGAGTCTCTGCAAACCTTGCAAGCCCAGCCTCTTTCATCTAGACAGCACTGCACTCAGGCTAAATCCAGATAAATGGGCAGCTCTCCTTTTAGAAAGATGCAATGAAGTGTAGTCCACTGTGAACTAAATCAATTTAGACTTACAAAAGCAAATCCCAAAATAGCAGCCTGGAGTTTATGAAAATGAATCCAAGTCTGAGTGCTCTGGGAAAAATAGATGACCAGGAATAGACCGCGCTGCGAAACTAGGAGAGTGCTTTGCACAAAGCTGCGGCTTCCCTTTCGCTCTGGCCCTCGCTGAGGAAATGGGAAGGTAGCCTGCTTGGTGCTAACTAGAGAATTAATGATTCCATTAATTAGCTTCACGGCTTTTCTCTGCAGCTTCAGTGTAGGCCACCGAGAAACATTATGGATTCATCCTCCCTAGAGGTCTTTAAAACTGTGGTATCAGAGGAGGGAGAATCAGAGGTTTTGGAGTCTGGGCGCTGGTTGGAGAAGCTGGAAGCACTTTGTGTAGCATCCAAGACAGTGTTTCCCAAACTGGTTCCGGGGAGCACTAGTGTTCTGGGGAAAACGGAATTCCATGGTAAAATAGGGGAAATAAGGCTATATCGCTGTCTCAAAGATTTCCAAAGCATATCATCTTCAAGGCTTTTAAAAGTCCTGCAATAAATATCTTGCTCTCTGTTTGAATGCGTTTTCTCAGATGTATTTGACTGTGGAATCTTCCACTACCTTTTCTTCCTACGCTGTTAACTTGTGGACACGAGCGTATCAAAAGACAGTAATTTTATAAATGCTGATATAGCTCCTTCCTTTTACAGTTGAGGAGAATAAGGACCAGAGAGGTGGGGCAATTTATTCAGGAGTCACAGCATGAGTCACTGGGAGCCAAGATGAACTAGAGGAGAAAGCAGGGCATTTGAAATGAGACAGACGTGGGTTCAAATCCGTGCTCCGTAGCTGTCTAACCATGGGCTCTTGGGCCATATCTTAGTTTCTTCTGAACCTTGATATCTTTGTTGTAAGACAGGTGATATAACACGGCTATCCTGGAGCTGTTACCTGTGAAATGTGTTGTGAGTCAGTGGCTCCAGTAGAGAATAAGTCCGAAGCCGAGGTATCAGAACAAGCTAACTGGGAGCTGGATGGACTCTCATGGCTGGGTGCCTGGCTGAGTCGTGGGGTTGAGTCCAGCCTGGGATCCGGGCAGTGAGAGCTACTGTAGAAGGAGCAGGAGGAGGTAGAGGCTGGGAGCCAGACAGCGCTAATTGTAGTTCCCCACGAGGAAGAATGATTAGAAGGTAGAGACAATGCCTCAGTTTCAGACGACACAACACCCCCTTGCTCTTCTACCCCGCGTTACAAACTGAAGCAGCTGCAGCGGAGAATGGGGATGTGGGGTAGGGAGTAGCCTAACCGGACAGCAACAGATGATCATTGTTTATCTTTGTTCTTTGTTTCCGTGCTGGTGAAAACTTGCGCTGTTTTACAGTATCACCCACTAAATAGAATGGTGACTTAGGCTTTATTAATGATAAATTAGTAGCAATTTGCATGGCTTATTATGTTTCATGCTCTACTAGGCTTTGGATAAATTATATATAGCCTTTCTGGGGGTGTTGGGATATTTTAGACTGGGATGAGGGTGTTGCAGCGTGTTTGCCCCTAAAGCAAACTGGTGCTCATATTTACGTGGTGGGTTTTCCCATCCTGCTTATCCCTGGCACGTTCCCCCACACAACAGGCTCTATGTGGGTCAGCTCCCCTCCTATACACTCTAACAGCTCCTCTGTAGCACGCCGCCTCGAAAGCACTCAAATAGCATGGCGATGATCTATGTGTCTCTCCCCCCATCCAGTGTCTGAATACTTTAAGAGAGCAAGAACTGAGTCTCATACATCTGTGTCCTCCCTCAGCCCCTGGGGCAGCACGTGGGAACTGAGTGAATGAATGAGTGAACAAATGATGCTCTGCTCTTTTTCACATTCTCCTTCTTATTTAACTTCCACAGATCATTGTTTTTCATTCTAAAAATAATCTCCACTTCTTTATTTTTTCCAGCTTTTCTGAGATACAATTGGCATGTAACTTCGTGTAAGGTAATGCGTACAGCGTGATGATTTGTAACATGTATGTGTACATTGCAAAATGACCACCACGATAAAGTTAGTTATCACTTCCATCACCTTGCAAAATGACCATTTATTTTCTTCCTGTAGATCATTGGTCTTTTACAGATAGAATCCTCAATCCTGTTTTACAGATGAAGTTAAGGAGCCTGCCCTTTAAATAAACATGCCAGAATTGGGTCTATCTGAATGAGTATCGTCTCTCCTACAGGATCCTCTTGGCACTCTCAGTGCTTGCGGCAGAAGTGACCGCTGCTGCGGGGGTCGGTGTCGGAGGCACCTCCTCTTACCTATTCTCAGTGCTCACAGCTCTTTTACAGCAGATTTCATTTTTGAAATCAGTTCCAAGTCATTTGGAGCGATATCTGGTAAAAGAAGGTGAGTGACCCAACTTGAGAATGCCATTTCCGTTTCAAAAGAAAGCCTTAGCCAACACAAATCAGAGGCAATCCCAAGGAGACATTCTAAATACCTTGTGAGCAATGATAATGTCAATGGAATAAGTACATAGACTTTGGAGAGGAGAGTAGTCATTAAGATTCATAAATGCTAGAGTTTTGGTGTGAAAAATCTCTTTAATACGGAACCAAACCTTTCAGAGCCGGGTTCAAATAACAAATGAGAGTGATAAATTCAGTCCTTCGAAATGTACTTTCTTTTCTGGCCAGGCCCCAGTTCAGGCTCCCAAGTTGGTTCCCCTGCAGCCACTGATAATATCATGGGCACCTCCAGAGCCTTTCCTGGCATTGTTCTGGGTGTCATTGATGTTAAGCAAATGGGGAAGGAAACGTAATTCAGAGCTCACAAAGCTAAGGCATACTGATTTTCAAGTTCATGACTTTCAAATCCATGGCACAAAAGCATATGCACGTTAGCTAACTAGGTATGTGAAGATGAAGTTATTGCTCTTGGATCTATTCTTCCCTTTTAATGGGAAATGCTTGTTAATTAATGTTTTCAAAACTTATTTTACTGCACCAAGAGGCTTGTTCCCATGCATTTTTGGCTTAATGCCTTCCTACGTGCTTGTGTGAAAAGAACGTGTAAATAAGGCTCTGGAAAATCGAAGGTCTCATGAACTCAGAGCCTGTTTATTTCAGCAAACGCTTATTAAACACTTGTGTGTTCCAGGCAGTGTAGTAGCAGCTGAGTGCGGAAGAGGAACGAGACGTTAAAGTAATTCACAGCTGATAACGGGATTGATAGGAACACAAACGGCAGAAAAAAGGGCTACAAGAGCAGTATGAACAAGAGATAGGGAAGTAGGTGGGAGGATGGGAGATGAGTCGAGGGCACAAGTGATATTTTAGTTGAGTCTTAAAGGACAGATTAAATCCTAAGTGTGGTGGAGATTGTGGGCAGGATGGGAAATCCAGGTGGAAGAACAAGAGTAAGTTAGGACCTGGAAAATGCAGAGGATCCTGGTGACATAGTGCCCGATCCAGTCTCCCTGACCACTGGGGAGGGGGTGGGGGAGTAGAGGCGTATAGACTCTGAGAGAGAGAGAATGCCAAAGAATGGATGCCTGTACTGGTCTCTCATGCTCTCCTTCCGCTTTCTCTCAGACCCGAGGATTTCAGCTGCTGTCCTTTTACATACCAATTCATGCTAGCGGGACTTGACTCTTCCTGCATCCATCATCTCAAAAGGAAAAAGTTTAATAACACAATGATGGAGCCGATGGAGTTACTTTTTTACAGGGGAATTTTAAAGATTGGATTGATTGATTGATTTGAGAGAGAGAGAGAGAGAGCATGTGTGGTCTGGGAGGAGGGGGCAGAGGCAGAGAGGGAGAGAGAATCCCAAGCAGACTCCTTGCTGAGCCTGGAGCCCAACATGGGGCTCAATCTCACCATCCTGAGATCATGACCTGAGCCAAAACCAAGAGTCAACTGAGTCACCCAGGTGTCCCTACAGGGGAGTTTTACACCTTGAGCAAGGGGCCCATAAGGAACGTACTAGCCACAGGGGGTCGGGGGTGGGGCATCACTGCAGCACATAATCACTTCATCACAGTTGGTAAGCGAGGACTGAAGAAAGAGGGTCTCTGTTCAGGGGTGTGCATTTGGGGACGCAGAGGAGGGAGGTGGTAGACGAAGGCCCAGGTTGGGATTGACGGTCCTATGTCTTATCTTGGTATCTACCAGTGAGCTCACCAATAAGCCTTATTTCTCCCTGGTGCTTATTTATGTGCCAGTCTCCCATTTTTATCCTTTCTCATCTTCTTCCTTTAACTCCACCCGGTTTTTCCAGATCCAACACCGTCATACATCTACCATATGGCATGATGTTATAATTTGGCAAACACCAGTAAAATGAAATCAAACTCCCCTTACATTGCCCTTTTCTTCCTTTTCCTTCTGTTGCTAGTTGTGTTTCTGTGGGAGGTTCATGCAGCTGGTAGCCTGTTGAAGGAGCCATAAAATGATGTAAGATGCCGCTTCGGAAATAAACACATCGATCCTGCAAAATGCCTGAGCATATAACCAACAGCTTAACGGTGGAAGGGAAATCCAGTAGAGACCTGAGACAGATGAGTTCACTGTGATTGTGTTCTTTGGCATTAAAGCATATCGGTTACACCATATGTCACATACCCACTATCTCGAAGGCATGAAGTATTCCACCGAAATGCATTTTCAAAATCACTGAAGTTATCATGTCAGGGGTAAAATTAACACTTTTTCCTTTGAATCTTTATAGAACACAATTACTCTCTTGCCTTCCTTTTGTTTTCGAGTATTTTAGAAAGAATGTAAAAATAACCTTCAGTACATTTTATCCTTTGTTTTAAACAGGAGCAAATTTACAGAAAAATCAGAAATACTGTACAAAAACACTCATTTTCCCTGAACCATTTGAGAGTAAGTTGGTGAAATAATGCCCCATCACTCCCCTTAATATTTGTTATGGGCTGAATGGTGTCCCCTTGAAATTCTTATGAGCCCCTAATTCCTGGGACTTCAGAATGTGACTGAATTTGGAGGTAGAGCCTTTAAAGAGGCAATTAAGTTAAAATGAGGGGACTGGGATGGGCCTAATCCAATGTGACTGGTGTCCCAATAGGAAGAGGAAACTTGGACACAGGCATGATACAGAGGAAAGAGGATGTGAAGACACGGAGAAGACGGCCATCTACAATGAAGGCCTGGAACTGACTCTTCCCTTGGAGCCCTCAGGAGGAACCAACCCTGCCAACATCTTGCCCTTGGACCTTCAGCCTCCAGCGCTGTGAGAGAGCACACTTCTGTTGTTTAAACCACCTAGTCTGTAGTACGTTGTTATGGCAGGCACAGCGAATGAATATAATACTGTAGCGGACATTTCCTACAAACAAGGACATTTTCCCATATAACCAACAGTACAACCATCAGAACCAGAAAATTAATACATTACTCCCATCTAATCCTTAGCTCTCATTCAAGTTGCATGAGTCGCCCCTTTATAGTAAAAGGATCCAGTTGAGAAGCATGTCTTGCATTCAGTAGGTCCTTAGTCCAGAGTGGTTCCTCCACTTTCCCTTGACTTCTGTGACACTAATGCTTTTCAAGGTTGCAGGCCAGTCATTTTGTAGAATGTCCTTCATTTTCTTTTGTCTCATGTGTTTTCACTATGGTATTCAGATTATGGTCTTTTACAGTAAAGATGGTGGATGATTTCCATTTGTCCTTTTCCAGGTGATGTTCACTGTCACTTGACTAATGTGGTAGCTGGCAGGCTTGTCCTCTATAAATATTTTCCCTTTACAAATATCAAGTATTTTGTGAAGAGTTATTTTGAAAATCAAAGTATGTTGCTCCTTCTCAAACTTTCTATTTATTTATTTATTTGTTTGTTTGTTTGTTTTGTTTTCTGCTTTATTTAATGGCTTATAATATATTACTATCATTTCTTTTGATGCTTAAATTGCTCTCGATTTAGAAAATGGGAGCTTCTTCAAGATATCCTCTGTGTTCTTTTGACATGTCCCAATATGCTTTGAACACTTTCTTGCTTTTTAACACAAAGAGATATTCCAGGCCCATATTGCAATTTTCCTGCTTTAGGCCTGGAATTGGCTATTTCTCCAAGGAGTGTGGTTGCTTTTAGTGGGCAGTGGTATTTAGAATCCAAAATTGGGAAGGTATGGGGCGCCTGGGTGGCTCAGTCATTAAGCGTCTGCCTTCGGCTCAGGGCGTGATCCTGGCATTCTGGGATCAAGCCCCGCATTGGGCTCCCTGCTCTGCTGGGAGCCTGCTTCTTCCTCTCCCACTCCCCCTGCTCATGGTCCCTCTCTCGCTGGCTGTCTCTCTCTCTGTCAAATAAATAAATAAAGTCTTTAAAACAAACAAACAAACGAAAAACCCAAAAAACAAAATTGGGAAGGTAAGTACGCTCATGCTTATGGGAGTATCACTGCTCCTGTGTCCTCTCAGGACAAAACTAGAGAACATGTGTGTATACATATTCACGCATATACACACACCTTTATTTATTTCTTTATCTATGTGTGTATCTATCTATATATCTACCCATGTCTGTCTGTCTGTCTATCTACCTTAAAAATAATGATTTCACACTGATACCTTCAATTTCGATTCACCATTACAGGGCTCTGACTTCCCACACTAGGCTGCCCACTCTCCTCACCTTGCTCAGGGTCTGATCCCCACACTGGGCAGCCCATACTATGGGGATATCTTCCTCCCTTCGTTTCTGTCCCAAGCTCTAACACCTCGCATAAAGGACCTTCCTATGCCGATGCCCTCTTTACACTGCTTGGACTCTGGCACCTGCGCTGAGCAGCCCTCTCCATGTATGCACTTCTCGGACTGCTTGGACTCTGAATTCTGCTCAGGGGCTCCTCTACCCCCACCCCTACCTTATCCTACAGCCATCCCTGCCCCATCTAATGGCTTTAGAATTGAGTTGTTCAGGATGGGAAGGGGAAGGGAAGAAGAAGAGAAAAAAAAATCATACACAAGCTCACTTATTTTAAGTAACTATTTTCATTTTAGTTTACTTTCAATCTTGACCTTGTATATGTACATATATAT
Organism: Ursus americanus; assembly: GCF_024610735.1. NCBI lineage: Eukaryota > Metazoa > Chordata > Mammalia > Carnivora > Ursidae > Ursus > Ursus americanus. The sequence goes on from NC_142139.1 coordinate 66,624,975, forward strand.
TTTCTACAGTTATCATACAGTAAAGCAATTGTTTTATATTTAAGGTTAATATTGGAATTCTTTTATAATTCTTATTATAATTCTTTTATAGCTGGCTGTCTCTCTCTCTGTCAAATAAATAAATAAAATCTTTAAAACAAACAAACAAACGAAAAACCCAGAAAACAAAATGCAGAGGATGCATAGAAAATGCTTTAAGAAAATAAGCCTTAATTTACTCAACCATTTCTGTCTTATTGGTCATTTATGCTGTTCCTCATTGTCCCATACAGATAATGCTGTATGGAATCTCCTCATGCATATGACCTCCCTGGTCTGTTAGATTAATTTCCTTGGCTGATGCCCAGGGGTGGGCTTATGTGCTGGGAGGACATGAATGCTCTTGAATATGTGCAAAGCATTGAGTTAAGGGTTTATCACCTAGTAAGTCCTCAACACATGTTTGTTGAATCTGAATAAGGATATCGCGTTCCAGAAGGGTCTTCCAAATTACTGTGCTGACAACAGCATTTGAGGGGTGTTTGTTTTCTTCTTAAAGAATTTGATTGCTTTGGACAAGTTGCTTAACTTTTCTAACCCTCAGTTTCCTCATCTCTAAGTAGAGTAATCCACAGTCTAATTGTACTGTTAACTCCCCACCCCTTCTCACAGAAGACCCTGTGAAGTCCCTTATCTGTAGGTGGCTGAGGGAAACCAGTGTCTGTCCAGTCTGGCTCAGACCCTGTCCGGTGCGCCTTGGTTCTATATCACCCACGTAGCAGGTCCTTCGTCCTTCACAGGCACTTCCTGGTGTCACAGCCTCTAGTCCTCACTGTAAAGCTCTCAGAACACCGACCGTTCCCTGCTTTCTGCTTCTGTCTGCACCGCAGCCACAGCTGAGGTGGGCCCATCTCGCCATTCTGCTCAGTGGTGAATGAGGAGTGATGGACATGGCTCTGGATGATTAGAGTGGAAAGGAAGCCTCATTCCAGAGCAAGTGGAATCTAAAAAGAATTTCTTGACTATGTAGACATCAGGAATGTATGATATTTGCCGTGTTCCATTATAAAACGTCATCCTCTGCATTTAGTAGCTTGAGGATTTTTTGTTATTGTTGTTGATAATGATGTGTTCGTGGTTCCCTTAAGCCTTTTTGACTTTAAAAAAAAAAAGTTAAAAACATCAAAGCAATGTATAAATGAAATAAAACGTGATCTAGCGCTATCATTTTTTTAATAAAAAATGGCATCTCTTCTCCATCCCTTCTTATCTTGATTGCTTCTCTGAGGCAACTACTTTTAACTCTTTTAGCCATTGTTTTCCTAATATTTGCCTCCGTTTCCTAAAAAAACATTTTAAAATACAAGTTGCGTTGGCTCTGGTTCTTAGTAAAAGAACTAGAGTGAATTTTGTTATTCGTTATGAAGAAAACAAATGTATTAAAGGATTTAGGTGGGGGCGCCTGGGTGGCTCAGTCATTAAGCGTCTGCCTTCGGCTCAGGGCGTGATCCCAGCGTTCTGGGATCGAGCCCCATGTCGGGCTCCTCCGCTGGAAGCCTGCTTCTTCCTCTCCCATTCCCCCTGCTTGTGTTCCCTCTCTCACTGGCTGTCTTTATCTCTGTCAAACAAATAAATAAAATCTTAAAAAAAAAAATAAAGGATTTAGGTGGCTTACTGAATTTGGGGGCATTCTGGAGAAAATGGATTGAAGCTGAACTTCTAGAAATAATGTTCCAGACCACACCACAGATTAGCCTGCTGAGGAAACTGTGGCTACTGACCACAAAACCACACTGCCGGGTCCATCCTTAGGAAGCATGCCAGCCAGAGGTCTCTCAATCAGTGTGTATGTGCAAGCCCATCAAGCTGCATGTCTATATATAGATAAACGTGTAAAGTAAAACACATTGTGCAGCTCCCCTTCGGCTCACTTTGGCCACCACCCACGCCAGCCCCTCACCAATTGTTTCCTTTCTTTCTCACTTTTTTCAAGTATGTATGTGTGATCGGTAGACTCTAGCTTCAAGCTTAAATGTGAAAAGTGAAGTGTGTCATTTCCTCACAGAGAGCTTGGTGACCCAGTGTGTGGGTTGCATGCTGTCTACTTTTTTCATTAGAATACTAATACTATAGTATATTAGTTACAGTGTATTAATATGTTAATCATAGTTATTTTTTGATGGTCTGATAATTCCAACATCATTGCCATATCTGAGTCTGGTTCTGATGCTTGCTTTGTCTCTTCAAACTGTGCTTTTTGCCTTTAAGGATGTCTTGTAATTTTAGGTTGAAAGCCAGACATGATGTACTGGGTAAAAGATGCTGCAGTAAATAGGCCATTAGTAGTGTGGTGGTGAGGTGGGTGTGGGGAGTGTTCTAGAGTCCTGTGATCGGGTCCTAATCTTTTAGTGAGCCCAGGCATGGGACTGTGAACTTCACTTGTGGTTCTCAGTTCTTCTCTCCCCTCTTAGGTGGGATAGGGTGGCTAGAGTCAGCTGGAGTTGGCTATTTCCCTTCCCCAAGGTCAGTTAGGCTCTGATAAAACCCCAGCAGATTAGGTTCCAACTAAACAGTTTCTTCTAAAGGCAGGCCTTGTTAAGAACGGAACGTTCCTCTTCTCCTTCTGCTGATTTTTTTCTGATCTTCACAGGGAGAACCTGGTAGAGCTCCAGGAGGCAAAATTCACAAAAGTGTGGGGTTCTCTCATGACTGAGTCCCCTTAAGTTTTAACTCTCGGACTTGTCTACCCTGAGCCTCCCCCAATCCATCAATTACAGTTCAGGTTTTCTATCCTCCAGGCACTGGTTCCTGCTGTGGTTTCTACCCTGGTGTGTTGTGATTCTCTGGATCTACTTACCTATCTCTCCAATTTTGGGAGAAGCACTTTGCCCTGTGACCTTAATTCTCTGATGTATCTAAGAAGACTTGTTGATTTTTAGTTTGTTCACTTTTTACTTGTTGTGAGGACAGAGCAATGACTTCCAAGCAACTCACACGCTGGACCAGAAACTGGAAGTCTCCTCCTGATCAGGTGTTCTAAAATATTTCTCTGCCAGAAGATGACCAGTACAATTAGAAAACCCCCATTCAACATGGCAGATTAATTTCATATGTGTTTAGTAGGTTTTATTTGAGACAGCCTGAAAGACAAGCAATGACATCGGCTTTGGAGTTGGACCTGGTTTGGAAACCTGATGTGACTGATGTCTGCCTGTGTGACTTTGGACATGTTACTTACTCTCTCTGAGTGTCAGTTTTTGAACACATAAAATGGAGGTTGGATTATACTCCTTATAGAATTGCATTGCTGCTGTTATTTTTATTCCTAATTCAGAGAATAGGGGACAACTGGGCAGGATGGTGAGGAAATCTCTTCCTTCCTTTACTGTGTCCTTAATTTCTTTTTTGCCCTGCTCTACTAATTCACTTCTTTTTTTTTTTTTTTAAGATTTTATTTATTTATTTGACAGAGAGAGAGACAGCCAGCGAGAGAGGGAACACAAGCAGGGGGAGTGGGAGAGGAAGAAGCAGGCTCCCAGCGGAGGAGCCTGATGTGGGGCTCGATCCGAGAACGCTGGGATCATGCCCTGAACCGGAGGCAGACGCTTAACGACTGAGCCACCCAGGCGCCCCTACTAATTCACTTCTAACAGTAACTCTTTTACTACCTCTTCTATCTTTCCTGTTAAGCCTTCAATGTCATCCTTGTCTCTATATAAAGATAGAATCTATAGGGCTATACTATAGTATTACATTCTTCCATGAGCATCAAGGAAACCCTGACATAGGCATCTGGCTGAAGTTTATAAATTGGTGATTTCTGTTTCCAGCCAATTTTCTTTTCTGAGTCATCAGACTAATTTGAAACTCCCTATGTGTTCCATTGGTACTATGTTAAGTAGCATTTGGATTTCAATGACCATGTTAGTAGTCAGGACATCACTGAGGACAGAGTTAGGTTTGACTGTAGGAATTCCACAGCTTCTTTCCCCACATCTTGCTCAGTGAAATAGTTAGACTCTCAGTTCCTCATTATAAAGATTCTAGGACACACCCTGATGAGTACATTCAATTTGTCTCTAGCAACCTTTCCTCTGCAGATGAGCTAAAGGTCAACTGTTAATTAAGGTGGAGCAAAAATGAGGTGAGTGCTGGCTGAGTCATGGGTTGGGAGTTGGAACACTTCAAAGCTGGATATGGCTGGGTCCAAGTCGGTTGGATCTGTTTCCTCTAGTTGCTATTTCCAAAGGCCTTTATGGAGGAGGGGAGGAAATGAGAACCAAGAGGAGAAAGAGCAAAGGATGAGGAGAGGAGAGGGCAAGAGATAAGGAGGAAAGAGAGGTAAGAAGGAAACTGAACTTTATTGGGTGTTCCTCACATATCAGTAACCATCTTATTCATTTCGTGCTACTGCTTCTTAGAGCTGTCCTTTAGCGTAGCAATCACTCCTGTTTGTCCAGTATCTGCTTTGTGCCACATACTGTGTGATGGGCCTGGTGATGTAATGTTGAATAGTTCATTCACATCTGCCTGAACAGGAGGTGTTGACAGTCTAGTAGGGGACTCTGACACTGAGAGAGTTTCCATACAGGGCACTAAGTGCCTTGGGTATGTATAAAGACGATGAAGAGTTTTCAGGCAAGAATAATTAGTATTGCCTAGGGAAAGTAGGTCTGGAAAGAATAAGGTGCTTGGAAAGAGGGTCCTCTAAGTGGAGGGAGAGGTATATGCAAACTCATGAGGGCATAGAACATCATCATAAAATTTGTTGTGGCTGGAACACAGGGAGTAGAATACGGTAGTGGCCTGATCATAGTGGGTCCTCTGGGCCAGCCCAAGTTTGGGCTTCATGATGAGGGGGGAAATACCGCAGTAGAGAAACAGCTTGGTAGCACCCGTCTTTTAGACAGGCTCCACGGGCAGCACCGTGCAGGAAGGGTTGGAATTTGTTGAGAGTGAAGTGCAGGTGATTCCAGAGAAAAGTCTGTTTAAACAGTCTAGACACAGACTAATACATGTCTGAGTAAGACATGGAAGGTGAGAAAATTCATGGACTCCAGTGACTATTATAAAATAATAGAACTTAATGACTGATTGGATGGTGGTGGGAAGGATGAGGGAAATCTAATATAACACTCAAACTTCTGGGTAGAGAAATTAGGATCAGAGTAGCCCACTGCCTTGTGTTAGAAATTGGTCCTGGCAATCACTCCTTGCTGCCTCTCTACTGCAGTCTCCAAGGAAGCAGTAGTGACAAAATTGTTCCTATTGGAACCAGTACTCGGGCTGGAGCATGTAGATAAGGGTCTATCTCCTCTTCCTCTGAGTCTCAATGTTGGAACATCCTACCTAGATGTAGGATAGAAGGGGAAAGCCAGCCAAGTCAACTTGCCTGTCCAACCACATTCACAAATGAGATTGAAAAGCAAGAGAGTGGAGGATACACAGAATTTAGTTTACAGTGTCTCATGTCACCAGTCAAGTGCTTCAGTCTATGTCTTGGATTAGGACCAATCTGTTTTGTAACTTTTCCACTTTGAGTGGGGTGGATGGAAAAGTAGGAGGCAAATGAAAAAAAGGAGCAAGAATTTCCTCTTCTATATCCTGGGAGAAGAAATATACAAGAAACAGGCTTGAGATGGGGAGATGATAATTGTTTCATTTTTTTTTTTTTAATTTCATTTATTTGACAGAGAGAGAGGGAGACAGAGAGCAAGGAGGGGGAACAGCAGGCAGAGAGAGAGGGAGAAGAAAATTCTGGCAGGGAGCCTGATGTGGGGCTCGATCCTGGGACTATGACCCAAGCCAAACGCAAATGCTCAACTGACTGAGCCACGTAGGTGCCACAAACGTTTCATTTTTGACATGCAGAGTCTGAGATGATAGTAGAACACCCAGGTAGTAAAGTCCATTACAAAGTTGAAAGTAGAATTCTAGAGCTCAGGAGGGAAGTCTAGAAAAATGGGTTATGGTATTATTATGGTAGGTGATAGTGGAAGTCTTGTCTGTGGTTGACAACAGGGGATGAAGAACAAACAACGGGAGCATGAAATTTAAGGGACGGTTGAAGAAGATCGCTTATGAAGGTGAGTGCTTAGAAATTAATGGGTAGGAGAAAAACCTGGACAATCTGAGGTCTGGGAAGCTACAGGAAGGAAGTCCTCAAGAAGAGGTGTTGGTAAGGTGTAAGAACAGTAAGGAGTAACAGGAGAATGGCTTGGAACAGCTACAAAGAAAAGGTAGAGAGAGCAAAAAGATGAGTAAAAGGCATTTTCAAGCTGCCACGAGAGCGCACCTGAAAATGGAACCGTATCCATCATGGTGCCAGTCCCCATGAACATACCACTTCAGCAACAGTCAAATGTCAGATTGCTAGGGTTGGGGATTTGGTGGGTAAATGTGGTGGAAGGACAAAAGGACTGGGAGCCGAAAATGTTGGGTTCCTATTCAAAAAGAAAGGAAGACATTTCAAGGGATTGGGAGACTCTTAATAGGCTGCAAAGTTCGAGTGACTGCCTTGGGGTCTCTGTGAAATAAGAGTAGTGTGAAGGCAGGAAGATGAGGAGGCAGTGGTTTATAGACTGAAATGTTGAGGTTTAAGGTTTCAGAGGCAAAACTGCTCCTCATGATGACAAGGGCCACTGTAGACATGGGAGTAGATTGTAGAGGGGGGACGGAGTTGAGGTTTATTGTCACTGAGGCTCGGGACTAAGAGGCTACGGTGTGGAGATCTAAGGTGGAGAGGAAGACAACCAGGTATTAAAGTACTCGATGAACATAGAAGTGTGATGCTCACCTTGGTGGATTGTTAACTAGAAGGGTCGAAGGAGGAATAACAAAATGGCTGGACCTTAAGAAAAAGGGATTTGGTACAGGAGGAAAAATAGCATCTTGAGAGCATTACTAGAGACTTAAGAGAATGCTGATACTACCTTTGGTGTCCCTGTAAGGGAATGAGCAGCCTCCATGAAAAAGGGAATTAATATCCTCCGGAAAGAGACAGGATTCAAACAGTCAGGGAAGTAGAGAGAGCACTATAGAAAGAGAATGTCATCCCAGAGGTGGCTTATATTGCATATGGTGTTTTCTGTTTCATTGAGTTTTTTCTATTAAGTGTTATTAACGTATTGTTTAAAGTATTATGGCTCTAGAATAAAATTTACTTTGAAGTCCAACTTTGTTGTTCTTTTTTTCCCTTCAAAGTTTCTTAGTTATTCTCACTTAATGAAATTATTTCACTGTTTTTCGAACAGATGTTGCAATAGATGTATATGGTGGACCTTTGAACAACCCAGATTTGAAGGGCACAGCTCCACTTATGTGTGGATTTTTTTCTTTTCCTGTGAAAAGCTTTATTGTTTTCATTGGCTCCATGGCTTGGGCGATGCCTCCAGGGTAGTTAAAAAGCTGCCTGCAGGGAGAGCCTCAGGCAGAAGCCCTGGCATCAGGGGGATGCCAGGGGGCCTCTCAAAGACTGCTAAGCTCCTGAGGCTCCTAGGTGTGCTTGAGGGTGAGGCTTTCCAAGAGATACTCATCCAGCCCAGCCTGGGGGCCAAAGCCTGCGGAGTTAGCCAGGTGGCCACCATCTTCTCGATGCGTTTCATCTGCTCACGCAGGAAGCCATTCTCCAGAAAGCTACAGGGATGAGGGTCTGAGTGGGCAGAAACCAGGGCACGCAGATCCAAGAGGACCTGCTTCAGCTTCTTCTCTAGGACCATGAGGATTCTGTGAAATCCAGAGCTCTATCCCACTCATCTTGGAAAAGCTTCTGCACATCCTGGGAATGGGCGCAGCCCTGGGCTGGTTTTGCATCTTCAAAGGATGCTGGCTGTCCTCATTTTTCTCCTCTGCCAATTCTCGGAAGAAGTGGTCCACACCCTTCAGAGCCAGATCTTGTGGTCAAAATAGAAACCCAGAGAGAGAAAAGTGTAGGAGGCCTGCAGATGCATGTTGACCAGGCGGTTGATGGCAGCTTCCACGTCGGCGGAATAATTCTGATGGAGCTCATGGTTGACCAGCAATAAGGAGCTAAGCTCCGAAGGTGGTGTTGGCTGGTTCCGGAGGCAGAGGATGGCTGAGAAGATGCCTCTAAAGGTCATAACTGGGAAAGAGATTGGAGGGTGGTCAGAGGCTGAAAGAAGGGGTATCCCTGGGTCTGTTCTGTCCAAGCACTTTTGAAGCAACAGACAGATCTGGAGGCCCATCAGGACCACTGCCTATACAAGGATTTTTTACAGTGCAGTGCTGTAAATGCAATTTCTCTTCCTTGTGGTTTTCTTAATAACATTTTCTCCTCTCTACCTCACTTTATTGTAAGAATACGGTATGTAGTACATATAACATAAAAACAGTGTTAATTGACTGTGTTCTCAGTAAAGCATCAGTCAACAGTAGGCTATTAGTAGTTAAATTTTGGGGGAAGTCAAAAGTTATGATTTTTGATTGTGTGGAGGAGTCAGTGCTCCTAACCCCCAGGTTGTACAGGGTCAAGTGTACTTTAATTTGGGTCTGATTGATACCCTCACCTTTTGTTGTAGGTCGAGTTCTCTGGGAAGCAGGCTCTGAGAGGAAGATTTGCATGTAGTAAATTTATTAAGAAGTACCCTTGCGGGGGGGAGGGGGTGGTGGCACTTGGCTGGCTTAGTCGGAAGAGCATAAGACTCTTGATCTAGGGGTTGTGAGTTCGAGCCCCACATGGGGTGTAGAGATTCCTTAAGTAAATAAAACTTAAAAAAACAAAAACAAAAACAAAACACCTCTCTGAGCATGAAAGAAGTGGAACCAGGCAGAGTAAGGGGTTGAACTGTAATGAAGTCACGGACAGGGGCCTCAGCTGACCCCAGGGGAATTCTGGGAATAGGACAGAACTTCATAGTTGTCCCAAAGTGAGGCAAAGGGGACTAAGACTTTGTAAAATTTCCTCCCCCGTGACTGAGCAGTTACTTGAGAACTACCCGGGAGAGAAAGTGGCTTTCTTCAGATAAGGGAGGTTCCCGGAGAGCAAGCAGGCAGGAGCTGTGAGCAGCTAAGGAATGAGCGTCTTGGTTCTGAGGTGGGAAATCCGGATGGCACCTCACAGCTTCCACTTCAACAGAATGCGAGCGTATTGTGTCTTCTCTTTTATTCAAATCTTTTTTCCAGAGATTTTCAAAGATTCAAATAATCACAAAGACTTAACAATTTTTTTTCATATGTGCCTACCACAGTGCTTGTTAAATGTATTACAGGTTATTTTGTATTTTTTGTTGGAATGTTGAATAAGAACTTTCCCCATAAGATTTTTCCAGCTGGGTATTCCTTGTATGCAAAAACAATGCGTATGGATTACTATATTTATTTATCGCAGTTTTTCAGCTTTATTAAGGTATAATTGACACAATAAACAACACATTTAAAGTGTATACTTAGATGAGTTTTTAAAATTTAAGTTCAATTAATTAACATACAGTGTATTATTTGTTTCGGGGGTACAGGTCTGTGATTCATACTCACATGAGTTTTGACATATATATTTCCTTATAAAAACATCATCAGTCCCAGAAGCTTCCTTATGTTCCTTCGTCAGCCATTCCTCCGTAGTGCCAGCTCCTGGCCCAAGGCAACCACTTGTTTGCTTTCTGGCCCTAGAGATTAGTTTACATTTTTGAGAATTTCTTATGAATGGAATCACAGAGTACTTATACTTTTTTGCTTGTCTTCTCAGCATAATTACGTGGAAATGCATCCATGTTGTTTTGTGTATCAATAATTCGTTTCTTCTCATTGCTGTGTAGTATTCTAACATATGGACAGACCACACTGTTTATCCATTCACCAGCTGATGGATGTTTGCTTGTTTCCAGTTTGGGCCAATTATAAATAAAGCTGCTGTGAACATCTGTGTACAAGTTTTTGTGTGGCCATATGATTTCTTTTCTCTTGAGTAAATGTTTACAAGCGGAATGGCTGGGTCATAGGGGAGGTATGTGTTTAACTCTTTTTTCTTTAGCAGATTGCCTGTTTTCCAAAATATTTTCAAAATGATCCTATCCTTTTACATTCTCAACAGCAGTAAATGAGAGTTTCAGTTCTTACATATCCTTTGCCAGTACTCAGCGTGGTAAGACTTTTTAGTGACCAATGATGTTGAGCATCTTTTCATGTGCTTATTGTATTTATTTTTACAGATCTAACTTACTTCTGATTACCTCGAAAAGATATTTATTTATTTAGTTGGATTTTCTAGGTACACAAATAAATCATATGTAAGTTACACTATTTCCTTTCAAAGATGCTGTCTTAGTTCTGTTTTTTGTGGAGAACTTAAATAATAGTGCTATCTTTGGCTTTACCCTAACATAGTTTAATGTCACATGATATTGGCATTAGAATATTTAATTCTTTAAATGTACTTGTTTCCATCCAAATTTGCTAAGATTTTTGTTAAGCAGTTTGCTCTTGGGGGCGCCTGGGTGGCTCAGTCAGTTAAGCACCGACTCTTGATCTCTCAGCTCAGGTCTTGATCTGGGGGTCGTGAGTTCTTTACAAAAACAAAACAAAACAAAAATTTCCCTTTAAGTTACATTTTTTTCACAATTTTAAGATAATTACGTTTCTCCTTTTTCCTTTTTAGATATGAAAAGGGAAAAAAGCTATACGCTATTTTCTAACGTTTTGTGGATGTAAACTTTTATGAGGGGCATCTTCCTATGCACTGACTGTCACTCTATAACCTTATGATTAGAGGCTGCATAGTATTTTATAGCGGTACTGTAATTTAGTTGGCCAGTCTTCTATTATGAAACATATAGGTTATTTACACTTTCTCTTTTGCTATTATAAATTTTCTTGAGATAAATATTGTTACAAATTAAATCTTGGTGTACCTGTAGGCTTATCCAGCTAAAATTTCTAGATGTGCAATGCTAGGTCAGAATCTGAATATTTTTACGGCTTTAATATTTACTATAACATTTCTCTCAAGAAAGTTAGTAGCCACTTCACCAAAATTTTAATCTGTTCTTGTAATTTGATGGATGACCAGTGCTGGCTCATGTGCTGTGAACATTTGCTTTAGTAATTTTCATTTGCCATTGATTACACTGATCATTTTACTTATTTTTTTAAAAGACATTTATTTATTTATTTATTTATTTATTTATTTATTTATTTATTTATTTAAGAGAGACAGAGACAGAGAACGGGGGGAGGAATAGAGGGAGAGGGACAAGCAGATTTCCGTGCTGAGTGCGGAGTCCAATGTGGAACTTGATCCCAGGACCCTGAGATCATGACCTGAGCTGAAATCCAGAGTCAGATGCTCAACTGACTAAGCCACCCAGGCGCCCCTGATTACACTGATCATTTTAAAAGTGTGTTTTACTTTTTGTTTACTATTTTACTTCTTTGTTTCCTTTCTGTTTTGTTGTATGTACAGTTGATCCTTATCATTTGTGGATTCTGTATATGCAAACTCATCTACTAACGAAATTGGTTTGTAACCTCAAGGTCCACATGCATGGCATTTTTGCAGTCATATGCAGACATACACAGAGCAGTGAAAATTTTGAGTTGCCTGGCATACGTGTTTCCGGCTGAGGTCAAGGAAGAGGACTTTCCTTTTGTCTCAGCTCTCATTTTGTAAACAAGAGGACTTTATGTGGTCTATGAAGCGCCACGGTTTTGCATTGCTGTGCCTTTCGGATGGTTTCGCTGTGTGAAACGCCCTCCAGGCACAGTGCTGAAATGCTGTCTGGTGTTCCTAAGTGCACTTAGGCTGTGATGCGCCTCACCAAGAAAATACTGAGTTAGTCCAGCTTCGTTCAGGCATCAGTGATAGTACTACTGGTTGTGAGTTCAATGTTAACGAATCAACAATATATATTTAAAAGGCCTCTTTAAACAGAAACAAATAAAGTTATGTGCTGATCAATGGATGTAAACACTGTGACCAGAAGCTTGTAGGATCCTAACCCTGTATTTGCCCTAGGAGCAGTAGCTCGGTATTTGCTTATTCAGTGTTTTTTGGATGACTTTAAAAACATAACCACTGCCAGTAATGAGAATTGGCTGTACCATGTTTTCTATGAATTTTCCCTCCATGAGTTAGACGGTCTGCTCTCAGCTTATTATCATCTTTGCCCCCTTCTGAGCACTTATTTCCCAGAGTCACCTGCCATCAGGGTTCCAGTTCAGGTTCTACTGGTGAAAAGTAGTCATGTGAGATTAGGAAGGTGGAAGAGGAGGAGAAGACATGTCTTCCCCACCACCAGCAGCCGACCATTATGGGGGCAGATGGTGGCATCCTGGTTTCTGTGTTACATGAAGCCTGCAGCGGCTTCCCAGCGAGATCTCGCTTGCTGCCTGCTTTGATGCTTCAGTGGGCTGAATCACTAAGAACTCATCCTTTCCCAGCAGCCTCCCACAATAGTCCTGACCTCTGCTTCCTTCAGTCTTCTTGTTCCGCAAGCACCTAGTTCTCTCTTACATTCCTTATTTTGAATACTAGACTAGTATTTGTTTTCTTGACTGAAGCCTGACTAATACAGTTTTGATACTGGAAGAGAGTGCCTTCTCTCTGAAGGATGAAGGGAGCACAGATATTGGATGACCAGACTGCTAGCTTCATCAAGGTCCATGTCCTTTTCTTCATGTTAGGCATACAACTAAGCAACATTTCTTGCTTTCCTTACGTCTAGGGGGGCCTTGTGAGCAGAACTCTTCCCTATGCTCTCTCCAACACTGTGGACTATGCCATCAGCAAGAAATAAATTTTACTGTGACTCATCACTGATATCGTGGGACTCTTTGTTTTAGCAGTTTGCCTGCCCTAATACAAATGGTATTTTAAAATGGTACTAGTGCCTACTTTTTATATTTCTAAAAATATCCTTTGTTCTATTACCACCAATGATAAGAATGAAACAATATTTATTAATTCCCTCCTTAGTAAGATGAAAAACTTACTGTGTGTTTACTTCCATTTACTTTTACTCCTATCTTTTTGGTATGATCTGAAATTATGTCAAGGTTATACTTAATTTTTTGACATTTGCATTCTATCTTATAATCATATTTCCAATAATTATTTAGGTTATAGTCAACGTATAACAGGTGTTAATGCTCACCACTCATCCTTTTACAGCATAAATTAGCCTTTGTTCAGTTCTTTCTTTGTTGTATGTCTTGGTTTCTTTAAGAAACCTTCTGGAACTTGTCTTAGGAAAGATATAGAGAGAAGATAATGTTTTCAGAGTCCTTGAACAGCTGAGACTGCTTCTTTGTTGTTTTTATACAGGATCTGGCTGAGTCCATAATCTTGATCGACTACCTTAATCCCTCAAAACTGTAATAGTTGACATATCTTCTTTGGGCATTTAATATGGTTTTAGAGGAAAAGATTGAAGTTAGAGGGATTTTCTTACTTTTTAGGTTACCTTTTCCTCTCCCCCAAATGCTTATAAGATTTTTCCCCCAAAATCTTAGTATTTACAAATACTATCATGTGTATCTATGGTTTGGTTCCTGTCATTAACTTTCCTTGGTACTCAGTGAGCCCCTTAGAAATGTTGACACTTCTGCCAGATACAGTGCTAAGTGCTCTGTATGTATTACCTTATGACAACCCTATGAGATGACACTATTATCCCTCCCAATGTACAGATGATGAAATTGAGGTCCAAGGACTCATAGAAGATCATCAACAAAGTTGGGAGAGGAACTCAGGTCTACCTCACTGCAGAGTCTGAGCTTTTAGTCACTGTACCACACAATTTTTTCAAAGGAAAGAAAGATCTCTTTTTCCTGTATAATCTCTACAATTTTGCTTTTGCTTCCTTGGTTCCTGATTCTCCCTCAGAGACAAGACAATTGCCCATATGGCAGGTCTCTCTTGTGTAGTTCTTATATGTTAGTTTTTATTTTGTCATTCTTTTCTTTTATATTATCATAGAGTTTGGCAAACTTACCCTTCATATTTGGATTATGTTTTCTGCAGCTTTGTGCTCGTTCTTTTCTGATACTAATGCATTTAAATTTTTTAAATAGGATTTTTCGCTTTTCATTTTCCCTGCCTCATCAATTTCCTTTTCCATTTCTCTGCCCTTTAACCAGATTCACTGACATCTCAGTCCTTCCTCAGTTTTGTTAAAATCTTGTTTATAGTCTGTTTTCTAACATTTTCTTCTGTCTCACGTATTAAACAGTGCTCAAGCGTATGCTCTTCCTCTATATTGAGTACCGTACTCTCCAACCATTACGTCTCAGGATATTTTCATAGGCCCCATGGTGTTTTGTTGCCTTTAATGACCCCCTGGTTGGTGGGAGGTCTGCTCAGTGCCTGTGGTTTCCCATAAACAATGGAAGTGGATACTGTTTGAATCCTCCTCGCAAATCGTAAGAAGAAGGGATTGTCAACATAAATGTACATTACCTGTCCAGCAGAATATCATTCTGGGAAGAACATGGAAACAGTTGATGCAGAGGTGGGTCTGGGGAGAGGAAGGGAAGATTTCACTTTTGTATCATTTCTTTTGTCACAGAGTCATCTTTTGGACCTGCCTCTCTGTTTGGGCCAGCCTCTATGCCTGCAGTTTTAGCTGGTAAGGTCATGATATTGCTGTCTTAGAAGGAGAACTTGAGACTTTGGTGTGTATAATGGTGATGGTGGGACAGACCATTTGTGGTAGGTCTGGTGGGTAAGTGGTGGTGGTTGTTGAGGTCCTGTTTCACACTATTACTGAGGATTGGGGCTATGCCTGCCATATACAGAAGAACAGCACTAGAGCCCTAAGCATCACAGAATCTTTCTCCCTTCAGCAGTGGTTCAGCCAAGATAAGCCAACACAGGCTCAGAACAGTCAGTAATGGCTCTGTGGCCACCCACCTACCAGCAGATAACAAGATGGTACTATGACCTCTAAGACCTTGAGCTTGTGCCACATGGTATATTAAGTCCTGGCTCCACCCCTGAGACTCCGGTTTCCAGTAAATCACTCCACCTTCCTCCACTGGACCTATGTCTAGCTGGCCACAGGACACTGTTGAGCTATCAGATGAAGTTAATTGGAGCTAGGGAAGTAGAACTTCCCACCTCCACTTCTTTGTATCTTTATTAGCAACATAGTTATCTGTGGGGAATGCAGACACTTCCCAGACTAGAATGGAACCTATACCTCCCTTTCTCTCTCTCTTTCATTCTCTGTTTCATTCCCTCTCTCATCTATGTTACTGACCTGCTAGATGCTTACTGGATTTAACGGTTCTGTTTTAGCTTTGCAGATGGCAGTTATGTTGATGGTGAAGATGGAGGCACCAATGCCCTTGCTCCAGGTGTCAGAACACTTGGTCTGATGCTGGCAGCTGCAGCATGGGCAGCAACACCAGCACTGGACACCTTTTGTTTGTCTTTCCAGGTCCACCCTCCATCCTTTCCCGACCTGCTCTGTGTTCTGGGAGGCTGAACCATATGGTCTACTTCAGTACTGTGCTGGAGCCTGCAAGAGCTGATTATGTGCTCTTCCTAACTCCATGCTTGGTGACCATCGTGGGAATATTTACACCTTGGAGATTGGTGAACACTACAAACAGGCATACACACACCTACCTCAGCGCTTGTTATTAAATATTTATTTACCAGCACACCGCTGGGGCTGTGTCAATATATCAATAGGCTCCCTTGCCCCCTGACTTGTTGTTAGGTTTGGCCTTTGGGAGCCCCTGAAGGGATGAAAGGGCAGGAAGAAAATGTGGTCAGAATATTCATTCTTCTGGCTCCATCCCTAACATGTTCCCACAGGTTGGCTGCCTCCCTCTACAAACACTTCAGCTGCTGTCAGGCACCCTCTCTAAACATCCATCCTGTCTGGAAACCTTCCTCTCTGGAAATCCTCCCCTCCCATTTTTGGGCCTGTGGTGTGTTCTGATTGGGTGGGAGCTGGTGGTGCAGCTGGTGAAAGAATTCACCTGAAGTAGAACGAAGGAGATAGAAGCTTATTGAATACACTGCAAGGGAGCAGTGGCCAGGACAGCAAAAGAGAGACCATGGGCCATGAGGCAGTGGTGAGGGGCTACATCTGTAGGGTAGAGTGAGGAAGTATGGGGAAGTATGGAATTTTCTCTTTTTTGGTAACTGTTTGTGCCTGGTGGTAAGCATCCCATTGCTTAGTTAGGGCCTATGGCTATTTTGAGGTGGGTCATTTCATGATCCTGTTTGCATTCAGCTGGGTGGTCACTGTAGGCCCTTTTGCCTTGCTCAAGTTTCCATTGCTCAAGCCTATTGCCTAAAATTGGTCTCCACAAGGCCTATGAGTGGTAATGTCTCCCCCAAACCCTACCTACACCAGTAGTCCCTTCATGATGCCCTTCTCTAACAACGCCTTTGAGTGCGTGCCATTCTTTCCTTCCACGACCCTGACCAACACAAAACCTACTCACATTCAGTCAGGTAGGACTACTTACTTGCTTCCTGGGTGCATTTCCTTGGTCTTGCTTGGTTCCAACACCAGTGGTTTTCGAACTCTTTATAGGCTTTCATGCGGTGTTTCCTTCAAATGAAATCTTATCTGAAAACTCGATGTATGCATTAGAAAAACTAAAGATTCTTGTCTTAAGTGGGGTAGGAGCTGAAGGCTGCCTGCTCCCTATCCTCCACCCCTCACCTTTCTCGAACGTCATGAATATACATCACTGGAATCTCCAAGGATCCAAGAAGCACAATTTTAATACCATATTCCTAGAAGACAGAGACCATGACTTGAATTTCCCAGGGCACCTGGAAAGATGTGGGTAAGCTACAAGCAGGTTTCAAGCTACCATTTACAGAGTACTTACTTCATGCCAGCTCTTTTCTGAGTGCTTTTCATTGGTTTGTCCACGTAATTCTCCAGCAGCCCTGGTGAGGTGAGGGCCTCCATTACTTACATTGTCCGAACGAAGCAACTAAAGCACAGTGTGGTGAAACTCACTCAGGAGCTCATTGCTGGCGTAGCTAGAGAGTTTAGCTGCAGGGCTGTGCTCTCAGGCACCCCGTATGCTCCCCTAAATATGCTTCTGAGTGATTAAATGAGAAGCATGTGAGCTCAGGTGTTAGAAAAACCTCACAGCATCAGAATCCAGCTGAGAAATGCTCACTGCCCTGTGGGTTTCCTGGGTGGCTTCACACAACCTCCATCTCTCACAGCTCAGTCATGGGTAGACCGTCCCTGATGCAGGAACACAGCGCTGCTGCCCTGGAAATTGGGCTGATGAGGGATTTTATCCTCTGGCAGGCAACCCGCTTTTGTGTTGAAGTAATCAATGAAACAAGACAATGGCTTTTTTCTAAGCTTTTAAAACTCTAATTGTGGGGTTAATTGCTGCAGTCTGGGCTCTGGCTGTCTTGCCATTGGTCTTTTGCTCCAATCCAGATGCAGAAAGACAGGCACGAGTTTCCTAGGCTGCTGTGGGCCTGGGGCCAGGTCTTCCTGACAGTGGTATGAGTTTGAGGCCTTTGAACCACACCTTTTGGGGACTGAACTCTCAATACCTGAAGTTTTGTTTCTGGGAGTTTGATAGCACTTCTAATCAGAAATGTTAAAAAAACCAAGATGATAAAAGCCAAGCAAACCTCGCACAACGTGGGAATGGTGTAGAAGTTTCAATTTTCTGGTCGGCCATGTATTCGGGAGTGACGTCAGATATCGTTTTGAAGAACTTTATCCATTTCTCAATTAGGAGTTCTCAAAGATGTGACGACATCAAGAATATCTGGAGAGGACACAACCACCTATTTGTCCTTTCCTCAGGTAGAAAAATAAACTGTTATTAGAATTTTGGGGAGAAGTCAGTGGGGTGAGACTTGACTTTTAGTCAAGAGCAGAAGTGAATTACTACTTGGTGTGAGGAATGAACACATTCTCATACCCTAAATATTTGGAATTCTAGAGCCCAGCCTGTGCACTTCCTAGCAGCAGGCCTGGCTATGTGAAATGGAAATGAGGGGCCCCTTGCTTAAAATTGTTCAGATTTCCGGAGAGCAACAGCAGAATTTTGAGGTGAGTGCAGACCTGTCAGAGTGGGGAGCCCTGTGTGGATGGCCATGGAGCTGGCCCTGCCTGGGAGCAGCCGCCCACATTCGAGTCCTGGGAGGATGAGGATAAGCCTCCCATTCTACCAACGGGATGCCCAAGAAAGCAGCAATCGTGCGTGGAGTCACCCGAAAGATGGCTGAAGTCAAGCCACCGCTCCCAATATTCTCTTCCTTCATGCTTGTGTTTAGAGCAAGAATCCCATGCTCTACCCTCCGATCCCATGTTCGTGTCACTATTAGATGAGACCCACTTTCCGGAATAAAGAGGAAAGGATTGGTCTGTGCCACAGGACCGTCGCTTTTTTTTTTAATACACTTTATTTTTTAGAGCAGTTTTAGGTTCATAGCAGAATTGAGAGGAAGGTGCAGAGATTGCCCATTCACCCCAGCCCCACACACGCAGAGCCTTCTGGACTATCGATATCCCTCAGCAGAGTTGTACATGTGCTATAACTGATGACCCTGCCCTGACACATCATTGTCACCCAGAGTCCATAGTATATTAGTGTCGTACATTCTATGGGTTTGGACAAATGAATAATGTCATGTGGCCACCACACAGAATGGTTTCACTGCCCTAAAAATCCTCTGTGCTCTCTACTCATCCCTCCTTCCTTCTAATGATCCTTCACCTTTTCTTGGTGCCATGAACCCCTTCATTGGTCTGGTGTAGTCTTTGGGCATCTTCCCCAGATAAGAATTTTTATACATAAAATATAATAATAATTGAAGTACAAAGAGAGTCCTACAATAAATCAACTTATGAAAACATTACAAAACAAAGTCATGTTGGCGTTATTTTGCTTCTTTATTAGCTCATGAAATTACTAGGTCTAGCAGCAAGTCTAACACCTATAATTTTAAAGTAGTGATGATAAGCATAAGTGGTATTTTGAAATATCTGCCTCAACTCTAATGTGCAATGAAAACATTGGTGATGGAATTACAGATACTGCTTATACTACTGTGGTTTTAACCATTTATTTTTGGTCTGTATTCATAAGGGAAGGAAATGCTGGATCTCAGAGAGAGGACAATGAAAATAAAGCCGTGACTGTGTTTTCCACCCAAGCTTCCGTGCCCCATGCTGGTTGTTAAGCTCTTGTCTCTCAGCTCCCCATCCACCCACCAGAGTCAGCTCTGGGATGCTGGGGTTCAGCACACCACGTTTCTCCCTGACAGCTGGCCCCCTATTACGCGGACATTGGCCAAGGAGCAATGAAAAGGGAGACTGGAAGGCTGGAGGAGAGAGAACGTGATTAGGGTTTGCACGTTGTCTCTGTCAGCCTCATGCCAAAAATGGCATCCCAGCCCCACAGGAGCAGGTGGTTGTCCCAGCCTCTAGTTGTTTCCATACCCTCAGAATCAGCCTCAGGGTCTCCCCTCAGAGATACTGCCTTCCGGCACTCTCTTCTTGGCTACCCAAACAAAGCACCAGCAGCTGAGTGGTTGAAAACAAGAGAAATTCATTCTCTTCCAGCTCTGGGGGCCAGAAGTCTGAGATCAACTTGTCCACAGGGCTGTGCTCTCTCCGACAGCTCGAGGGGGAGAATCCTTCCTTGCCTCCTCTGATGTTGCCAGCAGTCTTTGGTTTTTCTTGGCTCGTAGAGACATCACTCCAGTCACACGGCTGTCTTCTCCTTGTGTGTCTTCTTCACATTGTCTTCCATCTGCACATCTGTCTCTGTGTCCACATCTCCCTTTTCTGTAATAACGCTGCCATATTAGATTAGGGCCATCCTCATGACCTCTTTTTGACTTGATTACCTCAGGAAGGACTCTGTTTCCAAAGAAGGCCATACTCAGAGGTCCTGGAGGTCAGGACTTCACTATATTTTTTTGGAGGGGCTCAATTAAATCTATCACACTTCCCAGAGGTCTGGGTCCCAGTTCTGTGGAAAACTTCCCCAAGCTTCCATGTTCCCCAGCCCTAGGTTGGGAGCTGTCTCCTGCAGTTATTATTTCTGTGCTATGTAGTGTCTCCCTTCTGTCTGTCCTCCAATACCTGATTAATCAGTTCCTTACATGATCTTCTCTCTGTTAAAATAACTGGTGTGGTTTCATTTTCTTGACTGTGCCCTGGCTGGCCTAGACCCCTGAATCTTCAATGTGGTCCCCAGATGAAGAGGGTCTGATGTCTTAAATGGATATCTGGTAATCATTTTAAGAGAGAAGCGGGGATTCTAAGTAAGGATTTATAACTAACAAAACTTAGTAAGACTTCTCAAGTTTTTGCCCCCCTTGTTTTAAACGTCTCAGTTATTCTGTTATTGTGTTCTTGCAAGGGATGCTTGAAAATGAAGTGGACCCATGAGTTTGTTTGTAGAGACAATGAGAAAGGAGAGGGCTGGCAGGAGGTGGGTGGTCTTGGATGGGGATCAACCTAGGGGGCAGAGATGGGGCAGCACTGAAGAGAAAGTGCAAGTGGGTGAGCCCCTGGGTCTGTGGTAGGGTGGAAAAGAACATGGTAGCTGGGCCCGAGAACTGGCTCTGGGAATCCCATGGGGGGAAAATAAAGCTTCGGTGCTCTTTAACCCACTAGTCCTGCTTCTAGGAAGCTCTCCTAGAAAAACCATCCCAAGGAAGCCATGTCTAACCCCCTGAATTCTTTCCAGTCTGTCTGGGCTGTGGGTGCAGACGTGAGTCCATTAATGTTGACATCCGTAGTCCTTGGACTCCTTGGCCCTTCTCAAGCCCCTGCCTCAGAGCCCCCCAGTCAGCTCTTAGACTCCCCCGAAGTGTCTCGTATGTGCTAAGGACCAGCTCTGCTTCCGTTCTGCTCCGGCCTGCTTGGGAAAGTCACGGGCGGGTGGCACTCTGCTTCTGGGCCAACCGCTCCACCCACATGAAAAGGCTGCATCTGGGCCATTTTCCAGAGCATGGCAAGCTCTGCCAACGTCCCCTGCCTCCCTGACTTACAGTCACCGTGTTGTTCACACCTGAGCCAGGAAGTGACGGGGCTTGGCTCCCGGGTCTCATAAACCTTCCTGTTCCTGTCTGTTCACCCTGTCTCTACAAAAGACCAGAACCAGTGCCTCTGGCCAGCTGTGGAAGAGACACCACGTCTTCCACTTCTCTTGCCTTCCCCATCTCCCCCCCGACTCCACCCCCTGAAGCCAGAACAGGCCCACTCCCCACTGTGGGTCATGCCACGCCGAGAGTCGCCTGCCAGTTTGCCAGCACCTACCCCTCAGTCTTTCCGAGGCGTCTGGACTCTGAATCCTGCACTAATGCGTTCATCAGAACATTAGGTATGATCGTGCAAAGTGGAGAGCCATCTAAAAGGGCCCTGGAAGGGAAGGGATTTGGTAAACTGTGGTATAACCTCCTGTGAGGTAGATGCAGCCAAAAACAATGATGAAGACTCCATAACAACATAGAAAAGCACTTATGACTTTCTTTAAGTGATAAAAAGTGTACATTATACATGACCATGATTTCAGCTACCTCAAAATGACAAATGCCAGTGCAAGAAAGAGAAAAGAAACTTGAGTAAATGAAACCAGTTCAGCCTGGAGTGTTGATAGCGTGGGTCCATTTTTTCTTTTCCTGGGTATTCCCTTAATTTATCTGTAATGTCATTTATTTAAGAAAAAAAATTAACGGTTATTAGCAAAAAGTACAAAACTGCTTGATCCTGCTTTGAGAGCCTCTTGGTACACATGCCCAGTGCATCTGGGCTCCAGGAAGGGGCTCGGCCTGACCAGACATACGGGCTTGACCTGGGAGGGTTTCCAGCTTGGAATTCTAGAAGCGATCCGAAGAATCTTGTTGTCTATGGTGGCAACCTGGAACCCCAGGGTTTCAGGAGGGAAGAATCGTAACAACTAAATTTGGAGTGTTGGGGACCAATCAGAACATGGACATTCTGGGGGTGCCTGGGTGGCTCAGTCGTTAAACGTCTGCCTTCAGCACAGGGCGTGAATCGGGCATTCTGGGATGGAGCCCCACATCGGGCTCCTCCGCTGGGAGCCTGCTTCTTCCTCTCTCACTCCCCCTGCTTGTGTTCCCTCTCTCGCTGGCTGTCTCTCTGTCAAATAAACAAATAAAATCTTAAAAAAAAAAAAAAAAAAGAACATGGATATTCTGAGAACTGCCTCCTTAGAACTGCCTCAATCACCCTGCAGTGTGGGGTTGAGAGGAGAAAGCAATTGGGCTGACGGTTAAGAGATTAGAGCTCTTTTGTTGGCGCTGACACCTGTTTGTTGTGCGACTTTAGTGTACCTCTCGCGTCAGCTAGGGAAACACTGATCCACACTTGGGCCGCCACAGCCTTGCCCCGTGAAGAAATGAATTTGCTTGCTCCTTTTGGTTTGCCTTCACATCTGGGTTTTTCTGTTTGGATTCATAATTCACTCTAGACTTTCCCCCCTAGCTCTATGGATGGCTTTCTATGATGAAGCTGGTGGATCTGCTCCTTTTTCCGACCCACCAACACCATGGAGAGAGCATGGAGGGCCACACTGGCCTGGCCTGGAGAACACGAGTTCTCCCCCACCTGGAGCCCAGGTCCTGGACTTACGGCCTCTGACTCCAGGAAGTCCTACAGATATACATATTGATTGACTTTGATTCCCCATCATTTCCAGTGTGCTTGGCTTGGCATTTTGGCTCACCTGTCTTGCCCTGCCTGTTTGGATCCCTATGCCTGCCTCTGAACTCTGTATCCCTACCTTTTATAATTACCCCTTGGCTGCAAATACTACACTGGGTTTGGGAACAGATCTGGGCCATCACCCTCCCGACCTGGGCACCCTGATGGGACCCATGGGTTAAGGGTGAGCCTCTCTGTTGCTCCCTCAGTGAATCAGGAAACATAACACCTGCTCTGTGAGTCTTACTGAAATTCGGAAGCCTTAAACTAGTTCATGGGTGAGAAGTTATTTAAATACTTTGCAAGCAAGTACCAAATCTTGCTACTTTTTAAAGGAACTGCTAAAGTGCTTTGGGCACTGTGCTTTCAAGTAGGACAATTTCTCCAGGGACTCACTCAGAGGACTCCACAGCAGCACATGAATCTCTTGGTGAAGGCAGGGGCTTGGAATGAGGGAACCTGGATTCAAGACCTGGTTCTGCCTCATTCCAGGTGTCTGACTCAGGCCTCACATTTCCTCATCTATAGAATGCAAATCACAATAACATCTGTGTAACAAGGTTGTTCTGAGGACCAAATGAGGTGCTGTGAAAGTGTTAAAAAAAAAAAAGGCAGTTGCCTTAATTATTAGTGCTATGTACCCGATTATTGTATTAATTACAACGGAGCGAGGGTTAAAAGGACATAGAAGACTTGGCCTTGCCCACAAAGATTGCAGGCACAGAAAGAAAATGACCGTGCTGGCTCTGCAGGCAAAGGGTTCAAGGTAAGGGTTCACCTCAAAGAGTCCTCTCTGGAGGAACCGAATCAGGTGGGCTCCCACCCTAACACTAGAGACCTCGGGGCCTGTGTCTGTGCCTGAGATCCCAAGCGGGGTCTCAGAGAAGAGTCTCTGCGGGCAAACGCGCAGGCACGAAGTCCAAGAAGCCGGCTCCACAAGCAGCTGCCAACCAACCACAGTCATTCTCGCACTAGGATCTCCTGGGAGAAGCATCCTGGGAGAAGTCACCGCTTCCGTCTCTCCACCTTTGACATGGTGCATCGCGCATCGCAGGGCGCGTCGCGAGGCTGGGCTCGGCGCCCCTGCACCTGCCAGACCCCGTGGGAGAGGGACGCGGGAGCAGCCCTTTGCCCCTGAAGTCCGGCAAACCGCGGGGAGCGGAGAAGGAGCTGGCAGCAGCCCCACCTGAAGGTCTGCCGAGTCAGATCAGAACGAACCGCTGTGGATGTGTCGGGTAGGAATCTCGGAGATTGTGCCCCTGCCTCGTTTCAATGACTTGATTTCCTGAGCTCCTCGCGACGTCCTGAACTTGTTTGCTCACCTGTAATAAATAGGTTGTTAAAATTCCATGAAAAAATATAGTAAAGAACTTGCTAATTATTCAATAAATAGTAGCTGTTGTTGTCCCCGTCATCGTCAGCAGCACTGCTGTATCATCTGCGAAGGCTGAGTCAGCCCTGCCTCACGCTGCATCAACCCGCAGGACCTCCGCGTGTCCGAGGCTCTTTAGCGCCACCGTCTGGGAGGGGACTGCCATAGCCTCGCTGCCCCCGGGAAACGCGGAGCCTGCGAACCAGGGATCGGAGCTGGAGCTGGAGGTCCCAGTTCCTACATGGTTCTTCCCACCCCCGCACCATGTTCCTTCCCCCGGTCCCCATGCTCCTTGTGGATCCATCGAAGAACTGAATTTCTGCCGGGTTTCTTGTCCCCACGACGACTGCAGGCACTCGCTGGGCCCCAAACTAGACAACCTACCTGCTGTCCCTTACTCATCTCAGGGATTCCCAAGAGGAGAGAGACTCCCCTCCTGGGGGCAATTGGAACTTGGTGGGGGCATTTTTATCAGCCGAAGGGGAGCCCTACTGGCATTTAGTGGGGTTGGCCAGCGATGCTAGACACCCTGTAAAGTGTGGGACGGTCTTGCACAACAAAGAATTGTCTTGCATGACTCAAATGTCTTGTAGGACATTTATGTAAGCGAAAGAACGTTCATTAATTACCTGAGCTATGCTCTGCGTTGAACAGCTAAACAAAAGTTTTTTCTGCAAGACTTTTTTTTTTTATTAAAGATTTTTATTTATTTATTTGACAGAGATAGAGACAGCCAGCGAGAGAGGGAACACAAGTAGGGGGAGTGGGAGAGGAAGAAGCAGGCTCATAGCAGAGGAGCCTGACGTGGGGCTCGATCCCGGAACGCCGGGATCACACCCTGAGCCGAAGGCAGACGCTTTAACCACTGTGCCACCCAGGTGCCCCTTTCTGCAAGACTTTTTAAAGGTATTTTATTATTGTGGTAAGAATATAAATATACAATTTCCCCTTTTAACTATTTCTAAATACTCAGTTCCATGACATTAAGTACATTTACAGTGTTGTACAACGGTCACTACTATTTCCAAAACTTTTTCATTACCCAAACAGAGACTGTGCCCATTAAGCAATAGCTCCCCATTTCCCCTTCCCTCAGCGCTTTGTAACCTCAAATCTACTTTCTATCTCTGTGAATTTGCCTATTCTAGGGACCCCATATAAGTGGAATCATATAGTATCTGACCTTTGCTTCATCAAAAACTTTACCAAGAGTCGCTCCTCATATTGCCATCACCATTGACAAAGCTGTGAGCGGTGTTTGAATCATCAATACAGTTTACATGTGTCAGTCTGCTGCATTCAACACAGCTGCAAGCATCTGACACTTCAATGTTTCCTAACGTCATTATGTCCCCACACTCACATCTTGAAATACAGATTATTTTATTACACTTTACACTCCTTTTTATTCACAAGTTAAGGCTTTATTTATTTATTTATTTATTTATTTATTTAAAGATTTTATTCATCTACTTGACAGAGAGAGAACACAAGTAGGGGGAGCAGCAGAAGGAGAGGGAGAAGTAGGCTCCCTGCTGAGCAGGGAGCCTGACCTGAGGCTCAGTTCTAGGACCCTGGGATCATGACCTGAGCTGAAGGCAGACACTTAACAGACTGAGCCACACAGACATCCCTAGGTGTTTTTTTTTTTTTTTTAATTTTGTGTTGGTAGCTTAAATAAACTCTTAATTTCATTTTAGGTTAGTAAAGGGCACATTATAAAATATTTATTATAAGAAAAGGCATTGGGCCCAATGGGGAAGACAGTCAGGGATTTCTCTTCTGCAGTCACTGACAGATGACCAGGTGTGAGGGAACAGATCTCTGGAAGTGAAGTGTGCTGTTGACCAACCCTGAGTACTGCCTGTGCTTACAACCTCACACAGCAAGCCTACCCTTCAAGCAGGAAATCTCCAAACTACTGAACCCATTGTCTCCTGGGTCACCACTACGGACTGCTATGGTCTCGCCAGTGCAGCCAGGCAGGGAATTTTGCTTCTGTCCTCAATGCTAGCCATTGCAGTCACCACCGTTCCAGATTTAAGGATGGACACGGGCATCCAAAACCAATTGCAATCAGAACATATCTAGGCAGGCACCTAAAAGTGAAGCTGGATTTTCAGCATTCCACAAAATGGTTGATTCCAATGTGAGTTCTGGACCTCTCATGGGTGGGAATTTGGGGCCATGCTGTATTCATATCCTTGTTTCAGACTGACCTCCACCTAGTTGGGAACATCCAGATATCAGATTTCTTTTAAATAAAAAGGCCAGGGGCACCTGGGTGGCTCAGTCGGTTAAGTGTCTGCCTTTGGCTCAGGCCATGATCCTGGGATCCTCAGATTGAGCCCTGATTCAGGCTCCCTGCTCAGTGGGGAGTCTGCTTCTCCCTCTGCCTGCTGCTCCCCCTGCTTGTGCTCTCTCTCTCTCTCTCTCTCAAATAAATAAATAAAATCTTTAAAATAAATAAATAAGCCAGAAAAAATATAGATACTCTTTTCTAACCAAATGCCCCTTTAATATTCACACATCCTTAGGTCACCCCCAAAGTCTTTCTTGAGAGTGTGTAATAACACAAGACTTTGAATGGGCTAAAATGTGTTGCTAAAATCAATTCTAGAAATTATAATTATATAAATAATTATATAGACATGTATATCTGCAATGTGGAGCCTTGGAGTTTGTCTGCTGTGGGACTGTGAGGAGAGTATAATGTGACACCTGGATGATATTACATTTCCTCCCTATTCTGGGATTCCTTCACTCAAATGCTTTCTAGCTCTTCACCTAGAGCTGATGCCACACAGATGAATAAGATCCTTGGCCTCAAGGAGTTTGAAGGCTTACACGAGAGACTGACAAGCAAAACATGGCAATGCGGTGTGATGGATGTTTTCTCAGAAGAGGGAGGGAGCAGTCACCCTGACTCAGAAAAGTAGGTCTGGGGAGGCTACTCAGAGTAGGGAGCCTAGGGTGATTTACACACAGAGACACACACACACCTGTCAATCTACTAAGTGCTTTAGCAAATACTCAGTTGAAACCCCTGTGAGAGCTTTGTGTCAGGAAACATGAAAAAGACAGCTTGAGGCCAGAAATGTCAAGGGCTGAGCACCTACTGTGATTAGATCTAAGCCAGTTTGGCTGTTTGCACTTAACGAGGTCTTTTTGGTAGAGATCAGTAGCTTCAAATGTTGCAGCTAAGTGAGGGCTACAGGCGTCCTCCCTTCAGTCTTGCTGTCAAGTGGGGTGAGCTTCCAGCAAAACGTGTATCGGACTGAATTCTGCAATCCATTATCAGTGTTTATTAGCCAGAAAGAGTCCTATAATCTGTTTAACTGGTGAATTTGGTGAAGTTTCTGCTCTCTGTCCCTTCCTACGTTGCAGCAAGTACCGTAATGACAGTTTCTGGAATGCAATGCTATCTGAGGCACATTTCAACCAATGTTCTAGTTGGATGAGGAGACACAACCCCCTAATCCCCTGCTAATGGCCTATCCCAGATCTGACAAAGTTCAAAGCCCAGGCTGCCATTCTGAAGGGTATGTAGTCTTCTGGGGCGGCCAAATTATGATCTCCTGTTCAGGTAAAGGGAAGGTGCCTATTCAGTGTGTATAACCAATCTATGTGTCTCAAATACCACATACTTCATCAATTAAAGTTCATTTTTTTTGAGCGAGAGAGAGAGAAAGAGCATGTATGCATGGGGTGGGGGGCAGGCGGAGAGAAAATCTTAAGCAGGTTCCATGCCCAGTGTGGAGCCCAGTGTGGGGCTTGATCTCATGACCTGAGCTGAAATCAAGAGTTGGACGCTCAACCTACTGAGCCACCAAAGCGCCCCCAAATTAATTTTTAACATCACTGTGCTAGTTAATAAACCCTGTAGTGCAGAGGGAAATTAAAAAAAAAATAGTTGTAGTGGCTGCTAATGCCTGGCTGCTGGTTCTTTTTTTTTTTTTTTTTTTTTTAAGATTTTATTTATTTATTTGACAGAGATAGAGACAGCCAGAGAGAGAGTGAACACAAGCAGGGGGAGTGGGAGAGGAAGAAGCAGGCTTCCAGCAGAGGAGCCTGATGCAGAGGCTCGATCCCTGAACGCCGGGATCACACCCTGAGCCGAAGGCAGATGCTTAATGACTGAGCCATCCAGGCGCCCCTGGCTGCTGGTTCTTGTACGTGGCAACTGACAACCCCTGGAGGGTGTGTTCATAGCTAAGGGTACTCCAAGGGTTAACTTGCTGCCTCTAAGCTGTAGAAGGAAACCAATGAACACACACATATATATCACATTTTCCATGATAAAATATTTTAAAGTAAGTACAATAGCTCTCAAACCACAAAACAGCCTGGTGAAAATGCTAGAAGAGTATCTGACTGAGGGGGAACTAAGTTGCGCTGTACCCCGAAGAAACGATCTCTACCCCTAGTTAGTTGATAGCGAGCACATATATGATGTAACAGATAAACACTGGTGAATGTGGGGTACATACAGATACATGGATTTTTTTTACCTTTTTATTTAAAAAATAATTATAGATTCACAGCAAGTGGCAAAGAGAG
Source organism: Ursus americanus (assembly GCF_024610735.1). Classification (NCBI taxonomy): domain Eukaryota; kingdom Metazoa; phylum Chordata; class Mammalia; order Carnivora; family Ursidae; genus Ursus; species Ursus americanus. The sequence continues at coordinate 66,653,526 of NC_142139.1, forward strand.
TAGGGAGAGGTATCTTTACCCAGTTTCCTCCAGTAATTTCATTTTTTAAAAAGTTAATTATTTTTATTAAAAAAAATTTATGTATTTAAGTAACGTCTACACCCCATGTGGGCTCAAACTCATGACCCTGAGGTCAAGAGGTGCATGTTCCTCCGACTCAGGCAGCCAGGCTCCCCTAAAGTTAATTATTTCTTCAATTTGTCTGTGGGGTCAAGTACACCTAACATAAATTCTGGCCATTTTAAAGTGTGTAGTTCAGTGGTGTTAAGTACATTTCCGTAATTGTGCAACCTATCTCCAGAGCTCTCTTCATCTTGCAAAACTGAAACTCTGTGTCCGTTCAACACCAACTCCCTATTTCCCTTCCCCCAGCCTCTGGCAACCACCATTCTACTTTCCAACTCTATGAATTTGTCCATTCCAGGTACCCGCTGTGAGGGAAATCATACAGCGCCTGTCTTTTTGTGACTGTAATGGTACATCTTATACGGGTATAGGACAAGATGAAAAGCAGGAAATTAACTTTGGTACAATGTGTGTATCATTGTGGTCCGCTGTGACCCTTTGTAACACACGTGGAGATTCCTGTAAACACTCCCAGAAACAAGATCTAGAACGTCCCCGCCACCACCATAAAGGGATAGCATGGAAGCCAGAATCCCTCTTGCTGCTCTTCTGCAGTCATACCCACCCCACCATCCCTAACCCTTGGCAACCAGTGATCTCTACTATCTCTGCGATTTTATCATTTTGAGAAGTGTCTATGCAGTAGCATACAAAGACGGTTCTCTCCCACTGCTGTAATTACAATACCCAAGCTAGTGTTCTGGCTTAGGGAAAAAGTTTGGTTGTTTTTAAGCCTGCTTTTGGTTCATAGCAATATACCCCTGCTGTTAGAGAGTGGGAGCCGGCTGCTCATACCCTATCTGTTTACACGGCAGCCATACACACAGTTCATCTAACTGGCTGGGTCTTGCTCTTTAAATATTAACTTAAACACACCAGAGAGGTTGGGCACCTGGGTGGCTCCTTTGGTTAAACGTCTGACTCTTGATTTCGGCTCAGGTCACGATCTCAGGGTTCTGAGATGAAGCCCCACAACAGGCTCCACACTGTGTTTATGCTGGGCGGGGAGCCTGCTTAAGATTCTCTCTCTCTCTCCTCTGCCCGCCCCCCTCAAAAAAAACCCAAAACACCAGGGGCGCCTGGGTGGCGCAGTCATTAAGCGTCTGCCTTCGGCTCAGGGCATGATCCCAGTGTTCTGGGATCAAGCCCCACATCAGGCTCCTCTGCTGGGATCCTGCGTCTTCCTCTCCCACTCCCCCTGCTTGTGTTCCCTCTCTCACTGGCTATCTCTCTCTCTGTTAAATAAATAAATAAAATCTTAAAAAACAAAACAAAACACCGAAGAGGTTAAGGCAGAGTCCTGTTACCCTTTAATACTTATTTGTCAATTTGGTCTTTAAAAAAAGAGTCTTGTCTGCTTGATGTTCACAGGCATGAGGCTTTGAACAAGTTCTCAGGGGCTGGAGACTAACAGAGACTCTCTCCTTGGCCAAACCTTAGCCAGGCTCCCCTGAGCCCTTTTCTCTACCAGGCTTCAACCTTGGCCTATAAAGACTTGAACAAGTGCTAACATAATTTCTAACAGCTCGAGGTCACATCCTTAGGATGACCCTACCCCCCTTAAAATCTGAGAAAAATTAAAGCCTGAGAAAACCCAGGACTGCCAAAAACACCTTTACTGTTTGTTCCAGCCAATACCTGAAGATAGGGCCCCATTTCCCAGCCTCTGGGAGGGGTAAGTAAGTGCCAGTTAGCAAACCCAGATACTCTCCTTCCTGCTTTTTGTAACTTTTCATTTGCCCCACTCTACTGAGCCCCTCCCTACCTGCCTGGCTATCCCCTCATTCTCCCTTTAAAACGCCCAGTCACCTCCTTTCAAATACAAATTCACTTGAGCTCAGTCCATGCTGCACCCCCACTGCAATAGTGTATGACTGATGGAAGTCTGACCCTACCTCTTCAGTCTGGCTTTGTTCATCCTGACAGTACAGAAAGCTTATTCAGCTTGTCTACCCTTTTTGCAAGCAGCATCTCTTTAAACAAAAAACCAGTGAATGCAGCATGAAGTGTCAGGCAGATCTTGGTCCCTTGTCAGTCGTAGGAAATGTTGTGAAAATGATCGGCAATACCTAAAACCTGCTTGAATCCCTTGGTAAGACTTTATGAGAAACTATTCAATCAGAAAAAAGGCTGGTGTGGGTTTTGAAAAACATCCCACCCCTTCCCCAACTAATGCAGCCATAATTTTGGAAAGAGGGCTACCATTTTGAAAATGGGGTCAACTGTATATTAGTCAGTCCTGGGAGATTTCTGTATCTTGGGAGGTAAGGCGGGTGTAGAAATTAGCCAAGATTAGGACTAAACGATGCTGGAGGTGACCCTTTCTCCCTTAGGTCACTGGCATGGTTCTAGAACATGGCATCAGAATCACCTTGGGGGGTGATTAGAAACCTTTGTGTTCTTCAGCTTCTTTTTTTTTTTTAATTTTTTTTTTAAGATTTTATTTATTTATTTGACAGAGAGAGAGAGAGACAGCCGGAGACCGAGGGAACACGAGCGGGGGGAGTGGGAGAGGAAGAAGCAAGCTCCCAGTGGAGCAGGGAGCCCGATGCGGGGCTCAATTTCAGGACTCGGATCACGCCCTGAGCCGAAGGCAGAGGCTTAATGACTGAGCCAACCAGGTGCCCCTGTTCTTCAGCTTCTGATTCTGTAGGGCTGGGGCGGGGGGAGGGGGGCGCTGACTGCTTGTCTATAGTTGGGTCTGATGGCCATTTCCCTTCTTTCCAAGATGACCCATTTAGGGAAAGAGTTTTGGGCCTCACTACATGTGCTTTCTGGGCACCTCTCAGCTGAACTGTGGGAGGCTCGGCTTTGCTTCTGATCACCATCCCTCACCCCCTGGCTGGCAGTGGAGGGTGGACATGGGCAGGACAGGATGCTCTTGGCTGTCAGATCTCTCTATCCCCAGTGTTTTCACTCCAAGGAAATAGAGGTTTACTCCTAGAACACAAACAACTCTGCCTTGAATGTTAGACATGGCTGTGTATTCTTTGGCCCACTGATATGGGTTGCGTTATGTCCCTCCAAAAAAGATATGTTGGAGCCCTAGCCCTTTTAGAAAGTGAAGTAATCCGCTAAACTAGGTCATTAGGGTGGACCCTAATCTAAGATGACTGATGTCCTTATAAGAAGAGGAAATTTGGACCTAGGCATGCGTACAGGGACAACATCATGGGAGCATGAAGATGGCCATCTACACACCAGGGAGACGGGCCTGGCACATATTCTCCCTCATGGCTCTCAGAAGGGACCAACCTTGCTGATACTTGGATCTTAGATTTCTAGCCTCCAGAACTGTGAGAAATACATTTCTTTTAAGGCCCCCAGTGTGTGGCACTGTGTCGTGGCAGCCCCAGCGAACAAAAACATAAATTTACCACTCAGATTTCCCCCCTTTGGGTGCCTTCTTTCTCAGGCTCCCCACTTCTCCCCTGTCCCCTCTTCTCTTTCTCCTCTCTCCTCCTCCCTTCTCTTTTGTTCTCTCTTGTCCCCCAAGTCCATCTTATTTCTCATGCATGGCAGTTAGCTACTTCTTTGCTCGCAGCCTTCTAGCCTCGGGCCTTAGAGGCTGTCCCCTGCTCACCCTTCATACTGCAACATGTTTTCCTAAACAGAAAGGTCCCTCCTCCAAGAGGAACTCTGGTGGTAATCGTCAAGATCATGGCTTTTTTTTTTTTTTTTTTTTAACCTGTGACAAGTCATTGCTCTCAAAGCTCTCGAGGTGATTCTGGTGTACAGCCAGGGCCGAGCACCACTGCTCTAAAATGAATTGTGTCACTCTTGCTTTCCTGGGAGAACTCTGGGCTTAGACACTATGAAGAACCTGTCACGTGAGGGAAAATTCATGCGATTGACCTGTGCTTGTCAACCGAAGTTTGTATTCCTGTAATCCTTTTGCAGAAAATGTACCGACAGCCAACATGTAAAATCTTCATTTGATATTAGCTTTGATGACCATTATGGATGGAATTGTGTCCCCCGCATATTCATATGTGGAGGCCCTGATCCCCCAATGTGACTGAGTTTAGAGCAGACCTTTAAAGAGGGGATGAAGTCAAAATGAAGTCACCAGGGTGGGCCCTAATCCAATATGACTGGTGTCCTTATAAGACGAGGAGATTAGGACACAGGCATCGACTCGCACAGAGGAAAGACCATGTGAGGACACAGAAAATGGCTGTCTGTAAGCCAAGGAGAGAGGCCTCAGGAGAAACCAACCCTGCTGGCATCTTAGACTTCCAGCCTCTAGAGCTGGGAGAAAATAGATGTCTGTTGTTTAAACCACCCAGGCTGTGGTATTTTGTGATGGCGGCCTGAGAACACTAATACAACGGCTTCATCTAAAGCTAAGGTATAATAAACGGTATAATGGACTATAAGGTCTAAGACGTAATGTAATTTAAGGTATAAGGTACAAGGTATAATTCTGCAGAGGTATATAATTTTTTCAAGAATGAAAATGTTTAGAGAGAAGTTGCATTTAGCAAAGGTAACAGGAATAATATTTTGAAATATTAAACTGACATGTTTTTCATGCCCCTGTAAATCATGTAACCCCACAGCCTTCCACCATGAATGCTAAGCCATACACACAGGGAAGGTGAGGGTGGGTAGTGCCTGGAATAAAAAGGCCATTGATGAGCTTTGATTTTCAAAAGCTGACTTTGTTGATTCCATATTAAAATCATAGTTTTAAAAGCCGGACTTTATGGAGAGAGAAAATGTTTATTTTCTGAACTTTAAAAGCTCTCTTTATATATGGAAAGTTAAAGCTGGCATTTAGACGTATAAGCCTTAGGTAGAGAGAACTCCGGTTGATTTCATTAGGGAGGTGCTGACCAGACAAGAAGAGTAAGATGGAAGGTAAAATAATCAGACACTTGTGTACTGGCTCCGTCCCCTGAAGGAAGGCCATGTTAGAAACATCGAGGTTATTTGGGGGAATCCCAGAGCAGTGGCTTCCCTTGCTTTTCCAGGTGCAGACTGGGGAAATGTCAAGTCCCAGAGACTAGCTACATCCAACATGGTGTATGGTGAGCTCGAAAGGGCTGAATGAAGGGCCTAGACAGAGAGAGGACAGGGATAGTCCCACCCTGCAAGTGTTTCTAGGTTCCTGTGTGGCACTGAAAGGGTTAGCATGGTCCTGTGTGCTCCTGGTGGAAAATGCAAAAGGTAGCTGATTTGAGAGGCAGGAGACTTGCTCTGAGGCCACCCAGAGGAGGGGGGACCCTATAGAAGAGGCTGTGGATGGAAAGCCAGGCCAGGGAACGAAGGAGGACACTGTCAGGATTGAGAGCTTTTGCAACACCAGTGAGAGTCAGATAGAAGCAAGATGGCAGAGCTGGGAGGAAAGGTGCAAGAGGACACCCATGACCAGGTGGGTAAGAATCTTTGACTCTTGCATAAGGACCCAGACTTTGATCTGAGATTCTCTGCCTGTGGCTAAGCTCATGTGAGCTTTTTCCTACAACGACTGAAGGCCAGGTGGTGGTGGGAGGGGGCCAGCAATCTTGAAAATGATTTTACCTGGAAGAGATCAAAAGAAACCCAAATAAGACCGAGATAATATTTGAATTCTTCCTCACCAACGTCCCACCTTTTCTACTCCAAGGAAGAATGTGGTGACAGTTATAGAAAACAAAGGCATAGACTTTTCTGGCATCTCTAAATGCACAGGACGGAGTTTTCAACCTCATGTGTGTGACTTCTTCCGATATTTCTAAAGTTCTGACTCACCAGCCTTTGCTAGACGTCTCTGAGCTTCTTTGTAGGTAGATAGCATCCAGAGAAAGGGTGGTTATTCCTTGGGTTCTTTATTTAAGGTTGTTTATGTTCTGTGGTAGGCAGTTACTTTGGTCACTAATAGTATAATGTATCCTAATAATATCATACAAGCAACATTTTCATTTTTTTCTTTATTTTAATGGGCTAATATAGGAGGTGACCAATTTTTTCTACGGACCAGATAGTAGATATTTTAAGCTTTATGAGCCACTTGATCCCTGTTACAACTATTCAGTTTTGCTGTTGGAGAGCAAAAGCAGCCATAGACTATGTAAATGCAAGGGCATGGCTGAGTCCCAATTAATACTGTGGACATCAAAATTTGATTTTTTTTTTAAGATTTTATTTATTTATTTGACAGAGACAGCCAGCGAGAGAGGGAACACAGCAGGGGCAGTGGGAGAGGAAGAAGCAGGCTCCCAGCGGAGGAGCCCGATGTGGGACTCGATCCCGGCACGCCAGGATCACGCCCTGAGCTGAGGGCAGACGCTTTAACGACTGCGCTACCCAGGCGCCCCTGATTTTTTTTTTTAATTTGCGAATGTCAGGAAGTGTTCTTCTATTGATCCCCTCCCCCAACAATTTAAAAATGTAAAAACTGTTTTTAGCTTGCAGGCTATACAAAAATGGTCAGTGGATTACATTTGGCCTGAAGGCTGTAGTTCGCCATTCCCTAGGCTAACAAATGACAATACATGTTTTATGTATAAACAGAGCGCTTTTCTATAGCCCTAATTTTTCAGACACAAAATGGCAGGAGTTTTGGGGGGGGGGTAGGGAAAAGGGGATGCAAAAATAATGTATTTGGTTTAAGCTTAGATATTTGGTTGAAAAAATAAATCAAACGTCGGATTAGTTCAATTTCCTTCTTTTTTTTTTTAAAAACCAATTTCTGCCAATGGTGATGTGAGAAAATGCTATTTTGATGAGGAAATAATGAGATCATTTCGGTTATCACATGATGCCTGTGAGAGCAGCCGTTAACAGTTGCCAGGTCTTGGCGAATTTGAAGAAAGGGAGGATGGGTTAGTTTCTTTAATGTTCTTTAATTCCATGTGCTGTTTGTAGCATGAAAAACACATGCACGTGTGTGTATGCGTGTGTGTGCATGTGTGCATGCATGCATATGTGCGTGTATGTGTGTATGAGAAAGAGGGAGAGAGAAGGTGGTGTGGGGGACTACAAGGGGCGGCTTTCTTTTTCCATGGCACTAATTCCGTCTTTGCTTTGCTTCAGTTCTTCGTTGTGCAATCTGCAGACCACCATTATTTATTACTCATGCTTGGCCTGTAGACTCCCCCACAGAAGTAAAATTGGCTGGCTGCTGTGGTCAATCATTAGAGACAAAGGTTGACAGTAATGTAGCCCCAGAGTTCCAAGATATTGCAGAGATAAAAATTGGGCCACATCCATCTCAATGGTCTGGAAGGAAGAAGGGAGAAGAAAGAGCAGGGCAAGCAGGGAAGGAAAATGCCATTGGCCAGGAGCACTTGACAGAGTTCCCAACTTCCCACTGAAAACAACTTCTCAACTCCCCCCCCCACCCCTTTATAGCTAAATCTAACTCTTGAGAATGTGCTGAATAACAATTTTTTAGAGAGTCGGAGCCATATTTTTTTAAGAGGGAAAAATAATAGGGCTTCCCTTGTCACCTAAAACCTCAATTATCTTTTTGCTGAAAATTAAAAAAAAAAAAAACTCACTAAGATACTCTTAAACACCTATACAAAACTCTGCTAAGAATTTCTTTTTTTTAAATAATATTTATTTTGTTATATTAGTCATCATACAGTACATCCCCAGTTCTTAATGCAATGTTCCATGATTCATTACTTGCATATAACACCCAGTCACCATGCAATATGTGTCCTCCTTAATACCCATCAGCGGCCTATCCCAATCCCCCACCCCCACCCCCCTCCCCTCTGAAGCCCTCAGTTTGTTTCCCAGAGTCCACAGTCTCTCATGGTTCATTCCCCCTTCTTTTTACGCCCCCTTCATTCTTCCCTTCCTTCTCCTACTGATCTTTCTATTTCTTATGTTCCATAAATGAGTGAAACCATATGATAATTGTCTTTCTCTGCTTGACTTATTTCACTTAGCATTATCTCCTCCAGTCCCATCCATGTTGCTGCAAATGTTGTGTAATTATTCTTTCTGATGGCTGAGTAATATTCCATTGTATATATGGACCACATCTTCTTAATCCAGTCATCCGTTAAGAATTTCTAAATAAGGAGCACTTGGGTGGCTCAGTCAGTTAAGCATCTACCTTCAGGTCAGTTCTGATCCCGGGGTCCTGGGATCGAGCCCGGCACCAGGCTCTCTGCTCTACGGGGAGCCTGCTTCTCTCTCTCTCTCTGCTGTTCCCCCTGCTTGTGTTCTCTCCCGCTATCTCTCTTTCAAATAAATAAATAAATTAAATAAATAAATAAATAAATAAATAAATAAATAAATAAAATCTTTACCAAAAATAAGAATTTCTAAATAAAATGAAGTGTTTTGAAGACTCTGTTGCATAACAGTTAATGAACTCAATTAGTGGGTCTCTTTGTGGGACGTATGCAATATTACTGAGCCATATCAGTTCCAATTTTGTTTTCCCTCTATACCATGAAGTGGACAGGTGCTGCAGGGTGAGCCAGTAATGAAATAATATATCAAAGCATTAAAATTTCTGTCTGCATTGGACCCAGGTTGTTAGTGCCCCCAAGTGCCCTGGGGAATCTAACATGGAAACCGTGAAGAACTTCATCCCTAGAGGGTGGGGAGGGTGATCCCACACTACATCCTGTAACCTGGACTTGGGCTGCTTCATGTGCTCACTGCTTCAGGCATGCAAATTTCCCACAGAAGATTTTAGATTAGGGAAGTGGATTTTGGGTGAATATTTTCGTGAAAGGTAGCATACTTTCTGAATAGTGCAAGTCAGACAAAGATAAAGATATCTATATCTATCTGTATGGACACAGGAAAAGACCAACACTTGCTAATTGTCATAAGCCAATACTGACAGTCAAACTAATAATGCCTGAATTTGGAAGGGGTGTCTACTGAGAACAGGCCAAGGGGATCACATTGAAAGCAAATTAATAAACCACTCATGCTCAGGCTGCTGCCAACTTGAAATAAGGGTGTTTACCTCTTAGTCCTTATTCTGGACCAAAAACTCAAGGCTTGGGGTGGGGGGATGGGTGAACTAGGTGATGGGGATTAAGGAGGGTACTTGTGATGAAGATTGGGTGTTGTATGGAAGTGTCAAATCACTATATTGTACACACGAAACTAATATAACACTGTATGTTAACTATACTGGAATTAAAATAAAAAAAATAATAACCTCAAGGCTTGAACCAAATCAAAGAATGGTGAAGCCATTGCTCTAAGACTGTTCTCTGAGCCGATTACAACATCATCACCATTCCACTCTCAATCCTTGCCTGGTACTACTACAGTTCAGTACACCTCTACAATGAGTGCAGCTCATTGGATGGATAGGAAGTGTGTGTGTGTGTGTGTGTGTGTGTGTGAGAGAGAGAGAGAGAGAGAGAGAGAGAGAGAGAGAGAGAGGAATGACGCTGGGGAGAATTGCATTGCAACCCGGTTCACCCTGGAAAGAACACTCAAGTTCCCTCAAGGAAGTATTGTAGGCAAAGTCAGGAAGTCCTGGTGGCAGGTCTCCAGGATTCTATCTTTTCATATATTTCAATTGATAATTAAATCCAAGAAATAGGCAGCAGAAGTGAAAGAGGATTCCATTTGAGTCCAGCAAAGAAAGAGCAGATGAAAATGAAAATTGGATTAACAGCTACATAACATCATCCTAATATCCAAGTGATGGTCTTCTCAGACCTTGTTATGTGAAATAATAGATTTTCTTACTGTGTAAGTTGAATTGACAGAATTTTTGGTTAATGGCCATTGATGAGCGCCGAAGATCAGGAAGTTTGTTGGAGCATCATTAAAACCATGTGAAGAAGCAAAGCATGGGGCTGACATAATGAATAAGCTAAATCAATGATGTGGGAAACAAATCTGAAAAGCTCTTGAGAAACAAAGAAAAATATCATTGTGAGAGATGATTAAAATAATAGATATGGATGACAGAGTTTTGGAGATCCAACCCAATGCTGATGGCAACTTCTTAAGAAACAGAACAACTCAAACTAAAGCCATAATCAAAGATGAAATTGAAGAAAGCTTTTTGGGAAAAAAGCATTATGTGTTTAAACAAAAAAGAATAATTGTGTTTCAAAGTGAGTCTTTGAAAAGAGCATCTCACTTCTAGGAAAAAGTTTTGAATGATAAGGATAAAGAAAAATATCTTATGTATTACTTTGGACTCAAAAACTGATATCCTACAAGGGAACAAAACTAGACTGGTCACAGACTTCTCTTCTGCAAAATGGAATGTCAGAAAAAAAAGTATCAGCAACAATAGTGTTCTGAGAATTTTGTATGTTGTAAAGTTTGCTTCATGTGTGAAGAACATAAAGATATTCTTTGGTATGTAGAGCTCACAAAATACACTAATCATGTATTATTCTTGAGAAAAATTGCTTAATATTGCCAACTTAAAGATAAATCAAAATTAAGAATTCAAGCACAGGTAAGTTATCCTATTAAAAAAAAAAAAGCGAAACAAAACCTCCAGATGAAGAACTTTCTTGGTTTAGGCTCAAACTCAGGAATTCATGTGGAGTGCATGTTTCCGGGTGAGTTCTGCAGGCTGGGGATGAAACTCAACATGCCAAGTTCTTTCCCCAGCCATTCCTCCTCTGCTTCAACTCCTCCCCAGGGCCAAGAAATGGGCTTCTTGCTTCCTATCTCTCTACCCATGGTTAGCATGTTTTGTTTTGACCACTGAAAGTAATAATCTAAACTGATACACTCTACTGAAAAATGGCTTTATTTTGCACGTTTGGAACTGTGGGCTTAGATAAGTTGGGGAAAAAAATATCCTCTCGGCAGAGCTGCAAAGACCAAGAGAATAATTTTCTGCATCTAAAAATCTCATATTACAGAAGCTGTTAATTTGTATCTTAATTAATTTGATTTTTTAATTTGTAAATTTTATTTATTTATTTATTTTTAAAGACTTTTAACTTAAGAGCTAATTTTTTTTTAAGAGAAGTTTTAGCTTCACAGAAAAATTGAGAGGAAGATATAGAGATTTCTCATTGATCCCTGTCCCTACACATGGACAGCCTCCCGCATTATCAACATTTCCCACCAGAATGGGACTTTTGTTATAATTTTGAACCTACAGGGACACATCATAACACGCAAAATCCATACCTTAGGGTTCATGCTTGGTGTTGTACATTCTATGGGTCTGGACAAACATAAAATGACATATGTCCATCATTATAGTATCAGAGTACTTACACTGCCCTAAAAATCCTTTTTGCTCTGCCTATTCATCCCTGTCCTCCCTCAACCCCTGGAAACTGTGCATCTTTAACTGTCTCCAGCTTTGCCATTTCCAGAATGTTATATAGTTGGGATCATACAATTTGTAGCCTTTTCCAATGGGCTTCTTTTACTTAGTAATACATATTTAAGTTTCCTTCATGTTTCTTCATGGCTTGATAGCTCATTTCTTTTTAGTGGTGAATAATATTTCATTCCCAAATGTACCACGACTTATCTATTCATCTCCTTCCAAGTTTAGTCAACTATGAATAAAGCTGTTATAAACATCCATTTGCAGGTTTTTGTGTGGATATAAGTTTTCAACTTTTTTGGGTAAATACTAAGGAGCACAACTGCTGGCTTGTATGGTAAGAGAATGTTTCATTTTGTAAGAAACTGCAACTATCTTCCAAAGTGGCTGCACCAGTTTGCATTCCCGCCAGCGACAAATGAGAGGTCCTGGGGCTCCACGCCCTCACCAGCACTTGGTGTTGTCAATGTTCTGGATTCTGGCCATTCAGCTAGATGTGTAGTGGCGTCTCATTGTTGTTTTAATTTGCATTTCCCTGATGATATAGGACGTGGAGCACCTGTTTGTATATGTATTTGCCCTCTGTGCATCTTCTATGGGGAGGTGTCTGCTAAAGCTTTTGGCCCATTTCTTAATCAGGTTGTTTATTTTCTTATTGTTGAGTTTTCAGAGTTCTTTGTATATTTTTGGGCAACAGTCCTTTATTGGATGTGTCTTTTGTGATATTTTGTCCCAGTCTGTGGTATGTATTTTCATTTTTTTGATGTTGCCTTTCACAGAGCAGAACATTTTTAATTTTAATGAAGTCTAGCTCATCATTTTTTTCTTTCATGATCACGCCTTTAGTGTCATATTTAAAAAGTCATTGCCAAAAGCACGGTCATTGAGATTTCCTCCTATGTCATCTTCTAGGAGCTTTATAGTTTCGTGTTTTACATTTCTGTCTGTGATCCATTTCGAATTAACTTTTGTGAAGGGTGGAAGGTCTCTGTCTAGATTCATTTTTTTGCATGTAGATGTCCAGGTGTTCCGGCACCCTGTGTTGAAAAGTCGCTCTTTGCTCCACTGCCTTGTCTTTGCTCTTTTGTCAAAGATCAGGTGATGATATTTATGTGAGTCTATTTCCGGGATCTCTTTTCTGTTCCATTGATCTATTTGTCTATTCTTTTGTCTAAATAATTTCTTTTTACTTGTCTTACTTTTGACGAACTAATACGCCACCTGGTGGTCATTGTGTTCCTCCTTTCCTTCATATAGCTAACCTGTTGGGTGACCACACTATTATTGCATTGCAGACTGCTGGAGCCCAGAGGTATGAAACACTGATCTGCTTATTCCGTGTTGTCACCACTAGCCCCTGTGGAGTCCGTTCCTCTTGGCATCTAAATGCTCACTCTCCCCAGGTGTCCTCCCTCCGTGCCCTCTTTCTCTCATGCCATGGCCTTGTTAACCCCTCTACTGTCCTCCGAGCATCCGAGCCCCCTCCTGGGGGTGGGTGTGGAGGCAGCATCAGACCCTAAAGTCCAATGTGTCATTGGAAGGACATCAAGCCCTTCTGATTCTTTAGGGTGGCTCATCCCTGAGACACTGGACCTTATCCTGGCAGTACTCACCTCCTTTCCCTGCCAGCCTTAGACATGTTGAGGCTGCCAGGGTCTTCGGTCAAAGACTCACTGGAGAAAAGAGTAAGAGGAAGTAAGAAGGGGTTCAGCGGTGGGGAAAACCAGGAGAAGCAAACCTTGAAAACACATCTGTGAACTGGGATATCTGTGACTCAAATAATTTTGTTTTATTTCTCTTATTACTAAATTAACGTTCATTGTGGAAGATCTGGAAACTTGACAAGTGAAAAGAAGAAAGTAAGAATCACTTCATAATCCTACCACCAGGAGACAGCCACTGTTTATATCTTGGTTTAAGAACTTAAATACACATTTTCCTACATGATTAAGCCCCTATTTCTGTTATTGTCCATTTTAGGACTTGTGAATTTTTCTTTATAAGTCACTTATAAAGAAGTATATATGGTATCTTTAAAATAGATTTTAGGGGTGGAGGTGGGAGAAATGAGTGAAAGAAATCGAAAGGTAAAAAAAACCCATGGAACATATTGGTGGTCATATATACATATGTTCAGGAGATCTGAAGGAGTAATATTTTATTGGAACAGTCAGAAAAAAATAGATTTTAAGAGAATAAACCTAAATGTTTATGGTGATTAGTTCTGGGTGACAGAACTCAAACGATTGCTATTTTCCCTTTTGCATTTTAAAAGCTTTTCAAACTTTTTTACAGCAAATACATATTATTTCTGTAGTTAAAATAATGGTGTTTAAAAATTTTTTTAAAACAATTTATTTATTTATTTTAGAGAGAGTGAGAGCTAGAGAGACAAAGCATGAGCAGGGAGAGAGGGAGAGAGAGAAGCAGACTCCCCGTTGAGCAGGGAGCCTGGGATCATGACCTGAGCGGAAGGCAGGTGCTTAATCGACTGAGCCACCCAGGCACCCTGGTGTTTAAAATTTAAGAAGTATAATTTTATATACTGTAGAATCTTAATTGAATAAAACAATGTATCCAGCAAAAAGAAGGGGAAAATGTGAGGAAATAATGGGAAATTATTTCCTGGTGGTGAGATTATGTATACTTTTTTTCCTTTTTGTATCTTTTCAATGTTTATAATGAAACAAAAATTAATAAAGAAATGTAATGAAGGAGCTTGGGTATCCATAGAAGAAACCGTCTTTATGAAGATGGGTGAGGAGTTCTAGCACAACCTGAGCTGACTTACCCAGATTCCACCTGAGGACAGTTTGTCAAGTCATCTGCGGAGCTCCTGGGAAGATAAGCTTCCACCTCAAGCTTGGGTCCTAATGGAAGCTACAGAGTTTCCATCAATGACTTTGGTTTTTGACCTTGACCAATAGGAGAGGAGTCGACCCTCTAACTGCGGCCACAACTTCCCAGGGGAAGCAGAATCTCAGATTATGGGCCTGGCCAGTGCCTCTGACTCCGTGCCCCAACTTCCAAAATTGATCCGCAAAGGGTGACCTGCAGCCCACTTTGCTTTCTGGCAGCATTTTTTTCTTTTTTTAAGAAAGAGAGAGAGGGGGCGCATGCGCGCGTGCACGCCTGAGCGGCGGGGCGGGGTGGGGTGTGGCGGGGCGGAGAGAGGCAGAGGGAGAGGGAGAGGGAGGGAGAATTGCAAGCAGGCTCCATGCCCAGTGATGTCTGGCAGCTTTTGAAAGGGAAGTGCCTGCACTGCTCCTTTTCTGGGCAGGTGCTCTGTTCCCGCCTCTGTCCCCACCAGGTGATATGGATCGGGTAACTTCCAGAGGTGAGAGCGAGAGGCAGCGGGAGGGGAGGTAGATTTGAGAGTAAATGAGAAATCCATATGTCCATTGACAAATGAAAGGATAAAGAATATGTGGTGTATACATACAATGGGATATTATTCAGCCTTATAAAGGAAGGAAGTTCTGTCACATACTACAACATGGATGGACCTGGAAGCCATTATGCCAAGGGACATAAGCCAGTCACAGAAGGACAAGTACTTGATGTTTCCACTTACACAAAGCATCTAACATAGCCACAGGTGTAGAAGTAAACAGTAGATGGTGGTTACTGAGGGGTGGGGGAGGGGGTTTAGGGAGTAGTTGTTCAATGGGTATAAAGTTACAGTTATACAGAGGAGCAAGTTCCAGAAATCTGCTGTACAGCATAGTGCTGATAGTAAACAATGAGGTACAGTGTACTTAAAAATTTGTTGAGGCTAAATTTCACCTCAAGTGTTCTTCTCACAAAAGCAAAGCGAGACGAAACAAAAGCCACAGCAACAACAAAGGAACACAAGGAAACTTTTGGAGGTGATGCGTATTTTTTTACCTTGATTGCGGTGCTGGGAACATGAGTGTATGCTTATTTTATGTTCAAACTCACTATATGCAGGTTTTTGTTGTTGTTGTTGTTGATGTTTGTTTGTTTGTGGATACAGTTATACCTCCATGAAACTGGGGAAAAGAAGCACGCTCAGATCAAGAGCTGGAGGAAGAGGCATTTGTGAATGGCGTGGGGATCGCAAAGCTGGTGCTAGATCGCAAGCCTCTCAGTTGAGAGCAATCCTATCTTGACGCAGGCACTCTTGCAGGACCTCACGCTGTCAGGAGGTAGAGGCAGGATGGCACAGCCCTCAGGAGGAAATAATCTAGACGAGGAGACAAGGCACATAACTAAAAATAGGAGGTATCAATTTATCCTTGCTGGACCCCAGGGCAGGCTGCTTTCTGCTCCTGCCTGCCTCTGAGGTGCTCACAACGTCCCATCACCCAGACAGAGCGAAGGGCGGGTGCAAACTCTGGTCCAAGAGAAGGAAACTGAGGCAGAGCCCCGGGGTGGGGGGAGGGGGATGGTTTGTTCAGCGCCCCTGGCAGCGGGCTGGCTGTAGAGTTGAGAAGTCGGAGCCCGAGACTCTCACCACCATGTTCTCTATTCATACATTTGTGTCTCGGTCGATATCAAACGGTGGACATTGTTGGTGGAAGGAAAGCTCAAGTTAAACAGGAACCAGTGAGAAAGGAAGAGCTTCATTATTCACCCATTCTGAGTTCACCATAATTATTGCCACCTGGTATTACAAAGGATCTACAGAAAAAACCCTATACGCTTGCAGAGCGAAGCACAATAGCAATTCAAATTCCAGTCCTTATCTCTCACTGCCACGACTGCTTACTGGAAATGGCACCAACTCCCCAAATTAGAAGGCCTGGCATACCTTCACTATTTCATTACAATGTCCGCCCCAGCCTTGCGGGAACAGAGCGCTGCCTGCGGCGCTGCCCGAGGAGGTGCCCAGTGTGGGGCTGACATCCTGGCGAGATCGCCGCAGGGGCTGCGCCCAGCCGGGATCTGCAAATGCAGGGCCACAGTAAGCTGGGCGGGGGGAGGGCAGGAGAAAGCTCTTGGGTCCGCCCTCACTGATCTTGGAAGGGGAAAGGGAGAGAGACGAGTGGAAGCACACACATCTGGTCAAATGCCCCCTGGAGTTTTTGTGAAGTGACTTTCCCCAGTGCTGCCCGATCATTTGGTGGATGCTCGTTGGAATTATTCCACAACCATTTATTGAGTGCCTACTGTGTGCTCGGCACCAAGCTACATGTCAGACGTACAAAAACTGGAAAGCCGCAACCCATGGTCTCAATGAACTTGCCCCTGGTCCTAGTGGGACATTTGTGTTCTTCTCAGTGGCTTTTCACCTCTGTGCTCTCCTACCACCTCTTTCCACTTGTATTCCAAACCATCTCTGAAAGTGCATGAGGAGACAATTGCCCAGTATCGGGTAACATTTATCAAGTTCTTATTATGTGCTAGGCATGGTATCATTACAGTTATTTGCAGGCATTACTTCAGTTCTCACAGAAATAGGTGGATGCTATAATCACTATCCCCATTTCACAGATGAAGAAACTGAGGCACAGAGAGATTAAGAAATCAGCTGAATGACATACAGATAGGATCTGGTAGAACTCTAGAACTCTCAACACTATTGTCCTCTCCTATCCATGTTGTAAGGATGGGAGCTCCTAGGTCAGTGGGCTGTGGGTTCGGTCCATGAGGGGTGGGGGGCTCAGACATGAGAATAAAACACATCTACTTCAGTCCATGTAGGGAGAGACTTAACAGAGCAGGCCCAGCTGATGGTGATGGAAGGAAGTCTGTGCCCAGCTCCAGAGTTAGGTGACCCCTGACAGACTGGGGAGTGGGCCACTCAGTTTGGGAAATCCAACCAGAGGTGATGGGCAGCCTTGGGGACAGGTGGCTGTCATGTGGCAATGGAAAAGTCTAGGAACTGTAAATATGTGAAAGTCTAGCTAGACAACCAGGTGGTCACGGACAGAGGAGTCTGAGACAGGTAATTCCTGGGCGTACTAGTGAGCAAAGCAAGGTTCTTGACTACCTGGCAGATTATTGATGGAGGATCTTAGGTGTACTTAGAATCCCAATAAATAGGCTCCTTTTTTCTACTTGAAAGATAGGAATCAGGCAACAGAGGCCAGAATGTCATCTTTCTTACTGATGAAGCTGATATTGAAGAATGGCTTATATCAGTAGGGGAGGGAGCACCCTGATACGAATCCCAGAATAAGGCCGACTTACTCCTTAGTCACAGCAACACTTGGCCACCCTGGGCCTCTTCTACAGGTGACAGGACTATTTCATCATGTGGAAGGAAGTAGAGAGGACTCATGCTCTCTGTGGGCAGCAGGGAGCTGGGCTTTGTATGCTCAACACGTTTATTCCACAATAAGTTACCTTCCTCCCCAAGAGCATACCAGTGGGGCTTCTTCTACACATAAGGACCCAACAGAAGGAGGATGGAGATTCTCTGTATTCCTGCTTCTGTTAACATGGGACACTGGGGAGCAAGAGAGAGACACCATTGGTAGAATTGCAATGCAAAGTGAAGGACAAATTACAGAAATAAGGCAAAGGTCCAGTTGCTTGAAGTGGAACAAAGATCAGGAAGTCAGCAAGAGTCTTGCAGGGTAAGTTTCTACATATTGGGTCAAATTCCCAACCAGGAAAAGTCACCAGTTGTAACAGCTTCCTAACTGGCTGCTCTCTGTCCACTCTGGCCCCACTATGGTCCTTTTGCCAGATGGCAGCCAGAAAGGACATTTGTAATTCAGAGCATAGCTCTCACCTCCTCAGACCCTTTCAGTGTCTGCCTACTGCATGGTTTGCCAGGCACCACACCGTCTGCCTCTTCTCAATGCTTACAACTCCTCTGCTACTCTTCCCCGCCCTTGTATGAGTTATACTGGCCTTATTTGGGTCTCTTGAACACTCCAAAAGTTGTTCGTGCCTCAGAACTTTTGCATCTGTCATTCCCTTGGACTGAGTTCCAGTTATCTGTTGTTGCTAACAGATTACCCTGTAATTTAGTAGTTTACAACAACCACCATTGTATTATTTATCATGATTTTGTGGGTCAGAAATTTGGGCAGAGCTCAACTGGGCAGTTCTTCCGTTCCTCCTGGTGTTGATGTGAGTCATATGCTGGTATTCATGTGGCTGGTCTGGTCTGGCAGGTCTAAGATGACTTTACTCATATGTCAGTCTCTGGGCAGGGATAGTTGGAAGGCTCTGGAAGGTTCTGGAAGGCCAGGCCCTTCTCAGGAGTCTGACTTCTTACTTGGTGGCTCAGAGGTCCCAGAATAAGGGTCCTAAGAGACAAGAAGTAGAAGCTGCTTATCTCTTATGGCCTGGAAACTGGCCCAGCATTAGTCCTGCTATATTCTATTGGTCAAGGAAGTCACGGAGCCGAGATAGATTAAAAAAATTCAGCTGGATTCAAATGGGAAGAGAGGTCCGTCAATGGGAAGAGAGGCAGAGAACGTGTGGCCCTCCATCATTTGTCCCAGCGTGAAATGCTCTTCTCCCAGATGTTCACTTGCCCAGGTTTTTAATGCTCAGACCTCAGCTCGCATGTTGCCCCTGACCATTGTATGGAATCCTTGGGCCCTACTGCCCATACCACCCTCTGATGCTATCACATGGTCTACCCTTTATCCTCTTTGACTGTCTTCATAGTTGTCATCATCATTTGAAATTAATGTGTTTACCTGTCTTTCCCTTCTAAGTGGCATGCACACTGGAACTTTGTCTTGTTCATCATTTTCCTCAAGGGCCTAGAACAGTGTCTGGCACATTGTAAGCACTTAAAAATATCCATGGAATGAATGAAGGGTTAGAGAACTGACAAATTTGGAGAGGACCAGCTCCTGCCTTTCAGCCCAGTTCCATCACATCTTCTTCAAATAAACATATGCAGGTGTCCTCTGGGCCTTCTTCCTCAGCTATTTAGAGCAGTGATTCTCAACCTTAGCTACCATTAGAATCATTATGAAAGCTTTTAAAAATTCCAGGGCCTACCCACCAGCATATGCAAGAATTTATTCAAAATGTATCGAAGACCTAAATGTAAAAACAAAATGATAAAAGGCCAAGGAGAAAACATAGGGGCAAATCGTCATGACCTCAGATTTTGCAATGGAATGACACCAAAAACAAAATCAATGAAAGAAAAAATAGGTAAATGAGACTTCATCAAAATTAAAAAAAGTTGCTCATCAAAGGACATTCTCAAGAAAATGAAAAGACCCCCTACAGAATGGGAAAAAATATTTGTAAATCATATATTTGGTAAGGGTCTAATATCCAGAATATATGCGGAACTCTTACAGCTCAGCAACAATAAAAAGACAAGCTGACCAATTTAAAAGTGGGACCTGGATGGACATTTCTCCAAAAAAGGTATACAAATGGCCAACAAGAGCATAAAAAGATGTTCACCAACATTAATCATTAGGGAAATGCAAATCAAAAGCACAAGGAAAACCAATTTATACCCACTAGAATGCTGTAACAAAAGAAGGAGGGGTTGGGAGTACAACTCTTGGTAACGATGTGGAGGAATTGGGACCCCTGGGGGGCTCAGTCCATTAACCGTCTGCCTTCAGCTCAGGTCATGATCCCAGGATCCTGGGATCGAGCCCCTCATCGGCCTCCTTTCTCAGTGGGGAGCCTGCTTGTGCTCGCATGCTCTCTCTCTGACAAATAAATCTTAAAAAAAAAAAAAAAAAGGATGTGGAGGAATTGGAACATTGTTGGAAGGATTGTAATAGGATACAGCCACTATAGAAAACAGCTTCGCAGATCCTCCCAAAGTTAAAGTTAACCACGTGATCCACCAATTCCACTCCTACGTATACAACCGAAAAGATTTGAAAGCAGATATTCGAAAAAGAATTTGTACATGAATGTTCACAGCAGCATTATTTACAATAGCAAAAAAGCAGAAACAACTCCAATGTCCATCAACTGGACAACACTGGACAAACAAACTGTGGTCTCTCCATACGTTGGAGTGTTATGCAGCTATAAAAAGGATGAGGTGCTGACCTGAGCTACGCGGCCAAACCCTGAAAACAGGATGCTAGGTGAAAGACCACAGACACCAGAGGTCACGTGCTGTGCATGATTCTCTTTATGTGGAGTATCCCAACTAGGTAAATCCGGAGACTGAAAGCAGATTAGTGGTTGTAAGGGTGTTTCTGACCCTTCGGGGTGAGTTCCCTGTTTCTCATCCGGCTCAGGTATTGAACTGTTTTGTATCATCAAGTATGCTGATTGCAGAGAGGTATTCCCTGTGACTCACATGGGGTTACTAGCTTTCCAAGCATTAAAGCACATTTGAATACACATTGTTCCATTGTTCTTTAATGATTCAGAAGAACTGTGGCATCTTACCATGTCTTCAATCATCTCTTCAAGCCGGTTAAGAGACCATGTGCAGTAGAATCACTAAGTCTGCTTGTAAAAAATGCAAATTTCTGGGCCCCAATCCAGACCAGTGAATCTGAGCTATTGGAATTAGAGACCAGGGATTTAAAAATACACTCTGTGTTTATTATTATTTTTTAAAGATTTTATGTATTTACTTGACAGGGAGAGAGAGAGCACAAGCAGGGGGAGGGGCAGAGGGAGAGGGAGAAGCAGGTTCCCTGCTGAGCAGGGATCCCAACAGGGGATCCATCCCAGGACCCTGGGATTCTGACCTGAGCCGAAGACAGACACCCAACCGACTGAGCCACCCAGGTGCACCTATACTCTGTGTTTAAAAACGTGGCTCTTAGGGTGCCTGGGTGGCTCAGTCGATTAAGTGTCTGCCTTCCGCTCAGGTCAGGATCCTAGGGTCCTGGGCTCGAGTCCCGCATCGGGCTCCCTGCTCAGCGGGGAGCCTGCTTCTCCTTCTCCCTCTTGCCCCTCCTCCACCACCCCCCCCCACCGCTCATGCGCGCGCACTCTCTCTCTCAAATAAGTAAATAAAATCTAAAAAAAAAGGGAACTGCTTTAAAAATAAATATAAATAAATAAATAAATACAGATAAAAAGTGGCTCTTCTGTGCAATTCTTGAGAATGACTTCTTCAGTTCATGACTATGAGCATTCAATTCACTGTATAGAAGCCATAGAATGTGGAAAATTGAGTCTAAATTGTTTTGATTCTCTGATATATATGGAATATAATTTCCTTCAGTAGAGAGCTATTATTAGTTTTTAACTTGTTATTTGCACATCTGCCTAAAAACAGGGAGGGTAAAGTTCAGTAATACAATATCCCAACAAGGTACTTGATGGTCTCTCTGAAAATATATTCACATATTCTCTCTGAAAAGGTGCCAAAATAGTCTTATGCAAATGATTTTGTATCTTCAAGAGATTCACCTTATTTCCTGTTTTCCGCAGGGTAGTTTGCTCTCGTGGGATTCCAAACATCTCTCGTATCAGTAATAGGTGTCATTCTGTCCTCTCCATTTCTCGTTCCTGCGCCTCCACGATACACAGCATATTTCCCGCTAGGTGGCGCCCTTTCGCCAGTGCGCGGGGCTGAATTGACATTGAGTGCCTCCCATCGGAAAAAATAACTCACAACTCTATCAGGGGGGTTTGTTCATTATTCTGAGAATATTTTTTTATCCTCAGAAGTGACTATAACATTGGAAACAATCAGGACTTCTCAATTGTTTTGAAGAAAACCGTTTATTTAAGTGAAATCTTGTGTTACTATTTGAATGAGATCCAGAACAAGGCACGCCGGCAGGAGGTGAGCTGGTATGGATGCCATTGCGTTTCCTCGGGGAGAGGTTATCATTTGGGTAGGAGCACTGGCCTGGTGATAGAGTCCATTCCGCCAAATCTGGAAATACAGTGTAAGTCCTCATGTTCCAGATACATGGCAAGCTTAGGCTTAATTCTAAGAATACAAACTTGGATGTCCAATCCAGGGAGGGGTCTATGACAGCTAGAGATTCGAGGTGTCAGGTATCCACGTGGCTTTAGCTGGAGGAATATGTGTACACTCGTGACATTAGCCTCCAAAGGCCGGGGAAGGCAGGAAATATGCGGTGAGCTTTGACACTCAGAGGAACGATGAGAGCTCACAAGAGGCGCTGGGAACACAGCCAAGCAGGCTAGGTTCAATGAGAGACATGGGCCTTGGGGGTAAATGAGGTGAAAGGCATGGGAACTGGGAATTTAGGCCAGATCCCAGGCAAAGGGACCAAGCAGACACCATGTTTCAGGACCCTGGCAGCCCACCACATCTACTGTCACACTTTGACCAGAATTCTGAATAAACGCCTGGGAAATGCATTGCACTCAATGGCTGGATATACTGCTTGCAAGTAGTAGTAATACATGCTCTGGAGAGGGATTGCTTTAAAAAGGGAGGAACCTCAACAAATCAAAGCCTCACATAGGTCATAGGCCATATTGAATTGTGCCCAAACTGATTATGGCTTCAGAAGAGGAAGGTTTTTAGAGTCAAAGAGAGCTCCTTGTTCTCTTTTGATGTCTATCCTCCTCTCTCTTGTCTTCCAGCTAAAGTTACTGCGATCATTCTCCTGCCAGATTCTTCTTTTGGGTCCCTTGTGACTTCCTTCATTACTCACTCTTCCAGGACTCTGGATACTCACAGGGGAAGTTTTCTCATCATAGACATTTCCAGTTCCCTGTTATGCTGTGTCTCCTTCCAGAATGACATTTTTTTTCCTCCTGAGGCTTAGTCTTTCTCTCTTTCTTTCTTTCTTTCTTTCTTTCTTTCTTTCTTTCTTTCTTTCTTTCTTTTAAAGATTTTATTCATTTATTTGAGAGACAGAGAGAGAAGCACGAGTGGGGGTAGGGGCAGAGAGAGAGGGAGAAGGAAAAGCAGACTCCCCTCTGAGTTTGGAGCCGGATGGGGGGCTCGATCCCAGCACCCCAAAATCATGATCTGAGCCAAAGTCAGACACTTAACTGACTGAGCCACCCAGGCACCCCTTACGGCTTAGCCTTAAGCTCATCATACGCACATTTAGCCAAATGATAAATGGTGACATTCTCTACCTCATTTCCCTGGACTTTATCTTTCGTAGCTCCTAGCTACTGGGTCAGCTGCTGCTTTCCATTCTTAGATCTGGGCCTAACTCAAGAACTGTGTTTTGTTTTGTTTTTTTTAAGATTTTATTTATTTATTTGATGGGGGTGGGGAGAGGGACAGAGTGAGCATGCACAAGCAAGGGGAGCAGCAGAGGGAGAAAGAGAAGCAGACTCTCCACTGAGCAGGGAGCCCGATACAGGGTTTGAATCCAGGACCCTGGGCAGACACTCAGCCAACTGAGCCACCCAGGCGCCCCTAACTTAAGAATTGTATCCTTGTCTTTACCCCCAGCATCCAACCCGCTCTATGAGGAGCAAGCCCCACTGCACAGGACTCTTTTCTCTCAGCATTGACCTAATCCACACAACTGGGATCCTGTCTTGGGTTATTTTCCATCGTTTTTCCACTTTCTGTACCTATTGCTTCAAGCTCCCTGAGGAAGCTGGGTTTTGATATGAAGCAAAAGGACTTGGCAATGATCCTGGTTTCCTGTCTAGCTCTTATTAGCTCCTTCCTCTGTGGTAGGAGAGAATCCCAGTCACTAGCCGGTCATCTGGTGCTTCTCAGATAATGTCTCAGAATAACCACTCTGCTCAGCCTGCATCCATTGTTCCCCCAAAACTCTTGTTGCCATGGCCCGCCCTCCTACTGTTCATGCTTTACTTAGTCATACCTGAACTTGCTATTTTTTTAATTTTTTTATTTTCCTGCCAGCTTCTAAGCATTTTTTTCCTGCTGTTTCTATTAAATTAATTAATTATTTTTAAGCTTGATCCATGTAAATATCCCAGCTCCAGTTTTGCCTTGAAAAATAAAGTTTTATTAGAACACAGCTATGTCCATTCATCTATATATTGTCGGTGCTGCTTTTGTACAATGGAGCTGGGTATTTTGACAGACAAATATTTTTTACAGAAATATACATTTTTCTTTACAGAAAAAGTATATTGACCCCTAATCTTGTCTATCCCTCTGCTTTTAAAATTTTAGTTTTATTTATTTTTTGCTTTATCAAAATAACATATGCTTCGTAGAAGATTTTGAAAGAACATAACAGCACAAAACCACTCAAGATCATGTCATCCAAAGAATGGTATAGTTCCTTCCAGTCTTTTCTTTGTGGTGTTTTCTTTACAGTTTTTCTTTTTCTTTTTTTTAAAAGATTATTTATTTATTTATTTATTTATTTATTTATTTATTTATTGGAGAGGGAGACAGAGAGAGAGAGAGAGAGCGCATGAGCAGGG
Organism: Ursus americanus; assembly: GCF_024610735.1. Classification (NCBI taxonomy): domain Eukaryota; kingdom Metazoa; phylum Chordata; class Mammalia; order Carnivora; family Ursidae; genus Ursus; species Ursus americanus. The sequence goes on from NC_142139.1 coordinate 66,678,112, forward strand.
GGCAGAGGGCAGAAGGACAAGCAAACTCGTTGAGCAGGGAGCCTAATGCGGGGCTGGATCCCAGGACCCCAGGATCATGACCCAAGCCAAAGGCAGATGCTTAACCAACTGAGCCACCCAGGTGCCCCTCTTTAGAGTTTTTCCAATAGACTTTATTTTTTATTTCATCCCAAAATATTTCAGGATGTATCTCTAAAATATAGGTACTCTTTAAAAAATATAAATACACTAACATTAGCACATCTATAAATAACAGTAATTCCATAGTATTATCATATATCCAGTTAGTACTCAAATTTCCAATTACTTCACAAGTGACATACTGAATGGTAATCTAGATCCACATTAAGATTGATATGTCTTTTTTATTTTTATTTTATTTTTTTAAAGATTTATTTGTTTATTTATTTGAGAGAGAGAGGGAGAAGCAGACTCCCCACTGAACATAGAGCCTGATGCAGGGCTCGATCCCAGGACTCTGGGATTATGACCTGAGTTGGAGGCACCCCTGATATGTCTTTTTTTTTTTTTAAGATTTTATTTATTTATTTGACAGAGAGAGAGAGCGAGCACAAGTAGGCCGAGCGGCAGGCAGATGGAGAGGGAGAAGCAGGCTCCCTGCTGAGCAAGGAGCCGAATGCGGGGCTCAATCTTGGACCCTTGCCATCACGACCTGAGCCAATGGCAGATGCTTAACTGAATGAGCCCAGGAGCCCCTGATATGTCTTTTTTTTAAAAATTGAGATAAAATTTACACATACCTATAAAATTTACAAATATATATGCACATAATATTTACACATGATTAAAGCTGCTATAAAATCTTTTATACAAGTCTTTTTATGGACATATATTTTCATTTTCCATGGATAAATATTTAATAACAGAATTGTTCTGTCATAGGGAAAGTGTATGTTTCTGTTTACAAGGGACTCTCATACTGTTTTCAGAGTGGTTTTTCCATTTTGCACCTCCCCCAAAATTGCTGTGTAGCTACTCCAGGGAGCATAGCATCAATCTCCTGCCCGAAATAGGTCTGAATGTAAAGACTGAAGATGCCATGTACACCAAGAGGGTATGAAAAGATTTATGACTCACGTGATGGGACTTTCTGGGGTGAGCAAGGTAGACCCCAGCAGGTCCTGACTGTCTTGAGTGAAGAAGGAGGGTGAGTGGCATGTGGATTTCAGTTGTTTTTTGTGGTTAGAGGGCAGGCTGGGGGTGGGGGGCTTATGTGGTTTGGCCTCCAGGAGTGCCAAGCGGGGGACCTGTGGGCTTTCTTACAGACTTGCCTGTATGTGAGATGAAAGGAAGAAGGTGAGGCTTGCAATGTATCAGTAGTCAGACATCAAAAATAGCATCGGCCTCATTAGTAAATGACCTATATCTGTGTTTATATGTAAATGCATGTATCTTGCAGACAGTTACTAGGTCTGATTTTTAAAATCCAGTCCAACAACATCTGTTTTTTAATGGAAATATTTAATCCATTTACATTTAATGATATTATTGACATGGTATGGGTTGAAGTCTACCAAATCATTATTTTTTTAAATTGTTCAGTCTATTATTTATTTGTTCCTCTGTCTCTTCTTTCCTGCCTGATTTTTGAGTAAATCAAATTTTGTTTAATATTCCATTTGAATTTCTTTGTTAGGCTTTTTATGTATACTTTTTAGTATATTTAAATTTTTTTAGTGGTTACTCTAGAGGTTACAATATATGTCTGTCACTTATCAAAGCCTACTGAGAGTTAATATTGTATTATTTCACATACACTTACAACAGCATAATTCCATTTGCTGTGATTGTTCTAGTTATTACATCTGCCTGAGAAGTGACCCCGAAATTTAGTGACATAGACAAACATTCATTATGCTTGTGGATTCTGTGGGTCAGGAATTTGTATGGGGCACAGTGGGGATGAATTGTCTCTCTTCGTTCATATCCAGGAACTCGTCTAGAAGACTTGAACCCTGGGGGCTGGAATTATCTGAAGGCTCATTTATTCGTATATCTGGTACTGGATTCTGGTTGTCTGGGTCTGTCAGCTTGAACTACACACGCCCCTCTATGGGGCTTTGTAGCAATATGAGGGCTGCATTACAGAATGAGCATCTGAGAGAAAGACAGACTCAGGTGGAAGTCTAACTACCATTTACGACCTAGCTTTGGAAGTCACTCAGTGTATCTTTTGCCGCATTCTACTCCTCAAGGCAGCTGTTGCAAAGCCCAGGCCATATTCAAAGGGAAGGGAATTAGACTCCACCCTTATCCGAAAGGAGTGTCAAGGAGTAATTATGGGACCAGAAAGATATCTTGGCCTTTTTCAAAAAAATACACTTGACCACAGTCTGCCCTCTGGCCACAGTTCATCCCTCTCACATGGAAAATAGGCTCACTCCTTCCCTACGACTTCCCAAAGTCTCATCCTTGGATGGCATCAGGCTCAGTCTCAATGTCTAGGATGTCATCCTCTAAATCAGACCCAGCCGTGGACGAAGCACCTTGAGTATACACCCCCTGTCCAGCTACTCATATCTCCATCTGAACGCCTGTAAACTAAAGAGACAAGTTATCTGCTTCCCCCAACCAAACCAATGGTGGGGGGACAGACATAGGATAAGGAGTGCAGTCACTGACATTCAGAAGATGAGAGGACACAGGAGGTGCTCGAGAGGAACTGATCCATGGTCGTTCTGAAATCCAGCCAGAGACACGTTCCCAGTTTCTTGATCGGGTCTTGATCCTTCTTTCTGAGGATGGTTCTCCAGGGCTCTTGGCTCAACCCTCAGCTCTTTCTTCTACCCTTTATGTCGTCCTTTCTTTTTCATAAGAAATGCCCCCAGGTTTACAGCTGTAGTGTTTTTAGCTGCTTCCTGTTGGTAGTAGTTTGGAAGTGCAAGGGCTTCTTTTCATTTTGTATCATCTATTTCTCTTTTTAAGTTCAAGCTGGGAGTGTTTTCATTACTGCAATTCTCTTTAAAACTTTGCGATCTTTCTATGAATTTATATGAGATCACATTAGACAAAAGCTATACCCAGAAATTTCATTGAGATAAATTCTTCTCTATTTTGGGATTTCTGTAAAGCTACAGAGTGTCAACATCCTTATAGTTCTTAGAAACTTTACTGTCACAGGAAAATATTTATAGCATGCTCTTGGGATCCTCAGAGAGCTTTAGTCTCACTGAATAGTTCTTGGAAGCAACTATTTAGATCTTTCTGAGGTCTTAACAGATGATCATGTAATCACTCTCACTGGATCTGATCTTTTTTCTGATGCCCTTCCTACGTTTGAGAATTTTGAAAATGTTGGGAATGAGAAACAGATCTTTTTAAAAAGATTTTATTTGTTTAATTTGAGAGAGAGAGAGAGAGAGAGACAGCAGACAAGCAGGAGAGGAGCAGAGGGAGAGGGAGAGGGAGAGAATCTCAAGCAGACTCCCTGATGAGCATGGAGTCCTGTGTGGGGCTTAATCTCACAACCCTGAGATCCTGACCTGAACTGAAATCAAGAGCCAGATGCTTAACCGACTGAGCCACCCATGTGCCCCTAGATTTTCTTAACCTAGAAAATTCTGGATCCTTCACATTTTCTATAAATTTCACTTAAAAATGGAATTGTTTAGCTCATGTCTCTCCTCCCTCATTTTACTATAGAAGAATCCAGGAAACACCTCTAACACTCTCCCTGGAATTCTCCTTAAATAGAGCATCCAGGTTATTAGGTATACTTTATATTTTACACATTACCCTAGGCAACACTGTTGCAAAATTTTCTACCAATATATAACAAAATCCTTTTTCTTCAATTTCCAATAATATTTTCTTCATGTTTCTTTCAGCTTAAGGACGATTTTCTCAAAGAGTCATCAGATTTCTGTTAACAGTGTTCTGAAGCCCTTCACACTTTCATTAACACTCTCCTCAAGGTCCTTCTAGCTTCTACCCGCTGCCTGGTCCCAGAGCCACTCCCACGTGCTTTGGTTTAATTTGTTTGTTTATTTTGTATATTACAAAGTACCGCACTCTCTGTTCTAGTTAATTTGCTTGCATGAGCAAAAGCAATGCCTATTAGACTCATGAATTCTGTGGGTCAGGAACTTGGACAGGACACAGTGGGGATGGTTGGTCTTTGCTTCTCAGGGTTGGGAACTCAGCCAGAGGACTTGAAAGCTGGGGCCTGGAAACATCTAAAAGATCATTCATTCGTATGCCTGGCAGTTGATGTTGGTTCTTGGCTGGGACATTAGCTGGGGCTATTAGCTGAAACATTTACATGTGGGCTCCCCAGGTGGTCTGGGCTTCTTTACAACATGGTTCCAAGGGTTTCAAGAGTGAGCATCCCAAGAGAGAAAAAAACAGGTGAGAGGCATATTGCCCTTTATGACAGCTCTGGAAGTCTTGAAGCATATCCGTATCAATGATTGTATGCACAGGATTTTAATCTGCAGACGTGACTGAGTGATGACGTGGAGAGATCAATGCCATTGAAGACAGAATTTATTCCTTACAGTTTCCGAGAAAAGGAAGCCTGCCCTGCCATGCAGGGCAACAGGGGAAAGCAGCACGTCTGGCTGGGAGGCAGAAGTAGGAGCAAGGGGAAAGCACAGCTGAGGCTTTCATTGTGTTTTCTGTAGGAAAAAGCAAGGAAGGCCGCGGGCAACAGTTTAGGATTGGATAGTCTGCCTAATATCAGGGGCTCCGGGGACATCTCCAGGGGCCCAGTACCTGGCCCTGGAGTGATCCAGGCCTAGGTGAGAGAGTTAGGTAAAGGTGTTTGGGGATGTGGTCTCAGGAGCAGTTGGTCTCCATTCAAAGACATGCTTCTAAGTGAGTTTTGCACAACCTTGGGAATTAGCTAGCTCTAGGGGATGCAGTCTCTCCCCAGCCAGCAAGGCCTCCCAAGATGTCAAAACACCGTAAAATAAAACACACGATGAACACAATATTTTTTGCTACATTCTAATTTTTGAAGACGTCATGGAGTCCAGCTCATGTTCAAGAAGAAGGTCATTAGACTTCAACTTTTGAAAGAAGCATCAACCGTCTAGAAGAACTCGTGACACTAACTGTTGTGGACACCCCCTCCCCCCCCACCAAATACAGTCAGCCGTGCCTGTCCTTCTGTTACTGTTATCAAGTGTCTCATTTCCACACATATTATAAGCCCCGCAATACTATGAGTTTTGCTTTAAACAGTCAGTTGCCTTTTAAAGAAATTAAGAGAAGGGGAAGAAGATACCATTTTACAGTCAGTCCCTCATTTACCATTTTCAGTATTCTTGTAAATTCATGCTCTGGGATCAGATCCCTGGAACATGAAGAACTTTATTTGGCGTTTATTGCAGAGCGTGTCTACTTTAAAACATTGTTTTAGTTTTCAATTCTCTGAAACTATTGGGTAGTGGAGCCTTTATAGTTGTTTATTTTAGGAAGGCCCCCATTTCTCCCCCCGGTCTCAAGGGCAGATCCTCGGCTTATCCGTCCCTCAGGACTATTGTCATCTGGGGACCCTCCCCATTCTTTCACCCCCACTGCCCTGTAACTTATGTGGTGAAGGAACCGTATTACTTGTCTGATTTCTTGTTTTGAATTCTGGATTCTGCTCTTTTTACCTCCGTTGTGTCGTGTACGGGGGTTCTGAGTCCCTGTACGTTGGTGGGTGAGTGTAGAGGCTTGATGAGGTTCAGTTTTGGTATTTTGGGCACGTCTACTTCACAGTGGTGTGTGTGGGTCTATCGGGGGTCACACAACAACAGTTCTCTTCTGCTGCGTGTTGAATATCTGTATTTGCTGGCTCGCTAGGGGTGCATCCTTACTTTTTCAGTTGAGAAAGTTGAGATCCTAGTATGCGTATGAATTTGGTAGCCTGGTTTTTATACCTGAGTATATACTATACAGAATGTGATTTTCACTAGGTGTTTTGGGGTCTAAATTAGAGGCTCTTCCTCTCTGAACAAGACCGTTTAAAAAGTCATTTTGATTTTAATAAAACAGAAGCTGCTGGACATGAGGAGACTTGACTTTTATTTCTATTATTTTCCATGCCAGACATGACCTATACTCTGGCTCTTTGTCCATGAGTGGTAGGCTACCCTCATTCAAATTATGTCTGAGCCCCAGAACTGGTATGGAACACTTGTTTTGTGACTGAGGCAGAGTGAAAGACTTTTTTTTTTTTAAGATTTATTTATTTATTTATTTATTTATTTATTTATTTATTTATTTATTTATCAGAGAAGAGAGAGAGCACAAGCAGGGGGAATGGCAGGCAGAGGCAGAGGGAGAAGCAGGCTCCCTGCTGAGCAAGGAACCCAATGTGGGATGACGTAAGCCGAAGGCAGACACTTAACTGACAACCACCCGGGCATCCCGAGTGAAAGGTTTTACCCCAAACCTTCAGCTCAAACCTCTGCAAGTATGACAGTATCTATTCTGAGATGAGGAAACATCTGGAAATATCTTATTTCACTTACAGCAAAAGTTAAGAACTTATCAATTAATCTAAGTATGATTTTTTCATATTATTTGAAACACTGATAGCAAAACATTTTCTAATCTCATATATATGTAACTATATGTATATATCCTGTAATATTTGATTATATATCTGTCTCTCTATCTACCAACTATCTGTCTGTCTTTTCACTAAACCATCTTTCTATCCTGAAAGGGCCCTGGGTCTTGTCTTGTCTGGTTTAAGAACAAGGAATTATAATTTAGATTGTTGATTGGCCCACCTCCTTACCTTCCCCTCCAAGGTTCTGAGTCTCAAAGTCTCAGTCCTAAAACCCTAGAGAGCTTTTCCAACCAGGGCCTGGGAGAATGGCCCCTGCCAAGAAGGGTGGTGAGGGGAAGGAGTGGGGCCATTCTGCCATCAGTGAGGTAGTGACGAGAGAACGCACCATAAACATTCACAAGCTCACTCAAAGAGATCCAGAAATTTGCCATGAAGGAGATGGGAACCCCAGATGTGCGCCTTGACACCAGGCTCGACAGAGCTGTCTGGGCCAAAGGAATAAAGGACATTCCCTTCCACATCCCTAGGCGGTTGTCCAGAAAACGTTACGAGGATGAAGATTCACCAAGCCAGCTCTAGACACTGGTTTCCTCTGTGCCTTCCACCATCTTCAAAAATCTACAGACAGTTAATGTGGGTGAAACTATCTGCTGATTGTTAAATAAAAGTAAAAACCGCAAAAAAAAAAAAAAAAAAACTCCACAAAAAAGAACCCCCACAAATCAAAACAAACCCCAGAGGGGTGAATCTGGCTTTCTTACTCTTTCCCACTTCACATCAGTAGCAATAAATACATTTCCCCTATCACTGATTACAAGGTGAGTAGATTTCTTGAAAACCAATATTCCTTTGAATGAAGAGGGAGAAACAAATAGAGATTCAGAGAACAAAAGACAATATTCACAGTCTTGTTAATGTCAATTTTGTTTGATTCTCAAGAGAAGGACAAATGCTTATGTTTTGGAATTAAGGTTGGGGAAGGTCAAGGCCACAGAAGTAATTTTACTGGGGAATCTCCCTAATCTCAGGTTATTAAAAACCTTTCTTAGACATCATTTGAAATGACTGTGTAATAACCTCTATAGATTCACTGGAGTTTACTTAATGTTCCATTAATTGTGAGCTTTTAGGTTGCTGGCAGAATTTTTCATATATATATATTCACGTATATACCTCTGCGATGGACACCTTCCAGCAGGGAGTCGGGGCAATGCAGTTTTCAGCTCTAGTCTCAGGGTGTGAGAAGGCGCTCGGGAGGTGGCAGCTGTGCCTGGACATCCCCTCTGCCTGATAGTTTATTCTAGTCATAATATGCTTTGATCTTTTCATTAGTATCACTCAGCCTTTGCCATATTTGTTGTAAATTTATTTCCTAGTTTGCTACTTGCCTTTTAGGGTTTTTGAAAAGTCAAGTGTTAAATTTTATAAAAGATTTTTTACTTATTTATATTGAGAGAGAGAGAGAGAAAACCTGTAAGTGGGGGAGGGGCAGAGGGAGAGAGAAACTCAAGCACACTCCACACTGATCGCAGAACCCGATGTGGGGCTCGATCTCATGACCCTGAGATCATGACCTGAGCCGAAACCAAGAGTCGGACACTTAACCGACTGAGCCACCCAGGCGTCCGTTAACTTGTTCTTATGCTTAGAAAGTCCCTACCCCACCCAGAAATCAGATATTCATTTATATACTCCCTTGTTCCTCCCTTCCTCCCTTCTTTCCTCCTTCCTTACCTTCCCCTCCTCTTCCTTTCTCCTCCTCTTTCTTTCACTTTGAAACATTTAACTCTTTAACCTCCTAGAATTGGTTTTGGGTTTTGGTATAAGAGAAGGATGCATACGCATTTTTTTCTTTTGTTAACCAAACATCTCAGTGACTTTTTTGAATAATTGAAATTCTTAAAAGGTGAAGAGCTTTTTCAAAGACAGCAGATTCTGATTTTCTAGTCCGCAGCTCTTGGCAACTTGGTCCTCAGGTTGAACAGTGTTCAGAGATTAATTTCAATATTTCAAAGGTCTATCAGAAATTAGTTTATCTTTTAGGGAAAAAAGGTTTATCCATGATAAAACTCAAAGTATTAAGGTTTTTTTTTTTTTTTACTTTTTATTAGGATTTTTTCAACTCAATTCAATATAGTTGAACAAACATTTACTGAGCACCTGCTATGTACCAGGTTTCTACGCACAGCTCTGGATTCTTCATAGCAGTAATTAATTATCTCTGGGAAAGACAAATAGAGAATAATCAATAATTGAAGTTTTGTTAATGAACTCTACAAAAGTGAAGTCTACAGGGGAGAAGTTACAAACTGAGAAAATGTTATGACATTTCTTGAAGTCACGGACCACGTCTATTTATTTTCGTATACTCAGCACTTACCCCGGTGCTGGGGACCTGGCAAGCACACTAGTGATTTATCGAAGAAAGTTGAATTGGAAAGAATTCTGGCTGCTGAAAAGACTATGAGCCACAACACTGCATATTCCCTTTCTCTAGTGATAGAGTTTTTAAGCCCCTTGGGAGGCAGGGAATCCAAATGTCGTATATTTGAGCATATTTTTCTAGAGAGGATTCATATTTCTTATCAAACTCTGAGAAGATTCTATAACTGCCTCTCCCTCCCAAATAAGAAACATGGTCCTTACTAAAATATACTCCTGTGAATAAGATTTTGCAAAGCACACCTCATTTGATTCACTTAATCATTCTGTAAGACCTAGATTTCAGGAAGGCAGTGGGTGTATTTTTAAACAGAAGTATGACTTGGTTCCTTCAAGGAGCTTGAAAAAAAAAAGTGGTATCGCCTTCCCCAAGTGCTTCAGAGGTTATTGGTCCAGAAAGAACCCCAAATGGACGGTAAGTGCTAATCAAATTCAGCGATCAACCAGTTGGAAACATCACCTGTTCCGGTGTATTCTGAGTGACTTAACAGTACGCTGAATTAACTGCCCTTGTAGGCTAGGAACGCCAGGAAACTTCCCTCTGACGGCACGCCCTTCCACGAGAACAGCCCCCGCAGCGACCCAGCCACTGCACGGGATGCCTGAGCCTCTGGGAAAGATCAGCCGAGCGACACCGTAGGCCTGGTTTGAGAAAGTTGAGCCTATCACCACCTTGACAGCCCTGCAGCCCACACGCTCTGTGTGTGAGAGCTGCCATCCTGGGTGGGCTGTCTCAGGGTGGTCCTGTTCGCACAAGCTGCTCGGGGCATGGTAACCTCCCAGGAAGGCTGTGGTCACTACTCTCTGTGCCTGTGCACGTACACGCGTGCGTGCACACACACACATACACACACACACCCCTGTCTGGAGACTGTGGTACCAGGAACAATGGAAACTTAAACAAATAAACAAAAAAACGTGATGAGCACCGGGTGATGCACGGAAGTGTCAAATCACTGTATTGTACACCTGAAACTAACGTAACGCTGTCGGCTAACTATGAAAACAAACAAAACCCAGGAATTAGAACTCATAAAGTTTTGAGGAAAGCAACGCCAAATGGTCTATAGATATGCAGACACTTCTTCCAAAGAAAAGAAATACCAAGAGACACTTGTCCTATTAAAATCAAATTTTTTTTTTTTTTTTTTTTAACCGAAGGCCCTGCCTAGAGCGAATTTGAGAGATCGGCAGGCCATCTTGCGTTCAGTGTGGGGCTACGCGCTGCTCGGCAGCTCCGGACGTGATGTAACAATGTCCACTAGATGGCGCCCCAGTCCAGGCAAATAGTCCCCAGTCTTGGCAGGGAGACAGATTTTGGTATTAATGCCAAAGTCCTGGAGGCAAATTAACACAAGGCCTATTGATTCTTCACCTAGATATTTCAGTTTCTACTAGAAGAATTCCCTTCCCTCTGCCACTCCATACTCATTTTTTTTAAACAGCAGCAAAGAAGAAATACTGATGTTCCCTCATTTATATAACCATGTTCCGAAAAAGATGTGTGTGAACTCATTAATTACATTACACACTTCAGGAAATGGTTGGCAATGATTCCTACCGCTTTAGCTGTGTGGTAGAAAGCGTCCTGGGTTGGAGTTGGAAAAGGCAGCTTGGGGACCAGGCTCTTCCTGAGGTGTGACATTAGCCCGGTCTCAGGGCCTCAGTTTCTTCTCCGAGGGTAACAATAATACTCACCAAACTAGTTATGAAGAAAAAAAAAAAAAGACAACTAAGAACTCTCTTTTATTCGCTGGTGTTGCAGACCAAAATATTTGCTGGTGAAACCAGATGTGGAATTTATTCCAGGGGAATAAAAGAGCACTCAATGAGAGAAAGGGTAGTGAGGCTTTGAAAATAGTGAGGGTCTGTGTGCTGGAATGCCTACCTTTGTATCTGCTTAAAATGTCCCAGGATAGAAGGTTAGAACACATTCTTCCACGACAAGGCTGGTGTAAAGATGGAGCCAGATGTTCTAAGTGCTAAATGATTGTAAATTACTGTTTATCTTTCCTGGGCCTCAATCATCTATGAGATGAGGAATTTGGACCAGTTTAATGGTAAGCTCCTATCACCATCTAATTTTTATGAATGTCTAACTCCATCCTTTCCTGTAAGTGGTGCACATCTGGGAACAGGTGTCTACTTGGTCAGGCCTTACTATCCAAGGATAGGCCTTCCTTGGCCACCCCATCTAAACTCCGGGCCCTCAGACCTCACCTGCAATCTTAGTGTTCTTTTCTTTATTGTATTTATCACTACCGACATTCTAGACTGAATGTGCCTCCCCCCGATTTATATCTTGAAGCCCTAATCCCCAACATGACTGTATTTAGAGATAGAGTCTCTGAGGAGGTAATTAAGTTTCAATGGGACTATATGGGTGGGGCCCTAAGCCGACAGGACTGAAGAGGAAGAGACACCAGGGAGGTGTGCACGGAGGGAAGGCCACGTGAGGACGCAGCAGGAGGGTGGCCATCTGCAAACCACAGAGAGAGGTCTCAGCAGAAACCAGCCCTGCCGACACCTTCATCTTGAACATGTAGCCTCCAGAACTGTCTCTTATTTGACAGAGAGAGAGACAGCCAGCGAGAGAGGGAACACAAGCAGGGGGAGTGGGAGAGGAAGAAGCAGGCTCCCAGTGGAGGAGCCTGATGTGGGGCTCGATCCCATAACGCCGGGATCACGCCCTGAGCCGAAGGCAGACGCTTAACCGCTGTGCCACCCAGGCATCCCTGTTTCTGTTTCTAATCTGACTCCCCACCAAGCACATACACACGGTGGGACGGTGCCTGGTGCGCAGCAGCACCAAGAAGCACGCTCAATGCACACGCGAATGAGCTTCCGAGGCAACAGGGCACTTGCTCAACACTCGTCTAGTTTGTAGCTCAAAGTCCTGAGGTCAATTAGACGTGTCCCCCCGAACTGTGATTTTCACGAATGTAGAACAGAATTGAACTCAGAAGGCCCAGGTGTTGGAGGAGGGGCGGTGTCACTGACAAAACCGTGCTGGCCGTCCTTCGCGGTGAGCCACTCCTCGCCATGAGCACCTCGGGCCCCTTAGAATGTTCAGCCGTGCTCTAGGAACCAGAATGTTCTTCACCTGGCGGGGTGGGGGGTCTGGTTGCAGAACACACTGTAGCCGTGAGGAGAACCCCTCGTCCTGTTTGTTCTGACCTACTGTACAGTTTCACCAAGGATTTGTGTTGTTAGCAGTAGTACAACACAGACCCGGGAACAGGACAGTCCCGTTCACACGCAGCTGCTGGAATGTTAGAGGGTGAAGTTCTCCTGGATTCCTGAGGGTTCCCGACCATTAATTGCAAACAATTGCCATTGTCACCATTGAAAATAACAAGTTATTTATGTCTTCTTCTACATCTTGTTTTGTTTTTATTTTTAAAGATTAACTGATCGATTTTAGTGGGGAGTAAGGGGCAGAGGGAGAGAAAGAATCCTCAAGCTGGCTCCGGCTGGTCCGACCTGGGGCTGTCCCTCGACCCAGGAGCTGAAACCAGGAGTCGGATACTTAAACAACTGAGCTACCTAGGAGCCCTAGATCTTGTTTTTAAGATAAACTTATTTTGGATTATTTTTAGATTTATAGAAAAGTTGCTAAGATAGTAAAGAGACACCCTTCTCCCAGCTTCCCCTAAGGTGATTATCTTCCATTGCCATGGTATGCTTTTCAAACCAAATTCCAGACTTGTTTGGATTTCACAGTTTTTCCATTTGTATCCCCTTTCTGCTCCAGGATCCCGTCCAGGACACCACACTGCATTTAGTTGTCACGCCTGCCTCATGTGTAGGCTGTGAAAGCCCCTCCATCTCTCCAGGGTTTTCATGGCCAAGACTTAAAAAAAAAAAAAAAAAAAAGATTTTATTTATTTATTTAACAGAGATAGAGACAGAGAGCACAAGCGGGGGAATGGCACAGGCAGAGGGAGAAGCAGGCTCCCCGCTGAGCAGGGAGCCCGATGTGGACTCGATCCCAGGGCCCTGGGATCATGACCTGAGCCCCGAAGGCAGAGCTTAACTGACTGAGCCACCCAGGTGCCCCTGACCAAGACATTCTTCAGAAGAGCTGGTCAGGTATTTTTTAGACTGTGCCCCAATCTGGGTTTGTCTGACACTTTCCTCATGATCACATTGGGGTCATGGGCATATCACTGAGATGAAGCGCGTTCCCATCACGGCCTGTCTGGGGTGTAATGACAGCCACATGACGTTCACTGACCACTCGGTGAAGGTCACGTTTGCCAGGTTTCTTCACTGTAAAGTTACTATGTTTCCCTTCGCCTGTCTATTCCTTGGAAGGAAGTCACTAATTCCAGCCCGTCCCAGCTCTGTCTGCTAGAGTGCGATGGTTGTTGCCTGTCACTAGGACTCCTCTGTAAGCAGCGTGTGTCCCTTCTCCCCATTTATTTATTTATTCACTCATTTGTTCCTGTCAATAGAGACTCATGCAAAAACTAATGATTTTATACATTGGCACAGTTCTTTTCCCATGTAAACAGATGCTGATATGCTAGGTTGTTAAAAACTAAATGTTAATCGGGTGCTTCTCCAAGTGGGAACAGTTGAGCCCACCTGCTCCAAGTGGGCTCGGGCCCCAGGGTGCCATCCCTTGTTCTGCTCGAAGCTCTGCTCGAGCCTTGTGAGGGCCGGGTTCTCATCTTCCTTTCCCTGCTGGTGCTGGCCCAGACCAACCGTGGGGTGACTTCAGGGCTGCCCTGCCCTCATTTGGGGTACCTGATTTGCTCACCCTCCTGCTTCTTCTAAATAAACTTTTTGGGGGATTAATTTTAGATTTACAGCAAAGTTGCAAAGATAGTGGAGTTCCTATATACTCCTCGCCCCGTTCCAGCCTCCCTTGTTATCTCACAGTCATGGCACTTTTGTCAAAATGAACATGAGGGGGGGCACCTGGGTGGCTCAGTCGTCAAGTGTCTGCCTTCGGCCCAGGGCGTGATCCCTGAGTCCTGGGATGGAGCCCCGCATCGGGCTCCCTGCTCTACTGGGAGCCTGCTTCTTCCTCTCCCACTCCCCCTGCTTGTGTTCCCTCTCTTGCTGGCTGTCTCTCTGTCAAATAAATAAATAAATAAATAAATAAATAAATAAATAAATAAATAACATCTTAAAAAAAAATGAACATGAGGGATATGGACAGTATCTCCCCATTGACCTGAGTCATCTGCGGGATAGGCCTGCCCATTTTCTGTCCCTCCATCTCAGAAGCCCCTAGGCCAGCCTAGAGCCCGGTTCTGTTTTCTCCAAGGAAGGCCGGACATGACTATCCTTGAAATCGCATGTTCAGATGGAAGCTGCTCCCAAGACATCCATCGCAAAGGGTTAGCTAATGTGCCCCAGATACCCTTTAGGTTTTAGGAAGTACCTCCTAGTATGTTTCAGTGAACAAATACATTCAACTCGTTGTTGCCCGTTTTGGTTTTGTGGCCTGTAGTCATGCAGTTCATAGCTTTCGTCTTTCAGAAGGTAGTGACTACAAGTGTTTCCTTTCCCACATTCAGTTCTCTAAGCATTTATTCATTACCACACCAGGCTTTCTGGGGGCGAAAAAGGCATAGACCTGAATGCCAGGAAATTAAAACTGAATGGGGGAAGAGGGAAGACCCGTAAACACAACCATAATAAAGGCAGAACACTAGAGAGAGGTTGCAAAACCGATAAACTGAATGTGCTCCTTTTCTGTGAAGTCCGTTAGGGGCCTCCAGTTACCTTCAAGATGAAAACAGTATTCTTAACCTGCTTTCCAAAGTCCTCTAAAATTTCTTACTATTTTCCCTCTCATCTTCTGGAGAGGAGAAGCCAAAGGAGGGAAGCAGAGTTGACAGCTCGTGGTTCCAGAGGAGTGGGGAGCGCTGGGAGAGAGGTTGGCTTTGGCAACAAAGACAGCCGCCATCTTTAGTGGAGTCTGCAACGTGGAGGTGAAGGAGGGAGGTGAGGGTTCAGAGACTGGAAGGTCAAGGCAGGAAAACAAGTCTCCATGATCCCAACGAAACGGGAGATGAAGTTATTTTTGAGAGTTGGAAACAGAGATGGGCCAGGAGTCTCTGGAGGAGCACATGAGAGCTGGGAGAGTTTAATAAGTGGCAGGAAACAAATGAAAGAATTACCAAGTGTCATTGGGAACGAACACAGGCGGCTGAGGCTTGTGGCTTTGTTTCACTGTGCTCCGTGCTCAGGAGCTGGAAAGGAGGAGAAATAGATAGGCACAGGCTTCCTTGGACCGGGAGTCCGCGAAAAAGGAAGCTGTAAGTGAATTCACGACATGGGATGGGATGAGAAGCGACAAGAAGGAAGACAGCACATGCATCAAGGTTGGAGAGTGGGAAAGGTGCATGTCTGTGGCGTGTCATCCATAGCACGTGTGTCTGGGGCTTTGGCAGCAGCAGCGGCAGCGTTCTCCATCCCAGTCCTGCGTACGACACAGGGACATTGGACACCAGCAGGCCTGACACTTGGGTCTCTGGTGGTGACAGGGACAACGTGGACGTCCGGGGTAGGTCCTGGAGGATGAGAGAGGAAGATGGCAGATGCCAGGGGTGAGCCAAGAGGATGGTCCACAGGTGAGCCACTCTTTGGGGGGAATCTCAGAACAATTTGGGGTGAGGGGGTCTCTGAGATGGTCTGGAATTCCCAGCAAGGTTGAAGTCAGAGAATATAGTCTTTTAAGATGCCTATTGTGACTATATTTATTTCCACGCTGATGTGGCCCGAGGAATACAGAAAATCATAACTCCCTCGTAGCACGGTGTGCATGGAATGTGATAATATAGGGAGGGCATTCCCATGACGTCTGGTGGGTACTCTATAAATATCTGTCCCCTTCGCCCAAGCCCTCAGCATCACGCTAGGTCTTGCAGAAAAACGCAAGGATGGGGATGGCACACATGTGGAGAGGTCAATCTTAATGCCTTCTATGGACCATCATCATCATCATCTCCGCTTTACACACAAGGAAACTGAGGCTGAGAAATTCTAAGTATATAAGTTCACACAGGATACCCACACAGTCTGATGTCGAAGCCAGTGTGCTCACCATTGAGCAGGAGTCCCTTCTCATGCAGAAGACTTCAGCAGTAGGGCAGGAGATGGGCCAGACAGGCTATAAAGATATTATGGAGGTTCTTAAAAGCCAAAGGAACTTAAACTTGAAACCCTGGGCAATAGGGAGCCATCATAAGTTCTTGAGGGAGAGTGTTTTATGTAGATTTGTCTGGAGGTGAAACTTTCATTTATTTTTCATGTGATTCAATTAATTGTTATGTTGAGAGCCTTTTTTGTTCCTGAATTGCAATAGAAAGGGACTTTATTCTCTTCTTTATTTAAAGTCAGATAGAGATCTGATTATAAAGGGAAAAGTTTCCCCTTGTGTCATAGTTAGAATTCTCAATTGCAAGCAACAGAATCTGGCTTTAGCTGCCTTAAAGCAGACAAGGAACTTACTAGAAAGCACACATCAGAATCATAGGGAGGGCGAGAGAACCAGATTTTGAGGCTAAGCAGCCAGGAACCATGCCCAAAACCATGCTGTGGAAATTGGAAACCTCTATGGCTAAACTGAGTACCAGAGACAGTGATGTACTTGATGCTATGTTCTGTGCCAGCAGCACAGACTGGCAGAAGTGGCCTCCCCTGCCAGCCACACCCCCTCCTCTGTGCCAGGAAGAGAGTCTGGCTGCCCCTGCCATGCTGCCCCCCTGCCTGGTGCCTGCCTCACGTGCTCCAGACCCCATGTTCAGAGCACGAGCATCCATGGCAGAGTGGGAGTCCCACACCCCACCCAGCAGCAAGGAGGCTGGCCCAGGGGGGAGTAGGGCGTCCTCAGCTTCCATTGTGGAAATCTGTCTCCTGTTCAGACTCCCATGAAGGTGTCCTGGGTTGAACTGTGGCCTCCCCAAATTTCTATGTTGAAGCCCTAACCCCCAGCACCTCAGAACATGACTGTATTTGGAGACAGGGCCTCTAATGAGGTCATCAAGTTAAAGGGAGGGTGTTAGGGCAGCTCTGATCCAATCTGACTGGTGTCCTTATAAGAAGAGAAACTGTGGATACACCGAGGAAACCAAGTGAGTGTGCACACAGAAGAAGGACTTCGTGAGGACACGACTAGAAGATGGCCATCTGCAGGCCAAGGAGAGAGGCCTCAGGAGAAACCAACCCTGCCGACACCTTGAGCTCAGACTTCCAGCCTCCAGAGCTGGAAGACAATAGACGTCTGTTCTGTAGGCCTCCCAGCCTGTGGTATTTTGTTACGGTGGCCTAAGCAGAAGAAGGCGGAAGGGAGTGCCGAGCCGGGGAAGGAGGTAGAATGTTGAACAGCCAAAACGGATGATAAATGTGCCCGATCCCCCTCCCCCCCGCCCAACTTGCCAGAGGCTGTTCCGTGTCACTCACAAGAATGGGTGAAGATTTGCTAAAAGGGAGAGCTTCAGGAGGAAAGACTGGGAGGATGAGGAAGGGCAGTGATTTAAGTAGGAAGACATCGAAGGCTCCCCACAGACGACCTTCCTACATGCTCCGTCAATCCGCGTGAAGCCTGGGAACCCTGGGTCTGTGTGTTCTTGGGAACCTCCAAAACTGGCAGGGCCAAGTTGGATTTGGCAAACACACGTGCCTCTGGCAGCCGAAATTCACAAGCTCAGTGGCGCGCACCAAGGGTCTGGGCTCCTTCCCAGGACGCACCCGTTACCAGCACACACAGTGCGCCTTGCCAGTTGTAAAGCTCCCTGGGAGAGCCAGGCATAAACACATGCCTTGGCTGAGGGGACCTGCTTTCTGAGCGGAGGTTTGTGGCCTTTGGTTTTTGTGTTTTCCCAGTTTGCGCGTCTGTCATCTTCGCCTTGCCTTCTTCTTTCATTTCCTTTTTACAAGTGGGTATGAGTCTCTTGTTTATATCCAGCCACATGTTAAGTGCCGGGGGACTGAGGGAGGAACATGGAGCAGATGGTGCTCCCAACCCTCGCCATGAGGGGCCAGTAGTGATTCAACTGGGGAGACGTATGTTTCAGCATCCAGACAATATAGTCCAGTTTCTTTCTGCTCTGCCTTTGGACTCCAGCTGATGATCCCAAAAGGTCCTATACCTACAAAGTTTGTTTGTTTGTTTGAATATTTTATTTGTTTGACAGAGAGAGAGGGAGAGCACAAGCAGGGCGAGCAGCAGACAGAGGGAGAAGCAGGCTCCCTGCTCAGCAGGGACCCCGATGTGGGGCTCAATCCCAGGACCCTGGGATCATGACCTGAGCCCAAGGCAGGTGCTTAATGGTCTGAGCCACCTAGACACCCCACTACTAAAGTTCTTTATAAGTCACAACCTAGCTGCGTTTGGGCAATTGGAGGACTTCACCAACTGGTGGAAAAACAGGAGGGTGGGGGCTGGTGGAGGGAGGTGCAGCAGAGCGGTGCGTGCATGGGGATGTCATGTAGCAATGAAGCTTTGGATGCTGCCCCCATGCCCATCTCTGGCCTCCTGAGGGCCTTTCGAGTGGCCTCGCTAGAGTCCTGTATTACAAATACTTGTGGCTTGGCCCCACAGACAGTCTGGGTCTAATTGTCCTACTTCTGCCCACCGCATGCTATGTGACCTCGAGTGAAGCATCTGACCTCCCTGGGTCTGTTTCCCTTTCTGTAAAATGGGGTTAATAGCATTGACCTATCCCAGAGAGTTAGCCCAGGAGGCATCGCTAATAAAACTTGTCATAAAAGTCTTTGTTCGCCTAAGGCTCTGGCGTCCAGAAAAGGGAGGGTCTGGAGGCTGTGGACACAGCCCAAGCTCTGGGAGCGACGCAGCAGAGAAGTGAGGCCTCCGGCACTGACAAGCTGTACCCCGTGTGAAGGGGCAAGGCTCCCTTGCCTCTGATGCCCAGTCCTTGCCATCAACCCACTCAGGACACCTGCAGCAACTCACAGAAGTGACATCAGCTTCTGGCTCTTTCTGTCTCTCAAGTTCAAGAGTCTTTCCAACAGCACTCAGAAGGAAGTTGCATGCAAATCACGAAAGAAAGCCCAAACTCTGTCAAGAGTTTGTTTTCGTATAGTGAACAGTGGTCAGGGAAAGAGTGCTGCATTCTGCAGTGTTTAGACTGAGCTGACCACGGCTCCCCATGGAGGGCAGAGGGTCGGTCTGCCCCACAGCTGTGTGTGTCTGTGTATCCACATGTACCTGTATATATATGTGTGTGTGGATGTACTGTGTACGTGTGTGTCTGTAGGTACGTGTGGGGATGTGTGCATGTGCGGGCGTGGATGTATTGGGTCTGTGTGCATGTGTAGATGTATGTACACGTGTGTGCACACATGAACACGCATGCACACACAAACACACCTGCATGCATACATGGAAGTGTGCATGCAGGCATGTGAGCATATATTTATGTGTGCACATGTACACATGTGTATCTGAAGGTATATGCGTGTTCATGTATGTGTGTATATGGGCCTGCATGTGTGTATATGTGCACATGTGTATGTACGTAGATGTGTGCATGTGTACAAGTGTGCATATGTGTGTGCACAAACACGTGGGTTTCTATGGTGCACTTATATGTGCATCTCTGTACATGTAAACCTACACAGATATATGCATGTGTACACAAGTGTGTGTATTTGCACCCATGTACATGGGGATGGCTGGAGAGCACATGCTTGTCCACATGCCTTATCTCAGGCCTTCACAGAGTTGCATCCAAGTCAAACAAGCCACCACACTTGTGCCCAGCAAGCGTCGCTAACACACAGGGCTGGCGGTGGGGATAGCGTGTGAGCTCTGGGATGGATGTGAAGAGGGGCTGCCCTAGGGGGGTAGAGCACTGCTGTCACTTCCCTGGAAGGTTACTGAGCCAGCCTTTCGAATTTCATAAGCCAAAACTGGTCCAAGTCAGTGTTTTACGCTTATAATCTTAGAGATGCCATGAATGTGTCAGAACAAAGCTTAGTTTGTATTTTGCGTTTATGACAATTAGGAAAATCTTTTGAATTTATCTTTCAAAGTGGTTCTTTAAAATGTGTTTTTCAGAGTAGCCCTCTGAATCTTTTTTCACATTGTTTACCTTGCTACATTTTCCAGGATTAGTAATGGAGATTCAGTGCATGAAGCCCGGGACTGAATACAGGCAAACCGAGGAAGTCAGTCTGGGAGTCAGTGTGTCTAGTCATGTGGGAATTTAGTGCCTCTCTAGAGCTCTTTGGCCCTTGGGATGTTACTTGGCCATTCTAAGTCTCAATTTTCTCATCTCTAAAATGGGGACACTAATAGGATTGCCAGAAGGATTCAATGAGATACTAACAAGCTTCCCAGCCTGCGTGCCAGTGTACAACTTGCCTCGAGATGATGAACCCCTCCCACGGAGCAGACGGTCTCCCATCAGGTCCGGCTGTCGGCTTTCGGTCATAAGCTGTGTCCAGAGTGCTGGTAACATAATGGTGGGGGCCAGTGTGAAAATATAATGCAGAGTCTAATGTTAAAAAATTGTGAAGAATCTCAAGATGGTCACATCGAACATCACAGGGTCCTTCTGATCGCGTGGCCCCGTGTGATCGCCCAGGCTGTAAGTCCGCAAAGCTGAATCTGCCGGCAGATATCAAGCATGATGAGTGACGTCAGCACCTGCTCCATTGCAATGGGTTGAGGGTGGTCATGGGGTCTGAATCCTCAAAATCGTATCAACAGCAGCAGTGAGCCACTGAATATTCCTCTGTCCAACATCTGCAGAGGGCCCATGGGGCTACGGCAATGTTCATGTTCCAAGTGCCCGATGTGCTGGTGGGGAGGAGGCTGGGCAGGGGACACGAGTGCTCCTGGTGTGCCTAGCTTCAGGTGAGAGTCAAAATCTTTGTCTTTACTCAGATCAGATGCTTCTGTTTCTCTGTGGAGGATGTGCCCTTTTTCAGTGTCATCTGAGCTAGCTACAGTGACCCCTCTCACAATACATGTACGTTCCACACATTAGAATGTCATCATAGTTTTGAAATATTTGCCATTAAGAAATTTCGATTGGGTTCAAAATACTGACATCATCACAAGAAATTATGTTATATTTGTCAATAAAAGACCTTATGGTTTCTTTAAATATAATTTCAACTGTTGTATGTTTTTGAATGGTTGTAAACATGATTTAAAATTTTTGTGACCTATTTGTGTGAACAAAATTTCTCTTCAGTGGTGAACATCAAGAATTCAAGAAAACACCTTTAAAGAGATTTGTGGATTGTGCATAGACATTTCAAGCATAGAACTTGGTATTTAAAAGATATGGTTAGAGCAGGAAGCTTAAATTTCTCATGAAACATTTGGAACTTTTATACAAAATGAACATCTAATATCCACCCTTTTACTTTGCCTTTTATTTTCATCTTAATTATAAAATGTAAATTGAGTGTAATGGATTGTTTCAGATGGCACATTGGAGGGGCATGTTTTCTCCCGGTTTATCCTCTCCCCCCTCCCGACCCCCCTCCCTCGCCCCGGCCATGTGCTCTATCTGCAGTATCATTTTCTCTGGGTGTCACAATGTGCAACTGCTGACAAGCACCAAGCAACACATGTCAAGAGCTTCCTTGCACATCACACGCAGTTCATAATATTAGTTATGTTGTTAATGTGTTATTGTCATCATTATTATATAGATATCAAGGATAAAGCTCTGAGCTAGTTGTCAGAAATTGTGAGTTGGAGGCATGCTTCCGTTATAAACTACATGATGACTCTAAATGAGTCTGTTTGTCTTTTTTATGTCTGCTTAAAATGCAGATAACATTACCTACTTATCCTGTCCAATGTGCGATGTTACAAGACTCAGATGAGAAACTCAACATCAAAGTTGCTGAGAAATAGGAACTATTTTGCTGGTTCTGTTCTTTCTCTTCCTTTAACTCAGTGCTGTCCCACCACATGTGGCTATTGAAATTCAAATTCATTAGAATGAAATATAATTGAAAATCTGGTTTCTCAGTTCCACACTTCCAGTGCTCAAAGCCACATGTGGCTGATGGCTACCATCTTGGACAGCACAGCTTAACTACTTGTTTCTCCTTCATACAAAATGTTCACTCTCTCTCTTCTGCTTCCTGCCCCACTTGTGGATGAGGTGGGGAAGAACAAGTTTTTCACAGTCTTTTTTTTTTTTTTAAGATTTTATCTATTTATTTGAGAGAGCACGTGCATGTGGGGGGTGGAGGAGGGGCAGAAGGAGAGGGAGAAGCAGACTCCTTGCCTTGGAGAAGGGAGCCCTATTGTGGGGCTCCATCCTAGGACCCTGAGATCATGACCTGAGCCAGAAGCAGACACTTTAACTGACTGAGCCACCCAGGTGCCCCAAATTCTTTACAGAGTCTTAATCCATAATAGGTGTAAATTATTAAAAATCCTGAGTTCTGCTGTCCTTGGTATGGGACGATGCCACTGCTAGTGGGATATGGACTTTGATGGGTTTACTTTGGTCACCCTGTAGCTTCTTGCCCAGACACTGGGCATTTCAGATGGGTTGAGGTGTTATAAGCATTAATGAAGGAAAAAAACACAGGACTGTGGCTTCATAAGCATGATGTTCTTACCATCCTGACTCCTATTTGTTTTCTAAGATTTTATTTTTAAGCAATCTCTACAGCCAACATGGGGCTCAAACTCACAACCCTGAGATCGAGAGTCCCATGCTCTTCTGACTGTACCAGCCGGGCGGCCCCCTGACGGCCATCTAGATCTTTAGCGTCACCCAATGTAATCATCAAGCTTTTCATTTAAATCACTCCCGTGGATGGTCTGTGTTTCTCACGCTTGTTAAATAAATTTGGAGTGGAGGCAGTCTGAAACTATTACCATAGCCATACCCTTACCACTCCCATAACTGGGCATCTGTTACCCAAACCATAGGTGAAAACGATTTTGCTGAAGGTTCTGAATGCAATGGGGCTAGCCGGTGAACTTGAGGAATCTGGCTGGAGTCTGTGAGGACACCCCGGTGAAGAAGCTTAGGACTAATCCTGTGTAGTGTTTGAATCGCGGATAAACTGTACCCAGGCCACTTCCCGACTTCCTTCAGGACATAAAACTGGGGGCCAGGGTTTATTTGCATGGTTGCCGTGAGGGTAATCTTCCCTCTGATCCATTCTGGAACAAATTAGTGTTTCTTTTGACTGTTGGTTATTATGTAGTCAAATCAGCTGGGGCAGTTTGAGGAAACGTTGACTTTCTCCATTGCCTTTGGAAAAGGCTCAGAATAGATTTGTACACTCTGTGAACTCCCAAGGACCACCACATTTTCCTTTTAGTGACAGAGAGCACTTGCAAGAACACAACTGATGCAGTGGCGTCAACTATGTAACTAAAATCATGATGTCAGCCCTTCTTGTTATAGACAAAATTTTTACAGGTAAGGCTTTCAAAGGCTTACAAATGTTTGGAAATAAAAAGTGATGCGTATATCTTTTAAACACCAAACACCAAATATGTCTTTAGTGAATCATAAATGGGTTTAGAAAAATCACTATTGTCCTCTTACCTTCCTTTCTGGCATCCACTAGGAAAACACACACATTCTAACATAAATCCTGGCAGCTGTTACTACCCACCACTTCAACTTCTTTATGACCCAGGGTTTCATTTGGTAAAAAGGAGTTATTCTCCTTTCTGTAACTGACAGCAATGTTGTAAGGTCAAATATGGGCTAATAGATGAGAAAGTGTTTTGACAGCATTAGAATGTGCCACAGAAATACAGCTTAAGTTTCCAATTTTCTATGCGTTGTACTATCACTCATTCTTCTTGGTTACTTAACAAACAGAAATCTGAGAAGTGTTTCTTTCTGCTACTTGAACAGGGCTTTCTCATTCGTTAAGACAAAGAGCTCATACTGGCTCTCAACTTCATAGAAGCATTGCCCCCAGACAGCACCCACTCAGTGAGTTCCTGCAGGGAGAGCAGAGGAATATGGCATGTGCGCAAACTCCACCTTGTAGGGCTGTCTGATGACCTGGTTCTCCAAGGGACAGATGTCTTGGCAAGAAGGAATTGGACAGGGACGCTTAGGTGGCTCAGTCGGTTGGGTGTCTGCTTTCGGCTCAGGTCATGATCTCAGGGTCCTGGGATTGAGCCCTGCAACGGGCTCCCTGCTCAGTGGGGAGCCTGCTTCTCTCTGTCCCTCTGCTATTCTCCCTGCTTGTGCTCTCTCTGTTAAATAAATAAATAAATAAATAAATAAATAAATAAATAAATAAATACATACATACATACATAAATAAAATTTTATTTTTTAAAAAAGAAGGAATTGGACACATGAATATGAAGGTCTGTCTCTTCTTTCCCTCCCTCCCTCCTTCCCTTCCTTCCTTCCTTCCTTCCTACCTTCCTGCCTTCCTGCCTTCCTGCCTTCCTTTCCTTCCTTCCTTCTCTGCCTCTCTCTTTTTGGCATAAATCCTTGCATCCCTGGGAGGGGTGTCCCATTTCTCACACAGCACTCAGGAGGAGCCCTTGAGTGTCCAAGAGTGATCCTTCAGGAACTCACCAGGGCCGGCCCACTGTATCAAACACACTCTGGGCACATGAAAGAGAAGTTTGCTCTGCAATTTGGACCAGAGAAACGAAATTGGGGAAGTCATACAGTTCCTCTCTGGTCTCCGATTTGGACAGGCCCCCTGCTGGGGGGGCCCCGAATCTGCTAAACTCCTCAGTCTCTAAACGGACATCGTTTACTTGCTGCACACCTGCTGTGTTAGCTTGCTGGGGCTGCTGGAACAAAGCACCATCAGTGAGTGGCTGAGACAACAGAAATGTGTTGTCTCACAGTCCTGGAGGCTGCAAGTCTGAGATCAAGGTGTCGGCAGGGTTGGTTCCTTCTGAGGGCCGTGAGAAAGAATCCAGTCCACACCTCTCCACTAGCCTCTAGCCTCTGGGGGTTTGTCGGAGATCCTTGGCTTTCTCTGACTTGTAGAGACATTACTCCAGTCTGTGCCTTCATCTTCACATGGCGTTCTCTCAGCGTGTCTGTGTACATGTTTCCTCCCCCCTCCTTTTTTTAGAGGGGGGAGGGGCAGAGGGGGAGGTAGAGAGAGAGAATCTCAAGCAGGCTCCACACTCAGCACGGAGCCTGACAGGACCCTGAGGCCACGACCTGAGCCAAAACCAAGAGTTGGATGCTTAACCTACTGGACCACCCAGGTGCCCCTCGTTCCCCTTTTTATAAGGACATTGGTCATATTGGATTAGGGGCCAACCTAGCGACCTCATCTTAACTAATTATATCTGTAAAGACCCTCTAGTGAAGAAGGCCGCATTTGGAGATACTGGGGGTTTAGGACTTCAACATATGGGGGGACACAATTCAAACTTACCTTCAAGCAAGTGTTGTGTACCAGGAAAGAGGGTGTGAGGGGCTAAGAAAAAGGGAAAAGATGAGGAATATTAGAAGTATTAGAGAGAGAAGTGTGACATCCAAAGGAAAGTTTTGGGAAAGAGGGACAAACAGGCTTAGTGCCCTAAAGCAGGGCTCAGGTATCTTATTTGCTCGAGGTTATGCTACTGATCCCCCTTGGCAATTACCAATGCAATGGCAGAGAGATAAAATTTGCATTTTTTAAATATTTTATTTATTTGAGAGAGAAAGCACAAGCAGGGGAAATGGCAGAGAGAGAGAAGGAGAAGCAGACACCCCCCCCCCCCGAGCAGGGGACATGTAGCTTGATCCCAGGACACTGAGATCATGACCTGAGCTGAAGGCAGCCACTTAACCAACTGAGCCACCCAGGCGCCTCCAGAATTTGCATTTTTGTCCTTCAGAAAGCTTTCGACTAAGGCTGGAGTGAGCCCTGTAGGGTGCTGTCCTGCAGCACTGAGATGCTCAGTTCCCCAGCTACTTGGAGGGGGTGCTGCTGATAGCTCGTACTTGGCTCTTTCTCTGTGAATCGTTCTTGGCCAAAGGAAGTCACCTCACACAAGCTGGGACCCGCTGCCTGCCCTCTCCCCCCCACCATACACTGAGACGAGATGATGCGAAAGTACAAAGGCCTAGTCCCCCCTGGCTTCAGTGCTCCTCGAAGTAGTCAGCTTCCCCCTCCCTCTGCCTGGTTCTAATCCCCTTGCTCCTTCACAAGTTTGGATTTCTGAGAGTACTTCCCAATACAATTCCTGCTCACAAATCTAAGAGTCTCAGAGTCTGTTTACTTGGATCTCAACCCAGAACAGTGGGTTTTGGGAGTGGTCTTAGGAAGCTGCCCCTAAAAATGGGATTGCTTACCTGCTGGCAGGCTGGGATGTGAGCTGTAACACTGGCAGCAGGTAAGTCTGGAGAGGCCCTGTCACGCTGCCCTCGTGCAGGAAGATGTTACTGGTGACTGAGATCACTGGGGCCTCTGAGATGAGCCTGTGTCTCCGTCTGCTCAGGCTGCTGTGATAAACACCGCGGACTGGGGGGCTTCAACAGCACATATTTATTTCTCACAGTTCTGGAGGCTGGGAAGTCCAAGGTCAAGGTGCTGGCAGATTCGGTTCTTAGTGAAGGCCTGCTCAGTGGTTTGCAGATGGCCACCTTCCTGCTTGTCTTCACAGTTCAGAGAGAGCTCTCCGATCTCCTCTGACAAGGCCACTAATCCCGTCAGGAGGGTGCTACCTTCATGACCTCATCTAAACCTCATCATCTCCGAAGGCTGCACCTCCAAATACCATCACAGTGGGAGTTAGGGCTTCAACCTATGAATTGGGGGGGGGGGGCACAGACATTCAGTTTAATAACAACCAGGGTAGTAGTAATTATAAGTTCTGTGGAATTGGATCACTGGTGTTGAGAGCAGTTGAGGCCTTAGAGAAGCCAGTGAAGGTCTGAAGGAGAGTCATCACCAGCTAGAGTCTCAGATGTCAAGAGTTCCGAATGGGAAGAATGGGACCCTGAGGGACTGGAGGGTGACATTGACACTTGAACATCTTGAATTCCCAGAGTCCCTTGAATATCCTGGGCCTGAAGAAGTGTCCACTGATCCAGTTGCCTGAAGACAATGCACAGGCCTCCACCCTTCAAGGTAGCACATACCTCTCTCAGGCCCTAGCCCCACCTCCAGTCCTGGCCATTGGGCCAAGGTCCTACCATAACAGGGCCAGGAGAGCGCTGAGCCTGCTAATAGAGGGCTATGCCTCCAAACACCTGCAGGGCTTATACCAGGCATACTAGCAAGAGCCAGGAAAATCTGTGTGAGCATGAATCCTGAGGGCACTGGGTCGAGGTGGGCAGAACATAAAGTTGGGGAAAGGAGGATTTGTGGATATAGGGGCACACTGTAGTATTTAGGACTGTGTCAAGGACCCAGGGTCCCTGAGACTCTGAGATCTTGAGAGACATTGCTAGCATACTTAGAATGGTTTGAAGAAGCTTGTATAAGACAATAGAAGAAGGGTCAAATCTTCACTGAAGAGGGCACGCCATGTAAGGCTGGAAAACTCACCAGCCATCCATGTCCCCTGGGAGAAACTGGAGGGCATTCTCTTCCCAAATCAGTAAGACATGACCTGGTGAGAGGGGGCATCAGCATCGTGGAGAAGTTTGTGGTGTCAGGGGAGAAAAGGAGGCTGTCCTTTGATGGCCAGGGCAGGTAGCAAGAGATATTGTTAGCTGATGGGGCTTCCATAGCAAGGGGGATGATAAGATCTCTAAATAACAGAGGCCAAGTAGGGACACACAGCCTTGAGACACAAGCTGGAGGCAATGATCATTGTTAGCAAAATCAGGGTGGCAGCCAGAGGGCCTGACCGAGGAAGAGGGACAGAGATGGTTAAGAGAACATGGCATTGTTATATAAATGAGCCAAAGCTGGCCCCTGCATATTGCCTCTAAGTTGTTTACTTCTTCAAAGCAGACTGAGATCACTAGCAAAAAAGCCCACCGCAGTCAAACTCCAAAAATTTTAAATTTAAAGCATCCAATTGCCTTAAATATACCATGAATAGATTTTTAGCCATGTAGAGCCTGCTTACTTGGCATGCCCTGCAGAACATCTGTACCCAACATCTGTTAGCCATAGACAAGACAAACCCGGGGGCTATAAAACACTGCAAGCCACTGCTGCCCTTTGGAGCTCTCCCAAACCAGAGACTGCTCTCTGTGCTGCTGAGTGACATCTCCTAGACACCTACACCCCCTCTCGTTCCCTTCTCTCCTGGGAGTTTTCTCACCTCTTTCCTCTCTGGATGGTGGCTCCTGGTCTCTGGAAAGTCTCTGGTCATCAGGGGTTTCCCCTTGCACACAATCCAAAGTATTGTCCAAAGGAGGCTCGTTGTGTGTTACTGCCCCCTTGTGGTTATAGCTTTGTCCTTGACCAGTCCTGAAATCCCTCAACTCAACTAGAGGCATCCCAAGGGACAAACCAGGGGAGCAGCCAGCAAGGGCATTGCTCAATCTATAGGATAACCAAAAACCAACTGAGGGCAGCCATCCAGATAAAAGCCATGAAACCGTTGCCCGGTTTCCAGAGCTGAGCATTTTTCAGACCTGGGAACTACTGAATGAAGTAGAGGAGGGTCCTTAGAAGAATGCGCTCCACAACACTGTGGCAAGTCTATAATCATTGCCAAAGTCCTTCTCTAAAGGGATCTATGGCCATTTAATTGAGTAATTGTTCCCTGGGGAAAGGTGCCAATTCAGACATTTGGAGGACTGTTGGATATGGCTTCCAAGTTGACTTTGAAACCTGGGCACCCAGTGTCATCATGGCCCTCCTGCTAGAGAGCAGGTATATGACAGCCCGGGAATATATGCAGTTCTGTTCTGGGCCTGGCTTACAGTGGGCCCATTGTGCCCATCATGCATCTCATGTCATTTCCCTTGTCTCTGAATGCGCTGTCAGAATGGACACTTTCGGTAGCTGGAAGAACTGCCACCTTGGTTCTTTAGCCCATGGGTGAGAAGTGTTGTAGTGGGCAAGATCAAGTAGCACCTCTGAAGTTTTATCCTTTTCCCTAACCAAGAGAGCAAATCAAGAACGATATTTGGGTGCCTGGGTGGTTCAGTGGGTTGTGTCTGCCTTCAGCTCAGGTCATGATCCCAGGGTCCCTACTCGGCGGGGACTCTGTGTCTCCCTCTACCCTTCACCCTCCTCATGATCTCTCTCTCTCTCATGCTGTCTCTTAAATAAATAAAATCTTTTTTAAAAAAGAACAATATTGTGTCCTGATGGCAACAGGAGAGGTTAAAGCCATTCCTAAAGACCTAAAGCATAAAGGGAAGTTGGTCCTCATTATAGCTCCATTTAATCACATCATCCCAACTCCTACAAAAACCAGACAAATCTTTCAGGTTGACAACAGACAGCCACAAACTAAAACAAGTGGTAGCTCCAATTCCAGCTGATGTGCTGGTTACAGTATCTTTGCCAGCTCTTTGCTAGAGCAGTATAAGATGGTCTCAGCCATGGTATGCTGTCATTAATCTAGTGAACGCTTTTTTTTTCCCCATTGCCTATTAGAAAAGAGGAGTAGAAATAATTCACATTCATATGAGCCAGGCAAGTATATATATTATGATATTGCCCTAGGAATATGTATCTCATCCTTAGTCATAAAATGGACTGCAGGAACTAGGACAATCTGGACATCCCTCCGAATATCACATTGGCCCATTATATTGACTCCTGTTAATCAGGCCAGATGAACAACAGGTGGCAAGTATGTTGAAAGCCTTGTAAGACACATGTACTTCAGAGGACAGGAGATAAACCCAATGAGGATTCAGATGTCTGCCACAAGAGTAAAATTTTTAAGGGTGCACTGCTCTGGAACATCATGGGACCTCTACTTCAAAGTAAAGGACAAATGACTACATCTTGCACCTCTTACCACTAAGAAGGAAGCATAATACCCAGTGGGCCTCAGGTTCTGGAAATCACATATTCCACACCTAGGAATACTACTTTCCCATTGGCTGCCAACTCTGGTGGTACCCAGAGCAGGAAAGAGCTCAGGTCCAGGCTGAGGTTCAAGCAATGTGATATTCAGGCCTTCTGATCCGACAGACCCTATGGAAATTAGAAGTATCTGCAGTGCCAAAAGGTACCAAATAGAGTTTATGGAGTGTCCCAATAGGAGAACCACAATATAGACCCTTGGAGTTCTGGAGGAAGCCAGGCCATCTCGGCAGAGAATGATATGTCTGAAAAACAATTCCTGGAAGGCTTCTGGACCTTGGCAGAGATGGTGCAACAGACCCTGAGACTTCAAGTGATCATCGCAGCCTGAACTGCCTGTTACGAGCTGGCTTCTGTCAGCCCCACCAAGTCCTAAGTCTGGAGGTCCCAGCAGCAATGTGTTCTGAGATGGAAGTCGTCCATCTGAGGTCAGGCCTGGGCAAAGCCAGAGACCATCAGAAAGCTGCATGTGTCAATAGGCCAAACTTCCAAACTCCCACTGAACCCACCACTGTTTTTGTAGCAGTGCTTGTCCCTTAGCTCATACCTCTGGCTTCATGGAGTTGGGTGGCTGATGGAGGTAGAAAAAGGCCAAGTGTGGCTCACAGATGGGTCCATATGGTATGTGGAGCAAGTAAAAAATGGATAGCAGCTGACTTACTGCCCCCCACCCACGGTGGCCCTGAACAACGGGGGCAGGGGAAATCCTTTCCATGGGAAGTGTTTTGGGCAGTATGCCTGCTCATCCATTCTGAGTGGGAGAAAGTGGGTTTCTAAAATCAGAAGACATATGGATGGGTGGGCAGTAGCAAATCACTGGTTTGTCAGAGCTTTAGAAGGAGAAAGATTTGGGGGGGGGGAGAGGACAGGGGAAGAGGCATGTGGTCAGACCCATTGAAGTGGGCATGAAGTGTGAAGATCTCTATGTCCCATGTTAACATGGTGTTAACACACAGCAGAGAGCAGCTACCAGGAAAGAAGTGCTTAGCAATCCAGCAGACATAATTACTCAGCCAGTCTCTGCACCCAACCACCACAGTGCTGACTCAGGAGTGCATCGACGGCATAGCTGAGGTAGCAGAGATGCATGGGCCAACAGCACGAGTGGCCACACACAAAGACTGACCACTGTGGCTGCCAAATGTCCAACCTGCCAGCAAGAGACCCATGCTGGTCCTCTGGACAGCACCATTCCTGGGGCAGACCAACCTGCCACTTGGTGGAAAGTGGCCAGTTATTCATCTTGACTAGAATAAACACATAATTGGGATGTGGGTTTGCCTTTCTTGCATGAGGTGCTGAAACCAATGCAACTCTCATTGTTTGTACAGTATTGATGCCCCAATATGGGATCCTGCAAAATGTCACATTAGACCAGGGGACCCATTTTCCAGTGGGCACACAAACAGGGGACCCACTGACCCTGTTATATTCCATCACCCAGAAACTGTTGAATTATTGAGGTGCCAGCTTGGAGATGCTATCCTGTGAGTGTCTTCCCTTAATCTCTGCCATTATATGGCACTGTGCTCCTGATAGATTGAACACTTAAGGCAGAGAAACATAGTGTGGAAGTAGGAACAGCTCCATTTCTTCATTCCCAGTGACCCACTTAGGGAACTTAGGCTTCCTTCCCCTGAAACTCTAGGTGGGCCTAGAAGTCTTGGTTTCCAGAAGGAAATCCTTTCAATAAGGGACATGGCAAGAACTTAAAACTTTAAGCTACAGCTACTGCTTGGCTATGTGGGGTTTCTTGTGCTAAGAAACCAGCAACCAAAGAAGGGGTCACCATCCTGGCTTGGGTAATTGACCTTGATCCCCAGGAGAAGGTGGGTGCTGCTGTTACGCAAGGGGAACAGGGAGGGATGTGTTTGGTTGCCAAGTGATCCAGTGGGGGAACTCTTGGTACTCCCCTATCCAATTCTGATAGCAAATGGAAAAATCTAGCAGCCATAGCCTGAGAGAGGTATGGTCACCAGAGACTCAAACTTCTCACGGATGATGCTCTAAGACACCCTGACCAGCTAAACGCTATTTGAGAGTGAGGGGAATCTAGAATAGGCTGCAGAGAAAGATGATGAGTATCCACTGTGGCCTCGAGTCCAGCTGCAGCTGCGGGTACTATACTTTATGCCACTGAAACTTTAAGGAACTTTCCCAGATGATGGTGAACATTGTCTACGAAGGAGGTGACTGAGAAGCATGATGGGCAGATGGAAGTGGACCCTGATCCTCCTTTCAACCCTAGGCATGCCCTAGTGCTGGGTGTGGTGGCTGGTGAAGCCCATGGAAGGGAACTTGACCTCCAAGGAAGGAAGCTACCACATCTCATGACCATTTGATGCTGGACGGAAAAGGCACAGGCTCCTTGCCTTGATTTGGGTCATCTCTGAAGGGCCATCTTGGTCTCAGACTTCCCTGTGGCCCATGGAAGTAAACTCCTTTCTCTGCCCAATTGTCCTTCTCTCACGCCCCCTCACTGACTGTTGACAAAGGCATTCCTCAATCAACTTCCTGCAGCCCAGACTTCATCTCAGAGTTCTTTCCCAGTGATCCAAGCACATTATCTTCTTTCTCATCCTTTCACCCCACTATTTTTCCTCTTTCTCTCTCCTCTTTCTTCCCCATTCCCCTTGTGCATAGGGTGACCATATATCCTGGTTTGCTGGGGACAGTACCATTTTACTACCACAAATCTGATAATTCATCTAGCTAGTATCTCCTTTAATTCTTAAAAAGATCCTGACTTAGACTTTAAGCTATGTGATCACAATTCACTGAATTCATCTATTCTTCCTCACACACACATTCTCCACACGTATTCCATTTTACTAGGTGCTGGGGATATAGAACTGGGTAAGAGATTCCAGTCCTCTGAGCCCATGCTTCAAATTCCTATTGAAATTGCCAAAAGAATATTATAATAAAAAGACATATTATTACTGGAAACTAGAGAAATTTGCCATTCTCATACTATAAACTTCAAGGAATTTCTCCAAGATATATTGCAGGTGAGACTGGATCGAGGGAAGGGTCTGCCTAGACAGGTGTTTCCTTTGTATTCATTTTATGCATTTTCTTCAGCCGAAAAACTACTAGGGCCCCGTGGAAGTCACCCCACCAACATGCCCTAACTCAAAGCAGCTGGGACTGCAAATCATCTGGGAGAATTTCATTCTATCTGTGCCACAGAGCCATGCACTGGGCATAGCGAGGGTGTCAGGGTGGGGAAACGGTACTAGCCCTCCGAATAGACATCTATTTGGGGATGTATCCTAAATACAGAGGCTAGCCACAGTAAGGGCAGAGGAGCCCCCAAAACAAAAGGTCACTGCTCCAATGAGCACTGCCCCCAGTTTAACACAATAAACATGAAAATAAAACTCTCAGACGTAAGGATGACACTCTTTAGTATAGCTGCCTCTAGCTATGGCTACCTTGTCATTCTCCATAGAATGAAAATCCTAAATCTAGAAAAGGAAAATGTGTAGTGATTCGAAGTATTTCTCTTCTTTCTCATTGAGTCCTGGAGGAGCTCATCAAAATCCATATAAGATTCTATCTCAACTCCCATTACCTGAAAACAGAAGAAAAATAGCTGAAATACATCATTATCCCAGTTTATAGATGAAACGGAAGTACAGAAAGTGTATTTGCCCAGGATACTCAAGCAGACTTGCCCCCAGAGGGAGCACAATCACTGGGTAGGCATAGTCTTTAGATGTTTAAAGAGAATGTCCATTTATTCATTTATTCATCATTTATTTTTAAAGAGAGTCTGTATTTAAAAGAGAGAGAGATCTGTCTGCTGAAGCTCTGTAGAATCACTGGAAAAATAACAGTTTTAGCAACGTAACTCTTAAATGATTGTCATCACAATAAGAGTAAAGAATTCACGGGGAGCTGACCGTTATTGTCACATTCTATGAGGGGATTCTAAGCAATTCTTGGAGATTATTACCAAACAGAACTGTAACGGAGGCAGTGATGTTGCTGTAGAAAAATTATAATATCCATATATCATTGTCCGAAAATTACTCCAAGAGATACTTTGGTGAACTGAGAAGTGTGTCTGAATGAAGAGCGGAAGACTAAACACACGGTCATGGAAATGACTTTTCTGGAAAAATGATTCCAAGCCCCCATCAAAGCTTTATTTCAAAGTTGCCATGAAGGAAGTGTGTCCTGAGCTCGTCATTTCAAAGACTTTTCTCTTGGAAAGTAAATTTTCAGAAAAAAAGATGATACAATAAAAGGGTGCCAGTTAATATCAGATTCTTCTCAAGACCCACATCTCAGAAGGTGCTTTTAGTCTCAGTAAAGTCTATCAAAAAATTGCTTAAGAATGCTAAGCATTTCCCAGAAAGAATTGTGAGTTATATCACACACATAAAGAAGTTCTGTCTTAAACCAGATTTGGGACAATTTTCTTTCTTACCATGTTACAATTTAGCCATCACATTTTTGTGTCTCATTCAATGGAGAAAACAAAATCTGGACTGTTATCTTAGACCATGATACAAGTTAAGCTGAAGCGAGATTAAGAACATGAATATGAAAGATAAAACTATAATAAAGGTGTCAGGGTATTTCTTTGTGACCTTGAAGACAGGGAGACTTTTTAAATAAGACCAGAAAGCACAAAAATAAATGAAATTCACAATATAAAAATGAAGCATTTCTAGTAAAAAAAAAAAAAAAAGGACAATACTGACCAAGCTATGAATAAATGACAAATAGTTGTAACATCTAAAGGTCTCAATGGATTAATATCTCAACATACAAGGTACTCCTTCAAACATCAACATCAATAACAGCAGCAACAGAAAGTACTAGCAACAACAATCTTCAAGGCTGAAAATCCACTGGGAAAATGAAGAATGTTATGAAGAAGCGGTTAACCGGAGGGGGATCCCAGTGGCTAAAAAGTGTCTGAAGAGATGCTCAACCTCACCAGAAATCAAAGAAATGCACATTGAAGCAACAGTGAGGTATAACTTTATATCTATCAGATTGGCCAAAATTACAAAGTCAGACACAAACAAGTTTTTGACACACTACTGATGGGAATGTAAACTGGAATAGTCTTGAGGAATTAAAACAGAACACAAAATTCAAATATACAACCACAGAACTGAGAAGAATTATTTCAGATACAGAAAATTAAAATTATAGCAAAGAACAAGGTATATCTCTATGGCTATACATTTTAAAATATCAATGATATAAATACTTTTCTGTGAGAATAAAAATTACCCAAATATACTCACCAAGAGATAGAAAACTTGAATAAATCAAGAGCCATCAAATAAATTAGATAACTTATCAAATAAATTAGATGAATTAGATAAGATGCTATATGGGAAAGTACTGTTAATTTATAAAAATACATAGATCATATGCTATTTAAACTAATCCTGAACATAAGAAAGGGTAGAGATTATTATTTTTTTAAGATTTTATTTATTTGAGAGAGAGAGAGCACACAAGCAGGGGGAGCAGCAGAGGGAGAGGGAGAAGCAGACTCCTTGCTGAGCAGGGAGCCCGATGTGGGACTTGATTCCAAGACCCTGGGATCATGACCTGAACCAAAGGCAGACACTTAACTGACTGAGCCACCCAGGTGCCCCAAGATTATTTTTTTACAGTATTTGTATAACCCTGATATTAAAACCTGATGTGCTAGTTAGAGTTTGACACAAAAATATAAAGTGTTCTAAACATATAAGCAGAAAGAAATTTAATAAAGGAAACTTGGAGCTTGCAAAATTATTGGAATAATTGGAGAGGCAGACTCTTAGTAGGGACTTAGGAATGACTCACAGATCATTAAAGAAGTTAAAGTCCAGGATAGGAAGTCATAGGAGATGGGAATGAATGCTGAGTGTCAAGAGATTAAATACATCACAGACTTGCAAAGATAGATTTAACAAGAGAAAACTGTAGATCAATTTCCATCTTTCCCGCTGGAATATAAATTCCACAAGGGCACAACTGGACATTGTTTGGCACGGTGTCTCCAGCAAGGTGAGTGTTTGGTAAATTTGAATGAATAAATGATTGACCCTGTTGGCTTTATTATAGAAAGGCAAGGACAGGCTAACATTAGTAAATGTATTAATAATTAATCATAATAATAGAAAGAGGAGAAAAGTTCTATACTCATCCTAATAAGTGCTAAGAGTGTATTTGATACAATTCAACATATATTTGTGAACAGAAACCTAAGAAACATACTTATTTAACAATATTTGACACAATAGTCAAATTAATAATGGCATACAACAAAAATATCTGTAATATTCAGACACAAGACAAAGTTTATCTCCAAC
The DNA here is from genome assembly GCF_024610735.1 of Ursus americanus. Taxonomy (NCBI): domain Eukaryota; kingdom Metazoa; phylum Chordata; class Mammalia; order Carnivora; family Ursidae; genus Ursus; species Ursus americanus. Next base: position 66,714,316 of record NC_142139.1, read on the forward strand.
ACTTCTACTATTTGCCCTTATATTAGAGGTCCTAGCCTATGTAATAAAGCAAGTAAAATAAATCAGGTGTATTTATTGGAAAGAAAGAAACCAAATATCATTAAGTAGGTAATATAATTGTTTATTTGGAAAGTCTAACTGAATCAATTAAAAAATTACAACAACTGATAAGAGGTAAGTAAGATGACTGATTGCATAATAAATAAACGACCTCCCTATTTTTCAACAATAATCAGTAGTAACTATAATTGAAAAAGTATTCACAAACTACCTAGCAGCATTTTTTTTCTTCTTTTTTTCTTAAAGATTTTAGCTACGTATTAGAGAGAGAGAGAGAGAGAGGGAGCACAAGCAGGGGTACAAGCAGGCAGAGGGAGAGGGAGAAGCAGGTTCCCCTTAGAGAAGGGAGCCCGACAAGGGCCTCGATCCCAGGACCCTGGGATCATGACCTGAGCTGAAAGCAGACACTCAGCTGACTAAGCCACCCAGGTGACTTTACCTAGCAATAATTTAAACAAAAATTTGCTAGACCTGTATGAAGAATACTATAATACTGAAGGACATGAAAGAAAATGAATAAACTGGATAGTGTGTGGCTTTTCCAGTTTCTAAATATATCCCAAGTTTCCAATTCTAATTTTAAAATCTCAATATTTATTTTATATATATAGTGACATTTCACATTTTGGGGTAATTGTGAATTATTTAATAAATGCTATTAGTACAAATAACAATTTGGTGACAGAAGTTTGATTTCTATTTCATAAAAGAAACCACAAAAAAATCCAGGTGGCATATAGTTGATATAGAAACATCAAATATGTTTTGAATGAAAGAAGGAATGAATTAAATATTTTGATGCATCTATAACAAATCTTCTATTTAAATCAGTCTTTCAAAATGTTGGTGCTTACTGATGAAAGTGGAACCAAGACCACAGAAACAAATTTGTTTATTGAGGGCAACATTTTTAATAGAAAAAGAGATCATAAAAAATATAGGGCAGTATTTAAATTATTTTAGAATGGGGAAAGATTACCCGAGAATAACTCAAAAGGAGGATATTATAAAGGAAAAGATGAATGGATTTAATCATATACAATTGAAGATGTATTTTTTTGTCATGGGCTTGTTTGTCTAATCCAACTGCCATTCTCAACCCCTATTTCTTTTTTTTTTTTTTTAAGATTTTATTTATTTATTTGACAGAGATAGAGACAGCCAGTGAGAGAGGGAACACACACAGGGCGAGTGGGAGAGGAAGAAGCAGGCTCATAGTGGAGGAGCCTGATGTGGGGCTCGATCCCACAACGCCAGGATCACGCCCCGAGCCGAAGGCAGACGCTTAACCGCTGTGCCACCCGGGCGCCCCTCAACCCCTATTTCTAAGGCCTATCACACAGACTGTGGAAAAGTGGGTACTTGCTTTCTCAGCTACCCATCTGGACTATGGATTGAATGAATATGTGACTTAGTTATAGCCAAGGACACATAAGGACTGTTTCTGGAAAAGCTTTTACTTTACTACACAAAGGTACAGAATCTTCCGGTATCTCTGTTCCCCTTGCTTCCTGCCTTGAATGTGTGCTATGATGTCTGCTGCTGTATCAACCATCTTAACACCATGAGACAGGGAACACAAGATTAAAAACTCATCGTGCAGAGGATGATGGGGTGAAGAGCAAAAGAAACAGGGCAGTTTATGGCATTAGTGAGTGCTACCCCTAACCTGGGACCATCCACCCCCAGACTTCATGTTATGTCAGATAACTAAATGTCTTTATTGCTCAAGTCACTGTTAGTCACTTGATTTGTTATTTGCAGATGAAAACATTCTAAATGAAATACAACTATAGCCACCACCAAAAAATTCCATAAATAAAATTAATGTCACACAAAGATTGGAAAATATTTGCAATATATATGATACATAAAAATACAGTATCTTTAATAAGAACTTGAAATTCTCCAAAGATGTACGGTGGCCAAAAATGGATAAAAAATAATTTTCCCTTACTAGAAATTCATGAGAGACACATAAAATGCAAATAAAAATACCAAAAGACATACCAAATTGGTAAAGTTTTAAAATAAGAAAATAACTTTAAGGATTAAGGAAGGTTGGGGTGGGGGCAGAATCGAGTGTAAATTTAGTCTTTCAAGAGGACAATTTGCAAATCTGTATATATATAGGCTTCAAAACATGCATAGTCTTGAATTTGCAATTTTATGTTAAGGACTTTATCTCAAGGAAAAAATCATAGTTATGTGAAAAGCTATAGCCACAAGATGTTCATCACAGTATTGTTTATAATGGTGAATGATTAGAAACAACTTCAACAACAGCAGACTGATTAAACAACTTATGGTATGTCTTTTCCAGGTAATAAAATACTATGCCAATATTAAATGTTACTGTAGGAAAATATTAAATGGTATGGAAATATATGCTATAAGTGAGTGGAAAGATTACAAATCAGAATATAAAAAAAGACTGGGAGGAAACCCACCGAAATATCAGCAATAGTTTATGTTGATTCAGTTAGGGATTGTTATGAATTTATTCTGTTGTGGTTTTTCATGTTTTTATATTATTTTTTTCCTGCGATAAACATGCACAGCCTTTGCATAAAAGGTGCAGTTAAAGAGGGGATTCTAGGAGGCTCTAGTCCTGTGGAAAACAAAATTTTGGAACCCCTCTCTTTCTTCTGTCCTCTTTCCCCTTTTCTGCCAACTCCGGGGTCGCTGCATCTGAGTTCTTACGCCTCCTTGCTTCCCTGACCCCCAGCTTCCTTTAAAGCGGGCTCTGGAAAGCGCTGCTCTGGAGCTCAGCTCGGTGGAGACCGTGACCCGTCGCTCCAGGGCGGCCGCGTCTCCCGCCGGGTGAGAGGCTCCTGGCTCTCCCCGAACCACCAATCAACTGGTGTCTGTCACACTAGCGGAAAGACCTTCCCAGAACTCTTTGTGATTTTCTTCAATTCCCTGGTGATTTCCGCTCTCCCAGCACGCCGGGCGGCTGCAGCGGTCCCCACAGCTAACCGCGCTCTGGTCCTGCTTGCGACCTGACAACTGCGGCGCGGGAAAGGCAGTTGAGCCCCCAAAAGCAAACTCCTAGGAAGCATTCCCTCCTCGGGAAGGCCTCCCACTTGATTGCCTTCGTGCCCTTTGACACCTGCGAGCACCAAGCAGGCTCCAAAGCATTTTCCTAGATCGAATTCCATGCTAAACCAAAATGACGCAGCGCCCACCGCGGGAACCAGCCCCGTGCCAGGCCAAAGAGCTGTAAAGACGAGTAAGTCAGAATTCTGGTCTCAAGGGCCTCGCAGGACAGGTAGAGAGAAAAACCACTCCCACAGGAGACTCACGGGACCTAGTGAGGTACAACAAGCAAGCATGATCATGCTCATTTTACAGATGCCGCCGTTGAAGGTACACAAGAGTTTACTGAACACTTACTACGTGCCAGATACTCTCACCTAAACCACCTTCTTACCCGTAAGGCAAGTGTAGCTCTGGAGGCACAAATATCCCCTTTTATCAATAAGGAAACTGAGGTTCAGAGGAATAACACCCCCAGTTCACTGATTAGGAAACTGAGGCTCAGAGAGTCAGATCAAATGCCCAAGACCTCACCAGTAAACGAGCAGCTCTAACACGGGTCTGTGGACACTAAAGCTGAAGAGTTTCTCCTTCGTCGCGCAGTCTGCTCTGTAGGGAGAATTGGAGCGCCCCAACTTGTCCTGGGTCAGAGCCGCAGAATTGTGCGGAGTTGCTAGGGCTTCGTGGCCTTTAGTCCAGCGCCCCCTACATGGTGCGGCTGGCATTGCTCAAAACACTGCTCAAAGAGCGGCCGGCCCCTGGGACTGCTCCCACTCGGGTGACCGCCAAGCCTGTGACCCCCTTCTGCTCTCCTTCGGGAAACCAGAATAAGTGGAAGTAAGCCGCCCCTGGAGGGTGGGATGGAGCTGCTCAGCCCGGCGAGCTAGCTCTGTTTTCCCAGCTGGTTCTGGGGTTTCACCTCAGGCGCCACGTCCCGCACTCTCTGGACTCACCCGCCCCGAAATGCGTGTCTAGCTCCCGGAGGTGCAGGGGTGAGGGGGCGTCCCCATTAGACAGAGATGGAATTTCTAGGCCTTGGGTAGCATTTGAAGCGATTCCACCGTTCGAAGTCCAGTTTACACCTTCATAGACAACTTGAAAGCATGCATTTTACCCAAGTGCGCTTTTTTTTTTCTTCTCGATTTTCTCTCTTGCCACCTGAGGTGTGTGGTGCGGGCGGAGGTGACAGTGATGTGTGTGTGTTGGAGGAAGAGATCTCCTAGTGCCAAACGGAAATTCTAGCTGGTGCCGTATTTGAGTTGCTACCGCCCCCCTCCACTCCCAACTCAGGAGGGGGAGTTGGGAAGACAAGTGTATTGTGGAGAAGAAAGTTGGGTCGGGAAGCCGAGGGTGTGTTTCTGGGGCCCAGGAGGAAGAGGCGACCTGGGGAGGGTGAGTGGGAGTCTTTCGTCACTCCTCCCCTATCCGAGGAGGGCGGTGCCTGATGCGGGCTGCGATCCCCAGCGCACAGAGCGCGGAGCGAGCGCGGGGCCGGAGTGAGCGCGTGTACATGTGTGTACGTGAGTGTACGTGTGAAATGTGGCGGCGCCGGCCGCGGCGGAGTGTATGCTCGGCAAAAATATGAATAATCAACACATCGCTCACACCTCCGCCGCGAGCCGGGAGGGAGCTGGGAGGGAGCTGGGAGGTCCCGAGGGTTTTCCCCAGCCGGCTGGCGGGAGGCGGGGACCACCAGGAAAAGAGGGGGGCATTTCTGAGTAGCTTTTCAGTTATCTTTCCTCTCAACTGAGCTGAGAAACCGAAAAAAAGGTGAGGGAAAAAGTCATATTTAACTTTTTCTGTTTAAAGGCCTAATATTGCACGCCAACTGTGGTGTATTGGAAGTGGAAGACTAGTGTGGGTCTTTGTTCCCAATTTTCCAATTTATTGGTCATCTCCCATCTATTTTGTACATTTGTAAACTGGGAGCAAACAAATCCCACTGAAAGTACTGCTGTCGAGTTTAAGTACAGTGTGTGGCAGTGCCCGGAGTCCAGGAAGTGCTGGGTGAACGTCCCGCCTCGGTTCTTTTGTACCTTACTCTCCGCCTTAACTTGAGTGAAGACCTACTCAACTGGGTCTCTTAATGCCGGTCAATTAGCCCCTCGATCGCAGCGCCTCAAGTGCTGTGGTGACGGAGATGCCAAAACGTCTTTGTGCACAGGTACCTGGAAGGGGCTGCAACCCGCGGGTTTACCCCATCGCAGCGCCAGTCGGGGGCTTGGTGCTCAGGCCACTCCACCCGCCCAGGAAGCCAGGCCCCCAGGTTCGCGTGGACGCTGCACGAAGTGCTTCTCTCTGTACAGATCACCTGCCTCCCAAAACACACATCTCCCGGGCAGCCATTCCCGCGCTGCCGCGGGCCCAGTTCCGACGCCAGCTCTCTGAACGTCCAAACGCGGCTGCTGCTTCGAAAATTTGTTCTCTTGACCTTTCTGCTTCTTTGCCCGGGCTCGGGCTCGCTGGCTTTCTGCGCCTGGTATAAGGAAATGGGAAGAAAGGGTGTTTCAGAGCGGGGGATACTGAGGGGAGAGGGAGCAAGCCAGAGAGGAGGAAGAAAAAGAGGAGAGAGAGGAGGAAGAGCTTTCTGGAGTTGCCAAGTGCAAGGGCAGAGCCAGCTCTGGCTCCTTCATTCCATTTTGGGTAAACTCATTGCAGTGACCCGACTGGCCTGGGTGCAAGCAATATCATGTGTCTATAAAACGTTCTTCCATGCCTCAGCATTTCTGCAGCTGTTCCTGCTTCAATTCCCTTCACTACGTAAAAACAAATCAAGGAGCAAATCTAACTTCTTACCAAATTGTCCTGAAAGAATTGTTCAGCATGGATGGTGGAGTCCTCCTGATATATTTGCGGTGCATTTGTGAATACAGTACTATCTTTTCTCCCTCCCTCTCCAGGGAATTCTTATTTATGGAGCATATAAGTCCAGTTTCCCCAAGAAAAATACCGACGTTGAAATTTGGAGTGGGAGTTAGTGGAGTTGGATATTTAAAAAAATCATTCCACCAAGAATTGTGAGCTAAATATTCGGCAGGATTCTGAGATGGAGAGCAAATCCATTTATTTCTTTTCCGGCAAATAAAAAGCAAAGGTTCCAACTAAAACAAACAAACAAATTGGAAAAATCACTAAGAGAGGCTATCTTGTTCTATTTACAAAACCCAGACCCACTGTCCCTATGGATCGAATTCCCTGGGTACTGGCCAGGCTCTGTTCTTCCGGCTGCATAGACCCAGGCGCCTCAGTGAGTGTTTGGAGGGTGTGGGTGAAGGTCAGGTTGTAAGGGGGGGGTGTGTTCACACCTCTGATTTCACCCCAGGAGCCTGCCGGACGAGAACGAGGCTTGGTGAACAATTTTCTAAGAACAATTGCCGAACCTCTGACCCGGAGGAGAGATGCGGCGCCCAGGAGACTGGACCGAACGATATTGGGGAAACGGGCTTTAAAACCGATCAGGAGGAAATTGAACATATCGCACTGAGGTGCGGATGTGAAACGTGAACGGAAAGAAAACCGGGGAGTTCCTTGGGAAAAGTGAACAAAGGAGGGGACAGGGTAAAAGACGCAACACCCCCACCCCCACCTCAATTTTGTGTAAATAGAATGTCGTGAAGAATTTTAATAATGGTCATTTTAGACTTTTCTTGACCCTGGCAAGGGGCAGAACGAAGCTCGCGGGCGGGAGCCGAGGATGCGCTCGCGGGCTCCGCACCCCCACAGGGCCGGACTTCCCCGGGCAGCAGCTGCGCCAGCCTGGCCCCCGCGCGGCTCAGGGCGGGATTTCTGCGGCGTTCTCTAAAAGGTTTGTTGAGGGTAGCCGGCGGCTACAGAGATCGGAGTGACCCTCTAGGAGCAGCCGCTCACTTCATCACCAACCAACGCTCCTTCTGCGCGGGTGGCCAACTCTGCGTCCATCCTCCCCCCAAACCAACACAAACCTAATTAAACCCAACTCATTTGGCAGAGACGCGCCCTGCTCCCCAAAGGTCGAAGCGCCGCCTCATTGGGCCCGAGGCTGCTCCCCCTCCACTCCCTGTCCCCTCAGCCCTCCTTCCTGTGCTAGCCCAGGAACTTCGTCCCCGCCCAAAGGAAACTTGGACGCCCGCGGCTCACAGCCGGTGGGCCCCCGGCAGCGTGGCGGCTGTTTGCCGGAGCGCCCTAAAGCAGCGCGGGGAGGGCGTCCCTAGCGCAGCCCGCTAGGAGGGGTGAGGTGCAGCGCCCCTCTCCTCCCAGGTCAAAGTTCCGGGTCTCGACTCTCCCAAACTACCTCCCTGCAGCGCACCATGGCCCCAGAACTTGTCTCAGGGAGGTGGGGTGGGGGCGCCCGCACGGCGCGGCCGTCTGGTTTGGGGCGGACAGCAGCGAGCCGGGAGAAAGGACGAATTCATTCGCTTCCTGAGGGGCATAATTTGGGTGGCAGCTGTTGCGGGAGAGAAGAGCCAGCGTCCTCGACCCGGGCTCTGCCCTTTAACCCCAGCTACCCCGGACCTGAGGGGCAGGCTGTCCGGCCAGGCTCGGGCCCACTGACGCCTCGCCGTCCCTCGGACTGCGTTCGGTACCTCTCTTGGGCAGCGTGGAGGTACAGGAGATCAGAGGCCCCTTGAAAAAAATCGCCCGGCTCATCAACACATCTTGAGGGACTCGAGGGCTGTTCCACACTCTCCGCCGCCACCCGAGGCGAGGCGTCGGCTCCGCTGGGCACAGACCGCAGATGAGAGCGGGTCTGGGTGGTTTAGGTTCAGAGAGATTTATAGAGAGCAGGCCGGGGTAGAAGGCTCCGAGAGCTTACTGTTTGCAGGGACCGAAATTATCCATAAAGACTGCATATAATAGAGAATTGCCAGATTGAAACAGGGTAGAAGTTTCAATTCTACAAATTTTTCTCCCACCCTCCTTCTTTCTATGGACAACTCCTATCTTGGTTTTTACAACACTCCCGTGCCATATCCTGGCGCCCAGTCTTTCATCATTGCTCCGTTTTGTCCAACAGGACCAAGCCAGAGCCCTGGGGTCGCAGTGCCACAATCAACACAACCCAGAGGCGGGGGTTTCACGTTCTCCGCCCCCTAAATCAACTACCTCAATCCCTGGACCCTGGGTTTGTGCATAAAGGTTTCGCTCACCCTCCCCCACCCCCTCCTCATTGGTTTTCAAGTGAGTATCTGCAGTAGAGACCTGCTCATCCTGAGCGCGATCCGCTGGCGCAGTCTACGGTCGCGGTTTGCCCCTGGGGTAGAGCAGAGGCGCAGACTGGTCCCTCTCTCAAGAGAGCTGCATTTTCTCAAAGTGCGAGCTTCCAGTCCGCTCTAGCGAATGAGTTGCAAGGCGCTGTGTCCTCTAGCGGCAAACTCTCGCAGTTCATTTCTGAGCGCTCACCTACACCTAAGGGATCTGGTCGAGAGTCAATTCATGCTCAAATTTGAGTCCTAAATGGGGGGAAAGTCTCCTGAATGTAATCCAGGCTTTAGCCAAGGCCCTCTCAGTAATGAAGCCGGGAGGCTCGGGCGCAGTCGCTCGAACTGTGGAACAGCTGATTTGTCTCCTCCATGGCAGATGGTCTTTGAGCACAGATTTGCATTCATTGTCTTCAAATCTGTTTTCGCGCTGGTGTTCTAGATTTCAGCAGCAGATCTATGCGCAGATCAGAATACAAAAGGAGAAGCAAGAAAATAACACCCAGCCAGGAGGATTTTTAATAGGCACCGCGAGCTGCCCGGCGTAGTTAAAAAGCCGTCTAGGGTTTCAGCTGTTTGGCTGAGCTGCCGCCGCTTCCCGGCCACCAGCCCGCGGGCAGCAACGATGCGACCGCGCGCCGTGGGCAAAGTTTCCGCGACTTCCCCACTGCCTCTCTGTAGCTCCTCTGCTGGCTCCCCAGGGCTTCGGGAACTGGAGGGGGGTGGATTGGGGGGGGGGGGCTCCCGGGACAACGCTGGGAAGCTCTCGCACTCAGCGAACCACGATCTGTCAGCAAGCTCTCATCTGCACGGGTGCGACTCCGGCTTGTGTCTGCCCGGGGGTGTTTTCCTTAGCTCCTTGACCGTTTTCCGTGACACTCTATTTATTTGAAGAGCACTTGAGCCTTGCTCGTCCCCCACCCTGCTGCTTTCATTCATATATCCTCCTCTCTCAACAACTTGTAAACCGTACACAAAATCTGAGTGTCACCATGAAACTCCAGGAGACTTGGGGAGAGCCATTCAGGGAACTGGGGTGCTCTGGGGAACGCTTGTACAAAACATAAGTACATGTGGTCACACTCCCCGCTTCTTCACAAACATGCACACAGATTCACGCCCCGAGAATGAGAATGAATATGCCTCCCCGCAGGCTACAAAAATTTGCATCTAGTGGCAGGATCCACGGAGGCTTCCCGCTCTCGCGGCCAAACTAAGCTGGCACATCCCAACTTGCAAGGCCTGACTACTCGGATTCAGCTCAAGATTTGGGGGCCCCAGCCCACGCACGCACACGGGGTTCGGGCAAGGACGCAGCGTCCACAGCTTTCTGTCCCCTTTCACCTCCCGGACTCCCAGCCACGCCGAGCGTGGCGCGCGCCGCCGGAGGACGTCGGCCCGGCCTGCCCAGCGCCGGCCAATCCCGAGCGTCCATGCAAATGAGGCTCCTTATCGGGCCGCGGCTCCGCCTCCCGCGGCCGCGGCCGTAGTAACCCATTCATGGGGCCGGCGCGCGGCTGCAGCCCGGCTCCGCGGTGCTCGCAGCCACCGCCTCCTCTCGGCTCCGGGTCTTCCCCTTCCTTTTACAACTGATCCTGTTGGGGATTTTTTTTTTTTCTAAATTCGAGCGGTGGGGAGGAGCAGGGAGGGGGGGGGGGACCAGGAGGAAGGGGAGAGATTAGGCAGCCATCAATCTCCTCCTGTTTCTCCCAGAACAGGTGATGCTTCTAAATTGTGATCACTTTCTGGAGGCAGCGCTGCGGCTGGAAGGATGCGAGCGACCTAGGACGGAGGCCCTGAGGCGGCAGATCTGAACTTGTGGAAGATAAATAGCAAACTTTAACTACATCGTCCGCACCTCACGCGCGAAGCAAAGGACGGGTTATCTCTTTTTATCACCCCAAGAGAGACTCGAACTTCAGCTCTTGATCCCTTTTCTTGGATTGCTTTGGAGGAGACGGTTTGGTGACAGCATTGGGAACAGTAGGGACAGTGTTGTAACTCGAATTTTTAAAGCGACAGTAGACCATACTTTTTAAATGTTTGGGATTCAAGATACTTTAGGAAGAGGACCAGCTCTGAAAGAGAAATCTCTGGGTGCCGAGATGGATTCGGTCAGGTCCTGGGTCCGGAATGTCGGTGTGGTGGACGCCAATGTCGCGGCTCAGAGGTAACGATACGGTCTCGCAATTATTACGTTCTTAAAGTCTTTTCATCGTTCCCCTTCTCGCTCTCACCGTCTGTCTGTCTGTGTGCCCCCTCCCTCTCCCCCCATCTGTCGCCCTGGCCCCGCGCGCTGGAGCTCGACCTAGGGCAGGCAGGTCGCTGCAGTCAGGGGGACACTTACCCGCAGCCAACACTCGAGTTTCCGAGCTGCCTGGGTCGTTTGTGTTTCTCCCCCACTCCTTCCCCACAGACCGCTCTTTGGGAAGAAAAATAAAGTGGCATCCAACGCCTGCCCTTAGTCCTGCGATGCGGGCCCCGCCGGGAACCAAGCGCGAGGACGGGAGCAGCGGCGGCGGTGGGAGAGCCGGCTTCCCGGCGCCTCCCGGGTTTCGCCACGCCGCTTTGCAAGCGCCTCTCCTCCCGCATCTTGCCGGGTGATTCCTGAAGGCCGGAAGCCCCGCGGCCAGATGGCGGCGGCGACGCGAGGAGTGGCAGAGGCCGGAGCCGCTGCTGGGAAGGCAAAGCGGCCGGGAGCTCCAGGGCTGGGGGCAGGCTGGAGGGTCCAGGCGCAGAGATAAAACAGTGGACCAGACGCACGGAAGAGGGGGTGAGGGGAGAGAAGAGATTAAAAAGAAAAGACGAAGGAGTAACAGTAGAAAGAGCCGCAGAAGAAGAAAGGCGAGGAGAGGAGACGGGCCGCAAACGCAGGGATTAGCAGCCTTTAGTTTTGCTAGTTACTGAAGTTGACTTTGTTTCTAAGCGTCCGCGTGCTAAGATAATAAACACCCTGTCTAGGGTGCCACCCCACGAAGACATTCTGGTCCCTTTCCCTCATCACCACTACTGAGCTGGGATTTGAGGTCTCCGCGTCCTTGCCTTCGAAAGACAGCCTTCCTCCCACAAACCCCAAAGAGCCCACGAACTTCTTCCCACGACTCCAGCCTTCCTATCCGCTCTCCTAGCCATCTCCCTCTGACATCACGCAGAGAAATGACTCCTTTCCCAGACAGGCCACGTCTCCAGGTGTCCCGGGTAGAGCGAACCAGCCGCCACCCTTGGAGGAGAGGAGACCGGGGCGGTCCGCGGCTCCCTCCCTTCTGCCGTAGCCGGGGGCGCTCCTATATCCCCCCTCCCCGCCCCCGGCAGACAGCGCGAGACAGAGGCGGCTTTCCGCCGAGGTCTGGGGACTCGCAGGGCTCAGGAGGAGGGAAATCAGGCAGCTTCGCAGAGCCGGCTCCGAGGCGCATTTCCTTAGCCAAGCACTTTCAGACACCTCCTCTACTTTTCTCCTTTACCCGGATCAAATAATTGTTAAACGTGGAATAGGAAGCCCGAGTGGCGGACTCCAGCCAAAATTTTACGCCATTCAAAAGAGTGAAAGTGCTCGCGCCCTAGGGTACGAGGTCCGGAGATCCCAGCGCCGCGGGGCAGCACTGGCCATCTGCGCGCTCGCCTGGGCCCTGAGACTTCTGTTAAATGTGATCTGGCGGCTAGTTTGTCCCCGGCCGCGACAGGTCTGCAGGGAGGTGTGTGCACACCCTCAAAACGCTCGAGGGCGCCTCCCGGGTCCTCCAACATGGGTTTCGCGGTCGGCGGGTTTGGCTGGCGCCGCCGGGAGATGCATCTTAAGCGGGGATCCCCTTGGCCCCAGGCGAGGACGCTCTCTGCCTCTTAATAACATTTTGCCTTCTCCAAGCGCAGCAGTTCTGGGGGGCGGGGTCCCCAGTATCACTTCGTTCGCAGTGGCCCGCGATCCTTGGTCCCAGGGATTCCACTCTGCCACTGTCCCGGGCACAACTTTTCGGAAGAGCGAGGGAAGCGGGAGGAGAGGCCTCTCCCTGTAAGACCGAGGCTTGGGCTCTGGGTTTCCCGCCTGCCCCCAGGAGGTTCCCCACCCACCAACTTTTGGAGAAAGCAAAGAGGGCGTGTAGTGGGCAGTAGCAATAGGTCAGATAACTCCAGTGAAGATGAAGGAAAAGGGTCACTTCTTCAAAAGTAAGGAGCCATTTATTGCCCTAACCGGGGTGCCTAGTTCCAAATCCTAACCCAGCCAGCGGCTCCACCTGAGGGTGAAGATAGGGGGGGGGTCTTACGGGATAAGACTTGGGCCGCCTCCTTCGGGACTGCTTTGGGCCTTGGTCTACAGCCGGGATCCTTTGGTCTCCACTACAGGCTATGAGCTGCTGGGCGCTGGGACACCCAGAGGCTCGAACAGCCAGCAGTGGCGGTGCACAGGGGCGTTGGCCCCGTCAGCAGACCCCTGTGGCTACTGCAACTACTCGGAAAGAGTCCCCTCTTCTTAAACTGAATTGCAAAAAGGTCTGAGGGGCCCAGTACTCTGGACCCGAGACCAGGACCCTTGACCCTCCTCGGTATTTGTGTGGGCACGTTGGTAACATGGTGTCTTTCTCTCCTTCCCTCTGTCCGGTGTCCCTCGTGTCTCTTTCTGCGCAGCGGAGTCGCCCTGTCCCGGGCCCACTTTGAGAAGCAGCCTCCCTCCAACTTGAGGAAATCCAACTTCTTTCACTTCGTTCTGGCACTCTATGACAGGCAGGGGCAGCCAGTGGAGATTGAGCGCACAGCCTTCGTTGATTTTGTGGAGAACGACAAAGTAAGCAGAGGTCCCCCTCTTCTCCTCATGGCCTAATAACTACCTCCTTGCAAAGCACTAAAGATTCCATCTGTCACTCGTGGCACTTTTCCACTCACATCATCAGGAATGATAAATCGAGGCTTCTCGCCCCAGCCTCTGAATCAGTTGATTTCTGGGCACCTCCTTCAGTTCCAACTCCGGTACCACACGCTGCGGGGGCACGGGCGGCTCTGCGTACCGGACTCTGGGTCATTAGCAGAGCCTGGTCATCGACTGACCGTGGAGCAAACACCCTTCAGACCAGAGCATGCCCTTCTCCGGGTTACTTTTTGTTATTTTGCACCTGCCAGCACTGGCAGAGTGGAGACCCAGAGCCTAGTCTTGGCCCGCCTTCCCCGTTGAGCCTTCTCTCCCACTTTTACTCCCCAGTGCAGCGTCCACTCCTGACCCGGGCTTGGCTTTGGGGGCTGGATTCGATCTCAGATGAAATGGACGTGTGAGGAAAGGAAAGTCTCTTGCCCTCTCTGGGCCTGCGAGCTTTAGGGCAGGAGCTTCCTGAGGCTCCCCTCGAATCTAGGCCTGGGTCCCTGAGCTTGTGGCCCCAGAGTCTCTAGTCTTGGTGGGATAGAGCCAAATGCTGCCCTTGCAAATGACAGGTCCCTGCATCTTTCTGCCAAGGGAAGTCTTGGGGCTTCTTAAGGATGGACAGAGCCCGTTGGGTTGGGTGGGGCCTGTTTAAAGGCATCCTTGGCTCAGTGTCCTATTGTCACAGCTTGGGGGGGTCACACTTCTGAGGACATTTTTAAGCAGGAGGGACAGAGGGGTTGGAGAGGGTCAAGTGGCCTGAGCCACAGCCAAGTTTCAGAGGTTGACCTCGCAGACGTTCCTGCCCTTTGACCTGGGGCTGGGCAGGGGGTTCTTCAAAGCTGCTGAGTGAGCTCGAGAAAGGCTGCGGGAGGCGGTGTGGAGCGCTCTCTCTAGTTTTTCCTTCATTGGGTGGGGGGTGCTGGAAGGCAAGGGACTCGAACGCTGCCTGTCTTTTCAGGAGCAAGGCAACGAGAAGACCAACAACGGCACCCACTATAAGTTACAGCTCCTCTACAGCAATGGTGAGCGCCTAGCGCCGGCTGCGGCGCCCGCACGTTTCTCTTGCTAGAAGGGCAGCTGACCACGTCGCAGTCGCTATCGGGCAGCCTCCACGCCAGGGGAGCGCAGGGCTGTGGGAGGCTCGGTCAGGGCCAGGGGCGGGCAGGCGGTCTTTGCTCCCAGGACCGCACAGCCGGAGTGCTTGCCCGCAGTTGGGAGGCTGGAGCGGCTGCCTGGGCCGCCGTCCCCACAGCCAGGATGGGTTTGGGTGCCGTCAGCGGCTCCGCGGCCCTTACCTGGTGCCCGCCCCCTCCCCCGCAGGCGTCCGCACGGAGCAGGACCTGTACGTCAGGCTCATCGACTCGGTCACCAAGCAGGTGAGCCGGCGGGTCCACCCGTCTCCTCTTCTCCGGACCACCCCCCCCCCCCGCCCCCTCTCCGCCGCCTGCCCCTGACCTCTGCCCACCCCCCACGGTTTCCTGGGTCAGACTTCATATGCCTCACCATATCAACTAGCACATTGTCCAACCTGGAGAACAATTTTTTGTTTCTTGTCCTGTTTCTTACTGGTTGGGGTTAGGGTAGGGGAGCAAGGGGGCGAAGAGAGGAAGCAATTGGTGAGAGATCCCGTCCCCCCAAAATTCGTTTTTGCAGGAAATATGTCCTCACTAGGGCAAACTTCTCTATTATACTTTCACTTGAGTTAATCAGGCCACAGCTCAGGTTCTGTGCTAACTCTAATGAGGCAGTGGGCGGAGGGGGAAAAACCAATTCTGTGCTTGTTCTGAAGTCCCCTTTCCTTTGTCTCTCCATTGCCGTCATATCTTCCCTTCCTGCCCTATCCTCCCCACCACCCCCACTCCTTTGCAGCCCATAGCTTACGAGGGACAAAATAAGAATCCAGAAATGTGCCGAGTTCTCCTGACGCACGAAGTGATGTGCAGGTAAGGGTCGCTTTTTCCTGCGGGCTTTGCTGGAAAGCGGGGCGGTGAGCCGCGCTAGCCGGCTTGGTGCGTCCCCGGCATTGACTTTCAGGAGTCCTGGCTCCAGGGGAGGGAGGCCTTACCCTGGGGGCTGATCTGCTAGAACTCCCCCTTTAAAGGACAGATTCTTAGAGCATATCCGTTAGGACTCCAAAAGGAAACCCAGAAGCACTCAGAATTTCACCCCCTGGCATCTCAGGAGTTTCCTCCGTTATGACGAGGAAGTTTCTACTGTCCATCGGTCAGTGGTAGCGTGGGGAGAGGCCAGGCAGCCCTCGGCCAAGTTTGGGGTCTCCAACTTTCCCTGAACGGGTCTCCACCCGAGGTCCACACTGCAGGTTCCTGCCTGTCCTTCCCGCTCTGGGTAGATTTCCAGGAGGGGCCACTTGTGGAGTACGGAGTCAAAGTACTGGAAAGACTTGCAGTCTGGGAAAGGGAACCCCCACCCCCACCCCAGCCTCTGAGGCACCTGTCTGTGATGCGGAAGGGTTTCCTTCCTCCTGGGATGCTGCTTCTCCAATGATTTCACTTGTCAGCGAGAGTTTCTGAGGTCTGGAGAAACTACTGGGAAGAAAGAGCAGTTCCGTTGACCGCTAGTGGAAGAGGCTGGGAGAGGACCCCAGCAGGGGGGTCCGGAGCAACAGTTGGATTCTGAGCATCAAGTTGTGAGAGGTGTCTACTCAGATTCCTTCATTTTCCCCTATCTTCTTTCTGGAGACCAATCATTCCATTTTGAGTCCTTTCTTCTGCTTGTCTAGAAGAGAATTAAAAATTAGAAGAAATTTATCCATGCACTTAATTATTCATTCTTTCAACAAACGTTTGAGTATTGGGGACCCCCACAGCAAACGAGAGAGAGGCTATAAAAAGGAAACTCTGGAAAGAGGTGGTTATTTTACTCTAAACGTTTAAATGTCAAGTCCATGCATGTTTTTCTTCCTCCCAAATCTCGTACAGGAGAGAAAGTCTCAGTTCTTCCTTACTCTCTGCTGTTGCCCCAGTGAACGTCCGCCAGCTCCAGACTCGCTAGTTTTGGGTAATTGCAGACGATCTGATTTAGTTTGGACTGTTTTATGGGCAGCTCCCAGCAGCCCCGGCTCCCTCCCAAACCAGTCAGAAAGAAACCATAACAATCAGCCATGTTTGTTTTGGTTTTGACCAAGTATTAGAAAAACAAACTTTGCCAAATGCAAAGTTCAATTCCGCCAGTGGCCTGGGTGGAGGGGAATGGAGCTTCCCTGCCCGAGTAGCTGGGAGAGGCCATGGGTGACGGAGTGAGCAGATAGCCACTCCATTATCCCAGGGCCCTTGATAGATTCATTCAGAAAGCAAATGCAATTCCAAGAAGAACTTGCATGTAATACCTAGATTAAATAGTTAGAACACTTTGATTTGGTTGGCTAATTGAAGGACTTTTTTTTTTTATCCCTCTTTATACTTTTAAATGTCTTTGTTTGGAGAGATTATCTTCTTAAAAGAAAAGAAAACAAATGCCCAAACTGGCCCATTGTCTGATGAATTATACCTATCACTTTAAATAACACTCGCATGCCCTATCCAGCTGTAGTTAAGGCTGACATTTTTATTTTTAAGCCCAATCAAATCCTCCTCATTTTATGCTGTTTAAGAAACAGCATCAATTTTTAAAGCCTCTAGTTTAGTCTGCATTAGTAACACAATATAAAAATTTAATGTACTGTAACTTCTCTGCATCTGAGACCCGGGAAGACGCTCTGCGATTTTCTTCCCAAAAGTAGAATTTAAAACAAATAGTAATTATGGGTAAAGAAATGATCCATTGGATGGGTACTGTGTATGGAGTGTGTGTGTGTGTGTGTGTGTGTGTGTGTGTGTGTTGGGAGATAGCTGGGATGGTGACAAATACTGGGTGTATCCAGAGGGGAAGATCTCAATTTGTCAGCCAGAGTTGGTTGATTCTCCAGTAAAGGAAGAAAGTTCCTTCTCCCACATTTTAGGGGCCAGGGAGAGCAGTCAGTGATTGAGGGATGAATCAGATGCGCTGTTCTGAGGGGTTACTGCTCACTCTTAGTTCCCTTTGCGTGGTGCTCTTGAGCATACCTGCGAATTTCCCTGAATGGTTTTATGTTCTGTAATCCTTAGGAAAAAAAGCTCATAGCTTGGCGTTGAGCTTTCAGAGGGAATAAAATAAAATCTCTTTAGGAATAACTTTTTCTCCCTTCCCCAGTTGTCTCTGTTCCTCTCTTCCCTGCTTTAGTTCATTTTGCCAATTATTAGCAAGGAGAAATCTAGCTGTTATGTTGCTGCCAGCCACCCCTGTGCCCTCAATGCTCAGAGGGTTAAAAGATATTATAATTTGAACAGAAGTCGTCTCAAGGCCTACAGCTGGCTAATAACAGAGTTGTATTGAGCGCGAGCAAACCCCACAGCTGTGACTTTTCGCCACAAGGCGCAGGCTAGACAGGGCCCTAATCAGATGGGCCAGCCGGGCAGTGGGGCCAGTGTCTTTATCGGCCAGATGGTGTGAATTTAGACACTTTTGTTATGCAATCGCAGGGAGGAGTTGGGGAGAAGAAAACAAAACAAAAGCCACCATGCTGTGCGCTTATTTGAGTTTGAAATTAGAGACAGATTTTTGAAAGTTGAGGGTTGAATTTTAAAAACGATTTTGGAGGGGAAAGGGCACATTCGCTTGTCTTGAGCAGGAGTTTGACTGACTGGACACCCTGTGTCCAAGGCTGGGGCTTTTTTCTTCTCCAACCATCCCTTATCCCCCTTTTTTCTTCCTTTCGGAAAAATGCAGGTAAGATTCAGGATTGGGATGCAATTTTCCATATTCTCCCTGCCTCGTCCCCAACTTGGTTTATTTTGTCTCTTCCCCTCTCTAAAGACTGTGTGAGATGGGGAGGATCAGAGAGGCCTGTAGTGTTTGAGGGGAAAGGTCCTCTGAGTAAGAATTAGACTAAAATAAACCAAACCCAGCCAAACTGTGGAGTGGAGGACCAACCTGCCTTTTCAATCATTAGGGAGAAAGTCCTTCTGAGCCTCTCCGTGATAGTTAGGAACACAATCAACCTAGTACCAAGTTCAGTTTCCTCTTCTCTTTGTTTATCTTCCCCCTTCCTTTCCTATTTTACAGTCTTGCTCGGTTTTAAAAACACTTACCAGGAACTTCAGACCTAGAGACTTGCTAATTAGAAGATAACCCTATTAAGCCTTTTCTCTCAAGTAGCCAAACCTGACGTTGGTCGCACAGGCTTTGTCTCTACAGCAAGGGGAGAGGAGAATGGAGTTTGTTATCTCAGTAATTCAGGGCCCTAGTCCTTCAGGTTCATCATGCACACATCTGATCCCAGAGTGATTGTTTAGAGACCATGGATTCATGAATGTCCTCCACTTTCCACTTCCCCTTGCTTATGTTAATATTACCGGCATGAGGATGGAAAGCCGTTTAAGAAACCAGATTAAAAAAAATAACTAGGACATCTTGATGAGAACATTTCTTTAAAAAAAAGAAAAGAAAAGAAAGGAAAAGAATTAGTTTTGCCTCACCCAGAGAAATTTTGAGAAGGGCTCAGTTGGAGCACATGCAGTCCCCCTCTATTATTTTTATACCTTTACTATTTCAGTCCGGCCACCAAGTGAGTGTCTTCTACATATTTTCTGTGCTATTAACATTAGAGATTATACTTAAATACGTTATTGTTGGAACATGGAAGGTTGGGTCCTAAAGTGTCTCTGCATTTTTCTTTGAATATCGTTTCCTTTACCGATGAGATTCTCCACATTGTATTGCACTGGCACCAGACTTACATTTTTATCTGTTTTTCTTCTCCTTCAGAGAAAATCCCCATGGAAAGCAGCTGAATTCAGCTGAGCAATTTTGCAAACTTACTCGGCCTCTTCAGAATCATTCCTTCTCAAACTAAACAGATTGGCGCATCCTGACAGTCGGTGCTCTCGTAATTAAATTGTACTAGCATCGCACACATATTTGGGTTAGGCTGACACACTGCTGATGTCAAAGGGGAGTCTAGCTAGAAGGTCTTTAGGTAACAAGCATGCCTGGGCTTTTGAAATTGTGTTGCTAAGAAAAAAAGATTTGCCTGAGCCGCAAAGGTATTCTGCTGACATCAGCAACGGAAATAGGAGAGGTAGGAGAGGGAAATGGGTGGTGGTAGGGAGTTGGGAAGAGAGACAAGGGCTTTGGGAGGTGGGAAAGCAGCTGGCCAGCATTTTTATTGGTGTTAATCTTGGGATGGATTGAAATTTTAAAAGTTAAGACCCAATATAATTTCAAAGGCAAAATATTATTTCAGAAAGTCCCCAGTGGCAAACTCTGGTATTTAAGAACATTGAGACAATTTTTCTTTTACTTCCTACTAATTTGATTAAATTTCTTAAAACCTCCTGGCGCTCATTTGGTGAAACTTGTTTAGCAGCTCTCCAGTCTGTCTTGCTCTTTGAGAAAGGTAGAATGGGTCGCCGGGTAATCCCACACATCCACACATCCCTGTAGGAGCGAAGATGAAATTTTACAGTTTTACAAAGACTTCTTTATTCGTTTGTTTGTTTTCAATTCTGTGGTGGACCAGAGAGGGCAAGTGCACTGGGGAGAGCCACAGAGTAAATCTGTGTCTGGGCTGATGGTAGGCCTCGCAGTCCCTGCTGCCTTGTGGCCTCCCTCTTTTCCTTGTTCTGTCAGCACTTCCAAAGAAGGCTTGGGGATCTCATTGCCTCACGGGCTTCCTAAACTGAGAAGGGACTCTGGAGATAATCTAGTCCAGTATTTTAATTTTATATATATGAGGTTGGCGAAGCCCAGAGGGGTTAAACAGATTTGACTACATTCTGGTAGCTGCTTGGTGACAGCGTTGGGTGGGACACCAGAGCCCGATGCTCACTTCAGCAATCTTCCCATTGTGTTGCTTCACTCTCAAACTTAAACAGATCAGGGGAAGGGCAGTGCTGACATCTGGTTTGCTTATTGCTAATGTTTAAGAAGCATAGTCTCCGACCAGTGTGGATGGTTATTTTTCTTTTTTTTTTTTTCTGTGCCATGTCCAGGCTACATTCTTAGGCAACTCCTGTTGATGGTAGAACATGTGTTTGAATGAGCCAAGAGGTATTCAAGAGACTGTGGTCCTGGTGGCAGTGGGCAGTGACGAGGGGACATGATTTTCCAGTGCTTCCCTACCACCCAACTTCCTTTGCTCTTGTCACATCTGTCTAGGTCTTTCATATAGGCACCTTTGGATTGGAGTATTTTGCTCTCTGCTTAGGTCAGACTGAGTCCTTCCTATCTGCTGTAGGATTTCTTCTCTCTCCCCCTCCCAGATAACTCCACAAACCTTTCTTGGGCATCTACCAGGCACCCAGCACTTTGCTAGGTGGAAGTCTTGAGGGGTAGCATCTTCAAGATGGGACTTACACAGGAAGTCCCATTTCTGTTCTGGACTTTGTGAAAATCATGGGAGAGATTATTTTACAATTCTCTCTGCCTCATTTTCTCCCTAGTTTAAAATGTATACCATGGTTCTGGTCTTCCTCCTTCATCTTTAGAAGATGATAGAAATGGGTAAATAAGTGAATGTTTATAAAGTACACTGAGTTCTCTGGAAAGATGTTATTATGTACATAAAGTTGATAACCACCGGGCAGCTATTCTTGGTCTATTTTATGAATTTTCCTTTCCCTTCTCTCTTCAAATATTTATTAAGATGCAAAGATCTAAAAGATACAATCATAAAATCATTCAACATGGAACTGGAAGTGACCTTATAGATTTAAAATCCAAGTCCCGTGGTTCAGAATACAAGTATGGCTCCTGGGAAAGTTGTGATTTGCTGAGAATTACCCAGTTAAAAGCCATAGAGCGAGAATTTGAGAGAGCATCTTTGGGCTTGAGGTTCAATATTGTTTTCAGACATGGCCATAAATTCTGTGCTGGAGCAACTGAACACTAAGAGGCTACCTAGCACATTATAATTTTTGTGAATGTTTCTATGTTGTATGCTCATTGTATTTTCTTGATTTTAACAAATTTCTTTTACTCTCTTGGTTCCTTCCCAATCCACAGTCGATGTTGCGAGAAGAAAAGTTGTGGGAACCGAAATGAGACTCCTTCAGACCCTGTCATCATCGACAGGTAGGGGGAGAATGTGATTGAAACAATCATTCCTGGTTTCTTTCCTTTATGAATCTCCACGCTGAGTACTGATTGCTTGGGATTTGCCATAAGGTTGGTTTTGGGCTATCTTCAAGACAAAGCTAGTCCAACATGTGTTTTCTTGTTTTGGTTGGCCTTTCTGGGAAGAAGTCAGAACCATCCTTTCTGAACATGTGTCTCTAAATCTATGATGGGATTCTTTTCCAGGTGCACTGATGTCAAGCTAATAAGGAGTATGTGGATGGTAAAGGATGCCAGCTCTCCTATCTGGCAGAGCTGGGTCTCAGTAAGTTTCTTGGAAGAGACAGTGTACCCCAAGTTAAGAGGCAACCGCTTTATCATTCTCAGTGATTGCTGTTGGGTTTGAAGACTATCAATTTAGATTACAGTTTAGGGGATTATGACAAGCTCTCTCCTACACTGAGGAAGATTCTGTTCTACCACAGAGCATTGCATTCTGGGTCTTATGTTATATTCAGAGTGGGAAAGATTCTCTGGGACAAGATGCTAATTCATTGAAATGTGATTTAGGCATCCTCAGCTGTCTGTTTTTGTGATTGGAAACAGAACTTACAAACCAACGAAGAAATACCAAATTAACTTCCAGCAATCATGTAATTTTTAAGAAATCCCCTATTCCCACCCCTAATTTTTTCTCTTTCGTTAAAAAACGGAATAATTCCCTATTGCTTCTTTCTTTGGGTTTTCTTGTTTCTAGCCAGGTCCTGAAATGGATTGGAGAGACCACAGTCTCCAAAGTTGTTATTCCAATATTCCAATGAATTCTCAGTTGGGAGAATGGAACCTCTGGCATTCTTCCCAGAAAGCCAGCTTGGTTTCTTTGTGGAAAGTATAGCATAGCCCTAGGAACGAGGAGGCTGGAATCCTGATTCTGTCCTCACTCCTGACCTTGGACAAAGCACTCAGCATCTCTGCTCTTCAGTGGTACAACTGAAGGGTACTGTCTGCCACTCTAAGTTTTAGGAGGCTCTGGAAGTGTCTATCCACGGCAGTTTTCCAGTCTTCTCTGAGATGCTTGGAAGAGGATGATCAAATGTAAAATGTTTGTTGGATGTGTGGGGTGCCTTTGCCATCGTAGGAAGTTCAGGTGAGACCCATTTTAGGGAGCGGTTTGGAATTTCCTTTTCGGTTTTGGCTTTTCTTTTTTCTGAAAGTGCATAGATACTCACAATGAAAGGGTTGTGAGAACTCTCTGGGGTCAGCCATCTTCCTCATTTGACACACGAAAGACTGGCCCAGGACTGCTGACATGACTTGCCCACAATTGCACAGCTGGGTGGAACAGAGCTGGCTCTAAACACAGCCGTCTGTCCTTCTCGGCTCGTGCTCCCCTAGCTGCCACAGCCTCCCTCTCCCGGCACTGTCTGTCCTGACTTATGTGTTGATTGCACGTGGCCCCATTTCCCAACTTTCCAGGATGCCCTCAGGATCCCCTGGGGGAATCTGAAGCATATGAGAACAGGCTAGATGCAGACCCAGTCCTTTCTGGCGTGCACACTGACCTCACCAATCATCTCTTCTCCACACACTTTTGCTCCCCTTTCAAGATGGTCCTCTAACCTCATGACTCATACCTCTTCTCTTGTCATAAACACCCCACAAACCAGCTTTAGAAATGGTTGCAAACCTACAAATGCTAAGCTGCACCTTACATTTCATCAGCACACATCCTAATGACTCCGCACGGAGCAGTTCTTACTCTGAGAATCCGCATGTAGCCTGCACCTGTGGATAAAGCCAAACATATTTACATTTTCATCCTATGTGATACACACATTATCTGTAAAGAAAGTAGTCTTTCTGCATCTACACAGAGAGATTTTCAGACTAGGTGCTCCATTGTTTGTGCTAGAATGCCTTTACATTCTTCTCAGAAGGTGGACATTGTATCTTGGCTGCATATTATAGAGCTTTATGTGACTATGGCATTTATTTTTTTTACTATACTTTGCACAATAAAACAGCCCAGTGATATCTCTGCATCACTTGAAATATGTGTTACTTTCGAAATGTTGTACATCTACATATGGAAACGTACATATCCAAGGGTACAGGCAAATTGGCCATCATCAGGATTTTAGAGAACCCATTTTATTATAAACATTTGCATTTGTTCTGCTTACTCACTGTAAGGCTTTTGTTTGAAGACATTGCTCCCTCTGGTCTTACTGCTTCTGTATATCTTTGGGGCTTACCTTCGCCTCCTTCCCTTCCTTGTGGAAGTAACAGGAGATTAAGTCAGGTTTCCATTTGTTGGAAGTGGGGTGGGTGGTTTGTGTCATTCAGGGGTTTGGTTGAGTTGTGCCTCCAGTCCCTGTGTTCAACGTCTGCCAACTTGGAGACGTTGAGATCCCCCATGAGCACCAAACGGGTGCAAAGTAGTCTATTTTGGATTTCCTCTGAGTAAATATAGAACTCTCTGCTTTGCCCTTGTTCCTATAATGCCAACTAATTATCTCCTCCCCCTGCTCGCTCAATCTAACCAGATGCAGTTAATTTACACTGTCTCTCTTTGAGTTTTCTCACACAACAGGCACACTCCACTCTGGCTCCAGGGAAGTCTGTTTATTCCCTTGGATTTGTGCATGTTCAGGGGAAGGGATGGGGGGGGGGCTCAAGGGTGGTTCCCAAACTTTTCACCACAAAAGACCCCCTTCTATTATTTCCCTTGGCTAACCCAGCATTTTGTAAGATTTTGCCTGCTAAACTGCAATTAACAAGTAATCATTCAGCTGTAATTCCATTTTTATTAATCAAAGACATACAACAGAATGAGAAGGAGAAAGCTCATTCCAGAAATGCCCTTGATCTCATCAATGGCCAATCAGAGGTTTTGACTGCGATGAGACAACCAGTGTTACCACAGTGACTCCATAGACTTCCAGCTCAAATACAAAACAACTTGACTTTTCCCTTAGCCCATCTGACCACATCCTGGGCAGATACTCAGTTTCCAACAGGCTGCTTGAAATACGAAAAATAGCTTTTACTACCTTGTGACCCCTTCATTGAGAATCATTGGATTTTATAACAGAGCATCCCTTATAGGAGATTTGGTTCTTCATTTCCTAAGACTTAGCCCCAGACCAGAATTTTTTTTCCCCTACTAAATTATTCCCTGCCTTGACTTCTCCAGAAGCTTAAATTTAATTTTCATCTTCAGCTGTCTTTTCAGCATGCTTTTGTGAATTCTTAGGCAGCCACACACCCCTCTCCAAAAAGCCAGGTCAACACACAGCCCAGCAGGACTTGCTGCTGAATCACGGGCTCCCAGCAGAGCCTTCCTTCTGTGTACAAATGTGTGCGTGTGTAGAGTGGCAGTAGGGTTTATCAATTTTTAGTGTAAAAATCCAAAGTTCCTATTTGAAAGAAAAAAACTCCAGCAGAACAGAACAGAACAAAACCAACAATAAAACCATAATCCTTACTTTGGTCTTCGGCCTAAATCTTGTCTATAAAGATCTATGTGTGGTAAATAAAAATAAAAAGTCCCAAACCTGATTTACATTTTGTGATTTCAGAGCTAATCCAACCTTGTTTTCGTGGGCTGTGTTCTTCTCAGACACTCATCCCTGTGTGGAAACCTCTTCTGAATTTCTACCGAATCTCTGGGGCTCTCAGGATAATCTGGAGACCAATCTGCGGTGGTCCATGGGAAGGGTATTTTAGGGACAGTTTCATCGATGTAGGAGAGTGGAAAAGAGTCCTTACTGTTCCAGTTCTTGTAGCCCATAAAGTCAGATGGGTGGCAAGGGCAAGAGTTCTTTTTGAGTCTTTGTAGACACTCTGTGTCCATCTGCATGTGCATAGTGCTATGATATTTTCTCTTAAAAGGGCAGATCAACCTATGTTTCCCATGCTAAATATCCCAGTCTTTGGTCTTGGGACATTGGTCTCCATATTTCTGAATTCTGTTTCCATTCAATTTCTGAATTCTGTGTGGATGGATTTTTGTTTATTTTTCAAGAAGCCAGACAAACAACACAATGAACCTCATTCGAAAGGTTTAATTAAAAAGATCTGGCGTATAGGTACCCATGAGGGGTTTTCCTGATGTTATCTTCCTTTTTTTTTAAATAAATTTTTAGTTGTGGAAAAATACACTCAACATAAAATTGACCATCTTAACCATTTTTAAGTGTGCCGTTCAATGGTGTAGGTACATTCATATGGCTGTGCAGTGAGCGCCACCATGCATCTACAGAACTCTTTCATCTTGCAAAACTGCAACTGTGTCCCCATTGAGCACTAACACTGCACTCTCCCCCCACCCCTAGCCCCTGGCAGCCCCCATTCCACTTTCTGTCTCTATGAGTTTAAGTACTCTAGGGACCTCACATAAGCAAAAGCATACTGTATTTGTCCTTTTGTGACTGGCTTATTTCACTTAGCATAAAGTCCTCAAGCTTCCTTCGTGTTGTAGCATGTGTCAAAATTGCCTTCCTTTATAAAGCTGAATAATATTCCATTTTGAGTATATCATATTTGTTTATCTACTCATCTGTCGATGGACACTTGCGTTACTTCAATCTTTGAGCTATTCATGAACAATGCTGCTATGAACATGGGTGTACAAATGTCTCTTTGAGTCTCTGCTTTCCCTTCTTTTGGATATATACCCGGAAGTGGAATTGCTGGGCCATATGATAATTTGAGGAATGACCAAACCATTTCCATAGCAGCTACCTCATTTTATGTTCCCACCAACCATGCACAAAGAGCCCAATTTCTTCACACCCCCATGTTATGTGAAATTTTCTTCCTTCCTTCCCTTCCTCCCTCCTTCCCTCCCTTTCTTTCTTAGGATTTTATTTATTTATTTATTTATTTATTTATTTATTTATTTGAGAGAGAGCGAGAGAGTGAGAGCATGCATGTGGGAAGGGGGGGAAGAGCAGAGGGGGAGGGAGAGGGAGGGAAAGAATCTCAAGCAAGCTCTCCGCTGAGCACAGAGCCTGACACAAGGCTCTATTCCACAACCCTGAGATCATGACCTGAGCTGAAACCAGAAGTCAGATGCTGAACCCACTGAGCCACCCAGGCACTCTTCTTTGTTTTGTTTTGTTTTAATAGTTGTAATCCCAAGTTTTTCTCCTGCTGTCATGTTGGTAGGCATCTTCACTTGTTGCTTTCTCCTCTGGTTCAGGCTTCCTTTTCGCTCTTTCTCTGCCTTTTCTTGCCACTTTTACCTCATTGACTACCTTGGTTCGTCCGAGTGTGTGTTTGGATCCTCTTTCCTCTAGCCCATACTTGTTATTCTTCTCTCCAGTGTACCACTTAACTTCAAGAAAGTATTATTTGTGGGGTGGGAATTTCTGGAGAATAACTGTGGGGAGTAAAGCCCTTACCGAACTTGTGTGCATGCTAGAGGGTATTGCATTCAACCTGAACACTGGAGTTTTTGTTAATTTACCAAGCGAACTTCCTATTAGTCTCTTCTTGACTTGTGGTGAAGAATCAGCTTTGAACCCCACTATTCCTTTCAGAATAGAAGCAGTATTTGGATGGTGGTTGAAGTTGAGCTCTTGCTGAGATTTATGTCCACGAAGCTCAGTGGATTCCTGCCATCTTAGGCCACTCAGGCTGGTTTTCAATCTGTGACCACTCCCTCTCTTTTCCTGGAAATGGACAGGCCAGACATATCAGTAGAGGCATCTCCTGAACAAGGATTTCTGTCACCAAGAAGGATGGATAAGACCAATACTCAACATTTAATTGGCACTTACTGTGTGCTGGGCATTGTGCTTAGCAGTTTGTGCTAATTAAATTATCTTCTTAATTAATTTTCAATGGTTGAGAAAAGTTTCAATTTTGTGGAGAAGAAAATGAGTCTTAAGGAGTTGGAGAACTTAGCCAAGGTCACATAGCCAGTTTCAGTGGTGAAATTGGAGTGTAGTTAATGGGTGGAAGCTCCAGAGAAAAACACTTTGGTCCAAAGGAAGGAAGAACTTCCCAGAACTTAGAGCTGTGTAAGAGTGGAAAAGCCCAGGGAGTATAGTCTGGAAGCACTCTTGATGGGATCATTTGAGAGGGGATCTGTTCACTGGGAAATGGTGGGCACTGTTGGCTCCTGAAGTGCCATTTGCCTCTGAGGTTGTACAAGTCACATTCATGTGTGACAGGTTGATGGAATGTCAGTCCTCAGTCCCCATGATGGAGAGGCAGCACTGTGTAGCAGACATGGCCTTGGACTAGAATCAGGATTTCTGCTTTTGGCCTCGGATCATTCACTAACTAGCTGAATAATGTTATAGCAGTGATGAGCTGCCTCTCTGGGCCTCAGTTTCCCTATCTGTAAAAAGAAGTGCATTGGATTAATGGGTGATCTTTATGTTACCTTCCAGCTCTGTATTCTCTGATTCTAGCTGAGGGCCCAGGTTTGGGTGTCAGGCATGCTAATTCATCAGCCTTGCTCATCAATAATTTACGGGAGCTATTAATATGTGCTTTCCATGCCCAGACTCCCCATCTCTAGTGTAGGGGAGCCCAGTGCTGTGAAGAGTCTACAAAAGCCTGGCCCCAGGCTATTTTTTTTTTTTAGTGAAAATTCCATTCTCTCAGAGAGGGTGTAGATTTTCTCACTAAAAAACACAGATTATCTGCCCGAAGTGAAAGCATCATTCTTTCTTGTTCTCTTTCCTTTGTTGTCTAGTAAAAACATTGCCAGTTTCTTGGCCATTTTAGGGAGACACAGATAGGAGAAGGGACTCTTCTACTTGCTGGTATCGAGAAAGACATCCCTTTGGGTTGAAGCACTTCACAGGATGAGAGCCCGGACGAAGTGGTAAATAAGAAATCAAATTTCCTTTGAGAAAAATCACTTTCTTCCTGCTGATTAAAGAGGTGGTACAGAAGAGTTATGATGTTTACTTCTGTCGTTGGGTTAGTGTTTAAGAGTTATACTTATTCTACTTGATGGACCAGCCTTCCTAGACTTGCAGAACTTTAAGATTTGACACAGACTAGCTCAATCATCTGTACATTGGTTCACTCCATTGTTCATTCATTTAGGATATTTTTCAGCTGTTCATCTATTAAGCAAATTATTTGTGAACTCCTGGCACTTAGAGACCATCAGGGAATATAACAGCCATGGTTCCTACTCTCACGGAGCTGACAGCTTAAATAATCACACAGTAAAATATTTATTTACCAACTGTAAAAAGTACTTTGAAGACTAGGTGAGTGGCTGGTAGATAGGTACTAACTTTCTAGTCCTATCATTTCTTTCTCCACGAATCTAAATGGAATCAAAATGTCTGTTTCAGCAAGCAGACTGTGAATATGTCCTCCTCTCTCCCTTTGCACATACCTACTTTGCCTGGAGTTCCCACCCCAAACTCTGCCAGTATAAATCCTATCCATTTTTCAAGACCTACTTCAGATTCTGCGTCTTCAAAGATATCAGTTCTTATAGCCAAAGTCTTCACACTTGACCTTTGTCACCTGTGCTTGCTCTTGTTAGGATGTATGACTATTGTCATTTTTTTACCTATTTGGGTTTGCCTCACATGTCCAAGCATATTGTAATTCTTGGATGCCAGACGTCATATGCCACTTAAGTCTGTAATATTTTTTAGTTTTGTGATGGTGCTAATAATACTGCCTTTCTCAGTGAGTTGTGGTATTAAAAACACTAGTGTGTGTAAGGTGACCACCACAGCGCATAACAGAAGAGATGCCTTTAAAAAGTCATAGCAATTATTACTTTGTATCTCCCTCCCATAGTGTCTATCCAGTGGCTTGGATACTATAGTCACTCAGTAAATATTAGTTGGCAGATTAATCTGTGACCGCCGAGCCTTGAAGAGTTTGGATGACTGAGTCCTTTGCCAATTCATATAGGACCTTTCCTGTAACTAGTTGTATTTGACTACTGCTTAGCAGTCTTACCCCCAGTGGCAGACAGGTACAAAACAATGCCAAGAACAGATATCTAGGGTTGTGAGGTAGAATGAATCACTCAGTAAATGTTTACCAAGGGTCTCTTATATTATAGACTTTGCAAAGTGCTCTTAGGAGTAATAAAATTGAATAGACATGAAGCTTTCTTATCAGGAGCTTATAGTTCAGATGGAAAAAAAAGGATGTGCCGAAAAAACTGTGATGCAATGGAAAAAGCAAAAACTGCTATAAGAGAGGCAGAGATTAAAACTCTGAAGACATGTAGCAGGCAGATGATTTTCATCTAGGTAGAGGTGTGAGGGGTGATGACTGTACTTAGACATTCCTGGTTGAGGTCAACTGGCATTCTAGGAGGAAAATATATAGGAGAAGACATATGGAAAGGAAAGTCTTTCTTAAATCTGCTCATAGTTTTACAAGTGCAGGGATACGTGTGGAGGGGGGCAGTAGGAGAAGTTAGAAAGATTACTTGGGTCCAGATTTTGTAAGACTTTATATGCCTGTATGAAAGTATTTTGACATATTTTGTTGGTTGGTGGAAAGACAACAGAAAATTTTGAGTGGTGCAATTTTGTGGTCAGGTCAATATTTTGGAGACATAACTTTGAGAATGAATTGGAAAATGGGGAGTGGAAGTAAGGGAACCTATTAGGAAGGCGTTACCAATAGTTCACAAATGCTTTTCTTTTTGTGCCTTTTTGGGGGAATTTATCAGTTCATCTGCCAGATCTTGGGCATTATTTCCATTACCCTGTACCACCAGGAATTGGGAAGATGGGAAGTCTTCAAATTCTATGACTTCCTATAAAAATATCCCAGTTTCTGATTTAGTTTCTTTCATCTTCTTCTGGATGTGCTCCCTTCTACCACCAGTAGTGGTTGGGAGTTTGGTTTTCCCTGCCAGATACCAGTCATTGGAGGTAAAAGTCCCATTTTCTCACCTCGCCACATTTCACTTCCCCTCCCCCAATACACCCACCACTCCAAAGCTTTTGCTGATGTTGCCACTTGTCCCCATGAGTACGCGTCCTTTGTTCACTGGAAAGCTCAGATCCTTTGCAAAGAACTGCTGTTGTACCATCTGGCAATCTGTGAATTTTTTAGTAGCCTGGATGTTTGTGAGAAAGCAGGAACTCGGAGGCCAGAATCCAAATCATTTACATGTAATTCTTTAGAAAAGAGGTGAAAAAACCCAAACCGGTTCACCTTCACTACCATTCTCTCATTCAGAGTGCTTGCGTTAAGTCCCCTGGATCAATTCCCAGTGCAAATCAGGGGACCAAGTGGTTGTATGAAGTTATGCAGAACAAGTAATCGTATGCTTCAACTTCCAGCTTCTTCTTCATAAAATTGTGTGATGTGATTAAACAGCAGATTTGCCAGGAAGTGGATGAGTCAAGAGTAGAAGAACAGTACTCTGAAGTTGTTCTGTGCTGGAAATAAGAAATAGATGTTTGTTTCTAGGAAAGGTATTTCTTGTCAGAGTTGTCTAGCTGGCTCTCAGGGGAACAAAGGACTTGGATCTGGGGAAAGACTGATAAAACTACATGTTCATCCAGAGAGAACCTTCTAGAACTTCTGGTTCATTCTTTCTTTTTCTGATTGAGCAAATGGGGCTAGGTAAGTTCTTCTGGGTCTGTCTTTAAACAGTCGAGAGGCTAACAAGTCAAATGATTGGGAAATATGACATAACCCAAGGAGATAAGAAGAAAGTTATCCACAGATGATTTGCAGACTTAGGGTTCTATCCATTAGCACTTAATTAGATGATTTGTTGATTGAAATCTTATAAGAATTGTTCTCTGTTGCTCTGTTCTTCACATTGACCTAGAGTTGCAATTGGAGGGAGGATTTGCTTGAAAGGAAAATGGTTGGGTGACAAGAGGCTCAAAGAATGTCAGGCAGCCTAGACCCAGGTCTATAAAGAGTCAGCATTTCATCAGCCTGGACTGGGTAATTAATTAAATGATTGTCCTCCAGGAAGGTTTTGTTCTAAACTCAAACTTTCCCAGACCCCTTAAGACCACCAAGGAGACAGAACTGGTGAGAAGTGCTGCAGCTGCTCACATATAACAGGAGCTTTTGAAAAGGAAATAGGGAGAAATTCCTAATCCCACTGATATGATGGCAGGAATAGAAGAATTTTCTGGGATGGAACCAGTTGGATTCAGGCCAGCACTTTGAGGTTAACACCTGCATTTTTTGAGGCACATAGGGTGCCAGGACTTTTTAGAAAGAGAACGCACAAAATGGTCATGCATTCTGGGTCATTGTACCTTTGTATGCTGTTATTCACACGTAGGCCCTCCAATAAAGCCCTGAGGTGGGTCTCTCTGGAGACAAAGGGTGAGCCTTTTGTCTGTTTGGGGTCCAGATTTGCGCAGTTGTGCAGGACATTTTCCTGATTGATTTAAAGCTATACATGACTCAGCTATATAGTAGGACTGTCACCCCACATTTCAGATGAGAAAATTCAATTGAAGAGCAACTCCTTCAGTGGCCTTGTAGCAAGCAGGTCAAAGATTCAACTGGGATTAGAGGCAAGATCTCTAGCTCCTAGGACAAAACTCTGATGGTCTATGCAAGGAGAGGCCAGGGGGAAAAATGGCATTCATGATGGTGTCACTGAATTGCAAAGCTTCTAACTGGACTGGAACTTGCCATGGGTCAGACTAATGACATTTTCCTTCACCATAATCAGTAATTTTATATGTAGCCAGTTTGTTCTATGTAAAAGGCTTTTTCTTACCTACAAGAAACAGGCCTGTACGTACAACACAGATTTATGACACGTGAATTGTATACTTGAAGTGGCTATTATTCCCGCAACGTGATAAGTGTAGCAAAATCTGGCTTCAGATCTAGGTCTGACCACTCCTCTTTGCCATTCACGCATTTACCCAATCATTCATTTTCTGCCTCTCACTGAGTCTGGACTTGCCAGATTTAGCCAATAAAAATATGGGATGCCCAGTTAAATTTAAATATCACATAAACGTGAACGATTTTTTTTTTGGTGTAAGTACATCCTAGTTAAATTTGTATTTCAGATAAACAGCAAATATATTTTCAGTATAAACCTTTCCCATGCGATATTTGGGATATGTTTAGACTGAAAAAAATCATTCGTTGTTACCTGAAATTCAAAATTTACTTGGCATCCTGTATTGTATCTGGCAACCGTACCTGAATCCCAGTTTCTTATCTGAAGAATGGGGGAATAAGGGCTGCCTCATAGCACTGGGCTGGGGAGAGATGATGTGTATGAGAGCCCTGCGCCATGACTGGCCCCAGGGCTAATCAGCACATGCTTGGTTCCTTCCTTTGTGTGTGTGTGTGTCTGTGTGTGTGTGTATGTTTCTACCTTCAGGTAGGGGTCATCATCATCTTGTCCATGTGGAAGTTGACTCACACTTAGGAGATTAATTTAGGAGGCTGATGGGTGAGCAGAAAGCACTATTGGGAACTATCAGCATTCCCCGACTGCCTCCCTTCCCCACCCCCCTCACCCCTTGCTCCCAATCTTTGCCAGTTTCTCCACCCAGACCCCCTCCTCAGAGCTCTGTCTCTTGTCTCTTTTTGTCACCTCTCGGTGCCTTGCTCTCATGCTCTGTCTAGACCCTGTTTTATGGACTTGTCGCCTTCCTTGCATTGCTTTTGCTTAGTGTCCACTGTCCATCTCCTGTTCACTTTCATTCTGACTTCCCTGAAAGCCTTTGTTCATCGTTCCCTAAGTCTATTTCAGCGCTTCAAACATGTGGGATTGTTTAGGCTCGAGTGATAAATTGCACAGAGTTAAAGGTAAAGGGGAAGCTCCTCTTTCCCCACTTGGTCTTGGCTGACGTTTGAACAAGAGCCAGACTTTACTTCGATTTAATGCTAACAGTCCACTTGATGCTTGCCCAAGTAAATGTAGAGTGGCTAATGCATTTTATCATCCAGATGTTGCATCACAAGATGAAGGATAACCACCATTTAGACATATATCTGGGTAATTTAGTGAACTGGAAAAAAAATCTAACTTTGAAAATTTGGTGTCATTTTTGAATCCACCTATGTTGAAAAACGGATGGCAGATTTTAAAATTCCGCTCTTGCTTCCCTCACTTCCCTTGCACCCCACCTTGTCTCCATCTCCCTCTTTTTTCCTTTGTTGATCTTTTTACTTCCTGCCTTTGGTTTTCGGGTCTCCCTTGCTTCTCTCCACCCCTCCTCCCCCCCTTGCCTCATATTTTCAGTGAAGTGTCTAACCTTGATTCCGACACAGGCTGTCAGAAACATTTCCGTGAGCAACTTGTACCCTAATGCCTTTCTCCTCAATCCCCTCTTTCTTCTTTTCATTCCCTGATGAAGAATGAAATGCTGGCTTCACTGTAGGTGTTCTGTTTATAACTCCGGCTTGGCGGTTTTCACTTCGAGTGGAGTCCATTGAGCTTGTAAATTGTATTGGATCAGTGAGCCCATAATGAGACCTCCAAACCCAAACAGTAGAAGTCTGCTGGGATTTTATTGTTCATAAAGCTTCTTCCCTGGGGAGGGATAGAGTCATTAGGTGTGCACTGTGTTTAATATTTGGTCATGACAGGAAGCAATAATTTTCTATTTTTATGGTGGCTTCTGAGTTTTTAAAGCAATTGTCTAATTCCCATCACTGAGACTGGAAGCAAATTAACCAGACAGTGAGGTAAGCCTGGATGTGGTTTTGGTTGGGGTCTGTCTGGTTTAGCATCTTTCTCCATCCTGTGCCTGACCTCTGCTACTCTGATGGCTGGCACCTGCCTACTCACAGGTGTAACTTATTATCTGGAGTCCCCTGAACTCTTCTTGTCAGGTAGAAATGTTCTTTCTCCGAAGAGGATGTGGAGCTGTGGGCTCTTCTTTGAGAAGCCCTCCCCTGTCCTTTCAGACCGTCCCCTCCTTAGATGAGAGAAGTGTGTAAAGTGTTTCAAAATTGGCACCACCCCAAAAAAGGCTGCCTCCTCACTTCTTAACCTGAGGCAGCTGGATTTGAGGGTGACACCTATTCTAAAGATTTGCAACCTAGTCCAGCACCAAGAAGACCCCAGTGAAGGTCTCCTCACCTCATGAAGGTTGGGGGGGGGATGCTTTGGCTTAGAAACCTCTGAAACAGAGCCCAAACCTAAGTATCAGACCACGGCAGAAAGGTCAGTTTGGTGAGTTGGCATGATTTCTATCAGTTGGGCCAGGCTGACCTGTGATGTTGGAACAGGAGGTGGGAATTTTCCAAGGATATGGGCTCAGCTGTTCCCCACTCACATCTGTAAAGGGCCATAACTAGTAG
Organism: Ursus americanus; assembly: GCF_024610735.1. NCBI lineage: Eukaryota > Metazoa > Chordata > Mammalia > Carnivora > Ursidae > Ursus > Ursus americanus. The sequence goes on from NC_142139.1 coordinate 66,748,795, forward strand.
ATTACTCCACAGGTCATGGGGTCAATGGTCCACTGACTGCTGGCTGCTAGTCTACCCTGACAGCAGGGTTTGAATCTCCGTGGAAATAGGAGTCTGTGATGTAATTCTGAGCACAAGGAAGGTTGAACAGAAGGCTAGCTGTTTTGAGACCCATTTTGGTCTCTTCAGCATTGGTCTCTTGGTCTCGTCAGCATTCCCCCCCGCCCCCGCCCACCAGTAGGAAACTAAAAATGAGGCGTCAGTGACATGCTTCTTCAGGAAGTCACAGCCTACCATTTTTTTTTTTGAGTTTTACAGCATTTACCAGGAACCAGCTGGGCAAAATTGTGTCTGAAAAAATTGTCATGCTTGACCTGACCTGCAGAGCTATGGAGCTGACTCTCAGCTGTTAATCAGATGTGATGACCTTGAGAAAAACTTCCTGAAAGCTCCCTGGCATGGGAAGCCTAGACTTGTTGCACATAAGTGGATTCCAGGGAAGGTTAGGGGAGCCATGGACTAAAGGCAGAAAACCAGAGCCAGGGAGTAAATGAAAGGATCTTTTTTCCAGACCCAAGTCACACATACCTCTCCTCTGAAATATTATGCCTGCAGAGAGAGAAGATGTCTAATACCTTCCCAAGGTGTCAGTGTTCATATCCCTCCCTACCCTGTCCCCCTTCCCCCCCCTTTTTTTTCTTTTTTGTAATGGATGCTGTGATGGTCCAGGGAAGCCCACGGATCTATAATCCTATAGGGGCTTGTTGTCTACATTTCAAATAGAAGGAGATGCTAAGTTTCAGTTAGAGGTCAGTGAAAATAAAGATCTAATGTTTACCCTTCCAAGTTCACAGACCTCTTCAATCTCCAAACACACTGAAACTTACGCCAACAACGCATCGTGCCCTTTCTTTTCTCTTATCCCGGCACCACCCCTTTGTTCTCTTTCTCGCCTCTTTACTCCTATTCTGCTCTTGTTCTTGCCTCCTTTTCTCCTTTTCATTTCCTCTAAATCTGTGCCTTTTTTTCTGTCTCTCCTTCCCCTTGTCGACTGCCTTCCCCTCCCTAAGTTATCGCGGACTTGTGCAGGAACTGCCTGCCAGCGTGTTTGTCAGGAACTTGGTCTCAGCCGTTCTGTTGCTCTCAATGGCCCATTTGTTTGCTCCTGTGAAGGAAAAAAAAGAAACTTTTCCAACCTACGAGTTCCGTTGTCTCCCTAGGGATCCTTGTTTGAATCTTTGTTGTAAGATTTTTTTTTCCTATGAAGTACCAAAGAAATAATTGCCTTATCGTTAACAAACAGAACCTGGCTCTTATCACCCCATACCCCAGAGCCTTGGTGCAAAAGTTGGGCCGTGCCAAGTGCATGCATTAACCTGATACGCGAAACCCCTTTTCAAAGCCGGTCCTCGGAGGACGCTCATTGAGGGCGTTTTTGTCGAGAGGTGGTACAGTGAAAGCACTTCTTACAGCACTGGGTGCCAAAAGAGATTGGCTGGCGTTTACACCCCTGCTACAACAAAAAAGAGTGTATTTTTCTAGGAGGAACATTTTCAGATTGTTCTAATTGTCACTGGCAACGAGCAACACTTGGAACTTGAGTCTTGCGGTGGCCTCACTGGAGTTTTAAAGCATCCCTTGGCACGAGAGACTTTTTGGTTCCGTGGGTGAGCTGTGGCCTGAAAAAGCAAACGGATCATAAAAACCGCCAGGCCTGACTGCCCACTGTTGCCCTGCAAAAGGATGCGACATAACTTGGAACCCGGACTGTGCTGTCAGTGTGGATTCCGAGTTTGTTTTTGGAGCCGTCGAGGTCTCCCGTGAGAGCTCATTTGCATCTCGTAACAGTCTCTTGGCCTCCACCTGTTCATGCTCTATCTTATAAAAAGCAGAGATCTTCCTTTGGAACCTGTATTGATTGTGGTATCTTCTCCTCACTTAAATTGGTGGTATCACTTTCAGAAAAGCTGAGCGTGAGGTTGGCCTCTTTCTATTCCAATCTACGATTGGAGCAATATCGCTTCTACTGTCTTTTGTTTCTTTCGACAAGGCAGATGCACAAGGGATCTGGGGAAATGCTTGCTTTGGGGTCAACTTGAATTGCCATCCTTTTAAAAAAGTTTTCCCTATTGTGTCTTCTTTGTTAAAATAAAATAAATAAATAAGAAAACCCCACAGCAAAACACAAAAAAGATATATGATGTTGTAGCGACATCAGATACTGACAGCACATCTCAAAAGATCCTTGGGGAAGCTTTTGTTTGGGGTGGGAGAAATCTTTCTCTTAAGCATTTCCCAGCATTCCTTCAAGACATCTGGTTCTCTCATTTTCTCTCTGACTTCTGTGCTTTTTTTTTTAAATAACTCCACTACTGTCATTATTTTTATTATTTTTAACCATTTAACTAAATGTGCTGAATGGTGATCCCACATGGCATCTTGTCTAAAACTCATTTGACCTTCAGAAGTGATGACCTTAACCAATTTTTACTGGCAAGTGTCTTGACTTTATTACTCAGGAGACAGTTTATTTTTTTTCCTTAAAGAGAGAGTGAATAAGAGAGAGTGAGCTTTTCTTAAGATCAAAGAAAAGTAAAGAGCAAGGAGGTTATACCCACCCATCTCTATGCCGGAGCGAAATTTTCTCTTTCCCATCCTGTTTTATTATTATTCTCAGTGTCCTTATAAAAGCATAAATAAACAAGGTGAAATCTCACCCATGCCTCCTGTAGCCCCATTCCCCTCTTAAAGCATTTGGGAGCTCCTCTGTTTGCACTTTGAAATTGGGTTGCTGAGTTGAGGCATTGTCTAATGTAACCATCATATTATTTTCTTTTGCCCAGTATAAGAGGAGGCCAAATTGATTAAATACAAAGAAAAAAAAATAAAAGGAAGCAAACTGGGTTGATCAGCTTTCTGCTCTAACTTCAGTAGACACAGGTCTGAGTGGGAAGGATTAACTTTGCTGCTTTGTGTACCCTGCTGTCCCTAAGCTATATCTTGAAAACCAAATATAAGTAGGCAGAATGGTGTGCAGTTGGCAGACATTGGGTGAAGAGGCCCCCAAGTGGAATGAGCACAGTAAATGACATGCTGTTCTACCCTGGGGCAGGGCGGAGTGAGAAATATCGTAGAATCGGGCAGGAGTGCGCGGCCTCAGCCTCCCTGCGCTGAAGAGCTGGTTTAGGTTTCTGGCATCATAAATCTCAAGACCCTGTAAACTATGGGGAGAAAAGAACATTTCAGCTGCAGCATCCTTCCTGGAAATGGAATAATTTCCTTCTAGGTGATTTGTGGTTGTAGGATGGGGAAAATATTAGAACCTTGACATAGAGCATTTCTTTTGGGGTGAGGGCCTCGTGGGGCCGAAGCAAAGGGCTTCTTTAGGAGGTGGAAGCATGGCAGGTGTCATGTTGTTAGGAAGGGGTTGTATCAAGTTGGAGCTTGGGAGCTGTATCTACTGTCACCTAGCACCCACCTACAGCTACTGCCGTCAGGGTGTCCTCTTTAGATGGGTTCAGCATACTGGTGCTATTGGTCCAGGCTTTGCCAAACATCAGGAGATTAATGATGATTGGTGGTGAGCTTGACCAAGGCACCAGGAGTGTGTGAGGAAGCCTTCTTCACCGGTAGGAGAAAATTGCCTTTATAGATACAGTTTACAGTTCGGATTGCTAGAACATCTGTAAATGCCGCTTGCAGTAAGAACGACCAGTTTACAGCAGTTGGAACCTCTGATGTATTCTCTGTCACATCATCCCACTCTAAAGCCATAGCTCTCATGCAGTTTCCCCTTATTGAAGGCAACCAATGCTATTGATTCAGTTAATTAATCAAGCATTCATTCACCGCCCAAATGTGTGGTGAGTACGGAGTAGCCCTTAGCACTGTGGTAGTGCTGTAGGTGAGGGGGGTGGGGACAGGAAGACTTCTTGTTCAAGGTGGAAGGGGAAAGATGAGTGTGTATGCATGCTCAAGGCTTATTTCTGTGTCTAAGAACTCTTAAAACACATTGCAAGTCTCTGGGTCTCAAAACAAGTGGTCAGTTCTAGAAGTCATGTTGATATTGTCGCTGCTAGGTTGTTTTTTCTTCTGTGGTCACTATTATTTTCTTGGTCCACCCATCACAAAACAGAGGTCACAGCACCATGACCTTTTCCTGGTGGAATGGACCGCAGAAGAAGTCACATGGCCAAGTTTGTATCGGGGGTCCACATTTGTTTCCTCCACTCTTTTAATCAGAATGCTCATTTAATTCTATTCCAGCACCTGTTCAGCAATTAACACCCTACGATTTGCATCTTACCCTGACATTTGCTATCTTTCCAATTAGTTTTTATATCAGTATAATTAGGTAGGGTTATTACAGTGCATCACGCAGGGTCATGGTTATTCCCAAGCCTTTAAGCGCTTTCCCAGATTTGTTTAGGGAAGCCACTAAGGGCAAATGGTTGATTAGGATCACTGTTTTTCTTCTTCATTCAGATCAGGAGAAAACTGTTTCCCCATGTGGCTCATGAAAGATCAGGGAAATATGTCAACCTATAAGAATTAGTATTATGTAGTTCATGACTTTTGGGTGAATTTACAGAGGATTATAAATAAGGTGCATAAGGTGGATGTACAGTGGGTGTTTTCTGTGCGGGGACCAAGGAGAGATCCTCACTTCACTTGCTTTGGGTTATCAGTGGCGGGGACAAAGGGAAACGTTAAGGGAAACTGAAACCTTCTAAGTCAACTTGCGTATGTGTGTGTGTGAGGGGGGCGTTGGGGGAGTGGGAGAGAGGGAGAAGTGTTTTTATCCTAATGGCATCAGGGGGAAAAAAAGGTGGTTTGGAAATTCAGCTGCTATCTGTACTTAAGCTTAAGCTTGGTTTTGTGATTTTTACCCACGTTGGGATTATCTGATGAGAAAAAACCCCCAAATTCTCTACTTACTGAAAAAAAAAAGTAAATTCAGAAGGCAGGTGCTTTGCTGGGTCCATTAATGTGTCTATCTATTACATCCTGGATACTTGGACCGTTGCCCAGATACGATCTATAGGCGATCCATGATATGGGCTGGAGGGAATCCGTGTCTTTCGTTAAATGCAATGTCCAGAGCTAATCTTTGATAAGTTAAGGAACTAATCTTTGATAAGTTAAGATTTAAAGTATATGCTATCCAATAATATATTATCATATATTAGTCTATGATAATGTGTATAGTGTTTGTATATGCCTAGGTCAGATTCATAGTTTCCTCATAAATGTACATGTACAGGTCATACATAAATATTTAGGTCAAATTCCATTACATTCAATGGCAAAGTCCTGGGAATTTGGAGATAATTGTTGGAAACAAATGAGGACTTTGAAATCTCCAGGCAGAGTTTAGATTTTGGTGGGCCCGGGATTGTTTGTAATGGTATCTGACTTCCCCACTGAATTGGAAGGATGACATCGCAATATCCGGATGCCGCATCTGATACAGTTGTTGGAGAAACAATACCATGATTGATGGGGGATGTAATAATGCCAGATTCCTCTGGGAGAGAATTTTACACTGTCTGATTTCATATCGACAAGGTTTTCTTTTACCTGTGATACAAAATTGCATGGAGTCATTTTGTTGTGGCTTGCCTTGATTTTTTAATAGTGAGTAGAAATGTGATTTTGGGACGTGTGTATCAGAAAACCAGGGAATCTCAATTGTCATAACTGGAGCACGTCTATTTACAAGGTGGTGGGGGGAGGCACCTGAAATTAAAAATCCCAAGTACTGAATGGGGATCTCTGAATGTTTCTGCCTTAAGAAGTAAGCAGGGCAAGTAGGACGGGGGAGGGGAGAGACAGAGTAGGGGAAAGAGTTATGTGACATCATCGATGTTGCTTCTACACCATTTTGATATTTCCTCCTCAAAATGTTGACATAGAATAGACACTCAGCAAACATTCCTTAAAGGAATGAGAGAACCTACTGTTAAGACAGCAGGAACCAAATGGTGCGAGGTCAGTGGGAAAGCAGCAGCACAGGGTACGGGAAAGCGCAATCTGGTCTCTGGAAGAAAACCAGGGAGCCATTCGGCTGTTTTACTATTGGCTGTGATCGGCATTAGTCTTAGTTATTTCATATCTATCTTTTAATTGGGACTGTGGTTTCAATGTCAAGTTTTTGCTCAGATGTCCTTTAGGTCTTAGATGTCACCTCGGTGAAGCTCCTCCTCCCCGGTCCTGCCGCTCTAACCCCCTTCCCTACTTGATTTTTCTCACCACACTTTTCACCAATTAATGTGCTATCTATTTTACTCCTTTGTTGGTTGTGTATGTTGCCCTCCCAGACTCTAACTACGGGGTGGGGGGCAGAGAGTTTTTCGTCTTTCTGTTCAGTGGTTTATCCCCAACATCTAGAATAATGTCTAACACATAGTAGGTATCAGTGAATGTTTATTTAATGAGTGAATAAAAGAAGACCTACATCATGGAAGACTTTGTTTAATGTTTAAGTGGTCGGAGTTATCAGGGACGCCTTGAGTATACACACTGCACACTGACCAAGGAGACAGGAAAACTTCCCTTTGCCTGGGTGCCTCGCTAGTAGCACCTGTTTGAAATCCAGCAAACAGCACAAATGGAGAAAATGTCTCAAAGGCAGAACATGTTATGTAAGTTCAGAATAAAAACTGTAACCATGTCATTAGTGGAAGAGTTAAGAACCCTATCTGCCCATCCTGGCTCATACTTCATCCTTGCCTTAATAGATTTCATCTGGAATGCAAACACAGTTACTTATAGAGTGAACAGGCCTGTTTCATATACTAAATACTGAGTCCAGGGAGAGAGCACAAGAATACGTGTGAGAGGGGCAAGTTTAGTATGCATCAGGACTCACTTAGATGATTTTCAGCTTGGGGTTAAGGCCAGTTTCTCTATTTCAAGCTAGTTATTTTTGATGGCATTTTTCTTTGCATGGTATTCTTATAAACTACTGTTTTCATGTAAATGAAAATACACTTTTCCTAATTTTCCCTATAGTAGTAAGTGTGATGTTAACATATATATATACACACACACATACATATATATATGTCTATATATATACATATATGCATATAGGGGTGTCTGTGTGTGTGTGTGTGTGTGTGTTATATACATACACACATATATATACGCAAAGGGAACCTTCCATAGAGAGTCCCTCCGACACATCTCACCTGTGGTTTCCTCTCCTCCTTTGCACACACCCCCACCTGGCACACATGTCCCTTTTGACCAGGGACAGAAATACAGTCTCATTCCTTTAACCAAAATCGATGACACAAGAACTCTAGGAAAATGATATGCTTGCAAAGAAGTGGGAGAAGTAGAAAAATAAACAGGGCATAATTTTTTTCTTTTCTGTCTTGGAATGGGAGCAGATGGATTTGGCTTCCTAAGGTGATGAGGTTTCTTTCCCCACTTCAGTTCTCTGAAGCTCCGGCTCTTTCAAGGCTCCCTTTGTAAAGTTAGCACAGCGAGGTGGGGAAGGGTTTGCCGCTCTGGGGGAGGAGCTCTGGGAGGGGCACTTGCCCAAGCATCAGTTTCTTATTCATACCATGCCCTTTTGTTGGCTGGGCAAGTGCCCCTGAAATTTGATAACATGTTGGTTTAAAAAAAAAAAAAGTCCAAATAAATATTTATTTTCCCCTAAGAATGCTGGTGGACTGGTGAATCGCACCTGGGAGGTTCCACAGGCCAGTGGCAACAAACATGGACTCAATTCTAGGAAGATGCATTTCGGGGTCTTGGGCAGGGTCCCTTCAGTCGATGGTGCCCACGCGTCTCACTCCTGCGGCACTTGGGGAGAAACCTTCCGGGATGCAGGTCGTTGCCTGATCCGATGCGTCCTGCCCATGGCGTCGTGCATGGTTACAGCACTGGATGGAGGGAACATCTGGTCATTATTATTTATTGATTGGCAAACTTTAAGAGTTCAGGTGGAGAGAGAGAAGTGAGCTGGAGGGACACATTTATTGGGAATACAATAGGTGAGGACAGCATTCAGAGCCATTGAAAGTGGAATTAAAAACGAGAGAACCGGGGGCTTATTCCAAGCCCAGAAAATACAAAAGAGAAATGTTTCTTCTGTTCCTCCTCCTCCTCCTTTTTTTCTTTCTCTCTCATCCTTTTGCCAGAACAAGTTGGTAGTCTCATAAACCCACCAACTAAGTCTAAGAAACCATAGCCTATGTGAGGGAGAGAGATATTAGCAAAATAATCAATATAAACAATATTACCGACTGTATGCAATTTCCTTGGGAACAACCCCCAGTGACCAGGATGCAATTTCAATTGCTTCGATAAATGTAGTTTGCCTTTATCTCTAAACAGCTCAGCTGATCAGCTGTTGAGTACTTGTTTAGAATCTGCAGCAGTGGGGAGAGAGTTATTAACTTTTGCTACAAATCTGAAGGTGAAGGTGCCTTAGAGACATATCTGTGTATATATTTCATGTATACACATGCACATATATATGCACACATGGTACACGCATAAATACACATATACGCCCCATGCATGTACGGATACGTCTAGAACCAAGCTAATGAGCCTCTTGTACGTGGTGGTGGGGGGGGACCATGCTGCAGACCTGCTTAGTGGGGGCAGGTGAACGTCTCCACATCAGCGCCCACTTTAGTCCCTGCCTTTCAGCCCTACGCTCCGGCAAGGCGTGTTGACGAGGGACAGCAAGAGCCACCACCCTCTGGGTCTGATGCGCCGGCAGGCCTCAGGGAATAGTCTCCTCAGCTTTGTGCCCTTAAATCGAGGGAAGGCATTCCAAGATGTCATAAATAAATAAATAACATTTGCCGTTGTTTATAAATCAATTAATTTGTAAGTTGAAAGGTCACGCAAAATATTTAGCGATTTCCGAGGCAGCTCGCAAGCTGCAGCGGGCGCCCGAGCAGCAGCTGTCAGGATGGTGCTCCCGCTCGGCGCTCAGCTGCTCGGCACCCGGAATTTTCTGCTGGGGACGGGTGACCGCTTGATTAGTCGCTACTGGGTTTTGTTCAAGGGAGAGCTCTGCATGGTTGCATTTTAACACCTTCTCCACGAAGCAGGAGGCCAGCACAGGGTGCTAAATTCCTGTCTGTGGCTGTCTGTGAAATAAATCTGTGTGCTGTGCCGTTCCAAGCTGTCAGCAGTGGTTCGCCCTGATGGGCCCCTGAAAGGAGTTTCCTTTCGGTCTGTGGAACAGTGAGCAGCCACTAGGGAGCTGTCTTTAGCTCGGATTTCAGAGTTCGCTCATTAGACCAATAACAGCAGACACTCTCTTAAACATATTCACAAAGTTATATTATGAGAAGGAAAAAAATCGCCAGGGCTAGACAATGCTAATATTCGGTTTCCCCTTGCCTCCTGCACCAGGCGAGATGGGAGACGGGAGGGCTCCATTACCTCAGACCCCCTGTCCGGCCAGGTTGCCCCCCTGCTTCCCTTTTTGATGTGTGGCCTATCTCCATGACAAGTTTATTTATAAAAGCGAAGTTTCTTCCCTTCCTGGCTAGGCAGTGTCTCTCATCCATTTTCTTGGTTCCTGCTTAACGGGAGCCTCAGCCCACGGTATCTGAGGTGCACGGCGTCCAGCGAGATGATTATTCCGTGTTCTGGCTTCTCTTGCTCGTTCTTTCAGCGCATGTTTTTCCTCTTGGCTCTAGGATGTCGGCACTCTCCTCAGATATTTAGGCGAGATTCATGAAATGAGGCCAGCAACGAAATTTCTGAGTGGGGTGTTTCCCTGCAAAAACAGCGCTGGCCTCTACCCTCCACTTAACTTGTTCAGCTCTTTTACTTCAAACGTTCCAGAATCTCTGTACCTCTCTGCCCCGCCTGTTACTGGCACACGCTCTCGGGGCTATACCCGATCCCACGTGGATGCCGATTGCAAAGAATCTCGGAAACCTTTAATTTGGGGGCAGTGTTTCTCAGAGTCGCAGCTGGAGGATGCGAGACCTCGTCAGCTCCCCGTTGCCAGGCTCTGGCCGTGTTTGCCTTTCCGTCAAGGATCTCTACCTTGGAGAGGATTATTTCTGTGTTCGGTGTGTTAAATGCTTTAAAATAATTTCAAACGTTGATTTTTTTTTTTTTTGGATGCAGGATGCTAAGTACACGCTTGCTTTCCTATCCTTGCAGTTATTTATCATTATGATGTGCGATCTGATTTGTGTCTGGTAATGCTAGTTTTACGGTTACACATAGATCTGCCTTAAGAATTCCCTGGTGCGCACTTGTGTAGAAAGAACACGCTGAATACGCTCATACTTGGCTTTAGCACAAAGGTGAGTCTCCTCTCGCTGAAAAACATTACAAAACTTGGGTAAAGTACGTTCAGCCATTGTCAAGTAACTCAAAGAAAGGCAAAGAACAAAATAAGTTTTTTCTTCTTTTATGACAAATTCAAACTCCCACTCCATGTGCTGGTTCCCCCCCCCCTTTTTTCCCTTTCACTCATGGATAACTTAAAAATGGCTCAACTTGAAATTTTCCATGTGTCCAGGAAAGCTCCTGGGACTTCTGAGGATATGTAGGCAGGAAACACTTCAGAATATATAAGCAATCAAAAATTTGTTTTCAGTTTGTGAGCATGCTGTATAAAATATCACGAGCTCTCTGGCTCAGCTTGCTTTGCCTACAGTTTTATACACACATGGTGTGTTATTGTTTTTATTGTAGTTTTAGTTTTTCATTTTTGAGTGGTGGATAAATAAGGCTAGGAGTAGTTTGTTTATTCTGGGGAAGATAGTTCACTGCACATTTCTATATAGAGTCCATTTTTTTCTCTAGTGTTCAGTTTCTAAGGGAACAAATGCCTGAGATATGAAAATTGAGGGTGATAAAATGCTGCTAATTTAATGTTGGTATTAGAATTTCAGGTGGGGGTGCCTGGGTGGCACAGCGGTTAAGCATCTGTCTTCGGCTCAAGGCGTGATCCCAGCGTTCTGGGATCGAGCCCATCAGGCTCCTCTGCTATGAGCCTGCTTCTTCCTCTCCCACTCCCCCTCCTTGTGTTCCCTCTCTCGCTGGCTGTGTCTCTCTGTGAAATAAATAAGTAAAATCTTAAAAAAAAAAAGATTTAAAAAAAATTTCAAGTGGAGGGGGAAAAATGTAAAGCCATAATTCTTGTCCTAACTGTACTTAACTGCCCTTTTCAAAAGAGGGCTTTTCCCTGGTTAATTACAGTTATCTTAGTGAGTATTTTGGTGGTTAACTGAGTAGGTTGATGTGCCAACTGGCTTGGGCAGCACCCCTGTCTGTCTCTGTGGCCCCCGGCAGGCTGACGTTTGGCTCTCAAACGGTAGCTTAAACATCAATTTAGTGGCCCGGGATCATGACCTCACCAGGTTCTTGTCAACTGAGGCTTCTCACAGTGATAAAGACAGAACGTGTTTTGTAGTTTTATTGGTCAAATGCAGCCTTGGAAGGGTGTGAAGGGAACTGCAGTAAAAGAAAGAGAAAAAAGCGTCAATGCAGCTGAGCCGCGTGTTGGGATTTTCTGCATACTTCCCGAGAACTGGGCGTTACAAGGCTTCCCTGCCTCTTGCCACGGGCTGTAAATACTGCTTTGTAAAAACAGGCCCACGCCCATGTATCACTGAAGTCCATCTTGTATGCAATTTGTGAAAACTCATATTGACCTCGAAGATATCCCAGGCCCTGCTGGTCATGATGATTGCATTGGAATTGGGGACACAGTCTCCCAAGTGGATTCAAATATTAGCCTCTGTGAACAGCCCAAATGTAGGACATTTAAAACTATTTCACTTGGAAACTATGCAGTGATATCTTCTTTTTTCAGAGAGAAATGCTGAGCTATCTGGCAAATTATTTTTTGATTGAAACCTGTGTGTTATACTTTTCCAGTTATACCAGGCTGGGCTTAGGTGCGACCTTGGGAGTTGCTTTTTCTGTGGTGTGTGCATGTTGCATATGTGCGGCGTGCAAATGGTTGTGATCAGCTGAGAAAGTGATGGTCCTTCCGGGGGGAAGGTCAAGGTCTGAGTCTGATCCAGGAATCTGGGACGACCCCAATCTTGCAGCTCAGCCTCTACTCCTTAGTTTGGAGGCCCAGGGTGAGCCTGGGACCTCTATGGAAGGATGTGGAAGTTTTCGTGTCTTTTACACTTCTCTCTCCTCTCAGTCTGACCTTTCCTAGCAGCCCCCATGGGTGCTTTTGTTTTCTAAATGAGGCTGTTTTAGTATCCATTGCTTTCCATACCTTTTTTTTTAAAAAAAAAAAACAGAACAAATTGAGCCTAGATTCAATGATTTTCAAAGCACAACTCCAGTAAAGTAGAGGAGAACAAATAGCAAATGACAATATGGGCAGAAAAACATGATGAAGCAAATTGCATCTCTGGTTTCCCAAAGGGAACTGATACCAAAATGATTCATATTTAGTGAGTAGAGAATGTCAGAGGCCACAGGGAGTGCTTGGGGACTTGGTCAAGGCCGTGGAGTGAGTCAATGCGGAAGGCAGGACACAAAGCCTGGTGTCCTGACAGCTCACCCAAACGCCCGCCGCTCTCCCTGTTGGCCCAGGCATTTAAAACATGGTGATGTGAAATGATCAGGCCACAGGAACAACTTCGCTGAAGAAGTTTGGCCCAAAGGAGCAAGGATCGACCGCAGTTCTCATTAGGTTATGCTTCCTTTCTCATTGAGAATATTTCTTAAGGCTTCTATTAACTCAGTGTCTTTGCTGAGTAACTTTGTGACTTCCTGGAAAGGCCCCTTCTTCAGTAACAGATAGACTTCTTCATCCCTTCTGGGGAGGAAGAGTGCACTGTCATCTTGGGCCACACTCAGGTAACAATGTAAAGACGGCCAGAGGAGCACCTCCTTGACGGTAATTGCACTGGACTGTGGACTGAAAACTACGTGCCGAGTGGGTGCCGCTGTGTTCGCATTGCCGAGTCCCACGACCTCTGAGGGGAAAAGAAATTACTCTGGCTCTGAAGGGACACAGCTCAGCAGTGAAAATACTATTTCCAGTCTCTCAGAAACAGAGGGACGAGGCCTTGGCCGTATGCCATGTCTCACTAAAGCCAACATCAGCCTTGCTAGTGGGCTTCTAAGCTTTGCTTTGAAAGCACCCCTGCTGGGCACTGGCAAGGAGATGGTGTCAAGAAAAGGTAATTAACTGGACAATGGAGTTTTCTCACCAGGAAGTACTTTGGAGGTTATTTATTTAAAAATAAACTCATAGGGGATAATGTAACAGAAAAAAACTCCTCCCTCCATGAAGATGTTCATTACCTTGTTTATTATCCAGAATAGCAAAGATCTGAACATGTCATGGAGAGGAGAGAGGACCAGTAAGCACATGATAGCATAGCAATTTGATGCACTGGGAGACAGCCATTGAAGAGGATTACGGGGGCTGGCTGGCAACGTGGGAAAATGTTTAGTGAAAAATAGAGTGTATGTTGTAGATACACAGATTGCTGCTCTGTAAAGCGTGCCCACAGGAAGCAAAGAAAGTAAAATCGTCAGTGGTTAAGGTGGTGCAGTTATGGCTCTGGATCTGTTTTTTATTTTCTTTTATTCTCTTTCCCTAATGTAATTACAACAATGTTCCCGAGAAGGAGCACGCAGATCAGCTTTTTGATGACTTGACTCAGAGTGTGTTTTAACTTTCTGTTCCCACTCTGGGTTCGTCTATGTTCCAAGATGTTTAGCCATTTGTAAAAATGAGTCTTTATCCTGCAGGAAGGGAATTTTTTTCTTGTGCTAAGGAGGAACCAGGATGTCAATGGAGACGTGCTACATGGAGGCCCCAGCCATTTTAAAATGGAAATTAAATTGTGGTTACTTTTGGAGAGACTCATGCTTTGACATCATCACTTATGGAATGGTCCAGTTTCTGGTATCATTTTAAACTCTTCCCACTAAAATAATACACAGGGTACTCCATCTCATAATAGAGTTGTTGCTGTGCACATCAATACAGAAAACATCTCTTAGAAAAAAATAGCCCAGCTGTTCTCCAACATCCAAGGAACTCCTTAACAATGTTCCATAGGTTTTTTATGACCTGGTAGAAAAAGAAAAGGAAGTCCCGCACTTTAATTTGATTTTTGCTGTTTAATTTGTGTTTCTGGACAGGTGGTTCTTCCTCTATGTGCCTCAATTATCTTCTTCATGTCTCTTGTCTACCTCAAAGGAATACCGGCAGCCCCAAGGGACTTTTGTGTATGATCCCATTGTTATAGATGAATGAAGAAATTAAAGATAATTCTGTTATCTATATTGTGGGGTGAGGTGGGGCTTAGTTTGAGCTAGGACACCCATCTCTCAGCCCTGGTTATGAAGCTACCATTTGGAATGTTGAAGGGTTTAGTTGTCTTTTTATTTTTTTAAGATTTTATTTATTTATTTGTCAGAGAGAGAGGGAGAGAGAGAGAGAGAGAGAGTACAGACAGGGGGAGCGGCAGGCAGAGGGAGAAGCAGGCTCCCTGCTGAGCAAGGAGCCCAATGCGGAACTCGATCCCAGGACCCTGGGATCATGACCCTGGGATCAGATGCTTTAACCAACCGAGCCACCCAGGCAATTCCGGCATAGGTGTCTTTTAGGGGACTGCTGTACTTAAAAAAATTATGGTTTTAATTTTGGTGGAGTAGTTTTTATAGGTAACATTATATAAGGGACCACTTTGATTTTGGTCCTGTCTCAATTGTTGAAGTAATTTGCAATTGGAGTGCAATTTGGAAGTTGAATATCAATAAAAATCATGAAAAAATTCTACCTTGTTAATTTTTCTTGCAATAATTTTACCAAATGTATGCTGGTTTAGAGACACAAGTTAAAATTCTGTTCCAGGAAAAGCCACTGTGTGAAGGCTTTATAAATATTGAAACCAAAAGTAACAACAAATTACATGTTGACTTTATTTTGAGTGGTTTTAATCTCTTTTTTTTCAACATGTCACTGTTGTCCTGAGGACTTTGGGCATGGGGAAAATACTAATTCAACAATTAAATGACACCTAGAAGCAAAAATCCTTTGCAGAGTGGAAGGAACATGCCTTTCCTAATGAGCTGGTAAACAAGGATGAGGGAGTTCCAGAGACAAAGAGCTTTGTACAAACTGCCCCCCGTCCCCTGAGAGCCCGAAGTCTTGCTGGCAAGAGAGAGCACTTTGGTTAATCCCTAACTGTTCTCTTGGTGCTTCACTAGAGAGGTGATTTTTCAGGAGAAAATGTGAGTTCAGATGAAAGAAATTGAGAATTAGGGAGTGGGTAGGGTCAGTAACATTTCCGATCTCAGGGCATGGCTGGAAGCAAATCTGACCAGTCCTTGTTCCTACGGGTCAATTCTGAGCAGAGGAGGGGAATCACTTGCCCACCTGTCCTGATGGCTCAGTGTTCTAGGACCTGTTTCGTTATCTCACCTGCAGTGAGAGTTGCCCCAAACAGTTCCTGGAGTTGCATCTTACAGGGCTTCAGATTTCAACCTGAGCTTGCCCGTGACCAGGGAGATGTGCCCCCTCCCCCCAACCACTTGTGCTCACCATAGAAACAACCCCATCCTCCTGAGGCTGCAGGCTCTGTCCTCCTGAGGCTAGATCTGATTCCAGAAGTTCAAGTGCAGGACATTGATCTACCTGCTGCTTTAACTGCATATAAGTAATTGTCAATGACATCCACTTGCCCTCTTTTGGAGAAAAGATTGGGAGTAGTGGGAAAAGACAGAGCTATCAGAGAAATTCTGACAATTCTCACTCACAGAAAATAATTTAGCAGCACTGATTGTATAAGGGCATGAAAGAAGAGGTAGTAGGACACTCAGCGCCTTTCTCAAAGGGCCTGGAAGTTTCCAGCCACTTTCTAGCACGTTTTCCCACCGGCTCAGTGCCCATGGATGAGTTATACCACTTATGTATCCATTACACACGATACTCAAACCCTCCCAGCACCATTTTTGTTCAAAGTTCCAAGGCACTCCCACTCTGGCTTCAGAAGGAGCAACTCAAAATAGTCTCTTGGAATGCAAACTAGGATTATATTCCTTCCCCCAAATAATCAAGGATTTTCTTTGTTCTCTGAGCTCCTTGTCTGCAAAAGGAGGCCAGGAAGAGGGAGGACACACTCCCCAGATGAAAGCGTCTGGAACTGTCCTGGAGCATGGCTTCTTCTAGCCACCTGCTCTCCTGACCAAGGCTGGCTCAATTGGCTTTGAGAGTGAATCTGTAACCACAAGCAGCCACGCTGACTTTAGGAGACGCTCCACACCCAGGGGGAGAGGCACAGCCGGGAAGAATCGGGCCCATTATTACCCTCATTATTTATTTCTCACCCAGCACTCCAAAGTCTGCGAGGGAAAGGAGTATAATTCCCTCTGCATTTCAATCCTGCAATATTTACTCCAAGCCAGAGCCTCTGCCTGTTAATGTTCTCTCTGAGGAGTGCCACTTGCTTTGAGGCAAGTGCCATGGGGAAATAGAACACAGAAGGGAGAAGGAGGCAGAAGAGTGCTCAGACCGGGCCCTCACTGAAGAACTTGGGCTGTCATAATTTACACACCTTGCCTAATGCACAGCACATGTCTCGGCTACAAAAGGCGTTGGGTAGACTGGCGCTGTCTGCCTCGCAGTGGGCCTGCTGTGAGCGTGTCAGCAATACTCTTAACGATGACAAAGTAGTTCATCAATAATTTTTTCCTAACACCCTTATCCAAGAACCGAACAACATATAAAATCCATCTCCTATCAAGCCCATTCCTTGGCGCTGTCTCCCCCACTTTGCCCCACCACAGCAGACTTCTGAGTGTAGTGTCAGACAAGGAGGCCATGAGCTCCAAAGTGGGCTTCTGGCACTGGCTGGGACCTTGAACGCAGCTTTCAGGCAGAGACCCCGGATCCCTGTTTCCCTTTTTCTGAACACTTCACTCACCTCGTCCATGTTCAAGTCGGGGAGTACAGAGATTCTTCTGACTCTCATGCCTCATAAAGGGAAGCTCTCTTATTTTTCATAGTCATCTTGCTGAGTTCAGTTTATTTCAGGTCACTTTTGTCCTTCATCCTTCCTATTTCTGGTGCCCCCATGTGAACGGCGTCATTAGGATCTGGAGGCTGCTTGGGGAGCGGGCGGGGGAGGGAAAACAGGTAGAGCTGTTTTAAAAATTTATTTAAATAAGCCTACTTTCTTTCTGCATCCACTGTGCTTAATGGAGAAAGATGATTTCAAATTATAGACACTGTAAGAAAAAAACAGCCCACAAGCTAGGACTAGCCACTAATAACATTTGGTTAATATCCTTCCAGATATCAAGTTAACCTAGTTAGATCTCTTTCTATCAACCTCTTTCCTTCTTCGCTCTCTTCCATCCTTCCTCTTTTCCTATCAATACAGTTGACCTTTGAACAATATGGGGGTTAGGGTTAGGGGTGCTGACGGTCACCTCCCAGCCAAAAATCCATGTATAACATTTGACTTCCCCAAAACTTCACTACTAATGGCCCACTGTTGACCAGAAGCCTTACCAATAACATAAACAGTTAACTAACACATATTTTGTTGGTTATAGGTATTATATACCGTATCCTTACAATAAATGAGCTAAAGAAGAGAAGATGTTAAGAAAATACATTTCTAGTACTGTATCTTATTGGAAAAAATCTGTGTGTAAGTGGACTTGCAGCTCAGACCCATGTTGTTCAAGGGTCAACTGTATATGTAAGGTTTTTGAAATGTGGGAGCCAGTTTTAGAAAATGCTGACTCATGTTTACCTTTCCTTCCCCTTCAAGTCATAGATGAACGGCTTAGCAGGATTTGGCCTTTTGAGTGCTGAGCAAACCATTGCAGGCACAGTGCCTGGCACTTCACATGTGCTCAGTCTTCACTGAGTTTTGCTTTACTGCAATTTTTTTAGGTACCCCACATGCCATATGGTTGCTTTGCAGGCTAGAAATCATATGCTAAAGAAAGCGTTAAATCTGAAATTTATGTGAGCAGTCAGAGCCCCTCCCTGAGGTAGGTCTGACTTTGACTCTCACCTCCCCACTCTTATTGGAATTCACTGCTCACTTTCCACAGCATGACCATTGGTGGCCTATCCATAATACAAGGATTTTTCTTTATTTATTGGATTAGCTCCTCGGCTGGCATTTTTACGGTTGTGTTGCGCCTGTTGATTGTTGTTGGCTAAAGAACAAACGCCTGGCTAATGTCCACAGGGAAGAACAATTTGCACATTTATTTTATCCTTTTGTTGGTATTTCAGTTCCAAAAGCTCAAGGTTAGTTTGCTTAACTAATGCGTTATCCCTTGATCCCAGGTGTTTCCATATGATAGTGTTGTCTGGGCTTGGCTCCCTGGTGTGACATTCAAGACGGTTAGAATGTACACATCCTTATGAAATACTAACAGTTCCATTTATTAGGGGTTACAGAACTAAGGTACAGCCAGTTGATTAAAGGAACAAATGAATAGGGCACTCATTTATGTGTCAACAGAGGCTACTTACTGAATTTGACTGTCTGATTTTCTCATACAGTATGGCCTCAGCACTGGTGAGCATTGCTGGTGGCGCCTGTTTCTAGGCTATATGCACTGAGACAACAGGGACCATGTCTCCTGTCCGTTTCCACAAGGCTTGGCACTGGATGCAAACTATGTTTGGGCTTCGTAAATGGTATTTGATGATGTTGATGATGGTGGTATTTGCTAGTATTTGCATTGCTTTGTCAATTGGGCAAGCCAAAAAATGTGATGCCTAGTGGCAAGCCCTATGCACCACTCCTTGTTTCTTTCAACATAAAGCCAAACAGAAGGCTGGGCCTACTTCAAATCCCCAGTGGTAGTGTGAATTGGGAAGCAGGACTCAAAATGCCAAGTTCTCACTGGACTGTAATTTAGGAGGTTCCAGGACTCCAAAAACATACCGGACAATAACAGTGTGATTTCTACTGTTTTCATGGCCTGTTTTTGAGTGTCTGGCCATGGTGGACAGACCTGTTGTTTTCGAGTTACTGGTACCGTCAGTTCTGAGGTCAAAGTGAACTAGGGGGAATGCCCATTTCCAAGACCTTGATTAGATGTCTTGGTCCAAATGGAGCAGAGTTTGAGCCACACAGCTAGGGCTGGAGAAGTTTGGCAGGAGGTGGGAAGTGGAGAAAAAGGGGAGGGAACAGAGACTTGCTGAAGAATGGCATACTGGACAAAACAAAGAACTGGATGGGAAGACTGAAGATAACAAATAGGAGGAGGCAAGGGAGAGGAGGACGATCATGGAAGGAGCAGAAGAGGAAATGTGGAAATGTGAGGGAAGAAGAAGAGGAAATGTGAGCATGTGGGGGGAGGTTTGGGAAATGAGAGGCAAAGTGAAATAAAGGAAAGACAAGATCTAGAGTGAGAACCTGAAAGAAAGCAGAAGATATATGTAGGGAAATGACAGAGGAAATGAGAAACCCAGATGGAGACAGACCCAGACTGCAGAGGGAAGAAAAGGCAGAAGATGGAAAATGAATATAGACCAAAAAAGAAAAAGAAAAAGGAAGTGCTCTTTGAGGGAGATAAATAGAGCATTAGTCAGATGAGACTTTCTACGAGACACACTATGTTTGTTAGGTGACTCAAGAAAGAGGGAGCTGAGAAATACAAAGACATTTTTAATCTGATGAGTTTTAGAAAATATTATTTATTTATATTTTCATTGGCACCAAAACGCTTGGAATGTAGACCAAATCACCACGGAAAGGTGTTTGGGGGAGAAGAAAAGAGACAAAAATGATTGTTGCAACAGATTGGTTTTCATTTTCCATTTCAGGGACAATTTAATAACGATTTGGCTTTGATGCTTTTATTTATTTTGCTTCCTCTTCTCAGGGGCCCATTGGACCCATGTCTATTTTGCTTGCCGGTTAGCATCGTTTGTTTACAACTGAGAGGGAACCCGATCCTTTACGTGAAGCTCACCAACACCAGTTTCGCTAGGAGACCGAGCTTCTTTCTTTCTTCTCCAGCTCTTCTCCAAGAAATTGGCTGGCTGTCAGTCTTTCATTATCTTGAACACTGTTTTCTTCCCCTCCCGGTTACTCCGTGGTGCTGATAAGTGGGACCCGCTATTTGTTTATTCAAAGAGAGAGGGTGGTGACGAGTGCGTTTCCTGTATTGTGAAATGGGAACTCATCTGCACTCTTGTAACGAGATATCAATCTTTTGTGTAATGCCAGGTACTGCGCTTAATTGCCCTCTTGTAATGTGTTATCCCTGAGATGATAATTTGAGTTATTTCTTTGTTAACCTTTACACAGCCAATAACAAATTAAACATCATTATCTGAGTTTAAAATAGGCTGTAAATCTCTAAGCCCTGGTAATACTCAGACACTTACAACCAGGGAGTCATAAAATGACATTAAATGATACTCTGAAACACAACCCAGAAAGTACTACAAATAAATGGGGAGAAAGCAGAACATTACCAAGAGGAGTTTATGTGGGATGATCCCTCTCAGTTACAATGCAGAGATTATTCAAATTATGGCAATTTGGCGCTAACATAACCATTTAAAACGCACTTTCTTAACCTTTCTTCGGGGTGCCTGGGCTCCTTCAAGACCGGACATTCCTTCTTTGCATACTGTTTGAAATATTGCGGGGAAGTTCAAATTTGGCTTCTGCCCTGGAGTCAGCCTCACTCACTCCCCTTTGCTCCAGGGTCCTTGGCTGTCTGCTTTCACAACTATTGCCTAAACCGCCCATTTGGTTACTTAATTCTCTTCTTTTCTCTCACTGCTTGATGTCGTCAGTTGTCTCTCTTTCATGACATGGTGAGCCTCTCACAAGTAGGGTTATGTCTCAACTTATTTTGCAGAGTTGGTGTCCAGTGATCTTCCAAGTGGAAGTTTCTAGGTTCTGTCCAGTCTTTCTAGTGATGTGATGGAGGGCAAGGAGGGGAGGGGGCTGGGAAGAAGGTATAAATATGTGTGTGGAGGGAACTGCTTTTGGAACCAATGTTGCTGTTCTTTCTCTCAGGTTTGTGTGAAAACTAGTTCTGTGAATCGTAGCATATTCAAACTGAACCTTATGTGCCAGGTGTGAGGGCCTGAGAGAGAAACTGCCTTCTCCCTGATAGTATTCAAACTGTAGTTGGTGGTAGAACAGGACTAGAATTCAGGTTTCTGGGCTTCAGTTTTTTTTTTTCTTTTTAAAGATTTTATTTATTTATTTGACACAGATAGAGACAGCCAGCGAGAGAGGGAACACAAGCAGGGTAAGTGGGAGAGGAAGAAGCAGGCCCATAGCGGAGGAGCCTGATGTGGGACTCGATCCCACAACGCCGGGATCACGCCCTGAGCCGAAGGCAGACGCCGAACCGCTGTGCCACCCAGGCGCCCCTCTGGGCTTCAGTTTGAATGCTCTTTCTGCTATACCCCATGTCACATGGAGGTGGTTGGAATTGGTCTGTTAGATTAAAAAAAATTGATATTGCATAGACAATGGTGATGATCTGAGGAAACATAGCTCTGGGACCTACTGATCATGGTGTAATGAAACCATAGCATGAAACAGAATGTATTTTAGCAGGGGATGTGCAGGAGGGGGTGGGTTACACAATGCAATCTGTAAGGTACTATGTCAGCGGTGCAATCTCTAGGATTTCATGCTGATCCCTCTCCCACCTCCCATGTGTTCCTGACCATTTGGAATGCGAAGCTTTGGCTCCAAGATGCCTTTTTACATATTTTACTTAGCATAATACCCTCTGGGTCCACCCATGTTGTCGCACATGGCAAGATCCCATTCTTCTTTTTGGCTGAGTAATATTCCATCATATATATGTGACAGCTACAGACAAGCAAAAAAAAAAAATACAAAACAGAAACAGATTTATAAATATAGAGAATAAACTGCTGGTTGCTGGGGGATGGGTTGAGGAGCAGGAAAAATAGGTGAGGGGATTAAGAGGTACAAATTTCCAGTTATAAAATAAATAAGTCGTGGGGAATGTAATGTACGGCATAGGGAATATAGTCACTGATATTGTCATAACGTTGTATGGTGACAGATGGTAACTACACTTACGGTGGACGTTGCGTAATGTATAGAATTGTCAAACACTCTGCTGTACACCTGAAACTAATATAATGTTGTATGTCAACTACCCTTCAGTAATAAAAATTTTTTTAAGGAAGATCCTTTTGAAAATGTTTCCAGATTTATAACAATTTTTGGTCAGTTTATATTTTCTACTTGAAGAAGTTTTATTCTGAAATTCAGTATTATCCTAAAAGTAGCAGACATAAGCCAACATTTTTATACTTATTGGCATGTACTTATATGTAGTGTTCCCCTACAATTTTAAAGATCCCCACTTGAACTGTGGTAAATTCCCCAAGTCCCTCATTCTTGAGGATGGTAGACACATTTGTGTTCTCGTTCTCTCTTACTCTCTTACCCTCTCTTCCTCTTACTATCCTTGGCAGTTTTTCTAATTTATATTTAAATTACTTATTTAAAATTATTTGTCAGTTCTACTTAATTATGGTCTGCTTTCATCTCTGCTAATTGCATCTTCTTCCTCCTGCAGGTCTGTTTCACTTTCAAGTTTCTTTGACTGATATTTTAGTTTATTTATTTTTTAGGTTTTTTTCTGTCTTTTTTTTTTAAGATTTTATTTATTTATTCAACAGAGAGACAGGCAGCGAGAGAGGGAACACAGCAGGGGGAGTGGGAGATGAAGAAGCAGGCTCCTAGCGGAGGAGCCTGATGTGGGGCTTGATCCCATAACGTCGGGATCACGCCCTGAGCCGAAGGCAGACGCTTAACCGCTGTGCCACCCAGGCGCCCCTGTCTTTTCTTTTTTTAATCAGAGAAAACATTTGGGGCAATGCATTTTCCTCTGTGTACAGTTTTGGCCTTGAGTTTCCAAGAGTTTTAATATGTTTTTCTTTCATTTTTTAAAAAAGATTTATTCATTTATTTGAAGTGGGGAGGGGCGGAAGGAGAGAATCTTCAAGCAGACTCCTTGCTGAGCATGGAGCCTGATGTGGGGCTTGATCTCACAACCCTGAGATCACAACCTGAACCGAAATCAAGAGTCAGACACTTAACCAACTGAGCCACCCAGGCACCCCTGTGTTTTTCTTTCTAATTATTATTTATCTATAAGTACTCAAATTGCAGTTCTGATTTCTAAGAGATTGAATTATTTTTTTGTTAAAATTAAGGAGATTACCTTGAAATATTGCATTTTGGTTAGAAAATGTGGTTTGGACTATTTCTATTTTGGGGTATTCTAAAAAAAACACAACTTTATTAATATTATTTACATCTTCTCCAACCTTGTTTTTTAGTCTGTTTTATCTGCCAAAGAGCAAGAGGGCTGTGTTAATCTCTAGCTATAACTATCTTTCTGCAAATTTATCCTTAGAATTCTAATACCTTTAAGATCCATATATTTTGATATTGTGAATTTGCATTCATTATGCGTTATTATCAATAAAATGTTAGCTCTATTATTATAAACTTTTCTTTTTTGTCTAGTTTCTTGTTGTTTGCCTTTAAATTTACTTTGTCTACCATTAGTTTCATAAACTCTGCTTTATTTTTATCTTAGCCTCATAATCACTTTCATGTCCTTTTATTTCTGATCTCTGACTTGAGTGTTCTTTTTATTTAAAACAGTTTTATTGAGGTAGAGTTGACATAAAATCCTCCCATTTTCATTCAATTTTTGATATTGAATTATGGGACATCTGAGTGTTCTTTTAAATAACACATAGTTGGATGCATTTTTGATTCAATGTGAGTATCTCATTCAATCCCCTTCTAATAAGAGAGTTTAACTTATTTACATTTATTGTTATAGCTGGTGTTTTTTGATCAAACATCTGTCATCTTGTTCCACTTCATTTCCTTGTCGTTTCCTTTGTTCTCTTTCTGTATATTGATCTTGTTTTCTTTGCTTTTAATCTCAAATATTTTTTTTTCTTTTTCCTCTGAAGATTTTTTTTAAATTTTTTTTTATTATATTATGTTAGTCACCATACAGTACATCCCCGGTTTCCGATGTAAAGTTCGATGATTTATTAGTTGCATATAACACCCAGTGCACCATGCAATACGTGCCCTCCTTACTACCCATCACCAGTCTATCCCATTCCCCACCCCCCTCCCCTCTGAGGCCCTCAGTTTAATCTCAAATATTTTTGAATGTACATATCTTCTTTTAATTTTACTATTGGTTAAAATTTTTTCAAAAATATTTCCTAGGCTGTATTGTCAGCCAGGATTGAAATGCATCTCTCTCTCTATTTGATACAAATAATTGAGCACAATTTGTCTTTATAGCATCACTTTTCCCCTCTCTCTTCTGCCATTTCTTAGTCTTTTAAAATAATTAATTTTGCTTTTATAACCAGATCAATGTGATTATATCAAAATTTTTTCATTATATATCCTCCCTTCAAATAACTATTTTTTGGCATCTGTGTTTGAGTTTGTAGTGATATTTGTGTTGCTTGTTAGGCTTGCTTCTATTTTAATTGGTTTCAGCATCCCCACTACTTCCTTCATAATGTAATACCCACACTTTTGAGCTTCTAATTTTGTTTTGTTTTTCAGAAGTTGGATTACATCTTTGATAATCTTGTCAGGAAGGTTGCATACGTGCTATATTTTCCGACAATTGTATATCTAAGAGTTTTTTTTCTGAGGTCTTCACTTAGAAAATATTGGCTATCAAACTCTTGGGTCATACCCTTTTTCACTTAAAACTACTTAGACATAGCCCGTTGCATTCCAGTATTTAATGCTGAAATGTGAAAGTGTGGTAATACTTTGATTTTCATTGATTATTCCTGGAACATAATGAGCTCTTAAAATCTGCATTCATTTCTTCAAGTTAGAAAAATATTTCTCTATTATGTTTCTTGTAATTCTTCTGTTGCATTATTTTGTCCTTTTGCTGTGTTTTCCAGGGAGCATCTCAAGCTTGTGGTCCACATACTGGTTTTAGTTTTCTCCCTGGCTGCTATGTGGAAAGTGGACTGGAAGGTGGTTTGGGTTGGAGACAGCCAGGAGAGCAGTTAAGGTAGTTCTTACAGACCAGAGTGGTGGCAGTACAGATAGAAAGAAACGAATGAATTTGAGATACATTTTATAAGTAGTTTTCCATGTTGCTGTGAGCTCTCCTTCTTCTCCTCCTTCTTTTTCTTCTTCTTCTGTCTTTCTGGATCTTAATATTAAGACGGTAGCAGAGACAGGACAGGATGCTGTTAGCTGGAGGTCATTTTGAACCAGAAGCTAGCTCACAGATTCTTGTGGCAAGTTTACAGGGAAGAGGAGTCCTAGTAGTTGGGCATTTGTAAAGTGCTTTAAAACTTTTACAGTATAGCCTTAATTGAGCTTCTTACCCGGAGTGGTTGACAGTACAGATAGAAATAACAAAACTAAGATGCTGGGTGATTCAGTGATTTGCTTGAAGTCACTAGTTAGTTAGTGGTAGAATCACGACCTCATCTTCTGTTTTTTAGTGCAGTGGACTTTTTACTTAGTGTATTTGGAGACTTAGGGATCTGTAGAAACTCTGGAATGGTCACAGAGGGTGGGGCAAGGGGCAGGGAGAGGTGGCAGATCAACTCTGCACACAGGGCCTGGCCTCCATGACCTCTGTCTTGACCAGAGCATTGCCCCCTTTGCCTGTTATAATCTTATAATTTATAAATATAAAATGTTTATTTAAAGGGATTCTATGACTACATAATAAATTTTGAAAACCATTTCAGGATACCATGTTGTCTCTAGTCTTTGGGCTTGCTGAGTCGAGTGGCTTTCATACAAAATACACTTGAATCCTCTCTACCCTCTTAATCCAGATTTTGACCAAGTGCACCACCAAAGGCAAGTGATAGGACAGCCATGGGACAGGTCACCAAGTCATAGTCCAGCTGCCCTGAGCAGAGTGGTTTGGAAAAGACCTGAGCTGCATGTCTTTTCAGCCTGTGTACGCTGCCTTTCTCCTTTCTTATCCTGTTGCATTCACCTCATCTGCCCTTAGTTTGCTCCTTTCTCATTACATATATTGCCCCCTCTTTCCTCTTATTTTTTCTTTCCTTTCTTTGTATTTCCTTCCTGATCTCTGTTTGTATTTTCTGGCATCTTCCAACTTGACTTCCTTCTACTTCTCCTTTCCTAGACTTCTCTCCAAAGTCTTCCTTCTCTGTCCTTCTCTTTTTCTGTCCTTTCCTTCCTTTTCTGTCTTTTCTCCCAATCCTCCTGCTTTTTTCCAACATTTTAATATGAAGCTGTTCAAATCTACAGTATTGAAAAAAATTTACAGTGATACCAGTGTATTTACCACTCAGATTCCATTATTAAGATTTTATAAAACGTGCTCTATTACACACCTACTTATCTCTCTATCCATCCAGAAATCCAGAATTTTTTTAAATCTCAAAGTAAGTTTTAGGTATGAGTCATTGGTACACTCCCTGTAAGTACTTGAGCATGTGTACCATTAACTAGAATTCAATATTTGTTTACAGTTCCCACCTTTAAGCTACAATTTACGGACAATAAACTGTACAAATCTTAAGTGTACCATTGGATGAGTTGTGGCAGATGAATACACCTGGGCAACCCAAACCCCTGTCAAGAGAGAGAAACTTTCAGTCACCTCAGAGAGACCTTCGAGACTTACCTCAGACTTACCCTTCGAGAGACCACCACTGTTCCAATCATTTACCACTCTGGATTTGTTTTGCTTGTTCTAGAACTTGATAAAAATGGAACCAAACAGAATGTACTTCTTCCTGGAAGGTTTCTTTCACTCAGCAAATATTTTTAAGATTTGTCTGACTGCCAATAGCTGTTCCTTTTTTATTGCTAAGTAGTACTCCACTGCTATTCTCCTACTGATGGTCAGTGTTTACCATTAGAAATGAAGCTGATTCTCTCCCCGTGCCCCTCCCCCACTCACACTTGCCCACAAACACTCTCTCTAAAATAAATAAATAAATCTTAAAAAGAAAAAAGAAATGAAGCTGCTATGAATCCTTCCTTTTGTTTTCACTGTCCTTCATTTTCTGCCCCCGTGCCTCCCCCTGTTTTGGTCCTGGAGCACACTCAAGATATATGAATAAAATAGTGAAAATAATTCCTATCTCATAGGGTTGTAGTGTGAAGAAAAGTGAGGTAATGTATGAAAGGCTTCCAAGTCAGTCCCTGGTACACAGTAGGCACTCAATAAATGGTAGTTGTAATTATATAGGGAAGGCACAAAGGCTTCTAGTTGGAAGACTTTTTATGGTTGGATTTCTGTGCTGTTTTCTAGCACTGTGGCTTTTGCTAGGTTATGTCACATCTATCTGCCTTCATTTATTCTTCTAAAATCTTTCTTTTTCCTCATGAGTTACATAAGGATAAAAATATAAACCTTCCCAGAATTATTGGAAGGGAATGATGAAGAAAAGTGATGGCAAAAGAGTTTGCAGAAGAAATAGCATCTCCTTTTTTTTTCACACTGCTCGGGATTTGCAAGAAATTGCTTCGAGATTCTTGGATGAGAAAATCTTATTCAAAAGCCAAGAACTACAGTTTGAGGGATATCCTTTTCCCAGACCCGTTAGCTGCCATTCAGCTAGGACTTAGCAGTTTCCACTGGAGCATAAAGAAGTTTATTTTACCATTTTAATTTGGTGCTGCTTTATTTACCCTGTTTGTGCTAACCCAAATTTGGCACCCACTCTGTACTCCAAGTGCTAATTTAAGTGACATATTTCCGTTCTGCCTGGGAAGAATACACAGAAGAGCTGAAAGACGTGTGTTTATAATTATAAGGTACCGAGTTGGCTCAAACAACATCTCATAGCATATGGGAACTATGTGGGCTAGTTAGCAAAAGTTTATGCTGAAGCCTGATGCTGTTTGGCTGAGTTTTGTAAACTCAGAGTTGTTAAGCTGTGTCTAATAAAACATGGGTTGAGTCAATTTAATATTTCCAGGCTATTCTGCTGTTGTGGTGAAGAGAGCCTCTTTCCCTTTTCTCAGCCTAAAAATGCAGAGGATTTGAATTCAATTCTGGAGATTGTAGATTTTGTTGGGATAAGAAGGATAGGCTATTTTTTTTTTTTTTACAGCACAGTCTTCAAGAACCTGGATATGAGTGCTTGGCCCCAAGATGATTGGCTCTAGCTTTTTATTTTTCATTACAGATTGACATCAAGGAGGGTTCTCAGATTTTCCAACATTGTGCATTTTAAGTTTTCTGTTTAAAACAATATTATATATGATCGTATAAAGTTTCTACTTATAGACTTTTTATTATTATTTAATATAACAATGTACATATATAGAGAATATTTTAAGCTCAGAGGAAAGATGAGGTATTGTAGAAATTGGTCTATTGATTGTGTGTAGTGTGTATGTGTGTGTGTGTGTACACCCAAAGCAGTGTATTAAATGCATGCATGTGTATAAGGACATAATTATATAGTATGACTGGTTGTGTAAAAGTGGTTTCATGAGATGTTATTGTACACCTGCTGTATGTAGACTACTGTAACTCTTGCTCTTGGTCTTGGGCTTCCTTTCTATCTGCAACTTTCGGGGCTGGGAAGTGGAACCACCAGGAGCTGAATTCCCATGCTAATCCTAATGCAGCTTTAGGCTCTAGAAGCTGACCCTTAGGCCAAGTGAACTGGCAGAGAGGAAAGCCATTAACCCATCAGTGGAAGGCTTCCTGGCAAGTCTACTCCTGCTGCTGTTTATCACATTTACTTATTGGTAAGTACAGGAACAGGGCAGCCCTCTGGCCCTTTTATCCAGAAAGCCAAGTCAACTGAGCTTGTGGAAAGGGAGTCTCTCGTGCCCTTCTTCCTGTTATTATATGGAATACATGGCATCTTTCTGTTGCAGTAGTGCTAAAAAGAGACTGGAATGAAAATTTAAACTACTTGTAAATGTAGGCGAGTTCTCTGCAAACATCTGGATTGTCATCTATCTGCATCATTTTTATTCCCAAGGGCCTCAGGTATCGGAGGCTGAATGGTATCATGCCTGTACTCTCAAAACCCCCTTTGGTTAGCTGGATATTTGTTTAAAGAACCAGAGTTTCATATGGCAACTGATGTGCTTCGTAAATTGTGTATTTTTACATCTTCTAGGGTAGATCAGATGAGGTCTTGCTCACAAGTTTGCTACAATATGGATCTCTATAGCCCAGAATGTGCTGCATTCTTGCCCTACACGTCACATGGGAGGCAGTGAACTTGCTCTAACGGGGCATTGGCCCGTGCATGTTGCATCTGTCAACATGCCCAGCAGAGGGGAGCCCCCTTCCTACTGTGCTACCACTCACACCTAGTGCATCATGTTCAGGTCTTCCTTTTATGTCTGGAAAGCACCTTCACATACATTATTGCCTTTCCACCTTACATGCCCCTCCAGTGGGAAGCTGCCATTATCCCCATTTTATAGACAATGAGGCTCAAAGAGGCTCAAAGAGGGATTTGTGGAAAGTCATAGATTTTTACCAGTAGGTGACAGAGTACGGATTGTCTGGTGTTGGTTCCTCTACATCCCAACTGTCCCTTATAGTTGTGTTGGACACAATTAATTTAATATAATTGGACAGTAGGATGCTGGTCATTTAGTTTCCCTGTGTTAGTCTTGCTTTGCAGAACCAGGATAGTTTCTGTGAAGGAACTATGGATTTGGAGTTTGAAGAACTGAGTTGAAATTCTCACTCTTCTACCCATTAGTGATGCGATTTGGGGCAAATCCGTTTTGACTTGCAGTAGATATCTTGTAAAGCATGGGGGATGGTATTTGAGAAAGCATTTTGTAAAACATAAACTATTATGGAAAATGTAAACAGTTATTATAATTTTCTTTCCAACTGGACTGTCCATTTCTTGCTAGACTATGTCCCATTATTTTTCTATTCTATAACTTTGCATAGTGCCAGCTACATAGAAGTCACTCAGTAAGTATAAGCTGAATGACTTACTGATTGATTGAAAGCTGAGATCATGCCTTCCTATTGCTTTGTTTCTTTTCCCTGGTGCCTAATATGTATCTATTTAAGTGGTGACACCCAGAGGTAATTTCTGGCAGATTGAAAAATGTTTCTTTATATCTATCTATCTATCTATCTATCTATCTATCTATCTATCTATCTATATCTATATCTATATCTATATCTATATCTATATCTATATATCAATGTTCCTCTGTGTGTACATGGGTTTATAAAATTTATTTAAGTGTGTGCATGTGTGACCATGTAGAATATTTCTGCATGCATGTGGGGAGTTGACTATTAGTGGGGGGTCACTAATGGCTGATGCACAGGGACTAATGGTACCTTTGGAAGATCAGGGCTGGTCTGCTGGTCTATGGCTGTTACAGCTCTGTGGGCAGCTCTCTGATGTGTCCAGGGCCCTCAGAGCTGTGGTAAGGGCCCCAGGGTAGGAATATATGCCCTGACTCCTTATTTTCTCACCTATTCATACTTCCTATTCATACTTCCTAACCTTCTATCCAATGGCTGGCCAAATGGATCTATAGACAAGAAGTGCCAGGCTGGAAGAGGCAGGTAATCCTAAGATAGTAGATCTCTTATAAAACCCTTGGACAGCACTATGCTGTTCTCGGAATGTACCTGTGTCATGAAAGAAAAGTGAATTTTAAGATTCCCTGTAAAACCAAAAAATAAAACCTACCAGATCAGTAAATGACCTCAAGAGGCTTTTTTTTAAAGTATTATTTTTTCTGTATTACTGTAACACACACCTGAGTGGTTGATGGTGTGTTTGTAGACCCCCAGCTACTATCTGGAGCCCACGTTAATGCTGGGAGGAGCCACTTCTAGGAAACATGGTAGAAGCTTTCCGAAGGGGCGTTAAATAGGTGTAGGGTCCTTGTGAAGTTTGGTTTAGAGAAGAGTAGTGTGATAGAAAAGCACTGAACTTAGAGGTTGGGAGACCTAGGTTTTGGTTTGGCTTTGTTACTCTGAATGGAATTTAACCTTTGAGTGCCTCAGTTTGCTCAGCTGAAGAACTGAGGCCATGATCCTCAGACATGATATAGTTGAATGGCTCAGACGGGATACCATGCACAAAAATTCTTAGAAAACTCTGAAGTATAGAGAAAGTGAAATGTGGTATGACGGTTTTTGAAGGCTTGAATGACCTATAGAGCCAGCTGTCATAGAGTGATTAAGAGAAGGACTCTTGGAACTACCTGGGATCAACTCCCAGCTCTGCTATTGCCGGCCGTGTGACCATGGGCAGGCTTCTGGACCACTCTGTGCCTCAGTTTCCTTATCTGCAAAATGGAGGGAAATCATGGTGTTTGAACACACGGTTAAGGCTCCAATCAATGTTTTATTTAGTATAAAACATATATGATGTATGTATACATATATTATGCATAAGATATAACTCAGATTATTATCTAGTGAACAGGAACTTTGAGTAAATCCCACCTCCTCCTCTCTTTAGCTTTATCCTCCTCTTCCTCTTTAATGGAAAAGATGAAAATTATTGTGGATTTTTAAAAATTCCAGGCTAAAGTCTAGAGTGGTAGTTTTGGGGCCCCACTTGCTGCAAGGGAAGTGCCACGGAACTGATGGCGGTGAGGGCAGGACAGCCAGGCAAGGGCAGGGGCTCCCCATTTTGGCTTTGGCAGAGCCTTTATCCACATTGGGCTTCTGTGTATGTTTTTTTTTTTTTTAACAAGAGTCCAGCTGCTTTAATAAGTTTGAGACCCACTGGCTCTGAGTCAACACAGATTCAGCCCCCGTGTCAGGACCTTCTCCTTTCACATCTAGTATGGTTCACAGAGACATGTTGGTGATACTGATGGAACACAAAGGAAAGTGCCAACCCCAAAAAGGTAGTTTTTAAAAAATTATTTTGTTGGACACGCCATATTAAGAAAGTAGAATACTAATCCAGTTTAAAAGGATTTAAAAATAAAGATTGAAATGAAAACTAACTCTCAGAGAAGTAGAAAGCAGCCTCCTTAATTGAGATTTTCAAATAGTCAAGCATCAGTGAAGGTGTATATGCTGAGAGACTGCTAAGTGTGGTGCTGTGGGAGATGTGACAAAAAGAAGGCACATCCCTGTCCACGGCGAGGTCATAATCTAGTAGGGTAATAACTTGGGGGCACTTACCAGCAGTTGACAAGTGATATGGTTTCATATTCAAAAGTGCTCCTAGAAGTACTGTAGCCCAGAGGAGAAAGAAGTCAAAGTAGACTGCAGTAATACTAAGGGAAGTTTTCACGAAGGAGCTGGGAGTTGAAATGGAGGCAGAATTGAAATAGGCGGAGGGCATTTGCAGGTGGGAGCTGCAGCAGGAGCAAAGAAAAGCGAGATGGACCCACCTGGTACATAGGCATCCAAAAGGGTGCTTGATAGGCTCAGAGACAAGCGCCATGCTAAACTGTAAGCTTCAGGAGGGCAAGAACCATGGATTTTTGTACTCCAGCATATGTGCTCAGCACCTAATAGTTCCTCAACAAATATGTGTTATATAAATGGATGCATATCTTAGGGCTATGTGATATCACCAGTAAGCCCATAAAACTTTACCAACACCTCACCTCGCTTTTCAGTAGCAAGATTCCCATCGCTTCCTGTCCTCCTTAACTTCTCTCTTGGCTGGACCAAGAAGAGCGTTTTCATGAACATCCAGGAATTGAGAATCACCTTTAGTGTATATCTTTACAGAAGAGCAAACTGAAAGCCAGAGAGTTTAAGTGACTTACCCAAGGTCACACAGCTAGTTAGTGGCAGCACTATAACATTTTCTTGGTTCAGAAGTCTGGTTTCTAGAGTAAGTGCCTGGCTTTCTCATTAGGGCCAAGTTGACTCGAAACCTCTCCAGTCCCCTGGATCATTTATCCATCCTTGCTCTCTGGAGGCCTACCACCTGGGTTTACTGATGGAGTATGCTGAAATTTTATGTGTATATCATGTGTGAAGAAATCTGCGGTGGCACCATATATTTTATATGTAGCCACTGGGTATTTCAGAGAAGACAGGAGCTAAATTCCCAGCCAATTTTAAAGGGCTTGTCTTATATGGCATTGGCAGAGAAAGGGGGCTGGCCACATGGAGCCCTGGAGAACGTCGAGACCTCACTGGAGCTTGAATTATACTGGGTAATTCCCACCTTGGTGACACTCCTCCCCATCACAGCCCATGCTCTGCTCAGTTCTGTTTTTATCACTTTTCAAATATAAAACAATTCTCCCCCTTAAGAGCAGTTTATTATCCCTGAGATCTGGAGGCAGAAGAAAGATACCTTTCCCTTTGCTTATTGTAGAAGCATTAGTTTTTCTTCCTTCCTTCCTTCCTTCCTTCCTTCCTTCCTTCCTTCCTTCCTTCCTTCCTTCCTCCTTCCTCCCTCCCTCCCTCCCTCCCTCCCTCCCTCCCTCCCTCCCTCCCTCCCTTCCTTCTTCCCTCCCTCCCTCCTTTCCTCCTTCCCTCTCTTTCTTTCTCTATCCCTCCCCCCCCTTTTTTGGGCAGAAGATGTGTTTTTTGAAAAGTTTCTCAGTTTCAGGGAGTAGGCGGATAAAAATCTTTGAGAACACCCAGGACGGGTAGCTGCAGATCTGAGCTTTGCACATCTCATTCTGTAAAAATCTAACAGCCTTTACTCGAAGAAAGAACCCTGGGCTGTTCCCAAAATGTAGATATCAAGGAACGTTGGGCAAGTTTCATCGCCTGGCAACAGGGGGTTTCAGAGGTACAAGCAGGCTTGATGGACCTCACTTTTTCCCAGGCTCTGTGCCTTGTTTGCTTGTAAATGTTGGTAAACCTAGGTTTGGAGGTCTGTTTACATATGCTTTTAATGATATGGTTAATGCAACCGTGTGTGAATCTGACACTCAAATTGAGTCAGCCAAGATTGTTCCTGTGAAACAGCCATTTTTTTGTACTGCTCCGTGAAATGCTTGAGTTCTTATAGTCTTCATAAATTTGGAGAGCCAGGTCCTCCTCGATTTCACATTCCAGAAATAACCTTCTTGGATCCAGTTTGCACCCAAGTATGTATATAAACCTACAAAGTTGTACACCTTTTGGTTTACTTTTCATTCTCCTTAACCCCTGGTACCATATCGGAGGAGAGAGTCCAGCATATGGCAGCGCGACAAATGTTGAGGGAATCAACCACCATTAAAAAAAATGCTTAGATTTTATTATTTTTTTTGAAGCAATTATTGAACAGTTTCTTGGGGTATCTTTCAAACAACACCCCACCGGCATGGAAGGCTATAGTTCACAAGGAAAGTTTTTGATTTTTAAATTGACGTTGATACCAAGGAGGGAAATCCTTTGTTGTGTCTCCAGCACGGGGGGCTCAGCTGATCCATATGCACCAGTGGGCACACCCAGAGAGCTTTCATAATTCATAAGCTGAGAGGCCCCTGACAAGCAGGGGCTACACACAGCCAGAGCCGAGCAGAGTGCCCGGGAAGCTGGGGCTGAGGCAACGCTGGAGACTGGGCTTCAGAGCCCTGGCTCTTCCTTGCACTCCTGCTTGTTGGGTCGTGTTGAGATCCCAAAGCCCAATTCCCAAGTTGGGTGCCACTAGGTGGTCAGGGGAGAAGACAGGCGTGTAAAAGATCTTCCCACTGGAGGCAGCACTGAGCTCGGATGAGGAGACTTACTTTAAGTTTTCTTTTCAGTTACAAAATAAGATAGCAAAACAAAATAAAAGTCTGGAAAATAGCAGGATAAAAAACACTGCAACTCTCAGCACTTTAGCATAATAATTTTCACTTTTGTGTGTTCCCTATAGTCTTTTTTTATAGGTGTACTTTTATGCATGGTAGAGGACACGATTGTGTGTTCTGTTATTTTAACTTCACATTGCGTGATGAGCATTTGGCATGCTCTATATATTCTTCATCCTTTTTTTTTTGGTGAATAAATACTATTCCGTTGAGCAGATGAATGTGACATAGTTTACATAACCATTTCACTATTATTTCTGATATACAGAAATTCTAATTTTTTCATTTTTGAAAATGTTGTAAGAACATATTCTTTCTAGAAGGTAAAGATGTGAGTCCTTTCTTTTCTTTTAATTAATTAATTGATTATAATTATTATTTATTTTATTATTATTTTTTGTGAGTCCTTTTTCTGTCACATATTAGCTGGGTCATTTGTTGAGAACCTTTGAAGTACTTTGAGTCTCATTTTTTCACCATGGAATTGAGATTATCATATCTATCTTACCTATAAATATCAACCTTATAAATAGAAATATATACGTACAACATATTAATCATACATCAATATGACATATTGACATATAATTAAACATTTATATACACTGTTATATATTATAGTAACATGATATGATATAAACACAGAAAGGCTGGCCCGTATGTCACTCTTGTGTGTTTCTGTTCAACTTAATGACTGGTTCCATATTCTGAAAACCAAAATAATTTAAACCAACCTTAACTTAAAAAAAAAAAAAGACTAGAATACTTTTTCCCCCTTGCAAAGGTGAAGGGGAGAGAAGGAAAGGTGCTGGTAAAATCTGACAGCGCTAGTGTGTTACCACTCTTAAAAGGTTAGGGGCCACGGAACAGCCTCTTAATGGTCTTGGAGGGCGGTGTAAACATAGATCAATGAAATCCGCACACAACCCCCCAGTCTCCTTTTAGATAGTAGTCTCAGGCTCCTTCCCCGTGGAGCCTGGCATTAAAACTCTTCTCCTGGGACTGATCTGAATTTCACCTTTTACTTCCCATTCCTACTGTTTGTGGAAGGTGAGATGCACTGAGGAAGGGGCAAGAAGAGAGGAGGAGGAGAAGGGTGAAGGATGAAGAGGCAGGGCCATGGGCTAACTGGGTGGGAAGCTTTGGCTTTGGAGTGGAGCCGACAGAGGGCTCAGGCTCTGTCCCCATGAGCTCCAGCTCTGGGAACAGGGAGAAAGAGCGGTTCAGTGTGGGTGTTCTGGGCAGCGTTCTTGCCGCTTACCGTTTAGCAAGTGTCTGAGGGACTAGCTCACAGAATTGGCAGTAGAGTTCAGAAAGCTAGAGTATGAGGAACTTCAACTGTTTTTGAAGCATAAATGGGAACTTCAGCCCAGGTGTCTGACGGCAGGAGCTAAAAATGCCCATCTAAATCCAAACTCTAATTGGGTCAACTTTATATATAATATGAGGGGCTGAAGCTACTGAGACCTCCCTCTGGGACAAGTGCAGCCAAGCACTTTTTTTTTTTAAAGCTTAGTCCATGAGCTATATAAGACTGCCTGAAAGTGTTCTGGTCCATAAAAAAAATGTATTCTGTTGATTACCCAGTTGTGAGACTTCTAATTTGCATTTAAGCTATGAGAGTATTTCAAAAATTTATATGTAGATCCTTCAGTTTAAGGAAAGGTTAGTCCTGGGTACTGATTCCGCACACTGTGTATTGAATGAATAAGTACATGCATTCTTCAACTGACAGATTGCAGATACATGCTATCTGAACGCATCTGTTTTTGCTTTCTTTCCCACTTTCTTTGCCCTATAATTTTCATTTTGGAACCTAGACTCTTCTCTTTTGCTTTGCAGCGATCGATCGACATGGATGACAGAGCATTGACTCAGCGTCCGTGACACAGTGTGCAGAGCGGGAGGGTGGGGTGGGGGCAGGGAGTTCCCGCTGGTCAGGAGTTCGAAGTGGAGAGATGGCAAAAAAGGCACATGCAAAAGGGGTGGTGCAAAACGTCGGGGCCACATGTGTGGCTGGGCGCAGGCGGTGGCAGCTGGAAGCGAGGGTCATCAGTGGGGGTGAGGATGAGGGCTTTGGGGGCACAGTAGGGAGAGGGCGGTGGCTCTGCATGGGAGGTGGAATGGCCAAACCCTGGTCTTGAAGTTTCAGGCAGAAGATGAAGTGTTCCTGGGGCCAGGAACCAAACATTGGTGGGAATTTAAGTTCTCCATTCATGGACTTTCTACTACTCACCTGGTCAGTTTCCCAAGGACAAAGCACAGTTAGCAGGGGGCCCGGGGGCCATCTCCCACCGCAGTGCTATGGCTGCAGTTTCCTTGTGGCCCTAAAGGCACCCTTCCCCCCATGGCTTTCCTCCAAGCATTTGGCTTTTTTTTTTTTTTTTTTTTGTGGTGGCCTCCTAGTGTCATTAAGCAAGTCAAAGGTCATCAGTCTAGAAATTGACACACTTGACCCATTTCCTTTCTGTGCTGGACCTTGAGTCTGGACCCAGCTCCCCCAGGGACCATGTGGAGGGCTTGAAGCCGAGTCTTCAGTCCTTTCTTCCCATGAGGTGTATAATTCGATATTTATTGCCTCTCTCCCCAACAAGGTCTATGGTGCCACTGGGATCCATTCGGTAAAGAATGCTGATCCCCTTTATGAATTTTTGATGGTGGAGGAGGAGCGTTTGAGGCCACTGGGGGACCTTGTGAAATGGAAATGTTTTTTCTTTTTGATCTTTCTTTCTTTCTTTCTTTCTTTCTTTCTTTCTTTCTTTCTTTCTTTCTTCTTTCTTTCTTTCTATTTAAAGACACACATACCATTGTGGCAATGCCTGAACTTCTCTGAATCTAAGTGTGTAGCATCTTTGCAAGAAAGCAGAATCACAGCTCTTTAAAGCAGCAGCCCCAAACATCCCCTTACACATCCATCTAACTGTGTTTATAAGAACAGTGGAAACTTTATTCAGGAAAAGAGACATGCAGGCCAAAAAAGCAAAAATTAAAAATAAAACAAAGCAACAAACAAGATTCGCTCTGGAGTGGGAGAGGCTAAATGATGCCCCCCACCCCCCGGCTGTTCCTTTTTTGGTGGTCTGAGGGGGTAGGACTCAAGGGACCAGGAGAGTCAGGATCTGTATTTCATTGCTGAGAATTTGACAGCTACAGTGCAAAGCAATACAGTCCTGCTTTTTATTAGCCTGTGTGAGTCCAGCACAGAACGAAGTTTTTTTTTTTCTTTTCATTTTTCAGAGGTAGAAGTTTTTGCCAAACTATGAGATGATTTAACCACAATTTCCTTCCTGAATTTTTTTCCAGAGGGGGAGGGGATGGTTGGGTGGGTGTTATTGTTTAATAAGATTTAAACAGGGTCTCTATTTTGTGGCCGGAACAGCCTTTCATGCCCTTTATCTGTACTGGGATTTCAGCTGGGTTTTTATTTTGGTGACATATGGCCCATCGTATAATAAAAAGAGACGAACCATTCAGATTTAATTTGAGCAGCTAAGGACGTCAGAAGGGCTGCGAGGGGGAGCCTATACCTGAGCTTTCATTTGTTTAAAAAAAAAATTGTGCAGAGAAGTTGAGAAGGTGACTTTTGGAATTAGTTTGGTTTGGAGGCATTAAGTCCCAGATCAAGAGAGAAGGTCAATTTGAAAGTTTGGGATATATGCCAGCTTTGCTCGCTCTTTTATTGGAGAATTGCCTGTGGGGCCTTTCAAAGTATCTGCCCTTCAGGGGTTCTGCTTTCCACCTGCTTCCCCCTGAACAGGGAAATGGGCTTTTAAAAATATTACGCAGCACGCCACAGCCGTCTCCTGATCCAAATGCTGTGTGGCATGACACAATGTGACTCGAGGGCCGGGGGCAGGGCTTGGGTCTGCAGCTGGCACACGGAGCCTGTCCGGTGTGGGGACTGCTACTTAGCCCAGCATGCCTTTCCCTCTGAGGACACGGCCCACCTGGCTTCCAAGCACCCCTGGCAGCTTTCCCAAATCATTTACTCTCATTTCACCCCCAAACACTATCATGGAGGAAATGCTTTTTGCATCTGTAGGGCATACAGCAAGTGGCTGCTAATTGTTTTGTGGGATATGGGTGTGACGACGACAGTGAGCAGAGATTGGTACAACCAAACGGGGACCTCCCCGTGACTTTCCATGTGGGTCCTTCGGGTGGGTGTGTGCTTACCCACACAAAGGCAGGTAGCAACGTCCTGAGCCCCCTTCGTGGCACGAGAAGATCAAAGGTGCTGTGAGGTTTGGGCAGCCTGTTTTCCAGCCCGAAGCCGCTGCGCATGATGGAGAAAACCGCCCCCGTGTCAGACCCACGATTTGCCTTCAGTGTCCGGCAGGCATCTTCGGCGGCGTCTTGTAAAAGCGTTCGTTACTAGATGAATTGTGTCCTCTGTGCCCCGAATCGCCCTTTTGTGTTGCTTCTAATTAATGGTAATGACAGCATTTGATACCACTCTGTGTGCCGGAGGACGGTGCCTTGGTGATTTTTCCTGGGGCCAAGCACTGCCATAGCGGGGAGTTCGAGTTGGTAGGTGCTCTTGTTCTGAACCTGCAGGGAGAGGTCAACGTGTGCCTTTCCTCTTCTACCCACTTGGGCTGCAGGAGGGCTGCGACCGTCTTCCTTTAGCCGCAGACCACAGCTCTGCTCGGACCGTTGCTGCGACGCCCCTCATCTCTATGATGGAATGACCAGGAGCACCATCCGGGCCACTCTCCACGACAGCTGCCAATAGCCTTCTTGATTTATTTGCAGCAACTTAGAGATCTGCTGCTAACAGCCATCTTGATGGGAAGCAGCCCTGTAATTGCTTGGGGAGAAAGGCAGGCGTTTAGCACTCATAAAAGAAAATCTGCCCACCACCAAACCAAATGCCGCTGCTCTCCTTCCATGTGGCCAGCTCATTTCCCCCCCACTTCAAGCCCCCCCCTCCCCAGGCAGGTCTGGGGATTCCCTGACTTTTTTTAAGCCTCTCCATTCTGAATGTGGGGTTTGAGTGATTCTTTTCTGTTCCTCTTGGGGGAGACTGAGCACATGGTGAGGGGGTTACAGTATTCAGTGCATGTTTTCCGGGGCTTCCAGTGTGACGGGAGTCCAGTGACAGGAGCTTCTGATGGGCTCTGGGGCTGCCCAGCAGCCTGTGACCACAGTCGATCAGCTGGGGGTTCATGGTGCTCTCTCTCTACCTCTTCAAAGTGACAACGGAGTAGGGCAAAAAGAAACAACCAAACAAACACAAAACAGTAAAGGCCAAAGCAAACCAAAAGCCTGTTTAGAAGGGAAAATAAAATACTAATGATTCTTAATTTAGTTTTCTTTCTCAGGCATCACGGATGTAGCATTCTCCCCACCTGTATCCCATTAGCTTTAGTCTGTCCATAGGCCTCAGCTCACCTGTTTCTCTAAGGCTGTGTCTCTGACGTGTGCCATGGAAGAGACTGTCACCAATAACATCAGTACCTCAGCACTTCAGGTAAAGAATTAAAAACTGACTCAGAACGAAGTACCCCGTGTGTGCCAGAGGTCGGGAGGTCCCTTTGCACAGGAACAAAGGCACGGCTACCTGGTTGAATTAGATGCTCTCTCCATGCTCCCGAACTCCTTTGCATTTCTTTTTCCTCTTCTTGAAACTTCTACTTCTCTTCTGCTGTCGTGGTCCGGACATAGCTGGGGGCAGGAAAGAGAATTGAAGGCTTGTGGATTTGGCAAATCAATCATCACTCATAATGCATCAGTTGTGAGCCTTTGGGCATGTGGGTGTTGTGCTAGACGTCGTACAGTCACCGGCCCTACCCCTTTCCACTGGGGGAGAAAGTTTGTGTCGGGCTGGGGAATTAGCCAAGCTGAGATGTCCGCGGCTCTGTCCAGGCTCGATGAGAGAGCCTAGTAGAAGTACTTGGCATAGGTGATAGAAAAGGTAGCACTGAGCCCCCTCTCTCCCCTTTATGCCCTTTTTGCATACCTGCGAGCGCCTCTCCCTCCGTCCGAGGTGCCTGATGGTCAGAGATCCGTGCCAGGCAGTGAGGGCAGGCTCTGGGTTTGGAAATGCCTCTCTGCTGTATTCCCTAATCAGATCGCAGTCAGATAACGGCTCAGACCTGGGAACATGAGATTTTAATGTGAAATGAATAAGTACCCTGAGACTGAAGCTTGTCACTGCAGCGCATCTGGAATCACTTACAGCTGGGTAAATTCACTGGGAGCTGCGACACTGGGGTTGAAAAGGAGGCACACAGCGCGTTCCTTTTAATGTCTAAACAATCTGATGTTGACAAGCCTTTCACATTAACCCCAAAGTGGCAAAGTTTAAACCCTTTATTATCCGATTCGGTTTGGCAAATCATTTAGAGGCTTAAGAGTCCATATTTACAGGGAAAAGGCCAACCTTTTTTTTTTTTCCTTCTCAAAGCAAGCACCACTAATGTATGCACATTGCTGTTTACTTAGAAGGTTCGAAAGACCTTCAGCATGCAGGCTCAAACTAGAGAAAGTGAGTTGATTTCTTTTTTTCAGGGAGCCCCTAATCTCTTTTTAGAACACAAAAGGCATGAACATTCCAAACCCTGGAAACTATATCAGATTAACAAATAAGTAGAGAAGGAATACAGGAAATCGTTTCCAAATATTATTAGTCTTCAGTTGAAATATATTGTGTCTTGGCAGCTAACTCTAACTCTGTGTCATTTTCCTAAGGTTTTGCCCAGAACATTATGAGT
Organism: Ursus americanus; assembly: GCF_024610735.1. NCBI lineage: Eukaryota > Metazoa > Chordata > Mammalia > Carnivora > Ursidae > Ursus > Ursus americanus. The sequence continues at coordinate 66,790,205 of NC_142139.1, forward strand.
GATTCTAAAGATGGCGAATGGTCCTTTGAGTTCTATAGAGGACTACAAAATATTATAGAAGTTAGAAAGCTTAACAGTCGAGCATGGCTTAATAATCATCTATTGGACCTGTTGCCAAATTGGCAAAATTTTAAGGATCTCCATTATAACATGTGGAAGAACATGGAAAAAAGCTGCAAGTGGTTTTTGAGAACGAGATTCAGTAATAATTTAATAATTTTAACCACATCCTTTAAAAGCAATGAAGACATTTTAATTCATCTTCATAAAACATGATGCAACAGAGCTGAGTTTTTAATTTTCATCTGAGGAGAGTTTTAATGTAATTGAATTTATTATTATTTTATTTTAAAGAAGACCCAAACCTCAGAACATGGTAATTCTGACTCATTCTGTGAAAGGAATCTATTTGGAAATTTCTGGCATTGGTTTGAATCCTATTGAAGAAGCTCGTAAAGATTAACACTGCAGCATAATTTTGACCACAGCTGTTCATCCTTTAGATGTCATTTTTAACTTTCCTTTGGCAGCTGTGCAAATTTAGATCCAAAATCACCAGCCACCAGCTCTGCCTAGACAGAAGTTTCAGATTCTGTGATGATTTTCTGCCTCTTAATCCTCCTCACTAATTCTGCACACAATGCCAATTTTTACAACTTAGGATAAGTTTGAGTTACCGTAGACATGGAAAGAAAAAAAGACTTTTTAAAAGCATGTTGCTTGGAAATATAAAAACTACTTTTTAAACATAATACTGCAGTTTTGGGGTAGGCAAGAAAAAGATAAAAGAATCTTAGACTCTTGTTCGTAGAAATACATATAGCACAAAAACCATATATATCTTGTTTTTATAAAAACATACATACAGTCTTAAAACATATAGTTTTAAGAAATGAAAAAGCAGGCTGCATATTTCAAATATTTCCTTTAATAAAGCCAATGCATAAGATCATATTAATGATCATATTAATCACATTAATATGATCATATTAATGACCCACAAAACATATTACTTAACCTACGAATGCTTGGATACCTGCCGATTTAACCCCATTCCATTATTTAACCAGTAAAAAAAAATTGCATCTGAATTTTATCTTAAAGAGAGGTGGGAAAGGTGTCTGATACTGCTTTCGATGTTAGTCTACATTATCTGGTGTGCCTGTGGTGTGTTTTCCTGAGACCTCGTTGATTCCGTACCAGCCCTGCTCAGTCAAGATGAAACCACTAAGGTCCTTTCCATTTTGCGTGATGTAAACTCCTGTAAAATTTGAAACATGTACCGTTTCTTTCCTTTTCCCCTGTAGTCCCCTGCTTACAGAGTTGAGCAGAAGATGCGATTTTCAGTTCAGTACAGTAGTTCCTGTGTTAACAGAAGCTCTGAAACCAGGATGTAGATTCTTTTTTGTTTTTTTTTTTTCTTTTTTTTTTTTTTAACTTGGGCACTGGTGCTCAGAGAGTAGGATTTAGAGCTGAGTCTGGAACTGCTACAACTTCATCATGTCTCCGATTCACCTTTTGGTTTTGTATTTCCAGCAAACGATAATAACAACAAAAAGGTAATGCTTACTTGAGAAATTGGCGTCAGCTAATAACAAGGGGGGCAGGGCAACCAGTAGCGTGATTGTTCTGGATGAACCATCAGGGATCTTCTGGGAATACTGGTGCCTTGACCCCTGATGGCCCTCAAAGTGCTGAGTGTAGAAAATGGGAAGTCTCCCCGGACGTCAGAATGTACAAGATGTCAGAAAAATGCAGTTCTTGGAAAACTGTATTTTTTGGCTGGGGTGGGAGTGGAGAAAGGAGGGGGGGCGGAGAAGGGGAGCAGGGCTCATTGTATTCTGCAGTTCAAGTCCTACTTACTTCACTGTTAATATGTTTGTGTATGGTCAGAAAAAATATTTTAAAAAGATTAATTCAAGACACCCATTTTAAAACACTTAGTTGAATAGTAAAATTCTCAGTGGCTTGTTTAGTTCACACAGCATTAAAAGTTCAAACTCAGGCTGCTTCGTTTTTGGCTCTAACTGCTAGCTAATATCCAAGCTAGAGGTTTACCCCAACAGGTGTGAGGGTGGAGGTGCTCACCTTGATGACTAGGATATCTGTCCGTATTCTCAGTTTATAGTGAGTACAAGGGGATGCACTAGACTTTGATTAAATCTCTTATTCTGTGGTGACTGTCAGGCCTGTAGAATAAAGTCGCTGGTTGCTCACGTCATGACTGGGGTGCTGGGAAGTCAGCTAAGAAGTCGGTGGGAGGTTCTGGCAAGAGCGCTGAGTTAGGCGTCTAGGGACTTGGGTGCTGGCCTCTGGCCTCCGACCTACCCACTCCAGCTGGAACCTGTGTCGGTTCACCTGGATGTTTCTTGAACTTATCTGTAAAATCAGAGTTTGACAACACAATCTCACCTGCCTCTTCCCTTGCTGAAGTTCTGATCTTTGCAAGAGGTTAAAATCTCTCAAATAGTTTCCATTTGGAACTCTCAATAGAGATGTGGCACCCAACCTCACATTCTACGCAGAAGAGCAGAAAACCCCCACATGTTTCCTAATGGAAATGGAACACTAATGGAAGTGACACATTTTGACTATTTGAGGATGGAGCTGGAGTGATTTGAGAGTTCTGCTGTTTTCAAATTCTGCTTGAATGGAAATAGAGCTTCCATTTTTTAAAAAAGTTAGACTTGTTGCATCAGTGATTTGGCATACCTTTGGGAATCCCACCTTCTCCTAAAGTAAATTTTTGAAGGGGAAGTCAAAATATTGCTTCACAGAAACAGTGGCTGCTGTGCACTCAAGCCAGTCAAATGTGGCAGGAAACACAGTTCTGCCCATAAATATGGTCTAGATTAGAACAGCATCAAAAGCACTGAAATTGCATAAATGATATTCTGTTTGGGGGACTGAAGTGGAAAGAAAGGTACTTAACCCAAAAGACTGAAATCGGCATTTAAAAATCCCTCAATACATATTTTAATGTTTGCCTTTTTTTTTTTAAGTTTGCCCAAGTTCATATTTACCTGCGAGACCCAATTGGCACTGAAGGATGGCCTGAGTCTCACAGGTAAATAACAAATGCTTTTGCAGACTGCCTAATTGTGTTCCAAACCCTGGAAACTGCAGGCCTCGTGGGTAAACGTTGTGCTTTGGCAACTCCTTCAGAGAAGGAGCACAAAGATGTGCGTCTTGGAGTTGGAGCACAGGGCTGAGCCCAGTGGAGGGGAGGAAAGCAGAAGATCCCACCTTTGGAATTGGAGAGGGGGGGCAGATTTTGAAATGTAAGGCAAGCTCAAACATGATTTATGAAAAAGGTGATTAAAAGACAACGCCAGTATTGCGGTCTACTGTGTACTCTATCTGTTTACGTTTCTGGAAAACGGCATCTCTCAGGCACTGACACATGCTGTGGATCCTTCACCCCTTCCCCCCCCACGGGTCCCTGTGGTGTCCTTGCCCAGGGGGTGCAGGGCAGAAGCTGGCAGCTGGGTGCTAGCTCTGCCTCCTTGTCCTGCGACCTTGAGCTGTGAGCAAATCACTTATCCTCCCTGGTCTCCTTTTTGTCCAACTATAAAAAGGGGTGGGGGGGTGTCCATAAGTTTTTTAAATCCTTTCTAGCTCTGACAGTCTATGATTAATTTGTGAATTCTGTGTCAGGGTGAAAAGTGTTATGCGCCCATTCGGATGACCCCGTGCTGCTTACCTGGATCCCAAAGTTTTGTTCCAGTCGTGACAGTCATGGGCATTCGACCGTCTCACAATAACCCCATATCACCCCCAGAAGAATGCACTGTTGTCTGGGGGAAGTCAGGGTAGCTCTTCTGACCTTAGATGGAGAGCGACTGTACCTCCCTCATACCCCAGCCTCAGGTAGACCCAGGTTGTATCTTTCGGCTCTCCTCAGGCCCCATGAAGGAGAGGACTCTGAGATCCATGCTTTTCCTCTCTAGCAGTGCAGCCAAGGCCTCTCCTTTGCAAGCTGAGGGAACAGCCACTGCATCGTCACTGCTCGGCCTCCTTGTCCCTCGTCAGCTGCAGCCAGCTCTGCCACCCTCTTGCAGAGCGCTAACCTTTTGATTTAACTTTATTTGCCACAGCAGGACTATCACCAGAAAGGGAACAATATGCACTGGCCATCTGGCCCCCACCGCCCGAGGCGCCCAGGCCGCTGCACACCAGGGTCCTTGGACAGGCTGCTTTGCCTTCCCACCAGCCTCACGACACGGGTGCCCTGTTTTTGTTTTTTTGCAAATCAACCTTTTAAAATCCAAAGACAGGCTACAGCTAGTGACTCAGAAAACCATAAATAATACAGCAGGCTTTGCTGGAGGAAAAAAAAACAAAACCAAACCAAAAAGGTGTATTTATCATTATACTTAGCTGGTAACAAGTCAAAGATAAAGTTGTGTGGGTTCCCCCCCCCATGACCCTTAAGCAAGTGTGACAGGCATTAACCTATCAATATTAGTGAGTGATTTAAAATACCAACCAACATTTGCCTGCAATAATTTCTGTTGTAAACGACTCCTTCTGGGCCCTCCTACCAATAATTCAGTGCTCATAAATCAGAACCAGAGCGTGTTGCTTCTCTCTCTTTTGCCCTGGGCGATTCTTGAAGTCTTTTTTTTCGAGGGGAGTCTGGAATCCATTCCCATTGTATTTCCCTCTTCCTCCTGCTGCCATCTTCATATGGGACGTTAAAAAAGAACACACATCTGCAGAATGAGACAGAACTCCATGCCCCACACTGCCTTGTTACAGTGAAAGGCAGTATGGGGCTTCTTTTTCAACACTCTTTCTGGACACTTTGTCAAGGAGTTAGGCTGGCTCCTGGTGGAGGGATTCCGTCTGGATCCTTCCACATTAGCCAGCTGCTTTGGAAGGTCCACACCATGGTGAAGATTTTAGTTTAGGTAAGGATGGTGAAAGGTGAAGACTTTGAATCTGAGGGGAGATGGGGGAGTGGTGGTCAGTGAGCCAGGAGTGAGGGGAGCCGGCCTAGGGGGGCAACTGGTGAAAGTTCTGGATGAGTCGCGATACAGGTACCCACCTGGCCTGAAACAGCAGGCTTCGGCTCCGGCCTCCTTTGGCTTGCATCCTTCTGACCCACGTCCTAGCCCACGGAGGCAGCTTGAGTCCACATATGCGACCAAATAAAATACCCACTTCAAGAAAGGTAATTTCTTTAGAGTTAAAAGATTTATTAGGGGAGCCTGAAGAGCGGGGAGGGGGTGTTGGGGAGGGACTGAGACCCATCTGGTTTGTTGTGGGTCTTTTTTTATTAGAAGAGAGAAAAAAATCGCTCTGTGGGTTCATATGTCTAAGGAGAGCTCAATTAAAGTTATTTGCTGGAGCTTAAAATATGCCCGCACCTGCTTCAGCGCTGGGCTCCGAGACCGACACACTCTCCCAGAAGGCAGAGCAGATGAGGGCGCCTGTCGAGGCAAACGGAGGAGCCAGGGCACAATGTTTCACTTACACTCTGGTACCAACTGCGGACGGCAAAGGCAGCAGCCAACCTGGAGGCAGGTTCCTGGTTTACCTGGAAACCAGAGCCTTCTGCCTGGCCTGTCAGCGGATCCAAAGGGCTCTTCTCTTCTGAAAGCAGACCATAAAGAACGGAACCAGGAGAGGGAGCAATGCAGATAGCGTGACATTATCCAATCACTCACCTCTCTGTGGTCACTTCCTTCTTGATCATGGCAGGGTAATAAGATTGGAGAGAAAGGTCTGTTGTGAGACTAATAAATAATAATGGCTAATATTCATCAGATATTTGTTACATGTGAGGCACTGTACTAAGCCTGTTTCATGCATCACACCACTGAATTTTTACCACAATCCTAAGAAACAGGTCATGTTGTCATCCACGTTTTATAGTTGAGGAAACGGGGACCAGGAGAGATGAAATTCCTTGCCCATGGTCACTCAGCAACCCAGATTCTCCCGACTCCCAAGCCTGAGCGGTTAACTACCCTGTCTCAGCTGAGACTCATGGGTGAGAAAGAACCCCCAAATAATACAGTTACCATGTCCTGAGAGATGCTCCTGTTAAGCAAACATGGTCTCATTTAGCATTTCTTCTGCCCTTGTGCAGTGTCTTCCCAGGATAGGTGTCCCACACATGTGGATATTGCATTTCCTGCCAGGCCCAGTAGAACTCAGAAGGGTCCGTAGGCCTATCGCCCCGCCCTCTGAAGACCAGAGTCCACTGTCTTCCATTTCCTGAAACGGGCGGTGGATTTCAGAGCCTCCCTTTCTAGCTCAGGCTGCTCAACGAATTTGTTTACCCCCGGTTCCTGGGATGCCCACCAGACACGGAGCCAGTCCTGGACCTCAGGGAAGCAATTCACATATGGGACAGAGGAATTCACCAACTTTCACTGATGCATTTTGTTGTTTGTCAGACTGGAATCCAAATCTTCTTAGACAGTTCCTTATTGTCCAGGGTTTGACTCTGGGATCTTTTCAGAAAAGGAATCTTTGATGCAGGGAGGATCCAGAGGCCAGTGACCGTAATCCGCATTTGAAGAGGACTTTTTGATTGTGTGATTCACTGAGATTCTTAAGTAGCTCTCCAGTGCCTCATCTTTCACTAAATAGCCCACCAGTGAACAGAAAAAGTACCACCTGCAGCCCAGAGATTTTTTTTAAAAAGCTTTGGCCCTGATTCTCTCCGTTAAGCTGCACAGTGCACATACGTACCGTTGGTGTGCACTACTGTGAGTTCACGGTGTGTGTGCGCCAGGCACTGTGATCAGTGTCTTACCTGACTACTTCACTTTTTAAAAAAAGATTTTATTTATTTATTTGAGGGGGAGCATGGGCATGTGCTGGGGGGAGAGTGGGGGGAGGGAAGAAGGGGCAGAAGGAGAGGAAGAAGGATTTTCCCTGCTGAGTAGGGAGCCTGACACGGGACTCAATCCCAGGACTCTGAGATCATGGCTTGAGCCGAAGACAGACGCTTAACTGACTGAGCCACCCAGGCATCCCTTGGTTACTTCATTTGATTTTCACAATAACACGTCTGTGTGGCAGGTTCTGTGATCACCCACATTGTACATCTGGGTGTATTAAGTCTTAAAGATATTAAGAAATTTGCCCGAGTTAGTAAATGGGGGAGCAGGACACGAACCTGGGCAGTCTGGCTCCAGAGCTGAAGTAGAACTCCGTGCTGCCTCCCATGGAAAGTGGGTAGGGATCCCACCCAGTGTCAGCTCCCATCCAGCAACATGCTGTGTGCGCCATTAATTAGAGGTTTGATTTCCCAGATACCTAGACTCATCTTCATTTTTCTGCAGCATCACTGATGATGAACTTATTGATTAGCCTCCCCTTCGTCTACTGTAGCTATATCCACTGCAGCTTATCCATTATTACTTCTCCTGCCTATTGTTGTTATTGACTCAAGACATTATATATATTCAGGGATAGTGTCTGGGTGGGCCATCTACGGACAGTCCACAGAAAATGATCTCTGGCCAACCTCGTGCCTGGAAGGGCGCTAAGGCTTGTCGTAGCTTCACTGTCTTGGTGTCGAGAATTCCTCCTTGTGTTCTCGTATTGGGGAGGGGGGAGCACCCAGCCTGCATTTCCAGAGGAAGTGGGTAGCCTTGCTTTATTAATTCTCTCACCGCCCAAATGGCAAGAAGGTTGAAACACCAGGAGGGAGCAGAATAAGCTGTCTTTTCTTAAGAACTCACAGAGGAGATGGGCCCCTCTCCTCAGGTTGTTGAAAAAGAATGCAGGTTTGTGAGACAGTTCAGAGGTCTCTGCCTCATACTGTATATAATGGAACACAGCCCCCCGCCCCGCCCCCGCCCCGGAGTTTACAGCAAACCTCTCAGATGGCAATTATATTCTTGCAATTCCTGCTCGTTTTCTTTCTGCCTAGATGGATTTTTGTTGTTGTTGTTTAGTAAACGTGTGGGTGAGGGCAGAGTCCAGGAAGGGATTTCCTTTGGGTCTCCTAGGACCAGGCTTGGGCTTGGGCAGGAAGTGTGTGGAGGGAAAGGAGTGTCTTACACTACATTGCATCTTCTTTTCTCCTTCTGCATGTGTCCCGGGGCAGGTTGAATGACTTACATCAAATAAACCTATTCTTTAAAAAAGAATTAAAAAAAATTTCAGTAGAGTTGACGTGCAGTGTTACATTAGTTTCTGGTGGACAACGTAGCGATTCACCAAGTGCACATATTATGCTGTGCCCACCGCAAGCACAGCTGTCCCCGTCATCAGACAATACTATGACAATACCATTGACTGTATTCTTCATGCTGTACGTTTCCTTCCCATGGCTCACTCCTCCCATAACCAGGAGCCTGTACCTCTCACCCCCCTTCACCCATTTTGTCCACCTTCCACCCCCTTCCCTCTGGCAACCATCTGCTTGTTCTCTGTATTTATAGGTCTGATTCTGCTTTTTGCTTGTTTATTCATTTGTTTTTTAGATTCCACATATGAGTGAAATCATGTGGCATTTTTCTTTCTCAGTCTGACTTATTTCACTTAGCATAATGCCCTCTAGGTCTACCCATGTTGTCACAAATGGAAAGATCTCATCCCCTTTTCTATGGCTGACTAATATTCCAGGGTGTGTATGTGCGTGTGCAACGTGTGTGTATACCACATCCTCTTTATCCATTCATCCATTCGTGGACATTAAATTGCTTCCATATCTTGACTATTGTAAATAATGTAATAAACAGGAGTGTATACATCTTTTTGAGTTCGTGTTTTCATTTACTTTAGATAAATAACCAGTCATGGAATTATTGGATTATATGGTATTTCTGTTTTTTAACTTTTTGAGGAACCTCCATACTGTCTTCCACAGCGACTGCACCAATTCACATTCCTACCAACAGAGCATGAGGGTTCCTTTTTCTCCACATCCTTGCCAACACTTGTTATTTCCTGTCTTTTTGATTTTAGCCATTCTGACAGGTGTGAGGTGATATCTCATTGTGGTTTTGATTTGCATTTCCCTGACGATGAGTGATGTTGAACATCTTTTCATGTGTCTGTTGGCCACCTGGATGTCTTCTGTGGAGAAATGTCTATTCAGGTTTTCTGTCCATTTTAAAATCAGATTGTTTGGGGGGTTTTTTTTGGTGCTGAGTTGCAAATACACCTGTTCTTATATGGCTAGGCTGCTAATCAAAGTCTCCAGAACTGATGTAGCTCCCTCCCTGATGGGAAAGGTGTTACTGTCCCTAAGGCCTCAGGCCTTGAGCAAAAGCCCTCTTTCCCTTTGAGGAGGGGCCAACCTGATCTGGAGTGGGGTGGAATGTGTACCCATGTCTGGGTTGCTAAAGGGTTCCCCATCCTTATTTCCCTTTGGCTTCCCCCACCTTGCATTGTTTCAACCTACTCCCCAAATAATCATGTAGGGAGATGATGTCCCTTCTCTACATTTAATGATTCTCGAATGAGTTGTGTCATGTGTGTAGAGTACGCTGGCCAACCACAGTCAGTATAACTGAGAGCAGGAAACACTTTTCTCATGGCCTGTCAGAGAAAATCACGGCTGGGCTGTTCTTGGTCAGGTACAGAACTCTGCATTTCTCTCTGCCTCACATGATCAGCTGTTGGCCATTCTAGTAAATATCTTCCCATCCTCCACCCAGGGGGGACTGAGGCAACCAGCAGAAGGGGTGACTTTAGGGTCCTATGATACATTTGTGGACAGGATGGGGAAGGAGGTAGGTCCCCTTGACCAGGGGACTCTAATTCCTCTGGTGACACCTAGAACAGCTGTTTGTCCTTGTGTTTTGAGTCAGAATGGTAAGAATGGAAGAACCGACAGGCAGTTTCAGTTGGTACCATCTCATGTCTGTCATCTCCTGCTAAAAGTTGACAAATAGGTTTTCTCCCTGGGCACATGCTCAGGTTCATGGCATTCACTTTTCACTTCATATATTATTTTTGGCAACTGAGGAAAATAAATAGTACTTGCAATCTCCAAAGGCATTGCTAGCATTTCCATGCAACTGGAGCTAGTCTCAGCATTGGCCTCGTTGGAGAGCTGGATGAAGTCAAAAGCGCACAGGATCTGCATATAAGCAAAGCAATATAGGACAAGATCTGTCAGGGAGCGCTTTTAATGTTGCTTAACAAAATCTGTTACACTAAATCTTTATAGACTGAATAAGTACTCTGAGTTCCAACAAAGTAAACCAAAGTAAACATCGCTCTTATGGGAAATAAAATTCCATGTGGTTAGGGGCAGGGCTGTGATTAATTCAGTGGCAATGAAAAGACCATGAAAATATAGTAAGGTTATTGACTCTGTCTGAGAAACAATTTAGTATCTGCCATATATGTGCGTGTGTGTGTGTGTGTGTGTGTGTGTATGATTTAATACCAAATGATGGGTCGTGGGAGAGGAACTGGTGTTTCTCATCTTTAATTATAAATTAATGTACTGATGCTCTAGGTATCATTGCTCCATCAATTATTAATACTGACCTCACTACGGAAATCAGTCAGGAAAACAGAGTAATAAAAGGCAGCACTGCAGAGATGAGGACCAGGTTTCTGTGAAATTCCGTGCATGCGTGTGTGCATGTGTGCGCGTGTGTGTTTACCTTTACAACCATTATCTCCTGAACTGGAGAGTTCTCAGCACTCTCTTGGACTGTAGCCTTGCCCGAAGTACATGCTTTCATAATGTGCATTTTAACGTTAAATGATTTTTAATATTCTACATATGGTTTCATGGTTTTAAGTCTCCTCTCTGGGAATGAACAGGGCTGTGGTATTATGATGAATAGTGGATTGTGTCCAGGACACCCACTTACTTCCCTACATATCAAACATGTGGCGCTCCCATTAAACATGGGACTGTCTCTAGAGATTACGGTTGTCCTATCTAATCCAGTCCTGTTTTGTTCCCTCGACCCGGATTGAGAAGGATACATTGTTCTCATACATTCTTCTTTTAATTAAATGCAGTAGATATGTCACGTCCATGAAATATTCCAGGTCTGTTTTCACATCTGTGGACATTCTCTCCTCCTCTACTTCCATTTGGCTTCTTGGAAAGAAAACCAACCTTAAATGTATACTTGGATTAATTGATTGGTGGTATGCAATTTGCCAGGACAGTTTAGATATGATCTTAAGATTTTATTCCTAATTGTAACAAAATGTGCTGTTGCTGCTTTTTGCAGACATTCACCAAAGCCCTCATCGCCTGTGTCCAACAATCGGTTGGAACTGGGCACTATATTTTCATTCAAATTGGCTCATCCAAGCTCCCTTCTACCTTCACTGGTGCTGGAGCTTATATGAGAACTTTTAGGTGTGGATGTATGCCTGTGTGTGTTTTAAGTTTTAATTGCTAGGGGTGATTTGCTAATTGATCCTATTGATACAAAGTACCCGTCAGGAACCTTCTATGTACATTGTGCTTCACCATCAGCAAGGAAACCTGATATCTCGTAAAATTATCCATTCAATTATAATTTTAAAATACTGGAGTAAACTCCTAGCAATTCACAAGAGGCTAAACTAGAGGCCCATTAGAAGGGTACTACAAGTAAACATTATTAATTATAAAAAATTGCCTAAATTAGATTTTTTTCACACCTGCTTCTTGCTTAATTAGCTAGCAATCCACATATTCCATTCAGTTGAACTCTTACTATTTATTCAAGCATACTTGACATTAACATACTGTTTGATGTTTGATATCCTCAGTTTTAATTTAACCACATGACAACAAATGGTGTTTATGAAATACCAGTGAGCTGGAAAAATATCCTGTGTTGGAGTCGCACATGGGACTGAATAGAGAATTTTTCCTTAGGAAGAGCTTGAAGGCAATAAGCAAACAAGAGTCTAATTTTCTTTAATTTTCCTGTGTTTTCATTCTTATTCTCTATCATGCCTTTAAGAGAGCTTTGGAAGGTCCTACCATATGGCACCAAGGCTATGAGGCAAGATGTCCTCGATAACGTTAATGATGGAAAAAGTACTATCTATATGTTGACACCTGGGAAGGATCTTACAGAACTGTCCTTGTATTAGATGGTCACATTCTGGCCATTCTTTAAGGGTTTAAAGAAGAGAGCAGGGACATAAAGATCTTTTGGATAGATCGGGGCTATGTGGTGTTACAGATGACAAAAATGAGGGCATAGAGGCCAAAGCCAGAGACCGGAAGTCTTGGACTCCATCAGCGAGTCATTATCTCTAAGTCATGGGCTAAGCCAAGGTGATGAGGCGGTTCCTTCCAGGGGAGAAATGGAACTAAACATTTCCCCCAGTGTTCTTCTTACACCTGAGAGTCTAAAGTCATGAACTGAAAAGGGATAAAACAATAGGAATGGGCTAGACAAGTTCAAAATAGACCTGCCAACAAAGACCTTGGACGTGTTTTTCTCAGTCTCCCATGTCTCATTGGATTTATTCCTTTAACTTTTCCCCTTTTCCTCCAGAGGAGCCTCGTGAGCGAGTCCTGGTTGTGATTCCTGTCAGCCACTTTGTAATACGAGTGCCTTGCAATCTAGTGATGAAACTCAACTCAGAAAATTCCCTGGGCTGAGAGACAAAAAGAGAAAATTGTCTCCATAATGTATTGATTCTGACTAATGACATCACTTGTTGTAGGGGATTCGGATTGATAGCCCCTGGCTTGTCTCCAGTAAGATACCATTTTACATCTGACTCTGATCAAACTGTGTGTAAATCATTTTTAACTTGAGTCCTGTGGATTTTGTGTTCACACCACGGAACTATGGCTTGGGTTTGACATCATTATTCTTTGTTGGGCTGTCTTTGTTTAAGAGCCACTTAAAATTTTTGGCTGCTGGTGAATAGAGAAGCTTGTTAGCTGAGGAAAACATGTTGATGTCACACAATTGCTGTTTTTTTTTTTTTTTTGGTGGTGGTTGGGGGGAGTCAGGCTATGTGGATCCAAGAAAGTGTGTGGTATTACCCGTGATAGATAAATGGCTTTAGGTTCAGAGGCTAGATTCAGTTATGTCTGGATAATAGTTAGAAGCTGATCCAAAGGGGTTGGCGTCCCTTGGGACCCAGGGAATTTACATTGAGGCCAATACTTCTTGCTTCTGGAGGGCCCTGTTATCCTGGGACTAACTTGTTATCCAAAATAGCCCTCTTGCAACTGGGGTCCAGGGGAAACCAGGTGCATCAGTGAGCTAACACCACCAACGCTCTGTGCTCATATTGCTTACAATCATCAAGAAAGTGGGTCCTGGATAGGTTTTGGAATCAAAATTTGGACCACCTTCTTGTGTCTTTGTTTTACCCATCATTTGAAGACACATGAACTCACAATATGTACTTGAATGGAGCAGAAAACAAATAGGATTTGCATTTGGCATTCAGAGTGCACATCCCTCCCCCCTTTATTATCTGTGTTTAAATCTGGCTACTCCAAAGAATTCCAAAGAATTTGTATTCCTTATGCCCAGGTCAGTTGAGTAATGGGTAGAAGGACAATTTAGGATTATGGAAAATATGCTTTGACTTTTAAATTTTCTGAGGACAGTTTGGAGAAGCTGTAATCTACAGAAAGATAATAAAAAATGAGCTTTTAACTTCATAAGAATAATGGCAAATGCATTTTCCATCTGAGGGCGATCACACAATACCATTTGGTTCACCTCCCACTCATTTTCAAATGTGTGTTGCCCTGGTGCTTGGACCCTTTCCAAAAAGACTCATTATTACTCTTTTCTGTTCAAAAAGTTTAGAGCAGTTTAGAAAAACCAGCATAATGAAGAAGAGTCTCCATGTTGTTGATTACTTGAAATGTCCCATAATTAACAAATTATACAATTCATTTTATAGGGGTGCCTGGGTGAGTCTGTCAGTTAAGCATCTGACTCTTGATTTCAGCTCAGGTCATGATCTCAGGGTTGTGAGATGCTCCATGCTCAGTGGGGAGTCTGTTTGAGATTCTCTCTCCCTTTCCCTCTGCCCCTCCCCCCAATAATAAATAATAAATCTTTAAAAATTCATTTTATTTACTTCAGGGAAATTGAATTTTTATCTTTTAAGTTTAAATTTTAAACTTTCTTTCTTTCTTTAAGATTTTATTTATTTGTCAGAGAGAGAAAGTATGCACAAGCAGGGGGGTGTGGCAGGCAGAGGGAGAAGCAGGCTCCTTGCTGAGCAGGGAGCCTGAAGCCGGGACTCAATCCCAAGATCCTGGGATCATGACCTGAGCCAAAGGCAAACGCTTAACCGAGTGAGCCACCCAAGCACCCCTAAATTTTAAACTTTCTCTTTATGGAACATTTCAAATACAAGTCAAAGTAAAGAGAATAAAATAATGAAAAATTCATATTTTATGTCACCCAAGCTTGTTTCATATATACTCCAACTTTTTTTTTGAATTTTAATTATAACTTTCTGCAATTTTTTTTCGTATGTACAGTGCAACATAGTATACATATCTGCCTCTTTCCCACCACGTGCCATGCATATCATGAAAGGAGTCTTTTGGTTGTGTTTTTACATTGATCGATATAGGTAATTATGAGAACATGCATAGCATTTTAAAAACATATATGGATATATACGTATATATTTGTATTTCTGTGTATACCAACCAGTAACACCATCCTCACCTGTAATTTTAGGAGTCTAAAACTGGAGAATTGAAAGAGGTGGGAAAGATACCTTTTAATGAGTTTAGTTATATATCATACTCTGGTTTTCCAAAGAACCTACCAGTGAGTCTTCACTGGTAGAAAGAATTCTGACCAACATATCCAGCTCTTAGGAGACGTTTTGATGATTCTTTAGGGAAAGAACAGTGTTAAAGAGTAAAAGCTCTTGACCATGCAAAATATTTTCAGGGGACCAATTCTTCTTTTACCGATTCATCTACTGTGATAAGCATCTGCAGGTATCCCGAGCAAGGCAGAAAATTTGCAGTAAATCGAACCTTTCCAGTGGGGTTCATCTTGACTGTTGATGTGACGAATGATACCCCATAATTTTAATTCCTCATTCATTTATGACACAGGCAAGATCTGATGAATATTTATCCTGGCCATCTATTTGTTTATTTGTACATGAAGTTTGTTGTCAGATGCTGTGGTTTCGCTTTGCTGCCCGTTGTTGGGACAACGAGCAGAACTGTATATTTTATAAGCTAGCTTTAGGGGGCTGGTGTTGAGCTCTGTGAAGACAGCCACAGCTGGCCCTGAGGCATAGAATTGGTTCTTCTGGTTGGAATCCCACTTCTTTAAAGATAGACTAGCCATCTGATGATAGACTTTCCTTCACTCAGGATCTCAAATGAGGCCGTATTAAATACTCCTACATGACTGAGTGAGGGCTGAATCTGCCAGTCATGGCATGGAGACCCCAGCGTGGGAGGAACAAACTAAGGCTGGAAAGTCATAGTCTCTGAGTCGCCAGTGAAGTTCTCCCTGCACATTAGATGCTTGAAGATTGTTGCTTCAGGGTAATAGATGAGTTCAAGGGTACCTCTGCTGGAAACAAGGAAAGACAAGTTGGCTGGGATTTGGATCATTTGTGTTTATTCTGCCTTGGTTGCAACCCTGAACTGTTGGTTTCTTATCTGCAGAATGGAGCATTATCACCTAATTATTGTTCCCATTCTTGAGAAGGACTGACACCCCCCCACACACACACACTCAGACACTTCTTAAAAATCTGAGAAATGCTCTCAAGTCTTTTGCATTGTACAGATGTGAATTATAACACTTGAGAGACTGTTGGCTTGAGTTGGGTCAAGAGGATAACCCAACTCTGCTCTACTTGGAAAAATGACTTTGCTCTTAAATGTGACTAAAGTAAATCAACAAAAATGCACACCTGTCCCATAAAACAGCACCTTTTGCTCTCCTGAGAAGTAATATTGTTGCTATGCAAGTTACAGAAAGAGAGATTGTGTCTGAGAACATTTCTTTGTGGGATGGAGGTTTCCTCTTGGTACAAAATGTTCTAACTGCAGCTTCAGAGAAGGAATGCTGTATAGCAGAACCTTAGTATCAGGAGGCCAAAGGCGGGATATGGCCGGATTTCAGGGAGGCTGGTCTACGACATAGGGTCTGTAGCAGAGACAGATGGGAGAAGAGATGGTCAGGAGTGCTTGGTGTCCCTTAAGCATTTGTGATAACTGACGATTTTCTTTTCTTGCTCCTTGATGAAGTTTGCTATTGAGGCATCCCCGTTCTTGACTTCTCATCCATCCATTTTGGATGCCATGTTTTAGATAGGGCTACAGAGATGCAGTTGTAGATAACAAAACCCAGAGGGAAAGGAAGGGGGACAGAACCTGGGGGCAAAGATGTTTGCAGCGATGACGAAATGGCTCTGGTGTGATGGACAGAGCGGGCCCCTGAGCTATAGATGTTGGAAGAATAAAATAAAAAACAAAACCGCAAACAACAGACCAGGAACAGTTCCACTGTGGGAGGAAAAATGTTGATTACCTTCTCATACCACAATTCATTTGCTTCTAAGAGCTTATTTTAAACAGGAGTTCTGTCCCTGGAAGCCAGAAAACCCACCTGAGGTTGCCCCTGGCTTTGCAGAACAATCTTAACAAGACATCCTTGAGCCCTAGAAATACTGAGTGGTGATTCCTCCACATCTCTATAAAGTTTGGCCTCAGCTTATCCCCGCCCTTGGCCCCCTGTGCCTTCCTCTGGTCCTTTTCCTGAGCCTAACTTGCTGAGGCTCCCAAGGACCCAGTCCTTCCAGCAGGTTAGCATGGGCTAGGGCTGATCATGCCACGAACGGCAGTGTCCACAAACCTTCCAGACTCAATTTTCTTTCATTTTTTTCTCTCGAGAAAGAGATGGAAAGGGGCTACTTTGGAGTCTACTGAAGTAATAATAAAACCAGACCTACTGGGTCACCATATGTGGAGAAAAGTTCTCTTGGGCCTTAGGATACACACTCAGGGAGTGAAACAAAGAAAGGGAAAGAAGCAGCCCTATTGGCAACTGTCGTTAGGTAGTGTAAACAATGGCTAGTCACTGGCATGGAGCACAGGCTCAGATTCCAATAGCACTCGATGGGGAGCCTTCCTTAAAAAATTAGAAGAAGCTGGGCTGGAGCTGGTCCATGCTGGGAATGGCAGAAGAAGCAAAAACAAGAGTAAATGAATGGAAATTAAGCAGCAGGAAATGGGGATTTGGCACAAAGTTGGAATTTGAAACTGCAGAGAGGTGTCAGTGATAAGGTTGTATAGAGTTTCTGGCCAAAAAAAGAGAGAGAAGGAATGCAGATGTGTTCATTGAATAAAGTGCAGATGGAGAAGGGGGCAGGAAGAAAAAAAAAAACATGCTGGGGAAATCATAATGAGTGGAGGTGCATTTATTCAGCAAAGCTTTAAAAATTATTCTCCCCGCGTGTCTGGATGAAATTACAGGTTGGTTCAGATTGTTCCAATCTATGGGAGAGATTAAGGCAGCGTTTATTTACTTTTACCTTTTCCTGCTCTGGGCCGACTGGGCTGTTTCTGTCAGGGGGCTCTCGGTGGTGCTAGGCAGGCTGAATCCAGGTGCGAGTGGCCGGTGCGGGTCTGTGCTCTGGTCAGGAGCGGCATCCTCTTTAGTTAGAAACAACTGGGCCATCTCTGGAGAGCCTGAGTCAGGGTGCGGGTTTCCTTGTCTGTCTGGGGAGCTCATGGGAAGACGTGCAGCGAGGAGCTCTGACCCTCTCTACCAATCATGCTCTCCGTTGGCTGTGGAGGGAAGCCTGGCCAGTTTGGTTCTGTCCCGTTCACCAATCCCCACTCCTACTCACCCCCAGTGATGGGTGGAACTCCTTTTCGGTGGACTTATAGGACAGTCCTTGAATCTTATTTGGCTTAACTAACAGGAAAGCTGAAGTTAGCCTCCACAGTTGTACCCTGGTCCCTTCTGTTCCTTGTTCAGCCTTGGGTGTAATTCAATAATGCAGGAGCCCCAGCCAAATACAGGTGCTCCAGAGGCAGTGGGGATGGTGAAGGAGTGGCCCATGGGGGAGTGGAAAGGTCTCTGACTTTGAAATAGGATGGGGACATTGGACAAGGTCACTTTGCCATCCTTAGATGTTGGCTTGTCATTTTCCAAAAAGGACTAACAATAACTACCCAGTGAGTTTTAGAGATCCTCGTTTAATTGATGAGACACCTGAGAAGAAATGTGTGTGACAGTGTCTTGAAGAAGATCTTGCATTATCTTGTGCAAAGTGCCATCATCTTTGTCATCCGGGGGGAGGAAAAACTGAACTTTGGAGGTGAAATGGCAGTTTTGGCAAAGAGGTAAGGTGTTGCCAGGCAGGAGGGTGGTCTGGACACAAAAATCCTACTGCTATCTTTCTTTCAAAGAGTGAAAGTGAGTATTTTTTGAGGCGTGCCCTGATCTGTCTGTCCTGTTTGGAGAGCTGTGGAAGGTGGAGAAATAAATGTGGTCCTCAGCAAAACTTCCAATTTATCAATATGGATATTGGCAAATGCATGGTGGTGAGTAATATATCAATCTGGACTTCCTGTTTTCCTCTGCTCGATGAGCAGCAGTGCGTCCTTGGGGATAAGCCCAGATGTCATGTGTTCTTTATCAGTGCCGTTGACATAACAGCCTGGATTCCATTCAATTCCAATTGTGTGCCATCTTGGGAAGGAATACTGTTTAAATGTTTAGCATTTAAAATGAAACTTAGGTGAGAGTTGGAAGGCAGGTGACCACGAAAGCCTCCCTGTCGCACCAGTGCCACCTGTCCCCATGGAGGGCTCCACCTCTGCCTTTCCCCTTTCTCTGAGGGTCCTGGGTCAGAAATCATAACTCTTCATTCCCCATCCCTCTGTACACCTACCTGCACATCCTACCCCTCTGTGTCATGCTTTCTAGGGGAAGAAAACGTGTATTGATATCGGTACTTCAATTTTGTATCTGTCCTCACTAAACACAGAGGTAGCACTTAACTGTACCAAAATAAAAGATTTTAAAGGGTTCCACCCTCAATGGGAGTACTTTAGGTGAAAGTGCCCTTGAATGTGGCTTGCGGTTGCAAATATTGAGAGTATAAGCAGCTGATTCTCCCGAATGCTGTCCTTTTTCCTTCCTTCGTATCCTTGATTTCTTGTCCTTTTAACAACATCACTAGACTGAAAATATAGAAAATCTGTTAAAAATGACAATGTTTTAAAAGATTTTTATAAAAATCCATCTTCATTCTTATATGTTCCTGGACACATGAGTGTATGTATTTTACAGGTTGGCAAACATTTACTAAATTTCTGTTATACCCTGAACTTTTTAAGCCCCCAAACGCCTGGAGTCTCACAAACTGTTTCTGGAATTTCGTCCCCTTCTCCATTCCCAAGACCTCGGCTAATTTAGGCACTTATCTCTCACCATGGCAAATATAATGGCCTGCAGCTGGTTTCCTGTCTCCAGGCCCTTCTTCTGCCTCAGAAATTAAGTTTCTAGAGCACAGACTTGAGGGCATCTGCCTTCTGTGTCTGGACCTGGCCCTGGCTCCTGTGCCTGCGAGGGAAGCCCACCCTCCCAGGCCTGGTCCCCGCCTCGGCCAGGCTTAGACGGAGCCGTGGCTCTCTCTGCTGGCAGTGATCTGTCCGATTTCTCCACTGTGCTGCAGCCTGGAGCTCTTCTCAGGGATGCGCACTGGGCTGTCTTCAGCAAGCCTTCCCAGATCCTCCCAGCATACCAGAGTTCTCGGGGCACCTTGTTTACAGCTGTCTTAGAGGCTGGCATGCTGTGTCTGCGTCCTCAGAACAGAGACCCCAGCTCCCAGAGCCAGCACAGCTGGAACCGTGCTTAACAAATGAGGCACAGCTCCTACCTTCGCAGAGGCGACAATCCATTCGGGAAAGACCGACATGGTATAATTAAAAGTGTAATGGGCATTAGTATCTTCCAGAACTGTAGGGTGCTACAACAGCAAATAACCAGGGGACCCCAACCAGGACAGAAAGCAGGAAAGACTTCCTGCAGGGGAGGGGCTGTGTAGGGCTGGAGGTAGGTGGGGGTGAGAAGGGAGATTTAGGTCTGGCCTTGAATGGGGCAGGTAAAATCTAGATGAGCAGAGAGGAAGATGCGGTGAAAACAATATATTATTATTATTATTTTTCCTTATTGACTCTGGGGAAGGCCGTCAAAATGCATGGTTGTGTTTTTCTTCAGCACGTCAAAGTGTGAGGCATTTGTGAGAACCCATGAGGTGGGGTGAGGTTGTCCTCATCTCTTGGGGATCTTTCTCCCTGGACTTGTTCTATCTCTGCCCCTGATGGAGAGAGACGGAGAGAAGCAGGAACACGTGGCTCCCTTGGCCTGTGCTCCTAGGTGGGGCCGCCAAGCAGCAAGATGCTGCCAGAGCTCCAGACCCAGGTGGCTGAATTTAATAGCAGGCATCCACTGCCAGCAGCCTTCCTGGATGCTAGGGGTGCCAAAGTAGAGGCTTTGGGAAAGCAGTTTGGGTTCCCATGTAGCCTGATTTCACTCTTCCTCCGCCTGAACTATTTTGAGACACTTCTGCCATCTTTCTCTCTCCCACACATACCCTTACTATGACTAGAATATAGCTAGTTTGAGCTAACATATGTTCTTATAATTATGTTGCTAGCATGATAGATTATTTTCTTTCTTTCTTTCTTTCTTTCTTTCTTTCTTTCTTTCTTTCTTTCTTTTTCTTCCTTCCTTCCTTCTTTCTCCTTCCTTCCTTCCTTCCTTCCTTCCTTCCTTCCTTCCTTCCTTCCTTCCTTCCTTCCTTCCTTCCGTTCCAGCTCTGTGTACCAAGACTAGGGAGGTTGTTTAAATAAAGAGATACTAACACACTGTGACAGCAGCTTATATTAAAAAAAAAAAAAAAAAGGAAAAGCCCCAGCCTTTAAGAGGTCTCAAATCTGCATCCCATCTGTTTAATATGCAACCTAATTGTGCTACTCTGAGGCTCACTTTCCCACTGGGAAGCAGCTGAAGGGAGAATCAGAAGTTCTGTCTGCTAAGCTGTCAGTCCCTGACTGTGGAGAGCAGGAGCCCTTGTGCGTCCAGCTCTGCTGTGTGTTACCCTGCCTGGGAATCAGAATTCACCTAGAGGAATCCTCAGTGAGTGGGCCAATCAGCACTGGGACTGGAAAGGACCCCTATCATCTTTGGGGCTAGACTTACCCTATTTCTGATGGAGAATCTGAAGTCTAAAGCACAGTATCTTGCTGGCGGTGGTGCAGACTCAGTGAAAGGCAGTCCCCAAAGTACGTACTCTGGCTTTGAATCCAGTGTCTTTTTCCCTGCATGGCATGGGGCTGGAAAGCCAATGGAAATGGGTTCTGCTAGCCAGTCTGGAAGGCAAGTAGAAGCTGGGAATCAGCCACCTCAATCTGCTTCCTATGACTTGTCTCTTCTCTTCTAGGGAAGAGGAATTTCTGTCTCTTCATTCCTAACTAAATTTAGTAATTTGAATAAGTCAAAAAAGTGCCTATTTTATTACTTTAAGGAAGACCATTTATTCATTCATTCATTCATTCAACCAACATTTACCCAGTGTCTCTTATATGTTACATATATTTATTGAGGATATGATAATCAATCCAACAGAGTTCCTGCCCTCTAGAGCATTCCAACATGGTGATGGACGGCTAAGTAAGCAAGTCATTACCATCCAATTATTACAGTAAAGAAATACCACAATGTGTGTGCCATGAAGTGAATTACACAAGGTCCCATGGAAGCCCAGCGCAGGGAATTCTATCCCAGGCTGTGTTAGGGCTTGGAGGTCTCAGGTTCTTGAGCTACAGCTTGACTAGCTACTCTCTTTGAAGCTTGTTTCTTTTTTCTCCTACCCAAACTTCCTAATCAGGTGTGAGGCTGTCCAATGGAGGATGCAAGAGAAGCACAAGAAAGATCCCAGCCTTCCAAGGACTTAAAGACTAATTGGGAAAAGAACTTCATACTTACAGAACAAGGAGGAAAAAATCCAAAGTATTTTGTAGGCCAGTGCTATGTTATATGATACATACAATATGTATTTTTTAAAATTCAGAAAGGGGAAAGAGTAGAATGAGTTAGAGTAGGCAGAAATTGCTGTGTGGGAGAGATGGACATTCATTTGGGCTTTAAATAAAGTGTAAGATTTGCTTAGATGAAGGGCAGGTTAGGGAGGCTCCTTTAGGCAGGGAGTTGGGGAAAGATTAACAAAGCCTGCAGAAGGAGTGTACATGGCAGATTGGGGAAGAGCCAAAAGGCTGAAATGATTTGTAATAGTTCTTAACCTAGTGATTGCCCAGCTGGATTGTAAATTCCACATACACAGACTGAGCACATGTCTCAGGTAGCCTCGGACAGGCCTGGTTTATGTGCCTGTTTTCCTGGTGTAATTAT
The DNA here is from genome assembly GCF_024610735.1 of Ursus americanus. NCBI lineage: Eukaryota > Metazoa > Chordata > Mammalia > Carnivora > Ursidae > Ursus > Ursus americanus. Next base: position 66,812,542 of record NC_142139.1, read on the forward strand.
TAACAGAGCCCCCTTTGAACACTCTTCAAAGTGTTCATATTAAGAATAATTAAACAAGTACCATTTCTGATGAATGCTGAATGTTAATCTTAACCTTGCCTTTTTGTCTTAGAATGTATGCTGGAAGCCATTGCTTCTCCTTTCTGTGCCTTTGCTTACCCATGATATGCTTGGTGCTTTCATTTCTTCCTGGGAACCTGTGGAACCCAAAGAAATCTTCAACCTCATTCTACTCTTGGTAGAACATAACAATTCACCCTTTAGAGGCTGAAGGGAAGTAAAAACTCACTTATCTCTGCTCTAGAAAACTGTGTGTGTTCTCTGGCCTCCCAAGTGAATTTCCAGGTTTTCAAAGATCTGTCTTTGTCTAAAAGGGTTGGAGAACTGAGTTGGATGACTTGGAAAGTGTTTAAAAATTCTTTGGACAGAGGCATCATAGAAATACCAGGTGGCCATTGGGAAGTGAGGGGGTGGATTCTGTCCAGTGGTGGCGCCATTTATCATGTTCGCTTGGATGGGCCAACTAGGATTCTGGAGCAAGGAATAAAGGACTGTCCATCGTGGACTTGGTCTTGCTCTCACAGCTGGTAATCCCAGCCTGTATGGGCCTGGGCTCCAGCTCACATAATCACTCCCCAGCTCTCTTCCAGCTAGAAGGGAAGATTCTAGTTACTGGCATAGTCAATCCAACACCTTTTTATGAGTGCTGAATTTGGAAAAATAATAAATGAAAATGAGATTGTGTGTCATTTCAGCATGTGTTCTATATAATGACATAAGATGGTGATATCAAATTACTGGCTAATTTAATTGCCTGGAAAAATTAATTTCTAAAAATGCCAAATAATTACCAAATCAGATAGATTAGGGAAGGAGCATCTATGTTTGGGGTTTTCATTTGGGGAGAAAGAGGTACAATATGCTCAAGGACTTTTATTTTCTTTGAATATCTATAAAAACTACTTTGTCCTATGCTGGGATAGGAACTCAGTGTGGGGGTAGGTGGAGAAAAAAACCTTTTTATTTTCATTTAGTTTCTGAGTTACACTTATTTTTATTCTATTTTCTTGTCATTTTGTGTTAAAATTGTGGAGAATTGGCCTTGTTTGTTAACAGGCCTGTGAATTATGCATTTCTGGTACAATTTAGAGTACCAAGGCATTAAAAGATTGCCTGAAGGTTGCCCAAACCCAAGTTTGTGGTTTTACACCTGAGGCAGGTGGTGAACAATTATGGTGACATCTTTGACCCTGGGTCAGACTTTAACCCATTCCTCCTGGAAGGAGACCCAATCTTTTCATTATTCATTTGGCGCTAGTAAATCTTACTCCTGCACATCAATACTTAGATGCAGCAATGCATAAAGTGTCATTGATGGATACTTTTTTTTCCCTTTGAACCACAGAAATGAGATGTTTGGGGCATGGCTTGGCTACCTGCCTCGGCAGCCAGGAACCTTCAGGAACACAAGAGCGTTTAAATTCTGAGGACCCATGTGTTGCAGAAGCATCCTTTATGTAGAGACTCTGCATATGTTTTCCAGCCTTGAATGTAATTGAAAACTGAGGCCAATTTTATTGTACATTTCTACTATTCTTTTTAACAAAAGTGTGCAAATCTGATTTGAGTGGGCATTGGTGATGGCATCCTTCTTGTTTTAGCAAACTATGGAATTTGAGAGGCCATTGTATGAGTTTAAAGGAAGAGATCTTTGCAAAAGTAATGGAACCTAGCAGTCCATTATTTATCAGTCAGTGTTATAAAAGGGGGAAACAGCCAGCTCAGCAGGGTGGCTTATTTCAGATGCTCTGATTAAGGAAGCCGCCCTTTATCAAAGTTGGTCTTCAGACAACGTTCATTAATGCATTTCCAGACTGATGTGCTATGCCCTGTTGTCTTCTGTAAAATCCCAGATCAATTTGGCCTCTTGCTTATTGGTACAGTTTTTATTTCAAAAGGTGATGGGGTTAATATTTCTAGAAATAAGGATTTAGCCCTTAACTGATTTTAAAACATTTCACCAAAAATGTCATCCTGTGTGGTACTGATGAATGCCCCTAGGCCAGCTCTAGGCAAAACTGTGAAGTAGGCCAAGTTTATTTTCGACTTCCTGGATTGCCTCCAAATGTGGTCATTTTCCGTCCTTTTCCCCCACTCTCAAGCCCCCTTCCTCCACTTCCAACATTATCCTTCTTATGCCCTTGATTTTTCCTTTCATGTTAATGAAGGAATGATCCAGAAACCTCACTAGTACTAGAGTACTAGTGACTTTCATATTACCCTTCTTAGGGTACTTGCATTTTAAAAGGATGCAGTGAAGGGCCCCCTTTAAACCCATGGATGGGATCTCCGATGGCCAGCTTTCAGGCATTGGTAGGAATGTTCTGTCAGTAAGTAGCTCTTGCAACCTTCTTATTTAGCCAGTTAGGAGTTCCAAAGTACATGAGGACCCTTGTTAAAGAAAACAAATTATAAATCCCAATACGATTATGTGGGTACTTTTAATAATTGCTAGCAATGGAGGAGGCGGCATGTTGTGATAACGATAAGGCATGCTGAAACCACATTGCCTGGCTTGAATCACAGCTCCACTTCTTCCTTGCTGTGAGACATGGGCAAGTTTCAAGACCTCTCTGGACCTCAGTTTTCTCATCTATAAAATAGGAACAATATGGTCATGTGCCCCACTGGGTGGTTGTGAAGATTAAATCAGTTAATGTGTTGATGGCGTTGGAAAAGTGTTTGGCATGTGGCAGGCACTCAATAAATGGTAGTGATGATGATGATGAAGATGAAGATGATGACTGAAAACATTTGAAAAATAGAAGGGTATATTTGTGCAAGACCTATTATTTATTCAGTCATGATTTTTGGTATGTGTTTGGATTCCTAGATTGCTTGTGGTAGCCCCCAGCTGCCCAGGGGTCTGCAGTCATAGTTGGAGTTTGGATTAAATGCACATTCTGGTTGGTCCCCATTAGCAGAGAGCAGGAAAGGTGGAGGTAGTTAGCACCAAAGCAGGATTAGACTTTGGATCTCCTAGAGTTCCAAAACCCCGGAGTTCTCTCAGATATGTTCATCTTCCAGTTAAGGCTCTGTTTATTTCCCTTGTGTTCAGGGCTCAAGGAGGGAACTACTATTGCCTTTGCTTTATGAGTCATGGTTCTGTTCTCTCATTTTGGGAAGGGCCTGAGGCCTCTCAAAAGTGTTATCACTGTACAATTATCTCAAGTGAAGGCACACAGCAAAGAGCATTTCCTTTTTAATGTAGTTATAAATGTCATATCAGTTTGAGATTTAGGTATGAATCCAGAGCTCTGTTTCCTAGTCAAACAGGGTATAATTAGAGTGGGACTCTGGGCCCATCCCTCACAAGACATTGTAACTGGGGAAGGTGAAGCAATGAGCTGGTTTGCTTCCTCTGGATCAGAGAGGTATCTGGAAAAGGAGCACCTTCTTGCCAATCATCCTCTAAGCTGCTCTGTGTGGATACTTGCTCAAAGTCAGAGAATTGGTTTGTTTCCCCAGAGTAACAATGCCTGCTCTCCTGAGAAATAACACGTTAGAGTTTTCATTCATCCACAGAACCCCTGAGCTGGGGTGAAGGTATGTGGCAGGAGAGACACTGCACATTGTCATTTCTGGTTTCTACAAGACAGACCAAGGAGAAATCAAATCACTTAGAAAAGCAGTTCCCTTAGGATTAACTTCTAATCAGATTTTACCACCAAATTACAGGAGGCCTGTAGAATGGCTCTATGAATAAATGAATGAATGAGTGAACAAATACATGCTTGGCCAACCAAACTCTTCGGAAGAATTTTCTGGCATCATTCATGCCCTTAAGAATCATTTATTATACATCTTCCATGTAACAGACTTTCTGCTCTGTGGAGCGAGTTGAGTGTCATAGTCACTGCTCTCTAGAGGGTCCCAGTTCAGCTAGAGAAACAGATGAGGAAACCAAAAATGACCAAAGAGCATGTGTTTATCAGAGGTCTGTACCAAATTTATAAGAAGGGCCCTTACCTACCTCTGCCTGGGAATAAAGAATCAGGGATCATTTCCCAGAATGTATGATACCTAGACTGAGTGAAGAAGGAAGAAGTGCTATGAAGGCAGAGAAGGGAGGAACAGCATCCAGGTAGAAGGAACAAAAGAATGTGCACAAGAGAAGGAGGGATGTGCCACACTGCAAAATTTCCAACAGGGTTCATACCAATAGGGGCAAGTTATTAAGTTATTAAGGGACTCTTAGGCCAAGCAAAGGAGCATGGACTCTGATCTGAGCACAGTGGCAGTGTTGGGGGTGGTTGGGCAAAAATAAAAAGTTTCTAAGAGGGAGTGCAACCTGATTGAATTTGCCTTTGACTGGAGCTAGGGTATGGAGTGAGGGTTATGTAAGAGGGGAGAGCCCGAGGCAGGACAACCAGTTAGGGGACCATTGGCATAATTCAGGCAAGAAGTGAAGGAGGCTTGAATGAAGGCAGTGGGTATAGAAAGTACTCCTACTTGAAGTACCTCAAACTTGAAGGCTCTTTTGAGGTAGAATCAGCATGACTTGATTGGATGTGAAGGTGAGGTGGGGGGAGAAGTCTTGGCCACTGCCCAGGTTTCTGCCTTTGTTGGCAGATTGAATATGGAGGGTGACGTCATTCCTGAGGACAGTCTAGGAGTAGTTGCTGGTTTAGGTAATGGAGTTGGGATGGGTGGAGGGCAGAGAAGGGGGGGAAACCATGTCATCTGTGTCGAGTCCAGAAGCCTCATCTTTCCTGTTCATGGCAGTTGCACCATCCCAGATAACTGTTGGGAAAACTGGGAAGTCTGATACTTTTCCATTTTCTTTTCAGTCACTTCCCTTTCTGCAAGCATAGCAAATACATGTGGTTTCAGATACCATGCTAGGCCTTGGAGAAACAGTCATGAATAAGGGGCAGGTGCTGTTGGCAGGGTCTCTTTCCTTGGCACTGTGCTTGGCCTGCCCCATCCTTTGTTTACATTCGTTGGGCTTCACTCCCAAGGGGAATTTGTTCTTAGTTAGCTCTTGCCTCATTCCAAATAGTGTTTGCTGATAAAGACGTATGAGATTTGGCCTTTCTAAGTAGATGCACTTTAATAGGAGATTCTGGAAGAATTCTTTATCAGGAAGAATTCATTCTAATGGTTGCATTTCCCCAGTATACCAGACAGTAGGAAAGATGCTTTTTGGCCCATGAGGACTTCCTGGTGTTTCAGTAAACAGACCACTAAGATGGCAGTCTACTCTTCTTCACCTTGGACCGTCCTCCCATTTCCAACCCCTTGCTTATTTGGAGGCTAAGCATTCTTGATTAATAGTAAAAGGCTCCCTCATCTTTGGAATGAAAGAGAGACCATTTTAAAGGTTTAGGAGTCCTGAATCCTTATACAGTACCAGGAATATAAATTCCCTTTCCCCCAATCAATTTAGTTACCCTCAGTAGCATTAAACATTTAACAGAGCTGGAATCAGAACCACCTTCTCTCCACCCCCCTCTGTCTTTTCCTGGTAATCCCCAGTATAGACGCATTATTCAGGGGCCCTCAAAGCATTGCGTTAGCAGAAACAAACTTCATAGGCTTTTGCTGTACCCCGGAAGCCAAACACAGATTAAGCTGAAAGAGACATAAGGTAGGAGAAAGCAGTAGTTGATTCTGTATAAATGATGCCTCTCACATCTTGATTTTTGCAAAAAAGACCGTGATTATTGGGTGAACCTGGAATGACTTGTTTTGGCCTCTCTAACCAGGTGATGCAAGAAGCTTCATGCAGGCCAAGAGCTTGAATAAAATGAGAACAAAATGCAGGAAAAATGCAGAACAGGAAGACATCTTTCCTTGGGTTTCCTTAGCCCAGCGGCCCCTGAAGTCAGCAACTCATGGAATTATGTTAGAAATTTTCGGGTTGGAACCAGCATGTGACATAGAATAAGGAAGATATTGCCTAAAAGAAATTCATGTAGAATAAGACAGAGGTCTTGAGTTCAACTTTGGGGCCACAGCAGAAGAATATTGACAAACTGGGCCCATGACAGAGAGAATTAGAATCATGCAGACCATGAAAGCAAGTGATAGGACCCATAGTCCAGGTCACAGGGCCTGGAAAATCTTCAAGCAAGGAGGCTGGGTTGGGAGAAGAGGCGGCAATGTAGCAATCTTCAGATGCTACAAGCATTCTCACATGAAATAAGGACAGGTCTCCAACCCTTGGGCTTTAAAATCTAATCCATTGCTTTGTTTTACATTTGAGATACCCAGTGCCCAAAGCGTTAAACAACTTTCTTAAGAGCAGCCCCAAATACCTACATCCCATCCTATGAAACAGGGGTCATGGGTCAGAACACCACTGAGGCCCCAAATCTTTGGCTGCATCTACCACTGCACTTAAGAACTGAACCAACATATACATATTTGAAGGCCAAGCATGTACAAAGTCCTATGCCGGATGCTAAGGGCAATTCAAACCTCTGCCTACAAAAACTTGTAGTCTTATCAGGGAAGAGAAGACTGACACCCAGGAGGATTGGACTGTCTACAGCAGGCAATACACCGGAAGTCTAAACAGAAACAGAGGGTGGATGTTCTTGAGAATTTAGAGATGAGAAAGATTACTTCAGCTGAATGGTTACACAGGTGTTTATACACGTTAGGTTATAAGTTTCTTTCTAACTCTCTGTCACTTGTGTCTTTTTCTCTCATTAGCTTGTGGCTTCTTGGAGGGCTGGAACCCTGCCTTATGCTTTTCTTTTATCCCTGTAGAGTACCCAATATGAGCCAAGCAAATAATGAATGCTTAGCTTAACTTAAATTAAAAAAAATTTTTAAAAGGATTTTATTTATTTATTTGAGAGTGAGAGAGTGAGCATGAGTGGGCAGAGGGAGAGGAAGAAGCAGGCTGTCTGCTGAGCAGGGAGTCCTATGTGGGGCTTGATCCCAAGATCCTGGGATCATGACCTGAGCCAAAGGCAGATGCTTAACCAAGGTCACCTAGGCACCCAAATCAAAAATTTAAAGAAGATGAATGTTTTAAATGCAAATGTCCTCTTTTTTAAGCTTATCCATTCACACAGTCATTTTTTGAAGGGGAACGAGGGCCCCTTTGGGGTGTGGCCAGGGGCTATGGGTCTGGAGCACACTGGCACCCTGTTCTCCCCTAGGTATTGTTCTTCTGCTTGAAAGCTGATACAGACATTTGTGATCCCTTAAGATATCAGGACAGTCATGAAGATTCTCTGGTATTCTATTCTGCTCTATTTCCAAAAAGCAATGGGAAGGAGGGAAAGAATGTTCCAGATCAAAATAGGCCTCTAGCATAGTGTTTTGGGAAGAACTGTGTTTTTCGGGGGCTCTCCAGCTTTCCAGATAAACCCAGAGGTATCTGTTGTAAGAGGTGGAATATTGTCACCTAACCCATGAACCTAGGTCTCCAAACTAAAGCAGTCACGGTCTGCTTTTTGGAAGGCCAACCATGTGCCAGATTCTTCGCTAGCAAGACGGTAGAGAAAAAAAGATAGTGAACCAGGAGCCAGGAATCCTCGGTTTCAAATGAGGTGTTTCCACCAGATGACCTCTGAAGTTCTACCCTGGTTTAACAGTTTTATTCCATAGAAGAAACATATGTTTGGCTCTTAGTCCAATTCAGGCCCTCCACAGCTGGGGAGAGGAGGTGCTCAGGCTGCAAGAGACAAGAGTCCTGTGAAGTTCCTCCTGGATGTGAACTCTAGTTTTCAGGCAAGCTTCATGGAGAAAAATCCTGTGCTCCAGGAAGGCACCCCTTCATCGAGGTAAAACACATGCAGCTCACCGCATTCACATCTGCAAAACATCCTCCAACCCATTCCACGCGACAGTCCACGCAACAACCCGTGGCCGGTAAAAGAGCCTACTCATTAGTCACTGGGTTCTGTGGCACCAAAGGGAAGCAGCCCCCGTGCTAGCAAGTGAGGGGTGAGTGGGGACGAGCAGGGCTCCTCTTTCCATGGTTGCTCTGGCCTTCACAGCCCCAACTTCCTTACTTAATTATCAAAGAAAGAGATATGTGTAGAATCTCCTATTGAGGCTTAGGTCAAGTTAGAAAAGGCTTTCAGTTTCTATTTGCAAAACGATTTTGCCATATATGTATCTCTGAAGCAGCCTGAGGAGGGGGCTAGGGGTTAGCCTCTGCCCTAGCTGACCTTGGACAGCACTTAATCTCCATGGAGACTCTCTAAAAGGGGGATAAGCCCCACAGGGATGTTGTGTCAGGCTACTAATGACTGTAAAAGGCTGGAGGAATGCCTCTCCCAGTAAGGCGAAAAGGAAAACAGTGTATTTCCAGGACACTGTATACAGCCTGAAGACTGGCTCTTCCCGGGGCGGGGGAATTTGCAGCTTCTCTCAATCCTGACCAGGACTTGGGTGAACCGATTTTCAGACTATTTAAGGACCCAGGAACTTTCAGGTAACAAAGAGCTTGGCCCTGGAAGGGGGAGGGCAATTCAGGAGAGGGGTTTGGGAGAGCATTGCAATATAAGAAGGAAAGCAAAGGGAGGAGAGAGTTTTAAAATCCTCTCACTACTTCAGAGTTGCCGCCAAAATGCTAGGGTGTTGACAAGGGAGCAGCCGCAGTTACTGAATGTCTTAGTAAGTGTATGAAGCCAATGAACATTTATGGAGTTTATTAGGTTCCGTACCTTATATATTCTTATATATGATATGTGTTCTATATTATATATATATATATTTTTTTTCTCGTGTCAAGTAAATCTCTCAGAAGAATCCTTCAATATTCTTCAAGATCGAAGCATGTGCACATTAACAGGAACGAAATGCAAGCCATTCCCAGTGTCACGCTGCATAGTGTACAGACACCTGAGTGAGTGCCTAGAGTTACTTCCAAGTAGTGAATCCATAAACCCACACTGCCCCAGGACCTGGTGGTCAGTGCAGGGGCCCGTGTACAAGGCTTTTTAGTTATCCGGTTTTTAAAATGAAAATATGTTTTTTTTAATCAGTTTTCAACACCACAAATTAGGAACAAAGTCTCCAAAATAAAAATCCTACCGGTAAATCAAATATAAGTACACAAAAGGTTAGAGAAATCGAATGCTTAACAACGTAATATGTTTTATGCCCAGTTCTTCTGTTTCTGCTTCTCTGGAAACACCTCCTTTTCTTATGGGCTTCATTCACTCCACAGACTGAGGACTGACAAGGAACCAACATTATACCAAGGCAACTGAATTGTACATTCTTCAAAAAAGAGGTGTCTGATTCAGCTTACCGTCTAACTAGACCTCTTCCCTCTAAGACACATGCCAAATCCAACTGGGAAACACATATTAGAATACAGGTTGGGGCGCCTGGGTGGCTCAGTCGTTGAGCGTCTGCCTTTGGCTCAGGGCACCATCCCGGAGTTCTGGGATCGAGCCCCATGTCGGGCTCTTCCGCTGGAAGCCTGCTTCTTCCTCTCCCACTGCTCCTGCTTGTGTTCCGTCTCTCGCTGGCTGTCTCTCTCTCTGTCAAATAAATAATAAAATCTTAAAAAAAAAAAAGAATACAGGTTGCTGGAAGTGGCTCTTAAAATCTAGTTTTCAAATTGGCAGCTATGCTTGAGAACCGTTCCACGTTCCCTGATGGGGTTCATTGTTTTTCTCACGTGTTTCCCCTGCATCTTGGGCTCCCTTTTGTCTTGGGTCTCAACACATCATCTTGCAGTTTTGTCTCCAGTGTTCATTTCCTCCACTGGACCATGAGTTCCTTTCTATTTCCAGCCTCTAGCACAGGGTTTAGCAAATAATAGATACTCAGTGAACATCTGTTGAATCAACAAGTGATCCGTAATTTAGCCACAAGAGACTAAAACACCAGGCCACCTTAGGAAGAGAAATGGTTTACTTTGGACCCCCTCACTGTATTTTAGTAAGTTTGTTGGAGTGTTCTAAATCATGGGTTGGTGACAGTGGGGAGTTCTGTAAAGAAGGGAAGAGGACAGAACCAGTGGGCAGTGTGGATGTGAATCTGACAACTCTGGCAGCAGCCAGTGGTCTGGGACTCTTGTTGGATCCTTCTGGTCAACCTGGTTGTCTTTAATGTTCCTCTGTGCCATAAGGCACAGACTAGAGGGTCAGATAATGGAGTTATGGTTTCAATTGCCCCTTCCTTTCCCGGACTCCTTTGCTTCTTCTGTAGTGCTATTGTCCCATTCCCCTCCCCCCAAAATCTCAGATGGCAAAGGTGAGCAGAAAGAAGAGGTGCCATAACGACTTGAGGGGGTTGCCAGTCGTCATCCAGCTCAGTAGCAGTGGAAGCTCAGGGCTGGGAAAGTCCCAGGGCCTGGGGAGGAGTGGCCTGTATCCCTGCCATTAGTGTCACAATCTTCATACCCATGAGGTTTGCTGTCACACCCTATCAACTAACCAATGAAATAATGCTTGAAAAAATATTTCAGAGATAGAGTGCTGTATAAATATAAAGTATCATTATAATTGTTATTAAATCTTGCCAGAGTAAAATATTTCCTTTAGGATGAAGTTGTTTGGCACATGGGAAAAATTATCCCCGCTGTCAGCCTTACAAATAGCTAGCAAACATTTACTAGTCTACCATGTGTGGGAGAAGGGGGAGGCTGTGGAGGTTGGGGGTCTCTCTCTATATACGTATTCCACATGCCTTCCCTCAAGAGGCACATGGAAAATGCAATGAATGAAATCATTCTTGCACTCACCTGGTTTAAATCATGACTTGCCTGGTCAAGGGGGCGGGTGCCTATTTTAAGGTCTTTGAGGAACCATGCAGAAATCAAGGTTTTTATTTCAGGTGACCCACTGAATGATGACTTCTCCAAGCCTCAGTTTTCTTTTATAAAATGAAAGAATGGAGAGAACTGACCATAGAGTTTCCTTTCCATGTCTGGTAATTAGTGAATCTCTGTGGCTAATAGTTCTTTAAGCATAGGTCTGGGATGCGGCTGGGAACACTGAGATGGAACAGAAATGTTCAGAGATCCTCGAGAGGAAAGTGTCAGGGAACCAGGGTGTAGCTCGGGATGGAAGCTGCTCAGAGTTGTAGCCTCCACTCTTCTACTTGCTAGCTGCCCGGACTTAGGCAAGTCCTGTACCCTTCTTGTCCTTGCTTTCAATGACAGTAAAATGTGCAGCTAGTAAGTCTGACCTTAGGAGGTTGATGTGAGGCTCAAAAGAGGTATATGAAAAACTATTGTGTAAGACAGTCTTCAGACATAGGTCACTACTAAGTCTGGCTCTGCCAGCAGCTTCAGAGGGATGTAGGCACTGTCCAGAGGCCCTCCTCCGAGGTCTATTTCAGTTTGAATAGTCTATTATTTTGTGATGATATTTCCAGGTTATTTTTGTGAAATAACCTATTGTCTAGCTATGTATCTTAGAATCATCAAATATAGCTGTTTTTGTTTAGAAGGGGCTTCAGCGTCATCGAGTCTAGCACGCAGGAATTTCCTTTATGGAATCCTGGACAATGGGTTAGTTATCACAGTGGGGAAACCAGGCCTAACAAGGGGGCTGATTTTGATTTTGAACAGTGTTCCACTTCAGCAAATTTTTTCCCTATTGAGCCAGATCTACTCTTTGGTAAATTCTACTTTCTGTCCTCTGGAACCCTCAGCAACCTAAAGTTATTTGCATTGTTCTATTTCAAACTCCTCTCTTGTCCAGGTTAATCATCTTCTCTCTGCTTCACAGGTAAGGAGAAAGGACAAAGTTAAGCGGCTCACCCCTGATTACATAGGGACATATCAGGGTACGGGGAAAGCTTCCTGTTCCAGGTTTTACCACTGCTGCTTCCCCTCCTGAGACCCATAGAAACGGTCTTTGAACCTATGTAGGGAAGTCCCTGTTTCATTTTGCCAACAAACCACAATCCATCGCTTTGTTTTGAATTCCTTGTTTAGCTAAATGTTTTCATTACATTAATTGTAAAAGGTTTTCCTGGTTGGCCAAGATTGACTCATTAACATGTGTGTGTTTGGACACATGCACACTGGGAATCAACATATAACCAGAGTGATGTACGAAACTCTGGGGGAAGCTGTCCCACGTTCATGTTTCTCTATTAAACTTGACACAAGATAAGAAAAAAGGTAATATGCGGGCATAGAAGAAATATCTCTGAGTTTTAAAAGAATGCTCTCAACCTGAATGAATCCAGTGTTATGAAACAATAAGGGAACTAAGGGGAAAAGATCAGGGAACAGAAAAGTTAGGAGCTTTTGAGCTTTGCTTTGTTAGAATGTAGAATATTGCCCTGGGTCACTTAATTTTAAATGTTTAGATATTTGTCTTAAGAGGGAGGTTGGCACAACAGAAAAATGCATGGTAGTTGCGTTTTGTGTGGCACAGAAGGAAAAGGGTGAGAGTAGAGGGGAGGGCACTGTCCCACTTGCTGAGCTCCCATGGAGGGGTTGCCTAGGTCTCTGAGAAGCTTGGTGGTGAGTGGAGGAAAGCAGCCTATGACTTCTGGATATGAGTAGTCAGCTTTCCCTTAAAAGATTTTGAACATCCTAAAGGGAGACATGGAGGTCACTTGGGACTCCCTGCCTCCTTGCAATATCAACCTTATTGCACAAATAGGGAAAACGAGTCCCAAGCAATGGCAGTGACTCGCATGGTACCATCTAGTCAGTCAGCAAGGCAGAGCCAAGCCAACAGCTTTGGCCTCTGAGTCTGAGCCCTGCGCTCTCCCGACGGCATCACTGAACAGAGTAGATGACTGAATTCCCACCGTCCAGAAGATGGACACCCGAGAAACAATTGCCCCTTCCACCCTCTGAAAACGTGAAGAGTTATGTCTTCCATCCAGCCACAAAGAAAATCTTACTGTCAGCTCCTTCAGTTATTGTGGTGCAAAATTACAGTCACTTTGGAAGCATTTAGATTTAGCATCTTATAAGGTTAAGATATTTGTCTTCTATATTTACTGGAAACGATGGAAGAATTTCAACAGCTGTACAACTACAGCCAACAAGAAAGACAGACAGATAGAGAGAAAGAACAAACCAGGCTTTTTTTTTTTTTTCTCAAAGTAAGGGAGGAAAAATAACATTAACACAAAGGAACACTCTTACTAAGAGTAGGTGGAGAAAGGCATCTGAAAAATAATACCTCAAGATGCATTGAAACATTTTAGGGAATTAGGGAATTCTGATCTCCTGAAAAAAAAGAAAATTAATATTAAAGACAAGCTGTGAGTTTCCATCTGGCCTTGCCGCTTTCGACTAACGCTTCCATGACAGAATTCATCTGTCCATCAACTGTCAAAAATTCTCCTGTCAGTAAATCCCACGATACCCCAGCAAGCCCACCCCGCTCAAAATATTCCATGCCACAAACTATTCCGAATTCTGAATTCTTTTTTTCAGATCTCTGTACTATAAGACATGAAAGTTGTTGCTTCCCTCCACCCTTCTTTTTTTTTTCTCTTCTGTTTCCCCAAATCTCTCCCACCCACACCCTGTAGTATGGGGGGCTGAGGGAACTTGGATGGAAAATTTGGGGAGCCCTCCATCATTTGGAGATTCCCACCAAGATCCTTCTGAGCTTTTCCACTAGAGTCTGACAACAGACAGCCCACATCTGTTTTAAAACCCTGAGTGGTTGTGAAGTGTGAACTCCCCACTGTTTAATGTAACTACATGACTATTTAATGTACACAGTGGTACAGCCGCTCGCAATGCCAAACTGTTGTGACATGCCTGAAGGACATATATAAACAGAATATACTGTGGTTTATTGTGACAAAGAACATCTATGCCACAAACAGGGAGATGGGTTTGTTCGCCAGTACCGTCAATTGAGAAAGGAAAAACGTCTGGGAGATCCTTTCCCCTAGCCCCTTACGCTTGTCAACGGTGAAATTGATATGGGGCTAATGAATCGATAAATCCAGAATGGGCATAACATGCCCTATTTTAATATTTCAAATCCAGAATTTCAAAACCACTTATCTTTTAAATTAATCTGAATATATAACGCTGCGGGAAGGAGGGGGGAGGAAAGACAGGAGCAGAAACGGGGATTGCTGAAGATTTGGCCTCTTCCTAGAGCCTTCGTTAACTTTTATGGGTGTTAGGGGAAATTGGGGGATATTTTGGTGCTACTTTTTGGTAGATTTGGGGGCCATAATTTTCTGTGCATTGTCATAGATGGAAAAACATCTACAGCTGCTGCTAGTGTTAATAAACTAAATAAGAGGGAAGACATTATGGCTTTGCAAATATATTTCATTTTTAATATGTTTCTCCCAAAGGTGAATTCTTGTACCTTCTGACATCTCATTAATCAATTGATCAGAATCTGTTCTTTTACATCTCATTGCTACAATTCTAATTAACCTTTGCTAGTTAAATACTCACCAAAAATCAACTCCAATTGTTTTCCTCTAATCCAAGCATTTCAATAAAAGCTTTTCTTTTTTATCAGTCTTTAATTAGGAATTAAGTGGAAAAGATCTATACGGTGTGGTATCTACTGCTCTTCAGGGGATTTTGAAAACCTAGAATAAGGTCTTTAAGCACGAACAATGTACAAAGATTACGCTCTTAGTAGGTCTCCATGGTGTAGACTCAGCCATCCTTGTGCATACATTTAGGAAAAAGTCTCTTTTTTTAATTCAAAGTTGCTGTTTCTCGGAAAATAACTATTTCCATGGAAAACAAAGCAAAACAAAACAAACATTCTGAAACGACAACAAAAAAGTCCCTTTGTAAACAATACCAAGAACGAGAAGGGAGATTTATTTTAAAAATAAATTTTAAAATGCTATTGTTGTTGGTATTTTAACTTAGGCTATTTTGGTACAGACCAAGATTATTCAACTGCGTGCATTATTTCTAGATTGAAAATACCAACGCTAAGGGCCTGTAATTAGGAAAACTTACTCTTGCCTCTGACTATCGCATTTTGGGGTTCCCATGATTTGTATATTACTGTATCCTGTGGTTCGCATAATTTTCCCTAATAACTTAGCGGTCGCCGAGGGAATAAATCTGAGAAGGTCTTTAAAACAAAATCGTGAGCGCTTTCCTGTTTGCCTCAGGACCGCAGCCTACGTCCGGGCTGCGTATGAACCGTCCGGGTGGGCACCAAGAACTTCCCTTAAAATGCGTATATTAAAGGACAGTGTAAGGAAAGCAGCTCAAGAGAGGAACGGGGGACGGAGGGACCCAGAGACACAGTCGAGGAGGGGAAAACCACTTCTGGAGAGCCGGCAAACGGGGAGTTTTGGTAGAAGGTCTTTTAGAAGCCGATTGTCCCTTAAAAATATGGCCAAGTAGTCGTGGTTTGTTTTGACATGATTTCACATCGTATTCTTCTCCACTCATCTGCTGCCTTTCATCACACTGAACATTACCATTACCGAGTAACACCTCACATTAGCTCCTAATGTGCAGAAGTTTCTGGTTACACGGCTGCAGATGCTGGCTTACGTTACCACCCTTGCACAGCCGAGCGGACTTTAACGGGGCTTTTATTTTAATTTCCTTTCTCCCGCTGGTTGCAACTTTGGAGACGGCGTGCCACCCTCACCACACAAACAGGGTTAGTGCCTCTTTAAGGAATATTTAAATTGCATTTCCTACTGTCAGTTAAGTCTCATCAATCATGTTTTTAATTAAAAAGAAGGACATCTACATCCCACTTTCCACTCAAAGTGCATAATGAAATTGTAGATTGGGGCAGCGCTGGAGAGTTTCAGCACTGCTCAGTGCATTCTGCGGAGATGCGGGGGAGGTCAGAAACACTGGTGCATATGCGAGTGGCAAACAAATAACACTCCTGATAGGGCCGGGTGACATGTGTCAACCCTTGTCATCGAGAAACAAGAAAGGCAATGTGCCCAGACAAAGGGTAGGGTGGAATCTCTACACACTGGCAGAACCTGACCCACGCGTGAGGGCTTTGTGTAGCAGATGCCTCTGTCATTGTTCTGTGCCTCCCTCCCCAGTACCCCTGACAACAGCCACTGCCGCTGGCATTCCACCCTGACATCTGTTCAGCTTTATTGATGCGGCCCTGGAGGAATTCCCAGTGTAAACAGGGAATTCTCTAAGGGAACCCCATGTTGTAAAGGGATGAGCTGCATAATGCAAAGATTTAACCACTATTTAAAGGTGTGACACTTGATTGAAAGTGACTTGATTTTTACCCCCCTTTCCAATCCTGCCTCCCTCTCCACCCTTAACTGTATTTGGCAACACACCGGCTGCAGCAATACCCCTCCTCCCCCTCCTCACCGCTTTGTTTTCCTGATGCATAACTGTTAGAAAGAAGGAAGGATGGGGGGGGGAATGCCAGGGTACCACCGTCCAAAACAGCCACTTAAAAAAAATTCCAGGTTACAGTCAATTGAGTCTAGTTGTCGCACTGGGATCCTGCCTGCTGCCCACCCACACTCCTGGCGAGAAACAGCTTGAAAGTAGCTTGGTCCTGTGGCTGAAACTAATGGCGTGGGCTTTGTGCTCCTTGCTAGAAGCAACTGTGGCAGCTTACGGTCCCTGGGCAGAGCCTGGTCAGACCAGTTCTGGCCGGGCTAGAACTTAGGGGATTTGCCTTTGGAATTTTATGTTTTTGGCCGTGGTGCCTTAGGATGTTAATATGAATTTTTAAAAAAGCAGACCTGTTAAGAACTGCCATGCATCTCTCTTTGCCCCGGCAAATGTACGTGCGCTGGAAGGCCAGCTCTGCAAGGCTGCAGCCTCACTCAACGTCTTGGCTGATATTCAAGTACTGGGAGTGTCGTGAGAGCTCAAGGCACTAATATTTTGTTGCTGAGGGTGAAGTATGCAGAGATCCGTCAACAGGGCCCTACGCAGCATGACCGCGTCTAGTGAGGAGTGAACTTTTCTTGTTAGAATGTGAGGACAGAGTGTATTTGGTGAGGCTGTGGGCTGGGTTTAGATTTGTGTGGGTCCAACCCCTGACTCCCCTCCTATCGATTAGTGGGTAGATAAAATTTGAAAACTGCCATGACTCTCTCCTGCACTGATTCGAAATAAGTGATTTTCTGTGTTATCATAATAGGAGCTAAAGTAAAGCGCAAAATTACCAGGGTACGAAGTCCAAAGTTGTAACGGGAAATTTGTCTGTATCAGGGCCTAAGGGGTTGCTGACCTACCTGCATTTTCAGAGAACAGATAGCTATCAAAAAAGAAGGTGGGAGTGTGTGTGTGTGTGTGTAGCTTAACTGTAACCAGCAGGCCAGTTCTTCACATAGTTTTAAGATTTGCTTTCAGCTGACCCTTCCCCTTCCTTTGACTTCTATGGACTCATGTTGTGTAAGGCAACAGAGCTTTAAGTCAAGCAAGCCTACCGGCATTCAAGGAGTGCTGTCCTTCCCACTGTCACAAATCAAATTTTTACTTAACGCAACCACGGGAAGCCTCCAGATTTTTTTTCCTCCTAAAAATAATTTATATATTTTCTTCCGACTGAAGCAGTGCATGATCAGTTTAGAAGATTTAGAGAATATGGACAGGCAAAAGAGAATAAAATGGAAACGACCCATGAGCTCACCAGTCAGGAATAGCCCCCCGTCCCCTTGGCTAGCCCTCTCCGCTCTTCTTTCTCTGTAGTTCAGAAAGAGTGATTATCCTACGTCGACTCTTCTGTAGTTTGTGTTGTTTTTTTAAACTTACTAGACTGTCTTTCGGTATCATTAAATATTCTACAACATATTTTAGATAATGATGCATTATTCTTCTCTATGTCATAGTCAATTATTCATTTCAGGACAAATGTGGTTTCCACTATGGTATTTATTACAAGCGAAGTTGCAAGGAATATCTTTTGGAGGTAAAGCATTAAGCATATCCAAGACTCCTTCTTTGGGACAAACCCTTAAAATAGAATTGCTGGGTCAAAGGCCCTATGTATTTTTAAGACTCTTGACCCATACTGCCATACAACCAGGAGGACAGTACCAATTTATCCTCCCACCACCAGTGACACTGGAGTCCCCCAAAGTGGAGGTCTTCTGGGCATAGCCACATGTGTCCGAGTAACACAGAACTCTGTGTGGCAGAGTTGCAGTCTTGATCAGCCCAACGATTCATGGCAGCAATTCTAATTAATATGTACATTCCCAAATCCCTTCCCATCTGTATTTCTCTGCCTGCAGTACTTGAAAAATAATAAGTACAAACAGCTAAGTGCTGATAGAAGCCTCATAGTCTGGCAACATCCAATTTCCCTTCCTGTCCACTTGAAGGTGAAAAATTAGTGAACTTTGACATTTTTAACAGTCACAGATTTTAAGTATACCGGAAATAGAATTCAGGGCCGGTTCTGAAAAGGCCACATTAACACTCTGGCATGGCCACCAAGACCCGCTGGGAGGTGGCCAACACGAGACCCCTCGAAGCGTCTCCGGTGAACGCCCCTCGGTCAGAATGCCCCTGCTGACGGGCAGCCCCACCAAGCATGCTCAGCCTGCACGGAGTCTGAAGTCTGAATCCACCTTTTGGGATTCAAAATAATTTTGCAACAGTGGATACAGACTTTTTTTTTTTAATGTGTTATTGGTCTGGGAACAGCAACAGTTTAAAAAAAATATTACCAGGTCAAATAACAGCTGTTATTATTAAGTTCAGCTTTTATTATCAATTTGCCAGTAGAATCCGGCAGTAAAAAAAAAAAAAAAAAAAAGCCTGCATCTGAGCTTTTTACTAATCAGTACTCTCATTTTGCTAATATTCTAACGACTGTCAATTTACTTCAGTGCTGCCATTTGCAGAATTTTCCAATTAGCAGCAAACCTGTTCCACCTTCTCCTGTAATTACGGGGGACTCAGTTCAGATCAGCTGCGGCCAGACAGCATATGATGTAGTTGCCAAAATCTGTGCAATGTTGTTTTTAACCTTTGCATGTGCTGGCACAGTTTTAACATCTCTGTTTGTAGGCAGGAGGCTCCCACAGTTAGTGGCATGTGTCAAAATATCAAAATTATTTTTAATAAACACACAAGGAGGACGAAAACACAGATATGGGCATATTTGGTTTTCGGATCAATGTAACGTCTGTTCCAGATTCACAAGTGTCCCCCCCACCCCCCAACCGCACTCTAACCCCCTCTTTAAAAAAAAAAAATTAGAAGTCTTTTGAAAGGGAACAATTGAGAATCGCTGAATTGTACCAATCTCTTCCTGTTTTGTTTGCCAGTAAAAACTACAGTTATTAAAAAATCCTGAATTTTGGAATGGAGGGGACCTCGGCGATCCCGTAGGATAGCCCTCTCAGTTTTGGGAATGAGGACACTAAGGCCCAGAATGGAGAAGCGGTTTATCCACGCTCACGCAGCTGGTTCTGTGCAGAGGGAGGGGACTAGAACCCAGGTCTTCTGCCTCCATTCCAAGGTTCCTGGCTCTACAGCGCTCCTTTCCCCTCTTCTCTTGATGGCTTCTGGGTATGGCAGGAGACACAACAGGAAAGTCTCACCCGGATCCCTTGTTTCATAGAACGCCTTGCTAGCAACATCAAAACCAATCAAACTCTCTGAAAGCTGCCTAAACAGCTGACATTGCAGTAATAACAATAGTGAGGCAATAACTATTATTGCTACATGAAAAAAATATATTTAATAATAAGCTCATTGATTTTTAACAACATCTCTGTGTTGCCTAATTGATGGGAAGTTGTATGTTTGTGTAGCCGATGGGGGTTATGAATTAAATATGGCCGTCTTTCCTTGAGGGATGCATGTCAATGCAAGAAAGACAGAAGATCTACATTTCCCCCAAGCAAAATAGTCCCCTTGTAACAGAAGCAGGGAAGACTGAAATGCGAACAAAAATAAAAACCATCCATCACTGTTTATTAAGTGCTGCTACTTGAAGGTAAAAGGGATATTGAACTGTTTTTAAATTGGAAGGAATGTAGCTGGACAAAATATTGATGGTAATATTAGCTGGGTGACAAATTTTATTCTTTTGTCCACATTCATCAAAGGAGCAATTTGGAGTGAATTATTCTCTCTATGCCCATAAACTGATTTTTCTTCCCTTTTTATTTTTTAAGCACACATGTTTATTAAGGAACATGGTGTAGGAGGGATGATACCTTCTGGTTTAAGTTGTCCCTACCTTGCTGTATGAGTCACAAGTTCCACAATTGCTCTAGACCAGGCCATGCACTGATCTCCAAGGTGCTTGTATAAAATTTAATATGGGCTTAAAAATTGAGGCAGACTGAGTCTGTTCCCACAATTTAAAAGAAAAGGGGTGGGTCAGATTTGATTTCATTTTTAGCTGTGGTTTTCAAGTGGAAGTTCTGAAGCATTTATTTATTTTTCCAAATTTATAGTGTGCCCCTTCAGTCCAGCGTTCACTGGCTGCTGTTCAATGAAAACATCCAAGTTTCTATGGCAAAATGGGCTGAGGCAGGGAAATGAAAATTGAAAATGTCGGCTGACAATGAAGAGAATTTCAATAAAAATTTAGTTTGAAGTTTCATTCGCTTCAACTGTGTTTAACTTCAAGTCATTTTTGTTTTCATGAGGTCATGTAAGCTCTGAGGTGTTTCTCAAAAATCTTACAGGCAGTCCAGGGTACCCTGCCAGAGACGGATAGCTGAATTTAAGACTCGACTCAATCCCTTGTGTTTTTAGAAACGCCCTACTGTGTGTCCAGAGCTGGTGGGGCAAGGCGGGTGGGGGCTGGCGCTCCTGACTTCTTCACTTTGGTGTTCCGAATTTGGGTTCTTCCAAACTCAAATGTGCATTTAACCAGAGTGACAGTCTCATTTCTTCTGACAAATTTCATCATCCCAACCAGAGTGAAATCGTGAAACAACAGAATTTTGTTTGCGAGTGAATTTATAAACTTAAAAATCTCTTGGACTAGGCTGCTACAGAGCCAAGTGGATTATCTGGGATGTTGCTTGATTTACATGGCTCTCCCACTTCTCAACTAAATGAGGAAAGATTTAAGGAAGCTGGCCAGAGTTAATCAATCAGTCAATCAATCAGCAAGATTTTAATGAGTCCCAGCTTGGCACTGAGCAACAGTAGCACGTATGTAGCACTTGATAGCTCCCAGCACACTTCCATGCATATTGTCTTATTTGCAGAAATTATTAGTGAGGCTCAGAGTGGTTCAGTGACTTCCCTAAAGTCACACAGCTTTGAAGTCACAGATCCTAGCCCAGCTCTTCCAGAACTGTTTTTTCGACACTACTTGACACACTGCGAGTCAGCTTAAAATTAAGTACCAAATGAGCAGTACAGTCCAGAAGTACACAGGATCTTGGAGGAGCCTTGGAGTGTAGTGTGAATAAAGCCAAAAGTCTGTGCGTGCCTGTCTCAGCATGGTGTCACATCCCAACCTTTCAGTAGCTAAAAGTAATTGGAAGTAATTCATTTTCTTCTAGGCGTCTTTCAAGGAACAGTAAAGTAATTAAAGGGAACTCCATTCATAAGATTTTTGCCTCATCATTTTATTCTCCATCCCTCTCCTACCCTCAGCTACCATGAAGTCTGTATCGCCACAGCTCATGCTCCATTCTTCTAAGGTCTCCCCCTCCCCCGCTCCTGCCCTCTACCCCTCTTTCTCTGTCCCTTTCTGTTTTTATCTGTCTCTCTGTTGTGTAAACCTTAGATCTTTCTTTCTTTCTTTCTTTCTTTCTTTCTTTCTTTCTTTCTTTCTTTCTTTCTTTCTTTCTTTCTTTCTTTCCTTTTCTTTCAGATTTTATTTATTTATTTATTAGAGAGAGAGAGCGCACAGCAGGGTGAAGGGCAGAGGGAGAAGCAGACTCCCCACCGAGCCAGCAGCCTGATGCAGAACTCAATCCTGGGACTCAGGAATCATGACCTGCGCTGAAGGCAGATGCTTAACCGACTGAGCCACCAGGCGCCCCTTAGACCTTTCTAACACAGCCCCAGCATTACTCCTGCCCCCACTACTTATCTGGATCTGGAAAAGGTGCAGCTTGGGGCAGGGGGCGGGGCTGTGAAGGATGCCCAGGACCAGGATGACCTTCTTCATGGGTGTGTGTAGATATGCCAAGGAGGGGAGTAAGACTGTGGACCGAAGGATGGAGATTTATAAAGGAGATGATGTGTGTGTGTGTGTGTGTGTGTGTGTGCGTGTGTGAGCCCCCAAAGATGGGTAGACCTTACAAGATTTCAAAAGCAGAATAGAAAAATACCCGATAGGAAGGAATGAAGGGACAAAGTGAATAAATGCGAAGTTGGAGAAGTTTTCTGCCTTAAAAACATAATAAGCACACAATAAATAGCTGTATTAAGTGCGTGCTCTCAATAAACAGTGTATGAGGCGCTTTAAGTGACCTGATAAACCCTGATAAAATGCTTCAGAAAAAAAAAAAAAGGAAATTGCAATGATTACTTCTTTACCTAGCAGGAGTTGGATCTAGGCTGCCTGGGCTCATGTCTCTTCACCATCCAGGAGCCATGGGGCCCTGTGCAGGTCCCTTTACCTCTTTATACCTTGGTTTCCCTATTTGGGTAAAATGAGGATATTACAGCTACCTGTCTCATAGGATTATTGTGAGTGTTCACATGAACTACAAGCAGATCCCTGGCCAATATTCAATAAGCATTAATTAGGTGCATTATTTCCTTTCTCTCTCTCTCTTTTTAAAAAGATTTATTGGATTTGGTGGGGGGGGGGGGAGAGAGTGAGTAGGGGGAGGGGCGGAGGGAGAGAGAGAATCTCCAGCAGACTCCCTCCTAAGCGCAGAGCCCAATGTGGGGCTCGGTGTCCCCACCCTGAGATCATGAGCTGAAATCAAGAGTCGGATGGTTAATTGACCGAGCCACCCAGGCACCCCTCTTTTTTTTTTTTTAATTGACTCTGCCTGGGCCCCTTGGCCTTGGGCCCTACTGATGGGATGTGAGCTTCCAACCTCCAGCCCAGCTCCGGCCCCTCTTCATACAGTGCTGCTAAAGAGAACTCTGCCCTGGTAGACCATGGACCCCAGTGGGCCCAGCCCGCAGGTGCCCCTTCCCCCCAGCCCTGGGCATTCCCTCGGCAGGTGTATTATTTTCAATTGCACTCTCTCTGTACAGTTCCTTTTGAACTAAACATAATGATACTAAGAACTACCATGCATCGAGTGTTGATATGCTATGCGCCCTGTAGAATAGGGGCTCCCATGTATACAGCAGGTTCATGTTGGAAAGCAGGGACTGTTTCCTGGTGTGTTTGTGGTCCCACCAAGTCTGGTCTGCTTCCTGGTGGAAGACGCTTGTCCTCTAGTTCATTTCCAGTCTCCATCTGCAGGGTGAAATGTATCGAATCAGAGCAGGTGAAAAGTCTGGGGGTTCTCGCTCTCTTCCACAGCGAGCACAAAGACTCAAGCCTGGGATGACCAGGTACCTAAAGGGTCTCTTCCCACAGCCTGTGCAGGTTCAGCATGCACATCTCGGGTACCCAACAACCCCAAGAAAGCTGGCTAAAGACTTCAGGAATCCATGCTAACTGTGCATTTTTTCCCCCTACCTGAATTCATCCTAAAGAAAAACTTTCACCCCTACCAGATTCTAACCCCTTTCTGACCGTTTCTAACAGTTTGGCTACAGTTGTGTGGAGAGAAGGGCAAGAAGCCGCCTTCTTTCCTACAATGGGCATGATTCCTTCTATTTCCATTTTTATTGAATGGAATAAATACATTCTGGTCTTTGCCTGAGACAGTGCAGGCCAGGTTCTGTTTTTGACAAGGTTTTCTTATCAGAGTTATGGAACCTTCTGGAAAAATAGAGCATTTCCCAGAGAAGGAAGGGCAAGCCCACAGTACTTGACACACGTTCACTGTAGCTACTCCGTAATAACAACAATATCATGTAAACTCACTCAGTTTAGGGTTTAAGTTCCAATTGAGTACTTTTCAGTCTGGTGTGTAAAAATGACTGTCGTGAGGCCACAGCAGCATGAATCACAGCAATACTTCCCGTTCCTCCTCCCACCCCCGCCCCTTCTTCTACCACTCAGAAAGGCAGGGTCCCCAGGAGGCTTGATGCGCACCCAGAATAGGACGGCTCACCCAGGAGTTACCTGCTCAGGCAGAAAAGTTCCTACTCTTTGCTACTGTTAGGTTCTTTTCATCTTTAAGTTTCTAGAATGATGGAAATTCTTTCTAGGGAGGAGCCAATAGGAGATTATATATGTGTATGAATTGGTTCATGCAGTGATGGTGTGGGGGTTAGCAAATCCAACACCCATGGCGCAGCCTTGCTGCCTGGAAATTTGGGAGGGGGAGGGTTGGTGCTATAATCTTGAAGCAGAATCTCTTCTTTAGGGAACGTCAGTTTTTGCTTTAGACCTTCAACCAACTGGCTGAGACCCACCCACATCAGGAAGGTAATCTCCTTTCCTTAAAGCTGACGGGATTGCAGATGTTAACCACATACTACAAAGAGCTCCACAGCAACACCTAGATTAATGTTTGATTAACTAACCGGGCACTAGAGGCTAGCCGAGCTGACGCTCAAAACTATCACAGTCCTTTCCCTGCATCCAGGAACTTCCAGATCTTCTTGCTGGCCCCTAAGGATCACAGGGACTTCCTTCTTGATTTCCGGGGATTTCTGATCTGGTGGAGATCCTCTTCTCATACCCTCTGGGTAGTTTGGTGACACTGGATGGCTCCAAAGGTTAGGAATAGAACTTTCTAGTGTACTTCTCAAGTATTATATGCAACAATAATTGATTGCCTGGGTTGATGGTGTTCAAATCTCTTGGCAAATAGCCTGGAAATGTGGGAGGGACTTGTGCCTCTGTGAGTTGGTAGAACGTCAGGGGAGTCAAAGAGCGTCACAGAGATTGGGACCAATGCACACTTTCTGACTAAATGAACACCTTAATATGGTGAACTCTGAATCAGAGAAGGGGAATGCCTAGAGAGAAAGCTCTGTCTCCTTTGCTGAAGTTGAGGTATAAAGACTGATGTTCTGCTCACAGAGGCACACGTCTTATCCACCTCTTCACGCTATTTCCCCGAGAGACTGGATCACCATCCAGTCCAAGCACTGGTGTATTGTTCATAGCAAAACTTGAGAAGAACACTAGGAAGACAGGAGAGGTGGGGGTGGGTGGAGAGACTTCATCGGCTGGACATGGTCTCCTAAACGCCTTCCTTTGCAATAGCATCCACAGTGGGTGAGCCGGCCTGCCTTTGACTCGGTCCCAGAGAATTCACAGAAACCCTTGATTTCCCAACCAGGCAGCCACGTGGAGAGGGTAAAGAGGTTCTCCTCCCACTTTGCATTGTTGCCGCAGTACCTGGGGACATGCAGCTGGTGGTCCTGCCTCACAGTAGAAGGATTCTCTTTGCCCCTCTGAGCTGACTGCATGTTTGAGTCAAGAACTCCTTAGGGCACCTGTTAGGTAGGGCAGTTAAGGACTACTTTGTAGTTGTGTGAATCGGAGAAAGTGAGAGAAACGTTACAGTAATCAACACACACACACGTGCATACGTGCGTAGCAAAGGGGAGTTAAGCCTGCAAGGAATTGGCTGGTACTTGCACATTATCAGTTGTGCTCTAGGAACATTTATAATCAGAGTCTGCGATTTTCAAAACCAAAGTATAGGGAGAGTCATGCTTGACTTTAAAATGCATTCCCTGCATGGGCTGTAAGGGTTTAAAAAAAAAAATCTTCCTTTCTATCATGGAAATGAAAAGTTGAGTACTTTCTCCCTCTCCCCAGATCAGCTATGAAGGGATTTGGGGCCCCACAGCCCACCATGACTCAGAGGCAGCTGCTCCGACCCGAGGCTCACAGACCTCCAAAGGAGACTGTCCAGAGGTTTGGCCGCCCAGTGATTAGGCCCTGAAGAGCTATTCTGTGTTTCTGGCAGTTCACACACACACACACACACACACACACACACACACACACACACACACACAGGCTCACTCACTCTTCAAAGGGCAGCTGGTGAAGTGTATTCACAAGGACTGGCTGAGGTGATGTAATGGTAGGTTAGGGGTGAGGGGGTGGACTTGAGGATTAGCGAATCAGGGCCAGGACATGATAACGTCCACAGCCCCCTTCTGCAAGGTTCCCAGCGCTCTGCCAATACATCCCTGCACGTCCAACTGTCCGTGGTGGAACCCAGGCCCTGACAATTCCCCAGTTTCCACCCACACCAGTCACTCTGATGACCTTCCTCAGCTCGGTTTTGTACGCCCCTGGTTTTCTGAAAAGCCCATTCTTTTCTAGTTAAGAGAGCCTGAGAGAAAACCTGAAATCCACAGGGTAGTTTAGGGATGAAATTTGTTATAATTTTCAAAATTGAGAAGTTACGAGGAAAAAAAGATATGTTCAAATTTCCAAAAAAGGGAAACATTCTCTGGGTCTGAGGTGAAAATACTACCAAGCCTTCAGTTACAGGGCCCATTCGGTCCTATAATCACCACAATAGGAAAGGGACCAGCATCACGGGGCTGCTGGAGAGCTGTGAAGAAAGGCCTGGTTTTTGAAACTCCTGTTAAGATTGTCCCCCCAAGGCCAAAGCGGGTGTTTCTAAAGCACCCCAGAAACAGGTCTGGGACAAGCCTCAGCCCTGTGCTGAAGAGTGGGTTCCTCATTTTCTGTGCGTCTGGCGTGTTTCGGAGCACCAGTGGGTGCAGTCGTGGCTTATAGGGATGCAGTAAATGTCACCTTGCTGTTCTGATATTCTGCATGTATGTTAAAGGCACAGAATGGCTGGATTTACAGTGTCTTATGCCACACTATGTATTGCGAGAGTCACAATTCAAGCCTAGACATCTGATTATCGAACCACAGAACTTCGGGATTAGTCATGCTAATGCAGGCCATTTGGCCCTGTTTTCTCTGTGAACAAAGCTATCTGTGTTGGTTCATTTAATCTAGCATCTATCTGGCAATTATTGATATTAAATTGATTTAGTGTTCCGAAAGATGTCTCAGACACCAAACACAGAACTCCTGCTTTATTTTACAGCTGAATACAGAACATGAATTCCTTCGTGCTGTAATCGGCTCTTGGTTTAACCCCTAAAGTGTAAGCATTGATCTCTTCTTAACTTGGTGACTTAATTACTAACCACGGAGCTCTCCTTCTGTGTCATCTCTTCTCTGGAAATAAATGGAACCCTTTGGGTGGAGGGTTACCTGCGTGGGATCGTTTTTCACCGAGTAGAAAGACAATTTGCTAAATGTGTCATGGTTATTTACCGAAGGCTGACGCCATGGTGGGGACATTAACAATCTCTGCTATTTCACAAGAAAGTTCTAAAAGGTGTTTTAAGTTGTTTCCCAAAGCACCTAAGTAATTCTCCCAGCATCTCCCTGAGGTAATACCCAATTTTACAGGGAAGATATGTGAGGGAGCGTGTATGAGTGCCGAGAGTAAGCAGTGAAACAGAGAGGTGCAAATATTGTCGGTATTATAGGTAGTAATTGAACACGCTAGCCTTACTCTTAAGTCTTATGCTCTGGGTCACACTGCCTCCTACACTACATTATCGGTATTAACATAAGCATGGGAGATTAATTTTATAGATCACATGAAAAGTGGGTGACATTTATCTTCACTTTTCAATGAGTCCTCTCATTATGAGAAGAGTAAACATTCAGCCCAGGTGAAAATGGTCAGGTTAAAACCAAAATGAGTCCACTAATTTTGGGGAACTACTTTATCGCTTTTAAAAATTGTAATATAAAAGTCCACCTGCCTAGCTTTGTTCACTGAAAAAGCCTTTGTTATTATAATCGTGGCCAGCTTCAAGATAGAATATACTCCTAACAAAATCATAAGCCTAAAGATGAGGACAAACTGTGAAAGACTGTGAACTACACCTGGGCCTCTCAGTTGGACTATATCTTAAACTTGAACTTAAGTGCCCCTCCTTACCCCCGACTCAAGACCCTAGATAACAAAGCAGGGACATGGAAACACATTTTGATCAGTTTGGAACTTGCAGTATCTAAAGAAAACTTAAAGCTGTCCTGTTCCTGGGAGTGATGAAATCTCCTTTTTCTTAGAAAATGAAGAACTTTAGACGTGGACCAGATGCTGAACTGTTAGCTCAGCGTGGCTTAACTGTAATCACATGGGCAAGCCGAGGGATGGTAACAAAGACGGGCATGCTTTTTTCCTGTTCTGTCATATTTCAAGGCAGGATTCTACCAGGAAGAATGGTAGAATTGTCGCTTCAACTCAGTACTAGTGTGCAGCCAATAAATTCTGACTCATGCATGAACCAAGATGACTTCCTTGTGATGGTGTTGGGCCAGTGGCGTTTCTGGGCCATTTCTGGGGATGGTGATCCTGCTGATGGCTTTGCCAGGGAGAGGCTGGCATTGGATCCCTGGCGTCCGAGTCAGCAGAAAACGCTGGGCTGGACAGATCTGCCTTTCTCCCAGCGTGGCTGCGTGACCTTCCGTGCTTCTTCCCCAGGGAGCTGTGGCCATTGCTTTCCCATGCTCCTGGACCCAGTCCTACTGCTCGCTTGAGTCCTGGCAGCTCCCTGAGAAAGCAGAACAGGCTCTGTGGCCTCTGAATGCAGGGCTGAGATGTTTTACTTCCAGGTCAGTTGTTGACTCCCCAAGGGAAGTAATTATTTTCTTTAATGGCTGCGTTCCATTATCTACCGCATGCGGAGAAGCCACAAACTCAACTCTAAGCTTTGGGGCAGGGAAGGCTCATATGGGTAAAGCCGAGTCTCTGGATTTTGCAGATTATTGAATATCAAGCTTATTAATTATCCACCCTTTCTTCCCCTCGTGATGCTAAAATTTTAGCCATTTATTGACTTCTCTCCCATATTCCAAAAAGAACTTGTGATGGTCCATTTGGCTTATCAGCACTTATTTCAAAGGTGTTTTGGAGGGTGAGAAAGCCAATGGCATTGAAAGCCTCAACCAAGTTTTGGGGACTAGATGCAACTCTTATATACCTTTTGTGCTACCCTGTTTTGTGTGTCTGTGTGTGTGTTGTGTCTTTTGATGCAGCAATGACATCTGTTCTGGTGAAGGAAATGAGTGGTTGAACTATTAAAGTTGAGGATGTTCGTAGATACCAAATACACTCACGACCTTTTTCTCAAGAAAGGTTTTCCTTATTTGAGGCATCGTGATTTTATGGTCTCAAGCGAATGTACTGTATAGACACATTCTACTACACTTGGCTGTGAGAACAGATCTTATTTAATGAAGGGCAGGAGTAAGTACCTTAAATCAACTCTCATCTTTAGAAATGGCCTGGACTTGTAAAACACTGCATATCATAAAAACTGGGTTAAAAGAAGAAAAACAATTTTCATTAGTTTAGAAGTTATTTGAAAAGGTAGAGTTTTGTCTAGGCTAGGTCTAGGACTTTTCAAACCTTAAAGTGGACTTAAGTTCTTGCTTTAAGCAAACTGGGACGGACATATGGATGTCACGTGAATCTTCCTCGTTTACCTTCAGACTTTCTTGTTGACCTGGGGGAAGGAAGTCCCTGTCACTCAAATCAAGGGGGAGGTTTTTATGCCTAGCCTCCATTTTTGAAAAAAAGTGGCTCCATGTCACCTTGTTCTAGGAATCCAGCATATTGAGCAACAATATGATGTGGTATGGAAGAGAAGATTAGGAAAGTAGGCTGGCCCAGGAGAAGTGCCAGGGACTGCTTCTGTTCCCGCTGAAGAGTGCTTGAATCTGGTTCCATCAGGAGACTTTTCATTGGAGCCTCTGTTTTTTAAAGAGAAAATGAAGGGAAAATCTACGGGTGCCGGGGTGGCTCAGGCAGATAAGCATTCAACTCTTGATTTTGTCTCATGTCATGATTTTCAGGGTCCTGAGATTGAGCCCTGCATCACGGAGCCCGTTTAAGATTCTCTCTTTCCCTCTGCCGCCCCCCAAAATGGGGGGAGAGGAGATACTAGTTATCTACTCATGGGTGAAGTGAGAACCGATAGGTAGTGGCCTTTGTGAGAAAACCAGAGTTAGTACAAAATGCAGTGGTATTATAGAGAATGAAGAAAAGTAGAACAGATAAAAATCTCTTCAACGCATTTAAAAGCAAGATTTCATTTTTGGTGCCAAGATTTGGACATTTCCGAAAAGTTAATGATACCCATAAAGTAAATAGAGGCTTTAGAATCAGCAAAGTTTGAATGGAAAAAAAAAAGAAAGAAAAGCCAATCAGAAATAATGCCTGATTTCCAGAACTTCATGTAGATATAGAGGTTGGGTTGAGATTAGACTAATGTCATCATATTCTGCTATACTGACAACACTCTGGAATATTATTAGCTTTATCTGGATGCTTTTTGTATCAAATTCTTGACCTGATTTTTGTCCCAGTTTCTCTTTTATATCATTTAGGTTTAGTGCTTCCTTTAAGAAAAAAAAAAGTTAAAAAAATTCTAATGAAAGCCGGCTGACTCTACTGTGAGTAATATAAGAAAATCTGTTTTGCTAAGGGAGTGACAGAATATTGAAATACCTGGTTTTATATTTTTATGTGGGTTTGGCAAATGCAGTCTGAAAGTGGCTAATATGATACCCGACCTGGTGTTAATAGCCAATGATAATTCCATATGTACCACCTGCTACCTGTCAGGTTACACTTTCTTTCTTTTTTCCTCTTTTGGCATGAAGGTTACATTAACTGTTAACACAGGTCTCCGTGGCTAGAGCGGATGCAAGCCGCCATACTCTTCAGATGAGGTAGATCTCTGATGTCATTATCATCTCAGCTTCTTTTCTTCAGTCACCCCTTCTTCCCAGCTCACCCCCTGCCCCCCACCCTGACAATTTTTATGTAGCCCTTAAGAAGCCCTTAAGAAGCCCTTAAGAATACCATCCTGAATTTGGGAATGGGGGAGAGAGAAGGAAGGCGACAGAATGAATCACAAGAATAAACTAGACATGATGTTCATGGGAGAAAATCTTCTTACTAAGAAGTAAAATTAGAGAAATTTTCTGGAATGTGTATGTGAGGGGAAAAACCCATTAGCCAAGGGTGATGTGGATTTGTTAACTAATTGCTCTACACCTTAGTGTTTAAATGCCACGAAGTCATTTCTCTTTCTCCCTAATAACTTGTCAGGAATGTCTCAAAACCTAACTCCACATGGGTCACAACTGTTTCCTCTCAGCATTCTCCCACGGGTATGTATTTTGAAATTGGCTGGGTAAAGCTGAAGAGAAGATCCAAAAAACCCAAAACCGAAACCAAATCACTTGCCTCTCCATACGTAGGGCTTGACTGGGTGACCTTCTGGCTCTTTCTATCTCTAAGCTCTGCTTCAGATAGGATGTAGCGTGCTGAGTCCATCCAACACGGTACATTAAAATGATTTTTCTTGAAAGGTAAAGACGTTATTAAGGATTTCCATGGCTCTTCGCGTATTTTTTTGAAAGAAAATAATTTTAGCCTCTTATTCATATTATTATTCCAGCTGTTATGTTCCTTCTGTGTAACTACGAAAGACACAGAACGCTCCCTTTCTTTTAGGCTTTTAAGAATCCTCCTAAACTGGTTAATCTCTTCAGGTGGAAACCAAAAGCAAACGCTACGGTCTGGCTCAGAGAAACTGTCCAAATGTCTTATGTTTCCAAACTATCCAAGTAATAACATTGCTTAGCTCAGAAAAATTGTTGCACTTTTTCCAGGTGCTTTCAAAATATTTTTCTCAATCTGGTTAGTCACTGCAACGACCCCATGACATAGTTGGAGTCTAAGGTAAATGCCTCTCGGGGCAGAAGCAAAAGCTGCCCCTTGGTTCGACCCCCTGGAATCTGCTCCTGGCTGTGGCCACAGGCCTCTGAGAGGACTCCTAATTTTCATCTCAACTCCTAAGCTACCTTATGTACTTGCTTTGTGAAAAAAAAATGTTGGCTGACTAGTAACGAGGAAGTATATGGTAATGAACCTGGGAAAATCGTTTCCCGTTCTTCAGAAGAAGTTGCTATTGTGTGTAGAGTCATTGTAAAAACCTAAACTCCAGGGATAGACAGCCAGGCACATTTCAAGTGGCTCTGTTCTTTTGGCCTACCGATCTCTTGGCTGCGGATATGAGTGATTTAGCTGAGTGGGAGGGCCAAGGAGCTCTCTATTTCTCCGAAGTTTTATTTCTCGTCTCTTTGAAAGTTTGATCACTTCCCCTGCCAGAACACGCATTTCCCACTTTGTTTTTTTAGGTCTGTTCTCAGTTCCCATCACTATCTGTTAAGCTTGCCTTGGTCTTCCAGATTCCTGCTGTGACTCAAATTTTCGAGCAAGGTATCTACCCATACCTTGACTCTCCTGATCCTGGTTTATATTTTGGGCCAAAATTGAGCTTTGTGCTTGGTCGCAAAACTATACAGTTTCCCATTTTCAAGAGCACAGATGTATACGTTTCTTTGAGACTGTACTCTTCAGCATTAAAGAGGGACCCTTCATTGTAATCATTACCGAATGGATACAGTACTAATGGAACTTAATTGTTTCCACTAGATGGATCTCGGGTGTTTTTGGCAGCCAGAATGAAAATGATTCGAAATACCATCAAAGGGGCTTATAAGCACCCAGCATGCACAGAGTGTTTTGATATACAGTGGAGTGTTAATATCATTATCTCTCCTAATACAACATACGGTTACTTTAATCCTCTCCCGCCTCTGTGATCTTGGAAGATCCGACGGATAGAAGGCGAAGAATAAAACATTATATACAAGGAGACAAAGGGAGAATTAGTCCCCATCCTCTGAATGTGATTTTTTTGATTGTTTGAATGTTGGCTTCAAATATGTACCTTTATCAATACTGACTTCTGTATCTTCCACGCTAGTTTGAGTTTGTATGCGACATCAAACATACCTTTTCGCACATGTTCTTCCCAGATTTTTTTTAACACTTACTTAGCAGTTTATAGAAGGAAGTGAATGATCTCCTCAAGCTGCTTACAAATTAAAAAAAAATCTGTGCTTATTAATTATGCAGGATTAGTCTAATTATAATTCAGCAAATTAATTAGCGACAGAAGGTGTTCTGAAACATTGGAGTACATTTGCATGTTAAATGGAGAGGCTAGTCTGTAATATATGTAAATTTATGCATGGCTTCATAGTTTAATTTAAAAATTTGCAGCTGCATATGGTATGGGAGCAGGTGAAAAGTCAGTTTTAGTTTAATGATGCTAACAAACATTGGATGGTGTCCTGTCTTAGCAAGAGAATGCACTCATACCTGCTAATCTATGACTCTGTCATAAGAATATAGCATTACATAGATGCTCAGACTCAAGGTCATTAGTGAGTGAACCCATAGGTGCAATACGTATAAAGCTTAAAACTGCAGAGAGAAAGCGATGTTAGGAGGGACCCAAACTCTGAACTTTGTTGGTCACTTTATCCAGTAGTGCATATTGAGTCAGTCCGCCTTAGTTTCGGGAAAGTAACATTCTAGCTTGTGTAAAAAGGGATGTCTTTTGTCTGACTGTTATCTACTCTGGCAGGTATAAAAGAGTTGTCCAACCTTGATTCCCTTTCCAAATATTCACATTTGCACTTCATTTCAATTTCCTGGAGCCGTGGGA
Source organism: Ursus americanus (assembly GCF_024610735.1). Taxonomy (NCBI): domain Eukaryota; kingdom Metazoa; phylum Chordata; class Mammalia; order Carnivora; family Ursidae; genus Ursus; species Ursus americanus. Next base: position 66,846,059 of record NC_142139.1, read on the forward strand.
AAGTTATTACCAAGTTATGAATTAATGGTAGGGTAGAGAGTTTTACACATTGGCCTCAACCATCTGGCAAAACAGTAAAACCAGCGGACCAGGCAGCAGCAAAGGGCTCTTGGTGTAATTGGTGTTCACTGCTCAGCCTAGCATAGATGAGCTTCACAGGGAGGGCAGAGCGCCGGCAGGGGGAGGGGAAGGCTGCACAAGGGGAGAAGGGGCGCTAAGGAAATAGGACGGTAAGGACCCATTAAGCTGATGGCTGGCTAATAACTTCATTTCTCTCCTTCACCCGAGTAGTCGTGGCATTAGAAAGGGAAATAGATTTGTATTCCAATTCGGAAGTCTCACGGAAAGATGCTTCCTGAAGTCAATCGGTAACATGCTCCGTTTTCCTCTGTCTTTTTTCCTTTTCTTGATCAGAAGAGAGAGGAAGGGATAGGGCCAAAGAGAGGATTTGGGTTAAAAACAAAACAAAACAAAACAAACAAAAAAAGGAAACGATGGAACTGCGCACATTGCAAAGAGCCCTCCAAAGACATTTTACGAGAACAATTGGAATTACAAACATGCTCTTCATCTTGTATTTCATTCCAATTCGAGCCCAAAGAGTTCAATTATTATTTTCATTAATGGTGTCAGATTTTCATCCGAGTGCAAAAACAAGGACTTTTCCTTGGAGATTTTTTTCCTACCAGCCTCATGTGGCCAAGTAATGGAATTCAAGAGAGTGAAGATGTCTGCCTGACTACAGAAGAAAAAAAAAATCCCAACATATAACCCCAGGTCCTCAGAAACTATAGTGGGTTACTGGTCAGAAGTAAGCGGAGAATCAAAGTGGCCCCTTGTTTATGCACCTCAGCGATGGTTGCTAGTCAATTGTTTGCCACTTGAGCTATGGGAGACTTTCACTTCAGAAGAAATCATGAAACGAAGTCCGTCAATAAAGAATCAGAATTGCACAGTGGGGGCAGCTGCTCCCTCCCGGTGCCTGAATGAATACAGCAGATCCACTCCTGGGGCAGCGTGTTTGGTAACGAAGGATCTGCTGCTGCACTGAAATGCCACTTCCAGGAGCTTGTAATTGGAGTGAATGCCGAACAGAATATGATTTGATGGGGCCTGCTGCCAGTTAGGAACCGACTGATTTTGTCTGACCACAGCTTACTGAAAACAGTGACAAGGATCTTGACCCACCGTCAAGATCTGCTGTTCCTCTTTTCCTGCAATCTAATAGATTTAATGGCATCGTCTTTTTTTCTTTGGAAAATGTCTCTCCCTAAAAATCAAGGGAAGAGGTTTAATATTGGACAGAAACAATGCAGAGAGAACCAGATTTGAATTTATGGCAACTCCCTCTGGTATAATTTTGTTTGGAAAATGAGCCATTTTAAAAGGTGGTGGGGAAGAAGGGGCAGTGTAGGGGAGGGTGGCAGGAGCATGCCTAGCAAAAAGTGAGGGAGCGAACTTACTATGTCCCAGGTGTTTACCCAAACACTGCGTGGGTAACTAATCCTTACTAATGGCCTAGAGGATCATGTTACAGGAGGAAGAAACTAAAGGTCCCTAATTTTTACCCTAAATACTAAGCAAGCAAATAATAATAATTAATAATAATAATAATAGTAATGCAGAAGCCTCGTCATCATGTGGAAATGACTTGGTAGGGACGCCCCAATGAGCTGCCACCTAGAAGAATGCTGCCAAAGAAATTAACTTGCTGGTCTATTTAAAAATGTCCGAAGGAGGAGAGTCTCCTCTCTCCCTTGGGTAATGCTTTCAAAATTTAGCTTGGTGACTTGACTCTCAAAAAATGTTTTCCAAGACTTAATTCAACTTCTTAGGTTACACATTTGACTTCTAGCCTTTTTTCTCCGTCGTCTTGATGGACAAATGGCTTTGAATCTTCCTCATCCACTCAGGGCAATCTCTTGACATTCTTTTTGTAGAGGACTGCAACTCCTTGGGCCCTGTCGTCTTTGGACCAGGTGGGTTCTTGAGATGGTCTGTTCTCTGATATCTGATAGACTTGCTTATCTTCCTCCACACACTCCAAACTAGCCACCACATTTTTAGAGAATGCGGGCCCTGATAGGAATGATAGACATTTTTGTTTGCTTGCTTGTTTTGTTTTGCGACATGAAGAATGATTTCACTCTCATTTCCAGAGAATATGATGAAGGACGAGACATGCTCCCCCATGTGGATCAATGAGGCCGTAGCTCCCGAAACAAAGAGCTGCTTGGCATTGGTCCTACCTTTTTGTCCAAAAGAAGCATGGCCAAGCTCCCACCAGAGGAAGGTTCTCTTAAGAGTCAGACAAAGCAGAGTTCCCCTCCAAGCTCTTCCACTTGTTAGCTGTTTGACCTCGGGCAAGGAAGCTAACCTGTCTGAGTCTTGTGTATTTCCTCCATAAAATGGAGATGTTGATTCTCCTACCCTCAGAGGAGGGTGGATGAAACAAAATCCCACATGGCACATAATAAGAAGTCGAGGAAGGTGGGTTGTTTCTTTGTTGTTATTATAATCATCATCATAATTTGTCTTTTAGCCATTGGGAGTTAGAGACAGTGAGTGTAGTTGTAAGTAGGAAGATTTAGTGCTTCAAAATTTTCTGTAAACTTACATTTTTCGGATCTGAGATGGCCTTTCATTGACATAGTCTAAGTGAATAAGCTTTAATGGTCATAAAACTCTTCCATAGGAATGTCTGTGGAGATTAAAGATTCTGTGCCTACTCTGTTCATGTATTTATGTTTACATTTTAAGGGATTGTTTAAATAAATGGATTACATGGAAAATCAGCTTATAAAAATGAGTATTTGATTAAAGTCTAAAGAAGCCAGTCAGTCAAAATTTTTAAATTATCTCCCCTTTCCATGGATCTTCTTGATCCTTGTGCTGGCCATCATTTTACCAAGCAGATTGAAAGTATGAAGCATTCCCAGATGCCCCATTGTCACGTTTTTAAGGCGTAGCAAGAGCCAATGGGGTGTTTGACCTCCCAGAGTCTCTTAATTTTTGTGGACTTCAATGAGAGTCTTCACAAAGCCCTTAAAGCTTCAGGGCCCTTTCTTACTGGGGCTGACACCTAAACAATCAGTAAGGCGTATCATCTTCAACCCAAGCATGGGGCCCACTGCTGCCCTTCACCTTACTTTGGCTGCCTGGATTTGGAATCTGTTAGAGGCTTTTGGTAGAGGAAAATGTATTCTTTCTGTTGTAGGAAGGTTCAAAGGGGATATCACAGTTAAGACCTACATTAAAGCTGGAACATTATTATCATGTTTTTTACTGGTCTTAAGTGGAAACCCCACAGTTAGGGGTTTCCGTACCTTATAAAGCAGGGTGAGCTGCCATGTTGGCTGTCCTGAGTGAGAAAATGGCCCCAGGGGTGTAGCCATTCTGTGCGGGACCCCTCACTCTGCCTAGTCCCCATAGGATGTAAGCTTGACAGGGCCCTAGGAGAGGAGAGGCAGCTGCCCATTTCTTTCAAATATGATTTTATGATCCAGCCTATCCCGGATAGTTTTTAGAAATGATAATTTGATAGTTCTTAGAAATGGTATGAGTGTTTTAAGGGAAAGGAGTTATCTTTTTTTTCAGAGGCACACGCAAACAGTGGAAGCCAACTGTATTTTTATTTATTGGACTCTAGAAAAGGAGGGTTAGTAGTTAATCCAATAAAATGTGTCTTCCTCAAAAATCAATGGACTTAGGCCTTTAAACACCTACACGGTTTGTGAGGCTGTATCAAGTCTATATATGGCTCGGACTTCAGTGGGCCAGCCTGCTTATGTGACCATCACAGCAGAGAGAGAGAGACAGAGAGAGAGACAGAGAGATAGCACCCCCTGCTCTTGGCTTTTGGAGAGTATGGGGGTGTTCTCATCTTCATGGTGTGTAACATATGACCATGGCATTGCGGAAATTATTCCTACAGTAGGCAGAATTAGATTTTTTTTTAAGGGAATAAGTTTTAAAGTGAAAGGTATTTTACATATTATTTTGCATAGACTAAGGTTCTGCCTAATGGTAGCTGTTACTAGCGCTAAGTTCACATTCTTTGATACACATCCCTGTCTAATCTTTTTCTCAAAAGAATCTTTCATGCTTTCCCATAGTGCTTTCCTCAACACTTTTTGTATTGCAATTTTTTAGAAGGCACTATATCTTGGATTTCAAACGGGAGATGAATTGAATAACCTCTACCACAAATTTGGACAAAATTATGCTGGGTTTTGTACTAGTCAGATCATTGGTTATAATTTTGGAATTTGGCATGAATACTAAGTACTTGCCCTTCCTTTGATTTAGAGACAACCCCCCTCCCCACTTGCCCCACCTCTGGACCTTGACTTTGCTCCTTATCTGTGCAACTAGTTTGAATCTCAGATTCTGTTTGGGAAGGGCTCAGGACACGTCTAGACCCAATCTAGGAACTTTCATTCTATTCTTGAACAGTGCTGTGTGTTCCAATATTCCAGAGATTGGGAGAGAAAGAGATTTCTGGGTGGCTGGGCAGTCCCCAGAGATCTTAGACCCATATTCACGGGTCTTCAGATTCCTCTCAGAATCTGAAGAAGTGTATTTTGAATAGTTTGGTTGTGTGCTCCACGGGAGGAAAGATTTGGTCAATCTTATTTGCCATGGTGTCTGAACCTTCGTGGAACATACTATATACTTCATAATTGATCAAATGGGTAAATAAATGAATTCAGCAAGGATTTTCATTAGTAGGCATTTACTTCCATGCAACTATCTTTGACCTAGTGTTTTCCTCTTGGAATGCTATAGTCCTTTCACTCTTCAAGAAACCAGAATCCTTCACGTTGTTCTTTTTCTTTCCTTCCTCTCTCCCTCCCTCCCTCCTTCTCACCCTCCATCTCTCTTCTCTTCTTCCCTTTTCTTTCTTTCTTTCCTTCTTTCTTTCTTTCTTTCTTTCTTTCTTTCTTTCTTTCTTTCTTTCTTTCTTTCTTTCTTTCTTCTTTCTTTCAGACCATTTTCTGAAATTTTTAAAACAGCTATATTGAGATATAATTTACATAGTATAAAGGTCACTTATTTAAAGTGTACAGTTCAATGGCTTTTAATATATTCACAGAGTTGTGCAACTGTCACCACAATCTAATTGGTTCAGGAAACATAGACTGCCAGATAGAGCTTGCTGTGAGAAAGACCCAGGTTCAAATCCTTGTTTCTGCGATGTACAAACTGTGTGATCTTGGCAAAATTCTTAAATTTTTGGTGACTTTGTTCTTCCCAGCTGTGAAATGATTCATTAGTCATAAAGTTGTTGTAAGAAAAAAATGACACATTGTATGTGAAACACCTGCACCTAGCCTCAGGGTATGGCACAGAGTAGACACTTGGCAAACTTTTTTTCCTTCTCTTCTGTGACCCCTATACCATTCAGCGACTGGACCAAAACACAGGATGGTGAGCAGGGACAGAGATGGCTCTGATCGGTGATGTTCCTGAGCCACCTTCTCCTGCCTCAGAAGCATGTGGAAGGGAGCCTATAACAATGGTCACCCAACATTTTGCCTGTCAAGCCCCGGGGAACTGCCTGCTCTGACCAAGGCATCACCCAAGATGCCCCACTGTCCACCGATCAGCTGTCCCTGCTTATTTTTCCCCCACTATCTTTGACCTATCTCTCAGAAAACCCTGCACACACCCCACTTAGACTGCAGTAAATCGTGGTCTTTTTGTCTTCAGTGGTTTTTTCCGTCGGTGTAGCCATTTCTGGAGGGCTCTCAACTCCACATACTTTTCTTTGCCATCATAGAATATTAATGTTGGAAGAACCGTAGAGATAAGCCATTAAACCCAGTTGAACAAACTGAGGTCCAGAAAAGTGAGCTAACTTGGTTACATAGTTGGCGCAGGTCGAGACTAGAATACTGTCAGCATGTCATAAATATCTGTGCAATGAAGAAATGCCATTGGGTACATTACATCACCTCAGCTGACCTAGGAACCAGGTTGCAATGTGCTGGCTTGAGTTCACATTTTGATCCCACTTCTCCAGTCCTCTGTATCTAGAGAAAAGGATAACCCTGTCATTGTTGGTGTTCACTCCTAAGAAATGAAATCAGAAGGCTTGCAAAGTATACTGGGCTAAGTGGTTATAATATTTATGTAGTCAACACTGTTTGGAGAAAGTGGAAATAACAGCTTCCATCCTGATGAGAATCTGCACATTTGGTCTGAATCTTGCAATTCATTTGGGTTTCCCGTTTCTGAGTGCAGAGCGCTGACATTTTCCAGGCAGCCCTGGCTTCAGAGGGATCCGGACCCAGGGGATTTGTTCCCTGCAAGTCACCCTGTGGTTAATGGATGGTATAGTTAGTAAAGGGTTCTGTATCAAGCCCCTGAGCATGGTGGGTGGAGGGAGGTGGAAGACAGCAGTAAAAGGGAGAGAAAAAATTGGAGGTAGCAGTAAAACCCCAGGATTCCTTTAAATTAATTTTTAGGTTCACACAAAAACTATCCAGGCCGTAATTTCTGGAGCTAGCCATTTAGAAGCTGCTATGCCTTCTTTTAGGAAGCAATATACAATGTAAGAGAATTTTTCTCTCTCTCCCCACGTATCCCACCCTCCTCCACCCTTCTCCTCCCCTTTGTGAACAGAAGGTTATATGCTCAGTGTGCAGGGGCTGGGCACGTTACAGACTCAGATCCCACGCCAACAAAAGAGTCAAAACTTTCCATCCAAAGAATTGATAAGGGTCCTAACTGAAACTGAATCAAGCCTTTCAGCAGGCCCCTTGTTTCCCTAAATCAATTTGATTTCATGTAAACACGTATTTCTTCTGCACTTTTCCACCTACCACACCATGCATATAATAACGCCTTCTCAAACATTAATGTGTTCGCCAGATACATTTTAGAGAAAGGGTCGGGTAGGTAAGGGGAAGTATCACCCACAGAGAGTGCATTATAAGGAGCTCAGTCAAAGGAAAACTTTCCCCAAATCAAGCACTGGGAAGAAGAAGCACTCGATTTAGTTTAAGGAGGGGAAAAGGTGTAAATCACGCTTGGGGGTATTGGAGGGCAGATGTGGTGTGGGAGTGGGGGCTATTGTTTGGGAGGAGACTCAAGTGAGGAAAAAACAAGTTTTAAGCATATCATGAGAGCATCTCCGTGCATTGTGAGTGGCGGTAGCCGCCTCTCCTGTGAAAGTACAAGTGCGAGAACGTTTCCCCTTACAAAAATAAAATGTTTGCGTGCTGATCAACCTCTGATTGCTACCGGCAGACGTTTCACTGCACTTTAGGAAGCGAAGGCGGGTTGTGAATTTGAACGCTGCATAAAGCAGTGCGGAGCAAAAGGAAAAAAAAAAAAAGGCAGCATGGAGCATTTTGTCTGTCCTGTCACTCTGGACGTAGCTCGGGCAAAGACCCTGATACCTTCACGGCACAAGAAGTCGTGCCTAACCTCCCGGCCCAGCCAAGATGAAGAGAGAGAAGTGAAAAGCAGATGTTATAACATCATGCAAAAATTTTAGCTGTTATTTCCAAATTCACACCCCACCTTTATTCATAGATAGGGGTCAGGGGCACTTGGCCAAATATTTTTTAGCAAATCTAGAGTAAAAGAGACTGAAATACAGAAACCAGTTTGAAGAACACGGTTCCCATTCTCTCCTCCTTGATCATTCACTGTTTATCTTTCCATCAGGTTTTTTTTTTTTAAGTGCTAAATACAATTAACTGGAGCGCTCTCTAATTCTTTTGTGTGATTCTTAAAAAAATAAAAATAAACAGAAGGTCACCATGAGAGCATCTCACCAGCCATTGCTTTAAAATAGAATTTTTGGAAGCATTGTTGATTTCTACTTATTTTTGTTGGTAAATCCTGGGGAAAAAATGTATATCTTTTCCTTTAAAGTTCTAATTCAAGGCATGGATGTGAGAGTTCTGGAGGGACTTTGGGACTGCGGTAAAATTTCGTTGTCATAGTAACAGAAAGGGAAATAGGCCTAGCTCACCTGGGACTTTAACACTGCAAAAGCTGGATTTTTTTTTTTTTTAAGGAAAAGGACTCTGCAAGTGAGATAAATGAAAAACTTATTGTGTTTTGAAACAAAATCCTATGCCTTAAAATAGGTAAATGGCTGAAAAGGCCACCTCTGCCATTTTTCTGGTTCGATGTAGTTGTCTGATTAAAGATGCCTGATTTTAAAATTGCACAAATAGTTTATTTCAGAGACGGTTGGCTTAAAAATGTTCCTTACGATGAATAACCTTAGACCATGATTCAGTGCCTTTGTATTTTCCCGGATAATCTCCAGAAGGTCTGAGAGGACATTCACACTTGTTATTAGTCACAAAAACCCTAGTGTGTCCCTGCACACGGACCTGCCTTTGGATGGCAGCGTACCATTTTCTGATTTTATATACATTGGTTAAAAAGATCAGGGGCCCTTTGTGTGTGAGGGTACACGTGTGAGGTGTGTGAGCACGGAGGTGTGTGTGACCAGCTGAAAGCCACATGCGTGAGAAACCCTGGGATTCTGGGTGAAGTCATGCCATTTTTTACCCCGGAGCAAGACGTTTTTGCACGGCAGGCGTCACTGCTGCTTTGGAAGCCTGAGTTTTGGGAGACAGAGTGCCCTTGCAACTCCGGGGCAGGTATACACACCAGAGCCCAGCTTGTGAACCGCTTCACAATCCTCAACCCCGCTGGAGCCGCGTGTGATCGCAAACATCCAAATTTGCAAATTGCAGGGGGTCAGCGGTGTTCCTTCCCAGGCGGGGCCGGCTGAAATTCCCCAGACGTGAAATACAATCCCTTTCAAATCAAATCTAATATAATGCAGATCTATTTTCTCTTAAAAAATGTTTACTCCAAAATGTAACACATTGCTCTCTCTTCACAGATTCTTTCTAAAATTTTTCCTCAAGTGCAATCAGAATTGTTTGAAAACAGCAGGAAACCCGAGGGACATGAGAAGGTTTCAGGTAAGGGGCCTGCAGTTCTCCCCTGTTAAATCGGTCATCCTGTTTTCTCTCTCTTGAGCACTTTCTTTCTTTTTCTTTTCTTTCCTTTTTTTTTTCCTTAGAAAACATTACTCACCGATGCTGCTAACGTTAAAGATAACTGTGAATGATAACCCTCATCTGATAGCATTGAGGGTTTCTGCAGTTTGTACTGTTTAGGCCTTTCGCCTCTGTGGCCAAGGCCCCCGGGGAGGGGCACCAACCCAGGCTGGAGATTTGATTTTAAGCCCTCAGGCTGCCCTTCGCACACACAGCTGCCCACAGCAGGAACCGTGTTCTTGATATTCATCCACCTTGGGATTTTTCAAAGCAGCTTCTCTGTGCTTTCTGTAAGCAACAGCCTCTTCCCTTCCTTTCCCACTGATTAACTATTCAGTGGTCTCTGTCGGAGTCTTTGGGAAAGCAGCAGCCCAAACAGCCGTGGTCACTTTAAGATCGCAGCATGACAACAAGACCCACGGGACAGTGACCCAGCTGCCTGGCAGTTAAATCGGCCACCGGTTTCATCACCCTTGCCACTGATGTACTGAGGATACGAGCTAATAAAAACACAGAGAGAGGCAAAGTGTGTCAGGTTGGAGATGAGAGGAAGTGCAGTCCCCCTTGGCCCCCTGCCTTAATCTTTGAAGGACCCATATTTAATCCACCAAAAGGCTTTCCTGCCATTCATACACCCTGTCGAAATATAGAGCGCTCCCTTCCCCATAGAAACACGGAAAACACGTTAAACAATAGCATTCAAGCTTGAGACTTAAAAAAAAAAAAAAAAGTCTGACAGCCATGGGAGGGATGGGGATTATTAGACTGCTGTTTTAGGTGAGAACAGTGAGGTTCCAGGGGGTTTGGTAACTTGCCTCAAATCGCAGGAAGGATGCGGTGGAACCAGGAACGAGGAGGGTCGGTCTGGTCAAATCCCTTCCGCCAGACCACGAGTTTGCACCGTGGTCAGCTGCTAAGTGGATGCCTTGCTGCTGACTTTTTGAAATTCTTCTTCATTTCTGAGCCAGGGGTCACACATACTCATTTTGTGCGGGACTGCCCAAGTAATGGCGCTGCTCCCGCCTGTCACCAGAGAGTTTCTGGGGCGTAGGAACAGAGTCCTTCAGGAGTTCATGGGACAGATGGGTGCACACAAGGCGAGAAGACTACTTTGCAAAAAAAAAAAAAAAATTCTTGTCTTTTTTTTTTTTTGTTCCCCTACCGAGTCATGGTCATCAAACAGTCTTGCTGGCACTGGGATATTTTTGGTTAGTTATTTAACACGATTACCAGCCTCTCTTAAAAAAGTCACAGCCCTCCTCTCCGTCATACAAATTTTCCCCTGCTGTATGGAGTGAAGACAAACAGAAATAAAATGAGCTTTCTTGGGGACCACGCAGGAGCACTGTACGGGGTGGAAGTTGATGGTGTTCTGTGTTCCAAATGCAAACGTAAATAATTTCAGTCCAAAAAAGTACAAGATTCAAAGGGATTCCAGAGTATCTTGAGGGCCAAAGCTTGGCTTTCACTTCCTGAAGAAACAGAGGTAGGAAGAGGGGTTGGCCGTTTGGAATCCTATCCCCCTATTTTCTACCATCACTTCCAAAGAGTTTTTAAATTTGAGAACACTCTCATCAATTTGAGGAGGCTTTTAACAGAATGTCTTGTCATTTTATTTTTCTCAAGTTTTGGAAGTGTACTCACGAAGCACACGCATGCTCTATTTCCTAAACTTCTTCCCTTATTTACTAAGTGAAGGTTTCAGTGTGCCTGAGCTTTTAACAGGGTTAGAATAAATATTGCTGATCTCAAAATGATGGGAGATTCTCATCCAATGTGAAAATATCTGACTTCTGCAAAGAAAGGGATAGGTTTTTTTTTTTTTTTTTTTTTTTTTTTTTTTAGTTTGTGGATTCTAATTGTCTTATTTTGGGCGTAGAGCTAAAATTAATTGGCAATTTTTTGGGTATTTTTCATTGAGATAAGATTCATATAACATGTCGTTCATCATTTTAATAATTTTGAATTGTGCAATTCAGTGCCTTTAGTATATTCACAAGGTTGTGCAACCATCACCACTATACAATTCCAGAACATTTTCATCATCCCCAAATGAAACCCCATACCTCCCAATTCCCTTTTTTCCCCACCCACTGACAACCATGAACCCACTTTCTGTCTCTATGGATGTTGCTCTTTGGGACATTTCATAAAATTGGAATGAGCAACATGTAGCTTTTTGTGTCTGGTTTCTTTCACTTAGCCTCATGTTTTCAGGTTCATCCACGTTGTAGCAGGTGTGAGCACTTCATTCCTTTTAATGGCTGAATAATATTCCACTGTAAAAATGTACCACATTTGGTTTATCTGTACATCAGTTGACGGACTCTTGGGTTGTTTCTACTTTTAGGCTTTTATAAATAAGGCTGCTATGAACATTTGTGTACAAGTTTTTTGGTGTGTGAACATATGTTTTCAGTTCTCTTGAGTATATATCTAAGAGTAGAATTTCTGAGGCATATGTTAACTCTATCTTTAGCTTTTTGAGGAACTGCCGAACTGTTTTTCACAGTGGCTGCATCATTTCATATTCCCACCAGTAATGTATGAAGGTTCCAATTTCCCCATATCTTTGCCAACACTTGTTATTTTCTTTCTTTCTTTCTTTCTTTCTTTCTTTCTTTCTTTCTTTCTTTCTTTCTTTCTTTCTTTCTTTCTTTCTTTCTTTCTTTGTTTTTGTTTTAAATTCTACCCATTCTATGAGTGTGAAGGGGTATCTCATTGTGGTTTTGATTTGTCTTTCCCTAATGATGTGGAGCATTTTTTTTAATGTGCTTATTCGTCATTTATTTGTATATCTTCTTTGGAGAAATGTTCGTTTGAATCCTCTGTCCATTTTTAAATTGGGTTATGTGTCTTTTTATTGTTGAGTTGTAGTTTTTTTATGTATTCGGGATACCAGGCCCTTTCTTATCAGATAAGCGATTTGTAAGTATTTTTTTCCTATTCCATGACTGTCTTTTCACTTTCTTGATAGTGCCCTTTGATGTACAAAATAATTGATAATTTTTATACTGTGCTCAGATTTTATTAAGAGTATAACCTTCAGGGGGCACCTGGGTGGCACAGCGGTTAAGCGTCTGCCTTCGGCTCAGGGCGTGATCCCGGCGTTATGGGATCGAGCCCCACATCAGGCTCCTCCGCTATGAGCCTGCTTCTTCCTCTCCCACTCCCCCTGCTTGTGTTCCCTCTCTTGCTGGCTGTCTCTATCTCTGTCAAATAAATAAATAAAATCTTTAAAAAAAAAAAAGAGTATAACCTTCAATGAATGCTCTTTACCTGGAGAAGGCTACTATGGAGAAAGCCTTGACTACATGCTATAATGGTCAAGTGAGAAACTTGGATCAAGTTCAAAATATGAAACCAAACCAGAGATTGTAGGTAATCATGGGGGTGAGGGGGTCTGAAGGAATGGTAACTTAGGTATTTCTGAAATACATATCTTATTCAGAATGACAAAGGTAATACTTTTAAACTTCATAGACAGTTACTTCATTCCTGTATTTTGTTATATGATCAATCAAACATATTTAAGCTGAAGCATTCTTTTGTGGAGATTTGCTCTGAATAGAATAGAAATATGAAATTTTTCTTACCAAATCATGAAGCCAACCAAACTCCCTCTTCTCTCCCACCTCTCTTCTTTCCCCTGTCCCCAAAATGGTCGTGGAACTTGGATTCTTTTTCCCAAAATGACCAAATGAGAACAAAATCATTATATTAATTTTTTTTTTGTAGCCTGAAACAAACCTCTCTTTAATGCAGTTCAAGTTCTGAGTATCTCGGACATATATAAATACATATGTCTGTTTATCAAAACACAATAGGTTTAATCTTCTTTGGCTCAGATCCTTTTGAGAATTTGGTAAAAGCTATAGATTCTGTTGCCACAAAAAGCTATGTTTAAACCAAGTTTTGCTTAAAATGTCAGGTGTTCCCACATCTCTTAGTGTTCCATGGTCCCCTGACCTAAAGAAATGAAATTCATCTGCTAAATGGGCATCCTCCATGTAACTTAACCCTTACAAAGGGGACCTGTTGCCTTGGGGGTTCCCTGATAATCTTCCTGCTTTCTTATAAATGCCATCTGTTCCCAGGTGACTCCTGGACCCATATCCTCAGCCCTCACCCTTCTCCAGAGCTGCAGAAATACTTTTCTACCTTCTTCCTGGGCATCTTCCCTTGGCTTGCTAATGAGCACATGTTCACAGCAGAATTCAATACTTACTCTCTGGATCCGTGCCTTCCTCATTCATTGGGGAAATGTCACTTTCTTCTCCTAAGTATCTGCTAAATCGATCTCTTCTCCTGAACACAACTGCAATGGGTCCCTGCTTCTACTCCTTCCTTGTCCAGTCCTAAAGCTCAGATTTTGAAAGGCATGGATGATTAGTATCTTCATACCAGGCACATCCCTGGATGTTTCCATAGATCTACTACTCACTAGGCACACCTCACTGATTTCTATTACATGGAATATTACTTTAACCTTTCTACACGTTTGCCCCTCTGCCTGAGAAACCTTCACCGCTCTCCAATTTTTTATTTCTACTCATGCTTCAAAACTATACCTGAATGGCATCTCTTTTGTGAGGTATTTTCTGACTCTCTCTGACAGACTCATTGGCTCCTTCTTCTGTGGCATCATTCCATTCTCTACACGCTGCTACTACACCATTGATCACATTATCTTGCAATTGTTCATCTAAGAGACTGTGCTGCTTGAGCGTAACGGATTTTTTTTTTAATTTTTATATTTCTCCCCAATGCCTACCGCAATACTGACCACTGTTCAGAGCTCCATAAATTGTTATTAAATAAATTTTTTAAGAGAGAGAAGGGAAAAAAGGGAAGGAAGAAAGGGAAAAAAGAAAAGATTTTTGTGGTCCCCAAAGTATCTACATCCATGGGCCATATATGCAGATCATTTCTGCCCTTCTTGAAATGGAACAATTGGGTGAAACACCCAGATTAACAGCTCAGTGAAGGAAAAGAAAGAGATTTATGTCTAGTGGAAGCCAACAGGCCTATTAAGACACAATGAACCCATTCTTTATTTCTCTACATTGTGGGGAAGTTGAAAAACCTGGAAGGAAATCAAACCAAGACAAGGAGAAGTCAAACATGTTGTCATCTCCCACACTCAGATTCTAAAATACAGAAGTTGGTAACAATTAGGGCAGTTGTTGCCAGCTCATTCTCAGAGATGGGCTGACTGGGTCTGCTCCAAGTCACTGTGAAAACATAGATGTGATCATTCATTTATTCACCCACCCAACCGATATTATTGAGGACATTCAGTGTGCCAGGAACTATCCTAGGTGCTAGAGAGACATCAACAAGCAAAACAGATACAATTCACTGCCCATGAGGGACTTATCTCCCAGAGGGAGAATATGACAAATGAGTGACTCACATAGCTTAGCTCTGCCTCTCTGTGGTCTTCAAGTGACCTTCCTGGAAGCACGGGGCCCAGCACGGTGCTAGTGAGCTCTGTGCTGACTGCCAAAACTCAGTGGTGTGGTCCCTGGCAGCTGAGGTAGAATCTAAGGGACACCTTCCATTATAATAATAGTAAGTGTGGATGCTCTTCCCAATGGTTTTCAAAGTTTTCCATGGTATCAGCTATGACAGGACACTAATGTCAACAGATCAATAACTTAGTTGATACTGAGAACATTAAAGACCTGGGTGCCAGTTATTTCCCCTTGCCTCAAGAGGACTCTGTTCTAAACAGGCATGATCACTGTAGAGGCTTGGGGTATTTTCTACCATATGGGTAAGCACTAGTTGCCCATTAGTCATTCTAGAGTTAGGAGCATGCGCCTTGACATATCTCTAACCCTAGACTAATTTTAAATGAGCTCCTTTATTCATAAACTTACAGCTTTCAGGTAGTTAGGATACAGATTCTTACCATCATTTGCTGAACTTTTCTGAGTGACTTTTGTGTGTCTCAAGTTCACCCCTAAATTATTCCATTTTTAGATTAGGTCCACCAACATCATCATTTTTTTATACACTTATTCTAGGGAGAGGACTGAGAAATATATCCAGACAGGTCTTGTCATCTGTTGGCTCAAGACATAAAAGGTCAAGATATATGGGGGGCAAATGCATACATTTGCAATGAAAGAAAAGTTATCTCGGGAGCCAGACTGGGAAGGACATCAGGGCTGAGTTGATTCCTGTGTATAGGGATCTTCACACGCCCCCAGGATGGGACTGCCAGAAGGGGATTTTGAGGGTCCTTGGTGGGGGTGTGGGAAAGGGTTGTGCCCTGGAAGGACACACCTAGCAGGCATGGTGGCGGGGAGAAGGGAATGGAAGATGCAAAGATCTCTATCAGGATGAAGAAAGGAAGTGAGGCCATGTGAGCATCAATGGCATTACTGGGGTAGCTGGATAATGTGAGAGGTCTAGGGCCTGGATGCAGCCACTGCACAGGAACAATGGGGAAATTAATGTGGATGACAAAGACACCCACTCCACACAGCTGGGCGTTAGCCACTAGTCTGTTTGACTGAACGATGCAGGAGCAAGGGGCAGGGCTACTCATGTCTTGGAACAGGGCCAAGATCCATCCAACAAACCCTTATGATTTCTTAAACCCCCAGTTCTTATATAAAACTTTTTAATGGCACCACCATCTATTTTCCTTAAATAAAAAATGTTGAATGTTTCTCTCACACCCATTGAAGAGGGAAACGAGAGTTTAAATTAACTCCAAATGGTAAAAATTTAATACAGCTCCAGCTGCCTGCAGGTTTCTTCAGTTCAAATCTTTCAATTCAAGAGCTACTCCAGCTGCTCTGTGATCTCATGCACCATTTGAAGGTTGCTGTGCTACCGAGCAGCAGTTTTAAAGCTCATAATGAAAATCACTTGACTTACGGCCTCTCTAATCAACAGGTGAGTCTATTATCTTGTGGTAATACAATCCAGATAGTCTGAGAAATAATAATTATCTATTTGGAGTCAGAAAAAAGCAAAAAAACAAAAACAAACCTCTGGGGGTCTGAGGATAGTTCCCTCAGTCCAGTGCTTTAAGCTTGGGGAAGGCTTTCTGTGCGTTACTTCAAGCTTTTCTCTTCTCACAGGATACCCTTCTGCCACCACCACTCCACGCCTTTTGGCATCTCAAATGGGGACAAGAATCAGGGTGATAAAAAATTTTAACCAACCCACATAGAGAATGTGTTTTGAGTTATTCATGGGAGAAAAGAGAGAGAAGTGACAGCAAGTAGCTGCCTGTGTAACTCTTGGTAAAGGGCATGTGAGATTTCAGGTAGGTGGAAGCAAAGCTTAAATGCTCAAACATTTTAGGAGAATCAAATTTGGGTGCTCAAACCTACCTCTGAACACATTCTGGAACAATCGGATGCAGAACTTCCTGGAAAGCAAAGCTTTCTTAGTTTTGCAATAGGTACACAGATTTTGTAGCTGCGTATGGGGACTACATGCTCCTGGTTTTTGATAAACGACAGGTGATTCATGAGGTCCTGGGGGGGGGGCGGAGTTTGGTGGAAGAGAATGGCCCAGCCAAGTCAAGAACTGCATCAAATATGTTAAGGCTCCCCTGTGGCTCTCAAAATGTTTGCTAGTAAAATGCCCTTGACCATAACCATTCCACCTGGCATATGTTTTAGATGGGAAAAGCAATGGGTTCAATGGAGTAAAATGAGGTAGGGTAGATGTAGCCAGTGTCTGTGACCTTTGAGATGGGGGAAATTTAGTTGTAAAGCAGGCTCCCTGATGACATGAGAGGCTCGTTGAAAAAAATTGCCACTTGATTTTTGTACACGTTCAATTGGTCTTTAAAAAACAAGCTCTTAAAAGATGGCCATCTTAGGCCAGATTTTCAAAATGTGCCAGTGGAAACAGTCTTCAGCATATTACTGCGCTTATGCCAATTAGATTTTATTTTTTAAATGCCAGAAGAATGATTTCAGTGACCTTGAGTTGTGTAACAAAACTTTTTCAACTCTATAAGGCTCTCTCAAATCTCATTTCCTTGATGAAAATGGTGGTCACCACCTTCATTTCAGGTTCATTTTTCTCACCTTTGGGCTCCTGGAGTATACGGTGGCCACATAATTTTAGTCCTCAATTATGCATTGCTATGTAGTCATCTCTTCTGATTATGTCTACTGTTTGTTATGCTTCATCAGCTCCCTGGTAAGCTCCTTGAAGTCGTGACAATGTTTTCTGTAAGTCTCCATTCCACATAGCAGTAGAGTGTCACTGGAAATGTCATGGGGAGTGTCAAAAACCACCTTTGACTAATCTAAACATAGGGCGGCCTTCTTACTTAAGAAAGTGTCTTCTCGGGAATTATGTCATTAATGCCACCATCCCCCCTCCCTTGGTGTGAGCAGCCCCACAATGCCCCACATCTGTCTCAACAGCAATCAACTTTGTGTTCTCCCGTATGACACTTGATCCTTAACCGAATAGAAAATTTAGCCTTAGGGAATATGAAACAACAGTGATTGCTAAGAATTCTGGGAATTCCTTAAAAAAAAAAAAAGATGACAAAATCCATACTTGTGGGGTAGGTGTTTAAAGGTAATTTTGGAGACTCTGGAGTCCAGTAACAAAGAAGAATCTAGGCTTTAAATCTGGTTTGAAAATACGATGTGTGCCAAGAATAAAGTGGTAGGGAGAAACAATTTGCAGTAGCCAATTGTTTGTTGTTAGCCTGGGTTGAATTAATGGAGGCTTAGACAAAATTGTTTCATCAGAGTCGCTTTGCCAAATGTGAAAATTAGCCAGTGTATAAAAACACCAACGGAGTCTTTTTCCCTCATGATATGGACTCCAGACTTGGTTGCCCACCACAACCAGAAGTCTGTCTTGCTTTTCTCTGTCCCTTTAATGGTCTCTATGTCTCTTTCCTCCTACCACAGGTGGAAAATAAAATCCCACATAATAGTTACGCTTTGGGAAAGCTGAAATAACATATATAGCAACTGAACAGTTATAAGGGAAAAGCACATCATGAATTTAATTCCATTTCCAGATGTAAAATGTCATAAAGAATTTTTTCTCCATACTTGGCAAAATAACAGGAATTTTCGAGACCATTTTATTTAGCTTGGTGGATGCGTGTTTGTGGGTAGGTATCAGAGAGTCTTCCACCTCAAGTGTGCCCTAAATGCTACATATCTGGGCTTTACTGCGATTAAACTACCAAAGGCCCCATGTTCAGCTAGAAGGTACACTACCCTCATTGAAATGGAGGGGAAATGGGTCCGACAAATGGTAGAATTTGGTGTTTTCAAAGCAAGAACTCTGATGTGTATGGGGAGGTTTCTAACCCAGTATAATTATTCTCTCGTGACTATAGACACCAGGATTCTCATCTGTTTCAAAGAACAGATCATGTAGTCATTCCACACATTTTTCATTCTGACTTCTCTTTTTCCTACACTCTTCTATGTGAGACGTAAGGCCTTTGTAGGAACACCTGGGTGTGAGCTGAGACAGGCTGGCAGTAGACTCCAAGCTGGTCATTCCTCTGACTTAAGTAAATCAACCAAATCATACAGTTATAGCTTGGAGAAGGAGAGATGTTAAAAAAAAAAATAGAAGTGTGATGTTCCAACAAAGCCAAAGACATTTCAGAGTGAGACATAAAAATGCCCCGTGTGTGGGAGTAAGTCAAGTTGGTAAGGGTTCCCATGCTGCATGCTATCATTCCGATACCAAAGGAGCTGTTCCTCTGTTGGAAACCTGGTTGTACAGATTAACGGATGTGCCCACCTAAGGAGTAACTCCCACCGTGGCCTTGTATAGGCAGGAAAGAGCTCTTTACAACTCAGCTCCTGCTTTGTATAAATTATTAGAGTGAGGGACATGGGAGTACTTTTAGATAATGAGAAGAAAAAAAAATAATTTGAGCAAGCCAATCATTTTCTTGAGTACTTTTAGCAGATTGCTAACACAGTTCTTCAAACTGTCTTGTATTTTTCAAGGGGAGCTACAGACTTTTTCTTCATGTAGCTAAAACTGCCATTGAATCGGATGATTCTGAATGGAACCCACACTGCCACTCTCCAGTTGCTCTGTGTTTAAATTCACTAAAAATTAGAGATCACACAAAGCAAAGGAAGGAATTGCAAAAACTGAAGAATGACTTCTGCTTTAAAAAATGCAAGCAATTTCAATGGATCCCTACTTCTCTTTCTTGGAATCTTGTTTTTAAGGTGTCATGTCATCAACAATATTTGCGTGAATATCAGGGGTTATTGCTTTTGTGTTGAACTGAAATATCTCAGTCGAGGAGAACTATAATTGGCAGTAGCTTGGGTTTCAGATCTGCAAGCTTTCCTTTCAGAGCTTTGAGCTAAAATACAGATACACCAACTATGAGAAACAAATGAAAGCTGTCATAGTGTCAGCAGCACAAACCGGGGGTCCATCCCACACAAATTATGGACATCTGTATTCCTAATTGGCATTCTTTCGGGCTGTGCCAACAGAATGGCAGTGCCAAGAGAGGCCGACAGCTTTAGAAAAGACCAGGTATCAGGTTTAGGTGATAGGAGACGCTGATGGGACATAGAAGTTCCTTTGTCGGCAATATTCTCCATATGTTTGTTATAAGGTTCACGACTTTTCGTTTTGGCTACCTCCAAAACGGCACCCTTTGTCAAGTCTAAATTTGCTACTTTGAAAACAGATCAGTTTATGAGCTCAAGAGAACAAGTGGTATTGATGGTTATATGATCAGAAGATCGTTGGCAAAGATGCATACAAATAGTTAACAAGGTAATGGTAAGAAATGTTGACCTTGATTTGTTTAGCTAAGATGTAAAGATTTTTGAAGGTCAAAGGTGTCCTTGTGTAGTGTTTTGGAGTCTAACTGTGTCTGACCCTCTAACATTAAGCTGCTGTGGCCTGCAGTTTTGAAGAGTGAAGCAAACCAGGGGAAAAGAGAGAAGGGGGGAGAACAGGAAATGGAGTGAGGTGTTTCAGGAAGTTGTCAGGGGTTGACTGATTGATTCCAGATGGAAAAGGTCAGCCTTTGTGACCCAGGAAATACTCACTAGGGGAAAGAAGTTGGCTTGTGGAAAGGGAAGGCCTGGGAGTAAGACGATGCTGGAATGCACATTCCACTTCCTTTAGTCCCCAAACATTCAGAAACTTTAACTTGTCTGAATAGAATAATATCAGTGTTGTCATCGTTCATCAGAAAACAGGGAAGGAAGTTAAATTCAAGACTTTGAATGTACCAAATGTATCTTCACCTCCATAATGTAGTTCATTTTCTTCCAGAAGGAGAGTGGATGTAAAAGTCAATATTTGTATGTGTGTTTGTGTGTGTGTGCAGGCATGCACATGAATAAGAACAACCAGCAAACATGTCCCGTTTTGCATGGTGGAGTTGGAGGACTAAATTCTCTCTGTTTTGCCAGTTCACTTTAATTGACAGATTCTTCTAGATACCTCACGGCCTAAGATATTTGGAATATTAAAAATGGGAACTTGCCTTGTATCTCTATATATACACACACACGCACATACATTTGGACATAATTTAAAATCTTGTAATAAATTTTGCAGACACTGAAATAATTCAGGTTAATTCCCTTGCTGTCATGAGAGGCCAGCGCTAGCCAGCAAGAGATTAAAATTTATTTCCATTGTTAATAGAAAATAATGAAGTGCATCTGAACCATCAGGGTATGTCATTCGGGAAATGTTCACTTTGGAACTGAATCTCACTCCACCCAAATGGACAATGATGAAATCAGCTGGCTCAAGAAAGCCCCATATTTTGTGGCAAGAATGCATGAGGAGCACTAAAGTACAGTATGACAAGAAGCTTGTGGAATGAATTAAAGTGGTCTCAGAGAGAATGCTTTCTATATCCACATAATCCTCTGACAGGCTGTGGTTCCCCTCACTGTGCCTAACACAGCTCATTAGCAATTAAAGCCTGAAATGCCCTCTTGTTTTTAGATCTTCCAGAGATGGCAGCTCTGTCAATCCATTCACACATACAATTTATAAAAGTTAGCTGATTCCTCTTTTTTATCCACCTTCTCCTATTATTTTCAGGGGGTAAGCATATGCAGAGGTGAATGCTTTCAACCTTCATACTCATCTTCACCCCATGCCAGGAGCCTGGGCTTTTTTCTTCCTTTGACTATGATGCCATCTTGTGCTTGCCCTGATAAGGATTGTGCCTCCATGCACTTGCAGAGAGTGATGGATGTCTCCATCTTACGGTGGCCACCATACAATAGGAAATTTCTGGAAGGATTTTCCCCAGACTCCTAACATGTTGACGTGGGACAATTGAAAACAGATCTGGAGCTAGACAGGCTACATCCCTGAATTATGAGCTATTGACAATCATTGTCTGAACAACAACTGAGGTTCCTTTAAGTTCCTTTTGATGTCATAGGGAGGCAGGGATACCATACCTGTAGTGTATTCACAAGTGAGGAACTGAAGTGTGGGAGAGACACATAGCTCACTAGGAACACATTCTATCGTCTCTGAATGTCCAGGGCCTGATGTAATACCCAACATGTAGCGGGAGCTCAGTGAATGCTTTTGGGATGAATGAGTGATACCCACTTATGTCTGTGGAAAATTCCTGTATGCAACTGTCATGCCCATGGGACAAGGTTAAGTGAAATGTTTTAGGGACTCATGCTTTTAGGGTTTCTCCTGAACCCCTATTATATTGAAATTTATATTTAAAAAAATTAAAAGCTACCCTCTAAAATTCTATTGAAGGTAAAAAAAAAATCAGAAGGATTTCCTTGGGTTGGGCGTTAGTAGGGGGGAAAATCAACTGAGAAGGGACACAGGATAACTTTCTGGGGAGATGGAAATGTTCTGTACCCTGATATGGTCTGTCTTACCGGGATGTGTCTGTCAAAACTGCAGCTAAGATTTGTGCATTTCAATGTATGTAAACTTCACCTAAAAAAAGAGAAGGATTTATTATACTATCCTGTTCACTTTGTTTGCTTGAAATTATTCATTGTAGAAAACTTTTAATGCCATCAAATGAACCTTACTTCACATTAGAGATAAGGCAGGGCCACAGTTCCCCTCCCCCCAGCCCTTCATTTAATAAGGAAGGAAAGGATGGCAGAAAAATTATAAGTAGAATATCAGCAAATTTAATTTGGGAGTAGACAGGAAGAGTCATTTTTAAATACGGCTCCTCTTTATGCACCTATTCAATGCCTTTCCTCCAGAGGTCTATATATATGCACAAATATGTATATAACAAGTTATTTTCTCAAAAAATTGCATGCATAACTGACAAAGAGACTCACATCTAAGATGGCCCATCCTCCTGGGTGCACTCAAGTCCACCCCTCTGCTACACTTTCCCAGCTGCTCTGGCCTTCACCGACTTCTGCCTCCTGGACCTGCAGCACACACATCGAACTCAGCTTGATTTCGTGTTGTGTGCTCTTTGTTTTATGTGTCGGCCCTGTTCCTCCAGCCCGAAAGTGAGCTCTTTATGGGTAGGGACCCTGCCTTGTACTTTTGGTGATCTAGCCTGTGTGTCTGCCTTTGCAGAGCCTCCCTTAGAGCTGACACTACGGGAGGGGCTCAGTGAGTGATGTCACCTGTCCTAGTGACAGGCCAAACAAGGCAGATGTGAAGCAGTTAGGGAGGAGCTCATCCCCATGTGGCATGTGACAGGCCCTGCACCTAATGCTTTACATGTAATATCTCATTTTATCCTTACTTTATTTATTGAGCCCTTGAGATAGGCATTGTTGTTTGTGTTTTTCAGATGAGCAAAATGGAGATTAGAAAAGGTGAGGTAATTTGTCCCAGGTTACCAGGTTGCGGAACAGCTGGTGTGGTGGTGTTAGTTCTAGCTGACTCCCAATCCATGTTCGTCCACTGTTCCATACCCATCTCTCTTCCCTTTCCTCTGCCTAAATACTAAATGTCCTACATTTTCAACACTGAACTCCAGCAACTTCATCTCACCAGAAAATGGAGCATCTCCGCCCCTGCTCTCTTGCGGGTGGGGACACCCCACAAACAGCTCCTCAGGCAGCATCTCTGTGCTCAGCATTACTTAAGCAGACATTAGAAGTTCAAGAACCCGTCCTGAGCTGGGAGAGATGACGTCCCAGCCGGTGGTGAGATCTTCCTTTCCTGAGTGCACACAGTCGGCTCCTTGGTGTGACCACAGCTCTAGGGTCAGCTGGGAATGGTTGTCCAGGTCCTGTGGGAGAGAACAAGATTTTTAGAACCAGCAGGCAGATGACCAGTTTCCCCACTCCATCACGGGGGCGTGGTTTGAATGCAAATAGGTAACAACATGCAAGTGAAGGGTGGCCTCTTTTTCCAGGAAGCTCTGCCATAATCACAGGGGGCGGATGACCTGCTGAGATGCCAAGGGCATGACCCTGGTCCAAGATTCTGTTCTGTCTCTCATTAGCCATAGAGAAGTCTGGCAAAACAGTAGGCTGAGACTTTTCCTACTTTAGGTACAACTAACGCCACCCCCTCCCATTTTACTTTAAATATGCAGGTCGTGTTGTCAACAACAGTGAACGTGGATGGACATGTGCTGGCTGTTTCTGACAACATGTTTGTTCATAACAACTCAAAGCATGGCCGGCGAGCAAGAAGGCTGGACCCATCAGAAGGTAAGGCTGCCTGCTATCTGGGCTGAGAACAGCAGACAAATCAAGGTCTCCACCATTGTCCTGGTTTGAATTTTAAATTTATGTCTGAGCCGGCATGGAGAAAGTACACAAGATCTTGTGGGTTTTAAGTGAAGTTGTAAACACTGACTCCTGCCTGTTCTGTTGCAACCCTGCATGCCTCCCAGCCGGCGCTCAGGCCCCCGTGCCTCACCACCTCTGCCATCTAGTCCTGGTTTTTCTTTTTGCTAGACGGGCATTTCAGGCAAACGTAGGCCTATGACATCTTAGTTAAACAGGAACATTACAGTGCCAGACATGTATGAATAAGTGTCAGATGTGCCCTTAAACAGATTGTGGGCAAAACAAAACAATGTGCGGAATGAAATTGACACTAATTGATTTTTGTTTGCTTGGACAAGAAGAAATCATGATCTGCTCTGGGCAGTTTTCCATGTGCATTAAAGTCGTCAGAAATACTGGTCACTGTTCAACTTCAAGTTGTCCAAAAAATTAAAGCATATCAAGGAAGATAACTGACAAATACCTGAGTAAATTCCATCTTTCACACTCCCCAACTCACTAGGGGTAGTAAGGCTTTGTAATATAGGGTAAATGGCTAACCTAGGCTACTATTTTAGTGTGATGTTTTGCTGTATATTGCCCACCAGCCCCCACCCCAGCTTGGCCCTTAAAATGTGTCTTGTATCAATTTAAATAGGAATTAATGAACTGAAAGAAAATGATTGAATCAGTAAAGAATTTGGAGTGGTGTTAATTCTCCCACAGTGGGCACTGAAAGGGGAGAAGAAAATCCCAGGGTTCAGAACTAGGAACCCATCCAGTTTCTTTTGACTGATTGGATGTGATTGACTGGCTGTTCAAAGGGGGCTCATGTTTTTGGAGTCCTGCCAAAGTTCTCCTCCACCTTTGACCCTGTCAACTTTGGAAATGGAGTGATGGATTGACTTTAGTTATGGCCTGAAAACCATATTGGGTTCCTGTTGGGATGTAAAGTCCAGAGGCCTTGAACATATGGAAGAAGGGGGGGAAATCCGTCCTACAAAGTTAGGAAAGTGATTAGAAATTGTCTCTTGATAGAGCTTGAAAAAACTTCAACTATGATAGATTTTACTTTCTCCTTTTCTCACTAGCACATTAGCAGGCCTTGTAAATCTTAACATCTTGGGGCAGAGGAGGTGGGGAGAGAAAAGGGATTTACACATTTCCAGTGTGATCAACTTATAAAAATATGGGGGAAAACAACAGGGTTTTAAAAACACCCTTTGCACAATTAGCTAAGTGTTCCACGTTTTCATACATAGTGGTCAACTCATTAGGCTTTAATGACCTGGTGAAAACCAGCAACCAATTAGGGAATGATGGCAAGTCAGCAAAGCTCAACTTAAACCTGGAATAACCAACAACTTTCAAGAGCAGCCAATCCCCAAAACTCCAAATTTCAACCATCAAAGGACAGCTCAGACATTTTCTTTTCTATCTTCTTAGCTACCCCCTGCATCAAAGCCATTAGCCCAAGTGAAGGCTGGACCACAGGAGGAGCCATGGTCATCATCATTGGAGACAACTTCTTTGATGGTCTCCAAGTGGTATTTGGGACCATGCTTGTATGGAGTGAGGTAGGCAAAAACAACTTGTTTCCCTGATTTTCTTTGGCCCAAAGATGGTTTTGATTTGGGGAAATGTAATTCCTGGAGTATCAGTGACATGAATGCACATTACTGAGTACCTACTGTGAGCAAGTCACCAAGAATTAAAAGACATGTAAGCCACAATTTATTGTAGGCATGGATCCCTTAAAAAGATAAATATTTATCACAGCATTGTTTATAATTGTAAAAAATTAGAAACAGCCTAAATATTGAATAATATGAGAATGGTTCAATTCCCACATTAAAACTTTGGTTTTGAAAAAGTTCCAATGACACAGAAGGAGGGATTGTATTTATGCTATAATGCTAAGTGAAAAAAAAAATCAGGACAACAGTGTCTATGGATATAAAATCTAATTATATAACAGCCATCCATAGAAAAGTACTAGAAACACACCAAAGATTAACAGTGGCCATCTCTGGGTTACGCAATGTTAATATTTTTTTTCATATTTTTCTATAATTTCCTAATTTTCTAAAGTGGATATGTTCTACTTTCATAATGAGAAAACCAACAAGACAGTACAAAAAGACAAGTAACAGTGCTAGGTTGGAAATGGAAATTGCCAAGTCACTACATGAGAGAGTAGCTGTACAGGACGCAGGGAGGGAGTGAATACAGGGATGGGCCCCGGAGGTTGGAGGAGTCTTGAGCTGGACTGGTGGGAAGGCGAGGATCTAGACAGGTTAAGTTGTGAGGAAATTCCAGGGTGGGAGGGAGAAACATGTGAGATAGAGGGACAGGGCATTTGGAGCATTTGGGGTACCATGAGTATAGCCAGTTTGCCCTGGGGGGGTTATCGCCAGAGATGCTCCTGTCCTCTGTAGCCTTGGTGATAACTTGTATAACAGGTATTTTATTTCTCTGCCTATTCATTCCTCAGCTAATAACTCCTCATGCCATCAGAGTGCAGACTCCTCCTCGGCACATCCCCGGAGTAGTGGAAGTGACATTATCTTATAAATCCAAACAGTTCTGCAAAGGAGCTCCAGGGAGGTTCATTTACACAGGTGGGTGAGAAAATGATCCAAGGGAGATGGGCTCCTGGTTCACCTTTGCTCTAGTTCCCAGTGTCTCCACTTTATAATGATTTTACCTTTCCTAGGTCTTCTTACTAGTGTGGGAAGAATGGACTGGGTGATAGGTGTTGAATGGGGAAGTGTAGACTTGATTTTAAATTTTATTTTATGCAAGCAATTTCCAAACAGTGGAAGATGATCACGGGAGCTCATTTCATGAGTGCCTCTTTATAAATTTGACTGAGCTAGAACCATGCTAGAACAGACTTTTATCTAAGCATTCAGATAAAAAATTAGACCAACTGGCTGGCTATAGCTAAATTGTCTTGAAAAGGATTTGTAAAAATTGCCAATGGTGCTGCAGAGTGGTTCAAATTGTCTTAACATTTTATGAAAGTAGGAATTAACTATTATTTCAATATTTGTTGAAATTTGCTGAATATTTGTTTAAAAATATTTGTTTAAAATTTGTTGAATATCTACTTTTTCTATGTGGAAGGTATAATGACTTGTGAGACATGGTTCCTATTTGGAAATGTAGAAATTTTAGGAGGAGGAGGCGATGGTATATTGCACAGAACAGCTGGAGAATTAGAATATTCAAAATGTTTAGTGTTTCCAATGAATGAATGGAATATGAGTGCCAAGAAGACAGAGTTCAGTGTGAACTAGAGTAGGGGGGAGGGGTTTCAAGGAGGAGATGGATATCAAAGACTATTTTTAAGGGTGGGGAGAATTCAAATAGGCTGAGAAGAAGGAAGAATGTCCCAACTATGGGAATCTCATGTGCTGGGGCCCAGTAGGTAAGGTGAGCAGGTGTCTGGAGGAGAGAAGGCTGGTTTACAGCCAAGGCAATGCACTGGGGTAGAACTTAGACCAGAACTTAGCCCACATGAGCTAGGAATGGGAGGGAAGGAAAACATAAAACCACTGAAAAGCCCTGTAGGGTACCTAGAATGGTCAAGTTCAGAGCAGAACATCAAATGGTGGTGATCAGGTGTTGGGGGAGGGAGAATGGGAGTGTTATTTAATGGGTACAGAGTTTCAGTTTTGTGAGATGAGAAGTTCTGGAGATCGGTTGCCCAGTGTGAAGACACTTTACACTTAGAAATGGCTTCAGATGGTAAATTTTGTCATGTGTGTTTTACCATAATTTAAAAAAACAAAACAAAAACCATAAAGCCTTGTACAGGAATTCAGACTTGATTTGTAAGATGACGTTAAGTGTTCTTGTAAGAAACACAAATACTCTTCATATAAAGATTGAGTTAGGGAAACGACTGAAGGCAGGAGGATCAACTAGGATATTATAATTTGAAGGAGAAAATAAGGGGTATAGACAAAGAAATATATAAACTTAGAAAATATAGCAGGCACATTATGAAATTCTAATAATATTTTATAGTGTCTTCTCTTGTTTGGATTCAGACTCCCCTTCTTGTTTATGTGTAAACGTCTGGTTAGATATCACTGAGGAGTAGATGGAGGAGAACTTTTAGGTATATTTATTTAAAATTTCACCTTTGAATTTTCTCTCTTGAGATAGGTACATCTTGGTTGGTTTATTGTGTATGTGTGTTTCTGTGGAAGATGCTATTACAGTCACAGTACAATATTTACTGCTCTAGCTCCCAAAGGGACATAGTTTATTCATTCATTTAAATGAGTGTTTATGACATGCCTAGTACCATGGGCTGGCACAACTCTAGGCTCTGGGATATAGAAATGGGCAAGATAAAATCCCTCATTTTAATAAAACTTACTTTCTAGAGGGGAAGACAGCAAAGAAAATAGATGATATAATTTCAACAGTAATAAGTAAGGGATAAAGAATGAGGGAGGGCTCTGTGTGGGGTGGTCAGGGAGGGACTCTGTGAGGAAGGGACATTGAATGGAGACCTCTATCACAGGTGTGGAAATCTATCCCCCTGCCTCCGTATCTTTGTGACCTTCTCTCCTCTCCATTCACATTGCCTTCCTTCGGTACCTGGAACTGTTCAAGGCTGCGTTTGTTTGGTTCACCAGTGTTCTCTAGAGCAGTGTCTGGCTGTCAGAGAATTGGGGGTGAGTGTCCCAGGCAGAGAACAGATTACAGACTGAGAGGTGGGACTAAGCCTGGCATCATCAGGGAAGAGCATGAATACCTCTGGCCAGAATGGCGCTGGTGATGGAAGATGAGGTAGGAAAGGCAGGTAGGACAAGGGGTTTGGAAGGGAAGACACTGAGGATGTTGAACAAGGGAGCAGTCAGCATCCAGACAGGATTTAAAGCCACAGGGCTGGATGAGATGGCCTCAGAAGAGAGTGGAGCTACAGGATGGAAGAAGTCTCAAGATGGTGCCTCAGGAACACCAGTATGTAGGGCTCAGGGTGACAGGAGGAGCGCAGGAAGGTGACTGAGGAGGAGTGGCTGGTGGGGTAGGAGGAAAGCAGGAGTGTGGGCTGTCCCTGAGCTTAGGCGAGGAATGGGTCTCACTTTGGGATGCTTTCCACATCCAGGGCTCTGGTATCTCTGTTTTCTCTACCTACTGTATATGGATGACCATCTGGCCTGTGAGGAGACTGGTAGGACAAATAGCGATCATGTGGCAACCAATCCTCAGCTCTCTTCTGAAGTAATGAAAGATGTGACTACTCAGTGAGGCCATGGATGTGTGGAGCCTTGGTGTTGTGTGCATGTGAATGCACATGTGGGTATCTGCGTGAAAACTCGAAGAAGCAGAGGTCCTAACCCTTGGCTGTGCTTTAAATCACTGACACCTGGGCCCCAGACCAAGTAGCTCCGAATCTCTGAGGGCAGGTCCCAGGCATCAGTGTACTTGATACATTCATTGAGCAAACATCAGTTCTAAATTATGCTCAAGGCACAAAACCAGTAATTTCAGTAAGCCTCTAGCAGCTTACAGTTCTAGAAGGGGAGATAGACACCTGGAGATGATGATAATTGGGTTAAGTCCCATAGGAGGTATAAATGCAAGGAGTAGGGAGTGGCTGACTTTAGGGAATCAGGGAAGGCTTTCCAGAGGAGGTGACAATAGAGCGACATTTCTAAAGGAAAGTGGGAATTTGCCAGACAGAACAGAGGAGGCCATGAACCACAGTTTGTGGAAACAGTGTCTGCTTAAAGGGGAGCCCACATAATAATGAAAATAATAGATATTATGTTATTTGTAAATTCAAAGAATTATAGAGATGATGAGATATTGCAGATCACCTGGTCAACTCCCTCTTTTGCAGATGGGAGAACTAAGACCCAGGCAGAAGTGACTTGTCACAATTGCCCATTGAATTTGAGATGGAGTCAGAACAAGGACTCAGGTCTCTTGCCATCCTGCCTAGTGTCTTTTATTTAGCAAATATTGTCATCAAATAGCTCTGTTTTCCTAATGTGCTAAAATTTTATTGACTTATTCATGAAGCAAATATTAATCGAGCGTGCTTTCTATGGTCAGCACTGTGCTGTGTGCTGGGGACACTGTAGACAAGTCAGACCAGCAGGATCCTTCCTTCATTATGGTATA
The DNA here is from genome assembly GCF_024610735.1 of Ursus americanus. Taxonomy (NCBI): domain Eukaryota; kingdom Metazoa; phylum Chordata; class Mammalia; order Carnivora; family Ursidae; genus Ursus; species Ursus americanus. The sequence continues at coordinate 66,875,952 of NC_142139.1, forward strand.
GTAATGTGAAGATGAACTACTTATGCTCTAGGTTTGGGCTTCTTTGATGCCTATAGTTCTGAAATCTTGTGTAAGTGACTTAACTTAGTCTCCCCATCTATAAAATGGGCCACCTATCTCACAGAGCTGTGGTGAGACTAAATAATACTGTGCATGTAAACAGTGGTGTTTGGCTCTCCAGGGAAAAGCAGTGGGGAGGGAGTGGTAGAGTTGGTTGTATTTGCTGATTTCCATGGTACCACTATGACATCAGCTGGCTCACAAAATTTCTGAAAATTTTATTAATATTTTTTTATTATGTTAGTCACCATACAGTACACCCCTAGTTTTTGATGTAAAGTTCCATGATTCATTACTTGCATATAACACCCAGTGCACCATGCAATACGTGCCCTCCTTAATACCCATCGCCAGCCTATCCCATTTTCCCACCCCCTCCCCTCTGATGCCTTCAGTTTGTTTCCCAGAGTCCATAGTCTCTCATGGTTCATTTCCCCTTCTGTTTTTACCACCCCCCCTTTCTTCTTCCCTTTCTTCTCCTACCGATCTTCCCACTTCTATGTTCCATAAATTTTAACAACCTGCTGTCACGAGCTGGTAGAAGCCGGGTCTAGAGTGCCTCTTCATGTAAGCACTTGGGATAGAGAGTGACTATACCTTACTATTCAAAAGCACTTATTATTAATAATATTCTTATGATTAGTACCAGGGTTATTACAATGGAAACTTTTACTATCAGGGTTATTACCATGGAAACTTGAATGAGTAATTACAAATGTGATGAGTACTAAAAAGGAGTTGTATGGGATGCTGGGAATATACACTTGGGAAATTGAACCTTCTTAAACTAAGATATTGGGGAAGGCTAAGAACAGTCCAAATGCAAGAGACAGAATGTGCAAAGGCCCTGGGGTAAGAAAGGACATGGGATATATATGATGGCTCCTATGAACAGGACAGAAAGAATGAGTTAAAGAAAGGTTGGCCTCAAGCTGGAAGGGAGGGTTGGGACCTGCTTCTTTGGCTCTACCCCAAGTGCCATGGGGAGCTATTGGAATATTTTTAAACTGGGGTGTGCCATGATCAGATTTGCCTTTTAAACAATCGTTCTGGCGGAATTGTAGAGAATGGCTTGGAAGCCAGGGTGGATTCAAGGAGGTCAGTTGGAGGCCAGCGTGGCGGCCCCATCCAGAAATGATGGCAGCTTGGACCAGAGTACCGGTAGTGGGGACAGGCAGAAGGGGATGGGATCTAGGAGGTAACATTGGCAGCACTTGATGATTGATTGGATGGGGTGAAGGTTGGGGAAGGGAGGGGAGGAGATGCTTCTCAGGTTTCAGGTTTGAAAAATTGGGTGGGTATAGTGTAGAAAGTGATTTTTAAAAAGGTATAAATTGCTAAGGGAGTTCAGAGGAAGGACAAAATACTTCCAGCTGGTGGAGAGGTGGGAAGATTTAATATTGTAAAGATGTCAATTAATGCATAAATTTAACACAATGCCAATCAAAGTACCAACAAAATGTTTGGGGAAACTTTACAAGAGTTCACCTGGAAAAATAAAGGTGCTAAAATAGGACCCCTCAGTTTGAAAAATGAGAGGGCCATGCCCTACCAGACTTAAAACCTATTTTGAGTAATTAGAAGAATATGGGGCTTTGGAGGAACATACAAAAGTGTTATGCAACAGAAGAGAGCGTTTAATAATAAACAGGTTTTGTACACATGAATAGTATAAATACCTAAACATGTGTAGCGGTGAGGAGCCACCTCAAGTCAATGTGGAAAAGATGGAATGTTTAACAAATGGTATTAGGCCAACTAGTTAAGTATCCAAAAAAAAAAAAAAGGTTTGATAGCTAATTTCATATTATAAACTAAAACATTTGAATTAAATATTTTTAATTAAAAATGTACATATTTCAAAATATTGTTATTATAATCTGGAGCCTTGCTAACCTTGACCCCAAGGAAACTGTCAAGCATAAATCTATGATTACATAAAAAGAAAATTTCACATGTGTGAGGTGATGGTCATTAAATCAAAAGGTAAAGGACAAACAGAACTTATTCACTACATGTGTCATATTATCTTACGTATAAAGAGATTCCTTTATTTATTCAGCAAAAGCTTATTTTATGCCTATATTTGTCAACAACTAAGTTTGCATTGTGGATAAAGAGATGAATGTTAGTTATCTCACAAATTAAGGAGAAAAAGAAAGATATGTAAATTAAAAGCTAGCAAGGAACCGGGGATGTACTGTACGGTGACTAACATAATATAATAAAAAATCATTAAAATTAAAAAAAAAAGGAAAAAAGGAAAAAAAAAGCTAGCAAGGAATATCAGGAGTTAATTCAGGAAGAAATACAATTTAGCAGTAAACATTTTTAAAAATCTCAATCACATTAATAATCAAATACATGTAAATTAAGGCAACTATGGGATAACATTCCCCCCTCCCCATCAAGTTGGCAAGGATTTTCTTTTTTAACAAATGAAAGTCCCCAAGTTGGCAAAATTAGTAGAAAGCGGGGACTTTCTAACATACTCCTGTAGGAGGGTAGAAGGTTGTAGGAGAGTATCTCGATGGTACTAGCTTTCAAAATGTATATACCCTTTGACCCAACAATTCTACTGTTTGGAATGTATACTTAGGAAATAACTGAGTTTGCCTGAAGGCTGTCCATTGGAGCACTGTTTATAGTTGTGGAAAATTGAAAACATCCTTAGTGTCCATTAGGGGACTCATTAAATAAACAGTGAACCGTCCTTATACTGAAACACTTTTTAGACATTAAAAGTGGTGTTGTGAATGGATATTTAGTTGCACGAAAGATGTTTGTGATATAGGTTTTAAAAAAAGCTTAAAAACTATATGCACAGTATGGTCCTATTTGTGTGGGTGTGGGTGTGTATATATGTACACACACAGAAATATATATGAAAAAAGAATAGTTGTATAAAAAAACCCAAGTAAGATATAGAAACCTGCATATGAAGGCATTACCAATGGTGGTTTCTAGGTGTTGGGATTATTATTATTAGTTTAAATTTTGCTTATTTATAATTATTATTTTCTGAAAAAATTAAATAATTTTTAATTAATAATGAAAGAAAATGTGGTGTAAAACATTAATGTCCCACATATTGAAATACTGAAACAGCATACATTGGTAAACTTGATTCTTTAGGTACAGGAAGAGTATTTCCAGCCAGGGAAGCAGTGAAGCTTCTTCCAGAAGACTGCTTTGGAGAAAAAAGGACCGTGGGAGGCAGTTAAGGGTGAGGAGGGTGGGGGTGAGTTGTACATTCTTTCACAAACAGAGAAGAAAATAAAAATACAAACGCTGTCCATGATGGCACAGGAGGCTAGTCACTTTCTCTAGAAACTTCCACCTGAGGTTACCGAGCCAAATGCGACTCAGGTTGGTAGAGACAAGTGGCTAATGTTATTCATGGAGGGGCTCAGGTGCTACAGAAAATGGATTGATGATCTTGTCTTGCCCACTCAAGGAGCAGCCACCAGCATGGAAAGCCACTTTACAACCCATTGGGAATCTTAGTCCAATAGCTGGAAAGGCAGTGGCTTCCCAAGGTGACTGGAGGTGGGGTTCTCTGCCTCAGAGCCAAGGCCTACCTTCTGTGAGCCTGGAGAATCCTGGCCTTCTCTCTGGGGGGCTGACGGGCAGAGAGCTCTCGGGGGTCCAAGCCTCCTCCTGAGCCACACATTCTGAGCCTCAGAACAGGTTCAACATGCAGGAGATTGTCTCAGGAACCACTATAGGCCTAGACAAAATACTCTGCTCCAGCGGTCAGGTGGAAAATATCGTCTTGATTCCAGAGGAAAAGAAAACCTTGAGAAGCCTTGAGAGCTTTAGTGGGGACAGAGTGAGCATGAGTGGGGGAGGGGGGAGTGGCATCCAAGAGGAGGATGCACTGGACTCAGCCAGAAAACAAGCTTTCAGACGCCAGTGGGGGCATCAATGACTTGTTTGTCCTTTTGATAAGTCACCTAACCTCCCTGAGCCTCATTTTCTTCATCTCTAAAGCTCTGGTACTAATTATACTATTACCCATAGGTGTTTCCCTAATTTGGCTGAGTATGAGAATCATGCTTGGCTCCATTCCAGACATACCAAATCATATTCTTTTGGGAGGGTCTGAGAATCTGTATTTTAAACAAAGAAATGAGTTTGAGAAACCTGAGTCCTGCTCATCAGGCTGTTGTGAGACTTTCTGGCTGGTAAAGTACTCTATATGTGGGGCAATTGTTATGAGACTGAGTCATTGCACTGTGAACACAATAATATTTACTCTTAGGTGGAACTTTCTAGAAGGAGACTCAAAAAGCAGGAGGTGGGAAAGGAGGCTCCCAGGTCCAACTGTTGATGGTTCCTGTATCCAAGGTTACAGTACCATAATAAACCCACGGCTATTAGATGTAACTTACCTGGTATAATGAGCCAAAATGCAGTAATCAGTCCCCATGGTTGTTGCTGCCAAGTACAGCATAAACAACATCAGGGCTCTGAAAAACAACACATTTTCTTCACACATGTGACTTTGCAGGTCTATTTTCCTCCAACCATGGTTTGCTAAAGTGCAGCTTGCTACTGAAGCATTGAGAGATCCACGTGAGAGTATAGCTCCTCGGGAAAGGTCTGCTTGGAGACCTACGGGGGTAGGTGGGCTTGGGCTCTGACAGGAGAGGGTCCTTTACTTTCCTCACAGACTTCCACAGAGAACTGTCAGGGCGGAAAAGTAATCCTGGTAGGGGCACCCAGTAGGATCATGGCTATTGCTTGTGCAGGTCTTTCTTGGCTGTTTTGAGGATGCAGGAAGAGAATGTCTGAAGCATGCATTTGGGGCTGGAATGGCCATTGTGTATAATGATAAAATCTGCACACTCACACCCCCGCCCCCGCCCCAGAAACCAGTGTAAAGCCGTGATGCATGCGGCCCATGGCAGGTCACTGAACGTATGGGGGGGGAGGGGCAGATGAGCACAGGTTTTCCCTGTTATTCCTATAGCTCTTTGCAGAATCTGGTCTAAACATTTGATTGTTGGTTAAGAAATCTCCTGTAAGTTCTATCATCAGGTAGAACCAGTAAGAAAAACAAATGATGATACTCATCCAGTAGTCCTATCTGTCATCATTTGAGGAGGTAGAGCCAGACTCTGTCTCATGAGCTCACACCATCACTGCCTTTTCTCACTGTGATGGTTCCCTTGTCTCTCAACTTCAGAGATAAGAATCCTGCTGCCTGGGGGTGCCTGGGTGGCACAGCGGTTAAGCGTCTGCCTTCGGCTCAGGGCGTGATCCCGGCATTATGGGATCAAGCCCCACATCAGGCTCTTCCGCTATGAGCCTGCTTCTTCCTCTCCCACTCCCCCTGCTTGTGTTCCCTCTCTCGCTGGCTGTCTCTATCTCTGTCGAATGAATAAATAAAATCTTTAAAAAAATATAAATAAAAGAATCCTGTTGCCTGAGGTCACCAAGTTGGGTGCAGTCCTAGCGGTCTACTTCCAAAGCTGCTCTCTTAACCACTGATCTGTGCCACTTACCAATCCTGTGTAGCTTTACAGAAGAAATTACACGAAGGCCATCTGTTCGGCTTCACCCAGTAGTTTTACCTGCAAATGACAGTGGCCTTGGCTCTCTGGCTGTTTCTTTGAGGAAATGCACAGGATACAGGGCTGGCCAGTGAGCATGGAGTGGGGCTCAGAGGATGCCTTGTCTGTGCTCCAGATTGCAAAGTGGGATGTTTCTATTATGGCATGATGTGATAGGGTGAGAACCTATGAAGTGCCTCGAATTCCCTGGAAGTCATAGAAACCTCCAGTCCGTGAATAACTGAAGGTGTGGAAGACAAAGGAGTACCAACTCCACTCTGTTATTAAGAGAGAACTTATCACCAGGATGGAAGACAATGACCAAGATTGAATTGGAGCCCCAACATTCCTGCAAATCACTTAACCGTCCTGTACCTCAGTTTTCTAAGTGCACAAACAGTAAGGTTTTTTTTACTGGGAAAATGAAATGATAGAGATATGCAAGTGCATTCAGCATAGAAATACAAAAATATAAGTCCAATTCACTACTGTCAGCATTTGGCAAAGGGACACACAGCTTTTGGGATGAGTTCTGGGTGGCTTCACCTGCATCGCCGTTGGATCAAGAGTGGACTTTTTTTTTGCATGTCATTCCTTCTGTAAGAGGTAGATTCTTCTTGAAAGACCTACCATACCATGCCCTTGATATCTGGGTCTAGATTAGAAATCAGATTTTGTAGGTGACAGAGAAGGCCAAGGCAGCCTGAGAACATGGCTCTGCAGGTGGAGTGAAGGGAGAGTGGGTTTTCAATGGGGGATGAAAGGAGCAGGAGACACTGACTTGGCCCAGGTGAGCCCAGGTGCACACAGAAGAGCTGCTTGTCAAGGTGCATGGTTGAACTTAGAAGCTGGCAAAAGAGAACTAGTGGAGACACTGAGAAACCAAAGAATTCATGTCAACTAACCTCCTCCCCCAGGGCACTTCTTATCTTTTATTCTAGCACAAGCAAATACATTTGATTACACACCCCATTCACTATTTGGGAGAGAGTATTCATAAGAAAATGGCCAGAAACAGGCAGCAGTTGGGAGGAGAAATGGGAGGCCTAGATTTTTCCATAAACCACCCGATCATACCCTGAACAGTCTCTTCCCCGATGCTCTGTGTGGGGTGTGGGGTCCTCTTTTCATAAAGCTGCTCTGCACAGATGTGCACACAGGATTGCAAATGTTAATAGCTCAGCCACTTCACATTTCTTTTTTTTTTTCCTTATAGCATTACCCTGATTAAAAAAAAATCCCATTTAAAAAATGAATCTGATTTTGAGTTAAAAATACCCAATTCAAACATCAAAAACTGGCCCGAGTACGATTGTTCCCTGTTCACAGTGGAAACAGGTTGACTCAATAGCCCTCCTGGTAGCCTCTAGTTTTACTGAGGTTGCTTCTACCCTCACCTCTTGTGAAATCTGGATCCATCCTCCGGCTGAGTCTGAAGAATGATGTCTCCGTTGGAAGCCCCAGAATAGGGGGCTGTTGTTTCACCGGAGACATCCCAGCCCCTTAATGGCCTGGTGCTCTCGGCTATAATATTCTAAATACACATTACAGAGAGCATGAGCATATTCATAACTGCTCCATTGTGGCATTTAGATTTACCCTTGAAATTTATCTTTAATTTTTACAGTTGTCTCCTTAACCATGTATATTACTCCCTTCTTCAAACAATCTGTCTTCCTCCTGCAGTTTTTCTTGAAACCAAAGCATAATTAAATATTAAATTAATATTTCATTTTAAATTAAATATCAAAGGCTTCAGTCTAATCTTTCACTTGTGCACTGCTGGTTCTCACCTCATGTTCTTGTTCCTGTATCCACAAAGGCAGGTGCCACCTCTTAATAATGTGTTCCTATATTATCTTTGTCCTTTTTTTTTTAATTGGTGACACTGAACTTTTGCTACATTGAAACAAATGGATGTAGGAGAAGATTTCAATGTAGCAAAGGTTAATGACAACATAATTCAACAGCCTATGGCTGCAACCCCACCCATCTCCACTTCTCAAAGAAGAAATTCACTGTGCAAAATAGGTAATCACCTTAGAATTATATAATGCAAGAGCTCACAAGTCATCTTAGAAGCCATTTAGCCCAACCATTTCTCTCTGCAGAGAGATAAACCGAAGTCCACCGGGCCTTGGAGGTGATGGGATCCCAGAGGTGGGATATAAAGCAGATCCCAGGCCAGACCAGTTTTATCTCCATTGACTATCAGATGCTGCGAAAAAATTTAACTTGGGAGCATTAAAATGCTAATTGAACATAGGCTCTGCATGTTGGACGCATGAGCAGTAGGGCAGAAAGTAAGTGATTGGACAATGAAATTGGGGAGAAGAGGTGGGAGAGACAGAGGAACTCAAAACAAAGCACAAAGATGGCAGACCTCACGGGAATCAATATGTAGGCTCAAGGCTCTTTGAAGACATGGATACTGGGGGGAGAGCAGAATGAAGAAGTCCCAGAGGTAAATGAAGGCAAGAGCTTGAGTCTGTATATCTGAATTCTTACCCATGCTAGATTGCTCTACACCTTCCTGTCGTGCCAACAGAGTAACTGTCTTTGACCAGAGCCTCACGGAGAGGTATTCCTGGTGCATGGTTTCTCCTTTGCTTGCTTAACAGAGTCCATCTTCTGATCTCGTGTTTGTCTGACAGTCACTTACATAGATTTTAGGTTTCTTAGGCAGAATTCTTTTCCATTGTTTTATTATTGGAGAGGGATGAGATTTCAAGTTAGGACTGGAGAGATCCTCTACTTCTGTGGGCTAGACCCCTCAGGGGACCACGGGATCTATGCATATCTGATAAAAGTGAAGATCCTTTGCTGCAGATGAATGAACATATGTGCAAACATACAGCTAGGCTCCGACTTTTAGAATTTTCTTGGCCTCTTGATGGCCATCCATACACTCCGTGATGATCCTAGCCTCCAATTGGAAACTTACAGGAGACGAAAGCTGAAACCCAGCCCAGCATCCCAGAGTGACATCCCAACTGATCACTTAGATCTTCCTTCACCCCATCATCTTCTTTGTCTCTTCTCAAATTTCTGCAAAGGAATTTGATCAGCCTTTGATGCTGTCATTTTGTGATAAGTGTTCCTGTTGGTCAGGGCATAAATGAACTCCTGCCTGCAATGTCAATGCTGTCTTTGTTCAGGGTTGACCAGAACTCTAACAAAGAGTCCCCTTTCCATGTTAGCCAGTGTCTCCTATATTTTTGGGAAACAGAAGCAGAGGCATAATCTAGGGTCAGCATTATCTGGTCTCTGTGCCTCCTCTTAAGGAAAGAAAAAACCATATAGAATTTATACATCTCACCAACCCCTTGGGAAAATTAATACTGAACATCAGCCAGCTTTTTTTTTTTTTAATGAGTGGTTCCCAGTAGATATTTTTAGTTAAATACTATTTACTTATAAAATAAAACCTTTACACATTGCTTAAAGTTTATATCTATTTGCTGGGCCCAAGATATGTAAGTAACCTCATATATTATACCCGCAATCAAAATGAGAAATGACACATAAGATCCAGGCTCTCAGGAGAAATATTATGAAATCTCAAGGTATTGATGAAAGTTTTTCCAAGGCTGATCCAAATGGGATTTAGATTCTGTGGCAGTTGAAATGTGTATTATTAAACTCCTTAAGCAAACCCGAATGACTCCCAGTGGAGGATTAAGACATTCTATGTATAGCAAAGACGAAATTCTCATGTCTGAGTTTTCTCTATTGAATTCCCCCTTGATTAGCTTCTGTAATATTTAACTTCATGCCATGCCATAATTATTTAATAAAAGGTAAATATAAATTATATTTCAGTGGGGATATGACCTTTTACCTTAATGTTATGTTACTAAAGAAAGACATAGATAAATAGAGCCTATAGATCGAAGCATATTTTTAATTTACTCTGTTTTTGCCTTGCTAGCACTCCTCTGTGTCCCTGTCAGCCGAGGGCTTGGCAGCATTTCACAGCACCCCCCACACTCCATGTGGTAGGAGAGGTTGTAAATTCACACTGATGATGGCGGTTAATGATCTGGTTGGCCCTTAGAGGCAGTCTTGGTGCTGGTCTTGGGCACCTCATTAGCTAATTGAGGTTTGCTTGGCTCACACCAGGCCTGAAATGTCAGAGAACACCCAGGGAGGTGGTGAGGGGGTGGAGGAGCTGGGATTCAACATTAGTCTGAATCTATAGGATGTGAAAGCAACTGGCCAGTTGGGACGTCAGTTTGGAACCAAAATCAAAGTTGTCCAATATCATCTTGATGTTTTGAAGGCTGAAAACTGGAGGAATTGATCAACTTTCCTTCTTATGGTTTGGTGTTGACTAAACAGTTTCGACTTTATGATTTGTACGTCAAAAGTGCACTTGATTAAGTGAAATTGTGTGTGCACATGCATGTGATTTTTTTCCTGTCCGTATAGATGACAGCGTGTTTTTACCATTGTCTTCTGATCTGGGATACACAGCCCATCCCACCATCTGTGCTATGAAGTCTGACAGGGGCCTGCCAAAAAACACTCAACATCAGAAATAGATGAGTATGCCTAATCTACTTACTCCATTTAAAACGTGAGCTGCTAACCCAGTATGGTCAAGATAGTCAGCTATTTCTGATTTGTGTGGGGAGTGAGAAGGGGAGGGCAGTCAAGATAAACCAGACGTTACCCTCGTGTCCCGGGGGTTTCCTTTCTAATGGGAAGAACAGTGGGTACAAATGTGGGATCAATTCTGTGCAAGAGAAAGTACCATCTACATCCCACCTCTGTGTGCTGATTACAGCCTGGCTTTAGAGAATTCATCTGTAAGCTGCAGGAAGGACAAGGGATAATGAGATTAGTGGTGGTCGTGGGGGGACCCCTGGAGCTCTAGCAAGAGGGACTGAGCGCTTGCCTGTGGGAGTAGTTGTGCAAATGGGAAGAAAGGACAAGGACACTAGTGGAGACAATGGGGGCCTTTGAGGGGCTAGATTTTCTACCTCAGAGGATAGTCCCTTACTTTATAGCCAACACATTGTGAGCATACCCATATCTATCATTTCCATTTTCTCCATGTAAGGAAGTCAGTACCCTAGGTAACGAAATGATGTGTATTTGAAAAAAGACGAGGCAATGATTGATTTAGAGCATTTTGTCACTAGGTCTGTTCACCCTGCAGCACCGGGCAGCTGTTTATGTTTGCTGATACCAAATGGGGCCTTCTCCCGCACTCAGTGATTGAGAAGCCAGGCAACCTGGCAGGGCTGCACTTTCCAGATCTGCAGCCCTTTACTAGAAGCTTGAGAGGAAGCATGGGGAGGGGTGGAAGGGCGGCTGCAGGGGGTAGGTGGAAGGAGTAGGTGGCACGGCCACTTTTCAACACTCTTCTCTGCTCCTCACCAGCTCTAGCCCAATAGCTCGGTGCAGAGGGTAGCCTTTACACCAGGCAGCTATTGGCATATCTGCATAGGGCTTGGAACAACATCTCTAATTCAGCAGGAAAGGTTAAAGCACAGGCCTAGGAGTTAGAGAAGCCAAGGTACAAATTCCACCTTTACTGCCTGGAACTGCATTGAAAATGGAGATAAAACCCAAATCATGGGATTGTAATGAGGATTAAATGAGCTAACGTATGTAAAAGGCTTAGCATAGTGCCTGTAATATAGCAAGCCTTTGGTAAATTCTAATGGTGGCAATAACAATTTCATTATTGAATATTATAGCCACTAAAAATACTGTTATTAAGGAAAAAGGCTTCAGAAACTGCTGACATTATAATGCTAAGTGGGGAAAAAAAAAAGTTTACAGAATGATTCCAATTATACACACAGCTATTCCTACATGTGTTTCTGGGTAAAATTGTAATTTGAGTCCAAGTGTTTAATCTGCCCTCAGCCCCAGAATATATCAGAGGATTTTTCAAGAAAAAAAATAAGAGAAATATAGTATTCATGTTTGAAGCTAGGCTGGTGTCATCAATATGCCAGAAATTCTATGCTGTTGTGCTGGTGTGAGCAGACAGCGTTGTGTTAGAAGATGTGTGAAAGCTGGACTCGTCGTTCCCCTCTAGGCCTCCTCTGTCCCCACCTCGCAGGGTAAGAGCAAGCAACAGGCAGAAACTTTATCTTGAATGGAGAAGGGTATACCTAACAATGCTGTACCCAGCGAAGTTGCCATTTACATGTGAGGAAGACAGAAAAATATTCCCTTCTTCCAAGGGCATGGACAGGATTCAACTCTTATTCTTACCGATGTAACCTGACTGTGGAGGATTGAACCAGTGAAGAACATAAGAAGAGAAAATTATGGTATCGCAGGACTCCTGGTCAGCAGAGAAAGCAGTTAGACTATCTCGATTATTGTTAATGTAATGCCAAAGCTTAATGTAAATATGAAAATTAGCCTAAAAAATACAGATCATAGAAAATCTAAAGATAGTAGTATTACCTGAAGATGACAAATGATCAACCAAAATGTAAAAAAGGAAAATGTGAGGTATGAAAATGAAAGGTGACCAAAATTCCTTATATGTGGAAGGGCTTACCAGACTCAAATAATTAGAAAGAAATATTTTTAGAGAAATCTAAAAATACTGTCTTAAATTAAAATAGGATGTGTATCTTTCTCAATACTAGAGAAAAATATATTCATTAAAAAACTATCAGAAATACAAGGGGAATGTGGAAGGATAAATTTAGAGTAGCAATTACATATACAATATGTTAAATAATAGGGTCAAAAAGATACATTAAATAATGCATTTAAAGCATTACCCATGGAACACAGACAAAACTCGTATGTATTAATTCACAAAAAACTTAAATTCCAAAAGACAGATATTCTGCAGGACACCTTTTTGAATCCAATGCAACAAACTAGAATAAATAATTAACTAGTACCCAGGCATCTCAAAATTTTAGGATATTCTCTTTGGAACAAAAGGAAGACAAAATTAAAAATATGACTATTCAGAAAGTTGCAACAAAGCAGGGCTTGGAGGGGGAGAATCATAAATAGATTAGAAATTTTAAATATACTGTGTAGAATCTGTGTTAAAATATTTAAAATATTGATGAAATGCATGAGTTTTCTAGAAAAATAGAAATGACATTGAGATTTAAGGAACGAATCTAAGGTTTCTGGTTGGCAATCTGATGGATGATGGCTATTCACTCAAAGTCGGGTGAGCTTGGGGTATCTTGGGTGGAAGGAGTCTATGGGCCATCCCTGTGGAAATTTCCAGCCAATACTTGGACAAATAAGGCAGAATCTCGTGCAAGCTATCTGGACTGGAGATAAAAATTTGCGATAGTCAGCAAGTAGCTTGACATGGAAATCATAGGGGCATGGGTGAGGTTGATGAGGAAGAATATATAGCCAAACAGAAGACTGGCTTGGCAACAGGCATGAGAAGCAACAGTGTTTACAAGATGGAGGAAGAGCAGTCCTCAAAGTGGGCTGAGATGATGTGGCTGGGGAGGTAGGAGTGAAACAGGGCAGTGCACATTTAGGAAAGGTGATGGGTAGAAGAATTTCCAGTAGGAGAGTATTTTCAGCGTCATAACTTGTGTTTATGATAGGAATGGAAAAATTCTGGGGTGCCTGGGTGGCTCTGTCAGATAAGCGACTGACTCTTGGTTTTGGCTCAGGTCATGATCTCAGGGTTATGGGATCGAGCCCCAAGTCAGGCTCCATGCTTAGTGGGGAGTCTACTTGGGATTCTCTGTCTCCCTCTCCCTCCGCTCTTCCCCACTCCCCAATCTCTCTCAAACAAATAAATCTTAAAAATAAAAAAAGAATGGAAAAGTTCCTCTTGGCTTGGCTAGAATGTTATTGGTGGCTTTGACAAGAGAAATTTCACAGGGTTCTTTCAAACTTTTAGTTAAGAGATAATATCCATGCTGTGTAAGTCTTACAGAACATAGGATAAAATATAGAAAGCTTCTCAATTTATTTTTCAAAGCTGGTATAAAATAAAAATCAACCAGAAGCTGGCCCATACCATGCACACAATCCCAGTTATTAATATGGACATATAACCCCCCTGGCAACAGTAATATAACCAATATTGTTGAGTGCTCAGTAGGTGCTAGGCACTATTTTCAGTAACTTAATTGATTTAATCCTCACATCAGGAATCTTAAGAAAATAGTAACAAATTGTATTCAGAAATATACTAAGCAAATTATATATCACATCCATGACTAAAAGTTTAATTGTGAAATATTGGGAAATCTATTATAAAATATAATATGAATTGGTCAAATGAGAAAATTCATGACTGGAATTTCCTAAAATTCTAACAAGTCCTGGCAAAAACCCTTATTGAAGCATGATAATAATTTGATGGTGAAATGTTAGCATCATTCCCATTCAGAGAAAAACAAGCAAGGATATCCACCATCATCCTCATTTTTAGACAGTTTGGGACATTTTAGCGAAGACAAGAATGGGATTAAAGAACTAAATAGAATTAATATACAGACAAAATATGTAGATGCTGTGAACATATGATCCTAAGAATGAGCAGAAATAACTAATGACATCTGCCAGGGGTTTGGTTACAAAATAACAGATAGCTACCATTGGTTAAAAACTTTTTTTGTGCCAAGAATGGTGTTGGGGGCATTATATAAATGGTTTCATTTAATTTTGACAGCAAACCCATGAGATGGATTTTAAACATAAACTTACAGAAATTAATAGTGAAGCTGGAATTCCAACCCAAGATCCATTTGACTGTAAAGCTGATTCTCTTAATGACTCTGCCATATACCACCACCCACACCCCTCACACGCTGCCTGCACAGACATATAAAAACCAAAAGCGTTTCTAGGCACTAGTGAAACTCTTAGAAAATGTGATGAGGGAGTAATCATATTTACAAGAAAAATGATAAAAAGTGAAATACATAGCAAAAAACAAAAAAGGAAAATAAAAAACGTATTACCTAGATGATAAGCAGGACACATTTTACTGGTAAACCTAAAGGAGAAAAAAAAAACCTAAAGGAGAAGAATTCATATATGTTTGTACATGTTTATGCAAATATACACATGTATTTTGTGTGTGTGTGTATGTGTGTGTGTGCATGTGTACTTTTCATGGAATTGGGATGGTCTTTCTACATACAATACCTAAGGACAAATTGGAATATGATATTGTAGCATGGAGAGAGTATGAATTTGAATTTTGTAACTGGAGAGAGTATGAATTTGCACGTTCTTCTGAGAAGTGTTGGATGGGATGTGTGTTGGTCCTTAAATATAAATCATAGTTTTTGGTCCAGTAATTCCGATTCTTGGAATTTTCCAACTGAAATCATTAAAGCTATACACAGTGGATAATTTTTGCTCTGATTTTTATAATAATGAGAAATTAAGGATCACGTTAAACGCCAAACATTAATAAGCCATTTAAATAAATTATAGACCATGTCATGGAAAAATATGCAGGAATTTTAAATAATGTTATAAAAGAATAATTAATAACCTGGGGAAAAGTTTGATATATTGTTAAATTGATAAAAAGTAGGTTATGTAACAGTGTGACTAGGATGTCTCTGAATAATTTTAAGTATGTGTGCGTGTTTAAATGTGGAAAGATATAAGCAAAAATGTTAACCCAGATCATCTTTGAAATGGTGAGGTTATGGATAATTGTATTTTTACTTCCACATTTAAATTTTTTTATAATTCTTCTAAACAAAAGGTGTTGCTTTGATATTTAGAATGACAGCAACAAATATTCACAAAACATATGTGCAAAAAGGAGGATTAAAAAGGAAGTACACCCTCCTGTGTTTACTGCTGCCTAATGGGAGTGCAGGTGGTGATTATTTTATTCTTTGGGTCTTTTTTCTTTTCTTTGATCATGCATTAATTTCAAAACTATAAAAATTAAACAACAGACTTTTAAGAAGTCAAAGAAGAGAGGAAGGAGAAAGGAGAAGGGACTCAACTCCAAAAACTCTTTAGCATGATAGAAATGCTACTCCCTCCCTCCCTCATTTTATGATTGCTGACGCTAAGCGCCTACTATGTGCCAGGCACTGTCTTCCACGATGAGAACACAGTGGCAAAACAAAGCAAGTATGCATCCTGATTCTATGACACTTTCAGCATATGGTGGAGCATGACATCAAATGAATGTCCATGTAGCAAACTGTAATTGCAAATTCTGTAAGTGTATTATGCGTAAGAACAGGGCTTTATGAGAACAAACTCACAGACGGTTTGTATATGTATGAATGTAAATATTTGAGAGATAAGAAAAAGTGATAATTAGGAGAATGAATAGATGATAAAGGTATACTTGGGAAAGAGAAGGGGGAAGAAGGAAAAGCATGTAAAGGTAGTTTATTGTTTTCATAAAAAACTGGGATATGGTTGATTGTGTAGTATTTCTGATTATTTGAGAGTGGCAGAGAACGGTAAGTTGTGTGCACTTAGGGCAGAAATAATAAAATAAGTGTAATCACCCTGACATTTTGAAATATCATTCTAGTGCAGAGACATTAAAGTACTATGAATTCCAAACTTATAAATGTGAATTAACCAATGTCAACTTTATCTTTAACTAATTCTGTCCGTTATGTATCAGTTCTCAAATAATAGCAGAACCTTTCTATTGCCAGTGGAAGACTTTAGAGGCTTTGTTTATGGCCATGAAACATACTCAGAAAGAGGACTTTTATTTTTCAGCATTAAATGAACCCACCATAGACTATGGCTTTCAGAGACTGCAGAAGGTCATCCCAAGGCATCCTGGAGACCCAGAGAGATTAGCTAAGGTAAAAAAACACTTTGGAAATTGACAGATGAAAACCTTATCATGGGATTTCAGCAAATTTAGATAAATCCAGCAAATTAAGCCCCTTTAAAATTACATTAGGCCCTGAAATATGGCTAAGCTTTAGATACACATAAAATATCTCCTAACTCTGAGATATATTGTGATGAATATCTGAGGGAATAGGAAATCTGAAAATTTGGTCCTATAAAACAGATACACTACAAGTATCCAGTTTATGAAACATTGCCAACTTTATGAAAATAAATTAATCCACAGTCAGGTATTTATCGAGGGACTACCCTGTATATAGGTATTTATATAGGTATATAGGTATTTAATGAAGTGACAAATGCCTCCATAGAAAATTTCTATGGAATGTTTTGCTTTCAAGTGGACTTGCTTATGACAATTATATCATGAATCTGGCCCATTATTCTAGCTTTCTTCATTGAAAAATACATTAATTTATTAGGTATTTGATTAATGAGATGTTATTAAATTTTAACATCTACATTTGCATTTTGAGCACACACATTATAATTTGCCGCGTTCTCTTTTCTGTGCTGTGAGTAAAATTCAAGAACCACATTTGCTTCTGCATCACACCTTTATTTTCCTCTTGGAAAAATCCCCAGCCCCACCATTAAATTAGATGATATCTGGAAAGTAGGTTAATAGCAATTTAAAAGGCTGTTAAAAACAGGAGGTGGAAAAGACAAAATGAGACGAAAGGGATTACTGATTACTAATTCTCTTTGGTTAAAGTGAACAGGGGGAAATATTATTGAAAGAATTCATCTTTATTAGAATAAAATTTTGCAGAAGGCACTGCCAAGATAATTTCAGTATTATGAACCATTCCTTGGCAAGCAGCTAAACTCAGGTCAGTCAATCATTCTAAGAATTTTTGGTTAATTAGAGTACCAGATTCTTTAATGGAATAGTCTGAAAGTTTTTAATGGCACTTCCATGACATTAGTAATTTTAACCAACTCCACTTTTCATCTGGTCATTTTTTATCTTGGTGCTGTAGTCATGGATGGAACCATTTTTATCTAGATGAATTCCATGTAGATACATATTTAGAAAGGGATTTATTTATACAGTTATATTCTGCCTGTTAAACCAAATATAGGACCTCTTAGCCACTTATTTATATTTTAGGGAGGATGTCTGGACTTTTTATTTTTATACATAATTTTCCTTTGAGTTGGCCATTTGGGGGTTTTACCTTTGGTTATATCTCACCCTTTCTGTTCTTTTTCCAGGAGATGCTATTGAAAAGAGCTGCAGATCTAGTGGAGGCCCTCTATGGCACACCACACAATAACCAGGTTAGATGCTCCCATCTTACACTCTATTGGGTTTGACTCTTCGTGCTATATGAAAATGCTCACCTCAACCTGCCATTTTGTAGGACATCATTCTGAAGCGAGCTGCAGACATTGCAGAAGCCCTGTACAGCGTCCCCAGGAATCCCAGCCAGATCCCAGCTCTCTCCAGCTCCCCGGCTCACAGTGGCATGATGGGCATCAATTCGTACGGCAGCCAACTTGGGGTCAGCATCTCAGAGTCAACACAGGGAAATAATCAAGGTACTACCCTTTCTCAGAGTCAAAATTCCAAACGTCTTATCCATTTACAAGGTTTGTTCTGCCTGAGCGGAGGGAGGTAAAGCTTGATTCATATACCATCAAAAAAACGTGTCCCAGATAAGCAGTGCCATCATATATTGGATTATCTCAACATGATCGGTGGTGTTTTGTGAGATTTGGGGCTTTTTAGGTCCCAGGTAGAATCCCTTTAATTGCAAATGTTTAAGGTTAAGATGAACTGTGATTTACTTAGACGGGTTTTGACTTCCTGAAACTAGACTTACAGGTGTAATTTGGCTAAAATGTGCACTTCAGCTATTGTGATTATCAGCTTGAATAGTGGAAGGAAGCTGAGTCATTGCCATTGTCATTTGTTATGCATGACCCTCTCTTCCCAGTAGCCCAGGCAGAGTGGTTTTGTTTCCTTTAGTGACTTCTGTTTGTGCATTGTCTCATATACAAACACAGAGCAACACACTTTACAGTTAACTGTGCTTTTTACACGTGAAGTATATCGCATTAAGATTTTTGTCACTGAGGTTGATTTTATTAAGGTGCTGAGTTGATCACAAATCATTTTTTTAAAAGGAATAAATTTCCTAAAGATGCCCCTAACCTTGGGATAGTTTTATTTCCAATTTCATTCATCCATTGGAAGGGAATTCCTCATTTTCATGCCCAGGGTGAGTTTTTCTTACAGAAGGGTGGGTGCAGACATATGATTGCCTTTTTTTTGTTCTTCAAATTGAGGTCATTTCTTAAATAGCTTTAGAGACTATTATCCAAAGTGGGTTATTTCAGGATGGGTTAGGTGATGTCTCTGTGCTGGGGGTTTCGGAAGTATGGGAAGGACTTGTTCCTTCCCCATCCCTCCCATAGAGCAGATATCACTGCACTCAATTGCTGATGGTTCCATGTCTTTGGTCAAAGAATAGCACATTTAGATGAACTTAACAACAATTTTTAAATAAAGATGTTCCCCACCCCCACTAAGGGCATGGTAAAAACCTTGAACTAACATTTCCAAAGGTATGATCTGCAGAGTACGAGTGGCCCTTGAGATGTTATTGGGATGCCTTTTGCCCACCGTTCCCAGAAAAGATACTGTGGTGCGCTAAATTTGGGAAACACTAGGTTAGCAATTTAAACTGTTTTGCTTATTCTCTAGGCCCTACGTATGTGAATGTTCAAGGAATGACTACAGTACCCAGCATCTGCAGCCTTTACTTGACCACAGAACGCTCGCATCAGTGATACCCATTAAGATCTCATAGGGCTCTCGTGTGTTAGGAAGATTAGTCATCAATCCTTGGTGTGAGCTGGAGATGTTGACTGCAAATGGGAACAAAGAGGAAGGAGGGATTGTCAAGGACATGGTCTTGTGTAGGGTGGGGAAGGGAGAGGAGAATATAAAGGCTGAAGACAAACTCCAGACTTTCCACCCCTGACCAGGGGTGGCTTGGGGGTGTTCTATAGTCAGCGGACCACATGGGCCCATGCTGCCATATTTGGCCTGTGCTGGATGTGTGTATCAGTTCATTTATCTTGGCTTTTTTCTTGTTATCCAGGGTACATCCGCAACACAAGCAGCATCTCTCCGCGGGGCTACTCTTCCAGCTCCACCCCCCAGCAGTCTAACTACAGCACCTCCAGTAACAGCATGAATGGCTACAGCAACGTCCCCATGGCCAACCTGGGTGTCCCAGGGTCACCAGGATTTCTAAATGGCTCCCCCACAGGCTCCCCTTATGGAAGTAAGTGCCCTTTCCATCTCTCCTGCTCTCCCTGTGTCTCTGTCCCTGGGTTTCACTCTTCAGCCTTTTGAGGGAGAGTTGCACCCCTACACCTTACTGACTTGTGGAGGAGTAGCCCAGTTTCCTGAGGAAATGTTGTTCCTGCCTTTTGTTCTTTTCCCTTAGCTAGACTTTGGTGCACTTGGTTGCTCAAAGTCTTCTGAAGGAAAGAAAAGAGTGAAACTATTTGCATTACACAAAGAAAAGATAGATGTATGTGGCTTGTGTGGATGGGATCAAGGAACGAAGATTCCATTTCAGTTAACATTATGTATACTCTTCATTAGGTACTTTTAGATGTAATGTTTTCTTTAATCCTCAGAAGAACCTTCTCCTTGTGGCTGAGGAGGTTGAGGTGCACAGCAGTTAACTCATCCAAGGTCACACCGCTAGGATAGAGCAGAGTCGTCATTTGAACACAGAATTTGTGGCTTGCTTATTTTGTGTGTCTTACCACACTCCCGTGTCACTTTGTTACATGGCCCTCCCCTCCTTGTGTACCTTCTGAGAAATGGAATTTAACTGCTCATGAGAGAGTGATCTGAGATGGACCTTTTAATCATAATCTGGGCTAGCTAGACGTCGTAGGGGGTTGTGAAAACTCATTTGGGTTGCTTTGAGGGCTAAGAAGCTTGAGAGAATATGTGTCTTCAAGCCCACCTAGGGAATACTTCAGGCCAGGGGAGAAGCCACCATGGGGAGTCTGTGTGAGTGAGTGGAATGTTCTTGAAATGCTGGCTCCTGTTGCAAGGCTCTAGAGCAGACCATCTGTTTACCCAGAGTGGTTCCCCTATGCCAGGAACAAGGACAAGTCAAGGACAGCATACAACCATTTCCACCACAGCTCAGAGAGTGACATGCCAAGGATCTGGAGGCTGCCTTTCTCAGCCTTGTTGGTTCTCTAGGGACACACACCATGAGTTACTTCTGGGTTATCTATTCACTTCACTACCCTCACAAGTGTACTCAATGTGATAAGGACATAGTAACCAAATAGCAGAGGTAGTAGAGGTTGGTTTTTCTACTACAACTAAAATCTTGTTGCTGCAAAGACATGATTTCTGTGTTGTGTCGTGTCAGATGGCCCAGATCAATTAGATCAGAGTGGTCTAGATGAACAAACTGGTGCTTGCTCGATTTATTTCTTTACTTCTTTTTACCTTATCTTGTTCCAAAAATATTTTGGGAGATATTAATAGTGAGATGAATGTTATGAAAGTATAAAATAACATAAGAAACTAAGATAAATGAAAAAATATGGATAGGAAAATTAGATGAATCCAAGGACTAGTCTGGATTCAGTCTTATTCAAAGGAGCCACTACCTTGGTTCAGAGGCTTACAAGATTTGGGAAAGCAGAAAGAGAAACACTATTTGTTTTAAGATTTTATGTCCACACATTTTTGGGGGGTAGCTCAGGAGAAACCTGATTTTTCTGTTGCTGAGACCTTGGAGAGACTTCTCCCATGCATCACTGTGGAGAGGGTGCCCTGTGTGCAGAAGGGACCACATCTTAACAAATGACACAATGGCAAGGGAACCACTGTGTAAAGGATGTCATATAATGATGGTGACAACAATAAGAGTAACTCACAACTGCATTCCACTTTGCAACCTAAAAAGCATGTACACAAATAGAATCCAATTGGATCCTCACAATAACCTTATGTCATGGCTATAATCATAATTATTACTATCATTTTCCCTTACTTATAAGGGAAGGGTTAGTATGATTTACTCAAGGATTTGTAGCCAATAAATAGTAAAAATAGGACTAGAAATACATCATCAGATCCTGAATACCATGTTCTAAAATTATTCAATAATATAAGAGATATTTCATGTATTTATAATATACGGTTAGGCTGAACATTATGGAATTACTTTTTTTTTTCCCCAAATGGTGATTTCACAGGTTCAACATCCATTTATGAATAAAAATCTGTATATGTGGCTGAACCATACGAATCGTCATTTTTGTAGATCAAATACAGTATATAGTGTGGTGATGAGGCAGAGAGAGCAAAAGAAAGACAAGGAGGGGTGGGTGGGTAGGGTTGAGAGAGAGAGACAGAGATAGAGAGACAGAGAGAAACAGAGAGACAGACAGACACAAAGAAGATGAACAGATAAAATGAATATGACCACTGTGTAATTGCTTGATGTTTCTTAGGAGATAATTCCTTTGGTAGAGAGGGGACCTTCCCACTCCAGTGCGTGACAGCTTCCTTCCACTAGCCTCCCTTGATCATCCAGTCCCACTGCCACAAGGAAAAGGATAGCACCCAAATCTTCAAATCACCCATTAAAACAAGACGGCATGTTCAGAATAGGGAGCAGCGCCCTGCCCAATGGGAGGGGGAAACAACAGAGAACCCGCTTCTTGCTCCAACTGGGTCTGTGTGATCTCTTGCACCTTTATTTTCTGAAGGAGGGTCTGAAGCAGTCACAAACTGGGAATGGATTCCAAACAGTGCCTTCATTACGATAAAATCCCCTACTGCAAAAATACTGAATACCCCACGGAGTTCATTACAATAGCATCTGACCTGTATTTCTAGCCAGCTAAGTCTTAACTTCTCTGGGAAATACGAAAAACAACCCAGGGGAAACCATTTTTGTCAATTCTGTTGCTTGTGTCTAAAAACACCAGTCTACGATTTTTCATTGTCTTTTTAAAACTAGTCTGGTGCAGCCAGGCCATGCCATGGAGCAATCACTTGCCAGAGTCATTCAGAAGAAATAAAGCCAAGCCTCTCGGTCAAGTTGATTTGCATTATGGCCAATGCACAGTATCAGAAACCTGCATCTTTACTGTTTCTGCTCTCACACTACTTCAAAAATGTCCAAACAGATGTTTTTTCAATTTCACATACAAACTTCACTTCCTGGCGGTAGCAGTGTGTGCCAAGTTCCAGCTCAGTGCAAGTTTTTATGGCTGAATTCTAAACCCCTGACAATAGGGGGTTATAATGAAATGCGGACAGACCCCTTCACGCCAACAAATGCAATGGCTCAATGCAAAGGAGGATATGGTGCCCGGTGAGTTCCAGCTGGGACTGTGCAAGCTAGTCAATCCTTATAAGAAGAAAAGTGGTTTTTCCTTAACTCCCCACGTTCACAGAGATTTGGGGGCCAGATGTACTTGCCTTTTCTTTGGCCTCTATCCGTAGAGAGAGAGAAATGTCCAGAGAAAGTCTCAGTTGCAAGTATATATGATCAGCTTTCCTAAAATGGTGCACTCTGGTGTCCCCAAAGATGGTCTACTGGGCAAGCTTGCAACACTCATGGGACCACTTCTTCCAAAGCAGAATCGCCACCAAGCAATTCCAAAGTTTGTGACAGAATCTATACAGAAATCCAACCTCTGTTCAGGGATTCCTACTTCATTTACGTCGTCTTAGACTATGCCCTGGGGCTCAATATTTTTATATTTTCAAAAATAAATATCAAGACATTTTCTATTGTAGAGTATTAAATGATGATTATAGAAAATTTAGAGCAGATGGAAATAGTTTCAAAAAGAAAGCATACTCCCACCATAAAAAACAACCTTGTTAACATTTTGACATATTGCTATTGTCTTTTTCTCTAGAAAAGAAAAAAAAATCCTATTACAATAGTAACATTCTCATTATGCACAATTTAAAAAGCATGTATATGTAAAAGAGAAAAGAAAAATGAGATACTTTATTTCTGTGCAGCCATGACCATTGTTAACTTTTAAAGTATGGCCTTCTAGCCGTAGATGGATACATTTCGGAAATTACAGTGTCTACTCTGATGCACAACTAATGGGATTCTGCCATGAGATCAATGAAAGAGGGAGTGGAAGAAAAGTGGCAAAATTATCAAAGTCACAGATATGAAGCTAGGCTCCATAAAATCTGTCAATGATGCAAACCTGTGTCCTAAGAATGGAGAACAGATATGGGGAGTGATGTTTGCCTTGCGAAGTTCACTGCAATCAATAAGCTTTTCCCAGGAATTTGAGAATTTATTAGTCTCTTTGCTTTTTTTTTGTAGCAGAAAGGTCAACGGGCAGCCTTGTTTGCAGGTAGTAAAGCCTTCAATCGAAGAGGAACATTAACACCCAGGAAAGCTGTTATGCCTATTGCTAAGGGTTATATTCTTTTGTTGTTACCCCCCCCAAATGGAGATTTTCCATTTGTTTAACAGCTTTGATTGGTTTCTGCTACATCAAAAGTAATGCATGTTCATTGCAAAAAACTTTGAAAATATGGACAAGTGAAAGGAGTAAATTTATGAATATTCATAATCCATTGCTCACAGAGAACATTGTTGAAAGTTTGGATGTATATCACATCCTACTAAATTTTTGCTTTGTATGTTTTCTTAAAAAAAATAAAATTGGGTTTGATGTATATGTTATGACATAATTTGCATTATTCATCTGAGGAGGCATACCTTTCTGAGTTGTCAAATATTCTTCTCCAACATTAGCTTTAATATTTGCATAGCATGCTATTTTATACGCTGAATATTCTTTACCCTGCTGCTTGGTCACTTCTATTATTTTCCAATTTCTCACAATTATAAAAATGCCCTTGAATCTATTTTTTTTTGCAAATTTATGATTATCTCCTTGGGATTAATTTCTCAAAATTAAATTACTAGGTTAAAAAATATACACATTTTAAAACACTTTGATTTTAAATACACATTGCCAAAGCCCCCCCAGAGAGATGAATGCTCCCCTTAGGAAAGGAAGAGTATCTGTTTCCCTGCCCTGTTCATTTCTTCTTAATCGTTGTCAATTTGGTAAAGTGGAAAGTATCCTCTCCTTACTGTTTTAATTTGCATTTGATTACTAAGCAGTTTGAACGTTTTTTAGGTCTTCGAAGGCCTTTTGGTCATTTTGGTTCCTGTCTCCTTTTGTGACTTGGCTTTTCCCATTCTTTGCCTACTTTTCTAATTGGGATGTTTTTCTTTTTTCTAATTAATTTATAAAAATTTTATCAGCTATCGAGGATATGAACATATCTAAATAATTATCAGGAAGATTTTTCCTAATTTGTCATTTGCCTTTTCTCCGTTATAGTACAAGATTTTTTGTCATGTGGCCCATCTTATCTCCTGATGTTCTCCTTAGGCTTTGAGGTTGAAAGGATTATGTAAATTATATAACCTTCCTAATTTTTCTACTAGCGCCCTTATAATTTTGTTTTAGCAAATAATTCATTAATCCACTTACATTTACTTTAGTGTTTAACAGGAGGAAGCGCTTTAAATTTCTGTCTCTGGGGGACTTTGTATTGTTCCCATGCATTTATGTCCCCATTAATTTGAAATGTCGCCTTTATTAAGTTTCAGTTCTCATATATATCCAGGTCTGTTTCTGGCCTCTTTTTTCTCCAAGGATTTGTCTGCCTATTTCTATGCTAGTATAACACTGACTTCATTGATGTGGATTTTCCATTAAGTTTTAATATCTGTTAAGATAAATGCCTCCTTAGTACTTTTCAAGTATTAACAGAATTTTCTGGCTCTTACAAGTGTTGTCGCTTTTTAAATAGATAAACATAGAATTTGTGTTTGTTGACATACACAAATTAAAATTCCTTTTGGGATTTTGAATATAGTTGCATTAAATTTTAAATTAATTTGAACATTAGTTTAGCATTTTACAAAAATTTGGTAAAAACTATTTTAAATGGGCACGTTATAGCTCTGTGCTTATTCAACCCTGCAACAGTTGTTTTATGTCACTTGGTGAGTTTGAGGTGACACTTCCACTGAGAGGCAGCCACATTTGACCAAATGAATCCACTTTAGGTTGAGGTCCCTTATTTAGAAAAGAAATATTCATAAAAGTGAGTCCTACGCCGAATATAAACTGAATCAAGTGTGTATATACAGGCCTAACTCACCTTATAAAAACTGTCCTCTATCATGGTGTAGGAGAGAAGGTGGTGCTACTGCAGACACAGAAACCAAGGCGCCATCTTGGTGCCTGATTGGTTCACACAGAATGGTGGAGATTGGACTGTGGTAGGAATCAGGGTTTCCTGAGTCTCAGCTTTCCTTTGACCTCTAATTCTGTGCCTTACACAAAGGGGAAAGGTCCCCGACCCCATATCGTTGATGCTAAAGCCAATGCTAGAAGAGGAGATTTTGCTTGAGAGTATGAATATAATCCATCCTCAATGTTTAACCATGTATCCTATTCTATAATAGGAATTAGCCCATTTTTTCTTCATTTTCATCTTTAAGTATTATGTGAGATTCTTCCAATACTTTATCCTCCTTTCCAATTCTTTTGATTCATGTTACTTGAGGAAAGACAGAGATGTGCTCAGATGCTTCCTTCTGCATAGCTCTGTAAATCAGGACTACCTAAGGATGAGCAGATTTTAGATAAAGCTCTTTTTTTGAAGTCTTTGGTTTGTAGTTTGGCTATACAAGACATCATATTGGAGGTATGCTGTATGATTGCTTTATATATGCAATTGTGTGACCATAGTACAATGTATATCTTTATAGTGAGAGGGGAGAAATGGGGATGAAGTCTTACACAGGTCATCGGAACAGTTGACCTTCAATTCACCTTGTACTTGGCCTTTGAACCATAAGTTACACTCATGTCCTCACTTTCAAAATTTACTTTGCAGAGTAGCTGGGTCACTGAAGATAAGAAGCAGAAGTTTCCACTCCTAGCCTTGACCGATAGTTTCCAGTAATTCTTGTACCAAGTCGTGTGACAGCTCAGAATTCTGGAGATTGTTCTAAAATAAGTCCCTGGAATTTGACCTTATTCCACAAGATGCTGTATCTGACAATTTTACCCTTGTGAACTCTAACTTACCCCTTACTTGAGTTAGTTGAACATAGAAGATAAAATTATCTTCTTGTATGATGTAACTTGGTAGAGTATCTGACATTAAGAGCTAGGGCATTTGATCATGGAAATTGCCTTTATTTTTCTTGGAAATTACAACACTTAGCTTTTGGCGTCCTTTAAGTAATTTTATTGTTAATATTGGTGTTTTTTCTGCACATTACATCAGAGGGGTCTGATTTGCAGCTTCATTTCCCAAGAGCTCTGAAAGTAGAGAGAAAGGGAGGTAATCTCCTAGATGTTAATAAACGTTTACATTTAATGAGGAAGTGGCCCATAGAGATGGCACTCTCAGAGATGTTAACCCCATAGGCCAAACCTCTGGAGCCCTGAGAATTGCCAGGGAAGTGTAGAGGTCCCAGACAGGACTTCTCTTTAGGGGGAAAAAGAGGTTTCCATTCTTGAGTAGATCTGATGATTTTTCAGTTATTAGTCTAAGTGTTCTCTTGTCAAGTTTCTACTCATGAACAAAGACCTGTCGTAGTATTACCTCCTGCTCTCACCTTCCTGACTCCCTGGCGGAAGAGCACTCTGCCTGCTGAGTCTCCCTAGCATTGTGTACATTCCTCCTGTAGGGTTGTTACCCTTGTCATTGTTTTGTTTGTATGTTCCCCCCACTGGGCGGGGTAGGGATGTTGTCACATTCAACTTGTTTTAATCCCTGAAATCTGGGACAGTGCCTGGAGTGAATGAGTAATTTCTCGGTGAATGTGTACAGGTTGTGTGTCCTGAAGAAAGAACTTAACTCCTAGGTTTGTCCCTTCTTAAGAGGATTGTGCCTTTGCTTTCCAGTTATGTCATCAAGTCCCACTGTTGGATCGTCTAGCACATCCTCCATCCTCCCATTTTCCTCTTCAGTTTTTCCTGCTGTCAAACAGAAGAGTGCCTTTGCCCCTGTCATCAGGCCACAAGGCTCCCCTTCTCCTGCCTGCTCCAGTGGCAATGGAAATGGATTCAGAGGTAAGCAAAGGTACCACTTTGGTACCACCATGATAAATGGGCCACAGGGCCAGCAAAGTAAGAGCAAACAGCACAACATCACTCCCTATCTCTAGCCATTTGCCTACAAAGAGATGCTTTGGTGTTTCCATCATGGTACACAGATGGCTTATACAACTGAGCTAGCACACCACCCGAGAACAAGATGGGGGAAAACAGAAAAGTTGGACAGCTCTTCAAGGTCACAGAATTAACTATGATAGAGCCATATATACCCTCCAGGAGTGTCTGGACTTCCCAGACCTTTGCTTTCTAGAAGGCCATGTCACGATTTCCCAGAAGCTGCCTGGTCACATCAGATACCACATGGTGATTGCTGCTTAACTAACGGGCTTGCCCATCTGCACTGCATACCTATTCCCATGGCATACATGGACAGGATCCATCAGGAGCAACCAGCACGTTGTGAGAATCCTGGTTATGTGCCAGTCAGATTAATAGCATGTGTCAGATTGGGGTGGAGCAGGGAGGAAAGAAGAAAAAGACATATACTGTCTAAGAACAAAAATTAATATCACCCATCAAACCCATTTTTGGGCAATGTATGAAAATATAGTATGACATAACATAACACAAATGTGACGAGTACATGAGAATCTAATCATCTAATTGTGAATGGGAGGCAGCTGATGGCAAAAGAGCAAATTGGAACCTGCTGAACACTACGGATCCTGATGACCCATATTATTTTTAGGCTCTTCTTCATGTCTTGACATGAAAACATTCATGACAAGCAAGTGTTGGATAAAGCCAAGCAGGGCAGAGGTTGGGTTAACCCCTCATGGATCAAAGCCTCTGAGGTCAGCAGGGCTTTGGATGAGCTGTGTCATCCCTGGAACAGCATCTGCCTAGTAGCCTGACCATTGTGCATAGATTCCTGATCCTCTGGGTCACCAGTGAGGGTTCATCAGCCAGTTGTGACTGAGCAGAGCTCTGGGAGATATGGTAGGTTCCTGTCCCATTTTACCTTAAGAGACAGGGGTGTCTCCTCAAAGTCAAGTGACTTGACAGAGAGACTGTGAAATGGGAACTGAAAACCCAGCACTCAGAAGAGTCCCTGAAAATTCTTTTACTTCCATCTAGACAAAGCAGCTGGGTAACATGCCACCCAATGTGCGAGTAGTTGGAAACATCTGTCTATTTGAGGGGAAAAATTGGTATATATATTTTGTTTTCATCTAGATGTCTGATTCCTAGAGAAACAGGCTCAACCTGTAGCTCAGTGTTGCCACCTGCCCCGTCTCTCCTCAAGCACCAGTGGTTTCCATCGCATCCTTGGGGGATATGCTCAGAACTTTTTCTATGAATGGCTTCATCTCCAGACTGGGAAATGTATACAATTGTTAAATATTTGCTGTATCTTTCTTTTCTGTATGCCCTCTTCAGTGGCAATGTCTCCCTTTGTAAGTTCTGTGGTTTTAGTCATGTCCCTTAACCAAGTGGGGGCCCCACAGGTCTTGTTGGGAAAATGCACAGTGGGGACCCCACGAAAGGCTAAGAGAGAGTGCAGGTGTAGGCAGAAGTTGGGAGGGATGCAGCCCTTTCCTTGTTCCAGGCAACCCTGGCCAACATTTTCAGCTTCACTTTGAGGAGAAAAAGTATAATTTGACTTCCATTTACCACACCTCCCTCACCTCCTCTCTCGCACATGTACTTAGTTGGGGAATTTGAGCTTGTTGTCTCAGATCTCCTGGGTCTATACTGTCCAGAGAGACTCGTATGTGGGGCCTACCTGGCTTTGGCCCCTGAGCATGCCAGGATGAATTTTTCACTGGCTCCCATGGCCTGGAATCCCCCCACCCCTGGTGGCTGAAAGCCCAAGTCTCACTGTGGTATTACTCGCTCAGGGTTGTTGGCCCAAAAAGCTGAAAGGGTGTGCGTGGTCATAGTGAGGTTTCTCTATGGGGGCAGCAGTAGCCAACATAGCTATAAGATCCTCTCTAGGGTCCTCAGCCATGTGAGGTCCTGGTCAGCACGGGTCAGAATAATGAAGCTGCGGAAGGGCTGAGCCACTTGTTCCATGTCTGTGGGACTGACGATTTTGTCAGTTACATGTAGGCTCTGGAATCTAGTCTCATTTCTATAGAATCACTGAGAAGTCCTGAGCCTTGTTTGGGTCCTACAATCCCCTCTAAATTCCTTTAGTGATTTGAACCTTACGAAGAAGAAGGAAGACAAAGGGAGGATGGCGGGCAGTACCTAAATTAGGAGTGCAGACTCCCACGTTTCCTCATTTTGCATCAGGTGGCTAGAAGCTCCAGGTCCAATGCTACAAGGTGTCCCACTGATGCATCGAGAGAGAAAACGAGCTGACATCAAACGCTCTAGCCATAGTCACTGAGTGAAGGAAGCCTGGGATTGCAGGGGTCCTCAGCACGAAGCTCCACCTCTTTAGAGACAGACAGTGGGAGAGTAAAAGTGTGATCCAAGGTGCTTGGATGATCACAGGCTGATGGAAAGTTTCTTCTCTCGATTTGTAGGGTGAGAGGGTTTCAACCATCTGCAGAGGTCACGTGCAACCAACCCTCTCTGAGACTTGCTGGTTTTGAGTACCACATACAAGACGCTGAACCAAGCGCTTTACATGAATTATCTTCCTCAAGGCTCACATCTCATACCATTATCATCAGTTTTAGTGAAGTAGTTTTCCCAAGGCCACAGAGTAAGATGACTTCAGACATTTTGACTCCAGAGCCTGTCTCTCCAGGGACAAGAATAGTGTGGTTCCTCTCCTTACCCTTCACTCATACCTGCTTTCCACCTGGACCAAAGGGGCTTATTGCTTTCCCATGAAATGCCAAAGGTAGAAAGAAATTGAACAAAGTGCAGTTCAGCATGCTTCCCTCTCCCCCACCAGTGAATGTGCTTACTTTTTCTCCAGTTAACTTCTGCTATCTGTCTGTTGGCTATGGTTTCTACAAGCAAAAAGTCAGGGTCACCACATAGCAGAGATACAGTCCACCTCGTGCCCGATGTGAGACTAGGAAGAAGGAAAATATGTGAAATCTGCTGGTCTTCCAGCACACGCTGGATCTTCTTCTTTGAGTGGCTCTGCCCTTTTAATAAGCTCCTTAGGAAACTCTCTGAGGACCCAGAAAAAAGAAGGGGCTGATGAGTTTTAAGTGTAATCGACAAGTTAAAGTTGAAAACGTGACCCAGAATCCTACCGCCAGAGAGCTCACATGCCGTGTTCACTGTCCCACCTTCTACCTCATTTATCAGGCATTTGCAGTGATGAGTATAGATTGTCGAGATAATATTATGCACTATGTGCCTGATTCATTTTCCGGCTCCCTCCAGGAAAAGAAATAAAATAAAATAAAAAAAAACCTCCTACACTCTGGGATAATTACCAGGGTTGCTATGTCTCCAAATCATCAGGGAGTGTCCAGAATTGAACTGCCTTTATTGAAAAGTTACATCGATTCAATATATAGTAATACAGGCAAAAATAATTAAGGCTTTGCTAGCTGTGTAAGACCTTAATCCAGATCTCACAAACATTCAATAAAGGCTGTATGGGCAGGGAAATAGACGGCTGACAATTTTGCCTGAGAAGACTAGCTGGCATGGAGAGAAGGGTGGGAGGGGAGGAAGAGGAGCGGGGGAGGAGGGAGGGTGGGTGTTGAGGGGAAGCAAGAAGAATTTTGGCCATTTGCTTATAAGCTCAGTAAGCACCACTCAGCAAAATGCTTCTATGATAATTGATAAGCTCTAGATGAGCCAGAGATGATAAAACTCAAAGGATCAAATATTAGATATGGCTTGAAGTTTTGACGCAAGGAAACTACTCTGCTGATTTCCAAGAATGTGAAAATTCTATGGGTTCATCACCTGAAAGCCAAGGTCAGAGGGGTATATTTTGCTGTGTGATTTTTCCCCATTGTGCTGATGTTGCTTTGTTTCCCACTTCAAGGGAAAACCTTGGACCCGATGCCCCCCCACAGGTATTGTGTGTGTCCTCTTCACTAGATGGAGGAGGCATTGGGATGGAAGGGATGAAGAGTGGAGATTGGGTAACTCCCAAATTAGGAACTAAATTAAGTCTTCTATTCCAGTGGATCAGCATTCATTAGTGAACAAGCATTGCATATCAGCAGTGAACGCCAAAGGAAGATGAGCTAGTTTGGGGGGGAAAAAAAAGCTCATCACATTTCATCTAGAACGGATAGAAACCTAGGATGCATAAAAAGCCCTGTTTGTTATAAACAATGCATGGAAAGTTACTCCGCACCTGGAGTTTTCTTTCCTGTTTCAATTAAGTGATTTGAAACCATATAATCTAGAAATTATGATAGTCTAATGATGAAAAATAAATATATCGCAAATACATTAAAATTTAGTTTATGTGTTTATGTCTATCATGTCAAGTATATAACCCATTACTATAAAACAAGACAAAACATAGCTCTTGGCCTCCCCACAGAACTTCAATAAACCTTGTTTATACTGCAGTGATTCGGTAAGGCTTCCATGCCGCTGACAGGCTCTGTGCTAGACCAAACCTGGAGAAAATGGGTTCCCACATCAGCTGAGTTTACCATCTCCCAGGGTTGTACCAGACTCTGTCAGTTCCCACCCTTGCCCCTCTCTCTGGGTTGGAGACCTAAGTGTTAACATGTCAGAGTCTCATTCCTGTGCCACACTCTTTCCTTTCAGCCATGACCGGACTTGTTGTGCCCCCAATGTAAAGAAGACGAAGAACTGCTTTCTTATAGCACAAAACTACTTACTCTGATGGACCAATAATGAAGAAAGCACTAGGAGCTCTTTGGGGAGAGTTGTGCCCCAGAATGAACATGACGAACAGATTTGGGCATGCAAGGAGCTGCATCTTACCAGGTCTCAACGTTTCTTGTCTAGCTCTCATGGTGGCTACACAAACTGACCCTCCTGGGGACAAGGACAAAAGATGTCATTGACGTAGTCAGTGCTAAGAGCAGAAATGCAATTCTTTGTTATGAACATTATGACAACCACCTTCCTATGTTTGTAAAATATTTAAGAAAAAAATTGGCAAACAATTCATGCTTAATATTTTGGATACTATTTGTTTTTCTTTGTAGGAAAAAAAAGTTGAAAGTTTCTATTTTCTATGAAGCCTTTCAGATACCAATTTAGTTTATGCAGAAAAAAAATTGAACAAAACAGGGTACCAGCATGGAAGACTTTCTTAAACGAAACCTGAATTGAATGATGAAATGTTGTTGTATGTGTGTTTGCTTATAGTTTAATCTCTTTAAAAAACAAAACAAAACAAAACAAAAAAAACAAAAAAAGGGAAAAAATTTTAAAATGTTTTACAATTATTTAAATAAATAAACGTGTAACTTATTGTAAGTAGAGGTAGAAATTAAGACCTTTTTGAAGAGAGAGGAATTTCTCTTCCTGATGTAAAATGAAAATGCAAACCAGTAGTAACAAGTTTAAAAGGTGTGTGATTATTATTGCAGTTACTTACTAGACTTTTATCCCCCACCCTGCATCCCCCTCTTTTTCCATCATTTTATTGACCCATGGGCAAGAACATGTACCTTATATAGATTCTTACAGAACAGCCCAATGCAGAAACAATGTTTTAGTCCAAACTCATCAATTCATTCCCAGCTCCATCCACTTTCTAAATAGTCTACACGTCCCTTTGGTATTCACTCTTTGTGAATTTTTAAAAAATTTATATTAGCTTTCAACGTTCTCCTCCGAGCAGTGCAGAGAATTGCCATGTTGTAGTGCAACCTAGGCTTTGCATCCTGGGCAGAGACATGTGTCTCACCTAAAAGAAGAGCCAAAGCCATGTGACTTTCCCAACCAAGTGGCCCCTTTGGAATTCTCCCTTGACAGAGCCACATGTCCCCTCCTCTTTGGTTACCTGGTTGAGCACAGAAGTGCCCTACAGAACTTCAGAGACAGGATTTAAGGAAGATGGTCCTGTTTCTTGGACTCTTAAGCACGAATCTTAGAACATCCCTGTCCTTTCTTCTCTTTGCAGATTTCCCCTCTCATGGCATTTAACTCTCTTGAAAAATAAATGTACCTTACTTGATACTGTTTCTAGGCAAGAATGGGATGGTGTGTGGAAGAGGAATGTTAAAAGCCCTAAGTCCCTCTCCTAATGTTCAAAAAGATGGAAACCCAGATTCTTAGCAAGGTTAGAGATTAGGGGCATCTTTGTTCCAAGCAGCCTAGTGACCCAGGGCTGCAGTGGGCTCTCATACTTCTGGAACTAGCTTTTAGGCAGAGAAACGTTGCAGGAGCTGCTAAGAGTGGCTGAGTCTTGAAAGTCTGGGTGGCCCTGAAGATGTATCCAGACTTATTTGGATTTCCAATAAGGGTGTCATTTTTTCATAGTTGGATGTCCAGTAAGGGTTCTCCTTGTTGACTCATTGGTACCTTAGTACAGTCCATGTACAGATTTTGGTTTGGGGTTCTAGCAGTAGAAATTGTTACAGCTCTCATGGAAAAACATCTTTAGTGCATCTGAGCCAA
Source organism: Ursus americanus (assembly GCF_024610735.1). Classification (NCBI taxonomy): domain Eukaryota; kingdom Metazoa; phylum Chordata; class Mammalia; order Carnivora; family Ursidae; genus Ursus; species Ursus americanus. Next base: position 66,910,082 of record NC_142139.1, read on the forward strand.
TTTTAGATGACTTCACAAATTCCACCCCCCTTCTGTTGGTCCCATTGATACCTGCCCACAGCTATCCAGCCCCTGATAGTCTTATTTGCCTTCAACTATTTTGGAGTTACTCAATAGGACCCAAATATTATTTCTATGCACATGAGAATCCAAGGTTTTGGAAAGCTGGCATGCTTATAAATACTGCTGACAGTCCTTCGTGGTCAGGGCTTACAGCACTGAAACACAGGGAAAGCACAAGAGAAAGTTCCCCTGTGAAAAATCTGATCGAAGGAGAAGGGTGTGTGGAATACAAACATTACCATCCCAAAGTGAAGGCGGAACAAACCTAAGCATATTGAGACCTGGATTCGAGCCAATCCAACATAAGGAAATGTTTTTTTAAGTAGCATTGCTTTTAGAATCTGTGAATTTTGCTCTTGCATGAAGATGAGTGCAGTACTGTCTTCAAACTGATTGTAGAATTTGTTGGTAGCTTTACACCGAAAATGTGTGTAACTAAATACCAGACATCCTTGACCATTCAGCTAGAAGCTTGGCAGCAACAGATCTATTTAATTGTACAAATGTGTGTAAGGATTATTTTTAGTGTACTAATAAATTAAAAACAAAGCTACTCTGTCCTCTTCGGTCTTGCTGTTGAATCATTCCGGTCCCAGGTTCTTTTTGTGCCACTTGGAATACGAGTATTTCTATAGGTAACTACAAATTCTATCCTGTCTTTGTAAGAGGAGCTGTGTAAGATTTTCCATTTAAAGGGACAATTTACTTCATTATTTATCTCATTTTTTGTTATAGCGTCATATTTTTTTCCAGTTTTTCTTTGCACATTTCAGTATGCATGGTTTAAAAACCATTATCTTCTCTACCTTTTGTACAGTAAGATCTCATTTTCAAACTGTATAGTTTCATTCTATCGTTTTGCTTTGTCAGTTATATACAGTATAAAGTTGCTATGCACAGAGCTTTTTGTAAAGACAGCTTTTTTTGTTTACTGTTTTTAATGGTCTTACTTATAAAAGAATATCTTGTTTGTAAAATGAATATGTCTACTTCAGTTTTAAACTTTAAATTATCCTAACAAAAAATAAAATTTTTGTACTGTAAGAATGATTGGAACTTTGCCTTTTTTTTTTTTCCTGAAGTGAAAAAAATTAGTTTGGGATTTGTTCTTAAGTTTGGGGATTTTCTCATAACTGCTAGTCCCTGAGCTCTGGTTAAGAAAATCTTACTACAGCTTTTGCTTACACGGAAAGTGTTCTGAGCTGCTCACTTGGAGGAGAGAATATGTATGACTTCAGGTCATTTTTCTGTGTGTATTTACCTATATATCCATCTGGTCAAATTCCTTCTTAAAAACTCAAAAGGATCCTACTTTCTAGGTTGGTCTTTGGCTGTAGGGAGTTCTTGAGGTAGGTGGGTAGTCTACTTAGGTTTGAAACTGCATGTTAAACCAGTGTTAGAATTGATCCATCAGATGGTGAAGAATTGGAAGCTGGACACAAGGGCTTGAGGCCAATCTTAGATCACAGGCAGAGAGTAAGATGATTATCCCTGGAAGGGAATGATCCATAGGCAATGGCTCATAGAGAAAGCTACAGGAGCTCAGAGAAGACAGTAATCACAGAGGGTTGGAGTGATCAGAGAAGGTTCCATGGGGGAGGCAGGGCTGGACAGGCCTTCCAATAATTGTAGGAATTTTGTGGCAGAGGTTGTAATGAGCACTGCAGATGGGAAGACCATCACAAACCTGTAAGAAGAAATTCACAAAGCACATTTAGGTGAATGTAATTCTTTTTTTTTTTTTAATAACAATTGCAAATATTTATGTATCCAACACAGGAGCATCCAAATATATAAAAACATTATAACGTTTATAAACAAACATAAAGGAACTGACTGATAATAACACAATGAAAGTAGGGGATTTACCACATTATTTTTTTTTATCCATTCACCTGTACATAATAGACATTTTTTTCCAGTTTATGGCTACCACAAATAAAGCTGCTATCGATATACATTCCAAGTGATTGTATGGGCATATGCTTTTATTTTTCTTAGTCAAATATGTAGGAGTACATACTGCATCTTCTTTATCGATTCATCCCTTGATGGAATCTTGGGTTGTTACCATAGCTTGTATTATTCACAACAGAAAAGCTATGGTAGGTGAATGTAATTCTAAATGTCATTTTCCAGCAGACTGTTCACAAACATACACATGACTGAAATATCATTTTTCTCTGTAAGGGTATAGTTATCTTGAAACCACATAAATTATGTCCCTTGCATGAGTGGATGAGATGCTCTTTCTGAGCACTACTCTGAGAAAGCCCCCACTGCTGTTTTGCTTTTCTCTGTGAAGACTAAGTCTCTGCCTAGACGGTGCTCACCCTTGATCTTCTCATGGGGAGGAGCTTGCTCTTTGCAGCCTGGTATCTTCTCATCCTTCAGGGTTTGGGTTCAAGTATCTTCTACTCGTGGAGGCCTTGGCTGACCTCTGACCATGAAAGTTTCCCATTTATTCTCTTTCACTGAACTCTGCTTGTGTCTTCATCACAATTTGTATTCGCTTGTTGTGTACTTTAGACTGAAGGCTCATAAGCACAACGGCCTTATTGCTCTCAGTACTTCCTGTGGGGCACCAAGTTCAGTGCCAGAGGTGCCTAACAGATACCTGTTAAATTAGTGAATGAGCACATTGGATTCTGAAACCCCAGAGGCAGCTCTCCCTTGTTATGTGGGAGAGGTAGCTGATCTGTCATAAATGAGAGGAGATGGCATCACTTGGAGAGTCCACTCCTTAGGGACTATCTTGTCAGTCAACTAATCAAAAAAAGTGATGAAGTGTGTCTGTAATGTAAAGTGGCTGGTTGCTTAATAAACATAGAAATCTCAAAACGGGAGGAAGTGAGGAAGCCAAAGCCTCTGGCTGGTAGCCTGTTGGGGAAGTTGCTTTGCCCCTTGGCCCTGGAACTTATCCCATGTTGATTTTCGTGATGCTCAAATGTAATTCCAGAACCAGGACCTTTCAGGGAAATGTGCATTCCATTCCCATTCCAGATATGACACTTGACTTGTCAACCACTCATTTGAATAGCAAAGAGCTTTAGTGCCTTTACCAAAATGCAAGTTCACAGTGGCTGTAAGGCAGTGAATGTGAGAGAGTGAATGTGAGACTTTACGGATGAGGTGAAAGTGAGGTCCTAAAGGATCTTGCTCACCATGCCAGAGAGTTTAGACCACATCCGCTGGACTGTGCAGCAGGTAATGGGAGACTATTCCAGGAACCTGAGTTAAGGAGTGACACGATACACTTTATGCTGTAGAAAAATCACAGTAGCTACAGTGTGGGTTATGGATTGGAGCAAGTGGATACTGGAGGCAAGGAGACCAAGCAGACGAGAGACAAAAGACAGCTGATAGCACCAGTGTGCTGTACCTGTGCCTATGAGAGACATCCATTTTGACTGGTTGGCACCTGTGCCACACCATCCGATAAGTGTTTTTAAATGACTCCTGCAATTAGGACAATGTTGTAAGAATCTGGATAAGATTGACTCATACCTGACCTAAGGATTGCCAGTAGAGATGGAAAGTAGAGGAAAGATTTGAGAGAAAGACTTGCAGTTTGACAGGCCTTTACTGACTGATTAGATGTGGGAATGAGGGAGAAGACGGACTAGTATAAGTCCCAGTCTGCTAGTTAGTCAATTGGATTCTGTGCTAACATTAACTGAAGTAGGGAATAAAGAAGGACATATTGTGGGGAATGGAGAGATACAATGAGTTTAAATTGGGATGTGACTGCTCCGGTTCCTTTTTTTTCTTTCTTGGTTAAGCTAAAGATTGTTTTCCCACAGTTTATTTTAGGACTCTGGAGAATTATACTCTTTGACCCGTGCATATTTAAAAAAAAAAAAAGATTATTTCTATTTGAGTGGCTGTTTGGTTGGGTATAAAATTTCTGGGGTTACACTTTCTTTCTCTGAGAACTTCATATGAGAAGTTTTTTGTAAAGAAAGCTCCCAGGACTGAATGTTGCTGTGGTGATGTGAAGTCATGCCTCTCCTCACTCCTCTCTTTTATTTCCCTTATATAAGCAAAGAAATCCTATCATTTGTTGCGTAAGTCATGACACTTCTGAGCATGCGAGGGGGCACAGTGAATAATGATGCCTGGAAAACATGCAAACTGGCAGTTGGTCACCCTTGATATTTTTATCTGCCTGCCTAAAAGTGTCTTTCTTTGTATATGAAGTCCAGTGGTTTGTCTTAGTGTTGATAGTTCTGTGTATTTTCCCCCTTTGGGATGTAGCATTCTCTCTCAATGTGTAGCTTCAGGGGTTCTTTCATTTTTGGAAACTTTTCTTTAATTGTAACATAAAATATATTCTCTGTTCCTTCATTCTCTTGCTAGAGACTCCAGTTATTCATATGCTGGATCTCCAGTGTCTGTTGTTCATATCCGTCATGGTCTCTTTAGCCACCCTTGACTCTTAGCGTACCTGTAGGTTGCTATTCCCATGCTTGTCCCCCTCTCTACTCCCTCAAATGTGGCCTTAATTTTTCAGATGCTTCTATTTTTTCCTTCACTTTTTGATAAGCTCTATCGCTTATATCTCATTGCTTTCTACTGTGTTGCTTATTTTCATTGAGTTATTGCATCTCTTCTTTGAGCTATTGTTTTACAGAGAAATGATTGTTTTATTATTATGGCAATGAGCTTGAACAGAATTACCATCAGGTTCATGAAAATTTTTTTTTCTGGTGAGTGTTCATCACCTATCACTTCTTCTCTTTTTTCTTTTTTTCTCTCATGGTATATGCATATAAATCATGTTTTGATGCCTTATTGATAATACCCATCTTTGTAGTGAGTTTTTTCTGGATCAGCTATTTGCCAGAAGTTTGAGAGGGAAGGGTCTTGGGCCTTGTACCAACCTAGCAGGAATTCTTATTTCAGAGGGGTGTGTGTTTGTGTGTGTGTGTGTGTGTGTGTGTGTGTGTGTGTGTGTGTGTACAAGAGCAGAGAAAGAGAGAGACACTTGTTTTAGCTTTTGCTTCTTCTTGGGCAAAATGAAACAGCATGTGTGCTATTGCTCACAGTGCATGCTAGTCGTCCTCACCAACTGACTACTTCTTACATATGTGGCTTGTTTGCGGACTTCCCATGTCAGACTTGCCCAGTGTGCTTTAGGTCTCTGCCAAATGGGGTTCAGAGCTATGTTTATCATCAGACTACATGTTAATTCCAGTTGTTTGAACAACAGACCGTTGGTTTTTACCTTGGATAGTCACACCTCATCCCCCCAGCTTTGTCTGATGGTAGCAGCTGAAGCATCTTTTCTCAGTCTCTACACTTTCCTGTTTGATTCCGACTGCCATTGCCACACCTTCTCTGTAAATTACGATTTGGGGTAACCAATTTCCCTAGATTCGTCCAAGATGAAATTCATGACTCTCTTTCTCATTTCCCTATTTTTCTATTGAGTGATTCTGAGTGGGAATTGATGGAAAAGGTCTTATGATAGCATATTAATCTGATGTCTTCATAGTCTCTAAACTATGGTAATTCAAGAAGAAGGGATTGCTGCATAGTGCTTTGAACCCCTTCATTCTACCTTTGACCTTGTAGATTACCCTTGTAAACCAGCTCCTCTGGCCCAGACCAATGACTACATTCTTCACTTTCTTTTTTTTTTTTAAAGATTATTTATTTATTTATTTGACAGAGAGAGAGACAGCCAGCGAGAGAGGGAACACAAGCAGGGGGAGTGGGAGAGGAAGAAGCAGGCTCTCAGCAGAGGAGCCTGATGTGGGGCTCGATCCCAGAACGCTGGGATAACGCCCTGAGCCAAAGGCAGACGCTTAACAACTGCGCCACCCAGGCGCCCCTACATTCTTCACTTTCTGCACTGGATTATGTCAAATACAAATAATAAGATACACGTAATTCCCAAAACTACTACTGGAATTTGTTACAATGAATAATCTACACAAAGGGACCCACCACCTGACTGTTGGAAATATGTTGGAGTGGCACATAAACTATTGTACCATCAGTGCTTTTAGTTACTCCCCAAAAGCGGATCCCACTTTGAAAGGTAAAACTCTATTTTCTGTAAGTTTATATGCATAGAAGACAGTATGATAAAATGGAAATGGCTAGAATTCAGAGATCTGGATTCAAATTCTACCATCCAACCAAGAACAACCATACGTATATATGCATATGTATTCACATGTAATCATATGTATATCATATATACACATATACATATATATCATGATCCTTGTTTTGCATTTGAGAAGATGACGACTCAATGCAGTGATTTATTCAAGATTACATAGCTAAAAATATACATAGCTGAGGATTATATATACATATACATATATATATGCATATATAATAAAAAATAAAATAAATAAAAACACCTATGTACATTAAAGAACAACAGCTCCTTGAGTGTTGAATTTTTGTTTTTGGTCTTCACTGCTCTCTTCCCAAAACCTAGAATAGTACTTGGCGCACTGCAGGCACTTAACAAAAAAATAACAATTGAATGAATATGTAAAATGCCCACAGAGGCTCCATAGAGGCTCCTAAAATTCAACAACAGCAGCTCCAGCAAGGGCTTCTGAATGCCCCAGACTCAGGTTTGCTCCCCAGCTCTCCCACTGTCCAGTATGAGGACTGAACGAGCACTGAAACCCAGTAGACTCTGGTTTATCATCTTGGAAAGAGCAGAACTACAGCACCTGTTCCTGCCTTGGGGTCAGTTCCCATCTCCCTCTTAGGGTCCCAGCTGCCTCTCAGGTGCTCAGAAGGGAAGGAGTCAGAGCACAAGTCTCAGTTCTGTCTGTTTTGTGGATGAAAGAGGGAACGGCACTGGGACCATTACTTGGCCGTGATGCCCTTTGAACCAATGGTAAATTTCAAGATGGACAATCCAGCCCTGTTGCCAGGAAGGAGTTCTCTAGCACTCTGCATATCCGGAAGTGGCACACTCAGGAGAAGCCACAGTCCCAGTTCTTTGTAAGTGATAATAGTAGCGAAAGATGTGTCCTTAACAGCAGTCTGTGTTTTCTTCCATTCAAAGCAAAGAAGAGTTTTGTTTTTTGTTTTTTTAAATCATAGACCAGAACATCTGGTGTGTCATGAACATAACTTTTGAGGACAAGGCAAGCATTGTTTTCAATTCCAGAGTTTTGCAAGTTCCAAGAGTTTGAACCCATGAAAAATTGCTCGTAAGGCAGAAATGAGACCAAAATATCAAATCCAAATATTTGCCATTTCTGAACTGAGCAAGAGCAGAATAGCTGTGTAGAACTCTAAGTGCCTCAAAGATTGTAAATAAATAATTTTGAAATATTGTGGCCATTGAATATTAATAAAACTGTTAACAATAACAATGATAATGACCAATACAGTGAAAACGCTCAACTTCCAGCCTGTGTAGATGGAGTAACGGAGTGTGAGCCCTGGAAATTAGCAGACCTGAGTTCAAATCCCACTTCCAGCCTCACTCATAACTGTATATCTATTGGAAAAGTATCTTTAGGAGCTGTAATTTGCCCATCTGTAAAACTGGTGACAAGAAGACCTTTATGCCAAGATTCTTTCCTGCCAAGACTCTTGTGAGGTTTAAGTAAAATAAAGAATGTGAAAGTGGCAGACGCAGCAAGCGTTGGGCTCTATACGTTTTTGTTTCTTTCTCCTCAGCCTTAGATAAAAAAAGAACATGTGTTTATCTGGAAAACCACCCATCACTCTTGCCTTACAAGCCCTCCCTGCCAGCCCTGAAAGGAGGCTTATTAATTAGTCAGTGTTTGTGAAACTCTGGGAAGATGAAAGTGCTGGGTGTGGAACAACACCATTTACATCACAATACATGAGTTGGCTGCTCCTTCAAGTGGATCTGCTTACAATATAAGGGAGTCCTAATAGACGTGCGCCAGTCTTTCGAAAATCAATGTGGGAGTCTCTGGAAAAGCCATGTGTCTGCATGAGGCACTACAGCCTGTTCTGTGCAGCAGGCAGACGATTCTGGAGATGCAATATTATGGATAATCCTCTAATAGCCAGGGCAATGAGAAAAGAATAAAAGGAGGTCAAAAGTTGATCTGATTGAAATCTGCAAATCACCCTAAGTTCCCTTTAGTGACAGTGTTTACCAACAAGAAGGATAGCTGACCCGTTGAGGTTTCACATTTACTCCCCGCCTTGCAGATCTTGGAATACAGAAAAAGATCATCAATTCTAAATGGATAAAAGCAGTATTCCTCAAGCCAGGGTTCCTAAATCCCTGAGAGAGGAGCTTGCTGTCTTACAGGAGGATTTGGGGCTTGTGGGTCTCTCACTCTTGTCTCTGATATTTCCTCCTCCTCAGATTGCGATGTCTGTCCCATGTTGTTTCAGCAAAACAACATCATCCACCAGTGTAAATTAATGTTGTGAATGTCCAATTGATTGATCTTGTGATTTTGATTTTTCAATCTTAAAGTTTAGTTCTATGCAAATTCTACAGTTTTGGTATAAATAATTTAAGAAATATTCTGGGCTCTTAAGGATTTTTTTTCCCTAAACACATTACTCAAATTTGAGAAGCCCTGGACTGTGGCAATGAGAAAAGGGAGGAAAAGGTTTGGTAATCTACAGATTGGGTCATCATTCCTTGAAAAATCAAGACTTGGCTGAATGTTAATTCCTGTGTTCTGTAATGCAGCACCAATAAAAGAAATCTCCATGTATTATTCCAGTATTTCATTTTTGCCTCTGAATTATGTTCATATCCACAAATCTCAGCCAAGGACCTATTGAATAATTGCCCCCACATGTAACATTTTCCTGGTCATGTTTTCCTTGCCTTGGTTCTATGAAATATAGAAATGTGTTTCTAATTATTATCAGAACCACCTGGTAACTGCGCTGTATCATCTCAATAATATGACTCATTTGTACAGTTTGGTAGAGCTCAGAGTCATCTTTGACACCATCCAAGAAAAATTAGTTACCAAAGTGACCTCAACTAGTACAGGCTCACCTATAACCAAGGTGATCATATTCTGTAAGCCAAGAATCAGAATTTGGGATTTGACAAGTAGAGCTGTATCTGAAACTGGGTTTGTCCTGGAAAATGCAGGAGTTCCACTGTATAAGCCACAAAAATCACCTACTAAGTGATGTGCTGGTGCCTTCACTTTCTTATTTTTGAGAGCTTATTAAAGCAACTGGTTCTTGTCTTCACCATCCTTACATATGTGTGGGCTGAGGCCCAAGAATCTATCACTTCCCGGAGTTCACTGACTGGGCAAGAGGTGAGAACAGAAATCAAACCAGCTCTTCTGGGAAACTTATCCTGACTTTGCAAGGAAACCAAAAAGAAATCTCTTCCTGTATAATAAGCCTTCTAAAAATCAGCCCTTTCTTCAGGCTTAGCAGGGTTGGCATATTGATGATAGAGAAGGTGGTATGCCCAGAAGCTCAGGGAAATGCTTGTGCGTCAAGCTAAACCTTTCTTCCATGTTGAATCATATTGTACCGGCCAAAGGCTTACAAGTGTGTAAGCATATGCTAATTTGCATAGCATATAGTTTTCATCCCAGCTACTACTCTCTTCCCTTAATTGTTTAACTGTGCTTTTGGTTATGTAGGAATGTCAGAGGGTGGAAGAAGAAAGAAAATGAAGAAAAGACACAGTAAGTATTTGATTTTTTTTATTGAGGTATAGTTGACATACATTTTATTAGTTTCAGGTGTACAACATAACAATTTGATATTTGTATATATTACAAAATGATCATCATAGTAAGCCTAGTTAACATCTGTCACATACACAGTTACAAAATTTTTTTCTTGTGATGAGAACTTTTAAGATCTATTCTCTTAGCAACTTTCAAATATGCAGTATGATATGTATTTGATCTTAAAACAAGAACAGAAGAATTTTCTAGCATGGCAGGTTATGCTGGCATTGAACAGAGTACTGTGCTGAAGAAAAGTTCAGTTAAGTAAATTCTCAGAGGCCTTAGGCACAAATAGGAGAAGTGATACTGAGGTTCTGTCCTGTAGGACACATTTTGATGTGGGGAGTAAAGAGGGGGCTGTTCCTTTGTGGGAGCACAGGAGACATGATTGATGGCAACCATTCCTCAGAAATGACAGCAGAACGTGGAGCCTCACCTTGACATTCATCAGAGTGGCAGAGGAGAAGGAGCCTGTGGCAAAGGCAGCAGGTGCAGGAAGTGGGGAAGGAGCAAAGGAGACACAAAGCCTTAGGCAAAATGCTCCAGGTCCCTCATATAGGTGCTGGGCTCCTTCTGCCTAATAGAGCACTGTCTTGACAAGAAAGAGACAAGAGGGAATAAATCTGGGAAGGGTGCTTTTCCCAACATGCTCTAACTTAGTTTCCTAAAAGCCAAGGACTTCAATAGTCATAACAAAGAAATCTATATAAATATGCCAGTGCCCTTGGGCAGTGTCCTTTCTTAAACCTGGGAATTCTCACATCCCAGCCCAGCTTCCTGCCTTCAGGACCTTCACAAGGCTTGTCTTCATCCTGGCAAGGGTTAATCATGGGCTCATGATGCGCTATCAGGCTCTTGAAAGCACGTACAACAAATGACATCTAAAGTGGGCAGCTGGGCTGCAACCGAAAGATTTATGTCCAGAAGAGCTCTTTTCAAATCTCAGTTTGTCTGTTGATTGAATGTGTCAGTTCTTGGCCTCTCTGGGACTCCACTGTGTTCTGCAAAATGGGCTGCCTCCTTGCTTTGTGAGGTTGTGGTAAGAATCAAATGGGATTACTCCTATGAAAGCACCTAGCACAGAGCAGAACTCAACACCTACCAGGAGACTTCAGGGCTCTTAAATGTGAATCAAGAAATCGGCCCTTGGGGAGCGTGGGTGGCTCAGTCTGTTAAGCATTCAACTCTTGATTTTGGCTCAGGTCAGATCATGATCTCAGGGTGGTGAGATCAAGCCCGGGGACAGGCTCTACACTGAGCATGGAGTCTGCTTAAGATTCTCTCTCTCCCTCTGCCCCCACCCCTGCTCCCACTCTTTCTCTCTCCCTCTAAAAAATCCCCCAAAACAAAAAACTAACAAACAAAAGAAATTGGCCCATGCTAGAGACTGACTTTTTCAATTGTGGCATATTGATAAGTAATAGATCATTCAGCAAGCAACTGCAGAAAAGCATTGCTAAAAATGGTTAGATTAGAAGATCTAAAAAATTAGACCAGAGGTAGCTTTTGTCCCTTTCCCTCTCATAACCTCGATGGCAAAAAAAGAGACCAAGATAAACCCAAGAGAAAACATGTTTAAGACCTTGGGGCGATGGAGCTGAGTTTAAATCGACTCACGAAGCTTTTGTAGATCCTACAAAACGCTTTCAGGCAAGATTCAGGTGCCCGGAGGAAGCGGACAGGGCGGCTGGGCAGGGCGGCTGAGCAAGTCTGCAGCCAGCCTGGCGCTCAGTGGGTGGGCTTCGGTCCATTGCAGGCCCCCGGGGGCTTGAGCCGTGTTCCCCGAATTCACAAACCTCGGGACTGCTTGAGCCTGCGGTCTACCTGCGGGTTCAGTTCCCGGCCGCAGACCAGGGCGTTGACTGTGTCAAAGGGACCGCACCGGCAGCAGGAAGGGAGAACCCGGGGCCGAGGAACAGAGAGACCGCAGAAACACAACCTTTACAATCAGACGGCCGAGGTTCATGTTCAAGTTACCTTGTTCGTGAGCATTTTGACCACGGAAAAATGACTTGGTTTTTCTGAGCGCATTTTATCCTCTGTAACATGGGACCCAAGGAACAAGCTCATGTGATTGTTGGAAGGATTAAATGAGATAATATGTTCGTACATGTGGAAGTGCTTTATAAACTGGGAGGTGAGTGGGAAAGTGTTGGGGACCCCCAGGAGAGGAGATGCCCCATGTTGCATGGGGCTTCATTACCCGAGGGAGGGGCTGGTTTATGGACACACAGCGCCATGAAGCCCTGTGAGCGGGAGACCTGTGAACCACTGCCGTGGGGGCTGGCAGCACAGATCCCGCCCTAGGAAAGGTATCACAGAGGGGGCACTGGGTGCCCTGCTGTTGCCTTTGAGAACCATGAGCTTGTTTTATTTGTTTGTTTGTTTTATTTTTAAGATTTTATTCATATATTTGACACAGAGAGAGAGAGCACAAGTAGGCAGAGTGGCAGGCAGAGGGAGAGGGAGAAGCAGGCTCCCGTGTGGGGCTTGATCCCAGGACTCTGGGATCATGATCTGAGCCACCCAGGTGCCCTGAGCCTGTTTTATTTTAATCCATGAGAAGGCAGTAGTAATTTTCAGCATTTTTAATTTTTCACTATAAGGAAAAAAATCAATACAGGGAGCTTGTACTACTTCCTCTCTAATACTCCAGGCAAGCCTGTAATGCCTGTGGCTACCCACGGTTCAGAGGTGCCAGAACTGAGGCAGGGAAAGGTTATGGGCCTTGCCTGACACTGAGCAGCTGGGCAGTGGCAGAGCCAGAACCCAGCCCCGCCTCAAATTCCCCTGATTTCCCATTTGAATTTTAAAATAATATAAGCAAGATGTTATAGTTTTTTTGAATTTAGAAATCTTTTAAAATAAGATTATTGTTTTCCTGTATGAGGTTCAAGCTGGACCTCCGACAAGAAGAAGGAATCGGGAGAACTTGGAAAGGCTTGGGAAGAACGCAGCCAAAATGAACAAGAGCTCGGGGGAGAGGCAAGAAAACTCTGCCTGACAGGGAAGAATTAAAGAATTTGTTCACTAGATGGTAAGGTCCAACAAGGCCAGGAACGATGTCCTGTAACTTTGCACAGGCCGGCCTCCTCCTCTCTCACTGAGGCTCCCCGAAGGGAATGCAGCGTATCCCGGTTGATCTCCTGATCATTCTGGACTGCAAAAGGAAAAGCCAAGGGGGTGGAATTCATTGCAACCTCCAGGAATTGTGCATAAAGGAATCGGAGGGGAGTGGTGATAGGAGGAGGGTTTATGCTTCATAGCGTCAGAACAAGAAGGAAAGTTCTAGAAGATGTTCGAAAAATAATTTTGCCTTTTCCCCTGAAGTGGGTATGAGACACTCGGACACACCACCAAGGAGGCTAAGCCTCTTTCATTGCAGACCTTGAAAAGAATGTTCAAGTGCCAGAGTTTTGAATGAGCAGATTGCAGACCCCTCGTCGTCGTCCTAGAGGTAACCCCTCCATGTAACAGTCTGAAAAGCCTCACTCTGAGCGCCGCTCACTCTGCCCGTATCAAAAGGCTAATTCCAACATGACTTTGCAGGCTAAAATGACTTCCCCACCCATGGCAAGTCTGACCAACACCCAGAGGATTCCAGGGACGTGGCTAAGCCACCAGGAAGACCAGGAAGAGATTTTTCAATATCATTCGAGGCTTTGTGGGAGAGCGAATGTCGAGCCCGTAATAGATGCTTTCTGATCCTCCTCACACTGCATCTGGCTCTCCTAAGTATTGGTCTTATTACGTTTTTAAAAATAGCTCTGAAGTAATTTGTGTGCTGAACTGGCTACAGGATAAAAAAACCCACCTGAATAAATTCTACTTGCTCCTATCAGCCAGAGACCAGGAACTGCAGCCAGTTTCCTCGGAGCTAATTTTCAGCATTAGGGTTTATCAGAACCTAAATTCTGTTCTAATAAACGATGAAACAGCAGCCACTCTTTCAGCCACTTATTTGGGCGACCTGGGAATTGGCAGACGAGTTAAAAATTTCCATTGGTGACAACACACAGCTGTTGAGGTGCAAAGATCTGAGACTCTAATCAGACCAGGTTATATAAGTAGCACTGTCTCATTATCTCTGCTTGGGGGATAGGGTGCACGGGGCAGCTGGGGCCGGCCGCCGTGTCGACAGAATAGCTAATGGGAAGTTGACACACAAAGATATCCAGTTAGGAGAGAAGAAGTGGGTACGCTATGCCCCCTTCCAATCTTGAAGAAGAGTGCGGAGTGGGGGCAGCCCCTTCCCAACTCTTTTTGCATGAGGCAGTGTCAATAGCAAATGTATTTATTCTGTACTTATGAGAGGTGGCACCCGGGACCTCCCATTGGCACACACTGCAGCATTCTCTCACGGACTTCCTTTCCCCTCACATTCTGAGGAAAGCGGTAATGTCAAGAAAACCAGAAATGCTGGGAGTGGGAAACTGTCCCGAGTGCCCAGCATGGAGTAGGGAGTCAGTAAGTGGTAGCCATTCACGCTACTAATAGGTGACAGCCGGCAGTGCCCTTTTAAATTCTGATTCTCAAGGTGGGTGATGCTTCTCTTAGAACTAATAAAGGTTAACAGTGGTCATTGGCCAGACAACATCATCATCAGCAACTTACAAAATCTCTTCACATCCATTATCTGCTTAACTTTTCAATACAGCTTTTTGTGGTGGGGGTGCTTATTACTCACCTTTTAAAGGTGAGGTTTCTGGGGGCTTTATAGACTAAACAAATACCTCTGTTCTTGCCCAAGTGCAGAACCGACAGGAGCCAGGCAAGTGAGGAGCAAACTGTCAGCTTTATTACTGATAAAAGTTACTGGGGAGAGTGGCTGACATAGGCAAGGAGTCTGTTAACATTCCCGCCCCGCGCCCCACAGGCACGCACAACACGCAGCAGCATAGACCCGGGGCAGCCCATTCAAGTACAAGTTTGGGTCTTCACAGCAGATTCACTTACCGAGAATCCAGGAGCACAACGCCCACGCTTAAAGGCTTTTGATAGATGAACTCCACGCAGCTGAGAAGCATCGACTGAAGGCTGTCATTTCATGAGTGGGTAACTCCCTCCTCCTTAGGGGGATGAGTGGGTGAGGGGGGCAGGAGAGCCAGCAGTATTACTCACGGAAACACGAGGAGAGGACGGGAAGTGATTTCTCCTGGTACATCCCAGCTCTTTTGTTCAAACTACTGAGTTTAACGCCCAAGTGCATGGTCATCACAGGTGTGGCTATTTGTCCTGGGGGGGCATTTTCTCATAGCGGTGCTGCTCCCACTTTATAAGACCGGCCCTCTAGTACTAGCCACATCGCCTTTGGAAAACCCTTCTGGGATCACAGGTGGACAGTTCGGAATTTGCCCTCAGAAGACTCTGAATGAATCCAAAGTCGACACTAATTTAACTAAGTGAAAATGCATCCTGATTCTGTTTTCCTCCCCACAAAACTGTTCAGCCATGTTCTCTGATATAATGCCTTCCAGAAGTTCTGCAATGTGGTTAAATAACAATATACTCAATTATATCATGCCAGCAACATAGAGGGGACCAAATCTGAATATAAACTCTTGACTCTTAGGAAATTCTAAGGAAGATATTGAAGGCCAAAAATTAAATAATACTCTTCTAAAGAAAGTCCAAAGAAGTTTCAGTCCAACAGAAGTAAAGTCCAAAGTTATATTTCCTTAACTTGTGGGGTTAAAAGTCCAAAGAAATTAAAGTTGAATTCAAATTTTTAGTTTTTCCTGAGACTTGATATGCAAAGAAATTCGTGTCCAAAATTTCATTTCTCCATTTCCAGTCCTGCTCAGTCTCAACCAGAGGGTCTTGGCCTTTAGCAGATGCAGACTGGGCTGTCTTCCATGGGAATGGGTGTGGCTCCTTCATGGTCTCTCAGGAGCCCCATTTTTAAAGAGTTCAAAGAGTTAATGGAACACAGAAGATTATTATCGCATCAGGCCCATATTCCACAAAATTAGAACCACAAGAAATCTCTAGCCACCAAAGAAGTTAACTTACCACAATTATTTTTTTCAGAACTCAGTATTCAGTGTTGCCAGAGGCCAGCAGTATTTGGGGGAAGGAGAAAATCTGTGGATTAACCCACAATATAGGTCCTGAATTATAAAATCTTGGTCGGTGCTTATGTATTTGACAAACCAGAGCCAAACTGGGGTGAATTCTGGAAAGTGTGAATAAGCCAGATGAATCCAACTGGGGTTTTAAACCCTCCGTGGTTCTCTCCCTCAACTCCAAATGGTATCTGGAAGAACACAGCAGGATGACAGCCGGGACATCTGATCTACCATGCTCTACCTGTGCCTGGCAAAACACACCTTGGGGGTCTATAGATTAGTGCTGACTACACAATTTAAACTCTTGGCCTGCACATGTGGCTGTGATCCACGGCCAAAGCTGCAAGCACAGTTGTGCCTACCAATGCCTGACAGGTGACAATACCTCCCCGTGCCTGGGTAGTTGCAGGTGATTTGCAGCAGCCACATGGGCACGTGGCTTTCACCGAAACCCCAGCAGCCTGCTTGCACTGGCAGGCAGCGTTGGCTAAAGTCCACATTTATTTAAAACTATAAAACAGCCATCTTCCCAGGGACAAAACTGCCATAGGTAGAGTGACCACGTAATCTAGTGTTTAAGCCAAGAGAATTTTGAGAGTGAAAAGAGAAGAAATGAATAAATATCAGGAGAAAAGAGCATTGACGGGGCTGGGCAATTGTGATGTATGGTAACTTGAACCATAGACTCCAGTGTCAAGCAAAGGGAAGGTCTTAAGTCTCCAGGGAAGCCCCTCCAGGTAGGAACATGAGAAGCAGGGCATAGGCATTTCCGTCAAAGGAAATCAAGGCTCAGAGAGTTAAATGATTTCCCCGGAGTTAACAGGTTTATCAGTGATACAACCAGAAATGAATCCAGGTCTTCTGGTGGTGGAGCCACAGTTCTTCCAAATACATCCCGGTGACCCATTCCCCTTGGATTCTGCTCCCCAGCTCCCCACCAGCCATAGTTCTGGTGCAGTTTCTTACTATCCCCTTGTTTGCCTCTTCTTTTGAAATAATATATATTTTTTCTACTACATGAGTAATAAATGTTTACTGTAGAAAATGTGGATACTGTCGAACAGTGAAAAGAAAAAAAATCAATGGTTATTTTACCGTCAAGGAATATGTCCTGTTATCCTTTTCTCCAGATTTGTGTCCTGTGTGTGCATATGTGTTTGTGTGCGTGAGTGTGTGCAGTAATATTTTCGAGCTCTTTCCAGTTCCTCTTGTCTTTCTTTTCAATACATCTCCCTTTTCCTTCCCTCTCTACTTGGAGCAGATAGAAGGCTTGTTGCTCATTGCCCCAGGGGAGAAATGAACCAGGCAAAAAGCAGAAAATAAGGAGAATTTGGTTTCCAAAAGCCTGAGCCCATCAAGGATATTATTCTCGTAACCTCTGAAGCAAATCAACATTTCTCTCCTTTCCAATATTTATACTTCATATTTCTTTCTGTTGACGTACTGTTGACTAAGAGTTCCAGGAAAATATTAAGAAGTTGTGATGATAACGAGCTCCCATGCTTAGGTCTGACTTTAATATCCAGGTTGCCCAATTAAATGTGATATTGGCCAATTTAACATAAATATGCTTTCTTTGGTTAAGGAAGTCTCCTATTCTTTCTTGCTAAGAAGTTTCATTTTAACATTTTTGGGGGAAAAATCAAGAATGACATTGAAAATTGTCAAATGGATTTTGGCCTCTAGTAAGGTAATCATGTGACTCATTCTTTTATTCATGAAGTTAATGAGTTATATCAATAGATGTTCTATCATTCAGCCATTTTTGAATTCCTGATTCTGCTATGTTCTTTGTTTAAATAAGCTGCCGTGTTTGATTTATAGTCAAGTCAAAAGTAAGATTGGCTTATATTTTTCAGTTTCACAAGTACCAAGTTTGTGTTCTTGAGGGATGTGAAGAATCATAAAATAAATTGGAGAACTTTCATTAATTTTCTAGCTTATGTAACAGGAATTATTTTTCTTGAAAAACATTTAATACTTGTTCATCAAAACTTTTGGATTTGGAGCTTCTGTTAGAGACAATATTCTGATAGCTTCTTCTGTTTTACTCATAATTATTGATTAATTAAGGATTTTTATTTCATCTTTTGTCAATTTTATTTCTCTAAATTTTTCTACACAAATGACCATTGCATTGAGAATTTCAAATTGATTAGCACAGAATTGCGCACAGTTCCTACTGGATTTCTCTTGTCTAATTTAGTATATTTTTTTGTTAGACTTTCAGTGATTTGGTACTTGATTTTTTGCAAAGAATCAATTCTTAGGGGCGCCCAGGTGGCTTAGTCAGTTGAACATCTGACTCTTGATTTTGGCTTGGATCGTGATTTCAGAGTTGTGAGCTTTGCACTGGGTGTGGAGACTTCTTGGGATTCTTTCTCTCCTTCTGCCGTCTGTCCCTCCTTCCCATCCACCTACCCCATCGGGTTCACGCACTCTGCCTCTCTCTCTAAAAAAAAAAAAAGAAGCAATTCTTAGATTTATTACTAATTCTTTATTAAAATTTCAGTTTACTTTTATTATTTTTTCTTATTTCTTTCCTTTTGGGGGATGGTGTAGTGGAGATGTTTTCTGTTTTGACTTAAGTAAAGATTATTTACCTTTTCACTTATTAGAAATGAAATAATTTAATGTTATTTAATTTCTCTCTAAGGACAGACTTGGTTCCAATCCACTGGTTTTAAATTGTATTTTTCTCATCCGTGGAGTCATAATAACTATTGTTTTTGTCTACTGAACCTCCTTCTCCCAGATTTAGCTACAGCCTTAGTGAGGCCCCATTAGCTTCCAGTTTGAGAGTCCTGGAACAGCCTTCCTCGGCTTTCCAGAGACGCCTACGAGTCTTCTTGCCTTTCAGTTCCTTGTGTTACATCAGGATCTTCTCAATACATCCCTCTGTCTCTGATAACTCAATGTTATCAGTTTGTGTCGCTTAACCATGGAACTGATGGAATACTCTTAATTTTGGTTTTGCATCTTGACCCAAGTATTATGTAGTGTGCATACTAATTCCAAAGCAATGGGGACTTTTATTTTATAATTTTGCTGTTACTTTCTATTTTTCTTGCATTATTTCAGAATACGGACTGTACAATTTCTGATTTAAGGTGTTTTTTGATATATTTTCTCTGTGGCTTAACATATAACCATTTTAAAAAATAGTTCAGGATATTGGAGAAAAAGGTGAAGATTTAGGGTAGAAAGATATTTATTAATCAATATTACATTATTGAGATTCTCCAGCCTTATGCATTCCTTGCTAATCTTTTATATCAAGGACTAAAAGTGTTGTGCCCCCAAACTGTACTCAGCTTCCTTTTTTTATGTAAGTTAAAGAGGCATATTTTTCCCTGTGCTGTTGAAATATAATTGACACACAGCTCTGTATAAGTTTAAGGTGTACTGCATGGGGTTCGATTTACATACATTGTAAAATAATTATCACAGTAAGTTTAGTTAACAGTCATTATCTCATATAGATACAGAAAAGAAAAAAATATTTTTTCCTTGTGATGAGAACTCTTAGGACTTACTCTCTTAACAACTGTCTTATGTATCACACGGCAGTGTCCACTACAGTCAGCTTGTTGTACATCACATCCCCAGAACTTATAACTGAAAGCTTGTGCCTTTTGACCACTCCTATCTAATTATCCCACCCCAATCCCCACTACTGGTAACCGCAAATATGATTTCTTTTTATATGAGTTTTTTTTTTTAATTTCAGATATAAGTGAGGTCATACAGTGTTTGTCTTCTCCCGTTTGGTAGGTTTTCTTTTCATTTCGTTGATGGTTTCCTTCTCTGTGCAAAAGCTTTTTATTTTGATGTAGTCCCTGTAGTTTATTTTTGCTTTAGTTTCCCTTGCCTGAGGAGATATCTAGAAAAGTGTTGCTGTGGCTCACGACAAGGAGATTACTGCCTATATTCTCTTCTAGAAGTTTTATGGTTTGTCATCTCTTGTCTTTTTAATGATGGCCATTCTACCAGGCTTGAGATGATATTTCCTTGTGGTTTTGATTTGTATTTCCCTAATGATGAGTGATGCTGAACATCTTTTCATGTACCTGTTGGACATTCATATATTTTCAGAAAAAGTCTATTCAAGGGGCGCCTGGGTGGCACAGTGGTTAAGCGTCTGCCTTCAGCTCAGGGCGTGATCCCGGCGTTCTGGGATCGAGCCCCACATCAGGCTCCTCCGCTATGAGCCTGCTTCTTCCTCTCCCACTCCCCCTGCTTGTGTTCCCTCTCTCGCTGGCTGTCTCTATCTCTGTCAAATAAATAAATAAAATCTTAAAAAAAAAAAAAGAAAAAGAAAAAGTCTATTCATGACATGTGCTTACATGAGTTCTTTATAAGATTTGAGATATTAATCCCTTATCAGATATATGATTCACAAATATTTTTCCCATTCCTTAGAATGTCTTTTCATTGTATTGATCATGTCTTTTGCTGTACAGAAGCTTTTTAGTTGATATAGGCCCACTTGTTTTTTATCTTGTTGCCTGTACTTTAGGTGTCATACCCAAAAATCATTGCTAAGACCCATGTCAAAAAATATTTACTTCTGTGTTTTCTTCTAGGAGTTTTATGGTTTTGGTTTATTTAGAGCACATAGTGTAGTGAGTTTTGGTGAACTGACACCACCCCAATTGAGATGTAGAATGTTTCCATCATGCCTAAACACGTCCTCACCCCCATTGCAGTCAATGCTTCCACCCCTGACTACAAGCAGCCACTGCTCAGCTTTCTGCGTCTATAAATTAGTTTGCCTCTTGTAGAATTTCATATAAATGTGATTATATAGTGTGCAATCTTTTTTATCTTCATCAAGCATAATGCTTTTGAGATTCATTCATGTTGTTGCGTGTGTTACTTGTTCATTCTTTTTTATTGAGGAATAGTATCCCATTGTATGAATATACCATAATCTATTTACTCATCCACTTGTTGATAAACATTTGTACTTCTTCTATTTTTTTAGCTATTATGAATAAAACACTATGACCATTCACATGTATGACTTTCTCTGGACTTACATTTTCATTTCTTTTGGGTACATCTAGGAATGGAATTGCTGGAACATATAATAAGCATATATTTAATTTTATTTTTAAAAAAAGATGAAATTGTTTTCCAAAGTTGCTGTATCATTTTTACTCATACCAGCAATATATGTGATTTCCAGTTGCTCCACATCCTCACCAAAAGTTGGTATTTTCGAGTGTATCGCCTATCTCATTGTGGTTTTAATTTGCGTTTTCCTGATGACTAATGATGTGAAGCATCTTTTCAAAATGCATTTTACTGGTCATTTGTTTATCGTCTTTTGCAAAGTGTGTGTTCAAATCATTTGCCCATTTTTTCACTGGGTGGTTTGTCTTATTATTATTCAGTTTTAAAATTCTTTATTTATTCCAGATACAATTCCATTGTCAGATATATCCATTAGAAATATTTTCTCCCAGTCTATGGCTTGCCTTTTTATTTTTTTAATGAAGTGATTTTATTTTTAATTAAACTTTTATTTTGAGATCACTGTAGACTCACATAAGGCTGTGAAAGATAATAGAGAGGGATCTCCTATACCTTTTACTCGGTTTCCCCCAGTGATAACACCTTGCAAAACTATAGTACTACATTACAACCAGGAAATTGACATAGGTGCAGTCCACCCATCAGATTCGGATTTTCCCAGTTGTATATATACTTCTTTGTGTGTGTATATTAGTTCTAGACAATTTTATCACTTGTGTAGGTTCATGGATCCATAGCCAAGATGCAGAACACAAGGTTCCCTTGTATTGCCCTTTTGTAACCATACTCACAGATATTCTTTCCTTTACCCATGCACTGTCCCCATACCCTGGCAATCACTAATCTGTTCTCCATGTCAGTGTTGTTCATTTTAAGAATGTCATGGAAATAGAGTAATATAGGATGCAATCTTTTGGGATTTTTGCCCCCACACAGCATTCATTCAAGTTGTTGCATGTATCAGTAGTTTGTTGTTTTTTAATCCTGAGTAGTACTCCACATACCACTTTGTTTAACTATTCAATCATTGAAAGACATCTGGGTTGTTTCCACTTTGGGGCTATTATGAATAAAGCTGCTATGAACATTCATGTACAGGTTTTTGTGTGAACATAAATTTTCATTTCTCTGGGATAAATGCCCAGGAGTGCAATTGCTGGGTCATATGATAATTACATGCCTAGTACCATAAGAAACTGCCAAACCATTTTCCAAAGTGACTGTACCATTTTATAATCTCATTAGCGATCCAGTTTCTCTGCCTCCTTGCCAGCATTTGGTCTTGTCACTGTTTTTTATTTTAGCCATTCTGATAGGTATGTAGTGATTTTCATCGTAGTTCTCATTTGCATTTCCCTAATTGCTAATGAAGTTGAATATCTAGTCATGTGCTTTTTGCCTTCTAAATGCCACCTTCAGTGAAATGTTCTTTGTGATTTGCTCATTTTCTAATTGAATTTTGTGTTGGTTTTTTTTTTTTTTTACTTTTGACTTTTGAGAATTCTTCATTTACCCTAAATAATAGTTCTTGGTAGGATAAGAAGTTTGCAAATGTTTTCTCCCAGTCTGTAGCTCATCTTATCCTCCCCTTAAGAAGGTCTTCTGCAGAACAAAAATTTTCATTTTAATGGGATCCAATTTATCAGTTTTCCCTTCTATGGATTATACTGTTGATTTCAAGTCTAAGAACTCTTCACCTAATCCTAGATCCTGAAGATTTTCTCCTAGGTTTCCTCCTAAAAGTCATATAATGATCCATTTGGAGTTAAGTTTTGTAAAAGTCTGAGGCTTGGGTCTAAGGTGAGGGAGTTATCTGGATTTGGTTTTGGTTTGGTTTAGTTTGGGTTGGGTTTTTTACATATGGATATAACACTGAAATGTTTTTTGGAGCGGTGAAATTTTTTATTTTTGTCAAATTTGATTTAACAGTCTTTTTCAATTTTTCAGATAATGCTTTATGCTTCTGGTCTCAGAAATCTTTGTCTACTTCAATGTTGAATGGTTGACTGTTGCAAACATTTTCTTTTTTGTTTTGTCCTAGAACTTTGAATTTTAGATTTATATTTAAGTTATGATCTATTTTAGGTTATTTGTGTGTTTGGTCTGAAGTAAGGGTGAAAGGTATTTTGGGGTTTTTTTTCCCCATCTCATAACAATATTCATTGTTCTAGAACCATTTATTGAAAAGATTATTCTTTCCACATTGAGTTTTATTTTGGCATTTCTGTCAAAACCAGTTGAGCTTGTATTTGCTGTGGGCCTGTTTCTTTTATTCTATTTCATTGATCTATATATATACCTTTATGCCAATACCACAGTGTTCTTAAGCTGAGCTTTTATAGTAGGTATTGAAATCAGTCTTTCAACTTAATTCTTTTTCAAAAAAATATTTGGCTATTTTAGATCTTTGCATTTCCACATAAATTTTAGAATCAGCTTGTCAATTCTTACCAAAAAGCCTTTTGAGATTTTGATTGTGTTGAATCTATGGATTAATTTAGGGAGAAAGAATGTCTCAATCCTGAGTTTTCTGACAAATAAATATAATATATTCCTCAATGTGTTTATGTATTTTTTAAAACTTTCTGAGCAATGTTTTGGAGTTTTCAGAGACTGCAATTATATGATCATTTGATATTGTCCCATGAGTCACTTAACTCTATTCATTTCTTTTTCAGTGTTTCGCTCTCTATGCTTGTTTGAACAGTTTCTGCTGCCATGACTTCAAATTTACTGATCTCTTCTTGCTCTGCATGTAATATTCTACTGAGCACATTTAATTCTTAAATTTCAGGTAATGCATTTTTAAGTTCTAATATTTTCAGTTGATTCTTTTTTATACCCTTTCTTTCCCTATAATGTTCATAATTTCCCCTAAATCCTTGAACATATTTATAATAGCTGTATTAAAGTCCTTTTCTGCTAATCCCATTATCTCTATAATTTCTGGCCTGTTTCTACCAACTGATTTTTTTCTTGGTTATGGATCATATATTCCTGCTCCTTTATATGTCTAGTAATTTTTTTATTAGATCCTGGATATTATGAATGTGATATTGAATGTCTGGATTTTGTTGTCTCTCTTTAAGGAGACTTGCTTTTTATTTTGAAAAGGATCAGTTTGATCCT
The DNA here is from genome assembly GCF_024610735.1 of Ursus americanus. Taxonomy (NCBI): domain Eukaryota; kingdom Metazoa; phylum Chordata; class Mammalia; order Carnivora; family Ursidae; genus Ursus; species Ursus americanus. The sequence goes on from NC_142139.1 coordinate 66,934,071, forward strand.
TTGTGGATCTGGTTAAATTTTGTAAGGGAAAATCTAGAGTAGCCTTTTCTCTTGGGTTCAGTTAGCCCTCCCATTAAAACATGACCCTTCTGGACTATCTACTGAATGCCTCGGTGTTCAACAATGTCTTTCTTCTTTGACTAGTTGAAAGTTGAGCATCTCTCAGGTCTTGTGAGCTTTGCCAATTGTTCAGCCTTATAGGTAGTTTTTGTATGGCCTCATGGAATTGCACCTTGTACATGGATAGCTTAATATTTAGCATCAGACTCTAGGAGACTCCTCTGCAGATCTCTGGATCTCTCTCTGCATTGCTTCTTTTTCTCCAATAGTCTGCCACACAACTTCCAGCCACCTTAGACCATGTAAACTTCAATCTCTGTCTCCTCAACCCAGCGAGACAGCCCTGTTCTGCTTGAGCTCCTCCTCACTTCGCTGAGGTCCAGAAAGCACCTTCGGACAGAAAGCCACAGTAATTGTAGGGCCATAATTTCTTCCACTGTTTCTTTTCCTTCACTGTCACAGTCCTTCTCTGCTCTTTTCCAATGTCTGAAAGGAGTCATTTCATGTGTTTTGTTTAGTTTCCTCATTGTTTAAGAAAGGACTAGCCTGGTATCAGTTCTCAATGGTGGCTGAAACTTTTTACAACTTTTAATTTCAGTCTGCAACTGTGTATATATAGATGTGTGTGTGTGTATCTTTTTTTCTTGTTATTTCATGTCACTCCTTTTTTTAATTTCAGTCTAACATTTTAGTCAGTTTCTTTTTCTTCTAAATTATTTTAAATTATATGCTCTTTTCTCTGTATCTTGGGCTCTTCATTCTTTATTTTTACATTTGCAGAACATTTGTATAGATTCATATTGTCGTTTTCTATTCACTCACCCACGAGCCTTGCCACCCTGGTGCACTGGTTACAAGTGTGCGTGGAGCCTCTTTCCTAATCACTATCCATCTGGATGCCATTATTGCCCTTTTCCAGGTATTCATCTGGAATGTTTGTTGATGGTATTTTGCCATCTTTTTTTAAAAATTTTTATTATGTTATGTTAGTTGCCACACAGTGCATCGTTGGTTTTTGATGTAGTGTTCCATGATTCATTGTTTGCATATAACACCCAGTGCTCCACGTAATACGTGCCCTCCTTAATACCCATCACTGGCCTAGCCCAATCCGTCACCTCCCCCTTCCCTCTGAAACCCTCAGTTTGTTTCTCATAGTCCATTTTGCCATCTTTTATTCAGTGTCAGTCTGTTGGTCTGATGGAAGATATCTTTTTTTAAAGATTTTATTTATTTATTTGACAGAGAGAGAGAAAGAGAGGGAGAGAGAGAGCACAAGCAGGGAAGCAGCAGGGAGAGGGAAAAGCAGGCTCCCCACTGAGCAGAGAGCCCCATGTGCTGCTGGATCCCAGGACCCCAGGATCATGACCTGAGCCAAAGGCAGACTTTTCACTGATTGGGCCACTCAAGTGCCCCTGACAGAGTATATCTTGGTCACCATGCATGAGAAATACTGTTTTTCCTGCATGATCTAAGTATTTGTGGTTTTCACCTTGTAAGAAAGAAAATGTGTAAAACATGACCAGCTTCACAATCCAGGTTAAAGTTAAGACTGACTTTATTTTATTGATTGATCTTTAATTTTAAGCTAATGTTTTTTTTCTTTAAGAGGTAATATTTTAACATGATTCAAAATTCAAGATAGTCAAAAGGTACGCTGAAAAGTCTCCCTCTGACAACTGTCCTGTAGCCACCCAATTTCCTTCTTTGTAAGTAATCAATTTTACTAATTTCTTGTGTATTTTCCCAGAGGTAGTCTCTATATATCATGTACAAATTATCCTCTGCCCCTCTTTTCCACAAATAGTAACACATGCTACACACTTATAAAAAATGTAATTATATATCTTGAAGATTTCAATTGTGCATAAATAGAAGCTTGGCTTTTAATGGCTGCATTGTATTCTTTTTTTTTTTTTTTAAACAGAGGGCAGAGCCCAAGCCCTGGAGGGCTTTCTCGGGAGAACACTCCCCCCCACCCCCCCCAACCTATAAGCAGAAAGGGCGAGGACCAGGAGAGAAGCCTGGACCCCTGCTGTGACAGAGGTGACAGTGGCTGCGGGCTCACACCATTCTCTGGCTGTGTCCCCAGGCCCAGGGGGCAGTGCTTTTCCCCCTTTCATACCTTCCATTTTTTTATGTATATATTTTATGTGGCCATTTCCCTATTTATTGACATTTATGTTGTTTTCTATTTTTTGACATTAATAATAATGTAATTAATACTTAATAAATGTATCATTTTTGCACATATGTATGAATATTTATATTAATTTGCTGGATAAATTTCCAGAAGTGGGTGAATGAACATGTGCATTTGTAATTTTCAGATATTGCCAGATTACCTTCTAGAGAGAGAAGACGCAATTGCTCTAGTTTGCCAAGGACCTTGTCCCAGTGTACTTATTAATAATAATACCTCTTGTTCTTAAGTGTCTGATTTGGATGATAAACTACACGGTCGCCTCTATCTGTGGAGCTGGTGCCAGTTTACATGCTCAGCCCGAGCCTGGCTTTTAGCACCTGTTCATATGCCGACATTGCTCATATTTATATTTCCTCTTTTGAGGTTCAGACAGCTGCCTATTTGGATATCTCACAGAAAGCTCCACCCAACACACCCAAAATAAACTTTTGAGTCCCCCCAAAACTGATCCTCCAATCCAAGTTTTTTACATCAGCAAATGGCAATGCCATGCACCCCTTTGTTCAAGCAAAAATGCTGGGATTCATGCAAGATTCTTCCATTTTCTCCACTGGCTGAGTGGCCATGAGCAAGCCACTATCCTCCCTAGCCTCAGCTTCCTTGTTAGCAAAGCTAGGGTCACACTGCTTGCCTCATGGCGCTGCCGTGGTGATGATATGAGGCAGCACATGTAAAAACACCCCTCTCATTTTCTGGCATATACTAAAGGATCAAAAATAGTCCCTCCCTCTCCTTCCATCCTTCTAAATCCTGCCCTACGTGTCCCCACAACGCTCCTTATATTCCAATCCATATAGTATAAATGTGACTTTTGTCCCAGAATGAATTGTTCCAAATGTCCTTTTTTAGGCCCTTACAGAATATGGAGTTTCTTTCTGTAAGTCTATCCCAGAAAATTCCCCACGGCCAGCCTCAATACTGAAGAATAAACTGCACGCTTGTTGGACGTGAAATGATCTTAATACTATCAAAAGTCAGAATGGTAACATTTGTATCTTTGTGAGCTGTTTCCTTTCAAACATTTTTCTGGCCATGCAATGCTGTGGTGATTCACTTTTCAAAATGACTTACACTCTTCTCTAAACTAATTTTAGAAGACTCGGGGCTTACTGGATTACAGAATTTTCTTTTTTCTCTTTCCTTTTTTTTTTTAAATTCTTTTAAAGAGCATCAACTTCTGAATGCAATTTCAGTGATGTGCTGGGAAGAACACAGGCCTTGGAACCATAGCACCAGGGTTGAAATCCTGCTTTGGCTGCGTCTCACCTGAGTGAACTTCAGCAAGGAGTGTGAGCTCTGTGAAACTCAGAGTCCTCATTCTCTCTTGGATGATTTTGTACATGGTATTATATCTCATCCCTATAAGATGAGTTCCAATGAGAAAAAGGTGTGTAAAAGTGCTAAGCATCTAGGAGGTGTTTGTTCCAACATTCATCAAACCTGATTTATACAAGCAGAAAAATCGCGGCTGTGTGACCTGGTGGCAGAGCTGAGTACAGAAGCTTACATTGTGAAGCCCAGTGAAGAGTATCTGGGACAAAAAGTGCTCTGTTCTTTGAACTGTTCCGTGGAACCAGAAGGGCCTTTCCCTCACAGCACAGTTAAGAAAAGTAAGGCCTACTGTGCTCATTGCTGGGGGAGTCAGGGCCAGACTTAACTGAAGCTCAAATGCAAACTGTCATACAATGTTCTCGAAATTTGACCCTTTTCACTCAGAAATTCTCTTGACTTGAAGGCCAAAAGTGATCTCTGCCCTGAATCCCTTATGGAGCAATACTAACCAAGCCCCTGGGCTAGGATTTTAGCAGAAGGCTGTTCAAAGGACAATGTGTTTTGAAAGGGAAGGAAGAAGAGGAGGTATGAAGAGGATGCAGCCATTTGTGAAATATCTCTCAGGTGCCTGGTGGGACAGCTACTTCAGAATAGATCAGGAAGTGATGATGTCTTAGACAAGGAGCACACGAACCTCCTTCTCTTCCCTAAAAAATAAGCTGTGGGTAGCAAGCGGGTGGCCTCTGGTCCCTCCTCCTCTCTTAGTCTCCGTTCATGACTTACTCCCACAGCCATGGACATGGAGCATGTGTGGACAACGGGAACCCAAATCGTTGCCGCTGCTGCAGCGGGCTCTCTGTCAGCAAGCACTGAACGGCCACAAAGAAAACAGAGGAAGGAGCACTAACAAGGGACAAAGGTGCTGTGGCCAGTCCTCATCCTTCTCTCCGCTTCCACTGAAATCCAACGAATTCCAGGGTGGCTGTCCTCACAATGCCATGGTACCACACACGCCATTGTCCTCTCATTTTCCCCTCCTGCCAGGTGGGACACCCAAGATAAAAGAGGGGCTTTGACTTCTCATAGTACGTCCCACTTTACGTAGATGACAATAATAAATATGGAGCCTGACGAAGGTCTTTATTTTGACTTACAAATTTATTTTTCAGAAAAATCTTACAGAGGCTTAATAATTAAGTGACATTCAGTTGAGAATTTAACAAATCACTTTTGTTGTAAAGAATAAAATTACATGGAGTCTGGGCCATCCTGGAAAATGCAGGCCATATGGTCACCATAGGTATAGGTGACAGGCTACACAAGAAAGCACTTTATGGGTTTGCCAATTTGCCGCCTAATTTTAATCAAATACGTGGATATGTTAAAGAGGAAAGCCTTTCCTATGGGATGGTAATAATAACAACAAGCAATACCTTGGATAGCCCTCTAAAAATTTCAAAGTGCTTTCGCATAAATTATCTCATTTGATCCAATCCATATGTGTAAGAATAGTCACACATACCAAGGCAGAAATGTCAAGATCGATAAAGTTCAAATTCTCTCATACACTACTCACCAGCCCAGCCAGGCCCTGTTTTTCTCACAGGCGTGTTCTCAGTAAACAGAGGAAGGTGACCCAGGGCTGTGGAGAGGTGAGGGGTCAGGAGGACAAGCCCCCTCACACCGTCTGGGGAACTTCTCCAGTTTCAGGTCACCAGGCTGGTTTCCCAGAAGCTAGCATCTGCTGTTCTCTCTCTGCTTTACTCATTGCTTCCACGCTAGGAAGCAGTAGTCAGGCCAATGACCAGGCGCCATGAAGTAATCTCCTCAAAGGTTGGAGCTCATAAGAAGCGCATCTCAGAGGCCAGGCTGGATCAGGTAGAGAGGCAGAAATAACCCACAGATTAGAACGAGCATGAGCCATTAAGGGAGAGAGCCAGGAGCTGCACTAGAGCAATACAACTGGCTTCAGACTGAGAGGAGAGGAGCAGGGCTGCTTTACCCAGAAACTAGGCAAGAGGGTTGAAAGCTGAGGGGAAACGACTGGAGAGCAAGGGAAGTTTCAGGAATAGAGGGAGCCATTTTGGCTGTGTCCTGCCTGAGTAGGGCAGGAAGGGCTGGCTTGCTTAAAAGTCCAGGGCTTAGAGGGAGACAACATAGTCCAAACCTGGTTAGGTGTGTGGGTGGGTGGTACAATTTTGCTGTCTATTCTCCAGTCTAATAGATTCAAGGGTTATCAGATATCTTATCTCCTCCTCTCCATGGCTTCAAATACAGTGTCTATATCCATACTATCTACAAGTATATTTCTAACCAAGACTTCTCTTCTGAATGCCAGACTTATACATCAACATTTGACATGATTGCTTGGAGCCTCCAAGGCAGTTCAAGCCTAACGCACCAAAAAGGCATTCTTAACTCTGTCACTCTCACCTACTCCTCTGTTATTTTTTTCTAAATCTCAATACCTATAAAATTGATGTCGTTCTTGTTGCTTCCCTTTCCCTGCTTCCAGAATATTAGTCATCACCAAGTTGTGTCAGTGTTATCCCAATACATATCCAGAGTGTCTTCCTCCATTTGCTCTACCAGCCACCAAGACAAACCACTGTCACGCTTCCTGTCTGTTGACTCCTGAACTCTTGAGTGATCTTCCTGCTTCTACTCTGACTCCTTTCTGTCTGTGTCTCACAGATTAGCTTGAGTGTGTTGTTGTTCGGTTTTTTTAGTGTTGATTGAGTCATATCTCTTTCCTTTTTGAAACCTTTAGTGGCTTCCTATTGCACTTAAGATAAAATCATTCACATTGCTTACAAAGCAAAGGAAATCTATTACTTTTCCCACCTCTCCAGTTCCATCTTATATCATTTCTTCACTCCACAACCTCCAACCTCCAGCCAAACAGGCATACTTTATGATTCTAAAACACTGCAATTTTTTTCTACTTCAGGACCTCTGCACATATGAGTTCCTCTGCCTTAAAAACCATTTTCCTGAGCCCAGATGTCCATCAACAGACAAATGGATAAAAGAAGATGTAATATATATATATATATATATATATATATATATATATATATATAATGGAATATTACTCAGCCATCAAAAAAATGAAATCTTGCCATTTGCAATGATGCGGATGGACCTAGAGGGTATTACATTAAGTGAAATAAGTCAATCAGAGAGAGGCAATTACCATATGATTTCACTCGTATGTGGAATTTAAGAAACAAAACAGAGGAGCATAGGGGCAAGGAGGGAAAAATAAAACAAGATGAAATCAGGGAGGGAGAAAAACCATAAGAGACTTTTAATCATAGGAAACAAACTGAGGATTGCTGGAGGGGAGGGGGTTGGGGGTTGGGATAACTGGGTGACGGGCATTAAGGAGGGCACGTGATATAATGAGCAACTGGTGTTATATAAGACTGACGAATCACTGAACTCTACCTGTGAAACTAATAATACACTATATGTTAATTAATCAAATTTAAATTAAAAAAATTTTCCTCATTCTTTGCCTATTTAACCCCAACTTGGGCTTCATCTATCAGCAAAAAAATGCTGCTCCTAAGAGGGACACTGAACCACACAATCTAAATCATACCCCTGTGTCTATTAGTTCTTTGATGTAAGCACAGAAGCCAACTGGTTAATCCAGGAAGAAAGGGAATTAATTGGAACAACATGAGATCATGCAGAGATTGAAAGGAATGCTGATAAATAGGCTCAGGAAGGACAGGGACCAGGGACACACAGATCCAAGCGACAAGAACTGATGATTGGTTCTGCATTCATGGTGGAGAATGAGATCCTACCTTCCCTTGTCTCTTGTGTCTTTCCAGTTGAGGTCAATGTTCAGGGAGAGAATCTGATGGGCATGGCTCATTCCATGTGCACAAGCCTCATAGGAATGGGGTGGAGCCATTCAAGTTCTCTAGCTTGAATAAAGAGAGAACTTGAATAATAGCTCCGCAAAAACTGCACACAGTGGAGAATAATTCCCTTCTTAGGCAACGAGTGCATTCTTATCAGAAGGATGAATGGATGCTGGATGCCAAGTGGGTAAAGGTTCCCATTGCATGCTTTCATTGTACTACATCCTTGTCCTCCATAGCACTAGTCACCATCTGTAATTATGTAGTGCAGCAGACACTGGGTAAATGCTCACTTCTTCTTTTCTCTTTACATTTTCTTGCCTTCTTTGCAGGGAGGAAGTAGCCCTGTGACCAGCTTCAGCCAGTAAATTATAAGGGAAATGGTATATGGCCCTCTGTGCCTTGTCTCTAAAATCTCTCAAGATCCTCCATACTCTTTCCTGTCCAAGCCGTTGGGAACTAAGAAGTCCAGAATGACGGGGCCACAACATAGGAGAGCTGGATCCTTGAGCCACCACTTGGAAAGAGCTGACCAAGATCTGAGCAAGAAATAAAATTTTATTATATGAAGTCACTGAGATTTGGGGGGTTGTTTGTTACAGCAACTAACAAGCATTACTCTGACCATTACCAATTTATTTTAGTGTTTATTGCTTATCATCTGTCTTCTCCACAAGATTATAAACTTTACAGAGTCATGGACTAGGTCTGTCACTTAACACCTAACATAGTAAAATTCAATAAATATTTCTTAAATAAAGAAATGAATTTTTCTTGTCCAACCTTTTTCTCTCCAATTTTTCTTTCAATAGGGGAAGGAAATGAGAGTTAAAGAGACTTTCCTGACATTCTCTCTGCCCACCTGATGGGCTTCCCACTAGGCAGTAGGTTCATAGACAAGAAGTCTTAGGCCATTTCTTCAAGTCAGTGTCACAGATGCATCAGAACTGCTTCCGCACATCATGGGCACGTGAGGAATGTGATTGAAATCTAACAGCAGGTTACCTGTGACACTGCAATTGCTTCAGTCATTTCTTTGTCTTTAAAATGCCATATAATTGCTAATGTAATTAGTAATGTATACAGAGGGGGCTTGTGCAATTACTGAGTCCTAAGATCAAGTAATTAATGTTCTGTCAACAAAACAGCAACTGTTTCATTAACAACTGCTTGGATCTGGAAACAAGCATAATCAGATGCAGACAGATCAACTAAACATTATCAACTCAGCTGATTTTTTTAGACACGAAAATGTCAACCCCGCAACAGTAAACACAATGGAACTTTAAGACTATCTTTTTCCAGTTCAAAGAAATCCATAGCTGGATGGATAAATAAATAGATAGAGAAAGGGGGTGGGGGAGAGAAATGATAGATGATAGATAGATAGATAGATAGATAGATAGATAGATAGATAGATAGATGATAGATAGATAGATGATAGATAATTAATAGATAGATGTATAGATAGATAGAAACAAATCCAAATAGCCTTGGTTTTTTTCAACCTGAAAGGTACTAAGAATCTCACATCTAAATACCATATGAAACTGAATGCAGAAAATCAGGAAGGATATATGAATTTTAACCTCAGCTATGACTCTGTGCTTTTCCAATGTGCCATTATAAAAAGCATCTAATCTGGGATGCAATAGTCTCATCTGAAAAGTGAAGTGACAATCTGAGCTTGTACACTGCAATGGGAAAGGTGAGGGAAAGGTACGGATATCTAAGGAAAGGTTTGCTTGAGTGTATTAGCTTGTGCTGTGATAAGTTGTATAATAAATAATCCTCCCAAATTTCTGTAGATTCCAACAACAAACGTGTATTCTTGCCTGCGGGTTTGTAGGTCAGCATTTCAGCTGAATTGCATTAAGTTAGGTTCAGGGCTGTCTCATGTCTTTCTATTTTAGGACCCAAGGTGAAGAGCAGTAGGAGGCTAGAACATGTCCATCCTATGGGAAAGGGAGAGAACACAGAACCCGCACCATAATAGCATACCTCTGCCCAGTTGTGCTATTTTCATATTTGTTCACATTACACTGGCCAAACAGGTCATATGGCTAAGCCTTCTAGTGGTGTGGAAAAGTCTACTCCTTTTGTGGGGGAGAGGGAGGAGAGGGAATATGTGCTCAACAAGAATACCCCAGTAAGTAATTATTTTCAATTTCTCAGTTTGTATCATTAGTCATGGGCTCCCTGTTTTTAGAGAAAAGTGACCAAATGAGCCAAATACTTTTTAAAATTCCACCACGTTTGCCTGAAAAAGATGGTGTTTTATTTGGAACAATAGAGCACTCAGATGAGAGTCAGGATACACCTGTCCTATTTCAGTGTTACTATTAGCTAATTTTATGACTTTAGGCAAGTCCCTTCACAACTATGGGCCTGTTTCCTCACTGTTAAAGGAAGACGTTTTGACAATGTGGTGTTCACAGTGCCTTTTAGCCTAAAAATTCTAATCTGCAATGGATTATCTCTTAGAGTAGATGTTTAGCACTGAGTTTGGGCTACAGAGCAACAGGCAGCTAATACTTGCTTATTAGAGAACGGCTCAAGGCAGAGGAGGCAGATGTAAAAGGAAAGCTGCTCAGTTGGGGAAAGTTGTGGGTTACCAGCTGTCCCCAGCTCCGCCCCCAGCATTGCTTGGGTCTTATAAATAAAGCCTGGGCCTCACATGGTAGAGTTGCCCATACAAGAAGCAGCTCCATAGTGAATCAATTCAGAGCACCTGCCTTTAATCTGGGACTCATAGTTGAAACTCTTGTCTCTTTCCATGGATACTATAACATGTAGATCAGAAGTCATCAGGACATCCCAAGTAAACTCAGTTTCAGATGCTCTGGAGGACAGCTGTCTCTCCCTTTAAGGTGCTCCCTGAAGCCCTTGAAAGTAAATTTCACAAACTTTACATAACCTAGATTTTGGACCAGACCACCCCTCATATACCCTCAAGATTTAATGAGAAATCCATCCAAATGATTCCATCTGATGCGTTTAGACACTAACAGACAGCAACTTGATTTTTTTTTTTTAATTCCAGATTGACTATACTTCCAGCTCATGTCTTGTTCGGAATAAGGGGTATGTTGGCGCAATGGAGGGCGTGCCACTGGATAGGAAGCATCAAACTCTTAGCTGGAGAACAAATGTTGCTTGCACATTTGATTAATAAAGTGATCTGCCCCATCCCTCGTTCCCCTCCTTCTCAGAAACAGAAAAAGAAATTACACTTCAGAGTCAATGCCTGAAAGCACTTTGACATTCGTCACAACTTCTTTAGATAGCTGTAGTTCCATTACAAGCCCGGAGACCCCAGGACTCACGCATCCCTGTGCTCCAAACTTTTCTGTCAAAGAACTCCGACGCCACTGGAAGTGCTGGAATGTGGTCTGAAAACCTGCTACCATGCACATTTTCTTTGCGAATGTGCTTTTTTTTTTTTTTTTTTAAGTAGGCTCCATACCCAACATGAGGCTGGAACTCACAACATTGAGATTGAGAGTCTTGTGCTCCATCAACTGAGCCAGCCAGGGGCCCCTTTGGAGATGTGTTTTTAATTTTTACATGTTTAAGTAAAATCTGCATTCATATTTTTATATATAAAATACTGCCCCCCCCCAAAAAAAAACACTTTGAATAATACTGAGGCAATGTAAGTGCTCTGCTTATCATGTCTCCTAGTCACACACACAGTTTGGAACACTTGCAAACTTTGTGACTTCTGATGTAACAAATCAGATTTTTCCCCCAGAATTTCAGAATTAATGTCTTGATCTGTATCCTAAGGATCATAGTACTTTGTCTATAAAAGGATTTTGAGAGGAACAAAATGAGACAGCTGTTAGAAGCAACCAGCAAAGCATCTGGCACACTGAGGGCCAAGCTGCTATCATCCACACCGTACCACGTTCCCACCGCCACATCCACTGCTAGCTCTGCCACCATTGGGGTGTTGCTTTGCCAAGTTGGAGAGCAGCCTTGTGCTCTACTGTGTGGTTTGCATTTCTGTCTCTGGTGGAGGGTAACTGAATTTTTCCCCAGGAAGGTCTCTGAGATCTTTCAAAACTTCCAGAGCAAATGAGAAGCTCTAGAGTTCCATCTTCTCCCCAAACCAGCTCCTGCCCCTAAGAAGTTGTCAGTATATCACCTCCTCTGTATACCACTCCCTGCAGACCCCACTCAAGAAATACTCACCCAGTTGCAAGCTTAGTGGGAGATTGGGTCTTCTCCCATAGAAGGAGATAGTTTTATTGCCAAAGCGAACAGTAAAGTCTATCTTCATGGTTGAGCTGGTTTTTATTCATACTTCTGATATCAAATGTGTGACTTTTACTCCTGACATCAACCAATTCTGATACCAACTGGGTATCTGACAATTTAGTTCAATTCTTACACTAACTACACTGAAATTAATACCAGACACCACAGGCTTAAGGGCTCAGTCCCACAAGACTGTCCTGAGTTCAGACACCAGTCTCAAGTGGGGTGCCCAGATCATTCACACTTCTGTCTGACTTGGAAACAAATTTGGGGTTCCCATGATCTGCCCTCAGGTTTGAAAATTTGTTAGAATGACTCACAGGACTCAGGAAGACACTTAACTTACTATTAGCAGTTTGTTATAAAGAATACAACTAGGGACAGCCAAATGGAAGAGACGCACCAGGGAACATATGAGGGACAAGGCACACCACCCTCTTGGCACTTCGGTGTGTTCACTAACCCAGAAGCTCTCTGAACCCCATAGGTTAGGGGTTTTATGGAGGTTTTACTATGTAGGCAGGATTGATGAAATTGTTGGTCATTGGTTATTAGCTCTATCTCCAGCCCCTCTCTCCTCTCTGGCGGTTAGATATGGGGCTGAAAATTTCAAGCTTCTAATTCCAGATTGGTCTTTCTGGCGACCAGCCCCCACTGAAGCTATGACCAGCAGTCATCCAGAAGCTATTTTGGGCCTGTCAAGAGTTGCCTCATTAGAACAAAAGAGGCTCCTATTATAATTATCACTCAGGAAATTCTGAAACTTTTAGGAAGTCTATGCCAGGAACTGGGAACAAAAACCAAATGTCTTTCAATGATACCAAAATGGTCATCATTTCCTTCCAGTGGAATGGACACAGAAGGTAAATGACTCCTGATTCCTTTCTTGCATGCTTCTTGAGGGTTTAAGAGCAAGCAGGAATGACATCAGCACCTCCCTGCTCCACACCTTAGACTTTCAATTAATATTTATTTATTCAACATGTTAAGCAGAGAACTTATCAATCTTATTCAACTTAAACATTTACTAGTACCTATTTTGTGCCAGCAATGTGCTAGGATGTTAGAAATGTTGTGAAGAAGAAACATAAGAAGAAAGTTATGAAGAAACATAACTTCTGTTCTCAGAGATCTTCAGTTTAGTGGAAGGGACAATCAGGACAATTTATCACTACAACAGAGATAAATGTGGGAGAAACCCCTTACTGAGCATTAGGTGAAGGAAGCTCCCAGAGAGCTCTTCCTGGAGAAAGGGGTGCTCACCCTGTGGACTTATGAGGGAGTAGGAAAGTAAAGGAAGAGGACTTATTTCTGTGCTCTCATAAATGATCAACAATGCCATGTAGAATCAAGCAATACCAATGCTGGAAGGAGCCTTGTGCATCTTTTCCCATCTAAGTGTTGTTCAAAGTCACATAGCAGCAGATGTGAGTTCAAGTAAAAGTTTCAGATGGAAGTTTGTACTCTTTGATCAACTTCACTCATTTTCTCATTCCCTCTCTCTCCTAGCTCCTGCCCCTGGAAACCACCAATCTACTCACTGCTTTCTATGAATTCTACTTTTTTAGATTCCAGTGTAAATGAAATCATACAGTATTTGTCTTTCTCTGACTTATTTCACTTATCACAATGCCCTCAAGATTCATCAATGTTGTCACAAACGGCAGGATTTCCATCTTGTTAATGGCTGAATAATATTCTACTGTGAATATATACCACATTTCCTTTATAATTCATCTGTTAACAGATACTTATTGTGGTAATCAACCCACAATATATGTGTACATCAGATCAGCACATTGTACACCTTAAACTTACACAATGTTATATGTTAATTATATCTCAATAAAGCTTGAAAATTTTTAAATTAAAAATAAAAATAAATTTAAAACTTTTTTAAAAGGTTCAAATCCAAAAATAAACCAGACTACTATAAAAAATGTGGTTTTTGCTCCTACTTTTGCACAAAACATGATTGTACTTCAAGAGAGAGACTTTAATTTGTCTGTCTGTCCGTTTTGGTCTTGGGATCATTTTGGTCATCTCTAACTTTCCATTGAAAGGACAGCTACAATTTATTGACAGTTTACAACTTGCTTTCTGTAAGTCCTTTCATATGCTTCCCTTTACACAAAGACTTGGAATGAAAAACCACTGGGGCAGGATCTTGCCTACTGAGCGTGATGCTACTGGGGCTCCACACACAGGATTGTTACCTCAATTCTATCTGATGTTGAGCAGGACACAAAGCATAAAGAGTCAATTTATTCAACTAACATCCAGTGAGCAAGCATCTCCCAAGGTCTAGGCACAATCCAGACCAACAAACAACACACGGTTTAGTAAGGGATCAGATTATAAACATAATGGTTTCTCCCATAAACCAATACTTACAGAATACACTGTCTTTATAATATCTAGAGGAATGCAGTACGGGAGTTCGGAGGAAGATGAAACATGACTGTGTTCCTGACCACTCCTGGCTAGATGATAGGCTTCAAAAGAACAGGGACCTATATCTATCTTGCGTGCCATTCTAGCCTCTGTCCCTAGCATATAGGAAAGACTCAAAAAAGATTTGTTAAATAAATGAGTGAGTGAATATATTTTATAAATGAGGAAATAGAGGCCCACAAAGGGAAGTCATTTGATTTGACCAACCCCCCAGGGTTAGCCAGAGAAATCCACGCCCAGGTCTCTAAACTCCTCCTAATCCAAGCACATCACAGTAGATCAACTACCAGAGGTTCAGTAAAATTTTCCAAGAATCTCGGGCTCATTGCTTCATAACTAGGCTGGATAAACTTATAACAACATACATCCTGGCATTGGACATGGCTGACTGTATAATTAGCTTATTTCCTACCCATATGGAGCAGCTCAGCTCCTGTGCCTCAGTGGGGAATTCCTCGTATGTTGCTAGGGTCGCCTTCTGGGATTACATCTTCAGAGGTGTGCAGGAGGAGGAGTCAGCTGTGCTGATAAATGAATCAGAGAGACAGGAGGAAAGCTGGCAGAGTCCCTGCAGGCGAGATGGATGGGGGCCGAATTGTGCTAGGGCTGCTATCCTCCTTTGGCTTCTTTTCCCTCTGACCTGAAGTGGACCCAGTGGGGAAATAGTGCCTGCTTCTCCAGGACTTATTGCTTAGTCATAAACCTCCGTCTCAGGGCTGTTGGGGGGCGTAGGGGGGATGGCACTGAAGAAGGGCGGTGCAGGGTGAGGGAGGGAGGGAGAATCAGCAGAAGGAATATGGGAAGAGGACAGAAAAGGAGACAAAGACGTCTGGAAAAGTTGAAGGGCCAGCAAAGCCTCTTTAACTCAGGTTTCGTAAGTCGAGAAATATTTATCACCCTTGTGAGTCAAACCTCTGAAAATCAATAGGGCTTGAGAGTTGCCTATATTGATCTGAAAGCCCGAGATGTATTGAAATATTCATGGCTGGTTGTATGTGTTCAGAGAAGGCACTGGGGGAGGGGTCTCTTGCTGAGAGGGAGATGGGTAGGTAGATTTCTAAGTAAAAGCCATTCGCATTTTCATTAAAAATAGATTAATTCTATTAGTTGGACTAAAACCTCACACTTAAAAGGAAATGAGCTTGTTTGTCAGACAAATAAGCCACTGGCAAACCCAGAAAAAAAATTTATTTATTGCTATTTAATAGCAGAAGAGCCAGGGAGAGTAGATAAAATTAGCACAGTATCCCCAGGGGGGATGCAAGGGGCTGCTTTGTTTGCAAAGGCAATTTGGACACTGCTGCTTTGATCTTCACTTTGAGCATTTGAACAGGCATGTTAGTATCACTCATTTCACAAGAGAATTGGGATTCAAGTTTCCCCAACAATCTAAAAAGCAGTACATTAGAAGGGGGTTGTCTGCCTGTAGTCTCAGAGTCTCAATACCCTTGATACTAATTTGATGTGATGCATTTCACCAGATGTGTCTACCTGAACGATAACTGATACCCAGGAGACTGTGGTCCTGCTTGAGAGTATTAGACTTAGGTTTTTCCTCCTTTGAAAGTGATTGGATGAAGGCATCCATAATTTAAAATCTGCATATAGATATGACATATGTTACAAATATTTGAGAAAATTCATGCAAGGAATTGAACAACAACAACATATGGGAAATCAGTTCCAAATAACAAGGCAGAATTAAAAATAATCTGTTACCTGTAGCTACTCTCCTCTTATGTTCCAGTGCAACTGACAGAAATGGTGCCAAAACCCGGCTCTTGAAAAAAAGAAAAAGGGAAAAAAAAAAAAAAAAAACCAACCTCAAGCCCAACAAGGCATCACACTGTGGAGCAAGCATTTGGGAGTCTGAAGGAAATGGCAGATTGGTTTAGATTCCAGCAGGGCTCATCATTCCCACATTCTTCAGGTGCGAGGATGGTCCTATGGAAAAAGCAGCAGGCATGGAACTGGATGGATGGGTGAATCAGTCTGCCACAACATGACTTCAAGGAAACCAAACCATTCTGAGCAGCTAGTGCCCATGTTATGGGGGACAGCAAGTGCTATAGGCCCTCCTGGCTTCAGTGAAATTCAATTAAACCCAAACTTAAACAAACAAACAAAAAACCAAACCATGTACAGTGGTGCCAGTGCTGTCTCCCCCAAACAGCTATTTCAGAGAGGTAGTGAGCCTAGCTCAATGCTCCAAAATTCCCACTGCTTCATGGCACTGTCCCTTCCGGGGTTTCCGCCATATTGCTGTCACATGGCAACAGAGCTGAAGAAGGCAACAAGAAAGGGATGCAGGACTTCCTTACTTCTGGGAGGGCCTTTACTGATGGGAGAAATCAAAAGTCTGTCAGAAAACGAGGATGGCTATAATACTGCTATTTCTTCTAACGAACATGCCAGCCACCAATGCTGTAACACCTTTCTGCAGAATTTACAAAGTACTTTGTAATCTCTCCTCCTTATTACCCCTCCCAGCGTATGTTAGCACTTTTATTGTTATTCTGTTAGATGAAGGAAGAGGAGTACAGAGACACTTTTCCAGGCTCTCACAGGAAGAGTCAGGATTAAGTTCAGATCCCTACATCCCTATTTCACTGCTGAAGGAATGCGCTTTTCCCTCTCTGTGTTCCTGCCCCTCTCCCCAATACACAGAAGAACGAATAACATCCTGTTACCTAGAGACTTCCTCATCTCCTACTGAGATACCGCTGTGGTTGTTAGAAGCAAATAACGTGCTCCAGAAGCATGTTCTCAGAGATGAACTTCCGGGGTGCCTTCCTAGGCAATCCATGATCTAGGGGCTGGTGATATCATCTGTAGATTATAGCTTCTCCTATTACTCTCTCCCTTGCCTTCCCAGGTGAGCACTTCCTCAGAAAGAATGGAGTGGGGCAGAAAAATGCTCTGAGTCCAATGATTGGGTTTTGCATCTTACCCATTACCCAACAAAAGTTTTGGAGATGGAGGAAATTGAACAAAACCATTGTTTTGTCTAAACCATGACAACAGGTTCCCAAGTGTGGTTGTATCCTCCTCATTCTCAGGCTATTCTTCTTCCAAGCCATCATCTGTGTTCCCATTTCAGTGGTTATGTGGCCATTTCATGGACATATTCTTGTTCAACCTAAAATCTGATTTCTACTGACCTCTACTACTTCTAGGTGGGTTGTTTTAACCAGGGGTCCTTAAATAATGGATGCCAGGGGGCCCACAATTGTCCCTGAAGTTGAATGTAAAATGTAAAAGTATGTGTATGTGTGTGTCATTGTACCTTTTTTTCCCAAAGAAAAAGGACCATAAATTCCATTATAGTCAGCATCCCAGAAAAGACAAAGAATTATTAATATACAGCAAAAAGTTCAAGCTCCTTATCATGGCATTTGGGGTCCTTCATGACTCATATCTCATGTTCACGTTCTTCCTCTTCACTTCCAGGAACAAACCATGAGTCCTTGAGGTTGATGTACAAGCTGCTCCCTCTGCCTGGAATGTTCTTCCCATACTCCTGTCCCCCCCCCCCCGGGGAAAATGGTTCAGATGTCCCTCCTGTGTCTCCCCTGCAGTCCCAAGGCATTCCTTGCTTTCCACTGTGGTAGCACTTATCACACCATGGTGTAATTGCTTGTTTATTTGACTGTCTCCACACTGAACAATGAGCTCCTAGAAGCTGGGGCTGTATTTTTTGTTTCTGAATCCCAAGCACTTAACATATGTCCCCAAATAGTAGATATTCAGCATATATGACAAAACCAGAATAAAATGGTATGCGATGCCCAAAAACTTTAATCGTGAAGTGTCATCGCTTTTGTTCAAGGTTAATGAAATGACCAGGTAGACTTTGCACATGTGATGAGTTTGAAATTCTGGAAGTATTCCAGGGGTCCGGCTATGCAATCCGAATCCTTTCTGTGCCCTGCTGTGGTTTGGTGCCACCTGATGGTAATTCTTCACTCTGGGCTTAAATATTGATGGAGACAACTCTGGGTCTATACACTGGCATTTTTAGGACAGTAGAAAGGATTCTAAGAATTTCCAGTTAGAATCTGTTTCATTGAACAATGTGAGTGGGCTGGGAGAACACTGAGGATGTGATTATCCACCCTCTGCCCCCAACGTGAGCTTGTTTCTTGTTTCCAGTGCTGCCTCATCCCCTGCTTTCATTTCATCCTTCTATACCCTCCCCCAAGAAGATCAGAACTTCAGCTCCATTTGAGACATGAACTGAGCAAAGGGCATGAGCTAATCACCAATCCCATGATAGCTACATTTGTGTATGTATGGAGGTATTTTACTCAGCTTGCAGAGAGAATACAGGATTAGCGGAAGCAATTTAATTTTAAGTCTCATTTTCCTCATTTTCCTAAGCCATATCCCCCTTGAAGAGAACATACAATGACAGAGGAACAATCTCATCAGTCTCTGATTCTGAGCATCCTCATGCACCTGTCCATGACCACAGTGGGACCTCAACCTGATAGGATATGCATGCTTGGTGACACCAGCCCATAAAGCCAGCCTTATGCATCATGCCCATTCCAAAAAGCTTAAGGCTCTGTCTTCTAAAGATCCTAAAGCAGGATTAATGAAGTTGTGGGGAAATTATCTATTTTATACTATACCAAGAACTTCATGTATGTTAGCTTACTTAATCTACACAAAACCCTGTGAGTTAAATATTATTATTCCCATTTTGCATAGGATAAAATGGAGGCTGATAAACATTAAATAACTTGTCTTGTGCCAAGGGCCAATGGTCAGGATCTGTAGAGAGACTGGTGTGACTCCAAAGCCAATGTATGTCCACTATGAAGGCAGAACGTCATAATGCTAGACAGCTGGGGCTCTGAAGTTGGCCTGAGTGACCCTCTAGCTATGTGACCTTGGCCAAATTTCTTACTTTCTTGGTGACTCTATTTCCTGAGTAAAATGGGGAAAATGAGCTAATACATATAAAGTGTTTAGAATGTATGTCAGGACTTAGTAAATATGAGCCATTATGGTTATTGCAATATATGTCTGGTAATTTGGTGACCGTATTTTCTAAACAAAGCTTTGGACATAAAGTCTGACACGTAAAAGTGAATTTAAGGGTTGGACTGTTGGACAGGCCAGAACATTGGACTCCACCATAGCTCTAGAAAGTGACCATCATACCTCTATTTTAGAGACAACTGATTGGCATTTTCCTTCCATTGTAACACATTCTGTATATTCACTTTTTAAGCTACAGAAAAGCATTAGGATAATAACATGAAGAGATTTTTTTTTTCCTACAATAACCTCCAAATCCCTTCCCTCATCAGTATGCTGGTAGGCACATCTATTTAATATGTATTCTTTCTCCTTTTTCCTCCCAGTGCTTCTTCCCCACACTCAGAGTTATTATTCCTGTTTTCATTAAGAACATTTTCCATTTGCTAGTCCAAAAAACAGCTTCTCAATGTGATGGCATCATTTCCTGAAGAGAGGAGAAGTCTTTCCATTTGCAACCAATCACAAAGCAGATTCAAACAAAAATTAACTTCCAACCCTTCTTCCTCAAACATAAATGGGAAGGTCAAAAGCTGACCCTAGAGATAGCCTCCTGCCCACTTCTGCATATTAATTCCAGGGATTTTAATAATGTCTTGCTGGCAAATTTTTCCTCTGTTTCTGTTTTATTCCTCTCATGCTCTAATTTGGTAAAAATAAATCTAGAAGCTTAATGTCTCCTGGAAATCTTGTAAGGGTAACATCAGAGGCTGTGCTTCATGATGTGATGGTCAGTTTCATTAGGATGTATTATTTTGATATAGAGAGATCTAACTTACTTAGTAGACTTTTATTAAGAATATACAATGAGCCACAGACTAGAACAGTGGATGAGGAGGGCTAGGTCCATACCTTTGAGAAGCTCAAATCAGAAGTTTGTGGAGAAGTAGATATATTCAATGTCCCATGGAGAGTGCTGCATGAGACATAGAAACTGTAAGCTGTAGGAAACAGAGAAAGCCACTCTCCACACCAGGAAAAAAAGGAAGGCTTCTGTGATATTGTGATTTATAGTAAGAAATATATATTTGGTCTTTGTCCAGTTTCTGAGTCAGAGCTCCCAAAACCCTTGGAATTTCATAAGCAATAAGAGCAATGGGAGCATCTTCTGTTATAATGATTCCTTTTGTCCTTAGTTCTTAAAATAGTTCCAGAGCAATAAAGGTGAAAGGAGTGTCATTATTTATAACAAACCCCTTTGAACCATACTCGAGTTTATGTTAATGAAGTGGCTTTTGGAAATCCATTAAGGATGGGGTTGGATGCCAGAGGAATTATGATTAAAGAGTTGGAACTTTCAGCCCCATCCCTAACCTCCAAACAGGGAAGGGGGGCGGATGTTGAGTTCAATCACCAATGGCTGAAGGTTTAATCAATCATACTTGTGTAATGAAATCTCCCTTAAAAACAGACAAACAAACAAAAGGACAGGTTTAGAGAGCTTCCAGATTGGTGAATCAGAACATATCAATGTGCTGGGAGGGTGGCCTACCCCAAACTCCACGAGGATAGAAACTCCTGCATTGGGGGCTCTTCCAGACCTCACTTTGTATATCTCTTCATTTGACTATTGATTCATATCCTTTAGTATCCTTTGTAATAAACCAGTAACCTAGTATATAAACTGTTTTCCTGAGTTCTCTGAGCCACTGTGGCAAATTAACCAAGCCTGAGAAGGGGATCCTGGAAACCTCTGATTTATAGCCAGTCAGTCAGGTGATAACCTGGACTTGTAATTGGCTTCTAAAGTGGGAGCAGCTTTTTTGTGACTGAGCCCTTAACCTGTGGGATCTGACACTATCTCCAGGTAGGTAGTGTGAGAATTGGGTGAAATTTGTGGAACACTCAGTGTCCACTGAGAATTGGAGAATTGCTTGATGGTATTAGAAAAAACAGCTTCACAGAAGAGGCAGCCTTTTATGAGCTGATCTTGAAACATGAACAGAAGTTTCCTGTGGTTGATGTAGGAACACTAAGGAAATCTGGGGAGTGAAAACAGCAAATGTAGGAATAGAGAAAGAGTAATCACACTAGGCAGAACATAGAATAACATATATATAGGTGGGCAAGATGGTTGAGTTTTCTTGGGGACCATGGGGGCTCCAATACTAAGACATAACCCATAACAGTGAAGGATCGTTTCTTTAAATAAGAGAGATTAGTGTTTTTCGAAGGTAAGTTATATCCAGACTCCTACTCATGGGGAAAAATTTGCAAACACACAGTGTTGACTTAACATATTTTTTTTTATTTTTACACAAATATAAGATTAGGTATAACTTCTTATAAGTATTAAGTAACTACAAAGTCATATTCACAAAATAGAAACAAAACTCAAAAGACAATAAAAGTCATTAAGATAATAAATAATGTTGTTTGGCAGAAACTAAATTGTTATCCCCAACATGAATAGAGTGCTGAAGGCTACAACCAAGTACTTGGGGGTTTGATATGTTTATATTTCTGTGTGTTATGTGATGACAAAATCCTCATATCACTTTCCTCTTTTAAAATTACTGGAAACTTTCATTCATACAGTGTGCCATGATAGTATTTCATCCTAACTTTATGAAACACATAATTCATCTATTAAACCTGACTCTGTTTTTTTCATTAGCCATCTGTTATAGTCTATAATTTCCATGATGTGGTATCAAAGTCTTAATTTATTAAAAAAAAAACTTTAGGGAAAAAATCATAGTCTATAAAAGTGTCTTTTAATTGTAAATTATCTTTGGCAAATAAGTCTTGTGTTTATTACTGGTAAAGAGTTCAGTGCGAGTATACAGAGAACACAAGTTGGCAGCTGTCATTGTAATATTAGGACCTGCCAACTTGCTCCCACCTGGACAAGCTCAAGTACGAGTTCCCTTTGCGTGGTTCCCCCCAACAACAACAACAAAAACCCCATAAACGCTGTCCTAAGATTGCATTGCTCCAGATCTGTATTCAGATGCCCTGAATGTTCTGAAAATGTATTTATATCACCATTAAAAGGAGAGAACAAAATTCTAAATCTTGCAAAAAACTTGTAGACTAAGAATATGTTTGTGGATCTCAGGATCCTGCTGAACCCAGTTTGAGTAAGGCTGTGCCAGATGATCTTAAAGATCCTTTCCAGTTCTGAAGTTCCCCCATTATCCTTAAAGTTAGGAATGATAAACATCAAACACAGGCAACTAAGGTGAGTCCTAACCAAAACCGTCAGGTTATCCAAATTTGTCTTCTGTGCTCCCCTCCCCTCCCCCTCTTCATGCCCTTATCTTCTTCATTCCCAGGAATCTGAGAACTCTGTCCTCACAAAAATCTGCTCTTAGAAAAGAGCAGGATCCTGGCCCTTCATGTCTGAGTGTGGATTTAATCAATGCCACTTCTTGCAAAGATGATACACATTAAGCCTGAGCCCTGTGTTTTTAGTGTTTCCTTTTCACCTCTTATTTTTAAGCCCCAATGTAGGCATTTCAGATATCAATAAACAAGTCCAGGGAAAAATTGTTTGGTGGGGGAAGACAGAAAGGCTCGGGGGCATACCAAGGAGGTGGCAAGCCCTGGGGACATTTCAACCCTGAGCATCTGGAGCCTGAATCACATGAGTGATGACAGCGAGAGGCGTACAATTATAAACTGGGCAGATTTGAAAATTGATCCTGAATCAAACAACCACTAATTTTCCTGGTCCCCTCTGGCAATCATCTTTTCAAACTATTCAGGGCTTTAAAATATGAAAATAATGAACTCCTGGCAACCCCCTTCTTTTCCTTTTCCCTTTCCTCCAGCTTCACGAGCCCCGCCTCATAGAAACCTTCTGGTTGGCTATCTATATTCAAATTACACTTTTCAAGCTGTCCCCTCAGTAAGTTCAAGAAGAGTTGATTCCTCCCCACACACACACACAACTGCTGCTAAACTATAATTGCTTGCTGTATCTTTTACCCCCTTTTGAATAAGCGGTGTTAGATTTGCCACTTTGGCTAATCCTCAGGAATCTGACCTGTCATTACACAAACTTCTAAAAATATCAGCTTGCACTTCACAGTTTCCGTTTTGGTTTCATGTAATTCCTCTTCAATGTATTTTATTTGAACCTGCTAACCTGCTTTGAAGGGGGAAAAATTGCTAGCTAGCATTGCCTGTCATCTGCTGTGTTTGCTTGCTTCTCAAAAGACCTCAAATGAGAATGCTGGTCTCTGGGTAGTTGAATAAAAATGAGAAGAATGAAACAGAGGAAAGACTCATTGACACATACATTTCCCTTTAGTCTTTAGGATCGTGGCAGAGAACACATCCCTTCTCTATCTTCTCTAAATTAGGACACTGTGGAAAGACTACAGTAATAAAAGACATCCAGCACATATCTACCAAACACCTGCTAAGCACCAAACACAGCACTATGTGTGGGGAATGTGTAAAAGTGAGCTAATGCAGATGGTAAAGAGAGATTCTTGGTAGGGTAGGGATAGGTGGGAATGGCAGAGCTGCAAATGAGAGTCTGAAATCATACTGGGCAAGTAGAATAGCTCTTTACATAAAAACAAGAGCCTGCCAACTTTGGCTGTCTGTAGCAGGGGATAAGGCATGACCCTTCAGATTATGGAGTTGCTTCTGTGAGAGCAGGCTCAAAGCCGGTGGAGTAAGACCAACTGTGAGACAAGAGCTGGCCACACCTTCTCCACATACACGTACTACCTGTGGTTCTCTATAGCTCTTCCTGGTCATAACTATGAAAAGGCAAGAAGTGAAAGTGCCCCACTCCATCCTGAAGAAGCCCACTAAGTGACTCCTAGCCTGAACTCTGCTTCTTCAAGAGCACAGAGATAGACAGGCTTTGTCTCTGCCAGACAACCTCCCATGTGGATTACTACTACACAACACCTCTAGTGGTCTCTTCAGCAGTGTGAAAAGAGCTGCCTGAGCTGGGCTCAGGGAGCATGCAAGACCTGCTGGCGCCCATGGCCAGGTTAAGCTGGTTCTAAGCTGCATAATGGGCAAGATCACTATGCCTCCCTGACCCATTCCATGCCTGAAGACTCCAACATGTCTCACAGGGTGTCATTACACAGCATCCAGGGCCAGCCTTGGGAACCCTGTCCTGATGGCCCAAGTTCTGACCTGGAGGCTTGCTTTTCCAGGTCCATACTTTCTCAGTGAATTACTTACAATTGGTTGTCCACATGGCTGGAAGTGTCTAGTGCTTTTTTCTTTTACATTTAGTTCAATAAATGGTTTCCAAGTATCTCAACTTGAGAAAGCACTGGATAAGCTAAATATAAAAATATGGTGAGTGATGGACATGACAGCCAATTTTATAGAAATAAAAAAGGTTATCAGAGAGTACCATAAAACTATTGTATGACAACAAGTGGGATCACCTTGATGAAATGGACAAATTCCTAGAAACATATAACCTATCAAGATTGAATCACGAAGAAACAGAAAATCTAAACAGACCAAAAATCAGTAAGAAAATTGAAACAGTAATCAAAAACCTAACAAAGAAAAGCCCAGGACCAGGTGGCTTCATTAGTGAGTTCTACTAAACACTAAAAGAAAAATTCAAGTAATCCTCTTCCAACTCTTCCAAAAAGTTGTAGAGGAAGTAACAACATCAAACTTCATTCCATGAGGCCAGCATTACCTTTATACTGAAACTAGACATGATGAGAAAATTATAGACCAATAGCCTTGATGAATAGGGATAAATAAATCCTAAACAAAATACTAGAAAAGAGAATTCAATAGCATATTAAGAGGATCATAGCGATGACCAGGGAGATTCCCCCCTCCCCCGGAATGCAAGGATGGTTCAACAAATGAAAATCAATCAATATAATATACCAACCAAATTAACAGAATGAAGGAAAAAATGACATTATCATCTCAGTTGATGAAAAACACGCATTTGGCAATATTCAATACCCTTTATGATAAAAACACTCAACAAACTCAGAGTATAGGAAAATTACATCAACATAATAAATATCACATATGAGAAGTCCACAGCTAACATCATACGTAATGGTGAAAGTCTGGAAGCTTTTCCTCTAAGATAAGGAACAAGACAAGGATGCATCCAAATTGAAGAGGAAGAAGTAAAATTCTCTCTGTTGGCAGATGACATAAACTTATATGTAGAAATCTCTAAAGATTACACAGACACACACACACATACACACACTGTTAGAACTAATAAACAAATTCATTAAATTGCAGCATACAAAATCAACACACAAATATTAGTTGTGCTTCTAAACACTCACAATGAACAATCTAAAAAGGAAATTAATGAAACAATTCCACTTTCAATCAGAAGGAACGAAATACTTAGGAATACACTCAACCAAGTAGAAAAAAGACTTACATACTGAAAACTATAAAACATTGATTAAAAAATTAAAGAAAACACTAATAAATGGACAGACATCATATGTTCATGATTTGAAAAACTTAATATTGTTAAGATGTCAGTACTACCAAAAACAATCTATAGGTTTAACACAATTCCCATCCAAATCCCAGTGACATTTTTTGCAGAAATAGAAAATTCATCCTAAAATTCATATGGAATTTCAAGGAAGCCTGAATAGTCAAAACAATCTTGAAAAAGGAAGAACAAAGTTGGAGGTCTTACACTTCCTGATTTCAAAGCTTATTACAAATATATAGTAATCAAAACAGTGTGGTACTGGCATAAAGGCATTTAGAACAATGGAATAGAATAAAGAGTCCAGAGATAAAACCTTGCATATATGGTCAAATGATCTTATGGATGCCAGGAACGCTCACTGGGAGAAGGCCGGTCTCTTCAACAAATGATGTTGGAAAAATAGGATGTCCACATATGAACAAATGAAATTGGACCCTTATGTTAACTCAAAAATTAACTAAAAATCGATTAAAGACCTAAATGTAAGACCCAAAACTATGATACTTCCAGAGGAAAATGTAAGGGAAATCTTCATAACACTGGATTTAGCAATGATTTAACACCAAAAGCACAGACAGTAAAAACAAATATAGACAAATGGAATTACATAAAACTTAAAAACTTTTGTGGATCAAAGACAATCAATACAGTGTAAAGGCGACCTACAGAATGGGAGAAAATATCTGCAAATTATGTATTTGATAAAGGGTTAATATCCAGAATATATAAAAAGTTCCTGTAATTCAGCAAAATCAATTAATTTTATTTAAAAATGGACAAAGGACTTGACTAAACATTTCTTCAAAGATATACAGCCACCAAGTACATAAAAAGCTGTTCAACATTACTAATCATTAGCGAAATGCAAAGAAAGGCACAATGAGATACCACCTTTCACCCGTTAGGATCGCTACTATTTTAAAAAGCAAATAACAAATGTTGGAAAGGACATGGAGAAATTGCAATCCTCTCACACTGTGGGAATGTAAAGTAGTGCAATTGCTATGGAAGATATTACAACAACTCCTCAAAAAGCTAAACTCAGAATTACCGTATGACTCAGCACTTCCACTTCTGGGTATATACCCAAAAGAATTGAAAGCAGGGTTTTGAAGAAATATTTGTACACTGTGTTCATAGCAGCATTACTCATAATGGCAAAAAAGTGGAAGCAACTCGTTCATTGATGGGTGAGTAGATAAACAAAATGTGGTATATACAAGTAACAGAATATTATTCAGCCTTAAAAAAGAAGGGAATTCTGACACGTGTCAACATGTGAATGAACCTTAAGGATATTATGCTTAATGAATTAAGCCAATCACAAAAAGGCAAATACTACATGATTCCACTTATGTGAAGTAACTAGAATGGTCAAATTCATAGAAACGGAGAGCAGAATGGTGGTCACCAGGGACTGGGGGAGGGGAAATGGGAGTTGTTTAATGGTACAGTGCTTCAGACTGGAAGGTGAAAAGTTCTGGCGAAGGATGGTTGTGATGCCTGCACAAGAGTGTTAATATATTTAATGCCACTAAACCATGTACTTTAAAATGGTTAAGATAAATTCAGGTAAATTTTATGTTATGTGTATTTTTCCACAATAACAAAATTTTGAGACATACAAAAAAGTATAATGAGTAAGATGTAAGCTATATCCTTCTAAAGCTCATGACAGAGAGTATGGATGAAAAAACAGAAAATTCAAATATGGTAGAGTAAGAAGTTGTTAAGAGGGGATTTTTCCTAATTTCTGGAATCATAGGTTAGGCACCACAGCCAAACATGAAAGGAACCAGAACTCACAGACCCTAAAGAAATCCATGAGGAGATGTCAGTTACTGGCACCGACACTATGCCATGGAGTTTACCAAGAGGTGTCAGAGCAACTCGCCTGGACCACATTTCACCCCACTCCTGTTGGGGAGAAGGAGGGGGAATATTCATCAGTTTTGTAAAGAGCGGGGGTTTGTGGAGAGCAGCTCTTCCTTCCTCTCCAGGGCAGAAAGGGACGCTTGCCCTCCTGCAGGCTATCCAAAAGGGCATCAGGTGTGTGCACTGGCAGTGCTTACAAGTGAAGGAATCCTGACTCTTGCATCCCAGTTGGGTACTTGCTGAGCTGAAAGACCCTTGGGTCCCCTCTGGAGCTGTCTGAGGAGCAGAGTATAGAGAAGGTTGTATCTGTATTCTCTACAGTTTAGAGCATATGACCCGGCATGGAGTGCAGCCTGCTTCTCATCCTGAGATTCTGAAGGTAGGAGGCTCCCTCAAGGCATCTGAGCCATCATCAGGGCTTGATAGCAATGTCATGATGGGTGTGCAGAACAAACATGAAGCAAAGTCCTCCTCCTCCCAGTTCTCATAGGGTCTTGGAAGGTGAGGAAAAGGGCCCAATGGTACCTATGGCTCCAGGTGAAGAACTGTAGAGCTTAGCTGAGAGGCAGAAGCAGATGGGCGGCCCAGACTCGACTAGGCCAAACAATGTCATGTCCAACTGAGAGGAGATCTAGGGTGTGCAATGCTAGCAGGGTTGACAGCCAACGTGGGTGCCCTACCAGGCAACCCCTTGGCAATGGAGGAGGCTGGGGTGAACATCCCCCAGAAAAAAAAATGTTGCCATCTACCTACATACAGACCACAATTTCAGCAGACAGTAGATCAAAGCAGAGTGAGGGAAGGGACACATGGCCAGAGCCAGGCCAGACATCATTACTGTCCTTCTGACCAGAGCCAGGACAAACCCCTGTCAGAACTTTCTGCTCTCTTTATCCTCCCCCTCTACCTTCTTCAGAGGAAATGCACCTTGGTGTGTGCAGAGGGGTGAGCAAAGAGCAGCCACTTACTCCCACAAGGCTCACCTCAGCCGGGGAACTGGAAGGGCTTTGGACCACATATCAGGCTAAATTTTTAAATGGGACCACACTGAGTTTTAATAAGTAAATATGATTGGATTATTATGGGATTTAGAAAAAGTGCCATTAAAGGACCCATTTCCCAGTGAGAAGGGGTGTGAGTGTTCAATACAGAGTATTTGAGGGCAGCCAGTGGTAAAAAATAAAATCGTATGATGTCTCTACTTAGGGGAAGAATTTCCTTAGTCAACCAGTTATAGTAAGATAGCACCATGGGACTCAGAGGAGGGTTACTTAGGGTGTTTGGGGAGGCAGGATAGGCATTGTAGAGAAGACAGTGCTCAGCCTTAGGAGAACCTGAAGTGTATGACTTAGGACTGTCTGGATGGGTCAGTCAAGGCCAGTGCCTTGGATGTGGGGCCCCCAGTGCCTTGGATGTGGGGCCCCCTTGACATGAGAGTCGCACCCCTCATTCTTTCTCTCTGCATGTGCCTTTACCACCCTAGTGTTGCCTATCCCAGCCACACTACTCATGGTCCTTTAATCTTAAGTACTCAAATTCCCTCTATTGGCTCACTGCCACATCCTGGAAACCAGGGTCACTCAGGCACCATAATACCTCCGTACCATTTCTTCCAGCTCAAGCACCCTTTCTTAGTTATATTCATAAGTATGCTCAATGCTTGGAGCAGTAGAAGGGACCCTCTTGAAGTGTGTGTCCATCCTTTTAAGCTCTTGGATTATGCACACATACAATAAAATACAGCATCTTGTGATAAGTGAATAAATCACAGGTTGGGACAAGGGATGGAGAGTGGGCTCATATCTTAATGAGATCCTGAAGGACAGTAGCGATTGTCATATTATTGCACGACTACTACTACTACCACTTTTAGTGACTCATCTTTATGGAGAGCTTAATATGCCAGGTATGGTGCTAAGTATTTTCATTATATCATCTCTTATTTCTCAGAACAGTTTACTCCCTAATGGAGACACCTACACAAATGATGGCAGATTTTTTTTGTACATAACACGTATCCTCTTTCTTAGTTTAATCCCAAGTATTTGATTAACCGCATTTTATTGATGACCAAATTTAGATTTCATAATTGAATAACTTGACCAAAGATTATTCAGAATAATTAAATGACTTGTCTTTGATCACAAGGCATTAATGTAAGTATGATAGCATTTTGGCTGAAAGGAGAATGTCATTTGTATTCAAATACTTAAATTCTACCATGTAAACCCAAAATTAACAGCATTAGTTGAAGAAGACTTTTCCACTTACCTGCATAACCTAAAATTCTACAAAATTTTCTAGAGTGTTCTCAGGGAAAGGAATTTGCAACCATTTGCATTGATTTTGAATGAATATATAGGAGAAAGTACATGTAATATACATCTTCTGCATTATTTTTATGATAATTTTAAAGCATTGGCATGCACTAAACCTTTTCAGAAATGCCCTGACTAGGGAAGAAGCAACAGATAAAAACAAGAGTTTACAAATTCCATTTTAATCATGATGTTCTAAAACTAAGAGTATGTTGTTTACTAGAATAACTGAAAGGAAAAACATCTTATTGTTATAATCTATCTTATACACAGGGAGTTTTAGAAAGTATCACACTCTTACACTTTTGGGCATTTTCGTGACTCACAATCAAGATTATTATGCCAATTAAATAAAATTGAAATTCAGAAAACCTGTCCTGCCTATTTTATAGTGCGATTTGGGAAATAATGATACTAACAGTAGTTACAATCAACATTCATTGAGTGCTTACTATGTGCAATATGTATACCTTAAGTTCATTTGATAACCAAAAAATTGCTGAGATGGGTACTATTATTATTCTTATTTTGCAGAGAAGAAAATTGAGGTTCCAAGAGGCTGATTTGAGTTAAGTAAGCAATGGAGATAAGATTCAAACCCAGGCAAGCAGGCTCCTGAGCCCAGATTCCTAAGTATTTTACCATAAAATATGAGAGTATATTAAAAAGTAATCAATACTTTCCTCACCCATTCTCATCCAATCAGGGCATCAAGTATTTCAAATATTAGTTGAAACCCCTCTCTTTAACTATACCTGAAGGGGTTAAAAATTGCTGCAATCAAATATTACCTCATTGTAACTTGGCAACCATTAAATATGGGTTCCAGAGGCCCTCTGAAAAGTTAAAAGCATTGCACAAATATTAGTATTACTAATTTTATTGGCTTGAAATACCATTCTTTTTTAATAGTCCCTGAATAGATGATATTGATACTCCAAATTCAGAACTGAGTTTAGATTGTCCAAATATCATTCAGCATGAAGTTCTTTTGGAATGCCTTACATTATTTCTCCTAATCTTTCCAAAACTAAAAATCTTAGACTCTATGATGTCAGTCAGAGAGATGATGCTAGAAAGGTTTTATAATTATTTTCACCAAAAACAGTCATTCTCTGCCAAATCACCTACCATAATGAGGTCATTATGACTTTTGGCTCTTTCTTCAAATCAAATACATCCTCCAAGAATGAAGACTCACCATTGATAATATAAAAAGGAATGTAACTAATCCCCTAAGACCATTTCCAAAGATGAGTTCCAACATTAAGGTATTCAGTGTTGGGATCAAAATGGCGTCAGCATACGGCTGGCCTCAGTGAGTAAGTACATTGAAGTCAGCAACATTCATCCGAAAGTGTTACATTCTGGTATTTTTTTAAATAAAATAATTCATAGTACTTAACATACATACCTCATATATTTGTCCCCAAATAGCCCCATTCTGTGTTAATAATTTAGAGTCATGCCACCTTCTTGTACAGAATTTCTTGGCAAACAATCAACAGTATGCTATACTCAGAGTCAGAGCAGCAGGCTGACCTGGTGAACTCCCACCCTACCCCCATTCTCCGACATTTAATATCCCAAGCCACAAGACAGCTAATGGTGCTTGTGTTAGAAACAGCCAGGACAAAGGTCAGCTGGTGAAGAATGTCCCTAGGACCCCACTTAGCCAGCTCTGTGCAGCTGATGCAGAGGGCGTGATGATGAGAAAGTCATACCGCAACTGTTTGAGCCCTGTTATCTGAGCCAATGTAAACACGAACCACAAATACTTCCCCTTCCTCCTCCAGGATCCAAATGTCAATTGCTTCCAGCTTCAAAGTTCTGACTTTCTTACCACACCTCCCTTTGATTCAAACTTGCTTGGAAAGAGAACAACATGCTTGACTCCATCTGTGTGGTAAAATTGAGTTTCTCTAGCTAAGTAATTAGGAGATACTAGGCGTGCCCCAAACCTGGATCCCTACAGTATAATGCACCCTAGAGAAAATTCTGGCTGTCTCTCAAACGACCACACAAACAACAGGTCAGCCTCTGAAAAGGCCATCCTTTAGGTGGGTGGAACCCAGGACAGATCAGATCTGGGGCCCAACTAGGAGGGCTCAAGGGCACCCAAAGATGCCATACTGCTGAAACTTAGGGTTACTCATCTAAGGACTTCACTGGGAACTGTAACAGAGGGACAAAGAAGGGTACCCAATTTTCCCTGCTCTGCTTCCCAGCCCCACATTCTTTTGGTCAATAATAATAGGATAGTATTATATTTGCTATCCCTTTTCATTGGTAAACACATCTACAGAACTTTAGTTTAAAAGCAGTTGATCTAATGATTCATTAGAACAAGTTTTCCTAATGTTCAACCTCCTCTGAGTGCTTTTTTTTTTACACTGTTATGGGTGTTCTCAATTATTTTTGGCTCTCTTTTTGGCATGTAAAAACTTCTGTATCACTCCCTTTGCTACCAATGTTGTAATGCTTCAGTCCAGTGATTGAGTTTGTTTTCTGCCCAAGGTATCCCTTTTCCTACCCTCCTCCACCAAATGTTGCTTTGTTCCTGGGCTTGGCCAGTGAGGACACCAATGAGACCTTTCAGGTGGGTGCTAAGTTTGGACGGTTCCTCCTGGCTTTTTAACAGCTTGTTAAAGTGGTAGTTACGGAGGAGGAGGAAAGGGGCCAGAGGGGGAAGTGGCAGCAGAATCCTTTTAATTAACAATGTTTGTCTGACTCTTGACTCTTCTTGGTAGCACCTTCCAAGTGGAGACTGAATTCTTCACCTTGTCCGCTTCTCCCCCACTGGAGTACAGCCTGTCTCCAACCCCAACCTTCCTTCCACTGCTATAATTCTCATTTCTGTAACAGGCTTTTTGTTTGTTTGTTTCCAGCTCCCAGGCCATATTTTCATGATACATAATTCCCCTTGGGTTCACAGGTTGGAATTTGACCTCTGAATTCAGAGGGCTCTGGTTCCTGGCAAGTAAGAGAGTGCTTCTTGTGAGAGCAACTTAGTGAGAACCAATGGTGCTCTGGCCGACCATTCCCAGAATCCCTGCCTATCTGTTTAACTCCTTGCAGACTCAGCTTTGCTCATTCAGAAGTGAGAAACTGCCTGACCACAGCCTACTTTTATATAATTCTTTCTTAGGAAAATGGAAAGTAGTGTGAGAGAAAAGGGTATAGGTTTTAGAGACTGATGGACTGGGCTCCCAATTCTCTTTTAATCAGCCATATGCCTCTGGGAACATGGCCTCCATTTCCTCTTCTGTAAATTGGGACCAATCATAGCCTTTTTAAGAACTATTCTGGAGGGGCGCCTGGGTGGCTCAGTCTGTTAAGTGCCTGCCTTCATCTCAGATCATGATCCCAGGGTCCTGGGATCAAGCCCCATGTTGGGCTCCCTGCTCATCAGGGAGCTTGCTTCTCCCTCTCCCCGCTGCTTCGGTCTCTGTCTCTCAAATAAATAAATAAAATATTTTTTAAAAAAGAACTATTTTGGAGAAAGAATGGGATGATGGATATAAGATATTAGACTTGTTTACTGTTCTTCAATGTTACATGCCTTTTTTCTACCTGTGGGTCATCCCACAAGCTTATCTTTGCCCAGAACATTCTTCTCCTTGTTCCCAACTCAGAACCTACCTTTGTACTGGCTTTTACTCAACCTTCAGGCTTTAGTTTATGGATAGATTTGCTGAAGAAGCCCTATCCTCCCCACATCACCAGACTAAGTCAACTATCCCTTTTTGTATTCCTAGAGTATTCTATGTATTTTCAAATTTTATTCAGATTTCCTTAATTTTTTACTTAGCTTTTTTTTCTGTGCCAGGATCTTATCTGGGGTACCACATTATATATGGTCATCATGTTTTCTTAGATTCCTTTGGACTGTTACAGTTTCTCAGACTTTCCTTTTTGTTCATGACGTTGACAGTTTTGAGGAGTATTGTTCAGGTATTTTATAAACTGTTCTTCAATCTGGGTGTGCCTGATATTTTAATCATTGCTAAACTGGGGTTATGGGTTTGGAGGAGGAATTCTCAACACTTCTTCTCAAGCGTAGATGCTATCAACATGACTTACCACCATTGATGTTGACCCTTATCATCTGGCTGGGCTAGTTTGTCAACTTTCTTTAATGTAAAGTCATTTTCCCCCTTTCAATAGTTCACTGTTTGGAAGGAAGTAACCACGTGCAGCCCACACTTAGGAAATGGGGAGTTATGCTCCACTGCCTTGAGAAATGAGTTTCTATATAAATTATTTGGAATTTTTTATTTGGAATTTTTTTTTTGGCACAGGAGATCTGTCTCTTCTCTTCCACTTACTAATTTATTCAATCATTTATTTATAACAGTATGAACTCCTGAATACTTAATTTTAGGCTATAGCCTATTTTGTTGCCCAAATTGTTCCAGTTTTGGCTCAAGAGAGCTCTTTCAGGTTGGATGCTGTGTTCCTTTGACATACCCTCATTCTTCTGTTTGTGTGTGCATGAACACTTGATTATTTTCTGGCACTACTAGAGGCTCATTCTATATAGTCCCTGCCTCAGGCCTAGCACCAGCCATCTCCCCAAAAAGCTGTGATTTCTCTTGTTGGAGAAGATATTGGAAACCATGATTTGCATGCTGAATGGGCTCATTGATGACAAAGCAAGGAAATATATGTATATTAACCCTCATACGTATATATATCTATAGATTTTGTATATATATTCATCCATATCTATATCAAGCTAAACAGGAGTTTGTTCTGATGCCTTCAACTTTTTTTTTTTAAGATTTTATTTTATTATTTATTTGACAGAGAGAGAAACAGCCAGCGAGAGAGGGAACACAAGCAGGGGAAGTGGGAGAGGAAGAAGCAGGCTCATAGCGGAGGAGCCTGATGTGGGGCTCGATCCCATAACGCAGGGATCACGCCCTGAGCCAAAGGCAGACGCTTAACCGCTATGCCACCCAGGCGCCCCGTGATGCCTTCAACTTTAATTCAGTACCACATGGATCATTCTAGTATCCTCTCCTTTCTTGCTTCTCTTTACCTTCCATTCCAACAGTGAGAACCTGGCTTATACCAACTGCATTCATTTAATTAATTGTTCAGTTCCAGTATACGTGTACAGTGGTTTCAGAGCTGTTAACCCACACCCTGTGGGAAATGACTTTACCAAACAGAGCACAGTGCTTATGTGCAGTTCTTTATGTTTTAGTCTCACAATGTCCACTCCTAAAGTTACTTAGGTCAGCATCACTGCCCTCCCCAACTTCCTTCAGTGGGGGTATTTTATACATTTATGGTACAATTAAAGTCTTTTGTCATAGCTCATATTCTATCCTGGGATCCCCTGACCCCCTCAATGGTTTTTAAATTTTGCATTTATTAAGGTTCACTGTTTGTACTGCAAAGTTCTATGGATTTTAGCAAATGCAGAGTGTCATGTTCACCATTACAATATCACGTAGGATAGTTTCACTGTCCTAAAGAATCCTTTGTCCTTCAACTATACAACCCTCCCCCTTCCCCAAAAGTCCCTGGCAACCACGGATGTTTTTGTTTACCATCTCTATAGTTTTGTCTTTTCTAGAATCTCATATAAATGGAATCATATAGTATTAAGCATTTTCATGTCAGCTTCTTTCACTTAGCACTATGTGATTTTGTAATTGTTTTTAAAAGTTCATTATTGAGGGGCGCCTGGGTGGCACAGCGGTTGAGCGTCTGCCTTCGGCTCAGGGCGTGATCCCGGCGTTACAGGATCGAGCCCCACGTCGGGCTCCTCCACTATGAGCCTGCTTCTTCCTCTCCCACTCCCCCTGCTTGTGTTCCCTCTCTCACTGGCTGTCTCTATCTCTGTCAAATAAATAAAAAATCTTTTTAAAAAAAAAAAAGTTCATTATTGAGGGCCAACTACGTGTCAGATAATGCTCTCAGCAGATTGACTATACATCACAGTTTGCCTGGGGTAGTGCCTGTTTACAACTGTTATCTTTGTATTCCATCCATCTTACTATTTTAGCACAAACACAATAAATTATACTGTCACCCTAGTTCTAGGTTGTGAGACTACATCAACAAACAAGACAAAGTCTCTTCCCTTACTGAACTAACATTAATGGGTAGAGAGAGATAATTTTAAAAAATAAGATAATTCCATATAACATTATGAAGGAAAAAAAGAAAATGTTAAAAGAATTAAACATTCTGGGGAAGTGTGGTCAGAGAAAAACTCCTTTGATAATGATGTAGTTGAGTCAAGGCCTTGCAAAGAGCTAGGCAAAGAACTCCCAGGCAGAGGGAACAGCAAATACAAGGGATTTAAGGCAGAACCAAAGCTGCCATTTTGAAAAATTGAAAAGAACTGGGAGAGAGAAGAACAAGATTAAGTTTGGTGAAATAATTCATGTTAAGAGGATTTGGACTTTTTTTTTAAAGGCACTTGGAAGTCATGAGGGATCTTAAGCAGGGAAATAACATGATATGATTTATATTCTAAAAAGATCACTTTGCCATGTGAAGAAGAGACTGGAGTGAGGCAGGTATGAAAGCATGTAGATCAGTGAGAATCTATTATTGTGGTTGGCTAAGTAGGAGATGATGCTGGCTTGGACTTCAGTGGTGGTAATGGGATTGGAGAAAATTACATGGATCCAAGATATATTTTGTGGGTAATGAGATGGATTGGATACTGGGGATAAGGAAAAGTGATGAAAGATTCCTAGACTGTTAGCCTAGTAACTGACTGGTAAAATCATTTACTGAGATAAGGGAAGAATTTAGAAGGAACAGTGTAGTGGGCAACAATTGATGGTTTGTTTGAGTTGTCTGTTTACACATCCATGTAGTACTATTAAATAGGCATTATACCTATGAGTTTGGGGCTTAGAAGAAAATTTAAAGCTGAGGATTAATTTTGAGAATCCTCACTATACATTATTTAAAGCTATGGAACTGGATAAGACTTCATAAGGAGTGTGTTGATAGAAATGAAAACTCATGAATAAGCCTTGAGAATGCCAATATTTATCAGCAAAATTATAGAGGAGCAGCCAGAAAAATAGAAGGAAAACTAGGAATTTTGTCTCATCAAAATTAAGAGAGAAAATTGATTTAAAAATATAGGTTGTCAATGTTTTTGAATGTTGTCAAGAAGCCAACTATAGTGAAAAGTCTCTTGGACTTGGCAATATAGAAGCTATGAGTGTCCTTGAAAGAAGCTGTGGACGTGTGGAGATAGAAGACAGAATGAAATGTTTTGAAGGTGAACTTGAAAAAGACCTATGGATGATTCAGTTTGTTTAACTAAAAATTCCATGATAGTATAGTGCTATCCACTTCTAGGTTTGGGGTTTTGCTGTATCTCTAGTGCCTGCAAATACTTTTTATTTAAATACTTTCACATTCTTATGAGTTAACTATTAGAAAGACCTGAAAAGAGCATCTATTTTAGTTATGTTACTCTTATTTTTCATTTGTCGCAGTTTGGGTGGAAGAAAATTGGCAGTCCCCAAAATATCTTCATCTTTTTCATGCTCACCAGTGCTCCATTTTATGGAAGACTAGAAAACCATAGGTGTTCCTATTCTTTACATGGGAGCATTTCCAGTTTAAGAGGGAAGCTGGCTATTTAAAATAGTAAACTGAGAGCCAATAATCCTGATTTAAAATCCTAAATCATATCAGCAAAACCAAGAAGTAAAAAAGAAGGAATTTATCATATAAATCATATATAGTATAAATATAAATATAAATTTTAAAAAGTGGGACAAGAGATAATATTTCACTCTTGTCTTTAACAATTAAGAAAATATAGAATAAAAAGTACTTTGGGGTTGATTTTCAGTCTTTCTAAATGTTGCCAAGTGTTTCTTGGACCAGGAGAAGAAAGAGAAAGCAGACAGAGTCTTAAGACCAAGAAAAGAATGAAGCCAGCCTGAAG
The DNA here is from genome assembly GCF_024610735.1 of Ursus americanus. Taxonomy (NCBI): domain Eukaryota; kingdom Metazoa; phylum Chordata; class Mammalia; order Carnivora; family Ursidae; genus Ursus; species Ursus americanus. Next base: position 66,971,806 of record NC_142139.1, read on the forward strand.
CTATGACATCCCAAATTTAACTGCAGAGCAGAGGGCTAGGGCACCAATATAAGCATGGTTCTGGGGCATCCAGGGACAGTTAAGTCAAGACCACTAAATGGAGAGTGAGCCCAAAGAAAAAGAAGAAAAGAGAAAAACATCTACCCATTCAAAATGAGCCTAAAAATATAAATTCCAAAGAAAACAGAAGATGAGAAAAAATCAATAAAATCAACAACCCAGAATATAAATTTACTATAGATGGAAACAAAGTAACAGAACAATCTGGAATAGACTTCAAAATAAGCATGTTTAGGGTCTTCAAAGACATAAATGAAAGATTAACATCCACAAATAAGAAAATTATGAAATGTAAAAAGAACAAGTGGATATTTTTTAATTCAAACATAAAATTGAAAAATATAGTTGTTGATCTAATAAACTCAATAGCAAGACAATCTCTTGACTAAAATAATTAAAGGGAGAGTTAGTGAATTGGAAGAAAGTGCTAAAATGTTTTCTCTAAAATACACATAGAAAAATAGAAATACTTTAAGAAAGAAAGAGCTGTTAAAAATGGATAATATATTAAGAATTCTCAACTTCCATTAAAAAGCTGTTATGCAAGGAATTTTTGGAAATCACACCTAAAGCACAAGCACCAGAGTAAAAATTAAAAAGGGGGTCTACAGCAATTGCACTACTGGGTATTTACCACAAAGATATAGATGTAGTGAAAAGAAGGGCCACATGCACCCCAATGTTCATAGCAGCAATATCCACAATAGCCAAACTGTGAAAGGAGCTGAGATGCCCTTCAACAGATGAATGGATAAAGAAGATGTGGTCCATATATACAATGGAATATTACTCAGCCATCAGAAAGGATGAATACCCACCATTTGCATCGACATGGAATGGAACTGGAGGAGATTATGCTAAGTAAAATAAGTCAAGCAGAGAAAGACAATTATCATATGGTTTCTTTCATATGTGGAACATAAGGAATAGCATGGAGGACATTAGGAGAAGGAAGGGAAAAATGAAGTGTGGGGGATCAGAAGGGGAGATGAACCATGAAAGACTATGGACCCCGGGAAACAAACTGAGGATTTTAGAGGGGAGGAGGTGGTAGGGGGATGGGTTATCCTGGTGCTGGGTATTAAGGAGGGCATGTATTGCATGGAGCACTGGGTGTTATATGCAAACAATGAATCATGGAATATTACATCAAAAACTAGTGATGTACTGTATGGTGACTAATATAACATAATAAAAATTTTAAAAAGGTGTGTGTCTACATCAAACTGAAAATCTTCTGCACAACAAAGGAAACCATCAACAAAGTAAAAAGACAGTCCATGGAATTGGAAAAAATATTTGTAAGCCATACCTCTGATATGGGGTTAATACCCAAAATATATAAAGAACATATACAACTCAATAGCAAAAACCCATATAATCCAATTAAATTTTCCCAAAGAAGATATATGAAAGGCCAACAGGCACCTGAAAAGATGCTCAAGATCACTAGTCTTTGGAGGTAATGAAAAGTAAAACCACAATGAAATATCATCTCACAAATGTCAGAATGTCCACCAAAAAGACAAGAAATAACAAATGGTGGCATGGATATGGAGAAAAGGAAACTCTCATGCACTGTTGAGGGCATTGTAAATTGTCGCAGACAATATAGAAAGCAGTATGGAAGTTTCTCAAAGTTAAAAATACAATTAGCATATGTTCCAGCAATTCCACCTTTGGGAATCCAGAAGAAATCCAAACTAAAACACTAAATACAGAAGAAACTAAAACACTAACTTGAAAAGATATTTGCACTCCCATGTTCATAGCAGCATTGTTTACAATAGCTAAGACTTGGAAACAACCTAAGTGTCCACTAATGGATGAATGGATAAAGGAGTTGTATAGGGACAGTTATATATAATGGAATATATATATGGAATATTTATATATATATATATAGTGGAATATTACTCAACCATAAAAAATAAGAAAATCTTACCATATGCAATAACATGGATGAATCTTAAAGTCATTATGCTAAGTGAAATATGTCAGAAAAATAAATATAAATACTATATGATCTGACTTAAATGTGGAATCTAAAAACAAACAAACAAAAACACCAAACTCATCAAAAAAAGAGATCAAATTTGTGTTTACCAGGGGCAGATGGCTGGGGGAGGGGAAATTGGAGGAAGGTGATCAAAAGGTACAAACTTCCAGTAATAAGATAAATAAGTACTGGGGATATTATGTACCACATGATGGCTGTAGTTAGCACTGTCATATGAAATATAGGAAAGCTGTTAAGAGAATAGATCCTAAGAGTTCTCATCACAAAGAGAGAATTTTTTTCTTTTCTTTTTATTGTATCTATGAAATGATGGATGTTAATTGTGGTAATCATTTCACAATAATGTAAATCAAACCATCATACTGTACACCTTAAACTTATGCAGTGATGTATGTCAATTATTTTTAGTAAACAGGAAAAATATAAGAAATCAAAGTGGAAAAACTGGGTCACATAAAAAAAAACTTCTAGAAAAAAAGTATAGGTAAGTGTCTTTCTGGCTTTGTGCTAAGGTAGGATTGCTTAAATAATACACTAAAATTACCAACTTTAAAAAGAAAAGATTGATAGATTCAACTACATTAAAACTGTTAAAACTGCTTAAAAAAGACAATTTAAAAAGTGAAAAATCAAATACAAACTGATAGAAAATACTCATGTGGCCAACAAAATATTCAAATTGAGACTATATTTTAAAATTACTATAAGTTGATAAGAGAGAAACAAACAACTCAATTGGGAACAAAAAAAAGAGTTTCTGAATTCTGTAGAGGAGGAAATCATAAAGCTAATAAAAAAGTGAAGAGATGTCCAACCATTAGTCATGAGGAAAATTCAAATTAAGACAAAATGAGAGTCCATCTCTTACTGATTGGATTTGTAAAAGTTAAAGAAATCTGATTATATTGAGTTTTGGCAAGAACATGTGTCAATTTCATCCCCATGTGTAATTGTTGGGGGTGTAAACTGATACAATTATGTTAAAAATCAATTTGACATTATTGTGTAAAATTGAACACCCTTATACCTCACAACTCAGCAATTCCACTCCTAGATATATATTCAAGGGAAACTTTAGTACATGTGTCTCAAGAGATACAAAATGTCATAGTTGCACTATCCATATATAAAAAAAGGGAAACACCATAAATGTCTATTGACAGGGAAAAGTTAAATAGTAAATTCATGCAATGGAATACTTCATAGCAGAGAAAATGACCTGTTTGAATCTTAATATATTGTGTGAAAAAAACAAGTACCAGAGGGGCATTTGGGTGGCTCAGTTGGTTAGGCAACTGCCTTAGGCTCAGGTCATGATCTCTGGGTCCTGGGATCAAGCCCTGCATCAGGCTTAACAGGGAGCCTGCTTCTCTCTCTCCTTGTGCAGCTCCCCCTGCTTGTGCTCTCTCTCCCTCTCAAATGAATGAATAAAATCTTTTTAAAAAAGTCCCAGGGAACTATATATAGTAAGATACCCTTTTTATGAAGTCCAAAATTGAGCTAGATCAAATAATAATGTACTGTAGAGGCATAGGCAGATGATGATAGATATAGATAGATGATGATGATTGATAGATAGATAGATAGATGATAGATAGATGATAGATAGATAGATAGATAGATAGATAGATAGATAGATAGATAGATAGATGATAGATAGATGACAGATTATAGGTAGATCAGTAATAAAACATTTTTTAAAGCAAAGAAGAGATAAACATGAAATTCATGTTTGGATTACTTCAGGAAGGGAAGGAGATAGGGAGATGGGATCAGAAAAGACCCCATTAAAAGATGTGTGTTTTTGGTAGTAGTTTAATTTTTCTTAAGGGTTCATTAAATACTAGATATTAAGTACTATATGTCCATATCAATATATAGCTATATATTTATTTCTATGTAAATATTAATATACTGATATATATATGTATAGAGAGACATACAGAGATAGATAAATTACAATAGATAGATATAGATAGATAGCACTTAGTATTCATGAACCATGGATTATGATCACTCCAAATCGCTATACCATAAGTCCAAGGGAGACCAAAAAAAGAGTAAAAAGTGACCAAAGAAAAATGACATGTTACCTAGAAAAGAATGTTGGACTGACAACAAACCACTCACCAGGAACAATAGATTCTGAAAAACGAGGGCTAAGGAGAACTAATAGTTCATCTTATTCAATACGCATTTAAGTTTGAATTTAAAAGTGAGGATGAAATAAGACTTTTCTAGACATACAGAACCTAAAATTGTTTTTCATCTTCCAACTCACATTGAAGGCACCATTAAAAAGTGATCAGTGACCCTAGCAAAAAGGAGTGTTGTAAGAAACAGTGGTGAGCCCAGATACTGATAAAATATGCTTATAAATCTAGTAAAATAATTGACTTAAAGTAATTAATTTTGGTGTATTTTTAAAGGCAAACCTAAAACTGCAGACAACGATAATGAAGATGGTGGGAGAGTTGTGTTAATGGATAATCCTAGCAATCTGAGAACCTTCTGGCCAAGGACTCCTGTAGAGTTTTCATCAGAAAATGAAGAGTGTATATATACTTGAAAGAGTAACTACTAAGAGACTAAAAATAAAAATTATAATTTCCAAACCAGAGGAGTTGGAGTGAGGAGAAGGGAATACATAATGATCAAAAAAAAGGTCATAAATTAAAATTCGTAATATATAAAAGGGCCATAACTGTACATATCATAGCGCTTTTAAAAAATCATGAGAACATTATGAACAATTTTATGCCAATAAATTTTGAAGTTTAGAGAAATGGATAGTTATCTAGAAAAATCTAAACTCTCAAAACTATCTCAAGAAAAAAGTAAAAACCTGTCAATATACTTCAAAGTTATTTAATTGGTAAAATGTTTCTTCCCACATATAAAGAAATTACAGTCTAAATGGTTCTATGGCCTAATTTTCTAGACTTTCAAGGAATAGCTGTTCCCTATCTTGCATAAATAGTTATAGTAGGTGGGGAAAAGTTATCCAACTCATTTTAAAGGGTAAATATAAGATTGACCAAAACTGGACAGAAACAAAGCAAGAAAATATAATCTCATCTATGAACATATACACAAATTTTGAACTACTAGTGAATTAAATCCAAATATATATTATTTCAAGAATGCAAAGAAATTTCAATATCAGAAAATCCACGTTAAGTAATACTAATCTTGCTATATTAATTAATGGATTAAAAATAAGAACAGAAAAGAAAGAAAATAATGAAATAAGAAAGGAAAAGAAGGGGGGGAATAAGGAAAGCCATATGATCATCACGGTAAATAAAAAAGCATCTAACAAAACTCAAAAGCATTCATGATTTGAGATAAAAACAAAAATAAAACTACCAGTTTTTAAACTAAGAATAGAAGGAAACTTCCTTTACCCTGATAAAAGACAATTATTCAAAACCTAAAGCAAATATTATTCTCATTAAAGTCAAGAGCAAGACAATGATTTTCAATATCAATTCTACAGTTAATATTATCCTAGAGATCCTAACAAATACAACAAGATAAGAAAAAAACAGGAGTTTAATAATTGCATTGGAAGATACATCACTGACATTATTTCTAGAAAATAATTTTTTTGACGGAATATCTAATCTGCAGACAACCTAATAAAACTAATAAAGATTCAGCAAGAACGCTGGATATAAAATATACAAAATTCACAACAGACAGGGTAACAGCACTGGCAAGTATTGCTGGATTCCTCTTATGAATACATATGCAGCAGAATCTAGAAAATCAATGAATCGTAGTTAACATTAAAAAAAAAAACCTGCTAGAAGATCCAGCTATGTGATTGGGTTCCTGGTAGTATAGGAATATAGGCAATTAACATGAAAAGAGATCTGGGTATAGTTTGGACCATGGAAAGTTTTCTTAGTGTGACTTTTCTCCCCCCAGTGTTAGTCTCCTTACTTCTGCAAGGCAGAACGTCATGTATGATATCATTCATAACAACAAATACAGCAACAACAGGAAAGCACCAGCCCTAGCAATGAGGTGAGAGATTAAAATCAAGCTAGTGTGTCAACCTGTTTGGAACAGAGTACTGCTAAAAACTAGGGCTTGTACATTAGATCTCCAGAACTTACTTATCCTGCATAACTGAAACTTTGACCCTGTGACCAACACCACCCCATTTCCCCAGCTCCCTAGCTCTTGCCAACCACCATTCTATTCTCTGCTTTTATGAGTTCGTCTTCTGTAGGTTCCACATATAAGTGAAATCATGCAGTATTTGCCTTTCTGTATCTGGCTTATTTCACTTAACATAATGTCTTCCAGATTCATTCATGTTGTCATGAATGGAAGGATTTCCTTCTTTTCTAGGTCTGAGTACTATCCACTAAAAGAGTTGATCGTAAGTGTTCTCACCACCATGCTCCCCCCAAAATCATAGCTATGTGAGATGACGGATATGTTAATTAATTTGATTGTGGAACCATTTCACATTTTGTCTATCAAAACACTACATGGTACCCCTTAAATATATGCAATTTTTATTTGTCAATTATACTTCAAGAAAGCTGGAAAACAAAAATAAATACAACTAGGGTTTGTCCCTGAGTGTTCTTACCCCAGTGATACCAATCCACATCTCAATAGGTAGGTGATTGCAGTTCCTGAAGGGGAGCCAGGCAAAGATAGAGACATCAGAGCTCAAGCATTTCTCATCAGGGGGAGTACAAGCTGGAACCTGAGCCTTATGGTTGAAACAAAACCTCCAGGAGACTGCAAGTGTTTTAGATACAATGACAAGACATTTTCACAACTTTTATAAAAAGTAACACAACCTGAACAAGTTAAGCCAGAAAAAGAAAGTGGTGGAACAGATAGAGCAATAATTTAAAATAAATGTATTATTATTGATGAGATGGGGGGGCGTGTTCAAAACACAAAAGAGGAATGTAAAAGAAGGACAGGTTTAACACTGAAAGAGGTAGAAGTCATAAAGAAAATGCTTCTGGACATATTAGGTGTGAAAAATAAAATGGATTGAGTTCAACTGATAGTTTGAATGACAACATGTAATCATTTTAAGATCATATTAAAGAGCTCTCCCAAAAGACACAAAGAATGTATTAAGAAAACAAAAAATATGAAATATATTTAGAAATGCAAGAAGGAAAAAAAAACACAGTTGAGAGGACATAAATAATTGTGAATTTTCCATATTTAAAAAAACATAACCTTCAAGTTAAAAAGAAATGCAGAGTAAATATAAAAACATCCCACACTAAGCATCTACATCTTAAATTATAAAATTTTAAAGCATCAAAATCAAAGAAATATTTCCAAATCTTCCAGAACAAAGAAGCAGCTCACCTACAGAGGAACAAGAAACAGTTTGACATCAGTTTTCTTAACTGTAGCACCAACAGCATATGGCAATGGGGAAATATTTTCAAAATGTTGAAAGAAATTATTTTAAAGCCTAGAATTTTATGTCCACAGAAATCATCATTTAAATATGAGTGTGTAATAAAAAGGCTTGCTACAAATACCTTTTTGGAAACACTCTTATGGAAAGTATTTCAGTAGGAAAAAATAAGTTAAGGAAGATAGTATAATACAATATAAATATAATACGAATTTACCAAAATAGATTTATCACATATCCATTACAATCCAGAACTAAAATTCTAGGTAATACCAACAAAATGAAGAGAACATGTTATAAGGAAAGAAAGAAAAGAATTATAAACAATTTTTACTTATGAGCATAGATGCACAAATCCTAAAGAAAATATTAGCTAACTAAACCCAAGAGTGTGCATCTTGATCAAAAGAGTTTATCTGAAGAAGAATGGTTTCACATCAGAAAAATCTATCAGTGTAATTCAATGTGGTAAAAGTAGATGCAGAGAATGTACTTTATAAGATTAAATTAAAATATTTGTTTATTATATTTTTAAAAACCTCTTAAAGAATTGAGAATAAAAGAGAGTTTCCTTAACTTGACAAAGATTTTCTGCTAAAACCCTAAAGCATATATCAAACTCAGTGGAGAATCTTAGGAACACAATCCCTTTAAGATTGAAGTAAAATAAGCATTTTCTCCATCACTACTACTTTTAACATATCATTGAATGTAAAAGGTCAAATATTAAGAAGGGAAAAATTGAAACTATCATTATTTTCCAATGATACGATCATTTAGAGATCTTATCAAACAACACCCAAAAAACAAATAATCCAGTCAAGAAATGGGCAGAAAGACATGAACAGACATTTCTCCAAAGAAGACATACAAATGGCCAACAGACACATGAAAAAATGCTCCACACCACTCAGCATCAGGGAAATACAAACCAAAACGACAATGAGCTACCACCTCACACTGGTCAGAGTGGCTAAAATTAACATCTCAGGAAACAAGAGATGTTGGCAAGGATGTGGAGAAAGGGGAACTCTCTTATGCTGTTGGTGAGAATGCAAACTGGTACAGCTACTCTGAAAAACAGTATGGATGTTCCTCAAAGAGTTAAAAACAGAGATATCCTGGGGCGCCTGGGTGGCACAGTGGTTGGATGTCTGCCTTCGGCTCAGGGCGTGATCCCAGCATTATGGGATCGAGCCCCACATCAGGCTCCTCCACTATGAGCCTGCTTCTTCCTCTCCCACTCCCCCTGCTTGTGTTCCCTCTCTCTCTGGCTGTCTCTATCTCTGTCGAATAAATAAATAAAATCTTTAAAAAAAAAAACAGAGATATCCTGTGACCCAGCAATTGCACTACTAAGTATTTACCTAAAGGATAGAAACATAGTGATTTGAAGGGGCACATGCACTCTAATGCTTATAGCAGCAATGCCCACAATAGCCAAACTATGGAAAGAGTCCAGATGGCCCTCAATAGATGAATGGATAAAGAAGTTGTGGTGTGTGTATATATATATAAATAAAAATAAAAAATATTAAAAAATATATAAAATATATGTAAAAATGTGGTGTGTGTATATACATATACATATATGTACAAATATATATACAAATAAAATATGGAATATTATTCAGCCATAAAAAACAGTGAAATCTTGCCATTTGCAATGACATGGATGGAATGAGAAGATATTATGCTAAGCGAAATAAGTCAGAGAAAGACAAATATATGATTTCATCTGTATGTGGAATTTAAGAAACAAATATTGTATCATTCACAATAACAAGAGGTTTTATTAAATATCTGGGATGCACACAACTTTTAGAGAGAAAATTTTACAACTCACAGGCTATAATGGAGGATTTGAATGAAACAGACTTACCATGCCCATGGATGAGATAGCATCTCATGATATAAAGATTTTAATATGAGCAAATCAGTCTAAATATTCAATGCAAGGCCAATTAAAATTCCAGCAGGACTTTTTTAAGAAACTCAGCAGATTTATTTAAAAATTTATGTGGAAGAGGGGTGCCTGGGTGGCTTAGTCAGTTAAAACATCCAACTGTTGATTCAGGCTCAGGTTATGATCTCAGGGTTGTGAGAATAAGTCCTGCATCAGGCTTTGCACAGGATGTGGAGCCTGCTGGAGATTTTCTCTCACCCTCTCTCTTTGCCCCTCTCCTCCTGCTTGCATGTTGTGTCGTCTCTCTCTCTCTAAAAAATAATAATATATAATAAAATAAAAATTTATATGGGAGAATGAAAGTTCTTGAATAGATAAATCAATTTTGGGGGGAAAAAAAGATTTTTTTTCCAGGGGAGAGGTTATTCATTATTCTAGGAGTGCTTCCCTGACAGAGAGCATTCACGGAGATGCCCCTCCAGGAACAAAAGAGCAGGCTGGCACCATTTCCCTCCCCTATTCCTCAACATAAACACAGAGATAGTTCAGTATGGACACTGGTTGCCTAACTTGCTTACACAATGCCCCACCCCTCTGTGCTTTGTTAAGACTGCCCTTCTCAGACAAGTTTGCCTCAGTCCCAGCATGGAGGGGCCTCTCCCTCAGAAGACCAGCGCAAACCCCTGCCCGCACAATGTCTCCCAACTAGAGTTCTGCAGGGCCTCAGTTCTGGTGGAGCTGGTGTCGGGTCTCATTTTGCAAGTCACCAGAGCACACCTAGTTAAAACTCACCACATTCAGTCCAGAGACCAAATACTGCCCACAGCAGGTAAGTTGCAGACAACTAACCTGAAGGATAGAGCAGCCAAAACCCAATAGCAGAGTGCATGCAGCGCACACTGGAGACACTCCCCAAAGCACCAGACCCTAGGGATTCCATGACCTCTTCTTCATAGAGTCATTACTTTCAGGAGAGGAGACATACCTGGCTTTTCTAAGACACAGAGGAAGACAGAGACTTTAGACAAAATGCCCAGCTGGAGTAATTTATTCCAAGTGAAAGAACAAAATAAGGCCATGGCCAGAGATCTAAGTGAAACAGATATAAGTAAAATGTCTGATGGAGATTCTAAAGCAACAATCATAAGGAAACTCATTGGGCTTGAGAAAAGAATAAAAGGCATCAGTGAGACCCTTACCACAGAAATAGAACAGCTAAAAAAGAATCAATCAGAGATGAAGAATGCAATAAACAAGATTGGAAACAGGCTTGATGCAATGAATGGCAGGCTGAAAATAGTAGAAGAATGAATTAGTGACCTAGAGGACAAATACTAGAAAAAATGAAGCTGAATAAAAGAGAAAAAGAAGAATTATGGGACATGAGACCAGACTTAGGGAACTCAGTGACTTCATCAAACATAATAACATTAGTGTTATAGGAGTCCAGAAGAAGAGGAGAGGGAAAAGGGGGCAGAAAATTTATTTCAAAAAATAATAGCAGAAAACTTCTCTGATCTGGGAAGGAAACAGACATTCAGATCCAGGAGGCACAAAATCACAAAAAGCAGGCCAACACCAAGACATATTGTAATTAAATTTGCAAAATATAGTGATTAAGAAAAAAAATCTTAAAAGCAGCAAGACACACACACACAAAAAGTCCTTAACTTGTCCTTAATTTAACACGGGAAAACCCATAAGGCTACCTGGAGATTTCTCAAGAGAAACTTGGCACGCCAAAAGGGAGTGGCATGATATATTCAAAGTGCTGAATGGGAAAAACCTGCAGCCAAGAATATTATATTCAGCAAGGTTATCATTCAGAATAGAAGGAGAGATAAAAAGGTCCCTAAACAAAAACTAAAGGAGTTCATGACCACTAAACCAGCTCTGCAAGAAATATTAAAGGGGACCCCCTTTGAGTGTAAAGGAGAGGCCAAAAATGACAAAGACAAGAAAGGATCAGAGAAAATCTCCAGAAACAATGACAAAACAAGTAATGAAAGGGCAATAAATACATGTCTATCAATAATTACTTTGGATGTAAACAGACTGAACACTTCAATCAAAAGACATACGGTGTAAGAATTGGTCAAAACAAAACAAGACCCATCTGTATGATGTGTACAAGAGACTCATTTAGACCAGATTGAAAGTGAGGTGATAGAGAAATGTTTATCACACAAAGGGATGTCAGAAGAAAGTCAGAGTAGCAATACTTACATCGGACAAACTAGACTTTTTTGTTCTTGTATTGTTTTTATCCTGCTTTAGTATCAGTGTAGTACCAGCCTTATGGAATGATTTTGAATGAATAGAGGGATCTATTCTATTATTTGTAAGATGTTGATAAAGATTATCATTAATTACTTTTTTTAATGTTTGTAGAATTCACCAATGAAACTGTGTTGTCTTGGGTTTTTCTGTTCTGGGAGATTTTTGATTCTTAATTGAATTTTCCTTCCTGTTACTGGTCTAAAACGATTTCCTATTTCTTGGATTCAAGACTCATGATTCAATCTTGGTAACTTGTGCTTTTTTAGGAATTATCTTTTTTTTTCTAAGTTATCTGATTTGTTAGTATATAATTGTTTATAGTAATCTGTTATTTTTATAGAATTCTATTATTGTTAGTATATAATTGTCTATAGTAATCTGTTATTGTTTATAGTAATCTATTTCTGTGGTTAGCCTTTGTATTATTGTTAGTATATAATTGTCTATAGTAATCTGTTATAGTAAGTATATAATTGTCTATAGTAATCTGTTATAGTAAGCTGTTGTATTATTGTTAGTATATAATTGTCTATAGTAATCTGTTATTGTTTATAGTAATCTATTTCTGTGGTTAGCTGTTGTATTATTTTCTCTTCCATTTCTCATTTTAGTTTTTGACTCTTCTCTCTTTTTTTCTTAGTTAATGTAGTTAAAGCATTGCCAATTTTATTTATTTCTTTTGGAAAAACTGCTCAATACTTTCAATGTTATGTTACTGCTTATGCTGGTCTCTATTTTATTTATTTCTATTTTTTCTTTGCTATTTCCTCCTCTACTAAATTTCACCTGAGTTTCTTCTTTTTCTAGTTCCTTGTGGTGTAATGTTAAGTTTATTTGAAACTTTTTTCTTAATTCAAGCATTTATATCATAAATTTTACTCTAACATCTGCTTTTGCTGCATCCCATAGATTTTGGAATATTGTGTTTTCTTTTTCTTTTGTTTTGAGATATATCATGATTTGCCATTTGATTTCTTATTTGACTTATTGCTTATGTAGTAATGTGCTGTTTAATATATGCATATTAAATATTTAATATTTACATTGTAGATTTTCCAGCTTTGTTTTATTGTTGATATTTAGTTCTGTATCACTGTGGTCAGAAAATATGCTTCATATGATTTCAATCTTCTTCAATTTGTAATATTTGTTATGTCTCTTTTTATGTGATTTAACAAGGGATTCTTCTGTGTGTACTTGAAGAAAATGTGTGTTCTATTTTTTTTGGATGGAATACTTTATATATATCCTTTAGAACCCTGTATTCTGAATTACGCTTCAGGTAAAAAATATTCTTGTTGAAAAAAAATAATTTTAACCTAGGGTACTCATTTATTTTTTTTTAATTTTTTTAATTTTTTTAAAATTTAAAATCAGTTAATTAACATATAGTGTATTATTAGTTTCAGGGTAGAGTTTAGTGATTCATCAGTTACATATAACACCCAATGTTCATTACACTAAATGCCCTCCTTAATGCCTATCACCCAGTTACCCCATTCCCCCACCTACCTCCCCTTCAGCAACCCTCAATTTGTTTCCTAGAGTTAAGAGTCATTCTTATGGTTTGCACCCCTCTCTGATTTCATCTTACTTTATTTTTCCTTCCCTTCCCCTATGTTCATCTGTTTTGTTTCTTAAAGTCCACATATGAGTGAAATCATGATATTTGTCTTTCTCTGACTTATTTCACAATAAGTCAGCAATATTCTGTTAGAAATATAATGAATTAAGTTTCCATTCAAGATAGCAACAACAAAAAAATGATAATCCTAGACATAAATGAAATTTTTAAAAAATCATGTGATGCATGAGAAAACTGACTAAAGAATAGTTGGAATAGAATCAGGTTTCTGGATGGATCTGTAAGATTTTGCAAGTTATCAGTTCACCATTATTTAATTTATGAATCTTAATGAGGTTCCAGACTAATCCTAAAAAGATTTTTTTGGAACTTAAGTAAATCATTTTTAAAGTTTACTTGGAAAAATAAATAGATGAGAAGAAGCCAACAAATATTCTAAAAACAAGAAGAAAGGTGGACTTGCTTTAGTAAATATTTATACACCTTGTAATTCTAACATAATGTCTTCTTAAAAGAGATAAACAGATAAATGAAACAAAATAGAAAGTCTAGAGCAGAGGATGATATATGTAAGAATTTAATATATGGTAAGAGTGGTATTCAAATTGTTGAAATAAAGGAATTATTTAATAATAGTACTAGGAGGCTTATCTAATTATTTGGGGAGAAAAATAAAGTCACAATCACATCCCACACCATCTTCAGGATAAACTATGTGTTGACTAAAAGGTTAAAATATAAAAAGAACAAGCAAAAGCACATCAATCTGTATACACGTAAGGACAGAATTAATGAAGGGAAAGAATGATATAGCAAACACCATAAAATGAAAGTATTCTATATTTTTAAAAAATCAACATAAATGAAGTTCACAAGCATACAAAAACTGGGAAATTATGATTATAACATATGACAAAAGATTAATATCTTTAAATACAAATAGGTCTTACAAACATCAATACAAAAACAAAAGACAAAGGATCTAAGCCATCGAGTGACAAAGGAAGAAATAGAAAGAGCTTATATAAGATGGGAAGGAATTTAACAAACAAGTACAGAGATACATTTAAATTAAGCAGCAATAAGCTATAACTGTTTACCTATAAAACTGCTGAAGGGGGTATGAGGAAATAGGAAATTTCACACAGTGTTGATGAGAGTGTACATTTCTTAAAAGCAAAATGAAGCAAACAAAATCTGGCAGTATGTGTGAAAACCCATAAGATTGTGCCCACTCTTTGAACCAGTAATTCCACAACTAGAATTTTCTATAATTATAATAAGAGAGGTGCTAAAGCTTTGAGGACAGGATGTTTATCACAGTCACTTATGTATAATTATGAAATGTTCAAAGCAAGCTAAATGTCCCATAATAAGAAATTGACTATATGATATGTGATTATTATGGACCATGTAACAACCATTGAATGTTACATTCTATTACAAGTATTTAGTAACAGAAAATATTCTAAGTATACTAAGAGAAAGAAAGCAAATTAGAAGATGTAATTATCCCATACTTAGAAAAAAATCCCTAAAATGATAGATTCCAATATATTAACTGATTTATACCACAAGAAAGAGCTTATAGGTAATTTTAATTTCATTTTTGTGCTTCTCTGTGCTTTATAAGTTTTCTAGGATGAAAGTATTTGGTAATCAGAAATATATCATAAATGTTAGGTTTATAAATTACATTGGAGCAATGGAAATGTAAATGCATTTTCTACTTCCATCCATGTATTCAGATTTAAATATATTCAGGGAAAATGTAGGATCAGGAAGCATTAATAATTTATATATAGTGAGCCTGGAGAAGTATAAACATTTCACTTGGCTTCTACTTTTACTGTCTATTCTACTAATTGGCACAGGAGTTCTACCTGGGACCAACAGCCACAAACTTTGAGCCATGGATCAATTAGCCCAAACTTTGATAGTTCTTCCGACAAGCTGATTTCTTGGTCTCTTATTTTCTCTTGAACACATGCTTCATTCAGTGTTGGCACATGCAGTACAGTTATTAAGAACTTGCTGAAGGGTATATATGTAAAAGCAACTGGGGAACAGTTATTCTCAACGACTACATTCATTCATTCCTTCTTGCCTTCAATTATTCATTCATCTCTATTCTATTCTTCCATTTTATAATTATTTATTGAGCATTTATTACATGTCACATGATGGGCTAGGTACTAGGAGGGATTGAGAATATAAATGAAACACAATCTCTACCTCTTAAAGCTTTAAGTCTCGTAGGTATAATAAAACATATATGTGAATGGCTACAACACGAGTAAGAAGGAATGTTATATGATCAGTACGTATAACAAGATTGATATGTCCTTGGAGGTACAAGTCTTTCTGCTTGGGGTAATTGGAGAAACTATTCTAATTGTATAAAATGCTATTTGAGTTGAGTCTTAAAGCATGGGTAGGATTTTGATTGGTAGTTTGAAGAAGGAGTGCATTCCAGATGGGAGGAGTGGCTCAGTAGGTGGGACTGTCTGACGCATGCCCAGGAGATGAAAAGCAGATGTTTGGTTAAAGGGAAGGATCAGAGATCATTTTGGAAAGCTAAGTAGTAGCCAGATTGTGGAGCATTTTAAATACCAGGTTAGAGCGTGTGATACAGATTTGGTCATCTCTGCAGTAACCCAAAGAAGAAATTAGGGGTCATTGCCATACTTAACACCTAACCACCCATAGCATCCAATAAATCACCAAATTCCACACCTACTCCATGTCAGACACCATGCCTGGCACTGTGCGAGGTTCTGGAGTACAATGGCAAAGTTCAGACCTTGTCCTAAGTGAGCTGAGCTTAAAAGGATTGACATTGATTTTAAAAGTAGTTGAAATGGGAGGTCTTGAGTTCTGAAATGAGGGGCGGGTATGAAGATGCAGATGTAAATATCCATATGGACATGAAGTTTAAGTCATGGGATTAATATGAGATTACCCTGGAAATAAATGTAGAGAAAGGATGGCTGAGAACTAGATTTGTTTAGTGAAAAAGGGGAGGAAAAATCATAAAGAGTTCAGGGAAGAATTAACTGGAGAAGCCGAAGGAGAAGTAGGACTGTGTAATATCAGACTCAAAGAAGAGTTTCAAGGAAATGGAAGAGAGCACCAGCAGGAAATGCTCCAAAAAGTTCAAGGGAACAAAGAAGGAATAAAAAGTCCATTCGATATGCAATTAGGGGGCCACTGACTGTTGTCCACTAAGAGAGCAGTTTCTATAGAGTAGAAGGTGCAGAAGCCACTTCAGAGGGGACAAAATGATGAATGCAAGGAAGTGGAAGAACCATATGTCTGTAAAGCTGGTGGTGTTTCTTCTAATATAACTTGTTAAAAATTATAGTTTTCCCATGATTTTGATTGGAATTCATTAAATGCCCCCAAAACTACATCTGGAACACTCACAGAGGCCATGTGTGGGGCTGCATTGGGGACAAAGCCTTTGTGATTCTTAGCAGCCCTTTGTGAAGATTGAGAGGGTCTTGTAGGCACCACTTAATTTGTTCTGAACTCCTAAAAACACTGTCTTATAGACACACCCTTAATTTAGTCTTTACCCAGAGGCAATTTCCTACTTTAAGTCTTCCCCTGGGAGAGACTAAGAATAAGAAATATGGTTGACCCTTGAACAACACGGGTTTGAACTACACAGGTACACTTATATAGGATTTTTTTTGATAAATACAGTATAGTACTATCAACATATTTTCACTTCCTTATGATTTTCTTAATAACATATTATTTTCTCTTACTTTACTGTAAGAACAAAGTATATAATACAGTACAACATACAAAATACGTGTTAAAGGACTGTTTATGTTATTGGTAAGGCTTATAGTCACAGTAGGCTATCAGTGAAGTTTTTGAGGAATCAAAAGTTACATATGGATTTTGACTGTGCAAGGGTCAGTGCCCCAATGCCTGGGTTGTTCAAGGGTCAACTGTAGTTTTATTTTCCAAATTAGCTTAATTTCCAAGTAGATTTTTTCCATTACTGAGTCTAATACATGTCTTAATTTCTCCTTGAAAACCAAACAGTTATTTTTTGAGTTCATTTCTCCCTCCATGCATCTTATCATGTGTAGCTAAACACGAATCGATACTTTCAACATTGTACCTAGATATCTCCTTATTTACACCCACAAATTCATTAAATACATGTACAGCTTCTAAATTGCTACAGATGACAATTTTGCCAATGTTTCCACCATTACATAACGTGGGTCTTTTTCCAGCCTCCAACGGAACTTTCCTGTGATCTTTTATTCTTCACTATCTGTTTCTTTCTGCATCCTTCCTGCTTCCATCTGCCACCTAGTCCCCAAGCCAACGGCAATGCTTCAGGTTTTTATAACACAGCATCCCACCTCCAGGTACCAATTTCTCTTTCATTCAGCTTTTGCTGTGTAACAAAACACCCCAAAGCTTTGTGGTTTAAAACAGTGATGACTGATTATTTCTCAATTCCATGGTTTGAACACATCCTCTTCTGGTTTAGTCTGGGATCATTTATGAGGCTTGATTCAGCTGGAGGGTAGACTGGGCTACAAGATCCAAGATGTCCTCATGAGCATGTCCTCCACTAGGCTAGACTGACTTCCTTACACCGCAGCCTCAATGCAATGTTGCAGAGAGCAAAGACAGAAGTTACAGGGATTGAGACCTAGGCTCTGAAACTTGCAAAACATCACTTCTGCCACATTCTTCTGGTCCAAGCAAGTCACAAGACTAGCTTTTATTTAAGGGACTGAGAAAACGGCTCTGTCTCTGGATGTGAGAAAGGGTGAAGTCACATTGCAAAGGGATGGGCATATTAGAAGAGGAAGTTGTGACCATTAAACAGTCCACCACATTTTTGAAAAACAGTTTTAAATTTTGATAAAGTTCAACTTATCAATTTTTGTTTCATGGTTAATGTTTTCTGTATAAACCACAGAAGACTCTGGACTCTGAGAAACAAACTGAGGGATACAGAAGGGAGGGGGTGAGAGGATGGGGTAACAGGGTGATGGATATTAAGAAGGGCACGTATGGTAATGAGCACTGGGTGTTATATGCAACTAATGAATCACTGAACACTACGTCAAAAACTAATGATGTCTTATATGTTGGCTAAATAAACGTAATAATAAAAAAAACATTGCTTGTCTCAAAGTGAAAAAGATTTTTTTTCTAGAAGTATTTGAGGTTTCACTTTTATATCTAGGTCTATGAACTACCTTGAATTAATTTTTGTGTATTGTGGGAAATAGAGATAAAGGTTCAATTTCTTTTTCATGTGGGTATCCAACTGATCCAACACAATTTGTTCAAAAGACTGTCCTTTCCTTGTTGAATTAACCTGGCAACTTTGTCAGAAATCAATTGTCTGTACATCCGTGTACCTATTTCTGTACTCTATTCAGGTCTATTGATCTATCGTCCTGCCAATAACACAGTGTCTTAATTACTGTAGCTTTATATTAGGTCTTAAAATCAGGTAGCGTAAATCTTCAAACATTCTTTTACAAAGTTTTTTTTTCACTCTTTTAGACCCTTTACATTTCCATATAAATTTTAGATTCAGATTGCCCCCTTCTATGTAAAATACTGTTGCAACTTTACCAGAATTGTGCTAAATCTATAGATGAGGAAAGAGTTAAAATCTGAACAAAAGAGAATATTCTAATTCATAAAATCTAATCTTCCAATTAATAG
The DNA here is from genome assembly GCF_024610735.1 of Ursus americanus. Taxonomy (NCBI): domain Eukaryota; kingdom Metazoa; phylum Chordata; class Mammalia; order Carnivora; family Ursidae; genus Ursus; species Ursus americanus. The sequence goes on from NC_142139.1 coordinate 66,990,788, forward strand.
TATGTCTCGCCATTCATTTAGGATTCTTTTTGTTTTTCTCTGCAATTTTTTTAAGTTATCAATAAGGAGAACTTGCACGCTCTTCATTAAATTCATTCCTAATATTTTATATTTTCTTCCATGCCATGGAAGTGATTTTTAAAATATCTCATTTTCTCTCTTTTTTTTTTTTTACTTTTTAAGTTTTTCCTTTAATTCCAGCTAGTTAACATACAGTGTTGTATTAGCTTCAGGTGTACAATGCAGTGATTCAACAATTCTATACCTTGCCCAGTGCTCATCACAAGTGTGCTCCTTAATCCCCATCACCTATTTCACCCATCACTCCACCCACTTCCCCTCTGGTAACCATCAAGTTTTTGTTTTGTTTTTGAGAGAGGCGGAGAGGAGCAGAGGGAGAGGGAGAAAGAAAATCTTAGGTAGTTCATAGACCTAGATATAAATGTTGGAGAGGATACGGAGAAAGGGCAACCCTCTTACGCTGTTGGTGGGAATGCAAGTTGGTACAGCCACTTTGGAAAATAGTGCGGAGGTTCCTCAAAAAGTTAAAAATAGAGCTACCCTATGACCCAGGATTGTACTGCTGGGTATTTATCCCAAAGATACAGACGTAGTGAAGGGAAGGGCCATATGCACCCTAATGTTCATAGCAGCATTGTCTGCAATAGCCAAACTGTGGAAGGAGCTGAGATGTCCTTCAACAGATGAATGGATAAAGAAGATGTGGCCCATATATACAATGGAATATTACTCGGCCCTCAGAAAGAATGATTACCCAACATTTCCATCAACATGGATGGGACTGGAGGAGATTATGTTAAGTGAAATAAGTCAAGCAGAAAAAGGCAATTATCATGTGGTTTCACTCATTTGAGGAACATAAGGAATAGCAGGGAGATCGTTAGGAGAAAGCATAGAAAAATAAAGGGGTGGTAAATGGAGGGGGAAATGAACCACGGGAGACTATGGACTCCGGGAAACAAACTGGGGGTTTTAGAGGGGAGGGGGCTGGGGGATGGGCTAGCCCAGTGAAGGGTATTAAGGAGGGCACATATTGCATGGACCACTGGGTGTTATCGCAAACAATGAATCATGGAACACTATCAAAAACTGATAGTGTACTGTATGGTGACTAACATATCATAATAAAAAAAAAGAAAGCTATTTAAAAAATAAATTAATTAAATAAAATAAAGTCCATTTCTCCTGTTGCTACTCTGGCTTTCTTTTGACATCCATTTGCATGATAGACATTTCTCCAACCCCTCATTTTCTTTTTTCTTTTTTTTTTAAAGATTTTTATTTATTTGAGAGAGAGAATGTGCACAAGGGGGGAAGGGCAGAGGGAGAGGGAGAAGTAGACTCCCCACTGAGCAGGGAGCCTGATGTGGGGCTCGATCCCAGGATCGAGCTGAAGGCAGACGCTGAAGCCACTGAGCCACCCAGGCCCCCCACCAACCCCTCATTTTCAATCTACATGTGTCTTCAGATCTGAAATGAATCTCTTTCAGGCAGTATATACAGATATGGGTCTTGCTTTTCTTATCCATTCTGTCACCCTATGTCTTTTATTGGAGCATTTAGTCCATTTACATTCCAAGTAATTATTGATATACATGTATTTATTACCATTTTATTATTTGTTTTGTAGTTGTTTCTGAAGATCTTCTCTTATCCCTTATCCTTTCTTTTCTTTCTCTCTCTCATGGTTTGCTGCTTTTCTTTAGTGATACGTTTGAATTACTCTCTTTGCTCTTCACATATTTATTAGTAGTTCTGATATATGGTTACCATTAGGTTTGTATATAACTTACTCATATACCAGTGTATATTAAGTTGATGGACATTTAAGTTTGAACCCATTCTTTCCTCCTCTCCTCTCCATGTCTTTCATATATGTTGCTATATTTTACATCCTTTTATTTTGTGAGTTCCTTGACTGATTTTTTACAGAAATATTCACCTTTAATGCTTTTATGTTTCCTACCTCATCCTTTCACTTTTGGTATTTAATTTCCACTCAAAGAGCTCCCTTTAATATTTCTTGCAGGGCTGGTTTAGCGGTCATGAACTCCATTAGTTTTTGTCTGTCTGGGAAACTCTTTATCTCTCCTTCTATTCTGAACGATAGCCTTGTTTGATAGAGTATTCTTGGCTACAAATTTTTCCCATTTAGCACTTTGAATATATCATGCCACTCTCTTCTGGCTTGGAAAGTTTCTGCTAGCTTCATGGGGTTTTCTCTTACATGTAACTGTTCTTTTGTCTTGCTGCTTTTAATTTTTTTTCTTAATCACTGTATTTTGCAAATTAATTACGATATGTTTTGGTGTTGGCCTGCTTTTGTTGATTTTGATGGACTTCCCTGTGCCTCTTGGATCAGATATCTATTTCCTTCTCCAGATTAGGGAAGTTGTCAGCAGTTATTTTTTCTAATTAGTTTTCTGCCCCCTTTTCTCTCTCTTCTTCTTGTGGGACTCTTATAATGTGAATGTTATGTTTGATGCAGTCATGGAGTTCCTTAAGTTTATTCTCATTTTGAATAATTCTTCTTTCTTTTTTTTTCAGCTTAATTATTTTCCATTATTCTGTCTTTTAGGTTATTAATTCATTCCTTTGCTTCTTCCATCCTGCTGTTCATTCAGTCAAGCATGTTTCTTGTTTCATTTATTAAACCGTTGTCTCTACTATGTTATTCCTTATCTTTGTGTTAAAGGTCTTATGGATATCTTCCACTCTTTTCTCAAGTGAGTATCCTTATGAGCATTGCTTTAAATTCTCCATCAGACTTGTTACTTTTATATACTCATTTTATCTAAGTTTCTGTGCCTGTTTCCGTGTGTTAGGAAAGTCAGCTATCTCCAGTTCTCGAGGGTAATGGCCTTATGAAGAAGAGGTCTAGTACTGCCCTGCTGTGTAGTTGCCTCAGTTCCCTAGTGCCTGGCTCTTCCACAAGTATCTCAACTGTATGCATCATGTGCTCTGCTGTTTTGTCCTGGCCACTTTATCCTTCAGGCTAGTTGTCTGCAGAGGCTATCTTTGCCTATTGTGGGCAGTGTTTGGTCCCTATCTTTAATCTGGAATGTTTTAACTAGGTATGCTCAGGTCTGTTTGCGAAATAAGACCTATCACCACCACCACCAGAACCATGGCTCCACAAAACTCCCATATCAGGAGACACGGTGTGAACAGAGGTTTGTGCTGGTCTTCTGGGGGAGGGGGCCCACTGCACTGGGACTGAGGCAAGTGTGACTGGGAGGGGCGGTTCCATTGGAGCATAGGGGACAGGACTTGATGTAATTAAGTTGGGTAGTGATTGTTGGTGCTGTGCTGGTTCACACAGGTGGCCCTGTGCTTATAGTGAGGGGTGGAGGAGGGAAAAGGCACCAGCTAGTTCCTTTGTTCCCAGAGGGGTCTCTCTGTGAACACTCTCTCTGGGACACACTCTGAGATGAGCAAATAACCTCCCTAGTCTGTGCCTCCAGGAGTTCCTCAGAACACTGTTTCCATGCTCTATGTTCCCAGGCTATTCGCCCCTTCTCACCAAGAGCAGCCCCAATGCCCTCTGACCTCTCTCAGAGCTGAGCATACTGACCTTTAAGGCTCTAGGCTTTAAGCCCTGCTGGTTGCAAAAACACAAAATTCAGCCCCTCTTACTTTTCAAGCCAATTGCTATGGGGATTCATTTTTCTCACGCACTCCCCTATGTGCTAATCTGTCTCTTGCCCCTTTCTATGAACATGACTCCTTCCCCACCACAGTAGCCATGATCTGTTTCTCTCCCAAACCATGTCTATGCATTTCCTGCCTTCTTCAGTGTGGCCCCTTCACTACCTTTAATTGTGGAGTTTGTTCTACCAGTCTTCAGGTCAATTTCTGGGGTATTTAGGATGATTTGATAGTTATGTAGTTGTATTCATGGAAGGAGACAAGCATCCTACTCTCCTGCCACATTCCTACTCTTCAAAGTATTTCATTTCTATTTGTTGCTAGAAAATGAAAAAGACAGTGGTTGTCTTTTATATCTTGAGAATGTGCTAACCTCACTTATTAATTGTATTCATTTTCATGTGTCTTTCTTAGCACTTTCTACACAAACGCAGGGTTATCTCTTCATAAACAAATAAATATGGTTTATTTCTTCTCTTCTTATTTGTGTGCAATTTATTTATTTTTCATACCTTAATGCATTGGCTAGGAACTCCAGAACAATGTTGAGTAGAAATAATGAGATCATACACCCTGGCTATGTTTCCAAGCTGAGGAGAAAAACCTTCAATACAGCATCAAGTATGATGATAGCTATCAGCTTTTCATAGACTTCATAGATGCCCTTTATCAGGTTGAGGAAATTTCTTTCTAGTTCTCTGAGAGTATTTGTTATGAATCGGTGCTTTTCTCTATCAATTGAGATCATTACATTTTTTCTCCTATATTCTGCTAATGTGGTAAATGAATTTTTTAAAAAGCTGAACCAATGTAATATCTTGTGAGATAATTACCACTGTGTCATATTGCTTTACCATTTTTATATATTGATGGCTTTGATTTGCTAACATTTTTAAAGGATTGTCTGTTTACATTCATGGGGCATATTGGTCTACGATTTTCTTTCTCATATCTTGTTTGAGTTTGATATTAGAATAATCCTGGATTCAATAAATGATTTGGGAATTATCCTCTCCTCTATTTTTGGAAAGAGCCTGAGTAAGATTGATATTATTTTTTCTCAACTATTAATAGAATTTACCAGTAAAACCATCTGTCCCTGTAGATTTCTTTGTGCAAAATTCTAGTTCTAAGGCATTTCAGTTTCATCTATGTCATCACAAATATTTTAAGTCATCATAATTTTTGACATACAATTGTGTATAGCATTCTTTTATTATTTTTCTGACATCTACAGGATCTATAAAGCTATCCTATCTTATCCCTGGTATTTTCTTTTTTTCTTTTCACCATCAGCCTAGATAACAGTTTATCAATTTTATCAGTCTTCAAAAAGTCAACTTTTGGCTTTATTAACTCTCTTGCTTTGCCTATTATATATATCTCCCATCTTAATTATTTTTTCTACTTATTTTGAATGTAATTTGTTCTTTTTTAGCTAACTACTAAAGCTTAAGTAATTGATTTATCTCATGCTTCATTTCTAATATATCATTCCAGCCATGTATCCCCCTTCTGAGAACTGTTAATTGCATTCCACACATTTTGATATATGTATTTATTGTTATTAAGTTCAAAATATTTTCTACTTTTTATTTATTTATTTATTTATTTATTTATTTATTTTAAAGATTTTATTTATTTATGTGACAGAGAGACAGCCAGCGAGAGAGAGAACACAGCAGGGGGAGTGGGAGAGGAAGAAACAGGCTCATAGTGGAGGAGCCTGATGTGGGACTTGATCCCGGTACGCCGGGATCACGCCCTGAGCCGAAGGCAGACGCTTTAACGACTGCGCTACCCAGGCGCCCCTCTTTTTATTTATTTTTTAATGGTTTTTAAGAAGTGTGTTTCATTTTCAAGTTTTGGTGAATTTTCTAGAGAGTTTATTGTTGTGGATTTCTGGTTTAATGCTGTTATGTTCAGGAAACATACTTTGAATTATTTTAATCCATTAAAATGTATTGGACATTTTATAGCCCTGCATATGTTCTACTATTGAGAGTTCCATGTGCACTTGAAAAGAGTGTGTATTATGTGGTTATTGGATGTAGGGATCTATAAATATCAATTAGGCCAAGATGACTGATAATGTTGTTCAAATTTCCCATATCCACACTGACCTTTTTTTCCCTCACTTGTTCTGGCAATTACTGAAAGAGGGCTATTAAATTATTTAACTATCTTATATGTTATATTTAATAGTTGTTAAAATTGTCTATTTTTTCCTTTGGTTTTGTCAATTTTTGTTTTGTATGTTTTGAAACATTGTTATTAAGTGTATACATGCTAGAATTGTTATGTCTATTTCTTCTATGATAAGAATTTTAAAAAAATTAATTGAGGTAATAACATGACAGTATAAAGGTGAACATGTTTTGTTACTTTTAAAACATAAGAGAAATATGCTACTAAATGAACAAAGGTATTTTAAATACCATTCATAGTATAACAGATAAAGAGATGAATGAAAAAAAATGAATAAAGGAATAAAAATGTACCATGAGCGTGGTCATCTCTTAAAGACTGTTGTCTCTAAAGATGAACTTTTGACTATGTATGAGCTTTTGACTAATTTAATTCAATACATTCTATGACTAAAGCAGGAAAAATGGCTGAAACCAGGAGTGTGATACAGTGTATTACTCAATGAAAATCATTTCAATAACCTCCCAGGTCACATTTCTTCTTCTCTCTTTTAATGCCTTTACTGAGATATTATTTATCTACTGTGTAATTCTCACATTTAAAATATACGATTAAATGGTTTTTAGTATACCCACATAGTTGTACCAGGATTGTCTTTTCTTTTTATAAAATGATCCTCTTCATCTCCGGTAATACTCCTTTCTTTAAATCTACTTCATGATATTCATATAGCCAAACCAACTCTCTTAATCTTAGTATTCACATGGTATATCTTTTCTCAGCCTTAACTTTCGACCTGTGTCTATTTATTTACTTATTTTAAGATTTTATTTATTTATTTGAGAGAGAGAGTGCACTAGTGGGTGGAGGAGCAGAGGGAGAGGGAGAAACAGACTCCCCGCTAAGTAGGGCGCTTGACATGGGGCTTGGTGCCAGAACCCTAGGATCACGACCTGAGCCAAAGGCAGATGCTTAACCAACTGAGCCACCCAGGTGCCCCAACAAACTGTGTCTTTATATTTAAAATGCCTCTTATGCAAACAATTTATAGTTGGGTCTTACTTCTTTAACCAGTCTACAATATTTTCCTTTTATTACAGTGTTTCATTTAATGTATTTATCAATATAGTTAGGCTTAAGTCTACATTTGCTTTAATTTGCTTTATTTGTCCCTTCTGTTCTTTGTTTCTTTTCTTGTCCTTTCCTGTCTTCTTTTGGATTACTCAGCTATGTTCTAGTATTCCATTCTACCTCTTCTATTGTCTTTTTAACTATACTCCTTTTCATTTTTTAATAGTGATTGTCTTAGAGGTTACAATATGCATTCTTGTCACAGTCTGCTTTGAATTAATGACATTCCAATTCCCTTATAATTATATTGTAAAATTAAATATAATTTTAAATATACATTTTCATCATTTTTGATAGTGTTGAATATATTTTTCTCTTTTCATACATTATAAACCCCATAATATATTTTTTTCATTTAAATAGTAAACTGCATTTTAAAGAATTTTAAAAGGAAAAATTGTCTTGTATATTCAACCATATATTTACCATTTCTAGTGAACTCCATATCTTCCTTTCAAATTTTCAATTGATACAATATTAAAATTTTATTCAAAATATTCAAATATTCAACTGGTGTAATTCCACTGCAGCCCAAATATCCCTTAGTATTCTTTTATAGTAGGTCTGCATATCTCAGCACTTTAAAGATTTTATTCCGCTGTCTTCCATGAGAAATCAGCTGCGTTTTTCCCCTATATGTAATGCGTATTTTTCCTCTGGGATTTTCTTTGTATTTATACTGCTTGGGATTCACTAAAATTCCAGAATTTGTGTACTGTATTTTTTTATTCAAATGTGAAAATTTAGGTCTGATAGTCTTTTCTGTCCTAGTCTCTTATTCCTTTCCTTCTGGGACTCGAAACGCACATATGTTTGGTTACTTGATTTTATCTCATGATTGCTGGGGCCCCATTCTTTTTTGTATTTTACCCTTTTTTCTCTCTGTGCTTTAGTTTGGATGATTTTAATTCATTTTTCTTCTAGTTCATTGTCCCTTTCTTCTGTTTTGTCCAATCTAATATTAACCTCATGCAGTAAAACATTCATTTCAATTGCTTTTTAATTTTTTAAAGAATTTTTATTTTTAAGTAACCCCTACGCCCAACATGGAGCTCAAACTCACAACCCCGAGAGCAAGAGTTGCATGTTCTACTGATTGAGCTGGCCAGGTGCCCCTAAAATTTTGCTTCAGATTCTTCATTTCTCAATTCCAGGATTTCCACTAAGCCCTTTTTTACTGTTTCTGAAACTCTTTATAGATTCCTCTATCTCTTCATCCATTTACTCTAACTTTTTCTGTGGATTGTTTAACATGCCTTTAATGTAAAAGAAAACTTTTTTCCATTTAAAATTCTTTAAAATACAAATTACTATTTAAAGGAAAACATCAATAATATCTTATTGGGTTTATGAACTCTAGAGGAAAAATATAGAACACACTTTTTAAACTATTAACATATTTAAAATATTTGATTGCTATCTTAAGAAAATTGTTAATTCTAACATCTGGGTTGTTAAGTTTGTTACTGTTCACTCATTTTCTCTTAATCTGTGTCACATTTCCCTGCTTTATTGCGTGTCTTATAATTTTCTATTGTATATTGGACATTGGGTCTCAAAGAATAGTAAAGACTGAAGAAAGAAAGTGGGTATGGGCAACATGGGGGAGGGGATAATCAATATGATCCAATCAGGAGTTGAACTGTTTGGGGGCAGAGTTGTGGATTTCATCCCCTAACAAGACAGACATTGGAATTTGGGTATGAGGTATCTTTGCTTTTCAGCACAGCCTCTAACTCATTTCTTCTGTTGGAGCTGAACACTTTGAGGGCATCAGAAATTGAATTGATTGGGTGTTTAGTCCTAGTGTTGGTTAGACTCAACTTGCCTCTGCCTTCAAACACTTTGAAGGTAAGTTTAGGCTTCTTTCTCTGGGAAGGGACCAAAGCCTGGACAATGGCTAGCCCTCAAAACTGAGGGATGGTGAGACCAGAAGACCATGAGACTTTAAAGCCACCAAGATTTGTAATCCCAAGTTCAAAGTAGCAAGACTGTGAGATCATGAGACTCGAAGGCAGTGAATCCAAAACCATATGGCTTTGAGAGCACGAGATTTTTGAATACATGAGACTGCTAGATCTTGAGAGTTCTTTCTGCTACAGTGCTGTATCATCTTGTGAGGATGCTTCTCCTCTTGCCTGTGTTTATTCAGCAAAATTAGTGAATGCTTGGCAGACAGGATTATTTCTGCATTCAGAGTTCCTCCAGATTCAAATCTGATGATATCAATCTCTAAGTCTGCCAAAGTTTGGTAGATTTCTCCTTGCCCAAGCAAGCCTTCTCTGGCAGCCTCAATCCCCTGCTGACCCTACCCCCAATCTCAGCAACCGAACCCAGGAGTAAACATCTTCTCTCCCTTGCTTGCCTTGGAAGAGCTCATCCTTCTGAAGTTTAGTTTTTTCAGATTTCTTTGTGTTTGCAGCTCTTTAATGATAATAAGTAAAACTATGATTTTTGTTTTATTTGGTAATTTCTTACTGTTTTGGCAGGAATGAAGGTCTTTCACATGTTTCTGCATGCTAACCAGAAGCAGAACTCTGAATATTCTTTCTTATGTTTTTATTTGTGGCTGCACAGTTTACACCCTAGTGAATAGATTTTGTTTTTCAATTGAATAAGACATAGAGATCCAAATTTTGTGAAAAGGATAAAATGCCATGCTAGGTAATATGCTTGGTGTGGACATATGTTTTTAAATTCCTTTTCTGAAGCATCTTAACAGTGTTTATTTTTCTTCTTTCAAAAAAATTTAGTTGCTTCAAAGCAGCAATAAAAAGTAGTTCTTGAGGCATCTCCCCAAAAGAAGTAATTCCTAAAAAGTACTGAGCAAAGGAGCACTATTGAAGCAAACACTTGGTTTCTTAAGGAAAGTGCACCAAAGAGCCAAGCCAATAGCAGTGTATATGCTCTGTTGTATTTGCTTTTTAAAAAAGCCTAAGTGCTTTATAATAAGTTCTTATAATGACACAGTCAAATTTCATAAAAAGAAGAGAACTCTGAAGGAGGCAATATAAATATATAGACATGAAATGACCCTCGAGGTAATGAACTGAGAGGTGACAGCATTTCCTCATTCTAATTAAAAGGTGAATAATGTCTTATCTTGGGTACAAATCTGAGCAGTCTTCCTTTGGGCTGCCCCACTGCTATGGCTATCAAAAGACAGGTACAAGAACAAGACAATCAATAGGATAAATGCAGGTGGGAGAGCAGATCTGAATAGGTAAAGGAAGCGTGAGCTAAGATCAGAAAGAGTTAATCAGCATAAGATGCCAAGTTCAAACTACAGCAACTACAGATTCTAAGATCCAACCCAAGATCTGAACCACTAGAAGAAAATAGAGAAACAAGATTTATACTAAGGATCCTGTCCAACTGTCCCATTGCTCACCCTACACATAGAACTTTGTGGACCCAACATCTCAGCCTGTGCTAAGCTACTAGCAATTGATTTTTCAGCTATCTTGATGTATAGTATTTGAGGATGGAACTAGAGTGGAGGGGGTGCCTGGGTGACTCAGTCAGTTAAGTGTCTGCCTTCGGCTCAGGTCATGATCCCAGGGTCCTGGGATTGAGTCCCATGTCAGGCTCTCTGTTCAGCAGCGAGTCTGCTTCTCCCTCTACCCCTCTCCCCTCATGATCTCTCTCTCTCAATCTCAATCTCTCTCTCAAATAAATAAATAAAATCTTTTTTAAAAAAGGGAACTAAAGTGGAGGTAGAGAGAGGAAGACTAGTATTTACTGAGCAACAACTAAATACTATGCACTGAAAAGACAATTCCTATTTGAAAATTACCCCCAAGGCTTGACTATTTTGGTTTGTCTTCCCCTTGTGTTTCTATAGCTTAGCAAAAAGAGTAGAAATGAAAGAAATTAGAAGTATTTTTAAAATACTGGAGCAGATTGGGAGGATTGAGGCAGGGGGAAGGACCCTAAATTATTTCCAAGACATCAACTATTTAGGGGCACCCAGGTGGCACAGTCAGTTAAGCGTCTGACTGTTGGTTTCAACTCAGGTCATGATCTCAGGGTCATGAGATCAAGCCCAGCACCAAGCCCCAAGCATGGGGCTCCACACTCAGTGGGGAGATTTTCTCTACTTCTGCCCTTCTTGCTCATGCACTCTCTCTCTCTCGCAAATAAAACAAATAAATCTTTTAAAAAAAGACATCAGCTGTTACCAAAATGTTTTTAAAGATTTATTTATTTATTTATTTATTTGAGAGACAGAGATTGAGCAGGAGGAGAGGCAGAGGGAGAGGGAAAAGCAGACATCTTGCTAAGCAGGGAGCCTGACACAAGGCTCAATCCCAGATCCCCAGGATCATGACCTGAGCTGAAGGCAGACACTAAACTGATTGAGCCACCCAGGCACCCCAACTGTTTACAAAATTTTTGGAATTCAAAATTTAGCTTCTTGCAGATTCATCAAGCAGTCCATCAGGAGCAAAGATATTTTGAGTTACCAAATTCTCATTGAGGGTTTCCCTGGAGCCCATGGTGGGCATTCTTTGTACTTTGAGCTTTCCTACCATGGTCCTTATTTCCTTTCTACTGGAATTTGAAGTGGTTACATAAAACCCAGGGAAAGGAACCAGTTTTTAATATCCAAACCACCAAATCTAAATCTGGGTTTGTGAGCCTCTAAGGCTTTATAAAAGGGGAGGATAAAATCAGCTTAGCCCTTACCTCAAACTATGAGACATTTAAATTCTGGTTTATGATGTAGGCTGGACTAGTATAAGCTATCAAGAAGTTTCATGTTCCATTGTTTTGTTTTGTTTTTATGTAAAGTAAAAGTAAAAAGACTGAACTGACCCAATTCCTTCCTGTTTGATTAATGGAACTGATTATGGAGTTGGAAGAGGTAGTTAGAGGTCAAAGGAATAGACTAGAACAACCTGTGTTTCCTTCTCAGATTTACCATCAATTGACCAAATGATCAAGACAGGTTCCTCTTATTCCCTAGGATTCTACCTTCAGCCCCAGTCAGAAGGAGACTGCCCTTGTCCTTGCACCTAGAGGACTCCATTCTGACCCTCCTCCTGTGGAGGAGTCCGTGGGGCCAAGAGGACATGCCCACCTGGAAGCCATGCCTGCCCTCTCGACTTCTCTCCATAGGACCCTTGATTTCCTTTCCCAGTTGGCCCCTAGACCACTTTCATGGCTTGCATAGGCCTCTGGTCCAAGATTGCCCTCACAAGTGTTGACTGGGCCACCAGTGTGCTTACTGTTTTCCCAACTGCTGACCAAGGGAGACTGTTTCTAAAGCATGTGAATGGAACTTGTTTGTGTGACTATAGTGTCAGTGTATCTACATGCATGCCAGTTGAGTGTCTCAAAGATCTGACAGATCCATTTGAAAGTAAGAAGATAAGAGAGACAAGCTGAGGGCTGAGAACTGGCTCCTCCTAGGCTGTCAAGGAATCCCAGAATTTAAATGCAATTTGGCCTTCCAGGTCTTGATGACAACATATTTGCTAAGGTATGAGGCTAGAACTTATTTTATTTAGCATTTTTAAAGCTTGAGGTATGAATTCTAAATATTTAAACACATGTATGTGGGCCACCATGTATATTCTTGTCTTGGGACTTACAAATGTTAAAGGGGGGCCTGTCTCCAGAACACTTCCTTTTCCATGATTATAAACATGCTGACTATAACCAACAATGGGTGTTTAAAGGTCTTTGGAAACCTCAAGAACCTTAAACTATTTTTATTTCTCTCCTTTCAAGTTTCAAGCGGTTGCAGATAGCAGTCTAGAATTGTCCAGGTTGATAACTAAGTCACTTATTACAAAAAGCTCCAAAATTTATAGCAAATAGTAAAATCTCAAGTAGAGGTAATATTTTCAGAAAACCAATACCACTCTAGCTATTATTAATTTTACATATCCATATTACATATGTTTCTATGTCCATGTTGCCAGAAGATCACAAGTAATTTTTGTTTTCATTTATACAGCAAAAGTCAGTTGAGTTCCTATCATGAGGCAAATTATGCCATATGCTATGGATATAGACAACTCACTACGAAACTGTGATAAGAGCTATTATAGAAGAGTGTCTGTAAAAAAAAAAAAGAAGTGTGTCTGTAGTGTTACAGAAGAGGAGCATCAAACTTCTTAGTTAAAAATAGCTAAGAAGAGGCTCACTGAATCTTAGGACTGGAGAAGAACATAAAAACCATCTAGTCTAAGACCCAGCACCAGCACAATAAATGAAAATAGACCCTTGTACACCACCATGAGATATCAGAAGGGAAAGAGATCTTACAAATTTTTCAAAAGAAAAATGTTTGAGTTTTATACAAAGGATCAGAACAGCCCCAGACATTTTAACAGTAATACTGGAGTGATGCCATAAAAATTATAAGGAAAAAGTATTTTCAACTTAATTTCCAAACCTAGTGAAACTATTAAGTTAGTCTAAGGGTAAAACTAAATATGTTTTGGGATGTAAATTCTCAAAATACAGATATTTGCAGGAAGCTACTGGAGAATGTCCTCCATTTTAAAAACAAGGGAATAAACTAATAAAGATGTAAACATGGGCCCCAAGTAATGGAATTCAATATCAGAAAAATAAGAGAAATCCCCAGAGTGATGACAAAGAGTAATCCCAGGATGGCATCAGGCAGTAGGCTTAGCAACAAACAAGCCCAGATTGAAAGATCAGAAGGCTCCTTCAGTTATGTCTCCAAAAAGAAAAAAATTGGTAAAAATACTTAATGCATTGAGACATATTGAGAGATAGCTGGAGGTTGAATTAACAAGACCATAGAAAATATAGCAGATAAAGAAAATAAGCCAATTATTAAATCTGGGAGAAATAAATACTTACACAAGAAAGAAAGAAAAGAAGAGTACTCTATGTGGCTCAGCTGTGAATAGCATTTATGTATTCAGGTTAATTTAAGCACTGATGATAGATCTAACCAAAGTGATATTATGATATATTTATATTGGGAGAATGGAAACATGAATGCTGTGCATGCGTTTGTTGGTAGTAGAGTGATGGTGATGTAAATTGGCTAAATTCTCATTTTCCATAATTGGTAGGTCAATATAATGCCTAGGACTGAAGAATCAAGAAATGGCACTTACATGCAGGTTATTTATATGCACAAAATTTTAATACTAAAAAAAAAAACCAAAAAACTTAAGAGTTGAAAATGGTTGCCTTTGGGGAACAGACACCAGTGATTGTAGGGAGAGGGGGCATGCAACTACTTGTTTCGTAAAGAGCTCTGTAGAGGTAATTGACTCTTTAAACTATGAGCATGCATAACCTTGACAAAAACAGAAACTACATTTATTTTTTTCAAAGATTTTATTTATTTATTTTGAGGGGGGAGGGGCAAAGGGAGAGAGAGAATCCCAATCAGACTCCATGCTGAGCTCAGAACCCAACACGAGGCTCAATCTCACAACCCTAAGACCATGACCCAAGGCAAAATCAAGAGTTGGATGTCCAATCAACTGAGCCACCCAGGTGCCCCTACATTTATTTATTTATTTATTTATTTTAAAGATTTTATTTATTTATTTGACAGAGAGAGAGACAGCCAGCGAGAGAGGGAACACAAGCAGGGGGAGTGGGAGAGGAAGAAGCAGGCTCATAGCGGAGGAGCCTGATGTGGGGCTCAATCCCATAACGCTGGGATCACGCCCTGAGCTGAAGGCAGACGCTTAACCGCTGTGCGACCCAGGTGCCCCTACATTTATTTTTTAAATATGAATTCTAAAAGCTCTTTGTTGGGGAAAAAATAAATGAATGGGTTGTACTAGATGACAGTCAAAATATTTCAATGTGTCCAGGATTTTATAGTGTAAAAAGTACTTCCATATTCACAATCTAATAAATTTCTGTGTGGTAGGTTATTATTGTCCTCATATTACAGCTGAAGAAATTTAGGTGTAAGGATGTGAAATGCCTTACCAAAGTCCACATGGCAAGGATGCGGCCAGTGAGACTCAAGAGCAGGTCTCCTAACTCAAGGTGTTTCTATAAAATCACTGCCTTCTAAAGCAGCTCTCTGAGCCCAGAATAATCTGTAATGCAAGGCTGCCTTATTCCTAGGATATTGGTGGAAGTGCAAGTATTTGGCTTTACAGTTGGGAAGGACTTTATAGACAATCTAGCTCAACCCTCTCATTGTACATATAAGAAATATGAAGTTCACAAAGACTTTTCAGGCCACCAAGATGTTCAGTGTGCAAAAGAAAATTTTGATCAATGGGAAAGCATTACTTAAATTCTCTTGAGTTGCCTAGATCCAGAAGTCTTCACACCAGTCTAACAACGTAGGGCTTATTTTTATTTTATAGATGAGGAAACTAAGGCATATAGGGACAAAGTGCTTAGTCTGAGTTCAAATAAATGGGATTTTTCCTTGAACAATTACTTCTAGTCCACTTCCTTGAGGTAGGGTCCTCTTGGATTATACAATGTCAAGGGAGTTAAATTTTATATAAGTCTGACACCGTTGTGTCACTTTGTCCTGCTTGGGCATGGTTGCAATGGAGTTCTTCCATGGTAACCAACCCAATTCAATTTCTGGAATGAGCAAGTCCAATGAAAGGAAATGCTTTCCACATTTTACAGTTTCTCTCATTGTCAAAGTGACTTCATAGATTGTTATTTCTCAAGCATTTGCAGCCCAGTAACCTGACAATTTTCTACTCTTGTTTGTTTGTTTTATCATGTAAAACAGTCCAACAAAGCCCCATACATGGCAAGAACAGAGGAAAGTTTATTTTGCTTGCAGTGCACACAACTTTCCAAATAAGTAAGTTTCTTTTTCAGGTCAATTAAACTTGTGTTCAATAAAATCGCACAGGAGACAAGAGGGCTAGAACTGTCAGTTATTGATTACATCTTGGTTATACCTGGAGAGAGGTTCCCCTGACTGAACTTGATTAAAAATCATTTCCAAATCTAAATTTCCACAACATCACATCATTTTACATTATCCTCATTTATGTGTCTTCCCTATACATCACCCCTCTGAGCTTGCAGACTGAAGGGTCTGCTGAAGATGGTCTAGTCATGTATGCTTCTCAAATTGTACATCAATTTGTTGAAAGAGACCGTGACCCTGGGATGAGCCATTGTACCATTGGGAAAAGTGATGAATGCTTTCCTTGTCAAGGTAAGTAGAAAATTAGGGGAAAGAACTCTAATAACTTCATTTATAAGCATCATCGTGGAATGAGCTTCTCCATGTAAGTACATTTTCCAGTCCTCAAAACCTAGCTATATTTTTCAAAGCCCCCATTTTTAACTATAAAATAGAGATAGTAGAGTTTCTCTGGTTCATTTTGTTTGTTTATTGTGATCATTATATGAGTGAATGCATTTTAAGCTGCTACCAATAATTCCTGTCATATTGTAACTACATTTTGAATGTTAGTTTACTTCCTCCTGAAAGTGTCAAAACTCTAAAAGAAAAAAAATGTACTCTTACTTCCCTGACTTGTCAGTAAATATGCAGAATTGCCACCCCAGCCATAGGATGCTCTCATTTGCTAGTAAGATGATATATATCCAATGGTAGGACATTCTAGTCACTTAACAATAAACTCAATAAAATAGAGTTAGACACCAAAAATGGACAAAAATGAAATTATCATACCTCCAGATTGTTTATGCTTTTTCAGAGAATATATGAAAATAAGAATTTTTAAAAAATTTATCATAGACTTAGTTAAATTATGAACCAAATAATGTGCATGTTTGTAGCAATGGTCTATTCTGTCACCAAATAGTACAAAATGTCAAACATGGAAAAGGAGAACCCAAGTTCAAACCCTGACTCTTCTACTCATTACTTGTGTAAACTTGAGGAAATCTCTCCATTCTGAACTTAGTTTCCTTACCTGTAAGATACATATCACCTTCCTTAAGAAGTAAGCACCTGCTTCATACTAAGTCAACAAATAGTAGCATTTATATTTATCAAAAATAATGTAATTATTCATAATAATACAGATGTGATCCTTATGTTCTCATCGAAATTGAAAATCATGTTATACCAAGTATAAAAACAATTCAATTGTTTCTGCTTCTCTCAAGGGCAGATGCTTCTTCAAATTGATTTATACTAATGAAAATGAGATAAATTCCACTGATACATTCTGCCAACAGGTCCCATTATTTACTTGTATTGATCATCTATGATTATCAAGTTCACACTATTGGATAGACCTACAGGAAAAAGATAAGGGCTGCTAGCATTTATTATTTATTCTATACAAGGCATTGTGCTAATTGCTTTAGCACGCATCAATTATGTTATTTGTTCCTACTAAAAACAATACGAGGCAAGAACTAGGCTGCCCATTTTTCTTTACCACCTAAGGAAATGAAAGTTTGCTGAGGTTAAATGCATTGCCAATGCTAAGTGACAGAGCTTGGATTAAAATCAGGGCATGTCAGATTTCAAAGTTTACACCCTCCAGTTCATCAGAGATGGAGCTATTCCTCTGGGATTACAAAGGATGTGAAACAATCTGCATTTTATGGGCATGTCTTTTCCAGAGTCCAGTGAGAAGCAAAAAGTCTCTGTATTCTGGTGAGAGTACGATTTTTCCTACTTTATTGATTCCTTCTTATTTAACATTTTCCAAATCCTTGAAAAAATGAAGGAGGATAAAAATGTTTCTTCCAGTTAACTGAAAAATGAGTTCATCGAGATGCTCAAATGGGATATTCTACACCTCTACTCTTTTTCATGCTATCTGAAAATACCACTGCAGTAAATTGTGGGTTTTCTTGTTCTCCTATCTTTCTTTCTTTTTATTCAAATGGTACACGAGAGTAAAAGATGTACACACTTGTTAAGAGAGAAAATCAAAAGTAATATTTTCATGAAAATATATGTTGCTTTCCCAAGATATCAAAACAAGCAGTCTATTAAACCAAAGTAATGTTTTAAATAAATGTAATACTTACTGGGAGTTTCATTCTGGAAAACACACACACACAAAATACTTCATGTAAAGTTCAGACATGTCTAACAGAATGTGACTTTGTCCAGAAGGTGGAAGAGAAAGAATATTTGTTGAGAGAATGTACAACTGTCTTATACTCTGTCAGATGCTATGGTCTTCCTAGAATCTTACAAGATTGGGAACTTTGTTCTCATTTTACAGATAAGGAAATAGAGGTCCAAAAAGTGACCAAGTATATGTCCTTTTAAAAATTCCTAGGAAATGGAGAAATTAGGATCTGAATCCTACATCTGACTGATGCCAATAAAAGTTATTTTCATTCTATCATATGCGAGGTGATTTACATAGTGACCTCTAAACGTTCTCAGTAATATTACAAGGTAGGTGTGATTCTCTCCATTTGTAAACATCAGGAGACTGAGGCTTAAGTAGACTAAGTAATTTCTCAAAGCCACACAGCTAGTAAGACATAGAGCCAAGGGGGCGCCTGGGTGGCGCAGTCGTTAGGCGTCTGCCTTCAGCTCAGGGCGTGATCCCAGCATTCTGGGATCGAGCCCCACGTACGGCTCCTCTGCTATCAGCCTGCTTCTTCCTCTCCCACTCCCCCTGCTTGTGTTCCCTCTCTCGCTGGCTGTCTCTATCTCTGTTAAATAAATAAATAAACTCTTAAAAAAAAAACACATAGAGCCAAGATTTTAACCTTGGCTTACTCATCTCCAAAACCATCACTTTCCAAGGTGCCATGCGGTCTCCCAGCAGAGTTAATGACCACACTGGCCTTAATTAAGATAAACTAACAGTAGATGTGGAAGCAAGAACCTACAAGAGAATGCCATGGTCTCCTTGGAAGTCATGTCAATTGGGAATAGAATGGAGGGTGTAGTTAGTATGTGAGACACAATTTGAGAAACAGATTCTTGACAGTGGGAAAAAAAAAAAGGAAAGGAAAAAGGTAGTCAACCCATGAATGGAGGAAAAGAAGAATCACAAGTTCCCAAAGTAAAGCTGCTGCAAATCAGTCATAGCTAATGACAAATAGAAAGATAAATGCAGTCATCTGAAGAAATCTGTGACCCAAGAAGTCTTCTGATATGGAAAGAATATGTGCAAATGTGGGGAGAGGCCTCTCTGAGAACCCAGGGTATGCTTTGACTGATTTAAAAAAAAAGTATGCAAAGTAACAAAATCGTCTTTTTATAGGTAACTTAGGGAAAACATTTTAAAAATACAATAAAGAAAAATATAAGAAATTAATAATAATAAGGTCACAGCATCAGCAGGCAGCCACAACCCCTGCCTTAGTTGCACCTATACTTGTATGTCGTCATTCTGGAAAGAAAGGAATTCTGAGTTTAACTTATACTAACTTTAGTGATCAGTTCCTGAGAGCCCCACACAGTTGTGTGGGAGAATATGTATGATCCCAAAATGTGTCAGCCTGCAAGTCCCAAGTTAAATGCTAAAATATCTCAGGGAAGGAGATTGATGAATAGAATTAAAAAGATGCAGCAATGGGGGAGGGGGTGGCAAGAGGATCCAAGAATGATGGGAAAAAGAAGACAAGAAGTGTAAAGCAAACTGCATCTGTATATACATATGGTTGAAATTGGAGTTAGATTAGAAATTACTCAGAGGCTAATTAGTGCTCAGAGAGAATGCCTTTGTCACTGGTGTGATCTAAGTACTTTGTTATATCCTGAACAATGAGGGACTGGCTGTGCTGCCTTAGGGTAGTGAGTAATGGCCTGTGCCATCTGTGGCTGCTCTCAGGCACCTGAACCCAGGAGGAGCCACCCTTCCAGGAACCATCACACCAGAGAAACTGAGTCTGTGCTGTCCCTGCTGCCTGCCTCCAGGGCCATTCCAGGAGTAAGGAGGTCTGATCTTAGAATAAGAAAGACTGTTAATGAAAATAAGCTGAAATTGTTGTCTTGTAAAGGATTTCTTTCCTAACTTTTCCCTTTCTTTTCTTTTTTTTTTCTTTTTCTTTTTGTCTTCCTTTCTAATAGATGTTTTACTACTGGTCTTTGAAGACAGAAAAGAGAAAGAAATGCAGAGTGGAGCTGCCTGTGATAGAGAAGAAAGAAGATAAGAAAAGTGACCACAGATGTGAAATATGGAGGAGGAAGAGGAGCAGTGATAGGATTCAGAAATAACGTAAAACCAGAAAAATGTTTTTGAAGACCTTAAAAGTAAGTATGACATACCACAGATTATTGTTAGGTGCTGGTGTCATACCCGACGATCTCATTTTCTCATTTGTAAAATGGAAGTAATTGTATATGCCTCATAGGATTTTGCCAGAATAATAATAGCAACTATTTCAGAGTGCTGTCAAAATAAAAGGAATTAATACATGTAAAGTGCTTAAAACATGTCTAGCACATAGGAAATGTTCAATATTGATAGCAATTGTTATCATTTTGTTTATGTTGTTAGTAGTAGTATTAACATTATAGAAAACTATAAAGTGCCAAACACATTGCCAGATGCACGCAAGTTTTTAATAAATGACTATTATAATAATAGTAATAGAGTTATCATGCTATTATTATTGCTATTTGAATAAAAATGGGATATATATCAAACTAAAATATTGGAAGACTAAAAACTTACATACCATAAGTGAAAAGACAGAAAATAAAGGAGACAATGGGAAAGCACAAAACAAGATCAAAGTAATAATAATTAAAACAAAAGATCAACTTTCATATAATATAAACATATATCATATGAAATAAAAACAAAGCAAAGCATGAAAAAGAAAAAATAAGTTAATCTTATATGTTGGAAAGGGGAGAAAATATAATTTGCAGACACTATAATGGTATCATAGGAAAGCACTAGAGTATGACCTGAAATACTAAAACTGAAAAAGTTCAGGAAGGTGACAGGCTAAAAGATAAGATCCCAAATATCAAGATTGTTTCCATATACAAAGAGATATAACAAAACTGTAAGGAAAGAAGATCCCATGCACAATAGTGCATAAAATAGAACAAGACCCAGAGCAAGAATAAGAGTAAGAGAGGAGAGATGAAGATGTACAGAACACTCATAATACGTAGAAATGAACTGAGCAAGAAATGTGCAGACTTTGAGAAAGAAAGCCATAGTCCCTGTGCATAGACAAAAGATTTGAATAAGTTCAGAGATAAAATGTATTTCTTGTGGATAAGGTAAAATGATTCATAAATTTATTTAGAAGAAAAAAAAACCTCACAAAATCTAGCAAAAAAAAAGAAATGAGACCTAATTCCTTCAGCTTGGATTAAAACAATATAAAGCTGTGCTAAGTAGAACACCTTGACACTTCTGGGATAAGGTAACAGTAGCCAGCGTGTATTAGTTGCTTTCTTTGTTCCATCCACTAAGTACTTTCCATGCATTAACTAATTTTATCTCATATACATAACAATGCTGCGAGGTACATACTGTTTTTATCTGCATCTCAGAAGAAGAATGCAGGGCAGTTACATTAAATAACAACCTCCCTCGCCGCTGATAAGTGTGGACCTGTTTGAAAACCTAGGCTTCCTCTCCTCAGAGCTTATAAAAGATGTTTAGAAGAACTTAATAAATGAAAGTTTTAATCTTTAAATTTATTTTTACATAATCTAAAATGTCAACTAATACCTCAGAGCTTCAAAGGAAACACAGTGTCTCACTCTCCCACATGCAGCCACCTTTAATTATTTTAGGTGTGGCTGTTAGTATCTATCTTTATGTTTTTCAAAGTAAAACTAACATTGCTATTTTTTGATACTTTTGTTTTAGACCTTATCTACAAGTTCCAGGTCTGAAAGATGAAGATTTATCTCTCTTATGCACAATAGTTTCCTGTATTCACCTTATGGCAATTAAAAAATATTAGTTAAATCAATATTAACTGTTACATTATAATAATATAAATATTACTTACGAAGTCATGCAGTAAACCGTCATCATATTTTTCTCCTTGTAACGAAGGGTCACCTCTTTTTGAAGTTAATTCTTGCCCCATTTTCTTGTTCACATTGTCTCCATGTGCTTATCACAAATTAAGTCCCCCAAATGTCCACTATGATTATGAATATCCTCTTGATATATCAAACACATCAATCAGAGAAACTAATCTTATTAGTTTCATCTTGTTTGTTTGTGTTTTTGTTTTGTTTTGTTTTGTTTTAATATTTTGATGCCCTCCATCTTCTTAATTCTATCCAGACAGGTTACTCTTTAGAAATACTTCACCGATGCTGTCTGGATAAATCTCTTCATCATAATCCCAAGAATTTTCTTCACCTCCCTCTTGTGTTGAGTTCCTTCTTTCCTGGATCTTGTGTTTTTCTCTTTCTTTCTTTCTTTTTTCCTTTCTTTTTTTCTTTCTTTCTTTCTTTCTTTCTTTCTTTCTTTCTTTCTTTCTTTCTTTCTTTCTTTCTTTCTTTCTTTCCTTCCTTCCTTCCTTCCTTCCTTCCTTCCTTCCTTCCTTCCTTCCCTCCATCCACCCCTTCATATTGGTAGACTACATCCACAATTAATTCCCGAGAAAGGTATAAGGAATGTACAAGTTTGAAAATTGCCTCCTCTGAAAATGTTCTTATTCCACTCTCACAATTCAATAGTAGTTCAGATGAATATGAAATTCCAGTT
The DNA here is from genome assembly GCF_024610735.1 of Ursus americanus. NCBI lineage: Eukaryota > Metazoa > Chordata > Mammalia > Carnivora > Ursidae > Ursus > Ursus americanus. The sequence continues at coordinate 67,013,323 of NC_142139.1, forward strand.
GTGAATAATTTTACCTCAGAAATCTGAGGGCATTGCTTGTAGCTTCTAGTGTTGCTATGGACATACCCAAGTCAATTCTGATTCCTGAACTTTCATATATGATCTGGTTTTATTTTTTTCCCCCTCAATGGAAGGTTTAGGTTCTTTTTTATTTTGAAATTTCACAGTTATATGTGTTGGTGTGGAACTAGGAATTCATGTCCTCAGTTTTGAAAATTTTTCTTATACTTTTCCCATGATGGTTTCCTTCTCATATTTTCTTTTTTTTAAGCTTTTATTTTAATTCCAGTTAGTTAACATACAGTGTTAGATTAGTTTCATGTGTACAATATAGTGATTCAACACTTCCATACATCACCCAGTGCTCATCACAAGTGCCCTCCTTAATACCCATCACCTATCCCCCTACCCACCTGCCCTCTGATAACCATAAGTTTGTTCTCTATAGTTAAGAGTCTGTTTCTTGATTTGCCCCTCTCTCGCTCTCCCCTCTCTCTCTCTGTCCCTTAGCCCATTCATTTTGTTTCTTAAATTCTACAAAGTAAGATAATCTGATATGTGTCTTTCTCTGACTGACTTATTTCGCTTAGCATTATACTCTCTAGCTCCAACCATGTTGTTGCAAATGGCAAGATTTCATTCTTTTTTATGGCTGAATAATATTCCATTGCATATATGTACCACATCTTCTTTATCCACTCATCTGTCAATATTCCATGGTATATATATACCACAGTTTCTTTATTCATTCATCAATCAAGAGACACGGGCTGCTTCCACATCTTGGCTCTAATAAGTGATGCTTATAAACAAAGGGTAGTGTATGTATCCCTTTGAATTAGTGTTTTTGTGTTCTTTGAATAAATACCTAGTAGTGTGATTACTGGTTTGTGGTGTAGTTTATTTTTAACTTTGATGAACCTCCATACTGTTTTCCCAAGTGGCTGCACCAGTTTGCATTCCCACTAACAGTACATGAGGGTTCCTTCTCCACATCTTTGCCAACATCTGTTGCTTCTTGTGTTGTTGGTTTTAGCCATTCTGACAGGTTTGAGGTGATATCTCATTGTAGTTTTGATTTGTATTTCCCTGATGGTAAGTTATGATGAACATCTTTTCATGTGTCTCTTGGCTATCTGAATATCTTTGTTGGAGAAATATCTATTCATGTCTTTTGCCCATTTTTTCATTGGATTATTTGGTTTTTGAGTGTTGAGTTATATAAGTTTGATATGTATGTTTTGGATACTAATCCTTTATCAGATAAGCCACTTGCAAATATATTCTCCCATTCTGTAGGTTGCCTTTTAGTTTTGTTGATTGTGTCCTTCACTGTGCAGATACGTTTTATTTGGTGTAGATCCAATAGTTTATTTTGTTTCCCTTGCCTCAGGAGACATATTTAGAAAAAAGTTGCTACAGCCAATGTCAAGGAAGTTACTGCCTGTGTTCTCTTCCAAGATTTTGATGGTTTCCTTTCTTACAGTTTGGTCTTTCATCCATTTTTAATTTATTTTTGTGAATGGTTTAAGAAAGTGATCCAGTTTCATTCATTTGGCATGTTACTATCCAGTTTTCCCAACACCATTTGTTGAAGAGACTGTCTTTTTCCCAATGGATATTCTTTCTCTTTGATGCAAATTAATTGACCATATAATTGTGGGTTTATTTCTGCATTTTCTATTCTTTTCTATTGATCTATGTATCTATTTTTGTGCCAGTACCATACTGTTTTGTTTAGTACAGGTTTGTAATATAACTTGAAGTCTGGAACTGTGAGGCCCCCAGCTTTGCTTCTCTTTTCAAGATTACTTTGCTACTTGGGGTCTTTTGTGGTTCGATACAAATTTTAGGATTCTTTGTTCTAATTCTGTGAAAAATGCTATTTGTATTTTCACAGGGTTTGCATTAAATGTAGATTATTTTGTGTATTATAGACATTTTAACAATATTTGTTTTTCCAATCCATGAACATGGATAGTCTTTCCAATTTCCTTGTGTCATCTTCAGTTTCTTTTGTCAATATTTTATAGTTTTCAGAGTACAGGTCTTTCACTTGCATGGTTAAGTTTATTAGTTATAGGTATCTTATTATTTTTGATGCAATTGCAAATGGGATTGTTTTTCTTAATTTCTCTTTCTGCTACTTCATTACCTTGTAACTTTACTGAATTCATTTATCAGTTATAGTAGTTTTTTGGTGGAATATTTCAGGTTTCTATATATATTATCATGTCATCTGCAAATAGTGAAAGCTTTACTTCTTCCTTACCAATTTGGATACCTTTTATTTGTTTCTGCTGTCTGATTGCTCTGGTTAGGACTTCCAGGACTATGTTAAATAACAGTCATGAGATTGGAAATCCCTGTTTTGTTCCTGACCATAGAGGAAAAGCTCTCAGTTTTTCCCCACTAAGGATGATGTTAGCTGTGGGTTTTTCATATATGGCCTTTATTATGATGAGGTATGTTCCCTCTAAACCTACTTTGTTGAGGGTTTTATCATGAATCGATGTTGTACTTTGTCAAATGCTTTTTCTGCATTTATTGAAATGATCATATGGTTCTTATCCTTTCTCTTAATGTTGTAATGTATCACATTGATTGATTGGAAATATTGAACCACACTTGCAACCCAGGAGTAAATCCCACTTGATGGTGGTGAATGATTTTTTTAACGTATTGTTGAATTCAGATTGTTAGTATTTTGTTGAGAATTTTTGCATCAGTGTTCCTCAGGGATATTGGCCTGTAGTTCTCTTTAATAGTGGTGTCTTTATCTGGTTTTGATATCAGGGTAATGCTCACCTCATAAACTGAATTCAGAAATTTTCCTTCTTTTTCTATTTTTTGAAATAGTTTGAAAAGAATAGGTACTAACTCTTCTTTAAATGTTAGGTAGAGTGGCACCAAAGAGTGGCATGGTTGATGAAGTGTCTGACTTGGTCTTGGCTCATGTTGTGATCTCACAGTCATAAGATGGAGCCCCACATCAGCTCCCTGCTAAGCACAAAGTCTGCTTGAGTTTCTCTCTCCTTCTCCCTCTGCCCTTCCCCCCGCTCTCTCTCAAATAATCTTTAAAAAGATTAAAAAATTAAAATAAATAAATGTTTGGTAGAAATCACCTGTGAAACCATCTGGTGTTGGACTTTTGTTTATTGGGAATTTTTTGATTACTGACTCAATTTCTTTGCTACTTATTGGTCTGTTCAAATTTTCTATTTCTTCCTGTTTCAGTTTTGGTAGTTTATATATTTCTAGGAAGTTATCCATTTCTTCTAGGTTGTCCAATTTGTAGACATATAGTTTTTATAATATTCTCTTATGATTGTTTGTATTTCTGTGGTTTGGGTTATTTTTCCTCTCATTCCTGATTTTATTTATTTGAGTCCTTTCTCTTTTTTCCGTGGTAAGTCTGGCTAGAAGTTTACCGATTTTATTGATTTTTTCCAAGAACAATCTCCTGGTTTCATTGATCTGTTAATTCGTTTTTTCAGTTTCCATATGATTTATTTCTGCCCTGATCTTTATTTTTTCCTTCCTTCTGCTGGTTTTAGGTTTTGTTTGTTCTTCTTTTCCTCACCCCTCTAGGTGTAATGTTAGGTTGTTTAGTTGAGATTTTTCTTAGTTCTTGAGGTAGGACTGTATGCTATAAACTTCCCTCTTAGAACTGTTTTTGCTGCATCTCAGAGGTTTTGAGCTGTTGTGTTTTCATTTTCATTTGTTTCCGTGTACTTTTTCATTTCCTTTATTTCCTGGTTGACTGCTTCATTGTTTAGTAGCATGTTATTTAACCTCCATGAATTTGTTGAGGTTTGTTTTGTGGGCTAATATGTGATCTGTCCTGGAGAATGTTCTGTGTACATTTGAAAAGAATGTGTATTTTGCCATTTTAGGATGGAATGTTCTTTTTTTTTAAGATTTTATGTATCTATTTGACAGAGAGAGAGACAGCCAGCGAGAGAGGGAACACAAGCAGGGGGAGTGGGAGAGGAAGAAGCAGGCTCCCAGCAGAGGAGCCTGATGTGGGGCTCGATCCCAGAACACCAGGATCACACCCTGAGCCGAAGGCAGACGCTTAATGGCTGAGCCACCCAGGCACCCTGGAATGTTCTGAATATATCTGTTAAGTCCATCTGCTACAGTGTGTCATTCAAAATTATTGTTTTCTTATGGATATTCTGCTTAGATGATCTGTCCATTGATGTGAGCTGGGTGTTAAAGCCCCCTACTATTATTGTATTATTTTTGATTAGTTCCTTTATGTTTGTTATTAACTGTTTTATGTGTTTGGGTGCTTCCATGTTGGGTGCATACAAATTTACAATTGCTATATCTTCTTGTTAGATTGTCCCCTTTATTACTGTATAGTGTCCATCTTTGTATTTTGTTACAGTATTTGTTTTAAAGTCTATTTTGTTACATATAACAATTGCCACTCTGGCTTTCTTTTGACATCCATTTGCATGATAGAGGTTTCTTCATCCTCTCATTTCAATTTGCAAGTGTCTTTAGGTCTAAAATGGGTCCCTTGTAGGCAGCATATAGATAGGTCTTATTTTTATCCATTCTGTCACCCTATGTTTTTTGTTGGATCATTTAGGCCATTTATATTCAAAGCAATTATTGATATATATGTATTTATTACCATTTTATTACTTATTTTGTGCTTGTTTCTGAAGATTTTCTGTGATCCTTTCTTTCTTTTAGGGTTTACTGATTTTCTTTAGTGATATGTCTGAATCATTTTCCCTTTATTGTTTGCATATTTATTAGTGGCTTTTTATGTGTGGTTACCAATTAGGTTTGTATATAACCTCTTCTGCATATAACGGTTTATATTAAGTTGATGGTCATTTAAGGTTAAACACATTCTTTTCTCACTTTCTTCCCACATTTAGGTGTATGTTATATTTTATATCTTTTTTTGTGTGAGTTATTTGATGGACTTTTTAAAGAAATATGCATTTTTACTGCTTTTATGTTTCCTTCCTCTATACTGTCACTTTTAGTCTCTCCTTTCTACTCAAAAATCCCTTTTAATATTTCTTGCAGAGCTGGTTTTAGTGGTCATGAACTTCTTTAGTGTTTGTTTGTCTGGGAAACTCTTTATCTCTCCTTCTATTCTGAATGATAGCTTTGCTAGATAGAGTATTCTTGGCTGCAGATTTTTTTCCATTCAGCACTTTGAATTTATCATGCCACTCCCTTCTGGCCTGGAAAGTTTCTGCTGAAAAATTTCCCTTGTAAGTTATTCACTTCTTTTATCTTGCTTTAAAATTTTTTTTTCTTTATCACTGTATTTGCACATTTAATTACAATATGTCTTGGTGTGGATCTACTTTTACTGATTTTTGGGGGGATTCTCTATGCCTCCTGGAACTGGATATGTTTCCCTTCCCAGATTAAGGAAGTTTTCAGCTATTATTCCTTCAAATAAATTTTCTGCTCCATTTTCTCTCTCTTCTTCTGGGAACTTGGGGGTGGGTGGCAATATTAGCAAAATTTGCACTGGCCCACCAGTCTTATGCCAGATCCCCTGAAGCCTTGCAGTGGCTGGGGGCTGCATGCTGTGGTTGCCAGGGGCATGAGGCTGGGCACAGTACATGATGCCAGCTATGCACATGGCAGCTGATTGGGATGCATGCACAGTTTTAACAAAATCTGCTTTGAGCTCGGGGCCAAGACTAATAGGCTTGGAGTGGGCTAGTCCTCAGTAGAACTCATGGGCATGGCTCACTGCTAGTGGGTTAGGTAGCAAGTGTCAGTACAGTACACCTCCTGCAGGTGGCTCTGTGTTTATGCTAGGGGATGGGGGAGGAAAATGGCACCTGTCATCTCCCTCATTTTCAGAGAAGTCCCCCAACAGGTTCCAGAATCAGCACGAATAGTTCTGTCTCCCATTTTTTCCTGGCATTGTGTGAATGGCCATTTTTATGTTGTGTCTCTTAGTGGACTGCAGTCTCTTTAAGGATGATGGTGGAACTGTCACTCACCCTCCTGGCTTGCCCAGTGCTGAGTTAGTAGACTATTAAAGCTCCAGGCTCCAAGTACTACTGGTTTTATAAACTCACAGAATTCAGCCCTCCTGATTTTTAAAGCCAAATGTGGTAGGGATTTGTCTTCCCCATGTGAGCTCCCTGGCTCACGGGCCCATTTCTCTGCCCTCTCCACACATGCAGTTCCCTCCCTCCAGTGGGCAGCCTCCCTCCACCTTTCCGACTTTCCTAACTTTTCAGCTGCAGATTCTTCCCTATATTTAGTTGTGGAATTTGTTCTGCCAGTCTTTGGATCTCTCTGGTTTGTTGACTTAGATGTGGATGATATCTAGTTGAAAAGGTGAGAAGGGTGAGCCCAGGGTCCTGCTATCCTGCTATCTTTCCAAGCTCACCACTTATGTGTTCTCTTTTCTCTCTTTCTGAAACTTCTATTAATCAGATATTGGACATTATATGTTAATTATCCAACATCCTCTTCTGTTTTTAATTTTTTATCTCTTTGATGTCTTTTTGAGAGATTTCCTCACTATTACCTTCCTACCTTTTTACCAATGTTATTTTTCTACTACCATTTTTAAATATGTTTATGATCAAGAGTTATGTTTTGTTCTCTAAATGTTATATAAATATATGTATGTATACATAACAAGTATATATTCACACATACATATATATATTTATATTTCCGTTTTGTGGATGCAACATATAATCTTCTTTTTTAAGGATATTGCTTTTATTTTGTTTTGAAGATTTCTTCTGCTTCCTACGTTGTCTTAGGTCCCTCTGAGTTCCTTTTTCCTCTTTGTTTATTGGTCTCTTTTTCATGTTAAAGACTTTTTCATGTTTGGTGAAACTTGACCTGTGTTTTTATTTAAAATATGGCACTTATAACCCTAAAAACAAGAAGAAGGAAAAAAAAAAAACAAGATCATGCTCAAAATTGCAACTTTTCTTGAAGTCATCAGAATGCTGAGGTTGCAGAACAAACAACAGCCTGAAATTGAAGGAAATACAACCACTTTTAAGGAGAAAAAGGGTCATGAGCACTGGTTCACCTTCAGTAGAACACAGGGTGAAAACAGTATCACCACACAAAAAGATAAGAAGAAATACAGCTCAAGTTTTTAATGAAATGCTAAAGTCTGAGTGTAGGATATCAAGAAAGGCTGAAACTACCAGATGCTATAGGCAAAAGAGAAGTCTGCTCTGAGTACCGTATTTTTCTCCATGTACTGCCTCAGGGCTCATATGGGAAAGATTGCAGGCAGGGTAGGAGATTGGAGAATGCCTCCCTCAGTGATGGAGAACTGGAGGAGGGTAGTGGGTACATTACAGAAAAGGCAGAAAGCCCTTTCTGGAGATTTCTTCCAAAAGAACAAATGCCTTAAGTGTCTGGAGGTGGAGGCAGGGCAGCAAACTCTGTTACTTTGAGAACCCAGCTAAAACCCACTGTGCTGGGAGAAAGGTAAAAGAAAAGTCCTCCATCCCTGGAATAGGGGCAGGAGGCCATAAGAAGTCTCCTCCCAGTACAGAAGGGCAGTGATGACTGAGAAAGTTTGATCTCTAAGACTCAAGAACACAGGGCCTCTCAAGACAGAGGTTTGTCCAGAAAAACACACACCCCACCCCCAAACTATGCTAGAACATACTAAATAACTAGCAATAGCACAATACCCTTGGTGTTATGAGTTGAATTGTGTCCCCAAAAAAGATATCTTTAAATGCTAACCCTCCAGTACTGTTTGGAAATAAGGTCACTGAAGATGTGACTACTTACTATGATAAGATGTATTAACCATTAGTATTGGTATTAAACCAGTATAGTATAATATATATTGTATAGTACTATATGCTAATGTAGTATTTCATTATACTGGTATGATAATATCAGTAGCAGTATTATATATTAGTCTTTGGTAAGATGAGATCATACTGGAGTAGGGTGGGACCTTAGTGTGATATGATTGGAGTCCTTATAAGAAGAGGAAAATATGACCACAGATAGAGACATAGAGAGAACACCATGTGAAAATGGAGGCAGAGACTGGAATAATGAATGTATAAGCCAGCAAATACCAAAGACTGCCAGCAAGCTATCAGAGATTAAGAGATAGGCATAGGACAGATTATTCATCAAAGCCCTAAGAAGGAACCAAACATGACAACACAATGATCTCACATTTCTAGCCTCTGAAACTGTGAGAGAATTAATTTCTATAGTTTTAAGCCATACAGCTTATGATATTTTATCATTGCAGTCTTAGGAAAACTAATACACGTGACAAGAAGAAAGAAAGAAAGAAAGAAAGAAAGAAAGAAAGAAAGAAAGAAAGAGAGAGAGAGAGAGAAAGAAAGAAAGAAAGAAAGAAAGAAAGAAAGAAAGAAAGAAAGAAAAAAGAAAGAAAGATTTTTTTTCTGAGGCACAGGCACACAAAGAAGATTTAAAGCTGAGGGTACAACAGAGACATTGAGGGAAAAAAAAAAATCCTCTGACAAACCAGCTTCCATCCTAAACATAAGAAGAATTTAAAGCTTTGATGCACTGAAGTTAATAACAACAAAATGAAGAACTAGCTCAGTTTTTTTAGGCTGATACAGGCCCACCAACTAATGACCTAGGGGAAGAAGACTATGCTTGTTTCCAGACACAAATACTGTTTACCTCAGACTTAACTGTTCCAAACACAAGAAAACAAGAAAAAACAAGCCTGAAGAGACACAGAGCAATCAACTGAATCAGATTCAAATATGACCAGACATCAAAACTATCAGATAAGGAATTAAAAATAACTATAATTAATATGTTAAAGATTCCCATGGAAAAGATGAACAACATAAATGAACAGATGGGGAATTTCAGCTGAGCGATGGAAACTATGAGTCAAAACACACTCACACACATACATGCACATACACACAGTAATAGAGATGAACAATACCTTTGACAGACTCGTCAGCAGATTCAATACAGATGAGAAGAGAATAAATGAACTTGAATATAGGTCAATAGAAATTACCTAAACTGAAATATGAAAGAAAAATAAGATTGAAAAGAAGGAGGAGGAGGGAAAAAGAGGCTATCAAATAACTATCAGGACAACATCCAAAACTTTAGATTTTTAATTCCAGAAGAATTGGCAGGAAAAAAATATTTGAAAAGATAATGGGCAAGAATCATTCAAGAATAATAAATGACATTAATCACAGATTAAGAAACTCAGAAAATTTTAAGCAAATTCTCCCTCCTCGTTCCCTAAAGACAAATTATATTCTAACTGCTGAAAACTAGATTTAAAGAGAAAATTATAACAGCAGCAATGAAAAAAGACATTACATACTTATACAAAGGTAAAAAGTACAGCAAACTTCTTGTCAGAAAATATGCAAGCCAGAAAACAATAGAACAACATGTTTAAAATGCTGCAAAAAATTAAAACCTGTCAATCCAGAATTCTGTACCCAGTGGAAATATCTCTATAAATAAAAGAAATAAAGACTTATTCAAACAAACAAAAATTGAGAAAATAAACCATGAGAAAATATTAAAGGAAATTCTTAAGTGAGAACTTGTATTTCAACAACAAAAAAGGAAATTTTTAAAAAACTCACCTGTTTCCCTGAACAAAGAAAAGTCTATCTCCAAAAATAGGTACAATAAAAGTAAAATATAAAGAACGTTTTCTTATTTTTAATTGCTCAAAAGAAAATTGACTATCTACAGGAAAAATATTAGCAAGATGCTAGATTTTAATGCAAACATATAAATATTTATATTAAATTTAAATAGCCTAATCACATCAATTAAAAAATAGAGATTGTCAAATTGCATCTTTTTATTTTATTTTTTTAAGATTATTTATTTGACAGAGATAGAGACAGCCAGTGAGAGAGGGAACACAAGCAGGGGGAGTGGGAGAGGAAGAAGCAGGCTCATAGCGGAGGAGCCTGATCTGGGGCTCGATCCCACAATGCCGGGATCATGCCCTGAGCCGAAGGCAGACGCTTAACCGCTGTGCCACCCAGGCGCCCCTCAAATTGCATCTTTTTAAAAAGCAAGATCCATCTATATGGTTTCTACAAGAAACATACTTTAAACATACAGACATTAAAAGGAAGAAAAAATTATATCACAAAAATTCTATTTTAAAACATGCTAACTATATTAATTTTAGACAAAGTAGACTCATAACAAGGATTTGTTACCTAGAATAAAGAAGATTTACATAACAATAAAGGGTTGAATTCACCAATACAAAATTATAACTGTGTATGCATCAAAACAGAGCCTCATAATACTTGAAACAAACACTTGTAGAACTGAAAGGGAAAAAAAAATAGACAAATCCATAAGTGTTGTAGGAGACTTCCACTTTGCTCTATCAGAAGCCAAAAGAAAAGTAGATAGAAGGTCAGTAAAGAGACAGAAGACTTGAACAACATTAACAACAGGTTTATTTTTGGGGTTTTTTGTTTTTTATTTTTTGTGTTGTTTTTTTATTTGTTTTTGTTTTTATTTTATTTTATTTTATTTTTTATAATAATTTTTTATTAAGTTATGTTAGTCACCATACAGTATATCCTTAGTTTTTGATGTAATGTTCCATGATTCATTATTTGCATATAATACCCAATGCACCATGCAATACGTGCCCTCCTTAATACCCATCACTGGCCTATCCCAATCCCTCATCCCCCCTCCCCTGTAAAGCCCTCAGTTTGTTTCCCAGAGTCCACAGTCTCTCATGGTTCATTCCTCCTTCTGTTTACCCCCCCTTCATTCTTCCCTTCCTTCTCCTGCCAATCTTCCTATTTGTTATGTTCCATAAATGAGTGAAACCATATGATAATTGTCTTTCTTTGCTTGACTTATTTCACTTAGCATAATCTCCTCCAGTCCCATCCATGTTGCTGCAAATGTTGTGTAATTGCTTTCTGATGGCTGAGTAATATTCCATTGTGTGTATGGACCACATCTTCTTAATCCAGTCATCTGTTGAAGGGCATCTCAGCTCCTTCCACAATTTAGCTATTGTGGACAATGCTACTATGAACATTGAGGTGCATATGGCCCTTCTCTTCACTATGTCTGTATCTTTGGGGTAAATACCCAGTAGTGCAATTGCTGGATCATAGGGTAGATCAATTTTTAACTTTTTAAGGGACCTCCACACTGTTTTGTACCAACTTGCATTCCCACCAACAGTGTAAAAGGGATATCCTTTCTCCACATCCTCTCCAACATTTGTTGTTTCTTGCCTTGTCAATTTTGGCCATTCTAACTGGTGTAAGGTGGTATCTCAATGTGGTTTTGATTTGAATTTCCCTGATGGCTAATGATTTTGAACATTTTTTCATGTGTCTGTTAGCCATTTGTATGTCATCATTGGAAAAGTGTCTGTTCATATCTTCTGCCCATTTTTTGATTTCATTATTTGTTTCTCGTGTATTGAGTTTGAGAAGTTCTTTGTAGATCTTGGATACCAATCTTTTATCTGTAGTGTCATTTGCAAATATCTTCTCCCATTCTGTGGGACGCCTCTTAGTTTTTTTGACTGTTTCCTTGGCTATGCAGAAGCTTTTTATCTTGATGAAGTCCCAAAGTTCATTTTTTTGTTTGTTTGTTTCTCTTGCCTTTGGAGATGTGTCATGAAAAAATTTGCTGTGGCCAATGTCAAAGAGGTTGCAGTCTGTGTTCTCCTCTATGATTTTGATGGATTCCTGTCTCACATCGAGGTCTTTCATCCATTTGGAGTTTATCTTTGTGTATGGTGTGAGAGAGTGGTCAAGTTTCATTCTTTTGCATATAGCTGTCCAATTTTCCCAGCACCATTTATTGAAGAGACTGTCTTTTTTCCACTGGATGTTTTTTACTGCTTTGTCAAAGATTAGTTGCCCAAGGAGCCAAGGGATAAAAGGTAACCAAATCGGCAAAGAAGAAGTCAAACTGTATCTCTTCGCAGATGACATGATACTCTATATGGAAAACCCAAAAGACTCCACCCCCAGATTACTAGAACTTATAGAGCAATTCAGTAATGTGGCAGGATACAAAATCAATGCTCAGAAATCAGTTGCATTTCTATACACGAACAATGAGACTGAAGAAAGAGAAATCAGGGAATCAATTCCATTTACAATAGCACCAAAAATCATACGTTATCTTGAAATTAACTTAACCAGAGGGAAAGGATCTATATTCTAGAAACTACATATGACTCTTGAAAGACATTGAAGAAGACACAAAAAGATGGAAAAATATTCCATGCTCATGGATTGGAAGAATAAACATAGTTAAAATGTCTATGCTACCCAGAGCAATCTACACTTTCAATGCCATTCTGATCAAAATACCAATGACATTTTTCAAAGAAAATGAACAAAGTTTCAAAAATTTGTGTGGAACCAGAAAAGGCCCCAAATCACCAAGGAATTGTTGAAAAGGAAAAACAAAGCTGTGGGCATCACGTTGCCAGATTTCAAGCTATACTATGAAGCTGTGATCACCAAGACAGCATGGTACTGGCACAAACATAGACACAAAGACCAATGGAACAAAACACAGAACCCAGAAATGGACTCTCGGCTCTTTGGGCAACTAATCTTTGACAAAGCAATAAAAAATATCCAGTGGAAAAAAGACAGTCTCTTCAATAAATGGTGCTGGGAAAATTGGACAGCTATATACAGAAGAATGAAACTTGACCACTCTCTCACACCATACACAAAAATAAACTCCAAATGGATGAAAGACCTCGATGTGAGACAGGAATCCATCAAAATCATAGAGGAGAACATAGGCCGCAACCTCTTTGGCATTGGCCACAGCAAATTTTTTCATGACACATCTCCAAAGGCAAGAGAAACAAAAGAAAAAAATGAATTTGTAGGATTTCATCAAGATAAAAACTTCTGTACAGCCAAGGAAACAGTAAAAAAAAACAAACCAGGTTTACTTTTGAACTGATGAAGGATATCAATGAAGACTTAATAAAGAGACATACCATCATTCATGGATTGAAAGGCTCAATATTGTTAACATGTTAGTTCTCTCAAATTAATCTGTAGACAATGCAATCTTAGTTAAAATTCCAGCAGGATTTTTTTTTTTTGTAGAAGTTGATGAGCTAAAATTTATATGAGAAAAAGGAAGTAAGATAGCCAAAATAATTTTGAAAAAAATGAATAAAGTTGGAGGACTCAAACTATTTGTTCTCAAGACTTACTATAAAGCTACAAAAATCAGCACAGTGTTCATTAGTGAAAAACAGATATGTAGATAACTAGAACAGAAGAGAAATACAATAGAACAGAAGAGAATCCTGAAATAGTACCCCCTGCAACACACATATGTAGTCAATTTTCAACAACAAAGGTGCAAAGACAAGCCAATGAAGAAAAGATCGTCTTTTCAGCAAAAGATGGTGCAACAATTGGAAAACTATATGCAGAAAAATGAACCTCAACTTATACTTTATGTCATAAATAAATATTAACTTCAAAAACTCACAGAATTAAATATAAAACATAAAACTATAAAACTTTTAGAACAAAATATAGAAGAAAAATCTTTTTGATTTTGAGTTAGGCAAAGATTTCTTAGCTATGACACCAAAAGCATGATCCAAGAATTAAATATTGATAAAATGGACTTCATAGAAATTAGTGCTTTTACCCTTTGAAAGGCACTCTTCAGGCAATGAAAAGATAAGCACCAGATTGAGAGGAAATGGAAAACAACCCAAATGCCCTTCAACTGGTAAATGGATAAAAATAGATACAGTGCATCCAACCATTGGAATTCTACTCTGCAAAAAGGTAAGAACTGATGATGATATACCCACCAACATGGATGAATATGAAAAAAGCCTGATCAAAAGTCTACTTATTATATAATTACACTTATATGACATTTAGGAAAGGCAAAACTGTAGTGATAGAAAATAGATCCGTGGTTGCCAAAGACTGGGAAGTTGACTATACAGAGTCAAAAGTAATTTTGGGGCTTGATTGAACTATTCTTGTATCTTTACTCTGATCTTTACTCTTGTATCTTTACTTTGACACAAGTGTACTTTCAAAATGCACAGACAGTATACCTTGCTTATTTATTTATTTAAGATTTTATTTATATATTTGACAGAGAGAGAGAGAGTACAAGCAGGGGCAGCAGCAGAGGGAGAGGGAGAAGCAGGCTCCCTGTTGAGCAGGGAGCCTGACACGAGCTCGATCCCAGGACCCCGGGATCATGACCTGAACCAAAGGCAGACACTTAACCAACTGAACCACCAAGGCACCTCATAGCTTATTTATTTTTTGTAAAGATTTTATTTTTAATTAATCTCTACCCCCAATATAGGGCTTGAACTCACAACCCTGAGTTCAAGAGCCACCTGTTTCATCAACCGAGCCAGCCAAGTGCCCCTAGACTGTATATTTCTAAGAGGTATTTTTATTGTATGTAAATTATACTTGAGTGAAGCTGACTTCAGGAATGTTGACGGAAGCTCTCTGCGCATGTGTAAATTTTGAGGTCCTTTGGTGAACAACCCTCAACTCCTGTAGTATCTCCTAGTTTCTTTTTACTGTGGGTTGAAGACTTGATTTGTTTTTTTACTGCTATTTTAAATGGGCTTTCAGGAAGAGGCAGAGATAAGTATGTGTGTTCAATTTGCCGTGATTAATCAAAAGTTCAGAGATGGTATTTCAAATCAGTAAGGTAAGTTTGGATTATTTAATAAGTGGAGAGTAGATCTTAAATATTCTCACCACACATACACAAAAACAGCTAACCTTATTGTGGTAATTACTTCACAATATATAAATATATCAAATCATCATGTTGTACACCTTAAACTTACACATTCCTGTTTGTCAATGATATCTAAATAAAGCTGAGGGATAAGTATGAAATTTCTGAGTGATAAAATAAAGTAAAATACAATAACAAAATATTAGACTAATCTCTCTAATCTACATGATAGATGCAGGATTAATGTCCTTTTAGCACAAAATACTTCTATGAATATGAGAAAAAATAACCTAATTTTAAAATTGTCAAAAGACATGAAAGAGTACTTCACAAAAAGGAAATACAAATGATAAATAAAATTATTACAAATCTTCAACTTCTTTGTAACTAATAAATTCTAATTAAAACTATATTCTTTTGTCTTATGGGCTGGCTACTTTTTTTTTTCTTTAAAAACTATACCCAATAACTGAGGTTCAGGCAACTGGGTATTCTCATGCAAATGTAAATTTGGTTCCAGTTTCTTTAGGGCAATTTAGCAATCTGTATATAAATGACAATTTAGCAAAACTGTATATTAAACCTTAAATGCATAACATACCCTATAACCTGCAATTCAATTTCCAGGAATTTTTCCTAAGGAAATTATTAAGAATGTTTATAAAGATTTTTTATAAGAATATTAATCACAATATTTTTATAATAGTAAAAATAGAAAAACCTGAACAACTGTCAGTTGATAAAATAAAATACAGTGTTTAGTCTTTTTTTAAAAATATTTTTTTATTATATTATGTTAGTCAGTGTTTAGTCTTTTAAGCATAATGTTATAGTTGTTTATTTTTTCCCATGAAAAAAACATCAGTTATATGTTGCAAATAAAACCAACAGAATTATAAAATTTTACATACAACATGAACTTATTGTTTGGGGAATAAGAGTGTGTGTAAATAGGCACATAGCAGAAATAGCCTGGAAAGAAACACACACAAGAATTCTCAGGGATTATCTCTGAGTGTTGAGATTATGGAGGTTTTATTTTTCTTTGTGTAACTTATCACTGTTTTGTATTTTCTAAGATGAATATATATAATTTTTTAATTAGTAGGAAAAGAAAGGATTTTTTTATTTAAAAAAATAAATTCCATCCTGAAAAGGAAGAGAAATATAAAATATTTAGGAATAAACTTAAGAAGAAATGTAAAGAATCTACACAAACAAACTTTAAAGGGGCAGGTACATTAAAAAGAGGCCTTTTGTAAGACTTTCATGGGGAAAAGTCATGTGTGTGGAAAGCCACACATTTTCAAAGAATTCATTAAAACACTATCTTTTGGATATTCACATTGAAATAGTTTTTATTTTTTTTTAATAAAAATACCTAGGATTAGTAAGCATATAGGGGAAAAATGGAATTTTCAAACTCTATTAGTGAAATTATATTTTTATACTGTCTTTTTAGAGGACAATTTTATAATACTTAATAAAAGCCTTAACCTTTGAATCAATAACCTCCCCCCACTGGAGTTTGCTTTAAGAATATCATTGAAGATATGTGTAAATATTTAGTTATTAAATTAATAATTTTATGGTAAGTGAAGTAAATAATCTATGCTGGATTCATTAACTCCACTGATTACATGGATTATGTTATGCCCAGACTGTAATATACTGAGAAATTTGAAGAGGTTTTGGAGAAGTTATGTAATCTGTCAGGGTCCAATCAGGAAGATGGAAGCCAAGCAAAATATTCACATGGACATAATTTATTCTAGGAAATTGGTTACATAGTATGGGAAAATAATAAAATAAAAGGGAATGTTAAGATTACCCAGAGCTCAGTCTTTCCTTACAAGATTTCAGACTGTCCTTAATAACTGAAGGAAGCACAGCATCCCCACAACAACTGAGGTGTTAGATTAAAATGGTGACTAGATAGCAATACCAGCAATGAGGTGATTTCACTCATCTCAGTAATCACTCCTGCACAGGAATAAGTATAAGGTATGACAGAGCAGACCCTGAAAATTCAAGACCCCAATTGGCATCTTTAGAATCAGTGAACAGAAAGAAAGTCAAAGTTGTTTCTAAAGGTCCTGGAACTGAGGGTGGGTATGTCCAGGCTGCAACTGGTAGAGGAATGCTCCACTGCTCCACTAGGAATACTTGCTAGGCCTTTTTTTTTTTTTAAGTAGGCTCTACACTAGTGTAGCCCAATGAGGGGTTTGAACTCACAACCCTGAGATCAAGACCCTGAGATCAAGGCCTGAGCTAAGATCAAGAGTCAGAGACTTAACTGACTGAGCCACCCAGACACCTCTCTAGGTCCTTATTGAAGTCAGTTTTATGGCTTATTATTTGGGCAGGATGTTATGCTTTGCTTTCTGTAGGTATTACATATGGATATTTTCATTGTTGCCTTGTTAATTTGGTTATTCTCCACTGGTAAATGAATTCATATTTAATTCTAGCTGTCTAATCTCATATTGTTTGCACCATGAGTGAAGGTCAGCTGTTGGAACCTCATGGAGGAGTATGGTTAAAGAACAAGCAGGATCAAAGGAATCTCTCTGTTTGGAACTGTGAAATATATAGCCCATATTTGCTGACATGCTGCAATTCATGAGGTAATCGTTGCTCCACTATGGGAGGTTAAGAATTGCTCCCATCGGGGCGCCTGGGTGGCACAGCGGTTAAGCGTCTGCCTTCGGCTCAGGGCGTGATCCCGGCGATCTGGGATCGAGCCCCACATCAGTCTCTTCTGCTATGAGCCTGCTTCTTCCTCTCCCACTCCCCCTGCTTGTGTTCCCTCTCTTGCTGGCTGTCTCTATCTCTGTCAAATAAATAAAAAAAAATCTTAAAAAAAAAAAAAAGAATTGCTCCCATCTATGGCAGCATCTTTAGAGAGGTGTTAGAATATTAAGAAGTTAATACATAAAGGTCAGAAGAAACTCTCCTCATTGACTTAAATAATAACATGTGGAAAAAGGTAGTTCTGATAGAGGCAATCAACAGCTTTGAGCTTAAAATAAAGTTAAATTGGTAAGTGTAATTCTTCAATAGGAAAGTCTTAGGTAAATGAGTTAAGCTGTCAGGAATCCAAATTCAGCAATTTGATGAGTTGGTCCAGCCAGTTACTATGTAGCCAAACAAAGTCTCCATGGTCAATACTAGGGAATTCATAACACTAATTATGGAGCAGGGAGGGGGTAGGGATAGAACTACTCAGCTGCCACTATGCTCTGCTTTTCTCCATCAAGGGGGAAATGGATTGGGAAATATTCACAAAATAAAGACCAAGAGAGAAGAAAACTAACCAAGTCCATTTCCTCTACATTTTGCAGGATTTTTGTAGAAATGATTTTCAATGTATATCAGAGGAAAAACTAACTCTGGAATCTTAGAAGGAAGGAAGGAAGGAAGGAAGGAAGGGAGGGAGGGAGGGAGGAAGGAAGGAAGGAAGGAAGGAAGGAAGGAAGGAAAGAAGGAAAGAAGGAAGGAAGGAGAAGGAAAACATTAATTGATTTACTAGATGCCAGAAACTGTTATCAGATAATTTCACATAGGTTAACTCATATTTAAATTTCACAAAAACCTGAAGAGTTAGATTTTGTCCTTTCCATTTTCAAGATGAAAAATAATATATATTGTTATGCTTAAAGTGAAGTAGCTATAAGGTGGCAGAGCTGGGGTTTAACCTGGGTCTAAGTCTATTCTATCTATCTATAGTATAGAGTTGTAAATCCAAACCCATAGCTGTGGACTAGCATGGGAAGGAGAGTGAAGCAGCACAAAGGACATAAAATCTGACATGAGACTTGAAGAACGTTAGATATGATTAGGCTACAAAAAGAAAGGAATTCATCAAAAGTGTTGCTTCAAGAGGACTGTAGAGCTTTAGATAATTTCACTGGAAATGAAGAAAACTTCAAAATTAATGACCTACGTGTCTATCTTACATGAATGAACAATAGAATAAACTCAAAGAGAGTAGAAAGAAAGTCATAATTAAAATAAGAGTAGAAACAAGTTAAATAGACAACAACAACAGAAAAACAAGGATAGTCAAGAAAGCCATGAGAGACTATGGACTCTGGAAACAAACTGAGGGCTTCAGAGGGGAGGGGGTGGGGAAATGGGATAGGCTGGTGATGGGTATTAAGGAGCACACGTATTGCATGGTGCACTGGCTGTTATATGCAAGTAATGAATCATGGAACTTTACATCCAAAACTAGGGATGTACTGTATGGTGACTAACATAATATAATAAAAAAAATATTATTATAAAAAAAAGAAAGCCAAAATCTTATCCTTTGAAATTCAAAACACTGG
Source organism: Ursus americanus (assembly GCF_024610735.1). Taxonomy (NCBI): domain Eukaryota; kingdom Metazoa; phylum Chordata; class Mammalia; order Carnivora; family Ursidae; genus Ursus; species Ursus americanus. The sequence goes on from NC_142139.1 coordinate 67,032,405, forward strand.
ACAAATCTTTAGCAAAACTTTTCAAGAGAATAAGGAACAGAATACAAATAAATAACTGCATCAATTGGACAATCTTACATAACCACATATAGTAAGAAAACTATGACTATGTGCTGACAGTTTGAAATCTACATAAAATCGACAAATACATGGAAAAACCTAATTTATCAGAATTGACTCAAGAAAAATTAAAAAGCTTGAATATTCTGTATTTGTTAAAGAAATGTAAATGATGGTTTAAAATTCCCCCCATAGGGGCATCTCGGTGGCTCAGTCAGTTAAACTTTCAACTCTTGGTTTCAGCTCAGGTCATGTTCTCAGGGTGTGAGATCAAGCTCTGCACTGGGCTCTGTGCTGCTGAAGATTCTCTCCCTCTCCTTCTTCCCCTCCTTGCTTGTACTCTCTCTAAAAAAAAAAAAAAAAAAAAAAAAGAAAGAAAGAAAGAAAGAAAAGAAAAATCCCCACCCTAAAAGCAGTATACCCAAGTGATTTTATAGGTAAGTTCTACAAAACTTTCAAGAAATTGATCATTCCAGTTGCACACAAGCTCATTCCAGCAGTAACAGGGTAACAAAGGAAAACATTGCCCATATTATTGTATGAGGACAGCACAACCCTTATTCCAAAACTAGATTAATATATTCTGTGAAAGGAATATTACTGGCTTATTTCACTCATGAATACAGGTGCAAAAATCCTAAGCAAGATATTTGCAAATTAGTTCAGCAGTGTATATAAAGGATTATACATCGTAACCAAGTAGAATTTATCCCACTAAAGCAGGAGGTTTTAATAACAGAAAATCCTTAAATGTAATTCACTACATTAGCAAATTAAAAAAAGAAAAATCATATAATTGTACAATATATGCTGAAAAAGTATTTGTTGAAATTCAATATTAATACATAATAAAAACTCTTAGTAAATTAGAAATAGAAGGGAACTTCTTTAAGCTGATAAGGAGAGCTATTTTTTTGTAATGTCCTAAAGCAAACATTATCCTCAATTTGGAAATGCTAGGATTATTTTCTTTAAAAACAACAGCAATATGATCTCACTTCTAACAATATTAAATAGGTAATCTTAGCCAATGTAATAAGACTCAAAAGACCAATTAGAGTTATAAGGATTGGAAAGGAGAAAATAAAATTGTCACTATTTACAGATTATGTGATCATTTATGAGGAAAATCGGAAATAATTTACTGAAAATTCATTTAAAGTAACAGAAGAGGTTAAAACTAGCTGGTAAATATGTATGTTTGTGTGCGTTTATATATATTTGCATATATATTCAAAAATTAGTTGCATTTCTAGACAACAGTGGCAGACAACTAGAAAAAATAAAGACAAGGTAGTATTTATACTAGTCTCAGAGAATATCAAGAATCAAGGAATAACACTAACAAAATATATGAAAGATGAGAGATGTTATAGGAAGCTTAAATAAATGGAGAGACAGAACATGTTCTTAGCAAGATTTACCATAAAAATGATTGTTCCCAAATTGAAGGATAGATTCAAGGCAATTCCAATTAAGATGCCAACAGTGTTTGTTTGCTTTTAGAATTTGTTAATTTCATGCAATGTATAATGAAAAGTAGAAAGCCACAAATAGCCAGGACACTTCTATAAATAAGAAGTACATAGAGAGGGCACATGCCCTAAGTAGATACCAGGAATTATTACAAAACTATAATAATTAAAACAGTACATATTGATACACAGATAGACAAATTGATTAATGGAATACATTAGAAAGATGATAACTAGACCCATGAATATATGGAACTTTGGATTAGGACAAAAGTGGAATATCTGATCAGTGAAGAAAACTAAGGATTGTTCAATAAATGGAGCTAGAAACAAAGAGTTATCAACATGGAAAAAGATACAAATAAATTCTACCTCACTTCATGGCCAAATATTAATCCAGATGAGCCAAGGACGTAAATGCAATAACAAAACTTTAAAACTCTTAGGAAAAAAATAAAGGAAATACCTTAAATCTCGAGGAGAAAAAATATTTTTAGACAAGATATCAAAAAGAGACTATAAAGGAAAAGACTGATATATTTAACTATATTAAAATTAAGAACTTTTTGTTCACCTAAAAATGTCATAGCTAGTGTGAAATGACAAGTTGAAAACTTGGAGAAGATATTACTATGCACACAACTGATAAAGGATTTGTATCAACATCATATAGAGAACTCCTATAAAGCACAAACAATTCAACATAAAAATGGGCAAAAGACACGAACAGGCATTTGAGAATAGGAAGGCCATGTGACCATTAAACACTTGAAGATATGTCCAACACCATTAGCAGACTAGGAAATGTGAATCAAGGCCACAATGAGATACCATTTTACACATATTTAATTATTTAAAAATGACAATACCAAGTGCTAAAAAGGATGTGAATCCATAGGATCGCTTTTACATTGTTATGGGAGTAAAATGGCAAAAAGTTTGCCACTGTTTGTTGAAGTCAAACATTCATGTTTATGACCAATGACTCTACTCTTTGCTATATACCCAAGAGAACTCTTGCACATTTTCAACAGGAAATATGCATTAGAATGTTCATAGGAACACTGTTCCCAATAGCAAAAGCCTGAAGTAATCCAAAAACCCATCAACAGAAGCATAAATGAAAGAGCTGCGATATATTCACACAGTGAATAGAATATTACGTATCAGAAAAACGAACTACTGCAACATGTAACAATATCATGATAAATTTTAAATGTCTTCTAACATAACGTTTAACATATTTTATGGTTAAAAAACCAACAAAATTTACACACACATACATATATTTAAACACACAAAAAATTTTATGAATATATAAAAAGGAAATCCATAAAATACACAAAAAGAAAAGCAAAGGCATAAATCAACATAGGAATCATAATGATGGTAATGTCAGCTGGGAGAAGACAGCAAAATGGTATGTAGGGGGGGAACACATGTTATATGTAGGTTATTTTTAAGGTCCTGGCTTTAATTTCAAGTTATGATATATGGATATTTATTACAGAATTGAAACAAACAAAAAACAAATAAATAAATATTGGGCCATGCTTACATCAATGATGAGAATGTGTCTGAATCAAAGATGATAACTAATCCATTTAATCATACTTAGGGAAGAATAAGGAGCACTTGAGAGGTCTCTGGAGAAGTTCTATCCATAGAACTCTCTGAGATAGAAATATTCCATATCTGCATTATCCAATGCAGTAGCCACTAGCCTACACTGAGTACTCGCAATGTGGCTAGTACAACTGAGGAACTAAATTTTCAGTTGTATTAATCTGAATTAATTTATATTTAAATTTAAACAGCCATACAGTACAAACAACTTTCAGTGGTGGGAGAAAATTAGTATTGTTCAGGGATCAATTAACAAATTGACCTGGCTTAAGTAAATGGTTCTTAGAAGAAAGTAGCCAAAAATAAAGTTGACCAAAGACATAAGTTACTTACCTTGTGAAAAATCCAGTTCATCATCTCCAAAGAGTGGAATATGTACTTTTCTTTCCTCTTCTTGTCTTTCCACTTAGAGTAGTGCAAGAAGCCTATTTAATAATGCAAAATTCAACAACCACTTACTATATGCATTCATTCATTCCTCATTTAATTTTTCTTTCTCCCTTCCTAAGCTCCCTGTTTTAGTAAACAAACAAGACTTCTTGAAAACAAAGAAGACATAAGCCGGTTATTATCTGAGTAAAGTCTAAGTCTGCATGTTTAAATGTATTTACCTCCTTCTTGTTAATGGCATCATTCAATCACAGTTTAGTAGCTTCCAAGTGAGAGGATTAGAAGTGTCAGGGGAATTGCTCACTCAAACCAGGAAATGTGGGGTTTTTAGTTCAAACAGTATCTGAAGGAAGCTGGTAAGCAACAGCTGAGAAGATGAAAGATCAGACCAACGCCTCCCTTTGAAGTAAAGACTACTCAGACTGTGAGTATAACAATGTTCATTACTGCCAGAACTCCAAGTGGCTGTTTGACGCATGCTTTAGAATGTATCATAAAATCTATAAAAATATCAACAAGATGCTTTCAAGTGACACAAAACAGCTAGAGTGCCCTATTTACAGGGACACTGCTGTTTAAAGGCAATTTGCTGGATTGCTTTCCATCTGGGACTAACGCAAGTGCCTTCCAATCTCTCTCCCTCCCCCCAACAACCAACACCCCTTCCTTTCTTTCTCCCTCCTCCCATCCCCAGCTAGAAACTAGATTTTAAATGTTTCATTTCTGCTTCCTTTGAGGGCCAGGAGGAGAAAATGAAGCTTTTCTTGGCTTGCTTCTCAACTCTCCTAAGAGATTCAGAGACAAAAAGATTGCTTTGGGAAAATAATAATGCCAAATGAGCATTAAAATAATAAATGGGTTTTCTGGAAATTAGGTTCTCAGAGGTCATGCAATTAAAAGTTAGGAGGAAAACACACCTCAGGCTTGATTGGAGGAGACAAGTGAGAGCCGGGGCAAATACTTCCACCATACTTCAAGTTCCATTCAAGGTTTGAAGAAAGGGAGCTTGTTGATTAATCTATTTGCATACTTCCAGGACTTGATAACAAGCCAAAGTGTAGTATAATTTCATAGGCACTGATTATTAATAATAATGAGGGCCGTGATTAGGGCCCTGAATATGGAGGGGTCACAGCAGGGCACAAGGCAAACATGAGTCAGCAGCACAATATTATTTGAAAAATAACAAAAAAAAGGCCCTGAACTGCCTGAGGAGATGTGTGGATGCCTTTCATTACATGAATGTTGATATATTAGACTGTGTTGCGGTACAGTTAAAAATCAAGGAACGGGGTGGAGGAGTTAAGATGGCAGAGAAGTAGGGGACCCCTTTTTCAGCCAGTCCCCTGAGTTGAGTTGGATAGGTACCAGACCAGCCTGAACATCCACGGAATCAGCCTGAGACGCAGGAAGATACATCTGGATCTCTACAAATGAACATCTCCAGTGCTGAGTATTGAGGTACGAAGTGGGGAGCCATGAAACTGTGCACAGATATCAGAAGATAAACAGAAGGGGGAGGGAGCCGCCGCATTCGGGCACTGGGAAGTGGTAGCCACCTGCACGGGGGAGTGGGCGGACTCGCGGACCAGCACCCGTGAGAGAGCAGACTGAGACCATGAGCCGGGGAGCGCATGTGACCAGACTGAAATGGATCTCTGCTGCGCTCACTGGATCCAGACTGAGACCAGGAGATCCGGGAGCGTGCGGGGGCGGCTGGTGGCTGGTGGTGTTAGAAACACAAAGGACAGAGAGAGGGCCGGCCCTGGAAGTGAGGGCTGGGACGCCGGATGTGGGGCGCACACGCCGGGACGCTGCAGTGTTGAGCAGCACCAACAGAAACAGAGTTAAAGTGGCCAGAACATCAGTGGAGAACAGTCCGCGATCCCTCTGTTCTGAGACAGAGGCTGAGATTTGGCCACTGCTGCTCTGACTCTCAGAAGAGGCACAGCAAACCGCCAGGCAAAACCGCCAGAGAACAAAAGCCTGGAAATACCGGCTCACAGTGTGCCCATCCCCATCCCCCCTCGCAGGGGACATGGAGACTCTACCCAAACAGGGTTGCCTGAGTATCGGCGCTGCAGGCCCCTCCCCCAGAAGGCAGGATGAAAAATCAAGAAGCCCACATCCCTAAGATCCCTATAAAACAAGGGCGCGCGGCCTGGGTCCTGGTCAATAATTTGGGCTCTGGACAACCCCGCAACCTCTCCTCATCAGAATGACGAGAAGGAGAAATCCCCCCCAGTAAAGAAAAGACAATGAGTCTGTGGCCTCTGCCACAGAACTAATGGATATGGATATAACCAAATTATCAAAAATGGAATTCAGAGTAACAATGGTCAAGATGATGTGTAGACTTGAAAAAAGTATTAGCAAAAATGTAAATGAGAACATAGAACCTCTAAGGGTGGAAATGAGAGCTAATCTGGCAGAAATTAAAAATTCTATGAGCCAAATGTGGTCAAAACTAGAGGCTCTGACGGCCAGAATGAATGAGGCAGAAGAACGTATCAGTGAATTGGAGGATGGGTTAGTAGAAGAAAAAGCTAAAAGAGAATCTGGACTCAAAAAAATCCACGCTCAGGAATGTAGGTTACAGGAGATTACTGACTCAATGAAACGTTCCAATGTCAGAATCATTGGCATGCCCGAGGGGGTGGAGAAAAACAGAGGTCTAGAAGAAATATTTGAACAAATTGTAGCTGAAAACTTCCCTAATCTAGCAAGGGAAACAAACATTTGTGTCCAAGAGGCAGAGAGGACCCCTCCCAAGCTCAACCATGACAAACCTACGCCACGTCATGTCATAGTGCAATTCGCAAATATTAGATCCAAGGATACAGTATTGAAAGCAGCCAGGGCAAAGAAATTTCTCACGTACCAAGGCAAAGGTATCAGAATTATGTCAGACATGTCTACACAAACCTGGAATGAGAGAAAGGGTTGGGGGGGGGCATTTTTAAAGCTCTTTCAGAGAAAAACATGCAGCCAAGGATCCTTTATCCGGCAAAGCTGTCATTCAGAATTGATGGAGAAATAAAGACCTTCCAGAATCGCCAGTCATTGACCAATTTTGTAACCATGAAACCAGCCCTACAGGAGATATTAAGGGGGTTTCTATAAAAGTAAAAAGGCCCCAAGAGTGATACAGAACAGAAAGTCACAATCTATAGAAGCAAAGACTTTACTGGCAACATGGCATCATTAAAATCATATCTCTCAATAATCAGTCTCAATGTAAATGGCCTAAATGCTCCCATAAAATTCCACAGGGTTGCAGATTGGATATAAAGACATGATCCATCCATTTGCTCTCTACAAGAGACTCATTTTGAACCTAAAGATACATTCAGACTGAAAGTAAAGGGATGGAATACCATCTTTCATGCCAATGGACCTCAAAAGAAAGCTGGGGTAGCAATTCTCATATCAGACAGATTGGATTTTAAACTAAAGACTATAGTTAGAGACACAGAAGGGCACTATATTATTCTTAAAGGATGTATCCAACAAGTGGATATGACAATTATAAATATATATGCCCCAACAGGGGAGCAGCAAGATACACAAGCCAACTCTTAACCACAATAAAGAGACATATAGATAAAAATACACTAATAGTAGGAGACCTCAACACTCCACTATCAGCAATAGACAGATCACCTAAGCAAGAAATCAGCAAAGAAACAAGAGCTTTGAATGCCATACTTGATGAGTTGGACCTCATAGATATATATAGAACACTAGACCCCAGAACCAAAGAATACTCATTCTATTCTAATGCCCATGGAACATTCTCAAGAATAGACCATGTTCTGGGTCACAAAACAGGTCTCAACTGGTACCAAAAGACTGAAATTATTCCCTGCATATTCTCAGACCACAACGCTCTGAAATTGGAACTCAACCACAAGGAAAAATTTGGAAGAAACTCAAACACTTGGAGACTAAGAACCATCCTGCTCAGGAATGACTCAATAAACCAGGAAATCAAAAATCAATTTAAACAATTTATGGCGACCAACAAGAATGAAAACACAATGGTCCAAAACCTATGGGATACTGCAAAGGCAGTCCTAAGGGGGAAATACACAGCCATCCAAGCCTCACTCAAAAGAACAGAAAAATCTAAAATGCGGTTTTTATATTCTCACCTCAAGAAGCTGGAACAGCAACAGAGGGACAGGCCTAATCCACGCACAAGGAAGCAGTTGACCAAGATTAGAGCAGAAATCAATGAATTAGAAACCAGGAGTACAGTAGAGCAGATCAACAGAACTAGAAGCTGGTTCTTTGAGAGAATAAAATTGACAAACCACTGGCAAGACTTATCCAAAAGAATAGAGAAAGGACACAAATTAATAAAATTATGAATGAAAAAGGAGAGGTCACAAACACCACCAATGAAATTGGAAGGATTATTAGAAACTTTTATCAACAGCTATATGCCAATAAATTAAGCAATCTGGGAGAGATGGAGGCCTTCCTGGAAACCTATAAACTACCAAGACTGAAACAGGAAGAAATTGATTTTTTAAACAGGCCAATTAATTATGAAGAGATTGAGTCAGTGATAAACAACCTTCCAAATAACAAAACTCCAGGCCCGGATGGTTTTCCTGGGGAATTTTATGAAACATTCAAAGAAGAAATAATACCTATTCTCCTAAAGCTATTTCAAAAAATAGAAACAGAAGGAAAGCTACCAAACTCATTCTATGAGGCCAATATTACCTTGATCCCCAAACCAGGCAAAGACCCCATCAAAAAGGAGAATTACAGACCGATTTCCCTAATGAATATGGATGCCAAAATCCTCAACAAGATCCTGGCTAATAGAATCCAATAGTACATTAAAAGGATTATCCATCATGACCAAGTGGGATTCATCCCTGGGATGCAAGCGTGGTTCAACATTTGCAAATCAATCAGCGTGATACATCATATCAACAAGAAAAGACTCAGGAACCATATGATCCTCTCAATTGTTGCAGAAAAAGCATTTGACAAAATACAGCATCCTTTCCTGATTAAAACCCTTCAGAGTGTAGGGATAGAGGGTACATTCCTCAATCTCATAAAAACCATTTATGAAAAGCCTACAGCAAATATCATTCTCAATGGGGAAAAGCTGGAAGCCTTTCCCTTAAGACCAGGAACACGACAAGGATGCCCACTCTCACCACTATTATTCAACATAGTACTAGAAGTCCTTGCAACAGCAATCAGACAACAAAAAGGGATAAAAGGTATCCAAATCGGCAAAGAAGAAGTCAAACTGTCTCTCTTCGCAGATGACATGATACTCTATATGGAAAACCCAAAAGAATCCATGCCCAAACTATTATAAGTTATAGAGCAATTCAGTAATGTGGCGGGATACAAAATCAATGCTCAGGATCAGTTGCATTTCTATACACGAATAATGAGACTGAAGAAAGAGAAATTAGGGAATCCATCCCATTTACAATAGCACCAAAAACCATACGTTACCTTGGAATTAACTTAACCAGAGATGTAAAGGGTCTATATTCGAGAAACTATAAATCACTCTTGAAAGACATTGAAGAAGACACAAAAAGATGGAAAAATAGTCCATGCTCATGGATCGGAAGAATTAACATAGTTAAAATGTCCATGCTACCCAGAGCAATCTACACTTTCGATGCCATCCCGATCAAAATACCGAGGACATTTTTCAAAGAAATGGAGCAAATAGTCCTTAAATTTGTATGGAACCAGAAAAGGCCCTGAATTGCCAAGGAACTGTTGAAAAGGAAAAACAAAGCTGGGGGCATCACAATGCCATATTTCGAGCTGTACTACAGAGCCGTGATCACAAAGACAGCATGGTCCTGGCACAAAAACAGACACATAGACCAATGGAACAGAATAGAGAACCCAGAAATGTAACCTCGGCTCTTTGGGCAACTAATCTTTGATAAAGCAGGAAAAAACATCCGGTGGAAAAAGACAGTCTCTTCAATAAATGGTGCTGGGAAAATTGGACAGCTACATGCAAAATAACGAAACTTGACCACTCTCTCACACCATACACAAAAATAAACTCCAAATGGATGAAAGACCTCGATGTGAGACAGGAATCCATCAAAATCCTAGAGGAGAACGTAGGCAGCAACCTCTACGACATCGGCCAAAGCAACCTTTTTCATGACACATCTTCAAAGGCAAGAGAAACAAAAGAAAAAATGAACTTGTGGGATTTCATCAAGATAAAAAGCTTCTGCACAGCCAAGGAAACAGTCAAAAAAACTAAGAGGCAGACCACGGAATGGGAGAATATATTTGCAAATGATGCTACAGATAAAAGACTGGTATCCAAGATCTACAAAGAACTTCTCAAACTCAGTACGCAAGAAACAAATAAACAAATCATAAAATGGGCAGAAGATATGAACATACACTTTTCCAATGATGACATACAAATGGCTAACAGACACATGAAAAATGTTCAAAATCATTAGCCATCAGGGAAATTCAAATCAAAACCACACTAAGATACCACCTTACGCCAGTTAGAATGGCAAAAATTGACCAAGCAAGAGAGGATGTGGAGAAAAGGGGTCCCTCCTACATTGTTGGTGGGAATGCAAGTTGGTACAGCCACTCTGGAAAACAGTGTGGAGGTCCCTTAAAAAGTTAAAAATTGAGCTACCCTATGACCCAGCCATTGCACTACTGGGTATTTACCCCAAAGATACACACGTAGTGAAGAGAAGGGCCATATGCACCCCAATGTTCATAGCAGCATTGTCCACAATAGCTAAATCATGGAAGGAACCGAAATGCCCTTCAACAGATGATTGGATTAAGAAGTTGTGGTCCATATATACAATGGAATGTTACTCAGCTATCAGAAAGAATGAGTTCTCAACATTTGCTGCAACATGGACGGCACTGGAGGCGATAATGCTAAGTGAAATAAGTCAAGCAGAGAAAGACAATTATCATATGATTTCTCTCATCTATGGAACATAAGAACTAGGAAGATCGGTAGGGGAAGAAAGGGATAAAGAAAGGGGGGGTAATCAGAAGGGGGAATGAAGCATGAGAGACTATGGGCTCTGAGAAACAAACTGAGGGCTTCAGAGGGGAGGGAGGTGGGAGAATGGGATAGGCTGGTGATGGGTAGTAAGGAGGGCACATATTGCATGGTGCACTGGGTGTTATACGCAACTAATAAATCATCGAACTTTACATCAGAAACCAGGGATGTACTGTATGGTGACTAACATAATATAATAAAAAAAACATTAAAAAAAAACAAGGAACTGATTTCTCATATACTGTCCTCAGAAAAGCTTTATGGAAATTCAAGAACCTTTGGCAGCTTGTGTTTCAATTAACGTCCTTCTCTTGTGGCTAGTGGGTCTGTGGTAAAGCGGGATCTGTTGTGATTCTTCCCTTCTCCCAACACCTCCATCACACAATCCTTGACTAAAAAACTAAGAAGAACATTTTATAGAAGTTTGTTTGCCTTGCTGAAGAGGGCACAGGGGTTCAGAGGTAAAGCAACTGTGCCAAAGACCCAGAGCTAGTAAGAGGCTAGGTTTTGGGTCAGAACCTCGGTCCCTTCCACCTTTGTCCCCATCCCTAGATAGCCCACCAAAACTCCCACCTTCATTTTTTCACTGGGATAGAAAGCCAGATCTGAGCAATAGGACAGAATTACATAACATTTTGCTGCAAAATCCTGAGGATTTGACAAACCAGATCTAAAAGCACTACTCTTCATCAGACCAACAAGCCATTTTTGAAATATAGTCTTTCACAGAAAGGAGTATTTGGTGAGGAATAGAAACAGAGTGACATTCCAGGCTAATATGTTTGGATGAATTAAACTGTGATCGATGTCTTCATTTGAGGAAATACTTATCACTTATTCCCCCTCAGTCCAAAACAAGCATGAAAGGATAACGTGAGAAGCACTGCTGTGCTAACACATGTGAGTGTGTGTCTGAGTCTATACAAATGCCCAGCTGAAAACATCACCCATGCTCCAGCTGCGGGGCCTGTAATACATCTTTCTCCCAAGAGTGTGTTCTGCAACCCACACGTAACAAAGGCCTGCTTAGAGGGTCTCTAAGGTCCTTTCAGATCTCACATTCTCTGGTTCTGTAATTTGAAGTTTTCCGTCAAACCTCTTAGCTCTTTTGTTAAGCTTAAAAGATAGTCATCTGTTTCAACTTTTGATTAATTCTGAGCTTTATTAATAGAATGTTATAGCACAATTCCTTTTAAATATGTTATAAAAGCTTTGCTTTTTAATGACTCAATCAAACACTTTTTTCAAAGGAATATATCTTCAATTCTGCTTCCTGATAGCAGGCTTTCCTAAGTTACCCTTTTGATTCTATTACATGGTAGATGAAAGACAGCCACAAATCCTCCTTACTGAGGTGGGGTCTATGTACTCTCCCCTTGGATCTGAGTGGGCTCATTCCTGCTTAACCAAAGAATACAGCAAAAACAATACTAGGCTCATTTCTGGGTCTTGGCCTTAGGAATTTGGCAGCTTTCACTTCCTGTCTCTGGAGTATTCGCCCATCATGCTGTGATGGAGAAAAAACAGCCTCCCAGAGACACCTACATAAAGAGAAATTGAGGCCTCCAGCTGAGCACCCATCCAAATCCAGCACCAACTTGCCAGTCATCTTGAAAGCAGGTCCTCCAGCCCCATTTCAGCCATTCCAGGTGGCACTGAATGGAACAGAGAAGAATCTATAGACCCCTGACCAAATTGCAGATTGATGAGTGAATGAATGGTTGTGCTGAGGCAGTCTGTCATGTAGCAATAAATACTTCTAATAGTAATGATGATAATGAGGATAAGAAAGGTAACATTTCACAAGCATTTATCAGGTTCTAGGTATAGTACAAAGTACTTTACATGAGGTATATCATTTAATTGTCACAACAAAGCAAGGGAGTAGCCACTCTTATTCCCCTTTATAGAGAATGAAAACAAAGCTTCTTGTGATGTAGCCCAAGCTCATTTAGTCAGTAAGTGTAGACCCAGGTCACCAACCCAAATCTTCCTTCTTGTTCTTTTTTCTTTTTTTTTTTTAATGATTTTTTATTATATTATGTTAGTCACCATACAGTACATCCCCGGTTTCCGATGTAAGGCTCGATGATTCATTAGTTGTGTATAACACCCAGTGCACCATGCAATACGTGCCCTCCTTACTACCCATCACCGGCCTATCCCATTCCCCCAACCCCTCCCCTCTGAAGCCCTCAGTTTGTTTCTCATAGTCCATAGTCTCTCATGTTTCATTCCCCCTTCTGATTACCCCCCCTTTCTTTATCCCTTTCTTCCCCTACCGATCATCTTAGTTCTTATGTTCCATAGATGAGAGAAATCATATGATAATTGTCTTTCTCTGCTTGACTTATTTCACTTAGCATTATCGCCTCCAGTGCCGTCCATGTTGTAGCAAATGTTGAGAACTCGTTCTTTCTGATTCTTCCTTCTTGTTCTATGCTGAATTTCCCTCTGCGTCTTGATGTTCTTGATGACTCATCCTCTGTATGGCTTTGTCTACTGCTTCTCTGCAAATAATACCTACATCTGTTCTGACAATTCTGACTTCTCACCAGTTCCCACCTGATCTCTGTAGGAGCATAGGTAAATGTCTCCTTGGATCATCCACGTCTGTGCTACCTCTAAACCTTGCAGTTCTCATCTGCAATTCCTTTGTTTGCCACTACTTCCCTTCTGGGCAGTGGGGATCCCACAAGAGATGGGCTGGGTCTTATTCTTCTCAATATCTTTAGTATCTGGCACATAATTAGTTGACTCTGCATGAGGGTATTAAACTACATTATTTTCCGGTTTTCACCTCAAAGTCGTTACATCCCAAAGCAAGCCATCATCATCTCCTCTTCTGTATTCCAGCAAAGACTTCACCATTCTCATAGTCCTGCAAACTTGGAGGCATTTGACACCTACTTCTCCTTCAGGGACTGAGTCCTGTAAATTCTTCAAAACACCTCTCACCTCTCATGAATTCATTATATTCCCTCATCCTGGTTCCTATTATAGTACCTGTGGATTTTTGTAATTTTCCTAAAACTGGTATTCTTGCGTTATCTTCCAATCTATTTTGAACATTTTCCACAAATGCTAAATGAGTCTTTTTAATGCAATGTCTTTATCTCATCACCACCTTCTCAAAATCCTTCAGTGGCTTGGGACCCCAAGATCATGTGTCACTGTTTAGTTTTGTGAATTAGTTAGGATGCTTGCAACTGCAAGTAAAACCCAACTTGTATTGATCTAAACAAGGAAATCTGGACTTCAGAAATAAGATCCAATGGCTCAGGATGTTAAGGATCTAGTTTCTTTGCATCGCTCCAACATTGGTTTCATGCCATGTCTGGTCTCTCTCATTTATGTTGCCTCATGGTGGCACTGGGCTACACGTACCCTTAGTAACTCCCGGTAGATTTGCTCCTTGTGGCTTTTTCCTTTCATATCTTTAGTAAGTTAAATTTGCTGTGGCTTACAACATGTGTTTATTTCTTGCACATTGTACACATTTGATAAGGGTTGGGTGTAGTTCTGCTTCCTATCATCTTCATTCCAGGACCCTTACTGAATGAGCAGCCCTTATATGGGATGTTACCAGAACCACACCTGGGCTCACTTTCCTAGATCAAAGTGGGCCTCATGACCAAACCTGACATCCATGAAGCCAGGGAGTCAATGGGATCCAAAGACAAGGGCAGCATTATGGAGAATAATAATATTCTCCCGCCTAAACTGAGTCAACATACTGATTCTTGAACCTAACACCAGCAAATGGGTAGAGATTTTCCTTCTGCCAAGGCACACCCCTTGAGCTGAGAATCAGTTCCTAAGAAGTTTTGCTGTTACCCAATTGGGGAAAGAAAGCTGGGGATTTACCATAATGTCCAATATATTCTTAGCATTCAAGGTCTTTCATACTATGTCCCAACCCTGTGGTCCAGTCCCCTACTGCTCTCCCGCTCATCAATGACCACTTTCTTTTGTGAACAGAAATCCACTGGTTATGTTGGTTTTTCTACCTGGAATACCTTTTTCTGGCCTCCCATCCTGGACACACCTACCCACCTTCTAGGAATCTCCATCCATCACTTTCATCCTCTGACATTACTTCTCCACTAACATCAAGCATCACTTACTAACATGAACTCTTAAAATTTGAGATATCCCAAGACCTTAAAAATAATTTAGCTCAGCATCTCCCAGAGGGAGGACACCCCAATCCTTTAAAATGCTTTGTGCCCTCCCACCACAAAAGTAAGTGGTAAAAAATATGGTCAGAAACCCTGCATGTGTATTGTAATCTCTCTTAGTTATTCATAATGTTCAGTAGCACCTAAAATCTCTGAGAGGTTTTTATAAAGTTATTATAATTAAGAAATCAATAATTGTAATAAAAAACAAATATTAAAGTCTACTTCTAAAATAAATATATTAATATAATTGATAATTATTAATTAATTATTTTTTAACTAAGACACTGTTACACTTTGTTTAAATTGGCACTTTCTAAACATGTTTGTCACTGACTAATGTCCTGTATAGCTGGTAAGTATTTCCCACATTGGAAAATGCTGATGTAGGCCAAACGTCTCATTTAATAGACTACATTACTGAGATTCAGGTAAGCCTATTGACTTATCTAAGGTCACACAACAACTGCAGTGAAATAGAAAGAGAGGCAGACTTGGAAGTAAAAGTCTCAGGCGTATGTCTATCTTTTAATCAGGAATTTTAGTATAGGTAACCACAAAACATTCAGAATATGAATGTCCCCTCCTTTGTTTCACAAAGGATAATACTGACCTCTCAGTGTTGTTGTTAAATGAGATAATGTGTAAAAACACTTTACGAAGTGTACTATTTCATACAGGTGTACAATTTATACATACAGAGAATGAGAGCTAAACTCAAGTCCCTAGGGTCCCAGCCAGTGCTCAGTTTCTATACCACGCTGTCCCCACCGTTCCCTCAGTCCCTTAATTCTTTTGCTACCTTTTAAGTCATTTGGCCAATTCCTATCTGTGTGCCTGCATCTTCAGCAAGACTGTTTCTTCAAGGTAGGTAATACATTTTCCATTCCCCTTATTTGTTCATAACACCAAGCACAATATGATGTGTATAGTAAGTATTTGCAAAATAATAAATTGAATTTACTTCCAGTGACAACTGGAAAATGATACTCAGTGTAGAGAAAGTAAAATTTTCAGGTATGCACTAATCCTTTGTATCTACCTGAATACAAAAAAGAATTGAAGGTAATTCCATGCCCTAAAAGAAGTGCAAAGGGAGTTTCAAAGAAAATGAGTTAGATAATTTAAAAGTTTGACCTGAGAAAGGAAGGTTTAGGAATTGAGAGATTTTTTTAGTACTCATTATGAAAAATTCTAATTGTGTTTCATAATGACAAGTCCTTGCAATGTTAAAGTTCTATATATAGTTTCAAAATACTTTAAATACATAAGTTCATATATGTTCCATAAAATAATTGCACTGACAAGTACAAATTCTGGGGAAGTTGGTAAAAATTGGGCTTTATTATTTCCATTTATGTAAGAATGGGAGGAATATTCAGATTGTCCATGATTCTAGAATTTCTTATGTTTAAAGCATCCATTTCCAAATAAGTTGAAAACTTTTGAAACTCTATAGAGAAAAGGTCTCATCAATGCTAGGATCATTTTTCTCTAATAGGTCATGATTAATGTTTGAAGTAGAAATAATTTATTGGCATTGCTATTGCAGGATTAAAATTTTGTTTTCCTGCTTATATCTCTCAGTAGACACTGCCAGACGAAATTCTTTTTGGAAGCTGACTTTAGAAATTATAGTTATCCTACCCATTTGTGCACTATCTCCCTTCATATAATTTTTCATTAATACTCCCAGATAAATAAGTTCACAGGACATTAATGAGTGGCATATTTCCCATCTCCTTTTACTAGAAATCCTGGAAATACTTAAAATAGAAGAATGCACTTTAACTACAAACATATTTAGAAGTTTAATTAGCCAAAATAGTATATAATCACACGTATCAGTCAGGGTAAGCTAAATTTTGCTACAATAATAAACACCTCCTAAATTTAAGACAGCTTATATCTTGCTCTTATTACCTATCCAGTATGGCGAGTCAGGTGCCTGTGCTCATCCTAGTCATTCAGGGATTCAGTCTAATGGAGGTGTGTGTTTCCACACTCACCATGTGGGTGACTGGGGGTGCTATAACATATCACACTGGCAATTAAATGCTTCCACACTTAGCAAAAATACACATCACTTCCACTTCCATTTAATTGAATAAAAACATAATCTAATCACTTCCGGGTAAATCTAGTCATATTGGTAGTCTTTTCGGGTTTGGCTATTTTGGCTTAAACTCTACTCTGCACTGTCTGGTGCATCAGTCACTAGCCATCGAGTCCTCTGTTCATCTCAGGTCCATTGCTCTCTTACCGGACAGATTCAGGCCTTTTTATAAGGTTGACAATCTCCTTGAGCAACACTCCCAAACTTATGCACATTTTTTACTGTGGTAAAATATACGTAATATAAATTTTACCATTCTAACCATTTTAAGTGTACAGTTTAGTGGCACTAAGTATGTTCACAGTACCATGCAACCACCACCACCATCCACCTCCAGAACTTGGTCATCTTCTCAAAATGAAACTCTGTACCCATTAAACAATGGGCATTTTTCATCAACTCTCTTCTACCCCAGAAGAGCCCAAACCAGAGTTAGGCCACTGGCTTTTTCTCCTAGGAGACACATCAGGGATTCAGTCTGGATTTAGTTATTTTCTAGAAAATTATCAACATCTCCAAAGGAAAAACTGCCTAAACAAATACTATGTCTGTTGCTTGGAGATACTGTCCATATATTGTTTTATCTAAACTTTTTTTAAGAGAGGTAGTTATAAAAACCATATTAAGGGGCGCCTGGGTGGCGCAGTCGTTAAGCGTCTGCCTTCGGCTCAGGGCATGATCCGGCATTCTGAGATCGAGCCCCACATCAGGCTCCTCCGCTATGAGCCTGCTTCTTCCTGTCCCACTCCCCCTGCTTATGTTCCCTCTCTTGCTGGCTGTCTCTATCTCTGTCGAATAAATAAATAAAATCTTTAATTAAAAAAATGTTTAAAAAAACCATATTAAGAGGGACAGCAAGCATAAGCTGGGACTATCCTACACAAATTGGGACATATGTTCACCCTATGTATAAATCAGCAGTTCTCAAAGTGCAGCCTCAGGACCTCTGGGTTTCCTGAGACTTTCTTGCAAGATGGGCAAATTCAAAGCTATTTTTATGATAATACAAAGATAATATTTGCCTTTTTCACACTCATTCTTATGAATGTGCAATAGGTTCTTCCAGAAACCACATGGCATATGATATCATTGCTCTGATAGCTAAAGAAATATATGCTTTTGTATTCTTGAGCTTTCTAGAATTTTCCAGCGTTGTTTGTTTAGGTATGAACACTGTATGTTTTCAGAGATTAATGCTGCTTTTTCTCAGGGATTCTACTGAACTTCTACAAGCTATCTTCACTTATATCTGCTGTTACCTCTGAAACTTCATTATTATCTAATAAATCATTATTTTGAAAATCCGAAGTTGCCCTTACGCTTATATATAAATTCAAGAAGAAGAAAATATATTTTGTTGTCTTCTTTTGTAATTTTTAAAAAAGTTATCAGTTTTAATTTTTCATAAAACAAAAATCAGTATCTATTACCTACCCACCCCCCCCACACACACAAAAAAAAAAGAAAAAGAAAAGAAAAGAAAAACCTGTGGGGTCCTCAATAATTTTTAAGAGTATAACAGAATCCTGAAACTAAAAAGTTTGAAAAAATCAATGTTATGCTAAGTCTTGGGATTTTAGCCTGTGTGGACATAAAAATCTTTATCTTTCTCAAAAAACTTACCTCTTACAATGAAAAGTTCTATTTTGCATGACAAAGACTGGGAATTTGAGGTTTTTTTTCTACAGTCTGCTCTCCTTAGTGATGTCTTTTTAATGGTAGAGGGACTGAGGGAATAGACCTAGAGAGGATTAAAAGTCATATTTTTATGTAGTTCAGAATATTATTCTTATATGTTCATGGGTCACATTGTGGTGCGAAGAGGATATTTGGTCAGAACCCACAGTTTTGAACACCGGCAAACCTGTCCTATTGTCACTCTCAGCACTTTGAAATGGTCAAAAGGTATCTAAACAGAGTATATAACCAGATAAATAAATGTTTTTGACTGCAGACTTGGCTTTAAACTCAACACAGATCCCTTGCCCTTGTGAGCTGAGTAAGGCCACATGATGCCCCAAGGACTTCTTGACTATAGTAGAGCCTATTACTTGACCCCATTCCCTCTAGACGCAAATGTGGATGACCCATATAACTTAGTGAGATAGCAGCGGCACATTTTCTGAAATGGTCACATTTCTATCTACATCTCATGACTTTTAGAACAAAGATAATTCCAAGACAAAGATGACCAGAGAAAGGAGCTGGAGAGTGGAGGGGACACCATTTGACCTAGTAAAGCTAAAATTCCTCCTACTAATGTTCCTTTCCCCAATAATCTTGCTCAAAATTAATATTGGGATAACCCAACTTTAGCAACATTCCAACATTCTACGATCCTGGGTGGTGGCAATGGTGGTGGGAGAGTACCTTACCTCTTTCTTGGCCAAGGTAACTTGGTTCATTCCTAGATAGTAATTAGTTCAGCCCATTCAGTCTCTAAGACAGTAAATGCCAAGTCTGCCAGGACCCCAGCATTCCTAATAACAGATGGAATGTGGAACTGGGTTGCAAACCTATTTGTAATGTCCTCCAGGAAAGGGATAAAGACTCTGCTGGATATTGCTTCAAGCAAAATGGGCTTCACTGGGCCCAGCCCACTCCCAGCTACCTGGCAGGAATCAGGCCAGTGCCAGTAGAGGGACTGAAAGACCCCATGGATGACAAAGTATGATCAGTCAGTATCCAAACTTCCAATGCCCCTGACCATCTGTCATTTAGGAGACTGGGATATCCTTAGAGCCACCTCTAATATCAGGTCAGTTTTCTTAGTCAAAGCCACATTTCTTCCCTCCCATGCCAGCCCACCATTGTAGTCCTGAAACTCCTCATGCGTAAGAGCATAGGACCTAATTTACTACCTCACTACATTCACTTAGCCTCTTCTAGCTTCCAGTCTTTGACACTTGCCCAATTGAGGGGTCCAGCTTTCAGTTACTGTTGCCTCTCTACATGGTACCACTGGCTGCCTCAGCCTCCCCTATGGAGGTGATAGGCTCTAGCATAGTTTCTATCATGTTTGTGTAACGGAAGCCAGAGAAGCTCCAGTGCCAGGGTTCAACATGTTTAGACCTATGCAGACTCTGGCTCCTCGCACCATTTGGAGATTCAGGTGAAGTGCTATACCACTGGGCATGGGATCCACTTCTCCAGCAATAACTCAGTGGGGTCAGGTCACAAAACCCTGAAATGTGGAACATGAACTTTCGCTAACAAGAGACAGGATGATACTATGATCCAGCAGGTAAATTTCTCTCCCTTCCACCCTCTAACAAAAAGGTTCCCAGGCACAGTGTTTGGGATGGCTTGTCTAAAGATGGCTGCATGACTACATAACTGGTTGGTTTCTTTCCCTCCTTTCCTGACTCTCCTCTCTGTTTCTCTCATCCTAGAAACTCTGAGTATACCCACTCTTCCCTTTCCCAACAAGGCATTACCACATAAGCTTTGCCTCAAGTCCTCTTATGATGGCACTTAGACACTGAAAGCCTCAGATCAATTATTCTTCTCAAGGGATAGACAGAAAAAGATATTGATGGGAAGATGGCAGGAGCCACACTTCATGTGCCCAGAGCAATTAAAAAACAAGTAAAAGTTCTGATACAGAACTTACCTGTTCAACAGCAGTTCGGCCTCTTAAAAATGCAGAAACTCTTGTGCTCTTCTTAATTCTGTTGTTCAGTATCACAGTTTCCCTTGTCCCTGCCTCCCTGCTCCCCATCCTGATCGCTCTCCTTGCCTACCTGGGCCCATGGCAGTTTGTTTCACCTTTGCTGCCTCTTTCTGGTCTCCAAACTCAACTTCCCTGTGCTTTCTCCAGCTCAGATGGATTCACTCAGGCCTCTGGTTTCTCTTCTTCACCTGTGAACTCTCATGCCATGCTCCCACTCCAGAGTCTCAGAGAGCCAGCTCAGCAAGCCTCAGCAGGTGGACACCGTATCCTGTAACTTCAAGTAGGAAAGAAATATTTAGATGCGCTCAATTGGTAATGCGGGGAAAACTTTAATGAGATACTATTATGGGGAATTAAATAATTCCCTTACATGTACATTTGTTTCTTATTGCAAAATGAGGACCAAGCTAGAGAAATGGAACCCCTCAAAGAAACCCACCCAGAAAACATGTGGCTAGAGTTCTGTCCATACACACAAACTATTTTGAGGAAAGGGAGAGGAATGGAATTTTGTGAGCCAGTTGACTTCTTTTAATCTCTGTCCCTTCAAGTATTTTCACAAAAAATTCATCCAACAGGCACATTATAAATGAAATGCAATGAATCCAATTGGTTTCAGGTTAATCAGTGAAAGATAATGGTACATTTGGTGGACAAAGTGATAGTGGGAGATAGATCTGTCTTAGAATAGTAAAGTTGGGAGAAAGATACGGGTGAAGAAACTGAGGCTAAAAAACCAAAGGGTAGTGCCTGCTGAAGGTCATGCTGCCCTTTAGTGGCCAAGCCAGGCCTAGACTTAGGCCTCCTGCCTCCTGGGATAACAGGGCGAGGTTGGTGATTAATTCTTTGAGAAGCCCAAAGCAGGCTCTCCTGTTAGGTCATAGGACATTTCATATTATCCCTCGGCTATCTCAGCTTCTACTGCTCTTCTGCCAGCCTCCAAAAACGGGACATGAAAATGGATTTGTTCAAGTGGTGACCCACAGATTCCAAGCCTTAGCACCTTTTTAAATGAGCAAGTGACATAGTGCCAGTCAAGATGCAACCTCCGCAAATGAATTAATTAGACTTTCAAAAAGAGCAAGCAGTCTTGCCGTGGTGTTTTATTACACAGTTTTCTAAGTGGTAATTGAAAAAGAAGCACTTGATTTTAAATCCCCTCCCCGAGGTGTTAATTATGGCAGGGAGGGACTGTGGAGACAGAATCTTATGTAAAATGAATCGCTCCATCACTCAGGACTTGCGGGGTCCAGAGACCCCCATACTCATTTTGGGAAATTGAAAGGGAAAGAGCAGGACACAAGATGGCAGTTTGGCTTTGGGATCTTTATCCATTGCTATACTGGAGAAATTTAAACTACTCTCTTTTGGTGATCTTCTTCCAAAGTACTACAGATCAAAAGGTCAATATGAATCAAATTAAAGGAAAACACTGAACTCAAATTGTCTTCTGTGTAGCTTGTCATATCCCTTCCATTTCTCTTCCTCTCCCTTTCCTTCCATCAAGAAAACTTAGTTTTTGGCTAACTCAATGCCATTCAATTTCTTCAAGATGCTGAACAGCTACAATACATCAGACATTGGGACTCTACACAGGGGAATGCAATACTCTGTCCTCATAGAAGATGTAAGAAGAGGAAGATAGGCATGTATCACAGATGGGAACAGACCTATGAACAGCACAAGAAACAAGAAAGTACAGTTGACAGTTGAGCAAGTTGGGGAGTGAGTGGGAGACAACTCCTCCAGTCAAAAATTTGTGTATAACTTTTGACTCCCCCAAAACTTAGCTACTAATAGCCTACTCTAGGCCAGAAGACTCACTGACAACATAATCAATTAACACATATTTCGTATGTTATGTATATTATATGCTATATTCTTATAAGAAAATGAGTTAGAGAAAAGAAAATGTTATTAAGAAAATCTCAAGGAAGAGAAAATACATTTATAGTACTGAACTATACAAAATCTGCATGTAAGTGGACATACACAGTTCAAGTCTCTGTTGTTCAAAGTCAACTGTACAGTGTCTGTGACACAGACAGTGAAAGATTTATCCAGTGTTATTGGTCCATACAGTATTAGGAGACAACGAGTTGAGAAGTATTAAGAAATCATCCAATCAGGGGCGCCTGGGTGGCTCAGTCATTAAGCGTCTTTCTTCAGCTCAGGGTGTGATCCCAGGGTCTTGGGATCAAGCCCCGCATCGGGCTCCCTGCTCCACCAGGAGCCTGCTTCTTCCTCTCCCACTCCCCCTGCTTGTGTTCCCTCTCTCGCTGGCTGTCTCTCTCTCTGTCAAATAAATAAATAAAATCTTAAAAAAAAAAAAAAAGGAAATCATCCAATTTCCTTCACTAGTGCTGTAGTCCTCCTGAACATTCTGGATTCAAATTAGTAAGATCAGTAAGAATGTGGGTTCTAGAGACAAAATGATACTTTGAATCATAGCTCCATCTTGTGACTTCGGACTTAACCTCTCTATGTCTCAGTGTCCTCATCAGTAAGATGAGGGTGATATGCATACCCACCTTTTAGGTTTTTCATGAGGACTAAGTTCACATACATAAAGCACTTATAATGGAGCCTGGCACATGGGAAATATTACCTATATGCATATTTGCTTTGGAGTGGCATAGGAGGACTTGTACAGCCTCACAGATGAGAGAAGAATGATACAGAGACACCTTCAGGGACCTGTAAAGGGTGGGAGGGGAGGGACTGCACGGGACATAAGACAGGACCAAGTCACACAGGTGCGTGCGCACACATACACATATATACACGCACGTACATACACACATAATGCCCAGACAATAAGCCCATCCACTACCCAACCCACTTTGTAGGAGGAAAGGAGAAAAGAAGCTTGGATCAATTATTTACACCAAAAACACTAAGGAAAAAATGTGGAAAGAACTGCATCTATCTGAAAGTAATTAGGTAAGCTTTTGCTAAGGACACAAGAGAGAGCTTAAGAGCTATATTCAACTCAATTGCAGAGACAAAGGTTCTCTTTTGCGCAACTGAGATTGTGACTCTGAAATTCACACCCACCAATCAGATCAATGAAATCACCCAAGACTAGCTTGCTGCTTTCCAGCTTTCTATTTCCACAGCTGCTTCCTCTGAACATTGCCAGCTCCTGCCCCTGCCGCTCCCCGGAAGCCCCACCTTCACAAATCACAAAATGAACCCAGCACCTCCTCACCCAGCCTGGGTCGGCACCGACCCCACATGACATGTGGGACTAATGATCTTTAAGTCTGAGATGCCTCATGAAAAGACTGTGCCAAACTTGATGGAAGAATGGGGACCAGAATCAGCTGACCTTTCTGGATCAGAGCTTTACGCTCTTGTAGGGTCTTAGCGATACAAGAATGAGGTAACACACATAAAGTGCAGAGTAGGTGTTCAGGAAAAAAATATTATATTCTTGCAATTATTGTTTTATTCTTTTGGTTCTAAGATTTCTGAAGTTATGAAGTGCATGTGCACAAGTGCTCGTATGAGGGCACCTCTATGCAAGTGATGCATATTTTCACACAATTTTGGAAGGCTCAGGGGAGTTCAGCTGGAAGGTATTCCCTAAGGAAACTGTTGTGTTGGACAGAAGCACCTAGGAAGCTTTAAAAACTCCCTTTATCCAGGGCATTCGGCAACTAAATCGGAATTCCTGGGATGGGACCCAAATATTGGTAATATTTAAAACTCACACGTAATTCCAATGTGCTGACAAGGTTAGGACCCCATGCGATAGTTTAGATCCTTGCTTCTCAGAGTGTGATCTGGGACAGGCAGCATCAGCATATCCTGGGAGCTACTTGCTAGAAATGCAAAATCTTGGTCATCACCCCAGATCTTCTGAATCAAATCTGATTTGATCCCCACCTCTTGAGGTTTTTTGGTAAGGATTAAATAGGTCCACATATGTCAAGGACTGCTGTAGAAGTCCCAACCTAGGAACTGCAAGTTCCACTCTCTCCAGCTATAAAAGCTTTGGCAATCCCTGGGCCTCAGTTTTCTCTCTGGTAAAATAGGTCTCAGCTCTGGCATCCAATCAGTCTATGAGTGGAGGCATGTGGCCTCCCACCCAGCAAAACTCCTCATGATCCTTGGTCCTCCCTAGAGTGTCCTGTGGGGAGTCCAACCTGGGAGCAACTGAATCTGGCAAGAGCTAAAAACATAATTCCCTTTAAATCAATAATTTGCAATTAAACACAGAAGACACTGAAGCCAAGGGGGTACAGGTTTCTGGAAAGAGGACAGCTGAGCACTTCAAGCCTTCAGAACTGAAAAGAGGGGGAAGCCCAACCCTTTCCAAGCAAACAAATGAACATTCAGTTCCATTGTGTGTGAGGAAGCAAGCACGGGGGGACTTAAGTGGTACTTGAGGGATGAAAAAAAAATCAAGAGCTTATATCAGCAGGACTCAATGCCAAGAGCTAATTTACTTTCCACTGCGCTCTCTACTTATACACTTCCCGTGGCTCAGTGCCCCACTCCACCATGCTGGGGACCTCTGAAGCCTTAGAACAGGGCTTCACAGTTTGCTGGTTGCAGGCAGCACCCAACTCATGAAAGAACTGGAAGCCTGCCTGGGTCCCCTCCCCACCCTCAGCAGCAAGTGTCAGACCAGATTGGGTGAGTGCCAGGCGGGCAGTGCCAATGGGGAACACAGACACACTATAAGCAGGCAGCTCCATGGAGCCAGGATTGAATGATGGTTGATGGATGTTATGCAGTGATACCTGAAATCTGGGGCTAGGAGCCATCCAATCGATCGGTGGTCTCCAGAGATGGGCAGGAATATACTGGAATTCTTGAAACAAAATTGAAATATGTTTCATTTTCAAAGTAAATGCATGCCATGTGGCATTGGGGGGTGGGGCAGGCAAGTATAAAGAACTGCAGCTCTGGAAAGACAGGAAATTCAATGTACAGAGATTGTAAAACAAAACACAGGTCTTTTGATTTCCCCCAAACCACAGTAAAATGAGGAAAGGAACACCATTTTTTCTTTCACAAGTATTAACAAATGGCTTACGTACAAGTCATTAATAAATCGAAACTGGACATCTTGCCTAGAAGGACAGGAAAAGGAAGAACATTTATTGAGGAGCTAGTATGTACCTGGGTCTAGCTGCTTTATGACAGCATCTCCTCTAGTCCTCACAGTACTATTTGGACACAGATTTTAGCATTAACTTCATTTTACTTGGAAATAAATTTCTCAGGACTGATTTTCAATTCCAAAATACACTTTGGGCCTCACTGTATGTCAAACAGTCTTCTAAAACATGAAGAAATATAAAGAGAATTATAAGACACAGTCCTGATTTATAATCAAGTCAGGAATGCAAGATTCACAAAGAAAAGGTGAAATAATCTGGCAAGTGCCTAGTGCTAAATGGGTAGTACAGAAAGGAAGAGAACTGTATGAATATGAATAGAGAGAAAGATCAGGACTTCAGTGGATAGGAAGATACACACAAGTTACTGTTGCAGGGGTCTTGAAAAAAAAAAAACGACGTGAAGGGTGAAGAGGAACAATTAATATTCCAAATGAAGAGGGCAGCTGGAATGAAGGTACAGAATGAAAGGTTAGACTCCATCTGTCAGATGGTATGAAGACCCCTCATGATATACTTTTCTTTGAAGATACTGTAATAATCCAGAATTTAAAAAGTGGTCACTGTTAAGTTGTTGTTCACATCTTTTTGACTCCTAAAGGAATCCCATGTCATAGCAGGGAAATATAACTATTTGGTCATTCAACAATTATTTGCTTGCTTGCTTGCTTCGGGCCAAGCACCCTAAGGCATATCCACTGACTTGGCACATTGCTAAGAGCTCAGCCACCTGCAGAAAACATGGTGCCCAATTCCGGTCTCTCAATAGGTGACAATGAACTGTAAAGTAAGGTACCCACCCAACTATAACTACTTTAGAGCACAGGTATGTGCTGGTGCTGTTCTCCTAAATGTAGAGCAAGGGCTTTGGGGAAGGTTCCAGGCATCTCATACTAGTCAACTGGTGTTATTTTTATGAGTACCTATGGAGAACTTGATGCACCATTACTAATCTTTACATACTAGCCAAACCTCATTGTCATAAGAGGAAAGAAGAAAGAGACACTAGGCAGAAGTTAACCACTTTATGGTAGAAGATCTGCATCTTCCTTCCTAAGGGGAAGGCTGGTTCAGACCTCTCTCTTCTCTCTGGAGGAACTAAGATATTCCGTTTCCAAGGAGGAGAAATTTTGGTCTCCATTGTTGAAATTATAGAACATTCTATTGGACCACCATTCTACTGGGTGGAGCATCTAATGGAACAAAAGTTCACAGAGCACGTAAATGTTGTATCTTCATACCAATGTAGCAGTGGTGTGAGGTGTCCCAGGTTCAAGGTTCTTGCAACGTTTCTCTTCCTCTCTCACTTTCATTCTCTAAGCCAGAATGGTAAGAATGCCTGAGCTGCTTTAAGCAGCTCTCACCTTCTATTTTCTCTCACCTTCTATTTTCTCTGCCCATTGGATTCTCTCTCTCTCCCTCCCTTCCTTCCTCCCTCCCCCTATCTGTCTATCTACCTATCTTGTGCCAGTTGGGCCTTTAGGAGGGCAGCATAGGCCAACTTCATTCTCATCACTGAGGTACCCACTCTCTTGGACTCCTTTTTGCTGGGAGTCTGACCTGTTGTTCCACTGCATAAAATCCAAGACTCCTATTTGAATGTTGAAAGAAAGAGTTCACAAAACACTCATTTTTGAGGCTATGTTGCCCTGCCTGATCTAGGGAAAAAGACCTGTAAAGGAGATTCAGCCCAATTACTGGAGTCCAGTGCTGGGGTCTGGGGGGAAATACTAAGCAGAAATACTGTTCCACTGCCTTACTTAGACTCCCTTGTGTACCTCCCTCTTTTGAGGGAGACCTCCTGAGAAGAACTGTCTACACCAAATAGAATTCAAAAATTTCTGAGTACCCTAGTCAAATATAATGGTAAGGGCTTCCTAACACCACACTTTAATTAGACTCAGTCTCCATAACTTCCAATGCTCACCTGAAATAATTAACTCCCTGGGATTCAAGGAAAATTGGGGGTTCTATGCAAATTCTCCCTTCCCTCTTCTCACCCCTGTTCTGTGACTAAAACACTCCACACGCACTTGTGCGTGCACACACACAGTGCAGCTCCACACAAATTAGATTGAGACGTTTTCTGGAAAAGCAATCCATGGTTCTGTTTCCATGGAAGCAATCTCATGTCCCCAGTGGCAGCAAATGGCAGGCAGACGGCGGTAAGGGAGCTCACAGTGCCGCAGTGGGCCTTCTCCCTCACTGCCAACTCGAGCAGAATGCACCGCAGGAAAGTGGGAGGCAGAGTTGAGCTTCACCAGAAAAACCAAACCTCAAGGGAGGCAGTGAACCCCAGCTGTGCCCCCTCTTTTGGGGCACATGTACATCTGGGCACTCTGGGCACGGTTCCAGCCAATCAGCCAGGCTGATCCTCCCACAGCTTTTCACAAAAGGCTGCTCACTCAGAGCAGATGGCGGCGCCTAAACCAAGATGGAGGCCGCCCGGGGGGGGGGGGGGGGCTCGCGCTGAGAGAACATCCGTTACTCTATGCAAATACCCCCTTCTCACCACCCCCTGTGGGTAGATGTCCCCTGCTTCCCTCAGCTTCTAAAGCCACCATCCCAAAATGTGGCCTGTACACCACTAGTGGTACACAAGATGATTCAAAGTAAGTCGTGGACAAACATTCTTTTAAAATTTTGAGAGTTACATATTTACTGTAGTGTGTATTAGAAACAAAAACCAAGATTTCATGGATATTATTGCTTAGCATAAAACTAAAGTAGGTGTTTAAATAAAATGTGAGTCAATTTTAAGGAATGAAGTAATCATTGGGAAATCTGAGTTAAGGGAAAGATTACAATGTCCTCTCTCAGGACTGGATAACTTTCCCGGCAGGAGGAAAAAATTCTTGACGTGACAGGGTGCAAAAAAGTAGGGACCTACCAGACAGATTCTCCATTGAGGCCAATGAAAGTGCTGGAGATTCCCTTTACCTCTCTTTGACTGTACCCAGTGCTGTTGCCCAGCACTTTACTGAAGCTCCAGAGAGCCATGTCAGAAGGGATGCTCAGTCCATTAGGTTCTCTTTAATGCTGACCAGGATCCTGCCCTGGACCAGTTCTGGCCAGATGGACAGGACAATAGAGAAAGCCAGTCCACTGAAAGCCTCTTTGTCTTCCCACTTTGAACCATTATCCTGGCGTCCGCTCTGAGCAGCCAGCAATCTATTCCTTTCCCCTCAGCTTTATGCAGGCTCTTCTTAGCTTTTAAGACTCAAATGCAACTTCTATAAAGAAGTTATCTTCAGCCCCAAAATGTACTTCCCAAGGTCTTACCACTCCAAAGTGTTGCCACAGAAGAAAAAATAAAAGCAGAAGGGATGTAGAAGTTTCTAATCCTCCCTCCCATCCTACCTCTGAAGCTTCTGGAAAAAAAGTAAAGAACTGGACCATTGGGTCCCCCTTGTAAGATAATAACAGTATTAACAACAAAAGTCATGATAATTAAGATTTATTAAATCTATCTAGATTCATTATAACTCTTATGAGGCAATCGTCATTAGTCTTATTTTATAGACCATCATTCTAAAACTCAGAGAGGTTAAATAATTTGGCTAATGAGTGGCAGAGCCGGGACTCAAACCCAAGTCTATCTGACTCTGAATCTTATTCTATTTCATGGACTCAGCTGCCTCCCTTTCATGATCTTCCCCAAACTCCACTGTGTCCTTTTGTGCCTGTCCCTACCCCTCCCTACTTCCTCTGTGCATGTAGTCAGAGGAGGTCCCAGGAGAGCCCATCAATCTGAACCCCTGTAAAAGGCCATTTCCTCATAACACACCCTGAACATCTGTAAAAACAATTTCTCCTCAAGCCTACAACTGAACCTCATAACAAAAACTCACCATCCAATATAGCTTTAAAAAAAAAAAAAAGTCCTGATGGCATTTTAACTACTAGGGGGACTTAGTGATGTTTATTTCCTAGTTATTCTGGGAAGATGCTTGCCTCCTGCGCTTTTGGAACAGAGCTATCTATGAGACACTGGGATATTTTTTTTTTCCATTGGGAAGACTGTGTTGGTCTTCCACTGTGTAGATTAGATTATGCTGCCGTAAAAATCCCCAAATATCAGGCATCTAAGTTTATTTCTCATTCACTGTGAATCAGCTCAGGGTTCAGGTGACTGTCCAGCCAGCTAGCCTCAGCATTCAGGCAGCTTCTGTCTTACAACCCTCTCTCCCAAGACTGCCAAGGCAGTGGAAGCAAGAACGTGTAGAACTGCACACTAGCTCCTGTGGTATTGTCCAAAACAAGCATATGGTCATGGCCAATTCAAGGGGTTGGGGCTATACAATCTTCCCATGTTCCAAGAAGAGGAAGAGAATCAGAAATATGAGGCAGAAACCTGGTTTATCTTCCATAGCACTCATAGGCTTTCTTATCCACACATGCAGGCGGAGGTAGTGTCAACAAGAAGGCTCACTAAGAATAGCCCTGGACCAGGAGTCAGGAAACGAGAGTTTGAGGCTCTTCTCAACCCCTTCTTAGCTATGCAGTCTTATGGAAGTCACCTGCCCTCACTGATGCTGTTTCCTCATGCATAGCGAAATGAGGTTTGGTCAACCTCACAGGGTTAATTAAAGTTCGACAATGAATGGGTTTCTCCACAAAAGCTTGCCACTCTTAGTACTTTTAAAGCCATCTTTTCCCTCATAGGGAAAGCAAAGAGTAAAAACAGAAAAACCAAACCAAACCAAACAAAACTGGTTTCAGGTGTCCTGAGTTCATATCCTAGTTCTCTCCTCTTTACTAAAGTCATTTGATCTCTCTGAACCTCAGTTTTCCCATCTGTCTAATAGATGGTGACGTTGTTTCTATCCACCCCAGGTGAGACACTGAATACGAAAGACTGTATAATTGTAAAATTCTCCACAGATGGAAGGGATTATTATCCTCCCTTCCCTCTTCTCACTAAGGTGTCTCCCCCACCTCCTCACTTTCCCCTCAGCTTTTGAAAAAGTTTAATCTCTCATCCTTCAGAGGATGTTTTTTCACCCTCCATGCCCACCTCCCCACTTAATTTTCCATACAAACTCTTCATTATTGACTACCAAACTTCCTGGAAACAAGGTTGCACACATGCCTGGTCCCCATGCTTATCTTGCGTTCTCTTCATAACACTTTTATTTAGCTTCTGCCTCCACTATTAGAAAAAAAGTATCTCTTAAAGGTCCCCTGACCTCTTCATTAGTTTCTGTCAGTTTTGCTTTTCCTTGACTTATTGCAACATTTAACAATAGTAACCATCCTATCTAATCCGACTGATTCCACACTCTGCTGGTTTTTTCCAAGTTTTGTTGGTTATATCTATAAAACATCTCTGTCCTGTTGATTCTATTGCAAAACAGTTCTCAGGTCCATCTCTTACCTTCCTCACTATCCACTTGCATGTCCTATTGAGTCTCTGTTATTGGCTTTATTCCTGAAACATCTCTCACATCCATCTCTTCTCCTTGCTCTCTGCTTCTGCACTGGTGCAGGCTCCCAGTTATCTCTGGCTTGGATTATTGCCTTAGCTACCTGTCTGGTCTGTCTTCATCCAGCTATAAAATGGGAAGTACAGTATGTACTGCCTAGGCCCTGAACGAAATTAATTTATGATCTTAAAGAGGGCAGAAGTGTCAAGCTGCCATGCTTTCTTCCTCTCTGCTTAATATACTGTCTAGTTTTTTTTTCCAGGCCTTGATTGGTTACTATTTACCTACAAAAAACTTCAAAATTTATCTGTTTCTTCAAACTCTGGCCCAAACACCTCTACTCAGCCTCATGTTCTGCGCCCTCTCCCCATTCCATTGGGTCTCTACTGTCATAGACTATTTAGCATTTGGCTGACAGCCACCCACATGTATTTGGATGCATCATCTCCTCTACTTGGAACTTACTTCTCTTCTCTGTCTGGGAAGACAACCCTCTCTCTACTTGCCACATCCCAACATCGACATTAAACTTATTGTAAAGCTTTCTCCAACCCAACACCCTTACCCCCAGGGACAAATCATTACTCCTTAATTCCATTTTCCTGCATTTGATTCACATTTTTGTAGAAATGTGGCATTATGTCCCTTTGTATTAGAGGTAGCTATGTGACATAGGTAGTATGAATAGAGACCACTACCAGGGAGACAATTCACTAAGATATGTGCTCCAGGACTCATAAATAGCTTCTGTAAGAAGAAGGAAGGAGGCCTAGAAGAGAAAGAACAAGACGAGAACAGACAAGAAGGCAATGTTGTAGATGAGTGGAACAGCATGGACCCATGGCTCTGGGATCA
Source organism: Ursus americanus (assembly GCF_024610735.1). Classification (NCBI taxonomy): domain Eukaryota; kingdom Metazoa; phylum Chordata; class Mammalia; order Carnivora; family Ursidae; genus Ursus; species Ursus americanus. Next base: position 67,064,405 of record NC_142139.1, read on the forward strand.
AATAAAGTCATGTGTGCTGAAAGGCCAGGGTAACTGGAGGAATTAAATGGAATGTGGGAACAGATTAGTGAGGAAGGGACCTGGTGGGTGCCCACCAGTTTGAATGAAATGGTGCTTATCTCTGACTGGTGGTCCACCTATTAAATGATATCATACGTGATTTTTGCTGTTAAGATTATTCCCATAACTAAAGTTGAGCATTCCCTGCATTAAGAGAATTTGGACTGTCCACTTGAATGTGAGTCATGCTAGATGGCCCTGATGGGCTATTGCTAAATGAAGTGAGATATTGCAAACCAAGCTCTTATGAGAAAGCAGATGTGTGTGTGGGATTGGCCTATAAACAATGGCTAAAAGATAAGGCATTGATTTGTCTCACATGACAACAGATTGGCATAGGCACTCCAGGGCTAGTGCCATCCAGAAATCAACCTCTCTCCTCTCCCTTTATACCAGTCTGAGAGATGGCTGCCATGCCTCAGGGCTCACACTCACTGCAGACAGAAGGAAAGAAGGTGACAAGAGGCCTCACTTCTGTTTACATTTCATTGGCTACCGCAGCAAGAACATGGTCACTCCTGGCTGCAAGGGAATCTGGAAAGGTTGTTTGTATCATTCCAAACTCAGTATTACAGAAAGGCAAAGGCAAAGTGACTGGACATAAACTACCATATCTGCCACGGATGAATCGAAACAAATTTTAGAATTGTCATTTGTCTGTTCTGAGCTCCCTGAAAGCACTGGTTTAGTAATACCAAAATAAACAAATAAGCAAGCAAGCAACACCAGAGACCTGGCATATGTTAATATTGAATAACTTGTTGAATTAATGTCTCATTGAAGGAAATGATAGGAGATAGGGCTGGAAAAGTGAAAAGATGATGGCCAGGATGAGTCCTGCTCAACAGGAAATACTCCTAAAGGCTGCTGAGCAAGGATGTAGTGGAACAGCTATTTAAACGGGGATTTATTTTTACCTGACCCTACTTCTAAAAGGATTTAGGTTACATTTCATAATCAAAACAATCTAAAATAAAGCAATTCAGGATAAAAATAGGTAGAATCATCTAAGAACAGCTAGGGAGAAGTGCAATCCTGTTGCAAGTTTGTGTAGAAAGATATTGAGTATGAGCCATGCCAAGTAGAAGGTCAAGCATCAAAAAAAGAGGAGTGTCTGGGTGGCTCAGCCGGTTAAGCATCTACCTTCAGCTCAGGTCATGATACTAGGGTCCTGGGATTGAGTCCCACATCGGGCTCCCTTCTCGGCAAGAGAATCTGCTATTCCCTCTCCCTCTGCCTCCACCCTGTTCCTGCTCACTGCTCTCTCACTCTCTTTCTCTCCAGCTAACTATCTCTCTCAAATAAATAAATAAAATCTATAAAAAAAAAGAGTCTCCCTCCCTTTCCCTCTGCCTCTCCCTCCCACACATGCACCTGTGTTCTCTAAAAAATAAAAATAAAAAAATAAAATAAAAGTAAACCTAAAATTAAAAAATTATTAATTAATTTTAAAAAATAAAAATAAAATTTTAAAAGGGGTCCTTAGAGCTATAGTTTCTGGACATAAAAGGGACATGAGCATGGGAAAGGATGAGAAAGATCAAATAAATACAACAAAGCCATGTCACGGAGCCTGATGTAGGCATTAAGGCTCTTTAATAAGTTGTGGCTCAACCTACCTCCAGCAGCTGGAACTGTCTCTTCATTGACAACCTCCAGGACCTCAGGAAGCCTCTGTGAGCATCTGGTTCTACTTTGTGCATCCTACTCCTGGCCCCTCTTGAGAGAACAGACCCATCTTCAGGGACTGAACAAAATGTAAGAGGCTACTCTGTGCCAGGTACAGTGATAGGCACTTTTACATATCCCAGCTCAGTTGACTTCTGAGCCAGATCAGTTAATAAAAATTATTTTTAATTTTTCTCCTGGCCTGCTTGACCATTTTAGTAGGAGCAGTCCTAGAGCTAGAATGCAATAGAGGCTGCCTTGAATGAACACAACAAAATATCCTATAATTACATGGCACTTCAGTTTACAAAGTATTTTCACTCACACTGTCGTATTTGTTACTCAAAATGAACATTTATCTATCGAGCAGCTTTCTGGTGATTGACAGAAGAGAAAGGAAAGAGTTCCTGCCATCAATGAACTCATAGAGGTGAAAAAAAACAAATACAGAAGACTGCCCCACAAGGTAATGTGCCTTGGAAGCTCAGAATGGGTGAGGCCGGCTCTCTCTGGTTTCATCCAAGGTGGCTTCAAAGTTTGTAGAGGCATCAGGGCTAAGAACAGAATTGCAGAGTGAAGTGAAGAGAGACCAACAGATTCAGAGAGAGGCAGCCAGAGACAGACAGAAAGAAACACGGAGAGAAGGCAGGCTGTGGTTTTGCAATCGGGGGTCAATGAGATGTCCCTATTTTCTTTCATGAAACCTTTTTAAACTTTAAGTGTGAAAGAATTTCTGTTCCTTGCAACCAAATGATTCCTGATGATAACAACTGTCTAGGCTCCCTTTTTTCTGGGCAACCAAACATAATAAAGCCATGTCCTTTAGCAGGATTTCTTAGTGAACACCAGATTCACCTGAGAGCTCTTCCCACTTCCCTCTTAACATCTCATCCCATTTATATCACCCACTGATGTTCTAACACTCTGGTCCTTACTGCAGCCATACTCTCCTCCTGCTCTTGAAACATCACTGCCCTGTGTCCTTCCTTCCAAGGCCAGCCTCTGAACTCCTAAGGAGACAACTGAGATCCAGCTAATCTGATTGGCTAGACCATATAAACCTGCTACTGAAGGCCGAACAGCAATCCTTCCCTGACAACACACATAGAATTAATTATATAGGCAAAAACAGAAAATAAAATGCACCCATAATCCATTACCAAGTACCTCCATTGTTACCATTTTCCAGGTTCTATTTTATAGTTACACATACTTTGCTTACCAAAACTAAGATCATGCTACACAAACCACTTTGTTATTTGCTATTTTCATAATTATATAGGTAATGCTCCTTTAATTGCAAGTAGTAAAAATCAGCTTCAAAATGTCTAAAGAAAAAAAAAGGTGAATAAACCATCAGATGGAATTCCAAGAAGATTTTAACAGCCAGGAGACCCAAGGGAGACCCAAGGGAGACCCAAGGGAGACCCAGGGAGACCCAAGGGCCTGGCTTCTTCCACCTTTCCATTCCTTTTGTTTTGTCTTCTTGGGCTCTTTCCCCACACCTCTCTGAACATCTGCTCCATCCTTCAGTAATAACTAAAAAATTTCGTTTATGTGTTTACATATCCTATCTCAGGCCTAATACTGAATATTTCTCTCTTTTCTCTCAATTCAGTTTTTTTCAAGCTTTATCTCCCCCCCCCCCCAATCAAAAAACCATTTCTTGGATTGTTTTAAATAAATTCTACTATTTTTCTGTTTTAGAGTTCATTAACTTATTAAAATGTATTCATTCTTTCCTTCTAGTTTCCTTGGGTTTGTTATTATTTCTCTAGTCTCCATTATCTTTAATCTTTCTTTAAAAAATAAAATAAAATACAAGGCACATGTGAACTTTTACCAGGCACTTTCTTTAGGTGATCCTCCATCCTCCACTTTCTTATTCAAAGAATGACTCTAATGTGGGAACCAAAAGGTACATTTAGGGGTGGCCAATACGAACACTTCCTGTTGCTTGGGAGCCACTGAAGCAGTAATTCTGGAAATACAGACAGAACCCTTCAGACTTTGACCACTCTTTATGATTCTGGAAGGGCCTGAATTTAAACAGGAGATGACTCTAGTATTTATCAGTGCCTCCTGTTTGCCAAATACTGTACTAGCCATGTCAACGTATATCCAGAAAGGAATATGGTGTAATCTCCAGTTTACCAATTAAAAATACCTGGGCAGAGCTTAAGTGACCTGTCCACTTCTATAGCTAGTAAGTGGCAGAGTGAAAAGGTGGCCTATATTGCTCTAACTCCAAATCCCACACTCCTTCCACTTTTGTGTATGCCTCCCAAACAATTCTGAAAAAACAAAACAAAACAAAAAAAAACCAAAAAGCAAATAAGAAAAACCTGACTAGAGCAGTACTGAGACTAGCAAAACTTTTAGGGTGCTTATATTTAACATTTTCAGCATCACAGAGGTGAACGTTTTATCTATATCTACAGCCAACTATGGATATATAGATAGATATTTATAATAACCAAGTATTTTTCCATCCTCTATCTCTATCGATGCATTTTTCTTGATTTTCTGAAGAGATGAGCTATGAGGATGTAGTAGAAGCAGCTGTTTTGGAAATATTGCCTTTTCTTTGTTCTGAATGCTATTTAAACATTGGCAGGGGGCCTCATTAAAGATGAATCGTTGAATTAGCAAGTAGTGTTGTAGCTAGAAGAGACAGCATGTGCTCCTGTGGTGAAAACAGATTTGCACAAAGGAGGGAAGGTTTGGGGGTCTGTGGGGGTGGGAGATGGACAGAGAGTGAAAAGTCCTGAGACACAGCAAAGTCAAGTGTTTTACAATGTTCTCCAACCTGCCCACTGCCACAGGGAAGCGCAAGAAGGCTGAAAGAGAAGCTCCACATCATGAACTATGGATGTGAGAGGGAGCCCTTCACTCTAGGGTAATAGTGGTTATGAATAACCTCTACTTCCTCCCCTGTATGGTGAGTTAGTGTCTTGCAGCTCCAGATAATCTAAACACTTGGCTACCAACACCCAATAACAACAAAAACAATGAATGATTCCAAGATAACCCCTCTCTCTGCCCTCCTCCCCATATGCCTTATCTATCTTGTAGGTGGCGAAGAGGTATTAGCAGTTTTATTTCTTTGAATACATGACTCAGTTCCCACATTGTTTTCTCACATTCATGATGGCTTCAATTTGCCTACGGGTTTGGAAATGAAAGAGGCATGACAACAGGGACTCCTGCAGGATTGGATTATCCCATGCATGAGGTGAGCAATTGTCCCGGATGCTCTCTGAAGTTGAGACTCATCCCCAAGTGGTGTTTCATGGGGTGTGTCATTTTACTTGGACCTATTCTTTCCCCTGAATCCTTGGTGCTTCAGAATTTGGGGAGGAAGAAGGAGAGAGTGGGAAATGGGATGGAGGAAGAAGAGGGGAAAGGAATCAACCATTACTGAGTCTTTACTATGTACCAATGACAGTGCCAGATGCCATGACACACATTGCTCATTCCCCACAGCAACTCTGAAGGAGAGAGTTTGATTCCCATTTTACAGGTGAAGAAACTAAGGCTCAGAGAGAATAACTTGTTCAAAGCCACATAGCTGATAAATCACCCATTTGGAACTCAAAACCAGATCTGTCTGACTTCAAGCCCACGCTTTTGATTTGATAATTCTCATAGATATTCACAAATACGGTTTAAGAGAAAGGTTGGTAGCCTAAGTTGAGGATCTTAAAAGGCTTTATCTTGCATTAGCTCTCTACCGTGGAGACCTGAAGAAATTCCTGGCCTGTGTCTCCAGCATGAACTCAACTTGTTCCCTTCTTTGACTGCCTCCATGCCAGCCCCTGAGGCCACTGCCTATTTGGGCAGAACGTATAAAAGGGCCAAACCCAGACAGCCAGGGCCTCCAGGGAAATCTCATTCAGAACCGTTCTACTTGCAGGGGTCAAGCTTCCTGCTTTGCTGACCTTCTGGGTCCCAGACCTTTAGATGGTACCAGACCCTAACATAAGCCCCTTCCCTTAACCAACCTCTTGTATTTCTTCTCCAGAAAACTGTGCACTTGAAGTACAGACAGGGATGGTTTTACAAAAGGCCAAGCAGGTAATCTACACCAACCATTTGAGTGGAGAGGACACTGGACAAGAGCCCCCTGTCCTGAAACATCGATCACACTGTCTACCATGTCCCCCTCACCCTCCCATAGGTTTGACACTAGAAGCCTTTGGTGGTCCATTAATCCCAGCTGTGAGATGGGTCACACCTTAGATTCATGAAATTGAGCTGGGGTTACTGACGTGGCCACAAGCAGAGATACTGACCAAAAGACAAATTCTGATTCCTTCCAAATATGCTCAGAGGTGGTCCTGCTTATTGCTCCCCTTTGAGGTTCCAGCACATGCCCTCATCCCTATATCCCTTCTTATAGCAGCAGGAGTGTCAGAGTATGTAGAGCCAGTCACCATGGGAGGCACAAAGCAAATGGTAATGGCTGGTAAGGACTTTGCACACCTGTGGGTCCTTTTACCTAAGTCAGCTAACACAGCCCCTTTAATTTAGCAGTTCAGTCACACCCTGCCCCCATTCAGATTGTACCAAAGCCTGCAAAGGCTGACTGGCTTGCCAGCACTTAGCCAGAAATATCCAGAATGGTCCTCTGTTCGTTTCCTCAGATTCTTGGGCGGCAGCTTCCTGTTTCCCATGCCAGTACTCTTCTTTTTGCTCACCTGCTACCAACACCTGCCTGTCCTCTAACTACCCCCTTCAGGTCACCCAACACTTAGCTGCTGCTTTCTTTGGGCTCCAGGTGCAGATTAGCCTAGAGAGGACCTCCCCCAGAACCTGTTTCCCTGGGAAGTTACCAAAGGGTCCCCTGGCCACCATGTTCTTTGTTTGTTGGGGCATCCTCACAAAAGGGCATTTTGTAAAGCCAGTTCCAAGGAGCTCCCTGCTCTGAGCCACACACCTCTTTAAACTCAGTGGCCACTATCACCTGAATTGTAAAATAAAATTGGCCTAACACACCCATCAGACCAAACAGTTCATAGATTTCTATTGAGTCTCACCTCTTTAATCTTTATTCATTATGTGATGTTGGCTGTTTTTTGTTTTGTTTTTTTAGAGAATTTTTTTTTTTTAGATTGTATTTGTTTATTAGCCAGCGAGAGAGGGAACACAAGCAGGGAGAGTGGGAAAGGGAGAAGCAGGTTTCCCGCTGAGCAGGGAGCCCAGCACGGGGCTTGAACCCAGAACACTGGGATCATGACCTGAGCCGAAGGCAGCCGCTTAACGACTGAGCCACCCAGGCGCCCCCAAGTTCACTTGTTTGAATCTCAGTTTTTTCACCTTTAAAATGCAAGGATACTATATAGCCTACAGAGTGAGTGTTAAGTCTTCAACGACTAAAGCAAATTAATGCAGCTAACTCAGTGCCTGGCACACAGTAAGTAATCAGTCAGTCAGAGGGTTCTTCTGGCTGGCTTTCCTGTTGAACAATGGCCCCAATTAGAATGGTTTATTAGCCCAACTGAAACCATGCCCACTGTCAAGTCAGAATGTCAGCACAACCTGCAAACAATCAAGGCAGTGTGTTATAAAGAGCAAATTACACACTTGTGACTTACGGTCATAGGGTAGAAATAGGTAACCATTCGTCACAGCTTCTGTGGTTAGGATAGAGATGCATGGTCTCCTTTTGAAAGCAAACTTGGACTTGGACTTGGACTCTACCTGAAAACCTTCTACCTCCCTGTGTTGAGTTCACTGACTATTGGTTTAAATTTTCTCGATGTTTCAATTAATGTTTGGTCTTTCCTTATTTTTAGAATGCAACCAACTCATTTCCTGCATACAAGAAGAAAGGGGAAGAAAAGAGCCAAGTGCCTAGAAAGGAGGACCCATGTATTTTCCTTCTCTCTTTCGAGACTAAATACTTTAGAGTCAATGATAAGCAAAGATGCTGCCTTAATTAGGTGACATGGGGAGAGGGAGCAGTTTATGGTTTAAATGAAAAGGCTTTCCTGATGACCAAAAGCATTCCAGGAGGTGGATCTCACCAGCAGAACTATTTTGTTGCTCGGATAAAGAACGCATGTCTCATAACCTGACGTTGCATGACATGTCTAAACAGACAGGTCTTCCATTAAGAAGGTTTTGTTTCATACTATTCGGTACCTCTGCCTTCCCTGTACTTTCTCAGGTTGGGTCAAAAAAAAAAAATTCTACCAAAAAATGTACTCGAAACTATTGATTTCTGTTGTGCTAAAGCCCCTGACATTCTGGCGCGATGAAGATATTGCTCTGGACCCTGTGAGCCTTCTCGTACTTCTCTTCTGCTTATGAGGGTCTCTGAGGATGGTATTAAAGATATTGTAGTTCCCACTTTCTGACTGTGGGATATCAGCAGGGTCTCTCCTGTGTAAAGAATAATTATCAGCACTGCTGTTACCTCTAGTAAGTGTGTAATTACATGCTCGGTTTTGTGGGCTCTAGGCTGTGCAATTTTAAATTATACAATAATGTCAAATTCTCTCTCGCTCTCTGTCTCTAGATTTCTCTCTCTCTTTCTCGCACTTTCCTTTTTTTTATTTGAAAGGGGAGGTGGGTAAATTTTTTTTTCAAGAGACAGAAAGAGAAGAGTGTGGGAGAGTCTCCCCCACACACACCAACAGAAACGACAGCCTGGTAATCAGGGAAGGTCGAACGCTGCCTCTTCATGCCAGGATTTCAAGCTAAGAGGAAGCCTCTTTAAAAATCAAGATGTATTTGGCAGGGAGGGAATGGGATGAAACGAAGGGAGAAAGGATGGCCCCAAAAGGGGCGGGGGGGAGGGGGAGGAACCGAAGAGTAAAGAAGTATAGGGAGAAGGTGCAGGGTGGGGGGCAGGAGGGGTGGGGGGCACGAGGAGCATGGTGACAGCATCCCCAGCAACATCTTATCCAGAAAACCAGGGGGTGGGAAGCGTTGTCCGACCTCTGATTGCCAGCCAGAAATTCAAGCAGCCGGAGTCCGCCTCAATGTGAGATTCGGGGCCAATCAGTATCAGCTCTCCGCTAAGGAAGGAGCCAGAGCAGACCTACAACTCCCCCCCCCCCTCCCGCACGCCTGGCCTGCGGGCCCTGGATTCACTTTCCGGAACCTGGTCCGCGGGCCGGCCAATCAGCAAGCGCCACGGACGCCCCTCCACCCCGCGCCCGCGCATCCCCGTGGCTGGGGCCCCAAAGCCCTAGCTTCTGGGTGTCCTGGAATTCTCTGCTCACTGCCAAGCCAATGTGGGTCTTTTCTCCCTCTCTGCTTCTCTTCCCGGAGCTGCAGGTGCTGGAGGAGGGCCCAAGGGGTTGAGGGGAGGTAACCCTTGTGTCCACCTCAGGCCTGGAACCATCCACAGACGCACTTGGTCTTGACCCTGGCTTACAGATCAGCTATTCAGGTGTTCATTTATTCAACAGACGTTTTCACAACTGCTACTTCCAGTAGCATCTTCTTACATCTTCCAGTTCCTCCTCCACCCCTGCAGAGGCAGCCCGCAGCTCTGAGTCCCGCCACATTGCCCCTTCACTAGGCTTTCACACTTGGGGAGACCCTGCGTCTGCCACCCTCCCCCTCAATCCTTCTCCCGCTCACTGGCCATTGCGTCTGCAGCCACCGCTTCTCTGTATCATCTACGTGTCTTGAACCTACTGGGTGTTCAATAAATATCTGCTTGAGAACGTGCAACTTTCGTGGTACAGACCAAGAAAACAAGGCCAGAGAAGTAAGTGACTTGCCCAAGGTCGCCAACCTGTTTAGCGATAGATCCAAAAGAATCCGGTTTCCCTCCCTATCTTCATGACTGATTCCCATTGTACCACGCTGCTTCTGTGAACAGCAAGATTAGACAGTGCCAATGATTCCAACCAACCGAAAGATCTGAACTGATATAGGAGATAGTGTGCATCTAATAATAATAGGAGCAGTGATACCTGACATTTATTGTACACTTATATATGTTACATTTGATCCTCACAACAATCATGGGAGGTAGGCAATTTATTGTCCCCATCCAGATGAGGAAACTGAGGCACAGAAAGGAAAAGTAACTTCCCTTGGCTCCTGGGTAGAGCGAAGATTTGAACTCCAGTCTGCTTGACTCCATAGTCCACGCATTTAACTCCTATGCTTAGGGCTTCCCATAAGATACATCACAGGAAAAAAAAAAAAAGATACACCCACAGATGTGCTTAAGAAGGAGTCCATGGCCTTTGCTGGACATTTCCTTACCGCCTGTCCTGCTCCCTTTCATCCCACAAAATAGAATTCACCGTTTCTCTCTTCCACAGTCCCAGACTGATTTTTGGTTGGGGGCAGTTCAAGTGCATGGCCATTAAATCATCTCACACTGACAAGGAATCAGTCAGCAGGCTTAACCAAAGCTGGGCTTCCCTCTCTGAAGGCACGGCCTGCCACCAGCCACAAAAAGACTTCCTCCCACAGTCCATCTATAAAGCTTCTTCAGCCTCAAATGAGACAACTGCACCGGGCAATTGCCAACCAAAACAGATCGGGTCAGACTGAGTTTCTGAATTTAATCATCACATTCTGTGGTTCTTCTAGTCCCCACAGTTCCTGTGGAATGTGCTAAAGGTAGGCAACTAAAGCGGGCAAATATCATTTTAAGACTGTAAATAACAACCTCCTGGATTTAAATAGATGTTTCCATTTCATAGCGTTTTCACATGTATTATCCCAGTTGATGCTTCATCAACCCTGTGGAGAGAAGGCAGCTATTTTTATTCCCATCTACTCCCGCCCCATCACCATCTTTGCAGAGAAAACAAAGACAAAAAGAGATTTAGTTACTTGGACAGAATCCAAAAAGGAATGGAAGCCTGGGTCCAGAACGCTGGGTAAGTGCTGGGTATCCTATGACTCCTCAGAAAGGATCACCCTCCGCCTGGGTCTACTATCACATCCATCACATCATGGTACAGGAAAAGCACTACTACACACACCTACTAGCACGGCGACTACCCCCAAAGCAGGAAATGAGAAGTGTTGGTGGGGATGGGGAAAATTGAACCCCTTGTGCACTGTTCCCACCATGGGTGGCAATGTAAAATGGCACAGCTGCTTTAGAAAATAGTATGCTGGTCCTCAAAAAAGTAAAAATAGAACTACCACAATCCACTTCTGAGTGTATGCCCCCCAAAAAGTTGAAAGCAGAGTCTCCAGGAGATGTCTGTACACCGTGTTCATAGCAGCAGTATTCACAGTAGCCGAAAGAGGGAAGCAACTCAAGTGTCCGTGACAGATGAATGGAGAAACAAAATGTGGTCTAGCCATAGAATGGAATATTATTCAACCTTTAGAAGGAAGGAAGCACTGATGCAGGCTACTGTGTGGGTGAACCTTGAAGACATCCCACTAATGAAATAAGTCAGTCACAAAAGGCAAATACTGTGTGAGTCCGCTTACACAAGACATCTAGAGTACTCAAGTTCATAGAGACAGAGGTCAAAGGATGATTGTCAGGGGCCAGGAGGAGGGGTGAGTGGAGCGGTCATGTTTAATGGGTACAGAGTTTTTGTTTGGAGAAGACAAAGAAAGTTCTGGAGGTGTACAACGGGAAAGTTGCACAACAATATGAAGGCATGTAATGCCACTAAACCATACAGAAAAATGTTCAAGACAGTAAATTTTATGTTATGTAACTTTGCTGCAACTAGAAAGAATAAAAATTAAGAGGGGAGGGGGGTGGGGCATGGGGCTAGGCTGGTGATGGGTATTAAGGAGGGCACGTATTGCATAGAGCACTGGGTGTTATATGCAAACAATGAATCATGGAACACTACATCAAAAACTAAGGATGTACTGTATGGTGACTAACATAACGTAATAAAAAATTTTTTAAAAATAAAATAAGTTAAAATTTTAAAAATAATAGATAAATCAAGGAACATAAAATACATAAATGGAGAAAGACTAAAGCTCAGAAAGCTGAATGACCCTCCATGGAATGCAGACAGTTGGAATTAAGCCCCAAATCCCGAGACCAAACTTCTTCCGACTGTCACCTCTCCCAATGCTGCATCTGGTCAGTGCCCTGATTTGAGTGTCCTTAAGCCAGAGAAAATGTGTATCCTTTTTATTTCTCCTGCCACATTTATCTACAACCCTGACCTTCCAAGATAACTCCGCTTCTGCATGTGGAGTTCAGGAATAAGTGCCATAGTTTATATAGTATAGACTCAGACTCATGATCAAATCATGTCTCCTAAAGCTGAAGTGTCAAATCAGTAAACATCTATCAAGAATGGTGCTGGGGGGGGGCACCTGGGTGGCTCAGTTGATTAAGCGTCTGCCTTCAGCTCAGGTCATGATCCTGGAGTCCCAGGATTGAGTCCCGCATCAAGCTCCCTGCTCAGCAGGGAGTCTGCTTCTCCCTCTGACCCTCCCTCTTCTCATGTTCTCTCTCTCTCTCTCATTCTCTTTCTCTCAAATAAATAAATAAAATCTTTAAAAAAAAAAAAAAGAATGGTGCTGGAGACTTTGAAGATACCATAGAAAGGTGGGATAGTTCTTGCCTTCAAGGAGGTTGCAGACTAGCCAAAGAGAAAAGATCTTAAGTAATTAGGATTTAGAGAAAAAGTCAAGAAAGTAAGCAAGGTCCCAGGGGGTACACAGGTGGGACTCAGCTGGACCTCCAGGAATATAGTAGTGAGCATGAGAAAACAGAGCCTGCCCTTGTGGGAGAGAGCATCAGAAGTAAAATCTTCACATAAATATTTAATTAGCAACCTGTTATGTAGGATGAAAGAAAAATACAGGCAGTCTAGCATATACAGCAGGGGGATCTGGTCTGTCTGGGCAGTCAGGGAAGGCTTCCCGGAGGAAGAATGACCTTTCACCTGAGATCTGAAGGAGTAGGAGTTAATTTGGCTCTGTGGAGAGTGCAAGATAGTGGGGAACTGGATAACAGTATCTGAGAAGAGGAGACTACTTAGTCTCGTGGTCCTGGAAGTCTGAGGAGATGAGATTCAAGGTGGATCCTGGAGGATTTGTGGGTATAGAAAGGGAACAGGTGTGGAAGGCATTTCCTGATGGAAGCATTTGTGCCATCAGGGGACAGAGGCAGTAAAACACAAATCCAACTAAAGCCTAACTCATCACTAGAGGACCGGACAAGTCTTATTTCCTGACAATAGCAAGAAATCTCCGTTTCCTCCCCCGTCCAGTGCTTCTTGCCACCCTGACTTAGACATGCCATAGGGAGCAACCTCCACATTTGTCAAAATAGAAACCAGGCACTCAGGAAGTAGGTTAGATGGGAAGGGTAAGCAGAGAATGGAGCAGGTGCTACCAACAGAGGGATGTCTCATCAGGCAAGCCAAGAACACATGACCAGTAGGCCCTCAGCCACAAAAAGCATGGATGGCCACGGCGAATCTGGGAACAAGAGAATCTGACGTTCCAGGCATGCCATGCAGGAAGGACTGGATGGCCTTGCTGCAGGCCTGAGCTTCCGGGCAGGACTCCAGTTGCAAGAGAGGGAGGAGTTAGCCAAAGTGAGGAGGGGCTGGAGCACCAAAAAGAGGCCAAGGCAAGCCTGGGGACAGCAAGCCTCCTCCAAGGATGCTAATGTTATAATGGCATGTGCCAGATAGCCCTTCAGAGGGGCTTGTGATAACAGTAAAGAGAAAACTTTACATTTCTAGACACCCATCAGGTTCTCCTAAAGAGCTCACTTAGTTATTAAACGTACAGCCTTTTAGAACTGAAAATTTGAGATTATCTGCTGTAACCCCTCTTTTCACAAATGAGGAAATGGAGGTCCAGAGACATTAAATCACTTGACAAGGTCACAGCTAATTAGCCACAGAGCTGGATGAAAACCCAGGTCTCTTGACTCTTAATCCACTTCTCTTCTCTCCACATACTTCTCATTTTTAACTTTTATGAGTTAGATTTAAATGAGGAAAGAAGCCATCTACGACCAATCCCGTGATGAGCAGTGGATTTTCTCCTCTCAGCTGACATGGCCTTTGATTCTGAGACTAGTTCATTTTTTGTCTGCAATCATTCTATTTCCTTTTATAAAATTGGGTAGAGTGATTATTCTAATTATTAATAGCATTGCTTTTAAATATCAGCATAGGCTGTTTCTTGATCTATGACCACATGTATTGAAGTTTCTGTGTTTCCATGACTTTAGGAGGATGAGGTGGGGATACCAGTGTGCGTGTACACACTCCCCTTGTGTGTACCTGGGTCAACACACAGGTGTGTATAGACAGGGCTTCCTGGAGAGTTAGTTGGTCCACAGTCTTTGGATTCCAGCCTTGCCACTGTTAGCAGCTGAGTGAATCTGACCTGGCCCCTCAAAGCCTCAGTTTCCCTCATTGCCAAGTGATGATCATAGTTGCTGCCTGCCCAGCACATGGGATCCTTTTTAGTTTCAAAGGTCACATTTGTGAAAATCAATCTTTGGCCTCCACACTCTCTTGTTTAGGAGCACCCCATAGCCTGGGTCTCTGTGGAACACACTCAGGGACCCAGCCTTGCTTTATTCCTACTCCACCAAAAAAAAAAAAAAAAAGTCAAGAAAGCCTCTTAGGAGTAAATTCCAGGAGAAATATATTTGCAAGTTAGGTCCCCTCTAGACAGCTCTGTATGCAGGTCTCTTACAATATCACGCGGAAACACACAAGAAACTGAGAAACCCTCGAAAAGACAGTGAGGGCTCTTAGTTATTGCACGATAGGATCAGTGTCTCCAAAACCTCTGTCAGATGTGTTTCATACTGGCTGCTTCCCTAGCTACTTCTTCAGGAACGTACAAGATTTACTTCCAACGCATTTAGTAACGAACAGCTAGAAATTCCCCCCACACACACACCAATTTCTCAGATTCTGCTACAGTGAACTGGACTAAATTTGAGCCTAAAAGGCTTCACTGAAATCTGATTAGAGACAAACTTTTAAGAACTGTCCCATGTCCCCATTCCATGTGGTCAGTCACTTATGAAGGGTGTTCTGCGGAGCATTTGCTCTGTGAAGTTTTACTAGACAAGAGCAATCTAATTTTTGTCATCAAATAAGGTTAGGAAATTAATTTATTTGTTTTAACTTTTCATTTAGTCAATAAATATCTATTAGTTTCCTTCTCTGTGTCAAGGCAGAGCCTAGGTTCCTTGCCGTGGAGAATACACAAAGGCCTCAACTTTGTCTGGGGCCCACACGATAGCCTTGGATGCAGCACCTATAAGGGTCTGAGAAGTCTGCCCATAAAGAAGGGTGCTGAACTCTGTGTAACCCAACGTTCCTCCAAATTATTTGAATACAGAACCTTTTTTACTTCACATTTCATGGACATGAATGGAGAAAAGCTGTCTTAGACTCCATCTTTGTTGCCATTTGGCTCTATGAGGATAGTGCATTTTGCCAATAGAAGTTGAAGTTGCCCCTGGATCTACACCGGTGCGTTAGCAAGTTGGAAGAAGAGAGAAGGAAGAGAGTGGGGGAAGAAAGTAGTCAAAGAAAGAGAACTGTCCCTGTCCAATTCTATCAATCCCATGAGTCCTCTGAGCCAGCCATGGCCTTCATGGAGCCTTCCGTCCTCGTGGACCCTTTCCCGGGTTTTCCTGAATCCCATTTCTTGTCACTAATGAACTCCTCGCCCTCTGCCTCCAAGCTCTGCTCTTTTTGTCTGGTCTGGTCCTTTGCTTTGGATTTCTTCTAGCTCTCAGCCTCCTTGCTGGGATGCCATGCTCTAGACCTCTCTAGAGTCCCCTACTTAGGATGTAGATTCCATTTCCTCTTGTACGATACCTGTACCTCCTCACGCTTGATATCCCACTGGTGTGGGAGATAAAGCCTGGCATGGTTAGCCTACCAAGGCATCCTGTTATCTGGTCCTATTTTTGGTCAGGATTTCTATACCACAGATCCAAACTCTCACTTTCCCCTAACTTGGTTCCTACTCGGCCATCCGAGGGCAGGTCTCAAACAGAGGCCTGAGATTCACATCCCTGGACTACTTACACTCCCCTTCTAGCACGCACAGTAGCTGCTTGTGGGGCAATAACAGGCCCTGGGTTCCCATCCTCTGTCCACAATCACTTCCCTTGGCCTAACAACATTTCTAGTCACAGGTGGAACCACTGCCAAGGAGCTGTCATCTGAGCCTAGAACCCAGCATACCCCAGACTCAGCAGCACCTGCAGTGCCCATACCTTCTCTGGATGTCCTCCTGGCCCTTTTCAACACATGCACTTGCACCTGGAGCTTCACAAAGCACAGGTGGCTTTCCAGGGTTCCTACTTGTTGGAGGTTGGAGGTGAGCTGACCCTCTCCTCCAGCCCCTTTTCTGATTCCCGCAGCATAGTCAAGAGGTCTTTGCATATGTGCCTCCTTCACACCTCGTAACACTTCTGAAAGTGGGTATTGCTAATCTCCTTGTATCGACAAGGAAGCTAAAAATGTAATGATTCAAAGACACGTAGGTAGTTAGGGCAGAACTGCCATTCGAGCCTAGATACCCTGACTCCAAATGTCATGCTCGCTCCATGACACTAAGCTGCAGGCAGCGAGAAAACTGCCTGAGACAGGGCCTTGATGGCTGGGGTTCCCTGTGCCACATGCATCCTGGATCCAGAATGCCATCCCCACGTTCCCTATTTCCAAGCTAATTCTAAGCCAAGGGAGCTACTCTCTGCTGATCATGAGAGACTTTCAAGCTGGCAGAATGACCTCCTGAGAGAAATCGAGGGAAGTCCTACTGACTTGTGCATATAAAGTAGGCTGAGATAAAGCTTCCAGAAACATTCCACAGGAACAAATCTGTAATTGGGAAAGAAAGAAACAACCGAAATGGTCTTTCCAAACTCACATGTCTGTCATTAAGTTTCTCCTGGGGGAAAGGGGAAGAGAAATCAGAGCAGATTTGGGGAAAGGTTGGTCTCATTCTTTGTTTCTGTCCTCATTATAGACATTGGCTAATTCTAAGTCAGCGGAGAGACACCACTGGTAATTACCAGGAGGGGAACTTGTTCGCCGCTCTGCTGCCCCTTACGCATGTCAATTTCTGGGAGGAAATTCAAGGTGAGGACGATTTTTCAAGGCCAGCGAGGAGAAGGAGGGTTAGTCCCCCATGGCGTGTGGGAACAGTAATTTGTTTCTGTTAATGTATACTAAGGTTTGCAAATAATGTTTCCTGTAAATTAGAGAAAATGCAAAACTCCCCCGTCCTTCTCGCTCTACCACGCTTTCATGAGCAAGACAGAAAGGAGTGAAGTAAAGGACAGTGACAGGGGAACCGCCCATGGCTTTGCCCTCGGCACTGTGCTGGGAATGTGTGTGTATCACTTCTCTCCAGAGAGGAAACCATTTGAAGCCTATGTATTCTTAAAACTACCTCTTTCCTCTTTTTTAAATAAATTTTTTTATTTTTATGTTGAATTAGCCAGCATATAGTACATCATGAGTTTTTGACGTAGTGTTCAACAACAAAAAAATAAAATAAACTACCTCTTCCCTCAATGCCATTAGCGACCTCTCTTTATTTCTCTGAGACTGAATAAAATGTATTTTTTAGCGTAACTTCTTGATTTCTAAATAAGTAAAAACCAAGAGTAGGAGTTTCCATCTACAATCAAGAAACACAAAGGCATAAAAGCAATCATTTAGACTCACTTTCTACATGGATTTGTTGGGCAACTTTGGGCAGGTCATTTAATGCCTCTGATCCTAGGAATTTCACGTACGAGATGCCGGTAACTTATTATCCTCCTCTGCGTATGCTTCGGAAGGATTGCTGGCATGCTCAGAAGCAGAGTCCTGAGAGCTGCTGTTACTAAAGCACCTACTATGAGCTGGGTGCAGACCACGTCATCTCAGCTAAGCCACACAAAGGTGCTATCAGAAAAGGGTGATTATCCCCATCTTACAGAGGGAAACTGAGGCATACAAAAGTGCTTTGACAGGTACTAAGAGCTATAATCAAATATAAGACATTAGTACTAACAGTAGCAGTGTTAACGCTGGCAGCGGCAGACTAGTCTAAGGTCTACGAATTAAATTTAGAATGAAACGTAGTTTTAAACATAAATGAAACCAGTGTGGGGAACCAATAAAACACACGGTCTTTGGGGAAATATTGCAGAGGTAAGGGAGGTTTCCTGCACTCATTCTTGGCACCGGGATGCAAAATGGACAAAAAAGTCCCCACGGTCTCTGGCCTGATGGAACTTACATTCTTGGGGTTCACACAATGAACGAATACATTCATTACTGAAAAGCAGCACACATCAGATGGTGACGAAAGCTAAGGAGAAAACACCACAGAAAGTAAAGACGGGAGTTTCAAGCTGAGGAAGTGGTCAGGGAAGGTCTCACTAAGAAGGTGTCACACATTGTCACCTTGAAGGAACCAAGGGGTGATCTGTGCTGATATTGGGGGAGAGCCTTCTGGGGAGTGCTGCAGAGGGATGAGAGCCTAATGCTTCTGGACTTGCTTAATGCCCTGGAACATTCCCAGGGGTGAGTCCACACCGCTGGAGTGTTCTGGAGATGTTGAGTGAGTACAGCAGTGGAAAGAAACAGTTTATTTACTAACGAGCCCAGACCATCTCTGGAATGAACTTTCGTTCTTTTTTTTTTTTTTTTTTTTTTTGCCCTGGTATTTTTAATTACAGATATCAATCCATCAAGTTACACAGAGAGGCTAGTAACCCCTATTTGAAAATTCCCCAAATGCAAATGACTCTCTCTGGAATTCCATTTCAAAGGCCCTTACAAGAAATAAACATTGCTTTAAGAATACACAGAAGTGAGGGGCGCCTGGGTGGCACAGCGGTTAAGCATCTGCCTTCAGCTCAGGGTGTGATCCTGGCGTTATGGGATCAAGCCCCACATCAGGCTCCTCCGCCATGAGCCTGCTTCTTCCTCTCCCACTCCCCCTGCTTGTGTTCCCTCTCTCGCTGGCTGTCTCTATCTCTGTCAAATAAATAAAAAAAAAATCTTTAAAAAAAAAAAAAAGAATACGCAGAAGTGGTGAAGTTTTTCCTGTAGCTCTCTGATGTCTACAAAACTAAGGGGAAGAGGGCGCCCTTCAGGGCCCACGAAGCAAGCCCTCTGAGATTCTGTTGCTAGGCAAGGTAACCAGCTTTCAAACCCAAAACATTTCTGCCCCTAAAGGAAAGCCCAACCGTACTTGTCCAGCCCCTCCAGGCTTGGGTGTCCTGCTCTAGGCAGAGCCTCCGTCCTGGCCGCCTCTCTCCACGCTCCTGGGCTCGCCTGCACTGCCCCCTTCCCCCACTCTGTTATTAGGTATGCATTTCAGATTTTGAATGGATCTCCTTGTCTGGCGTTAATTGACAGTGAAAGCCCGGTTTTCAAAGCCAAGGTACAAGCACTGAAGGTAAGTGATCAGAGGACTGCCCTCGTAATAAATCACTGCAGCGCGGGTCACTGTTTGGAGTGTGAATGCAGTGTTCAATAAAGAAACACACTCCACCTTTCAGCTTCAAGCCGACCCTGCCTAATTGACCTCATTGTAGTCCCTCCATTAATCATTCTGGCACATGGGGCAAGAGGCAGTTTCACTGCTTAGGTTTGCAGGGAGGAGGGGGACCAGGTCCATGTGGGGGTGGGTAAGGGTTGAGGGGGCAGTTATAATGTAAAAGGAAATCATAGACAATTCTCCCTTAATTAACTCATTGGATTTCCAGGTTGGCCCGATAGGGTTTACTTTGCTGAAGGAATGTGGGGAATAATGCAGGGGCCTTCATTAACTTCACACCAGGACGCATGAGTTTGGGTCTCTAACAAAAGCAGATGTGAGCATCTGTACCCCATCCAGAGAGCAACTCCACCAAAGGATGGGGGTTAGCCTAATGCTACATAATCATTCAGTGTCATCGATCTCCCCAGACCCTGATTAATAAATTGCAGCAGAAGTCTTTTACGGGGGTGACTACAATTATATTTCACCTATTAGAAGCACGTCACAGCTCACCCCAGCCATGCGAGACTGGCCTGCCTTCCTCTTGGCCTCCATCCTCCCGTCCTTCTGGTCCTGTCTATGGCTCTGCACTTGCTTTGCTGATGAGCCTTCCATTCGTCTATTTTACTTGAGAGACATGAGGTTCTTTTTGTCCATTCCCCCCACCCTACCAAACCAACCCCCAAGCTGGCCATGGTGAATAGAGCATAGGGGGTCAGTTCACACTTCTGCTCAAGACTTGTTTCTCCAGTGCAATCCCGCAAACATAATTTGGGCACCTGTTCTATGCCAAGCATTGCACCATGCTAGAAATATACACACACGGAATTTGATTTGGTCCTGGTCCTCAGAGACCTAAGAGTCTGCAGTGATCTATTTATATTTTCAAAATGCAAGAGCTGCCTTTTTGTACCAAGCTGCTTTAAATTAGACCTTTTTCTAAAAGGTCTTTTCCCCATGATTAGTTGCTATTATTCTGGAACGCAGTAGTTTCACAGTTCACAGGGGTAAACAAAGCCCAGAGGGTCAGCAACTTTTACTTTGAGAGGAGGAGAGTGAAAAGGCATGGGGAGGAGAGAGCAGGCTGAGGGAGGGTTACTGCTCATTTTACACTTGTGATCTTCCCTGCTGCTAGGTCTTCCCGCATTCCATTACTGCTAATGAACTTCATTGTTTGGTTCAAAACGCCAGCCTGAAGGCATCACTCTCCTTCCCCTCAGCGCTGAGATTCAGTCTTGCTGATCTCCAAATTAACTTGTAAGCAAATACTTCAAGTCCGTGCCCTTCCTTCCCTGACAAGCACCTGGAGGAAGGAATTCAGGCCAAGACTTCAGGACAAAATCAGTCCGAGTGTCCAGAAAGGCAGAGTGATCGCGTTCATTTGCTATTGCCTGTAATTCAATTCCACTTAACTATATTTATTGCGTGTCTACAATATGGTCTGGTAATTGTGCTAGTCATTGGGTTTAGAAAGTTGATAAAACACAGTCACTGACCTCAAGGAGCTCACGGCTTCTTACCAACCCACAAAATGGATCACATTTCCTTGGTTCTACTTTCAAAAACACAGCCACACCTACAGGACCCAAGAGTTAAGGCAGCTCAGCTTAGTGGGAAAACCACAGGATTTGGAGTCATACAGATGTAGACAGAATCTGAAGTCTGTCCGCTCACAATCTGTGTGGGCTGGTCCGTATTACATAACCTCACTGAGACATAATGGTAGCTATCCGCTGGAGTTACTGAGAAGATTGTATGAGTTCATGTATGTAAAGTGTGCCCATTGTGAAGACTGCTTTATGTGGGAGAATTCAGATGAATTATTGCAAAGATCATCCACACAGAGAGTAATATACCGGACCAAAATTAAAAATCCACTCTAATATGTCCCCCTCTTACTCCTCCCACTGAAGACAAAGCATCTCGTCAACCTTAGCATGTGATCCAGAAATGGCACATGCCAACACCCAGCAGGAACCCCTCACAGGTTGCACTGCCTTCCCCTGCACCTTCTTCGAGGCCATCCCATGTCCCTCTTGCTTCCAGCCAACCTTTGCCTACATTTCATGTCTACCCCACTTATTTCACGTGTGGAATAATCAAAACCTAAAATGTTAGGACAGTGTCAAGAATTAGACATTTACTTCAATCTTCTCAAATAAGGAAACTGAGTCATACAGAACTTATGAAGGTTCTCCAAGTTTGCATAGGTAGTTAAGGTTAATTAGAACTAAGATTAAAGCTCCAATCTCCTGGTATCAAATCCAGTGATCTTGCGGGGCCTGGGTGGCTCAGTCAGTTAAATGTCTGCTTTCGGCTCAGGTCACGATCCCAGGGTCCTGGAATCGAGCCCCACATTGGGCTCCCTGCTCAGCAGAGAGCCTGCTTCTCCCTCTCCCTCTGCTGCTCCCCCTGCTTTTGCTCACTCTCTGTCTCTGTCAAATAAATAAATGAAATTTTTTAAAAATCCAGTTATCTTTTTACTACATGAGGTTGGCTATATCCAGTTACATTCAGATTGGTACCTTATTTTATGCCACCTTAAAGTATCTGCAAATAGTTGAATGTGCTATCAGAGTTTCCCTACCAGTCTCCATACTTCCCCCCCCAACCTTGTCTCCCCTTTATTCCAAATCTGCACATCACTCTCCTGAACAAAATGCACAAAGATAAACGACAGTAGACTTCTGGTTTAAAGTGGTATCTGAATCTGGACTTTAATTCAGTCTCCTCTGGGGGTGGGGTGGGGGTGCGGGGAAGAAGATGAAAACTCACAACCAGAAGAAAAAAAGGTCTGCCGGACAAAATAATGTCAACATTGGAAAGAATCCTCAGAACCTACAGACAAATGGAATTTTGTTAAGTAAAATCTGCTTAATTATGGCCTCAGGAATTTCAGTCTTTGCCTCATAAAAAGGATGAAAGAAAGGACAAAAAGAAGGAGGGAGGGAGGAGGGAAGATAGTTCAGCATACACGGGTAAGTCAATGTATATTTGTACAAAGTATATTAGTAAACGAATAGAAAATACATTTGTAATTTGATTTCCTTTTTAAAAAATCATCTGTATTTGAAGAGAAAGGGAGGGAGTGGCAAGTCCTCCACCCTCACCATTGTCTCCTGACTCAGAGACCCAGAAAACTGGTAGGCTGGCTTCTGTGACATGGGCACTGCCTCTTAGTCTTGGTAGAGTACTGTTCCCCTCTGTCTCACTCAACTCACTCAACACACTTCCACTCAACATTTATTTTACAGTCATTCAGATTTAGCTACTCCCAGTAAACTTCTGGAAAAGAAATATGGAGGAAGATAGTGATAAATTGCACAGCAAATAAGGCCTTTTAGGTAGGAGCAGAGATAAGAAGAAACAAGGTGGGGGTGCCTGGGTCAGTCAGTTAAGCATCAGAGTCTTGATTTCAGCTCAGTCATAGTCTCAGGGTCTTGGGATCAAGCCCTGAGTTAGGCTCTGCACTCAGTGGGGAATCAGCTTGAGGTTCTCTCTTCCTCTCCCTCTGCCCCTTCCCCACCTACTCACATGTTTACATGCACTCTCTCTCTCTAAAATAAATAAATAATTTTAAAAAAAGAAGAAGAAGAAGAAGAAACAAGGTGATTGCAATGGCTTCTAGGATCCATCAGTTCAAATGGTCATGGATCCAAGTGGAGGGAAAGAAGACAGAACCATTACAAAGCAACCCTAATCCATGGCTTCAATACTAGCATATCCATTAATATGCCTCAAAATACCAATTGGGGAACTAAGATAAACCATGTGACAAATATCACAAAAAGGAAGGAAGGGAGGGAGAATGGGAAAGGTAATTCAACATACACTAAGTCAACATATATTTTTATTAAATTTATTAGTAAAATGAATAGAAATTATATTCATAATTTGATTTCTTTTTTAAAAAATCATCTACTTGTTTCAGAAAAATATATGCTAAAATTTCAAAATATGTAGGCATGAATAATATGTAAACTCTTCAAATCCTCCCTACTTTTACATCTTATGTAAAAAATTCTCATTAAGAAAAAGAATATCTCTTTGAACTCAGAATCTCACATCACACATAAGGCAAATACATTCTTTTAAAATTGGTAATAAAAACAAAGATGCATTGGGCGTTGTTAAGAAAGTTTTGGTCAGTTCAGCAAGTCAAAAAATGCATTAAGGAGAGGTATAGATATAGAAAAGAATGAGAAATTATTCTTTAGAGGCAATACTATTGGTTACTAAAATATCCTTATGAATCATCCATACAAATCTACTAAGACTTCAGTGAGTTGGTTTAGACCACTGTTTCTCAACCTTTACTTCATTTTAGAATCACCTGGAAAGCTTTTAAAAATTCGCAATGCTAGGGGTGCCTAGGTGGCTCAGTTGGTTCAGTGTCTGACTCTTGACCTTAGCTCATATCTTAATCTTGGGGTCGTGAGTTCAGACCCCACGTTGGGCTCCACACTGGGCATGGAACCTACTTTAAAAAAAATTTACCCAATGCTAGGGGATAACCCCAGAAATCTTGATTTCATTGTTCTTGAGTGAGGCCTGGTTTTGTGTATATTTTAAAATCTTCCCCGATGACTCTACTGTGCACTTAAGTTTGAGAACCACTGATATAAACATAAATATACCAAATCCAAAGATTTTCCTTTATGCCATCAAAAACCAATTGAAGAATATGATACAAAGAAAATCTTACTAATAACCAAAAAAATATAAAATATTTATAATAATAAAATTAACCCATGACCAGCAATTCTATTTCTGGATATATACCCAAAAGAATTGAAAGCAGGGTCTAAAGAGATGTTTGCACACCCATGTTAATAGGTTATTCACGATAACCTAAAGATGGAGCAATGCAAATGCTCACTGAGAGATGAACAGATGAATAAAATGTGGTATGTATATACAATGGAATATTATTTAACCCTTAAAAAGGAAGGAAATTCTGACATATGCTACCATATGGATGAACTGTGAAGACATTATGCTGGGTGAAATAAGCCAGTCACAAAAGGATACTGTGTGATTTCACTTCTATGAGACACATAGAGCCTACAGTAGCCAATTTCATACAGACAAGAAGTAGAATGGGGGTTTCCAGGGGTTGGGGGGAGAGAGGAGTTGTTGTCTAATGGTTATAGAGTTTCTATTTTGCAAGATGAGAAGAATTCTGGAGATTGGTTATATGACAATGTCAGTTTACTTATTAGTACTGAACTGTACACTTAAAAATGGTTAAGATGACAAATTTTATGTTATGTATATTTTAACACAATTAAATATTTTTTTGAGAGACACAGAGAGAGAGAGTGGAGTGGGAAGAGCTGAGGGAGAAGGAGAGAGAGAATCTTAAGCAGGCTTCATGGCCAGTGCAGGGCCTGATGTGGGGCTCAATCTCATGACCCTGAGATCAGGACCTGAGCTGAAATCAAGAGTTGGACACTTAACTGACTGAGCCACCGAGGCACCCCACAACTAAATATTTTTAAACTGTATAAAAGAGGGACACCTGGGTGGTTCAGTCGATTGAGCATCTGATGCTTGATTTCAGCTCAGGTCATGATCTCAGAGCCATGGGACTGAGCCCCATGTCAGGCTCTGCGCCAGGCATGGAGCCTGCTTGAGATTCTCTCTCTCTGCCCCTTCCTCTGCTTGTGCTCTCTCTCTCTCTTTCTATGTCTCTAAAATAAATGGATAAATAAAACCTTTTTTAAAAATTGTATAAAAGAAAAACAAAAAGTACTTATAATAAATTTCACAAGAAATGTTATATGAGGAAAAATTGAAGTCTTTATTGAATTTCATAAGAGGAGAAAATTATTATTATTATTATCATTATTATTATTATTGCTTAAGCCCCTGCCCCAGATCCATAGGAATCCCAGCACGTGTCTGGGCATTCTGAGGAGAACTTGCTTTTCTCCTAATTATATACCTCTGGTTCCAAGTTCTTGCTTGGGCTGAGTAAGCTCAGGAAACAGATGTAGAGAAAAAAATTATTGAATGGAAAGACAAACTATGCTCCTTTATGAGATGGTTCAATATCATAAAGATGACATTATCTTTCAATTAATTTATAATATGATTCATTCTAATCAAATCTCAGACATATTTTTTGTAACATATTCTTTGTAACAAAGAATAAAATAATTCTCCAGTTCATTGAAAAGAATAAACACCTGTCACTAGACAAGAAAAAATGGGACTACAAAGTGGCTTGAATTACCCATATTAAAATGTATTAGAAAGATACACTACTTGAAAGCATATGATAATAGCACAAGGAATGACAGACAGGTCATTAAAGTGAAACAGAAAGCCCTGAAACTCACCCACACACATAAGAATTTATGATAAAGGTAAAAACAGACAAAAAACAAATGATTTAAGTGATATTTAGACAATTGGTTAATCATTTGGGAGACAAGTAAAGTTAGGTAGTATCTACTTTACACCAGATAGCAAAATGAATTCTTTGTGCGCTAAAATTTTTATGTAAAGTAAATGAAGTAATTTAAAAAATAGAAAAACTACAGATGGATATTTTAAGTGATCTCAGGGCAAGAAAGACCTTTCTATATATTCTCTGGAAAACAGAAAACTTGAAAATAGAACAAGAAGCTTGAAAGCTAATTTCTCAGAGCTGGGGATGGGGGAGGGGCGGAGGGTTTCAAACAAGGATATAGACCTAAGTGCTAAGTGTGGGCCTTCATATTAATGAACACTCCTGCACACACCAGCGAGCCGGAGAAGGCTGCCCCCTCTGTAAAGCAGGAACTTAAAAACTCCACCCAGCAGCTAAGGAAAGAAAAAGCATTGTAATCTCTGGTTAGATTTCTGGGAGGAAAAAAAAAATCTCCTGAAGAAAGGCGAAAACCCAAGTCTATGCCACATGCAGGCGTGGAGTACAAATTAGCACTATCTTTTTAGTGAAAGAAATCCCAAACCAATGATTTTATTTTAAAGAGCATAGGTGGATCTCATAAGAATTTTTTTTACATGCTCCCTGAATATGAGTTTCCCCAAATATTACAAATCATGGAGGAAATAATCATCCAGGAGCAAGAGTCACAAGCTCAAAAAGGTGGGCATTTGCCATCCCCCAAAACTTCAGATAATGGAAATTTTTTCAGCTGAAGAATGTAAACTAAATATTTTTAAATTCTCAAAATGTTTAAAGAAGTTATAAAAAACCATATCAAAAAAGGACATTGTGAAAATAGAATAGACAGATTTGAAAATAGAGCTTATAGAAATAAAAAAATATTGTTGTTGGAATAAAGCCTCAAAGCATAAATTAAGCAGAAGGTGAGTCCCAGATTTTTTTTACAAAAGTATTTAAAGTTTGAAGAGAATTCTGAGGTAATTACCCAGAATGAAGCATGGAGACGTAAAGAAATGGAAATGATAAAGGAATGGTTAAGAGATAGAGTAGACTGAATGAGAACATCCAACATACATTCAATAGGAGTTCATGGGAAGAGAATAGGGAGAATGTTGAGAGGCAATACTTTAAAAAAAATGGCTAAGAATTTTTTAGCCTGTATTAATTCATACCACAAAAATTCATAAAGCTCTACCATGTACGAGGGAGTGAGTGCAAACAGAAGAGAATAGATGTCCATGTACTGAGCCAGGGACAGTTCAAAGTTAAAGAGTTAAGGAGATGATAAGAAACCAGTAAATATACTGACAAGGAGCCATCACTGAAGTAGGAGGAAAGGCAGGACAGTGGCCTGTCCTGAAGCCTAGTGAAGGATGGCTTTCAATCAGGATTAAGAGTGCCAAATGCTGCTGGTGGGTCAAGTGAGATGGGGACTGGGAACTAACCGCTCTACTTAAGGACTGAAAATCATTAGCAACCTCCTGAATAGAATGTGCACAAGGAAAATGGCAGAAGTGTGAATAAAGTCAGTAAAGATAGACAAGTCTTTCAAGGGGCTTTGCTGGGAAGGGAGAGAGGAGAATGGGGTGTCATCTGAAGGGATAGTAAAGTCAAGAGAGAGGTTATTTTTAAGATGGGATAAACAAAATCATATTTGTATGCTGACGGGAAGGCCCAGTAGGAAGACGAAGTGGCTATGGGAGGGGGAAGAGTTGGTAGAACAGTGTCTTTGGGTAGCCAAGAAGAGTTGACATCTAGTGTATAAGTAGAGATGTGGGCCTAAGCCAGTAGTATGGACAGTTCTTCCAAAGTAACAAAATGGAAGGTAGTGATATCTCATTAAGGTTTTGATTTGTATTTCCCTGATGATTACTGATGCTGAGCATCTTTTCACATTTGGATATTTTCTTTGAGAAAATGTCTATTTAGTTTCTCTGCCCATTTTTTAATTGGTAGTATAACTTCTACATATATTTTGGATATTAACCCCTTCCAAGTCATCTCATAGCTGTTATAATGGCTATGAAGAAAAAAAAGAGATAAATATTGGCAAGTATGTGGAGAAAAGGGAACACTTGTACAGTATTAGTGGGATTCTAAGTTGGTATAGCCACTAAGGAAAACGATATGAAGGTTCCTCAAAAAATTAAAAATGGAGCTACCAAATGATGCAGCAATTCCATTTCTGGATATATGCCCAAAGGAAATGAAAACAGGATATCGTATCTGCACTTCCATGTTTCTTACAGCACTATTCACAGTAGCTAAGACATGGAAACAACCCAAGTACCCATTATTGGATGAATGGATAAAGAAGATGTGGTATAAATTTATACAATGGAATATTTTTCAGCCCCAAGAAAGAAGGAAATTCTGCCATTTTTAACACCATGGATGAACCTTGAGGACACTGTGCTAAGTGAGGTAAGTCAGGCAGAGAAAGACAAATACTGTATGATATCAATTTGTGAGATAATCCAAAATATATATTGGTCTGCCCCAGTTCCTGGCACAGAGTTCCTAAAACCTTTGTAAATTCCTTAGTGATAAGAACATTAGAAGCATCTCTTGTTCTTACATTAATCTTTGACCTCTGTTCCTGACATGGAACTCCTGAAACCCTTGTAATTTTCCAGGTGATAGTGCCTTTTGTTCTAATGAGGTAACTCCAGAGGTCAGCTCCTGGATGGCTCCTGGATGAAGTCTGGTCACCACAAAGTCCAAGCCATAATTAGAAGCTTGGAATTTTTGCCCTCACCCCCCCATTCTCTTGAGAGGGGAGAGCGGCTGGACATGGAGTTAAAAATCCATCATGCCAATATGATGACATCTCCATAAAATCCCAAAAGGATGGAGTTCAGAGAGCTTCCATGTTGGCAAATATGTGGGTGACGCCACCCTAACTCCAGAGACAGAAGCTTCTGCTCTCAGGATACTCCTCACCTTCTGTATCTCCTCATCTTGCAGTTCATCCTTTATCCTCTCCTTTAGTAAGCTGGTGAACGTAAGTAAGTATTTCTCTGGGTTCTGTGAGCTGCTCTAGCAAATTAGTCAAATCTGAGGAGAGAGTCGTGGGGACCTCCAATTTATAGCGAAATTGGACAGAAGCTGAGAGTAACCTGGGGACCCATTACTTGGATTGGCATCTGAAGTGGGGGGGGGCAGTCTTGTGGGACTCCGCACTTCACCTGGATGACCTGACACTATCTCCAAGTCGATAGTGTCAGAAGTGAGTTAAATTGTAGGACACCCGGCTGGTATCATGGAGAATTGCTTGGTGTGGGGAAAAACCTCCATAAATTTGGTGACTAGACTTGAAGTATTCTATGTAACAGTAAAAGAGAAAAACACACTAGGGAAGA
This sequence comes from Ursus americanus, assembly GCF_024610735.1. Taxonomy (NCBI): domain Eukaryota; kingdom Metazoa; phylum Chordata; class Mammalia; order Carnivora; family Ursidae; genus Ursus; species Ursus americanus. The sequence goes on from NC_142139.1 coordinate 67,093,343, forward strand.
ACTGGGTTTTTTCCAACACAGGAAAGAGGAATACTGGGTTTTTTCTTTAGGCACTTCTATGTGGAATCTAAAAAAAGCCAAACTTGTAAAAACAGAGTAAAACAGTGGTTACCAGGGGTTGGGGGTGAGGGGACAGGAGAGATGTTGTTTAAGGGTACAAACTCCTAATTAGTAGTTGAATAAGGCCTGGAGAGCTAATACTCAGCATAGAGGTTGCAGACAATACTGTACTATGGACAACAAACTCGCTAAGAGACTAGATCTTAATTATTCTTATCACAAAAAAGAAATGATAGTTAGATGGCATAAGAGAGGTGCCATAATGGCAATCATACTGCAATATATAAATGTATCAAATTAATATGTTGTACACCTTAAACTTACAAAATATTAAATGTCAAAAGTGTTTCAACTTAAAAGAAAGAGAAAAGATTGTGTGTATTGACAAGATGCAGGTAAGTGGATTAAGTGTGGTGGTGAAAATTTGGGGGGATGTTTTCCTCTAATTGCTCCTGTTTTTACAAAATAAAACAAGGACAGGTGAAAATAAATCTAGTAAAGCAAAAAACAAAACAAAACAAAAAAACAAGAAAGAGGAAAGAAAAAATCTCAGAAACCAGCTAAAAGAAAAGATGGATTTCTGGTTCAACATTCAACTCAACCTTAGAAGCCAGGTGGCAATGAGACATCCTCAAAGCGAGACACCCAGTTAAACTTTCCTAGTGCTTACGGGCCAACTACTGACATTTTTAGACAAAGACTGTCACCTGGGCTGCCATAGCCACTAACGAATGTATTTCAGTTTAGAAGGAAGTAAAACGGAGGCTCCTGGGTGTCTCCATCGATAAAGCATCTGCCTTCAGCTCAGGTCATGATCTCAGGGTCCTGGGATTGAGGAGTCCCACATTGGGCTCCCTGCTCAGCGGGGAGCCTGTTTCTCCCTCTCCCTTGGCCACTCCCCCACCCCCCATTCATGCTCGCTCTCTCTCTCACTCTCAAATAAATAAAATTTGAAAAAAAAAAAAGAAAAAAGAAAAGAAGAAGGAAGACAAACCCAAAAGGAAGCAATGGTGAGCAAAGACACTTGGATAAGCATTAGTGGTAAGAAATTTAAGGGGGTTAAAAACAAGGCGGATGTAAAATATTGGACCTCAATACCCTGGAAGAGGGAGGAACAGTCAGGGTGTGAGTGGTCTATGAGTCTTAAGTGTGCTGAAGGAGACTACATATAATAATGATAAACTGAAGATTATCTTAAGTCAAATATGGATGTTACAAATGTAAGGACTGGTGCCAGAACAACTGAATTAACCTGCATGGAAAAGAGTGAGCTTGGACCCCTTTCTTAGACCCTGCACAAAAATTAACTCAACGTGAGTGATAGTTACCCATGTAAGAGCTAAAATGATAAAACTCTTAAAAGAAAACCCGGAAGTAAATCTTACTGAACTTGGGTTAGGCTGTCTTCTTAGACACAGTATAAAAAGCAAAAGTGGCAAAAAAAAAAAAAAAAAAAAAACATAAATTAGACTTCACCCAAATTAAAAACTTTTGTGCCACCAATGATACCAACAAGAAGGTAAAAGACAATCACAGAATGGGAGAAAATATTTGGAAAATCATATATCTGCTATGGGACTTGTAGCCAAATGTATATATTTACAACTCTTACAACCCATAATAAAAGATAAATAAATAACCCAGTTTAACAATGGGTAAATGACCTAAAGAGATATTTCTCAAAAAAAAAAAAAAAAAAGACTAGAAATGACCAAAAGGCACATAGAAGATGCTCAACATCCTTAACCATTAGGGAAATGCAAATTAAAACCACAATGAGATACCACCTCATACCCACTAGGATGGTTATATAAAAGGAAAAAAAAAAAGATCACAAGTTTTAAGGAGGATGTGGAGAAATTGGAACCCTCATACTTTTCTGGTGTGAATGTAAAATGGTGCAATTGCTTTGGAAAGTAGTTTGGCAGTTCTTCTAAAAATGTTAAACATTTACTTACCACATGACCCAGCAATTTCATTCCTAGGTGTATACCCGGAGAAATTGAAAACATATGTCCACACAAAACCTGGTACATGAATGTTCATTATACCAGTGTTCATAATCATTAAAAAGTGGAAACAAGCTGAATGTTCGCCAACAGATAAATGGGTAAATATGGCCTACGCATACAGTAGATTATTATTCGGCTATAAAAAGAATGAAGGACTTATACATGGTACAATATGAATGAACCATAAACGCATTATGTTAAGTGAGTTACAAAATGACCAGTTACAAAAGCCCACATATTATATGATTTCATTATATGAAATGTCCAGAATAGACAAACCCATAGAGACAGAAAATAGATTCCTAGTAGACATGGGCAGAGGGGAGAGGAGAATGACAGATAAGGTGGCAGATAATGGGTATGGGATTTCCTTTTAGTGTAACAAAAAGGCTGTAAACATAGATTGTGATCCTGGTTGCACCAGTCTGTGAATATATTAAAAACCACTGAATTGCACACATTACATGGATGAACTGAATTATATTTCAATAAAGCTGTTTAACACTTTAAGGGTAACTCTGAAGAGAGTAGATGATCTGCATACTTTCTAAACCAGTAGAGGTAAAGTGTAAGGTAACTAACTAACTAAACCAGTAGAGGTAAAGTTTAAGGTAACTAACTAACTAAACCAGTAGAGGTAAAGTGTAAGGTAACTAACTAAACCAGTAGAGGTAAAGTGTAAGGTAACTAACTAACTAAACCAGTAGAGGTAAAGTGTAAGGTAACTAACTAACTAAACCAGTAGAGGTAAAGTGTAAGGTAACTAACTAAACCAGTAGAGGTAAAGTGTAAGGTAACTAACTAACTAAACCAGTAGAGGTAAAGTGTAAGGTAACTAACTAAACCAGTAGAGGTAAAGTGTAAGGTAACTAACTAAACCAGTAGAGGTAAAGTGTAAGGTAACTAACTAACTAACTAAACCAGTAGAGGTAAAGTGTAAAGATAAACTAACAAAAATTGTTCACTTCAAATGGGAAAGGAGGGGCAAGAAGTGAAGAAAAAGAGAAGCAGCACAGAGGGTATAAAAATTTTACAAGAAAACTACAGGAACTACACTCAGTATGATACCATTATTACATATTTTTAAAACACAAACATTATCAAATATTGTTGGAGGTATCTGTGACTAGTAAAAATGTGAAAATGTCCACTCGAAAAATATTGGGGGAGGCAAGGAGATGCATGCGGGATGGAAATTGGGGGATGGGTCTCTTCATTAAATGATCGGAAATGCTGGCAAATTGTGCATACCTGTACAAATTTGAAGAGGGGAGTTTGACAATATATGTAACGAAACTTTCTTTAAACGTTCACATTCTTTGAGGAAGTAATAAGTCTTCTAAGGCTTTAGGAAAATAATCACGTGTGTACACAAAGATTTGACTACACTGAACTAATTATAGTTCCATGTATACACACATTAAATATAGACATACATTTATGGGGAAATAGATGGTCTGTTAATTGGACATATTCAAAATATTAAAAAGCACTGTGCAGTTAATCTAAATAATTAACTGGAGACAGAGGTCTTAGGCCTCTGAGCATCCAATGAAAGCTATGTGTCCTGTGAGGACAGACGGGCATATGCACAAAACACACAGAAGAGTTTGCAGACAATTTCAGTGGGTCCCAGAGTATTTAAAATTTAGGTCTTTGATTAGGGAAGAAAAACCTGCCAACTGACTCGTAATTCTCCTCCAGAAGCCTCTTCCTCCTCCAGGCAGCTTTTGCTGTGCCCTGCCCTCTCCATCCTCGCCAGCCTGGATGAAGCACCCCTTCCTTCAGACCCTATACAACCCTGTACCCTGCATGCTGTACCATGCTGTACTGTGATCGCAGGTCTGTTTTCTCTCTTCCCCGCCAGCCTCTTTGAGAACAGGGCACACAACTCAGTTGGCTTCAAATCCTCAGCACCGCACAGGGCCTGGCTCAGGCATAAATAAATATTTGTTGACCAGATGACCAAATGAATGTTCCTGGAGGAGGGTCACATTGCTATAAATTGCGTCTGGATGACACCTCACAGAGAGAAACACATACTTCCCACATATTTATTAATCCACAGTCAGTGTCGCCAACCTCTCTAACAGGTTCTATGCACGCCCCAGCCAGAGCAGATTGTCTTTTGAAACATGCTGAATTTTAAATACAGCCTTATCTCCAAGAGTGAGATGTAATACACACTATGTATAAATTGCAAATGAGGCACAGCGGAAGCGAGGCTCCGACATTCCTCGCGGCTCGGCCTAATGCTCGGCTCTCAACCAGCCCCGGCAGTGGCTTGGACAGTCAAATTAGCAGCAGCTTGTTTTCATTCCAGAGGACAAGCTCTCCAATCTTTTCTGAAGTTATTTCCCTTTCCTTCCCTTCCCGTTATTCCCTATTTCCATCAAACGGAGCCCTTGCGTGCTTTTCCCCGCCAGCTATTCAAGGGGCCGTTCCCCCCGGAGCTGGCGACACAGAACCTATTAATAAGCAAACAGAACTAACCGGCTCATTCTCCTCATAGTTAAATTCCTTTGCCACCGATTTCTCAAGCACTTCCCTTTAGGGTTTTCCTGCAGAGTCCCATTCATTTAGAGGAAATGTGGAAAATTGTTTAATGTTTCTTGTTGTAAGCAAATGGCCGTAAATGCCGATTACACGTGGAGAGTAAAATGCTTCTCCACTACTTGGTTCCCAAACCCATCTCGTGGCGCTGGCAAGACCTGCCTTCACTCCCACCCCAGCGACTCTCCGCACCGACATGTGGTTAATATCGGGGACCATGAAGTGGAAAGCTGGAGTTCCGTCAGCATACCCGGTCTTCATGGTGCACATCAGTTAAATCACTGCCTCGCTTTGTGCCTTGGTTTCTCCGACCGTAAAATGATGGCAAGTATCTTTGCTCTTTATGTATATTTGATTGAATCCAGTTCAAGGATAACACTGCCTTGCACCTGCCTTGGCCTGTCAGGTGGGGCGCGGGCTGCAGAATAAGCGCGGAAGAGGTCCTCTCACTTCAGGTCGAGTACAAAGAGGAGCTGGGAAATAACGGCAGTAGCGAACTCTGAGCTCCAAAGGAAACGAGGGGGGAAGAGAAATAGAAAGTGTTTGCATCTACAGCCCCCAAGGAGGGGGACGAAAGGAGAGAGCCTGATTACTCAGAGAAGAAAATCGTTTATCCTATCCTGTTTTTTAAAAAATAAAAATACCAAAGAGACCTCATTTTTACACTCTTTTTATTATTATTACTATTATTATTATTATATGTTAGTCACCATACAGTACATCCCTAGTTTTTGATGTAAAGTTCCGTGATTCATTACTTGCGTATAACACACTAACTCTTCTAAATATTTCAGAGAATAGGGGCTGTAGGAAGCCTCCATTCCTGTTAATGAGTCTCTTATTTAGAGTAAAAGAAAAATGGGGAAAGGAACTCCTTATTCTTCCAGTAAGGGGAGCAGGTGAGTCAGGTGACAAAGTATTTTTGTTTCTTAACGGACATAAAACAAAATGTCAGAGCCACCCAAGTCAGTTCCTTCCGGTCTGCAGATGGACATATTGAAGCCCACAAAGTCGAAATGACTTACCCAGGGTGACACAGTTGGCGGGGAGCAAGTCAAGAGTGACACCACAGGTCTCCTATTCTAGAGCTCCTTTAACAGTAGAAATTCTCCGCATGCAGCAACATAATCCAAACGCTAAAACAATCAGTTTATTATCACACTGGACTTCTTATTCCACTTCAGTCAAATACCGACTTCTTTCTGTACTACAAAGGCAATTTGCCCATTCCTGCTCATGTGATTCCCTCGGCAGACAGGGCTGCCCTGTATGGCCACACAGGTGGCACACTGCACAACTCTAAAAGAAAAAAACAAAACTTGTTCATCTTGTAATCGATGTGTCAGCCCCAGATGTTCTTCTCAGTATCCTCTTCTTATTCCCAGTATTTTCAAGTCACCCTTCCATGAAGCCTTCTGTGCTGGGTTTAGACCGCACTGGTTTCTCCTTCATCTGAGTTGCTAGGATTCTTATTCTTTGTACCACTTACAAGCTGCGAATCCTCGAGCAAGGCAGTGATTCTGAGTCTCTGCTTTCTAATATGTGAGAACACTGGAGCTATTGTCAGGATCAAATAAGCCCATGTTGATGGAGGAACTCTGCAAAGCGCAGAGAGCTCTGTGATGCTTGTTGTTATGCCAGCAAATTAAATACTATTTATGGTGTTTACTAATTACTTCTCAGTCTTAGTCTGGTTCTCCCCAATAAGAAATAGTTCCTTGACAACAGGCAGAGGCCACTTGTATTTCCACCTCCTTCATAGCATGTAATCAAAATAATGGGAACAACTTACTGCCAGCCCCTTTCTAAACACTGTGTGAGCTAATTCATGTCATCTCTATATACGAATGGTGAGGTGGGTTCTAATATTATCTAGGTTTCATAGATGAGAGAAGTAAACAGACAGGGGAAATAACCACACGAGAGTTAAAAAGCTAGTCTGTGATGGATTAAGGATGTGAACTCAAGACAACTGTCTGCTTTTCTAACCTCTAGACCGTTCCACCCCTCTCTCTTATATGAACAGGAGGGTCAGTGGAGAAACTCAGCACATATTTGATTCTTGGTTGTTTGTTTTTTGAGGTGTCCTTCCTTTAGACCGTGTGAGGCCTTAGAAAGAGCAACTCAAATCCCTTTGTTTACCATGTGCTGACATGACACAGCATTCAGCTCCAGCTGGCTCCCTCTCCTACTTTCCCAAACCTCTACTCGCTGGAGCCTCGGCTGGTTTGTGGTGAAAAAAGACAAAATTCTGTCTCCTTTTTTTTCCACTGTGGTAAAATATTCATAACATATAATTAACCATTTTAACCATTTTTTAGGGTTTGTTTTAGTGACATTAAGTATATTTACAATTTTGTATAACCACCACCACCATCAATCTTCAGAACTTTCTATCACCCCAAACAGAGTTCTCTACCCACTAAACAATAACCCCCTCATTCTTCCACCACCACCCCCCAGCCCCTGGAAACCTCTATTCTACTTTCTGTCTCTAAAAATTTGCCTATTTGGGTACCTCGTACAAGTGGAACCATACACTATTTATCCTGTTATGTCTTTCTTTCCTTCTTTTTTAATTTATTTGAGAGAGACAGAGAGAGATCACGAGCAGGGCGGAAGGGTAGAGCGAGAAGCAGGCTCCCCCGAGCAGCGAGCCCGTTGCAGTACTCGATCCCAGGACTCTGGGATCATGACCTGAGCCTAAGGCAGATGCTTAACGGACTGAGCCACCCAGGTGCCCTATGTCTATCTCCACTTAGCACAATGTTTTCAAGTTGTATCCATTTTGTAGCCTGTACCAGAATCTCACTGCTTTTTAAGGCTGAAAAACATCCTACCATATACCACGTTTTGCTTATCCATTTATCTGTTGATGGGCATTCGAGTTACTTCTACTTTTTGGCTATTGTGAATAATGCTGCTACGAACATTGGTGCACAGAAAGACAAAGACATTTTAATACCAGCCCATAGTCAGCAGAATTGAATGGATAAATCAACTTCTGAAAAATAATCCCATGATAATCCTCAAAGCCAAATGTGGCAGCAAATCAGGAGAGTAGAAAGAGCTTTCAAGTGAGAAATCAGGGCCCTCTCCTCATTAGCCCTGCAGTCTTTTGGATTGAGTTTCCTGACCAGTAAAATAAGGGAATGAGATTAAATGACTTCTGAGGTCCTTTCTAGTTCAAATGTCGCAGGATTCTATCTCTAACCTGTGTCCTTAGTGCCTGCAAGTGAACATATCCTGCTCACCCTCTTTCTTAGGATTTTAGCATTTGTAAATGTAAGCTAGTTTTCCTAGGTCTGTTTTTCTCAGATGCAAAATGACTTCCTAAACAGGCTACATTTTTCTTGATGTTCAAAAAATAGTCTGGAGGATACTAAAATATACCCTCTTCCCCACCTACGCTATGGCCATTGTTCCATGGTGACTCAGTTATCCAGGCCAAATTCATTGTCCTTTTCACAGGAAACCCCTATTTCTCTGAAAAAACAAGTCATCATGTCACTCACATTTCTGGGCCTGAGTTTTCCCACTCTACTCTTTTGCAAACTGAGAATGTTGAACCACTCATGCCCAAGTCTGTGAGGACTAGGGAAAAGAAGAGGTATTTGTGTGAAAGAAAAGGCATATGAATCTAGGGTGAGGATTCTGCATCGATCCCCAGGGCATTGGTTGAGAAGAGTGGGGGAGAAGAGGGGCTGCACCCCATGCCCCTCGAACAACCCAATGACATACATCAACATCACAAAGAAGAAAAATATATTTGTAACTGTTGTTGAGTATAAGGGAAATGAACCTATATCATTATGAAATAAAGGTAAATAAAAGTCATGGTTCTATTTCTTCCACAACAGCATAAAAATACACATTTTATCAAGAAAACAGAGCAGGACTAGGAGTACCATCTTGTGAATAAATCCAATCCTAACTTCTGAGGCCCTCCACCATTTTTCTCACTCTCCCTTTCTTGCCTCACCTGCCATTTCCACCTACCTGAGCTCTTGACTGTCGGGGCACTGGTGACCATTTGGATCCCCTTCAGCTACTGTGTAATATACAAACGTTGTCACCCACAGTTCAGCTTCTGAGGCTTTATTCCATTGGGTAAAGTGACGTCAAGATGAAACTTCTAGAAAAATCTCATCTTTCAATAAATTCCAAGTGTCAAAAGTTTTCCTGTTCTTTTCTTTATCTAAATCTAGCCTGGCTTACTTGATCTCTTGTTGAATTGTTATCCTGGAGCAAATTTCTCAGTTGAGCCCATGTAGACTTATGTTTCACATTCGGCTTTGTAGCTTGAGAGTGTATGGTGTGCGTGCATGTGTGCGTGTGTGTGTGTGTGTGTGTGTGTGTGTGTGTGTATTCTCTCCCATGACTTGCTGATGCTGTTCTTGGCTCTTACTATACTAAGGAAAAAAAAAAGACAGGAAGAAAATGCAATACAATTTTCCTGCTGGCAAAAACAAAGTTATCTGTCCAGCACCTTCTTACCATTTTCCTCCACCCACAACTACATTATTGTCACATACCTACTCATTTCTCGTCCTGACTGGCTCACTTTGCCCAAACCTCAGTCCCATCACTAATGCATATATATATATATATATATATATGCATATATATATATATATATATATATATATATATATATATATAAAACATTCCCCTGAAATTACGACTGATAGTGTGTTTTAACAATAAGAATAGAGAAGTGATTAGTTTTCCTTTTCTGTTTATTTTTCATGAAACATCTATTAGCTTATATCTGGAATTCTTTTCAATCCCTGTGTCAATAATTACCTTTCCTAGACATAGTTGAGAACAAACTTTGAAGCTTAAAAAAATACAAAATCTGGACCCACCTCAGACTTACTGATTTGGAATTTTAGGGATAGTTCCAGAACATCTGTATACTTTTCAGATTTCAGAAGAGGCTCCTCACTTACACGCAGGGTTGGGGACCAACAACAGAGCAAGGGAAGTGTACATTTAATCAAGAAAAAAAGACTTTTAAAGCATAGAATGATACGAATACCATCACCTAATTTCTCACCAAACAGCACTGAGACATCCTTTCCTGGACATGGTACACTCATTCCCTCATTCCCCAACCATTTACTCAATAGAACTTTGCTGAGTGCATACCACATGCTGTAAGAGACACAGAGTAAACAAGATATCAGGCAGCCTACCCCTAGTGAAGAAGAAAAGACACAGACAAAATTAACGAAATACCAGAGCTGTGCAGGCAAAGGGTTATAAAAATTCAGAAAAGTGAAATGTCCTTTCTGGCTAGAGACACCATAATGACTTCATGGAGAAAAATGTTCTTTGGGATATTTCAATAAGCAGAGATGGGGGAGGCAATCAAAGGGAGAGAGAATAACTTGAGCAAAGGCCCAGGATGGGTTTGAGGGAAAGAGTTCCCACAAGATGGTGAAGTGACAGATGGAGACAGAAAGACAGGCAGAGGTGGCCCATGAGTGTCTCCAAGGAGCTACTTTTCATCATGAAGCTCTCCAGCCCACAGCCACTTAGATGCAGGTCGAGCCCAGAAGTCTCCTTCTGGACAGAACTCCTTTTTAATAGAGCAGCTGTCCTCTTGGCATCAGTGAGCCCTGAAGTAGGGTAGAGAAAAGAAGCATAGTGTCTATGGGAATTCTTAGACATTGGAAATCAGAAGATATATGTTGAAATCTCAGTTATACCACAAACTAACTGTGAGAACTTGGGTAATTTACTTAATTTGGCTTAGTTTCACTTTCATTATCAGTAAAACTGAAATAATAACATATATTTGACACGATTGTTAGGAGGACTAGAGCTAATATATGGGAATTTAAAGGTGCATAGAATGTGCTCAGTACAAAAAAAAAAATGTGTTTTGTAATTGAAGTGCCTGAAAACTTTACAAATTACAATATCGAATGGTTTGATGCACAATGGGATATAGTCACTGGTACAAATGCATGATTTTTTTTTTTAAAAAAAGGCAAGATAATAGTCTAATGAGGAAGAAGCAAAGAGATGGAAGAATTTTCCCAATTAGTAAAGATATCTAAATGTTGCTTTTTCAAGGCCTTCCTAAGTGTAACCCAGATATCTAAATGTTCCACAGTCTTCATGGATTTTCCTTCATGTAATACCCAAGTAACAATAAAGCAGGCTCCCATTCCCTGGAAGGAGAATTCCTTTCTTCTTACAAGTTCTCCTCTCTACATAATTCCTGCAAAAATTTGAGAAATTTTCCCTGATGGTCACTGTAGTCTTGTTTTTTCTCCTGGCTTCTAACACTCCTTCTACAAGTTTAGCCTGATGAATGGACACAGGCCCCTTCCTTAAATCCTAGAAGGATAAATAAACTGGGTTGTAGAGTTAACAAAAACACCATAGAAGAATATTTGAACACAAAAATAAACTTTAAAACTGGTTGTTAGGGGCACCTGGGTGGCTCAGTCATTAAGCCTCTGCCTTCAGCTCAGGTCACAATCCCAGGGTCCTGGGATGGAGCCCCGCATCGGGCTCCCTGTTTGGCAGGAAGCCTGCTTCTTCCTCTCCCACTCTGCCTGCTTGTGTTCCCTCTCTCACTGTTTCTCTCTCTGTCAAATAAATAAAATCTTAAAAAAAAAAACAAAGCTGGTTGTTAAGTGTCACTGTTCCTAGTTATGGGCCTTGGTTTCCCAGGGTCTCCTCCTGACCCTACACATGTTTCCCCCATTATCTTCTAACCTGCTACCATGTTGGAAGGGCCAGGCTACCTTCCCCAAATGCTCTCCTTTCCAAAGTCCAAGTCCAACTTTTACTGGTCTAATGAAAAGATACAGATTTTCCCACCCCAAGCCCAAGAACTGCCTTCTTTCCTGTCCCAGGAGGATTGCCAAATCCAATGTTATCAAGTTTTTCCCCTATGTTTTTCTCTAAGAGTTTTATAGTTTGGAGTCTTTTATTTAGGTCTGTAATTCATTTTGAGCTGATTTTTTGTGTATGGTATCGGATCAAGATCCATCTTCATTCTTTTGTATATTGATATCCTGTTTTCCCAACACCAGTTCTTAAAAAGATTGTCCTTTCCCCAGTGAGTGGTCTGGCACCCTTTCAAAGATCATTTGACCGTATACACGAGGATTTATTTCTGGACTCTCTAATATATTCCATTGGTTTATGTCTGACTTTTTGCCAGTAGCACTCTTTTAATTACTGTAGTTTTGTAACATGTTTTGAAATCAGGAAGTGCAATTCCTCCAACTTTGTTCTTCAAAATTATTTTGACTATTTGAGGTCTTTTGAGATTACATATGAATTTTAGGATGATTTCTTTTCTATTTCCACATACCATTGGGATTTTGACAGGGATGGTGTTGAATCTCAGATCTCTTTGAATATTATTTACAATATAAACAATATATCTTAACAATATAAATATCTCAACAATATGAAGTGTTTCAATCCATAAACATGGATGTCTTTCTATTTATATCTTCTTTAAGCTATTTCAGCAATGTTTTTTAATGTTCAGTGTACAAATCTTTCCTCCTTGGTTAGGTTTATTCCTAAGTATTTAAATATTTTAGTGCTATTATGAGTGGGATTATTTTCTTAATTTCCATTTCAGATGATTTATTGTTATGTTTGGTTTTTTTTGTGTATGTGCAGAATACTTGGGGTTTTCTACATATAAGATCATATCATCTGCAAACGGAGATAATTTTTTCTTCCTTTCCAATTTGGATGCCTTTTATTTATTTTTCTTGCCTAATTGCTCTGGTTAGGACTTCCAATATTATGTGGAATAGAAGTAGAAAGAATAGTCATACTCGCCTTATTCCTGATATTATAAGAAAAGCTTTTAGTCATTTCATATGATGTTAGCCATGGGCTTTTCATATATAGTCTTAATTATGTTGAAGTAGTTTCCTGCTATTATGAGTTTGTTGGGTGTATTTATCATGAAAGGTGTTGAATCTTGTCAAATATTTTTTTCTTCATCAATTAAGATGATCATGTAGTTTTTGTCAATTATTGTGTTAATGTGGTGTATCATATTGATTGATTTTTGTACATTGAACCATCCTTGCATTGTAGAAGTAAATTTCACTGGGCCCTGGTATATAATACTTTTAATGTGCTGTTGAATTCAGTTTGCTAGTATTTTGTTAGAAATTTTTCAACAATATTCGTTGGAGATACTGGTCCATAGCTCTCTTTTCTTGTAGTATGTTTGGCTTTGATATTAGGATAATGCTGGCCTCATAGAATGAGCTTAGATGTGTTCCTTCTTCAACTTTTTGGGAAGAGTTTGAGGAAGATTAGTGCTAATTTTTCTTTAAGTGTTTGGTGAAATTTTTCAATGTAACTGTATGGTTCTGGGCTTTTCTTTTTTGGAGGTTTTTGAAGACTGAGTCAATCTCCTTACTAGTTACTGATCTATACAGATTTTCTATTACTTCATGATATAGTCTTGGTAAGTTCTGTCTTTATGGGAAATATTTTAATGTTAAAAATATTTTATTTTTTTATTTTAAATCCAGTGTAATTAGTATACAGTGTTATATTAGTTTCAGGCATACGATATAGTGATTCAGCAGTTCCACACATTACTCAGTGCTCATCAAGATAAGTGTACTCTCAATCTCTTTCACCTATTTTACCCATCCCCCTCACCCACCTCCCCTTTGCTAACCATTTGTTTGTTCACTACAGTTAGGAGTCTATTTTTTGGCTCATCTTTTGGTTTTTTTCCTTTTTTCTTTCATCCTGTTTCTTAAATTCCACATACGAGTGAAATCATATGGTATTTGCTTTCCTCTGACTAATTTTGCTTAGCATTACACTCTTTAGATCCATCCATGTTGTGATAAATGGCAAAATTTCATTCTATTTTATAGCTGAATAATATTCCATTGTGTATACATACCACATCTTTATCCTTTCATCTACCCTTCCATCACATAGGCTGCTTCCATAGTTTGGCTACTGTAAATAATGCTGCAATCAACACAGTGGTGCATATTTCCTTTCAAAGGAGTGTTTTTGTACTTTTTGGATAAATGCCCAGTAGTGCAATTAATGGATCATAGGGTAGTTCTATCTTCAATTTTTTGAGAAACTTCCATACTGTCTTCAAAAGTGGCTGCACCAGTTTGCATTCCCAGTAGTGCATAAGCATTACTTTTTCTCCATATCTTCACCAATACTTGTTTCTTGAGTTTTTTTTTTTTTTAGTCATTCTGGCAGGTGTCAGATGATATCTCATCATGGTTTAGATTTGCATTTCCCTGATGATGAGTGATGTTGAGCATCTTTTCATGTGTTTGATGGCCATCTGTAGGTCTTTGGAGAAATGTCTGTTCATGTCTTCTGTTCATTTTTAATTAGAATATTTGTTGTTTTGGTGTTGAGTTGTGTAAGTATATAATACCAACCCTTTATCAGATATGTTGTTTGCAAATATCTTCTCCTGTTCCATAAGTTGCCTTTTAGTTTGTTGGTTGTTTCCTTTGCTGTGCAGAACCTTTTTATTTTGATGCAACCCCAATAGCTTTTTGTAGTTTTTGTTTCCCTTGCCAAAAAGAGACATATCTAGAAAGATGTTGTTATGACCAATGTCAGAGAAATTACTACCTGTGGTCTCTCCTAGGGTTTTTATGGTTTCAGGCCTCACATTTAGGTCCTTAATCGATTTTGAGTTTATTTTTGTGTATGGTGTAAGAAGTGACCCAGTTTCATTCTTTTGCATGTAGCTATTCAGTTTTCCCCACACCATTTGTTGAAGAGGCTTTTTCCTATTGTGTATTCTTGTCTCCTTTGTCAAAGATTAATTGACCATATAATTGTGGGTTTCTTTCAGGTTTTCTATTCTGTTCTATTGGTCTATGTGTCTTTTTTTTTTTTCTTTGCCAGTATCATACTCTTTGGATTACTACAGCTTTGTAATATAACTTGAAGTCCAGAATTGTGATACCTCCAGTTTCATGTCTCTTTTTCAAGATTGTTTTGGCTCTTCAAGGGTCCTTTGTAGTTCCATACAAATGTTAGGATTATTTGTTCTAGTTCTGTGAAAAATGCTATTGGTATTTTAATAGGGATTGGATTAAATATGTAGATTGCTTTGGGTAGTATAGACATTTTAACAATGTTTCTTCTTCTGATCCATGAGCATGGAATGTCTTTCCATTTCTTTGTATCATCTTTAATTTCTTTCATCAGTGTTTTATACTTTTCAGAATACAGGTTTTTCACTTGCATGCTTTAATTTATTCCTAGGTATTTTATTATTTTTGGTGCAGTTGTAAATAGGATTGTTTTCTTAATTTGTTTTTCTGCTGCTTCCTTATTAGTGTATAGAAATGCAATGGCGGTGCCTGGGTGGCTCAGTCAGTTAGGTGACTGACTCTTGGTTTTGGCTCAGGTCATGATCTCAAGGTTGTGAGATCAAGCCCCACATTGGGCTCTGCACTGGTCATGTAGCCTGCTTAAGATTCTCTCTCTCTCCCCCTCCCTCTGTCCTTCCCCCTTCTAAAAAAAAGAAAGGAAGGAAGGAAGAAATGCAACGAATTCCTGTACATTGATTTTGTATCCTGTGACTTCACTAAATTCATTTACCCATTCTAGTAGTTTTTTGGTGGAGTCTATTGGGTTTTCTAGATATAATATCATGTCATCCCCAAATAGTGAAAGTTTTACTTCTTCTTTACTTATTTGGAGGCATTTTATTTCTTTTTCTTGTCTGATTGCCGTCACTAGGACTTCTAGTATTATGTAGAATAAAAGCAGTGAGAGTGGACATCCTTGTCTTGTTCCTGACCTTAGGGGAAAAGCTCTCAGTTTTTCCCCATTGAGTATAATGTTCACTATGGAGGATATATATATATATAACCTTATAATATTGTGGTATGCTCCCTCTAAACCTACTTTGTTGTGGGTTTTTATCATGAATGGATGTTATTATACTTTGTCAAATGCTTTTTCTGCATCTACTGAAATGATCATATGGCTTTTATCCTTTCTTTTATTGATGCAATGTATCACATTGATTGATTTGCAAATATTGAGCTACACTTGCATGCTGGGAATAAATCCCACTTCACACGGTGAATGATTTTTTTAATGCATTGTTGGATTTGGTTTGCAATATTTTGTTGAAGACTTTTTGCATCTATGTTTGTCAGAGATATTGGCCTGTAATTCTCTTTTTGTGTGGTATTTTTACCTGGTTTGGTATCAAGGTCATGTTGGCCTCATAGAATGAATTTGGAAGTTTTCCTATCTCTTTTATTTTTTGGAAAATGTTGAGAAAAATATGCATTAACTCTTCTTTAAATGTTTGGTAGAATTCACCTGTAAAGACATCTGTTCTTTGACTTTTGTTGGGAGTTTTTTAGTTACTGATTCAATTTTATTGCTGGTAATCAGTCTGTTCAAATTTTCTATTTCTTCCTGCTTCAGTTACGGTGGGTTATAGGTTTCTAGGAATTTATCCATTTCTTCTAGGTTGTCCAGTTTGTTGGCATATACTTTTTCATAATATTCTCTTATCATTGTTTGTATTTCTGTGTTGTTGTAATTTCTCCTCTTTCATTTCATTTGTGATTTTGTTTATTTCGTCCTCTCTCTCCTTCTCTGTCTCTCTCTCTCTCTCTTCTGATGAGTTTGGCTAGAGGTTTATCAATTTTGTTGATCTTTTCAAAGAACCAGCTCCCAGTTTCATTGATCTGTTCTATTGTAGGTTTTTTTTTTTTCAGTTTCTATATCATTTATTTCTGCTCTAATCTTTTTATTTCCTTCCTTCTGCTGGTTTTAGGCTCTGTTTGTTCTTTTTCTAGCTCCTTTAAGTGTAAGGTTAGGTTGTTTGTTTGAGATTTTTCTTGCTTTTTTGAGGTAGGCCTGTATTGTTATAAACTTCCCTCTTAGAACTGCTTTTGCTGCATCCCAGAGGTTTTAGATTGTTCTGTTTTCATATTCCTTTCTCTCCTTGTACTTTATTTCTTCTTTTATTTCCTGGTTGACCCATGCATTGTTTAGTAGCATGTTATTTAACCTCTGTATGTTTGTGGTCTTTCCAGATTTTTTCTTATGATAGATAGCTAGTTACCTAGCTTTGTGGTCAGATAACATACATGGTATGACTTTGATATTTTTGAATTTGTTGAGACTTGTTTTGTGGACCAATATGTGACCTATTCTGGAGAATATTCCATATGCACTTGAAAAGAATGTGTATTCTGCTGTTTAGGATGGAATGTGCTGAATATATCTGTTAAACCCACCTGCATCATTCAAAGCCATTGTTTCCTTGTTGATTTTCTGTTTGGATAATCTCGCCATTGATGTAAGTGAGGTGTTAAAGTCCCCTACTATTATTGGATTATTATTGATTAGTTCTTTTATGTTTGTTGTTAACTGTTTTATGTACTTGGGTGCTCCCATGTTGTGTCCATAAATATTTACAATTGTTATATCTTTTGTTTGATTTTCCCCTTTTTTATTATTATATAGTGTCCTTTCTTGTCTCTTGATACAGTCTTTGTTTTAAAGTCTATATATGTCTGATATAAGTATTCCTACCCCTATTTTCTTTTGACATCCATTTGCACAATAAATGTTTCTTCATCCCCTCACTTTCTATCTGCATGTGTATTTAGGTCTGCATTGAGTCTCTTGTAGGCAGCATATAGAAAGGTCTTGGTTTTTTTATCCATCCCATCACCCTATGTCTTTTGATTGGGGTATTTAGTCCATTTACATTCAAAGTAATTATTAATAAATATGTATTTATTGCCATTTTATTACTTGTTTTGTGATTGTTTTTGTAGTTCTTCTCTGATCCTGTTCTTTTGATCTCTTTAGTGGTTTTCCAGCTTTCTTTAGTGATATATATGGATTCCTATCTCTTTATTTTTGCAAATCTATTACTGATTTTTGATTTGTGGTTACCATTAGGTTTGTGTATAACATCCTCTGCAGATAGCAGTCTATATTAAGTTAACTGTGTCTTAAGTTTGAACCCATTCTTTACTCCTCTCCCTCTGGCATTTGAGGTATGTGGTGTTGTAATTTACATCCTTTTATTTTGTGAATATCTTCACTGATTTTTACAGATATACTTACTTTTACTGCTTTTATGTTTCCTACTTTTCTTATTCTTACCTATGGTCTTTCCTTTCCACTCAAAGAATGCCCTTTAACATTTCTTGTAGGGCTGGTTTAGTGGTCATGAACTCTTTTAGTTTTTGTTTGTCTGGAAAACTCCTTATCTCTCCTTATATTATGAATGATAGTCTTTCTGGATAGAGTATACTTGGCTGCTAATTTTTTTTCCAGCACTTTGAATATATCATGTCACTCCCTTCTGGCCTGCAAAGTTTCTGCTAAAAAATCTGTTGACAGCCTTATTGGGGTTTCCCTTGTAGGTAGCTGTGTTCTTTTCTCTTGCTGTTTTTAAATTTTTCTCTTCTTGTCATTTAATTACTATGTGTCTTGGTGAGGAACTCCATTTTGATGGGGGATCTCTGTGCCTCCTGTATCTGCATGTCTGTTTCCTTCCCCAGATTAAGAAAGTTTTCTGTTATTTCTTCAAATAAATTTTCTACCCTCTTTTCTCTCTCTTCTCTTTCTGGAATTCCTATAATGGAAATGTTATTACATTTGATGTAGTCACTGAGTTCCCTAAATCTAGTCTCATTTTACATAATTTTTTTCTCTCATCTTTTCAGCTTGGTTATTTTCCATTACTCTGTCTCCTCCCACATCACTAATTCTTTCGTCTGCTTCCTTGAACCTGCTATTTATTCCATCTAGTGTACTTTTTATTTCATTTATTGTGTTCTTCATCTCTGGTTCTTTTTTATCTCTTTGTTAAGGGTCTCACTAATGTCCTCCACTCTTTTCTCAAGTCCAGTGAGTATCTGTATGATCATTACTTTAAATTCTCTATTAGGCATATTACTTATATACATGGTTTTCTCTTGTTCTTTCACTTGGAACGTATTTCTCTGTCTCCTTATTTTGTTTAACTCACTGTGTCTGTTTCTGCATGTTAAGAAAGTCAGCTACCTCCCCTGCTCTTAAAAGTAATGGCCTCATGAGGAAGAGGTCTGTAGTGCCCTTCAGTGCAGTGTCCCCTGTTCACCAGAAATTTCAGAACCTGAAATTTCAGAAGAATCTCCAATGTGTGTTGCATGCACCTTACTGTTTTGTTCTGGCCATTTTTCCTTTCAGCCCTATCCAGCAGAGGCTGTCTTTGCTTGCTGTGAATAAAGTTTTGTACCTAGCCAGGGTGGGGCATGCGGTATTAACCAAGTGCAGATGGTCTCCCTGCAAAATGAGACCTTTTACTAATATTGCCAGGACTAGGCCAGCCTGAGTAAACAGTGCACATGGGCAGGGCACACAATTTTAACAAAGCAAGCCTCAGGCTTCCTCAGGGTCCACTGGTGCCACCAGGACTGATGTCCCAAAAAGCAGGTAGATCAGGACGCATGTTGGCAAGATCTGCACAGGTCTTATGGAGGAGGGGACATGAAGCACCAGGACTGAGGCAAGTGTGACCGGGAAGGGTGGAACCACCAAAGCAGGGAAGGGCAGGGCTTGGAGTAAGCAAGTTAGGTAGTGAGTATTAGTGCTGCACTGGTTCACATAGGTGGCCATGTGTTCATGCTGGGAGGTGGAGGAGGGAGATGGCACCTGCCAATTCTTTTGTTCCTGAAGAAGTCCCTCTGTGATCCCTGCCCTCCAGGACATGCTCTGAAATGAGTAAATTATTCTCCCTCCCATATGTTTCAGGTGTTTTTCAAACTGCCGTTTCTATTCTGTATCTCTGTGGGGTGTTTGCTGTCTCTTTAAGGGCAGGAACTCAGCTCCGTATCACCTTCTGATCTCTTCCAATCCACTAATTTTTTAAATTCTAGGCTTTAAGTCCCACTGTTTGTAAGAACTCATGAAATTTGGCCTCTCTTGCTTTTAAAGCCAAATGTTTTGGGGATTCATCTTCCCCATGCAAGCTCTGTTGTGATAATCTGTTTCTCTCCCCTCTCCACACCCATGACCCCCTCCCTAACAAAAGTCATGGTCCATTTTGATGCCACCATGTCTCCACCCTTCTACCTTCTCTAGTGTGGTCTCTTCTCTATCTTTAGTTGTAGACTTTGTTCTGTCAGTCGTTGGGTCATTTTCTGGTTATTTACACTATTGCGAGTATTATCTAGTTTTACTTGTGGGACTAGCTGAGCTTTAGGGTCTGCTTACTCCACCATCTTCCCAGCCTCTTTATGTTTCTAGGAATTTATCCATTCCTTTAGGTTATCCAGTTTGTTGACATATATTGTAGTATTCCCTTATAATCGTTTTTATTTCTGTAGCACTGGTTGTGATATCCATCCTTTCATTTATAATTTTGGTTATTTGAATTTTCTCTATTTTTTTTCTTAAGTTAGCTAAAGTTTTGTTTATTTTGTTTATCTTTTTTTTAAAAAAACTCTGTTAGTTGATTATTTGTTTTTCTATTTTCTATTTTATTAATCACTGCTTTAATATTTATTATTTCCTTACTTCTGTTAGTTTTATGTTTAGTTAGTTCTTTTTCTAGAAATATAAAGTTAGATTGTAATTTGAGATCTTTCTCCTTTTTTAATGTTGGCATTTATAGCCATAAGTTTTCCTCTTAACACTGCTTTCATTGCATTCCATGAATGTTGATATTTTGTTTTCACATGAATTTGCCTCAAGGCAATTTATAATTTCCCATATGATTTCTTCTCTGAACCGTCGGCTGTTTAAGGGTCAATTTCCACATACTTGTGGATTTTTTTTTTCAGTTTCTTCCTGCTATCAATTTCTACTTCAGTCTGTTGTGATTGGAAAAGATATTTTGTGTAATTTAAATTTTTTTAAAATTTGTTAAGATTTGTTTTGTAGCCTAACATGCAGTATATCCTGGAGATTGTTCCATGTGCACTTGGGGAAAAAAATGTATTCTGCTATTGTTGGCTAAAGTGTACTAAATATGTCTGTTATGTCCATTTGGTCTAAAATTTTGTTCAAGTCCTCTATATTGATCTTTGGTCTGGTTGTTCTACCCATTAGTGATAGTGAGATATTTTACATTCTCTAAAGCAACCTTTTTTCCTTCAATTCTGCCAATGTTTCCTTCATATAGTTAGGAAAGTTGATGTTTGGTGCACATATGTTTATAATTGTTATATCTGGGTGAATTGCCCCTTTTATCATTATATAATGTTCTCTGTTTCTTGTAACAGTTTTTGGCTTAAAGTCTATTTAGTCTGATATTAGTACAGTCACTCCTGCTCTCTTTTGGTTACCATTTGCATGAAATATTTTTTCCCATCGTTTCACTTTCTTCCTATGTGTGTCCTTATACCTAAAGTGAATTTCTTGTAGAAAGCATATAGTTGGATCCATTTTTTTATATTGATTCAGCAATCTATATCTTTTTATTGAGGAGTTTCACCCATTTACATTTAAAGTAATTACTTATATGGAAGAACTTACTATTGTCATTTTGTTATTTTTTTTCTGTATGTCTTATAGATTTTTGTCCCTCCTTTCCTCTCTTACTACTTTCCTTTGTGTTTCATTAATTTTTTGTGGTCACATACTTTGAGTCTCCTCTCATTTCTTTTTGTGTATATTCTACAGATATTTTCTTTGTAGATACCATTTTAATTACATGAAACATATTAAAGTTGTAACATTCTATTTTAAACTGATTACAACTTAATTTCACTCACAAACAAAAACCCTATTCTTATATGTTCTTTTCCTTGCTTTATATTATTGAGATCACAAATTACATCTTTATATCTTGTTGGGAAGAGCAGTCTCATACTGCAGCCTTTCAACTCTTACTTAGCTTCATAAGAATAGGCCTTGGGCCTGGAACACTTTTTTACCAAGAGAGAAAGAATCTACAGTCTGTGCTGGACTTACCATGTTGTATGGTAGTATTGTTCTTTGTTTCAGGCACATGAATACTTCCTTGCTCTGCTTAATAGTGCACATCAATTGCCCTCAGGTACCCCCAACTTTCAGTATTTCAGACTCCATGGGGAAGGAAGAGAGGTCCTTTCAATGTGGCATGAGAGAGGAACACACACACACACACACACACACACACACACACACACACACAGTGTCTTGGTGTGGGCCTTTTGGATTTATCCTGGTTGGAAGCTTTAGGCTTCTCCCATAACACATATGCATATATTGGGCTGCTTGGTAGTAACCCATAAGTTCCTTAAGCTCCTTTCACTTTTCTTCATTTTTTTTTTGTTTGTTTTTTTACTCTGACTCAATCACCTCAAATGACTTGTCTTCAACATCTTTCTTCTGCCTGATCCAGTTGGTTGTTGAACTCTTCAAACAAACTTTTTAGTTTGGTTGTTGTATTTTTTTAATGCCATAATTTGTTTGGTTCCTTTTTTTATAGTTTCCATATCTTTGTTGGTATTCCTGTTTTGTCCATGCATCATTTACTTGATTTCATTTGGTCATCTGTGTTCTCTTCAAGCTCATTAAGCTTCTTTATCACAGTTATTTTAAATTCTCTGTCAGGCAGCAAATAGATCTGTGTTTCTTTAGGGTCAGTTTCTGGAGTTTTATTTCATTTCTTTGATTTGGCCATGTTTATGTTTCCTTGTATCTTTGTGTGCCTTATGATTTTTTTCATTAAGATTTGGGCATTTGAAGAAACAACCACCTCTTCCAAACTTTTTGGACTGGCTTCATGCAGAAGACTGATTCACCAATTAGTCCAGCTAGAGATTCTAGAATCTCTCAAAACTCTTCCAGGGATGTATCTTCTCTGAGCTTGTGCATGTACTTTAAGTCCTCTCAAATTCCCTAAGCATCTTGTCCCTGCTTCTTGTCAGAAGCCTGTAATCTCTCGCTCTCCCTGCTGTCTACTAGGAGAATTACAGCTCTAATGTGCTTCTGTGATCATATCTTTCTTTTCTGCAGCTTCCAAACTTGGCCATTATTCCCATCAGCACTCTGAGTCAAGAGAGACAGATATCAGTCCCTCAAACAGTCCCCAGAGTAGCCAAAATGTTTGATGCACATGCTCCTCTTTTGTTTCTGTCATGAAGGATAATCCAGAGTGTGGTAGGTTTCCTTCCAGTTACACCACACTGGGTCAGATAGAGACAGGAGCACAAACAAGGGTACAAAACTCAGTGAATTTTCCTAACCCTTTCACTGGAAGGTCTGGGTGTTGAAACTTCTCAACTTTCCCCTAGAGTTCTCACAAAAGTATTCTGATCCATATATTGTGGTTAACTATGTGTCTCTGTGGGAGAATAAAGGCCTAATGCTTCCTATTCAGCCATCCTGCTGACACCTCTCTAAATGTGTGTTATTTTTTTTTTAGTAAGAATAAAATATATTTTCTGATAGAATCCTTTCACTGTTAAACCAATATTTCCACCTTTACATCCCTGTGGTACTAGGCTTTGTTCTTCCCACATTTATCACATTTTGTGTTTTGGTTATCTTTGATTCAACATATGTTGAATCTGTTCCCTAGGCTAAAGAGAATCCTGAATTGTTTACGTGTGTTTTAACTGAAGGGAAAAAAAGAAAGAATTGAAATTAACAAAGTGAAAGGCCTTCAAATAACAAAAGTCAAGGAAGATCCTGGATTAGGGAAAAGTAGGTATTCCAGGCACAGGAAGAGCATATACAAAATAATAATAGAGCTGGTGATCAAGAATGGGTAAATTGGATACCCCAAAGATACAGAGAAGGGCCATATGCACCGTAATGTTCATAGCAGCATTGTCCACAATAGCTAAATCGTGGAAGGAGCTGAGATGCCCTTCAACAGACAAATGGATTAAGAAGATGTGGTCCATATATACAATGGAATATTACTCAGCCATCAAAAAGAATGATTACACAACATTTGCAGCAACATGGACGGGACTGGAGGAGATTATGCTAAGTGAAATAAGTCAAGCAGAGAAAGACAATTAGCATATGGCTTCACTCATTTATGGAACATAACAAATAGGAAGATCGGTAAGAGAAGGAAGGGAAGAATGAAGGGGGGTCAACTGAAGGGGGAATGAACCATGAGAGACTGTGGACTCTGGGAAACAAACTGAGGGCTTCAGAGGGGAGGGGAGTGGGGGAATGGGATAAGCTGGTGGTGGGTATTAAGGAGGGCACATATTTCATGGTGCACTGGGTGTTATACGCAAATAATGAATCATGGAACATTACATCAAAAACTAAGGATATACTGTATGGTGACTAACATAACACAATAAAAGATTATTATTAAAAAAAAAAAAAGAATGGGTAAATTGGAGGGAGCTAGGGGGAGGTAACTGAAGACCCAGAGAAATTTGGCAGAGACTCATAAAGGAACGGGAAAAAGCCACCATCTTAATTTGCAACTAACTGAGGCCTATGGGTATTGGAATGCTCATAAATGTTCCCTACACCTTTTTATTTTAATCAACATAGATATACGAGGGCTGCAGCTCTAGAATGTCTTAAAAATCAAGTTTAGAGCATGCAAATGGTTTGCTTAAAAAATTCTCACATAGGAAATGTTGAGACACATTGACATATAAAAATAAACATATTGAACTTTCACAGATTTACATAAACAATTGCATGCTGACCATCAGTCCACTGAACGGGAGCCCTGTTTTAGTTCCTGTTTCCTAGTGTAGAGTACTGGGATTCATCCAAGAAATAGTGCCAGTGAGGACGAAGGTGAGGAGGAAACACCCAGTGTAATCCTTGCTGTCCGACCTCGGTTGAGGGTTTCTGTCCAAGTCAGGGAGACCAAGAGCGCCTGCGGAGCCATGTGATTCAGTGGGGTTAGGGAATGAGATGCATCTTTTTATTTATCAAAGAAGTAGATGTAGAAACAATAGTTACTAAACATCTGTGCTGTTCAAGACACACACCAACATGAGCACCTCCTGATTGTAACAATTCAAGTCCTCATTAACTTCCAATGAACAAACTTAACGGACAGGTCAGTTATTTGAACATTTCCCATAACAACCCAGAGTACTTTCCTAAGCCTCAAATAGCTGATTTTCAAATAGGAAGAAAGGAGTCTGGGGCGGGGGGGGGCGGGCGGGGGGCAGCATTCGGTTGAAGTGGTAATTTGGTTTGTTTTAACAATGACACGTTTTAACATTGATGGCCAGCCCCAACTGAAGGCAAACGGATCATGACATTGCCCTTAAAAAGACCAGAGTTATTAGCCTAATGTATTGAAAAGGGTGAGGCACTAGACACGACAAATCACAACAATCACATGAATGCTGACAACACAGGCAAGGAACAAAAGAACAGAGCTGTAACATGAACCACATGGCTTAATAACTAATAACACTTCTAAGTGTCTTTATTGTTGTTATTGTTTTAAGACTGACTAACATTTGGCCTCTCTTATTATAACTGAAACGTTATCTATAGCTGCTATCTCCCCTGTATTTCAAACTGTTGTTTTTAAAGCAAGATATGAATACATCAGAGACTCTTTCATATCTTGTAGAGAGAAAGTTCAAATGCGAGAGTCTCCATAATAAAGCCTACCCCGATATAATAAATGGGGCTGTCAGATTGATTCTCACTTGAGACACCAACTGTAGCTAATATTACTCGATATGCAGATGTTTTCTGTCTCTTTCTCTTGGACAAAAAAAGAGCATTTAAATGGAATAATGATAAATTGGTATTAATATGAAGAGGCTCTGCTACAGTGTGGCAAAGGGCTGCACAGGTCAAGAGTTGGAGGCACGTGTGAGTGATGGGGCTCTCACCTCTGTGCTGAAGGGTCTCAGGAATTTATTAGCTGAACTATTCACTCTGTCTTGAGACCACACAACATTATTTTTTAAAAAGAAAATAAAACCCTTAACTATCCTAAGTTTCTGTTGGGTAGAGATGAGGTCCCCCGCAGTGCCTGGAACACCATGCGGCCTTGCACACAGTAGGTGTTCAAAAACGAAGGGCTTCATGAAGAATAAAAGTACTAACACAATTCTGGCAGAGGGGTGAAAAACAGAAAAGCAAATCCTGATAATTCTTTATCCGAATGTCAGAACTCATGCTTGTTCTCAACAGATTCCACTGTCCCTGGACTGGCTGCCTGTCTGCCTCCTGGAATTTCATCCCACGGCACCAGCCAGCGGTCACCTTCACATTTGTTTCCACTTAAGCCTCCCCCACCTCTCGCGCCTTCTTCCCTACAAGCATGCAGGTACGCAACACCAAGGGAGAATACAAAAAACGTCTCTTAGCTTCTTTTCAAAAAAGGAAGAAAAGAAAAGAAAAATGAAGGAAAGAAGCAAAGGGCAAAAGGGTCTAATGGGGCATCTCCCCAAATGATGAGGCATTTCTTCCTAGAGAACACTTGGGGAACTCTTAGTAGGTGTCTCCTGGTGGCAATCAAGTGCTCTCTGAAGTCCGTAGGACCTAGAGTCTGTAAACCTGGAACACAGCCTTTTATTAAACTCTGAGTTTACTTTGGACAAATCAGTTAACTCCATGGGGACAGAGTGATTGCCTTCACCTGAAAACATAGCGCTATACGATCCAGTCTACAAGCGACTAAATTGAGCAGAGGTTAGCCATTCATTCTCTCACATATCTTTCACTAATGGAAGTCAGAAGCCAGAACACTGCTACAGAAAGTGAACCAAATATTTATCCATCAGGACTAAGTGGCTATACACCCAACTCTTGATTTTTCATGTTAATGGTCTGGACAATTTGTAACAGTAGCTAGTCTTCAAATTATACTCAGTATACTACAAAATTCATGTCCAAACAACTTATCTTTTTTTTCCTCAAGGTTTCTCTCCTTAATTAAATTCAGGTAGGCTAATATTAAAGATCGTCAAATCTAAACAGCCATCAAATGCTCAAATGAAGAAGAGCAAGAGAGCTTTCTTGTGACAAAGAAGCTATGCCTGGATAATGAATTTCCAGAGAGATTTCTTGCGGCTGGAGGAAAATTATCTGCAACTGATTTGCCAGATTTGCAGGTTAGATTACTGCCAATCTCAGCAATAGGGCCACTCTGATGTGCTCCTGGACTCCAAAGTTCCAGAATCAAGTTCATCAAGTTCCCTTCTAACTCAGTGCTCTACCAAGGCCTTTCCCTCATCCACTGGTCAACCAAGGGGAGGAAGGGGAGCTATGTCCACGCAAACTAAAATCAAGACACAGGGTGAAACCACTGATTATATTTCCCACCTCAGTGCTTCTCCTCAAGTCCACTGCCTCCATCCCAGGCCACATACCCTCTGCTGTACATCCATAGGCCGACCTTACTTTGCCTACCCTCTCTTGAGTCTATGATGTCCCAGCTGCAAATGCAGGGATTGCTCTCTTTTCTTCTCTTTCCAAGACTTCCCTCCTCACTTCCTCTTCCAATGAATCTTGGGTTGATTTTCCCTACTCTGGCAGCTGGCTGCTTTATATAAAATAAAAGGCATGTGTCATCCTGAACAAAGGCAGGGGGTGAGGGGGGAGCAGTCCCTGAGTTTCTTTCTAACACAGCATGTCATAGCTATATGACCTTGGATGAGTCACTCGAGCTTTCCGGTCTTCACTTTCTCATATTTAAGATGAGTGGTAATAATACCCGCCCCATCGGATTATTGTGAGGATTAAATGGCATGGTTCAATGAAGGCAATGAGGACAGAACTTGTCACAGAATAAGTGCTAAACAGATATTGGCTATTGTTAATTTTCCTTGAATTTTTGTGGAGTTCCAAGAAAATAATACATGTGAATAATTCGTGAGTTCTATACAAATATCAGTCCTCTTTGAAGCTTAATGTAAGATTGGTCCACAGGTTCCTAAAAATGCAGGAAGACCCTTATTGCCCCTGTGTGACTTGCTTTTCACAAATGGATACCAAGAGAACTTTGAGAAGAGGCTTTCTCTGAAGCTGAAAACAGAAGACATAGGTCCTTGCCATCAGATGGCATTAACCAAGAGCGCCACGGGCCCACCATCTTTGTGACTCCTTACCTGAACAAGGTGACTGCTATTCCCATTTCATAGATAAAAGTCAAGACAATGAATATAGGCCTAAGGTAACCTGGTCAAAAGCAAAATAATGACATAGGCCAAGCAAGTCTTCATCATTCCCTTATTTTTCCCTCCGGATGTTAAAAAACATCTTCTTCCAGGTTTCCATTCCCTTCCAGGTCTCACTGTCACTTCACTGGACAGAGAATACCGGATAAAGAATTTAGACTTTAAATAAGCCAATTTATACCAAAAGTGCGTGGCTAACTACATTGCCTTTCTCCAAAAGTACTGATAGCCTAATAAAGGCCCACAGACAGAGCAGGACAAGGCTGAACCAAACAACGTATGACACTCAGAAGCTTTCTTTGTTTTAGGGGCAGACAGTACTTTCAGGGTAACCAACTATCTGAGTTTGTATGGACCGAGGAGATTCCAGGCACACAGGATTTTCAGTGCTAAAACTGAGATGAGTTGATCTGGGCCACATTCTGCCCACTAAGGATACCAGCCATGCCTGGGTGACCAGCAGAGGTAATGACCTGGTTCTTTGTGCTTTGGCCTGCGTACCTGCTGCTGCATCTGTCAGAAACACCTCCACACCCTCCTTCCCACACCACCTTTACTTACTAATTCCTCCCCATTCTTCAAAATACAGTTCAGTGGCAACTTCCTTGGGGCAACCTTTCCAGCCCACTCCACCCCAGGCTAAAGATTTTCCTTATTATATGTTTTCAGGTCACCCTGTAAGTACAGGAAACGTTTTCTCCCTAACAGCTAAACTGCATGACAGCTTAGAGAAATACGTTTATTTGTTTGTGATTATTTCAGATATGGCTTCCCCACCGGACTGTAAGCTCTATAAGAACAGGAACCGGGAGAATAAGCCCTTGGTTGATTATGGAGCCAGGCAGTTGAAGGAATCAACTCTGTCTGCCAAAACCAAAGTAACAGAAGTTCTGTCTGGGCTTCTTTATGGGTAAGAGTTCCTAAGGTCAGACACTTAAAATTTTCAGATCAAACCTACACAGCCGGAGCTGCCCAAGTGCCTCTCAGCTCGGCTGTGCTCCTGCATGGCTCTCCAGGGCACACAGAGGTTCTGAGCTGAACTGACAATTTCAGCTCTGCAAGCCCAGGACTCCTCCCATCCCAGTCAACACTGCCCTCAACAACTGCTCTGGGTTAAGTACCCGGGGCTCTCCTTAGGAGTTCATTGCATTGTACTTGCGGAAAACCACAAACAAGCAAATTAATTGATAAATTAACAGAGGGTAGGTGGGTGAAAAAGAAAATTTTCCTCTCTGCACCCTAGCTTAAATTTGCCTCTCCTTTAGCACATACCCCATGAGGCAAGAGTTTCCTCCCTAGGATTCTATTCCAAGAAAGGCAACCAGATTTATGCACTAGGAGCAGGGAGAGCGAGAACTTTACGTTGTTAGGGACTCTATCTCCAGATGCAGGCATCTAACCGCAATTAACTAAATTATTTACACAGCATGATAACAACCTTGTATGAAACTCTTCAGTATCTAAGCCTAAGAAAAATGAGAACAAAAGGTATTTTCAAATTGTTTTCGGTAGACAGGTCGGCATGCATGTTTTCTTGCACTTTTTCAAAATTTCCTATAATGTGCATGATAAATTCTATTAAAAAATAAATGAATTATTGGTTCTATTTAGTTGCTTATAGTATTATTTTATGTTATAGTCTGTGTTAGTTTATAAAAAGTTTTTAATCATTGTGCATTTCTTAATCATTTTATTTTATTTCATCATGATAAGTGTACTCTTTAATCCCATCCCCTATTTCCCCATCCCTCCCCCAAAACATTGTGCATTTTTATCCCTATAGTCAAATTTTTTGACCAACGTATTTCATAAAATCCTTCTTAACATTCATAGGCGTTGTAGAGAATGCCTCAGATTTGATTCCTAATATTGGTCATTTGTGTTTCTTCTCTTTCTTTTCTTAAACAGTTTTGCTATCGGCTTATTAACTCTATTACTATTAAAAAATTGCCCTCTTAAAAATAAATTTTAAAACAAAAGATAATAAATACAGAAATTGTAGACATCTTGGTGATGCTTAGTTTAAGGCTACGGCAGTAGATGGGTGTCCAGGACAGCCATCCAGGTGCAAAAGGTTAATGCTAATTAGAGTCTCCAATAGGCACAGCCTCCAACAGGCACAGCCCATCACTGTTGCTACCGCAACGCCAGCGTCCTGGTATCCTGATAGCAGACGTAGCTTAGCTCATCCCCCACCCCCGGGGACAAGACTTTGCCCACCACATCCCTTCTTCCCTTCCCCATAACCACTCAAAGAAAAGAAAAATATAGCCCTCAAAAAACTGTCCATTTCACAATTATTGAGGGCACGAGTCTTATTTACACCGGACTTGGCAAAGATGAAAAATTGGTCATATGGACGAGAGTGAAAAATACAGGAGAAAATGTTCTTCAAGGGAAGGTCCACACTCCTGCAACTCATTTGTCAAAGGACACATGGTGACTGACTTCAGGAAATACAGGAACTGGTTGGAAATGTCCAGCTCTTGCTAGGAAAGGTCATTTTCAAACCCACGAGCTAGGAGGAACAGATGTGCGTCAACAAGAGATTGAATTGTATTCTAGAGCCATTCATTATTATTGCTTATTCTAAGGGTAACCCTAATCCTCCTTATAGCTCTCAATTTTTGTTTCCAAATATCCTAGGGAATGAAATGAACTAATTGTTTCCTTCTTAATTGCCAGATTAAGGAATCAAAGGTTTTTCTTGCTTTTTTTTTTTTTCTTTTTAATAAAAATGCATGAGGACACAGAAAGCTTTGAAGATCTAACTTAGAGCCACTTAGATTTCAGGATTCAGAGCGCTTATTTATTTAACATTTATTGAACACCTATTGTGTGGAACGCACTGTGGAAGGATCAGAAGATAATTAAGACACAATCCCCACCCTCAAGGAATTTTTCCATCCAGTAAGCGACAGTCAGCTGGGAGTAGAGGAAAGAGTATGCTTGGGTGAGCTTGCAGAGAGCCCATCTCCAAATCGGCCTTCCCATTCCACACAGTGATAATGCCTGTTTGGTCTGTTCCCACTCCAGGCCTTGGCTTTGTCACCTGTGAAATAGTTGAGAATCCATGCCCTGCCTCTTTCCATGAGACTTCATTGAGGGACAAATGAGAAGCTGGGGTGGAAGAGGATGCTGAAAACACTTTACAGACCTATACAGTATAAGATGGTACCATTCTCCCTGTGAAATTCTCGATTCCTATAACTCTTAAAAATGTTGTAAAATGTATTTTTACCTACAAATGTCATCTTCCTCTTAGGAGGCTTTTGAATGCAAGACAGTTTTGCCCCGTGAAGAAGAGAATAAATGACATCTTCCCTGTGACAATTTTCCCTCCTGAGTGGGTGTTGCTGTGCCCATCACCTTTTCTTTTATGAAAATGCCTTTTATTTTAAGAGTAAAGGAATTTACAAATCATGTACTTTGGTCCCTGGAGAAACTTCAACAAGGTGGTTTGAGGAAGAAATTTCTGTGTCATTTTCTTCTAAATGTCTCTTTCTGAAAACGAAAAGGACTCAGTTCAAGGACATAACAGTGAAGTATTGACTGTTTACACAATGCAAAAATGGTTTGAAAATGGAGAAAAGTAGACTTATTAATTCAGTGGCTTATTGAAATTCCCCAAGCATTCTATTTCACCTTACCTAAAGCTACATGTTCAACTTTTTTCTTTGGGAATTTTGTTGTTTTTAATAAAAATGTAAGATTGGCTACATCAAGACAACTAAATTTCAACTTTTGTTTTTGTCTGTTCTAGTTTCTTTGTTTATTCGTTGTTTGACAACTGACTTGAGCTGACCAAGAAGAGATACGGCAATGGGAAAGGAAAACAGAGTGCTGGTCTTTTTAAGGTTTTATACTTTAGTAGGGTATTCTGAGCCCCAGGCTTCAATCTCCCATGTCTCCCCTGGTGGCCCCCCCACACGGTAGCACACAAACCACCCTGCCACCATCGCTACCACCCCACCATTGGTCATCAACTAGGACATGGTTTTCCTCTACTTCTGTGTGTTGGCTTATTCTACCCTCTCTGTTTGCAATACCATTCCCTACAACATTCACCTATCAAGATCCTATTGCAAGTCAAAGACAGGCACAAATATTGCCTCCCCTATCTAATCTTCCCAGATTACTCCAAGTTGACCCCAATGTTCCTTAATCCGTGTTCTTTGTAATTCTCCATCATTATTTCTTTGTAATTCTCCTATCGGTTACTGCATTCTGACTAGTTTTAACCATTTCTTTATTTGTGTAGCAAAGTGCCCTGTTGAAGATACAACCTATGTTTTGCTTTTCA
Source organism: Ursus americanus (assembly GCF_024610735.1). NCBI lineage: Eukaryota > Metazoa > Chordata > Mammalia > Carnivora > Ursidae > Ursus > Ursus americanus. The sequence continues at coordinate 67,125,370 of NC_142139.1, forward strand.
CTCCTTTAGCAAGAGGACAGCTGGGGCTTATTCTTACCCATTCTTTAGAGGGTGGCTCATCCTGAGATAGAGAAGACATTTTCCATAAGTGACAGGAAAGCATTCATTCGAGGTCTAGAAACATCTTAGAGGCAAGGAGTTTATTAAAGGGAAACAGGCAGTGAATGGAGGGACTGTTAAGAACCCATGGTGTTTCTGGAGTTGAAAGGAAAAGTGACCATCTTCTGGCATGGGTTCCCAGGATTGCAAAAAGGAAGTGTGTGTGAGCCCAGCAGTGCGCTGACTCCTGGACTTCCCGGCAGAGCTCCTCTGAGGTGGAGAACGGACTGTGTGAATAACCCCAAGGACTGGGTACTAAGGTCTGTCATCTAGGAACCTAGTGAGAAGAAAAGGCCACAAGACATATCTCTTAAGAATTGGAATCAGCTAGGATTTACCCTCCGGAAAAAAGCCACTCTGGCCTATGTCAGCATTCAACAGTGGCACCCTGTGGCAGCGAGGAGCTATGGCAGGGGCAGGGACAGTGGCAGCCAAGGGACAGACCCAGGATCCCCAGCTGTTTGCATTTGGTGTCAGAAGGGCCTCCTTGGAGGAGTTATAAAAGGTTCAGGTACAAGGGATGGAGACTGGAGAGGATGATGTTGGACTTCTGATCAAGTCACTGGCATTGGGGGAAAGGGGCAACAGACAGTATGAATTTAATTAGAGAAGTTAACAGATTACGGAAGTCTTAAATCTACGAAATTGCAAGCTCCTTGAGGATAGACACCATTTCACCTCAGTGTCTTGGAAGCAGCAAGACACTGAGTTGGGTTCATTCGACATAAATATTTTTACTTGGCATATATTTGAGGACTATATACAAGAGACCATGAAGCCCAGAGAGATAAAACACCTGACTTTACCATTTTTAGCATGGCCTCTCCCCAAAAGTTACTCACTTGCATGAAAATAATTGTTTTGCCTCTTCTTGGATGGACGCCAAAAGATAAAGTGTTTAATCAAAATATTAGCCAGTTGGTCAACACATATATTTTCTATGATCCTCTAGGATTTAACCTTTGTTGAATTCCGTGATATTTATTCAGGACATAATTTTCTTCCTCTTAAGACCTTCCTTGCTAAGTCATCCCTGACCTAGTAAAGACACCACAGCAGACCCCAGTTAAACTGCCTCAGGTCACTGCCAAGACGAGTCCCAGATTCTTGGCACCTGCCATTCCTCACTTATCCTGCATCAAACTCAATAGCACTCTTTTCATTTTTAAAGCTACATTGATCATTTCAGCTCATGAATATGCATTTCCACATCCTTTCAGAGTTTCTTTTCACCTACGATGGCATCGTTTTAGGTCATAATCCCCTGCCTTACTCTGCACTGCATACACTTACTCCTTCTTAACTAATGGCTTCAATCATGCAAAACTATTTTCAAGTAGATGAGAGAAGTGGGGCTTGAAATATAGAATATATCGTCATCTCCTCTTGCATGATAAATAGCTGTTATGGTCATTTATAGTTCCCATGTTCCAAAATCTAAAACTGCTTTACAGATGTTCTTTAGCCAAGCTTCCCAACATCTGTGCAGGGAAGGCAGGGTGCAGAGTTACCAGCTCCATTTTGCAGATGAGAATAGTTATGAGAGGCCCAAGGGGCAGCAACTTGACATTTTTAGGACGTTGTGATTATACTTTATTAGCTCTACCCATAACATACTGGAACAGCCAGCAAACAGCATGTGTCAATGTCCAGCAAAAAGGTCATTCTATAAAGTCATAAAGAGCTAGAAACAGAACACAAGATTGGAGGACTTTCCATCTCAAGTTGCATTTGCTATTTTCCTAAGTTGAGATATGCATAAAATCACAAACGCATACACATAACCTCAGAAAGAAGATCAATCGCATAACCACACACATGACACAATGCAACGGACTAATTAGCTTTACTTTCAAAAAGCAAAGCAGCCTACTCTGCCTTTCTGGTCTCCTTCGTGACAACTGACCTCAATCCAGAGGGCCGCCCAAAAGACATGACCTCCCAGTAGGAACTATTTGTCTTCTGGGCTCCGGAAGTCTCTAGTGAAGATAAAGTAGGACTGTACTCTCGCTGCATGGCATTGGAGCCTATCCAAATAGGAATCAGGGAAAGAAAAAAAAAAAGGTATTATAACATTACGCTGGGATTTCCATATCAACACTTCAGAGATAGCTAGATGTTCTCTTAATTTTTTTCCTAAATGAGGTCTATTACCTCGAAGTATTTCCCGAGGTGCCAATATCTATTGTCTTTGTGAGCACTGAGTACTTAAAAGGCCAGGGTTTGGGTTGCGCTGTGCAGCTGGTTGGAAAACTGCATTAACCTGTGTCCCCAGGTGAAAACAGCAAAGCTCCCTGGAAGCATTTGGGAAAATGCCCCATTTCTAATTATTTCATCTTTCCTTCCTTGGTGGGAATACTCAGTGCTTCTACTACACACCAACTTAAGAAGCATTTCCAGTGAGGCATGGCTACCTCTGCTCATCCCACAAAATAAAACTATCCAGGCTGTGGACAGCTCTGCAGAGCAGGCCAGACACTTGTATCCACAGGTTAGAGACAGAGTCCTAACTGCAGCCTCGAGAAATGCCCAAGTTCTTTATTACTCTAATTCTAGATGTCATATCGTTGGTCTTCAGTAGGGCGATACGTTCAAGTTCTGGGTCTATGACATCATCCTCTATCAGTTTGGATTTGGAATTAAAGAAGCAGTTTCTTTTCTCCTTGATATGTTGCCAGCAATTAGGGTATGTGCTACCAAGTGAGTGGGGATTCCTGTTGTTACCTCACAATCTGAACAGACTTTCTTTAAGCATGTGTCACCTGCTATGAAAATATTAACATACACATCCAGTCAAGAGTGCTGCTTTCTATATATTAGTAAAGCTTCTTCAGTGTAGCCACACTAAGAAATATGATCTTTTTTAAAAAAATTTCTTTTTCTTTCTTTCTTTCTTTCTTTCTTTCTTTCTTTCTTTCTTTCTTTCTTTCTTTCTTTCTTTCTTTCACAGAGAGAGAGACAGCCAGCGAGAGAGGGAACACAAGCAGGGGGAGTGGGAGAGGAAGAAGCAGGCTCCCAGCAGAGGAGCCCGATGTGGGACTCGATCCCAGAACGTAGGGATCATGCCCTGAGCCGAAAGCAGACGCTTAACGACTGAGCCACCCAGGCACTCCAGAAATATGATCTTTTAAAAGGACTTAAATTCGGGGCACCTGGGTGGCTCAGTCAGTTAATTTCTGCCTTCGGCTCAGGTCATGATCCTGGGGTTCTGGGATCAAGCCCGATGTTGGGCTCCCTGCTCAGTGGGGAGTCTGCTTCTCCCTCTGCCCCCTCTGTGCTCATTCTCTCTCTCTCGCTCTCTTGCTCTCTCTCAATTAAAAAAATAAATAAAATTCTATAAAAAAAGGAAGGACTTAAATTCATAAAGTGATAACCACCTAGGGATAATTTTGCTCCTTTTCCACTATTCCTCAAAATTCTTGGTGATTTGATTTAACCTTATCTTTAGTTTCCATTAAAATGCTTATTTCCTATCTCACCATAACATGTTCTCTTCTAATGAAATCATTTCTAAGAAAGAAATATATTGAGCCTATTTGGCATTAAAGCCCTATTTGGTGTATGATGCCTACTGTTCAAGCTGTTCTCTGCCTCACCCATGTTCACTCCTTACCCAGCTTGGCTGTGGGGTAAAAGTCTGGTTTGTTTGAGAGTCAGGACGGGCTTTGCCATTCCTACCAGGGTACCTGTCACCACGTGCAAGGAAAAAAGCATAAAGTCATTACTTTGCCTACTATTGACATTATAAAAGTCTTCCTTCTTTTTTTTATAATCAAAAGGAGCTATTTTTCTGCTGTCAGATATAACAGATTTTCTAAGAGAAGCCAACAGTAGTTTCATCACTGTACCCTGAAGCGAACATTTCAGAAAAGTTTCCTCTGGTTCTTTGTCAGTTGCAAAACAAACACCAGAGGTCAACTGCTTCTTTCTCTGGCCACTTTAGCATGCAGATGCTCTTGGCCAGCATTTACCCACAAGGCTTAGGACAAGGGGGAAACTTCTCCTTAAGTGGATCCTGTAAGCGGCAGCCTTTGACATCCCATGGGGGAGCTTTAAGAAGGTTTCTATGAAAAGAAAAATCTCAAATAAATAATCTTTTTTTAAAGATTTTATTTATTTATTTATTTGACAGAGAGAGAAAGACAGCCAGCGAGAGAGGGAACACAAGCTGGGGGAGTGGGAGAGGAAGAAGCAGGCTCCCAGCGGAGAAGGGAGCCTGATCCAGGGCTCGATCCCAGAACCCTGGGATCACACCCTGAGCCGAAGGCAGATGCTTAACGACTGAGCCACCCAGGCGCCCCTCAAATAAATAGTCTAACTTAACAACTAAAGGAACTAGAAAAAGAAGAACAAAAAAATCCCAACTTTAGTAGAAGGAAGAAAACAATAAGGATCAAGCAGAAATAAATGAAATTGAGACTATAAGGACAATAGAAAGGATCAATGAAACAACGAACTGATTTTTTGAAAAGATAAATCAAATTGACAAACCTTTATTTAAACTCACTAAGAAAAAAAGGAAAGAAGTTTCAAATAAATAAAATTAGAAATGAAAGAGAAGAAGTTACAGCTGATACCACAGAAACACAAAGGGTACTAAGAGACTACTGTCAATAACTATATGTCAACAAATTGGACAACCTAAAAGAAATGGATAAATTCCTAGAAACATACAATATTCCAAGACTGAGGAAAAAGTAGAAAATCTGAATAGACAATTGCTAGTAAGAACATCAAATCAGTGATTAAAAATCTCCCAACAGGGCGCCTGGGTGGCTCAGTTGGTTAAGTGTCTGCCTTCAGCTCAGGTCATTATCCCATGGTCCTGGGATCAAGCCCCACATCAGGCTCCCTGCTCAGTGGGGACCCTGCTTCTCCCTCTCCTGCTCTCCCTGCTTGTGTTCTCTCTCTCTGTCAAGCAAATAAATAAAATCTTAAAAAAAAAATAAATGGAATCATACCATATTTTTTTTTAAAAAAAATCTCCCAACAAACAAAGGCCCAGAACCAGACAACTTCACTGGTGAATTCTTTCAAACATTCAAAGTAGATTTAATGCCTATTCTCTCAAACACTTAGAAAAAATTGGAAGAGGAGAGAATGCTCCCAAACACTTTTATGAGGCTAGCATTACTCTGACACCAAAATCAGACAAGGACAACATAAAAATAGAAAATTACAGACCACTATCCTTGATTAACATAGATGTAAAAATCTTCAATGAAATATTAGCAAACCAAATTAACAATATATTAAAAGGTTCATAGACCATGATCAAGCAGGATTTATTCCAGGGACACAGGGATGGTTCAATATCTACAAATCAATCAACATGATACACTACATTTACAAAATAAAAAATAAAAATCATACGATCACCCCAAAATAGATGCAGAAAAAGCACTCAACAAAATTTGACATCTATTTATGATGAAAATTCTCAAAAAAGTGGGTATAAAGCAAACTTACCTCAACATAATAAAGGCCATATATGACAAAACCACAGCTAACATCATACTCAATGGGGAAAAGTTTTCAGCTTTCTCTCTAAGATCAGGAAAAAGAGAAAAATGTCCACTTTTATTCAACATAGTATTGGAAACCTTAGCCATAGCAATTAGGCAAGAAAAATAAATAAATGGCATACAAATCAAAAGGAAGAAATAAAACAGTAACTATTTGCAGATGACATGATACTTTATATAGAAAAACACTAGAAATTCCACCAAAAAAACACAAAAAAACAAAAAGAAACCTGTCAGAACTAATAAATACTCAGTAAAATCACAGGATACAAAATCAATATATAGACATCTGTAGCATTTCTATACACCAATAACAAACTATCAGAAAGAGGAATTGAGAAAACAATCTCAATTACAATTGCATCAAAAAGAATAAAATACCTACGAATAAATTTAACCAAGGAGGTGAAAGACCTATTCACTGAAAACTATTAGACACTGATGAAAGAAATTGAGAAAGATACAAATAAATGAAAAGATATTCTGTCTTCATGGACTGGAAGAATTAATATTGTTAAAATGTCCACACTACCCAAAGCAATCCGTAGATACATGCAATCCCTATCAAAAGTCCAATGGCATATTTCACAGAAATAGAACAAAAAATTCTAAAATTTGTACGGAACCACAAAAGATACTGAATAGTCAAAGAAATCTTGAAAAAGAACAAAGCTAGAAGTACCATGCTTTATGATTTCAAAGCATACTACAAAGCTATAGTAATCAAAACAGTTTGGTACTGGCACAAAAACAGACACACAGATCAATAAAATAGAATTGAGATCCCAGAAATAAACCCACACATATATGGACAGTTAATGTACAACAAAGGAGCCAGGAACATACAATGAGGAAATGACAGTCATTTCAATAAATGGTGTTGGGAAAACTGGTCAGCTATATGCAAAAGAATTAAACTAAATCACTATCTTAAACCATACACAAAAATTAATTCAATAAAGGGGCCCCTGGGTGGCTCAGTCAGTTAAGTGGCCAACTCCTGATTTAGGCTCAGGTCATGATCTTAGGGTCATGGGGTTGAGCCCCATGTTGAGCTCCATGCTCAGTGGGAATCTGCCTGAGATTCTCTCTCCCTCTCCTTCTGCTCCCCTCTCCCCACTCTCTCTTTCTCTCATATAAATAAATAAATCTTGAAAAAATTAACTCAATATGAATTGAAGACTTAACTGTAAGACCTGAAACCATAAAATTCCTAGAAGTAAACATAGGTGGTAAGCTCCTTGACATTAGTCTTAGCAGTGTTTTTGTGGATTCAACTCCATAGGCAAGGGAAAGAAAAGCAAAAATAAACAAATGGGACTACATCAAACTAATAAGCTTCAGTAATAAGCTTCCATATTAATAAGCTTTCGTGCATCATCTAAATGTCCATCAACAGGTAAATGGATAAAGAACATGTGCCATATATATAGACACACACAGTGGAATAATACTCAGCTATAAAAAAGAATGAAATATTGTTATTTGTGACAATATAGATGGACCTTGAGGATATTATGTTAAGTGAAATAAGTCAGAAGGAGAATGACAAATACTTCAATATTTCACCATATGTGAAATCTAAAAACAAAACAAAATAGATGAACAAGTGAAACAAAAACAAACTCCTAGATACTGAGAACAGATCAGTGGTTACCAGAGGGTAAGGTAGTTGGGGGATGGAAAAAAAGGGTGAAGGGGGTCAATTGTAGTGTGATGGTTGGTACCTATAGACTTGTATACTTTGTAGTGTATTCAGATGCTGAATTATAATGCTGTACCCCTGAAACATAATAATTATTTTTTAAAAAGCTTCAGTGCGGCTGGGGGGAGGGATAAAAGGTTTCTATGTGACTTTAAAAAATAAAAAGTAGCTTGATAAACCTATCCTTCTGCCAGGGAGAAAAAACTTTTGCTCTTTAGCTGCCAGACGGAAGCTCTATTTCCAGCATATAATGGGAAACTAGGAACACTATGCTGGGTCAGCCAGTGATGCCCCTGTTCCCATCACTCCCATAAATCTCACTCATTCCCCTCTAATGCACTGCCCACGGACCACAGAGGGACAGAAATGAAATGCTCTTGGTCATAAGGAAAAATCTGGCCATGTGAGAACTCAGATTTTCATATGATATAAATAGCAGAGACATAAAATTATTTTGCCAAAACTTCCTTAATGTGAAGGTATTTAAGACCTTGGCAAAAACCGTGGTGAGGAAGTGTTTTGCTTAGTGTTTTTGCTGTGTTGTCTCATATTCTATTATAAAGCAAAGGTTGATTAGAGTCCTTCGCAAAAGAGATTAAAATGGAATAAACCTGGGACTTCATAGGGTCCTGTGATAAAAATGTTACTGATACCCTCTGAAAAACTGTTAAAAACATCAGAGCAAAATATGTTTCCCTTTGATTAAAGAAGATAATGCATCCAGCTCTCTTTTCTGCTTCGCCCTTCAGTTGCCAGGCTGGGTAGAAATCTGGGGACAATATGGGGGGCCGTGCAGAGCTAGACCTTGGCTTCAGAAGTCTGTTGTAGATCTGATTTTGTCTGAAAGTGAAAAACTGTCCCACAGAACAAAATCAAAGTCTCTCCATAGTATTCAGGCATTTATCCAGCGGGCCAATGGTGCTCTGCCCTTCAGGTGTGGCCTAGATCCCAGCCCTGGCCAGAAATGACATGAGGGGGGAGGGAGGCACAGTGAGATGGGGAGCACCTGGGTCTACTCTGAAGACTCAAAGATTTACAAAAATAAATCCACTGTTCACCCTAGATCATGGAAGCACTCACATTCAAACCATTTACACAATTTCTCTACTTCTCTGCAAAGAGCAGTAATTTAAGCATAGAAGTTTGCAGAGTAAGAGCCGACAGACTCCTTGCATCTCCTTTTGGATACTTCTCTTTATCTAAGAGAATGCAAAACATTCTGACCACAGCTTCCTCTGAACCTCTCCTGTTCCAATTCTTTTTCACCCTCCTTTTTTGTTTCTTCCATTCCCCACTAAGATTTGAGCCTCAAAGAGCAGGAGAGAACTCTTGATAAGGTTTGGAGAGAAAACCGTTCCAATTTCTGGTCCTGGCCATGAAGCCTGAAGAATTTTTGAGGCATGAAGTAATTAACCTCTCACCACCTCTGAGTGTTAAGAGACACGTGCTACTGTTATCTCCCATTTTATAGCGGGCACGACAGAGGCAAACCAAAGTTTAAAGACTTGCCCAAAATACCAGAGTCAATAAACAAGCAAGAAACACGCACTCCCTTCTGCACTCACTACTCACTTCCAATAGACTCATTTATTGTCAAATGCTTGCTTGCTTTGTTTAGTTTTAATCCCCACGCCATTAACATGGGAGCCTGGAACATGTTGACTTCTTAACAGCTCACAGAACCACAATCATTTAGCATGGAAAGTAAACAGCATCTTATCCTCATAAGGGAAGATGGGAGGTCAGTGGTGAGGGAAATCCCAGTCCCAAACCGGCCAGCACAAGGCAGGCCAGATGCAATGGTTCTCACTGATCAGCCCGCAGGACTCAGCGGGGCTGAGATGTTCTGACTGATCTCTACATCATCTCCATCATTTTGGTCATCTGGTACCAATGAGGCAGGATTGCTCAGATCCCAGTGCGTGAAGTGTCTCATTTTTGCCATTAAGCAAACTCCTCTATGCCTCTTCTCAAATAGTCTTAAATATGCCTGTCTTATAGTCCAAATTCTGGCTCAAACTTGTGTTTAATTAGGGGAAAAAATTATACAACCAAGAAAAGATGGGATTTGGAGTCAGGCAGAAGTGTCTTCAAATTCTGACTCCACTACGTGCTGTAGCTGTACAACCAGAGGGCAAGTCAGAGTCCCTTGAAGACACTTTCCCACCTGCAATGTGGGAATGAGAATGCCTAGCACAGAGAATTGCTCTTTGGAATAAGGTCTGGAACGTGTATGTATAGTGCCTTCCACATGCCTGGCACAGTAATGAGGACTCCGACTTCTTTTCTCTTTTCCATAGTTAGTTGAATAATCAAGAGCACAAACTTGGTTAATTTTATCCAATGTCCCTGCTACTTTACCTCATAGCTGAAAAACAGTAATTGACAAAAATAAAATTACAGAGAGGAAGGAAAGAAGGAAGGAAGGAAGGAAGGAAAAGGAAGGAAGGAAGGGAGGGGAGGAGGGGAGGGAGGGGAGGAGGGGAGGGAGGGAGGAGAGGTGGGAGGGAGGAAGGGAGGAAAGGGAGGAGGAAAGGAAGAAGGGAGGGAGAAACAGAGGAAGGAAGGAAGAGCTGGAGGAAAGAAGGATCGGGAAGGGAAGGAGAAAAGGAGGGAAGAGAAAGTGAGTGAGAGAGAGAGAAGAGGAGGAAAAGAAGGAAGGGAGGAAGAAAGGCAGACAGACAGCTGCCAACCAGTGCAGCCTCTCACAGCACAGCAAGCTGGAAACAGGTATGGAATCAGAAATCAGCTGGAAATCTTGTTTCCTAATATGATACTTGGTGACCCTGGGCAAGTTACTAAACCTCTCTTTGGCTTTCTTGTCTTTTAAGTACATTTATAGTAATAATGCTTACCTCATAAGATTATTTTGAAGACTAATTGTAATAATGGATAAGAAGGTGCCTAGCATGGTGTCTGGCACTTCACACACACACACACACACACACACACACACACACACACTGACTGGATCAATTCTAAGATTACTCACGTAAGCTAGGAAGATAATTTCCTGGCCCAAAATAATCAGAAGAGCAGGGTTAGCTCAGAGCGTGTAGCGTGGAATGTCCTAGAGGGATGCAAAATCTTTACTGTATAGTTGCAATATTAAGTTGTTCTTATTAAAATAAGCTCACCAGACTGCATGGGGACAGAATCCAATCCAATCCATCTATAGCAGGGTAAGAAGCACACAGTCTGCTCGTCAGCGAGAAACAATAAATAATTCAGCAAGATAGAGATGCCAGTATCTTACGATATTTCTTCTTCTGATGATGAATCCTACTCATATTTCCCGAAACCATAAGTGGAATATAATTTCACAAACCGAGGGGGGAAATAAAGCATGCCAGAAATGCAAGGATGTTATGACAATTCTTTCCCTGACAATACCAGTCTTCCGTGATCTTTCCCTTGATTTGAATTCCTTTAGCATCAGGTTTACAATCCGCAGGACACCATGACTGAATGGATTCTGGAACATCCTGGAATGGTTCTCTTTTTGCCTTGAAATCATTCTCCCAACAATAATAAGAGTTAACCTTTATTAAGTACTTACTCTGCCAGGCATTGTTTTATCACTTATTATTTAAAAGTCTGCTTTGGGGCGCTCGGGTGGCTCAATCAGTCAAGCATCCAAATCTTGGTTTCAGCTCAGGTCGTGATCTCAGGGTTGTGAGACTGAGCCCCATGTCAGGCTCCGTGCTCAGTGGGGAGTCTGCTTGGGATTCTCTCCCTCACCGTCTCTCCCTCCCCCTGCTCTCTCTCTGTTTCTAAAATAGGTGAATAAACAAAAATCTTTTAAAAATAAATAAAATAAAAGCCTGCTTTTATTTACAAGCCCTCTACCACTTGCTAATCATCATTTCCCTCCGTTTTATGGAGATATAATTGACATACACCACTGTAGAAGTTTAAGGTACACAGTATGATTGTTTGCCTTAGTATTTTGTGAAATGATTGCCACAATGAGGTTAGTTAACATACATCATCTCATAAAAATACAAAAAAAAAAAAAGAAAAAAGGAAAATAAGAAAAAGAAAAACGTGTCTTTCCTTGTGATGGGAACTCTTATGCTCTACCATCTTAATAACTTTCAAATATACCACACAGCAGTGTTAGCCACAGTATCATGTTGTACATTACAACCCCAGTACTTATTTATAACTGGAAGCACCTACTGACCACCTTCCTCCAATTCACCCTCCCCCATCCCTCTTACCTCTGGTAACTACAAATCTCATCTCTTTTTCTATGAGCTCAGTTTTTTTGGAGGTTTTTTGCTTTTGGGTTTGTTTTTTCAGATTCACCATTTAAGTGAGATCATACAGTATTTGCCTTTATCTCTCTGACTTATTTCACTTAGCGTCATGCCCTCGTGGTCCACCCACGTTGTCACAAATGGCAGGATTTCCTTCCTTTTTATGGCGAAATGTATATATACACCACAACTCCTTATCCATTCATCCATCGATGGACACTTAGGTTGTTCCCATGTCTTGGTTATTGTAAGTGATGCTGCACTGAACATGGGGGGGTGCAGATATCTCTTCCACATGGTGTTTTTGTTTCCTTCGGCTACACTCCCAGAAGCGGAATTGCTGGACCCTAGGGTAGTTCTGGTTATAATTTTGTGAGGAACCGCCATACTTTTTGCCAGAGTGGCTGCACCAGTTCGTATTCCCACCAACAGTGCATGAGGGTTCCCTTTTCTCTACATCTTGTCCAACACTTGTTACCTCTTGTCTTCTTGATAATAGCCACTCTAACAGGCGTGAGGTGATTTTCTCATTGTGGTTTTACCTAATCACCTTTTTTAACAAAAAAAAAGAGCAGGAACCTTACAGCATTCAGCATGCAAGTGATTCTAGCTAGAACTTAATAACATTGTTTGTTTTCATTTTTTATTGGCCAATGATATTGGTTATCTATTTATAGGACTGCTATAAAGTTTTTAAATAATGTACTTAGCTGAAAAAATAAAAACAATTAGTTAGCCTAATTGCACACAATATGTATACAGCTACTGCATAAGTTGTGAATGTAGCCAATTAATGAAAGAAGATTGGGAAACACAGCTACCAGCCTATAAAGACAGACGGGAGTTAAGACAGGTTACCCAAGGAGATATAGAGAGTGGGGTAGGAGGTCATCAGGAAAACCAGAGCGCAAGCTTTCAGGGTTGGTGAAGGAAACAAACGCCCTAGCCTCCCCACAGTTGAAATCTGGGCTCCTGGATCTGAGCTCCTGGTCCAGTGACTACTGGACAGACAACCACGGAAGGCGAGCGTTACCTGCACCCCCGCCGTGGAGACAAGCAGCTCTAGGTGCCCGAGGAGCAGGTGCCCAGGGGAGATGGCAAGGAAGTGGGGGAAAGAGGGACTGTCTAGATAAGTATAAAAACCCTGAGGCTCAGTTTCAAACAAACACTGTATGAAGGTAATAAACACATAGAGGAAAAGCCCTGGGGCACCATGGAAAGACCACTGAACTGGGAGCCAAGAGACCTCGTTTCAGTTGCAGCTATGCTGTCTCGATGTGTGGCCCAAGACAAACCCTCTCTCTGCACATCAGTACCCTCACCTGGAAACCACTCCTCTCAGTTACTTCACTTTTCGCCTCCACATCCTTTCATAAGTATATCGCCAACATTTCCAATTTGATATGAGGCGACACAACTTAAAAGAGACAATATATTTGCTTCAAGAATACTCTCTTCCTTAACCAACCTACCCCCCACCGCCGTATTGCGCGCACGCGCACACACACACACACACACACACAACTGCATTCAGAGTTGTACTCATTTGACTGTGAATATAATCACCGGCAAATGTGGGTCATAAATACTCCGTGCTAACGGGGTCAGGTTCCCTGGTGGACACTGAGGAGTGCGCCTGGTGGGTGGTGGAGGGGAGCCATTTTTCCAGGGAATACAGGAGAATTAACCATGGATCTATGTCTCCGTGGCCTTTCAAAGAGTCCTAGCAGTCTCCTTCTGCCAACCTGAGCAGCCCGCTTTCCTTCCAGCAGACTTTGTCCAGCCTTTTGGCAAAAGCACTTTGACTTTTAATATTGGGAACCGCATACGGCACATAAAATCACAACTGTTCTCTCCTGGGAATTAAGGAAGCAGGAAGGCAAGCATGAATTTTGTCCTGGTAAGTCGAGGTTCAGAAATTGCTGTCATGAGACTCACCCAGAAAAAGTCTCCCTCCGTTCATTGCCCCCTGGAGGGCTATTGCACGGTCATAAGTGTTGGAATGGCAAAGGGAAAAGAAAGCAGCATACCGTCCAGTCCTACCGCCATTAGTATTTACTGAGCACTTACTATCCATTGTGCATCGCGGGATGGAATGTGGTGCCTGGTCTCCAGATGCTTGTCCTCAGGCTAAAGGGTAAAGGCTAATACACACAATGAAAGAAAGCAAACTGTGTGTAACTGAGCACAAAATTAGGTGACTTCCATTTAAGACAACCTTCACCTTCACTGCCTCAGCCTATTAATTGCTGAAAACCCAGGCGGAGACAGCTTTCAAAACACAAATCGAATCACGTCCCTTCCTTGTGTAAAGCATCACCCAGCTCCCCCTCCAGAGAAAGTCCACATTCCTCACTTGGTTTTAAAGGCCTCTCAGGGGCACCTGGGTGGCTTAGTCCTTAAGCGTCTGCCTTTGGCTCAGGGTATGATCCCAGGGTCCTGGGATCGAGCCCCGCATCAGGCTCCCTGCTCTGCTGCGAACCTACTTCTTCCTCTCCCACTCCCCCTGCTTATGTTCCCTCTCTCACTGGCTGTCTCTCTCTCTCTCTGTGTCAAATAAATAAATAAATAAAATCATTTTTTAAAAAAAGGGCGCTCAGGATTGAGCTTCTGCTCACCTCTGGGCCTTGTTTCTCACCACCCTCCTCCCTCCTTGCCCTTCACGTGTGGCCCAGAAGTTTGCACTCTTCCCAAAGTCGCTCCGCGCTCCTGAGCTCCTTTCCCAGCATGCCGCGCGCTGCTCATGCTGTTCCCTCTGCCAGGAGCATTTACGCACACCCAGTGCCTGGCTATTTGCCCATCTTTCAAGTCTCGGCTTAAACATCATTACCCATCGGGGCCGCTTTCCTTGCTCCACGGCCTCCCACGTCACAGGGTTTAACATACCATATTGGACCTAATTTTCTGACTGGCTGTTGCCTCCATTCTACTTCCAGATCCCACAGGCCAGGAACCACGATTATGTTCATCAGCACAATATTCCCTCCCTCCAGCACAATGCACTTTTTAAGTGCTCGCTCAGTATGTGTGAGTGAATGCATGTGGGCTGTAGATAGAGAAAAGAAAGATTAATAAGGACCAGAAGGTAAAGAAAGGAGGATTGCATGGAGGAAGTGCTATTTGGCTTGGACCTTTAGGGTGAGTAAGCATTTTGATAAAGGGAGAGAGGAGACTAACCTATGGTCAATAGACTAGGCAAAATGTTTCAAAGTATATCCAACACGTGGAGCGTAAATTAATGAATAAATAGGCTAATGATTTAAAAATGAATGAATGAATGACTTTCCTGATGAAGGGAATAGCAACATAAATTAAAGGTATTATTCTAAAATTCTAACTAGCCCCTTTTATCAACACCCCATGCATATGGTGATAGAGCACGTGAATGGGGATGGAAGGGTTATTGCAAGGTCACAAATAACCAGCATTCTCCATGTCTTGTGTCATTTCGGACACCCTCCAACTCTACCTTCACCTGGATGTTTTGTTATTATTTTTAGGAGTCCAGGAATCTAGAAAAAAGCCTTCTAGTTGCTTTTGGACTTCAATGAGTTTTTCCCACCGTTCTTGCCTTAAAACAAAAAGAAATGCAGTCTTTCTACTGAAAGTACATCCAGAACAGAGTAGACTGACAGTGATTTCAAAGCCAATCTCAAAAACATTTTTCAGATGTGATAGGTTCTGAGATTTACCCTCTTCTCAAATGCTGTGGATTATCCTGGAGTTTTTTATTTGGTTTGCAATTCTCCTGACTAGAAGTCCTGATTAATAGGGGACATGGAGCCCTGTTTAGAAAAATTCAATACATTATGCTCTAGTCTAATATATCCTAAGCAACTCTTTTGCAAACCCACATTGTAGCGTTCACGTTTACTCTCTCCTCTGGGGGTTTGAGGGGCCAGGAAAGGGAGAAGTGAAGAGAAAGAAACCAGCTACTTGGCAGCTTCTCAACAATAGCTCTGGCTCCCCAGACCCTCCAAGAAAAAAAAAAAAAAGTCTTTTACATAGTTGCTCTAACCAAGAAAATATGCATAGCTTCCTGACAGATTGGATAATGTGGAGATTTGAGAAAATTGTGGCATTCCCCTTATTTTCATTTCACCCCCAAATGCTTTGGGTGCAAATATAACTTCCACCCACACATCATAGTAGTTTCATTTTCTTAAACCGAGGAGTGGGAATGGGGTGGGGGGAGTACAGGGGCAGTAGGTGAGCAGAGGCGCTTGTTTAGACAGAGGCCATCAAAATGGCGCCCAATCCCATTTGGGGCTGCCCCTTTTGGTCAGTGTTGGGCTGGAGTCCAATGCCTTTCAACAGCAGCACCAGCTGACCCCGCTTCATTGAGATTAGATACTTATGGACAACACAAGGAAACCTTCCAGCTTGTACGTTGGAGAATCTGAAGGAACCTGAATCCCAGTTTACAGTTGCCAAGAAACTCTATATGATGCAGGTGCAAATCATTTTTCCCCTCTTTTAAATTCAGACTCATTAAAATAAGCATTTTGCAAGGGGATTAAATTCAAACATCTGGGAAAGGGGAAAAATCTACAACTCTGAAATATTTTTTAACTCAGTTTCAGATTCTGATTGTTTCATTTCTTTTAGGTTGAGGGTAAGAGGCTGCTTGCTGCTGGGATGACAGAAAGGGGCAAGGAGAGAGTTAGAAAATTGCTTCGAAGGGCCCCAGACTTCATCAGCAGCCATAATTGTGGGAAAGTAACGTGAAGATGCCAAACAACAGGAAATTACCAGAAGAATCTGTCAGCACAATCAGCTGCTATTTTCATTGTTCTTTGGCAAATTTATACACAGTCGGGAACACCTGGGCTGGCCTGAAGCCCAGGTTTGACTAATTGCCAGGGGAGAGGAGTCGTCATTTGTCTTCGGAGGGATTTCCTCCATTCGCTCCTCAAAACATGTGGTTTCACTTTTCCCCTCTCTCTGCAGGAAATGGCAGGACAGTGAGACGCAAAATAAATGAGTTCACTTCCAAGAGGTTGCCTCCTAAGAGGCCACTCCAAAAATAACTGTCTTGTGAGAGGTTGTTAATAACCGAGATTCTATATACTGTCCTCAGAAAACAACATTTCAAAGGCACAATGATTTCCACCGCCAGCCCCTTTCCAATGTCACTCCTCTCACTCCTGTGCAAAGCCCCTCTCCTTGGAGTATAACCTTATCCGAATCCTCTTCCCTGACAAGTGAAAGGTGAAGCTGGAACAGCAAGAGATGTCAGAGCCTGGTCTCCCTTGCTCTTTCTTGCTGCCCATCACTGACGTCCCCCTGAAACCCAACATTTCAACTTCCCCGTGGCGACCAAGGGCATTCCTCGAAGGCACAGACTGAGCCCTGCTCATCTCCGTTGCCCTGCGCCTGGCGTGGAGTTGGTGCCAGATAGGTACTCGTTGAATGAACAGCACAGAGGGGTTTGCACGAATCACCTGCTTTGCGGCATGCTGCCCAGGAGTGGGTGTAGATACGTTTAAATTTCTTGAACTTCAAGAGATCACCTTTTTACGAGAACCACCTGCCAGAGTGACAGCCTTCTCCCCTAACCTCTCCCCATATTTTTATAGGTTAACATAGCATTACACACACACACACACACACACACACACACACACACACGCCCCTCTACCTCATACCCTCATTATTTAAGCATAGCTCTGGCCAAGATATCCTACTTGGGTAGCAAAGTCATGTTTTATGTTCCTTCTTGAAGCCAATAGAGCTTTCTAACTTAATTGCCTAGTATTTTAAATGTGCTGATTGGGAAATGTCACAGTGACAGTATGTTTCATATTGAAATGTACATCCGCCTTTGGTATATTTTCACCTGCGTTGTGTTCACCCTTTCTGGTGATTTAGGGTTTCTGGCATCACATCAGCAAAGAATCAACTGCTTTTCCTTTCTTTCCTTCTTTCTTTTTTAAAGCATTTAGAGCATGCGGCAGATCATTACTACCCTAGGTGAAGCCAGCAACATTTGGGTTTGATTTGGTTTCAGTCACAGACCCCTTTCTCAAAGTTGAACTGCACTGTAATTCTAAACTGACCCACCTTCCCCCTAGCAAAGGTGAAAAAATGTTATGGAGCGTTTTACAACCCACAGCCCATCATTTATGCCGAAACACAGGGAGAGTTCAGACTTGGCTTATTTTCGCTAACTCAGAGATGTTTTGACATGTTTATTTGTTTAATTTGTTTATTTTGACTAGCTCTGATTATAATTGGCAGGAGTGTGTAGAATTAACATTAGACAGTGTCTTAGACTTGTCTGTTACAATAATGCAAAAAGGATGTGAAGAGAAATCTACCCACTACATAACAATAGCAAGCAGGCAGAAAAACTACAAGAGATTTCTTTCACAAAAAGAAATGCAACCTCATTTTTAAATTTTATTTAAAAATTTACACAACAAATGTACAGATTTATGCTCAAATACCAAAATTTCTTTTAGTCAGTAAATCCACGTCTCTACTGATGGTACAACAGTTACTTAAAAGTGAAATTTTGAAAATTTAACCTTTGGAATTGTTGAGATTTTTCTTTATTGTTCTATGTATGAGCTCTTTAAAAATAAAGGCATGATAACAATGTAATGACATTGCAGTAACGTTGGAATGATCACATAGTTTCAAATGCGGAAAATGTCCTTTCTGAATTCTCTGTCTAAAAACCCCGGAACATCTCAACAGTGGCCTGTTTCCCCGGCCTCATCCCCTGCCCTGGAGTTGAAGACTATCTTGCTCCTAGGCACGTCTGAGAGGGCATTTGGCCACAGCTCCCTGAAAGGGAAAATAAGAAATCAGTTCATCTACATAGTCTACTGCCAATTATGCACAGAGCACAAACATGCTTTGCTCACATTTATTACCCCGTAAATATTTCCCCATGCACAGTATGGTATACTGCTGTGTGTGATCTTGACTCGGAACACCATATGCGCTCTGAGACGGGGGCCAAGTTCAGGTTGCCGTATCTACGCCAAGCAGCCCAGAGGTCTCTGCTATGGAATATTTGCTCTAAGAAGCCTGGAGTCTCCAGACAACTGATCTCTCAGCTTCCATTTCCCTTCAGCTTAAATCAGACTACTTTGGGGCAAGAAAAACCACCCTAAGAGCACAAGAGTGGCCAGTTACACTGTGCTTCCCCCAAGGATTTACCTGTTGGGTTGTGTTTGAGGCACGAGCTCACATTTTTGAAGGGAACTGAGGAGATAGATTTCTCTTAGGGGGTACGGGAGTGTTTCTTATAGGAGACTGAAAATATATTGTTCCCCCCATTCCAAATTTAATGACAAATACAGAAATTGTGCAGCTCCAGAGTACAGGGTATGAGATCTGGCATTAAAAGCCGGTTTTAAAAATACAATATGGATATAAACGTCAGACTTGCTTAAAGACTAGATCTTAATTATTGCCACTACTAAAAAAGAAATGATAATTATGTGATGCGGTAGAAGTGTTAACTAATGCTACAATGGCAATAACATTGCAATATAGAAATGTATCAAATCAACATGTTCTGTGCCATCAACTTACACAATGTTCTATGTCAAATATATTTCAATAGAAGGACATACCATACGAAGAAAGAAAGAACAATACAAAGTTCTACCTTTCCCAAACTGCATGCTGAGTCTTCCCAAGAGAAGAGCAAAAGGGAAATATACAAAGGATGGAAATCCCAGATGGGCAACTTGCGGTGCCCCTGGGCTCCCACAGACAGTCCCCACATCCTATGTACCCTTTCTATGGCAAACCCGTGGTGAATTCAGGAGTTACTCAGCCAAGCCTCTGGAAGAACCAGACCAAGGGAAGAGAGAAAAGGGGTCGAGGGAGAGGTAAACGTCAAACACGCAGCGGTTCTCCAGGGTACATCCAGAGATCAGAACAGGGCCATTCCCACTGCTCACATTTGATGTACAGCGAAGAGCCGCAGTCTGGACAGAGAACTCTGAGAGCCTGAACCATCAAAGACTGATTCAACCAGTGGCTCCAGACTTCAGAGGGACATGTAACAAGCACTGAAATGAGAAGGGTTTACTATGTGACATTCACTGAACTACTTGACTCGAAGAACTAAAATGCTCACCCCAAAGTACCGGGGTAACTAGGACTTGGCCACACGTAACATTCTGCACTGTCTCTGCGAACCTTAGGAGAGCTAGCCAGGACGGAAAGGTAAAGAATGCAGCCTCACACCCAGAAGCAGAGGCAGGATTTAGACTTTTCCCTTTAGTGGAGAAAAAAGAATTAAACTGCACAGGTTTGCAACAGGGAACAGCAAAAAAGCAGCAACAGGGAAGTCACCTTCCACTTTTATTAAAGCTTACTGTCACCATACTTGTGACCAGTGTTAACGGAGGGGTGACAGGAGTGTCAGAAGTTCTGTCGGGTGATTTACACTCTGCCCCCGTTTTGCTGGGTTACTTTACACCAAGCACTTGCCTTATCTGTTCTTTATTTTCTCTGGGAGTTCAGTTGTTCAAATTACTTTGAGCTTCGTGGAAGAGAAATGTGTCATAGAGACAAAGTGTTATGATTATTACTTATCTCCAAAGGGAGAGCTTAAATTTGTTAATATGAAATGGGTTGACTTTCTTTTTGGTTAAACTAAGTAATGAAGCATGGGCCATAAGTGTTTTTAAGCTCCTTAGATATAGAGGTTATATAAATATAAAGCAATATTATTGAAATGAAACTTCTTCAGGGCGTTTGCCAAGGGACCCGGAGTTAGGAATATCTTACAGGAGAAGATTAAATGAGGGTTAGTCTAATGAAGTCTTGTTGCTTGAGGTTCCATTAGGGCCAGTTCTAAATCCCTCTGGGTATCTGGGTGATTTAGAACAAGGAGAGCAACCAAAAAGTGGCTAGCTCGAAGACGCGTTTTGAAACCATTTTGCCGCCTGCTGATATAGATGTATGGCTTCAGAGATTTCCCAATCTCATTACACTGAAAATTATCAAGACATACTCAAAGAATTCTTCAAGATAATCACACCTGATGTGGGTTCTCCTTTAAAAAGTATTCCCCCTTCTAATCATCAGGTAAAAACCTCTGGCTTGGAACAATGAGATTCCTTTGCTTAAGCAGAAATTCTTTTTGTTTACTCTCTAATCATTTTAAGACGCATGAAAGCCACGTCTAAGATAAACAAGACAACTGTCACAGCGGGAGGAAAGCAGTCAATACCGGGCCAGGACCACGTATATTAGGGGCTTACTCCAGAAGGGAGAAGATAGAATCAGTCTACAGTTTTCCCAATGCTGACCTCTTGACAATTCTTCCGATGTCACATTTTCTGCTGTCACTTAGAGTTAAGTATAGAAAGTTAATAACTACGAAGCTAAAAAGTAAAATAAGTAAGACATACTTCCTAAAGCATCTTATGAACATAAATATATTATCTTGTAAAATATGTAAAAATGAAAAGGTCAAGCTAAAAAGTAAAACACTAGATTGGGACCCAGGAGACCTGACTTCTGCCCTACTCTTTTTAGCATCTTCCCGGAGACTGCACATCAGCCACTCAATTGTTTCTGGGCCAAAATACCTGTACCTAGTGAACGATGACTGCTAAGGGTGCCCTCCCTACCTCACAGCCTCTGTATGAAGCAGGGCAGGTAGTGAGTATGACTAAGCTTCAGAACATGTTAAGTCTTGAACAAATCTATAGTATTCTTTTTCCTGAGGGTTGAGGCAAACAAAAATAATTCAGTGATCAAGTCAGGAATATCAAATGGTCTGAGAAACACAGTTTCTATCATCCCTGACCTCGGTGTTACTCATCATGAAATGAAGAAACGTTGGCCGCCAAAACATTCAGAAAATCTAAAATGCTCCAAACACAATAAATGGGTATCATTGGCCTTTAACTAGAAAAAACGATTTCTTATTTGATCCAAAAGCAGACCGAATTCTGTCATCTCTCAAGAGTTCCCTCTCTTGTCTTTCAATACGCTCATCGCCAAGAACACACTTTCGTTTTGTTATATGAGGTTATATAAATACAAAGTAGTGTTATTTGATCCAATATGAGATTATATTCAATTTGATTCAACAGTTGTCCCCAGGGAAGTCCATGCCTTGAACAATCTGGGCCTCTCCACCAAAGAGTCTCCTGAATATTCGCACCCCGGCATTCTCCTCTCCCCCTCTCTCTTGCTCACCCACCCCTCCTCAGCCAGCTGCCCACCTGCTGGCCCGGACCCTTCCCTCAGCTCCAGGCTGCAGGGACCATCAGTGGCTGATACCATATGCAGTAGTTTCAAGATCCAAGGGAACTCGCACTACCTAGGTCAGTCCCCAGCTAAGCAGACACTGCTTTCGGGCATTCTCTGGGCTCCCGTTCCGAGCCCCAGGCCAAGGGACTCTCGATCTGCTCACCCATCAGCCATTCGGATTCCCCCAGCCAGACTGGCCACCTTGACTTCCCAGTGGTCAGAATCTGGCTCTTGGCGTGCCCCACACACACCCCGGACAGAGAGCCAGGTAAGTGGCCCCTGACCCCAAAGCAGAAGGCTCTGGGGGTTCCAGCTAGGGTTGTCTTCAAAGCATCATCAGGCAAGCTGCATCGTGAGAACGTTCCATCATTCTTCCAGACTTTCTCCTTCTTCTTTCTTGTCTTCTCTTTCTTCTTTCTCTTTTCCCTTCTCTCCTCTCCTAAACGATAGGCAAGCCAGTAGCACCTCCACGTACCCATCGCACGCAGAACCAAAGGGCTTTCTGTTTCAGACTTGCCGTGTGGCTACGAAACGAAGCCCCTGTTTTTTCTCTGTCCCCATCTTGCTGCAGCTCCCTCTCAGCAATTTTTCTGTTTTTAGAACAACATCATGAATTAAATCCCAGGACAGCATCAACACCCACAGGCCTTGGTATACCCTTTTTAACTCGAGCTTTCTCTTCCATGAGCAGGAAGGCATTTGAGCCTCCCGGCTCTTCTCCCACACCTCCCACAAAACCCCGTGTTGCCCCCTCAGTAATCAGACTAAGCCAGGAGGGAACGACGTTCCCAAGGCAGGAGCCCCTCAGCCTAGAGTCTGACAGGGTCAGGTCAAACTGTTGTCTGCGGGTAGGTGGCAAACAGTTTCATACCCAGCGAGGCTGGCTACTTAGTTCTTCTCAATTGGAAACAAACCACACACAAAAAAAAAAAAAAAAAAAAGATTTTCAAAGAACAACAAAACCTCTTGTATAAAAGAGAAAGAGGAAAATGTTGCTTGGCAGTTTCTCCCGGAGGCGAAAACATGAGTGACAGTATATACCAAGTATAGTAATGAAGAGAACAGATGTGGCTCCAGTTGTAGGATCAGGGCAGAGGGTGGGAAGGGAGGGTCTAAATGGCCAAGAATCAGACATTTCTTAAGCAAAATTCCTGGTATTCTTCCATTCGATAAACAGAGGGGATTTTCAACTTCAGCAAGGTAAGAGGTGAAGTTATCTCAGAAGAGGAACAAAGGCATACACGGCTCTCTGTTGCCACCCAGTGGATAAGAACTGTGTGATGGGGGAGACTCTTGACCGAAATGATTCAGTCCATAAAATTCAGTCTGCATGAAATCATGCTGTCTCCTCCAAAGAATTACTAAAGCTTCCAGAATGTCCTTGCTCCTTCCCCCAGTTCTCCCCCCTCCCTCATTAGCTTTTGTTTGCTTTGAGATAAAGGGATCTCGACTGGCCTGTCCTTGTTGATTGAAAAACTCAATACTCAAAAAAGAACAACTTTTGCGGCACTTGAACAAAATCTGCCGTTCCCTTAATTGGCTTAAAAGACAAGCGAGTGGGGTGTGGAGGGGGAATAAATGAGAACCAGGGAGAGAGTGAGAGACTCTGACTTCATCTGAGTGCCAAATGGTAACTAAGCCCTTTTTATGGACTCATTTGGTCTCAGCGCTACAAAGGCTTCTCTAATTGAGGGAGGAAGCAGACAAAAAGGCAGTTTAAGTGACATTCGATTCTTCCTGAGGAATGCTAAGGTTTGTGGTTGATCTGGAGAGTAGATAGGAGGGATTCTCAAGTCACTCTTTAAATCTGTGGGTTTGTTAACCCAGAATGGAGTGTTTAGTTCACATTGTCCTGGAGTTTTTCCTTCCAGCACATTCCCGGTGTTTCCTTGGGTGGGCCTCCCATTCTGGATGCAGCTGGTAGAAGCCCAGCAGCCAGGGTCTTGTCTATAGAAGCCACAGCCAGCTGCCCATGGTGTCTGTGTCAGACGGGTCCCCTGGTCAGTTGCCCATGGCCCAGGGGGCTGTGAGGTGCCTTAGGATATATTGCAGGTAGTTCCAAACTGTGTACTCCTGAACCCTAAGTTGCACTGGGGTCCCACAAAAGTTTGATTCAACTGTCTTTATTTTTTTAAGCCTTTTATTTATTCATTTGAGAGAGAGAGCACAAGCAGGGGACAGAGGGAGAGGGAGAAGCAGACTCTCCACTGACCAGGGAGCCCGACGCAGGGCTCCAGCCCAGGACCCTGGGATTATTCATGACCTGAGCCGAAGGCAGATGCTTAACCGACTGAGCCACGCAGGCGCCTCAGTTTTGAGTATCTCTAAAAATTATTTTTACCTTTAAAAAAATTAAAATGCATTCTCAAATGTCTTCTATGTCAAGTTTTAACACATCAGGACAGCAACAAGTTAACTTGTGTGTCTGGACTTTGTAAAAACCTAGGCCTATGCATGTCTCCTTGTGCAATATTGCACACGTATGTCCTTGTAGTTTGCATTGGCTGTGCCAGGCTCCAACAGTGCAGGCTGCCCTGAGTCCGCTCAGAGGATGTGTTCTCCCAGTACATCGTTAGTTGTATAGTAACAAGTAAAGAGATGACAAGGCTCGTGATAACATCACATTAAAAATAGTTTTAGCAATTTTTATGCTTTCTGGATGCTTCTTATTTAAGTTCTCTCTCTGTGATAAATGATATTAACAGATGTTAAATATTGGTAGCCATTCAATTTAATTTTTGTTTTAAATCCAACTATTCCTCTTTTGGGCTTTGTATCAATTTATCTGAAGAGTATCTAGAGATTGCAATATGAGCTAATTTACAACTGTTACCATTTGCAAATACTTATCTGTATGAATTAGAATTTTCCCAATACTGTTTTAAGCGAACAAAACAAATACTGTACTAATAAAGCCCGGATAATGTTTATCAGCAGATCTCATTAACAAATACAATAGACTTCTATTGTCTGAAAAAGTGTATACAAAAGAGCGTAAGCTTTGGAGTCTGTTATGGGCTGAATTACATCCCCCCTCCCTATGAATTATGATTCATACATTGAAGTTCTAACACCCACTGACTTAGGATATAACCATATTTGGAGACAAAGCTTTTAAAGAAGTCATTAAGTTAAAATGAGGCCATAAGGGTGGGTCCTAATCCAATCTCACTTGGATCCTTATAAGAAGAGGGGATTTGGACAAAAAGAAACCAGGGATGGGTACATACAGAAGAGAGACAGTGTGTCACGACGTCTGCCAGCCGTCGGTAAGCCAAGGAGAGAGGCCACAGAAGAAACCCAACATGCCAACACCTGGATCGTAGACTGCTAACCTCCAGAACTATGGGAAAAGAAAAGTCTGTTGAAGCCCGCCAATCCGAGGCATTTTATTATGGAAGCCTGAGCTGACTAACACAGAGCTGAAAACAATTAAGTCTGAAATTCCCATTCTCCCACATACCACCTGTGTGGTCTTCTTCTTTTTTTCTTTTTAGTAGCTTATTGAAATGTAATTTACATATCATAGAATGCAGTTGGCTTAAGTGTACAATCCAGTGATTTTTAGTGTATTTACAGAGTTGTGCAACCATCACCACCATATCTTTGTAATCTTGAGAAAGATGCTTAACCTCTCTGGCCTTAATTTCCTCATCTGTAAAATGGGGTAATACCTTCTACAGGGGTTTGTATGAGAATTTAATGACATAACATAAAGCATGTGGCTCATGTGTTTGTTTCCTTCCTTCTCTCATTCTTGGTGTCCTTCCACCCTAACCCAATCAAGTCTCAAATCCTTGATACTTATGGCTCCAAATTTCCTGTCAAAGCTCCAGTCCTTGCAAAACTTGGCATTGTAATACTCCTACTTACCACCTTCCACCCCAAGGGTATAATAGTTAGCTGTGGGTCCCCAAAAACAGTCTTCTGCTGTGTGGTAGGCAGCCACTAAGATGGCCGCCAATGATCTCTGATTCCTGGTATGTTCCTGCATAATTCCCTTCCCTTGAGTTTTAGATGGTCCTAGTGACCCACTCCTAACGAACAAAAGACAGCAGAAATGATGGGATGTCACTTCTGAGATTAGGTGACAAAAAGCCTGTGGCTTTCCTCTTGGTTATCTTCTCTGGCTCTCTCACTTACCCACTCACTTGGAGGGGAGCCAGCTACCATGTTGTGAGCTGTCCTATGGAGACCCCATGTGGCAAGAAACTTCTGCTTCTAACCAACTGCCAATAGGGACCTAAGCCCTGGGTGCATGAGCGTGGGTGACCCTTGCCCAGGCATGCTTTGAGATGATCAGAGCCATGATCCATGGCTTCTTTGCAACCTTTTGAGAGACCCCGGGCCAGAAATCCCTGGCTAAGCTGCATCAGGATTCCTGACTCACAGAAACTGAGATAATAAATGTTTGGTGTTTTAAGCTGCTCAAAGGGGCAGTTTAAGGGGTAATTTGTTACATAGCAATCAAGAACCAATATACCCACCTTCCAGTACTGTAGAAGGAAAAGGGTCAAAAGCAGGCTGACCATTTTGGATCGGTCCCTACTCTGCTCAGTGCCCAGCAAACTGTCAGTGGTCAAATAAGGAACAAGCAAGGTCAGCCCACACTTGGTCTATAAGAATTTGCTTACAAATTTCAGTCGTTTATGGCTGCTACCTTTTCATGTCTCCCCACGTCTCCTGGCAGGGGCTTACTACCTTCCAACAGTGTGGTTCAATTTGGGTCACCCTATGACCTTAGCTCTCTAATGGGCTCAAAAAAAAGTCACGATTTTATTGAATCTCCAGCTTTTTCTCATTATTAGGGCAGCAATGTTCTCTGTGGCTATTTACATCTTAGGTAGAAGGGAAACCCAGACTGGGTTTGAATTTTGATCTCTGCCTTCTTTTCCTTCTGAGCAGATACTGTGACACAGGTCCCAGAAAGTCCCCATGACCAAGAAGACAAAGAGGCCTGGATTTACTGAGTCCAAGGTCCATAACCAACTGGCTCTACGTATTCCATTTACCTCTAGAAGCAGATGTGCCCACTGACCTAGAGGCAAGAAAAAAGATTTGCCCTAGTAATGGGATTTAAAGACCATCGAAGCTGACCTTCATCTTCTCTTTGAAATTCCCACCACTAAAGTCAGTAATGAGTTCAATGACCAGTCTGTCGAAAGCAGGCCGACACAGAAAGAAACAATAAATCCGGATGAAGGAGTTTTGGGTTTTTTGTCCAGTTATCCACCTATTGGCCAATTTGGCTTAGACAATTCACTTCAATTAACTGTGAATTATTTTCCTTATCTATTAAGGATGGACCTAAATGATAGTCCTGATGACAATATAAAAATTAAATTCCAAATTTATCAAAAAAAGACTTCATTTCTCCTCTGACTTGATTACTCTGGGCTCCTTCACAAGATTCCACCGTTTTTTTGGGCTCTAAGCAGATGAGACTGACCAGTTAAGTCTTAGGGAAGGTTAAGAACTGCAGTAACTATTTTTCTTAGATTGGCACAGTTTATTTATTTATTTATTTATTTTTTACACAATTTCCCTGTTTCCCCCAGCCTTCAACACGATACACACAAGCTAGAGGAATGGACACATGACCTAGACCCAGTCAATCTTAGTACTTTAATCCCTCAGCAAACAATGTTTGGTCTAAGAAATGGACATAGGAGAGCCCTTCTCTTGGATTACCTTAAAGATTCTGGCTGTGTTTGCTAACCCAGGAGAATGTGCATTTGGGGATGCTGGCTACAACACAGAGGGAATCTTTCTCAGAAAGAAGCCAAGAGGAGAAGAAGAGAAAGAAAGAAAGTGAAAGGTGTCTGGTTAGAGTTGTGTCCCAGTCCCAATTTCTTAGACTTCAATCTCTGCAGCTCTTTTTTAAATTCTGTGAACAAACCTGGTAGCTTCCCAGGTATGTGAGATGATAAATAAAGATGGTTTCAGTTGAGTTTCCGTTACTTACAACTCATACACGCCTGATAAATACAGAGATTGGAAGGGTGTGGGGGTAATTAAAGCTCAGGATGAAAGGCTTCTGACTGAAGTGATGGAACACTTCAAGACAGAGGATCTAGGGGACCCAGGCAAAACATCCAATTGGATTCCTTTCCAAACGAATATGGCTACAAATTGCCAACTCCTCCTTGGGAGGTGGAGAAAGAATGTAGGCTTGTTTTATGCAAGATCCCAAACTCAGGCAGCACGGTGACCTGGGTATGGTTTCTTTCAAACTGCATTTGTCTGTGAAAACCAATTGGTACAGCAACCTATAATCATTGAAGTAACTAGCAGCAGAATAACCTGTGATGTCTCTAATTTGGGCAGCCTCTGCTCTTCAAGTGCAATGTGGCTCTGGAGACAATATCATTGATTAGATTGTCACGTTACAAAATCCCAACCACAAGTGTATTCAGAGTGGTGGCATTGTGTTAGAGGGAAAAACGTGGGGGTTGAAAAAGCATTCAAAGTGGACTCGACATCATACTCTCTCACCCAATCCCCACTATGTGCAAGGGTGAAGGGTGTCACCTCAGTTTTAGAGCCATGAGATGCTAACAGCTCCTATGGGGATAGAGCCAATAGCCTTGGCCTTGGTCTCATTAGTACCAAGTGCTAGCCAGCTGAATTAATCATAGAAATGAACACTTGTCTATGTAAGACACATTGTCCCAGGGCACTCAAGCTCTGGGCTTAAAGGGAAGTTACATTAATAGTTGCAATCCATATCTTGCTGAGTTTTTCCACCCTACTTGCTCTAACAGAATATCCAACTTCCTAACAAGTTCCCCCAAATTCTGTCTTGGGACCTCTGCAGGGATTTTACAATACACCATACTAAGCCCTGACGGCTTCAGAATGGAGTTCACCTCCATATTTTTTTCCATCCTCTTTCTCTGCCCCTTTAATGTCACCAAAAGGATTGCCATTGTGTCCTTTGAATGTCAGCAATGTAGCAACACCATCCTCCACGGATATAAAGAAAAACCTTACTCTAATTCTGAACATCCACCTACAGGAACCATTAGCCTACCCTGTGAGCACACGCTCGCGCACACACACACACACACACACACACACACCCTTTAGTGAAAAGGTCTATCAAATGATCCTACATTAGTGCTGTGTTATACGCCAAATCTTAAAGTGATCCTTTATGCAGAGCACTCTTTTCCATTCCCCTGTGTAGTTCTTTTATTTCCCATGCACCCAGATGTAAATCCATGGTGCTAACAGGGAACCAGGCTCCAGAACAATCCAATGCTATCCTCCAACCCCGTGCCACCCACCGTGTGAGCACACACTTCACCTGCCAAACACTTCTCTCCCTCCTGTCATCCAAAGCATCCCAGGGGTTCCAGAATTGATCCATAGGTCATAAGCTTTGGGCTTTGCTTTGATGTTTTGGTTGCATGTACATAATTTCTATTTTTGCATAGCATGATAGATAATACAGCAACTGCTCTGGAGTCCAGGGATGCTTGTAAAGGAAGACCCATTGCTTCAGCTCACCTTAAAGAAAGGATCACAGTTCAGCATGCCTCCCAGTATAGTGGAGAAGATGAATACGATAGAAATCATCTTAAAATGACTGGCTGGAGGTGGCTCAGTCAGTGAAGCATCTGCCTTCAGCTCAGGTCATGATCCCAGTGTCCTGGGATCAAGCCCTGAGGAGGACTCCCTGCTCAGTGGGGAGTGTGCTTCTCCCTCTCCCTCTGCTCATGCTCTTTCTCTCATAAATAAAATCTTTTTTAAAAATGACAGGCTGGAATTTATTTTTTTGTCTATTCCTTCCCTGATATCTTACGGAGATATGTTTGAACCATTAAAATAGAAAGTCTAGCTACAAAGCAAAAGAAACAGAGAGTGGGTTGGGACTCATTCAATCCACTAACTAGGGAAGTGAATCTTTGACAGAGAGTGCTAGAAGTTCTTGGACTATATGGTAACTTTTTAGATTCAAATTCAAATCTTGAGTACCAAGGCCTCCTTATCTTTCTAATCCTATGTTAGGAACTTTCTTATACATTATCCCATTTAATCTCCAGGATGAAACTGTGCCACCTATGATATCTGAAACAAAATATATTGCTTTATCTTTTATTCTCCAAGTAATACATGTTTACTCTAAAACAAAAAACTGATAAAAGGAGACATTTTTTAATTATCTGTTATTCCTATGGCTACAGAAAAGTATTTTAATAGTTTGATATATATGATATATATTATTCTACCATCTTTTCCAATGCATATATAACATATAACTTTATAACACTGCACTTTTAAAGCTACTTGTCTTCTGAACAAGAGGAAAGTGAATGTTTTTCCATGACATGACATATATTTTTTTTCTACATGATAAAGTTACTCGAAGTTCCATCATACACCATACATCAGGATACATTTAACTGATTCTCCATTGTCAGGGACTTAAGCTGTGTCCAATTTTGGTTATTATATAGAAGCTTTGATCAACGTTCTAAAAGCAAAATCTTCGCACATATCCATGATTATTCCTTTCAGACTGATTCCTACAAGTAGAATTTCTGGGTCACAGCACAGTAAAATCATAAGGCTTTTCTTCTGTGTATTGCCAAATATCCCTTGAGAAAAGTTATAGCAATTTACATGGCCACAAGTGATATAAAAACAAGCACTAATTTCCCTGCAACACTGCCAGCATTTTTATTTTTATCTTTGCCAATTTTTTGGAAGAAAAATTAACTTTCAGCTGTTTAAAATGTGCAATTCTTGACATTTGCCAGAGAGGTTAAATATATTTTTCATGGGTTCACTGGCCATTTATTTACATTTCTTCTTATGTAAAGTGATGTTCATTTCTTTTGCCTGCTTTGTACTAACTTGTTCCTCTTTTTCTTGTTGATTTCTAAATGCTTTATTATTAAATCTTCCACTTGCATCATAAATATCTTGTGATTAACTCTTTCATTTGCACCAAAAATATTGTCTCCCTGTTTGCTTTTTAATATTACTCAGTATAAGTTTTCATGATAAATTTTTGTGGAGTCAAATTATTCTGTATTTTTCTTTATGATTTTTGTACTTTCCAGCACACTTAGAAAGGCTTTCCAAGATTATAAAAATTTACTTCATTATTTTTTAGAACTGTAAAGTTGCTTTTTTTTTTTTTTTCACATTTAAATCTTTATTTTGGGTGTGGTCTGAAGCAGAAACCTACCTTTATTAAATGGCCAGTCATTCTCAGGTAATTCACTCTCTTCCCACTGACCTGAAAGACAGTGTTATCACATAAAGAATTCTGTTATATTTGGAGTCTCTTTCTATTCCATTTCATTGCTTTCACACATAGTGTCTCTCATCATTCTTCTGTTCTGCCTTTTCCATTTATCCTGCTCCACCACTGGGAAACGGATTCCTTTTCTACACGAAACGAAGACAAATCAACTGTTTTTAGATCTCCTTGAAAAGCAAAAGAGTGAAAATAATGATTAACCATGGATATTTTTAAATCGAAGAGTGTCATTTCAAAGGAAATCATTCCTAAAGAAATGGGCTTTAATCCCTGTGTTTTTGTTACTAGTAGCCATTAGCAACTGAAAGGGGGGAGTGTCCCGCTAAAACACTTGTCTCTCTGTTAACCCTTGAGTTACAAGGAGATGCAGCTGAAGCAGGGGAGTCGGCCAGATTAGCAATGCCACACTAGCCACATCTATGAAACAGAGCGCAGTGACCTCTCCATATGGCCATTTTCATCTGCAGCTGCTCCTTTAACACAGCAGAGTAAGAATCCACTTATGATATTGGGTAGCGTAAGTAGGCCTTTGACCCTGCACCAAAGACCTCTATCACTCACTGTTTTGAATCTGTTTCTGGTCAACTCAGTTGGCCCAAATGCAGCTCTAATGAGACTGAGGTCATGGGTTCAATACCAGTGTGGTCTAATTACCAATAAGTCAACTGTTTCAGGGTCTCTGCTTATATTTCTAAACCAAGCCAGCCATTTTGCCTATGCCCAACTTTGGTCACTCAGGGGACGAGGTGAGAGAGCACAGATAAATCAGAACAAATCTCCCACTGTACTGGGACTTGCACTCAGTGCCCTGCTGTTGGCAGGTCAGTAGCAGGGTTTGGGATACGTGCAAGGAGAGCACATTTTTATATTGGAACGACAGCCATCAGTAATTGGCATATACTCCACCCCACCCTGCGGAGAGGTTGCCAAACTCCCATCTCAAAGGACTTATTATTCGAATTTAGAGGATAGAAATTGGGGGTGGTGGGGATCGGGTCCTTTAACAGGAATGTTTCAGTAATCACCAATACCTAGGGGGAAGTCAAAAAATGAAATGGAGATGCAACCCTTCTTTTTAATTTCATTATGAAGTAAATAAAACATGTTAAAGATAACTTGGAAAACAAGCAAAGGAAGAAAAACATCCATTCTCACCCACACAACACATGCACAATTAGAAATTGAAGACATCACTTTTTCATTATCATTTCAATGCATTGCACAAATAACATTTTACAGGAGGAATAAACATTTTTCAAGAAAATGGAAATCACCTACCATCTCTAACAAAGCTATTATTTTACATTTTCCCCAGAGATTTCCAGTCCTCACCCACAGAAGCACTGGGCTTTGAGTAACTCCTCATAAATGCAGAAGTCCTCCAAGGCGCCGACCCACCAACCCGACAAAAGTCCCATAATTGAAATCCCCCAGGAAATCGAAGATCCCCCAGTATTCCCGAGACCGCTTACACTTCAGCTACAAAAGAAGTTTCTAATCACAAGTGTTCAGCACGATGTCATTTGGAAAACATCAAGAGGGGAGAAAAACAGTGCTCCTGCCTAATGCGAACGCAGCACAATTGGCGCTCCCCTTAGAACGTACTGTAATTTCTCATGGAAACGCTTTGTGAAAAGCCAGTCATATATCGTAGCCCCTAAGTATGAAACCACGGGTCCCTCCAACCACACAAAACAGCTGTGCCCTAGGAGGAAAGGTCATCGGCTGCAGTCGTGTTTCTTTTTACTTTTAAAGAACTGTCAGACCATGTTTTATGCGGTCCTTATGACAGGGTGCTGTTTATTGTATGACCAAGCTGCCATAACTTCAGGACGAGGAAACTGCCTTTATTTGGGGAGTATATATCTTTCTGACTTGCAGGAAAGATGAAAATTAAGAACGGCCCCTTTTCGGAGTGGGTCTAAGTATTCTTTGACAGTCTCCTACAATATTTCAAACATCTTCGTCAGACCCATAAAACCTGATGCTGGCCTCACTTAGCCCAGCTGAAGCTGTGTGGGAGTTAGGACATTTATCGCCAAGTGTGGTGTGAATGCTGCCACTTGGCAGATGTTTTTGACCAAGGATTTTAAACCAGCTTGCTTGGTGCCCCCTAGGACAATGCAGTGTAGATAAAGAAACCACAGGACGTTAGGAGGTCGTAGTGATAGCCGATGTTTATATCACATGCCAGGTTCTGTGCTAAGCGTTCTACACGCATTATCTCAATTCCTAATCCTGTGATACAGATAAGAAAGCCAAGACAGAAAGAAATCCACCAACATGCCCCCAGGTCACACTGCTGCAAAGGAGAGGGTGGTAGGATTCAAACCCAGGGCTCCTCACTCTGAGCCACACATGTAATTAACATATGTTGGTCACGTGATGTTTTCCAGGCACTGTGGCCCCACATGATAATGACTGTCTCCACCGTCTTCCCAGGTTACTCTTACTATCAAAGTCGTATCAGAGAACATAAGTTCCCTCCACAGGGTAGCATAACGATGTGACAGCTTGCATTTGAAATCAGTTCTGTATGACCTCCAACTCCCTCCTCCGATGCCAAAGTTCTTGACCTGGAGAGTTTTCTAGAGAGGAGAAGTAAAGGGAATGTGAACCATTTTCAAAAATCTGCTCCAGGACTTGATTGTCAAAGGATCAATTGCCGGGGCGGGGGGGGGGGGGTGGGGTGGGTAGTGGATGTGACAAAGTTGCCTGAGAGCTCTGTTTAAAATCCTGGCCAAATTCTGCTTCAGTGTGTTTTCATATTCTAGTGTAGGTGAACTTTAAGGAACACCAAGTTGCTTCAGAAATCAGTTTGGATCTGGACCAAACTTATGAGGGACCAGTGGTTACTAAATAAATGCGACCTGGTCATGTAAGTGAGTCAAGCAGTGCTTCTCCTGGGGTCACGCAGCTCACTGTGGCATAGTGCAGTCTAGCGAGTCTCCCGCCAGCTAGAAGTCTCTGTTGGGATGGGGAAACCATGAAGTTCAGATCGAGTAAGTGAAGCGACTATGGAACCTTTTTCTGCTTCGAATAAAGTCACAAGGGAGGCTGACAGCTGACAGACACATTCACCTTTTCTCCCTCCCCTCAGGGTGCCCCCACCCCACCCTATTCTCCTCCCTTGCCCAAGCTCCCACTCTTCTCCTTCCTCCCTCAGCCACCCCAGGATGGTGGGAAATCACTGGATAGGTGGGCTGGCTTCCAGCCCTTGCTCTGACACTCACTAGCTTTGTAACTCTAGACAAGTCTCTTAACCTATGTCTTTCGACCTCATTGCTTCATTTTTTTCCAGCAGATTTGTATTAAATGCCAAATGAAATGCTCATATTTCATGGGCTACATGAGGAGTTAGGCCAATTGGACTCTGGATTCCTTTTTAGGTTTAAGATGCTGTGCCTCTCTCTCTCTCTGCTGTGATGCTTCTTTCTTCTCTTTCTCATCTTCTTCCTTCCTTCTCTATACTTCCTTCCTCTGTAACCTCATTCCAGTCTGCCTCTGACACTCTCTATGGCATGGAAGCAGAGAGACTTTGGCTTTTCAGGGACTAAAGAAACCTCTCTTCATTCATTTGTTCATTCAGGCAAACTTTCTGAGTGTCAGCAGGTGCCAGCATTTCGTTAGGCATGGTAAACGACAATGCCCACCAATGGGATCTGGGGAATATTTGCTCACACTGATATGCAACCCATGGTTCCTTGGGGAACCCAAGGAGCTGATGCTCATTATAATCACTTGCCTCTAAAGGAATGACCAAACCAAGCACACAGACTACCTTAAAAGTGACAGCCTCAAGAGCCCACCGCAATAAAGCCTTCCCATAGATGGGATTCCAATGGCCTGTAAGGACCATTGGCAAGTGCCAGCTCTGTGTGTGCCTAACGCACCCAGTTTTCCTGCTTGAGAATTCCAAAGGGCTCGAGAATAGCTACAGCAGTGCTGTCCAACAGAACTCTAGGATCATGGGAATGTTCTGTATCTGTGCTGTTCAATACCACAGAAAGCTAGTGGCTCCCATGTGGGACAGCACAGATACAGAATATTAGAAGCTCATATGAAAGGACATAAGACTCCTAGACAGCATAGAGCAAATATGTACAATGGACATCAGGTGACATTGTATTTTGAAGATGGAGAAGTTACGGGTAGTCA
This sequence comes from Ursus americanus, assembly GCF_024610735.1. Taxonomy (NCBI): domain Eukaryota; kingdom Metazoa; phylum Chordata; class Mammalia; order Carnivora; family Ursidae; genus Ursus; species Ursus americanus. The sequence continues at coordinate 67,160,626 of NC_142139.1, forward strand.
AAACTTGAATTGTGGGATTTTTAAGAGGAAAAATGCCAGAATAAGGAGGGAGGGATTTTAGTCTTAGACAGTTTCAGGGGACCCTGGCACACAGCTCTCAGAAACTTCACTGGATGGATGAATGGTTGCTACTAGTTCTGGTTAAGCTTGTTTGGTTATGATAAAGAACAGACACCCACCCACATCAGCTTGAGAAAATGATGGCAGTCATTGTAGAAAAGCTGTACTTCTTCTATACATGGGGTAGGATCTTTCAGACCCCCCAAATCAGCTAAAGACAGCTGGGTCGCACAGGGATTGGGTGGCTCTGGAAGACATTTGCACAATTTTTTCAATAACATGATGTCAGATACCTATAAGAACTGTATAAGCACTTTTCTGGGTTTTAGCACTGATAAATGTCAATGATAAAATGATAAAGATGACATTTAAAGAGTGTATCGAAGGCAAGAAGAATAAGGAAGTCTTCATGTTTGGGGCAGAGGTTCGTGTTAATTGATCATGGATAGAAATAGAACTACTTGGCTCCTGTTCACTTTTTTCCTCCTATTTCATCTTAAGGAGATCAATCTTCATGTAAGAAAAGAGAATGCACGGGGCGCCTGGGTGGCTCAGTCGTTAAGCGTCTGCCTTCAGCTCAGGGCATGATCCCAGCGTTCTGGGATTGAGCTCCACATCAGGCTCCTCCGCTGGAAGCCTGTTTCTTCCTTTCCCACTCCCCCTGCTTGTTCCCTCTCTCGCTGGCTGTCTCTCTCTCTGTCAAATAAATAAATAAATCTTAAAAAAAAAAAAAGAAAAGAGAATGCACACATTGTAAGATAAGCCAAAGCTGGTTATTATAACACACCTCATTGCCCTCAGTGAGTTCAAATCTCTGGGTCTACACATATTATGCCACCAGAATCTTATAGAAATAATGAGAGCTGAAATGCTACAGATACTTTCTGAACAACTATGGAGAATGAGAGAAGTGTCAGTAGGCTGGAGAGGACTCAACATTTTCCCAGTTTTCAAAAAAGGGTAGGAAAAAGGCTCCATAAACTGAAAACCAATAGGCTTGACGACAATCTCTAAAACAATTTTGAAGTGGGTTTTAAGGGAGATGGTTTGTGGACACGCCTTGAAAGGAAAACAGTGTCACCAAGAGTCAGAATGCGTTCACTGAGAATAGATCACACCGTCTACCCTCCTTCTGCTTTTGGCACAGATAATTGCAAAAACACATACTAAATTGCACTGCAGCAAAGCATCTGACGGGGTCTCTCATTAGATCCCTTGAACAAGATTTAGAAATTTGAGCTAAATGCTGGTACCATTGGATAGACTAGTAAGCACTTGGATGGCTGTCCTCACACAGCTGTGATTAATAGACAGCTGTCAACCTGAAGGGAGGCTTTTAGATCCTGCCATAGAACTATTTGTCCTTGGCACGCTCTACGAAACATTTGCATGACTTAGACAAGGACAGTGGTGGTATGTTTATTAAATCAGCAGATGACAGGAAACTAGGAGGGATAGATAACAGATTTCAGGCCTCAAATTTTCTCAGTCTGAGAAAATGGGCCAACTTTAATAAATTTTCAGTGTGAGGATCTGCCCTAGTGCATGTTGACAAACACCCCCTGTAGCTCCTTGAAAGACCAGATAGGATAAAGCCAGGAAAACTGTGCCTGAGTGATTGAAAACTCAGCTTCCACCATTTTCCATGATCAGACCACCAAAAACAATTTGCTTTCCAGTCTCTCAGCTGTTTTGTTTTGTGGTCAGAATAATGTCACAACACTTTTAATGTCATCCCCTGGCTCTTGTAAGGACTCACCTTCAGAATGACGCCTCAGTCCCTTGTCTTCATGCCCTGCTCACCAACAAAAAGTGTCCGAGTCACAGCCACCACTTAGAGTTCCTAGTACTTTCCTCCCCTTCCTGGTGAGGAACTCAAAAGGCCAATTCTTGTAATTTGCCTTGCACTGAGACTGAAGAGGGCTTCTGTCCTCGGTACATACCGGGCTGTCTATGTGAAGTTGCACTACCCTCTGTCCAGCAGGCTCTGTTTGCTCTCTGATGTCATCTAAAAGCCAACCCTTCTTTGTTTCTTAACACTTTGGGACTATGGCCCCTGTGACATATGATAGGTAATTATAGTTGGTTGCATTTTAAAAACCAGTGATGAGCACAGAGGCAGCAGCAGCTTGTGTTTAATTGATGATGAACCCAAAGCCAATGTGATCTTAAGACGTGCTCTCAGAAGTGACGACTCTATCATAAAGGAAGTGATCCTCTTGCTCTTCTTTGTGCTGAGTAGACTGTGCTGGGTACTACGCAGAGAAACACTATCAAATTGAAACCTCCTTGGAGAAGAATGGCTAGCAGAGTTAAGAGGCCTGACACCAAGTGAATAAAACAAACATTGAAAACTTGGGGTATTCAGTTCTGAAAAGACCAACAGAGTTACCCACAGATTTTAGGTCTTGCATGCAAAGGACTGGAGTTATTCTCCCAGAAAAGCAAGCATCAATAGGTGAAAAGTCCAGAAAATCAGATTTCTTACAACAATCTCTGACAATCAGAACTGTCCAAGGCTGGCCCAGCCTACCTTAGGGTGTTCTGAATTCCCTGTTGCTAGAAGTGCTCAAAAAGAGGCAGTGTGTTATCTATACTGTTATAGTTGAAATGCATGGGCTAGCATCTAGTTAATTAGAAAACCTTCAAGGCCCCTTACACCCAAGGTCTATGATTTATAATTATATGTCTGATTTAACTTGGGCTATTTTTTCCTAATTCTCCTGGTCTACTATTCCAAGAATATAGTCTAGAGAAGATATATGGCCTCTCTTTTTAAGTGTGTAAGGTCAGGCAGAAGAACCTTGGAACATTGGGGAAGACCAAGATTAATCCTTCTTTAAAGATACAGCTGGTAAATATCTGCTGGGGTCTACAAAATTCTGCTCATCATTTGTAACAGTCCTTCCCCCACCCTAGCTCCCTTGGGTCCTTTGAAATATGACTTCAATTCTGTTCTGTTATCAGGCTCTGGACAACAGGTCAGTTTTCCTCCCAAGCCCTCCTCTTCACAGATAGGAAGTACTCCAGGACACTGTGGCCAAGAGTGGTGGAGGGGGCCTCGCTTACTCAGCCACTGAAACAACACAACCACCTGATTGGCTCCTTTTGATCCCAGCATGAGAAGGGGAACAGAGAAAGGAGGGAGTCATTACACAAAGAGGCTGACTAGGCTCATCCATCTTCCCACATCAGCCCATGGCCATTCCACTCCTGGGCTTCTTTCCATCCCTGGGCCTGTCTCTCCATTAAAGAGCCTAGAAGTGACCCCCATCTCTCTCTCATGCCTCTGCGCCACTCTTCTCAAATAAGCATTCTGTCTATATTACTAGCAATCTCTGTCCAAAACCACACATCTTTTGCCTTTCACACATCTTTCAGACTATTGTCTCCTGTTACCATCCCTATTTCCTGAAAACGTACAACATCAATGCTTTACCTTACTTCCTTTAACATATGAGGAAATAAGCCATGATAAAGAATATTGAATAATTGGGGCGCCTGGGTGGCTCAGTCATTAAGCATCTGCCTTCGGCTCAGGGCGTGATCCCAGCGTTATGGGATCGAGCCCCACATCGGGCTCCTCCGCTGGGAGCCTGCTTCTCCCTCTCCCACTCCCCCTGCTTGTGTTCCCTCTCTCGCTGGTTGTCTCTCTCTCTGTCAAATAAATAAATAAAATCTTTAAAAAAAAAAAAGAATATTGAATAATTGACTAGGGTCAGAGCATGCTCTAGAGAGAACCTAAAATCTGTGGATGGAAGGTGAAACCAGATTACGATAAAAGATCTTTTCAAATTTAAGGACACAGAAAAAGAAATAAAGAGTTAAAGGAGAAGGAAAGAAGGAAGGAGGGAGGGAGGGAGGGAAGAAAGCAAAAAAAAAAACACCCAGAAAGTAGAACGGTGGTTGCGAGGGACTTGGGGGAAGGAGCCCATGGAGAGTCATTGTTAAAGGGGACAGAGTTTCAGATTTAGAAGATGAAATGAGTTATACAGATGGATGGTGGCGACAATGGCACAACGATGTGAATGTGGTTTCTACCACTGAACTGTATAATTAACAAACAGTTAAGATAGTAAATTTTATGTTAGGTGTATTTTACCACAATTTAAAAAATGGGAGGGGCGCCTGGGTGGCACAATGGTTAAGCGTCTGCCTTCGGCTCAGGGCGTGATCCCAGTGTTATGGGATCGAGCCCCACATCAGGCTCCTCCGCTATGAGCCTGCTTCTTCCTCTCCCACTCCCCCTGCTTGTGTTCCCTCTCTCGCTGGCTGTCTCTATCTCTGTAGAATAAATAAATAAAATCTTTAAAAAAAAATGGGAAAGAAAATATTTTTTTCAAACCTAGATTTTGACTCTATGATTTTCAATTAGAACTTCTAAGAATCAGCGCATAGTTAATATGCCTGCCACAGGAATCTGAGACATGATGTGAAAGTAGGTGAGGAAGGAAGGAAGGAAGACATGCATCTCAGCAGGAAAGTCATAATTCTTATAGACAAGAGAATCTCCTCACTCCAGTAATTACCAACACTCGACAGCCACCGGTCCCAGCCTTGGTTTTCTAGATTCTCAGCCAGCGATAGGTTCAGAACGGCACATCTGAAGAGAGTAGGCCGCAGCAGGGAAACGATGTTAGGCTAAGACACAGAGACTAGAAAAGATATTGGATAATGATTAAAAGCATATACAAAACTAATAAAAGTCAGCAGACTGAGGCCATTTAGTGCTGGAGCAAATAGCTCTTCACAGCTCAACAGGCCCTGAGGGTCAGGCACAATGACTGATGCACATAATCAAGTCATCAAAGCATCATTGAAAAAGTTAAATAATGTTCCACGTCCTTAGCTGATGAAACAAGAAAGTATCAAATACTTTTTAGAAATATTCTCATAAGATGCTTTAAGTTTCTGTCTAGGTTGGCATTTAAAATGGAATACACTCAGTTGTCTGGAAGACTTGCTGCTGCAGAACCCCTCATTTTCCAATGATGCCTGATAAACAAGCATACCAGAGAATTCCAGAAAGTTCAGTAAGCTGCAGAGGGTTTTTTCCCCTCCTTGTGTTGCCTCACTCTTGCATGTGTGCTCCCAGTTAAGGAAACCCACATGGGCCCCGAGGAACCAGATATCAATGCAAACAATAAGCCACCCATCCTCTAGGCTTAAGAAAGTCCACCACCTCTGAGGCCTGGTAGGTAAACACTGCTCAATGAAAGTACTCTCAACTGAATGGTAACAACCTGATCCAACTACATACTCTCATTTGGAAAGAATAAATGCTATAAAGAGAAGGTGAGCTAACTGAGTTCAGTTCCCTATTCCAAAGCTGTTATACATAGCGGGTATGCCACTCAGAATGCTTAACAAGACCACCGGCCATTTTTAAGGAGACTTAAGCACCCATAGTCCTCGAGTGATGGCATATGTTTCTTGAGCATGTGGTAGCCTTAATTGTACCAGAAATGGGCACCTGATCCAAGGTCAGCCATCTATAGACTGATCCCAACCAGTGAGGTGGTCTGGCATAAAACAATCTACCCACAAGGTAATGAGCAACCTCTCACTTCCATCAGAATTTGAAAAGGAAAATATGGAGAGGCTCAGCCAGTGTGCTTGGGATACATACAAAGTAAGATATACTTTCTGTCCTCATGGAGCTCACAGAGGGGTGGATTTGCAGGCAAGTACATGCTATTACCCTAATTGCCATGAAATTGTGAGACAAATACGAATGGGTGCAACCATTATAGAAAATAGTGTGGAGGTTACTCAAAAAGTTAAAAATAGAAATACCACAATTCTACTTCTGGGTATTCATCTAAAGACAAACTGAGGGCTTCAGAGGGGAGGGGGGGTGAGGGAATGGGATAGGCTGGTGATGGGTTTTAAGGAGGGCACGTATTGCATGGTGCACTGGGTGTTATACACAACTAATGAATCATGGAACTTTACATCAGAAACTAGGGATGTACTGTATGGTGACTAACATAATATAATAAAAAATTATTATTAAAAAAATAAAGAACTGAAACTAAACAGAAAAAAAAAAGAAAGAAAAAAGAAAATGACAACACTGAGTCAAAAAGATCTGCACCCCCATGTTTATTGCAGCATTATTCACAACGGCCAAGACATGGCAGCCACCTAAGTGTCCACCAGAGGAGGTATAGATAAAGAAAATGTGCTATGTAGCTACAACGGAATATCACTCAGCTATAAAAAAGAAAGAAATCTTGCCATTTGCAACAACAAGGATGGAGCTTGAGGGTGTTATGCTAAGTGAGATAAGTCAGACAGAGAAAGACAAAATACTGTATGATCTCTCTCACATATAGAATCTAAACAAACAAGCAAACAAACTGAACTCATGCAGAGAACAGATTGGCGGTTGCCAGAGACAGGGCATGGGGAGGAGGAGTGGGCGAAGTGGGTGAAGGGGGTCAAAAGGTACAAACCTCTGGTTATAAGATAAATAATTTATGGCATGCAAATGTACAGCATAATGACTGTGGTTAACAACACTCTGTTGCATGTTTGGAAGTTACTAAGAAAGTACATCTTAAAAGTTTCCACGATAGGGGTGCCTGGGTGGCACAGCGGTAAGCGCCTGCCTTCGGCTCAGGGTGTGATCCCGGCGTTATGGGATCGAGCCCCATGTCAGGCTCCTCCGCTATGAGCCTGCTTCTTCCTCTCCCACTCCCCGTGCTTGTGTTCCCTCTCTCGCTGGCTGTCTCTATCTCTGTCAAATAAATAAATAAAATCTTTAAAAAAAAATTAAAATTAAAAAAAAAAGTTTCCACGATAAGAAAAAGAAATTGTAACAATGTGTGGAGATGGATGTGAACTAGACTTACTGTGGTGACGTCACAATATTTACAAATATTGGATCATTATGTTGTATACCTGAAACTAACATAATATTAAATGTTAACTGTATCTCAATAAAAAAAAATAACACCTCTCTCCTGCTAGAAACCTTCCCACAACTCCCTAAGGCAACTAGAAAAATCACCCACACTTCTTGTTCCAATCTACACGTGATTGGATCCCACATGTCTGTCCCCACACTTCCACGAGTTATTTAGGTCTCAGTTACAGGGCTGTCCAGAATCATACAGGAGTCTGAGGCCAGAGGGGAAATATGCTCCCTTCTCTATGTTTTCATGTATTTTTTGAATGGTTAATATTTTCCAGAACATTAAAGTAGTTGAAAAATTATCAAAAACTTAAAAAGTATATTAAAACTCACATTATTTTAAGTTTAAACATTTTATTTACACCTAAACCAGAATTTATTGGCTTCAACAGAAGCAAACTCTCCAAGAATATGTTCAAAATTTTTTCTTAGAGGATCTCATTCTCGATTGAGAGAATTGCCATAGTTGACCAAGTGATGATCTTAAACAATTTTTAATCAGCTTCACCTTACTGATGCTCTTTTATTCAAAGTTTTGATATATTTTTTTAAAGATTTTATTTATTTATGTGACAGAGAGCCAACCAGCGAGAGAGGGAACACAGCAGGGGAATGGGAGAGGAAGAAGCAGGCTCATAGTTGAGGAGCCCGATGTGGGGCTCGATCCCATAACGCCAGGATCACGCCCTGAGCCGAAGGCAGATGCTTAACGACTAAGCCACCCAGGAGCCCCCAAAGTTTTGATATTTTGTTCCTCATGTCTTTGGCATTAATTTTGCTTTTTAAAAATATTTCATTACAATAGTACTTATTTTGATTACTGAGATTTTGGTGCCCCCCTAAATTCTGTGCCCAATTCTGTGCTTACCAGCCCCACATGGTCACAGGCCTGTTCAGCTTAAAGGCCAGGTCCTCAAAGAGGCCTTCTCTGGCTCTCTATTCAAAGTAGCCTTCCCACCCTGCACCTGCCCAGTTATCTTCTCTACTGTTACCCTGATTAATTTTAAAAGTAATTCTATTATTCTAAATCGCCTTACTTAGCTTTTAATTTTTTTCTTTTTTTTTTTTTAAAGATTTTATTCATTTACTTGAGAGAGAAAGAGAGGGATAGTGAGAGAGATTGCGAGCAGGAGGAGAGGGAGAAGTAGACTCTCTGCAGAACAGGAAGCCAGGACAGGGGACTCGATCCCAGGACCCTGAGATCATGACCTGAGCAGAAGGTAGACACTTAACCGACTGAGCCACCCATGCACCCCACTTTTAAATTTTTTAATTAATTAAGTTTAATTAATTAAGTTATGTCTTCCACCCTCCAGGTAGAGAATCCATGCACTGTGTCCATCTTCTTCACTGTTCTAGCAACAGCACCTGTAACAGCAGCTGGCACATGTCTGTTAAATTATGCATTTGGGAATAATTGGGTTAGAGATAGTCGTTGAAGCCTGTGTGCTTCAAAGAATGTATGATATGAAAAGAAAAGCTAGTCTAAGACAAAACTTTAGGAGACAACAACATTTGGGGGGAGTGGGAAAGAGGAATCTAAGAAGGTAATTTTGGTGAGGATGTAGAGTAACAGAACTCTCGTTCACTGCTGGCGGGAGTGCAAAAGGCAATAGCCACTTTGGAAGACAGTTTGGAGGTTTCTTACAAAACTAAACATACTCTTATCAGCATGTTCTTACTTTGAGCCAGCAGCAATCATGCTCTTTGGTATATATCCAAAGCAGTTGAAAATTTATGCCCACATAGGAACTTATACACAGATAAGTAGCAGCTTTACTCATGATTACTAACACTTGTAAGCAAACAAGATGTCCTTCAGTAGGTAAATGGATAAACTGTGGTACATCCAGACAATGGAATAGTACTCAGTGCTAAAAAAATAATAAAAATAATAATAAAAAATAAAAGAAGAAGAAGAAAAGAGCTATCAAGCCATGGAAAACCATGGAGGAAACTTAATACTAAGAAGAAGCCAGTCTAAAAGGGCTACATACATACCGTGTGGTTCCGACTATACGACGCGAAATTACAGAGCCAGAAAAAGAAGAGTGGTTGCCAGGAGTTGGGGGAGGGGGAAACGACTGCGCAGAGTGCAGAAGATGTTTAGGGCAATAAAACTATTCTCTATGATACTACAATGGTGGATACATGCATTATGCATTCGTCCAAACCCATAGAAGGCACAATACCAGAGTGAACTCAAATATAAATTATCTGGACTCTGGATGATAATGTGTCTAGTAGGTTCATGGATTGATTGTAACAAATCTGCCACGTTGATGAGGGACACGATAATGGCGGGGTGCTAGGCATGTGTGGGGGCAGGGTATAAACAGGAACTCTCTGTTCCTTCCTCTTAATTTTGCTGTGAATGCAAAACTGCTCCAAAAAGAATAAAGATTATTAAAAAGGAGGGAAAAAAGGCAACTGCGAAAAGTACAGAGAAGCAGAGAGGGAATCAGAAGAGTAGCTCTTGTAAAAAGCAGAGGATGAGATTATTTCAAGGAGGGAGTGGCAGTCATTGCCTAATGCTGCCAAGAGTTCATCTAAGATAAGGACTAAAGGGGGTCTCTTGAATTTAGAAAGAAGTCATCCTCTAGTTTCGCAGGAGCAAAGTCATTGAAGGATTGTGGGTGAAAGCCAGATGGAGGGATGAGGAATGAATGGGTAGAATGACGGTGTAGAATTTACAATAATGACAACTCTGTGTTTGGCAGTGAAGGAGCCATGAATAGAGGAACGGGCCAAGGGTTTTTAGATTGGGAGAGACATGAATATGTTTAAATATTGATAGGGAAAAGCCAAGAAAAAGAGAGAGGTAAAGAATAATAATGTCGGAAAGGGGATAACTTAATCTTCCATCTTCCTGAGTAGGTAGGAGCAGGTAGAAACCAGGACACTGGTGGAGGGATTTACCTTAAGCAGGAGGGGAAATACCTATTCTATTGCAAAAGGTAGAGAGGAAAGAAGACCACAAATAGACATGATCAAAGAAAATTGACGGTGCTTTCTCTGATGCTTTCTATTTTTTCCTATGAAATTGGAAGTGAGATCTACTGAGGAGAAACTATGAAGCGATGGGGTAGGAGGTTTTTATTTATTCACTTAACAAATATTTATTGGGTGCCTACTATGCCCAGGAACTGTCTTAAGTATTTGGAATACATTAATGAAAAAAACAAAGATGTCTGTCATTGTGGAGTTTATATTCCAGCATGTGAAGATAGGTAATAAACGAACATAATAAATGAGTTGTGTAATGTGTTAGGTTATAAATACTGTGAGAAAGTAGAGGGAGAAGAAGATGGAGAATGCCTCCAAACAGGGAGGCAGAGAGCAGCTTACAATGTGCAACAGAGAGGTAAAGGTGGGCTTCACTGGGAATAGGAAGTGTAAGGAAATGTTTGAATATGATGAAGGAATTAGATGGCTATCTGGAGGAAGAGTGTTTGAAGAGGAAGAAATAGTGCAGAAGTTCTAAGGTGGGGCATGTTGGACCCTGTATAAGTTTCCCATTGCTGCTGTAATAAATTACCATGAACTTCGTGGTTTAAAACAACATAAAATTGGGGTGCGTGGGTGGCTTAGTTGGTTAAGTGTCCAATTCTTGGTTTCGGTTCAGTCATGATCTCGTGGGTTCTGGGACTGACCCCCACATGGGGTTCCGTGCTCAGTGGGGAGTCTGCTTGAGATTCTCTCCGTCTCCATCTCCGTCTCCCTCTCCCTCTGGTCCCACGCATGTGTGCCACGCTCTCTCTAAAATAAATAAATAAATCTTAAAAAAAAGAAAAACCATGAAATTTATTCTCTTAAATTCTGGAAGCAGATGTCTAAGATCAGTTTCACTGGGTTAAAGTCAAGGTGTCAGCAGGGCTAGTTCCTTCTGGAGGCTTCAGGGGACATCTCTTTCCTTGCCTCTTCTAGCTTCTGCAGTCTGTCTTTGCTCATGACCCCTTTCTCACATCACTCCAACCTCTTGCTTCTATCCTCATATCTTCTACCTCCTCTTCTATAGTCAAATCCCCCTCTGCCTCCTCTTCTAAGAACACCTGTAATTACATTTAGTGCCCACCAAGATAGTCCAGGATAATCTCCCTATCTCAAGATCGTCAATCACAACTCCAAAGTCTCTTTGCCAGGTAAGATAATATTCACAGATTGAGGGATTAGAACCTGCATATATTTGGGGGCCATTCTTCAGCCTACTAAACCCACACTCTGGCTCCCAGAGATTCGCATCCATCGAATATGCAAAATACATGTACTCCAGGCATGCCTGTGTCGCTCAGTTGGTTAAGTGTCTGGCTCTTGATTTTGGCTCAGGTCATGATTTCAGGGTCCTGAGATGGAGCCCTGCCCAGCATGGAACCTGCTTAAGATTCTCTCCCTCTGACCCTCCCCCACCACACATGCATGTGCATGCACTCTCTCTAAAAAAAAGAAACACCATACATGTACCCCCATCACAACATACCTAAAAGTCTCAATCCTATACAGCATCAATTCAAAGTCCAAAATTTCATCTAGATGTCATCAACTCAAAAAATCTCAAATATTGTCTAAGTCAGGTACAGACAGAACTTTGGATATGATCATTTCTGATGCAAATTTCCTCTCCATCTATGGACTTGTAAAACTAGAAAACAAGTTATCTGTTCCTAAAATTCAGTGGTGGGACCATCACAGGCTGCCAGATACAGACATTCCCATTCAAAAAGGGAGAAAATGGATGGAAAAAACCATAACTGGTCCTAGACAATTTTGTAATCCAGCAGGAGAAATGCTATTAGTTTTCAAGTCCTATAAATAATATCCTGTGGTCCAAGACGCTAAGCTTTGGACCCAAGGTTTTCTTTCTGAGCCATCCTTCCTTTCTCATGAAGGGTAGCATGTGTTTGCAGCTGAATAGTTTTATCAGCCTGCTTCCTGTCTGTAGAATTTGGGGAGTTCTACAGCCCGCTTTCATTTTGCCTCTCGGGTCAAGCTGGTGGTGTTTCTGCTGGTGTGACATTCTCAGAAACCTTGCTGGTGTCCAGTGTATGTCATGGGGATCCATTCGACTCCATTAGACTCCATTAGACCCTTCCATAGGCTTTTCCTGGTAATCTCTTCTCTTTTCCTGGCTTCTGTGGAGACGGCTGAGTCACACACCTAATCTCTTCATCTGTATGTATCACTGTTGTGATCCCAGGCACTAACTAAAGTTTGCCCAGTCACACCCTTGGCTTTCTCTCCAGAGCACAGCTTTCCTAATAGTAAATCTCCTAAGTTCAGCATCTTTTGCCATCTAGATAAGCTGAGAATTTCCCAAATCAACAAGTCCTGTTCATTTTTCTTAACAGTCCTTGCTTCACAGAAGGCTGTGCCTTGAACGTCTTGCTTGGGAATCGCTGCTAAATATCTGCATTCATTGTTTAACAGTTCTGCTTTCCACAAAACTGTACGACACAACTCTGATAGGCTTTTGGCTGCTTTATACCAAAGATTCTTCTTTCTCCAGTTTCCAAAAATGTGTTCCTCATTTCCTTCAGAGTCCACACTGGTAGCACCTTTAATGTCCAAATTTCTACCAACAATTTGTTTATGGTAATTTGTGTATTCTCCAAGACAATATGGACTTTCTTTACCAGGGAATGGGTCCCCACTTCTTTCTGAACCTTCACAGGCAGAGTTTTTAACATCCATGTTTTTACTAACAGTCTGCTGAAGGCAATCTATCTAGGCTTTTTCTAACATGCCATTCAAAATTTTTCTGGCTTTTGCCCACTGCCCAATTCCAAAGCCACTTCCACATTTTTAGGAGTTTGTTAGAGTAGCACTTCACTTTCAGAACATGAAAATCCATGCATGCCAAGGTTCAAGAGAAATACAACCAGTAGAATCAGATATATATTAAAAGATTTATTGCAAGGACTTGGCTTATTTGATGTTGAAGCAAGATGTTGAAGTCACTACTTGGAAATGATATTGTGAGCCCCACAAGGGTGAAGGTCAATGGAAAGAAAAGTCCAGCAGACAGTCAGGAAGTTGGGTAGGCGAGTGCTAAATCTGTAGGGCAGGCCATCAGGATGGTGGGCTGGAACTTTCAGGTATGAGTTTAAGTTGCAATCCATAAGAAAGCCTCAGTTCTGCTCTTAAGGCCTTTCACTCATTGAATCAGGTCCACCCATAGTTTCTAAGAGAATCTCCCTTACTTAAAGTCAGGTTATTATGAGCTTGAATCTACCTCTACAAAATACCTTCACAGCAACACCTAGATTAGCGTTTGATTAACTGGGAATGATAGCTTAGTCAAGTTGACACATAAACTGACCATCATAGTCATGGTCAAGATTCAGCAAGGAGGCCATTGTGGCTGGACAGGTGTAGGCAAGAGAGCAGTAGGAGGTGAGAGCCTGAAATGCAAGGTGTCGTAGGTCACTGAGAAGAATGAAAAAGTTGTGAATAATTAATTCAGAGAATCAGAGGGCTGAAAAACCCAAGTGTAGAGTGCACCAGCCTCCATGATAATGCTATTTTCTTTAGCAGTACAGCAGTCCCAGTTTAGGCAAGTTGAAGTCAGACACTCGAATGATCCAGGGTTTTTTAGGGTGGACATAACAGAAAAAGGAAATGGGGCAAGGAATTTAATTGGCAGGAGAAATGTGGAAACAGTGGACCATGAAGACTAAGCTGGGTGGGAAATAAAGTGAACAATGGATAGGGGAAGACCTGGACTTCAAGAGACTCAAGGAAGACAATAATAACAAGGCCATATGATCAAGGAACACATAGAATAGGAGAAACTACATGAGAGAGGTGTGAAATTAAGAGCTCCGGTCAATAGTGGAATGTCTGCACTTTCTAAGATGGAATAGCTATGGGTCACGATAGGGTACATGATGTGTTTATGGAAAGGATGGCTGATAAGGAGTAGAGTAAAGCTTTCAGAGATGAGCTGGACTTACAGTGGAAGTTAGGAGGACGAGCCCCAAACCAGTGTCTTCACTGAATGAAAGGTAAATTCCAGAGGACAGTTAGTGATACAACCAGAGGCACAGGCTGGAAGAAAGCAGTGCTTTTCTTTCCCCTGGAGGCATGTGTGGAGTCAGAAAATGAGAATTATCTATTTGAGATAGCTACCAGAGAAGCAGTATCCTTAGGAAAGAGGCTGATTTCAGTTAAGGAATGGAAATAGAGGTAATCTTTAGTGACAAAGCTGAGGATGCAGAGAATTTGCTTCCTACAGGACCAAGGAAGGCTTGGAAAGAAGAGTGGTGGGAAGGTGGGTTGGGGAGTCAGAGAGAAAGCTATAAAGAGGAGAGGAAGTTACCTGGATGGTAACCAAGAATAACAGAGAGGGTAGACATGATGGATTTACTGATGGTGAGTTTCTTACAAGAGTAAGTCATAGCAGTCTCATGGTGGATGGGGGGAGGGACACTCAGACCTTGAGTCATTCAGGGTCTGGATAGATGTGCAAGGGAGGCCTCTTCTGCTGGATGTGTAGATTCTGGCTTCCCTGGAAGAAGACAGCAGTAGTCAAGAGTGATGACATGGGTTCTCTGTATACAGCATTATACTGTCTTGCAGTGGAATTTAAGGAGATATAGAACCCTATATATACAGGTGACTACTTGGAAATGATATTGTGAGTTCCTGAAGGGTGAAGGTCAATGGAAAGAAAAGTCCAGCAGACAGTTAAAACATGGGACAAAGAGTCAGAGTTTTAGATATACATATACAATTTTGTATTTATTTTGAGTGCTATCAGTATTAGCATATAAATGAAAATTGAAGCTATGGTTATAGAGAAGGAAAAGTGCCATCTGAAGATATCATTAGCGGGGCACCTGGGCGGTTTAGTCGGTTAAGTGTCTGAGTCTTGATTTCAGCTCAGGTCATGATCTCAGGGTCATGAGATGGAGTTCCGCATGGGGTTCCACACTGAGCGTGGAGCCTGCTTGGGTTTCTCTCTCGTCCTCTCCCTTTGCCCCTCCCTTCTGCCCCATCTCTCTCCCTCAAAAAAAATCATTAGTAATATCATTAGCAATAACAATAATAATAATGATTTGCCAAACATATTGAGCGCTTCCTCCATAGAGTACCTGGCAAGCCTCTCTACACAGGACATGTATCCACTCAATATCTAAACAACCCTATGTGTAGGCATTAATATTTTTCCTGTTCTACAGAAGACATCAAAAAATTAAAATGATGGTCTGGGATTGAAATCCAGAGCCCACACTCTTAATCCCAATGTTAGTCTACCAAAAAAAGAGAAGTGAAGACATAATCCTGGAGAATATCATTATTAAGAACATACTGCAGAGAAAATATAGAAACTGTACATTGCTGAGATACAGGTAATGGGTCCTAAGTATGGTCTTGAAAGTTGATTTTAAGATAAGTTGCTGACGGGGGCACCCAGGTGGCGCAGTCAGTTGAGCATCCGGTTCTTGATTTTGGCTCAGGGTCATGATCTCAGGGTCATGAGGTCAAGCCCTGTGTTGGGCTCTGTGCTTAGTGGGGAGTCTACTTGAGATTCTCTTTCCCCCTCTCCCTTTGCCCCTCCCTCTGCTCTCTCTCTCTCTAAGATAAATAAATAAGTCGTTTTTCAAAAAAAGATCAGTTGCTGACAGCATCTTGCTTTCTTACCTTTGACTTTTTTCTTAAAAGTAGAATATGGGATAAAAATGAGTTCAATTTAGTTGGGTTTCAATTAATGAAAGTTTTGTGGTATCTGCTTAGTGGTTTAATAAAAGCAACTTTAGCACTGGGAACATTTCCTCTAGTCCTCCTGCATTCCCACAAGAAATTTTTATTTAAAAAATAATAATCACCATAATAATAATCATAATTTTTCTTATCTTCTAAAGTGGACTCCTCGGACCTCACTGGCTGAAGCAGTTACTGAGGAAGGATCAGGGGTTAATTTTAGTTCTCCTGGGTTGTGAACACTGACTTGGGACTAAAGGAAAACCTTCATCCAATTTTTTTCCAAATTAAATCAAGAGCATTGATAATTAGTTTCTATCAAAGACATCTAGTGGGAAATGAAAGAACTGAGAAAGCCATAAGCTGCCTTTACTTCTTCATTAATATTTGCTCCCAAATGCAGGTCAAATAAACTACACTCACAGTTTTAAATGAGTTGCTTTAAAGCTGATGAATTATTTTTCTCCTTGGATTTATACCACCCGTTGTGGCTAATTATTCCCACTACATTCCCCTCTCTGACTTGAGGTTTTAGTCGAACAAAGAAAACAAAGCTAGGCTCCATAGACACTGAACTCTATTTTGCTTTAAAAATTTCTTTCACCACATATGCAATCCGACTTTGAATACGGAGAGGTTTGTTCTCACAATCAAACTCCTCCTGGCTCTACTGGATAGTGGATGAGGTTAGCTGATTTTATGGCTTTCTGAATCCTCAGAACAGAAACAGTTTAGGAGACAAGCCTGTAGGTGTTGCAAGTGCAACTCCGTTATGACTACATACCAATTTCCCCTTGTTGCAGTTTTCTTTCCCTACACCAGGCCTCAGCTTGCTCATCTGCAAGACAAGGACAAGAACACTGTGGTAGAGACAGCTAGCTGGCCACCCAAATTTGTGCCTCCCCTCCTAGTGCAGAGTTGTTGCTGGGAAGTAATCATTCAGCCAGAAATTAGATTTCCCCACCCCTCTTGTATCCAAGTGGAGCCATATGACTAGTTTTCACCAAAAGAAATTCAGTGAAGTTGTATGGGCTTGGGTTTCTAAACAGTGAGCGAGCACTCCTGCTCGTTAAAATAGAGTAGCACGGGCTAGAAAAGAAGAAAAAAAGAAAGAAAAGAAGAAAAAAAGGAAAAAAAAAGATCAAACTCTTTTTAAGCAATAGCATCCCAGAACAAAGCCCAAGGCTATTTGTTAAAATGCAGAAATATCCATCACCAAATAACATAAAATTCATGATGTCTAGCATCTAACAAAAATTGCCAAGCATACAAAGAAGAATACAACCCATTATGAAAAGAAAAAAATCAATTGAAACTGACCCAGAAATGACACAGATGGTAGCATTAGGAGAAAAGGACAATTAAAAAAGACAAAGTTTTATAACTGTATTCCATATATTCAAGATGCTAGAGGAAAGATAGAATAAGCTAAATAGAGACATAGAAGGTATTTTATTTTTTCTAAAGATTTATTCTATTTATTTCAGAGCTAGAGAGTACAGTGGAAGAGAGGGAGAGAGAAACACAAGCAGACTCCATGCTGAGTGCAGACCCCGATGCAGTGTTTGATCTCATGACCCTGAGATCAGACCTGAGTGGAAACCAAGAATCAGAAACTCAACCGATTGTGCCAACCAAGGGCCCTGAGGCATAGAAGGTATTTTAAAAGAACCAAAGTAAGAAAGTTATTAGAACAAATACAAGAAAATTACTAGAACTAATAAGTGAATTTGGCAAGGTTTCAGGATGAAAAATTAATATACAAAAATCATATATATATAGTAACAAGGAACAATTGGAAAATGAAATAAAACAATACCACTTATAATAATAACAAAAAAATATGATAAACAGATAAATTTAACAAAAGATATGGAAGACTTGCACATTCAAAGCAACTCTCAGAACATACCCTACGATGAACTCAGTCAACAGAAAGCCCCCTAATCTAATTAGGTCTTTGCTTCCCCCAGTCCCCCCTCTCTCCTACCGCTTGTCCACCAGCCTGAAACCTTTCCATGGTCCCACCTCCTTTTGAGTCCTATCACTGGCACTAGAAGGGCCTCTAGCACCCCTCCTTTAATGAAAACTCATGTCTTTGATGCCCCATCTCCTTTGCACCCCAACACCACTCCTGTTTTCCTTCTCCACTCCTGGATCTGTCCCCTTGCTGGCTGATTGACCACAGGGATTTTCACTTTCAGGGAAAACTCAGCCCCCTGAACTCAAGGTGGCTCATGCTAAATCTCTCCCCTCTGGTGGAGCCCAGTAACCCACCATCAGCAGGCTGTGCAGGGCCGGATTATTTAATTTGGAAGAACATTCCCGTGGGCCTTTCACATGTAGAGTTTTAAGCACTCGGTTTGGTCTCATCTCAGGGTCTCTCTATCAGCCTTGTCTGGGGCTTGCTCCTGATCTTCTGGCTGAGGAATGCTTTTATCAGAAGCCAACAATCATTTTTAGTGAGAGGGCTATCAAAATCTGTATGGGGGGAGAAATTTTTTCCTAAAAATGAAAGTAATCTGTGGAGATATGACTTACCCACAAACACAACCTTCTACATTATTCTGCAGAATGGTTTATTCTTCTTAGAGACTCCAATTTCTTTGAAAACTGTCCTTTCCAAGAACAAAAAGATCTTGAAGTTTGCAAAACCAAGGTTCCACTAAGCTGGTTTTCCTATGACCAAGAAATATTTGTCCTAAAATTCTTCAAGACCCCATCTTTTAAAAGTATATTTTTTCCGAAAGTTTCCAAGATCCCAGGACTAATTCTTTGGCAGGGCTCCAGTTCACAGTATCTGTTTTTGTCTTTCCCCTACAGACACCTCAGCAGTTCAGGCAAAAAGGAAATATTTCTAAACCCATAGCCTAAAATGGGAAGCTGGCCACCCACAGCAAACCCCAAGGATTCCATCCTGTATCTTATTATCGGATATGCACAAATACACACACATGTATAAGATATACATATCATATATACATAATCTATTAATCACAGTATACATATATTATAGATAATATATAACACACTACATATTATGTTTGCTGACTTAGAACAGCCCAAGCCTATGAAGGGTTGCCCTTGCTTATCCTCCTGTACCCCCAAGACTTCCCTCCACTGCTCCGAACAGTGGGACAAGGGTCCCTCTACTCTACATTTATATTAGCAGATAAAATAAGAATTTAACGGATACAGGGAAGAGCAAACCTATACGATTTGAATTAAAGCATCTATAACTCTATCAGCATAGTGATACTAGAGGAGTGTAGTAATTATCTGCATTCCCACACTACAAAACAGTTTCTGGAGGAAAATTCATTTTGTGTTCAAATCCGTGGTGCATTCATACATGCTTATAATGTCCGATATCCTGCAACTTTCCAAAAAACATGTTTTCTCTCTACACTTTCTTGTGAGATAAATAGCAGGCAAAGTTCTAGCTCCATCCTATAAATGAAAAGTGTGGAAGCTAGAGAGAAGATAAAACAAAACAAATTCCCCTGATGTCCAGGGCAGATTTTCCTTCTGCTAAGCAGGACTGTTTGCCTGCACACATCGGTCTCCCAGATACAAAAATGAGGTGCCGGAAAAAGAGAAAGAGAGTGGACCTTGCCCAAAAGACAGCCCTTTATCACCATGGTACCACCCTGCAGGGGCTTCAATTGTTCAAAGTCATCTGTGTTGGCCAATCGGAAACTTTCAGCTATCGCACTATAACAGGGGAATCAACCCAAAGCCCAAAGGGATGTTTTGACTGTGCCAGGCTTCTGTCAATCAACCAAGCACTTCCGAACTGGAAATGAAATATCCAAAATTATAAATTCTCCTTCCTGGCTCCCAACCCTGCCCCTTCTATTGAGAGGCCACCATGTTCTTCTGACTCGCTCCCTCACGTGTTCTCAAACTGGGCAACATTAAGTTAGAACTCCAAAAGAAACCATAACTTCCACTGGTTCCATTCCATTCTTTCATAATAACGCACCACGGGCTAGTATTTCCATGGCCATGCGGGCTATTTCCAGGCCCAGCTATTAGCAGCGAATGCGGTGACATTAATATGAGTAAATGCAGGAAAAGGGATGAAATAAAACATATCCTATTGAAGGAAATGAGAGCTCCTTAAGAAAGGAAAACACACATAGGAAAAGAGGTGGGCATATCAGAATACAAATAGGGCACTTGGGAGCAGTGGATTCCACAGGCATGATGTTATTGAAGTATTTGATACTAGAGTAAGCACCTGCAGATATGAATTACATCCTCGTGCAGACCACTAACATTAGAGTACTGACATCTCAGGAAGTGCTTATGTTATATTTCAAATCCCCCTGCCCGCTGCACAAATATCCAATAAATCAATCAGTGATAAAGGACACCAACTAAAAGGCTTAAAATGCTGAATAAGCCCCCCCCTCCTCAGAGAGGCCGCCGCCTTAGTTTATTGGGGGTTCCCTAGTTGCTCACATCTCAGCCTTGGGACACAGAGAGGGTGAGATGGGCCATTAACACCTTCAGTGCTGGATCAGGGGAAAAAGCAATAGGCCGGCCATCTGGGGACATTTCCAAGGTAGGCATCAGCTTGGAGAAGGGGGATGGAATTCCCTGGCGTCTCTCAGGAATTCCTAATACCTCTCCCCACCCCACCTCCACCTCCACCTCCTTAACTTGGGTGTCACTTCTCTTTCCTTAGGTTGTGGATCGTGTTCATTTTATTTGGTTATAATAACAGTATCTTACATTCAAGGCAGGTTTTCTAATAATAATTGTTTTATAAGTGCAAAACCAAAGGCACAGAAATTTTAGATACTTTTCTAGGTAAATAAGAAGAGACAACATGAAATCTCTAGTCAAATAGAACAAGTGATTCAAAAATGGAGCCATGGCACACTAAACAAACCAAGGAGAAAAGATGGAAAAGAAACATGTCACACCTCTAATAATGGTTATCTTTGGGTGGTGGAATTTGGGGAGTTCTTTTCCCCTTCTTTCCTGTTTCCCAAATACTCTATTAATACTAGTGTGATGGTAAATTTTATGTGTCAACTTGACTTGGCCAGATAATTGGTCAAACATCATTCTGGGTGTGTCTGTGAGGCTGGTTTTGGATGAGACTGGTATCTGAATAGGTAGACTGAGTAAAGCAGATTGCTCTCCCCAATGTAGGTGGGCTTCATCCAATCAGTGGAAGACCTGAATAGAATAACAAGGTGGGGTAAGAGGAACCCTCTCTGTCTGACTGTCTTTGAGCTGGGACACTGGTCTTCTGCTTCCTGACACAGACACAGACTGAAACTACAGTATTGGCTCTCCTGGGTCTCTACCTTGCCAACTGCAGATCTATGGAAACTCTGTTCCCATAATTGCATGAGCCAATTTCTTATAATAAATCTCTTTATATATATCTATATATAAGAGATATCCCATTAGTTCTGTTTCTCTGGAGAACTCTAAGTAATACAACTAGTTTTGCATTTATACTTTGCTATCTTCTACAATATTATTTTTATAATTAGAAAATAACTTTTAAAATTTATCTATGCAAATTTAAGAACAATGTACTATGCAAAGAGAACCTCACAAAATTAATCCCACTGAGAGCACTAGTATTTCATTTCAGGTTTAATTTTAATATTTATTCTTACCACATAAATCTTAAGGCACCTAGAGAATATTAACATCAATATTATTTACATAACATTACTCAAAGCCTCCACTGGTTTCGAAAGCGTATTTTTTGTGTTTAAAATTTTGCATTGAAATGAAATGTTTTAATCATATACCAACATTACTCTTCTTCAGTGATTTTAAAATCAATAATACCAAGTCTTCGCTTTGTTCTTAAAACAGATGGCGTTCAACAAAAACGTACTTAAGTTGCACGGTGGTAGGCTCTGTGGCGATACAATGAACGGTAATGAACCTCTTTTTTAAGTTTACCAAGTGCTGTATTAATTATTACCTTATTTAGTCCTCACAATAACCTTGTGTTTTAAAAGGTACATCAGACCCATTTTATAGCAGAGGAAAGCACGGATGGTGGGGGTGCAGTGACTCACCCAAGGTCATGCGGGCTGGTAGGTTGCAGAGCTGGGGCTTGAACCTGGGGCCTCTGCTTCTAAACCTTATGCTCTTTCCTGTGGAGTGTGACACTGTCCCCCTGCTTGGAGAGCTGGCTGTCAAGACAAGATGGATACACAGGAAACGACATAAGAGTATACGATTAAGCATTAAATCTGAGTGGTATTTTCATCGACTTCCATCAATTATAGCAAGTCTCGCCTGACTTGTCCCATTTTAAAAACTGAAGTTCAAAGTTGGAAAATAATTCACCCACATAGTTAGTGGCAGCTCCAGAAAGAGAATCCTGGAATGATGGCTTATGTTCCAAATGAGGCATAAACAGAGACATAGCTACAGCCCAAGAAACTGTGTTTTGAGGCCCCAGCGAAGGCAGCCCTCCCCTCTGCCCAGATGTTCAGGAACAACAGAATATAATGATTCAGAAGGGAAAAAGCTTTTGTTTGATTGTTGACTTTTTATTAAGCCTTTACAAAATCAGTGATTCTCTTTAGGGTCCTCAAAATCACTGATTTCTTCTACATAGAATGCCAAGAACTGGATGTTCTTTAATAATTAACGTCTTCCTTCAGATCATCCAGAATGGGGCTGGGGTAGGGGAGAGGAGCGAGGAGGGTGTGGGAAGGATAAGGGAGAGAACAGGAAAGGAGAAAGAAGGAGCAGAGGAAGGAAAAGAATACAGAAAAAATTGGGGTTGGCCCCACTCAAGTTTATTGCTGTTCTAATTAGCCACCATTTTGAGAATCTTCTAAGGGCACCACCTATATACGAGGTGATTTACTTATAGTAAGTCTCACAAAAACACTTGAAAAAAAAACATTGCCATTATTTTAGACAATGAATCTGAGATTATCTTGCTCAGGGTTGCACATTTAGGCCATGGAGCTGAATCCCAACCCAGGTGAGTCTGACTATGGAGCCTGAGTTGTCGACCTCCAGAGACGACTGTTTCCCCATTTTCAAGTTCTGTAAGCAAGAACCCCAACTATTCCCAGATGTCGTCTCTCATCTTGGCCGAACAATGGCTAATTGCTGGTTCCCAAGCTACTTGGAGTTCTCTAGTAAAGTGGCCGGTCTGGGGCACATGAGTGGCGCAGTCGGTTAAGTGTCTGCCTTTGATTCAGGTCATGATCCCAGGGTCCCGGGATCAAGCCCCACATCAGGTTCTGTGCTCATGGGGCTCCCTGTTCATCAGTGGAGCCTGTTTCTCCCTCTCCCTCTGCCCCCCCACCCCTCATTCTGTCTCTCTCTCTCAAATGAATAAAAATATTTAAAAAAATTAAAAAAATAAAGTGGCCAGTCTGTGAATTAATATTCTTTTCCCACTGAATTTGAGTTTTTAACATGACTGAAAGCCAGGACTGATGATTAAAGCACAGGATTTTACTTGAAGTAAATTAATACTGGTACCAAAAGGGTCGCACCAGAATTCCTCAGTGAAAATCTCTAGAGGATGTGTCACCCCAGTGGACTGCGCTGTTATTACTCTCCGTGTTTAGGCATGAGAACATTGAGTCAGACCAATCAGCTCCAGTTAGCTGAGAACGAGAGCAAATCGACAGCTCTTGATTGCTGCTGAGTCTGGCCAGAGCCAAAGGCATGCCAACAGACAACATCTCCAGTTTCTTGAGTCCTAACCACCAAAATGTTAACAATATCGTCAGCACTCCCTGAAAAAATAAACCTTCATTTCAAAAATAAACCTGACTGAAGGTATCTGAAGATAAAGTGCTGGTTTCCAGCCAGCAACAAAACTGTGCAAAAGGATTACAATTACTTTGAAATAGAGTTCTGGAGAGCTCATCAGACTTAGAAAGAACTGTGAAAACAAAACCCCTATAGCTCGGGCCACAGAAGCACGCGACGGGTTAGCCAAGGTTAGCACACACTGATCTAGGGGCCCCCGTAGAGTTGCTCCTTACTTTTTTCATTTTTATAATAGAATGTGATCAGCAATCTTGAACAAAGAACACTGTTTTTGTTAAGAGTGTAGTTTTGGAAAGAACACAGGGCTTCGAGTCCTCAAATATGGGTTCAAATCCCAGGTCTTCTACTAATTAAGTTCCTGTGGGCAATTTACTAACTCCTTAAGTCTCTTTAGTTACTGTGTTCTGCAAAATGTTGTTAATAATATCTGCTGCGTGATGCTGTTGAGAGAATTCGACGGAATATTTTCCAAAGCATCCAGCACTGTGGCTGGCACGTCATACGAGCTCAGTAAAAGACGGCTGGCTCCTGATCTGGATCTGAGTCAGAGAAACACTGTGGAACTGTGGAAGTATTTCCATCGCTGTAATTACAGCCCCATAATAATAATCATCATGATACGTTATTCTGTGTTTTTAGGAGATTTACACTGAGGAATTTAGGGGTACAAAGGCATCATATCTGCAACCTTATTAAGTGGTTCAGAAAAAATATGTTTATAGATAGATAGATAGATAGATAGATAGATAGATATGGATATAGAGATAGATAGATATTATGGTCCCCAACTTAGGATGTTTCAACTCAATGATTTGACTTTACAATAGTGCAAAAGTGATACGCATTCAATACAAACCATACTCCAAATTTTGGATTTGGATCTTTTCCTGAGCTAGTGACAAGTGGCATGATCCTGTCTCCTGGTGTGGGGCAGTGGTGGCAGCAGCTCCCAGTCAAACCCGCCACTACGAGGGTGAGCAACACATACGCTTAGCGCCCTTCTGTACCCACACAACTATTCACTTGTCACTTTCAGTACCGTATTCAATAACCGCACGAGATCATCAATACTCTATTATCAAACAGGCTTTGTGTCAGATGCTTTTGCCCAGCTGTAGGCTAATGTCAGTGTTCTGTGCACGTTTAAGGCTGGCTAGGCTGAGCTCTGATGATCAGTAGGTTAGGCGCGTTAAATGCATTTCGACTTAGGAGATTTCCAATTTAGGATGAGTTTATTGGGAGGTAACCCAATTGTAAGTCAAAGATCCATATCTTTATAGATCTAGATCTATTGATCTATTGATCTATTTATGTAGATATACCTTTATTGAGAGGAAGCAGATAGAGTAAATACTAATCTTTGGGGAATCTTAGTGAAGGTGATTTGTAGTATTTCTGTTAACTTTCCTTTAAGTCTGAAATCACACTAGAAAAAGTAAAAATTAATGTTATCTTATTCAATCACATGCCAAGTACTAAATGAGGAAATTTATACATAATCACTACAAAATTCAACCCTCACAATTACTGCAGGAGAAAATATTATTATTACCCCCATTTTACAGATGCAGCAACCAAGAGGTCCCGAGACGCTAAGTAATTCAGCAAATAATACAGTAACTGGGGCACTGAGATTCAAACTCAGGTCTAACTTCAAATCCCTTGCTCTTGACCCACAGAGGTCTCACTGGCAACTGGCATCAAAGGCAAAGCTTACAAAATGTTTAGGAAGCAGAGAGCTTAAGAAGCTCAAGATCAGTGTGTCTCAGGGTCCGGCAACTGCTGGAAGCAGTGGTCAAAAGGGACACTGTCTTCACGTAAAATGCTGACCTTAAAATGGGACAGGATTGTTACCTGCCTTTTAAATTAGTTCCCTGACTTGTTTAAAGTGGACCATGCTTTGAGAAATACTGGAATGATCGCAGGAGACTTAGCCAGCCCCTCCCGCTCAACATCTGTCCCAAGGGTGTAGAATGAATTTGGATTACCTGCTTTTCCAACAGAAACAATAGTCTCAGCACCTAAAGCAGGTATATCATTAGATAGCGTAGCCCCTCAATCCCTCAACAAGCATCTGTGACATCTGTTCTGTGACCAGCAATGAGCTTGTTGCTGTGGTCAGTACACAAGACACAAGAAAGCCCAGTTGGTGGTCAACTGGTGGTCAACCTTTCAAGAAGGTTAAAACATGGTTCGGTGATAGAATATCATATATCCCACAAAAGCAACATGGAGAGGGAAAAGACAAATGCTCTATAATTGGGAGACCTTATCCTGGCAAGTGGTGAGCAAGTGGTTCCAACAGCCCGGCCATCAGTTTCCTTATATACAAAGTGAGAATGTTGGGGGGAAAAATAGTCTCTATCATGTTTTTCATCTCTTTCTGTAATTTTCTAAAATTGTTTTATACACTTGCATATCTCAAGGCTTCCAAACTACAAGCACAAAATAATAGATCTTGAAAGTTTATAATTGACATCTTATGGCATCAATGTTTATGGCACATATTACATACGGGTGAAATGGGGTCATTGTGCAGTATAAATTTTTAAAAATGTCCTTTCTCAATGCCCTTTGCAGAAGCTATTGAGGAACACAGGACAGCACGCCCCAAATGTGGATACTAACTCCTTTAGAAGGGAGCTCCCTTTCTTCCCCCAAAATATCTTGGTACTACTGGCTGAACTAGAGCAATGAGCTGAAGGGATCCCTTAACTTGAACCAGCCTCTCAGCTTAAAGCTAGCATGCCAACTAAACTTACGCTCTACTCACTGTCTGCTAATTAACGATCATTTACTTTTTTTGTGGCACTAGCTGCCCTGAGCCCTCAACACAGGACTTGCGGCACTCCCACCTCCTGGATCTCTGGACACAAATGACAACAGCTGCCCACAGCTCAGAGATTTCTTCCTGGGGTCGAGGTGCCCTGAAGGATGGAGGAGTGTCTATTTAACTCGAACTATCCCCAGAACTGGATTTAGGATGGGCAAGACTCCCTCA
This sequence comes from Ursus americanus, assembly GCF_024610735.1. Classification (NCBI taxonomy): domain Eukaryota; kingdom Metazoa; phylum Chordata; class Mammalia; order Carnivora; family Ursidae; genus Ursus; species Ursus americanus. Next base: position 67,187,094 of record NC_142139.1, read on the forward strand.
TGGAAACTCTGTTCTTCTGTCAGACTCTGGGGAGGAGAGGTTCTAAATGGGGAACCTTCCTCCATTTTTTTTTTTTCTAAAATGCACACCTCACCCCTTGCTGTGAAACCACAGGTGAATATATTTTGGGTTGATGAAAATATTTGATTTCCATGGCTAGGAAAACCCTAGGGAAAGTTTTGAGTAAGATAATACAAAATTTTAGCAGAGGCCAGTGCATTCAGTACAGGATTACACAACCAATAACTTTGATGCTTGCGCATGCCCGCCGTAACCCCCGTTTGATAGAGAAATGTCTAAACGAGGAGGGAGGAGTGCAGCAGGTGGTGCAGGGGCTGAAGTTTAGGTACTAATAGGACCAATTTCCTTTTGAAGACATGTAGGACGAGGCTGGGGGCTAAGGACATGAAAGCAAGACCAGAAGTGGGAAGATGCTCCCCCCCCCCCGCCCCACAAATGGAGCAAAGGGGGCCCTTGTGTCTGTAATCCTGAGGCAGAGGGCAACAGATTTCCATCAGGGGCGTTTCTAATAACATGAGCAAGTCTAGCACAGAGAACATTCTCACCTTCAAATCCTTGACTACAGCATTTTCCTCAAAAGAGAATGCACTGGAAAGCATGACAAACTCCTAATTCCAGCTCTGTCACTTAGAAGCTATGTGATCTTGAGCAAGTCACACGAACCCTTGAAAGTCTCAGCTCCCTTATCTGTAATGCGGGCATAATAATGACAGTGCGTAAATTGAGGGTCCATGGGACAATCCTACAGTGACAACAGTGTGGATAGACACTCCAGAAAGGAAATGGGCTTCTGTAACAGGAAAGTCAATTTTCATAACAGCCACATAAAGCAGGAACCACTAACTTGCCCATTTTACAGACAAGGTGACTAGAGGACACTTTTGTTGTTACTGTTCTAAGCACTTTACTTTTTTTAAACTTCTCACAGTTGATGCTTGAACAGCGCAGGGTTTAGGGGCACCAACACTGCCCACCACCAGCTGAAAATCCATGTGTTAATTTTTGACTCTCAAAAAACTCAACTACTAATAGCCGACTGTTGACCAGAAGCCTTACCGATATCAGACAGTCGATTAACCCGTATTTTGTATGTTATGTGTGTTACAGGTTGTATTCTCTTAATACAGTGAGCTAGAGACAATGAGAACATCATAAAATATTGATAGTACTGTATTTATTGTCAAAAATCCACGCATAAGTGGACTCATGCCGTTCAAACCCATGTTGTCCGAGGGTCAGCTGTAATTATGGATTCACAGGAAGTTGCACACATAACAGAGGTCCCGTGTACCTAGTCCGCCCCGTGGCTGCGTCTCACCTAAACACGGAGGCTGTTCCTATTTCCTCAGGTGCGCGTCTGAGATACGGAGCCCAGCCGTCTGAGGTGGACCTAGGAACGTGGTTGGGGCCACTAGAGGGCTTTTATTGGGCTAAAGGAATAAAGGAATAGATATCAGTGCTCCGGGGAGCCTGCGCCGATCCCCCGACTGGAGATTTATGAGACAAGACAGTAACTGAGGGTCGCTGACGGCTTCGGCTGCTTCTGCCTCAGAGTCGGAAACTGGCCCTACCAACCAGGTCGTCAGCGACCCCGCGCGTGGAGGCTGCCAGCTCGCTGCGCGGTCCTCTAATCTGCTAACGAGGCTCTGGACGCTGCCTGGCTTCCAGTCACCAGCTGGGCACGGGGTGATGAAAGCCTTGCTGTTTTACGGTCCCTCCGGTTCATCAGCTCCCCCACCCGCCGGCTTACAGTCCAACGAGCACCGTCCGCAGCCAGCGAATGCACGTGGCCAATTGCATCCGCCCCTTCCGCGCCAACTTTCGAACTTGGGAACTTGGGAGAGAAAATAGCTCCCGCGTTTCTTCCTGCGCTGTTTACTGGACGGGAGTTACTTCATCAATCATAAACCTCGTTGTCCGAGAACGGGTTCCCAGGAAAAGAGGAAACGCGATCCTTTTCTTCAACCCCGGTATCGCTTGCGGGGCCACGCTCTCCATGTGACCGAGGGTTTGCCTCCCGAACGCTCCACACGTGCGGCCATCTTCCCTGCGGGCCATGAGGCCCGAGGGGCCAGAAACCCTTAAGGAAAATTAAATCCATCCACCGGCTCCCTGCACCCCTCGCGCCCCGCCGCGGCCCACCGGGAGGCAGAGCTTGGGCGCGGAAAGGGGGCCCTTTTGCGGCTGCGGCTTCCCCGCCTGCCCCAGGGCCTGGTGGCACACCCGGCTCGCGAAACGGACCTAGTCCGGGGGATGGCCAACACAAAGAATACTTGTATTCCTTGAAAAAATAAAGGAGAAATGTTCTCTCTGACCCCCGCTAAAACAAAAACCTTTACAGAAAAAAGCACCCTGCTCAGCCGCGGTAAGGTGAAAGGTTAAATGTGGACGGAGTAGTAATATATAAGCAGTTTCTTAGTTTTCTGGTGGGAATACTTAACAACCTAAGTATGTTTCCCCAGGAGGTAATCTATTATATTTTGTCCAATTTCTTCCTCCAAGAACTGAATCAATTCATGATGTAATGCCCAGGGGAGAAGAGTCTTCTGGAAACAGTATCTTTCTGGGGACAAGGTTGAGGAAAACATCTTAATATTGTTACAGCTTTGGCCTGGCCGGAACAGCTCTTTGCTCCAGGAGATGGCAGAGCCCCGGGCCTGGGAAGGCAGGGAAATGTCAAAAGGACACATGCCTCGGAAGTGTTCGGGGTATGCCCAGAACTGTTTTCCCCTCGTGGAGAAATACGGGATATAAATCCCCGCAGACCTTTACACGTCTAGGGGACACTGGACACATTTGAGGGATCGGGTGGAGAGTGCTGCTTGTTCAAAGTGTTGGCATCTAAACGCAGATGCAGTCCTGGTTTCTGGTTTGAACGCTATTTCTTCTGGCTTCTTTCCTGTTCCCAATCCCCTCTCCCTCCACCCCCAAATACATTATAGAATAAATGGTAAATCAACACTCATCATTCACGTAATTTTAAGAAGACAGATGCAACTTTTGATTATTTGTGAGATTCTGGATGGCTTCAAAACCCCATGGCAGCTATTGATTTCAAGGGCTCCAAATAAACTTTCATAAGAACAGCCAACAAGTACCCAAATGGCCTGACCTCCTTAAGCAGGCAAGTGGAAGGGGGGGTGGGCAGAGCTGAAGCAAGTGAAATAAGCGATGGGGCCCAGTATCAGAAGGCCCCCAGTCTTTCCAGGTTTTATTATTGCTTCTTTCGCTGTGTAGGCAAAGAAAACCACTTCCCTCTTGTTCGTCTTATTTCTAAGATGGAAACATCGTATGTCTTGCTATGCCCTTCGAGAGACAGGAGAATACCTCAGAAGGGTGTTTGTATGTTTTACTATAGTGTGGGTTGAAAAAAACCCAAACACATAAAGTGGAAGAGTTAAAACCTTGATTAAGGCTTATGAGTGGAAGGCAGGTGGGCCCAGGTTACATACCTAAAGAAAAGGTTTCTGAGGGGAAAGGAAGCCACAGTGCACATTAAGAGATTCCAATTTGACTGAGAAACGTACATTTTTAAAATCTAAAAATAACCATACTTATTTTTAGCAAAAAAACAAAAAATCTTCGGCTCTCATGGGGTGGAAAAAAAGAGGTAGAACTTTGATAAATCGGTGTCCCATTATTCCTAGACTACCTAGTGAAAGAACCCTATGCATCTGCATTTAATTTTGAATACTTAGTTGGAAAACTTAGAGCAACATTTAAAATAGAAAAGAGCTTTTTTTTTTTTTTTTTTTTTGCCAAGATGTTTGCATTCCACCCCTATCCCCTCTATCTTAAATCTTACACTCACGTTGGCTTCTCGACAGCCCGAGAGCCATGGACCTCGTGAACCCACTTATCCAATACAGAAGTCTTTCCATTTCCCACCATTTAGACACACCACCCAACACTAACCACCCGCTCCTTCAAATGATTTATGTCCAGAACATGCCAGTCGGGCTCCTTGATGGAAATACAGTTGGACTTTGCAGTGCTTCGTAAGTAGCTATCTTTGCAGTAATGTGAAATGTTACTAACCGAAATGCAAGATGCAGGCGGCGTTCCGACTGTAATGTTTATCGTAGGAAAAGTTAACGGCCAATGGAATTATCCAATGGCTTATGTCCATTCGCACAGATGTCTGAAATTGTTCAACAAAACATCTGATGAACGTTTGAATTTTCTAATTCAAAGGAAGGACCTAAAAGGTGGATTGAATGAAGTCTTTGCTACCATTTTTCGAGGCAGACTGCCTGGCTCAAAAATTTATGTTTCCAGTATTTCTTGGTTAAGGCACAAACCATGATCATGGGTGACCATAAATTTAAAGTTATTATTCTAATAAAAAATATATTTTGCCAGGGTCATGAAGCACAATGGTGCATTACAAAATGAATTATCTTGATTGTGCAGAGTACTTTTTCCCTACAGATCCAAAGGGTGGGAATACTTAACAACCTAAGTGGGGTGGTTGGAGTCAGTAAACAATGTTGGAGGCATCATCATAAAGGAGTCATTGATACTCACTAGAATGAATTCTTCGGGGGCCATAGAAGGCTACCATCAAGGGAGTTTTACTGCATATTTGCTGGGTCTGATATTCCTAGAATTCTCAGATTCTTAGTGGTCTTTCTAAATGTTTAAATACTTAAATTCAAACATTTATCACTCTTCAGGGACCTCTGTAGAATTTATTTACGTTTGGAGTTACTATTATTGGAGAGAAGTTCATTTAAAAAATATCAGCGAAAAAAAAAAGTCTATTTAAAAGTATTACTACAAATGCAATTACTTAAGACAAATACCAAACATGTAAGAAAAAAAAAAGCCACCTGCAAGCTGTAAATATGTGTATTAATTTTTCCCCACAATATTTGCTTTGGCTGTGACCTATCCTAATATTCAGTTGAACAAGGGCTAAAAATTGTCAAACCAAATTCTTGTTTGAGAGCTGAGCTCTAACTACTGCCAGTGTGAGAGAAACACACATCCAGGTTTAGGGAATATGTTTTGTTTGTTTTGGCTATGACATAGGGCAGAACACTTTCCATCCCATTCGAATGCATTCAAGAGAGTTTGAAATATTGCACAATAAAAGTCATTCATTATATCTGTCTCCTTTCCCTTCCAAAAACAAAAATGGCTGCCCAGTTCCAAATCTACACAGGGGGCAGGAAGAAGGGAGTCACAGGGTCACTGGAAATCACCCAAGACTAACACCAGGTTTTTCAGGTTTGAGGGAATACTTCTGAAATCTTCATTCCCAACGTATACTTAAAACAAGAGAAGACTGGTTGTTTTGGATTATTGTTCTGTTACGAACAATTAGAAAACGAACACATTGTCCGGGTTCAAATGCTAGGCATAAAATCACACACTTTACATCCATGTGTCTGGCATCTGAACTAAATATACTTGAATCAAAAAATCTTTTGCTCTCTATGAAGTTTCAACTGTTCGACACCAATTTTATACTAAGCAAAAATTATGTCACTGTTTGGGCCATACATGAGGAAGAACCAATTTTTGTAAACACCTGATGCTACTTAGTTCTTTGATATGCCTAAATAGAGAAAAAAATTGACATTTACTTCGTGCTTACCAGATACCACAACCCTGGAAATGCAGTTTGTTTTTAAACAGCAAAAATAGAAATGTCCGTAACAAATCACCACATTTAACATTACAAGCAAGTGGAAGAATAATTTTTTTAAAGCAAATTTTAAGTGGGTAAATAAGGCCATGAGAATAAAAAAATTATTAGACGTAGCAAATAAATAGAATAACTATCTTAACATTTCAGAGCTTAAAAATTCACAAATACACTTAGGAATTTGGAACTTAAATATATATATACATATATATAATTGCAATTTTCTTAAATTATATCTAAAACCAAAATGGCAGCTGTTTGCACCCCCACAGTCCACTTATCACACAGAATATAAAGTAAACTGTTTATTGGACACTGTGTATGCTGTGGACAGATAAGAAGGAAGCCTGAAGAAAGGCTGCTGTACAACTAGCCTTCAGAAATTTTGCAAATCCTCACCTACCCCTTAGAAAATGCAAACTTGTATTTTTCTTTAATGTGCATGCCTTTTCATTCTCCCTTTTCATATAACTGACATAATGCTTAAAGTATCTACAGATAGAAGTTCCAGAAAACACTTGCTTCTCAATATCCTAAAATTTTCCAAAGTCCTAATAAATCTTAAAATTAAGGTCACCCCCAGGCTAAGCAGGATTTTGGTTGAAGATGTGGGACAAAACTATGTATCAAGAGAATGGCAGTAATTACTCATCTTCTCACCAAAGCTATTATGTTACTTGTAGTCTGTATCATGATTTAATAAAAAACAGAGAAGGATCAAAGAATGTACCAAAATGAACACACCAGTACAACAGCAGACAAATTTGAAACTGTTAGGCCATAGTACATCAGTAATTAGTCGATTCTAGAGCCAAGTTAAGGTTATGAAATAATTTCAAAAAAAAAAAAAGAAAAGAAAAAAAGGAAATAATCTCCAAATAAAATAAAGGCCAAAAAGCCACAAAAACCCAACACTTTATTTTTGTATGTATAATTATTTACTGTGATTTAATTTCATCCCAATTCTGTTTACTTGATCATGGATTCCAAGCCCAGAGCCAACCCTTTGACACACTACCAAGAAATCTGGTAATACAAAAGATAGAAATGCATTAGCATTCAAGAGGAAAGATTTCTTTAGAACTCGGTTATGTACATTCACAATCTCTAGTCTAATTCTGAATCCACGCTTTGTCCAGATTTACTCATAGGTTAGAATTTAATGGGAAGAAAGATACTGAAAGCAAAAACGTGTATGAGATGAGGCCAACTGATATTGCCTCATCACAGCAAATAATTGTAAAAATTACAAAATAATTACAATAATTATGTTTGGAATAGAATATGTCTTTTGGATCCCCATTCACCTAAAAGTCCTGTTCGTGTGTTTTGCTCAAGCATCACTTCTTCCAGAAAGAAACCAAACTAACTTACCTGATCTCCAAGTGGTGCTACTTCAGGGTTGAGAGGACCAGGACGTGCCTCTATAGTCACCCTGGATTATAATTTTGCCCCTTAGAGAAAACGGAGTATCTTGAAGGGAGTGATCACATTAGAAGTTAATGCCTAGCATACATATTAATTAATCTACAATCTGCCTACCTAGGGTGACCCACTGCAGTAAAATCTTCCCATGTTTAAGAAATAATTCTCAAACGCTAAGGCTTATGTGTAAGGGTGGTGGCAGTTTTTATATGAAAACCAAACTATAGTAAAAACCTTATTTATGAGAAGAAATGAATCAGACTTATAATATTTTTGGCAAAGACTTTTGAACCTTATTTTAATTCAACTCACTTATTTTCTTGCTGATTTTATATGCTAGTGTTCAAAAAGAGAATTCTCAATGACTAAATCTTATAGTGGCTCAGGGTGACAATATAGAATCATGAACTGTAGCACACCGATTTACAAGAGCACTGGGCTGAATGTGTATGGACCCAAAGAAGTTGGTTTCCTTCCCATATTTGATAGCTTATTATTGATTCTTTGCCCTAAATGGAAAAACAGTCTGGGTATAATTGTAGGCTCCAGATAGAACTCGTTGGTCAATCTTTTGCTTCTACAGGCCTCCCTCACAAAAAGAACTTTTAAACGTAAACTATGATAAAGAATCATAATAAAGAAAAAGAAAAAAGCTTTCCATAGTAATCAAGATGGTGTGATGCTGGTTTAAACACAGATTAATGGAAAAGAATAAAGTCCAGAGCAAACCTGTACATATAAGGTCAACCAATTTCAACAAAAGTGGCACAGAAATTCAACGAGGAATGCATAATCTTTTCAACAAAATGGTGAATAATTTCCATTAAAAAAAACCCTGACTTTACACAATATACAAAAATTCAACTCAAAGTACATCTAATACCTGAGAAATAAAATTGTAAAACTTCTACAAGAAAACACAGGAGAAAATCCCTGTGCTCTTGAATTAGGCAAAGATTTCTTAGATAAAACATAAAAGCATGAGCCACTAAGAAAAAAACTGATAAATTACAGATTATACTGAAATTAATAGACAGTGCTAAGAAAATAAAAAGACAAGCCACAGACCCGGGAAAAATAATTTGCAAGACACATCCAATAAGAAATTTGTATCCAGGGGCGCCTGGGTGGCACAGCATCTGCCTTCGGCTCAGGGCGTGATCCCGGCGTTATGGGATCGAGCCCCACATTAGGCTCCTCTGCTATGAGCCTGCTTCTTCCTCTCCCACTCCCCCTGCTTGTGTTCCCTCTCTCGCTGGCTGTCTCTATCTCTGTAGAATAAATAAATAAAATCTTTAAAAAAAAAAAAAGAAATTTGTATCCAAATAAACACAGAACTGTTTCACTCAATAGGGAAACACCAATAAGTAAAGAAAATGTGGGCAAAAAATCTGAATAGACACTTCACTAAAGAGGATACAAGAATGGCAAATAAGCACAGGAAAAGATGTTCTCCATCATTAGTCATTAGGGAAATCTACAACAAGACCACAGTGAGATACGACTGCACAGTGACCAGAATCCTACAATGAAAAAGGCAGACAACGCCAGGTGCTGGTGAAAATGTGCAGCAAACTGAACACGCACGTTGCAGGTGACCATGTGCAATGGGTTAGCCCCGATGGAAAAGCCCGGCAGTTTCGCAAAAAGTTAAACATATCCCAACCATACACCCCAGGAATCCCCACTCGCAGGTATTTACCCAAGAGAAATGAAAACGTGTCTAAAAAAAAAAAAAATCCATATGTGAATGTTTATAGCAGCTTTATTTGTAATAGTAAAAAAAACAAACAATCCAAACATCAATACATCGATTGGCGAATGAGTGAAGAAACCTGGTACATCCATAAAACAGAATACTACTACTTGGCGATAAACAGGAATCAACTACTTATGACATGAAACATGGATGAATCTCTAAAGCATTCTGCTAAATTTCAAGAAAGACAAAAGGCTCTAACTCTTACATCCATTTAACAACGTTGCAGAATAAGCAAATCTAGAAGGGCAGAAATCTGCTAAGTGATTGCGAGGGGTTGGGGTTAGGGGAGAGGGGACTGACCACAAAGAGGCAGGAGGTCTTCCGAGGTGATGGAAATGTTCTATTACGTAACTGCGGTAGTCATTAGATAACTGGATCAATTGCCAAAATTCACTCTGTACGCTTAAAAAGGTGAATTTCAGTACAGTTTACTAGAGTCAATTACACCTCAATACACCTGACTTCAGAAAAAACAAAGTTCTTTCGATCTAAAGCATGAATTGGGCATTAATACTCATTTCCTCCTTGTCACACCAAGTCTAAGCCCCACACTCGATTCCACAGCTCAAGAGCCAGCTGGGGGCAGCGAGAGGAAACGGAAGCAAAGTGGCATTCAAGCGGCAGGAGAAGAACGTGACAGGCTGAATGAAGGCGATGCATAACAAAATCTTTATGAGAGAACTGTACCAGGTATGAACAGTGGAGGATAACTTGATATCCAATTAATTTTAATTTCAAGAACTTTATCTTATGGACATGTGCACACAAGCTCAGCGTGGCATAATTTTCAGCCACAAAGAAGTGGAGACAACTAGCATTCGTTAGTAAGGAGACGGCTAACTAAGTTACAGATGTGCAGGGTATACAACCCTATGCAGGGATTCAAAAGACTTAAGGAGCACGGGAGCTCCCCATAACAACACGGAGTTTAGTCATGGTATTTTGTTGAATAAAAAAATTAAGTGGCAGAATGGCACATTACAGTGGTCCCGTTAGAAAACATGTTTGCACAGGCGAAGGTCTGGAAGACGCAGGCCAGTTGTTAACAGTGTTTACACAGAAAGCTGGGAAGAGGCAGGTGTGGCTGCGGGATGCTCCCATGAGGTGAAGGAAGACAGTTGCTATTGTATACCGTTCTCTACTTTTTCCAACAGACACATATCATTTTCGTGATAAAAATGAGTGAAAATACAAGTTAAAGGGAAGCACCCACAGCAACAAGGAAGAGCTGCCCGGGCTTAAGGTAAAGTATCCAGATGTCATGCTGCCATCTTCTGGAACAAACGAGCATCTACAGGAGCAACAAAAGACCCCCAGACTTGGCAAGGCAAAATGTCAAGGGTTACCGCAGGAAAAAAAGATAAGGCAAGGACAAACTCTTCTGAAGCCCAGTTTCTGATTCAACCAATAATGAAAAGAAACAGCTAAAAACAAGCAAGCATGATCAAATACAGAAATAATTAACTTTTCACAAATCTTAGGATACAAACGAGACAGTGGATAAAGCTATGTCCAAATTGCTTTGATTTCTCGGACCTATTCTTTTTAGAAAAACTGCCTATTTGTTATTTACAAATATCAACGAAACATTTAAACCCACACATCCTGAAACCAGCAAAAGGCATCAAGTGTTTACATTTTTAACTGGAGATGCCACATAACAATTTTACATTTGAAAAGTCCAGCCAAAAAATCCCACGGATCAAATGTTTCTCTTATCCTCATCAGCACATTTTAATAAAATAAGCATGTGAAATTCTTAAAATTCAAATACTCATGAGATTATACATCATCATACAGCAAAAAGGGGAGAAAAAACGATCAGTAGTTTTAGTCTTCACATTAAAGGAGAACCAAAAGCTTTTAAAAAACAAAACCCTGAACATCGCATGTTTCTGAAAGTTTTTATTCTTTTCTTTTTAAATTACCCAAACCCAAAAGCTTCGTTTTGGTGTGGGGGGGGGCTTGTTTTCACTGGTAGTGATTTGCCAACCATACCAAACTATAAACGGGGAGAAAAAAGCCCATAAATAATTTACGTGTAAAGATAAAAGAATTTTTTAAACAATCCACCCTTTAGCAGAAGAAATTGGGGATCACTTTGAGCGTTAATGTAAAATACATTGAGTCTTTAGCAGCAGGAGTTCCAGACCTATTGGTGCCAAGAAGGTAACAAATAGTCTCTATCTGAGGCGGGGGAAATGGGCGCTCAGCAGGAGCTTTCTTCCCTGTTGTGTTATTTATAGAGAGCTCTATTTGTTAACATGTTTCTGCTATCAGGGAGCGGGAGAGTTTAATGATTTAAAGGATTTCAAAGACAATTGTTTAATGATACAATGATTTATGTGCATTCACATATTCCAGATATATAGCAATTTAGATTTTCCAACTGCCGTCATCAAAACGGCGATAGGAGAGGACGCTGCTGAAATGTAACTGGAAAATCCGAAACAAGTGACAGTACTTGATATTGTGAAATAAAGAGAACTGCTGGAAAAGACCATGTTAAAAAAAAAAAAAATCAGCCATCTACCACCACCTTCACGTTAAGTAAACTCATTTTCCAGGGCCCTTTCTTACTAGTTTTTGGATTTAAAAAAATGTTATTTTTAAATGGAGAGCCATGAATTAAATCCCAAATTACTAATTTGGGATTTCTTGGAATAAATCCTACATGTGACTAATTGGAATGATCTGGAAGATGATTCAACTAAACTGCTCTGTTTTCACCAAAAACCAATCCTTCACCTCCCACCCCACAAAGCATGTAAGAATCTTGTTTGAAGGAGAAAATGCTTTCACCTTAGTTATTTATAAACTATATATTCATTTTATAATGCTAGATTTATAATATTCTGATTATTGAAAGAATTTTCCAAAATGCCATGTTTAAGTTTTGATTTTAACCTATTAATACACAATTTTCATTTGAGACAAAGGAAATCATTAAAACTTCTCAACTTTAAACCAACAAGTCTTATGATTTCCATCTTTCCTCTTAACATTTTTTAACCAGTTTTTTTTTTTGGCAGCATTTTAAAAACACATCTTTTCTCATTTTCTAACAGTGTTTAACCTTGTATTCCCTTCAATTTTTGTAAAATTACATTAATTCTACCATGTTGTTTGTTAAACTCTTCTCATGCAGACAGAATGAGTCAATTCTAGAAGATGGTGGTGGTTTTTTTTTTTTTTTTTTACAACAGAGACTCTAAAGCTTCAGTAAACATGTACTAATGTGAAAGCTTCAGTAAATATGTACTATTTGGGGAGAGAAGAACATTTTTAATAGAATGTTTCCCTTTCGAATGAAGAAATTCACTTATTTCTACTTAGAAATAGGTTCAACTCAAATGATTTTATTTGAAACTTGTAGAACAGCGAAGTTGAACAAACGATGAGAATCAGAATGAAAGGATCTTTTAAGCACAGACAGTTACCTTCTCTGCTGCCACACGTCTGTAGGAAATGCCAGTCACTGCTTTAGTTCCCGGACGTGTCCGACTGCTTCGAAGTCCTTGAGAGAGCTCTCTCCCTTCTGGCCGAGAGAGGTTCTTCTTTTGTAGCACTTGGACTGAGTAGTATCTTCCGAATTTGCGAGTGTAGATGTACAGAGGCTCTTCCTCCTCTTTCCAGGTAAACTGGAAGAACCGGCCGCGAGGCCCTCCCTGTTTTCTTTACCTGATACGGACAGCGACAGACCCGGTTTCTGCCCAGAAGACACAGTTTCTTGAGAGAGGGACAGGCTTTCAAATCCTCTGCTGTCAACGGTACATATTGTTCTCCTTTTCATTCTTTGCGACGTGCAGGACGTGGAAGGAAATGGAACTGAAATCCATACAAGCCCTTCATCTTCCAAATCTTTTCGTAGCCTTGTGCTACGTCTTACTTTTGTTTTGCTATTTGTTCTCTGGAAGGTTTGCTCTATGGAGGCCGATAAATCTTTATACAGTTCAGAATTTTCTAAACCAATTTCTAGAGAGCTACTCACAATGTAGGGAGGTTTGTGATTGCCATTTTTTTCCAAATATAAACTCTGGCTGTTGGAATAACACGTAGAGCGTCTTCTATGCTTCTTTTCTCCACCACTCGTACCAGTGCTACTTTTACCTTCTAGGGAGTTTCTTCCCTCCGGACTTTTACTTTCTTTTACGTTGCCACTTAAGACCTCTTCATTTTGTAAGTCAGACATTAAATGCATGGGCTGCAGTTTTCCTTCTGTAGCTATTAAAAAGTCATCCTGTTTTTCATACTTCATGTTTACATCTTCTGAAATTTTAAAGATTTGAAAAAGGTTTTCCACATTTTGACCGGCAGCAGCCAATTCCCGGGACGGCAGGATAGCACTGGATTCTGCATCATCTGATGCCAAGGGCTCTGCGGTCACAGGAGCACAAGAAACATGACCACTTTCACTCTCAGGGCCAGCTCTCAGTCCATTCTCAACTTCCGACTTAATTTCTGCTTTTGGAATAGTTTTATGTTCATTAGTTGCCACGGCATTTATATTTAAATCTTGATCTAAAGTAGCGTTAATAAGCGACAAGGAACTTTTCGTGTAAGAGCCGCAGAATGCAGACAGATCGCGTTTATTAAAGCCTTGATTCATCTGCAAATCTTCTGGGTTCTGGGGCAAAAGAGTCTTTCTTTTAGGAAGCTTTGCTTCTTCAAGTTCACCGTTGGAGTTGAAATCATCTAAGGGCATGTAAATAAGTTTAAATCTCACTAAAAAGTAACAATGGAAAGAAAGGTCGACAAATCAAACAGGTGCCATATCCTATTCTGTGTTTTAGGCTTTCAAAACTCACAAGATTTACAAATGGTACGCTGTACTTGCCCCATCTGTCATCCTGCTCTTTTTTAGTTCTTTCCCAAGCCACAGGTTAAGAAAATATGTATTTAATACATGAGTGAATAAAGTACATAATCTCAGACCATGAAAATGAGAAGTATATCTCAAATTGCTTCCTCTATTCTAATGTACTTTCCACACTACAAGGTTAATTAGCATGAGGCAGCCACATTTCACATTTCCCGAGAAATGAATTACTGAAAATGGGCACCACGGTGCTTCTGCAACTTTTCTAGCTATGTTTCCCCTGAAATAGAGAAAAGAAAACTTGGAATTCTGGGGGATCTGAGGGTTTAGCCAAAAGGGTACTTTTGAAGACATTTAGGTCTTATGCTCTGTGTTAAAAATTTTAATATGATTTCAACTGCACTGTATTCTCAAACAGAGCTATACTTGCTTCAATATTCTAAAAATCTTCCCCTTCCACCTCCATCTGACTAAAAAGTCAGACTCCAGGAAGATACGGCATGTGGAGGCTGTCCTGTGTCTCTGTCACATCACACAGATGAAAGAAACATCATCAAGGTTTTAAAGCTATGCAGCACAGCCTTAAATAAATACAACTTTAAAAATTTTTTTTAAAAGAAAAGGGGTGCCTGGGTGGCTCAGTCGGTTAAGCATCTTGATTTCAGCTCAGGTCATGGTCTCAGGGTCCTGAGATAGAGCTCGAGGTTGGGCTCCACGCTAAGCAGGGAGTCTGCTAGAGATTCTCTTCCTCCTTCTGCCCTTCCCTTAGTTCCCATGTGTGCTCTCTCTCTCTCAAATAAATAAGCAAATCTTAAAAAACAATTTAGGCTGTGGAACATAGCCTAAAAAAATTCAGGCTTTCCGTGTTCAAAACCTCAATGCTACTGGATGCCATCTCTCTTGCTATCGCAGAGTAAGGTTCTTAATTGGCCAGTCATTTAAGTATAAAAAATGTTTTAAACAAAACCAGAACTGTAAAATATATAAAACATCAGCTAAGCCAAAAATCTAAAAACCAGTATTTCATGATTTGGGTACTTAAAATCAGGTCATGTAAGGTAGAGATTAACATAGGGTCCACTCAGTGGCAACCAACTAGTATATCAGTTGGGCTCTTTACACAACTTTACAAATTGATGTTTATGTATTTTTCATGAAAATGACATGCTAGAGAAGAAAGATAGGGGACAGGGATAAAGGCAGGAAGAGAGACAAAAAGGGACAGGGAAAAATGGAAAAGGAGGGAAGATTTTGCTTTAAACCCTTATAACAGATGATACCACTGGTTATAGATAAAGAATCCTTCAGGTATTTCTAAAAATAAATTCTCCAATAAGATGCAATACGGAAAACCTATACTAACAGTCATTGTTTAATATCTTTGGAAAAACTCTGGTCAGGAACTGGAGATACAATGAAATAAGACTTAGTTTTCAGTCTCAAGGGGACTGCAGTTTGCAGGGGAGGGAGGTAGATGGAACATTACCAACTCGATGGTAAAGGTGTAAGGTGAACAAAGACTTTTCCTGGAAAGGCAGCCAGCAGAGCTAAATCTTAAAGGATAAGCAGCATTAGGCCAGATTAAAAAGAAGTGGGGTGGCCAACCCCCTGTCCCAAGACAGTACATAAAGGTGCTGGGGCAGGAGAGCCCCGCCCATGCCCAGTGGCTGGAGCCCAGGGTCTGGAGCAGCGTGTGTGTGATGATGGTCTAGCTGGGTATGTTTAAACTCTGTGCTCTCCAGAAGTTAAGGAGGTAGAAGCCAACAGTCAAGGGTGGCATATACCTTATTCGTCCTTGGATCTATTACAAATCCTACAGATATGTTGCAAATGGAATGCAGGCTCTACATCTCTGATGACCGACAAAGAGTTATTTTTAAAATTATTCTATACAAAATTAACACACTGAATGAACACATACTCATTAATTTCAGCATGATTTTAGTGAATTTTAAAACACAGGCATTAAAAAACAGAAGCAACTAAAATTTTTATCTAACCAGTATGTCAACTGACTTAATCTTCGCTTTCCAACAAAACTGTTTTAAGTTCAATTTATAAATGTTATGAATCATTTTCTATTTTTGTCCATAAGTATAAAAGATTTATCTATTACTGAACCATCACCTTGTTTACTCTTCATGACGGACCATAACAGCACACGGAATTCATTTTACTTTAACAGAATGCTTTAAAAAATATTAAAATGCTTTAAAAAGAAAAGGGATGGAAGGAAATTATTTCCCCTAAAATTATACGCACTATCTTGTGTCTTAGTTTCTCTGGGGAGAGGATCCAGAGCTCCCATCAGATTCTGAAGAGGGTAAAAGTTACAAACTACTGCTTCCTTAAAATTCTCATGGTCATATGACTGTTATTTTTATTTGTATGCTCCTTAACAGTGAATGGGAAAAAGGGAAAAGAGGGTGCAACAGCAAGTAGGTGGTGGAGAACATAAAACATCAACAGAAGAACAGGATACCTGAACACAGCCTTCCGGCGCCTGGAGTGGGAGGCATTATCTCCGAGAGCTCAGGAAGCTCAGGAATTGGACTGAGGAGCGGCTTCTTCGAAGCAAGGTCTCTTTCCCCGTATAAAGACTTCTGAACGCTCTTCTTTCCCTTTGCTTTCTTCTTCCTGCAACTTTTTAAAGCCTGTGAAATACATTAAAATGCCGTAATTGGGAAAGATGTCACACCATACACAATTTTGATCCTTTAACTAATTCTTACCAAAAAAACCTGAGACCGGCTATGCTGTTTAAAATTCTGAGTCAGGCATGGGGGGCTGGGGAGCTTACACAAAGCCAAATAGAATATGAAGCAGAACTCAATTTACAGATTATATGGTTATCAATGGTCTACATTTCCACAAAACATTTGCCAAAATAAGTTCTGGGTGAGTGAAAGATAGATTAGATGTTGGAGAATTGACAGACTTAAGACATGAGATATTTGTAAGTAGGATACAGTTAGGCTGACTTGAGTTTAACCTAGAATGAGCCATCTACTGGAAGCTATGGTAGACTGTCTTCTGCTCATAGGTTTGGAAGGAGAAACAACAGTTGTATACATGAAAGTTAAAGATGACACAAAGCTACCTGAGATGCTTCTAACAACAGATGATTTAATCAAGATTAAAATGAGTAGTCAAAATAAGATGGGTTAACAAGCACAAGTAGAAGATGATGGACAATGGTCTGGTAATAACTGATGGAAAACACGTGGGTTTCTATAAAAATTAACTGTTGTGACAACATCTGGAATGTAGTATTAAATTCAGTTTTGATTGCCATGTTAGCAACTGAGAACTAATGTTCACTTTAAAAAAAAAATAAGTTTCACATGGAAAGGACTTCGGGGAAACTCAAACGTTGTATTGTTATGAGCAAAAAGAAATACACTCAATGTGGTAATACTGGAGAGAACCAGACTTTAGGTCAACATAAGGTACATGTTTTTAGCAATTAAAGCTCCCAGAAAATAGAATTCATTCAAACATTTATTGAGAAACCACTATGTACAGGTATTAACTGCTAGGTAGAAAACAAAAACCAAACAGAATGTGGTCTTTAGGGGGCTCCCAGTCTAACGGTAACTGTAATACATGTAAACCATGACAGACTCTATATGGAGCGAGATGGGTACCTGGCCCACAGGGGGCCTTCAAGACCGCTCCATAAAGTAAGCAAGGCAACCTGGTACGCAATGAGTAGGAATCTGAAAGGAAGGAAGTGTCACTGCACAGTGATTCAGGGAGTGACAACATTTGATTTTACATTGAAGAAAGATCATTTGGGTGAAAGCATAGAAACTAATGATATGAAAGAGTGGATGAGATTCAAGAGTACAAAAACGGCACAGAACTGTATGTTCCTTGAGATATCTATAGATATCCTGTAAAAACAAAACAAAACAAAACATTCCATGGAAAAATAATTTTAGAACTGTACAAGATAAATGTTCCTCTTGGTGATTTACAATATACATTTAACATTAAATTCTCTGAGAAGTCCTCGGTATAAATAATCTCCATACACATTAGGAAAATGCTGGGTTAACTATTTTTCCATGAATTTTTATTTTATTTAAAAATTTTTTTTTTTTTTTAATGAACATCTGTTGACATTCCATGGAACAGTTGGGGAAATGATAGCTTGGTCAATGGATGTGGAAATCAAGAGAAAAATCTTAACTTGGGCTCCACGGATGAGCTGCCAAAGAGAGCATATGACCTCTGGTGCCCGATGCCTGCCTCTGCCCCCTAAATTGCCTTACGATCTTAGGCAAGTTACCTCACCTCTCTGTACCTCCTCCGCTCCAAAGTGGGAACCCCATCAGCCCACACCACAGATAACTGCGGCAAGTACTCAGTCAACATAAGCAAAATGGTTAAAATAAGGCTTGAGCCATATACAGAAGAGCTATGAGTCGGCTGTTCTCTTTCTTTTACATTCCTTCCTAGTACTGTGAGAACTGATACAGGGAAAAATATTTTTAAGACCAAATTATGCTCAGTATTTCTATGGGACACAGGCGCTACACAGTTAATACATTATGGTCATTGTCATCAGGTTATAACTTCTGGAATAGCCTCTGATTCATAGTACAGAAAATACCCTTTTAGTAGGATTTTGGACATCTTTCTTCATATAAAATGTCTCCAGTACCTGCAACAGTGCCCGGCACATAATGACTTCTCAACAAACAAGAATAATGAACAAATGAATGAATAAATGTAAAAGAAAAGATATCGTTAAACTTCATAAAATTTGCTACACATGATGAAAAACTAATAATGCTTTTTCATTCTTATGGACCAGTAGAAGTACACCACCCAAAGTACACCAGTAGAAGTACACCACCCAAGACGAAAGATTAAAACACCTGTCATGAACATACATCTAGTATTGCTTGTCCATTAGAAGGTTTCATCTGCAGAGGCCAGAACCTTATCAAAACTTAAATTTGCTCCAATACAAAAAAGCCTTGCTTATACTGTACTAAAGAAGCCGCACATGACTGGGATCCTAGGGAAGCCATTGATCTACAAACGGTTAGGTTGGTTTATGACTTCAGGCAGATAAAGGACAAGTGAAGGTATTATCCCCAGAGTGCTTCCATTTAGTCCAGAATCACCAATATTTCTTCTCAGTGAAGGAGATCATGAAACAGACATAAATTCTTATATTTGCACAAATTCTTAACTTGCTTCCTGTGCGTAGCTTTAAAATTATTTAAAAATAATCCATGTACATGGCAACAAATCAAATTGTACAGGAGAACTTACGATGAAAAGCACGTACTTCCCTACCCCTCGTTTACTTATTGGTTCCATTTTTAGTTCTTATAGCTACCTCCATCTCTCTAAATAAGAGGCTCATAGTGTTGTATTTTTAACTTTCCATAATGAAAAATTTAAACACACAACAGGAAGAATAGTATATTGAATCCCAGGTACCCAACCTCTAGCTTCAACAATTACTAACATATAGAAATCAGGATTCACTTATGATCCCCTTCCCTCAGATTATTTTAAAGCAAACCCCAGGCATTACCCCATTTCATGTGAAAATTCTGCAGTATCCCTAAGAGATAAAGTTCCTTTTTTTATTCCATAAGAAAATGAAACCTTTTATTACCTGGCATTGTATTTTATTGATTTTTTTCCTTTTACAATGCCATTTCCCCCCAGCTTTATCAAGATATAATTGACAGATAAAATTTAAGCTTAAGGTATATAATGTAATGACTTGATAGAGGTATATATTGCAAATTGATCACCCCCCCCTTTTTTTTTTAAATAACAACAAATACCATTCAGGGATAAAAGGAGCTAACTGTTGATACACGAAACCACCTGGATAAATCTCCCGAGAATTACACTGAGTGAAAAAAGCCAGTCGCAAGAAGTTTACATAGAGTGTGATTACATTTACATAACATTCTGGAAATGATAAAATGAAAGAAATGGAGAACAGATTAGTGGTTGCCACTTAAGGTGGGGACAGGCATGGGAAGTAGGCAGGGCTACAAAAGGGCAAGAGGAGACCCCTGTAGCAACAGAAATGTTCTGTATCTTGACTGTGTTGGTATTTTTCTATGTGATATTGTCTAACTTTTATAGGTCATCCCTGGGGGAAATTGGGTAGAGGGTACTTAGGAAATCTCCATAATTCTTGTTACAACAGCCTAAGTATCTAAAATGATCTCAAAATAAAAAGCTTAGACACAAAGAACAAAGACAGCAAATTTTCCCTATTATTTCCCCAGAGATCAAATTTCTCCAATTGGTCCATAAATGTCTTTCTACAGCTGTTCAAATCAGGATTCCAAGAAGGTCCTCACACATTTCATTTGGTTGATAGATCTTTTAATCTATCTTTCTTCCCTCGCCATTTATTTGATGACTAACCTGAGGTACTTGTTTCGGAGAATTAGCCAAACTCTGGATTTGGTTGACTGCAATCAAGGAGTCTTTATTTTTGCCTCTCCTCTACACTTCCTAAAACTGGTCATTAGATCTAGGCTTGATTAGATTCGCTTTGGATTTTTTTTGAAAAGAGCATTTCATGGATGCCTGTAGACTTCCTCATTGCATTGGAAGGACCATGTTCTCTCCCCTGTGACATTGTGATTGACCGATGGGCTCAGGTGTTCAGTCCAATCCATCCATTCTGGCTCTCCCATCAGCCTTCTATCCCATGATCAACAACTTTCATGAACGTGTCTTTTTTACTTATTAGTAGAAATTCTCCTATAAATAACTTCCCCTCATCAACTATTTGCTTCCCTGAAATAGAACTCCTGTATATTCTAGTTTTCACAAAACCGAATTGGTGTCCTAGCTAGCTTCTAATGGTTGGTCACCTTTAAGATTTTTTAACTATTATGAAGTGCTTTTTCCTATTTGAAGTCTGTGTTTCAATCCACTGCAATTGTTATTTTTTAAAAAAGGTTTTATTTATTTGAGAGAGTGAGAGCAGAGACACAGGGAGGGGAAGAGCGAGAGGGAGAAGCAGACTCCCCACTGAGCAGGGAGCCCGATGCGGGTCTTGATCCCAGGACCCTGAGATCATGACCTGAGCCAAAGGCAGATGCTTACCCGGCTCAGCCGCCCAGGTGCCCTGCAATTGTTATTTCTGATAGTCACACTGTCCCACCTTTCGGACAAAGGAGCCCCTTTGAGATGATTTGAGGTCCTTCCCCATGGTTCCAGTGGTTTCTTAAACTTCCTTCACTGCACACTGGTACCAACCCAGGCTTGTTTCCTACATATGCTGTTCATAAACCCAAAAGCAACCATTTCACTCCGGAACCTTGATCCCTTTTAGTTGAAAATGGTATTCAGAAATGGCAGTCTAGGTTCCAGGGGAGCTCATTGCTTCTAAGCCTTGACGGAGCTAGGAAATCTCTTTAAAGGAAAAAACATGAGTCCATACTGATGTTTCCAATTCAAATTTGGCCTAACAAGGTTCTGAATTTGAATTTTTATTTTTTGTCTAAGGGTAAAGTCTGGATTCCTAATGACAGTTTAAAAAACCCCATAAAAACCTTTATTTTCTTTATTCTAGATTGCGCTTTCTCAACAGGAGTCTTCATACTGTTTAAGCTCACTCTCTCTGCAGTCACTCTTGTCCTTAGGATGCTTTCCACAAGGACTTTTTTAAATTCTAGGTTTGAAAGAATTATTTGTGAGGTCAAGTCACCAACCTGGTACCCAGATTAATTTGCTTCATTTTATTTCCAAATTTTAAGGACTGTTCTCTTTTTCATAATTTTGACTTGTTTCACAGTCATGTATAACCCTGACACAGTTCAACGTCGAAAGTACAAAACATGCTCAATAAAGTGCAGCTTTGAGTCCTTCCTATTCCCGCCTCTGTCCCCTGTCCCTAGAGGTAATCAGTTTTTGTTTTTGGCTTACTCTCCCACTTTCATGAAAAGATTTTATGTGTATTAGTATATACACACATTCACACACACACAGAGTTTAATGTTTCCTATTTTCTTGATAAAACATAGTATATTCATTTGTCATATTGGCTGCTGTAAAAACACCACAGACTAGGTGGCTTACACAGTCTTAATCTATTTTCTCACAGTTTTGGGGGCTGGAAGTCCAAGACCAAGGTGCTGGCAGGGCTGATCTCCTCTGAGGCCTCCCTCTTTGGTGTGCAGATGGCCGCCTTCCTGCTGCCTTTTTCATGGTCTACTTCCTGAGTGTATACGCACTTAGGATCTCCTTTTATGTCCAAACTTCCTCTTATAAGGGCACAAGTCAGACTGGATTAGAGACCATCCCAACGGCCTCATGTTAACTCAATCACCCCATCAACGGCCCATCTCTAAATATAGTCACATTCTGAGGTGCTCAAGGTAAGGTTTCAATGCAAAAGTATTTTGGGGGTAGGGTGGGGGGGTGGGGTCACAATTCAGTACCAAGAAGCCTACTATATATGTTATTGTTCATCTCGTGTTTTTTTTCACTTAACAGTAAATACATCCTGGCATCATTCCATCATTGGAAATTTTCACTATTTTTACAGCTGCAAAATACTTTGTCAACACACCATAGTTTATTCAACCAGTCTCATACTGACGGACATTTAGTGTTTCAGTTTTTTTGTATTACAAAGGATACTGCAAAAAATTACTTTGTTCTACATCTTTTTGCATTTTTGTCACTGGATCTGAGACAGATTCCTAGAAATGAGATTGCTGGGTCAAAAGGTAAATTTATTTCTTTTCATCAACTTTCAAAATGTATCTTGAATCCCTAATCCGTAAGATAATCATAATGACAGCCATAGTGCTTGCTATGGCCAGACATTGTTCTAAGCATTTTATAAGTATTAACTCATTTAATGCACACAACAAGCTTATAAATTAAGTACCATTATTACTTTTATTTTAGAATCAATAGAGAAATCAAGAATCTTGCCTTCCATTCCATCGGTAGGAAGTGGTCAAGCCAGAATTTAGAACCCAGGTTGTCTGGCTGCAGAATGTGCACTGTTAAGCCCTTATACTGAATGCTAACACCCTCACTGACATCTTTTCTACCCGTTTTTCACTTTCTACCAGTAGCTACATTTAGACCGTCTTGCACAACAGTCAAGTTCTTAAGGCTTTGCCCTTAGTTGAAAACAAATAGCATTTACATTATGACTGTGTAAACATTTTTCATTGCTCCGCCGAGGACAAAGCTCATATTCCTTTCCTCTGGCGCCCCCTGTAGATGACTCTTAGCACTAGAAAACATACTTTTCCTTACATTCCTTTATTGCTTGAAATCACACTAACGTTTGCTTCATATTTACTCCAAACTTTTATACACGGACTTTTATTTGAAATGGTATAGGTGTATAATTACCTTTCTTTTTTTCTTATATGACACACCTTCCACTTTCTCAGTCATAAGTCTTTTTGTTTTTCTCTCCAGAGACCATATCCTGAGCACCCTCTCCTCTTGCTCAAATTGCAACTGGTTGCTCCTCTAGGCTGGATGAACAACCATGTTCAGAGATCTTCCACTGCTCTCCCGTATTATTAGATCCACTGTGTTCTGAATCCTTAGGCTTACTTCCTCAGTTTGCTAGAGTATCTCCTCCAGTAATATCCAAAGAAAAACTTTCAGAGTCCTTGAGTGTCTAAATGTATTTATTTTTCCTTTTACACTTAATTGAATTTGACTAGGTACAGAGAATTGGGCTGAAATCAAGTTTCGTTCAAAACTTTAAAGGTCCTGTTCAATTACCTTTCAGCATTCAGAATGCTGGTAAACTTGATACTACTCAGATTCTTGTTTCCTGGGAGGAAAAGTCCACTTTTCTTGTTATCCTTATTGTTCAATTTCATACTGACAGGCTGAAGTCCTGGCCTTTTTTTAATTTAATTGTACTAGGCATTCCGTAGGCCCTTATAACCTGAAGACTCCTTTCTTCCACTGTTGGAAATGCCCTTCTTTTGACAATTTCTCATTCCATCTTCTTGTTCTGAGGCCCCTACGTAGTCTCCTACATGCAGATTTCATGTCTCTTATTACTAGCCTGTTTCTCTTTTGTTCTACCTTCTGGAAGACTTCCCTTTATTCTCTAGTCCAACTACTAAATTTTACATATTTATGAATATTTCTTCCTCTGCTCCTTTTTTATAGCATCCTCTTCTCAGTTTTATGCAGATAATATTTTCTTAAATCCAAGTATGTCAGTTTTGGTTTTTTTTTTAATAAAGTTTCCTTCCATCCCCAGGATGATCTCTCTTTCTGGGGTCAGCTTTTCAACTTTTAAATATTGATCTTTCAACTCTGGTTTCTACTCAGTTGTCTGATTTTTACATAAGAAAAGATTGGATAAATTGGTCTGAGAGTTTCCTCTGCTTTCCAGCTCAGTCTCTTTTCTGCAGGGAAATACTACTGGCAGGGTGGGGCAGGGCAGAATGGGGAGTCTCAGCTGTAGGTTTTGCTTTGGGGCGAGAGCAGGCTGTCAAGACTATGGGACTTTCCAAATGCCAGAATAAGGGCTTTTACCTACATGACAACATCTGTTCTGAGATGGGAGAACATGGCAGGAGAGGGGGTGGGGTGCCAACTGGCACAAATGGTCTCATGTACAAAACCTCAGTTATTCTGTTTCCCATTACCACTTCCCACTCTCACCTTCCACTGGACCTGCCAATACTGGGCCCAGTGTCTCCTGGGATCGTAATGTGCAGGCTGGCTCCCAACGTCTCTCTGACTCCATCTGAGCATACTCTGGGCTGTAAATCTACCTCTTTCATCTGTCAATGTGCCCTCATCCACTTTGTCTAGCAGAGATTCACTGAAGGCTGTCGTCTGTTGCTTAATATCCCTCCTCCCTTCCTACCTCTTCTCATTGCTATTCTGAGTCTAGTCTTCTTATTATATCAATTATTTTCATTCCATGGGGTCCTGGGAGGGGTTGAAACAAACCTTAATGTTCAATCCTCCTTGAACTTTCTGGCTATTGATTTTATGTCAAAAAGTATGTGTATATTCTTTGTAGCAGTGTTTTTTAAAGAGTCTGAAGAAAACCAATTTCTGATGCAATAATAAAGTGAATAAAAATGAACTCGTGTATTTTTTTTCAGCAAGGGGATCTTTCAAAAGCGTGTGATCTATAAGAGGGACCGAACCAGGAAAATGTCTGGTTTCTTCTGGCTTTGCTGACTTGCAGATGTTCGGGCCATGTTTAAGCCAGTTTTTGTTTCATGGAACATGATGGAAGTTTACTGACTGTTTTGGGGGGAGGGGGTGTTCGGGTAAAATTGATGAGTTTAGTTTTGGAAAAGTTGATATCTGAGGTGCTTGTAGGATGGTTTAAGAAGAGAAGTCTACTGGGCCATTATGTTTATAGATCAGAAAGATTTGGGACACATCAACCATGCTGCCTATAACATCACCCAGAATGAACACAATTTAGAAAGGCAAAGAGTAGAACTCTGGGTAATACAAATTAAGGGTGGGTAGAAAACAAATAAACCTTTAACAGAGACTGTAAAGGGTGTTCTCTGTTATGTCAAAAGCTGCTGAGGCAAGACCTCAGGCTGCGGTAGACTTTAGTCACTAAGTTACTCAACATCAGTTGGAGTTGGAAAAATAATTGGAAAAATAATTCAAGTGAAGAGGTAGAAAGTGAGACCAGACTTCAGATAGTATCTGAAGCTATGTTTCCACCATAGGAACACCTGTGTGATTCTCTCCAGGAGCAATGTTAGATGGGAGAGGGGACAGTGGTGGATTAATCGAGAGGTGAAGTGGAATGACAGGGATGCAGGATGGACATTACTGACAAGAGTTGGTGACACAGCTCATGCAGTTTTGGGTGAACGAGGAAACGCAGGAAACGACGGGATTATCTGAATGCTGGAGGGTACGCAGAGGAGCTGGAAGATCGTTAGTACTGGAAGAGGTAAGTGAGGGAGTGAGAACGCTGGCTGGAGAGGCAGCTGGGGTCAGAGAATGGGACACAGACGTGTGTACTGTTAAAAGCGGGAAGGTCTTGGTAGCAACAAGCTGTGGGGAATGGCAGAGGAAGGTCTGGGTCAGTGCAGTGTCAGGGGTCCGGTGACTGAGTTAAGGTGCTAGATCAGCTACCCATAAAGAGATCGTGAAGTCACCTGAGCCAGCACAGGCCTTGAAGTGTTGAAGAAGATGAAGAGCCAGTTTCTAAATTCTTCCTTAAATATGGGAAGAGATCCAGCCACTGGCTGAAATGGAGTCAAACAAGTGGTAGATGGCACCTCATCTTTGCCTAAGAAATTAGAGGAGTCCTCTCATAGGGTGGGGTTCGATTAGATTCAAAGGTAAGAATCAATTTAATTTAACAGTTGAGTGCTGACGTTTTACTATGCTGAATGTAAGTAACACAATGAAGAAGATACAAAAACGGTCCTCGGGTAATTATAGCTGAGTATATAATTGCCTCTGGCCCTTTCTATTCTATGATCTAGGTCTAATGTTAACTGGAAAATTTTTGTTTCCATGCTTTCCTGATCATACAACAAAGAAAGGTACCACTTCTACTCTTATTACATCTTTAAAGACACACTTACCTGATTCTTTTTAGGAAGCACTCTTCCTGTGCGCTTCCTTTCCTGAGATTTCCTCCTATTAATTTTCTTTTCTTTACAAGGCTGGGCTTCTGTATTAAGTAAGTTGCAAACATTCTCTTCTGCGAAAGTGATCAATTGCTATAAAGAAAATTTAAAGGAGGGACACCATAAAACACAAGCAAATTCATTTTGATGTATGTTTCTCACATTTATTTTCCTTCCCACACTGCTGCTACATTTTCTATCCCAGTTCCTTTTAATTCACAAGTTCCATTAGAAGTATTTTAACCATCTTAAACTCGAATGGGGGAGAAGAGTAATTACCAATTTCTGATCTTATTAAACATAGACCCAGAAGCATATGCACTCTGTCCATTATTTTAAGGAAGAAAAAAAAGTTTAAAATTAGTTGATTTATTTCTTAATCAAATATTTACTAAGCATCTACAATTTAGCAGCTAACTGCTGTTGAGTTATGGGGGGGAAGAAACATGCACTTAGATTACCTAAATGTGAATTCTGGGTTTATCACCCAACAATATCAGCTAAAAGCCCCATAATGGTATATTATATATTTATGAATTTAGACAAAGATCCAATTTTATCTAATTTAATGACATAGGAAAAGACATTCAATGGGAGATATGTTCCTACTGAACATAGTTAAAACCCAGTGTTTAAAAAAAAATGGAAAATGAAATATTTTTGTAAAAAGTTATAATTATGCCAGTTTCTGGCTCTGTTAGTTACACGCTACTCTTTTCCATTGTGTACCTCAATAAAATTCACAAAACCACATATATCCCAAATAAATGTTCCAAACAGATTACCTTCTACATTAACACAAACTCTGAAAGCACCTTGTTTTATTGTATTTTTCTTCCAACTAACAGAATTAAAATCAAATCAGAAAAAGAGCATTACCATGGGTTATATACATGCTATGTAGGTAAGGTATTTGCTCTCAATGACTTTAATCAAATCAAGATTTTACCCATATTCATGGGATCATAAAAACAAGAAAAAATCTATAGCAAGATTTAAAAACAAATACATTATGCCAAATACAAACACTTACACTTCTTCTGTTAGAGGCCCGTGTTATTCTACCAACTTTATGGGAAACTATTTTCTCATGGTTTTTTGAAGAGCTAAAGTCATCAGTGCCTGAAGAAGACACAAGCAAAATTAGGGTAGCTAACAAAAAGTTTTAAGAGCCATCATTTTTCAGATATACTGGATAATGTTTTGGATATGCACCTTTGCTTTTAGCATAATATAATATCTAAACATAAATAATTACCAAGATAAATTTTGAGATTCAAAAACATGTTTTAAAACTTTAAGTTTACTGAATACTCAGAAACTTTCACCACTTTCCATGGAGAATGCATACCATATAACGCTAAGATAACAGATGAAATCACATTACAGTAAATACCATATTTTCACTCATGTCCATTTATTCCAAGCTACATTTTGTACAATGAAATTGCAATAAAGGGCATTAGAATGATCATGAAAATAATTTTTATAACTTACAAAATTCAGGTAAATTTTTCATTTGATCACTTTTAATGGTGTAAATGAAAGGCAGTACAGTGTGCAAAAGAGCATGGGCTTTGGAACGTGACAGACTACACTTCCAGGTTTAGCTCTAACTTCACACTCCAGGTCTTGGATTCTATACCAGTGAATCTGGTTTGTGTCTTCCAGCCAAAAAGAAGCCACTAAGGGATTTCTGTCAGGGGAGAGACATGAATAATGGTCCCCATGACATTTGTCATCCAAGTCCTGGCTTGCATTGATATGATCACAAAGAAGCCAGGGACTCGAAATGTGCAAGTGCCCAACAGGCCAACTTAATGTTGGTGAACAATTCCAGACCCTGAAAAATGACCCTTGTGATCCACATTGTTCAGTTGTGCCAACTGTCATGAGGAGATTACTGTTGAGAGGGCAACTCCACTGTCTGCAAGGACTTGAAAAATGGGGATACCATCTATGGAAGTTAACTGTGGGTGATTACAAGGTGTGAGACCTGGATGGACAAGAGATTCCTTTTTTTTTTTAATGACATTTATTTTAGAGAGAGAGCACACAAGCATGTGGAAGAGCAGAAGGAGAGGGAGAGAATCTCAAGCAGGCTCCAACTCCCTGCTGAGTGTGGGGCCATGCACAGGGCTTGATCTCACAACCCTTAGATCATGACCTAAGCTGAAATCAAGAGTCAGACGCTTAACCAACTGAGCCACCCAGGTTCCCCAAGAGATTTCTTTTTTTTTAAAAGATTTTATTTATTTATTTATTTGATAGAGATAGAGACAGCCAGCGAGAGAGGGAACACAAGCAGGGGGAGTGGGAGAGGAAGAAGCAGGCTCATAGCGGAGGAGCCTGATGTGGGGCTCGATCCCATAACGCCGGGATCACGCCCTGAGCCGAAGGCAGACGCTTAACCGCTGTGCCACCCAGGCGCCCCCCAAGAGATTTCTTATAAGCTTTTCTATACTACATATATTTTTTTAGACCAAGCACACATTGTTATAATAAAATTTTAAAAGGAAATTAAGAGTGAGTTTCATATATACACATATGGAAAATGACATTTATCTGATTTTAAGATAAATAAAAGTTACTACCTGAAAGAGTCCCAGAGACCGAAGACTTACTTAGAGGACTCAGAACTGCAAATGACACCTGAAGAGGTTCTATATTTTCCTAAACAAAGAAAAACAAGAGTAGAAATTAGACATCCTTAAATTCAGTGGACATGTAATGTACCCAATAGAAAATAAATAAGGATTTCTTTTTCTAAGTGGAACTGTAGTAAGCATAGAGATGGAAAATCAATAAAAGATTAAGAAAAAAAGTCAAAGCAAAACAATACTAAATATAAAAATATTTTATAATCTTTACCAATCTTTAATGAAACTATGTTTACTAACTACAGTCCAACAAATAAAATATTAAATGGAAGTAGCCATAAAGATCTACTAATAAATTACTCTTTGGTTTACTTATAATCACATGTCCTAATTCTAAAGTAAATGGGACATTCCATTAATAAACACAATCTAACATTTCAATATTATTCAGGGAAACTTCAGGGAAAATGGCAATATAAATGCAGATGTCAAATCTTTTCTTTCCCACACAATTATCAGTATGATAGTAACTGTTGGATTTTCATAAATAAAACCTGTCAGTTTGAAGAAATTTTCTTTAATTACCAGTTTGCTCAGAGTTCTTCTCAGAAATGACCCTATGGTTTTTCTTGATTTGTTAATATGGTGAATTATAGAATGTTTTTCAGATATTAAACCAACTTGGCATCTCTGGGTTAAATCTCACTTGGTCATGATGTAGTACCTTTTTATGTATTATGCTCACGAAGTGATAAGTTTTCTTATAATGTCTGATTATGGTATCAGGTTAATGCTGACATTGATGAACTGGGAATTACTCTCACCTCAATTTGTTTGGAAGAGTATACATAAAATTAAGTCTTCCTTAAGTGTTTAGTAGAATTCATTAGCAAAATCATCTGGACATGCAGTTTTCTTTGTGGGAAGGTTTTAACTACCACTTAAATTTCTTCAATTGATATAGGGCTAATGAGGTAAATTATATCTTCTAGTGTGAGATTTGGTTGTATTTTTCAAGGAATGTGTCTACTTTATCTATGTTGTTGGATTTATTGGCATTAAGTTTTTTTTTTTCTATAATAGCCCCTTATTATCTTTTTATCTGTATTATCCTTCTAAAACCTGTTAGAACATGTGGTCAAGTCACATATCATTCCTTATATTGGTAATTTTTTTTTTTAAAGATTTTATTTATTTATTTGACAGAGAGACAGCCAGTGAGAGAGGTAACACAAGCAGGGGGAGTGGGAGAGGAAGAAGCAGGCCCCCAGCAGAGGAGCCTGATGCGGGGCTCGATCCCAGATCACTGGGATCACGCTCTGAGCCAAAGGCAGACGCTTAACGACTGCGCTACCCAGGCACCCCTGGTAATTTTTTTTTTTAAGATTATTTATTTATTTATTTGATAGAGAGAGAGGCAGCCAGTGAGAGAGGGAACGCAAACAGGGGGAGTGGGAGAGGAAGAAGCAGGCTCCCAGTGGAAGAGCCTAATGTGGGGCTCGATCCCAGGACTCCGGGATCACGCCCTGGGCCAAAGGCAGACGCTTAAGGACTGAGCCACCCAGGCGGCCCATCCTTATATTGGTAATTTAAGTATTTCCTCTTTTTCTCTCAGAATAGTCTGATTGGAAGTTTACTCATATTATTTTTCTAAAGTATAATCTTTTTATTTCAATGATTTTTCTCTATTTTTGTTTTTTACTTCATTGATTTCTGCATTTATCTTTATTAATTTCTTCTGTTTGGTTTTATTTTGCTTTTAGTCTCTTAAAGTGGAAGTTGGGATCATTAATTTGAGATGTTTCTTATGCTGAAATATAGGCCTCAGTTATTTCCCTCTAAGCCTGCTTTAGTGCATCCCACACATTTTTGTTGTTTTGTAGTGTTTAGGGTTTACAGCATACATGTTTAACTCACACCACTTTGTGTACAGCCTAAAACCCCCTCCCAGCCTCTATGCCATGTTACTTTTGTTGTATACTTACTGACATGTTAAAAACCAAATACACTATTGTTATCCTTGCTTTAGAGAATCTTTTAGAGTTTAATAATAATAAAAAAGTCTATTACATTTGCCCAGCGTGGGTTAGCAGCTTCAGTGCTCTTCATTCCTCTGTTAGATTTCCATCGGGAGCCTTTTTTTTTTTTTTTGACTAAAGGACTTCCTCTAACATTTCTTCTAATGCTAACCCCTTATGGCAATGATTCCTCTCAGCTTCCAGATGTCTGAAAAAGCCTGTCCTTCACCTTTGTTTTGAAAGATGGCTTCACTAGATATAGAATTCTAGGTTGACAAATTTTGTTGTTACTGTTTTGGTTTTTTGCTCCGAGCAAATGCTGTTGCGTTGTCCTTTGTCTTGCAGTTTCTAATGAGAGTTCTGCTGCCTCTCATGTCTGTTGTTCTTTATGTCACCAGTCTTTGCCTCTAGGTCATCGCAGGCCATGTATCATGGATTCTAAGTAATGATGTGTCTTTGGCGTACTATTCCATGTTTCTTGTGCTGCGAATTTGAACTTCAGGACTTGCGAGTTTATAATTTTATCAAATTGGAAAATTTTCAGCCATTATGTTTCAAATATTTTTTCTGTTCTGATCTGTTCTCTCCTTTGGAGACTCTAATTACATGCATATTATGCCAAATAAAGTTGTCCCAGGATCACCAACTGCTCATTTTTGTTCAGTCATTTTTACTCTTTTGTGGAGAATAATTTCTATTGCTACATCTTTAAGTTTGCTAATCTTTTCTTTTGCAGTTTCTAATATGCTATTAATCTCATTAAACATATCTTTCTTCCCAAAGATTATAATTTTCAGCAGCTATAATGTACAGAGTTCAAATTGGATCTTTTCTGTATCTTTCATGTTCTTAACAAGTTCAATCTTTCCTCCACTTCCTTGAACATACGAAAGATAAAGTATCTTTTTTAATGCCCTTGTCTATAAATTCTACCATATGTGTAATTTCTGGGTCTACTTTTATTGACTGATTTTTGTCCTAATTAGGGGGCATCTTTTCTTACACATCTATTACTTTTTCATTGAAATGTCAGACATTTCGAATTTAATGTTATTTGACTGGATGGTTTTGCTGTTCTTGAGCTAGGTTATACAATGCAGTAAAGTCACTTAGAGGAAA
Source organism: Ursus americanus (assembly GCF_024610735.1). Classification (NCBI taxonomy): domain Eukaryota; kingdom Metazoa; phylum Chordata; class Mammalia; order Carnivora; family Ursidae; genus Ursus; species Ursus americanus. The sequence goes on from NC_142139.1 coordinate 67,219,131, forward strand.
GTTGTGTCCTTTCAAAGCTTGCTTTTAAGCTCTGCCAGGCTTTTAGTCTAATTCTGTTCTACTAGTGAGGCAATATTCTCCCAAGCATCTGATGCCCTCTGAATTATACGGTTTTTCTATCACTCAGGTTGGTGGGAACACTTCCTGACCCTCTGTAAGATCTAGGGATTGTTCCCTCTGCTCCATTTGGGTAGCCCTTTCCCTGGCATCAGGCAGTTTATTCACAAGCACACGATGACCAGTACTCAGCTACAGGCTCAAGTGAGACACCCTGCAGATCTCCAGAGCTCTCTTTGCAGCTCTCTCTTCTGTCCTTTGCCATGAGTTCTAGCCTCCTTTGCTTTCCCAGACCCCAGCTCCATTTTCTCAACTCATGGAGACTGTCAGGCTCCACCAAGGTAAACCCTTCCTGTGCTGTGGCCTGGAAGTCCAGCCCAGGCAGTAAGTTCCTGTACAGCTTGCCTCATTTGTTACCCCCCTCTTGGGGATTACTATCCTGTGCTTCCTGATGTTCAATGTCTGAGAACCACTGTTTTGTATATTTTCTGTTTTGTTTTTTTTTTCTTAGTTGTTTCTTGTGAAAACATAAATCAGGTCTCTGTTACTCCACCTTGGCTGAAAGTGGAATATTTTTATTTCAAAGTGTAATAGGCAAGGGTGAGAATGAATGATGGTCCCAATACAAAAATGGGTAAAGATTAGCAGACAATTCTCTAGAGAAGAAATTAAAATGGCTTATAAACCTATGAAAAATGTTCAAACCTCTGTAAACTAAAAGTTTTCAAGTCATCTTTTTCTATCAAGCTATTAAAAAAAGTACGGTTAAAATGCAAGGTTTATCAAGTGTGGTAAATGAAAACCATTTATGCTGCCTTTAAGTCCAAATTGGTATACTTTCTGGATACTCAGCAATATTTATCAAAAAGGTAAAAAAAATTCCTATTTTTTCATCCAATAATTCTACCTACAGAAATTCATCTTAGAGGAAAAAAGTTTATATGTACAGTGTATCAGTTCTAAGGTTGCTGCTCTCTCACATCTTCACACCTCTGAAATCTGAGTACATCCTACAATTCATGGTGTGTGATAGCTTAAGTTCCAGCCTCTTGTCTTGGTGGTACATAAAACGATGGTACATCTTACAGTCAACGGTATTTAGGGTCCATGAAATATGCTATGTACAAGGAGTCATGCAATTATGAGAACATGGCTAATACCCCGTGCACCTGTCGTGATGAGCACAGGGTGGGGGGAAAAAACTATCTAGAAAAAAGCATTAATTTATACCATGATATATCATTTAGTCCATTTCATGATTTCAAAGCATAATTATTGTTCACACAAAACAGGTGAGGTCTGATGAAAATAGAAGCAAGTTTGTTCCACATTTTTCACACTTACAAGATTCTCCCCCTTGTCATCAAAATTTGGTTGTGATAACTGCAACTGCACAGGAACTGGTGATTGCTCAAGTAGCAGGGGACTGATACTACTTAAATCCTTTCTGCGGACAGGTGTTCCTCCTTTACGCAACGGAGTATTTGCTGGCAAAGACTCATCAAACACCTCAGGGCTTAGATCCTCTCCAAAAGTAACTCTCTTCCTCTTCCTGATATTTAGAAAAGCTGGCACTTTGAAATTTTCTTGACCTTCTATAGGTAATAAATGGGTAGATAAAAAAATTAGGCTATATTTTTTATCTAAAAATGCATATCCTAGAATCTTCTAACATGATTAGATTCACCTCTTATTTGTGTAATAGAAAATACAGTTTGTAGAAAAAAGAAATTCAAAGTGGAAAAGGTAAGCAGTAGTTCTAAAATATGATAATAGATTTTAAAGTAAATTTTGCATGAATATCTTAGAAGTTTACAAAATTGGAATATCGATTTCCTTTACAAGTATTACCATTAAGCACAAATGGGCAGATGAAATGGACAGACCAACTGTGAGGCTCTCCAAAGAGATTCCAACCAACTATGCTTCATTCCCATGTAATGTGAGAAGCATCAAAGCATTTAGCAGATCATTGGAAATACCACATACTAGATCAGATATTTCAGAAGAAAATTATATCCTCAGGCTTCAAAACAAATGTAAATTTCTTACCTGCTTTTTGTTCTTTGCAACAGTTTGCAAGATTTGAGATTAAGCTTGGATGAGTCCCATCATCACAGAGATTGTCACAGTGTTCCTAAACAAAATAAACATCAATGAATAATCTTACATATATAAATGCATATGCACGGTCACTAAAGGGGCCACTCTGAAGCCCTGTCTGCCAAGGATAGATATTATATAGTGTTGCAGATTACATTTACTTTCATAATTGTTCTGGCTTAACGACATGAGCCACAGGAAAAATGGGATGCCCTAAACATTACTTTAGTAAATAGTGTTTTAGGGCCAAGATTAAAGAACAGAGATCCATAACAGAGTAAATAGTATTTTAGGCCAAGATTAAAGAACAGAGATCCATAGGCTAAATTCATTCCATCATTTTTCATCTGGCAAATGAAGACAAGGAAAATGTGAGCGGCTAGAGTTATCACATACCACAGATGGTATCAAATGAGGCAGGCTATCTATAGGTATAAGAATTGTGTTTTGTCTTTTAATTATGGGAATCACACCTTTTATAGGTGTGTAAACCTCCTGTCCACATTACTATATTCTTGAGTTAGGAACCAGGAAAGAAGGTACTACTATCTGTCCCTCTCTACTTCCCCAAAAGCTTAGAGAGTTGGCAAGCTGGGGATGGGGGCAGTCAATGCAAGTCCTGGAGTACCAGACAGGGCCACACTCAATGCAGGGCCACTGGAGTGACCCAGGAGGAAGCCCAGGCTGTGGGCTCCATGAGTCACCTCCAAATCATCGCCTGCTTCCTGAACCCCAGACCAGTCCGTGTTCTCAGTGCACCCGTTCCAGGAGCAGCACCTTCTCTAAGCAACTGTCCTGCCCCAAACAAACCTCCTTGAGCAACTCTCTCTTAAGTCCATTTCATCTTCCTGACCAGGAAAATGCCCATATCAATATTTCCAAAGTCAGTGAATGTAGGAAACAAAATTCTTGTGAACTTTTAGGCTATCTTTAATTAAAACCACCACGAAAATTAACAAACAACTCAAACTGTATACACCTATAAACTCTGGAGAGCTTAGGAAAAAGATCATCAATTATAAAAGTTTACGTATAATTTTAGTGGTAGGACTTGATGTTTGCTATGTAATGCTGTTAATCAGTAAGGGTTATATGGATCATGAAGATGCTAAGTCTGAGAAGATGAAACAAATACAAGATATGAACAAGCAATGCTGCATAGAGACCCACATCAGCTCTTTAACCAGAAGAACTGTTAAACATTTAAAATAACCATTGACCATAACTATTCATGCAGATAGAAGGCGGTCTAGTTCATTTTGGCTTTAGAAACAGATGTGTAGGCATGATTATACATTTAAATGCCTGTGGACTGAAAAAAAAATTACTTGTCATTTGCCAGGCACTGGTGCTAATTTCATATTGTCATCCCAGTTAATGCTCAAATCACCCTGTAAGGTAGTTATTAATGTTGTCCTTTCAGAGATAAGGAAACCAGGGTACAAAAAGGTTATATAATTTGCCCAGCTCTTAAACTTCAGAGTGAGGATCTGAAACCAGGCACTTGGGACTTCAGAGCCCATGCTCTCAACCTCTCAGAGCATTTACACCCTGCCATGGATTTCAGTATCAGATTTATCTGGGTTCATTTAATAACCTCAAGCCTAAGTTTACTTAAAATGGGGCTAATATTCTCCTTGGAGTACTAGTGCTGCTACATGATATATGCAAGAACTGTCCATAGAAAGTACTCAATAAGGGGCGCCTGGGTGGCTCAGTCCATTAAGCATCCAACTCAGGTTATGATCTCAGGGTCGTGAGATTGAGCCCCGCGTCAGGCTCTGTGCTGAGCACGGAGCCTGCTTAAGATTCTCTCTCCTCGTCTCCCTCTACCCCTCCCTGCCACAACTCGTGTGCACACACACTTTAAAAAAAAAACAAAAACAAACAAACAAAAACCAAAAAAAAACTCAAGAAGAGCCAGCTAATTCCCAGCAACCTACTCTTAGCTCATATGAGCTGAGTTCAGAGAAACATAAATGCTTATTAAAAAGCTATCTCTAAGACCAAATTTTTTAGGTGGAAATAATTTAACATACATTAATAACTATGAAACTCTTATAAAATACAGTCTACATATATTAAATTCTACAAGTTATATTTCATACTGAGTTTAGAAAGAAAGGAAGGAACTCTGCACAGTGCTCTAAGTAAGAAAGGAGGGGACAACATGTAGGGCAAGATATCTCCTTTGAAACCAGTATGACACATACAACAATTTGTAAGAATTGCTTTAAGCCAAAATGAATATTTATTCAGTTTGCTTTAGGAAAAGTAGCTCTAAACTTACCTGCAGGCCTTCAGGAAACAGCTTAACAGAGGGTTTCTTTAGCACAGAACGAAGTACAGAGGTCTCAGGGGACGGAACGCCCCTCTTACAGCATGGAGTGACCGGTGACCTGACTTCGGGAGCGGTGTCTGTGCTCACTTCTGCAAAGTTGTCAAGTGAAACAGCACCCCTCGATCTTTTGCCCTCTACACACTCAGCAACCTTGACTCCTTCAAAGGAAACATGCAAACAAGGGAGGTAGAAGACACCTGAATCTGGCTGTTCTACACCAAAAATATTATGTATTTGCAAAGAGAGTAACACGCTATAAGAAACGTGACCCTAATATATCCTGCTTAGGGAACGACATCTGAAATTTCATTTGGATATATGAAGAAGAGAAGTGGCGCTGGCCATTACTTTCGATTCAAATCTAACTACTGAGGGTAAAGGTAAGCAAGGAGTTTGGGCTCCCACGGATCTAAGCCAGTACCCATGAAACAGCTACTGCTGGTCTGCCTCCACTCATGACCCCAGTGCCTCGCACCAGAAAACTAACCGGAGTTGAGCAACGAAGGAGGACCCATTTCACTGCTGGAGTCAGAGGCATTTCAGCGCACAAGGGAGGCAGGAGGGAGAGGTGGGATGTGAGAAGAAAGATGATTAAATCAAAAATTTTATATGCTGTGTGTGCCCTCAAACAAAGCAAGGCTTCCTCCCACATATTTTTTTCTCACAAGAAAGCACTTCTTTATGATCGACATTTAACAAATATATATTGGGCACTTATGTTGTGACAGGCATTCTTTTCTAGGTGTTAGAGAGACAATGATGAATAACAACACACACACATCTCCCATATTACAGGGACAGACAATATAAAACACCTGGGAGGGGTAGGAGGAGAGAGGGAGCTATGGCTACTAAAGGGGAGCACAGCATGAGGGACCCCTGTTCCGAAACTGTTCTCTATCTTGTCTGCAGGGTGATCACATGAGTCTCCACGTGATAAAATTACATGGAACTAAATATACACACAAATAAGTGCACGTGAAACTGGTGGAATCTGAAAAAAAGTCAGTGGATTGTATCAGTGTCAATTTCCTGCTTGTGACACTGTATTACCGCTACCCAAGATGGTACCCCCTGGGGAACTTGGTGGGGACGACACTGGGTCCCTTTAGATATGATTTTGTACAACTGCATGTGACTCTACAGTCACCGCCAAATAAAAAGTTAAAGAAATGTATAGGTAACAAGTAGTTAATATATGCCTTTAAAGGAAATAATGTCAAAATTAAGGGGACATGGCAAGATAAAGTGGGAGGGTGGAGTTGCTGTTTTGAGGTGTTCAGGGATCAAGCAGGCATCTGAATGAAATGAGGAAGTGAGCCATGCATATATCTAGGGAAGAACCTTACATGCATGAAGCCACGTGCAGAGATCTGAGATGGAAATGAACCGGGCACACAGAGGTAGAACAAGGCCAGTGTGGCTGAAACAGCATGAGCAAGGAGAAGAGAACTAAGAAGCTCCAAGAGAAGGGTAAGGACTAGGACAGGTGGGGACTGGGTACTATTCTAAGTAAGGCTGGGAGGTCAATCAAAGATTTGGAGAAGGGGAATGAGCCAGTGGTAACTAGCATTTTAAAAAGAGTACCCTGGACACCATGTAGAACACTCTGAAAAGGGGGTCGGCAAGGATGGAAGCAGGACAATCACATAAGAGGAGACACAAAACAATCTAGGCAAGAGAAGGTGGAGCCTGGACCAGAGTGGTAATAGTGAGGGGGTAGGAAGTGCTTAGACATTTGATATATCATCAAGATAAAGCCAACAGCATTTGTTAATGGGACTGAAGTTTAACTTTTTTTTTTTTTTAAGATTTATTTATTTGAGAGAGAGAGAGAAAGCGAGAGAGGTGGGGAGGGGGGGGGAAGGAGAAAGAGAATCTCAAGAAGACTTCCCACTGAGTGTGGAGCTCAACACGGGCTCAATCTCACGACCCTGAGATCATGACCCTGAGATCATGACCCGAGCTGAAATCAGAGCCAGATACTTAACAGACCGAGACAGCCAGGCGCCCCTGGAAGTTTAACTTTTAAAAGGGAGGTGGCCAAGGTTACTCCAAGGTTTTTGATGCAAGCAACTGGGTGAATGGTAGGATCATTTATTGAGATTTAAAAAAAAAAAAAAACAGAGATGAGCAGACTGGGGAAGGGAAAATAGTCAAGACCTTTTTGAGTATGTTAAGTCTGAGATGTTTATTAGACATTTCTGTGGAGACCAGAAAAGGCCATTGGGCACTTAAGAGTTCAGGGAAGAGGCCAAAGACAGGTATTTAAATTTTGAAGTCAACAGCATGCAGATGGCATTTAATGTGGGAATGCCCACAATCACCTAGGGAGTGAGTGCAGAGAGAAAAAATCTGAGCACTAAACCCAGGGCAATCAAATGTTTAAAGGTTAAAGGATGGAAAAGAAGGCATAAAGAAAACAGACAAATAAGGAACGGTCAGGAAAACAGGGGAAAACAAGAGAGAATGGTGTCCCAATGCCCAGTGAAGAAATGGTTTCTCCCAGGAGGGCACTGGCAGCTCTGCCTGCCATGCTGGGACCCTGAGGAGAGGGTCTGCTGAGAGTGACTAATAGGACAGCAATGAAGTGGTGACCAAGGCCCGTTTGGAGCTGGAGCAAGCGAGAATGGGAGGTGAGGAGACAGAACACGATCTGCTCTTAAACGGAGCTTTGCCACAGAGGAAAGCAAGGAAATGGGGTTTTGACTAGAAGGAAATCCTGGGACAAGGGCCAGTTTAAGATGGGAGATAATACAGCACATTGTATGTTAATGGGAGAAATGAACAACTCAGAAAAGAAGGGACACCTCAGACAGAAGGTCCTCAAAGAGGGAAAGGACCATTCTGAAGGGGTTGGCCTTGGATCAGAGCAGAGGATCTACTGTAACAGAAGGAAAAGTTGGGGGGCATGCTTGTTCAGAGCAGCATGTGTGTGGTGGACAGTGGCCCAGGCCATTTGCTTCAGACATCTTTCGTTCTCTTGGTGACAGAAGCAGCCAGGGATGACAAAGGGGCACCAGGGAACTTTATCGCAGTCATTCATGGGGAGGGCTGCCCGATTTAGCAAATACAAATGCATGAGGCCCAGTTCAATTTTGAATTATATCTAATTATTTATGTGTATGTATGTTGATATAAAAGAAAAATATTGCATGAAACATACATTGTGTAAAGCAAAAACATTACGGGATTTAAAAGGAATATAAAAGTAATATAGAGCATATCTATAGTGTAAAGGACCATAAAAGACATGGGTGGGCGGATAGGAAATAGAAACTATTTTACAAACTGTCTAGATCTATTTCCCCTAACACCAACTCTTTTTGGGTCCCAGGACCCAATTCCAACATGGGGGGAGGGAATTCTCCCACACACAATGCCACCAAGCAATTCCCAGACACCAGCAAGGTGTCCAAGAATTCAACCCAAGTCTGACACCACCCAGAGACAGTATCAGGTTCCACAGGTCAAGGGCTCAGTCCTACAAGAGCATCCCCCACCCCCCATTTAAGATACCACGAGTCGCAAGTCCTGGGCTATCACCTGTGCTTCTGACCAACGTGCTACAGACTGGAGGTTCCAACAACTTCCTCCTTGGACTTCAGATACCAGTCACAAGTCCAGACTGTTACCTAAACTTCTGACTGAGTGGCTTTCAATCAAGAGATTCTCAGGACCTCTTCAATGTTCTTTTAATTTGCCAGAACAGCTCACAGAACTCAGGGCAACACTGTTTACCAGTTTATTAAAGGAAATGAGAAAGGATAGGAATCAACAGCCAGAGGAAGAGAACAAAGGAGAGGTCTGGGGAAAAGACACAGAGCTTTCATGACCTCTCTAGAAGTAACGCTCTCCCCACATTTCCATGTCTTCACCAACCAGGATGCTCTCTGAACCCTGTGTTTCTGAGTTTTTATGGAGGCTTCATTCCTTGGGCATGACCAATAATGTCATTGGCTGATTCAACCTCCAGACCCTGTCCCCCCCTCAGAAGTCAGGGGTGGGGCTTAAAGTTCCACCCTCCAATCACAATCCTGGCAACCAGCCCCCACCCCTGGGTGGGGTCCAAAGGCACCTTCATTAGTAGTGGTAAGACACCCATGTCACCTTTATAGCTGTGAAGTATTTTCAGGAACCACGGATGAAGACCAGGTCTATCTGAAAACTGCGTATTTGGTCATCTGAATATTTCTTATTTATATTTATTCATTCAATAAATAATCATTTAGATAAACAATACATATTTTCTATAAATCATTATATCACACTGTCTTTTACATGAAGTTGTACAACATTAACTCTAAGTAGACTGTGAAAGGTTAAGGATGTATCTTGCAATCCCTAGGGTAACCTTAACAAAAAAGACGCAATGAGGTATAGTTTAAAAGGTAATGGGTAGGGGCATCTGGCTGGCTCAGTCAGTAGAGCACCCAACTCTTGATCTCAGGGCCATGAGTTCGAACCCCACGTGAGGATTAGAGCTTTAAAAAAATTTTTAAACAAATATTAAAAAATAAATAAAAGGTAATGGATAAGTGGATTTCCAAAAAGAATATTTCAAATAAACCCCAAAAAGACAGGAGAAGGGAAAAAGAGGAACAAAAATCAGAACAGACAAATGCATGAAAAAATGGTAGATTTATAAATGTAACCATATCAGTAATGACTTGAAAGGTCAATGGAACAAATACCCCCATGAAAAGGCAGAGGCTCTCAGAATGGATAAAAAAGCAAGACCTAACGATATGTCTTTAAGTTTTACTTTAAAGATAAAGACACAGGTAGGTGATGATAAACCTAATACCTTACTGGTGACTTTCACTCAATACAAGCATACTGATTTGGGGAAAATTTTGAATGCTGGTCCCCTTCCACACACTTAAAAACCAAAAAAACAAAACCAAAACCAAACCAAAAGAAACACAACACACATGTAGTGTTTTCTCTTACAAAATACATTACGTGTTCAGACATCCTGTTTTTTTTTATAATAGATTCTGTCAACTTGGAAATATTTCACTAACTCTTATCAGTGGCAGTTTAAGAAAAAAAAGTCATCTCTCATATAATAAGAATTCTGAAACATTTCTACTAGACTGAGAGCTTTTAAAATGTAGGGCACTGCTTCAGTTTTCCCAAAGTTTAGCACCTAGGTAAGCCAACCATAAATGTCTACTGAACATGTTTCAAGAGATGAACAGGCATAGGTACTAAGGAAAGATTAAATACTTACCACTTGAAGCCTCCGTGAGCTCGGAAAGTGAAACAGACTCTCCAACTAAATATCCAGAGTGTGTTAAACCAGATTCAAAAGATTTCTTGGGGGGGGATAAAATTAAAGAAATATTAAATCTTATTACTTACAGGAGTACTGAGATCTTTATAAAGATTTAAGCATTATAGATTATCTAGAAATCTGATGTTCAACCAACCAATCATCATCTAGCTGTTAGGAAAGCATACAGGAATTGAACTAAAAACAGAGTACGCATTGTTAACTGCAGCCTAAACATCCTACTAAACAAATTTCAGCTCCCTAGGAAGTTTATAGGGCACGTTTTTGTTGCTTACTGTTTGAAGTCTAGAAAACTATACGGATTAATTTTAAAGAGGAAATTCTCAAAAATAACGAAAAATGGGGGTGTCTGGGTGGCAGTCAGTTAAGCATTCAACTCGTGGTTTCGGTTCAGGTCATGATCTCACGGTCGTGAGATGGAGTCCTATGTCGGGCTCAGTGCTCAGTGCGGCGTCTGCTTGAGATTCTCTCTCCCTCTGACTCTACCCCTCCCACTCATGCTCTCCCCCATCCCCTCTCTCCAAAATAAATAAATAAATCTTAAAAAAACAAATAACAAAAAAGGTTATGTAATTATTTTAAAAAGTATTAATATAACTAGGATAAGAAAACTATTAATCGCTAGGATAGAAAACACATTCTTATTAATGTGGACACCATTTCTAAATCATGGTGTATGTCCAAACAATCAAAGGTCTGATGAGAAACTATTGGTTTTGCAAGATGATGACTTTATATCAACTAGAAAAAAGCAGAGGGAGCAGAGATTATAAGTGACTCTAAGCTACAAATGAAACCTATTGGACCCCGAGGAATCTTACTATCAAATATTTATTATGCCAGTCCAAATAAGATCAACAGGATATGTACTGAATCTTTGTGACGAAGAAGTCACAGAAATAAAGTTTCAGATCTAATGGTGTCAGGTGTGTCCTCTGACTAAAGATATGGGAACCAGTTGTGTCACACCAGAACTAAAGCAAGGAAAGCCAGCAATGAGAGAACCAGCTTCCTGTTTACATGTGAGGGAAGGTCAAGGATCCTCAGTACTAGTATTTAATTCACATAGCTTATGATCATTTGACAACCTTAACAGGCTTTAGGTAGCTACAAATAACAAAAATCCCTACACCTACTTGAAAGAAGGGAGCAGAGCAAAGGAGAAATTGCTAAATAGCACCCTGCTTCCCAGCCAGTATTAAACCAGTTAGGGGCAGAAAGGCCAAAGTGCAAGACCCCCAGACCTGAGCTGCACAGCCCATATAGAATCTTCAACTCATTTGCCAGTTGTGTAAATAATATGCTCCTGTGTCTGCCTCCTCCAGTGGACTAAAAGCTGCTCAAGGGCAGGGCCATGATTTTCTCACGGTGATACCATCAGTATCGAGAACAATACCTCACAAGCAAAAGAACACTGGGCTTAATGTTTTCATTGAGAGTTTTTCGTAACCAAAAGCAACATGCTAATCAAAACTGTCTAACCAATAAGCTAACCAACAATAAAAAAAAAATTTAACAAGTAGGAGACACATACACACACAGCATAATTTAAAACTCAGCTACAATATAAAAATACAAGATACCATAACTGAAAAAGGGTTCTGACAGTCTTAAAACCGTCTAGCTGGAAAACCAAAGCTTCATTTTCCTAGGATTCTGGTCAGTGAATTACCTCAGAAAAATCTGCAGGAGCAGTTTCAACAGCACTATGAGAAACGGCACTACTGAGTGTCTGGAGATTAACTGCATCAGTTAGATTTTCATCAAAGTTGCTCTGAGAGGATATCCTTCGACGTTTGGATGATAAGTTTGCAGGGAAGTCAGACTCTTGACATTCACCAAGACCTTCCTTTTTGGCTATATATACAAAACAAAATAAAAACGTAACACAGGCAAAAATATTTTCTTTTACTGTATCACTTTTAAGTTTTGCACATAATAATTTCAGTAAAATGTAATGCTTGAATCTAAATACTTTATCAATTAAAAGTACATTTTCCTATTCAGAAGAAATCTAACTGAAAGGTAAGAGAACATCACTACTAAAAGGATAATAAACATTAAAATTTTTTTCTTGACTTTGAAAATATACAAAGATATGCTAATATACATTTTCATTTCTTTAAAATTTACAATGAAACCTTTTCTTTTGAACTTTTTTTTTTTAAAGATTTATGTATTTGGGAGAGAGAGAGCACATATGAGCAGGTGGAGGGGCAGAAGGAGAGGAAGAGGTAGGCTCCCCCCTCAGCAGGAAATCCAACGCAGGACTCAATCCCAGGACCCCAGGATCATGACCTGAGTCAAAGGCAGAAGCTTAACTGACTGAGTCACCCAGGGGCCCCTTTTTGAACATTTTAAAGGATGTGGTTATGTTCTAATACTGGTTCTGCTTTGACTGTGTATGATTTTATGAAACACACAGCCAAAATGTGCCTCAGTTCTTCCCAAAGAGAATGTAATCATCTGCAGAACTAGAGCAATCATGTCAGTAAAATATTTTAAAATGCAGGTCCAGAAGTGAAAAACAGGTAAGTTATAAACTACAAATACAAACGAGTATGTCGGAGTGGGTCACGCATGGGAGAGGTAGATGAACTGGACTTGTCTTGAGTACCAGTGCACTGTTCGTGAGGAGGTGCTGCAAGGTACTTGAAGATGGTTCAAGAAACCCAAAGCAAAATCATTAAAGCACCAGAGGAATGGTTATGACAATTTTGGTAATGCCAAGATTTTGTCTAATTCTGGTGTTTCAAATGCCTTGTGACTGGAAAATCAGAAGTGACAAGGAAAAGTAACCAAATGGATTACAATCTACAAGTTATGGTAAAGAAGAGGACAGGCTATTAAGATGTCAGATTAGATATATCTGTTTATAACATCAGGGTTGGGTGTTTGGTATTCATAGAAATGCTTACCACGCTTAATAATAAACCTCTAAAAATCAGGGTTTACACGCTAAAATTCGTTACATGCCCTTATTCTACAGATGAAACAAGCCAACCAGCTCTGACATGTTAACACTTAAAACTCAACTGTGGCCATGTGGAACTGTAGGCTCGGGAATGCCTGAAAAATCAGTTTTTTTCCAAGACAAACCAGAATTCTACATTTTTGTGTGAAATTTCCCAAATTTTAAGTGTTAGGCTCCATTTAAAAATACAGCTCTGCTCAGAAAAGACTGCCTTCACACTGTGGAACTAAATCTTTTTCATACCTCACAGCCTTGTCTGAATAAATACAGAAGTCACAAACGAACTAAATTCTTTCTACTCACTCGAGCCTGCGGTCTTGAACTCTTCTTCTGCCTCTGAGAGTCCAGGACAGTCGGTCATGTTTTCATTCTCCTTTATGCAGTGAAAAGCTGACTGGAAGGCAGACATTCGCTCCCTTAAAGAATTAACATTTCGATACAGTACAGGACTGCCCTGTTAAAATACAGAGACTTGAAGGATATTATAGATGAAATCAAACACAGTGTCTCTATTCTAGGCCTAGAACCACTGCATCCAGGATTAAATACATAAAGGCTTTTTGAAGATCAGAGGTAATAAATGAGTGTAGCAGAGCCTCTTCTCCCTTGAATCACGAATTTTCAGTTTGAGTATTTTGGGTGCTGCCATCACCCTAGTTTCTCCTCTGCTCCTCCCTCAGTTTTTAACCCGAGCACAGAGAACAGCTGGGTGGTACGTGTAGACATGTAGCTACAGCCTGGCTCAATACTGTGATTAGTCAGGCCACGCACATGACAGAAGTCGGGAGTAGGTGGGGAAAAGCTTTAAAAAAGCACCCGTGCAAATCACGTCCCCAGTTATTTGGGGGCTGTTTACACAACTCTTGAAAAGGATTCTTTCTGGGGAGCTTAAGGACTCTCTTTTAGAGTCCTTAACCTGAGACAGCCTCAGCAAATCAAACTGGAAAGGGAAAGAAGTTGAGCACAAAAATGTTGGAGAGGCCAGTCTAAGCAATTGTAAGGAGTACAGAGGAAAGCACTGAATCCTGCAGATGGAGTAAGAAAGAGGAACCTGCCACTTTGGAAATTTCACCGGAATTACTAAAAAAATAAATAAATAAAAAATAAATCCACTGGAAATTATCTGCATGACACATGAAGGTCTCAACATACCTAGTTCAAGCCAAGCTAGCCTGTCACTTCCATCCATATACACCCTCTCCCCAGGAGGCCAGGACAAGACACAGATGTTCTGCAGCAGCTCACATACCCGCCTTCACACCCTCTCCCCAGCTACATTTTCCTGATTTCATGGGACCTTACCTCCTTAGAGCTAAAAGCTGGCTGTTCGCTAAAACCACAAAGCCAAATAGTTAGATGGTTGAAGCACCAAGAGTGCTCTGGAAACTCTGCTAACAGTATTTTAGCCAAGCAGTCATCAAATGAAATTGACACTGGCAGGGACAGAAGTGCCAGATACATGCAAGTAACATACAATTTAAGAGTCCTGTTACCCATAAATTATTAAGTCCTCTATCCAAGTTTTTTCCCCCCTTTACTATTTAGACTAACATATTTCCACTAATTTGGAGCTTGTAACAATTTAAAAATTACACCAACAGACAAAAGTAAAAAATTACCTCCGTTTATGATATCATATGGAGGAGTATCAGTTAAAAGCTTGAAGCCATGTTTGATGGTGGATCTGCTCACACACTTGGTTCTATTCCCAGTTAAATACATTCACAAAGCAAACTGTTACATAATAACAGAATATTTTAAATCCAAATATGGTTGATGATGTAAACCTTTATGACATAACACATAACATTCATAAAAAGCTCATGGCCAACTCTTCTGTGTGAGATATGGAGAAAAGAAATGGGTTATCCCGAAGTCATACAATTTACCTCCAATGGTTTTTTTTTTTTTTTTTTTTTTGTACTCTTGTTTGAACACGGTAGGGGTAGGTTTAATGTCCTAGAAATTTAAAGCACTTTGAAATGCTGCTAAAACAAATGAAAGGTCCCTAGTTAGAATCGTTTTTCTCTATTTCCTGATGGAGAACGGGAATATACAAGGGAAACGAAACATTCAAAATGCACCGCTTTATTCTTTTGTCTTATGAAATCTATCAGCCAACAACGTTCCTTCCACATACCAGATACTGTTCGAAGGGCTCAGGACATAGGGGGAAATTACATTCCGGACTGAAATTCTGAAAACATATTAATATAGTTTCAGGTACAAGAAGTGCTAGTGAGAAGATGAAAAAGGAAAGTGATGAAGTCAAAGTGCTGCTTTGGTTTGGGTCAGAACGGTGTCCTATCTAAAGCAATAGCTGAGCTGAAACCAAAACTATGAGAAAGTGGTGGTGGAGCAAAGATGTTGGGGGAGAAAGGCATTCTGCAATAACAAGGCAGAAAACGAACAAAAGCTTAAAATGGAAACAGGATGCAGCAGGGAAAAAAGCCACCATGCCCAGGAAACGGAAGGAGATGGGGATATGAGGCTAATGGTGAGCAAGGCTCAGATCAGGAAGGGCAACGAAGGCTTCAAAGAAGGGGTCTGGGTTTAATTCAAGGCCTAACAGAAAGCCATGGGAGGGGTTTAAGCAGCAGAATGATCGATCTGATTTGGTCTATCTCCAACTGCTCTGTGGGCTGCTGGGTGGATTAGGGAAGGAGGGAAGTAAGGAGACCAGTTAGGAAGTAGGAGTTGGTAATCTCGGCAGGAATCACATTAGGGTTGTAGCAGTGGAGCTGTGGGACATGAGGACTTACAGAAAGGTTTCTGATAGGTAGCTGAAAGGTAGTGATACGCTGAATGTGGAAGAAAGGAACCGAGGAAGATTAACAGGTAGCTGGCCTGAACAAGTGGATGATAATGGCACATACTACGACCGACCGAGAAGTGGGCTGGAGGATCTGGTGTGGAGGAGAAATGTAGAGTTTGGCTGTGGCCAAATGCGTATGAAAACACCCTAGTGAAGCTGTTGAATCGGCAACTGGATATCTAACAAGGTCTGGTGTTCTAGGAAGCTCTGGGCCAAAGTTAGACATTTCTGATACAGTCTACAGCTGATCCTGAAAGCCATGGGAAGGGATTAGGATGCCTAAAGAAAGCAAATTAAAGGGGGCAGAGGGGAGCCCTGGGGCACTCTAGCATTTCTGAAGAGAAAAGTGGAAGAAGGGGTGGAATCAGCACATGAAACACAGAGGGAATGACCAATGACACAGAAGGAAAATTAGGTCAGTATGGAATCCTAGAAATGAAGTGCAGAAAGTGTTTCAGGGAGGGCGTGGTGGAACATATCAAAAGCTGAGCAAGGGCTGAGTAAGATGCAAACTTAGATTTCATCTTTGTTTTGGCAAGGTATAGACTATTTGGGATCAATGGTGACAAGAGTCTCCTTGATGGCGTCATAGAAACAAAAGCCCAATTGGCGTGGCCAGCAGTCTCAGAGAGGATGGGCGAGGGGCAGTGGAGTAAGACAGACAGACAAACATGGTCATGGAGTTTTGCTGTGACGAAGAGGCACAGAAATGGGATGACATGGAGATCTAGGAGGAGTTAAAGAGAGATATTAAGATTTGTTTGTACTAATGGAAAATGACCCAAAAGAAAAGGATAACATAATTGAGAAGAAAAAAAAAAAAGTTCAGAATGACCAATTTGGTCATAGTAATATAAACACTTGAATATTTATGTAATCCAACTATTAGAAGTTGTAGAGGATGGGGAGTACACATGTGTATATATGATAGAAAGTATAAGGAAGAAAGAAGGCTAATTCTCCACTATCCACAGTGGGAAGTCAATAGTTAATGCCTTTACACTGAAAGATTAAGTAGTAGCAATTAGGCAAGAAATAAAAGGCATCCAAATTGGAAATAAACAGGTAAAACTGTCACTATTTGTAGATGGCAATACTAAATATAGGAAACTAAAGACTCCACTAAAAATCCATTAGAATAAATGATTTCAGTAAAGTTGCAGGATACAAAACCAACACATAAAAATCTGTTGTGTTTCTATACACTAATAATGAACTAGCAGAAACTGAAATTAAGAAAACAATTACATAAAAAAAAATTAAATAGCTAGAAATAAATTTAACCAAGGAAGTAAAAGACCTGTACACAGAAAACCATAAGAAACTGATGACAAATGTATGTTTGTCCAATCCATGAGCACAGAAAAATATTCTGTGCTCATGGATTGGAAGAATATGGTTAAAATGTCATATTACCCAAAGCAATCCACAGATTCAATGCAATTACCATCAAAATTCCAAAGGTATTTACCAAGACATACAACAAATAATCCTAAAATTTGTATGGAGTCACAAAAGACCATGACTAGCCAAAGCAATCTTGAAAAGAACAGACCTGGAAGCATCATGTTCCCTGATTTCAAACTATATTACAAAGCAATAGTAATCAAAACAGTATAGTATTGGCATAAAAACAGGAACACAGATAAATGGAAGAGAGAGTCCAGAAATAAATCCACCCATGTATGGTCAACTAACAGAAGACAAAAGAGCCAAGAACATCCAATGGGGAAAGGACAGTCTCTTCAATAAATGGCATGGGGAAAACTAGACAGCCACATTCAAAACAGTGAAACTGAACCACAATCTTATACCATACACAACAATAAACTCAAATGGATGAAAGACTTGAAAGATCTGAAACCATAAAAATCGTAAAAGAAACTAGACGGTGAGCTCCTTGACATCAGTCTTGGCAAGGAGTTTTTGGATTTGACACCAAAAGCAAAGGCAACAAAAGCAAAAATAAATGTTATTTACTACATCAAATTAAAAAGCTTCTACAGAGCAAAGGAAACCATCAACAAAACAAAAAGGCAACCTATTGGATGGGAGAAAATAATGTGCAAATCGCATATCTAATAAAGGGTTAATATAAAAAATATATAAAGAACTCATGTGACTCAACAGCAAAAAAGCAAGCAATCCAATTTAAAAATGGGCAGATCTGAACAGACATTTTTCCAAAGACACAGATGGCCAACAGACACGTGAAAAGATGCTCAACATCACTCATCATGGGGGAAATGCAAATCAAAACCCAAGGAGATATCACCTTACACCTGTCAGAATGACTGTTATCAAAAAAATAAGTCATAATAAGTGTTGGCAAGGATATGAAGAAAAGGGAAACCTCGTGCATTATTGGTGGGAATGTGAATTGGCACAGCTGCTATGGAAAATAGTATGGAGGTCCCTCAAAAAATTAAAAGTAAAACGACCATATGATCCAGTAATTCTACTCCTAAGTATTTATCCAATGAAAATGAAAACACTAACTTGAGAGGATATATGTACCCCATGTTCACTGCATCTTATTTGCAATAGCCAAGATATGAAAACAACCTGAGTGCTCATCAATGAATGGATGGGTAAAGAAGATATGGTGTATATACACAATAGAATACTTTTCGGCCAGAAAAAAAAAAAGAAGGAAATCTTGCCATTTGTGACAACATGGATGGACTGACCCTGAGGGCATTATGCTAAGAGAAATAAGTCAGAGAAAGACAAATACTGTAATGTCTCATTTACGTGTGGAATGTAAAAGTTTAAAAAGAAAGAAAGAAAAAAGGAGCTCATAGATACAAAGAGCCTGGCGTTGCCAGAGGCAGGAGTAGGCAAAATGGGTAAAGAGAGTCAAAATGCACAAACTTCTAGTTATAAAACATGGTGACTATAGTTAATAATACTATATTATATATTTGAAAGTTGCTGAGAGTAGATTTTAGAAGTTCTCATCACACACACATAAAAATTTGTAACTGTACAGTGAAGGATATTAACCGTGTAGACTTACTGTGGTGATCAATTTGGAACACAGTTGACCCTTCAAGAACATGGGTTTGAACTGCAAGGATCCACTTTATAGGTAGATTTTTCTTTCCAATAAATACAATTCTGTAAGTGTATTTTCTCTTGTTTTCTTAATAACACTTTCTTTTCTCTAGTTTACTGTATACTTTACGGTACCTGGTACATATAATATACAAAATATATGTTAATCGACTGTGTTATCAGTGAGGCTTCTGGTCAACAGTAGGCTATTAGTTAAGATTTTTGACAGCGTGAGGGTTGGTGGCCCTAACCCCCACATTGTTCAAGGCTCAACTGTGTATAAAATTTTGAATCAGTACACTGTACACCTGAAACTAATATAAAATTGTATTTCAATCAGACTTCAATGAAAAAAAAAAAAGGAATTGCAAGGAAAAAAAACCATATCAAGCATGTTATTAAGAGATATGAAAGCAAATACCAAAGCAACAGGTACAAGAGCTGAAAATGAGAGTCTAGGGAAAGGAAAAATGGAAAAAAGGCAGCTGCGCACTGTTGTTCTTATAAATAAATCTTAAAGGACTGACTCTTTAAACAACGTGCATATGTAATATTTTTATTTATATAAATTTTTTAACTTTAAAAAAAGTATTTGCAAGAAAACTTCAGAGCATTAGAACATAGTTCTAGACTGGGTAAAGATGAGAGAGGACATAGAGTGAGCAGCAGACAGTACAGGTGTGGTAAGATCAAGTCTGGAGGCTTCGATAAGATGAGAGAACGGTGAAGTAAACTGGAAAGATGAAATGTGGGTCAGAGCCAGGTGGGCTGAAAGTAGATCTCAAAGGCGATACAGTAGCAAGGAACCACGCAAGCAGATGGTTGAGGTAGAAAAGACCAAAGGAGCTACAGAAGTCAAGGCCCTTGACTCACTGAGATGGTAGATGATCATCCATGTGCTTGCTGAAATATTCAAGAATGAAAGCAAGAGTAGTGGAGGAAAGATGGAGAGCAGCTGCCCTTCAACTTTTCAGTAAGTCAAGCAGAGAAAGACAATGACCATATGGTTTCACTCATATGTGCCACATAAGCAATATTGCGGAGGACCATAGGGGAAGGGAGGGAAAACTGAAGGGGGAGAAATCAGAGGGAGACGAACCATGAGAGACTATGGACCCAGGGAAATAGACTGGGGGTTGCAGACGGGAGGAGGTGGGGAGGAGGGTAACAGGGTGATGGGTATTAAGGAGGGCACGGGTTGTGATGTGCACTGGGTGTTATACATAACTAATGAGTCATTGAACACTACATCAAAAACTAATGATGTACTATACAGTGGCTAACTGAAGATAACAAAAAATAAATAAATTGTAAAAAATAAATAAAAAATTTAAAAATTTTAAAAAAATAAAACAGAAGAAGGTCAGGGCGTGTGGGTGGCTCAGTCGGTTAAGTGTCTGCCTTCATCTCAGGTCATGATCCCAGGGTCCTGGGATCAAACCCTGAGTCAGGCTCCCTGCTCAGTGGGGAGTCAGTTTCTCCCTCCCTTTGCTCTTGCTCTCTTGCTCACTCTCTTTCTCCCCCACTCAAATAAATAAATAAAATCTTTAAAAAAATGTTACATAAAACAGGAGAAGGTAGAGAAAGTAAGAGATGAATTATTTAAGCATAGAGGCCCTTACACTTTACGAAAAGAAAAAAACAAATCCTACTCATTTATTTGCGGAACATTTCAGTAATTTAGAACATGTAAAACTAATATTTTATTTATACAGTCAATAAATTTGTTGAGCAAGGGAAGAAGTGATAGGGTGAGAACTGAAAGAGTAGAGCCACCAAGGGTAATTACTATAGAGGCCAATCTCAAAAGGTCAAAGGACAGCACTGATTGTCCATAAAAACTGCTCAAGTGGAAAGCCCTTACTTTTAACAATGCTAGATACTAGAGCTATATATTCAAGGAATTCTTTTAATACATATAATCACATGATATGGGTGTGGGGTGTTTTCATATATACATTTATACACACACATATATATATATTCATATGCATACCCTTAAGAAAAAAAATGTGAACAGCAGATATGAAATGTCAACAAACAAAAATGAATTTAGGCCAGAGAAAGCTGAAACTGACAAGGACTCTTTAGGGCATTGACAACAGGAAACAAGCAGACTTGCAGCAGACCTCAGAAAGGCTCAGTTATCTAAAGCAGCAGATATTTCTGAAAACCAGGGTGAAGGGCAGGACTCAGAACAGGAACACTGAAACTCTATCAGTAGCACTTGAACCACAGATCTCTTCATAAAGAAGAAAGGACTTTTACATTTTGGAGGGAACACAGAGATTCAGGATTCCATGAGATTTAAGACTCCATAAACAGCCAGGAGAGGAGGGTCTGCACTGAAAACAGAGCCTGTCCAAGTCCTCTCAGTGAACAGTTTGACTTCTAGTCATTTTTGACACTTGACTTCCACAGTCCCAGGACTCAGGTTTATATCCCCAGGAATTCCTTTCAGAGAAAACATATCTGCCAAAAGAAAAGAGCCACAGGATTCTGATACTTAGGAGTTCCTCCAATGAAAAAGTGGCCATGCCTACACAGAAATCCACCAGCTGACGAAACCAGACCGTGCACATTGAGCTCTCAGTCAAGTTTTTAAAGTGTCTCACTTTAAAAAATGAACACTGTCAAGATCACCAAACATCTGAAGAAAGATTTGAGCATGAGACAGAGCCTGAACTAATCAGGTAGCAAAATGGTACCTGATGGCAAAGAGATCCTGTAAGGGGAGGAAGAAAACATCCATAAAAATATGTCCCTAACAGCCCACAATGTTCTTTAATACCAAGAACAGAGCTTCAAATGAAAAAGCAGGCCATGCAAAAGAAAGGGAATCAAAATATGTGTTGAATGAATGAATGAACAGGATTCTTCAACTCTGTAAGCTAAAATACAGTGGAGCAATCCCTTCAAATTTTGATGGAAAATATGTGCAACCTAAATTTCTATACTAAGACAAACTATAATCCAAATGTGCTAATCAACTTCATCAGATATGCAGAGGCTCCAGAAAAATGAGATAGTAAAACAAGAAGAGAGAAAGATATGAGACCAAGGAAAGAGAAAATCCAAACAGAAGAAGAAAAGGAAATCACTAGGGATGGTGAAAGCAAGTCACAAAGGGACCCAGAAGGCAACCAAGCCAACAGAAGACAGAGAACACAAAGGAAAAAGAAAAGAACCCACAGACCCTTAAGGTTTATAGACCTGTCAAAGTTTGGGGATGAAATTATGTGATAAAAGACTAAACCAAAAAATAATAAAAAGTACTTAATAACTAGAGGAAAATCAAAAGTTGTATAAGAAAAGAAATGGGACCATAGCATACTACATAGCAGTTTGTGAAAAATATCTACATGGTTAAATAACGCACACAAAGTCCTAATTTAAACAAAAATTTCAATTGTATTGGAAGGATGGGGACAGGGGATAGGGTTAGGACAGCTATGAATAAGAGGTGTAAGGGCAAAATCCTCATTTTTCACAGATATAACTACAATGATAGTAAATTCAAAGCATACCATGTTCCAGGGACAGTTCTAAGTACTTCAGCTGTACTCATTTAATCATCCTCATTAAAAACCTTACTATTATTATCACCCCCATTTTATATGTGAGAAAACTGAGACAAAGAAGCAACTTGAAGTGCTTGGCTGGCTCAGGCTGTAGAGCACCCAACTCTTGATCTCCCGGTTGTAAGTTTGAGTCCCATAATGGGTGTAAAGATTACTTAAAAATAGGGGCACCTGGGTGGCACAGCGGTTAAGCGTCTGCCTTCGGCTCAGGGCGTGATCCCGGCGTTGAGGGATCGAGCCCCGCATCAGGCTCCTCCGCTATGAGCCTGCTTCTTTCTTTCTCTCCCACTCCCCCTGCTTGTGTTCCCTCTCTCGCTGGCTGTCTCTATCTCTGTCGAATAAATAAATAAAATCTTTAAAAAAAAAAAAAAAAGATTACTTAAAAATAAAATCTTAGGAAGAAAACGAACGAACGAAAGAAAGAAACTTGCCAAAAGCACAATTAATTAATAATAAAGCCAAGAATCAAACCTCAGCAAATAGCTCCACAGTCCATGTTCATACCCACCCTAACAGCAGTTCTCAGGAAGTCTTTACACGCTTAGAAATGATCGAGAACACCAAAGGCTCCTAGTACATGTGCATTATAGTTATCAAGAGTGTTTTAACAGCCTTTTCAGAATTGTGGCCATTCATTCTTTCATGGAACACAAAACTCAACAAAGATTTCCTAAATGTTAGTTGCAATGTCAAATATGAAATCCATCAATGAACTCTTCATATTCTGTTATGTTAAAATCTGTGAGTCTCTTGCAATTTGAGGGTATATTTTGCATGCACTGGTCATTAGGAAAATATTGGTTCTCTTACTTCTGCAGATCTTCCAAATGTTGACACCTTTTATTATGTAGTATCAAAAATCACATTCATTAATATCTCCACTGATCTTATCAGAAAAGTCTAGCTACTGGGAAGTTCTCAAACTCATGGTGCTGAATAGAAGTTTTCCAAAATTCTAATTTTCTCCTGAAAACTCAAGTTTTTTCATCAGTAAGAAATATTTCAGTTTCTCCTTGAAGTGGCAGGTTCACAGTTCATTTTTGAGAAAATGTTGTTCACATTCCCAAGTCTGACTAATCATGATGTCTGTCAGTCATTCTTTCAAGTAAAAATGAAAAAAAGTGGCTAGAGTTCAGATCACAGTTCAAAACAATTACACACGATTTTTTTCAAAATATCCATCATACTTCTGTATGTACTTTGGAAGTGCCGGATGCATACTTCCCATTTCAATCACACATAATACGCAAGGGTGAAGAAGTAATAAAATTTATAATTTTCACTGCATCATCAAGGATATTAAATGAACCTGGCATTATCATTGCCTGTGAAGGCTTAGCAGTGTAGAAAATGACAGCTTGGTGCCCTCAGTTTAACCCACCATGGCTTCTGCACTGTGAATGCAAAAATCAACATAGTGTAAAAAGGCAAACACCTCAGTGCTATTACAAAAACGTGTTTTAACCTCATAGACCTCTTGAATGGGACTCAGGGATCCCCAAGGATGGGCAGATAATCTCTGAGAACCACCACACTACATAGCCTTGTGCATAGTGTCTAAAACCAAAAAATAAATAAATGCCAGTATAAGTACATTTTAAAATAGGAAGGCCCGTACCAAAAGAAACAATATAAGCAGCTGTCCTCCAAGAAGGAGAAGTATTAACTGTGCCTTTCATAGTAACCCCTGTACACTATTTGACATTCTAGGAACATGCATTATTCTGATAAAAATCCGCAAAAACAGCTACATCCTTCCCCATTAGCAGACAAGTAATTTTTTCCTTTTTGCCAGGTTATCCCAAATATATTTTGTCCTGGGGAACTCTTACTCCTACATGCCAACATGTAGTAGCAAAAAAAAAAAAAAAAAGACACTTAAAGAAAAAATATTAATAAAGAAAAAGTTTGAAAAACACTGCCTCACTTCACTGTAGAGAAAAACACCAACCGACAAAAAACCCTGCAAAATAAAATAGCTCCTCTAGAAAACCATTTCTATTCAGGATTTCCTAATTCTTAACATAGCCATGCTCAGCTTCACCATCAATGTGAACTGAACACTCTCTGTAAGACAGAGAAAACATTATCTCCCCAGATCCAAAACAGATGAGATGCACAAGACGACAGAAACACGGTACAAAAGCTTTGTAACAGAACAAAACATTCCCCCCAAGAGAATTCATGACAGAAGTTAGAAGAATATCATACCAGAAAAGGGGAATTCTGTGCCGAAGATTTCTCTGCCTTCTTTAAACTCCGCTGCTGAGCAATGAAACGAATAAGATGGTTTGTTTCAGGGGAGCCCCGAGCACCAATTGTAGAGCGTCGTCTGGATTTTTTAAGGTAGGATGAGGACTCTCCTATAACGAAAACTCTCTTTTAAATTGGAACGAAACAAGCCAATCATCAGTAATTATGTACTGAATTCCCTGTAATATACCAGCCTAAGAGAGAACATGATAAACGCCTATTACAGAAATCTAAATAGAGAATTACAGGCAAAATTATTCACACACGATCAGCTGGATAGGCATCTTTGCCTACTGACTTATTCCATTCTTCTGAAAGTGTCTGGCACATAGAAACCCTTGATCAGAGTTGTGGAATGAACACATGGACACATTTTAATAGCTCTCATTTTTGTTTCATATTTCCTGCACACAGGGATGGGTGATGGCTGGCTTTGGTCTAAGAACTTCTTTTTCTGAATTAGTCCTCTTATCCCCAAGAACTGAAAGGAAAGCTCTCCACTTAGGCACATATACTCCCACAATCTCATTCTTCAGGATCATTTGTTTCTCTGCAATACCAATCCACTTTCCGCACACTACACTGCATTCTGGCCATATGCTGAAGAGCACAAAATAAATCTAGTTTTTTCTAGAAAGATTTATGAATAATGTTCTTGAGAAGGGAACACAGAATGGCACACCACTGTGGTCTTGTCTACATCATGCATTATCCAGTCTAGTGCCCTCTGACTTTCCAGCATTCTGTCATTCTCCATTTCTAAATGCTGTTCTCCAATCTAATCCCAGTTCCATGTGTATTTCCTTTCTAGCTAAATCAGGGTTCACAGGTGAATTTCATTTCTACTCCTTGAAAATTAGCCTCAGTCAATTTTGTGATTTTGAAAGAGGCATACCCCAATCTTTCTTAACTGCTCTTCAACTTTCTCTTATTTTTGCCATAGGGGAGCATAAAATTTATTATTGCTTAGAGTATACATATTCCTATATGTCATGAGTCAGGTCAAAAAGTGATTCACATACATCTTCTTTTCCAGTTTGGACACAGAGCACACTGTTGAACGTTATCATGCTGGGTGCCCTGGAAACCTGATATTCTGCTATGCTATATGCACCATACATAGTCACAGAAATCTCCCTAATCAAACATTTGCAGAGTCAAAGTAATGAGATAAGTAGATGAACAAAACTGAGTTGAAGTTATTTTTAAACTTTAAAAGCACTGCAGTAGAAGGACAACTTCTTTTACCTGAAGAGTTCTTTACAAAGCTTTCAGGTGTAATTCCCAATTGCTCTACTGTTACTGTGGAAAAGTCCAAAGGTGACTTGAAAGTATCTAGTGTGCAACCATTAGGAGTCACTTCAGGTGCATGCTTCTGAGGAGTTACAAGCCTCCCATTTCCCAAAATGAAAGAGGTATTTTCTGAAACAGACAACATATTGTGAGGGCTAAACATCATTATGAAAACAAATACCTAAACCTTACATTTCACAAGGAGGCAACAGATGACTACATACCAGCATCACGAATAGCAGTCTCCTTGGTTTCAAGAGACTCACTGTCTTTTGAGTTGGTATCCATCTAAAAAAAGAGAAAAGAAAAAAAAAAAACATTTCCAAGATTAATGATTAGATCAAGATTCTCATTCAAGACCGAATTCTAATACAACCTATATAGGCATGAAAATAGATGTCAAGAGGGTATTTTGAGAGCTTTTAATAAAGAGAGAAATGGAGGAAACTGCTTGTTGGGGATGAAACAAAGCAGACCTCACACTAAAGGCCATGGCTTTTCAACCTTGGCGAACATCTGAATCGTCTGGATACCCTGTTGTAGACACAGTTTTGCGGATTCCCAGAAATTCTAATTAAGTAGGCCTGGCTGGGCTCCAGGAAATCTGCATTTTAGAAAGCACGCGCGGGTAGCCCGGCTCATGTCCCAGGAGGACCACCATCTCCATGGAGCAGGATAAGTATGAACACGCTTTTGAGAAGCACGCCCCAGAAGCAGCTCTGCTGGATCAGGGTCCTTGCCCTACCTCTCACTCCCGTAGCCTGGCTCTCCTCCCGCTGGGTTTATTTGGAACGCTCCACCGCCGCTGAGTGTCGTGCAGGTGCTGACGGTTCGGTCGAGAAGGCAACTGTCGGCCGCCAAGCCGGCCTCCGGGAGCTGCCTCGTCCGGCCCAAAGAACTCCAACCCCGGGGCCCGCTATCCCTACCTTCTCCTCCGCCCGGCCTCTGCCCGCTGCCCGCCGCCAGATTCAAATCGCCGGCCCCGCCTCCTCGGTCCCGGCGTTACTCCACGAATCTCTACGCCTTCGCTGTCCACACGTGTCCACGCGCACCCCGAGCTCTCCCAGGCCTCTACCTCGTCGTCCCAGGACCAGGAGTGGTTTGGTGTGCTCGAGAGAATCCACCACTAGCTTGTGGGTGACACGCCGACCAGAGAGACCAGCCGCTAACCTGTATCCGGGGGGACTACTTTCCGTGAGAGTCTCGCGGAGGAACACTTCTGTTGGAACCTTAACTCCTCCCCCGTTTTTCAATTGGATGCTGCAAACTTCGAAAAGAATCATTGGACCAATCCTGGCAGAACGACGGGCGGGCTCTTGCCCAATCACCCAGTCCAGACAGCAGCCGTTTCGTCCGTGGTTTGAGAGAGTGGGAGGGGGCGCTGACGTGTACGGGTCCCTGTTAGCGCTCCACCTCTTTCCTTCCAACCCCGCCTCCCTATGCAGATGAGCTCTACCTGGTGTTGGGTTTGCGCCTGCTCAGTAACGCCTAGAGCCGCCGTTCGGCTCCAGGTTGTGCTGATTGGCTGATAACCCTTCCCGTCTGCAAGACTGCAACCTCTCTTCCCTCCCTCCACCTGGGCTGGGTTAGTATGAGCCCACCCAATGCCGGGTGATGATTGGCTGAGTCCTGGCCGGCGCTGCCGGTTGATTGGTGGATCTTAGAGTCAGTCTGGGAGAGGTGGGGGAAGGGTCCCAGGCTGGCTGACGAGCCCAGGGGCGGGGTGGGAAGGAGGACCGGCCAGCCCTGGGGTGTGGGACCGGGAGTGCGTGCGAGTGTGTCTCCGTAAGAGAAGGAAGGTGGCGAAGGGAGGAGAGTCCGAGTGGGTGGAGGGAGGGGAAGGGCGGGAGAAGAAAAAGGTGGGAGGAGAGCCAGGTGGGAGGGTGGCGACTCACTCAGGACCCAGTGGGGGCAGCGCGATGAGGCGGGTGACCCTGTTCCTTAACGGCAGCCCCAAGAATGGAAAGGTAAGGGGGTCGGGAGGAGGCGGGCCGCCTGCGTGGGGAGAGGGCAGCGGAGCGCGGAACGGGCTGGCAGGGCAGAGGGCTGAAGTTGGGGAGAGGGGCTGGGAGGTGGGCGTGCGCCGGGGTGGTGGGCGTCCAGGAGGTGAACGTCGGGTCCCCGCGGCCTCCTCCCAGCCCGCGGGATTCCTAGCGGGAGCCTGCCCTTCGACTCCCCGGCCGCCCTGGGGGCCAGCGCAGGTCAGCTTGTGTTTATCGTTCCCATGTCCAGGTGTGGGTCCTGGAAAACGGAGGACTCGGAGGGCGAGGGGAGGGCCGCTGTCACCTGAGCACTTAGTGCTGATGTTCGTCTTCCCACCTCCTCCCCGAAGACCCCGCTGCCCCCCACCCCTGGCTGTAGAAGGGCGCTTGTTGCCACCTTCGTGCTGAGTAATGGTCTGCTCCAGAAAGTGGTGGTTAACAGCTAAGGAGGACTACGGAAGGTTGCTCAGGTAGAAAGAATAAAACTGTTTATCGGTGGATAAATAAAATATTCTTCTATCCTAGGGCGAATAAGAAGATTGAAAATTAGGGACATTTTCTTGATGGTTCCTACCTCTGTCTTCCAGGCGCCCCAAGCCCCGCCGCCGGCAAACTTACGTACTCACTTTTGTATTTCTCCTTGTTTTAGTTCCTTAGAAGACTGTCACAATAGACCAGAATGGATTGATTTGACGTTACTAGTTGCTGTGTTAGGCCTTTGTTGAGGGTGTGGTACCAAATATTTTTTCCAAGGCTGGAGCAAGCCAAAATGAATCCTGTTCCTTCTCAAGCCTCTTGCCCCACCCATGAAAGTTGTTCGGCTTCTTTGGAAAATTTGACTGTTCGAGGAAGACATTTATGATGTCGCTAAATGACATCTAGAAGTAACTATGCCTTAGAGTCTAAGGTAAAGGTAAATTGGCCTCAGTGTATTATTTGCCAGAATACAGTACTTTGTTTCCTGCATATTTTGGAAACAGTACGTTTTTAAATAGTGTAATTGTGCCTCGGTGTAAAAAATGGCTTTCCAACTACTCTGAAATTTTAAATAAATCTGCTCTAAAAATTTGAACCACGGTCTGGTTAGTTGACTATAATTTTGTGTTATTCTGATTTTAGAGATTTAATACATAAAAACAACTGGCATATATTCAAGTTCTCGAATTTTCATAAATTTTATTTCAAAATATACTTCATAAGATTTATATTATTTCCGACCATTAACTTTTTCTAAACCTGTTTTGTCTGTTAGCTACTAATAATCTAAAACTTACATTGTTACTGGAAGAAAAAATTAGTATATCCAAACAATTGTAATATGTTTTCAGGAACAGACCTTTGATTGACCTTTTTATCCAGCATCTCTTTGTTCCTCTCTGAAAGACAAGATGTTTAGACTCAGTCATAAATATTTAATTATGCTCTAAATCTCCCCTGAAACCACTGAATTTTGTTCTTTCAAAGACTAACTGTGTTAGTCTTACCATATATATTTTTTAAACTATCTAGTTTTGACTAGATTAGGTTTTTGGGTTTAAAATTTTTGTTTTAAAAGTTATTTTCTAGGGAGTCTCAAAAGATTGGAAAAAACACATCTCAAGTAAATAAAGATAAATATATTAATGTTGTGAAGATCATAAAGACCCGAACTGGAGAATACTAATATGATTCAATATTAAAAACAAATCATACCATAATCCTTACTACTCGTTGGAAAACATATTCTATGCCAAAGTTCTCAGTATTTCCTCTCTCTCCAGCTGATTAAAAAAAAAATACTATAATTACTCTTATTTGACAAAAGAGCGCAGAATAATACATAACAGCTTGCATGTTTATATAAATAACGTGACTAGAGTTAGCCAGGATTGGCATGATCGTGACATGATGTTCATGAAAAACATGCTGAAACAGAGCCCTGCTACTAGAGTTTGATTTCCCATCCAGCAGTTGGAATATCTGTCACTTTCAATCTCCTTATTAACCTAGCTTCTATTTTTGCTTCCTGGTCATAAGATTAGTGTCGTTTTTTCACATAAGTTTTCCTCCTATAAAAGCTTCTTCAGTGGTTGCCAAACTGAACCATAAAGCCTGGGTTTGGAGAGGCGCAGAGTTACTGCATGCAACTACATCATATGGTTACCATGACTTTCCTGTATACTGAATAAACATAAGTGTCCCTAGTACATGCTTTGATGTTGTCGAGAGGGCTGTGCATGCTCTAAAACAGTGCTTTCTAGAGTGAGATAGTACACCACAGAGGGTGTGCAAGAGGACCCAGGGGAGTTTAGGAAGAAATACTATACTTTTTATTTATATTTTTACTTAGAAATATAAAATCTTATTAAAACTTGATTTTTTTAATTCATAAAGACACAAGTGCTTTCAATTACTGAATGTGTCAAGTGGTCTCAAGTCTACTGAGAGAAGAGAGTGCGTTCACATGTGAAAACTTCTTCACTGGTTGGTTCAGTTGGTATACTGTGATGTACTGAAGCACACAGTGCGGGTTAAGATTTGCATTATCCAGTTTTAACTAAATTAACCTTACCAAAATGCCAAGTGGCTTTAAAAGATTCCTTCAAAGCTGCAAACTGAAGAATATCAGTTGCATGAACACAAGTAAGCAATGAGAAAATGGCAGAGCTACCACTCTCCAAACATAAACTATGAAATTTGGGGGGGGATTAATTTTTTTTTTTTTTTAAGATTTACCTATTTATGAGAGGGAGCTCACACGCATGTGTGCAAGTGGGAGAAGGGGCAGAGGAAGAGAATCCTTCAAGCAGACTCCCCCTGAGGTCAGAGCCCCAATTTGAGCTCAGTCCCCTGATCCTGAGATCATGACCTGAGCTGAAACCAAGAGTTGGATGCTCAACTGACTAAGCCACCCAGGCGCCCCCAAAAGTGCCAAATTTTAAAGACTATTTGAAATCTTATTTAATAACTGCTATTAACAATAAGTCACTTCCTAAGTGTATATTGTTCTTTGAAACATTAGCCAATGATGAGATGAGGTCATCCTAATTAGCAAGATGTTTAAAAATATTTTCCAACATATGAAGACAATTTGAGATGTTTTTCTTTTCCTTTTTTGTTTGTTTTCAGTGTTTAAAATCAATTTTATATTTGGCAGGATTTCCCTAAATGTAATGATAAATATTTAGGGGATTTTTACTGGCCAGCTCCATATTCTAAGTCGATAAAGGTCCTCATTTGGGAAATCATATTTTTTTTCTAACTGTGGCATAAACTTTATAAATAAGTAAATAAATATACAAATGTTTGAGCACATGCCCGAAAATGTTTTACTGATGGGGTACATAGTCAAAAACGTGAAGGCTGTCATTCTAAAAAATTGGGATCTTCAATTTTAGTTTTTTTAGTTGCTCCAAAAGAATCAGTTGAATCCTCTCATCCTTTCTCCATAGGCCTCAGAATTCCCATGTTTCTCTTTTTAATATTCCCTGTAAATAGCATTAAGGAATTTGAAATGAGGACTCAGACATCTGAATGTAGTGAGTGGCTTCTGAGCAACCTGATGTCAGTTCAAAATTTCTGTACCTCTTGAAGAGAAGTTGCTTTAACTAAAGAATATTCAGTAATAGGCTGTGCAAGTCTTAGACCATTTGTATACCTTATTTATTCAGCCAAAACTTACTGAGTACCATCTTTGTACAAGGAACCATGTCAGTTCACTGCAGACATAATGGGATGTGAAATAGATCTGTACTGATGTTTACACTCTTAGTCCAGGACATAATTGTTTTCTTCTGGCTTTGATATTAGGTCAGAAATATGTTGTTGGTATTAAGTAGCCAGATTTGAATCCATTATATTAAGTTGAAGAAGGTGAAATCTATGTGACCTTTGTTGAAATCTGAACATTAATAAGAGCTTTGCTCTTCAACTTTAAACATTTAAAAAAATATTTGATACATATAAAGAATGTTAATGTGCATAAAAATTAAGAGGATAATAATATACCAAATATCAGTAAACCTGCCACACAAGGCAAGAAAAAGCGTATTACCAAAACTTAATGTGCTTGTTCACTTTGCTATTCTCTTGCTTATCCATAAAGTCAGCCAATTTCATGAATGCTGTATTTCTCTCTCTTTGCCATGTTTAATAGTTGAACCATATACACACACACACACTATATATATATATTTTGTCATCTTTGAGACATATCCTAAATGTATGTCATATGTAATCTTTTTGGACTTAAATTTTTCATTCAATATAATATTTCTAGGATTACATCCATAATATAGTTTAGTTATTTTTGCTGCTTTGTAATAGTCCATTGTATACAAGTACTATCCCATTTTATCTGTCCTCCTTCAGTGGACATTTGGGTTGTTTATTTCTTTATATTTTGCTGTTACATTGACAGTGTTGTCATGAGTATTCCTGTGTATGTATCCTGGTGCACACATGCAAGCATTTTTCTAGGGCAGTGGATTGCAAGCTTCAGCATGCATTGGAATCTGTTGGAGGAATTGAGAAAACACATTGGTGGGCCCTACCCTCAGAGCTTCAGATTCAGTAGATTTGGGATGGGGTTAGGAATTTGAATTTCTAATATATTTCCAAGGTGATCCTAATGCTGCCAATCTAGGAACCACACTTTTTTTTTTTTAAGATTATATTTATTTATTAGAGAGAGAACGTGAGCAGAGGAAGAAGTGGGCTCCACTTTCCTATTCCCCTGCTCTAGGTGCAGGGCTCCATCCCAGATCCCAGGATTCTGGGACCATGACCCAAGTCAATGGCAGCCACTTAGCTGACTGAGCCACCCAGGCACCCCTAGGGACCACACTTTTGAGAATCAGGGCTCTGGTGAATATAAGTTGTACTAACAGTTGACCCTTGAACAACATGGAATTGAACTGTATGGGTCCACTTATGTGTAGATTTTTTTTTTCGATAGATACCCTGTAGTACTATGAATGTATTTTCTTTAGCACACTTTATTGTAAAAATAGAGTAACTTAACTTACAAAATATGTATTAATTGACTGTTTATGTTATTGGTGAGGCTTCTGGTCAACAGTAGGCTATTAATAAAGTGTTTGGAGAGTCGAAAGTTATATGTGGATTTTTAACTACACAGGGGAGGGGGAGTTGGTGCCCCAAAACCCTGCATTGTTCAAGAGTCAACTGTATTGGGTGTTAGGTATATGAACGTTTCATTTTTTAAAATGCCAAATTTTTTCAGAGTTATTGCAGTAATTTATATCCCACCAGCATTGCATAAACCTTCCCACTGATCCACATCCTCTTCAATACTTGATACTATCGGACTTCTTAATATTTAATATTTTAATATTTGCCTTCTTGACCTCGAGTTATGTTATCTTTTTTAGGAACAAAATAATTAAAAAATATGTGGAATTTAAGAAACGAGTTAAAGGGGGAAAAAAAGAAGCAAACCAAGAAACAAACTCTTAACTATAGAGAACAAACTGATGGTTACTAGAAGGGAGGTGGGGTCGGGGGATAGGTTAAATAGGTGATGGGGATTAAGGAGTGCACTTGTGATGAGCACCAGGTGTTGTATGCAAGTGTTGAATCACTATATTGTACACCTGAAACTAATATTAAGCTGTTAACTGAAATTTAAATAACCAAAAGAAAAAAACCCTCCAATTTTAAATGTATTAAACTAAAAATGTAGGTAGAGTAAATTGAATTCTGTGTTTAGTAATTGTGATTGATGGTTTGGTTGGGTAAATCAGTCTGTATAAATTGAATAAGTATTTATTGATAGTGTATTAGTTAATAGATAATATGGGCATGTAAGAAAAAATGCTTTAAGTACATGTGCGGGTTTTAATTTTTAAATTTGAATAACATAGGTTACTATCTGAAAATGGTGTTTAAAGGCAAATAAAAACTTACTGAACTGGTGTGTCCTCCTAGGTACAGTATAACATTTACTTTCCCAGTTGGTAGATGGCCTTCACTTGTCTTGGAGTCTGAAATTTAGAAAGGATTAAGTTAAATAATAGCATAATATGGTGGTCATTAATTTAACTAGACACACTTCTCAATTTACTCCATAGAATGCTTCCATGCTAAGTATAGTGCCTCGTGTATTAAAGTGGGTAATCCCAGTAACATGGGGACTCCAGGTCCACCCTGGGGAGCATACCATACATAAAACAAATAGCCATTCTTACCATGATCATTTTACAAATGCTTGGCCTGAGGACTAAAATAAGCTTAGTATATAACAATTAAAGCTCTAATCTATGATATACAAGATTTCCATTGCTGCTTTCTCCCCAACAAAGTTGTTACATAAAGAAAGGTACATGAGCCAGTCTATTAGAGACTTTCTTATCAACTTAAAATGTTTTCCAAGCCTATCACATTTTTATATTGGTATATATTTTTAAATTAGATATTCTGATTGGTTTGTATGAAAGATTTTGAATATTATGTTTGCAATATAATTCCATTTTATTTGTTAGTACACTCAAGAGAGTAAAGCTAAAGTGATCTAGTTTATAAAAAAATGCCAAAAATGCCCTACAAATGAAAAACAAGTATGGTAGCCCAACTTAAGGGCAATTTTCAAATTTACAGAACTGTAAGATTGCTTGCAATAATTTCACTACTATTTTCTCTAATTGATGACCTTTTGATTATTTCATTTAAAGGAGAGTGTCAGTTGCATAACATAGATACATTAAATTTTCATCCACTTTATGATATGGCTGGTTGAGGGAGAGAAGTGAAAAGAAATTCTGGGGGAGAAAGTGGATGTTCTGGCAAGGAGGGGTTAATGTCAGGCCAACTAAAGCCATGTAAAGATATATAAGAAGCAAAGGTCAATTAGAAAATTCATATAGCAACTATGACAAGAATGCTGTTGTTGGAAAGGATTTTCTTACCCTCCTCTGGCAATTTCTACCTGTAAAAGTCGATTTGCATTTTCTTTGGTCAATCTCTTGTGTTTCTATGCTTTTGATTCTTTTCTGTTTTCTCTCCACACCCTCTCTCTTAGCACTAGAGGGTTTGCTGCACGTATGCCTTATGTATTCTCTCTTTTCTCCCAGGATCATGTATCTGCAGTAACAGAATTCCAGGCTCTGTTACAGAGGTGAAAAAATGATAGGAAATAAAGGAGACACATTTTATTCAGGTTTCAGTTATTTATGGCATGTCTGCTTTGTCAAGACACTGTGCCAAGTGTTTTCCATTTTTTTTTTTACCATGGCAAGATATACATAACGTAAAAGTTACCACTTTAGCCATTTTTAAGCATACAGTTCATTGGCATTAAGTACATTCACAATGTAACCTCACCACTACTTCCAAAACTTTTTTATCATACCACATAGAAACTACCCATTAGCAATGACTTCCCATTTCACCCACCACCCTGGTAATCTTTATTCTACTTTCTGCCTCTATGAATTTGCCTATAAGTATGACATATAAATGGGATCACATAATATTTGCCCTATGTGTCTGGCTTATTTTACTTAGCATATGGCTTCAAGATTCATCTATGTTGTAGCATGTATCAGAATTTCATTCCTTTTGATAGCTGAATAATATTCCATTGTGTGTATATACCACATTTTGTTTATCCATTCACCTGTTTAAGGACCCTTGGGTTGTGTATGACTTTTAATCCACCTATTTCCCTTTAAATTGTGCTTGCCTACAGCCCTCCCCTAGAATTTCCCAGCTTGCAATACTAATCTGTCCTTTCATCCTTATGATCCAAGAGAAAACAGTTGAAATCTGAGTACTCTGCCATGAAGAGTGCACACTTTCCTATCAGCGAACAATTCCCTCCATACCCTGCTATTTGTTTCATTTATTTAAAAATTCAGGGTCTACTAAACTCCAGTCACTGGTAAACAAAGGATCAGCCTTGTTTCTTATTTCATATGGCACTTTGATCCAATATCCCACGGGAAGTTGGTTGGCTGTTCGTTCTTCATGTTCAGCCCCTCATCTATATTTTATTCATAATTTTCAGAGATCCTAACTTATAATGGTACAACTATACAACTCACCCACTGAGAACCCATAGTTAAAATTATACTGGAGCAAAAAACAACTTACTACATGGAGAGATTTTCAACCCCCTACCTAAGCATTTGCATTGCTTATGCATCTATCAGACTGTGTCTGATGGAAAGCAGGAGAGAGCAATTCACTGTATCCCAGCTGTTGGCTGTATTTAGGATCTTAGCTAAAATCTGGCTTTTATAATATAAATCGTTACTGAAGAATTAAATAAATGAAGTGGGAAGTTGTTACCTTTCATGTGGTGGTTGATGTAGTAAATGTTATCATAAACAGTAAATCATTCCTATTTTTAAAATAAACCATTCCTATAACAAAGGAGTAACGTAAAAGCAACATTATAAAGACTTAATAGGTCTCAGGCACTTTTGCTAAGCTCATACCATGCATTAACTCATTTCATCTTTGTGACCTGATGTAGGTATAACTTTTATTCATTTCTGGTTAAAGCAACAGAAGCATAAAGAGGTTAATTTGTCTCATGTGGACAGCTAGAAAATGTCAGAATCTACATTCAGGGGTGGGTCTCTCTTCGGAACTAGAGCGTTATTTACCATACATAAGATTGTAGATTATTTTTGCACAGAGATGATTTCTTACACTCTAGTTTTGGATTTCAGCAATATTAGATGTAAGAACCTCTCAAAATCTCCTTTTATTTGACAGTTTGGTTTTTAGTCCTGTTTATAGTATGGCGGTTTTTAATTTGTAAGTAATGAAATTCATTATATAAGTTGTCCAAATTAATCTGGTGTGTTCACAGGCTAGTTTTGGATTTCAGCAATATTAGATGTAAGAACCTCTCAAAATCTCCTTTTATTTGACAGTTTGGTTTTTAGTCCTGTTTATAGTATGGTGGTTTTTAATTTGTAAGTAATGAAATTCATTATATAAGTTGTCCAAATTAATCTGGTGTGTTCACAGGTGGTTGCTGTATATGGAACTTTATCTGATTTGCTTTCTGTGGCCAGCAGTAAACTCGGCATAAAAGCCACCAGTGTGTATAATGGGAAAGGTGGACTGATCGATGATATTGCTTTGATCAGGTAACCTTCACCTTCTTATAAGCTGTCTACAGTGTTCCCTCAGCGTCTAGGTGCTCTGCTCTTTCCCTTAAGCAGTAGTTTAATTACTGGAAAGATTACAGAATTTTGGCAAATGATTGCCTAAAATTTGCTCTTTAAAATTTAAATAATTTGGACTTCTATAAGATAGAAAATCCTTAGTACATTCCAATATTCTGATAGTCTTTCTGCATATTTCATACATAGCTATAAGGAATTTTTTTCTTCATTATTAGAGATGGATCTAATAAGACATGCAATTTGGGAGGGGTGTCAAAATTTATTTTGGTATTACAAAATTGATGTACATATATTAACTCATGACTTGATTGCCTCTGAACATGTGTTTTTGTAAGATAAATTTAAAATATTGATTCTTCTCTACTTGTAATAAAAATAGTCCTCACAGAGAAGCAGGCCAATTTGCTAAATGATTAATTTACACAAAGCTAGTTCACCAAAAATCAGTTTGTCAAATGACCAATTTGCCAAGTGTTTTCCAGGTGTTAATTTCACCACATCTTTTCCACCTCTTTTCCCACCGGCTTATAATTTGGGTTTGGCTAATATCCATTTGGTGTGTTTCAAAATTCAGATGCCTAGAACTTCTGACTCTGAAGACATGCATTTTTTTAATGTTAGAAATCTGATTGATCTCTTTAATTTTATATGCAACTGCTAATTGTTCAGTACATTTCCTAAGAATGCTTTGAATTTTATAAACCTTACAAAGACCTACTTTGGTAAAAACTTGCTAAGTAAGGTAGAGTTTTAGGTAGGGTTAACTCACCAGTGATCCACCACAGTAGTGATTTTCTGTTTGTTGAGGTTTGGTTTTGTTTTTTAAATATCCCAGGCAGATTTTTCAGCTCTTGAAAACAAATGTTAGTTCACCTCATTCCACCCTCATAAGGTCGTAGAATTTTGGATCAAGAAGAGGCTTAAGAAAGAAAATAGGAAGAGGACACTAGGTACGGACTGTGCCGGTTGCGTTGTATTGGCTCTGCCCAAGTCACCTCATTTAATTGGCGAGGCATGGGGTTTTTTAAACCGATGGTATGAATATAATGATGCGCTAAATTAAATAGCTAATACAGAACTGCAAAACTAATACAAAGTTTAGTTTTCATTTAAACTCAGGTCAGAATGACCTTTCAACATAATATACAGCTTTTGAAGGTAATCACTTCTAATCTCTTCATTTTATAAAAGGAAACTAACCATTTGAGAAGTTCAGTGTCTTGCCTGGGTCACACAGTTTAGTAGTTGATTTTTGAGAAGAAAACAAATGTTCATACTAGTCTGAAAAAGTTAATTGGCATAGTGAGCAAGTAGAAGAGATTATAGACTTAAAAGTTGTAGCTTTAAAATCCAAATCAATTAGAATTTCTAAGTTTTTCAGCATCTGTCCCTCAGCTTCTTTCTGTTTCGATAGATAATTGAGTCTCAGGTGATTTGCATCAAGCTAAATTTCTCCTTAACCCAGATGCTGCCTCTAAGAAACATTCAGTGTATTTCTGTGATGCCTTATAGAAAATAAAAATTTCTACAGCATAGAAAGTCAGAACTGAAGCCTTCTGAACTAGGAAATATCTACCTGATTAAGAATTTGTGGCTCACAGTGTAATCTCTGATCATTTATTTGCACTAATGGTGAGCTATGTTGAGGTAGGGGAGGAGAAGATACACTGATAATCTAGAATTTTGGATTGTGTGCAGTCATTTTACCTTTGGGGGTGTGGTGGGTGTTAGTGAGTTTTTATAGCAGAGTTCTACTTGCAATTATATTCTTCCTAGATGTAACATAAAAATGTATTTTCCTTTCCAAAGCGCAGAGCAGCTGATGATATAGAAGAAAACCCCAATAATTTATTTAGGATTACAGAATTAGAGTAGAAAAAGAAGAGTTGGCAATGGCTTTAATCATATTCCTTGAGCATGAGAGTATGTTCTTCAATTGATTAGAAAGCTGAATTCACATAATTCACATAGTGGATTTTGTTTTGTTTTTGCCATTTTAAAAGTTCTTCCATGTGCAGGACCTTATTTGAATTTAAATCCAAAGACGTTAAGTCTTTGAGTCAAGACATAAGTCAAGAAGTTAAGCAAAGCCCTGGAAACTTAGTCAACTTCTTTGCAATATAGATTGATAGCAAAACCTGCCTTCTACATAATTCTAAGGTATAGGTCCTCTAATCAACTGATAATTAATGTGATTTCTGGATTTTGATGGTGGCTTTTAAATTTTGATTTCCCCAGGGATGATGATGTTTTGTTTGTGTGTGAAGGAGAACCATTTATTGGTAAGTGACTTCCTTACAAGCCAATTTTGTCTGCCAAAATGAAAAAGATGGCAAATATTTTACATGCACTTACTAAGCTTAATATTGAAAAGGAGCTCGTGGCAGCATTCAAGCTCTTCATACCTTTTTTGATTCTAAGTTGGGTGTGTGTGTGTTGAAGTCAAGTTTTAATTTGAATTATCATATTTTAGTATGGATACCTCATGTTTTACATGCCTTTAAAATGCCCT
This sequence comes from Ursus americanus, assembly GCF_024610735.1. Classification (NCBI taxonomy): domain Eukaryota; kingdom Metazoa; phylum Chordata; class Mammalia; order Carnivora; family Ursidae; genus Ursus; species Ursus americanus. Next base: position 67,258,538 of record NC_142139.1, read on the forward strand.
GGAAGTGCACAGGTTCATCAGAGATGACATGATAAGGTCATTTCAATTGTGGAAATTACGACTTTTGTTCTGATATTTTCTCCTCAATAGTAATTGTCGCAGTTCCTGTAAGTGTTAGGTTATAGATTTTTGAGTGTGTACTGCTTGCACAAGTTAGCATTTGGCAGTTGTTCACAGTGGTCAGATCAAATCAGTCAAAATAACTTGATTTGCCACACAGATGGACATGTATGCTACCTTTTGATTTGAAAGAAAGCTTATATAATTGTGCATCTCAAGAGAAAGAGCCTAAGGCTTAGATAACATCACTGTTCTTTAATGAGTATTTGATATAGTTAGCTCCATACAATCTGACCCTGAATATTTAATAATTTGTGTAAGCCATCACAGTAATTGTATTTGGTGAGTGGAGGGAGTTCTCAGGATCATCACACAAGCAGTTGCCAACTTAGAAGTAAGTACATTCTCTACCTTAAGACAATGAGCGCAAATTTTTCCACAGCTTTTATCCATTAGCTTAACAAAGCAGTTAGCAGGCAGTGGTCACTTAATTGGTTCATTGCACACATACAAACAAAAGTAATCAAGTCGTGTTTTTGTCTTATGAACTCTTGGGTTTAAAAATATTTGGTATGTTTTCATGCTCTGCTTTTATTGATGCCTACATTATTTTATGTTTGGCTGATGGAAACCTCTTCAACTACTTTTATTACAACTCCGTTGGTCTTTTATAGGTTCCTTACTATCTGGAATAACAAGGTATTCATCTTATACTTCTGTCCCAGACCCAGATCGATATGTTCTCCAAGAAGCCTCAATTTCTTTTAGTAGGAAATGTCATTTCAAAACACAGTCTGGGTGCTAGACAGACTCATTGCTACTATGTTCATGATTTTTACTAGGCTTTTTGCTGGAGAGAGTTGAAAATACATAGCTAGCTAGAGATGAAATTTATGTGTTAATATATATTATGTGATATGAAGGTTTATATAATATATGACATTATACAGAGAGAGATAAAATATCTCCTGGGTTCATATTCCTACTTTGGTTTATAATCAGGATTATAAGATTTTTATTTAGCTTTTTCTGTCTTACACCTATGTCTCCTTTCTTCCATATCAGTAATTCTGATTTTCAGGGACATAGGGAATGTTAGAATTATGTCACATAAGTACTCATTTCATCCCACACAAAACACACATAAAAGTGTTAGTAACATTTCCAATACTTTCAGTACCAATATGACTGCTGAAGACAGTTAAACATTTTTTTTTGCATAGGCTCATTCCTTTCTTTCCTTATGTAAAAAATAATTGTATTGTTTCTACATTATCAGCTTACATAGTCATTATATACTATATTCTCTCTTAAAACTGTCACTAGCTTTATTCTTTGAAATGTATTTAATGCTCACCTCCAATCCTTATGTTGATGCGTCTAGGGGTTGTATAGAAACTTGTTCTATAGTAGATTCTTTACAAAGAAATTCTGAGAAGAACAGTGTTCTCTGACATCTCACATGTCTTCTATACTTGAAAATCAATTTGACTGGATATAAAATCATATGTCAAAACTGAACAAATTGAAGACTTTAATGATGTATGGTTTATTATGTATCAGTTACTCCTCAAGCTGTAAAAAAAAAAAACAACCTTGGTTCACATTTTCATTCTTTAAATATCTTAAATATGTTGTGCTCCATCTTATTCTGGCATAAAATGTTCATGTCCAAAAAATCTGATCATTCGGGGCACCTGGGTGGCACAGCGGTTAAGCGTCTGCCTTTGGCTCAGGGCGTGATCCCGGCGTTATGGGATCGAGCCCCACATCAGGCTCCTCCGCTATGAGCCTGCTTCTTCCTCTCCCACTCCCCCTGCTTGTGTTCCCTCTCTCGCTGGCTGTCTCTCTCTCTGTCAAATAAATAAATAAAATCTTTAAAAAAAAAATCTGATCATTCATAATGATTATTTTTCCTAGGTCACTCAAAGGATTATTCTCTTTCTTTAAAAAAATCAGTACTTTTAGTATACTCTTAGTGTTCTGAGCTGATTCTCACTGTCTGATACATGGTGGACCCTGTCAATATGTACTTTCAAATCTTCTTTTAGTTTCAGGAAGGTTTTCTTGAACTTTAAATCATGCATTTATTTTGTCTCCTTGCTTTAATTTTCTGCTGTCAGTACTCCTATTGTTCGTATGTTGGATCTCCTACACCTGCCTTCTATATTGGAAGTCTCTGAAATCCTTTTCATCTCTTCCTTCATTTCTTATTGATTTATAAAGCTTTCCTCTTTTTTTTCTTTTCTTTCCCTTAAGGTATTACCTGTTTATTCTCTCCTGTGTTTCTTCTAGTTTAATCTTCATTTCTGAATTGGGTTTTCATTGTAGTTCTAATTCTCTCCTGAGTTCTCTCACCTCATTTGTGAATTTTGTAATTCTGAGTTACGTTATTCTTTTCATACTTTGTATTAGCATGTTTTGGAATTTTTGATTATAGTTTTTATTTTGTGGGCATTTCTGGTACATTTTCATTGTTTATTGGGATGTTATTCTCATTTTTTAAAAATTTTTGTATAGGATTTTCTGTTGCCCATTTAACGTGAAATTGGTTTCTTTAACTTGAGAAGGTAGAGTTGACTTAGGAAAGGTTTTCTAATTTCATGGCTCTGAAGCCCCCTTTTCTGTTGTTTGTGTGAAGTGTTAAAAAATATGGAAGTCGCTTTCTGATATGTTCTGGTTGTGTTAGACCTTTTTAACTTTTATCTGGACTGCTTTCTCTTTTGTCTTTGTTGTCTTTGTTCTGTTCAACTTGAATTCTTTTTCCAACATCTTATCCTTTGTATTGGGCTTTGTCCTAGAAGGGAGTTGTGGCTGGTGGGTTTTGAGGTTCATTTCCAGCCCCCTCAGATCTTACTGCAAACTACTTGCATCACCCACCCATGGACTGGACATATCCCTTTCACTTTCAGTCTGCTGTACTCAAGTAGACTTACTGAGCTTTGAAGTGAGTATGGATTACTTTGGAATTCTTAGGTTTATCACATACCCTGTTGTTTCTGTCAGCTTCTTCCTTCAAAGATGCTATTACCATGGTGCTCTTGTATCTGTGGGAATACCTTATCAGTTTTGTCTTAAATGCTATCGATGGGTCTCTAGTAGCTCTGGTATGCTTTTATGTGTGTTTTTAGTGTAAAAAATGAAGCTTATTGCCATCTTCCCCATTAACCCAATCTTAACTTTTTTATTATTTTCTGCATGTCATTTCTAGATCCTCAGACAGATTCTAAACTACCTGAAGGGTTGTCAGGATCTCACACAGACTGGCTAACCTTAAATGTTGGAGGGCGGTACTTTACAACTACACGGTAGGTGCATGTGAATGTGTGCACAGGTGTGTGTTGGAGGACACTATGTAGTATTTGTTCTTTCCTTCAGTTTTGCTGATTGCCTTAGAAGAGACTCCAGTACCATGTGATCTTAAACCGTTTTTTAGAAAGTTTTTTTAAAGAGTAGAAAAATGACAAGTCATTCCAAAGAAAGCCCAAGAGGCATGAACATGCTTTTTAGGTATCAGGTATTTTAGGGTTTTAGAACAGGTTTTTTAGATGTCAGGTAATAAACATGCAACACAAGTAAAAACAATATTGAAATTTGTAGCGACTACAACTTTTTATATTAAAGGGATAAGAACGGTGTAAATTTAGGTCAAGAATATTGTGATATAATAGCTTGCTACAAGGACAGAATAGTGTTTACGTTAAAGGAACCTAAAACAAGATTTGAATCAAAGGAAATGCCAGATTAGAAGGGATTTTGACAAATGGCAACTTATTGCACGTTTTTGTTTCCCAGCATCACTCCTACCAGGTTATAGCATGCATCTTTTTGAGAGAGCAGCTGGGATCGAGTATACTCTTGACTTAAATATGTTTGTTTATAAAGACAAATGGAGAAATCAATTTTTTTCCCTGAATTCTTAGGAGCACTTTAGTGAATAAAGAACCTGACAGTATGCTGGCCCACATGTTTAAGGATAAAGGTAAGTGCAACACATCGTTTTCGCATTTTGTGTGATCTGTTTGTAGCCGTATTGACTTAACTCTTGTCCTTCTGTACTTAATGATATCAATAATTTTTACATGAGTAAAAACTTACTAGTACATTACACAATTTTTCTTCCTAAATTTTAACTTTGTTTTTTGTTTATTCGGGGGTTCTCTTTGCTGTAATGGTGCCACAGGTGTCTGGGGAAATAAGCAAGATCATAGAGGAGCTTTCTTAATTGACCGGAGTCCTGAGTACTTTGAACCCATTTTGAACTACTTGCGTCACGGACAGCTCATTGTGAATGATGGCATTAATTTATTGGGTGAGTTTTTAATATGATTCCTCACATTTTTGTAAGGTTAGAATTTTTTATTTTGTTTTCACTTGCTTAGTAACATAGTATATTTTCATAAAGCGAAAGTATCTCTCTTCTACTTTTAAAACTAAATTTTTATATATGTGTGAGTATATATAGGTATAGAACTAGATGTAGGCACAGATAGATATTCTTTGTGTATATGGGTATATGTCTAACCCATAAATTCTAATTTTAGATTCTAAATGGATTTAGATTTGATCACAAGGGACTTTAAGGGATTTTGTTGTTTTTAATTGAATTGTGACCATGACTTGACTTCAAGTTATGGACCTTCCCATCATGTTGAAATGTAGGTTCATCAACGGGGCAATTATACTTCACAATCATAAGACTGGAATAGAATCTCAATTCTATAACTTACTAGAAGATTCACTTGGGGAAAGTCTCTCTGAGTCTCCTTTGAAAACTGAGTATTATAAATATGCTCATCCCTGACTACATCACAGGATTTTCACATAATGGAGATGATGTCAGCCAGGGCCCTTATAAAGCAGTAGATGCATGGGTCTGGCCTGATGAGTGGTGGGGGGCGTGGCGATCTTGAGGGCACGTTCCTACTGAGCTTCCACAGATTGTTGCCTTGTGGGTCAGTATGGACATAGGGTGTCAGAGCTTTGATTTTTAAAGAAATGTTGGAAATCTAAAATTTTATGTGCAGTCTTCTGATTTTGAAAATACTACATGCCAAACACACCAGAATCAGCCAGGGCTGGTGGTGGGGCAAAGGGGCTAATTTACAATCTCTGGAGTAAAATAGATAACACTCCGTAACTTTTATTGTTGCTGTATTAAAGTCTGTATTGCCTTTAAAGCTTACCCATTGCAAAAAATGACCTTATTTGACCTTTCATCTAGCTCCATACCTATTCATTACAAATTCTTTTTGCTTTCTTATTTTTTACCTACCAACTGTTGCTTAAAACCCCGTGTTTTTATTTTAGTCATTCTGTAGAAATTATCATTAGAAAAATAAGCAGTGGTCCTCTCTTGTACAGTCCTTTGCATTTCAGCAGCTAGATCACTCCTGCTTACACTCTGGTGGCCACTCTTTTCTCCTGAGGACATTTAAACTTCACTGTAGGCATCCTGTGGGCTCTTCGATGCTTCCCAGTTTAATTTCTCTCAGTGTCACTGATAGCCTTTCATATCCTCCCTGCCTAGGAAATAACATCAGAAATTCATATCCATGCTGTCCCAGACTTCAGCCATTGCCAAGCTATGCTTGTTCCTTTTTCAGGTTTCTTGGCCATTGCTCTCATTTATTCAGTTGTTCAGCAAGCAGAGCTCTGTACTGGATTCATTTTTATAAAGCATTACTACTTCTAATTAGTACAAAATCTGTCCAAACTCTTTATAATATCTTCAGGTTGCCCCAACTAATTATATGCTTTACAATAATCTACACTGACTTATTTACCTTCCCTCTATTTACTTAAATGACCTTATTTCTTACTCTTCCTAATCTGTGCTTTCATCAGTGAATATATTTTTTGCTTCCTTTCATTATTTGTTTTCTACCTTTCATGACCTCCAGTTTTTCCAATGAATCATGTCTTCCTTTTCTGCTTTCATTTGTCTTCAAAACCTTCTTTTTCTGATTTTTTTTTTTTTTTAAGATTTTATTTATTTGAGAGAGAGCACGAGCAGGGGCAGGGACAGAGGGAGGGAGAAGCAGACTCCCTGCTGAGCAGGGAGCCCAACACAGGGCTCCATCCCAGGACCCTAAAATCATGACCTGAGCCTAAAGCAGACACTTAACCGACTGAGCCACCCAGGCACAACTCTTTCTACTTTAAGTCATCTTTCCCTACCTTGTAGGTACATTTCACTTCAATCCAATTCTCTAACTTAAAAACTTTTCTAGCATTTCAATATTTATTTCCTTGACATTCACATAAATTTTCTGAACCCCAGTTTGATACAGTAAAAAGAGAATGGTCTTATATGTCAGGAAACATACAATTTAATAATGATCAAGGTGATCATTTATTGAGGAACTACCAAGTGCCAGGCATTATACCAGATAATATATATGCATATCTCTTTTAATACTTATGTCCACTTTGTGAAGAAAGTGATAATACTCCCATTTCACAAATTTAAACAGGAACTTTAATTAAGAGAAAGAATAAGTAGCTTCTCTAAGGCAAAAAAGAAAGTGAGGGGCAGAACTGGGATTCAAATCTAATTCCTACTGGTGCTGACAGAAAATATGCTGAATATTGCTGCTTTTTCTCAACTGTCCCCCATAGGTGCCTTTTGTATTTATAAGGCTTTTCTGGAAGTTTTTAAGGTTTGGTTCTGAACCTAGAAGTAGAAAAAAAAATCCTTACTCCATTCCTTGTGGGGTTCTGATTGACTCAGAAGATCTTGGCACACTGAGAGTGAAGCCCACTAGAAGCCCCTTTTTATGGTGGTTGTCTACCAGGGACAGATAAGAAATATGGCTGCCCGTTCATGAGGAATCCAGAGATGCGGCCACTCTGGCGTGGACTGGAAAGTGTTGTGCCAAAGCAGCTACCTGAGCCGTGTACTGTTTATCAGATGACCTTTGTTTTGCAACTGGAATATTAGAGGTGGAATTGGGCTTTCCCTGAGAAGATCATAATCTTCCCCAATAACTGCTGAGCTTCCCTTATCTACCTATAGTTACCCTTATTAGCTTGGAACTATTCGAAGAGTAATTATGTCTCTTACTTTCTTTGTAATTTCTGAGTCCTTAGGATTTTTTTTTTAACAAGTGAAAAAACTCTATCACTAACTAAATGACTGAGGTCTTCATTTGAAGGAAAATGGATTCCAAATTTCCTCCCAAATACCTTGATGAAGGTGTTTAACAGATGTAAGAAAATACAGTATACATACTACAAGTCACCTAGAGAATGTGCAGATTTTTTTTTACCAAGTTAAAAGAGCAAATGATACATAAAATCTCTTTTATCATTTAGAAATCATTTTTTAAAAAATTGATTCTCCTTAAGAGAGGTTTCTGAGTCATTCTGTTGACTTTTATTTTGAAACTAATTTACTTTTATTCATTTCTATAATTTTCTGATTCAGTAAGTAAAAGATAATTGTGACAAACCCATTCAGATCTGCTCCATTGAAGAAGTCAATGAAGTGTTAAGATGAGGTGAACTAATCATTTATTATTAGATTCACAATCAAATTTATTTCAATTATTTTAGGAACTTGTGAAATTAGGAGTTTTTGCTTGTGGCCTATTTAAAGTGATTGTCAGAAAATTTTGAAATACAGAAGTCTTGTTCTAATTCATAAGTTGTCTATGTTTTTCTTTTGCTGAATGTAAACTAGAAAACTTTGTGTTACAGATATTTAAAAATATTCTGTATATATGTTCTATACGTGAGTTATTTTTCTTGTATATTGATTGCCTGCTTCTTGAATTTCACTTGTGTTGTGAGGATTTAACAAAGAATTTTATAAATATTAAAATGAGTAGTTATCTATAAAAGTCACATCGTTTTTATTATTGATAGGTGTGTTAGAAGAAGCCAGATTTTTTGGTATTGACTCACTGATAGAACACCTGGAAGTGGCAATTAAGGTAAGGCTCTTTTTACATTAGCCAGTATTACAGTTACTGTAGCTGTCTCCCAAAATGCTCTACTGATTTCTTAATATCTTTTTCAAGAATTCTCAACCACCAGAGGATCATTCGCCAATATCTCGAAAGGAATTTGTCCGATTTCTGCTAGCCACTCCAACCAAATCAGAATTGCGTTGCCAGGTAATTAAAGCAGATTTTTACAAGAGTTATTTGTGTCAGCAAAGCTGTGAGTAAAGTTTTACATTCTTCTAGGATTTTTTTTGTTTGTTTGCCTTATGCTCCTTTTTCATGCAAGATAGAATTTAATTATGGGTGATAGCATTGATTTAATCCCAAAATGGTAAGCAAAAAAAGAGATGTAATGGCCTTTTTTATTATATAATATGCCTCAGGTAGCAATTTTTGAGTAGTTCATCAGAATTGCAGCAATTAAAATAAAAAATCAGTTGTTTGTACATTTGTTATGTATGGCCAGTCAGTGGCAGATACTTTTAGGTATTATAGCATTAAAGATTTTAAAAACCTGAGTACTCACTTTTTAAGAATAAAACTACCTTGAATTATTGAATACTTACAAAATATATAAAAATATATAAATAATACGTATCAACATGGCCAACAGAGATCACGCTTTAGAAATTTCTACACATAAATGAAGTGTAGCCAGGCTGGATTCTAATGTTATGTTTAGAGTTTCTTTTACTAAGAACCCATTAAGGAAGCTGATTTTATATCTAAGTTTTATCTGATCATGTCTTCTAATAAACTCCAAATGACTGACCTGCCAATTGCTTCTAAGAAACTTAGGGGTTAGCTATAGTCATTAAATGTAATACAATAGATGGTTTAAATTTTGTAACAGTTTGTCTTTTTTTAATTTTAGGGTTTAAACTTCAGTGGTGCTGATCTTTCTCGTTTGGACCTTCGATACATTAACTTCAAAATGGCCAATTTAAGCCGCTGCAATCTTGCACATGCTAATCTCTGCTGTGCAAATCTTGAACGAGCTGATCTCTCCGGATCAGTGCTTGACGTAAGAATCATTTTTTTGTTTTAAGGGAGAATGAAATGTTTAGTCTATTGAACAACCTCAACAAGCAGAAATGCTCTCTCTCTTATTAGAGCTTTTACTTGAGAACAGGTAATTTATTAAGTTGATAAAACCCAAGGCTCTGAAAGTGAAATGTGTTGGTTTTGCAACTTTGATATCCTTCAATAAATGAAGATCTGAAAGATTTAGCAACTAATAAGAAATTAAATTTTGAAATTAGATCCTCATCTCTTCAATATAGTGTACTTTATCAGGACTTCTATTTTCAGTGAATTAGGAGGGTAAAGCTGAAAAAGACCTTTGAAATCTTCTATTCGGCATCATTTCTGGAGTGGGGAAATGTTATTGCTCTAGAGGTATTTGGCAGAGATGAAGTGTGAAGTAATCATGATGTGTGTCAGTCTGTGTGAGTTAGCATCTCAGTGACTGTCCTTCTCTCTACGTGTATGTACCTATGTGTGTGTGTGTTTACATGTATGTATGTATGTATATACACTTGACCCTTGCACAACACTGGGGCTAGGGGCACTGACTTCTGTGCAGTCAAGAATCCACATATAGGGGCGCCTGGGTGGCACAGCGGTTAAAGCGTCTGCCTTCGGCTCAGGGCGTGATCCCGGCGTTATGGGATCGAGCCCCACATCAGGCTCCTCTGCTATGAGCCTGCTTCTTCCTCTCCCACTCCCCCTGCTTGTGTTCCCTCTCTCGCTGGCTGTCTCTATCTCTATCGAATAAATAAATAAAATCTTTAAAAAAAAAAAAAAAAGAATCCACATATAACTTTTGACTCCCTAAAAACGTAACTACTAATAGTCTGCTATTGACCAGAAGCCTTACCAAGGACATAAACAATTAGCATTTATTTTGTATGTTATGTGTATTATATACTATACTCTTACAATAAGGTAAGATAGAGAAAAGCAAATGTTATTAAGAAAATCATAAGAAAGAGAAAATACATTTACAGTACTGTATTATAGTGATTTTAAAAAATCCACATAGGGGATCTGGGTGGCTCAGTTGGTTAAGCATCCATGTCTTGATCTCAGAGTCCTGAATTTGAGCCCCATGTTAGGCTACACGCTGGGTGTGGTGCCTATTTAAAGAATCAGGGCACCTGGGTGGCTGTCGGTTAAGCCTTCAGTTCAGGTCATGATCCCAGAATTCTGGGATCAAGCCCCACATCTGGCTCCTTGCCCAGGGGGAGCCTGCTTCTCCCTCTCCCTCTGCCTGCCACACCCCCTGCTTGTGTTCTATCACTCTCTCTGTCAAATAAATAAATAAATAAAATCCACATATAAGCGGACCCATGCAATCAAACCCATGTTGTTCAAGGGTCAACTATATATATAGGTGCGTGTGTCTATACGTATGTACATGCATGTGCTTATGTAACAACTATCTATGCTAATTTGGGGTTAGAGAATAGATGCAGAAGAAACAGTGAAATCTAACTTCCAAACAACTTCAATTTCCTTAATACCAAGGCCCATGCCTATATGTCTTTTGAATTAATAATACCTAATATAGTACCTTGCTTTCTTTTTTTTTTTTTAAGATTTGATTTATTTGAGAGAGAGAGCAAGCACGAACAGGGGGAGGAGCAGACTCCACACTGAGTGTGGAGCCCAACTCAGGGCTTCATCCCAGGACCCTGGATCATGACCTGAGCCGAAGGCAGACACTTAACCAACTGAGCCACCCAAGCGTCCTAGTACCTTGGCTTTTAGTAGTCATTGAATAAATGTTCACTGAATTTTATAATTTTAGTTTTATTCCTTACATGCAGCCTGTTTTTCCATGAACTTTGTGATATTGGATCTATAAAAAAATCTGCCAATATACATTTCCAGTGTTTTCACTCTCCTTGTCCCATCTCATGAGGAAGGACAACATTGGTAGCAAAATAAAAGACTAGCAGCACAAAGGAAAGGTTTGAAGGACCTAGTCTTTAAATAGTGAAATGTTGAGAGACCACTCATGTGGCTTTTGTTAAGGACAAAACAAAAAAAGATAAAAAGACAGACTGGGTCATTCAGTACAGCTGATTTTGAGTTCTGTTGAATTGTAGTGATACTCCAAACCTGAACCATAATTTTCTTATCTGTGAATACTTGTTGTACCCATACTGTATAATTGGTAAACTGAAGTGCTGTAGAATTGTAAGTGTAATTACTAATGATAGAAATGGCTCATATTGAAGAGTCATTGCCCAGGGCGTATAGGCTGTGAAGTCAAAACTAATTGCTGATTGTCCTTGGCATTTGAGGATGATTGCTACTGAGTAGCTGTCATATCCACAAAATAGGATGTGTGCTAAGCACTCTGCCACACAAGATGTACCTAATGGTTCCACCACTCTTTTTGAACTTCTCACCCAATGTATCCCTCACAGGCTGTGAGGCCTTTCCATAGGAACCATGTGACTCTGCTGTCAGCCAAGGTGATTTCAGTTGCTCTCCCTGTTATGCAGAAGTCTGTGCCACATTATCTGTTCTGTCCCCATGCTTTAGAGTGTTTCTTCTACATGCTCTGCCTGCCATCAGTGACTTCAGCCTGCTGCCTAGAAGCTGGTGTAATAATTCAGCTGTTACATATCCATTGCATATTCCCATTCAAGATTTATAAATGGTAAGAGCTGGTGGGGACCTTGAAGGTCATCAAGTATGACCCTCTTGTTTGGTAGATTGAGAAACTGAAACCTAGCGATTTGCCCAAGCCCAAAAAGGCTAGTTTGTTAGAGTTGAAGCTAGACTCCTACAGCATGTGTTTTCTTTTCCTTATTTCTTTTTTTAATGACTTTTTCATGTGGAAAATGTCAAACATACAAAAATAGAATAATATGATGAATCCCCCTTGTTACCTCCATTACTCAGCTTCAACAGATATCTTCAGCACATAATTTTCTCTGCACCTCTTTTCATGTTATTTTGAAGCAACTCATTATTTCAGCTGTAAATATTTTGTTTATCTCTTAAAGATAAAGAACCATTTGGGGTGTCTGCCTTGGGCTCAGGTCAAGATCTCAGGGTCCTGAGATAGAGTCCCAAGGCGGGCCCTTGCTTAGTGGGGAGCCTGCTTCTCCCTCTCGCTCAGCCTTTCCCCCACCCTCCCACCCCCACTTGTGCTCTTTCTCTCTTGCTCTCTCACATAAATAAATAAAATCTTTAAAAAAAAAAAAGATAAAGACCATTTTTAAAAACGTAATCTTAATACCGTTATCATACTTAAAAAATAGTGGTAACAACTGAATTGCTTTCATCAAAACTCTTTGCCCCTTGATATAGTAGATAGCAAAACTCTTGCAGCTGCAATGCCAGTTTACGGAGTAGCCAAGTTTTGTACCCTCAGTGTTGGTGACCTGCTTTACCATTGATGAATAGAGGGGGAAATGTTTTCTGTGGTTGAAGATAGAAAACTTCACTGAATTTCTTATAAATCTGTTTCTTTGTGAGATTCTATAGCGTATAGAGCTGTACTTATAATTACCTCGGGACTTTATTATCGTCGTTATTATTATATTTAAAGCAACAAACACTAGTTTTAAAAACTCCCCCATGTACCAATTACCCATTCATCCAGACCAGCTGGTCTAATCTATACTCCCATCCATTTCTGCTTCCCTATTTTCTTTAAGCATAATTAACATACAGTGCTATATTAGATTAGTTTCATGATAAATGTACTTTTTTTTCCTTTATTTTTTTGAGAGAGAGAGAGCATGAGCAGGAGAGGAGCTGAAAGGGAGGGAAAGGATCTCAAGCAGACTCTGCACTGAATGCGGAGTCTACTTGGGGCTCAGTCTCATGACCCTGAGATCATAACCTGAGCCAAAACCAAGAACTGGATGCTTAACGGACTGAGCCACCCAGGCACCCCTCATGATAAGTGTACTCTTAATCCCTTTCACCTATTTCATCCCTTTGTTTGTTTATTTCTTAAATTCCAAATGAGAGTGAAATCATATGGTATTTTTCTTTCAGACTAATTTCAGTTAGCATTATACCCTCTACCTCCATCCATGTTGTTACAAACGACAAGATTTCATTCTTTCGTATGGCTGAGTAATATTCCAGTGTGTGTGTATGTGTGTGTGTGTGTGTGTGTGTGTTTGTGTTTGTGTGTACACCACATCTTCTTTATCCATTCGTTTATCAGTGGACACTTGGGTTGCTTCCATATCTTCGCTATTGTAAATAATGCTGTTATAAACATATATATCTTTTCAAATTAGTATTTTTGTTTTCTTTGGGTAGATACCCAGTTGTGGGATTATTGGATCCTATGGTAATTCTATTTTAAAATTTTGAGGAACCTCCATACTGTTTTCCACTGTGGCTGCACCAGTTTACTTTCCCACCAATAGTACACAAAGGTTTCTTTTTCTCCACATCCTTGTCAACACTTGTTATTTCTTGTGGTTTTGATTTTAGCCATCCTAACAGGTGTGAGGTGGTATCTCATTGTGGTTTTGGATTGGCATTTCCCTGATGATGAGTGATGTTGAGCATCTTTTCATGTGTCTGTTGACCATCTGGATGTCTTCTTTGGAGAAATGTCTGTTCATATCTTCTGCCCATTTTTTACCTGGATTATTTGTTGTTTTGGTGTTGAGTTATATAAGTTCTTTGTATATTAAGACCCTATTGGATATGTTATTTGCAAATATCTCCCATTCAGTAGGCTTTTTTGTTTTGTGGCTGATTTCGTTTGCTGTGCAGAAGTATTTTATTTTGGTGTAGTCCCAATAATTTAATATTGTTTTTGTTTCCCTTGCCAAAGGAGACTTATCTAGAAAAATGTTTCGGTGGCTGATCTCAAAGAAGTTACTGCCTGTGTTCTCTTCTAGCATTTTTACGGTTTTGGGTCTCACATTTAGGTCTTTAATCCATTTTGAGTTTATTTTTGTATATGGTATAGGAAAGTGGTCCAGTTTCATTCTTTTGCGTGAAGCTGTCCAGTTTTCCCCCACACCATTTGTTGAAGAGGCTCTCTTTTTCCCATTATGTATTCTTGCCTCCTTTGTCATAGATTGATTTTTTTTTTTTTTTGAGGTGGGCGGGGCAGAGGGAAAGGAAGAGAGAGAATCTTGACCAGGCTTCACACCATTGGAGCCTGACGTGGGGCTCTGTCTCACGACCCTGAGATCATGACCTGAGCTGAAATCAAGAGGCAGACGCTTAACTAACTGAGTCACCCAGTCACCCCTCCTTTGTCATAGATTAATTAGCAATAAAAGTGTGGGTTTATTTCTGGACTCTGTTCTGTTCTGTTGAGCTACTTGTCTGTTTTTGTGTCAGTATCATACTATTTTGATTACTACAGCTCTGTAGTATACTTGAAATCTGGGATTATGATACCTTGGGGTTTGTCCTTCTTTTTCAAGATTGCTATTCAGGGTATGTTGTGTTTCCATATAAATTTTAAGATTATTTGTTCTAGTTCTGTGGAAAATGCTATTGGTATTTTGGGATTGTATTAAACCTCTAGATTGCTTTGGGTAGTATGGACGTTATAATAGTATTGGTTCTCCTAATCCATGAGCACTGAATATCTATTTGTGTCATCTTCAGTTTGTTTCATCAGTGTTTTATAGTTTTCAGAGTACAGGTCTATCATCTTCTTGGTAAAACTTATTCCTAGGTTTTTTATTCTTTTTGGTGCAATTGTGAGCAGGATTATTTTCTTAATTTCTCTCCCTTCTACTTCATTATTAGTGTATAGAAATACAACAGATTTCTGTATATTGATTTTTTGTATTCTGAGACTTCACTGAATTCAGTTACCAGTTTTAGGATTTTTTGGTGGACTCTTGGGTTTTCTTTATAGAGTATCATCTCATCTGCAGATAGTGAAAGTTTTACTTCTTTCTTACCAATTTGAATTCCTTTTATTTCTGTTTTCTTATTTGATTGCTATGGCTAGGACTTCCAGTACTATGTTAAATGAAAGTGGTTCAAGTGGATATCCTTGTCTTGTTCCTGGTCTTAGAGGAAAAGCTCTCAGTTTTTCTCCACTAAGGATGATGATGGTTGTGGGTTTCTCATGTATGGTCTTTGTTATGTTGAGGTATGTTCCTCTAAACCTACTTTGTTGAGGATTTTTATCATACATGGATGTCATACTTGCTAAATGCTTTTTCTGCATCTATTGAAATGGTCATATGGTTGTTACTTTTTCTCTCGTTAATATGATGTATCATGTTGATTGATTTGCGAATATTATTTGTATTTTTGTATGCCGGGAATAAATTCCACTTGATCGTGGTGAATTCAGTTTTTTAAATGTATGGTTGGATTCAGTTTGCTACTGTGGTTTGATGGCTTTCTTTAGTGATTTCCTTGGATTCCTTTCTCTTTATTTTTTTGCATATCCATTACAGGTTTTTGGTTTGTGGTTACAGGTAGGTTCATATATAACATCTTATGTGTATAGGTATCTATATAAGGTTGATGGTTGCTTGAGTTTGAACCCATCTTAAATGCACTAAATTTTTTACTGACTGGCCCCCCTACCCCCAACACACACACATTTTATGTAGATGGTGTCATATTGCATCCTTTTATTTTGTGAATCCCTTGACTTCTTTTTATGGGTATAACTGGTTTTAATGCTTTGGTTGTTTCAACCTCTGTACTGGTTTTATAAGTGATTCATCTACTACTTTTATTATATTTGCATTTACCTGTGAAATTTTTCCCTATTCTAATTCTCTTATTCCTGATTATGTCCTTTTTTTTTCCGTTCAAAGAATTGCCTTTAACATTTCTTGTAAAGCTGGTTTAGTGGTGATGAACTGCTTTAACTTTTGTTTGTCTGGGAAACTCTAGCTCTCCTTCTATTCCTAATGATAGCCTTGCTGGGTAGAGTATAATTGGTCTCAGGTTTTTTTCCTTTCAGCACTTTGAATATGTCATGCCACTACCTTCTGGCCTCCAGTGTCTGCTGAAAAATCAGATTGCCTGATGGAGTTTCCCTCATATGTAACTTTTTTTTTTCTTGGTGCTTTTAAATTCTCTCTTTATCACTACTTTTTGCCATTTTAATTATTATGTCTCTTGGTGTGAACCTCCATGGGTTGATTCTGTTGAGGTCTCTGTGCCCCCTGAATCTGGATTTATTTTCCTTCCCCATATTGAGGGTGTTTGCAGCCATTATTTCTGAAAATAAATTTTGCACCCCCTTTC
Source organism: Ursus americanus (assembly GCF_024610735.1). Lineage (NCBI taxonomy): Eukaryota > Metazoa > Chordata > Mammalia > Carnivora > Ursidae > Ursus > Ursus americanus. Next base: position 67,274,776 of record NC_142139.1, read on the forward strand.
TGTCTCTTCTCTTTCTGAGCTCTGTAATGCATATGTTACTACACTTGATGTCACTGAGTTCCCTTAACCTAGTCTCATTTTTTCATTCTTTTTTCTTTTTGTTGTTCATCTTGGTTGCTTTCCATTACCCTGTCCTCCAGCTCACTGATCCATTCTTCTGCTTCCTCTAGTCTACTATTTATTCCCTCTAGTATATTTTTAATTTCAGTTCTTCATCTATGATTGGTTCTTTTATGTTTTCTATCTCTTTGTTAAGGGTCTCACTGAGGTCCTTCACTCTTCTCAGATCCAGTAAGTATCTTTATGATCATTACTTTGAATTCTCTATCAGGCATATAGCTTATCTTCATTTCATTTAGCTCTTTTGCTGTGATTTTGTCCTGTCCTTTCATTTGGGACACATTCCTCTGTTTCCTCATTTTGTCTAACTCTCTGTGTCTGTTTCCATGTATTAGGAGAGTCAGCTATGTCTCCTGCTCTTAAAAGTAGTGGCCTTATGAAGAAGAGGTCCTGTAGTGGCCTGTAGTTCAATGGCCCTTGTTCACCAGAACCAGGCACTTCGGGCAGAGGTGTCTGCTATATGTGTTGCATGTCCCCTACTCTTGTGGCTGAACTGCTTTTGCCTTCAGTCCGTTGACTGCTTCAGTGCATTTTCCTGTTGTGGGCAGGGTTCGGTCCCTGTGCTGTAAAGGGCCAGTCTGGGGCCACCGTGGGCTTTTAGTTGGGTCAGACCAGATGCCTGCCACCAGCCTGTTTGCTGGTGCCTGTCCCTGTGCTGTCAAACCTTGGGAATTTTTGATAATAGTTACAGTCTGTTTTACCTGGGTGCACAACACAGAGAACCAGAGACGTTTATTTTCATATTATCAGCTTCCTGTCTTGTTAATATTTTTAGTATTTAAAATACAGTCATCAGGGTGCTTGGTTGGCTCAGTTGGTTAAGCATCTGCCTTTGGCTCAGGTCATGATCCCAGGGTCCTGGGATCAAGTCGCACATCAGGCTCCCTGCTCAGTGGGGAGCCTGCTGCTCCCTCTCCCTCGTTGTGCTCTCTCGCTGTCTCTGTCAAATAAATAAAATCTTTTTTAAAAATTAAAAAATAAAATACAGATGACTATCTTTTAGTTATTTTGGTCCTTCCAGGTCCCCATTTATCTTACCTCTCAGTCTGAGCTTCTGTATTACCTTGTATAAATGCAGAGGCAGAGATGGGAAGGTATGTGTGCATTTCTCAATTTTCTGTGATTTGAAATGATCTGTAGTGTATCTCCCTTTCCATAGAATTGACTGTAGGGTGAATGAAATTGCACTTATAAATCAGGATTTTTTTTGTTAGGTATGGCAATAACATAACTTGATATGCCTTAGGAGTTTAGAATATTCACTGTTGTAGTTTGAATGACAGCTACAGTTGTCATTTATATAGTGCCTTACAATTTTTAAGATAGCTTTACATTCATCATCTACTTTGGTCACAATTTGTGAAGTTCTAATGTTAATGTCACCTTTATAGCTTCCTGCCTTATCCAGTTGCTGTTGGAGTTCAGATCTGATGACATTGAATCCTTAGAGATAAATTAACATAACTTAAAATTCTAACATATATTTTCTCGTTTTTTACTCTTTGTATTTTGCACTGTTATTTGGGTGTTCAAGGTTGCCAGTATTGTGTAGTAGTGGTTGGTACAGAAAGACCCAACAAACAACTTGTAGCGTTTTGTAGTCAGATGATGCCTGGAACTGCTGGCCTTAGTATTCTGACCTTTGAAATGAAGGTAGTAGTAGCAGGATTGAACATCAAGAATTTCGTTGATTCTACAGAAATAAGGAAGAGAAATTCCTGCCCCAACAAGTTTATGCCTTCTTCACCCATACATGTCAGCTCTCACATCACACCCAGGGCTGTTCCTGAAAATAGAACTAGGATGTCATAGTTCTGACTCTCCAACTGTTTTCTCTAAGCTCTTAACGTTTTCTGTAAAATGGACATGCTATTGTTAATTGGGCTGTTTTTTTCTTTTTAAAACTGTTCTTTTTGAAAGAACTATTTCTTGAAATAGTTCTCAGTTCTTACTGAGTCTAGTTGGAAAAGTCTTCACTGTAAACAGAAAATAACTGATGGTGAGTGTATGGAATTGAGCTTCCATCCCTTGTCCATTTTTTCTTTTACTGTGTGAGCCAGTTTTTTCTTACCCAAACAAAAATCTGAATGTTAAAACATGGACTTCTCTCTTTTCCTCGTCAGTGTGCAAATCTCCAGGGAGTCAAGATGCTCTGTTCTAATGCAGAAGGAGCATCCCTGAAACTGTGTAATTTTGAAGATCCTTCTGGTCTTAAAGCCAATTTAGAAGGTGAGCTTCTATCTATAATTATGTTTCCTAAGGTGAAAGCATAACATGAAGTAAGTAGCCCAACAAAATAATTGTTATGGGAAAGTCATGACCACTGTAGGGAGGTACAGCTTTCTTCTATCCTCATACTTGGAGAATGAACAAAGGAGTAAGTCCTATCTTGGTCTCAGTCATGTGTCCGGCAAGAAGTTAGGAAAAATCAAGCCATTAGTATTGAATAAGGCTTTAGTTGGAGAATTAAATGTCAACATCTCAAACTTTGAAACTAAACAGCCTGCTCTTACACTGACTAACATGAATTTCAGTCTGCACAAAGCCAGGCAGTTTTGGTCATTGTTAGGTTTAATGTTTTCTTTATGAATTCCTGTTGCTCTGTTGTGTCAGGGAACCGGTCACTTGGTTTAGTTGTATGTTTAGAATACAGGGTACTTACCTTCCTTATCATAAACTTAAGGAGGCTGTTCTAAAAGGCTACTTATCCTAAGACTGAATTAAATTCCTCCCTCAGAAATATAGACTAAAACATTCTTAATTCATAGTATAAGCAAACAGTTTTTTAACAATGAACTCTTTCTATGTGGAAGTTAGTTGAGAGACTGAGATTTATGGTTCACAGAGTTCTTTCCAAAAGTTAAAGGAGCCTGTCATCATTCACCTCCATTAAGTCATCCTGCGGTTTTTTGAAGGTGGATGACTATAAATATTTTTAAGTTCAACTGCTCCCCAAATATGTTCACTTTAGGTGCTAATCTGAAAGGTGTGGATATGGAAGGAAGTCAAATGACAGGAATTAACCTGAGAGTTGCTACCTTAAAAAATGCCAAGTTGAAGAACTGTAACCTCAGAGGAGCAACTCTGGCAGGAACCGATTTAGAGGTGAGTCACCAATTTCTAGAGAGTTTTTGTTAATCTACAATTACTGAGTATCTTATGCAAAATTTATTGAAATTATAAACAAAGTAGTTGGCTGGTAAAATCTGCCAGGTGGCATGCCAGCACAGCTGGAGGGATGTTTTCTTATCAATTGCTTGCTTAAACAAATTTGAATCCCAGAGCAGGATTCAGTTACACAAGTCATAGATGCCAGTCTCAGATTTGAAGATTCATCTGATGTTTGCTCTAAGTTGATTTCATTTCTCCTCTTTTCCTTGGGTCTCCTTCAAGTAGATCAGTTTGATGGTGTTTTTATTAATCTAATTTATTGTGTGGGGGTTTGTTTGTTTTTTTTAAGATTTTATTTATTTATTTGACAGAGAGAGACAGCCAGCGAGAGGGGGAACACAAGCAGGGGGAGTGGGAGAGGAAGAAGCAGGCTCCCAGCAGAAGAGCCTGATGTGGGGCTCGATCCCAGAACACCAGGATCACGCCCTGAGCCGAAGGCAGACGCTTAATGACTGCGCCACCCAGGCGCCCCCTTTTGTCAGAATTCTATATGTTGTCTTGACTTGCAAATGTAGTTAGCAGACTTAAATGCTGTTGATAGGTCTCTCAGTGCTGCCCAGTAGAACTTTTTGCAATGCTAGACACATCCTAAATCTGTTTAGTACAGTAGCAATCAGCCACTATGGCTGTTGAGCACATGAAATATGGCCTGTGCAACTGAGAAATGGATTTTTAAATTTTATTTAGTTTTAATTCATTTAAATATAAGTAGCCACATGTGGCTATTGACATCATACTGAACAGTATAGCCCTATCCCAGAAAATCTGGCCTAGGTTGGATTGGAGAGAACAGTAGGTCAAAATTGGGCTTGTAATTGATTCTTTCCTTTTAAAAATGTTTTTGCCCGGTCTCTTAACAACAGAGTGGCAGGCCCCAAAGGTAAAAATAACCAGCCTAAAGCCAAAGTATAAACCTGTTATAAGGACAATTATTTAATTTTTTTATTATTTGGTACTGTCAGACCAAAGATGATTTTTCCCCTCCTTGGTTTTTTCTAACCATGTAGTCAAAGTCTTCCTGATTGCAACTGATTGCAAAGACTAATCAGGTTGACTATTGAAGGGCAGCTGGTGACATTCTGTCCTAAAAGGTTATGTCCCGTTGCCCACCATCCCCAGGGACTTATCCAAAATCTGTCTCATCTGCCGCTGTGATCTCAAGAGAAATTTTAAAACAGCTTCCAATTGTAGTGGTAGTTAACCATTGTATACATTTGCTAAAACTCATTGAACTGTGCATATAATTTTGGGGGGTTAAAAAAAAGGCAGTTCCCTGCTATAAAAATGTTTGAGTTGAGAAAAGGCAAAATCTCTTGCATGATTTAATTTTGTAAGTAAAATCTCTTGCTCAGATTTTTTTAAAATAATGTTTCCACGCCCTGCTTATGCCTTTTGTTATTGTCGTTGTTGGGTTGTAGTAAATTTGCATAAATAATAGGTACTACATTGGAGTCCGTTCTGGGTTTTAAATGACTGATTCTAAAATATATGAATGGAAGAGACATGCTTCCTCTTTAACTTTTATCTCTATTTGTGACGGTCAGCCTGAGTGTCACCTAGAGAAAATAAATCCAATAGAAGAAAATCTGCCTTTTTTCTTAAAACAAACGTTTTCCAGAAATAACTGATTTTCATGATAACATAAATTTCGTGCCCCAGGAATCATTTTGAGAGGGAACAGAGAAGGCCCTAAACCTCCATCTGAATTTCATGAATATTGTTTTTGTCTTGCAGAATTGTGATCTGTCTGGCTGTGATCTTCAAGAAGCCAACCTGAGAGGTTCCAACGTGAAGGGAGCTATATTTGAAGAGATGCTGACGCCACTGCACATGTCACAAAGTGTCAGATGAGAATTTCAGGGCTGGAGGAAGAAGTCCAAGATGCAAAATGTTTTACTTATCACTTTTTTTTTTTCTCCACCCTGTCAGTTGTCCAGAAGAAATAACACTGTAAGGGAATTAAAAAAAACACACAACAAAACATTTAGAGGATGATGCTTGTTCTCAGCGGTGCATAAAGGAAAAAAGTGACTTTTTTCCACATTCTGATTTTAACAGAGAAGCACTCACGTAATAGATGTAGGGAAGCTAGATTAGCTTGCTGCCTTTTGAGTGGAGGTAGGGGGATTTGCCTGGCTTCATGACCAGGAATAAGATCTGTTATATTTGCTTTTAAATAGGCATGATGTGGAAATACCATCTTGGTTTGAAATGTACTTGAGGATTTTAATTTATGAAAAGCACAACATATGCAATTATATTTATTGAATCTCTAGATGCAGTATGGATATTTAAATTGTTAAACTTTATGAAAATTTTGCAGAGTTCAGGTTTATCAGTAGCTTTAGTGATGCACTCCCCGACTTGAAATACCTGTCACGCCGTGTGATTATGGTGAGATCAGATTCTCCAAGGCTCTCTTTTCAGGTTCATTTTTATCATGGTTATTTTTTAGAACAAAGCAGTAGCTAAATTAAATCCTCGGTTCTTACTGATTGAGACAGAGTGAAAGGAAAGACATCATTGTCCGCTCAAGTTAAGGTGGAACTCTCCAGATGGACGAAGAATTTACTTATTGCTACAGCTTTTAAATGAGCGTCTTTAGAATTTCATTCGAAGCAAGTTCCACTCAATGCCAGACCAGGCAATTTTATCAATTTACACTACTAGCCTTGTCTCCTCCTGTACAGTGAAGACAAGCATAGGAAGATATGTCAAAACCAAAAAACCAAGGTGCATATTAATATTAATTTAATCCAAATGCAAATGGTTTAAACAGGGCCAGCTTAGAAATAGGTATTAATAAATCCCAGTTCACTGCAATTCAAGCTATAAAATATGAATGAATTTGGCAATCATCTTGTGGACATCAACATAACTGCAGCTAAAACCCTACGATGGGGAATGAGGGGATTTTAAACTGACAGTTTGACTATAGCCACTAAAAAATTGAAATAAGAATAAAGGCATTTGGCTGGTCCAAGATGTAATACCAGTCAGTCAGCACCTGTTGGTATTTGACTTCTATTTTCTGGTTTTCGTTTAAATAAATTCTAGCCTGATTTTCTTGAGTCCGCATCTCTGCGGTAGCAGAGACAGGGCCTGTACTTCCTTACTAGTAACCCGTGTCCTTATGTCTACCCCAAGAGCAGGGATATAAGCTGTGTCCAAATAGGTTCTGAATTCTACAGACTCGTCAGTTTGAAGCAATGAATCATTAAAAACTACTTTGTCTCCTCTGGGAGAATGACATGTCTTCAATATTTACGTAGCTTATTCTTCTATATATACATATGCAAAGCTTTCCTTAATAGTAAAGGGTACAATATGAATAGTGGGAGATCGGACCTTTACAGGTGAGGGAAAGCAACTTCAGAAACGAATTATTTTCTTTGCTTTATTATTTTTACCGAGACAGAGAAGTATTGTATTGAGAGATATCTATTTTCATAATCAATATGTGCCTAAATTATATTTAAATCATTTCACTCTGTACTATATATTTTCAATAATTATAGAATGTGTTGTTCATCCACTTAAGGGTACCTCTGTAGACATAGCCTAAAGCTGCAGAAGAATCTGAAAGATCTACACGTGGTATGCTTAGAAACTGCAGATTGGGATCTAATGTAGACTGCATTAATAAATGATGTGAAATGTTGAAAAAGAGTTTCTTGTCGTGCTTTTGAAAATCAGCACTTTACCATATTTTGCTTACATTTCTTCAACGTACGTTGATGACCAGCCCCGAGGGTCTGGTTGGAAAAGGAAGTGCAACATTATACTTATAACCGATTAGTCTCTTTGAAAGTGCCATTAAAGTGAATTTACTTCTTAAAGCGTGATTATTTTCTGACCTTCTTTTTAAAATCCACCATGCTAACAACACAAATTTCATTAATTCTGAAAAGACAAGACTGCCTTCTAATAATTCATTTAATTTGGGTTACTCTTTAACTGATGAACATTACAAATTAGCTTTATTAGGTTAAGTACATTTTCCCCAAAACATTCTGACCTGTCACCTGGGAGAGAGAATTTTGAGGGAGGAGTTTCAAAATAGTAAAACTTCTATTAAACCTAGTAATGGAACATATCTGTACACAGGTAAAAACACAGTTGCAAGTGGGGGACTAGAGAAAGGTTTTAAACCTAAATTATTAGATTACCTACATGGATAAAATTCAGTACTTGTGTAATTGTTCAGAGCCGTAGGTATTATTTGTAATATAATCTAGTTCTTCCAACTACAGTTTCAAAAAAATTTTAGTAGGATGTATTGCTTTCATTCATTCATTTTCTTATGAAGTTTACTATCATAAATTGGGACTTGGAATATTTTCTCCAGTTGCTCATTTTATGAATTGGTGATTTATACTGTAAATCTAGCCCCACGTCAACTTCAAATCATGTTTAATGGAAAGCCCTAGAATTTCATTAAATTTCCAAGGAGATATCATCTTTAAAATTAGAAGGTACACCTCTCCGAAGAAAAGTGGTTACTTTTTCTGTACAAAGCACCTTATGCAAGGATTAATTCTCTGAAAGCCTTTCACAATCTTTATGTCAGCAGGAGTTCACCGTAGATTGCTCCTGCTGAGATTTTACATTAGGGCAAAAAAGAGGTTTGCACCTGTCACTCATCAAGATTACAGAGTCATTATTGTAGCGCTTTAATAATTTTGAGGTGTTTTTTTAAATGTCGAAAATGAAACCACTTTCCCTCTAAAGCCATATAAGATCTGGAAATTTCTAAATTGAGAAAAAATTTATGACAACTATAAAATCCAATTACTTAAACCCAGTTTACTAAGTTAAGCTTCATGGTAAACGGATCTATCCTTGGAACTATGAAAAGTTTCAAAGTTTGTCACTAAACATTGAAATTCCATTAATTGCATATTTGATCTCTTGATGCTGTAGAAAATAAATCTGGCCTTTGCCTTTGAGATCTATGTGCCCTAAAAATACAACACAGATTTGGCATAAAGCATACTGAATGTATTTATATACTTTGTGGCTGTGTTTATCCAAAAATTTCAAAACACGTTTCAAAAGCTTAATACCAACTGATAGAAATAAGCTACAAGAAATCCAGTGATGCTTAACCAAAGATAAGTGCTTAACATGACAGTAGGGGTCAGACATCTTAACTCCCATCTCCTTAGTCCTGACCAATGACCACATCTGCTTAAGCAACACTGTTAGAAGCACACCTCTTTCAGCAAATAGGAAATCAATTGGACAATTTGAACAGTGTTCAAACATAACGAACTCTTGTTGAAAAAGAGCCTCTCATTACCTTTGTATTACAGTGAGATAACTCTCATATCAAAATGGCACTTAAATTATTCAGTGTCTAAGGAAATAATTAAAATAATTTAAATGAAATAAATCACTTTTTTTTTTAATTCCCCTGTTTGCAATTATACTTGAAATCTTATCCCCTTCTCTACCCTGTTGTGAGACTTTGACAACCTCCACAGAAATGGCCGGGAAAAGCAGGGAGTTAATTTGCCTTCAACATTGCTCTTTATGCTGACGTCCTTGCAAGTGTAATTGTTCCAGAAAACATTGGGCAATAACTGATTGGTTTGGATCCTACTAGAGGAGAAATTGCCAATCCCAGCTCTAAAACGAACAAATATCGTTATTTTTAACCATTTTACAATTTAGCTAATGTAACATGCCTCACAGACAATTGTAAAAGAAGATTTAATTCTGTCAGATAAAACATATCTTTGATGCAGAAATAGAGGAAGCATTAAGCCTAATCTGGTTTAAAGGTCTTTACTTTTGGGGCGCCTGGGTGGCTCAGTCGTTAAGCGTCTGCCTTCAGCTCAGGGCGTGATCCCGGCGTTATGGGATCGAGCCCCACATCAGGCTTCACTGCTGGAAGCCTGCTTCTTCCTCTCCCACTCCCCCTGCTTGTGTTCCCTCTCTCACTGGCTGTCTCTCTCTCTCTGTCAAATGAATAAATAAAATCTTAAAAAAAAAAAAAGGTCTTTACCTTTTATTCATTCATTCCTTCATTCCTTCATTCATTCAAACTTAAACTTATTGAATGCTGACTAAATGCTAGGGATTTAACAGGTGTTTAAATAAGATGGGATCCTTGGCTATCATGAGTCAACCCAGTGGTAAATTAGAGGAAGACACTCATGTATTCAAATAAATGTAATAAAGAGTAATGGTTCTCTCTTTCTTTTGTAAATGTTTATACTGTGTAAATAAAATATCTGAAGGGTTTGCCACTGGCTGGAACAGCTACCTATAAAATTTGGATAATGAGATCCACTTGGCAAGACTGTTGTAATGAGTGAGGTTGGTCTTATTCACATGCCAGTTAACTACTATTTCTCATCTTTGTGTTCCCACTGTCTTAGTACAGTGGTTTGCATATTTTCACTCCATAAGTATCTACTGAAATGAGTCAAACTGTCCACCCACCAGGTGGTCTTGGGCTTAGTTAACTTTTTGATGCTCTAGAAGGCTTTCCAGATAAGTCAAGGCAGGAACCTGGTGGGTAGGAGACTGGGAAACTTTCAGACTCACAGGGTCTACTTGAGGATCCTATGTAGGTACAGAGAGTGCCAATAATCACGTCTATTATTTATAAATCAGCTCCTCTTACAAATGAAGAATCGAAGAGCTGAGATCAGCTCCCAGGCATCTTGACTCAACTTCTTTCTATAATTATGACATGGCCTCCCTTGTGAAAGCTTTTCTGGGTGCATTTAACATCACTTAATGTACGACAGCTATTTTCCCTCAGCTCCGGATAGGTCTGTCAGTTTCCTCAAGAGGCTACCACCTCGCAAGATTTTAATCTCTGAATTGTGGTCTCAGCTATAAACCTCTTAGCTGAGGTTTTAATGGCCAAGTTTTAAGTAAATTTAATAGATAAACCAGTGGGTGTTCCAATTACATATCCTATTAAAGGGCTTTATGTGAGTAGGATTTTAAAAAATTACTATTAAAAAAAAAAACCCCATAGTCCATGTGCAGTGTAATTTGCCAGCAGGAAAGATTTCAGTCCTGGCAAAGTTGCATATAAAAGGGAAGCTAAGAAAACGAAGAATCACAGTACTCCACGAACACTCCAAAAAAGCTCGGGATTCTTTTGGCTCTTTGTCCGCAAACAGGTAAAACGCTTTGTGTTTCTAGCACTTGTTTGAGACCACATGCTTTTGTCTTGTCTATAGGGCATTTTACACCCAAAGGGCTAAATCCAGGTGTGACAGTAATCTTGACCTTCGTGGTCCTTGTCACCTGGGGCCACAGGGATCCAGCCTTTGGGGAATAATTACAACAGCTTGTGGACCAGTGTTTGATTTCATCTTTAGCCTCTTTCCCATCCGATGAAAATTAACCTGAAGACTTTGTGAGAGTTCCTCCTGTCATTAGCTAATTCAAGGCTGCCTTGGCTGCGGAGGCATCTGGTCTGGGGCTTGGTGCTTTGAGAGGTGTTGAGTTCTCTCTCACGCTCACAGATGGTCTGGCCAGCACTTATGTGTGGAAGACACTCAGCAAAATGGAATTAGTGCCACAGTGTGTGCATTTAATGTCATACAACTTTATATTTGCCGGAGATTCCTAGCAGGAGCTACCTTTCCAAGCAGATGGCCTAATTCTCTTTATCTCAGGAACTGATACAGTTGAAAACTAATCTACCGGGGGTTTGGGGGGGGCAGGGAATGTTAAGGCAAAAAAGGCAAACTTGATAAGGGAAGGAATCCATGAGTTTGGGTAACCAAATAAATACTAAAAATAAAAGTAGACTTGCTTAGTATGAAAACGTACTAAGCATGGAAGTTCCAAGTACTGCCTTTACCTCCAGTGGCTAGGAAACCCGAGGCAAGCAGGCGGGGATGTGTTTCACGTCTGCTTGTGCACACAGGCAACTGCCACTTCCGCCTTCTGCAGGCTTAGCATAGAAACATTAGGCTTCTCACCAAAAAGGTCTTGACTTTTCGCTCAACTCAGTCTGGGTCTATTCTCACTATCACATTGATGTCCCTTAGAATGGAGCCGATTCCAAAACTTATAGCTGGACTTCTCCTGCTGACCTTATGTGTGGTGGGCTGCTCTGGCCAACACTGGTCCTATGGACTGCGTCCTGGGGGGAAGAGAAATGCTGAAAAGCTGATTGATTCTTTCCAAGAGGTAAGGCTTTTTCCTCATCAAAATAAGACGTGGCTTATGGGATTCAGTCTATGTTAACATTCTGTGTGTGCCCCAACCGTGCTATGCTGAGCTCCACATACTGTTGGTATTCTGGGGGAGATGAGACACGTGCAAAGGCAAGTCCCATCCCTGCTTTCTGTTCAGACAGGAACAATCCCAAGAGAACACAGCAACAGGTGCGAAGTAGTGTGTCGCACCCTGCATATCTAGAATTGCCAAAGGAATTTGAAACGATGGGTCTGGGATGGACCCAAGGCCTCCAGAGCAAGACAATTCCTTGGGATTTGGAAAGAAAAATCTTAGAACTTCTGCTTATTTTTTTTTTCTTATTTCACCTTTTAAAATTATCTATGATACTAGGTCAGTGTACATTTTCCTAACTTACAAATAAGTATTCTTACCAAGAGTACATGCCCTAATCATTTCTTTTTACTGAAATAGGCATTTAAGCAAAGAACTTGGAGGCTGTTAGTGGGGAAGGGCTAGCAAGCTCAAGGACACAAAGTACATACTGGAAAATATCCGGGATTCAATTGCATACGCATTGATTTCAGTACTAGTACCAGCACTAACATAGGGTACTTGGTTTTTTATCTTTAATTGAGACTTATGTCATGTGAGGATCGCACGAGAGAGGCGTTAGCTATTAGCTGGCTAACCCCCAAAATGGCAGTGGATTAATAAAAATACAGTTGTTATTGTTTCTTAAATTAATGGGAAATGGACAGAACCTCAAGGATAAGCAAGTAAGGGCTGGGACACTTAATGTAGTGTTGCTAAAAGGAAACTAGAGAAGCTTAAAATCATTTAGCTTTCTTTTTGGAGAAATAGTAAAGATAATTAAGTATGAAATAAAGATGCCCTGGAATCCGAAGTCTCCTCGCCACAGATTATATGTGAAGTAATTTTTATTTAACTATGACATATTTAGTAAAAACTAGAAAATAAGAATCACCCCTATTCATAACTACAAGATCCTCGACTTTTGTATACCATTCCCTCATGAGGTTCAAAGTACTTCATTCCCATCATCTCGAGGGAGAAAATATTCTCTCCTTACTAGCATTACTCCCAGAACGCCCATCCTTCTGTATAAATGCCTCAGGGAGGATCTAAGTTCTTTAAGTGCCCATCCCACAATTCCCTTGACCTGACTCTTCACACACAGTTCTTGGGGAAGTGGAAAATACCATTCCTTCCATTTATCTCCTTCAGCAAGAATCATGTTCTTTTTCCTCAGATAGCCAAAGAGCTTGATCAAGGAGCAGAACCACAGCGCTTGGAATGTACCATCCACCAGCCCCAGACTCCCCTCAGGGACCTGAAAGGAGCTCTGGTGAGTTACAGTGGTCATGACATGGAGCTTTAGAGATGGAGAGGTCCTTGGTGCCACCTCTCAGATTGTCCGCTTAGGACAACCACCTCTCGGCCTCTGCAGGGCCTAGCTTCCTGGCTGCCTGAATTCCTCCTGGGTTGGCCTCACTATTTTGTGACACCCTCTTTCAGTGGGTAGACAGTCCTAACGGTACTTTTTTCCCTTAAATTAATATTTCTCTGTAACTTTATCCCCTAATCTTGGTTCGAGCCTTTGGGATGACTAATATATTTCTTCCCACTGTTACATGTCAGCTCTTCATGTATATTCATTGGCCACCGTCCCCCCTCCCCGACTCGTCTAATCTAGGCTAATCCACACCTCTCCACAAAATTCCTTGATTCATTAATATTCTTGGTATGACATGGTTTTTCCCTGGAAAAATGTAGAAATCAAAAATGGTGCTCTAGTCCCCCCCCCCCGACTTTGGAATAAAAAATTCCAAACTAGTAAATTTGTAATTCCATTCCAATGTAAATTTGTAAAACCACATATTTGATTTCCAGTTTTCTGACTGGATTATAACAATCTCCAAATTGCCACCCAAAATGGGAATCTGCTAACCTAATGCAGGTTTTTGATAACAAGAAAGCAAGTATACGGAGCACTGAATATAGAGGCTGAATCTTGAGCTCACCAGTCGGTGCTCTCTGAGCAGCCACGGTCCACTGGTGTGCAGCAGTTAGGGCCACTACAGTTCGTTAGCAGCTCTGCCCAGGGTCATATATAAAGAAATCATATATAAACACAAGCTATAGCTTTCATTTTGCCCATTGATCTCAACTTCCACACCCACAGTTCAAAGAAAGCAAGCAGACAGACATCTTCATTGGCTTTCTGTGTCTACTTCTACTTATCACATAATAAAAATAATAGCAAGCAGTGACATTTCCCAAACGTGACCTTAGAAAGAAGGTATTGAGGCCAACGCTGGGTTAATAACAAACTGAGATCGGGGCGTCTGGGTTGCTCAATCGGTTGAGTGTCCAACTTTTGGTTTCAGCTCAGGTCATGATCTCAGGGTCGTGGGATTGAGCCCCGCGTCAGGCTCCATGCTCAGCATGGAGTCCACTTGTCCCTTTCCCTCTGCTCCTCCCCCTCCACCCGCTCACGTGTGTGCCCTCTAAAATAAATAAAATCTTAAAAAAAAAATAAATCACAGAGATCAGACCTTTCTTTCACCTCCTTCACATCCTATCCTTAAAGTATTAATGTAGATCTTACATTTATTAAACAACTTAAAAACACACGATGTTATATCTCTCTAGCACTTTCTGGAGCACAAAAATAAACGGATCTATTCTTTCTATATTGATATTTTAGAAATTAAAATATCAAAAGCATAGTGAAATTCAGCTAGTAAAATCAACCTTGATATATTTTTGCTCATGTATTTTTTAGGAAAGTCTGATTGAAGAGGAAAACGGGCAGAAGAGGATTTAAATCCAGTGAACCAGAAGGATTGACAACACAAGTATAATTCTCACGTTGAAACTTGTGACTCATTTAACATCTGTAAATTGTGTGAATCTCAGATAGGCTTATGCTAAATTCACACATTTCATGTTGAAGTGCTGTGTTGTGAATAAAGTGGCATAAATGTTAAGTCTTCCTCTAAGGCAGAATTCTGGTGGGAGAGGGGCACCATAAGCCCACAAACAGGAGACCTCCGAGCATGGGGCCCGGGAAACAGGAGAGAACATAAAGTCGACATTATTGTTGAGTAAAGAAATCCCATGGCTCTCCTCCGCCACCACCCTGCCCCAAGAACAAGACACTTATTGGGGCAGGCCCCAAAATCTGATTCAGCTACAGTTTTCTGTGGGGTTGTGGCTTGATTTTTGACTATACTCCATAGAAGGGAGGCCACGGCCAAGGTTTCTTCCCACTTGGAAAGCAGTTCCCTTCCCAGACTCCCTTGGATCCCTTTGGAAGTCACCTGGAACCTGAGAGGCCTTGGGAGAGAGGAGGCTGTGCTGGGCCCCCATCCGATTCTCCCGCGGCCGCACGTGGTCTCCCTGTGTTCACCACAGCCAGCAGTGCATGCAGGGGCTGGGGACCCGGGCCCAAAAATAATAGTGTTCATCGGCCACATCTTTTTGGTGCTCTCTCTTGAGAAAGGCTCTGGAGTACAGAGTCTGTTGAAGACAGAATTCAGCTATTTCTGCGCACCCTGGTCAAATAGTGTTGCCACCATTCCTTCCCCACAAAGACCAGCATCAGACTCTGTTCAGGGACAGATGTGTAAATATGGTCATTAACCCTCACAGCGACCTTGAAAATTAGCTACTCTTGTCTTCCCTTTAAAAGGAGGAGACCAGGGTTTAAGGGACCCACTCAGTTCCATTGGGGTACGTGGGCAGGGCTCCCGTTTTGCACTAGGAAGAGCAGCTGATGGCATTAGACTGGAAAGCCAGTACATATTTGGTTAATTGGTTATATTTTGTTAATTGGAGCTGAAACAGGATTCTGGGGCTCATGTATCGACTTCATTTACTGGTGGCTATTTCGCTATAGGGTCCAAGACACTATGACACCAGTTTTCAACTATCCTCCTACCTTCCAATTGATTATGAAACCATTTGAAAAAGTCTGATGTCGGGTAAGTTGCCTGGTGTCACAGCAACAAACTGAGCCTATGTTCACATGGCAACAATCAAGGCCCTTTCCCTATTTCACTCAGACAGATAGAACCTTCCACCTCCTCTCCCTACCCCTCCATCTCGAAAAAGGGCCTGTGGTGAGGAATTTGAACTGGAGTCAGAAACAGTCCATGGGAGAGAAAACCCTCCTTTTTTAATACAGATCAGCACCATGCTAGATTCCCCAAATATCTCCATTTGAAGAATCTCTAAAACTCAAAGAAATTCCTTATTCCCACTTCAATAAAATTAAGCGGAGATGTAGTTCACAACCTACTTTGTGGAAGAAAAGGCAACCCCACCTATTTTCACTAAACCAATACATACAAGGCAGGACGAGAGGCTTCCATCAGCCAACTGCTCAGGAACTATTTGTTACTAAACACGATATCATTTACAATCTTTACATTAGTTAACACATTAAAAGAACAGGGCAACACAGTCACGTATTTATTTTTTTTAAGATTTTATTTATTTGAGGGAGAGAAAACGAGCAGGGGGAGGGGTGGAGGGAGAGGGAGCAGCAGACTCCCTCCTATGCAGGGGGCACGGGGCTCCGTCCCAGGACCCCAAGATCATGACCTGAGCCAAAGGCAGATGCTTCACGGGCTAAGCCACCGAGGTGCTCCTCACAGTCCCTTATTTTTTACATTCTGTGGGAGTCTCAGTTTTCCAGAAGCTGTGGGCTTCCCTGAATGGGCTACAAAGCTGCCCATCCAGCTACCTGATGCTGATGTGAGCTTCAAAAAAAGCTCTGTAGCCTTTCCAAATAAAGGGTGGGAAACATACTAAAAGCTCCCTTTAATAGGTTCTCAAATATAAATGGCTTTCAATCATCAAGCATCAAAAACAGTGGCTTGAAGATAGACCATGTTAGCAGTGGGTTTAGAAGTTGCAGTATTCTGGAGATGACTGGGAAAAAGCCAAGCACTGCATGAAGTAACAATGCTTATAAATTTTGACAGCGAACGGTGCTCTAAAGTCGTATTTCTCACTGGGGACTGTAGATCCAAAAAGATCCCCCAGGCTTACTGATTCAGTCTTGGGGGCCCAAACCATTTGCATTTTTAACATGCCAAGGATTCTTATGTACACAGTGGGGCATTATTGCCCTAAAAAGCAATAGATGGCAAATGTTTAAAAGCACTGGAACATTTTCTTAAAAGAAAAAAAAAATCTTAGGCATAAGCCCAGGACTTAAAACAGTGTGGCTATTCTAACTGAAGTGGCTGCCCCCCCCCTCCCCAGGGTGACACACCACCAGCAGGGAGTTTAAGAAATGAACATCTATTTTGAACACCAATTTTCTCAAGTTGTTATTTCTTCTAAGATGGTGATTTTCAGCCTTCGCCAAATGTTGGAATAACCACTGGGGAGATTGAAATGGAATATGGTGCCTGGGTCATGCTCCCCTCTCTTGGAAATTGATTTAATTGGTCTGGGGTGTAGCCTCTTCCCAGGTGACACTAATGTTCAGCCTAGTTTGAGAATCCGTTCCTATCCTTCCCAAGTAAGTTACCAGCTACTCCTCTTTTACTTCCCTTCGCAGTGAATGAGTGAAGAAACAACCCATCGCGTTTAATGAATTGTTGTCACAAGCCATCAGCTCCAATGGATGGAGGGGGGTGGAGGTGACGGAAGAACAAAATGCAGCTCTTCTTGCTTCCAGGTGAAGACGACTCCATGACCCCACAACACAAGAGCCTAAACTAACAGGACCTACAACGACAGGAGGCCAGAGGGACTGGGTGTGATGTGTCAAAAAGGAGGTGTCGATAAAGAAAAGTTCAGGAATGATTTCCTTTTGTTAATGTGAAAGTAATAACAGACTAAACACAATAAACTTCAAAATACATTTCCATTTTTAATTTAAAAAATAAATAACAGCAAATCTGAACAAAATTTTTCTACTTCAATGCACATCTTCCTAATGGTCCATGTTTGAAACCCAACTAGTTTACGAAATCTTGGCAACAGAGCCTTTGACAAAGTCTGGAGGAACAACTTACAAAATCTGACTAACAGGCGAGTTTAGGCAGCATATGTGGGAGACCAGCGTTGGCTGGGTTATAAGAATCAGCCTGAAATCATCAACTTAAAAGGAAAACTACCTTTTTCCTTTTGTAGGTTAGAACTGGTGCTTCCATGCTCAACCCACCCAAAGAGGAACTTACCTTTTCCAACTAATTTTAAAATCCACTTGGTCAATGGCATGTGGGCCTAAAAGCTGTGGTACAGAAACTTCCATTGCCTTCTGATTCTTTCTCATTCACATAGAATCAAAGTAAGCTCGGTCCAAAAGGATTCTAAAAATCACGTAGCCTCAGGTATATATGTTTTACATGAGGAAACTGAGGCCCAGGGACTGACTATAAATTGACTTGACAAAGGTGACACGGTCTTTACTGTCCTGTTCTGTGTTGATGGTGGGGCTTTCCCCCTTTTTTCATTATACCCAAGCAGTGAGAGGAAGGAAGATACAGCTATGAATGGCTTTCTAAATGCCTTTTGCAGAAGGACAGCACGGACATGAGGGGACTTTCTGGGGTTCTGGAAGTAGTCTAGGTCTGGATCTGAGAGGTGGTGACATGGTATATGCCTGGTAAGGTTTCATCCATCTATACCCCTAAGATTTGTGCACTTGACCATATGTATGTTAAGACATGCCTCAATTTTAAAGGAAGAAATCACCCCAAGATCTGGGGGCCAGTAGTGGGGAAGGACTCCCACAGTTTGGAAAAAGTTAACAAAGGTAGATTGTTATCTCAAATCCCACTTTCTCTTGTTTGTCTCAGGGATCTGCAGGGTGAAGGCATTTTTCTTGGGTCTCCCTGGTAGGAGACAAGGACTGCAATTCTGGAATCCACATGTGAGGTGGAAGAGGGGAGGCCCATGGCCCAGCAGCCTTACTGAGGGTTTCACTTTCCCCTAATCCCACTCTCTTGCCAACCCCACAACACAACACAGTCTCTGCGTACCAGGCTGTTCCCATTGGACACACTGAATTGCCATATCCTGAGGGTCTTGCATGGTGTCTGGCATTCAATGAGGGCTTAATAAATGCTGAATAAAACAATTCTTGGAAAAAAAAAAAAAAAACCTCAAAGGAAGACAAGTCACCAGAACAGAGAGAGAGAAAATAAGGGATTCAAAAAAAAAAAAAAATCCCATAAACTAATATCCACAAAGGTTGTGACAGTTTGGGGGCTACTTTCAATGTCCTTCAATACTCCCGAGTTTTTATCAAGTCAAATAAAGACCAGTTCTTTCCTCTTTTATTCCCAGCCCCTTCTCTCTCCTATAAGTAAGGTAATCATAAGGCGTTTCTTTGCAGTGTTCCTCTTTGACTTCAGGACAGACATGATTTATGATCATCAAACATGACTCTCTGACCCAATGGCTTCCCCCATGTTCCCTGTAAGCAGTTATCTACACCATTACCTAAAATCCTTTCTACTAAGGCAGGAGAGACTTCGTATTTCCATTAAGGTGGAAGGGGAATCAGATGGAAAAAATATGTTCTATTAAAAAAGGGAAGGTATTTGGGCACTTGGGTATCAGACTTCCCCAGCCCCAGATCAAAGACCACACTGCAGAACTCACTGCACTGCTCTGAAGGGACATGCTTGAGGTTTGGTATTTTTCGTGACCAGCTTACATCTTTCTATCTTAAAGGCAGCCTGAAAAATAGGGCGAGTGAGGCCTATAGACCCCCACCAGCCAGTCTGTCAGGCAACTTCTCAGAAGCTGCTCTGGGCTTCACAGAAGCCCCGTATAACCTTTCTTCCTTCTCTTCATTGAGTTCTTTCCACTAAAATCCTCTTCAGTTCTTATTAACACTTCTTCAGTCATAAATAATCATGTCAGAGACTCCAAAAGACGCCATCTCTTTAAAAGGGACTGTATGT
The DNA here is from genome assembly GCF_024610735.1 of Ursus americanus. Taxonomy (NCBI): domain Eukaryota; kingdom Metazoa; phylum Chordata; class Mammalia; order Carnivora; family Ursidae; genus Ursus; species Ursus americanus. The sequence continues at coordinate 67,294,179 of NC_142139.1, forward strand.
GCACAGCTAACTTGCATCACTTTCCAAATTACCTCAGGGGGGAAATATCAATAATGCTCTTAGGGAATTCCAGATCTTACTCAGGCCGAGCAGAGGAAAGGAAAGACCATTTCGTACCTACTACTCCACATAGTCGATCTCATTTGACCTCATCTGTGTGGCAGGTCCTTTTCCCTATTTCGGAAGGGGAAGCAATGAGGGCTCGGAGGATTGCAAAGGGTTGAGGGAGTTTGTAAAATTAACAGATGACACAGCTGGGATGGTTGGAGACCAGATGGTTTACTTCCAAACTCCAGCTTCTCTGTCTTGTACCCCCTGAAGGTTCCCCTGAGTGGAGGTGGAGAATTACCTTTTCCTCACCACTTTTAACTACGCACGCTAATTGCTTGAGGAATGCTGGCCACGTCTCAGGTTTGTATTTCCCTGACTCCGTGAAGCATCAGTATGTCTCTTCTAAGAGGGGTGGTGCTGAAACAGGTACATGAAGAAGCCGGCAAGCAGATCCTTGCAGACAAGAATCCTCCGAATTCTCAGAGGTGAAATCTCTCTTTCCTCTCTCTACTTCGGGACCGGGTAGGCGGGGAAGGGGACTGGCTGGGCCCAGTTATGGAAGGGACCCTCATGAGCTTCCCCCATTGACCTAGGGGATCCACACAAAGCTTTCTGCTTGCCATTAATGTCAAAGTAGGATAGAACTATCTGGGACATTTCCACGGTTGTCCCAACAAGGGGTAGGTATTCATCATGGAGTCTGCCAGGGTTGTCTTCTTGATCTAAGTGTTATCTGGGGACAGAGCCTCAATTAGCAAGCTGGGCTGTTAGTAAGAATCTGTAGTCAGATTTTCTGTGTTTAGCTTCAATTTCCTTGTCTACAAAACGAGGGGGTTGTTTGTACGACCTTGAGCCCTTCTAGCTCAAAACGTCTCTGACCTTGTGTGGTTTGTGTGGGTGTACGTAATATTTGATCATCTATATCACCCCATTCTTCTTTCGAAAGGACTGCTGACTTAGTACCGTAAACATGTAATCAAATTAATTCCACAATCACGAGGAATAAATAATCAAAGGGAGATATTGCACTCTATTCCCCAGGGTAAAATCAGGTGGCAGTGAGGGCTGCTGAGCCGTCCAAATGGGATCTGGAAGAGAAGCTGTTGAACCCGGGCTTTGAAGTCCCTTCTGTCCAGTGATTTGAGCTCAGAGGAGGTAACAGGGCAAGAAACTGTGCAAAAGAAAGAGCTTCAAGGGAGGCTGTAGCAGGAAGGAGTGACACGGCGTGGCGAGGGCCAGTTAGTTGGGAGTGTGACGACTCCCGGGAGGGGGCGGGCAGCGTTCCCACGCCACACATAGTAGCTGGTGTGGGGGAGACGGGAGCTCAGACCTCACAATCGAGTCCATGGTTTTTTGACAATGATGGCTATTCATACGTGACAGTAGCCAATTTTCCTTACAAAGATATTCTTTTCCTTAAAGGAGACACAAGCAGACATCAGAAAGATAGGATTATTTCGGCTACCAAAGTACTTGATGCAATTCTCTTCCAATGTTATTCGAGGCACGGTGTGTCCACGTGAGAAAACCAAGTCTCAAGCATAGCTTTTCACAAGCAAAGCAAGAAATCCTTCCAAAGTGTAGGTTCCTGGGGTTGCTCCACGACCACCACAGAAGAACTTAGCCAGGCTTCTGTAGGCTGCGGTGTCTCTGCGCTGGAGGCGGAATTTGATAACGGTGAGGGAAATCTCTCTTTTGAGAAACACAGAGGACACGACCAGTTCTGGAATTCAAGTGGACTGGAGATGTGGCCTTAGTCCTCCTTCAGAGAAGCCTTTCAAAGAACCACCAGTTTTGAGCCGGTAAAGCTGACCCAGATCAGGAAGGGCAGTCAGCAAGGGGCCCTGGGGAACGAGGACAGGGCCTCCTCTCAGCATCAGCTGTTCAAGGTGTTCAGAGTTCCAGAGAGAGGGCAAGATCCTTAGTGGGATCCGGGCTCAGAGGAAAGCAAGCCAGATTTCCGAGCTTTGGGAGGTGGTGGGGGTGGGGCTTTGGCCTCTCTTCGGACTGGCAGTGGAGGGGCAATCTGAGGGAGCAGACACAACGACAGTCAAATGAGTCTTGTCGAATTTACTTTCTCTTCCACATTTCTGACACGGTGCCTTAGCGTCTAACCCATCTAGCTACGCGGCCTTGGCGAGGAGAGAAGGGCAACAACACTCATTTCTCCTCCCTTGCTCTCCTTGGGTTAAGCAGATACACACCAAACTGTTATATCCCCGACACTTGGGTTCTTGGCATATCCTCAGTAGGCATTTAATGAATATTTGTTGAATGAATGCAGGAAACCCATCAGAGGCCATTCCAGAATGACTGTCACTCACTCAGGAGGAGTAAACTCTTCACATGTGAACCAGATACTCACGATTTCACTCACCTGTACCCAGGGTGAAGTACAGAGAAGAGCTCTACCTTTGATTGGATGAAAAGGGCTGCTTGCATTTTGTTACTTCCCATTAGAAACTCCCCTATCTTTTATGGTTTCAGGCATGAGTCAAGAAGTGATTAGTGTGACAAAACTATGGGAAACCCGCCTAGCAAAAAGCTTAGAAAACCAACACTGTGCTCCCGAGAGTGGGGCGCTCTGACCCCCGCACCGTTGTTCCCTACCTCCGCGGAGTTCCTCTGGCTGCTCTCGTAGGGCTTGCTTTTGGGGGGAGGGGGAGGCGGGACAGTAGTAGTCATCAGCCCATCTGTCTGCAAGGATGGGGAGCCTAGAAATGATACAAAGAGATGAAGGCAGAGAGAAGAATTCATCAAGGAATCTTAACAGAACCTCTGCTTGCCATTTTAACATCTAAACCAACCTGGCCGATCAAATTGCCAAGGCGATATTCCATAGTTTCTGTGGACAGAATGGAAACGACCTCTCAACCCTCACGACAAAGGTAGCACTGTTAACTCACCAGCAGGTTTCACAAGAAGTTCCGAAGTAAAAATCCCATTTTTTTGCTTAGGGTTTTAACTATTAAGCTGGAGATGTAAACATTTTCTAGAACTTAGGGTATGACTCTATTCTCCAATCTATCTCAAGTGCTTAGAAAAAAATGTCACAAAGTAAGTGGTCAATAAATATTGGTTAAATTTAACTGAGCTGTCTTAGTTTGATCATTTAAAAGCCGCAATATCCATTTCCTCCAGGACAGCTTATTTAATTATCTCTAACTCTTGGCGACTCCTGTGTCCCATGTGGCACGATGATTTATCCCTCCATTCTCTGTACCAAGGGTCCCTTGGAATTCTTCTCAGGCCTAGTGTATTGCTGATTTCCCAGGCCTGCCTGTAGGCAGTATATGGAATGGGCCTATTTCTTGTCCTTCTTTGGGACTCTTTCCTATACCAAGTACAGGGTTACCTACCCAATAGTTCATAAGTTACTTGCTTCCTGTCTGGTCCCCGTCTGGCTCTACCTCATTTATACCTTCACAAATGGAAAAGGAGTGGTAAGACCCTCTGGGCCACTCAACAGAGAAGGTTAATGAGTCCTAGCAACCCAAAGATTCCTTGTTGAACTCTAATTTTGCTATACCCACTACCATGGAATGAGCCAACTTTATAATAATCTCACATACTCTGTGCGGTCAGGCTAAATATCGCCCAGATCCATACACATACTCTGTTCCCTACTGAAGCAAAGAGAAGGAATATACCTGGATCTCTCTACATCTCTACACCTGTATATATATATATATATATAAAACTTACTTAGCGTCCTGGTAGCTTTAGGAGTGAGTGGAGGTGGGCTCAAGGGCGTTGACTGCGGAGGTGAAGAACCATGAAATGGTGTCAGCCGATTGTCCGACAACTGGAGACTCTTTGGTCTTTGTGCTTTTCGGGCTGGGCTCTAGTGGGGGGAGGGGCACAGCAAAACATTCTCACGGTGAGAAAGGCTGAGCCCATCAATGCTCCGAACAACCTTGCCTGCTGAGCACCAACTTGTTCGAGGGAAGATTCCAGGAGCCACACTTAAGCTTCCGGCACGGTCATGTGGGGAGCACGGCAAAGACACTGACAGGGAATCACTAAAGCAGACATTCTTTCTTGGCCAGCCAGGAGCTGATTTTGACCACAGTTAGACTGTGTTATTTGATTTGGAAAGGAGCCACCCTGATTCTCAGGGAAGGCTGGTCTTGCCACACTTAACAACTTGATGTGGCTCATGAAAAAAAAAAAAAAAAGCACTTTTTTTTTTAAGTTAAAAGAAGACAATGTTTGGACTGACTCATGGAACATGGTGGTGAGAACCACAACTCCAAGCATTAACCCACGTGTTTACATTGTGGGTACAAGATCTTGCACCACCACTGCTTTAGACACTCAAATTCTCCGTATGTGCTTTTTTTTTTTAAGCACAGCTTAAGATCAAACACTGTCACAGGCTGCCGGGTCCTGAGGAGGCACAGCCAGACTTCCACCTGGTGACTCCCAGCTCTGCCGTGAGTGGTGATGTGCCTGGCCGCAGGGAAAGCACTAGCAAACCTCTGGTGCTTGTTTGCTTGCTGTCCCCCACCCCCACCCCGACCCCCTGTTGTTGGTTTTTTTTACCATCAGATCAGGTTCTGGCGCTTTCTCTGCAATGACCTGGGATTTGCTAAGGCTCCAGTCTTTTCTCTTGAACTTGCTGATCCGGTTCTCATTGTCCTCTCTGAGGGGCAGATCTTCAACCCTGGCACCTGATGAAGCCCTGCGCTCCAAAAGTGGCTCCAGGATTGACCTATTAGCCAAGAACAAGGACAGAATCACAAAAACACTGACCACTTGGCAGACAAACGTACTCCCAAAAGACCAAGGGTTAGGACTCCTCAACCTCATCCTGACCTGTGACTTCCCTCTCAGGTTCTAAATCTGAATTTCTAACCGCCAATGGGACATCTCAAGGTATCCATGTAATGAGACCATCAAAGTACAAAAGGAAAATATCTCTGAACATGCATCTTATCCCAGGAAGAGAGTCTTACTAAATTTACAGGCAAAGGTAGAATTCATACAGTAAAAGATGAATAAGCAGCTTTAGACAGTGGAGAATAGCACGTGCCCCAGAGACAGCCTGTGTTCAGATCCTACCTCTACTTACTTCTTGGGTGATCTTGGGCAGAAAATCTTTTCATACCTCAGTTTCCTTATCTGTGAAATGGGGACAATAATAGTACCCACCTCATAAGGCTAAGACAAATGCTTAGAACAGGGTCTAGCATATATACATGCTCTCGAAATGTTTTTATTACAATGACAGATTTTTCAAGCACCACAGTGAAAACTGTTTCATTCAAGAATCATGATTAGGGGGCACCTGGGTGGCTCAGTCGGTTAGGCATCTGCCCTAAGCTTGGGTCATGATCCCAGGGTCCTGGAATCAAGTCCTGCATCAGGCTCCCTGCTCAGTGGGGAGTCTGCTTCTCCCTCTCCTTCTGCCTGCTGCTCCCCCTGCTTGCGTTCTTTCTCTCTCTCTCTTTCAAATAAATAAATTTTAAAAAAGGATCATGATTAGGTGCTAGAGAGAGGAAGAGTTTGATGAGAAACAGGACAGTCTCACGAGATTTCCCCATAAATTACTTATTAACTACGAAGGAAAAAAACAGTATCTCTACAGAAAAAAAAAAATGGACAAAACCTTAACCACATACATGGTCAGTTCACATCCCCACTGGGGGACAAACGGACATAATGCTCTTCTGGACATGACACTGTAAAAGGACACAACATGACACAAAAGTCTATAACTTGACTCCTAAGCACAAGGACACATAAGACAAACCCAAATGAAGGGAAATTCTATAAAATAACTGGCCCGTAATCTTCAAAAATGTCAATATGATGAAAGACAAAATAAGGAAAGGCCAAACTACTTCAGATTAAAGAAGAATAAAGACATGTGGCCAAACACAGCATGTGATCCCGAGTGGATCCTGTACCAGAATGTGCAGCGGGACAACCGACAAAACTGGAATCGGGTTAGAGTTTGCAGTACGGCATCGATGCCAAATCTCCTGAACGGACAGGCTGTAGGTGTGCAGTTATGTAAGACAAGGCGTTTGCTCTTACAGCCTAAAGTATCCAGCCTCCTCCCACATGGCGGAGGGGGGCTGCTGGGGGACAGACAGAGAGGGAATGACTGTAGCAAAATGTTAAACCAAAATATTACACCTTTATGATGGCGTTTGCTTAGAGCTTCTGAATGGGTATTCAATAAGCCCTGGTGTGATTAAAAACTGATAGATTTTTGGGGCTTCTGGGTGGCTAAGTCACTTAGCGTCTGCCTTTGGCTCAGGTCATGATCCCAGGGTCCTGGAATCGAGTCCCATGTCTGCTCCCTGCTCGGTTGGGAGTCTGCTTCTCCCTCTACCCTTCCCCCCTGCTTGTACTCTCTCTCTCTCTCTCTCATGCTCTCTCTCACATTCCTTCTGTCTCTCAAATAAATAAATAAAATCTTAAAAAAGATAAAAAATAGAAGCTTCTGCTTGGCAGAAAGCATCATTACTAAACTGAAACTGTCTCTGCTTGACACATTTTAGATGGCAAATATCTTTAGTATGTAAGAACCTTTTGCAAACCAAAAAGAAAAATGAGTTCAATTTTTTTAAATCATCAAAGGATATAAATAGGTCTTTCAAGAAAATGGAAATTCAAATAATTTTTTAAAGTGTTGCTAATTATTAAATATTCAAATATTAAGACAAGATATTTGGAGGGGGCAAAGACTTCTTTACATTTTATTATGGAAAATTTCAAATGTGTAAAAAAGTGAAGAGAACGCAATAAACTGCCATGTGTGTATTCCTCAGTGTCAATAATGATAACTTGCAGCCAATCTGCTTTCTTACGTACACCTAAGTCACTTTCCTCGCCCCTCGCTGGATCACTTGGAAGCAATTCTTAGATGTCATATCATCTCAACCATAAATACTTCAATGTGCACCTCAGTAAGGCAAGACTCAGTTCATAACATAACTACACTCCCATCACCGGTCCTACAAAAGGAATTCCCTCATTCCTTCAAACATCCAATGCTTACGTTTCCTGATTATCTCGTAAATTTTTTGGAAGTGGCTTGTTTGAATCAAGACCCAAACAGTATTCACTTGCTGTGTTTGGTTGATATGCTTCTTCAATCATTTTAAACATTTAATATGCATGGTCCCCGTTTCTGCAAAGTGTGTTTGCCTTGCTCCACGAAAGTTCCAGGGACGTCTGACTGGGGCTGAGCCTATGGAGTCACACTGGGAAATGCCTGTAGACAGTGGTTTCTTTTTTTTTTTAACTTCAAATTATTCTCTCCTTTTCTATTATTTTTTAAAAACCTGTATGTATGGGTTTTTAATTTTCTGGCATCTTTCTTTTTTTTTTTTTTTAAGACTCTGGCGCGCACATGTGGGGGGAGGGGCAGAGGGAGAGGGAGTGAGAGAATCTTTTTTTTTTTTTAAGATTTGATTTATTTATTTGAGAGACAGAGAGAGAGAGCAGAAGGAGTGGCAGAGGAAGAAGCAGGCTTCCAGTGGAGCAGGGAGCCTGATGCGGAACTCGATCCCAGGAACCTGAGACAAAGGCAAGACACTTAACCCACTGAGCCACCCAGGTGCCCCTTTGGTATTTTTCAATTGTTAATAAATTTAAGAGGAAGCCACTCATTATTATTTATCTTAAATCTGTACTGGTTAAAGAAATATCACAGAACCAAATTCCAAAAAAGACTCTAATTATTCTTAATTATTTTTTTAATTTTATTTTTTTAAGTAATCTCTACACCCAACGTGGGGCTCGAACTCACAACCCTGAGATCAAGAGTTGCACCCTCCTCCACCTGAGCCAGCCGGGTGCCCTGAGACTAATTATTCTTAAAAACAACTAAGCCAAATCAGACAAACAAGATCACCTCAAACAGTAATTGGTCAGGGAGAAAGAAAACCACCACCTCAGATTCTATGGAATCAATTATGACTTTACCTCAGAGACGGCAAATGAAGGCTGCGGGTCACTAGGTTGACAGTCAAAGACGCGAGTTTCACTAGGGCCTAATTAGGAACCAAACTAAACCATAAAGTAACTACAGTGTGGTCCCCCAAGGTCTGTGTTATTTTTTTCTTATAATGATTACTTCAATGATTTTCCTGAAATATCAAAGATTAGTCTTTTTCTAAACAATTTTGTTCTGGGCCCAGCTGTGCTGGTGCTCTAAGCATGTACTCAGTCGGCCTTCTGGCTTCCCTTGACACAATGAGCTATGTTTCAAAAAGTAGTTCTCCTTCTGTGCCCTGGCCTACCATTTGCCAGACAGGATGGATACATTCTACTTTCTTCCAATAAAGAACTGGCCCTTTGCAGATGGCTCCCCCAATATTCATCATCGAAGTATTAATATTGTGACGTGACATTGGGAATGGGAGACTCAGGGTCATTAGCTGATAATCAGTTAGCTGCTTTAAAGAAACATCCTAAATAATGTTAGAACATAGTATCAATGACTTCCTACTCATTGGGGAAATTTGGGCAAGGTCAATAACCCACCTTGCTTGGGTTGCGGTATGAAGAGGGCCTCACTCACCTATTCTCGTTTACTGCCCTAAGTGTCAGCAATCATGGTGTCTCTGATGTTCAACAGCTGTTTCAAAACTTTTCTTTTTTTGAATGAGACCATTTATTTAAGAAAAGAGTATTACTGAACAGAATTTTTATGCCTTCCACAGAGTCGGCAGTATCTCTTAATGGCATAAAAAAAAACCATAGAAGAGAAAAATAAATGAATCCAGGACTATCTAATATTTATTACCCTAAGGAGTAAAAATAGTGCAAACCCCCAATACTCAAGTCGCACACTGCACTGCACGTCGGTATTCATTGGACACCAGAATCGTAATGAACGTCATCCTCTGAATAGGGAATGTATGCTTCTAGAAATGCATCCTATACTTATCTTAACCAAAAGGCCACGAAGGAATGTGAGAATATATCCTAAATAACTGGAAAGCTATCTGCACACATATGTTTGGTACAATTCTTAGTAACAAAACTGTATTTTATATTGACAGAAGCTAGATGTTTTCATATGAAATTTATAATGAACTTTGATGATTACCTGCTTAGAAATAATGACACAGCTTAAATATTTGATAGTAAGAGAAAGATTAATTATGGCACGTTCATAGGATGCAATGGTAAATAGCTATCAAAAATGATAATAAGGGCACGTGGGTGGCTCAGTCGGTTAAGCCTCTGACTCTTGATTTCAGCTCAGGGCATGATCTCAGGGACGTGAGATAGAGACCTGCGTGGGGCTCTGTGCTCAGTGGGGACTCTGCTTGAGGATTTCTCTCTTTCCCTCTGTCCCTCCCCTGCTTACCCATACTCTCTCTCAAAAGGAAAAAAAATACTCAACATGTATAGTAAGTTAAGTAGGTCACAAAATGGTACTTATGATGCTTTTCCAATTGCATAAAATATATATATGCTTTTTTTGTTATATAACTAAACTTTAACAGCAGTTACTTCTGAGTGATGATGTGATAAGCATTTTTTCTTTTAAGTTTCCAGTACTTTGAAAAATTTCTATGTGTACATATATTAAGTATATAATTAGTAAAATACTGTTTTAAGATAGTATTTTTAAACGGAAAGAACACAATTACAGATTCATTTCTTTAAAATATCTTAAATTTGAACACATGGGAAGGCAGTCCATGTTTTTGGCAAGAAAGGTTCAACATCAAAAAGCCATCAGTCTTCCCAAAGTTAGTCCAGAAGTTTTACATGATCCCATGATCCCAATGGAAGTAGCAATAGGATTCCAGACAGGTGAATCCAAATGTGAGCCATGAGTAAAAGTAGCCAGAGAAATTCTGAAAAGGATAACTAAAAAATAAAAGCCTTTCGAAACTACAGTAGTTAAAACTACATAGTACTAATGCATAACACATAGGGAGATCAAAGAAATGGGGGAGAGAAAGTCTGCAAACAGACTGAAGAACATACAGAAATTTGATTTGGTAATAAGGTTGACATTTCAAATCAGCGGAGAAAAGATGGTTTGCTCACTAAATGTTACAGGGAAAAGAGCAGTTGCATGGCCAAAAAAAAAAAAAGGTGACTTCATACCTCACATTTTATACTCACATAAATTTCAAAGAATCACAGATTTAGTGGTAATAGTGAAATTCTAAAATTAATTTTTTTGCAGCCTTAGCGTGGGGAAGGCTTTTTATAAAATCCAGAAGTCATGAAATCCAGCATTAATTTACTTGACTGCATAAAAAAAGTCAACACAACTAAATAAAAAATAAGAAGCGAAGTCAAAAGACAAAGGAGAAACTGGAGGATGTATTTCAACTACTATTACAGAGAAAACACAACAGAAACATGCACCCAAAATACTTGACCCTAGTTTGCAGAACATAAAATACAAACAGCTGCTAAAAAATGAAAAGCTCAGATTCACACAAGAGAAATAAAACCAAACCAAAATGAAACCTGATACCGCGAAGATATTCTCCACCTAGCAGATTAGTGAAAATTAAAAAGGCTGATAATACACAATTTGGGGTGTGGGGGTGATGAGGCACCCTTGCATGTTGCTGGTAGGACTGTAAATTAGTATAATGTCTATGGAAGTCAGTTTAGCAATAATTTGGACAATTGCAACTATAAATGTTCGACAAAGCAATTTCACTTCCGGAATTTCTCTCATGTGGATATACTTGTATATTTACAGAACAAATTGTTTTTAGGCTTAGGCACTGCCACACTGCTGTGACAGCCAAGGACTGAAAACAGCTAAACATCCACCAACAGGCAGCGGTGGAATGTGGCAGGGGGCAGACGTATCCCAAGATGTCTGCAGCTCGAAGAAAAGAGGAGGCTCTTTACAGTCTGAAACGGAATGATTTTCAAGACACAGTTACGTTTCATTCATAGAAACAGAAAGTGTGAGGGAGAACATCTATTTAGGTATTGCTTGCGCGCGTACAAAGAGCTGTTGGAAAGGCACCGAGAACCTGAAGGCTAACATCACTTCCTCAGCAGAGGGGTTCTGGTAAGGTAGGAGTCAAGGACTGAGGGGTGATTTTTCATGAGAGATCCCCTTTGTACCTTGGAATTTCATATCATGTAATTATGTTACCTATTTACAAAATAAATATAAATTTTGAAACTGCTTTTGAAAAACAATTCAGATGAAAAAATCAGACTATCAATTAATATGAAAAAATAAATCAGAATGTGATAGGGTGGGTGACAAGATGTGACAGGATGATGGGTGATTACGATCCGATTTGTCATAACTATTATCATTATGTAAATAATGATCTTCCTCATGAGGAAGACACAGAATGATCCGGAGGTTAACAACTATATACTCTGAATTACTTCCCTTATAAGGGTGATGCATCTACATTGACCAAGGCTCCCTTTCGTGACAAAAGGCAAAGGTTAGTAAGGAGATAACCCACCCCCTCCTCCCCCCAGCAATTAAAAATTGAACCCTTACCCATCAGATCCTGGTCTGGAAGGAGCATTATCGGATGAGTTAGAAGAGGTGGAAATCACTGAGGAAGTCACTGAGGTGATGGACAGTCTCCGCAGCGTAGATGACATGATGTAGGGAAGTACGATAGAGCCCGTGCGGCTTTGCTTCCTCTCAGTCAAGGTCGGTGGCTGAAGAACACACGGCATCTCATGGTGAGCCGGCCTGGAACTCACCATACGGACTGGCACACCCCCCATCCGTTTGGGGCCAGTGCCATTTGTATTGGCTGGCACCCACTGCTGCTTCACTTGTTAAATACTGCAACTACTTCTATTCCTAATTATAAACACAGCTAGGTTAAACCTACCTTGTTAAGACTAGAGAAAAATTCCCCATAATTTGCTGCCAGCCAAATAAGACAGGAAAAACCAAGCTGTTCATTACCCCCCAACAGAAAAGCAAAACCCTCAGTCTGCTTCTCCAGTTTAGCTTCTTTCAGCCACTAAAATAATAGAATACTGGCCTCATAGAAAGTTTTGGATTCAAACTGTAGACCTGATGATTAAGAAGTAAATGGTGAATCTTAAGTAAAGGAACATCGATCTACTTTCATCAGAAATGTCTCCAGCTGGATTGATTGCCCCAGTAGGCCACCGTATCAAATTTACATGCAACCATTGGCCTGGATCTAATAAAAACCACTCATTAGCTGAAAGTCAATCCTTCCCACCTAGGAGCTTGTGTAAAAGACAAGTGTTCCCAGGAAAAAGCTCTTCATTGGCAGGAGGAGGTTAGACATGACTGAAGACTTGACTAAAAGCAATGATCACAAAGATACTCTGGAGAAAAAAGCAGTAAAGACGGAGATGCAGGAATGGGAGGCAGGAGGACACCAAAGGAAATTCAGAGCTTTGATCCAAGGAAAGAAAATTTGAAAATCAGGGGTTCAAGAGTGAGATAGTTAGAAAGCAAAGTGAACTCATATTAAAAAGAGCTGAAACGGGGCGCCTGGGTGGCTTAGTCGGTTCAGCATCTGACTCTTGGTTTTGACTCAGGTCATGATCTCAGGGTCATGAGATCAAGCCCCGTGTCAGGCTCTGCACTCAGCGGGGAGTCTGCTTCTCTTGTTCTCTCCCTCTCCCTCTGCCCCTCCCCATGCTTGTGCACACATGTGTGCACGCTTGCTCTCTCTCAAATAAATAAATAAATCTTAAAAGAAAAATAGGAAAAATGAAGCTTGATCCAAACATTCAATCAACTGTTGGAGAAAAAAGGTTATTTTTTCTTTATTTTTTATTAATGTGGGCATATTTTATGCCCAATATGGGGTTCGAACTCATAACCCCCAAATCAAGAGTTGCATGCTCTACCAACTGAGCCAGCCAGGAGCCCCAGAGAGAAAAGCTTATTGAGCACATGCACTAACCCACCCAACTTCTCAGGAAGAAGAAAACTGTCACTGGGAGAAATGTGTTAGAACTGTTGGAAGAAATGATGAAATCAGCTACATGCATTGTGAAATGCACTTCACCATTCTTTCTCCCCTTCAAAGGTATTCAGAGTGGAAACTTTTCATTAAAATGAAAAATAAAGACTAGGAAAAACACCAAGAATTGGACTAGGCCAGAGAGGAATAACCAGCGTCTGGGAGCAGAAACGCCCCAGCTACTAGTAGAGCAGTGCGCACACTGTGGGCCCAGACCAGCGGCCTCAGCCCCACCCGGGAGCACGTGAGAAAGGCAAACCCTCGGGCCACGGTAGACTTCCTGTTAGAAACTCTGGAGCTGTGGCCCAGCTATCTGTGTTTTCACAAGCCTTCCAAGCGGTTCGGACAGTCACTCAAGTCTGAGAACCCCTATGTAGCACGTGTTAGAAGGTCACCAAAAGCATGCCATGTCCTCTCCTCTCGAACCCCAGAAGTTCCAAGCCGTACCTCTGCTATTTTGACTCATCCGGCAGCTGAAAAACTCATCAATAATAAAAACGGTAAAAGAGACCGAAAAAGTTAACAAGCTACTTAGACGAAGCCTACCAGTGTTATAACCCCATAGAGCTTTTCCACTTTGTCCTTGAGTTCCCGGAAACAAGAAGACAACCGGTCATGTAGCGGCTTTAGCTGCTCTGTCAGCTTCTCCCCGTGGATGCGGATCCCCTCTGTCAGCAGAGGCATCTGGAGAAAAGCACGTGACAGGAAGGAAGTATGGTTTAGGAAGAGAGATACTTCAGATTTCGAGGTTGGGGAAGGATGGGGGTGGAGATGGACAGGTAAACTGGCAGACACAGCACATACCACACGGGAATGCTACTTCTCCGTGTGGGGCTAGGGTACCGGACACCCTTGGGTCAAGGACGCAGAGAAATACACAAGGAGCAAGCAGGCCCTAAACTGGGAAGGGCTGACAGCCAAGACCTGAGCCCCGGGGCTTGTCTGTGGCTAAGCCACTGCTAGTTTTAAACCTAGACTGAATTGGATGGCGGCATTTTCTCCCACTGTTCACCAAAGTCACGAGAGAGAGAGAGAGAGAGAGAGAGAACCCGATGCCAACATGTTCCAGCTGGAAACACAGCCCAGCAAACCAATCTGGGGACTTGGATCTGTTCTCTAGGAAGGGCCCTCTCGGCACTGCAGAGTCTAATGGAATGCTACTCCTGGGGTCACTTTGCCAAACAAAGAGATAGGCTGTGATTCCAAAGGTTAAAAAATGAAACAAAACAAAACACCCTGAAAGTGGGCTTGTGGATTGAAGCCCTAGAGAATATCTTGGCGTGGTGCAGCGGAAGGCTGTCTGGCCACACGCCTCCCATGATGCATACCTGTAATGCTATCAGTCGCTTCAGCAGCTCAATCTTCTCCTGGTCTTCGGGATGCTCCTGCAAATACTTTTCTGTAAAAAAAGCCTAAAAGGGGAGCACATGCAAATATTAATTAGAACACACCTATCTGTGTATTTGACCCTCGAAGGAGGAGAGGGGTGCCTGGAAGGGTGAAAAATGTCTTCTGTTCTATCTGATAAACCTGGAACGGCTAAGTAAACACTCATTCTTTTGCTGGGACAGCCCTGATGCCATAGTGGACAATGCTAAAGGGATGTGCTCTTTTGTGGTCTTTCTGGAATTGTGCGATGCCGAATCGAAGTACCTTCTCAACGACCACCAGACACACACAAGTGCACAAACCAAATAATCATCAGCAGAGCAGAACGGCATTTGCTGAAATAACTGTCCCAAAGGACTAAGGCCAATGACCACATCTAAAGGTTATTCATTAGCTTAAGTGTGCAGATATTATAAAGGAAAAAGCAAAAAATCAGTAGGCTGGACTGGATATGGACGTAGTTTTCCTGCTCCATCATCTGATATAGGCTGTATCACATTTTTTTCTTGTATTAAGTAAAGATTAATATCCACACTTTCTTTTTACTCATCATCCAAAAGGCTTTTTTGAAGACAACATGAGATATAGATGTGAAAATGTTTTATAAATATATTTTTTAAAGATTTATTTATTTACTTGACAGAGCGCGAGTGAGCATGAGTGGGGGGAGGGACAGAGTGAGAGGGAGAAACAGGCTCCCTGCTCAGTGGGAGCCCGACAACCGTGGGCTTGAGCCCAGAACCCTGGGATCATGCGCCTGAGCCGAAGGCATAGGCTTCACCCACTAAGCTCCCAGGTGCCTGATTCAATATATTTGAAGTCCTTATAAAAAGGGGAAGTTTAGACACAGGGAGAACACACTGTGAAGAGGCAGAAAGAGAACACGGTCATCTGGTCATCTATAAAACAAGGAATATTCGCTGACCCCTCAGAAACCAGGAGAGAGGTGGGACCAGATTCTTCCTCACAGCCCTCCGAGGGAATCAAGACTCCTGACACCTGGATTTCAGACGACCGGGCTCCGGAACTGTGAGGCAATATATTTCTATTGTTTTACGCCACCCTGCGTGCGCCTTTGTTCTGGCAGCCCCAGCAAAGGAACACAACAAGGGATACAAATATATGCAGGCGGGCAGGCCAAGGATCACAAACAGGAAGCAGGACAGCACATCCGGAGAGCGCTCCGTCTAGCCAGATTCATGTTTAGAGAGAAATGAGTGAAAAAGTTGTATTGCTTAAACCTTCATCCACCTTCAACTTTAAGCAGTTTAAACCTTCAAAAGTTAAAAAAATTTTTTTTGATATAAGGTAAAATGCACTGAAATTCCCAAAACATCGGTTGAGTCAAGAAATATTGGAGCAGGGTGCTCTGAAATTCAACTTTCTTAGGAGAGTCCTGCCTCTCAACAGAAAGGGGCTGATGAATTACAGCAAACAGCTCTTGCATCCCTATCACGCAGGCAATGATCAACGGGCTGCTTTAGGACAGGTCACCTGTATAGGTAGGTGATGATGGATTCCCCCAACGAACTGCAATGGGGGTGATCAATGAGTTTACTTCTTTTTTACGTTTAGAAATGTACAAACTCATACATATTAATTAAAAGTACAAACTAGTCTTTTAAGATAAAGGTCTTGAAATTTATTAGTTTACACACCCTACTTTTCCTTTTTTAAAAAATTTCAATGAGAAGACAATGATATTGGAAAAAACCTTCATATGAAATTACATACTATTCATCACAGATATTGACATGTCTGGATTTGAGTTCAGGGGCATTCTGTAAAACAAAATAATAACACTTGGAAAAACACATGAAGATTAGTACTAGATAGCGTAGCTTATATGAAAAAACACACACCCAAATCACTACAGTATAAAAAAGTGTTATATTCTGGATCCTAGTTTTACATTAAATTTTGTGATGACACTGGGGATTATTGACACCCGGCATGGGCACACTAGAAGTGACCTCTGGTGTGGACTCCTTCCCAGCTGCTAAGGGTCATAAGCCTGAGGAAGGTGCAAAGGTTGATGGGAAAGATGGTTACGACAGCAGTCACAGAGCACTGGCAGCCCTGCTCAGTCAGGGAGGACGTTCAGATCACATTTGGCTCCAAGTGGACAGGAGAGAGGAAGAAAACCAACCCTCAGCAAGCCTCAACTGTATGGCAAGTGTTCTGCGATGTTCGTTACACACGTGATGCCTTCCTCAGCTACCAGCCGCTCCCGGGCTCCTCACTTTTTTCAGGTACGAAGCTTGGCACTCAGAGAGGTGAAGTATCCCACCCAAGGGCACACAGTGGCCAATGGGAAGCCGGGATTGGGCCACAGGCATGGCTGATTCTAACGCCCCTGGTCTTGGTGCACAAATGGAAAGAAGAGAATTGGCCCACTGAACGTCCGCCCACCCTTCCTGTCCACCTCCATCACTTCCCACTCACTCTCCAGGCTACCACAGGGGTGGGGTAGCCAAATGTTTATTTGATCAGGAAGAGGACTCCAAAATTACTTAGCCACTGAAAACAGCTGAACAATTAAAAATCCTGCCTCGATTAATTACACTTAACCGAATGCTACCTACCGAATACATCACCTCCATTTTATTTATTTATTTATTTTTTAAGATTTTATTTATTTGAGAGAGAGCGGGATAGCACAGAGGGAGAGGGAGAGGGAGAAGCAGACTCCCCACCGAGCAGGGAGCCTCATGTGGGACTCAATCCCAGGACCCCAGGACCTTGACCCGAGCCAGAGACAGACACTTAACCAACTGAGCCACCTGGGCGCTCCCATTACTTCCATTTTAAATGGTGCTACATTCAAACCCCATGCAATGGATTCACATCTGGTGAGCGCTCTTTTCTTGTTTTTCCAGAATACAAAATATGACACTTAGTTGAACTAATATAACTGGGCAGGCAGGGCCAGCGTTTGTCCAAACAACCTACGGCACACCAAACTGGGGTGGGCGTTCCTAGAAGCTCATTTTAACTAGAGCGCAGCTCTGTCTCTCCCACAGATGCTTCTTCGCTTCCAGAACATCCTCAGCTCTGGGTCCACCTGTAAACTTTCTACCTCTCAGGGGCGAGAGAACAGCAGGTAAATCAACCAGACGTGGTATACTAGATTGATCTTTCAGTGACTGCTTACCAGGCCGTGGCCTAACCCTGGCTGGGTTGCTAGGTTGCCAGGATATGTGAGGTCAAGGACACACTTTTCATTAATTTCACTTGCCCATTCATAAAGAGGGCAGAGTAAAAAAATCTCTCAGGGAACCTGTAAGAAACGAATTCACTGGCTACACGGTGCCACAGAGAGAGACATGGAGACACACGGGATTCACCTTTTCGTAGTTGGAGTAGCCCCCCATGACAGCCGGGTCTACGATGCCGCTGAGCAGCATGGAGAGAGGGTGCACAGAGAGGGTTCGGTCCCAGGCATGCTGCTGAACACAGTTGCTGATCTTCTCATTGGTGAGTTCCATGGTTTCTATGGCATTCTCCAGGGGACTGATTTCCTCCTGTGACAGAGGACAAGGGAGAGGAAGGGCATTTTGTGAGCTCACAGCAAAGCTGGAAAAAAATCCCAAGCGTTCTCTTTTAAAAGGTACAAAATTCACCCCAAGCTATAAAAGAGTGAAGTTTTGCTCGTCAAGGTTCTGTTTATCTGGATACCACACTTACTGGAAATGGTTTTGCTAAGTTGCGAAACAAGCTATTTAAAATCTTAAGACGTGGGGCGCCTGGGTGGCACAGCGGTTAAAGCGTCTGCCTTCGGCTCAGGGCGTGATCCCGGCGTTATGGGATCGAGCCCCACATCAGGCTCCTCCACTATGAGCCTGCTTCTTCCTCTCCCACTCCCCCTGCTTGTGTTCCCTCTCTCGCTGGCTGTCTCTATCTCTGTCGAATAAATAAATAAAAATCTTTAAAAAAATAAAAATAAAAATAAAATAAAATCTTAAGACGTACAAGGGTGGCCTAAAAATTAGAGCTATAGTGAGGATTATTTCTTGGTGCAAAGTGTCTACAGAAATTTTGAAAAAACAAATTGGAGCTGTAATAACAATTGATTTTTAGGCAGGGCTTCCTCAGAGATTTCTGAGAAGATCAATGACAACACAGTAATGGGTTATCTGATCCCACATACTTCTGCAGCACCCAAAATGTTTCCTGGCAAGAGGTTTGATGCTTCTTCCATGAGAAAAGGGAAGTGACTTTGGAAGCCATACATTCAAACCATACATAAGTCACCTTAGTATGGGTTCTGTGGTTAAAAGAAGTCAGAAATAAGAAGATGTATTAGAACATTCAAGGTGAATTTTGGATGAAAATGAAGTAAGATTCAATACAGATTGAGAAGAGCAACTCCTGTGGAAACATCTTCAAAGCCAGGTCTCAAGAAAGATCGCCTTCTTCATTTTACCCACTGCCAGCCAGCATGACCGCCTACCACAGCCTCGATGCCAAAAGTCTCTGTCCAAAAATCATATTCATACTTGAAAAATAATAATTTATTACTAGTGGTATGGAACACATGAAAGTTCAGTTCGGATTCGTTCAAGATGTATTTCTTGAAAGTATATTACATGCCAAGTACTGTGCTATGCTCCACAGTCACAACAGTGACTAAGATATAATTCGTGGCTGCGAGGAGCCTACGGTTTTATAGTGGGGGTCTCAAGACATGTAAGTATGGGAGTAACTTGTTAGAAATAAGCCCAGGTTGCGGCGGGGCACAGGGAAAATGCATCTAACCCCACCTGGGGAGTTTCAGAGATGGCTTCCAGGTGAAGCTGGTACCTAACATGAATTTCGACGGGAGGTAGTTAGGTTGAGAAGTAGCATTTCGGGCAAAGAAAATGCCCCACTGTCATGGAGGGTTGAAATAACATGGAACGAGCAGTTTAGTTCCAGAAGATTCCATAGGAAATGAGGTGGCAGAGCTGAGTCACAAGGACTCTGCAAGCATGTGCTAAGGAACAGGGGCTTTATGCTCTAGGCACTGGGGAGCCACGGCAAGGTTTTAAGCATGAGGACTGGGTCAGCTTTTCACTGTGGAACTCATGCTCGGAGGCTGTGAGGAAAACA
Organism: Ursus americanus; assembly: GCF_024610735.1. Taxonomy (NCBI): domain Eukaryota; kingdom Metazoa; phylum Chordata; class Mammalia; order Carnivora; family Ursidae; genus Ursus; species Ursus americanus. The sequence continues at coordinate 67,313,648 of NC_142139.1, forward strand.
GGCCTGTGAAGGTCAAGGCAGGAGGCCAATGAGGGGGCTCTTTCCGTGGCGTCCACCAGAGATGAATGAGGGACTAAAATGGGGTACAGTAGTAGGACAGCTGGAAGTAAAGAGAACAGATTTAGTAAGTATTAGAAAGGTAAAAGGGGCAGCTTTGGGGAGGGATGGAGAAGGAAGTGTCTGGGGGGACTGGTGATGCGATTAGCACAAACGAAAGAAGAGCAAACGTTTTGGGAGAGAATGTGATTGACAGCAAACTCAAAGGAGACATTCCGAAAATGGTTTGGTAGACTGGCAGGATCATGAGGAGACTCATTCGCTCATGAAAGAGTCATTCACTGTGAGGAACCTTCAGGGTTGGTGTTGTAACATCAGTTGTACAAAGGAGTTCTATTAGACAAGCATGCCTTTTATTTCTCTTTTGGAAAACAAAGTTGGCCAGAGGAGGCTGGCCGAGCTAGTGAGAACTGGAGGAGCGCTTAACAAAGGCTCTTATTCTATCTGGAGACACAAAGAATTTTCTGAGTTCCAATTTCAAATGACTCACCGTTGAAATTTGTTTGACTTCAAACCACTTGAGAATCCCAGGAAAGGTGTATGCAGTTGTATACGTGGTCCTTTCGATCCACATGGTCTGGCAGAAGGAAAACGCAAATGTCAGTTCCCAGGCAAAATGGCAACGCTCCCTGGTTGAGGTCAGGGAGATTCTATTCCCAAATGCTTCCTTGGTGAACGGGCCATAGTCAGAGGATTCTGGATGTTTAAAACTGCAAGGGATCACCTACTTGAGCCCTCTCACCCTCTAGAGGGGACGTGTGAGGTCCCGAGAGGCGGGACTTGCTCAGGTCATACCGGCAGCAACACGGGAGCGTAACAGTGGAGCCCCGTTTTGGGGTAGGCTCCGGTCTAGAGTTCTCCACTGAGATGGCCCGCTGTCTAGGTAGTAAGCGCACAGCACCCCTGCCCCCAGGCTGCCATCATTTCTGCCGTCTGCGTTGGTTAGGGGGAAAGCCGACTTTACCTTGTTTTAGAGGGAAAAGGCGGGGGACTCACAGCAAATTCATTGTCTGGATCTTTCTCTCCTTTCCGGAATGGCCTGGAGTATCTGAACTGCTGCACTTCATTGGCTCTGTAGTAACTGGAGAAAGACATGGCCACATGCTGTAGTTTCTCTCTTAGAATAAGCAGTCCTTGATCAGACTTCAGTAAAACCTGGACCACATCTTACACAGACCAAGTCTTATCCACTAAGCGACCTCAAAACAGTCTCCGCAATGAAGGCTGGAGGAGGTGCACAATTTGAATTTATTGCACATCTTTATTATTTACAAATCCAGTCCACAGCTCACCATTTAAAAAGGTATATGTATTTATATCCCCATTTGTGATTTCATTTGTATATTTTTATCACAATTCTATCAATCCTACTAGTATTTTAGCTTCTCAGGAAAAAAGAACGAGGCCTTTGATCACGGGACCAGGCAAGGTGAGGTGAGTCACTCCTCAGTGAGTGGTTCTGAGTGGAAATAAGATCTAGAAGATCTGAAACCTAACAGTGAAATTCCTGATTTCCATCTGTCTGCCTAAAAACAAAACCCCAAGACCCCCAAATCCCTTTTGAGTTACCAAGCTCTTATTTTATACTGAAAATAGAATCAAGAGTTGCTGTGGTGTGGTCTGAATGCCAAAATTCACGTGTGCAAATCCTGCTCCCCGCGATGGGACTAGAAGTAGTGTCTGCGGCAGGCACGTAGGTCATGGGATGGAGCCCTCATGAACGAGAGGAGTACCCTTATCAAAGAAACCCCAGAGAGCTCTGTCGCCCCCTCTGCCATGTGAAGACACACAGAGAAGTCAGTGTCTGTGAATCAGGAGGCAGGGCCTCACCAGACACCAAATGTGCTGGCACCTGACCTTGGACGTCCCCCGCCTCCAGAACCGTGAGAAATAAATGTGTTGTTTATAAGCCACCCACCCAGTCTGCGCGATCCTGTTAAAGCAGTCCCAGAGGTTTAAGAAGGTCTTCCAAATGAGCTTAAGACTTTGGTTTTAAAGATTTTATTTACTTACTTACTTATTTATTTAGAGTGTGGGCGGGGAGGGGCAAAGGGATAGAGAGAATCAGGCGGACTCCGCTCGATCTCATCACCCTGAGATCATGACCTGAGCTGAAATCAAGAGTCAGATGCTTCACCGACTGAGCCACCCAAGAGCCCCAAAGCTTTGGTTTTGATGCTTTTCTAGATAAAATGTGTTAGAAAATGTTTTTAAAAAGAAACAAACAACCCCACTTACTTTAAGATCTGCTCTGGAACTGGTTTGTCCTTGTAGCTGGGCGGGAGGCTCATCACCGGCTTTACGGTGAAACACTGCATGTCTGAGGAGATGGTTAAGGAAGGGCGAGGGGCTGGGCCATGAAGCCGTCCCAGGCAGAACGCACCACCCGGGCCTCCTGCCTTGCAGATGGAAATGGTACCTGCTTGAAGTACTCCTTTTCACCGAATGCCGGCATGGCACTGAAAACAGGGTTCCCCAAATGCCTTAGTAAGTCATAATCCTAGGACGGTTTTTGGTCAGACACCTGGCAGGCAACCTTGCCATAGGAAAATAGGCATCGATGAACTATCAGGGGAAGAGGGATTCGGAACAGTTTTAAGTCATTTCCGACAGGTATGCCTCTGAAAGTGCCGGACCCCAGAACCTGTGCCGTGGGAACTTCTGCCATCTGTGGGTATCACTTGTTGATGGGGGGCCAAGGCTGGGCACTGAACTAGGTTCTCAGTATGTTCCGGCCAGCAATAAACACAACCACCAACAGGCAGATGTTATGACTCTCCTTTTCCAGACGACGAATCTGAGGCTCTGAGAAAACCCGGAGCGCGCACCTGGGACATGGTGAAGTCAGGCTTCAAATCCAGCTGGGGGGGGGGGGGGGCTACCTGTCTCTCTGACTTGATTATTTTCTTTTAATAATGACTTTTTTGTCCTCGCCAGTGCAGATATACTGTTTCAAAATCTACAGCATTTAAAGTCAAGGTGAAGGCCCTGGGTGGGGACAGAACAGCGAGTGCCAGCGTCTCTGGGTGGTGCACAGCCCCCGGGGCACCAGCACTACAGGACGCTCACTCAGAAACACACAATGAGAATTCACAGCTGCTGATTTAGAATCCCTCCGTGGGGAGTCTCACGTGTAAGAAAATCTGAGGACCACTGGGCTGTGCCTTACACTGGTCTAGCTGACAGAGCATTTTCACAGAAATGACCTTTTTATTTTGATCCTCCCAGAAGTGCTACTGGGTGTTTAGGGAAAACAGACTCACACCTCATGGATGAGAAACCAAGGCCTGGAGGAAGGAAGCCGTTTGGGAAAGGTCAAGGGACGAGGCAGAAAGGACTGAGGGCCCAGCCACAGGAAATCCTAAATCCAGTTCTTGAAGACCTCTTGTCATTCCCACACCACGAAGGCACCGCCGTTGTCTTCTGAACCCACATAACCCAAACAAGGATTTATCCTGGAAGACCATTCTTTTCTAAGCATCTGCTACATATTAACAGGCTGCTGTTCTTTCAAAGGTGTGCCTGTCACTGGTCTGTTATTATTATTGTCAATCTTTCTAGAGCTACTTACCAACCTATATGTATAATAATGGCCAATATTTATTGGATTTGTATTATGTACCAAGCACTGTTCCTAATATTTGACAGACGTATACTCGCTCTTTACAAGAACTCCGTGAGAAAGGATGAACATCATCCCCATTTTACAGATGGGAAAACCGAGGCACGAGAAATTAAGGAACATGCTCAAAGTGACACAGTAAGTGGTAGAGCTGAGACTCGAAGCCAGGCACCTCAGCTCCAGAGCCCGTTCTCTTGTCACGCCGTGACCCTGTCATGCTGGCTCTGGCTTATCTACCTTACCTCTCTTTGAATAGTGTTCAATTTTGAAGCATCTTTATTTTAAGCATAAAACACAAGAAAAAATTCTAAAAATAATTTTGTTATGGAGCTCTTAGTGTCTGTTCTTGTTTTCTTTTTAAGAAAGCATGTAATTAATTTTTCAATAAGTCATTCAATGTTATTCAGTAAGTCATTCAATAAGTCATTGAATGTTACAAAAGAAAAGCTATACATCTTTCTCCACAATCCAGAATTCTGAACAGTCTATGTCCTCCTCAAGCTCCCCATACAGCTAAAAACATATCCTTTCATATTCAAGATTTGCTTATCTCCTCTTGTACTTCATAACCATGAACTAAGGACGCTAGGGTCCCAAAGCTTTTACACAGAATGGGAAACTGAGTCAAACGGTTACATGAGTGGTCAGAGGACAGGACATATCCGAGTGCAGAGACGGGACTGAACCCTTAGCTTCTCTGGCTGGGCCGGGCCATGTCTCCCCAAGGTGAGGATACACTGCTTTGGGGACGACTTGATGTCCTCTCCCGGGGGCGTGGTGCTGGTCATCTTCTCAGCATTCGGGAACTGGGTCAGCAACCTCAGGCTGAAGTCTTCTCGCCTCTCATATTCCTTCCCCCGGTAGATGAAGATTCTGTTCTGCAGGTGAGAAACAGCGAGGGGAGTGATTACATATGAAGAGTGAAAGGACAACTGGAGATCCTGGTGCTGAGGGAGCCGCAGCCCTCCCGGGCTTCAGTGCATCCGCCAGCAAGCTCTCACTGAATACCTACTACGCGCCCCGCTGTAGCCATCATGTCTGGTAAGAGCTCATGGTTTCTTGGGGGAGATAAGTCATCGGCCTAAAGCTGATGCGGTGCTTCTCACAGTGCGGCCCCACGGCCACCGCTGGTCTGCAAATGGTCTACACTGATTCACAGGGAGAAGAGCTTGTGCCCTAACATAGATCCATGATGTCACCAGGCATGCTGTTGAATTTAGCTGATTTTTTTCACAGCAAGACATTCTCAACAATGGAAGGAAGTGCATGAATGTACTTTACACGCAAGACCTCCCTCGTCTTATCATGATCCAGTTGTAGATGAGCCCTTGGAGCGGTGCTGACCTGGAGAACAGGAAAGCGTGAGGAGCGTCCACAGCACACATCTCCATTAGCAGAGAACAGGAATAATGTACAGCAGTTATTATATCAACCCTGAAAATCACTGTGGATGGCAACATCAAAGGCTCACAGAATATAAATGCACTAAATCCTATTCTCTCCCTTCTAATCTACATTCCTTTTCTGTTTAATAAAATTAATAAAATTGGATGTTTTTAGAAAGAAATTTCCTAGGCTCCAGGCAGAGGAGTAATTTGACTCATAGCTGCTGTTGCCCACGCAAGTTCAAATGTAGCCATGTTTCAAAGGTTCCTGCTCGTCTGATGATCGCTCAGATGAGTACTTGGCACTGACAGCCCATGCATGATCCATTTTTTAACTAAACCTTAGGCCCATATGGTCCTGGAAAATGTTTCTAAAAACCACCCGTCCGTTCATCTAGCAAATGTGTATTGGACAAATAGCAGATACGCTAAGACACTAGGGATATAATGACAACCCTACTCTCACAAAGCTCACCTTCTGGTGGACAGAAACAGAAAACAAGTAAGTATGATAGTTTATCTAATATAAGTAACAGGAAGGCAATATACCTTCCAGGATAAACACTGACGGCAGGAAAAACTGCCTGGTCTTTTGCAATAGATGATGAAATTTTTCCAAGCTGGGAAAGATTTATATGACTCAGCCATGCTTTATGCAATTCCATCATTCAGGCCAAGCTGTGGTAGGTAAGGAAGCAGACTATAAGCAGCACTAATTGTGGGATGTGGACAACAGTCTGAACGGAAGCAGACAAGCACAAGGTCAGCATAGACTAGCACGGATTGAAAGAGAGGCGTCGAGGAAAACATGGCATTGACTGGGCCCAGATGGACAGACAGGGTAAGGAGAGGAAAAGAGAAGGGGAGGACAACCAGCAGGATGAGTGAAAGGAAGGACAGGGCCACAGGGCAGAAAGTATGGAACTGAGGTAGAAGAAAATAGGCTTGGACGAGACAGAACACTGAGAGGCAGGCACCAGTTCCCAAGGCCCTGGGAATTCACTGCAGGTTCTAGAAGGAGGGAGCCACATGATGGAAGCAGTAGTGTAGACAACCTCAGCAGACACTGGGCTGTACATCCAACTGTAGGAACCCCAGGCAGGAGAAGCTGGTGGGAGAAGGAGAAGCTGGATCTCTGACCCTGGTGTCTGGTGAAGGGCAAAGAAGCTGGGAAGAATCACCGAGGATTCTGAGCTTGCTGGGCCCAGAGCAGGAGAAGCAGTGGTGCCCCTGACAGAAATGGAAGGAGGAGGCCTGGCTGAGGCAGGGGGGAAGAGGACAACACGATTTTAGATATTCTGAGTTTGGGGAAATGGTGCATAACACAGAAGGACATGGAGGTTACATCGTGCAGAGGCTTTTATATTTTTCAGCGCACGCTGACAACACCTAACATCCACAAACCACTTTACAGTTTCTAAAAACTCCTGTATGCCATTTATTTAATTCTGAAGCAGCCCTGTGAGGTGGGCAGGATTTCTGTAACTTACACGTCGGAAAACTTGGAGGTTACATGACTTGGTCAAAATTCTATCGTCACCCAGCAGATGATGGGATGACTTCAGATCGGAAGTCTAACCTTTGCCCTGAACCAGTGCTGTCTCCAGCTCACGTCGCCTATTTCACGTGACACAGCAGTCACACACACACATGCACACATGGCAGGCACCACTGCCTTATTGGGACTGGAGCACTGCGACTGCCAATCTCAGTCTAGAACCTACTGCAAGGCTCCTTCCCAGACCCTCTCCTCCTGGTGCTCCGTTCTCTTTCCCCGCACTCTCTCCTCCACATGCGAATAACCCGCCAACTTTATCTCCAGTCTGGAACTTTCCCTTTGAGTTCCCGGTCCATGTTTCAAATTGCTGACTCCCATCTTTTGGTTGTTCCACGTTACCTCACACCGAGTATGGCCCAACCCACTTTCACAATGCATAAAGATCTGAAAGGCTATCTGCGATCCGGGACCCCAAGCCACCTGCCCCCCATTCTCTACTTGCCCTCTTCTTCACACTCCTCCAGCCTCACAGCTTTTGAACCTGCTGAACTCACTGCCTGGCCCCCCCTCTTATCTCTTGACGGCCCCCTTGCTTATTCCCTCACTTCTTTCAGGTTTTTGCTCAAACGTCATTTTCTTATTGAGGTCTTTCTCATTCACTCTATTTAGAATTTCAGCTCCACCCCTACGACCGGCCTCTCTCTTCACCCGCCCCGACATTTTCTCCATGATACATATGGATGTCTACATGGGATGCGGACATTGTTCTACGCCATCGGACATACTAAATGTGTGACTTACTTTTTGTGTGTCTCCAGGCTAGAATATAAGCTCCAAAATTTCAAGGATTTGGGGTGTTTTGGACTGTGCCCCCATGCCAAAATACAGCAAGGCACAGAGTAAGAACTCAATAAATATTTATTCAATGAATGGACTGAATCTCTCTACCATGACTCCATTTTCCAGTACTGCTGTGTTAGTGGACGGCTCCACAGCCCTTCCAGTTATGTAGCCAGAAACCTAGAAACCACTCTTGCCACCTCCCTCCTTCCTCACCCACATATGCCAACAACAACCATCAAATACTGTTACTTTATCATTCGAAATCCTTCCAGCTTTTTCCTAAAGCCACTTCCCGAGGACGACTGGCCACCCCTTCCTTCAATGTCTGTAATAGTCTCTAACTGGCTTAGCTGTGCATACCCAACCATCATCTGTACCAGCCAGATAATGATTTTGCCAACACACCGAGTCCGCAACGGCTCCTTCCTGCTTGTGGGGTACTGACAACACAGCCAGGGCAGCCCCAGAGCCCCGCCCTGTGTGCTCTCCCCACACGTCGTGCCTCAACTCCCCACTCGCCCCACTCCCTCTGTTCCTGCCACACTGGTCTTCCATTCCCAGGCCCTGCCACGCGCTCGCCTGCCCCTTTCTCTGCCTGCGGTGTTTTTCTCCTACCACCTTTATTTATCTCTGTCACTCCAAGCTCAGCTTTCAAATTGCAGCCGAAGCAGAAATTCCCTGGGAAGTCTTTTCTGAGTTTTAAAAAAATGCAGGCATAATTTACATATAGTAAAACCTACCCTCTTTAGTGTAAAATTCTGTGAGTTTTGACAAACATAACCATGATCACAATCACAATACGGAACACTTTCGCCACCACCACCAACCTCCCCATGCCCTTCTGAACTTCTGAAGCCCAACCCTCCCCCACGACGACGAGAGGACGACTCCTCTGCTTTCCACCCCTACTGTAAGTGCCGGCTTGGCCAGATGCCATAGAAATAAAATCACAGAGTATGCAGACTTTATGGTCTCAGGTCTTGTACTTAGCACAATGCATCCGAGACTCGTCCACATGCTTGTGTGTATCAGGAGTTTATTCCTTTCTATTACTGAGTAGTATTCCCTTGTACGGCTATCCCACAGTTTGTGTATCCCTTCACCAATGGAGGGACACGTGAGTTGTATCCAGTCTTTGGTGATTATAAATAATAAACAATCACGTGCAAATTTTTTTTCATGTGAACGTAAGTTTTATGATACTTGGATAAATACTCCCTGGTTAACCAACTCTTATGGCACAGAAAATCTTTCTTGGTCAGTTTCAATTCCCATTCGTTTGCGTGATTATATAATTAACATTACACCTGTGAGGCTGTAAATTCCATGAGAGTAAGGACCATATCTGATCCGAATCTGCCTCGTATGTGCCTGGCACACAGCAGGCACTCAGTACACAGCTACTGAATGAATGAGTGACCTCTCACTGGGCACTAGGAAGAATGTAAAGTACTTCCTTTCTCACTTTTTCTTAAATTAGGGGAAGGAGAACGGGTAATATGTTTAAACACAGTCAGCTCTACAGCGGCTTCCCTTTTTGTGTGGGGGAAAAAATAAGATTTTGTTTGTTTTTGAGATTTTAAAATCAGTATCACATTATAGAAAATTTTGAGAAGGAAGAAAAACATGGTCCTTCTCACTATTACAACACCTGTTTTTATTTTTGTGAAACTTTTACAGTCTTGTCCTCGGGATATTTGCTTTCCAACTGGCTGGAAATAAAATAAACAACTAAATACATCAATCCACACGTTTCCCCAGCCTGACCTGTAGCAGCAGAGCCGTGGAGGCGATGGTTCTGTTTTTCCCTTTTTCATTCCACCTGGGAAAAGTCATTTTACAAAGGAGCTGCCAGAATACCCGAGGTTGGGATGTGGGGTGAAGAGGACGGCCACGCAGGAAGTGCTTTCCCTCCCCGACCTCCCACAGTGAGAACACGGGCCTCCAGCTGCTAACACACTAGGCCCATCTGGAAAAGAGATGAAGACCTTCGCTCCTTCAGACTGCATGGCTTAATGGCTCGGAGGACCACCCCGAGGTTTCTTACCCGGAGGAAAGAAGGAAAGCCCTGTCCGTAGTATCCAACAGCAAAGTATTCAGGCTGAGGCCTCATTGCTTTAATGATGTTCTCATAAAACGAGGCTCTTTTTTTCTGGAAAACAAAACAAGACATTCCACAGGGAGGTTACAAGGGCACCACTGAGGGGTGGGGAAGATCAGACTATTTGCTTTGTTGTTTCCCATGGGCCAACAGGCACATGAAAAATCTTTGGAAAATATCTTGTAGGCCAAGAAGTTACTTTCTTGGATTGAAGGGTTTGGACCTGGGTCCGTGAATGAGCTTTGGAGGGTCTGGCAATCTCTGGAGTTGCCCGTGGGAAGATGCACGCATGTGCGTTCCACTGAGGAGAGAGGCAGTGTTAGCTTTCACCAGTGTCCTGAAGAGGGTTCAGGACCCCTAAAAGGTTAAAAAGCCCTTTCTGAGATTCGCAGAGGGTGATTGCACTTAAACAGACACACATGAGAAACGAAGATAAAGAACTTTCTGGTTCACACAGGTGGTTTGGATTAAAGTCTTTGGTTCAGCTACAAGTGCGCAGAAGGTGGTGGTGATGTTCTGGGTTTCAACGTCTGGTCCCAGCCCTGTCTTTACTCCTTCCCATGGGAACAGGTTTCCCAGCCAGGGCTGAGAGTAAGCCTTAAAGAAAGCAAAACAGGTAGCCAGACAGGGGTCCTCGGGGCATGTCCCTAGGCCCCTCTCGCAACGGTCCCATGACTGTATTACTAACTTTATTTAGGTGAAGGTTTCTAGCACGTTTTCTTAGCAGGGTAACGTGTTATATCACTAACGGCTCCATTTAGTTTGTGAAACTAAGAAGTGATTTTGTGTGTGTAATAGCAGGACTTGGTACACCACACTGGCAACTTCTTTTCAAAGTGATCTTGTAAACTCTCCCCTCAAAGAAGCTACACTTGACCCTTGAATGACGTGTGTTTAAAATGGATGAATCCACTTACATGCAGATATTTTTGATAACTACAGTATATAGTACAGGAATATCTTCTCTTCCTTTTAATTTTCTTAACATTTTTCTCCAGCTGACTTTATTATAAGAACACAGTATATACATATACAAAATATGTGTTGTCAACTGTTTATGTTATCAGTGAGGCTTCTAGTCAACAATAGGCTATGAGTATTAAGTTCTGGGGGAGTCAAAAGTTATATGCAGATTTTCAACTGTGGAGGGCGGGGTTGGCACCCCTAAGCTGCCCACCCTGCACCATTCAAGGGCCAACTGTATTATTACATAACGACGGGTGACCTGACCTTTTGTGATTCCACTACTAAAAATTATCAAATGTGATGTGTGTTGGCCTACCACTGGACATTCAGAGGATTACTTTTGTTTTGCTCTACTGTTTTTAAATAGTTGACCTGTGCCAGTGGCCGGGCATAACACACAAGTTCATGGAACTGTAAAAAGTACAGCACCCCAGTGACATTTTGGGAGAAGAAAATTTGAGAATCAAGATCCAGCAGCATTTAACAACTTACCAAAATGTGCACGAGGTAGAAAAAAACAAAAAAACAAAAAAACAAGGCTCAAAGATTAGCAGTCCATTCATTCAGCAGGACCCTGAGGATGCGGACCACAGAACAAGTAATTCTGATGAACAGAAGATGTCAGAAAGTATTTGAAATATGGACAGTGTTCACAGAAGGCAGAGTAACTGAGAGGGTAAAGAGAAGATGGGTCAGGAATATGGAGGGTCCCTACTCTAGGGAAACAAAATGCACAGAGAAGGGAGAGGGGTCTGTCGGCAACGGTCCTGAGCCCTTCATCAAAGATAATTTGGAGGAATAATGATAACACCTTTTGGACCTCATCTTTTTTTCATTTTTCTTTCAAGCAAGGTTTGCTTTTCCACTGTAAAGAACACCGTTTATCTTGACTCTCTCAAATGTACAAAAACATTTTTGCGAACACAAATTCTAGCACCCCTGCTGGACACTTGACACATTCTGACCCAGACTCACCAGCAGGTTGCCGAGGCCCTCGTAGTCAAATACTTTGCTCTCATAGGTCTCAGCCAACTCTTTGCTCAGTTTGATGGCCTTCTCCCACATCTTCAGAAAAAGAAAAGTAGGGTTACAAGCAGAGAACAAAGCAGTCACTGATCTGTCTGTGAAAGCCATGGGAGAGTTGCTGACAATGGCTCATGAGTCAGGTGGGTTGATTTCTGCACATATTCTCACCACGCCTCACCTCTTGGATCAACTAAACCTTTTCTTCTGACATGATAAAGCTACTACACCTTGGCTGCTTTGCCATGTTCTATAATTCTGTTTGCGAGAACAGAAAGAGTACCATGTGTCCCAAACAAAAGCAATACTGCATCGAAAGGGCAAAGCACTGAAACCATTGAGAGCTGAGAGGAACCAGTTCCAAAGCCTGGGTTTTGAGAGCATGAAAGTCTTGTTGGAGGAAAAGGAAGGTAGTGTGGGCCCTAGTTCTGGCTCTGGGGTGTGTGTGCGTGTGTGCGTGTGTGCGTGCGCACTTTTTCTCTGACTTATTTTGCTTAGCATAATACACTCTAGCTCCATCCATGTCACTGCAAATGGCAAGCTTTCGTTCTTTTTTATGGATAATACTCCATTGTATAGATACCACATTTTCTCTATGAATTCATCCGTTGTTGGACATTTAGGCTCTTTCCATAATTTGGCTATTGTTGATAATGCTGCTTTAAACATCGTGTGCATGTATCCCTTTGAATTAGTATTTTTGTATCCTTTAGGTAAATACTTAGTAGTGCAATTACTGGGTTGTAGGGTAGCTCTATTTTTAACTTTTGGAGGAACCTTCATACTGTTTTCCAGAGTGGCTGCCCCAGTTTGCATTCCCACCAACAATGCATGAGGGTTCCCCTTTCTCCACATCCTCGCCAACATCTGTTGTTTCCTGTGTTGTTAATTTTAGCCATTCTGACAAGTGTGAGGTGATAACTCATCGTGGTTTTGACTGGCATTTCCCTGATGATGAGTGGTATCGAGCATCTTTTCATGTGTCTGTTGGCCATCTGGATGTCTTCTTTGGAAAAATGCCTATTTTTTCCTTCTGTCCACTCCTTAACTGGGTTATTTGTTTTTTGGGTGTTGAGCTTGATAAGTTCTTTATAGATTTTGGATACTAACCCTTTTTCAGATATGCCGTCTGCAAATATCCTTTCCCATTCCAAAGGCTGCCTTGGCTTATTTATTTATCTAACCAACAGGTTCCACTGTTAAAACAGGAATAGTGGCTGCAAGTGGCAGTCCATGAGAACTCTCCAGACCTCTGAAACGAGTCAAATCTAGGATCTGTTTTGTTTGGATAGCACATGGTTTGTTTCTTCCTTCCCCTTGCCCTTCCATATGTTTCCTCCATTTTGAAAGCCCTTCAGCTAGACACACTTTGTCCAGTTGACCCGAAACTCCACAACTTCCTGCCTAGTTCACAGGTTTACTTTACCTTTTTGAGAGCCCCTGGGGCAATTAATTAGGTTGCCTGTTACCTACAGTGTTAGGCAAGTAGTGGCCTGGGCATGGGATGAGCACCAGGGGCTGGTCAACAATCTCTAGAGAATGCGCTGAAAATGACAGTGCTAGCCCCTGGCACTCAGCGGTATTTAAAGGTAAAATTACAGTTATGGAGAGTGGGGCCCTGGGCGGCCCATTATATTCTCCATTGGGTTAAGTGTCCTCAATAACTGATCTTTACTGACTTCCTTAGTTTAATTTATCTATTCATTTGCTCTCCCACTAAAAATACCAGAATTCAAAGACACACATGGGAATAATAAAGAGTAAGTCATCATTGTTTTAAAATAAAGGATTTGTCTGGTCTTTGTCCTGAGTTCCTGGAAGGGAGCTTCTAACCCCCTGGAACTTCTCCAGTGATGGGAGTATCTTTGTTGTTTCTGGTGGGCCCCTTAGACCACACCTGAGTTTATACTCATGAGGGGACTCACAGTGGGCCTCTGGATGGTCCCAGAACGGGGCTGGCCTTGCCAGCACTGCAGCCCATGGGATTAGAAGATCTGGGCCTCGAGCAACATGGTATCAGCCGGACCCCCAGGGAGGAGAGGGCTGCTGGAGACTGAGTTCACTCATGCAGCCAAAGACACAACCAACGAAGCCCTCAGATGAAACCCCAACAGAAACTATGCACAGAGACTCAAGTGAAATTCTGAACATCAGTTCGCTGGGAGGATGATGTGCCCTGCATCAACGCAGAGAGGACATAGAAGCTCTACATTTGCAATGCTCCTAGACCTTGCCCTATGTGTTTCTTCAGTTGGCTGGTCCTGATTTGTGTCCTTTAAAATAAAATTGTAATTATAAGCACAGCACTTTACCAAGTTTTGTTAGTTGTTCCAGCATATTATCAAATCTGATGGGTTCGTAGGACTCCCTCCCCCAATTTATCATTAATAGGTGATTGGGTGGATGGCCCAGAGACCCCTGAACTGTGGCTGGTGTCTGAAGTGAGGGCTGTCTTACTCGGGACTATCTCCCTAACCAGAGGGAACTGTACTGTCGGTAGTCAGCATCAGAACAGCACTGCAACATTGCAGCCAATTTCTTCCTTTCCCTAATACAAAAAGACAGCCCAATACTCACTTTGCCTTTGTCAAAGTATGATATGATTTCTTGATACAGCTTCTCTTTAAGCTCCTGCTGGGTATAGACATAGTAACTGTCCCTCTGAAGCAAATGGGGTACACAGGGTTTATCAGACCACTGAAAAACAAACAAAAGGAACAGAAGAGATTAATGTAATACCTTGATTAATTAAGTCAATTAACTAAGGGAGATTAGTGTAACACATATTCAGCTGATAAAAGTCACAGACATATTTGTATATATTTTTGATTTGGCCATATTGTTTAGATTATTAAACACAAGCTTCAAAACGAGTGTCACACCGAATGGGCAACCACGTGAAGCATTCCTGTAAACAGTCAGGAAGGGGGCGAAGTGCCGACCGGCACAACTGCTGGTCACTGACGGTATTACTCAGACAACAGGATGGAAGAAAAAAATTAGAAGTATAAAAATGGGAAGGAAGGGGTAAAACTATGACCGTGTGCAAACAAAGACTGTATTCTTCATAATTCATGCCTTCCCAAAGCGTGCCGACTGAACGACTATCACAGGTAATGAGAGAATTCAGTAGCAGCATAAAAATTAGCAAATATAGAAATAATTTAGAGATGGATTTCCCAGGAATAGATAACCATGCTGAAGAGAGAAGACGCCAACAAGAATAAACCCCAATGAGAAGATATCCAGGCAAAACAATGTGAACGTACTTAAGGCCACTGAACGGTCCACTTAAAATGGTTAAAACAGTAAATGTTATGTTCTGTGTATCTTACCATAATTAAATTAAAAAGAAAAGATACCTAGGAATCAACATAACAAGGAATATGCAAGACTTCTATACAAAAAGTTTAACACACCATTGAAGGGCACAAAAACAGACTTCAACAAATGGAAAGTCATATCATGTTTTTGGATAAGAAAATGCTACTCCATAAACAGGGGAAATTCTTCCTATATCAATGTTTTAACTCATGATTCCAAAGTCCATATGGAAAAACAAACAAAATGAATAGGGCAGAAAACTCTGAGAAAAGAACAGCAATGAAGAGTAACTACCAGGTAGTAAAACGTCCCATCAAAAAACAGTGTGGTCCTGGTGCGTGAACAGCGTTCATTCAGACCATGCAAAAGTAGAGGCAATCCGGTAAGAGACTTGTCTTGTTCAGCAATTTACTACATGATAAAGATGGAATACCATCCCAATGAGGAAAATACGGACTATACTTAATAAACAGCACCCCCAAATTCAGTAGCTAGCTGGGGAGAACAAGTTGCATCCACACCTCATACTTTATGCCAGGGTAGGGAGTTTAACTTTCTGAGAGCACAGATGAAAAGACCTACAGTCCCTGACACAGCGGAATCTCTTTGTGATCATTCCACAGTCAACAAGCCCTCCCGCCATCCCATATGCAATAGGCGTTTTAGTGCCCTGAACTTGAGTACAAATTGTGAACGGCTGCCCTGGGAAGTGGTGAGGCAGAGGACTCCTGTTTTTAATGACAAAGCTAAGAACAATGCACACGTGCTATTTTAGTATAAAAATTAAATTATACCAGAAAATTAATTGCTAGGGGCAAGAATGGAGACAGGGAGATGTAACAGGGGGCTACCGTCATGCTCTAGGGGAGAGACAATGGATCAGGACAGCAGCAATGAAGTAAAGAAAAGTGGATAGAAGGAGATAAAATCAGGATCCCTAAAAGATGTCTGCACTCCTGTGTTCACTGCAGCATTATTCACAGTAGCCAAGACATGGAAACAACCTAAGCGTCCAACAATGGATAAAGGAGGTGTGGGATATATACGCAATGGGATATCATTCAGCCACGAGAAAGAAGGAAATCCTGCCATTCTGGGCAAGACGGATGGACCTTGAGGGTATTACATGTGAAACAAGCCAGACAGACAACGACTAATACTATATGATAGCTCTTACATATGGACTCTAAAAAAAGCCAAACACATGAAAACAGAGGGCACAGTGGTAGTTACCAGGGGGTTGGGGGGCAGGGGCACTGGGGAGATGTTACTGAAGGGTGCAAGGATAGCCAGAGCATAAATAAATCCTGGACATCTAATGCACAGTGATTACAGACAACAATACTGTATCATAAACTTCAAATTTTCTAGGAGACTAGATCTTAATTGTTCCCACCACAGAAAAAAAAAAAAAAAAAGAAAAAAGGGTAAGTTTGTGCCTTGAGAGAGGTGTTCACAGACGCTACAGGTCCTCAATTCTAGCTTGGCCTCAGTGTGGGAAGGTGAATAAAAGATGACAACAGGTAATTGCCTGAGAGCCTGAGTAGACTGAGGTGCCCTTTAGCAAAGTGGGAAGAAAGAAGAGAGTGGGAATGGATCCAAGAGCTCCGTGGGGAATGACAGCTTCTGTTACTGTGTGAGAAGTGCAAGCTGTCTATTAGCAGCTCCGAGATCGCGACGTGGAAAGAACAGTTCATACATGAATGCAGAGTTAGAGGACTGGTCACAGCTAGAAATCATCATTTGGATCCATGACATATAGGTGTATCCATATCCACGGCATACTGCTTTGACTTTGCAAGAGAGTGTAAATAGGGAAGTGCTGCTATATTTGTTTACAATCATTTCCTGGCAGTTCTACAATTTTCTTTTTACATATATTAATCGACGTGTATTTTGCTTCTTCAATTAGATGGTCAATTAATTACTGAAAGCCCACAAGCTGTGCTCTGCTTCTGAAGGATTTTTAAACAAATGATAATCGACATTTTCCCAACCGTGGTCAGAAGATTAGCTGTGCCTGTTTAGAAGGCATACAACTGCTCTTGGATAAAAGGATCTCCCCTGAATAAGGCTTCTTCCCATCCAAAATCATGAAGCGTGCAGGATTTGGTCCCAAAGGGCTTAGGCAGCTGACTTCCACCCAAGGGAAAAAGGCAACCCTGATGCACTTACCTGCAGTAGCTCGGCATGGAGGAGGAGGGTGTAGGCCGCTTCTGTGTAGTTTTCGGAGTCTCGGTGCAAATCCCGCAGCTTGTACAAGTACCTGGTCAGAAGGGGAGGGAGGAGGCATTCTGCCACTCGGGTTCAGCTCATTCTGCAACCAGGCCGCAGCCTGCTTCCCCATCTTTCCTCCCCTACTCCTTTCTCATAGACAAAGGAATCCATCCCTTCCTGTCTTCCCCTCCCTCTGTCCCTCTCTGCTGCTTCTGTCTGTGTGTCTTTTCCACTCCATCTACTCTCCTTTGTACTTTTCCTTTAAGGTGGTGGGGCTTAACTTTTTTTTTAAATGTCATGGACCCCTTTGGGAAGCTAGCAAGAGCTATGGAATCTCTCCCCAAGAAAATGCATATAGTTAAAGTTTGTTTCATGCTCAGGGCTTCCAGCATCCCAGGCTGATGGTCCTTGACAGAAGACACCTGTCCATCCATGCCTCTGCCCTATGCAGACTTTCCTAACTGCTCTGGCCAGGCTTCTATCCTTCCCCGGAATCCCAACACCATCCCCCCTTTAAACTCCCTCAGACTGTACTTAAGCGTCTGTCTAAAGAGTTTACCTTTTCAGGGGGAAGGGGGCATATCACCTACTTTCTGATGTCTCTCAAAGCATGGTGTTGGGGCTTAGTATTTGCTTACTGAAGAAATAAATAATAAAGCCATGACATAAATGGCAAAAGCAGAAATCTCCTCCAGCTTACCTTATATATATGTCCTCTCTCTTCTTTTCTTTATAAAAATTCTATCAAAAAAAAAAAAAAAAAGAGGGGCAAAAATACCAACGTAAGTCAAAGGTTATGGAGAAGCTAGCCACGGAAATGGCCAAACCACTACTTTTGTTTTTCAACAGTGTCACTTTTCCAGAGGTTATTGTTTTCCTTTAACAAATACCCCACAAAGAAAGGCAGTGACTATTTATAAAGATAAGTTGAAGAATTTTTTCAGGACCATGCCTCTAAAAAACGTGAAGGAAACTCTCTAAGTGAGATAGCCAACTGATACTCAAGTCAGCTAATGGTCTTTTTTTTTCTCAAAGGGTCACTGGAGTCAGGCTCTTCATTTATATTAATGCACAGAGGAATGCACAGCAGACTAAACTTCTGAGGTCTGTGGTCCCGGTTACATATATTTAGGGAAAGGCAAGACCACAGAGTTCTACCACCATGAGGATTCCATAAACTCTCTCCTCACAGTATAGTGTTTCTGATGCAATATTTCCAACAACAAAGCAACCACATATAAACAAGACAGAGAAAAAGGTGAAGGATGGCCTTCGAGTAAGAGCTGAGCCAAGAGCTTATGTTTCACTTTCCATCCCCATGTCTGTGGGACCTGATATCTGAGCCCAGAGCTGAGTCAGCAGTTCCAATTAGACTCAGCAGGACATAGACGCCATACAGGTGGCCCCAGGGTACCTTTGTGCCTGGGAGATCTACTCAGAGCTGAGCTACGCTTGCAGGGGTGGCCCAGCAGTGCCCTCTCGCCAATGCGGGGGCCTGACACCTACCAGCACGTTCACAGTACAGCTCATGCGGTTCTCCTTGCTCTCGTCATGCATGATAATGGTTCTGTAGTCCAACAGGTGCTCTAGCAAGCTGCTGACCAGGAATGCGAAAACTTCTCCAGAGGCAGAGAGGTATTTATGTTTCCGGCAATGTTCTAGGAGCCTGGAAGGGTGGCAGTAGAGAAAAATACCCGTGTTGCATACTGTCTGTCATTCCAGCAGTGTTAATGAGCACTGTCCAAGGTCCTGGCAGCAGGTGGCGCCAGACCAGGAGACACACACCCTTCTGTGCAAGGCCAACGTATGCCAGGGCTTTGCTTATGCTGTCCCTCCTGCTGACTCAAGCCCTACATTGTCTTCAGGGCTTTGGCTCAAGTCCCACTGTCACTTAGAACTCCAGCCCACAATGCCCATCTTTAAACTTCTATCTGTACTTGTTTTTTGTTTTTGTCTTTTGTCGATACCACAGAATCTAGAACCTTGGCCCAAAAGTGTTATGTATGCTATCTGATCACTCTACTGAAACTGAAAGAGACCACCTTTCTATGTCTTTATTCTCCCTAAAGCCTAGCACTTCAGAGCATCCTGCAGGCATTCTGGAAAGCCTTGGATCAGCGCCCGGTCTTGAGGACCCTAGAATCTAGTGCATATCCATACGCAGTCCTCTTCAGACGGAAGTGCTATTTAGCAACAACAAGAATGCAAACTTACAAATAAATGAGCTGAGGATAAATTTTTGATTTAAACCTTTTCCTGTTGTACCCAAATAGAGCAAGCACCTTCTATAGGGGCTTCTTTGGTTTGACAACTAGAAGAAAACTCAGAGAACAAGAGAAAAAGAGAGAGAGAAATAGGCTCAAAGAATTAGCCCAGACTTTAGGAATATTCTTGAACACTGGAGATATGTGTAGTCCTATTTTTCTGAGTTAGTGATTCGGGAAGAATGAAGGAAAAAAAAGAAGCTCTTGCAGTGAAAAATCAGCTTGGGATTTAAAAAAAAAAAGGGTAGTTTATCATTTGTAAATTGTGTGTGTATATGTATGTACTTTCTCCATTTAATTCCTGTACGGGATCCGAATTACAAGAGTGATGATGTGGGAGGGTTTGAAGCTCAAACAGGCAGACTTAAAAGATGAACGAACAGATCTTGTCATCCACTAAAAGCAAACTAAAAGAGTTCTGGTTCTTGAAAATACAGCTGAGTCATCAATTCAGTTCCATTTCTGAGCACCCAGTGTGCTGGCTCCTTAAATCTTAAAAAACAAAAAAGAAAACAGAGTTGGGAGTCCCTGTCCCCAAGCACAGTATAGTGTGCGTCACGCCCACAAAAGAAGTGGACAACAAAATGACAGGGGCATATACCCAATCAACAGGTGACGCAGCCGGTCAGTATCACAAAGGCTCAGAGAACCCAAGGAATAAGTAGGCTCAGACAGTGAGCACCATGGATGATGGAGGGCTTGAGGATGGTAGCAGTGACCAGCACAAACCCACGGCAGCGATGCTCCGTCAGCACGGGCTTGGTAACAGAGGCTATGCTAATGCATCGCCTCATTTTATCCTCAGCCAATACCAAAGTGTACACGGTATTCGTGTGGATGAAAAAAAGAGAGCCATCAGAAAGGTCAGAACACTTGCACAAAGTCATGCTCCTGGGATATGGTGAAAAGGAGATTTGAAGGTTTCTCCACCTCCAACATCCAAGTGTTTTTAACCACCTTTTTATGTTGTAATCCCATATGTGCAAAGGAGAATTCAGAGGGCAAGAGGGGTGTGTGGGCTATGTGTGGGTGGGTAGGGAGTGGCGGTGATACTGTGAGAACAGGAGGGAACGGAGACGTAAGATGTGGGGGAGGTGGGTAGGGCAGTGCAAAGACCAACCCGGCTGGAGATAAAACAGGTGTTCTTAGAGGCCTTCTATAGGGCATAAGGTATTTTGAAAGGTAAAGTGGACTTTGAAATATTTTTTCCTTCCTCCTTTAAAATGGTTCTTTGAAGCCATAATTAGAGGCGAGAGCACGTTTGGTGAAGTTCAGCGATTCAAACACTGGGCAAAATGCCGTCGCTCTGTACATCTCCCCCTTCTCCTCCATCTGCTCTGTTCTCGAGGGGCCGGGCTGGCCAGGAAAACATGGACATTTGGCTCGCTCAGACAAACAAATGTCAGCAGTGGCTGGTGTCAACTCCATTAACCCCACCGAGGACCATTTGTGGTGGTGAGCCCAGTGCTTCTGGATCTACTCGACTAGTCTATAAGGGCAGCAGAAGCCTGCTTCTCTCCATCACTCTATGACGCATCAACCTGAGACTTTGTTTCTGAAATACTCACAGTTTTTCCAGAAGGACCTTGTACTGTTCATCTCCTCTGCCCCCTTCTACCTCTTGGTCCAGCTTCGTGATTAACTCGTTCTCAAACTGAAAGCAGAGTCAGAATTTTCACAGGAGAATGCCAGGTATCCTTAGAAGAGGACATGTAAGACACCCAACCAACCTTTCTAGATTCGACCCAACCGCTTTACTGACCTGTGAACGCTTTCCACCATATTCTAGGGGAAGATCGTCCACATCTATTAATCATGTACCAGGGCTCTATCGAAATGCTCTAAACTAGTCTTATGTTGCTTTACATTGCAGAAAAAAAAATACCCTTTCTTCCTTTGAGGGAGGCCTCAAAATAAGAGACCACCGCATCACTCCCCCAATCCACGGCATTATTTTCTCAGCTATACCGCAACAGATAGGATTAAGATGTGTGATGTCAAATTTTAATTAACCAGAGATGCAGTGTTGTTTTAGGAAACACATGTAGCAAAAAGATCATGGGATACAATATCCAATTCTATCTCAAACTGCTTTACAAAATGAAAAGTTAATAGTTCTTAGACCACCCTGGATTTGTAATACTTGGGCTACTGTTTCTCTATAGAGAAAGCAAGCAAGCAAGAGCTGACTATCTGCACGTTTGGAAGATTCCAGTTCTACCACTTCTTACCATATGGAAATTGCCGTTCCCGCTAAAGTTGAACTCACACTGCATCATGTCAAAGAAAATGGGGATGGTGGCTTTCCGGAGCTCGACCTCAGGGGTCAGGGTGACCTCCAGAATGGGACCCACCATGGAGGGGATAAATTTGATTTTGTGGGGACCTGAAATGAAAGTAAGTGAGGATATTAAAAAGTGATTTCACTGGAAGTCAAACATCACCACGTTCCTCCACGGGGCCAGAAGAAAAGGAAAAGGTCATGTGGGTGAATCAACTCAATTCAGAAGTGAGTGACTAAATATTATATTCTGATAACATGTAGATGTCATAATACAAGACCTCCCAAGTCAACTTTCACTTCGAGACACACAAAGAAGTCTCAGGGTTACTGGAAAATAAATTCCAAAGAACCAATCATGGGGTGCTTATTACATAGATGTGCGTGGCCATTTCAACATCGTACACTCACCCAGGTTATACCACATGTCCCGGATTCTGAAGCCGATTTCCTTCCTCATGTCCCCGTATCTAGGAAGAAGACCATAAACAAGAAAAAGATCTGTAGTGGAAATGAGTACATATATTAAAATGATGAGGTAAGTAAGAACAGCCTGCTGCTCCTCTCGGTCACATTTACGACAGGTTTGAGGCAAGGTCACTTTAAGAGATGCAGTCAATACCGAAAAGAACCCCCAAAGAGAACTGGGCCACATGGAGAGGGGGACTTTACTAGCAGGAGGGGGCCAAATGCGAACACTGAAAAATAACTGAGAAGTGAAATTGTCAAACTGACTGAAGGGAGAAGGGTGAGGAGTGCTCTGGTCGCCGTTAAGCAAAGAAAAAACAAAACACAGCAAGCACCAATGAAAAGGAAGGGAATGAGGTGATTTACATAGTCGTGTGGCTGATGTCTAACAAAATGCTGACTTCATACTTTTTTAGCTGAGTAACCCACCTGCACACCAGTACGTTCTGCAAAGTCCTCACACTGAGAGGCTCTAGATATACCTTCTCAGTGGGGGGGTGTTGTCCCCGGAGGGGTGAAAGGTGGTCCTTGGGGGCACAGAAGGCTCACTGTTGTTATGGATGAAGTACAGATATACACAGAATACATAAACAGACATGCAGGATATGTATCTGTGGTGTTAGTATTTTGGGGGTGTGTGACTGGAAAACCAATTTCTGAAAAGGTTCCTTAAAGGGGTCGATAAAGAAAACAGAGAGAAAGAAACATTGATCTAGACAGTGGCTCGTGGCTGGAGATGAATCAAAATCACCTGGATATCTCTTTAAGAATACACAGGCCCGAGGCTACCCCAGCCACGACCAGAGGCCAGGGGCTGGGAAAACTGGAAACAGGGTGGGTCAAACTCCATGTGGCCGACGTTCCCACGGAACTCTAATAGGGACTTACGGTCCATCCTACAACCACACTGTGACATTTTCTACTCACTGCACCAAACATTGTTTTCAAATTCGTCCTTTGTAAATGCCTTCAGAAACCAGTATAAAACTCTTGTTTAAAGACCTCTCATAAAAATAAATAAATAAATAAAGACTTCTCTACAAAAACAAAACAAAAAACAAAAACAAACTTCTCTTACTATTCCATTTTAACTCAAACACCTAATTTTATTATTTATATTAGGTAAGCATATGTAACTAATGTCTGGCACATAATATACAATAAATGATAACTACTATTGTTTATTAATACTGCTGTCGATGCTACTTCTACTAAAAATAAGAGAAATCTTGAAAAAAACTAATTCATATTTCTTTTTTTTTTTTTTTAATAATGATTTTTTATTATATTATGTTAGTCACCATACAGTACATCCCCGGTTTTCGATGTAAGGCTCGATGATTCATTAGTTGTGTATAACACCCAGTGCACCATGCAATCTAATTCATATTTCTATAACATTAATAAAAATGTTTTCCCAAGGTGCACCTCTGCCCATATGCATATATATTTTATACAGCCTGTACTTAGTCACAATTCTCTCTGATCAAAACCAGAATCACTAAGCCTAAGTAGCCACTTTATTTATCAGACTTGGTGTCAACTAACTTCACTTTTGATTGTTTGACCAAAATCAAATCCATCCTTGAAAGAAGTCATGTCATTTAAGATAGTTTAAAGAATAAGATTAAGATATCTTAAAAATCAATTTTCTCTCCATACCCACCCCACAGGGAAATCCATAAAACCGGTTCTACTTTTATCTCTGAGATTTAAATCTCACTCTCTGAGCCACGGATCTCAGTGTTTTAGGAAGAAACCAGGGGTAGACGGATACCAAATAATTTGCCTAGAATCCCAGACATCCCGGCAAGGGAACAGAGCTCAAATTTCACAGCCTTTAAATGACACATTTCTCACGTTCTATTTAACTACACAGCCTTGAGTTTCCAGGCTCTCCGTGAACTCTGAAACAGACCGGAAAGGAAAGCAATGAAAAGCTTCCCTAAATCTCTCATTGCTCTTGGTCATATGTCCACGTCGAATTCCAAGCCAGGAATCTGGAGGGCATTTTTAGGGGATGTGTTAGTCTTGGCTCCTCTGCTGAACTGACCGAGAGATGAAACAGTGTGGCTTTGTGAAGCGTGAGTGGGAGAGGCGCCGTGCCTGCAATGCGGGTAAACAGCCAGCAGATGGACAGCAGTTCTTGGAGATGGGAGTACTGGCCAGCCTCGGTGCTCTCCAAGCATGGATTCCATATTTTAAAACGTGACGGTTGGGGCACTGGGGTAGCTCAGTTGGTTAAGCATCTGCCTTCGGCTCAGGTCATGATCCCAGCGTCCTGGGATCAAGTCCCACATTGGGCTCCCTGCTCAGCGGGGAGCCTGCTTCTCCCTCTGCTTGCCGTTCCCCCTGCTTGTGCTCTCTCTCTCAAAAATAAATAAAATCTCTAAAAAAAAAAAAATTGTGACGGTTGATGGGAAAATGAAGGGGGCCTTGAGAAAAGAGATGTGAATTAGAGGAAATTTGAAGCTTATTAAATTATTCTATTAAGACTGATCTCATCAACAACATGGGGAGCCCCTGAACAGTTAATGTTTCTGTGATACCAAAAATCCTGCTCTGAACAGAAATGGAAGAATTGGGGCGCCTGGTGGTTCAGTCAGTTAAGTGTCTGCCTTCAGCTCAGGTCATGATCCTGGGGTCCTGGGATCGAGTTCTGCATCGGGCTTCCTGCTTGGCAGGGAGTCTGCTTCTCTCTCTCCTTCTCCCCAATGCTTGAGCTCTCTTTCAAATAAATAAATAAAATCTTAAAAAAAAATAGAAATGGAAGAATCACCTTGCCAATCTTAAGCAATTTCTTAAGAGGACACTTACTTTTTGACAATTTTGTTGCGCTTGGCTTGAGAGAAGGTTTCAAGCTGCAGGGACTCGTGGGTGAGAAATGCTACGGCCAAATGGAAGTAATTGTTCCAGAGCTGCTCAACATTGATCGTGTGGGTGAAAAGCAACAGAAAATAACATTAATATGGGTCAGAGTAAAACAGTGCCACATGGTAGAAATTTACTCAAAGGAAAAAAACAAAATAAAATCCACCAGGCCCCTTTTTCTTTCTCGTGTCTCAATTATTCAGCCCTGAAAGTTTTAACACTCACTATTAAGCTTTTTTTTTTTTTTAATCCAGACTATTCTATTTGTCTTTACTCCTGAGATAGGGGAAAACTGCCGCCAAGAAGTGCACCTATTTATAGTAAGTAGTTTGGCAATATGTATCAAAAGCCTTAAAATTCTGCCAAACTTCTGAAATAGTAAATACTTTAGGACTTTATCCTGGCAAAATAATCATGGGTATTTAAAAATATTTAAAGCAACGAAGGCCTTCACAGTGTTATTTAAATAACAGAAGATGGAAACAACCTAAATGTTCATAAGAAGTATTTGGTTAAATAAATCATGGCCGGGCCATGCAACGGACTGTACTCAGACATTAAAAATACTGTGAAAACATTTAATATCATTGAAAAGATGATAGAAAAGATTATATTAATAGGTTGCCAAAGAACTGCACAGCTTGATTCCATTTTGGCATATATATATAATTTATTATATATATTATATATATAACGCCTAACTAGCAAATATAGATATTCCATTTTAGCTCATACAGACACACACACATACAGATGTATTTATAAACGCATATATCATCTTCTCTTCCGATGACTCTCCACTGTTAAAGTTCCCCAGATATAAACAAAGCCACATGATACAGCAAAAGCACATCACCAACGAACTGTCTGCACCATGGGAGCGGGGAACGTGTCTGCCTTCACCGGGGCCTAGAATGGTGCCCTGTGCCTATAAATACTCTAATATTTGTTGGATGAATGAAGATGGAGCTAGGGGTCACCTGTTTCACTACCACTTTGGATTTTCACACAAGTGTGTATACGAACCTCTCCTTAGAAATGAAACCACTTGCAGGCAGAGAAATGTCTGCGTGTCCATCTGCAAGCACATGTGTATATGTGTATTTGTGTTATGGTAACAGCAGAGGGTAGGACTATTTGTCTTTCAATTTTTTTCTTTTTCCTTAACCATATTTTCTACTACTACTTTTTTTTTTTTTAACCTGTATTAGTTATACAGAAAGAAAAATAAAACTCTAATTGATTGTGTCTGGAGGACAGAGTGACAGGAATGTGTGCTTTAGGGAAAGGAGAAAAACAAGAAAACTGTTTGCACTTGAAAATGATAAAATCTGAAGTGACATTTTCCAAAATGCCACAGTTCTCTCAGGGTGGCTGAGAGTTCGAGGAGCCTCCTAGGTGAGCAGCATGCTTACCTGAAGTTCAAAGCTTGTCTGATCCATGAAGAATCTTGTGAGAACCTCCGTAAACTGATTTATCGCACGGAGGAAAACTCTGTGGGAGGAAAATACCAGATAAAGAAGGGAACTTTCTGCTCTTCCAAATGTCTACCATCCACGTGAAAAACTGAAGCAATCTAAACCTGGACTCGGCAACACGAGACCGTTAGCTCTATCAAGGTCACCAGAGAGCAACACCAGAGCGGACTGCAAAGGACACTCAAGTGCAGTTTCTAGAACTGCCTACAAGAGCCACTCCAGGCTGCATCACAATTCAGCCACTTGAGGGTACATCAACCAGGTCCCCTGAGCCTCAGGAAGGGCTCCTCGCACTCCACTGCGATGCTTCTCTTTCCAAGTCTGGTGATACTGACAGGAGTTTTTCTTTAATCTGGGAAGGGTTTTTCTAATCAGGTATGTGGAGTTAACAACTCTTAGAATGATTTACTTTATTTAGTTCTTTTAAAAAAATTCTGAAATTTTATTATCTGTATATATATATAATTTTGAAGTCTTATTTCATATACTTATGTGTACATATATGTGTATGTATATATGTGTATATAATTCTGAAACTCTGAAAAAATATCTATATTTAGTTCATTTTGCTCCCATTCACCAAGTATTTGTTATGGTCCAACAATTACAAAGAACTGGCTTAGGTTTTGCCTTGAAAGAGAGGGTTCCTGGTCTTAAGATGTTTACAACTTGGTGGGGGTTACTTGCATGGGGGTCACCATGACCCAACCAAGAATATGGAGAACTTGGCGGAGGGGGTGTCAAAGAGGTACGGGACATCAAAGGAA
Organism: Ursus americanus; assembly: GCF_024610735.1. Taxonomy (NCBI): domain Eukaryota; kingdom Metazoa; phylum Chordata; class Mammalia; order Carnivora; family Ursidae; genus Ursus; species Ursus americanus. The sequence continues at coordinate 67,340,813 of NC_142139.1, forward strand.
GAGAATGCCACCTCCAGGTCTGAAAGGCTTCCTCTGGAGATGACATTTGAGAAGGACGTTGAATGGTGGCAAGCTGACAGCCAGCGGTTATGCGGGAAGACACGGCAGGTGTAAGAAACCCAACAGAAAACACAAAAAATGTCCAGGGACCAGGAAGAGGCCAGTTTGGTTGGAGTGCAGGCTGTATATCGAGGGAAATAGCAGAAGGTAAAGCTAGAAAAGCGGGGTGGGCCAGGCCACAGAGGCCCTGCCTGTCATGATGATGAAGGCCACATGGAGCCACGGAAGGGTGCTATGGGAGAGCTGGGGAGGAGGTGGACAGGAGGACAATGAGGAGATTATATCCCAGCCAAGAGCCCAAGGCAGGGCAGCTGCAACAGCCCAGGGGGAAAGCAAGAACGCGAGCCCAGAACCAGCATTCCAGCAACAGGAGGCTCCTTACTCTACTGAGCATGATGTCCTGCCAAGAGATATAAAAGCACTCTCTGAAGGTCAGATAACAGGTCACCTGGTCATGAGAGCCAAGTATTCAGAGTCAAAGGCCTCAGGCCTGGCCCCGGAGCGTCTTACCTGCTCTGTGTCATATTCATGACCATCCAGTCTTTGGCGTAGACATTCTTTCCAATCAGATCCTTAAACATGATGAAAGTCTCCATGAGGAAGTCCTGCAGAGAACAGAGGAGGAACGTTTGGGGGAAAACGAGGTGATGAGAGGGAGCGTGGCATCAGAACAAGATGTCCCTTGCCCCTGATGACAGCCTATCTTTTTAATAAGGGCTTTTGGGGATCTGACAAGGACAAAAAAGCTGTCCACATTTTATAAATGATAAAACTGAGGCTGTGAGAAGGTAAAACACTTGCTTAAGGCCACAGAAGCTAGGCAGTGGGAGAGAGGGAAAGAGAACTTGGGGTTCCGGACCCCAAATTTAGAGCCATGGTGTCTAGGCCTCTGCTGCCAGGTCTGTCCGAATAGATCTACTGCACTTAAAATGAATTTACCAGCAATTGTGATACTTCTTGTAACTCTGAGCCCAATTCTCCTTTATTATTATTAGAACAGAAGAAAACTGCTATAAATAAAAAGCAAAGTCATGATTCTTCCTATTCCAGGAATGTTCCCATGAGTAGCCTGGGGGAAGGAGCCTAAAGGGTCCTTAAAAAGTGTCAGTAGCAGTGGGTCGCGATGACAATAATAACTAATAACGAACACAGAGCACAGTATCTGCAGAATAGCTATTCGACGCAAAAGGAGACTGAGCAAAAAGCAACTTAGGACAATGTGGACTAAAATTCAAAGCTAAAAAGTTCTGAAAGATTTTATTTATTAGTTAGTTAAATTTAGACATTTTTCCACTTGGATTCCTGAGTTGAAAATCCAGGCCAATTCCTCTGGCACTAAACCGCAGGGTTCTATCTCATGAATTACATCATGTAGCAGAAGGAATGCGGGACTTGGGAAGCAGGCAGCCTGGGTTCTATTTCTAACGATGTTCCTTCCAGACAGTGGGCAAGATGGCCGACTTCCGGCGCTCGGGATGCTACACAGCGCCGGGTTGGGAACAATCCTGGCTGTGAAGTCTGTGTGACCCTTGACTCTTCCTCCAGTTCAATGGAGAGTCAAACTTTTCTATTCTCAATTCTCAAATCACAGGCATATTTCATGAGTTTTAAATTTTTTCATCATACATTTGAAGTATATCCACCATTTATTAACTATTCTATTAACTCTCTTAAATCAGTAAGAATTCGTGGCTTCTGAAGCAAGGATTACGTTTAGAGGCAGGATACCCACTCCCAATGCCGATTCTACATTCCACTCTCGGTAATCTAACTGAATTGTAAACAGTGATGGTATATAATAAAGGCAATGCACAGATTGTCTCAGGCCTTACTCTATCTCCCACTTCCCAAAGTCTTCCAAGTGATTTACTCAGAAAGCAGAAGAGCGGGAAAGGACAATCCCCTGGAAGTCAAACGACCTAGCTGTAGCCACAGGCTTGCCCCTAATGACAATAGTTCCCTCATGCGGATAATAATCCTTTCTTAGTTAGATAATACAGGGGAAAGAGCTTACCTTGTTCTGGAAGACAGGAGTTAAACCTGGTTTTTTTTTGTTTGTTTACTTAATAGAACCAAATTGTCAAGAGCTTGAATTTAGTACAATTTCCCTTATTCTACCTGCTTTCTGAAGGAAGTTTTTAAAGAGTCACTAAACTATTTCTATGTTAACTTTATTTTACATGACAATAATAAAATTACTATTATAAATAGCTAGCTTCATAGGCATTAACCACATGCCAAGCACAAAGCTCAGTAATTACCAGGTGTTGATTCGATCAATACTCATTTACGTTAACCCTCGAAATAGGTACTATCTTATAGACAAGGAACCTGAGTGTTAGCGAAGTTAAATTGCTGGGCCAAAATTTCATAGAAGGAAGCAGGATGGCTAGAATTCAAACCCAGACCTAGATGTACTAAAGCCTGTGTTTTTAAACCCACTACACCTTCTGCCTATGGAGGAGAAACACTGTTACCCCCAGCTTCCATCTCCACCCTCCCCTCTTCTGTTCCTAATTCTCTCGCTCTTGGTCTCTGCAGGCACAGCGACGTATGGCTACGGGTCCCTGTACCATGCTGCCGGCCAGAGCATGGCTTAAGTGCAGGCTCATGGAGGCCTCCAGATTAAGCCATGTGGTTCATCACTGGATCCACTACTACTATTACTACTATTAAATAGCATTCTCTCTGCTGTTCCTTGTGTGTTTTTCCACCATGTGGACCTCACAGAAAGGAAGGTGACTGGCAGAGAAGGAGCTGGATATCCTTGGGTATACAGGCCGCATGCTACCAGTATAGTATAGACAGAAAGTAGAAAATCCAGAGCATAAAGAAGACTGAAACATTCACGGGTGGTGGGAGACTGTCCACAGCAAGGACTAGAGCAAGAGGACATTGGACTGCTGATCCTGCCATGTCCAGCCCACTGCTTTATAAGATAAGATGATACTTTCAGGGACTTGTTAACAGCCACTAACAATTCCCTGAGGGGAAGATCCTGGGGAAGCAGCCAGAGGCCGAACTTTGCATCTTGGGCAACTTTTGGTTGTAATGCTGAGCAGTAATCATGAGAACAATTTTCTTGTTGAAAACAAAAGAGAACAGAATATCGTCAACTGAAGGTGACTGATATTCACCCTCTGGGGAATACAGATGTTAGAAGGGGCAAGTATGACCTCTCCTTCTTTCCCTTTCCAGGGAATACTGAAAAGGATGACACAACCACATCTTCAAAGCAGTACCGTGCACAGCTCTGCCTCCTAGAATCCCTGCCATGGCGTAACTACGATCCCTGAAAATGAGGTACTACTCTCTTCTGAGAGCAAAAAGATCCCCCAAATGGTTCCAAATGAGGGTTCTCTCTAAATCCAAGAGACTCAGGAGGCTGAGTGAGGGCCTCTTGGTACATGTTTTGATAGATACCAAAAGCTATCTCAGAGAGAAAATAAGGATCAACCCTTTCCCTTTGGTACTCACTGTGGACAGCCATCCAGCACTGGAGGTGGATGGGAAGGGAATTCTGGACTCATGATGCTCAGTTTTGTTTTTGTTTTTTGCCAAAAATAAGAAGTCTTAAAGTTATCAGGACTCAATGAAGACAACTTACAATGATGTCTTGCCTGGTTTTGAAAGTGCTGATATAGTGGCCGTAGTGGCTATCGTCCATTTGCCGCAGGATTGCAATCATACACGCGACAAAGCTCCCCTGGAAGGAGAGAAGAGACACAAAGCCAATATCCCTTAGACCACCAGCTGACAAAACAAGATTTGTACGTATGTACTTTGGTCGTCTCTACCCAATTACCAAAACAGGCACCCTACCAACCAGGAAACACTTGCGTTCTAAAGGTCTAATAAGGCACACACTTTGCTGTTTCAGCTTAAAATAACCTCCTTCCAGGTTTGAGTTAAGGGATGTGGAGGGCTCTGCTCATCCCCTTAATAGCATGATTTGCAAAATCAGCAGACACGACTCTGAGATCTCAGCTAGATCAGTAGTTGAAATACCACAACCTGGGGACTTTGTGTTTCTTGTTGAGACAGAGTTGTTGTCCGTGGAGAAATGTCTGAAATAGCACAAATTTAATTTTGGAGGAATGCAAGGAGGAAAAAGAGATCATAAAACTGAGAGTGGAAGAGCAGAGAGATAAGGAAATGAGCGCTCCCAGCTAGAGCACTTCAATGTCATTCTTTCAATTCCAGAATCCTTCAGACAGTTCCTTCCAGCATGTTAGGCATGTGTGATTACAGACGGATTTGAGGAAAGGGACTGAATAACCTTATGATTAACATCAACTTATATTTTTGAAGTTAAGCACTACATATTCAATGTGCTTTCCCCTCGTCCAATCCTATTTGAACCACACACTTACTTTTCTGGTCAGAGGGCATTTAATTATCTAGGGGGGATGCCCTCCTGTATTTATATAGTTATTTAAATAAATTGGCATAGAGAAGATGAATATACAGCAATTTGGAGACGGAAGGAATGACTTCCTAAACACAAAAACAATGAAAGAATACTCTCTGAATGAAAGCCTTAGTCTCTTTGGTATAAAAAAGCTTTAATTTTTATAATTATAAAAGCAATGTAAATTTACTGTCCGAAGGCTTCTGATACACAGTGCCAAACCGCAGTTTGCACTCCCGTCATTATCAACACTACTTGCTTCTCCGGGCCTTTGCCTATTCCGGGTCTCTGCGTTTTATTTAATTTCATTTCTGGTTAATCTGCATTTCCTTTGTTCTGAATTACACATTCTGTCTCTTTGTTGGTCGGCCATATTTTTCTCATTTTGCTGTTTGCTCATATTCTTTACTCATTTTCCTACTAAAATATCTTTTTGTTAACGATTTGTAATAGGTCTTTGTATATTAAGGCCATTAACACTCAGCACAGATTTTACAAATAATTTTTGGAGTTTGGTGCTTGACATTTAATTTGCTTATATATATACATTTTCACATATGGGGGTTTAATTTTTTTTATCTAGTAAACTTCATCTTTTTATTTTATAGTAGCCTTTCCATTTTTAAAAATTCATGAATCTCTTTTCTTTTAAAAATAGGTATAGAAAAAGAGGTATGGGTGAAAGGGATTAAGAGCACACTTACTGTGATGAGCACTGAGAGATGTACAGAATTGTTCAATTACTATTTTGTACACCTGAAACTAATATAACACTATGTTAATTACAATGGAATTTTTAAAAGTATAGGTTAATTTATGTTTTCCTCTAGCTGTTTCATTATTTCTTTTTTTACATTGCTCTTTCATTCCATCTGCAATTTATTTTTTTGGATATAGCATGAAATAAAATTCAAACCTTTTTCCACATTGTTCACATTATTTTCCAAACAACATTTATTAAAAATCTTCACTTTCCTTATAGAAAGGTAACAGAATTTTCATATAATCTAAAGTCTCCTTTTAAATTCTCTCAGTTCTGTTCTGTGGATATATGTACTCTAGTCCATAATTCCAACACTATTTTAATTATTGTAGCTAATTATAATGTTTTCAAATCTGACAGGCAAGTCCTCCACTATTACTTCTATGTGGCCATTCATTTATCTGTATCTTGTATTTATTTTTTTTAAAGTTTTAATTTATTTATTCATTTGACGCAGGGCTCAAACTCACAACCACGAGATCAAGAGTCGCACACGCTTCTGACTTAGCCAGCCAGGCACCCCGTCTTGCATTTACTTTTACTCTCATATTTTTGTGATTAAATTAAACGGGATTTTTCTTTTACAATCCCTAAATAGTTACCGTTGTTATACAGAAAGGCCATTGAATATTGTCTGTTTATTCTGAAACTGGTCAGTTTAATAAATCGTTTATTACTTTTGTTAAAATTTTGTTATGTCTCTTGGGTTTCCTAGAAATGGTAGTCATTTCACTAAAAATAATGATAATTATGAAAATTATTTTCTCCTTTTTCAATAGTCATACTTAGTATATATGTGTGTAAATGTGTGTGCGTGTGTTATTACATTGGCTGTAATTTACAGAAAAATGCTAAACAGGGTTGAGATTTAACATCTTGAGTCTCCTTTTTATGACCATCAAGTAATAGGTTGCCTAGTGATTGCATGTTAACATCTCCTTCCATTAATTTGTTATAGATATTACGTCCATCACTTACATTTTGGCATGTATGGAGATAGTCATAAAGCTTTTTTCCTTTTGTTCAACTGACGTATTTTATTAACAGATCCTCTACTGAAAATATTTTTTTTCTTTTTTCTTTTTTTAAGTAGGCTCCACGCCCAGTGCAGGGCTTGAACTCACGACTCTGACTGAGAGCCAGACCTGAGCTGAGATCAAGAATCAGATGCTTAAGAGTCAGATGCTTAACCGACTGAGCCGCCCAGGTGCCCCCAACAGATCCGCTAATACTTAACTATTCTTGAGTATGAGAATAAACTATATTAAGCCACATATATCTGTATTCATTCATTTATCTGCATATTTCTCTTTGGAGCTGTCTCTTTGTCTCTGTCTTTCCCTTGCTTTTTTCCTTCCTAGGTTTATCTTTCTCCAGCATTCTTTGCTTCCCTTGGCATCTCTACCACTCCCTGTATCTCAGCCATTACCACTCCCATCATCTTACTTTAACAGAAACATAACAGGGATCCTGCTCCTTTCACATTCAAGTCCCCACCCTTCTCTTCAAACACAGTGAGCCAAGATTCTTGAGCTGGCTTAAACAAGTAAGATAACGAATGATTTCACTACTAAAAGAAGCTGAAGAGGTCCATTTAAATTAAGATATGTTAAGTATTACCTGAAAACCAATCTATCATTTCCTAAACAACACAGTCCTCAACCTGCCTTTCTTTATATGTTCTTTAAATACAGGGCAGCAGGGGATTGACAATAACAATGAACGGTACGTCTGGTGGCTACAGCTTTAGTACGAGATCTAAATCCTTTCATGTTTTGGATCACCCTGAGTCTTAACCTAGGGGTACTTCTCTACATTCCTATTTGAATCAGCTCTGTCACCAGATGTTCCGCCCTGACCGTTGCCGCTGATTGAAAGGCCCCTCCCCACACCTCCACACTACCCTACCACCTTCTCCAAGTCTCTGTCCAAATTTTCCCTTCCCATGAAAACCATTCTTAATCACCTCGTTTAAATTTGTAACTCTCCCACCCTGACTGTCCTTATCCTGCTCATTTTTTTCCTCAGGGCCCGTATCTTCTTATTTTTTGTTACTGTTATTGCTAGAATATAAACTTCTCTAAGGTAGTGATTTTTGTCCGTTTTGCTCACTAATCTACCTCCAGTGTCTGGAATAGTCCCTGGCTTACAGTAGTTTCTTCACACCTATTTCTTTTTTTTTTTTTTTTTTTTTTAAAGATTTTTATTTATTTATTTGACAGAGATAGAGACAGCCAGCGAGAGAAGGAACACAAGCAGGGGGAGTGGGAGGGGAAGAAGCAGGCTCATAGTGGAGGAGCCTGACGTGGGGCTCGATCCTGTAACGCCGGGATCACGCCCTGAGCCGAAGGCAGACGCTTAACCGCTGTGCCACCCAGGCGCCCCATCTTCACACCTATTTCTTGAATAAATAAATGGCTTTTATTGACTATTACCATTTGGGATGGTCCTTTTTTTTCTTCTGTCCTCTAAGTAAGATCAAATTTAGCTTTTACTATCATAATTAAAAGATGCTTCATTTTAACGATGTTACAACATGGTTTTCCAACAGTTACCTCTGGCTGCAAACATACGTGTCCTTTGACATCTAACTGAGGCCCAGGAGGTGGAGAGGAAGAGGCCAAGGCAACACAGACACGTCTAAAACCATGCTAATCACAAGTTCTTTCAAACATTTGTTTTTCTTTGAACCAAAAGGTCTGGACGGTACCACAGGCCACCAATCTACAAGCACGCTACACAGCAGTGGAACTATAATGCAGGGGAAGATGGAACTGATCAGAATTCCTCTCCTGGAGACTATAGTGCGTAGTTGGAAAACATAACCTGGTAAGCTGCCAGGGGTGGGGGTGGCCGCCATGCGTGGCCTCTGCCGCAGGCTGGCTGCCTGGGACCCAAACCCCAATTCAACCCCTTGGTGGTCTTGCAACCTCAGGCAATTTTCTTAACCTCTCTCTGCAAGTTTCCGGATTTGAAAAATGCAGCTAAAGAAAGAACTACCTCCTAGGATCTGTGTGAGGCTTCCATGAAATGTAAAGTGCTAGGGCTCCTGGGTGGCTCAGTCGGTTAAGCGTCTTCCTTCAGCTCAGGTCATGATCCCAGGGTGCTGGGATCAAGACCCGCATTGGGCTCCCTGCTCAGCAAGGAGCCTGATTCTCCCTCTCCCTCACTTGTGCACGCTCGCGCTGTCTCTCAGATAAATAAATAAAATCTAAAAGGAAAAAAAAAAAGAAAGAAAGAAATGTAAAGTGCTTAAAATAATTTCTCGCAGATTAAAACAAACCCAAACCAGCTAATGACTACTACTATTATCATCACTACAGCTAAGAGTACTACTACTGTTCCTATTATCATTCTAACAAGGGTAGACCCAGACAGTCATGCACACCACATACTGAGAATCAGAACGCAATTACTTGAGATAACAGAGGAAGGACTGAATGCAGCCACCACAACCCTTCATCTTCTGCTCACAAATGTTCATGTTTTCCTTAAATGAAATAGTCAACAAATATTAAAAGAGCATGAGGTCGATTGGGTGCTGAGTTTGCCTACCTGGGGTGCCCACACGTCTCAGTCACTGCTGGAACGTATTACAACAGGCTTGTCTAATCTTCAGTATGAGCAAGGTTCCTCAAGAATGGATCTGAACACTTCGTGTTTACAGGGTCCCCACTAACTTTCCCCCCTTAACCTCTCCCACCACCCTGTTGGAGCATTTTCCCTCAAGAGAAAATCAGTGTTGGAATCAAGATCCGCTGGGTCGGGGGCGGGGGAGGTTAGAACCAAGGTCACTCATCGCGGAGGGCTGTAAAGTTCCAGAGCCCACTCACTGCCCCTGGCAGCTGTGACGCACAGCCTGCGGGCATAGAGGTGAACTGGGACGAGTGGCGCCTGTGGGAATCTGGTCCCAAGACGGTGGTCCGGAGGACTCCCAAGGGGCGGGTGGGACCCTGAGAAGCCGCCGTGGCGGCCTGGTACCCCGATGCGATACTCACAATATGGGGAGACTGTCGGCTCATCCCGATCACGGTGCGGTTGATCCTTCTCAGCAGCCGTTCCATTATCAGCTGGATGTGCATCGCCGTGGGGCCCTGCGGGGGAAACATGGGAACTGACCCCACTTCTGACTCAGCTTCACTTTTCCTCAAAACACCTTGGACAGGTGAGTGTTCTCATTAAGTCTCATTCTGGCTCTTCCCTGCAAAGCAATCTCTTGTCCAAAAAGGGGAAAAGAAGCTCGCAGATGAATACATACCGTCACTTAGGAATTGGTTGAAAATGATGAGGTGTAACATGTAAAAGCTGGGAGTGGGGATGCGGGGGAGAAGTCCTCCCTAGGGAGCCAGACCATCCGCGCTCACTGCAAGTTCAACGTGGCCCCCAACTCAATGTAGTTCTGGGGGGACCCCCTGGCATGAGAGGTCAGTCCCGACGCTGAGCACAGGGGGTGGCCCAGGAGAACTAGGCATGTGCGTGGGAAGGCAAAGACAAAAATTCAACGTTCTTCCCACCTTCTGTGTAGGAGGAAAAAAACCAAGAAATTCAAGTCAAGGAGCCAGGTATTGACTGAATGTGTTCAAAAGTCATTTGCTGGGGGCACCCAACTGGCTCAGTTGGTAGAGCATGTGACTCTTGATCCCGGGATTGTGAGTTTGAGCCCCACATGGCGCACAGAGATTGCTTAAAAAAAGGTTTTTTAAGCTAAAAATATTTTTTTGAAACCCACAAAAGTCATATGCTGGTGCTTTAACCTCTTGTGTGATGGTATTTAGAGACGGATTTTAGGGAGGCAATTAGGTCATTAAGGCGGGGCCCTGGTCTCATAGGGTTAGTGTCATAAGGAGAGACACCAGAGAGCTGGTCTTTTCTCTTTCCACACACACACTGAGGAAAAGCCATGTGAGGACAGAGAGCTGACAACCATCTCCAGGCCAGGAGGGGGCCCTCCCCAGGAACCTGACCACACTGGCACCCTGACTTTGGACTTCCAGCTGCCAGAACCATGGGAAATAAATACCTGTTGTTTAAGCTGCCCACTCTAGGGTGTTTTGTTTTGGCAGCCCGAGAAGACTAACACAAGGATTTAATATTTTGACTCTGTCATGTGTCACTCTGAGCAATTATTTAACTTTGCTGAGCTTCTGTTTTCATAGCTGGGGAAAAGAAAGGTTCCCATACAGGAATTAGCTGGGCTGGTGTACACAACAGTGCCTCACAAATACACATTTTCTTTTAAAGACTTTATTTATTTACTGGAGAGAGAGAGCACAGAGGCAGAAGGAGAGGGAGAAGGAGGCTCCCCGCGGAGCAGGGAGCCCCATGTGGGGCTCAATCTCAGGACCCCGGGATCATGACCTGAGCTGAAGGCAGGTGCTTAACCGACTGAGCCACCCAGGTGCCTCCACGAATACATATTCTTTATTTTTCCTTCTCTCCTTCTTGTGATTTGATGTTATACTCATTAGGTTCCAAGTTAGCAATATTCAACCTTGTCCTTCAAAGCTTTTATCCAGTCTTGCTTCATGATAGATATTTTGAAACTCTGGGTTAATAATTCAAATAACTAAATCACGCTATATATAGTTTTATTAAAATATCAAGCACTGTTTGCTCCCCTTTTGCACTTCCCTTCTTTCCTTCTTTGTTTTTATTACATATTCACTTGTTTCCCATTTCTTTGAGGGAACGTGATCCGTTAGACCTGCCTCTCTGTTGAGGCATTTTACCCTCTATTTAGGTAACAAGACCACACCACAGCCCTGGCCAGGTGTGTTGAGTCCTGTGCCGACCCCATGTGGGGGTAGGAAAAGGAATCCGGCATTCTCTGAGCCCTTCAGAGATTCACCTCTAGCCGGAGAGCTGGGGCTTGAAGATGAATGAGCAAAACACAAGGATCCTCCTAGAAGGTCAGCTCCATGAGGGCGGGCTGCTTGCCTCGGTTCTTCACTGGGGCACTCTTAGACCTATCACGGTGTCCAGAGCGCAGGATCTGTTTAAGACGTGTCTGCGAACTGAATCGTAACTCAAGATAGGAAATGATAAGCACCTTAAACAGGAAGTAAGGAGAGCACGAAGGGAAGTAGCAGAGTTGGGGGCTTGGGGCAGGACTGAACCAGGAGCGACCTCACGGAGGTGCTTACTGCAGCTGGACTTTGAAGAATTTGGACAGTGTGGAGACACAGCTCTGGGAAAAGAGGAGTCCTGGACTATTAAAAAAAGGCATAGGAATCATGTCAGTAATTAGAGCCTGGAATTAACTGAGGAGATGAGGGGATAGTGGAAGACATACAAGGTTAGGCTGCACACTTAAAAATGCTTATGGTGGGGGATAAAACTGTATCATTATCACCACCAAAAAATTATCAAACTTACTACTTTAACAGAAGCTCCAAGATCAATAATCTTGAATGCTTCTGTTCATTACAGGGAACCTTATCAGGAAGACAAAAAAAAAAAAAATTTTTTTTTCTCAAGCCAAGGGGCGCCTGGGTGACACAGCAGTTAAGCGTCTGCCTTCGGCTCAGGGCGTGATCCCAGCGTTATGGGATCGAGCCCCACATCAGGCTCCTCCGCTTGGAGCCTGCTTCTTCCTCTCCCACTCCCCCTGCTTGTGTTCCCTCTCTCGCTGGCTGTCTCTCTCTCTGTCAAATAAATAAATAAAAAATCTTTAAAAAAAAAAAAAAAGTTTCTCAAGCCAAATAAATCTTCCAGTGTAATATGTAAATACATTCAGGTCATTGCCAAAGAGTCCATCTGTGTGGTAAGAAGGCAGGCAAAGATATTATATTAAAATTTTTTATGCTAAATGTAAATTTTTAAATTAAATTTAATTTTATATTTATAATATAAAATATTTATATTAAAAATAAATTTATTTATATTCAATATAAATTATATATTTATATTAAATATAAATTTTGTGTTGATATTAAACATAAATCTAAATATATAAATTTATATAAATATATATTTAATTATAATATATTTATGTTTGTTATAAATATAATTATATAGTTATAATTATATAGCATATATTTTATATATTATATAAATATGTATATTTATATAATCATATTTATATAATTTATGTATTTATATATTTACATTATATATATTTTATTTATAAATATACATTTAATAATGTATGATCATATATGTATAAATATGATATATTAATATGATTTATATTAAATCTATATAAATATAAATATATTTATGATTTGTATTATTTATAATATAATATAAAATGCATATAACATATATTCTTTTTAAATTATATTATTATTATATATAACATAATCATATATAATTATATATTTATATGATACTATAATTATATATAATGTATAGTATATAATATATTAACATAAATATATTATGATTAATAATTATTATATTATTTAAATATAAATTATTTAAATGCAAATATAAATTTAACAAATCTATATTAAAAATTAATAATAAAAAGATATTATATTAAAAACAAGACATGGGGCACCTGGGTTGTTCAGTCCGTTAAGTGTCTGCTTTTCCTTCTCCCTCTGCCCCTCCCCCATTGGCACGTGTGCACGTGCGTGCTCTCTCTTTCTCAAATAAATAAAATCTTTAAAAAGCAAAACAAAACAGCATCAGAAGTGGAAGAGATCTAAGAGGCCATTTAGAACAATCCCCACATGTTATGGAATGGGAAATTGAGGCACCTGGAGATTTGCCTAAGGATAAAGAGCTCCACGTGCTAATGCCAGCACCAGAAAACAAACAGCCCAACTCCCATGCTTCAGATTAACTGTGAATTGTACACATTTACTTCTAGAACACACTGGAGCCCTGCTGAAACCAAAGTCCCTGGTACACTGTTGCCAACTACAGCTTGGACCTTTATTTTAGTATTTTGATTACTGAGTCATAAGAGTTACTTTTTAAAAATATTCTTAGCATTATGAGATGCTTAGTCACATTTATTTATTTGTTGCAAAATCCTTGGTTAGGAATCAAATTCCCAATCATAAAATTCCTTGGGAAAATTTATTATATTTTATGTGGTTTCTAGAAACACATTTAAGGGGGAAAAAAGGAACGGGAACATGACCTGTAATTAATAAATATCCAATAAATAATACAAATTGTAAGTGGGCTGCAGGGGCTCAGAGAAAGGGTGGAGGTAGGTAGAGAAAGCAATGGAAGAAGCCTTCTCCGGTACCTCCATGGCTGCGGCATGAATTAGCAGAAATGCAGACGTGCCCGTGTGAAAAGCAGCAGCTGAGGCAGGCTGGGGCCAAACTGCGGTGAACCTTGAAAGGTGAGCTAAGAATTTAGCTATGGGGAACTGACAGTGTGTTCTTCAATTCCTTTAGCAGACCTGAATCTAAATATACTGGAAGGAATGGGCTTAGGCAAGGCCAAGACTGTTTTCCCTGCTCGTGGAAACAGTAGTGCCAGGGAGCCATTGTGGGGGGTGGTAAGTATGCTTTGTGCTCAACTGAACACCTTCTGCAACTTCTCCAGCCTCTTGAGAGGGGGCCATGCCTAGGCTATGGGTCGTGCTATCTCTAGAACAAGGTAAATCCAGGCAGATGCAGCCCCAGGGTTTGGGGGAGAATGGGCGCCCAGGTCAGAGAGAAGATGTGAGACAAGAAAAACACATCATTTCCACTAGGCTCCAAAAGGAAGGATCAGTGTCAGACAGTATAAAAATGAGAGCATGTCAGAAGCTCAGGCACATCTACAACAGTCCTGTCAGTCCAGTAGAAAAAGGCGGCCAAGGTTTCTGCATAAAAAGTCTAAACAGGGCTCTGATTCTTCAAAGCCCCCTCAGGGATCTCAGTGGTGGACAAGCCAGGAAAACCAGCCTGCAGCAGGCACCCCAGTAAGCAGACCCCTCCTGGACCCAGATTTGCAGAGCAGGCTCTGGCAAGAGGAAGCCTCTCCGATCACCTCAAAAGCACCCCAAAACCTGCCCCAGTACCCAGGTTCTGAACTGCCTGAGCCAAGCCCTGAGACGAGGAAGGCCCTGAAGTCATTCTTGCCCAAGGCAGAGGGACCCATGTGTGTGGTCTGCATCGGGTGACGGTTCAACTCACCACATCCTTCCTGTCCAGCACTTCCAGGATGTTGCTCAGAAGCTGCGAGCTGGCCTCATGGTCGGGCTTGCTGGAGTTGTCATCTAGCTGGCCGCTGAGCTGGTCTGTCAGCAGAGGCAGCAGCACGTCTCTGCACTCTGGGAGACAAAGTGCACCCAGCTCACCAGCTGCAGCAGACCCCCCGCCCCCGAGGTGCTCCGCTTTTGCCTGCAACTCTCCCTCTGCCCCATATGGCAGCTGACCTCTGAGCTCCACCCAGCAGGAGCACAGCATCCTGGGCATGGAACTTCAGCCCTGTAACTTGATTTTATTTTACTTTTTTAATTTAATTTAATTTATTTATTTGACAGAGGGAGACACAGCCAGCGAGAGAGGGAACACAAGCAGGGGAGTGGGAGAGGAAGAAGCAGGCTCCCAGTGGAGAGCAGGGAGCCTGATGCGGGGCTCGATCCCAGAACCTGGGATCACGCCCAGGGCCAAAGGCAGACGCTTAACGACTAAGCCACCCAGGCGCCCCATGTAACTTGATTTTAAAAGCCAAGAAAATTACACCGATCACAGGCACATATACAGAAATGTTTAAAGTATTCAACAATGTCTTTGGCTTTTTTAAAAAATGCCACCTCGACAGCTGAAGGCTAAGTCCTACGAAAGGAAAAAATTAAGTAAGTCACACTTTTTAAAAAATGTTTGAAAGTTTCCACCTAATGGAGAGAATTCACTCTAAAATTTGTACAAATACTGAGTGAGCTTTCCTAGTACATTTCAGGGTGTTTCAAGGACGTTCTGAATGTTTTTGCAGGCACATGGGCTTCGCAACATAAGGGGTTATCCTTCTATGATGTCTTCCTTCTGGGATCCTCGCTATTAGAAGACATTATTACGATGAGGCCAGATGTTCTGGACACTAACAGAAATGACTGTTAGCAGTGAGAATACTTCCTTCTAATTGGAACACACGGTGCATGCTTGCTCTGGTGCTCAAACACCCCATTTTTATCATCTCATTTATCCTTTCTGCACGCTTAGAGGCAGAAATATCATAGCATATTAAGATGTCTAGTAATATTATATTTTCTACTTGAGAGCATTCACTAGCTTTGTGCACACCTCCAACTGTGTCCTTGGAACAGTTAGAATTTCTAAGCAAAAATTCACAGGGACAGGAAATATCAGAGCCAAAAGGGGCTACCAGTGTGATCTAGTTCAAATCCTTCCTTCCACGGAAATGGAGGCTAAGACTCACAAAAGGCTCCTCGTGTGTCCAAAGTTACATAACCAACCAGGGCAAGGCCAGGAGGCCTGTCACCAATAACTCACTCACCTCTCCCTATTTCTGAGGAGTCTTGCTGGTGCTCAGACCTTCCAGGAAATACATGCAACACGGGGTCACCCTCTGGGAGCCCCTGACCTACTGGTAGCTCCAAAAGAACCTCCCAGAGCAGCCCCTCTCTAGCAAGTCTTGGGTTTATTGGGGAAAGACCAGCCATGGAACCTCTTCCCCATATCAGCTTTGGGACAAGAGCACAGTGATTTAGACTTGGTGGCTACATGCTTGCCTCTAGTTACAAAATGAATATTTCATCCATGTAAGAGTTTTCTCTCCTCTGTGCCCTCTGGCTCCCCCACGAAGCCCTTCCCCACCAAAACCTGTGACTTCCAGTGTTTGCCAGTTTCTGTGGTATAAATACGACCACTGTGGCCCATTTTCAGCTCCTCACATGATATGACTGAGCATGGAAATTGAGAAGAGATACACACAATCTGCTCTCCTGAGCCAGGACCGGGGCGGGGGTTGCTCCAGCACACTCCTACAGGGCTGCCCCCTGGTTTTTCAGGTTAAGCAATAAGTACAGGTCAAAGAAGACACATTTGTTGAAAACCATCTTTCCTGCTTCCCTGCTACTTTCTGGGGTGTCCCATTTTGAGGACAAAGTTCTCTTAATTAATGAAAGACTGACTTGTTCTCATAAAAAAAATGCATGATTTTATTCTCTCAGATCCTCTTGGAAATACTAACCTGACTCTGTCTGCCCTTTAAAACCAGTTTCTCAGGAGGTCCCTATGTCCCAACCAGCTACTGGCAAGGTCGTTATTGACATTTAAGGGAAAAAAAAAAAAAAGCAAGCGTTGGCTGGAGAAGCAGCAAGACTGGAATGTCGGTAAGCGGTAGTTTTTGGTGAGGACATACCCGACTGCCGGAAAAGATTGCTCTCCACTATCTTGGTCATGCAGTTCAGTTTCTGACGAACTAACTGGTTGTCAGGGATGCTTTGAATGAACTTGCAGAAGAGCACACTGCAAAAGAGATCCCAGAGGTTAGTATTTTCGTTCCGTCACACTGAAGGTATCATTACACAGCTCCTCCCCTCGACTCTGAGATCCGGGCGTGGAGAGTTTTCCCTGGAAATCCCTCCCAGGCGGCCTGAGAGTCTGCCCCTTGGAGCTGAAGCCGAGACTGTTCCATGCGCACTGCAGCGCTCAGCCTCAGAACCTTCTCTGTTTAAACTGCCAAAGCACGGTCACGTCCATCCCGGCTTTGCGGACCTGTCCGACCCCTCGCTTCTGCACAACCCTTTCCTGGCTAACTCCACCCCGGTGTCGATCACCATCTGACTTTGCACTGCTGGGGTGCTTAGGTACAGGGCTGGAAGTGTATTATTATGTACTTTCTTCTGGAGTTAATTTCACGTCTGCATGTCTTGATTCCACAGAGAAAAGTGCAAACCTCTCTCAGGGGCAGGCTTTGTGTCTTCTTTCATATTTTTCACAGAAACTGAGCACCAGAAGGGGTTCAGTTAAGACGTGTTAGAAGAATAACAGGATGTGCAGCAGCCCATGCCCCAGCCACGCAGGGAAGTTGCTTCGTTGTTAAAGTCAGCAAACGGTGCTTTGCTATTTACCTAAGCTCCACGGGATCAAACACAAGTTTGACGTCGTTAATGATGCTAGGAAGGTATTTCAGAGCTGCCCCCTGTAAGAAAAATACCGAAAGGCAAATTCAGTTGCCAAGCAGGACGAAGGCAGAATGCATTACTTAATCCCAGGAAGAAAAGGCTTGCATCTACACAGGGAACCACACACAGATGCTCTCGCAGTAGAGAGCAGAGCTAAATGCTGCTAAAGGTGATTGCCTAAAATCTTCTTCCTAAAAGGTCAGATGGCACGGCCTTTTCTTTTTCTTCATTATCAATAGGTAGTGTTTGTTTGGAATTCATTTTTCTATCAAAGCAGGTAGTCAGAATCTTGACATCTCCCTCATAAGATGGGCATAAAGAACAAAGAATAAATAATGAAATTCAGATCTGAATCCTCAGAGATGGCACATTTTATATTAAAAAACTGATAATGAGGAACATGATGATGACTTTGGGCTTCTGGGAAGAATGGGGGGGGGGACTTAGAATAAAAACCTGTTGCCTGTACCACTGCGATCAATTGGCTGAATTCACAGGGGCCATGGAAGCCTTTCAAGGGATGTCTAAAAGGATAGTTTGTCTGTGGCAAACTGCCACTTGAGAACACAAATGGACATAAAAGTTAAAACACAGGTTTCTCCCTTTACTTTCTGGAAGTCGTACTAAAATTCACAGGTTTTCCACGAATTCACTTTGCTTCTCTCCCGCCATGTCCAGTTCTATGTTGTCACAGGACATTCTCAGCAACAGCATGAAAAGAGGCACCCACGGGGATACCATGCTGACCTTGATCTTGACAGCTTCCTCCAGGGGCCTGTCCATGAGCATATTGAAAGCGAGAAATAACTGGCGGATTGAATTATTAAATTCATCTCCATCTTCGCTTTGGCCATAAAATCTTAACAGGAAAAAGAGAGAAGCGGTCAGGTTTTCCATCTTCACAGAGAATTTTTGAAAATATCTGTCCCCTAATCAATGCTGGAGGCCTGTGTCTCCCTGGTCACCACGTGAGACTGTGCCAAGGGAAGGTCAGAGGGTGCTCCAGGATGGTTTCGGGGAGACACCCAGTAGGCTGAGAAGATAGTACCACCTGGTCAAGAGCAGGTAGGAATTCGTACCTAAAGTCCTACCACAGAGCTCTGCATTTGGTCTGCTACGGTCAGCCAGTCTGGAATGACTCCCTAGAAGCTGTATGAAGCTGTCCATCCTAGCCATGCACGGGCACTTCCGGCCAAGGGCGAACAGCAGGAGCTGCTCTGTGTGAAGGATCAGTTGAGCTCTGTGTGCATGCCCGCCTTCCTCAGCTCATTGGCAGAACGCCCAACATGCAGGGGACTCCCCTGGCTCACTTTCCCAACACACACTCTTGCCATAGCCTACCCTCCAGCATCACTACTGCCCTCTTCCCTAGTTCTCCTCTTCTACTCTTTCCATCTCATCTCCTCAAGCCCTGATCATTCGAGCTGAGGTTTCAGACAATGGGTAGAGAAGCTCCTTGAACCAGCAACGTTCTGAACCCAACCCAGTCTGCAAGTTCAGGAATGCCATTCTCTCCACTGAAGAGGCCAGGTGCGTGCTGACCCGCTCTACAGTAGGACCTCGCGGCACACAAGAATACCTCGCCCTCACTGATTCGTGCTGGTTTTAAGGTACTCTGCTTGTCTTCAGGATTTGTCCATCTGCTGAAAAGCTGGTTCTTTCTCCTAAGTAGAAATCAGAGGTCTTTGGCCCATTTCTCAGAAACATGAAAGTCTCAAATTGTAACCCAAGCGCATTCACCCTGGGTGGCAACATTCCCACCAACTGGTCAAGAGTAGGGACTGTTTGGAGTCAGGATTTTGCACACACACTCACTCACTCACACACATACACGCACACATATATTTAAGTTCATCTGCATTCAGCTACGCCTTATAAGGGACTTGTGGAATTCGAACTCCCCTGAGAAAAGAATTCGATCAGAGGGTTATTGGTCATTCTCAATTCATCCATTTAGCAGAACTAAAAAAGAACTTTCCTTGCTACTTAGTCCACAGGGTATCTCAAAATTAACATACGCAAAGCAGAACCCCCTTGATTCTCCTGCTCCTCTTTCAGAATTCCAAGTCTCAGCAATTTAGCACCCAAAACCTGGAACTTATCCAGGATTCCTCCCTTCCTCTCATTCTCCCACAGACTCTAACAGCAAGGCCACCTCGCGCTCTCGGCACCCCATCGGAGACGGAGCCGCCGCATCTCACACTTGAACTACAACAGCCCATTGTGTGCTCACCCAGGGTTTGCTCTTTACCCTTGATGATCCACTTTCCACCTAAGACATGAGATGATCACTGGAAATGGAAGCCAGATTTTACTGCCTCTCTAACTGAAACCCTTCGATGGCTTCCCATTCCACTTGGGTGAAATCCAAACTCCTTACTACAGCCTGCCAGGTCCTCCCTCGTTTGTCATTCACCTGCCGCTCCCCATTCTCCCATTCTCATCCTCCATGCTCCAGCAGCACTGGCTTCTCCTGATTTCTCACGCAAGCCCTACAGAGCCTCCCCCACACCCTCATTCCTCCTCCCTGAGACCTGCACATGTGGCCTCCTCCTGTTTGGTCTCAACTCAAATGCCAAATCCTAGAGACGCCTTCTCCCTCCCTGGTCATTATCCCCCCAAGGCCTCCCTAGCCAGCCCTCACCTATCTGAAATAATCTTAAGGTTTCTTTCTTCACTATTTGCCTCCCTGGCTTCAACCCAACCCACAAGCACCATCAGAGCTGGAGCCTTGTTTCGTCTGCTACTAGAACACCAGTACCCAGACCAACACCTGGCATCCTCTGTGCCGGGCATTTAAAAAGAGGGGACTAGGGGCGCCTGCGTGGCTCAGTCAGTGAAGTGTCCGACTTTTGATTTTGGCTCAGGTTGTGACCTCAGTGTCCTGGGTTTGAGCCCTGCACTGGACCCCACACTCAGTGGGGTGTCTGCTTCTATCCCTCTCGCTCTCCTTCTGCCCCTCCCCCGACTCGGGTATGTGCTCTAAAAATAAATAAATAAATAAATAAATAAATAAATAAATCTCTATCTATCTATCTTTAGAAAAAAGGGTAGTGGTGGGGGGAACTAATACAAGACAGGCGGAGTTCTTAATGCCCTACCATGGGCAATTTACAATTTTAATTCTCCCTAGGTGTCTCCTGAATGGAGGTAATCTCCAGCCAGGAAATGAGCTCAAAGAGAAATTTAAGCTCTGAGGAGGGCAAAGGGGTGGTGTGGGGGAATGGATGGGGTGTGGGGTCTGTGGGGGGTGACATTTCATTTGCAGCTCCTGGACAGGGCCAGTAAACTGATGTCTATCTGATCTAAGCAATCAGAGAATGTAGATTTCAAGGGTTGCTTTCTCAGTTCAAGCTCTTGTTTCATGAGAAAAAATAAGAGGGGTGGGGATAACCATAAGCAGGTGCTCAGGGACCAAGTTCAACACAGCTACTCCCTTAGTTAATTTCATGGGCTACTTAACCACTTTTCCGTTGTTCTCCTTGTATATAATGCTGAAAATGCTGGCTCACATGCAGTGCAACACAGTGAAGGGTGACACACAGTGAGTCATCAATGGAGAGTATTTTTCAATTTCATAAATTAAAATCTCCTTTCTATGGTTTTATGAGGATTTTTATTCCTGGACATCAGGGCTCACATACAAATGTTTAGGTAAGGGAATGTTCCCTCAGTGGGACACTCTGGGCCCTAAATGAATTTGTGGAAATTTAACATAATTGTAAAATGAGGAACTAGCTATAAAGGAAGCCTGTCTGAAGAGAGAGACTACAGAGATTGCATATAAACCCGGCCCTGGGTAAACACCGCTCGCTTCTGCTAGGCAGGGAGGGATTGTCACTCACCCAGTTGGACTTTTAAGTCATTAAACGTTTTTAAAAACTGTAAAAATTTACAAAGTTACTGTGGAAACTTTAAAAATGCTGAAAGAATAAAAACCTGCTTAAAACCCTCTTACCATACAGTTTTATTCCTACTAAAATATTAGTTCCCAAACCTATATTTTCAAAATGGGGTCATATGACACTTATGTCTTATGCTTTAGTTTTATTATGTAAGAACCTATCATGGTTATCTTTCCTCCTTAACATACCCTTTCTCATTCATCTTTGTTCACACCTGCTGGATTATTTTCCAGCAGATAAACTTTTAGATAGGGTATTACCAGACAAAGGTGGTATTTTCTTTAGCTTTTTGTGGTTTTTGTTTTGTTTTTACTTTTTACTCATGGTGTCAAATTTCTGCCCTTAAGAAATTTATATTCCTATCAGCATTAAAATGCAGGACCAAATTTTGTCCAATTTCATCAAAGGATAAAGATTTTTAATCTTTATCAAATGTACAGAAAAAGTGTGTGTGTGTGGCATTTTGATAGTATGAATTTTCTTAAAAGATTTATTTGTTTATTTAAAGAGAGTGGGGGCAGGGGCAGACAGAGAGAGAGAAAGAGAATCCCAAGCAGGCTCCCCAATGAGCATGGAGCCCCATGCAGGGCTCAATCCCAGGACCCCAAGATCATGACCTGAGCTGAAATCAAGAGTCTGACACCCAACCAACTGAGACACGCAGGTGCCCCTGAATACTTCTTAAGAAATTTAATTTACCATTTGAATTTTTCTCTTATAAATTGTTTTTGTTTTCTATTATTTAAGGATGTTTATCATTCTTTTGTTGATTGGTAAGAGCCTTTAATTAGTAAAGGTAATTAAAGGCCTTGATCTATACGGTACATTGTAAGCTTTTCACTGTTAATTGTTTGCCTTTAATTTTATGATTTTGTAAACATACCAAGTTAAAAACAATACGAATGCTCAAATCTAGACTTGAAACCCCCTTACTTATAGTTTTACTCCTAATAACATTTTAGCATGCTATCTGTCCAGTTTCCAAATCTGTTTTAGCAATATATTTTAACAGTTTGGAAATTCAGCTATTACTGAAAGGCAGAGATGGCACTGGGGTTGTGGGCATTCCCAGAAAAGTTACTTCCTCATTCTTCATCTCTGCTTTTTTTTTTTAAGATTTATTTATTTATTTATTTATTTATTTGAGAGAGAGAGAGAGAGAGAGAGAGAGGGAGAGAGAGCAGGCCGGGAGGGGGTGACATAGAGGGAGAGAGAGAAAATCCCAAGCAGGCTCCACCTTCAGCATAGAGCCCAACTTCAGGCTCGATCTCATGAGCCTAAGATCACAACCTGAGCCAAACCAAGAGTCAGACGCTTAACTGACTGTCACGCAGGTGTCCTGTCTCTGCTGTTTTTGATGGAACTGTTATTCGAGAAATTCAAGCTGGGAATTATCATATCTGGCTTAGTTTCATCAGGTAACTAAGCATGATGTCGGCAAAAATCACACACCTCCCTGACAAGGAAACATCTTCCCGACGACAACTGCCACTATTCTCCATCCACCACCAAGAACTCATAATCCTAGATCTGTACACCCAACAACATCATGCAGTCCCTTGCTACGCCAAATGCAGTGTTGCCACAGGAACCTTGGTTCCCAGAGCGGTCATCACCAACCAAGGCTTTTATCAAGCTGCACACTGTAGCTACCTGCATCCCTAAGTCCCGCTGTCATTACTGCTCTAGAAATTCTGCCGACTCGAAAGGACTTGGCATGGGCCTTCTCTAGGGGTTTCAGAGTCTACCACCATCTTCAGCCTTGGAGTTCTGAAATTTGGCAATTCCATGACCCAACCATGATCAGAGCACTGAACATGAGCATGAGGATTAAGGAAAAGTCCATGAAGAGAGAGGATACAGCATAAACATCTTACTGCAGCGACCATTACCTCAAGTAGAGTACTCTAGATTGGATGATGAATCTAAATAAGTACTTCAGGGCTTTCAAAGCAGCGAAAAGCAATTCTGTCTTGCTGGAGTCATCTGCATTGGCCACATAAAAGTTCAGTACCTTGGAGAGTTTCCTTAAAAGGGTGAAAAAGAAAAATGTCAGTGGGGCAAAGTGGTATTCTGAGGTTTGGGGTATGTTATATAAGACGGGAACCTGGCATACCGGGGAAGCAGAAATCACAACTATAATTATCTCTTCTAGAATATTCTCTGAGTAGGGAAATTGACTCCTTTGCAGTTTGGTTTCCTCACTGCAGTCTAGGTTTGGAGCTTCCCTAATGCTTAGAAGCGGTGGTTTCTTTCCCTTAGGATCTTTTAAAAGGATCAAAAATGAAAGTTGAAGGGATTCAAACCATGAAGGCATTTTAATCTCTAGTATATTATACATACATCCTCAGACGTTCCTGTAAGGAAGGGAATGTCTGCCTAATGCAGTCACCTTAAAAGAAGTCTAATTCCCTCCAGTCTGCCTAAACTCTTTGGGATTCACAGAATGGTGAGTATGGGAAGAGAAGTTCAACCTGACTCTGGCTCAATCTGATGGAAACAACCATGGTTTCTGAGCATCCCAACAGATAACACTGGGCTGGGATGTCAGATTGCTCTTTGTGTCCTTCCAGAGTCTAGGCATTTTCTTAATCGGTTGTTAACTTACACTCCGGGGGGCACTCATAGCTTGACCTTTCTTTCTATAAATCTCTAAGTTTTCATAGTATTAAGAAAAATCCACAGCACACATGTCAAACTGATAAAAGCTTGTAAAGAAACCCAGATTACTACTTCCTGGAGTGTTGCATTTGGCTCTGTGAAATGAAGATCCAGTGACAGGAGTTCCCCGCTTGCAGCTACCGCCTGCTTGGAAAGTGAGGCTACTGGATGCAAAGAAACCTATCACCAGTGTATCTGCTGCTTCTCCCAAACCAGCGGGCATCATGTCCGTCATGTTCGTTGGTGATTATGCTACGTAACATCTCTTTTCTGTCACTTACATTTTATAACATCGCTGGGCCTCCCATGCAAATAAAACCAAGAACTTTCTTGTTTAGTTCAGAAAGGACACAAGGGACCTAAAGAATCAGGTCAGTAGCCAACCTGATTGATCAGCAACAGCAGCTAGCAGGACCGGCCTAAGCCACTGTCAGAAAGATCTCTGCTGATCTCAACAACATTCCTGTTACTCTTTATCACATTGCTCTGCACAGTAGCTGGGATGCAAGGGGGTGGGGGCCACGTACAATGCCATGGGGAGGTGGGCTGAATGTTAGTTGCTTTCCTGAGTCAGAGGCTCATAAACCAAGGACAGAAAGGAGGCTGCACTATGGAAAAGGCAGAGACCATTCTCCTTTATATAAAAGACAGAAAAATTAAATCTCATATCCTGTAAGTAATAAATCCTACAAAGCCCTTGTGATGTAGGGCTGAGGACATGACCCTCAGTTCTACCAGACTTAGTCTTGCTTAATCCACTGTTTGGTCACCGTGGGGTTTCCTGCTAATCCCCCTGACACCCAACTCTCCTAAGATCTGAGTATGACCTTCTGTCCTTAACTGTGCTCCCAATGCCTTCAACTCCTCATCTCTCTGTGTTCTGGATTCTCAAAGACATACAGTCTTACTTCCCCGGGAGCTTCCCAGAAGGCAGGGATTGACTTTTAATGCCTTTCCCAGGGGTGGAATACTTAGCTGGTTCTCTCTTTCCACCGGAAGCTTCGAACAAGCTTCTGCACTTAGGGGCACACTTACTCGGCTTATGTCCCTTGCATTTCTTAACAACCCAACCCTAGAGTACACACCCAACAACCCAGCAGCTGGTAGTCCCCTTGAATTATACTTACACGTATGCCAGAGTGGCACTGAAGTGCTTGTAGATGTAGGTTTCAAGGACAGGATTAAAATGCTGGAACTTGATGTCTCCTATCAGTGAGATAATAAATACCTGCCAAAGGTGAAAAATAGAGATAGCAGCACTGTACGACCCCAGGCATTTAGTCAATAAACCGGATGTTAGCATCCTGGTGACTTCTTTTCTTTCCAGACCATGTTTGCAGCATTCTCACTTCACTGTTCTAGAGCTGAAGTCTTGGAGTTTCTTTTATTTAACATCAATAGAGAAACTATGATGTGTCAGGCAATGGGCTAAATGCTATGGAGAATCTAGTAAGAGCCAGCCCTGGCCTCAGAGAGCTCAGTGTCTCAGAGGACCAGTGCACAAGCAAGATGAGTCAGGGAGGAAGATGGGAAGAGGCAAAAGAAAGCTACAGAAAGCGGTCTCCTGTGGGAAAAAGAAACTCTAACCCAAGGATGCAGCTAATGAATTATTTCGTGACCTTGTTCTCGTAAGTGCAGCATGAGTGCCCCCAATAACTTAACTTCATCAGATTTTGCCTCTCAGTTTCCCCTTCTTCTGTGAATGGTATCCCTATCAGGCACATAATCTATAAAGCATCACGCTGCACCTACTGATGAGAGAAGAATGCAGAAGAAGTGCCCCAGGGACGCCTGCATAGACCCACTGCCAGCTGCTCTATCCCATGAGAATCTGCAGACCCAGTCCCACAGAACCCAGAACCATTCTTTCCCATGAATCTGGACATGTGTGATCTTAGCTGGAGCATTTCCTCTCTTTATCTTATAACCTTAACTTCCTGACCACTTCTTGAATGTATCAATTTCTCCAAGCTGGTGAAACAGCCAACATTCCTTTGCTGCAACATCCAGGTAAATTCTGCACAGAATTTTAACCCCAACGAGAAAACGATGCTTGGTTTGGATGTGTCAGCTTCCTCCATTCACTCTGCCACAAACTGCAGCCTCCAAGATTTTTATTTGTTTGTGTTTTAAGATTTGTTTATTTGACACAGAGCAAAACAGCACAAGCAGGGGGAGTGGTAGAGGGAGAGGGAGAAGCAGACTCCCCAGGGAGCCTGACATGGGGCTCAATCCCAGGACCCTGTAATCATGACCCGAGCTGAAGGTAGAAATCGACTGAGCCGCCCATTCACCCCACCTTCCAAGATTCTAACATCATCTCTCCTTGTCTGGATCTGTTTGTGGAATGGGCTGTATGTTGTACAGAATGAGACTGATGCTTGTTTCTGATGTGTGAATTCAGTCTCCCTTGTATGAACATACAAGCACAGACAACAGAGCCACAGTCACCTTTGGTAAAGGTATCTCCTGGTTTATAGCTAGGCAATTTTCAAATAAGTTAAAGTGATCCCTGATTTCTAATGTAATACAATACTTCATTTACCCTGAGAAAGAAGGCATATCAAAAGTAAGATCTAACAGGTAACAGAAAAATAAAGTCTTTGAACCTAAGTCAGTTGTTTCTAATTTAACCTCTAGAATCAGAGAGATGGATGCAAATATTTATGCAAGAGGATACTCGATGCAGTCATTTATAAGAGCAAAATACTGAACACTACCCAGTTGTGAGAACAAACTAGTTAATATGTTTAACGTTTAACTGCTTACCAGTGCATCAAACACAAGGAAGTCATAGGTTTCATTGTCTGACATTTCCATCATTATGTTAAAAAGTGCATCTAGTGTATCTTGCAAAAACTGGAGATTAAAAAACAAAGAGAGAGGTTACTTTATGCTTTCAGTTCTTCTCCATAGTGCAAAAATTCAGAGAAATTAGGTTACAATGGAATGAATTAAAAATAGCATTTCTTAAAAATTGGCACTTCTGCTTTCCAATGTTGATAACGTTTTATATTTCTGACCACTGATTTAATTTGAAATATTGAACTAATGATACGGTGACTGTGTTTCTAACCATGAATACATAAACATACCTTAACAATTTCGCCTCCATCCACCTCCATTAACTTCTTTAAGTTGTGTTTAATGTTCTGGGAGTTTGAACGCCAATTTAACAAGCCCAATAGGTCAACTAGGAAGAACGACCACAAACCAAAAAATTAGACACTGATTAGAAGAAGTAACGCACACTATTTCAGGATTCAACTACAGAACTCTCTAGAAAAGATAATTGACCTTAATAGTGGCTAATTCCTTTTTTTTTTTTTTTTTTTTTTTAATTTACTGTCTCCTGTCTAAACCAGAAAAAACCTTGTGGTCTTTCAGTCTTCAGAGAAAAAAATTAACCACTAATATATGAGAACATAAAACTGAATTCCTGAATGGAATTAATATTTCTGAAATAATGACATCATAGCCATGTAGATGAGAAGTTGGAAATACTTTTTTCAAAAAAGATTTTATTAATTTA
The DNA here is from genome assembly GCF_024610735.1 of Ursus americanus. Taxonomy (NCBI): domain Eukaryota; kingdom Metazoa; phylum Chordata; class Mammalia; order Carnivora; family Ursidae; genus Ursus; species Ursus americanus. The sequence continues at coordinate 67,368,185 of NC_142139.1, forward strand.
ATTATTTGAGAGAGGGAGAGCGAGCAAGCATGAGTGGGAGTAGGGATCTATCCCTAGAGAGGGAGCGGGAAAAGCAGACTCTACACTGAGTGGGGAGCCTGACGCCAGGTTCAATCCCACAACCCTAAGATCATGACCTGAGCCGAAATCAAGAATCAGATACTTAAAGGTCTGAGCCACACAGCTGTCCCGAAAACACTCTTAGGTAAACTTCATACCTTCAATTTGCTGCATTGCTTAATTCATCCTTTGCCACTATATGTGTCTCAGTGGATGCCAAGGGAAAAGGGAACTTATATGGGGCGCCTGGGTGGCTCAGTCATTAAGCGTCTGCCTTCGGCTCAAGGCGTGATCCCAGCGTTCTGGGATTGAGCCCCACATCAGGCTCCTCCAGTGGGAGCCTGCTTCTTCCTCTCCCACTCCCCCTGCTTGTGTTCCCTCTCTCGCTGGCTCTCTCTCTCTCTCTGTCATATAAATAAATAAAATCTTTAAAAAAAAAAAAAGGAACTTATATACATGCACTGATTCATTTATTTTTTTTAAGATTTATTTATTTATTTTATAGAGAGAGTGGGAGAGAGCACGAGCCGGAGCAGAGGAAAGGGAGAGAGAATCTCAAGCGTACTCTGAGCTGAGCGTGGAGCCTGATGTGGGGCTCGATCCTGACCCTGAGATCACGACCTGAGCCGAAACCAAGAGCTGGATGCTTAACCAACTGAACGACCAATGTGCCCCACACTTATCCATTTAAACACTGTGTCCACATTGTAGAGATTTCATTTTTTCCATTTTGGAATTGAGGAAACTGAGGCCTTATGAAATTCAATTACTTGCCTCAGGTCACACAATTGCCAGGGAGTCCTAGGAATTTAATTATAGATTGATCTGATTCCCAAAAAACCATGTCCTTGCTACTCTATCATACTGCCTTCTGAGAGTTCTTCAAAGAAACAGACAAGCAAATTAGACAATTGCTATTTCAAAGGAAGGCAGAACAGACTCATGGTCCTTAGGGTAAGACTGGGACAGAAATCTTAAGGTGTATCTGGATTTAAAGTGTAGAATTATGGATCTTTAAGCCATTTATAGCTTTAATCAATGTTGAAAGTGTCAAAGGAAAATATAACAGGCATCTGGACTGTTACTATTTTATCATTTTGTTTAGTACATTAAGCTACTATTTCAATTTACAGAGCATTATCTAGCAACACATGCTTTTTAATCAATGGACTTGTATAATATTCAGAAGTTGTTAAAAACATACTGTTCATTAGAATAGTCAATTTGCTTTATGAGTGTTTATTAGCTTACCTATTAGTCCCTGGGAAACCTCCAACACCCAGTGCCCAGAGACGCCCCACTGTCAACAGAATAAAGTCCCAATACCACTCACAGAAGGTGGTGAGCCCCCACCCATGGCCTTCCTGCCAGCCCACTACCCACCAGTCTGTTACCCCTCAGCAGCCAGACAGATCAACTCACTACTCCCTAGACTATGGCACGCTCTGATAGATCCAGGTCTTTGCATATATTCTTCCCTTCGTCTGAAATGCCCAGATACACTTTAATACTATGTATTTGGTAAGCTCATCCTTAGGTTTAAGACCCACCTCAAATTGTCTTCCCTCTGGGAAGACTGACCCAATCATTCTGTGCTATTTATACTCTTTCCTACATATACATATGCATATGCATAGACAAACATAACAAATAATAAAGACACACTCGGTATTTCTTTGGCTCTTCCTATAGACTTGAGCCACTTGAGGGCAGGAACCATATTGCACTCATTGTTATACACCATCATGCTGCCAGGCACCTAGTAGGTGTTCAATACATATTTGATGCAAGAATGAATGGACGGGTAGAAAGGGAACTGGTAGCCCTGAGGGAGCCGGTATTGTGCTCGACACAGTTCTTGGATTTAGTCATTTATTCAGTAAGCATTAATAATAGACACTGTGCTAGGCTTGTCACTTCCCCTTCCCATCTCCTACTTCCGCCAGAGGCTAGTCAATGGCACCACTCCATTTGTTACTTCGCTCCACTAGCTGCTGCCTGAGGAAAAGGATTTAGATACTTTATCAGGGTGAAGAGTCACCCGGCAGCTTGAAGCATCTGCAGACAACCCTTCTATCAGCCCAGAGGTTTACGCCCTAGAAATATTTGCATGCCACATCACTGCCCATGTCAGGAATAGAGCTGGAATCTGGTGAATCATAGGTCCTGGGGCTAGAAAAGCGACAGCCCCGTGTTAGAGCAAAGTCCCCAGACTTCCTGTGCTGCTGAGACTCACGCGGGTTGAGGCACATAGCTCTAGTTAATTTGTGTCAGTTGCTACACAGTATCTCTCTTATTGTGGGGATGTACCACAATGGGTCTGTCCATTCAACCGCTGATAAACATTTGAGTTGTTTGCAGTTTTTTCTATTTATCACAAACAATTCTGCCATGAACATTCTCATGCTTCTTCTGGTTTCCAGGTACAGCAGCATCTCTGGGCAATAAAACTAGAATGGAATTTCTGGATCATCGGGAATGACCATCCAAATGTTATCTAATGTCCTCTCAATTTACGTCCCTCCCCCAAAGTATTCAAGAATTTGGGATACTCTGATTGACAATCCTCTAATTTAGGCTAGTGGCTACTTTAGGGAAAGGATTAGAAACTATAATAATTAAAAAAGAAAAGAAAAATAAAAACTGTGACTTTTGGGGTTACAAATATCTATTTTCAGATCCATGTCCACTACTTATGAACCCAGGCAAAATATTTTGGCACTTTAACTTTCTGATCAGTGAACAGAATAATGGCAATGGTGGTGTCTTTGTGCACTAGGGTGTTGGAGGGTAAAATAAGATGCCGCTGGGAATTGTGTGGCACTGGGCCTCACACCTGCAAGGACCTGAATTCCCCTCTCCCTTTGCTGGAGCCACAAATCTATTCTCACCTTCCATACGGGCCCAGCAACAAACGATCCATATAAACTGGCTCTGATTTAGGTTAGAAAAAATTTATAAATGAAGAGTCTACAAGATCTATTTGTTAAAAGGCCAGTGGCTTTTAACCTTTAGAGTCTGAATAGTCCTTTGTAAGGCTAAGGAGAAATGCCATTGGTCACGGTCCCTGTGAAAGAACAGCCACCCTCTTTATCAGGGAAGTGCCCTCTTGGAGTGGAGGGTTTCTTACTGTTCTTCACCTTCCTCTTTCTTGGAAGACATTAAAGTGGTTCCTTGTAACTTCCGTCGAATTAGAAGAATGAATACATGAGCCACCCACAATCTTTATTCTCATTATTTGTCCCTCGGAATGTCCTGTGTCCTCTGATACTCGGGATGTCCTGCTGTTCTCTTCACTTTTCTCACATCGGTCCTCCCTCCCTCCCGCCCCCACCCCAGGCCATGAGGACTGCACATCACTCCTCCCTGGTTCCCATGAATTTGCCTTTTTCAACCTTCTTTGGGATAGGTTATCATGCAAGACTTTGGTTTGGTTTAGTTTGGTATGTTGAGTTTTTTTGAGACCTAAACACTAGGAATGGGGAGGACAACGAAGCCATCTGATGGAACTTCCTGGGATGATGGTGATGTTCTGTGTCTGCTGGCCAACACGAAAGCCACCAGCAGCACGAAACCATGGAACACCTGAAACGAGACTAGTGCAACCATACTTTCTTCTGATACTAAATAAATTTCTCAAGGTCCATGTGCCTGGTGGCTGCCACTGGAGGACAGCATGGCTTTAGAATATGCAGAAGATGAGTGATGCAGATATCAGCAAATCAAGCGTCTGAGCTGAGTACTGCCACCTGCCCGTACGCTTCCTGTATTCTTGACTGGAGATAATAAACAATCTAACCATATGGTTATGTTTCATGGAAATTCCTTCTGCTTTTCATTGAAGTTAATTTTAGCTACTTATCTCTTGCTTTACTTGAAGTCTAATCTCTGGAAAGGAAAATCTATTTGATAAATGCCATCTTTTTTGACTATCTCTTAAAAGTCCTAAAAGTACATTAAGGCTTTGTATTGTCTGCTACATACTTACAAAAATACCATTTTAACATTTTATAAAGAAAAGTTTGAAAAATAACAGAAAGAGCACAGAAAATAAACACGGTCCCAACTTCGGGAGTCTTTCCTCTTAGTCTTTTCCTGTGTACATATGATGATGATGGTGGTGGTGGTGGTGGTGATGATGGCTAATATTCACATAGTGTTTATAATGGGCAAGACACTTGTCTTACTTTAACTTATTTTAATTTACTTCATTCTTTGAAATACACACTAGTCTTACTCCCATTTCCAAGAAGAGGACACCAAGTCACAAAGAGGCCATGTGGCATACCTGAGCTGAAAGAACTAGTGGCAGAGCTGGGACTTGAACCCAGGCAATTGGCTTCAAACCATCAACAGGTATCTAAACAAAATTAGGATTATACCCCACCTAGTGCTAAAGTTTTCACATGTCTTTGATTACATTTTGAAATATATTTGGCAGCTGTACATATGTCAATTAATTACATGATAATGCCCCCAATTACTGGACTTTTGGATTGTTTCTGCTGTTCCCCTATTATGAGTAATACAGAGACATCATCAGACGTGAATCTCTGCACTCATCTTTCATTGTTTACTTAGGTTTCATTTCTAGGGCTGAGACAACTGGCTCAGACTGGCTCAAAGGGTCTGAATACATTCAAAACCTTTGATTCTCCTTCTAAATCATCTTCCGTAAATACTGTACATTTAACCCAGTACCAGCAGTTGATCACATTTGCTTTTTCCCTAAAAAGGATTAGGTCACGGACACAGTTTTGTCATGTCTTCTATGAAGTACAGAATGTTTTCTGGCTTAATTTTTGTTTTTCTCTTAATAGACTTTATTCTTCTGAGAGCAGTTTAAGGTTTACTGAAAAATTAAGCACAAAGCACAGAGAGTTCCCACATATGCTCCCTGTGCTCCCCAGCTCCCCCTACTACGAGTATCTTGCATTAGTGCGGTACACCTGTTATAACTGATGACCGAATATTAATACTGTTCATGAGCTGAAGTCCACAGTACATGTTAGGGTTTACTCTGTGTAGCACGTTCCGTGGCTTCTGACAAATGTATAATGACACGCGTCCATGTATCCATCACGGTGCCATATCGTATAGTGTTACTGCTGGAGAAGTCCCCTGTGCTCTGCCTATTCATCCCTCCTCCTCTCCGAGGCCTTTGCAACCATGAAAATTTTCACTGTCTCCATAGTTCTGCCTTTTTTCTGGCTCAATTCTTGGTGAGCGTGTTTTTACTTTCGCATATGTATCAGCTCTGCACTTCACTCTGTTGAGTCTGGCCCCTTATCCAAGTTGAAATACTATCCATGTTCTCTAGCCAACCATGATTCATCAAAACAAACAATACTGACCCCTTTTAAAGATCAACCAACATCTGATTCCTGAGTGTATCTTATGTCTGAACTGTTTTGTCTATCCCTTAGCACTTCCGTAAGGCAGAGTCCTGGCCGTGTTCCTCACCCAAATCTTCTAAAAGGCCAAAGTGACTACTCCTTTATACATCACAAGGGCTACAGGATTTCTAAGGCAAGTTCCCAGAGTTCCTCATTCTTGGCTCACTATGTTCAGCAGGACCCCTTACTCATAAGTTAACTGAATGAGAAGCTGTTATTGGATATCAAATGCCATCATATACACAAGAGAAGTTAAAATTGATAGCAGAGATTTCAAGAAGGAACAAAGTGAAGCCCATTTGAACTATTCAGCTGATTTTATGAAAAACCTCCGACTGCTTGGGGAAAAAAATGGGAAAGAGGAATCTCTGTTGGGTGGGGGGGCAGATGGAATTCTAACAGGAAACGCTTCCTGCTCTTAGCCACACCTGTTTGGGCAAGAGACTGTTTTTTTCTCGGCCAGTATCCTCCCCCTTATTACCAACATCTGTTATTTCATATATTATACAGAGTGCGTTATTAGAGTTCTTTGCTGCCTTGAAAGAAGGCAACAAAAGACTTTAAAATTTTTTCAGCCTCTGTTAGTGAATACATTTACAGGTTTTATAATATTAAAAAATACCAAACTACTTTTCATCCTATTTGAAAGATAGGCAAGAAGAACACCACATGAAGAACAGGGAGTAGAATCCAAAGTGCCCAGCATCCCGCCTCGGAAGACACAGCCCCATGTGGCCCAGCCCCCTGGGTCTAACAAAACAGCCCAAGGGGACCAAACAGAAAACCCAGTGTGGTGTCAGTGTGGTCACCACACCTACCATTCTGGGTGAGTTTTGTGGAGCAAATGAGGGTGGCGATCTGAAAGCTGTCTTTGGTGCTGTCCTTGCTTGGGGTGAAGCTGGCCAGGGTTTTGGAAGCTTGGAGCTCTTTTTCTTCCATCTCTATCTTGGTTCCTGGCAGGGTCAGATAGAATTTAGCATCTTCCATTTTCTTGTTGTCACCCTGAAAAGGAAGCATATGAGGGACACCACATGATGGGCAACATCTCATAGATGCAAATAAAGTACTTTCTCTCATGAGCACAGTGCCTTTCCAGGGCACGAAACACAGTTTTATCAAATTATACTTATGTTCCTTCCAACTCTAAGACACTGTGATACTTTTCCAGGGTTTGAGCCCAGAAATAATTTCAACACTGAATAAAAATGGAGTAAGTTGTGAACTCCAAACTGAGAACATCCTAGATGTCTGCTGTAAATAAATAAATATTAAGGAGTAAGGGTGGATTTCAGTTTCTTGAACCTGTAAACGGTCAGAATGACATGTCATTGGGTTGAGGGGCTGACTGCATTCATTGGGAGGAAATAGCTTGCCACAACTCCCAAAACTATTTGTGAAATAAGGAGCTGTTAGAGGAAGACCCACGCCAGGCAGATGCAGCTCAAAGAAGCTACCGGTTCTGATACAGTTCAATAAAGGAGACCTTCCCGTGTCTACTTGCCACTGGAAAATCTCCGGAGATAATTCCGTAGCAGTTAAAGAGTGAGGACAAAACTGCTAGGGAAGGAAGCGAGGCCCCCTAGCAGAGAAATGGTGCCTGGCTCTTGGTGATATGAAAACCACATCCTACCACATCCTACCACACCCTCCACACCCCAACCGAGCCCAACAGTGCAACTGTCTCTGTCCCATACAGGACGATGCAGAGGAGAGGCAAGAGGCCAGCCCTTGACTATTCACTGCCACGGAACACTGTTGAAGGAGAAGGAGACGTTCTTTAGAGGCCTCGATAATAATACAACTCACTCCTTAACAGAAGGGATGGGAGACCATGCAGCTGGAGCCCTCTGGTTTTCTAGACATAAGGGGCAAACACTTATAGCTCTAGAGAAGTTTCTGATGCTTATCCACATAATTCTGACTGGAGCCTTAAGAACCCCTTTCGGAGGGAGTAAATATTTCCCAAGCAATTTTCTGAGCCTTGTTCTCTTAGCAGTACCTTATATACCACCAGATCATGCCTCCCGTCCTGCAGAGTGGTGCCGTCCGGGTTCATCAGTTTCACGAAGGCCACGCCAAAGGCTCGCTCAGATTTATCTCTGGCTGAAAAGACAGAAATACAGGTCTGAGCAGCGCAATAAGACAGCAGGAAGCGCTGGCTGTGATGGACCATTTCCCATTTTGCTCCAGGGTGTGATATTCAATCACGCTGTAATCAACACTGTTCAGCGAGCTACAATAAGCCGTGTGTGACTGTGCATGCCACGGGCCCCTCAAAGGAAATAGTCCCCAAACTGAAATCTTCTAGTACCTCCACCTATGTTTTTCTTCCTATATTTGCAAATAAATGAGACCAGCAACTACCCAATCACCTAAATCAGAAATGTAGATGTTGACACTGACGCCCCCTGCCATGTCAACTCCATGTACGGAATCCATCTGAAACCTGTGCCTTTTCTCCCCCTCCCTTCTGTTCCTACCCTAGTTCCATTCAAGTCTTCCCTATATTTCTAGAGGATCTTTCCAAGCAGTCCTTTCCTCCACAATGCAGCCAGAGTGAGATTTCCAAAAGCAGATCTAATCAGGTCAACCACGCTGCTCCAAAAACACCTCCATGAGATACCTCATTTCTGTTGCTTTAAGATAGACTCTGGGAAGCATTAATTGTATACAAGGTTCATTATGCCACCTCTTCCGTCCAAGAGAGGAGCCCAGGTGCCAGGAGGATCCAGCCTCCCCAAGGAACCAGAGCACCTCCCTCTGGATCTTTAGGTGTTGGCCTCTGAGCTCACTGTCCCCCAGTTAGGTGTCAATGCCTGGGCAACCTGTGGCCTGTTCTCATCACACGTACAACTCTGAGGTCAGCAGCGGCTCACGTGCCCCTAGACTGGCTGTGCAGTAAACCACTATATGATTATATTACGATTTGTTTATCCATTCTCCTGTTGGTGGCCGTTAGGCTATATTCAATGTGGGGATATTTGAATAAAGCTGTTATAAACATACACCAAACCACAACGACCATCACTACGACCCATAAAACACCTTTTAAGGGCTCCGCCAAAACCTGATTCAAAATAACCTTCATCCTTCATGATGTGGCTCCAGCCTGCTTAGATTCAGACCACTGAAGTGTCAGTCCAGGCTCTGTCACTCCCTAGCCCTGTGATCCTGGGCAAGGATCTCATTTCTCTGTGCTCAGTTTCTTTTTTGTATAAATGCGGAGAAAAGCATTATGTATGTTATCAGATGACTGTCGATGCTACACAGTGTATAAACAGAGATTCATTTAGTGTCTCATACAAACTAAGGGCTTGATAAATGCTAGTTTAGTATTATGCAGAACCATAGGAAATTGCTGATATTTGCCTATTTGATACTGACCTACAAAAACAGCAATTTTGTGGGGTTCAACTTAATATCACGACACCCGCTGCTCTCACTTCAGCCCTACTGCGTTCACTTTGTGAGTTTCAAACACATTTCCCCACCGTTACTCTTCACTGGGGAAACATCGATTCCTTCTACACCTGCAGTCTCAGGATGTCCAAATCATGCACAGATGACAGGGCTGGACACTGTGCTACATGCCCCCTTACAACTCTTTGCTGGGGCAGCACCTGCCACACTGTTCTGACCTTAGCTGCCTTTTCTCTTGCTCATCTTCCTAACCAGACTAGCAGAGACGTCAGAGCACTACGCATGCCCTATCCTGTGAAACCCTTACCGAGTGTCTATTAATATCATACAGAACCTTAATATTCATAGAACACATTTTGGGGAAATTCTTTTTTTAAAAAATTTTATTTAAATTCAATTTAGTTAACATATATTTATTATCAGTTTGAGGCACAGAGTTTAGTGATTCATCAGTTGCATATAACACCCAGTGCTCCTTCCATCAAGTGCCCTCCTTAATGCCCATCACCCAGTTACGCCATCCCCTCACCCACCTCCCCTCCAACAACCCTCAGTTTGTTCCCTAGAGTTAAGAGTCTCTTATATTCTGCCTCCCTCTGTTTTTATCTTATTTTATTTTTCCTTCCCTTCCCCTATGTTCATCGAATTTGTTTCTTAAATTCCACATATGAGTGACATCATACAGTGTATCTGTCTTTCTCTGATTGACTTAGCACCAATGAATCCTGAAGTAATGATGCTAAGTAACTAGTTTCCAAGTATTTTGTTTTCTAGACCCACAAAAGTACTGTCAAGCCAGAGTAATTTTTTTTTTTTTTTACCAGAATTATGCTGTAGACCTTCTAGTACTTACATTCCTGAGATGACCTGTGTCGGAAGGTAAATCTTATATGGCAGCGGGTAACCTCCTCTATAGCGATGGATACCTGCACAGTAATAAGGAACTTACAGTTTACAGATACACAGTATGTTGCACTCTTAGCTCATTTTACAGAGTTGGTGCAATTTTAGTTTCTTATTACAGCACTAATTCCTACAGAGTGAGATTGAGGGTAAGGTTCCATTCAAAACAGATTGTTATTTTCAAAACCTTAAGAATCTGAAGAGAAATCACCTTTGCTGTTTACCACGATTCTGAGGATGGAGATATTACAAGTTTCTAGTGCCTTCTCAAGTATGAAAGAGGAAATACTTCAGAGGAACAAGATCAGGACTTTGGGGTCCATACAGGAGCTTTCAGACTGCAAGGTGTATTGTATGTTGATTGATATGGTAATAATTAGGGTCCATAACAGAAGGAAAAGATAAAATACTGGGGACAAGGAAGCTTTACGCTGTTTACATATATGGAGGGGACAAGGAATGCAGAAGTACATGGCAATGAAAAGAGCAGAGAACTTGTGGCAAATAGTCAAATAAATTATAGCATGATCATATAATGGAATATTATTTGAGTACCTAGAAACCCATTTCTGAAGAACTTTTAATGCCTTGAAATAAGTAGTTTTAAAAAGCACAACATAAATCTGTTATAAACTGCACATTCCAAAACATATGAAGTATATAAAATTGTGGAAAATGATTACTTCTGCATTGAGATATTAGAGTTTTTTGTTTTTTTTTTTTTAGTTTTCTAGGGAGAGCTCATAAGATTTTGACAATCCAATTGGACTTTGACAATCTGGGATTTAGGAGAAATGGGCTCCAATTTAGGTGTGGACACTAAGCAGTTACAGGATCTTGGAAAGTCACCTGACATTTTTGAGCGTTAGTTACCTAATCAGAAAGGGCATTAGGACACTGTTTTAGCCACAGGGCTACTGAGTGACTCACCCGGAGGGCTTATCTAAAAAGCACTTAGGGAATTTGTAATACACATATTTAAATTGAAAAGAGCCCAGAAAACTTGGTCAGAGGCCAAGAAGAAAAAAATGTTAGGCAACTGCTTGCAGAGTGTGAAATTTCCATTTTGTTTTGGATCATCTTGGCAGCCTATTACATCATTACAACTACAAGCGTCTCTAGTGAAATTTCTACACATTTATCAATGAGAATGTTATTTAAGAATTCCGAGTTAACGATAAATACTCTCATGCAGAATTGTATCAATTCATTTCTTATAGGACACCACAGGCAACCTACCTATAACTTCAGGATGAAGAGGGAATGATTTGTGGGTAAAAAGAAAGGAATCTAAAGGAGTTTTAAAATATGACGGAGATTACAAATGGCGCATCTCACCTTGACCGTCTCATACCAACAGGGCTGCTTCACTTGGTAATAGACTACTGATTTGTACTCTGAAATGCCTTCATATCCAGCACCAGGATGAATTGCTTTCTTTGGAAGGGAAGAAAAAATTAAAAGATCATTTTTAATTGTTTTTTTTAATTCCAGTATAGTTGACATACAGTGTTATATTAGCTTCCAATGTATAATACAGCGACTCAACAATTCTAGACATTACTCAGTGCTCATCACAACAAGTGTGCTCTGAATCCTCGTCCCCTATTTCACCCATCCCCCCACCCACCTCCCCTCTGGTAGCCATCTGTTCTCTGTAGTTAAGAATCTGTTTCTTGGTTTGTCTCTCTCTTTTTTTCCCCTTTGCTCATTTGTTTTGTTTCTTAAATTCTGCGTATGAGTGAAGTCATATAATATTTGTCTTTCTCTGACTTATTTCACTTAGCATAATACTCTCTAGCTCCATCCATGTTGTTACAAATGGCAAGATTTCATTCTTTCTGATGGCTGAGTAATAATCCATTGTGTATAAATACATCTTCTTTATCCATCCATCAGTCGATGGACACTTGGGCTGTTTCCATAGCTTAGCTATTGTAGATAATGCTGCTATAAACATAGGGGTGCAAGTATCCCTCTGAGTTAGTGTTTTTGTATTTTGGGGGTAAATACTAAAAGGGGATAATTTCATCTAGAAAAATAAGAGCACTCCACATACCACGCATGAGCCATCTACCCTCCACATGGCCGGCACGTGCCTCACACTGGCACACATCAGCTGATCCCATTTGGAGGCTGAAGAGCAGGGTAAGAATGAGTTTCTACTCCTTTCTTTGAGGTTCTACGTATGTAACTATGGTAGTCAATAAGGGACCCAGCACCATCCCAACACTCCTCTGCCGTAAACTTTATTCTCTTTTCCATCTGCGGTCAGGCATTCTCTTTCCTTCCTCTTCCTTTCTCTCTCAGGGAGCAGAGGCCCAGAGAGGGTGACTGGGAGTTAGGGCGCACATGCAGACACACCGCTGTGTGAGGTCCTATCCATGCTCTGCTTCAAGGACCTGGAGTATCTGTACAGAATGTTCACTAAAACTCAGGGCTGTGTCTTTTCCTGGTAATGAGCCACTTACTTCAGTAGAACCAGGCCTCCAAGGGGGTAAGCAAAGCTGTGATGTGAGCCATCAAGAGAAGATGCAAACCTGAACTCAGGAGCTCAAGGGCTCTGTTAGTAGCACAAAGAAGCCACTCTCATACCAGAGCGCACCACACAGTCCCCCCCCCGCCCCCCGACACTGAATACGATTTGACTCAGTCCACTGTTGCCTTCAAAGATGATCACGTCCATAGGGAAGGGATGGGGATGCGTACTCCACTGTGCCCTCAAGGACCTGTGTGAGCGAGGCACTCAGACAGCTTGGGCCTTCAATTCCACAGAAGGTAACCAGAGGGAACTACGGCTCATATGAGGGGAGCTGGATCTCAGCTGAGACCATGAAAGCCTCCGTGATGTCAGAATCAACACTCACTACTTGTCTGTCTGGACAGAATGCTGCCATGGTTGGAGGAACTCTGGACTGAAAGCCAGGATACCTGGATCTAGTCTTACCTCCTCCAGTAACTTCTGTGTTTCTGCGAGAAAATAGCTTGCCCCTGTTGGGTTGCAGTTTCCTGATTACTAAAACAAAACCTAAAGACCAGTGGGAGTTGATGTGACCCAAGAGCCCTACCAATTTAACAGCTTTCTACCGGGTGTGTCTCCTCTGGTTCTGCCGACTTGGTACAGGAAGGGGGCCCTGCAGCACCTTCTGGGCCCCCGCACCACTTCACTCCCCACAGGGACCCACCAGTCTTGAAAGTGGCCCAATTACTTGCAAATGATACAGAACTTCTGGATCAGAAGCATACGCATGAAGCCACTGGTGGCTGGAGATACTTCTTAGAACAGGAGGAATAATGAAAATAAGCGTCTAAGTGGGTTTCTTAGTAAACTTGGTAATTGCTAATGACAAATTAAACAGGTTTCATCCTTTTTCCTTATGAAAAAAGCAAATGCACACTAATGTGGGGAGCAAGTCCCCTAAGACCAAAGTCCCCTAATATGAAGAAGTGTCTGATGGCAGCAGGATTTCTGGGCAGCCCCGCCTACCTCCAAGAGCTTGCCCTCCTCGTCGTACACAGACATGGTCACCTCCACATTCTTTGGCGTCTTCTTTTTCCCTTTGTCAAACTCCCCGTGGATCAGGGTGACATAAATATCATTCCTCACGTCACCTGCAACAGGACAACCCACCCTATGAGTGGTGCTCAGAGAAGTCATTTAAAATTTTCAGGATATAGTAAGATATAACATAGAAATAAAATATGAAATGTTCTGACTTGGGACACGCAGGTGGCTCAGTGGGTTAAGCATCTGCCTTCGGCTCAGGTCATGATCTCAGGGTCCTGGGATTGAGTTCTGCATCGGGCTCCCTGCTCAGCGGGCAGCCTGCTTCTCCCTCTGCCCCTCCCTGCTTGTGCTCTCTCCCTCGCTCCCATCACTCTCTCTCTCTCAAATAAATAAAATCTTCACAACAACAAAAAAAGAAATGCTCTGACTTTATAGGGAGCTATTCATATAGCAGAAGTTTTTATATATATTGTCCTCTTCTGCATCCTTCACCCTACCTTTCCATACATACCAAAGTGTCTTTGAAATGCACTGTTTTAAAAGGAACTCTTTTCAGTAGTAATCCTTTGTTCTATTTATTAATAACTGCTGTCTAATAATAAGTACACAATGTATTTTATTAGGTTACAGTGGCAGATTTTTTTCTCAATAATGCCTTGGAGGGCGGTATTTTAACACATCTGAAAATAACAAAAGCTAACGTTTATTCGGTGCTTCCTCTGTGCTGGGCACTTTCCAACATGTCTTACAGGTAAGCATTTAGTTAATCCATATAATAACCTGATGAGAGAAACACTATTTCTAAAAGCCTGTAGAATACTTTACCTTTATTTAAATCAGCTTAATTGTTTTTACCAGTATCAGAATCATTTCCATTTGTCATAGTCTGGATTGTCCCGCACAAAATTTGAAAAATTAATTAGCAAATGAAGAGCCCCCACAGTGAAGAAAAATTTAAATGTTATTGAGATGCTTAAACAAACCCTAGAATGAATGAAAGTCATAACAAGTTCCTGGCCAGGAAGACTCGGTATTATAAAAAGGACTCCAAAATGTATACTCTATTATAAACTGCCTCCCAATGTAAAAAATTAAAACCTTCTAGCACTATAAGAAAATAGGGGTGCACATTTAGAGCACTTTTCATTTTCACCACTCATCTGCTTAGAAAAAAAATTAAGGTCTTACCCACAGTTGGTTAAGGTGGAGCAAAAGGGGCTGATTCATACAACACAGCTCAAACTCTGAACTGACACACTTTGTCAATAGAGAAACTGACAATTTGTATTAAAAGCCTTATCTGACAAAGAAACTTCACTGGTAATATTTGTACCACAGTATTAAGAATGTAAGTATTCACCTCTAAGGATATTCATTGTGCTGTTGTTTACAAAAGTGAAAATTTGGAAAATCCTCAATTTCCAACAATAGGCAGCTGTCTGAATAAATTACAGTACAATCAGATGAGATAATTTTCATTTATTCATTTAAAAAACTGACTGAGCACTGTTTGGGAGACAATGGTGAGCCAGCCATGCACCAGCCTCACTTTCACAGAGCCTACAGTCTAGAGGAGAGAAGCATCAGCAGATAATCACAGGACAAAATGCATCATTATGAATGAAGGAAAAGGTCAGGCTCTGTGAAGGCATAACACTAAGTCCTTACTGTGTCTGGAGGGTGTGGGAATATTTCCTCTGAGCTGATACTGGAGGGAGGAGAGTAAGAGGGAGCAAAAGTAGCATGTGCAAAGGTCCAGAGGCAGGGCCACAGGATAGTTGTCCAAACATACAGTTGTCCAGGGAACTGATGGCAGTAGCTACCACTAACGGAGTGACAATGGAGAAGGAGAGGAGGGATGGATTCAAAAGACCTTTCAAAGGTAAAACTGGCAAGTCTTAGTCACTAATTTAGTGTAAGGTATAAAGGAAAGGGAGGTTTAAGGCTGACTTTCAGGTTTCTTGTTGGTGCAACTGGATGGACAAGGGTGCTATTCTCTTAGATAAAACACAACAGAAGAGCCTGTCTAGATCCAAAGGATTATAAGTTCCAAATGGGGATTCTGAGTAAGAATTAACCAGTTAAAGAGAGGAGAAGAGAGATCTAGTCAGGTAGGCATAGTGGCTACTGAAGTCCCGAGGCAGGAAGTAGTAACAGAGTTCAAAGGAGCGGTCTTGAGGCTATGGACACGAATTTAGACGCAACTAAGACACAGAGGCAAAATGAATGGAGGAAATCACATAGGAAGAGAATACAGGTATGAGAAGGAAAAGAGGTCTGTTATGGACTGAACTGTTCCCCCTAAATGCATATGCCGAAGCCCTCACCCCTATACTTCCAAATGCGGCTGTACGTGGAGACTGGCCCCTTAAACAGGTGACTAAGGTAAAATGAGGTCATATGTGGGTGCTATTCCAATATAACTGGTGTCCTTATAAAAAGAGATTAGACCCGGGTGACCGTGTGAGGACGCAGTGAGAAGGTGGCCATCTCCAAGCCAAGAAGGGAGGCTTGGAAGAATCCAACCCTGCTGACATCTCAGACTTCCAGCCTCCGCAAGTGAGAAAATAAATGTCTGTTGTTGAAGCTGCCCAGCATGTGGGACTTTATTAGGGCAGCCCGAGCAAACTAACAGAGGACATAAGGACCAGATACTGCGGAACTCTAACATTTAAAGGCAAGGTCGAAGGGGACATGCTGGCAAAGGGGAATGGAGACAAAGAGAAGAGTGCGGGTCCCCGGCGATGAGGGTGGACCATGTCAACGAGGGGGTGGTCGACAATGTCACATGTTGCCCAGAGAAGCCGGGCCAATCTTTTAGGCTAAAAAATATCCCCTGGACTTAGTGGCATTACAATCTCGGGTGACTCTAGTGACACCATTCTGGACGGGACAGAGGGCTACTGGCAGATGCAGAAACAGAGATGGATAGCACGTTATTGATGGCTTCTGAGATGCTGGCTGTGCAGAGGAGGGCAGACAGCAGGAGCACCTGAGCTAGAGGGGAAAGTCGGGCTGAGGCAAGGGCTGACGGTGTCTCTGGAGCCTGTCCAAATGGTGATGACGAGCGACAAGGTAAGGAGCTTTGGTCTGGATCTCTTATTTCTCAAACCTGGCCATCACCAGAATCCCTGGGGGAGCCTTGGTCTTAAAACTGAATCGGTCTCTGGAACACTGTGGGAACCTGTATTTTAACGTTTCTGAGCTGAATCAAAGACCAGCATTTGGGAGCCATTGTCCTAGATGATTTTCCAAGTCTCTGAGAGCCCTGGCAGTCCGGGAACCAATCCTATCGACCAGAGAGATTAGAAAGAATCTTCCTAGCCAGATAACAAAGATAAATTCACTTTGTCCAAAAAAATAAATTTCTCCCTTTTATCGTTTCAGATTTCATTCTTGCTGTAGTAATAACACTGCCTTTGGTTATAGGAATGTTACCAATGCTTATTTTTTTTTAAACAAGAAGACAAACACTTTCACAGTATGAAGACGACAACGCACTGGGCTGAGTGAGTCTGGAAGGGATGACATCAGCAGATGAAGCACCACCTTCTTTCATGAGAAAGGAAAAAGATGGTCTCCATTCAGATAGCTCTTTTTCCCATTCATCCTTTTTAATGCCACTACGTGCAGACGACGTGTGTGGCAACACGTTATTACCGCTCCTTAATCTCCAGAAGGAGGAATAAGATGTTGTGCTACGTTAAAGGAACCCCAATTTTTACGTAGTAGACAACAGCATGGTTTTCTAAAATTTTTCTAACATGCCAAAGGTTACTTATTTACATATTCTATCTACCTATCTATAAAATACATCATATCATATTTTAATATTTATAACACATATGCTTTATGTAATATCTTATATAAAGTTCCTTGAGATGATTTCCTTTCATTACTGCAAAGATTAAATCAAATGGGTTAAGTCAGCGAATTCAAGAGAACACATATGCAGATCACCAACATATGGTGCCAAAAAAGACAAAAGGAAAGTAAGAAAACCGCAGTATGTTTACATCCTTGTCGCCACACGTATGGGGAGAGCCAAGCACACAGTCGGAGTTTAAGCAAATGGGGCAAAGGGTCTGGCTGCACTGAGCTTAGCAGACTCCTCGCTGGGGCTTCCTGGCCAGTGCCCCCCAATGCTGGTGATGTCACCCTGAGAAAGGGACATGTGACAAGGCAAATCACTTTTGGGGTGTGAAACCTGTGCTACCATTAGTGATCCTTAACGGGTAACGTAGGGAAGAATTTCAGAGGGGCTTGTGCAGAGCAGAAAGGAAGAATGCGGCGAGGAAATTCTGAGTTCCATGCAGAAGCATTATCTCGGGCTTGTGTACCGGGCACTGCAACCCCGAGAGTCTCCCACTGTCTCGATACCACGGATGCGGGTCACTGAAGACCACAGAGGATCTCACATTGCCTCAGCTATCCTGTTAAGACATAACTGCTGTGTGGAAGGAAGAGCTAGAGGATGGAGGACAGGTGAACCACGCAAAAGCTTTTACCTGGAAGTATTATTTCAGGAAAGCCCATTTTTCGGGCAATTGCAGTCGATCTATCCACCAAGTGTGAAAAATTCTTCTGAACCTGTGTGAGGTCACCTGGCAAAAGCTTCAAAGATACCCAAAGTCCTTTAAAGAAAAAAAGGGTGAACTTTTAGTTCTATGATCTATACCATAAACACACACAGAAACGCTGAAAAAAATATATGCATTGTATTAATACACAGATACTTTATGATAAAAATGTAAATTCTCCCTCAGTTAACTTATAATTTTTATGACACTCCTATCAAAATCATAACAAGACTTCCTTGAGAATTGGACAGAGGTGTGAACAGATGCTTACTTTGGAGGGAAAAAAAAACAAACATGAGTAAAGACAGCCCCTATCAGATACCAAAATATTGTAGAGCTGTAATCAAGTATTGTATTAGTGCTAGAAAAGATATATATAAATCAATAGAAACAATTAGATTAAGTACTATAATATACAGCAATTTAATATATAGTAAAGATGTATAGCAAATTCTGAAAAAAGAAATGACAATTTCATAAATGTGCTGGAATAATTTTCTTGCTACTTAAAAGAGAATCAATCTAATTTCTCACCTCGCATTTTCATTAAAATAAATTCCTAATTTAATAAAGAAATAAAATAAATCTTTTTTCTAAGTATAGAGAAAAATGAAGAAATCACACAAAAAAAGAATTATCTAGGGGCACCTGGGTAGCTCAGTCGGTTAATGATGTCAGGGTCATCGGATCGAGCCCCATATGGGGCTCCATACTCAGCAGGGAGTCTGCTTAAGGATTCTCCCCCTCTGCCCCTCCCCACACGTGTGTGTGTGTGCACATGCACGCTCTCTCTAAAATAAATAAATAAATCTTAAAGAAAAAAGAACTATCTATACACAAATGGAAAGTTCTGATATTTATAAAGATGTGAAAGGCAGGCTACAAAAGGGTGAAATACCTACAAGAAATTACAAGAAAGACATCAGATAAATAGAACATGAATAGACAATTCACAAAGAAGTGACAAAGTTGGTAAATATTTGACAAATCAAAAACTGAAAAATACATGTTCTATAAGACGTTGTTATCTGCATAAAAACTGAGAAGGAAAACTTTAGAAAAACTCACGAATGCATAGGAAGGCTAGGTTATTCACCATCAAGTAGTTTTTAAACTGCAGAGAACTATGGAAGTCTACTTTTCACCTTTCAAATAGGTAAAGATATATTTTTTGAGAGAGAGAGAGAGAGAGAGCACACACAAATAGCAGGGGAGGGGGAGAAAATCCTAGTAGGCTCCACAGCCCAGCGTGGAGCTGGGAAACATGGCTGGATCTCACGACCACGGAATCATGACCTGAGCCAAAATCAAGTGTCAAATGCTTAACCAACTGAGTCACCCAGGAGCCCAACAAACAGGTAAAGATTTTTAACTATTCGGTCGCCAAGCAGACACTGTGGTAATTAGCACCCACTGGCAGAAGTCAATGGAAAGCAATCTGGTAATATGTGTATCTCTGAGTTTGAGCTTGTTCCCATCATTTGACCCAGGAGTGCTACTTCTGGGAATTTTCTTGGGGAGGTATTCCTAAATATGGAAAAAGCTTCATGTATAAAAGTAGTCACAGCAGAGTTATTTAAATATATAATGGTAACAAAATAGAAAACATTTAAGTGTTTCCCTAGGGGGATCAAATTTTCTTAAATCCAAGTAATGGAATATCACGCAGCCAGCCACAGAAAAATACATGTAATGAGCATAAAAACATTTGAAAAGTACTTGGTTTGTTAAGCAGCAAGAAAACAAATTTTTTTTCACTTTTGCCTGGGGGAAAAAATTTACACTACACAGCAATTTATTTAGTATAAGGATTTTCAACTCTCATAAATCATATCCTAGGCTAGGAGTTCTAAAACAACAGAAATGTATTTCATTATTTGCTTTCAGATTCTTTAATGACTCCTTACATCTCTTTCCCACCCAGAACAACTGTGAACACATGGAAAACGAAATATGCTGAAAATAAAGTGTTTCCTGATTGCCTCCACTTCAGTAGAAGATAGCTACAGGGTGGTTAAAAAAAAAAAAAAAAAAGTGACCCAATCTTCAAAATTATCTCCAAATCATCACCATCTTGGTATTTGAATTTTAAAAATTTACCCAGTTTTTAAAAAAATATTATTTGAATTTAAAATGCAGTTCCAATGAATGGAATTTCTTAGTTAAAACTGTGTCAACAGAATGAATGATATATGGAAGCACTAAAAACAACTCAAAATGTTTTGCTAGTTAGCCCGTTATTTCATATTAATATCTGTTCAGGGGCTCAGGGGCTCAATCTGGGTGGCTCAGTCTGTTTAAGCATCTGCTTTCAGCTCAGGTCATGATCCCAGGGTCCAGGGATCGAGTCCTGCACTGGACTCTCTGCTCAGTGGGGAGTCTGCTTCTCCCTCTCCCTCCCCCTACTTCTACTCTCTCTCTCTCAAATAAATAAATCAAATCTTAAAAAATTAATGTCTGTTCATTTGTATTACTTTGGCCTCTTTCCTCTTAATTTTACTTAATGTAATGGGATAAGCATTCAGAGGGTGGAACATAATTATCCCCAAACTTCTTTCTCATTGTGCATTTACCTAGAATCAGCATTGGGATTGTAGGGGAGACAAAACTGAGAAAGGACTCATGGGATAATTATTTGTTCCATAGAATTTACAAAATACAGCTGCGATCCCATTCAGTGCTGAATGCAGCCTCGGTGCTCTTCAGTGTTCAATGCCTTCAGCAGGAAGCTGAGGCGAGCAAACCCCCCCAGGGTCTGCTTTCATCAGAGAAGACAGAGAGAAGGGCAAGTGTCCCAGGACCCAGCTCCACCGCCGCTCCCCGCCCCCCAGCTTAGTGCAGGGCTGTGTACCTTGCCCTTTGTGATTCACTTCCTTCGCCGCTATCACTTTATTCAGGACTGAAGTGAGCGGCTCATTCTCCCCAGTCACATGGGATGTTATCAGGGGCGACATGATTAGCTGTCTCTGCCGGATGTAGGTTTCCATTGCGATTCTGGGAAAGTCAGAAATGAGAGGTGAGGAAAAAGAGGAAGTTTCTATAGCACAGCTTCAGGGGCACCTGGGTGGCGCAGTCATTAAGCGTCTGCCTTCGGCTCAGGGAGTGATCCTGGCGTTACGGGTCGAGCCCCACATCAGGCTCCTCTGCTATGAGCCTGCTTCTTCCTCTCCCACTCCCCCTGCTTGTGTTCCCTCTCTCGCTGGCTGTCTCTCTCTCTGTCAAATAAATAAATAAAAAATCTATAGCACAGCTTCAGACAGGGCGGGTACTATGGGAATAATCTGGAAATCTAAACACTAGACACACCTCACTGGAGGACTCTCCCTTTATTTTTACATGGGGTGCCTATGTTGGTTATTTCCAAGATGAATTTGGTGTCTTAGACAGGCACCCTGTGGAAAAAGGAAAAAACAAACTGCCCAAGAACAAACGAAACTGATGGCCAAATATTAACAAAACCAGGGGCAAGGCCTAATGCTCTTTCTGAGGTGGGAGAGGCTGATGGAATGGAACTGAAGAAGCAGCAGGGATGGGACGGGTGAGCGGGCCTCAGTCCTGGTTCTACCTGGCAGTAAGCTCTGGGCCTCAGTTTCCTCATCTGTACGATGGGCCTAGATCTATGCCTTCCAAGGCCTCCATCTGGCACCGACACTCCACGCACATTCAAGAGCAGCATGCACGCAGCAGCTTTCGGAGGGTGTTCTTAGATTCTCATGTGATGACAAACTCTATGTAGAGTGACAATGGCACAGCCACCAGCAAACAAGCTCCACTTCAGTGGTCCCACCAGGCTGAGATCAAAGAACCAAACGCAGCCCCTCCTGACAGCACAAGCACCTGCAGGAGCTGTATCAGCCTGGTGCAGGTCGACAGTCGCCCTCTCTGCTGTGGTTTTGTTCTCTTGCCCACGACGCAGGCCAGCTTTCTCTGCGGGCTTCTGATCTGTACCCCGATAGTAGCGGGAAAACGGCACTGCAGTGTCTCACTGAAAAGCGCGGGGGCTGTGATCTGAGTGGCTGGTTCAAAGCACTCTCTCTTAGACGGACTAGCAGAGTCCATCCGGGACACTCTCCTCACATAATATGCTGCGAAGCTTACTGATGAGGTAAGTTAAGAAGGCATTTGCCATAAATCTTAGGAGTTGAAAGCCAGAGACTGTGATTTGCATCATGAATGCCTTACAGTGGCTGTTGGCTGCACAGCGAGCGGTAATCAAATCAGGGCTGGGCTCCTGGGAAAGTCAGAGCCCATATTGTTAGACAGTGAAGGCGATCTCAGGGCTCTGTTTCAACACGGCTGCAGGATGGCAGCTGGTTCAGAAATTAGGCGGGGGGCACATAACCAAAGGAAGAAGCCCACCTCAGAAGTGAGATAAACATACAGAGTAACGTCCACATCCATGCATGCTGCTCCCATCATGTACACATACATATAATATGCACATATATAATACCTAATGCACATATAATAGTGACAAATAACTTTATACGTATATGTAATAGGAACATCCATGGACATGAAAGTTCTTCTTGTTTATATTTATCGTAAGTATAATATATACATTTTAATATTTCTAAATATATGTTCATATTTATTCTCTATATATTTAATATTTACTCATTAATGTTTAAGATAGTCATATATTTAATATATTGATACATTTAACTTAATGTATTAATATAAAATTCTAGGTAATATATTCATTACACTTAATATATTTAATATTTGAATGTGTATGTATCTATTTATAGTGGGATCAGCATTCATGAATTTGAAAGTCACCCCATAATTCATATTAGCATTAAGCTACATAAAATATTTACCTCACCACATTCTTGGAGGGTCAGTATACAGGTGGTAGGATACTAGATAAATGCATTTAAAAAATTATTAATAGCAGCCTCTGGATGAAGGAAGGAAGTGCTACTTAGCACGAGCTATTTGTACTATTATATTTAGAAACCGGTCTAAAGGTGGTGTGCTTTAAACTGAAAGATAAAGATTTTTATACTTTCAGTAAAATTACATATCATATATATATTTTTTGTACAAAAATAGAATCACAGAGTCAAACAAAAATGAGGCAAAATCACCTTGGTTACATCAACAGAAATAATCACTGTTAATTATGGAGTATATTCTCTGAAATACCTAAATTTTGAGGCTTTTAATGAACTGTAACAATCTATATTCTTAAAAGTACTGTATATTTCCTTCTACCCAGCCAAACTCTGGATATTGTATATACTTTTAAAACTCAGTGAAACCAAATACCAAACCTCCTATTCAATTTTCATTGCATTGATTCTCAATGAATTTATAGGGTCAATTTATAGGGTCTGCGTGTGTATGTGTGCGTGCTTGTGTGTGTATATATACATGCATATATTATTTTCTGCATATCCTTATGAATTTCTACTAATTATAGAGTAACGATATTCATCCTGTGTTCATACACATTGCAAAGATTTCACTAAATTTTATCCTGTACCTAAGTTATTTAAAATTTTTGTGTGGTTTAACCTGTCAATTTTTCTTTTTCGGTAAGATCATTGCAGTCTGAGTCAGCAAGGCCTCCCACACATCACTATTACATAAAACTTCTATTTTCCTGTAGTATTTTAAGATTTTAGTTCTTACACTTACACATTTAATCATCCGGAATTTCCAGGGGAACACGCTGTAAGACAAGGCTCTAACTTAGGTTTCATAAATGGGTAGCTAACGGTGTCAAACAATTCATCTCTGCCTAGTTCCGATTTCTCCACTGGTCTGTGCTATGACTTTTTAAAAATCATACATTAATTCAAGTATCCTTGGGCTGATTTCCAGAATTCTCTGCGGCTCTACTGATCTGCTCTGGCAGCTGCAGGCTGCCTGAGACAGTCACCTTCCCTCACTGACATGACCGCCCTGTTAGAACTCTGTTCCATCATCGTCGGCGGCCTCCTCAAGGCCACCACCACCCGCGCCCCCGGTACGGCGAGCACGACTGCTAGAGCCACGATGTTCACACATACACTTCTTCAGAGCCATGTGGGTTCACATCTGCTGGCCCCGACTCCCCAAGGGGCCCACATGGGGCCCCAGCTCCTGAAGCTCAGTGGGGAGGCCTTAGCAGAGCTCTTCAGGGAATCCTTCCACGTCCTCCCAGGCTGGCTTTCCATCCGCCAGCAGGAGCCCAGGCATTATCAGTCAGCCCTCACTCTCAAACCTCCTAAACTCCTTTTACTCAAAGCATGGTCCCTGGCCCAGCAGCAGCAGCAGCTGGAAGCCTATTAGCCACAGCCTCCATACCTACCAGACCACGTTTTACATTCTGGCAAGATCTCCGGAGAAGCCCCGAGCTGTCCTACATGATGCCTTGTCCTCTGTAATACCTGTTCCAGACAACAGAGGACAAATAGACTTTGGCCCTTCTGACACCCATGGGGCACCATTCTCTGGTTTCTGGTGCAGATACAGATTTGCCCCTTCTATTCCATTAGTCCCTTCTGTAGAATCAGAAACGTCAGGCTCACCCTCCTACATGTGACCCCAATATAAAGGACCTTGAATGAAGTCTTCCGTGAGCTTCTACCTCCCAATCTTCCAGCTGACCAGGCTTTCCTTCTGTAACTGAGCAAATGGTTCCCAGCACCTGGTTCTGTGTTAACAGATCATTCAAAGCACTGATCCAGGTCTCAAGTCACCCGGGATAAATGCCCAAGTACTTACTGTTGAAAGGGAATAAAATGCTGCTTTTCTTCATCATCCACCTTCCCGTGTATGATATCAGTAATATCCATCACTAGGAAAAAGATAAAACTTGATTAAAGAACTTAATTGCTTCAGGCTTCAGTAAGTGACTATGGAAAACTACAGTATCTGCAAACACAGGACACCAGAGAAGAAAGATACCACATGGGGACATGTAGATCTTCACCAGCAATGATTCCCGGTGCCCAGTCTGCAGAACAAGTCATCAGGAGTGCGGGCAGTGGTCTGGATTTTTCTCAGATTGATCGGGCAGACCACCCGCTTTTTAAAATTCTACACAACCAAGTGCTAAATTCTTGAGAAGTCGGAAACCAGATTTTTTTTGTTTTTTGTTGTTGTTTTTTTTTTTTTTTAGCAAGGCTGCATTCAAAGACACAGAGCACACATATTTTTGTCTGGAGTGTCAACAGAATGAAGACCTGAGAGAGAAACTCAAGACTCGAAGGGGTCAACCGTCTCTCGGACTCAACACAGTGGCACCTGGCTTCCGCAGACGCAGGGGGAAGCAAGGGCGCCAGCAGCGCAGAACAAAAAATCACGCAATGATTTGCTTCTTCCTGCACAAGAGGAGCGACGAACACAGCACGGTCCTGTGCCTACTGCGTCTATTATCTTACTTGTACCAATACTATTATTCGCCTGCTTTAAGAGATAAGGACACCCAGCACAGGAAAGGTTGGTAACTTGTCCCAGATCAGAAGTTTTAAGTGGTGAAGCCAGGGTATGAACCCAACAGCGATTATGGGGCCAAATCACTTTAAGCCAACAATGCCCTGCTGCCCGGAGAACTAAGTGGGCCACCCTACAGCTGTTCAGACCAGGCAGGGCCCACAGCCAAGAGGCAAGCCCTGGGTTAATGAATTATAGTCTGGCCATAAAACACACACTCACCATCCACTCCCCAGATAACCTGTTTGGAGATTAGAAGAAGTACTGAGATAGGAGACATTTCTCCTATGAAAAACTAAAGGATAAGGACAGAAATGCCTCCTCAAAGTGACCTAAACCAGTGGGTAAGTCTTGGGAAATAATAATGTTGGTGAAAGGATGCTGTAAAAGTGGCCCATCAGCTTGCTGTTAGCCCTTAAGAGACCTCTGCAAAACACTGTACCAAAAAAAAAAAAAATACTGAAAAATCCGTGTCTGGCGCACCCCCTCTTCCAAGGGGCGGTTCATTTGTCAATGCCGTCATGTAGTTACTCAAGATCTCTGTTGATCAATGCTTGGCATTGAGGCTTAGAGTACATTACTGTTCTCTCCGTACACACACACACACACACACACACACACACACCCCGAAACAGAAAAACAAGCAAAAGCTTGATATTCAAATCTCTTTGGCCCATTTTGAATGACAGTGACTTAAACATGCCCTAAATTTGGGACGCCTGGGTGGCTTAGTCGTTAAGTGCCTGTCTTCGGCTCAAGGTGTGATCCCAGGGTGCTGGGATCGAGGCCCGCATAGGGCTCCTCTGCTGGGAGCCTGCTTCTTACTCTCCCACTCCCCCTGCTTGTGTTCCCTCTCTCGCTGGCTGTCTCTCTGTCAAATAAATAAATAAAATCTTTTAAAAAAATGCCCTAAATTCTTAGTTCGGTGGATTGTCATATAGATGGCTAAATTGTGCTAGGCCAGGGTTCCTTGCCTTTTCTGCGATTTCATTTTAATTATCTCTCAGGAGTAACACTGTGCCCTCCTCAGAGACCAGCAGCCCTTGAGCACCAAGCAGAAGTGCAAGGTTGGTCACGGAATGACAATATACTCAGTCTCACGGAGAGGAAGCCTCGCTACCCACACAACCCACAAGGTCAGTCCTGCTGACATTTTCTGGCCATTTGTTCCAGGAGAATTATGGCATTTTATTGATAGCTTTCAAAACTCCTTAGTGACCAAAACGTCAACGTATGACCAGGAATTTATTACCTTAATTTAAGAAACTACTGAAGAAAATGCAGGGGCTCATGGGAGGTTGTGGGGCGTGATTTAAGCCAAGGACTCTCCTTGAAAGAGGTTACGAACCCAATGTTGCCTTTGAAGAGTGAATCTCTGAGACAGGCAAGCCGCTTTCCAGAGAGAATTTTGTTGGACTGAAATCAATACACAGCCTACAGGCAGGGAGAATGCCAGGAGTCACAACTGAGGCTTTCCTACAGTCCTACTGTGCACAAGGCACTGTGAGGGTCACCAAGGGAGAAACAAAGGAGGCAGGGTCTAGGTGAGGACACAGAACCTCGGAGAAAAGATAACTGGTAGCCTCAGGCAGTAAACGCTGTGTGTCCGATACTCACGCTGACAACCAAATTCATCTTGCACTGTCTCTGGGTTTCCCTTCCTCCTATTTTCAATTGTGTGCATGTGGCGGGGGTAAAACCTGCTGTTTTAACGATTCTTCAACATACAGCAGCATTCAGTACATTCACGAGGCTGTGCGGCCATCAGCACCATCCTTCTCCAGAACTTTTCCATCTTCCCAAACTGAAACTCTGTCCCCCTTAAACACTAACCCCCCCATCTCCCCCTCCCCCAGCCCCTGACAAGCCCCACTCTACTTTATCTCTATGAATCTGACCACCCTGGGTACCTCATATAAGTGGGATCACGCAGTGTTTATCTTTTTGTGCCTGGCTTATTTCAGTTTATACAACATCCTCAAGGTTCATCCACATTGTAGAATTTCCTTCCTTTCTCAGGCTGAATGATATTCCACTGTATGGACAGAACACATTTTCTTTATCCATGTATCCATCCATGGACTCCTGGGTTGCTTCCACCTTTTGGCTAGTGTGAATAAGGCTGCTCTAAACCCAGGTGTACAAGCATCCTGACACCTTTTGCTTCCAGTTCTTTTGGGCAGACACCCAAAAGTGGGATTCCTGGATCGTAAGTTTGATGTTTAATTGTCGGAGGCCCTGCCGTGCTGTCCTTTACAGTGGCTGCACCATTTACATTCGTCTCGGGGTTTTCTGTACCTGCTACTCCAAAAGGTCTTCGGAGCCCACAGGTGTGCTTTTTGCCCTCCTTCAGCTCCATGTGGCCCACCCGGACAATCTGGCACACGAGGCTGATGCGGGGCCGGATGAGGTCTGTGCTACTGAGGTCCTAAAGGGGCAGAGAGCAGGCAAAAAGGAGATCATGCTGCATCACCCCGTCACCCTTGTTTCTCTTTTCACTCAACAACAGGACACCGTTCAGAGCCTATCTGCCAATGCTGGAGTATCAGAATGACTCCTCCCTCCCCCACACCCACCCAAGAACTACCAGGGCATCAGAAGAAAATGACTGTACTCAAAAAAGGAAGGAATTTGTTTGATTTCCCAGTTCCTACTTCAAATCAAGAAATCAGATCATATTCAACCTAAAGTCTCTAATTTATCAATTTAAGCAGGGTATTTAAAAATCGGGACACCTGTCATTGCTGCTTTATATTCTGGCAGGACGTGGCTGGGCA
This sequence comes from Ursus americanus, assembly GCF_024610735.1. NCBI lineage: Eukaryota > Metazoa > Chordata > Mammalia > Carnivora > Ursidae > Ursus > Ursus americanus. Next base: position 67,396,257 of record NC_142139.1, read on the forward strand.
CCTGATTCATTTCAGTGTTAAATGAAATCAAAGCTTGCATGATGCTGACATTTACTGGGGATCTACTCATGCTGAAGATATTTCATTTCATCTTCCAAATAATCCTGTGAGGCAACTATAACAGACAAATTTACATGTGCTGGTTTCTGTAATCATTCATCTGTTTTATGAGAGGTATTCATTGAGAGCTTCTGGGTGTATGTTGATTAATGAAAGAGGTGTAGATGAGATGTCTCTGGTTTTTTGTGGTTTGTGTTATGCACTTGTTTGTATTCTTAAGGACGGGTGAGTAAACCCATGAATGAGCTCACATATCTCATTCTCTTTAACATCAGAAATAATTTAATTGCATCTCAAATTCCTTTCATGAAACAGCTGTCTCCTTACTGAATCAAGAATTACTTTCTAAATAGTCATTCCAAATCCATCCTCTATAATTTAGTTAACTCAGGTCTCCAAGATAGGAATACATAGCAATGATAGTGTCAACCCTGAATTTCTGCTCTAGGCTTTGTGAGGCTTCTGTTAATAACAGAAAGATAAAGACTCCGGGTGACTAGTTACATAAATTGTGGCACACGGATACTGTTTATTAAGGTACAATAATTTGTAAAAGAAGTTTTTGTAGAATGATCAAGGAAGTGGTCACCGCATTTTATTTAACTGAAAAGGCTGGACACGACATTTGTATCCCAAGAAGATCCTGATTGGCAGGGGGGTGGGGGCAAGGGGATGAAATGCAGCTTTTCTAAAATGCTATCGACCAGAAGATGGACCAAAAATTCAATAATTCCTTTTTTAGTGTGTTTTTTTCAAGGTACACATTGACTGATAAATGCCTTTTGGTGTTAGGAGAAAATCCATGTATCTGTGAACTCAGGAAGAGAGGTTTCAGGAAGAGTTCAAGATCTTTCTCAGTGTTTACCAGGTGGTAAAGATACAGGTGGGTCAGCACGTAAGCAGTAATCATACAGCGCTTGTTCCAGAAACTGGATGTTAACCAGAGGAATGAATAATAATGAGAAAAGAAAGAATGATGGTGATTATGATATGATTATTATGGTGATTAGCCTGTACTGGGTCCACTGCTCCCTGCTCCACATCACGTTCTTTGGCGCTTTCCCTTAGACTCTGTTTTCCTTGCTGTATGAGTGGTAAGAGAGTAAGGAGGTAAAATATGTGCGTGGGCTTAAGGAAAGGATGCAGAGAATGAAGAGAGTGTCTCTTGCAGGCCTAGTGGAGAGCAGGTGGCAGTGCTCTAGGGCATTTCAAGCACCGATGTCATAAAATAGTGAGAGAACCCCAAGGAAATTCTAGACCAAGAAAAAGAGTCACCATGCCCCAGGCTATAAGCCAATAAATCCCCTTGCTCTTGACCCATAGAGAGCAGCACTCCTCCTTCCTTAGAGAAGAGGAGGAGAACAGGGTAAAGTCCATTAAAATATGAGCAAACAAAAAAGTCGAGATCCCTGTCTTTGCCTGAACTGTTAACCTTGATCTGGAATGCTCTTCTCTTTACCAGCATTGCTCACTCTCTTGTCAACTTCAAGCTCTTGCCCAAAAGGCCCCTTCTCACGAAGGTCTGCCCCAACCCACCTCTTTAAAACAGCACTCCTTCCCCAGCCCCCAACCTCCACCCCCTCAAAGTACTTATGACTTCTAACATTCTATGCAAGGTACCCATATATGTGATCATTATTTCTTACTGTCTCCCATTTTGCATAACAGCTCCTCGACCAGGGATGTTTTTTCTGGTGTGTTCACAGCTGTGTAGCTGGCATCTAACAGGTGCTCAATAAACACTGCTGAATCAACAAGTGGTTATTCCTGCTGGGAGGATTATGGTGATTTTTCTTTTCAGCTTTCCATTTCTGAGGTTTTCCACATACTTACCATGTGCATCTGCTAATATCATAAGCATGGAAAATGATTAAACGTAAGGTAGGACTTACAGTAAAAACCGCTTGAAGGTTATTAAGCTTCTCTATTTCCTTGGGCATCCCATTACTGCCCCAACGAATCAGGTAATTCTCACTGGTGAAGGAAAAAAAAAATTATCTGTAACGAAGGGCTAACTGGCAATGGAGCTGCCCTTGGCACAGACTTCACAGGGTACAAGGAAGGCCCCCAAAAGCTCCGTCGAATTTATCAGGCCAGTGAGAATGTAGCACCCAAGTGGCGGCTCCCCGGTCTCCCGGCTTTGCAGAAGTGGGCGCGCCACAGCCCCGCTCTGTGAGGCACGCCCGGGGCAGACCCAAGACAAACTACTCAGGACGGGCCAGACACAGCAAATTCTACCAGATGCCGCCTGGCGTCTTTTCTCCACTTCGAATTCTTTGCATAAAAGTTTCAGCTTTGCTGAATCAGGAATATAATTTTAAAATAATCATTCCAAGTCCATCCCCTGGAATCTACTCCACCACACTCAGATACAATTTCTATTATAGAAATAAACAATTTGTCAGTAACTACTTTTAACCATCTGCTCAAAAATAAATCTGTTTTCTTAGCTGCTCAGCTAAGTAGTAGCATGACTGAAGAGTCGAACGAAGACTATTACCATTCTCTATAGTCTTAAAAAATTTTTTTTTGCAGGCTTTATTTTTTAGAGCAGTTTAAGGCTGACAACAAAGCTGAGTGGAAGGGCCAGAGCTTCCATATGTCCCCCCACAGCCTCGTCCACTATCGGCATCCCCCAGCACCCTGGTACATTTGTTACAACTGAAGGACCTACACTGATACCTCATTACCCCCAGAGTCCACAGCTGACCTTAGGGTTCACTCTTGGTGCTTGCATTCTACATTCTACTGATCTGGACAAATGTAGGATGACACACATCCACCATTATGGAATCACACACAGTCGTTTCACTGCCCCAAAATCCTCTGTGCTCTGCTGACGCATTCCTCCCTTACCCCATCCCCGATGGTCTTTTGAACGCTTTGTCCCCGTCCCCATGTTCTGATGAGCTTTACGGGATTCTACGACCGAGGGAGTACACAAACTGTCACTGCACGTTTCCAGCAGCCATACAGACAGGCTCTGTAGCCCGCAGGATCTGATTTTCTACCACTTAGCAATCCTACCCCCTTTTCTATCTCCCGCTCTCACACCGAGCAAAGGGCTCCTCCGGTGGGTGGCAGGTGAAGGCTGGGTTATTTCTCCAGGGGCAACAGCAGACGGCCTGGGACTCACTACCTGATGAAGGTGGACTGGTCCGGGTCATAGAGGGCCATGAACAACTCGGCGTCTTCCCCAATGTTGCAGACAAAGTTCTTGAAGTTCACATAGAGGCCGTAGGTGTGGACGGCACTGAAGACAGACTGGCCCCGCAAGTCCAGGTTCTGAAGAACTGACTGAATACAGAGGAAAAGAGACAAGCCTCTTGGTTTCAGCAAATGGGGAATAATGGCAAAGACACAGGCCGGCAAATAGGGGACAAATATAATTGCCACCTGAGGGCAGAATCACCGACTGAGAAGAAAGTGTGTATATGCGGCCAGATGATCAAGTGCGCAAAATACAATCGCTATGATTTGGACGATCAAGACTGTCCTCCTCCTCCTCGGGGCGCCTGGGTGGCTCAGTCGTTAAGCGTCTGCCTTCAGCTCAGGGCGTGATCCCAGTGTTCTGGGATCGAGCCCCACATCAGGCCCCTCCGCTGGAAGCCTGCTTCTTCCTCTCCCACTCCCCCTGCTTGTGTTCCCTCTCTCGCTGGCTGTCTCTATATCTGTCAAATGAATAAATAAAATCTTTAAAAAAAAAAAAAAAAAAAAGACTGTCCTCCTGTTCATGGGGCCCCTGGGTGGTTCAGTCAGTTAAGCGTCTGACTCCTGATTTCGGCTCAGGTCATGATCTCGGGGTTGTGAGATCGAGCCCCATGTCAGGCTCTGTGCTCAGCAGGGAGTCTGCTTGAGATTCTCTTTCCCTTGCCCTCACCCCTCCCCCACCCTGTGCATGTGCACTCTCTCTCACACTCTCTCTCTCAAGTAAGTAAATAAATCTTGGAAAAAAAAAAAAAAAAGACTGTCCTGTTCAGGGCCTTGAGCCCAGCGAATTCAGTAAGTGCTGTCTAAAAATGACAACTCCTGGCTTAATAGCTTCAGGAATTTCTCATCTGTCACATGGCTTCTGAATGAACGCCAGAGGCACAAAAATCATGATCCATTATCCCTCTTTTTGGGAACAGATTTCATTGCAAATAAGAGAGTCCACTGGAAAGGCTTCACTCTCAAGTGTGGTTAGCCACTGGACCCAGAAACACAATTAATTATCACAACTGTGCTTAAGAAACAAAACTAAAACTACATGAACAGAAGCCTTTACTCATTAGGACAGAAGACTGGAAGAATATATACCAAGATATCAATACAGCTGGGTCTGTGCCATCACGTGTGGGGAATTTTTCTTGTTCTCTTTCTCTGTACTTTTCTAATTTTTATTTAATGTCCAATTGTTACTTTTAAAACCTTTCAAATGCTTTATTTTTAAATATTATTTTATTTAGTTTGGAAACTGTATTATGTATACCAAATACAGAAGGTTACACAGTGTAAAGGTTCTCTCCCACCCAGTTCTCCTTCCTAGAGGCAACAAGTAATTATCAATTTCTTGTCTATCTTTTCTGAATTAGTCTACGCATATGCAAACACAGAGGTATGTATATCCCTTTTTGAAACACAAAGACTAGTGTTTTGTACACACTGTTCTGAATCTAGCTCTTTTTCTATTAATGCATATCTTTGCAATCTTTCTGTATCAGAAGGCATATCACTGCCTCATTTTTTTTGTTATGTTTTGCTTTTCAATGAGGCAACGAATGATTTTCTAAACATTTCTACCTCTTGTTATCAAGGACTCCCTTTCTCTCATTAAAAACAAAAGCAAAAATGGAATCTCAGTGACCCAAATCTGCACATTGGAGGAAGTGTACCTTTTCTTCTTGGATCTTTTCCTCAATCCTTTTTGAGGCCACTTCGTGCGCCTTGAAGAGGGCAATGGTGCTGGTTTCATCTGGGTCCAAGATGTTCCCGTTGTCATCTCTCACTACCAGATCTAACCCAAGCATTCTAGAAAGAAAGGAGTCATCAGCAAGTTCTCCTCATTAAGAACAGACCCTTTCCTGAGGAGTCCCCAGGAAAGAACCCAGAGGATTCATGGTTAGAAAGTTGGGTGCTGGACCGGTCAAGTTAAGAACACCTCCGTGGCTTTTCTCTTTTTGATTTCTGCCTCCTTTCCACATAACTTGTTGTAAATAAGTTATGAAAACGTATGGTAATGTTAACCAAACTCATATGATATGCAAAGTAATTTGTTTCGCAGAAACTCCACAGAAAAGGCAAAACCATCACTGCTTCTGACCAGATTCCTTTGACCAATGCCTCTTCCCATGATCTTCTATTGTTTGGCATTGATAGGCCAGTGCACAAATATCTGGTGGCTTTGCCTGATTTCCTTAAAAGTTCAATGTTGAGGACAGCCTTTAATTCAAGACTGTCTTAAATGTGATCGGTGAAGTAGGTCCTGGCTGGTGGAATCTCATAACCTATCTCACAGCATGGGCTCTGCTGTTACTCAGATCGGGATTTGAATCTTGGCTTGAATACATGCTGGCAAGAGGACTCCAGGTAATTTACTTAATTTTGCAAAGCCCTGACTTCCCCATCTGTAAATATTCCCTACCCTTCAGGGTTGTTGCGAGAATTTAATGAGATAACACGTAAAGCACGTAACGCAGTGTCTAGTATATAGTACACTCTCCATCCATGGCAGGTCTTATCGCAGTAACCGGCACAAGAACACGCCCAGCTGTGTTAAGTCGTAGCTCTGAGTGTTACACAGGAAAACTGAGAGCCATGTGATCTATGCAGGGCACAATCCCTACCCAGGCTCTTATGCCCAATGTGCACAAAGAAGTAGAAAAAAAATGTGCTTAGTTCCAAGATGTTGGGGACTGTGGTGGAAACAGGATACTGCTATCTGAATGCCCAGCGTACATTCCAGGAACCAGCAATTTGGGAGCAGGGATGTCAAAAAGCAAGAAAGCAGAGGGATAATAGTGAAATGTACCAAGTCTGTGGGAAGAAAGTAAAAATGTCTAATTACCCTCCTCTCCCTGTTTTGTAGCATCTCCATCAACTGATTTAATCTGGCAGGTTCCTTTCCATGGCAGCCAGACCCACAGGCCACCAGACGCAGGAGCTATAGGGTCTTGCTGGCAGCTCCGAGACTGGGCACTGACACACTAATGAGGCAGCTTCATTTCTTAGGCTGCTTCTAAAGGCTCGTGGGATGGCAGGCATGTCTGTCTGTGGGACATTAACATCCTTTGCTGAAGATCAGAACCCTCTAGGCCCATGTAATACTGTGACAAGTCTCAAAAATACAGGGGCAGCAGAGGTGCAAGGAGGGCCCCGACTTAGCCGACCATAGCTGTTTTTGAAGAAATATCCCAGTGCGTGACTAGCAATATAACCTGTGGTTATAGTCCTATGAATGGACAGGTGACAGGGAGGGAACAGTTCATTCTTAACCCTAAGAAGGGACCACTAAACATAGAATCGTAAGTTTGGGGTTCAAATTCCAACTTCCCCAATTATGATCTCTGTAACTTGGAAATAAATCACTTCACCTCACTTGGTCTATTTCTTTAACCATAAAATGGGTTATAATCAAGTAATGTATGTGAAGGGTACATAGGAGATTTCAAATAATGGTTGAATCTGAATCTTGTATCTGTATTCACTCCAGCTATTTCTGAATACAGTTGTCAGAATCTATAACATTTAAGTGAGTAGGATAATGAGCTGTATTTTACCAGGTGTCAGAAGAGTCCTGAGGCAAAGGGAGAAGGGGAAAAAAAAAATCACATATGCACAACTTGAAGAAATTTAGAAAACCAAATGAAATGTCAAACAGAGCATCAACAAAACTAAGGAACCAATCCAGGCTTTTAAAGGGAGCTGGTCAGGAGGGATGCAACCCAGGCCACTGGTAACTGATGAGCTGACTGATTTCTCACTTTCTAAAGGGCAGTAATGTCTAGAACCTATATATCTACTTGAGCTAATCACAAGATTAATGAAGTGATTAACTCTTTAGAGGTTACTGGAGACATAATCAACAGGCTAAAAATATGTTTTACTCTTGTAAATTTGGTTTTTATACACTACACACCATGGTCCCAGTTAGGGCACATGAAGAGAAAGACAGAATGAGTCTGATGCTGATTTAAAATCCACTGTTGGAATAAAAACTGAGATTGATGCAGGCCTCAGAAAATGTGACTTCAGATGCCCTGTCCCTTTCAGTCTTGTTTGGCGGCAAAGTCCCATCTTCCCTGATTGTCTGTCATCTCCTTGACCCAGAGATCCCACACAGGGTATGGCCTATGCAAGGGACTGCCACATTTTCCCAACAAAATTAAAAGTTCTCCAACGCAAAAACAGAGCAGTAAGCATCATTCTTTGACAATTCCAAGATCAAAAATGATGGCCATCCATGCCCTTAGCATGAATGCGCCCATCTCTTTCCAAGTTCTCAGTGAAATCATCCCTGGTGTACCTGTTTCCATGATCGATTTTGGCTGTGACCTTTTTCTTGAGCTCTGCCAGTTCGTCCTTGGGGAGGGTTCCAGACAGGATCTGGGACCGCCACTCAATCAGGCAATACGTCATCTGCTGTAGCTGGCGAAAGAGTGTGACCTTGTTGCTCTAGGATGGGAAAATGAGGTGGAGGAAAGAACAAAAAATAAAAGTGTGATGGAGGAAGGAGCCATCTTTTGACTTGACTCTTACTTTATAAGGTGTTACTTAAGCAATTAATTTTCCCATATGGTAAGCTGTGCACTTCAAAGGGCTTTTGTTTTTTGGTTTTGTTTTTTTTTTTAAATAGGGATGGCTTTGCTCTAGGCCATTCTCATCCGTCTTCCATTCCAACTTTAGAATCAGATGAGCTACTGTAGGATGGATGGTTGTACCTAACTCATATAAGTATAGCAACTTGTCCATGTACCCTAAGTTCAACCATGTCCCTCCTCTGTTTTAAACCCTCCAGGGATTTCCTCTGCAGACACAGCATATCACATTGTAAACCCCTTCCTATTTTGGGTTCTGTCCACATTCCCAGCTGCATTTTACACCAATCTCTACCTCAAAAATCTATGTTCCCTCCATGCAAAAGCTATGTCCATCCATTTCTCCTGAGTGCTCCAGACCCTTTTCATATGGTACTTCCTCTCCTGGAACCACTTTTCTCCTCTTCCCCCAAACTTACCCCCATGTCATACCTCCTTACACACCACAACCTCCACCTGTTGCTAATTCTTACTTCTTTGTTCTCAACTTAGAAGTCTCTTGCTTGAAACCCTAACTGTGGGCTGGCTATCCCTCCCACTGCCCTGGAATTTACTCCCATCCTGGCACTCAAAACCCAGACCATCCTGGCCTGTCTCTCTTCCTAGACGTAAGCTTCTACAGGACAGGACGAGGAGCTTGTTCGTTTTTGTATCCCTAGGAGCTGGTACAGAGCAGATGTTCCATAAAATGTACTACATGTATGAACTATGGATGGAGAAAGAACTATAATTTCAGAGATAAAGGATAATGGAAAATGAAATGGAGAATATCATTTTAAAGTCCTCATAAAACTGTTAGACAATCCTGGAAATTGTCAGACCTACAATAATTAAACCACTATTCTGGGCTTCAGTAAGAACTTCTATATGTGAACCAAACTAACTTATGACCAACTAATTATATGGACTTGTATCATTTTAAGAGCCAACTATCTGATGTCCAACCCATTCTGACCTTGGTTTTATCTAAATGATTAATATATATAAATAACAGATCATATCACTAACATATACAATACTGTTTACATAAATAACATATATCTAATCATTTTATACACACAAGATAATTTTAAATTGTGAAAAGTTGCCAGAAGGAAAATAAATGGGGGCAATATGATCGGGTGTACATGGGGAAAGGAAGCGCCTGAGATAAAATCATCAAGAAAAACTGTTTTGTGTATCACTTTTGAAACATGTGTTTTTAAAAATAAAAACCTGCACAATTCCACTTACACCTTAAATACTATGAATCACTTCTTTTTTATTTACAGGTGAAAAGTCATGATATATTTATATAACTATATACTTTAAAATTATAGGAAATATTATCATCTGCTATAGTAATAATGCAACCCCTACACACACACACACACACACACACACACACACACACACACGAAGGAGTTGTGGACAGCGGCGGAGTGCGCTCTTCTGTGATCTTCTTCTACAACAATCCCTGGGGCAGATTCCTGCCCAAGTTATCAAGGACAATCAAGATACTGAAATACCCAAGATACTCCTGAACCAAGAGTAAACCTGGAGCCAAGATCCCTCAGCCCAGAAGCGGGGACGGGGGAGAGAGCAAAGATGAGCCCAGTGGGATAAAAGCTCTAAAAGAAGGTCAATGTTCTGTGAGAACACAAAGGAGAGAGTCTAAGAACTCCCTTATACGCTCCATTAACACTGTGGATCTGAAAAAATACAGACCACGAAACCTGCTTAGAACTTTGAAACTACCTACATTTTATGTGTTTTGCATTTTCCGAATTGCCTCTTTCTCATCAGCCAGTCTTTCAAAATGCATAAAAACAGGACTTTAGGGGGGAGGAGTTAAGAATGGCAGAAGAGTAGGGGTGCCCTTTTTCAGCTGGTCCCCTGAGTCGAGCTGGATAGGTACCAGACCAGCCTGAACATCCACAGAATCAGCCTGAGATGCAGGAAGATACATCTGGATCTCTACAAATGATCATCTCCATCACTGAGTATTGAGGTACGAAGCGGGGAGCCATGAATCCTCACACAGATATCGGAAGATAAACAGAAGGGGGAGGGAGCCTCCATGCTTGGGCACAGGGAAGTGGTAACCACCTGCGCTGGGGAGCGGGCAGACGTGCAGACCAGCACCCGCGAGAGAGCAGACTAAGACCGTGAGCCTGGGAACGCGCGTGACCAGTCTGAAAACGGAGCTCCAGAGTGCACGCGAACCACACTGAAACGGAGCTCCGGAGCACGTGGAGGCGGCTGGCGGTATTAGAAACACAAAGGACAGAGACCCGCCAGCCCTGGAAGTGAGGGCTGGGACACCAGGTGTGGGGTGCACATCCCGGGACGCTGTATGGTTTAGCAGCACCAACAGAAACAGAGTTAAAGTGGCCAGAAGAGCTCAGTGGAGAGTGGACTGTGATCTCTCTGTTCTGAGACAGAGGCTGGGATTCGGCCACTGCTGCTCTGACTCTCAGAAGAGGCACAGCAAACCGCCAGGGAAAGCCACCAGAGAACAAAAGCCTGGAAATACCGGCTCACAGTGTGCCCATCCCCATCCCTTCTCGCAGGGGACACAGAAAATCTACCCAAACAGGGTTGCCTGAGTATCAGCGCAGCAGGCCTCTCCCCCAGAAGGCAGGCTGAAAAATCAAGAAGCCCACATCCCTAAGGTCCCTATAAAACAAGGGCGCACGGCCTGGGTCCCGGTCAATAATTTGGGCTCTGGGGAACCCCACAACCACTCCTCAGCAGAACGACAAGAAGGAGAAATCCGCCCCCAGCGAAGAAAAGACAATGAGTCTGTGGCCTCTGCCACAGAACTAATGGATATGGATATAACCAAATTACCAGAAATGGAGTTCAGAGTAACAATGGTCACGATGATGCGTAGACTTGAAAAAAGTATTAACGAAAATGTAAATGAGAATACAGAATCTCTAAGGGCGGAAATGAGAGAGAATCTGGCAGAAATTAAAAATTCTATGAATCAAATGCAGTCAAAACAAGATGCTCTGACGGCCAGGGTAAATGAGGCAGAAGAACAAATCGACGAATTGGAGGATGGGTTAGTAGAAGAAAAAGCTAAAACACAAACTTGGCTCAAAAAATTCCAATCTCAAGAATGTAGGTTACGGGAGATTACTGACTCAATGAAATGTTCCAATGTCAGAATCATCGGCATCCCCGAGGGGGTGGAGAAAAACAGAGGTCTAGAAGAGATATTTGAACAAATTGTAGCTGAAAACTTCCCTAATCTAGCAAAGGAAACAAGCATTCGTGTCCAAGAGGCAGAGAGGACCCCTCCCAAGCTCAACCACGACAAACCTACGCCACGTCACGTCATAGTGCATATTCACAAATATTAGATCCAAGGATACAGTACTGAAAGCGGCCAGGGCAAAGAAATTTCTCACGTACCAAGGCAAAGCTATCAGAATTCTGTCAGACCTGTCTACACAGACCTGGAATGAGAGAAAGGGTTGGGGGGGCATTTTTAAAGCTCTTTCAGAGAAAAACATGCAGCCAAGGATCCTTTATCCAGCAAGGCTGTCTTTCAGAACTGATGGAAAGATAAAGACCTTCCAGAATCGCCAGTCACTGACCAATTTCATAACCACGAAACCAGCCCTACAGGATATATTAAGGGGGGTTTTATAAAAGTAAAAAGGCCCCAAGAGTGATACAGAACAGAAAGTTACAATCTATAGAAACAAAGACTTTACAGGCAACATGACATCATTAAAATCATATCTCTCAATAATCACTCTCAATGTGAATGGCCTAAATGCTCCCATAAACGCCACAGGGTTGCAGATTGGATAAAAAGACATGACCCATCCATTTGCTGTCTACAAGAGACTCATTTTGAAGCTAAAGATACATCCAGACTGAAAGTGAAGGAATGGAATACCATCTTCCATGACAATGGACCTCAAAAGAAAGCTGGGGTAGCAATTCTCATATCAGACAGAGTGGATTTTAAACTAAAGACTATAGGTAGAGATATAGAAGGGCACTATATTATTCTTAAAGGATGTATCCAACAAATGGATATGACAATTATAAATATCTATGCCCCCCAACAGCAGAGCAGCAAGATACACAAGCCAACTCTTAACCAGAATAAAGAGACATAAGGATAAAAATACGTTAATAGTACCAGACCTCAACACTCCACTATCAGCAATAGATAGATCACATAAGCAGAAAATCAACAAAAAACAAGAGCTATGAATGCCATACTTGACGAGTTGGACCTCATAGATATATATAGAACACTACACCCCAGAACCAAAGAATACTCATTCTATTCTAATGCCCATGGAACATTCTCAAGAACAGACCATGTTCTGGGTCACAAAACAGGTCTCAACCAATACCAAAAGACTGACATTATTCCCTGCGTATTCTCAGACCACAATGCTTTGAAATTGGAACTCAACCACAAGGAAAAATTTGGAAGAAACTCAAACACTTGGAAACTAAGAACCATCCTGCTCAAGAATGATTCGGTAAACCAGGAAATCAAAAATCATTTTAAACAATTTATGGAGACCAACGAGAATGAAAACACAATGGTCCAAAACCTATGGGACACTGCAAAGGCAGTCCTAAGGGGGAAATACATAGACATCCAAGCCTCACTCAAAAGAATAGAAAAATCTAAAATGCAGTTTTTATATTCTCACCTCAAGAAGCTGGAACAGCAACAGAGGAACAGGCCTAATCCACGCACGTGAAAGCAGTTGATCAAGATTAGAGCAGAGATCAATGATTTAGAAACCAGGAGCACAGTGGAGCAGATCAACAGAACTAGAAGCTGGCTCTTTGAAAGAATAAATAAAATAGATAAGCCACTGGCAAGACTTATCCAAAAGAATAGAGAAAGGACCCAAATTAATAAAATTATGAATGAAAAGGGAGAGGTCACAACCAACACCAATGAAATAGGAAGGATCATTAGAAACTTTTATCAACAGCTTTATGCCAATAAATTAAGCAACCCGGAAGAGATGGAGGCCTTCCTGGAAACCTATAAACTACCAAGACTGAAACAGGAAGAAATTGATTTTTTAAACAGACCAATTAATTATGAAGAGATTGAAGCAGTGATTAAAAATCTTCCAAAAAACAAAACTCCAGGGCCTGATGGATTCCCCGGGGAACTCTACCAAACATTCAAAGAAGAAATAATACCTATTCTCCTGAAGCTGTTTCAAAAAATAGAAACAGAAGGAAAACTACCAAACTCATTCCATGAAGCCAATATTACCTTGATCCCCAAACCAGGTAAAGACCCCATCAAAAAGGAGAATTACAGACCGATATCCCTGATGAATATGGACGCCAGAATTCTCAACAAGATTCTAGCTAATAGGATCCAACAGTACATTAAAAGGATTATCCATCATGACCAAGTGGGATTCATCCCGGGGATGCAAGGGTGGTTCAACATTCCCAAATCGATCAGTGTGATAGATTATATCAACAAGAAAGAAGCCAAGAATCATATGATCCTCTCAATAGATGCAGAAAAAGCATTTGACAAAATACAGCATCCTTTCCTGATTAAAACCCTTCAGAGTGTAGGGATAGAGGGTACATTCCTCAATCTCATAAAAACCATCTATCAAAAGCCTACAGCAAATATCATTCTCAATGGGGAAAAGCTGGAAGCTTTTCCCTTAAGATCAGGAACACGACAAGGATGCCCACTCTCACCATTATTATTCAACATAGTACTAGAAGTCCTTGCAACAGCAATCAGACAACAAAAAGGGATAAAAGCTATCCAAATCGGCAAAGAAGAAGTCAAACTGTCTCTCTTCACAGATGACATGATACTCTATATGGAAAACCCAAAAGAATCCACCCTCAAACTACTAGAAGTTATAGAGCAATTCAGTAATGTGGCGGGATACAAAATCAATGCTCAGAAATCAGTTGCATTTCTATACACGAACAATGAGGCTGAAGACAGAGAAATTAGGGAATCTATTCCATTTACAATAGCACCAAAAATCATACGTTATCTTGGAATTAACTTAACCAGAGACGTAAAGGATCTATATTTTAGAAACTACAAATCACTCTTGAAAGACATTGAAGAAGACACAAAAAGATGGAAAAATATTCCATGCTCATGGATTGGAAGAATTAACATAGTTAAAATGTCCATGCTACCCAGAGCAATCTACACTTTCAAAGCTATCCTGATCAAAATACCAATGACATTTTTCAAAGAACTGGAACAAACAGCCCTTAAATTTGTATGAAACCAGAAAAGGCCCCGAATCATCAAGGAATTGTTGAAAAGGAAAAACAAAGCTGGGGCATCACAATGCCGGATTTCAAGCTGTACTACAAAGCTGTGATCACAAAGACAGCATGGTACTGGCACAAAAACAGACACATAGACCAATGGAACAGAATAGAGAACCCAGAAATGGACCCTCGGCTCTTTGGGCAGCTAATCTTTGACAAAGCAGGAAAAAACATCCAGTGGAAAAAAAACAGTCTCTTCAATAAATGGTGCTGGGAAAATTGGACAGTTACATGCAAAAGAATGAAACTTGACCACTCTCTCACACCATACACAAAGATTATGTCCAAATGGATGAAAGACCTCGACGTGAGACAGGAATCCATCAAAATCCTAGAGGAGAGCATAGGCAGCAACCTCTACGACATCGGCCACAGCAACCTTTTTCATGACACATCTCTAAAGGCAAGATAAACAAAAGAAAAAATGAACTTGTGGGACTTCATCAAGATAAAAAGCTTCTGCACAGCCAAGGAAACAGTCAAAAAACTAAGAGGCAGCCCATGGAATGGGAGAATATATTTGCAAATGACACTACAGATAAAACACTGGTATCTAAGATCTACAAAGAACTTCTCAAACTCAATACGTGAGAAACAAATAAACAAATCATAAAATGGGCAGAAGATATGAATAGAAACTTTTCCAATGAAGACATACAAATGGCTAACAGACCCATGAAAAAATGTTCAAAATCATTAGCCACCAGGAAAATTCAAATCAAAACCACACCACCTTACGCCAGTTAGAATGGCAAAAATTGACAAGGCAAGAAACAACAATTGTTGGAGAGGATGTGGAGAAAGGGGATCCCTCCTACATGGTTGGTGGGAATTCAAGTTGGTACAGCCACTCTGGAAAACAGTGTGGAGGTCCCTTAAAAAGTTAAAAATTGAGCTACCCTATGACCCAGCCATTGCACTACTGAGTATTTACCCCAAAGATACAGACGTAGTGAAGAGAAGGGCCATATGCTCATAGCAGCATTGTTCAAAGCAGCATTGTCCACAATAGCTAAATCGTGGAAGGAGTCGAGATGCCCTTCAACAGATGACTGGATTAAGAAGATGTGGTCCATATATACAATGGAATATTACTCAGCTATCAAAAAGAACGATTTCACAACATTTGCTGCAACATGGACGGCACTGGAGGAGATAATGCTAAGTGAAATAAGTCAAGCAGAGAAAGACAATTATCATATGGTTTCTCTCATCTATGGAACATAAGAACTAGGAAGATCAGTAGGAGAAGAAAGGGATAAAGAAAGGGGGGGTAATCAGAAGGGGGAATGAAGCATGAGAGACTATGGACTATGAGAAACAAACTGAGGGCTTCAGAGGGGAGGGGGGTGGGGGAATGGGATAGGCTGGTGATGGGTAGTAAGGAGGGCACGTATTGCATGGTGCACTGGGTGTTATATGCAACTAATGAATCATGGAACTTTACATTAAAAACCAGGGATGTACTGTATGGTGACTAACATAATATAATAAAAAATATTATTATTAAAAAAAAAACAAAAAAACCCAAAAAACCAGGACTTTAAAAAGTTCCATTTTTAGTAAGCAAAGGTTAAATCCCTGTTTGGTTTTTTCATGTAATTCTGTATAAAATGTTGCCATCCCATTGTCTTTAGACCTGAAAAAGGGAGTGAGAAATTAAGCCCATAAAATTTTGCTTTTCAAAGCAGCTAGGCAGAACAGGGATCTTTTTTCTTTCTTGCAACCAATTTGCCCACTCTTACTTCGGTGGGTTTTTTTTTAAGTGTTTTCTAATATTAATGAAGATATTAGTCTTTATATTATAGTTAAATGGGGGAGGCTCAGACTCAGGGATCCTCTCTGAGAGATCTCTGGCAGGGCTTTGTTTGTGGCACACATTCACTAGTTCTTGGTCTCAATTATATTAGACACTATCCAAGGCAATTTAATTATTGCCTGCTCATATCAGCCTTGTTTGCCAAGATCTCCCCGCAAAGAAGGATGAAGACAGCCATTCTTCTCTGATTCACTGTGCCAAATGAATTCTGAATAGACAAGCTGGAACACACCAAAGGAAGCAATTTTCCTAGTTACTTTAAGGAAATGGATTTCATCGCCACATTTCTAAAATTATTCTAAGTAGGATGTTCTTTGCAATAGCTGGACCCAGATACTTTATGGGTTTCTGGGGAAGCACATGAGGACAGGTGAGGAGAAAATCAAGCACTCCCCACAAGACCTGAGCTAAGTACCTGAGTCTCCATCACGCCCCCTTCCTATCTTCCTTCCTGAATCCTACACTGCCCAAGCCTGCCTGTTGCAGAGTACCTTCTCTGGGACCATTAATTCCAACCTTTTTGCAATAGCAGCCACTGTGACATAATTTAAGAGGGCAGGGAATTTATTTAATAACCTCTTTGATCATCTCTGCAAAGTCACCACAATCCCAGGGCATAGGAGCAACTCAAAAACCAATTTTGACAGTTCAGCTGTAAAACACGACTCTGGTTTCATTTTCAGCTACAGCTGCATGAAAGAGAGAAATATTCTCCCACCAGATAGTAGAGGCATTCCTGCACCTGCTTAGAATTTCTCCCTCTTTTCCACTTGGAGATCTCAAGGGTCTTACTTTTTACATTTCTATTCTGAATGGTGCTCTCTCTTTCTCTAAGAATTTCTGGAGATAAAAACAAAGTCACAAGGAAAAAAAAAAAAAACAGCTTTACCTTCAGCAGTGGCAAAGAGGGATACAGAAGGCCTCCACTGAGTATTTCAGAAATTCTAGAGACCACTGGGACAATGGCACCACCTCCCCAGTGTCAGAAAACCTGGATTCTATTCCTCACTTCCCCAAAGAATGCAGAAGACAGTCAAAAGACCTTTCTCTGGTCCTCCCCATCTCCTCTGTTTGCCAGCCTTTCCTCTTGCCCGCAGATTTTGATTTAGAGGCAAAAGGGCTTGGGGCACCTGGGTAGCTCAGTCCTTAAGCGTCTGCCTTCTGCTCAGGGCGTGATCCCAGCGTTCTGGGATTGAGCCCCACATCAGGCTCCACCGCTGGAAGCTTGCTTCTTCCTTTCCCACTCCCCCTGCTTGTGTTCCCTCTCTCACTGGCTGTCTCTACCTCTGTCAAATAAATAAATAAAATCTTAAAAAAAAAAAATAGAGGCAAAAGGGCTTGACAGCAAGTGTGGGGACTTGGTCTCTATCTCTAATTCTATCATTAACTTGCGAAATGTCTTTGGGCAAATCATTCCCCCTGAGATAGGCCCGTCTGTAAAACAAAGGGACTGGCTCTGAGACCCATTCCCAAGGCTGAGCGCCTCTGAGTCTATGGTGGAGACATTAAACTTAATTACTCCTGCAAGCAACTTCCTGATTAACTGTGTCTGACTCTGACCATCTCCCTCCTGATGTGCTCACAGGCTCAGGGAGGCTCCAGATCAAATTTCACCTGTGCAGAGCTCTCTGCAGTGACTCTCCTTTCTGTAACTCCTGGGGTCCCGAGTGGTGTCCTGGTTCCTGTGTGTCCTCACACTGCACTGCCTCCACACTCTGGGAGAAAGGGAATCCATGGGGCCCTGACACTCCTCCTCTCCATCCTTGTGCCTCTTCTCTTTGCCAGAAAAAGGCTTTGCCTGAATAGCAAAACCCTCATTTTTGAAGAAAAGATTCCAGTAAGGCTATTTTTGCCCCAGGGAGCAGCGCAAGAAATCCTGAGAGACAGGCAACCAAGACGGGGTAAAACAAAACTGGAAAAACACCCAAAGTGCACCCCCTGTCCTGTCCTGGTCACCGCCACGGCGGCTCATCTTGTCTATTAGGAGAGCTCCAGGCCCAAGCAGGGCTTGTCACTCACAGATGGAATGCCCTGACAACAAGACCAAGTTTTCTATGGGAATTTTCTGTCTCTGGTAATAAGCAATCAGACGCTGGTTTCCAACCATGAGACCAGCTTAATTACATTTCAGAGCATATGCTGCAGCGGCCAGTAATAACCACCAGTTCAAAAAGATTAGACTTGAGTAGTTTTAATCTGCGTGGATATGCAATGATGGGAAGAAAGGCAATTCATTGTGTCTGGCAAGTTCCCCACCCCCACCACAGTTATGGGCACTTTCTCCCCTCCAGATTTTTATACAACTACAGATTAGCTCAAGGTTTTATTGTCCTGGAGAATTTTAAATGAGAGGAGATCAGGGGCGCCTGGGTGGCTCAGTCGATTGGGCATCTAACCCCTTGGTTTCAGCTCAGGTCATGATCTCAGGGTCCTGGGACTGGGCCCTGCATGGGGTTCCCTGCTCAGCAGGGAGTCTGCTTAGGATTCTGTCTCTCCCTAAGCCCCTTCCCTACTCACGTGCATGCGCTCTCTCTCTAATAAAGAAATCTATTTTAAAAAATAAATAAATGAGAGAAGATCAGTCCATTCTATTAACTACATTTCACCAATTATGTTCACTTGATTCAACAATGCATATTTTTTTTTAAAGATTTTATTTATTTATTTGACAGAGACAGAGACAGCCAGCGAGAGAGGGAACACAAGCAGGGGGAGTGGGAGAGGAAGAAGCAGGCTCCCAGCAGAGGAGCCTGATGTGGGGCTCAATCCCATAACGCCGGGATCACGCCCTGAGCCGAAGGCAGACGCTCAACCGCTGTGCCACCCAGGGGCCCCAACAATGCATATTAACCACCTTCCACACCAGGCTTGTCTCGTGTCTCTTTTCTGTAAGGAAAAAGGATTAGACTCCGTCTCCCAAGATTATATGGACAACACAGCCTGGCTGGCCAAAACTCACTGAACCACCATTAAGGTGGGGAACAGCACTGAGTTAAATCTCGGGGTGACAAGTTAAGAGAGTGTGTTTAACATCACCAAATATCTCAGAATCTCCAGGACAGTCCCTCTTTCAGAAATGTTCCTCCTTCCGTCCCCACAAATACATTCTAACTTGTCATTTTTCAAATCCCGATTGTTGCTTGAGAAAATAAAATGTGGGATGTAGACTCGTACATATTCAAGAAGTGTAGCTGGTTTGTTAGTGAGAAGGGAAATCTGGGTATTACATCAGTCTAATCATGTCTAAATCAACGCATAGGCATCCGCCCCTCCAGCTGGCGGAGAGGAACTCGCGTCGAACAAGGGAGATGTGCTGCTAGAAAGGAAAGAAGGCCGGAGTTCAGCTCACTGTATCTATTCCTCACCACTTTCTCAGGCTGGGGAGAACAAATGATCCTGAGAGGCAATCGAGAATAATGGGCAGAGTACTTACAAACCATTGACCTACGGCGGTTACCTTCACACGGAGCTGGAAGGGAGCCCACCCGTCAGCCCCAAGCTGGAGGGAGCACCCTAAAATGACTTCGAGGCAGAATTCCACCGTGCAGTCTAGTTCTTCTGACACTTGCCATCATCAGTGAGCTCTTACATGAAGCAGTGCTGTAAGGGGACAGTCAGGGGCCGTCACAGTTTGATGACAAAGCACCAGCACTGTCCTGGAAGTTTTATCCAGATGATCCAACGAAATCCTTACAGCAAATGTGCAAGGCATATATAATATATAGTTACCGTTTCAGGTGAGGAAAGGACAACTTAGGGGTCAAAGGACTTGTGTCCGGCTGCAGAATCAGCTAGTGGCATACCCTGGACCCAAATCCCTGCCTTCAGGATCTGAGTTCTTTCTGTTGTAGTTTGTTTGTTTGCAGTAACTATTACTGGGTTTGATTTTTTTTTTCTGAATATAAAAGTAAATACTAAGTAAGGCAGCAAGCCAGACTTTAGGAACCGGCAGCCTGTCTGACCCCAGCGTCCACAGTCTTGTCATTTCACTAGGTGACCACCTCCTCATTCATAAAGTTTTCCCCTTTCCAAATTAACCACTGAAAACACACCCACTACACAGGCTCCAAATGAGGAAGAGTAGTACAGACAAAGCCAGAAACTGCTGTGAATCTGCACTCTGCATTGACAGGTGTCCCCTTTCTTTGCCGGAATGATCCATGCCTCTCGGACTTGAGCCTAAACGAAGGAGGCTTGCTCTCTGTGGTGAGAAACACTTAGCTTGCTTACTGAGTGCTCAAGGCCACTCCGCCTAAGATGATAACACAAGGCAAAGGAAGTGGCCTTGGATGGGGCGGGGGAAGAGGGCACACACAAGAGAGCCTCAGAGACTCCTAGTTGGGTCAGAGGGATGCCAAGTCAAGGCTGCCCAGAGGGAGGACGTCCAGAGCAGCTACTGTTTCAAGCTAAGACAGCAGTAAGTATGCCATGTGCAGAGCCTGGATGTTCCGTCTGCACAATGACTTCACGGCCAGCACCTCTCTTCATGCTCGCACAGACCCATGGAGTTAACAAGGTAGATTTTACATCACTTTCACAAGAAGGCAGAATCCAGACGGCACTTGCAAACATCAAGTGACTTGGCCAAGACCATGGAGCTAACTAGGGAGGGGCCTGGATGAGACACCACGCTTCCGAATTTCTAGTCCAGTGTTTGTCTCGTACAGCCTGCTTCCTCCCAAAAGCATAAAGCCAACATCACCAGGAAAGACAATTAAATGGGACAAAGTAATACTAATATAACAAAGAGGAAAAGGAGGCACACATGGGGATTGTCATCGTTTCTTTTTCTGCTTTGGAGGAGTGGGTTCTCCTCTCTTCAGTGTAAGGAACTCCTCCCCCCTTAAAACACATTTATGGTTATTTCACAAGGATACAGTATGACTGCTAAAAATAAATCACCACTCTGCAAACGTCTTTCCTGTCTAGAACAGTCACCTGTGTCTACATGGCTGGGCTTACACTGGTGAGTGGATGGCAGTTTCCTCTCACAGAAAGCTCGGGATCTACTACGTACATTTCTCGTGAGCACAGACTGAAAAGGAGAGAACTAGTAAATGAGTTGTAGAGAACTGTGGAGGTTCTAAGACTCTACGAGTGTCCTGAAAGATCTCAAACAGGGGGGCGCTTGGGTGGCTCAGTGGGTTAAACGTCTGCCTTCCGCCCAGGGCGTGATCCCGGCATTATGGGATCGAGCCCCACATCAGGCTCCTCTGCTGGGAGCCTGCTTCTTCCTCTCCCACTCCCCCTGCTTGTGTTCCCTCTCTCGCTGGCTGTCTCTATCTCTGTCAAATAAATAAATAAAATCTTTAAAAAAAAAAAAAAGTAAGAGAAACATAAGCACTGCCGTAGATTAGTAAAATCAGTATTTATCTCTATGCAAACTGAAAGAACTTACAGAATCAGAAAACAAAAACACTGATAAAACCGTGTTGGGGGGGTGAAAACTACAGATTTGGGGTCCTTTTACCTTTTACCCAGTGAAGCATAATATTTTAAGGTTTGTTACTTTGATGCAAGTTTTTGAGAAAGAAGTTCAGAAATCCTGCTTGAAGTGAAGTGTCAGCATTTTAGGAATGGGAACACAACAGAGAAAGTCATGATTAATAACAAACCCATTTTAAGTGGATTATTTTTTAATAAATAAGCATGTATCAAAAGCAGAAGCAGATTGCTGGGCCCTACCAATTGATTAGGATTCCCACAATGAATGTCTTTTAGTCATCTATAACAGCTATCAGACATTTTTAAATATTCACAATTAACACAATGATTATTTGATTAGCTGCCAAAATTAAGATGGGAAATATGCTGCCCTCTGAGAGAAGACAGAGGTCCTCCCTTCTTCCCTTTCTCCCTCCTTCCTCTCCTCCCTACCCATTTCTGCTCTTAAATAGTGAAATGCCCTCACAGGAAATCTTCACCCTGGGCTTACCCGCACCTAACTACTGAGGGATTTTGGAAGCCCAAATTCACGAATCAGGCTTCCTGTTCCCTGGTTGACTTATTTCTCATTTCTATCAATAATGGGCGGGGCACAGTCAGTCACCTGTGAACACGTGGAGGACACAGATAATGAAGTGAGCACAGGAGTTGTGTCTTAACAAGAGGAAAAGTCTACCTCATCCATATTCTCCACTCTCCAACATTACCACTTCATTTCTTTTTTTCTTTTTTGTTTACAATTTCTTTTTCTCTCTCTTTTTTAAAGATTTTATTTATTTATTTATTTGACACGGGGGTGGGGTGGGGGTGGGGAGCGGAGAGCAAGCACAAGCAGGAGGAGCAGCAGGCAGAGAGAGAAGCAGGCTCCCCGCCGAGCCGGGAGGACCCTGGGATCATGACCAGAGTAGAAGGCAGCTGCTTAACCGACTGAGCCACCCAGGTGCCCCAACATTACCACTTTAAAAATCTCATTTCCCAGTCTTTACTAAGCGGTATGTTTCACCACTCACCAATTTCCAGAGAGAATGCATTAAGGAAGCTCTCCAAGTATATGCATTCCTCATCTTTCAGACTTGTTGCATCCGCCACTAACCAATTAACCAGAACCTGAGAGTGCTTTCAACAGAGGCACCAGATGATCAATGCAGGCCAAAGGGCTTAAAACAGCACGTCTGTCCTCGTGATTTAAGAACTTACAGGTAGCTCTCTCCTCAATTACACATAAAGAGATCAAAAGATCACTTGCATTACAAGGCAGTATTCCCCAAGGGCCAGATGATGGGCTCAGCAGTAAGTGCTCCTATGGTCCAGAAACATTATGGATTGCTGTGTTTAGAAGCTACATTATGAGGAAAAAAGAACTTGAATTAGGCCTTGAAAGATGGGCAGGCAGAGAAAAATCCTGTGCTTTCCCAACAAAGGGGTTGGTGATTTCTGCTGCTGTGATCCATCATGGGTAACAACAGCCCAGGATGGAAAGGAAATCATATATTAACTCTTGGAAGTCATGCTAGAATGAGCTTCTGATTACTGCTTTTGGTACTAAGCATCTGGAGGAAGGTGTTCTCCCTAAGTTATTAAGACTGGCTTTTGAGAGTTCAAATGAAGAATCAACACATGACTGAACAAAAACCTAGATAAGCAAAGTCACATAAAGGATGGAGAATGGCTTCCAGGCCAACGAGTCTAGTCTACTCCCTTGCTGCACTCATCTCCCACGCATCGAATGAGAAAATAAAACTTCCTCTTGGGAATTTCTGGTCAGCCGGAGAAGATGCTTACAAAGGCAGGACCTAGTGATGATTACTTCCTTCCAGGTCCCCAGGAAAGAGGGAACTTTAAGAAAACGGTGTTTGTGCATTCCAACGTCAAAGAAAGAGCTGCTGCCAGGGGCCTTGGAGCATTCCTGGCCTCTTGCAAGATAGATGCCCAGGTATTTTCATTCTGATAATATTAAAGGCCAGATCTACCTGTTCTTACTTGCAAACCTACACACAACTTGTTATTATGGTTTACCATGGAGAGAACTTGCTCATTCCTGTGTCATTTCCCACTGAACTGGTGTATCTTATTAGCATTCTGAGGTCAAACCATTGTTGCAAGACACGGTACTTTGAGTTGGCCTTGAAAAGACTCTTCAGACCATGGCTTAATACCACTCAAGTTGCAGAGTCTATAAGGTGCGCTGGCTGAAGTAAAGAATGCCACCCTCCTGGGAGTCCTCATGCGGCTGGGCAGTGAAACACTGACAAATTCCTATTCACCAGGATACCAGTCGAGGCTAAGAGCCTGTCCCAACTTTTCTTCCACTATCCCATGTCTTCAATGGCCCTACTCCAGGACAATGAGAATCCATCCACTGGTCATCAGCCATTGTACGGTCCAGCTAACATGTACCCGATCCCATGCAGACAGCTAAGACGTTGCTAACACCTTGCAGCAGAACAGATGGGCTGAGAGCCCAGAAACGATGCCACAGCTTCAAGACCCAGGGGAAAGCTCACCACATAGAGCTTGCGCCAGATGACAGCCCATTCTCGCAGCGTCGACGTGAGCTCCTGCACCAGCGGGAGCTCCCCGGGAATCACAGTCTCATGCTGCCTAAGGAGAACCAGACAGATGCTTACGTTACTCTGGGCTGACCATCACTGCCTTTCTTGACAGGGGTCATATTCCCCACAGCGCAAAGATGGGTGTGGGGCTGGTCTGGCTGGAAATAAAAGTCTGTTGAGCAGACTTTATTACACCCGAGAAAAGAAGGGTCTTACCAATACGGCTCTCAAAATAAATCGTTTCTGCAATGGAGCAAAGGCTGGGCCCAGCTCTGACCACCCCATTTTACATCTCTACAGGAGCAACTGCAAAGCCAGGCTGGTTCTGCCAAGCCACCATTCCGTTAGGGAGGGTGGGTGGAGAAGTGTGCAAGGCACGAGGGTCGTGGGGCTGGGACTCTCACTCAGGACTTGCTGGTGGGGACCAAGGCTCCCCCCTCTTGGGGAATGGGGCTCGATTTTCTTCTCATCTGCTGCCTCACTACACTGAAAATGTGTATATACCATATACCTCACTGGCTCACGGGAGACTCACAACAAGGCAGGCCTGATCTTTATTCACATTAATTCTCTGGTATTTTTACGATGAGCAAAAGGAAAAATAAGAGCAAGCAAACAAATGGGAAATATAGGTAGGATTGCCAGACTTAAATTGCCAGACTTAAATAAGGCTACAAGATGCCCAGTTAAGTTGGCATTTCAGATAGATTAAAATAATTTCTTAGTGGAGGTATGACTCATGAAATACCTGGGACATATTTACCTAAACAATTACTTGTTTTTATCTGAATTTCAAATTTAACTGGACACCCTGCATTCTCATCTGGCAACCCTAGTTAGTGGGGATACGTCTCCCTACGTGCCCTTCCACCAATGTGGCTGCGGCTAGTGACAATGGAGGCTGCCCAGGAATGGTCCCCTGGAAAGAAGATTCTGCAGGAAGGCAGGACACCTGGTTTTCCATCTTGGTTCTGCCACTGAAGAGCTGTGTGAGTCTGGGCATGTCTCCATCTCTCGTGCAGTCTGCAGAACTTACAACTCACAATGTTCTTTTGATGCTTAGCGTCTGCGTGACTCTGATCCATTCTCCTCTCTATCAACCCTGGGACTCCAGTCCTGCTCCGGGCTCTCCTTCCCCTCCTTAACTCTCCTGCCCATGGGCTCCCCAACCCAGCAGCCACTCCTCCCACCTTAGGCTGAGTGTCTTAGTCCCTCTCAGTCTCCACAGAGGCAGCACTTTCCAGGACAACTGGTAAGTGGATGAGAAGTTAGAATATCCAAAACTTAATGGATTTTATCTGCAGAGCATGTTCACACAATTTCATAATTTCACATTAGGCTCATGGCCAACGTAGGGCCAGATTTATTTCCTCC
Organism: Ursus americanus; assembly: GCF_024610735.1. NCBI lineage: Eukaryota > Metazoa > Chordata > Mammalia > Carnivora > Ursidae > Ursus > Ursus americanus. Next base: position 67,421,612 of record NC_142139.1, read on the forward strand.
AATCTGTCTTGGCAAAGTCCAAGGTGCAGTAAGGCTAACTGACTTGCGTAAGCTTCAGAGCTGATTACTGCTGGATGCAGCTGCTCATCTCTCTCCCAAGGTTGCCAAACTGGAGGCTCTCGGAGATCTTAGCAGTGAAAGAGTGCCCAACGTTCATGGGTGCGCACACACACTCAGTGAGCAGGCAGTGCAAGAGGAAGACAAAGGCCCTTCATTCATTCATTCTCTGTCTTTACTATTCCTGGGGAAGGATGCCAGACAGCAGCAATTACAAAAGAAGGAGTCATCTCAGGAAAAAGTTTGTATTCACTTCTCTCTCCTGTGAGAAGGGCAACTGACGAGATGAGAGCAATAACGTACACGAGAAACTCTTTAATGATAATTTGACACGTTCACCATTTTTTAGGTGTCTTCCTGGGACTGGACTTACCCTCGGTCTTCCACGGTTGCCTCCTTCAAATGGATGTACGTTTCAGGGAAAATCCCCTACAGAGAGAAGATCGGTTACACGGCCATAAAAACCTCAGGGTAAAGAGCATAGATGGCATTGGGAATGAATGAGGAGGAGACAGGATACCTGGACCGCTGCTAGAGTGTGTGGTCAGGCTCACAGGACTGACCACACTGACTGCGCCTCCATGAAAGCATGGCTGGAAAGACAGAAATTAAGAGTGGGGTTCACAGAGCATGGGAGAAGCGCTTCGGAAGTGGACAGGCAAACGTATCCAGGTCTGCTCAGAGCGGCAATAACAGTAAGGGGTTCCACAGCGAGCTCCTAAAACCCTCCAGGTCCTAATGCCATGATCTGCTGCCCTGAAAGGGTTTCACATAATTAGTGACATGGAGGGCTATGTACTTAGCAGCCCATAAAATTATAGTGATTTTCCGAAACAATCCCTTCTCAGCACTTTCACTTAAACCAAATGTGCCCCAAATCAATTAGTACTAGTTATCTGGTTATTTTTAGCACTTCCCAGTCTCAAATTGCTCTCCATTCCGTATTCTTAAGAGGTGATTCTGTATCACTGCTGTCACGCTGCTCATGGGAAAACTAAGGCCCACAAGGGCCTAAGAAAAAGACTGGAAACTGATCAGTAGAAACTGAAGAAGTGAAGATCAGATCGAACCAACAGAAAGCAGGTCATGGATCTGAGTTTTCCTAAATGCCAGTGGCTTCTGTTGTTTAACTGTGTGATACGCTCATCGATAAATACTGCCATCTGGAAAAGGCATTGCTATTCTTAGTTTTAGGGTACTTTGCATGCCAGACCAGCAGAGGTAGGAGAACCTATTTAATAGGCACCACTGGCTCGACTGCTCCTAGCCCTGCACCTGTGGAGATCAGTGCGACCCTGTGAGACATTCTCTGTCTGGGGCGGGGCGGGGTTGGGGGGGCTGACCACAACCGTGGGAAAGGAAGATCTTCCTACCTGGGAGACGGGGTCAAAGATGTACCCAGTGATCCTTAATCGATCCAGAGACGGAAACCTAGTTAATTCCCATTGGGGTCAGTCAGTCCTGTGTCTGGCTTCGTGTGCTATATTTACCTGACAGTCTTGTATCTCCATTTTAGCCCTTTGCCAACAAAACAGGAACCAGTAAGAAAATTGGAGATTGCGCTGCTCCCAGCCTTGGTGATGACGGGGTAGATCCCGCCACTGCCTGAGTCAAAAGCAAAATGACCATCCTTTCAGGGGCCAGGCAGGAAGAACAACAACAACAACAAAAAATTACCTTCCCCTCCTCACTTTGAGAAAGGGGTAGGCATGGGGTGTATAAGTAAGAAAGTACTATGCCAATCCGTTATTGATAAAGCCCAGAACACAGAGAGAGGCAAGGTGACACTGACCTCTTTCATTACAGGGGCAGGATTCAAAGTGATTTTGGAAAATTGATCAAACAGTTAAACAAAAATTCAGTGTACATGTAATTCCTCTGGGGCCTAACTTCTGGTGTTCTGAAGCTCCAGATCTGTCCTTAGGGTGTCTAAGGAACTTTGGGTGTTTCTTCCATCTGCTAAGCTGAGGTAAATGTCTCGCTGACTGCCATGTTGGTGGAGAACCAGACTTGATGGCCCAGAACTCACCTTGAGGACATGATGCTACGTGAAATAATCCAGACACAAAAGGGCAAATACTGTTATGATTCCACTTGTAGGAGGGATCTAGAATAGTCAAATCCATAGAGACAGAAAGTAGAATGGGGGCTGCCGGGGTGGGGTGGGGGAGGAATGAGACAGTTGGTAAAAGATGAACCACTTAAAGCAGTAGTTATAAGGGGCAACATTTGGAGGTTAAAATAAGATGTAACACTGCTTATCCCAGAGAATATCCCTGCAGAAAAATTTTCTCATCAAGAAGATAAAGGACCAATTAAAATTTGTGTGCATTCGTAATCTGATAACTGGTCTCCTCCTAATAATTGGGAGAAATCCAAGATAGAAGCATCTGAAATATAAACAACATCTTATGTTGTAACACCCAAGCAGATTACAAGCAGATAATTTATAATGAATGTACAGATATGATGACTTTCATTTTAAGAGAATATTTATTTTGTTGCATTACTGCCCTGTTATTTGTAGGCACCATCCTTCCATGATAACATATGTTCACTTATATCCACTTAATTGCTCTGGTAAATCTGAGCCTTGTAGAACTTTTCCTATGCCATTTGACACACAGAAAGGCAGGATAAACCTGGGGGATAGATTACTAACTTATAGCTTATCTCAATTTTGATTTTCCTTTCTCAATGCAACCTACTCACTTGAGGAAAAAATAAATAAACTAATGATTTTCTAGATATTGCCCTTATCCACACTTCCACAATCCTGCCAGGATCAATACTCAGTTTCTGCAAAGCTTCTTGGCTTCTTCAATTCATAAAACCACGAGCTCATTTTATCACCACTCTAAAGGGCTCGGTCTGCTAAGTGACACCAAAAATTTCCATTAAAATAAAAGGCCTTTCAAATAGCTCCTCCCCTAAAGACCAGCAAAGGCAGGAAAACAGCATTAGGAGAGGATTTCAAATAGGCTGGATCTCCTAATGAAAGGGTGTCAAAGCTGAACATAATTCATGATGACTGAATTTAAATTCCCTTGATGCCTCCTAGAGCTCTCCACCAAGAAGATATTTGAACTTAAAAATCAAGTAAATGCACCATCCTTGTCTGTACTACCATTTCATTGAATTACAAAATTGAATTATCAAGAACTAAAAGAAGCTCTTCCTGAAATAATTCTTCCTAAAGGTGAGATTTAAAGTTTAAACAAGGGGGGCGCCTGGGTGGCACAGCGGTTAAGCGTCTGCCTTCGGCTCAGGGCGTGATCCCAGCGCTATGGGATCGAGCCCCACATCAGGCTCCTCTGCTGGGAGCCTGCTTCTTTCTCTCCCACTCCCCCTGCTTGTGTTCCCTCTCTCGCTGGCTGTCTCTATCTCTGTGGAATAAATAAATAAAATCTTTTCAAAAAATAATAAATAAATAAAGTTTAAACAAGGGTTTTAAGAAAAAAAAAAATTAAAAACACACCCAGAACTTGTCATTTAGACCTTAGTGGTGCATGCTATTTTCTTTTCAAAGCCAACAACAAGGGTATAAGCTGGATAGATTCTGATCTATTAGAGCATCACAGGATGCCTTAGAAACTGAGGTCTTCTACGTGCAAAAAGGATCCTAACACACTGTAGCTCTCTGAAAGGGAAAAGTGGGCAGGGGACCTTGTTTCAACATGATTCACAATCATCAGTTAAAAATCAAGAATTGTGTTTGTTCTTTAAGTTCGTGTGATCTTATCTGAGAATGGGGTTTTGTTCATTTTTTTTAAGTTGACATTTTTTTTAGAAGATTGGGAAGTGGCATAAATCTTCTTGCTCTTTAAAAATTCAGAACTTCAAAATGGTTAACTCTAATCGTGCTTCGAAATAACTATCATTTCTATAATTACGAGTAAAATAAACAAAGATAGGGCTAACCCCAAACCAAGAAACGGGAGTATCTATAAACCACATACAAGGATCCTGAAAGAAAGAGAGGCTTTCGTTTTACTATGCTCTCATTCAAGCCAGAATGTCCCTATCATCAGTCCTCTATTTGAAGGCCTGGAGAAATTAAAGTCAGCAAGAGATTAAATGAAAAGTAGTTAAGCTGGAAATGAAAACATATGGGAAAACACAGGAATCAAACTGTGGGCAGAAAAATTCAGCATCAGGACTTAGGGAGGGATAAAAGGACCAAAACTGTGGGAGTTCATACTCACATGACAAGCAAACACTCCTTCATTTTGGAAGATTATTAAACTGTCAACGTTAACAAACTGGGTGTGTGGACGTGTAAATGTGCAAATAGTGACTTCAGAGCCAAATATATAGAAAGCTTGATCTAAACAGCACTGGTTACTAATGACTACAACCTGTAGAAAGGGGTTTCTCGGGGCACCTGGGTGGCTCAGTCAGTTAGGTGCCTGCCTTCAGCTCAGGTCATGATCTCAGGGTCCTGAGACTGAGTCCTGCATCAGGCTCCCTGCTCAGCAGGGAGTCTGCTTCTCCCTCTGCCTGCTGCCCCTGCTGTGCCCTGTCTCTCTCTCAAATAAATAAATAAAATCTTAAAAAAGGGGGGGGGGGTGTTTCTCTAGGCCCCAAACTCTTTCAAGAGTTGTATGCTCAGATTACTTGCATCTCATCCCATGTTTGAAAAATAAGAACTGTGGGTTTTGCTGGGTTTTTTTTCCACTCACTTCTTGATAAATTCTACAATGTTTCTCTTGCCCCTCTCCTAATTAGCTATTTTGCATGTGAACTAAGTGTGAAATACGATGGTCCTCTCCATGTTGCTCTTTCAAAACAAAGTGCTGACTCGCACTGCTGCCCCAGAGTGCAGCATCAACGGAAAAGCCGAGGGGGGTATTAACGTAACTAACAGATTTTCTTTAGCTTGATGGTGAGTAGTTTTGGCACTAGGTACAGGAACCTGCTAGGGTCAGTACTTTTCAAACTCTCTGCCCATGATGAAATACAGCTTCATGCAACCGAGTCCTTAACTGTACATAAAATATAATTCAAAATACATAAAATACATAAAACATATATACCTCACACAAAAGTTTCATGAGACAGTATTCATCACAGAATTCCGTTTTCTTTTCTGCTTCTCAGAGTTCCGGTTTTTGGAAGATGTTGGTTAATAACCCACGATGTTGATCTCATGATCTGTTACTGGGGTTGGTTGTGAGGTTCACAGCTTCAAAACTACTGCTCTGGCTTATCCATTTTATAGTGAAGGATGGACTCAAGTAGAAATGGGGAGATGCTTTAGTTCTGGGATGTCAGCACAGGAGATAAAGGACAGAGAAGCAGCACGGGTCCCCCCTGAAGGAGACAGCCAACAATAACAATGTCACTGTGTCACCACCCTGCTGAGCTCGAGGGACAGGGAGCAAGAAGCCTGCCAGGGCCCTACCTGGTGTGTGAGTTCACCTCTGGCCTCGCTCCTTCAGTGGGCCGGTGGGAGATACGGTCCATGGGACTTGTGCTATTTTACTTATACACTGAGGTCAGAGAATTTGTTTTCAGATCTAAAGAACAGCCATCCCAGAGAACACAAACTAGGTCCAGAGACAGCAAGGAGCAGAAAATTGTACCAGGTAGCATAACACAAAACTAGCAGACAGATTCAAAGTTAAAAAGTAAATGACAAACCATACCTTTTTAGATTTATTTTGGAGGGTATATCCTCTGTACCAACCTGTGGGGGAATAAGAAAACACAATCTTTTATGTTATCTAATAGAAAGATAGGAGCAATATGCATCCTCATATTCTACTAGAATACTGGGATGGAATCCAAGAGGTAATTAGCAGACTAATTAGAATATGTGCATTTGGGTTGATTACACAATCACAATCTAGATCTATTTTACAGCTTTACTCTCTTCATAGGTAAAGGATTTAAAATTCACACAGAACCATACCTCATCTCTGCTCCTTTGGAGAAAGGACAGAACAAAAAAGACAAGACAGAAGGCAGCTCAACCTCTTCACACCTTAATACCTTAGACATTCAGTACGTGTTTTTGCATGAATGAAGAAGGTCTTTCATCCATATACACATATTCTACAAGTCACCCTATACTATTAAAATAAATAGTTTAAAATAATTTCTATAGGCTCTCTCTTATCTAAATTCTCAGGTGAAGAACCACTATTCTGGAACAATTTTAAACAGGAATGGAAAATTTACATATATAAATATTTGCACCTAAAAGAGTCGAAACAAATAATAAAAGAACATTTTAAATAATTCTTGGCAATGCTATTCACACCCCTGACAATAAAAAAATTTGTTGGCTTGATGAGGCTTTAAATAAAGCCTTTGACTTTTTTATAAAAACTTCAATAAATACACATACACCTATGGATGTTTTTCCACCCTGTATCTGGTAAAGGGAGTATACAATTTAATTGATCCATAAACAGATAACTTATATTAAATATTTATTGAACACCTACTAGAAGTAATTTACTATAATGATTCCCCACGTTCCCCATGTCCATAAGGCATCAAGCTGGTCATCTTCCCTAAGCAAACCCGACTGTAAGTGGTACATATGTGTCAAGCAGCCATCTACATACAGTGAGGTGATGCAAACTGTAATTACAACTTAAGGCATCTGCCAACAGGCTTCTAGAACTGTCTTGTAATTTGTTCTATACGAAATCATCCAGAAAAGAGACACACAAAGTATTCTGGATATGTTACAAGAAGAAAGTTGAATTTACCTTGAGCATAATTTAAGAATATTTTCACAAATTTTTAAACTGTCAGTATTCAAAATTTAAAGAATTTTTTTTTTTTAAAACAGGAAAGACTAGGGTACTATGCTGTGAAATCGTTATAGGTTTATATCAAGGCCCACGGTTGAGAAAAAGGTGTTTGAACAGCAAACACTGCTCCTAGTTTCAGGTGCCAAAGTGTGCGAGCAGCCAGGTGTAAGAAGAACACGATGCTAGACCTTGCTAGCTGGTTCTGCTGTTACAGCAGAGTGCTTTTGCACGAATGAATGAATGGCTTCAGGCTCATCCTGTGGCGGGGGAGGGGCAGGCAAGCTGAGAAACAATGGTCTCTTCCAAGCAGTTTTCATCTCCCTGCGTCCTACAAAACCAAGATGTAACAGTTTGGACTTTGCTCCACTGTCAGAGGAATTTCTCTGTACTTGTGTAAACAGTATTTTTGCGCAGCCATTCATCACAGAATTATGCTTCCGAAACCTGTCATTTTTGAAAAAAAAAATTTTTTTTCTTTACTTCCTAAGTCTCCTCTAGAATTGGGGTTTGTGTAAAACCCTATCTAAAGGCACAAAATTACCACACTGAATTTGTAGAATGTTCATTCTGCTTGGTTAGGTACTAGTAGAATAATGTCCATCCCTGGAGTTTTAATCATCTGCTGTCAGGACCCCATAAATTCAACTGCTAATAACTGCAAGAGATACAAGCAAGAACACGGTGTTCCAATTGATCCCAATATTTAAAACAGGATAATTATAGTTAAACATGGTATGCTTTTAAGGCTTCCAAATGCGTCACGATGCGAAGAGATAGCGAAGGCTCTATCAAACAGGCACCTATTACCAGTAAGCAGTGTGAACCGGCGGGAATCTCGGATGCTTTTAAAAATTAGTACATTAGTAAAATGAAGAGAATAGTGGGGGATGGTGAGTCCAGAGGGCCAGTCCTACCTAGGTTTAGATGAAATGTCTGTCTCAAAGAGTGAATTTGTAAGCCCATAGATACATAGACCAGACCGGTGGTTGCCCGAGGCAGGGGGTGGAGGTGAGGGCGAAATGGGTAAAGGGAGTCAAGAGGTACAAACTTCAAGTCATAAAATAATGAAGTCATGGGGGTGTAATGTACATCATGGCAACCACAGTTAATAATACCGTGTTCCATATTTGAAAGTTGCTAAGAGAGTAAGTCTTAAAACTGCTCATTACAAGGAGAAAGCATTTTGCAACTATGTATGCTAATGTATGTTAACTAGACTTATTGTGATGAACATTTTGCAATAAACACAAATATCTAATCACTGGGGGGCCTGGGTGGCTCAATCAGTTGGTTAAGCACCTCCTTTCTGCTCAGGTCAAGATCTGGGATGGAGACCCACCCACTCCCCCACCCCCACCCCCCCCCCCCCATCCACAAGGCAAATATTCAAGGGCATTCAGATCTTGGGTTTAAGCAAATAGGTAGCCAGAATTAATTCTTTGGGATAGGAAGATTGGAAAAAGGAAAGCATTGGGGGATGGGAGACAGAATCAAGAGATGTATCTTGGCCCCTCTGCTTCTCTTCCTCAACAACTGAGCCCTGAGCCATTAGGTGGGACAGGGCAACTTGGGCATTTGCAAGGGGGGTGGGGAGGGCATCCACACAGGGGACCAGACTGGCATGGCCTGTCACAGGCAGGCAGAACAAGGTGGGCATCCATGGGGGATGGGGGGTCCGCAGGAAGAGGGTGAAGAGAAGGGCATCCACAACCACAACCTGGGCGTGGGGGATGGTGGGGGACATGAGCTATCACAGAGAGAACAGGCTGAAGAGGGTGTCCATGTGGGAGGAGGTATGGTCATGAAGACAAGAGATTGGTTACATGCTGAGGCCCTAATGAAATAAGTAAATACATTAATCCTGGAAGCCAGGTTTCTTACTGTCACAGAAGGGAGTTACAGGAAAGGGAAAAAACTAGAATGAACCCTGAGATGCTGGACTGCACTTGCAGGTACCCATGTGTACATATGACTCCTAAAATTGGTAGACAGGTCAAAATTAATGGATGTGTTAACCTGTATTTATACGCATATGCGCATTATCCCTGGTTCTGCTGATACCTATTGGTTCTCATTTTTTTGACCCTGAGAGAGATGATGGAGAGCTCAGAAAAGAAGCTATGTAGTGTCCAAGATGCAGCAGGAGGGCAGAGGACTCCACGAAGAACAAATCCAAGCAAGTGGAACTGCGAAGTTATCTCATTTGTCTGAACATATGAGGAGGAGGTAAACACTTCTGTCAGAAAGTCTGGATATGAAGGAGAAGTAGGTCCACAGAGAACCAGGAAAAGAAGAATTAACACCTCTAGAAACACATTATTCAAGACAGGAAATAGAATGAAGGTACGTTCCACAGCATCTGCTGCTTATACTACATAGACTCAGTAATCTAAATAATAACTTTGGGGGCACCTGGGTCGCACAGCGGTTAAGCGTCTGCCTTCGGCTCAGGGCGTGATCCCGGTGTTATGGGATCGAGCCCCACATCAGGCTCCTCCACTATGAGCCTGCTTCTTCCTCTCCCACTCTCCCTGCTTGTGTTCCCTCTCTCGCTGGCTGTCTCTATCTCTGTCAAATAAATAAATAAAATCTTTAAAAAATAAAAAAAAATAAATAATAACTTTGAAAAAATTATGATGTATCTATACTGGGAGGTCTCTATCAGACACAGACAAGTATACGCGTGGCTGGTGGGAACTGCAAGAGAGCTAAACCCTTAGCTTCCATAAGAAGCAGTTAATGAAATGGAAATACCAAGTAATAGAAGCACGATTCTTTAGAAATGAAAAAGCAAATACCACAACAAAGGGCTGCAGGTGGGATCAGAAACCAAGAGGAGGTGGGAAGAGACTGCTGTTTATCATTATAAACTTGATAGAAATGACTTGGCCTTTAAAATTATATGCATTTATGACAATGATAAATTTGAAAACTAAGACAAAAAATACAACTAATACGTCCTGGTAAGCCAGGACTAAGAAAGGCAAAATTATAGGGAAAGAAAACAGATCGAGGCTGAGGGTGGTATGAAGTTGGTACAGGGGTCAGGGGAGAATCTGGGGGTGCTGATAGAATTGTTCTCTATCTTGTGCTGGCATTTCATGATTGTGTGCATTGTTCAAAACCTGTACACTAAATAGGGTGAATTCAACTCAATGTAAGTATTTTTTTTCTAGATGAGATACTACTCTACAACAACTTGAATGGCTATAGTTAAAAAGACGGACTCTAGGGACCCCTGGGTGGCTCAGTCGTGAAGGTCTGCTTTCGGCTCAAGGCGTGATCCCAGGGTCCTGGGATCGAGCCCCATGTCGGGTTCCCTGCTCTGCTGGGAAGCCTGCTTCTCCCTCTCCCACTCCCCCTGCTTGTGTTCCCTCTCTCACTGGCTGTCTCTATCTGTCAAATAAATAAATAAAATCTTAAAAAAAAAAAAAAAAGACGGACTCTACCAAGAGTTGGTAAAAATATGGGCAATTAGAATTCTCTCACATTGTTTGTAGCTACAAATAAGATTGAACATACATGCACTATATGTTAACTAACAAAATTTAAATTAAAAAACAAAAAAAAAACATGGGGTGCCTGGGTGGCTCAGTCTTTAAGCATCTACCTTCGGCTCAGGGCGTGATCCCAGAGTCCTGGGATCGAGCCCCACATCAGGCTCCTCCCCTGGGAGCCTGCTTCTTCCTCTCCCACTCCCCCTGCCTGTGTTCCCTCTCCCGTTGGCTGTCTCTCTCTGTCAAATACATAAATAAAATCTTTAAAACAAACAAACAAACAAACACACAAAAAAAAAAACCACCAAAAAAAAAAAATACTATACACACACACACACACACACGCACACACACACGACCTATGACCTAGCAATATCCCCACTTCTAAGTACGCACCCAAGATCAGTAAAAACCAGGCACCTGGGTGGCTCAGTCGGTTAAGCGTCTGCCTTCGGCTCACGTCATGATCCCAGGGTCCTGGGATTGAGTCCCATATCAGGCTCCCTGTTCAGCAGGAAGTCTGCTTCTCCCTCTCCCTGTGATCCTCCCCCCTGCTAGGTTTCTTTCTCTTTAATAAAAAATAAATTAATTTTAAAAAAAGATCAGTGAAAACATACATCCATAAAAATATAAGATTGTGTTGCAAAGCTTTATTATTAATAGCCAAAAACTAGAACCCATCAAAATGTCCCTCAGCAGGAGTATCAACAAACTGTGGTATATTCACATAACTTAGTGGTGAAAAGGAATGAGCTACTGTCTTAAGCAACATCATTAATGAACCTAAAAACATTATGTGGAATGAAAGAATCCAAACACAATAGACATGCATAATTCCATTTATATAAAGTTGAAGAGCAGGAAAACTAAGGCATGGTGACTTCCTTGGAGCATTAGTTGCTTTTTGGGGTGAGAATTGTGTAGAAGAATGCAACGGGGAGCTTTTTGGGGCAAGGGAAATGCTCTGTCTCTTGACCGGAATATTAGGTACATGGGGTGCATTTGTTTGCCAAATTCACTGAATTGAATACTTAAGATGAGTGTATTTTACTGTATATAAATTTTACTGCAATTTTTAAAAGCCACATAAAATTTTACTCTATCATGTAAGCATTACAAAGTAAGGACTTCAAGGTGATACAGAATTCCATGACAGTGACGTTGCTCAAATATTACTAAATATTTTTGTCTGAAACTGCCTCTGAAACCAGCCGGAGCCATGTGTGAAAAATCACAGGACCATTTCTCCATTATTTTTCCTTTTTATTGTGCCTCCCTTAAGACATTATCCATCTTCCCTCCTCACTTTATGTGCCAAAGCTAATCTGAACGAGTTTTGCTACTTCCAATAGATCAAGACTGTAGATTCATTTACTCGCTCAGCAGAGAGGTGCCAAGACAGCAAGACCTACAGTGTCTCCATCCTTCCAAGTCTTGCTTTATCATGGGAAGGAAAAAAACCACAGACCTGCAAACACCCAGCAAATAAACAAAGTGCATGCACAGGAGGTTAAAAGGTATTAAGGAAGGAGAGTACTGCCCTGCGGGGGACGGGGGACGGAGGAGTGGGGGTGGGGCTACTTTAGAAAGTATGGTTAGAGACTCTCTTGGTGCAACCACTGGAGCCAAGGATTTACATCACTAATGTGGTCATTCATTTATTATAGATAAAAACACTCACTGAACACCAGCGGGCCAGACATTGTCTTCAAGGAGGAAGGAAACAGATCCATAAACAAATAATTGAATACAAAGGGCTTCTAACAGGCAGCCTTGAAGACACTGGCTCACCAAGGGAGAATTATGAATATGCTAAAGACTCCAAAGGCAATTACTGAGGGGTACTCAAGACCTTCCCAACCGTAAAAGCATTGTTCAGATGTGTAACTCGTGGAGAGTTTTGTAAAAGCTCTCCTCGTTTTGAGTACCACAATAAATTAGTCCCACTCCCAGAATAAACCATTTTTGTGTTGTAAAATACACATAAAATATACTATTTTAACCCTTGTTAAGTGTTCAGTTCAGTGGCAGTAAGTACATTCACAATATTGTGATACTGTTGACCTGCCAGGAATCAAAGGCAAGCAACAGATAGGGAGCCACTGTTTACTTGCACCTCGACATGGGGGAGGGGAAAGGCCAGAGAGGATCCACAGAGGAAGAGCAGGTGCTAAATCCTGTTATTTTTCCTTTAAGTGTCACTGGTCTGGTAGTTAATTAGGCCAAGGTCAAAGGTCCGTCCTCTGTGGGCCAGGTAAACCCGTTGGGCTCCTCTGGCTGGTTTCCATGGTCAAAGCTTGCCCTCCCATCCCGAAGCAAATGTCCCTCTAAGAGATGGCTGCAGTCCCTCCAGGGAAGCTGGTGAGTAGAAACAGCTGGGTGCAACCTCCGAAGAGGACAGACAGAAACCAGCTCAGCTGTGGGATCCTTGTCCTCCAACTACAGGATGTTCACTTTTCAAATGCACTGAGCAGCTCACTGGTGTTTTTATTTTTATTTTTTTAATTTAAATTCAATTAATTAACATACAGTGTATTATTAATTTCACAGGTAGAGTTCAGTGATTCATTAGTTGTATATAACACCCAGTGTTCATTACATCACGCATCTCCTTAATGCCCATCACCCAGTTATTCCATCCCCCCACCCGCCTCACCTCCAGCAACCCTGTTTGTTTCCTATAGTTAAGAGTCTCTTATGGTTTGTCTCCCTCTCTGATTTCATCTTATTTTACTTTTCCCTCCCTTCCCCTATGCTCCTCTGTTCTGTTTCTTAAATTCCACATGAGTGAAATCATAACTGTCTTTCTCTGATTGATTTATTTCACTTAGCATAATACCCTCTAGTTCCATTCACATCGTTGCAAACGGCAAGATTCCTTTCTCTGATGGCTGAGTAATATTCCATCGTGTATATATAGACCACCTCTTCTTTATCCATTCATCTGCTGATGGACATCTGGGCTCTTTCCGTAGTTAGGCTATTGTGGACACTGCTGCTATAAACATTGGGGTGCAGGTACCCCTTCGGATTACTACATTTGTATCTTTGGGATACATACCCAGTAGTGCAATTGCTGGGTCATGAGGTAGCTCTATTTTTAACTTTTTGAGGAATCTCCCTACTGTTTTCCAGAGCGGCTGCACCAGTTTACATGCCCACCAGCCTCACCGGTACAGAAAGGAAAAGGATGCAAAGATAGTAAAAGATGATTCTATTCTTTTATACCTTTTTGGGAAACAAATCAGTCTTCCCAGTTAGACATCTTAGCTCAGTTTGGTGCCTTTATCATACACAGATAGATGCTGTACGTGTGAGCTCCAAAGGAACTCAGACTTCTCCAAAATCTAACACCCTTACTTAAAAAAGAGGAAACACAGGCAAGGAATTGCAAAGGTCGTACAGTCAACCAGTGACTTACTATCTAAGCTGGGAATGCAAACACAGGGCTCCTACCACCCGGTTCATCAGGGTTTGCCTTCCACCACCTGCCTCCATGGCCATGCAGCAAGTGGGATACTTGCTCAAGGCAAAGAGGCACTGCCTCTCATGGGAAGGAAGCTTGGCCAAGGAATCCAACCAATATAAAACACCTATGCACGCAAGCATGCCAAGTAAATGGAAAAGAAAGAGATGAGGCTTCCATCTTTTATTTTATTTCTTGAGTGAACAGTAAAGAGGCCTGTGTTTGTGGTGCCTGGAACGTAGTGGGCAAGCCATAAACTTTAAATGACTTCAGCAATGAGAAAGAGAAGGTCTGGTGAGCTGGTGGTCATGGACAAAACAGATCATGCAAAGGCTGTATAATAAAATCTGCACCCCCAAAGCACAATCTGACAGCAACATCCCAGAGACCCTTCTCTCCCCTTGGGATCCCACACCTAGTGGCCAGAACCAGGCGGGGCCCGAGCACCGGCCCGGAGGCCAGAATGTCTAGAGAAGAGGAGGCATTGCTCCTTATGAAGAGGATTCATCTGAAATGCACAGGCCTGGTAGTGTGCTCACCCATTCTGTGGGACTTCCATTTCTTCAACTATTCAAGTAATTAAGGCTTTCGTGGCTTCAATTTCCTTCCACAAAAACATTCTACTTTTCCCCATCTTGTTAACTCATAACGCCATAGCTAAAAATGCCGAAGTTTCTCCTGGTCACCTACAAGAGATGGAAACGTCAGAAGCTTCTTTCAAGCAGCAAACACCTCCTGAGACAGGCAGGGGGAACCTGGTCCAGGGTGGGGGTGGGGACAGATGCAGAACAGTTGGCAGACTGGAGAGGTGACATATCCAAATGGCCACTGCAAAAGGAGGAAACGTCTCTTGGCTTCATAGACACCCTGAACTCAGTGACACAGGGGAAATAAAATTTCCTCTCTCTAATCAACATCATCATTCTGGTTTGCCAACTTCCGTGACATTTCCTGGACGTGGCTTTTTCCTTCTTTCTTTTTTAAAGCAAAGTAATCCTGCCAGCAGTTGGCTCTAGTTGCCCTCCTCTGTGACGCATTTCTCTAAGCTTATCCAACTAGTTCGAGAAAGCTGAAATGACAGGATACAGCATACGTTTGCTGCCACTCACTGTGAAGACTGGTTTTATCAGCAGCACCAATTCGCAAGATGGACAAGACAGGGATGTCTTGTTCATCAGGCAAGATCTATAAAAGACCTATGCTAGGCTCTGTGGAGCCTCCAGAAGACTGAGGTATAAACCCCAACCCCCGATCTCAAAGACTTTCTAATCTGCTCACTAGTGGAACAGAGACACAGGTGAGGGAAGACAAACCCGCACAGCTAATTACGGAGGATCTCTGGAACCACAGCGCAGGCTGCTTTCCTCAGGCGACCATCTAAGCCTCCCGAGGACGACATCAAGGTGAAGGGCGCACACATACAGGCGGCTTCTCTTTCTGAAGGGAGAATGCAGGCCCCAGCAAGACAGGAAACAGCCCGTGCAGAGGCACCGGGAGCATGCGTGCCTTAGCTTAGAGCGCGTGTGACACGGAGGGCACTGTCCCGAGACCCCTTCAGTCTGGGTCACTTAGAAACCTACTTTGAGTTCCTCAGTGGAATGCATCCTAAAATGAAAGGGCAAAGCTGTACTTACAGACTCTGAAAGTGAACCACTGGGCTCCACTTTGAGAACCCAGACAGAGGCGCGGAGACGCTGTCAGGGGTGTGACAACATCAACAGTGGCAGAAACAGAGGCAAGGACCCAGAAGTGACGACGGCAGTATGAGTCCTGGTAGCAAAAGATCAGCAGAAAAGGCATGAACATGAACCACGTGGGACCTTCCGAGACTGTGTGAGCCGAAGACCGCTGGGTTCAATGCAAATGCCTTCTGCACTAACACAAGCAGGAGGGCACAGTCGGGGATACCAGTTAGACACCCGCTGCCACAGACATACAGGAGGGAGACTGCTTCAGCTTTGGATGGTCAGGGACCTCTCCAGAGACCTCTCTGCTTATTTGTCCCTCTCTGACCTGCCTGCCACACCTGTGGGTAATAGTAGCCCAGCCCAGACCTGGAGTGTGTGGGCTGGGGGAAGGGGGCCATATCCCTGGATAGGGTAGATGACCGGGCTATGCACCCCTGGAACAGATGTGCCTGCCTGCTCAGAGAAAACCAGCTCTTGAAAACAAGCAGAGGAGATGGGGGGGGGGGGGGCAGATGAGGCACGGTGGGCCCTGGAGGGGCAGGGGGCCCAAGGACACAGTGGACTTGGGAGAGCAGTGAGGAGTGCACCTGGCCAGGGCAGCAAGCGAGTGTGGCAGAGCCGTGGGGGAAAGAAGTTCAGAAAGAGCGCATCCCGCCATAGACAAATTCAGGGTGCCGGGAATCTTGTCTGACAGCTACTCAAAAAGCAAAAGAACTTCACCCTCTTTGAAAAACTATAGGTTAGGTCCAAAATAGAAGCATCATTTCCTCAAAGGCCTCACAACGTGGAAAGAACATTCTACTTGGATTCCAGAGGACCGTGGTGAGAATCAAAGCTCTACCATTTAACAGCTGTGTGAAGTTTCAAGTTTCTGAACCTGATTTTCACATTTACTAAATGAGGACTGGGAACGCTGGTCTCCCATGACTGTAATAGCTAAGATTCAGTACAAGAAAGCCCTCAGTTCAATGCCTGGCACACAGAGGGGCGTAAAATGCCAGATAAATTTGGAACCGAGGGTCCCAGTGACATAATCCAGGGACTAACTCCCACTTCCAGGGCCGTCGTCTGGTTCCTGGGCTAATGATGGTAGACTAAAGTTCTTTTCTTTGTTTTCTGAGGAATGTGTCTGTGCTTCCTGGAAGAAGGAGAAGAACCTGTCTAAATTATTCTCAAGTTACTGACAACGAACAAAGCTGAAGTATACTTAAGGCAGCTGGGATACCAGGCGGGGGGTGGGGAACTTTACTACAGAACCGTAGCACCCGATAAGATAAGACTTTCATCTTCCAAGAGAATAAGTTCCCTGTCCCCAAGAAAACCATAGAGAAGATGACTTTAATGGAAAGGTAACAAGAAAAAGTAGAAGGAACAGGTTGGGTGACAGAAAAACTGTATGACAATGGCTAGAATGATTGAGAAAATAGTGCTGGGTAACTCAGGGCCTGAACAGATACGGAATGCAGCCAAAAATGAACTCAGAAGTTACCCAAATAGGGTCTTCTAATGCCTGACTTGACATTTAGTGGGGAATGAATGTGACAGTAAGACTAATTAAAACACCCACCCCTTCCCATCCCTTCAATTCCAACTTTAGTGACAGACTCTTCAGCCTGCATCGGTGAGCACTGAGCAAGTATTCGAGGTTAGGAATTCAGTATTGATTACTCCTGCCATTTAGAAGATGGACTGAAGTATTCAGTACAGTTGTTAAAAATCTCGTACTCCTGTTGTCAAAGTTAAGTGCACACATATTTAATATTGGTCAGATGACAAACGCTGGGGACATACACACAGGATGTAAGAGTGAGACTAACAGTCCGTCTATAACAAGCACCCTTCCTCTCTTGCCCTGGCCACAGCTCTGTGTAGCCTGGTCACACAGGGAGTGGAGGCCAGGAAAAGAACCACAGTTCCCTGCGCTTCTCAGACTCATTGGCAGCATTTGGGTTTTTCAGGCAGCGTGTTTTCTATGATGGTTTCCATTGAATGATTTGCTTCCTTGGGTTGAATAAAACGGGGCACTCCAGCACAGAGTGGGTACTTATGATGCCCACGTCCCCTTAGACGCTTTCTGAGATCATAAATTGCTCTCATATTACTATGAGCAAAGTAAAGGCATACATTAATCTTCTCTCTCTAGATATAAGCAAAAGGAGAAAAATCCTATTCCTATTTGCCCTCAATCTTAGACTTCTGTCTAGGACTTTCTCTTTACACTAATTCTTCACTGAGTCGTACCTAGCCCCACAATGATTTGATGTGCCACGTTTCCCAATGGAGATAAGACACCCAACACATTTTTGGTAAGTTATACACCAAATAATGTGAAAGGCCCCACATTCAGAGCTGTGAAGGGAGCAATGAGTGGTTATGTATATGTGTGGGATGGAAGGGTCCTGCCCACCACTTTGCCACCTTCTTGACCCCTTGATCCCACCAGGATTCCTTGGAGACCAAAATTTATGCGACACCAAAAACTCATGAGAACATTCCTCCAGAGCATCCCCCGAAACGTCTGTGCTTTCAGGCTGAGTTTGCCTCCTCTGGTGCGTGGGCAGCCGTTCAAATGGGCCAACTCCAAGCGCCAGTTCCCGACAAAGTAACTGAATGAAGGCACCACTCAGAAAAAAATTCTGACCCCAAATCTAGAAGATCCCATGTATGCCTAATATACAAAGAACAGACATTTTAAAGATGGCATTTTAGAAGCACATTCATACATATCTCAAAAGGAAGAACAAGAAAAGGCATTCTCCTTTTGGTAAGATTAAATCTGAGAGGAGACTTCTCACCAGCTCTACTTTTTAATTAGTTTTTCTGTAAACATACTCCTGCCGCCACACTCATCTTTTGAAAAACACATCTCGGGAACAGATGTCCCCAGTAGTAGTAGCTGACATGCAGTGCTTAAGGTAAAGGTCAAACAGATGTGGGAAGTGGCCGGCACACTCAACAAAATGCCACACGGCCTCATTTGCTTTCCAGGCTGGTGCCAGAATGTTCGCACGCAGTCCTTATCACAAAATCCAAGCTGTTGGGCTCACTGCCACTGATGTTCGTGAAAGGTAGTTGTTTTTATAACTAGAACATGGTGACTATGGATTCTCAATTACAACGGGGTAACAAAAGTAAATGAAAGTTACAAACACATCAAATGCCATATCTCAGCTTACACCCAGTAAAACTTTATACATGCTGTTAAGAACTGATTTTTAAAAATTAGCTCCAATTTTCTTTGTTTCTCATTTGTCTATGACCATTGGGTACGGCTGACCAAATAGAGAGGGCAAAGAAAAGAGGTACGATCAAGGTACGATCTAACTGTTGTTCGTACAGGTCCGTAGGACGTGACAATCCATCTTCTTGACTCAGACGTTCTGAAAGAGTTCAGTAAGACCTTACTGTGTCAGATGGTCCAATCAGCATATCTTGGAGAGATGATTAAGCCTCCGCTTGAAACAATTTCAAAAGCACTGTCTTCTTTTTCATGCTTCTGTTACAAAGTTTTGTCAACCAAGGAGACAAAATTCAGTGCCATGTAACTCTACCGCTCTGCCATAAGACTGCCCTCTATACCTCAAAATAAAGCCTGCTTTATAAAGATAAGATTCAAGATATGTACAGCTCAAGTCACAATCCGTATTAATTCCCTTTATTATAAGGGAATGGATTTCTTGGTTAAGGTGCATTTTAAAACTGGCCTCATTCTATATAGAAGAAATAACACGGGTATATTAGGGATCTCCTGTATATACACAAATGCTTCTTTTTATTTCAGCTTTTCAGGACTGCCTGTTTCGTCTGGTTCCAATGCCATGATTTGTGCTATCCTTTGGGTCCTTACATATTACACTAAAACTGTACAAAGCTTTATGCGGTGCCTGCTTCTGTAGAGCCTGGAACGCCTTTGAGACATTATCTCATTTTGTTATGGCCAATTGTGTTATGCTTACCCCCAGAAATCACTGTTAACACCAGCCACCCTCTCTCTTGAGCTTGTGAGTGGTTTATGGAGCTGAAAACGAGTTACCAATGGATATGAATCAAACGCAGGAAACCAGTACCCACTGGTGGAACAACAGACCCTGGGCATTAAATCACTTATGATTGGAATCTGGTTAATCACAGGAGAGGAGAGCGTAATGGCAAAAGGAACGCTGTAACCTTGTTTTTCAGAGCACTTTCAATCAATCACTTTCGATTCAAAATTTCAGATGCAATTTCAGATGCAATGACGACGATATAAAGAGTTTAACTGTCCTGCCCAGGACGGTCACCCTCGATAGGGACAAAACCATCTGATCTGAAGTAGCCCTCTGCCTTTTCCCTCCTCTCCCTGTCCATCACTCGCATCTTTTTCTGGTCCTGGTAATACCAGCCTTTCTTCCTCGTTGCACTTTTAAGTCTCTGAACTGTTTTGTTTACTTACTTTGTTCACTTGTTTTTGTCTCCTCTAATGGAAACCCTACAAGAACACGAACCTTGCTGTTTTGTCACTCAGGTGACCTCAGTGCCTAGAACATCTCTTGGGCTCAATAAATGTACCTGGCACATAATAAGAGCACAATACTTGCTCAACAAGTATTTTTGAATGAATAAATGACCACAACTAGAATCTCCAGGTAGCAGTGATTTTTCAGCCATGCCCATGGATCTGGGGTGGGAAAGAACATTCTAGATGGAGAACAGCTGTCTCACTACCAAATCCCTTGTCTGGTTAAAGAAGCAAGGCTGTGAAAGGTGAGCGGTATTATAGCTTCGCAGTCAATTCTACTTCCCTGCCCCTATTTTTAGTAACAAATGAAGGTCAGGGGCAAGGTGACAGAAAGACATGAGTGATAAGTGACAGCATTTGGGCTATTTTGGAGCAAAACTCAAGTAATCAGTCTGGCAGTTCCCAAAAGTTTAAACATAAAAGCAATTCCACTCCTAGGAACGTACCTAAGAGAACTGAAAACACATGTTCACACAGAAACTTGTACATAAATGTTTATGGCAGCATTATTCAGAATAGGCTAAACGTGTAAATAACCCAAATGTCCATCACCTGGTGCATGGATAAGTAAAATGTGATACATGCATACAACGAATTTTATTCAGCCATAAAGACAGGAAGTACCGATACATGCTATAATGATGATGAACCTCGGAAACACTACATTAAGTAGAAAAAGCAGCTAGTCACAGAGGACCACATATTATATGATCCCATTTACATGAAATGTCTAGACTAGGCAAATCTACAGAGACAGAAATTAGGTTGGTGGTTGCTCAGGGCTGGGGGATAATGACCACCAAATGGGTACAGGGTTTCTTTCTGGGATAATGAAAATGTTCTGAAAGTAGATGGTGATGATGACTGCCCAACTCTGTGAATGGCGCACTTTGTAAATAACCATTGAATTGTATGCTTTAAATGGGTAAATTGCACAGTATTTGAAACAGAGCTCAATAAAGCTGTTATTAAAAACAAAAGCAGAAAACTCGTGTAATAACCAAATCCTTCTGCAGTCTGCAAGGGCGGGGAAATGTTGGCACCTCCCGTATTTCCCTCATGGAAGGAGAAGAACAGCTCTGCCTATTATATCTGGGGTTTTATGAAGGTGACCCCCTACCCCTCTTACTCGCCACACTAGCTTGCCTTGCTCCAGAGGGCTTGCCTTGGTCTCGTGTTTTATCTTCACTCATTTAGCAGACTTCTGCAGAACACCTACTCTATGCCAGGTGCTATGCTAAGCACCGGCCCTGAAATGAAAGGGGAGCGGGCTTTGCCTTCAAGGAGCTACCACTTTCATAATTATTCATTCGACCACAGGGCAGGAAACAGCAAAAGGAAGAGTCCTAAGTGGTATTCTGTGGCGGGTTGTGGGCAGACAAGAATTTTCCGTATCTGGGCTCCAGAAAGGTAGACTGCTGTCCACACCGGAAAAAGCACACACGGTCTGGTATGTGAATATCGCAAAGGCGGCCGGGCAGAGCGCGCAGTGGGGAGCCCCGGGAGCCAAATCGGACAGGAAGCTGGAAGACACAAAACCCCTAAGGCCATGAAATAGTGCCAGCATTAGCTTTAAATTCCATCTGGCAGTACTTTGGGTGTTTCCATTCTGTTTATTTGTATTTTTTTAAAGGAAAGAGGAGATGGGGAAGGAGGGAGAGAACTCAAGTTATTACTCAGCATTTCCACCGTGTTTAATGTTTGCAAAGTATTGCTGCCCTCACTTAGTCCTGCATTGCCTAAAATAATAAAGGACTCTGAGAACCCAGCCAAGAACTCAAAGTACTTAGGAGATATAAGAACCTATCACTGCATCTGGCAAGACAGGCACTATTAAAAAAAATTAATCCCATAAAATAAGCACTATATAAAAGCTTAATCCAATATAAGAGTCTTTGTAAAACTGACAGGCCACTTGGTGGTGGTAAATGAACTCCGTCAGCTCATGTTCTAAGTTTGCCCATTCATACCTTGACACGTGGCAGTTTTGCCGAATGGGCAAGGACATCCTTTTTCGACATGAAAGAGTCCTATGGCACACCAAGTATTTTATGGTAACAATTCCCAGGCACACCAGCTTCCTGCTGTCAGGACTGGAGCACCAGGATCATCATATTCAAGATGCGACATTGATAAAGTGGCAGGTTTTTGTGTGATTGTCTATCAGCAGGGCCAGCACCGGCAAGCACACCACTTTATGAGCTGCAAAACGCTAGAAGCACTGTGGCTTTTGGACTCAAGCTCCGGAAGGTACTTGGAATGGATGTGTTTGTGCGTCTCTGATTACATTTATATTCAACCAAGCTCAGTGACCCCTCGGCTTGCTCCAGAGGAGTGCTACCTTTAGGAATGTTCACTGGTCAACTGGGAGACTACTCAGTAAAGTACAGAGAGGATGCAAATAATAAATGCTTGTTAATATGAATCCTAGGAGGACAAAGTGCTTCAATTAGCTACTTCGAAAAATATGTTGGGGTCACATAGAGATGAAAAAAGAATCTTGAAAATGTATTCAAAAGACATCACCTACTTTATTTCCAATCAATTCTCCACTCTTCCCTCCTACACTCCACTAATACACTTAGAAAAGCTTGACAACACACACATATGCACACAAACTGAAAATCTAACATGATAAAGTGGGAATTATGAGGTCAAGATCTGAAAAAGACCAAAACTCAGAAAGATGAGACCAGCGTCTGAGGCTGCTCTCTTCTTGGGGCACTTGTCCAATTAAGAAAAGTGTCCTGAATGCCTGAGCAGCATTTCTGATGGCCTCATGGGTCCAGGAGAACAAAAACTGGAGTCCTGGACTGCCAATGAGTTGGCCGTAATTTCAGACAAACCAGACTAAGGCAAAAAAGCATTAGTACAGACAAAAACATTGGTAAAAGATTTAATAAACAGGAATTAAAAGCTCAAATTGCTTAATATAACAATTCTAAAGTTAAAGTTGTATGTACCTAAAAAAAGGTCTGAGAATACATAAAGCAAAAAATTGACATCACTGTAGATCACGGACATAAACTGCAAGCATGGTGGAAGATTTAACACGGTTCTCTCAGTGACGGAATATGAAGAAAAACATTAACATATAGCAAATTTGAAATAAAAAATGACAGGGAAATCAGAATCTAATTGTCATCTATAGAACTCTCACCCCATGATCCTAATATACATTCTTTTCGAGCCCATATGGAAGAGTTACAGAAACCGAACATACACCTTTCACCTGTACAGGGCAAAAACGTGTGCCCACTAGATAGAACAGATTAATCTGGCCCTTGACAAAGAGGTATGACTTAGTAAGGTTTGAGGGAACCATGATTTCAATAAGCAAAGGAGTCCTGAGATAAGATGATAGTACATTGTCCCTTGTGTCTCAGAGACTTAGGGACTACATGGAATTGTTGTTGGGTTGGACCTGAGACGATGAGGATGAAAACAGAAAAGAGAGAGTGGAGTGGGAAGAGCCCACACAAACCTCTTTCTCTTCTCCTTTCCCCTAGGAGCTGCATGATTGTACTTTAATTTGTGTGGAAGGGAGAAGCAAACACCTGCCCTCTGCCTAAAAAATAAAGGGAGGCAGCAGAAATAACAGAGTGTTCTGTGCAACTGGGCAGAATAGAATGACTTAGCTTTTCTATAGCCAAACCCTGCTTCCTTTCCGACCAGCTTCACATTCCCCATCCTAGGAATCCACGAGAGGTTCTTGATGACCACCTCTGCCATTCTACGTCACGAGCATTTACATGGGTCAGGGGGAGTGCAGATCCTAAAAATCTAGAGATCCTGATTCTAACAAGCCTCACTCTCTGAGAAAAGTCTGCCTAGCTTCCCACTGCATTTCTGTCTCAATCTTCAGAGAGAATAAATGGGCCCTAAAAATTGGTCTTTGCTTTGATCCTCGACTTCCGTGGCCTGGATACATGTTTGCTGTAGTCTGGGGATCTGAGTCAGAAATGTGGGCATGTAGAGGAGTCCTGCTAGGAATCTGAGAGTTTGAGTTGGAGCTAAAAACTTGGGATGGGGTGGGAGGTGGTGGGAGCAGACATGACGTATGCCTCTCAGACAATCAGGAGTCCTGAGTCCTACCCTACAGCCCACTAACAGGTTAACTGGAACCACCTCCCCGGCCCGAGCTAGTTGCAAGAAATATACTAGTGGGCTTTCTGGATCTGCTGTAGCCCTGACCTAATTCTGTGAAAGAATCTCAGCAACACCAGTAGGTCTCTCCCTCATTTTTCCCCCAATCTGGCAACATTTAGTGCTGAGTAGAAAGAGCCACTTAATCAGCAGTGCCTCCTTGGCACGACAGCCAATCTGGGGGCCCACATGGCTCCTCCCGGGCCAGCACTGTGGCAGATCCTTCTGCATCCAGTGCCTGGGCTTCAACAATTCACATACTTTGAGAATCTGGTGTCTGGGCATGTTTGCACTCATGTACTCAACGGGCTGTTTTGAAATCACCCTCGGTACGAAACTGTATAACCTAAAGTACTTCCTGGATTTTTACTAGCACCGCTTCAGGAAGTAAAGCATGTTGATGTTTGCTGTAAGTGCCTTATTAATAAGTAACTCCCACCGTTTACCCCTTTCCCCGTCTGGCTGAAGGCCATCCAGACTTACCCTCATACATCTCCAGGATGTGAACCGTGTCTCCAATCTGCAAGGAGAGCTCCACATCTTGAGAGGCATTGTAGTTATAGATCGCTGGAAAGGAGAAACACAGGGGAGAAATGGCATCAGTGGTGGTTAAAATACAAGTCAGTAAGCAGCACACGCAGTGGCTAATGAATTACTTATTTAACAAATAACCCTCTATTCCATGCTTTTGTGTGAATCACCCACTGCAAGGCAGAGGACATCCTCCACAACCCCCATGACTGGTATGTTCCAGTCATTCTTCCATCCAACAAAAATTGGTTGGTTGCCCCTTGCATATTGTGTTGGAGACCAGTGACAGTGACAAAACACACAGATGTGGTCCTGTCCCAGGGGTATTTAATCATCTAGGAGAGGGAGGAAGACATTAAATGTATAATATTACAGAAACAACTACTTAATTTAAATTGTGGCAAGAGTTCTGAAAGAAAAAAAAAACAGGCTAGGGGCGCCTGGGTGGTTCAGTCGGTTAAGCGTCTGCCTTTGGCTCAGGTCATGATCTCGGGGTCCTGGGATTGAGCCTGGCATCAGGCTCTGCACTCAGTGGGGAGTCTGCTCCAGGATTCTCTCTCTCACTCTGCCCCTCCCCCTGCTCATGCTCTCACTCACACTCTCTCTAAAATAAATAAATAAATCTTTAAAAAAAAAAAAAAAAGAAAGAAGAAAAAGAAAGAAACCAGGCTACAATGAGAATATGCTGTGGGGTTCTTTAAGTCAGTTCCCTTATTCATCAGACAACAGCCAGCCTATAACACCGCTGAGCTTATAACCTCTAAGACATAGAACAAGCCACCTCCTCACTTCCCTGACACAGTAATTGGGAGTCAAAAGGCCACTGTGAGTCCCATCTACCCACGAGGAACGGACTGACACAGGGTGTGCTGCAGACATGGCTGCCTTGCCCCTGTTCCAGGCATCCTGGGGACCTGGATGGCCCCAGCACCTCCACATCAAGGTCACCTCAGTCACCACATCCTTAGGACCGGCAGTGACTGGGCCAGATTGTGAAAAATAGGCTAAGTCTTATAATTCAAAAAGATGACAACCCAATTTTAAGATGGATAAGAGCTCTGAAGAGACATTTTACCAAGAATCATATGCTGGCTAAGACACATGAAAAGATACACACCATCATTAGTCATCAGGGAAATGCAAACTAAAACCACAATGAGATACCACTTCACACCCACTAGAATGGCTCTAGTTTCAAAAAGGCAGACAACCGGTAAGAATGTGGAGAGACTAGAGCCCTCAGACATCGTGAGCAGGAATGTAAAATGGCCCAGCCTCTTCAGAAAACAGGTGGACAGTTTCTTAGAAAGCTAACCATAAATTTCCACCATGGCCCAGCAATGACATTCCCATTTACCTATGAAGAGAAATGAAAACACGTCTGTGCAGTGACTTTATGTGAATACTCACAACTGCTGTGGTAGGCAGAAACATAGCCCCCCAAAAGACAGCCACATCAAATTTCTGGAACCTGTGAATACTCCCGTGTGTGGCCAAACATTTGACTAAGTTAAGGAGCTTAAGAGGAAGAGATTTTTCTGGATTATCAGGGTGGGCCCTAAAGGCAATCATGTGTGTCCTGACGAGAGAGGGCCAAAGGGAGTTTGGGGAAATGCACAGAAGGGAAGGCAACTTGGAGATGGAGGAAAAGGTTGCATCAGGGATTGGCATTACCACCGGAGGAGGCAGCAAGGAATGGAATCTCCCCAGAGCCTCTAGAAGGAGCAAAATCTTCACCTTAGACTCTGGTCTTCAGAAACATAAAAGCATACATTCCTGTTGTTTTATGCCACAGTTTGTAGTAATTTGTGAAAACAGTCATAGGAAACCAATATAGCAACATTATGTGCAATAGCCAAAAAGTGGAAACAATTCATCAATTGATGAATTGATGAACTGATGAATAGATATGTTAACTAGGATATTTCCATAAGATGGAACACTACTCAGCAACAAAAAGGAGTAAACACAGACACATGCTACAACACAGCAGAACTTCAAAGACATTATGCTGAATGGCGGCCATATGTGAAATGCCGATTTTAGGCTTCCATTTATTTGCAATGTCCAGAATAGGCAAATCTACTAGAGATAGTACCGCCGATTACTGGTTGCCTGGGCAGGGGAGAAGAGGGAAGAGCGAATGAACACAACAGGCATGAGGGAGGTTTTCAGGGAGGTGGAAACACCCTCAAACTGGATTGAGGGGATGGTTACACAACTCTGTGAATTTACTAACATTCATTGAACTATATACTTGAAAGAGGGGGGATTTTATAGTACATAAATTAGAGTTCAATAAAACTGTTTTTTTTTTTTTTTAAAGTAGGTCTAGTTGTTACCCTCACTCTCTTGGTAAGGGATGTGCATCCTTCCAGGAAGAAAGAACCACCTCAGAGATTCAGTTCTAGCCATTTACCTGATGATTCAAGGAACCAAGATGTTCCCCATCCCTGCAGCTCTAATGAGCACACAAGGATGGTCATTCAATCCATCTGCCAGATCCCACAAAGGTCTTTAAAAAGCAAAGAAAGTTGTCCCCGCACTGCAAACTGTGGGTACTCACTGCTCTTTCTCGAACCTGCAATGCACCCTATGTCTGCAGCTTGACTGAGGCTTTCCCTCACCTCATGGTCTATCCATGAATGGAAGGAGCATATCTCCGGCCACATCTTTTTCAAGTGGCCTCTCTTTTTGAAGGGACTCACCCAAAGAGTGTTCTTCTGTAGTCTCAGACAAATTATGTTGAAATTAATGTACTATTGAGCTTTTGGACTAGACTATGAATTCAGAACAAGGTTGGGCTCATGAAGTGGGTTTGGAGAAACTACACCGGATTGAGATGTAGCAGTTAGTTCCCCATTGACTCCTATACCTCTTTAGGGGCTACTGGGCCATGGCTGCTATTCCACTGAAGTTCTCCTCCTTCATCCGAGAGTCAGGTGACTCAATGCTTTGTCCACTAAGTGTATGTCTGGTTTTCCGTACAGAACGTACATCTCATATCCTTGACTCCCCCTAGTCCCCATTCACTGAGTCCCACTGAGCCTGTTCCTTCCAGCGGCCCTGCTCACAGATGGAAACAGGAAGTAATGAGGTTGCTGTGTCACAATGTGTTGTGTAATGACCAAGCTCCAGCTCTTCCTCGTTCTTGTCATCAGGAAAGTAGGCAGAAACTCTCAAAGGCAACACCTAGCACAAACACCTACCAAGGACTGTTGTAAACACACACACACACACACACACACACACACACACACACACACATACACACACACTGTAAACCAATGTTTCCTTAACACCTTGATTCCTAAATCCTCCAAAATTATCCTAGCCTTAATTACCCACCTTAGCCTCCAATATCTGCCAAATTCTACCCTCTGCTCCAGTCAAGACTCTCACAGTGCCCCTAAATTCTGTGCTCAACCCACAGTTTATCCCCACTTGTAACAACAGCTTATCTTTTGCTATGTAACAATCCAAAGCTCACATTCACAATTCCACTCAACAAATAACTACAGACTCCCTATCACCCTGCATGAATCTGTTTCTTCTGACATCTGACATCATTTCCTTCCAACACAGTTTGGGTTTTAATCTCAGATAATCTTGATTGTCATCCGCCCCCAATCGGAAGGTAAACTCCTCACAATGTTGTTACATTATTTTACAGATGGGGAACATTATTTTTTCTGGTTGCACATTATTTTTCTGCCTTTCACATTTCAAGGCACTGGATTAGACCCAAAGAACACGCTCAAGGCACAACGGTGACTTTTATAGAATCTACCAATCGATTCAGTTATTCACCACTTCTTCCCCAAAACTTAAGATACTTACTTCTGTTTTCCTGAGAAGCAGCAGCTGTGGTTCCCCACCACTAATGAAAGAGATATCAAAATCACCTCTCCTGCCACTTTTTGCTTATTATACAAGAGAGAATCTACCTTTCCCAATCAAGCTTTCAAGGAGAGTCCCATGGGAAGCACAACCCTTCAAAAATGCCTTTCACTGGAGTAAAGTCACCTGGTAGAGGACATTCATCAGTTTCACGTCTTCGGGCAGAAGTACCAACAAGATTCCCAATCACTCAGAGCTGTCATCTCTTCATTCCAACGATGCACTTTTGAACCTTACCCTCACTCTCCCACCCTCTATTACCCCTCATTTCCATTGTATTTTATGGTTTCACTTCCATAAGTAATACAGTAACTATAAGAAGTGCATGCCACGCACCACATTATTTAATTAGGAAACAGATTCAGAAGGGGTAAACACCTTGGCCCAAGTAATCCAGCTTTATAAGTAGCAAAGCTGTTCCTAACGCTGGTGATGATGATGGCTTCATCACATTTTACAAGGCTGCTCCGGAACGGTGAAGGAACAGCCTGGAAACAGAGAGGGGAGCCTCATAGATTCTCAGTATGATGTCTGCCTTAGATTTCGCTCATAAAACGGAAATCCAGCTTCCAAACACAAGCTTTATTATATGGGTCAGTGACTGGTAATCACGTTGTCTGCTAGTCTGGTGCTATTTGAAGGACCGGCATACAGCTAGCTCTCAGTGGATGGTGCTTTCTTCCTGGAATGTGACTAATTATTACAGAGAAAGACAGATACAGGGAAAATAAGGGAAACTCTGAGGGTTAAACAAAACAGTATTGAAGACTCAACTATACCACTTACACACGCATGACCTTGAATGAGTTCTCAGTCTGAGCCTCAGTTCCCCATCTGTAAACTAGGCATCAGATCAGATAACTCGAAGGGTCCCTGTGGCTCCAACATCCTCTGATTCATGAAGTGATGATAAAAAGCAGGAGAAACAAGTTGTGCTGTTTTGACCTAGCAGGCCCACCACAATCTCTTGTTTTGTCTGAGGAAATTAAACAAGAACAGGGAGTTGCTGAATATAAATTGCCTCGCTGGCTGCTATGTGCAAGGTTGGGAAAGACGAATTGCTGGAATTTTTCCCTAAGCAGCTTACTGTTTATATCATGAAAGTGTAATTTTGCAGAGCCAAGTAGACAAGACAGTATGTCTACAAATGTAAAATAGTTTGCATTTTACCAAATCTTTGATTTGGCCTTTTCTTTTAAACCAGGCTTATATGAGAGAGGTGAAAAGAAAGCTGGGTGTTAAGATTATGCAATAAGAAAACAACAGAATACACGAATAGGCCTCAAAACGAGGCTCAGTTTCAACAGTGAAAAGTCTATGTGTTACTAGTATTTAATCTTTCTAATAAATTAGGTTCTTTCATGAATCCTCAAATTACAACCCCCTGAAGAATAACTAAAACATGACATTTCCTATTAGTCATTTGGTAGACTCTACAAAAGAAAGATCCAGCAAACACAGACCAAGGTCCCAATGTGAACTATTTACTATTCAGAATATTAAAAAGATGACCAAACTTCATCTTTTTCATTATTATCTTGATCTACCTACTTTCAGCCAAACACAAAAAAGGCACATCCCACCTTTGATCTTTGCCCCGGATTTAATGCAATGATGTCCTCAAAGGCCAAGTGGACTTTCTTCTTTAGCTCTTTAATTACAGTCTACTATAAGGATCAGAGAATCAGATTCAACAGTAGGTC
This sequence comes from Ursus americanus, assembly GCF_024610735.1. Taxonomy (NCBI): domain Eukaryota; kingdom Metazoa; phylum Chordata; class Mammalia; order Carnivora; family Ursidae; genus Ursus; species Ursus americanus. Next base: position 67,451,865 of record NC_142139.1, read on the forward strand.
TGACCCCAAGAAGTAAAAATCTGTGGTTTTATACTGATCATTCTATTTAGGTTGCAAACTAATCTTTTTAGGACAAGACCATGACGGCGCCTCTGTACTCAGAACATCCCGGCCAGGGGCCACCAACCCAGGACAGCAGCTTGCATTTCTCACCCATAGTACTCCACAGGATCAGGCTCTTTGGGGATTCTTAACTCCATTTTCTAGACTACTGAGGAAAATAGAGGATTTATTGACCAACTCATTGGTAATTCTTTAAGAAATCTCTATTTTAAGGATTATAGCTATTTATAGACAGAACTGAATAATACCCTTAACCGGAGAGATATTTCACAGATATTTCAACTATAGTTTACTGACTGTCTCACTGTTACCAAGTGATTACTATACACCATCTCATTTAAACTCATATGAAATTAAATTTACATAGAATATTTAAAGGAGAAAAGCTGAAAAAAAGGAAATTTGCGATTATGGGAGAAAAGTCTATATTCTACAAACGTGTGGAGCTTTCTCCCACAGCTTCCCCATCGAAAAAGTGGAGGCAACCGTACATTCCTCATTAGGTTTGGTGAAGCACAAAGAGGAGAATGTATGCAGAATCCCTAGGACCATGACCAGTACCTGGTGGACACTGGAAAAAATGGCAGTCACCTTCCCTTTCTCCCCTTTCCCTTTCTTGCTGGGTCCAGCTCCCCACTTTGAGCATGGTGGCACCCATGTCCTCAAAGATGGACACTTTCACCCTCACCAATAAGCCAGTGGAAGTCATTCAGTGAAGACTGGGAATCAGGAAGGCATGTGGAGAAGCAGAACCAGCTAGCCCAGCAGTCCTTCCAGGGTAAAGGCTGCTGGGCAATGTAGTGCAGGTGTCCCTAAGGACGGCAAAACCGCTTTACTGCAGGCAGCTGAGAACGGAGTTCCCCTAAGAAGCAGCATGGGAGTAAGGGAATATTTTAATATTTTAACCATTTTCTTGCCGTCCCTTCTAGCATTTCAACAGTGATTTAGCTGAGGAACCAGGGTTTTATTCAGAATAACAAAGATGCCTCAATCATGTACTCACTACAGTACTCTCAATCTGGGTACATTAAAACACATTCTAATATTACTCATGCCTACAGCTTCTATTCTTTTCCACTGATCTCTTTCTTGTTAAGAAAAAGTATAAGAGAAAAAAAATCTGAGGGCAATTAAGGAGGGTTTTATTGGTGAAGTTAAAAAAAAAAAAAAAACAAAAAAAACAAAAAACCTGACTTACTACTAAGTTCCGAACACCTTACCCTAAAAAGTAAGGTAGGAATCAGGTTCTTCTTGGTATGCATTCTTACCAAATACAAACTAAATAGAACTGAGATAAAAAATGATCAGCTCTAAGATTGCGTCCAGTTTACTGCAGCTAACTTATGGATGGAAATCACAACTGAGGAATCAAGAATCTGAAGATAAAAGCCACAGATCACCGTGGAATCTAGAACAAGTACCCTGAAATGATAGGCAAAAATGTCAGTGACTATTTTCTCCATCCATACATGAATTTGAGACAAAACACAGTTCACGGAAAAAAAAGGAATGACCCCCAACAGGCTGTAAAACCTATTACTTTGAAAACATCAAGCTGAAAATGAGAAAACAAGAGTAGCAGGTTGGGACCTGGGCTTACATCTCAGCAGGGCGTGTCCTGGGGCAAGCCTAACTGGTTGCCTCCCCACCATGGACCACATCCAGGAGGGTCTTAGGACTGAACCCCGGCCCTTTCCATCTTATATTCACCACAGTCACGTCTTGCTGCCAGCACAGTGAGAAGACAGAGTGTGTGTATACGTGGCCCGGAGGGAAGGGGGAATGAGAAAAGCAAACAGCCAGGGAGAAGGCCAGAAGCTAAAGAAATCTGGGAAACCATCTGGTCAGATCTCCTTGTTTCATAAATGAGAAAATGGAAGCCATGCACGTATGTGCCCACTTGAGCACATGCGTGCACACGCGTGCATGTGTGTGTAGGTGAAAAGTGACCTGAAGGTGAAACCTACTTAAAACCAGGCCACTGAAGATCCTTCCCACAGCTTGGCCAGAAAACTACCATGCTGGACTCTCACACAAGTCATTTAATCTTTAGGCTTCAATGTCCTCATCAATGAAATGGTATTTGTGAACTGGTATTTTACCTGCCTCTTAGGGTTGTTATAAGAATAAAATGAGGGGCGCCTGGGTGGTTCAGTCAGGTAAGCCTCCGACTCTTGATTTCAGCTCGGGTCCTAATCTCAGGGTCGTGAGATCGAGCGCTGTGTTGGGCTCCACGCTCAGCGTGGAATCTACTTAAAATTCTCTTCCTCTCTCTCTGCCCCTCCCCTGATTGTGCAGACACACTCTCTCTCTAAAATAAATAAACAAAAGAATAAAAGATAATAAAATGAAAAGAAATATAAAAATGAGTAATTTTTAGTAATGCCTTTGGAACCAAGATATTTCAGCATAGAAGACAAGTACAAATCAAAAAAATGATAAATAAATCTCGGTTAATCTATGTGAATTAGAAATATCATTATGAATTTGGAACATTTTTCTTTTTTAAAAAAAATAAAATATATATTTTATGTATGTTTTTCACTTCCACTGTGGCTATAGTGAACCAGAGAACACATCAGGGAGCAAATGAACTCTCTCGTCTTAGAGATCTAAAAAATAGGCAAAATATGACTAATGGTTTTCAGGCACAAACATGTAGTGCAGGAGAGGGATGCCTGAGAGGACAGAAACAGATGAGGTTAAGTCTACTGCCTCTGGTTACTGTCTGAAGGTCTCCAGGCAAAAGTAGAGGGAGGAGAAACACAAGCAGGGCCTGGTGGTCACCCTAGGATGAGGAAACAGAGTTGAGAATTCAGGGAGGTCCAGGTGGCTAAGATACGCAGGACAGAGAATCAGAGAGGAGTTTCCCCCCGAGTCTACAGCTGAGTACTGGTCAGCCCATGCATGCAAAGAAAATACCCAAGGCCAAGGAAAAGAACCACTAGAAAAGAACAGAAAGAGCAGTTCCCACTCCTCACACAGGGCTGGGGACAGTTCGTGTTTTCTACAACCAGCCTAGAGAAACCTTGTGCTATGTGGCTACCGCTCTGAGCACTGGAAGAGCAGAGCCTTGGTAGTGCAACCCACCTGGCCCTCAGGTAAAGGCTGCGCTGGTTCTGCCTACCCAAGATCAAATGCAAACCTGGAAAGAATAAAAGTTTTCTCATAACCTAACTGCATCCCAGAACAAGATTCAAACTCCCAACAGAATAAAATGTACAATGTCTCACATCCAGTTCAAGATTACCAGGCATGCAAAGAAGGGTGAAAATATCACCTAAAGTCAGGAGAAAAATGAATCAATAGGGAAAGACCTAAAATGACAAGGATCAGGCAACAGAACATGTCCCAGGTAACTAAAGGATTCAAATCATACAATGGAATTAAACTAAAAATCAGTAACAGACATTTAAAAATCTCAAAACATTTGAAACTGAACAACATAATTCTTACCAGTCTGGGGGCCATTCAAAAGTCAACGTAATCTACCACATTAAGATGAAAAAAAAAATGTATGATCATCTCTGTAGATACAGAAACAGCATTGATAAAATCTGATATCCATGAATGATAAAAAAAAAACTGTCAGCAAATTAAAAATATCTTCAGCCTGATAAGAAGCATACATGAACACACCTACAGCTAACATCATATCAAACTGTCAAATATTAAGTGTGCTTCCCTAATACTGGGGACAAGGTGAGGATATCAGCTCTCCACTTCTATTCCACATTTTAACAGTGGTTCTAGCTAGTGTAATAAGGCAAGAAAAGAAATAAAACATTTACTAACTGGAAAGGATGACACAGAAAATAACATGTTATTAGAAAATAACACGATCATCTACATAGAAAATCTTGAGGCATTTACAAAAGAGTGACCAGAACCAACAAATGAGTTTAGGTGGTTTCAGGACCCAATTTTTGTCAATATACAGAAATCTATTGTATTTTTCTATCCTACAACCAGGAAGCTAAAACCGGGTTATAATTAATGTGTATTTCTTCCCATGGATTCTCAGTGAAACAGCTTGAAAACCAGTGTCCCAGAGAAACTCTTGCATAAGTGTACTGAGAAACAGGTACAAGAATGTTCACAGTAGCAGCGTTTGAGCAGTAAAAACTGGAACCATTCCATGTCTACTGAAAGGAAAATGGAGAAATAAATTATGATATATTCAAACACAGAGTACAGCAACTTTGCACACATACCACTAACAAAATGCTGAGCATATAAGAAAAAATCATTGGAGATATACACACACAAGATGATGCTTTTAGAGAAAACTCAAAATCTTGCAAAACTAAATGAATTAGGTTTTTAAAGTACGCATGTATAAATGGTAAAACCATAGGGAAAAAATGGAAATAAAACACACTAATTTCAGAATATTTTTATATCCAAGCTAGGACTGGAGTGATAGACTACTAGGAAGGAAGCATGATATGTGGCTAATATCCAAAAAACCTTTTTTTGTAATTCATTGGATGGTGAGGGTTTATTACTCTTTATACTTATTACTGTTTCTCTTTATATTCTTCAGGTGGGCTTATTATACTCTTTATACTCTTTACAAGTGTTGCAACTATGCTTTTATGTATTTATATTTATAATTATATAAATATATATAAATTATATATATAAATTATATAAATATATTTATATTTATATAAATATATATAAATTATATATATAAATTATATAAATATATAATATAAATATATATAAATTATATAAATATATTTATATTATATGAATATAATATAAATATATTGATAAATATTTATCAATATTTAATTCAAACAATGAAAATCAGCTAGACAGATCTACATGAATACATATACATGGGGGGTATTCATAATGACAAAAAAATACCTCTTTTACATAACTTATTACAGGGTAACATTTATATTATTCCAGTGGTTCACCGGTGTTAGCATGCAGCAAAGTCACCTGGAGGGCTTGTTAAAACACAGATTGCTGGGCCTTCTGATTCAGCAGGTCAGGCTTGAGAATTTGCATTTGCACATGTTCCCTAGGTAGCACTGAGGCTGCTGGTTCAGGCCAACACTCCAGGACCTTCAACACAAGCCAGCAAAGAAGGGAGAGCTAACCCAGGCCTCACTTTACAGATAAAGAAACGTAATCTCTGAGAGATGAAGAGATCTGCAGTATATGTCCAGCTCTGGACTCAGACTACCTATGCCCAAACCCTGGCTTTGTATTTAGTAACTCTCAGACGTAATTTAACCTCTTGGTGCCAAAATTCCTCTACCTGTAAATGGGTACAATTAGAGCATTTTGCATATAGGGCTTGTGCGAGGAGTAAAGGATTATAAAACACTTAAATCTGTGCCTGGTACGTAATAAACCCTGGGGAATTGTTAACTAACTTAACTGCCACTAAGTTAATAAGTGGTGGAGCTGAGACTCAAATCTAGCACTTCATTTTCAATTATCGTCAACACAAATGCTTTTTGGTACCACAAAACAACATTGGGGAGTCCCACAGAGTCACACAAAACCTCTCTTAAAGATAGTTTTAGAAACCTTTAAAACCAGAAGACTTGAATGTAAATTCTAGATCCAACTGCTCTTTCCACTTTTAAGAAAACTAAGAACCAGAATGAAGTGGCTTGCTTAAAAGATCATACAGCTAGTTAGAGGAAGTGTGGGATGTGCAAACTGGAATAATTTTTTTCAAGGGCCACATAAGTGGTCTTTATTATAACAAGCAAGCATTAGATCTATAAATATGAGGAGCTAACTTTCTGATTTACATACCTTTTTCATATACATATGTGTATACACAAACACCACATATAGAAATTTTATGAATGAAGTTTTCTTTTCAAGATACAATTAGTTGGAGAGGCATAGTCAGTTAAATGTCCTACTCTTGCTTTTCAGCTCAGGTCATGATCTCAGGGTCCTGAGATCAAGCCCCACATTGGTTCCACACTGGTAAAGAGTCTGCTCAAGATTCTCTCTCCCTCTCCATCTATTCCCCTCCCCACTCTGTCTCACTCTCTAAAATAAATAAATAAATCTTTTAAAAAAATACAATTAGTTGGAGTCAATTCAATGCAAAGATATGGAAAATCTTTCCGTCTCATTTCTTCCTGCAGTCTGAAGAAAGGTGAATATATTATTTCTCTGATTTAATTTTAGGACAAAAGAAAAATCTAAATTTTGGATTGTATTTCAGTAAAATCATCTTTACATTTTAAAAATTCACCCAAGTTCCACTTTCTTTTCACATACATTTGAACATAATCAGAAGTAGAATAGATAAGTTTTTCTAATTCAACATGCCTTTCAAGTTATCCCCAAAGCATTAAAATTTTAGGCATGCCATGTTTATAAAAAAATATATTGTTCATAAAATATAGTAACCTAACGTACCTTACAATGCAATCTAAATGTTAATAGCAAAATAACATTTTTCTAACCAGAAATATAGGATTCTTTGTTTTTTGGCATTTAAAAATAGAAATCACTCTAAAGCTGGTGGAAAAATATATTTCCTGGTCTTCCACATTAGCATGTTATATTTTATTTCAATATAATGAATTAGACAGTTTACGCAGTGACCTATAGTAATTACATTTGCTCCAATGTAAAGTGTTATAGTTCCAACTTCTGCTTCTATGCTGTGAACCACAAAGAGAAGACAAAATCATGTACCATCAAAAGGCAACACATTTTTATGATGAGCTACACAGATGACAGGATCACACACACTTCACTCCCCACCCTACTGCCCTGCCTCATTGGACATTTTTTATGGTATCGGAGCATAGTATAGGTAAAGAGAAAAAACAAAGATCCGTCTATTTCAGTTAGATGACTGGAGACTTTATTCTTTGAGTCATGCAGCCTTGACACCAGCAGAGTCACCCTAGACCTCCTGCTCCCCATTTCATCTTTGTTCATCTTTGTTCATCATCTAGAACTCAGGTTATTACCCTTGGGTCTTTCCTGATTGCCCTGCTCTCAATCACTTTTCCGGTATGAAACAGGACAAACAATAACAACTACATCACGGCTGTTGTGGAGATTAAGTAGTATTCCTACAATAATTACCATGGGAAGAACTAGCTATTACTGGCATTACAACACTATTCTACATAACCATGCCACTCTACCACTTTTCTGACAATACACTCCCAAATCTTCCCATAGTTCTCTATTTTCTACTGATGCATGTTTTAAGGATTTTCAAAGCTCATCCCTTTCTGAGTCTACTTTGGTAACCCTCCTTGCTTGAACAGCCCTCTCTACTTTCTTTCATTTGACTACCTCCTAGCCATAAAGTAAACTTACAAAAGTTCAACTACAAACTAGCTGGGATTATCCCAGCCTTTGATGGTTTTACCACTTGAGGGATTACAATGCTTCATCTATTCCACAGTTCAGAGTTTGCTGTGTGATTTGGCCTGCCCAGGTCCCTCCTGGGGCTCTGTGCAAAGAGGAGGCTCATATCAGGCATGGCCCCATGTGCCCATGGGTTTCTTGACACCTGTCTTCTTGAAGAGGATTGCTCAACAGTGACAAAAGAGGCCTATATAGATTTGTCTCTTCTTACCTAAATTATAACAGCTTCTTTCCCTCATTGAATATCCTTAAAAGAGAACTAAGAGTGTTCCTGATAGGTTCCTTTAGTCAAATCGTATCTGTACACCACTGTAGACCAGTCTTTGTTGTTTTTTTTTTTTTCTCCTTACCCACATTATGCTGTGATACTGTAAAAAAAGTTCCTCTGGGGCAGGGGGATGGGTTGGGGATGTAAGTGTGGAGTGACATGTACGTGAATATGTGATATGTGAAAATGTGCCAAGTACAGGGGATATGTATGGCATAGCTCCCTTAACAAATAGGGCTGATTCCAGGTTTTCTCTATCTTGATAGTTCTTTGGACCTTTCAAGAAATTTCAGAAAGAGTAAAGTTGGTTGCCTAAGCTTAGAGCCATTCTTCCCCTTTTAATTCTCTGTCATTTAATGCAAAGTTTAACAATATTGTTACAATTCTGTTACAAACATTTGAATCTCATGTTTGTCATCTTATGCTTTCTATTTCCTGTAAAATATTCTTTTTTGTTTGTTTTGTTTATCTCTTGCTCTGTGGATTATGGTTTCCTTTTTCCCCTTTTGGTAATATAAGGAAATTCTCTGTATAGAGAGGCTTTATTTGTATTTGTCAAAAACTGGAAACAACCCAATGTCCATTTTCAATAAGAGAATGAGTAAACAAGATGTGGCACATCCATAAACTGGAATTCTACTCAGCAATTAAAAGGAACAACCACTGATATGAATGACTCCTAAATGCATTATATTAAGTAAAAGAAGATAGACTCAACAGAGGACATTTACACTGTCTGATTCCATTTACACAGCATTCTGGAAAAGACTAAACTATAGAGGAGTAAGACAGGCCAGTACTGGCTAAAGGGATGGAAGGGAGCTGACCAGAAAGGAACATAGGAAAAAGTTGGTGGGTGGTAGAAGAATTTCACATTTTTATTGGGGTGTTGTACAAATGAATGAATTTCTCAAAATTCACAGACCTAGGGGCTAAAAAAAGGTGAATTTTACTATATGTAAATTATACCTTGCTTTTAAAAATGTTAATTAAAAAGCACAAAAAGCATTCTACTCATGATTGCTTTGACACTTTAAAAAAAAAACTCTTAAATTTATCTTAATTATCAGTATCTTTAATTAGACATTAATCAACTGATGTAAGAAAAACACTTTTACATCCTCAGGTCCACACCACTTCTCGTTGTTTTTCTTCTCATAATCTGGCAGCTCATTACATAATATTATACCAAATTGATTATTTTTATATTTTTTACCTGCTTTTATAAAAATTACCATCCCATGCTCTTTTGTACCTATATTTAAACTAATTAGTTGTGTGTAGTCTTATGTCTAATTGGTTTCTGATTTACTACTGATTTACTACTAATCTTTTTATAGCATTACTTCCTGATTTTTGCACTGTTCAGGTTGATCTTTAGGTTGCCTAAAGTAAACCTCTACTATTGTTTGAATGCTTGCATCTGCCCCTCACCCCCCAAATTCATATGTTGAAAGACTAACCCCCAAAGGTGATAGTATTGGCAGGGAGAGCCTTTGGAAGTGATTCGGTCATGAGGGTGAAGCCTCATGAAGAGGATTCGTATCTTGTAAATGAGATCCCACAGAGCTCCCTAGCCAACTCCACGGATGTGAGAACAGAAGTCTGTGACCAGGAAGATGGCCCTCATCTGAGCATGCTGGTACTCTAATCTTAGACTTCCAGCCTCCAGGACTGTGAGCAATAAATTTCTGCTGTTTATAAGCTACCCAGTGTGTGGTATTTTGTTACAGCAGCCTGAATGGACTAAGACAATCCCCTAGTAATTCATTTAATCTGGGCATATATGTAGAACTCGTTCTTGGCTCTTATATCTGTGAACTATTGCTGCCTTCAACCTCAACTGAGTTTAGAATTCCTGAGTCAAACAACCTTTTGTTCAAAAGATTCAAGTATGCAAAGAAGACCCAAGTAAATAGAAACATATCAAGTTCCTGTAAGAAAAGATAGTAATATTAGATCTCAACAAAGATCTCAATGCTCTAAATAAAAGGTATACTAAATTAAATTCCAATTAAGTCTCCAAAGGAGTCTTAAATATTTTGATACATAAATGATAATGAAATTCATCTGGAAGAATAAATGTATGAAAAAATTAAAAATATTTTGAAAATATAAAATTAATAAAAGGATACCTACCCCCAACACATTTTTTTTAAAAGTTACAATGATGAAACCAAGATGGTTATTTAGAATAGACAGATCAGTAAGCAGAACTTTTGAAATCCAGAAATAGACCCAAATATAGGAAAGTGGTAAATGATAAAATTGGCAATTTAAGTAAGATAGGGTAGAAATAATTTATTTTTTTTTATTTATTTATACTTTATTTATTTATTTTTATTTTTATTTTTATTTTTTTTTATTTTAATAATGATTTTTTATTATATTATGTTAGTCACCATACAGTACATCCCCGGTTTTCGATGTAAGGCTCGATGATTCATTAGTTGTGTATAACACCCAGTGCACCATGCAATATGTGCCCTCCTTACTACCCATCACCGGTCTATCCCATTCCCCCACCCCCCTCCCCTCTGTAGCCCTCAGTTTGTTTCTCATAGTCCATAGTCTCTCATGTTTCATTCCCCCTTCTGATTACCCCCCCTTTCTTTATCCCTTTCTTCCCCTACTGATCATTCTAGTTCTTATGTTCCATAGATGAGAGAAATCATATGATAGTTGTCTTTCTCTGCTTGACAGAAATAATTTATTTAATAAATGTTGCCAAAATAATCACCTTCCTGGGTAGAGAAAAAATAAGTTTGATGTGTCCTCATGTCATATATGAAAACAAATTTTAGGTGGATTAGGGATTTAATAAAATGAAAATCATAAAAGTACTAAAAGAAAAATACAGGGCAATATATTTATAACTCTGGAAAAGGGAAAGCCTTTCTTAGTTGATGGCCAGGTCAGATAGCAAAAAAGACTGCAGATTTGGCCAGAAAAAAAATTAAGCTCCCATAGAACAAAAGGCCATAATGACATGAAAAATTAATCACAAACAGGGAAAAAATTACAACATGCTGGTATGATCATATCAATAAATGCAGAAAAAGCATTTGATAAAATCCAGTAACCATTTGTGATACTGTGATTTATAGTAGAAATAGGCATTATTTAGTCTTCATCCTGTTCATGACACAGAGCTCCTAAAACTTTGGAATTTCCTGGGTGATAAGAGTATTAGAAGCATCTTTTGTTCTATTACTTCTTTGACCTTGATTTCTGACACAGTGCTCCTGAAACCGTCGTAATTTCCTGGGTGATAGAAGTGCCTTTTGCTCCAATGAGGTAACTCTGGGTGGGCTCCTGGATAAGGACTGGTCACTGGAAAGACTAAGTCATGATTAGAAGCTTGGAATTTTCAGTCCCAACCCTCCCCCCATTTTTTGAGAAGGGAGAAGGGCTAAAACTGGAGTTAATGGATAGATCAAGGCTACCTGATAAATCTTCCATAAAATCCCTGAAGTACAGAGTTCGAGAGCTTCCAGCTTGGTGAACATGTGAACACACCCCTCCCCACATACGTTGCTTTATGCATCTTTTCCATCTGGCTGTTCCTGAGTTATATCCTTTTATAATAAATTGGTAATGCAATAAGTAACATGTTTCACTGAGTTCTGTCAGCCATTCTAACAAATTAAGCCCAAAGAAGAGGTCATGGGAACCTCTGATTTATATCCAGTCATTCAGAAGGACAGGTTAACAACCCAGACTTGCAATTGGCATTCTAAGTTGGAGGGGGTCACTGGAATCTGATTTGTAGCAGGACCATAAGAAACACAAGTAGCAGCTTGAAACTGGTACCCAAAGGTTTTGGGGGAAGTTTTGTAGGACTGAACTCTTAACCTGCAGAATCTGACACTATCTCTAGGCAGATAGTGTCAGAACTGAGTTGAATTGTAGGACACCCAATTGGCATCTAAAGCACCGCTGGTTGGTCCCATACATACACACATACACACTCACATTGGAATTGGTACCAGAATCAATTTACCATTCATGAGAATCCCCTCAGTAATCTTAGAGGGGATTTACTCAACTGGTTAAGAAATAGCTACAAAAAACCTAAGTTAGCATCATATTTAATGGTAGGAAACTAGAAGCTTCCCCATTAAGATCAAAAACAAGTCAAGGATGTCCCCGCTCACCACTCCTTTTCAACATCATACTGGAAGTCCTAGATAATGTAGTAAGATAAGATAAGGACAAAAATGGTATATAAATTGGGAAGACAGAAATAAAACTGTCTTTGTAGATGATATTTGCAGACATGATCATCTCCATAGAAAATCTAAAAGAATCTTTAAAAAAAATACAAGACTAATATACAAAATTCAATCACTTTCCTATATACCAGGAAGCAACAAATGGAACCTGAAATTTAAAACAATACCATTTGCATTAGCACCCCCAAAAATGAAATATTCGGCATAAACCTAATAAATTATGTACAAGATTTATGTGAGGAAAACTGTAAAGCTCTGACAAATGAAATATTAGAACTAAATAAATGGAGAGATATTCCATGTTCACAGATAAAAACTCAATATTGTCAAGTTATCAGTTCAACTTGATTCATCTACAGTCAATGCAATCCCTATCAAAACCAAAGCAAGTTATTTTGTGTATACTGACAAACATTCTACAGATTACATGGAGAGGCAAAAGACCCAGAATAGCCAAAACAATACTGAAGGAAAAGAATACAGTTGGAAGACTAATACTACCCAGCTGCAAGACTTATCATTAAGCTACAGTCATCAAGACAGTGTGGTATTAACAAAATAATAAATAGATGGACAGAACAGGAAAAAGCCCAGAAACAGACATACATAAATATATCTTTGTCAAAATACATTTTTGTCTTTAAAAAGCTACAAAGGCAATACAATGGAGAAAAGATAGTCTTTTTAACAAATGGTACTGAAACTGGACAACCACATGTAAAAAAAAAAAAACAATTTATACACAGACCTCATCGTCTTCACAAAATTAACTCAAAATGTATCTTAGACCTCGGTATAAAATGCAAAGCTATAATACCCAGAGGATAATGTAGGAAGAAATCTAGATGACCATGAGTTTGGTCGTAACATTTTACATACAACACCAAAAGCACAATTCGTAAAAGAAATAACCAATAAGCTGGGCTTCATTAAAATTAAAACTTCTGCTCTGCAAAAGACACTCTCAAGAGAATGAGAAGGTAAGCCACAAACTGGGAGAAACCACTGGCAAAGACATATTTGATAAAAGACTTTTATCTCAAATATACAAATAACTCAAAAGTCAACATAAGAAAAATAAACAACATCAAAAAAGGGGTCAAAGATTTTTCAGACATCTCACCAAAAACAGATACACATATATAATGGACAAATGAGCATATGAAAAGATACTCATCATATGTCATTAGGGAACTGCAAACTAAAACAACAAGGAGATGCCACTACAGACCTACTAGAATAACCAGAATTAAACAATGACAACACCAAATGTTGGTGAGAACGCGGAGTAACAGGCACTTTCTGCCCTAGGAACTTCCTTATGGGAATGCAAAATGGTACAGCCAGTTTGGAAGACAGTTTAGCAATTTGTTTAAAAATCTGAAATACTCTTATCCTATGATCTAGCAATTGCACTCTTTGGTATTTAATCAAATGAACTGAAAACTTATGTCCACACAAAAACATGTACAGGGATGTTTACGGAAACTTTATTCATAATTGCCAAAACTTGGAAGCAACCAAGGTGTCCTTCAGTAGGTGAATAGATAAATAAACTAGAACATTCAGACAACAGAATATTATTCAGTGTTAAACAGAAATGAGCTATCAAGCCATGGAAACCCATGGAGGGGCCTCAAATGCATATTACTGAGTGAAAAAAGCCAATATGAAAAAGCTACATACTCTATGATTCCAACTATATGACATTCTAGAAAAGGCAAAACTATGAGGACTGTAAAAAGAGCAGTCATTGCCAAGGGTTAGAGGGTGGAGGTGGGGGTAGGAGTTGTGGAGAGATTAATAAGTGTAGCACAGAGTATTTTTAGATGATTTTTGGGGGGAGATTTTAAAAATGAATGATATCATAATGACAGACACATGTCATACATTTGTCCAAGCCCACAGCATGTATGACAACAAGAGTGAACCCTACTGTAAACTATGGAGTTGAGGCAATTACGATGTGTCAATGTAGGTTCATCAATCGTAACAAATGTACCACCGTGCTGGGGGTTGTTGATAATAGGGGAGTATATGCATGTGTGGGCAAGGGATAAATGAGAAATCTTTGTACTTTCCTTTTAATTTTGCTGTGAACCTAAAATGCTCTGTTATAAAGAATCTTTTAAAAACTTACAACATATATGGTAAAGACAGAAAAATGGATGCCATAAAACTTTATCAATCATGATGCAAAATGAAGATTTTCTACTCAAGAGAAAAATAAGCAAAGAACATGGACCAATTACAAAAGAAATAGAAGTGTCCAATAAATGCATAATACCTCCATCAAAAATAGTAAAATGAAAAAAAGTAGCAATCAATTTTTTTCCCATCAGGTTAGGAAATATTTTAAAATATGGCAATTCTCAAGGTTGGAAGAATGTGGGAGACAGGTACTCTCAAACACTGTGAGTAAGAATACCAAGGAGACATTTTTTTGGAGGCCATTTAGGAAATATGCAGTACACTTAAAAAGACCTTATTACTGAAGTAAAATAGACACATAATCACAGGTATACAGTTTGATTAATTATTAAGAAATGAACCTGTGTATGTAACCACCACCCAGGTGAAGATAGAACATTAGGAGTAAGAACCCCAGAAGCTCCCTTCAGGACCCTTCCCAATTTCCTTCTCAAATATAACCACTCTCCTGACACCATAGATTCCCCTTGTCTATGGTCAAACAGTACAAAGAACCTGAATCATACAATGTATGTATGCAATTCATTCATGTTCTCTCTTTTGTTCTCTTACCAGTAGTTTGCTCAGATTCAATGCTACACAGTGTCCCATTTTGTGAATCTACAATTTATTCATCCATGCTGGATGGACATGTGGGTTGTTTCCAGTTTGGTGCCCTTCAGCTATATGCTTCTATAAAATAACACCCTTACACTCGTCTTTCAGTACGCATATGTACTCAGTTCTATAGGGTATTTACACAGGAATGAAACTGCTGAATCGCATGGTATATGTATGTTCAATTTTAGTAAATACCACCAAACAGCTTTTAATAGTCATTACACACCCAACCCAACAGGGAATAAGAGTTCCATGTTGCTCCACACCCTAACCAACACTTGGTTTTAGAAAAGAAAGACTAAAAAATCAATGATCAAATCATCCATATCACGAAGCTTTAAAAAAAAAAAAAGAGTAGCAAATTAAATCCAAAGGACGTAGAAGGGAATAATAGAAGAGCAGATATTAAATAAAACAAAAAAATATGCATTCAATTAAAAGCACCAACAAAACCAAAAGTTGTTAGATATTAAAAACTACTGTCAACAAATTTGAAAACTTAGATGAAATGTAGAAATTCTTTTGAAAAATACAACTTAACAAAATGGACCGAAGAAGAGTTAGAAAATCTGAGCAGTACTATTAAAGAAATTGAATCATTAATACTTTTTCTCAAACCAAACTCAAAGCCCACATGGCTTCCCTGGTGAGTTCTACATAACCATTAAGGAGAAATACTACCAATCTTACAGAAAGAAAAAAAATTCACAACTCTTTTTATGCATGAATATTAGAAATGTACATAAATTCTGACATAGCACTTATAGGAATTTATTCTATGATGTGTTTATTTAAATGCACAAAGATACATGTACAGGAATAATCACTGTGGTATTGTTCATTGTTAATGACTAAATTCTGTCCCCTCCCCAAATTCATATGTTTAAGTCCTAACTCTCAGAACCTCAGAATTTGACCATATTTGGAGATAAGCCTTTACAGAAGTGATTAAGTTAAAATGAGGTCTTTAGAGTGGGTCCTAATCCATTATGACTAGTATCCTTATAAGATGGGAAAATATGGACAGACATGCACAGAGGTGAGATGATGTAGTAACGCAGGGAGAAGCAGGCCATCTACAAGCCAAGGACTGGAACACAGCATTTCCTCATAGTCCTCCAAAGGAATCAATCCTGCCGACACCTTGATCTCAAACTTCTAGGCTCCAAAGCTGTGAGACAATACATTCCTGGTGTTTAAGCCACCCAGTCTTTGGTACTTTGCTGTGACCATCCTAGCAAACCAATACATTCATAAAAGCAAAAGGGCAAGAAATAATACATCATTTGATTTTTTTAAATTTTAAGTAATCTCTACACCCAACCTGGGGCTTGAACTCACAACCCGTATATCAAGAGTCGCACAGTCTACCATCTGAGCCAGCCAGGCCCCCCAATCAATATATCTACCAGAAAAAATTGTTTAAATAAATTAGAGTACATCCATACTGTGAAATACTACAGAGACTGTATGAAAAGTGAAGTATGTATATGCATGGGTATTGAACTACAGTTGTTTTTTTTTAAGATTTTATTCATTTATTTATTTATTTGAGAGAGAGAGAGAGCACGCATGCATGTGCATGAACAGGGGGAAGGGTAGAGGGAGAAGCAGACTCCCCACTGAGCAGGGAACCGGAATGGGGGCTCTATCCCAGGACCCAGAGATCATGAACTGAGCTGAAGACAAACGCTTAACTGAGCCACCCAGGTGCCCTGTACTAAAGTTGTTAATAAAATAAATGTTCATAATTTTTCTTAAGAGAATATACTATAATATCTATCTATAATGTCCCATTTTTGTTAAATAATTCAATGTGCATTTCAGGGGCGCCTGGGTGGCATAGCGGTTGGGCGTCTGCCTTTGGCTCAGGGCGTGATCCCGGTGTTATGGGATCGAGCCCCACATCACGCTCCTCCGCTATGAGCCTGCTTCTTCCTCTCCCACTCCCCCTGCTTGTGTTCCCTCTCTCGCTGGCTATCTCTATCTCTGTTAAATAAATAAATAAAATCTTAAAAAAAAAAAAAGAATTTAATAATTCAATGTGCATTTCAAAAGCACAGAAAATGTCTACAAGTTCACACAATAAATTGTTAATGTGTTCAAGAGATAAGAGAAGGCATTATCTAGCACTTTATGGTTTGGTTGAAAATGATGTGCATATATTGTTTCCTTAATCATAAGGAACAATGAAGGTATGCAAATTGGTACACATACACCAGATTATTATATGTAAAAAACAGATCAGAATCACAATTGGACTTTTAAAAAACTGAACAAAATGGTTTAAAAGTTTATAAGAACGAAAAGATATCTGAGAACTGGTAACATTTTGAAAAGGGATTTTTCTTTCGACCCATTAAAACTACCTATAAAGTTTCTATATACTCAAAGCAGTTAAGCACTGATACAAAAATAGAAAAATAAATCAATGGTATCAAATAGTCTAGAAAACTATGCAAATACATATGATAACATCATTCTAATTTAGTGAGGAAAAATGATCTAATAAACAGTGCTGGCTATTCATCTGAAAGAAAACAAAATTTGACTCCCTATCTTATCTCATATACAAATAAAGGTAAAGAGCTAATACACTTTCAAAACATACTCAACTTCACACCTACGAAATCTGAAAAATATTAGCAAACCATTATCCACCAGCAGATTACAAGATCTGGTACTAACAGAGTGGTCAGCAGTTCACATCTCATAAAGCACTGGTATAAATGTGAACTACAATAATTTTTTTGGAGAATAATCTGACAATATTCTTGACCTAGCAATTATTTTTGGAATTCAGCAAAAATAAGAGCATCGGTATATAAGGAAATACAAACAGAGGTGTTTATTGTAGCACTGTTTGTAGTGGTAACCAAGTTGGAAATAACCAGAAGGTACAGAAAAAGGAAACATTAAATAAATCATCAGACACATACCCTATGAATAATTAGTCATTTTTGAAAGACATGTGAATCACATCTATAGTCACTGACCTAGACATTCATTTGCCCATCATATGCTGTTAAATGGATTAAAAAGGAAGAAAAAAGAAAGCAAGCCATTGAGTAATATGTGTAATATCATATTACAGGACGCAGAACTTAACCTATACATACATCTGGCTTATATGAGCACTGACGTAGGTGTTGATGACACAGCTACCTTCTTTTTTTATTTCACCTTTTAAAAAATGCTTAACTGTGGTAAAATACACATAACGTGAAATTTATCATGTTAATTATTTTAAGTGTATGGTTTAGTAATGTTAAATATGTTTACATTCCTATGCAACCAACCCCCAGAATTTTTTTCATCTTGCAAAACTGAAACTCTTTACTCATTAAAGAATAACTCCACATTTCCCCTTACCTGCTAGCCCCTGGTAACCACCACTGCACTTTCTGTTTCTATGGCTTTTTTTAAAAAAGATTGATTTATTTATTTTAGAGAGAGCAAAAGAGAGCGGGAGGAGCAGAATAGAAGGAGAGAGAATCTCAAGCCCCATGTGGGGCTTGATCCCACGACCCTGAGATCATGACCCCAGCTGAAACCAAGAGTAAGGCACTCAACCGACTGCACCACCCAGGCACCCCTCTGTTTCTATGAATTTGACTACCCTAGGTACCTCATATAAAGGGAATCCCACAGCAGTTGTCTTTTTGTGACTGGCTTACTTCATTCAGCATAATGTCCTTAGGTTTATCCATTTGTAGTATACGTCAGAATTTCACTCTTCTTTTAAGGCTGAATAATATTCATTGTATGTATATACCACCAATTTTGTTTATCCATTCGTCCATTGATGGACACCTGTGTTCCTTTCATTTGTGGGCTACTGTGCCTAATGTTGCTATGAACACAGATATACAAATACCTCCTAGAGACCCTGTCTTTTTTTTTTTTTTTTTTTAAGATTTATCTATTTGAGAGAGAGAGAGAGAAAGTGCATGGGGCAGGGAGACAGAGGAAGAGAGAGACTCTCTAGCAGACTTGTGCTGAGCGGGGAGCCCCAAGCGGGGTTTGATTTCATAACCCTGAGATCGTGACCTGAGCTGACATCAAGAATTGGATGCTTAACTGACTGAGCCACCCAGGTGCCCCTAGACACCCTGCTTTTAATTCTTTGGGGTCTTACCCAAAAGTGGAATTGCTGGATCATATGGGTAATGCTCTTTAATTTTAGAGGAACTGCCATACTGTTTTTCATAGTTGCTACACCATTTTACATTCCCACAACAGGGTACAAGGGTTCTAATTTATCCATATCCCTGCCAATCTTGTTACTTTGTTTTTTTGATAGTAGCTATCTTAATGGATATAAGGTAGTATGTCATTTTGTTTTGTTTTGCATTTCTCTAATGATCAGTGATGTTGAACATCTTTTCATGGGCTTGTTGGCCACTTGTACATTTTTGAGGAAATATCTATTCAAATCCTTTGTGTATTTTTAAATTGGATTATTTTGGGTTTTTTTTTTCATTGTTAAGTTGTAGGACTACCTGAGAAGGTGCCGGGGTGGGGGTGGAGGCAATGAAGCCAGTAACTTTTCCTTTATTCATCTCTGTATTATTTACTTTGTTATGAAACACACAGATGTCTTTCAGATTATTTTTATATTTAATGAACTATAGGAAAGTAAGATGAACCTGTGTCCCATTGCCAAGAAGAGCCTCACACCAACCCCTGCAAATTCTTGCCCATCTAACTGTTTTAAATTAGTTTCCCTCTCCTAGTTGAAGATAGATTTATTCTCAGTTCATTTCTACCTTTTCCAACGGAATGAGATTCAGAGTGACTCACTTTTCTTTTTCTTATGGATATAAAAAATACCAATAATATTTATCATAAGGTAAAAAAGATACATTTGTTAATATATAGATATTATAAAAAATAAGAACTTAAGAATATTATATAAATGTAGGATGCTTAAAAATGCTTAAGATAAAAATGCTTCACTCATTCATTCAACATATCAAGTATAACTTGGTCTTGTCCTAGTTGCTGGAGACAGAGCAGGAAACAAAACAGAAAAAGTCAGAAGAGTGATAAGTGCTATAAAAAGTAATGCTGGGTAAGCAAGGGTGGAGTAATATTCAGATAGGATAATCAGGGAAACTTTCTCTTATGACGAGTCTCAGCTGTTAATAGGCTACAAATGTCCACGCTTCACCCATGAGGTACAGGGTCTCCCCACTTAACAGAAATTTAATTTTGTTTAAGGATTTTAAGAAACCTAAATAATCATCTACCAAAACAGACCTAAATCCATCTTAATATGTGTATGCATTTATAAGATTTTTTAAAAAGAAGTTACTTGTCATGGAAGGAGTATTGGTGTCCCTCCCCAAATTCATATACAGAAGCCATAATCCTCAATACAATGGTATTCGGAGATGGGGTTCTGAGAGGTAATCAGGTTTAGATGAGGTCATGGGGATGGGGCCGACATGATGGGATTAGAACCCTCATAAGAAGACCTCTTGCTCCTCCCTTAGCGACATAAGGACACAAAAGGAGGCCATCTGCAAGCCAGGAAGAGGGCCCTCACCAGAACCCAACCATGCTGGTACCCTGATCTCAGACTTTCCAACTTCCAGAACTGTGACAAACAAATGACTATTGTTTAATCCACCCAGTCTATGGTGTTTTGATAGAACAGCCCAAGCAGACTAAGACATTGCTTCTCTTGACAACAGCAACCTATTCTTACCACTCATTCTCATTTCATTTTTTATGCTTCATTAAAAGTCCTTCACTTATTCACTTTTTCTTAGATCATTAAACATTTCAGCACATGTACCCTGTTTAGAGGACAAAGACCCAGCATGCATACTCCAAATCTTGACCCTTGGGTAAACCACTGAGCCCTCACAAGGATGGAAGAATTAGCGACTCCATTCCGGAGCTTTCAAGAGAAATGCTCAGTTGACCAGAGCAAAGGCTCCAGAGCAGGAGTCTGGGTGAGCTATACTCTCATGCGGTGAGAGGAAATCAGTGGAGGAGGTTACACTGCATACAGTTTGCTAGGCAGGTCATTGTCAGTGGCACCAAGGGTGGAAAACATTGTTTGGCAAATTTCCTCAAACACTTCATCCTTCCTGCAGATGGGGAGTCTGCTTATAGTAGAGGAAATACTGATGTCCCACAGCCTTTATGAAAATTCTTCTTTAGCTGACTGGGCTCTGTGCTTACTAAAAATAAGTAAGGGCATTCTGGGTTTCAGCAGGAGCCTCTGCTGAAAGGTAGGAACAGGTGGAACTACAAGAGATGAGATAGAAAGGCATGAATTCTAATGATCTCTGCCTCAGTGTGGTAATGTGGCGATAATTATGACTCCTGGTCCTCATCCTATCTGATTAGAGGGGGAAAAAAACGAATTTACAGAAATCTTCTTACTTATTCTCAGGGAACTTCTGTGAAACAGCTAGAGGTAGGGCATAGCATTCTTTTAGCTGTATTTGAGAAAATAAAGGAGTGTCTGAGTCAGGGGGAGATTCAGGCCACCTGTCTCCTAAGAGTTATCATATCCACCCATCCAGAAGTGAACATGATATGACCCATTGAATTATAATTCCATTGATTTTAAAGATGGGGCTTGGGAACTATTCATAAGTGATAAGGCAGAAGTCCTTAGGGGTATGGTCTGCCTTTCAGATCCCCTTTGAAATAATATCAGGATTATTAAAAGAAAGGAAAATCTATAACCACCCAGAAACCAAACTAAAGCACTATCTGTGTGCCAGGGCATTTGAGAGAGTCTTCCTATGCTGCAAAATAGACATGAAGAAAGCAAGAACACCAACTCATAATTTTTCCCTGAGAGAAAAGTGCCCCCCCAAAGCAGCAAAGACCCTAACAAAAGCCAGCATTTCTTGCTAACTTGGGGGGATGAGGGCATTTCTTCACTCCCAAATGGCTGGAGATGAATTCAGGTAAACAGGAGCACAGGGTAGCCCTGGGGATGGTGAGCTGATAGGATCAGCATAACTCTGCAGGCAGGGGGGGTCTGGACAGGATTCCCAGCTCCACTACCTACTAGTTATTAAACTTCTCTAAGCCGGGGCGCCTGGGTGGCACAGTCGTTAAGCGTCTGCCTTCAGCTCAGGGCTTGATCCCAGCGTTCTGGGATCGAGCCCCACATCAGGTTCCTCTGCTAGGAGCCTGCTTCTTCCTCTCCCACTCCCCCTGCTTGTGTTCCCTCTCTCGCTGGCTGTCTCTCTCTGTCAAATAAATAAATAAAATCTTAAAAAAAAAAAAAAAACAAACAACTTCTCTAAGCCTCCATTTTCTCCTCTACCAAAATGCCTAAAAATTGCGACTTTTACACAGGATTGCTGTGAGGATT
Source organism: Ursus americanus (assembly GCF_024610735.1). Taxonomy (NCBI): domain Eukaryota; kingdom Metazoa; phylum Chordata; class Mammalia; order Carnivora; family Ursidae; genus Ursus; species Ursus americanus. The sequence goes on from NC_142139.1 coordinate 67,473,970, forward strand.
AAATGAAATGGGAATGTAAAATGCTTAGAATCGTTCCTGCAAGTGTTCATCTAGAGATGATGACGGTGATGACAATGGTGATGATATGATGGTGGTGGTGGTGATGGCGATCATGATGATGATGACAGCAATTAGGGGTGGTACTGGGATTTAAGATTTGGCAAAATACGGCTAAAGTTTTTGAAAAGCTTCACTTACTTTATGTATTCTTACCCTTTGATCTAGTAATTTCACTTATTAGAAATATTCTTTTGAAATATGGAGAAATAGACAAGAGAATTTAAACACAAAATTTAGTTGCACTTGGAAAAATAGCAAACAAACTAAATACCTAACTACAGTGTAGATTTTGAAAAAAAAATGTGTAGAAATAAAGCAATATAGATAGATTGACCGTGATTATAGAGAGACTGGAGAAGCAGGTTGTTAAGATGGGGAAATTTGAGAGGCTGGATAAATGAATGATATCCCACCCCCATACACTTCCAGATAGCAATCCCTTCTCCACCCAATATGAGACAGGAAGTTTATCCTCTGTAAAAATTGAATGACAGGGACACCAGGCAAGGAAGATGGGCTGGAGTGAAACAGGACAAAGAGGGTTACATATCAAGGGCCGATGACCCCAGCCCTTTTCTCCCACTGATGTCCAAAAGCAAATCTTCTCTGGGAAAATATAAACTGCCCTGCCCAGGGAAATATCTACAGGTGAAGGCATGTGAAGTTCTTCCAGAAGGAAGGAAGGAAGGAAGGAAGGAAGGAAGGAAGGAAGGAAGGAAGGAAGGAAGGAAGGAAGGGAGAAAGAAAGAAAGAAAGAAAGAAAGAAAGAAAGAAAGAAAGAAAGAAAGAAAGAAAGAAAAAGGAAAGGAAAGAGGCAGTTCAGAGCTTCTCATCTGTATATATGAATAGTCAGTCAAGGAACAGCAAACATTTGGGGAAGATTCTCCAAAATGAAGAGTACTGCACTGAAAAGAAAAGAGACAAAAATAAGAGAGAGCAGAAGAAAAGAAAAAGTAAGAAAAAGAATCTGGCAGAAAGAAAAGTAGTGCAAGTATTAGAAGTACAATCTTAAGACGCAAAGAAATGGAAAGACAGCCCATGCTCATGTCTTGGAAGAACAAATATTGTTAAAGTGTCTATACTACCTGGGGTGCCTCGGTGGCTCAGTCAATTAAGCATCTGCCTTTGGCTCAGGGCTCAGGTCATGATCCCAGAGTCCCAGGATTGAGTCCCACATTGAACTCCCTGCTCAGTGGGGAGTCTGCCTCTCCCCCTGCCCCTCACCTCGCTCTCATGCTAGTTCTCTCTCTCTCTCTTAAATAAATACTTAAAAAAAAGTCTATACTACACAAAGCAATCTACAGATTTAATGCAATCCCTATCAAAACACAAACAGCATTTTTCACAGAACTAGAATAAACAATCTTAGAATTTATATGGAATCACAAAGACCCTGGCTACCCAAATTAATTTTGAAAAAGAAAAGCAAACCTGGAGGCATCACAATTTCAGACTTCAAGTCATATAACAAAGCTGTAGCAATCAAGACAGTATGGTACTGGGACAAAAATAGACACACAGATCAGTGGAACAGAATAGAAATCCCAAAAATAAACCCTCAATTATTTGGTCAATTAATCTTTGACAAAGCAGGAAAAAATATCCAATGGGAAAAAGTCTCTTGAACAAATGATGCCGGGAAAACTCAATAGCAACATGCAAAAAAAAATGAAGCTGGACCACTTTCTTACACCATACACAAATATAAACTCAAAATGAATTAAAGACCTAAATGTGAGACCTGAAACCATAAAAATCCTAGAACAGAGCACAGGCAGTCATGTCTTTGACGTTGGTCATAACAACGTTTTTCTAGATATGTCTCCTGAGGCAAGGGATATAAAAGCAAAAATAATTTACTGAGACTACATCAAAATAAAAAGCTTCTACACAGTGGAGGAAAAAATCAACAACACTAAAAGGCAACCTATGGAATGGGAGAAGATATTTGTAAATGATATATCCAAGGAGGGGTCAGTATTCAAAATATATGAAAAACTAATCAACACCCAAAAAACAAATAATCCAATTAAAAATGGGCAGAAGACATGAACAGACATTTTTCCAAAGAAGACATCCAGATGGCCAATAGACACATGAAAAGATGCTCAACATCACTCATCATCAGGGAAATGCAAATCAAAACCACAATGAGATACCACCTCACACCTGTCAGAATGACTAAAATCAAAGACACAAGAAACAAGTGTTGGCGAGAATGTGGAGAAAGCGGAGCCCTCCTACATTGCTGGCGGGAATGCAAACTTGTACAGCCACTGTAGAAAACAGTATGGAGGTTTCTCAAAGAGTTAAAAATAAAACTACACTATAATCCAGTAATCTAGCACTACTGGGTATTTACCCCCAAAATACAAAACACACTAATTCAAAGGGATACATGCAGCCCTATGTTTATAGCAGCATTATTTACAATAGCCAAATTTATGGAAGCAGCTCATGTGTTCATTGATAGATGAATAGAGAAAAAATACATATACATATACACACACAATGAATATTTTTCAGCCATAAAAAAGAATGAAATTCTGCCATTTGTAATGACATGCCTGGAGTTAGAGAGTATAATGCTAAGCAAAATAAGAGAAAGACAAATACACGGTTTCACTCATAAATGGATTTATTTATTTTTTTTAATTTTTTTAGAGAAAGAGAGTGTGAGCAGGGGATAGAGATGCAGAGAAGGAGAGGTAAAGAGAGAATCCCAAGCAGACTCCACACCCAGTGCGTAGTCTGATGCAGGGCTCGATCCATAACCCTGAGGTCAAAACCTGAGCCCAAATCAAGAGCCGGACGACTAATCGACTGAGCCATCCAGGTGCCCCACTCATTCGTGGAATTTAAGAAACAAAACCAACAAGCAAAGGAAAAAGAGAGAGAGAGAAAAACCAAGAAACAGACTCTTAACTATACAGAAAAAACTGATGGTTACCAGAGGGGAGGTGGGTGGGAGGATGGGTGAGATAGGTGATGGGGATCAAGGCGGGCACTTGTAGTGATGAGCACCCAGTGTTGCATGGCAGTGTTGAATCACTATATTGTACACCTAAAACTATAGGGGCGCCTGGGTGGCACAGCAGTTAAGCGTCTGCCTTCGGCTCAGGGCGCGATCCCGGAGTTCTGGGATCGAGCCCCACGTCAGGCTCCTCCGCTGGGAGCCTGCTTCTTCCTCTCCCACTCCCCCTGCTTGTGTTCCCTCTCTCGCTGGCTGTCTCTCTCTCTGTGTCAAATAAATAAATAAAATCTTTAAAAAAAAAACCAAAAAACTACTAAAACACTGTATGTTAACTATACTGGAATTAAAATGAATTATAAGTAAAATTTTATATTTCAAAAAAAAAGTAAAGTCTTAGCAGCCACAGTGGCCTATGAGATTGAAATTGCAATGTTTGAGAGATATTACTAACACATTACACCAAAACTTCCTATTTGGTGAAACCAGAGGTACTGAAAGAGATTTCAAAAAGAATAGTTTCCTCACTATATGATTCAATGTTAAATTAATGCCATGTACGGGACCATCTAAAATTATCTTACGGCTCTCTGAAATCACAGACATGGCTCCCTTCTTGGAATTGTTGGCCTGGGCAATAGTATTCCCTCAGGGCCAACCTTGAGCCATTTTCCTCACCCAAGAGCTCAAGCTTGATTTCTGTGTTCTGGGTATAGAATAAAGGTACTAGAAAGACATGGCTGACATCTGGCATATTCAATGCTGCTATCAGCTGATATCGAAAGAAAAATCCAAAACTCTTATACAAGCGAATTCCACTGCTCAGGACGTGTCCCACAAGTAGTAAGTTCAGAAAGCGGTTGGTGACTCAAACAGCTAATTTCAATTGTTCCTTTTTAAGATGCCCATTATTTAGATGTCCGGAGATCTATAGGTGATCTCTGGACATCATGAGTAATTATATTATTACTCATTTAAACACAAAACAGTTCTTTAAATCCCCTCCCAATTATCACACAAATTGTGTGTGTGTGTGTGTGTGTGTGTGTGTGTGTATAGTATAGTGTTTCCAGGGTTTGAAAAGATTAAGAAAAACCTGAGATTTGTTATTTCTAAATACTTAATATAGAAATCATATAGGGGCACCTGGGTGGCACAGCAGTTAAGCATCTGCCTTCGGCTCAGGGCGTGATCCCGGCGTTATGGGATCGAGCCCCACATCAGGCTCGTCCGCTATGAGCCTGCTTCTTCCTCTCCACTCCCCCTGCTTGTGTTCCCTCTCTCGCTGGCTGTCTCTCTCTCTGTCGAATAAATAAATAAAATCTTTAAAAAAAAAAAAAAGAAATCATATAACTTTTTATTCTATCCAGGTTGGGGGAAGCGCTACCAAAGTGAATAGCGGTCACTTTCTATTAGTAAATTCCTCAATAATTAAACAACATTGCTCTAATAAATGGTCTTTTTTAAGGGTTTTTTTTTTTTTAAAGTATGTGTTCCAATGATACTGCAGTCAGAAACATTGACAGAAACAGAAATAACATAAAGTCCAAGACATTGAGTAGACTGCAAATTGCTCTCTTGCCCTGTTTGGGAAGAGTAATTCCCTCCTCCCTAATCTTTGCCCTTCTGGAGAGGTACCATCTCTCCCTGAAAATGAATTACCACCATAACACGTCATGTAAGTCCCCATGGAGACCTGAGTCTGCACCTGATCGTGGGCTAGGTGCTGGGGTCCCGAGGCATGGAGAAGCAATTCCAGCACTCTGACCTGAAAGTTCTGTACCTCTCTCTCTCCAGCGTCTGTGAATCCAGGACACACATACAAAAAAACCTCCCCACACCCACCCCTGCCTCACACAAACTGACTCTGTTTTGTTCAAAGGTGCTCTATTCCCACAGAATACGCTGACTGCTGTGGCACTCTAGCTTATCCATGGTTTAAAGCTGAAATCAAACTGGTCACCCAACTCCCCCATGCTTTTGAAACAGACACAAAGAGCCAGCTGAACCATTGTGAGGGCATTCCCTGGTCTGAAGAACCATATCCCAGTGGTGGAGAGAATGACTCTGTCACAGACATAGAGCCCAGGATGTCCCTGACTGAACGACCTGTACATTTTCCCATAACCCTGCTCGCTGATCATGCCACTTCCTTCAAAAGAGTCATCTGGTGATGCTGGGCAGAAATATGTCCAGCCAGAGTTATAGGACGCCGTTCATTCTAGTCACCAGCTTGCTGTCGGTAAGAGCAAATCTGGAGTTGGCCAGCGGGGGAATTAGAACAAGGTGGGCTACGAACACTGACGCAAGGAATCCCATTCTGGCCCTCTGTGCCGTGTCATCACCTCAGCCAGCAGGCCTGTGACAGATGGGGCCTCTCCCATGTCATAACCCAACGTCCCCTTCATCTATGTCCCCCTCACATTTACACGGGGCCCAGCTTGTGGAAGGGTAACCACCAACCAGTGTGCACTGAATTGATATGACCTACTTCCACACAAGAGAAGAGGAGCCAGGGACTGGCACTTAAGGCGAGCTGTAAGACCACAGTGACCCATCTCAGCCCAGTAGCCCTGAGACCAGCAGAACGGGCATGTCAGTGGCAGGGGCCAGGGGTGGGGGTGTTGAGAGAACCAGAGGGAGGGTTTGCCCTAGTACCCCTAAAGCAAGAATCACTGTGCAAAATTAGAGGTACCAACAGTGACTGTCATACATACTGAGAAACTGAAGAGACAAATACGAGACTGAAATCAAGAACTACTGGATCAGATGTAACCTATGTTCGGGTGTGAAAATGCCACTTCTCCTTTATCAGAGGTGCTCAGAAACGGTCTGTCCCACTCGCTCCCCTGGATTACTTAACCCTAAACCACTTCCCACTCACAGGCCTGATATGCTGTCCCAGTTCATCCTGCTAGGCCCCTAGGCCCCCCTGTACATCAAACTTGCTGGGAGCGAGAGCAGAGTAGCCAAGGTGAAAATCAAAAGAGGAACAAGCCAAGTGAAGGGAAGAATTAGTTCTCTAAAAGCAGAGAATCAGGTGGGGGAGCAAACAGAACCAGCTAGCAGGTTTGCTATCAAAGCATCAACCCACCCCCTCCTCTGACTGTCCCAGGGGGCTTCCTGCACCGCGGCCACAGTAAGAAGCGGGACATTTCCCAGCTCCACTGCAGCCACTTTCATGAATAAATGTGTTTATGATGTCAGGATTAGAATGAGTGCAATTCTGGATACGCATTTAATTTGCGTTATTACTTCGCCTTGGGGTGGGGGGGCGGTATTTGCAAAGAAAGTTGATTCCTCCCGGAAGGCTACTTAACAGACGGTTCTAATTAAGCCCTGGTGTAGCATGAGGACACCCCAGAAGAGGGTAAAAAGGAGCTCTGCCTCCCAGGTCTCCGGCGCCTCACATGCGCCCTCCCAAGTAAAAGCCACACGCGTTTTCCCAGCCAGAAGGGGGGAGAAACCTAGAGATTATCAGCTTTGTTTTGCTACAATCGTGTGTTTTTCGGGAAGCCCCAGCCTTCTGTGTGAAACGAACAACTACGTGGAGGTGAGCAGAGTTCTCTGAACAGGACAGTTACCCCAGGGAAGTTGCCGTAACACGCCTGGCCTTCCCATACTGCCGTTTCATTTCAGGCCGGAAGCAGAGAGGCCCCCTCCACCTCTTGGGTCTGGGCCCGATCCACAGGAAACTTCTCTCTTGATTAGACTCCCACTGAGCCCAGGGTTCAGCTTTCCATCTTTCATTCCAACCCACACACTCTGCCACCCCACCAAGAACAGAGTCAGGGGGCCTTCTCAAACAAACTTGCCCACCCACAACCACTGTGGGCAAGCTACAAAGCTCATGTGAAGAATCAACCGTGCCTTTTTCTTGGAATTGAGAAATTGGCCTTTGAACCGCAAGGGAATATTCTCTAAAAAACAGATTAATCCTCATTTAGTTTTGGCAGTCAAAATTCAGGGGTCAATTAAACAGAGCCAAGAACTAATGCCTTAATCTGTTTCCTGCACATTCACGGGCAATGCCTGAAGAGGTAGAGGATCCATCAGCCCCATCTAGATATTTCTGGAACTCACACCGGCCTTACACAGCCTTCCTTTTCCAAGGTTCTCCTACAGTCCAGCAGAAAGGGGGTTTCAACACTATCACTTACAAGCACCAACATAAGCAAAACAATTCAGAGGCTCTCTAACTACTTTGAATGAATTGGTCACAGTCACATGACACATCTGGATATTTCCTTTTATAACAGACTTTCCAGCTGAAATGGGATCCAGATGTTGTAAGCAGATGTATATTTAGTCCCCTTCCTAGGGGGTACCTACATAACGAAAACTCAACTTATTTTGACTTTTAGTGTACTTCTTACTGCTGCTACTGGAATGCAAACCCCCCCATGCCTCGGGCATGGCATTCTTGCCCACTGCACTGAGCGCAATGCTTGGACCGCACTTGGTCCTTAAAAGCTGGTCCAGTAAATGAAGCAATACATAAATACAATGAAAGTTTCAATGAATCGGATTAAGCACCAAAGTCAGGAACAAAATGTTTCCTGTATAAGGTTATACAGATGGATCTGGATTTGGAAAATCTTGATCCCCTTGTTAACTATGACTATTCACCAAGCTAATGGCCAGGTTTTTTATGTTTTGTAATAGCTGATGAAGATTTTTTATTTTTTATAATAGCTGGTGATTTCCATTTGAATGATTTACATGGGAGCTTAAACAAGAAAATTTTTCTTAGATGATAAACTGCAGAAAATGTCGGCCTTTCTTTAAGACCCAACTCAAGTGACAAGTCACATTTCCTGAGCACCTACTATGTGCCAGCCCCTGTCTGGAAAGCTCTCAGGCACTTACTCACTTTGTCCTTACAACCCTCTGTAGTTGGTTCTCATATCATCCCCATTGCATAGGTGAGGAAACTGGCTTAGTTGTTCACTGGGCCTCCCTGACCTCTCCAATGGAAAGTATGCACTTCCTCTTCTGAAACGCCATTTAGCACATTTTGTGCTTCTCCTATGATACGTACTGCACTCTCCCATGTACAAGCAATAATTCAAGCATCGTCCCGTACCCTCGGCTCCACTGTAAGGCAGACCCAACAACTGTGTATCACGGTCACCTGGGCAGTTTTTAAGACACAACACAGCAGAGGCCTAGAGATTCTGGGTGTTGGCTGGTGCTCTGGAATCTTTAGCTTCAGAAAGCTGTCTAGGTGCTACTGACACACACTGGATTTGAGGACCACTGTCTTACTCAGCCAACTCACTGCTTTGCGCGTTGTGTATAATGAACAAAACTGATTGAGTGAATGAATGGTTTAATGAATAACCATTTTGAGATGTCAATCAAGATACATACAACTGTTTTTTCAAGTGGACACAGAACTACCCCCACCCAAACTCTGCCAACCCCTCTACCTACTTCCCACCATTCCCTCCCTGCCCCCTTCCCTCATTCAGCTCCAGCGGCGCTGGCCTTTCTTACTGTTCCTCAACTGTGCCAAGCCCTCTACGTGGAACACTCCTACCCTAGATTTGCATGCCTCGTTCCTTCTTTTCTTCAGATCTCTCCCAAATGTCATATCCTCAGAGAAGTAATCTCTGACAGCCCTAAGTCAACCACAGCACCAGCCCCTATCACTCACAATAGTGTTACAATCCTTTAATTAATATTCTCATAATCCTTACGGTTAATTGCCATTATATTATATACACTTCAAATTTGCTGTCTGTTTCTTCCCGCTTAGAACATACACTCCAAGAGGTTATGGGTATTTTTAGGAAAACCGACAACCTCTCCGGCTGTTTAAGCCTTCTGTGTGCAGTGTTTCAGAGAAGTCTTATTTCTCATTGCGACAGAAAGAGGGGCCTAGCTGACTTTCCAAGTTCTTTCCAGGATCCCAAGTCTTAGAAAACTGAAATTTTACAAATAAAAAAAGGCTCAGACATCATGTAATGCAAGGGTTCTTCTTAATCTGGGGTCCATGAGTCCCTGCAGATTTCTAAACTTCCTAAAACTATGTGAAATTTTGTCTGCATGCATATGCACAATTTTCTGTGGCAAGAATCCACAGCTCTCATTAGGGTCTCGAAGGAGTTTTATATCTCAAACAAAAAGTTAAAATTCTCTCAGCAAAATCCTTTATTATGGATGAGGAGACGGAGGCCCCTGAAGCAGCAGCTTCAGAACAGCCAAACAGCTGGTTAGTGATGGAACTGTGAGCAGAGGACACATCTGTTGATCCCCAAGCAGTCTCTTTAGCCCCTCCCCCCATGCCCCTTAGAAAGAGAGGACCCTTCCCTCATGACAATGCCAGACTGCCACCCTGGACCCTGGGCTCAGAGAAGCTACTTCATCGTGTGTATGACTAAGCCTTGGGCAAAAACAGTGCAGCACGCTCTCCCCCTCCCTCACAATTTAATTATCCACCAATTTGAGGGTAGAGAGAACATCAGAGGGGTGAAGGCTCAAATTTGCCCTAAGCCTCTTTCAAATGGCATTTCATACCAATGCAGTACAGGGCATCTTCACGTACCCTCGCTTGCCAGATGCCCTCCGCAAATAAAGAACTTCTTTTTTTCCCTACTGCCAATGGCTCTGATTTTCTCACGATTTCCTATCATGGTAAGTGCCAACAAAATATCACCCCACCACATGTCCTACTGGCTATTCTTTCAGCGTCATGGATTCCAAACCAGCCCTGCTGGAATGAAAACCAATATTCACAAGCCATCGGAAGGCGTGCAGAGAAATAAAGGACAGGGCATACTTGAACTTCAATCAGAAGCACATGATCTGTCCTCTCCTCCAATTTTCTGTGCTTACAGAAAGCTCTACAAGGAACTCTGAGGTCCCACATCAACTTTTCCAGTTAGGCCATCACATTGTAAGGAACACAGACCCACTCAAGTTGCGTCAGGAAAAGGGATGTATTGGACCTGGAAACGGAAAGCTGCTGAGAACAAGGAGGGCTCCAGGGCCTGGGTGCACCACCCCCCCTCACCCCAGAGGCTGTAGGGCTGCTCTCCACAGCTGCTCCCTTCTATCAATCAGCTTCCTCAATTTCCATCTGGTTTTCCTGTTTCCTTTTTTCTAAGTATAGTTGACACACAATGTTAACATTAGTTTCAGGTGTACAACATAGTGACTGGACAAATTTATACATCGTGCTGTGCTCACCACAAGTGTAGCTACCATCTGTCCCATTACATCACTATCATAATATCATCAGCTATATTCCCTACGCTGGGCCTTTTATTCCTGTGACTTATTCATTCCATAACTGGAGGCCTGCATCTCCTACTCCCCTTCACCCATTTTGTCCATCCCCTGCCCCCCTCTGGCAACCACCAGTTTGTTCCCTGTATTTATTTATAAGTCTGATTCTGCTGTTTGTTTACTCATTTGTTTTTTTAGATTCCACATGAGTGAAATCATATAGTATTTGTCTTTCTCAGTCTGACTTACTTCACTTAGCATAATACCCTCTACATCCAACCTCCATATGCTTTTTTCATTTGTAACGTTGGCCTCCATGTGACTTCAGTTTGCCAAGGACTCAAGTCTCTCAAATGGTATCCTTTTAGCTTCTGCCTCCTGGGAGTCTTTCATTCAAACTCCCAAGATAGGGAATATGACTGAGTCTACTTCTTTGGGCCAAGCCATGTCATTGTCCGGCCTATGGAAAAGCTCCCCTGGGGTGGTGTGCCCACCCATGCACCAACCGGCAATGGCCGAGGGAGTCAGACGTGCTGTAAGACGTGGCTGGCTAGCTGGGCCTTCCCGAAGTCTTCCGCAGTGGCTGTGGCCAGAGAGGTACAGTGACTATTTGTTCTAGGGACTGAATCAGGCTGTTGCACACTGTGCTGTGGCAGGCTTCTACTAGGATGTGAGAGCCAACTTAAATTTTCAGGGATTTTTGTGAGCCATTTGTTAATCCACTGTTAGTTTGAAATAAGCCGCAGTGGGAGTATTTATACCGTAGACACTGGCAAATGCTACAAATTAGGGCTTTCTTTCTTTTTCTTTTTTTTCTTTTTTTGTGCTAGCTAGTTTGCTAGCACACCGCCGGAGCATTAATGGTTAAAGAGGAAGAAAAACAATCAAGGTAAACAGGGCTCCCTGACAATCTGACGTTTGATAATCTATGTCATTTCCCTCTTCTCTTCACCCAGCCTTTGCTGCAGCCAGAACAGACGGCTTCCTCATTCTGCACTTCCCACTGATACCTGCTCCACAGCCCGGAGCCAGCGCTCGTGCTGAGCCATACCCCCAGCCTTCCCAAGCCTCAATGCCCATCTCCATAAAGGTCAACTTCTTCCCTGAAGACTACCTAATTCCCTCAATTAAAATAACCTCTGCTTCTCTAAACTCCTGGAACCCCAAGTGTATATCTCTATGCCCCCTTTTCATGTTTAGCCTTCCACTTTAGTTATTTCTCACTTCATAACTTGGAGTCCTTTCATTCATTAGAAACTTGCCATTAACAAGATCTATGTCCATTTCTCCTCCAGATGCTTCCAGGTGCTGAGCATTTGCTCCTCAGTTCGATACCTGGTAGCACATGGTGAATGAATACAGAACAATGATTTCAATAATTGTTGGCCAATAACACATCTCTCCCTCACCTTCAGGCACCTACTATTCCAAACCTGCTAACTCATGAATTCCCCAATACAGAGGAGCCCTGACAACCGAATCAGTAACAGGATTCAGGAAAGCATCAATAGATGCCATTTAAAGGCATGTATCTGGTCTCTGTGTGTGTTACTTTCACTCGATCTAAATGCCCGTAGGAGAAGGAAAAAAATCAAGACTATAACCTAGGGATTAAACTTTGACCTAGCAACAGCAGATCCATACTTCAAACCACCTATTGAACTTGATCAACACCTTATTAAAGCCGATTTCCCTTTAAGACTTTGAGAAAGATGACTCGGAGTATTAGGGGAAATCTCAGAACTAGGAACCAGATGAACAAGATCACAAGTTCACTGTCAAGAGAAAATTAGTTCTTTATGTGATGAATCACTTAGCCAGCCTGAAGAGTATATAAAAGCCACCAAGCAGTTACAAGGAAAACTATCAGATTACAATTGGCATGTGAAGAAAAGAGCCCTGAAGACAGGGGCTTCTTTGCCCCAAAGCTTTTCCTAGACAACACCTTCTGAGTAAGGCTTCAGGCAGAAAGTTCAATGGCCTAACGACTTTAGATCTTGAAATTCTTGGTCAATGTATGTGGCCTTACTGGCACTGCTCAATTAATTCGTAGAAATTTTCAAAAATTGAAAATTCTTCACACTCTGAGAATCTGGAAAGTGGTAGAAAATATTATCTCTATCTTACAGATGGAAAATGGAGTGAAAGAGAGTCAAGCCACTTGATTGTGTCTGTAACAGAGACTGAAATACAAGGCCGGCTTCCTAATCCTGGTTTTAATCCTCCTCTGTGGGTTTCATTCTACCCATCAACCCTCCAAACCCTAAGTGCCCCAGAATACAAAAAAAACAAGTGACCTTTATGAGATGGATCATTCCTGAAGCTTAATCCAAACACGTGGTGTTAAAAACTAGTTAAAAAAAAAAAAAAAAACTAAGGCAGACAAAAGAACATGGTAGAGTGCCTATTTCAGCAAGAAAAAAGCCCTCTAATCTTCCAAAAGTCTAAAACTCTGTTACCCAAGGCTGCTGATAAATGCAAGAAGATAAAGACATATTACAGGGAACGCAGGCTTCACTGTAGATAACACGTGTATTTCCTTCAACTGTCATTTCTTGATAGGAGCAGTTTTAGGAAGACAGGACCGCAGAAGCGCTCTACTTTCCCTAAGGTTTTATAACCATTAGCTAAAGGCTCCTCAACCTGGAATTTAGCCCCCTGGGATCCAAGAGAAGTCAAAAGCAAAGAAGGAGAAAAAAGAAAGCAAATGAAAGCAAAACTCCACATGTGCATGGGTCCTCCCTAACACCTCAGATCTGATCCTTACAAATGGAGGTCTCTGGGCAACAAATAAGGGGCTGTTTTCCACGTCCAAAATCTGTCCTCATGTCACCGCCTTAAATCAGAATCAAAATGCCACCGAAGGAAAGTAGATGGGACTATGGTCTGCTTGTGAGCCGTTTGCTTCTGAAATAAGTTCCCCTGTCAAATCTGAACAGAGCAGGCAGGCTCATATCTAATTCAAGAAAGAAAATACAAGAGATGGATTCAAAATTTCCAAGGCTCTTGGCTTAGATCGGAACTCAAACATGAAAGGAATTCTTCCACAGAGTCAAACCATTTCTGAATCTGTGAGCTTTCAAAAAGACCTCCCTGAAGCTATCAAGCAAATGGAAAAAAAGCTGGAGCTGCAATCCTCGCGTCACCAAACATGAACTGGGTACTGGCCTCTCCCAAGGTATCTAAGGCTCTTCTGAAATACTCTGCAGTATTCTATACACAGTCAACTCTTTGACTTAAGTAGGCATCGGTCTTCTTTAGGAAAGGCTCACAGGCCCACAAGATAATCATTCAGGATTCTGTCCTCAATGGATTCCTGTTTTCAGATTCTATGATAGTCTATGTGATAGGGCCAGAAATGGCGGGCTACTGGTCACAAATGGCTGTGTGTCCATGACTGGAGACGAGGCTGGAGAGAATGGACTGTGTGGCATTCTATCAAGCCAAAGGGAAGGAAGCCAGCCTCTATGAGTGCCTACTCTTTCTATGTATTTTCCACACATTCCATATCTTATATAATCCTCACAGCCCACGAGCCACTGGAACATAGCAGGTACTCTGAGAACGTGTACTTCCTCAGAGCAGTAAGCTCGCCACAGTGAGTAGGGATTCAAATTCCAGTTGGCCTGACTCAAAACACCCATGTTAGTCTGTCAGTTATGTGTGACTTTATTATTTATTTACACCTCTTCAGATCCCAGACTGATCTGAGCCAGTGAGCGAGTGCTACTCCAAGAGCACAGAAACAGAGAAGTCCTCTCACCCAGAGACCCCTGGGAATTCAAATATTTTCTATGACAATTTTTGCAAGCCCAGGCCATTTCCAGCCATAAGAACTTTGACACTTTGATACTAGAGTCTGGTCTGGACCTTTGAAGATGAGTTCAGAGCTAACCAACATTAACTACTTAATAATCAACCCTGCTCTGCAAACAAGGGCACCTGATTGCCAGCCCAGCGTACTCTCAGGTAGGCTCCGGCCTAGCAAAATTTCAGATAATGATTGCCATACTGCCCGCGGTACCAGGAAGTGTGCTAATCATATTCCCAACTTCTCACTTGGCTTAGAGCCTTGTATAACTTCATAAAGGCCATACAGAGTAATAAAAGTTAGTAGACCTGAACTTCAAAATTCCAAGCCACAAGAAGCTACCCTCCAAAACTTCACTCTGCAGCAAATGGCTCTTGCGTTTGCCTTGACAATTCTGATTTTAAGCGTGGTTTGGCCACTGGCACTAACCACAGTCTGCAGGACTGGAAGTAGTAACCACGTTAGCTTACCATGGGGCACTGAGCAAATCAACATCTGCACCTTGTTCTTCTTCACTCGTGCAGAACAGGACTAATTTTTTTTAAAGGCATACCCTGTTAGTGAAGCTGTTAGACTATAGAAATAATCATATGTAAATGTTCTGTTTTGTTAGCGAAATATTTTATGTAATGGAAGACCAAGTCTTATGTATTCCATGGGACTGACCATTACCTTAACAAAAAAGACTGTGACCTCACACCTATTGTCTCTGAACAGATAGAGGGGTCAAAGCCAGAGACTAATGGTTTATCAGCCATAAAACAGTCATCTAGATCCTTAGGACAGCCGACAGGTTAAAATTAGTGAGGTGTGATTCTACAAGTTTTTAGTTTTAGGATTATAAAGAGATGAGACTAGTGTAAACATGAAAATTCCATTTTTCCCTTAAGTGAAGAACAATCTTGGAATTGGTTTTTGATTGTGAACAAAGAGACAAAGTGTGTCATAAGTAATTTACCCAACCGTAGAAAGCAAAGTATACAAAATTATGGACAGTCCTCAAGAATGCAGGGACACATAAAGTTAGATTTTTGCTAGAATATGCAAGAGTCAGCATAAGTTTGAGAGACGGGGTCGAAGACCTAATTGCCAAACCCAGCCAAGACATCCTGTGTGATTTGGGGCAAACCACCAAAATACTCTGTTTCATTTGCTAGACCTCTAAAACAGAGGTGACAACAGCTACTGCCTTTAGGTCACACATTACATGAATAATCATAGGATCCTTAAGTCCAATTTATTTATTTGTTCAAATTGGTAACGAATCCACATCACACAAACTTTAAAAGACGCAAAAGTACTCAATAAAAGCTCTCTACTTCTGACACCCAATCCACCATCCCCTTCCAAGAAACGACTGATGGGACAATTTCTTACGTACAGTTTCAGAAATGGCCTGGCATTTACAAGCGCACGCAAACACATACCTTTCTCTGCCTACTGCATTCAGTGCCTTGAACAGTGCTGGACACAGTGGGTAAGGCACAAACATTCATTTAACAAAATTAGTACTATAGGTACTTTTTGCATCTTGCTCTTACATTCAAATATATCTTGGAAATAGCTCATATCAATGTACAGAGAGCTGCCTCACTCTTTTCCTTTCCAAAATTCTTCTTTTGGTGTAATATACATACAGGAAATGCACGTGCCACACATGCACAGTGCACTAAGTTTTCATAAACTGAATCACCTAGCTATGCAGCACCCTGATCAAGAAAGGACATTACCAACAGCCTAAATGCTCTGCTCATCCTCACTGCCAGCACACCTTTCACCCTGCACACACCTAGAGTAACCACTACCCTGACTTCTAAAAACCAATTAGTTTCTCCTGTATTCGTATTTATAGAAATTCAATAACACAATAGGTACTCTTTTCTGTTCACCTTCTTTCCCATAGCCTTTTGCGAGATTTAACTGTATTTTTGTGAGGCCATGTAAATCCTTCATTCTCATTGCCCTATGGTATTTCATTGAGTGGGGACACCATCATTTATACATATGTTTGACTGCCAGTGGGTATGTGTGTGGTTTCCAATTCGGGGCTATTTTATATAGTGTACTTGAACATTCTGCACAAGGCTTTTGGTAGAAACTTGTCATTCCCCTAACAGTGAAACTGCTGAGGCACAGAGGAGGTCCATGCCTAACTTTCCTAGGAACTACTGAACTGCTTTCCAAAATGGTTGTACCAATGTACGCTTCCATGACACATGAGACTTCCTACAGCCATATGTCCTCACCAACAGCTGGAATGATTCCATGGTTTGGTTTGGTTTTGTTTAACGATTTTATTTATTTATTTGTCAGAGAGAGAGCGAGCACTAGCAGGAGGGAGAGGGAGAAGCTGACTCCCTGCTGAGCAAGAAGCCCGATGCAGGACTCGATTCCAGGACCCTGGGATCATGACCTGAGCCGCAGGCAGATGCTTAACTGACTGAGCCACCCAGGTGCCCTCCATGGTTTTGTTTGTTCTCTTTAGATCTTCTGGTGGGGCTGCCATTATGTTTACAATTCCACGATGACAAATGGAAAGCAGCCACCTTCCAAATGTTTACTGGACGTTTGGATTATCATCTTTTATGAAGCGTCTATTCAAGTCTTTTGCCCATTTTTCTACTGGGTTATTCTTTTCTCTTATTGATTTCTAGTTCTTTACATGTTGGCAATACGATCTGTTGGTCAGACGTGTACTGGGAATGTCTTCTTCCTTCTGTTGGGTTGCCATTTTAATCTCTTAAGGGTGTCTTTCTGCGAACAGAAGTTCTTAATTTTAATAGACTTGGTTTAATTTTTTTTAAGTTGGTGTTTTTTGTGTCTCTTTTTAGAATCTCTGCCTACTCCAAGGTCAAGATGTTCTCTTATGCTCTCTGCTTTTTTTAAAAAGATGTATTTATTTATTCTTAGAGGAAGAGAGAAAGGGGGGAGGGGCAGAGGGAAAGAAAAAATCTCAAGCAGACTCCAAGCTTAGCACAGAGCCGGGTGCAGGGCTCAATCTCACAATCCTGAGGTCATGACCTGAGCCAAAATCAAGAGTCAGATGCTTAACTGAGCCACCCAGACACCCCTATTATGCTCTCTTTTGAAAGTCTCCACCTTTCAGACATTTGGAATCATTTTTTATGGCATGAAGTAGGGGTCCAGTGATCAATTTTTTTTGGCATTAGGCAGGGGTCCAGCACATTTTTTCAATATACACAGTCAAGTGACCCAGCACCATTTTTTGAAGACATCATCCTTAAACCACCAAATGCCAGTATCATCTTTAGCAGATACTTTGTCTGTCTGAGCCTGATATTTTTAATGGTATAGTATTCCATTACATGCATGTGCCATAAACTACTAAACCCATCCCCCACTAACTCACATATATTTTCACATTTTTTTTATGAAAATGCTCTAATGAATAAACTTGTCCATATATCATTCCCCACATGTGCTACTGTATCTTCAGGATAAACTCAAAGAAGTGGAATTGGTAAGTCAAAAGGTATATGCATTTTTTAATCAATACTTGATAGAGGTTATACCAATTTTAATTGGATCTTTCAGACCACAATGATACGGCACACACAGTATTCTTATAAGACACGGCACATTAGAATCACGCTTATACCAAAGTTCCCAACATTTTCTGAGCCTTTGGATTCCTTTTTCAAAGACAATAAATGTGTAACTATGCTTCGAGTACCCACTGATTGAGAAAAGATACACAAGCATGGAAGTTCATAGAAACTGTGCCTCACAATCCTGTGAGGTGGAAAAACTAAAATGAATCACGCTGTCATGATGTGGGGAGCAAGCCTTCTCTGTTTATTTGCTCCTGTTCATAAGGGAGCTCAAAGCCTGGCTGGAGAGCTCAGAAACCAGGTAGACGGACGCCAGCCTTGTTCTAGGAGGAGTGTGTTCCAATACGAAGTCCACAGTAGCTCTCGGCCTGAGATGAGGGTGCATATCCTCCCAGTATCAAACTTCCCACTGCCCCTTCCCATCAGAACAGTGCAGGAGGACTGGCATCCCCCACGACAGCAGGGAGCCTTGCTCAGACTTCTCCTAGCTTAAGTGTTCCGAACAGCATCACTATTTTGCTCAAAATACAGGTCTAAAAAAAGACCAATGTTCTCTCACTTCCAGGTCAATATTATAATCCTTTATGATCAATACATGACCTCCCCTTCACCCATCAACACTCGGTAAAACATAGTAACATTCATTCTCAAACATGCCTGTAAAGTTGTAAGACTGTCACGCTACTTATTAATTTTGTGACTGACATTATGTCAATACCACGGAGCTGGGGACCAAAGACCACTGGGCCCATAGCAGGCCTGAAACATGACCACCATGGAACCCACAGTGTGACTTCTACTTTGCAGGCTCAAACCTCCAGAACACACTTCCTTCCCAGAACTCTTAAAAAGGGGAAGGTGAACAGCAAAGAAAACCGTCAACAAAACGAACAGGCGGCCTACCAAATGGGAGCAAATATTTGCAAATCACCTATCTGATAAGGAGTTATCCAATATATAAAGAAATAATAAACTCGGTAGCAAAAAAAAAAAATCCAAATTAAAAATGGGAAGATATGAACAGACATTTTTCCAAAGAAGATACATGCCCCAGAGACACATGAAAAGATGTCCAATGTCACTAATCAGGGAAACGCAAATCAAAACCACAAAGAGAGGGACGCCTGGGTGGCGCAGTCAGTCGTTAGGCGGCTGCCTTCGGCTCAGGGCGTGATCCTGGCGTTCCGGGATCGAGCCCCACATCGGGCTCCTCTGCTGGGAGCCTGCTTCTTCCTGTCCCACCCCCCCCCCCGCTTGTGTTCCCTCTCTCGCTGTCAAATAAATAAATAAAATCTTTAAAAAAAAAAAACCACAAAGAGATATCACCTCACATCTTTCAGAACATTATTATTAAAAAGACAAGAAGCAAGTATTAGTGAGGATATGGGGAAAAGGAAAGTCTTGTGTACTGTTGATGGGAATGTAAATTAGTGCAGCTAGTATGGAAAACAGTATGGAGTTGCCTCAAAAATTAAAAACAGAACTACTATCTAATCCATCAATCCCACTTCTGGGTATTTATTCAAAGGAACACTAACATGAAAAGATAGCTGCACCTCCATGTTTCATGCATCATTATTTAAAACAGCCAAGATTTGGAAACAAGCTAAGTGTCCACTAATGGATGAATGGATAAAGAAAATGTGATACAGACACACAGGAATATTATTCAGGCACAAAAAAAGAAGAAAATCCTGCCATTTTCAGGATTATGCTAAGTGAAAGAAGTCAGAGAGAGAAAGACAAATACTGTCTGATATCACCTACATGTGGAATCTAAACAAAAAAAAAACAAAAAACGGAACTCATAGATAGAACAGACTGGTGGCTGCCAAAGGCGGGGATGGGTGGCGATCGAAAGGTACAAACTTCCAATTCTAAAATAAGTAAATCCTGGGGATGTAATGTACAGCCTAATGACTACAGTTAATAATACTGTACTGTGTATTTGAAAGTTGAGATTAGCCTTTAAAAGTCCTCATCACGGGGCGCTCGGGTGCCGCCGTTGGTTACCCGTCCAACTCTTGGTTTCAGCTCAGGCTGTGATCTCAGGATCACGAGCCTCATCGGGCTCCGTGCTTAGTGTGGAGTCAGCTTGAGACCCTATCTCTCCCTCTGCCTTTCCCTCTGCCCCTCCTACTTATGCTCTTTCTCTCTAAAATAAATAAATAAATCTTTTTTTAAAAAAGTCTCCATCACGAGGAAAACTTGGTAACGATGTATGCCGATGGATATTAACTAGACTTAACGTGGTGATCATTTCACATTCTAGACACTTTACACTGTACATGTGAACATGCCATCATGTTATATAGGTCAATGATATTTCAATAAAAGGGGGGAGAAGATGATTTGATAGCTGGATCTTCTTTATACCAAAACCTCCACCTAGAGAAAACCCAGGGAAGACAGACATTTTCCCCTTAGGACTGCGTGGGGTTCAATTACTTGTCAGACCCCTAAGTAGATGTATAAAGAAACTTGCTCTGTCCAGTTATAAAGAGAGAGGAAGCAGCTAGAAGACAATAGGCTGAAACAAATCTGCTAGTAGACCCATGACTCTGGTTAATCACTTTATGCCTCTGGGGCATATTTTTCCAATAACAAGGATGTTAGCTATGAAGGGATACATATAGACTCTAGCCCTTAATATTTTGATTCTATACACAAGAAGGCAAAGCTGTCAGATTTTTATAACTCAGATTTATGACTTATAACCAGTCTCCAGCAGGAAAGTCTGGGGAGGGAGAGCCCTATCACTCCAGGCTCAGAGAAAGAACAAAGTACGGCGCATCCTGTCCCAGGTACACATGTAACAAACCAGTCAGCAGGATGCATTCTTACTCACCTTGGCTGAGTCAGCAAAGAGCTATTTTCAAGAGGGAATTAATCTCTGCTCCGATCTCTTTTCCTCAAGTTATTTGACAAGATAAAGAATGGATGCCTAGGATTGTTAGAGAGACAGGGTATCCAAGGGGTCCAACTACTGTATCTGACATGGACAGTCCCAGAGTTTAATGGGGTATGGGAAAGTAGGAGAAAATGGCACCATCTGGAAACGTGGATCCATGACTATAAAGCCACTGGAACAAGAGCAGCTTTGCGATGGCACAGAGCTTTGTGAAAGACAAAGACCACTTTTGTCTCTTGCTTGGGAAGTGGTTGCCAATAATTCAGACAATCGTTTGAGTCCTGACTGCCAGCCCAGGCTCCTAGAGCACATGGCCTGGACATCACTTGCACAAATAAAACTAACACAACCATCCTCTGCTTTCCCTTGCTTACCCAAATCTCTGCCTCAAAGTCATTTCTTCTCCTGATGTCAAAAGCACATTTTTAAACTTAAAAATAACAGCCCATGCATGATTCCTGAGGTATGCTGGACGCTACCCATAAACCAATGTCGAAGGACTCCCAAAGGACCTGTTACACCTTTGACACCCACAGACAGCAGATAATTCATGGATGATTTTATCTATTAGATGAGGGAGAAAACTATTTTCCCCTCCTTTCAAACATTTAGTGAAGAACAAATTATGTGACCTTAATCAATTTCCTGAGACACAGATACAGGTCAAATTCTATGACAATGCTATTCTAACTCTCAATTTAAATGAGTCGCAACAGATTGACCCATGTTCCTTTCTTTATTCTTTTGACAGTACTAGAATATCTTCTATGTATAGAGCTGTAATTGTTGTCACATTGAATATTCTTGGGAATAAACCAGAAGTTGGAAATTTTTCCTTTATGGAAAAATTCACTACAGTGAGATTTGATTCCTTACCCTCCAAACTCCACTGGTTTGTCTCTTAATATTTAGATGAGGAGAAACTACAAGTTAAGTTTCAGCTAACACGTGGAAGGGTATGACCACCACAAAAAGCCTTCTATGAAAACGGACAAACTAAATCTTGAGTAACAACTCCTTCTTGCTACAAAGCCCCTTGCCAGTACTCTCAATTACTTTTTCTTCTCCACATGACTTGCAATCTCCTATTTTTTTAATTACCCTGTGCACAGTATATACTGTGTTTATTGTAAGGGATCTCAACTCCTTTTTTGTAATAGGAAAGAACAAATGCATTTAAAAGCCTTGTTTCGGGGCACCTTGGGCGTCTGCCGTCGGCTCAGGTCATGATCCTGGAGTCCCAGGATTGAGCCCCACGTGGGGCTCCCTGCTCAGAGAGTCTCCTTCTCCCTCTGACCCTCCCCGCTCTCCTAACTCACACACACACTCTCTCTCAAATAAATAAATAAATAAATAAATAAATAAATAAATAAAATCTTATAAATAAAATAAAATAAAAGCCTGTTTCTTTCACTAGACTTCAACTTCTTTTCTCTCCAAGTCATGTGCTCCACACAGCACTAATGCAATGACTCAGAACCTCCTAAACCCTATTTACCACTGTGGTCAAGCGCCTTCCTCCATGAAGCCTCCACAAATTATGAAGGAGGAGGAGAAGGGAGGAGAGGGGAGAGGAGGACAATTCCAATTTTCCCTTCCTATCTAATAAGGCATCACTTAGGATTTCAATTCCTCTCCCACCCCACAATGTTCACACAAACCTCTGCGTAAGCAATTTATTAAATCTATTTTATCTATTATTTAAATGTGCCTTTTCCCACTGCTTTTATTGCACCTCACTAGAAGGACACAGGGCAGTATACTCCATGGCCCGGAGAAAATGACCTCTTACAGAAGACAAGACAAATTTAGGTAGATGATGAGTTCAGTGTTCATTTATTACTCCATCATTTATTTACTGAGTGCTGACCACATGCCAGGTGCTTTTTCCCAGGGTTCGGGTTCACTCCTGAAAAAGACAAAGTTCCTGTCCTCCTAACTTTACACTCTAGCACGGGAGACAAGTAGTAAACACAAATATATAAATAGGACAATTATAGACCACGTAAAAGGAATAAAGGGGAAAAGAGAGACACTGAGAGGTGTGGGCAGGCAAGGTGTGGGGAGACAGTAGTACCCTTAGCTAGGGTTCTTAGGAGGCTCTAAGGACTGATTATTCTAACGGTGATTCCATTTTTAATTCTCTTTTTATCTAACGAACTACAGTTGATGCTTCTAATTTGCAGATTCTGTATTTGTGAATTCTCCTACTGGCTACGATATATCTGCAGCCTCAAATGAATATTCCTGGTACTGTCAAGGGCACTCTCAGATGTGTGCAGAGGGGCAGAATGTGAGGAGCAGTTCCCACCTGAGGTCCAACAAGGCGACATGCCCTCTTTTTGTTTCCGTTCTCATATGGCAAACAAGTATCCTTTTTGTAGTTTTAAAGGCAATGCCATGTTCTTCTCCTATTATGCTTTTTGTTAATGATTTCACTATTGGAAACGGCCCCAAGCATCGCACTGAAGTACTTTGTGGTCCTCCTAGACCAAAAAGGCTGGGAATTTTCTAATGGAGAAAATACATGTGTTAGATTAGCTTTGTTCAGGTGTGAGTTCACTGCCAGTGAATCAATGATGTATATTAAATAAGGTCTTTAAACCTTACACAGAACACACATAAAATAAGGTTATGTATTGACCAGTTGATGAAAATGTGACCGGAGGCTCACAGCAACCTGACCTTGAATTTCGCCTAGGAGCGATGGCTCCATATTCCCTAAGTCAGTGTTCCCAGCTACTTTACAGAATATTAACTTCCACCAATCACAAGGATTTACATTACAACAGAGAGATCGCTTGAGTTGGGCATCATCCTTGCTCTTTAATAGAGAAATGGCTTGACAGGTACCGGATTCTAGCCAGATGCCAGTACACTGCTGTTTTATTTTTGTTGGTGTTATTTTTATAGTTGCTTTTTCCTATGACATGTGATACTGGTTCTCCTTTAATGGTAGGAATGTAGGATTTTCTTTTCCAATAATTGTTTTCAGTTAAAGACGCAAAAAAAAAGAAAAAACAGCAACACAGAAGATGAACTAGGAAACAGACCAGGCAAATGGGTTGGAATCAGGCTTGGAAGCTGCTTCACAAGGGCACCTGGACACAGCAGAGATCAAGGTGACAACGAACAACTAAAGTCTGGGGAAACTTTGGGGAAAGCCTTAGTTTTCTTATCTGGAAAAGGGGACAATAGATGAGAACTACAGCATTACCTCAATTTAATGCAACAGGTAAAGAAGCAAAGCTGAAACTTTTTGGTCTGGAACCCCTTTATACTCTTAAAAGTTACAAGAATCTCAAAGAGATTTATTTATCTGGGGTACATGTATCACTATTTACCATATTAGAAAGTAATACTGAGACATTTTACATTTTTATATTTAACTAATTTAAAATAATCATAATGGGGCACCTGGGTGGCTCAGTAAGTTAAGCAGCTGACTTCAGCTCAGGTCGAGATCTTGGGGTCCTGGGATGGAGCCTCATAGGGGACTCCCTGCTCAGCAGGGAGTCTGCTTGTCCCTCCCCCTCTACCCTTTCCCACCCTCCCCCTCCACTTGTGCTCTCTCTCTTTCTCTCAAATAAATAAATAAAATAAAATCTTAAAAATAAAATAATCATGGGGCACCTGGGTGGCTCAGTTGGTTGAGTGACTGACTCCTGATTTCAGCTCAGGGTATGATCTCAGGGTGCTGGGATCAGGCCCCACCTTGGGCTCCATGCTCAGTGTGGAGTCTGCTCATTCTTCTCCCTCTGCTCCTCCCCCTGCTTGCACACTCTTTCTCAAATAATAAAAGTTTTTTAAAATTAAATAAATAATAAAATAATCATAATAAACCCAATGTATGTTTTTTGTGAATATGTATTTTTCCAAATAAAAACACTTTTCCACACAAAAACACTTAGGAGAGGCACTGCTTTGCATCTTCGTAAATCTCTTTAATGTCTACCTTCATGAAAGGCAACTGGGTTCTCCCATCGACTTTGGCATTCAATCTGCTGTGATACCACACTTCATGCAGGCTCTGGGAAACCATATACTCAAGAGAGGGCAGAGTGAAACAGGCCAATAACATCTTAGCATCATAGCCAAAAAAGTTTTCAATCTCATGGGCTCACTGAAAATGTCTCCACAACCCCCACAAGTACCTGGAACATACTGAATTGAAGGGTTTAAAACAGTCACAAAGTAAATTCATAATAAATATTAATTCTCTCTGCCCTTTGTTCTTAGCCTCGATGTTATTAGAACAAGAACACATTAGGGCAAAGACTTCTTCATCAGCTGTACAATATCTAGCAGCATCCTGCCTCTGTAGACAGATGATCAACAAGTGCTACTTACTACTGTTGCTTATTCTGGTTCAGTAATTAATCTGCCGTGTGATCTTCAGCCAAGGATTTTTAGTCTGTGCTCAAATTCAGAGATCCATGGACTTGAAAAGGGAAAAAAATACATCTCTATTTTCTAACCCTCAGCATGTACCTGAATTATGACAACAGGCAATAAACCACCACTTGTACCAAACTGAAATCATAGGTATTTTCATATCATATCACGGTTACTGCAGATATCTTAAGAAAATCATATATGTTCATCACTAATTCAAAAGTACGGTAGTTATTAGACCTGCCAGGAGATCTTGTTATCTAGTGCACAGATAAGCACACATATTACAATATCACAAATTTTGAAAAATATCTTGACAGCTGTATTTCAATACAACTGGGTTTCATTTTCAATCCTTCATAGTTGACCTTGTGCATTTAAAATCATTATTCTAAGAAAGGGATCCACTGGCTTAACCAGATGACCAAGAGAATTCATGTAGTCAAAAGATTACCTTGTGTTAAGCAATTCACTTTACCTCTTTAGACACTAAGATCCTCTCTTTAAAGGGAAACTGGACTAGTTATTCTGAGATCCTCCCCCCAAGAGCTGGACGGGAACCCACAGCACACCTGAATGCATTAACAAAGAGCTACAAGGGTCTGCTTTCAATTTTTACACCAGCATTTGAGAATCTACTCTACCAAGCTAAATGCTTTCAGATTAATGGGGCCTAGCAGAATCAAACAGAAAGCAAAAATTCTCCCACACTACCTTTTATCACATTATAACAGTAGAGATCACAAATAAACAATAATGAATTATTTTGCAAAAAAAAAAATCAACCATCAACATAATCTGGGACTGATATTGATATAAATAGCTTGTTTGGGTGCAGACTTAAACATAAATGTTTCAAATCATCAGAAGAGTAACCTGGATATATATCACTAACATTTGCTTTAAATCTAAATAAAAGTGACTGTACCCTCATATCCTCAAACAGAAAAAAATCAAGAAAGAAAGAAAGAAAGAAAGAAAGAAAGAAAGAAAGAAAGAAAGAAAGAAAGAAAAAGAAAATAAAGAAAAAGGAAGGAGGAAAGGGAATTTTCCATGGCTATGGGAAGAGCACTTGTTTCTAAGCACTTGGCACGGAGCACTTCACACTGGGATACTAATGGACTAGAACTTTAAAGAAGCAAATCTATTGGTCCTCTCCCTTGATAACACAGATAACACACATAGGTCATTTAGGCCCTTCTAAATGCTAGAGATTGAGCCAACAGAGCTATGTTTAAGAACCAAGAAAGCCCAGACAGATTGCATTTCAGTCCCCATAGAAAAATCTAGGCTATGTCAGGAGCAGCCAATAGTGGCACCAAGATAATATAAGAGACGAGACTGCTAGCTTCACTTAGCAAAATTCAAATTGAGATCAAAGCGCTACCCTCACACAGAGTAGCTGTGAGTCATTAAAGTGCTTCAAAATGGCTACCATATGGCTTCCTTCACCCAGAAACGCAATCTGACCAACAGACACTCATAAGTGATAACTATCCCCCAAAAAGTCCAACAAGCCAATTTTCCTAATTATATTTAAATGAGTCTTTCTACTCTATGCTTCCTTATTTTTTCTCAACAGCACATCTTTTTTTTTTTTTTTTTTTTTTACTTGCAAAGATGAAGACAGAGTGAAGGCTCTCACTTTGTGCACTTAACATAAAACTCAAATTGTGGTGAATGGGGGGTTTGGGGGGTGGGAGAAGAACTGCATTAAATCATCACAGATATTAGGTTAGGGCTTTACAATGTCACCTCAACACCAAGGACAAGCAGTTACTGAAGACATGCTGTATGCCTAGTACTGTGACAGGAATACAGAACCATAACCTGATTCAGTGAACCCAAGGATAAAAGGGTAAGTAACAAAGGATGGCACAATGTAGTGATTGTGAGGACAGGCATAAAGGTTTGGGAAGGTCTGGTTCATACCAAATCTGGGGAAGTAATGGCAATGGATTTGAGCCCTGAGGAAAAGGCCGGACTGGGGAGGATGGAGAAGTGGGAGGGCACTCAGGACAGGGGACAGGCACAGGGAGCAAAGTCTCAAAGGAGAGACTCACCACTGCACACTGCACAAGAGCAAAGAAGGGCAGTGTCTGCACTGGTGAGTTCATGAAAGAAGCCAGGAGAGATAAGGTTGGTGGAGACAGGTTGAACCAGATTATCATAACCTTGAAAATTGGGCTCAATTTAGACTTTACCCTGTAGGCCAAGGAAGGCTTCCAAGCAGGGAGGTGTTAGGAACAACAGTGAGTTTTAGGGATAAACAATGGTGATTTATCTCCTCAGCTAATCTGTCCTAACAGTGGGTCCTTTTGTCAAGCCAAGATTAATCTGAATCTATTGTGTCTAGTAAACTAAGTGTGCCAAATTATATCCTGGGGCCATTTTGCTACCACCTATGCCCTGGAAATGTAATTCAAATACCTTTCTCTACTGATGATAAATAACGGGGGAACCTGACTCCAGAACAGGAAATATATTATATATATATATATATATATATATATATATATATATATATATATATATATATATAATTATATATATATTATATATTAAAAAGAAAACATGTCATACTTGCTCCTATGACTATGGCAATCAAAACTATATTGGGGGGTATGCTTGCATTAACTACACAAAAGTCATAATAGTTTTGGATCCTGTTAAAATTAAAACTGATAACTTTGTAAGTAGTAATTAATGATTACGCATTGCTAAATATGCTTTAATTTAGTAGTACTCTGTAACGCTCAAAAATAAAGAAATTGATTCCCTCTATCTTAGACCATTTCACTTCCATAAATACTGGCTAGTACTGGCACCTGCCTGAAGCCTCAGGATCAGGTAGTCTGAGGCAGAAGAAAAGCATACTCATTTCTGAGTTGTAGCCACAGGAGAGTGCAAGGATTCTAAATAAAATTTAAGAGGAAACAAGTTTTTTGGAGCAGAGGGAAAACTAGGAATTATGTATATACTATATATTATTATATACATAGATACATACATACATAAAAGGTCACAATCAAGAATACTATAGTAAATGTAAAAGGGTTTGGTTGTTGGTTTAACTGACTCGCGGTTACAGAGGTAAAAAGCACCTAAAGGATGTTAAGAGTATCTCTGAAAAGAACTCCACTGTCAGAAAACGCAGAAGCACAGAAGAGGTTCAGGGACCACTCCTTCTAACTGAAGCCCTGAGGAAAAATGGGGGCAGGGAAGGGACAAAAGTAAAAGATTAAATTACAAGTAGGCCGAATGAATGAACCTGAGAGGAAGTGATAAAATTCTCAACAAACACAACTGTGTTTATTCTAGGGAACCGCTCGGAAGTCTACTTGCACTTGTAATCGCCGGCCTTACAGCAGTCTTTCCAGGAGACCTCAGCAACCTCACTCCTGGTTAAAGGTGAAAGAACCATGGTTTTTCACCTGGGTCAAAACCAGGCACATCCAGAGTTTCGGGTGCAAAACAACACAACAACAATCCCTCCGCGGGTGGTGGGGGTTCTTCCAGGAGGGCTGCTAGGAATGCCAAGGGCCTGGCCAGGACCTGTCACAGTTTTCTTAACAAAATATCCTCATGTTATCCCACGACGAAACTCGGAAGGCTCAGAAGGCAGTCTTACACCGTCTCATACACGCTCCGTTAGGGACGAGCGTGTCTGCACAACCAGCCCCCGGGGGCAACCACCCCCGTTGCCTGGTCACACACTTCCTGTCTCTTCCATCACCACCCCACGACTTCAGTTTCCCATTCAGTTTACAACTGTTAGCAGGGTCTCAATCCCTGGGAGGAAAGGGGGGCGGGCGGTTTTCTACCCCCAAACCCTCACTTTGGGACATCAGAGAGAACCCAGGAAGAGGGAAAGCAGAAAGCCCTGGGTCCGCGAGCGGCAACCCGCATTCCGCCGACGGCGGCCGATTAGAACTACTCAATGAAACCACAGGATCGGGAGGAGAAAGGCAAGCACCCGGCCCGGTGCCCCGAATGAATAGCAGGCGAGCGCTCGACTTTTGACGTTCCCACCGTGCAAAGCACTGGAGCTCTGGGTTCTGCAGCCGAATTACCAGTCCCGGAGCCCGAGTGCACTCGGATTCCCCAAACCCGGAGGGACGTCCCCAACCGGGCACTCCCGCTGCGGGAGCTGAGCTCTGCTTGAGCCCGCGAGGGCAGCGGGAGCCGAAACCGGTGCCGGGCAGCGCGGGTACCCGGTGGCCCGGCGTCCACCGCCCAACTCTGCGCAAGGCAGGGCCGCTCCCGCGAACTTCGCGGCAGCCGGGCACGGGCGGGGTGGGGCGAGCACTCACCAACCCCGTACTTCTGCCTCTTGGTCGGGATCCAGCGGGCCATGGCGGCGACCTCGCCCCGCGGCGGCGTTTGCGGCTGCGGCGGCTACAGCTCCTGGGGCCCCGGCCGCCGCCGCGCCGCGCTCCTGCACGCCCCGGGCTCCTCCGCCATGTTCCGGCAAACTTCGCCGACCCCGCGAGCCGTCTACCCGCCGCGCCGCCCGCACGGGATTCGCTCCGGCTCGGCCCCGGCCCGCGGTCACCTGCTGGGCCGGGCGGCCGCGCCACGGTGCGCGCCCCTCCCGGCGGCGCCGCCCCGGCCCCTCCCGCCGGCCGCGCCCTCCGCCCACCGGGGCCGCCTTCGCGCCCCGACCCGCGGGCGCCCGGCCTCTCCCGCCCGCCCCGGGGCTCTGCGCTCTCCCGGCTCCGCCTCGCGCACTTCCCGGGAGCGGCTTCCCAGGGCCGACTGGTCTCAGGTTTTTTTTTCCTTTGGGAGTTTGGCGGTTTTCCCCGCCTTCCTCACCCGGATTAAACCCTTGAGGTTGGATCCGGGGGGGGGGCGTCGGGAGGGCAGCGCTGGAGGCGCGGGGCACACCCAGGCGGGCTGCGGGTGGGCGAGGAGTGCGAGGAGTGCGGGGTCGCTCCCACTGCGCGCCGCGGCTCTGGGGGAACGAGTTTAAATTCTTAAGTTGCTTCTTGGCCCCGGGCACCCCCAGTGCCTGGCACTCAGCGGGCGCTCAATAAATATTTGTTGAATGAATGAGCAGTTGACTACTGCGTTCACCCCCTGGAGCTTTAACTGACACTGCGAGAGCCGGAAGCCGGACTCCAGGGCAGACATGATCTCCCCGCGCCACCGTTTATAGCTTTCAAAGCAGGCTCATTTGTCTTCAGGTAAATAGAGACCTGATGCGAGGGAGACGTGCTCCTCAGAAGTGTCAGCTTCCTGGGGGAGCTCCGTTGGGAAAAATTCTTTAGAGAGCCTTAACTTGGACATCCTGTACCCCCCCCCCAATACCGGGACTCCTCCCCAGCCGGAGAAATGCACACCCTTATGGTCAAGGGAAAAGTTCGCCCCAAGACCCCCCGCCCCTTTTCCAACAGACCAGCAGCCTAAAGAGCATCCCTGCGGAGACCCGGGACAGGGCACGTCCGAGTCTTCTCTCCCTCACTGACTGTATAGTTTGACCAACAGCCCAATGCAGGACTGCTCCTTTGAACCGCAGGAGGCTCCACTTGGAGCCCTCTGAAACCCCTCCTGGAACTCACTTCCTCCTGGAGAGACCTGGGGAATGAAGATGGGATTAGAGATCCCTGAGCTGAGGAGTGAAGGGGAGGGACGTTTTGCTACCTGACCCACAGAAGTAAAATCTCAGAGTAAATGACCAGCCGATTTATGTTCACGGTTTGAGAAAACCCCTCTTGAAAGAAATTGTTTTGTCCTTGCAGTCTGTGAAATTTTACTTGCCTATTTGGAACATGAAACAAAGATAAACACGTAGTCAAAGGGAGTGAAACTTGACCGGAGAATTAGTGCATTGCAACTTTGGTAACTTTGGTAAAACCAGATGTGACATAAAAAAAAAAAAAATGTTCTGTTCTAGCTAGTACTCCTAGCGCACTCACTTTCTTCTCTATCAAAAATAGGTATTTATTCACAGAGTGGAGTGATAATTTAAGAATCTGTCACTTTAGACTTAACATCCAGAAGGCATGAAGGCATTGCACCATCTCCCTGAATATAATTTTTCTTTCTCTGCCAATGACATCGTGATTAACCTAATTTCCCGGGCTAGATAATCTCTTCTTCTTTCCACAAATGTTAGGCACTGTTGTAAGAATGGATCACAGCAGTGAATACAGTAAAATCCCTACCCTCGTAGAGCCTGCAGTCTGGAAGAGGAGAGTAAAACATATGCCACATGACGCTAAGCATGTAGAGACAAATCCAAAGCAGGGAAGAGAGGATGTCTGAGGGGACAGGCTGCTGCTGTTTTATACCGGGTGGTCTGCGAAGGTGACATTGAAGTGTAAGACCAGAACGAAGTACGGATTCCAGGGGAAAGTATTCTGCATATCAGGAATGACAAACGCAGAAGCCTGGAGGCATGTTTAGCAGGTTCCCAAAACTGCAAAGGAATCCTGGTCGGTAAGAGGTGAGTGAGAAGCAAACTTGGTCCAAGAGGCACAGGGTGGCCAGATAGAGCAGCACCCTGAAAGGCACTGTAAGGATTTATATAGTACAACAGAAGACGAAGTTTGAGGGTTTTAAGCCAACCAAGGACACAATCTAATTTGCTTGCCTGTGGGATGAACAGGCTATAAAGGCCCAATGGAAGACATAGTAATATTTCAGTAGTTCAAGCAAGAAACGAAAGCAGTTGGGTCCAGGATGGTAGGGGAGAGATGGAAAAGAGGTTGGGTTCTTGACATGTACTGAAGGCAGAACCAACAGGAGTGCAGAGTGCGCAGAGGGGAATTTACTGTGAGGCTTCTGGACACTTTGATTAGCTTGTTTCTGGAAAGTTTGCAAAGAAAAAAAAAACGTGTGTGTGTGTGTGTGTGTGTGTGTGTGTGTGTGTGTGTGTGTGTGTGTGTTTCTGAAGATCTTTACTATATATGCTTCAGGCCCCAGAGACCTTGGATCTTGTCCCTGGGTGTGATAGACAAGATGGGTCAAGGGTGACTCTAAGGTTGGGGGCTTGAGTAACTGGTAAATATATCCAACTGTTCTGTATTGAAGGTTTTCTTTCTTATTTCTTTACCGCTAACTTCGTCATACCTTCCTCAGTGATGCCTCCATGTGGACCATTAGGAGCTGAAGCATTTGCTTTATAGAATGAGGGCTTCACAAAGTTATTTTAATCCCCTCTGTTCAAGGAAATTGACCAATGGTCTCTAACCTCCGGTATATTCTGAATTTAATACACGTCAGCGTGTTCATGCTCATCCAGCGGATCTGGATTTCTACCAAAATCATTTCAGCTGCCTTTTCTGGAATGTTTTCAGCTGCCACCCCCTACCACTTTTCGCAAAACTTGAGGTTTGAATTTGGGCACTGGATATTTCAAGTTTGACAATAGTTGCATGAAGAGGGCTGGAGGCAAACGGAAAATTTTAATTACAGCTTTCAGTATGTTTATTCTTTTTCCTCTGAAGACTGAAGTCCGCCCACTTTGTTATATCAGATGGTTAAATCCCAATTTGAAAGTCCATTTAAATCATAAAAGCAGAGCTATTCAATGTGTTTTATTAAAATGAGGCTGAGGGGCGCCTGGGTAGCGCAGTCGTTAAGCGTCTGCCTTCGGCTCAGGGCGTGATCCCGGCGTTACGGGATCGAGTCCCACATCGGGCTCCTCCGCTATGAGCCTGCTTCTTCCTCTCCCACTTCCCTGCTGTGTTCCCTCTCTGCTGGCTGTCCCTGTCACATAAATAAATAAAATCTAAAAAAAAAAAATAAATAAAAATAAAATGAGGCTGAGAATTAGGGAGTCAACTAGATGGTTAGGTGGAATAAGAGCAGGATTCCCAGAAATACCACTTTCTCTTTCCTCTGATATCTTTTCAGAAGAAACAGTAAGCATACCCCACAACCAGAGATATTCAGACTCCAAAACCTACACAAATACAAACATATTTATACACCAGCATACTCTGCTTGAAGGTGCCTTGGAGAAAGAAATGAGGATACATGAATTTGGAGGCTAGTTTGACATGAAAATTGTGGCTATCCCTTACAATGGCTAAGAGAATAGATGCATGTGAGGATAACTGGCAAGAGCTTCACTTCCTCCATTGATTACCAGGTTTATTTTGCCAAAATTGGCTGACTTGATTGCTTCTCTGAAGGAAGTTATGGATTCTGCTTAAAAAGCGTCTCTTTTTTTTCTAGGTAGAAGAGGCTCATTCTTTGAGCCTACATGTGAGTGAATGTAGCTGCTAGAATGTGCCCCCCCCCCAAAAAAAGAGGAAAAATGTAATTGGCTCTAACCACCACGTTAAGGTCTTCTGAGGGCAAATGCTTTAGGACAAGGTGGTTGTATGTAGGTCAGGCGCACGGCAATGCATTGTCATTTGGGACCTGTGAGCTAAATGGAACAAAGGAACTGACCTCCCACCCCTAGGAGAATTTTTTTTTTTTTAAATATACCTACAAACTCCCATCACTATCTACTCTCTGCCCCCCAAATGATTTGTCTGGTGAGCATCTTTGGGTCTGTTCTTGCCTCTGCCATGTGGCTTTGTAGGTCCTGTTTCTCTGCTGAGTGAGAAATGATGGTCAGTGTTCTAATGCCAGTCATATCCTCATCCCCATTGCTGCAAGATTTATGCTTGGGAGGCGCTTTCACCCTCTTCATGAACAGAGCAAAAAGCTTTTAGTTTTGTTTCTAGAATGCTTGTTGCTGCAAATATCGAAATATGCTTCGAGATCACATTTGGGAGAAACCAATGACATGAGCAATTCAAAGTCATCAGTCTGATGAAAATTGGATCAATATTCAGGTGAGAAGCAATGAAAACCACTTGAGTTTTCAAAACTTTCTTTATAGATGTATCTTGAAAAGTTCCTATATGAACTTGAAAATTTGTCTTCCTTAAACTCTTTAAAACAAGAGATGGTGGGAACTAAGAAGCAATGTGAAAAAATTATAATGTAAGCTTAAGTAAAAATAACTAAATCGTATATGCCATAATATAACTATATAAAATTATATTTACATGGAAAAATTACTACAGAGGAACATTAAAAAATGGAAAGTTTTATTCAACCTTCTTCAAAATAAAATAAACAAAAGAAAACCAGTTGGTTGCTGAGATTCCTGGATGATGTAGGAAAACAGGAAATTAAATGCCTAAATTTGACCTTTATTTGGGACAAGAGTGAGGTTTCATTCTGCAGCCTCTTGGTAACAGTGACACTGTGACTATATTGTTTAAGTGACTGTCATAGTCAGCAGATATGTCTTCCTATTACTTCATGGTCAGTTAAGAAACACACATTTGATCCAGAATTTTTATTTAACACCAGATAGATTTTTTCATGGTCACCAGCTGTAGTGTAACAATAATAATTAATATTCATGGCCTGTGCCTGGCACTATTCTAAATCAACTTGTTTAATCCCCACACAACCTAATGAGCTAAATCAAACTATTTTCATCCTCCCCCCTTACAAATGTAGAAAGCATGGCCCAGAACATGCTAAGATATTGCCCACATGATAAGTTACTGTCAGAACGAAATTCAACCCCTGAGCAGACTGGCTTCAGGGTCCATGCTCTGAACCAGGAGTCAGTGAACTGTTGCTGTAAGGGGCCCATATATATATTTTAGATTTTGCAGGCCATCTGGTCTCTGTTGCAACCTCTCCACTCTGTAATTAGAGCAGGAAAATAGCCATAGACAATATGTGAACAAATGAATGTGGCTGTTTTCCAATAAAACTTTATGTGTAGACATGAAATTTGAATCTCATAATTTTCGTGTGTCATGAAATAATCTTTTTTTTTTACTTTTTCAATCATTTAAAAATGTAGAAAACATTCTTTTTTTTTTTTAAAGATTTTATTTATTTATTCGACAGAGATAGAGACAGCCAGCGAGAGAGGGAACACAAGCAGGGAGAGCGGGAGAGGAAGAAGCAGGCTCTCAGCAGAGGAGCCTGATGTGGGGCTCGATCCCACAACGCCGGGATCACACCCTGAGCTGAAGGCAGACACTTAACCGCTGTGCCACCCAGGCGCCCCTAGAAAACATTCTTAACTTGAAGCTTGTACAAAAACAGGTTGTGTGTTGTTGTTGGCCCAGGGGCCATAGGTGGCCAATTCCTGCTCAAAGCCATTACCGCCACATTTTGAAGTAAGTGGAAAGGCTGAGGGTGCCACCAGGAGAAGGGTCAGGGTGACAAGTGAGACATCAGCGTAGGAACTTTCCACCAGAAGTCTGCTGTATGAGTTTGGGTGAAGCTCCTGGAATAGAAGTCGTTGGAAGAGAAGGACTCCAAGTAATACAAGTTACCTTAGAGGTTGGGGCACTTCTGAAAACAGTACCTATTTGGGGGAATTGTCTCCTGGCCTAGCCCTCTTTTTATTTATTTATTTATTTATTTATTTATTTATTTATTTATTTTTAATGATTTTTTATTATATTATGTTAGTCACCATACAGTACATCCCCGGTTTCCGATGTAAGGCTCGATGATTCATTAGTTGTGTATAACACCCAGTGCACCATGCAATACGTGCCCTCCTTACTACCCATCACCAGTCTATCCCCCTCTGAACTCTATTCTGGATGACAGGAACTATAAATAAACATAACTAAACCTCTATAAGACAGCATACAAGCAACTGTTTTGCTACCCGCTGAACAAGTAGACCTACAGGTGGACGGGGGAGGAACATTTATCACACCATTATTCACAACAGCCAAGATATGGAAACAGCTAAGTGTCCATCCAAAGATGAATGGATAAAGAAGATGTGGTGTGTACATACAATAGATTACTGTTCAGTCATGAGAAAGACAGGCATTTGTGATAGCATATGGATGGACCTTGAGGGCATTATGCTAAGTGAAATAAGTCAAACAGAAAGATAAATACTGTATGATCTCACTTAAAGGTGAAGTCTAAAAAAAGCCAAATTCATAGAGAGTATAATGGTGGTTGCCAGGTCTGGGGGTTGAGAGAAGTGAGGGGATGTTGGTCAAAGGGCACAAACTTCCAGTTCAAGATGAATGAGTTCTGAGGATCTAATGTACAGTATGGTGATTATAGCTAACAATAATGTATTATATACTTGAAAGCTGCTAAGAGAGTAGATCTGAAATGTTCTCAGCTGAACTATACAGGAAAGCATATGGTAATTATGTGATGTGATCAAGGTGTTAGCTATAGCTGTGGGGGTAATTATTTTGCAATATATGAAGGTATCAAATCAACATGTTATACACCTTAAACTTACACAATGTTATATGTTAATTATATCTCAGTAATGCTGAGGGGGAAATGAGTGGAGGGGGCATTCTCCTGAGTATCCTAGTGGAAATGACAATGGGTGTTCTCAGATCATGGTGCCAGAAGGAGACGTGACAACCTCTGTGAAAAAGTTTGCAAGGCCAGGTAGCTACCGATGATATCATCTGGCAAAGGTCAGAGCAGAAGAAAAGAAAGAAAAGTGGGCAGATGGGTGTGAATTCTGAGTTACACCCTCTGGCTTTTCCAGAAATACTAGAAGGGAGACTTGGCAGGGAAAGGAGGGTGTTGAAACTGTAGAACCAGAGACCCATAGGAATTCTTATTTTTGTTCAGTTTTGCTGAAATATAATGACGTATCAAATTGCATGCGTTTAAGGTGTGCGATGTGATGACTTGATACACTTCTATATTGTGAGAAAAGGACCACAGTAAGGTCCACTTCTGTCACTTCTACCACTTTGTGTGTGTGGTAAAAACATTTAAGATTTACTCTTAGGAAGTTTCAAGTACATAATACAGTATTGTTAACTATAATCACTATGCCGTACATTGGATTTCCAGAACCTATCCACTTTATAACTGGAAGTTTGTGCCCTTTGACCAACTTTTCCCCCTCCCCCTAGGCCCTGGTAACCATCAATCT
The DNA here is from genome assembly GCF_024610735.1 of Ursus americanus. Lineage (NCBI taxonomy): Eukaryota > Metazoa > Chordata > Mammalia > Carnivora > Ursidae > Ursus > Ursus americanus. Next base: position 67,510,837 of record NC_142139.1, read on the forward strand.
CCTCGCTATTTCTAGAAGTTCGACTTTTTTTTTAGATTCCACATAGACGTAAGATCATACAGTATTGGTCTTTTTCTGTCTGACTTATTTCACTTAGCATAATACCCTCAAGATCCATCCATGTTCTTGCAAAGGGTAGGATTTCCTTCTATTCCATGCTGAATAATACTACACTGTGCATAAATACACCACATTTTCTTTTCCCATTTATCCGTTGATAGGATATTTCCATATCTCGACTATTGTGAATCATGCTGCAGTGAACATGGGAGTGCAGATATCTCTTCAATATCCTGTTCTCATCTCCTTTGGACATACAGATAAGGAATATTCTGAAATGTTTTCACATTCATTAGCTCACTAAAATTGAGACCGCTATTTGCTGTCTGTAACTGTCCTTGGTCTCAGAATTCATGTTTTTGAATGTCAGCCTTTTTATTCTCTTGGCAGAACCTACATTCAGCCTCGGATTGTTCGTGCCACAGTACGAGTAACTCCAAGTTTTAGGGATTGTTCATTGGGATTACACGATTTTAAATTGGGATCATTTGAAAGCTGTTCTTTGAATCAAGCAAATCTGTGATTGCCAAGCCCATTAATGATAGCTTAACAAACCTTTCATGTTAAAATGTAGACAACATTCTAAAGTAATAGTCTGCAATCTCAGGGTATGGCTTCAGCCCAAGATGGTTTCGCCTCCTATTTGGGCAATATTCCCGAGCTCACTTCTTTCAAGATAACAAGATATGTCTACATACTTTGCCCAGATCACCTGGCTCCGCTGCATCGGGGGAGGGCGCCCCAGGGCTTTCTACTTACATAGTTTCTTAGTCATGTTACTGTGGCAGAATGTTCTTATTTAAACAAGCCCTACCCTCCCATAAAATTATGCCTCAGGGTTCGTTTCTCAGAACCACTCATACCACAGAGGCAAAAAGTCTTTTAGGAGAAGTAAACCCGCTTATGTTCTTTGTGGAGACAAACGCCATTTAGAAATGACCTGACTTCGAGTCCCACATCACACTCCTTGCTCAGCAGGGAGCCTGTTTCTCCCTCCCCCTGCTTGTGTCCCAGAGCGCTCTCTCTCTGACAAATAAATAAATAAATAATTAAAAAAAAAAAATGACCTGACTGCTAACGTCTGTCCTTGTTAACTGGGCGTGGCCCACACTTCAAGTGCCAGGAGGGCTCTGGCCCTGGGAGTTGTGTTTTGATTTCTCCTGTAATTTGCCAAAAGGGCCTCTCTTGACTTTAGTCCTCCTATTTGTGAACCTGTTGTTGTAATTCATTGCCTGGGTTCATGTGTTAGAATTCTTCAGTATAAGTGTGTTCTTTGAAGACAGGAAACTACTATTCACCTAGAATGTGTTCAACAGGAAAATTCCAACGGCCATGTATTTTACTTAAGGTTCTGTGAGCCATTTGAAGTAGAAGCATACCAATAGAATGAATAGACCTGTAGTGAACACAGCCAAGAATCAAAGAAAAACAGGGGCGCCGGGGTGGCACAGTCCGATTAAGTGATGACTCTTGATCTCAGCTCAGGCCTTGATCTCTGGGTCCTGAACTCAAGCCCTGCGTTGTGCTCCGCACTGGGCCCGGAGCCTACTTAAAAAACAAAACGAAACATAAATATGAAACTAAAAATACCAAAGGACATAGGACCACAGAATTAGAGGAGCAAATTTACATAAGATTATGCATATAGTTCTCACTTAATAAATTGTAAACATCACAAACAGAATTCACTGGGAAAATGTAAATGACCAAAATTGAGCCAAGAAATAGACAACCTCAGGCGGCCAAACAGCACAGAAGACATTGAAAATGTCATCAAAATACTACGTCTAAAAAACGTGGCAGGCCTAGCCATAAAGGCAAATACTTTTGTATATTCCAAGAAGAGATCCGTTGAGGATGTAATACAAACTCTTCCACAGGAAAAGATGGAATGCTTGCTCATTTATCGTATGAAACAGCATAACCCTGGCAGAAAAACCTGTTAAAATGTGGGAGGAAAAAAAATACAAATTGATATTTGTGCAAATGTAACACAAATACAGCCATAAATAGAGATTCAGAATGAAATATTAGTGCATCTCTTCAAGCATTCAGTATGGATAAGCAATCGTGGGTAGATATACAAAAGGCATTTGGTTAAAATTAGCATTCGCTCGCAATCCAAACTCTTAGTAAACTAAGAATAAGACATACATCCTCAACTTGATGAGGAGCGTGTCCTGGAAACTGGCAGACGGCATCACACTTCAGCGCTGTCACGTATTCCCATTCACCAGAAATAAGAAGTGAGGTCCTGGAACACCGTGGTTAGAGCAGTATTCAGGGTTGCTCTATCCAATGCAAGGAAATGCGAGACATGAATTTGAGACCAAATTGTTATTGTTCGCTGATTATGTAACTGGCTAACAGAATCAACAATGAATATTTTCAAACAATCAGAATTTTATCATATAATATATTTAACTCTTTTCCCTTGTTTTGAAGTACATGTATGGGGACTCCATAGGCCAAAAAAACAAAACAAAACACACACCAAAAAACAAAAACAAAACCAAAAACCACTGGGGCTCTTTCACCAAATTTACTACTATATGGTATGTGTGATATTTCAGTTTCTGCAAAGTTGGGTTAAACTTAACCCATCTTTAAACACAGAAGAGAATTAAGCTTCAAAAGTATTTCACCTGTCACGGAGAAGTTTAAACAGGTCAGCCCAGTTGCTATTATTTTGTCAGTACCGTGCTCTCTTGGGTGGAATGGGCCTTTCGGTGGGTTATAGAATGTCACTCTGAATTCTGCAAGGCTGGGGCTGCTGCTCCCCTAAGAGGCATTAGTGGGACCCTCAGAGTTCACCTCCCAGCCCAGGGCGAGCTGACAGCCCTGCCCCTGTTGTCGATCTCTGCTAACACCACCCTTTGTGCTCAGACCACAGAACTATGGCAGCAAACAAGACTTTGGGGTGTGGTTGCACAAATACATTTTGCACTGAGCCTATGTTTGCCTACAGTTGGCTCTGAGGGAGCCTCTTACCCTTAGGGACTGAGTTAACTCTTAGAGAATCTCTAAACCCTGTGATGCAAAGGAGCCCTGAGCCATGCTACAGTTCAAGCCTGAGGCACCAAAGAAGGTCCAACCAGTAGCTTCTAGGCCGGCCTAGAGAATGACCTGAACTTAGTTGCAATGACAACAGCATAGGAAATAAAATTCATGAAGGTATTGGTGAGAGCAACACAAATTGAATTGGAAAATATAATTATAGGGGCGCCTGGGTGGCTCAGTCAGTTAAGCGTCCCCCTCTTGGTATCGGCTCAGATCATGATCTTGTGGGATCGGGCCCTGAGTCTGGCTCACACTCAGTGGGGAGTCTGCTTGAGATTCTTTCCCTCTAAGCTCACCCCACCCCGCCGTGCGCATGCTCTCTCTCTCTCTCTCTCTAAAATAAATAAGTAAATCTTTTAAAAATTTTAAAAATTAAAAGGAAGAAAAAAGAACACGTAATTATAATCACTGCTGAATTAACCATGAGCATATCCAGCAAGCAATTGAGGGATGATTTCAGAACCATTGGTAGTTTTCCTGCCATGCTCAGTCTTTTCTTCAAACACTCGTTCTAATAAACATATCCTATGGTATCCTAGAAAAAGGGGCTTGAAACTTTCTTGGGATGAACGATGTTCACACAGGTGAAATATTTGTTTCAATGCCCATAGTAGAACAATACAATCAAGTTTTGGGAATGAATTAGAAAGAGGGCAAAACTTCAAAATAAATTTTAAAATATGAAATCAGCCCATGGCAATTTGTGTCTGCGTTTTAAAATAGAAATAATTTACTATGCTACTGAAAATAGCCTATGAAATTATAAGGGGATAACAAAAATTAAAAGATGGGGGGGCGTTGCTATTCCTGGAAAAGAAAGCTGAAAAGGAATGCTGTTAAAAAAAAAAATTTATGAGGGGCACTGTCATGCTCGAGAGATATGGTACTAGCGCCACCCACTGTTCTAATTATAAATTGCAGCTATGCCAGAGCCAATTCGTTCTGAATTTTCAGAATTCTTTTAAAACCTGCCCTCTCATGGCAGAAACAGGTGTTTTGTGTTGCTTTCACTATTTCCACTTACCTAAATCGTATTAAGAATTACTGTGCTAAGAGCTTTACATAGATCTTCTCATTTACTTGTCATAACAACTCTTATCAGGCTGGTAGTATTTTTATCCCCACTGGATAGATGAACAGAACAGAACTTAAGAGTCACTAAATAACTTAGCCAAGGTCCCATAGGTGGTGATTGACAGAGCCAGGGGTAGAACTTTCTGATCAGAAATCAACCTCAAGGCTGCTGTTCTGCCTTTGCCTGCTTTATGGCTATGTTTTGGGATCTCCCCTGTAGGAGATCTTCCAGAATGTATGTTTCCATCACTTCAGCCTTGGCATATCAACTTTAGAAGAACTCACACAGAGGAATGAATTATTATAAAACACTATTAGGGCAAAAAAGAGGGTCTGCAGGATATTTTGGGTGGTCCTTCTTATTTTAATAAAAAAAACGGGTATCAAGTTTCAGGCCTTTATGTGCCTTTGTACTAATTTGTGTGTCTGACAGTGATAACTTGTATTTGGATATTTTCAGATTATCGTGAGTGAGAGATAGGAAGATGGGTCAGATTTTCCCTGAAAAGCACCCCCTCTAAGACTAAGGGTTCCACCACTGTTCTATTTCTATCAGGGGGACAAGAATGGCTTATTGGTCCTTACTTTGTATAAAAGGCTTGTTATCAAACCTTCATTGGCTGTCATATGGAGATGCTAAAAACTCAGTACTATCTTCCAGTGAATCCCCGGGTTGTGCTACATGTAATGGTATTTTGTGTCCAAGGTTTGAAAACACAAAACAGAGAGGGGAGGAAGCAAATGGAAAAGTATAGACTAGATGAAGTCCAGGAGGGCAGAGAGGAAAAGTAGAGGGAGACACGGACAGGGTCGCAAATCCAACTGGAGGAGAGAAGCAAAATCAGGAAAGTGTACCCAGGATCCAGGTCCTAGGAAAAGCAGAAGTTGGAGATCCAGTGTCAGCACACAGCCACGAGCCGCACAAACACTGGAGTGATGTGGGGTTGAGACCAGTTGGAAGCCCACAGTGGGGACTCCATGACAGTGTGTTGGTTCTTAGGAGGACAGCTTTCAAATCAAGAGAGTCAACACCAGATACAATTAGAGTCCATTCAATTCGACGGCATAAATATTTTTCCAGTGCCTTTGGAATGAAAAGCGCTGTGGTAGTTTTGCACTGTGAGTAATCAAAAAATCTGCCTCAACAGACCTCCTCCCCTGTTCTCTCTGCAGATTAGCGCTGGCAGCATTTAACGCCATCTAGCTGTAAAGACTGGAAAAGCTCATTGGCTGCGTTCCAATCTGATTAAGCATGGTGTGCCCGAAAGCTACAGTTTAGTTACCTAGTTACAGCCTAGATTGGCATCTCCAAGCTGTGTAATGATTCCCGGGCCAGCATCCTACTTCTGGCCTGGAGAACCCTACTTCTTACGTGTGTGTATTAGTTGTAATTCTTTTTCTCTTTTTAAAAATTGTGGTTAAAAAAACACATAACATTAAATTTATTATCTGAATCATTTTTAAGTGTACAGCTCAGTTGCCTGAAGTATATTTACATTGTTGTGCAACAGATCTCTAGAACTTTCTCATCTTACAAAACTGAAACTCTATACCCATTAAAACAAATTCCTCCTCCCTCCTCTCTCCAGCGCTTGGTCACCACCTTTCTATTTCCTGTTTCTATGATTTTGATTAGAGACTTCATATGAGTTGAGTCACACAGTATTTTTCCCTTTGTAACTGGCTTAGCATAATGTTCTCAGGGTTCCTCCAAGTCTTAGCATGTGACAGAATTTTTTTTCTTTTTTTTTAAGGCTGCATAATATGTGATTGTATGTATATACCACATTTTCTTTATCCGTTCATTCATTGATCGCATCTCTTGGCTGTTGTGAATGCTGCAATGGGCGTGGTGCTTATTTTTTAAAAGCCCAAACCTAGAGGTCTAGCAGTCTACGGAGTGTTGATGGAAACTGAGGCAGAAAGGTGATGGGTAGCAGGCTAAGTGTCTCAGGAAGCAGAGCATGTAGCAGAATTGTTGGCTGCCATGCCTCACTGCCTGTACTTTTCATTTAGAAGAAAGTGTAACTGTTGGTATGACCCCTTGGGTTTACAGAAAGACAAACTTGCAACAAAGGGTTGGAACTTCTCTTCAGTGACTCATGCAGGTCACATAGCTCAGATCCCTAGTGTCCTTGTATGTCACCCAGAGATTTCATGGGAGTCATCCTCATCTGCTTCTGACATGGACACATGTGTGCTTTGTCCAATTCCACAAAGAGAGGCATGCTGGAGGGGAAGAAAGAACACAGATTCTGAACTCTGGCCTCTGAGGACACTTGTTTTAGTCCATTGTTTTTAAACTTGGGAAAATCATTTAAATTCTTCAAATTTCAGCCTTCTCATTTATCAAATGAGGATGATAATGCAGACTACAAATTTTTGGTGAGGATTTAATGAGAGTAATTGTAAATTCTAAAAAAAAGTGTTACATAAACATTGACTATATTAGTTTTAGTGAATATCAGTATAATAACATTTGTAGCAAATTTCTGTTTCAACTTGTTGTCATTTAGCTGCTTTCTTTCTTTTTATAAGTCAGAGGATAGCACGCTTTCTTTATCATATGTCTTTCAGGGTTTTGAAAAGTAAGTTCTCTCCACTCAAATTCAAATGGAAAAATACCTGTCTTCCCTGGGGTTTACAGCTCCTTTGAATACAGAAATAGTTACTCAAAATTTATCAACTCATGAAAATGTTTGTGGGAAGTGCCAGAAATTGCTGGTTTTTCCTGGATGTCTATTCCCTCTACTGCTTCAATAACAGAACTCCTGTTTTTTTAGCTGGACACATAGCTGCCTAGAATAAAGATTAGTGTTTCTTAGCCTCTTTTGTGGCTAGCTGTGGTTAGGTATGGCCAATTGAAATTGGGTCTGCCTACATATTTTTTAAGGCAAAAAGAAAAAAAAAGTTAATATAGGCAATTAGCCCATTTCAAAATAATTGGAAGAGGGGGTGGCAGAAGGCTGCCATCTGAACTACTAAGTTCCAGAACATTCTGTCATTGCTGCAGTCCATCTTGGAGCATGACGTGGAAGCCAAGGGATCATCCTGGGTCCCTGATGAATGCAGAGTTCTCAAACCAGACCCTTGGGTCACTTATTTCTAGGCATGTTTTATGTGCAAGAGAAAGTTCCTTCTTGTTCATGCCACCATTGCCTGGGATTTTCTGTCACTCAGATTGGAACCAAACTATAACTGATACAAGTTTGATAACAGTCATGGTTATTACTCACATGGTATTTTTAGATATACTACTTAAAAAAAATCCACACCACACATTGTTATCTGTGCCTAGGATATGGCAGACACTGTTAGCCTAATTAAGCAGAAGAAACCACTTGAATATTTACATAGAGGGGTACCAGTGCAGGGGATTGGTGACCTAGAGGCTGGGAGAGCCCAAGGGAGGATGGTGAGTTAATTTAGGGGTTATCAACAGCTGCTACCACCACTGGGTCTAAGGGACAGAGGGAAATGATATAGATTATATCATTGTTCCCATTTATTCACTACGCTCCCGGGTTTGTATATCCTGCCTCCTGGATATGTGACTTGCTTGGCTAAGAAAGTGTGAGCAGAAGTGATAGACACTTACAAACAGCTGGCATCACAAAGTCTTTCTGACAGCTGGGCAGCTTGATAAGTAGGCAGCACTGGGCTTGGAGTCAGGACATCTGTATTCAATTCCTGGCTCAGCCACTCACCACCGAATAGATCTTGGGCCAATCACTGGGCTTCACCTGAAGGCAATTTCTTCACTGGGGAAATGGGCTCCATGATGGGTTTATACTGATCTGTCAGTGTCCTTTTATCCTGCTACCATATACCTTGGCTCAACCATACAATAACGGTCCCTTAAAGGAGGAATTCTTGTCCCTAGATTGAGTACTTTATTTTCCCTGTTCTTTGACATTGTCTTTGTCCTGGTACTTATGCACCAAGCAGGGTTTTTTTTGTTTTGTTTTGTTTTTTTCTGCTAAGAATGACTATTTCTTCTATGAACCAAAGCACTGCAAAGTCGACTCATTCCAATTTTTAATAGAACGATTCAATTGGCTGGGAAAAAGAGTGTCAGTTTAAGGAATGACTTGGCAGGTGCAGGAAAAACATCAACACTTCAGGGCCTCAGACAAATGCAGATCCTTTCAAGTGGCGCTGAGTGTTGTGATAAAGCAGTTTTCAAAAAGGAGCTGTAATGCAATCTTTTAGTCCCCCACCTCCCCCCAACTACACTTCCAAACTCCCAATTGGGCTTGTCACCTGCCCTGCCACCACCTTCTTTTCTTCCTTTTCAGTGGAAGAAAGATTGTATTTCACTTGAGTTACTCCAACCAGATTTCCTGGACTGACTACCAAGGACATCTCTGGTGGTTTTAAATCCTGCACACAGTTGTGATAAAAGTGAAGGGGTAAGGGTGAAGAGTGCCTTTTTAGGTGATCACCAGTAAGTCTGAGAGTTGTGGTGCTTTCCAAATCACTATATCAACATTCATTAACGATGTGCTTAGAAGTCATCCTGCTAGGTACTTCTGAAGTGTAAAGTCCCAGCACTGGGGAAAACAGTCACCCCAAAGAATGGTAGAGAGGGGATGGGATGAAGGAAGGGAGGTCTCTTGCCTACCTGGCTGAAACAGAGCTATGCCTACCTTTCCTAGGCACTGTCCTGGGATCTCTTACCAATCCTACCTGATGGCCACACTGATTTCTAAATAAAAGGCCACGAGTGGGGCTATCACCCTCTCACAGGGCCTAGATTCCTCAGAGCTATCCATATGCACAGGTGTCAGCTTGATCCCTAGGCCAACCTCCCTGGGCAGCCACCGCAGTGGGTGGGATGGCTGAAGGTTCTTCAGGTTGAAAGTCTTTCAAAACAGATTATCATGTCTGATAATCCAGTGTTTGGGTTTCCATGATAATGGATCTTCGTGCAGTTTTTCCAGTCTGGTTAAAACTTTTAAAATGAATACATGCAAAATCAAAATATGGCCTTCCCTGCTTTCACCAAGGAAAGAGGGTGGGATTCATCCCACTTTCCACCTTTCCTCCACCAACAGGCTTACATCTGGTTGTTTCTATTTCTTTTAAAATTTTTTAGAGTAGTATAAGTAATACAGAGTGTGTTCGTTTCCTGTTACTATTGTACAAATGACCACAAACTGAGTGGCTTGAGACAACACAAACTTAACTATCTTCAGGTTCTGCAGGTCAGAAGTGCAAATTGGATCTCAGGGGCTAAAATCTAGGTGTCAGCAAACCTGTATTCCTTTTGGAGACTGTAAGGGAGAATCCTTTTTTGCTATGTTTTCCAGCTTCTAGAAGGCTCCTTGGCTCCTGGCTGCTTCCTCCTCAAGATCTGTCGCTTAATCACATCTGCAAAGTCCCTTGTACCACGTACGGCACCATAGTCCCAGGGTCCAAGGATGAGGAAGTAGACATCCTTGGGATCACTGTTCTGTCTACCACACTTATTAAAAAGATAATAAGTAGTATAGAGGACATAAAATAAAAAGTCAAATCACGCCCCAAATAATTTTTAATTGTGTCTGTTGTAAGTTCTTCTGCTTGTTTGCTACCAAACTCTAAACAGCATGCTTGCATATTTCTAGTTCTTGGTTGGTAAACTTTAAAAATATCTGTTAATATTTTTACCTGTTGATAAATACTGTTGATAAATTCACCTCTCTTCTTTTGCCCCTCAGCATTTCCTTATTCCTCCAATTAACTGACTTGACATTGACTTTTGACATTGTTTATTGATTATCCATAAGTAGGATGCGAGAGTTCCTGTATTTATATTTTCCCCCATGTTTCCTCCTACTCCTCTATGCTTGGCTTGTCAGTGATATCATCAGTTTTTTATTGTCAAGGATTATTTTTCTGTAATTAAGTCTTCCATGTGCTTTGTCTATATGTCTATAGATTAATTCTCAAATTAAACATAGTGATTCCAATATGATAATTCTGAAGGCATTAATCAGTGAAAAAAAATAGCATGATCAGACCTATAGAAAAGGAAATGCAATCCTACATCCCTGAAACTGTACCTCTTGGAGGAAAAAATTCCAAGCATCAAGGTCAATGGAATCCCCCACTCACCCCAGCAACTACTCAAAACTGGCTCACATTTTAATTTGCCTCATATAGACCTGTGACCTCCTTGGACACCTTTTGTTTTACTGGGGACTGTACTGCTTTTATTATTTTCATGTTCACAGGAAAGAAGAGTGAAATCTTAGCTTCGTATTCAAAATATATATTGAATGAACTCCACTTTTTTTTGTTTTTGTTTTTTTTTTCAAAGAGACTTCTAACTTCCTGATTTAATTTGAGCTACTTTTTTTCAAGGCAAGCTGCATAAAATCATTCCAAGAATCTCTTCTTTGCACTTTTGAATGCATTATACTATTCTTTAGATTATATATGTTCTTGCTTGGAATCCTTTTCCATTTTGCTAAAATAACTCCTCAAATAATTTTTTCTAGAAATGATATAATGGAGGTTACCTTTCTGGATCCTCGCTTGTTTGAAAGTGTTGATAATCATTTCTTACGTTCAGTTGAGAGTTTGGCCAGGAATAGAATTCTCAGTGCCCAATTTTCTCTCAAAATCTTGAAGTTATCATTTGACTTTCTTGTAGTGTTCATTGTTGCTGATCAGTAATCTGACACCAATAGGTTGCTCTTTCTTCTTAAGACCTTTTTTTTTTCTCTTCGGGAAATTTTGGGAATTCTTTTTCTTTTTTTTTGAAATGCTTTAATTTTACTTGGTTGTGTCTAGGTTTAGATTTTTTTCCCCACTCATCTTGCTTAATTCCTAGTGCTCCTTTTATTTATTTATTTATTTTTTAATTTTGGGGGTGGAGAGGGGCAGAGGGAGAGGGACAGAGAGAATCTTAAGCGGGCTCCACACTGAGGTGGGGCTCCATCTCACCACCTGAGATCATGTTCAGTGCTCCTTTTAAACTAGAGGACCCACGTCTCTTCAGCTTTCCCCGACTCAGGGCATTTTTCTTCTATTATTTCTTTGATTATTTCCTCCATTCATTTTCTGTTCTCTATTCTAGAATATCTGCCATATGGGAGCTGGACCATCTGGATTCAGCTTATAGGTCTTGTATCTTCCTTAGTACTTTTGCTTTAATTGCTGTAAGGTTTTTCTAATATTAGCTCTCAGGACTCTAATTTGGATTTTATCTCTTTTATTATTTGACCCAACTATTAAATGTTTTATTTTGATATTTGTGCCTTTAATTTGTGAGAAATCTTTGTTCTTTTCTTGTGTGCCCTCTCCATTCTTGTTTCACAGGGACCTGTTCTTGTTTTATGGATGTAATAACCTTTTGGATTTCCATCAGGATATTAATTAGATTTTAAATATTTCTCTTCTGTTTACTAAGCAACCTATTCTCCCCAGTCACTGCTTGTTCACACGATTCTTCTTATTTGTCCACTGCAAAGGAAACAGTGTGCCTAATAGGTTGAGAACAAAAAGGAGAGTGAGGGAAAAATCAGGTCAAGGGGCCTCCAGTGGCCAGTTTACATATGACATGATAAGCACGTTAGATCTATTTTATATGTGATAGGAGCCATTGGAACTTTGAAGTCAGGAAGCAATATGATTTGGTATCAGTCTGTAAGGTCACTTTGACCACTGACTGGAGAAAAGACTGTGAGGATTTGAGTTGATGAGCAGTTAGGAATCACGGGATCCATCCACATCTGAGAAAGGAATGGGGCTCGCATGAGTTGGTATGTTGTCACAGTTCCCATTTCCTCAAGGGCAAAAGTTCCTGGAAAAGTAGGTCCATGGAGACAAGCGGCAGGAGTTGGGGACACAGCTGTTGAGAACAGTCTGGTTGGATGGGATGGTGGTGGGGGGGGGGAGCAGGGAGGTCATGGCCATGGGTTCTGTTGTTCATTCTATCTGGTCCATTTTCTACTAATTCAATTTCTGAAAATTCAGCTCTGGACTTGCTGAGATGATAAGGAGAGGTGAGGTAGGAGCAAGTGGGCTTGAAAAGGAAGGAGACAAAAGAAGGCAATCTCATGCAGTGATTTGGGGGAACAATACCATTCCAAGTCCCCTGGGTTGCTGGATCAGAGTTGACTATGCATTCTAAGGGTTTCAAAAAGTTGACAACTTTCTGAACTCCTCAGCATTGTTCCAGGTCAGAGAGGATCTGTGTCATAAAGTGGGAGGAGACAATTATAGTAGTTTGAATACCAGCTCTATTATTTGTTACTCTGTAGCCTTGTGTTTAACTTCTTAAACATCTCAATTTTCTCATTGTAAGACTGAGCTCATAAGACCAACCTCACGTAATTGATGTAAAATTTTAGACAAGATCGTGTATGTAAAGTGTGCATATAGTGAATGCAAAATTTAGCATTTTATTTAGATTTACTCATTTTTTCATTCATCCGTACATTTATCACTACACAAGCCTGATGATAATGTTAACCATAAGAACAGTCACAAGCATTAAGTAGTGATAACTGTGCCAGCCATGATTATAAATCCTCTATAAATTAACTCATTTAATTCTCATGATAACCCTAGGAGGGAGAAAGTGCTCTCTACCAAACAGTATTGGCTAGGTAGCACTGTGGTAATAAGCAAGCCCAAATTTCAGTGCTTTCAACAACAATGGTTCATTTCTCACACGAATTTCATGCTGGCTGTGGGTCAGCTCTAGCTGGGCAGCCCTTCCTCACTCTGGTGTCAAGGTCAAGGTCAGCCCTTATTTTGGTTTCATCGCAGAGGGAAAAGAGGTGGCTGAGCCAGGTAACAGTTCTGAACACTTCTGCTCAGACGTTGCCCATCACTTCCTCTTTCATTCTCTTGGCCGGCTGGTAGGGCCACGCCTACAGGAAGAATACAACAAAGGAAATTGGAAGGGATCTTTGCTTTGTAGGTGATGAAACTGAGACAGAGAGGTCAAGCAACTTGCCCAAAGAGACACAGCTAGTAAGTGGTAGGATTGAATCCCAGGGGTCACACAAATAGTAGAAACGAACATTACTTCTCTGTTGTAGGCCCTGTTCCCCTTTCAAAATCCTTTCACGTTAGTTCTGGAACTTTTTAGGGAATGTCTCATGTGTGTTCACAAACAGATCCTCTCTGCCCTGACCAGTTGGTGAGGTCTCTGCAATATAAAAAGCCACATAAAGTTACCTCCCAGATGTCATCTCTTTTTGATATTGAATTGCTACCTACTTTAGACTACTTTGCTACTGATTCACTGGTACCAAAGTTGCTGGGGCCCATCAGGACTATGAGGTTTTCAGCTTGGAGTTCAGAGTGTGGCTGCTGGTGTCCGTTCTGTGGGTGCTGCTTTGGCCCCATGCCTCCGAGGTGTGTGCTTGGGCATGGGGGTTGACACCCCTGAAGTCATGCTGTGCCATCGTCCTTTACTCTGGACCCAAAGTACCATTGGCTTTAGCTCTCGGTATATCATAGTGATTTTTTTTTTAAGATTTTTTTGTTTATTTTAGAGAGAGAGAGAGAGCGCACGCATGAAGGGGGTGTGGGGGAGGGGCAGAGGGCGAGGGAGAGAGAGAATCTCAAACAGATTCCCCACTGAGCACAGAACCCAATGTGGGGCTCAATCTCATGATCCCAGGATCATGACCTAAGCTAAAATCAAGAGCCGGACACTCAACCAACTGAGCCACCCAGGTGCCCCTCATAGTGATTTTTTGAATTATGTTTTTATTTTTGGAAAGGTAAAATGTTCATGTTATAACAAATACTATATAATAACATATATAACATATAATCTGACTTCCATTCTTGCCTACATGTGCCCTATTCCCCCTTTCCAGGATAAACACTTACGTTAGTTTCTATTATTATTATTATTATATTATAATTATTCTGATATTATTATTCTATTATATATAACTTAAATTCTTCTGGAATTTCTTAATAAAAATTAGCATTGTATTTTTATCTCCTTTTCTTATGCAAAAGGCAGCATACCGTGTATTATTCTGGATAATTATAGATCATATTTGGTCCCTCCAAAACTTATGTTAAAGTCCTAAGCTCCAGGGCCTATGAATATGGCCTTATTTGGAAATAGGGTATTAGTAGATGTTAAGATGAGGTCTTTAGGGTAGACCTTAATCCAATATGATTGATGTCCTTCTATGAAGAGGAAAATTTGGTCACAGACATAGAGGGAGAATTCTGTGTGATGACAGAGGCAGAGACTGGGGTAACGCACCTGCAAGTCAAGGAAGGCTAAGCATGGCCAGCCAAGAATAGAAGCTGAAAGAGGCAAGAAAGGACCCTTCTTTTGAGACTTTAGAGAGAGCGTGGCCCTGCCAACCCCTTGATTTTGGACTTACAGCCTTCAGAGCCGAAGACAATATATTTCTGTTGTTCTAAGCCACCTAGTTTGTGGCACTTTGATAGCACAGACATAGTGAACTAGTACTTGTACTTTGCTTTTTTTCACTTAATTATAGCAGAGATTTTTCTAAAGCAGTACTAAAAGTTTTCTGTTGTGAAAAATGCCACACAATATTCCATTATGGATTACCATAATTTATTTACCTTGCTCTACTGATGAATACTTGAGTAACTTTTGGTTTTTTACTGTTACAAACAATCTTGCAATGAATAACCATTTTCTTTTTTTCTTTTCTTTTTTTTTTTTTTTTTACTTTTAGAGAGAGACAGAGTGTGCGTGTGCAAGCAGGGAGGTGGGGTGGGGGTGGGCTGGTGGGGAGGGGCAGAGGGAGAATAAATTTCCACATATTTTGGTTAATGTCTGGACTTTTTATTCTGTTCTATTTATCTGTTTATTTGTATCCTAATACCAAGATATTTTAATTTTTGTGTTTTAAAAACATGTTGTCATATTTAGTAGGGCAGTTCTTCATTCACTGCTTTGTTGTGTGTGTGTTTCCCCAAAAGTGTTCTGGTTCTTGCTTTCTTATTTACATATATAATGTGTAGAATGAGCTTCTCCAAGAAGTTTAGTTTATAAGCAGAGTTTCCATTTTCACTAACTACATTCTCTTTCTTTAGGTTTTAAACAATTTTGGGTGCTCCTTCCTTCTGATGACTGAGGTATCATCACAAATCCAAACTTCACATACCTCCCTTTCTTCCCTAGGATGAGTACATCCTGACAGCCTCTTGGACTCTAACGTGCCCTACTTCTGCCTTGGACCCTGCATCCAACAGTCTGAATCCTATCACTGTCACAGTTCAGGCTTGAGCAGGACCTGGATGAAGACATACTCATTCATGCTGCCAGCATCTGTTAGCACCTTCTTGAATATCCAGGAATAATAACAATCTAATAAGAAATGACTAGCCCTATGAGAAAAAAATCATGAATTTTTTCTTTTTTTTTAAGATTTATTTATTTGAGAAAGAGAGAGAGTGTGAGTGGGGGGAAGTGCAGAGGGAAAGGGAGAGAGAGAATCTTCAGACTCCCTACTGAGTGGGGCTCAATCCCAGGACCCCCGAGATCATGACCTGAGCCAATACCAAGAGTCGGATGCTTAACCAACTAAGCCACCCAGGTGCCCCATGAGCCACCCAGG
Organism: Ursus americanus; assembly: GCF_024610735.1. NCBI lineage: Eukaryota > Metazoa > Chordata > Mammalia > Carnivora > Ursidae > Ursus > Ursus americanus. The sequence goes on from NC_142139.1 coordinate 67,526,595, forward strand.
CACTCTGAAAGTTATGAAACTTTTCTGAAGGAAATAGATAAACATACAAAGACATATAAATAAAAACATTCTGTTCCTGGAAGGGACCATTTAATGATATTTTTCTCTAAATCAATTAATCATCTGATGCATTCCAATAAATATACAGGTGTGATTCTTTCCTAACTTGAAGTGGTATTTTAAAGGTCCTCTGGAAGAATAATAGAGAGAGAGCTTCACAAAAATTTTGTAATGAAGAGTACTGAGTAAAACATCTTTTAAAGTTATAGTAATTAAAATAAAGTGGTAGTAGTGGAATAATTGGAATAAAAGATAGGACCTAGAAAAGGGCCAATTATATGAACACTTGGTTTATGATGAAAAGACATTTCAAATTAGATGAGGAAGTATAAAGTGTGCAAAAAAATGGTAATATTGAGACACAAGTTGAGCCACTTCAACAAAACACCAGAAATACAGCTTACAGTGTTGCTGCTCCATGTGTGGTCCACACACTATGTGTTTGGGGTCCATGAAGAGGTAGGTCGAAACTAAGTGTGAGCATTTAGAAACTTTTATGGGGATTTGACCTTGCTGTGCCCTTCAAGTGCACGATCTCTGTCCGAAAAGAGTATACTGCATTATGGAGGTTGAGAATGCATGGTGTGTGGTGAAGGTCATGGGCAGAGGACTCTATTACAACATGTGATATTTAAATTTCAGTTTGAGAAAATGTAATGATTTAAAACATTTTTGAAATTTTAGTAATTAATAATTATTAATACTTATTATATTATTAAAGAATTAATAATTGTTCTATTTCTTAACCAAGCCTTTTTAAATTCATTGTTGAACCTTATTAGCTTAATGAAGTACATTTTTATTATTTATTTTTCTAGCTTTAAAACAACACTGACTTCAGAAAAGGTATAGGACTAATACGAAGCACGTCTGTATTCACCCAGATAGCCCAGCGGTTAACATTCTACCACATTTGTCTTGTCATTCTCTCTTTCTCTCTCTCAGTGTACAGACATGGCAATTGATACTTTCTGAAATAACCAGAGCAATAGGTCACTGCTCCATATGCTCTTCTAGAACCTTGCCACCCCTCATCAAGAAGTGTGGTCTGTGTCCTCTGTTCTTAACTTGCGTGGGTACGTGACTGATGTAAACAATGGCGTACAACATAAGTGAGGTTATGTGACTTCTCAGGTTGGGTCATAAAAAGGATACACCTTTGGCCTGGTTATCTTTCTTGAGATACCCTAGGACGCAACTGTCATTTTGTGAGAAAGCCCAGGACATACGGCTAGGCCACATAGAGATTTTCCAGTCAACAACATCAGGATCAGCTTGGCTGACAGCCAACATCAACCACCAGACAAGGGAGTGATGATTTAGCCCCCAGCCCTCAAATCTTCCAGCTGAGGTCATAGACATCACAGGACAGAGACAAGCCTCCTATGATGTCTGAATTCCTGACCCACAGAGTCCGTGAGCATAATAACTGGATGTTCTATGCCACTAAGATTTGGGATAATTACTCAGCTATAATAAGCAGAACAATACATTAATAATTTTTTTTCCTGAGTCATTAGGGAACAAATTACAGATATGAAGCCATTACCTATTGATGTTTCCTACAAGCAAGGACAGCCTCCTGCATAACCACAGAGCAGCCATCAAAGTCAGGATATTAACATTGAGACAATACTCACTTCTAACCCTTAGATCCCATTAGCATTTCACTGACTGTCCCCAAAATGTCTCAAACAGATTTAGGATTTAATCCTCAATCACATGTTGTATTTGGTTGTTTTACTTAATCTGGAACTATTCCTCAGTCTTCAGTTGGCTTTTCTGACCTTGACAATTTTGAAAGGTGCAGGCAACTTATTTTGTAGAATGTTCTTCGGTTTTGGTTTGTCTGATATTTCCTCATGATTACATTCAGGTTGTTTAATATTTTCAGGAATATCACAGAAGTAATTCTGTGTTCTTCTTAGTGCATTATATTAGGAAACACACTTTTAAATTTTTCACTTGGTTAAAATTATGTCTGCCATGTTTCTCTATTGTAAAGTTAATAAATATTTTCTACTTAATATTTTGTGTAAATTTCCCGTTCTTCAGCAAAATTAACCCCACTGGTTTTAGTGTCCATTGGTGATTCTTTGCTTTAATCAGTTATTACTGTTGTGGCTGCTAAATGTTGATTTCCTAATTCCATTATTTCTTCTACATGTACTAGTTGACTTTCTATTACAAATGAGAGTTTTCCTTTCTTGTGGATGTACATAGGACTCATGATTCTTATTTTACTCAATGCATTAATCTGTTACTTAAGCATTATTTTATGCTCAGATTGTCCAACGTTGGGTCATTGAGATATGTTTTCTTCATTCTTTGGGCACTTCCTTTCACTCTGGCACAAAAAGGTGTTCTAGACCATAGCAACAAAGCCCATCGGCCAACTCCAGTCTACCAGCTGCTTTTGTACATACAGTTTGAGTATTGTCTATTCTACCTCCACACTCCTGCAGCTGAGTTGTACAGTAGGTGTATATATGCCAAAGTTGTTGTACCATTTTACATTCTCACCAGCAGTGTGCTACTGTTCCAGGCGCGACACATCATTGCCAATATTTGGTACTGTTGATCTTTCTAATTTTTAACCATTCTAATGAGTATATAGTTGTATTTCATTGTGGTTTTAGTTTGCATTTCTCTGATGACTGGCTATGTTGAGCTTATGTTCATGTATGTATCAGCCATTTGGATATCTGTTCAAGCCTTTTTTTGAAAAATAAGGTTATTCATGGGATGCCTGGGTGGCTCAGTTAAGTGTCTGCCTTTGGCTCGGATCATGATACTAGGGCCCTGGGATTGAGTCCCGCATCAGGCTCCGTGCTCAGCGGGCAGCCTGCTTCTCCCTCTATCTGCCACTCCCCGCTGCTTGTGCTCTCTCACTCTAGGAAATAAATAAATAAAATCTCTAAGGAAAAAAAAAAAGAAAAATTAGGTTATTCATCTTTTTATTACTGAGTTGTAAGAGTTCTTTTTTTTAATCGTACTTGACACTGAATGTTATAGTATTAGTTTTGGGTGTACAACAGTGATTTGACAATTCTATACATTATGCAATGCTTACTAAAATAAGTGTAATTACCATCTACCACCATATAAAATTATTATAATACTGACTATTCCCTATGCTATTACTTTTCATCTCCATGATTTATTTATTTTATAACTGGAAGTTTGCACATTTAAGATTTCTTTATATATTCTGATACAAGTTTTTTTTCAGGTATGTATTGTAAATGTTTTCTCCCATTCTGCAGCTTATTTTCTTATTGTCTTAATGATGTCTGTTGTAAAGAAAACTATTTTTTTTATGGTCTATGTTTTTATGTCCTATCTAAGATTTTCACCTCTGTTCCTCTTCTACAAACTTTGTAATTTTTTTTATTTAGGTTTATGATACAATTCTAATTTTTGTAATGACGTGAAGTGGGTTAATAGTCAGTTTTTAAAAATACAGATATCCAGTAGTTCTAGCAGCATTTATAGAAAAGACTTTCCTTTTACCCATTGAATTGCTCTGACATGTTTGGGGAAAATGAATTTACCAAATATAAGGGGATCTATTTCTGGAGTCACTGTACTGTTTCAGTGATCTTTATGTCTATTCTTTTACCAAAATCTTAATTTTTGAATTTTTATCTTAAATATTATAGCTTTATAGCACACCGTGAAATCAGATAGTTTTATCCAACTTTCTTCTTTTTAAAAATGGCTTTTGCTCTTCTAGGTCTGCAGCAATTTTCATTATAGATTTTAGAATTAACTTGTTGATAGCAACCAAAATGCCTGCAGGAATAGAGATCAGGACTGCACTGACTCTATAAATGAATCTGTGAAGAATTAAGAATGCTGATTTTTCCAATCCATGAACATACCATATTGCTCCATTTAGGTCTTCTTTAATACCTCAGAGCAATGTTCCAATTTTTCCAATGAAGAAGTCTTGCATGTCTCTTGTTAACTTTAATGTGCCAAATTTTTATAATTTTTCTATGTTGTTTGTTATTACTATATTTTTTGGAATATAATCTTATTATTATTTTTTTAAAGATTTTATTTATTTATTTGACAGAGACAGCCAGCGAGAGAGGGAACACAAGCAGGGGGAGTGGGAGAGGAAGAAGCAGGCTTCCAGCGGAGGAGCCTGATGTGGGGCTCGATCCCATAACACTGGGATCACGCCCTGAGCCGAAGGCAGACGCTTAACGACTGCGCTACCCAGTCGCCCCTAATCTTATTATTATAGACTCTAATAATAAAATATTTGGGGCCTATCTTTGCTTTTTATTCATTTCATGTTTTCTAGGGATTTAATTTTATAAAATTTTTCAAAAGAATCAGTCTACTAGAGATTGTCCTTCACCACAGATAGTGCGAAAAGCACTTGTCTAGAGATAACAAGCTGACATTTGGTCAATGCTTTCAGTTTTCATCATCTTCCAAGCACTTCTGGAAAGGGGACATAAAGAGCCACAGCAATACATGCCTGACTGTTTTGGAAAAATGCTCTGGAAGTGTCACATATCAATCCTGCTCATATCCCATGACCATACCTTGCTGCAAGGGAGGCTGGGAAATGTAGCTTTAGCTGCCGTACATGAGCTGGTGTACATGAGTCCAGTTATAGCTATTACTATGGAAGAAGGGGAACATGGATATGGATATAGTGGGGGAACAACTGGCATTCTCTCACTGTTGAAGCTTCTGGATACCTAAATGTTGACCAGCTCCTATCTTTCAATGTCATGAAATTACTCACACCTCCTCAGATGAGACATTTCAACAGGCTGGGATCTCAAGCTCTAATGCGTTCTCCTTCATCAAGTTTGGATGTGGCTTCTCCTGACCTGATGACTTACTGTGGAGCAGAGTCCCATGTACAGTTAGTTACCAGTCCCGGGGAAGGAGTACGAGTACTTGGAGGATCATCACGGTGCCAACCACCAGGAATAGATGGTTCAAACACTTCTGCCCGTTGCATCTTGGTATCAAAGTGGCCAAGGAAGACAGCACTAAATGAAACAATGCTTTACTTACATGGAATGGGGACAGAGCAAGATTAGGTTCAGTAGTGTACCAGAGGGTCTCTCCCAGCAGTGATACAGGGCAGTTGGCCTCTGCTGACCCCTCTTGTGCCACAGTTGAGGGAACTCTGTTCCTTTCTCATGGAGGACAGATACAACAATGGGCTTGACCAGGTGCCATTTGACACACATGCTTTAAGCAGAGACAACAGAGTACTTATTGAGTCTGAAACAAGAAAAGATACTCTCACGCAGGGCGATAAGCCTGCACAGACCATGTGGGTTCTTTATCTCTTGGTAGGAAGTGTTCCAGGCCCAAGGCTGGTTTCTATGCAACAGACTGGGGGTGGGGGGAGAGGACAGGCGGAGGGTGGAAAGACTGCAAGCATGAGGCTGCCTTCCCCAACACTCATGAAGCAAAGAACACAGGTTTGTATCCCTTCTAAAGATGCACATTGAAATGGTAGACTGGGTCAAGGACAACTGCAATAAAATCCTTATTTGGAAAAGAAAAGAATTGTAAACACCAGCCAATTCTCAAAGAACCAATTGTGAAGGCTCCTTGCCTTAGCAGTAGAGTGACTTTTTAAGACAGACTCTGGTTCTGTTCTCTGGGCAGAACTCTTTTATCTGTTGTTCTCTCTCTCTCTCCCCTAGTTCTATAATGAAATAGACACTTCGAGTCTGGCCCACTTAAAGTCTGTGTCACACATACAACTTGCTTTTTGCTAGTACAGGACATACTGGGCTCCTCGTCAAGGGAAACAATCCAAAGTCTAATTGATCCATTCCATCTGGGTCAAAGCCCAGCATTTTGGGTGGATACACAGACTTTTCCATGGTGTGTTGGAGGCTTTATCATCCGGCTAGGAAGTAGCACCCGCCATTCCTCTCCCATCTCACTGGCTAGAACTTCTCATGTGGACACAACTGGCTGAAAGAGAATAGGAAATGTAGACTTGAGCTGAGTAGCTCTGCCCTCACCTAAAATTTAGGAGTCCTGTTATTAAAGATGTAGATGAAGGATACTTGGGAGCAATTAGTCAGTCTTGGCCACACTCAGGCATGATTTTTCTCTTCTACACCATACTGGTCCAGTCATGGAACTCAGTTTTCATGACTCAACAGACACACAGAAACACATGCACACTCATACAAAGCTTTTGTTGGTGATAACAGATGACTTACTCAGTTTGGGGAAGACAGATGCTGCTTATGTCACAAATGATGGAAATTATACTATCACTCCTTCCGCCTTCTTGTTCTTCAAAGACCCTCATCCCTTTCACAATGTTTCTCAGCCTCGCTTCTGCTTTTCCCTTTACTTTGTCTGCTCTATATTTCAGATTTACTACTCAGTCCTATTGGTGAGTGCTTTAGCTTCCTTTCTGTGTCCTTGACACTTCTAAAGCCCTGACAGTCTCACTTTCCCTCAAGTGATATTACTAAGGGATTTTGCTAAAGGAAGACAGTTTTCCTTTAAAAGGAATTCAAGGATCAAGTGTCAAAATTATGATTTTTCTTTTACCCTGCTCAAGTTTTATATGTTAGAGAAGGGACTGGAATGAAAAAAAAAGTATAAAATATGTACAACACATATAATTGCATAGTGAGATTATGGAAATTTCGCTTTTTCTATTATTTTACAAATGTATTATTACAGAAATAGTTTTCCTTTGTAATCTGAAACATGGATTATGTTAGATAGATTGTGTTAAGAAATCAATAATTTTCTCCTGAAAATCGGTAAACCTGTGGCATAAACTATATTCAGCCCAGCTTCCTATCTGCTTTCTGTAGGTAAGAAAAGAGAAAAGATCACGCAATAATAGCTAACATTCATTGAGTGCTTACTACATTGTAGGTAATTTACTACATACTGTATATGAATTAACTAACCGAATACTTATTTTTTTAAAATATTTTTTGAGCATATTACTACACTATTGATTTTATTTTTTTTTAAAGATTTTATTTATTTATTTGACAGAGAGACAGAGACAGCCAGTGAGAGAGGGAACACAAGCAGGGGAATGGGAGAGGAAGAAGCAGGCTCCCAGTGGAGGAGCCTGATGCGGGGCTCGATCCCATAACGTCTTGATCACGTCCTGAGCCAAAGGCAGACGCCTAACGACTGAGCCACCCAGGCGCCCCCTAACTGAATACTTATTATGACCCTAAAAAGTAAGTACTATTTTTATTATTTTCATTTCATAGGTAAGGAAGTATAGAGAGGTCAAGTTTCTTGTGCAAGCTCACACAGCTAATAATAATAATCAAAACACTTGGTGTGCTTATTACATGCATTGTTTTATGAGATATATGTATATTAATACAATTTAGTTCTTACCTGAATGCTGTGTGACAGATATCATGCTGCCCATTCACAGATGAGTACACTGAGGCCCAGAAAGTTTTAGAAAGTTGCCCAAGTTTACAGCTAGTAAGTGGCAAAAGATTTGAATCTGGAAAGTCTGGGTCCAGGCCCATGCTCCTAAACATTAATATTCACTACACGAACCTCATTGTAAAACTAACAAGTTTACTCTCGAACAAAGGTGTCCTTGCAGAGATTGCCTTTTGAATACCAACGTCAGGGACGTAAAGCCTGGTGAAGAGTCTGACTGCTGGGTTGTTGTGTGTGTTAGTGAGGTCTGTGCAATTGAGTTCCACTGTGGAATCTAGTTGGGTGCATCCATTCACAGCAGGGCGAGAAGACTCCTAGGAGGGCAAGGTTTGAATTACAGCAACCTGAAGATGAAGTGAGACCCTTGCCTGGAAAGTCAACATCAGAATGCTTATTCAAAAAGCAAAGCCTGGATTTGTTAGGCTCTCTCGAGAGATGCCATCATTATTAAAGGCCTTATACCAGCTGGCTTCCTGTGCACGGGAAAGCCTAATGATGCTGACAGGTCACATAAGCTTGCACTAATGGGCTCGTGTTTTATTTATTCAGGTGCCGATTTGACATTTCCCAGCCCCGATGAATCTATGGATTTGGAAATAACCGGGTCCTCTCTATATATACCGTGATGTTATCTCCCCAAATGAAGGAAATGGGAAACAGGAAAGGCCTCGATTCCCTGCAGATAGCTCTCATGGTTTACAATGAGAATTCAAATATTACAAAAAGCATTAGGCAAAACTTAAAACACAAATCATTGCTGTTTAACATGATATATTGCAAAGAAATTTCTGGCACTGAAAGTCTCTCTTTAAGCAACACTTCCACATAGCGCCAACTAAATAATGTAACAGCATCTGGACGCCTTCTAAATCGAGTATGAAATTATGTATTTCTCCCATGACACAGATGAGACCAAAAGGCAACATTTCCTAAAATAAAAAATGAAGGGTAAATTAAGTAGTGGCTAAGGAAGACTCTTGTGCTTTCTTCCTTTTATTTTTTTAAATAACTTTTATTATTGAAGTAAAACATACATCTAGAAGAGTGAACAAATCATGGATGTTTATTTTGGCACATTTTTACACACACACATGTAAATACCACTTTTCCCAAAAGAGAGTGCCACCAGGTTCTCAGAATCATCATGCCCTCTTTAAACCCTGCCTTCAAAATTAATCACTGTCCTGACTTCTTTTTTTCAAATTTTCATTTTAAAATATAGCACAGATACATAAACCACATAAAAATATATATAAAATAAAAAAATAATTATAAAGCAAGCACTTGTAACTACCACACAGGTCAAGGGATCAAAGTTGACCAGCTACCTAGTACCCTACCACATTTCTGGCAGGCAGACAGAAACTTATCCAGGTAATATAAAAATCATGTCCTTGCTTCACTTTGTAGTTTTCCCACCCCATTGTGTCTCCTTAAACAAAAAAAGTTCAGTTCTGTCTGCTTTTTAAAAAAAATATGTCACTGAGCCTGACGGTAGAACATGTGACTCTTGACCTTGGGGTTGTAAATTCAAGCCCCACATTAGGTGTAGAGGTTACTTAAATGTAAAATCTTTTAAAAAATGTTATTTAAGCCTCTTTTAATCTAAAGGTCCCACTCTATCATCATCTTTTACTTGTGCATTATATTTGTTGAAGAAATTGGGTCTTTGTCTTGATAGTGTTTCCCATTATCAGGTAATATGACCAAAAATTTCAAATTGATCATTTCAAATATGATCAAGCTCATAGCTCTAAATGTCAATTTATAGGCAATACAAAGGACAGAGTGAATTCTTCAAATACTTATGTAGATGCATTCAGTCATATCCAGTATACCATCTATAGGGAAGTCAGGAGAAATGATTGATTTTTTTCCTTAAAAAAAAAGTTTTAAAAAGTAATGAGTTAATTCCCTATCATCCTTCAAAGGTAGTCAAATTCTTAAAGCATTATTAGGAACTCATATATTTAACTTGCACTTTATTTATTTATTTATTTATTTATTTATTTATTTATTTATTTATTTATTAGTTTTTTAAGTAGGGCTTCACACCAGTGTGAAGCCTATGCAGGGCTTGAGCTCACAACCCTGAGATCAAGACCTGAGCTGAGACCAAGAGTCAGACACTTAACTTACTGAGTCACCCAACACCCCTTAACTTGCACTTTAGATTAAGTGAAAGTAATTACTTTAGCATCCCAGAAACCATGCCAACGTATTTAAGAATACAAAATATAGTTTTCATCATCTTTCCTAAACTAGCGTATTTTTTTCAGAGAGATAAATTTTCTTATTCATGGACCATTTAAAATATTTTACACTTTTTATCCTTACTGATATTCACCCTGTTCACCTTTGGTTGGTGGCAGCTTCTTCAAGTTGCTCTTGTGTCTTTTTGATAATACTCCAGTACTCTTTGATGACAAGATACACTAGGCTTGTTTTGTATATTTCTTGCCCAAGTCATGTAATTAGCAATTTCTTCAAGAAGTTTTGACTTCCTTTAATAGAAAATGATATTTTAAGATCACTTCTTAGGGGCTAAGTGTGCTCATTGCTACTGGGTAGATCACTGTTATAGAATAGAAGAAAAAAAAATGGAGGAGAAAACATTGTCAATTACACATATCGGATAAGGGATTGATATCCAAAATATGGAAGGAACTCTACAATTAAAATACAACAACAACAAAAACAAATAGCCAGATTAAAAATGGACAAAGGACTTGAATAGACATTTCTCCAAAGAAGACATACAAATGGTCAATAATCACATGAAAAGACGTTCAAGGTCATTAATCATTAGAAAAATGCAACTCAAAACCACATTGAGATATCACCTCATACCCATCAGGATGGCCACTGTTACAAGAATGGAAAACAAGAAATGTTGGTAAGGATGTGAAGAAATTAGAACCCTTTGCACTGTTGATAGGAACATGAAGTGATGCTGCCACATGGAAAACAGTATGGAAATTCCTCAGAAAATTGAAAATAGAATTATCATAATATTCAGTAGTCCAACTTCTGACTATATACTCAAAAGAATTTACAGTAGACTTTCAGTAAGACATTTGCACACTGATGTTCATTGCAGCATTACTCACAATAGTCAAGAGGTAGAAGCAACTGAAATGTCCATCAATGGATGAATGGATAAAGAAAATGTGGTCCACACAATGGAATATTGCACAGCTTTAAAAAAGTTGGAAATCCTGTCACACGTTATAACACAGATGAATCTTGAGGACATTAAGCTAAGTGAAATGAGCCAGTTGTAAAAGGACTAATACTGTGTGATTCCACTCATCTGAAGTGTCTAAAATAGTTAAAGTCACAGAAACAGAAAATATAAAGATGATTGCCAAGGCCCAGGGAAAGGTGAAGTGTTTATTAGTGTTTAGTGGGTATAGAGTTTCAGAGTTGCAAGATGACAATTCCTAGAGATCTGTTGCACAACAGTGTATATATATACTTAACATTCCTGAACTGTAGACTTAAAAATGGTTAAGATGGTAAATTTAATGTTAGGTGTTTTTATCACAATAAAATTTTTTTAAAAGATCTTAAATCAATAAGCTTATGTTCTATTTTAAGAAACCTGAAAATAAGAGCAAACTAAATTCAAAGTAGGCACATGGAAGGAAATAATAAAAATTGGAGTGGAAATAAATGAAATAGAGAATAGAAACACAATGAAGAAAGTCAACGAAAGAAAAGCTTTTTGCTTTTTGCCTTTTGCTTTTTAAAAGAACGACAAAATTTAAAATCTTTTAGCTGTACTGAACAAGAAAAAAGAGAAAAGACAAATATTAATTTCAGAAATCAAAGAAGCGTCATTACTATTGATTTTATGGGAATAAAAAGGAATATAAAGGAATTCTATGAACAGTATGACAGTGAATTAGATCACCTAAATGAAAGGAAAATTCCTAGAAAGACATATGCTACTAAAACTGACCTAAGAGGAAATAAAAAATCTGAACAGAACTATAACAAGTAAAGCGATTGAATTACTAAAAGCCAGGTCAAGATGGTTTCACTTGTAAAACCTAACAGACATAGAAAGAATAACACCAATGGTTTCACAAATTTTCCCATCAAAAAGAAGAGGAGGTAATACCTCTCAACTCATTCTGTGACTTCAGTGTGACTTGATAACAAAAGACAGCACAGGAAAACTCCATACCAATATCCTTTATGAAGATAGATGCAAAAATCCTCAACAAGATATTAGCAAACTGAATCCAACAACATAAAAGTGATTATACACCATGACCAAATAGGATTTATCTCAGTACTGCAAGGTTGGTTTAACACATGAAAATTATTAATCTGTATGATAATTCATATTAACAGCATAAAACACAAAATAACATGGTAGTCTCAATAGATACAGAAAAAGTCTTAGACAATATCCAACATCTTTTGTGGTATAAACAATCAATAAATTAGGAATATAAGAGATCATCCTCAACTTGATGAAAGACTTCTATGAACAGACCACAGCTAACATCATAATGCTGAAAAACTGACTGATTACCCCCTAAGATCAGGGGCATGATGAGAATGTCTACTCTTACCGTTTTTTTCTTGACATCGTACTGAAGGTTCTAGCCAGGGTAATTATACAAGAAAAATAAATAAAACGCACATTTCCCCTCTTCCCCTACCACCATTTTTATTGAAAAATAATTGACGTACATCACTGTATTCGTTTAGGGTATAATAGTTTGATTTATATATACTGTGAAATGATTACTACAACATGTTGTTAAAATTCATCTTCTCATATAGATACAATAAAAGGAAAAAAAAAGAAGAAAATAGAAAAAAATCTTGTAATGAGAACTCTTAGAATTTACTCTCTTAATATATATATATATATATATATATATATATATATATATATATATATATATATATATATATAAACAGAGCAGTGTTAGCTGTAGTCATCATGTTGTACATTACATCACTAGTACTTATTTATCTTATCATGGGAAGTTGTATCTTTTCACCAACTTCTATTTCCTTCTCTCCCAACCCTCTGTCTCTGGTAATCACAAGTCTGATCTCTTTCTATGAGTTTTTTTTTCTTAGAAAAGATATCTTGATTAGAAAGGAAGAAATATAATGATCTCTATTTCCAGATCATATATTGAAACTCCTAAAGAATTCATAAAAATCTATTAAAATCAATAAATGAGTTTATCAGTGTTGCAGAATACAAGATCAATATACAAAAATCAGTTGTACTTATATACACTAGTAATGAGCAATCCAAAAATAAAAATAAGAAAGCAATTCTACTCACAATAACATCAAAATAATAAAATACTTAGTAATAAATTTAACAAAGGAAATACAAAGCTTTTACTAAAAACTAAAAAACATTGTTGAAATAAATTAAAGACCTAAATAAATGATAAGACATTCCATGTTCATGGATCAGAAGACTTAAAATTGTTAAGATGGCAGGGTGCCTGGGTGCCTCAGTCAGTTGGATGTCTGCCTTTGGCTCAAGGTCCTGGGATCAAGCCCCATGTGGGGCTCCCTGCTCAGCTGGGAGCCTGCTTCTTCCTCCCCCTCTGTCCCTCCACCTTGCTCATTCTCTCTCTCTCTCTCTCTCTCTCTCTCTCTCTCTCTCTCTCTCAAATAAATAAATAAATAAATAAAATCTTTAAAAATTTTTTAAGATGGCAATACTTCTCAAACTTATCTGCAGACTCAATGCAGTGGTTGTTCAAATGCCAATTGCTATGTATGCGGAAATTAAAAAACTGATCCTAAAATTCATATAGAAATGCAACAGACCCAGAATAGTCAAAACGATCTTGAAAAAGAAGAAAAAGTTGGAAGACTCACATTTCCTGGTTTGAAAACTTATCACAAAGCTACAGTAAACAGGACAGTGTGATCCTGGCATAAGGATAGACTGACAGTTCAATGGGACAGAATTAAGAATCCAGAAGTATATTGTAACATTTATGGTCCATTGATTTTCAGTGACAGTGTCAAGACACAGGGCACTTGGGTGGCTCAGCTGGTGAAGCGTCTGACTCTTGATCTCAGCTCAGGTCTTGATCTCAGGGTCATGAGTTCAAGCCCTGCATTGGGCTCCACCATGGCCATGGAACATGCATTAAAAAAAAAAGTGCCAAGATACTACAATGGGAGAAAGAATAGTCTTTACAACAAATGATACTGGGACAACCAGATAGCCACATGAAAAACAATGATGTTAGACTCCTACCCATACCATATACAAAATTAGCTAAAAATAGATCATAAACCCAAATGTGAAAGCTAAAATATAAAACTCTTAAGAGAAAACACAGGAGTAAAGATTTGTGACTTCATGTTAAACAGTGATTTCTTAGAAATGACTCCAACCACTTGTGGTTACAAGTGATGGCATAAAAAAAGATAAATTGGACTTTACCAAAATTAAAAATTTTGTGCATCAAAGGATACTACCAACAAAGTGGAAAGGCAACCCAGTGCTTTGAGGTGATCTCCAATGCTTACCACCTTGAAAGGATATAGAACTTAGGGGGATGATGCCTGAAAATTCTCCTTCCTGCCCTTTCCTGTTACTCAAACGTAGCCTCAACAGTATCCATTCTGTACACTTTCTCTGCAACATGGGACATGACAAGCAGGAAATGTCCTTCCTGGTACCGAGAGACAAAATCCCTAAATGTGGAAAACCTAACTCTTGATCAATGAAACTTTCAAGGACAGATCTTGATCAAAGGGGAGAAATGTGAAAATAAGTAAAGGACATCTCATCTATCATGAAGCTGGGAAGCCCCGAAGGGGCAGCTTTCACACATACACAGTTTTTGCAGCCTACATAACCAGCAGGAAGAAGGATGATCTCTCTTTGCCTCGGCAGCAACACACCAACTACCACTTCCAGCCAATGAGAAATCTCCAGGACCTCATACTCACGTTCTTCTCAATGAACTTTTGTTCAAAACAACTCTCCCCAGTTTCCTCCTAAAAGCTAATATAAGTTGACTTTCCCTTTGTCTCTTCAGACTCCTCTATGGTTTTCCATAGTGCACTGGTCTCAAATTGTAGTTCCTCAGCTATTCCCAAATAAACTCATTTTGCTAATAAAATAACTGGCCAATTTGGTTTTTTTAGGTTGGCAGTTCAACCTCTTGAATCTCTAGGTTTAAGTTTTTTGCCAAATTCTGATAATTTTCACCTCTTATTTCTCTGAATGTTTTTCTACATTTGTTCTCTTTCTCCTCTCATTCAGGATTCTAATGACATAAATGTCCATTTTTTGTTTAAGTCCCACAATTAAGCTCTGTTCTTCTCTTCCATTCTTTTTCTCTCTGTTGTTTTAGACTGGTTAATTTCTATTGCTCTAAGCCCTAGTTCACTATTTCCTCTGTCTCCTCCACTCTGCTATTGAGTCCTTCCAATGAATTCTTTATTTCGGTTGTTCTGAAATTTCCGTTTGATTCTTTATTTCTTTACTGTGACTTTCCATTTTTCAGTTCCTTTGAGTCTGTTCATAATTGCTCATTTAAGTTTTTATCATAGTGTACTTCAAAATTTTCACCAGATAATTCTATCACTTCTGTCATCTCAGTATCGGCACCTGTTGTGTTTTTTCATTTAGTTTGAGATCCTCTGGTCCTAGATATGAAAGTGATTTTTCAGTTAAAACAAGGATATTTTAGATACTATGTTAGGAGACTCTGGATGTTATCTAAACCTTCTGTTTTAATTGGCTTCTTCTGGCACTGGTCTGGCTAGGGAGGGAAGGAGATGTCAACTTGTTACTACCAGACAGTAGAAGCCAAGATTCTTCATCAGCCTTTGTAGCTACATGAGTGGGAGGCTCCTAATTTCTGCTGGGTGAGAATAGCAGTCTGGCTCTTTTTCTTCCCTTATTGCACTGACTACATCTCCCAGTACACTGTTGAACAGATGTTGAATAGTGGACATCTTTGCCTTGTTCCTCATCTTAGTGGGAAAGGATTTACTTTTCATCATTAAGTAGATGTTAGCTATAGATTTTCATATATAGTTTCATATTTCTTTTATATATGTCTTTTACCAAGGACCAATGCATGTTGTTGTTTGTTTTTTTAAAGAACTCATTGGTTTTGGTTGATGTTGGTCTCATAGGATGAATTGGGGAGTAGTTGCTCTGCTTCAATTCTTGAGAAATATTTTTGTAGAATTAATATTACTTATTCTTCAAATGTTTGGTAGAATTCATCAGTAAAGCCATCTGATTTTGAAGTTTTCCTTGTGCTAATGTTTTTTAATGTACAAATTCATTTTCTCTAATAGATATATGGTGACTTAGTAATCTATTTCTTCTTGAGTGAGCTTTGGTAATTTATGTTTTTCAATAAATGTATCAAGTTTGCCCAAATTTTCAAACTTATCTGCATACAGTTATCTATAACATTAGCTTATTGTACTTTTTTTTTTTTTTTTTTTTTTTTTTTTTAGAAAGCAGAGGAGCAGAAGGAGAGGGAAAGAGAGAATCTTGAGGAGGCTCCATTCCCAGCATGAAGCCCAAGGCAGGGCTCAATCTCATGACCCTGAGATCATGACCTGAGTCAAAATCAAGAGTCAGATGCTTAACCCAACTGAGCCACCCAGGTGCCCCTTACTGTACTTTTAAATACATGTAAAACTTCTAATGGTGTCATCTCTCTCATATCTGATATTGATAATTTGTGTTTTTTTCTCGCTCTCTTTTTCTGCTCAGCTTCAACCTCAGCATTATTAACATTTTGAGCTGGATAATTTTGTTGTGGGAGCTTTTCTATAAGATGTTTAGCAGCATTCCTGGACTTTACCTGTTAGATACCAGCAATTCTGAGTGGTGGCACTCAGTAATGCCTTCAGACATTACCAAATGTCCCTGGTGGGCCAAATCACCTCCAAATGAGAATCACTGGGTTGGAGGTTTATCATTTTTACTGATCTTTGCAAAATGCCAGTTTTTTACTTCATTGATTCATATCATTTTTATCTTCTGCATCTCTACTTAATATGTTCACCCTCTTCTCTAACTTTCTGAACATACAGAATATGGTTATAATAACTGTTGTTGTGTCCTTATCTGCTAATTCTAACATCTCTATAAATTCTGTACTTTAGTTGATTGATTTTCCCCCTCACTATGGGTCATATTTTCCTGTTTCTTTGCCTACTTAGTAAATTTTGATTGGATACCAAACATTGTGAATTTTAGGTTCTTTTATGCTTGGATATATTTGCATTCCCATAAAAATTCTTGAGCTTTATTCTGGTATACAGTTAGGTTCCATGGACACATTCTTTTGGTTCTTGCTTAATAGATAGGACCACAGCAGTGTTTAATCTGGATCTAGTTATTTTCTATTATGGAAGCAAGATTCTTCTGAATGCCCTGCCTAAAGCCCCATGAATTATGAGGTGTTCCTGACTGGCTGTTAGGACTAGGCACTATTCTGAGCCCTGGGGGAACTGTTCTTTTTAATCGTTTCAGGTCATTCTTTCCTCAGCGTGGGGTAGTTTTCTCACATGTTTACACTGATTTTCACTCTGCAAGGGGTCCTCTGTGACCAATCCCTCATCTCTGGTGCTCTGCCTGTGAACTTGAGCCACTGTGCACTCAGCTCTATCTTCCAACTTTGGGAGTCTTCCATGCCCCACTTGGGATTCCCCACCCCTCCCCGTGCTGCAGCCTGGAAATTCTTCCAGAGGCATAAATTAGTCAATTGCAGTGTCCATCTTTCTTCCCATCTCTCAGGGATACTGTTTTTTGTTGCCTATTGTCCAATGTGTTCAAAACTTTGTTTATGTTTTTCCAACAATTAACAGTTGTTCTGGTTAAGAGGCAAATCTGACCTTTTACTCCATTTTATTCAGAAATGTAAGGCTATGTAAATATGCTTTAAAACTCTAAAAAAAATTACGTAAGGTCTCAGAAAATATAACTTAACAAATTCAACTTAGCAACTAGAAAACATGATGAAACATATAGCTACTAAATAAATTAAAACATAAATCTGTGTATAAAGTAACATCAGGATCAGATAGCTTTACAGGCAATGTTTATAAATTATTCAAGGAGCAGATAATTCTAGTCTTATACAAAATGTTCCAGAGGATAAAAAATAAAGAAATGTTCTCTACTTCATTTTATTACGCTAATATAACTTTGACACCAAAACCATTCAAGGACAAAATGAGAAAAGAAAGTTTTAGGTCAATCTTGTTATGAACTCTGATGCATGAATTCTAAATCTATGAAGGTATATATTTTAATTTTAAATCTAATCATGTCATTTTCCTGCTTCAGATTCTTAAATGATTTGTCATTACATTTTGAATAAAATCTAAACTTCTTACCACGGCTTGTAAGGCTCCATATATTTTGTTCCCTACTTGACCCCTGATATTCTCTTACCCCTCTCCCTGCTTCCTCCTCTTCTTTATTTACACTGTCCTTCATACACATCTGGCTCTTTTATAGTGCACGACTTTTATACTTGCCCTTCTTCCCACTCTGCTTCATTGCCTAGATCTTTTTAATGTATGTACCTACTACAATTTAGATTTAAGCTCAAGTATCACCTTTTTAGAAATTCCTTTCCTGTCCACTTCATCTCAGAAGTCTTCCACTCCTGCTGTCCTGTCGCTCTATCCTCTTTTCTGGCTTTATTTCTTCGTGATACTTATTACTTTGTGATTACTATGATCATTTATTTGTTTATCTCTTACTAGTGTGTAGATCCAAGAGGAAAAGGACTTAATTTTGTTCATCACTATATTCCTAGCATCTAGAACTATGGTTGATTCATAATAAGGGTTCAACAAACATACATTTAATTAATGAATATTAGACATTCCAAATATTTGATTAAAGGTTAAATAGTTTCATGTTATATTTTCCCTCTAATTAAATGAATAAATATTTTAGGATATTATTGTAGCATAATTTAGTTAAGTGGATGATTTAATTGTGACTTACTATAAACTCTCATCCATTAGAATTAAATAGGATAATCCATTCCTTTTAATTTTTTCATTAAGTTTTCCAAACATATGCAAAATGGAGAGAAAAATAAAATAAACCACACACATTCATTATGTATATTCAATAACTATTGTGATTTTGCCCCATCGGATTAATATATTTTCCTCTTCCTTGAAGTTATTTAAATGTAATTAAATATGTATCACTCTTTCTTCCATATTTCAATATGGGTCTAAAAATATGGATATTCTTATCTAACTACACTGACATTGTTCATATCAGCAACATTAATAATTAATAATAATAATTCTTTGGTGACTTCTGATAACCAGATAATAATCAGATTTCTTCAATTGTCTCAAAAATTGTTTTATTTTAAGATTTACTTATTTGAGAGGGAGAGAGAGCAGGGAGAGGGGCAGAGGGAGAGAGAGAGAGAGAGAGAGAGAGAGAGCCTCCAGTAGACTCCCCACTGAGTGAGGAGCCCAATGTGGGGCTTGATCTCACTAGCCTGAGATCACCATTGGAACTGAAATCAAGAATTGGACGCCTAACTGATTGAGCCACCCAGGTGTCCCTCAAAAAGTATTTTTGTGTTTGGTTCTCAAAAAGTATTTTTTATTTGGGTCATTTGAATTAGGATCCAAAAAGAAGTTTACACATTATATTTTGTTGTCTAGTGTTATTAAGTTAAAAAAATATCCAGAACAATCTCCCATCATGTTTTTGCATGCTATTTACTTGTTTCAAAAGCCAGGTCAGTTGTCTGTAGAATGTCCCGCCTTCTGGATTTGTCTGATTTTCCTGGTGGTGTCCTCTCCCTTGTTCTGTTCCTCTATTTCTCATTTTTCCTGTAAACAGAAGTTAGCTCTAGAGCTTGGTTAGATTCAGGCTCTGCTTTCTTGGCCAGAATACTTCATAGGTGGTGCTGTGTGCTTTGTATTGCATCACAACAGGAAGCACAAAAATGTCTGTTCTACCTTTAGTGACGCTATGATTGACTTTGTTTAAATAGGCAATACCATGATGTGTGCTTTAAGTTTCCCATCAATTTCTTCTTTG
Organism: Ursus americanus; assembly: GCF_024610735.1. Classification (NCBI taxonomy): domain Eukaryota; kingdom Metazoa; phylum Chordata; class Mammalia; order Carnivora; family Ursidae; genus Ursus; species Ursus americanus. The sequence goes on from NC_142139.1 coordinate 67,546,168, forward strand.
TTTCACTCACTGATGATGTTTGATTGAATCAAATATTTCACTACGGCTTCCAGAATGATGATTTGTATAAATTACTACATTTCTTCATTCATTAACTGAATGTTTTCTGAAAAGAAAGACATTTCCTTCTCAACTAAAGCAACTTGGTTATCCTGAAATTAGGGTAAGTGACAAATCATTGTATTTTAATTGCCAGTCTCCACAATAAAAGGTTGGTGCCCTGGTTTTCCTACTTGTGTTCCAAACGGCAGGTTTTTGTTTTTAATGTTGCCCTTGTTTGACTTTTTCTTTTTATCGTTAAGAACTGTGGATATTTTATTTTTAAAAAAGATTTTCATTTATTTATTTGAGAGAGAGAGAACAAGCAGGAGGAGGGGTAGGGGGGAGAAGCAGACTCCCTGCTGAGCATGGTGCCTGATGTGGGGCTCAATCCCAAGACCCCAAGATCATGACCTGAGCTGAAATCAGACTCTTAACCGACTGAGCCACTGAGGCACCCCAGAACTGTGGGTATTTTGAGAAGTTTGATGTGTTTAAATCAATTGTTTTCATTAACATTTTTGAGGCACAAATTGTGCCATTCTTGAAACAAAGGAGTAAAGCTGGTTATGGTGTCCTTTAATGATGACTATTTTGTCTTATAATTTTTATCTTTGAGAGCTTCCTTGTTTTTTTCTCAGAAAATCATTCTAAACTTGAGAAATGTTTGGATTGTAGATTTTTCATGAAGTTTCTTCCTTCCAAGTATACATGGAAAATTGGACTAACTGTGAATTAAATGTTGCCAAGAAGATGTCCTTCTGGATTTCTTATAATGACTCATTTGCACATTACCAGTAAATTGATTAATGTTTCTCAATCTTGTTTCTTCTCTGTGTTAAATGTTTCATTCAGCAAATATTTATTGAATGCTTAATATTTTCCATGCATTATTCTACTTGCCAAATAAACAACAATAACTGAGAAAATCAATGCTCCTGCTAAAATAAAATTTACATGATAGTAGGGGAGCCAGGAAATAAACAAGATAAATAAATGAGTATAGTATGTGTTATAGTGACAAGTGCTAAGGAAAAAAAAAATAAGGTGGAGGAGAGAGATAGAAAGTATGTGTAGGGGAGCTAGTGGAGGGGTGTTAAAATTTTACGTTGGGTGACCAGAGCAGGCTTCATTGGGAAAGTTATATTTGAGTAATAAGTGATATTTGATAATCTGAAGTGAGTGAAGGAACAAACCATGAAGCTATCTGAGAGAAGAGCATTTAGGGATCGTAACATGGGCAAAGGCTCTACAGTGGGAATATACTTAGTGTTTTCAAGGATTGGGAAAGCCCATGTGGCTGGAACACATGATGGAAAGGGTCAAGAGGGGGTCAAGAGGCAATGGTGGGGGCATATTGGGGCTTTCTAGATGTCAGTGAGAATATTCTCACTGACCTCCAATTACAAAGCATGTCATTGACCAAGGGCCCCAGCTGCTACATTCTCAAACCCACTGACACTTTCAAGGGCAGCTCCCTTCCACAGATAATACCAATAGTTCAATGACACTAAAGCAGACCCATGTCTGGGAGAAAACAGAGGCTCCTCTGATGGGTGACTGTGGCTCATGGACTTGCCAGAACTTCCTTAAATTGAGTGGAGGTCTAGGATGCTTCCACTCCATCTTCCCTCCCTATCGCCTTTCCTGAGAGTCAGACTTGCTTTGTGGTCTAATAATTATCTCAATTTCTCCCAGTTCCCTCCTCTTTTCCCCTCACAGACATTTCTCCTAATAAAATCTTTGCACTTTGTTTTTCCAAGATAATTTTTTATTGTGAAAAAGGATACAAATCATAAAATTTACCATTTTAGCCAGCTTTAAGCATACAGTCCAGTGGTATTAAGTATATTCACATAGTTGTGCAACCATCACCACTATCTATCATGAGAACTTTTTTCATCTTCCCAAAATGAAATTTCATACATGTTAAACAAGAATGACCTATTCTTCCCTCATCTCCCCAGCCACTGACAATTACCATTCTACCTGCTGTCTCTATAAATTTGACTACTGTAGGTACGTCGCATAAGTGGAATTATAAAGTATTTGTCCTTTTGTGACTGACTTTTTTCACTTAGCATAATGTCTTCAAGGTTCATCCATGTTTTAGCATGTGTAAGAATTCCATTCTTTTTTAAGGGTTGGATAATATTCCATTTTATGTAGATGCCACATTTTGTTTATTCACCCACCCATTGATGGATACCTGGGTTGTTTCCAGTTTTTGGCTATTGTGAAAACTGTTGCTATGAACATGGGTGTACAATCTGTATGAGTGAATCTCTGTGCAAATTCCTGCTGTCAATTCTTTTGAGTATATACCCAGAAATAGAATTGCTGGGTCACAAGGTAAATCCATTTTATATTTTATATATAAATTTTATATATATTTTATATTTTGAGGACCAACCAAAACCCTATTTTCCACAGGGATTGCACCACCAGCAATGCATAAGGGTTCTAATTTCTCAGCATCCTCACCAACACCTGCTATTTTCTGTTTAATTAATTAATTTATTTATTTATTAAAGATCTTATTTTTAAGTAATCTCAACACCCAACGTGGGGCTCGAACTCATGACCCTGAGATCAAAAGTCGCATGCTACCAACAGAGCCAACTAAGCGCCCCCTGTTTTATTTTTTTGATAATAGTCCTCTTAATTGCTGCAATTAATGTCATTGTGTTTTTTATTTCTATTTCCCTAGTGATTAGGAATGTTGAGAATTTCATTTGGTGCCTTTTGGCAATCTGTATATCTTTTTTGGAGAAATGCTTATTTAAGTCCTTTGCCCATTTTTAAATATGTTGAACAGAAATGGTGAGAATGGGCACCCTTGACTTGTTCCTGATCTTAGGAGAAAACCTTTCAGTATTTCACCACTGCATATGATTTCTGTGGGTTTTTCCATATATAGCCTTTGTTATGTTGAGATAGTTTCCTTTTATTCTCAGTTTGGTAAAGTATTTTTATAACGGAAAGATGTTAAATTTTTGGTATCAATTGAGATAACCATGTAGTTTTCCCCTTCATTCTATTGATGAGGTATGTTATGTTGACTTTTGTATGTTGAACCATCCTTGCATTCCAGGGCTATATCTCACTTGATCACGTTAAGCACAGGAGCTATTTTCACTTTTCTTTCTTTTTTCTTTTAGTTCCTCACACTCAATAATTTCAAATGACTTATGTTCATATTCACGGATTCTTTCTTCTGCCTGTTTGAGACGTTGTTAAACCCCTCTAGTGAAATTTTCAATTCAGCTATTGTACTTTTCAGCTACAGAATTTCTGTTTGGCTCTTTTTCCGTCCATATTTTGTTTTCTGATTTCTCTTAGTTTTTGTTTGTGTTTTCCTTGAGCTCTTTGAGCATATTTAAGATAGTTTTAAAAAGTCTTTGTCAAGTAAGTCTGATGCCTATTTCTTCAGGAACAGATTTTGGAGATTTATTTTGTTCTTTTGAATGGACATTATTTTCTTGTTTCTTTATATGCTTTGTGATCTTTTGTTGAAAATTGGGCTCAGGGACATCTGGGTGGCTCAGTTGGTTAAGTGTCTGACTCTTGATTTCAGCTCAGGTCATGACCTCAGGGTCATGAGATTGAGCCCCACATCAGGCTCTGTGCTAAGCATAGAGACTCTTGAGATTCTCTCTCTTTCTCTCCCTCTGCCTCTCCCTGCCCACTGGCATGCTCCCTCTCTTAAAAAAAAATCAAAGTAAAATTGGGATTTTGAAGAAGGAACAGTACTTCTCCCAGACTAGATTAGGGGAGAACCTTCCTCATCAGCCCAGTGTGAAGGTTTATGGTTGTCAGAACCATAAACTGGTCATGCATTTCCATTGGGGTGTGTCTTCCCCCACTTCCATTCCTCTGTATATACAGTTGCATTTCAACATCTTAATTTCCCTAAGAGATTCCCCCTTGCTTCTTCTCAGGGTCTTAACTGTTCTATTGTATTCCTCAATCAGTGATCTTTGCTTTGGGGTGTCTATAGGTCTGCTGTACTCTTGTAATTTTCATGAGCCATGTCTACTGTTTCCTGCAGGTTATTCTAGCCAAAGATCCAAGCCACTTTTTGCTGTCTGGACTCTGAGTTAGACAATACTGAAACCAATCCCACAGGCAGCCCATAAACAGACTAAGACACTGTAAATTTGGGGCACCTGGGTGGCACAGCGGTTAAGTGTCTACCTTCGGCTCAGGGAGTGATCCCGGCGTTGTGGGATCGAGCCCCACATCAGGCTCTTCCGCTGGGAGCCTGCTTCTTCCTCTCCCACTCCCCCTGCTTGTGTTCCCTCTCTCGCTGGCTGTCTCTATCTCTGTCAAATAAATAAATAAAATCTTTAAAAAAATAAATAAAAAAAGACACTGTAAATTTATTTCATGGACAGGGGCTGGGGACTAGGCCACTGCTTCCCCCAAACTGCACTATACCAGGGAAGAGGCAGGTACATACATCATGAAATTTTCTGCCACTTTGAATGTGGCTTTTTCTTGATTTGGCATTTGCTTGGTTCCTGTAAATTCTTTGACTGATTTCTGCTATTCTGATAAAGCTATTTTACTCAGTTTCTAGCTGTTTATATAATGTTTCCATGAGGGAATAATGGTCTGGGGCTTCCTCATCTGCCATCTCACTGATATCACTGAGGGTTATCCTTGCACTTTGAATTCCATCTTGAGATCTGCTTCTCAGTGACCACAGACCAATACAGATTTGTAAGTATTGGAAAGAATTTTACTCTTTTCCTGAATGTGATTAAAGGCACTAGAGGTCTGGAGCATAAGAATAACATGATCTGATTTACATTTAGACAGTATTTTCCTAACTGTTCTCTTGAGAGTGGTCTGAATGGTGAATAGGGGAAAAAATAAGTAGACTGGGTAGGAGCTATTGCAGTAGTCTAAACAAGAGATTATGGTAGCTTGGACTAGAGTTACAGCAGATGATGTGCTAAGCTTCTGAATATATTTTGTAGGTAGAGTTGATGGCATTTATTTATAGATAGGATATCAAGGAAAAAGAAGCAAATGGAAGACTGGAATTGCCAGTGACAGAGAAGGTGGAAAGGCAGTGTGCAAATATCAGAAGCTCAGTGTTGACTCAATCTTTACAATTTTGAGATGTCCATGAGACTTATAAGTGGGAATGGATAAAGTCTAAGGAAATGTCTGGGTTTGTGAAATACATTCTGGATAATTCTGGTAATTTGAATTGGATATGAAATTGGATATAAATCATCCAGGGGCTGAGTATAGATAGAAAAAACAATTGGTCCAAGGACAGAGTGTGGGAAACTACAACATTTAGAATTCAGGGAGATGAAGAGGAACCAGCAAAGAATGTTAATAAAGATATTCTTGTTGGAGACATTCACAAAAATCTTATTTATATGACTGATTTCTTTGAGAGAACTGATCTATAATAGGTCTAACAATTAAAGACACATTCTGTGAAGTTTTAACTACATTCATATAGCTAATTTACAATCATTTTAGCAGTTATAGGATTAAAACATGTCAAGTAAATGAATTATAACACCACCTCTTTCCTGGACAGATCCAGAAACTAGTATTTAAGACATCACAATGGTTTGAAATTTTATATTGATATAAGTTCAATATATAATACCAATTGTATTTGATATTAAATGTATACATATATACACACATATACACACATATATAACACATATACATATATAGCATACATATAACATATATATATACATATAAATATATATGTATATATATATATATATGGCACCTGGGTGGTTCAGTCGGTTGTGTCCTACTCTTGATTTCTGCTCAGGACATGATCTCAGGGTCATGACATTGAGCCCCATGTCAGGCTCTGTGCTCAGTGCAGAGTCTGCTTGTCTTTCTCCCTCAGCTCCTCTCCCCACTTGTGCTCTTTCTCTCTCTCAAAAAAGTAAATAAATAAAATCTCAAAAAATACATGTAATAAATGATCTTGTGGTGGACTGTGGTAGGCAAAACTTTCTTAAGCAAGACATTGAAAGCTTTAACCACAGGAAAAAGGATTGGTAAATTGACTTTATTAAAGGTAAAAACTTCTATTCATTAAAAGGCATCATTTCACCAAAGGGGATACCCAAAGAGCTGGTAAATATTTGAAAGATGGTCATTACTCTCAGATGTATTTATTCATTATATAGAATCAGGTCACGTGATTATGGACTCTGAAAAGTCCCAAGATTTATAGTTGGTGTGCTGGAGACCCAGGAGAGATAAAGGTATAGTTCCAATCTTAAGTCCAAAGATCTAGAACCAGGAGAGCCTATGGTATAGTTCCAGTTCAAAAGCTGGCAGGCTTGAGACCTGGAACAAGCCTGTGTTTCAGTCTGAGTCTGAAGGCAGGAAAAAAATTCATGTCCTAGTTCAAAGGCAATCAGGTAGAGGAGTACCTGGGTAGCTCAGTCAGTCAAGACTCTTGATCTCAGCTCAGTTCTTGATCTCAGAGTTGTGAGTTCAAGTCCCATGAGTTCACACCCCACATTGGGCTCCATGCTATATGGGGAGCCTACTTAAAAAAAAAACATTAAAAAAAAAAGGCAGCCAGGTAGAAGGAGTTCCCTATTATTCAGGCTTTTTATTCTACTCAGACCTTCAACTGATTGGATGAGGACCACACACATGAGGGAAAGCAATCTGATTTACTCAATCTACTGATTCCAAAGATAATCTCATCCAGAAACACCATTATGGACACATTCAGAATAATGTGTGACCAGATATCTGGGCCTCCTGTGACCCAGTCAAGCTGATACATAAAGTTAGCATCACGGGGTGTGTGTGTGTGTGTATTTTACAATTAATGTAAGTGCTGTCTGGAATAATTTTATAGAACATAGGACTTTCTGTGAAAGAAAGGGCTTACAATTTGAAGCAGATTCACATAGCTGAATGCTTCCATGTGTTGGGACAAAGAAAAATAATGGTGAACATACAGCAAGATCTAACCTCCAGAGTTAATGTCTCACTTAATTGTTCTGTGTGAAATGATCAGATTAATCACAGATTGTGGATTTTTCAATAATCTAAATTCCATTGCAAACATGTGTTCACATAATGACTTTTCACATAAGACTTATCTGTGGTGTGGCTTGTAAAGGGGTCTAAGCATGAAATAAGCTACAGTCATTTGGAGATCTGGGTGCATGCACCACCGTGGATCTTTTGAAGTAGGAGTACAGTTTAGGTCAGTGACAGCCAAGTGGAAAACTGCAGCAGACCTCTCATCTAGAGATAACTTTCCCCATTTAATAGACGAGAAATCAAGTTGTGTGAATTTACCTAAGGATGTGCTGCAAGTTAATGACAGAGGCAAATATGATTTAGCAGGCTGGAAAACATTCCACTATAATTTATATACTTTCCTGGCTCTGATTTAATGACTTTGACCTAAAGTTCGATGAAAAATCCTAGCTTGGCAAATAATCCCTGCAGAGACTATTTCATGATGCCAATTAAAAAGTTTTTTCTGGATGACTCTTTGTCCTTCCTCTCTTAATATAACTTCTACATCTATTGCCTTGAAGAGATTCATTCAGGTTGTATGCAACTGCTCCAGGTGTTACACAGCTGTCAAAACTAGTAAGTTACAAATTCTCAGGGAGCGTACTGAGGTGGTCCCTCTGCTGAGAAACAGTTAGAACCAACATGCCTGCGTTAAGCGCTTTGTTAATAACACTTTTTCCTGATTATAAAAGGAATATATGCTCATTGTAGAAAATTATAAAAGCACAGAGAAGATAATAAAAATTACTTGTAATCCCCCAAACAGATACCACTTCTAAAATTTTCCAGTCTTTTTTTCTATGCTTATTTTAAACATATATTGACACGAGTGTATTCACATATGCTTTAATAGTATACTATATCTATGTTGTCATTGTTTTGGGTTTTTTGCTGTGGACTTATTCATTGATTAAATAAATTTGAATAGATATGAAGTGAGCATTCCAGAAACTTGAATAATTATTATAACTTACAAAAATGTTTAGTATTTCTTGGTAACGTAGCCAATACTTTGCATAACTTTTGGGTTATGATAGAAACAGACTTATCTTTATTATCTGCAAAAGAATAGATTGTATACAGTGACACTCATGCCTTCACACACTCATTCAAAAAATCTTGACTGTGATGAGGTGTGTGCAAAGCAAGGTGAGGATGGAGTAGACTGAAATTTTCTTTATCAATCAAGTAACTTCTCTGACACTAAGTACAAATGACCTTTTTTTTTCTAGTTTTATTAAATAACACATTTTAAATTAAAGTAATGTGTAATGCAAACTGGGACATTTTTATCAAGATAAAATTGACATACATCATATTAGTTTGAGGTGTGCAACATAATGATACGATACATGTATATATTACAAAATGATCTCCACAGTAAGTGTAGTTAATATCCATCACAACACGTGTTACAATTTTGTGTATGTGTGATGAGAAATTTTAAGATCTACTCTTTCAGCATCTTTCAAATGTGCAACACAGTATTTTTTTTAAAGACATCTTTTTTTTTTTTAAGATTTTATTTATTTATTTGACAGAGATAGAGACAGCCAGCAAGAGAGGGAACACAAGCAGGGGGAGTGGGAGAGGAAGAAGCAAGCTCATATCGGAGGAGCCTGATGTGGGGCTCCATCCCATAACGCCGGGATCACGCCCTGAGCCGAAGGCAGACGCTTAACCGCCATGCCACCCAGGCGCCCCTCAAATGTGCAACACAGTATTAAGTATAGTTACCATGCTGTACATTGCATCCCCAGATCTTGTTAATCTTATGACTAGAAGTTTGTAGCTTTTGACACTTTCACCCATTTCACCCACCCCCCACCTCTGGCATCCTCCAATCTGTTCTCTGTATCTATGAGCTCTTTTTTTTTTTTTTAAGATTCCACATGTAAGTGAAATTACACATGTATTCATTGTTTACCAAACTTCTCACTAGAATGTAAGCCTCTTGGGTATAGAGACATTTTTTATTTTATTCACTATCATTCTCTGTGTCCTAGGACACTATCTAGCATTTAGTGGGTGCCCAATAAATATTTGTTGAATGAACAAATTAATGAATAAAACTTGTTTTTACTTAGTATAATGTTAACATTTCCCCATACTGTTAAATATTCTTTTACAGCGTTTCGTAAAAAGATTTTAAGGTATAATTTACATACGTGAAAGTGTATGTATTTTAAATGTTCATCTCAATAAATGTTTACTTATGTGTCATCTATTAGCCCCACCCCGTCAGTATATAGAACATTCCATCAACTCACAGGTGTCCTTGGGCTCCTTCCTACTCAAAATCTCCCTATAAGTACCTCTATTCTGAGTTTTAATACCATAGATTATTTTTGCCTGTTCTTGAACTTTGCATAAATGGAATAAATGGATCTGCCTTTTCTCATTCAACATAACTTTATCAAAGATTCATTCATCTTGTTGCATATAATAATGACTCATTTTCATCACTGCTATAGAGTATTCTACTATATAATATATACCATAATTTGTTTATTCATTCTCCTGTTGACAAACACTCGAGCTATTGCCATTTTGTAGCTGTCGTGAATAAAGTTGCTGTGAACATTCTTATATGTCTTTTTTTTATGTTTATTTTGTTATATGTCTTTTTGAGGACATACACTTTCATTTCTCTTGAGTACATAGGAACACATCATAGGGTAGGTGTATGTTCAGTTTTAGTAGCCAAATCACTTTTTCAAGGTGATTGAAGCAATTGATACTCCCTCTAGGGAGGTATGAGAGCTCCAGCTCTGCCATATCCTTGCTAACATTTGGCATTTTTGGTCCTTTTAATTGTAGTCATTCTGGTAGGTATTTGCTACCATCACTGTGGTTTTGGTGTGTCCATACCAGATGAGTAATGATATCGAGTATCTTTTGTAGCCTAACAGCTGTGTGGGCATCCTCTTCTGTCAAGCACCATTTTTGTGAAGTGATGCTTTCTGATGAGCAGAAGTTTTTAACTTTAATAAAGACCAATTGATCAATTCTTTTTCTTTTTTGGTTAGAGCTTTTAGTCTCCTGATTAACAAGACAGAGTCCTGTTTCCCGACCACAATGTCACGAAGCCATTTGTCTGTTGTCTTCTAGAAGCTTGATAATTTTTGACCATTTACATTTGGTTCTAGATCCACCACAAACTAATTTTGTCTGCAGTATAAGCTAAAGATCAAAGTTCATTTTTCCATATAAAAATTCAATTGTTCTTATACCATTCATCGAAAAGTTCATCCTTTCTCCCACTGAATTTCACTGATGTCTTTGCTGATTTACTCAGTTCGCTTTGTATGTATGAATCTTTTCTGGACACTATTTTCTCTTTTTTGGTCTATTTGTTTACATCTTTGTGACATTACAGCACCATTTTTAATTGTTGCGAAGTTTTGTTTTCCCTGTTGTTGGATATTTACCAAACTTTCTCTATTATAAGCATGAATATTCCCAGAAATAAGGCTTTATGCAAACCCATGACTTTTCTCAGAGGGTAAATTACAAGACTAGAATTGCTGACTCTAAGGAATGCACATATTTTAAATGTTTCCTATATATTTTTGAAGGCTATTCAGATATATATCACATTAAGTTCCTGCCAGCACTAGATGAGAGCGCACCTTTATACCAATGCTTAGATATGTCTTATATTATTTGTCGATTTATAGTTGTGCTGGGAGCAACATGTTCCTCAGGTCTTTTTGTTGCTGTTGTTATGTTTTTGAGGTTGTTTGGTTACCAGTGAGCCAAGGATGAATTAGAAAAAAAGTCCAATGGCCATTTGGTTTTGACTCCTCTGAATTATATATTTAAATATCTTTTCTATTTTCCACTGGGATGTTTACCTATATCTATTAGAAAGAATTCTTTGAACATTTAATATATTAACATATATCTACCATATATGTTGAAACATTTTCTAGTTTTGTAAAATTTTTAAACATTTTTGAATTATTTAACTTACAGAGTTTTAGTTTTATATTTTTTAATTTGATTAATCTCTTTCATTATAAACTTGTTTCTAGTATCATGATTGTAAAATCCTTTTTCATATATATGCACACACTCAGCACAAGAAAGGATTTTTCTGGCATAAAAATTTCATATTATTGTTTTATATTTTGGAAAAATGTCTATTCTACCTGTCCTGCCCTTTCATTTCTGATTATTTATTTTACCTTCTCTACTTTTTCTTTTACTTTTTTAAAAATTTATTTATTTGACAGAGAGAGAGACAGCCAACGAGAGAGGGAACACAAGCAGGGGGAGTGGGAGATGAAGAAGCAGGCTCCCAGCGGAGCCCGATGTGGGGCTCAATCCCAGGACTCTGGGATCACGCCCTGAGCTGAAGGCAGACACCCAATGACTGAGCCACCCAGGAGCCCCTACCTTCTCTATTTTTTCTAAGTCAACTTTATTATTTTTTTCAACTTAGTCTTTTCGAAGAACCAGATTTTCTTATGTATTTTTGCCTCTAATTATTTTTTGCCTTATCTTTATTATTTTTTTTCCTTCTATTTCCTTAGGATTTACACTGATACTCTTTCCAAAATTGGATGTATTGCTCATAATTTCAATGATTTTTCTTTCCTAAAATATGTATTTAAGTGTATTTGCCTCTGATACTTTGTAAGCTTCATCCCACAAGTTTTATATGTATTGTTATTTTCTGATTTCCTTTATTTTTTCAATTGTCCATGGATTATTTGGAGAAGAGTTTTTTGACTTCTCAATATAAGCATTTTGGGGTCATCTTTTATCTGTTTCTTCTTCATGGTATTGTGGTCAGAGAATGTTGTTGATAGAATATTGGCATCATGCATCATCAAATTTGTAAATACTATACATATCTTTGGAAAGATTTTTTAGCCTCAGGAATTCATTCATATGACTTAGAGAAAATGTGTCCATTGTGTTGTCCAAACTTCATTTTTAGTAATCATTTGTCTGCTTGATATAGCAATTACTGAGAACATTGTATGAAACATCTTACCACAACAGTGCATTTATTATTATTTTTTTATAATTCTGAAAAGTTTTATTTCATATATTTGGAACATATATACTTAAGTACATATATGTTTGAAATTGTTAAATCTTCATGGTGAATTGTTCTTTTTTATTATTGAGTAGTGATTAACTTTACTACTAATAATGATTTTTTTTCCAGCAAAGCCTATCTTATTTGCAATTGTAAGAGCAACATCAATTATTTTTTGGTTATACTTGCCTGATGTGTGCAGTGTGTGCATGTATGCATATGTGTGTTTTCAGTCTATTTTCTTTTAACTATTACATGCCATTATATATTATGTCTCTTGTAAATAGTGCATATCTAGTGTGGATGGAAACATTTATATTATATTCATTTCATAACATTTCTTCTGCCTTTTTCTATATTTTATTTGAAATTTTAAACTTCTTGGGCCTGTCCTAGTCTCCCATGCTTACTAATGGAGTCAAGCATTTAGCTTTGAAATTATAGATACTTCAAACATCTGTTAAAAGAAATCCCAGATTCTGACAATAGATTATCTGTTAGCTTTAGATATGGGTGATTTTTTTTTCCTAGTATCTTCCAAGTTATTTTATAATGAATGCTGCATTAGGTGATACTAATCAGATGGCATTTGAAATAGAACTAAGTCTGTGTGTAGAGGAGTTCCTAGGTGGTTAGTAGGTCAGGTGTCTGACTCTCAGTTTCAGCTCAGATCATGATCTCAGGGTCCTGAGATTGAGCTCCCCCCACACTCCCAATCAGGCTCCATGCTTAGCGTGCATCTGCTTGAGATTCTCTCCCCTCCCCGCCCGCCGTCCCTCTCCATGCTCATACACACTCTTTCTCTAAAATAAATAAATAAATAAATAAATCTTGAACAAAAAAGAGTGTGTGTAGAAAGTGAAGTGACCTCTTCAGCTTCTCAAAATTTTGAGATTTTATTTATTTTTATTGAAGTGTAGTCGACACACAATGTTACATTAGTTTCAGGTATACAACACAGTAATTCAAGAACTCTATATATTGTGGTATGCTCACCATAAGTGTAGATACCACCTACTACCATATAACACAATTACAATACCATTGACTAAATTCCCTATGCTGTAGCTTTCATTCCTATGACTTACTCATTCCATAACTGGAAATCTGTACCTTCCATTCTTTTTCACCCATTTTGCCCATTCTTCCCCACTTTGTCAACCATCAGTTTGTTCCCTGTATTTATGGGTCTGTTTCTGTGTTTATTCATTTGTTTTATTTTTTAGATTCTCAATATAAGTGAAATAATGGTATTTGTCTTTCTCTGTCTGATTAATTTCACTTAGCATAATTTCCTCTAGATCTATCCATCTTGTTGCAAATGACAAGATCTCATTCAATTTCGTGGCTGAATGATATTCCATTGTATATATATACATTTATCATGTCTTCTTTATCCATTCATCTATCAGTAGATACTTGGGTTGCTTCCATATCTTGGCTACTGTAAATAATGCTGTAATAAACAGCAGTGCATATATCTTTTTGAATTAATGTTTTTGTTTTCTTTGGGTAAATACCCAGTACTGGAATTACTAGATCATATGGGTATTGCTATTTTTAATGTTTTGAGGAAACTCCATATTGTTTTCCATAGTGGCTGCACCAATTTACACTTCCACCAACTGTGCTCCAGAGTTCCTTTTTCTTCACATCCTCACCAACACTTATTTCTTTCTGATTCTAACCACTCTGACAGGTGTGAGGTGATATCGCATTGTGGTTTTGATCGCATTTCCCTGATGATTAGTGATGTTGAGCCTCTTTTCACGTGTCTGTTGGTCATCTGTATGTCTTCTCTGGAAAAATGTCTATTCAGGTCCTCTGCCCATTTTTTAATTAGGTCATTTGTTTTTCTGGTGTTGAGTTGTAAAAGTTCTTTATATATTTTGGATATTAACCTCTTATCAGATATATTATTTGCAAATATCTTTTCCCCATTCAGTAGGTTTCTTTTTTATTTAATTGATGATTTCCTTCACTGTACAAAAGCTTTTTACTTTGGTGTAGTCCTAATAGTTCATTTTTGCTTTTGTTTCCTTGCCTGAGGAGACATCTCTAGAAAAACGTTGCTAAGTTTGATGTTAGAGATTACTGCCTATATTTTCTTCTAGGATTTTTATAGGACCAGGCCTCACATATAGGTCCTTAACTCATTTTGAGTTTATTTTTGTGTATGGTGTAAGAAAGTGATCTAGTTTTATTCTTTTGCATGTAGCTGTCCAGTTTTCTCAGTACTAAAAGAATGTCTTTTTCTCATTGTATATTCTTGCCTCTTTTGTTGTAGATTAATTGACCATATAAGCAGGAGTTTTTTTCTGGGTTCTGTAATTCTGTTCCATTGATCTATATGTCTATCACAATTTTGAAATTTGTATACATTTATAATTCTGAGATAATTAATCAAGCAATAATATAAGTCAAATATTTTTCTACTCAGGCTATTTTGCTGATATTTATGAATAATTATCTGTTTATTAAAGCACCTTTGCTACATGTGTTAGTTTCCAAGGGCTGCGGTAACAAATGACGAGACTAAGTGGCTTCAAATAACAAATTTATTCTTTCAGTTTTCAAGAGGTTAGAAGTCTGAAATCGAGGTGTGGGGAGGGCTGTGCTCCCTCTGACGGCTCTAAAGGGAATCTTTTTATTGTTTGTTTCTTCTTCAAAGTAGACTTGGTGTCTAGAGAGGACTCACTTCCTGGTTCATAGACAGTCTTTTTCTTGCTGAGTCCTCATATGGTGGAAGGAGGGGGAGCTCTCTGAAGTCTCTTTTATAAGGGCACTAATCCCGTTCATGAGGGCTCTACTTTCATGACCTAATCATCTCCCAGTGGCCCCCACCTCCTAAAATTGTCACATTGGAAGTTAAGATTTCAACATAAGAATTTGGGGGAGGATACAAATATTCAGATCATAGTAGTGTGTATGTCTCAAAACTCCCCCTGCCTCTTTCTTATGAACATACATGTGATTGAATTTAGGGCCCACCCAAATAACCAGGATAAGCTTCTTTTCTCAATATTCTTCATTTAACCACATCTTCTGTCCTAGTACAGTAATAGTCACTCTTCTGCCATCTAAGGTAATAATCACAGGCTCTGGAGATTAGGATGTGGACATATCTTTTTGGGAGCCACCATTCAGCCCACTACATGCCTGACACGTTACTAGGCTAGTTTGAGTTCTATACACCAAAATCACTAAAATCAGTTTTAAAAAAATTTAAATTAAGGATTAAAATATCAAAGCTACCTACTCTCTTTAGATTATTATTATTTTTTAGAGATAATTTGGTGAGATATAGATAGTTCTTACCACCCACTCCCCACCCGCAACTACTTCTGCTCTTCCCAACCGTTGCTCATGGCAAAGAATTATTATCTTGAATATTTGTCCTAATCTTCAACTTAAAATAAAAGTACCTGAGGTACACAATGAGTGCCTCTTAATATGTCTCAATGCCATTAATGTAGAAAATGTTTAGCTTTTTTTGTTTTTGTGCAAAATAATTGCATATAATTCACAGGCACTGCTAGGCGTGATTTATTTGCTTTGTTTTGCTGTATTCTCGTTTTTTCACAGGCCAGCCAGCCATGGCCATCACAGAGAAAAGAGGCATTTGCCTGTGGAGTGTAGACAGTATGGGGAAGAATGTCAGTGGTTGAAGGATCTTAGCTTTCCTCATTTCCAATCTTTTCAATTTGGTCATGTAGCCCCAAAGTGAGGAGAATGCAAGTGACCTGGCCAAAGTCTTGCAGGTGATGGTGGAGATGAATGGAAGACTACTCTTCTCCTCCACAGCACATTGATTTCCACTGCTCTTGCCCCTAATCGCTTTATTATCATGTCTCAGCATGAGGCCATATAGGACAATGTGATTTCAGGGGCCTTAAGATTATTGCAGGGGAAGCAAAGTCAAAATGTTTGCCTTTAAAATTTTGCCTCAAGGGGCGCCTGGGTGGCACAGCGGTTAAGCGTCTGCCTTCGGCTCAGGGCGTGATCCCGGTGTTATGGGATCGAGCCCCACATCGAGCCCCACATCGGGCTCCTCTGCTATGAGCCTGCTTCTTCCTCTCCCACTCCCCCTGCTTGTGTTCCCTCTCTCACTGGCTGTCTCTCTCTCTGTCAAATGAATAAATAAAAAATCTTTAAAAAAATTTTTTTTGCCTCAAGACAGTGTTTTTGATGAGTCAGTCCCTGTGATATTGTGATTTATAATAAGAAATATATATGTGGTCTTTGTCCCCTTTTCTGACACAGAGCTTCTAAAACCCTCGAAATTTCTTAAGTGATGAGGGCAATCAAAGTGTCTTTCGATATGCTAATAAGGTGACATTTGGAGAGCACCTGAAGATGGGGGCTGGTTACCAGGAGAACCAACTGTGTGATTAGAGGGTTGCAGCTTTCAGTCTCTCTACTCCCCACCCCCATCTCTGGGGAGAAGGGAGGGGCTGGAAAGGAAGTTCCATTGCCAATGGGCAATAATTTCATCAATCATGGCTATATAATAATACCTTCATAAAAATACAGAAGGGTGGGCAAAAAACATGGAGATTTGGAAAGAGTGGCACACCTGGGGAGGACATGAAGCTCTGTGTCCCTTCCCCATACCTTGCCCTATCCCTTTCTTCCACCTGGCTGTTCCTGAAGTATATCCTTTTATAATAAACCGGTAATACAGTAAGTAAAATGTTCCTCTGAATCTTGTGAGCTGCTCTAACAAATTAATTTAACCCAAATTGGGGTTTGTGGGAACCTCTGATTTATGGCCAGTCAGAAGCACAGGAAATAACCTGGATTTGCAATTGGCTCTGAAATGGGGGGCACTCTTGTAGAACTGAACCCTTAAAATGCAGAATCTGATGTTATCTCCAGGTAGATAGTGTCAGAATTGAGTTGAATTGTAGGACACCCAGATGTGGTGTCTGAGAATTGCTTGGAGTGGAAGAAAAACCCTTATACCTTGGAATTGGTGACGTAAGGGTTCAGAATGGCTTCCTCCAAAATATGCCACTTTGGTATATTGATTATTTTGAAGTAAACGTACGTGAGAAACAGCTGGTATACTAAGGACACTCGGAGAACAGGAGATAAATTCTCCATGTGAAAGTTACTCTCCCCGCAGCAGTAGTGTAGAAGGCCTCCTTATCACTAGACACAGGGAATTTAGGGCTGAGGAAGGCTGTATAAACAAATCTTATTACTTCTTCACCATTTTACTGTCCCTAGCTCAAACCCCTTAGCCCTGTTAATTCTTCACAAATTCATTGTTGATTTGTTCAAAAAATATGAAAGCTTCCTGGTCTGGTCACTTCCTTGAGACTCAAATCTTTGTGGGGCTCCTGTACATACATACATAATTAAATTTGGTTTTCTCCTGTTAATCTGTCTTTTTACAACAGGGTAGTCTCAGTTAGAAACCTAGAAGGGTAGAGGGAAAATTACTTTTCCTCCTCTGCTGTGATCAGAACTTGTAGTCCCCAAATGGAAAATGCTCCTGGAATCATCTGGTAGTTACCCTACATTTTAGCCTGGTAATGGCATGTGTGGATATGCCTTTGAAGGGTGAGGAACATGGGGCTCACAGTCACGAGTGGTTTGCTATATGGAGGAAAAGGACTAGAACCCAAGTCTGCTGATATCTGCTCCTCTCATCTGTGCTTTGAAATTCTCTGCTCTTTCCATGAGAGCAACTGTGTCTTTTTGCAAAAAAGAAATTAGAGTAGGTCTGGAGAAAACCTGGCAATAAAAATAAATTAATATGCTCTCGCTTTTTCTCTTTTTGGGTGGGGAGTAGGGATAAGGTTCTTTGCATGTGAAGAGATTGTGATGGCTTCACTCAGACATCATGTTCTCAGAGTTCTGGAGGTGACATCAGCCTTGGCTGTAAGTAGGAAGTATGACCTTCTTGGTGCCAACACCAGCCCTCATAATGTTTCCTTCATCCGCTCGCTAAGAGCTGAAAGTGAGCCTGCTAATACCCTGGGATAGGTAACTCAGATATAAACGTGTGCTATAGGATAAATAATAGATATTTTCTCCTTTGTTGGAAGCATGCTGTGATATAAGGGAGGCCAGGAAGAAGGGACAGCCCCAAGGAGGGACTGAGTTTAGAGGAAACAAACATACATTTTCTTGGGTTCTCATTTGGCTTAACACTAGCACTGGGAAGAAGGGAAAGATGTCCAAGAGCAAAGGAAGAGAAACTGGGCCTATGCCAATCTTTTGGGCCAAATAGAATTCAGAGAGCATGATGTGTTTTTGAAAATGCTTGGCAAGGTAGTTATTTAAGATCCCTTGGGCATTCTCAGCTAGGAAGCCTGTTTAGATCTGACTAGTCAAGTCAACGAAGATGTTTAATGACTATTTGCACTTCCACAAGTGACTGTCTAAAAAGTGTTACTATTCCCTGGCAGATTTGTGTGGCCTTTTCTGCTGATGCTGTAGGACCTGAATAGACTTTGAGTGTTGATGCCAGGCCAAGTTTGCACACATAGACAAATCTTAAAGAGTGTCTTCCTGCCTATAAGAAAAATGATTTTTGACACGTGTCCCAGAAACTAAAGTTTGTTTGTTTGCTTTTCTAGGACTTAAAATTCAAGGTTTTTTCCTTCCCCAGTGCAGTTGATTAATGGCATTAATGAAGTTGCATCATTAGGTTAGCATAGTTCAGCTACGTTAAGAAAAATATGACTTCCTGTCCTCAGAAAGGACAGCACCAGGAACATTTGAGGATCTTGATAGCAGAAAGAATCCAACTCTCTTTTTTGGGTGAATAGTGGAAAAGCCTGTAATCTCAGTTTCCATACGGATGTCACCTATTCAAGATACATTATGTGGGAAGAGAAGCTCTGGCTCAGTTGTGGAGACTCTGAGCCCACCTCTTGATGACGGTGATATCAGGACCATCAAAAATAGGGAGTGGGTAATTCCTTAAGGAAGAGAAGAGATGCTAAGCGGATATAAGCAGCCCATGGCTCCTCAAAAAATAAGGGAGGAAAACCCTTTGCTGGACCCCTTGGAGGAGATAGCATGCTTCACTTGAAATGAGGGAGGCATGCGGAAACCAGCAGTGAAGTGGGACTTGGGGGTCCAGATCCCCCAACTGCTGACTCCCTGTGACATCCTGGGAGCATAGGGGACCCTGTGCCTAGACTCTGAGCCCCTATGACTTTATATCTTCTGGTTACATGCTGAGCTGCCCTGAGATTCAGAGAAAAGAATGGATGGGAGGGTGTTTTGCAGACTGAAAGGCACTTTTGGATATTGTGAACCACACCAAGCAGGGTCTTAAATCCCAGAGTGGTGGTGGCCTCAGAGAAGCAGGGACAGCAACATCCAAAGCCTAACACATGGGAGGCAGACTCACAAGTCCAAGTTCACAGTGAAAACTTTTGTTGCAGCCAGGGTAGATGGAGAAGACTGCTACATAAAATTCCCTTTGAGATTTTTATCTGGCTCTGGCCAGGATCCGACTATCTCCCTTGTTGGGTTCACTTCATGTTTTTGCTACCCAGGAATCTACCCTCCTTGCTCAGCTCGGGGACTTTCAGAATGAAACACTGCTGCATTTTACAGCCGACATCCTGTTTGATTTTTGATGGAAAGAACATGACTTGTCCTAATGCAATTCTTCTTCTATCTATCTGCCTTCAGATGGTGTCATGCTTTCCAGATTACTACTCAGCATTTTATTTTGCAAAAAAATGCTTTTCAAACATTCTTGAGGGATCTCTTTTAAGTGTTATGAAATGTGTTATTAGGATTTTCAGAGTACCTCAGAGTTGAAGAAATTTAGCCACAGGGCAGCTGAGGCTGTGCCCATAGACATGCAAATAAGGAGCTGTACCAGGGAAACCAGGGTTTCACTGCAGAGCTGCTGATGCAGCCACTTCCTCTTTCCTCCAACTTCTTGTCAGATTTATGGCAATTATTGTAAAAGAGCACTCAAGAGACAAGTTTTTCAAAGTAATATTTTAACTTTGTTATTGAAAATTCAGATACGCTCTGGGGGCTGATTGGTTGGGGAACTTATTATGAAAAGTCAGCAAAAATATCACTTAAATGATACAGTGCAGCTAGCTTAACACAATCCATGGAGACAGAAGGTTTGGCACGAATCATATATATCACAGTTCCATCCACAGGGATTCAATTACCTATAGGATCTTATCATCATGTGACTTTGCAGAGCTCTGACCCTAAGATACAGCAGGATGCTTTATCAGTGAGGACCACATACTTATAGTTCAGAAGTGGTGTCAGAATCATTTGCCATGGCAGGACCATCGGAACAGCACGAGAAGCCAGACTCTGAGAAGGAGAAATGTCCTGAGCAACCAGGAAGCAAGCCATGGCCAGATTTCAGAGGTCAGGGACTGTGGGAGATGAGAACAAGGAGGACATGGACACTGAGAAGCCCCAGCAGGCATTCGGCCAGAGAGATGGCCATGAAACCATGGACGTGAGGCAAAGTGGGAGTGAAAGGCACAGCATGGTCACCCCTCAACTGGGTCTAGCTCATTCCAGCTTGTTTTCATCTGCTCTGGCTGCTATAATAGAATACCTCAGACTGGGTGGCATAAATGACAGACCTTTATTTCTCACAGTTTTGGAGGCTGGGAAGTCCAAGATCAGATGCTGGCAGGTTCGGTGTCTGGTGAGGGCTCCACAGCTTCCTCTTTGCTGTGCCCTCACATGGCAGGGGGGGGGAGAGAGAGAGAGAGAGAGAGAGAGAGAGAGAGAGAGAGAACATCTCTTGTGTCTCTTCTTGTAAGGGCACTAAACCCTTCACGATGGCACCACCCTCATGACCTAACCACCTCCCAAAGGCCTTGCCTCCTAATACCATTACATTATGGGGTTAGGGCTTCCACACCTGAATCTGGGGTGGGGGAGAGGGACACAAACACTCAGTCCACAGAATACTGTTCTAGAGGTACTGCAGGACTATAATCGCTTCTATCATTCTTTTTGGTTGCCCATTACTTGAGTCCCATTCCAATATCTCCAGTGTGAAGAGTTCTCTGCTGTATGGATCATTATGGGAGTCAAAGCTCACCCACCATTATGGAAACCAGAACTTGCCTTTCCTGCGGTGAGGCCATGATAACAAGACCTGGGCTTTGCCAACCTCACACACTGCCCCTGGGCTTCAAGGGACCCAGAAGCAGGGACTATAGAGAATTCCCTGCAGCATGACTGCATCCGCAGCATGGCAGCAGCTGCAGTGAGCAGCAAGACTGGGATCCCATGGCGGCAGTGGTAGCTGACCAATCCCCAGTATCCGCTGCTTAGGGCACTGCTAACTTGGAGTTGGGAGCCAGTTCTGCTGTGGGATTTGGGGATTCCTGGACTGCCTCCCCAGATCTCTTAGTGATTCTATGAGATATCTAATATCCTTTTAATAAGTTACTCTTTCCACTTAACTCAGCCAGAGTCCATTTGTTGTTGCTTGCCACCACTAATCCTACCTACTTCATTGTTACATTCCAGAGAGCAAACAGACAAAAATAAAAGAAACACAAAAGCCTAGAATCAGGAATGTCAGTCTATAATAGTAGCTCTTGCTTGTTGAAAATATCTTTTCTCCTGTTGTTCTAAGCTATAAGACAATAGTTTCTGTAAAGCTGTTGTATTTCAGATCCTCCTTTCCCTTCCAGGGCAAACTGTGTTGTGGCCAGATCATCACTAAGCGCCATAGGGCCGGGTGCCCAAGTTGGTAAGTCTTCCCCAAGGACCTGGGTGTACTGACTCAAGAATGGAGTCTTGGGGCGCCAGGGTGGCTCGGTCGGTTAAGCATCAGACTCTTGATTTTGGCGTGGGTTGTGATCTCAGGGTTGTGAGATTGAGTCCTGTGTTGCGCTCCACTCGCAGCATGGAGTCTGATTGAGATCCTTTCCCTCTGTGCCCTGTCCCCTGCCCCAGCTCACACTCTTGCTCCCTCTAAAATATATAAATAAAATAAATATTAAAAAAAAAAAGAGTGGAACCCTGCCTTGTGCTACCCAAGGATAGGGGCCAATGTTCCCCTCTTGGTCTTTTCTAGAGTCAGTTCCAGGGCTAAACTTTGCTTCTTCTCTCCTGACTTACAAGAATTCTTGCAAGGACCTATACTGGTCTTGATGTTCTCCCAATTTCTGCTTTTGACTTCCAAAGCAGAGGCCTTCCTCCTGACCCTCCCCACTCCAATGGGGTGGTCAGCTCTGCTGTTGGTGCTGGCGTGGAACCAGTGCCTGCTCATTGGTTCTCTATCCCTCCTGCTTCTGCCCCATTCCCCTCCCCTCATTAGGGTCCCAAGAAAACTCTCCTCCCTGGATTCCCCATGATGCTGTACCTACCAGTGTGCCCCAACTTTTAGCAAGGGTGGAAGGGGTGCATTTTAACAGGCACCGAGGTGACCTTGCATCTGAGGCATAGTCCTGTCCTGGCCAGAATCTCTTTATGCACTTCCTGTTGTGACAAATGCTTACCCTGCAGACAGAAAACAGAACAAGGTCAAAACCAAGAGCAGAGGCTGACAACTGTAGTTTCCTCAGGTTACCTAGAAGGAGCATGAATGAGAAATTTCATTTCAGGAAATAGAAAAAAAGGAGTAAGGAAGTAGAGCCTTAAGGCAGAGAGAGGGGGAAAAGAAAAACATCAAACCAAAATCTGACATATCAGATACTAAAGGTTAGATACCAAGATCAAATACCCACAAAGCTATTGGCATCCAGAAATCCTTCTGAGGAGCTTGGTGATTTTTAATTATTATTATTATACAAAATAAATGAAAAGGAAAACCTTAGTTGGAAACAGAACTCCGATGTAATCATTTATGCTTATAATCGAAGTCGTCCGCCTCAATTTATCCACAGTGACCAACTCACTGCCTGCGATGCAATTCTTTTTACATTTACCTTTGGGTCTGAGTCCTTAATCTAATCAGTGGTCAAGTCAGGTAGGAGATACATGTCTTTGCTAGACAAAGGGAGGCCCTACTATGAAGCTGGAAATCACACTAGCCTCACAGCCTGTATTATTTTAATCCTATTGACTGTAGGAGTCTCTGCATGTTTAGCTCAGATGAAATTGGTCTAATGAGGTAAGGCTCAGGTAGTTTCAATTAGTTTGTGTGAAAATGTAGATATTTCACACTGTTTTGTGTGGGCTCATCTCTGAGAAAAAGGGCATTCCATCTTTTCTCCCCTGTATTTCCTGATTATCCAGCTCTCAGCAAAACATCATCTTACCTACTTACCAGCTCAGTCAGAGAAAGTTGGATGGCTTTACCAGCAGGTGTTGTAAAACTCTAAAATTAGGATCACCGAAATTCAATATAGCAGCAAATTAGGCCCTGAAGTGCCAGAAAGTTTTGAATGTTCCCTAAAATTGTTCCCCAAATGTCTTTGTTTTCTGGAATGCACTGGAGCCCGTTTGTTCCTGACACACTGGATATGAAAGAGGCCCTTGGGCTTCTACCTGATGGAACACATCAGGCTGTGAATAAATTACTTCTCAAAACTTGGCTACGTTTTGCACTCTAGAAGCAATCAGTAATAGTTTTAAAGTTGCTCGGCCTTTGTGAGACACTGCAGAGAGCTGGCTTCAGGAACTAGCCAAGCAAATAAAAAAGGTATGCCTTTCTTAATCACCCAGATTGAGATTCAGGATGTTTTAAGTCTGCCGCTGAAAAACTGTTGAAAAGTCTGCATGACCTTCGCAAAGCCTCAGGGACGAAAGAAGAAAAAATTGCTTGGGGATTATCTTGTACTTATATTTTAATTGGTTCCCAATCAAGTTCATGCCCAGCTTTCTTACCCGATGATGGCTGTTATGTGAGATTTTTGACAATTCTCCTGGTTTAGAAATCCACTTGCATTTCAACGATCAGAACCTGAGTTAGCTCTCTATTCGGGCTTCTTAGTTGCAAGGAGAGGCCACCTCTGGTTAGTTTAAGTAGAATTGGAATTTATTAAATGGGTATCAGAGAGCTCACAGAAGGGACAGGGAGGCTGGAGAACAGTAGAAATGAGGTGATAGGGAAAGGAGAACAGGGGGTCAGAGCCCCAGAGCATGAACCCTGGAGAGGCTGACTGGAGCCCCTCTACAGCACGGCTATAGCCAGGGGAAGCTGAATGCCCTTTGCAGGCCACTGCTGACAGCACTATCAGGGAGATTCCTTTGGGGATCCCCTGATTCCTTGTGTCACTTCCTCCAGAGTAAAATTCTGGGGGATCATTCAGTCCACCGAGGTCTTGTCCCATGCCCAAGCTGCAGCTGCCAGGGTCTGGGGAAAACAACGGTCCACATTCGAATTTGAAACTTCCATGGTGAGAGGGCATTTTACCAACCACCAAGAGTCACACAACGGTGGATTCCTGAACCACAGGACCACAGGAAGGGTGTTCTGATGATGAGAAGAAAAAAAAAAAAAGATGAAAAGGAAGGCAAGAAACAAGCAAGGCAAATATCTGTATGGCCGGTGGGGAAGGTGGAATGGCACAAGCTTTAATCTAGATCTTTAATTCTGGCTGAGGACCTGGAGGAGCTGGGTGGTTCAGAATATTAACCTTGTAAATTATTTCCAAAATGGACTATATTTTGGAATATGACAGAAAGAGCACCAGAGAGCCGTGAGGTTGGGACTAGGTTGGGGTGAGGGGTGAGAGGCCCAGTTTAGCAGCCAAGGGGACAGCAGCCAACGAGTGGAGGCATGGGACTCTGCAGGTGTGGCAAGTGCCTTCCAGGCCTGTCCTGGAGCAGCTGTGGCAGTGGACATTTCAACATTTCTTCTCCCTGGCGGGGAGTTTTTTCTCTCTCTTTATCAATTTTCAAACAGGTGAGAAACTTGAACTTCGTTACTCCATAATTTCTTCTGCTCAATGTCTGTGTGAATCTTTCGATGCCTTTTCAGAATCTGATTTTTGTTCGGACCTTCATTCACTAACTTGGACATCACTTTTAATAGACCCCGTCGCTTAACAGTTTGGCCTCATGATTTAACGTATGCCTGAACCTCAGTGAAAATGACTCTAGTGTTCAGAAGGAAAGTGTTTGGGACCCTCCAATTCATATATTGAAGCCTTAATCCCCCACCATGACCATGTTTGGAGATGGGGACTGTGAGGTTAGATGATAAAGATTAAATGAGGTCATAAAGATGGAGCCCTAACCCGATGGGGCCAGTGTCCTCATAAGAGGAGAAAGAGACATGTGGGCTTAGTCTGTCCATGTGCATTTAGAGGAAAGGCCATGTGAGGACAAAATGGAGCTCTGCAAGCCAGGAGGAGAGCTCTCACCAGAAACCAAAGCCTGCCAGAACCCTGATATTGGGACTTCTCAGACTCTAGAACTGTGAGAAAATGAATTTCTGGTATTTAAGTCACAGAGTCAGTGGTATTTTATTATGAACACCTGAACAGACTAATACAGAAGGATAGAACACATGCCATCACCACCAAATATTTACTTTTAAGAAGTGTTTACCCTCTGCTGACCAGTTGGTTTCCTTGTGGTCACTTGACTTGTCAAGAAAGTACTCTACTGCAATTTTTGATTACATTCCAGGATTCACGTAACAATAAGAAGACACTTTCTAAGTTTGCAAACCTTTATTCTTTATGAATCTTCTGGAGTAGAGATTGGATATGATACCATCATTGGGAAACTCATCTTGGAGAAACATCTCATTTAAATGAATTTGTAAGAACATGATAAAAACAAAATGCTGGGGAAGATTGTTGAAATTTTTTCCATCCTTAAAGGCACAGCTAAAGTACATGATCTATAAAACACCGTGGCTAATTCTGTAACAAAATGCCATAATCTGAACATTACAATGACTTCTTTTCTTTCAGGATAGGAACATTGGAAGCCAACCCTTAGATGACATCCAAGATGCAAAATACTTTGGGACTTTCATTTTGGAATTGCTTCAGGAAAGAAGCCCATTTTTAGGAGCATTCTCAATAGATATATAATGCTGTCTTTTAAGATAGCTGTTAAAAATGGGAACCCCAATCCGGTAACACCCTGAGCTATGTAAATGCTCTTTGGTCACAGAAAAACAGGGGTTGAGAAGAAAGTGATTAAACTGACTTCTTATGGGTCTCTTAAGCTGGCTCAAAAAGATTCAAAATGGTCATCCAAACACTTGCAAATGGCAGTGTCACTGAAAGATGCACATTCTCTCCCACTGTGACTATTTTGAAGGAGGGCATACATTTGCAATGTCATTTTGCTGTCACTCCTTTAGAGCTGTCTCTAACCATTCTAGGGTTTTCTTCCTTTTATATACTATTTTCCCTGAGTGAGTAACAGCAGTCAAGAAGGCTTTTAAAATGCATAGGCAGGATGGTTGTTAATACTGGTTTCCAAAAAAAAGATGCCATGATTTATATAAGGCCTTTCTGCTGAGCTAAATGTATGAACTTTTTTTTATACCATGACCTCTCAGTGTGTAGGAACTAAGTGCAAATTTTTGTTAGGGGATTACTACAGTGTGTAGGAACTACTGCATTTAACCACATTAGAGTGCTGTAGAATAAAGTACAAAGAACAGCTGGATGAATTTGGGCCCAGAGACATCTCATTTCTCATCACACCCAAGGAATCCTGGAACCATAAGATTTGAAATTTTAAGAATGAATTAAGTTTTTTCTCATGGACTTGAGGCACCGATAACAGTTTTGAGAGGCACCATTTGGTGAATCAAAACAGAAGGAACTAGGCTTAGGGCCCTAGGACTCAGTCTCTTTCTTTTTCCAACTCTGGCAAATATTTACCATCTGCTTTTCATTTTTTAGTCACAGAAATCAGCTCTTTTGGAAGAATCAACGTGGATTTATTATGGGTTTTTTATGTGCTTGAAATCTTTGCACCAGAGTGGTCCTTGAAACAAGGGGTTGCTATAGAAAGGTTTACACGTTTACAAAACAAAGGTTGGACCAGAAATAGCATAATATCTGACACCATAATGGAACAACTGAAATTACATGTTTTCCCTGAATATATACAGTGTTGCTAAAATTGCATATTTAGTTTCATAGCCTGAAATAATTTTACATTATCATCATTAATAAGAGCATAAGAAATCTGAGTCCAAACATAGATTTAGATCCAAAATGGCTTTCACTTTAGGCTAAAAAAATCACAATACTGAAACTGAAAACTAAGGCTGGAAGACCTACATGTAGATATTAGCAAGCATATTGGCCATTATCCATTGTGATGGATACTGTCCAATAGAAATGACGTGACTCTTCAAATCCATCACCTTGAGTTGAGCCTCCATGTACATGATGACTCCAGTGGGTATTCATGGGGCATGAAGTGTTTGTGCTGATTGTTCACTGATGGTCTTTGGCTCCAAGCCCACCCTATAGTACTTGGCTCTTAGATGTTAGGACATCAAGTGTAAACTAGATGCCCTGCCCTCTGGTCTGTTCTGGGGCCCTGTTGCAAGGTGACAGGTCACCAAGTAGAGCACCAGTGGGAGATGGGACAGAGGGAGGAGCGGGGATTTCCTTCCTGTTTCTAGCCCCTGTTAGCATCTCTTCAGCAGCACAAGTCAGCCCCCCAGCTTCTTTCAGTACTTCTAGAACCTGCTGTGGCATGCTCACCCTTCACAGATCTGCAGCAGCTGTGTACTATCCTGCTCGGAAATCAGAGCACCAGCCAGTCTAATGAGAAATCTAGCCAACCATTCTCTGAGCTCCTAGGTTTAAGTATCATCCTTCTTCCCTTTTGTGCTAGAGGTGGAAGTTGCTTCCTGCCCTTAACGAATGTCCCAATCTTTTAACACCTTTGTAACCAATTCCCTGTGTTAAATCCCCTCAATTTGAAAAGTCTAGTGTGGTTTCTGGTTTTCTGACTGGACTCTAATATAGTACTATTATAAATCCAAGCATAGGTTTTCTTAAAATTACTACAATTATAATGAAATCACATTTATAAACAATAAAGGAGAGAAATTTTTCCTGCACTAATTGATAAGTTAGGAGAATAAGGGATAAGTACAGCAAAGTCCACAGACTTTCCACCAGTAACTGGAAGTTAGGCTTCTGGAATACTCTGGCCCTGTTGGCAGTGAAGTCAAGATTTGAAAACTGTCTTAGAATCCTATTCAAATTAACCCACCAACTTTCAGGGAGTTTAAGTGGTCAAGCAAGAATATTATAATGGTAGGAACATACCATCCTATGCTTATAGTTCTTCTAAGGACCTGTGTGCTCGTTATGGAATATGGAGCCCCAGTCATCATGTCTATGCTCCAAATAGTGGGTTGGAGAAAGGTGGGAAGAAGGACCATCACAGCTGCCTTTAAGGGCACATCCTAGAACTTGCACATGTCATTTCCTCTTATATCCCATATGCCAGAATTTAGCCAAGTAGTCATACTCAACTGCAAGGGAAGCCTATGTAGATTTTAATCCAGATAGTCTGGTGTCTGGCTAAAAATCTAGGATTCCATAATAGTTAAAGAAAAGATAATGGGGGAGCAATTAGCAGTCTGGGCCAGACCATTTTCTAGAGGAGGAAATCATATTATTCAACAAGCATTTGCTGAGTCCTGGATACCTTTCTAGGTGCTGGGGTACAAGAGTGAATAAGACCAAATCTCTGCCCTCAAGAGCTTACAGTGGGGGTGGATGCAGATAACAGGTAAATAATAACAAACAAATATGATAATGTCTGCTCAGTGACTTTGAGCAGAGACCTGGGGGAAGAGAATTCCAGGCAGAACATGCAAAAGTCCTGGGGTGGGGCAAGGTCGAAGTGCTGGAGGAGCAGCCAAGAGGCCAATGTAGTTGCAGCTGAGTAAGGGGTAGCAGATGAGATCGGAGAGACGATCAACACTGAAGAGGTCAAGGGTTACATAGGATACGAGACATCAATTAGATGTTAGATTCTATCAGCCATTGATTCATACAATCAACAAATAGTGTAGAAGCTACCATTCATGAGTTCATTCAACAAGCTTTTTAAAAGGAGCTTCCTATGTACCATTCACTGTGCTGGTCCTTTGGATACAAACATAGGCCCACAAAGGGGCTCAGAGCATCGTGAGGGGCGGGGGGAGACAGAAAGGCAAACAAATAATTGCAATATAATGTGGTCATACATTTATTCAGGAAGAAAGGAGAGGTGACATTCCAGGTAAAGGAATGTCCATCCTTGCAGGCAGGAGGAAGTGCTAAGTGTGTGTGTGTGTGTGTGTGTGCGTGGGTGTGATCCAGTTTAATATTTTTGCAGGATGACACTAGAGAGGCAGGTGGGGACCAGAAAATGAAGGTCTCTGTCCCAGGATCGGTCTGGACTTTATCCTGTAAAAGGGGTTTAAACTGGGATTGTCATCACGAGCATTGTATTTAAATGGATCACTCTGCAGCAATGTGGAGGACATAGGGAGATAGGAGCAGTGGCAGGGAAGTGTGTAGGGAGGCGTGAGAGTTGGCTGGCTCTGAGGAGGTGGGGCAGAGAGCCAAATGCTGGGGTCTAAGATTGATGAGTGGAGCTTTGCTGCGGCCTGGGTGAAGCGTGGGGCTTAGAGCTGCAGGTGCACAGATCTCCAGACCTGGGCACATTCACAAGGAATTCTACTGTAACCCAAAACTTAGATGCATACACAAGTTCAAGATAAATGCCAGGAAATGCCATAGATGTTAAAGACAACGTGATGTGGAAATTCAGAAGAAACAGAGAGGTCAGGTCATCTGAGAAGACTCTTTAAGAATGGAGGGGAATCGCGGCACCTGGGTGGCTCAGTCGTTAAGCATCTGCCTTCGGCTCAGGGCCTGATCCCAGAGACCTGGGATTGAGCCCCACATTGGGCTCCCTGCTCCACTGGGAGCCTGCTTCTTCCTCTCCTACTTCTCCTGCTTGTGTTCCCTCTCTCGCTGGCTATCTCTCTCTCTCTGTCAAATAAATACATAAAATCTTAAAAAAAAAAAAGCATGGAGGGGAATCTGAGGTTAGTCTAGGTAAAATCTGGATTCTTTGGAATGTTAATATGTCAAATGATCTAAGACAAAGGGCTTCATGGTGAAATAATTTGGGTTAACATTGTGTATCATATCTTTATTTTATTTTATTTTTTTTAGATTTTATTTATTTTGAGAGCGAGCACGTGTGAGGGAGAAGTGCAGAAGGAGGAGGAGGGGCTGAGCAGGGAGCCCGATGGATGATGGACAGATGTGTGGGGCTCAATCCCAGGACCATGGGATCATGACCTGAGTCAAAGGCAGACACTTAACTGTCTGAGCCACCCAGGTGCCCCTCTTTCTTTATTTTATTATAAAGCTTCATCACATATTAAAGGCTCTGAGAATTCCTGCAGTCAGGAAGTCTATTTGTGCTTATCTGGTCTCCTAAATCTGTATAGCTACAAAAGCACCTCCACATTCCCAACATGCTTTTGTCCCCCATGTAACCTATTATTTGCCTATAGAACCATGTTCCACAGGATAGCATTTGAGGAATCACTGGCCTAACTCTATTCCCCCATCTGAGAAATTAGAAGGAAACTGAGGCCAGAGGAATTAGGTCTGTGAGCTGGAAAGATGCGCAGCCAGGGGCCTGTAGTCTATGGTTTTAATGCTGTGTTCTGCCCCTGCATCATTCTCGTCAACCAAACAGAGTTTTTAGTGAGAATCTAAGTACTGAGCACAGAGCAAGGCATTACGGAGCATGCTGTTGACAGATAGTTTCCGTCTACCTCAGACTGAAAGGAAACAAAGCAAACCCAGACCCCTCTACGTTGCATAAATCACACAAACATGTGGAGAGTGAAAGGTCTGTTCCAGTCTTGGGCAGGGGACATGAGTGAGATGTTGGCAGGACCTTGGGGGAACATGCAGCCTCCAGGACAGGCCAGCCCTCCCAGTCAAGCCCAGACAGGGGCGTGGAGAGCATGGTTCATTTCCAGAGCCTGGGTGGGAGGAGAAGGGTCTGGTCTGGGGCAACTGGGGAAGACTGTGGCCTCCAAAGTACACAGCAAGAACGATCTGGCTTTGATTCTTAAGTCAGAGGCAAACAGTCTGAAGACTAGGAAGGAAAGAGTGGAAATCATGCCCACTGTCTGGTATGCAGGGCTAGCAAAGATGAGCCAGTAGGTTCTAGTTAATATGCGAGGGCAGGTATAGGATTCTCTCTTACGTGTCAGGGTCCTGGGGTGTGTATGTCTGTGTGTGTGTGTGTGTGTGTGTGTACGTGTGTGTGTGTGTGTGTGTGTGTGTGTACATGTGTCCCTTGCTCAGGTGGGTACATGTGTGGGTGTGGGTATGGAGAGAACATAACAGGCAGAGCAGAGAGGTCCTTGCCCTTCCTGAGTTCCCTGAGGAAGTGTATGCAGGACGGTGATTCAGTGATGCTCTGCGAGTCCTGGCACCAGAGCCCTGGGAACAATATATCAGAGCAACATTGCCACTTACCCCATACAGCAAGAACAATTACAGTCATAAACATTGACAATTAGAACAAAGTAATAAGGTTAGGTCTGATCTAGTTTGTTGGAAATATTTTCCTAACCTTAATAAGGGTAATAACTAATTAGATGTGGCCTCCCTGTTGTTTTAATAATGCAGTGTCACTCATTTACAAAGATCATTGAATCTTTGCTTCTAGTTTCTCTCTGCATATTATCCTAAATTAGCTGCTGTCAGAGAAATCTTTCTAAACAGAGCTCTGATCATATTCCTTGCCTACTCAAAAACATCTGTGATGAACACTCTCCCCCCTCTTAATGAATCAGATCCCGACTTCATGGTGATGGCATATGAGGACACCCTTGAACTGCTCTAACCTACCTCTCCAAGGTTGGACCCTCTCATAATCTTTTGTTCAGGCATGATGTTCAAGATGTGGAACAGCCAGTGGAATCGGGGCACCACTCAGCTGAAGTTGATGAGACCACAGCACTGCAACGGGGTCCCACAGGAGGCTCGGTGGGTCAGGGAGGGACAGGAAACTCAGATGGCGACTGGGATGGCAGTGTGGACACTGCATGGGCAGGGATTGGTGGATCTTTTCAACTAGTTCAGAAGTACTTCATTGTTTCAGCAACTCGCATATCCTTCCAGGAGGTGCCAGCTGGATATTAGCCTTAATATTAGGTTATATTATTTATATATAGATATAGATATTAGGTTATAGACGCTCATTCTCTGGTCCATGCATGGAACATATTTTCTGCCTTCTTGCTTTTGTGCACAGATGCTCCCCAAATCCTTTGACTGTTCTCTGGACAAAAAGCCAGACTCTATTTTCTGGTCTTCACTATGGGCTGGCCATGTGATTGGCTTCTAGGCAACAAAATGTGAGCAGAAATGATGTGTGCCCATCCAAAGTCTGGCTCAGAAAAACCTGCCATGCAATCCTCTATTGTACTGTCCAGAATGCCGGCTGGATCCTGTGAGGGGCTAAGAGGCTGCAGGAAATGATGGTGCCATGAGAAGACAGAAACTGAGTCCCTAAATCACTGTACAGAAAGCTGTCTACTGAACACTTGCTTTGAATTGTGAAAAGATTGAGAATTACGCTAACATTGCACACATTGTTTTCAAATTTGCATTATCATGGCTTGTATAGTTCTCTTATTTCATCTCCTTGATTGCAGATTTCTTTAGAGTCCATATTGACTCCACCTTTCTTAAGGGGAATATTTTAAATGTATGTGAAAGGTATAAAGAATAAGAAAGAAGACATGCATTCACCAGTCATACTGAACAAACATGCAGAGCAAAACCTACCCATATTTGCCTTGGATCATAATTTGAAGAAATGAAATTACAGATACAAAGTTCTCATTCCTCCATTTTCAAAAAGCTCATTGCTTTGCAAGTAGTGGGTGTTCAAGAAGTGCCTTATGGATGAGTATATGAACTCGACGCCAGGGAGTTGTTTTCTCACTGGTGGTAATTGATTTAAACTTGATGTCCTTTGTGACCAAATCTATGCATTTCTGGGATCATTTGTTAACATTTGTATCACAATTTGGCTCCACGAAATGCAGTGAAGCTTAATAACTCAGGCTCAAATGAAAACCAAATCAGTTGCGTCCACTGGTATCATAACTGCCTGCCCTACGTAGCCACAGCTTGATTTTTCAGGTGAGGGCAATTGGTTTTCTTCAAAATGAGTGAGTCCCAGACAGTTTGTGGAAACAAAATTTATTTTCCACCGTAGTGCCAGGGAGGATGAACTTCCTCTGCCCTATGGTCCTTCGAGCTGGACTTAGAATCAAACTGACGTGAGACAGATGAACGGGAGAAAATAAAATTTAATAGGCTTATGTATGGGGAATCCATACAGACATGGAATTTCAAAGACAATGAGGCAACAGGAAGCTTCTGTGAGCTAAGGAGAGGGGTAGGGGGCTGAGGACAAAAAGGAGAGAAAGCTCATTACCTGGAAGGTTAAAGGAGATGTTTGGAAAAACAAGGTTGCCCTATTATGCCCTCTCTGTTAGTATTTCTCTTCCTCTTGCAGGCTCTCCTTTCCAATGTAAATTTAGGAAGTCATGGGGAGGCAGAGAGCTTTTCCTGTGTCTCCTGGGTTTTGATTACTTTAATTAATTACTTTTAAATCGAAATAATCTTTATGCTAAAGCGGCACATTTTGGGACATCTCACCGTGTACCCCTTCAGTTAGACTGATACAGTTCTGATTAAGTTTATTTGAATGTGAATCTTTATAAACTCTGGGATTACATGTCTTTCCACATTTCTATTATTATATGAAAGTATCATAAGCGTAGATGCATAATATATAAAATGTAACCTAATTCTAATGTATACAATATAATCTAGTATTGTTAATAGACAATTTATGTTATCTATTATTTTTAATGAATATTCGATTCATATTCTACTTCTATATTTTTATTTCTTCACTTGTCTTTAGACACACGGATATAATTAAATCTAACACAAAGCCCTCATTAATGTTGAATCACAAATATGTGATAAATAAGGTTCACTTTCACTCTACTCTTCGGATGGAAGGATGTGACACTGTGTTGGCTGCACATTAGAGTCACCTGGGGGAACTTTAAGAATCTCAGTTCCAGCCTGCACCTCACACCCATTAAATCAGAATCTCTGGGGATAGGACTCAGCTTTCAGTATATTTTAAAACTTTCCAGATGATCTCAACATAGAGCCAAGTTCGAGGAACAGAGTGCTAGAATTTTTAGTTTCCAGATATTCTTTGCATTTTTTCCAGAAGGCTCATGGACTATGAGAATGAAGTTGCTTCCTTTATATCAGATAATCATTGCTTCCATAAATTTCAAATGAGTCAGAACATTATCCTGTTTTGACCAGTCCTTTACCATGGCAACGCATTGTATCATTTTTACGTAAATGGGATTTTACAATCCTCAGCCCACACTCTGGTAAATTGCTTAGTAACCTTCTCACTGCATAATAAGATTGCAAATAAAATCTTTATTATTACTATTATCAGAAATTGTACATTATAACACTGATATTTTCTTTCCAGTTGGTGTTAAGAAATTAAAGTCATTTAAAATCTAATAACAGGACTACTTGCTATTCATTTAATTTCCTTCTAGAAGAAAAAGTTCTCATTAATAATTTATTTTCTGGAGCCCCATCTTGCCATTCTCATTAAATGACACTTCAGTGAATGTAAAAATATCATCCTTCTAAGCACAGAGGCAGGAATGGCTAAATTAGGGGAAGTGCGACTTTCTCTTTGTCACTGAAAGAGTTTTTTAAGCCAATATCCCATAAGAGTGAAGGTTTATTAAAGGACCCCTTAGTTTGGGGGATGACTCCAGAACTGAGCAAGAGAAACAGAAGTTGGAATGGTGCCTCTCCTACCCAAAGATGATGTTATAGTGAAGCATATGCTATTCCTAGTTCTCCAAGCAGTCAGGATGGGTTTTTGCCAACCTGGGCATATCCCCATCAAAGCTGCATGTTGCCCAATTCTGAGGAATGTCATTCACATAGAGGTCTTGTGACAAATGTGTGCTGTGTAATGCACAAGATAAGTGATTTTGCACAGGGGGCCCTGATCTGTCACCCCTGTGCAGGGTCACACATCTGTAAAGCAAGTTCAAAAGTTCATGCAGTATGAATGGCTCACCTGGTCCTCAGTGTCGCTCTCTAACTATGGAAACCCATTGTGATGGGGTCAATCCTGATTCGTGTAGAGAAATGTTATGATTTTAGGATCAAGAAGGAAAGTTTGGTAGTGAGTGAATTTGAAAAGAATTTGCCAACTTCTTCCTTTTCACTGGCCTGGGTTTTTTCACCCTAAACATTTAATCCAGGCTCATGCATCATGTTCTAGAAGATTACAAAAAGCACACCATGCTCTGTACTTGCCCTCTTTCTACCCCTTGCAACACTGTCTCCATTTCTTCCTCACTACCAAGAGATGCCCTGCTTGTCATCTCAGCCCCAGATGCTTGGATTTGTAGCACTCTTTCTATTTTTCTGTATGAGGAAAATTGTGTGGGAAAGGAGTAATTAAACCATGTCAATTCATCCGTGTCTCCTAATGGAAGAGGAATTTCAATGATCATTAGCAAGAGTGATACTTAGTATTCCCTTCAAAATGCCTAATGTGTCCTACCAAAAATCTCCCATTTTTTTATTGTGGTAAAATATACATAACACATAACATTTATGATTTTATCATTTTTCAGGGTACAGTTCAGTGGTATTATGAACATTCACATTGTTGTGCAACCATCACCAACCATCCATTACCAGAAAATACTCTTCTTCCCAAACTGGGGGACCTGTACCCATTAAACAGTAACTCCTAATTTCCTCCTCCCCCCACCTCCCCTGAGTGGGTGACCACTCTGCTTTATGTTTCTATAAGGTACCTCATGAAAGAGGAATCCTACAGTATTTCTTTTTCTTGAGCCTGGCTTATTTTACTGCCTTCAAGTTTCATCCATGTGGTAGCACGTGTCAGAATTTCATCCTTTTTTCAAGTTGAATGGTATTCCACTGTATGTATATCCCAACCACCTATCGGTAGAAAAACTGAGCCATGGAAATGTTCTAATAGTAGAAATAAAACACTAGAATCCAGTTACTGGGTCCCTTGACTTAATGGTTATTGCAATTTGTCAGTCTCCTCCCCTAGCGTGTAGTAACTAAAGAAAAGGCCAAGACTTAATTTTCCTGACATTAGTATGCATGGTGCCTAGATTTTAAATCATGTTTAGACAGCATTTAGTTTAAATTGACAGATTGACAACTAGCATTTGTGACCCCCCCCACCATATGTATACAATTTCATCTTCTTTATCCATTTTATATATATATAGATATAGATAGATAGATAGATAGATAGATAGATAGATAGGAATATTAGCCACATATATTATTAGCCTACATGCATATAGATAATATTAGCCATATATATGCATGCCCCATATTCATTTATATATAAAAAATGGAATCCCATATATAAAATATATATTATATATATTACATATATAATTATATATATAATCCCATATATAATAATCCCATCTTCTTTATCCACTATATATATAAATACTAGCCATAAAAAGGAATGAAATCTTGCCCTTTGTAATGATATGGATGGAGCTAGAGAGTATTATGCTAAATGAAATGTCAGTCAGATAAAGATAAATACCATATGATTTCACTCATATGTCTAATTTAAGAAACAAAACAAGCAAAGGGAAAAAGGAGAGAGGGAGAAGCAAACCAAGAAACAGACTCTTAACTCTAGAGAACACACTGATGGTTATTCGAGGGGAGGTGGGTGGTGGGATGGGTGGAATAGGTGATGGGGACTAAGGAGTGCACTTGTGATGAGCACCAGGTGCGGTATGGAAGTGTTGAATCACTATATTGTACACCTGAAATTAATATTACACTGTGTTAACTAACTGGAATTTAAATATTTAAAAAATAAAATGGTAGATAAAGAGTGAAAAAGTAAATAACCGCAAAATGAAAAGAATATATGAGAGGAGACTGCAGGAAGCAAGAGATTGCAATAGGTTTTGGGAAGAAGGCAAGTGGATGAGTGGGTGCAACTGATCCAGCTGAGCCAAGCTGAAAGAGCTCATTTGTTCCAGAGAATCCCCAAGAGGTTCACCAACAGGGTGAGGGCTGAGTGGAAGGGATGAAAACATGGCCAAAAGTCTGAACAGAGTGGTAGGACAGTCAGGTCGTCAATCCATGCTCACAGTCATCTGGTTACACCATCAGGAAAGAAAGAGGAAGTTTAAGTTTAGAGAAATTGGCTGCAGATACTTGGGAATCAGAGACACAGGGATGGCAGAAGGGATGGTTAAAAACAGGTGGATTCAGTAGAAGTCTGATAACAAATGGTGAGATGTCCTCCCTAGATTCCTTTCCTTGCTTCACTTCAAGAATGCAGGAAGATGGTAATGTATGGATTCTTCTCCAGAGAAAGTGAACAGCCCCAGAGAGCAGATATTAGCATTTGGAGATGAAATGAAATGGCTGGTTCGTCTCCCAATCTCCTGACAACAGAACCCAGGAGTCTACAAGCCCTGCCCGAGCACTTTCCAATCAGTTTTCAGTGTCTCTTTCTGAAGGGATAGCTGAGTATTTCCTCCAAGACAAAAAAAGTAGAGATCAAAGCAAACAAAAGAGATTCTAAAAGATCATATATGGTGCAGAGAACTGGAGAAAGCATCAAAGACGCTAATATTCTCAAAGGAAAAAAATCCCATATGCTATGAAAAACAGAATGAAACACTATCACAATTAAAAAATATGCAATATGCAATAAAAAAATTAGTAGACAGTAAGGAACAAAGACAAGGAAATTGAAAGTAATAGAGAAGGGGTGCCTGGCTGGCTCAGTTGGGAGAGCATGCAACTCTTGACCTTGGGGTTGTGAGTCTGAGCCCCATGTTGGGCATAGAGCTTACTTCTAAAAAAAGTATTAGAGAAATATAAAGGAAGAGGATCTATCCAGGAGATCTAATATCTGACTAATGGAAATTTCAGAAAGAAAAACTGGAGAAAATGTCGGGAAGAAGTAATACCAGAAGAAC
This sequence comes from Ursus americanus, assembly GCF_024610735.1. Classification (NCBI taxonomy): domain Eukaryota; kingdom Metazoa; phylum Chordata; class Mammalia; order Carnivora; family Ursidae; genus Ursus; species Ursus americanus. Next base: position 67,584,345 of record NC_142139.1, read on the forward strand.
AGAAAGATCCATCCATTCACTGAATAAATATTTGTTGAGTGTCAGGCATTCTCTTTAAGTACAGGGGAAACAGGTGTAAACAAAATAGATGAAAAACTGCACTTATGGGATTTACATTCCAATGCAAGAGATAGATAATAAAATTGAGTAGGTAAAATACAGAGTATATTAGTGACAAATGCTAATGAAAAATATTTAGCATGTAGGAAGCCAGGAAGTGTCCGGAGAGGTTGCAATCTTGGATAGGACAGCCAGTGAGTATCTCACTGAGAAGGTGACAACGCTCCTAAAGAAACTCATCCAGATTCCTCGTAGTTTCTGTACTTTTTATTTTGAAAACATTTAGATCTCTGACTCATTTGGAGTTTATGCTGGCTCAGTGCATACAGTATGGTCCAAATCTACCTTTTCTAAATGGTTATACTATTGTCCTTACATCATTTAGTAAAAAGTCCATCTTCTCTCCAGTGACATGAGATGTCACCATCATAACATACTAAACTTCCACATGAGCTTGGGACCGTTTCTAGATTTTCTATTCTGTTCCATGGGAGTGTCTGACTATTTGCATACCAGGACGACATTGTCTTAATTTTGTGTCGATTTTATATTGTATTTTATTATCTCCCATCAGTGCTTTTCTTTTTCAGCCTGTTCTTAGTTTTCTTGATTGCTTATCTTTCCAAATGCATTTTAGAATCAATTTGTCTAGCTCTCGGGAAAAAATATCTTATTAGGAGTGTTGTAAATTTATGCATTCACTGGTGGCAAATTGACATCTTGTTGGTAGAGTCATCGTAAACAAGAGCAAGGAGTATCTTTTCATTTGTTCGAGTCTATCTTTGGATCTTTTAGGCATGTTTTGAAAATTTTCCTCCTACAGCTTTAGCAAATTTTTTTGTTCAGTTTATTCCTAAGAATCTCATTTCTATGTTGTCGCTACTAAAATGATATTTTCTTTTTCATTACACCTTCTAATTGGTTGTAGATTGTATACATGAAAGTCAAAGATTTTATTTATTTATCTGAGAGAGACAGAGAGAGAGAGAGAGAGAGAGAGAATGATCGGAGTGAGGAGGAGGGAGGGCCCAAGGGAGAAGGAGACTCCCTGTTAAGCAGGAAGGCCGTCCCTGAGCCCCATCCCAGGACCCTGAGCCAAAGACACACGCTGAACCAACTGAGCCACCCAGGCGCCCTGTCATTGATTTTTTAAATGTTTAGTTTATGTCATGGTACCTTATTGAGTTCTCTTACCGTTCATACCAGTTTTGTCATTGATTCTCTTGGCTTTCCCCAGTGGACATCAAATCATCTGCATCCCCTCCTCTCCTTGTAGCATCCATCTGACTCTTCCTTGACCTGGGAGCTGTCTCTGTTGGTTTTGAATATTTATTTTCCCACATACATGAGATTTTTAATATTGTCTCCTAGTTTTGCTGAAGGCATTGATATAGGTGGTTTTATCTCCCTTTTTTTGGGGGGGGTGCATTCTCATAGGTTTTAGAGAGTGTGGGAAGAAATTTCCATTTAGGTGGCCCCTGTTTTCCTGTAGGAACCTAGGAGTCTGGATTTCCTTTTAAAACTGTGAACAGTTTGAAAACTTGAGAAAACTAGAGAGAATAATATCATGAACAGCATCACCCAACACAAAGCTTTATCAAATCTGAATCTCTTTGTGCTGTATGTGCTTCAGATCATTTTTCTTGTAATAGAAAAAGAACATTACAGAAACACTTGAACCCTGCCCCTTCCCACTCCGTGTGGCCCTCACCACCCAGTCTCCTCCCTCCCAGGACGACAACCATCCTGACTTGGGCAGTTATAATTTCCATGTATGTTTTTATACTTTTACCTAAGTATTTAATTTTCCTGAAGCAATGTATTATTGCCTTGAATATTTATAAACTCTGTATAAGTAGCATTTTACCGTACATATCCTCCTGCAACTTGCTTTTCCTGTGGGTTGTTTTCATTTAACTTCTGAGTAATACTCTGTTGTTTATCTACAATTCAATTTATTTACTCATTCTTCCATTAATGGACTTTGGTTATTTTCAGGGTAGTTTTGTTTTGTTCTTTTCTATTAGAGACTGCAGCAGTCAGGACTCCCGTCCATGTCTCCTTTTTGTGTTCAGAAAGGATATATGTCTCTGGCTGGAAATGCTGGCTCATGTCGCTGGATATGTATTCCATCATCATGACTCTTCTTTCCGCTGCCAAACCCAGTAGAAAGTCACCACATAGTTACATGGCCTCCATACTTGCTTCATCAGATTTGTACTTTGTTGGTACTCTGATGGGTTTTCGAAATGTTCTTTTTGCTGAGGCTTCATGAGGACAACACAGAATTATTTTTTAAGTACTGACTCCAGGCGCTCCTGGATGCCTCAGTCAGTGAAGCGTCTGCCTTCGGCTCAAGTCATGATCCCAGGATCCTGGGATCGAGTCCTGCACGGGGCTCCCTGCTCAGCGGGGTGTCTGCTTCTCCCTCTCCCTCTGCCCCTCCTCCCTGCTTGTGCTCTCTCTCTCAGATAAAATCTTTAAAAAAATAAATAAATACTGACTCCATACATTGCAGGAGAACTATGTCATTTATAACAGAATTATAATAAACTCTAAAGGGTATAGCTCCACATCTTCCCTTACTAAGCAAACTGTTCATAAGCCTTAATTAGTATATAAGTGATAATAAAGATTCACAACTAATCAGTAGTGTTATACTACATTAATATAGTTGCAATTTATAATAGCATATAATATTAATATATATTACATTAATAATAATAATTTATTGGGTATTTTCTAAAAACCTTACATAAACAATCTGACTTAGTCTTTCCAGGAGCCCCATGGAGCAGAATAGGTGAATTTACTAGTTGGGGAGGTAAATAGGTAAATTTACATGCTCTGGGAGTCCTCCGGGACACTCCCAAGTTACAGAGCCATGTGGTGGTGATGGCCATGCAGTCTGGTCCTCCCCGTGGGCTTCACATGCCCCTCGTCTTATGTCTCCAGGTACAAGTTAAACTCTTTTCTGTGATCCTCACTGCTCTTTCAATTTATGAGCTCTCACCTACATTTCAGTAAGTGCCAAGCCACTCTTCACTGAGTTTTTTTACAGGGCCCACCTTTCCCTTTAACATTCTCTGTAGTCTGTTGGCTGTGTGGTCCAGTCGATAAATAGGACGGGCTGTCCTGTGGGCACTCGACCTCTCTCACCCACACTATCTGAGCCTCAGCACTTTCTTTCCTGGTTGTAACCATTCCCCTTGCAGATTCAGTGGTCTCCCACAAAATGTTTAACAAAAGTTTGCAGAGAGATAGCTAAAGGGCTTTACTGAGCTCAAAAGACCAAAATCAAATGAAAAACAAGACAAAACTGAACCAAATCCCAAAAACAACCTTAAATGGACATCACTGCTGATGGAGTTCTCAGGCCATGTCTGTCCTCAGGGGCTTCTCCTGGCTAGCTCTATCCTTCACCCTTGGCCACTCACCATGGGCTGCTCCATTGGGATTGTCTCGATCATGTCCACCTCTTCAAGCTCATTTTCTTTCCACAGCCTAAGGAGAGGGAAACAACTGCTCCCCATTTCAAGGCCTCCTTCCCACCAGCCTGATGATAATGTGCAGAAATGTAATTCTGCACACATGAAAATGGGGTGTTTCCCCAGACTCTGTATTCTTAAACAGTAACTAGGCTTTACTTCTTTTTCTTAGCCAGAAGGCCCTCCAAACTCAGTTTCCATTTTTTCCTCCCTAACAAAAGGGCAGAAAATTTATCCTGGTTTTAAATTTGCGTATTTCAGAAAAATTGAGATTGACCTGTTAGGGCACCTTATTACAATTAGAGGATTCAAACTGTGTCGGTTAAAATAACATAGTACTGATACATATATTCAAAAAAATTTTTAATTTCTTGAATTGAATGATTTTTCCTTTTAGACAAATATTTGTTTGAACATTGAGGTCTCCTAGAAGATTCTCCAGAAAGAGGTAAAAATCTTAGAGCAGGACATGTTATCAAATGAACGTACCTTCCTCTTGGTAAGCTGGAGAGAACGTTCTGGCAGGCTATGGTCACCCACTCTTCCCAGGACAGCTGCTTGTTGGAGAGGGGCACTCCACTCAGTCAAGCGTTTACTTTGGTTTGCTGATTCAAGCAATTTCATTTTCCCAGTTTACCTGGGGGGTGGGAGCAGAAGAGTATCCAACTCTGCAAAATGTATTCTCACTAATCACGGTTATAAGAAACTGATGAACCCAGAATATTAATTTACTGATGAAGATGGTGAGTATAATAAGAGTCCAGATCCCTTTCTTGTAATCCCAAATCTTTAAAAGCCAATTTTTGTGCTTATTAGGGAGTTAAATGTTCATGAACCCAATGTGAGGCTAGTTCAAGTGTCCTTTGATCGTCTTTCAAGTGGATATTCATAAATAGCTCTGTAGAATGTGTACTTAGTTGCATGGTCCTGCCCTCATCTCTGCTGAGGGTGTTACATACTGAATCTACACTCTACACACTGTGTTTTCTTTCTAAAATTTGAAAATGTTTGTGTTCTGAGGCATATCTGGCTCCAAGGGACCACTGGGCACGAAGGCCCTGTACCCAGCACTTGGGACGACCCTTCACTGGTATCAAAGTGCCCAGGAAACAGTTAGGACCCTGCCCAAGGGTCCTCCGGCAGAGGAGCATGGCACCTGACCAGACAAAGCTGGACATGTACCGAGCTTGTGAAGAAACTGAGAGAATCATTCCTGCTTTCATGAGCAGACCACACTCTGTAACCAGACCGCTCAACCTGTCAGTCTGTTTGTCCCACACAAAGACGTGGATAAACCCTAAAACTCTTCTTCTACCAAATTATTTTATGTCCATATTCCCTTTCAGTGACCAACACCTTCTATCATTGAAGAACTACTTCAAAATATTTAGACATTGGATCGTAACGTAATTTACGAGGATATGATCTCTAGCTTTTCTCTTTTTAATATTTTTGTGAGACTTGAAACCATAAAACTTCTAAAAGAAAACATAGGCAGTAATTTCTTTGATCTTAGCCATAGAAACATTTTTCTAGACAAGTGTCCCCAGGTAAGGGAAACAAAAGCAAAATTAAACTATTGGGACTACGCCAAAATAAGAAATTTTTACATAGTGAAGGAAACTTTCAACAAAACAAAAAAGCAACCTACTGAATGGGAGGAGATGTTCACAAATGATATATCTGAGAAGGGGTTAATATCCAAAATATATGAAGAACTTATACAACTCAACACCAAAAAACCCAAAACAATCTGATTAAAAATGGGCAGAGGATTTGAATAAACATTTTCCCAAAAAAGTGATACAGATGGCCAACAGACACATGAAAAAATGTTCAACATCACTAATCATCAGGGAAATGCAAATCAAAATCATGTGATATATCACCTTACACACAGAATGACTGAAATAAAAAGCACAAGTAACAGTAAGTGTTGATAAGGATGTGGAGAAAAGGGACCCTCATGCACTCTTGGTAGGAATGCAAATTTATACAGTCACTGTGTAAAACAGTATGGAGGTTCCTCAAAAATCAAACATAGAATTACCATATGATCTAGTAATTCCACTACTGGATATTGACCCAAAGAAAACAAAAACACTAAGTGAAAAAGATATATGCACCCTTATATTTATTACAGCATTACTTACAATAGCCAAGATACAGAAGTAACCCAAGTGTCTATCCATAGGTGAATGGATAAAGAAAATGTGGCAACTGTGTGTATATGTAGACATATATATATGTATATAATAGAATATATTATATTATAATATATTATATCCTATTTTAATAGAATAATATAGAATTATATGGAATAATAGAATTATAATTATAATATATATTATAATATAATATATTCTATTATATACATAATAGAATATTACTCAGCCATAAAAAAGAATGAAAGCTTGCCATTTGCAACATGTTGGACCTAGAGGCTATAACGTCAAGTCAAAGAAGTCAATCGGAGAAAGAAAAATGCCATATGATTTCACTCATATCTGAAATTTAAGAAACAAATGAACAAACAGAAAAATAAACAAACAAAACATCTACTCTTAAATAGCGAGAACAGACTGGTGGTTGCCACAGGAGAGGTGGGTGGGGGAGGAATGAAATACATAAAGGGATCAAGGGCACACTTTGTGTGATGAGCACTGAGTAATGTATAGAATTGTTGAGTCGCTATATTGTACACCTGAAACTAATATAACACCGCATGGTAAGTACACTTCAATAAAAAAGTAAAAAAATAAAATTTTTTTTAGATATTGAAAAGAACATACATCATAAGTGTACCACTCAATGATTTTTCTCGAATTAAAGGCATCTGGATAACTTCCACCCACATAAAGAAAAAAACCCACAGAAAATTACGAACACCTACAAGCTCCCCTCATGCCTTCTTCCAGTCACTACTTACCTTATCTGTGCTGGATCTTATCTGTGTTTTCTTGACAAGACTTGGGGAAGGCACCCTTGGTATTTTGAAGATGTGTGGAAGGCACACTAATTACCCTATCTACATTTGCAAAATATCACTTAATGGGGCTGACACACTGTAAATATTTACACAAATAGCTAATTCCATTTCTTTGTATGAATTCCTATTATGCCCCTAAGACTGACCTTTTCTGACCTTGTCATCCAATTTTCGGGATGCATCTTATTTGTGGTCTGCAGTTATTGTGCATGGACTACAACTGTTTACCAAAGATTTCAGAAAGGTCAAGAGCCTCTGGGCAGTGTATGTGAATTTGAGAGAGAGGGAAAAAAAATGTTTCTCTTTTCTGGTAAAATCTAAAGTATGAGAACAAGATGTTAGAGGAGGGCATAGTGAATCACTGTCTTCTTGGCCACTGAAACCTACATTCCTGCTTAAGTAACAATTCACCTCATTCCACTGCCAGCCTCCCATTTGTACTGGGGATTCCTCAGTTCTTGGTCCATGCACTTGGGGGATCTGCTCCCCACTCTGGGGAAGGGGTTGGTGGAGTACAAGATCATTCCTAAATTCATCAGGATACTCAGTACTTCCTGGGCAGTGGTGTACACTTACAAGGGAGTCTGGTTCAGTTTGCTGCATCAGGGTGGTGGGGTGGAAATCTCTAGCTGGCTGTATCCAGCTACACAGAGTCCCCTACAAGTTTAGACTCTGGGACTTTCCCTCCCATAACACATCTGCCTTCCCTGAGTGTCCAAGGCATCACCCTGTATTTTGGGGGAATTAAAATGATTCTGAAATGGGCATTGTTCCCAAAGTAAAGTTTGCATCATGTGGCCCAACTCTGGAGCTCGAAGCAGTGCTACTTCTGCTAGAAAATTGGCAGGTCCTGTGCAGGCTGCTATCAACGGGATGCCTGTCCTCCTGGTATAAGGATAGCCCTGCTCATGTTGCCCTGCGCAGGTACCATGCTGGTTTCCCCTGGATTGGCTGTGCTCTCTGATACAGCCCCCCTGGGCCTCCCAGTGCTGCAGACTGAGGGTGTCCACCTGTCTGCGTTTGGCTGTCCTTGATGTTGACTCCACACCTCTCCACATGGTGCTCACAGTTCAGGAGGCTCAGTCTCCTCCCTCCTCTTGCTGCATTTGCCTTTCTGCCTTCTCAGCCAGGGAAACTTTCATTTTTTCCCACAGTGCAGGGAGAGGTGACTCTTCTTGAATCTCTGTATTCAGTCTAGTTTAGTGAATAAATGTTATGCCCTGCTTGCCTTGCAAGCTTTTGAGGGGAAAAAAAAACCCTTATTCTTTTCTTCTACAATGCCTGGCTCATGCAAAATCAAAGCTTCAGTTTTCACAACTATGGTCCATGGGTTCCATAAGCCTCTTTTGGAAGTCAGAAAGTGGACTGTTGACTTTCCTTATAGAATAGGCTGGGAGGTCACCAGTAAGACAGTACAACCAAAACAAAAAGAAAGAACTTTAATTTAAATGAAAAATATTATTTCATGACGCATATGAGCTACGCCCTTTAATCAGAGTGAATCTCAGAACTAGCTGGAATTAGGCTGTGAAGGAAGTAGGTAGCCCAAGATTTTGGCAGCCATCTTGATGCCAGAGGGGAGACTGTCATTAGGAAATGAGGTGAGCACTGACCACACACTGGTCAAATGGCCGATTTGATAAATGTATGAGTTTGCTAGGGCTGCCACAATAAAATACCACAGACTGGGTACATTAAACAACAGAATTTTGCTTTTGGAGGCTGAGTCTGAGATCAAGGTGTCCACAGGGTTGGTTTCTTCTGAGGTCTCTCTCTTTGGTTTGGAAGGTTGTCTTCTCTCTTTGTCCTCACAAGGTCTACCCTCTGTGTGTGTCTTTGTCCTAATGCCCTCTTCTTATAAGAACACCAGTCATATTGGATTTGGGCCCATCCTAGTGACTTCATTTAACCTTAATCACCTCTTTAAAGGCCCTATCTCCAAAGAAAGTCACATTCTGAGGTCCTGGGGCTTAGGGCTTTGACATATACATTTTCAGGGGACATAATTTAGCAATAACATTAAATAACCATTTTTCCAGATGGACTTATTTCTTTCAACCATTTAATTTTAGCTTATGTGTTTTCATTTTGTGTTTGAAAGCGCACCTTAAAGAAAGTTTAACTGTATCCTTCCTGGCTTCCTAAGCAAGTGCAATGAAATTGGCTTTTGGTAAATTGGTCCACATTCAGTTAAGACCAAAGAAGCAAAGTTGGAGGGAGGCCGGATCTTGAGCCTCTAATGAGTGGTGCCTCAAGTCACTGTTCATTTACCTGAGCCAATGAAGTCCCTTTGCTCAAGCGAGCTTGTCCTGGGGCTTCAGTCACCTCCAACGGAAAGAATCCTAATGGACACAGTAACATTCTTTTTGCCCCCAGAATTATTTTTATTAATTTTTTCTAGGATAAAAGTAACTGCTTTGAAATATCTAAATAATTGAAATTATTGATGTAAATATTTATATTGACACTTTTTATTGAAGAATAATTTATAAACAATAAATTAGACCCAGTTAAAGTGTATATTTGAGTTTTGATACGTATACACATTCATGGAGCCACCACCACAATCAAGATACAGAACAGTTCCATGACCCCCAAAAATCATTCTTATTTTTGCATATTCTTTATGTTGTTTTTCACTTTCTCAGACCACAACAGATTGAAAGAAAACCTTCACTTTCTCTTTAAGGTTTTTTTTGGGGGGTTGTTTGTTTTTTTAAGTTTTAGATTTGTCCTTCCTTTTCTCTTTAATGCTAATCCTATGCTTACCTATTGCTGTGAAGAGCTCCGAGAACCAAAGCTAAAGCTGTGGAGTCAGAGCAGATTACTTGGGTTTTTTATGTTCACTTTTCTATTTTGATCTGTTATCACTTATTGAGTGCATACTATGCATTTGGCTCCATGCTAAATCATGAATAATCTCAATCTCTGAAATGAGCACTTCAGGTGCTATGGCTTAAACCACCCAGTCAGTGGTATTTAGTTACGGCAGCCCAGGTAAACTAATACACGTGACCAAGAGAAGAGATTAAGGATCGTGAGATGGGGAGATTATCATGGATTATCTGTGTGGGCCCAGTGTAATCACGGGGTCCTTACAGGTGAAAGAGAGAGGCAGGGGGGCCAGAGTCAGAGAAGGAAAGGTGATGAGCATGTGAGAGACTCAACTGAACATTGCTGGTCTTGGAAGACAGAAGGGGCCATAAGCCAAGGATTGAAGCAAACTCTGGAAAAGGCAAGGAAGAAGATTTTCCCCTAGGCACTCCAGAAGGAATGCAGCCCTGTTGACATCTTGATTTGGGCCCCATCAAACCCAATTTCAGACTTCTGGCCTCCAGAACTGTAAGATAATACATTTGTGTTGTTTTAAGCTGTCATATTTGTATAATTTGTTACAGCAGCAATAGGAAACTAATACACATAGGATTATTTTTTCACTTAAAGGAAGATGTAACATTACTTAATTTAAGAACTACTGCTTATAGAAGATCTACAGCTAATCAAAAGTTTATGTTGAGAAGGGATTTAAGATTTAAGTGTTAGAAAGTGTAATCTAGATTGGAGAATAAATTGGACAAGGTGAAGATTAAGGACAGAGAGATTGAAAGGCAAACTACTGTCATAGTTGAAGCAAGACATGATGAGTACATGAACTTGGGTTTCAAGATAAAGGGTGTGTTTAAGAGGTTTAGTAGGAAGAATCAGCAGCGCTTGTTAAGGGCTGGGGTAGGGTCTTGGTTGAATTCAAGTTCATGGCTAGGGGTAGTGGGGGGATCATGGTGCCATTCTCATTTGGTGGCTGAGTTGAAATGTATGAGATCCCTCAAAAGCAAAAGGTAAAATAAGGAAATAAATGGTATCAGAACTTAGTTTATCCACCTCACCTTGGTTATCTCCCAGACCGTTTTATGGAAACAGTAAACATTCACTTAGATTAACCATTTTAGAGCGACTTAGTCATTTAATGACTCAACAGATCTCCAAAACCAGTAACGGGCCAGGGCCCATGTGATCTGACTTTGGAAAATATTGCTACTTTTGGCACATTAAAAGAGAGACACACAGAGAGAGAGAGAGAGAGAGGGACCATGTCTTAGTGCATGGAGCATGCAAACATCCCTAATAGGGGTCGTATGGCTCAACACATATCACAATATGAAATTACTGTACCTATCTCATGAGCCAGCAAAATGGGCTGCTATTTATTTAAAACTAATTTTTTTGAGAGACAAAAGTCAATTGGAAATAGGTACAAAAGTGAAATACCAGCACATAGGGGAAAAAATTGTGCAAACTTGTTGTATTTTGTGTGTTAAGTCATTTCTCCCAAAATGGGTTACATGTGTTTGAAAGCAGAAGTTGTCTTAAAACCCTGTTGATTTTCAAGATACATATACTTTCAATGCTATCCCGATCAAAATACCGAGGACATCTTTCAAAGAACTGGAACAAATAGTCCTTAAATTTGTATGGAACCAGAAAAGGCCCCGAATCTCCAAGGAACTGTTGAAAAGGAAAAACAAAGCTGGGGGCATCACAATGCCGGATTTCGAGCTGTACTACAAAGCTGTGATTACAAAGACAGCATGGCACTGGCACAAAAACAGACACATAGACCAATGGAACAGAATAGAGAACCCAGAAATGGACCCTCGGTTCTTTGGGCAACTAATATTTGATAAAGCAGGAAAAAACATCCTGTGGAAAAAAGACATCTCTTCAATAAATGGTGCTAGGAAAATTGGACAGCTACATGCAAAAGAATGAAACTTGACCACTCTCTCACACCATACCCAAAAATCAACTCCAAGTGGATGAAAGACCTCGATGTGAGACAGGAATCCATCAAAATCCTAGAGGAGAACATAGGCAGCAACCTCTACGACATCGGCCAAAGCAAACTTTTTCATGACACATCTCCAAAGGCAAGAGAAACAAAAGATAAAAAGAACATGTGGGACTTCATTGAGATAAAATGCTTCTGCACAGCCAAGGAAACAGTCAAAAAACCTAAGAGGCAGCCCACGGAATAGGAGAATATATTTGCAAATGACACTACAGATAAAAGACTGGTATCCAAGATCTACAAAGAACTTCTCAAACTCAATACACGAGAAACAAATAAACAAATCATAAAATGGGCAGAAGATATGAACAGACACTTTTCCAGTGAAGACATACAAATGGCTAACAGACACATGAAAAAATGTTCAAAATCATTAGCCATCAGGAAATTCAAATCAAAACCACACTAACATACCACCTTACGCCAGTTAGAATGGCAAAAATAGACAAGGCAAGAAACAACAATTGTTGGAGAGGATGTGGAGAAAGGGGATCCCTCCTACATTGTTGGTGGGAATGCAAGTTGGTACAGCCACTCTGGAAAACAGTGTGGAGGTCTCTTAAAAAGTTAAAAATTGAGCTACCCTATGACCCAGCCATTGTAATACTGGGTATTTACCCCAAAGATACAGACGTAGTGAAGAGAAAGGCCATATGCACCCCAATGTTCATAGCAGCATTGTCCACAATAGCCAAAGCGTGGAAGGAACCGAGATGCCCTTCAACAGATGAGTGGATTAAGAAGTTGTGGTCCATATATACAATGGAATATTACTCAGCTATCAGAAAGGACGAATTCTCAACATTTGCTGCAACATGGACGGCACTGGAGGAGATAATGCTAAGTGAAATAAGTCAAGCAGAGAAAGACAATTATCATATGATTTCTCTCATCTATGGGACATAAGAACTAGGAAGTTCGGTAGGGGAAGAAAGGGATAAAGAAAGGGGGGGTAATCAGAAGGGGGAATGAAGCATGAGAGACTATGGACTCTGAGAAACAAACTGAGAGCCTCAGAGGGGAGGGGGGTGGGGGAATGGGATAGACTGGTGATGGGTAGTAAGTAGGGCACGTATTGCATGGTGCACTGGGTGTTATACGCAACTAATGAATCATCGAACTTTACATTGGAAACGGGAGACGTACTATATGGCGACTAACATAATATAATAAAAAAACATTAAAAAAATAAAATAAAACAAAATTTCATCTTAGAAAAAAAAAGATACATATAGACTATTTTGTGACATAGGCTTAGATATTTCATTTACACATTAATGGGGACATTTCCCAAATCCTGGAACAATTTAACAAATCAGTAGAATTTTTACAAGTTTTTCTTTCAAATTTTTACTAAAACCTTTTTTACCTGCTACCTTATGGGAGAAAATTAATGAAAAAGCAACACACACACTCACACACACACACACGCACACACACGCACACACACGCACACACAGACACACACACATACAGAGCAAGAGACTCAGAAACACCTGATCATTCTTTTTTTTTAATTTATTTTTATTTTTAATTATTTTTTAGAGAGGGGGAGTGCATGTGTGTGTGCAGGGGGGAGGGGCAAAGGGAGAGAGAGAGGGAGAATCTTAAGCAGGTTCCACACTTAGCAAGGAGCCTGACTCGGGGCTCAATCCCACAAGCCCTGAGATCATGACCTGAGCTGAAATCAAGAGTCTGACTCAACTGACGGAACCACCCAGGCGCCCCAACACTTAATCATTCTTAGTCTAAGGGCTTGTTTTATTTTGGAACACAAGATCTTATGGTTGTGACTTTTAAAATATTATAATTTAGCAGTCATATTTCCTGCTAATAAAGTTGCTTCCAGTTTAGAGGATGAAATTAAATCTGTCTTCCAATGTGTATTTTGCAGCACACTAATGCTGTGGGATTTTTGGCTCACACAAAAATGTCTTCAGTCAAATAAATTTGGAGAATACTGGATTAAGTGCAGTTAAGCTGCTTTCCCAAAGTCTATAAAATGCGAATGTATCCACACATCTCCAGGAAATGATAGAATTACAGTATTGCCCAAACTTATTCGACCCTAGCACTATACTTGTTTTTAATTTATTTTGTGAGACTAATATTCCAAGAATGACATTTTTGAAGCACTGATATTGAGCAACTCATGTTCATGTTTGGGCCATGATTCCCAGCTGTTTCACCTAATAAGGAAATATGAGAATCAGTAGTCTATGTCATGCAGAAAAAGCTCGACCATAACAGCAGATGGACTATGAAAAAGACTGCTGATTGTTCCTCAGTATCCATTCTCACCCCTCCCTTTGATAATAGTACTCCTGTATTTTAACTGTGCACAGAACTGCCCAGAATAGTCTGGTTTTCAAACCTCTTTTGTACTAGGTGAGAATGTTGACTTCATTCAGGAGGAGCTGCTATGAAAAATCTGTGTCATGCCCTCAGAGGAAATGGCCATATTTTCAACTCCTCTTCTCCTGTTTCCACTGGCTCGAATGCAGTTGCAATGGCAGGAGTTGGAGCAGCTATTTTGGCATGGGAGATGAAAGCCTCAAGTTGAGGATGGCAGAGAAATAGGACAGAAATATCCTGGGACTCTCATGGTTGTGGAGCTACTGTCTCTGCCCTGGAGCGCCTCCCTGGTGTTTTACATGAAAAAGAAATAAACTTTAATCTGTTTCAAACCATTTTTTATTGTAGTCTTTGTTGCAGCGTCTGAATTTATATCCTAACTAATCACCGAGTATATGGATCAGGAGGAATAAGGAACACTAGAGACAGAATGTGACACTCCCGGGTGCTGAACACACTTGAAACAACTCTAGTATGTTGATGAAGGAGCTGAATGGGTCGTTTTTCTTTTCTGATTATTTATAACACTTTCTTATTGTCACACTCTCTGCAAATAGTACACATATCAGCTGTGACTTGTCTTCCTCCTGAGGCTGTTGTTAAGCCTATTGAAATAATTCATTTCCGGCATTTTCTTTTACAGCTTGTTTCTTCAGAGTTCAAGGTGGACAATCTGATATGTGTTTTTTTTTTTTTTTTGTAGCAAATGAATTCATCCTCTCAGGCCAATTTTCGGGAGAAATCGAGAACGCTCAGGAAGTGTGACAAACCTGACTTGTCATTCCCATTTTCCATGTAACCTGTGGTCGAAGTTCAACTAGCCAAGCATCTCTTGAAAATCTCCTATAAACCCAGCTCTGTGCCAAATGCTCTGCCAAAAACAGAAGATAAAGTCCTCGCTAACAAATAGATTTCAGATTAGCCTTCTTGCCCTGCCTTCATAGAACTTTCTGTACAGATATGCAATATGTGGTTCCCCTTTACATGTGCAATGTTTCCAGTTTGGAATTTACCAATTAATAAGTACGAACACCTTTTACGTATCTAGTGTTGCTATAGGTATTATGGATGCTATACGATACAGAAAGCATGATATAGAAAACATGATCCTTGAAGATTAATGAAAGGATTACATGTAACAATTAGCAAGCAGTATAATCTATTATATAATTACCTGGTTCTGATGTCAGGGCCACAGGCAGCCAGGAGGTCAGTTTCAGCCCAATGCATGACTGATTTCTAATAACCTCCCTGGCCAAAATTTCCTGTAGCTCTCTGCCAGACAATTAATTTCTTTACAGAGGGAAAGTCAGGAAGAGTTAGGTGTGAGAGACGATTAGGTTATGCTGTTGTGAAGTGACATGGACAGAATCTCCTCCTGCTTTCTACCCCCCACAGCTCCTGTTTTGATACATCCCATTTGTCATTTTCATTGTTTTCCAGGTTTGCAAAATGGCTTGCAGTGTCAGAGAACATGTTCAGACTGTCAGGAAAGAAAACAAGGCAAGGAGCTTTGATGGAGATAAATAAGCCCTTTTTCTAAATAACTTGCTTGTGCCTGCTGGTGGTGCCTCCGTGATTTACTGAAATGTCTGCCCCAGTGTCAGACCCGCATTTTCTAGATGAGGAAAGCTCATTTTGATACTGACTGCATTATCTGGAGGCAGAAATACTCACAGATTCTTGCTCCATAGTCACTTATACTTCTCAGTGTTCTCTAGCCCGCAGGCATTTCATAGACTTCAGGCAATTTTTCTTTGACCCTCATTATTCATAGGACCGCTACAGATGTGTGGAGTGCCAGTATTCCAACGGTACAAGAACACAGGTGATGCAGCAGAATTTTTTGAGGATGAAATTGAGCCTCAAAAACTATGTTTTCTGGATGCAAATGTTACAGATGCCTCAAGAGTACACACTGTGACTTTTCTCTCTCGGGTGCTATTAAAGAGAAAATTACACTTGTTAAAACAGGAAGGCAGACTTTACTTTGGACTGTCGTGATAGGTGTAAGGAACTTTCAATGGGGTTTTGCAGCAGGGGAGAGAGATGGGGCTCAATTCTGATTATAATAAGGTAAAGTGGGCATTTATAGACAAGAAGCAGGAGTGGTAAGCGGTAGAAAATGATTACTAAGAGGGTAGCATAATTCTTTGCTGAGGTGACCTGACAGGACGGTTGCTGAAGGCAGGCCAGGGTGATCAGATAGCTCCCGTGGGGACGGTGGAGGACGGTGGGAGATGAGGGTGATCGGATACTGAGGGTGGGGGAGTGTGGCTAAACTTACCTAGCAGGATTCTTGCTAAAATTGAGCTCTTTTTTTTAAAGATTTTATTTATTCATTCAACAGAGAGAGAGACAGCCAGTGAGAGAGGGAACACAAGCAGGGGGAGTGGGAGAGGAGGAAGCAGGCTCCCAGCGGAGGAGCCTGATGCGGGGCTTGATCCCAGAACACCGGAATCATGCCCTGAGCTGAAGGCAGACACTTAACGACTGCGCCACCCAGGCGCCCCTAAAATTGAGCTCTTAAAAGAAAAAAAAAAGGATTTTATTTTTAAGTAATCTCAATACCCAGTGTGGGGCTCAAACTTACAAACAGGAGATCAAGAATCACATGCTTTATCCACTGAGCCAGCCAGGTGCCCTTAAAATTGAGTTCTTGAGGACATGCTCCAGGATGGGACCCAGTCAGAAAGGGGCTCAGAGGAGCATATGTAGAGTTTGGTCAAGCACAGTCTGTCAGAACCCTCAGTAGAGTGCTGGGAAGGAAGCAAGTAGGAAAAAATAAGTGCAGCATGACTGGGAGCAGAAAGAAGTTTTATGAGGAGAAATGTGGAAAGAAATGACCCTTTGAGAGCTTTCTCTATGTCAGGCATCTACTTCCCTTTCCTTCCTCATTTGATCTTGTAGGGTCCCAGGGCAGGCCACCCCAAGATGGGCCACTTTGGCATGCAGATTATCTTGAGCGGCAAACAAGGCCCAAAAGGTTAAGGAAAAGACTTGGACACCACTCTACCCTCCCAACTGCCTAAAAGAATTTAGATAGAGGACTTGCTCCAGGAAGAGAGCTGCGGCCATAAATGATCACATTAGGATATGAATCAGGGGTGGTAGGCAGGGAGGAACCGTTTGATCAAAGTCCTCTCCATCCTATTGTTTCTCAGGGGCCCAGCAAACACTTGGTTACCAAAGGTTTATTCTTTCTCATTCTGCAAATTGCACTCCTTCCCTTTGAAGCCCTAGACACCTACCCCTTCTCCTTAGTTCAGGATGACATATGTACCTCAATTTTGTCTATCTTTGGAATTCCATGTCTGTATGAATGCCCCATACATACAAAATCAAATTTGATTTTCTCTGGTTAATCTGTCTTATGTCAGTTTGTTTCTTAGTCCAGCTAGAAGAACCTTGAAGGGCAGATTAAGTTTTTCCTCTCTCACAACATTTACAAGAGGGAGATTCAATTTTTTAAAAAATTTTATTTATTTGAGAGAGAAAGAGAGAAAGGGACAGCATGAGCAGGGGGAGGGAAAAGGGGAGGGGGAGAAGCAGGCTCCCCGCTGAGCAAGAAGCCAGACGTGGGGCTCGATCCCAGGAGCCCGAGATCATGACCTGAGCCTACCCGAGTGAGCCGAAGGCAGACGCTTAACCGACTGAGCCACCATGTGCCCCTCATTTTTTGCAAGAGGAAATTTAAGGAGATTAAGTAACTTGCCCAACGGACAGAGGTGAGATTCAAACCCTTGTCTGTATCTTGGACACAGATCAGAGGTGACCTGTTTGGACTGAAATATGGAAGGCATTTTCCTAAATGTCCTGTACTGTTTAAGGTCCCTTGAGACGTTCTCAAAGAATGGATTTGAGAGTTGTACAGAGGGAAACAATATAATGACTGAAATAGAATTTTTCTGACAACCTAATAGGATGGGGGATCACATCAAATTATTTTGGATTTGGGGGGGAATGTGACATTTGTTGCACACTGATGTTGTGGATTACAATTCACATATCACACATGTAAAGTGATCCAATTGTAGTTACTATGAATATTAACACGATGTTGGTGCCAGGATCAGGGAACAGCGGTCTTTACCTTGTCAACTCTAGATGTCACTCTAAGATCGTGAGTTAGATGCATCCAAATCACTCGCAGAGGCCCTGGCTTCCCTGCATTCTTTTTCGCTGACTCATGGTGCAATTTTCTGTTTCAATCACAGCTGTTTATTTTTGAAAGAGGAACTGACGCAAAGAATAAAATCTTTTAACACCAATGTTCAAGACACCCCTGAGATTAAGATCAGGAAGCTGAGAATTTTTGTGGAGGTGTGCATAACCGAGCTATTGCCCTGAGTCCCACTGTGAAAGGCCTGCAGAACACACAGCAGTAAGAATTTTGTGATGCAACGAGCTTTAACAGGGCAGGGCTTTTGTCCTGCAGTTAAAAATTCTCTAAGAAAAAAATTCCTCTGAGAAAAAAAAATTCTTGTAATTATCACAGATGGTGTGATATATTTGCTGCACCTAATGAAGGGTATGTTCTGTTTTTATCCTGGAGCAAATGCAGATACAAGATAAGGATGGAGATGAATGAAGATTCCTGAGATTTCTGGTTTCAGGGAGTGAGTCCTTTGCCACTCAGGTTCTGTTTTCAGGCAGTTGTGTGGGCAAGGGTACCAGAGATAAGGAACTGGTCTGCTCCCGTTCTCATCCTATTCTTCAGAGCCATGGATGTGTTCAGAATATGGAAGGCAGCCGGTTCCTCTTCCTTACTCTCTGTGTTGATTTAAAATTCTCTCTTCTCACTTTTTTGCACTGAATGTTTGGTTTGAGAAGGATTGCAGCAGACTGCAAAAAATTTTGTTCTTTTGATTCACAAATGGGGTGTTTTGAAGTTAGCACTGCAAATGTGTTCAAACAGTATGCAAATTGAAACCTCAATGATTGAATAGCTGAAAACAATCTGGTCGCTCCGTTCTGTCTGGGAGTTAGTTTAGATTATAGAGCACATTATTGGCAATAGGACCAGACTGGACCATGTCAGGGAGGAACTTGGGGGAAAAGGGGAGACTGTGAAGGGAGCCTAGAAATTTGAGTAAATTCTTGAGCAATTCAAACTCTAATGCCCCAAAGACCACCAACAACCTCCTACTAACTAGATTTGCTGGTAAATCATTATGTTTGAGACTTGAAATCACCTACACCACACAACTTGTCTGCATGAACATGACTCTACTATCCGGCTATCGTCATTAACATGCTTTACTCTTCTAGTGTCTTCATTAATCAGCTTCACTATTCTGGAAACATTTGCCCAATAAGAAGAAAGTTGCAGATAACTTTATTACTCACTTTAGAAATTTCTTGAAAAACCCAACTAAATGAACACCAGACTATTGTGTTTTTCAATTGACAGCATCAAATAAGCATTTTCTGTACAAGTTTCTTCAAAATCCTCACCTTTGGTGTCCACAGTTCTAAAGTATTATATCATGTTTCTTACCCAGTCCTAAGGAGACCCGGCATTGAAAGAGCTACCTTAAAGCAACCCTAAATCTCATATATATTCTAACTTGGCCCTACCCCTCCACGATTAAGTAGTGTTCTTTTTTACCAATGAACTCAGCTTTGTCTCATCAACAGGTTGCTTTTGTGGTGTTTTCTTGAAGCCAGCAATGCCATTGATTTCTCAAATGCATCTGCTTATTGATCATTTCTTTCATCCCAAAACTCTCGTGGCTCTTGGATCCTACACTCTCCTGGTCTTTCCCTACCCAGAAGGCATCTTGTTTTCAAGACTCCCCGTGAACTCCTCTGTACAGATGACTATAAAATTGTACTTTCAGTTAGATTCATTCTGCTTTCTCCCCACAATGAAAGGTTCCTCTTGAATATTTCTTTGTCATTATGAATTCAGTAGGTTCCTGACTCGCTCTCTTCTTTCCCCATTTCTGATAAATAGTACCACAAGACAGCTGAATTTGAATTATCTTTTATTCATTCTATTCTTTATTGTCTATGAACAACAAGTCTCTAAGTCCAGTTAATTTACCCAAAAAATATTTGTATTGATCTCCTTCTTTTATTTCCTCCACTGTCCACCAGTCTAGGCTTTTATCTTGTGGCCCTTAAACTTTATTGTGTGCATAGACTCCTTTGAGCTTTCATGGGAATTTATGAATCATTTCCCTCTCAAAATGTAGTTGTGTGCATACGTACAAGATTTTTAGTATAATATCAGAAAGTTCACAGAAACTGTGAAGCCCAAATTCTTGTCCTAACAGTGCTCTCTGTCTCAAACATCATCCTTCCCATTCCATCCCTGTGGCACTCACATTAATCTTTAATAATCACCCTCTATAAATGACTGGTAATAGCTTCTTATAAACTTCAGAATAAAATCTAAGGCTCATTTGGTCATTTCAAAAGCCTTTCTCAATCCTATGAATGGAACTTAACCTACTCTTTCAGTTTTATGCCCTTAAATATAGAAGTAAAATATGCTCCCACACCCCAATTAATGGGCACATACTAACTGAACACTTATCACATGCAAGGGATGTCTGTGCTGGCTATAGAGGTGTCAGCAACTCCCTCACCTTAAGCTTCCACCCTCTCCCCTCCACCCTTGCTCTGGCACATCTGTCTCCTTGCTGTCTTCCAGACACATTGGAACTGTGTAACCTTTGAAGTTCAGGCAGACCTGGGTTTTAAATGGTGAGTAGCAGAGTATGCCACCCCAAAATATGACTCTTTGGCCTTAGGACTATTTTGAGTCAATTATTCTGAGAAACAGTAGACATGGGAGAAGCTCTGAAAACATAATAGAAGTTACCTTTTTTGTAAGAGAAATTTACTTTTATAAGGAAGTCTCCATTGACAAGGGTATCTCTTCTTTGTACCATGGAAAGAAGGCGGACAAAATCACAAAAGAATCTTGTCCAATGGAAAGGGCTCTGGACTTAAATCTGCATAACAAACCTTACCATTGTTTACCTTGCTTTTTCTGGTAAACTCCCAAACTGGCCTCCCCCAACACCTTTTATCTTTTGTCTTTAGTCGAAGATGGTATTTAAGTCAGAGATCTAAGCCACTTCTTTGAGTTACTCATATTTCCTTGGGTATCTCCTATTATATACCTGAGGTATACATATTAATAAACTTCTGTTTGTTTTTCTTTTGTTAATCTGTCTTTCATTATGGGAGTCTTAGCAAATAGCTCAGAAAGGTAGAGAAAAAATGATTTTTTTCCCCTTATGGAAACATCTATCTATATTATTCCAGTCTGAACTCTGAGTCTCACCTTTTCTCCTGGAAATAGGAATAATAGTAACTATTCACAGGCTTGAGATGAAGGTTACAGAGGACAACACACAATGCCTAGAGCAAAGCCTGTCACCTAGGAGCTAGCTATTTCCAAGATCAATATATGATTTAAATGCCTCTGAGCTAATGAATAATTGCTAAGGTTATTTACCAGGTGAACCCTCAGCAGAAGACACTTCTCCCACAATTGGCTTGCCCAAATCAGCAAATCCTGAATGTCTTCCAGAGAGCAACTTGTCTGTACAAGCTTGTCAGCAAACTCTGTACTGTCATCTGCCAGGGTGAGGGGTAAGCAGTGAATCCATGAATAAGCCCCCCACCCTTTCAGCATGTGACACCTTCCAACTCTGAGCACGGAATAACCTTAGCTTATTTGACAGAAGGGCTCTAGACAAAGTCTGTGAGCTCAGAGAACACTGGCTGAAAAAGCCTAATAAGCAACCAGAAGTAACCTCATTACTTGGCGCCGATCTCTCAATGATAAAACCTCATTGATGTTTTTATTCATATTCACTTATGTAATTAAGGGGTGAAATTTTATTTCCCCATTGGCAGAGGATGTGTAATGACTAATGAGAATATTATATATTTTAAGTTACATTTTTTAACCTATAAGTTTATAACCCATGAAAGAGAAACATGCCTTTGATGAACCCCAAACTGTGCTAAATGCTATACTTAGGGGGAGAGTTCTGGAGAAGTTCTGAAAAGAGGAGTTTTAGGAACATAAAAAGGGCAGTTGCTGAACTAAAATGACTTTTAATCTTATGGGGAAGACAGAATTTATTTCCAAAATAATTAGACCACAATTACATTTTAAACTAAAGAATCTTAGAACTGATTTTTAGTATCATTGACTTCCTATTATTTTATGGGAGTGAGAATGTTCTTATGAGATGGGATTTTCATAAGCTTCACCAGAGTGCTGAGAGAGAGAGGATGGGGAGAGAAAGAGAGAGAACTAAAACAGGTTAGAACTGGGTTACGACTAAAGTGTGCACTTTAGTGTGGATTCAAGGAAGGCTAGTCTCTTGGGAAGTGCTTTCCTTCTATCCCTAGGTGTGTGTGTGCATGTGTGTGTGGGGGGTCCCATTCTGCCCTCCTTTTGAATCTAGGACCTCATTGTATTGAAGTCAGATCCTTCCATCTCCAGGCTGAGATCCAAACACAGTGGGGGTTGCTACCAGAAAAGCAGCATCTAATGGGGATCACTGTCTTCCTCTTCCTCCAGTGGAACCTGAGCAGCTTGACTCCTTTTAGCCCCTTTTGGGGCTATGCACAGCTTGAGAGGTGGCCTCCCTGGCTGAGTGAGATGGACAGATTTCCCCTGCCTCAGTTACTCAGAGGCAGCAGCTGAGGCTGGGGACGACTCTCCTTGCAGGAGGAAACAAGGAGAGGAAGGGATGGGAAAATGACTCTGGCAATGGCCAAGGATTCCTGAGTTTGCAGAGGGCCTCCCACTTCTGCTCATCCCCTCTTCCATGCTCAAGGAAAAAACAAGCTCTAGCTGTCTGTAATCACTGCAGAATTGGTAGCAGCTTTCTCTCCTGTCAGCAGGGGAGTGCATTTCCTTATCCATCACAACCTTCGGATAACCCGGTCTATGCCCTACAACGGTGTCATCCTGTCCGGTGACAAATAGATTTCAATTGTTATTTACCTGAGCTGCATTTTAAAATGAACTTCAAGGGATGGTGGATGCAGAAGCCTTTCCCATCTCCCCAGACAGGCCTCAGTGAATGCCAAGGGCACCGCACTTACGCCTCCCTTTCTGGATAGTTTTGCCTTCCTGAGTTCATGTTTGTGCTCCTTCTGTGGGCTGGGGTGTCTATGTTGATCAGATAAAGTAAGTGGTTGGTAATATGACATCTGAAAGCTGTGGGGAGAGGCAATAGCTGGGCTACTCTGGTTGCTGACCACCAACCACACTTAACTCCTGAGATGTCCCAGAATATTCAACACAAAGTGTTCCCACCTGCTGTGTCAGTGCTGAGTGTCACAGCGCCTCAAGGGCTGGTGAAGTTCAAGTCCCCTTCTAATTTACATCTAAAAGGTTTATCATTCCAAAGTCAGAGCTGGGGTTAACTCTCATCAACTTCAGAGGAGATACTAGCCAACCGTGGTAGCCCCTATCTCCCTTCCTTAAGCACATCTGACCAGCATGTGAAATTCTTTTTTTTTTTTTTAAAGATTTTATTTATTCATTTGACAGAGATAGAGACAGCCAGCGAGAGAGGGAACACAAGCAGGGGGAGTGGGAGAGGAAGAAGCAGGCTCATAGCGGAGGAGCCTGATGTGGGGCTTGATCCCGTAACGCCGGGATCACGCCCTGAGCCGAAGGCAGGCGCTTAACCGCTGTGCCACCCAGGCGCCCCAGCATGTGAAATTCTTATTCATATATACACTGTGGAGAGATGAGTTGCTTTTTTTGACCACCCCCACCCCATTTTTTGTGAGTTGCACTTTTGGGCATTTATGTGCCAGGTTCTTTTTAACTTCTCATATCAAATGAGTACTACGTATTGAGTCTAACCATTGTACAACAGCTAAAATCCCATAATTACACCTTTCCCCACCTGCCACATAGTCTGTAGTTCTAATCCCAGCCCTTTCACTCACTAGCTATTTAATTGATTGAATCACTTAACCACTTTGAATCTCAGTCTCCCCTCTGTAACAAGAAGGACACAGTCTCTCTCTTATCAGAGTTTTGGGATGTGAAAGGAGATGTATCTGAAAACATCAACCCAGTGTCCAGTATATAGAAGGCTCTCAGATATTAGTTTCTTTCCTACCTACCAGTTTACCACCACACCAGGGTAATTTTTTAAAGTAAATTTAATCTATTAACATATAGTGTATTATTATGTTATAGGTATAGTATAGCAAGAGTTCAGTGATTCATCAGTTGCATACAACACCCAGTGCTCATTCTATCAAGCCCTCTTTAATGCCCATCACCCAGTTACCCCATCGTTCCACCCATCTCCCGTCCAGCAACCCTCAGTTTGTTTCCTATAGTTAAGGGTCTCTTATGGTTTGTCTCCCTCTCTGATTTTGTCTGATTTTATTCTCCCCTCCCTTCCCCTATGATCCTCTGTCTTGTTTCTTAAATTCCATATATGAGTGAAATCATATAATTGTCTTTCTCTGGTTGAAAATCGATGGTAATTTAAGAGAGAAGGTACAGAAAAGAAGGTTATTTGCCCCATACTGAATTCCTGATTCAGGAGATTTATAAAAAAACAATCAAAACAATCCTAGTTCCAAAGACAATAAGCAATAAACTAGACAATTTTTACTTTTGGCATTTGTTACTTTTACTGCCAGAATTTGATTATATTTAGTATGAATATAGTTTTTACAATATGTTATAGTAATCATTATTGATCCTCTGGTGTTATAGATAATCATATGTATGGTGGTATAATTGTCTCCGGGTTAAAATAGAGCATGGCCGTGGTAAGCTATTCAACTTGTATGTCCGCGATATCACTGAACCCTCCGTGATCTTAATATCTTTGTTCCTGTTCTTGAACATTTCTGTTGTGTAATATGCAGCGAATGAGTACACTGAAGCCTACGTGAGCCTGCCTATATATTCTTTCCAACCCAGTTTAGAAAAAGAGTAGATATTATCTTGATTTGCTCAATCTTTCTATTAAGGACATGAACTGAGAGTGTTTAAACTTCTCAACATCTGGTTCATGGCCAAGACAAAACCTGAATCTAATTTTCCTTATGATCTGAACACCCTTTCTATTTTTTTTTTTAAATAAAGTACTGAAGGGATCAATCGTCTTTCCTCAACAGACTTGGAAAAACAGCCTCAAACATACGTACTTATCCCATTTTGGCATGTGAACACAGTGGAGGAAGGTATCAAGATAGCTTGCAATACTCTTGATCCAAGAGAGAAGGCCACCAGGTGTCACAACAGCCAGCTCCCTGCTTTGTGCTTTGCCATGGTGCGATTTGACCATAAGGTGGCAGGAGCCTCCATATAGTAAACCTAAGTTGGAAAGGAGGCTTGGACAATGTTTGTGCAAATATTGCATGTACGTATGTGCAAACATCTTAAGCCCCTTGTTCTTTTGTGTCTTATTTCAAGGGCATCTAACTCTCCCCTTGTGGGATGAATCCCTGCAGACAAATGCTCCATTTAAGCACAAGCTTGTGGGGCCGTCCCCTTTCCCCTTTCTGCCTAATGTTCTGCTTTTGTCACAGAGGGATAAGTGGGAGGGAAATATATGTCAGAGCATCCCGAAATGGGCTGCAACATTTAGCTCTTCTCTGATGATCGCTCGACCAGCTAACTAACTTCTGAGCCAATGGGAACAGGGACATATTAATATCATTGTTTCCTTTTTTGGCCGTTTCTCTCAGGGTATAATATGCAGTAAAGTAATATATAGCAGCCTACATGGGGCTATCATAGAGACCTATTTTAAATTGCTTAATTGGGTTTGTCATCTCAGAGCTGGGAGGTGTGGGAAGTTTACAGAGGGGAGGAAAGGCACTTAATTGGTGCTGTGTTCTATATATCTTTATGTAACAGCAGGCTCTTGAAAAAAGGGGGAAATCTTATATAAAGAACGTGCGCGAGACCAATCAAGTGAGGGTACAGGCAAACCCCCCAAGGGCACACAGGTTGTGCTGAATTCTAGCTAGCATGGCAGTGACCTTATGAATAAGAACCTGTTTCTAGAAGGCTCCTGTGTCTTACGAACTTGAAAAGAGTCATATTCTTTAAACGAGTGAAGTTTTTGCTATAAAAAGGTTCAGTAAACCCTCACCAGAGAGCCACATCAGAGAAGAAAATCTTCCCAAAGTGTGAAAAAAAAAATCAATAAAGAATCCCATTTGCATTTAGGGCTCAGGCTTGAAAATTCAGTCAAGGCACCATGCTCTGTGTATCTGAAAGTAGCTCTGACCTAAGCTTTACAAATGACTTGTTCCCCATTAGCACGTTGCCTGTAATTAATGGTTTAACGTCTGGAGCCTTGTTTAAGGAAAGCAGAGTTTGCCATTCCTTGCCCATCTGTTCATCTGTAGACTCGAGGAGCTCGTGGCATAACCAAAGCTAAGCGGCTGGCTCACGGTGGCCCTGCTAGTTGCTGGCTGAAAGGGGTGACCCCTTTGGGCACTGGGCTGGCTCAGCCTGGGTGCTGGGCCCGGGGCCTGGGGCCATCTGCTCCCCACCCCGCCCCGCCCCGCCTCGCCTCCCTGCAGTAGCGACTGCTGCAAGCGGCGGCACGCCCTGTTAAAGGCACAGCACTGTATTCCCTCCAGCTAAGCTCCATCTTTGGCCACACCTAGAAGAAGAAAGAGTCTGGCACTCTCAGACAGAGAGCAGATTTTCAGCAGGGGCTCCAGGAGGGACTCGGTCTCCAGGCCCACAGTCTGTATAGGGCTAAAAGGTGTTATTTTAAGGTTACATTTCTTCTTAGGTGTTTTAGACCCGGCCCGACTGATCTAATAAAAACCCAGTTTTATTTGGAGGGGGAAATGCTTCCCATGTATTCATTCTTCATTCATTCATATAATATTTTTGAGCATTTATTATATGCCAAATATTCTGCTGGACTGGACATGAGCCATGCAAGCATAGCATTTACCTTCATTTTCCTCGGAGCAGAAATACTTAAACGTTCCCTTCCAAGGTGATAAGCATTCATCTGTGTTCTAAACTCCCAGACTTAATAAGGAGGCCTTCAAGGGTGAGAAGGAGAAAGAAGAAAGTTGAATTTAGGAGAAAAAAAGGGAAGGCCAAAAATCATCCCTGGCCTGGCTCAGTTAGCTCTTAATTCCCCCAAGGGAACACAGGGTGACACCACCTCAGGGGACTCTCATCACTGAAAGACTGGAAAAGAAACACTGATTTTGTTATTTCCTGCAGTTATCTGGAATGAGCAGGCTGTGCCTTTACTCGGTGACAAGCAGGAAGCCCCTGTATGCCTCAGTTGCCTTTCCTGTAAAGTGGGGTTGCTACTAGGGCTTCTGCTTATTGCACTGTTTAGAGCGCCCAGTGAGATAACATGCACAGAGTGCTTTGCTGGTGCTTGGCTCCCACGAGCACCAGTATACGTGAGCAGGTGGAAGAAAGGTGAGAGGAGCCTGGCGAGGGACGCTGACGCACAACCTTCTCTTCACCCATGGTATGTTGCCTGGTCAGGTCTGGCTCCACAGATAACCCGTGTGCTCCAGCAAGAGGCTGTGAGGAGGGGGAGGAGCCCTGGGCTTCTGAACCCCCGCCCTGCTGTGGAAGTTGAGCCAGTCACCTAACTTCTCTGCACCCCAGCTCCCTCACATTCCAAACAGGGATGATATTCTTTGCAGGTTTACTGTAAGGAGTAAATGAAACAGCATGCGCAGAGGTTCTAGCTCGGTATCAGGCACCCCAAGGAACCCAATGCACACCAGTCCTCTTCCTTCCTTATGCCAGCCGGGCCGTTAAGAGGTGGGAAGCAGTCAGTTGGCACAGAATCTACTTCCCAGGAGTGGGGCGGGGTTGCTGCAGCAGCCGAGGGACTTACAAAGGCACTTTATCAGCCCCAGAGCGGCCAGGATGGACCGCAGCAATTTCAAGCACTCTCTGTAGGAGAACAGTTTGGGGGGGGGGGCGGGAGGAAGAAGGCAGCGTGGGAACCCAGATAAGCACTTGAGACTGGAGTGGAGACCGAGGAAGGCTGTAGTCACCGCAGTTTCCTGCAGGGGGAGCATCAGCGGAAAGCAGAGGCTGTGCTGGCTCGCCCAGGGCGAAATCTGCCCTGTAATTGGAGCTGGGGTTGGGGGCGGGGGGGGGGGGTTCGCAGGCCCTGCTGTTAGGATCGGAAGGCCTTCCTTGGGAGGATAAGCGAAAGAGCCAGCCCTCATTCAGCAAGTGGAGTGACTGGTCCTACACCCCCTGAAGAGGGAGAAAGGGGGCCTGGGGACGCGGATAACATCAGCCCTGTGGTACAATCCTTTGAGGTTCAGATCGCTAGCCCCGAGAAGTCGAGAGCTCGGGCAATCCCCTTTACTGCTCCGAGTACGCCGAGGATGAGGGTCATGCCCTGTTGCCCAGTCCCTAGGTTTTTTAGCGGATGAAGTGAAAGGATTGATGCTCAAGTTTCTCTGACTGAAGCTGTAGTGCGTGGCACATAGTAGGCCCCCAGGAAACGACATGCTGGGGGCAGCGGTGGTTATTGTACTATTCCACACTCAGTGCTAGCATATTTCTATTTCATAGAATCGTCCATCTCTCTCAGCCTGCAGACGCTCGGAAGACAGGGAGTATGTCACAGAGGCACAGCATCGGTGTTGTAAGTGCTGAATAAAAGAAGAAATTTGATTCACAAAAAGCCTAGTGAACTGCAGACAGCAGACACATTTTGGAAGTGTATACCTAGCGAGCGAACTTCCTACCAGACCTGTGCCAGAGAGCGGCATGGCTCTTGCCTGCAGGCAGCTCATCACCCTGTTGGGGGTGTGATTTCCCCATAGGAATTACATTTCCTCATACGAGACAAAGAGAGGGCTATACATGCTATGATGATTCATTTTTATTAATAAATTGACTACTTATAAATGTATAATATATATGCTACAGGAAATATGTGGACGTTATGTGTGTATGTGAGGCTCCTGGAGGGTAAGTGAGTAAAGAGACAGAACTTGGATAGCACTGGCTGTGAAGGCTTCTGAGCGAACTGGAAGAGGAGAGTAAGGCTTGGAATCCATCCCTGAGGATGAAGGGGGAGTAGGGGAGGGACAGATGGGGGAGGGGCGGCAAAGACTGGCTGAGTAGGCAGCAAGACTCTGCCTAGGTCAGGGAGGACTGAATTGCAGAAGGAGGATTTTGATTCTTCACTGATATATGTCCTTAAGCCGAGAGGGTGACATAATAAAAATGATGCTTTTAGACGATTAATCTGGCACTGTAGCTCAGGAGTGATTTAAGGAGGGAAAGAACCCCAATCAGTTAGGAAATTATTACGGCTGTCTAGACATGAGATACGTGAGTCCTAAAATACGACTGCGCTATGGTCAATGTCAATCCACTTTCTGAGCACCTACTGTGTCCCAGAATGACATTAGGTGCTTTTACGGAATAAGCTTTTTAAATTTAACAGCCTGACAGGGTGAATCTTATCCTTCTTTCACAGGTGAAGAAATTCAGGCTCAGAGAGGTAGTATTACTTGTGAAAGTTCTCACAGCTTAGGAATAGCAGATGGGAGATGGGATGTTGGGATTCTAACTTCTGACTCTGTTTCCTATTATACAGATGTTGGATTTTCCATTAGGTGATTCTGTTGCAGGTGAGGCTGGGACTCATTTAAAAAAAAAAGTATATAATGATTTCGAGGATCAGGAGAGCCTCAGGAACCCAATGTCCATACCAAGCTGGGAGGGTGTACATTGTAGAATCTAGGAAAGAAAGTAGGTTCAAAAGATATTTTTAATCAAATGCAAATGACTTGCAAGATGAATGGGAAGAGGATCTTTTGCTTTGGAGCCTCCATGAAAAGATGACCTAAAAAGAAATAGTTGAGAAAGAATTGGAAGCTCTGTTGGGGTGACTCACTGAAAATGGGTATTCAAAGACAAACAAGGACAGAGAAGAGATAAGTCTCAAATGTGTTTGAGTAATAGTATCATAAGGATGGAAGTTTATACATTTTAAAGAAATTTAAAGGGCACTGTATGCCACTCTAGAAAGATGTTTCTAATAAAAAGATTCCATGAGAGGAAATGAGATGCTATAAGAAACTGTGAGGAAGAAAAGTGATACAAAACTTTAGGATATTATGACCGTATCTCGACTAGTTTTTTGTTGTTGTTGTTGTTTTGTTTTTTTACTCCCTCAGGAAAAAAATGTAAACACAAATACTTATTTGGCATTTGAAGCCTCCAATTATGGACCACAATAGGGTTTGAATTTACTCCTATGATATGAAATACAAATAACTTTCAAATCTTGTTTCTTCTCAATTTAAATGGGTTACCACTAATTTCTACTTCTGGCTCAAAGCACTCAGACTAGAAAGATTGATGCTGGCAGAGCAACTGAAATGTTCTCTTCCTTCAGAGATATAGGATTTAGTGTCAAATGAAGGTGATGAATACGGTCAGTTGAATCTGACAGCTGAGGTACTGAGTTTTGCTTTTCCCTAATGTCAATAAAAACCAGAATTGCCACAGATTTTTGGACTCACATATAAAGAACCTCTTTATCCCTGAAGTTTAATTGATTGAACCAATACATATTTATTGAATCGCTCGTAAGTATGTTAGGTTTATATGGAATGCATGAGGTTTGCACCAATCTTCCAAGATTGGCAATTAGTGAGAAAGCCCCAAAGGGCGAGTAAATCTCTGATGACAGGGATAGAGGCTCTGAGGCCTAGGCCCCACCTGCACTCCACCTAGAGTTCCTCTTCATTTGTCATCTTTGGGGATCGGGATTTGACTTTCATTAAGGAAGTTGGAAATTACCAAGGGTGTCTACCTACTACGAACTAATATGATCA
This sequence comes from Ursus americanus, assembly GCF_024610735.1. NCBI lineage: Eukaryota > Metazoa > Chordata > Mammalia > Carnivora > Ursidae > Ursus > Ursus americanus. The sequence continues at coordinate 67,614,919 of NC_142139.1, forward strand.
TTACATTTAAAAAAGCCAACACTGTACCCAACACCTTATGCCTCCCCCAACCCTCAACCAGGTTAGTGTTCTGGTGTTCCCAGGCTCTCTCATGGCATGTTTTCCTCTTTTCTCTTCCTGAAAGGCACTAGTTCCACTGGCCCCACCTAGGAGGGAAGATTCAAGGCCCAACTCTGCATCTTCTGTTTCTTCTGCATCTCAGATTTGCTGTAATTCCTGACCTCACATAACTAAACCATATGGCTTTCCTGGGTTTCCATGGAACTTCCTTATTGTGTAAATTATGAGATAACACGAGTGACTTGAAATCAGAGAGACTAAGTAGAATAGACAGAGAGCTGAGGGGTCTTTATCCTGTCCTCTCTCTTCTTTCTGAGGCATGCTAGGAGGCATGTTATGTTCATCTTGCCGTCCAAGCGGCAGGGGAGAATGGGAGACCAGTTGACCGGAAAGACTCCCTCATTCAGCAGATTGCACTCAGTGGATATTTATCAGACACAGATTATGTGCCAGGTGTTTACCATGTAACGTCTGGATTGATTTCGTAGGCAAAACCCCAAAGGGACAGGAATCATCTCCATCTTGTCTACATTCTAAATGCCTGCCACTCCGAAAGACTCCAGTAAATATGTGTTGAATGAAAAGTGAATAACAAGTCCTAGAAGTTGGTGTTTTTCCCAGTGTTTACAGACAACAAAACTGGGTTTCAGGGAGATTTAAGGACCATGCCCATAGTGTAAGCAACTTGCTGTGAAGTAACTTGCTAACAGTGGAGGATCTGGGATTCAGTGCAGCCATCTGGCTCCCACTAACACACTTCCATTGTGCCATGATGCATTTTCACGTTAGCTTACCAGTGAAACTTCAGAGACACATTTTCCTATTGATTGCGCTTCTAAGAATTAGGCTAGCCCTTCAGAGTATCAGAGCAGTATTAGTTCAGGGAAAGTTGCAGGATCAATGTGGCAATGAGAACGCAGAGTCCAGAAAAATAATCACCACAATTTATGAAAAGCCTGCCATGCTTCAGACACTTTGAGGGCTCCTTGACATAGACATTCTTATTTAATCCTAACAACTACCCTATAAGATAGGAATGATCATTCCCATTTTACAGTGGAGGAAACTGAAGCACCTTGGAGTTAAGTAACTTGCCCAAGCTCTCCAAGCACTGATTGATTTGGGATTAGAACTCCGGTCTGTCTAGTTTCAAGGATTGGGCTATTCCTAACACAGCAAAGTGTCATCACAACTAAAATCACATGTTTGAACTTTGGTTTTGACTGAAGGACACTATTCAACTCAATCCAACAAAGAATTACTGAGACCCAATGACGGTGGATTGGACAATAGAAAATATGAAGATGAACCTGCCTGCAGGGAGGTTATAGTATGGTGATATTTCAAGGCCTGGCATATAACTGGTGTCAATAAATCTTTGTTGGATCAAAGAACAAATGATGAATGAAAGAGCAGACTATAGTAGAAGAAATTCCATTAGAAAATTGAAGATCAGAGTTTGTGAGAGGAAATGCACTATAGCTCTAAGCCAGTATATCTAGAAGGGATATTAGAGATCATACAGTATCAAGGTCACATAGTCCACTAACAGCAGAGTGTGGGCTGACAAGGTCTGCTGCCTAGTTCAATGCTCTATGATTGCATTTTTTCCTTTATCACCTTTCACAAGGCTGGAATCCTATTTCTGTCTTCTCTCTGCATATAATCATGAAAGAGCTATTGTTACATCCTTTTTCAGAGAGAACCTCTTTATCTTCTCAGACCGTGGGGAATGTATGCATTAGCTGCCAGAAATTGACTACCTATCAGTCATAAGGAGAAGGTTCTTTTGGAAGAAAGGTGTCATTTCTGAGGATTGAACTTTTCATACATAAAGGTCATTGATTTGCCATTAGGACTCTCCTGATACCTCCATACACACATGTACGCACACACACACATACACACACACCGCCTAACAGTGCATCTGTACTGAGCTCAGCTGTACGGAAAATCAGGCATATTGGAGATACAGGATTATATTGCAACAGCATCAATGAGAACATTCAAGCAAACAGCCGACTCATTCAAGAAATCGTTAGAACTCATCATGTCTTCCTTTCCTTCTTCTCTGATCACCCCTTTTGCTTTATTACCCTCTCATAGATGGGCTCTCTCCACCTCAATCACTTCCCATCCACCCTAATTAAGATTCCCTTGTTGGAGGGGTTAGGAGTAGCATTTCAGTGACCTTACAATCTCCAGTACTTTTTTTATTTGCACAACCTGACAGCACGGAGACAGCATAATAATATTACTTTTACTAAGTATCCACACTAAATCTTTTCTCCAAGGAAACTACCGGTGCTTTTAGTGACTTCCCCCCTGTTTATCATATGATCTCTAAAATTGCTTCCTGTGATGAAAAGCCTCAGGACCAAGTACAGTCAAACCATTTATTAAAATCGGCTGGACATTTCAGATGAGATAGCTGTAATAAGCCATGCGGAAGAGCCCAAGCTGGCAGGCGCAAAGTTATGAAAGAATGGCATTTTTATTCTAATTCTCCAGCAGTCAGCACTTTTCAAAAAAGTAGTTTCTAGATTATGCATACATGCCATTCAGCATACATTTATCCATAGGCTGTTTTGTGCCTTTGTCTTTGTGGACCTTATGGTCTGATTAAGAGAAGATCCCTAAACAAATAATTTCAGTATCATGGGATAGCTTCCCAGATACCAGCATACACAGCATGTTTATCCAGTCAGCTGGTAGGACTTACCCAGCGGTGATTCCTCCGTGGAAAATTGTCCTCTTCCAGCCAATGTTCAGCTTACAGAATATAGGAAGTGGGATGCTCACTTCTACCCTTCAGGAAGAAGCTGGTGTTGCCCATTCATTACACCAGGGGGCAGAAGACATGGGCCCTGGCTCTGCGGGGTCACTTTGCTCATTCATAACCCAGGACAAAAGCCTTTGTTCTACCTTCATAAGAATAAAATGAGAGACCACAATAGCTTTCAGGAGAAAGGTAGCAGGAAAAATCGCCTCCATCAGGTAAGATCCTCTATATTTGAGTTTTCCTCTTAGCTTCATACAGGATCAATTCACACCATCCCATGCAGGTGAACTTTAGATTATTTTAAGCCACCTGGGCAAGAAGACTCTGTAAATCCTTTCACAGAGGTGGGAGGCAGCACCGTGTGGGGAGCAGCATGGTTCCTGGCTTCCAGCTCTGTTCCCTGGGGCAAATTTTGTAATCTCTCTGGGCTGGTTTTCATTTCTGTAAATTAAAGGACCAGAGTGGGTGATCCAAAGTTTTTGTCTAAAAAAAATTGTCAAACTGAAGGTTTTAAAACTGCAAAAAATTGTCAAATAAGGTATAAAACTGCAAAAGAAAAAAAAAAGTTTTCTTCTAACCCTTGTCGTCTATTGATCATAAGGAGGTCATAGACCCAGAAGGGAGGGAAATTAGAAGTCACAGGATTCCATAGGGAAGTGATATAAAAAGAAATCCAAGTCATGATGAAAAAAGAACTCAGCTGGAAGTCAAAAAACATGAGTTCTCAAAGGAGTTGTAAGCTTATGTTCACACAAAAACCTGCACACAAATGTTTATAGCAGCATTATTCATAATTGCCAAAACTCGGAAGCACCCAAGATGTCCTTCAGTAGGTGAATGGATAAATAAACTGGTACATCCAAACAACGGAATATTATTCAGTGCTAAAAAGAAATGAGGTATCAAGCCATGGAAAGATATAGAGGAAGCTTAATGCATATTACTAAGTGAAAGACACCCATCTGAAAATGTTACATACTGCATGATTCCTACTACACGACATTCTGGGAAAGGCAAGACTACGGAAACAGTAAAAAGATTAGTGGTTGCCGGGGTTTAGGGGGAGGGTGGGGTGAATAGGCAGAACACAGAGGATTTTTAGCACAGTGAAAATATTCTGTATGACATTACAATGGCATATACATGTCATTATACATCTGTTGAAAGCCATAGAACGCAAACATGAAGAGTGAACCTTGATGTAGACTATGGACGTCAGGTGACTATGATGTGTCAGTGTAGGTTCACCAATTGATAGAAATATACCACTCTCATGAGGGATGCTATGCGTGGGTGGGGACAGAGGGTATATGGGAAATCTCTGTACCACCTCAATTGTGCTGTGAACCTACAACTCCTCTGAAAAAGGGTCTATTAAAAAAAATACAGTACAGATTCTAGTCCTTGGTTCTGCCATTAGTCCTTGATTCACTGGTTGATCTCAAGCCCAGCCACCTGGGACTCTAAGCTGCTGGCCCCTCACCTGTGCCCCAGCCCTATGTTCTACCCTACCTCCATCTCTTTGGCTTAAGACTGTCCACTCCAACAAAGACCTCTATTACCAAGACATTCCCCCTTAACTCTTTATACCCAAGGCTTCTAGGCAATGCAGAGTTACCGCATTATCTGAATACTGTCAGAAATTTCTGCAGCTGCCTCCTGTGTATATTCTATGGTAAACATACTTTTTATGGGTTTGGGCATTCAGCAAACTTTCATCTGGAATCCAGAAGCAGGCATTCGAGGCACTGCCCGCAGGCAGCAGGATGATTGTGAGCTTCTTGCTGCAAGACAGTAGGCATTATGGAAGTCTGATATCTTCTTCATGGGCTAGCTTCAGGGTCATTGATGAATCGGTGGGACTCAGGCTCCCGTTATGCACTTCTGCCTGCAGACAAAGTTTCCAGGTGGAGAACTCTTCAAGCAAGCTGGGGCTGGGGCATGCTGCACTTCAGAATGATGGAGTTAATTGATCTGTTCAAGTCTGTTAGCCTCATTCTGTCTGGAGATATGATGGCCTGAGAATGGCACCCATCACTTCAGATGTTTAATTACCCTTACTTAGGATGGTCAGAAATATGAAAGAAAAATATTAGCTTCACAGTAAAGGAACTCATCTCTGGATCAGAGGCATTGGGCACAGATGGTGACCTGAGCTTAAAATTAAGTTGGCCAGAGCAAGGCAGGCATTGGCTCATCCCATTAGGGGTTGCAATTTAACATGTTCGGAACAAAAAGATCTGTGACTGGCTGGATAAGAAGACAACCTGATAGGCTTTTACAGAAGCCTCGCTAACTTCATGGCCTCAAATGCTTTCAGGCCATAGTGTGCCTTCTCCAGAGAGCCCGACAAATCCATCAGGCTGTCTCCTTCCTTTTCTCCTTTACAAAGAAATAATCTAATAACCAATCTTCCTTTAGGCCCATAGTTAATCAAATGTGGGATGGTGACCAGTAGACCCAGCTTAACATAATTAATCTTTAAATCATACATATTCAAAAGGCTCTAAGAAGCATCTGGGTATCTTCTTAAAAATTGTTAGTGAGATGATCAAATTAATACCAGTATAATACATTAGATCTACATCTGCTTATTTTAAGAAAGGGACATACTCCTTAAAAACCATGCTCGTGAAAGACAGTAAATCCCATTAGACCTAAGAAAAAAACCAACATCCTTTGGTGGAATTAAGTGTCAAGAATGGCATATTTGCTGGAGATTAGAGTCCCCTGCTGGGGTTTCCAGATTGAGCTGAGAGCACTGGGAAACCGGCTGCATTTGTAAGTGGTAAACATTGTAAAAGGCTTTTCTGCAGCATCACTGGTGCAGATGAATAAACCATAGGCAGCCATATCTGAATGTTCAGTTTCCCAAGAAATGCAGGAGACTGCGTTTTTTAGACTGATTCACTGATACTAATAAAGTTACCCATTTTCACTTCATGCTGTTTAGATCCAGGCTTATTAACATCAAAGGCTTTTTTATCAATTCTGTTTTCTAAGTACTGAAAATAAAAGGGAGTTTATTGATCACAGAGCTTAAGCTTGTAGGAACCCAAAGCAAAAGACCTAGATTACACTTCCATGTCTTGTGAACTTCTATCCTTTCATCCATCCTCATACCCGCAGAGTTTGATTCAAAGGGCAAACAGTAATGTGTCCATGAACACTCGCCCTTGTTTTCATTACTTACTATCTGCCAAGAACAGGACATTGGGTGATACATGCTATTAGCTAATAGCACCCGTGATCCATCACCTTCTTCAAGGCAAAGTCAATTCCTCTTAACAAACTGGAATTTTTAAGTGGCCACTGCTGCATGTGGGACCCAGTCTGCAGATGATCGGATGCTGAATGCTAATGGCGTGCAGCAAAACACTGCAGCAGGGCGTTGCCCAGGAGAAGGAGGGGGAGGTTGCTCTGAGCAGTGGCTTTTGTTCACAACGCAATTCAGAGGAGCCCTGCCCTAGAAGTTAACTCATCTGTACATTAAAATAGTTCATTTCTGCATTAAATGGCACTTCCCTGAATTGCTATTTACAGAGGATTCTTAAGTCTGAGAGAAATGATTTAATAAAGCAGAGTCCCAGTCATCTGTTTATATACAGTGCCTGTGTGTTTTAAGTATGTCATGTACGGATATTGAGTTACAAGTCCCCCTTTACCTGGACAATGGGACTTTTATTCTTTTTATTTATTTTTATTTTTTAAAGATTGTATTTATCTATTTGACAGAGAGAAAGCGAGAGAGCACAAGCAGCGGGAGTGGCAGAGGGAGAGGGAGAAGCAGGCTCCCTGCTGAGCAGGAAGCCTAACACAGGGCTCCATCCCAGGACCCTGGGATCATGACCTGAGCCGAAGGCAGATGCCCAACCAACTGAGCCACCCTGGCGCCCTGACAACAGCCCTTTTAAATGGACCAACCTCAAGTATGGGAATCTAAGACCCAGAGATCTGGCAGAAAACTTAGAGAGTCCAGCCGCTGGAACTGCAGAGAGGAGGGAAGTGAGGCCAGCAGGATTAAATGGTTGACTTCAAGTTACACAGCAGAGTGTCCCCAACGTTCCAGACTCCCAGTTTCCAGGGCAGGGTTCCATCTTGTTCACCACAAAGGAAAGCGCGTGTCACTTGGTCTGTCTGGCTTTAAGACTTAGGCCAGCATGTGGGGTATGGTGCATGTGCAGACACACGCAGAAATCAAAGGATTTACACCAAATGAGGTACTGTGTCAAGGTGAAAGTGATGTTTAACCTTGTATTATGCTATTCTGTCTCCATGTTGTTGATAATGAAGGTGTTTTGAGAACCGGAAAGTAAAGAATAAATCACATTACTGTTAAGATTCACCCAGAATAATATTAAGCCATTAAAAAAAGGATAATCTTGCCATTTGTGACAACATGGATGGATCTTGAGGGCATTATGCTAAGTGAAATAAGTCAGACAGAGAAAGACAAACACCTTATAATCTCACTTATATGTGGTATCTTACACAAAAACCGAAGACAAGCCCAAGCTCATAGATACAGAGAACAAATTGGTGGTTGTCAGGGGCTGAGAGCGGAAAGCGAGCAAAATGAGTGAAGGGAATCAAAAAGTACTGACTTCCAGTTATAAAATAAATAAGTCAAGGGAATGTAATGTACAGCATGGCACAGGTAATAATAGTGTTATGTATATGAAAGTTGCTAAGAGAGTACATCTTAAAAGTTTTCATCACAGGAAAGAAAACTTTTGTAACTATGTGTGGTGACAGATGTTAGAGTTTTTGTGGTGACCATCTCATAATATATGCGAATATCAAATAATTATGTTGTGCACCTCTAACAATATACTGTTGTACGTCAGCTATGCTTTAATTCAAAAAAGGCATCCCAGGCACACTTTCCACTGGGGCGTCCTCCGTGGCCTCTCAGCTGGGTCAACCCCCTAGCCTCAGAGGAGGCGGGGGCCATATCTTAAGCTCGTATCGCATCCTCACGGGAGTGTCTATCGTATAAGAGGCCAGTAAAGGAGGGTTGCGGAATGAGTGCGTGGCAGAACTCTTGAATAAATGTCATCAGACAAATAAGTGAATGTCCTCACTTGCCATTTCTATGGCCGCTCCTGAGGTTCTTGCCTTCATTCCCACAGCACCAACTAAAAGGTAGCTTTGGGCTCACATCCCTCTAGAGGAAATAAGAACAGACTGCTTGAAGAAGATGCTCTAAATAGCATAAGACAAGTCTCTTTTTGAAAGCTATTCTCACTCGCTCTCTCCTTCCTGGAAGAGATGTATGTCCTTGGACTCCTGTTAGGCTAAGGTGGACCCTTTGCCTTGCCCGGCCTTTAGCTGGGAATATTCTTCAGGGCACCCTGGTCATCCCTAAGAGGACCCTAAATAAATCCAGCTTTGGGATCTCAGAAACCTTTTTTCTTATAGCCTAGAATGAGGTTCTCATATGCAAATAAACCAGTCCCAGTCATCTATAATAAAGACTTCATTTCTCCTGAAACCTGCCGGACATTCTCAGTCCCATTGTGTTCTTTTACTCTCTTGTGGCCTGGTGGATAACATACAGATAATAGGGCTAAATCCTAGAGATGTGAGGGTTTGCATACGAGGCCAAGCCGCCCGTGAGACCCCAGGAGGCTCCATCTGGGAAGGAGCCATCCATGGGGATCACCTCGCTTGGCCGCCATTCGGGGTATCGTTTTGTTTCTTGCAGCAATGGAAGAGTTAAGCTGCCAGCTAATTAGGACACCTATTCCTGGATTGTGGTCTGGTCATTTTAAAAGGAAATATAAAGTGAGTAGGCCAATTTGCAGTTTTAAATGAAATACTAGAGTAAAGAATACATACCTTTCTGTCTCACCCTGTCTAGGCTGATGCTTTTTATTCTCCGCACAGCTTCACAAAGAAAATTGCTGACTCATTCTCTTCTCCTTTTGTCTCCAGGATAAGAGAGTATAAATAATCCACTTTAAGATACCAATACAAGCAGTGGTTTTGAGTTTGTTACATTCCTGGCCTGAATTGCTTTTGTGACACTGATTTAAACTAAAAAAGGCCTCTCATGGCTTTTGTGAGCTTATAGTTTGGTTGAAACTAGTCCATTTGCTGCAAAGTCCTAGCCTTGAAGGTTAAATGAATATTTCATAGTGCTCTAGTCGGGTGTGTGGAGCACAGACCTTTCCAAGGACCAGGACTGGAATTGAAGTGGAGATCCTGGACGGCTTTGAATAAAGAGCCCAGAGCAGCGTAAGGGACCGCACATATGGTTTGATTGTTGGCTTATCTGTTATCTGTGAAAGGTACATGTTTTCAACATTGAAGATTCAAGCAGATTTTAGTCACTGACCAGAGGAATTCTTTGTGCAGTTATCCCGTGACTCTGAAGTCATCTCAGACTCGGGAAGTTCTTATAGATTGCTGCAGGATGGAGGGCACATCTGTCAGACCGACCCCAGGCTACCAAATCCAGATGGAGAAGAGACAAAGGGAAAATAAGAGAAGACTTGGGGAAGAGAAAAGTGGGAAGAGAACGGAGACCCATCTTGCTCTATCTCCTTTCCTATTCCTGCCCCTCTCTGTTGGTCCGTTTGTGCCTCTCTCTCGGTCCTGTATCTTTCTCTCTGCCGCACACTCATTTACTCCCGATGCGTTCCCAACTGTACTTCCAGGCTTTTTTCTTATTCATTCGCGGTTCTCTATCATGAAGCTGTTTTGCATTTGCAACCCGGGCTTCTGCCTCACCTAAATTTAATGTGTAGAAAGACAAAGAGCAAATTTTACAGTGTCACGAAACTTCTACTGTGAGAGATAATTACTTAGTAGGAAGATGGAAGGTGGGGGAAGTGTCAATGCTACCACATTCCCCTATAACACCCAGGTCAAAAGTTGCTAATCAAAAGGTACCCTTTCCTGACAAACCGCAGTCTCTCTTAACCCTGCGCAGTTAGCAGCCGCAACCAACTCATCAGAGTTGGCACGTGAGATGAAGCCAATTTGTTAACCTTAATTTAATAATTTCGCTGAAACTGCACGGGTTGATTTCAAGTGTCAGCTTTCACGCCACTCAGGGGCACCGCCTGGTGCTTTAATCAAGGTAGCAGCCGCGTCTAAAACAAACAATCCATTGCACCAGATAAGCACGGACTCCTATTGTGATTTGCTAATTGTTCTGACTGCTTGTCCTTCTACTGAACTTGTTTCAAAGAGAAGTCACACTTATTTCTTGGAGTCCTCAAATTATTTTGTAAACAGCTAAGGCAGTACTTGTTTGGTTTTTATAGTTTGGGTTACTGGCTTCACTTGTCTTCTTACTCTCTGGAGGAATCCCTCATGTTCAGACTGGTGGTTACTAGCAATTTATTTATTTACTTACTTAATTGTATATTTAGAGAGCTGAGGGGGGGGAGTGGAGGGCGGAGAAAGAGGAAGAGAGAATCTTAAGCACGCCCCCCTGCTGAGTGCGGAGCCCAACGCAAGGCTCATTCTCACACCCCTGAGACGGAAATCAAGAGTCCAAAACGCTTAAAGGACTGAGCCACCCAGGCACCCCAGGTTACTAGCAATGTAGAGAATTAGCACATCTACCAGTCCCAGTGGAAATGTCTCCTGGCAGGGGCAACGGCTAGCTGTGTGTTCTGCTCCACCCAAAGCCCCAAATGAGGGGGCCTCTGAGCTCCCCTTCTCAACCTACTTGAATGTCAACACTTCCTGTGAGAGGATATGCATTTCTCTCTCCCTGTCTCATTCTTGGCCTTGGCCTCTGGGTTCCATTTCTCTTATTCTATTAAAGCAGCTCTTTCGGAGGACACCAGTGGTGCTTTATAAGTCAAATGATCTATTCTTAGCTCTTCATTATCTTGGACTCTCTGCTAAATTTGATAGTATTGATTCCTTCTCCTTTCGCACATCCCAGCCACACCTCTAGCCACTCCTTCTCTCTGTGAGACTGTATTCTTCTTTGGTTGTCCTCATAATTCACTCTTCTGATTCTCCTACTGCTATTCAGACTGCCTCTTATTCTCCCAGAATTATTCTTGACTCTTCTTTCTTTGCCTGAGGGAGCTCATTCCATTCTCATGACTTTAGTTGACATTGCTACTCCATTGATTCTAAAATACGCAAGTTGTGTCTCAAATGCATATCTACATTCTAGTCTTCAAAAGTAATGTGTGGAACACCTACCTGCAGAAGGTCCTATTTGAAATGCATATACCTCCAGGTCATTTTTCTTACCCAAAGCCCAGTGCTTAACTCCAATTACCTATGAATTATTCCATTTGGAATATTCAGTTGTACCCCAATCACACAGACTGCACTCACTGACTTTTCCCCTCAAACAGACCCAATCTGTCTGTCCCCACTCTGTCCGTGGTATCACCATTTTCAAGTTACTCAGATTTAATGATTTAAAACTGTCTATGATGTAATCCTCTTTTTCCTTCAAAATATCTCCTGTCTCCTCCATTCCCGCCCTAATCCTTCAGGCTTCCTTACCACTTGCCCAGATTGCTGTAACTTCCTGTGCTGGATATGTCTTATCTGGACATGTCTGTATGTCTTATCATGTCACTTCCCTGGAAAGGAATTTTCAGGATATCTGTGTATATTATTGCTTCATTGCTTCACGTCAAAGCCTCTCAGTCTGATGTTTAAGGTCATCTGCCAACTTCTCTTATGATGTTTTCCACTCTTCCTCAACTTGCATCACACTACTTAATCAAGTGGTCTTGCTGTCCCACCAACTCCCCACGCTCAGTTCCGCTTCCACGATGTATGATACCATTGTCCTCACCCAGAATGCCCTTTCTCTATCGCCCATCTAGCCAAATTATAGTTGTCATCTAAGCTTCTTCTTCTATAAAATCTTTAATCCTTATCATCTAGAAAATCTGATTATTCCCACCCAATTTAGCATTGCTGCCACTGCAGTGAATCATGTAATCATTCTCTGTCTCATGTTAGGTAATCTTATCTCTCACTTCAGATGTAGAATTCTTGTTGGAGGGATCTTTTACCTAGTTTTTGCAGTCTCCAGGGAACTCAGCATAGTTTTGACAAATAATAGATATTCAATAAATACTTCCTTGATTTACTCTTCCTTAATTTAACAAATATTTATTTGAATAAATTGTTAGGTAAATAAATTAAAGATAGATTGATTGATTCTGTCTATTGATTTGGTTTAGTACTGGGCTCACTGCTCTGCACTTTAATTCGAGTGATGATGGACACCTAATATTTTATTCCCTTCCACCTCCAATCAAGTCTTGGAATAGACTCCATAAATAAACTGTTGGGATCAAGACACATCTTCAATCATTTTCAGGTGCAATTATGGTGAACAGAACTTTAGTATCTGAATGTTAACGACAAAGTGAACCCCTGCCAAATGATTTTTGCATTGAGACATCAAAAAAACAATATAAATCTCCTTGAAAACATAAATTAAACCCTGGTTCTTTTCCTAGAACTGACACACTAAAAACGAGATCATTTTTCTCTTTAAATTAAGAAAAAAAATAGAGTCTCAAAAATCAGAACAAGAGATGCCTATAATCTGGATTCTCTTTAGCACAAAGTATTTTTAGGGATTAAGCAAAAAGTGTAGTAATACTGTTGTTCTTATTTTGCCTGGAAGAATTTTGAGCACTAGCAAATGCTAGTATCTTCTAAAGCTCACTGTCCTTCAGTTAAATCTACACTTTGCTAATACTATGCAGCTTATTATTTAATTAGTCCTATTGTAATGTAAGCATTGCTCTGGGCTGAATTGTGTCCCCCTCAAGTTCATCTGTTGAAGCTCTAACCCACCAGTAAATTTCAGAATGTGACTGCATTTGGAGATAGGGCCTTTAAAGAGGTGATTAAATTAAAATGGGTCTGTTAAGGTGGGTCCTAATCCAATATGACTGGTATCCTTATAAGAAGAGGAAATTCAGACACAGGGAGAGACACTGGGGGCCCATGTGCACAGAGGGACAATCACATGAAGAAACAACAAAGGGGTGGAGGGTGGAAGAGGCCAAGGAGTGACCTCAGAGGAGACCAACCCTGCCAGCACCTTGATCATGGACCTCTAGCCTCCAGAACTGTGAGAAATAAATGTCTGTTGCTTAGGACACCCAGTGTGTGATTTTTGCTATGGCAGCCCAAGCAAAGAAATAAAAGCCAGTGTACATCTGTCTCTTGACTAGACTATAAACTCCTTGAAAGCAGGAATCATATGTCATTCACATTTGTGATGCATCACACAAAATTGATAATAAATGAACTCGCGCAGCGTCATGGAAACGAATCTGTAGCTTGTTTGACTCATTAGGAAGCTCGTTCTTACACTACATATTGGCTGAATATCTACCGTGTGCTTAGTGTTATTCTGGATACTCTGGTTGGTACTAAGATGAGTGAAATACAGACTATCTCCAATGAAAGCATTGGACCCATTGGTTCAATAGACCATTATGAAAAGTTTGCAATTACCTAAAGACATGCTGCCATCACTATATGTACTGAGATGTACAAACATTGCAAAATCCGCAAATGTTCAGTGGTTTGCCCCACTCAGGCTGTTCCATGCATGGGTTATGTCTGCCTTATTCATTGTTGTACCCCCAGATCTTTTATAGAGGGACAGAATAGGTGGCCAGTGAGTATATGATAAACGAATAAACTAATAACAGAATTAGAGTATTTTGCTGGTTGGCATTGACTGGTACTTTTGTTTTGGAAAACCTCGGGCTCTGCTAGTGAAAGATGAAAAACGTGAATTTTCCTTAATGACAATAAAAAAATAGCTGGCCTTTCTCAATTTCTTTACCAAAGATTAAGCTTAAAGAGGCTAATATAGAATAAGCTTTTTAAAATTTTTTACAGTGTCATTAAATCACAGCTATTAGCAGTTATTGATATATTTGATTCTAGGCTGGTCCTCAATATATATATAGAATACTTCTAACATAATTTGATTTTTAGGTGACATGTGGGAAGAAATTACTTTTAGACAGATTTACCCAATGAAGTAAAGATTAAGTCAAGGTACTAAGCATGTGTACCTCCCTCACTCTTGCTCCCAAATCTCATTAAATTATTGAAAAGATGTATTTATATCTCTACCTGTGTGTTTGTCTGTCCTAACCGCCACAGGAAAACATAAATAATATAATCAATGGACCAGAAATTTTGAAGAATTCTTAAAATATGGGAAGAGATAGAATCAGGTTGCAGAGAGCAACAATGTAGAAAACAACAGCACAAAACACTGGAGGAGGAACTTTGCAGAGGTAAGAGCAGTTTGGGGAATTTCCAGCTGAGACTAAACAAGTAGAAGGTCTGATACCTATGGAAGTAAAATTAATAGAAGAGAAAGAAGGCCATTTTGGTGTATTTTTTAATTTATATTTTTAGATAGATGTTGCATCTGTAATAAGGACTCAACTAGAAATTTACAAAAGAATATTTTAATCCTTTAATTAAAAATATAAACAGTTTTCTAGCTCCAGAGCTGTAGATGTAACTAACACGTTGCGCTGCCTCATATAAAAAGCAGTTAATTTTTCCCGTGTTTATGAAAACCTGTTCTTGCACGCTGGACCCACATTGGTTCTCGTTGTACCAGGCCATCATGGGTTGTTGAATACTTTGAACCACACGCTGACTATACCTATATGTACTTATGTAAGAAATCTCTAAGGCATATTGGTCAGTGGGGAAAAAAGAATAACCTACAAAACTAATGCTTAGGAAAGCAAAGAAGTACACTTCTATTTACACAGATGTGATTATAGTGAAAGGGAACTGAACGGTTATATACTCATCGCTGAGAGTGATAATCTCTGGGAGAGAAAAGAAAGTAGGGAAGGGATTAAATTTTTGTTTCTTTTTTTCCACATTTCGCTGTGTAATGCTTCTCCAAATTCTGCTCTCTTGGAAATGTACATCTTTGTCTCTGCCCTTAGCCCTAGTGTCTCATTGTACGGCTGTCTCTCACTACAGGAACTGTGTCTGGCATTCAATGAACAATAAAAATTTTTTTAAAGGCTTATTTTACTTTTTTATTTGAGAGAGAGAGAGAGGAGGGAAGGGCAAAGGGAGAGGAGAGAGAAAAATCTCAAGCAGACTCTCTGCTGAGCATAGAGCCTGACTCGGGGCTTGATCTCGCAACCCTGAGATCATGACATGAGCAGAAACCAAGATTTGGATGGTTAACTGACTGAGCCACCCAGGCGCCCCTCAATGAACAATATTGATAACATCACCTCCCCTTCCACCCCCGAATACAACCACCAACATCACCACCACCAACTGTTAATGACTGAGCAAATGGACATGTGAAAGACAAGTTGTGGGGTGCTGTTGGTGTGACAGTAATGGGAACATAAAGACGGAGAGAGTGAGAAGCAAACATGGGTGTTGTGTCTCTAGCCTTGGAAATGGGAGGATAACAAGAGTGTCCATTCTGTACAGGGAGTCCTCTCTCCATTAGGCCATCTCAGTGTCATCACCTGGGAGTCATCCATCCCATTGACACCCTCTTTCTTCTAAGTATAATTTGACTTGCTATCCAGCTTTGTTATCAGGGAAAGATACCCCTGTCATTTGCTTGGAATTTGAGAGTTATGGGTTTTAGTACAAATGAATCCATTAACAGTCTAGTTTTCACATACGCATTTCTTATGATTTGGATTATCATCATCCAGAACTCCAGAACCCCATCGCCTCTGTGTGTACCAACCAGCAAATCTGCAAGCCTATGGAAATGGAGCCTCATCCTGGAATGGGAGATTGAGCCCACTTTCCATGAGCACATGTAAGAGATGCCCCTGAGGCAGAAACCTTTCGTGACTTAGCAGTTCCTTTCTGTAACCACTAGTTTAAACTGATGTCACTAATGAAAGGAGAAGCTTTGGATTCCATTTCTAGCATCTTCATCACCTAGGAAAGTTGGTGGATTATCTCCCCTTCATCTTATCTCCCTGCAAAGAGGAACTGAAAAAGAAATATCATATGGAGTAAGTAATCCCTCACAAATCTCTACTCCCACTGGATGGGGTCAGAAAATTGGTCTCTTCTGCCAAGAATTGAGTTAATGACTAGCATATGGGGGGCCTAATCCAACCTTCAGTACTGGAGAAGGCTGCAGACAAGGTCCTTGATAAGAAATTGGAGGCCGCATGGAGAAACAAGCTAAAACGCAGGAGAAAGTGGGCCAAACTTAGCAGAACAAGGGCAAATGAGACGGGCATGTGAGCTCACCAAGGCAGAATGGACATCACCTTCAGGCTGGTGGATCCAGACTGTTAGTAAATGCCTGTCCTGGTCTCGTCCATCTCAGGAGCTAGAAGATCTAAGGATGCACAACCCAGTTTCGGGACCCAAGACCCAACAGCTTAGATAATGGCATTTTCTGTCTAGGAAATCAGAGAATTGCATAAAGAAAGGACAACTCCGGCAGGAAAGACTGGGAACTTAACATAGGTTGAAGGTTCCAGACCTCAGAAAGTAGAAAATCAGCAAATGGGTCGCTGATGAGCAGAGGCACCAAATTTGATGCTAATGTCAGAGTCTTTAGAGCCACCTGGTACTGTCCCATGGTCTAGCCAGGCTTTCTAGTACTGTTTAGGGATAATACATTTTGGGCTAATTCTGACCAAGATATTACCTGATCAGGGAATGGGGCTAGCCAGAAAGGATGGGATACGAGGTGCCTGAAGTAAAAGATAATAGAAATGATCAAGCAATTAGAGAAATTGGCATAAGTAGCCTCTTTTGGATCTGATTTTATGATAACAATAATGATAAAATGATGATCATCATAATAGTGACAACTACCACTTATGTGTTACCTATAATGTGCCAAAGTATTGTGCAAAGTGTTTTATGTATATGTTAATCCTTTAGACAAATATGAGCAGTAGGTATTATCATATCCATTTTACAGATGAGGAAATTAATCAAAGTCATATAACTAATAAGAAGCAGAGCTAGCATATATAAATTTATACCTATCTGACCCAGTACCTAAAATAAAGTTTAATCAGGACACAGTCACAGCCATTAGTTTTTGCACTGTCCATGGCTGCTCCCATTCTACCATGGCAGAGCTAAGTAGCATGTGATAGAGAACATGTGGTCCATAAACTCTAAAGTATTTACAATTGGGCCCAAACAGAAAAGATTGCTGTTCTCTGATTTAGACCATCAAAAGCCCATGCTCTTGACAATGCTGACTATAGACTTTTAGGATCTCTGCTACCCTGACATATCAGTGCAGCTGTTGGCTACGTTCCATGGCTTTTCTGGCCACTATCTCAGACTATAGGCTTTCCATCTCCACTGCCACCCAGAAAGATGCCTTCTTATGATTCTGAGTCTGGGGCTAGACCAAGACTCAGACAATGGTAGTTACTATTATTGATGCTGATTGAAGGTGGGGTGGTGTATAAAGAAGCTGATCTGGGGGATGAGTTGGCATTGGGAGATTGAAGCCAATTGGTAGGAAGGTGCAAGGTAATGTGGGAGCTGGTATAAGACTTGGGGGGAAACTGAGACTCCCAGAAGTGGTTAACTGAAAAGAGCAGAACATATGAAAAGGGTTCTGGGATGCAGTCAAAGCCTTTTTCCCCCCCTCTTTCTTTCCCAATTTAATTTAGTTAATTTCTTTAAAAAATTTTTTTTTATTATTATATTGTTAGCCAGCATATAGTACATCATTAGTTTTTGATGTAGTGTTCAACGATTCATTAGTTGCATATAATACCCAGTGCTCATCACCACACGTGCCCTCCTTAATACCCATCACCCGGTTACCCAACCCCCCCTCCCTTCTGTAACCCTCAGTTTGTTTCCTGGAGTCCAGAGTCTTTCATAGTTTGTCTCCCTCTCTGATTTCTTCCCATTCAGTTTTCCTCCCTTCCCCTGTTGTCCTCCACGCTATTCCTAACGTTCCACATATGAGTGAAACCATATGATAATTGTCTTTCTCTACTTGATTTATTTCACATAGCATAATCCCCTCCAGTTTCATCCATGTCAATACCAGTCAAGACCTTTTGCTGGGAGTTCAGTCAAATGCCAAGAATCCAAAGAACAAGCAGAACATAAATGGGCTCATCCCAGGCTTTGGCTTCTCTAGAGCGGTCCCACCACAGCCAGTTTCTTGGTCTATCATTGGCCGCTGCTCTGATGGGGTGAGAATTCTTAGCTCTTGTCTTACATCTGCTCTCACCCTAAAATGCAAAGAAGCTTGGTCTCAAGATGCAATGGACAGCCACATCTTCCCTTTGCTCATGGTAGCTTCTAAGAAGACACCCTCCATGCTTGCACACAGATCAGCAGTTCTCAAACCCCTAATATACTGGGTCTGTAGCCTTAGCTCTGCTCATGAGAACACGGCATCATAATAAACGTAAATATATCCAAATGTTCCCTAATGACATCCTCCTTTTTTGTACATGGATCAGATCTATTTTCACTCTCTACAAATTAGAATATTATTCCAGAGTTCTTGGCCTCTGGGGGAAAAAGAAAGAAACTTGTCCTCTTTTCTTTCTTGTTTTCTTCAAAATTGCTTTGCAAAAACCTATGAATCTACTTTAATTTCTCTTCCATTGTCCTCTTCGGTAAATTATTCCCAACAGAAACAGAAATGTCAAGGTTACCTCGTAAAGAACGCAGAACTCTGGAAACCAAATAAATGAAAGCAAATATTTCTTGCAGCCTACCCAGTCCAGGACCAGGAGCTATGAGACATGTTTTTGTTTAGGCTACATGGCATGTATGCTAGATCCTTTCCAAATATTTAAAACTGAGGGATGGAGATATTAATAAATAATGTATTTCATATAAATAGCAACTGAGTCAATGATGGAAGATAATGGCTCTGTGATCCCCTCGCTGCAGAAAGTACCCAGGACAGGGATACAATCAACAGTCCCAGATGGTGTGTGAGATAGCACTTCTCTAATGCGAGCAGGAGCAGTAGCTCCAATGAGAAAGCATATGCCAAGTCCTCAGTAATCTTACTGAAAGCAGAAAGAAGTCCCAGGAGTATGGCTTAGAGAGTGAGGGTATTTATTACGTGATTACATCTGTACTGATTATGAGTCATGATCGATGTCAGGACGCCATTCCATGTGGCTAAAACATCACTGAGGCCTGAGAGTAATGAAACGAATTTCCACTTGCTTCCAGGGAAATGCTGAAGCAACTGGCATCCAGATCTCAAGGCAGGAAGCTGGTCCTTTGGAAGGAGGATACTGTGAAGTGAGAACCAATCTTATCATGGTTTTGAATGGAATAAACCAAGCTGTTTTAACCTCCCTTCTTTTTGTTGCAAACCTCAACTGAATGTCAAGAAGAAATAAAAAATCTGAATAACACTATGTCTGTTAAAGATAATAATGTAATTAACAACTTCACAGAGAAACTCTATGCTTTACTTTTTTTACTATAAACATAAAAATACTCTCTTTACATTAAAAATCTTTACTGAAAAACTATTTTAAAAACTAATGATAAAATACTACCAGTCTTACACGAGTCATTTCAGAGGACAGAGGAAGATGGAATATTTCTCAGTGCATTTTATGAGACCAGCACAATTCTGATATCAAAACCTGAGAAAGACTTTATAAGAATATTATAGACCAGTACCTCTCATGGATATAGACAAAAAAAAAAAAAGAAGTTATCACCCATTATTAGCAAATCAAGTCCATCAATAATATAAAGATAATACATGATGGTCGGATGAGGTTTATCTCAGGAATATAAATTGGCTTACCATTTGTAAATCAATGTAATTTGCCACATCAAGAGAACAAAGGGAAAGACATATGATCATCTTAATATGTGTAAAAAAACACTTGATAAAATTCAACAGATGTCCATCGTTAAATTCTTATCAAACAGGAAATAGAAAGAAGCTTCCTCAATCTGATAAAGAGTGTCTATGAAAAACCTACAGTTAACATCCTAATAGCAAAATATTGAATGCTTTTTCTCTAAGATCTAGAAAAAAGAAATGATGTCTACCATCACTATTTCTAGTCAACATTGTATTAGAAGACCTAGCCAGTGGAAAAGTACAAAAAGAAATTTAAGGATCAAAGGTTGAAAAGCAAGATGTAAAAGTATCTTTTACACGTCAGTTCAGACCTGACATGATTGTATGTTAGGAAATCTCAAGGAATCTGCAAACTACTTTAACTAATACATAATTTAGTGAGGCTGAGGGAGACACATCAATGTCCATAAATCCATTATTTCTTTACACTACTAACAAAAAATTGAACAGTTAAATTTAAAAAACAACACCACTTAAAAACTCCCCTAGTATCTGGGACTAAACTTAACAAAAGGTAGGTAAGACCTCTATCTGAAAAGTATAAAATCTTGTTGAGAGATATTAAGGAAGATATAATAAATGGAGAGACATAATCACTGGCTGGAAAATTCAAATTGCTAAGATGTTAATTCTTATCAAATTGATTTATTGATGCATGCTATTCCAATTAAAATCAGTTTTTTGTAGAAGTTTATGAGCTGATTCCAAGAAGCATATTGAAATGCAAAGGACATAAAATATCCAGGACAATCTTAAAGAAGAAAAATGCAGTTAGAGGAATGAAAATTAGTGTAGCATGCATCCTAGACTTAGAAGTAGAAGTTAGATTTATACGCTTTTTTTTTTTTTAAAGATTTTATTTATTTATGTGACAGAGAGACAGCCAGTGAGAGAGGGAACACAGCAGGGGAGTGGGAGAGGAAGAAGCAGGCTCACAGCAGAGGAGCCCGATGTGGGACTCGATCCCGGTACGCCGGGATCACGCCCTGAGCCGAAGGCAGACGCCTTTAACGACTGCGCCACCCAGGTGCCCCAGATTTATACGCTTTTTAGAAAAGAGCTTAGAAGAATATCTTCATGATCTTTGTGTAGCAAAGATCACTTAGGACACAAAAAGCAGTAACCATAAAAAGAAATGATGAACTAGACTTCACCAGACTTAGAAAACCTCTGCTTATCAAAAAACAATGTCAAGAAAGTCAGATGGTAAACCACAGACTGGGAGAAAATACTGAAATGCATATATTTGGCGAAGACTTGTATTGAGAGTATATAAAGAATACCTACAAATCAAAAAACAAACAATTCAGTGTAAAAATGAGCAAAACACTGGAAAAAATGCCCAACAAGTGAAGTCACCCGAAGGTGCACTGAGTATATGAACAGGTGTTTGGCATTCGACATCAGGTAAATCTCAACGAAAACCACAGGCGGTACCTCTATCACCTTCAGAACACCTAAAGTTAAAAGGAGGACAATATAAAAGTTGGTGAAGATGATGAGCAATTGGAATACTTATATTTTCTTGGTGGGAGTACATGTCAGTGCAGCCAATCTGGAAACTCTCAGATAGTTTCTAATAAAATTAAATAGATATCTATACATACATACCCATGGCCCAGCAATTCCACGCCAAAATATTTCTGAAAGAAATATAGGTGTATGTCCACGAAATGACTTACATAAAAATATTCAGTTGAACACCGGAGACACCCAAATGTCCATCAGTAAGGAAATAAACAAATCGTGGCATGTTTCTACCATGGGATATTACACAAAAAGAACAAGCTATTGATACATACAACAACATGGATGAATCTCAAAGATCTTACATTGAGTGAGAGAAGCCAAGCACAAAAGAGTACATATACCGCATGATTTCGTTCCAATATATGAATCTGTTTCTATGGTTTTAGGAATAGTCAAAATAGGGGCACCTGGCTGGCTCAGGCAGTAGAGTGTGTTACTCTTGATCTCAGGGTTGTGAGTTCGGGCCCCATGTTGGGTGTAGAGATTACTTAAAAATAAAATCTTTAAAAAAAAAAAGAATAGTCAAAATAATTCTTCTTCTTTTTTAAAAAGATTTTATTTATTTGACAGAGAGAGCGAGCAGGGGGAGCAGCAGGCAGAGGGAGAGGGAGAAGCAGAAGCTCCCTGCTGAGCAGAAAGCCTGATGCAGGGCTTGATCCAGGTTCCTGAGATCCTGACCTGGGCCAAACGTGGACACTTAACTGACTAAGGCACCGGCAACCCTCGTCAAAATAATTTTATGGTGACTGGAATCAGTACAGTAGCTGCCTGCAGTGGGTGAAGGATTAGACTGGAAAGGGGTAGGAAGGAGTTTATTGGGGTGATAAATGTTCTTTATGTTGATCAAAATAGTGATTACACATTTGTCAAAATTTATCAAATGATACACTTAAGGTTTGTGAATTTTACTGTGTGTAGTTGATTCCTCAATAAAGTGCAAAATGCAAACAGCATATAATGAGTGGAACAAGACTGCTACAGGCAGCAAACGCTGCAGGAAATCAGAGGAGGGAAGCATGACTCATCAGGAAGGAAGGAGGAGTAAGACTTCAGAGAGTAGGCAGAAAAGGAACGGAATGCTGTAGGACTGCTGGTATTCATACGGAAGGGATGAAATGGTTGCGGTGACTGGTTTCACCCAGCCCAACCCCTGCAAAAAGCTTCTAGTAATTCCAAATCCAGGATGCTCACACCAGCACCGTGGCTCTTGATGAGTCAGAAACACCAGAATATGCTTCAGTAGAAGATCTCTTTTTGTAACTAACTGCCAGGTGGAATGATGGATAAGGTATACTAAAAACTCTAGGCCAATCAAATCGCTTTGGTGCTTGCAACAGCCCTATTCAATATTTCTTGAAGTTCGGAGCTTATTTTGAAATTATCTTTCAGCTTGGTTAAACAACACGCAAGCAATGAGTTGGGCAAACTGGAAACACCTCCCAAGCTTTTTGGAAACAGATGCGTCATAAAATATAGATAGATAAAAAGGAAAATAAAACATCCCTCTTGGGTATTAATTTTCTCATTTTAAACAGGGACATTTGACATCATTGCTTAGGCCTCTTCCGCTTCTAAGAACACTAAGTTAAAGCTATGATTTGCTGGGTGCCTGGGTGCCTCAGTCGGTTAAGCATCTGCCCTTGGCTCAGGTCATGATCTCAGGGTCCTGGGATCCAGCCCCGCGTCAGGCTTCCTGCTCAGTGGGGAGCCTGCTTCTCCCTCTCTGTCTGCCTGCCACTCCCCTGCTTGTGAGCTCCTTCTTTGTCAAATAAATAAATAAAATCTTTTTAACAAAGTGCTATGATTTGCTAATTAATCTAATTATATTCTCTTTCTTTTTTTTAGACAGAGCATGGGGGGAGGGGCAGAGGGAGAAGGAGAGAGAGAATGTTAAGCAGATTCCACGTGTGGAGACCAACTCGGGGCTTGATCTCATGACCCTGACATCATGACTCAAGCTGAAATCCAGAGTCGGATGCTTAACTGACTGAGGCATCCAGGCATTCCAATCTAATCATATTTTGACATGGAAGGTCCTTTATAATATGATCCCAAGACCCTTTACCATTGAAATCCTGCCTGGTCCCCAAATAACCACATCCTTACTCAGACCTTGGGCCCTCCAAGCCCTCCTAGTGCACTATGTCCTTCTGTCAGGAATGTGTTTCCATCCAAAATGCTCTGCCCACTGAATCCTTCCCACCCCTCCAGCCCACTTACTCAATAGATATTCCTTCCCTACATTCCTACAGTTTTTGGAATTACTATCATTTATGTGGCAGGTACCATCTTTTGCCTTGTGCTATCATTCATCTTTTAATGCATGTTTGTTTTCTATCACCCCTAGATGTAAACAGAATTAAGGCAAAACTTACAATGTATCTCTCCCCCTCTCCCCAGTTTCCCACAGCATCTAGATGCGTTATTTCTAATAGATGTTCAACAAATACTAGATGGTTAACCAGCTGGTTCATCCAGGTTAAGAAAGATCCCTCAGATAGTACTCACATTTTGGAATTATATGATTTCGAAAAACGTGGAATCTAACATATACACATGCAAGTCCCCAAAGGGGGGCATATTTGCCTGGGAGGAAGTTTTCATGAGAAGTCAGGGAACCAGTGGCAGCTCCAGTCTCAGACCCAGAGACCTCAGATTTACAATGATGTTGATGGATTGGGATATGTTATCGGCAAAGGCAGACCAGCTAAATCACAGACAGAGAAGCATAATAAACTTTGGCATCTAATATGCTTTGGTAAATTAAAGTTTAAAAAGGAAGACATGAATAAATAAAATAGCTAGTTGAAGGCCAGCCTATTAAATGAAAATGAATCCATGAAAGCTCCAGAACACACTATACGCCACTTTGGATACCACTTAATCATGAAACTAAAAATATCCCTCAAACTCTCAGCTCACTTGTGAGTTTGCTGAGGATGAATTAGTACAAGATGAGAGAATTAGCACCTGGTTGCAAAGAAAATTTGAAGCTCTTTGAAAATTCTAATCTGTGAACAGCTCATCATTACCATGTAGGTGGAGGCCACATAATTTGGGGCACTCTGGTGATGTCAATACCCTGTTTATAACAGTTTAATGACTTTCATGGCCCTTAATATAAAATTCAAAATCCTTCACACTCCACAAAGCCCTTCTGTCCATCTCTGCAATCCCATCCCGGTCAACCTGGGCTGCTAAAACAAAATCCCACAGACAAGGTGGCTTCTAAACAACAGACATTTATTGCTCACAGTTGCAGAGGCTGGGAAGTCCCAGATCAAGCTATTAGTGCGGTCAGATGAAGACCCTCCTTCTGACTCATAGCTGGTACCTTCTTGCCGTGTCTTCATATGGTGGAAGGTTTGGGAGCTCTCTGGAGCCTCTTTTATAAGAGCACTAATTCCATTCATAAGAGCTCCGCCCTCATGATTTAAGTGCCCCTCAAAGGCCCCACCCTCTAATACTAGCACCTTTGGGGGTTAGGATTTCAACATATACATTCTAGGTGACCCAAACATTCAGACCACACCAACCCTCTTCTAACAGTTTCCCTCTTTCTCTGTGCTCCAGCCCACTGTTTGTTTGTTTGTTTGATTCCCCAAACACTACATGTTACTTTCTGCCTCAGGGCCTTAGCACATGCATTTCCCTTCCCCTTGGAGTACTCTCCCCCTTCTTGCCTAGATATTTCCTATTCAGTCATTTTACTTCTTTGAGAAATCTTGGGAAATTTCCCTATTATACACTCTAATAGCACCTTGTGCTTCTGCTTCACAGCACAAATGAAAATCAGAATAAATTAAGTGCACATAAATTTTTTAAATTTAATATATGTCTTCCACACTAGATTTTGCTCAGAGGGAATATCCTTCCCTCTGGCCTCATGGGTTTCTTTTGTTTGTTTGTTTTTTAAGATTTATTTATTTATTTGAGAGAGAGCACGAGCAGAGGGGGAGGGGCAGAGGGGGAGAGAGAGAGAGAGAGAGAGTCTTAAACAGACTACCCCCTGAGTGGGAAGCCCAACACAGGGCTTGTTCTCATAACCCTGAGATCATGACCTGAGCCAAAATCAAGGGTTGGATGCTCAACCGACTGGGCCACCCACGTGTCCCAGGCCTCACGTTTTCATGTAGAAGTACTTGAACTGGAGTCATCCCCATTCCTCTCTCTCTTTCCCTTCTCAGACTGTGACTTGGAGAGTTTGGGAGGAGGAACTAGGTGTGTGTAGCTTAGCTCTTTGTTTTCCTGGTTTGACGGCAGGAATGGCATCTTGAACTGTTGGTGCCCTGGGTAAGAGGCATATCCCTGAAGGAAGGAGGGAAGGCCTGCACTTGCCCAGCGGGGCCAGTGACTAAGTAACAGAAGATCTAGGAAAATTTATCAATAATATTGCTGATATTTTGATTTTTTCGTTTGCTATATTTAACTCCTATAATACAAAACTCAAAAGGGGAAGAAAAAGATGTTAAAAATCCCATTGGATTCTAAGCTTGTCTTATTCATCAAATGTAACCTCAGCACGCAGCCCAGTTCCTGCAAATAGTGAATGTTCCATAAATATTTATCAAATGTATGAATTATTTAACCTCTCTGAGCCAGTTTTCTCAAATGTAAAATGATGATAAAACCTACCAATCTGGCAACATTATATGAGTATTCAAGGTACTATGTTAAAGCAATCAGTACAGTATCTGGAGCATGGTTAAATGGATAAATACGCTGCAGCTATTACTTTCTGTCTACAACAACTGAGAATAATTCCTATTTAGAGCTACACACTTCAACCAGGCGTCAGGATAATATAACCACAATGTCATTGTGTCTACCTGATTGGTTCTGATATCTTTCACAAAAATAATACAGAGTTGTTTTTTAACCTAATATAATATATGCCAGAAAGATAATCTACAATATAGAATGAAATATCACTGATCTATTCAACATACACAGAGAGACTTAAAAGCAAGTTACCCAAAATATGCAATTGTCTTCTACTATCCTGTGATTCTGATGTCCTTTGCAAATCTCCCCATAGTAAGTTATTGAGGAAGCACTCCCAAAATCGAAGGGTAATACACCTGGACCTGGTTTGTATCCACTTCTCGTGTTATTCTGTGTGAACTGCATTATCCACAGCATGCTGTCCTGGTACATACCACACCAGCCGTTCCTAGTAGCAAGACTGATGCGCTAGCTGAGCCCAGCTGTCAGTTTCTCAGTGTACGATTTCCTAGACCCAGTGCCTGCATATCGACTTTTTGTGTCAGTTATGCATTTCAGCAATACATGCAGTCAGGTAACGGGTGGTGCCTTGGGACAGAAATCGGAAGACAGGAAAAGATGCATTATTACTGAGGGCCAGTGGGGTGAGAGAAAAAGACTTTTTATATCTGCCATCTGTTGGAAGTCACATTCTGATAAATGTGGAGTGTCTCCAAGTTCCTACATGACTTACTGATAATTTTGTCTCTTTGTATTAGAGATCTAAGTGACGTCTTCTTCTAGTTAGGATGGAGAAGAATGTGAAAGACCTTTACTCCTGAGGTAACTACAAGAAAAAAAAGAAGCAGACAAAAGAAAAATGATAGTTTTTTTAATGGAACTAGTGAAAGGCAGTGGACACAAGCAAGGGAATTTTGATGAGCTGACGTGTGGAAAAAATCTAGCCCCTCATCAGTGAGAAGAGAGCTGTGGGTCATCCATTCTTGGAGGTGGATGCCGGTCCAGGGGATGTGAGAACAGTCAGCCATGGATGAGAAGAAAACACCAAAGCGTTGAATGGTAGTGAAGGCTCACTGGTTGAGTTGGACTTTGAAAGAGCCCCAAAGATGAAATCAAATCACTTGGTCCAAAAATCTACCATGCTCCCGACCCCCACTAACACCTTTGCATCCTGATTTTGCAGAGCAAGCAATAATGGTGAATGGATAGCAGAAAGATCAGAATTTTGTTTACATTCTGGGGCTCCAGGAAGCTGGAATTCAAAGATCAACCAAAATTATCTAAAATTGAAGCATAACTCACTCCCGGTTCAAAATACTGATAAGATCCAAAAAGGTCGTCCCTTGGGCAGTGGGCATGACACTCTGGAGGCTGGGCTGATCGATATGGTTAAATGTTTGGTCCAGCTCCGGCTCAGATAGATTCTAGGTGAATTCGGAATGATCAGCAGTAGCCTTCTTCCCCAACCTTACACGCAGACAGAGGAGAAGGATTTTCACTTTCTGGGAATAAAACAAAAATATAATACACCAGTCTCTTTTTTGCTTGTTTGTTTTTAACATATAACAGGAGTACAATAAAAAATGTTCAGACACGTTTCCTGAAGAAGCCAGAAAATGTGACCTTTTATAGAGAAGGGCACTCATAAAAAGCAAATCCAGTTAGAATTAGCAGACAATGATTTTAAACAACTTTAAACATTAAAACAACCATCAAACATACATTAAGGAATTTCTAGGAAGAGAGGGGTGTAACAGGTAAAGAGATGGAGGCATTTAAGGAAAGAAATTGAAACCTAAAAGAAAGAACCAAATGGGAATTATGGAATTGAAAAATATAAAATCTGAAAGTAAAAAAAAAAAAGGTCATTGGATGAGTTTAAGAATAGACTGTAGGGGCACCTGGGTGTCTCAGTTGGTTAAGCAACTTCCTTCTGCTCAGGTCATGATCCCAGAGTCCCAGGATCTAAGGAGTCCAACAACAGACTCCCTGCTCAGCGGGGAGTCGGCTTCTCCCTCTGCCCCTCCCCCATCTCATGTGTGCGCGCTCTCTCTCTCTCTCTCTCAAATAAATAAATAAATAAAATCTTTAAAAAAAATTAAGAACAGATTGTATGCTGCAGCAGAACAGATCAATGAACTTGGAGAAAGGTCAACGGACATTAACCCAACTAAAGTACAAAAAGACTGGGGGAAAAAAAAAGCAGCGCATTAGTGACCTGTAGGATAATATAATGTGGTCTACATATAACAGGAATCCTGGAAGGAGGAACAAACAAGTGTCACCAGAAAAATTATTTGAAGAAATAAAGGTCACCTTTTTTCCAAATTTGATGAAAAATATTAATCCACAGGTTTGAGAAGCTCAGCAAACCCTAAGCAAAATAAATACAAAGATACCCGCACCTAGGCATATTAAAACTATGGTCTAGCCCAGCTCAACTGAGCCCTAGAAGGAATCTGCTAGTTAGCAAACCACACCCCAACATCACCAGCACACTTTCTCTCTCTCAGAAATAAACAAAATGAAAAGATCATATCTCGTTATATTCCTAGTTTTCAAATTGCTCAAAATCAATGGTAGTATCTTAAAATAGCGAGGGGGAAAAACAACTAGGAGAATTGTTACTCTGGACCTAAATCCAACAATCAAAAATTATTTGTTTATAATATAAGTAATGGAAAGTTTGAGCAAAAATGTTTATACAATTTTGGAGTCCACGAGAAAGAGAAAAATCTTGTGTGAGTGCATTGTTTCTAGAAGGTAGCATTGGAAATTGAAGATAAGCGTGATTCTATGGAAAGGAAGGTAACACATGACGCTCTCACACAGGCAATTATGTATGTGCACTTGTGAGAAGTTTCCAGGAGGAAGGGGGTGTTTTGAAGAGAGACCAGAAGGCCACAATAGGTGAAAGAGACCCCATTACATTACAGGACTCCAAATCTTTTTGCCAAAAAGTATTATTTCCCAGGGCACTGAGATAGCACTCAAAGTTTCCAAACTGCCATCCTGCAAGAATATATGCGCCCTGCTCATGTTTATTATTAGTCTTGGAATCCGAAGAGCATAAAAATATTAGAGATGGACAAAATCTGTTCTGATTTTCAATAGGGTAAAGAAGGTACATTCTTAAAATGTTTGGTAAGTAGTGTTGACATGGCCCCTACATGATTCTGAAATGTGGAATTACTTAATGAATCATTTGTTCTCATCTGGAAGTAGAAGCGCTTAATTAAAAGCATACAACGCCGGGTTAGCATTCCATCTTCGAGTAGAGTAACAAGACCCATCGAACTGGAGCAAAGCTGCTAACACAGTACATCTGGAATTTAGAGAAGCATTGGGTAGAGTCTTTCATGAGGTGTTTGTAGAAACATTAAAGAAATATAGAATATAGGTAGGAATGAATAGATAGGTTAATAGCCAGTTGAAGAGTCATTCTCAGAATGGGCTGATCTATGGGCAGCTGTTAATCAGCACATAGAAATGTCTCTACCATTCCCTTTCTTCACCTCTCAATGCCACTTTAGCCCACTACGACCCAGATCCTGTCCGCATCACTCAATGGAACAAGACTCACCAAGTCCTCCAGTGACTGAGTAGTTTCTAAACTTAGTGAACATTTTATTTCTTTTGACTTCTCTGGGGCATTTGACACTCTGAATACATAATTCTTTTGGAAATCCTCCAAACTTGACTTTGAAGTTGCCACTCTGCCTTGGTTTTCATCCTGTAGTTTTGCCCACGTCAATCTCATAGGGTTCTGACCCCCACAAACCCTTAAAGGCTGGTGCCCTCCAGGGTTCCGTCCTAGACTCACTGCTTTGCTTTAATCATTTTCCTTGGGTTTTCTGATTCTTCTGCATGGACTCACCTTACGTGTTCGCTAACAGTGCTCAGGTTTGTGTCTTCAGCCCAGATCTGTCTGCTGGAGACCAGACTCATTCATCAGCACTTGAATGTTCCATAGATGGCTCACACTCAGTGTGTCCCATCAAAAGTCGTCATCGCCCCTCTTCCTGTGTTCTCTGCATCAGTGAACAACACCCTGTCTGCCAACGTGTGCAGCCTAACTACCTCTTGCCATATTCTATGGATCGAGTTGTGTCCCCCCTCGCAATTCATATGTTGAAGTCTCCAGCTCCAACTGAACGTGTTTGGAGATACGGCTTACAGGACGTAACTAAGGTTAACTGAGGTTGTAAGCATAGAGCCTTAATCTTAATCTTACTAGGATTGTTGGCTTTAGAAGAAGAAGAAGAGAGAGAAAGTCTTTGTGCAGACACAGCCAGTAGGCAGTTGTCTATGAGACAGGAAGAGGGCTCTAATCAGAACCCCACAGTGCACACACCGTGATCTCAGACTTCCAGCCACCACAACTGTGAGAAAATAAATTTCTGATGTTTAAGGCCCCAGCCTGTGGTATTTTGTTATGTGAACCCCATCGGACTAAGACACCATGAACAAAGTCAACGTCCTACCTATTGCACCTCCTTAACATATGTGGAATACATTTTTCTACCTCAATAATCTCAATCCCACTGATTGATAGAATTTCATTGTTTCTTGCCTTAATGAGCTCTCCTTGTCTTTACTTTGCACCCACTCCCCAGTTAATTCCTCCCCTTAATGTCAGAGCCACTCTTCTAAAAATATGAACATGGCCATATGATTCCCAGGCTTAAAATGTGTCATTTGATCTCAATTATTTTCAAGATAAAATCCAAATTTCTTGGCAACACGGGTACGGTCCTTTCTGTTCTGATCCCTGTTTACTTCTCCATCCTTACCATCTCATTATTGACGCCTTCAGAATTCCATTCACATAGAAAAATTTATATTTTTTCCTATACTTTATTTTAAAATTTAAAACTTAATATACTTTTCCACACTTTAATGTCCCTGGTGACCCTGCTTCTTTGTGGAAATGGTAGGTTCAAATTGAAGCCTCCACTGTATGACTTAGACAGGCTTCACACCTCTCTAATGAGAAAGACAAATAAATAATTACAATAATACAATATGAACATGTCCATAGTAGAGATTTGTTCAAAGAGTCATGGAGCACAAAGAAAGAAAATAAGCAAAACAAATAAGCAAAACAAAATATTATACCCAGTCCTCTGCCTGAGGCTGTAAGAGGCATTTTGTAAAGAAGAGCTGTTACTTTCGCATGATAGAGATTCACCAGAATCTTCAAGGATGCGTAGAATTATCTCCTCCCTGTTCTATACTCCTCACTAAGAATAGCGCTGGCACAGAGGGGCTGCCTCCTCCATCCTGACCGCTTGATTGTCTTAATAAAACATTCTTGTCCACTTTCACCCAGCAAGGCCCTAAAACATCAGCAGATACTGAGCATCCTCCCCTTTGACTAATGAACCATCTTATTTTATGAAAAAAATTGTAGGTGTGTCACTATTTAATAAGTGTCATTACAGTTCCGGTCAATAAAATCGCGGTAACGGGAAGGATATTCATATTCACACAATGCACTTTAAAATGACTGATCGCTGCACTTATGCAAATGCCGGAGACGTCTATCTGTGATTTCTCGGTAACAGTGTGGGGAGACCACAGAGGCCAGGGACCATATCTGTTCGGGATTTTGGGGGGAAAAGTGTCTAATCTTCATCAGTGTGGTAATCTGTTTATATCCACTGGTAGTGAAGGTTTTAAGCAATGGTTCTTTATGATAATGGCTACACTGATGATGTTGATGGTAATCCTGTGGCTGAGACATCACACAAAGCTCCAGATGGGGTCTTGATAAATGCTTCATGATAACGGTAAACAGTGATTTTCATGCAAGCATCCTATTAATGTAAAAGAGCCTTGTTATATTTTGGCATAGAAAATCTATCCTAAATGTTAGAACTGGTTTGGGGGAACATATAGGATATAGGATACATGGCCATGCAATTTTTGTTACTTTCCCACAGTAGAAAAAATACGTAACTTACAAGATATCACCCCTTCCTTTCAAAACAGAAAAAAAAATTGAGGAAGGGAAGTTAGAAAGGAGGAAGGGAACAAATATTCATCATCTGTGTGAGATATTTTTTACAAATTATTTTGCGTAATCTTTTTAAAAAAAAGATTTTACTTATTTATTTGAGAGAGAGAGAGAGCACAAGCAGGGGGAGTGGCAGAGGGAGAAGGGAGAAGCAGGCTTCCTGCTGAGCAGAGAGCCCCATGCCCGTCAATCCCAGGACTCTGAGATCATGATCTGAGCCAAAGGCGGATCCTTCACCGACGAAGCCACCCAGGTGCCCCATATTTTGTGTAATCTTTTTGATAATTCTCCATCGTGAGGAAATTCTAGACACGGAGAAATTGAGACTCAAAAAGGGAATTGGCCAGTGGTGAAGCGGAGCTCAGCTTGGCTGTGACACCAGGTCTGTGTACTTCCCAAACCCTCCACAAGCGCTGGTCCCCACTGCACGCCGAGAGCAACGCACTGACAAAGGCAAAGGGCACGCAGTTCAGGCAGCTTCCCTCTCCTCCATCCCTGGGTCCTCCTGTGCTCTGGGCTTTGCTCCCAAGCCTGGGTGCATGTGTTCCTCAGTATGCAGGACAGCATAATGGACGAATCATTAGAGAGGTCAGAATCGGGCCACCTCTCCTCCTCCAGGCTCCTCTACTCGCCCGAGGTAGAATTCGGAACAGTATCCACACCCTCTTTCGGGGCCCCCTTTTTCTCTACAGCAAAATGAGTAAATCTACTGGGTTCCTGAGATTTCCGCCAGCTCTTAACAGAGATTAGCAAATGCCTGGTTTATTGCAGATCCTCCTAGAGTAAATTACCCTAACAATGAAACATTTACATAATCGGGGAGACGGCCAGCTCCTGCAGAGCTAATGGCTTGCTCGATGGCCGTAGTGCCTCATCATCAGCTGCGAGCGGGCTCCTGGCTTCCGAGGACCGCGGAGGAAGCTCTGCGGGAGGACCGCGCCCGCCGCAGAGGCACCTGACTCCCAGCGGTCAGGGCTGGGCGGCCCGGCCGAGAGCAGACAAAGCAGTCTCCAGATCGGACTGCACCCAGACGCCCGCTGCCTCTCTGCTTCTGATCCCAAAATAAACCACATACTGTTTCTCCTAGTCATAGAAAGTCAGGCAGGGAAATTTCCTGTTGTTTTTTTTTTTTCCTGTCTTTTCTTTCTTTCTTTCTTTCTTTCTTTCTTTCTTTCTTTCTTTCTTTCTTTCTTTCTTTCTTTCGTTTTGGTGTGGGAAAGGAAAAAAAAAAAACAAACCCACTAGCAGCATAAATGGGAGAGAACGTTTGACCTTATAGAACCCCCGAGTGCTGGGATGGAAGGTGATTTTTCACTAACTCCCTTGGGTACAGTTGCGAAGGCTCAGGGGGCAGTCCCCCAGCCCAGAGTAAAAGCCTCCTTTGCAAAAGATCTGGAAAAAGCATTTAGGAACTCTGGCTCCGTCTGGACGCACTCCCCAGCTGAACCACACCAGGGCCTCCCACCCTCTAACCTACCAAGGAAAGCTTAGGTGATGTACTGAGGAGGGGGAGTGGGAAATACAAACAGGGGCAATCAAGACTCTGGAGGGTTTTTTTGGTTTTGTTCGCTTGTTTTGTTTTGTTTTTGGTTTGGTTTGCTTAGAAACTGAAGTTTTAAGAGTTATTTTTTGTGAAGCAATATCGAATTTTTACGATCAGTGAAAAGGAATACAGAACACGAACAGCACATTTCACTTCTTAAAGAAAAAAACCCTTGGCCTCTTCTTTAAATTTCCCTTTAATCAATTTGCAAACCAAAATGGATGATGGAACTCGGAAGCATTCTGGGCTCTAAGCACTATTAACATTCCTCCCTGTTTTAGGAACAAGAGATTATTTATTAGTTGTATGTAGAAGGTCTGCCTTTAATGTAATTGCTCTGTCAGTGTACAAGCTATCTGACTATTAATGTATAATTCTGCTTTTCTCGGAAACATGATTAGGCTTTTCATCTGGAATTTGCGCCCAAATTCTGGTAAATGCATATTTGCTTTTACATTCTTTCAAAGAAGAAACAAGAATTATTAAAGGACCCTGGTCCCCATCATAAAGCACTGATACAAGGCACAGCCATTGCCCAAAGGAGCGGTGGAAGAATTTTATGTTCTGTTTTTCTTGCTCACTCGATGGTTTTGAACAGAAAGACAAGGGGTGGGGAATAACCATAGGAGTCTGTTACACACCAGCTCAGGGCTTATGAGGGATAGTAAATGGAAATCAACTGCAAGAAGTAGTCATGCATTACACGGTAAGAGGACACCTGCATCAACTTCATGAAGGGTCTTTTCATTTTTGTGTTACCCTTGAAGACCCTTTTAATGAGCAAAGATCTTCTGTAAGAGCTTGAAGAGTAACCAAGAAGTTGTTGACCTTCTTTTCCTTACTGAGGAAGAATTTGTCCCCCCTTGTTCTCCAGCTCCTGGCACTACGTGAGAACAACAACGTTGGCCTCTGAGGTAGTGACTTGGTTTCAGTCTGGGCTCCAGCATTTCATTTCAGTCAAGTTGGAATCATCCCAGCAGCTCTTTTGGGGGCCTAATAGGCCGGGGCATTGCTTCAGGATCCACACTTTTGGAAGAATGTTAACCTTCCGGTAGCTGGATAGTGACTCCAGGAGGCTGTGGAGGGAATGAGAAGATGACCCAGTGCTGCCTGCAGCAGCTGCGGAACACATGGACAGGCACAACCTGCCGGTAACCATCCTCCGTCCTAGGCAGAAGAGGTGGGAATAGCCATCCACCAGCACCTCACCCTTCTGTGATTTGCTCCCCTTCCCTTCATAATGACCCATCTCTTTTGGATGGATGTGAGAATGGGATGAGATTAGAGAGGGTAGGGAGGAGGGTAGTGGTTGACTCTATGGATTACAGACACAGGACAGTCTTCTTGCCTTTTGTTCTTGGTGAAAACTAAGTGAAATGCGAAGAGGTGCAACCTCCTAAATGTTTTACCTGCTGTCACAATGGCTTCTGTGCCCCTCCTCTTTCCCACCAGCTCACCATTTACAGGTTCATCCGCATCCTCAGTTTCTGGAAGAAATCTGGACCTAAGCTAAAGTCTAGGGTATTTAGGCAGCTCTAGCTCTATATTTTCAGACTCAGCATCTGGTATACCCCAGCCTTGGCCCCCACTGGAGCTAAAGGACTTCTGCCCGTATATTCCCATCTGAGCAGCCTACGTGCTAAGCACCACATCCTTTCCGAGGGTGAATCCTGCTTTACTTTAGCTATTCCCTTTCCCAGCTAGGTGGCCAGTGTCTGGTACACTGCACACTTCTCACCTTAGCCCAGTGGGTCTCAACGGGAGGCAGCATTTGGAAATATGTTTCAGTGGGAAGGAAGAAGGGGGGCATTTTTGGTTGTCACAAAGACTGAAGGGCACTGCTAGCTAGCATTTAGAGGGTGGGGGGCAGGGGTGCTAAACAATTTGCCCTGACTAAAACGCCAGTGGCATTGAGGTTGAGGAACTGCTCCTGCCCCAAGCGGATGCATGCCTGCCCAGCTCTATCAAATGTACATGAAGACCCTCATTACCACCTGGAAACTTCTCAGTCTGCTTTCTCACTGTGGGTCTTCTCTTCTCCCAACTTGGTTTCGTGAATTGGAACTGCAATCAACTCCTTTATTCCCTCCTGGAAGATCAGCCTTTCCATGACTTAGGACTTAGAAAGGCCCAAACTTTCCTATCCTTGCTCATTGAAGCATATTTCTCCAACCTGTTATATTAGCTTAAGCAATATTTACTTTCCAGTTGCTAATTTTGACTCTACCGTCTGTTGAATTTCTGCTTGCTCTCTTTTGTTCTTGAGCCTAGAGAGATGTCATCTTACAGGTATGTGATACCAACTCTAGAAACTCATCTGTCTTACATTCTCACTTCCCTGGAGAGCCTGGCTTCAGGGGTCTTCCATACCAGTTAAAGGAGAAAGATAACAAACAAATAGTTTGCTTGGGCTGCCATAACAAAGTACC
This sequence comes from Ursus americanus, assembly GCF_024610735.1. Lineage (NCBI taxonomy): Eukaryota > Metazoa > Chordata > Mammalia > Carnivora > Ursidae > Ursus > Ursus americanus. Next base: position 67,650,844 of record NC_142139.1, read on the forward strand.
ACAAACTGGGTGGCTTAAACAACAGAAATATGTTGTCTAGCACTTATGGAGGCTCAAAGTCTGAGATCAAGGAGTGGGGTGGGGCTCTGAGAGAGGGACCTGTTCTATACTCTTCTCTTAGCCTCTGGTGGCCTACTGCCAATCTCTGGAGCTCCTTGGCCTGTGGGAGCATCATCCTGATCTCTGCCTTCATCTTCATGTCATTTTCCTTGTACACATGTCTCTGTGTCCAAGTTTCCCCTTTTTATAAGGACACCAGTCATATTGGGTTAGGGACCCACCCTATCCCAATATGATCTCATCTTAACTAATTCTATCCACAATGACCCTATTTCCAAAGAAGGTCATATTCTGAGATAGTGGGGGTTAGGACTTCAACAAATGAATTTGGAGGGGAATGTAAGTCAACTCATAAAAGTATATTAGATTGTGATAACTACTAAGGGAAAGAATAAAGCAGGGGAAGGGGTTTGGGGAGCATATAAGTTGGGGACCATATTGTTTTTAAGGGGTGGTCAGGAAGAAAATCGCCAATAATGTGATAGTTGAGCTGACCTGAAGCAATGGAAGAGCCAGTTATGTGGATATCCAAAGAAGAAAATTCTAGGCAGAAGGAAAGGCAAATGCAAAGGCCATGGGGTAGGAGCGAGTGGACATGGCATGGGAGTGAGTGGGCATGTCTGAGGAGCAGCTAGGTGGCCTATGTGGTTAGATTAGAGAGTGACAGGATGGATGTGAAGAATGGGGTCAGAGGCAGCTAGAGGAACCAGACCATGTGGACCTTTGATAGCTTAGTAAGGCTCTTAAAGCCATTTTGTCCTCAACTATCTGGACAATAAATCCCAATTAGTCAACGTGTACAAGTTACTAGCACCATGATGTGCTTATTTTAATTCGTTGGCATATTTTACCTATTTATAGAAGAGAAACTAAGACTTGGAGAGATTCAGTGATTTGTCTTGTATCACATGCTCTAATAAGTGAAGCAGATTGGACCTTTTGGCTGTTTGATTTCAAAGTCTTTGTGCTTAACCTCCATGCTATATGGCTGTAAGGGGTTGAATTGTGTCCCTCCCAAATTCATATGCTGAAGTCTTAGCCCCCTGGTACTTCAAAATGTGACCTTATTGGAAATAGGGTCCTTGCAGTTGTAATTAGCTAAGGTGAGATCAAACTGGTGTGGGGGGGCTGCTCATCCAGTATGACTATTGTCCTTATAAAGAAGGGATATTTGGACAAATCTGGACACAGACACACATGCCGGGAGAATGCCTGTGAAGATGAAGGTGGAGATCAGGTGATGCTTCCACAAGCCAAAGGATACCAAAGATCACCAACAAACCACCAGACACTAGGTGAGAAGCATGGAAGAGATCTCCGTCATGTCCCTTACAAGAAACTAGCCCTGCTGACACCTTGATCTTCGACTTCTGGCCTCTAAAACCATGAGATAATACATTTCTGTTGTGTAAGCCCCTTAGCTTTTGGTGCTTTGTTATCGCAGCCCTAGTGGATGAATGCAGTCTGTCTAGATTATTTATATTTACTCATTTCTGTGATTTATAGCTTTAAGGGCTTTTCCATCTTCCACAGGAGATAGGTTTCTAGAATATATCATTGTAGGTTTATGAATCAAAATTCCATAAATGTGGACTTTTGAGATTTTAGATGTGGTTGGATCTTGGAGACAATCTTCTTGAAGATACCAAAATTGAGGCCCAGAGAGATGAAAGGACTTGCTCAAGGTCACAGAGGAAATTCCATTTGTTTGTTTCCTTGTCTTACTTGCCTCTGGACTCTCTTCCAGGCCACCCTGACTTCTCTCTTTTTGGCCTGTTTAGAGAAGGGTCTATCCATGGTGCAGCTGTCTCGCCAGGAGTCAGATATGTTGGCCTTTGTGTTGGGACAAGCCCCTGCTCCACTCTTCACCAGCACTTGTTAGAGCTTCTTGAGATCAAAACACAGGTCTCCCTATTCTTGCACCAGCTACAGTGGACCTTTGGAGATCACTGATCACATTTCCACACACTATCCTCCTCTGCTGCTCTAGGAGAAAACTCTCCCAATTTCTATGCCCTAGACCTTGAGATCTGAAGGGCTTTTGATTCTATATGGTACTAGGTATACATTGCTTTACTCGGAATGTAGTAATTAGTCTTGGGGGAAGCACATGGAACTTCTTTGTCCAAGCAAAACCTGAGAGTGATGATTTGTCTCCCTTCACTTTATTGAGAATCTCTGAGCAGAACTAGTAGAGGTCTGGTTGTCTCTGTCTTGCAATCCGGATATCCCTGCCATGCTCTCTCTGTTGAATGCATCCAGGGGACAGGAGTGGCAGCTCTGTGGTCCTGGACTATGGAAGTCAGGGAGGGGAGGTCCTAGATGGAGGGTCAATCAAATCTGGAACGGAGACACCTCACCAATCCCTCAGTCCTCAGGGAGGGTTGTTGGCTGGCTCCACATTACCTTACGTGGTTACCTTATCAATGGTTGTCACATTACCAACAAATCATTTACACTGAAGGAAGAGTAGGTGCCTCCTCACAAGAGCTTATAATGCTTTTCCTCTTTCTCTACATCCCCTGGGGATAGCCTGGGATTCCAAATTTGAAGTCAAATATGTCATCCTTATCAACTGAGCTGTGAGTTGGGTATGAGGTTTTAAACTTCTTCAATAGGGTAAGTTACACTTAAACATTGGCCTTGGAACAAAAAATCATAGATTTCAGTTTATTTCTGAGACCTGGGAAAAACACTGTGTGAAAGTAAGCTTTCAGTCTGGTCTAGAATGAGGAGGAACAGATAGTTTTGCTACAAATTGTTGTCTGACTGTTGAAATATCACCATTATTGTTTTATCCATGTGTTAAAAATGCACACACACTTACTTGTGGGGAAAACTTAATATCAGTTACTACAACCTAATGAGATTCTGGGATCCAAGGGAAAGAATGTTCTTTTCAGCTGGAGTGCAGTTAAGCCAGGCTGCTGCTAAGCCCATGCGTTCTGTTTAGTCCTTACTCCTGCATTCATCATTGATTTGGTGGTGAAAGGCACCACTGATGAAGGGGACGTTGGAGGGTTAAAGATAAATATTTCCAATGCCACAACTTTGCCATGGCCTGATGCAAAGTGAGAGGGAGGTGGGAGGTCTGGACCATCTCCCATCTCCCTACTGCCTCTCAAGCTTCAGGCCAAAGGGAGGGTGGGTTCCAGAAGGCAGGTCTAAGGACTGTGTTTCATTAGTCATCAAATGTGCATTAAACATCGACGATGCACAGAACTTTACTACACACTTTTGGTATAAGAATGAGCATCCAATATATGGTTTCTTTTTGTGAGGCACTTAGACTCCAGTTAGGGAGATGTGATGTCTGCAGAACGTCTGTCTCAGGAAGGCTTCGTGAAGCTGAGTGGTTCTTAGTGGCCTGAGAATGTATACATGTCTGGAAAGCATAGGAATGGTCTCTACAGTGTCCCAAGTTCTTTTCCAAGCATAGGAAACCCTGAGATCTGTCTGGCCTTATCACCAGCACCTGGAGGGTGGCTTTATCTTCAGACTTGGTCAACTAGCTGGGTCATTTTATACCAATACCATATACAATTTTTTTCCAGGTGGTCTAAACAAAATTCTTTATTGGCCCATCTAACCTAGAATGACCACATAATTCCCCCCACTCCTCATTTTTTTCTTTTGAGGGCATGGAGGCTTGAAAATGAAGCCAATTTAGTACTAATGTATTTTGAGAATTTTCTGCACTTCTCAGAGTCCAGGCTCCACCCAAAGGGGAAGAGACGCAGGCTCCCTCCCTATGGCCTAGACACAGGTGGGAAAGTTGAGAGACAGGAGCAAGCTTCTGGAGCTAATGGGATTTCAGGCAGCGAGGAGAACACTGGACAGAGGAAGAAAGCTGAAGGGTTGCTGCTTCACGACTGGGCTCAACATCGGACCAAGGCACATCCGGTTTTAGGCAGGCTGTCCATTCCCTATTTCCTTGGCATCATTTTTTCCCTTGTAACAAACTAATTATAACAGACCCATCACTCAGCAATTAAGAATAATTTATGTTCCTTTCCCAAGGGAGAATCAATCCAATATCCCAGGCAGAATCCCTTAATCATCCTGTTAACTACAGAGGAAGCAGAGAGCTCCTTTTAGCCAAGCCACCTCCACTATTGCCGGGCCTGCGCTACCGCCTGAGGCAGTAAATACCCTGCATTTTGCACCAGATACATTTTGAGTTCTCATTCTGTAATTTGAAAAGAGAAGGAAAACAGAAAGAAATTTAATAGTAGCAGGAACAGACTGTGCTGCCCTTGCTCGTCATTAAACTATTCCTTTCATCCTGGCATTAAACAACAGCTGGCAATAAAGAAAACCCCAGGAGCACAATATTCTTGGGATTGTATCAGGATGGAAGATTAAACTCCTAAACCATTCAAGATGTTGCTGCTTTGTCCCTCAACCAAGAGGCTGTTATTGCTATCCCCACTGTTTCCGAGGGAAATATGTCTCTACAGTGTTAGGGAGAATTTATGAGTAGCTCAAGGCTCCCTGTTTGAAGACACTTTCTTTCAAAAAGAGGCAAAGGAGAGAGGGGGAAAAAAAATCCAGCCCTGAAATCAGAATACACTTGCTTTGTGTGATTTTAGTTAAGAAAATTTGATAACCTGTGCAAAACCTAGGTTGCCTATGTCCGTGTCTGAACTAGAACAAAGAGAACTCTTCGGTAAAACTTCTAGTCAAGTCAACTTTCATAGAATCAAAATTTTGGCTTTCTCTCTGAAGTGATGAGTCATTGAAATTTGGGCGTTATGATTCATTCCTGCGTGTAACCAGGAAATTAGAACAACATCAAATACTCCAGCCTCATTTTCACTACAAAAGTCAATTTCAATCAATCAGTTCCCAGCTCAAAATAACATGTCAAGTTTGATAAAGAAATTTCCAAAATCTGTTTTTCTTTGTTTTCATCTAAATTTAAAGAGAAAGGCTTTCAGGTTTTAGATGATAGGTAATATTCTTGAAAGCTGGAAGTAGATACAGGAGCCCACAACGCTCCCCAGAATAGAAACAGTTTGGAATTGGAGTGGAAGGTGGGGTTGCTGTGGGAAGGGGAAGGAGGGCAACAGTATTAAATAAGCTTTTTAGAAGTTCCAGGAGTCACCAACCACAGTCTTCCAGAAGGTGCCCCGAGTGGAAGAAGGAGGGCAAGGTGAAAATGTTTTAATTTCTATTCATGTACACTAACCAGGAAGCTACCATAGCTGTTTCCCAAATCAGGGCACATGGTTCCCTATCGGAGACCCCCGGTGCCATGATTCCAGAATTCGTGAGCACAGCCATTTATCCGGTGTGTGGGAAGCGCCAAAGACCTTTCTGTCCCCAGTGTCTCCCCCAACTGCTGACCTTGGTACCCTCCCGTAGCACCAGCATCTGAATTACTTATGGTAACTAAAAAGAAAGAAAGAAAGAAAGAAAAAAAGAACCCAAGGCAGATGGGGTCTCACTGTAAGATCAACGATAAAGTTGTTGACAATTCTCTAGCCCTTACAGTGCGGGTTCTGACTTTTGAGGGTGTTACCCTTTGAAACTATGTCCCCTCTCTCCAGAAAAATGTATAAATACGTGGAAGTTCGTAAGAAGCTTAGAGGGTTCTCAGATCTCCAGAAGACCCCAGCTGAAGCCTACCCAACTCCCTGCCTCTGGACTCTGAATGTCCTCTCCTCTGCTCTTTCTCCATTCCTGTTCAGTTTATTATTCAGTCTCCTCTGCAAAGTGAAGTCTTCGTGGTTTTCCCCATCTGAACACCTATAGCTCTTAGCCCCTGCGCTGCTGTTTTGTGGTGTCTTGGAAGGTGTGTTTTCTTCTCATTCACATATGTCTTGCCTTCCTGAATGGTTATATGCTCCTTGGGAACTGTTATGTTGTGTTCTTCAATTTGTATCTCCAGAGCACTGTGTGGGAAAGAGGCACTCTGCTCTGCCTCTTACTCAACACGTGATTTCCCCCCACTATGATATATTTCTGATAAATGCAACATTTTCCTTTAACATTAGAAAGCAGCAACTAATACGTCTGATACGCGTCCATCACCGGCCCCCCATCCCTGGTGGCACTGTTTGGTATTGTCCCACAGATCCTTGCGTTTCTGTTCAAGTTTTCTTCAATCTTTTTTCTCTTATTTCTTCAGATTGAAAAATTTTAGTTAATCCGTTTTCAAGTTTACTGATTCTCTTTTCTTGCCATCTCTGAAAAGCAATTAAGCCTATCAGTGAATTTTTCATTTTAGTTGGACTTTTCAGTTCTAGAATTTTGATTTAGTTTTTTTTTTACAATTTTCATTTCTCTGCTAAGATTTTCTATCTCTTCATCCATTAGACTATACTTTTCCTTTCAAATTTTGCCCATATTTTTATTTGATTCTATGAACATATCTATTATAACTGATTTAAAACCGTTGTCTGCTCAGTCCAACATCTGAATTACCTCAAGTCGGTTATTATTGACTGCTATTTTTTCTTGGCTACAAATCACATTTGTGTTTTTTTTTTTTTTACTGAATATTGGATATTTTGAATTATATGCTGTAAAGATTCCGAGTTCTGCTATCTGCCTCTAAAGAGTGGAAATTCCTGTTTAAGCAGGAGGTTCAATTACCAGCTAATCATCTTGACTTTGTGTAAGCTGAGTTGGGTTCTTTGTTATATGGTCTGTAGAAAGTCCAAGGTTATTTATTTCCCAAGCCCTTCTACCTCGATGGGGCTCAGATTTCAAATCCTGCCCCACCCGAGATTTTGTCAGGGCTTAGTTTCAGGCTTTGTTAATGCAGGTCTGAAGTAGGTCTTACTCTAGAAGATCTGGTGATCCTCACGCCAATCCTCCCACCGCCGCCCCTCCCGCCCCCTTTTTGAAAGTAAAGTTTTATTGAAACACAGCCATGCTATTCATTCACATATTGTCTTTGACTGATTATATGCTACAGGGGCAGAATTGAGTTACTGCCATAGAGACTGTATGGCCTGCACAAAAAAATGGGGTTGGGGGCGGTGGGCATCTGGGTGGCTGGGTCGGTTGGGCACGTGCTTGCACTCGCTCCCTCTCTCTCTGAAATAAATAAATAAAATTTCAAAAAAATATATTTACTACATTGCTCTTCGCAGAAAAGTTTGCTGAACCTTACTCTATAGTCCTTATTCCTAAGGCAAGGCCTCCCTGGTGTCTTAGCTGTTTCCAAGGGGTGTTTCTAAAATGTTGCTGAGACCTGTTGACTCTTTGGGGCTTAGAACTCCAAAGTCTTTGGGGACTGCTCTTCCTCCAGCATCACTAGCATCTGTTCATTTTCAACCCCCAGGAACCTCTAGCTGGTGAGTGGTCTCTTCCTGTTCATTTACAGCCCAGGCCTCAGGCTCCTCATGGGGGAGCCCTCTCTGCATAACTCCCTCCTTGCCAATGCCCTACTCCGATTCCAGCTCTTTCAGCTGTGCTACACTCTGCTGTTCTCTGTCTCAATTCCACCCCTGCCTGGACTTCAGTGCTCTACTTGGAGAACTGTCCCTGGCAGACAGACAGCTGGATGCTTGTGGGTTTACCTTTAACTTTACCTCTCTCAGGGTAGTGTGGGGCTGCCTGTTGTCGATTGCCAGCAAACAGTTGCCTGAAGAATTTTCATGCAGTTTTAGGGCTCTTTGCAGGAGGAGGGCCTAGTCTGGTGCCAGTTACCCCATCATGGCTGGAAGTATAAATCCCCTCAGTTCTTGAAGCCTCACCACCCTCTTGGCAGATGATATTTTTCATAGTCTGTGGCTCCGTTTCTCATTTCTCCACTAACTCCCAGCTTCATGTATCTTCTTGTCTTCAAAAAGAGCCCAGGTTCTCTGAGGGCTCTGCTAGTCATTTTCTGTTTTCTCTCGCAGGAACATCTGCAGTTCACAGCCCATTTGCAAAATGAACCAACCAACATTCCCTCAGCACAGTGACTGACAGAGCTTCTGGGACTCTGGTAACTAGCCCCACACACGACCTTTTGTTCCTTAGGATGATTCAGGACAACCTTCACCTTCCTCCCCCATTCATGATTATGGGGCTTTAGAATTATACTTTACAACGTCAGTTTGTGTTAACATTAATATAAGTGCTCATTTGCAAGCATGGAAGAAGAGGAAGTGGCCACAGTCTTCTGTACAAAATAATCGATAGATAAACCAGTTAATTCTCATCATGACAAAGGAAAGAGGGAAAGTAAACCTTTATTTATTGAGAGACAATGATGAGTCAGGCACTCTGCTAAGCAGCCCACATATAAAATATTATTTCACATATAAAATATCATTTAAGTCTTACAGCAACCTTGAAAAGATGATACTATTATCCCCATTTCTAAAATTTTTAAATTTATTATTATTTAAGTTCAATTAACATATAATGTATCAGGGATAGAAGTCAGTGATTCTATTATCCCCATTTTGAATAAATGAAAAATGGGAGGCTTTGAGAGAGAAATAATTTATGCCAGCTCACTCAGCAAGTCTGGAAGCTGGGTGGGTCTCTATGACTTTGGAACACTTTTCCAGACACCAGACAACCTCAGCAAAGAACAGAACTGGCTCCTCCCTCCCTATATACACAATTCATAAAGCTACACGTTTTGTGACTTACATTTGTAAATCTGTCCTTGATTTAAACTAATTTTACTTGCATATGAATGTCGAGGAAAGGGAAATCGTACACAGTATGATTTCCTCTAGACCGAAATTAGCCTTACCTGCATCCAAAAGGACAAGTTGAGAATAGAAATAGTAGAAGTGTTGTTAGTTCAGGAAGCCAAATTTTCATTCCCCTTTCTTTAACCTTAATATTTATAAGAACTAACATTGATTAAGCACCTTCTGTCTACTCCTGCACTAAACTTTGCAAACACCTCTGATTTAATCCCCTCAGCGAACCTGTGAGGTGTGTATTATTGCTAAACTCCATCTTCAGATTAAAGCAATAAAGTCTGAGCAGAATCAGAGGCTGACCCAGACGATAAGATTTTAATCTATGCTTCCAGCCACAACACTGTACCCATTTCTAACTACCTTTATCCTAAAAACTTTGATTCCATAATCTTAGAATTCCTGGAATTATAAATAACTCGTAATAGTCCTGATCTCTTAGCCTCCATGCCCAGAACTTTTTTCCTAGACCATGGAAAGATTTTGAAATAGGTTTGGGTTCAAATTCCAACCTTGGTACCTTCTCTAAAACTGAGGAAAATGATTCCTCTTTTGCCAGAGCTGTGAGGGTTAAGAGCATATGAGCACAGAGAAGGTGCTCAAATGTCCGTTACTTGTACGATTATGGTAATAAGCAAGTGCCCTGAAGATACAAGTGTGACCCTCTATTTAATTTTCCACCCCTGCGTGGCTGGCAGGGGTGCTCACAGATAAAACCTTCATGTATTATGGAATAAGACTGCCTAATCTCTCAAGAACAAAGATAAGGCAACCAACCACACACAGCTAAATGAGGAGCCTTCCGTCCACAATGCCAAAGCAAATCATATAATCTGCCTGGGGGATGTGCGAGACGCCCGCAGGAAAACTCTAAAGTCAATTGTGGAAATTTGATAAAAAAAGCAGAAAAATAAACTGATTCCTGGAACAGAGAACAGAGCTTTCAACAGCTCGAGTGTGGCTCTTACTGCAAAGAGCTGCGAGGACGAGTGATTAATCTTGAGCCCTGTTCCATCGACTAGCAAAAGCTGGTGTGAAGGCACGGGAGCCTACAAGACTGGACCAATTCAATAGAAATGAAAAAAGTGGAGAAGTGAGGTGATGGTGGGGTGGGGGGACTGGAACTGGGGGGAGGTGCAGGCTCCATCCGTCCCCGCTCCCTAGCCCCCGCCCCCCTCCGCCAGAGCAGCTCACGCTCTCTTTCCTGTGGACAGCGCTCCTTGGTTCAAGATTCCTGCTAATTTGGAGGGGCTGGGCAGTTTAGCATACAGTAAGAACAGCACATGTGGCCTGTGGATACCCAAGAAGACAGTTCTTACCCATATCCCGCTCGAAAAGCACAGTCACCCCGATCCTCAGGCCTGGCGCCAGGCGGCGGCGTCCTTAGTAAGGAGGGACCGGGTTACATGCAATACGAGATTCTTTAGGACCGGCTTCTTCCTCCCACCCGCAGCCGCCATCTCGCTCTTCTGCCTGGAGAAACTGCCAACCGGAAGAGTAGAAACTTCACAAAGTTCCTTAAAAGCCTAATTACTAAGAGGTCCAAGTGTGTGTGTGTGTGTGTGTGTGTGTGTGTGTGTGTGTGTGTGTAAGTGGGAGCCGACCAACAGAATTCTGGGCTGGTTAGCACCCATTTCCCAGGATGCTGACGGTGCCTGCGGCAGTGACCAAGAGCCTGAGCCCGCCTGGCGAAAGGGTGGGGTGCCCTGAAAAGAAGGGAGGAACTAGAAACGGGCAAAGGAACTCTCTTTTGGGAAATCGCAGAAATAACTTTAAAAGGGACGGGAAGGTGCTTCCTGCAAACCATGGAGGGTAGTAATTAGACGGGGAGTGACAGAAGCCCAGGGATAAGTCAATGTTAAAGCGTAAAAGCTACAGCAGCAAGGTTAGTGAAAGGCGCACCGGAGACCCCAGCCTGGGGGAAGCCCTTTCCCTCTCGCAGCACCATTTCCCCAACTGTAAAACAAAGGGATTACTGCCGAGCTGAAAGTCTGAGCCCTCTTTTTGAGTCTAGAATGACTTTAAACTGCGATGAAAGTTCAGTATTCTTTCCCCCAGAAAAACGCGCCTGTGCTCGAATATACATCAAGTGGGGTGCACTTTCAGGGGGTTCCTGCACATCCCTCCAGCTGATGTACGGTGCGGAGGCCGGGCTTCGGCCGCTAGCTGGGGCTCCTTTACTTTGCCAGCCGCAAGAGGACCCAGCGCTGCGGACAAGGAATGACTCAGCATCCTCTGGCCGCAAGGAACAGGGGAGGGGGACAGGCGCCGCCCTGAGCCCGAGCTCCTAGACGCTTGGCGTTTGGGGATGTCACCCCAATCCCCACGTCTCCTTTGACCGTCCCTTCTTTCTTGGACCCGGCATGCCAACGGCCCTGGGTGCGGTTCCCTGGCCATGCTCGCCGCGCCCCTGGGTCCAGGGCACCCCCTAACTGGCTCGCCCCAACCCGCAGCAGCCCGCACCCCAGGTCACCAGGGGGCAGAAAGTCCACCTGCCCCTCCAGTCCACGGGATTTCCCTGCCTTCTGACCTGCTCTCCTTCCCACCCACCAGGTTTCAGTTTTTTCTTTTTTCCCCCAGGCAGCTTGCAGCAGCACTGAACTTCTGCCCAAGGGACGCGGCTGGCGCAAGGGGAGCCGGCTTGAGTGCCAGCGCGCGCTTCCTACCCCGGAGGTAGGGGCGGTAATGGAAAACAAATTTTTCCCGCACATATTCTGCATCAAACAGAGCAATTATGGGGACCGCCACCTCTCTGCACGTACTGCAGGCGACGCCCTGGGAGGCCTGTGGCGGCCCTGCTCCATCTCACCAGCAGGGGCGCTGTCGGAGCGGGCAAATACAGCACCCGGCTGTGAGTTGCAGGTGGTTGCCGAGGCGCCTTCTTCCGAAACGGAGGCATTTGGCCTTTTAGAAAGGCAGCGGTGCCCAGCGCGGAACGTTCTTTGCACAGCTGCACGGGTTCATGGAAGAGGGAGCCCGGAAAGCTGTTCCAAAAGAAAGAGATGTAAACTGTTTCTGTTTGTCTCCCATTGGTTGTCAGGCCAAAGGTCTCTTCGTCAGCCCAGGTAACAGAAAATATGAGTAAGCGATATTGCCTTACGTCCTGCTAAGTTATGCCACTTTCTAGCCCAGTCTGCTTTAACAGTTATCCCGGAGCCCACCGTTGATGCAGCTTAGGATCGAGAATTTATGGGGAAAGTCTATTTCCCTCCTTTCCTACCCAAATCCATGATTCCTTTGACTTTCCTTCATTTCTCTCAGGCTGGGGTCCCAGGCCTCATGCCCCCCTTCCCACTTCCAGGGCTTTGTATTGCCTACTTCACCTATGCCTAGCCAAGAGAGGGTGATTCATTCTTTCATTCTTACATACAGCAAGCACTCCCTTTGAAGCCCATCCCCTGAAGCCCCTTTTTAATATAGAAAATTGGACCTTTCCTTTTCTGTCACTAAATTGGACATTTTGTGGTTCTGTGATTCTTTTCATTCCTTTCTGTCTTGAATTGATTAATCGCAGACTCTTCTTTCCTGCGTTGTTCTGAAAAGGTTGCCTAATGACATAGCAGAACTATAAAACTAAATGGGTGTCCGTGACAAAGCAGAATCTCAGTGCCCGAGAGACTCTTACTGAGACATAACTTCGGCCGCTGGCGAGACCTGCCGATGAGATAATGTCTCTGGCAGAAAAGATGAACTTGGGCTGTAACCCGTTAATGGCCAGGCCCACCTCAGACCTCTTTGTGGGCTCTCCCCAGCAGCCCTGTGAGGCATCCTGGTGTCTGCTTTCTCCTGCTGCAGTTCTGATCAAAACATGTCCCTTTTGAGGACAGCACAGTCAGGTTGCAAATTCAACCCACCCAAGTGTACACAGTTCAAGAGAGACTGGGCACCTGGGTCACAGGCAGGCATGTAAGTCACTTTCCAGTGCTACACCGTAGAGACGAAGGCGCTGTAGACACAACTCTGTGCTTCTTAATACTCCTCCCATTAACCTGAAACATGCCCCAAGACCTTGGAGAACTGATCAATCATGTTGTTTGCCTAATAGGAAACAGACCAGGAAGGCTTGCAAAATTTAGAACCCAAGACTCAGTTTTCTGTGCTGTGTCTTTACTACTGTTCAGTTCTTTCTTTTGCAATTAAGACCTAGGATGATGCTCTTTTATCACACATACACATGAATGCACACCTGTGCACCCGTCTTTGGGAGGATTGATGTACTAAGACATTAATATCTTTTAATACTTTTAATAGTAAAAGAATGTGAATTCTTTTAGTATGACAGGTTAGTAAATTCATGTCTTGAGGGAAGAAAAGAGTTGCATGGAGAAGTGAGTGGTGAAAAAATTGCTGCAGTGGGGTCTCTTGGGTATACAGTTGGCATAGGGGGGCCGCTGAGAGGCAGCAAGGCAAGAGGAAATGGAAAATAGCGTCCTGCCTAATATACAGTCTGGCTGGAAGACAAACATGGCAGTCTTCGTTCCAGTCTGTGTGCCGCTCAGACAGTTGCTCTAGACACACCAAGATGTATTGTTTACAATCCTTCAGCCACTTCAGTCTCTCTTCTTGCCGCTGAGGAGTGGAGCTGGGGAGTGGGGCGTCATTATGCAGCAGGGAGCTGCACACTTAGGTAAACACCCCCAGCTCTCCATTTAAACTGTCCGAGTGTCTGACATTTTAATCCATCTAAAATCTTTCTTCCTGGGTGAGCCGGGTGCAGGCGGTGACTTGCCAGCTGCAGGGAGTGAGCTACGCTAAGACGCACTGCCCCAGTACATGCAGCTGCGTCTAGATTCGCAGAGAGGGAGCTCTGCAGGGCAGCTGTAGGGGGCTGATGAAGAAAACGGCATATGGGCTTCAGATTCTTAATTTTCATGCCGACTTTTTCCTCAGCAATTTACCTAGTCCTTTGTGTACCCTTACAGAGTTTCTATGCATTGGAGTTTTATGGGCAGTAATGCTACCCTTCTGTCAGTCACACGGCGTTGTGGAATCAGAGGGACTAAGAGAGGCATGTACATAAATAAAGAAATATGGCTGTCCTCACCATCACTTACTTTTTCCTTCTGTAAAAAAATAAGCATAAAGACAGCACACCAATAAATCAAGGATATTTATCCCATATTCATCACTTCTGCAGTCCCCTTGGGTGTTGTAATGTCACCCCTCTGGCTAAAGGAATACATTTGCCCCTAAACGATGTCTTCAATTTTACCATAATTCCATGCTTTATGTATAGGTTATATTATGGGAGGAGGAGAGAAACAGATAAACCAAGTTAAATGTATAGTATGGCCATTAAGTTTGTTCAGATTTTGCTTTGTCTAGAAATGTGGTTAAATATAAAGACCATTTGGTGATTTTGTGTTTTCATAGAATGAGGGTCTGAATATACTCAATCACGACAGTTTCCAGAAAGAACATTAAGGAATAAAGATTATGTGTTATCAGAAACAGCACAAAGGGCACACCTGGGTGGCTCAGTCAGTTAAGCGTCTGCCTTCAGCTCAGGTCATGATCCCGGGGTCCTGGGATTGAGCCCTGCATCAGGTCCCTGCTCAGTAGGGAGCCTGCTTCTCCTTCTCCTCCCTGCTCATGCTCTTTGTCACTATCTCTGTCTCTCTCTCTCTCAAATAGATAAATAAAATCTTTGAAGAAAAAAAAGAAACAGCACGAAGTATTCAAATAACAAAATCCACTTTCTATGTATTTTCATCTTCGTAAAAATGACACTTTTAAGAAATGAAAGCTTTTAGTTAAAAAGTTTAATTAAAGAGTTTGGACATCCTATTAATTAAGAGGAAAAATAAAAGCCATTCAATTAAGGTAGAAATAGATTTTCTCTTTCTTATTAATTCTTACGTAGCAAATTGCCAATTTGGTTCTTTTTTTAAAGATTTTTATTTATTTATTTGAGAGAGAGAGAATGAGAGAGAGAGAGCATGAGAGGGGGGAGGGTCAGAGGGGGAAGCAGACTCCCCGTTGAGCAGGGAACCAGAGGCGGACTCGATCCAGGGACTACAGGATCATTACCTGAGCTGAAGGCAGTAGCTTAACCAACTGGGCCACCTAGGCACCTGCCAATTTGGTTCTAATATATTCTAAAAAATAATACATCCCATTCAGGGCAGTTCAGGGTAAAATTGTGGAATCCTCAAAGTTTTTTTGGGGGGGGGGTTCCCTGGCTCTGCCAATTTGCCATTTCCCTGCTCTTTATTCTGTCACACTCTCTTCCCTTCACGCAGCCAAACCCTGACTCAGGAAAGCCTCTCCTATCAGTCACTTATACCTCCATGGGCCAAAATACATCAAAATAGAAGCCAGGGACAGTGGCATTTTAAGACATATCTGGTTTTGAAATGAAAAGGTCGGATTCTAGAACGTAACAGATTCTGAATCATAAGAGGAGATGGAGAAGGTTTTTGGGAGACAGAAATCCCTTCTGGAACACCTTGAAAATAATTCTACTGAGGATCGGACTGCTGGGCCAGTTACAGGGGTGTGGTCTCATCCAATGACCAGTTGTTATGGCAGCCAGGTGTGTGGCTGTATTCGTGAAGCTGTGAGGAGTCTGGATATGGGTGTGAGACCTGCAGAGCCCCTCTCTCACTCACTGGTTTTTTGCATTTGGGAAAGACTCTGTCTCCTCATCTGTAATACAGTGTTGGCAGCAGTACTGACTCCTAACAGACTGGAGAGAGGGTGAGAAATAGCCTCTCTCAGTGTCCATCATGGCTCCCCTCAATCAATCTTGGGATTATCATTTTTCTGTGACAAATGAACACAAACCGAGGAGACAGGGCTTCCTGTTTATATACACTGATTTTGCCTGGGTGTTATTTCTTTAAGAATTTTCTCTTCAAAAGTTTTCAAGTCGGCAAACATATCAGTCCAATGTCCCCACATCTTAGGCCAGTTATTGCAGTAAATTACACTCTAGGGAAGGACCTTCAAATTCTGGAACGGGCCTTAATCTTGCCAGATTGGAATTTAAAGCTTCGTAGCTGCCACTCTCATTCGCTCTCCCTTAAATTCAAATTCAGTACAAATTTATCGGCCTGTGTTTACTGAGGGCTGCTCTGGAAACATGATCTTGTTTAACCATAATGACACCAACGTAAAGTAGGGCTTATTGTCTGGATCTTATAAATCAGGAAGCCAAAGCTTAAAGAGGTGAGGCCCTTGTCTAAAATCACACAGCAGTATTTAGTTAAGACAGAGAATTTTTGAGATTCAAATCTGGGCATCTATTTTTTAGGGTTCTTTTGAAGACCGGTTCTGAGAGTAGAATAATTGAGTTTTCTTTAATCTCTCAGTTCTCGAAAGGATAAAAATGATCTCTCATTGTATCACATCTCAACCAAGGACAGGAAAGAATAGATGGCAGAATGCGGATTGGTATTAAGTTGGCCCCAGATGGCTTCATAGCATGAACACACCTGCTGACTGCACATACACGCATGTGGGTGGCTCGGCTAAACCTCAGATATAAAGGGAAGAAAGGCATTGATCACAGCTTTCTTCAGGATGAGGAAACAGTTTTCCCTCATTTGAAAGCAACCTCTAAATGTAAGAGAGCAAAGCAGAAATGAATACAAAAGGATTGAATTCATTGGATTCTGCATGTGTGTATTTCTTTTAATAGGTAACCACAGAGATGTATCTTATCTCAGCACGGGGGAAGACTTCCCGCATGTGAAAGCAATAAAATGAACTGTGAAAGGAAAACCCTTGTCTATTTATAAGTTAGTTATTTGCCACAAATATAAGAGAAACATTAGATTAGAAATTGATAAGACATTAGACGATCCAAAAGAGAAGAAAGGAAAGGACATAAATGCCCTCTTTCCAGAAAAGAGTACAGTGGCCAACAAACTAAAACAAAACAAAACAGAAAACAGCGCTTAGCTCCCTAGTAGTCAGGCAACTACAAGCTAAAGCAGTGATAATATAGACTTTGTCTACAAAAAACAAAGATTTAAATAATGATTATTTTTGATGTTAGTGAGGATTTGAAGAATTGGGTGTTTTCATACTCTGCTGGAGGGAGTGTGAGCTGAATAATTATCCATATACACCAAATAAAATAAAGTATAGGGGCATATCCTGAGGAAAGAGTGCAATATGGGACAGAAATATATGCATAAGGATATTTATTGCCATATTACTAATATTCGTAAGAAACCTGGGATCTATTTGCATGTCCAACAAGATGAGATAAATTAAGCAACATTATGATTCATACATGTGAAAGAATATTAAGAAGTCTTTTAAATGAGTCATGGAATATTTAATGACTTGAAAATACTCTTTAGAAATATATAATATTAAATTAGGGGCAACTGGGTGGCTCAGGGGGTTAAGCATCTGCCTTTGACTCAGGTCATGATCCTGGAGTCCAGGGATGGAGCCCCTAGTTGAGCTTCTGCTCACCTGGGAGTCTGCTTCTCCCTCTCCCTTTGCCTCCCTTCCCCCTGCTCCTGCTCTCTCTCACTCACTCACTCTCTCTCTCTCTCAAATAAATAAATAATAAAAATCTTTAAAAAATAAAAATATATTAAATTAAAAAAAGGATATAATATTACACAGGGCATGATCTCAATTAGGGCAAAATTTCAGATAAACATATATGTCTACATTGAAAAGTCTGGAAGGTGATATGCTGAGATATTAGCAGTGAATTTCTTTAGGCAGGGAGATTTTTACTTCTTTACATTTTGAATTTGCCGCAGTCAGCATGTAGGACTCTTTAGCCCCCTCCCCCCACCCCCACCCTCTTTGTGAATTGAAGAGAGTCTGGTAGGATCATCACTGATCATTCACTGTATTTTCATCAGACGTGTGTTTGCTTGTGACTCGGAAACCAGCATCTCACTCCAGGGCCTTATTTGTCAGACAGCTGGCTGCCTGTTTTCTTGTTGGTTTGGTGCTTCAGTGGGGGTGTTTTTGTGGTCCAGATTTTTAATATTGGGCTCTCTAGATGACAGGCCTGATGAAGTCCATTTAGTGGGCTTATCTGGGGGAGTACATTTCCTCTGTCCTGAGTCTCTGGGGACGGAAAGCAAATGTCAGTTCAGCCACAGCTCACGCTGGCTGCTGCTATCCTCTGATCAGATGTGCTGGGCTTTTCTTGCTTCTGCCCCATTTGCTCAGTGTATGCTTTGCCACATGGGCTGTGGATTGAAAGAAAGGCTTGTGATATCCTAGAGCAGCAGAAACGGTGGCAAAGTACAAGGGATGGAATACAGTCGCTACAAAACACACCTACAGGAAAGAAAGGAAAACCTCCGATTATACCCTTTTCTAAGGACCATTCTCAGCCTAGACAAATACTCTCTTTGATGGAAAAATGGGAATATAATATTCATCTCTTCCTCCTTCCCTCTCCCTGAGTTTCGGTATCATTTGGATGGATGGAAACAGCAGGGGCTCCAATATAATTACTTTATGAATAATTAATAAGGTACTATTATTATTACTTAACAAAAATCCCATTTTGGAATGTGTCTCTTGAGAGTAGCTGAAGTTTAATTTAGCCAAATAACTGTTCTGCATTAGCTAATGTGGCCCATTATTTTTAGGCTCAGAAGATATTTCCAGATGTACTGAGACGGTGCTGATCTATCACTCTTTCTGGGAGCCACTTGCTTGGCATGCCAGTGACATATCTGGCTGCATTACTTTGCATCGGTAATAGTGCTGAAGTCCGTTGAGTACCGTATTATCCAAGCATCCATAGTGGAGCCCATCTCATTCAATTCAGTGCTATCTGGTCTTCATAGAACTCGCAGTCTAAATACACTCCTTTTTCACACTTGCGATATGAAATCCAGTGAAAAATAGCACACACACATAGTTTGTATAGACTGGCACTTAAAGGAAACCTACCAAAATTAACTGTGATTGAGTGAAAATTTATTAAAACCGTAATATTTATTTTTTTCTATATGCATTTCTGTAGGCATATGTACTTTTTAAAACCAGAAAAAAAAAGAGTTGGTTAAATAAAGTGTGTCTTTTTGAGGCCTTTGCCCTGATTTCACAAAACGCATTATGAGATGTTCCCACTGCATACAGAGGGATTTCAATTTGATGACCTGGCTCCTAGCATATCATCAAAAATAATTGACTGAAGATGCAATCCTTAGAGCTTTATTACCTCTATCCTGGCATCTGTGGTTTACAATAGGGGAACCGATGCTTAGGTAATTATAGGGCATCTAATACGCTGATCTCAGGCACTCTTACAGATCCCAGTCTCTGTCAGACTTATTACATTGGAAGCAAGAGCCTCTATAAATAAATCTGGCCAGAAGATCCAAAATTCACTTGAGGCTAAAGAACACAGAGGTTTTCCATTTTTCTCAGAAATGTCTTTAGTATTTACGTTGCAGATAGTAAACCCCTATGGTGAAAAATACCAAGTCTCTGCTTCCGTCTTGCCCACTGATTCAAAAGGAGAAAATCCTAGAGGTAGCCCTCCACCACCCACTAATGTGGCTTGTAGCCACAGAACAGGGACTTGCTTTAGATTAAAATGCTACCCATCTCTTTGCCCAGACTGTTCCCAGACACTCATGGTATGAGCATTCTTGGAAGTCAGAAGCCCTGAGGACCAGGAGCAAGTCCCTCAGGACCTGGTCTGGAGGATGCCCAGAGTTCCTCTGTACCTCTCCTCATGCTACCCCAATCCCTATTCACAAGTGACCTCTTCCCTTTTTATCTTAAAAGCTTTCTTCCTGAGACTTCTTTCTGATAATGACATCTAGCCAGCCACTCCTAGTATACAGCTTTTCCCACCTTTTCACTAAAAATATTCATTCACTTAAAGGGTAAAATATACCACCTCTTAAACTAGCACAGATGTTCAGCCTGATGCCAGAATCTGGGAGCAGGAGGAAGCAGAAGGTCCGATGGGTCAAGTACTCATGTCTGTCTTGCTCTTTTATTATGCCACACCGCATAGAGTGTACCTTACTGCTGATATTTATATTGAAATATGTTTATTCCACCAGGAATGAGCTATAAATGTAGCACAATACTATCTATCATATGCCAACCCAAATATTTTTAGCTTGACAAAATATTTCTAAGAAGAATAAATTTTTCTAGAAGAATAAGCACTTGAGAATGACTAAAAATATTCTGGAAAAGGAAAATAATGATAGGTAATTATCATGCCAGATTCTACATCACATAAATAAAAGAGAATAGAAGCACAGATATAGACTTTAGTGTACAGAATATTTTGGTGTAGGATAAAAAAAATGGTAGTTCCAATCAGTTCAGGGAAAAAATGCATTATTTAATAAATGATGTTGGGATAATTGGCTAACCATATGGTGTTTTTAGCTATCTTACTTTTCAGGAAGAAAGCTTGCATTTCTTTGCTGTTTTTTGTTGAGGCTGTAATGTACAGCGTGGTGACTACAGTTTACAATACCATATTGCATGTTGAAAGTTGCTATAGATCTGAAAAGTTTTCATCACAAGAAAAAAAATGTGAGGATGTCAGGTGATAGATATTAACTAGACTTACTGTGGTGATCATTTTGCAATATATATGAGTGGAATCATGTTGTACACCTTAAAGTTATACAATGTTATATGTCAATCATATCTGGAAAACAAAAAATGCCTATTATGGACAAAAAGTTGCCAAGCATATTTTTGAAAACTAAATGTGTAAAGAACTCCAGCAAGTGAAAACAAAAGCCTAAATAGAAAATAACAAGGAGCATTGTATTAGTTAGGGATTAAGTTTTGCTGTATGTAGCAGAAATCCAAATAACAATGACAAAGAAGATAAGGGTTTATTTTCTCTTGTAATGAGAAGTGTGATGCTAAGTGGTTGCTGACATTATTTCAACAGCTAATGATATGACACCAAGTTTTCAGCGATTATCTTGAGCTTTTCCTCATGGTCACAAGATGGCTTCTACTTCTCCAGCATTGTGACTATATTCCAAGCTGGAAGAGGAGGAAAGACAAAGGAGTGTATGCCAGCTGAGTTTCTTCCCCACCTTTAAGGGGATTTTGCAAAAGCCTCAGCCTACGAATTCCAAGTATACCTCTTTTGTCAGATTTTACCCCATAAACACCCCTGTTTACAAAACAGGCTTTGTCATGTCATTTTTATCCAGGTTTCACCTCCAATAGACTTAGGGTTGTTAGTGAACCAAGAAGGGGAGAATGCTGAGTAGCCAAGTAGCGATATCTACTGTAGTCAAGAACACACAAATCATTAAAAGAATAGGTTTTGCTAGTAAATAAATAAATAAATAAGCATATATATTCATTAATAATCAAAGTATAATTTAAAGTGAATTTTGAAGAACAATATATAGGCTCGGTAAGGATATGAAAAAACTGACATTTTATTACTTACATCCCTGAGGATGGCAGAACAGAGAGATGGAGCAATTTTTGTATCTTTAAGTCTTTGTTGAACTGCTAAAATCATCAACAAAAAGAACAAAAATTCTGAGTCAACCATTTCTAGAGATTGTACCATCTGTGTCATTCCTGTTATTTGAGATAATTTTTTAATTGTTTATCAGGCTTGGTTCTGGGATATTTATTTATTTAAGATTTTATTTATTTATATGAGAGAAAGAGAGAGGGCATGAGTGGGGGAAGGAGTACAGGGGGAGGGAGAAGCAGGCTCCCCGCTGAGCAGGGAGACTGTCAAGGGGCTTGATCCCGGGACTCTGGGATCATGACCTGAGCCAAAGGCAGATGCTTAACCAACTGAGCCACCCAGGCACCCCAGGATTTTTTTTTTTTAAATAAAAGAATAAAACCAGTCCAGACAAGAGCAGTGATATTTAATATTTATGTTGTCTCTTACAAACAGGAAATCAGGGGCACCTGGGTGGCTCAGTCAGTTAAACTTTTGACCCTTGGTTTCGGCTCAGGTCATGATCTCAGGGTCATGAGATTGGGCCCTGCATTGGGGTTTGGCACTCAGTGAGGAGTCTGCTTGAGATTCTCTCTCCCTCTCCCTCCCCTTCTGCTCCTCCCCCTGTACACATGCTCTCTCTCTTTCTCAAATAAATACATAAATGAAATCTTCAAACAGGGGAATTCCAAGGGCGCATAATCCCTATAGATAAATATGAACAGAACTTGTCCACTGCCCTTCTCAAGTGATTCCAAGCTTCTAGGAGCCTGTTATTCTTCTACTTCCTTATCTTGGTCCCTAAATCCTCCTTCCTACCCCCACCCTGGGAAGCCACTTGAGGAATATAATTTCTTATGTCCAGACTCTGTTGTTGTTGTTGTTTTCTTTTCTTTTAACCCTTACAGATCAAGAGCAGAGAAGGAAGCTAAGCAAGCCGTGTGTGAATATAATGCTTTTGCCAAGTGAAGGAAAGAAGGAATGCAACAGCCCCTGGCCAAGAGCTTATGCTAAGGATGTAATAGGAAAACATGTTTGTGACCTTGCGGGCTTTAGCGTAAACGTCAGAGCACAGTGGCCAGAATGCCTGGTTTGCCCAGCAGTTGGGAACGCCCAGCTCGCTCAGGGCAGAACGCGGCCCCAACCGGAAACTTGATTGCTCTTGACAATAGCCCGCGGGGTCCATAGAAAAATGTTTAAGAATAGGCCTCACTTGCTGAACGTTACATCATCTAATCCCGTGACCTTCCCCGTGAAGTACTACTAGTCACTAGGATGAATCCCCTAGACGGATCATCCCCTTGATTGTCTTTGATTGTTTATTGCCAATAAATAGGCGAGGTTGCAGCTGTTTGGGGCGATCGCAGTCTTGGCGGTGGCGTGCCTGGCGGTCGTCGCCTGGACCCACGCTCTCTTTCGAAAGCTAACCTGTCTGTGCCTCGTCCTTCTCCCAAATCAACACCGTGGCTCCGCGGGCGGTGTCGCGGCAAAGGAAGTCTGTGATTCCTCAAACATTAATGCTTTTGTCCCCATCATGCAGCAAATATTTCTTGAGCATCTACTATAAGCGAGGCAGGCAGAAAGCCAGGCAAGATGCATCAACAGGGAACAGATAACCATGATCCCTACCCTCAGGAAGCCTAGAGTTGTTGGGAAAAGACAACATTAAAAAAAGGAAGCAGATAAAGCATGGAATGACCAATTTTAGTAACTCTATGCAGGGAACAGACAGGATGCTATGAGAAAAAATAACAGAACGGAAGGGGAACTTACCCTTGATTGAGTGGCCACAGACATTCTCTGTGAGTGAAGTGTCATTTAAGCTGAGAACTGCTCAGGTGAACAGTGCGGGGAGTGATACCAAGTGTGACAGGAGCGGTGGCCTCCCAGATTTCTGGTACAGCAAGAGTGGGTGGAGGGTTACCCACGGAGGTGAGGGGATCAAGGCTTAAACTTCAGAGATGTAAATTTTGGGGAAATCTAATTACAGATGTAAAGTGACCTTGCACTCAGAGGAGAAGTGTGGACGGGGGATATAAATTCCGGATTTATTGCGCATAGATGATATGTTTAGCCATCTAGTGGCTGAGATCCAGGGAGCTGGGGTGAGAGAGGAGAAGTGAGACTGCCTGGGAGGCAGGAAGACCAGGGAGGGGTGGGTCACGAAAACCAAGAGAAGAGAGAATTTCAGAATGGGTGAGCTCAGTGATCAGGAAAGAGCAGGTGCTGGAACACTGGACTTGGACCTTTAAGGAAGAGGGAAGGGTATTCCAGGAAAAGATGCCTGTATGGGAAGACACAGAATGAAGAAATCAGGGAGCACCACTGGGTGTGGTTGAGGCATAAGGAAAGTTTGGGGCATTTCACAAAAGACATTGAACACAGGCTGAGAAGCAGGCCCTGAAAAGTGTTGGATAGTTTTGAGCGGGGCTTCAAATAACTCCCTCCTTCTCGGCATTTAGGTTTCTGCTTGGACACAGTCTCTCCTGAGCACCTTGCCCCTTTTCCCATTGACTCTCCACGCTGCTATAGCTTTCTCAGTAGTTGACACCACGTACCATCCTTATGTATTATATGCTTACTTGTTCCTGGTCCATCTCTTCAAATTCTAGAAAGGCAGCCCGATGAGCACAGGGACTTTATTTAGTTCACTGAAGTATTTCCAGTGACTGAACAGGACCTACCTCCTGATAGGTGCTGAATAGATATTCGTTCATTAATAAATGAATCCATGCAATGCAAGAGGGTATCTGAAAGTGAGGAAAAACGGGTTTTGAAGGTTAAAGTAAGATTATGAGATGTTCATTGGTGGGGAATGCGGGAACAAGCGTACTAAGGGACCGTGTTGCAATGTCTGGGCAGTGTTGAGTGCTCATTTGAGAAAGGTAACAGTCTAGCCGCCTTCTCTTCAGTAATATTCCAGCAAACCAGAACTTGGGACAGAAAAGTCAGATATCTGGGTTTATCGACAGCTGGAGATTTGCTACCTTACAATCATGTGGCAGAGGCAGAGGTGGGCAGAACTGAGTGTGGTAGATTGTGGCAACTATGTTAAATAAAGTGGACATCAAGACAGGAGAGTGGGTTGATAGGAGAGGGAAAATGATGGAGTCAGTGGTGTGGACAATGTTCAAGAATTGTAATAATTATATAGCATGTGAACTGAAGTGAGGGTCTGTTGTGTTTGGGGAAGGTTATGTTTGAATTTGCGATTTTGTCTTTTTTTAAGGTTTTAATTAATTTATTAATTTATTAGAAAGAGGATGAGTAGGGCAGGGAGAGGCACAGGGAGAGGGAGAAGCAGGCTCCCCAGTGAGCAGGGAGCCCGAAACGGGGCTTGTTTCCAGGACTCTGGGATCATGACCTGAGCTGAAGGAAGATGCTTAACTGACTGAGCCACCCAGGTGCCCCTGAATTTGTGATTTTGGATTATTCTTTTTTTTTTTTCCAAAATTAAGATATAGATACAATAAATTATGATCTATGAATATAAATGCATATCATTATAATGGGATATTATATAGCCAGTAAATATGATGCATCAAAGAATATTTAATGAGATGGAAAGATATTCCTGTTATGAAAGTGATAAAAAGGAAACTACAGAACAAAATAATATGATTTTAGGAGCTTGAGTGTAAAGAGTGGAGTAAAGACTGGAGGAATGCATGCTAACCTGTTAAGATTATCTCTCAGATTATACATTATTTCAATTTTTTATAGTTTCTAAATGCTAAAAATATATTAATTTTGATTCAGAATAAATCCTTATATTTTTAAGAATTACTGGTCTTCAGAGTCTTCTTTTCAAATTCAAAATTCCTGGGGCGCCTGGTGGGCTTCTTCCATGGAGCCTGAAACTCTTGATCTCTGGGTTGTGAGCTCAAGTCCCACACTGGGTGAGGAGATGACTTAAAAATAAAACATCTTAAAAACATAAAATGCACATTTCCTATAAAGAGGAGAAGATATGGTACTTAAAGTTTGGTGTTTCACATATTCTTAGTCCCAGAGGAGATTCTTACACATGAGTGAGGCATATCTCCCTGATATTTACATGTGGGCTCTGCAGGCGCTGAGAGCAGCTGTATCTCCCCCACAGTTATGGTTACTGGGTAACTGGGCTTGTGGGAGGCACCCCCTGACCTCTACATTGCTCTGCCAGCCCAGCCCCCACCCCAATCTTGAGAACCACATCATGAGACAGAAGAAGGAAGGATCTTTCTCACCCCATAGGACATACTGTAGGAGACCACCACAAAGCATTTGTAAGTATGTACGTAAACATGTCCCAAGAGGACAAATGCGGGGGTGAGGGGTGGATTTTAGAAAGCATTTAATAGACTGGGTCTATTTCCCTGACTGGGTCACTTCCTGATAAAGAATAGGTATTTCTGCCCCACTTTAAAACCAGATTTTCCCTTTGCATCCATTAGGAGGTTATTGCAAAAACAAAACAAAACAAAACAAAACAAAACCCAAAATAACAAGTGTTGGTGAAGACCTAGAAAAATTGGAACCTTTGTGCACTGGTGGTGGGAATGGAAAATGGTGCAGATGCTGTGAAAAACAGTATGGTGGTTTCCCAAAAAATGAAATCTGGAATTACCATAGCATCGAGAACTTCTACTTATGGATGTATATCCAAAAGAGTTGGAAGTAGGGACTCAGGCAGGTATTTCAACACTAAGGTCATAGCAGCCTTATTCACTACAGCCAAAAGGTAGAAACAACCCGAATGCCCATGCACAGCTGATTGGATAAACACAGTGTGGTCTATCCATACAATGGATCATTCGGTCTTAGGAAGGAAGGAAATACTGACACAGCCTACCACGTGGCTGAACCTTGAGGACATCATGCTGAGTGAAATAAGCCAGATACAAAAGACACATGTTTATGATTCCACGTATATGAGGTACCCAGAACAGGCAAGTTCACAGAGATGGAAAGTAGAATAGCGGTTGCCAGGGGCTGGGGAGGGCTAACGGGGAGTTATTGTTTAATGAGGGCAGAGTTTCAGTTTGGGAAGATGAAAAAGTTGTGGAGAGAGGACCGTCAGAGTGGTGATAGTTACACAATGGGGATGTACTTAAGGCAGCTGAACCCTACACTCAAAAGTGGTTAAAATGGGAAATATTGTTATGTATATTTCACTAAATTAAAAAAAAAAAGAAAGACTTAACAGAAATATAAAAAAATCAGGTGAAAATAGTTTCCGAGTATTTCCCACATCAGTCTGAACACAGTGGCTTCTGCAGGACGCCATCATGTCCACAGCCAGTGTAAGATAGGTTTTGAGTTCCTTAAAAGAGTGGTGCTAAGTCACTAGGGGCTGTAGTCCAGTGATGTCCTTCTGGTCTTTAAGACCTACCAATACTCCAAGCTCATTCTTCAAGATGGAAGTCGGGGACATTTTAAACAAATGGCCCCTCTCACCTTGTTATATGTTAACTAACTGGCTGAGATCTGTTTTCTTTAATCCCCCATGGGAAGAGGACTATGACCTTGGAGAGTCCTCATGGTGGCTCTCCAGTCCTCCTCCCACTGTATTCCATTATTGCATTGTTGATGTTCTTATGAACATAAGAGTTCCAGATTCACCAGAACCCATGGTAGAAGGCAAGAACCCGATTCCATAAGTGAGTATAAACACAAGGTACAGGTGACCAGGGTCCTCCACTTCTTGAGACAGAGTGCTCTCCCAGTGGCCTCTCTGCCTCAGTTTCCCCTCCCCACCAATCCCCAGTCCAGTTCATCCATTGGTGCCAATGGATACTTCCTGGAACCCACCTACTCAATAGTAGGCCTTGGATCTTTATTAAGCTTCTACGAACTGCTCCAAACCTGTGTGCTTTAACCAAACTAAACCGTGCTTCCAGATTTTCCAGTTCTGTCCCTCCACACAGTGTTCCCCTTTCCTGGACAGCCCTCGTTCCATCCGTCAAGGCCTGACACAAAGGCTGGTTCTTCAGGGTACTTTTTAAGATTCCCTGACCAGAGAAAATCTTTCTCAATCCTGTGAACAATGTTAGCTTGTTGGTTCTCTCTCTCCTATAGCATTCATTGTTTTTCTATTTTGACGTAAGATAATTTACTTACATGACCTAATTTCTTGGTAGATAACATTGCTGGTAGGTGACATGGATACCTGCTATGTCATCTACAAACCAGGAAATAGGCTCTGGCTCTCACCAGACCCCAAATCTGCTGGCACCTCAATCTTGGACTCCCAGCCTCCGGAACTGCAAAATGAACTGTGAAATAAATGTTTGTTGTTTAAGCCACTCAGTTTATGGTATTCTGTTATAGCAGCTCAAACGGCTTAGTCAGTCTCTTATTAATACCCATATTTTCCCGAGAGCCAGGCACATGGTAGATGCTGATGGACCCTGAGTGTATGTTGAACAGAATGTGCAGAGATCCGATGACTTATTTCAGGAGTCACTTGTAGGGCATATGTTCAATTTTAATCCTTGGCTGCAAGTATATTTTTAAAAAACCCAGAATGCTTCATAATTTTACTTTGTTGGCATTCTCCCATGTCCTTAGGAGTGATTCCTGCCTCCCACCCATCCCCGACCGCCACCCGTGTTGGCTTAAAACCATAGCAGTTAGAGCTGCGCTTGAAGTAGAGTGGAGGAACCATGCCCATGACTGGCAAAAATGGAAAGTAGCTGCAGCACAGACTGACAGTCTCTGCACGAGCCAGCAACCGAGCTCAGCGGATCACAGACTGATGAGAGCTGGGGGTGGGGAGAGCTGATAACTGCTGATCCTGCCCTTCTCCACAGGGAAGTGCTTCGTGATGCAGGTTTGGGGATGGGACCGGTGTTTGGACTCCTTCTCTGTGGAGCTGATATGTTCTGTGGGGTGGAGGAATCCGAATTGTAGCTGAGGCTTCATAGTTCCGTGATCGTAATATTTGCATCCATTGCAGCCTTACAACATGCTAGGTACTGTGACAGGCACTCTGTGCAACGCTGGCTCTCCCGACCACACTCGGAGGGAGGCATTGCAGTTAGCTCCAGTTATGGTCCTGGAAACAAAGGCCTGTGGCAATTAAGTGATGTGCTCTGGGTCACAGCAAGGGCCAGTGGGAGAGACAGACTGGGAGCCAGCCTGGCTGCCGCCAAAGCCCAGGCTTCTTTCCTGTCAGCAGGTCACACTCTCCGTCATGAAAAGCCCAGATGAGGGTCAGGACACTGGCATCTCCCTGCTTGGTCGAGGAGTGGAAAAGTGCATTAACACAGAAACCTGTCAAAAATACCGTTCTCAAAATGAATGCTGAATGCTTTGGTGATCCAATATTTTATTTTATTACTGTACCTGCAATTTTGCAAATTGTATATTTAGCTCTGATTGATCTTTCACACCATAATTAGTTCAAGTGACTGCTTTAATGCTTTAAGGCACACAAGAAGAGAAACATATCAGGAGTCCTGCAAACTCTCTTCTATTCTCCCCCGGCACCCCCCCTTTTTTTTAAAAAGATTTTATTCACTTATTTGAAAGAGAGAAAGAGAGAGAGAAAGAGAGCATGAGTGGGGGAAGGACAGAGGGAGAGAGAGAAGCAGACTCCCTACTGAACAGGGAGCCGATGTGATGCAGGACTTGATCCCAGAACCCTGCGATCATGACCTGACCTGAAAGCAGCCACTGAGCCCACTGAGTCACCCAGGCACCTCTCCCAGCACCATTTTTGGGCGGAGTCCGTTGACTAGAGTCATCTAATGAATCTCATTTCTTCCTGAGAGCCTGGGACATTCTAAATGGGCCACCAGAAAGGCCAAGGTTCAGGGATGCCTGGGTGGCTCAGTCTTTAAGTGTCTGCCTTCGGCTCAGGTCATGATTCCAGGGTTCTGGGATCGAGTCCCGCATCAGACTCCCTGCTCAGCGGGAAGCCTGCTTCTCCCTCTCCCACTCCCCCTGCTTGTGTTTCCTCTCTCTCTCTCCCTTATTCTGTCAAATAAATAAATAAAATCTTAAAAAAAAAAAGGCCAAGGTTTATAGCTTTAATGAGTAATATGGGAATGCTTTCAATCAGGCATCTGCTTAATTGCCACACCCACTCTGGCTGCTTTTCTCAGTACGCTCCCCAACACATCCTAAGCTCCCACCAAACTGAGCCACGAACTCCCCTTGCTGTCATCTCTGTGCTTGGAGCATGCTGTTCCTTCTATCCAAAATACCTTTTCTTATTGGCCTGACCATTGGATATGCATTCGTCAGGTTGCATATTGGGGCTTCTGAAGAAAGGCAGATCTGGAGCAGTGCGGTGGCCAAGCACGCTGACTTTGACACCAGACAGACCTCACTCAGAATCCTGTCCCTGTGACCTTGAGCAAGTACCTAACCTCAGTAAGCATCATCTCATCTGTTAAAGGAGAACAAGAGGGACATAGAGCAGCTGTTGGGATTAACTAATTCATGTCAATCTTTACCGTAATGAGTAGTGCACAGCTAAGCACTCAGTGAATGCTGGCTCTGATTGCTGGGGGCAGCGCGGGGGGTGGGGGGAGGACTTTCCTGACACTTTCTTTCCTACCCTCAAGTTTAAGAATCTGTCCCTTCTTTATGCCCCACCCGCGTGTATGCTAGCTCTAGCATAGAAGTTACTATACTAGTCATTGTCAGTTTGTCTTTCTCCTTTAGGCACTAAATACTTCGAGGACAGGGACTGTGAACTTAAATTCTTCATTTTGAAGGCCTGGTACAGTACCTAATATATAATAGGCATTTAATAAATAAAGGAATGATTGAACTTTTGTAATTTATCTATTCCTTTATTTATTACCTTTTTTTTTTTTTTTTTACCATGATCTCAATTGAGCTCCACATGAGATAGGCATGGCAGAAAAGCACATTTTATAGCTGAGGACAGAATGAAATGAGTTTTCTGAGGTCAACAGCAAATTACTGACACAGTTTGGGTTCAATTGTGGGTGCCCCGGCCCTCTGTTCAGTGCTCCTTCAAAAAAGGTTCAGGAGCACACAGATTAAGATCGTGGGCTTGGAAAGTTGCCAGACCCGATTTCAAAATCTACCTCTCCTACTCACCAGCTGTGACCTGGGCCAAGTTACTTTTATGTCCAAAACACCCGTTTTCTTGTCCTGAAGTGCTGGTAACCACAGTACCTTTTTTCCCAGGACAGCCCAGTACCAGGTGCATGGGGAGAGCTCAGTCCACGGTAGCCATTACCACGAGGAGGACACAGAAGTCCCTCATTAGGATACGGAAGCCAAATCCCACAGGAGGCATCGTAATGCCCAAACAGCCCACGTAATTGAGCAACACAATCCCGTGAGTGGGTGTTGGTCTGTCTCCCAAACCTGCATCTCAGGGCACTTTGCCGTGGAGAAAGGAAAGGACAGTCTGTATGGCTCCGCACTGCCTTCCAGCTCTGTCTACTGCTGAGTTCACTGGCACAGGAGGGGCCGGCCACATGCACTGCGGCATCGTTCACCATCCAGCAACTTAATTTATGCCAGTCACGGACTGCTTCTCCAATATATTTCAAGATCAGCTCTTATTGCTCCATTTTAACTTGGAGAGGGGGTGGAGGGTGGGAACCATTTGTCAGGGATACGGGAGAATGAGACATCATACATTCTCCAGTAAAGAGGGTGAAGCCCTCTGTTTTGCTCCCATGCTGCAGCCGAGGATTTAAAGTGAACATAGGCCCTATAAGACGCTCCAAAAATTAAAGTCACTGGATCTCCGCCCTTTTGAAAAGATGTTTTGCTCATTGATTTGTTCAACTCCTAGTAAGTACCAGGCTTGGTGGGGAATTCAGAAGTGAAAGAAATAAACGGTATAACCCTCAAGCAAATCTCTGCAAAAAGGGAAAATGAGATGAGTAAGGAAATTATTCTACGACGCAATGGAAGCCTGTGGGGGCAGAGTTACTGCAGTTCAGAGGAGAGAAAGGAGCAGATATCTGAATTCAGTCGTGAAGGGTGGGGAAAAGGCAGTGCAGGGAAGAACAGGGTTGGTGATGGCTGAACAGAGAAAGTCGAAGCACAGAGTTCAGTCTGGGGGACGCAAAGGGAGGTGGGGGCAGCTCATCGGAGGGGGTGAAAGAAGGCAAGGAAAGGCCAAGAACGATGCTGCTGAACAGGGGCTAATGACAATTTCAGATCTGTGCTCCAGTTTTCTTTGGCAACAGTGGGTGGATGGCCTGAGATTGGGGGTAAACTGAGGCACAGAGATTTTTGGATACTTGTGTTTTGTCTTGTTTTGTTTACTGGTGAGTTCTGCACCCAACATGGGGCTTGAACTCACGACTCCAAGATCAAGAGTCATGTGCTGCACCGGCTGAACCAACCAGGCGTCCCTGGATAAGTGTCTTGTTCAAGAATCAAGAGGACAGAGGTGCCTGGGTGGCACAGCGGTTGGGCGTCTGCCTTCGGCTCAGGGCGTGATCCCGGAGTTCTGGGATCGAGCCCCACATCAGGCTTCTCCACTATGAGCCTGCTTCTTCCTCTCCCATCCCCCTGCTTGTATTCCCTCTCTCACTGGCTGTCTCTGTCGAATAAATAAATAAAATCTTAAAAAAAAAAAAAATCAGAGGACAATGGGTGCCTGTTCTCCCACAAGTAGTTTGTACTCCATTATGGAGCCAGATTCATAACTTCACCATTGGGTCTTGTATTAAACCGTCCTGATGCTAATTTTAACATCAAAATTCAGATATAGATAATTATTAGGGAAGTGATGAAAAACCATATAATGGCTAAGTCATGGCTCCTCTGCCTTTGAGTAACTGAAGCAAGAGACTCTAAGCCAGAAAATGACATAGCCTGATGAAAGAGCCATTTGTTTAAATGTCCCCCTCCCCCATTTCTTCTTGATGCGTGGACTGAACAAAACACATATAATGAAGGCTAAAGGGGGCCGGATAAATAACAACCCTTGAGCAATACCCAGCACGGTTTACTAAGGAGTGTCACATGCTCGCACTGTGGGGTGGAGGAGGGCGGTTTGAGACAGCCAGTTCCCCATTAGAGGCAGGTCAGAGGCCACATTAGAACTACAGCCTAGGAGCCCACCGAGTAGACTTAGTGGAGCCTCTTATTCTGTTCCTAGGATGGATGAACAGAGACATACATTTGGATGAAGTGATGCTTTCTTTAGAGGAAATCAGCTAGAGCTGGCCAGCTGGAGGATGAAGTTTGCATTTGGTTTGTAAGCCAGGAAGAGATGTTATAACCTCCCACTGCTACTGAAACTGGCTTGGAATCATATGCTCGTCTAGCTCTGGCAGGCTTTGTATTTATGGCCAAGAGAGAACAGGGCCTCAGGTAGCTGAGCAAAGAGAAGGATTCTGAAAATCCAGGGTGAAAGAGGAGGGAGGCAGTAGGCAGGGATCCCTGAGAACATGCTGGTATGACTGGGGTCCTTCAAATGGTCTGGAGTTCCTGTTTTATGCTGAACCTTCCATAGCCCCCAGAACAATTTTATGCATCAGAATAATAATGACGCCAAGATGTGAGGGAAGAGGAAGAGGCCGTGTAAGAGCTCTTAATGAGCTTTATGGATTCAGAAGAAACAGATGTATTTACTAAGGCAGTCTGGTGGCAAAAATAAAATAGCAAGTAACTAACTACTTGGTTAGAAGCTAACTTTTACATTAGAAATTTATTTAAAACAGTAACAACTGTACTGCATGGCCAAGGTCATCAATAACAATTATCAGTGATATTCAAATTGCATCTTTTACACTGGATATAAAATTCCTCTAAAATTTGGTAGAGCAACTTTCACCCTGGAGAGCTCTTAAAAATAAACTGGAAAATCACTTGCTGTTATCATATAAATTAAATAGCACTAAAAAAGCCACCCTCACCCCCCCATGTCCCTTATTTCACAGTCAGATGCCTAGAATTCGACCACTAACACTTTAGTCTTTTGGGGTCACTCTCTAGGAATCCTGGTTTTTGAAAGCAAATACTTCTTTCAGGAAGAGACACATACATTGCTGACACTTGTAAGCCTGATTTCATCCTGCAGTATACCAACTTCACCACTAGATGTTGGTCTTGTCGTTTTGATAGCTTTAAAAGTTGTTTTGACCTTCAGAAATAATGTTAACGGTACTTTTTAAGATATAGAAAACTGAAAAAGATCCAACTAATCTGACTCGTTCTTAATAGACAGCACATACGTAAACGGGTAGAGAATTGTATGAGAATTAATCCAACAGATTGAAGCCAAGGCTTTCCAGTCTAGTGCTCCCTGAAGCTGCGCTTGATTCTTAGTTTCAGAGGGCTGTGCATGTCAGTGGAGGACCTACTGGGGGTTTAACAGAATCTCCGAGTCTTGTGGGTTTGCCCAGAGGCTAATACCTTCTGACTTATCGGCATGGGTTTGCAATGAGCTAATTGGCACTTAAGTTATCTGAATTAAATTGTTCTCAGTTCATTGAAGAAGCCTGTCACTTGAATTTTTTCCTGCTTTCTTTCAGCAACCAAGTTGAAGTAAGAAAACAAGTGAACCGTAAAATGGACCCTCTCCTCGCTCCCGGTTGGTCTGAATGTTTACTCCATCAAGATCATGTCTGAGCAATTACGTCTGTGTAACTCCAGGAAGACTTAGCAAGCAGAGGGAAAGCTGAGGACATTTTAGCAGTCCAGTTTGAAAGAACAGAACATAAATTATTCATAAACCTCTGGGGGTTGAGGTCTATCAGAAGATGAGAGACAAGATTATAGCTTGGAAACTGGTGCTGACGTCTTATAACCACACAAAAATGAAATGTTAGGTAGTACACAAAATAAACAACACTATGCCCTCACCCACAGAGGAATCAAAACATAAAGTCATTTGTACTTAATGAGCCTTTTAGGACTCAAGATCAAGACTGAAAATAAAACAAGCCAACTGAGAAACTGCCAAAAATTGTCTACTTATTACTATCCAAATAAAGCACTAGTTTACATGCATTAATATCTTCCTTCACTCTCCCAACACATGTACAGCCATACTTGACTCTGTGTCCAGGTAAGAAAAGTAAAACTCAGAAGTTATTTGTTCAAGACCCTCCATTAATAAGTTGTGGGACGGAGATGGGAATGCAACGCTTTGGACTTAAGATCCAGGGTCTTTCTCCCAGGGTCTTGCAACTAAGTAGGAATTTTCATTGAGAAAATGGTGCACCCAGGAACACAAAACCTCTTCCAGCTGCCTGAGTGGGCTGGTGGAAAGGGGGCACTGATGGGCAACACTGGGTACTTTGCAGTGACTAAATTTAGACTTCAGTGACTCCAACTTCCTGTTAGAAATACAATGTTAAAAAATTTTAAAATAGAAGAGATGGGGCACCTGGGTGGCTCAGCCGTTAAGCGTCTGCCTTCAGCTCAGGTCATGATCCCAGGACCCTGGGATTGAGCCCCGCATTGGGCTTCCTGCTTGGAGGGAAGCGGGCTTCTCCCTCTCACACTCCCCTGCTTGTGTTCCCTCTCTCACTGTCTCTCTCTGTCAAATAAATAAATAAAATTAAAAAAAAAAAACAGAAGAGAGAGAACAAGGAAATTTAAAAAACCCAACCAATCTAAATGGAGGCAGGACAAGAGAAAAAAATAAACAGGAAAAGCAAGGTAAATAGAAAGCATAAAAGAATGTGGCAGAAGTAAATTCAAGTATATTAGTAATTATAATAAATGTGAATTGATGTAACAATTAAAAGCTAAAGAACATCAGACTGGATGAAAAGAACACAATCTAGCTATCTGCTTTTCACAAGAGATTACTCAGGAGTAAAGATTATAAATACATAATAAAAAATAACTATTTACCAGAAAGATGTAACAATTTTACACCTGCTTGCATCCATCCATCCATCATCTATCTACCTATCTGATTACAAGAATGGAAAGATAGTTAACATTAGAAAACCTATTCCCAAATCAAGAAAAAGAACGTATGATTGTAGGGGTGCCTGGGTTGCTCAGTCAGTTAAGCATCTGACTCTTGATTTCAGCTCATGTCCTGATCTCAGGGTTGTGAGTTCAAGTCCCATATCGGGCTCTGG
This sequence comes from Ursus americanus, assembly GCF_024610735.1. Classification (NCBI taxonomy): domain Eukaryota; kingdom Metazoa; phylum Chordata; class Mammalia; order Carnivora; family Ursidae; genus Ursus; species Ursus americanus. The sequence goes on from NC_142139.1 coordinate 67,685,991, forward strand.
GCACGTGCACGTGCATGCCCACTCTCTCTCTCTCTTAAAAAAAAAAAAAAAAAAAGAACATATGATTGTATTTATTAGTGACTAATATGTTTATATTATTATAGATATATCCAGATTGCTTATAGATATGAATTTCAAAAACATACAAAGGAGTGAGTAATACTAAACTCAGTCTACTGGTTGCCTCTGGGAGAGAAAGATGAGGAGTCTGAGGAAAGGGACTGAGGAAAACTAAGTAGGGGTCTTTGTGCCCATAGTTTTTTGTTGTAAGATCCTAAGTAAATCTGTCAAAGATGTTAATACTTGACAAATGAGCAAGAGATAGATGGTATTTCTTATAATATTCTTTATATGTCTCTGCAAGCTGTAATAAAAAAAGATTTTTCTGGGAACTGGTTATGCCTGCTTAGAATTTTTTCAATAAAAATCTGTTATTCATTTTTTAAAAGGCACATTACCATTGTGCAATCCTGAAAGAAACAGATTGTGAACAGGTATGGCTTTAAAATATAGATAGAAAATATGGCCTATGAAATACACACACACACCTACACACACACCCACAGAGACACATTTATTTTTAGGCACCTGATGCTTACTGCTTTTGATTATCAACTCATCTGACACTGGTCTTTAGATTGGGGCTGTTGGAAATGTGGATAGAGCTGATTTAAATGTTTTCTGCGTAAATTTTTTTCTACATATGAGATGTAAAAAATAATTAAACTATCTGATTCAAGATGTGACCTGAAGTATTCATCTTCTCTGCTGAGACACCATTAACATGATAATTAAGAAATTAAAAATTACATAATCTCACAACAGTTTATGGGACTCGTTAGGGAACAAGAGAGTTCAACACAGTTGGGAAAGTCAGTTGCAGGTGAAAGGGTTGTGACCTATGAAGTAAAGTGAACAAAGGTCAAGCCCTAAATTTGCATGGAGCCCCCCTAAACTTCCCACAGTAAGGAGACTGCTGACCTGCCCAGAAAGGACTGTGGAGAGGCCCTGTTGCAGAGACTGCAGATCAAGGGGCAGGAGCAGGGAAGGTCACAGACCCCTGAAACTAATGGGTGGTCTTCTGGAACATGCGACCCGTTCCATGAGCCCTAACTCCCTGTTACCAGCCTCAAACAGGACTGTGGGCATTCAGGCATGTGGACCACTTCCCCCCCCCCGCCCCTTGAGCCTCATCCCGTTACATAAATACTAGGGGAAAAGGAAAGTTTTTCTGAAGAAATTGACCAAACTGTGTAGGGAGAACTACAGAAGCGTGGGTATTAGCACCTCAGAATAAAATTGTCTACATTTTTGGCAGTAGTGCTGCAAGGCAACTTATAAAGGCCAAATCGCATCCTGTAACAAAAATCATTCAGCAAACCCCACCCAGATCCACAGGTCTCCCAGGGAGCGTCTCATTTTATTAGTCTTAATAATAATAAGCTATCATGGATTGTTCAAAACAGACTTTTGAAGAAACCCTTGTAAAGAAAAGAAAGCCAAGGAAATGGAGGAAACAGGTAACTCAGTAAAACCGAAGTCAACTTCTTTTTTAACCTCATTACTGTTCATAAAGAAATTAGACTATTCCTGTAACACAAGAATCAGATACTGTGATAAAGACAGAATAAGAGGCCTCCTGGGTGGCTCAGTGGGTTAGGTGTCAGACTCTTGGTTTCAGCTCCAATCATGATCTCAGGGTTGTGAGATCCAGCCCCAACTGGGGTTCTGTGCTCAGCAGTGGAGTCTGCTGGAGATTATTTCCCCTCTCCCTCCCCTTCTGCCCCTCCCCTTCTGCTCCCCCTGCCCCTCCCCTCTTCCTTCCCCTCTGCTCCTCCCCTTGCTCAAGCTCCTGAGCACATTCTCTCTCTCTCTCTCTCTAAAATAAACAAAATCTTAAAAAAATAAGGAGATAATAAGAAAGAGCTCTTAGAAATACAAATGAATATACAAATACAAATAAATTAGTGAAAATATAAATCAGTTAGTTAGAAGGTATATTGTTTTATGAACTCTACATACCCAGGGAAAGGGTCATTGCAGTAAGAGGGCAAACAAAGACACTTTCAGACACACAGGGATTCAGGAAGTTTACCTCCTGCTGATTCTCACTTGAGGTTGAGTTTTACAAAAACAAAATTTTATTTTATTTAAAGGTTTTATTTATTTGAGAAAGAGAAAGAGAGTGAGTGAGGGAGCACAGCACAAGCAAGGGGAGGGGCAGAGGCAGAGGGAAAAGCAGACTCCCCACTGAGCAGGGACCCCTCCCCCAACGTGGGGCTCCAACCCGGGACCCCAGGATCATGACCTGAGCTGAAAGCAAATGCTTAACTGACTGAGCCACCCAGGTGCCCCCCAAAACAAAATTTTAAATAGAGAAAGAGGAAAGCATGTCACCCAGGAATGGATGCAAACCAGGACTGAAAATAAAGGAAACCGCAGGATGCCTGGATTCAAGGAGGACAATCAATTCAGACTGCAGCAAGAGAACGAAGGGGCTTTGAGACCAAAGAAATCTTCTTGTCCCAGGTACTGTGATAGGGAAACTCGACAAACAGAGGGCGTGAAAAAGGCCAAGACTGAAGAAAACAGAGAAATGAAATGAGAAATTCCAAAGAGAATGAGATGATGGTCAGGAAAGGAAATAGAGCATAGTTCTTTCCTCTGCAGTGAGCAATATTTACATAGTTATAAGAACCTAAACGCCTCAGATTGGATTTTGACTTTTGGAATCATCATAGACAAAGCATAAAAGACTATTTTTGGTTAACATAGAACATAGTATAAAGATTCCAGCCTTAACAATGTTCGAGTAGAAGTACCGATAGCAAAGTTGGGGGGGGAGGAGAGAGAGGCAAAGTGAAGAGAACAGACTTTAATGTTAATATTCTCATATTAAAAACAGGAACTCTTCATCGTCTCTATCTGATAAACCAGTAGAGGTTTACATATATTATTTATTTATTTATTTATTTATTTATTTATTTATTTATTTTTTAAAGATTTTCTTTATTTATTCGACAGAGAGAGAGACAGCCAGCAAGAGAGGGAACACAAGCAGGGGGAGTGGGAGAAGAAGAAGCAGGCTCATAGCGGAGGAGCCTGACATGGGGCTCGATCCCATAACGCCGGGATCACGCCCTGAGCCGAAGGCAAACGCTTAACCGCTGTGCCACCCAGGCGCCCCTACATATATTATTTAAACTTACAAATGTAGCCAACTGAAAAACTAAAAAGTGTAATATGTTGTGAGAAGGTAAGGATGGTACTAATAAAGAGACACATTGTCATTTACGATAGAGTCTCGATTTAGCAAATCAAGAAAGAGGTGCAAAAATAAATGACTTAGAGATCTGGAGGTACATACTTTGTCAGGGAGGAGAAACATTCCAATATTGGTGGGAATTTTGTTTGGGGAAATGTCCTTAGAACATGTGATAAATCCCAGTATTTTGAAAATTATCATTTGTGGCCGATTTTTATCTTTTACTTTTTGGAAGTTGTCAAAAGTCACTGACAATCCAAACTAGAAAGTAAAGTCATAGATAAAACTGGGTAGCATGAGAAGAAGAGCATGATATAACTGTAAGGTAAAGGTAACTGGCTTCTTTGTGTAGCTTACCTACTGCATCTAAATCAACAGCAAAAAAAAAAAAAAAAAAAAAGTCAGGCAACAAGAATATAGTTAGAGCAGTTACACAGCCTTCCAAAGGGATACTGGTATGACAGCTCTCCAATATATAATCTTCTGACTCCTTGTTTTATTTCATTATGCTATTCAAATATGAGGCACAAATTCAGAAAATGTATGTTCAATACATCCTCAACTTAAACTGGAATTTATGAATTTACTTCTTTATATTCAGTTGAGAGGTAGAAGCAGCCGTCTTTGTAGTGTTTGCAGAAAGACTGAGAATTAATTGCTTGTCCATTTCCTCTCTCAAATTCCTGGATGCATTATAATCAAATTGTTCTCCTTTCTAGTACTGATAATCTGCTAGAAAATCCAACCTAGTCTATCGATGGAGGGCCCCAGAAAGAAATTGTGTAAATTCCTTCATGTTAACGAGAATGCTGTTGAGCGCCACTAGCTACTTTCAGCTCTGACCATAGAAGAGACACCTGGATATGGAGGATAAAAATCTGTAACCTTGACCTTAAAACATGAATCACTGGGACTAACTGTCTGTAGAAGGCTCTGTCCAGTGCTGCACCATCCCGCCCTGGGTTGAGCTCCAAGCTGGGTTGGTTGGCTTTGCTGGACATTTTACCAGTGTGGAGGTGTGGTATTTTTAAACAGCTTTACTGGGATGTAATTTATATACAATAAAGGTCCCCTGTTTCATATGTCAAATTTCATAGTTTTGAGTGTATTTACACAGTTATACAACCATCACCACAATCTAGGAGTAGATTAAATTGCTGGATCATTTGGTAGCTCTGTTCAGTATTTTGAGAGACTGCCAAACTGTTTTCCAAGGTAGCTGCACCATTTAGCATTCCTTCCAGCAATGTTTGAAGGCTCCAATTGCACCACATCCTTGCCAACACTTGTTAGTGTCTGTCCTTTTTATTATATTCATTCTAGTGATAGCTCCTTGTGGTTTTGATTTGCATTTTGCTGATGACCAAAGATGTTGAGCATCTTTTCATGTGTTTATCAGCCATTCATTTGTCTTCTTTGGGGAAATGCCTACTCAAATTTTTTGCCCAAGTCAGTGTTCTTCAAACATTTTTTATTCACACAGCCCCTAGAAGAATTTTGGAAATCTGTGTAATCCTTCTTTTGATTTTAAATTGATATCTACAACTTTTCATTGTGAGTTTAAAAATTGCAAAAGATGTAACTTCCAATGTATTTTAAATATAGATATTTCAAAATAAAATTAAGTTACTCTTAAATCTATCAAATGGAATCTAAATACAATACCAACATATTACTCATCACCATTCCTTTAAAAAAATGCATGAATAAGCTTTTCTTTACCAATTCTGGAGCTCTTTTTTCTCTTTGAACTCTTATTTCTATTACTCTTTCCCACATTATTTTATCCCCAAATAATATATTTTATGCTTGTAAATCTTGTATTATAATTCTATTGTTCTTTTCTGCCATACAGATAAGTATAAGCATGCAAATTAAATATTTTGTTTCATGTAACCATAAGCATCTAAATATTATAAAATTTTCTGAATTGAATTAGGATTATAAGTACTATTAGGACCCAATTGTTCAAAACATGGCTATCTTACAAATTTTAATAAGTAATCATTAAAATAAAGAATAAACTTTTATTTACAATACATTTGTTAATTAACCCGTGTTTGCATGAATTAATATTACTGATTATGAGAATAAATAATAAAGCAATTCTATTCTTTCTTTTCAAAAAATACACACACGTGCATGTGTGGGCACATATACACATGCATATAAACTATTTTATAGCTGAGAAATCTTGTTTACCTAAATAAGTGTACAAGTATACACAAAAGTATGTGAGCATAGTATACAGGAATGGAAGTTTTTATGTTGTTTTATATCATTTCAGTAATGTTAGTTAATATTTGAAATCTTTCCAAATTTTAAGCCAAAAGCACATATTGGCCTATTATAAAAATATTTTGATGATCTATCAATTAATCAATTAAGTTCTCCCTTAATTTTGTTAAAAGCAAAGACTTTTGTTGAAAGCAAGCACTTAACTTGCATATGAGTTTATCTCTAGTTGATTAAAGTAATTTCCTCACTTCATTTCTGGGAAGTATACCAAAAGAGGCTTCACCAAGCCTCTTGATAATAGTCAACCAAATAACTATGAATTATACCTGTTTATTTTTCACTTAGAGGCAACTTATTTAACCCATCATTCTTAGAAAGGGCTGGAATAAGAATACTTTTCATTCCACAACATCTTTATCAATACGATTTTGAAAATAAAATTATTTTTATCATCCTATGTGATTTAAATGCATTTTTGTCCAAAGCTTATTGCTGCAGATTTAGCTCATTCAATTTGTGGTAAGGGCGGGAAGAGAATTAACACAAGTTTGCAAGCAAACAGATTTTACAAAAGACTGCACATGGCCATCAGGGGTCTGCAGATAGATTTCCTTAATACTGTCTGTGCCTGTGCACCTCTTGGAAAGTCCTCCAACCCCTCCAGGGGAATGTGTGGCCCAGTTTGAAGACAGTTCTGCTCAGTTAGTGAGAGCTAGATCTAGGATCAGATACCTCAACCTCAATTCTAGTGCTTTTTTCTGTTCTTTTACGTCTTTTTCCCAAAACTATGTGGACTTTCAAAAATTATCTGCAGAACGTCATTTACAAAACACTTAGTTGTCTGGAAAAGATGATCCTTGTGGCATTTTGCTGAATTAGATGGTTTCCCCTTCTTTTTTGAAGTAACAGCAGGCTCTGCTCATCATCTAGGATGGTGGCCATAGTGATACCTAGAGACTGTTTGCATGTCCTTTCTCTAACCCCAGACTACACACTCTACTATTCCCTGAGCATTGAGTTCAAATTCTGAGGTTCTTTCTACAAATGGAAACTAGCAGTACACAAATTTTAGGAGGAGATAAAGAACCAAAGACTTGAGAGAGAGAGAATGAGAGAGACAGAGACAGAGACAGAGAAAGACAGAAAGAGATGGGATCTATTTTTTATGTGGAGGTTTGGGTCCTAGGAGAGAAATGTACATGGACCTAATACTTGCTCTGTCTCAACATTTAATTCAGAAGCAACACTAGGAGAAGCATCTGCTTTTTTTTCCTTTCTTTTATCATCAACCCATGAAGAGAAATGATCGGAAGTGAGAAAAAAGTGAATTCTATTGTGTTAGGTGAGTGGGAACCAATCAACTGATAAAAATATTGACAGTTGTTCAGCTGTTTATTATTAGCTCTGTTCTGTTCTATTCTATTCTCTATTATCTCTCATCTATTCTGGAAAGATGAATTTAATGCAAATAAAGCAAATATGTATTCCTCCAAAACTTCTATTAGGAGCTCTATCTTTCTTCCCTCAAAAATCTCATTCTGCTGGCATCTGCTCCTATCTTGTCTTTGGCTTGCATCTGAACTAAATTATTAGCAGGTCTCAGTTTGGGGAGTAATGCTATGCTTTTAGACTCTTATTCATGATCACAGTAAAATGTGAATGCTCCCCAGTCCTAGCTTATCCTGTGCTTTTCACCTTTTGAGTATTTTAGAATCAGAGACTCTCAGGTTGGCGGAGGACCTGAGAAGCCATCTAGGGTCAAGGCCAGCTCAGAGGTGGAGTGATTCCCTTTCGAACTGCTACAGCTTTGCGCCTGGAGCAGTTTCTTTCACCTTTGGACAGATCTGGATTTTATACCGCACTGAGACTTCCACCCGTCTGCACATTTAAGTGTTAAGACAGACCTGTGTGCCTTACTTAAGTAATCTTTCTAAACTGGGGGATTGATTTGGAAGAAAATTTTAATTTGGATAACTTTGAAATTAAGTATTAATCAATGTAATGGGCAAAACCCTTTTTGGCATAAGAAAAAGAAAACACTTTGCAAATTGAAATATCTCAGGTCTATTCAAAAGCATATCTGTTATTCCAATGCGATTTGGTAAGGCAGTTTATTAAATTTGTCAGATCACATGATGCTGAAAGGTGAGGGGAATCTTTTTTAGTGTATGCTTTTCTCTTTCAGACAATATAATAATATAAGGAATTGCTAGTTAGCAATAAGGCATTAAGCCTGTATCAGGAGAGAGATGTTGAAGTGCAATTTGGTTCTTATAAATTATTGCAGTGACGGATGCCTATTTTTGGGACCTGCTAATAAAGCAGAGCTTTGACTTATTTGGTTTGTGTCTGTGGTGCTCTGCCAAGATGACCGTTATATGGATTCCTTCACTTGTATGGGATTCGAGCATCCTTGACCCTGATAATGACAGCATTTTCTTACATACATCAGTATGCAAATTTAAACTTCATAGGAAAAAAAGAGTGAGAGTTCTTATTTGCATAGCACCTCTCAAGAACATCCTTACGCTTTGGTCATAGCAGGAAGTGAGAGAAGTAAGACAGACCTTGACCCGGCTGTGTGACCTTGACCAACATTCTTGAACTGTCTGAACCTCATTCTCCTCCTTATAGAATGAACATAACACTTCCCTCATTAAAGTTTTGTGAGGGTTAATGACACAAGACAGCTGAGTTCTTTGGGCATATAGTTTAGGCTCTAGTTTAAACCTTAGTGTCTGCATGTTTAAAATGAGGGGGATTTTCAGAGTGCCTGGGTGGCGCAGTTGTTAAGCATCTGCCTTCGGCTCAGGGCGTGATCCCAGCGTTCTGGGATCGAGCCCCGCAGCAGGCTTCTCTGCTAGGAGCCTGCTTCTTCCTCTCCCACTCCCCCTGCTTGTGTTCCCTCTCTCGCTGGCTGTCTCTGTCAAGTAAATAAATAAAAATCTTTAAAAAAAATAAAATAAAATGAGGGGGATTTTAAAACCCAACTCATCCGGAATTTGTGATGATTAAATGAAATTATCCAACTCAGCGAATTTGCACAGTGCCTGACACAAAGCTATTATTAATATTATTGAACACAGTTATACTCACTAAATGCAAGTTTTCCTTTCCCTTTGGCTCTTAAATTATAGAATTATGATTTCATTTTTTATCAGTTGTCCTCAGGTTTGGTTACCTGGTAGGCGGGTTGTCCTGCCATTTTGCTGCTTCTCTATTTGCTGTTCCATCTGTCCGTTTCTGGTTGGTGAGCCCCTTCCTGAGAGCTGAGAAGCTCAGACTAATGCCTGTCAATGCACGGAATTTCCTTGGCCAAAGTTCAGATGGGAGAAGATACCCCAAATAAAGCTTTGGGAGTCTTCCCTGACTTAAACACACCCTGGCCATCCCAGGATTAATTCGTTTTAACTATTATGGGTTATATCCCAGTCAAATCATACCACGGGAGGAGAGGCTTTGCTTTAGGCATGGTGAACTTAAAGCCTACAAAAAATATTTTGCTGCTGGTCCTGCCACCATTCTGGCTTATTCTCTGACCATCCACCTCATCGTCCTAGCACTTACTGTCCTCTCCCCCATCCTACCCTATGCTCACTGCTCAAGGCCTTTAAGCTTTCTCTTAGTCTCTGTCTTTTTCTTCTTTCAAAAGCTATTATCAATCTCAGGTACAATCTTAGGTACAAAGGGCTTATATCAGCTTTCAGTTTTACCTCTTACATTGATATTGGTGTTTTAACAGTGATCAAAGCTAAAGAGATGGGGCTCTCATATGCGTAGTTATCCACAGATATCCAATCTGAAGGGAAGAAGAAGTCAAGGCTTCCCTATCTTTTTAGAATGGCACCAAGAAGGCATCCAAAAAAGGATAGGCCTGGTACATATGAAACTGTGAGATTAAAGGGGGAAATTCCCATTGAATTTGAAGACAGGAACCCCGGGGTATAGCCTTGGCTCCACCATTACAGGAGGTATGGTTTGGGGTATGTCACTCTCCCTTTGCAGGCCTCTCAGCATCCTTATCTAGAAAGTGAGCGTGGTAACATCTGCTGTCTGCCTTGCAGGATTGTGGCAGGGGCCCAGGGATATGACACGGAAATGCCCGGGAAACCTCTGCTCTCCATGTAAATATCACTATCATCTCTGCTGAGCGAGGAAACCATGAGAATCACATAGAAAAGAAATCCGAATGTAGTGAGAAACAGAAAGTGAAAAACCCGAGCTCATTCTTGGATGCCAATGCTTCAACCTTCCCAGGGAATTGGTGCTCTGTTGAGAAGTCCTGTCCAATGGCTGAAGTGTGGAGGGAGGTAATCCACTCTGCAAAAGGGAGGACCAAGCAAAAGTTTTGAGCAGCTGCTGATGAAGCTGGCAGAGGATTTGAGTGGAAAAACTGAAATTACTTCCCAATTCTGAAAGCCTATGAAGCATAGCATATAGAACACATTCCTAATGGTGTTAATTAAAAAAAAAAATTGGGGAATTTGGGGCACCTGGGTGGCTCAGTGTGTTAAGCGCCTGCCTTCAGCTCAGGTCATGATCCCAGGGTCCTGGGATCCAGCTCCCACATCTGACTTCCTGCTCAGTGGGGAGCCTGCTTCTCCCTCTCCGTCTGCCACTCCCCCTGCTAGTTCTCTCTCGTTCTTTCTGTCAAATAAATAAAATCTTAAAAAAAAATTGGGGGAATTCATTCTTATTGAATTTGACATAAAGTCAGAAGGTTTTAAAACTATGACAGCAGATTTGAAAAATGGACCAAAAATGTTTATATTAAAGATTATATTTAAAGAAAATTAATGAAAATCATATTTTTACATTTTTAAAAAAGCCACAGTATAAATTAATAGCCATAGCTTTCCAAGTATTTTTTTTAAGTCCATACAAATTCAATGTGAGGCAGCAATGTAAGATTGTTAACAAATTTTAGTGTAGTGTGGGAATGGACAAATAGAAATACAATATCTCATCCTCAGAACAATGATAATAACATCTACTCACAGAGCTGCTGTGAGGATTAAACACGATACCCGCGCCCTAAAGCAGCTAGCATAGTAACCAGCCACAGAAATGTTGATTCATTTCATTTACTTGACTTGTGCCCCATCTAAAATCACAGCAATTACTGCTTGTACCGTTCTTCTCTTCCTCATGACATCTTAGGATTCTGCCTTTTATTAACTTTTGCATAGTGCTTTGAGTTTCACATGCATGGGCTTTGTTTGTTTAGCTATTTTTAAAGTGATAGGTTATATGGATATACAGTTTACAATTTTTTGTCCTGATATAAAATTTACAGTCAGTGGAATGCACAAAATCCTGTCACACTCTGAGTTTAGACAAACGCACACACCTGCACAATCCAAACTTCTAGAGATCTGGAACAATACCTTCCCCCCAGAAAGTGTCCTGGGACCTCCGCCCAGTCATTCCTCGCCTTACACTCTCCGAGACAGCCACTGTTCTGATTCTTTGTCCGCCACAGATTAGGTTGCCTGTTCTTGAATTTTTTATAAGTGAAGTTATACAGTATGTATCCCTCACCTGGGATCACTATACCATCTTTGAGATTCATCCATGTTGTTCTGTGTAACAGTAGCTGGTCTTTTTATTGTGCTCAGGTGTTTTCCAAGCCCTTTGGAGACAGGGACTGTGCCATAACTCCTCGCACTCCCCATCCCCAGCCCTGTGGCACTTGTACAGAATTGTGCACATTGTAAGTGTTCTGCTGACATTTGGTGATTCAATGGATGAATGAACATATGAGTTATTTAATCAATCAACAAGCCATTTAGACACAATCAAGTTTCACTTTTCTAACCCAGACAGTCTCTTACGGGCTCAACTCACCAAACACTAATGTTACATATCCTGGGGTGAGAAGCCTGCCTGCTTTACCCTGGAAATCCAGGGATCCGCCCATTTGCAAAGAACTGCGGTATTTGCTGCATTCGTGCAGGGGCGAGGTACTGGCGTACTGGCGAGAAAGTGAACTGCTGCCCTGGTTGGGCTCCAGCAGGGCAGCGGAAAAAGCCAGCCTCGGGGCTTTGTCTCCTGCAGGCGGAAATTCTTATCCCCTATCTTTGCAAACTGTAAACCTCATACTCCTCCACTTGATTTATTAAATCACCGTTTTAAAGGTCAGCAGAGAGAGCCAGGTGCTGCATGGAATGTTTCGGTGGCTTGTTAGTACCCAAACTACAGCAGCGGCATGCATTCCCCTGTAGCCACGGCTGAACAAACAGGGTTAGCACTGGGGATTCTGCCCTAGATGGCTGTGACCTGCTTGAACGGACTGCAAATTCAGCCTTTTAATGTCCCCGGCATACCCTCTTACCTCTGCACCTGGTGACTGTGATTAAGGGCAAGACACCGTGGAGCAGGCCTCTGGGGAGGAAATACATTACCTTGGCTAGTTCCGTGGAGCCAGCATTTAGGGTTTGATCCTATCACCATCATTTCTGCTCGGACAGCAGCAAGTTCCTGTCATTTCTAATATTGCACGTGTTTTGAATACAAACATGCTTTTCATCCTTAATCTATTCAAATGACATTCCTTTCCTGCTGCAATCCAGATTTTATATACCCGCATAGTACACTTTATGATGCATTACTTTGCAACGTGATGCTATAAAATGACACATATTTTGTATCACAATGGGGAAAATTTTCCTTCAAACATATTACCCAAAAGATGAGGAGACTCATGAATGGTGATTCCTATGGTGAGCACAACATATAAAGAAATACACTGGTGACAAGAAACAGAGGAAATCTATTTGTGGCTTCCCCACACTAGACATTTCCTGTTGATTTTATTCATGTTTCTCTTTAAAAAGTTAAAGATTTATAGAAAGCATGATAACCTCCAATAATGAGAGGTTAAGTGCCAGCATTTTTTCTTTCATTCTTCATAGCAATTTTTAAGCCACTTTATCAAAGAAACCCTATTGACAAGGGCAGAAAATGAAAGGATTTTAAGTAGAAAAAAAGGCACAAGTCATGACGTGGTCATTTTCAAGAGCTTAGATCAGCTAAGTGGTATTTTAGCTCATTAATCCCAGGAAAGGTGTTTTGTAAACCGATATTTAGAGTAGTGCCTAAAAGGAGACATCACCAGTTATATGTCCAGTGGTAGCCTTCAGTTTATTATTTAAGAAATCTACAACAATCATAGTCAATTGCCATCACTAGCTGTCCAAAGGAAACATGCCCGTTAACAGTCTTCCTAGTGTAGATCAGTTCAGACTGGTGTCCTCAAAACAGGCGAGGTTCACTCCATGCACACTGCAGATTGCAGCATGCAAGTATCCAGTTCCACAGAGACATATGGAAGCAGCAAATGCCACGGGCTGCAGTGTGTTATGAGCAGAGCACTATTCAGACTGGAAGCAGATCAAGCTCTGGTCTGAAGTAACTGTGTGAGTTGGCAAATTACTTAACCTCTCTGGGCCTCAGCTGTTTGCTGAATAACAACCACCATCTCAGGGGGATTTGGTAATAATTGTATAGTAGATATTAAAGGCCCCCCACAGGGTAGGGATCCTGCGTGTGTTTGCATGTGTTTATGTCCTTCATCCCTCCTTGCTTCAAAAGGATGCTGACACGGGTGTGTCTCCATGATGGTGAGGTGACTGGGACTCATCTGTTCTGGACTGGGACTCATCTGTTCTGGACTGGGACTATTCCCATAGCTCACTGGTGGCAGGAGAATTTTGCTTACTCACTGCCCCCCCCCCCCCGCCGCCCCCCAGACTGACGCTTTTCTGAGGCCTGCCTCGTATAAATTTCAGCCTAAGTTTCAGACTGTGCTTTTCAGAACAAATGCTCATACAGAACGTCCTGCTGTACCAGAGTTTTAGAATAATGCAATCAAAAGTGACCAGGTCCTACCCATCTGAAGCTTTCCGATTCTATTGGCCCTGGAGAAGCAACATCTTCTCAGTGGTTCTAAGACATATTTTATGAGCCCTGTGGTAACGTGAATATATTTTACTTTTTAACTACATTACCTCAAACAGTCCTTTAGAGGATTAGAGAGCTCTGTTAATGAGTTTCATCCACATACTTCTACACTTGCCTTTAAAGTAATTTGTATCTCCTAAGAGTATGTTTTGTTGGCAGCCCTCAACCCATTTCATGTTGGTGGAGAATATGCTTAAAGGAAAATAAATGCACAAGTGTGCATCAAGACCCAAAAGCCCTCTTCTAAAGAAATAACACCACCATTACAAACAACGCTCCTGCAGAAACATTTCTGGTAGGGAAGGAAAAGTCAAGATTCTTTTCTCGAAGCAGGTTTTCTAAAGTTCCTCATTTTACCTTTGCTTTGACACAGAGCAAGCGCCACATGGGCGTTCACAGCAAAATGCTGGGAAGAGGATTTAAAAGGAGGATGACTGGACAGAATATTTAAAAAGAGGCAGTCGCCTAGCTGAGGAAGGCTGAAAGTAGGCTAACCAAAACCCAGACACGGGCTGGGTTCAGAAGCCCCCAGAAAGCAGGCTGTAGTGGAGACTGAGGTGGTTCTGCCAGGAGCTAGTTTAAAAAAGACTAGAGATCTACATTCAGAAATACAGTTGATGGTGCCCTTCTCCTGACTCCCTGCTCGAGGCATCCAGCCAGGGTGTGGGCTGCCCCACTCCACTCCACGCCCCACTCCAATCCAGTGCACCTCCCTTCTCAGCCACCCAACGGATGGCAGGAGCTGCCCCACAGGTTTCCTCCCTACAGGGCATCCCAGGGGCCCTGCAGCATCCGTCAGCCATCGGCTGCCTCCCCCCTCTTGGGGGCAGCATCCTCTGTCCTCTGCAGTCAAAGGCTTCAGCCAGGAGCTGTGGCAAAAACACTGATGAGTCGACTTAAGATCTTGGAGGGTGACCTGAAACTCCGAGGGAAGGGAGCTGGCAGAAAGAAAATGAATTCATGAATACCTAAGAGTGTGGTGTCTGTAGACAGCCTCACACACAGTGAGTGTGACACAATGTGGCTTATATGGGGCAGGTTAAAACAATTCCATTCTGCCACTTTTCAGCCATGCTGGGTAATTGGGAGCAGGCAAAACTATGACTTATTTAGGTTCTCTCCCTCACCCCCTCTCTCCCCGCAGAGAAGCCTTTCCCACCGTTGGATCACCTATGAATGTGAAGGCCAAGGGTATGTAGGCTATAGAAAATCATCAGAATAAGGGCCCTAACATGTCTGTCAGGGCCAAGCCAAACCGGGAAAGCCTACTGCCTCAGGCTTGAAATCCTAGAATGACTGATGTGGACAGACCTCCTGATAGATTAAACTACAAATGTTCATGTTTCTGAAGTTGCATTACTTGGGACTATGTTGTTTAGAAACCCCATGCAAGTTCTCGGCTGCAGGCTTTCTCTCTACCACGAAGGGCGTTGGGGTATCAGAAACGCAGGTGTTTTTAGAGTTGCAAAGAACCCCGGGTTTAAGTGTCATCCCACCCTCCCGTTGGCGAGAAGTGCAGCACCTCCGGAGAAACTGTGGTACCCGCTCTAAGCACCTCACCGTCTCAGCCTCGCAGGGAAAGCGGCGCCGGCTTTTCTATTTGAAAACTGTTAGCATGTTTCCCCTTAGTTTGCTATTTAAAAAAAGCAGTAAATTGCACGTCAAACGCTCCCCTTAAACAAATTAAGCAGAAATTAAGTGCTCGTGGAGAAAAAATCTTAGTTATCCTATGGAAATCTCTGCAATCCCTCCAGAAAACCAGAAGGACTCCCTATCATCATGTGTGAGAAACGCTCTCCAAACCGCAGGCAGGGTAGTATCAATGTACATTACGGCGGGCACACTCTTTCAGGTATCGGGGTGTTTCCTAAAGAAAATCCATGGATGTCTGACTGTATCTGTAATCTAATTATTAGGGTGAACCGGGAGAAGAATCACGCGGCTATTTGCTGTCCGCCCCAGAACGAGATGTCTCCGGTCTGAGTTCTCCCGGGAGACGGCCCTCGGTGCTCCGGGCTGGGAGCAGCCGCTTCCCTCGGACAATCAGCCACCTGCCTGGCTTGTGGAAATCATCAGGTTGGATGCTACAAGGTGTAAAAAGAGGGAAAGGGGCTTTTAGTGTGTCGGAGTTGGTGGTGTCCACGCAGGAATTTAGTTTGATGAAGAAGATACAGGAGCATGGATCAGTCTGACGGATCCCGCTGCAGAGCTCGCGGCTTCCTTTGCGAGTCGGTTCCCGCCCCCGCCCCCGCCCCTCCCGGGGTTAGTTTCAAACTCATTCTCGGCTCTCCCACCTACCTACATGCTTTAACACGCTAAAAACACCCGCGGCTTCATTCTCCAGAAAGAAATGGTAAAATCTAAGAACACTAAAAGGCTTATATTAACTGTTCTAAGAGGTTGGAAATGCTAAAATCAACACCTGCAGTGCCGCAGTTTCACGCGTGCGTGTGTGTGTGTGTGTGTGTGTGTGCGCGCAGAAGCAGCGCATTAAAGAAAAAGAAAAATCACCAGGAGGGACGGGAGATGAATGAAAGAAAGTGCCAGAAACAGCCACAAAGAAATATAAAACTTTCCTCCCATATAGGCCTTATACACGCTAGCTTAAACTTTTCACTTTAATTTCGAAAGCCCTAGAGGCACTGCCTTGTCACCTTAAACCCCAGGGGGAAGAAGGCGGAGGTGGGGAAGGGGCGAGTTGGGGGGGAGGGTGTCTCCGAGGTACCGGGGATACAGAAAACTAAGGTGTCAATGGGGAGTTAGAACCTATTATTGGGGACATGGCATCCGTGTGATACGGGGTCAGGGGAGTAACTAGGATGGGGGGGTTGGCTGGGGAACGGAATGAGTGAGGGGTAAGGGGTCTCAGGGAAAAATCCAGGGCCTCGGAGACAAGTGGAAAGGACGAGCGCCGCAGCACCGGAGCTGCCTGTCGCTCGCCCCCGCCTTCCCTTTTGCGCAGAATCCTCCCCTTGGCTGCAGCAGCGCGCTGCCCCCACTGGCCCGGCGCGCCGTGATCGATCGCAGGCTGCGTCAGAATGCTCCCCGCGTATAAATAGGGGTGGCAGGACCGCGCCGAGCCGCACACAGCCATCCACCTTTCCCTCTCCCTCTCTCCCCCGTTCTCTCTCTGTAGGCCCCCATCTCCGCCGCGAGCCAGAGGGGCTCCGACCGCCACCATGAGTTCCTTCAGCTACGAGCCCTACTACTCGACCTCCTACAAGCGGCGCTACGTGGAGACGCCCCGGGTGCACATCTCCAGCGTGCGCAGCGGCTACAGCACCGCGCGCTCCGCTTACTCCAGCTACTCCGCGCCGGTCTCCTCCTCGCTGTCTGTGCGCCGAAGCTACTCCTCCAGCTCTGGCTCCTTGATGCCCAGTCTCGAGAATCTCGACCTGAGCCAGGTAGCCGCCATCAGCAACGACCTCAAGTCGATCCGCACCCAGGAGAAAGCGCAGCTGCAGGACCTCAACGACCGCTTCGCCAGCTTCATCGAGCGCGTGCACGAGCTGGAGCAGCAGAACAAGGTACTGGAAGCCGAGCTGTTGGTGCTGCGCCAGAAGCACTCCGAGCCCTCCCGCTTCCGGGCGCTGTACGAGCAGGAGATCCGCGACCTGCGCCTGGCGGCGGAAGACGCCACCAACGAGAAGCAGGCACTCCAGGGCGAGCGCGAAGGGCTGGAGGAGACTTTGCGCAATCTGCAGGCGCGCTATGAAGAGGAGGTGCTGAGCCGCGAGGACGCCGAGGGCCGGCTGATGGAAGCGCGCAAAGGAGCCGACGAGGCAGCCCTCGCCCGCGCCGAGCTCGAAAAACGCATTGACAGCCTGATGGACGAAATCGCCTTTCTGAAGAAAGTGCACGAAGAGGAGATCGCCGAGCTGCAGGCGCAGATCCAATACGCTCAGATCTCCGTGGAGATGGACGTGTCCTCCAAGCCCGACCTCTCCGCCGCGCTCAAGGACATCCGTGCTCAGTACGAGAAGCTGGCTGCCAAGAACATGCAGAACGCCGAAGAGTGGTTCAAGAGCCGCTTCACCGTGCTGACCGAGAGCGCCGCCAAGAACACCGACGCGGTGCGCGCCGCCAAGGACGAGGTGTCCGAGAGCCGCCGCCTGCTCAAGGCCAAGACCCTGGAGATCGAAGCATGCCGGGGCATGAACGAAGCGCTGGAGAAGCAGCTGCAGGAGCTGGAGGACAAGCAGAACGCCGATATTAGTGCTATGCAGGTACGGTACCGTGCAAACACAGTGGGGGGCGGGGAGGGAGCTGCAGGAGCAAATTGTGGGGGTGGGATGGGGAAGGGTGGAGAGTTGAGGGCGCGCCCAGAAAGTGGAGACCAGAGATGAGGCATCCGCATGCAGCTATTAGGGAGTAGAACTTGGCTCCTCAGAGACTGTGTGGGAGGGGTGGGGCACTTGGAGGGCGGGGGTGGGGGCTCCACTGCAGTCTGAGGAGACGTGCTTGGTGCAGCTGAATCTAGCTCCGCATTAAAGCTGCCCAGCCCTACAGGGGTGGGGTGGGCTGGGGTGGGGTGGGGTGGATGAAGCGGTGGGAGCTGGGCATTGCCTCTGGCCTGCCTCTCTTAAATGTCCTTCACTAACCACAAGTCGCTTTGCAGTACAGATTGGACCATCTGCTTAATAAATACAGTAGAGAGCTTTCATTAGTTCTGAAGGATGCCTGTGACCAAGCATACTCAAGACTAGTTTCATCAACCACTCCTTGCCCTTAGGTAGACAGGCATGCAGTCAAAACTGTAGTAGGTAATGTTCGTAGTAAGACAGTTCTTTTTAAGGATCTCCATTTTCTGGGAAGGAGAAAAATAATATAGGTATAGAGAAAATATTTTAGATACAATTATTACTATTTTTTTTATTTAGCTATTTCCTACTCCTGTAAAGAAATGGAGTAATTTCTTGCAAATTACCTGGATAAAGTTAACTAATGAATATGAAACAAAGTGTTTTGCAATTAAATTTTTGCAGGCATTTTACTGATGATCATTAGACTGTAGTGATTAAAAGAAAACAAAAAAGAATTTTTCTTCTATCAGGTTTTTTTTTTTTTTTTACTATTTTTTTGTTTTCATTTCATGCTTCCTGAGCTGAATTTTTTTTTTTTTTAATGCAAGGAAGGAAAGGTTAAAAAAGAGGAAAGGTAGTTGTTTTAGGGGAGATTTTATCTAAGGGGTGCCCTTTGGGTTTAAGTAGGTTAGGCCTTTGCAGATGTACTACGGTAAAATGACAGCAATCAGGATTTATGGCTGGATTTTTTCTGTCCTCCAACAGGACACAATCAACAAATTAGAAAATGAATTGCGAACCACGAAGAGTGAAATGGCACGATACCTTAAAGAATACCAAGACCTCCTCAATGTGAAGATGGCTTTGGACATTGAGATTGCAGCTTATAGGTAAAAACAGTGGGGTGGAGCAGCCATTCAGGTTTAGGAAGAAAATCAGATTTCATTTATATTGAGTCAGAAACCTTCAGGAATAGTCCTTTGAAATAATCGTTTGCTTTTTGGCTTTTTCCAAGAAAGTATTTAGACAAATACAGAAGAATTGGACACTGTATCATAAAAAGTTATGTTCTTAGTTTCTCATTACATTTTAAATCAAATAGGGCTATTTTAAGCTAGTTTGTTTTTCTGATTTTGTTTTGTTTTGCTTTTGTTCTAGTGCCAGACACAACATCCCCTGTCATGAAGTTTTGATAGTTCCCAGCCCTGTTCCTGCTCTCCTTTGCCTTTGGGGGTGGCATTAGGGGAGGAAGATGAGTGGGGGGCTCAGAGCAGGCAAGTTGTTCAACACACTTCCTGTATTCCTGTTTATTAACCCTATCCTCCCCTGCCTTCCCAGGAAACTCTTGGAAGGTGAGGAGACCCGGCTCAGTTTCACCAGCGTGGGAAGCATAACCAGCGGCTACTCCCAGAGCTCTCAGGTCTTTGGCCGATCTGCCTATGGTGGGTTACAGACCAGCTCCTACTTGATGTCTGCCCGCTCCTTCCCGTCTTATTACACCAGCCACGTCCAGGAGGAGCAGATCGAGGTGGAGGAGACCATTGAGGCTGCAAAGGCCGAGGAAGCCAAGGACGAACCCCCCTCTGAAGGAGAAGCCGAGGAGGAGGAGAAGGAGAAAGAAGAGGCTGCTGAAGAGGAAGGAGCTGAAGAGGAAGAAGGTATGGTAAAAAGGAAATCCCTACAAGGTCAGGTGCAATCAGGGCATGGGTATTGCTAGGAGATGGGTAAGAGAAATGAAGCCTTGCTTAGGTCAAGGAAGTTTTATTCATATATGACTTGAGAATCTTAAATAAGTTATTTGACAAACCTTTTGTAAGTACCTGGTTTTTCAAATTGGCTGTCCTCTCTGCTTAGCTTGGTGGCTTTTCAAAGTAACATTCAAAATATCCTCCTACTGCTGTCTTTTTATTCTTATTAAACATTTAAAAAATATATTTGACCCAGCAGTTTGGTGGCCTTAAGAACAAAAGTAGTTTTTTTAAAAAATAATTGTTTGCTTTTTGGCTTTTTTTCTAAGAAGAGGGTATTGAGTTCAGTGGCCAGCACCGTCAGTTGTGTGTGTGTTGGGGGACGGGGTGGAGAAGTTTGGGGGAAGCTTTCTGACAATTGGAGTTCCACACAAAACCTGAGCAGAAATGTTTTGAATGACTTCCCCTGGATTTGCAGTTTGTACATTATCTTTTCATGTTAAAGCTGCCAAGGAAGAATCTGAGGAGGCAAAGGAGGAAGAGGAAGGAGGTGAAGGCGAAGAAGGAGAAGAAACCAAAGAAGCCGAGGAGGAGGAGAAAAAAGACAACGGTGCTGGGGAGGAACAAGCAACTAAAAAGAAAGATTGAGCCCCTCTGTCCTTAATCCTTCCAGGAAGAATTCTCCCGAAATCAGGTCAACCCCATCACCAACCAACCAGTTGAGTTCCAGATATTATATGAATTAAGAAGTCAATATATGTATAATTCTGAGATGACATAGGTTGGACATTCAATGTTGTGCTATGACTTTTCTCCTTATGCAGAGTATCTGTTTGCTTGCAGAGTGGCTTCCTGGCTTGCTGCCAGCCGTGCATGGTCCACGCTTACGAGTTCAGGATGTATGGCAATGTGAATAATTCAGATGTTTACAATAAAAAAAAAAACATGAATAAATGAATTCACTAATGTTAATGTTAAACTTCATGGTAAAAATAGTCCTTTGAATCTTTGGTGGTTAGAAATTAAAGACCTCGAATCATGTGCAATAAATAGTAAATAAAGTTACACTGAATGACATTTCTTGCTGTGGTTGTTGACTTAATTAAAATATCGTAAAGCACCAATATAAGCCAAGTGGACTATCGACCTCCAAATTTTTTTTAAGTCCCAATTTTTAATAATTACAATTCATTTTTTCCCCCTAATTGGTAATTCTGAGGGATACAGTTAGGTCACGACCATTCATGAAATCTCTCCCTCAGAAATTTTGCAATAATAAACTTGAGTAAAAGGGAGTCTCTGGGATTTTTCTTTTGTAATTAGCGATATACTCTGTCCCATAAAAGGTACTATATAACGTTGGGAATGGCTTTCTTGGAGGCAATGGTGTAATATGATAAATATACCTTTTGTGGTAATTAGGTGATTTAATAATTAGTGCAATGTGGATAGAATATGAATCCCACCCATCCATTACTATAACCACATTATTTTAATACAGTCCAAATATGGGCAGAAGTGGAAACCCAAACAATTGATATAATTAGAAGGAATATTATTTTTTCCATGTATAATTTTGGATAGAGAGAGTCAGAATATCAAGGATTATTTGCCGTTACAAACATGTTGCCTGCAATCCTGAGCTCATGATTCAGTGTGTTAGTAGCTTGATTCCGTTGCCTCAAGTAAACAACATTAAATACCACCCACTTTAGACTTTTTTAAAAACTACAGATGACAGATAATGAAATTGTTATTAGTAAAGAGAGGAGATGATCTTCCTGTGTGTTGCATTGCATTGCTCTGCATGTTCTTATCGGGAAATGTTTGGATTTCAGTGATAGCTCTAACTGGTTGGACATTGCATCAAACACACACCCCATGCACCCTCCTTGTTCACTGTACAGTTGTGAAAGCTCTTGCACTTGATGTGGAATGTAGATGAAATTACTGATAATCCGCTGTTCTGCCTTTGTTCTTAGACAATTGTTTTGTCAGCTAATTTCGTTCAATATTTGTTCTTTAGACAACTTGTAAAAGTTGACGAATTTAACCTGAGAGTGAAGTGGTCTCCATTTAAATTTATCTGATTCTTCACACTACCTATTTCTAGTTAAATATATGTCACCACACAAATAGGTAAAATTATTTATTTATCATGATGCTATGGATTTGAACTATGAAGATTCTCAGTATATTGGCTTCTGTAAAGGCTAGGAGTCGCCTTGGAAACCAAGCTTTTCACACTGATGTTCATTAAATATAGGATGCTACACATGATAAGTCTAAGACAGATGCAAATTAGATGTAAAAAAAAAAGTAACTTTAGCCAAATGGAAATGGTTGGTTTCAGAATTACTTGAAGTAACAACACTGTACCATATTCTATCCTGTGTGCCATAATAAAATACTAAAAAAAAAAAAAAAACTGAACTAAATGGATTTGAAGTCTTTAAAAACATTTCCTTAAATTTGGTACCTGGCTCAGTACCTCTCTCTCTTCTGCTTCCCCCAAAACTCCAGTTCTCTTTCAGTATCCCCTCTTCCAGTTCATGACACCACTCCCCAGTCATCCAATTCTGCAAACCAGACACTGGACAGGCATGGCATCATGCCTCCCATTTCCTCTCCCCAATCCCTCTGGTTTAATCTAACCAAGCTTTACTGATTTTATTGCCTATATATCTTGAATCTATCCATCCACGCTTCTCCATTTACCTTGACACCACCCTAGGAACCTCCCAGTGTCTGCCTACTGGTGTCTTTCTTTGATCAGCACACTACAGTAAGCCATCCTTTAAAAAGGAAATTTTGATCATGTCATCCCCTCGATTAAAACCCTCCAATAGTTTCCCAGTTTTTTAAACATTATTTATTTATTTGACAGAGAGAGAGAGAGCACAAGGAGGGGAAGCAGCAGGCAGAGGGAGAGGGAGAAGCAGGTTCCCTGGGAGCAAGGAGCCTGATGTGGGGCTTGATCCCAGGACCCTGGGGTCATGACCTGAGCCAAAGGCAGATGCTCAACGGACTGAGCCACCCAGACACCCCAGTTTCCCATTTCTTTTAAGATAAAAATCAAAATCTTTAAAGGGATCTTGAAGGACTGCATTGACCTAACTCCAGCCTCCTTCTCTGATCTCATCCTCTCTGTATCCCCTCGTCCCTTACTTCTGGTGCTTCAGTCATCCTGGCCCTCTGTTCTTCCACCTGTTACAGGGGTTTTTCTGATTTCTCCATCTGGAGCACTTTTCTTTCCTTTCCTCATTCTTGCCCAGTTAAGGTTCAGTTGTCATTCCCTTGGGGAAGGCTTCCCTAACTGGGCTAAATTCCTCTACTAAATGTGTTCTTAAGACCATGTAGACTTTGTAGACTTTACACACTTGTAATCAGCATCTGTGTCCATGATCGTTTGATAAATGTCTGCATTCTCTGCTAGAGTGTGATCTTCAGAAGCATGGTAATCAGACTTCTTGCTCACCATTTTATGCCAAGCGTCTAGCATCGTTTCTTCTATAGAACACAAACAAATATTGAATTAATAACTTCTTAACAGATTAGAATGCCTAGAAAGCCAAGAGTATTCTGTTAATCAGTCCCACTCCCGGTTCCAACACCCTGTGGAAAGAGCAGAGATCCAAGAATTTATTCTGGATTCTAGCATTCTTGTTTCGGAGTCCTGGTCATATCCTCAACCCCACCCCCACTCCAGCCTCAGTTGTTTTAGCTGCATATATGTTCAATGGTTGACATGTCAGATCCTTTCTAGTTTCATGATTCAAAATTCCTGAAAAACTTATGGAAGTTTAGGCTAAATTGGAAATATACATATGACTGTGATGTCCACACTAAAATCCATCACTTAAAGGGAATTGCTCAACTTAGCATTAAATTCGTAAGCGATCAATCTGATTGCTTTTTTCCCCTCACATGGAGATTTTAATGCTGTCAGAATGGTTGCTGTGTCCCAGGCACTGATCGAAGTGCATTATATGTATTAACTCATCAATTTCTCTCTTATGTCAATGTTTTCAGTCCAGTATGATTATCATCTCCATTACATAGATGAGAAACTACAGTTAGGTAAGTTGACCAAGGTCACACAGGTAGTTTGTGGAAGGGCTGGGATTCAGCCTCAGCTCTGAAGTCCGTGCTCTTATTCAGTACATCACACTGCCTCTCCCTGGCAGTCAGGTTGAGATGTATCTTTGTGGAATCAGAGCAGATCTTCACAGGCATGTGTTGTGACAGTAGCCTGGGAATTTGCACACAATTATTAGAATTCTTTTTTTTTTTTAAAGATTTTATTTATTTATTTGACAGAGATAGAGACAGCCAGCGAGAGAGGGAACTCAAGCAGGGGGAGTGGGAGAGGAAGAAGCAGGCTCATAGCAGAGGAGCCTGATGTGGGGCTCGATCCCATAACACTGGGATCACGCCCTGAGCCGAAGGCAGACGCTTAACCGCTGTGCCACCCAGGCGCCCCCAATTATTAGAATTCTTACTATGCAATTCTTGTATTGGTCAAGGGGCATGTTTGCATTTACAATGTCCCACTGTAGTTCCTTGGGATGCTCAAGCTTTTCTTTAATTCCTTTGATTGTTTATGTTCATATCTTAATTCCTCTGCTTAACTGTAAGCTGTTGGAAGGCAGGAACCAGGTTTTGTAAACAGAGATAAATTTGAAGTTTATCTTCAATGATCATCAACTTTCAGGGAGGTTGATTCTCACAGTGTAATTCTTCTACTTGGTCATAGCTTTCTAGTTTTTTATATATATATATATATTTCATTGACTCTATTGCTTTTTCTCTTTCTGCTCTTCCTCTTCTTCATCCTCCTCCTCTTACCTCTTGCATGTTTTCTCGTTGTAAGCTATTCCAAATCATTTTGGGAAATGGATAAAGGTTGACTAAATAAATAAATATTTTGGTTTCCCCCTACAACATCCAACAAAGTGCTTTGCATTTAGTGGGCATCTTAATAAATATTTCTAGAATGGCAAAGGTTTAATGTTTATAAGAACTTCCATAAATATGGCCAGGATGAAGAATTTTTTCTTTCTGTCTTGGAAATGGAGTGTGAGATATAAGAATTGGTCCAGCCATGATTCATGTTTGAAAGGGGGTTCCAGTGGATAATTCTGGGTATTTTCCTCTTTGGAAAATGTCCAGCAGCATGGAGTGCAGTGAATTATACAAGGTATGCATGGGGGCCGTTTCAGTTAAGGTCTTCTAGAAAATTCCCAGTGAAGGTCTTATATGAGAGCTAGAAAGTCAAAAGGGAAAGTATCATGAGAAAAAGAAAATTTCAGCATCCCAAAACGTAACTATTGGTAGCCTTTTAATCCTACTTCAATGTAGATAATTATTTGTATGGAGGGTTTAAAAAATAATATAACAACAGTATTCAAAACAAATTTAAAATGGAAAAAGTCATATTTCCTCCATTCAAACACCATTATTTTCATTTATATATTCTTCTTTAGTCCTTGCTTCATTTTATGCATATTTAGACAGAGCTTGTCTATTCATTTCACTCATATTAGTAATGTGAGAGGCCGTGTTCTAAGTACAAGGAGTAAGACAGACAATATCCCTGCTTTCAGGGACTACAGTGGGGTATGTGTGTTCATAAACAGACAATAAACTAGTAAATTAGTTAATAAGTAGGTGACAGTGGATTTGAGCCAGACATGCAATGATCTCCAGGTAGGAGGAACAACAAGTACAAAAGCTTGGCTTGTTTGAACCCAGAAAAATGCCTTCAGCTCATTGCTGAGCATTAAGAATGAGACAGAGAGTAAAAGGGTGGAGAGTAAAAGACAGGGCAAAGGTCAGATTATACAAGGGCTTATAGACCAAGGAGTCTGTTTTATTCCTTGTGCAATAAGAACATTTTGAAAGGGTTAAGTAGGGGAAGGTGGCATGATCTGATTGCTACTTTATGAGGCCCACTTTGGCTCCTGCATAGAGAATGGATTTTAGGAAAGCAAGAATCAAAGCAGAGTGACTAACTAGAAGGCTGTTTTAGCTCAGAGGAGAGAAGGTGGTGTGATGACTCAGCAGAAGGCAGCAGTAGTAGACATAGCGTGATGTGGAATGATTCAGGAAATTCTTGAGATGATATTTTAATGACAGAGTGAATGCATGGAGAGGGAAAGTAGTAAACAGTACCTTTTTTTCCTTGATAAGTACATAATATTCATCAAATTAATATGAAATAAGTATTAGCTATCGATTTCTGTGTAACAAATCACTCCAAAACTTAGTGGCTTAAAACAATCCCAATCTCCCGTTATTTCTTCATCGCTGCAGATCAGGAATTTGGGAGTGGCTCCATTGGCATGTTCTGATTCTGGGTCTCCAGTGAAGTTGCAGTCAGACATTGGCTGAGGTTACTGTTATCTGAAGGCTTAACTAGGCCTGCAGAATCTACTTTACGGTGGTTCACTGACTTGGCTGGCAATTTCTGCTCCATGTGGGGCTTTCCATGGGGGCTACTTGAGGATCCTTACAATACAGCAGCTGGCTTCCCCCAGAGCAAGGCTTCCAGGAAACCAAGGGAGAAGTTGCAATGTCTTTATGACCTTGAAAGCCTTGAAAGTCACACACCATCATTGCCACAATATTCTTTTGGTCACAGAGACCAGCCTTTCTGATTCAATGGGAGAGAGAACTACAAAAGGACATAAACATCTAGAGGTGAAGATCACTGGAGGTCACCACAGGATGGTGGGCATATGATGATTTCTTTTGTGAACAATCATTCATTCAAGAGATTCTGAAACAATTCCACCTTCAAATATTCTTTTTTTTCTCATCGGAGTACTCATCCTTAATTGAGCAGATGTCCCAATTTAAGTTTAAAAATATGTTCGTTCGTGAAAACTATAGACAGCTTGGCAATGAATATCTTCGTCGATGGATCTCTTCACAATTGTCCTTCTATTAAAGTATTTCTTTAATAATTCCCCTAGGGGGATTATCTGTTAAAAGTGTATTATGCACATTTGAATGGCTCCTGATATGTGTCCCATATTATTTTTCTATAAAGCTTGCTTGTTGTACTTCAAGGACTTAGCTTTCCTGTATGAATTCATTTGAAATGAAATATGTATTATTTTAGTTAATTGGGATAAATATGGTGGCAACTAATACATGACTTATGGTAGGTTGTGACAGGAAAATAAGTGTTTTGTGAGGTGGTCAAACCTATCCCAGTTGACCTCAGATTTTTTTTAATACCTTAGATTCTGATATAGGACACACATAATTTTAAATGAAACATTCTAATAAACAAAAGTTATATTGATTACAGCTAGTCTTAAATATGAAGTGGCTTTAGAAAAAAAACTCAGAGGCTGTAGATGAGACTCAGGTTTCTTGTAGCTATTAAAGACATTTTTATGTGTGCATCGATGGCCATTAATCCTTTTGCTCTTAGCTAAATGCCATTCTTTCAATCTATAACCACCCATATCTGTATAATTTCATATAGAGTACGGGCCATTTCCTGATCTGACTACTAAAAAACAAACACAACCCTAGCAGGATGCTTCAGTGCAGCAAAACTGAAATTCCTTTGTTACTCTGTGTCTCCCCCATTACTAAAGACAGAAACCCTCTATTAAAACTCTGAGTTTTACTTAATCATCTCTTGTTTGAGGGGAAGAAATGATCTACTCATTCTGAGCTGTTAATTTGTTTCTAATTATTTAGTCACTGGAAAACCCCGCCTTTCTACTGCAGAGGTTAAACCCCACAGACATACACGCACCCACCCATTA
Organism: Ursus americanus; assembly: GCF_024610735.1. Classification (NCBI taxonomy): domain Eukaryota; kingdom Metazoa; phylum Chordata; class Mammalia; order Carnivora; family Ursidae; genus Ursus; species Ursus americanus. The sequence continues at coordinate 67,713,454 of NC_142139.1, forward strand.
GAGAGAACCTCCGGCTTTTTCCTTCTCCTCCCCCACCTAGGCACACTCACGGGAGCATATGTGTGAAAGAGAACCTCAACTGTAAACCACAAATCATTCACACAGCTGGAGACTGAAGAATTGGTGTCAGACATGTGAAATCAGAGGGCGATTTTGAGGCGAGAATAAAATGCATCACCTTCCCTAGACCCAGATGCAATATGTTTGTCCGTTGGCCCCCGGGGACTCGCGGGTTCTGAGGACGCAGAATCCTGATAATGCTGCACTTAGTAAGAGAACGTGTGTGCAGGCGCGGCCTGAGAATGTGAACCAAATCTCCAAAGGGCCTTAGTGACTTTGGTGACGTAGTTGGAGCACTTGGGAAAGATAATGGAGACAAAGACAGCTTGTACTCTATTCCCCCTTGTAACTTCGTGCCTGGCCCCAACGCCTTCCGGACCCACCGAAGAGTGGAAATTAGAAAACGGCCAGGGTGCCTCCGGAGAGAGCTTTAGGCACCCAGAACTCGGCCGAAATCTCCAGAAATCAGGAGCGGAGGCTGATTTCAGCTTCTACAGCACTGCGGCACTTTTCCCTGGGTGACTCCCAGCCCTTCAACAAAGGGCCCCTCCTCACGCAAAGCAATCCACTTGGCGTATTCTGGGGGGTGGGGGGTGTTATTTGGGCACTCACCCCTCAGTTTGTTATGAGAGGGGGTGAGGCAGGTGTCTCTCGGTTCAAGTCGCGGAAGTCAGGAGGCTTTGCAGCCCTGCAACCTCTTCCCTGACCGCTTGTAAAACAACATTTCGCTCAAACTCGGGGATCATTTAAGCAAGATGAGTAGAACGGAGTACTTTCTATCGTCCCACGGAAGGGCGTCCTTCCTGAGGAGCTGAGGGTCTAATTGTAGATTCAGGATCTTTCCTTCTCGTCTGCCCAGGACCAGCAAGACGCCCGTCCGACACCGCTGCTCCTTTCCCCTCGCCCCGGGGTGTGGCGGATGGAAGAACCGGAGGCGGGATCCGGGCCCCTCAGCCAAGAGCTGGTGTGTTTCTGGACAGAACCGAGCGCATTTGATAATGTTTTAGAATTACACTGAAAATATGCAGCATTCTCATACTTTCAAAAAAATAATTTCAACAATACACTTCCGTAACACTGTTGGAATCTAATGAGCTGAGATGAAAGTCTTTGAAAAATCAAAATGTTCTCTAATAAAGCCAAATAACACCCCCCCCCCCCTCCGCATAAGCCGTCCTTAGGGTCGCCTCGGCGCCACCCGACTCTCCGGCCGCCGCTGGTCACAGCTCTTTTCTTTTTTTCTTTCCATCTTACCAGGAGAGACCCAGAGCACGGGGTCGGCGGGGCGGGGGGGGGGGGGGAAGGGGGCGCTTAACCAGCTGCTTCTGTTCGCCCAGTGAATGGGAAGAGCCCAGACATGCTTCCCCAAGGGGAAGCCGGCGTGGCGCAGGGACCCAGTGCAGCCCCAGCACCCCCACCCCTGGCCGCCAGGGAAAGCGATCCCCGCAAAAGTGCAGAATGCGCCCGCGGCAAATTCTCTAGCCACTGGGACCCCCCGCCCCCATCCCACCCCGCACACGGTGAAGTTCCAAGACTTAAAATGCTTTAGAGCAGATTGGGTGACACACATTTTCGGCAGGAAGCCCAGTCATTTGGTGATGGGGTGGAGAAGGGAAGGGCGTGGAGAGGCGCTAGGAATCCTCCTTTTGCTCGATCTTTCTCCAGGTGGCCGCGCCGGGAGGACACCCCGGAAAGTTCCGCAGCGGCACTGCGTCCACTGCGTTCCCTGGGCGGGCGCGACTCGGCGTCTCGCCAGAAACGCAGCCTCTCGGGAAACTTCTGTCACCGGTCCCTCTCTGCAAGCCCAGAGGCCTCTCAGCCAGGGCGGGGGCGGCTCCGGGAGCCCAGGCTGGAACAGAAGAGGGGGGCAACCGCAGTCATACTAGGCTGTGCTTCTTCCCTCGGAGGCCTGGCCCAAAGCTTAAGCCGCTCGGGAATCAGATTTTAATGTAAAGAAACCGGACTCTGAGGCTTCGGCACTGCGGTGGAGATGGGAGATGGAGGGAGGGGACCAGACCCGGAGAAAGCAGCTCAGCCCCAGGCGGGCTGGATGCGACCTCCTCCTGATTTCGCGGTGGAGGTGGACGAGTTGTGTTTGCATCACTCGGGTGCTTGTTAGCAATGCCCAGCCTTGGCCCCACTCCAAGCCTATTGAACTAGACCCTGCATTTTAGCCAGAATTCAGGTGATTCAGGTGCACCTTAAGCGTGAGAAACCTTAGTAAAGAAAACCAGTTTAGATCTGCAGCTCACTCCCCCTTTTGGGGGTGTGGAGGGGGGGGGTGGAGAAGGTAGTACGCCATTCTGCATAACAAAAGGGAGGCGGGAAGAGGCTCAGCTTTCTCTCTTTGCATGTTCTAAGCTAAGCACCGGCCAAAGGCTAGACATTCATTTCATGTCTTTTCTTCTTATCCTTCACTCACTGTCCTAGACAGTTTTGGTGGAAGAACTTGTGTAGAATATTGAGAGCCAGCACTCACTTCCCTTTGGAGGCCTGCCTAAGTAAGGCCCTTCAGTCCCTCCCTTTGTGATGTTCTGAGGCCTTCATTCCCCAGACCCTTTGAGGCCGCCCAGGCCCTTGTGTTAAACTGTACATGGAAGAACCCAAGTGAAAATTACTAGTATAGGGCGCCTGGGTGGCACAGCGGTTAAGCGTCTGCCGTCGGCTCGGGGCGTGATCCCGGCGTTCTGGGATCGAGTCCCACATCAGGCTCCTCCACTATGAGCCTGCTTCTTCCTCTCCCACTCCCCCTGCTTGTGTTCCCTCTCTCGCTGGCTGTCTCTATCTCTGTCAAATAAATAAATAAAATCTTTAAAAAAAAAAAGAAAATTACTAGTATAATATTCTTTTGCTTTCTTCTGCGGGTGGGTGGTGGTTAGAAAACATGCACTAGAGATTTCTCTGGATCTCGTATCTGCCCCAGGGAGAGCTTTAGCCTGGCCTGGGACCAGGCAGAGTCAGTGCTGGTGTATGGGAGGCCCAATGGAAGGAAGAAGGCAAGGTGCAGAAGAGGGCTCAAGGCCTCTGAGCCCATATGCTGGGCCAGTCTTTGTCCTGGGGCTGGATGCCGGGTTCAGGGGCTCATTGTAGGCTACATCTGCCGGTACGCGTTCCGGGAAGTTTATATCATTCATTCATTCAACAGAGAACTTACAAGTACCTTTTAGAGGACAGGTACTGTCCTTCAGCCCTGGAAGATTCAGCCTTCACAATAAAAATATCCTATTTTCATTGAGGCAGATGAGTTTTAAAAAACATATATGCTATCTCAGGTGGTATGGGTAATAATGAAAAATGAAGTAAGGTAAGTGGGATAGAGTTTGAGCAGAGGGTGCACTTATATGTTGGTTGTTCAGGGAACGTTTCTCTGTTAAGGTGACATTCATTGGTGGGAGACCTGAAACATGCGAGAGAGAAAGCAGGTAATGGGTGCCCTGAGGTGGAAGCCTGCTCAGTGTGTTGGAATAAGAATAAAGAGGCTGAGGCGAGAAACTAGGAGAATGGAGTTTTTCCTGAATGAAATGGGGGAAGATGCAGCAGGTTTTGCAGCAGGGGCAACATCAAGGGTAGGTTTTGTCTGTGTTATATGTGAGGCTGCAGTCAGATATGTGTATTTGAAGTTCAATGCTTGGGGTACAAATCCTGCTAGTGTTTTGAAGTTCTCCCCTTCAAGACCATTAGCCCTTCAAAGAAAGGCTCCACAGTGTGCAAAATTTCATAGAATGATAGAAATCCCAAGTGAGGAGCTACCCAAGGTATTTCTTGTTTTGCATACAGGGAAACTGAGATTCAGAAGAATGAAGTGACTTACATGATGCAATTGGTTATAGCAGAGCTGGAACTAGAATCTGAGACTCCAGTGTATTTCCCTGCACCATACAGTGCTGTCTTATCAAAAAATAACATTATTGTTATTCTTGTTCTTTTTTGATGGCCCAGATATTAGTAGACTGTGTTGTAGTCTCGTTTGGTTACAGCAACACTGGTTCAACAGTGGACAGATTGGTACCATTTCTCTCCCTCTCCCCTTTTCTTCCTCTCTGGGCTTTTTGACTTTGTTACTGATCGTTTGATATCTAACAGACATAGTTTTATCAGGGGTCACCTATTGCTTTGGAAATAGTGTATAAATCAGACAAGCTCAAGGTGTTTCACACTCATCTGTCTTCTTTTGCTTTTCAGATAAACAGTGAGTTGTTTGTAAAAAAAATGTACAGTTCAAGAAACCACTTGAAATTTTCTTCTTCTTAAACAGACACTTGCCTATAAAATGAACAAGCTGAATTTAAGTGCTTAGTTTTCAATTCAGTGAACTAGTTGAGTAACTCAGACTTCACACACTGAGAATTCACTTCGTGCTCTGTGCCCTGGGAGATGGGGAGCTGCCATTCCACTGTGGTGATAGCCGTACACTGCTGTCATCTTGGAAGGACGCGGCTGTTGCCCCAGCAGCATGGAGTCTGTGTCTCTGTCTGTTCTAAGAGTCCCCTTCTCCCAAGGCACGCATGTGGGACACGGAGTTGAAGCATGAGGGTAGAGGACCAGAAAATAAAGCCAGCCATTTTGTTTTAGAGCAATCAAATTGCCAATCATAATTCCTGGGGAACAAAAGCAGACCTTTTTGGCCATGAATGACTTGACTCTGAAACATCAAAATAAGAAAATTGCTTTGAAAGACTTAAATATTCTCTTGGCAATTGCAAGCAGCCCATGCGTGCCATCATTGCCAAGGCCACGTCACACGGTTAAAGCCAACACATTCATTTTACATCTATGCCATCGGGCTTGTTTTTTCCTTTGTCTCCATCCTACTATCCATATGGGGATAAATTCCCCATCTGTGCATTCATTTCATTCTTCACAGCTGAGATTTTAATTTTAATGATTATAAAAATGATCACCATCATCAGATTTAGGTTTGATGGTGTGTTTTACTTTTGACAGCACTTCCACCTTTTCTCATAACACTGAGAGCTTGGAGGACAAGCATTCTACACATTTTACAGATAAAATAAGGGCACAGAGTTTATGGTAATTGGTTTCCTTAGAGATGCCATCTCTACTTTAATGTCTCATGGGCAGTCAGCTTCCCAAGGCAAAGCCCATATTCCATTTCCCTTCCCCGTCTCTAAACCTGCCCTCTTCTAAAGTCTTCTCCAGTTGTTCCCATATTGATATGGGAACTCCATGGTCCCTGTTTCCCAGGCCAAACTCTTTGGAGTCACTTTCAATTTCTCTTTTCTTCTACTCTCTGTAATCCTCCATTGACAAATCTTATGGACTTTACTTTCAAAATACGACCAGTGACCTGGTACTTCTCACCATCACTGATGTTACCTCTTTGATTCTAAGTGTGATACCAAACTCTCTTGCCTTGATTATTGCAGTAATTTCCTGACTGGCCCTTTTGTCCTCAGCTGCTCCTGTCCCCCATCAACACTCGACATAATAACCAGAGTGATTCTTTCAAAATGCACCTGTGTCATTCCTTTGCTCAAAACCCTCTAAAGCTTTGCACTTTCTGTGGCCTATACGGGGCTCCTGGATCAGGCCCCACCTCTCTTTGATGCCTTCTTCCCTCTTGACTATTGTGTTCCCACCACCCTGGCCTCCTAGTTACTCCCCAAACATACCAAATAAGGTTTTGCTTAGAGCCTTTGCACTTGATGTTCTTTTGGCCTGGAATGGATTCTTTCATAGATATCTGTATCTTTTTCATAGATATCTGCATCTTATCTCATCTCAATATGTCCTATTTATTAGAAAGACCCTCCTTAACTATCCTGTATACAATAGCAACTCCATCCTCCCCATTCAGTATTTCCTAACCTCCGCACCCTACTTTCCTTTTCTCCAAAGCATTTATCATCCTCTGAATCCTTTATATTTGCTTTTTGTTTTTTTCCCTTCTCCCTCATACAGGAATATAAATTCCACAAGTCAGGGACTTAATTTATTCACTGCTACATTCTTTGGGCCTGGAGCTATGCTTGTCCCATAAAATATTTGTGCTTACAAATATTTGTTGAATGAATGAATGAGTTAATGCATTTGGAACTGCTCAGGATGGAATGGACTGCTTAGTAGACAGTAGACCTCATCACTGGGGTTTTTCCAATATTGGCAGATTGTTATAAAGTGGACTTAAGGATCACAGGGATAAGACTAAACTCGATGTCCTTTCAAGGACAGTGTTTTGGTGTAGAGCAGAGAGCATGTATCCGAGAGAACTGGACTTGAGCCTTTTCTCTGAGACTTACTGGTTCTGTAACATTGGATGGTTTTTCTAAGTCCCCTATCTTCAACGCCTTATTTGCTACAATTGATTTTATACTTTTCTTTTCCTAGGGTAGTTATGACCTTGAAATTAAGCAAAGTCTTTCATGTAAAGCTGTTAGTGTGTTTCCTGACACTTACTAAATGCACAACAAACCTAAACATAACTGTGACAATAATGTTGCTTCCATCTTCAGGAGTCTGAGAATCTGTGAAGGGACATGTCCAAGGCCACTCAAGAGATAAGTGTATTTTTTGACTATTAGTTAGGTCATGCTTTTCCTACCAAACTACGTCAGTTCTTTCCCTTCAGGCTTTCTTCTTTAGTTCTGGTAAGATTCCTGCCTCTCCTGACCCTCCCTTGGTCTCTTGAATTGCTGTGTTTTTAAAATTTTTTTCCTCAAACCTATTTTGCCTACATCGTGACCCTGGCTACTGATATTTATTTTGCCTAATGCCAATTTTTAAGTCAAAAACAACCTCACCAAGGATTGCTTACCCCGCATCATATTCAAGTCAGATGATTCAAATATCAGTTTCTCACTTCCATAGCTGATATGTCTCCCCTATGAACTGGATGCTCAACAAACATGTGTGGATTATAAATTGGTAGTTTGAGCTTTGAGAAAGGGCTGAGTGTAATAATAATAATGATAATAATAATAATTAATAATAAAGATTATTTTGGTCAACCAAACCTGTTTATTTTCAGAATCTATACAGTTTGGGGCTTCAGTATTGTGGCTTTGAAACTGTTGAATGAACTGGAACGAATAGATTACAGTGACCACAGACAGGGGAGCTGTTTGCAGAAGGACAGTGGATCTTGATAAATGCTGCATCCATGTAATATCTAGTCATGGTGATGAATTTAAAATAAAATGAAAAAACATTTATAATATATTGAAAAAATATTACTGAATTAGTTACCGAAAATGTGGGTTACTTAATGATAGTTTCAGATAGTTTCATCCCTCTGTATCAAATTTGTACGTAGAAGAAAGTTGGAACTGTGCTGAAATGTAACAGTTATCTAAGATGGCAGGAATATGGATGAATATTGTACAGTGCCAATATTCCACAATGAAAAAGTTATTACATTTGAATATAAAAGTTAAATATCCTTTCTTTTAAGAAATGTCCTAGGAATGCATGTGGTAGGGCCCACTGGTGATTCTCCCCTTATATGTATAGATAAATCACTTCTCTGAGCTTCCATGTCCACAAATTGAGAAGAGAAATCACAATATCTGTCCTACATAATGTGTGGCCTTATACAGGATGATGTATCAGAAGCTACTTTCTAAACTATAGAGAAATAGACAAGTTTTAGGTGTTTTAATTATTGCCATTGCTGTGGAGACAGATGTTGCCATTGTGCAGAGACTCACGTGACCAGCTATCTTTGGTATGACTCTTCTCCAGCATATTTTCTGACCTTCTGTCTTTTTGAGGGGCATAAACACAACTGGGCCTCACGGGCTTCTTGGGTGACTATGCTGGACATGCTCATGTCCAGCTCCAAAGGAGGGAGGCCTGGAAGAAGAAAACACTGTTGGTACAAGATTCCGGTTTTCCTGGAGGCTTTCTTTTGAAATGATTTCTGCTTGAGCTTTGCTTTCAAGTAGGTAAAAACTGGATTTTGAATCTGTTACCTATAGCCCTTCTGTCTCTGAGACCCAGCTGTGTCCTGATTATCTTCTGCATTTGCATCCAAATCCTGCTATTTTAGTTCTAAAACTGATCAGATGCCCTTACCTTGATTGTTGTGAGAAAACAGCCCATGCCTGCCACCTGGGGACTTTGTAGGTAGCATTTGGCTTCCTTAGGTCTGAGATGTGCAATTTTTCCAGGAAGCGAGATGCAGACAAGTTGAGATCCATTCCATCTGCACTGTCTCCTCCTTGTTGGGAAGGATGTGACCCTGGCAGAATGATATGGCCTTCCCCTTGGCAAGCAGTTCATGCTGAGGGGGTCATATGCTGAGTGGCTCCTAGTGCCATTATTTATCTCTTAGAGACAAAGGACATCTGCGGAGACCCTCGTTCCTGAGTAAGAGGAGTCATTCAGTAAGGGAGATGATCTATACAAAGGGCCTACACATTCCCATGGTCTAAAGCTGGAAATGAGGAAAAATCTGAATGGATTAATGATGCATTGGTTTTGATCCACTGATCCAATGATTAATGATCTTCATTATTATACACAACCTTGGAACTTTTGGATGAGGGGGGAAGAGAAAGACAGGGGCTTCAAATGGAAGCGTATAAGAAGGAGAAAAGAAGTAGACAGCAGAGAGGAAGCTGGAATGGGCACTCTGCAGTTATTTTAACCTTCTTAGAAGTTTCATTTTAAAGATAGCTTGGTTCAAATCAACGTTTGGATTTTCCTAGTTTATTGATCCTGAGACTAGTTCTCTTGACCTGATTGTTCAGAGTCATTGTTAAGACAAGCTAAAATAAACATACATCCCCTGACTAACAATAAATAGCACTTTTTGACCTCTTATCACAGGGTAGGGAATTTACTCTGACTTAAATGCTTCACAAGAATTATATTCCTTAATCCACAAATAACTTTTTTATTGGCCCTATTTTGCAGATAAGGGAACTGATGTTCAGAAAAGAAAGTTGCCCAAGGTCATACAGTGAGTTTGCTAGTCATCTGTCAGTTTGTGCTCAGCTCCATATCTCACCTTGGCCCTGCTCCGCTCTGTATGAGAGGAACTACATATCCCAGACTCCCTTGCTGAATAGCTTCCAGGGAGTATTGACCAATGGGAGGTACTGGTGAAAGAGTAGAGGACAGGAGAGGGGAGACTCAGAGAATATTCCCTGGCATTCCTGGCCCTGCTTTAGGCAGCCTGTCCAGGGGTGCTTGCTTCTCCTTTTTGAGTCTGGTTTCCGTTGGACAATGCCTCCCTCCATAGTCTCAGTTCTCACCGGGCTGCCTCTGTTGCATGGGTCTAAGCTTCTGCCAGATGGCCCTGGCTTCTGGGTTCTGATAACAACATCTACTTGTGTCATTCCAATCCCAGAGATGATAATGGGTTCTTTCTGTTACTAATTTCTGGTTGCCTCGTTGTTTCTTGCTATGGACTAAATTGTGTCCCCCTCAAATTCCTATGTTGGAGCCCTAACCCCTCAATATGACTGTATTTGGAGATAGGGCCTTTATGGAAATGGTTAAGACAAAGTCATAAGGGTAGAGCCCAGATCTGATAAAATTCATGTCTTTATAAGAAGACAAATGAATGATCTAGCTCTTTCTCTCAGCCATGAAAAAAAAAAAAACAAAACAAAACAGTGAGAAAGTGGCTGTCTACAAGCCAGAAAGAGAGCTCTCTCCAGAACCTGACCATACTGGCATCTGGGTCTTGGACTTCCAGCCTCCAGAACTATGAGAAAATAAGTTCTGTTGTTTAAGCCACCCAGACTATGAGATTTTGTTATGGCAGTCAGAGCTGACTAATATGCCCCCTTTCGCTTCTAAACCTTTCCTTAACTTTGTGGTATAATTTCCCTGCATTAATTTCCATTCTGTTTGAAATCCCTAGAATGTTTTTATTTTTTTCTTCTTCTGACTGACTCTGACTTAGTAACTCAGCTAGCAAGTTCAGACCTGAGATTCCAAACCAAAATCTGTGTTTTTAAAAGCTACGTTACATTTCTTAGATTGTTTTGGCTATCTGCAGAAGGTTGGAGGAAGAGTCAAGTAAATAATTTGAAACCAAGGCTCTGCCTGACCAGTGCCACTAAGAAGGATGGAAATAGAAAAAAATTTCAAGGTTTGAGAAGTTCTCAATATGACATTTCAGACACAGCCTTTGTAGTTACGGGCAGAGGTTTGTAGTTACGGGCAGAAGTTGGGAGTCCGTGCAGAGATAGAGTACTCTTGTTAGTGGCGTGGCTCCAGCGCTGCAGCAAGAGGGGCAGGGATATTGTATCTGCGAAATGTGGATATTGACTTGCCAACATTGTGAAATGTGTCATATGATGAAATGCTAAGCATGGAACTGAGTAGGGTGTTAGGGTGGCAGTTAATTATATAGTTTTCTCTTTTCTGATAACACGTGGAATGATAGAATGTTAATGTGGGCAAGGTACAAGTCTCTAATGTTATTAATTTTCTCATCCTTTGACAAGTCTTTCTCCTCCCTCTAGGAAGAGTTCACTTCTTGTTACCCAGTTTGAGGAGGAGGTAAATACTTTGAAAGATCTCTTTCACCTTTCTTTCCCAGACCTTGTATTTTGCATCTTTTAATGAGAATATTGAAATCCATGTCTCTTCCTGAGAACTATAAGCATATCCCTCACAAAGGATCTGAGACAAAGCAGTTTGCTACTTGCCAATGAGAAAGTGAAAACTTTAGGAATGTTGGTGGCTATTTCGTGGGTAGCTGATGAAGAATGGAGATGAGTATCAGTCTTCCAAATGTCATGGCCACATAATTTGTTTCTATTTATAATGCTTATTCTATTATGCCAAGGGAAGGAACCCAGCGGATAGGCACGGTTAACTTCTTTCACAGGGACTTGGTGATGAGTAAGATAGACAGTAATGCCCAGCAAAGGAAATTTCACCTCAAGTTATGATAGTAACAGATTACAGTGAGTGGGTTATGAAAGTGAAATATCAAAATTTGTTCAAATTTCCAACACATTACATTCAAGATACACTTAACTAGAATTGTCCAAACCTATTTAATGATAGACGCATAGAAATAATTCACTTGATACCTAGTCACTTTAATCCAATCAAAATACTTTTCCTTGTTGTTATCTCTAAGGAACAAATTTTTTTTTATTATTATGTTCAGTTAGCCACTGTATAGTACATCACTAGTTTTTGATGTAGTGTTCAGTGATTCAATAGTTGCATATAACACCCAGAGCTCATCACAACATGTGCCCTCCTTAATACCCATCACCTGGCTAACCCCCCTCCCAACGGAAAACCTCGGATTGTTTCCCAGAGTCCACAGTCTTTTATGGTTTGTCTCCCTCTCTGATTTCTCCCCGTTCAGTCTTCCCTCCCTTCCGCTATGGTCCTCCTTGCTATTCCTTATGTCTAAGGAACGAATTGTTGATCAAAGATGAGAGGCAGATACAGTCGCTGTACCCTGCAGAATCACTTATGTTACAGGTGAGTAACTAATAGAAGAAACATTCATTTGTTTGCAAATTGCCTTCTTTAGAGTCTGAGAAATGGAAAAATAGGGACGTGAGGTATTTCATGTGCCAGTCAGAACCTTAATATATTGTATTTGGTAAAGAGGATTCCACAAAGTAAATTGACATATTCAGGCAGAAGATAATGGAACCTAGACTATGACCCAGGGAAACTGATGATGGATCTGATGTTTCTGCCATTTATACAGCAATAAGTTATAAAAGAACACTCCAGGAGGTCAGTTAATTCCTCCATAAACTAAAAAAAAAGAACAATGGGGACTGCTTAGGGCAGGCGACGCCCAGTGGGCAAAGGTTCATTCCAGAGATGAACAAACACAGAATATGTATTTGCTATCTTTTCTATAAATGTATGTAGTGGAAAAGGCATGGGTTTTATATGAGAAAGGCCTGCGTTCCAACCTTAGGCCCAAACTTCTGCAAAAAATGACAATGAAAATAATTCTTGCACATATATTTCTTAAAAGGATTCAATGATTTATTACAGGTAAGATGCCTGGCATATAATAAACTTAACAATTATTATTGTGATGATTATTTGGATTTGGGCCTGGGCCTTCACCTTTCTGAAGGTCCATTCTAGGAAAAAGGGAATAGAGATTTATATGACTCCTTAGAACTTGCACCAGTGGGTCAGATATTGAAATTGTGGAAAGAAGGCTTTGCAAACAGTTAAAACTGCTTAATGGATACTTCAGGACAAAGTAACTTTTCCTGTCACTGTGGGTGCTTCCTTATAAGATAGGCAATTACTTTTCAGGCACGAAAAAGGGGAGTTCAATAACAGAAGCGAATCCAACTTTTAGGATTCTGAGTAACAAACAGTAAATAGAGTTCAAGGTTTGCAATAGAGTTGAAGGGTTGCTATAGATTGAATTTTTGTGTGTATCGCTTGTAAATATGATAATCTAATACATGCTACTATCTTAATTAATACTTTTTAAACTAGTAACAATAATAATAACATGGAGAATTTACCATTTACTAGGCACCTACTATATATCAGAGATGGTTATTCACTGCTATTTTTAAATATGTAACTTTAATGGGCCACTCCGAAATTCAGTTCAGAAACAACTGGGCAGTCTGGATTAGAAAGAAATCTGGAGAAAAGGACAGGCAGCTTCCTTTCCACTCCCCCCCCCAGGTATTCCCATATTACATATTTAAGTGGATATAAATGAATAACTTTTAGCTTTTTATCCTTCTAAATATTAGCACCTGCTATTTCAAGTATAAAGTTCTCTTTAGCTGAAATATTCTTTCTGGCTATGAATAAATTTTTGACATCTAAATTGAGTCAGGTTTAAAAACATCATCTCAGGATTCAAACTATCCTTGAGGTTTTCAAGTTAAAGTGGGAGGTGTGGAGGTATTGTGACTTATGGTGAGTTCCAGGTTTCCCAAGTCCAAGGGCATATAACTATATTACTCTGTGTTTGTGCTATATTACTCTGTGTTTTCAACCAATCTGCGGTTTTCTGGAGGAGACTATCAACAGTTAAAATTAAGGGTATTCAGAAGCCCTAATGTGAACAGGCAATTTTACCTTTTTCACCAAAATTCTCTTAGGAGATGAGAACCAAGGCACTCCTGGGTGGCTTAGTCAGTTGAGCATCCAACTCTCGATCTCAGCTCAGGTCTTGATCTCAGTCAGGATCATAAGTTCAGGCCCTGCATTGGGCTCCAAGCTTGGAGCCTACTTAAAAAAAAATAAAATAAAATAAGAGAGATGAGCACTAATTAGACAAGGAGGTTAATTTCATTGGCAACTCTTTTTTATGGCATCATCATGGCCTACGCTGTTATGAACGTGAGAAAGCCCAAAGATAGAGCCTATGATATTTGCAGTTGGCCTCTGGCTTGTGATCCTATGATTTTAATTCAGAATTGGGAACCTCCTGTGTCTGTCTTCTGAAAGCAATATTGTCACTCAGGTTCTTGGACCCTTGATTCCATTCTCTTAACCCTCCTCCTCTCCCATCTCCATACATCCAAAGCAAGACCAGAGGCATGGGGTGGGCCTGTGTAAGTGGTCTAACATCCTAATCCTACTTAGGTCTTTGAAATGATTACCCTCCCCTTAAATATTATAAAGAAGGGCTTTTGATCTAGTCAACTGCTAATTTTTTTCAACAATGGTTTCTTCTAATATAAGAATGCTAACTAGACTTAAGGAGTATTACCTAAAATTAATAACCTATTGAAGATACAGTGTGATCATTTTTCAAAATACCTCAAATAAGAAATAGAACTCTGAGAGCCTTGCATTATGATGTGAAGCACAATCAGTATGGATTTGGGGATTTAAAGTTGTCTTCATAGGCCTAGCCCAAAATTACTTCTCTAATTCTCAATCTTGTTTCAAATAACTTGCATCAAGAAATGTTTAGGCCCCATGATTATGTAGGTGGATTATTGGGTATCTAAGCAGCTTCTATGGTTTATTGTGAAAAGTGCAATTATTTTCCACTTATTTTCTCTGTAGGGATAATGAATATATTACAGTGCATTATGCACTGATGTGTATAGTGTGCTTATGCATACATGTATGCTTATATTGTATACTGGTAAACTCATTGTGACTGCAATCTGCAATGAAATCATATAGAAGGAGATTAATGTTCCAGTCAATTTCTTACAGAGATATTACATAAATTCTATACTTATAGCTTTGATCCAACTTAAAATTCAATATATTCAGCAACAATTTTGATCAGCAATGATTTTGATCATTAAGATATTTTTACAGTGTATCTTTTACAGTGCTAGGTACTTCTACAGATATCATCTTATTTAATTACCTTGCAGCCCTTTGAAGAGTATGTGAGTGCCCTGATTTTACAGATAGATAAGTAGAAGCTGTCTTCGTCTGTTCTGGCTGCCAGACCAGGTGGCTTATGAACAACAGAAATTTATTTTTCACAGATCAGGAGGCTGGGAAGTCCAAGATCAAGGCACCATGATTCAGTGTCTGGTGAGAACCTGCCTCCCGGTTGAAAGACGGCTCTCTTCTCAATGTCCTCACAAGGTCGAAGGGAGAAGGGAGCTCCTTGAGTTTTCTTTTGTAAGGGAACCAATCCCATTTGTGAAGACCCCATCCTCAGAACATAAGCACCTCTCAAAATGCCCACCTCCAATATCATCATATTGGATGTTAGAACTTCACGTACAAATTTGCAGACACAAACATCCAGTCTATAGCAGAAGCTTAGAGGGATAAAATACAATGGACTCAAGACACACAATTTAACTATCTCCAGCCCTGGGACTCCACTCCAGCGTTTTCACCAGAGCTTTATTCTTCTAAGGCTAAAGGAAACCTGGAAGTGGACAAATTTTGTGCACAGCAAATTAAATAATTCACTGAAAAATAGCTCCTGTTTTCCTTTGTGAAAATTACATAAACCAGCAGGAAAAAATTACATGCTCCAAACTGGAACAACCAACCTATTTGTTGTGGGAATGAATATCCCAATGTTTTAATACTGTCTCTGCACTGACTGGCAATAGAAGACAGTGTGCTAGAAATAACACTTTCCTTTTCCATTGAACATTGAAGTTGTCATAAGAAAAGTGTTTGCCACATTTTTGTGCACTGCAAGCTGTTGTGGTAGAAGGAATCACTGCTTAATTTGTATCTGGATGTTTTATTCTTCTCATGATGCAAACAGTGACACAGAGAGGTGATATTGCATCCTTTTTTTTTTTAATGTAAAGAGATCTGTAGGCATATTAAATGAAAGACTCAGGGCAGAGATCTGTTTTCTTTCTTGCAATCTGAAGAGAAAGAAGGAACAACCCCAGAATCACCTTGTAAATTGAGATGGTCACAATGGATGGATTTGAGGGGCAGTGTCCTGCAAAGGGTTAAGCATAGATGTTCTGGAGCCAGAATATCTGGATTAAATTCCAGCTGTATTACATACCAGCTGTGTGACCCAGAGAAAGTTAATTTTTTTTTCTGTGCCTCAGTTTCCTATTTGAAAATTGAGAACTAATAAGCTTTGGTACTTCTTACCAAACGAAGTAGTCTCTCTAAGGCAATCTAGTGAAAAAGTAGAAGTTCTGTTTGTCAATGGCTTAATGTCATTGTAGCCAGGGACTGATTGTATTGAGGGAAAAAGCATTCTAACTTCATAAATACCTGGAGGTTTATGCTGAGTTTTAAATAGCATCTCTCCCTGTCACTGAACATATTTGAAAACACAAATTTCACATTGCTTTCTCTTTAAATAGTAGTATAACAATTGGAATTGCCAATACAATTGGTGAATTCCAGGAGAGAAGATCATTGTATTCCCAGGCCCTAGCCCATGATAAATATTTGTTGAATTAATGATACAACCAAGCAATCTGATACCTTTAGACATGTTGACATTGCTTATCAAAGATGCATTCTATTATTATTATTTTTTAAAGATTTTTAAAAATTTATTTGTCAGGGAGAGAGAGAGAGAGATAGAGAGAGAGAGAGAGAGAGAAGTAGGCAGAGGGAGAAGCAGGGAGCCCGATGTAGGACTTGATTCCAGGCCCCGGGGATCATGACCTGAGCTGAAGGCAGATGTTTTTGGTGGTTTTTTTTTTTTTAAGATTTTATTTATCTATTTGACAGAGAGAGAGACAGCCAGTGAGAGAGAGAACACAAGTAGGGGGAGTGGGAGAGGAAGAAGCAGGCTCCCAGCAGAGGAGCCTGATGCGGGGTTCCATCCCAGAACACCGGGGTCACGCCCTGAGCTGAAGGCAGACGGTTAATGACTGAGCCACCCAGGTGCCCCTGAAGGCAGACGTTTAATTGCCTGAAGCACGCAGGCGTCCCAAGATATATTCTATTATTTTCAAAGAGGACAGAACAGTACTCTGAAATATGTGGAAGTATTATTAAAATTCTTTTATTCTCGGGAAAGAAAATGGGATGGCTGAGAACAAAGTTGGTGCTGAAGAGACAAGCCTCTAGTGCTGGCCCTGGGGAGGGCTTCTGATTGGTCCTGTCATTTGAAAACAGTATATGCTACAAAAAGGGGTTTCTAAGCTGTGGTAGGCTCAGGGGCCAGTGTTGGTAATGAAATGATTTTAGGTATAGACGAATTAATATTTTTATAGTGCCACCCAGGCACCCATATTTATTTATTTTTTAAAAAAGATTTTATTTATTGATTTATTTGAGAAAGAGATCGAGAGAGAGAGAGAGAGAGAGAGAGAGAGAGAGCGCCAGCGCGCTCATGGGGGAGGGGGGAGAAGGGCAGAGGGAGAAGCAGGCTCCCCCACGCTGGGCAGGGAACTTGACAAGGGCTTGATCTCAGAAGCCTGAGATTATGACCTGAGTCGAACGCAGATGCTTAACTGACTTAGCCACCCAGGCACCCTATTCAATAGGTATTTTAAAAATTCAACAACACATCATATAGGTCCAGTCTATTCCCACTTTATTTAAAAAAATATTTTATTGACTTATTTGATAGAGAGGAGAGAGTGAGCACGAGCAGGAGGAGGGGCAGAGGGAGAGGGAGAAGCAGACTTCCCGCTGAGCAGGGAGCCCAAGTAGGGAGCCTGATGTGGGCCTCAATCCCAGGACCCCGCTTAACTGACTGAGCCACCCAGGCACCCCTCTATTCCCACTTCATATAAGAGCTCCCAGACTCTTCCCTGGGGAAATGCTGCTGCACCATGGGTGCCAGTCTTGGTGGGACTGTTAATCAGGATGCTTCTTGTGCTGCTCACCAAGGCATGGGACAAATGTATGCTGTGTTTCTAACCTTCCAACGGAGTGATACAAGTTTTGAGTTTAGTCAGCCCTGTGACTGCATGATGATTCCTGCTGCCTCCAGTCCCGGAGCTGTCTAAGCTGGTCTTCCCAACACCCACCTCTTCTGCTCATCCTTCCAACCTAGGAGTTGTCCTGAATTTTTCCAATATGCTCTTTTTTTTCAATTCTGTGTAGCTAGAGCAAGTTTTTGCTGATTATATTTAAAAATTCTTTTACCATGGATGTCATCGATATTATTGCTTCAGAAAAATTAGTGTTTTAACATTAAACATGAGTCTGTAAAGGAAAATGTTGAATACACTGTGAAATGATATGCAGATACAGCAAAAATTGTGAGGATTGGCAAATGGCTAATGATGGGAAACATCATTGCAAATATTGATATTAGCAATGAGCTTCCTGGGTGCATTTAGGAATTAAAATTGGGGTATCCGGAAAAGCTATTAAAAAGAGCACTGAGGATTATATTATTGGGATGATTTGATCAATACAAAAAATATGGACTTGAAACAAATAATGTATTAATTAATAAGTTAGTAATGGTCTTAAATGTCTAGAACAGATACATTTTGAAAAGGGAGTGGTATTATTTCCTTGTTCAAGATCAGGCTTTTTTTTTTTTTTTTCAAATCTAAAATCACTTCTTCTTGGGGTGCCTGGGTGGCTCAGTCATTAAGCGTCTGCCTTCGGCTCAGGGCGTGATCCCAGGGTCCTGGGATTGAGCCCCACATTAGGCTCCTCTGCTATGAGCCTGCTTCTTTCTCTCCCACTCCCCCTGCTTGTGTTCCCTCTCTCACCGGCTGTCTTCTCTGTGTCAAATAAATAAATAAAATCTTAAAAAAAAATAAATAAAAAATAAAAACACTTCTTCTTTGCCTATATTAGAGAAAACCGTTTTTCTGAGTGAAGTATTTTATTCTTGACATTATTTTTTCCCAATTAGTAAAACACCAAAAGTATAAATCTTTGTCAACTAAATCAAGAATCAGTGCTGCAGAAAAGGAGTGTGCGTGTGTGTGTGTGTGTGTGTGTGTGTTTGATATTTCTTGTTAGTAACTACTGTTAATGTTTTCAGTCCTGCTTTTTCTGGACATATTGTTATAAATGCCGTGATTTCCTTTGTGTCAGAACTCCAAGAAACAAGTTGTGACTCCACTGTCATCCCTCTCACTTTCAGGTTCTCTGAGTATTGGTTTGGGGTCAAAACATTTGGAAATTGAAGACATTTAGCCCATGAATCTTGCTTTTTTACCTGATGCTTTAATTTTTATTTCAAAAATATGCATTTAAAATGTTGAGGTGAACGTTGGGCTACATAAAGATTTTGACACCTGAAACTGTTTTTGGCGATTATGCTTTCTCGGTGATCCCCCTCAGGGAAATAATGATAAGAAATGCAGGTCACTTATAACCCTCCCCCCCCCAAATAATCTACAGTAGGAAAAGAAAGTGTCAGGTACTGGAGATTTCACTTTGAAATGACAGGACACCATGCAATCGACTATGTTTCCAATATGACCTTTATTGAGCAAGTACTGCTGTGACATTTAACATCAATCAACGAAAGGTTGCAAACTGTGCATGTCAACGAGGTTCTCCCATGAACAAAAGTCCTTTTTCAATGCACCAGTGAGGTAAACATAATTATTCATATATAGCTTTCTTAAGGCTAAGAGAGTTCTGTGTTTCATTTATTATTTTTGGCTCAGTTGGTTCTTTGCATAATACATCTCAAGACATCCCTCCCCCCAAGTGCCCCCCTTCCAACAGCTTAGGAAATTGGCCAATTCCCCAGGTACATACAATATCATGCATTTGAATCACCCAAAGACTGAGGAGGGAGCACCCTGAGCTTGCATGCAGTTCCCTCATATTGCACAAAGTAAAATACAATGTCTGGAGCCCCCATGGGAGAACCCGTTCTGTTTTGAAGCTGTCAATCACATGCATATTAAAATTGTCATATGGCTTAACCTTTTGCAATGGACTCAAATATTAGTCACTCTGGGTGACTTCCTTTACTATGGCGTGTGAAGTGACCTTCTCTACCTTTTTGGTAGACACTAGCTTCTCCTCAAAGGTCTCTTCATGCTCTTCGACCTTTTGAGTGACGGTTACAGATTTGGTGATGTATTTGGTAGCACCATCGCCCCCCTCACTGGTGATTTTTTCTATCTTTTTGGTCACCACCACTTTTTCCTCACTTCTGTCTCCCCCCTTCTTTTCATCTGCTGGGCTCAAGTCTAGCCCATTGGTGACAACCCCTTTCTCCTCTTCTCCCCCACTGCCTTTCTCTTTAGTTTCCTGCTCTTCCTCCTTTCCTTCCACCTCCCCATTTATTGCTATGTCTTCCTTCCTGGATTCCTTGGAAACCTGATCACCACCTTCCTCCTCACTTCCCCCCTCCTTTTCTGCCTTCTCCTTCTCCTTCTCTTTCTCCTTCTCCTGAGGCTGTGGCTTCTCCTCTTTGGCATCTTTCTCCAAGCTCACCTTTACAGATTTGGTGACGGTGCTCACCTCCTCCACCACTTCCTCTTTTACTGGGGACTCCGCCTTCTTCTTCTCCGGCACTTCTTTCGGCTTCTCCTCCTTTTTCTCCACCTTCTCTTCCTTGGGGGATTCCTTTACTTCTTTCTTTTCTTCCTCCACTTTCTCTTCTTCTTTTTTCTGCTCGGCTTTCTCAGCTCCAGCTTCTGCTTTTGGTTTCACCTCTTCCACTGGGGATTTGGGCACGGGAGACTTGGCCTTCTCTGGCTTTTCTGCCTTGGCTTCTGCCACTGGCTCCTCCTTGGGAGCCACCTCTTCACGCTTCTCTTCAGTTTTCTTTTCATCCTTAGCTTCAGCTTCTCCTTCACCTTCGGCCTCTATCTCTCCTTCTTCTTCCTGTTCACCTTCCTCTTTTTCACTAGAACCTTCCTTCTCGGATCCTCCTTCTTCGGCTTGGTCTGATTTAGCACCCTCCTCTTCCTCTTCTTCTTCCTCTTGGCCTTCCTCTTCCTCCTTTTCTCCTTCTTCCTCTTTAAGTTCAGGTGCAGCCGCTTTCTCTGGAGACTTTTTGGCAGCTACGACTTCTTCCTCAGCCCCTGCCTCTTCCTTCTCTTCTGCCTCTTCTTCCTTCTCTTCTTTCATGGACACGGCCAGTTCCTCTTTAATGGCTGTCAAGGCATCTTCCATTTCTGATTTCTCATCTTCCACTTTGGTTTCCTCTATGATCTCCTCAACAAATTTGTGTTGGACCTTTAGCTTAGGAGCCTCTACCTTGGTTTTCTGAATCTTACTGGATATTGTGACTGAGGGCTGTCGGTGTGTATACAGTGGCCCAGTGATGCTTCCTGCAAATGTGCTAAATCTGGTCTCTTCACCCTCCAGTAGTTTTCTAAGGACCGAATCAAAAAAGACAAGTCATAATTAAAATCTCAGTGGCCTTCTGAGTTTCATTATGTGATAGGTAATGCAGCAGATACCTTTCAACAAATAGAATCACATAAATAAAAGATTCTGTCAAGCTAATGTAATACCTGCTATCATTTCACTGGTCTACAGTGTCATATCCAAAGATTCTCATGGACCACCAGCCAGTCACCTGCTGCAGTAACTGACCACACCCAATAGTCCACTAACACACCCAGCCACCAAATCTCAGCTTGCCGCAGTCTATTTGCTGCACCATGAATATGCTGAAAAGCTCCCTCATGGCCAAAAAAAACCTTAGTGACCTTCTTGGGCATTTGGACTTTCAGGATGTACACTAAATTTCTTTTAGCAAATATAACGATCAACAAATCTAGAAAACTGTTTAGTGTGCATCAGTATTTGGGGTATATCAAGTTATAAATTGGTCTGCAATTTTAATCATAAACTGTCTATTTAATATAATTATTCAGCTTTCCTGAAAAAAGAGATAGCTCTGAGTGCAATTTATTCCTGAAATGTTATGATGATGACCTTTTGGTAGTAGAAAAAGTGTTTAGTCAAGGATTTTCTCCTATGAACTTAGTCATCAGTAAGGTGACATCAGTTAGCAGACCTATAATCTTTTTTCTTTCCTCTCTCTGGTTGTGTATCTAGGTCTGTAGATATAAATCTAAATAGAACAGAATACACATATTTTCTCTCTATTCTATCAAATATATATAATATATTCTATCTAATATATGTGTATATATCCACCCTATCACTCTATAGCTGTTCTCAGCCAGATGATGGCAATAGTAAGCTGTAACAGAGAAATTGAATGTCCTGGAATTTGTCCTTGATATTATAAAGTTGAAAAGCTGAAACCACTATATGAAATATTAAAAACTAAAATTCTGTTTTTGTTTCAATCAGTTGGAAAACATTTTTCACTAAAAGTTGAAGCATAAGCACAAGCACTAAAATCAATCAGCGCCATCCCTCAAAACATTTTATTTAAATACTTATTTTAACTAATGTTTACTCTTTTAAAGCTGTGTAGAGTGGTAAAGCCAGATTTACAATTCTTTAGAATAATTGTTTTTTAATTAAGAAAGAAAGCCAGGCACTGATTTAAGATCCCTGCCACCTGCTCATTTTAACTTAAGTGATGGGGCTCTGCCAAAACAGCCTCTGCAGTGCGGTAAGTATTTCCGCCCAGTCGGTAGTGAGCGCGGTACCTGTACGCAGCGATCTCAATATCCAGAGCCATCTTGACGTTGAGGAGGTCCTGGTATTCTCGCAAATGACGAGCCATTTCCCACTTTGTGCCCCGGAGCTCATTTTCCAACTGCTGGATGGTGTCCTGAAATAGACACAGCCATAGACTCATGCTTCCAACAGCAACTTCTTTCGCAAACCGCTTACTAACCCCTCCGCCCATTTCTTTCCAGTTCTGTAAACCCTGTAGCTTCCAGCCCCCTTAAAACAAAAATAAAAACAGAAAAAAAAAAAAAAAGCCGGAGGAACTGTCAAATAAATAAACAGGATCAATTAGACAATATGAGATTTTCTAGGCACACCATGCATTGAGACCAGTGGATCTAGAACTCGTCTCAGCAGGAAACAAACGGGTTTGGGAAAACCCCTCGGCCGACCTGGCCCTTCTCATCTGAGCCTTTTGGGCTGAAGCCAGTTTTAAGAGTTCCGATCACGACCCTAAAGTTGAGAATATGTGAGTTTCTGCACAAGCTATCCTAAACTTGCTGCTTGTTCAACTGCTCAAATGTGTACCCTCTACTGTAAAACTAGACATCCCGAGGAAAAAAGCACGTTTCCTAAAGGTCAGGGCTCTTAGGAGCTGGAGATAGTGGGTGGGGGAGGAGTGGAGAAGGATGGAGAGGGGCGAGGACGCTGTGCGCATCTAACTTGCTCGGCGTCGCGCGCGCGCACTGGCCACCGGCCACCAGGGAGCGCGGCGGAGAGAGCGCCGGGTCGCGTGCCTGAGTGTCGGGGACGCGCGGCGCTGGCGCTGGCGCAGGCTGGCCGCGCAGCCGCGGTTCCTACCTGGTAGCTGCTGAGGTCGTGGTTATGGCGCTCCTCGATGTCGCTGAGCTGCCGCTCCAGGGACTCCTTGGTGCCGCGCACTGACTCGAGCTCGATGCTCTTGGACTGCAGCTGGCGCCGGTACTCGGCGATCTCTTCCTTGGCGGAGCGGATGGCCTCCTTGTTTTGCTCGGCTGCCTCCGTGAGCTTGGCGTAGCGGCACTTAAACCACTCTTCCGCCTGGTGCATGTTCTGGTCGGAGTGGCATTCGAGCTGGGAGCGGATCTCCTTCAGCGCCGACGAGATGTCTGTCTTCAGGTAGTCTTTGCGCTCCACCGTGATGTGCGACGCCTGGATCTGGGCCAACAGGTCGGCCACCTCCTCCTCGTGATTGCTCCGCAGGAAGGCCACCTCATCCTGCAGTGACTGCACCTTCTTGTCCAGCTCCACCTTGACCATCGACGCCTCCTCGATGTCTTTGCGCAGCGCGCGGATGGCCGCCTCGGTGTCGTCGCGCAGCCGTGCCTCCTCCTCGAAGCGCTCCTTGAGCCGGTGGATGTCTTCCTCCAGGTGATCCGAGTCCAGCTGCACCTGAGCCTTCTCGTGATTCACCAGCTCGAGGGTGGCGCGCAGCTCGCGGATCTCCTGGTCGTACGCGTCGCCCAGCTGGGCGTGCGAGGCCTGCTTCTGCCGCAGCGCCTGGATCTCCGCCTCGATCTCCTTGTTCTGCTGCTCCAGGTAGTGCACCTTCTCGATGTATCCAGCGAAGCGGTCGTTCAGCCCCTGCAACTGCTCCTTCTCGTTGGAGCGGGACAGCTTGTAGTCGCCGCCCGGCCCGGAGCCCCCGTTGAGCAGCGACGAGGACTGGCTGAAATCGAGGCTGCTCTCGGCAGAGCTGAGCATGGCCGAGCCGTAGGTGAGGCGCGGGCCAAGCGCGCTGCGCTTGTAGGAGGAGGACACGGTGCTGGGCGAGCCGCGGGACCACGACTGCGAGCGGAAGCCGCTGGATGGGGAGCCACTGACGCGGCTGAAGCTCGAGCGGGTCTCGGTGACCCGCCGGTAGGCGGACGGGTTGCCCAGCGAGTCCAACGTGTAGCTCATCTTGGAGGCCTCGGGGTGTGTGGCTGTCACAGCGTTCTGCTGGTCTCGCCGCAGCCCATTTATAGCCGCGGCGGCTGGTCCCGGGCCAGGGCCCCGCCCCGTGGAGGCGGCGGCCGAGGAGGCGGGGACTGCGGGCACCGGGCCGGGGGAGATGAGGGGGGTAAAGACAGCCTAGCAGTGATTCAGCGCTCGCTCCACGTGGGCCCACGCCGCATCGGACCCAGGACTTTGCTGCGCGGTGCCGGCCCCTCCCCCAACTCTCCTCTGGTCCCAGACCACTTGTCGCCCCCCAAGCCCCCTCTCTCCGTTTCTCTTCGCCTTCGGATTGCATTTTAAACTCTCGGTGCGAGTATTCACCCAATGCCCTTTCTTTGTGTAGTCACTCTTCTGCCTTTCGGGCAGCTTTTCTCCCGAGCCCCTGACCACCTTGTTCTTTTCTTATACCTGCGGCTTTTTTTTCTTTTGCCCGTTCTCCATTACTTTTTTCCTTTACCCATCTTCTGTGCTGAATCTCTTTCCCTTCTTTTGGTCATCTCTTCGCTTTCCCACTTTTAGCCTTCTTTAGTCCCACTCACTCCGCCCTTCTCTCTGAACCCCTTCCTCCAAGGCCTTTTTCTTCCCATCCTTTTCTAGTCCCCTACTCCTTCCTCCCCTCCCCCTACTTTCCTCCCCTCCCCCATCCTCATTTCCCCTCGCCTCCCTCCCCTTCCCCCACTCCTCCTTTTAAAGCAGTCCGAGATGAGCGCAAGCCCAGAGTTGGGCCTAGAAGAAAAAAACAAAAAGACTTTGAAGAACAGTCGGCCTGAAGGCTTCGGGAAGGGGACAAAGAGGATGGGCCTGGGTAGTTATTTGTATTAAAAGTGGGATGTGGCGCTACATTCTGCTTAACGTTTGGGGGACGTCCGCAGCTTCCGCAGGGGCAGAAGGTAAGGCGCTTGTGCTCGCTATGGCGCCGGCAGCACCAAGGACAGCGCCCAGGCCGGCGAGCCGGGAGACTCCGCTGCCCTGGGGGCTTGTTAACCCAGCTGGGCCTGTCAGTTTGGCGGGGGTTTCCTTCCTCCTCTTCTCGAGTAAATACAGTTAAAGCCTGTTTGTAGTGACTCTGTTTGCAGGAGCCAAGCTGGAATCGAACACTAAGATTTCTCTGCAATGCAGAGTTGGCACAATGAACCGATTGCAGATTTTCAAAACAACTAAAATTCATTAAAGTCAGGTAACAGAAATAATGTACTTGTAGCCCAGGTTGAGTTTTCTAACATATGATAGATGCAAGAAATCAAGAGATACAGGGACTGAAATTTGAAGGTCAAATATTCCTTGGAAAGGGGAATTTGAAAACTGCTGAGGTGAAAAGTCCAGGGGAATATAGTGTGTGAGAAGTTTGAACACGAACAATTGCTTTGTCATCATTCTGTTCAGTATACCTTGTATGTAACTGCAGTGATCGAAAAGCACCTGAATTAATTTAAAATTAATTTAAAAGTTGCCAAACAGATTCACCACAACCTTGAATTAAACCAGATATTTTTTTCCTCCATTTAAAATATATTTCCCTAGTTAGATATTGATGATTGATTTGATATAGATTTTCCATATCTTTTAACATGTTTATTTCAATAAGGACTCTACATAGACTTCCTGATGTTTGATGCACTGTTAACTGGTAAAATGCCCCTTTATTTTACATAGTACTTTGGGGTAATTTAAGGTAGAAAAGTTCAGAATCCTGCAAGACAAAGTGAAGAACAGAGTGTAAGACTAATGACCGAATTTGCTGGGGCCATGGGCACAAATGCTTGCATGTGAAATGCTTGGTATGGCTAAGAAGAACCACTGCTTGGGAAAAGCAGACACCCCAGACTTAAATATTTTCCTTCCACAGCACGCTTTCTTTAGGTCTTGTGGGTTTTTTTTTTTTAAGTGACGTGGTGATGTCAATCAGTAAGTTTCTAGAGATTTATTTTTATTTTTTATTTTCATGAGATCTCTTGGCCCATTTGTATTTTAAAATAGGAGGGGTTAATTTAGGGAGTTACTTTTAGCTCATTAAGGTGAAACTGCAGCATTGCAGGCTGTGTGGGGGAAGGATGTTCTAATTTGCTGAGTGACGGGTTATCTTTCAGGCAAGGAGAGCCCATGTCTCGAGCTGTTGGGAAAGGCAGATTGACAGAATGAGGGGATTGACTTGTGAATATTGGAAAAAAGGGGCGATTTTCTGGTTTCTGATAGATAAATAAAGGAAAAGAGAAAGACAATTTTCTGCCCTTCTGTAAAGTACTGCCAATCCCCAGGTTGGAAAGATGACATCAGATAAGGCCAAATGCTAATTATGCAGTAATTATGCCTTAGTTACTTATTACTTTCTGCTTTTATTAAAAAATTCAAAAAGCCCTTGGGAGTTTCATGTTGCATTTGCGCTGGAAGGACTTTCTGCAATGAGAGCAAATGGTTAACAGGCAGGCTGCTGCTGTTAGTTTCCTTCAGGGTTTTAAAAATGAGATGACTCTGCAGAGAGACATTTACAAGGAAACACATGTCTAACTTCACAATTAGCCTGTTTTGCCTTGTATCTAAACTAGCTCAGAAATTGTTAAGCTTCCAAGTGGTTACAGAAGGAGGAAAGCGTTGCGTACAAACAAAATACCGGCCAATTACTCAGGCTAAATCCAGTTAGTGACTATAGCTTATAATTGTAACTTCGGTGTCACATGAAGTATTGTTCAGTCTGGTCACAACAGGATAACCCAGAGAACTATATCAGTCACCTCATTCAGGGAAAAAAGTTCCCATGGCTTAAAAAATGATTGGTCCAATTTCACGCTGACTGAAATGTTTTATTTTATATTAGACTTTTTACTTTAATCACTCTTTCTGAAGGTGACTCGAAGGTTATGCTTATCAGTGAATTTAGTATAGAAACTTTTTAAAGAAAGCTGTAATATTCATTTTTCCTTCTTTGATATTTTTAAAGAACATTTACCACACTCACATTTGCCATAGAAAGAAATGTAAAGTTTTGCATTTTTTACCCTACTTTACCCTACTTTTACCCTACAGTAAGGCTACAGAATCTTCTGAAAATATTAACAAGAGAGGAAAGAGCATGAGGATTTATCTGAATTTACAATACTGTTGAGTTTGACTATGATACTTTTATAATTTATCCTAAATAGCGAAATTACAGATCGGATTTAGAGTAAGACATTTTTAATTAAATTGTCTCTAGGTTGTTGTATTATAAGCTACCGTGTGTTTTGAATCACTTCATAGGGAAATACAGAGCATGCTATGTGTTCCTTCAGTAGGTAAAGTGCAAAGATTAACTTTGTAGTTAAGAGATAGCTATCCTGAGGTCTTATCTAATGATAATGGGAGAAATATCCTTTGCATAGGGTTTATTCACTGAATCAAAAAATAAGGTTAGAAAAATGAGGAACTGAGTATTTTCTTCCTTCTTCCTGTATTTCCTTACACTTAAAAGAATACTTTTTGAAACACAAAAATACAAGGAGGATGGGATGTGGGAATGGAGCAGCCAGCAAGATGCTCTGGATGGAAGATACCACCGTCAGAATGGTTAGGCTGAATCTATCTAAGATTAATAAGATCATCTGTACTTTCTTCCAACCTACTGCGATGTCTTGAACTTGATCATTTTGCCTAGGATCTGATTCTAGAACTCATGATGAATAATTGTTTAAAAAATTGTCCTTTTCTAATTATTTAAGGCATTGTTGGTGTAGGAAGGTAGGGGCTGAGTACCCTGGAGTGAGAACATAAGGAAAATGAGAACTGTAATAATTCTTTCTTCTTGAGCCTTGGGATGTCAAACTTTAGAAGCAGCTTTGACTTTTGATTTTTTTTATTTCAGATGTCCAAAGCAAAATAAAAATATCCTCAGGGGAAAAAGGTTGTTTCCTGTCAGGAAAATTGGGATATACATGCCCCTATTGTCTTTAATTAAAACAAGCCCATTGAACCACAGTGTCCTTTTTCTAACATTAGACCCCGAAATGGTGTTTGTTTCCCTTGCCAAATATTGTTACTCATTTTATATTGCCTTCTGTGTCTGTCAGTTTTAATGCAGAGTTAATTGAAGTATTAAAAAAATTAAAAACATTTTACATCTTTAAATTGTTCCAAATATAAGCTTAATCAGTCTCCAAATTCTATATCTAGAAATTTCATATTTTATGGGGGCAAGATTTAGCTTCAGCTTTAAGGTAGCTTGCTGAGTTTTTTTGCTGTGTAATGCCTTCACCCCACTACTGAGAATCAGTCCTATGGAAGCCAGAGGAGGAGGACTTAGAATTTTTAAAAAGTATTTAAGGTACCCTTGCTAAAAGTGATTCTAAAAATAAAGTTCAATAAATGCAAAATAAAACTACTGTATTAATTTCCAGCATTTTTTTAATTCGACACGTTGGCTTTACCTGTAAAGCGAATGTCATGCCTTGTATTTTTCAAGCCCTGCATTGCACATGACTTTGCACCAGTGCAGCCATGTAATATTTATGGCATATTTTATCCCAAGCTTACCAAGGCTTAGCAAGAGACATAATTCTTTTATTAGAAACTTTTAATTAAAATGAGCTTTGTAAAAGGAGAGCAGACCAATGATCTATTATCTTTGGACCAAATCTCTGAGCAGAGCTGAACCCAGGGATATAAAACAAAGTCAGAAAGATGCCCCACCTAATAATGAAGCTTCATCGGCCCAGGACTGGTTCTTCCTTCACAATCTCCAGTGATTCTCAAAAGCGGTATTCTTTCGTAATCCTCAGAAAATGGGCACACTATCATCTCTATCTCTTTTCACTGCAATTGCCAAGAGCATCATGTATTTTAGAATGCTTTTACTCACTTTTTGGGTTGAAGTTAACAAATACTTAAGTGTAGAAATCTACAAAGTGCAGAGAAATAATATCTTAAGTATTTTATGCTAGCTTTCCCCCTGTAATTTAAATATTAATGGGGTCTTTCTGTTTATATAATTCCATACCCTGCTTTGTAAAATAAATATGTCTTAATTTGTAATTTGCTATCTTAGAGGAAGGAATGTGGTATTTTATGCCAGGCAACTTGGCTGCTAGTCAAATACTTGATTTTTAATTTCCTCTTAAAAAAAAAAACCCAACATTTTTATGGGCCCTGTAGATCAAGAATGATAACATAATAATAACAATAATATAGTAATGATAATGGATCAGGAATATCTAATTGGGTCTGAGTATTAATTTCCGTCTCTCTGTCTTTCTTTCTGTCTGCCTTTCTCTCTCCTTGTTCATTGAGAGGAGTGCCATCGTGAAGGTGAAGGCTGTGATTAGACAGTCAGAAGTGGTGCCCCATAATCTGGCCTAGTCAGACCTGAATACTGTAGTATTTTACACTTAATGATTCCCTGAATCCCAAAGTCATCATCATCATCATCACCACCATCAGATTTTATATGTGAATGCTTTACATAAAAGAAGCAAAACAAAACAAAACTTTGTTATCTCATCTGGAATGAGCATGGGGTGGGGACAGATGGGGGTAGATAGGGTAGAACACAAATTACTTTTCCCATTTTATAGTTGGTGGAATCCATTAAGAGACTTGTCCAAGGCCACACACCTGGTAAGTGGTGGAGCCAGGATCAGAATTCAGATTTTTGATACTATTGCTAACATAAAACAAACAAAAAAAATGTTCTTAGGATATCCAATCCAGGCTCCATCAGCGTGGAAAAAAATTAAAAGTAAGCAGATATTAGTAATCTCAATAACAATAATTGGTATTCTAAAGTGCTAAGTGTTGAGCACTGTGCCAAGACTCATTTAACTATCACAAAAACCCTCTGAGGTGATGCTATTATTTATTATTTTTTAAAGATTTTTTTATTCATTTGAGAGAAAGAGTTGGGGGGAGGGGCAGAGGAAGAGGGAGAGAATCACAAGCAGAGTCCCTGCTGAGCACAGAGCCCCACAAGGGGCTTGATCCCAGGATCCTGAGATCTTACCCTGAGCCGAAACCAAGAGTTGGGTGTTCAACCAACTGAGCCACCCAGGTGTCCCAGGTGACACTACTATTATCTCTATTTTGTTGAAAAAGCAATTGAGTATGTAGGCACAGAAAGGCTAAGTACCACACACAGTTAGGCAATCGTGGAGTTGAAATATGAATCCAGGACTATCAGACTCTGGAGGGAGGATGACCCTCCCCACGAAGTCACACAGCCTTGAAGGCCACACAGTCCATCTTAAAGATCTCATTTAAAAGCTATCGTGTAACTGTCAGGTCATGTTATGAAAATCTAGGACACACACCATTCTTTTGTGGACTTTTTTCTTATCTATATAAAAATAAAACATTTTCATATTTTCTCAGGTGAACATTATTTCTTGGTTTGTGACTGTATTAAAGATATTAAAAATGAAAACTTTCGAGTTACTTGTCTTTATTATCTTTTTTCCTCTTGGTTAATTTTCTACGTAATTTGAAGGACATCTAATTCATTCTAGTCCATGATCCGTGGATAATATCCCTAATCATTTGATCTATTATTTTATCTGGGGTCTATCATTCATCTCTACATGCACTTTTGGATGAGTTTCTAGGAGATTTTAATTCATATTATACATTAATTTATCATCATTGTCACTCATTTCCTAATATATATTTGTATACATTCAAATTAAGAAAAAATAATCTTTATGTATTCACAATTTTTTGCAAATATCAAACCTTTAACCTAAATTTACTTTGAGGGATCCAATAAGGAGTACTTGAGTCTTGGCAGAAGGAATTGCTTGGCCCGCAGTCTTCATCAGGGAAGGTTTACGATGGGATGGCTGGCGAGGAAGCAGCTTTTAAAATCTATTAAAATGAGAAGAGATAGCCATGAATAATTTTAAGTGAATCTCTCGATCATCTATTTTATATACAAAAATCAGGGTTATGTGACTGTGTTTATATAGGTTGCCTAGAGACAAGTCAGCCTTAATCCATTTTCGTTATTTATGGGATAAAGCGTTCTGACTCACCCTATTTTCATTTGTATAAATCTGCTTGGCTTCTGTTTTATCAGATAGGGTCAAGGAAGAGAATTGTTTCTCATTTCTCCTGAACAAAAGTTGACTTTGAAAAGAAATAGCATGTATCTTGCATTAGTCATTAACAGTCTGCTTCTGGATTTGGATTACATAAAATTATTAGGAAGTGAATGCCTAATGATGAAAGTTCTTCCTTAGCCACTGTGAGTCATTTAATACAATTTGCTGTTTTCTCTTGTCCCCTGTTAGTCTCCATGGTCCTTTCCTTCGGTCAGATTCAATGTGCCTTGGAAATTTGATGCCTCCTTGGAAACTCCTGAGTGCACTGAAGCACCTTCTTGAACAGGAGGCATGTTCGTGTCATGATGAAGCCATTAGGTGTTTATTGAAGATCCCACATCACCTTAATGAGAGCTTTCTGCTTCTGGCATGCCAGTCTTCTTTGTGCTCCCATGATCTCGTTCTAGCAAAACTCCAATTCTCCAAATCCTTTCCATTTTTTTCAGGTGTAAGTTCTTCCTCTCTGATTGAAGCTCAGTGTTTATGGTCTAGTTAGGTGCTACCACCTGCTGGACATTTAAATAACATCTCAACACTGACTACATTTAAAAATTCTAAGTGGCAGATACCAAGTCTTATACATATTTGTTTGTCTCAGTGTTTTTCAGATGATGAGTGTCCAGTGAATATCTGTTGCATGAACGAGTAAATGAAGTTCTACCTCTTTTCCTAAAACTTTCGTTCAACAAACACTAGCCTCTTCAATATCAGGCATTGTACTGGACACTGGGGAATTATACAAAAGACCCAATTTCAGCTTGGATGAACGCAGTCTAATGGAGAATTCAGGCAAGCAGAGACATATTTGCTGTGTGGGAAGTATGGAGCCGCTATCCCTACTGTGTTAGAGATAAAGAGAGTGTGTCATGGGAGCATGGAGGATGAGCAACTAAACCAATTGGTGATAAGGGTGGAAGAATTTCAGGGAGAGCTTTCTGGAGGAGGTGACACCTGAGGTAAGTTTTGAAGTATAAGTAAGAGGTGACCAGGTGAAGAAAGGTGAAAAGCAACCAAAGGCATCAACGTGAGGGCAAGCAGGGGGTGCTCAAAGAGATGCCAGTGACTAGAATAAGGGGAACCACGTAGCTCTGGGCTGAAGAGAACTGTCTGTTGCCAAGGATAGAGAGATGGGATCATGTAGCATGGGCTGGAGAGAGAAGGACACACAGTCCAGGCTGAAGAGAGGGGAACATGTAGCCTGGGATAGAAAGATGGCCGACAGCCAAGGTTGATGAGATAGGAGACATGTAGCCCAGGCTGGACGTGGATGTAGAGAAGAGACCATGGAAGGCTTCCTATGTCATGACAGGACCATTGCATTTATCTTATAGCTGATCATAGGCTAGTTAAAACATTTAAGAAAAAATTAAGAAAAATCACATTGAGGGTTGCCTGGGTGACTCAGTTGGGCTCAGGTCATGATCCTGGGGGTCCTGGGATCAAGCCCCATGTTGGACTCCTCAGTCGGTGGGGAGTCTGCTTCTCCCTCTCCCTCTGCCCCTTCTCCCTGCCCTCTCACTCGTGTATGTGTGTCTCTGTGTGTGTGTATCTGTATGTGTGTGTGTGTGTGCGTGCTCTCTCAAATAAATAAAATCTTAAAAAAAAAGAAAAGAAAAATCACATTGGCAGAAGGAAGCAGAATAGTTCAGAGGATGAAAGGGACTGGAGGCAGGGAAAACCTTTTGGAGGCTCTGGAAATAATCCAGATGAGACTGTTAGAAGATGTGAATTCAGAAAGGTGGGTAAGGAGAGGCACGGATCGCAAGAGAAAGGACAGGATTTGGAGGAACAGGTGAATGGTAATGTCATCCCCTGCATTTGTTCCCCATGGCTGCTATAACAAATTGCTACAAATGTGGTGACTGAAAAGAACATAGATTTATCTTACAGTGCTGGAGGTCAGAAGTCTAAACTCAGTCTCAGTGGGCTAAAGCCAAGGGATTGACCCAGCTGTGTTCCTTCTGGAAGCTGTAGTAAAGAATCTATTTCCTTGTCTTTCCCAGCTTCCAAAGGCTGCCTGCATTCCCTGGCACATGGCTCCTTCCTCTATTTTCAAAGCCAGCAATGATGCACCTTTTCTCCTCTCCAACCTCTGCTCCATCTCACATTTCCTTCTTCTCACACTCTGACCCTTCTGCCTTCTTCTTGTAAGACCCTTGTGATTATATCCCCCCAACCCCCAGGATCATCTCCCTGTTTTAGGATCTGTTTTAGTTGTTAGGGCCACCATAACAAAAACCACAGACTGCCTGGCTTAAACAACAGAAACATATTTCCTCACAGTTCTGGAGGCTGGAAGTTGGAGACCAAAGCGTTGGCAAGTTTGGTTTTCTTCTGAGGCCTCTCTCGTAGGCTTGCAGGTGGCCGCCTTCTCCTTGTGTCCTCACGTGGCCTCCCCTCTGTGTGTGCACACGTCCGGTGTCTGGTGTCTCTTTTATGTGTCCTAATCTTCT
Organism: Ursus americanus; assembly: GCF_024610735.1. Classification (NCBI taxonomy): domain Eukaryota; kingdom Metazoa; phylum Chordata; class Mammalia; order Carnivora; family Ursidae; genus Ursus; species Ursus americanus. The sequence continues at coordinate 67,746,836 of NC_142139.1, forward strand.
CTTCTTACAAGGACGCCAGTCAGATTGGAGTAGGGACCCCCACAGCAACCCCATTAATTTAACTTAATTACCAAAGGCCCTTAAAGCCCTATCTTGAAAGACAGTCATATTCTGAGGTACTTGGGGTTAGAGCTTTGACATGTGAACTTTAGGAGGACACAATTCAGTCCATAACAGGATCCTTAACTTAACCACATCGGCAAAGTCTCTTTTGCCGTGTAAGTTAATGTAATCACAGGTGCAGGGACCTGGAGGTGGATATATTTGGTGAGGGACCATTATTCAGTCTAACGCAATTCCCATGATATTAAGTATGGGAGGAAAACCAAGTTTAGGGGTTAGGAGAAGTTGGACCACATTGTACACACTGAATCTGGGGTGTCTGTGAGGTAACTAAGTGAAAACCCTTCCAGGTGGTTGAGCTTCCTTGTCTAGTAGGGAAGGCCCTACTCTATGTGAGTCAAAAGATACCTTTAGACTAATAACCATGTCAGGTCTCAGTTTCCTCATTTGTGATAATCTTGTTAGCTATTTCATAGTGCGGTTTTGAAGAGTAAATGAAATAGTGTATGTAGTGTTCTTAATAAATGATAATTTATTTGACTGTGCTCAATAAATGGTACTATTACTACTATTATTATAACGATGACTAACATCACCTCTGTAATGCTTGGTAGAGCAGTAGACATGGGGTAGGTGCTCCCCACGTGCTGGGAAAGATTAAAGACGAGTAGATCACATAACCCTTCCATCAAGAGTTTAAAGATTTGTCAGAGAGACAAGATTTTGCCCTGGGTAAAAGGGAAGTCAATTGATGTGCTTTAGTTCACCATGTTTGGCACTAAAGAAGAACTAAGATGAACATAAATCGATTTAATCAGAATGTTGTTGGGTGCTTGATTTCAGGCAAATAGTTTAATGTCAAGATAACAGAAAAGATTGTTTTCCCTAATGATTAACTGTGTGAATGTGTTTAACAAGATGTCCCTCCCACTCTCCCACAAAATTTTCTTGCATGCAGACATGACAGAAAGAAAAAGTTGCCGATTGGGGTAACACACATAATAAATCATACAGAGCTGATTACTCTCACTTTGTTCTCTTTTTGATTTCCATTTTTTATTACCAGTTTTAGAAGCTATATGTTGATGTGTAACTTTGTGAATATGCATTTAGCCTTTAATATAAATCAAATCTTTTCTTATTAAGTTTTTATCTTAATTCCTATATAGTTAACACACAGTGCTGTATTAGTTTCTGGTGTACAATACAGTGATTCAATACTTCCTCACAACACTCAGTGCTCATCACAAGTGCCCTCCTTAATCCCCATCACCTAATTCACCCATCCCCCTACACACTTCCCCTCTGGTAACCATCAGTTTGTTCTTTCTAGTTAAAAGTCTGTTTCTTGGTTTGTCCCCCATCTCTTTTTTTTCTCTGCTCATTTGTTTTGTTTCTTAAATTCCATATGTGAGTGAAATCATATGATATTTCTTTCTCTGACTGACTTATTTTGCTTAGCATTATATTCTTTAGCTCCATCCGTGTTGTTGCAGATGGCAAGATTTCATCTTTTTTTTTATGGCTGAGTAATATTGCGTTGTGTGTGTATGTACACACACACATATATAACACACACAACACACACACACACACACACACACACACACACACACATATATATCTCACATCTTCTTTACAAATCAGATCTTTTTACTTAAAGTTTTCATTTATTTAAGTAATCTCTACACCCAGTGTGGAGCACAAACTCATGACCCTGAAATCAAGAGTTGTATGCTCTTCCAACTGAGCCAGCCAGGCACCCCACAAATCAAATCTTTTATCTCAGGGCCACCAATGATGTATCCAGCAAAGCACAAATCAGAAGGTCCGTCAATTTAGATACAGGAAAGGAAGTCTTTTTATGGGATGAGTTAGTATAGCCTGGTACCTACCTATAAAACCCAGAGAATCTGGATTCCTGAGTTCAAATCTTACCTTCACCAATTCCCAGCTGTGTGGATTTAGACACAGCCGCCAGTACCTTCCATTCATTAGTTTCTTTATCTGTACTATGATGGGGATAATACCAGTATGCTCTCACAGAGTTGTCTAAGAGCAGTGCTCAATAAATGGTAGCTACTTTAGATTAGCCTTTTTTCCATATTTAGGCTTTAACAACTTGGTAAGCATTCATTAAGCTCCAATTGTATGCGGGGGTCATATCTCTGTAAACATCTTACTTAATATTCACAACAGCCAAGTGATTTGTTTTCTTTTTTAAAACAGGAAACCGAGACACAGAGAACAGAATCCTGACTGAGGTCTTTTAGGTGGTGTAGTAAAAAGAGCATCATACAAATCCAGTGTTCTTTTCACCACAGTACAGGTGTTGCATATGAAATTTTTTTCAAAAACCCTTAATCTTTATTTCCTTGCTAATGTAACAGTTGGATTTTTATTCATTTTGAGTATTTAGGTTTATGCCTTTCAAATCTTTATTTATAGGCAGATCCTATGAATAGGTGAGAATCAGAAAAAGCTTATAAATACATTTGAGCAAAAAATAATGTGGGGGTGAAAACAGTTATTTATCACAGCATGCTTCGTATTAAAATATCTGACAGACAGCTTATTATTTTCTTGGCAAACTGCTAAGCCTCCAGAAAAGGATTAGAAAGTCCTCTTTCCCGATGCCATTTGTCTAAAATATTAATTGTCAGAACACTCAAAAACCTTCTGTGCTTGCCAGAGCTTTTTTTTTTAAATTTTTATAATCAGAAAAAAATACTGTAATGTGCAAATCTGAATGCAAATTGCCTCCTGTTTAATTACATTATGGGTGTAAATTACCCCCAATGCCAAACATTTCTGCCCTGGATTCCAGAACTCTGTGTTGCAATTACATCTTCCAGTGCTCCTTGAAATTTTACAGTGGTAACAAATGTATAATAGCAATAATTATGAAAACTACTTGCAGTGTGCAGCTTAATTTAAAATCGAGTCTCATGATTCTATATTTGAAATGTAATATCCAACCCTGTCAAATTTCATCAACACCTAAATCAGAATAATTCTTCTGTTCACAACCTCAGGAATGAGAAGTGACAAAGTTGTTACATTCAAAGACTGAGGCTCTGGGAATCAGTGGCAGGATAGCAATGACAGGTCGGATGACCTTGGACTTCCCCTTGGTTTTAATTTGCTCATCTACCAAATGGGAATACTACCTGCTCCACCTGAAAGAGACTATTGTTTCAAAGGATAAATGAGATCTTGCATAAGTTAGGTGGAAAGGCTAAACTGATGTAACAAGAGACCCGCTCTGAGAGTGTCTAAAATAACAGAAACTTAATCTTCTTTTCTGTGCTCATCCTGGAGGGTCAGTGGCCTACTCTGCTCCATACAATCATTTTCAGGGTTTCTAGTTTTTTGCATCTTGTTTCTTTGCTATACTCCGAGGCAATGTCCTCATCTCTGTGGTCAGAGTTGGGTTTTAGGCAAATCCATGTTCTAACTCACAGGAAGAAATCAAAGTGAGAGGCTCTTTTCAAGCCTGGGCCCAGTGGAGACACACATCACTCCTGCTTATGTGCCACTGGTGGGAACAAAGTCATACAGATCAAACAGCTGCCAGGGGTGCTGGCAAATGTAGTCTTTGGACTGGCAGCCACAGGCCCAGCTACAGCTCTATTGCTATAGGAGGAAAGAATAGATTTTTGTAGATAAATAGCAGTCTGCTGTTTAATGGAGCTATGATATGACTGTTAATGTGCTTCTAAAGTGAAAGTAAACAAATGCTGTTTGAACTCCTTCTATGAGCTAGCTCTGTATACACCTTGTTGTATTATCTCAATAGACCTACCAAGTAGATAATATTATCGTGCATAAGAAGGTAGAGCTTCAAAGATATTTTGCAACTTAGCCAAGTTTCGAGAGTTTGTAGTGGCAGAGCTGGGATTCAAAGTATACTTACCTGTTGCCAAAGCAAGTATTTTCCACCACGCCATGGTTCCAACTCATTTTAATGCATTGGTTGGGTCAGAGGGCACAATGCTTAGAATTTTCGTGTTATGGTATTCTGTTCTTCTTGAATGCTTCATCCATGACTCAGCTCCTATCCAAATTCTGTCTACTGAGCCACAGCTCAGTTTCTACCCTCTCACGAAGACTGCTGCCTTTTCTCTCCTCTCTAAATTCCTTCAGCACTATGGTTGGTATCACAAAATGTAGTGATTATCCTGACTCCTATTGTTTTAATTGTTTTATACCGCACATGTGAATAAATCTTGTTCCTGCACTGGAACTTTCTTCTCATTAAAGTCAAAGACCTGTCCTTAATTCTGCTTTATCCTCCCCACTCCCTACACCACCCCTTGCTAGTGCACAGAACGATAGTAAGTAACAGTAAGTGCTTTATGAATAGACATACTGAATTAAACGAAATCAAAGACAGCATCAGAGTTAAAATTTCCTAGACTCAGAGGAAACAGGGTTTTTTGACTCTTGTCTCTTTCTTGCCTTTTTGATTGGCAAACTGATTAAAAGTTTGCTTAAATTTAGATTTTGACTTCTTAGTCTTTTGGTCATTCACTTGAGAACTCCTTCCGAAAGCCAAGTGTATAGGTCAAGCAAAGTCAAAACCAAGTTGGCAAGAGCCAAGAATTATGGCCTTTTCAGATGTCTGCTTTGCGCTAATGGTAATTGGCAGCAATGGAACTCCTGGCTTGTCTTCATACTTTCGTTTGTCTCCCGTATTTATAAAAGTGGCATACAGCCACATCACCTTTCTAAAGTATATTTTAATTGGGAACAATGACAGGAAGGATTATGCATTTCAGAATTTTATATACATATTAATTGGCCAACGAATGTTTGGCGATCAGGTGGTAAACAGGAAAGTGAGCGAAGGAAAAAGATATTTCTTTTCCCATTGATCTCTTTCAATCAATATGTAGAAAACAGTTGATGTTGACCTTTTGGATCCCAAAGGAAAATTCTTACCTTGAGGTGCTATATATACCACATGCTGGGCACTATAGGCACTCATCAATTTCATCGATTGCCCTTTTGATTTTTGCTTGCTGCTGAGATTCAGTTATAGTCATGCATTTTATATAAGTGGATTTGCATAGAGGAGGAGAAAAGGGAAGAAGAGCCCTTTGGTCACTGTTGACGGTGCTTGTTGGGGACAGTTGCTGGCAGCCAGAACCTCTTTTTTTAGAGGAGGTCCTTAAGAGGAAAGGCCTTACAAACCAGTGTTATTGCTGTTGTTTTTAAAGGAATCTGCTCTATCCCTGAGTGGCAAGGACCACTGTGATGGGTCCAAATATGTATTGCTTTGGAAATCAAAGTATAACATTTGATATCTTGGCTTGGATTCCTTCTTGGCTTCTAACTCAGTTATTTAAAAAAAATGTGTGTGGGTTCTTGTTAGAAAGGTAGTAAAAATAGCAACTGTGTCACATGTCATTTTTAAAAATTAAGCATTTATACCACATTTTATATTTCGAAATTGACTTGGAAGCACCCAGATTTGTTGTCAGCGACAATGCTTTTGTGAGCCATACTTGTGAAAGTACTGAATTCTACCTTGGGAGAGGGAGGTGGGGGATGATTAAACAGTATTGTAAGTGTTAGTGTACAAGGGTTGGAAGCCATTCCTATGCCTTACTTTTTGTACCACCACTGATTTGTGGTGACCTCATTGATGGAACAAAATGGTAGAGTCTGGGGATTGAAAAGTTTTTGAAAGATTCATTGAATCTGGGCATAATTGCAACAAAATGGTCTGAGGTAGGTAGAAATTACCTTACTCTAAAAAACCGTACCAAGAGGAAAGTTCACATTTGAGTTAAAATGAAGTAGTTTCTTAAGTGGGTGAATAAAGACTACTAAAAATGGAGGAGCATCTTTTGGGGTCATGCTAAATGCTTCATTAAAATTCACAACATAGAAAAGTCATTCCCAGAAATACTGTTATCTTTCTCCCTGGAATCTAATGAAAGGTCCAGAAACCGGGTGTTTAATTTGCTATTTATCCCATTATTTTCCACCCAGTTTATAAGAGAATTATTACCTTTAGTTTACTGCTCCTCTGGATCCCCTTTTGGAAATTGTTCACCATATTCTGGGATAATGTGTACTTCTCATAATTAAAAATTTCCTTCATTCTGCCAGTGCCCTAGACTCTTTCTTTGTCTGGTACTAATTAGGTCACTAAAATAAAGACAAATCATCTCTTCAATCCATGGTTATTGGCAATTTGAGCCACATTATTGTTCACATTCTTTCTTAAATGATTTTTGTCAATTTCATCTTTATAAACAGCCCCACAGAGCTGTGTTTATTCATTCACTTCATTCATTCATTCATTCATTCATTCATTCATTCATTCAACTAGTCAGTTATCATACATCAGGGTCCTATAATGATTAAAATATTGGGCTAGGAGCCATGAGTTTTCTCCCATTGGCCCCAGGGCATAGAGCTAGAAATGTGTCCAGCATAGATCTGAATATTGTCAGACATTTTTTGATGATAAATGAAGGCTTGCCTCAGAATGTAGCAGCGACTAAGAATAGAGCCCTCCTACAGTTCAACTGTTATCCCATTTTCATTTACAATGTGCCAGACACTGTGGTCTTCCTTGGAAAATCAGAAACAAAGAAGTTTAGGCTTGTGTTCTGAAGAAACCACAGTGGAGACAGACACTGGAATAATGGCAAATGGAGTACTCGGTACCTGGGAGCAATCATATACAAAGGTCAGTTGTATTAAGCACATTATATACATTAGCTTTAATCCTCGGAACGACACTATAAGGTCAGGATTGTTCTCACTGTATAGATTAAAAACTGAGGTTCCGAGAAGTGTGTCACAGCTAGTAAAGTGAACACATGTTCTTTCCAGAATACACTTTTTCTCATTCAGATTCCTCAGGTCATACCAAACTGGGTAGTGCTGTAGAGTTCCTATGACACACAGTAGATAGGGGTGGGATTTTCCTTGAGCATCTGTATATGTCTGGAGCCTCAGCCACCTTCTAAGTCTTTCTATCTGGATCAAATGATGTGATCAAATTGGGAATGTGTGTGATCGGGGAAGGGGGGTATGAGGGTGGGCTACGAAGTGTGTGGGGATTTTACGTGGTTACTGAATGCTACTTTCACTCCTCATTATTGAAGAATGTCCTTTGCTTTTTTGATGACGCCATATACTCTTTTCACTTCTACAGTTTCTGAGCTGAGGTAGACAGGTAGAGATACCCTATGCGTGCTGGGGTGATAAGCTCAAGTGTAGTTTGGCCACCAGCCCACAATGCTTTGTATCTTCAGTTTTGTTCTGAAAATCTGGTAGTGCAGTCTTTTATCTATTGCTTGTGTTGTTACAGGATTATGCCATTTGCCTAAAGGTCACTAGGCCAGGAGGTCATCTGAGAATTCCCAGAGCACAATAACAATCACTTGATTTTAATGAGCCCTGAATACTGTAAGCTTTGTGCACCTCAACTTTTCCTTTTCTAGGTGATCCAGGGGTTAGGAGTTTGAAGCAAGAGAATGAGTGCATAGAAGCAGGAAAAATCTGTACATCTATCTGGATATAACTGGATTTATAGAGAATACATAGCTTAGCTTACATTCTGGAACCCATTTTACTAGTTCAAAACCTACTTTCATTGCTTAAAACTGTGGATTAAAGATAGAGTTGTGAAAGAGCTCTTACATCTTTAGATAACGGCTGGATCCTCAGTACCTAATCTTGACCTTCAACTGCTTAAGACTCCTCCAGGAGGATCTGATGGCCACTAACACTCAAACACCTGAATGCCAAATGCATCTTTATTTCTTAATGTCCCCATCATTTCCCCAATCTGAGTGTCATATTTGATGCTTCACTTCCTATTTTTCCTAATACCAAATTTGGGGTCTAGTTCTGTCTTAATTTAAACAAGATTTCTTCCTGGACCTCACTAAAGATGTATTTGTCAGTTAATAAAAACTTCCTCAGTATCATGCAGATTTGGGACCAGCACTCTATGTCTGAAGTCCACTCCATAGCATCTGTGTCAGCAAGGACAGAGAATGACCTGCCAAGTTCTTGTCTCTTCGCGCAAAAGAGAACCTGAATAATTGACTTCTTGACATTCTTTCACATTTGCTGAGTTTGTTGTTTACTGGACAAACCCCCTCAAATTCTTGAAGTTAGCATGGCTTCTTCTATTTATGTATTTAATCTCCACAGAATGTTAGCTGCTAGCCATAAAAATATTGGTTAACAAGAAAGCTGTGGTTAGCTTTGTCTTGCGTATTCATTAGATCATAGGTTCTTGGCACTAGAGAAAAAAAAAGATTCAAGGTCGTCTGATCTCAATTTGTACATAAGAAAATGGAAAAGCTAAATGACTTTTCAAGAAGAAAACAGTTGATTAAGACATCCAAATACCTGTCTTCTAATTCTGAAGATGGAATTTTGTCTGCCTAAGGTCTATTCCACATTCAGACTCATTAAGGAGAGAGAAATCTGAATTTGTGAAAAGCCTGATTTGTTGAAAAGAATAGTAAAAGTTGAGAGCTGGAAGTGATTTAGACCAACCCTATAAATTCAGAGATAGGGATATGGGGCATAGCAAAGTTCTGGCTTTCCAACAGTTATTTGGCTTCTTGGTATTTGAGTCCACTCTAGAATCAGATTTCTGACCCCCAGCCATTCCTCTTCCACTGCACTCTGCTTGCCTTCAAGTTGGCTGAGAAAATGGCTGAATAGTTGTTCTCAGAAACAGACAATCAGGTGGGAACCTTTAAAAAAATGTCTATGCCTGGGGCCTGTAGGCCATGTTAGATATGGTCACGGCCACAGTTTTATTTTACTTTTAAAATTTACCAGAAATTCTACTGCACAGCCTATATGGAGAGTGACTGTACTCAGCACTGTAAAGGGCAAATGGATGAATAAGACACCTCTTGACTTCTAGTGGTTCTATTCTAATTGGTGAAGGAAGATGCCCTTGACACAGACTATGTCTATATCATGGCTCTAAATAAAATGTGTCTTTTGTAAAATTGAGTTGGATCTTATTTATATGCCTATATTATGTCTCATTACTAAGAGTAGACTTAAATTTGCTTTCAAGGATATAGTATTTCTATTTTCCAAATGGATTTACTCTTTTCAATTTAATTATAATGTTGGAAAGTAAGATGGCTCTGGCTGAATATATTCTTTCAATTAAACAAACAAACAGCTGTATCTCCAAACTATGGGGAAACCAAACCCTACACATAACTGATAACAAACATCTTTCAACCTTATCCACTCATCCCACCCCAACTTAGATAATTTTTTAACCACTTGTTCCTTCTTTATTCCTTGTAGATAATGAGTTTGGATTTTGGGGGTTGAGATGAGGTGGTCCTTGCTTTGTTGTAGGACTACATCAAATATGTAAGGCATGAGCTCCCCTTTACTATCATGAGCAACTTGATTCGTTCCATTCACACTAAGACTTCTTTTTATTGCTCATATTTCAGACTATAAGCAGCTGCCTTCTGTTCTTTCATTATACTTCCATAGTTTGCATAATTCTGTGATCTGCCACAAAAGAAAGCAGGGGTTTAAAAAGTTACTAATAAATAGCCACAATTTAGAAATAAAAACCTATATGACATATGTAAACAATGGAATGCTGGTTTCATTGGTTTCTAGGCTAATTGCATGTCTCAACATTGAATCTAGTTGACTTGTTTAAGACAAGCCAGTCTGTGGGCTCAGTGGTAAGTCTGTGCTGTTCAGAATTTCTTAAGCTGACAGTTCTGCATGTGGTTTGCTGTCCCCAAATGGCACGGTTTGTGAAGCCAAGAGCAGATCCTTACTCAGAAACACTTTTCCGACAGACTTGTTGGTGATGCCTGAAATTGAACCTTGGGTCTCCAAAAGCCTACTATTAGAATAAAGCACTTCAGTTAGCTTTAGCACCTTATTAATAGAAAATATTGTGAAAGGAAAAGAAGGGGAGTTTGTGATGATATTAACTGGCTAAATGAAATGGTGGTGAGACACATTCTGTTTCTCAGTAGTCCAATGTTAGTGACTCTGTAACAGAGTTGGGAATGCATTGGTTCTATAGGAAAGAGACTTGAAACACTAAAAAATAGGCATCTTCTGACAGATGCCATGATAAATACTTAGTCAATTGCAGGACTAAATTAATTTAAAAAATTACTTAAAAATATTTCTCTGGTATTTCCTTATAATAATCACTTCTGTTTGCATAGTCATTTATAATTTACAAATAATTCTTTTCTTTCTTTTTTTCTCCCATTTCTGTGATATGAATATTCCTGTTTCATAGATAAAGAGACTAAGCCTCAGACACGTTAAGTGATGCAGCAAATGATAAATCTAGAACACGCCCTCCTGAACTGACACTGGAGCTTCACTCGGGGCCTCCTCAGGTGTGGCAATTATGTGCTAATCTCACTGTGTTCTATATACAAGTGGAAGGTATGGTGGATGGGGGCTATGCTGACTCTTGAGTCTGGCTTCTGCAAGAGTCTACAGCAGCGGATCTCAGTTTGAGTTGCATAATAAAATCCCTGAGGCCCAAATTTCATTCTGAAAGATTCTGATTTAATTTGTCTGAGGCTTGGCATGGGCATCGACATAATTTGTAAAAATCTCTGGAGTGATTCTGAGGTGCATCCAAGGTGTAGAACCGGTCTATTGCCATGGCTCTCAGCATGCCAGGAATGGGTTACAGTGTGTGCCAGTGTGCGTGTGTGCGTGTGTGTGTGTGTGTGTGTGTACTCATGCCTACCAGAATTATCTGCAGGACTTCTGAATACTCTAAACAAGGCTCACTTCCCTGTATGTATTGCAGAGATCTTTGTTAGGATATGGTAGAGGGAGTGAAGAAGAGTGTAGGATAGACATTTGTCTTAAAAAAAATTCCAGATGATTTTATTAACTGTGTGACTTCTGCATTATAAAAATATTTCTCAGGTTATTGGAACGTGATGTCCTTTCAATGACTAATCAACAAGCCGACTGACTTCTTTGTTCACACGAACCTAGCTAGTGTTCAAAGCACATAGAGTTGTCCATGATAACAGCTAGGAAATGAGGCTGCAGAGAGGAAAGTTTCCTGATGTCAGGGGCAGAATGAGCTGCAGAGTGAATCATGAGGGAAGACTCAATTCCAGGGACTAATGGGAAGTTATTGTTCCTGTCAAGTCATTCTGATTATCAAAACCTTCCAGGAGGGTTGTCTGGTCCAATCATGAATGCAGTCATATTTATTACATGTCCAATATGTGCCAGGCATCTGGCTAGACGCTGGAGATGAAATGGTGAGCAAAACACATGAATCTTAACTTGTGGTTCCAGAAAGCTTAAGTGTCTTATGGAGAAAATGCTGCAAAGGGCCTTGAGCACTCACAGATGGCTCTGAGCACCTCAGCATCTGTGGATGCAAGATCAAGGTTGAAGATGACTGGCTGAAGTCAAGAAAGCTAGTAACTAGGTTAGCGGAACAATGCCAGTTACGGAGGAGCCAGCCGCCGGAATAGCGAGGCAACAAGACTGAAATGCAATGCTAGCTCAGAAAGCATTTCTATGGCTAGCTTGGCCACTTGGCTGTTTTAGCTCAGCGCCAAGGAGACTAAGACTTAAATATGCAGAGAGTTCCCTCTACTGGCCAGATGCCATTAGTACATACCAAGAGCCAGGAGCAGCCCTACTACTAGGAGGAAAGGAAGAGGCGCCTTTCAACTGTTTTCTTAGTATTTAGCGCAGTGTCTGCGCATAGTTGGTGCTTGATAAATGTTCCAATAGAAATTTATGGACAAAGATGTTTATTGCATAATTACTTAGAATTTATGTAAAAATGAAAATGACATATTCAAACAGAGAAATAGGTAGGTAAATAAGGTTATCTCCATGGTACAGCCAGTTAGATAATCAAGGAAATTATGCTTTCAGGGATTTTCAAATTCACTATGAAAGATTTATCATGTTATGACAAATTTTAAAAAAGGAAGCTGTTTAGAATTTGATCTAATCTGTGCAAAATAGGTACAGACAAGAGTATTGGGAGGAAATACAGAAAAATGTTAACAGTGGATATGTAATTTCCTGTTGGTCTATTTTTTCCTTCTATAATTAGAATAGTTTACTTCTAAAGTCAGAAAAAGGGCTAACTAAGTTCCACGATAAAATCATTCTGCTTCCACTTGTCAAGGTCTTTACAATTCCCTGCTGCATATGGGATGAAAAAATGGCTTTGTTTGGCAAATTAGAATAGGCTCCATAACTACCAATTAGCTTCATTCTTCTTCAGTCTTCTTTTTTACTACACCCCATATTCCAGCCGTGTTCATTTTCTGAATACAGCTGGTCTTTTTCAAAAATGTTACGAAAAACCCCATAGACTCAATTGCAGGAAATTTGACAAACTCAGCAAAGCATAAGAAAACAAAAGTGGCCATCAGATATCCACTCTCAGTGCTTGTCAATTTCATTTTGTTTGCATGTTAATATTCACATATTTTTATAAAAAAACATAACTGGCCACTTACAGGATATACACTTCTGTACATTTCTTCTTTCACTCAACAAGCATGTTTTTTGATGCTATTATGATTTATTGAAAAAATTTTTTTGCTGATAGTGCTGCATTGTTACACTCTCTTCTTGACAATCTTATTGATTCCATTGAATTTAAATATTTATTTCTATCCCGGACTTCTCTGCTTAATACCTTAGTATCAGTTATCGACTTGACATCTGCAGTCATTGGCATTCCATGTGTAACATGTTCTACCTACACTGGACCCAAACCTGCTTCTCCTTCATTCTTTCCAATTTAGTAAGTCAGGTATCTCCATTGACTCAGTTGCTCCTGATAGAAACTCAGAAGTTATACTTCACATCTTTACGTCATGTAGTGGGTTGGGTTGTGTCCCTCCTAAAGGATATGTCCTAACCCCCAGTATCTATGAATGTGACCTTCTTCAGAAATAGTATCTTTGCCAATATAACCACGATAAGAAGAGGTCATAATAGATTAGGGTGGGCCTAAATCCAATGACAGGTGTCTTTATAAAGAAAAAGAAAGGGAGATTTGGACACAGAGACAGAGAGGGAGACACAAAGAGAAGAAGGCCATATGAAGATGGATGCAGAGGATGGAGTGTCTCTTCTACACCCAAGGAATGCCAAGGATTGTTGGAACCATAAGAAGCTAAGAAAAGGAAAGATCCTTTCCTAGAACCTTTGGAGGGAGCATAGAGCTACTGACAGCTTCAGTTCACTCTTCTCACCTCCAGAACTGTGAAAGAAACAAATGTTCTTCTTTTAAGCCACCAGGTTTTGGTAATTTGTTACTGGCAGCCCCAGGAAACTAATGCACTTCCTTTCCTTCCATGGAACCAAATAAAGTAGGTTTAGATCTCTTCTTTCCCACCATTTCCAGTCCACATCCCCACCATGTCGGTCTCTGTTCTATGACTGCAATAACCTCTTAAGGACCCTGGCTCTGGTCCCACTCCTTCCAGCCGCCCCTGTGAACTCTTAACAATGCGCACAGCTCCACTGTCTTTCCTGTGCCAGGACTCTTCGAGGCTTCCTATTACAGCCAGGAGGATAACAAGGACCCCATAAGACCTCAAGGGATCCTCCTCTGCTCTCTCCCCAGTCACACTGACTGCCATTCTCCCTGCTCTCTCATTCTGCACCAGCCTCATGAGCTTTCTTTCAGTTCTTTGAATGCCTAAATTCCTGGCTCTCCTCAGGGCCTTCATGCATGCTGTTCCCTTCCTCCTACTCTTCTGGGTTAACTCCTAACTCCTGTCCATCCTACAGCTCCCAGAGAGACACCTCCGTCCCCCTCATAGCAATTATATCCCTGTTACAGCCCCTCATGGGCATTCAGTACATGTCCTCCATATCCTTAATCCAATTTGCCTTATTTTTGTGACAATTGGTTTATTGCCCATCTCCCCACTGCCTAGTGCCCTTGCTTTTTATTTCCATTGTGTATTCCACAGCACAGTTCCCGTCACAGAGCAGGTGCTTTGTAATTACATATTGAATGAAGTGTGCTCCTTCTGGCTGCGTCTCCTGTTTACTGAAAGGACTCACCAACAACACTAAAACTCACCTACAGGCCTCAAGGCACCCAAGGATGCCTATGCTTAGAAGAACTTGATTGTAGGCGAAAGAAAAGCAGGTCGAGTATGGCCCCTCAAAGATCAATGGCTCAGAGTGAGGGCTTGGAATCCACTGCACTTGGATTTGAATCCCCATTCTGCCATTTGTCAGTGTATGATCAACGGCAAATTATGCCCCTCACTGGAGATTGGGGGTAATAGCACCTACCTCCCTGAGTTGTTATAAGGAGCAAAGGAAGGATCGAGTGCTCACAGCAAGTGCTCAATATGCCATAGCTGCTTTCATCCTCCTCATCTTTGTCATCAGTACCCTCATTACTAACTCTGTGCTTTCACATTTGAAGACTTGGAAAGGCCCCAGAGGGAATCACTTGTACTGAGTGAGGGTACTGCTGTGCTTGCCTGAACCATTTCCGACTATGCCACGCCTTTGTCCCACCTACCTGTCCCATGCAGAGACATCTCTACAGTGATGTTTTCCTAACTGTTCCTAGCCTCAGCTCCCCCTCTCACCAGGACAGTTTTCGTGCTGCAGCCTGGACCCAGCATGTACCATGCTTTAGCCTGCACACCTGAGGGTGGGAACCCTGGTGAAAGGCTGCTGATTCTAAAGAGCGGGCTGATGGGGAGAGGTGGAAAAGGGGAGGGTGGGCATGGAGCCCAGATAGGGAGGATTAAATCCAGCATTCGACTTGATAAAAATTTCCTGCAGGAGGAGGAGCCATTCAGAGACTGGTTCCCGGAATGACACTCCAGGCAAAAGTCCTGCAGAAATAAACTAGAGGGGAGGCAGTGAATAAAAAGCCAGCCCCCCGGGCAGGAGTCTGCACATCACATTCTTCCTTTTCACATTTCATGTTCGTATTGAAAGTTTCCATTCCAAAGACTCATAAAACAACAGTCCCCAGTGGTAATGATTTCCTGCAGGCCCCCTGGAAAGCATTAGAAAAATGTTTCCCTTTAATAGGCTATTCGGGGAAGGCAAAATCAATAATTTCTAGGCAGACATTTTGCAGATGAGAATCTGTATTGTCTAAATATCCTGGTTACTGCCCTCTCTCTTCTAAAAAATGGCCACATGGTAATGTTGCATTCTGTAAGGACGGATACTGGCTTGCACTTCTCAATGTGCACACAATGAAAGAAGTGCTCATGGTAATGGATACCTGGCAAAGGCTTTTGATATGGTCTCAGTAGTGTCTAACTGCCTTTGGATATTGCAAGTAAATTCCATCATGTGATTCACAAATGGAATATCTAATAGAATTATTCTTTTTAAGACCCTGACAAATTAAACCAGTACCTAATGTGGATAGCTGGAGTTCTGATTGAAGCTTGACTAATGGGTCTGCAAAAAAAAAAAAAAAAAAAAAAAAAAAAAAAAAAAATATATATATATATATATATATATATATATATATATATATATATAATATCCTATGTTTCAAGCATCTGGAGATTGAGATATAATCAGAAAATCAGTTTTCTAAGAATGCTGCTCCTCCATCAAATTGTGAGTTGCTTTGAATGATTAAATTCGTTAGTAGCCAACCATTGTTCCACAACCTGCAGACATGGGTTCCTCTTTGTTCACTCTCTGAGTGTATTACTCTCATGGTGCTCCATCTGTTCTTTTTCCTGACAAATGGTCTCAACTTGAGAGAATGCAAACCAGAGATGAATGTAAACAAAGGTGTCTCTCATTTTTTAACCCTCTCTCCCTTTTCCCCTTAGTCCTCACCATGGTATGCATCATTAGCTTTCTTTTTCCTCAGCTTCAAGAAGATCTTGAACCTTAGTGAGTGGAAATGTTTTCCATAGTGGGATGACAGGGCACTCTATTGAGGCAGTTGGGGGATGTAAAGAGACCATTGGTCCGGGAGTGAAGGGGTCTGACATTTAGTCTTTCCTTTGTGGCTAATCTGTGGGTGACATTGGGCCAGTCACTTATCCTCTGTAGACCCCATGTATTTGTTATCTATTGCTGTGTGCCACATGTTCCCAAATTAAGCAGCTTGAAACAACAAACATTTGTTATTTCATGTAATTTCTGAGGGCTAAGGATTTAGAAGCAGCTTTGCTGCCTGATTCTGGCTCAGAGTCTCTAATTGCTTTTCCCACTGGTCTGCTGGCAATTCATGTCTCTAGCCATTATTTTTAATGATGGCATTGAAGGTTGCTGGAAAGTAGAAATATCTTTGGAAGATGTATTTAGAAGAGGAAGAGGTAACACAGTGTATCATCAGCTACCTGCACTCCCTTCCAGACCAGCTAAACATGTTTTGACTTCTTCATATGTTTGGCAAGCAGTATTGTAAATGGAAAGCACCTGGGATTTAGGGTAACACATCCTTACTCTTTCACTCCCCTTGAGAGCTTGGCTAAGTTACCTAACATCTCAGAGCCTCAGTTCCTTATCCATTAAATGGGAGCAGCACTATTTAGTCCACAGGCTTGCTGTGAGAAGGAAATGAGATCATTCCTCTCGGGCCTTTGGTACTCTACTTTCTCTAGCAAGTGGTTGGTCTTTGTTAGCCTTCTTTCCCCCTCCCTCGGAAATAGAGTCTAGAGAAAATTTACTGATAGTTGGAAAATCAAAGAAGCATACCGGGAAAGAGAGGCTATCAGCGATGTTACTAAGTGTGCCATTTGTTTGATTTTGTTCATTACAACATCATCAGATCTTCATCTCTCAGAGCTGAGAGGCAACTTACCTAGTCCATTTTATGTATGTTAGACTGGAACCCAAAAGGACATTTAAAGGTGTGTCAGTGTCTTCTTTATTTGCTGTGAGGACACAGAATAGATACTATGTACTTTTCCATTAGCAAGGGCTCTCTCCTGGTGTTCCTATAACGTCTAGGGTGCTTGGCACATGTGATCAGATTTTCTTAGTACTGATGGTGTGCATTGATGGAATGAGCACTGGGTTTGGTGTCAGAAGATCTAGGTCAGTTTTCTTGCCCCTGTCACATAGTTTGATGTTTGTCTTTGGATGAGTCACTGTAGCCCTCTGAACATATTTTTGTCATCTGTAAAATAGATGTCCTAAGAATATTACCTAAATACTTATCTTGACAAGGTATTGTGAGGACCAGAAGAAATAAATAATGAGGAAGGTTGTAAACTGGAGATGTCATACCATTGTTATTATTCCTGTGGCTTTCTATCCCCAAGGAGAAGGCATCAGCTTTTATAAAGGATGGTGGGATGCCAGGCATTTCATAGTCCACTAAGCATGATCTAGGACAGTCAGTGTTCTTGGCACCTTTTTTGAATTGACTTTGCTGATCTAATCACATCGTGTAAATAGGCACTTGCTCAATTAGAAGGGCAATATTGATACTCAGGACAATGCTCATTCTGTTACAAACTTAACCATATGTAGCAGTTATAGCTACCCTTTATCAGGTTGTTAAAATGTGAGAGACATGGGGTCAAGAATTTGACATACATTGTTTTATAGCCAAGAGTGCCATGTGAACAATTCCAGGTCCAAGTGAAATGGTGTTCTGTGGAGTTATGCAGTGTACAACCTGCTTGGCTGTCCATGGAAGCCTTGATCACAAAAACTCTATGAAGTATATTTGCACAGGCTTTTTGAATAATCTCAGTTATGCTAATTTATGTATAAAAATATGATATTTGGAGAAATTAAGTAACATTTTCAAGGCAATAAAGCTAACAAAGAAGTAGTAAAGTCAGAATTCTAAAGTGTACAATTTTCTTACTATGCTGTATGTTATTTCATGAGTTTAATGGAATTGGCAATGTCCTCTGGCAAGACCACAAGAAGCACAACTGTAGTTGAAGAATTTGGGCTGTTTGTTTTTTTGTGGCTTGAAAAGTATTCATGTATTGTCTGTATTTAGACATGACTATGGAGTGGTCTTGTTTTTGTCTTGATCTATCGTAGTCACAGAATGGCCTCATCTGATGATGACATATACAAAAGGAAAACATCGGAGCCTAGCTGTAAGTGCCAGGCCAGCTCCCAGTGCTGTTTCCTCTGTCGAGGTAAAATGTCTGGAGAGCGCTGGTGTACGAACCTTTTGATAAGTGATAAGCCTTCACTGTGAAGCTCAAAATTGAAGTCCAACGATTTGTTATGAAAGATGTTGAGGAGAATGCAGAGGCCATGTGAAGACACCACATTTCATCTTACTAGGTGGATGACTGTTCGTTGTAGGTATTTTTTAAAAGATTTTATTTATTTATTTATTTATTTATTTATTTATTTATTTATTTAATTTATAGTATAAGAGGAGGGGGAAGGGCAGAGGGAAAGGGAGAGAGAGAATCTTAAGCAAACTCCCCCTGAGTGTGGAGCCCAATGCAGGGCTTGATCTCACGACCCTAAGATCACGACCTGAGATGAAGTCAAGAATCAAGAGCTGGACACTTAACCAACGGATCCGTGCAGGGACACCTGGTTGTAGGTATTTTAAAAGCAGTTTTTTATAGTTTGTTATAACTAATGCTTTTTCTCAAAGTACAATTGTCTGGTCCAGCTGGCAGTTCCTATGATAAGGTGCTATTTAATTACTCTTGAATAATTCAAGTCAGCCTTGATGGAAAAAGGTAGCATGATGTGGTGGGAAAAGCATGTACGTTGAATCTTGCAGACATAGGGCTGAGGTCCACCTATAATAAAAAGGGACTTTGCAGGATCAAGGAAATATGTGGGAGTGCTACAGCCAATTAGAAGGTCAAGAATCAATGACACATCCATACAGACAGGTTGATCGAACAAGAACTTTTAAGGAGAGAAGCACATTCTAATAATATATAAAAGGGGGCACAGTGTTTTCCAAAATATGTTTATCAAGAAGATAAAATAGATCTGAAGGAAAAGTGAGGATCTGAGCAAGGGTTTGTCCTATGCTGCTGGGGATTGTGAATGAGACAGTGAGAAAATTTTAAAGATGACGTGGTCAATAAACTATGAACTTAATCTGTGGTTTCAAGACAGCTTGTCTCAGGGAAATGGAGGCAGGACAGCATCAGCCATAAAATAAATTAAGTGAATTAAGTGAAGTTTGAAAATACTTATATGTGGCAACCAGACAGGAATAATTTTAAGTAGGACTACCTCTAAAATACTTATCTAGTCTGCCAACTGTGGACATCAAATCCTTACTGCAATTGTCAGGATTCATCTTGCTGTAAAGTATAATTATAGTGATAATTGAAGTTTTCTTCTTCTTCTTTTTAAATTCAGAACTTTAGAAAGATGACAGGAGACACATAGAATAAGTTAACAGACAGGTGACAGAATGGGAGAAGGTACAGTGTTTAAAACTGGCAAGGCATTAATATATAGAACATAAAGGAACTCTAGACAAATCAGTAAGAAAAGGACAGAAACTCCTAAAGAATGGGCTGTTCAAAGAAGACCAGGCAATTCCAAGAACACCATGAATTTGGCTAACAAGTATAGGATTTATTTTCCTCTTTCATCTTCTTCCTATAGGCACCACTCTAATGAATTTGATAAATCTTCTTAAACATGTCTGACAAAAATGTAGTTCTGGCTGTATGTGTATGTTTAATAATAATCCCATTCATGTCAGGTCACTGCAAATTGAAAGGATGAGATAACAACTGACATACAAAAGTTAGGCAAATATGGACAAATAGCACGATATGAAGAGTCGAGGAAAATGCAAGGCAGGGAGAAGCATTCATCAGGGAAGTGCAAATTGAATCAGCCATTTGGCAGGTACTCTGGCAGGACGCGTTGAAGTAAGTAGGCATATCCTGGAAGATCCAAAATATCCCTGTGGGGTGTTTGTTCTCCAGAGAAACACAGTTCACAGGGCAAATAAACATAGATGCAGTGACATGCAAAGTTCTTAGAAACAGTGTTTAGTAAAAACAAACAAAAAAATGAAGCAAAAAAGAAACACTAAATCGCAGGACAAGATATAAAACGTAATACCATTTCTAAATTTAACATACATACACAGACAGAACTACATTTGTGTCAGACATGTTTAAGGAGATGTATCAAATTCATTTGAGTGGGTGCCTATAAGAGGGAGACGAAAGAGGAAAATAAAATACAATAAGATAGCGTGGACTGGTGGTTAAGTCAACCACCTGGACTTGAGACCCCTCACTCCCCAAATAAAGATGGCAGAAGTTGCTTGCAGAGCATGAATACTTACATAGTATGGCAAAGTTGCCATATCCCATTTATTCTGTGGTCACCGTCCGTATAAGTAAATATACCACGAACAACACCAATGGCTGTATAAGAAACAGAAGAGTTATCTTTAAGTAATTAGTGAATATGTTTAATCAGGTCTGACTCAGGGCCTCCCTGCATCCATTTTCTCTTCCTTTGTTGTCTGTGTTCTGTTGATTCCTCCTCTGCGTTTCCATTGCTCTTGTGTGACTTCTGTCCTGATCTTGGGATGGTTGCAGAGAATACGGAAATGTCTGGTCTGAAACTGCAGAGTTCAATATTTATAGCGTCTGTATCCACTCCATTGTAAAGGACTTACTTCTTCCCCAATATTGTGTGAAACTTCTTCCGTCAGTAATACCACATGCACAAGAAAGTCATCGATATATTGTCTGGTGCTGTGGGTCTTCCCTGTTGACAGTGAACCACTGAGGCTCTGGAAAAGTTTAGTCCTATTTTTTCCAGGAAGAGTACTTTCCAGATGGGGTCTGAATAAATAGCTCCCCATTTGTGTAACCTTGCTTAGACTCTGTTCTGTTCTCTATGATTCTTCTCAAATACGGTTGCTAGCTATAGCATTATGGGATTATACTGTTTAACTTGTTCGGCTCATTATTCCTTAAATTATTCCAGCATATTTAACTCTTGTAAAGTGTAATGCATTCCTGTCTGCTAGGTCTCAGCTACCTGCAGAAAATGAGATTAGAGAGAAAGTCCTGACCTTCTTTGGATTGGAGTTTACCTAATCAACCTTTTCCCATAGGTCTCAGGAATGGCGAGCAGGTAGTTTAGAGGGAGGGGCACTAATCATGTAATCTTAGGTGAATTACTCTCTCAGAGTGCAGGTTACTTATCAATAGAGTTGGAAAATGCATAGCATATGAAGGAATTGAGTGAGGATTAGAGCTATTAGAGGCACCTACACCTGTTACATGGTAGACCCTTAATAGTCAGTGCTGGTTTTGGCCAAAACCATGTTTGGCTTTCCATAATATGACTAAGTCAGATCCATCTGCAGCATGATGCATTTTTGACAAAATACAGAAAATACAATACCTGAGTCATTCTTTCTCACCCACTCTGCTGATGACTTTCTTTCCATGAGTCTTTCTCAGCTTCTAGGGAAAGGCCTATCATTACCGTGGGAGGTGGTGAGTTGTTCCTGCTTCAAGTAGCAGCATCACATTTTTTCCCCCTTAAAATTGTCAAGTACATCAAACTTTAGTAACTTTCCCTCTGGGGAGAAGATTCTAGTTGTGATGGAGGAGTTCCCTGCTACTAATTTCTATTGTTCAACTCCCAGCTTTGTACTTCTTCTTGAAATGAGGGGGAGGTTGATGCTTGCACTCTGCTCCCTGGTAGAGTTAACCCCCATGCTCTGGGATGGAAGGGCAGTAAAGATTTCAGTGATCATATAACATAATGACTAAGGAAAAACAGCCACTGGTCTCTTAGTGGACACATGGTGATATTTTAATTTCACTTATTTGGTGCTTTTTGGTAGATTAAAAAGAGCATGTAACTTGTAACATGACAAGAATAATTCTTCATTTCTCTCTTGTTTTTGTATCTTTTTACACCTCAGTTTCCCTTTTTTCTTATTAAATCTGTAAGCTTTGTTACATGCAATACTTACAGAACAGCAGATGGAAGTTCGTGATTCACCTTATATATATATTCACCTTCAATATATATATTGCCCAGAGCCACCTGTTTGGAGACAGGCCCCTCTCTCCAGTGTTGACCTCCCTCCCTCTCCAAGTAGACCCCACCAGCTGCCCACAGAATGTGCTTTCTGCCTGGCAGAGGCCCCACGTTCATGATATAAAACACCTCTGAAATAGGAAACAAGGACTTATTCACAGTTATAGGCATGTCATTTCCTCACAGGCACATGATATGCTGCTAATGGCCTGTTTCTTTCTTCATACTGTTATTTACTGCAGGCTGCATTTCCTTAGCACATCAGGCCAGGGAATTGTGCAGGCCAGGGAGGGGGAGCAGCTGGGCAGAAATATGGTCCACAGGGAATTATAGCTGTACCAAGAGCAAGGACACAGAAGATCTAGAGAGGAGCTAACCTGCAGGCAGGTAATTTCCATCAATTCTGTAAGAAATGCATGGGTGATTGTTCTGAGGCAAGAATTCTTATGGTTTTTAAGTTCCTTAATAAACCCATCCCCCACCTTCCTGAGAAGAGACATCCAGCTTCTCAAATGTGCTGACCATGGAAAAATATAGAAACATATGTAGGTTAGTTGCCTTGCCTTTTTAAGGTGCCAATTGCAGTCATTAAGTGCCGTTGGAAGAAGATGAGCATGCAATTTAGGGAGATGCTTGCATCTAACTACGAGTTTAATTAATATGAAGGGACTACAGCAGTAAAAGAGATTTATTTCTTCCTTAATTTGCTCATGTGACTTGTTTCTTCCTCTTCTCTAAACTCAGGGACCTGGGTTTCAAAGGTAAGCAGGTGATCCTGAGCAGGCAGGGGTAAGGTGGACTGTCACATGGGAATCACTCCACTGTGTTTCTCAGAGGCTCCAGGCTGTCCCTCTTTCCTGGAGATCTGCCTCTGTTTCTACGCCTTTTGGGCTTATGCGCCTGTCACTTCTCATTTGTGTGCTTCGCAACCTAATTTTATCTCAGGTTTCTTGGTCCCTTGTCTTATTCCTTGACTTCTGTGTCTTTCTGTTACCTATGCATTCATCCTGGTGTCATGACCATCAGTTCTAGTCCTCAGCCTGATGAGATGTTCAAAAGACTTGGAGGTCCCTCCTTGATAATTTATGTCATCACATGACTGCCACTGAGAACTCATAAGTGATCTTGGCAGATGAGAACTTGTTCTACAACCATTGGCCTTGACTCCAGCTGTAAGTGGGTAATGGTCACCCCTTGCTTGACTGTGCTCCCTTTCAGTCCCAACCTTTGGCTTCCTCACTGTGGTTTCCCACTAAACTTCTGGAATTTTCTGATTTATCTTTATTTGTTTCTTTTTAATTTTTTAAAAATTGACTTTACTTTTTAGAGCAGTTTCAGGTCCACAACAAAATGGAGCAGGAAGTATAGAGAATTACCATTTATTCTTTGCCCCCCCCCCACATGCATAGGCTCTCCCACTATTAACATCTCCCACCAGTTGCACATTTGCTAAAATTGATGAACCCACACTGACACATAGTCACCCAAAGAAATAGTTTGCATTAGGGTTCATCTTGGTGTTGTACATTCTATGGGTTTGAAGAAATGTATAATGACATATATGCATCATTATAGTATCATATCAAATGCTTTTGTTGCCTTAAAAATTTTCCATGCTCCATCTATTCACTCCTTCCTCCCCCCTAACCCCTGGCAACAACTGATCTTTTTACTGTCTCTGTAGTTTTGCCTTTTCCAGAATGTCATATAGTTAGAATCATACGGCATGCAGCCTTTTCAGATTGGCTTCTTTCACTTAGTAACATGCATTTAAGTTTCCTCCAAGTCTTTTCATGGCTTGCTAGCTCTTTACTTCTTAGTGATGAATAATATTTCATTGTCTGGTTGTGCCACAGTTATGTATCCATTCACCTACTAAAGGACAACTTGGTTGCTTCCAAGTTTTGGCAATCATGAGTAAAACTGCTATAAACATCTGTGTGCAGGTTTTTGTGTGGATATAAAGTTTTCAACTCCTTTAGGTAAATACCAAACAGTGCAATTGCTGGATCATATGGTAAGAGTATGCTTAGTTTTGTAAGAAACTGCAACTGCCATCCGAAGTGGCTGCACCATTTTGCATTCCCACCAGCAATGAATGAGTTCCTGGGTCTCCACTTGCTTGTCAGCATTTGGTGTTGTCAGTGTTTTGGATTCTAGCCATCCTAATAGGTGTGTAGTGGTATCTCATTGTTTCAACTTGCATTTCGCTGATGACATATGATGTAGAACACCTTTTCACATTTGACATCTGTATATTGAATCATCTTTATTTATAATGCTTTCCATTTGTTCAAGAACCTTAAAGAATCGAAAGTCCAAATTTTGCCCATTCCTCAAAGCTAAGCTTAGGTTTCAATACTTCAATACTGGCAACCATTTAGACCACTGTAGAGCTCACTGATTTTATCTTTCTCTGATTGGAAAGTCTTTAGCCTGTGCAATTTATTTGATCCATGATCTTATTTAACAAATATGTGTGTGTACACACACACTTTCTCTCAGTCTATGAGCATAAGATAAATATATCAATTCAATAAGATAAATAAATATAAATATAATCTATATACCCCAAGTCTTTAATCTGTGCCGGGCACTGGGAATACAGAGGTAGATAAAATGGATGAACTTGCAATCTAGTGACTTTACTGACTGAGGAGAGAGAGCCAATAAATCAGAAATAATATAATGTCACATAATTACAAATGCTATTAAAAATGGCAATGAGGAGGGCTGCCTGGTTGGTTAAGTGTCCAACTCTTGATATCAGCTCAAGTCTTGATCTTGGGTTCATGAGTTCAAGCCCTGCATTAGGCTTTCACATTCGGTGTGGAGTTTACTTAAGACAAACAAACAATCAAACAAAAAAACCCCCCAAAAACGACAATGAGGATATGATATAGAGTGACAGAGGGACTACTTTAGAATGGGATTTCTCAGAAGAGGTGATATTTGAGCTGAGACCTGAAAGGCAAAAAGGAACCATCCATGTGAAGATCTAGGGACAGAAGAAGCAAGTACAAATGTCTTCAGGTTGGAATGCGCCTATTGTGTCCAAGGACAGGAAAGAATTCCAGTGTGGTTATGGCTGGAGCCGAGCAAGGGATGGCATAGTGATATGAGGTGAGGTTAGATGTTGGGCGGGGACCAGATTATGTGGCATCTTGTACACCAAAGTAGGAATCTTAGAGGGCTGGAGGCAGAGTATCAATTGGTGCAATGTGTACTTTTAGAAGACCAGTCTGTTTTCTGTGTGAAGACTGGAGTATGGGAGTACAAGAGTAGGAGCAGAAGTGCCAGATGGGAGGTCAAGACGTAGGATGCTGGTGGTTTGGGCTAAGGTATTACTGATGCAGAAAAGGAGATATATTTGAGGTTATATTTCAGAGATAGAGGTGAGAGGATTGATAACCGATTGGATGTAGAGAATAAAGGAAGAATTAAGGATGACTGTTAGTTATAAAGCTGGAGGGCTTGGATGCAGGAGGATGAGGAGAGTCATGAGTTCTATTGGGCCACTGTGGTGGACATTTGCCATTCTTTCTAGCCACCCAACACCACTGAACATCCTTCCCATGTTTGTGGATTTCCTCTACTTATGAATCTATGCTTCTCTATGATAGAGGTCAGAAACTCTCTTTACCAGTAGCCCTTGTACCTGGGGTGCAGCTTGAGATTCTGGCTTAGTCAAACACGCTTGTGAAACTCCAAATTGGCATCCATTCTGGCTCTGGAATCAGCAGTCTCATCCAACTTTTAGACGCAGCAGTAGCAGAGATGCCAGAAATAGTTTCTGAGACCTCCTTCCTGAAACAATCCTCCTTGTCTTTCATGGAAACCCTCCCTCCTGTTAGTCCAGTCATACAGATAACTCCCTCTCATGTTTTCATTGGCTCCAGCCCTCCCATGTGAGCTCTTGTGCAGTAGAGCCCCAGGGATATGTCTTCCTTTCTGTAAACAGTCACTACCTTGGTGCTCTCAGTGGATGATTTTACACGATCATCTCTATGCTGGTATGTCTCGGATGTATAACCCCAGCACTGACCCCTCCACTGACCACCAGATTCGTATGTCCAATTGCCAACTTGAGATCTCCGCCTACATGTCTCATAGGTTTCTCAAACTCAACATGACAGTACCAGTCAAGGTTCTTATTGAAAATAAAATCTTATCCTGATAATTTAGGCAGATGCAGTATTTGAAAGTATATTAAGTAGCTAGCAAAATTCCTAGAAGAACAAGAGAGCCAGACTTGAGGGCCAAATTTCCAATAGAACAAAAGAACCAGACTTGAGAGCAAATAGCCCTTGAGGGATAATCCCCAGATCACACTGTGGAACTGCTCAAAGGAGATACTGCTGTGACAATTCCTGGGCACAGACACCAGAGCCCATGCCATTGACCCTGGGCTCAGAAACTATGCCTGGGGCAAGGAAAGATACTCCTTTAGGGGGAATGAAGCATGAGAGACTATGGACTCTGAGAAACAAACTGAGGGCTTCAGAGGGGAGGGGGTGGGGGAATGGGATGGGCTGGTGATGGGTAGTAAGGAGGGCACGTATTGCATGGTGCACTGGGTGTTATACGCAACTAATGAATCATCGAACTTTACATCAAAAACCAGGGATGTACTGTATGGTGACTAACATAATATAACAAAAAAACATTAAAAAAAAAAAGTTCTAGAGGGAGCATGGCCTCACCAAAACCCTGATTTTGGATTTCTGGCCTCCAGGACTGTGAGAGAATAAATTTGTGTTGTTTTAAGTCACCCAGTTTGCAATATTTTGTTAGGCAGCCCAAGGAAACCAATACAGATTTCTGTATCAGGAAGTATAGTGCTGCTGTAACCAATACTGCCAATTGTGGAATTGGGTAATGGGTATAGGCTGCAAGAATTTTGAGGCATTCAGTTATAAGAATCTAGATTTCTCTGAAGAGATCATTGGTAGAAATATGGACTAATGTCTGATGTGGGCTCAGGAAAAAGAGGAAAGCTGTAGAGAAAGCTTCTGTGGTCAGAAAAAATATATATAGAGAGAATATACATATATATGAATATATATGTGAAATATATATAATTATGTACAGAATGTTGCTAGAAATATGAATGTCAAAGTGCTTTTGATAGGGTCTCAGAGTAAGTGAGGAACCTGTAATTGGACACCAGGGGAGAGGCCATCTCTGTTGTAAATCAGCAGAAAACATGTCTGAATTATGTTCTATTGTTGGTTGGAAAGTAAAACTTGGACAAATTTGGTTATTTAGCTGAAGAGATTTCCACACAAAATGTGTGTAGAAGGTGTGTCCTTGCTGCTTATAGTAAAATTCCAGAGGAAAGAGATAAATTGAAGAAGGAGTTCTACCGCAAGACTGTAACATAGAAATCCTCTTCAAGAGGCACCTGGGTGGCTCAGTCGATTGAGTGTTGGACTCTTGATTTCAGCTCAGTTCATGATCTCAGGGTTGCAAGATTGAGCCCCACTTTGGGCTCTGTGCTGGGCGTGGAGCCTGCTTGGGATTCTCTCTGTCTTGCCCTCTACCCTCCCACCCCAGATCATGTGCAGTCTCTCTCTCTCTCTAAAAAAAAAAAAAAAAAAGAAAGAAAGAAATTCTGTCTGAGTTGCCAGCCTACCAGGCTCCCCTACTGACTTTGAATTTGCCAGTCACCACAATCATGTAAGCCAATTTATGAAAATAAATCTCTTTATTATATGCATATGTGTATTATGCATTTATATGTATATAATAGATTTATTATATATATGGAGTACATATGTATACACACATACATATTCTTTACACACACACACACATATATATATCCTATACACATATATATATTCTATACAGACATATACATATATTCTATACACACACATATATATATCCCCCCATACATATATATGTGTGTGTGTGTATGTGTGTGTATTCTATTTTCTGGAGAATGCTGATTGATGAAACATTAAATGAGACAATGCATGCGAAATACTTAGCATGATTCCTACACTTACCTAGAGGTCCACAAATGATAGTTTGACTTTGTAAGTTATTCAAAAACAAAAATTGAGGGTTGGGCTCCGACTTTCCAGAAAGGCTATGGACAAATTGAACTGTAACCTGCACTCTCAGGAGCCAAACAAAAGAAACGAAACAGAGCAAAGCAAAAACATGAAACAAAAACTGTTCAATGTCTATTAACCATCTTGGTCAGGGTTATACAAAATTTTCTTCCCACAGATCAATGATGGAAAGAAAGATAAATCTGAAGAGGGATGAGAAGCTTAGCAGCTCTTAGATATTTCAGTTTGGAAAGCTGAGTTATTACTTTATTTTTCTGAAGGAATATCAAACCCTTTAGGATAAAAAAGACCACTTAGTTTAGGTTCTGGTTTTCTTCCTTGTAAATAGTTTCATTTCATGTAGTACTGCACTAAATTAGTCTTTTTCTTTTTCTTTCTTTCTTTCTTTCTTTCTTTCTTTCTTTCTTTCTTTCTTTCTTTCTTCTTTCTTTCTTTCTTTCTTTCTTTCTTTCTTTCTTTCTTTTTTTCTTTCTTTCTTTTTTTCTTTCTTTCTCTTCTTTCTTTCTTTCTTTCTTTCTTTCTTTCTTTCTTTCTTTCTTCTTTTTTTTTTAGAAAGAGAGAGAGAGAGTGCAAGTGGGGGGTGGGGGGCGAGGGGCACAGGGAGAGAGAGAATCTTAAGCAGGATCCATGTGCAGTGCAGAGCCTGATGCAGGGCTTGATCTCATGATCCTGAGACCATGACTTGAGCCAAAATCGAGACTTAGATGCTCAACTGACTGAGCCACCTAGAAGCCCCTAAATTAGTCTTTCTTAAGTAATTTTTACCCTAAAATACTAATAAAATCTAGGTAGTAAGAGACATTCCCAGGGATATCTCCCATCACCATCATATTTATTATTCCCAGAAGTTGTAGCCAGTGCAGTAACCCAAGTAACAGAAATGAGAAGTACGAAATTTTCAGAGGAAGAGATAAAAGTATGAGTTGCGGATGATACAATTTTCTTCCTAGGTCTAATATAATACCATCACAACACAAAAGGAAGTTTACAAAGAGTCTTTAAAAAAAGCTAACATGTAGTTCTCATCTAACAGACTAAACAGATGAGAAAATGGGAGGAATGTGTGGGAGGGTGTACCTTATTAAAATGTATCATAAAATTATAATACATTAAAATAAGGCAATACTGGTGCAAGGATAAGCAGACATAGCTTAAGCAAAATACGATCAAGAAATAGATTCTAGTGCATATCATGTTAAGAATATCATAAAGGTAGAATTACAAATCAGTGGAGAAAAGAAAGTTTCATTCATTCCAAAGAACATTTTTGAGCAGCTTCCTTATGTCTGATGTTGTGCTAAGTTTAGGAGATATGACGATGAATAGGATAAATTCTAAGATGTCAAAATGCTTACAGTCCCTAGGGGAGACTGAAAAGATAAACTATGAAAATATGAATCATATTAGTGGTATAATGGAGTCATCACAAGGAACAAGAAGGAGGATTCTTAACTCAGTCTGGAGGGCTAAAGACAATGTCTTTGTGGGAATGATATCTAAGCTGGTGCCTGAAGGTAGAGTAACTTAGGGTAATTAGGTGAAGGGACTGTGAAGGGAGTTCTGGAATGAGCCAGCAGCAGGTACAGAGGCCTAGGGCCCTGGGATGGCCTGGCAGACTGGGGAGCTGAAAGTAGTTCAATCTGGCCCACATTGGTATTGTAGAGAAAGGTGGAAGAGAGTTGGAAGACAGTCTGAGAGACTTAGGAAGGGCCACACTTAGGTTTTTTGCTTGCTAGGGAGAGCTCAAGGAGGAGCTGGAGACATATTAGAGGTATAAGAACACTGGGAAATGTGAGGGAGATTTCTAGAATTCTGACTTGTGTGACTGAGTGGGTGGTGATGGGGAGGAGTGTATTTGGAGAGGTAGAAAGAGGTGATGAATTAACTTGGGTACATGCGGAGTGTTTAGCTGATATTTGTATGTTTTATTATTCAATAAATGTTGCCAATTAACGATTTGAAAGAATTTATTGAATAAATACAAAAATGAATTCCTGATGGACTGGAAAATAAAATAAAACTGGAAGAGCTAGAAAAGAAAATACTGAACATATATTGAAATGTTCACACTTACTACTTCTGAATGATAGCTTATTAAATGACCTTTGTATTTTTTATTTCTTGACCAAATTTTCTATAGAACACATAGTACTTAGAAAAAAGCTAAGTAATAATAAGCCTTATTTTTCAGTTTCTTGTTAATAACAACATATTTTAATATGGTGTCACATCTTCCAAGCTGCTCTTGGAGCGTCTGCAAATACAAAAGGGGCTTAGTTTAATATTGTGAGCTAGAAGTCTGGATTCTCAGGAGACAGATTCATTCATGCATTCTATAAATATATATTGTGTGCTGGACATTTTCTGGATACTGGTGATGCAGCACAGCAAGACCTCAAAAGTCCCTGCTATTTTGGGATTACATGCTGGATCAGAGGCACCTTCTAGTAGCACAAGGGGAAAAGGGGTTGAATTGGTGAGCCCAGATAATATACTCACTTATATCTCAAAGCTGACAGGGGACTCAGAGTCATTTTATTTCATAGATAAGGAAACAAAGACTCAAGTTGAGGGGCTTCTTCCCCACACAGTTGCCACAGGAATGGGACAAGAATGCAGGTGTCTTATTTCCTGATTTAACATTCTTTCAACACAAATACATTTCCTCCTCAGCTCATATATTAGTGTCTCAGTCTTTTTGGGCTGCTATAACAAAGTATCATAGACTGGATAGCTTATAAACAATAGAAATTTATTTCTAGAAGTTCTGGAGGGTGGAAGTCTAAGACCAGGCAGGAATCCATGGTTGGGTGAGAGCCCTTGTACACATTGCGGACTTCTTGCTGTATCTTCGCATGGCAGAGGGCCTAGGTTTCTCTATGGGGTGTCTTTTATAAGGGAATTATTCTCAATCATGAAGGATCTACCCTCATAACCTAAGACCTCCCAAAGGCCCCACCTGCTAACACCAATACCTTGGGCATCATGTTTTCAACATATGAATTTGGGGGGACACAAACAGTCAGACCACAGCAATTAGCATTTGCTAAGACAGCCAAAAATATTTATAGAGTGAGGTTTTTATGAGAGATCCATGGTCCTGCTTTTGGAGTAAAATGTATTAAAGTAACATATCCTTACTGCTAGGAGATACTATTCATTTCCATTCATGCAAATCAATGAATATTGATCCTTTCTGTTCCATAAGTTGCTGTGCACACTGAATTAATGCATACTGAATCACTGCTCCTAGGGGAAATATAGGGTTAGGTTCCTGCCAGTCTCTGACCACATTTTTGTCAAGAATCAATATGCCATCTTATTTCATGTGTGTTTCCATTTAAAGATACCTTATTTAATATATATTGTTGATTCATTAGCACTGAAGTCATGGCTAACGTGCCAGAGCTCAGGAGTAAATGAAACTTACTACAAACACAAGGGTTTTCTCTGTAAGGACATCACAGACTTTCTGCACTCAGAAACATTAGACAGTACTTTAGTGCTATGCAGGAGCCCATTCTAAACAGTGAAATCACCAACAAAAAAGTACAAAAATGTGAAAAAAACTGGCAGGAAGTAGACCACAAAAAGGACACATTTATAGTATGAGAGTTGAAACAAGAAGGCAGAACATCATATTGTTTGACCTCCGTTGAGAAAGTACATGCAGGGTGATTCAGATCTTTCTCTAACCTGTGCATGTTCAGGAATGTCTGTGATAGCTCTGTGAGTATTGATTTTCAGGTTACAAATAAATTTTAGTGAGTACAGAATCTGGAAATAAAGGGGATCAACTATATACTATTAGCTCTTTAGTTACCATCATTACAATTGTGCTGATGATTATGCTGGCACAATATTTTTTCACAGAGAATCTGGAGGGTCAGAGAAGCTGTGCACTGAAGGATGGGTGTTAACTGGGCTGAGTGGGGAAAAGGGTAGACCATTTCAGGAAGAAAAAAAGCATAAAAAAAGGACCTGAGGTGGGAAGGAGCATTGCGTATTTATAGGACCCTAATAATGTCCTATATAGGCAGCACCTGGACTGGTGGGAGGACGAGACTAGATCATGGAGCTAGGAGTGATGTGCGGAGGCCAATTAGAAATTTATTTCAATAGCTGAGGAGAGGCAGGACTGGGATTAAGGTAAGGGCAAAGGTGAGGGCAAAGGCAGTGTTAAGTTCACTAGTGGAATTCTTTTCTTTTCTTTTTTTTTTAATTTATTCGACAGAGATAGAGACAGCCAGCGAGAGAGGGAACACAAGCAGGGGGAGTGGGAGAGGAAGAAGCAGGCTCATAGCGGAGGAGCATGATGTGGGGCTTGATCCCAGAATGCCGGGATCACGCCCTGAGCCGAAGGCAGACGCTTAACCGTTGTGCCACCCAGGCGCCCCACTAGTGGATTTCTGAGTGTGCATGAAGGCGTTGCTCTTTCCAGACAGGAGGCACACTGGAGAAATAATAGGTTTTGGGGGGACAAGTCCAATTTTTGTTTTGAGGTTAAAATGTCTGTGAGATGTTGTGGCAGATGAGGAAATGTGCCTTCAAGATTCCCTTTTAAGGAAGGACATGCTATCCAGCTGGGAGGAAGGCAGTCAGCAGATAACCACCAGCTGTCAGTGACTTCAGGGCCTGCTCAAGCTGCAAGGGCTGCCTCATTAGAGGTCATGTCCCTCCTAGAGCAGCCCACATCAGGTGCATAAGTTAGGTGGGATACTCTGATGAGCAATACTTATTCCAGAGCCCCCTGCTGTGGTGACCAAGGGGAACCTGAAGGCAGTTTGACTTCTTCCTCAGAGCAGTCTTCTCTCCTCCTCCTTCCCTACAAAGGGTTTGATCTCTGAAAAATATCTCACACACCAAATTCTGCCTCCATGTGTGCTTTTGTAGACTCCAACCTGCAGCCGATAGTCAAGTGGAGATGTCAAGTTAGATACAAGCATGTGATATAGAGATGCACATTCATGCGTGGTCAATACATGGATGCTGAGTGAAAACATGTGAGGGGTTGATTTTGTGTAGATAAACAAATGGAGAAGGGAGGGAGCCCAGGACTGAGTCTCGACAAACTCTGACTTTGAAGTGTGTCAGGGAAAGATAAACTAAAAGACTGTTCGGAAAGGTAGGGGGATACCCAGAAGTGCGACATATCACAAAAGACAAGAGAACAAAGAACTTAACCCCATAAGGTGCTACTGAGAGGCTAGAAGAATATTTATTAGAGGTCATTGGCCTCCTTAGCTCATTGGTTTGGTGGGCTGTTGAGAGCAGAAGCTAGGTTGAAGTGGATTGTGGAATAAATAAGAAATGAGGAAATAGAGACAGTACTTGTAGACAATTCTTTTCAGAAATGTGGCTGAGAAGAGGAGAGATGAGATTGAGCTGTAATCAAAAGGGGGAAACCAAGGTGAAGATTTTCTTAAATAGGATAGGGCATATTTGAATGAGCAGAAGGGACCAAGCAGACATGATGTTAGAAGACATAGAAGAGGGGCACCTGGGTGGCTTAGTTGGTTAAGCATCTGCCTTCAGCTTAGGTCATAATCCTGGGGTCCTGGGATTGAGCCCCGCATCAGGCTCCCTGCTCACCGGGGAGCCTGCCTCTCCTTCTCCCTCTGCCTGCCTCTCCCCCTGATTGTGAGCTCTCTCTCTCTCTCTCTAATAAATATATAAGATATTAAAAAAAAAGAAGATGTAGAAGAAAGAGGAGATAATTGATAGGATGTGGTGTTTGAGGAAATGGGCTACAGAACAGAGAGATTTGATCTCAACCAGGAAGAAGAAAGCTGGCTTTCATAGGAATTGAGAAAGAGAGGGGAACAGACGTGGATGAGTTGTACATCTGAAAGCAGGTGGTGGGAAGCTGAGAGCTCCTCTCTGATGGCTTCCAGTTTCTGTGTGAGGTTGGAGGTGAGGTTGTCTGCTGAGATTGACGGAGCTTTTGGAGGTTGTGGTTTGGTGAAAGACGATCCGGAAGGTTTAATATAATCACCATGGAGAGTGAGAAAATGACATGATGAAAGAAATGCAGTAGGATTGTAGATCAGTGTGGAGAGCCCAGATGAAATTCTGGAGGTAGACTTGTTAGCTCAATGAGGTGGTGTTTGGGCATTTTGTAATTTAGGGACACATAGTTTAAAAATCACCATTTTCCCTCCTGATTATCTTAGAGGAACACAGAAAACTGAGGTAAAATTGCTTTGTCACAAAAAAGAATCTTTAACCCCTTTCCCCTGTGATACTCCCACTTTCTGGTCTTCAGATATTTCTTTGATAAATTCTTATAATAAATATGTAATCTTATTTGCCGAGTAAGTTATAGGATATGAAAAATGTTGACATTACTTTCCCTCATTTAATCCTCTAATATCCTCCTAGGGTAGATAATGTTCTCACCAAGTGTTTGCATAGTTATGGGAATGCTCATGATCCCATGTTGAAACAGGGACATGGGCTCAGTTCTTTTCCATTTAAAGTACATGATCTTTCACTGGTTCACATAACTGGATCTCAGACACGGACTAGATTTAGGCTCATTTTTACTGATGTATTTAATTAGTCAAAGATAATTTAATTTCTTTTTGTTGTTGTTGTTTCATTTATCTAACATTTTCCACTGAGTTTGAGTTTGTGATCCATTATGATAAATTCTTTTTCTTTGACATCTTTAGCAATAACTGGCTTGAAGGAATAAAAGAAGTAATTGCTTTAAAATAGTTAGTGAATGATAAGGCTTTTTTCCATGAAGTCGTTCTTCTCTGTGCTTTGCCTGAGTTATGGCTACAGTAATGTGGTAACTGGCACAACTTCAGTAGCAATAATATCTGTTCAATTACAGCTGCCTGAAAGTTACTTAAAGTTTCAAATGCTTGGTGAAGCAAGATAAGGCTGTGGGGAAGAGGGATCAGTCATATGTATGCTTGTCCTTTCAGGGAAGAGGAATTTCCTTGTGCCCCTGAAGCTTCAAGAATAGTTGGGGTCACTGTAAAGTCCAAAGAAACATGAACAGGATGACTTGGAGCAAATCGTATATTTCAAAGAGGGTATTTCAGATCATTAATTTGAAGTCACTGGTTTCAAAACAAAATAAAGTGGTCCTGATAGAATAGCTTGTTCGTTCATTTATTCAATACACATTTATTGAATATCTATTATATCCTAGTGACTGTGCTTGACATTGGAAGTAAAAAGGGAAAATAAGGTGCCATCTCCATAATCAAGGGCAATGTCTTTTAGTGGGTTAGATAGACACACACACAGATAATTATAACATCAGTGCAAAGATAAGATGCAAAAGCCAATAGGAACATCTGTTCCATCATATCCTTCTACGTGTAGTATGGAAGGATATTTTATATAAAGATATGTAAAATTTAAAAACAACTTAAAATTGGTTCCCTCTAGGCTATGATTGGGGGAGACCTTCACTTTTACTCTACTTCATAGAAATATTTATTTAAATCATGATATATTTCAAACATATCAAGAAATAGAGAGGACAGTTACTGTATGATTCCACTTATGACATACCTATGTTAGTTAGATTCATAGACACAGGAAGCAAAATGGTGGCTGCCAGGAGGGTAATGGGGAGTTGTTTTTTAGTAGGTACAGTTTCAGTTTTGCAAGATGAAGAGAGTTCTGTGGGTGGGTGGTGGTGGTGGCCAACAATGTGAATGTACTTAATGCACTGGACTGTACAGTTAAAAAATGGTTTGGATGGTATATTTTAGGTTATGTGTATTTCACCATAATTAAACAGAGAAATTGGGAAACTAATAAAAGAGATTACTATGTTCCCACCACGGAATGTAAACATGTACGTATATTTTGTTATATAATTTTTGATTTCTGTCTTTTAAAAGAAATAAAACATTGAAATACACCTAGAGTGTCCCTCTTCTCTGCCTCAGACCTCTCTTCTTTTCTGCCTCTTTAGATGTAAGTACTGTCCTAATGTTTGGGTGCCTCATTCCTATGCATTTAAAAAATACTTTTGCTACTGCCAATGCCTTCTATCCAAAGACCGCCAGGAAAACACTTGTAGTTGAATGCACACCATGAGAACTGTAGGTTATAGGAGGATGATGATAGAAAGAACTTAGGATAGGATTTAGGGCTTTGTTAAGTGATTCTCAAAAAGACTTAGTGAAGCAGTCTCTGCTCTGGTTTGTATGCTATCAGGAAGTGGGGGTAATTCTATGATAGTGGAAATGGGGGTAATTCTATCTTAGTAAATCTCATCTGGAAGGAGGGAAACCTAGAGCAACACTAAAGTTGTTATTGGTTAAGAAGTCACGGTCTCTTATATTAGCCAGGATAGGGGACTATTTAGTCATTTTTGTGGTTAGGGATACTGTTCCTATTTTTGTTAGTGTTCAGATATAATTATGGAGTAGTCTTATGTTTGTTTTGATCTACAATGGTCACAGATGGCCTTGTCTGATGTTGATGCTCTGTATAATTATTTATGTTAAACAGGACATCATAACCTGGCTCTGAGTGTCAGGACAGTCCTGGATATTAGAGGCTGTTTTCAGTTTCTGTCACTACATATGTAGGTGTTCATTAATGAAATCTGTTATGATTTTGTGGGTCTTAAATATTTGAATGAATGATAATATACTGTATATATTATTCTGCAACTAGCATTGTAACTCAGTTTTATAGTTTGAGATTAACCTAGGCTGATACTGGCAGATCTAGCTTATGTCTTTTATAGATCATTTTGTATTCAACTGAAGGATAGTTAAATTGCTTTTGTGTTTTCCTGTTAAAAATAGTACTGATACACCTAGCAGACAGATCTAAGTTTCTAAATATCATTCTCCAATGACAGCAACCCAGTCTCAAACAATGATGGGGCATAATAAAGACATAGAGCCAGGTTGAAAAGGTTGTTGCAGCATAATCTAGGGCAATTTGAACAATAAACTAAATAATAATAATAATGATGAACTATAATCTATCGAACTAAAAATATCCATGAATTCATACTGCTGTAGATAATACTCAATTTTTCACTGTTTGAGGCTTGCCTTTTTACTTTGCTTATATTGTTTGCAATTGTGACTTGAATTCTAGTTTTATTGCAGCCATTTTTATCAAACTTTTCCTTTATAGTTATGTTTCTGTGACATAGCTAAGAAATAATTCTTTATTCAGAGCATATAATATTTTCCTATATGTTTTAAAGTTTTGGGACTCACATTTCAGTCTCTAATAAATCTGTAATTTATTTATGTGCATGGTGTGAGGAAGGGAATCTCATTATATTTTTTCTACATAGATAATCACCTATCCCAGCATATATAATGCCACCACCACAGTAAAAGTTTCTAGACTCTTTCCTTTGATTTATTGATATATTTATCTCTCCATTGATTAATATTTTTTATTAAGGCCTAATATCTAGTTGGTCAAACCCTAGCAATATGATTTTCCTACAATTTTATCTTGGCTCTTTTTGATCCATTACTCTTTCACATGAATTTAAATTTCCTGTTATGTTCCATGAAAAATCTTATTGGAGTTTTGATTGGAAATGCATTGAATTTATGGATTTCAATTGTCATAATATCAAGTCTTTTCTCCATGATCTTGAAATCTCTCTCCATTTATTTAGGTCTTATTATATTTATTAAATCTATAATTTCTGGGGTGCCTGGGTGGCTTGGTTGGTTGAGCATGCCTTGGCCTCAGGTCATGATCCTGGGGTCCTGGGATTGAGCCCTACGTCAGCTCCCTGCTCAGTGGGAAGTCTGCTTCTCCCTCTCCCTTTCCTGCTCCTCCAATTTGTGCTCTCTCCCTCTCTTTGTCACATAAAATAAATAAAATCTTTTAAAAAATCTATAATTTCCCTGTAAATATTTCATACCTATTATGTTAGATAGGTACATTCCCATATGTAAAATCTTGGAAGTCACCTCTCTGTCCTAACAAGTAAAAAGCTGAACAAACTGAAAAATCAACAACTCTTCTTAAATCTATGAGAGAAGTGAGGTCACAGGGCAAAACACTGCTCCCAAACTGGAGAGACTCACAGGAGACTACAGAGAATCGCGACTTACTTGTGCAGAAGCCCACAGGCATCGACCAGCAAGGGTATCAGTGCCAGGTTAGGAAAACTGAAATGTAGTTAATGAATTGCTGGAGGCTTGGTATGGACAAGTCTGAGGGCTAAAAACTCCAGAAGGACCCAGTTATTGGAGAGCCCCATACACTTTTTGTGAGTTTTACCTCCTGAAGCTCTACCAGCATCTCACAGTAAATATCAGAGAAAAAAAAAATCCCCTCTTGCTTCCAGCAGTGGGGAGGGTAAAAGGGACCATTTTGAAATATAACAAAACATCCTGTCCTTCTTTTTTTTTTAATGTTTTTTTATTATATTATGTTAGTCACCATACAGTACATCCCTGGTTTTTAATGTAAAGTTCGATGATTCATTAGTTGCGTATAACACCCAGTGCACCATGCAATACATGGCCTCCTTAATACCCATCATCAGCCTATCCCATTCCCCCACCCCCCTCCCCTCTGAAGCCCTCAGTTAGTCTCTCATCTATGGAACATAAAAACTAGGAAGATTGGTAGTGGAAGAAAGGGATAAAGAAAGGGGGGTAATCACAATGGGGAATGAGGCATGAGAGACTATGGACTCTGAGAAATATCCTGTCCTTCTTAACAAAGTTTTCCCAGGAGAAATTATTTAACTAGAGCCTAACCTGCTGGGGTTTCATCAAAGCCTCCTGACATGACAGAAGGGAAATACCCAACCCCGACCTCCTTTAGCCTTCCTATCCCACCTAAGGGGAGCTACTGAGAAGTATGTGTGATGTTCACAGTTCAGAGATACAGGGTCACTATTGTGTTAGATGTATCCCTAGGTGTCTATATTAATTGGGGATTGCCTAGTTGCTCAAAACATACTCAAACATGTGTGTCTTAGACATATTAGGGCTCAGTCTCCTAAGTAATAGAAAGCCAGAGGTAGATAGTTCCTTTTGTTCTAATGATACAGAATGATAAGGTTACGGCTTTTGCAAGTCTTTATTCTTTTTCCTCTTCATGGTACCTGAATGATTTCTGGAGCTTTAGCTGTCTGATTCTATGCAGCTGGAAGGAAGGAGGAAGTGCACAAGGACAAAAAAGGGATTTCTGGGAGCTTCTGTCTGACATTTTTTGCTTACATATAATTGGCAATCTGTAGGTTCAAGGGAGACTGGAAAATATAGTTTTTCAGATGTATATATTGTCACCCTGAATATAATGAGAGTGTCTTACTAAGGAAGATAAGAAAAAAATCAATATAGAGGCAGGGAGCAACTAGCAGTTGCTGTTCCAAGATCTTTCAATTTATATTATTTTAAATATCTCTTAAAAACTGAAAATTTCATTTGTTCCTTGGTATTCATAAGAACATATATATTTAAAAAATTGAAGTATAACTTACATGCAGGAAAAGCTGCCCCTTTTAAGTGTACCTTTCTGCAAGTTTTGACAAATGCATGCAGTCATTATTTTGCTTGATTAACACATCAAACAGTGAGAAACAGAGAATATTATGAGGTTTGATACAAGAAGCAGGCAGAACCATGCCCTTAAGAGACACTTTAGGTGACAATATGGTCTCTGGATTTTAATGCAAGTGCAGTAGTAAATCACCAGAGAGTTTTAAGCAGGGCAGCGATGTGATGTAATTTATGTTGCAAAACGCACTCTGTATTTTCTCTGGAGAATGGGTTGTGAGGCACATGCCAGGGAGACAGCAGTCCAATTACAAGGCCATTGCAGAGCCCAGGCAAATGTTTACCATTGTTGGGATGGATGGTGAAATGCAGGTGGAGTCAAGACACATTTAGTATTATGTGCTAGAATCCACAGGCTTTGTGCTCTTGGGTTTTCATCCTCAACCATTTCTATTACTTGGATGTGATTCCCTTTGGAATCAGATGTTCAGAATAATCACTGTAATTTGTGAATTTCTTTGCATACATACACTGCTAATTTGGCAAAGCTGTTATTTTTTTTTCCTCATTCCCCATTCATGTGCACAAGTGTGATTCACAAGCTGCATGATGTAATTACTTTTCTGGATTAGAGAAAGGAATGAAGAAAATATTCTATTTAATAGAAGACTTTTAAACATGCTCATATGATCTGGATTTTACATTAGGGTTTAGAAGCAAGTTGAGAAAACTACTAGATGGAGATTTTATCTCCAGAGTTTGGGGAAGGTTCTGGCTTCTGGAATCTCTTCCATAAATTGCTTAACTTCCATGAACAATGTTCTTAATTTTGTGAAGTGGGTACTTGTAACCATCGGGTTCAGTAATTTAAATAGTCTTTAATGGGTGAGAAGGGATCAAAT
Source organism: Ursus americanus (assembly GCF_024610735.1). Lineage (NCBI taxonomy): Eukaryota > Metazoa > Chordata > Mammalia > Carnivora > Ursidae > Ursus > Ursus americanus. The sequence goes on from NC_142139.1 coordinate 67,787,357, forward strand.
TTATTTTATGGAATATATTGATGAATGAAGACATAGATGGATGAATGCAATGAGTACACTGAAGGGCCTCAAGCCAGGGACCTGTGGCCACTTGCTTTTTTGCCGAGCTGCAGTGAGAGCATCTGACACAGAACAGTTGCAAGCTATGCAGAGAAATCAGGGAATAATACCAGGGGGAAAAAAAGTAAAATGGAAAACCATGATCACATTTAGAAAAAAGGAACATAACTTTGAACCATGGAGGATAGCATATGTACTATATTTGGACTATAAATCTGGGTTTGGGCTTCCTGGAACCAACAAGCAAAGAGACACCTAATCATTTGTCCACTTCCCATTATCAGGATAGTAAGATGCCCAGTTGGGGCCTAAGATGGGCTTACTCTAGATGTGAAGTGGGTCTACAGTGTATCTGCTTTGTGTCTCCTAGTTACAAGTTAGCCCGAGACCCTGGGGTGACTTCTGGAAAAGAAATGCCTAAAAGAAGTGTCATATAGTTCATCTGTCTTTAGGGACACCGACCTAAGGGGTAAGGATGGGGCTTATTCATGTATGTAGTCACACAGTAGTCTTCTAGGCAAGTGATCATGTTGGAACCCTAGAGTACAAACCCTAGAGAACACCTAGATATGTGGGAATGCCAGAGGGGAAAGTCAAGCATGATAGCAGTTTTCCAAGCTGGTTTATCTTGGAACATATTCCCACAATCATGTGGGAAAATAGGTATTTTGAAAAGCAAATGTTCTGTGATCAGTTGTGAAATGTTGTGTTCGGGTTCTATTAACAGGGTTGTATGAACAGGTGTAAGACAGATCTCAGTGGCTGTTACTCCTTACTGCCTGTGCCTTCAAAAGTCTGTATTCTTTCAAATAATTCTGGATGTCCCCAAGAGGTTCCCTGAAGAGTTCTGGAGGACTTCCCTGTGACTTCTGTTGAGCAGGGCTGTAAATTGTCTTGACTATCATTGCCTCTGAGGTATGCCCTTGCCCAATATTGTGTCCACATTCCTGTGTGCCCTGGCCCACAATCTCATGGCAGTGTTTGTGGTCTCATGGTAGGCCACACATTATTGTTACCCTTGTCAGACATTTCAGTACATTCTAGTACCTCACTGGACACTGCTTTTGCTTCTGCTATTTCCAGCTGGAGTTGGGTCTTTTGCTAGGAGCAGTCATTCCTTCCACTGTCTCCTTTTGGGCACTGCCACCCTTCTGGGCATTGCCAACAATGCACTGGAAATTTTAGTATGCTAAGCTGCTTGCTTAATGATGAGGTGGAGACAAATACCAGCCAAAATGGTAGTACTTCAACATGGTATAGGATTTTCAGTGCAACAGTCGTGTATTACTGGTGGAAATGAGGTTATTGGATGTGAAAGGCTGGTATTTAGGCTCCATTTCTTGCAGCAAGGAAGTCATAGCACAGGGCGTGGTGGTTCAGGACAGGCTCAAGATCGTTATCCATTGGGCTGGTTGAGTAAGTGGATTCTGTGCTCTTTGGCTGTTTCAGATGAAGAGGAAAAGTAGAAAGCTAAGCCACATGCTTTAGAGCAGCTTATCGGAAAAGCTCTGTAACTTGTTGGGCATAATGCAGATTGCTTGCCTGGCTATTGTTCTCCATTCGTCTATTGTCCTTCCTTATAGGAAACCTATGGAACCAGAGACCTATCGCAAATTATGAATATCTAGTATTAAGACTGATTATCACTAGCATATGATAAATGAAGAAATGAAAACCAATGGGGAAGGAATGTGTTTCTTAGAATGGGTGACTGGGAAAACTGACTCTCTGTCACAAACGCTAATTACACTAAACCTCACACTGAGGCAGATGAAAGAGATCAATGTAAAAGATGAAATCATAAAAATATAGAATATATAGGTGAATATTTCATTTTTATTGGGATAGAGAAGAATGTTCTTTGCCTAAATACAATAAAGGAAATCAGAAAAGAAAAAATCAATAGATTTAGCTACATAAAAATATTAAAAGTCTTGTTAAGTCAAAATATACCACAAACAGAGTCTCAAAGGGAGGTTGAATAGTAATTAAGATCACAGACTCCTGCATACTCTCAGAATCTGTTTTGGGAAACAAGAGTTGGTGGAATCAATGAGTGGCCATTCGGTAATATCTATCAAAATTTAAATGTTCCAACCTTTGACCCAGCAAGTGCACTGTTATGAATTTATTGTACATATATAATTGTAAATGCACAACAAAAATGTTAATTGCTATATCGTATAACAATGACAAAAACTGAAAATTATCTACTTTCCCAGCAGTAGTAGCACTGGTTAATGTATTTTGTTACATCCATACAATGGAATGGTTTGCAGCCACTAAAAGGAATGAGGTCATTATGTATATGCAGATGAAAAGGTTTCAAGAGTTACTAGGTGGAAAAATATGAGAGAATGCTTGCTTTTTTGTTAAAAAAATCTATATATTGTTATTTGTGTAACTTTTTCTTTTTCTAAAAATATATAAGAAACCACTGACAAGGGCTACTCTTGGGGAATAGGACCGGCATTTGATGAAAGAGAGTTTTGTAATTTTATGTTTAATTTTTTCACATTTCTAGTTATTACCATTATTTTAAAAATAAAGGGAAGTGTTTTTATATATTTTATTAAAAGCACATAATGTACTTTGACAGCTCTAGGACAAATCTTGTTATAAATTTGGAAAAACCACTTTATCTGTGGCTCTTATTTTACTCATTTGTAAAATGAGAAAACTAATAGTGCTGGTTTCATAGGAGTTTTCTGGAGATTAAATGAGGTAGTGGCATATAAAAAGCACTCAATAAGTGTTTGTTATTCTTATTATTAACGATCAAAATGTAATTTGAAATTATCCATTGGTTCTTAAACTATTTTTCTTTGCACTATTATTATTTCGAGTGGTGGCTGTAGGCATTATAAAAAGCCAATTCTTAGTTTTTAGTAGCCTACTTAGAATTAATATTGTACCAAATCACATAAAATACAGAAACTTTATAACTATCAGGCCTATTTATCCCTTTTGTCATGTCCTTTATGCAATTGTTGTCCTATGTATTAAATCTACATTTATTATAAAGACAAGATTATATTAAAATGATGACATTAAGAGGATATAAAACATATAAATGTAACTGTGAAACCTGTCATGTACAGCATGGTGATGAAAAATTCTTTTTTAATTATGTAAAATGATGACCTTCAGATAGCATAAAACCAACAGAGTGATATCTTATTTTAGAGAGTTATGTATATTTTAAAGAGATCAGCAGGAAAATACTCTTCTCTATTTGACCAGGTGTTTATACTTCTGATGCTCTTCATGTTTTGGTTAAGGCCCATATTTCTGTTATCATTGCCTTCAGACTAAAGAACAACCCTTTGCCTTTCTTGTTATGTAGGTCTGCTTTATTGACCTTTATATATCTCACATATTGTGCATATTTAACCATTTTCTTGCATAAACATTAATGTGTTTGATCATGGAGCCATATGGCAGGCCCTGCTCCAGGTATTCTGTTGCGTTACTTGGATATATTCTCCAGAAACTCAGGTACTGAATCATCAACCTGGTGATGGCCTATGGTGGTGGGGTTAGTAAGGGAGGAAAAAGGAAGCAAAGATGATCCCAGTGTTTTCTGTTTGTTTGTTTGTTTTGTGTTTTTTTTGCTTGGGCAGTAAGTGTGGTGCCATCTGATGAAAAAAGGGGCAAAATAACCAGTTTGCTGAGAAATTGGGGTGGGGTGGGAGGAGCTGCCGAGTTTAGCTTTGTACATGTGGTTAGTGGCCTATCCAAGTTGTACATCCATGACCAGGATAGATGGATATACAGGTCTGGAGCTTAGACAGGAAGTCTGCATTAGAGACGTCAAAACAGGAAGCAAAACCAGAAGTGAAACCACTGAATCACCAATGAATCACTGAAGTAGTAACTAGTAAAAGTTCATTGTGCACACACCAGAAAGGCAGTTTGCAAACCTGGAGCCCTCCAACCAAACCAGGGAATGAGGTTTCTGGTGTATATTGTACAGCAGCTTAGATACTGAGAAATTGGTGACTGTTTATTCTTCACAGTGATTGGTTACAATATTAGAATTTTCTTAAACGATAGGAACCGGTCAGTGGTTGTTACCTCATGTCAACCTTGGGAAACAGTTTAAGTTTTGCATATAATTTTCAGAGTCATAAGCACGAAAGTTAGTCTTGCAAAATAAGTTAAATTAGGCTTTGTTTGTATGATGAAACTAATTTTATCTGCTCAGGGACTTTTCAAGGTTGGTTTCTGTTTTTGATTTTAATAATAATAAATATATCTACATATATCATAATGTATGTTGACAGTATGACAGTATGACCAACTAGTATGGCATTATTCTCTGTACTGCCCTTGATGTAGTCAGGCTGAAGAGTCACACATTGAAACATTTGTTTCAAATGTTCCCACTAGTTGAGTCCTCAGGCTGGAGGGTCAAGTAGTCAAGGTCTTCACCTCTGATGTGGTTACTGTTGATCATTCCGTTGTCTGATCCTGATGGATACCATCTGGCACACGAGCGTCTGCCAACAGACATTTAAGACTCTCGAGAGTATACAAATATATTAGAGGTTAATGTGATGGCCGAAGTTTGAAAAATTCCCCACAGCAGAGATTCCCAGGAGCCAAAATTTAACCAATTACATAACTTAAATGGGTTATAATTTTAAAAAGTTATTTTCATAGGCACAACATGATATGTTAGCAACGACATGTCTTCATGATTACTTTAGGACAGGATGAATATGAGGATATTTTATTTCAGGAGGCAGTGCTGTAGGTAAGCTTTCATTTAAATTAGGTTCTATATGATGTGAGCAATCAGCTACTTTAATGAGATGCATTTCTAAGGAAAAAAAAAAACCTCAAAGATTAATAAGGAATCTCAGATTGGACTTTCAAAAGCCTCTCAAGACTAGGAAACCAAGCCAAGGACTAGTCCAATTGTGTCCTTTTACAAAGAGAACACATTCTTACTGAACTTATACAAATACATATACTGTCATGAAAAATAAGAATATTTAATAAGAGTTTCTGAATTCTGGAGGGATCAGGTAGGGAGTAAAACATAAATATTTCAACCTGTGTTGCAACAATATACTTTACCAAATTGCTGTTGAGTTATAGATAGCTTCAAAGAAAAGAAAAAAGAGGTCCTTTAAGTCTGGAAAACACAACATTAAAAAACTAGGGATGTTTTAAATTTAGTCATACAAATTATAATCATCTTCTTTAGTCCATTTAGTGTTATGTAATTAATTTTTTTAAAAAGATTTTATTTATTTATTCGACAGAGATAGAGACAGCCAGCGAGAGAGAAAACACAAGCAGGGGGAGTGGGAGAGGAAGAAGCAGGCTCATAGCGGAGGAGCCTGATGTGGGGCTCGATCCCATAACGCCGGGATCACGCCCTGAGCCCAAGGCAGACGCTTAACCGCTGTGCCACCCAGGCACCCCTAATTCTTTTTTTAGAGATTTTATTTATTTATTTGAGAGAGAGTGCACACATGAGTGGGGGGATGGGCAGAGGGAGAAGGAGAAGCAGACTCCTCGCTGAGCAGGGAACCTCTTGCAGGGCTCAGTCTGAGATCATGACCTGAACTTAACAACCAAGCCACTCAGGCACCCCTAATTTTTGCTTCATCTTGGGTAGGCAGTTTTATAAATTAATCAACTTTCCATTACAGCTTTAGAAGTTCTTACCCCCCAGTTCAGTGTTATGATCTTAAAGTTATCAGAAACTTGCATTTTAGAGTACTTGTCAGGGTTTTTTCCATGAATCTCTGAGGATGAAGCACTTTCACAGGAACATGTCTGCAAAAGCATCAGAGTAAAATAATAACTGTCTGTGAATGAAAAACAGTTTAAAAACTGCCATGTATAAGTTAAAGATCTGGTGAGAGTTTATTGCAATGCAATTGACAAGTAAATTTCTGTGACATACATTTTAAAATTATGCCTAATACCATTATACAAAAACAGATCAGATTTTTAGGAATTTCCTACAATTATTACCCAAAGAAATTATAGCATCATTTCTTACTTGACAATGCTTCCCATGAAATTGACCATATACAAAGGGTTTAATAATTATAAAAAAAAAACCCCAAAAAACTTGCTCTTGTATTAGAGAAGACTAATTTTTGTAAGTAACCGAAAACTTAATAAGGACAAAAGATAAACTCTTTGTTATCCAGGCAGGTTACACTAAAGGTAAAGGAAAAAAAACCCTTTGGTTATAGTTTCTCATTAAGAGTAGATCAATAATCTAAAAAAAACTCTGTCCTTTGAACAGAGAGAAAACCAAATTCTATTACTGCACCAGTATACTTTTTTCTTTTTTATTTTTTTAAAGATTTTATTTATTTATGTGACAGAGAGACAGCCAGCGAGAGAGGGAACACAAGCAGGGGGAGTGAGAGAGGAAGAAGCAGGCTCCCAGTGGAGAAGCCTGATGTGGGGCTCGATCCCGGAACTCTGGGATCATACCCTAAGCCGAAGGCAGACGCTTAACGACTGCACTACCCAGGCGCCCCATGCACCAGTATACTTTTGATATTAGAATTCTTTTCTTTTAAGTTAATAAATCCATTCCAATCTTAGTTTGATCACACATAAAATTCCTTTCTCAAGATTTACTTTTCTCAAATCTTCTACCACTTTCTGTGACAAAACTTAGGTTTTGTCCTATCTTTTTTGTTTTTTATTCTGAAATGATAATTTTACTTTAGGACAACAGTATTTTTTCCCTTAACCAAAACCAACCAAACAAACCCATGTCCTTCATACATGCCCAAATCCTTATCCAAAAAACATATTCCGTTTTTCTTTTTCTTTTTTTTTTTTTTTAAGATTTTATTTATTTATTTGACAGAGAGAGAGACAGCCAGCTAGAGACGGAACACAAGCAGGGGGAGTGGGAGTGGAAGAAGCAGGCTCCCAGTGGAGGAGCCTGATGAGGGGCTCAATCCCAGGACTCTGGGATCACGCCCTGAGCCGAAGGCACATGCCTAACGATTGAGCCACCCAGGTGCCCCAAACATATTCCGTTTTTCTTTCCTACTTTTCATGTACAGTCATTTTCTTTCACCCTTATTATTTCTAGTAGTTTTATTTTTATATATTGATTATAAATTTTAAATGTTAGTAATCTTTGCTTTCCAGCGAAAATTAAGAAGTAGGCAATGTGAACTATCATATATTAACATCCTGTAGTGTATCTGCAAATTTACAAATACATTTCATAATTTCTGGAAGTATATTCTTCCTTGTAGTAAATTTTTCCATACAGCACAAAACATGTTTATTAATAGACCCAAATAGCTTTTTTTGGTAAAAAATTAAAAAGTCAAAAGTACAAAAACTGATGTCTAGCATTTAATGTTTATCTTATTTGGAAATGATTCAGATATTCAATAAATATCCATTGTTTAGTTTAATTTAGTATAAACAGTTATCCTATTTACATAAATTAAATTACTTGCTTTTAATAATTATGCTTGGATTAGACATCAAACAGCAAACCATCATCTTAAGTTATTTTTCTTGTTGACAAATTGGAAGATACGCCCTCTTTTATTAAATTAATGAACTTAAACTATCTTTTATTTACCAAAGATTGTACCAGGTCATTTGAGCTTGAACACATATGGGTTAGTTTCTATATTTCTGAGAGTATACTTGATTTATATAAATGCTTAGTTTCCTTTAAGCCAGCTAAACAAGGCTCTTAAAATATTTATTTTGGTAATATTATCTGGAGGTAGAAAAACATCACATATTTATAACATATATACGTAAACATACCTCCAGACACAGAGATTTAATAGCTTTTGATTAAAACATTTTAGCCACATCTCAGGTACCAAACTCAAAATAATAGTTCAATTCAAATTGTGTTTCTGGCAGATGGACTAAGTTAAGTTTGCCTACTTTGATGACCAAAAATTTTTACCAAAATTTTTTTTCTTTGCAGGCTCTGGGGATGCTTTGAGAGCTGTTTTTAGAGTCATTTTGTCTTTCAAAAGCTTTTGCATCCCAGTTAAAAAATGCATTTCATTGTGTTCGAGAGGTTTGGAATCCTCTCTTTTAAGGGAACTCCTTAAGGTGGACTTATCTAAGTTAAAGCTTCCCCAAAGTGGCCACTGCAATTCCAAAACCTTACCTATCTTCCAAAGATTACACAAGATCCTGGTCCACAGACCAGATAGAACCCATCTTTGCCTTCAGATTCCTTAAAATGTTTCAGTTATGAGGGGTCCTGTTTTCAACAGCTATTCAAAAGCACAAGGAATCACATGCTTTCCCCTCTTTTGAACAGAGTAGGGTGACTTATCAAACAGCTTCACTAAACAAAATACAGGTATGCAAAATAAAGTCAGAGAGCTCTAAACACAGAGAGCGAATCTTGAGTCTAAGGGAGACTTACCCTCAACCCCAGGGTTGGTGAGAAAACATTGAGCTCAGGGGACTCTGTGGGTACTAGCATCTGTTTGTTCACCACCCTGGAGTCATCTGGAATCTTCTTTGAATCCTGCTTCCGACATCGTGAATTGTCAAAAGTTCCAGAGTAACAGAGTTAAAAGCAAAGAATCACTTAAGTAGCAATTAATAAAAATTTATCGTGTGCACACTAAAAAGACAGTTTGCAAACCAAGAGCACTCAAGTCAAAGCAGGGGATGAGAATCAGGGCTATATTGTTATATGAGAAGTCACTATATAATCTTTACAGTGATTGGTTATAATATTAGAATTTTCTTAAATGATAGGGAGCCAGTCAGTGGTTGTTACCTCATGTCAACCTTGGGAAACAGTTTAAGTTTTGCTTATAATTTTCAGAGGCATAATCAGGAAATGACCCAGGTCAAGTTCGCCTTGCAAAATAAGCAAAATTAAGCTTTGTCTGTGACTAAACTGGTTTTGTCTGCTCAGGGAATTTTCGAGGCTGGTTTCCGTTTGTTTTTTATTTTAGCAGAGATTAGAGGACTAGTGTCATCAGAAAATAGGTTAAAAATTAAGGATATAAGACAGCTTGAGTTTATTTAAAGAAAATGTACAGAATGAAAAGAAAGTCATACCCAGGACAATACTTAACATTAGCAATTTCAATAGCATACTGGGGAGAAGACAGATCTCAGTGAAACAAGGAGTGAATGGAAGGTGAAAATGAGAGAGGGTAGACAGACAGCTCCTCTGAGAGGCCGCATTACAAAAGGTTTTATGTTTTTTTGTTTTTGTTTTTCTTTGTGTCCAGTATGTGTGAAAAGTCAGCAGTGTTTTCCCCATGTTGATAGGAAGAAACCAGCAGAAAAAGATGTAAAGATATTTGATGAAGCACAGTCTCCAAAGGACGGGTGGAAAGGTGAGCTTTAGGCAGGGAACAGGGCAACTCTTGCACTGTAATAAGAAGAGAAGGGTAGATGGATGCTGGGAGCTAAATACAGGTGGGGCAAATAGTGTGTGTGTACAAACTCTGCAAGACAGATTTGTGGAGGTGGAAATGAGGGGCTGGTGACCGTGGTCACCTCAGTCAATACTCCTTTACTCACTATGAAAACTAGGGACATCATCAGGAGAGAAATCAGCCTGACACTGATCGACTCTCCATAAATCTATATGTATTTCTGATACACATTTTCTTACTTTTTATCCTTCTGAGTTCTCAACATCTGGCGACATTCAGCAGTCACTTACAACCACTGAAGGGCTGACATTTTCCCAACCATTTTGGCATTAAAGTTTTCCTCTTGAGTCTTCACTCGTCAATGGTTATGCGGATACAGCATTATGCAGATCTTACCATTTACCTATCCAAGAGATCTAAATATAGCTTCAGCACACAATTTAAGCAAAGTCTTTGCCTGAGAGAAAAATACCCTGGACTTTGGGAACTGTCCCCATGAGACCCACAGCCAAAGCTCATGAACTCCCCAAAGGCTTTCTTCTGAGACTCCAAATGCTTCATTCAGGGATTTCATGTGGCCTATTTTTAGTAGCCATTGATTTCCTATAGAAACTATGCACCATGCTTCCCTCTTCCTTTCATTCAGGTGCTCTTGAAAGCATTTTTGCTGAGCCTTAAGAGGAAAACAAGTACTATAGGAGATTCTGAAAAGACATAAATTTAGAGATTTGTTTGAGTTTCATTGAAATCCCAAAGCGTTGTCAGAAGAGGTCTGAATTCAGTGCATGGTCTACTCCTGGGGTGCAGGCGCTATCAGCTGGGGATCATGCTAGGGCAAACTGTTTTTGCATTGGGGGCAGGAAGGCAGAAGAGCAGAAGTCTATAGCTGACAAGCTGAAGCTAATAAGGAACATTACAGAACTGAATTAGCCTATGTGCCAATGAAGAAGTAGAGGAAAATCATATTCACTTAGAGAGGCAAAGGGCAATATAGATGAAGCAGTGCTAACTGGCAAAAGTCTAATCGAGTAACAAAAGCAGGACATGGAAGTTACCAGGTTCTATTTTATTCATCCATACATTTACTCATTCATTCCTGGAGCAAGTGTCTTTGGACCTGGCCCTGGAAAAGAAGCAGCTTTAGAGACTGGCTGGGAGGGGCTGGGGATCTAAAACGGAAGGAGTGATAGGGACAATGGTGTGGAAGTAGAAAAGTGGAAGCATAGCATGAATTAGTGTAAGAAGTTTCATTTGCTTAGAAATAAATTTAGGAGAAAAGTTTGGATCAGATTGGATAGAATCTTAATTCTGAAATAAAATTTTCTTCATGGGTTTTACAACATGAGTTTTGCAAAGATCAATTTGGTAGGAATAGGAAAGGTGTATGGAAGAGATTGAAGGCATGAAGGCAGCTGAGCAAGTTTTGGAGATATCACTTGACAGAGGCCAAGGGTCTGAGTCAAAGGAGTGATCATGGGGTTGGAGGAGAGGAGAAACATGGAGGAGTTATTATTAAATGTAGTGATAGGATATGACATGACAGTAGGTAGGATGTGAGCTGTAAGGGACAGAGGGCTTGAGGTTACAAATCCTGAGGACAGTGAGAATGGTGGTACACTGACTATAAGACTAAAATGGTGTCCAGTCATTTGTCAACACACTACCCTTGGCAGAGCACTTAGTACTGTCCAATCCTTTCCTGGTTTTAAATTCATTTTGTTTAGTTTCTCTTCCCCCTCTAGAAAGTATACTTCCTGAAAGTGGAGAAATTATCTGTCTTTACCAATGTATCTCTGCCTCCTACCTCTGGGCCTGTCAAATAATAGGTACTTAACAAATATTTGTTGAATGAATGCAGAATGGTTCCTTTTATAGAAATAGAAAAAAATAATGAATAATAAAAAGTCTAGGAGAGAAAATAATTCCAGAAGTGATAATAAATGCTCTAGCCTAGCTCTGTCACTAACAACCATGTAAACTTAGGGACTTCCCATTGTGCCCCCTTGTCTTGTCTTTCTAACTTATAAAATACAGATAATATTCCTTTTCCTCTATTCTATGGTTTGAACATAAAATGATATAATGGGCATGAAAGCATTTTGGAAAATCAAAAGTGATGATTCAAATATATTACAAAGAGAGAAAGCAGAGTTCTTGTTTTTAACATCTTCTCTAAAAAGGAATAAAATTATTTTGAACTGAAAATAATCATAATCAGAAATCATAAAAGGCACTGCATTCTTGTTTTCTTTCCTTTTTTCTCCTTTGACATGATATTGTGACTAAGAGCATTTGTGGGATGCAGCTGTGATGACCAGTCTTAGGAAGCGCACAACGAGACTTCACCAGTTACATTTTCTTGAGGTAAACTCTGGATAATTTTCAAATGAGCATGTCACAATAATAAAAGGTATAATTTCCTGGAAAACAAATCCAACTTTTGTTGAGTGGTCGTGTGTCTAAGGATTTTTGTGGAGAGAGGCAGGGTTTCTACACAGTTCAAACTGAATACATTATGGTATATCAGAAGTCACTGGGTGCCCACAACTCCCAGCATGTTGATAATCAGTGCTTAAGGATTTTGAATGAAAACACCCTTTGCTCTACTAGGGTCTTTGCACTGCTCTTTTACTGGGAACTTTCTGTGGAAACACTGCCATCCTTTCTGACTGTGAAAAGCTGCCTTTCTGTCTGGGCTGTAGGTTGTGAGTCAGAGTTGAGTAGTCCCATGGGAATGGCCAAGAAGGAAAGGATTCGGTGTAAGAATGTCAAGTCAATGGGCCTTGACAAGACGGGTGTGGAGGGAAAGTGAAGGTGATGCTCTACATCCTGTGTGCTGAGATCTCCTCCGTAGGGAAGGCCAGGGTGAGACCCACTCTGGACTCCAAGCAGCAGAGGTCAGGGGGAAGAGCAGAGGGTGTCTATGCTAGCTCCACTACACAACATACAATGGAAAGTCCATGTAGCAAAGAAAAACAAAGCTTACACAAAATAATTTTTCAGTTAACATTCACTTTCTTTTTAAAATCATACTCATCCTTGAAGCTGGTATTTGTCCTTTTGTGAAACTGAAGGATGGTGGTTTCTTTTCTCCTGATGTGGTGGAAATCACCCGGGCTTTGGAGTCAGACAGACTTGGGTCCAAATTCTGGCTCTGCCTCCTCATAGCTGTGTGACCTTGGGCACATTACCTAACCCCTACTTCTGCAAGATCGAAGAATAGCATCCTCCTTAAGAACTGGTGGAAGGATTAAACTGATCCAGCATTGCATGTGGCTCATGCCTTGTACTCCGCATATCATTGTTTTTACTCTCCTCATCTCCTTTACCTCTGCTGCTTCTCTGATCATTTGCTATTTCACTGATCATGTCAATATTTGCTGATGACTTTTTCTTGTAATTCAACCATATGAAGTATTGAAAGGGGACTCAGGGGTTGGAGAGCTTTCTAGTGGGAAATATACTAATCCAGCATTTCTTCTCTTTGAGAGGTGGTTTATTTACTTCTTGAAACTATTAATAAGGAGTCAGTAACAACCCCTGTGCTAGAGAAAAATGAGGCAATCCTTATTGTTATTAGGGTGTGTGTTTTCTAACAAAGAAAGTAGCAGGGGGCTTTTCTGTGATTTTCTGTAGTATACCAGCTGTTATAGAAAGACTTCTCAATCACATTATATTTTAGCTGGATGATTTATATTATCTGTACAACTTGACAGTGCCTATTTATGACAGGGATGATATTACAAAATACCCATTGGCTGCCAGAGGGTATTGACATTTTACATACAGGTTCTTTACAAATTAGCTCATTTAATTCCCATAACAAAAGTATGCTGGGGATATATTATTTTTTTCTAAATGAGGAAATAGACATTTCGAGAATTCAAGTGCCTTGGTTCATGGATACACAATACACAGTGAACAGCTGGTATTTGCATTTACACGGGTTGACTCTTAAATCTACACTTTGTTTAATAAAATTATTAAATAAGTCTAATCTAAGTAGTGCTGCTTGCTTTGAGAAGGTTTTTCTTTTTCTTTTTTATTTATTTTTTTTAGCTGAATGATAACTGGAAAGATCACTTACACAGAATCATTATTCCTCAGTGATGCTAGATAAATTGAGCCTTTGCTGTGTTCTGCTTCTGTCCTGTCCCCTTTTTGTTGGGCTGCACTTACTTTCACCTTTTTACTTTAGATGCCACTGACCTGACAAAAAAACGTAGGGCATGGTGTCCCAGTTTCAGAGGCAAGAAGAAAGAAGCTGCTTTATTTAAAAATCCTACTGTCTGGAGTTTTTCTAGGGAGCTTTAAGCATTCATGAAAGACAGTTGTGTGGAATTTCAAACTATGCCTTTGACAAAGATATTTACCAAATAAGCACTTGAAGCTCCCATAAGCTTGAAGGCCATCTTTCCTCTAGCAAGACCTAGAACTAAAGGCATGGGTGACCAAGTACATACAAAAGCCTTAGGCTTCCATTCCTCAGTTCTATTCAGTCCCATTCTGAACTCGGTCTGTCCACACCTTCCTTTTTACTATTGTCTGAGTTCAAACCACAGGATCTGGGCCCTGCCTCAGTCTCCAGTATAATCTAGTACACAGAGGTTTTGGGTCATTTGACCAGGCTAAATTTATTTTTCTTGTTTTAAGATCTATGCATAAGAGATTTCCTCTGCTCTTGCCTTGACCATTGTATAGAATAGCTTCTTAGGTCTTAGCTTAATTTCTATTTTTTCAGAGTGGCTTTCCCCAACCATCTTCTCTAAAGTAGTCATCAAGTCACTTTCTACCTCATTTGTCTCTTCTACTTCCTTCCACTATATTTATTGTAACTGATTATTTTATTGTTTATTTTCTGGTTTACCGTTTCTTTATTTTTTCTATAAGAGAAGCAACCTTTTAACTTGTTTCTTCAGCATCTTCAGCACCATGGATAGTGTCACACACCTAGGGAGACTCATCAGATATTTGCTGAGTAAATTACAGAGACCTTTCAATTTATATTAAATAGGGAATGTTACTCTGCAAGACAAGGAGACAAATAATCAGAAGCATCTTTTTTTTGGGAAAAAGATAGATGTGTATGTGTACAAAAGCATGTTTATCCATCATCTATCTATCATCTATCTATCTATCTATCTATCTATCATCTATCTATCAATTATCTATCATCTATATCTATCTATCTATCTATCTATCTATCTATCTATCTATCTATCTATCTATCATCTATCTATCTATCTATTATCTATCTATCTATCTATCTATCTATCTATCTATCTATCTATCATCTATCTATCTATCTATCTATCTATCTATCTATCATCTATCTATCTATCATCATCTATCATCAGGAGCATTAGAAGCATTAACATCCATCTGTAGGTAATAGATCAATCAGTTTGGCTCTTTAAAAACATAATCCAGATAATTTCACTCTCATTTTGAAAATCTTTTAAGGCTTAAAAAGCTGTACCTGATTTGCTTTTCCCACATTCCAGGTGTATTATCTCCTACTATTTTCTCTCCTATTCACTGTCTTCCAGCCATTCTAGCCTTTATGCTGTTTCTCTAACACACCAGGTACACTTCTGTTCTAGGATATAGTTCTTCATTCTGTGTGTAATGCTCTTCCCTTAGATCTATCCCTTACCTTCTTCATGTTTTTGCTCAAATATCACCTCTTGAGAAAATATCACTGCTTTTCAAAAGTTTGCATTATGCCACTTCACTTTTTCAAAAGGTCTACATAAGTACCCATTTTCACTAACCAAGAGAAATCTGAAGAGGATTTTGTCTTTTATGAAAAATGTTGAAAAGCAAAATTAGTGCTCAGCATTTGTGAGTCATTATAGAGGGAGCACGCACCCTGAGCAATGAAGGTGGCACTGCCAAGCTCCTTCCCTGGGAACCACACTCGGCATCTCTAGCATCTATAGCTCTGAATTGTGTCTGTGAGCATCTGCACTTTATCTCGATTTACTTTGTGCACCCGTTAGCAAGATGTGTCCTAAGGTATTAGAAAAGTCTAAGGTTATTTTTGGGGTCTGAGAAATGCTCAAAAACTTTTCCATGTAAATTAATGGTAATTGCTTCCTTGCTTTATACCAGTCCAGCTTATGAGAGGTTTCATAGGGACACTCTACTTTTGGATAGTGGGGGAAAGTCTGTAATGCTAATCTCCCTACTTGCAATTTCAATCCATGTTAGTGTAGATCTTTCATATTCCCAGTCTCCCATCATCTGCTCATTATTTTCCACAGCATTTATCGACTTCTAATATGCTCTACATTTACTTGCTTCATATTTTATGCGTTTTGTGTATTTACTTATTTTTATTGTATTTATTATTTATTGTCTGTCTCACTGTACTAGAATATAAATTTGGGGTTGGGAAGGGCAATTGTCAGATTGTTCCATATCCCCGCCAACATTTAACCAACATTCAGACCAACAGCTGTTAGTTTTTAAGTCTAGCCATTTTAGTGAGTTTGAAGTGATGTTTCACCATGGTTTTAATTTGAATTTCCTTTGTGATAAATGACATTGAGCACTCTTTCATGTGCTTATTGACTATTTTCATATCTTTCTTTTGGAAATGTCTGTTCAAGTTTTTTGACCATTTAAAAAAATAGCACTGCCTTTTCACTATTAAGTATAGAGATTCTTAATATATTCTGGAAGGCAGCTATGCTCACCACTGTACCACTAACACCTTAATATATTCTGGAAAAAAGTTCTTTATTAGATATATGTATTGTGAAAATTGACCCTTTGAGCTTTAAGTATTCATTTTCTTATAGGTTTTTGATGAGTTGAAGTATGTAATTTTTTTTTTTAAAGATTTTATTTATTTATGTGACAGAGAGACAGCCAGTGAGAGAGGGAACACAAGCAGGGGGAGAGGGAGAGGAAGAAGCAGGCTCCCAGCCGAGGAACCCGATGTGGGACTCGATCCCGGTACACCAGGATCACGCCCTGAGCCGAAGGCAGACGCTTAACGACTGCGCTACCCAGGCGCCCCTGAAGTATGTAATTTTGATGAAATTGAATTTATCAATATATTTTTATGATTAGTGCTTTCTGTGTCCTAAGAAATCTTTGCTTATCCCAAGGTCATGAAGGTATTCTTCCATGTTTTCTTTTCTTTAAAAAAATTTTTATTTTAATTATTTTTATTGGAATTCAATTAACATATAGTGTATTATTAGTTTCGGAGGTAGAGGTCAGTGATTCATCAGTCTTATATAATATGCAGTGCTCATTACATCATGTGCCTCCTTAATGTCCACCACCTAATTACCCCATCCCCCCCACCATCTTCTCCAGCAACCCTCAGTTTGTTTCCTATGCTTAAGAGTCTCTTGTGGTTTGTCTCCCTCTCTGATTTTGCCTTGTTTTATTTTTTCCTCTCTTCCCCTATCATCCTCTATTTTGTTTCTTAAATTCCACTTATGAGTGAGATCATATGAGAATTGTCTTTCTCTGATTGACTTATCTCATTTAGCATAATACCTTCTAGTTCATCCACATCATTGCAAATAGCAAAATTTCATTTTTTGTTGGCTAAAGTATTCCATTGTGCATATATATATATATATATATATATATATATATATATAATCACATCTTCTTTATCCATTCATCTTTCAATGGACATCTGGGCTCTTTCCATAGTTTGGCTATTGTGGACATTGCTGCTATAAATATTGGGGTGCAGTTGCCTCTTTGGATCACTACATTTGTATCTTTGGGGTACTTATCCAGTGCTGCAATTGCTGGATCATAGGATAGCTCTGTTTTCAACTTTTTGAGGAACTTCCATACTGTTTTCCAGAGTGGCTGCACCAGCTTGCATTCCCACCAACAGTGTAAGACAGTTTCCCTTTCTCCCCATCCTTACCAACACCTGTCATTTCCTGAGTTGTTAATTTTAGCCATTCTGACTGGTGTGAAGTGGTATCTCATTGTGGTTTTGATTTGTATTTCCCTGATGTCAAGTGATGTCAAGCATTTTTTCATGTGTCTGGTGGCCATTTGTATGTCTTCTTTGGAGAAATGTCTGTTCATGTCTTCTGCCCATTTCTTGATTGGATTATTTGTTCTTTGGGTGTTGAGTTTGATAAGTTCTTTATAGATTCTGGATACTAGCGGTAAGACATTAGCAAATATCTTCTCCTGTTCTGTAGGTTGCTTTTGGTTTTGTTAACTGTTTCTTTTGCTGTGCAAAAGGTTTTTATCTTGATGAAGTCCCAATAGTTTAGTTTTACTTTTGTTTCCCTTGCCTTTGGAGATGTGTCTAGCAAGAAGTTGCTGTGGCTGAGGTCAAAGAGGAGGCTGCCTGTGTTCTCCTCTAGAATTTTGATGGATTCCTGTCTCACATTTAGGTCTTTCATCCATTTTGAGTCTATTTCTGTGTATTGTGTAAGAAAATGGTCCAGTTTTGTTCTTCTGCATGTGGCTGTCCAATTTTCCCAACACCATTTGTCGAAGAGACTGTCTTTTTTCCATTGGATATTCTTTTCTGCTTTGTTGAAGATTAGTTGACCATAGAGGTGGGGGTCCATTCCTGGGTTCTCTATTCTGTTCTATTGATCTATGTGTCTGTTTTTTTGTGCCAGTACCATACTGTCTTGATGATTACAGGTTTGTAATAGAGCTTGAAGTCTGGAATTGTGATGCCATAAGCTTTGGTTTTCTTTTTCAACATTCCTTTGGCTGTATTTGGGGTCTTTTCTGGTTCCATACAAATTTTAGGGCTACTTGTTCCAGACCTGTATTTTGATAGGGGTTGCATTGAATGTATAGATTGCTCTAGGTAGCATAAACATTTTAACAATGTTTATTCTTCCAATCCATGAGCATGGACGTTTTTCCATTTCTTTGTGCCTTCCTGAATTTCTTTCATGAGTGTTCTACAGTTTTCTGAGTACAGATCCCTTGCCTCTTTGGTTAGATTTATTCCTAGGTATCTTATGGTTTTTGGTGGAATTGTAAATGGGATTGACTCCTTAATTTCTCTTTCTTCTGTCTCTTTGTTAGTGTTTAGAAATGCAAATGATTTCTGTGCATTGATTTTATATCCT
The DNA here is from genome assembly GCF_024610735.1 of Ursus americanus. Lineage (NCBI taxonomy): Eukaryota > Metazoa > Chordata > Mammalia > Carnivora > Ursidae > Ursus > Ursus americanus. The sequence goes on from NC_142139.1 coordinate 67,805,889, forward strand.
ACTACATTGCTGAGTTCCTGTATAAGTTCTAGAAATTTTGGGGTGGAGTCTTTTGGGTTTTCCACATAGAGTATCACATCATCTGCAAAGAGTGAGAGTTTAATTTCTTTGCTGGTTCTGATGCTTTTTATTTCTTTTTGTTGTCTGATTGCTGAGGCTAGGACTTCTAGTACTATGTTGAGCAATAGTGATGATAGTAGACATCCCCAGGGTATTCCTGACCTTAGGGAAAAGCTCTCAGTTTACCCCCCACTGAAAATGATATTCACCATGGGCTTTTCATAGATGGCTTTTATCATATTGAGGTATGTTCCCTCTATTCTTACTGTGGAGAGTTTTAATCAAGAAAGGATGCGATACTTTGTTAAATGCTTTTTCTGCATCTATTGAGAGGATCATATGGTTTTCATCCCTTCTTTTATTAATGTAGTGTGTCATGTTGATTGATTTGCAAATGTTGAACCACACTTGCAGCCCAGGAATAAATCCCACATGGTCGTAGTGTGTAATCCTTTTAATGTACTGTTGGATCCTATTGGCAAGTATTTTGGTGAGAGTTTTGGCATCCACGTTCATCAGTGATATTGGTCCTATTTGTTGTAATTCTCCCATTTGTTGGGGTCTTTGTTTGGTTTTGGAATCAAGGTAATGCTGGCTTCATAGAGTTTGGAAGTTTTCCTTCCATTTCTATTTTTTTGAAACAGCTTCAGAAGAATTGGTATTAATTCTTCTTTAAATGTTTGGAATTCCCCTGGGAAGCCATCTGAACTGGACTCTTGTTTGTTGGGAGATTTTTGATTACTGCTTCAATGTCCTTGCTGGTTATGGGTCTGTTCAGGTTTTCTATTTCTTCCTGGTTCAGTTTTGGTAGTTTATACATCTCTAGGAATGCATTCATTTCTTCCAGATTGTGTAATTTTTTTGGCATATAGTTGCTCATTATATGTTCTTATAATTGTTTGTTTTTCTTTGGTGTTGGTGGTGATCCCTCCTCTTTCATTCATGATTTTATTTATTTGGGTTCTTTCTTTTTCCTTTTTGATAAATCTGGCTGGAGGTTTATTGATCTTATTAATTCTTCCAAAGAACCAGCTCCTAGTTTCATTGATCTGTTCTACTCTTCTTTTGGTTTCTATTTCATTGATTTCTGCTCTAATCTTTATTATTTCTCTTTTTCTGGTTGGTTTAGACTTTATTTGCTGTTCTTTCTCCAGCTCCTTTAGGTGTAGGGTTAGGTTGTGTATTTGAGACCTTTCTTGTTTCTTGAGGAATTCTTGTAGTGCTATATACTTCCCTCTTAGGACTGCTTTTGCTGAATCCCAAGGATTTTGAACAGTTGTGTTTTCATTTTCATTTGTTTTCATGAATTTTTTAAGAGTCTTTTTTAATTTCCTGGTTTACCCATTCATTCTTTAGTAGGATATTTTTTAACCTCCATGTATTTGAGTTCTTTCCAACTTTACTTTTGCAATTGAGTTCCAGTTTCAAAGCATGTGTTCTGAAAATATGCAGGGAATCATCCCAATATTTTGGTACTGGTTGAGACCTAATTTGTGACCCAGGCTGTGATCTAGTCTAGAGAATGTTCCATGTGCACTAGAGAAGAATGTATTCTGTTGCTTTAGGATGGAATGTTCTCAATATATCTGTGAAGTCCATCTGGTCCATTGTGTCATTCAAAGCCCTTGTTTCCTTGTTGATCTTGTGCTTAGATGATCTGTCCAATGCAGTGAGGGGGGTGTTAAAATTCCCTATTATTATTGTATTATATCAACATGTTTCTTTAAATTTTTTATTAATTGATTTATATAATTGTCTCCTTCCATGTTAGGGACATAAATATTTACAATTGTTAGATCTTCTTGTTGGATAGACTCTTTAATTATGATATAGTGTCCTTCCCCATTTTTTATTACAGTCTTTGGTTTAAAATCTAATTTGTCTGTTATAAGGATTACCACCCCAGCTTTCTTTAGATGCTCATTAGCATGATAAATTGTTTTCTACCCCCTCACTTTAAATCTGGAGGTGTCTTTGGGTCTAAAATGAGTCTTGCCAACAGCATATTGATAAGTCTTGCTTTTTTATCCCATCTGATACCTTGTGTCTTTTGATTGGGGCATTTAACCCATTTACATTCAGAGTAGCTATGGAAAGGTATGAATTTAGTGCCATTGGATTACCTGTTTCTATATATTGTCTCCATATCTTTCTGGTCTATGTTACTTTTGGGCTCTCTCTTTGCTTAAAGGATCCTTTTTAATATTTCTTGCAGGGCTAGTTTGGAGATCACACTATCTTTTAGTTTCTGTCCATCCAGGGAGCTTTTTATCACTCTTTCTATTTTGAATGACATCCTGGCTGGATAAAGTATTCATGGCTGCATATTTTTCTCATTTAGCATCCTGAATATACCATACCGGTCCTTTCTGGTCTGCCAGGTCTCTGTGGATGGGTCTGCTGCCAGTCTAGTGTTTCTACTCTTGTAGGTTGTGGACCTCTTGTCCCAGACTGCTTTCAGGATTTTCTCTTTGTCTCTGAGTTTTACAAGTTTCACTATTGTATGTTGGTGTGTTGACCTACTTTTGAGGGGTGTTCTAAGTAACTTCTCAGATTAGGGGAGTTCTCCACTATAATTTGCTTCAATATACCTTCTGCCTCCCCTTTCCTCTTCTTCTGGGATCCCAATTATTCTAATATTGTTTTGCTTTATGGTATCAATTATCTCTCGAATTCTCCTCAAGTGATCCACTAGTTGTTTATCTCTGTTTTTCTCAGCTTCTTTATTCGCCATCATTTTGTCTTCTATGTCACTAACTCTCTGCTGCCTCATTTATCCTAGGAGCTAGAGCGTCCATTTTTTATTGTATCTCATTAATAGCTTTTTAAATTTTGACTTGATTAGATTTTAGTTCTTTTATTTCTTCAGAAAGGGATTCTCCAGTGTCTTCTATGCTTTTCTCAAGCCCAGCTAGTATCTTTATAATTGTTATTCTGAGCTCTAGTTCCAACATCTGACTTATATTCATACTGATTAGGTCCCTGGCAGTCAGTACTGCCTCTTGTTCTCTTTTTTAAGGTGGGCTTTTCCATCTTGTGATTCTGTCCAGAGAAGTATAGACAAATGAGAGAACAAAATATTAAATTGCAACAACCCAGAGAGAAACATACTAAACAAATCAGAAGAGATCTGAAACATTAAAAAAAATAAATTAAAATAAAAGAATATAATCAGACAGGTGAACAGAAACAGAGCAATACACTGGATCCTGTGTTATTTTGGTCTGTTTGTTAGAAAACTAGATCCCAGGGGCATGTGCGTGGCTCAGTCAGTTAAGCATCTGCCTTCAGCTCAGGTCATGATCCTGGGGTCCTGGGATCAACCTCTGAGTCAGACTCCTTGCTCAGTGGGGGGCTGCTTCTCCCACTCCCTCTGCTGCTCTCCCTGCTTGTGCTTTCTCATTCTCTCTCTGTCAAAGAAATAAATCTTTTTTTAAAAAAAAACAGAAACTAGATCCCAAAATTGTAAGGAAAGAAAACCCTAACTATGTACAAAAATAAAATTAAATAAATTGAAAGGATAGAATGTAACTGTAAAGATGAAAATTAAAAAAGACTTTAACAAAAAAAATGAAGAAAAAAAAGAGACTATGATCAGACAGGTGAAGAGAACAGCGCCATATACTAGATTCTGGGTGTATTTTGGTCTGTTTGTTAAAAGAAACTACATCCCAAAATTTTAAAGAAAGAGAAACATATATATACAAAAATAAAATTAAATACAACAAAAGGATAGAATGTAAGTATAAAAATGAAAATTAAAAAAGATTTACCAAGAAGAGTTCATAAAATAAGAAATTGGTTGAAAAAGGAAAGAGAAAAAAATTAAAATGGAAAGAATATAGAATTGTGGGGAAAAACCCATGAATTCTATATACTATTTTCCCTTAGCACTGGAGTTTTGCAGTTCTCTGTGATCGGTAAACTTGGTCTTCTGCACCTTCTGGATGCAGGGCCTGTTGAGCTCATTCTTAGGTTTCTTTGTCCCAGGCAGAATTGCACCACCCTTGCCAGGGGGCCAGGCTAAGTAAGCAGCTCCAGATTGTTCTATGTGCCTTTTGGTCCCTGAAGGCTTTCCGGGCTGCTTTAGAGGGTGAGAATGAAAATGACAGCCTTCCAATCTCCAGTCCTGGAGCCAAGATTTTGGGGCCCCACTCCTCAGTGCGCCCTCAGGAAAAAGTAGTCAGTCACTCTTGTCTCCCTGGTCTCCCTCTGCACTCAGTGCTCACCCAGCCTTTGACTGAGTATTTCTATTTCAGGCACATGACCTCATTTAGAGTCTCTAAACCCTACAGACTCCTGTGGTGTGCACCTGTGCTCCTCCTCCTGGGGAAGGAAGGGGGGGTCTCATGATGGTTCTGCCTCTCACTGGGCTCCTGCTCAGAGAGCAGTTGCCTGACATGTACCACCATTCGTGGTATATGGCAACTCTGAGCTGAGAGCCCGCTCCTGGGCTTGCTGATTGCACCTGGCTTCCCTGCTCTGATGCCTGGGAACTCTGCTACACTTGGGCACCCCTTGTCTTCCTGTGACCCTGGGGATTCTGAGACCACACTGTCCCACCTAGGATTCTGCCTCACTTCACCACTTGAGCACCTTAGAGGCAGGGACATCCCTCACTGGAGCAGACTTCTAAAAGTTCTGATTTTGTGCTCCGCTGCTATATCATTTTCCAGTAGCTGGCCTATGGAGGCTCCCTCTCCCCCACGATTTATCTTCCTATATATCACCTCAGATTCACTTCTCTGCACTTCCTACCCTGCAGAAAGTGGTCACTTTTATTTTCTTTCTTTTCTTTTTTCTTTCTTTCTTTCTTTCTTTCTTTCTTTCTTTCTTTCTTTCTTTCTTTCTTTCTTCTTTCTTTCAGAGAGTGGGAGAGCAGGACCAGGGGAGAGGAGTAGAGGGAGAGGGAGAAGCAGACTCGGGGCTTTTAAAAAAAGCCTAACTTTAAAATATAAGGGGAAATATACAAACTTTAAAATATAAGGGGAAATGTTTACAAAATTTAAAAAATTTTGTACATAGTTAGGGTTTTCTTTCCTTACAATTTTGGGATCTAGTTTCTGTTTTTTTAAAAGAAGATTGATTCGGGGCTCAATCCCAGGACTCCAGGATCATGACCTGAGCTGAAGGCAGATGCCCAACCAACTGAACCACCCAGGCACCTCAGCGGTCGCTTTTCTATTTGTAGAGTTGCAGCTATTCTTTTTAGATCTCTGGTTGAGTTTGCAGATGTTCAGAGTAATTTGGTAGATATCTATCTGAGTTCCTGGGACCAGACAAAACTAAGGTCTCCTACTCCTCTGCATCTTGGACCTCCCATGTTTTTTTTTTAATTTGTTATTATTGAAGTATAGTTGACATACAATGTTATATTAATCTCAGGTGAACAACATAGTGATTTGACAATTCTATACGTTATGTAATACAATGATAAGTGTAATTACCATCTGTCAACATATAACATTACTAAAATATTGTTGATATATTCCCTATGCTGTACTCTTTATCTCTGTGACTTATCTATTTTAAAACTGAAAGTTTGTGCCTCTTAAGTTCCTGCACCTATTTTGTTTATATCCCCCACTTCCTCCCCTCTGGCAACTACCAGTTTGTTCTCTGTATTGATAAGCCTGTTTCTGTTTATTCACTTATTTGTTTTGATTTTTAGTTTCCACATACAAGTGAAATCATATGGCATTTGTCTTTAATTGTCTGATTTATTTCACTTAGTGTAATACCCATTAGGTCCATCCATGTTGTCACAAATGGCAAGATCTCATTCCTTCTTATGGCTGAGTAATACTCCATTGTATATGTATACTACATCTTCTTTGTTTATCTATGGACATTCCCATGTTTTCTTATAGAAGCCTTATAGTTTTTGCTTTTTCAGATGTTCTATGACCCATCTGAAACAAATTTTTGTGTATGGTGTGAGATAGGATTTGAGTTTCAATCATATAGATATCTAGTTATTTCAGTACAATTTGTTGAAAACTTTTCTTTCCCCACTGAATTGCTTTTGTGACTTTATAAGTGTGGGTGCACTTCTGCACTCTCTTTTCTGTTCCCTTGGTCTATTTTTCAACCTTCTGTCAATACCATAGTACTTTGATTATTGTGGCTTCATATTGAGTATTTAGACAAAGAATGGAAATCTTACAACTCTAACCTTCAATTCCAAGATTGTTTTAGCTGTTCTAGGTCCTTTCATTTTCATATAAATTTTATCATCAGAAGAAAAACATATATATACAAAAATAAAATTAAATACAATGAAAGGATAGAACGTAACTGTAAAAATGAAAACAATATATGGCTCTTCATTTGTTTTTATTTTTAAAATTTTCCTCAGCAATGTGATAAGAGTTTTTGGTGTAGAAGAATTAAATATCTTTTATTACGTTTATTTCCAAGTTTTTTACATTTTAAATTCTATTGGAAATGGCATTGTTTTAAAATTTCTTTCCCTAATTTTTCATTGCTTGTTTTACAAATAAATGTTTTGGGTATATTATCTTTTTCTTTTATGATCTCACTAAATTTATTTACTAGCTCTGTTTTCTATATTTTAAATAATTTTCTATGGACACAATCATGCTGTCTACAAATAGAACCAGTTTTATTTTTAAATTTCTATCCTATGTGGTTTATATATCTTTTTCTTCTCTTCGTGCACTAACTAGGGTCTTCAGTATAATATTTAATAGAATTGTACGAGTAAATAGCCTTGCCCTCTTCTTGAGTTTAGGTGGAGACTGTTTAGTTTTTCACTATTTAGCAAGATGCTAGATGTAGAATTTTCCATAATTTTGTTAACTTTTTGGCATTTTCATTTCACTCTTTTAAAAAATAATTTTAAGCTTTTTCCAATTCCCCTTATATTTATGAATATTTACACCTATTTTTCTAGATGCTTTAACACATTCTTCATCGTTATTTTAAAGACCCTGTATGATAATTCTAACATCTAGTTTTGTGTTTTTCTGTTCACATTATTTCTTAATAATGGGTCATATAGATATTTATATATATCTGAACTTACATGTAAATATAAATGTAACTTATCTATATACACATATATGTAAATGTTATATAATATATTGACTTTTTGATATAGTCTATAATTTTTGATTGAATGCTGGCTATTATGTATAAAAGAACAGTAGAGTCTGAGGTAAATAGTATTTACATTCCAAAATAAGCATTCCTTTTCTTTTTTTTTTTCTATTTTAATGATTTTTTATTATATTATGTTAGTCACCATACAGTACATCCCCGGTTTCCGATGTAAGGCTCGATGATTCATTAGTTGTGTATAACACCCAGTGCACCATGCAATACGTGCCCTCCTTACTACCCACCACCGGTCTATCCCATTCCCCCACCCCCCTCCCCTCTGAAGTCCTCAGTTTGTTTCTCATAGTTCATAGTCTCTCATGTTTCATTCCCCCTTCTGATTACCCCCCTTTCTTTATCCCTTTCTTCCCCTACCGATCATCCTAGTTCTTATGTTCCATAGATGAGAGAAATCATATGATAGTTGTCTTTCTCTGCTTGACTTATTTCACTTAGCATTATCTCCTCCAGTGCCGTCCATGTTGTAGCAAATGTTGAGAACTCGTTCTTTCTGATAGCTGAGTAATATTCCATTGTATATATGGACCACAACTTCTTAGTCCAGTCATCCGTTGAAGGGCATCTTGGCTCCTTCCACGATTTAGCTATTGTGGACATTGCTGCTATGAACATTGGGGTGCATATGGCCCTTCTCTTCATTACGTCTGTATCTTTGGGGTAAACATCCAGTAGTGCATTGGCTGGATCATAGGGTAGCTCAATTTTTAACTTTTTAAGGGACCTCCACACTGTTTTCCAGAGTGGCTGTACCAACTTGCATTCCCACCAACAATGTAGGAGGGATCCCCTTTCTCCACATCCTCTCCAACAATTGGTGTTTCTTGCCTTGTCTATTTTTGCCATTCTAACTGGCGTAAGGTGGTATCTCAGTGTGGTTTTGATTTGAATTTCCTTGATGGTTAATGATGTTGAACATTTTTTCATGTGTCTGCTAGCCATTTGTATGTCTTCATTGGAAAAGTGTCTGTTCATATCTTCTGCCCATTTTTTGATTTGTTTATTTGTTTCTCGTGTATTGAGTTTGAGAAGTTCTTTGTAGATCTTGGATACCAGTCCTTTATCTGTAGTGTCATTTGCAAATATATTCTCCCATTCCGTGGGCTGCCTCTTAGTTTTTCTGACTGTTTCCTTGGCTGTGCAGAAGCTTTTAATCTTGATGAAGTCCCATAAATTCATTTTGTCTTTTGTTTCTCTTGCCTTTGAGGATGTGTCATGAAAAAGGTTGCTTTGGCCGATGTCGTAGAGGTTGTTGCCTATGTTCTCCTCTAGAATTTTGATGGATTCCTGTCTCACATTGAGGTCTTTCATCCATTTGGAGTTTATTTTTGTGTATGGTGTGAGATAGTGGTCAAGTTTCATTCTCTTGCATGTAGCTGTCCAATTTTCCCAGCACCATTTATTGAAGAGACTTTTTCCCACCGGATGTTTTTTCCTGCTTTATCAAATATTAGTTGCCCAAAGAGCCGAGGGTCCATTTCTGGGCTCTCTATTCTGTTCCATTGGTCTATGTGTCTGTTTTGTGCCAGTACCATGCTGTCTTTGTGATCACAGCTTTGAAGTACAGCTCGAAATCCGGCATTGTGATGCCCCCAGCTTTGTTTTTCCTTTTCAACAGTTCCTTGGAGATTCGGGGCCTTTTCTGTTTCCATACAAATTTAAGGACTGTTTGTTCCAGTTCTTTGAAAAATGTCCTCGGTATTTTGATCGGGATAGCATTGAAAGTGTAGATTGCTCTGGGTAGCATGGACATTTTAACTATGTTAATTCTTCCGATCCATGAGCATGGAATATCTTTCCATCTTTTTAGTCTTCCTCAATGTCTTTCAAGAGTGATTTATAGTTTCTAGAATATATGGTTTTTGGTGCTATTGTAAATGGGATGGATTCCCTAATTTCTCTTTCTTCGGTCTCGTTATTCGTGTATAGAAATGCAACTGATACCTGAGCATTGATTTTGTATCCCGCCATGTTACTGAATTGCTCTATAACTTCTAATAGTTTGGGAGTGGCTTCTTTTGGGTTTTCCATATAGAGTATCATGTCATCTGCAAAGAGAGACATTTTGACTTCTTCTTTGCCGATTTGAATACCTTTGATCCCTTTTTGTCGTCTGATTGCTGTTGCAAGGACTTCTAGTACTATGTTGAATAATAGCGGCGAGTGTGGGCATCTTTGTCGAGTTCCTGATCTTAAGGGAAAGGCTTCCAGCTTTTCCCCATTGAGAATAATATTTGCAGTAGGCTTTTCATAGATGGCTTTTATGAGATTGAGAAATGTACCTTCTATTCCTACACTCTGAAGGGTTTTAATCAGGAAAGGATGCTGTATTTTGTCAAATGCTTTTTCGGCATCAATTGAGAGGATCATATGGTTCCTGAGTCTTTTCTTGTTGATATGATGTATCACGCTGATTGATTTGCGAATATTGAACCATGCTTGCATCCCAGGTATGAATCCCACTTGATCGTGATGGATAATCCTTTTAATGTACTGTTGGATTCTATTAGCAAGTATCTTGTTGAGGATTTTGGCGTCCATATTCATTAGGGAAATTGGTCTGTAATTCTCCTTTGTGAGGAGGTCTTTGCCTGGTTTGGGGATCAAGGTAATATTGGCCTCATAGAATGAGTTTGGTAGCTTTCCTTCTGTTTCTATTTTTTGAAATAGCTTTAGGAGAATAGGTATTATTTCTTCTTTGAATGTTTGGTAGAATTCCCCAGGAAAACCATCCGGGCCTGGAGTTTTGTTATTTGGAAGGTTGTTTATCACTGACTCAATTTTTTCATAATTAATTGGCCTGTTTAAGGAATCAATTTCTTCCGGTTTCAATCTTGGTAGTTTATAGGTTTCTAGGAAGGATTCCATCTCTTCCAGATTGCTTAGTTTATTGGCATATAGCTGTTGATAAAAATTTCTAATAATCCTTCCAATTTCAATGGTGCTCGTCGTGACCTCTCCTTTTTCATTCATAGTTTTAATAATCTGGGTCCTTTCTCTTTTCTTTTGGATAAGTCTTGCCAGTGGTCTGTCAATTTTATTGATTCTCTCCAAGAACCAGCTTCTAGTCCTGTTGATCTGCTCTACTGTACTTCTGGTTTCTGCTTGATTGATTTCAGCTCTAATTTTGGTCAACTGCTTCCTCGTGCGTGGATTAGTCCTGTCCCTCTGTTGCTGTTCCAGCTTCTTGAGGTGAGAATATAAAAACTGCATTTTAGATTTTTCTATTCTTTTGAGTGAGGCTTGGATGGCTATGTATTTCCCCCTTAGGACTGCCTTTGCAGTATCCCATAGGTTTTGGACTGTTGTATTTTCATTCTCATTGGTCTCCATAAATTGTTTAATTTGATTTTTGATTTCCTGGTTTATCGAGTTATTCCTGAGCAGGATGGTTCTTAGTCTCCAAGTGTTTGAGTTTCTTCCAAATTTTTCCTTGTGGTTGAGTTCCAATTTCAGAGCATTGTGGTCTGAGAATATGCAGGGGATAATTTCAATCTTTTGGTATCGGTTGAGACCTGTTTTGTGTCCCAGAACATGGTCTATTCTTGAGAATGTTCCATGGGCATTAGAATAAAATGAATATTCTTTGGTTCTGGGGTGTAGTGTTCTATATATATCTATGAGGTCCAACTCGTCGAGTATGGCATTCAAAGCCTTTGATTCTTTGCTTAGTTTTTGCCAGGGTGTTCTGTCTATTTCTGATAGTGGAGTGTTGAGGTACCCTACTATTAATGTATTTTTATTTATATGTCTCTTTATTCTGGTTAAGAGTTGGCTTGTGTATCTTGCTGCTCCCCTGTTGGGGGCATATATATTTATAATTGTCATATCCACTTGTTGAATACTTCCCTTAAGAATAATATAGTGCCCTTCTGCGTCTCTAACTATAGTCTGTAGTTTAAAATCCAATTTATCTGATATGAGAATTGCTACCCCAGCTTTCTTTTGAGGTCCATTTGCGTGAAAGATGGTACTCCATCCCCTTACTCTCAGTCTGAATGCATATTTGGGTTCGAAATAAGTCTCTTGTAGACAGCAAATGGATGGGTCATTTCTTTTTATCCAATCTGCAACCCTGTGGCGTTTATGGGATGGTTCAAACCATTTACATTAAGAATGATTACTGAGAGATATGATTTTAATAATGCCATGTTGCCAGTAAAGTCTTTGTTTGTATTGGCTGTGACTTTCTGTTCTGTATCACTCTTGGGGCCTTTTTACTTTTATAGAACCCCCCGTAATATCTCCTGTAGGACTGGTTTCGTGGTTACGAAATTGGTTAGTGACTGTCGATTCTGAAATGTCTTTATTTCTCCATCAATTCTGAATGACAGCCTTGCTGGATAAAGGATCCTTGGCTGAATGTTTTTCTCTGAAAGAGCTTTAAAAATGCTCCCCCAACCCTTTCTCTCATTCCAGGTCTGTGTAGACAGGTCTGACATAATTCTGATTCCTTTGCCTTGGTACGTGAGAAATTTCTTTGCCCTGGCCGCTTTCAATACTGTATCCTTGCATCTAATATTTGCGAATAGCACTATGACGTGACGTGGCGTAGGTTTGTCTTGGTTGAGCTTGGGAGGGGTCCTCTCTGCCTCTTGGACACGAATGTTTGTTTCCCTGGCTAGATTAGGGAAGTTTTCAGCTACAATTTGTTCAAATATCCCTTCTAGACCTCTGTTTTTCTCCACCCCCTCGGGGATGCTGATGATTCTAACATTGGATCGTTTCATTGAGTCAGTAATCTCCCGTAACCTACATTCGTGTGCATGGATTTTTTTAAGACCATCTTCTATTTTCATTTTTTCCTCTATTAACCCATCCTGCAATTCACTAACCCGTTCCTCTGCTTCTGCCACCCTGGCCGTCAGAGCCTCTAGTTTTGCCTGCATTTGGCTCATAGAATTTTTAATTTCTGTCAGATTCGTTCTCATTTCTGTCCTTAGGGATTCTATATTCTCAGTAACCTTTTCGTTAATAGTTTTTTCAATTCTACTCATCATTTTGACCATCGTTACTCTGAATTTCATTTCTGATAATTTGGTTACATCCATATCCATTATTTCTGTGGCAGAGGCCACAGACTCACTGTCTTTTCTTTGCTGGGGGGGGCTTCTCCTTCTTGTCATTCTGATGAGGAGAGGTTGCGGGGTTTCCAGAGCCCAAATTATTGACTGGGTCCCAGGCCATGCCCCTTGTTTTATAGGGATCTTAGGGATGTGGGCTTCTTCTTTAAAGATTTTATTTATTTATTTATGTTGCAGCCAACCAGCGAGAGAGGGAACAGAAGCAGGGGAGTGGGAGAGGAAGAAGCAGGCTCCCAGCGGAGGAGCCCGATGAGGGACTCCTTTCCGGAATGCCGGGATCACGCCCTAAGCCGAAGACAGGCGCTCAACGACTGCGCCACCCAGGCGCCCGGGTTGTGGGCTTCTTGATTTTTCAGCTTGCCTTCTGCGTTCTGGGGGAGGGGCCTGCCTCGCCGATACTTAGGCAACCCTGATTGGGTAGAGTCTCCGCGTCGCCTGCGAGGAAGGATGGGGATGGGCACTCCCTGAGCCAGTATTTCCAGGCTTTTGTTCTCTGGCGGCTTTCCCTGGCAGTTTGCTGTGCCTCTTCTGAGAGTCAGAGCAGCAGTGGCCGAATCTCAGCCTCTGTCACAGAACAGAGGGATTGCGGCCCGTTCTCTACTAATGTTCTGGCCACTTTAACTCTGTTACTGTTGGTGCTGCTCAACCCTGCAGCGTCCGGGGATGTGCGCCCCACACCCGGTGTCCCAGCCCTCACTTCCAGGGCCGGCGTGTCTCTGTCCTTTGTGTTTCTAATGCTGCCAGCCGCCAGCTGCCCCACGCGCGTGCTCTGGAAGCTCCCGGTCTCAGTCTGGATCCGGTGAGCGCACCGGGATTCCGGTGTTCCGCGAGATGTCTGGTGACGCGCGCACCCGGCTCACGGTCTCAGTCTGCTGTTTTGCGGGTGCCGTCCGCGAGCCCCGCCCGCTCTTCCGTGCAAGTGGCTACCGCTTCCCGGCGCCTGAACGCAGCGGCTCCCTCCCCCTTCCGTTTATCTTCAGGTATCTGTGCGCGGTTTCTTGGCTCCCCGCTTCGTACCTCAATACTCAGCGCTGGAGATGTTCATTTGTAGAGATCCAGATGCATCTTCCTGCATCTCAGGCTGGTTCCGTGGTTGTTTAGGCTGGTCTGGTACCTATCCAGCTCGACTCGGGAGACCAGCTGAAAACGGTGTCTCCTACTCCTCCGCCATCTTAACTCCCATCTCCTTTTCTTTTATTCACTCATTAGTGTGGGTAGTTGGGTTGATCTAGTATCTAGCAGACCTTCATTTGGGTTTTTCTGTTACTATATAGTACCTCTAATGGATTCCAGGTCTCAAATTCCTACAAATTATGAACCATTTTGTGTTTAGTGTGTGCCTTGCAATGATAGGGAGTTTTCCTCAGTGTTTCATTCCACCCTCACATCTTAGCAGATCCAAAAGGCCTAGGTTATAGATGATATCTCTGTTCATGTTCTTGTCCCTTACCCTGCAGTAGACTGGAATTGCTTGTTACTCAGTTTGAAATTCCTAGTAGCAAAAGGGGTCTTTCCTTAGATCTTCTGCTCTATCCCATTTCTTAGGTAGGTACCAAGTATTTAAACTTTAGGTTGGGACTTTCTCCCAAGTCCTGTCCCCAATTTCTACTCCCTGATTTGGCAGGCAAATTCAGTGGGAAGTCTTTAAGAGAAACACTGTTTTTTCTCCATTCACCAATGGTAACAGACCCTAATCATGTATTAGGACAAGATCCATGGGGTTTTATGTCCCTCCTCCATTGGCAGAGGCTTTTGCTTTTAGCCTTTCCTTAGAGACAGGTGTAACTTTGCCTGGGATTCATGAAAGAGGGTTTCCCTATCATTTTCCAGTGACAGATAGCTTTTACTTTTACCCCTTCCCCAGAGGCAAGGGATCTTTCCCTGGGGAGAGGCTTTCTTATTGCTCTCCCACTAACTCACATTTTTTGCATGAGAGAAAGATCCAGAAGTTGGATGAGATTTGTGTCTGTGCAAAACTAGGGGGACTCTATGAGGTCCTACCATGCCCTCATCTTTCTTGTGAGCATCCAGAAGAACCCCAAAAGAGCTGCTGGTGACCATAACTTCTTTTGTATCTGGGGGTCTTAGGGATTATAACTATCATGCTAGTCTACATTTGGCCTTTAAGAACTTGATAAACTTTCAGATGTTTTCCTCTTACTTTTTTTATGGTAGGTGCCTCTCCTTGTGCTCTGCAAAATGTCAAGTAGTTCAGTGTTTTGATGTTTCTTAAAGGATCTTCTAACTCTTTGGAATTCAAAAATTGCATTAAGGCTTCAGTTCTCTGATGGGCTCGATAAAAGATATGATTTTGTGTATTACCTTAATTTTTTTTTTATTGTTAGGGAGTGTCATTCTAATATCCTACATTCTAAGTTGAAGTGGATTGCAGTTTCCTACATTTTAAATTGAAGAGGGAGTCCCTATTCTGTTTATTTTTAATATAATTATTGATGTAGTTAGGTCTAAGTATACCATCTTGCTATTTGTTTTCAATTTGTTCCACCTATAGCTTAAGAAATAGGAATATGTGACCCGCAAGCAAGTAAAACAAGTCAATAGAAATAGACCTAGAGATGACAGATTTAGAATTAGTAGAGAAAGACTTCTAAACAGCTATTATTATGATGTCCAAGGATTTATGGGAAAATATTCACACAATGAGAGGAGAGATGGAGAATCCCATTATATATATATATATATATATATATATATATATATATATATATATATATTATTAAAAAAACAAATACGGATTTTAGAATTGAAAAATACAATATCTGAAATGGAAATTCTGCTGATGGGCTTAAAAAAGATTCAAAACTTGCTGAGGAAAATTATAATGATTTTGAAGATAGGCAGTGGAATCTGAAGCACAGAGAGAAAAATACTAAAAATTAAACTGAACTGAACAAACACCAAGAGAGACATCAAGTGGCATAACATGCATAATTTTATCTCAAAAGGAGAGAAGATAGAAAAATAATTAGAAAATAATGAATTTAAAACTTCCAAATGTAATGAAAAATACCAACCCTAAGTAGCATATACACAAAAAAGGCCACAACAAGGTATGTTATAGTAAAATATCTGAAAATCAAAGATAGAGAAAATCCCCCAAACCATATAGGGGAAAAAGGGCCAAAATTACCATCAACTTCTCACCATATACAATGCAATGGAAAGTCATAGAATAACATTTTTAAATTGCTTGAAAGAGGAAAAGAAAACAACCTTGTCAACTTTGAGTTCTGTATTTATTGAATTTTTTTTTTCAAAAATGAAAGTAAACTAGATACTTTCAGATAAACAAAAGCTTAGAGAATCTGTCACCATAGGCTTACACTACAAGAAATGTTAAGAGAGTTGCTCTTCAGGATGAAGGAAATTGTACCAGAGGGTATTTGGCCCCTCCTGAGAGAATGAAGAGCAACCAAAATAGTAAATATGTAAGCAAATATAAATGACTTTTTGAATTTATTAACTTATTTAAAGGATGCTTGACTGTTTGGAGCAAACAAATGGTAACAGTGTATTGTATGGTTTCTAACATATGGACAAGTAAAATGTATGGCAATAATAGTGTAAAGGTGGGAATGGGAATTCACTGTCTAAAGGTTATAATATTACACTTAAGTTGATATAGAATATGTTTAAGTTAAGGGTACATGTTGTAATCTGTAGAGCATTTACTAAATAACTATATAATATATTATAGCTAAAAATCCCAACAAAGGAGATAAAAGTATAAAACATGACTAGTTACTCCAAAAGAGAGGACAGATGAAGGAACCAACTGATTTTTTTTAAATATTTTATTTATTTATCCGACAGAGATAGAGACAGCCAGTGAGAGAGGGAACACAAGCAGGGGGAGTGGGAGAGGAAGAAGCAGGCTCATAGCGGAGGAGCCTGATGTGGGGCTCGATCCCATAACGCTAGGATCACACCCTGAGCCGAAGGCAGACACTCAACCACTGTGCCACCCAGGCGCCCCTGATTTTTGTTCACTTCTTGACATAAGATCACATATCCTTTTTTTATGGGTCTAATAATAGGGTAATCTGAAATTTGTAGTTACTATTTATTGCTTCTTACTTTTTTGATGTCAATATGTAGGAAAAGCATTTTTACACTATTTAATTTTTTTTAACAGACTTTTAAAAATATTTTATTTATTTACTTGACACAGAGAGAGAGCTAGAGAGCACGAGTGGGGGGAATAGAAGAGGGAGCAGGAGAAGCAGGCTCCCTACTGAGCGGGGAGCCTAAGGCATGGCTCAATCCCAGGATCTGAGCTGAAGGTAGATGCTTAACCAACTGAGACACCCAAACACCCCTACTCTATTATTTTAATTAAAGAATTAAATTTCTTTATTTTTTGAAGAATTAAATTCTCTTTATTAAAAAAACTAATTTATTTATTTATTTGACAGAGAGAGAGCACAAGTAGGGGGAGCAGCAGAGGGAGAGAGAAAGAGGGAGAAGCGGGCTCTTCGCTGAGTGGGGAGCCTGATGTGGGGCTCAAACCCAGGACCCTGGGATCATGAATTGACCCGAAGGCAAATGCTTAACCAACTGAGACACCTAGGTGCCCCAAATTCTCTTACTTTTTAATTAAAGAATTCTTTAATTCTCTGAAAAAAATTTTAATTTCTTCAACTGAAGAACAAGTGGTTTTTTGACATGATTTATAAGACCCCAATGTTGTTTATTTTTCTGCTTGTTAGCCTTTTTCCTCTAATTCAAATTATTATTTGAGAAGAATTTCAACCTGTCCTTTCTCCAGTGAGAAGCACAGAATCTGGTGTAACCCATGTTGTCTACATGTAATCAGATTTATGTGGGTCCAAGAAAATAGGGATGCTTGAGGTTTCACAGGCAGGCTCATATTGGTAAGAATCTGCTTTCACTTGACTTAATGGTTTCCATAATTGAGCCACAGAGTGCAGAAATGATAGTTTTCCTCTTCTGAGAGCATCTTATGATTTCAGTGGCATTTGTGGCTTCCTGAATAATTAAACTGGGACTAGGATGAAATTTCTTACTGTAACCTGTAATTCCCCTGTGTTACCGTTCGGTGGCCACAAAATAGGTTATACTTCCTTTTCATAGCTCTTTTTCCATCATGAGCCCCCAACAACTTGCTGTAATTAGCCTCTACCTGAAACTAGTGATTCCTGCAACTCAGGGTGCACCCTGGGACAATCCTCATATGTCTTTTTCTGTTCCTCTCACTTTGTCAACCTGCTGCTTCTGAAGCTTTTAATATGGCTGATCTGGTTCTCCCTCTCTCTCTCTTTCTCTCTCTCATTCTGTTTCTGTCTGATTCTTGCTTTCTTGCTCTCTCACTCTTGCCTTCTCCTGGCCATGAAGGGGACATAATACTATTCCTAATTCCCCTCAGCATAGCTGAGACCATGACTAAGATTTTTTTTTTAAGATTTTATTTATTTATTTGACAGAGAGAGAGACATCCAGTGAGAGAGGGAACACAAGCAGGGGGAGTGGGAGAGGAAGAAGCAGGCTCCCAGTGGAGAAGCCTGATGCAGGGCTTGATCCCAGAACACTGGGATTACACCCTGAGCTGAAGGCAGGGGCTTAACGACTGAGCCACCCAGGCACGCCATGACTAGGATTTTTAACAAGGCTTTGCTGAAGGCTTGCAATAGAAATGCAGTAAAAAGGGCTGTAAGTGAACAATAGGGCCACAAGAGCAAATCTGACAGAAGGTCCTTAGCAGTTCAGCCTCTTCTTTAGCCCCTGGCCTGCTTTCACTTGGGAGGGGCAAAGTTACCTCCGCACTTGGGAATGCTCCCAGACATTTCTCTTCCTTGGAGTCCTGCTCTCCTCTTCTCCAGAGCTGTTGTTGTTGTTGTTATTATTTATTATTATTATTGTTTCAGATTATTATTTGTGTTTTCATTGTGCATCAAAACTTATTTAGACTTAACTATAGGATTCATGTGTTTATTTGCTACCATTTGTTTTCTTTCGAGACCAATTATCATCTTTTTAAATGAATTTTTTTCCTTTCTGTTTTTGTTTTTGCTGGAATATTTCCTAAGTCATTCTTTTAGGGATGGTATATGAATGGTCAATTTCTAAATCTATATAAATCTGAAACCATCATCATTTCTCACTGCTTGAATGTTAGTTTGACTGAGTCTAAGATTTTAGCCTCACATAATTTTCCTTAAGAAATAAGACAGTCATTTCTGTGTGTTCTGGCATTCACTGTTACCATATGGATACCACATGATAGCCTGTTTCTTTCTTCTTAGTAGCATATTTGTCTGTGCTTTCTTTTCTTTGTTTTTTTCTCTGTATCTTTTTTGGTCTTAGAAATTTTATTTCTATGTATCTAATTATGGAGGATGGGCCCTTTTAAATTAATTGCCTGGCATCCTTTGAAATAAAAATTCTCTCTTCAGCTCTGAGAAATCTTATTCTAAAAGATATTTAATTATTTCTTCTCTTCCAACATTTCTATTTTTCTCTTTTGGAATTCCTTTTAGGTGGATTCTGGGGCTTCATCTCTCTTTTATGTCATTTAGCTTTTTGGTCATACTTCATCTATTTTAGCTGTTTTTGTTTTGCTCCGGGAGTATTCCTCAACTCAGTCATCCAGCTTACTAATTTATTTTTCAGTTGTATCTGTTATGTAATTCAGCCCATTTGTACATGTTTTATTTCTTTTTCTTTTTGCCACACATACTTTTTTTAAAGTTTGAAAATTTTAAATTCCCAAGATCTCTAGTTTCTTTTCTCAGGTTTATTCTCCCAAATACGAAGCTGTCAACTATACTTACCGAGAGTATTGTTTTATCTGCTGCATTAACTTTCCTTCACTTCTAGTTCTGCAAGTTGTTGAAGCAGGTGACTCTAATTCATAGTGCTGTTTTTGGGCAAGATGGTGGTGATTGCTGGTTGTATATTCATCTTTTTGTTTGGGAATACCTGTTTGCCCATCTAAGGATGCAATTTTGGTTATAGGATGTTATTTATAGTGATTATTTTAGAAGGGTGGGATTATTATTCTTGTGGAATATATTAGTAGTTTGTTTTTCAAATACAGGGGCTTGTATTTCCATTATATGTTGTACAGTGGGGCACTGCCAAGGTTTTCCAACCACATTTTAGTTGCTGTTTTGGTGGGTGAATCAATACCTTTGTTGCCACATGCTCAGCACAAGCCCACGACAAGGTAGGAAACATCCTGCTTGCTAACTCTCTTCTAGAACTTCTGTCTCCAATTGCTTACATCTCCACACTTGCCTCTGGTATATGTTTTTAGCAATAGTTTTCTTTGTCAATATGGTCCTATGTCTGATTTTTTTTTAAAGAAATTTACAGAATTTCTACTTCACTGATGGCACTCTTTCTTTTTTCTTCGTGTTATAGGTTTCTTATTAAGTATACATTTTATTCTATGTCCAAGAATTTAGGATTGGGGAGGATTTGGCTTCTGTGTTCAGTAGTTCATTATGTTACTCTTCTGCTCAACCCCCTCCAAAGTTTTCTCATCTCCTCTACAGTAAAAATCTCAAGTCCTATCCATAGTCTATTTGGTCTTTCATGATGTGTCCCTCACCTACCTTTCTGACCTCATTTTCTACCAATCTTCCATCTGTTCATTCTGTTCTAGCCTTGTTGTCCTTGTTGCTGGTTTACAAAAAACAAAAAAACAAAGAAACAAAGAAACAAAAAACAAAACAACCCTATCCTCCTTTGTAACACTTTTACTGAGCACTTGCTGCTTCCTTTCTGCCTACAATTCTCTTCCCCAGAGCTACATGTATCCTTCAGAATTTTGACAGTTGCCTCCTCAAACATCATTTTATCAGAGAGGACAGTCCTTACTACCCCCTAAAATATAACACCCCTTTCCTCACATCCATAATTTTCTTTCCCTCTTACCCTCCTTGTTTTTCTTTATTACACTATCACCTTCAGTCACATTATTCAATTTTTATTTTTATTTTTTTGATTTCCACCACTAGAATGATAGCTCCAAAAGGGCATTCACTTCTGTGGCCCAGCACCCCACCAGGGCCTGTCATAAATGAGTCACTAAATAAATATTTGCTGGATGAGTAAATAAAAGCCATCTTAACCCTCCTGAATCACAGGGAAAGGGAACATCAATTCCTTTCCCAAGAATATTTCCACCCCATTCCATAGGATGCAGCCGGATTATCACAGCAGCTTGGCTTATTCTGATCAGAGTATCACCTATCATGGAGATCTAGGTGGCCAGTACAGTTTGTTTTTTTTGCTCAGCCAGCAACTTATCATACTCATTTTCTGGCCTGACAGAAGGAAAACAGCCCTGGTTGGCCCTCCTATTGTAGCTCAGGTTTAGATCCAAATTTCCAACTAGTCATGGCCTGGATAACACATGGATCTTTTATAAATAAAAATATAATTTTCACATCAAGTCTAAACCAGGTTTATAAATCAGAAAGTGTCTAATCATCAGGGGGAATCACTAATGAAATCAATTTACTTTATTAAAGAGAAAACTTTGTGTATCAATATGAGATATCTGCATTGAGACTTTTTCTGCATTCAGAAAATCTCCCTTAAAAAATGGGTTAGCACTTTTCTCATACCTTCTCATCTAAATCAAATCCTCATAGCAGTTGTTTCCTGTTCCAGGGGAGTATGTCCCAGGGACAAACTACAATCTTAATCCTATAAGGCAGAAACTATTTACAAACCTTCCAAATGGCAGTTGCTTCCATTAAAAAAAAAAAAGACTATGGAAATGAAAATTCTTAACATCTATTGTTTATTGGGTACTCTATTAAATTAGGCAATAAATATTTATTGGTAAATTTTTGTCTAGTTAGTTGCTTCTATAGATTTTTTTAGGTTTTCAACTCAAAAAATCTATAAAGGCATGCCTGGAAATGAAAACACACAGTACTCAAAATAAGTATAATATACTAATTTCATAGAATAGAAGACTGATGGAACTGGATTAAAAAACAACAGGAACAACTTGGGATCCTCATGATGAAACAGAGTCTGAGCTAATGCAAATGTACTTCCTACCCTCATCCACACTGTCTGTCCTCTCATTCAGCCTTAAGAGCTTGTACCAGAGACAAAAATAATTATTATGCTAGTCCTAGGTTCTGGTCCCAGAGTCTCAGACAATGGGGATAGGTGACACCTTAGTTTATGAAATGTGCACCTGGTAAAAGCCCACCAGAAACCAGAAACTCGACTTGGAATGAAACATATCCACTTGCCCTCCAGTGATGATTTGATAAAGGTACTCAACAGTTGGTGAATTAAGGGATAAAGAACACAAAGGCCAATTCAAATAGTGTCTCTGTTGACAGCAGTAAATAGGAAGAGATTTTTCTCTATTTGAGGAACAATATATAAAGAAAAGAGCCTAACAACTTTAATGCCTATTAAATATATTTCAAATAAATGAATGCAAATAGCACCAAGAAGAGAAATAATTTGCTCTTTGATTTTTAAAAATATTCAATTACCACCCTCAATGGAGTATAATTTGGAATGGCCTCTATTGGAAAGGAGAAGTACATGGATGGTATTGATCTCATATGTGTCCTTCATCCCTGCTACTATGACCTCTTTGTTCATAAGCACTGAAGGCCTGGAACATGGCTAATATCCACAAAACATGCTAACTTGTCCAAGTGTGTGTTGAGAGCCGTCTCAGCATTAGAGATTCTTTACTGAGCATTCATATATTTTCATATTCTGTGCTCATTCCAAGAAGTACATCCACATGGCTCTTCCCCACACTTCTTTGTCATCAGTTCTCATTTCTTTCTTTCTTTTCAAGTGCACTGTCCATGAATTTGTGTAGATCCACACATGAAGACTTTCCCCCTCTTTGCAGGCAAAGTAGACTACAATGTGCTGTATTTGAATTTCTTTCCACTGTTAGGTTTTCCCTTATTTTCTCTATCTATTATATCATAGTAGTCTGTTTTTGACTGGTGCCACATATCAAATAGAGTTAAATATAAACCATCTTTGAATCTTCTTTCTCTTAACTCAAGTAGTCATAGGAAACTCCTAATAGGTCATGGGTGTGGATTCAAGGAAATAACAAAAGTATGACAAGAGTTAAAATAAGTTTATTCTCCATACAAAATCAGGACCTATTTAAGATTAATTTCATATAAACTTTCCATGTAATTATCATGTGCTGCTGGCCACGCTTGATGTTATGGCTTGGTTGAACAATTTTCAAATGTATCTAATCCAGCTATGCACCCAATACATTGAGAAATAAAAATAGGATGGGCCAAGGGTCAAATAATTCCACCATGAAATGGATTAAGGTCAAGACTCCATTTAGCACCTGATTCCTAAAGCCCTCACTATAACTGGTGGATCATAGTGGTCTTTTGGTTTCCTGGGGATAAATGCTATCTTAGAACCATTATTTATTAATTTCTTCAGGGTCTGTATATTTCCATTTTCCTAGAGCAGTTTCCATGGCAATTGAGTTCATGTCTTTGGGGAAGGTTAAGAGGATGACCAAGTGGGTTTTATTCCTGGGATGCAAGGGTGGTTCAACACTCACAAATCAATCAGTGTGATAGAGCACATTCATAAAAGAAAAGACAAGAACCATATGATCCTCTCAATTGATGGAGAAAAAACATCTGACAAGATGCAACATCTGTTCCTGATTAAAACTCTTTAGAGTATAGGAATAGAGGGAACATTCCTCAATATCATAAAAGCCATCTATGAAAAGCCCACAGAAAATATCATTCTCAGTGGGGAAAAACTGAGAGCTTTTCCCCTAAGGTCAGGAACACGACAGGGATGCCCACTGTCACCACTGTTCAACATAGTGCTAGAAGTCCTAGCCTCAGAAATCAGGCAACAAAAAGAAATAAAAGGCATGCAAATTGGCAAAGAAAAAGTCACACTCTCCCTCTTTGCAGATGACATGATATTTTATGTAGAAAACCCAAAAGACTCCACCTCCAAATTACTAGAACTCATACAGCAATACAGCAGTGTGGCAGGATACAAAATCAATGCACAGAAATCAGTTGCTTTTCTATACACTAACAATGTAACTGTAGTAAGAGAAATTAAGGAATCAATTCCATTCACAATAGCACCAAAACCATAAGATACCTAGGAATAAACCTAACCAAAGAGATAAAGGATCTATGCTCTAGAAACTACAGAACACATATGAAAGAAATTGAGGAAGACACAAAAAAGATGGAAAAACATTCCATGCTCATGGATTGGAAGAGTAAACATTGTTAAAACGTCTATCCTGCCTAGAGCAATTTACACTTTCAATGCCATCCCTATTAAAATACCATTGGCATTTTTCAAAGAGCTGGAACAAACAATCTTAAGATTTGCATGGAACCAGAAAAGACCCTGAATTGCCAAGGGAATGATGAAAAAGAAAAACAAAGCCAGGGGCATCACGTTGCCTGACTTCAAGCTATATTACAAACCTGTGATCACCAAGAGAGCATGGTATTGGCACAAAAACAGACACATAGATCAAAGGAACAAAATAGAGACTTCAGAAATGGACCCTCAACTCTATGGTTAACTAATCTTTGACAAATCAGGAAAAAAAATCCACTGGAAAAAAGACAGTTTCTTCAATAAGTGGTCCTGGGAAAATTGGACAGCTAACATATAGAATGAAACTGGACCATTCCCTTAGACCATACACAAAGATAAACTCAAAATGGATGAAAGACCTAAATGTGAGAGAGGAATCCATCAAAATCCTAGAGGAGAACATAGGCAGTAATCTCTTCAACATGGGCCACAGTAACTTCTTTCAAGACACGTCTCCAAAGGCAAGTGAAACAAAAGCAAAAATGAACTTTTGGGACTTCGTCAAGATAAAAAGCTTCTGCACAGCAAGGGAGGTAGTCCACAGAATGGGAGAGGTAGTCCCCAGAATGGGAGACGATATCTGCAAATAACATTACAGATAAAGGGGTGGTATCCAAGATATATAAAGAACTTCTCAAACTCAACACTTAAAAAACAAATAATGCAGTCAAAAAGTAGGCAGAAGACATGAACAGACACTTCTCCAAAGAAGACACACAAAAGGTTAACAGGCACATGAAAAAATGCTCAACATCACTAGCCATCAGGGAAATACAAATCAAAGCCATAATGAGATACTACCTTACACCAATTAGGATGCCAAAAATTAACAAGGCAAGAAGCAACAAATGTAAGGGAACCCTCTTACACTGTTGGTGGGAATGCAAGCTGGTACAGCCACCCTGGAAAACAGTATGGAGGTTCCTCAAGATGTTGAAAATAGAGCTACCCTACAACCCAGCAATTGCACTACTAGGTATTTACTCCAGGGATACAGATGTAGTGAAAAGAAGGGGCACATGCACCCCAAAGTTCATAGCAGCAATGTCCACAATAGCCAAACTGTGGAAGAAGCCGAGATGCCCTTCAACAAATGAATGGATAAAGAAGATGTGGTACATATATACAATGGAATATTATTCAGCCATCAGAAAAGATGAATACCCACCATTTGCATTGACATGGATGGAACTGGAGGGGATTGTGCTAAGTGAAGTAAGTTAAGCAGAGAAAGACAATTAACATATAGTTTCACTCATATGTGGAACATAAGCAATAGCATGGAGGACCATATCGGGAAGAGAGGGAAATCTGAAGGCAGAGAGATCAGAGAGGGAGACAAACTATGAGAGACAATGGACCCTGGGAAAGAGACTGGGGGTTTCAAAGGGGAGGGGGTAACAGTATCATGGGTATTAAGGAGGGCATGAGTTGTGATGAACACTGGGTGTTACACATAACTAATGAATCATTGAACACTACATCAAAAACTAATGGTACAGTGGCTAAGTGAACATATATATATATATATATATATATATATATATATATATATATATATATATATATATATATAAATTATTTTAAGATTGCAAAGTTCTTCAAGAGTATAAGACATCTTTTTAATTTTGGATACTCTGGTTTGTGAACTAACTCAGGTGTGGGAATTGGGTTTTGGCTGTGACTCCCTACCATGGTGATTCAGGATAGGCCTCTGATCAACTAACCCAAGGGTTTTTGTTTGTTTGTTTGTTTAATGGATCAAGTAAGACCTTGATGAGTGACTCATCTACTTTAGTTCTAAGAGCCCTAGATCAATTAGCCATCACTAATTACCAATTTAGTCCTTCTGTTATTAATTATGATTCTCACCTTACTTCCACAATTAAATGTTTTTACTTAGCTTCTGTTTTTCTGTGATATCATTATTTCCATTCAAATTAGGGATTCCCATTTCAATAGCAGATTTCCCATCTTAATTCCTGCCCCTGGAACTGACCTTTCCTTCACTGTTATTTTTCAGTATCTTGGTAAAAGAACATTCTCTGAGCCATCCCAGGGGACATTTTAAGTGGATGGGGTGCTGGTAATAGATGATAAATCCACTACAAGATTTTTTTTTTACTATTTTTTAATTCTCCAGTTAAAATTTTTCTTTTTTTCTTTCATTATAATATAAAAGTTTTTTAAAAATTTTATTTTAATTCCAGTATAGTTAACATACAGTGTTATATTAGTTTCAGATATACAATATAGTGATTTGACAATTCCATACATCACATGGTGCTCCTCATGACAAGTGCACTCCTTAATCCACATTACCCTTTTCACCCATCTGCTCACTCCCTCTCCCCTCTGGTAACCATCAGTTTGTTCTCTATAGTTAAGAGTCTGTTTCTTGGTATCTCTTCCTCTGTCTCTTGTTTTTAATTTGCTCATTTGTTTTGTTTCCTAAATTCCACATACGAGTGAAATGATATGGTATTTGTCTTTCTCTGACTGGCTTATCTTGCTTAACATTATACTCTCTAGTTTCATCCATGCCATTGTAAATGGCAAGATTTCTTTATCTTTTATGGATGAATAATATTCCATTGTTTGTGTGTATATATATGTACCACTTCTTTATCCATTCATCTATTGATAGACACTTGGGCTGCTTCCATAATTTGCCTATTGTAAATAATGTTGCTATAAACATAGGGGTGCATATATACCTTTGAATTACTGTTTTTGTGTTATTTGGTAAATATCTAGTAGTGTGATTACTGAATCATAGGGTAGTTCTATTTTTAAGTTTTTGAGGAACCTCCATACTGTTTTCCACAGTGGCCACACCAATTCGCATTCCCACCAACAGTGCAAGAGGGTTTCTTTTTCTCCACATGCTCACCAACACTTGTTTCTTGTTTTAAATTTTAGCCATTCTGACAGGTGTGGTGTGATATTTCATTGTAGTTTTGATTTGCATTTCCCTGATGATGAGTGAATTTGAGCATCTTTTTATGTGTCTGTTGGCCATCTGTTTGTCTTCTTTGAAGATATGTCTGTTCGTGTCTTCTGACCATTTTTAATTGGATTATGTTTTTTGGGTGTTGGATTGTATAAGTTCTTTGTATATTCTGGATACTAACCCCTAACCTGATATGTCATTTGCAAATATTTTCTCCCATTCTGTAGATTGCCTTTTAGCTCTGTTGATCATTTCCTTCACTGTGCATAAGCTTTTTATTTTGATGTAGTCCCAATAATTTGTTTTTGCTTTTATTTCCCTTGCCTCAGGAAACTTAGCTAGAAAAATATGGCTATGGCCAATGTTAGAGACATTACTGCCTGTGTTCTCTTCTAGGATTTTTATGGTTTCAGGTTTCACATTTAGTTCTTTGATCCACTTCTAGTTTATTTTTTATATGGTATAAGAAAGTGGTCTAGTTTCATTCTTCTACATGTTGCTGTCCAGTTTTCCTAACATCATTTGTTGAAGAGGCTGTCTTTTCCCCATTGGATATTATTTCCTGTTTTGTTGAAGATTGATTGACCAAATAACTGTGGGTTTACTCTTGGGTTTTCTATTCTGTTCCACTGATCTGTGTGTCTATTTTTGTGCTAGTACCTTACTGTTTTGATTACTACACTTTGTAATATAACCTGAAGCTGGAATTGTGACACCTACAGCTTTGCTTTTACTTTTCAAAATTGCTTTGGCTATTTATGGTCTTTGTGGTTCTATGTAAATTTTGGGATTGTTTGTTCTAGTTCCATGAAAAAATACTGTTGGTATTTTGATAGGGACTTCATTAAGTGTGTAGATTGCTTTGGGTAGTACAGACACTTAAACAATACTTGTCTTTCCAATCCATGAGCATGCAATGTCTTTCTACAATATTGCTATTTTCCTAAGTATTGAGATAGCTTGGGGCATTTCACCTATCTTTAGTGTGGATCACTCTTGATTTCAAGTTACAGTCAGCCAATCAAATGTAATGAAACAATTAGAACCACATCTGACCCATGAACAATTTAGGGGTTAGGAGTGATGATCCCCCGTGTAGTCAAATATTTGTATATAACTTTTGACTCTCCCAAAACTTAACTACTAATCGCCTACTGTTAACTGGAAGCCTTGCTGATAACATAAATAGTCAATTAACACATATTTTGTATATTACCTATATCAAATACTGTACTCTTACAATAAAGTAAGCTAGAGAAAATAAATGCAATTAAGAAAATCATAAGAAGGGGAGCCTGGGTGGCTAAGTCAGTTAAGCATCTGACTCTTAGTTTTGGCTCAGTTGTGATCTCAGGGTTGTGAGATCGAGCCCCAAGTGAGGTTCCACAGTCAGCATCGAGTCTGCCTGAGATTCTCTTTCCCTCTCCCTCTGCCCCTCCCACTCATTCTCTCTCTCTCTAAAATAAATACATCTTTTAAAAAAGGAATATCATAAGGAAAATACATTTACAGTACTATATTATATTTATTTAAAAAATCTGTATATAAGTGGACTCATGCAGTTCAGGCCCATGTTGTCTAAGGGTCAACAGTATTCTTGGCTACTCAAGCCCAAACATTGCATCTAGAATCTCTGATAAGTGCATCTATGATGATAAATTCTTAGAGTGAAATTGTTCTTCTCCATCCCTGAGCTAGAACACCCAGAGTCCATTTCCACAAGAATTCCTTGAGGTGTTTTCAATACAAATTTTCAGAATTTTAAATTATTTTATGGCATAACACTTCTTCTCTTTGGTTTTTTAGGTGAAGTTGTTATGAGGTCTCTAAGCACGTCATGACCAGACAGGGGAGCAATGGTTACTTCTGCAGCCAAGGAAGAATTGGTAGGCTTCAGACTGGGTACTTCTCTATGTCCTCCTTCTAATTCTCAGTATTGCTCTTTCCCAGTCACAGCCTTAACTTTCACACAGAGAGGCTATGAATTCTACCTGTGTTATTACTAAGCAACTTCAGAATCATATGCTGTCAGGTACATCAGCTATATAGAGCTGTAAGTGTTTAT
Source organism: Ursus americanus (assembly GCF_024610735.1). Lineage (NCBI taxonomy): Eukaryota > Metazoa > Chordata > Mammalia > Carnivora > Ursidae > Ursus > Ursus americanus. The sequence goes on from NC_142139.1 coordinate 67,834,573, forward strand.
TTTTAGGAAAATATAGAAAGTGTCTGGCTTTCTTACTCTGTCACAATCAGAATCTTTAAACCCCCAAATCTATCATTTTATTTAAACTTTTCAGTGCAGTTAGAAATAGCTAACCCATCCCTATAATCTTAATAGTCTTAACTATTTCACTGTGCTATGGCAGCTCACATTTGGTCTGAGTCATGACATCAAAAAGCCTGAAATTCAGTTGGCCAATTTGGGTAATTATTTAAGTTACTGTTAGACCCCTCTTTGAAATCCAGATTAAAACCTCCAATTCAAGAAGGGTGGAAGATAGTTCCAGATTTCTGTCCTTATTCTGTTGACAGTCATTTTCTCTGGTACCAAATTATTTCTCAGATTCTCTTGCAGATAATAGAAACCACTATTTTAATTATATATCGGCACTTAATATATTAGGTACTTTAAAAATTGTGGGCTGGAGGAGCAGCCTTTACAGAGAGCTTCCAGGAATGAATCCTAGAACAACACTTGGAAAGTGGCGAACTAAGGGAGCTATTGCCTCTTCCATGTTCGGGATACAAGAATGTTTAGAAAGCTGGGTCTTACGGGGCTGTTGACCCAATTGTTCATTCAAAGAAACAGGCAGAAGACATCTCCAGAATGGTTGATTCCTGGGTCACACCATCATAGCTGTAACCCATTCTTGCAAAGTGGATGGTGCATAGTATGTGCTCTCTACATGCATGAGTTTAGGGCCTTGACATTGTGACCTTTGCTACCACTGCCATAGGAAAGCTAAGTCTTACAGCTGAACTTTCCAAAAGAAACAACAGAAATAGGAGTGCTGCCTCTACCTCACTTTTTCTTTCAAATCTCGTAAATATGTAAATTAGTGATAGCTAGGTTGTGTATCAAACCCAAACTGTATAGGAGACTGGGAAATGTAATCTTGGCTTTCCTGTCTGTAATGTGACTAAGGGACTCTAAGGGACTGTAATGGAGTTGAGTGAGCTAATCTATAATATTGGGCACACTGGTTGTTCTTTTCTTTGTAGCATTTTGTTACCAAAGTGGCAGGTTCTTTTTCTTCTCAATACTGTTTGCCAAATAACCAAATGGTATTTGATGGCAAGCAGGTAATTCATTTAATGGCCAGAGAATGGAGAAGGGGAGCTCATGCTCTAAAGGCACCTTTTCTCTGATAAGGTCTCATGGTTAGGGTTTTATGGGGTTAGGGTAATTAAGGGGCTGGTAAGCAAACTGATGTAGAGGGGTTTTTTGGGAAGTGGGAGGAGGCTTCTCAGAATTGAGTGTCATCTCTTTTTTTCCCTTCAGTGGGCCCAGTTGGAATGTTAGGTGCTGGTAGGTATGTTTTTTGTTATTACAGTTAGATGGTATTGATCCTGAGGTCATCTGGAGGGTTAGTACATCTGAACTAGATCACACTGGTTGAAAACTGGGTCTGAATGAACCATGAGAGACTGTGGACTCCAGGAAACAAACTGAGGGCTTCAGAGGGGAGGGGGGGTGGGGGAATGGGATAGGCTGGTGATGGGTAGTAAGGAGGGCACGTATTGCATGGTGCACTGGGTGTTATACACAAGTAATGAATCATGGAACTTTACATCAAAAACTAGGGTGTACTGTATGGTGACTAACATAATATAATAAATAAATATTATTAAAAAAAAAGAAAACTGGGTCTTGGGGGCTTGTTTGGAGCTTGCAGCTTCTGACATCTGGCTTAGTTTCTGGTGGCAAGCAGAGCTAGAAAACTGGATTCTTGTAGCTTGTTTAGAGCTTATTAGCCAGTCCCTAGTGACAATTTGCTGAAAATGCTTCATGTATGTTTTATGAAGTGATATTTGAATTTTGATGTGGCCAAGGTTAGCAACTTTAATCTATAAGTTCTGTTTATCTCTTGTTTAGGAAGACCTTTTTTATTTTACTAGGAAATAATATTCTGTATTTTGCTCTAATTCTTTCAGGTTTTTTTTTTGTTTGTTTGTTTTATGTATGACATGAGTTGGGACCTAAATTTATTTTTTAAAGAAGATAATCACCCTACCACCACTACTTAGTTAATTCTTCTCTAGCAACTGGAAATGTCACTTTTATAATATACTAATGTTCCATATACTTATAAGCTTATTTCTGGACTCTATTCTATTTCAAAGATTTATTTGTCTAGTCCTATGCATTAACTACCATAATATTATAATTCATCTTAATATTTGGTAGGGCAAATCATCCCTCTTTGTTCTCCTTCATAATTATCCTGGCTGTTCTTACACTTTTACTTTTCCATGTTAATTTTAGAATTAGCTTGTCAAGTTCTATTAAAAAATTTGAGACTTTTATTAGAATTGAATTAACTTTATAGATTAGTTTGGGAAGTTTGATGTCTTTGCAATGTTGCATCTTCCTACCCAATAGCACATAATATCTCTCCATTTATTCTGTACTCCTTTTATATCCTTCAATAAAGTTTTATAGTATTTTCCATAAAGGTCCTACATATTTCTTATAAAGTTCATTCCTAGAAATTTTATAGTGTATCCTTCTTTTATGGTAAATAGGATATTTTTATAGGAAATATATTGATTGTGGTATATTACTCTTGTGCCTGGTTTTCTTGCTGAAATCTTTCTTACTGGTTTAATAGAGTTTATATGATTTTTAGGTGAGGAAAGCCTTCTATTAAGACAGTAAAGCAGAAATCATGCATGAAAATTTTTGCTGGTTTTGTCTGTATAAAAAGAAGTAACCAAGATTAAAAATCATAAACATAATTGAGAAAGAATTTGAGACAATATTTGAAACACTAAGATGGAAAAAATATTAATATTACTTAAATGCAAAAGGCTTTATAAGTGAAAGGTGATCACTGTAACAGAAAAATAAACAAAGGTCATGAAAATAAGCAATTTGCGCAAATGAAAGGAAATATACATCTTCAATAAATGTGAAATAAAGGTGAAGCTCATTAACAAATAGGAAATGCCAATTCAAACATTATAATTGACCCCCTACCAAATTGACAAAGGCAAACAAATGATGGTCCTCATTGCTGTCTTTGGTTTGGAGAAGACTGTCTTTAACACTGCAGATCCCTTAAAGAAGACTCTTGGTAATAGATATCATGAGCTTTAAGATGGTCCCACACTTTAACTGAGCAATTTCACTTTTAAGATTGTAAGATACACATTTCTAAGGCATATTAACAGGTGTACATGATTATGGAGGATTTTCTGTGGTTTAAACAATTTGGAAAAATGCTGGGTTAAATAAAGCTTTTAGGCAAGAGAATTTCTCGGAATTTTAAATCTGCTAATGTACATTGTGAACTTCAAGAGGATATAAAAAAAGTTCTTGTCTAAACTTATTTGATCATAGAACCATTTGTGGGAGCAAGCACTCCCAGGGAATAGACCCCCACACAATATGGTTCAAGAGATATTGACTTAATGACATTATGGGAGTTTAAAACTGAGCTGCAAGGATATAACATTGCATATAGTGGTAAAAGCAGTTAATTCTCTATGTTTAAATGTTTAAGAATAGGTACTGTTTAAATAAAGCAAATGGTACCTCTATTTAATTGAATAGTTACTCATAAAATATGCTTTGAAGAATAATTAATGCAGAAAAAATGTTCATGGTATTTTAAAATGTAAAAAATCAGGCTATAAAGCATTAAGTATAGTATGTAAGCTACTTTGGTGCATATATGCATAGAAATATGTGTGGAAGGAGGATAATCAAAATGTTAATAGGTATAATTGCTATCTCCGGTGATATTTTGTTACTCTAATTTCCTTCTTTTTCTCATTTGTTTTTCTTATAATGAACATAAATTACCTCTATTCTAAAAAAATGTTATTTTTTCATGTATATTTTATATCTCCATAAATTAATGTTGATTTATCTCTTTCCACCCCTCCCTTATCTTTTTGTTTTTTGTTTTTGGTCTTTGTTGAATTCTGTTCACAGTACAAATTGTTTTTACTTGTGACTGCATATAATAGTGTGTGCAGCTGCCCTTACACTTTCAAGGTGACATTTAATACATGAATTTTTAAGTCAGATTTTATCTTTGGTGCAGGAAATAATACCCTTTTAAAGCATCTGCTGCATTTTAAAATGTGTATTCAGATAATATCTTTCATATTAATTATTAACTTCATAACTGAATAGATACATGAAATTTGAACACTTTCTAGTTCTGAGGACATTATGTCATATGAAGAGCAAGCCAACAAGGGCTTTGACTCTTGTGCAAAATATCTATCTTGCCGTTCTTTCTGCTTTCCAATGCTGTTCACAAAAATGTGGACATTACTGTGCAACTCTCTGAAGGAATCACCAATTTCCTCATTTTCTGCCTGATCTAGACTCACTTTTGCAAAGCCTGTCTACACTGTGCATTTCTGGTTTCAGCTTTTTTGCCCTCACTCTCAATCCCATATATTGTCCCCATGTCCTCCTCAGTAGCAAGCTGAGCTTCAGACCTTTCCCACCACACTTCTTTTCTCTACATGCAGCGCTGTTCTTTTTCTCATTATCGTGAAGAATTTCCCTCAGTTCTCCCACCCTTTGGGAGTCAATCTCATAAACTTCTCTGCATCCTAGTCTTCATAACTTATGATGTATAGTCTTAATAGCTGATAGCTCTCAGAGAAACAGTGAGATTAACCTGTTAGTGTCAGGGCCAAAGGACTGTCTTTCTCCACAGGCATAGGAGATTCAGGCTGCTTCTCACTCTTTCTTAGTGAACAGCCATTCACTCTAACTGGGGCGTCTTCACTCCTCGGAACTGAGATTCAGGTGTTGAGAGGATTTTCCAAATTCGAAGAGAGGCACAGAAGTGAAAAGTAGCATGTCATAAAAACAATTCGTTATGGTTGAAGGACGATATCTAATTTGATTAGTGGTAGCATATTACAATCAAGAGCACCAATCAGGAAGAATCCTGTGGCCCATATAGAGAAGTTTGGATTTTAAGCAGAGGTATCCGATGACATTTTAAATAATCAAATAACTTGATTGTATTTACACATCCCAGAGATCTGGTGAGAGATAATGAAGTAAAGGAGATTGAATACTGTGGGTGGTGTGAAATGGGAAGAAATTGATTAGAAGAATAATGAAGACTTGATGTTTGGACAAAGTGTTTTAGATAAAAATGTTGGTAAGAGGCTTGAGAAATGAGTTGACAAGGGACAAAAACCCAACTCAAAGTTGCCTAGGCCATGAGAGACTATGGACTATGAGAAACAAACTGAGGGCTACAGAGGGGAGGGGGGTGGGGGAATGGGATAGACCGGTGATGGGTAGTAAGGAGGGCACATATTGCATGGTGCACTGGGTGTTATACACAACTAATGAATCATCGAGCCTTACATCGAAAACCGGGGATGTACTGTATGGTGACTAACATAATATAATAAAAAATCATTATTAAAAAAAATAAAAAATAAAAAATAAAATAAAATAAAATAAAATACAAGGAATTAAAAAAAAAAACAAAAAAAAAACAAAAAAAAAAACAAAGTTGCCTAGGCCAAAAAATAGTTCACTGGTTCATGCAAATTCGTAATTTTTGTGTCCCCATGGATGATTACTAGTGCCCTTATATACAATCATTATGTAATATTGCATGAGTACTTCCTTAGGATTCAGGAAGTTGTGTCTCAACTTATAATTTAAAATTATACAAAGTTATAAATGTTTCAGACTTGTATTATTCAAGATTAGAAATTATATAATTTTTACCTTCTATACATTACTATTTATGGTTACTCCCTTAATTTGATTTAAGGGCAGTTGGATATGTGTTAAAAGACTCCTGCTGCTCTGGTGGTGTTCTATTTCACCTTATTTTTGCTTTATTTATTGTGGTATTGTTATTCAACTTGCAATATTTCAGCAGTTTTAGCTTTCATCAAACAAAACAGAAAGACAAATCACAAAAAATAGTTTCTTCCTTTATTCCTCCTTCCTTTATTCTGCATCATAAAGGCAACCCACATTTAACAATTTCTTATTGTTTTGTTTTGATTTTTGTTTCATAAACCAGTCTTCTTTCCAATTTGCAAATGCTTCAAGCTTGCTCTTGCTCCAGATCTCTGTGTTTGTTAACCCTCTGGCTGGAACTCAGATCTCCCCTTGGCTTCCTCTTGATTTTAGTGTCACTCATTTCTTCAAAGATGCCTCCTTGGACCACACACTCTGAAACAGCCCCTGCTTCCATGCTCCTTTTCTCATTGTTCCTTGGTTTATTTTCCTTATAGAACACATCATGACCTGTTTTAAAAGAGAAATATAATTTATGTTATAATTCTCTAGCAATATCAAAATAAAATTCTTCCATTTATCACAAAAGTCAATTAGTAAACTTCTACTACCTCCAAGTTTTCTTTTCACATTCATTCTTTTTGATATCAGAAAAATTTGGAAATTTGGACTGATTTACTAATATTGCTTTAAAATAGTTTTTTTTGGAAGATTTTATTTGTTTGTTTGTTTGTTTATTTATTTATTTATTTGAGAGAGACAGTGCACAAGCAGGGACAGCAGCAGGCAGAGGGAGAAGCAGACTCCCTGCTGAGCAGGGAGCCTGAAGCAGGGCTCGATCCCAGGACCCCGGGATCACGACCTGAGCTGAAGGCAGATGCTTAACCAACTAAGCCACACAGGTGCCCCTCTTATTTTTTCTTTCTTTCTTTCTTTCTTTCTTTCTTTCTTTCTTTCTTTCTTTCTTTCTTTCTTGATTTTATTTATTTATTTGAGAGAAAGAAAGAGAGAGACAGAGAATAAGCAGAGGGGAGAGGCAGAGGGAGAGAGAGAAATAGACTCCTTGCTGAGCAGGGACCCCCCTCCCCCAATGTGGGGCTCTATCCCAGGAGCTTAGGATTGTGACCTGAGCTGAAGGCAGGCACTTAACTGACTAAGCCACCCAGGTGCTTTCTTTCTTTCTTTCTTTCTTTCTTTCTTTCTTTCTTTCTTTCTTTCTTTCTTTCTTTCTTTCTTTCTTTCTTTCTTTCTTTCTTTCTTTTTCTTTCTTTCTTTCTTTCTTTCTTTCTTTCTTTCTTTCTTTCTTTTTCTTTCTTCTTTCTTTCTTTCTTTTTCTTTCTTCTTTCTTTCTTTCTTTCTTTCTTTCTTTCTTTCTTTCTTTTCTTTTTTTCATCCCCTCTCTCTCTTTTCCTTCCTTCCTTCCTTCCTTCCTTCCTTCCTTCCTTCCTTCCTTCGTTCCTTCCTTCGTTCCTTCCTTCCTTCGTTCCTTCTTCCCTCCCTTCCTCTCTCCTTCCCCCCTTCCTTCCTTCCTTCCTTCCTTCCTTCCTTCCTTCCTTCCTTCCTTCCTTCCTTCCTTCTTCTCTAGAAAAGTTGTATGTAGACATTATATTCTGAGTACTTGCATATGTAAGTGTCTTTCTGTTGCTTGCACATGTAAATAAGGTGGCTGGCTTTAGAATTCTTAGTAATGGTATTTTTCACTCACAACTCTAAAGTCATTAGTATCTTGTTCTTTGGCAATTAGTTTTGCCAAAGAGAATTGGGAGTCCAGCTCCATCTCTCTCTCTCTCTTTCTCTCTCTCTCTGTCATAGCTGCCTGGATGTTTATACCATTATTTCTTCATCCTTGAATTAAAAAAAAAATCACTGGAATAGATCTAAATGTTAGGTTTTTTTGTTTATGAGCATTATTTTTTTAATGATCTGTCTTATAGATTTACAGGTTTAGGTCATAGGCATAAGAAAAAAATTTTTTATATAGTTGATTATTGTTTTCATGATGTTGATTCTGATCTCACTGAAACACTATCCATATTTTAAATTATGAACTATTTTTCATAATCTATTTTCTTCTTTCTGATTGCTTTCTTTTCTTTTTTTTTTCAAGATTTTATTTATGTATTTGAGGGAGAGAGTGAGCAAGAGAGAGAGCACCTGAGCAGGGGCAGAAGGAGAAGTAGACTTCCCTGGTGAGCAAGAAGCCCCATGCAGGGCTCACGCCCAGGATCCTAGGATCATGAGCTGAGCCAAAGGCAAGTGCTTAACTGACTGAGTCACCCAAGTGCCCTATCTGATTGCTTTCATAACATATTTTTCTTTGGATATCGAAAGATTTTCTCAAGCTTGTAAGTGTTTTAGTCCATTTAGGCTGCTATAACAAAATATAAACTGGGTGGCTTATAAACAACAGAAGTTTATTTCTGGGACTCTTGAAGGCTGGGAATTCCAGGATCAAGGTAGGTCATGGCAGGTCTGGTGTCTAGCGGGAAGCTGCTTCCCAGATGGCCAACCCTTTCGATAATGTTGCATGGCAGAAGGGATGAGCATGGAGGTATTTTTTATAAGAAAACTAATTCCAATCATGAGGGCTCTGCTCTGCCCTTCTGACTTGATCCCCTCCCAAAGGCTCCATCTCCTAATGCCATTGCCTTGGGGGTTAGGATTTTAACATATGAATTTGGGAGGGACATAAATATTCAGATCATAGCAGTATATTTATAATCTACAACAGAATATAACCATACCTTGGAAATGCTTGGTCAGTTCCAGACCACCAAAACAAGTGAATATCACAATAAAGTGAACTAAATGAATTTTTGGTTTTCCAGTGCATATTAAAGTCATGTTTACACTGTGCTGTAGTCTATTGAGTGTGTATTGGCATTATGTGGAAAGACAATGTACATACCTTAATTTAAAAATATCTTATTGCTTAAAGATGCTAACCATTTTTTAAAATAATAATATTTTTTATCATATTATGTCACCATACAGTACATCCCTAGTTTATGATGCAAAGTTCCATGATTCATTACTTGCATATAACACCCAGTGCACCATGCAATACATGCCCTCCTTAATACCCATCACCAGCCTATCCCATTCCCCCTCCTCCCCGAAGCCCTCAGTTTGTTTCCCAGAGTCCATAGTCTCTCATGGTTCATTCCCCCTTCTGTTTACCCCCCTTTATTTTTCCCTTTCTTCTCCTACCTATCTTCCTACTTCTTATGTTCCATAAATGAGTGAAACCATATGATAATTGTCTTTCTTTGCTTGACTTATTTCGCTTAGCATTATCTCCTCCAGTGCCGTCCATGTTGCAGCAAATGTTGAGAAATCGTTCTTTTTGATGGCTAATATTCCATTGTATATATGGACCACATCTTTTTTTTTTTAAGATTTTATTTATTTATGTGACAGAGAGACAGACAGCGAGAGAGGGAACACAGCAGAGGAGTGGGAGAGGAAGAAGCAGGCTTCCAGCAGAGGAGCCCAATGTGGAACTTGATCACGGAACGCCGGGATCACGCCCTGAGCCGAAGGCAGATGCTTAACGACTGCACTACCCAGGCACCCTGGACCACATCTTCTTAATCCAGTCATCTGTTGAAGGGCATCTCAGCTCCTTCCACAATTTAGCTATTGTGGACAATGCTGTTATGAACATTGGTGTGCATATGGCCCTTCTCTTCACTACATCTGTATCTTTGGGGTAAATACCCAGTAGTGCAATGGCTGGATCATAGGGTAGCTCAATTTTTAACTTTTTTTTTTCAAGATTTTATTTATTTATTTGACAGAGATAGAGACAGCCAGCGAGAGAGGGAGCACAAGCAGGAGGAGCGGGAGAAGAAGAAGCAGGCTCATAGCTGAAGAGCCTGATGTGGGGCTCGATCCCATAACGCTGGGATCATGCCCTGAGCCGAAGGCAGGCGCTTAACCGCTGTGCCACCCAGGCGCCCCTCAATTTTTAACTTTTTAAGGGACCTCCACACTGTAAAGATGCTAACCATTATCTGAGCTTTCAACCAGTCATAATCACTGAGTGCAGATCAGCATAACAAATATAATAACAATGAAAAAGCTTGAAATATTGTAAGAATTACCAAAATGTGACAGAGACACTAAGTGAACAAATGCTGTTGGAAAATGGTGCTGATAGACTTGCTTGATGCAGGGTTGTCACAAAGCTTCAACTTGTAAAAAGTGCAGTATCCATGAAGCACAATGTAGTGAAATACAATAAAAGGAGGTATGCCTGTACAACTTATGTCCTTTATTGCTTCCAATGTCATCTTAAATCTTGTTATATGATAGTTTCCCTATATTCTTTCTTTACAATGACATCTCAATTTTCATTTCAAGATCTTAGTTTTTTGTATCTTTCATCTTTTGCTTTATGTTTGGTTATTCTTTACTTTCATTGGCAGGATAAAACAGATGTTTAGTAGAGCAAATAATTTAAAAAATACATCCTTTCTTTGCCTTGTGTGTTGTATCTTTCTCTTTTACCCTGCTCCTTTTATTTTTCAGGCTTCATTGTTATTTCTACCTACTCATCTTCCAATGAAAAAAGGTCTATTCTTTTCTGATATTTGTGTTAGTATTAGTGAATCTCTTTGGGTTCCAGAACTGGTCTAATAGAAATTGTTAATATTATTCTCTGATTTTCTATGCTGCAAAGCTGCGACTCATCTTCTGTAGGGGTTTTGTGGAAGGACCTGGGCTTTGGGCAGTCCAGGAGGGAGCTCCATCTTTGCAAATGTTCTGCTCCAGAGTGTTGAAACTGTTCTACTAGTGCTTACAGTTAATCCTGGAGGCAGTTGATTCTGAATTTTTATGAGGCAAATTTTGAAGCCTCCTCCCCATCTCCCTTCAATCCGGTGGATGTAGAAGGGATACTTTTCTTTCTCTTTTTGACTACTTTCTAGACAGTGCAAGTGTTTCTCAGGAAAAGGGGTCACAAATTTCCCCCTTGGTAACGTCTGTAAGATTTGCTGCAAGTGGATGAGAGCTCTCGCCATGCCCTCCATCCCTTGTTTCTGGGACTCATGCCTATTTTCCTTAATGCCACATTTCTTGTACAAGTGACTATGGATAAGTTTCCAAATTCCTATGAGTCTTCGTATAAGTCCGTCAGTAAAATGTCACCTTTTAAAAGTGGGACTGATTCAGGGATAGGCTACAACCTAGGAGAAATGACCATTTATTTATAACTGGGAAAAAAAACCAGGTTGTCTCAAAGGTTTGTTTTGAGACTCAAATTCAATTAGTCCAGTGCTGCACTTTGTAACTCCCAGGAAATTCTAGCTCTTATCCATAGTGGGTATTGTTTATGTTTATTTTTATATAATTTTAGTCAGCTTTTGTCTGTTCCATCACCACTGTTCCCGGAAATCCATATTTAGGATATCTGTGTGACATGCTGTGGTGTTGCCTGTGTTGTGGATGGATCTCTTCTAAATTCAAATGTTCTCTAACAAAGGCTTCAAAAACATTGAAAGGTTATATTGGATCACGTGGCCTCCATGAAGGAAGACAGTATATTCTTCATCCACGACTATCCTGTCCTACCTATCTCACATCAATAACTAATCATTTAAGATAACTGATAACTCTGAATTCATTTAAATTATATGCAGTCAACCTCAAGTGCAACATGAGAGATTTGGAACCTAAAATAAACCTGCTCTCTTGCATCATGGTGATGTTATATTTCAATCTTTCTGTTTTCCTGTATTAGCTGAAAATATTTTTATGAATAGATCTTTCTCTTATCAACTATTTGGCTACCCAGTGTTTGCATAGGAAAGGCAGGATCAGTGCTTACTTCTTTCCCTTTACCTGTTTTTAAGCTAATGTGTTGGTTCCCTGTCTTCCACCAAGGGTGGTTTCCAATTGATTTTTTTATATCATTAAAAACTCTGGGCTTTAAATATAATTTTATGGGCTTAAATGCATTGTATTTTTAAATTTTTATTGATGCTCAAGTGGAAAGTACATACCATGTACCTGGAAATATAGATCCAGAATGGTATGACACCAAGACTTGTTCTAGGAAAATTACTGGACTTTAGAGCTAAACAAAAAAAAAAATCCTTTGGAATTTAAGCAGAAGGGCACATGATATTTAAGGAGACTTTTTAGACTTCATCAGACTTTTTGATAGTAATCTTTTATGCCAGAAGAAAATGGAGTAATATATTTAAGATATTTAAAAAAGGAAAACATGAGTTAAGGATAGTATATCCAGGGAAACTGGCTTTCAGTTACAAAGGACACACTGTAATTAACAGGCAAAAACTAAAACTAAAGGAATATTGTTTCCATGAGCTTTTTCTGGGGAATATACTGGAAATGTCCTGGATGAAAACAAATATGACAACACTAGGACTAATGATAAGCATAAAACATATAGTTGCCTTTGGAAATAAGACTAAATGAAGGTTAAAAGAAAGAGGGCTTAGTATATAATGGCTCTGATAAGGTTGATAAATTACAACTTTGAAAAGTGAGGGTAGAGTAGGGAAAGCATATGCAAGAAAATTTAATTGGTTTAAATAATCAGAATTGGTTATATCAGTGTCATGTTTCTGAGATTGTTGTCTAGATAACATGGGATACAGCAAAGAATTATGGAGTATTCTAATTCTATCATCTCCATCTTGAGGACCAAGATTCTTAGGGTAGAAGAAAGAAAATACAGAAGCAATATGGGACAAGGTAAGGAAAATCTCTGTAAAATTCGTTTGAAAAGGAAATATCACTATGAACTTTTGGCCATCTTAAAAATAACCTCTCTCTCTCTGTGTCTCCTCCTCCACACTCCATCCTCTACTTATCTCTGTCTTAGCTCTGTCCTCTGAAAAGGCCCATAAAACAATGTTCAGCCCAATCAAATCGAGTGTCTCTAGTGCCAAGATTGTTGTCTTGAAATATTGCTTCCTACTAAATAGTCTGTTTCTAGGTCAGGACAAGAAATAAACAAGATGAGCCTGGAACATCTTGTCATAACAAATAGCAAGCAAGCTATTGAAGACACTAAGTTCATGTCAAAGGGACTCAGTAGCAAAATTGAGCAGACTCCCATAGGCCCAATTTCGACGAATGTACCTACAGTGTTTCCAATATTTTATTTCCTAATAAAATACGGCAAAGTATATACACCCTTCCTCCCACCCTGCAATTCTACTGTTAACATTGGGCTGTACTGGCTTTATCCCGTATCTATCCAGCTGTCCATCCCTCCATCCATACATTAATCTGTTTTGTATTTTGGATGCATTTCAAAGTGTATAGTGCATTCATCAGTGCCCTGACTCCTAGATACTTCAGCATGAAAATACCCACTTTCAACATGTAAAGCTGGGAATGAAACACAAAGGTGCCTCTAGTAAAGGTCTGAGAGCACCTAGGTACTGCTGCGGTAGCAAAGGAAAAGGAAATCTAACAAAGGCAGAGATTAAGGGGCAGCTGGAAACAAATTTTTTAACCTTGACAGTTTTGCCTGGGGCCATTCATGGGTGGATTTTTTTTTTCCCTTCCTCAATCTAAGCCATTCATCTTCATACTCACATCCCTCTGTTACCTCTGACTTTATTGCTATTGGATCCTTTGCACAACTGAATAGGAAATTTCCAATATTTCATTTTTACCTAGGGTAATGTAGCTGCTTTTATATTGGGCTTTGAGCTTATAACAATAGAAGGAAAAATAATCAGCAAGTTATTCATTGAAACCCATTATATTCACATAGGTATGTAGAAATCATCAACTTTGTCTTCCATGTTTCAGACACTCAGTACCACTTGGAGCTACCTCCGCTGACTGTGCTTATTGCTTTTTTACCCAAGAAACTTGGGGCACGCTGCTACCCCTGCCTGAAAAGCCCCCTCTCTCAGAATCCCCTTCGGCTGGCTGAGTACTACTGCAAAGTGTATATGTTTACACACAGCTATGTGTATGTCAGTTATACACATAATGCACTATATATAGATATAAAAATATTCTCTCTATTCTAGGATTAATACTGTACACACACGTATTTTATTAAAGATTTTATTTATTTATTTGAGGTAGAGAGAGAGTGCACAGCAGGGTAAGAGGCAGAGGGAGAGGGAGAAACAGGCTCCCCGCTGAGCAGGGAGCCTGACATGGGGCTTGATCCCAGGACCCTGGGATCATGACCTGAGCCAACGGCAGATGCTTAACTGACTGAGCCACCCAGGTGCCCCTATGCACACATATATTTATGTACACATATATACTCATTATACGTAATAACTGTCAATCTACCTAAGCCATTTTCCACAGCAGCCACAGCTGGAGGGAGATAGCATTGAATTGTTCTCTATGTATCTCCTTGTAGGTGTAAGTTCTTCCAGTTTTGTTATTGCTTTGCCCAAGGATATGGAATGATGCCTTTTCAATAATTCAGTATAAAGCCATGGTACTGTTGAGACACTAGCCTACTTTGCATTATTATAAAGTAATATAAATTAACTGCAATTTAGGGGAATAAGTTTTACTATTTATTATTATAAAATTGTATATATGTTATAGACATAATATTATATATTATTATATAATAATTATACATTTTACTTTATAAAGGACATACAAGATTCATAAAACTGAATTATATATGGCAATCTGTAGACCTGCTTTGTACCTCAGTCATGATTGATATCTTTCATTTAGAAGTGGGCACCAGTTGCTGGAACATAGTATACTTAAGGTATTTTTTAAAAGTTTGAATATGCTTATAATTGAAGGTAATGTTATTATGTACCTCCACAGTAATAGAAACTGTGGAGTTACTAGATAACTCTAAACCTTATCATCATCGGCATTTATTCATGGGGTATAGCATATTTTGACTTAGCCATTTTATTGCAAGCATTTCAGTCACAACTAAGCCACAGATAAAATTTTAAGACAATTGTATTAAATCAATTTAATTCTGTGGCTGATTTTTTTAAAAGAACAGTGACATCATTTCCAATCTTTGCGTTTTCATTTTTATTTCATAAACTGTTTTTTAAGATCAATTCTTTTCAATTTAAATATGACTAATATTTAATTCATCAATCAAATGTTATTCATCCTGGCCTTCTGCCACGGAGGAGTTTTCTTTGATGGTGATCATTTTCTCCAGGTCCCATACTCTTTGGTCAGGTTTTGTGGATATAACTTCACCAAGAATATTTGATTTTTTGATTAACTTTACTCAGTTTCCAATAGTCAAGTTTTAACATTTAATACATTTATTTTGGATTTATTTCTGCAGTAATGCTCACAATGGATTAGTTATGAGATTGACTTATAGAGAGGTATATTAGCTAATCTAAGACAAAATTGGGAGCAATTTTGAGATAGAAAGGGAGAGAAACACATGCAAAAAGGTGTGGGGATGTCTAGAGAAGAGAGGAAGACGGGAAATGAGAAGAGAGAAAGTGGCAATGAGGGGAGAGGGAGAGGAAAAGAGATGTGTGAGAGAAATTAATTTTGGTGTATTGAGTGCTAAGCAATGAATGTATGTAGGGTGAGGTACTCAGAATACCCTTGGAGGCAAATGTTTTACAGATTAACCAGTGAATGCAAATGATTTTTATAAAGATCATCTTCAGACAAAGCTCTTTTATCCCCAGAAGCTTGAAATCAGGGAAGGGAGAACTGGGCTTGTCCAGCTTGGTTTGGAAGCAAATGTATTTCCATAGAATGGAATACTTTTATTCTTGAGAGACATGAGAAAGAGCAATATTGCACAGGGCATAATAAATCATTCAGAAAAAAAGTTTAGCATAGTAATCACTTGAAAACTACTGCAAATAAATCTTCATTTGAGGTTGGTTATAATTCTTCCTTTTGAGGGGAGGATAGATGGAACATGTCTTTTAGTTCCATAGACTATTTTATAGACAGTGCACTTTCAAATGACCCCCTCCTGGCTGAGCTGCATTTTTGCTAGAAAGTCATCTGAAATGGCATGGTGTTATGGAAGAAGTCATGCCACAGTCTGGACCTGCAGTAAATGGTCTCTCTTCTCTAGGCTCCAGCTTCCTCAGGTGCGTAAAAGGGAGTTGAACTTTGAGGTTTTCCTAGTTCTGGTACGACGGGTTTGCTATCTTTGGAATGTGTATATATGTCCCTCTGGACAGTCTGTGAGTGACGAGAGCAGTGTCAACACAGCTTTGCCTTTCTACATGCATTCTGATGACTGGGACACTGTCGTTATCGAGCAGCTGCCATCCCATCTTCCATTATCGACCCCAGCTTGTGGTAGGTTGGGGCCTGACCCAGCTAGCCCAGGCTGACCCCTGGTTAATGGGAACTGAGCGTAATCACATTAGCTCAGTTGGGAGTTTTGAAAATTACATTAGCTCATCCAGCAAAAGTGAATCTGCCAATAATTGTGATGGATTTGCAATTAGAATATAGAGTTCTTTTTTTTTTCTCTTCTTTGTGTCTCTTTGATACAGAAAAAAAGTAAAACCACCCAAAGAAACTAAAAATTCAAACAGCTTGTATGTTACATTTTAATAGAATTTGATCCTTTAGCTATTGGTTTGGTCCTTTAGGTGAAGGATCATTTTACAGGTAATTTTGTTGTTGGTCATCTTACATAATCTATTGAGGGTTCTTGGTAAAGATCATAAATAAATAAGATAGATAAGTTTGAGTAGTTAGTAAAAATATTTATCAGAGCTAAAAATTTCAGGAATACTAGTTTGACTTAAAATTCTAAGAGGAATATTTGTTCACTAGGTCTTCATAATGTGATTATATGAAAAGTATAATAATTCAGAGAATACGAGGTACTATTAGTACTTACATTTGGGAGGCTTTAACTCTGTCTTTGAGTGGGGGGAGTGTTTAAAGTTGAACAGATGGCATAAGTAGGCATTTATTTGCAATAGCAGAAATTAGCTGAGAGGTAGCTACCATGATTCAAATATTAATTTTATATCAAATTTTTGTACCTCACATTTTAATTAATGTTATTACATTCATTTCGTAGGTGAGAAACTGAGTTTTACGTACCTCACATTTTAATTAATGTTATTACATTCATTTCGTAGGTGAGAAACTGAAGCTCACATTACTTAAGTAACTTGCCCATATCACACTACTAAGAGATGACTGAGCAAGACTTCAGAGCCTTGAGCATTGTTCTCAATCCAGGCCTTAGATAAAAAAAAAAAAAAAAATCACCAGTGACCTCAAAAACATCTGCATCCACAACAGCAGTAACAATATTTACTGAATCAGAATCTGTGGGAGATGGACCATCTTTAATTTTAAGAAATTCCACAGGTAATTCTTATGTACAGCCAGACTTTCAGGTGTGGATGAGGCAGTTTTAGGCAGGTTCTAGTTTTGGAAAAACCCTAGAATGTAGCTGGTCATCCAAAAAAAAAAAAAAAAAAGAACTTTCAGGAGATATGCTATATTTGCCTTCCATGGTAGATAATTATCAGCTGTATATGCATGAATAGCAAGTTAGTCCCTGCACTCAGAAGGCTAGGGAAACACTGCTCAATTGAGGTTTCCTGGAAGAATTGGAGTTACCTTTTTTCTTCCACAAAGAAGAAAGATAGGGAGCAGAAACTAGAACACAGGAGTTCCGTGAAAGGAAAGAGAAGCTCGTCCTAAGTAGGGTGAGTTACAGCCCCCTAGGGAAGAGAAAGCATTGCAGGCTTTGGAAAACCATGAAGATGTAAATGGAGCAAGATGCAAGAGACAGCATGAGGCAGAAGGAGAGTGGAGGATTAGGCTGAAATGCTGCCTCTGATACACAGGCAATCTCACTCCTGTTCCTCGCAGTAGTGGTAGACAATACCTGGGCAGGGCTCTATCTTGCCCTGCATATCACAACTGAAGAAAAAGCATGGAAGAACTGGACAATGTTTTGAAAGAGTGACAGGGGCATTAAGGGTTTCAAAAAAGTCATTTTATAAATTTCTGGAGGAATATGGATTGCTCCATATCTTAGAATGGGGAACAGCAACTTTAGAGGGAGGACTTGTAAAAATCTTTAAAAATACTTGAAGGGACCATGTGGAAGATGGAACAGATAAATGCTGTTTCACTCCAAGGGACATAACTAAAACAAATGGAATGGAAGTCAGAGGACACAGGTTATTTAAATGTGAGAAAATATTCTTGAACAGCTAGAAATAGCCAGTCTAGTTATAAGATGCAAGCCGTCAGGCAGGGCTGGGTTATTACACTGTTATTGATTAAATAGGGTAAATGTGGACATTGGTTGTATTTTTAAATTAGGTCACTTTTAGTATGTCTTTCAACATTTTTGGCAACCTCTGACAGCCCTGGAAGAGGGGCAATCAGTCGTAGGTAACCCAAGCATGTGTTGCCTCTTATCTGTGTGGCCCACAGGTTTATAGAGCAAATAACACAACCATATTATGGGACACAAGTGGGGTGGGGAATGATATGCTCCAAAAAAAGCCAGGATTTGGTAGTTAATCACAGATGCTAGATAAGCAAGCTTTAGAGCCAACATGGGGGAGGGGATCGATTAATCAGGAAAACTAGGAGCAAGGAGCAGTTAGAGTCAGAGAGACTAGATGAATTCTATGATAGTGCTTATGTCTGTAACAGCCTTTACTCTGACCCAAGATGCTTTCATGGATGGGCCTGGGCTCTTTGAAATTCAATGGAGTTTAATTTTAATTAATTTTAATTTAAGTGTCATTCAGCATTCTCAAGTTACAGATTTTATGTTGTCCAATGACCATACAGTGCTTAACTCTCAAAACTGTTGTATTTATTGCATCTGGATTAATAAAAATTAGATCAGTGTGGTAAGGTAGAGGATCCTCTGAATTAGAAGTCAGGAAACATGGCTCTGATAGAAATAACTATTTGACCTTAAACAGATAATGAAAATTTGTTTGTACTTCTGCTTAATCACTGGCAGAATGTCCAGACTAAATATAACTGCCACAGCCAGTTCTTCAAGATTAAAAAATATATATAATATCCTTTAAACTTTACTACTATGGCCACTACTCTTGTTACTGTTTTTGATGTCATCTCTCAAATAGCCTATGATTCAGTCTTTGTTTCACCAAAGTGCCATCAACTAGGATTATAAATATTGGGCAGAGATAAATTGTCTGAGCCAATTACGTTTGTGACAGTCTAAAAAAATAGAGCTATAACCCCAATGACTCCAGTATTTCTTTGAAGTCCTGCCATAAGATACTTTGCCATTGGTTTTTAAGAGCATGATGCCTGGCAGAATTTATCATTCTCTTCAACAGATTGCAACAGATTACCCAGCTATGTGTCTTCCTTTGTAATCAATTTTATTATTGTGGTAAAATACAGCTAACATAATATGTATCATTTTAACCATTCATCATTGTACAATTCAATATATTCAAAATGCTGTGTGACCCTCAACACTATACTCGCACTTATTATTTTATGTTTTCATTTTTAATCACAGCCATCCTAATGCCCATGAAGTGGTATCTCACTGTAGGTTTGACTTGCATTTCTCTAATGATGAATGTCGTGGAGCACCTTTTCCTGTGTTTACTGGCCATCTGTATATCTTCTTTGAAGAAATGCCTATTTGAATTTTGGCCAGTTCTGAATTGCATTGTTTGTTTTTTATTGCTGAGTTTTAGGAGTTCTTTATTTGTTCTGGATACTAATCCCTTATCAGGTAGATGGTATGCAAACATTTTTACCATTTCAGTAAGTCGCCTTTTTTGTCTTCTTCACAGTGTTGTCCTTTGATGAGCAAAAGTTCTCAATTTCAATAAAGTCCAATGTCTGTAATTTTATTAGAGAGTTTAATTTATTTGCATTTATGTAATTACTGGTAAGGAGGGACTTATTTCTGCCATTTGCTATTGATTTTCTACAAGCTTTATAACTCTTTTAGTCCTCATTTTATCTATTTTTGTCTTCTTTTGTGTTTAGTTGATTTTTTTTCTGTAGTGAAACATTTTGATTCCCTTCTCATTTTCTTCTATATATTCTAGAGATTTTGTGTGTGTGTGTGTGTGGTTACCATGAGGATTAAATTTAAGGTCTGTTATGGTTTGAATTATGTCCCCCCCCAAATTTTCATGTTGAAGCGCTATCTCCAGTGTAACTGTACTTGGAGATAAGGCCCATAGGAAGGTAATTAAGGTTAAATGAGGTCATTAGGTTGGGGCCCTAATCTGATCGAACTGATGTTTTTCTAAGGGGAGGAAGAAACATCAGAGATCTCTCTCACCTTATACATTCATAGAGAAGAGTCCATGTGAAGACTCAGCAAGAAAGTAGCCATCTATAAGCCAGGAAGAGAGGTCTCACCAGAAACCAACCTTGATGGCACCTTGATTTTGGACTTCTAGACTCCAGAACTTGAGGAATTAAATTTCTGT
The DNA here is from genome assembly GCF_024610735.1 of Ursus americanus. Taxonomy (NCBI): domain Eukaryota; kingdom Metazoa; phylum Chordata; class Mammalia; order Carnivora; family Ursidae; genus Ursus; species Ursus americanus. Next base: position 67,854,744 of record NC_142139.1, read on the forward strand.
TATTTAACCATCCATCCAGCCTGTGATATTTTGTTATGCCATCCTGAGCAAGCTAATACAACATCTTAAAGTTATAAAATAATTTGAATTTATACTAACTTAACATCAATAGCATACAAAAACTTGTATAGCTCCATTCCTCCTTCTGTTATTGATGTCACAGAGTTTAACTGTATACATTGTGTACCCAGTAAAATAGATTAATAATGTTTTTTTATGCATTTGTTTTTAAAATAATGTAGAAAATAAAAAGTGGAGTTACAGAGCAAAATTACAATCATACTAACTTTTATAGTTGCTCATGCATTTACCTTTACTAGAGATCTTTATTATTCCACACAGCTTTGAGTGACTGCCCAACATTTTAATTAAGTAATTAATTAATTAATTTTTAAGTAGGCTCCATGCCCAGTGTAGAGCCCAAAATGGGGCTTGAACTCAGAACCCTAAGCTGAGCAGAGATCAAGAGTCAGATGGTTAAATGAGCCACTCAGGTACCCTCCAACATTTTTATTCTAACTGGGAGGATTTCTTTTAGCATTTCTTACAGGGCAGGTCTAATGCTAACGAATGACTTTATCTTTATCTTTTGGTTATCTGGGAATATTCCCATTTCTCCCTCATTTTTGAAAGTCAGTTTGCCAGATATCAGATTCTTGGTTGACAGTTTTTTCTTTCAGCTTTTTGAATATATCAACACACTACTTCTGGCCTCCAAGGTTTTTATTGAGAAATCAGCTGACACTCTTATTTAGTATTACTTATATGTGATGATTTCTTTCTTTCTTATTGCTTTCAAGATTCTCTCTTTGCCTTTCTTTTGACAATTAGATCTTGTGTTGGTCTCTGGATTTATTTTACTTGGCATTGAACTTCTTGGATTTGTACATTTATATCTTGTATCAAATTTGGGAATTTTTTTGGCCATTTTCTTGAGATATTCTTTCTGTTCATTTTCCTCTCTTCTCTGTCTTATATTCCTACAGTGCATATGTTAGTTGGCTTGATGGTGTCCGAAGGTCCCTTAAGCTCTGTTCACTTTTCTTCATTCTTTCTCCTTTTTGTTCCTCAAATTCAATAATTTCAATTGTCCTATCTTCATGTTTGCTGTTTCTTTCTTCTGCTTGCTCAAATTAGGTTTTGAATCCCTCTTGTGTATTTTTTGTTTCAATTAATATGCTTTCAGTACTATAATTTCTTCTTGGCTCCATTTTATAATCTCTGTCCCTATTAATGTTGTAATTTTGTTCATACATTACCTTCCTGTCTTTGTTAATGCCTTTCTTTAGCAATTTGAACATCTTTAAGACAATTGTTATGTAGCCTTTGTCTAGAAATACTACCATCTGATTTTCCTCAGGGATAGTTACTGTTGATTTATCAATTTATTTATTTTGTTTTGAATGGGCCATTATTTTCTACATGCCTTTGGTTTTTTTGTTGAAAACTGGAATTTAAGTTTTTTAATGTGATTAACACTGAAAATCATATTAATGTAGATCTCCTGAAGATGCTGCCAAGTAACTCTGTGTTTGCTTATTTCTTGGTACAATACAAGAACTACATTTCCTTTAATAAATTATTTTATTATTGACAAATTTTATAGTGCCTTTTTTCCTAAAAAGAAAGATTTAATAAAATTATCCTTCCTAACCAGAGACAATGTCTATTCTTAGGGAAAGTTACGCAGCCAGTGTGAATTTGAAATGATCATTAAATCATTAAACATTGCTTTCATATAAATTATTTTTCATTATATTAATTTGTAAATCTCTTCAGTAATGATGTGCATAGCTTACCTTTAATATATACAGCATTTAAATGTACCTGGCTGATATGCATCTCCATTCTGTGGCACCCCTATCCCTATTTCCCACAATCCAACCATGGCAGTAATGTGTTTGGTCCAGTTGGTGGCATTGGGATCCTCTTCCCTTGCTGTAAGAAATGTAAGTCTGCGTTGGTTGTCACCTTTACTGTTCTTTAAGTGGAGTATTTAAAATATTACTCTTACACCTTAATTTGCATGACTTAAAAATGTTTAATACATACAAAAGATTGTATGTAGTATGTATGTGTGATATAAAGTATATAAAATAACAGGCATGAACCCACCACTCAACTTAAGAATTAGAATAGTGCTAGTAATTGAAGATTCTTGTTTGCTTGTTCTCAATGCTATCCCTATCATCTCTCAAAAAAATCCTTATTACAAATTTGTATTTATTGTTTCTTTGCTTATTAGAGATTAGTTTTATTGTATATATAACATACATAATAGAGTATATGTATTATAATCTATATCTTATAGATGATTAGAAAATATATTATAAATTATATATAATAATATATAATATGTATAATTTCTTTAAACCATATGTTGTTTAGTTTTGATTATCTTTGAATTTAATAGTTTTAGAGATTTTTTGTTATTAATACTGTTGACTCTTAGTCTTATACACATGATATATGTAGTCTGTGGACTGCTTTATCACACAGTGTGTCTGAGATTCTACAGTCTTATTGATTATACCTATAGTTCTGTATTTTCTTAGCAGTGTAGTATTCCACTATGTGAATATTATACCATTTATTTATTTCCTCTGCTATTAATAGGAGTTTGTATGGTTTCCTTGTTTCACTATAGTAAACAGTGCTACAACAAAAGTGCTGATTATTTCCTGTCATTAATGAGGGAACACTGGATTTACAGGAGGGAATGGGAATTGCTGGATGATACAATTTGCACATATTCAGTTTTATAATGATATGCCAAATAACTTTCCAAAAAGATTGGTTAATTTATGAGCACTAAACCCTCATCAACCTTTGGGACTCTCAGACTTTTTAATTTTTGCCAATAGAGAGATATAGAATGGTATGTCTTGTAATGCTAATTTTCTTTTCTTGATTACTAACAGATTTGAGCATCTTTTTTTATATGGTTCTTTGTAATTTTTATTTCCTTTGCTGTTAAATGCTGTTTCTTTCTTTCAGCACTTTACAGATGTGGTTCCAATGTGTTCTGGCCATTGATATTTCTGGTGAAAACTCTCATTCTTTCCTCCTTCTCAGATTCTTATAATAGTGTGTTTGTTTCTGATACTGTCCCACAAGTTTCTGAGTCTCTTTTTTTTCCCTTCAATCTCTCTCTTTTTAAAAAAAAATTCAGACTCAGTAATTTTTATTGCTGTATCTTCAAGTACGCTGACTCTTCTGCCATTGCAAATCTATTGATAAATCAATCTACTGAATTTCTCAATTCAGTTGAATTTTGAAGTTCTAAAATTTCCATTTTTATAGTTTCTACTTTGAAATATCCTATGTCTTCTCTCTTTTAGAGTATATTTTAAAATAATCCTTTGAAAATATTTTTCTTTAGGGGTGCCTGGGTGGCTCAGTCGTTAAGCATCTGCCTTCAGCTCAGGGCGTGATCCTGGCATTATGGGATCAAGCCCCACATCAGGCTCCTCTGCTGGAAGCCTGCTTCTTCCTCTCCCACCCCCCCTGCTTGTGTTCCCTCTCTCACTGGCTGTCTTTCTCTGTCAAATGAATAAATAAATAAAAATCTTAAAAAAAAAAAAGAAAAGAAAATATTTTTCTTTAGTTTTTTGAACACTTTTAAATATCTGCTTTAAAATATTTCTCTGATAAATTCAACATCTGGGCTATTGGGGGATCAGTTTATTGACTGCATTTTCCTTGACTTGGATCACATTATCACTTTAAAAAGTATTTTAAACGAAATTTTCACATGTCTAATAGTTTTTAATTATCATTGATGTTACCTTATAGAATCTCTGGATTCTATTATTTTCTTCTGATACATGTTGATTTTTATTAGGTTCATTACCCTGAAATTGTGTAAGCTTGGTTTTACATTTAATTAGGGCAGATCTATTCAATGCCAAAGGTGTTTTCCAAGCTCTTCCAAACTATTTTTTTTTAATTTTATTTATTTGTTTATTTTAGTAATCTCTATACCCAGTGTGGGGCTGGAACTCATGACCCCCAAATCAAGAGTCGTGTGCTCTTACATCAAAAATTAATGATGTACTATACATTGGCTAACTGAACATAAAAAAAAAAGATATCATGTTTTATGATGTTAAGCATTCAACTTGAGGGGCACCTGGCTGGTTCAGATAGAGGGTAAAAACCTGATTCCCTGCAACATCAATATATTTACTTATCTGCTTTATCTGATAACATTCCCCGCAAAAAAGGTTCAGTATTGCCATACTAATACACTACCAATCAATACCAACGCTATCAGATAACATTGAAGATTTTCTTAGAGTTCTTTTGCCTTTAGGATATATTCCATAAAAATTATATAGAATACTGCATTTAAAAATCATTATTTAGTTTTTTATGTGTTTTTGTTATTAATTTTATATAGAACTACATTATATTTCTTTCTATTTATGATCAAGTATTAGATTTGCATATTTATTCTTTTTGATTTAATTTTTTTGAGTAAATAAAATATTTATAGGTTTCATTCACATATATATAAAGACTTAGAATATCTGACTCATGGGGCTCCATGGTGGCTCCGTCGTTAAGTGTCTGTCTTTGGCTCAGGTCATGATCCCAGGATCCTGGGATTGAGCCCACATTGGGCTCCCCTGCTCAGCGGGAAGCCTGCTTCTCCCTCTCTCTCTGCCCCTGCTTGTGTTCCCTCTTTTGCTGTCTCTCTCTCTCTGTCAAATAAATAAATAAAATCTTAAAAGAAAAGAATATCTCACTCTTATATTTATCCCTTTGAAGGTGTTCTTAGTCACATCTATAAATAACTTTTCCCCTTAATTTCTGATTTATCCTCTCTGTTTCTTTTTGCAAACATAAGCAAATTCTTATTTTCTTTTCTTCTAGTATGAAACAGCTCATATTTACTCCCCCCCCCCATTTGGTCTTTTTTCTTTGCTTAAAAATTTTTTTTTCCTGAATGTTGGAAGGCTTTGTTTTTGTTCTAATCATTACTTTTCCTTATCATTACATCGATTCTTTTTTCCTTACTTGGGTCTCTACTATTTGGCTTTTCAGCTTTAGGTAATATGTTAATTCTCACTGAAAATTTAGGGATAATAAATAAGTTGATTGTACTCTTTTCTTTCTTTTCCTCCTATTACTTTAGTTGCATTATTTCCACTGTGTTAAACATATAAGTTAAATGCTATTCTTTACTTGTGCTCACCTTTGTTTTAATCTTAGGTTTCCAGTTAAATATATTAAAACTCTTTTGCCAAAATTCCCTCAGTCAAACTCTTGGTTGAATGAAACTGGTCATGTACAAAATTCCCCATGAGACATCTATAAACAAAATCTGAATTCTTAAACCTAACAACTATATATTTTTTTGTCCTTTACCTTTGATATTTGAGGACTATTTATATCTAAAGCTATTTCATACTTTTTTCCCTTGACATTTAAAACTACTTTTTTCACTTTAGTCTTGATTTTTGTGGTGTTATTAAGTTGTCTAACAAGCTAATTCTATTTCTTTTGTCAGTAACTAGGTCTTTTACCTGAAGGCTTAGACTATATTTTTATTTATCTTTAAGGTTTAGTAGTTTTTAGCACACACTTAGCTATCAACCATACCAGATCCTCTTTTTCCAGGTACAAACTTGGGTATCTTGTACTTGCATTTTATTTTCCTTGATGACTTTAAACTTTTTTTTTTAAAGATTTTGTTTTATTTATTTGACAGAGATAGAGACAGCCAGCGAGAGAGGGAACACAAGCAGGGGGAGTGGGAGAGGAAGAAGCAGGCTCATAGCGGAGGAGCCTGATGTGGGGCTCGATCCCATAACGCCGGGATCACGCCCTGAGCCGAAGGCAGACACTTAACGACTGTGCCACCCAGGCGCCCCCTCCTTGATGACTTTAATTCATTGTTTGGGTGATTACTTTTCATTCTACTCCTTTCTCATTCATTTCAATTCTGAGATTTTGAATATTTGACTCAAAGAATTATTTTATTTGAAAATGTTTTTTTAAGTATTTAATTGATATGGGAATGTTTATTACAGTTTCCTCTGTTTTATGGTTGATTTTTAAGGGGAAACTTGACATTAGCTGCCATATTTTTTCTCATTTAAAGTTTTCTTCTTATAGTGACTTTGTAAGTGCTTTTATATCGTTTTTTTCTTCATCTTTATATGTGCTATGTTTTTCTGAAACAGCATTAATAGATGTATGTATACAGGACTTAGGGGTTTTGTTGGGTTCTACATTTCTTATGTCCAAAGCATTGTCTTCTGTTGCTATAGTAAAGTGCAGTTTCTTTAATCAGTGGATAATTGTGAATTGATGTGTTTTTTCATCTGTGATTCTGATAATTGTCAAAAAGTTCAACTATTATTCTCTTTTTTCTCCACTCTGAAGCTTCCAAGGTATGTTTTTCCATTTTAAGTTGCTCTTCTCTTCCCCAGAAATAATATTTTTCCCAAGCCTGCTATGACTACAGTGTACTTCAAGCCCTTTCATCCAAAGATGATTAAAGAGATCTGGCAACTAAATGCAACACATAATCTTAAAACAGCTAGACACTGTCATGGGAGCTATTGGCAAAACTTGATTATGGACTGTGGATTATAGAATAGTATTATATAGTATATCAATGTTAAATCTCCTGAGTTTGAAAACCATAATGTGGCTATGTAGGATAATTTTTTCTTAGGAGACAGACAGTGAAGTATGAGATAAAAGATCATTGATGTGTCCAACTTCCTCTCAAATGATTCAGAAAAAATAATATTTATAGATATCAACCTAAATGTTAACAATTGATTAATTCTGAAGACTGTATATGAGTACTCCTTGTATCCTTTCTATAAAGTTTATGTAAATTTGCACTTACTTATATCAAACAAAAAGTTGAAATAAGAAAACCTCTTCCTTTCAGTTCTTCAGTAGACAGATCCATCAGACCTATCTCTTTGCTCACAGTGGGATTCTTCACTCAAGGTTTACGATGTTTGTTTCCAACACCACTGGGTCTCTGGTGTCTTTACCTCTTTTGCCTACAGAAGCTTCTGCAGCCACAAGCCAGTAAGACATTTAAGTGACTAGTATGATGAATTATTGGAAGCTGAGTGTGGACTAACATGAGAAAGAAATAGTACTGGGAGCAACATTCTCAGAGGGTCTCCCACACTTTTGTGGACTTTACCTCCATGAGCCCACCAGGTTCTCCTCCTGAAGATCTGAGGAAGATCCTCTCCAAGCTCTGGCTGGGAGAAGGGAAGAACAATCCTTATGAAACACACTCACAGCCTTCTTCATAACAAATACCTTCTCTCTAGAGCCAAAGCTTGAAACAGATTCTTAATTAGAGAGAACAATCCAATGATTACCAGAGGAGAGGGAGGTAGGGAGATGGGTTAAATAGGTGATGGGGATTAAGGAGCGCACTTGTGATGAGCACAGGGTGATGTATGAAACTATTAAATTACTATATTATACATCAGAAACTAATATAATGTTGTGTTAACTAACTGGAATTAAAATAAAAACTTCAAGTAAAAAAAAATGTCTGTTCTCCAGAGGAAGAATTTGCCAGAGCTTTATCTTAGTTGGATAAGGGCATTCCTACCACTTTAGCCACTCTAGCATTCCTTTTTCAGTTATAGGAGAGAAAGAAACCAGACAAACATAATTAACATGGATCAGAGCTTTAAAGAAAAAGATTGGGAATGTTGTGGCCTGGAAACAGAATGGGGAACAGGGAGGAATAAAAGCTGTATGATTGAAGAGCTACTTGTAAAGGCCACAAACTGGAGACACAAGCCAACTAAAAGACCAAGATCTAATTATAAGATTATAGAATGTTTCTCTTCTCCCATACTTTATCACCAGAGTAACAGAGCTCCGTACTATGTTAAATTATAGTAAGAAGAGCCACAAGACTTAGATTCTCCCTGAAGAGAAGTACTTAGGGAAACCCAAAGTCAACAGGGGAGACAAAAACAAGGACACTAGAGAAAGTTGATGCTTTCGGCTATGGAAAACATTAAATACAACAAGGTTAGCCAAATTGATATAAATCCTTATACCAAAGGTCTATTTACCTCGGTTTCTATTACCTAACATATCAAGTCCAGCTTTCAAGAGAAAATTACAATACATGCCCAAAGGCAAGAAAAACAGCCTAAGAGACAAAGAAATCATAGCAACCAGACTCAGGTTACAAAGATGCTGTAATGATCAGAAATGAAATTTAAAATAAGTATGATTAATATGTTAAGGATTCTAGTGGTAAACGTAGACAACATAAAAGAACAGCAGAGTAATGTAAACAGAGAGATGGAAACTCTAAGAAAAGAGAAAAAGAACATGTTAGATCAAAAACATTGTTACATAATTGTAGAAAGTCTTTGAAGGACTCATCAGTAGATTCAACAAAAGAAAGAATCAATGATCTTAAAGATAGGTCAATAGAAACTTCCCAAACTGAAATTCAAAAAGAATAAAGAATAAAGAAAAAAAAAGAATAGAACATCCAAGGAATGTGGGACAATTTCAAAAGGTGTAACTTATGCATGATTGGAATACCCAAAGGTGAAGAAAGAAAGAAAGAATGGAGCAGAGGAAATATTTGAAGTAATAATGGTTGCAAGCTTTCCAAAATATAGAAAACAAATCAAAGATCTAGGAAGTTCAGAGTGCACTAAGTAGGATAAGTACCAAAAATAAATCCCACCTAGGCATGTCTTATTCAAACTGCAGAAAAAGAAAGACAAAGGGAAGTCTTGAAAGAAACCAGAGGGGAAAAACATCTTACATATAGAGGAGCAAGGATAAGAATTACACCAAACTTAACAGAAAACCATGCAAGCAGGGAGGGAGTAGTGTGAAATATTTAAAGTGTTGAAAGAGAAAAACCACCAACCTGGAATTCTATATCCAACATTTTTTTTTTGTAATGCAAAACCAATTTATTTCCATGCATAACGAAGATTGGGACACTAGAGCAAAAGGAAAGCAGTCTTCTGTCAGATAGAGATGAAGATTCTTAAGATTCTGCCTTTGGGAACTACTACAATGAAAGACTTGCTGTGTGGCCTTCAGATGTTAAGTCTCTTTGCCTGATGCTTCCACAGGCTGATCAGATGTGCCTTTCTTCGCAGTCAGCCTTTCTAATTCCTTCTGATAGCTATGCTGGTATTCCAGATACTTTATGTTTCTTTTCTGTTTACCCAAAAACTTTTTCAGAAATTCTAAGAGATCAGTTTCACTATTCTTAGAAGCCAAGCTCTTCAGGTCATGCAGGAGCTTGTGTAACATCTTTTCCACCTCCAGAGCAATCACTATAGCTTGCCGGTCAGTTCCCCAGTACTCTACGTCAGACCTCTTAGTCACCAGAAAGCAGATTTTACTCTGACGCTCTTTAGATATTTTATGAACTGCTTTGCATGGTCTTTCTTCACCTCTGCTTGGTCTTGGACTTACCAGAAAAATTAAAAAGCTAAGAGAATTCATCACCAGCAGACCTCCACTGCCAGAAATGGTAAAAGTTCTTCAACCAGAAGAAAAATGATATAGGTCAGAAAATTGAATCTACATGAAAAAGCATCAGAGAAGAAATAAAGGTAGAAAAAAATCTTGTGTTTGTTTTATCCCCAAATGATCTAAATGATAATCATTTGTTTAAATAAAAGAGTAACAGCGAATTGGGTGATTATATCATATTGATAAGTGAAATGAATGACAATTTCAGAAGGGACAGAAAGGAGGAATTTGGGTTACTTCCTACAGGTGAAGTGGCATGTAGTATAGTGTTATTTGAAGGAAACTGTAGATTAGTTAAAAATTTATATTGGTAACTTTACAGCATCACTAGAAACAGCTAAAAAGAGAGTATAAGTGGCATACTAAGATAAGCGATGAAATGTTCCTGATCTTAAGGGAAAGGCTTTCAGCTTTCCCCATTGAGAATGATATTCGCCATAAGCTTTTCATATGGTTTCAGATGGTTTTTACAAAATTGGGAATGTACCCACTATCCCTATACTCTGACTGGTTTTAATCAGGAAAGGATGCTGTATTTTGTCAAATGAACTTGTGGGACTTCATCAAGAAATCCCACAGTCAAGGAAACAGTCAAAAAAACTAAGAGGCAGCCCATGGAATGGGAGAAGATATTTGCAAATGACACTACAGATAAAAGACTGATATCCAAGATCTACAAAGAACTTCTCAAACTCAATACACGAGAAACGAATAATCAAATAAAAAATGGGCAGAAGATATGAACAGACACTTTTCCAATGAAGACATACAAATGGCTAACAGACACATGAAAAAAATGTTCAACATCATTAGCCATCAGGGAAATTCAAATCAAAACCACCTTGAGATACCACCTTATGCCAGTTAGAATGGCAATAATTGACAAGACAAGAAACAACAAATGTTGGAGAGGATGTGGAGAAAGGGTATCCCTCTTATACTGTTGGTGGGAATGCAGGTTGGTACAGCCACTTTGGAAAACAGTGTGGAGGTCCCTTAAAAAGTTAAAAATAGAGCTACCCTATGATCCAGCCATTGCACTGCTGGGTATTTACCCCAAAGATACAGATGTCGTGAAGAGAAGGGCCATATGCACCCCAATGTTCATAGCAGCATTGCCCACAATAGCTAAATTGTGGAAGGAGCCAAGATGCCCTTCAACAGATGACTGGATTAGGAAGATGTGGTCCATATATACAATGGAATATTACTCAGCCATCAGAAAGAACGATCACCCAACATTTGCAGCAACATGGACGGGACTGGAGGAGATAATGCTAAGTGAAATAAGTCAAGCAGAGAAAGACAATTATCATATGGTTTCACTTAATTATGGAACATAAGAAATATGAAGATCGGTAGGAGAAGGAAGGGAAGAATAAAGGGGGGGTAATCAGAAGGGGGAATGAAGCATGAGAGACTATGGACTCTGGGAAACAAACTGAGGGCTTCAGAGGGGAGGAGGATGGGGTACTGGGATAGGCTGGTGATGGGTATTGAGGGCACGTATTGCATGGAGCACTGGGTGTTATATGCAAATAATGAATCATGGAACACTACATCAAAAACTAGGGATGTACCATATGGTGACTAACATAACATAATAAAAATTATTACTAAAAGAAAGATAAGAGATGAAATGGAATCATAAAAATTGCTTGATTAAAACCACAAAAGTCAGAAAAAGATGCCAAGAAAGAAACAAAGAATAAATGCATGAGTAGAAAAGTTACAAACCTGGTAGATATTAATCCAATGATATCAATAATCATTTTAAATGTAAATGGTCTAACCACACCTTTTAAAATACAGAGATGAAGGGGATTTAAAAAACCCAATTATTTGTTGTTTACAATAAACTCACTTTTTTAAATTTAAAACTCAATTAACAAATTGTATATTGTTAGTTTTAGAGGTAGGGTTTAGTGATTCATCAGTTGCATATAACACCCAGTGCTCATTACATCAAGTGCCCTCCTTAATGCCCATCATCAAGTTACCCCTTCCCCCCACCCTCTCTCCCTCCCACAACCCTCAGTTTGTTTCCTATAGTTAAGAGTCTCTTATGGTTTTTCTCCCTCTCTGATTTCATCTTATTTTATTTTTCCTTCCCTTCCCTTATGTTCATCTGTTTTGTTTCTTAAATTGTACATATAAGTCAAATCATTTGATATTTGTCTTTTTTTTAACTTATTTTGCTTAGCATAATACACTCTAGTTCCATCCAAATTGTTGCAAATGGCAAGATTCCATTCTTCTTGATGGCTGAGTAATATCCCATTGTGTGTGTGTGTGTTTATGTGTATATATATAATCTTCTTTATCCATTTGTCTGTAGATGGACATCTGGGTGCTTTCCATATTTTGGCTATTGCAGACATTGCTGCTATAAACATTGGGGTACATGTGCTCCTTCAAATCATTATGTTTGTATCCTTTAAATAAATACCTAGTAGCGCATTTGCTGGGTCATAGGGCGGCTCTATTTTTATCTTTTTGAGGGACTGCCATACTGTTTTCCAGAGTGGCAGCACCAAGCTTGTATTCCCACCAACAGTGTAAGAAGGTTCCCCTTTCTCCACAGCTTCACCAACATGTGTTGTTTCCTGAGTTGTTAATTTTAGCCATTCTGACTGATGTGAAGTGGTATCTCAGTGTGGTTTTGATTTGTATTTCCCTGATGCTGAGTGATGTTGAATATTTTTTCATGTGGCCATTTGTATGTCTTCTTTGGAGAAATGTCTTTTCACATCTTTCTGCCCATTTCTTGACTGGATTATTTGTTTTTTGGGTGTTGCATTTGATAAGTTTTTTGTAGATTTTGGATACTAGCCCTTTATCTGATGAGACATTTGCAAATATCTTCTCCCAATCAGTAGGTTGTCTTTGGTTTTGTCAACTGTTTCCTATGCTGTGCAAAAGCTTTTTATAGTGAAGAAGTCCCAATAGTTCATTTTTGCTTTTGTTTGCCTTTGGAGATGTGTCTAACAAGAACTCACTGTGTCTGAGGTCAAAGAGGCTATTGCCTGTGTTCTCCTCTAGATTTTTGATGGATTCCTGTCTCATATTTAGGTCTTTCATCCATTTTGAGTCTATTTTTGTGTATAGTGTAAGGAAATGGTCCAGTTTCATTCTTCTGCATGTGGCTGTCCAATTTTCCCAACACTATTTGTTGAAGATTCCATTAGATATTCTTCCCTGCTTTGTTGAAGATTAGTTGACCATGGAGTTGGGGGTCCATTTCTGGGTTCTCTATTCTGTTCCATTGATCTATGTGTCTGTTTTTGTGCCAGTACCATACTGTCTTAATGATTACAGGTTTGTAATAGAGCTTGACGTCTGGAATTGTGATGCCTTCAGCTTTCTTTCTCAACATTCCTTTGGCTATTCATAATCTCTTTTGGGTCCATACAAAGTTTAGGATTGTTTGTTTCAGCTCTGTGAAAATAATAAACTCACTTTTAATATAAAGACTTGAACAAGTTAAAAGTAAAGGGAGTGGAGAAAGATATATCAGCTAATGAATGCCTCAGTAGCCCTGTTAATTTCAGAAGAAATACACTTAAGGACTAGGAGGATTATAGGGGGTCCTTACATAATGATAAAGGAGTCAATTTTTAAAGACATTCCAATCCTAAGTGTTCATGTGACTAACAACACAGCATCAAAACACATGAGGTAAAAACTGATAGAAATGAAAGGAGAACTAGACAAATGCACTCTACTATTTTATTCTTCAATATTCTTCTATCAGTGATTGATAGATCAAATAGGCTGAAAATCTGTAAGGAGGTAGATGATCCTAATATCACTATCAATCAAATTGACTTAATTAATACTTATAGACTACTCCATCAAGTAATGGAAGACTATGCATTCTTCTCAAACTCATAAGAATCACCAAGATAGACTACATTCTGGGCTTTAAAACATACCAAAGTTAAAAGAATAGAAATCATATAAAGTAGTCTTTCAGAATGCAGTGGATTTAAGCTAGAAGTCTGTAACAGAAAGATAATTGGCAAATTCCCCAAATATTTGGAATTTTTTAACACATTTTTACATAAACATGGGTCAAAGAAGTCTCAAAATAAAACTTAAAATATTTTTACTAAAGCAAATAAAAATATAACATCAAACTTTGTGGGATAAAGCTAAAGAAGTGATTAGAAAGAAATTTATAATAATTATATCAAATGCATATGTTAGAAAAGAAAATAAATCTAAGTTTAGTCACCTAATTTTCTACCTTAGGTAATGAAAGAAAGAAATTCACAGCAAGGAGAAGAAAAGATATAAAAAAATTAAAGCCAAAATAAATGAAATTGAAAACAGGAAAACAAGAATCTACTATATCAAAACTGGTTATTCGAAAAGATCAAGGTGATAATCTTACAGAGGTGCTAATGAAGAAAAAGAGAAAGAGAAGACACAAATGATCAATAACAAAAATGAAACAGAGGTCATCACTACTGCTCTCATGGAGATAAAAAGGGTAATAAAGGAATATAATGAGCAAGTCTGTGCCTACAAATTGATAACTTAGGTAACAGGGACTAATTGAAGAAACAGGGACTATTTCAAGAAACAAACTACCAAAACTCACGTAAGGAGAAATAAATAACCTTAGCCTTATGTTTACTTATTTTTATTGAGATATTAACATATAACATTATGTTAGTTTTAGGTGTACAACATAATGATTTGGTATTTGTATATATTGTGAAATAAGCACCACAGTAAGTCTAGTTAATATTCATCACCACACACAGTTACAAAACTTTTTTTTTTTTTTTTTTGTGATGAGAACTTCTAAGATCTATAGGCATACCTTAAACGGACTTCAGGCTCAATTCCAGACCACTACATTAAAGTGAATATTACAATTTTTTTGGTTTCCCAGGGCATATAAAAGTTATCTTTACACTATACTGCAGTCTATTAAGTGTGTCATAACATTATATCTAAAAAGGTACAAATCTGAATTTAAAATATTTTATTGCTAGAAAATGCTAACCATCATCTGAGCTTTCAGTGAGTTGGAATCTTTGTGCTGGTGAAGGGTCTTCCCTTAATGTTTTGATGGTTGCTGACTGATCAGGGTGGTAGTTACTGAAGATTGGAGTGGCTGTGGCAATTTCTTAAAAATAACACCACAGTGATTTTCTTTTATTTGAGTATAGTTGACATACAATGTAAGATTAGTCTCAGTTGTACAACTTAGTGATTTGATGAGTTTATATATTATGCTTGCTCACCGCAAGTATAGCTACCATCTGTCTTATTACATTGCTATTATGATAGTATTTACTGTATTCCTTATGCTCCATTTTTTATTCCCATGACTTACTCATTCTATACCTGGAGGTCTGTATCTCCCTTCCTCCACCGCTTCACCTGTTTTGCCCAACCGCCACCCTTTTCCCCTCCGGCAACCATCAGTTTGTTCTCTGTATTTATAGTTCTCTTTCTGCTTTTTATTTGTTTATTCATTTTTTTTAAGATTCCATTTGTGAGTAAATCATATGGTATTTGTCTTTTTCAGTCTGAATTATTTCACTTAGCATAATATCTTCTAGATCCATCCACGTTATCTCAAATGGCATGACCTCATCTTTTTTAATGGCTGTGTGATATTCCATTGCGTATATATACCACACTTTTCTTATTCATTCATCTATTGATGAAAACTTCAAGTTGCTTCCATATCTCAGCTATTGTAAGTGCTGCAGTAAACATAGAGGTGTGTGTATTTTTGAATTAGTGTTTTCCTTTTCCCTGAGTGAATACCCAATAGTGGAATTATTGGATTATATGGTATTTCTATTTCTATTTTTTTTTTTTTTTTGAGGAACCTCCAATCTGGTTTCCATGGTGGCTGTACCAATTTACATTTCCACCAACAGTGCATGAGGGTCTGTCTTTCTCCACATCCTTGCCAACACTTGTTTCTTGTCTTCTTGATTTTAACCATTCTAACAGTTGTGAGGTGATATCTTATTGTGGTTTTGATTTGCAATTTCCCTGATGATTAGAGATGATGAGCATCTTTACATGTGTCTATTAGACATCTCTATGTCTTTACACAACAGTGAATTTTGCTGCATCAATTGACTCTTCCTTTCACGAATGATTCCTCCCTACCATGCAATGATGTTTAGTAGGATTTTACCCAGAGTAAAACTTCTTTCAAAGTTGGGTTCAATCTTCTCAAACCCTGCTGCTGCTTTATCAATTAAGTTTATGTAATATTCTAAGTCCTTTTTTTGTCATTTCAACTACCTTCACAGTATCTACACCAGGAATCTACACAGTATCTACACTACCCATTTCAAGAAACCACTTTCTTTGCTCATCCGTATCTTCATCCATCAAAGTTTTATTGTGAGATTATAACAATTCAGTCACATTTTTAGGCTCCACTTGTAATTCTAGTTCTCTTGCTATTTCTGTCATATCTGCAGTTACTTTTACTGAATTCTTGAACCCCTTAAAGTCAGCCGTGAGGGTGGGAATCAACTTCTTCCAAACTCCTGTGTATGTTGTAATTTTGATCTCTTATTGTGAATCATGAGTGTTCTAATGACATCTAGAATGACAAATCTTTTCCAGAAGATTTTCAATTTACTATGCTTAACTCCATGAGAAAAATTATTTCAAGAACTGTTCCTTTGCATTCACAACTTGGATAACCGTTTGGTACAAGAAGCTTAGCTCTTGGTCTATCTCAGCTTTCAACATGCTTTCTGCACTAAGCTTAATTATTTCTAGCTTTTCATTTAAAATGAGATGTGCAACTCTTCCTTTCACTTGAACAATTAGATGCCTTATGTTTCTTTTTTAAAACTTATTTTATTTAAATTCAATTATTTACCATATAGCGTGTCATTTGTTTCTAATGTAGAGCTCAGTTTTTCATCCATTGCATATAACACCAGTGCTCATTATATCATGTGCCCTCCTTAATGCCCATCACCCAGTTCCTCCATCCCCAACTTCCTCCCTTCCCACAACCCTCATTTTGTTTCCTTTAGTTCTCTTATGGTTTTTCTCCCTCTCTGATTTAATCTTGTTTTATTTTTTCCTCTCTTCCCCTATGATCCTGTTTTGTTTCTTAAATTCCACATATGAGTGAAACCATATGATAATTTGTCTTTTTCTGATGAACTTATTTTGCTTAGCATAATACCTTCCAGCTCCATCCATCCACATCAGTGTAAATGGTAAGATTTCATCTTTTTTGATGGCTGAGCAATATATATATATATATATATATATATATATATATATATATATATATATATATATATAATCTCCATCCAGTGGGATTTATATAATATACCACATCTTTTTTATCCATTTGTCTGTCGATGGACATCTGGGTGCTTTCCATGTTTTGATTATTGTGGACATTGTTGCTGTAAACATTGGGGTGCATGTGCCCCTTTGGATCACAACATTTGTGTCTTTGGGTAAATACCTCATAGTGCAGTAGTTGGGTTGTAGGGTAGCTCCATTTTCAACTTTTTGAGGAACCTCCATACTTTTTTTCCAGAGTGGCTGCACCAGCTTGTATTCCCACCAACAGTGTAAGAGGGTACCCTTTCTCCACATCCTCGCCAACATGTGTTGTTTCCTGAGTTGTTAATTTTAGCCATTCTGACTGATGTGAGGTGGTATCTCATTGTGGTTTTGATTTGTATTTCCCTGATGCTGAGTGGTGTTCAGCATTTTTTCATGTGTCTGGTGGCCATTTGTATGTCTTCTTTGAAGAAATGTCTTTTTACATCTTTCTGCCCATTTCTCGACTGGATTATTTGTTTTTTGGGTGTTGCGTTTGATAAGTTCTTTATAGATTTTGGATACTAGCCCTTTATCTGATAAGACATTTTGGTTTTGTCAACTGTTTTCTTTGTTGTGCAAAAGCTTTTATCTTGATGAAGTCCCAATAGTTTATTTTTACTTTTGTTTTCCTTGCCCTTGGAGGCCTTCTGTTTATTAAATAATTGCATTGGTTATTAATATTTCAACAAAGAAAGTCCCTGGCCTAGATGATTTCACTGGTAATTTCTACCATAGATTAAAGGAAGAAATAATATCAGTTCTCCACAACTCTTCCAGAAAACAGAAGCAAGGGAAAAGCTATAGGAATAGTATTATATTGGGCAACACCAAAATCAGGTAAAGAAAATACATCAATAGAAAACTACAAACCAGTATCTCTCATGAGCATAGATGCAGCAATCCTTAACAAACTGTTAGCAAATTGAAACCAAAATGTAAAGAAAGAATTATATACTGTGACCCAGTGGGATTTATTCCAGGTATTCATGGCTGTTTCAGCATTTGAAAATTGATGTAATCTATCTTATAAAAAAAAATGAAAGAGAAATAATATGATCAACGATGCAAATAAAGATCAATGATGCAAAATAAAGCATTTCAAAATTTCCAATACTTGATGATAAAAACTCTTATCAAACTAGGAATAGAGGGAAAATCCTTAAGCTTGAAAAAGAGGATCTGAAAAAAAAATTAATGGCTAACCTACTACTTACTAGTGGTGAGAGAGAGACCAGGCTCTTGGCCTCTTAGATCAGGATTAAGACAAGGATATCTCCTTTTGTCACTCCTTTTCGATATCATACTGGAAGTCCTAGGTATTGCAAAGGACAAGAAAATGAGATGAATTATTTAAAGATTGGAAAGGGAGAAACAAACCCCTCTTTATTCACAGGGAATATGATTGTCTATGTAGAAAATCCAAAAACTGGGGAAAAAAAAGTTCTGAAACTAAGAAAGTATGTCAAGTTTTCAGGAATCAAAGCTATATACAAAATCAGTTGCTTTCCTATATACTAGCAATGAATAATTATAAATTGAAATTAAAAATCTATAGCACTTATAATAGCATAAAAATGAAAATGCTTAGTTATAAATCTAAAAAAATGTATAGAACCTTAATGAAGAACCACAAAACACTGATAAAATAAATTAAATAAATGGAAATATATTTTTGTTCATGGATTGGAAGAACTGATAAAGTTAGGATGTCAATTCTTCTTAGTTTGATCCACCAATTCAATGCAATTCTAATTAAAATCTCAACAAACTATTTTGTAGAGACCAATAACTAATTCTAAAATTTATATGGAAAGAAAAAAGTTTACATGGGAAAATAACACAATACTGGAGAACAATGCTGGAGGATGCACACTACCCAATTTCAAGACTTAATATAAAATTACAGTAATCAAATGATTTTGTCTTTCCATAGGATAGATTTCTTGAGGTGAAATTATGACATTAAAAACATGTGAATCCAAATCTTGATAGATTGTATTAACTTCTATTGCTGCTGTAAATGGATTACAACAGGTCAACCAAATCACCAAATTTAGGGGCTTAAACAATTCAAATTTATTATTTTACAGTTCTGGAGATTAGATATATTAAATCAATTTCACCATACTAAAACCGAGGTGTTGGCAGGCATCCATTTCCTTTGGAAGCTCTTAGGGACACCTCACTCCTTCAGCTTTCTCAGATTCTGGAGGCTGCCTATGTTCCTCAGCTCTGACCCCTTCCTCCCTCTTCAAAGTCAGAAGTGTCCTCCTTAATCTTTGCTTCTGCCTTTACATATTCTCTTTCTGATTGTGATCTTCCTTCCTCCTTCTTATGTAAACACTTTTGATTACATTGGGTGCACTCAGATAATCCAGGATAATCCCCAGGTTATGTTTTACATGTTTTTATGTACAAAGGATATAATTATGAAAAAAACAGTTGAGAATCCATCATGGAGCCTGCATTCCAGCAAAAAGTTAGAGGTGGGATGTGTTGAAGAGAGGTAAGTAACGAATAAATGAACAAGATAACCATCTGAATTTATATGTGGCATAAAAAAGATTATGTGATAAAGAGCGATTATAATCTAGTTATTTTAGGTTGCATGATTAGAAAAAGTTTTACTGAGAAGGTAAGGTGATGTTTAAGCTTAGGAATGAAATAAACAAAAAACAAAACAAAAACTCAAAAACCAGAGAGCCAAGTATAAATCTGGAAGCAGAGTGAAAAAGGAATAACATGACACATGGACAGTCCTAAGACATTTGGTGTATTCAAGGAGACATAAATCTGTGCAGCTGGAGCCTATTGAGAATAATAAATTTGAAGATATAGTCTGGAGCCAGATGAGTGGAAGGCTTTTTCATTTTAAATCCAGTGCAAAGCCATGACAAGGTTTTTAGCTATAGGTAGGTGAGAGGGTATGTGTGTGTGGGGGGGAGGTGGGAAAGATCTGATTTATGTTTCAGAAAGATATATGGCTGCTCTGTGAAGAATGGATTTCAAATGAGCAAGAGAAGAGACGAATAATCCACTGTAATAATCCACCATGATCCACTGAAGAAAGGAGAGTGGCTTGACAAGAGTTTTAGCACTGATGTGCAAACAGTAAATGGATTAGGAATATGTTTTAGAGATGAAGGTGACAAGATTTGCTGATTAATTTAATTTTTGATATGATAAGTAGGATAAATAAGGAGTCGTTACTCTTTATTACAGCTGTTGGGCTGTAATAAATTTGGTTAGTGGTGCCATTTACTAAAATGGGGAAGATGAAAAAAATATAACCTTGGATTTGGTGAGGTGTATTAAGAATTCTGCTTTGGCTATATTAATTTTATAATCACTATTAGGCTACAATGAAGAGGTGCAAGAAGGATCTTAGATATACAAAGTTAGAGTTGAGTAAATGTGAGGACTGAAGATGCCAACTTGGAAGTCTCCAGGATATATATGGTATTTAAGGACACAGAAATGGAGAGAATATAGACAGAAGAGTGGAAGACACAGAAGAGTCTCAAATCATTTCATGTATCAACGTCAAGTGAAGAAGGAGAAATCAGTGGATAATGCAGTAGGGAGGATATAATAGTGTGAGGTGACAGAATCCAAAAGTAGAAACTATTTTAAGTAGGGAGATGAGGAGAACTCTTTTGAATGCTGCTGAGAGGTCAGATAAAATGAAGACAGAAAAGCCATTGGCCGCACGGAGTTCATCGGTCACTTTATTTTTCATAGTCTCAGTGAAGTGGTGGTGATGGAAGCCCACTGTCTCAGGGTAGAGAAGATAGTGTGATATGAGGAACTAGATAATTCATAGGAGTAGAAGTTTTGCTAAGAAAAGGAACAAAGAAATGGGGTGCTAATCAGCAGAGGATGTAGGTTTATGGGGTGGGTGTGTGTTTGTGTGTGTTCAGATGGATGGTGCTAGATTAGGTTGGTATGCTAATGAAATGGATCCAATAGAAGGAGAAATCAGTGATGAGAAATTCAGGAATAAGTCCTTCAAAACAAAACAAAACAAGTGGTGGGATCCAAATTTGAGACTGGCCTTAGGATGGGACTGGAGATCCATAGTAACAAAGGCAAAGAACATGGCACAGATGCAGATGCAAATAAAGGGGTTAAAAAAGAATTGCTCATTTTTTCTTATTGAAATGTCAGACAATATTAGCTGCAAGGGAAGTGGCTGTAAAAGAGGGTTGGAAAGGTCAAAGTTTTGAGAGAAAAGGAACACAAAGGAAATGATATTTTTGGAGCATGGAAAGGGTGATGAGATCATTTGGGCAGTGTTGTGTGCCTAAGAGATTTATGATCATGAGTTTGAAGTTAGACTTTCAGGGTGATTGTGTATTTTTCTCCAGATCTTTCCAGCTGCATATGAGCAGACAGAGTAAGTAGAATAAGCTTAACCAAGAAAGAGTGTATAAGAAATCCTTTCTTCCACAGTCTCAGTAATTCTAGCTTTTATCAATCTTTAATTTTGTCATTATGGTAGCTAAAAAACAAAATCTCATTTTATTTTAGCTTCCATTTCTCTTACCTCTAGTGAGGCTGACTATCTTTTCAGATGCTTATCAGTCACTGTATTTCCTCTTCTACAAATTTTTGGTTCATATCCTTTGCCTATTTTTTCTGCTAAGTAATTTGCTTTTCTTCTTATTGATTATTAAGATTTATATATTAGATACTAACATTTTGTTATATATCTTGCACTACTTTCTCTCAGGTTATTATTTATTCTTGATTTACAGTGTCTTTCACTATATTGATTGTTTGAAGGCATTCGTTGTGAAATATATTCATATTTTCCTTTGGAACTTGTGGGTTTATGGCTTGCTTAGTCTTCTCCTCTTTTACCCCACTTGAAGTTTATGAAGTTAGTCTCCTATATTTTATTATAGTATTTTTCAAAATTTTAAAGTATTTGATCACTTAATAATTTGAGCTTAATTTTGCATACAGTGTGTGGTGTTATTTAATAGATAGCCAACTGTCCAATAAATTTTCCCACTGATCTAAAATGTTTCCTTTTCATATTTTAAATTTACATACATATATACATATGGAAATACATAGTCATGCATTTGGACTCGATTTTCTTATTGACACCAGTTACTGTTATAATTAATGTAGTTTTGTATCATATTTTGATATTTTGTAGGGCAAGTCCCTCCTTTATTATTTTTCCTTTAAAAACTTTTGTTAGTTATTTTTGCTTATCTCTAGATAAATTTTATAATTTGCGTATCAATCCTAATGGGCCTTTCTTGCACTGAATTTACATATTAGGTTGGGGAAACATTTAAATTTTGCTTTGGGAGAGGAAGAGAAAAGCAGAGAGCAAGACAACCTAAGTGGGCTAAGGCAAGCTGATCCTGCGGTCTTGAGACATGGTTACAGACCCTCTGAGTAGAAGAGATCCAAAGGCAGGAAAGGGGGGCACATAGTCAGCTTCACTCTAACCATGTATGTACCAATGATTATTCTTGAAGATTCTAAATGCAGCAATTTTGATTAACACTACTCGCTGGAATGATGTCCAAGAAGTTGTATTACAGCCATTTTTTTTTCCAAACTGATACTTACATCTGTTGAAATCAACTAATATTCTCGAATTACTCAGTTATTTGGCAGGAACAAGTTAAAAACAAAATAGAAACAAAATATGGGGAGAAGACGCAATAATGGTGATATGTAAGAGAGGAAGTTTATAATTTATCAAAGTAAGAATACTGAAAAAATTTTTTAAAGAGTTCTATTTTGTGAATGTAATGGATAGAAGACACTTTGAAAGGGAATTAGAGTTTATCCAATAAAAGAAACGCTACTAAGTTACCATATACATCCCTTCTTCACAGACACAGGGAGAGCAGGCATTAGATCCCGCCCTTGAAAATATCACCACTGAACTCCATCCTACCCAGTTTAACACAAGAGTATCATATGCGTTATTTTCATAGCTGCAGGAATTTAAGGAGTGCCCCTATGAAAAAGAAGTATTGCAGTCTTGAGCTATATACATCTATCAACTTTTCTTTCATTTTCTCTCCTGTGATGTTTACTTTTCTTTTTGCTTTCTGCAAAAAGAAAGAAAGAAAGAAAGGAAGAAGGAAAGAAATGGTTAGAATGAAATCTTCAGTGGCATGCAGAACTGCAGTGCTGCTGCAGGACCTCATTTCTGATGGGGCTAATGGTAGGGAGCTATTTATAGACAGGCTCTGAAATTTCCTTAGTAACAGGGGTTGGGAAGAACTCTGCTGCTGCTGGAAATATCCCGAGCCAGACAGTGGTCTTGCCCCTGATTCCTGTAACTTTGGAGTTCTTCTCAAGTGTTTGAAGTTTCAGGATTATTTTCATTCACATTAACACATATTTCATGGTTGTAGACTTTTCATGAATATTTACCAATCCAACTGTGTATTTTATTTTGTTTTGATGATAATGTGTTCTCTTGAAAGGGAGATATTTCATTTTGATGGCTAAGCTTTGTACTGCAACAACTAACGTCTGTGCTTAGGCTTCTCATGTTTTGAGATTTATAGGCTTGTTATTATATTTCACTTTTCTGGGTATTGGCCAGAAGCCTAACATTTCCTTCCTTCCCTTTATGTTTGTTCTCTTTTTCCTTCCCTCCAGCTTGACCATCTGTCTCCCTACTTTTGCTTCTGTAGAACCACAGACTATGTACCTAGAGGTTAAACAACACATGTCATCAAAAGATTCAGTTTTTGGAAGTCATCTCTGATCTACGTAAGTACAGAGTGACTTCTGCAAAGTGTTCTACATCTTGTTACCATCTGGGCCTATTACCTCACCTAGAGCACCGCTAACAAGGCCAAGGTCATGGATTCAGACCCTGTATAGTCCAGTTTACTTTACACGGGAAGAGCTCTCTTTTGTGACCGCAATCATCAAGTGCTAGTGTTGGGGTCAACTTGAAAATGAGCCCACACTGGAGGTCCTGGTGAGAGTTAGGTTGGAGCCAGGCTATTACCATTATTCCAGAAAACTTCAAAACATATGTTCTATGGCTGGACAGTCAGCAGGTCTCCTGTCTCAATGCACTCTTTATATTAAACTTTAGAATAGATAGGTCATAAGCAATCATCTGTTTCCCACATCTAATGCCACACAGAGAAAGACCCAAAACTTAGTCCAGTCCTTTATGTCATTTTGCCCTTCTATTCATTTCCCCCTGTCATATCCCTATAAAGTGGATCTCTGTGGAGTTACCAACCTTGCCAATGGAAATTAAGGGACTGGCACCATTAAATCTGAGGAGGTGAACTGCCACGTGTAACTAGGAAGAGAATTGCCATTAGATGTGCATGATATTTGAGGACTTTAAACAGCAGAAATTTCGAGCATCTTCTCCATTGGGTTTTGTAATACTAGTAAAATATTTGCAGGATAATTAAAATTACAAACCATTTCCATATCTTCCATATCAGATGTGAGATTGGCTTGATGGGTATTATTACATCATTCAGACCAGATAAACTATAGAAAGAAAGATTGCATGACTTGCTCAAGGTCACACAATCTATAAAGTCTTTGGACCCTGAACCCAGGGCTTTCTATGGTATCACACCACAGTTTATTTCTTGACTTGCACCTGCAGAAATATCTCAACAGAAATTGACTGTATTATTGAAACCATTTCTATTTTATTTTTGAGTTGATTAGGGAGGGCAGATTTCATACAACTTCTATAGTCACAATTACATACCTAACCAGATTTATGGATATGGACTCAAAGGAGATTGAAAATCATCGAGAGCCTTTTTAGAGAGACTATGTCACATGGAGGTTGATAGAGTTTCCCAAATTAGAAAGACTTGCCTTCAAATCCTGGCTCTGCCTTAGTTTATTTTTCAAACAATCCTTTCCTCCATGATTAGGAAATGACCTTGGCAACAGTCCTTCTGAAATTAATTTGCCAAATTGTGTAATAGCCCTGCTCAGAACTGAAATCCAAAAGTAAGAAAATTATTAAAGGGATTTCAATTCAGAATCCTGGGAGTAGGAGGAAGCAAGATGTTCTTAGTCTTTATTCCCCCAAGACCAGTGTTCTTCAACTGTGTGACATTTCTCTTCCAATTAAAGGCATGTCTTATATCCAAAGGGTCTCATTTACATTTTGCTGCTTTGCAAGACCTAGCATCATCTTACCTTATTTTTGTTACAATATTACATAATGCATTACGTCTTTGGCAATTTAATGCCTCCTGCTGACTACTTAAAATTACTAAACAGAAGGTCAGACTAGATCAGTGAACAGCTATTTAAATGCACAGGCAGCAACACAAACAGTAGATAATTAGTACTCAATGCACACCAAAGCCATGAGAAATGTGGAGAAAAAATATAAACAAGGTGTTCCCTTAATTTTTTGACTGCATCTTTCTTCCATTCATATTGATGGGTGTGGATTTAGATCCATCATTGATTTGCCTTTTTGGAATTTGTTTTCATCTTTGTGAAATATTTTATACACACAGAAGAGTGCACAGCACATATGTACAGCTTAAAAAACAATTACAAAACAACACCCGTGAACCGCTCAGACCAAGCAGGGACTTGCCACATGCCTCTCCATAGTCAGAACAGAATCTTCCTTCACTGGACAACATCAACCAAAGAAATGTGACCATCTGTCCATGCTTGTCTCTCTAGATTTATCCTCTTCTAGTTTTTCCCTGAGGACTTTAGTTTGATTTTGTTTGGCTTCGAAATTTATGCAGGTGAATTACACAGTTTTTTTTTCTTTTGTGGCTGGTGCTTTCACTCAATAGTATATTTGTAGGATTCATCCATGTTGATGGATGTATATGTAGTTTAGGTACTTCTATTGTTGTTTGTATAATATTATATTCATGGTTAACAATTTTTGTATTGATTCTATCCTGATGCACCTTGGCTCATTTCCAGTTTGGGGATATTTTGTACATTGTTGCTATGAACGCTACTATATCGATCTCCTGACTATGTACTATAATTTCTTCAGGGTGTACACTTAGGGGTAGGGCATCAGGGAGGCACACATACCTCCAACTTTATTTGACAATGTTAGACTATTCCCAAAGTATTTGCATCATTCTTCACTCCTGAGAGAGTTCCTATTGTTCTACTTTCTACTAACATTTGAAATTATCAGATACTACGATTTTTGCCAATCTTATAAGTATGTAATGATTTTCCACTGTGGTCTTATTGTGCATTTCCTTGCTTGCTAATTAGTTGATCACATCTTTTTTTTTTTTTTTTTTTGTGGTAGCCATTTGGATTTCCCATTTTATGAAGAATTTATTTAAATCATGTGCCCATTGTCTTTCGATTGGGCTGTTTGTCTTTCTTATTTGTCTTTTCTTGTGGGTTATACTTTATATGTATTATCTGAAGTAAGGACATGAAAGAGATGGGGGAAATAGCCAGGGAGTACCTAAGGGAAGAGTATTCCAGGTAATGGAAGAGGTTCAGTTCAAAGGTCCTATGCCAGAAGTCTGCTTGGGAAGTCTGAGAGGGAAATTAGTAGTAGATGAAGTCATAGGGATGATGGAGGGAGGCCTTGTAGGCCTTATAGACATCGTTGGCTTGGACTCTGAATAAAATGGGGAGTGACTATAGTGTTTAGAGCTGAGGAGTGAGATAACCTGACTGTTCCCTCTCCTTAAAAATTAATATACTTTAATTTTTTGAACAGTTTTAGGTTTACAGAGAAGTTGAGTGGATCCAATGTGCTACTGGGAGAGTTTGTGCTTCTCATCCCTGCAACTACAGGCTCTGCAGTCTAGAGAACCTGGCCCCCAGAGGAGCATGCCATTACAAGGGGCACAATGAGAACTTATTGAGCTAACTGCTCTACCTGCTGCCAGGGCATTCTAAAGTCCTTTATCTAAGGACAAGCAGGTGAGAAGAAGAGTAATTATATTGGCAAGAGTAACTGACCCTGAGAGTAGGAAGAGACGGATCTGCTCTTACACAATGTGGGAAGAGAAGAACATCTGTGGTACCCAGGTAATCCCCCTGGATGCCTCTTAGTTCTCCCTTACCTCATTGTAACTATGAACGAACATGTGAAGCACCCCTGAGAATGGTGATCATGATGACCATGGACTTAGATCCTTCAGAAATGAAGGTTTGGTTTACACTACCAGGTTAGACACCAACACCTGCATAGGTATTACCTGGGAGTAGGGGAATTTAGAGTGGATGATAGAGGAGGGAGATGATCAGTCCTAGTGGTGGCCCTGAAACCACCTACAACAATGGGGCTGTAGTTTATCTTATTACACTTACCTTAAAGAAGAGAGGTCAATGGAACCATGGAAAAGGTCTTGAGGCATGGATCTGTGCAGAGCAAAGACAGACGGGGTAGCCATGGAGATTTGCTTCTCCATCTCTCTGCCAGTGGTGCTTCTGTGGAAAGTATAGTTAGACAGTTATACCTTCAGGTACAACATAGTGTTCACCTTGAAATTGTGCTTCCCCTGGGCTGCTCCCAGCATGATGGGGTTACCAGGTTTGGAACATTTTTTGTCTTTAATGGGAAACCTTGGCTGGGTGAGCTTCCATGAGCCTGCTGTGACATTCTCACAACTGTGTAATGGTCTGAGGTGTGTCCTACTCAATTCTCCTTTCTTCTTTGTGTTCCTTCACAGACGCCAGATCTATATTGTGGTTGAAGGGCTTTCCCAGCCTGATCCATGGGTCTCTCTTTGCTCCTTCACAAGCATGTTTTCCAATAAGTCTCTTGCCCCTCAAATCTCATTTTGGCATCTGTTTATTTGAAGACTTGAGATGAAATAAACCATTGTTTAATAACATTCTCAACATGGTTTGGTTTGAAAACTACCATTTTGCAATTTTTTTTTGCTGATTTCTTCTATTTGCTCTTTGTTTTTTCCCCTTCCTTCCTTTTGAGTTTTAAAAAATGATCATTGTATTTTCTATACCTTGTTTTTTTTTAAGCATTTAATTTTAGTATCATTTGAAAATTAGGGTTTAACTTTCAAGCGATACTATACCACTTCACATATGGTGTAAAAAATGACAGCAGAATACCCTCAGTTTTCCCCTCCTGTCTGTTGAGCTATTTTCAGACATTTTACTTCTGCATATGCAACAAACTTCACAACATATTATGATTATTTTTACTTTAAACAGTCAAATATCTCTTATAGAGATAAAAAATGATAAAAATGGTTTCTATACTTATCCACACTTTTACCCCTTTCAGTGTTCTTTACTTATGTAGAGCCAATGTCTAACTGGTAGCATTTTCTGTATTTCTTTAATATTCCTTATAGTGCAGGTTTGCTGCTAATGAATTTTCTCATATTTTGTGTGTCTGAAATTTTTCCTTGAAATTTTTCTCCTTGACTTTTTATTGCAGTAAAATATACATCACATAAAATTTGCCATTTTAGCCATTTTTAAAGTCTACAGTTCTGTGGCCCGTTCATGTTGTTGTACACCCTTCACCACTATATATCTCCAGATTGTTTGGTCTTCCCCAACGGCAAATATGTACCCATTTAAACATGAACTCCCCACTTCCCTCGTCCCTCAGTCCCCGGCAACAGCCATTCTGTTTTCTGTCACTACAAATTTGACTGCCTTATGAACCTCATGTAATTGAATAAAACAATATTTGTCTTTTTGTGACTGGCTTATTTCACTTAGCATAATGTCTTTAATGTTCATCCATGCTGTAGTAAGTGTTGAAATCTTCTTTTTTAAGGCTGAATAATATTCCATTATCTGTGTATATCACATTTTGTTTATCTATTCACCCATCAACTTAAATAGCTTTCAACTTTTGGCTATTGTTAATAATGCTTCTATGATAAACCTGGATGTACATATATATCTGTTCAAGTACTTGTTTTCACTTCTTTGGGGTATATGTTCGGATCATATAGTGTGTTAATTTTCTAGGGTTGCCATAACAAAGTACCACAGACTGGGTGGCTTGAACAACAGATATTTATTTTTTCACAGTTTTGAAGGCTGAAAGTCTAAAATCAAGGTGTCGACAGGGTCGGTGTCTTCTGAGGCTTCTCTCCTTGGCTTGTAGATTGCAGTTTTCTCTCTGTATCTTCCCTTTGTGCCTTTCCATGGCCAACTTTCCTAATCCAGTCATCCTGGATTAGAGCCTGTCTTAATGACCTCATTTTAACTGAATTAAAGATCCTATCTCCAAAAATATCATATTCTGAGATAGTTGGGGTTAGGACTTCAACATATGAATTTTGAGGGAGCACAATTTTAACCCAACCAGAGTTTTGGTTTTTTTTTTTTTTTTTTTGCCAAATTCAATGATATGAAAAATTTCCCCTATGTTTTCTTTTAAGTGTTTTATAGTTTTAGCTCTTATGTTTAAGTCTTTGATCCATTTT
This sequence comes from Ursus americanus, assembly GCF_024610735.1. Taxonomy (NCBI): domain Eukaryota; kingdom Metazoa; phylum Chordata; class Mammalia; order Carnivora; family Ursidae; genus Ursus; species Ursus americanus. Next base: position 67,884,014 of record NC_142139.1, read on the forward strand.
GAGTTAATTTTTGTATATGATGTAAAGTAAGATTCCAACTTTATCCTTTTGCCTGTAGATATCAAATGTTATCTGTGAACAGGGATTTTTTTTTTTATCCTTCTTTTCAATTTTGATGTCTTTCATTTATTTTTCTTGCCTAATTGTTCTGACTAGGACATCCAATACTATGTTGGGTAGAAACAGTGAAAACAGCCATCTTTGTCTTGTTTCTGATCTTATAGGAAAAGCTTTCAGTCTTTTCTATAGAATATGACATCGTGTGGGTTTTTTTAAATATAAGTTCTTTTTATGTTGAAGTAATTTCTTTTTCTTTTGCTTTTCTGAGTGTTTTATCATGAAAAGATGTTAAATTTTGTTGCACACTTTTCCTGCATCAGTTGAGATGATCATGTGGTTTCATTCTCCTTTATTCTGTTAATGTGTTTTATTACACTGAGAAATTTTTTTAATGTTGAGCCATCTCCTTCATATTTTAAAAGATATATTTATAGGAAATTAATTCTAAGTTAACATTTTTTCCCCTTCTGCACTTTAAGCATACCATTCCAATGTCTTTAGTCTTAATAGTTTCTTTTTTCTTAATTAAAATATATTTGACATATAACATTATATTAATTTAATTCATATTAAATGATCAAATGATTAAATCATGTTATATGATTTTAACATGTACATAAAAAAATATATATATTTATATATTGTCATATGATTGTCATTGTGTCAATAACTAGCACCTCTATCACATCACATAATTATCATCTCTTTTTAGTTTTTGGAATAATTAAGATCTAGTCTCAGGGCAAGTTTGATGATTATAATACAATATTGTCTATATTTACTATACTGTGCATTAAATCTCTAGGACTTATTTACTACTTATTGCAAGTATATACCCTTAAACAACATCTATCCTGTCCTCCCACCATTCCCTGGTAGCTACCATTTTACTCTCTATTTTTAGGAGTTTAGGGTTTTATTTATTTATTTATTTATTTATTTATTTATTTATTTATTTATTTTTATTTTTTATTTTTTTAGATTTCATGTATAGGTGATGTCATACAGTATTTGTCCTTGTCTGTCTGATTTATCTCACTTAGCATAATGCCCCCAAGTTTCATCCATGTTGTCGCAAATGGCTGAATAATTCTTTATCCATTCATCCACTGACAAATATTTAAGTTGTTTCCATATTTTGGCTATTGTGAATAATGCTACAAAGAGTGCAGATATCTCTTCAAAATACTGATTTCATTTCCTTTTGGTATATATCCAGAAGTGGAACTGATGGGTCATATATCTAATTTTATTTTTTTGAGGAAACTTTCTATTTTTTTCCATAGTAGCTGAACCAATTTATGTTCCCACCAGCAGTATACAGTGTTGTCTTTTCTTCTCATCCTTGCTGACACTTACCTTTTATCTTTTTGATGATGGCCATTCTAACAGGTGTGAGGTGATATTTCATAGTGGTGTTGATTCACATTTCCTGATGATTAGTGATATTGAGCATCTTTCCAGGTACCTGTTGGTCATTCAAATGTCTTCTTTGGAAAAATGTCTATTTTGTTCCTTTGCCCATGTTCTATTTTATTATTATTATTGTTGTTGTTGTTGTTGTTATTGAGTTGTATGAGTTCTTTACATATTTTGGGTATTAACTTCCTATCTGACATACTATTTGCAATAATTTTCTCCAATTCAGGAGGTTGCCTGTGCATTTTGTTGATTGTTTCTTTTGCTGTGCAGAAGCTTTTAAGTTTGATGTAATTCTACTTGTTCAGTTTGCTCTTGTTGTTTTTAATAGTTTCTAATCAGAAATAAGTGATCAGTTTCGTTTCCATCCCTCTGTACATAATGTGTCTTTTTTGTGGCTGCTTTGAAGATTTTCTGTTTATCACTGATTTTCAGAAATTTGTTTATCATCTATCCTTGTGTGTTTTTCCTTAAGTTTATCCTGAGGATTATTGGATTTGTGGATTTATAGTTTTTATAAAACTTGGAAAATTTGGGGCCATTAGTTCTTCAAATACTTTTTATCTCCTGTGTCCTTTTATGATTCCCACTTCAACAATATTAGACTGCTTGATATTGTCAGACAAATAGTGATGCTCTGTTCATTAGTTCTTTCTGTGCTTCATTTTGGATATTTTATATTACTTTGTCTTCAAATTTACTACCCTGTGTGATTAATCTCATCCAGTGTATTTGCATATGTGTATATTCTCTACAAGTTCATTTTGGGCCTTTTTAAAAAATTATTTTTCTTTTCTCATCATACTTATGTTTTTTTCTCTTTTTTTGAAAATAGGCAGGAAAACTCTAATACCCACTTTTTCAAAGCAAATTCACTTATACTTGAGAAAGAAAACATTGACAGGATTGAAGACTCATTCATTTGAAAGTTGAGTTCCATTACACAATTATTTCTCTTGTAGTATACTAAAAATTAATTAATTTTAAAATAATATATCTTTTTTATTGGCTCATTACATTATATTTAATCTTTATATGTATTATATTGAACCACATGAAATTGTACACACACACACACACACACACACATATACTGAGTATATTTTTAGTTAATTGTAGATTCAGTTAGTTGCACAAAAGTACAGAGAGGACCTTTGTACTCTTTGTCCAATTTCCTTCCATGGTTACATTTTACATAACTATAGTACAATAAAAAAAAACCTGAGAAATTGACATTGATACAATGTGTATCATTTCATTACATGTATACATTTATTTAACCACCACAATCAAGATACAGAACTATTCTATTACTACTAAAGATCTTCCTTGTGCTATCCCTTTACACTCACACTGATTCCCACCTCCCTGCTTTCCCTAACACTGGCAACTACTAATTTCTTCTATAATTTCACCATTTGAGATTATTATATAAATGAAATCATATAGTATGCGATCTTTGTATTGTTTTTTTTTTTTCTGTCAGCAAAATACCCTTGAGACTCATCAAAGTTGTTGTATACATCAGTAGTCTATTTCTCTTTATTACTGAGTAGTATTTCACAGTATGGTTGTACTCTGGTTTGTTTAATGATTCACCTATTGAAGGACATTTTGGTTGTTTCCAGTTTTTGGTTATTACAAATAAAGTTGTTATGAAGTATGTGTACAGATTTTTATGTAAAAGTAAATTTTTCTGGATCATGTGGTAAGTGTATTTTTACCTTTTAAAAGAGACTTCATATTGTTTTTGAGAGTGACTACCATTTTATATTAACACAGAAATGTATGACAATATATGTATTCTTCCCATTATCTCTCTGGACCTTAATTTATATTTCCTTAATGGCTAATGATATCAAACATCTTTCCATGTGTCTATTTTCCATTCTGTATATCCTTTTAGTAAAATGCCTATGTCTTTTCTGCATTTTCTAATTGGATTGATTGCTTTTTTTCCGCTGAGTTTTGAGGATTTAAAAAATATTTTCAGATATGGATCCTTTGTCAGAAATGTGCTTTGCAAATGTTTCCTCAAAGTCTATGACTTCTCTTTTCGTCATCTTAACAGGGTTTGTCTTACATAACAAGTTAATTTGGATGAAATCCATTTTATTGAATTTTTTTTTTCTGTTATAGATCACCCTTTTTGTGTCATGTCTAAGAATTCTTCACCAAGCCCTAGGTTCCAAACGTTTTTGGCTGTTTTCCTCTAAAAGTTCTATAGCTTGATGTTTTATATTTAAATCTATGATTCATTTTCAGCTAATTTTGGTATGATTTTTGAATTTAGATTAACATTCATTATTTTTCCCTATCGATGTCCAATTGCTCTAGCACCATTTGTTGAAAATACTCTCTTTTCTCCATTGTTTTTTGTCCCTTCACCAAAATTAATTGGTTATACTTGTGTATGTCTGATTTCTCTATTCTATTTCATCTTTATGTCTCTACAAATATTACACAGTCTTGATTATTGTAGCTGTAAAGTAAGTTTTAGTTGGGTAAAATGATTATTTCCACTTCTTTTTCAAAATTGCTTTACCTATTTTAGCTCCTTTGTGTTTCCATTTAATTTTAGCATGATCTTGTTTATGTCTACAAACAAATGTTGCTGAGATTTTGATAATATAATAGCTATGTTACTATGCTTTTCTTTTGTTCATCATCTGTGTCATTCTGGGGAATTTTCTATGCATTTATTTTTTCTAGCATGGTTCTACTTTTTATTTTTCATATCTGACCATTTTTGATTAATTGTTGAATATTCTGAGTTTTGCATTATTGGTTGCTAGACTTTATTGTTTCTTTAAAGTGTTTAATTTCCCTCTGTAGCTTAGTTAAGTGACTTGGAGACAGTTTGAACCTTTTGAGACAAAGTTTACACTCTGTTAGTGCATGTCCAAAGCAGCTTTTAGTGTAGGAATAATTTAGCCCCACTAGTAAGATGATAGCTTTCTGAGGATTCTACCTGATATTCTAGATATCATGAATTCTTTCCACTCTGGCTGATGTGAAGTCAAACTATTCTCTATCTTGTATGAACTTCCAGGGTTGTTCTGCTTACTCGGTCCTGGTTGTAGTTTCTTCTCATCCATGCACTGAACGGCCCACAGCAAAAGACCAGAGTGAGCCCTTGCAGGTTTCCAGAGTTCTCTCTCCATGTAGCTAGTTCTTCTGATGTGCTCTGCCTCACAAATTCCAGATGCCTTGGACGGCTTAAACCTTAAACTGTCTTGTGAACTTGGTGAGAATACCGGGCTGTTTAGGATACCCTTCCGTGTACTAAGGCTTGGAAACTCTCCTCAGATTCCAAGCTGGTACAAGCATAAACTTCACCTTGTTTTTTTCTCTCCTTCTCTCAGGGTTCACAGTCCTACACTGACTGTTTTCCAGTTCTTTAAAAACATTATTTCATATATACATTCCAGTTTTCTGGTTGTCGAAGAAGAATGGGTAAATATCATCTCCAATACTTCAATTGGTCAGAAGTAGGAGTCTTCCAAGTTCTGTGTTTTCTAATTTCCATTATTATTTCTTTTTTGGCTCAGAGGTTATTTAGGAGTGTGTTTCATTCTTTTTTGTGTTGTGGTAAGACCACTTAATGTGAGATTTTCTCTCTGAATTAAACTTTAAGTTCACAATACAATATCATTAATTTAGGCACAGTGTACAGTAGATCTCTATGTGGAAGTGTAATTCTTAATTTTCAAATATATGGTGATTTTCTAGATAGGCTTTTAAAATCGCATAACTACGTATTTTAATTAAACTTTGATTAAAGCCTGTGATTTTAATGCTGTAAAATGTGTTGAGACTTGCTCTGTGGTCAGTTAGACCAAGTGTATCAATGGCGTTCATTGTCTTATAGTTTGCTTTTTTTCTGTATAATATTATATAATAATATAAAATATTATAAGTAATACAAATAATTATTTTTTAATTTTATATATTTATATATAAATAAAATATTATTAATAATAATAATATAAAATTCTATAATAACTGTTGAAGAACATTGAAGAATGTTGAAATCTTCAAATACAATTATGGAATTGTCTTTTTCCCCTTTTAAATCTATCAGCTTTTGTTTCATGAATTTTAAATCTCCGTTATTAGATACAAATTCAGCTAAAATTGTTATGTCTTCTTGATAAATTGGCTCTTTATAAACAGAAATGTCCTTTATTCCTGCTAATAGTTCTTGTTCTAAAGGCTACTTTTCTGATTTTCATATATCTAGTCTAGTTTTCTTTTAATTAGTATTTACACAGTCTATATATTTTCTAGTCTTCCACCTTTCACTTCTTACTTTTTAAAAAATTTGAAGACAGTGTGTAGTTGGATCTTTTTTTTTAAATCCAATGTGATAAGGTCTGCCTTGTAATGAGAGTATTTAGAACGCTTATATTTGATGTAAGTATAGGTTTGTTGTGAATAAATCTACCATTTTTCATTTTTTCTAATAGTGGCATGTTTTCTGTTTATTTTTGCCCTATTTTGCTATATTTTGGATTAATTGTGTTCTTAAAGATACTCTTTTATCTTCACTTGGCTTATTTTATATTCTTCTTTCTTTTGTTATTGTTTTCAGTGGTTGCTGTAGGATTTATAAAACACATTTTTAACACATCGGTCTACCTTCAAAGGATACCATAAAATTTCATATAAATATAAGAACCTTACAATATTCCTTCCAGTTCCCCAGGGTGATACATTGAGCCTTGTTCGTCATACATTTTACTTCAACTCTGTATAAATCTACAATACTCTTATTATTTTCCTTAAATCAAGCTTTTCATAAAATTATAAACCAGGAAAAAAGTTTTATATTTGCCCACATATTTCCAGCACTCTTTATTTATTGTGTAGGTAAAATGTCCATTTGTGTTATTTTCTTTTTGCATTAAGAGTTTTGTTTTACATGTCTTATATTACAGACTTGCTGGCTGTTAATTTTATCAACATTTTATAGGTTTCTAGTTTGGCATATTCCCTTTTAGTACTTTAAAGACACTAATTAATTATCTTCTGGTTTACATAGTTTCTGACAATATAACTGCTGCATTCTTGTTTTTTATTTTTATTTTTTGGGGAGCAGAACATGCCTTTTCTTCCTTCTCATTTCTCTTAAGATTTTATCTTAATCACTGGGTTTTAGCAATTTCATTTTGATGTTCATTGATGTGATTCTATTCTGTTTAGGGTTTGTTGAACTTCTTGGAACTGTGGTTTTAAAATTTTCATCAAATTCAGAAAAAAATGGTCATTATTTATTTAAATATTTTTATGTTCTTCCCTTTTTCTATGATTCTAATTCCATCTATCTGAAGCCACATTATATTTTCCTACAGATTACCCAAGCTTTATTTTAAAAATATTTTTCCTGACTGTTTTCATTTTGATAATTTCTATTACTATGTCTTCAAGTTCTTTGATCCTATGCAGTATCTAATTGGTTATCAACCCTTTCTAATGTTTCATTTTAGAGTTTATTTTTCATTAACATAAATTTGATTTGGATATTTTCTACATCTTCCATATTTGTCTTATAATATTCATGTTTTTCTTTACATCCTTAAGTATACAGAACATATTTATAATTAGTATTTTAACCTATTTGTCTGTCTATTCCATCACCCTATTATTTCTGGATCTACTTCTGTTGACTGTGGAACATTTTTTTTTCTATTTTCCACAGAGATAGTTATTTTTGATTTACATTGCTTAGTGCTGGATTTTGTTGTGTTCCTTTAAAGAAGATTGCTCTTTTATTTTGTCACAGGCAGTTAAATTACATGCACATTAAAAGGTTCAGTTTGAACCTTTTGAAATTTGTTTTTAACCTCTTTTAGGGTAGGTTTAGAGCAGCCATTATTGTAGAGCTAAGTTAGCCTCCTTTTCTTTTCTTTTTCTTCCTCTTCTTTTCTTTTTTCTTTTTCTCTTCTCTTCTTTTCTTTTCGTCTTCTCTCTCTTTTTTTTCCCTTGATTTGGGTCTTCATGAGTCTCTACTGAAGAGCTCATATGTTCAACAACATCTCTCCATACCCGCTAGAAGAAATTCAAGTGATTCAGTCCCAGGTGACATCTGGATATTGATAGTCTTCCCAGTAATAGTTATTTCCTTGAAAGTTGTTCTCCTCCATCCTTGTTGGGTTTAAGGTTACACACGTATATAATGATATTCAATCAAAGACTCAAGGGAACCCCTATGCACATTTTTGGAGCTCTTTGTCTGTGTAACTTCCTCTTGTCAGGCACTTTCCTTTACAACAATAGCTGACTCAGCCTTACCAAACTACAATTTCTTAATCTCAAACCAGATTATTGAATTCAGTTTTCCCTTTCCTTGGTCCACATCCAGGATTACCTTAGGCAGAAAATGTTTTTCTGCTTTTTTAGAATCACAGTCTTGTAATGCTTGTTGTTTTATATCTAAAAATGGTCACTTTCTATGTTTTGTACAGTTTTCTAATTGTTTTTAACAGGAGGGAAATTCTTGATTATTTTATTCTCTTATATTTGGAAATGCAAGTCCCCTGGGTGTTTTTCATTTTTCTCTTCTCTTTTCTTCATATGAATTGCTAATTTGAACTTCTCTTATTCTGTTCTTGGGCAGCTATGTTTTAAACTAACATTTAGGACTTTAAATATATTTCTATGAATGTTTGTTTTGTTAGTTTTAAACCATTCTTCTAGCCTGTTGAGTTCTTTTTGATTTCGTTATCCATGATGCTGATTTTCTTTTTCAGATACTTTCATCCTCAAACTCTTTTATATATCTTCTTTATAATAATTCTTCTTTCTAATAGTTGCTAAAATGTGGTTGAACAATTGTAAAAACATTATTGAACAATGAAGTCTAGTATTTTGGCTGATAGATCAATAAAATATTTTGTACCTGGTTTAGCTATAAATTATCCTGTGGTGAAGCAATCCCTATGCAGCCGGCTTTTGCTAGGTTTTCTTGCCACATTTCCATAAATTCCATTGGTAAGAAGAAAATGAGCCCTACTGGATTTTGTAGGTTTATTACCCATGACCCGGAAGGCAATGTGACCTTTGTCTTCACATCAGGTCTCCTTGCTTCCCTAATCCCATTGGAAATGACATAGAAGGGAGCAAGTGAAATGTTGTATACAGTGGACCTCTATCACACCTGAAGAGCACTCAGTTTAGGAAGTTCCTAATGTTATAAGAGATTTTTGGCAAATCTGCACATTATCCCCTCCAGAGACATTATCTTTATTACCTTGGAATATAAATGAATCTACGTTAGGAAAGGAAGGATGCTTTGCTATCCTGGAATATCACCTTATACAAACATTATTAAATGAGCTGTAAATACCTTTGCTTAAAAGACTTAGAACATTTAGAAATGCCAGAGATGCAGAGAGAATTGTCTCCTAATAGAAACACATAAACCTTCTGTAATGGCAGTACAGTTTGTTTATTTATTTATTTATTTAATTTATTATTATTTTTTATTTTTTTATTTTTTTTATTTTTTAAAAAGATTTTATTTATTTATTTGACAGAGACAGCCAGCGAGAGAGGGAACACAAGCAGGGGGAGTGGGAGAGGAAGAAGCAGGCTCCCAGCAGAGGAGCCTGATGTGGGGCTCGATCCCAGAACGCCGGGATCACGCCCTGAGCCGAAGGCAGACGCTTAACGACTGTGCCACTCAGGCGCCCCAGCAGTACAGTTTATACTCATGTAATGTTAGGACAAGAATCACATATACTCAAAATTATTCTTGAACAGTCCTTAAATGATGCAAAAGCATCATACATAGAGAATTGTATTTTAATCCACATAGTAATGTGTGAGCCAAATAAGATGAATGTTGAGACCATGAGAATGGATGCTGTACACACTCTGATAATTGGTATTCCTCCCCACCTGTTACTCTTAAATTTATTTTTCTCTTTTGCCTGGCATTGAATTTGAATAAATTAATTATGCATATGATAAGACTTTGGTGTATTGCATATGTTTTCATTTATTCAAAAAAGATATCACAAAGGAATATGTCAAAGCCTTTTCTAAAAATTACTTTCTACTATACTTATTGAATTTTCCTGATTTTAAAGTTTGGAGGTCAATAATTAGTAAATGCAGGGGCACCTGGGTGGTCCAGTTGGTTAAATGTCTGACTTTGGTTCAGGTTATGATCTCAGGGTGCTGGGATCGAGCTCCACATCAGGCTCCCTGCTCAGCTGGGAGTCTGCTTCTCCCTCTCCCTTTGCTTCTCTCTCTCCCTCTGCATCTCCCTCTCCCTCTCCTTCTACTGCTCTCCTTGCTTGTGCTCTCTCACGTTCTCTCTCTCTGACAAATAAATAAAATCTTAAAAAATACTTAGCAAATGCAATCGGTTTTGCATGACTTTTACTTAGTTAATTCACAATGATTCCTAAGGATAACTATTTTTTAAATAAAAACTTAAAAACTGCAAATATAAATTATTATCTTTTGTATTTTGTGGGGCATCTGCTTTCACTTCTTTGGGATTTGATTTCTGAAATCAACTGTTTGTGCCAGCTAGCTTCAAAAGCAAAACCTTTATTTCTCTCTAACATAGTAGGGGTTCCTCTGTTTTCCCACTTCATGATGAACTAGCAAAAAAGTGGTAGCATAGTATGAATTTGCGAATAAGGACAAACTATTCTAGTTGTTTTTGAGAAAGTCTAGCCTTGGCATCAAATTTTCTCACTTGAATTTCTTCTCCATTAACAATTTTGGAAACATCAAAGAAGATAAGTAGTAAAAACTCAGATGGAAAACTTATTTATGTGATGCTAATGCTGCTTAGTATTCTAGTCAAGTAGCTTAACTTTTAAATAGTTATCATGGCCTTCATATCATTGCACATTCGGTGAAAGCCTACTATATTTAAGGTCAAAGTGCTGAGGCATTAAAAAAAAAAGGAAAATATGTGGCAAGTTAAGCAACAGTAAAATGTTTGAATAATTCAAGACAACAGTAAAAGAAATGTCACAATGCATAATAGTCAAAGAATTGCTCAGCCAATAATTTCTGTTGAAGCTCAGATGCTAATGGCTCTGATTTCAGGCGGGAACGGTTGGTGGGTACACCATTGTTAATAAAAGTGTAAGAAGAGGGAAGAACAAAGGGACAGTGACTAAGCCTTTTTGAGGGGCACAGGGCTGTAAGAGGAAAAACAAAACAAGGAAAAACCAGGAGGCAAACTTACAGTCACATTGTTCGAGGCCCCAAATACTATGCTAAGGAGCGGGAACAAGCAGACCAACACAGAAATCTCATTAGGCAGTGGGAAGAGGAAAAAGCTGTGAGTAATGAAGGTTAATGACTTTTGTCCTGTCACACAAGCAACAGAATAGCCCAGCGTATTAAAGTGAACGCTGTCAAAATGGAATCCCCAAGAGAACACTGTTTATCTTCAAGCTTAAGGAGAGTTCTTTATTCCACACACTAGCTTTTGCTAAATTCCCTAGATACTAGGCTCTTAGGAGCCTGGAGGGAAAGGCACACAGCTGGAAAACTTAGTAATATAGTTTTAAGTCATCGAGGTCTCACTTTACTTAATCTTCTGGAAGTCACGGCTCAGATTTAGAAAGCTGTATTGTAGCTGGAGGAGGAGCGTGATAACCATGCATATGATGTCGGTTAGAGTGAAGTCTATGTTCAAAAAGAGAGGAGAAGAGTTGAGAAGGTGTTGCCATTTTGGAAAAGGCAGTTAGGAAAGATCTCACTGAGAAGAGGGCACTTGAGAAAGACAAGAACATGAGAGAACAGGTACAAGTCATGTATATGGTGGGAAGAGCAAGGACTGAAGGTCCAAAGCAAGAGAAAATCTGCTTTTTCTGGGTAACAGCAAGAAGACCAGTATTGAGTGGATGAGTGAGAGAGTGGTTAAGAAGTGAGGTCAGGGAAACTGGGAACAAGGGGAATCTGGTAAAGCCCCAGTTGGAGGTCAATAATAACTTTACTCTGAAGGAGATGGGAGCCACTGGAGAACATCAAGCAGGAAAGTGACATAATTTATCCTACTGTATTTCACTGCATCTAAGACCTTCAACTTTAAGACCCATCATTATTTTATGTACCACTGAAAGGAAAAAAAAGTAGCCATTTCAATGATGGCACAAAGCTTTCTTTTTGTTGATTGCAATCTTCACCCTGATTTCCGAAATCTTCAAATGTAAAAAAAAAAAAAAGTGTTTTGGAAATGTGTAATCCAATGCATTTTTCCAAATTTCATTCTGCCTGCTTAATTGAGACTAGATTATAGGGGAGGCTATTATAACAAAATAGGAAAGAAATAATGGTGCCTTGACCAGATGGGTATATGAGAAATGGCCAGAGTTTAGATATACTTGGAGGAAGAGAAAAGAAGTTGTATAGTTTTTAGCCAGGACAACAAGTTGTCTTTTACTGAAGTGGGGAAAACCAGAGGAGGAATAGATTTTGTGGGCAACAGTCAGAATTTTGTTTTAGGCATAGTAAAATTGAGAGTCCTTTTAAACATCCAAAGGGAGACATTGAGTAAGCGATGACACATGCACACACACACACACACACACACACACACACACACAGTCAATCCTAATTACTGAATTCTGTATTTTAAATTTGCATTAAAATTGATTTGTACCTCCCAAATTAATGCTCTTTGTGCATTCATTTTCATGGTCACTTATGGACACGTGGGAGAACAGTGAGAAATTTGAGTTGCCTAACATGTATGTTCCCAGCAAAGATTAAACAAGACAACACTCTGCCTTCTTTTTTCATTTTTCATATTGTAAACAATTTTCTGTGGTCCATTTAGTGCTACAGTTTTTGCATATGTGTGCTTTTTGTTGGTAATTTTGCTATTTTAAAATGGCTTTCAAGTGTAGTGTTGGAGTACTATCCTGTCCAGTGTTAAGTGTAAGAAGGCTGATATGCCTTATGGAGAAAAGACATGTGGTAGAGAAGCTTGTTCAGACAAGAGTGGTAATGCTGTTGGTCACCAATGCAAAGATAATGGACCAACAATATGTGTTAAATAAGGAAACATAAACATGTATTAAACAAGGTTATATACTGATTATTCACAGGAATTATTCAAATTCACAAGAACCTTAGTTTATATTTCTCCTAGGAGTAATGGTTCAGTATTTGCTAATTCAGTGGTTGTGGTGACTTTATAGAACATAATTACCACAAATAATGAGAACTATCTATCATCTATCTATCTATCTATCTATCTATCTATCTATCTATCAGTCATCTATCTATCTATCATCTATCTATCTATCATCTATTATCTATCATCTATCATCTATCTATCATCTATCATCTATCTACGAGTTCATGATGACTGGGAATCATCAGTAACTGGATGATGGGTATTAAGGAGGGCACTTGTGGTGATGAGCACTGGGTGTTATATGCAAAAAATGAATCATTGAACACTACGTCAAAAACTAATGAAGTATTATATACTGGCTAATTGAACATAATTAAAAAATAAAAAAATAAAAAAATAAAAAACCTTAAAAAAATAAAAAATCCCATTATCTCATAATTTACAAAGATTTGAAAGAAACAATTCACTATCATCTAGATCAGTTTTCCTTAAAGTATGGTCTATGAATTGGTTATAGCAATATGTAAAGAGAGACCCACAGAAATTGAGAGTAAGCATTTAGAAACTTGTATAGCACTTGACAAAACAATATTAGGTTTATTGAATATTGGGGAAAATAGTGCTACCCCACATATACTTTGAGGAACACTACTCAAGAGAGTGGTTCCATCTACCCTGCCCTACTTTTCTAAATGTCAAGTAGCTCTGAACCAAAGATTAGCATGAGACTTTTTTTAAATGATGAGTAAAAAATAAGCTTAGAATAAAAAAAATGAAAGCCAGTGAGATAAAAAATTAAGGCATGTCAACTAAGACTTACTATTCAAAATGTGGTCTGTAGACCAGCAGAACTGGCATAACCTGGGAGTTTCCTTGAAATGCAGATTCTCAGTGCTCCTCACCCTGTCCCAGATCTACTGACTCAGAGCCTGCATCTTAGCAAGATCACCAAGTGATCCACACGCACATTCGATGTGTGTAAGTGCTAAGTTAGAGGTGTAAGATTATGATCAAGTATAACATTTACACAGTTAAATTAGTGGTCTTAGAAATTAAGAGAAGAAAAAAATGCTTGGTGGTGGTCAGGGTAGAAATGGCAAGAAGTCAAAACACCAGCAGGATCAGAAAAAAATGGAAATCTATATGGGTGTATGTACCTGGCAGCAGATACATGATTTGTTGTACTGGTAAGAAAGAAGGTGAAGACCCCTCGGTCCTCTAAATGTGCAGAGCTGGCCAGGCAGAGAGCTATAAATTCTCATCAGAATCTCCCTGACCCAAGCTAAAGGGAGGGATTTGTGTTCTTCTCATGCTCTGGGCTCAGAGGCACCTGGATTTTGTTGTCTAGTAGGATCTTTCTTCAGCTTATTTAGTGATGAAGCATCTTACCTACCCATCTTCATAATACCTGACCAGAGAGGAAGAAAGTATTAAGATCTTATTAACTTTCTCTAACTTTCTCATTATTAAAAAATGTGTAGGATTTCCTTTAGCTGGAAACTAAAAATTCTTCTTGGTATGTGAGAGCTCCTGATACTTTTTATCTTTTGTCCCACGTACAATTCACGAGAAATAGCCTAGTTAGCTCTCGCAAACATGTGTTTGCATGTGTGTGCGTGTGTGTGTGCGTGTTTTACTAAAATTTAAAATGATGGTGTGGAAAGAAAAGCTTTAGAGTGTGGATCATAAAATAGTAAATTCTGGGTACTACTGTCTACTCAGTGGCTTTGTAGCTGTTAGTCACTTACTCCTGCACCTTTATTTTTAATATCTGTAAGACAAAGAGTTGGACTAAATAACCTCTGAAGTTTGTGCTGACATTCTGTGATATGCTATTAAGTAAAGATCACCATTTCCTTCTGTTGCTTTTAGAGATAATTATCTCATTCTAAGAGGCCCATCTCTCAGAGTAAGAGTCAGTATCATTGAATGTCCAGAAGATGTATAGAATTTAATGACAATTATATTTTCAAATTTATGACATTGGTGAAAAGGGGCAAGTTTCCACTGAAGGGTATTTAGTGATGGTGGTGGCTGGGTTTGAACAAAGACTTTCAAAGGAGACCAACAAATTTCTATTCCCAAGGCAGTGGGAAAATAGTTTCAGGACAACTTCCATCATCTAGTCTAATCAAATCTTTATTGTCTTTGGACAAACATTCTGTCTCAGAGGATCCTGGCTTATGTCTCAGAGGAGGTGATGTTGTGGGCAATTAAATTAAATTCAAATATACTTATTAAATAATAACACATGCCAGTGGCATTATCTTTTAAAATAGTACCCCCTTCACAATGGTTTGGAAAATCAGAGTGTCTCTGTTAGCAGAATGGTCAGGTTGGATTTACTCAATGTGACACTGATTATCTTAATCAAAAAGAACGTATGTTGCCAGGATTCTGGGAAGGATGGCAGGGCGAGCACAAATACTCAGCTCCCACTCCTTCCCCTCCCACCAGAAGTGGCTGAAATGAGCAAAGAAATATAAGAATAGAAGAAAACCAGGATCAGTGATATAAACTAAGAAGGGATGTCATTCATTACCACAAAAGGCTTTAGTCTCTGCTGGTTCTCAGGCAAATGGAACCAATATGAGAGCAGTCAGACGTTTAACTCCCAAGTCTTCTCCATGGAAAATGCTGGGAAGTCACAAGGAACTAAAATAGACATAAGGCATGGAATTGTGTGGGAGAAAGAGAGGGAGGGAAGAAGGCAGGGAGAGAGAGAGAGATTGTTCCACATAAACACTTTTCACAGCCAGGAATGGCTATACTTGGACATTTCAGATGAGGCTACCAAGCTAAACAGAACTTGTAGAATTGCTCCTGACTCAGTTTCTTCCAGAATGTTTCAAGGCTCAACCTCATGCTGTAGGGGTTGTTCTTGGCACTGCATGCTATCTCCTAATGGGATAGGCAGTGGTATCAGTCAAACCACAGAGTGTAGCTCAGCTGGAGGCTTGGTTTGAAGAGAAACTAGATGTAACAATCCTCCTAGTATACTATTTTCAGTAAACACAGAGAAGAAGGCAGGCAGAGACAAAATTTACCTGCTGGGGTGATCCTCAGCATCAGGTCCCTCTTTGTCTTTCTTGTATTGCTAGGTAATGGACCGGAAAAATTTGAGTAAGCTGACATCATCTGACCTCCAGACAAAGATGTGGGAGAATTCTAATACAAGTTGGAGGAATAATATGGAGAGTCAGAAAGAAACTACCTACCCTCCTTTGAGATAAATGCCAGGACAGGCTGGACCTAGTTTTATTCAATGATGAAAAGTAGATGATTTAATTAATAATATTAATAATACATAGCCCAGTAATTCTAGATACTATTTTTAAAAGAGGTGTCTATGGGGCGCCGGGGTGGCTCAGTTGGCTAAGTGTCAGACTCTTGGTTTCCCCTCAGGTCATGATCTCGGGGTCTTGAGATCCAGCCCCACATCAGGTTCTGTGCACAGTGTGGAGTCTGCTTGAGATTCCTCTCCCTCTCCTTCTGCCCCTCACTCTGCTCATGTGCTCTCACTTTCTCTCTTAAATAAATAAATCAATAAATCTTAAAAAATTTTTAAAAAATTAAAGAGTTCTTGTGTATGTGTGTGCTTGTAGGGAGAAGCAGGAGTGTAATTTTGAAAATAGGATACAAGTGAAAGAATGAAGTAAGGGGATGGGAACTGTAATTGGGATAAGAGAGAAGAAATTGGGAGAGCTAATGTTCACAGAAATGTTGATGGAATTTTTTTTCATGAAATGATAACTGGAAGTAGACATAAAGTGAAAAGGTAATGACATCAACAACCAAATGAAAGAGACGTTCTTGGAGTGAGTCTGACTTCCCCCTGGCAGAATAGCCTTTTGGAAATGCTGGGTTCTTCATGGATGGAGAGATGGTCGAGGCCAATGTCGTCACTTCTTATTTTATGCAGAGAGGTGATTGCCTCTGCCAGCCTCTTAGGCAGCTTTATTGTGAAGCTTGCCAATTGAATCAGGGGGTGTATATCCTTAAGGCAAACAAGCAGCCATAGAATTGGGGTTGGAAGCTGGGAATGAGAGAATGGGGAAGGGAGTGTGGCAGGGATTCAAGGCTGGATGTGCTTTCCAGGTGAGAACACAAAAACAGAGATCCATCAAACTAAAAAAACAAAACAAAAACAAATTTTAAAAAAAGGCATACAATGGATAAGCAAGAATGCTGGACTTGCAAAAATAATTTGTCATTAAATTATAAAAGACGAAAACAATGAAACCAAAGCAACTGTGCCTTTTGGAATATCAACCTGCTTAGGAAACACCCTGAATAAGCAGTTCTTTGACCTGGTTGCACCAAGCTATGAAATTCCTTTGTTAGAACAACCCATTACATTTAGAAGAGAAAGAAATAAAGAAAATGCCTTGATCTGAATGGTAAACTACAGGAAATTGATTACTGAATGATTGCCTGCTTATATAGTATAATACTATACGGGCATATATCATGGTTTGAAAAAATAGGTAATAAGAGAAATTATGATATATTTTAAGTGAAAAAGCACATTACAAAACAATATGCAGTTTTGTGTATGGAATCTTTACCTCCTCACCCCCTACTCACTTCTATGTACCCACCTTCCTATTTTATCTTTCTCTATCAAGAGAGATATTATAGCATAATGAGAGTATGGCCCATAGAATCACATCTCCTTGCGTTTATATCCAAGCCCTATTTGAAAGAAATGTCTTAAGCTCTCTTTGCTTCTGTTGTTTCATTTTAGCATGGAAATATTAATAATATGTGTCTCATATGGCTGTTGTGAAGTAGAAATTATTTAACTTGTGTAAAACCCTTAGAGTACTTAGATACTATGTATGCATATTAAGCGTTAATTTTAATTATATATTACACAAAAATATGTAGAAAAATTTGAATATATATATAATGATTGTATCTTGGTGGTGACATTATATGAACACAATGAATTGTGAATATATGAATTCCTTAATACTTTTTATATTTTCTAAGCTTTTTTTTTTTTTTAAGATTTTACTCATTTATTTGAGAGAGAGAGAGATAGAACACAGAGGGAGAGTGAAAGGGAGAAACAGACTCCCCGCCAAGCAGAGAGCCTGATATGGAGCTCGATTTCAGGACCCTGAGATCATGACCTGAGCAGAAGGCAGACGCTTAACCAACTGAGACACCTGGGTGCCCCTATTTTCTAAGCTTTCTACAATAAACATGCATTTCTTTATTCTAACAAAAGTAAATAGGATACATAAATAGAAAAACAGAAAGATAACTCATAGATTCTTAGATTGGGTAAAAAATATTATTTATAAGCATACTATTTATAAGAGCCATAAATTACTGACTGCAAGAGATTAAAAGTAAAAAGTTGTAAAAGGACATATAAACCCAAGGTAGTAAAAAATGCAGTGGTTGCCACATCAACATCATAACTTTCAAAGATCGGGACATAAAGAAACATTTTTTACTTTTAAATTTTAATTCTGGTATAGTTAACATACAGGATTGTATTAGTTTCAGGTAAACAATATAGTTATTTAACAATCCATACATTACCTGGTGCTCAGCATGCCAAGTGCACTCCTTAATCCCCACCACCTATATTCCCCATCACCCCACCACCTCCCCTCTGGTAACCATCAGTTTGTTCTCAATAGTTAGGAGTCTATTTCTTGGTTTCTCTCTCTCTCTTGCTCCCTTTGCTCATTTGTTTTGACTCTTAAAATTCCACATATGAGTGAAAGCATATGGTATTCGTCTTTCTCTGATTTATTTCACTTAGCATTATACTCTCAGCTCCATCCATATCCTAGCAAAATTTCTTTCTTTTTTATGGCTGAATAATATTCCATTATATATATATATATATATGTTTCATATATATGGAATAATATTCCATTGTGTATATATATATATATATATTCCACATTATATATGGAATAATATTCCATTGTGTATATATATATATATATACACACATATACATACACACAATATTCCATTATTCCATATATATATATTTCATTGTATTGTAGTTTTGATCTGCATTTTCCTGATGATGAGTGAATTTGAACATCATTTCATGTGTCTGTTGGCAATCTGGATGTCTTTGGAGAAATGTCTGTTCATGTCTTCTGTCCCCTTTTTAACTGGATTATTTGCTATTTGAGTTGTGTAAGTTCTTTATGTATTTTAGATATTAGCCCTTTATTGAATAGGTCATTTGCAAATATCTTCTCCCATTCTATAGGTTACCTTTTAGTTTTGTTTATCATTTCCTTCACTATGCATATGCTTTGTATTTTGATGCAGTCCCAATAGTTTATTTTTGCTTTTACTTCCCCTGCCTCAGGAGATAGAGCTAGACAAATGTGGCTACCAGAGGTCAGAGACATTTCTGCCTGTGCTTTCTTCTAGGATTTTTATGATTTCAGGTCTCACAGTTAGCTCTTTAATCTATTTGGAATTTATTGCTGTGTATGGTGTAAGAAAGTGGTCCAGTTTCATTCTTCTGCATGTTGTTGTCCAGTTTTCCCAGCACTGTTTGTTGAAGATTGTCTTTTCCCCATTGGATATTCTTTTCTGCTTTGTCAAGATTAACTGACCATATAATTGTGAGTTTATTTCTGGGTTTTCTATTCTGTTCCACTGATTGATGTGTCTATTTTTTGTGCCAGTACCATACTATTTTTTTACTACAGTTTTGTAATAGAGCTTGAAGTCTGGAATTGTGATGCCTCCAGGTTTGATTTTTTTTATTTGCTTTGGAAACTTGGGGTCTTTGTGGTTCCATATAAATTTTAAGATTATTTATTCTAGTTCTGTGAGAAATGCTGTTGGTATTTTGATAGGGATTGCATTAAATGTGTAGATTGCTTTGGGTACTATAGACATTTTAACAATATTTGTTTTCCCAACCATTGCGTATATAATGACTTTCCATTTCTTTGTATCATCTTAAATTTCTTTCATCAATGTTTTCAAAGTATGGATCTTTCATTTCTTTGGTTGGGCTTATTCCTAGGTATCTTATTATTGCTGGTGCAACTGTAAATTGGATTGTTTTCTTAATTTCTCTTTCTGCTGCTTCATTAGTGTATAGAAATGCAACAGATATCTGCATATTGATTTTGTATCCTGTTATGTTACCGAATTCATTTATCAGTTCTAGTAATTTTTTGGAGTCTTCAGGGTTTTTTATATAGAATATTATGTAATTTGTGAATAGGGAATGTTTTACTTCTTCCTTACCGATTTGGATGCCTTTTATTTCTTTTTGTTGTCTAATTGCTATGGCTAGGACTTCACTGGAAGTGAAGTTGAAGAGAAGTGGTGAGAGTGGACATCCTTGTCTAATTCCTGATCTTAGGGAGAAAGTTCTGTTTTTTCCCATTGAATATGTTGTTTGCTGTGGGTTTTTCACATACAACCTTTATTACGCTGAGGTATGTTTGTCCTCTAAACCTATTTTGTTGAGGGCTTTTACCATGAATGGGTGTTGTACTTTGTCAAATGCTTTTTCTTCATTTATTATAATAATCAAATGGTTTTCATCCTTTCTCTTATTGATGTAACACGGTGATTGATTTGCAAATATTGAACCACCTTTGCATCTTGGGAATAAATCCCACTTGATCACTTGATCGTGCTGAATGTTTGTTGTGGTTTTTTTTTTTTTTATCCTTAATGCACTGTTGGATTTGATTTGCTAATATTTTGTTGAAAATTTTTGCATTGATGTTCATCAGAGGTATTGGCTTGTAGTTCTTTTTTATTTTTTATTTTTTTATGGTATTTTTATCTGGTTTTGGCGTCAGGGTAATGCTGGCCCCATAGAATGAATTTGGGAGCTTTCCTTCCTCTTCCATTTTTTGGAATACTTTGAGAAGAATAGATATTCCAATGTTTGGTAGAATTTGCCTGTGAAGTTGTCCTGGACTTTTCTCTGGGAGTTTTTTGATTATTGATTCAGTCTCCTTTCTGGTAATCAGTCTATTCAAATTTTCTATTTCTTCCTGCTTCCGTTTTGATATGTTTTATGTTTCTAGGAATTTATCCATTTCATCTAGGTTGTCTAATTTGTTGACAAATAATTTTTTGTAATATTTTCTTACATTTGTTTGTATTTCTGTGGTGTTGGTTGTTATTTATCCTTTTTCACTTGTAATTTTATTTATTTTAGTCCTTTCTTTTTGTTTTTTTGATGAGTCTGGCTAGAGGCTTATCAATTTTGTTTATCTTTTCAGAGGACCAGTTCCTTGTTTCATTTATCTGTTCTACTGTTTTGTTTTGTTTTTAAGTTTTGATATATTTATTTCTGCTCTAATCTTTATTATTTCCTTCCTTCTGCTTTTGTTGTTGTTGTTATTGTTGTTGGTCTTTTTCTAACTCCTTTTGGTATAAGGTTAGTTTACTTGAGGTTTTTTTTTTTTTTTTCCTTCTTGAGTTATGCATTTGCTGTAAACTTCCCTCTTAGAACTGCTTTTGCTGCAAGAGGATTTTTTTTTTTTACCATTCACATATGTCAAAGTAATCTTGAAGCTTTGTATTTCAGATAACATATCATTAGACTATATATAAAGTAAATAATTTCTTTTTAAAATTTTTTAAAAGACTTTATTTATTTATTTGACAGAGAGAGCAAGCACAAGCAGGGGGAGCTGCAGAGGGAGAGGGAGAAGATTCCTGGCTGAGCAGGGAGCCCAATGTGGGGCTCAATCCCAGGACCCTGGGATCATGACCTGAACGGAAGGCAGATGCCTAACTGACTGAGCCACCCAGGTGCCCCTAAAGTAAATAATTTCTATATAGAAATACATAAATCAAATGGCAGGCAAGAGTGCCTGGAGATTTAACATACCTGTCTCAGCCTTTGACAGAATGATTATACAAAGTACGCTAATAAAGAAATTCTGGTCTTGGGTTTAGAAATCCAGGCATAAAATTTTGACACAACCACAAATTTGCTACTCTCAGTGGGTAATTAACTTTTTAAAGCTTCAATTACCCTGCTTGCCAAATGAGATTAATATATGGCCTTACATTACAAAGCTGTTTGTTATAAGGATACATGAGAGAACTCTGAGTGGCTGTATGCTTGTAAGTTGAAGAAAGGACCATCAGAGGATTTGCAGCTTGAAAGATACTTAGAATTATTCCATAAACATAAGGAGGAAGGAAGAAATTCCCTTAGGATAAGAAAGGATAGCATATAAGAGACATGGAAACTCGGATGATATTTGTTCCTGTTGTGTTTTCTTTATTATTAGTTTTTAGGGAAAAACCCAGCATGTTGCAGATTTGGTGCAGTTGGAACACACCCAAGTGGGGGGAACAAATGCTGGGGAGACTGATGAGAGTATCTATAGTGGCTCACGGTCCCAGACTTGAAGACACCTTGAGGCATCAAATCCTTTTTACCACCTAATACTTGTCTGCTTTTGAAGATACTATTCAACTCCTTCATACCTCAGTTTTCTAGCCTGCAAAATGGGGTACTAATGATTCCTAAAATGTGATTACTAATAAACTATATGCTATAGTTTCTTTAAAATGTTTGAAGAGGTACTACATACAACAAGCTCAGAGCAGTCCTTGGTGTGTGTCATATAGCGGTTGTTACTATTTATTGCTGTTGTTATTACCCCAAACAGGGAGCTATGGGCTTATCCTGTAAGTTAAAGGAGGCATTAAAGATGTTGCTAGGCAACACCAGATAGAATTTGTGATTCATAAGTAAACTCTGGTACCTGTGAGGAATGGGTCACAGGGGTATAAGACTGGAGGGCCACTTATGAGTCAGTTGCCTTTGTATTTCCTCATGATGAATAATGAGAATTGGGCCCATCTGAGATTTTATTTTGCTTTGTTAATTTTCCATCACAGATGCACTGCTTCAGAGTGCCATGAGGGGTCTAATGACGCAGGAGATCTCTAAAAGGCAGGTGAATACTTTGCAGCTGCATTGAAGTGTCGATCCTCCCCGTCTTTTCTTGTCACTACATTCTCTAGGGAGTGCCCCTGACGGATGCAAACCATCAGCGTTATTTCTGGAAGCTTGGTAAACATTTTAATCTTTGTGGCCTGATCTTGATGGAGAGCAGATAAACCAAGTCTCCCAGTCTGCCTGCCAAAAATCAATACCACAGAAAGAAATGAAAAGCACTTAAGTCACGCTTCCTGAATGGATACTCCCAAGAAACACAGGAATGATTTTTTCCTCAGAAAGGTTATCTTGGGAATTTGAGTCTTTTATATAGCAATGACAAATAGTTCAGAAAGGGGGATTAGCAGAGTCTCTGGGAATGATAAAGGTTATAATGTTACTGCTGAGGCTGACAAAAATAAAAATATTTCTTTAGAAAGTATAAATTATTAGAACTACTGTTATTTGTGAAGTAGTCAGGCCAATAGGATTAGGGTGATCCTCTTTGTAATGTACCAGAGGTGGTTCTTTATTTGATACATATTTTTGAATGCTTGATGGTTCCTCCCCACCTCCTCTAAAATCAGGTATTAAGCAGGTTATCTGAATCCAGAATAAGGCATTTCATTCATTTGATCAGAACATTGTGCAAGTCACTGATACCTCCCTGTTACTAAAACCTACTTGCACTTTTCTGTTTTTACCTTCCTTGACCTAGCCCATAGCTTATTTTGACAACACATCGCTACCTCCTGATAAGCATTCTTAATCCCACCCTCCAAAGCTGGACCAAAGGTCCTTATTATGTGCTCCCATAGAACTCCCTACTCTCTGCTTTTGAAGGCTTTATAACACTGTATAGTAATTATTTATTAAAAAAAATCCTTCTAAAGCTATGAGTTCCTTAAAGACAGCTCCCGTTGTCATTATATTCGCAGCACCTAGAACAATACCAAGTATATATATATGTGCTCAAAAAATATTTCTGGAAGAGAGAGAGAGAGGGAGGGAGTGAGCTTGTGACATTAAAAGGTTATTAAGTCCTGAGTAATTGAATTTTCAGAGAAGATGGCATTAAGTACATTCCACTTGAGTCTCCAACTGTGCTTAATTTCTTCCATGCTATGTTTAGCACAGAATTAAACACATTAATCATATAAATAAGGTTGTTTAAAAATATATGAATGAATTCGAATCTGCTTTGCAGTCTGAAAGGGAAAAAAACTTCATAAACCTCAATATATCTAAGCCAAACCCATGATTTTTCCTTCCAAATCATTTCACTGCAGTGTCCTCTAGTCCAGAGCAAGCATTGTCTCCATGCAGATACAGAAGACGCACACTTGATCTTCCTTTCCCTCTATATTTATCTCCAACTCCTATTGATCTTATCTTCTAAATATCTACTTGCTCCTACCCCCCACCACAGGATCTTTGCACATGCTTTCCCCCTTTGTTTGGAAAGTGTCCCCTTCCCCCACCCCAACTTCTACTTAACTCCCATGTTTCATTCAATTCTCTGGTCAAGATATCAACCTCTCTAGAAGGTTTCACTGATTCTCTAGTTTTGGTCATATTCCTCTGCCATATGCTCCTATATGTTTTTATGAAACTTTTTTAACTGTAGAAATATTAACATGATTATTGGGTTAATATTTATCTCTTCCACTGTGCTGTAAGTTCAATAAAAGTAGAGACTGTCTACTTCTGTCCAACAATAGGTTACCAGTGGCTAGAATACTGTCTGCTCTCTATATTTTTTGAATAGTGAATACAGCTTCAGAGATGAATAGTATGATAGTGCAGCTATCATGGATGCATAAGGACATTGCTATAGCAGTGCGTACAGCTAATTGATTTAGAATGATGTATCAGGGAATGCCTCCTTGAGGATGTGATCCTTGATCAAAGCACCTCAGTCTGATTATATATAAACATCCCCCTTTCCCCTTCATAACTGAACTCCAATGTGCTATGTGGAATCCTCTTTCCTATTGTGGAAACATGTCTCTTAACATCTTGTTGGACTCGAAGATTTTTCAGATATGTCCAATTATTGGAACAGTTTCAATCTAATGTTTATGACTTGGTCTTATTCATGAGAAAATGAAATAGCAAGCTTGATTCAAAGCTCAATTCTTCAGATTCCTTCCCACATGATGCAAGGCAGGCTAAGCTTATCTCTAACTCCATTAGTTTAGTTAGGGGTGCTGAAGCATGGTATCTTCACACATGTACTCCTCTTTTCTGCATCAGCTCCTCCAGTTTGAGAGCACTGAGAAAGAGGAAGGAGATGGAAACCACCTTTCCAGTTTCACAGAAAAGAGGGCTGAAGGTAAGAACCTATATACCATGACTTTCCTGGGAATTCACACAGAGAAGCAAAGTGAGGAAAGAGGATAAATTACACAAAGAAGAATGGAGAACAAATGTAAGATGATGTCTAATTGAACTGGTCATAGCCAGTGCAGCTGATTGCTTGTTTTCAAGAAAGGTCATACAAACTACTGTATCTTGAAGTTGTCTATATGAAGGAAGTGAGAGAACAGTTTATTCTCCAGCTCCCTTCCATGCTCTTTTCCTATTGATCCAAGCTTGCTCCATGGGCATTAACTTTCCACACCACCTGGTTGCATCAGTTGACTCTCCAGGTGAACACTGAGGATGTCAGAGCCCTTGTAAGTTCACTGTGGCCCAGTGATCTCTTTTCACTCACTGCAACTCCATGTGGAGCTCCTAGATCTGGGACCTGTGGTGATAGCAACAGTGAACTAACTCCATGACCATCAACACTGCACACACGGTTGTTAGGTTTATTCTGTCCAGGAAACAAGGTAGGCACAGGAACTAGGTGGCACATAAACAAATTGGGTACAGTCCATTTCTAGTGCCACTTAGATACAGACTCTACTATGATGTCCACATATTACCTCAGCACAAGATGCCCTCAATTCTTCCTTGAAAGGAAAGGTTCAGTGCTTCAAGGTGATGGTGGGTTTTAGTCTTAAAAAGGCTTAAGGAGGATAAGTAAACCTAGCTGGTTTCAGTACCAACCAGTCCTGGGATTTTAATTAATATTCTTCACTTTCCTCTCTCCACCACTCATTATACATTTCCCTTATTTTGGGATAAAAATTTAAATAGTCTGAGTTTCTGCCCTTGTGGGATAACACAAATTTTCATTTCTGAAGAATCTGACCCCTTACTTATCTTGCCCTGTTTTGGCATGGTTCTTAAAGTTGTCCATCTGTAATAGACACGGAAGAACTAAGGATGTGCCAACGACCCCTCTGTCTTCATTGTGTATCAGCAGCCCAAGGTCTTATAGTAATCAAGATCAATTATCTTAAGGACTACAGTGACTTTTCTCTTTGCCTCCTGGTCTGCTGGCATGGGGAGCCCAAAGTTGCCATGTTTAATGGCATCTTCCAGTTCCATAGATCCCTTATTTTATCCTCTGGGAAAAGCCTAAGATTCATGGAGAGAAGCACAAACTCTATAGGTGGGTCACTGGGAATAATGGGGATAAGGATCAATCCAGTTTCCACCATTTGTTTCTTGGACTTATTCACTCTAGACAGTGGGAACACAGTCCAGTATACTGGCTGTTGGTTCAGTGCATATACTGCAACCTGGATGATGTGTCCTGTCCTTAGCCCTGTAGGACATTGTTCCTGAATAGACACCTTAGCCCAACTTTTAATAGGCCATTCCACTCTGCCATTAGGCTACTGCTTCTGGTCAAGTACATAGTTAGACCAGTGAATCCTATGGTTATGTACCATTGTCACATACCCCTTGCTACAAAATAGTTTCTTTGGCCTGAGGCAATTCTGTGTGGTATAGCTTATTGACAGATGTGGCATTCTCAAAAATTACTGAAAATGGTATTGGCATAAGTACTATGTTCAGGGAAGGCAAACTCATATCTGGAGAACTATTGAATTTAGTAAGAAGAAACCACTGACAATTCCAAGATGAAGGGATCTAGTATCTATGATTAGATGACTGGTTGGTTTAAGAAATTGTACTTTTCATCACTTGGAACAAGCAGACAAGCATTTGCCACTCTCTCCCATCTCCCATAAGGTTGGTGTGTACGTATACAGTCATCTGTACTCCTACATGAAATAAATTACCAAATATACTGGTTGCAGCTCTGACCACAGGAATGATTTCCCTTCCCCACTGCTATTTAGGATCACCTTTGAGTGGAGCTGAAACGTAGGAGTCCGTTTCCTTCAAGTACCGACACAGTTCATAAGCCCATCTGCAAATGAGGTCAAGTTCTTTTCTCCTTCATCATTTGGTCACAGGAACCCCCAGGAGGCCAAAGGTATGAGTTGAGGGGTGGTCATTCTATGACATTGGTCAGTGACCTGAAAGTCTAGGCCACTTTTTCATGTTTGCTTTTGTCTTCTGGATTGGGACAGAGCTGTGTCCATTATTAGATAAAGTGTGTCCCAAATCCATAAAGGGACTGCTGGAAACTAAAAACCTCACCAATGTGTCATGGCCCTGAATATTTGTGGAATTTATCTTCTGCCCTCTGGCACATGTATGTCTCATTAAGAGTTAGTGTACTCACCAATTCCTGTTCATAGGTTCAATTAACATGTTGTCATCAATATAATGGACCAGCTTTATGTTTTTCAAAATGTCAAGACTATCAAGATTCCTGTAGACCAAATAATTACAGAGAGCAGGAGAGTTAGCAGAGCCCTGAAGGAAGAGAGAAAATATATGTTGCTGCTTTTGCAGAAGAAAGCCAACTGCTTTTGATCCTCCCTATTGATGGGAATTGAGAAGTAAGATTTTGCCAGATCAGATCTCCAGACCAAGTGTCAGAGACTACAATGATTCAGTTTGGTAGCTTCAGTTGGGTCTTCCCCCTGGTCAGGCTTACCTTAGTTCACGCTATAGTCCATCTGGGTCCTCCAGAGCCCAGGTTGTATGTAGTCTTCCTGGGCTTCAGTATTGCTTCTGATTTACTCCCCTTGTTGGAGGTGGGGAGTTTTATGGGCTTCCACTTGATCTTTCCCATCATAATAACCCTACTTCTCAGATCAGGGAATCAATTTAAAAGGTTCCAATGGCAAAGTATATCTATCCCAATTATTCAATTAGGAGACTGGTTAAAAGAAAAAAAAAAGCCCAAAACCAAGGTGGGACCATGAACCCAATGGAGGCACTGTGAGACAGACTTAAAACAAAATTCAACTTTATACCACTCATGCATATAACCAAAAGCTCCTGATGATATTTTAGGTCTTCTGTTCTGTGGCTGTTCAGACCCATAATACAGTACTCACAAGGTCTGGGTAGACCACTTTTTACAGTGTATACTATCCCTGATTAATGGCTGTAGTTTTCTTTGGAGAATAGTATGAGGAACATTAAGTGTATACATTTACAATATGTTTGAGGAAGAATTTGTCAGCTAGTTATGCCTCATCCCCTTTCTTCCATTGGCCAATTCATGCCCCATGAGATATTAATTCCCCTGTACTTCTGGGTTGGTGTCAACCAACCTTTGTAAGCAGTTATTGGGGGAAGCTAGATACCTGGTAGGTTCAATCCATATTTATAAGGTGGAACCATATTCAGAGTTCCTAGACCCAGAGTGATGGCCGAGGTAAGATCAGTGATCTGCCTCCAACAAACAGAAGCACAGCAGTGGTGTTTTCTAGGGCTGCTCTGGCCAGAA
Organism: Ursus americanus; assembly: GCF_024610735.1. Classification (NCBI taxonomy): domain Eukaryota; kingdom Metazoa; phylum Chordata; class Mammalia; order Carnivora; family Ursidae; genus Ursus; species Ursus americanus. The sequence continues at coordinate 67,912,241 of NC_142139.1, forward strand.
AACCATGCAAATACAGATATCTGGAGTAGATCATATGCTGGATTTGGTATACCATTAATGGGATTTTCAGGTCTCTCCTTTACCGGTTGTCCTTGCTTTTCTGTCCAACATTATCTAATTGTCTTACCTTCGGAAGAGCTGGTATTCAAATGCTGGCATATGTGAGGGTCTTTCAGAGATACATTGGATCCCCTTATACATAATTCTGTAGTGTGAGAGATTGAGTTCTGGCTCAACCCCTTATACACAACCTTTAGCTCCTCCCACCACTAAAAATAGGCCTTTGCTGGTGGGGTCTCCTTACCCAGAGAAAGGGTTCAAGCTCATCTACTTTCCTGAGTGTTCACTCAACCCCCAAGAGAACTCTAGTGTTCTCTCCACATGAAACAGTGGGCTTGCAGGCTGCTTTACTGCAGGCCCTTCTCCGATCCCCTTCATTTCCCCCAAATCCCTTTTCATCTGTTTATGTAACACAAGGGCATATTGAAAGGGTTGCTGGATAATTTAATATTTAAAGAAGAACCAAAATTCAAGTTACCATTCTTTCAGTAACTCCTACTCTTGTCAATTTTCTAGAATGTTCCCTTCCTTGGCTTCTCATGGAAAGGGAGGGAATAGGCTCTCTCAGGGGACAGTGTTCTTTTCCCAAAGGCTGACAATCTACTCCTGCCCCTAAATCCTCTTCTATTGGCTCATGGCAGGAAGCTTTTTCTGTACTGGTGCCTCTCAGTAAACCTTGCTAGCGAGTGGCTGGATCCAGTTGCTGGTAGGTTCTGACCTCAAAGTATGAGGTCCTTTGTGTGTTTCTTTCCCTCGGCTCTGGGTCTTAGTCATAATTTCAGGGCAATGAAAATCATTTTTCTCAAGAACTTATATGCTCAACATAAATCTCCTTTGGACTATTCAAGACAAGTCTTCAATATTAAACTTCATATTAATGAAGCCACGTTCTGACTAGAGAAATGAATTGGAAAACTAAAAGAGATGTATATCATATTTGTATCTCAAGCCAATGAAGTTAATTTCATCAGTTGTAGATGACTTTTCAGAAGATAATGAGATAAAGGATGACTGAATTCAAAGAGGAACAAAAGTAAATGATTTGGCCTCTGAGGTACGGCTTGCTGTATTTACTTCTTATGGGAACCAAAGGAAAGAGTGTGCATGGGGATTTATTTACCTGTGGTCAATGCCCTTTCACTCTATGTTCTTTCCCTCCGAGGTACCACTTTTTTGGCCCAAATTTCCCATCTTTCTCAATTAAAAAAATTTAAGTTCAATTTAATTAACAGATAGTGTATTATTAATTTCAAAGGCAGAACTTAGAGATTCATCAGTTGCATATAACACCCAGTGCTCATTCCATCTTTCTTAATTTTTAACTCAAAGTGTCCTGAAAACATCACCGCTTATCACATTCTTAAATTTGCTAAGATATTTCATCAGGAAATCAAACTATTGTTGATTCAATGCTGAACATTAAAATTTGAGACTAAAATCCCTCATGGTTCCTAATCACTTCAAAAGTCTGATGTGCTTTAAGCAAAGACTTGATCCTCTCCAAGGAAAAAGTGATGCCAAGCACTCCAGTACTGTTGTCTGGGATGACCAAAAGGTCTGATGTACTTATTTGATTTCTTCTTTTCCAGCAGGTCAGTCAAAAGGGAAAGCAGGGTTCCATACTAAAGAATAAATGTCCAATAGTATTAGACTGATTTTGAGTGACCTCTAACTTTAGTTTAGGTTTGAAGAACTGATCAGGACTTTGCAACTCCCATCTTGTCCTAAGGGAAGGATTATATTGTATGTATCCTAATGATATTACCTTTTGTAATTCCTAATTGCCTCTCCTAAGGTATAGATATTCTAAGTAGGCTTCCATATTCTGGGCTGAATGTCAACAATGTAAGAAGGTTAAATGCTCCAGCTGCACTGGGGTTGTTGACCTAATATTGGAAAGAGATTGGGGCATTCCTTGGCCCAAAGGGAAAACTTTACACTCTAACAATAGCAAACATATATTGATTTTGTACTGAATGCCAGGAACTGAACATTTTATAAGCATTATATTGATTAATCTTCAGAGTCATCCCTCTGGGGTGGATTCCATTATTATCTCTATTTCATACATGGAAAAATTAAGAGCAAGAGACATTGTTGCACGAAGTTATACAGTGAGTAGATATCAGAACAAGGACTGGATTTAGGTCTGTCTGCTGCTGAAATTGATGCTCTTAACCATTGGACTGCATTTTCTCCTGGAATGCTGATAAAGCTGTCTTTGGCTTGACCTCTTTTCTGGTGCCACATCTATGTATCAGGACCTCTAACAGGTCTGGGTATAAAATAACTCTTGCAGAACCTAATCACACCAGGAGGCTATCTGTTTGGGATAGTTAATTAGCATCTGGACATCTAGGCTCCCCCAGCCTTCCTCTTAACCTTTGCAACATCATCCTTGCATCAAGAATACAGAGGGATGTAGGTCAGGAGGAGTTCCTTCTGTCAACTCTGTGGTAGACTTATCTTAATTTATCCTGATTCCAAAGGGAATTTTGTAAACAGTGAGAGGATTTTTAGCTTCATCACTTGGAACTTCTGTGATCATGGCACTTGGACCATGAAAGAGCTTCATCTTATGTGGAGTCAGAATCTCTATTTCCTGTTCTATCACTCATATTTCAAAGCCCTCTGCAATTAGCATGGTGACCTCTTCTCACCTTCCTGATGGCAGCAAGGTTCCAGTATTTTCATATGGTCTTTTTGTGGCCTGGCTACTACATGAGTTACTTGGTTGTAAGACATTATTTAATTTTCTTATAGTAACTTATTTTATTTTCCTTGTGTTGGATATGAATCAGATTGTCACAAATGAAACCACATAAAACTAAATCACCACTTTCCCTTTATTTCTAATTTCCTTTTACTACAACCATTCCCACTCAGAAAAAGAAATTTTATCTGTCATTACTTACTTTCAATTTAAAAGTCTCTTATGGGTAATATTTCTATTCAAGTATTATCATCCCAATAACTGTTCACAGCTCTTTTTATGAGTGCCCTTTTTTCTTACAGGTCTTTCTTGTTTTGTTTTGTAATTTTTCCTTCTCCTTTTATTTTTAATTTAATGGCAGAATAAAGGGCTTCTTCCCTTGATACCATGTTGTTGATACCTTTGATACCTTATATTGTTATGCTCTTATTGAGTCTATATTCTAAGAATGCTTATATTTTACTGCCTCAGAGAATTAATATGACATGATTAGGCCACTTTCCAGAATAAATTTCTTAGCAGGTGTGACTTATTCCTCCATGACATCAACAAAGCTTTGCCTCAGACCAAGCGCACAGCATATAAGCCATGGGAATTTGCCCCTGAGAAAGCTCTGCCTCTTTTCTTTTTCCCTTCACTCCTCTTTTTCCTTTTTTCCTCCCCAACAGGCATCCTCCACATATTAGCTCAAAAATAAAAACTTGGGGGAATTTTCCAGTAAGCCATCTATAAATAGGGATAAAATGTTCAGCCTTGTCATTTTGGTTATTGCTTATAGAAGCCTGCAGTGCCCCCAGCAAACTGCCCAGCAGCCTATGTTTCACGGGGTGAGGCTTAGAGCATTCCAAGTTTCAGACACAAAATTCAAGCCCAGGATCACAACCCTTACAAAGATTCTGCCACTGTCTGTGCAGTCTCAGAGGCCAGAGGCAGTGTGGTCTGTAGATGTTGGCATAAGCTTAGGTCTTGCTATGAAAACAAAAAGCCAAAAAGCAAAAAGAAAATCCAGCAGTATAAAGCAATGCAGGCTCATTTCTTGTTAAGGCTCCATGCCCACTGTGGGCCAGCAGGACTGTGTTTATTGTAGCCACTCAGGGACCTAGGGTAACAGAGCAGCCACTTACTCGAATGATTGTCCCAGGCACGTCCCAGAGGGAAAGAGCAGGCAAATCATGCACTGGCTCTTAAAGCTTCTAATAGACGTGGCTCTCACATTTCATATTCAGCCACATGACGACTCCCAGCATGCCCCCAGGAGAAGGACCAGGAGAACTTGGGAGAACATGACACGATATATCTTTTCTCTTAAGATTGTTGATTCAGCTTCTACTATAGTGTCAGTTCCACAAGGAGGAGAGACAGAGGGAAAATGGGCCTGAATTTTGGACTCAGACTCCCATATGGCTGATAAGTAGGACTAAACCCCTCGTGAACTATAAAAACTTCTTTTGGATCTCTGGCCTAAGGGTCTTCCCAGAGGGACCCTGGGGAAACTCATCCTTTCCCCCATCTCCCTGGCTTGTTTTGTCTCACTTTATGGGGACAACAGGGAAGGTAATCTAAGCACAGGTAAAATGCTGCAAGAGGCTGTCTTTCTTCCTGCAGGTTAGCCAGAGCCAATAGAAGCATCCATGGTTAGGTCTCTGCTTGGTAGCAAGCCAACCAACATTCCAGTTAGATGGGTGCATGCAGAGAGAAGACAGTCTGAAGACCTAATTGTTTTAATTAGGACACAAAACATGGTTTTAAAACTCTTTGCTGTAACTCTAAAAATGTCCAAATATGGCCTAAAGGACAAGATCTTTTTATCTCCCCTCCTGAAAGTCGGAGTGAATGGTGAGTGTGGGGCTGGAAACCCTCTGAAGGCCAGCAGTGGCTTCAGGTGAGGATCCAGTGTGACCCTTTCCTTTACATGGAGAGCTTCTCCAGGAAGGGGAGCCAGCTGCTGTAGAACCCTGGCTTTCTGTCTCCCTCTCTGTTGATCAAAGAACAAGCCCCTGCTGTGGCTCCATTTTCTCAGGACCCCTGAGGTCCTCTCCATTGCTGTGTAGTGTGGCTTGGCCTTCGTAAGGGATTTACCACCAGGTGGCCACCCCTCCCAATACCTGGTGCTGCTGTGGACATACCACCTCCCACTCTTAATCCTTAGTCTCAGGTTCTGGTTATGAAGTTCTTGTGTCTGTCAAGATCTGATCTTTTAGACAGATTTTATCTGTCAGATGACACCAATTAAGCACAATAATCTGGTAAATTACTGACTACTACTTGACTGCTGATATTCATATTCCTTATTAAAATAGCACTATATTCTGTCCGTGTTCATAGCAGAAACTTTTCACTTGAAGGGCCACTAGACCTCAAGCTTGGACCTGAAAACCCATGATTTCCTATTTACCTATTTGTTAATTAGCAAACCTATGTCACACTGGTAATAGCTCCTCATTCAATGCTTTGTTTAAGCCAATTTTTTGGAACTGTTTAAACTTTCCTTCTGGTCTATTAGACTCCAGGGTCACACTTAGCTTCTGATTCTGTTCAGTCTCATGGGATCAATGTTCCTTGGTACCTCTTGTACCCAACTGCCAAGGCTAATGAAATATGGGGCTAGAGGGAAGGATCAGAACAATCTATGTTCTAGGAGGATTTGAAAAACATAATAACCATTTTATCTCATCAGCATTACCAGTTGGGTCCCTGTGGTGGACGAATTATGGTAGCTCCCCCATTCCTGCCTCTCAGCTCATGCTTCTGTTCATGTGTTTGCTTATGACCTGTGACTTGCTCTTAACCAACAGCATATGGTGCAGGTGATCCATGATTTTTTATAAACATTTGGCTTGCTGGCAGATTCAAGTTTCTCTCTCTCTCTCCCCTTGCTAGCTATTTTTTTTTAAAGATTTTATTTATTTATTCTACAGAGATAGAGACAGCCAGAGAGAGAGGGAACACAAGCAGGGGGAGTGGGAGAGGAAGAAGCAGGCTCATAGCAGAGGAGCCTGATGTGGGGCTCGATCCCAGAACGCCGGGATCACGCCCTGAGCCAAAGGCAGCTGCTTAACCACTGTGCCACCCAGGCGCCCCTCCCCTTGCTAGCTTTGAAGAAGCAAGGTGCCATGAGCCCCACAGCTGCCAGGAACTGAATGCTGCAAACAACCATATGGGCAGGGAAGTGGATGCTTCCCTGGCAGACAGCTTGCAGCTTTGTGAGAACCTAAGCTGAAGACCCAGCTAAGCCATATCCAGATTCCTGATCCCCACAAACTATTAGATAATATATGTGTATTGTTTTATGCTCTAATTTGTCATGCAGCAATTGAAAACTAATACAGTCCCCGAACATTCAAGAAAACTTTTGAGGGGGCCATAAATGTGTCTGGTCTGGAGCATCTGTTCTCAGTAGGGTGACAGAGACTTCTCTTAAGGAAAGCAAGCATTTGAGGAGTCATTCTGAGCTCTGAGGTATAGACACTTCCATAAACAACTTTCAAACCCACATCAACTCCTCTTATTTCAATGTGGGTGAAGGATATAAGAATTAGAGGTCACACAGTTCAGGTTCAGGCTGAGAAACCCATGAGTAGCCCTCGTGTCTTCTGGGGGCACTAACATACTTTTGAGTATGGTATAGAGGGACTCTTTACATCTGGAAGCTTTCTCATCACCACACTGTGCTCCTTATTCTCAAGTGGGTCCCCACTGGGCCAGGGGTGTAGATGGCTGTCTGTGGCGATTGCTGGTGGACAGCTCTCTTTCCCACAAAACCCCGGCTGGACTTTCAGGTCTAATATACCTCTTCATGTCACCTATTTATTCTGAATGGTGCTCTAATTTTCTTGCAATGAAGGCTTGTATTTCTTACAATGTTTTTCCATATATCACATAGTCAATTTTGCCTTGGCTTCCAAGGCTTCTCACATTATATGGCTTTTTATTGCACCTCTTTCACAAGTTCCTGTTTTTCCCCTGACAACACTTAGCACAAAATGAGAATGCAGTAGGCACACTGAGAGATCGACACATTTTCTCCTTCCTTCACCTCAGTGCTGCTGCCCGAGTTGGTCAGGGCAGGAGAGGTCAGGAGAGGGCAGGAAAGGAAGGTTATGGCAGTTAGAATGTGGAGGTGATGGAAGGAAGGGAAACAGGGTTAATGGATTCAGAGAATTATTTTAACTGCATGATATAGAATACCTAAGTAAGAGTGGCTTGATGATAAAAGGTGAATTGTTTCATTTTTCCAGGGTTAATTCAGTGGTATAACCATGTACTCAAACACTCAGCTGCTTTCTACTTTCCTACTCTGCCATTCTTGGTATATGGATGGCATTTCTCCTCATAGTCGCAGTATGGCTATCATAGCTCCAAATATTAATTATGTCCTGATAGAGAAGTTTCAAATACAAGGAAGGGCAACTCCCATCAGTGTTCTTTTTTAATGAGTGGGGAAAGTGTCCTCAGAGGTCTGCTGCGGTCTTATATCTCATTTGTCAGATTACTTGACACATCCATAATACACTAATCACAGTGAGGAGAATGGAAGTATGATAATCGATATTCATCCCTCAAGCCTGGGAAGTAGCCATCTTCTTTGAGCTCAGGGGTGACTGACTAGCCAAACGAAGTTGGGGTTCTGCCAGCAAGAAGTATGTGGAGAGAAAGATATGGCTCTCGGCAGCCAATAATGTCTGCTCAGAATTAAGATGCAGAGAGGTGATGTGGTTCTTTTTTTTTTTTTTAAGATTTTATTTATTTATTCAACAGAGATAGAGACAGCCAGCGAGAGAGGGAACACAGCAGGGGGAGTGGGAGAGGAAGAAGCAGGCTCATAGAGGAGGAGCCTGATGTGGGGCTCGATCCCATAACGCCGGGATCACGCCCTGAGCCGAAGGCAGACGCTTAACCGCTATGCCACCCAGGCGCCCCGAGAGGTGATGTGGTTCTTTTTCGTTATATAGGAAGTTGGTGGCAAAGCTAGATCTAGAACACTGGCCTCCTGTCCCGTTGGCATCATGATTTTTTCCTGTCTTTGTCTCTTCCTCTGTAAAAAGGATTGGGATGGTGCTTGCTTGAGTCCTATGATGATATGCATCATCATAATAACCAAAAGAAGAAAACCTGCCTAAGGGATTACTTCATGTGGGATAATGAAACAGTAACCTAAAAGCCACAATGCGGTTTCACAGATGCTGCTGCCTGGATACAGGGAACACTGCTGACTTATTGCACAGCTTTGCTGGAGCTGTTTCCATGCCCACCTCTGACCAGCTGGTACACCTCATTCCATCCCTTTCCTTGTGTTTGCTGGCTCTGATGTATGTCTCCTGCAGGAAAGTGGGAAAAAATCCCTCCTGGGGTTTGCACTGCAGACCAGCCATTCAGCCCTTTTGCACCAATACTTCAGCAGAGCTGACGCATGCAGTCATTCCTTGCAGGAAGATGCTGGCTCCAGGCACCTCCTCATCATGCAGGACTCAGAGAAAGGGCTGGGCTCCTCTGGCCTCAAGAACTATCCATCAGAGCAGCTTGATATTCCCTCTGCCCTTTGCCTTCTAGAGGCTTGTGTGCATATTTTTTAATTCTACTGGGATGACAAAAGAGAGAAGGTGATAGACACCCACCCTTTGGTTGGCTCTGGGTAACGTGACATCATCCGACTGAGCAAATGGGCTAAGGAGGATTAACAAAGGAAGAGACGGTCTGCAGATAAGGCAATGACTGCAGAATTCTGAGTCAGCATATCTCCTCCTGGAGAGCGCTCAGGTGATCCCGGCCAAGGACACTGCAGGAAGGGCAAAGCGTGTGGTCGGGCACAGAAAATGGATGTGTTGGAAGCAGACTGATATTAGCTTTTTAATTATCTCCTCTTGGCTTCTGAAGATGAATTTTTTTCATGGTAAAGAGCCAGGAAGAGAAGAAAATGTTCTTTTACATTTCCACAGAGCTAACCATGTCTGTACATTAACCTTTAGGATTGATTGAGATAAATGCCATTTCAACCCCTGATGCTTGTAGGTAGGATTTGAATTCAGCTGCCTGGCTCTCTGCAAGCTCGCACGCAGCTTCTCTCTTGGGGACACTGCATCCCTCAGTCACCTCAGGTTGTCAGAGACGAGGGGGACAGATCCAGTCACCTAGCATTAGCGTGCCCAAGACAAATGTGGGCTCTGGGGCTCAGGTTCTTATCCCTGTCTCATGGGTAGTTACTCAGGCACCACCAGGAAGGGCTTGTGCTCCTAAGTAGCTGTAAGGCTGTCTATGCAGCAAACCATGTGAGTGGGACTGGTCATAAATGTGACAGCAATTCAGAGGACAGATTTCCTTCTGCTGAGATTATCATGGAAGAAATTGATTATTCGATTGGGGAAGTAATAATGTTTAAAACATAATCATATCCATATTTTGGGGGGAGGTGAAAAATGAATAATTCATATGGCTTATTTAATTTAAAAAATGTACAGGAAGTTCATCTTTTTCTCATTAAAAGCAGCACCAGCCTCCAAGTCCCTTGGCTGATTTATTTGGAGTGGTGGTGGTGAGGGTCCCCATGCTGTGTATATGCAATATGGGGTGCCCAGTGGTGTTCCTTTTGTCAAAAGGAGGCATTTCCTCCTCAAAAGGATTTAACCATGAGAGACTATGGACTCTGGGAAAAAAACTGCTGAGGGCTTCAGAGGGGAGGGGGGTGGGGCATGGGATAGGCTGGTGATGGGTATTAAGGAGGGCACGTATTGCTTGGTGCACTGGGTGTTATGCCCAAGTAATGAATCATGGAACTTTATATCAAAACTTGGGATGCACTGTATGGTGACTAACATAACATAATAAAAAATTTTTATAAAAAAAAGATAAAAAATAAATCTAAAATCTGAAATCTTCTGTCAGGAAACAAAGAAGCTGAATTGGATTTTTTTTTAAAGCATCCAGTCCTCTGCCTCCCACCAGCCTGATAGATAGTCCTGTGGGTCCTGCCTGAAACAAATCCCCAGATGGGTTTTTACAAGCTTTTAGATTTGCAGAACGAAGATCCACCTTACCCCCACCCCTTTTCCTTTTTCCGGAAAGCAGAGCCCCTGATGTAGCAATTACGCAGCCTATAACTAGAGCAGTCTGTCCCACAGAAATGAAACGGTTGAAAAAGCCACCTCACCTTCCCTGCAAAGGTTTTCTGCTCTCAGAGAGACAGTGCACTTGCTGTACCCAAATGGATGGCCCAGGCGGACTGTCCTTTACAAGGGCATGTGAACAGACAGGCCCACCGGGAAAGAGTTCATTCCTTAGAGACACCGAGTTTATCTGGTACTTGGAGAAGTAGTTCTCTGCAGATATTAGTAATCTAATATCCCCACTTTTCAGGAGGGCATAAGAAAGGTGACTAAAACTTGCTTGCTCATGCATTTAATTCTGTTGGGTGTTGGGGGTGTTATGTGTTGGTTATTGATGGTTTAGATCATACCATGCACAACATACACTCCTGCATGAAAGCAACCAAGCTAAAAAGGAACAGCACAGAGTGAAGGAGAGAGGCAAAGGTCAATGGAGCTGGCTGTTCTGGAGCTGAAATCTCAGAGAGGCTCCCTCCTCCTCCTGCCTCAGAATGCAATTTGTACTCTGCGTCCTTGCTTGCCAGCTTCCTGCTCCTCCACTGCCTCCCAGGGGGAAGTGTAGGGTTGCAGACGGTTTCATTAAAGGCTTGCAGGCTGCCCGTAGCAATTGGCTGGGAGGGTGGAAATGAGCGGCATGCTTTTTCACTGGAGGCTAGTGCTCGGAGGGACCTGGAGAGGTCGTGGCTCTCCAGTCTCCTTCAGGGTGGATCACGGGCAAATCAGGCCAGGTGGCTGACCTCTCTTGGATTCTTAGAGGACTTTTATCAGGGACCGAAGGGCACTTTGATGACACTTGCAGAGACCATTTCCTACTCTGAGGGCAGATGTATTTTATCGTGCATTCATGTTCTGAGGTCAGAGTAAAGCTGGTTCTCACGGACTGCAGAACTACTCTGACCAGCCTTTTCCTCTCCAGAGGCTCCAAGGTCATCACAGAATAAACAGGAGAGTGAATCTTCAAGGGACGAGCCTTGGATAAAAACTGACCCCCCTTGAAAATAGGGACCAAATGTCCCTCCTCCTTCACTCTTCCTCACCATTGTCTTGTCTCTTTCACTGGCTTAACTCCCTCTCCGTGGCCTCTTTGCTTCCACAGATTCGAGTAATCCCTTGCAGTGACTAAGTTGACTTTCCTTCTTGGGGAGTGTGCCTTATTTTCCACTGGAAATGTGAAGGTATCCATTTTTTTTTTTTTTCCTGCATTGGAATTGGTTCTAACATGACTCTGAGAAAGCCTTTTCTGGCCCTTCACAAACTCAATCTTAGAGAATTCTGCTTAAACACACACGGATAAGAAATAACACCACATGAAAACATTTTCTAATTAAGACAATAATGTCTGACTGCCGTCCAAGTTGCCTTCAGAGAAAAATCCATCTGAACATCAAAGATAATATTGCTTTGAATTATTTACACCAATTCAGTTACATAAACATTTACAAATGTAGCAGTGCCAAGGATTACTGATGGTGAATGAAACAGAAATTATCACCGGCTGGAAACCTTTTTATTGTGAACGTCTTCTTATACTTGCATATTAATATTTCTCCTGATGTTTATCTCTTTGTCACTGTTACATCTTGGATCCATGTGGTCTCTCTAATCAGAGGAAGATGGCTTGAATGTCTTTAACAAAGCATTAGCATGATACTACATGTTGTATATAAGTTTAATATTGCATGAGGCCCTCAGTTTGAGGACATGTTCCGGGGTTCCATTCTACAAAAGAAAGATCCTGTTGGTTTGTAAAACTAATTTTTAAAAATGAAATTTCAGGGGTGCCTCAGTGGATCAGTCAGTTAAGTGTCAGACTCTTGATTTCTGCTCAGGTCATGATCTCAGGGTCGTGAGATCAAGCCTGTTTCGGGTTCCATGCTGGGTGTGGAGCCTGCTTGAGATTCTCTCTCTCCCTCTCCCTCTGCCCCTCCCCCATCTAAAAAAAAAAAGAAAAAAAAGAAATGTCAGAGAGCTCGGCATTTTAGATGTTACTATTTGTTTTTGTCTTCAAAATGAAATGAAACTAAAATAAGGAATAGAAAACCCGAGGAGCCTAGAGCAAGTTGGAAGAAGGCCCAGGTATCCTAGCACTCAGATCATTCTTTAGCTGCCCTGCTGGCCTTACTCCTGGTTGCAGGAAAAGCCAATGCCTTCAAACAAGGACAGCTGCCCAGAGATCTGGACCAGGCTGTCTTGGCTCTAGGTGCACACCCCAACATTTCTCTCCCTGTCACCCCATCAGGATATTTGGTGTGCATTCTGGTCCTTCTGAGCCAAGCACTAAGTAATTTGTCTTGTAGACAATTATCCTCAGGATGTTTGTTAGAAATGCCTGGAGCTACATTGGGGCTTTATCTTTGACAGCCCTGGGGAGGGAGAACAGAATGTGGACTTTAATAGATAGGAAAGAAAAAATAAAAGTGGATAGATACACTTTTGCTCCTCAGAGTCCCTCTCTGCCTGCGAAGGCCTGGAGTTCTGCACACAAGTGGGAACTGGTTTTTCAGTTAGGTGATGTCAAATTGCAAGAAGGAGAGAAAAGGCGATTTGAAGGACCACTATATCTAGACAATATGTTATCTTTGCCATTATGCTTAAGATCTTGTGATACTTAACCAGTCAGGTGTTAGAAATGCAGGTATAAATAGATTTGATTGTCAATCATAACTGGAATATAGGCGGGTGGCAGAATTTCAATGCATAAGAAAGACATTACTCCATAAGTAGAGATAATAGTCAAATGACAAGTTCTGAGTCAAGAAGAAGAAACAAAGAAATTATTACAAAAAATAGACAATCATTAAGAAGAAGATAAAGATAAAAACCCTAAGAGGAAAAACAGACAATAAGCATGAGCTGGCAATTCAAAACAGAAAGAATAAATGCCCAATAAGTATGAAAAGTAATCAAAATATCATAGAATAAACAAAATGTGATCATTTTTTTCCCTGCAATTTTGGCAAAGTTTGTTTTTTTTTTAAGATGACCAGTTTTGATGAAACTATGATAAAAAGATAAACCCATTTTAGAGTGATAAGCATATATTTCTGCACACATTTCTTGGACGGTAATTTGGTAGTTTCATTAAAAATGTAAATAATGCTCAGTTCCTATTTTTTAGCAGCACAATTCAACTTCCGAGAATAATTCCCACAAAACAATTAAAGTTTCAGATAAAGATTTAATATAAATATGCTAATTGCAGTGTAGAATAGTGAAATATTGGAAACAAATGTCTGTAAGAAGTTAAGTTCAGACTGTCAGGTTATTACTTTGCTATAGAAATAAAAGACCCCCCCAAATAATAAATAAACAAATAATAAATAAAATAAATAAAAGACCCAGGAATGAGTCAATACAGCTTGATTCTATCACATCTTTTTCGAAGAAGACCAGAAGGAAATGTACTTCCACACATGTAAAAGGAAAAATCTCAATGCAAGGCAAAATTATACTTTAGCTGGGGCTCTGATTCTGAATTTCAGATGGACTGAGATGTACAGAGAAAACTTTTATTATAACAGGTTCATTTGAATGATGCAGGGGGGGCAAAGCCATATTCTTTGCCTTTTTCCCTGGGTATTCTCAGAATTTACCACTTTAGTGAGTCAAAAAATCCATACCCACTACCCCCACTGAAATGAAGTTGCAAGATAGCAAAAACAGAGAGTGGATGTTTTCTTCCCACTAACTTGCAACCTGAAACTATCTCCTTCAGATGTTCAGAGTCTTGTGTAACTTTTCCAGGCATGGACTCTACTTGGGAGAGATAGACTTACTTGCCTTGAAAGAGATAGGACCGGATCTTCCACCGCTCCAGATCTGTGTGGGCCAAAGTGGCTTCAAAGAAGACAATGAAAATAGCAATGCTAATGATCACCGAATTTCATCCCGTTGAAGCTTCATTGCTTGAACAATACAGCCTTAATTACGTTCTCGAATTTGAACATATCCCCTCCTCTAAGAGACATTAAATTTTGTGCTGAATCATTGAGAAGAATAGGATGAGGGAAACAGAGGGAACTTGATGTTACAGTGGGGGCCAAAAATATTCACAAATTACATATGTCTTGGCACATGTATTTTTATGATGTCATAAGATAGGAGAAATGGAAGTATTTGATGGTATTTAATGTTTTTACATTATATGTGAAGTGCATTTACTAGGAAGTAGAAAATGATAAATTAAAGATGCTTATTGTAGACTCTAGAGTAACCACTAAAAAAGAAGCAAAGCGGTATAGATAGTAACCAGTAGAAGAGATAAAAAGAAACACTAAATAAAGATACTCATTGAATTCAAAAGGCAGCAGGGAAAGAAAGAAAAAGAAAAAATGAGATGAATAGTAAACAAGTAACAGTTTGGTGGCAAAGGCATAGGAATGGATATGCCATACAAACAGTAATGCGAAACAGCTGGAGTGGATATATTATTTCAGACAATGTAGATTGCAGAACAAGGAATATTATCAGATAAAGGCTGATGAAACAGTAAGACATAAATATTCTAAATGCATATTACAAATCTGAAACTACTTAAGGCAGAATAGACAAAAACACAATCATAGCTGAAGATTTCACCACTTCTCTGTATGTAGTTGATGTAATAAATGGATAGAAAACCCATAATTCTATAAAAAACTTGAACAGCCTGCACAGACATGACCTAATTGGCATATATAGAACACTACACTCAACAATAGAAAAATACATTTTCTTTGTAACTGCACAAAAACTATTCACAAAGATGAAACATATGCTGGTCCAAAAAACATACTTCAATAATGAAAAAGCTGATATCTACAGGAAATGCTCTCTCAGTACAACAGAATTAAATTATGACTCAGTAACAACAATATATGTAGAAAACCACCAAATATTTAGAAATTCACATAGTTCAGAATAACCCACATGTCAAAATATTAGGAAATATTTTGTACTACATAACAGTGAAAACACAACATATCAAAATTTGTAGTATGCATTTTAAAAATGCTAAGAAATGGCCCCGTGTTGGGCCCCTGCTCAGCAGGGAGCCTGCTTCTCCCCCTCCCTTAGCTTCTCCCCCGGCTCATGCTTTTTCTCTCTCTCAAATAAATAGATAAATAAAATCTTTAAAAAAATAAAAGTATTAAGAAATGCTAAAAGTAGAAACCCACATGCAAAAAATAAAATAAAATAATAAAATAAAATAAAATAAAATATAAAATTGTAACACCGGAGAAAAATCCAGGTGACCATGGCTTTTTACATACAACACCAAAAGAACAATGCATGAAACAAATGCATAATTTGGACTTCATTAAAATTAAAAACTTCTTCTCTGTGAAGTTTATCATGTAGATAGTGAAACAGGCCATAAACTGGGAGAAAATATTTGTGAACACACAGCTGATAAAGGATTGGTATCCAAAATATACAAAGAACTCTTAAAATGCAAAAATATTTTGGGTATTTAAAAACCCAAGTAAAACACTTAATTTGAAAAGATCTATGCATCCCTATGTTTATTGCAACATTATTTACAATAGCCACAATATGAAAGCAACCTAAGTAGTCATCAGTAGATACATGCATAATGAAGATGTGGTGTATACACAATGGAATATTACTCAACCATAAAAAATTATGAAATCTAGTCATTCATGACAACATGGCTGGATCTTGAGGTATTATTCTAAGTGAAATAAGTCAGATAGAGAAAGATAAAGAGCATATGATTTCACTTACAAGTGGAATCTGAAAAGCAAAACAAATGAACAAATAAAAAGAAGAATAAATGAACAAACGGAAACAGACTCATAAACAGAGAACAAACTGGCATTGCCACAATCTAAGGGGATTAAAAGGTACAAACTGCCAGTTATAAAGGAGTCACAGGGATGGAAAGTACATCATAGTGAATATAGTCGATAATATTGTAATCACTTTGTATGGTGACAGATAGAAACTACACATACCATGGTGAGCATTGCATAATGTATATAATTTCCAAATTACTATGTTAAACACCAGAAACAAATATAACGTTATATAAAAAAGAAACGTAACAATAAGAAAACAAAAAACCCAATTAAAAACTGGGTAAAAGACCTGACCTGAACAGACACCTCACCAAAGAAAATATACAGATAGCAAATAAGCATATTGAAAGTTACTAAACATCACATGTCATTAAGGAATTTCAAATTAAAACAACAATGAGATATGACTATACAACTATTAGAAAGGCTAAAGTCCAAAACATTGACAACATCAAATGCTATGAGGATGTGGAAGAAGAGGAACTCTCATTCATTTCTGGTGGGAATCCAGAATGGGACAGTCACTTTGAAAGACAGTTTGGCAGTTCCTTACAAAATTAAGTGTACTGTTACCATATGATATAACGAATACATTCCTAGACATTTAACCAAATGAGTTGAAAACTTATGTCTACACGAAAAACTGCACATATCAGGGGTGACTGGGTGGCTCAGTTGGTTAAGCCTGGGTCTCTTGATTTCAGCTCAGGTCAGGATCTCAGGGTCTTGAGATCTCAGGGTCTTGAGATCAAGCCCAGCATTGGGCTCCTGGGTATGGAGCCTGATTGAGATTTTCTCTCTCCCTCTGCCTCACCCCCTTGCTCTGTCTCTCTATTAAAATAATAATAAAAAAAACTTAAAAACCTGCACATATTGTTTTATAGCAGCTAATTCATAACAAACAAAAACTTGAAAGCACCCAAGATGTCCTTTAGCAGGTGAATACATGAACTGTAATATACCTACACAATAGAATATTATTCAGTGATTTTTTTAAAAAGTTATCATGTTACAAAAGACACAGAGAAAACATAAATGCATTTTTCTAAGTGAAAGAAGCAAATGTGAAAAGGCTACCTATTGCATGATCTCAATTACATAGAATTCTGAAAAAGGCAAAACTACAGAGAGTGAAAAGATCAGTGGTTACCAGGTGCTTTGAAAGGGGGAAGGTCAGACATAAAGGCAGAGCAACAGGGATGTTTAGGGCACTGGAATTATTTTCTACAATATTCTAGTGGCGGATATATGTCAACACCTACAGACTATACAACACAAAAAGTGAACCCTAAAGCAAACTGTGGACTTTAATATATAATGCTATTATATAACATATCTAATAATATAATATTACAATATATAATGTATAATATATAATATTTATATAGTATTTATATAATAGATAATAATTATATATAACGTAATCATATTATATATAATTGTAATTATATAATTAATAATATTATATTATTATAATTAATATTAATGAATAATAGTTTATTAATACTGGTTCCTCAATTTTAACATATGTACTTCACTAATGTAAGATGTTAATAATTGGGTAAAATAGGGAGGAGGTGATAGGGAATATACAAGAACTCTGTATTTTCTGTTTGTATTTATGTAAACCTAAAATTAATCTAAAAACTGTCTATTAACTTAAAAAAATACTAAGGAAAAAATTAAATACTTATGTTAGAAAAGAGAAAAGGTCACAGAACAGTGATCTAAACTTCTATCTTGAGAACCCAGGAAGGAAAAGCAAAGTAAACCCAAAATAAATAGAGGATAGAGGAAAGGGAATAATAAAGATATCAGTGAAACGTATATGAATAAAATAATAAAGAAGATAAATTAAAGCAAAACGATTTCTTTTAAGACATTATTTTGGTTGATAAACTTCAAGATAGACTAATCAAGAAAGGAAGACAGAAATTATATATTATCATTATCAGAAATGATTGAGAGAGCATCATTCGATATACTATGGAATTGAAATGAAAATAAGGGAATATTATGAATTACTTCATACCAACAAATCTGAAATTTAGTTGAAGTTGGAAAATTCTTTGAAAGAGACAAATTGCCAAAATGAATACTTTTTAAATTAAAGTGAATAAATTTATAATCACAAGCCTTCCCACAATGAGTTCTTCGGTTCAGATGACTTCACTGGTGAAAACTAGCAAGGTTTTAAAGAAGAAAAAATATAAATTTTACATACTTAAAAAAGAATAGGGGAAGGGGCGCCTGGGTGGGTCAGTCATTAAGCGTCTGCCTTTGGTTCAGGACGTGATCCCAGGGTCCTGGGTTTGAGCCCTGCATCGGGCCCCCTGCTCTGCTGGGAGGCCGGCTTCTTCCTCTCCTGCTCCCCCCTGCTTGTGCTATCTCTCTCTCTCTGTGTCAAATAACTAAATAAAATCTTTAAAAAATAAAAAAATAAAATAAAATAAAAAAGAAGAGGGGAAGAAAATCTCTCCAACCAATTTTATGAGGCCAGCATTTTCCTGATATCCAAATCAGACAAAGTACCTGCAAAAAAAACCCCATAAACAAGCGATTTGTAAATCAAATCCAGAAATACACAAAAAGCAAGGCACATTATGAGTAGGTAGATTTCATCCCAGGAATGCAAGTTTGGTTTAAAATTCAAAGGCAACTAGTGTAAGTCACCATACTAACAGAATAAATGGAAAAAAAGTAAATGCATGTCAACAGATGTGGATAAAGCATTTGATAAAATTCAACACCCATTCATCATCAAAATTCTTGCACAACTGGAGATAGATAAGAATTTTCTCAATCTGCTATACAGCATCCATGAAAAACCCCACAGCTGACATCATACTTCCTTTAAGATCTGGAATAAGCAAGGATATCTTTTACCACTTTTATTTAAATTTGTACTGGAGGTCTAAGCCATTATAATAAGCCAAGAAAGAGAGATAAAAGGCACATAGTTTGTAAAAGAGCAAGTTAAACAGTCTAAAACAGTTACTAGATCTAATAAGTGAATTTATCAAGGTTGAAGAATATAAGATCAAGAATCAATACCTTTTCTATGTGCTAGCAATACACAATTGGAAATCTACTTACAATAGAATAAAATGTGCAATGGCTAGGGATAAAATGAACACAAGGTGCTCAAGACTGCTATGCTGAACTACATAATATTGAATGGAATTAAGCACACTAAGTACTGCTGGCATCAATAAATGGAATGATGTATAACCTTCAAGAATTGGGAGTCTCAATATTGTTACGATGTTCATTATTCTAAAATTGATTTCTGAATTTCAGTGCAATTCCAATCAAATTCTCTGCAGGCTTATTTGTGAAAATGAATAAGCTGATTCTAAAATTTATATTAAAATATAAAAATCTATTAGAGCCCCAAAATTTTGAAAAAGGAGGAGTTCTGGTATCCTACAGTTAACTCTATGTAGTTATATAACTATAAATTACAGTTTGACAGTGTGACATTAGCATATGCATAAATATATACATTGATGGACTATGATAGTCTCCAAATAGGTCTTCATGTATGTATGCTCAGTAGATTTTCATCAAAGTTAATTTGATGGGGGTGAGTGGAAAAGAATGGAAAGATTTTTCGAATTCATAATAGAACAACTTGGTATCTGCATGGAAAAAGAATAATCCTCAACCCCTACATCATATTGTTTATAAAAAGTAACCTGAAAGAGAACTGGATGTAAGATCCAAAGTTATTTAACTTCTAGATGAACAAGCAACAAGTCTTTGCAACCTTAAGATAGTATTCTTGTTAGCTATTGTTATGTAACAAACCGAATACAAACTGTGGCTTAAAACAACAATTTTAAATTTTGCCCACAAATCTGCAATTTGAGCAAGATGGCTCAACTCTCCTTCACACATCAGTCTGGGATCACTGAACTACACTGGAGTATCTCCTTCCAAAATGGCGAGTTGATGGTAACTCTCAGTGGGGAGCTCAACCACAGCTGACATCTTGTGGCCTCTGTCCCAATCCAGGGACTTCTCCAAGGACTGCTTCAGCTTTCGTTGAACATGATGGGTGGATTTCAAAGCCAGCATTCAAAGAGACATGGACTGGGAACTGCTAGTCCCTTAAGACCTGCGCCTAGCATAACTTCTGCCATACTGTATTGGCCAGGCAGTAATACATCCAGTGCAGATTCAAAGGGAGGAAACTTAGGGAAAGTCATTGAATTTGCTCATATTTAATTTACCTCAAATGAGCAAAAAATTTCTTATATAAGGCACAAAAGGCACTAATGATATAAAGAAAATTTGATAAATTGCACCTTATTGAAGTTAAAAATTTCTTCACTTCCCACGATATCACTAAGAAAATCAAGGGAGTGACATCACTAACATGGTGAAATAGCTCATTCCTGACTTCAATCTCCTTCACAAGAACAAGTAACAACTATTCAGGCATAAGACACCACTGAGAGAATCCTAGAACATGGGAGTGAGGCTGAAGCACCCCCCTGCACCACAAAGACCAAGGTAGACTGCATTGGAAGGGTACAGAAGTGGCTACATGTTGACCACTTTTCCCCTTCCTCAGGCCAGCACAGTGCCACACCACAGGGAGAGGTCTCCTCTAAGCCTCCAGCTCCTTCAGTGAGAAAAGAGAACCCAGCAGGGGGGACAACTGGTACCTCCAGCACTGACATCCCTTTGTGGGAGCTCCCATTCTAATCTCACACCATGGGGATTGCAGGGAATCTGTGGGGCTCACCACTGGGAATCTGACTGTGACAGAGAAGGGGGGAAGGACTTGAAACAACCAGAATATGGATCTTAGCAGACTGACTTCATACCTGCTGTGCTCAAGTAGTGATCCCAGACAGGAATTTTGCTCATCTGCAGAATCAAGTTAGGGACATATATGGCCAGGACACTTGGTGGGGTGCAGATCTGCCTGATTCAGATCCTCAAACAAGTTTTGCAGGCTCTAGAGCCTGGTTGTCCCATGCCCAGAAAAAATGCTGAGTCATACCCATCAGTGGAATGTCTCCTGGCCCCATTTGACCAGAAGGGCTGGTGACAACTCCTGAAGCTGTGTGGCCCAACTGCACTCCAATAGTATTTTTTACAGTACTAGAAAAGCACTCCTATACTTTCTGTGGAACAGCAGAAGTCCTCAAATAGCCAGAAATCCTGAGAAATAAAAACAAAGCAGAAGGTATCACACTTCCTGATTTTAAGCTATACTATAAAGCTACAGTCACCAAAAATAACGAGCGGGCCTGCATCAAACAAAAATGTTTTTTGCACAGCAAAAAAGAAATTATCAACAAAGTGAAAAGATGATGTATGGATTGGGAAAAAATAAGAGAAAATTGTTAAAGAGCTCATACAACTGAAGAGAAAAAACCCCAAATAACCCAATTAAAAAACGGGCAAAGGGCATGAATAGACATTTCTCCAAAGAAAATATATAAAAGGTGAAATAAATGAAAAGATGCCCAACATCACTAATCATCAAGGAAATGCAAATTAAAACAACGAGATATCACCTCATGCCTGTTTAGAATGGCCATCATCAAAAAGTTAGGAGACAACAAGTGCCTGCATGGATCTTGAGAAAAAAAGGCGTCCTTGTGCACCCTTGGTGGGATTGTAAATTGGTACAGCCACTGTGGGAAACAATATGGAGGATCCTCAAAAATTAAAAATAGAAATACCATATGATCTGGCAATCTCACCTCCGGGAATACATCTGAAGAAAATGAAAACACTAGCTCAAGAAGATACCTGCACCCCTAGGTTCATAGCAGCATTGTTTGCAATAACCAAGACTTGGTGAGTTGATAAAGAAGTTGGTAAATATATATAAGATGGCTGAATAATACTTCATTGTATATTATTCAGTCATAAAATAATGAGGAAACCCTAAGATTTGTGATAACATGGATGGAACTTAAAGGCATTATTCTAAGTGAAGGAAGTCAGAGAATGACAAATGCTATATGATCTCACTTATATTTTCAATGCAAGAATAAAGCAGGTAAAATTTAGTTCCTGACAATTTACTTGTCAACCATTCCTAACGGCTTGTGTTCACTTACTAAATAGATACTTACTGGATTTGAGAAAGAGTAAAAGTTATAGGTTTTATAAAGTTATAGTCTTTACATTTCCATCTGTGGGATTGCATTATGTAGGACAGATCACTCAGTATTTGTGGGTCTTAGTTTTCATTTTTCAATCACCAGGGCAGATATATTTTTAGCACACAGTGATTGGAATTCAGCAGGTAGTGGAAATGGAATCTGTACCTGTAGCTTTTTTAGGCTACAACAACAACAACAACAACAACAACAACAACAATAACCATCTCCTAACTATTTGAAAAATTGTAAACATTTCCTCTAAGATGGAAACTTTGGAGAAAATTGACCCACTGATCTGGGGGAAAAAAACCCTAACCCTTGAAATAACCCTTTCACTTGGGTAAGATAAAACTAAGTTCCCACTTATTCTCATAGAAGACCTGAATCCAATGAAATACTCCAAATATTAATGGTTCAGCCTGAAAAAGGGAGCATTTTGCAAAGTAACACAAAATGGGTATCCCTTTTAACCGAGCCACATTTTTGTAGGTCAAATTCATAACTGGTAAACTTTCCTCTACATTTAGTTTGGTATCTCCAAACTTCATTTCCTGTTTCTATGTAACTGTGGTTGTGGTGATCTTAGTGCCATTTTGTTTCAAGTGATGCACAAGCTGAGATGGAGAAAATTATGAAAAGGACGTGAGAGCGTTGATAAGAAATGGAAGGAAGCTTCAAAAAGGAAACTGATCTAGAAGTTTCCCAGCATAATGTTGAATGCATTGTGAAATTACAGACTTGGTTTTGTTTGCAATTGAGTAATTACAACCTTGTAGCAGGGTGTCTGGTGCAACCTGAGAAGCTTGGTGGAGGGTGGAGCAACAGCTCAGAGCCAGAGGGGCTCAGCTGCAACAAAACTGGTTTAAGCAACGTTTCAGTGGTCCCCAGTGATAAACTCTCCAGTTCTTCCAAAACATTACAGCAGCCTTCAGTGTTTCATTTTCATTTTTTAAATGAGAGAAAAGAATTTCTACTTACAAATTTAACAATAACTAATTTTGAAAAGATGAAATTGGTCAAACACTGCATTAAACATGCTGGGGGCTTGGACCACTGTGACTTGGTTATTAAAGTGAAGTAAGACTCCATAGACTGGTTTAATTTGTGCTGTTTTTCTTGTAGCTAATAATAGATAAATAATGGATTATTATTTGATACATAATATACTGTGAACTATTGTTTTATAGGTAGTGATGACCAAATGTCATTTTAATAATGATGATAAGGTAAAACTGGTTAAAACTTGGTGGAGAAATCTAATGTTATTGGCAAAGACATTGGGTGTACTTTATTGTGTAAATCACTTTAATTTTTTATATTTGACAAAATGATACCAGTTTTGTGAGGATGAGCCAGATATTTTGCCTTAATCATCTAAAAGGCAAAGTATTTTCTCTTGACATTATCTCATTATTCATGAAATAAGTTAACCTCAATTTTAAAACAGTGAAGAAAGGGCAAAAGTACATGGAACCCTATTGAAATTCATGCTTAGTCTATTTATAAATTCAGTGCAAAATTCAGCATAGACACCTACTTAGACTTCAGATGCATTTATTTCATCCAACTAAGGCGTGGTTAGTAAGATAAAAATAAAAAGTGATATAATAATGTTAGCAACAGCTGTGGGTTCTGAGTTTTATATCCAATTGACTTTGGATTGGATACCAGGAAGCATGCATAACACTGAGATCATATAAAAATATACAGGATTAAGACCCTGAACAACCAAGTCCTATTCCAAGTTCCTGTGGTGATGTGCTTTGTCATCAGCTTTCATCTCTTCCTCTTCCTTTTCCATCATCATCCTAATACATTAGTGGATAACATTATTTGCAGCTGCCTATGGCTTATAAATTGACATTAATAACAGCACTTTGGAGCTGTAAAGTAGAACTGAATCCTCAGTTTATATACTTGGAAAGAGGAAAGGAATGAAACATTTGGCACTTATTAGGTGCCAGATTTTACAGCTTGTAAGAAATACATTTTCCCATCTTACACAAAAGTCTTCAGAGAGGTTAAATTGCTCAATGACACATAGCTGGTAAGTGCCGGTAAATCAGAGATTTTTAAAAAAGTTATTCTGGGGCGCCTGGGTGGCTCAGTCAGTTGAGTGTCTGACTCTAGGTTTTGGCTCAGGGCGTGATCTCAGGGTCCTGAGATTCTCTCTCTCCCTCTCCCTCTGCCCCTCCCCCACCTTTTGCTCCCTCTCTTAAAGAAAATAAAATCATTCTGTCTAATTCTACAGCCTGGGTATCGCCTGTTATATCACTCAGTTTTCCATGTGATTTCAATGGCTAGATCAACCTGCAAATGCTATCCTATAATCTATTGATAGTGGTGAACAACGTTAGTCAGAAAGAAACTACAGTAGCCACCCCCTATCCATGATTTCGCTTTCTGTGGTTTTAGCTCTTCACGGAAACAGTCTGGGAGCAGAGGATCCTTCCTCTGATGTACCGTCAGAAGGTCAGTAGTAGCCTAACACTATGTCACAGTGCCTGTGTCATTCACGTCACTTCGTCTCATCACATAGATGTTTTATCATCTTACATCATCACAAGAAGAAAAAGGAAGAGTACAGTATAAAGAGCTATTCTGAGAGAAAGATACATTCACACAACTTTTTAATAGTATTTCATTATAATTGTATTTTATTACTAGTTATTGCTGTTAATCTCTTACTATGCCTAATTTATAAATTAAATTTTATTGTAACTGTGTGTATGTAAGAAAAAACACAGTATAGAAAGGGTTTGGTACTATTGGCATTCTCAGAGATCCACTGGGGGTCTTGGAATGTATGCCCTGTGGATAAGGAGGGGGGAATGACTGTATGGGAAATAGATTCAGTGCCTATTGCAAAGACATACACCTGGAACTGTGAAATGCAAGGAAGGACTATGCAGTGTTGGAAGTGGAGTGTGAAGAGAGCCATGTGTAACATCGTAGACTGGCTCTGAGTGCAAGTTCAATACTACAGATTATGACTCAATGTAGCAGATGGGTTTTCAGCATAGCATATGTATCTTTCTAGGCACTTTCACCTATGTTATGTTTTAGTTCTCATAATAATAATGACACCTAGGTTGGGCAATTTATTCATTTTATCACTGAAAATATTGT
Organism: Ursus americanus; assembly: GCF_024610735.1. Taxonomy (NCBI): domain Eukaryota; kingdom Metazoa; phylum Chordata; class Mammalia; order Carnivora; family Ursidae; genus Ursus; species Ursus americanus. The sequence continues at coordinate 67,937,175 of NC_142139.1, forward strand.
AATTGTCTGATTTGGATATTAGGATAGTGCTGGCCTCATAAAATTGGTTGGAGAGTTTTTCTTCCCCTCTTTTTTTTTTAAAGAGTGTATGTAAAATTTATAGTATTTCTTCTTTAAAACCTTGCTAGTTTTCACCAGTGAAGTCATGAACTGAGGAATTCTGAAATCCAGAAAGTTATACATCTAAGGTAATTAGCTTTTCTCATGTTTCTGTACAGGTTGTTTCTTTTTTTTATTAAAAGATTTTATTTATTTATTTATTTGGGGGGTGGTGGGGGAGGAATAGAGGGAGAGGGACAAGCAGACTCCACACTGAGCATGGAGCATGACGTGGAGCTCAGTCTCACGGCCCTGAGATCATGACCTGAGCTGAAATGAAGACGTGGATGCTTAATTGACTGAGCCACCCATGTGCCCCTGTATAAGTTATTTCTATTACAGTATGGAATTCTTATATTTAAAGTTTGGGTATCAAATGAGAATAGACTTTCTTGTTCTTTGGCCATCTTGTTCGAGAGAGAGAAGTTGACTAAGATATACTTTGAGCTGAATAAACCTTTTTAGTTAGTACAGAATTCCTTATCCTTTTATCCTTTTTTTTTAAATCCCCACTGCCAAAAGAAGCTGACTGGTGGGCCTGGGTATTTCTCTTAGCTAGTACTACCAAATCTCAATTTTGGTCAGGAAGCATAAATAGCACTCAAGTACTTACTAAAATGAATGCCTAATGAAGTATTACAGAAAGAAAGTACGAACATGTTGAAGCATTACTTTGTTAGGCGTTTTTCATATATCTCTTTATTTCACCTTCATAGTCAGTGGTTCACAGATCAGTGATTAGATTTATCATCCCCATTTTATAAATATAGAAGGGAAGCTCTGAGGGATTAAGTAATTGCCCAAAGCCACATGGCTTGGTGTTACAGGATGAGAAACCAGACCTTAGTCTGCCTATCTTCAAGCTCATGATCTTTCCAGATTAGCTTGAAATTTAGAGTATTTACACTACTTTTCTATCCGTCTACGCTACTCTGCCAGTCATGAATCTCACATTCATGAGTAATCTCTTAATGCTCTTAGACTGATTTGGGCTTTCTTGTCTTTCTATGGACATATTTTGTTGCCCTGAAATAAACTTCCTGCTTCTCACTGCCTGTTGAAATCCCATCTGTCTTTGAGGTCCAGCTGAAATTTCATCTCTCTGAGAAAAGACTTGAGAAAACTGAGACTGGAAGTGCGTTTGCCTTCTCTGGACTGTAGTAGAACTTGGTTGTACCATTTGAGTGTCATTTGTTGCCTGTTGCTGTTCATTACGTTTTCATTTTTAGTTCAAGGTTTTTGAGGGCAGAGACCACACCTATTAAATCTTATCTCAATGATAAGAAAGGTACAGGGTAGATGTTTAATGAACATTGTTTAAAATCTAGTTGAGAATGATTAGTGAACAGCTAATTTGGCCCAGATATATACAAGACTGGACTCTACTGATAAGCAGTGTTACCTCATTTTAAGTATTTATAGCAACACCAGCTGAACTAACAATGTTGTCAAATGAGTTCTTCCAATCCTGCTTGAGTGCCATAATACTAGTGGTTTGTCTTAGTCCATTAATTGTATTCTACATGTGGATATTTATAAAACTTTTAAAATTTCTATTTTTTAAAAAAGTGAAGTAAACTTTTCCTTTCTATTTTTGTTAACACTATTTCTTTGCTCACTACATTTTTATTTCTTTTCTCTCAAGCACTCCAGCTCCCGTCAAAACAATCACAAGTGGACCTAGTCTGAACTGATGAGTTTAATGGTTTTTTTTGCAAATCCTTCTGGTGTGGATTTAAAACATGAATATTTTAGGCTTTGTTACACAGGAAATAAAAAAACTTGTCTTATAAAAGTAGGTCTGAGAATTGAATCAAATTGCTAGCAAATAAAGGTGAACTCACTACCCTTACCTTATGGCCATTTCCCAGAATGTGATATATAACATGTGTTTAATGTATGTTTGTTAGATAAGTGTAGAAACCCGAGATTTTATAAGTGATCTACTGAATGTCACATCTGCAGAAGAACTGAAGTGCTCTCAAAATTCTTTTTCTCCTTTTTTACCTCTTTGTAGTTAGGTCTTAATAATGAAGCTTAGGGCTGGAGGATAACAACTCACTTTTGAGAGACCACTCTAGACATATGGAATGAAGCCAGTGGTTCAATTACCAAAGTGGAAATGTGTCTGATTGGACTCATTTGGCCTTCAAGGTCCTCAATCATCTTAGATGACTTATGACGTATTGCAGTTGGAACCTCAGAGTTTCCAAAGGTTAAAAGCACTGATGATGTTCAATTAGAACTTCTCATGTTTTAAAAATTGAATAATACAAAAATTAAGCTTCTTACAACAGTGCAGTGGCACTAACTTAGGAAACGAGCTGAGAAAACTAATTTAGGCTTTCCAGTAATCTTGAATTTGCTGCCTATTGGGGGAAGAATCTGAAATTTACACATTCAATTAACAAATTAATACAAAGAAAAAAATTAGAATTGTTTCTAATTCACCCTTGTTCCTAAGAAAAGCTCCTTATTATGTGACACTTAGATGATATCTTTTTTTTTTTTTTTTTTGGAAAGTACTATTGTCCCATTCAATTCATCATAATTTAATGTCGGGTCTTATTTATTAAAGTGGAAATGAAACAAGAACAATTTCTTTAGATTTATAAGACTAAATTTTAAGCAACACATCAACTGAAAATGATCTAACACGTTGCTGTGGTGAAATTCTATGTGGATCCTTAGCTTTCATAAAACAGAACTTCATGTAGACAATATCCAGCACAAAGTTAATTTATCCAACACATGTTTGGGGGATCTTCTTTTATCATTTAATTTAAGTAGGAGTAATTAGTTTGCTATAATGTAAACATGATGATTTAGTAACTTGCCATATAGCAGTCGATGAAGTCCTGATCAACTGCTTTTCTTTTCGGTCAATCATTCAAGGACCCAGTTTCCTTCCATCTGTGGCTTTGCCACCCTCTAAAGCCTCAGAGCACTTTGCATTAAGCTGACATATGGGTGAAAAAGAAGGCAAAGAAGGCCCATCTACTTTTTAACCACATTGGCCACATCATTTCCACTCTTAGCCCATTATCAAGACCTAGAACATGTAGACGTTCTGGGTCTCCCAGAAGAGAAATTGAGCTTGGTAAACAGCTAGCCCACCTATGCCATATTTTATTTTTGAGTTACTTAAAAATAATTTTTTGTTCCACACATACTTCTTTTACATACTGTCAGATATCTGAAATTTTTACAACTAAAATCTATTTTTTAAAATTTGACTTGAAATTATGGTTGGTAGTGAGAACTATGGACACAGAGGAAGATCAAAGACAGACATGATGCTAGGAACATACTGATGTAATGAAATATAGCAGTATGACTTTGGCTCAACAAGGCAGGCTGACTCCAAACATGATTAAAGTGATAGTAAAGAATTAAGACAAACAAACAAAGAGCAAACAAGGACAAAAGAAAATAGAGTATTACCCCTAACATTTTGGGTGGTGGACTGTTAGTAGAGAAGAGATTCCAACAATTTTGCAGAAGATGGATGGAAGGTAGAGGACAGATGGCTCATGAAGTAGGGTGAAGGAAATTGGGCTCTGAAATATATGGGGCTGATGGGGTCAATGGAGGCAGGAGCAGCTCTCCTTTGTAGTGCTGTTGAACAGTGGTTCTCAAAGTGAGGTTCTTAGATCATCAGCATCATTGCCATCTGAGCACTTGTTACAGCAATAGTAACTCTCAGGGCCTACTCAGATCTATTGAATCAGCAGCTCCAAGGATACCACTCTGATTGAAGCACTGCTTAATAAAGACCTACACATTCTGACACTTATGAGTCCCCAGCCACTTGCCGATGGCTCTAAAATGAAGTCGGATGGTGGATTTTCTACTTATATAAACATATCATTCAATCAGCATGAGGGAAATTTGGAATATTATAGGAAAAAGGTGAAGAAAAACTAATAGAAAAAAGTGACCCTAGCAGAAATAAAGATAACTCAACTATAGAGCTATGAAATAACTCAGTGATCTCAGAGAGATTAAGGAAAATATCATCTCTACTAATAAGATAAGATGAACCTCAAAAAAATAGTTAATTAGAGACTAAGCAATAACACTTCACAATTAAAACAGTAAAAATATATCAATTCCAATTCATAATTGGATATGAGTTTTTTGAAATTTTACTAGCTACAGAAAAAAAGACAAGTAGAAAGAAAAGGTAAATGAAAAAATGAGAGACATAAAAGACCAAAACTGGAGGTAAACATTTGACTAAGATGAGGTACAGAGAAAATACAAGGAAACTATAGAATAAATACTAAAAGAGAAATTTAAAGAGTTGAAGAATAAGGGCCATCAGACTAAAAGGGCTCAGTGGGGAATGTAAAGCGCCATGAATTACAAAATGATTTACACCTAGACAAATCACTCTGAAATTTTAGAATGCCAAAGTAAATGACCTGAGCCAAAGGCAGGTGCTTAACCAGCTGAGCCACCCAGGTGCCCCACAGAATGCCAAAGTAAATGAAAGATTCCAAAAGCTCCCAGGAAGAATAAACCAGGTCACATATAAAGGAATAAGAACTAAACTAATGTTAACCTTGTATTTGCAATACTGAATACTTAAAGGAAGTGGAGAAGTACTGTCAAAGTTCTGAGAAAAAAATATTTTCAAAGATATCTTCAAAATACCAAGTCAAATTCTCAATCTGGATGAGTAAAGAATAAAGACATTTACAGAAACTAAGGAGTTTACTTCCCAAAGTTTCCTAGGATATTATTTAAGGATTTATTTCAGCAAAATGAGGAGAGTACGTAAGAATTTGGAAGACATGAAATCCAAGGAAAGACAGCTTTAGGGTAGGTGAGAAAGGCAGTAGTCCCAAATGGCAGCTTGGCAACAGAGCTGGAGAATGAGAATCCAGACAAAAGTAAGAGAACAGAGGCTCCAGAAGGAAGTCATTTAGCAGGAAAATGGCATTTCATAGATTTGATATTATGCTCAAGAAGACAGAACTACTTAAGAATGTAATAAAGGCAAGCAATGTGAAAGAATAAGAAGACAATTAAAAACTCTGGAAAAAATTAAAAAGTTATACAACTAAGCAAAACCAATAATAACTGACTACTTGGCTCTGCAGTGAATGGTACCTAGAGAGAAATAACAAACAAAAACATGGTCAACTGACTTTCTGCTTCTATAATCAAACTATAAATAAAGCACAGAAAACAGTTACGGCCTTGGAAAGAATGCATATATTATCAGACTTGACAATTTAAAGGCAAGTGATGTTGTTACAAAAAGAAATATAACGGTGTACATTTAAAGTTACAAAAACAATTTTAACAAAAAGCAAAAGTAGGGAAAAAATCATATTGGCAGGAAGGGGAAGGGAAGGCCTGGGATGATATAAGAGAATTAAACCTCATGTCAGAATAACAAGTCAATAGATGTTATTCAAATTAATGTATCAAGAAATACAGTGAAAAAGCAGATAATTTAAAGACTGAAGGTGATCATCTGAAATATACTGTTAGAAATAGTTTTAAAGTTTAGTGTGGTCCTTGTAAGAAAAACTAGAAATAAAGTAGCACGGGGCAAGGAAGTTTTGCTTTTCATTTTAATCTCTATTTGATTTGATTTTTCAGATCATATGAATGAATCCATTCGGTCAAAAATTTAAAACATAAAAACACTTATTTTTCCTTAGTGTAAAGGACACTGTTGTTTGTATACTCTCTATTTATTCCTCCTTCTTCCTCTAGACAGAGCTCTAGATTTATTTGTATAGCTGTTTCCTCCATGCAGCTGTGGGTGTAGGAAAGATGACTTTATCTCCAATTATAGGGTACATTCTCATTCATCTAAATTATAGTAATTCCATTTCTCTAGTAGATAACTGCACTGAGGTGATTCATGTGATTTTGTTCTGGCTAAAGAGATAAGAGGTGTATATGTTGGCAGCTTTTGAGAAAAGATTCCTTATCTTAAAAAGCTACAAGGAAAAAAGTATTTTTATTCCTAGATGTGAGTCTTGAAACTGTGCAGGTGAATCTGGCAGCCCTGAGGGCAAATACTTTGGGAACAAAGCAGAGGTGCTGAGGATGTTCAAGGAGAATGATGGAAAGAACCTCAGTCTTTGATGAGTTTGCCAAAATAATGAAACTATCTACTCAGCAACTCTCCTAAATTATGGAGCCACTCTTTCTAAGGGCCTCTTATTGTATTTAATAATTTTCCTTGTGTTAAACTATTATGAATTTGATATTCTGTTAAAGACCTCCTACTATCTATACTTAGTAGACGCACACTACTGAGACTTGACCCATTCCTGAGCTATGAAGTTTGGGGATTATATAAGGTGTAGGGTCAAAATGTCCATAAACTCAGAACATCATAGATTTAACATATCTGCATTTACAATAAACTACATATTCATTGTAATTTAAAATTTGCTTGACAAGAATCTTTAGAATTTAACATCTGAAAAAAGGAAATTTGATCAATCAATCATTTTTACCTTATATGGTTGAAGCACCAGAAATTACTTCTGCACACATTATCTCATTAAAATCCTCATAACAACCCTAAGAGTTGAACTTTTGGTTAAGAGAATTGACTCCCTTTTACATCCTTGGCTGGGCTAATGTAATGAAACAGACAGCATTTGATAGCCAGATGCCAAATTTTATAGGCCTACCTGGGAATCAGGTAATGACTAAGCCACAGCTGACCTTGAGACAAGTTTTCTCAAATATTTCATAAGCTCCAAAACCCACAATATCTTTTCAAGTTGTCTTCTGATTATTTCACCACCACATGAAATAAATAATCATCCATATTTGTATGCAAGGGTAGGAGTGGGGGACACAGAAGAACCTTGTCAGAAAAAGAGTTTTCTGCTGAAAAATTTTGCAACAGTTCTGAGAAGTTTCTGACCTCTTCTAGTCCAATGGCCCTGTCTCAGACTTTGATATTCCCAATAAGCCATGGTCAGCATCTTTGGTGTCCTAGGGCAAATTTCAAGAACCCTAGGTATATGTAAATTATCTGTTGAAAATGTACAGCTGTTCTGGTCACTCAAAGCCATTCTGCCTTTAGTTAGAGCAAATTGGAGAATAATATTTTTCTGAATGCTCAGCCCGCTTATAATTATTATCAAACTTGTAAGATATAAGATGATAATAGTCTTGTATTTTGTGGTTAAAAGTGGGGGTAATAATTAGCCCAAGTTTAGGAATCAAACCTGAGTTTCCCTAACACTAAAACCCATGTACTTTCTAGTATCCTACTTACTGCAAAGCTTCTTTATGATCAAGCCAAACCAAACAAATTGTTTTTGAGGTGTTTGAGGGACAGAGGAGGAATGGAGACTTTCAGGCATAGACCTCAAGAACATTCTTTTTCAAGATGTTTTGGAAGATGTTCAAGAATAAGTGGATTGGAATTGGGCTCTGAGGCCTCTTCCAATGAAGTCATTGGACTTTTTTTTTTTTTAATGAAATCTCAAGGCCATGTTAAAAACATTCTCCTAGGATTATCAAGGAGGTTACAAGCTCAAATTTGCATTCTCTTACTGAAAAAACTCAACTTGATCCCAAGTTTTGTAGGTCACAGCCTTGAGTCTTCATTAGCTCATGCTGACTTCCTCAACAGATCAGCCTCTCCCCAGTATGTTGGTGCTGATGTTTCTGTCACCGTAGGAACAGGGATACTTACCTTTTTCAATGAAGGGAAGAGGTAGTATCAAAACTGTTGACTCAGGAACTTTCAGAAATGATTTCTTTCTTGATTTTTTTATTGCCTAGGCTGTCATAAAATATTCTCCTCTTTCCACATAGTGAATAGGAGCCTGAATAGGAGCCATCTTCCAGATGACAGCCAGAGGAGAGACTTGTAATTTGGCACTAGCTTTGATGGAGATATTCTGTGATGTATGGTTTTGGCAAGTGGAGGCCAAGGAAAAATTAAGATATTTCAGTTTTGGGAACACAGATTTTTCGGTAAGTTTCCTTAGGCAGTTAATTTGTGTTTGACAGATTGTTCTCAAAGTAATGGAGATGAATAGAAATAACTTTACCCAGAATGGCCTTTTTTTTAAAGCATATTCCTTTTAATGTCTCAGTTTACAGGGCCTGGAATCTTTAGTATTTGGTAACAGAACTAAGCAGAGATGTTCTGCTGAGTATTCAAGACTCTTTTTTTAAATAGGGTGTCATTTTTCTTGAAGTCAACGTGCCATCAAATCTCTGGTCTAATGAGTTTTCATATGCAAGAAGTCAATTCCTTTCATAGAGGTGAGAATATCATGTTCCTTAATTTTTGGATGGACAAGCTGAAGTACCATAACTCAGTATCTCACTAATTGTAAGAATTAGGACCATGCATAAAATCCAGATCTCCTGAATCTGGCTCATACACAGTTACCCACGTTTCTTTGTATTTCCAAACTAGACAAGGTCACTGAGCTGCCATATCAACAGACAACTAAAGGACTAAGGTCAGCCCTTCAGTATTCTTTGGAAGACAGGCTTCAGTTCTTTGCCACAATGTGTCAAGGAGGAGCAGGTGGATCTGAGGAATCCTAGGTGTTTATGCCCCATGCTCAACTTACTCTTGAAGCTTTTAACAAAAGCGAGTTTACCTAAGGGGATTCTTAGATGTTTTTCCACTTCTTAATGGTATCTCTACATTTTCATTAACCTTCCATTCTCCAGGTTACTTCCAGTATAATGATGGTCTTCAATGCAGGAAAAATAATAATAACTCTTGCTCTTGACAACTTTTCTGTTTTTATGGAACTCTGGTCAGCTGATTTAAACTGAATCTTCTGTTTCCTAATGTTTCTACCACCCCACTGCCTGCCCTTATGTTCTCTGATTGACACACTATGGGTACTAATAGAAAGTGTGAGATATTAATTTAAAAAGTTTTTAAAGCTTCTGTTTTTTTGGGGGGGGGGAGGTATGTTATTTTCCCTTATTCCTCATGTGGCTAGAAAGTTGGAAGGAAAGAAAGATGTTACGATGGACACAGAGAATTCAAGTGATGACCCCAAAGCTCATAGCTTATCAGTGAGGCTTACTCTCATATTTATTTTCTCACCTTCAAAGAATGAATTAGTTGGCTTATAACTTGTGCTCTTTAAGAGAGTACTATCTAAGAAGATAATGAATAAATTAAAAGTGGTAGTGGTTATTTTTATTTGGAATGGGCTGTGTTCCCTCAAAATTCATATGTTGAAATTCTATTCCCCCAAGCTGATGGTCTTAGGAGGTGGGGTCTTTGGGAAGTGATTAGGTCATGAGGACAGAGCCCTTATGAATGGGATTAGTAATGCCTTTAAAAAGAGGCCCCAGAGAGCTCTGAAACCCCTTCCACCACTTGAGGACACAGGCAGTGAGAATGTACCATCTGTGAAGCAGAAGTTGCTCTCACCAGATACAGAATCTGTTGGCACTTTGATCTTGGACTTCCCAGCTTCCAGAACTGTTGAAAAATAAATTTCTGTTGCTTATAAGCAACCCAGTCTATGGTATTTTTTAATAGCAGTCCAAATGGGTTAAGCCAGTATTCTAAAAGATTAAATTCTTTATGACTAAGATTTGGGCAGAAACAGAGTATGAATAAATTTGTTTTCCCAAGTGAAGTTGTATCGTTCTTATATCATTAAATACTTAGGAAGACCAGGGAAGGAAATGATGAAGAATGGTAATATGACAAAAAAATATGGGCAAATGATGTGATGAGCTAAGAAAAATCATCCCTTTTAAGTTAAAATACCTTTAAAAGGATAATATAAATAGACTTCCAAAATGTTATTTTGATTAAAATGACAGTACTTTTAAGTACACATTTGAACCAATGAATCAATTAGGTATGCTTAGTAAATGTCAACCATGATTTTGCTTAGTGCTGTTCCATGTATTGAGAAGAACACAAAGTAAATGCAAGTTATCAAACCTTTGAGAAACTTCCATTCTAGCTGAAGAGGCATGATACTGTACAAGCAACAACTAAAGCAAAACACAGGGAACAGCTGAACGCCAGAGCTCCATTGTGTAAAACAATTCCCAAGCACTGTTAGTGTTTCATGTGAAAAAATTAAATCAATAAGAATCCATTTGAGCATGACAGCCCCATGGAAAAGATATGGATAATCATCCTTACAACCATAGAGCTTTCAAGTTCTATTTATTCTACACTTCGAATATTAAGGTCAATCAAATCAAGTAAATGTAAACTGTGGATTTCTATCATAGATGTTCAAATATTTGAAGTGAAATGGTTTTGTAAAGTCTTCTATTACTTTCAGTGCATGCTTATTTAGTATTAACTTAAATCATAGAGAGGAAAAAAACAGGATGAAAGGCAGATCTGGAGAAATGGAGGAAGAAAGACCTTTTAAACATCCCGGAGGAATTGTCTATTCGCCTTCAATAATGATCAGATGGAATTTACTCTAACAGCAAGTGAAGAATAATTTTCACTCTGCCATTTCCATAAACTCTACTGTGTAATGATCCTGCATTCCCGCTGCATATTAAAGTCAAATTTGGTTAAAGAAGGGGCACAACTGGCTCACAGAGAGCTGTCCAAGGTATTTTTATGAAGGTTTTTCAGATCTTTCCTTGTACACCTCCTCCTATTATCTATCACTACTTGACTTCCAAAGGAGAGAAAGAAAGAAAGAAAGAAAGAAAGAAAGAAAGAAAGAAAGAAAGAAAGAAAGAAAGAAAGAAAGAAGATGGAAGGAAGGAAGGAACGAAGGAAGGGAGGAAAGGAGAAGGAAAAGAAAGAGAGAGAGAGAAAAGGAAGGAAGGAACGAAGGAACGAGGGAAGGGAGGAAAGGAGAAGGAAAAGAAGAAAGAAAGAGAGAGAGAGAAAAGGAAGGAAGGAAGGAAGGAAGGAAGGGAGGGAGGGAGGGAGGGAGGGAGGAAGAGAGGAAGGAAGGAAGGAAGGAAGGAAGGAAGGAAGGAAGGAAGGAAGGAAGGAAGGAAGGAAGGAAGGAAGGAAAATAAGGCTTTTTGTTTTTTTTCTGATATCAAAGATGGAAAATGAAACATAAGGACTTTCTGGATGCTATTAACTTTAGAAGGCTTTTGTAAGAGGTTATTAAGGATTGATTTTCCTTTTTTGTAAGGTTAGTTTTTACCTATGTTTTTCTTTGCTTCCCACCACCCTGTATTCCATGTCTTTCCATGCACGGGTCTTATCTTCTCTACCAAATTATGAGTGCTTTGAAGGCAGGGATACTTTTCATATAGTTGTCTACCTCCTTTCCTCAGCATCTCAGGGATGGCCTTGTTCACAATAGATACTTGGTGGACCTTTGTTAAACTAATGGATGATATGAAAGCCAACTCATATGCCTTTAGGGTGATGTCTAACTAAAATGTGGTTAATGGAGTATAAATAATTGATCATAAATGAGACACAATAAGCCAGTTATTCCTATCTAGAAACACGCTCCCAAGTCTTATTATTTTGTGATTAATTTTTAAAGTCCTGAGGTTTTGGACCTATCCTTGTAAGTGGTGATGAGTTTTTCCATGAAGGAACTGGACATTCCTGCTGGCAGTCATTCTAAAAATAAGGCAAAACATGAGGCAGTCCTGGGGATTGAAAAAAGCAAAGAGCTTCCTACACTTCTTCTTGGTTCTGGCACTCAGGCGAAAAGGTCTGGAGCTGGTCTTGTGGTAGGAGCTTGCTACCCCTTGCCAGAGGGAGGAGAGAAGCATGACCAAGTCTCCATTGACAGTGTGGTGGTAGTAGTAGCAGTTGTGGTAGAAATAGTAAATAAATCTTTTGGAAGCATCAAGGAAGCAAGCAATCCTATAGAAAACTCTGAAGAAACAGGAAATAGGACTGAACCCTTTTGTTGAAGAAGGGCAGTGTACTCTCTGGGAGAATGAAAAGACAGTGGGTTTCTGAGCACAGCATTTAGACCTGGGTGTTAAAATTATTTCTTAGGGAAAATGACCCTGTTTTTGTTTATTTTAAGAATGGAATGCTGTGATGATTAATTTTTGTGTTAATTCAGTGGGCTAAAGGATGCCTCGATAGCTGGCAAAACATTATTTCTCGTGTGTCTGTGAGGGTCTTTCCAGAAGAAATTAACATTTGAATTTCTTAGTAGACTGGGTAAAGAAGATCACCAATGTGAGTGGGCATCATTGAGGGCCCAAATAGAACAAAAAAATGGAAGGAGGGTAAATTTACTGTCTCTTCCTGATTTGGGAGAGCTATTTTTCTCCTGCCCTTGGACATCAGAGCTCCTGTTTTTCAGGCCTTCAGCCTTAGACTGGAAGTAATACCATCAGTTTCCCTGGTTCTCCAGCTTGCAAACAGCATCTGGTGGCATATGTCAGCCTTCATAATTGTGTGAGCTAATTCCCATAACAAATCTCCTCTTCTTTATGTTCTATTCGTTCTGTTTCTCTGGAAAACCCTGACTACTAGAGATTAATACAAATGTTAAGAGCTATATATCTTAGTTCCTTGTCATTTTTTTTTTCTAGAGAGAGAGAGAAAGAGAGAAAGTGAGAGAGAGAGAGAACAGAGGGAGAGAAAGAATCTTAAGCAGGCTCCACCTCCAGCATGGAGCCAGACGTGGGGTTTGATCTCACAACGCTGAGATTATGACCTGAGCCAAAATCAACAGTTGGACGCTTAACCAACTGAGTCACCAGGTGCCCCAGTTCCTTGCCATTTTTCAACTATGACATGCCTGTAAGGGTGACACAGAAAAGGCCACTACTCTTTGTTCCCTGAGGGGCTATGGTAGCATTGGCAGATTGGGGGATCATCTACAGGCAGTTATAGGAGCAGTGAATGAGGCACAGGAACAGCAGTTATGGTACTGGTAATGATCAGAATCTTAATCAGATGTTTAGGACTGTTTGGATTTCATAGGCCCCATATCTTCACTAAATTTACTTTAGCTCTAGAATCTGTACTTCATTAAAGCTGTGTTGCTTCACAGCTTTCACTTTATTAGGAACAATTAATTTAAATGCACCTGGTATTATTCTATCAGCCCCCACCTCCTTGAATGAAAAGACTTTTTTGTCACACATGATTTGGGATTGTATATTCCCTGTGCATGCTAAGGATTACATTATGCTCTTTCTAAAAATGCTATTTAGGGTCTTTTGCCACCATGATTTCTCTTTAGGTAAAATGTTGAATGGGCTGGTAAGCATTTTATTCACAGGTTGATGTGCAGTGGAACATATCCCAATGGCATGAACAACTCAGGTTCCATTTTGCAGATCCCAAAGTAATTCATTTAGAGCAGTAACTTACTCATGTGTGGAGCATTTGACTTTTAAAACCATCTGGCTTATAGTTGCAGAAATAATGCAGCAGCTTTTCGATTCCCTCATCTCCCATTCTTGGAGAGGCCATGCCATTTAATTTCAGAAATGGAGTGATCTTGACTGACTGCCAAGTATCAGCTTTCCGTGCATTTTTTATAGTTCCATTTACACACCCTTCCAGAGATCAGGGTTGCATGGAAAGGTTTATTGTCTTTTTGCTCTGGCTTTAGTGGTAAAACAAATGAAGCAGCAATAAAAACATATCTGCATAGCTTTCGTTGCTACAGTACTTTTTCTTCCAATTTTCAAAACAGGGTGAAATACAACATAAACCAGAAATTCTTCAGATAACTTCTTGGCTTCTAAATCAATATTGATTTCTTTCTCTTTTTGTTGCATATGTTTTTATTTTTCTATTTAGCTTTTGTTATTTGCTCTGGCCTGTGATATGCATTTTCTAATGGGATTGGAAAATTATGTCAATTTATTATCTAAATATCTAGGCAGAAGAAAACCTTGGATTGCTCTTTGGAATTATACATGAAAAAGTATTGGGGATACAGTAAAATATATTCTTATTTTCAAAAATGTTCTGGTGTTCTTTTAGTGATTATTTTCACAAGCTTAGGTAGTTTATATAGAAAGTTTAGAATTAGTTACACTAAAAACTTAATAGGCAGGAGAAACAAAATATCTGTTTAATTTAAAATTTGTTGGGTGCTGGGTTTCCATGTAATTTTCCACCTCTGGGATGCAAGTTGTCTTGAATTACATTGCTAATCTTGTTTCTTGTATTTTCCACATGTTCTCTGTGCTCCTACCAAATGGAACCACTTCTTTTTCCCTAGATATTTTCATACTTTTCTGTTTTGCAAACTTTCTTGATTTTTCTACTCTGTCTCACTTCCTCTACCCACTCGGAAAGAGCACTTACCACCTCATATCTACACTCTTTCTTCTCCTCTCTTTTGACCTTGTAAACCACAACTTCCATCTGGTGGCCAAGGAAATTTCTCTCTTGATGACCCATAGCACTTACTTTCCATTGTTTAAATTTTCTTCTCTTACCTCTTGCATTATATGGTCGCTCTCTGTTTCTCTTTTTCTTTATCATCTATGTATTTATTTGTCTATCATCCAGTCTATCCATCTATCTAGTTTCATTGTTTTATCTTCTTTAGTAGCTCTGAACTTTTTGGACCCTGACCAATCCTTTTATTTTCCCATTATATCCAGCATGCCTTACTCATAATAGCTATTCATTAAATATTTGGTGATAAGTCAATGAATGAAAATCCCTGCAGGTCATTGCTACATAATAAATGTGGTTTTTTAAATTTTGCAGTATTATGAGTTCCTGAACCAGATTCTTGTAGCTACAAGTTTTGCCCTTGGTTCAGGTTTTTATTTAATCATTCTCATTATATAAAACAAGTGGGTTTTATAGTTAATACTATAAATATAGTTAATACCACATTGCTCTGAGCAATGTGGAGGAGACCAGAATGGGAGAAGAAACTGTTGGATACTTGGAGAAATAGCTGGAAATAGTTAAGCATGGAGATATAAAAGTAGGAGGAGAAAAAAAGTAGAAGGAAACATCTTTCCTTGTTCTCTCCATTTTCTTCCTATTCATATTTATTTTATTTCTCTTACAGAAGTGAAGATAGAAAATATATTATTTTTCTTGTGCATTATGACACTCACATTTTCTTTCCAATGGGATGAGGGTTGTTTTTTCTTTTTTTGTAATTATTGTAGGTATTCCTTAAAATTTAAATATAAGTCCAGTTCTCTTTGCAACATTTTTTAAAGCAAGATATAACTTTTTCAAATCTCCTGGAGACATAATTTGTTATGTAGCTTTTACCACATACCAATATATTTGGAAAGGAAATTAGGAGTTTCAAGAATTATTGTCAATTCTTTTGTCATGGGTGTTGAGAGATATTTTGTAGGACAGCAAGGTGGCATTGACTTCAGAAGTGGAGGACAGCATCATGAAATTCTGTAGTTTCCATCATAAAGATATTATATATCAATCATTGGGAATGTCAGCAATCATCTCAAAATAAATTGTATTTTCAGTCTGCACAATCTTAAAAGAAATGAGTGCTGTCATTTTAGGATTCACGCTATAAGTCTATCCGATGAAAGTTTGTTTATGTAGGTTGCATCATTCCAGTTAAAGCTTCATGGACATCTCTAGGGATTGTCTAAGTATATGCACTTACACTGAACTTCGATTCCAACAGAGGCATGAGAGTCATTATAAGATAGTAATGTTTTTCATGCTGTGAGCAACATGGAAGGAATCAGAATGGGAGAAGAAAGTGTTGGATACTTGCAGAAATAGTAAGGTTAGGAGCTAAGGCCCATCTGCAATCTCAAATAGAAAAGTCCCAGTGAATATAGCAAGACTCCATTCCATTATAGGCAAAAGATAAGATTAACATAAAATGAGGTGGGTCTTGTTATGTTGGAGAATGCTGCCTGCTTTGACATTTCTAATGCTCACTGTTGGTACAGACAAGATCTTTTTGCTAGTAAATTGTAATCAAGGCAAAGTAGTTTGCAGTGGAGAGTTAAGATTCCTGAAAAAAAATTGTTTGCCAGGGATCTCCTAAGTGGAAAAGGTCCTGATGGGAGGTGTATTACTAACAACTCTCTAGACACCAAAGACTCATTTCTAAATGAGTTCTAGAGACCAAGGAAGTCTGCCTTTCCATCTCCAAATGGCTGGCAAGTATATTGAAATACTGCTAGTCAATCATTCATTTATCCATTCATTCATTCTAACATTTAATGAGTACTTACTCTGAGCCTTTTGCACTTAAGTGTTTGGGGTATATGGCTGCATAAGGCAAAATATCTCTCTTTGCTCTTAAGGTGCTTAACCTTTGGTGGAAGAGAGGTAGACTGATTGTGTGAATGACCCCCAATTCTTTTTTTTATGTGCATATTCATTTATTCATTCATTTTTAAAATTATGTTCAATTAACCATAAACTGAGGGTTATAGAAGGGAGGATGTGGGGGAAGGGGTAACCAGGTGATGGATATTAAGGAGGGCATGTGTTTTGATGAATGACCCCAGTTCTTGATCCTATCTGTTTATGTTAACTTTGCCATGAGATTTTGAGTTCTTCTCCCTGAAAGCATAGTCTGTTTCTATGCACTTTGATTCTGAGTTTGGCCATGTGACTTGCTTTGGCCAATGGAATTTTATTTTATTAAAAAATGTTTATTATTGAAGTTTAGCTGACATACAATGTTATATTAATTTCAGGTTCACAACGTAATGATTCGACAATTCTATACATTATACAATGCTTACAATGATGTGTTGTTATCATCTGTTACCATACAACATTATTACAATTATATTGACTATATTCTCCATGCTATACTTTTCTTTTTTTTTTTTTTTTTTTAAAGATTTTATTTATTTATTCGACAGAGATAGAGACAGCCAGCGAGAGAGGGAACACAAGCAGGGGGAGTGGGAGAGGAAGAAGCAGGCTCACAGCAGAAGAGCCTGATGTGGGGCTCGATCCCAGATCGCTGGGATCACGCCCTGAGCCGAAGGCAGACGCTTAACCGCTGTGCCACCCAGGCGCCCCTCCATGCTATACTTTTCATCCCCATGGTTATTTATTTTATAACTGGAAATTTATACCTCTTAATTGCCTTGGCCTATTACACTCCTCTCTTTTACTATGCCCCTCTGGCAAACATGATTTTGTTCTCTGTATTTATGCATTTTAGACAATGTGAGTTACCTGAGGCTTAAAAAAGGATTTGCAATGTTTGCTTCCATTATTGCACCTTTTCCTTCAACTGTGAACCTGAATCAGGGTCAGCCTCCTAGAAGGATATAAAAGCATGTGGAACAGAGCCAAGTAATCCTAGCTGGCAAGTGGTAAATTATCAGGCATGCAAAAGAGACCAGCTAAGTGCAGAAGAACTGCCCATTCCAAATCACCAACTCAAAGACTCATGAGGAAATAAAGGCATATAGTTTTTAATCATTGAGTTTTGATGTGGTTTGTCCCACAGTAGTATTATGGCAATAAGTACTTAATGTGGGAAATATAGAAAAGCAAACAATAACAGTTTGGAGTGATAAAGAGTATGACAAAATACACACAGGGGATACTGCTTCCAGAGAGATGGTGTAGTACTCTACCATAGTTCTTATGCTAAGTACAACTAAAAATCCTGGACATTAAATAGAAAACAAACACAAGAAAGTTTGGAAGGATGTGGAGAAGAAGGCAGACAGGTAACAGATCTCATGCCTCAAGGAATGATATGATGGTGAGTTGCCTGGGCTCCCTTTCTGCCTCATATATCCTGAACTTGGGGCTAAAGAAATTGTCAACCCAGAAATGTCAGCAGGTGCAGAAAAAAACACCCAACAAAAGCTTGCTCTCCATCTAAAGCACCAGGAGACAGGCAGCTTAGCAAGAAGGAACATTTTTCAATAATAACCGCTCTACTTGAGATAATACTGTAGTCCCATCTCTACCACATCAACAAATTAAAAAGCTTAAACTTTAAAAAGATGCACATACAGTGCTGGGGGAGCTTGCCAATGCCCTTGAACTTCTTAAGTTACTTCCCAGGTATCTTACTCCTTGATGTTGGAACCACAAATGACCATTTCTGGGTGGATTTGGACCAACAAAGAGAGTAGTGAGAAAACATTTCAAGCAGATAGATGGCATGAGAATGTACATGGAGAGTTGGATGTGAACGTATTTATTAGTTTCCATGCTTCTGGCTTGGTTTTGATGTTGTTCCAGCTTCTCATGTATCTCGAGTCATTCATTTAATCATTCATTTATTTTTTCCAGTTTTATTAAGAAATAATCGACAAGGAGGGGATGTGATGTGAGCACTGGGTGTTATACAGAACTGATGGATTGTTGAACACTACATCTGAAACTAATGATGTCCTATATGATGGCTAGTTGAATTTAAATAAAAAATAAATTAATTAAAAAATAATTGACATTTAAGAAAGAAAAAAATGAAGATGGGGAAAAGGGAGTTGCAAAGTTGCTGGAGAGGAGGTGGGTGGGGGGATGTGCTAAATGGGTGATGGGTATTAAGGAGGGCACACGTTGTGATGAGCACTGGGTGTTATATGTTTAAGTGACGAATCACTAAATTCTACACCTGGAACTGATATTACACTGTATGTTGACTAGAATTTAAATAAAAACTTGAAACTAAAAATAAAAAACACCCAACCAAACCCAATAATTGACATTTAACATTGTGTAAGTTTAAGATGTACAACCTGATAACTGATAATTTGATATGATTATATATTATAAAATAATTACTGCAATAGAGTTAGTTAGCACCTTCATCACTTTACTTGATTACAATTCTTTTGTGATGAGAACATTTAAGATTTGCTCTCATAGCACTTTTCAAGTGCACAATACTGTATTGTCAATTCTAGTCACCATGCTGTACATTAGATCCCCAGAATTTATTTTTCTTATAACTGAAAGATTGTACCCTTTGACCAATATCTTTCCATTTCTCCTGCCCTCTTGCTTGTGGAAATGACTCTGTTTTTATGAATTTGGCTTTTTTAGATTCCACATATAAGTGAGATCGTTTGTACTTGTCTTTCTCTAACTTATTTTATTTAACATAATGAACTCAAGTTCCATCCATGTTGTCATAAATGGGAAGATATCCTTCTTTTTATGACTAAGTAATATTCCATTGTATGTATATGTAACACATCTTCTTTATCCATTCTTCTATTGATGGATACCTCCATTGCTTCCATATCTTGGTTATTGTAAAAAATGCTGCAATAAACATAGAGATGCATGTATCTTTTCAAATTAGCATTTTTATTAATTTTTGGTAAAATAGTACAATTACTGATTATAGGGTAGTTATATTTTTAATTTTTTGAGAAACTTCCTTACTATTTTCCATAGTAGCTGCACCAGTTTACATGCCCAACAAGAGTGCACAAAATTTCCCTTACTCCACATTTTCACTGACGCTTGTTATTTCTTGTCTGTTTGAAAAAGCCATTCTAACAGGTTTGAGGAGATACCTTTTTGTGGTTTTGATTTGCATTTCCCTGATTATGAGTGATGTTGAACACCTTTTCATGTACTTGTTGGCCTTGTGTATGTTCTCTTTGGAAAAATGTCTATTCAGATCATTTGTCCACTTTTAAATTGGAGCACTATTATTATTTTTGTTCTGCTATTGAGTTACACAGTTTCCTTGTATATTTTGGATATTAATTCCTTTTAAGATATATAATTTGCAAACATTTTCTCCCATTCCATAATTTGCCTTTTCATTTTATTGACTCTTTTTCTGGAAGAAGCTTTTATACTTTGATGTAGTACTGCTTTTTTATTATTTATTTATTTTTTTATAATAATATTTTTTTATTATATTATGTTAGTCACCATACAGTACATCCCTAGTTTTTGATATAGTGTTCCATGATTCATTACTTACATATAACTCCCAGTGCACCATGCAATACGTGCCCTCCTTAATACCCATCACCAGCCTATCCCATTCCCCCACGTCCCTCCCCTCTGAAGCCCTCAGTTTGTTTCCCACAGTCCGTAGTGTCTCATAGTTCATTCCCCCTCTTTTATACCCCTCTTTCTTCTTCCCTTTCTTCTCCTACTGATCTTCATACTTCTTATGTTCCGTAAATGAGTGATATATGATATTTGTCTTTGATATGATATGATATTTTGATAATATGATAATGATATGATAATTGTCTTTCTCTGCTTGACTTATTTCGCTTAGCATTATCTCCTCCAGTCCCATCCATGTTGCAGCAAATGTTGAGAAATCGTTCTTTTTGATGGCTGAGTAATATTCCATTGTATATATGGACCACATCTTCTTTTTTTTTTTTTTTTAAGATTTTATTTATTTATGTGACAGAGAGATAGCCACCCAGAGAGGGAACACAGCAGAGGAGTGGGAGAGGAAGAAGCAGACTTCCAGCAGAGGAGCCGATGTGGGACTTGATCCCAGAATGCCGGGATCACGCCCTGAGCTGAAAGCAGATGCTTAATGACTGCGCTACCCAGGCACCCTGGACCACATCTTCTTAATCCAGTCATCTGTTGAAGGGCATCTCGGCTCCTTCCACAATTTAGCTATTGTGGGCAATGCTGCTATGAACATTGGGGTGCATATGGCCCTTCTCTTCACTACATC
This sequence comes from Ursus americanus, assembly GCF_024610735.1. Lineage (NCBI taxonomy): Eukaryota > Metazoa > Chordata > Mammalia > Carnivora > Ursidae > Ursus > Ursus americanus. Next base: position 67,957,802 of record NC_142139.1, read on the forward strand.
TGTATCTTTGGGGTAAATATCCAGCACTGCAATTGCTGGGTCATAGGGTAGCTCTATTTTTAACTTTTTGAGGGACCTCCACACTGTTTTCCAAAGTGGCTGTACCAACTTGCATTCCCACGAACAGTGTAAGAGGGATCCCCTTCCTCCACATCCTCTTCAACGTTTGTTTCCTGCCTTGTCAATTTTTGCCGTTCTAACTTGCGTAAGGTGGTATCTCAATGTGATTTTGATTTGAATTTCCCTGATGGCTAATGATTTTGAACATTTTTTCATGTGTCTGTTAGCCATTTGTATTTCTTCATTGGAAAAGTGTCTGTTCATATCTTCTGCCCATTTTTTTGATTTATTTGTTTCTTGTGTATTGAGTTTGAGAAGTTCTTTGTAGATCTTGGATACTAGTCTTTTATCTGTAGTGTCATTTGCAAATATCTTCTCCCATTCCATGGGCTGCCTCTTAGTTTTTTTGACTGTTTCCTTGGCAGTGCAGAAGCTTTTTATCTTGATGAAGTCCCACAAGTTCATTTTATCTTTTGTTTCTCTTGCCTTTGGAGATGTGTCATGAAAAAGTTGCTGTGGCTGATGTCAAAGAGGTTGCTGCCTATGTTCTCCTCTAGGATTTTGATGGTTTCCTGTCTCACATTGAGGTCTTTTATCCATTTGGAGTTTATCTTTGTGTATGGTGTGAGAGAGTGGTCAAGTTTCAGTCTTTTGTAGGTAGCTGTCCAATTTTCCCAGCACCATTTATTGAAGAGACTGTCTTTTATCCACTGGATGTTTTTTCCTGCTTCATCAAAGATTAGTTGCCCAAAGAGCCGAGGGTCCATTTCTGGGTTCTCTCTTCTGTTCCATTGGTCTATGTGTCTGATTTTGTGCCAGTACCATGCTGTCTTTGTGATCACAGCTTTGTAGTATAACTTGAAATCCGGCAATGTGATGCCCCCAGCTTTGTTTTTCCTTTTCAACAATTCCTTGGCGATTTGGGGCCTTTTCTGGTTCCACACAAATTTAAGGGCTGTTTGTTCCAGTCCCTTGAAAATTGTCATTGGTATTTTGATCGGGATAGCATTGAAAGTGTAGATTGCTCTGGGTAGCATAGACATTTTAACTATGTTAATTCTTCCAATCCATGAGCATGGAATGTTTTTCCATCTTTTTGTGTCTTCTTCAATGTCTTTCAAGAGTGATTTGTAGTTTCTAGAATATAGATCCTTTACGTCTCTGGTTAAGTTAATTCCGAGATAATGTATGATTTTTGGTGCTATTGTAAATGGAATGGATTTCCTAATTTCTCTTTCTTCAGTCTCATTGTTTGTGTATAGAAATGCAACTGATTTCTGACGAGAAGGAGAAATCCCCCCCCCCAGCAAAGAAAATATAATGAGTCTGTGGTCTCTGCCACAGAACTGATGGATATGGATATGACCAAATTATCAGAAATGTAGTTCAGAGTAACAATGATCAAGATGATGTGTAGACTTGAAAAAAAATATTAATGAAAATATTAACGAGAATATAGAATCTCTAAGGGCGGAAATGAGAGTGAATCTGGCAGAAATTAAAAATGCTATGAATCAAATGCAGTCAAAACTAGATGCACTGACGGCCAGGGTAAATGAGACAGAAGAATGAATTAGTGAATTGCTGGCTTATTTGTGTCTTTGTTCCTTGTGCTTTTGTTGTCACATCCAAAATATCATTGTCAATACCAATGACAAGAAGCCTTTTCCCTACCTTTTATTTTAGGATTTTTATGGTTTAGATCTTACATTTAAGTCTTTAATCCATTTCAAGCTAATTTTTTTGAGTGGTATAAGATAGGGGCTCAGTTTTATTCTTTTCTATATAAATGTCCATTATCCAAAACATAATTACAGTCTTTAATGCTTTTTTTTTGGTTTGGTTTCTACTTTGTCTGACTTAATATTCCACCCCCCGCTTCCATTTTCTTTCCTATTGCTTGGGATATCTTTGCCATTTTTTTTATTCTTATAATCTTTGTCACTTTATCTTGGATGTATCTCTTATGTATAAACACATATGCATTTATAATCCAACCTGAGAGACTTATTTATTTATGTATTTATGTATTTATTTTTTTATTATGTTCAGTTAGCCTCTTTATAGTACATCATTAACCTTTGATGTCGTGTTCAGTGATTCATTAGTTATGTATAACACCCAGTGTTCATCACAACACATGCTCTCCTTAATACCCATCACCCTGTTACCTCCTCCCCTGCCCTGAAACCCTCAATTTGTTTCCTGTGGTCCATAGTCTCTCATGGTTTATCTACCTCTATGGTTTCTCCCCCTTCAGATTTCCCTCCCCTCCCCTATGGTCCTCCATGCTATGCTTATGTTCCACATATGAATGAAACCATATGAAAATTGTCTCTCTGCTTGACTTACTTCACTTAGCATAATCCCCTTCAGTTCCATCCATGTCAATGCAACTGTAGAGACTTAATTTTTTAATGAGATTGGATGAGATAATTAATATATTTGATTTCATTTCTGTCACTATGTCTAATACTTTTTTTATGATTTCTGCTCCTCCATTAAAGATAACATGTCTTATACTATCTTCTTTTAGTAACTTAGAAGGTAAATGTCCATTTTAATGTAGCTATTCCTTTATTACTTAATATTAACACAAGCAATATCTAGGTTCTTCCCCATGTAATATGAAAACAATGGTATAGTTTCATTTCCTAACAGCTTTCCCTTTCCCATTTCTTCGTTTATGGCATTACAGTCTAGAATTTTGTACCATTTATAATTATTATTTATTGTAAGTCTCTTGGCTGGCAGAACTATGTTGTAGAGACTCTTTAATCTTTGTTTTTTTCTTGTATATTTTTTGCATAGGTCCTTTGGTGGTATATTTTTTGATGGTTTGCATTTGTGAGAATGTCTTCTGTAAGCTTCCGCATTTGATCAATCATTTTGAGTGCTATATCTTTTCAGTCACAACCTCTTCCTTGCAAAACTCTGTCGCTGATAATACATTTGATTTAATAACAAATAGTTAAGTATAGTTGAGAACTGGAACAACGATGCTATCCACTTTCATACAGCGAATCTTATAAAGTACTCTTTGCTACTTTATTCTGCTTGTTACCTCCTGTTAATTATTATAGACTTCGCATTTTCCTGAAATTTTATTAATATAACAAACAGTGTTATAAATATTCTGTTTTACTTTTCAAAAATAGTTTATTTCTTATCTTCTTGAGTATGTTATTCTCTTTCTAGTCATGATGGATTTTTTTTTTTATAAGCTCTGCTGGCTTTGCTGTGTTCACTTGTTTTTCAGGCAAGCTCTCCCACAGCCTGAAACCTGATCAAATGCAAGGTGGTTGGACTGGTGCCTTGTCATACTCTTGGAATCCCCTCACATCCTGCTCCATAGAAAGCTGCATTCAGCCATCCAATGATCCTGCTGCCTGAGGGAGTAGTGAGGGAACCAGCATCATGGATGAACTGCAGAGTTTTCTTTTTCTGTGATGATGAAGCTGTTTCATTAGGAGCCAACCTTCTGCTTCTAGGTTTTAATTCATCTTGGCCTACAATTGAGGTTCAATGGTTCTCAGAATTTGGTTGCACCAATTAAATCAGAATCTCTGGGGAAAAGGTCCCAGCCATCAATGCTTCTTAAAGGTCCTCAATGATTTTACCATGCAGGTAGGCTTGAGAATCACTGGTTTTAGTGAAGCTGTGAATGGATTCCTTCTAGAAGCTACTGCATTAGAAGCTTCACCACCTGCTGACTTCTCCTTACATCACCCAGAATAATTGCTTCTGTGTGTTGTTGTTCAGCAGTGGGAGAGTGACATTAAGTAGAGAGCTCCCCATATTTCTCACAGCCTTCATTTGCCTGCATTTTTCCCCCTTTGGATAAATGGATATTCATGACAGTTTGCAAATATGTTTTCTATTTACCACCTGCAGCATTGTACTGCTTTCTGCATAATGACTTTGTGAGTTAGTTGTTTGCAACATAACTGCAGAAATATCTGTTGACAGGATTGTACTTTTTTCTATTTTTTCATTGCTGATGTAGGATTCTCTATATTTTTATGTTCCTTTGAGTATTTTAATTATCAGCTAAGGGAAAGAAAGATGTTTATGCTTCGTAATCATTATTATCATTTTGACCAGTACAATTGCTGTATAATGAGTGCATAGTATTATCAGACACCATAACTATAAACCATACATGAATTACCACATTTTTCTTTCACAACAATTTTGAGAGGTAGATAGAATATCTCCATTTTATAAATAATTCTCTAGTTGTTGTTTTATGTGAAAACATTCAGCTGAATTGTGAAATATGACAAAAAGCACTCTACCCAATGATTCACTAGTGATGGATTCCAGGGGAAAGAAGAGAATAGAGAGAAAGATTGATGCAAGACATTCTACTACTGCTAATTCAGGCCTATCCATGACGAGGGTCAATGAGAACAAAGCCTGGAGGTACAATTGGAAACTACTCTCCAGCCAATTTTATCTAGAGCTAGCCTAACTAGCCCCCTTCCCTTTACGCTTCCAGCAGTAGTTCCCAGCATCTCTACTGTCATGGACCTGATGATAAATTTGGAATTTGGTATCCATGTGAATACTGAAAGTTAACTGAATGAATCTTTTCTCACCATATATGGGTTACTTTGCTTGAATGGTCCTTAACTCAACTGCCTGGTGTCAGGCTCTCCTTTCATTCTCTTCAGGAAATGCAGCCTCAATTTGAGTCCCTGAAAAGAGACTAAGAGCCTTTACCTTCTCATTTTATACTTACCAGTACTTTTTTGGGTGGCTGAATTCTGTTTCAGAGCTCTTTTGTTCCATCTTTTCAAAATATTTTAATTTTTTAAATTTTAATTTTTTAAAGATTTTTTCTTACATTTTGTCTATTGATATAATTGACATACAATATTATGTCAGTTTTAGGTGTACAACATAGTGATTTGATATTTGTATACACTACTAAATGGTCACCACCATAGTCCAGTTACCATTCGTCACCTTACAAACTTAATATAATGTTATTGACTACATTCCCTATACTGTACATCACCATGACTTATTTATTGTATAACTGGAAGCTTGTATTTCTTAATCCCCTTAAGCCCCCATTCCCCTCCCCTCTGGCAATCACCAAAGTTTTTTCTGTATCTATGAGTCCAGGTTATGTTATGTTTTGTTTGTTTTGTTTTTAGATTCCACTTAGAGGTGAAAAAATGTGGTACTAGTCTTTCTCTGTTACTTATTTCACTTACCATAATACTTTTAAGATCCATCCATGTTGCCACAAATGGTAAGATCTCATTTCTTTTTTATGGCTGAGTAGTATTCCATTGTATATGTACCACATCTTTATCTATTCATCTGTTGATGGGTGATCTCATGTTTTCTTATAGAAGCTTTATAGTTTTGCACGTTTTTGGATCTTTTTAAGAGGGAAATGATTCATATGTAGTTATAGATTTGGTGTGTCCATGGAAAGAAGTGAGTTCAGGATCTTCCTATACTGCCATCTTGCACTCCTCTTCAATCTTAATTGTTTTTTCCCCCTACCTTCATTGAGATATACTTGACAATTAAAAATTGTATATATTTAAGTTATGCAATATAATGTTTTGGTTTACATGTACATTGTGAAATGATCACCACAGTTAAGCTAATTATTATATTCATCACCTCACATTGTTACCTTTTTTGCTTTTGCAGTAAGAACAATTAAGATCAATTCTCTTAGCAAGTTTCAAGTATAATGCAGTGTTGCTAGCTATAGTCACCTCGCTGTATATTAAATCCTCAGAACTTATTCATACTGCTGTATATTAGATCCTCAGAACTTATTCATACTGCATAGGTGAGAGCTTGTACCCTTTGGCCAACATCTCCCCATTTCCTTCACTCCCAGCCCCTGGTAACCACCATTCTACTTTCTGCTTCTAAAGGTTTGGTTTTTTTTAGATTTCACATGAAGTATTTGTCTTTCTCTGTCTCACTTATTTCACTTGGCATAATATATGCAGGTTTAACAATGTTGCAAATGATGGGATTTCCTTCTTTTTTAAAGATTTAATAATATTCCATTGTGTGTTATATGTGTTATATATACAGTATTGTGTAGGGTATATATGCTATATACATATATATGTGTATATATATATGTGTGTGTATATATTGTATGTATATACAATATTGTGTATTGATTATATATATACATATATATGTATATATGTGTATATACACAATACACAATGGAATATTACATTTTCTTTATATATGACATTTTTTTTAATCCATTTATCTGATGATGGACAATTAGCTTGTTTTCCTATCATCCCTTGTTCCATCTTGAATGAGCTTATCTTTTTGAAAATGCCACTTCCTCAAAGTCTAGAAATGGTCTCACTACATTTTCTGTAATTGGACTCCATCTTTCTCATTGTGTTTTGCTTACATCGATTGCTCCTTTTCATTACTTTCTTAGTTATTTATATATGTATGTGATGCTGTTCCCTTCAGGAAGAAAATGCTTCTGCTGTATGATGAGTTTTCCTAGTTTCTTATCTTGTGTTGGTAGAAGCCTGCTAGCCTTTCCTCTGAAATAAGGCATTCCACATGCTATGTGACCAGGACAGAGAATTGCTTCTGACACCTGTGTTTCTCTGACTTGAATTTCTCATCATTGTTCTGCAAGGAAGTTCCTTTGATAATTATGCAACTGGGATTTCTGAAGGCCAGCCCTGTTGTGTTTGTTTTTTTCTCTTTGAGGTAGATGTGCAACCTTTGGGACTTTGGTGATATAAAATTTAGAGCAACCCCCAAAATATTAGTCTGTCATTGAATATTTTCTATCTTGAAAAGGATAAATCTCAACCATAGCTGAGGCTCACCTATGTCTGGTTATAAAGGTACAAAAGCATGAAATCTTTGGAGACTCAAAAAGTTCTCCTTACCTGGGCATATCACATTAAGAGTAGTATATTTGGCCATCAGCTAGAAACAGTGACCAAAAGTATTAAACTGTTATTCCTTTTTAATTATTGTATGTCCTTCTCTTTAATACCAAAGGTTTTTTAGTATATTGATGATCCCACTCTATTATTTTTCTGTTTTATCTCACCAGGAGCTTCTCACCCAGGTGTTCAAAAATGTCAGTCTTTGAAATTTCAACAGTGTTCTCAATTCCAGAGAGACAACACTTAACTGGGGAATTGATTGGAAGCTTTGAACAAGAAGGTCATGTTCCTGAAGAATAGAGATCCCCAGCAGAGACAGTAATGAGAAAAACAGTGTTTGGAAAAGTTTGTTTTGAGTCATTGGCTGACTTTATTCTCACAATGTGCAGAGACTGGTGTAGGAAAGAGCTCACAGCCTGATAATTTGGGATGTCAGCTCTTCCCAAAGACATTTCTCTTTTCAGATGTTTGCTGAGCCCTGGCATGAAAACAAACCCCCATGCTGTGACAGGCAAGACACAATCCAGCAACAAAGCAATTTTTTCCCCCTGGATAGATTTTAACAGAAAATTGCCCTTGCCCTGAAGTCCTGGAGGTGGAGGCCCTTGGGAGTAAGTGACAAAAAGGAATTAAGCATCAGTTCCTTTCAATTACTTAAGGTCAGTCAGGGGTGTAATTTTTTTTAGTTTCTATTTTTCAACCCTAGTAGTTAAAAATAAAACTCCTAATCTTCCTTCTAAAAACCTTGTGGTGAACTCAATGATCCCCATTAATTATTTCTATGTTAAGTACTTTCATTTGTCTCTTGGTTTTTGAGCAAGACAATTCTTTTCTGTCTTAGAGGCTACTGTGTTTTTAATCAGGTCATGATGTAACTGATATACTCGATGTCTATAGTGAACAGAAGTGGAAGAAAGAATTCTTTTTATTTACTTATGGATCTTGTAGGAGAACATCGACTTCATGCTTTTTTTTAAATTTATTTTTTATTCCTTGCAAAGAAATAAATCTCTTCGTGCACCAATGCAAGGGGAAATTTCTTTTCACTCTTGCTTTTCCCTCTTGTCCTCTAAGCAAATCTTTGCTTTCAGCACATGGAATAGAAATTTCTTTTATAATACCAAATTGTCTGCCTTAAAATAAAATTAGCTCAAAACACAAAAAAACCATTTTTCAGAAATTTGGCATAAAGAAAAAATAGAAAATATTTATAGAATACATAAAATATGTTAGGTCTAACACTCAGTTCTTTTTCTACAATACATTTTCAATTATCACAAAAATTTTATGAAATATCACTATCCCCATTTTACAGATAAGGAACTAAAGAAAGTTTCATTGATAGGTACCTTAATCAAGGTTAACATAAATAAATGGAAGAGCCTAGTTTTAAACTTGGGATTGTCTGATTTTAGAATTCTATTTCATATCCATCATACAATATTTCCTCTCAGTATAGAATTATCTTATAATACTCATAGAAATGTGTTATATTCCATAATTACCTTTCAGGTATTACTCAAGCAGGCAGAGCATTTATTTAGTATTTACAGATTTTTGTGACCACCACTATATCAGGCATCTATTGTACTGTGCTAAAATCTAAGCAGAATGTAAATTATGGAGTTTCTAGGATTTGAAATCACTGAAAGCAATGAAAACAATGAGTGGAATGAATATAGGCATACCTAAGAGATATTGTGGGTTTGGCACCCAGCCAGTGTAATAAGGTGAATATTGCAGCAATTCAGTCCCATCTTCAGGCTCCACTTCTAATTCTAGTTCTCTCTTTTTTTAATTTTTTTAATTTTTTTTTATTTTAATAATGATTTTTTATTATATTATGTTAGTCACCATACAGTACATCCCCGGTTTTCGATGTAAGGCTCGATGATTCATTAGTTGTGTATAACACCCAGTGCACCATGCAATATGTGCCCTCCTTACTACCCATCACCGGTCTATCCCATTCCCCCACCCCCCTCCCCTCTGTAGCCCTCAGTTTGTTTCTCATAGTCCATAGTCTCTCATGTTTCATTCCCCCTTCTGATTACCCCCCCTTTCTTTATCCCTTTCTTCCCCTACTGATCATTCTAGTTCTTATGTTCCATAGATGAGAGAAATCATATGATAGTTGTCTTTCTCTGCTTGACTTATTTCACTAAGCATTATCTCCTCCAGTGCCGTCCATGTTGTAGCAAATGTTGAGAACTCATTCTTTCTGATTGCTGAGTAATATTCCATTGTATATATGGACCACAACTTCTTAATCCAGTCATCTGTTGCAGGGCATCTCGGCTCCTTCCACGATTTAGCTATTGTGGACATTGCTGCTATGAACATTGGGGTGCATATGGCCCTTCTCTTCACTACGTCTGTATCTTTGGGGTAAACACCCAGTAGTGCAATGGCTGGATCATAGGGTAGCTCAATTTTTAACATTTTAAGGGACCTCCACACGGTTTTCCAGAGTGGCTGTACCAACTTGCATTCCCACCAACAATGTAGGAGGGATCCCCTTTCTCCACATCCTCTCCAACAATTGTTGTTTCTTGCCTTGTCTATTTTTGCCATTCTAACTGGCGTAAGGTGGTATCTCAGTGTGGTTTTGATTTGAATTTCCTTGATGGCTAATGATTTTGAACATTTTTTCATGTGTCTGTTAGCCATTTGTATGTCTTCATTGGAAAAGTGTCTGTTCATATCTTCTGCCCATTTTTTGATTTGTTTATTTGTTTCTCGTGTATTGAGTTTGAGAAGTTCTTTGTAGATCTTGGATACCAGTCCTTTATCTGTAGTGTCATTTGCAAATATCTTCTCCCATTCCGTGGGCTGCCTCTTAGTTTTTCTGACTGTTTCCTTGGATGTGCAGAAACTTTTAATCTTGATGAAGTCCCATAAATTCATTTTATCTTTTGTTTCTCTTGCCTTTGGGGATGTGTCATGAAAAAGGTTGCTTTGGCCAATGTCGTAGAGGTTGCTGCCTATGTTCTCCTCTAGAATTTTGATGGATTCCTGTCTCACATCGAGGTCTTTCATCCATTTGGAGTTTATTTTTGTGTATGGTGTGAGAGAGTGGTCAAGTTTCATTCTTTTGCATGTAGCTGTCCAATTTTCCCAGCACCATTTATTGAAGAGACTGTCTTTTTCCCACCGGATGTTTTTTCCTGCTTTATCAAATATTAGTTGCCCAAAGAGCGGAGGGTCCATTTCTGGGCTCTCTATTCTGTTCCATTGGTCTATGTGTCTGTTTTTGTGCCAGTACCATGCTGTCTTTGTGATCACAGCTTTGTAGTACAGCTCGAAATCCGGCATTGTGATGCCCCCAGCTTTGTTTTTCCTTTTCAACAGTTCCTTGGAGATTCGGGGTCTTTTCTGGTTCCATACAAATTTAAGGACTATTTGTTCCAGTTCTTTGAAAAACGTTCTCGGTATTTTGATCGGGATGGCATTGAAAGTGTAGATTGCTCTGGGTAGCATGGACATTTTAACTATGTTAATTCTTCCGATCCATGAGCATGGAATATCTTTCCATCTTTTTATGTCTTCCTCAATGTCTTTTAAGAGTGATTTATAGTTTCTAGAATAAAGGTCCTTTAAGTCTCTGGTTAAGTTAATTCCAAGGTAACGTATGGTTTTTGGTGCTATTGTAAATGGGATGGATTCCCTGATTTCTCTTTCTTTGTTCTCGTTATTCGTGTACAGAAATGCACCTGATTTCTGAGCATTGATTTTGTATCCCGCCACGTTACTGAATTGCTCTATAACTTCTAATAGTTTGGGAGTGGCTTCTTTTGGGTTTTCCATATAGAGTATCATGTCGTCTGCGAAGAGAGACATTTTGACTTCTTCTTTGCCAATTTGAATACCTTTGATCCCTTTTTGTTGTCTGATTGCTGTTGCAAGGACTTCTAGTACTATGTTGAATAATAGTGGCGAGAGTGGGCATCCTTGTCGTGTTCCTGATCTTAAGGGAAAGGCTTCCAGCTTTTCCCCATTGAGAATAATATTTGCAGTAGGCTTTTCATAGATGGCTTTTATGAGATTGAGAAATGTACCTTCTATTCCTACACTCTGAAGGGTTTTAATCAGGAAAGGATGCTGTATTTTGTCAAATGCTTTTTTGGCATCGATTGAGAGGATCATATGGTTCTTGAGTCTTTTCTTGTTGATATGATGTATCACGCTGATTGATTTGCGAATATTGAACCACGCTTGCATCCCAGGTATGAATCCCACTTGATCGTGGTGGATAATCCTTTTAATGAACTGTTGGATTCTATTAGCAAGTATCTTGTTGAGGATTTTGGCGTCCATATTCATTAGGGAAATCGGTCTGTAATTCTCCTTTTTGAGGGGGTCTTTGCCTGGTTTGGGGATCAAGGTAATATTGGCCTCATAGAATGAGTTTGGTAGCTTTCCTTCTGTTTCTATTTTTTGAAATAGCTTTAGGAGAATAGGTATTATTTCTTCTTTGAATGTTTGGTAGAATTCCCCAGGAAAACCGTCTGGGCCTGGAGTTTTGTTATTTGGAAGGTTGTTTATCACTGACTCAATTTCTTCATAATTAATTGGCCTGTTTAAGAAATCAATTTCTTCCTGTTTCAATCTTGGTAGTTTATAGGTTTCCAGGAAGGATTCCATCTCTTCCAGATTGCTTAGTTTATTGGCATATAGCTGTTGATAAAAATTTCTAATAATCCTTCCAATTTCAATGGTGTTTGTCGTGACCTCTCCTTTTTCATTCATAATTTTAATAATCTGGGTCCTTTCTCTTTTCTTTTGGATAAGTCTTGCCAGTGGTCTGTCAATTTTATTGATTCTCTCCAAGAACCAGCTTCTAGTCCTGTTGATCTGCTCTACTGTACTTCTGGTTTCTGCTTTATTGATTTCAGCTCTAATTTTGGTCAACTGCTTCCTTGTGCGTGGATTAGGCCTGTCCCTCTGTTGCTGTTCCAGCTTCTTGAGGTGAGAATATAAAAACTGCATTTTAGATTTTTCTATTCTTTTGAGTGAGGCTTGGATGGCTATGTATTTCCCCCTTAGGACTGCCTTTGCAGTATCCCATAGGTTTTGGACTGTTGTATTTTCATTCTCATTGGTCTCCATAAATTGTTTAATTTGATTTTTGATTTCCTGGTTTATCGAGTCATTCCTGAGCAGGATGGTTCTTAGTCTCCAAGTGTTTGAGTTTCTTCCAAATTTTTCCTTGTGGTTGAGTTCCAATTTCAGAGCGTTGTGGTCTGAGAATATGCAGGGGATAATTTCAATCTTTTGGTATCGGCTGAGACCTGTTTTGTGTCCCAGAACATGGTCTATTCTTGAAAATGTTCCATGGGCATTAGAATAGAATGAGTATTCTTTGGTTCTGGGGTGTAGTGTTCTATATATATCTAAGAGGTCCAACTCGTCAAGTATGGCATTCAAAGCCTTTGATTCTTTGCTTAGTTTTTGCCAGGGTGTTCTGTCTATTTCTGAGAGTGGAGTGTTGAGGTCCCCTACTATTAATGTATTTTTATCTATATGTCTCTTTATTCTGGTTAAGAGTTGGCTTGTGTATCTTGCTGCTCCCCTGTTGGGGGCATATATATTTATAATTGTCATATCCACTTGTTGAATACTTCCTTTAAGAATAATATAGTGCCCTTCTGCATCTCTAACTATAGTCTGTAGTTTAAAATCCAATTTATCTGATATGAGAATTGCTACCCCAGCTTTCTTTTGAGGTCCATTTGCGTGAAAGATGGTACTCCATCCCCTTACTCTCAGTCTGAATGCATCTTGGGTTCGAAATGAGTCTCTTGTAGACAGCAAATGGATGGGTCATTTCTTTTTATCCAATCTGCAACCCTGTGGAGTTTAAAGCCAGAATTTAAACCATTAATGTTCAGGCTGAGTACTGAGAGATATGCTTTTAATTCTGCCATGTTGTCAGTAAAGTCTTTGTTTGTATTGGCTGTGACTTTCTGTTTTGTATCACTCTTGGGGCCTTTTTACTTTTATAGAACCCCCCGTAATACCTCCTGTAGGGCTGGTTTCGTGGTTACGAAATTGGCTAGTGACTGTCGATTCTGAAATGTCTTTATTTCTCCATCAATTCTGAATGACAGCCTTGCTGGATAAAGGATCCTTGGCTGCATGTTTTTCTCTGAAAGAGCTTTAAAAATGCTCCCCCAACCCTTTCTCTCATTCCAGGTCTGTGTAGACAGGTCTGACGTAATTCTGATGCCTTTGCCTTGGTACGTGAGAAATTTCTTTGCCCTGGCCGCTTTCAATACTGTATCCTTGGATCTCATATTTGCGAATTGCACTATGACGTGACGTGGTGTAGGTCTGTCATGGTTGAGCTTGGGAGGGGTCCTCTCTGCCTCTTGGACACGAATTTTTATTTCCCTTGCTAGATTAGGGAAGTTTTCAGCTACAATTTGTTCAAATATCTCTTCTAGGCCTCTGTTTTTCTCCACCCCCTCGGGGATGCCGATGATTCTAACGTTGGATCGTTTCGTTGAGTCAGTAATCTCCCGTAGCCAACATTCGTGGGCGTGGATTTTTTTAAGACCATCTTCTATTTTTATTTTTTCCTCTATTAACCCATCCTCCAATTCACTAACCCTTTCCTCCGCTTCCGTGACCCTGGCCGTCAGAGCCTCTAGTTTTGCCTGCATTTGGCTCATAGAATTTTTAATTTCTGTCAAATTCGCTCTCATTTCCGCCCTTAGGGATTCTATATTCTCAGTAATATTTTCCTGAATACTTTTTTCAAGTCTACTCATTATCTTGACCATCGTTACTCTGAATTCCATTTCTGATAATTTGGTTACATCCATATCCGTTACTTCTGTGGCAGAGGCCACTGACTCACTGTCTTTTCTTTGCTGGGGGGGGCTTCTCCTTCTTGTCATTCTGATGAAGAGAGGTTGCGGGGTTTCCAGAGCCCAAAATTATTGACTGGGTCCCAGGCCGTGCCCCTTGTTTTATAGGGATCTTAGAGATGTGGGCTTCTTCTTTAAAGATTTTATTTATTTACTTATCTGAGAGAGGGAGACAGACAGTCAGCAAGAACGAAACAGAAGCAGGGGAGTGGGAGAGGAAGAAGCAGGCTCCCAGCGGAGGAGCCCGATGAGGGACTCCTTTCTGGAACGCTGGGATCACGCCCTAAGCCGGAGACAGGCGCTCAATGACTGCGCCACCCAGGCGCCTCCGGTTGTGGGCTTCTTGATTTTTCAGCCTGCCTTCTGTGTTCTGGGGGAGGGGCCTGCCGCGCCGATACTCAGGCAACCCTGTTTGGTTAGAGTCTCCGTGTCCCCTGCGAGGGAGGATGGGGATGGGCACTCTCTGAGCCGGTATTTCCAGGCTTTTGTTCTCTGGTGGCTTTCCCTGGCGGCCTGCTATGCCTCTTCTGAGGGTCAGAGCAGCAGAGGCTTCATTGTCGCAGAACAGAGGGATTGCGGCCCATTCTCCACTGATGTTCTGGCCACTTTAACTCTATTACTGTTGGTGCTGCTCAACCCTGCAGCGTCCCGGGATGTGCGCCCCACACCCGGTGTCCCTGCCCTCACTTCCAGGGCCGGCCCGTCTCTGTCCTTTGTGTTTCTAATGCCGCCAGCCACCGGCGTCCTGTCTCTGTCCTTTGTGTTTCTGATGCCGCCAGCCACTGGCCGGCGCATCTCTGTCCTTTGTGTTTCTAATGCCGCCAGCCACCGGCCGCCCCGCGCTCCCGGGTCTCCCGGTCTCAGTCTATGCCCGGTGAGCACACCTCGATTCCGGAGTTTCGTGAGAAGCCTGGTGGCGCGCACACCCGGTTCAGGGTCTCAGTCTGCTGTTTCGCGGGTGCCGACCGTGAGTCCGCCCGCTCCCCCGTGCAGGTGGCTGCCGCTTCCCGGAGCCCAAACGCGGCGGCTCCCTCCCCCTTCCGTTTATCTTCCGATATCCATGCACGGTTTACAGCTCCCCTCTTCGTACCTCAATACTCAGCGCTGGAGATGTTCATTTGTAGAGATCCAGATGCATCATCCTGTGTCTCAGGCTGATTCCGTGGTTATTTAGGCTGGTCTGGTACCTATCCAGCTCGACTCAGGGGACCGGCTGAAAAAGGGGTCCCCTACTCCTCCGCCATCTTAACTCCTCTCCTAATTCTAGTTCTCTTGCTATTTCTGCCACATCTACAGTTAGTTCCTCCACTGAAGTCTTGAACCCCTCAAAGTCACTATGAGTGTTGGAATCCACATCTTCCAAAGTCCTGTTCATGTTGATATTTTGACCTCTTCCCATGAATCATAAAAGTAATTAATGACACCTAGAATGTGAATCCTTGCGAGAAGGTTTTAATTTACTTTGCCCAAATCCATCAGAAGAATCACCATCTATGGCAAAATATATTTCTTAAATAATAAGACTTGAAAGTTGAAATGACTCCTCGATCCATGGGCCACAAAATGGATGTTGTGTTAGCAGGCATGAAAACATTTATCTCACTGTATACCTCCATCAGAACTCTTGTGTGACCAGGTGCATTGTCAATGCGCAGTAATATGTAGAAAATAATCTTTTTTTCTGAGTAGTAAGTCTCAACAATGGGTTTAAAATATTCACCAAATCATGTTGTAAACAGATGTGCTACATCTAGTCTTTGATTTTGCATTTAGAGAGTGCAGGCAGAGTAGATTAGCATAATTCTTTAGGCCCTTAGAATTTCTGGAATAGCAACAAGCATTGGCTTCCACTTAAAGTCACCAGCTGCATTAGCCCCTAACAAGAGAGTCAGCCTGTCCTTTGAAACTTCGAAGCCAGGCATTCACTTCTCCCCTCTCTAGCTATGAAAGTCCTATATGGCATCTCCTTCTAATAGAGGCTGTTTCACTACATTAAAAATCTGTTGTTCAGTGTAGCCTCCTTCATTAATTGTCCTAGCTAGATCTTGGAGAATTTACTGTAGCTTCTACATCATCACTTGCTGCTTCCCCTTGCAATTTTATGTCATGGAGATAGCTTCTTTCCTTAAACCTCATGAACCAACAACTGCTAACTTCCATACTTTCTTCTGCAGCTTCCTCACCTCTCTCAGCTTCATAAAATTAAAGAGAGTTAGGGCTTTGCTCTGGAGTAGACTTTGCCTTAAGGAAATATTATGGCTGGTTTGATCATCTATCTCAACCACTAAAACTTTCTTCATATCAGCATAAGGTTGCTTAGTTGTCTTATCATTCGTGTATTCACTAGAAGGAACTTTTAATTTCCTTCAAGAATTTTTCCTTTGCATTTACAACTTTGCTAACTATTTGGTGCAAGAGACCTAGCTTTTGGCCTATCTTGGCTTTTGACATGCCTCCTCACCAAGCCTAATCATTTCTAGCCTTTGATTTAAACTGAGAGATGTGCAACTCATCCTTTCACTTGAACACTTAGAGGCTATAACACAGTTATTATATGATCTAATTTTAATATTATTGTGTCTCAGGGAATAGGGAGGCCTGAAAAGGGGAAGAGAAATGGGGACACAGCTGTTATGTAAAGTAGTCAGAACACATTTGCTGATTAAGTTACCATCTTAGATGGGTGCAATGTGTGGTGTTCCAAAACAATGGTAACATCAAAGATCACTGATCACAGATGGCCATAACAAAGATAGTAATAATGAAAAAGTTTGAGATATTGTAAGAATTACCAAAATGTGACACAGAGACATGAAGTAAGGAAATGTAGTTTAAAAATGGCACTGACAGACTTGCTCAATGCAAGGTTGACACAAAACTTCAATTTGTAAAATGAAAAAAAAAAGCAGATTTGTAGAATAATCCATGACGTACAATGAAGTGAAGCATAATAAATTGAGGTATGCATGTAGTGAATGTGGTAACAAAATATACCAATGTCAAAATATGTTAATGTCAGAGAACTTACTAGATGTGTAATGTTCAAGAAGTCACTGATCTTTTTTTTAACTTACTTTTTTAGAGCAGTTTTAGATTCCCAGTAAATTGAGAAGAAGGTACAGAAATTTCCCAAATACTCCCTACCCCTATACTTGTATATCTTCCCCCATAATCAACATCCCTCACCAGAATGGTTACATTTGTTATAATTGATGAGCCTACACTGACACATCGTGATCACCCCAAATCCATAGTTTACCTTAAGGTTCACTATTGTGCTGTACATGTCATTAATCTTTTCAGCTCCCATTTCCCATATACAAAATAATTGCTTGTATTTGTAACATGATTTATTGTTGACAAAAAATTTCTCTTTAATACATTTTCTTTATTTGAATCTTACCAGAACCAGATAAAAAGGATGCAATTATCCTAATTTTACAGATGGGAAAACGAAAGGTCTAAGTGGCTTGCCTAAAGCCAAATACGATTAAGTTGGCAGTTAAGTGAATTATCAATTCTAATGTAAAATCAAATGCCTATAGCTTTGGCAGGACTGTGAGGAGCAAGGTACATAAAGTATGTGAAAATGCTTTGCATTTTATAAAATCCTATAAATATTAGCCATAATGATTATCCAGTTGTAACTATTTATTCTGAATTATTATTTTAGAACTAATTCTTGGTGAAGACTTATCCCTTTGGTACCCAGGATGTTTGTAGTAGGGATAAAAGAACAGGACAGAAGAGAAATTTTTTTAGCTCAAACGTCTACCCAAGGTAACTCAGAGATCTACATGGTATCCAGCACTCCTTAGAAGCATTTTATGCTCAGAATAGGAGGATATTTCATTAATAGGAAGGAATTCCACAATGTGCACAATGCTCCTGAATTTATCACAATGGCTTAGTGTCATAGAACTTTATTGACTCTTTCCCCTCTAGGCATTTGGAAGGGGAGGTCCTTTTGATATTGAGGTGCCTATAGTTTGTGCCATGGCCCTCTGATTGATGGTATGTGTCTAGATCTAGGTGAGCTGGGGACCCTCCCTTAACTTTCCCAGCAGACAATCCCAGTGCCTTCTTCTTCATTATCCCAGGTGCCCAGAGAAATTCTTGAGCATCTCCTGTTCCCTTTATCCTCACAGCAAACTTCTTCCTCTCTAGAGATGCCATCAGTTTTTGTTAATTCATCTTGAAGACCAAACCCTTCAAAGAATGTGAAGAAGAAATAACCAAGTTCATAATAAAATGTGGAAAAGATCCATTCAGACCATTTGGGTACAAAAATGACAGTGTGTGTGTAAAAGAGAAAGAGGAAGAGAAGGAGAGAGAAGTCATATGGGAGGAAAAAATCAAAATCATACTTTCTAAGCACAGCTGGAGAGAGATAGAAGACTATAACAGAGACAGAAAAGGAGCAAGTTCTTCATTCACTTGAGTGTGTTCACTAATTGCCTGATAATTCTGTGTGAATGGTAATTTATTGGGCTATGAGAGGAAGAAAACAAGGGATAAACTAGAAAATTTAGAGTATCAGAGGTCCCAAAAATACAGAGGGTGTGGGAATGCCTACAATACATAAGCTCTGTTTAGATCAAAAGTTTCTCAATTTTAACACTCCTAATACTTTGGGTTGGATAACTTTTTGTTGTGGGAGTCCGTCATGTGCCTTGTAGAATATTTAGAAGCATTCCTGGCTGCTACCCACTAGATGCATCCCTCTCCAAATTTTGGCAACCAAAAATGTCTCCAGACATTTGACACTTGAGGAGGAGGATGAGGAAGTAGTAAAGCAAAATCACCTCTGGTTGAGAACCATTGGTTGAAATCTTTGACCTAAAGGCAGCAAAGTTAGAAAACAACGTAGAATCAATATAGAATATTATAGAATATTAACAATGGAAATCTTTTGTGTTGAAGTTATAGATAATCTTAAATTCTTCTTGGGTTTGCTTCTCTACAGTTTTAAAAATTTTGTGAAGGACATGCATTACTTGTATAATCAGAATAAAGGACTGTTAATGATGTTCTTAAAAGTAAAGATACTCAAATTAACTCTGTGAGTACTCTGGTGAGTGAAGGTGCATTCTGAGAAAACAGTGACTCATGGCGTTCTAATGAGAAGAAATAAGGAAAAAAATTACATTTGATCAGGGGAGGTAGAACATTTATCAAAAAGAAGGTAGGAGGAAAAAGACAAAGAATCAGTAAAAAAGTGAAGCTTTTGTGAATTAAAGACTCCTTTCATCTGCTTAGGCATGGGATTGATTCCCAAGCATTGAAGCATGGAATAGTGACATTTGTTTATGTCATACACAAGTGCACAGTGCACTCTTTTAAGGCAGGAGTGAATATTAGTGAATATGAATGATTACACGTGGTTGATAGTGTCTCTAAATGCTTATGAATGTATTATCTTCTTGTTTATGATGCAGAAATATTGCAGTCTGTTAACCTATTTTCACACCAGTTAGGTCCTCAGCAGAGAACCCCTTAACTAAGTTAAACTCCTGAGATCACAAGGTGGTAGGAGGAAGGAACTCTAAGATCAAGCATTCCACTAAGAGAGTGGTTGTTCCAGCATACAGCTTTTTTCCCTTCATTGACATTAAAGTTTTCACTGTAGCAAGATTAAAGTATTTGAATGCAAAATGTGGTTCCTTTAGCCAGGGGAATAATATTTAGCCTTAGAATTTTTCCTCTAAAGAATGACTTTTAATGGTTAGACATTACTAGTTGTTTTTTTTTCTTTCAATCATTTATTTGTTTCACAGACATATTCTGAATGCCCACTCTGAACTAAGGCACTCTACTAGTATCTTAAACAAACAATAGCATCTTACGTCCTTTTACTATCATGTGGCTCCCACTGAGATCTTCTACTTGGGTCACACCTCTCTCTCAAAGTATCTAACTCTCTCAAATTACCTTAAATCTGTCTTTTGTCCCAATCAAAATACATGTTGGCTCAGAGAGGGAGAAGATCAGCCAGGCCACAAAAGATGAAAAATTTTAATTCTGACACCAATTCCAATAAG
Source organism: Ursus americanus (assembly GCF_024610735.1). Taxonomy (NCBI): domain Eukaryota; kingdom Metazoa; phylum Chordata; class Mammalia; order Carnivora; family Ursidae; genus Ursus; species Ursus americanus. The sequence continues at coordinate 67,977,695 of NC_142139.1, forward strand.
TATTCTTTTTTTCACACCATGAAGCAATTAACTCAATTCTGACGCTATCTACTTGGAGTTGACATCAGGCTTCACAGGTTAAGGGCTTGGTCCTAAAGGACTGCACCCCACATTCCCAACCCCTTCAGACTTTAACTGCAAGTCCAGGTTATCACCTGGGCTTCCAAACTACCATTTATATATTGGATGTTCCCACAACACCTTCCCTAATAATGGATTAATTTGCTAGAGTGGGTTACAGAAATCAGAGAAGGATTTTGCCCACTAGAATACTGGTTTATTATAAAAGAATGTGACTTGGAACCAGCCAGATGGGAGATGCATTGAGTGAATTATGGGGAAAGGATGTGGAGCTTCTACGCCTTCTCTGAGTGCATCACTCTCCCAGCACTTTCCACTAACCTGGAATCTCTCCAAAGGCCGTGATTTTGCAAATTATGGCGGCTTTATTACATAGCATAATTAATTAAGTCATTGGCCATTGGTAATTGAACCCAATCTCCAGCTTTTCTCCCCTCACCAGGGGTGGAAGGGTGAGACTGAAAATACCAACCCTCTAATTACAAGGTTGGCTTCCTGGAAATCAACCCCCATCCTTAGGTTACTAGGAGTTCCCCAAAGTTACCCCATTAACATAACAAAAGACATATTTATCATCTCCAAATTTAGGAAATTCCAAGGTTTTAGGAGCTTTGTGCCAGGAATGGGGATGAAGACCAAATATATATTTCTTATTATAAATCACAGTACCACAAAGGTACATGTACAGGATGGTGACAAGAAGGATACTGATTGAGAAGAGAAAGTATTTGTGAACATCAGAAAATGCATAGAACTCTGGAGAAATTGTCAACTAAGGTTGACACTGAGTCTCTCTCTTGAAAGGTTTTAAATGATGGGGTGTGAATTCATCTGAGTGATTGCCACACAAATAGACTAGAGGAATTGGATAAAACCACAATTTTTTCATTTAAGCCACCCAGTTTACTGAGAAGAAGGCTGGAGTTCAAAGAAGTTTGAAGATGTGTTCCAAGTCATCCAACCTGACACTGGACTAGGGATCTTCTGAGCACAGATGGGTTACAGGCATGGAGTTTGGAACCACAGAGACTTGAGATTGAGTTTAGACTCCAACACTACTTGGCTATATGGCTTTGGGGCAGATTCCCAACATCTCAGTGCTTGTATCCTTATTCATAAATGGGGAGTAATAATGGTACTTTTCACCAGTAGTGTGCTGGTAAATAATGACCAGCTGTCTGGAGGAAGAAAAAATACTAAATTGTTGCATTTGCTGATTGTCCTTAAATAAATAGTCCTAGTTCAAGCCACCAGTGTGACATCACTGAATGTGAACATGGGAAGAGATGCAAACAACAAAGAGATGCTCTTGTAAACTGCTATAAGCTGGCTCTAACACACTGCTGCCTACACAAAGGGTGCTGGGATGATTGCATAAATACTGCTGGTCAAGCACGTAGATAGTGTCTGGAAGATAGTAGATGCTCAGTACTGTTTGCAGGTACTTCCTAGTGCTCCTGACTTCAAGTACGGTGCCCTTTTCACAGTATCAGACTGCTTTTCTTGATGCTGCACACAGTCTTATGAATCATGTCTCCCGTAGGAACAGGGTTGGATTGATTAATGCAAGTGCTGTGTTGCTCGTCCCTAGATGCTGCCAGCACCCATTCAATGCATTCCTGTTGTTTTGGAATCACAGTTAAAAATCATTTATCAAAGTCTGGCTGCCTGAGAATTTTCTCCTCACTTGAATGGCATCACTCTGTTCTCTATCTCTGGAGCTACAAGGTCAGCCTCTGGGCTTACCCCGTTCTCAGAGGGTTTCAATAGTTCTGGCAAGGAGCATCTGTTCCCCCTTCAAATAGTCATCCAGATTTCTGCAGCCATTTCCTCCTGTGGCCTGGAGGGCAGCCTGAGCATGCTTGTGTGGGTCTGGCAGACCTGTGTTTATAGTCATACAACACTTCCCTTCTAGCTAAGGGGCTATCTCCTCTAATATATCTTAGATTATGATACAGAATCTTTTCCAAATATCCACTTTAATTGAGACAGCCTGTAATTTTCTGATTCCTTGTTCTCTAAATCATGCTATATTTACACAAATTAAAATGCATTTTAGTGAAGATTATAAAGCAATATTAATTTGTTTGTCTGCTTCTACCCTTTCATTTTTTTCCCCATGTCTTTTAGAATACCTGTCTTTTTCACATAGGATGCTGAAAGCCCTAATACAGATTTTTCCACTCTCACTACTGCTGGGTCTTCTTCTCAATATTTCCAAGCTCCTATTTGTTAAGCGATAAAGAGTGGTTCTAAGTTAATCAAATGAAATGATTTCTGCTGATTTTGGGTCCCAATATGCAATTCCTTCTAGATCTTGCAATTTAGATTATTGGAACTATTAATGTACATACCTCCCAAAGTTCCCAAAGAGTAATACCAAGAGATAATCATAAACATTGTAGCAACGGTATACAGGATGAGAGGGGGTGTGCTCAGTTGGAGGAATTTGGGGCACAAGTAGTCCTGAAACAGTGCAATGTAGGCATGATAACACTGTGACAAAGTAAGTTTTTTTCCTAACTCCAGTGGGGTAACAATACAACTCAGGCAATAATTTTCTGAAAACCTCAAACTTTTAAATTTAAAATGATCATATCTTTTGCATCCTTAATATGTTGAGTTTAATTAACTACGGTTCATTATAGCCATACATAGAAAGAAAAGGAGTGTGCTTTGCTGGAACAATTTCCCAGACTCTAAGTCTAATATGTTTTTGTATCTGGGTTACTAGAACAAACCACCATATGCAAAATAGGTAGTAATCCCTGAATTTGGGAGAGTTAGCTAACAGAAGTAATCCTTGTATACACTATCTTTTATGAAATTCTAGATTCTTCCCAATAAATGTAATTTTCTCTTTCATAAATCTGTTAGTGTCACTAGTTTTTGGGGGCACTTTATGTCACTGGATTTACATATTTTGCAGGAACTACTTGGATTTTAGATATATTATATCTTTGTAATTTGCTTTGTCCCTTCAGTGTCTCTCACTTGGCTCAGAAGAGAGAAGGCATTTGCATCAGCACACTTCATGGAGATTCTGCCGAATTCATTTTATTGGGGCTATTTCTGATTGTAGATTTCTCACATGGACACCTGCGCTTGCTGAACCATCTATCAACCAAAGGTATTGATTCAGTACCTCTGTTTACAAGGCACAGGCTGGGGTTGGTTCCAAAAACAATAATGCATTATATATCTGTCAAAGACCTTTCTGGCAAAGGAAAGGTCTGAGCACACAATTTCACTTTATTATTCTCTCTGTGAAAGATTAATGGAAAATAGATTTCATTCCATCTTTGCATCTCATCACACAAGCCAAAAGATATTTCATGTCTTGCTCAAGGTCATGCAAAGAGTGAGAGTGAAAAACTTATGTCACAATCTTTTGTCACAATCAAAGAAGTAAATTAAGTGTTCACAGAGGACTTTCAAGGCACTGGCCAGGTAGTACCTGGGATTTCCTTTCTGCATATTCTTAAGAACTGGTTTCAGCAAAAACCAATTTGTGCAGGAGGTAATCTGATTATTGACACTATCAATCTGCAGAATGCAAGGTCAGCATTGACTTTCCACTTGGCCATTCTCAATAGCTGGGCAAGGCAAGCATAAGCATAAGCAAATTCCAACTGTTCCCCTTGTTCAATTTGTGCTTACCTACACGGGTTCTTCAAATACAACAAGCTGCTGTCTCAGAATCTCTCAAGCGTATCATAATTTTCACTTCTCTGAGCTGAGATCTTCTGACTAGGACTTGACAAGAATAAGACTTTGACCTTCAATCGATTGGGGGTGGGAAATGCATGTTTGCATTTATTTTTAAAATGCTGAAATAGAGATTGAATTGATAGCAACTGCTGACCTTGAGAAAGTGTTGGGATCTTGTCATCTTGTTATCTTAACGAGGAGATCTTAAATCCCAAAAAACTCCAAACCAAACCAAATGTCGCAATCATAATTTATAAATGTCAATTTAATTATTTGGTTTGGAGAACAATAAATGCCCATTGCCCTGGTTGTGTGGGAGAGAAATGTGTGGTGAGATGAGGAGGATGGTACTCTTAGCCATCTCATTATAGGTTATACTTTTCTGCTTCCTTGCACCACGGATGATCTTTGATTGGGTCCGGCATCAGGAATTTTTGATCATTGGCTGTTGGATGCATTTGTATCACTCTAAGTATTCTTTACCTTTGTTTTGGCATGCAGTTAAGTTACTTGGAAACAGTTTAATTCTTTGTATTTTTGCTTTTGAAAACTTTAAGTGGGATCAGAGCAGCACAATTCCCCACTACTGAGGCAAAATGATTCCAAGCACTCTACCCAGTGCTCCATGAATGATGAGGTTTTCCAGTCTGTCTGGTGATAACAAAAACTATCTTCAGACCTGTATGACCAATGGATGCTGTTTTCTCCAATCCTTCCAAGAGTTATTCCTCTTGGTCTTGGGTGATTTCTTCACAGGCACGCAATGAATGATCCAGTGGGACTCCACAGATCTCTGGGGTTCTTCTTGTGTAGTGTCTCCTCTTTGGTACTCTCTCCTGAAAGCCCTAATTGCCTTGCTCTCCCCAGAGTCTTAGTTCTGTCTCCTCAACTCAAGGAGTCCATTGACCTCTGCCTGGATTTCCTGACCCCGGAACTATGGCTTTGAAACTCTTGAGGCAGTAAGCTGGACTGATCATAGGTTTATCTCTTTTGTTTTCCATCTCTCAGAAATCACTGTCCTTTGTTGTTTGATGTATAGTGTCCTAAAACTGTTTTCCTATATTTTGTCCCTTAAAATTTTTGTTTGTTTGAAATGGCAGGGTAAATCTTGTTCCTGTCACCACATCTTAGCAGAAGTAGAGGTTCTTGTTGATTATGTGAGTAGTAGAAACTAGAACTAATAAATCAAGTGAAGCTATGGTCAAAAACCAATAGATGATGGACCAGAAAAAAAATATCTTTTCACAATAGCTAGCTTCTAGTAGCAGCCAGATCAGATCTGCGCTGAGGCAAAGCAATAGGTGTCCAGATGCTTGAGCGCTCTCCAAAAATGAAGTGTGTATAACGTTTCTCCCATGGCCATGCCCTTTTCTTTTCCTTAAAGTAACAGTGCTCTTGAGTTACCCATCAATATTTATTGTTCATCCATGTAAACAGTAATACAGTGTGATTCTTTGCAAAATACCAATAGCTGTGTAAGAGGACATTTTCTCCACCATGACAAACAAAACAAAACAAAACAAAACAAAACAAAACAAAACATCCTTCTTCCTATTTGGGGGAACAACTTTTTTCTTTTTTTTTTTAAATCTAATCCAGGAAAATAGCAGATCCCTGTAGCACATTTTGCACTTAATACAGAAGACTCCTGTCAAGGAGAAGTTTTTGAGAGATTGTTGTAGTTTTCTTTTACTCTTTTTGGGATTTGATCCTCACTCATGAGTCAGGAGCCTAACAGTTTTTTCCTTTCAGTTCTATCAGTTTTTGCTTCAGGTATTTTGATGTTTTGTTGTTTGGTTCATACACATTTATGATTGCTAAGTGAATTGACCCCTTTATTATTATGTCACGACACTGTCTATAATTTTCTTTGCTCTGAAGTCTACTTTATCTGATATTAATGTAGCCTCTTCAGCTTTTCTTTAATGCTTGCTTGCTATATGTTTTCCCATTCTTTCACTTCCAACCTACTATTTCAGGTTTGAAGTGAATTTCTTGTAGATAGCATAGAGTTGGGCCGTGCTTTCTTACCCATTTTAATGATATCTGATTGTTTATGCTCTCTTCTAGAACTTTTAGGGTTTCAGGTCTTACATTTTGAGTTTATTTTTGTATATGGTATAAGAAAATGGTCTGATTTCATTCTTTTGCATGTTTCTGTCCAGTTTTCCCAAAACCATTTGTTGAAGAGATTTTTCCCATTGCATATTTTTGCCTCTGAGATAGATCATGAGCTGAAATCAAGAGTCAGATGCTTAGTATGGTGACTAACATAATAAAATATAATAAAAAAATTATTACAAAAAAAAGGAAAAAAAGAATCAGATGCTTAACCAACTGAGCCATCCAGGCGTATCCATATATAAACATACAGTTTTAAAAAAGAATGAAATCTTTCCATTTGCAACAACATGAATGGATCTAAACAGTATAATGCTAAATGAAATAAGTCAGTCAGAGAAATACAAATCCCATATGATTTCACTTATGTGGAATTTAAGAAACAAAACAAATGAACAAAGGAGAAAAGAGAGGCAAACCAAGAAACAGACTCTTAACTATAGAGAACAGATGGTTAGCAGAGGGGAGGGGAGTGGGGAATGGGTGAATTAGGTGATGGGGATTAAGAAGTGTACTTATTGTGATGAAAACTGAGTATTGTGTAGAATTGTTGAATCACTGTACTGTACAACTAAAACTAATGTAATACTCTGTGTTAACTATACTGGAATTAAAATTTAAAAAGACATTTAAAAATAGGACTTAAAAAATAAAGTATAATATCTTAAGTATTTCCTCTGCATACACTGAACACTACATCGGATGGTATTATATTTCGTCAATCATAAAAGATAGCTCCAAAAGCTCATGAAAAGCAGGACAGCCTATTTTATTTACCCCTACTTTTACTCATTCCATTGATCTTTCTTCCTTTTCAAATATTCAAGTCTCCACTGTTATGCTTCTTTTCTGTTTGGAGAACTTCCTATAGCCATTCTTATTTGCTGATAACAAATTCTCTTAGCTTTCCTGCATCTGAGAATATCTTTATTTCCTCTTCATTGCTAAAGAATATTTTTGCTGGATATAGAATTCAAAATTAGTGGTTCTTTTCTCTCAGCATTTGAAAACTGTTTTGTCACTTCTTTTTGGCTGCATAATTTCAGATGAGATCTCCGCCATCATTCGGTTCAGTGTTCTCCTATATATGGCATTTCATTCTAGCTGCTTTCAAGAGTTTTTCTTTGTCTTTGATTATTAGAAGTTTTTTTTTTTTTTTAAGATTTCATTTACTTATTTTTCAGAGGGAGAGAGAGAGAGAGAGAATGAGTGAGAGCACAAGCAGGGGGAGGTACATAGGCAGAGGAAGAAGCGAGCCTCCCACTGAGCAAGAAGACTGATGCGGGACCTGATCCCAGGAGCCTGAGATCATGGTCCAAGCCAAAGGCAAATGCTTAACTGACTGAGCCACCCAAGTGTCCCTGGCTTTGATTATTAATGTTTGATTATGGTGTGTGCATGTGTGGCATGGATTTCTTTGAGTGTTTGGAATTTCCTTAATTTCTTGAATTCATACGTTTAGGTTTTTCACAAGCTGGGAAATTTTTGGCTATTATTTCTGTGAATATTTTTTCCCTGTCATTCTGGGACTCTGATGACATAAATATAAAATATCTTGTTACTCTCCTATAGGTCTCTGAAGCTCTGTTCATTTCATTTAGTCTACCTTCTCTCTATTGTCTCAGCTCAGTGAATTCTATTGATCGGTCCTCAAGTTCAGTGATTCTTTTCTTTGCTGTTTCTACCCTACTTTGAATCTATTTAGTGAAGTTTTTTGAGGGAAACTTATTATAGTATTTTGACTTCTGTAGTTTCCATTTGGTTCCCTTTTATAACTTTTATTTTTCTTGATAATTTTTTTTTCCACTGGTTTCAAGAGAATCTGTAATTCTTGTAGAAGTATTTTTATAATGGGTCCTTTAACATCTTTGCCTGTTAATTCTAATATTTAGTTATCTCTGTGTTGGCATCTCTAAACTGTCTTTTCTTATTCAAGTTGTGACTTTCCTGGTTCTTCCTATTTGTATCTTTTGTTTTAGCAGAAAATTGGCCTGTTTAGGTTTAGCACATACATCCTGTCCAATAACAGCTTAGTTTTCAGAGCCCTTGAGGTTTTAATTAATTCATGTTTATTCTTCTGAGAGGTCTGCTCCATCGGTCTCAGCCTATTGATAATGATACTGTTTGGCTAGGAATGCCTGGGCCACTCACCTGGTCTTGTATTCCTTTAGCGAGCACCCACGGACATTTCCCCCTGGGGCCAATGTTGTGGCTGGACCAGCCCTTGTGGTTCTTATTATAATTGCAGGATGCATTTGGCAAAAATCATCAGAGAACTTTAAGGAACAAGATTTATTATTCACAGGTCCTGGAGGGTGCCAGGCCTGCTTGAGGGCCACACAGTGAGGTTTCAGGTAGAGAGACAGAGAGAGAGGGAGAGAGAGAGAAAGAGGGAGGGAGAGTGAGGGAGGTGAATCTGGAACTCTGCCTTTATTAGCGTCCAAGAGTGGGTTTTCCAGTGTTTTGTCGGTTTACTTTTTATTGGCTAATTTAAAGCTTAAGAGCAGGAATTAGGGTGCAGGAAGGAAGAAGGAGGATCACTCAGTTAGTTATCTAGGTCACCCAAGGCTTTCTGAAAGAGGGAATTTTATGGGTGGGGAGGGGGCAGTCTTTTTCCTTATCTGGTTGTTTTGCTAGTAGCTGTGCCACACACTGCTGGCAATATGTTCATTCAGGATTGATGTCTTCTGCAACGGATGCCTCAGCAATCAAAATCTTAATATCGGGCACTTACACTACAAGGTCATTGTGAAAATCTGAGTGGAATTTCAAGCTCTAGTTCAATTCCTGAACCTTTCTGTGTGTTGATTCTGGCCAGTTCCATGTTTGACTTCGTCAGACCTTCCTGTGTAGGCTGTAGGAATCCCTTTCTCCAGTTCTCTCTTCTAGCTCTTGCCCCCACTCTCTAGTTTGGAAGGTGGTGGGTGCTGATACTGATGGGCAGGGGTAGAGGTTCACACATCCCCAATCTGCCTCCACTAATAAGCTGGAAGATTTGGGGGTGCTGCTCTGGATCACTTGCTGCTGCTGGGTGGGAAATAGACTATCAAATTCTCTGCCTGGTCTCTACTGGCACCACCAGCATAGGACGAAGGTACTTACCCTGGCCTGCCTGCTGTCATCAGTTGGCAACAGAAGACGGGACTGCCCACTCAGCCTCTGGTGGCTCACAGGTGGTAGATAGTTCATGGTGTTTGACTAGCATAGAGCTGATAACCAAAAGATTCTGTCTGTGCATCTGCTCCTTTCCTTATCCTTCAGCTAGAGAGAACAGACTTTTCTTTGTTTTGTCTATGCCTATTGGAGGTTCTGGGTTAAAAGTCTCTTAGGCAGTCTGGGATGTATATGGCAGATAAAAGGAAAACCCAGTATACTCACTATCATGTCTTTCCTTAGGTCCCAGGTCCCTCATCATTCTGTCTTCCTCTTTCTCCTTTTAGAGTTCTTTTATCATTGTCTCTTAGATTATTTCCAGGATTTGTAGTTGTACTTAGAGGAGAGGAACAGAGAAAAGCGAGTCTATACTTTCTTTTCCAGAACTGGAAGGCTCATTAAAATCTTTTGACATTTAAATTTAGAACAGAACCCTTGATTTATTTCCGTTCCTGGCTTAGATTGATGATTTAACAATTCATTTAAAGGCATAGCCTGAGAAGACAATATCTAATATAGTTCAACAAACATTCATGGTGCATAATGTATATGCACCAGAGATTATGCAAGGTATTAAGATTTCAACATTTAGAAGAAAAACAAGCTCACAGGAAGACAGACATGACAGCAAACAGCACCAGGTCATTGAGTTGACTGGACTTTAGTTAAAGATTGTATAAAATGTGACAGGAAATAGATGTGGGAGCAGATAATAGTGCCTAGTTAGGAAGGCAGGGAGCCAGAAATAAGTCCAAAAAAGGAAAAATATGATGTGGGCCTTGATGGATATATAGGAATTCATCTGACAGTACAATCAGGGAATAACATTCTGCACAGAAAACACAGCATGAGCCAAAAGGTAGAATGTAATGGTAACTGGCAGTGTGGAAACAGTTGAGTAGCCAATTTTTCCAGAAGTAAAGGGCTTACTGGCTTAAAATGGCTTAAGAGTAGAGAGTATCAGTCACATTGCAAAAGGTTTTCCATTCTGTATTAGGTGGTTGGAAGTTGTTTCTTAGGAAATAGGAACCACTGAAAGGCTTTAAGTAGAAACGTCACAGGATGACACAAACATTTTAGAAAGTTTCCAATACCAATGTAGAAAATATATAATTGGAGATGAAATTGGAAGAGAGGAATTAAGAAGATAATTTGTCAAAAAACCAATTATTCAAATGGATGTCATACAGACATAAGGTAAAAATTCAAACGACGCAGAAAGTATAAAATGAAAGTCTCCCTTCTCCTTGTCCTGGTCAACCCCCAATCTCCCTCCAAAGGTAACCATAATTTAAATTGTTGCATAACTTTAGAAAAAATTATTTCACCTATCAAAGCATGCATAAGTGCACACATGCACACATACACATGTACACATGTACACACACATGCCCATGCACACACAGATGCACACACTTTTAAAATTCCATTTCTTTCCATTTTTTGTTTTCTGAACTTCAAATGCAGAGATTTGAATTAATCATTCCCCTCAGTTTATGGCATACTGTCCTTATCACTGCTCTGTATAATGGAACTTTTAGATTTTTCTCCCTTTTACCATTAAATCCCTGCTCCCATTTCCTCTCCATATGCTCCAAGTTCTTCAGTACATGGCCTTAAATTTATGTGTTCCCTTATAAAATATTTAGTGTTATTTTTCATGTGTATTCAATTTATAGAGATATCTATAGGCTTCTTTTTCTTAAAATAAATGGTGTTTGTTCTATGTACATTTGTTATTTGTACCTTTTAATAGTTGCATAGAATTCCACAGAATATATCCACCCCATTTTATTTAGTGATGGGCACTGGGGACTTTCAACTCCCCATTATAATAAATGACACTGCAATAATTCTTCTCTTTTTGATTTCTTTATGGACTTATATGAGAATTTCTCTGGGATGTATATGCAAGGTTGGGATGTCTGGTTGTCATGCATATATATATGTGCACATTCAGTTTCACAAGGATTGACAGAATGCTTTCCCAAATGTCTGCTCCAGTTTATTCTCTCCCTCACAGTGTAGAAGGTTCCTGTCTAAACTCTCCTTGTCAAAATTTGGTATTATATAATGGACATAAAAGATGTTGTAAAGTCCAAAATGTTGTATTTTGTATTTTTTTGGTTGCTAAAGTATTTGAACAGATCTTCCCATCCCTATTAGACCAAGCCCTAAAAAAGTTAAGAGAAAGCTAACTCATATTTATTGTCTCTAATGCACATGTGTTTTACATATTTAATATTTACTATCAGTTTGTGCTGAAGGCATTACTGTTCTTCTCATTTTCAAGATTAAAAGTGAGATGATAGTATCACTAGTTCAATTTCATACAGAGCCCCCTTTGTAATCTGGCCTGTCTGACCCCAAAGCTCATGATTAATAAAAATCTACTACACTAGGTGCTAGAATGTTTATTGAAGAGGTTAAACCGGATTTTTTTTCTCTAAGCATAAGGGAATTAGGTAGGGGAAACAAGTCCAACCTCATAGTTCTGCAATTTCCCTTAAGTAAAGCAGAAATCATTCTTGACATGGTTTCAAGGGCAGGTGAGTCTGGTCAGGCTGACATGTCACTTCTGAGCTCTGAGTCATTAAAACTCATTCACAAACACTCATTGCACTGCTGTAGGCATGATATTGTAGAGACTATGACGGCTGGTGAAATGAATTAGAAATGGATATAGCTTTCAAGGCACTTTCTATCTAGTGGAGGATTAAATATAAATAAGCACAAATCTAAGTAGAATGCAGTAATGTGGAGACATTGACTTGATCCTTATATAGGCATCTGGTGTTAGGCACCTAACACGTTTGCCCAGTGCATGCAAGACCAGGTGGGAATCCAGTACAACCCTCTGTGTTGTTTTTAGTACATCTGAGTGGGAGAAACTTTCTGATGTTGTGAGAAACATATGCAGCAGATATTGGAGAGGGTGGAATTTTTTACTATTTTCACGCAAATTGTAGAGCCCCAAATATATTGAATATGAATTTGGAAGACTAAGATTGTTATGCATTTAAGACAGTTTCATCTTAAGGCACAAAATTAATTTGAACCCCCCCCCCCACCCCCCAAAAAAGTGTTTGGAGGCCAGCATGTTGCTCTAACATAGATTGCATGAGTGTTCTGTGACAATCCAAAATTGACAGAAGCCAAAGCCTAATCTTCTCCTCAGTTCACAGCCTTCCTGCCCCTCCCTCCTAGGCTCTCCCTGTGTAGCTCAGTTCACTGGCTGGACAGTCCAGAAGGGATAAATTATTGCAGATTGGGTACCTGGCAAATAAGCAAACTACTCTGATACTTGATGTCCCACCTTGTTTCTCCTCCTTCCCTAATGACTCACAGAGATGTTAAAAGCAGTAATCAGAGAGAAAAGAGAGACAGTTTCAACAATCCCCTGAGAACCACATGCTTTTTATGAGCAGCTTTCATTTACAGAGCATTGCATATGTGCCCGACACAAAGGAGTTTTGTACATATTCACTATTTAGTTGTCACACAGCCTGGAAAAAAGACATTATTGTTTTTATTCTACAGATTAGAAAACTAATGCTTAGAGAGGTTGTTACTTGACTGAGTTCACCAAGAGACTTAGTGACACATCTAGCCTCTGGATCTAAAGCCATCTTTAAACCCATCATTTTAATAGGAGGTATTCCCCCCAAAGAGGGAAATACTGGACTTTATTTCAAAGTCATATTTATGAAGCCAGGAAAAAGACAAAATGTAATAAAAACAGACCAGAAAAATAGAAACAAGGGACATCACAAAGGAAAACATACCCACCCTCTTTCTTCCCTTAAGCCTTTAATAAATTATTCTGGGTTGGTACAAATGGTTTTTCTGTTCCAGGGAAATAAAGCAAGGCATTGGCTTTAAAAAAGACTATTAGATAAATGGATTAAATATAGTGCAGTCCTAAATAGCTCTCATCATTTCATTATTTACAAATACAGAGAGGCTCTGCAGTGCCAGCTTCACGACACAGGTTCCATTGCCAGGAACTGTGGTCTCTTGGGTCAGCCCAGTAATGGCTTTGGGTGCCTCCAAACCAATCCATCTCAGGAACAGCGATGACATTTATAGGAAAGTTAAACAAACCTTTGGCCCAGTTGGAAAAAAGTAGAAAATGTTGCTTAAATATACAGCTACAAGGCAAACTAGAAACAAGTTAAGAAGATGCACAAATACCATTCTGGTTGGGTCAACTGAAGAAGAAATTAAAGAATTTCCTGACACCATTGGTTAAAATCCTTAGAAGTAGAGGTCGCCAGAATTTTCTTTTGGAGAACAAATGATGATTCTGAGTTCAGAGAAAAATAGAACTTTAAAGCTAGAGCGCATGATTTTGTTGATCAAGTTAGTGAAAGTTGAAAACGGGAAGAAAAGAGCAAGACAGGTGAAGGGCAGAAGTGTCACAGCTGTCGTCAGCAAAAGGGTGAAATTAATTGCAACTGAAGCCTGTCTCTAAGACATGAGGTATTTGAACAAGTGAAATGTTTGCATACCTCAATCTGTACGTAGGATAAAAGTTAATAAACAGAGAGTGATGCAGTCTTTGGAAGTGAACCTGCTCCTGTTTTAATCAGTTAAGTATCTCCTTGGACAAGACGGGGAGAGAGGGAGCTGGCTTTCTTTTCTGGATCTAAACAGTTTCAAAGTATCCTCAAGAATGCTTTGCTTCTGCCCTTATTTTATTCTCTTCTTTCTTCCAGATCTTTTTTTTTTACTTTAAAAAATATATTCATGCATTAGTGACAAATTTATAGCATTGAGTCAGCCTTTTCACATCTAACTCATTTAAATGGAGAGGAGTCCTGAATACTATGCATTTTAAAGAGCAGCTCTGTTTAATATGGAGAAAAAAACCAAGTCCATCTCTCCTTCACATCTTCTCTCCTTCCTTACCCCTCATTCTCCCTCCCCCTATTCCTTTCCTCCTGCCACCCTCCCTTCCTTCTTCCCTTCCTTTCTCCTCCCTTTCCCCCTTCTTCAACATCAGGCACTGGGAACCCAAAGTCAAAGTTTCTATAATAAAGAAGCTTATACTCAGTAGGGAGAGAAAGAGGTAAAGCAAAATGATGATCTGTTGTGTTAAGTGCTGCAATTAGAGGAATGTACAAGGTATATGGAAGCACAGAGGAAGGAATGATCATTTCCACCTGCAAGGAAGCAGCATGTAAAAGCATGAGAATGAGTTAGTCACGTGAATAAAGAGAAAAGGATATTGCAATCAGATACAAAATTAGGGAAGACTGATGAAGCAACTTCAAAGTTCAATTTTCACATTTGTTTTGGTTTCCATTTTGCATCTTACACTCTACTACCTATGAGACAGTAGAAAGTAGTGGTGGAGAGGATGCCTCGCTTCGGATCCCAGTTCCATTCCTTACTGGAGTGAGTTTTAGAAAAATTGTTTAACCTCTTTGTGCCTTGGTTTTCTGACCCATGAGGTGAAAGACAATAATGGTAACTACTTCACAGGATTAGGACTGTCAAAGTTAATAGAAGGTATATATGAAGCACTTAGGAGTGGTACCTGGCACATGGTAAGCTATTGTTCTTGTAAGAGTTTAATCAATAAAATCATTAGTGAAGTATATCCAATGCAGCCTTTATTAAATTTGATTATTATTTTTACTGTCTGGCTGCTTGCTGGAATGAGATCTTATGCACTGCTATTAATCAGTCCTAATGTACCTGCCAAAGTCATCAAGTTATTAAAATTAGGAAAGGATAGAATGCTAAAGAATTTGTGCTATCTTTTAAAAACTAGTGAATATGAATGCTGTAGAGTTATAATTATTGCCAAGGCCATTTGGCCTCAAGATATTACATCTCTTAGCCCTGACATATACAACCAAGAGTGAGGAATTTCCATACCCTCACCAAACATGGAATTTGCAATCCACCAACACTGATGTTTTGGCCTCGGGTTCACAGAAAGTGGATCAAATATAAAGTGATTTCCTGTGGTCATCCTTTGAGTGTTGGTGGTCTCTCCAAAACCAAGGAACATCCTATCTGAGCCTTTTATTTTATTTGACTAAACTCAACCAATTGCTTATCACTTTATTTTTCTAAGTTTGTTTACTTAGGTTGTTTTTACTTGTATAGAAAGACTACTTTTGCATTCATATTTTTGCTTTGTCATCTATATGAAACCAGAAAATACTAATATTCCCAAAGCAGTTTTAAATATATAATGTCCTTTGGTTTTTTTTTTTTTTTACCACAAACCTATGAGATGGCAAATTTTATGACTTCCATCTATCAGATGTTGAGAATCACATAGTTTATGCGATTTTACTTTTCAGATCCTTTTGTGGCAGGGATAAATTGAGCCAAATGTAACAGGTAACAAAATTGTTTTTATGACTAATTAAGCTATAATTAATAGAGACACAGTATAGTGAAGTGGTTAAGATAGCTAAAGAATTTGAAGTGTCTAGTGCATGAAGTGTCTAGTTACATTCAATAAATGTTAGGTGGTAATACGTAGTATTTAAAAAAATAGAAGTGGCTTAAAATAAAAATATAAAATGAGTTTAAAATAAAATATACTAAAAATATAGAATACAATATACCAGGTATTGGGAATAAATGTTTTATATAGCCTTTTTATTAAATCTTAACAAAAATCCATAAGGTACGTATTATTTTTCTTTGCATACAGCATTTTATTAATTTAGGTGTACAATATAATGATTCGACAATTCTATACAATTCTCAGTGCTCATCAATAAGTGTACTTTTTTTTATTTTTAATTTTATTTTTAATTTTTTTAAATAATTTTTATTTTGTTATATTAGTCACCACACAGTACATCCCCAGTTTTTGATGAAATGTTCCATGATTCATTATTTGCGTATAACACCCAGTGAATCATGCAATATGTGCCCTCCTTAATACCCATCACCAGCCTATCCCAAAACCCCACCCCCTCCCCTCTGAAGCCGTCAGTTTGTTCCCAGAGTCCACACTCTCTCATGGTTCATTCCCCCTTCTGTTTACCCCCCCCCCATTCCTCCCTTCTTTCTCCTACCAATCTTCCTATTTCTTATGTTCCATAAATGAGTGAAACCATATGATAATTGTCTTTCTCTGCTTGACTTATTTCGCTTAACATAATCTCCTCCAGGCCTGTCCATGTTGCTGCAAATGTTGTGTAATCATTCTTTCAGACGGCTGAGTAATATTCCATTGTATATATGGACCACATCTTCTTAATCCAGTCATCTGTTGAAGGGCATCTCATCTCCTTCCACAATTTAGCTATTGTGGACAATGCTGCTATGAACATTGGGGTGCATATGGCTCTTCTCTTCACTACATCTGTATCTTTGAGGAATACCCAGTAGTGCAATTGCTGGATCACAGGGTAGCTCAATTTTTGACTTTTTAAGGGACCTCCACACTGTTATCCAAAGTGGCTGTACCAACTTGCATTCCCACCAACAGTGTAAAAGGGATCCCCTTTCTCCACATCCTCTCCAACATTTGTTGTTTCTTGCCTTGTCAATTTTTGCCATTCTAACTGGCGTAAGGTGGTATCTCAATGGGGTTTTGATTTGAATTTCCCTGATGGCTAATGATGTTGAACATTTTTTCATGTGTCTATTAGCCATTTGTATGTCTTCATTGGAAAAGTGTCTGTTCATATCTTTTGCCCATTTTTCGATTTGATTATTTGTTTCTCGTGTATTGAGTTTGAGAAGTTCTTTGTAGATCTTGGATACCAGTCTTTTATCTGTAGTGCAATTTGCAAATATATTCTCCCATTCTGTGGGCTGCATCTTAGTTTTTTTGACTGTTTCCTTGGCAGTGCAGAAGCTTTTTATCTTGATGAAGTCCCACAAGTTCATTTTTTCTTTTGTTTCTCTTGCCTTTGGAGATGTGTCATGAAAAAGGTTGCTTTGGCCGATGTCGTAGAGGTTGCTGCCTATGTTCCCCTCTAAAATTTTGATGGATTCCTGTCTCACATCAAGGTCTTTCATCCATTTGGAGTTTATCTTTGTGTATGATGTGAGAGAGTGGTCAAGTTTCAGTCTTTTGCACATAGCTGTCCAATTTTCCTAGCACCATTTATTGAAGAGACTGTCTTTTTTCCACTGGATGTTTTTTCCTGCTTTGTCAAAGATTAGTTGCCCAAAGAGCCGAGGGTCCATTTCTGGGTTCTCTCTTCTGTTCCATTGGTCTATGTGTCTGTTTTTGTGCCAGTACCATGCTGCCTTGGTGATCACAGCTTTGTGGTATAGCTTGAAATCCGGCATTGTGATGCCCCCAGCTTTGTTCTTCCTTTTCAACAATTCCTTGGCAATTTGGGGTCTTTTCTGGTTCCACACAAATTTAAAGGCTGTTTGTTCCAGTTCTTTGAAAAATGTCTTTGGTATTTTGATCGGGATGGCATTGAAAGTGTTGAAAGCATAGACATTTTAACTATGTTAATTCTTCCAATCCATGAGCATGGAATATTTTTCCATCTTTTTGTGTCTTCTTCAATGTCTTTCAAGAGTGATTTGTAGTTTCTAGAATATAGGTCCTTTATGTCTCTGGTTAAGTTAATTCCGAGATAACATATGATTTTTGGTGCTATTGTAAATGGAATGGATTTCCTAATTTCTTTTTCTTTAGTCTTATTGTTCGTGTATAGAAATGCAACCGATTTCTGAGCATTGATTTTGTATCCCGCCACATTACTGAATCGCTCTATAAGTTCTAGTAGTTTGGGGGTGGAGTCTATTGGGTTTTCCATATAGAGTATCATGTCATCTGCAAAGAGAGACAGTTTGACTTCTTCTTTGCCAATTTGGATACTTTTATCCCTTTTTGTTGTCTGATTGCTGTTGCAAGGACTTCTAGTACTATGTTGAATAGTAATGGCGAGAGTGGGCATCCTTGTCGTGTTCCTGATTTTAAGGGAAAGGCTTCCAGCTTTTCCCCATTGAGAATGATATTTGCTGTAGGCTTTTCATAAATGGTTTTTATGAAATTGAGGAATGTACCCTCTATCCCTACACTCTGAAGTGTTTTAATGAGTAAAGGATGCTGTATTTTGTCAAATGCTTTTTCTACATCAATTTAGAAAATCATATTGTTCTTGACACTTTTCTTGTTGATATGATCTATCACACTGATCAATTTGCAAATGTTGAACCACGCTTGCATCCCAGAGATGAATCCCACTTGGTCTTGATGGATAATCCTTTTAATGTACTGTTGGATCCAATTAGCTAGGATCTTGTTGAGGATTTTGGCATCCATATTCATCAGGGAAATTGGTCTGTAATTCTCCTTTTTGATGGGGTCTTTGCCTGGTTTGGGGATCAAGGTAATACTGGCCTCATAGAATGAGTTTGGTAGTTTTCCTTCTGTTTCTGTTTTTTTAAACAACTTCAGGAGAATAGGTGTTATTTCTTCTTTGAATGTTTGGTAGAATTCCCTGGGGAATCCGCCAGGCCCTGGACTCTTGTTTTTGGGGAGGTTTTTGATCACTGCTTCAATCTCTTCATAATGGATCGTTCTGTTTAAATAATCAATTTCTTCCTGTTTCAGTCTTGGTAGTTTATAGGTTTCCAGGAAGGCCTCCCTCTCTTCCAGGTTGTTTATTTTATTGGCATAAAGCAGTTGATAAAAGTTTCTGATGATCCTTCCTACTTCATTGGTGTTGGTTGTGATCTCTCCCGTTTCATTCATAATTTTATTAATTTGGGTCTTTTCTCTGTTCTTTTGAATAAGTCTGGCCAGTGGCTTATTGATCTTATTTATTTTTTCAAAGAAACAGCTTCTAGTTCTGTTGATCTTCTCTACTGTGCTTCTGGTTTCTAATTCATTGATCTCTGCTCTAATCTTGATCACCTGCCTTCTCGTTCATGGGTTAGGCCTGTTCGTCTTTCCAGCTCCAGCTTCTTGAGGTAAGAATATAAAAACTGCCTTTTAGAGTTTTCTATTCTTTTTTTTTATTTTATTTATTCATTTGACAGAGATAGAGACAGCCAGTGAGAGATGGAACACAAGCAGGGGGAGTGGGAGAGGAAGAAGCAGGCTTCCAGTGGAGGAGCCTGATGTGGGGCTTGATCCCAGAACGCTGGGATCATGACCTGAGCCGAAGGCAGACGCTTAATGACTGAGCCACCCAGGCGCCCCAGTTTTCATTCTTTTGAGTGAGGCTTGGATGGCTATGTATTTTCCCCTTAGGACTGCCTTTGCATTGTCCCCTAGGTTTTGGACAATGTGTTTTCATTCTCATTGGTCTCTAAAAATTGTTTAATCTGATTTTTAATTTTCTGGTTTACCCAATCATTCTTGAGCAGGATGGTTTGTAGTTTCCAAGTGTTTGAGTTTCTTCCAAATTTTTCCTTGTGATTGAGTTCCAGTTTCAAAGCATTGTGGTCTGAGAATATGTAGGGAATAATTTCAGTCTTTTGGTATCGGTTGAGACCTGTTTTGTGACCCAGTATATGGTCTATTCTGGAAAAAGTTCCATGTGCATTTGAAAAGAATGAGTATTCTGTTGTTCTGGGGTATAGTGTTCTATATATATCTATGAGGTACATCTGGTCCAGTATATCATTCAAAGCCCTTGTTTCTTTGTTGATTTCTGCTTAGGTGATCTGTCTACTGCTGAGAGTGGAGTGCTGAGGTCCACTACTATTAATGTGTTATTATCTATATGTCTCTTTATTCTGGTTAAGAGTTGCCTTGTGTATCTAGCTGCTCCCCTGTTGGGGGCATAGATATTTATAATTATCATATCCACTCATTGGATACATCCTTTAAGAATAATATAGTGTCCTTCTGTATCTCTAACTACAGTCTTTAGTTTAAAATTGAATCTGTCTGATATGAGAATTGCTAACCCAGCTTTCTTTTGAGGTCCAATGGCATGAAAAATGGTTTTCCATCCCTTCACTTTCAGTCTGGATGTATCTTTAGTTTCAAAATGAGTCTCTTATAGACAGCAAATGGATGGGTCATGTCTTTTTATCCAATCTGCAACCCTGTGGCATATTATGGGAGCATTTAGGCCATTCACATTGAGAGTGATTATTGAGAGATATGATTTTAATGATGTCATGTTTTCTGTGAAGTCTTTGTTTCTCTAGATTGTAAATTTCTGTTCTGTATCACTCTTGGGGCCTTTTTACTTTTATAGAACCCCCCTTAATATCTCATGTCGGGCTGGTTTTGTGGTTACAAATTCCTTCAGTTTCTGATCTTGGAAGGTCCTTATCTCTCTATCAATTCTGAATGACAGCCTTGCTGGATAAAGGATCCTTGGCTGCATGTTCTTCTCAGATAGAGCTTTGAAAATACTCTGCCAACCCTTCCTGGCCTGCCAGGTCTCTGTAGATGGGTCTGACGTTATTCTGATATTTTTCCCTCTGTATGTAAGGATTTTCTTCTCCCTGGCTACTTTCGATACTGTATCCTTGGATCTAATATTTGCAAATTGCACTATGACATGACATGGTGTAGGCTTGTTCTCATTGATCTTGGGCGGGGTCCTCTCTGCCTCTTGGACATGAATGCTTGTATCCTTTGCCAGATTAGGGAAGTTCTCAGCTACAATTTATTCAAATATCTCTTCTAGACCTCTCTCTTTCTCCACCCCCTCAAGGATGTCGATGATTCTGACATTGGAACTTTCATTGAGTCAGTAATCTCCCATAATCTACATTCCTGAGATTGGATTTTTTTGAGCCAAGTTTCCATTTTAACTTTTTCTTCTACTATCCCATCTTCCAATTCACTAATTCGTTCTTCTGCCTCATTTACCCTGGGGATCAGAGCGTCTAGTTTAGACTGCATTTGATTCGTAGCATTTTTAATTTCTGCCAGATTTGCTCTCATTTCCACCCTTAGAGATTCTATATTCTCGTTAATATTTTCATTAATATTTTTTTCAAGCCTACGCATCATCTTGACCATTGTTACTCTGAACTCCATTTCTGACAATTGACAATTTGGTTATATCCATATCTATCAGTTCTGTGGCAGAGGCCACAGTCTCTGTCTCCTTTCTTTGCTGAGGGTTTCTCCTCCTCATCACTCTGATGAGGAGAGGTTGCGGGGATGCCCAGATTATTGACCAAGAGCCAGGCAGTGTGCACTTGTTTTATAGGGACCTTAGGGATGTGGGCTTCTTGATTTTTCAGCCTGCCTTCTGGGGGAGGGGCCTGCCATGCTGATACTCAGGCAACCCTGTTTGGGTAGAGTTGCCCCGTCCCCTGCTAGGGGGATGGAGATGGGCACAATGTGAACTGGTATTTCTGAGCTTTTGTTCTCTGGCAGCTTTCCCTGGCAGTTTTCTGTGCCTCTTCTGAGAGTCAGAGCAGCAGTGGCCGTATCCTAGCCTCTGTCTCAAAACAGAGAGATCTCAGTCTGCTCTCCCCTGAGCTCTCCCGGCCACTCTAACTCTGTTTCTGTCAGTGCTGCTAAAAACCCCCGCAGCATCCCGGGATGTGCACCCCACAGCCACTCTCCCGGTCCTCACTTCCAGGGCTGGCACATCTCTGTCCTTTGTGCTTCTAACACCGCCAGCCACCCCCGGCTCCCATGTGCACTCCCGAGCTCCCTGTTTCAGTTTTGTTCGCGCACGCTCCTGAGCTCCCGGTATTAGTCCGGATCCAGTGAGCTCTCTGGAGCTCTGGTTTTTCAGTCTGATCCCATGTGCACTCCCGAGCTGAGCTCTCAGTTTCAGTCTAGTTTGAGTGTGCACTCCTGATCTCCTGTTTTCAGTCTGATTGCACGTGCATTCCTGGACTCACGGTCTCAGTCTGCTTTCTCGTGGGTGCCAGTCCAGGAGTCCAGCCCGCTCTCCAGTGCAGGTGGCTAATGCTTCCTGATGCCCCAGCACAGTGGCTCCCTTCCCCTTCCATTTATCTTCCAATATCTGTGTGCAGATTCACAACTCCCTGCTTCATACCTCAATACTCAGCACTGGAGATGTTCATTTGTAGAGATCCAGATGTATCTTCCTGTGTCTCAGGCTGATTTCGTGGGTGTTCAAGATGGTCTGGTAGATATGAGCTCAATTCAGGGGACCAAGTGAAGAAGGGTTCCCCTACTCCTCCACCATCTTTTTCCTTCTCAAGACCAGGTACGTATTATTGTAATTCTGACTTTACCATAAAGACACTGGTAGTTAGTACAGCTATGTAAATTGTCAAAGGCCATTGCTGTCAAGTGGAGGAGCTGCAATTTGAGATCAGGCAGTGTGATTACAAACATTCTTAGCCACTACCTTAATATTGCTTTTCCCATTGAAAAAAGGTACATTGGCCAGAGTATTATTTTTCAGTTTTATTGAGAAATAACTGACATACATCACTGTATAAGTTTAAGGAATACAGCATGGTGGTTTGATTTACATATATTGTAAAGTGATTACCACAATAAGTTTAGTTAACATCTATCATCTCATATAGATAAAATTAAAAGAAAGAAAAAATTTTTTTCTTCATGATAAGTACTCTTAAGATCTACTCTGTTAACTTTTCTATAGATCTATAGCAGTGTTAGCTATAGTCATCATGTTGTACATTATGCCCCAAGGACTTGTTTATCTTAGAACTGGAAGTTTGTACCTTTTGACCATTTCCCTCCGGTTTCCCTTCTCCCCACACCTTGCCTCTAGTAACCACAAGTCTGATCTCTTTTTCAGTGAGTTTTGCTTGTTTTTAGAATCCACATATAAGTGAGATCCTACAGTATTTGTCTTTCTCTGCCTGACTCATTTCACTTAACATAATACCTTTAAGGTTTATCTGTGTTGTCACAAATGGTAGAAATTTCTATGTTTTTTAATGGCTGAATAATATTCCATAGTATATATATACAACAACTTCTTTATCTATTCATCCACTTAGGCTGTTTCCATGTCTTGGCTATTATAACTAATGCTGCTTTACACATAGGGGTGCATATATCTTTTCAAATTAGTATTTTCATTTTCTTTGGGTAAATATCCAGTAGTAGAATTACTGGATCTAAGGTAGCTCTATTTTTAATTTTTTGAAGAGTCTCCATACTGTTGTCCACAGTGGCTGCACCAATTTACATGCCCACCAACAGTGCACAAGGATTCCTTTTTCTTCATATCCTCACCAAGACTGTTATTTCTTGTGTGTGTGTGTGTGTGTTTATTTTAGCCATTTTGACAGGTGTGAGGTAATATCTCATTGTGGGTTTGATTTCTATTTCCCTGATGATAAACGATGTTGAGTATCTTTTCATGTGTCTATCAGGTTATCTGCATGTCTTCTTTGAAAAAATGTCTATTCAGGTCCTCTGACTACTTGTTAATTGAATGTGTTTATTTATTTTTTTGGTTGCTGTTATTATTGAGTTTATAAGTTTTTAAAATATTTTGGATGTTAACTTCTTATCGGATATATCATATGCAAATATTTTCTTCCATTCAATAGATTGAATTTTCCTTTTGGTGATGTTTACATTTGCTGTGCAAAAACCTTTTGTTCTGATGCAGGCTAATAGTTTATTTTTGCTTTTGTTTTCCTTGCCTGAGGAGACATATCTGTAAATATTTTGCTAAGGTGATATCTAAGAGATTACTGCCTATGTTTCCTTTTAAGAGTTTTATGGTTTCAGGTCTCACATTTAGGTCTTTGATCTATTTGAGTTTATTTTTTTTTGTATGTTATAAGAAAGTAGTCCATTTGCATCTTTCTGCATGTAGCTGTTCGATTTTTCCCAACACTATTTATTGAAGAGACTTTCTGCCCCATTGTATATTCTTGCCTTCATTGTCAGAGATTAATTGACCATATAGATGTTGGTTTATTTATGGGCTCTCTATACTGTTCTGTTGATCTATGTGTCTATTTTTGTGGCAGTATCATATTGTTTTGATTACTATAATTTTGTAGTATATCTTGAAATCTGGGATGTGATACCTCCAACTTTTTCTTCTTTCTCAAGATTACTTTGGTTATTCTAGTCTTTTATGTTTCCACACAAATTTTATGATTGTTATAGTTTTTTCATAGAAATTGCACTAAATTTTTTCATAGGAATTGCACTAAAGCATAGGTTGCTTTGGGTGATATGGACATTTTAATGATATTAGTTCTAATCCATGAGCGTGGTGTATCTTCCCATTTGTTTGTGTTGTTTTCAATTTCTTTCATGACTGTCATAGTTTTCAGACTAGAGGTCTTTCACTTCATTGTTGAAATTTTTTCATAGATATTTTATTGTTTTTGGTGCAGTTGTAAATGGATTGTTCCCTAATTTCTTTCTGCTACTATTTTCTGCTGCTACAGATTTCTGTTTGTTAATTTTGTATCCTGAAGCTTTACTAAACTCATTCATTAGTTCTAATAGTTTTTTTGATGAAGTCTTTGGGGTTTTCTATATATAGTATCATGTTGTCTACATATAGTGATAGTTTTACTTCTTCTTTACCAATTTGGATGCCTTTTATTTCTTTTTCTTGTCTGATTGCTGTGGCCATGACTTCCAGTACTATGTTGTCTAAAGGTGGTAAGAATGGACATCATTGTCTTATTCATAATGTTAGAGGAAAAACTCTCCATTTTTCACCATGTTACTTGTGGGTTTTTCATAAACTTTATTATATTAAGACACGTTTTCTCTAAATTCACTTCGTTGAGAGTTTTTATCATGAACAGATGTTGTATTTTGTCAAATCTTTTTCTGCATCTATTGAGAAGATTATATGGTTTTCATCATTCCTCTTGTTAACATTGTGTATCACAATGATTCATTTGCCCATGTCAAATTATGCTTGCATTCCTGGAATAAATCCCACTTGATTATTGTGAATGATCCTTTTACTGTATTGTTGAATTTGGCTTGCTAATATTTTGTTGAGGAGTTTTGCATCTATGTTCATCGGAGATATTGGCCTGTAGTTTTCTTCCCTTCCCTTCCCTTCCCTTCCCTTCCCTTCCCTTCCCTTCCCTTCCCTTTCCTTCCCTTCCCTTTCCCTTTCCTTTTCCCTTTCCTTTTTTTTTCTTTTCTTTTCCTTCCCTTTCTTCCCTTCCCTTCACTCCCTCCCTCCTTTCCTTTCCTTTCCTTTCCTTTCCTTTCCTTTCCTTTCCCTTTCTTTCTTTCTTTCTTTCTTTCTTTCTTTCTTTCTTTCTTTCTTTCTTTCTTTCTTTCTTTCTTTCTTTCTTTCTTTCTTTCTTTCTTTCTTTCTTTCTCTTTTCTTTCATATATTTTTCTGATTTGGTATCAAGGTAATGCTGGCCTCCTAGAATGAATTCAGAAGTTTCTCTTCATATTCTGTTTTTTGGAACACTTTGAGAAGAACAGGTATTAACTTTTTAAATGTTTGATAGAATTTATCTGTGAAGAAAACTGGTCCTGGAATTTTGTTTATTGAGATTTTTGTGATTACTGACTCAGTTTCATTACTAGTAATTGGTTTTTACAAATTTTCTATTTCCTCTTGATTCAGTTTTAGAAGTATGTTTGGTTTTAGGAATTTATTTCTTTTAGGTAGCCCAATTTGTTTGCATGAAATTTTTTTGTAATGGTCTCTTATAATTCTTTGTATTTCTGTGGTGTCAGTTGTTATTTCTCTTCATTTCTGATTTTAGTTATTTGAGTCCTCTCTTTTTTTCTTGAGAAGTCTGGCCAAAGATTTATCCGTTTTGTTTATCTGAGAACCAGCTATTGATTTCATTGTTCTTTTCTAATAGTAGAAGTAGTAGTCTTTATTTCAGTTCTTTCTGCCTTAATCTTTATTATTTCATTTTCTTTTACTAGCTTGGGCTTTGTTTTTCTATTCCTAGTACCTTTGGTATAAGGTTAGGTTGTTTGCTTTGGATTTTTCTTATTTCTTGAGATAGGCCTGTAGGGCTATAAAATTCCCTTAGAACTGCTGTTGCTGAATCCCTCTTAGAACTGCTAAATGGCATAAGCCATTGTATTTGCATTTTCATTTGTCTCGATATATTTCTGCTTCAATTTATTGTTGACACATTGGTTGTTTAGTAGCATGTTGTTTAGTTTTCATGTGTTTGTGTTTTTTTCCTTGTAATTGATTTCTGGTTTCACAGCATTGTGGTCAGAAAAGATGCTTGATGCGATTTCAGTTTTTGTAGAGTTATTGAGACTTGTTTTATGGCTTAATATGTGATCTATCCTGAAGAATATTCCATGTGCACTTGTGCAGAATGTGAATGCTTCTGTTTTTGGATGAAATGTTTTGTATATATCTGTTAGGTCCATATGGTTGAATGTGTCACTGTTTCCTTGATTTTTCTGTCAGGATGATCTATCCACTAATGGAAATGTAGTGTGAAAGTCCCCTACTATTATTATATTGCCACCAATTTCTCCCTTAATGTCTGTTAATATTTGCTTTGTGTATTTAGGTGCTCCTATGTTGGGTGCATAGATATTTACCATTGTTATATCCTCTTTGGATTGCTCTCTTTATCATTATGTAATGCCCTTCTTTGTCTCTTGACAGAGTCTGTTTTAAAGTCTCCTCTGTCTGATAAAAGTATTGTTACCTTGGCTTTTTTTCCTTTCACTTTCATTTGCATGGAATATCTTTTTCCATTCCTTTACTTTTAGTCTGTATGTGTCTTTAGATCTGAGGTGAGTATCTTGTAAGGAGCATATAGATAGGTCTAGTTTTTTATCCTTTCAGTCACCCTATGTCTTTTGATTGGAGCATTTAGTCCACTTACATTCAAAGTAATTATTGATAGCTATGTACATATTGCCATTTTGTGAATTGTTTTCTGGTTGTTCTTGTAGTTTTTCTCCATTCCTTACTTCTTCTCTTGCTCTTTTCCCTTTTGCAGTTTGATGGCTTTCTTTAGTATTATACTTGGATTCATTTCTCTTTATTTTTGTATATCTATTATAAGTTTTTTGTTTTTTTAAAGATTTTATTTATTTATTTGACAGAGAGAGATAGCCAGAGAGAGACGGAACACAAGCAGGGGGAGTAGGAGAGGAAGAAGCAGGCTCCCAGAAGAGCCTGGTGCAGGGGTTGATCCCATAACGCCGAGATCACGCCCTGAGCCGAAGGCAGACGCTTAACGACTGAGCCACCCAGGTACCCCTATCTATTATAAGTTTTTAATCTGTGGTTACCGTTGGGGTCAAATATAATGTCCTATGTGGATAAGAGTCTGTAGTAGGTTGAAGGTCCTTAAATTTGAACACATTCCATAAGCACTAAATTTTTTTTTAATATTTTATTTATTCATTCAACAGAGAGACAGCCAGTGAGAGCGGGAAGACAAGCAGGGGGAGTGGGAGAGGAAGATGCAGGCTCCCAGTGGAAGACCCTGACGTGGGGCTCGATCCTGAAACTCCAGGATCACGCCCTGAGCCAAAGGCAGACGCCCAATGACGGAGCCACCCAGGCGCCCCAATAAGCACTAAATTTTTACTCACTCCTCCACATTTTATGTTTATAATGTCATATTTTATAATTTTTTAATTTTGTATATTCCTTGACTAATTTTTGTAGATATAATAAATTTTACCACTTTTGTATTTTAAACTCCATACTGACTTTATAAGTGACTGATTTACTATCTTTACTATATGTTTGCTTTTACCTTTGAAATTTTTTCCTTTCATAATATTTCATGTAAGGCTGGTTTAGTGGTGATGAACTCCTTTAACTTTTATATGTCTAGAAAATTCTTTATTTCTCTCTCAATTTTGAATGATAATCCTGCTGGGTGCAGTATTTTGGTTTGTAAATTTTTTTTTTCCTTTCAGCACTTTGCATATATCATGCCACTGACTTCTGTCCTGCAATACTTCTGCTGAAAAATCAGCTGATAGACTTATGGGGTTTCCCTTGTATGTAACTCTTTTCTTCTCTTGTGCTACTTTTAAAATTCTCTGTATTATCATTATCATTATTTTTTGCCATTTTAATTATTATGTGTCTTGGTGTGGACCCTGTTAGGTTAAGCTAGTTAGGGACCCTCTGTGTATCTGGATCTGGATCCCTCCTTTCCAGATGAGGGAAGTTTTCAGGTATTATTTCTTCGTATAAGTTTTCTGCTCCCTTCTCTCCCTCCTCTCCTTCTGGGATTCCTTTAATATGAAAGTTGTTATGATGTCACAGAGTTCCCTTAATCTATTCTCTTTCATTATTATTATTATTATTATTATTATTATTATTATTATTATTATTGTCTCTTTTCGCTCTTCAGTTTGGTAGTTTTCCATTACCTTGTCTTCTAGATTGCTGATCCATTCTTCTACATCCTTGAATCTGCTGTTTATTCCTTCTAGTGTATTTTTTTGAAAGAGGGAGGGGCAAAGGGAGAGGAAGAGAGACAGAATCTTAAGCAGGCTCCATGCTCAACATAGAGCTCAATGAAGGGTTTGATCTCATGACCCTGAGATCATGACCTGAGCTAAAATCAAGAGTCAGATGCTTAACCAACTGAGTCACCCAAATGCCCCTTCTAGTATATTTTTCATTTCATTTCAGGTATTGAGTTCTTCAGCTCTGGCTGGTCCTTTTTAAGTATTTTCTATCTCTTTGTTGAAATAGTCACTGAACTCATTCACTCTACTGTCAAGTCGAGTGTCTTTACAACTATTACTTTTGACTCTTTTTCGGTTATATTGCTTATTTCCAATTCATTTCACTCTTTTACTCTGATTTTTGTCTTGTTCTTTCATTTGGGACATATTCCTCCATTTCCTCATTTTGTCTAACTCCTGATTTGTCTAACTTTGTGTTTGTTTCCATGTATAGGTAAGTGAGCTATGTCTCCTGGTCTTGAAAGTAATGGCCTTGTGTAGAAGAGATCCTGTGGTGCCTTGTAGCACAATCCCCCCTGGTCACCAGAACTGTGTATTCTGTGGGTGTCCCCTGTGTGGACTGCATGCATTCTTCTATTGTGGCTGAGCAATAGTTGTCTTCAGCTTAGCCGGCTTTACCTTCTGTGGGCAAACCAGGCAGGGTTTGCTCCCCATGCTGCTGAGAGGCCCAGCTGTACCTGCTATAGGTTCATGGGTAGGTGGGGCCAGGAGTCAGCCTAGCTGTTGGTAGTGTGCACTGTTGTGTGGGATTACCTCCCTTCTCCCCTGGGCAGGAGTCACTCTGGAGTGGCACTGGTCTTGGCTGGTGCTGCATGTCATATGTGGTAGGGTAGGAGCCCTTTGAAGGAACACCTCCTGAGGTGGGTGGGTTGGTGGGTGACCATAGGGGAACATATGGGTGGAGCATGTAGTAGTGGCAAAGTGGATGAAGAGTGTTAGCACCGGCTCCCACAAGCATCTGACTATCTAGGCTTGCAGAGGGGACAGAAATGGTTTTACCAACACTTTTATTCCCAGAGAAATCTCTTGCAGATCCCCGCCCCCCAGCACATATTCTAAGATTGTCAATAAATCTCCTTCACATATACCTCAGGTGCTATTCAAATTGCTGCTTCAGTGCTACCTCTGGGCTGAGTTTTCCTGTAAACTGCCTCTTTAAGGGTTGGGACTCAGTTTCCCATCACCCTCCTGCTCTCCCAGAGTTAAGCATGTTGATTTTTAAAACTCCCAGAATTAAGCCTTAGAGATTTTAAAAGCTCCTGGAGTTAAGCCCCTCTGGTTTTCAAAGCCAGATGTTATGGGGACTGTCTTCCCAGTGCAGATCTCTAGTACTGGATGTGCTTGGTGTGGCATCTGTTCTTCTCATTCCTTTGTGCTTTGATATCCCTCCTGTTTGTAGTTAGCTGTGCCAGGGATTTGGTTCCCAACTGTGTCTTCACCTCTCCTCCCCTTTTCAAAATGTGGCTTCCTCTCTGTGACCAGCTATGGAATATCTGTTCTGGACAGCTTCAGGTCATTTTCCAAGGTAGTTATGTAGATGTAGGTGTTATCTCAATGTGTTCATGACATGACATGAGCTCAGGATCCTCCTATTCCACTCTCTACACCGTCTTCCTACTTCTTCCCTGTGATTATGTTTTTATGTGCCTACAAGTTTACATATTCAAACATACCTGTATAAATCCTTTTCTACTATTCTGAATTTTATTCAGTAGCTCATAATGAAGTGGGGGAATTTTCCAGAATCTCCCCTATTTTTTTTTTTAAAGATTTTATTTATTATTTATGTGACAGAGAGACAGCCAGCGAGAGAGGGAACACAGCAGGGGGAGTGGGAGAGGAAGAAGCAGGCTTCCAGCAGAGGAGCCTGATGTGGGACTCGATCCTGGGATGCCAGGATTACGCCCTGAGCCGAAGGCAGACACTTTAATGACTGCGCTACCCAGGCGCCCCCTCCCCTATTTTTTAACCTCATAAGTAATGATGGAGATAAGCAGAAAAAACAAGTTGTCTTTGGGACTGAGGTCTTATCCTAGGCCAGAGTAGGCAGTGGGAAAGCACTAGGTTAGAAGGAATGAAGAACAGAGCATGTGCTCCTTCCAGGAATGCTTGTGACTTTTCTTGGTTCTTGGGTGACAACAGTCAACAGGGGCAAATGGGCAGGTTCTATCATTAGAAACACTTGGGCTTCAATATTCATACTTCTTTTTGTTTGATGTGGGTTTGGGGGAAATTACTTCTTTATGAATCACAGTAAGATTATTTGGAAATTGGAACTAATATGGAACTGGAACTAACCATTTCTCAGGTTTGTAGGGAAATTAATTGAAATAATGTGTATAAATCACCAGGCACGGAGCATCACAGGCCTTATACTTCCCAGCCTACTTTCTTACATCAATTATATGTTTTATCTGAGCAAACAAGACTCCAGAGATTATCTTAACTAATATATACCTCTAAAAATATATTTTTAAGAAATTATTTTTTTTAATATTCTGGTGATATGCTGAATACATAAAGTTGATGTTCTTATTATGTCATTGTGAGTTTTTTACTGATAAATTATCAAGTTAGAATGATTTATCATTTTTAATTTTAGTTAAGACAATATGGTCATTGTATCTATGCTCCATCTCTTCTTTCTACCTTCCCTTTGTTATTCATTTGATATTTAGTTCAATTTTCAGAATATTCACAATGTAACAAATGCTAAGAGACTTTCTTATACCTAATCTAAGTGTCAGTGGTCTTAGTGTGTGCTAATTTTTAAGGAATTTTCCTGACTTTTACCACTAAAGTAGAAATCATAAAAAATAGAGAACATCTGTGAAAGTCAAGGGCTGCATTTGCTCATACATCCAAAAAAAAAAAAAAAGAAAAGAAAAAAGAAAAGCAAAACAAAACAAAACCAGATCATTGAATCACTTATAAATTAGAAGCATTCAAAATACAAAATAAATAAAATATGTAGAACCAAGTTCTTTATATCAATACTAAATGTTTAGGTGAAATAAAGAGCAAAACGCTGTTTTGGATGCTGAAGAAATATTTTCCATTAATTTTTATGACTGCTGTGAAAAACACATAAATATAATGTATATGAATCATCTACTCTTTGGGGCCATAAAACTATGCTTTCTAATTAGATCTGTAAGATTTGGCTTGGTTAGAATCTATTACAGCTCCAGAGCAACTGATCTATAGCAGCTGGGCATTTCCAGCGCTCTCTGCTGTTGTTAGAACTATGAGCCTGCTGCCCAGAACCAGGCCCTAGGGCATGTTTTCAATCTTTCCTGCTTTAATGGTTCTAGGTTGGATTGTTTGATGATTGTTGCAGGAAAATAGAGGATGCTTGGGCGGATCCAAACTCAGTATTTACTTGAGCACCTACTTGATGAGTGCTTTAGAAGAGATAACTCCTTGAATGCTCACAAAAGTCATTTAAGTTGGGTACTCCCAGAATCTCCATTTAATAGATAATGAAACTGGTGCAATTTTTGCAAGGTTACACATGTAGCTAGTGATGGAAATGAGATCTGACCTCAGGCTGTTTGGAGCAAGCTCACTTATATAACTGCTGCCTTCTAGAGACACAGGGGTTGCTGCTGAACATCCCACCCCCCCACCTTATTGCCACCACACCTCAAAGAAGAAAAAATTCCTGCACTGCAGATGTTTTCTAAGTTTATACATGTGGAAAATAATCATAAGTGAGAAATGAAGGAGATATTCAGTAACTTGTAAATACAGGGCCCTTCTTACATTCTCATTCATGCTTCTAAGCCTTTGCTCTCAGCCAACATTTCTCTAACCCAGAGCTTCTCCCTGTTGCCCTGTCTGCTGAAGTTGCAGGGCCAGGCTCACATTCCATATCCCTTCTGACAAACTTGTTTATGGGATTCTATGTAGTTTCCTCCATTTGTGGACATCCTTGACACTTGGGAGTTTGTTTCATTTAGAGACAGATGTATAAGGTAATAAGGGCATTGAATTTGGGGCTTGAAGAACTGTGTTTAAGATTCAGCTCAAGGGCTTATTTGCTGGGTGACCTTCAACGGACCACAATCTGAGACACGTTTTTTCTTCTCAGTGTTAACAAGACAAAGATTTAGCTATTTAGAAGGCAAACTTTATCTAAGGATTAACCAAGATTAC
This sequence comes from Ursus americanus, assembly GCF_024610735.1. Taxonomy (NCBI): domain Eukaryota; kingdom Metazoa; phylum Chordata; class Mammalia; order Carnivora; family Ursidae; genus Ursus; species Ursus americanus. The sequence goes on from NC_142139.1 coordinate 68,010,228, forward strand.
AAATTTAAAAATGATTTATAAATGATGACACACTCTACAATATATACTGTGGTGTAATTCCAATCTCTTTTTCTTAGCTCCCAAAACAAATGATAAACTTTTAAGGAGAGAATTTGCAATTTTAATACATTTATATTTTCTTTGGCTTCAAGCTTAGAAACTTGAGTATAGTGGGTGCTCAATAAACATTGCTGATTTGTATGCAAGATGAGGGTGATTTTTTTTTTCCAGGAACTATTTTTTAGTTCTTTTTACAGTTTATCTACATTGGCAGATATTTTTTTCTCAAGTTAAAATTTTAATATGTATTTCTACTCTTTAATTTTGCACTTCCTTTCTAGGAATATATATTTCCAAATGGCAGAGGTATGTGTGTGCGTATTTCTTGTTTTTGTAAAGTTGAAGATGTGACCAGAGGGAAAATGAAAGGATAAGGTATAAAGTATAGAGAAACATTTCAAGATTCATGTCATGTTTTGGTGGGTGAGAAGCAGCAAAAGAAGAGGTAAATTAAAGCTGGGAATTGTATTGATAGAGGTGGATGAGATGGTATTGACTAGATACCAAGACTCTTTGTTTTCTGAGTAAAGAGGTGCATTATAGGTGTTTCAGTACCTTTTATTTGGTTGAGATGGTGATTTCATGGATGAAGCCGACATATGGCCAGCTTCTCCTCCATAGTCTGGGGCAGCTCCCTCTCCCTATTGTGGGGAAGTACCTGATCTTGTTTTTGCAAAGCAAGAGGGGCAGTTGGATCACATTCTCAAATACTGGCTGTGCTTTGTGAGCTGTCTTAGAAGCTATTGCTAAGGTGTTTCCCATTCTTTCAATTCCCCGCTGCTACCTGGGTTCCTGTGGGACATCCCAGAGCAACAGAAGGATGGGCTGATGGGCGGGCAGCTAGATTTCAGCTCAGCCTCACCACCTGGCTCCATAACCTGCTCCATCTGTCAGTTGTTCCGGGTGGCTGAAGAGTCCAGCAGTTCAAAGCACTACTTCGGGCTGCTTCTGAGCATTTCTCTACTCTCCAAGGACCTGATATTCTGGCCAGAGAGAAGGGAATGTATCCAAGTGCTCCTTGCCCTAGCAGTCTAGGGTGTATGGGATTGGCAGCCACAAGGTTCCATACTGTTCTGCTCCTTAGGAATTTGAATAAGAATTCTGCTTATTTCTGTTCATTTACCATCTTTTCTCATGTTCCATCTGTGTGAAGTTTGGAATGATGTTTATAAATTTAAGATCCAGTCAGGCATGAACTTGCACAGATAAAAAAGCTAAGTGTTTATCTAGTAAATTTGGCAAGAAGAAAACATTATCAGTATGGGAAGATGATTAGCATAGCAGATGCTGGGAGGCCCCTTTCTGGAGGACTGTGAAATAGGAATTGACATGTAGTCTGCCCATTGTCAAACCCATTTTGGACAGTAAAGTTTTAAAGATTAAGATTCTTGACTCATGTTGTAGTGGCATAACTCGGACAGAGGAGCAAATGAGGTTTTTATATTAATTTTCTATTGGTACAAACTACCACAAACTTAGCTGCTTAAAACAACAAAATTTATGATCTCACGAGCTCTGTGGCTTAGGCATCTAGGCTCAGCTTAGCTGGTCCTCAGTTTAGGGTCTCACCAGGGTGCATCAAAGTGTTAGCTGGACTGTGTTTTCATTCGAAGGCTCAATTGGGGAAGCATCTGCTTTTAAGCTCACTCATGCTGTTGGCAGAATTCATTTCCTTGTAGCTGCTAGATTTAGGGCCTTGGTTTCTTGCTGGCTAGCATCCAGAGCCTTGTTCCAGCCCCTGGAGCCACCAGCAGTTCCTTGCCACTTGACCTTCCCCATAGGCCCTCTCATAACAAAGCTGGAAAGGGCGAAAGAATGAGTTCACTAATATGGCAGAGTTTTATATAGTGTAAAATGGTCATGGGAGTGACATTCTATCAGCTTTGCCATATTTTACTGATCAGATTAAGTCTTTCCCATAGTCGAAGGGGAGAGGATTCCACAAAGGGAGGAACACCCAAGACATGGGGATCGTGGAGTTTTCCTTAGAGTCTGTGTTCACAATCCCTGTTGTAGAATCCATTTGCACATGGGCCAGTTAGTTCTGCTTTGTTTATGGACAGAAATTAGGCTTTGGCTCCAAGGCAATCTTGGTATAAATGTGCAATTAGATGTGGCCATGAAACCAAGTACTGGCTTATGGAATGTGAGCAGAATTGATGTTTATCTCTTGCCACACTGGCCTTTAAATATCTCTATTATGAAGTCTTTCTACACTATTCCTGAATAGAGAGGACTGCAAGAAACTATGAGAGAGCAGTCATAGAAGATGCAGTGAGGTCCCTGAGAGACTGTATAGAAAAGAGCACTGCCTTGTCTACCTGCATTGGACAGTGACTTGATAATGAACTATTATTGTTAAATAAGTGATTTTTAAAAAATAACTCCAGTTTTCATGCCTTACACAGTTGTGTTTTACATATTCCGATTCAAAGATGTCTGGGAAGACCCTTATCTCAAAAAGGTTCTAATAGAAATGCCTAAAATTTCATTGTTATGCATTCATTTCTCAAGTATGATCCATTACCTTTCCCATACATCTTTTGAAACAAAAATACTCTATGAAGAAGGAATATGTATATCTTTAAATATCAGCGTGTCTGACAAGCAAAGTGGCATAATAACACCTGAAAGAAAGGAAAGAAAAAAGAAAAACAGAAGAGGGGCAGATATGAATTTATTTTACAAATACTTGTTGCAGGCATGTGCTAGGCTTGGAATGTAAAGAATCCTGTTGCCTCAGGGTTCCAGCCTTTTAATATTTCAGACATGAACTTGCACCTTACATGATGTGTGCGTGTAGGTGGTCATATTTCTTTATTCCCCCACAAAGCTATTGTTAAGTCAATGTGTCTTTTCATTCATACTGTCTTAGAATCAAGGTAATAAGCCATGGCCTGAAGTTTTTCACATGGTATTTCAGTTACTCCTGTCACTGACACTGGGCTAAGATATTAACCCCATTTAACTCTTACTCACCCTTCAACACTCAGTTTAATTATCTAGAAAATCTATCTCATCACCCACATTAGATCTTCTTCCCTTATTAATGACTCTTACAATGGTATGTGACTCATCTCCCTAGGACCTCAAAAAGTTATATTAGATTTGTAGGATTATTCAATTTACTTTTATCTTCCTCACTATACTGCAAGATCCATAAAGACAAGGACTGTGGCTATTTTTTCTCCTTTTTATAATTCATTATACACAGAGTACCATTGTCTTATAGTCCATATTTATTGAATGGATGAACAAATGTGTATTTGAATTATCAATTTTCTAATAGTAAGGGAAAAGGAAGGTTATCCCTCTATGACCCCTGAATCAGTTTCCCTTGCTATCACTTGATTGCACTTCTTTGTCCTGTAGACCACTGTCTACCAACAGAAATCATAGTGTGAACCACCCAGACACCATTAAGCTCCTTGGAGAAACTCATGAAAGGAGATCACCCTTCCATTCAGCTACCCATCCCGTTAATCACTGTTGTATCTCCTGTAGACAAACTAGATTTTAGTGAAGGTCTGGAGAGTCAGAAGGCATTTTCATGTCAGCAGCAACACAAATTAGAATTGACTAACAACTCAGGTCTTAAAAGTCTCTCTATCACCATTCTTAATTTCCCACTCATCATCTTTTCCTGTAAGTGCTAACCTTTGAAAAGTCACCCTACCTTTTCCCTACATACTCCCACCCAGTCTTGTTTATTTCTCTGGCATATCGACATACCTATTTTTTTATTGCTTCATTTCATTCTATTTCCAGATTTTAAAGCCTCTGGGTTTTGCCTTCTGCTTCCTAGGGAGATAATTTTTTAAGAAAACTCTATTGCCGGGGCGCCACAGTCATTAAGCGTCTGCCTTCGGCTCAGGGCGTGATCCCAGCGTTCTGGGATTGAGCCCCACATCGGGCTTCTCTGCTAGGAGCCTGCTTCTTCCTCTCCCACTCCCCCTGCTTGTGTTCCCTCTCTCGCAGGCTGTCTCTCTCTGTCAAATAAATAAATTTGAAAAAAAAAAAAAGAAAAAAGAAAACTCTATTGCCTACCAAGGGGACTCTTGTGCTGGTAATACTTTGATTTTCTCCTCACACACATGTTTCCTCTCTTTCTACTCCACCAGAACATTTAAAAATTGCACCTCCAATGCCTCCGTGCACTCCTCACATGGTCCATGACCATCTGTGTTAAAATCACTTGAGAGCATTATGGTTATAAATTCCTGGGCTCCACTGCAGTACCACTGACTTCACATCTGGAAATGATCTTGGACTCTTCATTTTGAATAAGCCCTCTGCTGATTACACACAGTGAAGTTTGATTTAAACAAACAAACAGACTGGAGAGTGCTGGCTTGATCCCACTCCGCTGAAATCTGCAGTCAGCCCCATGATCATATCTGTCTTGTAATATTTTATTGACGATGTTTGTATCCATGTACATGAAAGATTTTGGTCTGTAGTTTTCCTTTTTCTTAATGTTTTTATCTGTTTTGGTATTGGAGTAATGATTGCATCACAAAATGAGTCAGGAAGTATTCTCTGTTTCTATTTTATGAGATATATTGTGGAGAATTGGGGGGTAATTTCTTACTTAAATGTTTGGTAGGATTCACCAGTGAATGGAAAGGTTGTTAATTGTTGATTCAATTTCTTTAACATGTCTTGTACATTTTTCTTAGAAGCCAGACTTTGGGTCATAGGGACTGAGATAAACCGTCCTTAGTCTGCGGTTTTACATCAGTCTGCACAGCACTTGGCTCTGTTTTAAGTCTGCAGTAGCTACAGGCGCCCGAGGCTTCAGGTTCCCCTAATGTCTTTTTCCTTTGTTTCTCCTGTTGTCTCAGTATATCCTGAAGGACTTTTCTTTAAATAAAGTCTGTGCCTTGTAGCTTTTCTAGCTGTTATCAACTGTCATTATGTTGGGGTTCTGTTAATGTGGTGGTAAGGTATGGGGGGAGGGAAGCATTCCGTAATCTTATATTTGAATCTCAGTTTTCTAGTGGGTCTGTATTCTCCAGGCTCTGACCTTTACAAGTATTTCTTAGCCTCCCTACCCCCTTCCAGTCTTATGTAAGACAAGAAGACTAGAGGTGGCTAGAATGGGATAAATGTCCTAGGTGGGATAAACTGCAGAGCAGGGCTTCCTTACGGAGAATTATCTTGGTGTACTTCAAAATGGTTGCTTTTCCCTTTCCCTTTTCAGAGACAAGAGCGGATTTTTCTTGGCTCTTTACTGGGAGAATATAGTAGGTAACCTACCTCTTTACAAGAGATAAAACCATGAAAGCGTGGCCCCCAGGAGTTTCTAGCTTTCATGCTAGTCCACATTCAGCCATCAGCAATTTGTCAAAATTACCATTTAGGTGTTCCTACCAGTTTATGGCTCCAGTGACTTAGGGTAAGTCGATCTCTGCTATGAGTCTCCATTAGCCTGTGTATGATTTTGCAGTAATTGTTTGTTCTATGATCTCAAATCTCTGATTGGTCCAGTGATTTCAGTTTGTCCAACTTCTTCTTTTTTTTTTTTAATAATGATTTTTTATTATATTATGTTAGTCACCATACAGTACATCCCCGGTTTTCGATGTAAGGCTCGATGATTCATTAGTTGTGTATAACACCCAGTGCACCATGCAATATGTGCCCTCCTTACTACCCATCACCGGTCTATCCCATTCCCCCACCCCCCTCCCCTCTGTAGCCCTCAGTTTGTTTCTCATATTCCATAGTCTCTCATGTTTCATTCCCCCTTCTGATTACCCCCCCTTTCTTTATCTCTTTCTTCCCCTACTGATCATTCTAGTTCTTATGTTCCATAGATGAGAGAAATCATATGATAGTTGTCTTTCTCTGCTTGACTTATTTCACTAAGCATTATCTCCTCCAGTGCCGTCCATGTTGTAGCAAATGTTGAGAACTCGTTCTTTCTGATTGCTGAGTAATATTCCATTGTATATATGGACCACAACTTCTTAATCTAGTCATCTGTTGAAGGGCATCTCGGCTCCTTCCACGATTTAGCTATTGCGGACATTGCTGCTATGAACATTGGGGTGCATATGGCCCTTCTCTTCACTACGTCTGTATCTTTGGGGTAAACACCCAGTAGTGCAATGGCTGGATCATAGGGTAGCTCAATTTTTAACTTTTTAAGGGACCTCCACACTGTTTTCCAGAGTGGCTGTACCAACTTGCATTCCCACCAACAATGTAGGAGGGATCCCCTTTCTCCACATCCTCTCCAACAATTGTTGTTTCTTGCCTTGTCTATTTTTGCCATTCTAACTGGCGTAAGGTGGTATCTCAGTGTGGTTTTGATTTGAATTTCCTTGATGACTAATGATTTTGAACATTTTTTCATGTGTCTGTTAGCCATTTGTATGTCTTCATTGGAAAAGTGTCTGTTCATATCTTCTGCCCATTTTTTGATTTGTTTATTTGTTTCTTGTGTATTGAGTTTGAGAAGTTCTTTGTAGATCTTGGATACCAGTCCTTTATCTGTAGTGTCATTTGCAAATATCTTCTCCCATTTCGTGGGCTGCCTCTTAGTTTTTCTGACTGTTTCCTTGGCTGTGCAGAAACTTTTAATCTTGATGAAGTCCCATAAATTCATTTTGTCTTTTGTTTCTCTTGCCTTTGGGGATGTATCATGAAAAAGGTTGCTTTGGCCGATGTCGTAGAGGTTGCTGCCTATGTTCTCCTCTAGAATTTTGATGGATTCCTGTCTCACATCGAGGTCTTTCATCCATTTGGAGTTTATTTTTGTGTATGGTGTGAGAGAGTGGTCAAGTTTCATTCTTTTGCATGTAGCTGTCCAATTTTCCCAGCACCATTTATTGAAGAGACTGTCTTTTTCCCACCGGATGTTTTTTCCTGCTTTATCAAATATTAGTTGCCCAAAGAGCTGAGGGTCCATTTCTGGGCTCTCTATTCTGTTCCATTGGTCTATGTGTCTGTTTTTGTGCCAGTACCATGCTGTCTTTGTGATCACAGCTTTGTAGTACAGCTCGAAATCCGGCATTGTGATGCCCCCAGCTTTGTTTTTCCTTTTCAACAGTTCCTTGGAGATTCGGGGTCTTTTCTGGTTCCATACAAATTTAAGGACTATTTGTTCCAGTTCTTTGAAAAACGTTCTCGGTATTTTGATCGGGATAGCATTGAAAGTGTAGATTGCTCTGGGTAGCATGGACATTTTAACTATGTTAATTCTTCCGATCCATGAGCATGGAATATCTTTCCATCTTTTTATGTCTTCCTCAATGTCTTTTAAGAGTGATTTATAGTTTCTAGAATAAAGGTCCTTTACGTCTCTGGTTAAGTTAATTCCAAGGTAACGTATGGTTTTTGGTGCTATTGTAAATGGGATGGATTCCCTGATTTCTCTTTCTTCGTTCTCGTTATTCGTGTACAGAAATGCACCTGATTTCTGAGCATTGATTTTGTATCCTGCCACGTTACTGAATTGCTCTATAACTTCTAATAGTTTGGGAGTGGCTTCTTTTGGGTTTTCCATATAGAGTATCATGTCGTCTGCGAAGAGAGACATTTTGACTTCTTCTTTGCCGATTTGAATACCTTTGATCCCTTTTTGTTGTCTGATTCCTGTTGCAAGGACTTCTAGTACTATGTTGAATAATAGTGGCGAGAGTGGGCATCCTTGTCGTGTTCCTGATCTTAAGGGAAAGGCTTCCAGCTTTCCCCATTGAGAATAATATTTGCAGTAGGCTTTTCATAGATGGCTTTTATGAGATTGAGAAATGTACCTTCTATTCCTACACTCTGAAGGGTTTTAATCAGGAAAGGATGCTGTATTTTGTCAAATGCTTTTTCGGCATCGATTGAGAGGATCATATGGTTCTTGAGTCTTTTCTTGTTGATATGATGTATCACACTGATTGATTTGCGAATATTGAACCACGCTTGCATCCCAGGTATGAATCCCACTTGATTGTGGTGGATAATCCTTTTAATGAACTGTTGGATTCTATTAGCAAGTATCTTGTTGAGGATTTTGGCGTCCATATTCATTAGGGAAATCGGTCTGTAATTCTCCTTTTTGAGGGGGTCTTTGCCTGGTTTGGGGATCAAGGTAATATTGGCCTCATAGAATGAGTTTGGTAGCTTTCCTTCTGTTTCTATTTTTTGAAATAGCTTTAGGAGAATAGGTATTATTTCTTCTTTGAATGTTTGGTAGAATTCCCCAGGAAAACCGTCCGGGCCTGGAGTTTTGTTATTTGGAAGGTTGTTTATCACTGACTCAATTTCTTCATAATTAATTGGCCTGTTTAAGAAATCAATTTCTTCCTGTTTCAATCTTGGTAGTTTATAGGTTTCCAGGAAGGATTCCATCTCTTCCAGATTGCTTAGCTGTTGATAAAAATTTCTAATAATCCTTCCAATTTCAATGGTGTTCGTCGTGACCTCTCCTTTTTCATTCATAATTTTAATAATCTGGGTCCTTTCTCTTTTCTTTTGGATAAGTCTTGCCAGTGGTCTGTCAATTTTATTGATTCTCTCCAAGAACCAGCTTCTAGTCCTGTTGATCTGCTCTACTGTACTTCTGGTTTCTGCTTTATTGATTTCAGCTTTAATTTTGGTCAACTGCTTCCTCGTGCGTGGATTAGGCCTGTCCCTCTGTTGCTGTTCCAGCTTCTTGAGGTGAGAATATAAAAACTGCATTTTAGATTTTTCTATTCTTTTGAGTGAGGCTTGGATGGCTATGTATTTCCCCCTTAGGACTGCCTTTGCAGTATCCCATAGGTTTTGGACTGTTGTATTTTCATTCTCATTGGTCTCCATAAATTGTTTAATTTGATTTTTGATTTCCTGGTTTATCGAGTCATTCCTGAGCAGGATGGTTCTTAGTCTCCAAGTGTTTGAGTTTCTTCCAAATTTTTCCTTGTGGTTGAGTTCCAATTTCAGAGCATTGTGGTCTGAGAATATGCAGGGGATAATTTCAATCTTTTGGTATCGGCTGAGACCTGTTTTGTGTCCCAGAACATGGTCTATTCTTGAAAATGTTCCATGGGCATTAGAATAGAATGAGTATTCTTTGGTTCTGGGGTGTAGTGTTCTATATATATCTAAGAGGTCCAACTCGTCGAGTATGGCATTCAAAGCCTTTGATTCTTTGCTTAGTTTTTGCCAGGGTGTTCTGTCTATTTCTGAGAGTGGAGTGTTGTGGTCCCCTACTATTAATGTATTTTTATCTATATGTCTCTTTATTCTGGTTAAGAGTTGGCTTGTGTATCTTGCTGCTCCCCTGTTGGGGGCATATATATTTATAATTGTCATATCCACTTGTTGAATACTTCCTTTAAGAATAATATAGTGCCCTTCTGCATCTCTAACTATAGTCTGTAGTTTAAAATCCAATTTATCTGATATGAGAATTGCTACCCCAGCTTTCTTTTGAGGTCCATTTGCGTGAAAGATGGTACTCCATCCCCTTACTCTCAGTCTGAATGCATCTTTGGGTTCGAAATGAGTCTCTTGTAGACAGCAAATGGATGGGTCATTTCTTTTTATCCAATCTGCAACCCTGTGGCGTTTGAAGCCAGAATTTAAACCATTAATGTTCAGGCTGAGTACTGAGAGATATGCTTTTAATTCTGCCATGTTGTCAGTAAAGTCTTTGTTTGTATTGGCTGTGACTTTCTGTTTTGTATCACTCTTGGGGCCTTTTTACTTTTATAGAACCCCCCGTAATACCTCCTGTAGGGCTGGTTTCGTGGTTACGAAATTGGCTAGTGACTGTCGATTCTGAAATGTCTTTATTTATCCATCAATTCTGAATGACAGCCTTGCTGGATAAAGGATCCTTGGCTGCATGTTTTTCTCTGAAAGAGCTTTAAAAATGCTCCCCCAACCCTTTCTCTCATTCCAGGTCTGTGTAGACAGGTCTGACGTAATTCTGATGCCTTTGCCTTGGTACGTGAGAAATTTCTTTGCCCTGGCCGCTTTCAATACTGTATCCTTGGATCTCATATTTGCGAAATGCACTATGACGTGACGTGGTGTAGGTCTGTCATGGTTGAGCTTGGGAGGGGTCCTCTCTGCCTCTTGGACACGAATTTTTGTTTCCCTTGCTAGATTAGGGAAGTTTTCAGCTACAATTTGTTCAAATATCTCTTCTAGACCTCTGTTTTTCTCCACCCCCTCAGGGATGCCGATGATTCTAACGTTGGATCGTTTCATTGAGTCAGTAATCTCCCGTAGCCAACATTCGTGGGCGTGGATTTTTTTAAGACCATCTTCTATTTTTATTTTTTCCTCTATTAACCCATCCTCCAATTCACTAACCCTTTCCTCCGCTTCCGTGACCCTGGCCGTCAGAGCCTCTAGTTTTGCCTGCATTTGGCTCATAGAATTTTTAATTTCTGTCAAATTCGCTCTCATTTCCGCCCTTAGGGATTCTATATTCTCAGTAATATTTTCCTGAATACTTTTTTCAAGTCTACTCATTATCTTGACCATTGTTACTCTGAATTCCATTTCTGATAATTTGGTTACATCCATATCCGTTACTTCTGTGGCAGAGGCCACTGACTCACTGTCTTTTCTTTGCTGGGCAGGGCTTCTCCTTCTTGTCATTTTAATGAGGGGAGGTTGCAGGGTTGTCCAGAGCCCAAAATTATTGACTGGGTCCCAGGCCGTGCCCCTTGTTTTATAGGGATCTTAGAGATGTGGGCTTCTTCTATAAAGATTTTATTTATTTATTTATGTGGCAGCCAACCAGCGAGAGAGGGAACAGAAACAGGGGAGTGGGAGAGGAAGAAGCAGGCTCCCAGCGGAGGAGCCCGATGAGGGACTCCTTTCCGGAACACTGGGATCACGCCCTAAGCCGGAGACAGGCGCTCAATGACTGCGCCACCCAGGCGCCTCCGGTTGTGGGCTTCTTGATTTTTCAGCCTGCCTTCTGTGTTCTGGGGGAGGGGCCTGCCGCGCGATACTCAGGCAACCCTGTTTGGTTAGAGTCTCCGTGTCCCCTGTGAGGGAGGATGGGGATGGGCACTCTCTGAGCCGGTATTTCCAGGCTTTTGTTCTCTGGCGGCTTTCCCTGGCGGCCGGCTATGCCTCTTCTGAGAGTCAGAGCAGCAGAGGCTGCATTGTCGCAGAACAGAGGGATTGCGGCCCGTTCTCCACTGATGTTCTGGCCACTTTAACTCTATTACTGTTGGTGCTGCTCAACCCTGCAGCGTCCCGGGATGTGCGCACCAACTCGGCGACCCTGCCCTCACTTCCAGGGCCGGCCCGTCTCTGTCCTTTGTGTTTCTAATGCCGCCAGCCACCGGCCGCCCAGTCTCTGTCCTTTGTGTTTCTAATGCCGCCAGCCACCGGCCGCCCCGCGTGCTCCCGGGTCTCCCGGTCTCAGTCTATGCCCGGTGAGCACACCTCGATTCCGGAGTTTCGTGAGAAGCCTGGTGGCGCGCGCACCCGGTTCATGGTCTCAGTCTGCTGTTTCACGGGTGCCGACCGCGAGTCCGCCCGCTCCCCCGTGCAGGTGGCCCGCCAGCCGCCAGCCGCCCCGCGCGCGCTCCGGGAGTTCCCGGTCTCAGTCTGGATCCCGTGAGCACACGGGATTCCCGGGTTCCGGGAGATGCCTGGTGGTATGTTCACGGCTCACCGGTCTCAGTCCGCTCTCTCGCGGGTGCCCTCTGTGAGTCCGCCCGCGCCCCCGTGCAGGTGGCTGCCGCTTCCCGGCGTGTCCAACTTCTCTTGTTGTAAAGATGTAAGTATTAACTTTTAAGCTCTTTGCATGTGGGAAACTGCTCTTATGTTTTTTATTATTTATTTGCTAATCAGATTCCATTTTATACCTTAAGTTCTCATTTTTACTTCTTGAAAAGAAAACATTTGGCTTGTAGTAAATAAATATGCTAAATAATGTGCATAATAATAGAAATTTAAATTAAAATTTTAATTGTATAAATCCATTAATAGGAAAGTACTTAAATAAATCCTAGTTTACTCAAAGTAATGCCATGCAGCTGTGAAAATGTGAGACAGATTTGTATGTTGATACAGAATGATCACAAGGTTCATAGTTAAGGGGAAAAAAAAGGTAATAGAAGAAGATTTGGTAGTATAATTTGCTCCTACTTGTGTATTATGAAGAGGAATGTATGCATATGTCATTGTAGTAGAATGAACTTTGAAAGAATAAGAAATAGTAATGTGAATTGTTTTTCAAAGAGAACTGAGGAACTAAGGGTTTAAATTTGGATGAAGACCTGCTTTCCACAGTGTACCCTTTTGTGTCATTTGATTTTAATACATTGCTTTTAAAAATGCAGTTAATAAAAATTAACAGAAACCAACTTGCCTAAAATTCCTTGAACATTCTTATATGGTATGTTCATTTGCTTAAGGGATAAAATAAGGAAATCTTCTTTCTAGAAAGGACAAAGCATTTGTAAAGTGATCAGAGAGAACAGGACCAGTGTTTGTAAATAAAGAGAGCAAATACGTAGGTAGTGAGACAGTCAAACATAGATATTGAGAAATTTTAAAGTGTTATGTTCCTGTTTTACTAGAAAACATAAGAGTAATGCTTGCCAGCAACAAAGCACCCTTGACTGTATCAGTTGTAGATAAAAGCTAACTTGACTAGGGTAGGTGTTAAATGAGAAATATAATTAAAGGACGCCTTGTCTTCCAGTGAGGTGTTTATTAGCCCGTAATACATTATAGTTACAGTTCTCATTGTCTTGTTGCGGAAAATAATCAGACCGGTGAGAAACCAAGCAACCCTCGGAGAAGTAGGAGAACTTGGGTTTATTTTACACCTGTGGACACAGAAGAGCTTGCACTCGAAATTCTGGGCCCCGGGTAGCGTGGTTACAGAGCTGTTACAGGGCAGTGCAGAGGGTCATGTTCCAAGAGCTGTGCTGACCTCTGGTAGGTGGGTTTAAACTGGGGAGGGGGGATGTTTGCTTTAGGTGGGAACCGTGGTTAGGGCAGCAGTTAGGGCAGTGGAGGAAGCTCGCAGCAGGAAGCCTGTCTAACCGCAGAAACAGCCGGTTATCTCTTGCTGGGGGTGGGGGGGGGGGGCTTCTCGTTATCTCTCAGCATTGCTAGTAACTTTCCACCTTGGGGCCTGCAGGCCTGGGCCTGCTCTGGGTAATTTTCCTCTTCAGTCTGACTGCAACAGTTTATCCCTTCCATTTTTCAAATGCTTCTTGAACTTGATTCTTTACTGACATCAGAGGCAATATGTGGTAATAACACTATCAAAACCTTAAGAGAAACTTTAGAAATATCCTAAATCATACATGAACAGTCAAAACCTGCAACTTTCTAGCCAAATGCATCCAAATCTCTCCATACATAATCCCTCCTAAATATAAAGTTCAGCGAGAAGTATAATAAAACCACACATGACTCATGATTTCAGTAGGAGACAGAATACTATGAACTTCAGATAACCTGTGAAAAAATAAACTCCAAACTGCAACAGAGATGCACTGGCCCTTTGAGCCTGTGAGGGAAAAACAGGAAATGGAAGCCTTTAGAAATTCCATCAGAAGTTGGAGAGGAGAGAGGATTTAGATGAAACACAGACAAAATCACCCTCAGAGAGAAAAATTTCCATGCTAAATGACAAAATGTATGTGGTACTAAAGATGTCCATGTCCTAATCACCAGGAATCTGAAGATGCTACTTTACTTGACAGGAGGGATTCTGCAGATGTGATTAAAGGTGAGGAATGTGGATGGGGATGTTATCCTGGGCTATCTGAGTGGGCCCAATGTAATCACGCGAGTCCCTAAACATGAAGAAACTTTTCTGGCTGCAGTTTTATATACAGAGACAGAGTCATGGGCATAAAAAGGAAAAAAGAACTGTGATGTTTCTGGCTTTGGAAATGGAGGAAGAGAGTCATGCATGATCTAAGGAATTCAGGAGACATCTAAGAAGCTGGAAAAAGCATGGAACACATTTTTCCCCTGGAGCCTCCAGAAGGAACACAGCCTTCCCTATACCTCGATTTTAGCCCAGTGAAGGTCAGTTTTGGACTTCTGATTTCCAGAAGTATAAAATAATAACTTACTTAAGAGTGTTGATGAGGATGTGGGAAAGAAGACACTTGTCCACATTGCTGGAGGGAATGCAAACTGGTACAATCCTTATGGAGGGAATTTGGCAATATTTAAGAAAATTTTGTAATGTATTTATGGTTTGATCCAGCAACACTGTTTCTAGGTGTTTAACCTCAACCTATATCTCCAGCAATGTAAAAATACATTTGCACAAGAATATTTATTGCAGTATTTTTATATGGGAGCATCTTGAATGGCCATATATGGAAGAGTAATTGAGCAGGCTATTGTATGTCTGTACAGTAGGGCACTCTGCAGCTGCTAGAAAAGAATGATGAAGAGCTCTGTGACTGGACATACAGTAATTTCAGGAGACAAGTGCAGAAAAGTATCTATAGCACACTAACTTTTGGTTAAGCAAAAAGGGGAAATGTAAAATTATACATGTGCCTGTTTATTTTACAAGAAAAGGCATAGGAAGGGTAACTAGAAAATAACAAGGCTGGCAATGTACAGGGGAGGATCGGAGTGAAGTGGAAGGGACAGTGTGGGAATGGCACGTTCCTAAGTGTGCTATTTAGATAGTTTTGACTTCTTGGAGCCGTAACAATGTTGTAGATACTCAAAAGAACCACAAATTTTTAAATTAACCAAAAGAATTGAATATAACTATACTTCAAGTGAATAGCATTGTCACACTTCGTGGAAAGGAAGCTTACTTAATCTGAGTAGCTTTTGAACTCAGTATTTTGACTCGAAGCCCTCAGATTAAAGATTTCTTAAAAGCTAAAAATATTGTAAACAATGCTACAATAAACATAGGGGTGTATGTTTCCTTTCGAATTAGTGTGTTTGTATTCTTTTGGTAAATACCCAGTACTGCAATTACTGGATTACAGGGTAGTTCTATTTTTAACTTTGTGAGGAATGTCCATACTGTCTTTCAGAGTGTAGGAGGGTCCAACAGTGTAGGAGGGTCCCTTTTTCTCCACATCATCACCCACACCTGCTGCTTCTTGTGTTATTCATTTTAGCCATTCTGACAGATGTGAGATGATATCTCATTCTGTTACATGTGGAATTTAGGAAACAAACAAATGAATGAAGGGGGAAGAAAAAGAGGCAACCCAAAAAAGACTCTTAAATACAGAGAACCAACAAATGGTTACCAGAGGAGAGGTGGCTGAGATGGCTGAAATGGGTGTTGGGGATTAAGAGGACATTTATCTTGATGAGCACTGGGTGATATAAAGAATTGTTGAATCATTATGTTATATTGTACAGCTGAAACACTGTATGTTAACTGTATGTTAAATGCTTTAAACATTTTTAAAAAGCTATAAATAAATATTGAGCTCTAGTTAGTAGCCTTTTTTGTTGTTTGTGTACAGTGCTATGGGTTAACAATTTTAAACTAATTTCTGTGTATTTTATGGTGAGGCAATCAAGTGCATATATGGAGTATAATGTGAAGTAGATTTCTCACTGTCAGAGAAGGGAGTCACAGATATAGAAAAGGGGAAGACTGAACCTTCTGTTATTGGTAGTTTGTCATTGGAAGTGTTAGTATGAATTCATTTGTGTGTGTGTGTGTGTGTGTGTGTATGATATCCATTATATATGTATATTTTGTTTGTATATACTTTATTTTAATATCTTATTTATTTCTATCAATCAACTTTTGATTATTTATACAGTTGGAAGAAAGTAACAAAAGGTATTTGTACATATGACATATAGATTATGTCTTTTATCCTAATTATATTTTTTAAGCCAAGATTCACATTCATTTGTATTCCCTAATTAGGGTGATATAATCTGAAGTGTGCTCAGAGAAAGGAAGAAATAATTTTAGGATTAAAAAATATATACCATGATGATCTGAGTGAGTAATTGAGAATTGGCTTCGTGCATTTGTGACAACCGATTTGACAGAGAATTCATCTTAGCTATAGTTGCCTAAGGTCCATGACTTTAAAATGCCCAACAATATTCATAAAGTCCTCTTCTTCATAATTTGTTGGGGAAATTAATTATGTCTGACCAAATATGATTACCCCCAAGTTGTATGATTAATAACTAAAAACCATTAAGAAAGATAATGTTTGCAAGGAGCCTGCATTTATGATAACCATTTGTGAGAACATATTTCACTAGGAAGAGACAAGGTTCAGTGTTAGCTTTATGGATACTGCCTTGAAACAGTAAAATGGGGAAGAGCTTTGGGCATGGAACCAGAAGTCAACTGGGGTCTCTATGTGTCTTCTATGAAGCCATTTAATCTTTCTGTACCTTAAGTTCTTCAAGACAGAAATACTTGTCTCAGGTGTTCTGATGATTTAAATATGGAAATGTATGTGAAAATGTGTCATAATGTAAGGTATTACACAAATACTAATTGCCATGAATATGTTTGTCTGCTATATTTTAAATGAGAGTTTGGCAGTTTGAATCCCCACAACGCTCGCAGACATTTTACTGCTCGCATAGTTGACTCATAAAAAAAAACAGAACAGCCTCTCACTGCTGTGCTTGCTGTTTCATTTCCTGAACATGCAAGGAGATAAAAAGATACTTGATTCTACTTTTATTGATTGCTGGATGTCTCAGAGTTTTTTAAAAAATAAACATTTGGAAAAGATTGATGCGTGCTTCAATGCCTGGTAAATTCTACCTGATCTGCTTAAATTATGAGGAGTTAAATCTCAATATTGTAAGATTTAAAAACATGACTCAGGAAAAACCAAAGACTTTATGATATAATAAAGGTGGTTGAACATTCCAGGGGTCCTAATCAGTTGTAGTTTTATTTCACGCTTGTTGTAGAAATACAGCCACTACCTGCCTGATACTGTAACAAAGCATTTGGAAACAACTGGATGTTGAGTCATTCTAGAGGTCAATCAATATGTCAAAGTCAGCACTGAAGACTTGATCATGAAAATTGTCATGGGACTATTTTGTACTGCAGATCTCTGAAAGTACTTATCTTGTAGAGCCGTAATTTTATACCCATTGAACTCCCCATTTCTCCCTCCGCCTATCCCTTGGTAACCACCTTTCTATTGTATAATTACATACCTTTGACTATTTTAGATGCCCCATTTAAGAGGAATCCTGTGTTGTTTGTCCTTCTGTAACTGACTTGGTTCACTGAGCATTAGGTCCTCAAGGCTAATCCATGTGGTCACAAATGGCAGGATTTCCTTCCTTTTTAAGGCTGATTAATATTCCATTGTATATACCACATTTTCTTTATCCATTCCACTGTGGATGGACATTTACATATGTGAATAATGTTGCAGTGAACATAAGAGTGCAGATATTTCTTTAAGATCCTAATTTAAGTTCTTTGGAACATTCACCTAGAAGTAGTATTGCTGAATGGTATGGTAGCTCTGTTGTTAATTTTTTGAGAAACTTCCATACTATTTCCATTCACAGTGGGTATAGTTAACAAGGGATTGTGTACTTAAACATTTGATAAGAGATTAGATCTCATGTTAAGTGTTCTTATCACAGAAAAATAAAAAACAAAACAAAATAAAAACAGAGGAACATGAGGCAACTTTTGGAGGTGATGAATATATTTAATGTGGATTGTGGTGATGGTGACCTTATGTCCAAACTCATGAAATTATTACCCTAAGTATGTGCAATATTTTGTATTCTAATTATATATCAATAAAGCTGAAAAAATTCATGGGAGTCAACTTTTCAAATTTTTGTATTCTCAATATTCAGACTTCCTTAGGAATGCCATTATCATGAATGTGTAAATTTGTGAGACCTGAGTCTCCCAGAGGCCATTATCCAAAGTGACTTAGCCCTGAAGAGAGACATAGAAGGCCTCAATAGCTTCATATTTCATTATGCTAGGCTTTCAAGTAAGCATTTAGAAGCAGGGTTATTTTCTTTTTATTTACTTAAACCAGAGAAGACTTTTTGGGTTTTGGGAAATGATTTTTATATGGCTTTGAATATATCAGTGTTTTCAAAAAGACAAGCTACCTGAGTGAGATGAGAGATTGCTCTTGTCCTGTTGTCTTACCAGTGCTTCTGGTACTGAATCTTTTACCATTAAAAGGGCTGTTCGAAGGACCATGAATAAGGAGACCTGGCCTCATCAGGTCAGGAATGTCAAGACCTATAGAGGTAGGCTAAACCACATCTCCCTTAGTAATTTTCAGGATGACTATCGTTTTTGTCCTAAGAATATTGATGGCATAATTTCAATAAAAAAGATTACAATCACCATGTTCTTGGGATACGTTTCTTGAAATGAGAAAGAATGTGCATGCTTGCCCAGAAAAAAAGGGCTATACATGGAGGTAATTTATCCTCTTTGGGTATGCTTGGTTTCGTATTCTTTTTTTTTTTTTTTTTAAGATTTTATTTATTTGTATTTGCGTGTGTGTGTGTGAGAGAGAGAGAGAGAGAGAGAACGCGCAACTGCACATAAGCAGGTGGGGGGGCAGAGGGAGAAGCAGACTCCCCGCTGAGCAGGGAGCCCGATAGGGACTCTATCCCAAGACTCTGGGATCATGACCTGAGCCGAAGGTAGCCACTGAACTGACTGAGCCACCCAGGTGCCCTGGTTTAGGTATTCCTACATCTGAAGACACTGAAGCAACTTAGTAGCTCTTCAAGGGCTACCATTTCCCAAAAAATGTTCCCATATTCTCTCAGCAAACAGTAAGTAATTTTCTTAAACTTAATCATAGAATTATTGTGAGGATTAAATGGTATAATGCAGGGGCACCTGGGTGGCTTAGTCAGTTAAGCATCCGCCTTTGGCTCAAGTCATGATCTCAGGGTCCTGAGACGGAGCCCTGCTTTGGGCTCCCGGCTCAGTGGGGAGCCTGCTTCTCCCTCTCCCTCTGCCCCTCCGTCATGCTAGTTCTCTCTCTCTTTCTCAAATAAATAAATAAAATCTTTAAAAAAATTTAAGAAAACAAATGCATAATGCAGATAAAGCAGTTAGTGCAAGGCTTGTTAAATAATGTCTTTAGAAAATATTATTATTATCTAATGCTTTTATAATAATGTTTCCCATTGTAAGTTAATACATTAGCACTCCTGTTTATGTTTCAGTTCCTGTAAACTTGATGTGAAGTGCAGTCCTGATATTCTGATGTGGTCAACTTTGTGAGCTTGCAAGTTTCAGGAACACTATTCCACTCCTGGACTCAGGAATCAATCAAGACAGAAAATGGACATATTGTAAAACTTCATGGCAGCAAATAATTGAGTCATTCCTGAACAACTGAACTTGCTGTGTCAAATTCCTTATAACTTCTAGAATCGTGTCAACCTTAAAAATAAAATAATCAGTTATTTTACCAGCAAAATGAGTTTATTCAGGAATAGCAGAGCAATCTAGGACAAGAAAACTATGGCAAATCTTAGGCAAATCTGAAGAGACTAAAGGAAGGTCAGATTTTATCAGGTGTTAGGAGGAAATTGGGGATGGTTGTTTTGAATAAAAGTCTATTCAAGAAGAAGAGTTTGAGGTTGAGGCAGTTTCTCATTGGTTGGAGAGATGGTTAGGTGCACCTTTGCTGGAGCAGGGCAGGATCTTCCTTTTCCTTGCTGGTTTGCAGGCTGCAAAGAAGGGTCCCTATGTGAGGAACTACCCCTCTGGGGATTCCTGACTCCAGTTTAAATGAAGTTTTCTCTACTCCTTTTCACAATAATAATAAAAATAAAGAATTAGATAATAATATTTTTTATTATCCAATAATGTTCTTGTGATCTCTAAGAGGATCAGAGAACTATGTATTTCAGTCCAGTAAGCAATTCAGCTGAACACAAGTAAGTCAGGATGATGATGGTATAGACAGAAAGAGGGGCCACTATTGAATTCCAGAATATTTTTGTTACCCATAAAACAAACCACATACCTCCTAATTTGCCCTCCTCTCATCCCATGCCAACCACTAATCTACTTTCTGTTTCTGTGAATTCACCTCTTCTGGACTTTTTATGTAAATAGAATTGTACGATACTTTTGTATTTTTTCTTAATTTTGCATCTGGCTTCTTACACTTAGCATAATGTTTCAAGGTTCATGTATGTTGTAACAAATATCAGCACTCTATTCTTCTTTATGGCTGAATAATATTCCATTGTGTGGATAAACCACATTTTGTTTATCCATTCACAGTTGATAGGTATGTGTGTTGTTTCTGGTCTTCGGCTATCATGAATAATGCTGTTATGAACATTCCTGTACAAGTCATTGTGCAAACATATATCTCAATTCTCTTAGGTACATACCTAAGAATGGAGTTGCTGGGTCACATGGTAATTCTGTTCAACTTTTTGAGGGACTGTCAAACATCATTTTACAGTCCTATGGTTATAATATCTTGGTGGATGTGAACTGTTATGTCCTTGTGATTTTGATTGTGTTTTTCTAGTGACTAATGGTGTTGAGCATCTTTTCATGGGCTTATTGGCCATGTATTTCTTTTTTGGAGCAATGTCTATTCAGATCCTTTGCCCATTTTTAAATTGGATTGTTCATCCTTTTATTGTTGAGTTGTAACTGTTCCTAATTATTCTCGACACTAGGTCTTTATCATATATGATTTAAAAACATCTTCTGCTATTTTGTGGATTGTCGTTCTCACTTTCTTGATAGTGGAAGCTATGCCTAACCCAATGTCACAAAGATTTACACTTACGTTTCCTTCTAAAGTTTTATGGTTTTGGTTCTTATATTTAGATCTTTAATCCATTTGGAGTCAGTTTTTATACATGGTATGATCCAGAGGTCCAAAATCATTCCTTACATGTGGCCATTCAATGGCCCTGGCATTGCTTGTTGAGACCATTCTTTCCCCATTGAATGGCTTTGGCAACATTGTTGAACTCAATTGACTGTATATGTATGGGTTTATTTCTGGAGTCTCAATTCTATTCCATTAATCTGTATGTCTACTCTTAATGCCAGTACCACACTGTTTTGATTACTGTAGATTTGTGTGAAGTTTTGAAATTAGGGACTATGAATAGTCCAGCTTTGTTTTCCTTTTTCAAAATTGTTTTGGCTATTTGGAAAAATTTGCATTTCACCTGAATTTTAGAACCAGGTTGCCCATTTATGTAAAAAGGGAAGCTGGAATTTTGATAGGGATTGCATGGAATCTGTAGATCAGTATGGGTAATTTTGCCATTTAAACAATATTAAGTCTTCCATTCCATGTACATGGGATATTTTCCCACTTATTTAGGTCTTTAATTTATTTCAACAAAGTTTTCTTGTTTTCTGCATGGAAAGCTTGCATTTCCTTGGTTGAATTTATTCCTAAATACTTTAGTCTTTTAAGCTATTATATATAGAATTTTTTCTAGATTTCATTTTCAATTGCTCATTGCTAGTATGTAGAAATACAACTGATTTTTGAAATCGATTGTGTATCCTGAAACTTTCCTGGACTTCTCTATTAACTCTAATTGTGTGTGTGTGTGTGTGTGTGTGTGTGTGTGTGTGTGTGTGTGTGAATTCTTTAGGGTTTTTTATATATAAGAGTATGTCATCTGGAAATAGAGTTTTACTTCTTTCACAATCTAGATGACTTTTATTTCCTTTTCTTACTTAATTGCCCTGGCTATCCATTTAATAATGCATTGATAGAATGGTGAAAGAAGGAATCCTTGTTTTGTTTCATATATTATTGGACAAACTTTCAGTCTTTTATGATTGGGTGTGATATCAGCTGTTCATTTTTCATAGATGACCTGTGTTAAGTTGAGGAAGTTTATTCTATTCTATTAAAATGGTCATATGAGTTTTTTTCCCCTTAATTCTATTAATATGTTGTATTACATCAACTGACTTTCATATGCTGAACCAATGTTTTATTCCCAGGATAAATCCCTCCTGGTCAGGGTGTATAATTATGTTAATATGAGGCTGCATTTGACTTGCTAGTATTTTGTTGAGGATTTTATATCTACATTCACAAGGAATATTGATCTGGAGTTTGTGACGCTTTGTGTAGTTTTGGTATCAGGGTACTACTGGCCTTATCAAATAAATTAAGAAGCGTTCCCTTCTATTCTATTTTTGGAAGAATTTTAGAATTATTCATTTAATTTTTTAAGTTTGATTAATTCACTATGAAATTAGTTGTTCCTAATCTTTGCTTTGTTGAAAGTTTTGATTAGTGACTAATCTATTTACTTATAGGTTTATTCAGATTATCTATTTTTCCTGAGCCTGTTTTGGTAGTTTTGTGTGTTTGTAAGAATTTGTCCATTTCATGAAGGCTATCTAATTTGTTGGCATACAAATGTTTATAGTATTTTCTTATAATCATTTTTATCTCTGTTAGATAGTTTGGAATGTCACCACTTTGATTTCTGATTTTAGTGATTTGAGTCTTTCTTTTTTTTCTTGGCCAGTCTGACCAAACGTTTCTCATTTTTGCTGATCTTTTTAAAGAAACATTTGCTTTTGTTGATTTTCTCCATCTTTAAAATAGTTTACTTCCTTTTGAGTCTTTATTAATTTCCATCTTCTTGTTTTGAGTTTAATTTGCTCTTTTTTTCTGTTTCTAAGGTGGAAATTCAAGTTTTCATTTGAAACCCTCATTCTTCTTTTTATATAAAAACGTTTTTAGTTATTGCCTGTGATCATTGCTTTTACTACATCCCAAAGTTTTTGTACCCTGTGTTTTTGCTTTTGTTCATCTCAAAGTATTTTCTAATTCTGTTGTAATATCTTTGATTCATTGGTTATTTAAGAGTGTGTTGTTCAATGGACGGCACTGGAGGAGATAATGCTAAGTGAAATAAGTCAAGCTGAGAAAGACAATTATCATATGATTTCTCTCATCTATGGAACATAAGAACTAGGAAGATCGGTAGGGGAAGAAAGGGATAAAGAAGGGGGGGTAATCAGAAGGGGGAATGAAACATGAGAGACTATGGACTATGAGAAACAAACTGAGGGCCTCAGAGGGGAGAGGGGTGGGGGACTGGGATAGACCGGTGACGGGTAGTAAGGAGGGCATGTATTGCATGGTGCACTGGGTGTTATACGCAACTAATGAAGCATCGAACTTTACATCGGAATCTGGGGATGTACTGTATGGTGACAAACACAATATAATAAAAAATCATTAAAAAAAAAGAGTGTGTTGTTCATTTTCATCATATTTGCGAATTTTCCAGATTTCCCTAGGTTATCAATTTCTAATTTCATTCATTGTGGTCAGAGAACATTTTTATATGCTTTTAATCTTTCAAAATTTATTGAAATGTGTTTTGTAGCCTAATTTATGGTCCTTTCTCTAGAATATTTCATATGCACTTAAAAAGACTGTGTATTTTGCTGTCATTGGGTAAAATGCTTTATAGATATCTAATAGATTAAGTTGGGTTATAGTGTTATTCAATTCTTTTGTTTCCTTGATCTTCTGCCTTGTTTTTCTGTCCATTAGTGAAAGGAGAGTGTTGAAGTCTCCAGCTATTATTGTTCAACTGTTTTTTTACCCCTTAATTTGATCAAATATGACTCATGTATTTCAGGGCTCTGTTGTTAGATGTATATATAACTACTACACCTTCTTGGTGGATTGACCTTCGTATCCTTCTATTATGTCCTTCTTTGTGTCTCATAAAACTTTTTGTCTTGAAGTCTATTTCATCTTCTCTTTTCTGGTTACTATTTGCATGGGATATCTTTTTCTATCTTTTTTCTTTAACTTATTCATGTCTTTGAGTCTAAAATGAGTCTTTAATACAGGAGACCATATTGTTGGATCATGGTATTTTACCTATTCTGCTAATCCAAGCTTTTTAATTGGAGAGCTTAACTCATTTGCATTTAATTCTTATAAGTATGGACTTAATTCTGTCATTTTGGTATTTGTTTTATATGTCATATCTTTTCTCTTTTTCAATTCCTTCATTACTGTCTTCTTTTGCATTGAATAGATATTTTGTAGCGTATCATTAATTCCCTTGTTCTTTTTACTATATATATATATATATGTTATTTTCTTAGTGGTTGCCCTGGTAATTATAATTAGCATCTTAATTTATGCCTATGTAGTTCAGATTAGTACCAACTTAACTTCCATGGTATACAAAAGCTTTGCTCCTATAGCTCCATTCCTCTCCCACCCCTTCGTGCTATTATTGTCACAAAGTATGTCCTTTTATACTTGTGTTTTCCAACATAGATTTACAAGTATTGCTTTGTGCATCTGTCCTTTATTTTTTATTTTTATTTATTTTAATTTTTTAATTTTTTAATTTTTTCATTATGTTATGTTAGTCACCATACAGTACATCATTAGTTTTTGATGTAGTGTTCCAAGATTCACTATTTGCATATAACACCCAGTGCTCATTACGACATGTGCCCTCCTTAATACCCATCACTGAGCTGACCCATCCTCCCAACCCCTCCCCTTTGAAACCCTCAAATTGTTCCCTGGAGTCCATAGTCTCTCATGTGCATCTGTCTTTTAAATCAGATATGGGAAAGGAGTTACAAACAAAAAATATATTAATACTGTCATACACACACACACACACACACACACACACAGCCCTTGTGGTGTTCTTTGCTCTGTATAGATTCATGTTACTCTCTAGTTTCATTTCCTTTCAGCCTCAAAGACTTCCTTTAGCATTTCTTATAAGGCAGGTTTGTTAGCAACAGATTCTATTTTTATTTATCTTGTGAGGTCTTACTTTCTCCTTCATTTTTGAAGGACAGTTTTGCTGGATATATTATTCTTGGTTCACTGCTTTCTGGTATCTATAGTATTTGATGAAAATTAGTTGTTAATTTCATGGAAGATCTCTTACACATTTCTCACTGCTTTCAAGACTCTTCCATGAGCATGCACACAGCTCTGGACATGTATGTTGCCTTCAAGATTCCCAGAAATGTGTTAGAGCTTTTCAAAGTCCTTGTTCTTCACAAAGCATGTCATTCTCTAGGGTTTCCTTCAAAATTTTTTAGTCTGTTTTTTTCTCTAAGTATTATCCATTGCCTGTGTCAGCAGTAATAAAAATGTTTGCCTGTCAATGTTTTATGCAAAGACACTCAACATAGTGGTTTTAGGACTGAATGAGTTTCAAGTTAGGAAGATAAAGTTGGAGCTTTTGATCTGGTTTTCCAGGGAACTACCAGACAGGTAAAAATGATTTCAAATCTTTGCAAATGAGATCTATTCTGCTCCCTCTGTTACTGATACTGGGAATGTGGGTTTTTATTGTCAATGCTGCTGCAAAGCTGAAATGAGAGATGAGTTAGAGTAAATTAAAAAGCCACAAAACTTGCTGTTCTTACCAAGATTTAGCTTTGTTTTTAACTAAGCTTTTTCTGGGGTTTTCACAATTTTAGTTAGTTTCTAGCATTAGGAAAAGTTAATTCTGACAGTTTTTCCAATTTTTTTTTATTGCTTTTATGGAGTGGTGGACTTTCAGAGTTCTGTACTCTGACATTTTTGCTGACCTCAGGTTACATATATATTTTTCATGTTAGTTATTTTTTTTATTCTGTTGAGCATGTCAAATAGTTTTCCTTTTTTTCCCCACCAGTAATCAATAATAGATCATTTTCAATATTATGCTTTTTTTCTATTCCATTTCAGTTCATTTTTCTTATTCTGCAGTATGTCTTTTTAGGTACATTTGTTTTACTTTGATATCTTTTCATCCATCATTTGATAAGGTGAGGTATGCCCAAATTTAGTGTCTATCAGTAGGACTGGAAATTTTCCTCCTCATTGATTTTGCTTGTTTCTTTTTTCTGTATACTTCCATGAGATGGTTGAATCTCATTTTCTGTTCCGCAACTGGAATGCAGGCTGGTGTGCATAACTCCTTAAATGATGCATCACTAATATTTAGGGGGATATAATATAGTTTGAAAAATCCAAATCAGCCTGATCTATACACAACTTACATTTGTTGTGGGGAATTCATGGTTGTGGAATTTTAGCACTGATTTGTTTTATTGACTATATCACACACATGCTACACACTGAGCTTGCTGTAGCTCAAAATTCCTATGTCTTTTTTTCCAAGTGTGAACACTAGCTTTGCAGTCAGTTTGAGTCTGAGTATAGTCTTCAGATAACAGTCTTAATCATTACCCAGAGAGGTTGCTATGAGTAGATTTGAAGTGTGGGAACAGGATAAAATGAAACAGTTGGGCCTACAAGCTGGACTTTGGGACCCAGGGCCAGCTGGATGAATTTTCTCTCTGCTATATGAGTTTGATAGGCAACCTGATGTTCAACACTCACATGATCGTCAAGGCACTGGATTCATCCCTAGGTGACCCAGGTCACCTCATACACTCTCAATGGACTCTTAAATTTCTTACTAGATCGCATGAAGAAGTTCCAAATTGGTAATGGAAAAGCTGGAACTGCAGGTGGATACATAAGGTGGAAATATTAGGAAGTGTTATTATGCTTTGTTCAGCATTGTTAAATCTAGTTATAATGATTTTTTCTTTTTTCTTTTTTTTCTCTACAATTCTGGTACCACTGCTGATTTTCTTTTGATAAAAAGAGACTATTAATTATAAAATAATAAAAAGTACATCTAAAATAAGAAAAAACATAAGTGCTATCTCAGAAGAGGAAATCCTGTTATACTGAAGATCTTTGTGTTGAGAATCCTGATGGTTTTTACCCAGGAAAACGTAAGGACAGAGCTGCATTGGGAAGTAGAGCACGGAGAAAGGTAAACTGAGATGCATCCAGGGTAGGGGAAAAGTGGGAAAGGAGAGAGGAACAGGAGCCAATAGCACATATTGGGGTGCTATATGTCGTGATTTGTCAGGGAAGTATCTCCAGTGGTAAAAAAGAGCTAACGGGTATTTAAGAGAACAGGGTCTGATTTTCATATAGAAGTTATTTGCATTTCTCCCAGATAGACCCCACTTCTGCTTCCTAATTCCTCATTAAAGTCTATTTTGCCTTTTATAAAAGGGACTTTTCTGTTCCTATAAATCAAGGAATGGGCTGAGTACATTATTTAGAAGATGGAACAGGGATAATAAGAGTAGGTGGGAGACACTTCATGAACTGAAATTATTTGACAGAAAGCGGATCTCAGAGCTAGAAGTGACCATTAGAACTCATATCTCACCTCCTTCCCTTTAAAAACATTTTCAATCAGTGCACATCACACTGTCATATTCATTCCAATTTATCTCAGTCCATGGCACTTTTTGTACACAGACTACCACCTTTCTTATTTTTGTTTATCAAATTTTTGCTAATCCCTGACTAGAACTCAGGGTTACTTTGTAAGTGAAGTATTTTCTGCTACCCACCCTAGTTTGCTGATTGCAATAATTCTATACTTGCTAATACCTTCCTGTGTCCAAACCCTTGGGGAGTCCCATCCTATGCTAACTACAGGCTAGGACATGTGATTTGCTTGGCCAGTGGAACAG
Organism: Ursus americanus; assembly: GCF_024610735.1. Lineage (NCBI taxonomy): Eukaryota > Metazoa > Chordata > Mammalia > Carnivora > Ursidae > Ursus > Ursus americanus. The sequence goes on from NC_142139.1 coordinate 68,037,772, forward strand.
TGGCAAACTTGATGCAAATAGTAACTTGAAAGTGGCTTCTGTTTTGGGATTTGTTCTCTTGCTCCTTCTGAAATCCTTGGGCTGCTCTGTGAACAAGCCTGGCCTTGCTTGCTGGAAGGTTAGAGGCCATGGGGACAAAGACCCCTGTAGACCTGACTATCCAAGAAGAGACAGTAGTAAAGTAGCCAGCACCACGCAACCTACCAGCAGACAGTAAAATATGAGCAAACCCAGCTGAAATCTGTTGAACCCCAGACCAGAAGACCTGCTTAGCTGAGTGCAACTTAAATTGTCAATATGTAAAAATTTTTGCTAAATGTGGCTATTGTTTTAAGTCACTAAATTTGGGAGATGATTCAAGTTCCATTAAGTCCTATTAAGAACCAATTGCTCCTTCATCTGAGTTTTATTTAAACTCATTCCTTGAGAATTAGAACTAAGTTATGTAGATCTACTTTTTTGGCTCCTTCTTCAGTTCCTTTGTACATTATAATTATTATACACAACATTCTTATATACTCCTGTCAGGTACTTTCTAGTGTCTTTATATATAACAATAAACTGAATACTCAGAAAAACTCAACAAGGTAGATACTACATTTTCATTTACAGATGAAAAAATTGAGGTCCAGAAAGGAGAAATACCTGCCAATTTCATAAATCCAGTCACTGGTAGGCTGGGCATTTGCACCAGAGTTTTCCAGGTCCAAAGTGTGTACTTTTAATTCCTACAATAGACTATTTTGCTATACTAAATTGCACATTTTGGTGTTATGTGAGTACTTACCTTATGGTAAGTAAGTGTGATTCAGCTGACTATGTTCTAATAATCTTCATTTTTCAGGAAGCATTAACTTTGTGGAAAACATCTAACATTTTTCCAGCAAACCTTTTACTCTGGAATGAGGAACTGGAATGAGTCATAGCTTTGTTCATTAAGAGTTAGTGCCTCAGGAATGCTGCTGAGACTAAGTGGCAGGCTTTAAGTGATATAAACCATCGTGAAGAAGAGGAAATAGAGAACACTGAGGCTATGGAGATTTATCTCCTTGTGAATCTTCCCTTCTGGTGTCCTCCTGAGGAGCGTGTCCTCAGTTCGCTTCCAGCACAGCACACCATCCAGGAGGATTTGTTACATAATCTTTTCCTGTTTGCTGCTTCTCTCAGGCTTTAATCATTTCAGTCCCCTGTGAAGCACCAGACACATGAGGACTATTTTGTATCAGATTCAAAAGTATGTATCAATATCTAGTGCACATCCCTTGACCTCAAGAACTATGACTATGGATGAGAAGAGATTGATTTGGTTTAGGGGAAGGATCTATGACCTACTAATAGTTAGCAAGCTGGGTTTTAACCAGGCTGGGCCACGACCTACCTGTATAATCTTAGGTAAATCTTTTAGGGAGCCCTCAACTAGCAGCCTTTGCTAGTGAACAACCTCTAAGCGTTTGCTATTTGGATTTTATGGAAAGTTTGGCTAAGTGAAATAATTCTTAAAGAAAATAATTTGTGACATGCTGTCCCTTCACTCCTTGGATCTAAGTTTTGCTGTTGGCTAAATCAGACTACTGGAAGAATACAGTTGGGACAGTTTGCCCAGTTGACTTTAGGTAATTGCATTTTAGTGTCTTATCCACAGAATTTAAGATGTCAAAGCTGGGCTTAAACCCAGCTCTGTCAATTATTGACTGTGTGAGTTTGGAAGAGCTACTTAACCACTTTAAGCCTTTTTTTCTTAATTTGGTTGGATAATGTGATAATAAATGCTTCATAGAATTTTTGTGAGACTTAAATGATACAATTCATGTAAAGAAAATATAAGTCCCTATAGCTTTAAAATAATTTGTAGCCTTAAAAAAGCCATACGAAATTCATTTTGGTGTATTTGCTATAAAATCTGTTGTAAAATCTGTTGTCAAGGTCATTGCCAATTTCCGATGTCTCCTATAAAGAATTCCATTTATAGTTTACTACCAGATTAAAAAGAACTCTGCTTCTCTGAAAAAAAAATGGCATTTTCTCCTCCTCCCTGGACCCCTTCAAGTACTAAGAATGAGTTAATCTTTCATGGTTACCTTCTTGTCCTGGCTGCAGAGAAACTCAGGGTAATATTTGCATGTCACCCCAAGTGTATCAGCTTGCCTGGTTGTATTATCTACTTTTTGTGGCTGTGATTTTTTAATTTCTATTTGGCTGCCAACATTATTTGTCTTATTTTAAGCCATCTTGAATCCTTTTGGACAGAGGAGCAATCTGAATTAAGTCAAAATGTCCTTATGCCGCTAGGGCTCTCAAGATCTCTGTTTTCTCACCTGACAAAATGCTTATTTTGGAAGGCTAACAAAATCAGGTGATGTAGTTGAGTGCATTTTGGATAACCAGACACTACAAAAGTTAGCCATGTCCAAACATAATGGGCCAGCAGCCACCAACATGATGTTAATGTCTTTTGAGTGTTCTATAGCACAACCTTCATTTCTGAGCTCAAAATTCATTCTGTAATATTCTTTGAAAGGGAATTTGCACTTGGAATGATGCCAGTACTATGACTCAATGACTCTATATGAGAGGGAAATTCATTAGATTTGGAATTCTGATGATGATCGTTTGTACCCTGCTGAATCTAGTGGTGAGAGCATGAGGAAACAAGGAAGGCAAGAGAAGAAGCTCCCTGAGACTATGGTGATGGTTTTTGTCTATTTCCCCTTTGAATCTCAACTCCTCTCCCACTGGGTGCTGCCCATGCCTATACCGCTTTCTCTCTCATTTCTTCCTTCCCTATTTATTTTGTTTTGTTTTCTCACATCTGCTTCAAGTCCCCAGAGTGAAAAGTGGAGAAGTCTCAGGGCAGGCCATGTCCGCAGTGGGTGCTTCCCTGTGTCTGTGCTCCTCACAGCCTGCCTCATGTTTAGAGGCCTACTCTCTGAATTTTTGTGTTTATTCTCTTTAAATATTGTTCACTAGTTTTAAATATACTATATGGCCATTGCAGGTATTTAAATGGGGGCAGAAAAAAATTAAGGATAAATCTACTATGATTCATAATTATATTATGCAGAAACAACTATAGTTATTTTGTTTCCTTCTCATTATACATATTTATGGTTTTACCACATATATAATTTTGTTTTGTTTGCTCTTAAAAGTTTGTAATATTATACTATATTGAGCCTCAGTATATTCATTTGTCAATTGAATAAGCTAATATCTATCTCATAACTTGTTTAAAGAATAAATGGAATATTTGGACAGCCTGCAACATTGTGAATGCTAAGTAAATGTTAATTAATTTGAATTGAATCAGTATTTGGCATTGAAACTGCATCTTTCAGCCTTGTTCCATTAAAAGCCCTATTTCTTCTACTAAAGTCATGACCCAGGTGAGTGGAAACAAAACTATCCACTGGGAAACATGTGGGGCTAAGGGCAACCAGAGTCTGCTGCCTGATTAGACAAATGGGAGTAGGAAAAAAAATAGGGGAGCCTGGGTAGCGCAGTGGTTAGGCGTCTGCCTTCGGCTCAGGGTGTGATCCCAGCGTTCTGGGTTCGAGCCCCACATCAGGCTCCTCCACTAAGAGCCTGCTTCTTCCTTTCCCACTCCCCCTGCTTGTGTTCCCTCCCTCGCTGGCTATCTCTCTGTCAAATAAATAAATAAAATCTTTAAAAAAAAGGAAAAAAAAGAAAAAAAATAAGAGCAGTATGAGATTTCCTTAACACTTAAATACTGCTGTTTTGGAAGCTCAACCCCAAATGCAAACCCTTCAAATAAAGTGGCCTCACAATAAAACCAGGCATAGTGATTTTCCTCTACAAAAGGAATTAGTGATAGGAAATATGAGAAGGCCACTGTTAGGCATGGAATGTTATTATGCTCTTTACCTAGAAAATCCTACAAAGTTTAAAATGCTGGATGAGAGCATGTATCCATGCACAACTTCTCACTTTCCCCAGGGAACTTGTTTCCCAGGCCCTGTGCAATGACAGTGGAAAGCAGAGCACCTGCTCCCAGATTCAGTCTCAACATTGCCAGGTCTCAAAGTGTCTTTTTCAGTTCTAGCCAAATCATGCTGCAAATGAACAGGGGGAAAATATAGAACAGCAAAGGGAACAAAACATGCCCAAAGTCTTTTCCCTGAGGTTAGAGCTAACGTTACTGACTGCAGAAGAGTGGCAAAGAACATTGTGTTTTAGTGGACATCAGTAGGGAACTTATCTGGTGCCCATGAGACAAATCCAGTATGTGTGAACAGCCTATTCACTTCCAAAGGATAAGAGCAGGGCAGAGACTCCTTGGTTGAAGAAATGATATGGTGTGGTTAGAACAGGAGTCATAGACTGCTCATCCATACCAGCCGCTGTAACTTCCTGAAACTCATTTGCTCAAATTCTCTCTTCCTGCTTTTCACTGCTCTGGTAACGCTTAACTCTTACAAGTAATTATCACTTTTACAGTGGTCTGATAGAACAGTTGGATGAGTCCTGTTCTTTCACTCATTCATTTATTCATTCACCATCCACTCATCCACACCCTTTTACCAAGAGCCAATGACTGTAACAGCCCCTTTGGAGATTCTCATATGAATCAAATATGTGTTTCACCTTCTGAAAGTTCACAGTCTAGTGAAAGGGATAATGATTTGAATGTCAATACTCACATAAAAAGAAAGCTACTGATAAGTCTACTGAGGAAGTAGAGACAGAGTGCCTCAGAATCAGCAAAGAAAAGCTGGTCCACAGTAATTTAGGACTAAAGGAAGTCCCCTCATAATAATGCAGGATTAAGGATGTCTGTCTTCCCTGTCCATCCACATGGTCCTCCAAGACTCATTTTCCTTGAGTGAGTACTCCATAATCCCAAAGTTTCCTGGGTCAACAGCCCTTTTAAGACCTGCATATCTATCTAAAGTCCAAGCAAAGAGGTAGTGCCCAAGGAGCTAGCAAGCCCTGTGGGTGCATTCTGGATGAGATGCCCATGTTGGTGAGAATTGGCCTGCATAGCAGTAAGATTATTGATTCTTCTAATTTTATGAATTTATGATGAGTTTGGAATGATTTCTTCAGAAAGTAATGCAATTGTGTATAGAAATTTCTTCTCTCTCTCTCTCTCTCTGTCTGTCTTCTTCTCTTGCTTTTGCATGGCCTGTAAATGACCTGCAGCAGGTAACTGGAGAGGATTTACACATCATGTCAAACCAGGTGAGAGCTGCCTCAGCAGAGCATGTGAATGGACTAAAATGGAGCAGGAGGCATCTGTGGCGGGGCCAGGAGGAGCAACAAGCTGACTCCAGGGCTGTTGATAGGGAAGGATGACTCAGAGAGAAAGCCCCTCCTGACCCAGGAGCTGGAGTCAGAAAGGGAACAAGGAACTGAGAGCTTCCTCCCAGAGATGTTCTCTGCAGGATGATAGGGATTTCATCTGATGCCAGCCTGTGACTCACTCATCTCCAACAGGCAGGTCAGGGCTGAGGGCTCTTTGAATTCTAAGCAAGGAAAATCTCAATAGAACACTGCTATTTGGATGCATTTGGATTTGGAGATCATTGGCTGCCTGTTGGAAATAACCAGGGAGTTTTAGAAAGTATTGATGGCCAACCCCACCCCAGAGAGTTTAAGTTAGAATTTCTGAGGGTTAGACCTGGCATTGGTGATCCCTAAAACTCCCCAGGAAATTCTAATGAGTGGAAAACATGGAGAAAACTTGAGCTATTGCAAAGTGATTCAAGCATAGTATAACCAGTGGGTGATAATCTGGAAACTACTAAAGTTGTCCTTGTTCATTTGCAAAACAAACACCTCACCTCATGTCCATTCCATCCGTATGATGTTTTGCCGTTTACAAAACATCTGACACACATAATTTAACCAGATGCTCACAGCACTGAAAAGTAAAGTAAAAGAATTATTAACCCTGCCTTATCCATGAGTATGTGGTTGCCCAGAGTCAGCAGGTGGCTTCCTGAGATCCCAACTAACTGATGAGACCAGCCATTGAACCTACATGTTCTGGTTCCAAAGCCAGTGCTCCTTAACAATTACCACCCAGAACTTTGGGTGCCCTGATCCTTCTGTGGCTCTGATTTCTGCTCCAGTCTGCTTCTACCCTCCTCTCAATGACTTAAACAATTGAAATATTGTTGGGGAAAGGGAATACAGATCCATACAGTATGATGTGATGGAGCCTGGGTTATCTCTTGGGTAAGTAAGCATCCTGAAACAATGTTATATGCTTTTTTCTGCTGAAGTTTAAAGAACAGTGCTCCTCAACCTTGCCTGTGTATTACAATCATCTCGGGAGCTTTTAAAACTCTCGATGCCAAATTTTGTCCAGGATGAATTAAATCAGGATCTGTGGGGATGGCCCAGGCCTGGGTATTTTTAAAGCTTTCCTGTGATCCCAGTGTGCATCCAATGCAATAAAAACTTATAAGACTTTGAGACTTAAGGGATGGGATGATCTGTTAACATGATACAGTATTTTCCTCTAGAGGAAAATACTATTTCAGATACTATTCTAGCATTGTGTGTGTGTGTGTGTGTGTGTGTGTGTGTGTGTGTGCGCATGCTTCTACAGGTGGCTTCTTCATTTCCATACCACTTTAATTATTCATAAGCTGCCATGATGTTCTCTGCCCCCATGTTGGGTTGGCATTTCATCTATTGTATCTTCCATAATGCAGTTTATATCTATTAGGATACTTTCATTTGCAAGTAACAGAGAACTCAATTCTAAATGTCTTCAATAAAATAAGCATTTATTATCTTCCATTACAAGAGTCCCCAAATAAGGCAGTTTCATGGCTGATCAATTCAGTAGCTCAATGACCTTCAAGGACCCAGGTTCTTTTGACCTTCTGATTTGATCTCCTTCATGTTTTTTTTTTTTAAAGATTATTTATTTATTTATTCGACAGAGACAGAGATAGCCAGCGAGAGAGGGAACACAAGCAGGGGGAGTGGGAGAGGAAGAAGCAGGCTCATAGCGGAGGAGCCTGATGTGGGGCTCGATCCCATAACGCCAGGATCATGCCCTGAGCTGAAGGCAGGCGCTTAACTGCTGTGCCACCCAGGCGCCCCTGATCTCCTTCATGTTTGACTTTGTTTTAGACTTCAGCTTCATGGTCAAAATATAGTTGCTACTATTCCAGGCATTAAAACAATATCTGATCAAACAATATTATTTTTTTTCACTTTTTAAGAGCATGAAGCTTTTTTCCTAGAAACCTCTCAGCAAACTTTTTTAAATACCTCACTGGCCAGAATTGGTTCATAGACACACCCCTGAACTCCAACATTGTCAAGGGAACTGGGATATGACTAATTGGCACAGATTCATCTAGAGTAATCCCTGAGCTGAGATAGAATTGTTTTCTCCAAGGAATGGATCCCTGAACAAAACTGGGATTCTGTTGGCCAGGAAGACAAAGGGGATTGTGGTTTATTTGGAAGCCAGTAATATCTGATGAAATGGAAGAGGCTATTTTGGGTTTAGAAGTCAAATCTTAGCACATGCCCTCACTACTTTTGTGTGTTTGGGGAAGTTACAGTCTCTGAATCCCAGTTTTCTCAACTACCAGAAGGAAACAATAGTACCTCTAAGACAGGATACCAATGAACAAGAAATGTATAAATGCTCTCAGAAACCACCAGACAATACCTAAACATATCAAGTACATAATGTATTTTGCTACCCTCCTTCACTTGTTTTTTCTTCCCCACTTCTTCCCTAACATTTTCCATTCTGAATGTAGTTATGACTACTGTCAATTCCTAGTTAAATAGCAGGTTAAATATCAAGCCTATAGGTAGTGGAAATACTAGTTGGAAGAGATATAGAGAATCAGGAAGGAAAGTAGACACTAAGAAAATTACAAGGATATAATAAATTGTTGATTAGAGCCTTCTGACAAAAACTTCTCAAAACCATTTCTCACTTTCCTCGGGAAGTTTTACTTATCAGACAGTCTTGTTTTTAACATTTTTTTTTTAAAGATTTCTTATTTGTTTATTCGACAGAGAGAGAGACAGCCAGCGAGAGAGGGAACACAAGCAGGGGGAGTGGGAGAGGAAGAAGCAGGCTCCTAGCGGAGGAGCCTGATGTGGGGCTCGATCCCATAACGCCAGGATCACGCCCTGAGCCGAAGGCAGACGTTTAACCGCTGTGCCACCCAGGCGCCCCCTGTTTTTAACATTTTTAAGGATATTTGGGACTTCTCTGCTTTTCAGATTGTTGCCAGGGTTCATTATATTTTATTTGCTAAGTTAAATAAATGGACTATTATGTTTGAGAGAGATTTTTAGAAAAAAATGTTTCAAAGAGAAATACTTTCTAAGTTTAACTAACTGTAGAATGAAATTGAACAGTTGCTTATATCCTACCCAGTCTCTGCAGAGGGCATGGCAGCCTATTTATACATAAATGTAGACAGAAATACTAGAATGATTCACCTTGTTTTCTGTTGCATACACTTCTTAGTGCCTGGGAGTATTCCTGGAAATCTGTGCAGCCTAATCCCAAAGCATTGGCATATCTCCACATTCATTCTCTAGGCTCCTCTTACAAGAGCTGAATCCCAATGAAATCTATTCATGAAATACATTCTGTGGGGATCTGATGTTCTACCTCAGTTAATCTCATTTGACCATTACCTGTAGGTATTTATTAAAAGTGAATCCCTAAACTCCAAAAGATCCTTAATAGCACAAGATTGGTCTGTAAGACAAGATTGGGAGGCAAACATTTGTTTTCAAACATTTCATCTGCCCTATTCAGATTCTTTATTATGAGCTCTGTTTCTCCTATGTCCTTATTCTTCCATTCCCCTTTCTTGCTCACTTTCTCTAGAACCTGACCAAAGATAAGATCTATTAACCATTTATAACTCAGGGGAATGAATGTAAGTTTGTTTTGTTAGTTTTTGTAGAAATTCTCAATTTATATTTGTTTCTATATCATTTTGTGCCTAGAGGAATCCCATTTAATATCTTTTGAGGGGCAGAAGCTGCAAGCTCATAACACATGTAGGCACTGTTTAAAATCTAAATACATCCTTGGTTTCTGTTACTGATTTGGCCTCAAGAGAAGGTTGTTTTAGAATGAAAACTTTTTAGCATGGTGGTAGAAAGTGAGCATATTGGAAGTATAATAAATGTATTACAAGTGTAATAAATGTATTACTCCCTAATACCAAACCAAAGTCAGCCAAAAGGGAATTCTGGATGGTGGATGTCATTTCAAGTGGGATCAGGAAAATCAAGGATTAAATGAGGCAGAAGTACGTACCCAAGTACATAGATCACAGTCCAGAGGTAAAGATAGACCATTTATATTTCAGCCTATATATACCTTTTTTAGGGTCACATCTTGTCCTCTTTTAGTAGCCATGCTCAGCAGACACATTCTGACATCTGAGCTCTTATCTCAATAATTCTTTTTTTTTTTTTATCATCCATGGATCTATGTTGTTCTTTTTAAATCAGTCTAGTCCTATGACTACATAATTGGAAATTTTCTATGGTGCATGGAGCCCTAAATCAAGAATTACTTCTAGGGAAACTGACAGATAAGAAAGAGATGCTAGTAAGTATTGAGTGCAGGTCATGTCTCTGCATGCAACTAGAAACTACTTATAGGATTCAATTTAATATTCACTTCTATCATTATTATCTCTATTTTATACATGAGCTTCAGAAAAATAAGATCCCTGAGTTAGGTGCACAATGAAGTAGACCTCTATGGTAGCAAAGCCCATACTGTTTATTATCTCATGTTTTCCCCAAACCTGACTGATCATTAGAATCACAGATTCCTTGGCACCTCTCCAACAGACTGAATCAGAATCTCTAAGACATAGGCCTCGAAATCTGTATTTTAAATAGGATCCTTAATAATTCCTAGGACCAGGCAATTTGGGAACCTTCTTCTAAGCCCTGCTGTGGCCTAGAGAGACTGTTTTCCAGCTGGGGTGTATCCTGGAACCTAGTCAGTAAGGTGTTTGTCTACTTTGCTAGTTGTATTGGCAGAAAATCTTTGTCACTAGAACTCCCCAGACAAAATATTCCCCTCTGGATCTCTGCCTAATGTCTGCTCTATATCCTCTCCCATTCCTACAGCCTCCTTTCACTGATCCTCTAGGAACCTTTAGCACTTGAGCTTGCCATGCTCCACCTTGACCTATCGCTCCCTTAGTTTTCCTGGCTGGTCTTCTGAGTCCTTTGGTTACTCTGTGATGCTAAGAAAGATGTCTGAAGCAAGTTATCCCTGACTCCTTTTCTCAGCAAGGAGTTTATCCCTTTTGTTTTCTGTTGGTAGACCAGAGCTATCAGGATGCTATTACTTCTTTCAACTTTTCCCTCTGTTTCCTCATAAGAAAAATAAAAGTGGAAGGTGGGAGATGATTTGGGAAAATGTGGTAAACTCTTAGGACCAACTCTTAAGGAGTCTTCCCAATACAACATCCTGTAATTCTTTGAATGTTTTTTAGTAGCAATAGATGTCATTTCTGATGAGAAAGGAACACAATTGCTGTCTTAAGCTTGAAAGAAACAATGAGTTTGTTTTAAACATCTTGGTGTTTATGAAAGTACCTTTAAAACAAAAATTCGGTGGTTCCAGGATGGCTCAGTCAGTTAAGCAGCCAGCTTGATGTCGGCTTGAGTCGTTATCTCAGGGTCATGGGATTGAGTCCTGCATTGGGCTCCATGCTGGGTGTGGCGCCTGCTTAACATTCTCTTTCTCCCTCTCCTTCTGCCCCTCCTCAGTTTCCTTCTCTCTCTCTTAAAAAAAATCAATTGGCATTATTTACATAATATTATCTTCAAGAACTCCATAAGTTTCCATACAATTGCAGCAATCAGGGAAAAGAGGAGATATGAAGGCAAGAATTTTAATAGCTGTGGTTTCCTTGGTCCTTTTTGCCTATATAGAGAGGGCTTGACTTACTCATTAATGGGACCCATGTGGGGTGATCTGGAGGAAGATGAAGACCCCCTCCATTCTTCTCTTCTCAGTCTTCCTTCTATTTTTGAGCCTTCCTTCCATTTTTGCCTTGCCACAATGTCTGAAATTTCACTATTTGAAATTCATGGCTTTGACTTAATTTAGGAATCCCATGCTAAATTGCAAACATGAAGCAGAAGAATATTCTTCCACAAGTTTTAGTCATTAACATGAGTTTATTAAATTATAGGAAATGAGTTAGTAAGCTCTGAATATTAGTGGACATAAAATTCTTCTAGAATTAAGAGACTGGTGTGTTGATGTACAGGAATGTAGAAAGAGACAGCAATAGGAATGTTGGCGTGACACCCAAACCTTACCTGTGATAATAATTTACCAGTATCTCACAGTTTCTCTCTCATGGGTATTTTCTTGGAATTAGAACAATAATATGTGTTAAGGTCTGAAAACTTGACCAAGGCCATAGAAAAAAATTCTACTCCCATGGATTCTTCTCCTTTTGAACATTCTTTGTGTGTTACAGACATTACTCCATCTGATAATACTCTGGTCACTTGCTTTTCATTAGCAGATTCAGATTAATATAAAAGCAATCTTTAAAAAATCTTGCAGAATTTCAATGGCTCTATCAATACCAAAATTTATATTAATGTAGCTAGAATATATTACTCTGAATTATGGACTGGATCCTAAATGTTAATGGAGATAGCAAGAAACATTTTGGCAGGGTTTTAATATATTAGCATAAATTAATTTCTTCTTACAACATGCTTACTTTTTGTCCTGAGGAAAATGGGCAAGTGACTCCCTCTAGAGTGATTTCTCTGCTATTATATCATCCAGCATTTGCAAAAGAGATTCTTGAAATGGCAAAAATAATTTAGAAGAAAGAAAGAAAGAAAGAAAGAAAGAAAGAAAGAAAGAAAGAAAGAAAGAAAGAAAGAAAGAAAGAAAGAAAGAGAGAAAGAGAGAAAGAGAGAAAGAGAAAGAGAGAAAGAGAGAAAGAGAGAAAGAAAGAAGAAAGAAAGAAAGAAAGAAAGAAAGAAAGAAAGAAAGAAAGAAAGAAAAAGAGAAAGAAAGAAAGAAAGAAAGAAAGAAAGAAAGAAAGAAAGAAAGAAAAAAAGAAAGAAAATAAAAAGGAAAGAAAAGAGTAAATATTTTTTAATTTTAAGTTACTGTTTCTCCCTTGTGACTAGGTATTTACAAATATATTTGATTATAAGAAATAACACTTCTGTTTTGTTTTGTTTTGTTTTCACTTTCCTTTATTTGATTAGGGCTATTTGGTTACCCTGAAATACAGTTTCTATTGCAAAAGGCAAGACAAATGCATAATTGTTTCCCTAAATTACTAATTTTCATAACAAGGAATCCGTACAATAAGTACGTTCAAAGTTCCTAATTTTCACAACAAAGAGTCCATACAATAAGCACCTTCAAAGGATGGAAGCACGCTGTACTGTGCCAGAAATTCTTTTTTGAATTTCCTGAACTTTAACTCAGAAAAGTTGAAAGTTGGATTGCACTAAGGCACCCTGGCTTTTTATTTCCTGATACATGAATAGATATTCTTGGAGGAAATATAAACATGGGAGAGCATAGATCTGGAGTCATACTGGATTCACATCTCACATGTCTCTCACATGTGTCACTGGATCTGTACTCGTGGGCACAATGCTTCATCTCTCTATGGCTCATTTTCTTTTTTTTTTTCTATCTGCTAAGTGGAGATGATGATAATAGTATTTCAGCTTTCCACTTAAGTACTGTAGGAAGTACTACCCATAAACCTGGGCAGGAAGCAATCCTGCACTGGGCCCTGTCCTTTAGGGGCCCCCATATCATAAATAAATAAACAACATGATACCTGGTCTCTTTTCTCACTTGGGATCCAGTGTCAGCACTGCCACAGTGTACCCTGTACCTCTAAACAGCCATTGCCATGACTAACACCATTCAGGCCTTAAGAAGTTCAGAATAAAACTTCACTGTGTCCTAAAGCTGTTAAGATTTGTAGGTCATGCTGATGCTGACATCAGAAATGGATACTGTTTCAGAGCACAGGGAGGACTTGGAAAGTGAAGGGCTTAGGTAAGAGAGGAAATCAATCAATTTGTCAAGTCTTCTTTTCAGACAGCATGTGTGCAATATGTTTAATAACAAAATTTCATTTCCCATTACTGCTGATCATCCATTTTCGTGCTCCTCTTTGGGTCTATTCCCAATGTTAGAGGTGTAAGTGCAGAATTCATCACTTGCACGTGGAGACTTGCATTATTAAACATTGCTCTGAAGTTTGCATGTATGTTGGTGTAGACATAATACATTTGAAGCATGATATTGATGGCAACTAGATGGACACTGAATTCCACTTTTGCAAATAGTTTTATTTTTGTAAATATGTTTAATAAGATACAATTTAATTTTAAAAAGTAATGATGTAATAAGATGTAATTTTGATGGAAGTTATTTATGTACATTATTATAATTCGTATTTTACATTTTAATTTAAATAGATAATTCTGAATATTTTAGAAAAATAACTTTTTGAGAAACATGAAAATGATTTTAATTTTATATTTTCACATTTATCTTATTTTACATTCTTTGATAAAAATACTTGTATTTTGTAAACTTGAATAAATGTTTTGTTATCTAATCTTTAGATCATTTAGAATATTATATATTGGGGTCATAATGGAAATAAGAGATTAAAATGTAGTTCAACAAAATCCAGAAATATGAATATGAAAATAGAAATGAATATATTCAAAAAGGCCATGTCCTTAAATACTTAAAAATTGGAAACAATAAAAGTGAGGAGCTTCCACATGCCCATAAAAAAGCACTTATACAATTATTAGAACTAATAAAACCCTGAACAAACAGTAATAATTGAGAATATTTACCAAACACCAGTATAATTGCAGAGTGAATATGGCTTATACATATCATGATGTGTCTAATCATGGTGATGCTTTCCATGGTGCAAAGAGCACAGTTTTTTACCAAAATACAATAGTGGAAAATGTCTAGATTAAATTTCTAGATATGATTTTGAAATTTTATGCTAGAATGGCTGAATCCCTAAGATATATAAAATAGTGAAAGAAGAGATTATTATTTTAGGTGGAGAACTCAAAATGAGCTTATTAATTTATAGGTAATAAAGTAAGAGAAGAAGTCATGACTATAATAGAAAAGATAAATATTACTCAGTCCAACTAGACCATACCAGGAATATTGTGCAGTCACATTGAACTTATAGGATTTATTATATGAATTGTTGAATTACCAGCATAAAAAAACCCAGGATATCAAAATTAATGATAATTTTATTGATTTTTAAATCTCTTATTAAAAGCATAGTGTTGACTTAAAGCCAAGAACACCTCTCAATTGTCCGCGTTCAAAGATTGTCTAGGGCAAGCCTATAACAATCATACTAAGTTGGTAGAAAAAAATGTACATGACAAAATTTTGTTCCATAATTCAGAAGCATAGTCTGTGTCTTGCATAAGTTATATTTTATTTTTTTTGGAGGAGACATGGCCTCCGTTGTTCCAATTTAAATAGCATTCTTTCTAACAATTCAGAGATTATATATGATATTTTTCTCACTTACCCAAACAGGAAACTTCTTGATGAAACATGCATATTTGACTTTTGTGATATTGTGGTTTATTATAAGAAATATATATTTGGTCTTTGTTCTCTTTTCTGGCACAGAGCTCCCCAAACCTTGGATTCTCCTAAGGATTGGGTGATAAAGGTGTCTCTTGCTACATTAATGAGGTGACTTTTGGAAAGCAGCTAAGGATGGGGGGCTGGTTGCCAATGGAGCCAACGAAGTGACTTGAGGGTTGGAATTTTCAGTGTACCTTTCTGTCCTCAAGAGAGGAGAGAAGGGCTGGAGATGGAATTCAATCACCAATGGTCAATGATTTAATCAATCCTGTCTATGTAATGAAGCCTGTATTAAACCCCCAAAGGACGGGGTTCAGAGAGCTTCCGGGTTGGTAGTCAAGTAAAGATTTGGGCAGGGTGGTGTGCATGGAGAAGTCATTGAGAGCTCCATGCTCTTTCCGCATAACTTGGCCTACTCATTTCTTCCATCTGCCTATTTCTGAGTTACATCCTTTTATAATAAACCAGTAATCTACTAATTAAAATATTTTTCTGAATTCTTTGAGCCACTCTAGTAAATTAATCAAACCAAGGAGGTTTGATTAGGTTCCTAGGAACCTCTGATTTACAGCTAATATGTCAAGAAGCACAGCTAACGATATGGACTTAGTGACTGGTATGTGAAATATGTGAAGGTGGAACTAAATTCTTAACCTGTGTGATCTGATGTTGTCTCTCGGTGGATAGTGTCAAAATTGAGTTGAATTGTAGGACACCCTACTGTCCAGAGAACTGCTTGTCAGTGTGGGGAAATCCTCTTCCCCAAGTTGGAAACGGAATTTCAGGACACATTTAACATACAACTACTTGTAAACACAATAAAAATGTTGACTAAATACCTTTGAAGTAACCAGAATTAATTTAGGTAAGACAGAATTTATACTGAAGAGTTAAACTAAGCAACAGTAGTACCCACAAAGGTGAATTGTGTTTGGAGGAAATTGAAATAAATTTTGAATGTGCATTCTCTCCACAATTATCTTTTATCAGCCATTTTTATTTTTATTTTTTTATTTTTTATTTTTTCCATATATTTTATTATTTTTTTTAATGATTTTTTATTATATTATGTTAGTCACCATACAGTACATCCCCGGTTTCCTATGTAAGGCTCGATGATTCATTAGTTGTATATAACACCCAGTGCACCATGCAATACGTGCCCTCCTTACTACCCATCACCGGTCTATCCCATTCCCCCACCCCCCTCCCCTCTGAGGCCCTCAGTTTGTTTCTCATAGTCCATAGTCTCTCATGTTTCATTCCCCCTTCTGATTACCCCCCCTTTCTTTATCCCTTTCTTCCCCTACTGATCATCCTAGTTCTTATGTTCCATAGATGAGAGAAATCATATGATAGTTGTCTTTCTCTGCTTGACTTATTTCACTTAGCATTATCTCCTCCAGTGCCGTCCATGTTGTAGCAAATGTTGAGAACTCATTATTTCTGATAGCTGAGTAATATTCCATTGTATATATGGACCACAACTTCTTAATCCAGTCATCTGTTGAAGGGCATCTTGGCTCCTTCCACGATTTAGCTATTGTGGATATTGCTGCTATGAACATTGGGGTGCATATGGCCCTTCTCTTCACTACGTCTGTATCTTTGGGGTAAACATCCAGTAGTGCATTGGCTGGATCATAGGGTAGCTCAATTTTTAACTTTTTAAGGGACCTCCACACTGTTTTCCAGAGTGGCTGTACCAACTTGCATTCCCACCAACAATGTAGGAGGGATCCCCTTTCTCCACATCCTCTCCAACAATTGTTGTTTCTTGCCTTGTCTATTTTTGCCATTCTAACTGGCATGAGGTGGTATCTCAGTGTGGTTTTGATTTGAATTTCCTTGATGGCTAATGATTTTGAACATTTTTTCATGTGTCTGTTAGCCATTTGTATGTCTTCATTGGAAAAGTGTCTGTTCATATCTTCTGCCCATTTTTTGATTTGTTTATTTGTTTCTCGTGTATTGAGTTTGAGAAGTTCTTTGTAGATCTTGGATACCAGTCTTTTATCTGTAGTGTCATTTGCAAATATATTCTCCCATTCCGTGGGCTGCCTCTTAGTTTTTCTGACAGTTTCCTTGGCTGTGCAGAAACTTTTAATCTTGATGAAGTCCCATAAATTCATTTTATCTTTTGTTTCTCTTGCCTTTGGGGATGTCTCATGAAAAAGGTTGCATTGGCCGATGTCGTAGAGGTTGCTGCCTATGTTCTCCTCTAGAATTTTGATGGATTCCTGTCTCACATCGAGGTCTTTCATCCATTTGGAGTTTATTTTTGTGTATGGTGTGAGAGAGTGGTCAAGTTTCATTCTTTTGCATGTAGCTGTCCAATTTTCCCAGCACCATTTATTGAAGAGACGGTCTTTTTCCCACCGGATGTTTTCTCCAGCTTTATCAAAGATTAGTTGCCCAAAGAGCCGAGGGTCCATTTCTGGGCTCTCTATTCTGTTCCATTGGTCTGTGTGTCTGTTTTTGTGCCAGTACCATGCTGTCTTTGTGATCACAGCTTTGTAGTACAGCTCGAAATCCGGCATTGTGATGCCCCCAGCTTTGTTTTTCCTTTTCAACAGTTCCTTGGAGATTCGGGGCCTTTTCTGTTTCCATACAAATTTAAGGACTGTTTGTTCCAGTTCTTTGAAAAATGTCCTTGGTATTTTGATCGGGATAGCATTGAAAGTGTAGATTGCTCTGGGTAGCATGGACATTTTAACTATGTTAATTCTTCCGATCCATGATCATGGAATATCTTTCCATCTTTTTATGTCTTCCTCAATGTCTTTCAAGAGTGGTTTATAGTTTCTAGAATATAGGTCCTTTACGTCTCTGGTTAAGTTAATTCCAAGGTAACGTATGGTTTTTGGTGCTATTGTAAATGGGATGGATTCCCTAATATCTCTTTCTTCGTTCTCGTTATTCGTGTACAGAAATGCAACTGATTTCTGAGCATTGATTTTGTATCCTGCCACATTACTGAATTGCTCTATAACTTCTAATAGTTTGGGAGTGGCTTCTTTTGGGTTTTCCATATACAGTATCATGTCATCTGCGAAGAGAGACATTTTGACTTCTTTGCCGATTTGAATACTTTTGATCCCTTTTTGTCGTCTGATGGCTGTTGCAAGGACTTCTAGTACTATGTTGAATAATAGTGGTGAGAGTGGGCATCCTTGTCGAGTTCCTGATCTTAAGGGAAAGGCTTCCAGCTTTTCCCCATTGAGAATAATATTTGCAGTAGGCTTTTCATAGATGGCTTTTATGAGATTGAGAAATGTACCTTCTATTCCTACACTCTGAAGGGTTTTAATCAGGAAAGGATGCTGTATTTTGTCAAATGCTTTTTCGGCGTCGATTGAGAGGATCATATGGTTCCTGAGTCTTTTCTTGTTGATATGATGTATCACGCTGATTGATTTGCGAATATTGAACCACGCTTGCATCCCAGGTATGAATCCCACTTGATACTGATGGATAATCCTTTTAATGTACTGTTGGATTCTATTAGCAAGTATCTTGTTGAGGATTTTGGCATCCATATTCATTAGGGAAATCGGTCTGTAATTCTCCTTTTTGATGGGGTCTTTGCCTGGTTTGGGGATCAAGGTAATATTGGCCTCATAGAATGAGTTTGGTAGCTTTCCTTCTGTTTCTATTTTTTGAAATAGCTTTAGGAGAATAGGTATTATTTCTTCTTTGAATGTTTGGTAGAATTCCCCAGGAAAACCGTCCAGGCCTGGAGTTTTGTTATTTGGAAGGTTGTTTATCACTGACTCAATTTCTTCATAATTAATTGGCCTGTTTAAGAAATCAATTTCTTCCTGTTTCAATCTTGGTAGTTTATAGGTTTCCAGGAAGGATTCCATCTCTTCCAGATTGCTTAGTTTATTGGCATATAGCTGTTGATAAAAATTTCTAATAATCCTTCCAATTTCAATGGTGTTCGTCGTGACCTCTCCTTTTTCATTCATAATTTTAATAATCTGGGTCCTTTCTCTTTTCTTTTGGATAAGTCTTGCCAGTGGTCTGTCAATTTTATTGATTCTCTCAAAGAACCAGCTTCCAGTCCTGTTGATCTGCTCTACTGTACTTCTGGTTTCTGCTTGATTGATTTCAGCTCTAATTTTGGTCAACTGCTTCCTCGTGCGTGGATGAGGCCTGTCCCTCTGTTGCTGTTCCAGCTTCTTGAGGTGAGAATATAAAAACTGCATTTTAGATTTTTCTATTCTTTTGAGTGAGGCTTGGAGGCTATGTATTTCCCCCTTAGGACTGCCTTTGCAGTATCCCATAGGTTTTGGACTGTTGTATTTTCATTCTCATTGGTCTCCATAAATTGTTTAATTTGATTTTTGATTTCCTGGTTTATCGAGTCATTCCTGAGCAGGATGGTTCTTAGTCTCCAAGTGTTTGAGTTTCTTCCAAATTTTTCCTTGTGGTTGAGTTCCAATTTCAGAGCGTTGTGGTCTGAGAATATGCAGGGGATAATTTCAATCTTTTGGTATCGGTTGAGACCTGTTTTGTGTACCAGAACATGGTCTATTCTTGAGAATGTTCCATGGGCATTAGAATAGAATGAGTATTCTTTGGTTCTGGGGTGTAGTGTTCTATATATATCTATGAGGTCCAACTCGTTGAGTATGGCATTCAAAGCCTTTGATTCTTTGCTTAGTTTTTGCCAGGGTGTTCTGTCTATTTCTGAGAGTGGAGTGTTGAGGTACCCTACTATTAATGTATTTTTATTTATATGTCTCTTTATTCTGGTTAAGAGTTGGCTTGTGTATCTTGCTGCTCCCCTGTTGGGGGCATATATATTTATAATTGTCATATCCACTTTTTGAATATTTCCTTTAAGAATAATATAGTGCCCTTCTGCATCTCTAACTATAGTCTGTAGTTTAAAATCCAATTTATATGATATGAGAATTGCTACCCCAGCTTTCTTTTGAGGTCCATTTGCGTGAAAGATGGTACTCCATCCCCTTACTCTCAGTCTGAATGCATCTTTGGGTTCGAAATGAGTCTCTTGTAGACAGCAAATGGATGGGTCATTTCCTTTTATCCAATCTGCAGCCCTGTGGTGTTTTATGGGAGCATTTAAGCCAAAAACATTAAGACTGAGTACTGAGAGATATGATTTTAATGATGCCATGTTGCCAGTAAAGTCTTTGTTTGTATTGGCTGTGACTTTCTGTTCTGTATCACTCTTGGGGCCTTTTTACTTTTATAGAACCCCCGTAATATCTCCCGTAGGGCTGGTTTCGTGGTTACGAACTTGGTTAGTGACTGGCAATTCTGAAATGTCTTTATTTCTCCATCAATTCTGAATGACAGCCTTGCTGGATAAAGGATCCTTGGCTGCATGTTTTTCTCTGAAAGAGCTTTAAATATGCTCCCCCAACCCTTTCTGTCATTCCAGGTCTGTGTAGACAGGTCTGACGTAATTCTGATGCCTTTGCCTTGGTACGTGAGAAATTTCTTTGCCCTGGCAGCTTTCCATACTGTATCCTTGGATCTAATATTTGCGAAATGCACTATGACGTGACGTGGCGTAGGTTTGTCATGGTTGAGCTTGGGAGGGGTCCTCTCTGCCTCTTGGACATGAATGTTTGCTTCCGTCGCTAGATTAGGGAAGTTTTCAGCTACAATTTGTTCAAATATCTCTTTTAGACCTCTGTTTTTCTCCACCCCCTCGGGGATGCCGATGATTCTAATGTTGGATCATTTCATTGAGTCAGTAATCTCCCGTAACCTACATTCGTGGGCTTGGATTTTTTTAAGAGCAGCTTCTATTTTGTTTTTTTCCTCTATTAACCCATCCTCCAATTCACTAACCCGTTCCTCTGCTTCGGAGACCCTGGCCATCAGAGCCTCTAGTTTTGCCTGCATTTGGCTCATAGAATTTTTAATTTCTGTCAGATTCGCTCTCATTTCTGTCCTTAGGGATTCTATATTCTCAGTAACCTTTTCGTTAATAGTTTTTTCAATTCTACTCATCATTTTGACCATCGTTACTCTGAATTCCATTTCTGATACTTTGGTTACATCCATATCCATTATTTCTGTGGCAGAGGCCACAGACTCACTGTCTTTTCTTTGCTGGGGGCTTCTCCTTCTTGTCATTCTGATGAGGAGAGGTTGCGGGGTTGTCCAGAGCCCAAATTATTGACTGGGTCCCAGGCCGTGCCCCTTGTTTTATAGGGATCTTAGGGATGTGGGCTTCTCCTTTAAAAATTTTATTTATTTATTTATTTATTTATTTATTTATTTATTTATTTATTTATTTATGTGGCAGCCAACCAGCGAGAGAGGGAACAGAAGCAGGGGAGTGGGAGAGGAAGAAGCAGGCTCCCAGCGGAGGAGCCCGGTGAGGGACTCCTTTCCGGAACGCCGGGGTCACGCCCTAAGCCAAAGACAGGCGCTCAATGACTGCGCCACCCAGGTGCCCGGGTTGGTTTTTCAGCCTGCCTTCTGGGGGAGGGGCCTGCCGCGCTGATACTCAGGCAACCCTGTTTGGGTAGAGTCTCGGCGTCCCCTGCGAGGGGGGATGGGGATGGGCACTCTCTGAGCCGGTATTTCCAGGCTTTTGTTCTCTGGCGGCTTTCCCTGGCGGTTTGCTGTGCCTCTTCTGAGAGTCAGAGCAGCAGCGGCCAAATTTCAGCCTCTGTCACAGAACAGAGGGATTGCGGCCTGTTCTCTACCAATGTTCTGGCCACTTTAACTCTGTTTCTGTTGGTGCTGCTCAACCCTGCAGCGTCCCGGGATGTGCGCCCCACACCCGGCGTCCCAGCCCTCACTTCCAGGGCAGGCGTGCCTCTGTCCTTTGTGTTTCTAACTCCGCCAGCCGCCGGCCGCCCCGCGCGTTCCAGAAGCTCCTGGTCTCAGTCTGGATCCTGTGAGTGCACCGGGATTCTGGTGTTCCGTGAGATTCCTGGTGGTACGCGCACCTGGCTCACGGTCTCAGTCTGCTGTTTTGCGGGTGCTGTCCGCGAGCCCCACCCGCTCTCCTGTGCAAGTGGCTACCGCTTCCTGGGGCCCGAACGCGGCGGCTCCCTCCCCCTTCCGTTTATCTTCCGATATCTGTGCACGGTTTCATGGCTCCCCGCTTCGTACCTCAATACTCAGCGCTGGAGATGTTCATTTGTAGAGATCCAGATGCATCTTCCTGCGTCTCAGGCTGGTTCCGTGGTTGTTTAGGCTGGTCTGGTACCTATCCAGCTCGACTCGGGGGACCGGCTGAAAACGGTGTCTCCTACTCCTCCGCCATCTTAACTCCTCCCCCCTATCAGCCATTTTTTAAATTATAAGTGATGTTAGAAAATTTATTAAAAAACCCAAAGAGATCCAGGTTCTGTTATTTTACTTTTAAAAGAATTACAATATATATTATGTATAATATATATATATTTTAATTTGTCTAAATTAAAAGAAACTATGTGAAATATGCAACATTATGTGACATTCCAATAAAACATAAATTCTTGTATGTCTACATAGGAGAATATTTCTGTGCACAAAATACTGGTAATAAATTCTACAGACACTATTTTCTGGCGATAATAATTCAAGGTATAGCCTGGCATAAGAAGAGATTTAGACAAATTGAACAAAATATCAATAATTTTGTTTTTTCATTTGATTTCCTACCATTAAAAATTTGTAACCAGAATAATTTAAAAAATGGTGTATGGATATAGGCATTGTTTGAAGAGATGGTAAATATGACGTGTGATAATTTATATGATAAAATTAAATTTTTTTTAATATCCTGTAATGATGATAATTTATCACTTATGGTTCCACTGCAATATGTTTAAACATGATATGTAAAGTACATTTGAATCTAGTGTTGTGTAAAAATTTTAAGACTTAACATTTTCTATTGCCTTAGCAAAGTTTCTCCAGATCAAAACTAATAAAAAGAAAAAAAAATGTAGAAAAAAGATTGTCTAATCTCATATTAGTTTCTCCCAAATTACACAGATTATGTTAAAACCCCGATCCTGTTAAAAAATAAAATTCACCTATGTAAAGTTGAAGATGTAATTGGCTTTATTGGGCTATTCATAAATTGTGCAGCATCCCATCTAGCAATTAGAAGGGAGCACTGAAAGATTTCCGAAAGGGAAAGGTTTTTAAAGGCAGGACAAAGAAGTCATAAATGAAAAAAAGGTTGTTTTGGGGGGGTCACCTTCCTTTGGGGGACAAAAGGGTCTAATAGGGGGTTAACTCATCTTCCTTTGGGGATTGGTAAGGCCCTATGTAGCAGATTACTTCATTGGTGTTGACCAGAAAATTCCAGACTGACTGGTTAGAATTTCGTTCCTGGGGAAAGTAGAAACTGCAATTAAGTCATGTATTAAATCTTGGTTTGGTGTCATGGGCTTAACTCAAGTGACTTGATTTTGGGCCTATTGCTTCTTTTTAACAATCATAACAATATAAATAAGAGCTTTCTACAGATATGATGTCACAAAAATAATATGTAGTAATCTATCAAACATGCATATCTCTATTCAATTATTCAACTGAACATTCACTAGCCCTTAAACAGAACATCCAGCCATGTACAAGAATAATTGAATTGTCTTTGATAATTGATGACTTTTAGTGATAAAAAAATGCTTGCAGTATACTTCTTTTAAAGATAGAGCAAAGAGTTAGAAACTGCTGAGAAATTTATCCAAAAGCAGTTTCCAGGGGATTGTGGAAGAGGCCAGTTTACAATGGGTTGAGGAATGAATGGTGTCTGAGGACTTAGTACTGGATCCTTTAATAAGAAGTATGGCTGAGAAGGGAGTTACCTGGCTGGCTTAATCAGTGGGGCAGGCCACTCTAGATCTTGGGGTTGCAAGTTCGAGCCCCATGTTGGGTGTAGAGATTACTTAAAAATAAAGTATTAAAATAACAAGTATGGCTGAGAACTGAATGAGAGAGATGATGAAACATTGACAGAAAGAAGCAATAGAGGAAGAAATTTGAATATAGAATTGGGTTGGGGGGAAGGAGAAAAACAGAGAGAGAGAGAGAGAGAGATAGGAAGTATGGCAGCTATGATGAAAACCTGTCTGATTCTTATGTTCTCCATAGAACGAAAGATATGGAAAGGGAGCTGGTGTAATAGTGAGTGCAGAGGCTTCCCCAGTGGAAAGCCTTCTGGGGTGTGGGGGCATCAGTGGGCGTGAGCTGGGGGCAGGTAAGGATGGGCAGTCACCTTTGGTAGGTGGAGAAAGCATGAGTAGGTAAATTGGAATAGGGGAGCTTCTCAGAAAAGGGTAGGTGTTCAAGAGATCAAGTCCTAATTGCAAATCTTTCCTGATGTCAGGGACATTTTCGTGGTGTTTCTTATTTTTGAGAGGTGAAGAGGAGTCTGGGTAAAATCATCAAGAAATGTAGAATCTCTCACTGAAAATGGTAGGTTGAGAGACTAGTGCCCAACTCATGGCATCAAACTCCTCTGTACAAACTAGTTGGGTGACTGTTTCCAAAAAGACTGATACATACACATATAGGAATATAAACACGACAGCACAAACACTTCCTTGTTTCCAATTATAGCTAATGGATGAGTTACTAAATGCTTTTTACTTTTTATTGATTTTTCAAAAGCCTGTCAAGGGTTAAATAAAAAATGGATAGATAATCATTTTTTTCAAGATTTGCCGCAAAAACTTTGAAATGCTGTTGTAGGGATGGTAATAGGGATGAGAGAAAAGGGGATAATTGTCATTCTGTAATAATCTTATTTTCACATGTGATCTGGCTTTCTTGTTAACAAAAGGATTGATGTGTGGCCAACTGAAGCATAGATACCTAAGTCCAACAGTATAAATTTAAGGAAAATCAGAGGAAGGAAAAAACATCCTGGTAATTTCATATTGGACTATTCAACAGCAATTGGCAGACTTGGTATAAGATAGGCATTAATTCTAAGTTTTAAAATACTTTCTGTTTCCTTCTTTTATTCATAGGAACGCTTTACTGGATCACCATCTTGGGGCCTTGGGCATGCCACTCACCATTTTCTCATGCTTTGGTTTCTCAAAACAGGTGTTAACATATTCTTCATAGGGCTTCTGGGATGGTGTGTCTCACATTACATGATATCAGAACACATGAATAAATATTAGATCCCTTTTTTTAATGCTGTATCTTCTTTTTCCAGCTTGAATGCTGAGATGATGCAAATTGTTTCTATATATCCCCCATGTTGCATATAGAAGGGCATAGCTTTGCAAAGCATTTAATACGGTATATATTTATTAACCATTTTGAAACATCTCTGTTTGAAACAAAAGATCTGTTGTTAACTCTCTCTCTTATAGGTTAAATAAAATGGAGTCTCAGTATTATGGTAACCATATATTCTTTTTTCTGAATTAAAAGTTAGTGTGACAGGCAATGTGGAACTCAGACATGCTATTTAATAATACTTTAATAATTCTCAGATATATGTGTACTCTTTCCTGAAACATTATATGAGTTGATGAAGGGTGAAAATCCAGCTTTGCTGGTGCTGACACTAGAGCCCAGAGCAAGGGATTTCTTGAGATGTACTCCAACTAGGTAGGGATAAATGAGTGAGAGAAGGGCATGGAAATGATGTTGAATGCAAAACCTTTTAAGTAGCTTGGGAAAAAATAGGACAGCAATCTAGAAAAAAGTGATATTTACATAATGGTTCTGAGTACACAAATTGTCATTTTTCTCATCATTCCAGCTTGCATAAATTGTTAGAACTCTACAAGTGAGAGTGACCCAGAATCAGCACCTTTTTTAGATGTGAGGACTCTACCACTGTTGTTCATTTTAAAAGAAAGCTTTTGTGTGATTTACATATATCCATTAAGGAATATCCATTGAATTTCAATTAAATTCAGGGAGAATATGTGTTTGATTCTATAGAGAAGGGAGAGAAAGATGCTGGAAGAAAACAATGACTCTTTTTCCTTTAATTCACATTCATTTGTAGAAGAAAAAGTTTTAATGAAAGTATTAATTCAATGAAAATCATTAAGCAAATCGATCTGTTGATTTAATTGTGGACTGTACATGGAAGGTTATTTCAAAGCAAATGTGTGGATTCAAACACCGGTATTTAAAAATCTATGTAGTAATTGGCAATTTGACCTAATTCAATCATGGCATTATTATTTCTTAAATGTCATTTAAAATAGCTTTTTTATTTTTACTAATTTACTGTAAAATAAGAAACATTCCATCAGCTTGAGGTAACTGCTATGATCATGTTGATGTCTAGCCCTCTAAATATGTGATGTGAAATATATAGATTTCTACTAAAATGCAAGTTCTATAATGCCATCAGGGAGTGACTGAATGCGTAAGTGCATGTTAACATCACTAAATCACAATGTATATGCAAATTTTTAAATATGCGGTTTTCTCATAAAATATATTTTCTGTTAACTATATGTTTATACTTTTTAATGACTACATGTAACTATATGACTTTTAGCAGTCCCTGATTTTGAACATTTAGATTATTTCTAATTCCTTTGCAAATTTATTTAAAATTTTCTACTTTATTGAATTATAATTGGCATATAACATCAGGTAAGTTTAAGGCATACCATGTGATGATTTGGAGTACAAATGTATTACTCAACAATCACCAGAATGAGGTCAGTAACACATCCAGCTCCTCACACAGTTTCCGTGTTTATTTGTGATGTTTTGCAATTTTAAATAGTACTGTAGCTGACATCCTTTGGCTACATTTTTTAATATATTTGTACTTACTTTATTAGAATCATTATCTAGTCATGGGGCTGTTTTAAAAAATGTGCCCATTTTAAAGATATACATATATACAGATATATGTATATATATACATACACACACACATACACACACACACACAATTGGGCTAAAGAAAGATTGTACCAATTTATATTCTCACAGCTTAACAGTGTCCATTTTTGATGCCTACCATTGATGAGTTATAACTTTTATGCAGTCTGTTTGACATTTTTAGAAACCATATTGCATGGTTTTAATGTTATTTGGTATGGTGTGCTTAAACATTTTGTTAATATATTTGAGGCTCATTCCTGTTTTGTTGAAGATTCCAAAGACCTTATTTTTCTCATATTAACATGCTAGCATTCTTTTCTTTTCATATTAGGGATTTGTCACATAGATTTTAGTGTATCCCCCAATATTGTAATAGTATTTAAATTTTAAATTTTACCTATTTGTAGAAATATTAATTATTTAATATTTTAATATTAAATGTATTTGTTTTCAAATTGATTGTTCTTTTCCATTAAGTTACTGCCTTTGGGGTCATTTTGGAAGAACTAAAAAATATATATAGATCAATGTTTCTATTTTCTTCTAACAGATTTTTTTATATAAACTACTATATATTTAATAAACTATTTTTAAAAATTTTTCCTACCATTCGATGTTGAATTTGCTGGAATTTACATTGTTATTGTAGATGAGCTTTCTTTTCCTTTCACTGTATAGTCGATATCGCCTACGCTTAGGGATTGTTGCTACACTTTGTATTGTTGCTTCCCCTGCACCTTGGCTAAATTGCCTCATTGGTCGACTCACCGTCTCCCCACGCCCATACGTAGCCTGAGGCCCTGACACACGAAAGCCAAGAGGGGGCAGTGCTGCTCATTGTTCTTCCTGGGTGTTAGCACTGAGGAGCTTTTCCAGAGACAGTGGTTGCGTCATGATCTAATCTGCACTGATAGTCCCCGGGCCTGACTTTAATGGTTAGTGGAATCTGCTGGGGTTCCCTACCTCCCTGCCTCCTTGCCTCCATCACGGGCAGATTTTCCTTTCATGCAGTGGTCCAGGTTCTGGTCAAGTGACCCCTCACTTTTGTCTTGTCAGCATTGTTTCTTGCAGAAATCCCTTGACATTTTTTGCAAGTGAATGGCACTGTTTCCTAGTTTTAGACACAGGTGTAGATTTTGCTTTTTGACATCCCTTTTATTATATTAATGGGATTTGAGAGGCAAGGACACTTAAACATGTAAGCTCCATTTTTACCTTGAACCAGAATCTTCAAGGTCATTTCTGTTCGTTGGTTATCCTGTGGCTATCATAAGTTAGAGTTTCTAAAGAGCAGAAGTGAAAACACTTAAAATAGAGATGGTTGTTTCACGAAGCCACATTTGCCTTTGTCTCCATCCATGTCCTGTTATAGCTCTAAGCTGTGCTCTGCTATAATTGATGAGCACCGTCTTTGACAAGTAGATGAGGAATCAATGCATATCATCTACT
Source organism: Ursus americanus (assembly GCF_024610735.1). NCBI lineage: Eukaryota > Metazoa > Chordata > Mammalia > Carnivora > Ursidae > Ursus > Ursus americanus. The sequence continues at coordinate 68,065,679 of NC_142139.1, forward strand.
TCTTGATTGCATGGAGGAGGCTCACAATCTAGGGGGAGGCGATCTGTGGGGTTTTTTTCCAGCTATGAATGTAAGTCACTGGATTGTAGTCATCTACAATTCTGACCCTATTTCTAATTAAGAAATAGAACCAGTTGTTCACTTTTAGGAGCTTCAGGCAGGAAGGAACTATAATATTGAAGGAAGGCAGGCTTTCTAGTACCGCAGAAATCACAGCTCATAGATGCTTTAACTATGTTGGTTGCTTCTATGCAGTGGGATTTCCAACACCTCCACCAACCACTTATGTATAAGCTTTAGGATAGCTCCTAGTGTTTTGAAAGCATCAGTCTCTCAATAGCCAACACTGCATTTCTGGAGAAGTGGCCGCAAGGCACAAGGGCATGAAGAGAGGGAACTCACTAGCTGAATGTTCTGCCATGTAAAGCTTGTGACCTATACAGCTTGGCCATAGGGCATGGAGAGCATTAGAATGGCTGGCTGTTGTGAGTGGCTGAGATTGGGGGTGGGGTGGGCTAACTGACTTCCCTGCCTCAGAATAGTCATCAAGTCTGTGGAGCACAGGGACAGCAGGAAGGTTGTTATGTTCTTGTCTCATTCATGAGCAAGATGCTCCCCACCACTCATGAAGCTTCTCATAGAACCTAGATCTCAGGTAATGCTTAGCCCAGCCAAGAGTTTCTTCTCCTTCTTTACCATAAATAGAAATACCAGCCCTGTGTGATAGATTTTTCTGGGATCAAGTCTTTGCCTGCTATTCTGCGCTGAGCTGAGATCTGCTGGGATATTGTCTGCTATGTGAGCAACTCAGCTCCCATTCTGAATATTTTATACATTCTGTGTATGCTTGGCAGAAAAAGGGCTTTCACCAGTGATGAATTCATAGTACACACACTGGCAGCTTTCCTGAACTGTTTACATTAATGACATCATTAGAAATTAGCCCTTGAAGTCAAAATTTAAATGAAATCCACAAACAAACAAGCCTTTGAATCAGCTAATAACTGCAGATGGGCCTAAAGAGGCCCTATATAATTAGAAAGAACAATAGCTGGGAGGAAATTAATCGAGGGAAGAAGCATAAAGAGCACTGGATTCTTTCACTACAGACTTAAAAAATTATTTATGCTGAAGGGAATAGAAAAGATCAGAATATGAAATGGGTACAATCAATCAATACCTCTTTATTCTATTTATTGACATACTTCCTATTTACCCAAGAGCTGTGCTGGCCATGGGAGATATAAAAGAAAGGGAAGAAGAATTATTTATTTAACAGCTTCTGTGTGGTAGATGGGATACTTATTTTGAAAAATATTTTATTATCTTTAATTTTGACAATATTCTGCAAGGTAGAGATTTTATAGGTGAAGATTTTACAGATGAGGAATCACCCTAGAGATGGAAAAATGCTGCACAAAAGAACATGAATGTGAATGTTATTAAGGAGAAAGTCCCCCTGTTTGTGGAAATGCAGAATATGGACTCCAACCACAGCCAGAGTTCAAGGAAGGGAGGGGGCAACATAGGTTGGAGCAATCAAGAAAGGCTGCATGGAAACTAAGAGAATAAATATGGCTTTTAACACATAAGTAGAATCTTAAGGGGAGGTCAGAGGGATTAGTTTAGGAAAAATATTCTTTTTTGCTACTTTTTTATCAAGTCATTTTTTTTTCTCCTGAAGGGATGACCTATGAATGAGGGAAAAGACTAGAAAGAGATTGTGTGTGTGTGTGTGTGTGTGTGTGAGAGAGAGAGAGAGAGAGAGACAGAGACAGAGACAGAGAAAGAGAAAGAGGAGGGAGATGGGGTAGAGGCAGTAGGTAGTCAGGGGAAGCACGCTTGTGCAAGCTGGAGGAGGAGGTGGTGGCGGTGTAGAGAGCACTAGGAGAAACATCTAGGGACAATTTCCTTTACAGCCTCTTTTTTCTGAATGTAAGCTGCACTTGGTGGGGCCATTTCTACGGCTCCTCAGCATGCTGGTGACTATGCGGGAACTGGCTTAGCTGAAGCTAAAAAGTCTGAAATGGAGAATGTCCATGTGGAGGAAAATATAAGTGTCTCCTTTAAGAATTTTTAACATGTTGAGTTTGTTTCAGAGTCAAGAATTAGAAAATTCACAATGTTATTTAATTGCTCTGAAAGGTAACTCTGTAGTTCAGGAAGATCTTTCTTATCTTTTTATTGTTTTTTATGGTATCTTAGTCACCATACAGCACATCAGGAAGATCTTTCACTTCACTTTTAGATTTTGCCTTTGCAAAGGTTCTGTTGGTGGAAAAGCTTATAAATATAATATGTTATATACAATTATATATTATATTCTTATTATATTTTAATATAATCTATATAATTTAATATAATATTTAAATATATTATCTACTTATATTTTATTATTTACAATTATTTATTATATATACAGTATATTATATTTATATGTATATAGAAGTGTACATATGTATATATAAGTATATATAGTTTTAACCCTGGTTTTTATATGATGAAATCAAGGCTTTGAGGCATAATATACATCCATACATTCTCTCGTGTTCAAAATGAATATCATTGTTCTGGTAAAGATATTTATAACATTCCAACTAAGGCAGAATTTATGGATCTCTCTTCTCTGTTTACTATCTTGAGTAAATAATTTAACCATATTTATTACATTGTACAATCATTACCACTATGCTACTCTTATTGCCTGTGCCTTATTGCTATTACCCAGAAATGCCTGACATATAACAGGTTCTTCATAAATGTTTGTTGAATGCACTGATGAATAGAGCTTTGTGAAAATCAGAGAGACTGATTCTATGAATTTGGTGAGTCTAAACTGAAAAGGCTCCCCAGTAGAAGTCTCTCTTATAATCCATACAAATATTGGTGGTCATTCCAGACCGTTCACTTCTCTTTATGGCTGTCCTGGATTAGTCCACTTGGACTCAGGCGTAGTGTTAGAAACAAGTGAATGAGGTTCTATTTTCAAACTAAACAACGAGGTGCTTTCTACAGATAGACTTTGGTTTGAAAAGGCAAGCCACAAGCTCAAAGGTCATGGCTTCAAAGGCAGAAGGGGAGAGTAATTGGTGGCAAGAAAAACCAAAAAAAAATAATGGTAAGGTGGTAAATGTTCATTGAATGGATTTAATTATATTGTTAATTCACAATCCCATTGATTAAGTTTGAAGGCCTGGGTGTCAGTTATGAGAAAGATATTTAATTCTCACCATCAATGCTCATTTAGTTGAATATTTCACTTGACTATCCTTTTTATATTTAAAATATTCTGCACAGATCAGAAGGCTTCCTACCTTGTTTAGGAAGTCAGTATCTGGGTACTGTCTGAGGCAGCCATAGAAGCACCAGTAGTGTGCTAAGATTGGTTTTGGAGCATCAAGCCTGCAGCATCCTAGGCAATATTGCTACAAAATTATCATTAAGAGTGTGGACTCTGGAGTCTGACCCCAGATTTTTAAAAAAATATGTTAATAATTTTTTGAAGTGAAATTCAAATAACATAAAATTAACCATTTTAGCAAGAACAATTGAGTGATCTTTAGTACATTCACGGTCTGACAGCCACATCTAATTCCAAAACATTACTAAACATTCCTTCACTTTTTAATCAGTTTCTCCCCGTCCTCCCCTCTTCTCAGTGCCTGACAAGTACCCATCTGTATTCTGTTTCTATGCACTTATCTATTCTTCATGTCATATAAATGGAATCATACAGTACATGACCTTTTGTACCTGGCTTCTTTCACTTAGCATGTTTTGGAGGTTCATTCACACTGTAGCAGGTATCAGCACTTTATTCTTTTTTATGATTAAATTCTATTCCATTGAATGCGTCTATCATGATTTGTCCAATCATTTGTCATTGTTACTGTGAGTAGTGCTACTATTAACATGTGTATACATGTACTTGTTTGAGTACCTATTTTCAATTACTTGGAGTATACACCTAGGAGTAAAATTATAGGGTCATAATTAGGTTAATGTAATTAATTCCATAATTAACTTTTTGAGGACCTGTCAAGCTATTTTCCATAGTGGCTAAACTATTTTGCATTCCCACTTGCCATATTCAGAATTTCAATTTCTCCACATCCTCACCAACACTTGTTATTTTCTGTTGAACTTGATTATAACTATCTTAGTGGATGGGAAGTGGTACCTCATAGTGGTTTTGATTTGCATTTCCTTAATGGCCATTTTGAGCATCTTTTCATGTGCTTATGGCCATTTGGAGAAATGTCTATTCAAGTCCTTTTTCTATTTTGTAAACCGGTTTTCTTTTTCTGTAGAGTTGTAAGAATTCTTACAGGACCTTTATCAGTTACATGATTTACAAATACTTTCTCCCATTCTGTAGGTTATTCCACTTTCTTGATAAAGTCCTTTGTTATAGAACAGTTTTCAAGTTTGATGAAATCTAATATATCTATTTTTTCTTTTGTTCCTCGTGTTTTTAGTGTTATACCTAAGAATCCATCGCCAAATTCAAGGTCACGAATATTTACCCTGTGTTTTCTTCTAAGGGTTTTATGATTTTAGCTCTTATATTTAGATTATTGATCCATTTGAGTTAATTTTTATATGTAGTGTGAAGAAAGAGTTCAAACTTATTCTTTTGCATGTGGATAGCCAGTTCTAGTTGTTAAAGAGACTATTCTTTGCCCATTGAATGGCCTTAGCACCCTTATCGAAAACCAATTGGCAATAGGTGTATGAGTTTGTGAATTCTCAGTTTTATTCTATTGATCTATATGTTTATCCTTATGCCAATATCATGTTGTTCAGCTTTGTGGTAAGTCTTGAAATCAAAACCTTGTTCTTCTTTTTCAAGAGTGTTTTGACTATTCAGGGATCCTTATAATTCTATATAGGTGTAAGGATCTGCAGATTTCCAATTCTGCAGGAAAAGGAGTAAGAATTTTGATAGAGGTTCCATTGAATCTGTAGATCACTCTCGGTATTATAGACATCTTAACAATGTTAGATCTTCCAATTCATGAACACAGTATGTCTTCCATTTACTTAAGCCTTCTTTAATTTCAGTCAGCAATGTTTTATCATTGCTGTTCAGTATACATGACTTTCATTTCCTTGGTTAAATTTATTGCTAATTATTTGTATTATTTTCAGTGCTATCGTAATTGGAATTTTTTAAAATTTCTTTTTCTAATTGTTCATTGCTGATGTGTAAAAACACAACTAACTTTTACATCTTGATCTGTGCCCTGCAACTTTGCTGAACATGTTTATTAAGCTAGTAGTTTCCTTGTAGAGTTTTGGAGATTTTCTATGATAGGATTATGTTATTTGTGAATAAAGATGGCTTCACTCCTTCTTTCCTAAATTGGATGCCTTTTATTTATTTTTCTTGCTTAATTGTTCTGGCTAGAACTTCCAGTACAATATTGAATAGGAGTGATGAAAGTGGGCATCTTTGTCTTGTTCCTAATCTTAAGGGGAACATTTTAGTCTTTCATCACTGAGTCCGTCGTTAGCAGTGGGTTTTTCACAAATGCCCTTTATGTATGTTGAGGAATCCCTTATATTCCTAGTTGTGTGTGTGTGTGTGTGTGTGTGTGTGTGTGTGTTTTCTACAATGAAAATGTGTTGGATTTTGTCAAAACTCTTTCTGTATCAATTGAGGAAGTTATGTGTTTTTTTTTAATCTTTGTTTTATTAATATACTATACTATACTGATTGATTTTCTTATACTGAAGCACCTTTACATTTCTGGGATAAATACTAGTTGGTCATGGTATATAATCCTTTAATATGCTATAGAAGTTGATTTTCTAATATTTTGTTGAGGATTTTTGCATCTATATTCATAACTGATATTGTTCTGCAATTTTCTTTTCTAGTGATGTCTTTATCTTTGGTATCAGGGTCATTATGGCCTCCTAGAATGAACTAGAAAGTGTTCTCTTCTCTTCAATTTTTTGGAAGTGTTTGAGAAGGATTAGTTTTAATTCTCCTTTACACATTTGGTAGAATTCACCAGTAAAGCCATCTGTTTTTGAGATTTTCTTTGCCAGGAGGCTTTTGATTACTGATTCAATCTTTTTACTTGTTATAGGTCTATTTAAATTTTTTCTTGAGTCAGTTTCGGTAATTTGTCTTTCTAGAAATTTGTCCATTTCATTACTGTTATCTAATTTGTTGGTATACAATTGTTCATAGTATTATTCTCTTATAATTATTTTTATTTTTAAAATCAGTAGTAATGTCACCACTTTTATTTTTTATTCTAGTTATTTGTGCCTTCTCTGTTTTTATTTTTGTCAGACAGCACTGTCTCTCCTGCATCCCGTAAGTGTTGGTATGTTGTGCTTCCATATTTGTTTGTCTCAAGGTATTTTTTGATTTCCCTTTTGATTTCTTCTTTCACCCATTAGTCATTTAAGAGTGTGTTGTTTAATTTCCACATATTTCTGTATTTCCAGTTTTTCTTTTGAATACCTATTTTCAGCTTCATTCTATTATGTTTGGAGAAGATATTTTGTATGATTCCAATCTCTTAAAATATATTGAAGGTTTTTTTGTATGTGTGTGAACTACATATGGTCTATCTTGGAGAATCTTCCATGTACACTTGAGAAGAATGTGTGTTTTGCTGTTATTGGCCAGTGTTGTATATATGTCTACTAGGTCTAATTGATGCATAGTGTTCTTTAATTCTTGTATTTATTTATTATCCACTAAGTGTTTTATCAATTATTGGAAGTAGAGCCTTGAAAGCTTCAGCTATTACTGCAGGACTACCTACTTCTCTATTCATCTGTCAATGTTTGTGTCAGATTTGGAGACTCTATTATTTGGTGCAGGTATGTTTATAATTGCTATATCTTCTTCATTAATTAGCCCTTTAATCTGTATAAAATGTATGTTTTTGTGTCTTAGACAGTCTTTGAATTAAAGTCTCTTTTGTTGTCATTACTGTGGCCACCACAAGCTCACTTTTGGTTAGTATTTGCATTGAATAACTCTTTTCTTTCTTTCCCCCTCAATCTATCTGTCTCTTTGCATCTAAAGGGAATCTCTTGTAGACTGCATGTAATTCTATCATGTTTTTTTTTTTTTTAAACCATCCCGCCAATCTCTGCCTTTTTAGTCCTTTTACATTTAAAGTAATTACTGTTAAGGAAAGATTTCTGCCATTTTGTTATTTGATTTCTGCACACTTTATACCTTTATTATCCTTCATTTCCTCCATAACTGTCTTCTCTTGTGTTTAGCTGATTGTTCTATTGTGCTGTTTTGGTTCCCTCTTCATTTTCTTTGTGTATATTTTTACATATTTCCTGAGAAGCTACCATGGGGATTACAATTAACATCCTAAATTGATAATGCTCTAGTTTAAATTGATGCCTACTTAGCTTTAATTCGTATAAAAACTCTGCTTTTCTACAGGTCTGTTATTATTGTCACAAGTTACATGTTTATTCGTTGTGTGTTCAATAACACAGACATAAATTTTTATGCATTTAAAACATGTACAAAATTTTTAAAAGTGTTATAAACCAAAATGCAATGGTACTGTCTTTTATATTTACCTTTATTTTTTGATGGCTTCAAGTTACTGTCTAGTATCCTTTCATTGCATCCTGAAGAAACTTCCTTTAGCATTTCTTGTAGGATAATTTTACTGGTAACAAGCTTCTTTAGTTGCCATTTATATGGGAATGTCTTAATTTTTCCTACAATTTTGAAAGACAGCTTCTACCAGATGTAGATTCTTGTTCTACAGTTTTTCCCTTTCAGAACTTTAAATATATCATTTATTTATGTCACTGCCCTTTGGCCTCCATGGTTTCTGTAGAGAAATTGGTTGTTAATTGTATCGAGGACATTGTATGTGACAAGTTGCTTCTCTCTTGCTGCTTTCAAGATTCTCTCTTTGTAATTAGTTTGTGATTGTTTAATTATAATGTGTCTCAGTGTGGATCTCTTTGAGTTTATTCTTGGAGTTCACTGGGCTTTTTATATGTGTAGACTCGTGTCTTTCATCAAATGTGGGGGTTTTCAACTTTATTTCTTAAAGTATTTAATTCTACCTCTTTCTTTCTTCTTCTCCTTCTAGAACTCCAATAATGTGTATACTGCTTTACTTGATGGTGTCCCACCATTTCCTTAGGCTCTGTTCATATGTCTTCATTCTTTTTTCTTTCTGCTCCACAGATTGGATAACATCCTCAAGTTTACTGATTTTTTTGCCTACTCCAATCTGTTGTTGAATCCCTATAGTGAATTTTTCATTTCAGCTATGGTTCTTTTCAACCCTGTATATAAAATTTCTTTTTATTTACATTCTCACTTCATTCATACATCATTTTCCTACTTTTCTTTGGTTGTTTGTTTATGATTTTTTTTCCAGCAATTTGGGCCTATTAAAGCGATCTATTCAAAATCTTTCTCTAGTAAGCCCGGTGTCTGGGATCCTCAGGTAGTTGTTATCAATTAATATTTTTCCCTTCAATGAGCCATACTTTCCTATTTCTTTATGTGGCTTGTGATTTTGTTGCTGAAAATTGGACATTTGAATATTAAAATGTGATAACTCTGAAAATCAGATTTTCCCCTTCTTCTGGACTTGCTGTTCTTGATTGTTAAAGGCTGAAGTTGTTTAGTGACTTTTACAAAATATTTTTGCGAAGACTATATTATGTTTCATGTGTGTGTTTGAAATCTCTGTTCTGTTAACTTGGTTTTAGCTAGTGTTTTGACAGATTTCCTTGAATGACAGGAGCATTTTATTTAAAAAAAAATTTTCAAGTTTTTATTTAAATTCCAGTTAGTTTACATACAGTGTAATATTAGTTTCAGGTGCAGAATTTAGTGATTCATCACATACATACAACACAAGTGCCCTCCTTAATACCATCACCTATTTAACTCAACCCTCCACCATCTCCGCTCCAGTAACCCTCAGTTCATTTTCTATAGTTAAAAGTTTGTTCCATGGTTTGCCTCTCTTCTTTCCCCCCTCTATGTCCATCTGTTTTGTTTCTTAAATTCCACATATGAATGAAATTGTATGATATTTGTCTTTCTCATACTGACTTACTTTGCTTAGCATAATACTCTAGCTCTGTCTACATTATGGTAAATGGAAAGTTTTCACTCTTTTTTATGGTTGAGTAATATTCCATTGTATATATGGAATATATATCCATATCTTCTTTATCCATTCATCAGTCAATGGACATTTGGGCTCATTCCATAATTTGGCTATTATTGATAATGTTGCTATAAACTTTGGGGTGCATTTATCTCTTCAAATCAGCATTTTGTATCCTTTGGGTTAATACCTAGTAGTGCAATTGCTGGGCTGTGGGGTAGCTCTATTTTAACTCTATTTTAAACAGTAGGAGCCTCCATATTGTTTTCCAGGGTGGTTGCACCAGTTTAAATTCCCACCAACAGTGCAAGAGTGTGCCCCTTTCCCTGCATTCTTACCAACACCTGTTGTTTCTTGTGTTGTTAATTTTAGCCATTCTGACAGGTGTGAGGTAATATCTCATGGTAGTTTTAATTTGTATTTCCCTAATGATGAGTGATGTTGAGCATCTTTTCATGTCAGTTGGCCATCTGTATGTCCTTTGGAAAAATGTCTACTCATGTCTTCTGCCCATTTTTTATCTGGATTATTTGTTTTTAGGGTATTTAGTTTTTATAAGTTCTTTATAGATTTTGGATACTAACCCTTTATCAGATACATCATTTGTAAATATCTTCTCCAGTCCACAGTTTGCCTTTGAGTTCTGTTGATTGTTTCCTTCACTGTGCAGAAGCTTTGTATTTTGATGAAGTCCCTAATTAATTATTTTTGCTTTTAATTCCCTTGCCTTGGGAGACATATCTAGTAAGAAGGTGCTATGGCCAATGTCAAAGAGGTTACTTTCTGTAGTGTCCTCTAGCATTTTAATGGTTTCCTGTCTCACATTTAGGTCTTTAATTCATTTTGAGTTTATTTTTATGTCGGTGTAAGAAAGTGGTCCAGTTTCATTCTTTTGCATGTTGCTGTCCAGTTCTCCTAACACCATTTGTTGATAGGCTGTCTTTTCCCATTGGGTATTGTTTCCTGCTTTGTCAAAGATTAGTTGGCCATAGATACAGTTGAGGGTCCATTTCTCGGTTTTCTATTCTGTGTGTCTGGTTTTGTGCCAGTGCCATACTGTCTTGATGACTACAGCTTTGTAATATAGCTTGAAGTCTGGGATGGTGATGCCTCCCACTTTGCTTTTCTTTTTCAGAACTGCTTTGTCTCTTTGCAGTCTTTTGTGGTTCCATACATATTTTTGGATTGTTCATTCTAGTTCTGTGAAAAGCACTGCTGTATTTTGATGGGGATTGCATTCCATGTGTGGATTGCTTTGGGTAGTATAGACATTTTAACAATATTTTTCTTCCAATCCATGAGCTTGGAATGTTTTTCCATTTCTTTGTGTCATCTTTCATCATGAATTTCATGATGAATTTCTTTCATCAGTGTTTTATTCAGAGTACAGTTCTTCTACCTCTTTGTTTAGGTTTATTACTTGGTATTTCATGGTTTTTGGTGCAATTGTAGATGGATTGATTCCTTGATTTCTCTTTCTGCTGCTTCGTTATTGATGTGTAGAAATGCAACATCTTTCTGTGTGTTGATTTTGTATCCTGTGGCTTTACTGAATTTGTATATCAGTTCCAGCAATTTTTTGGTGAAGTCTTTTGGGTTTTCTATATAGAGTAGCATGTCATCTGCATAGTGAAAGGTTGACTTCTTCCTTGCCTATTTGGATGCCTTTTATTTCTTTTTGTTGTCTGATTGCTGAGGCTAGGACTTCTAGTACTATGTTAAATAACAGTGGTGAGGATGGACATCCCTGATAGGAACATTTTAAAGTTTCCTCTTTTCTTCATTCAGTCAGTGTCTGCTTGGGTTTTGTAAAGCTATGACTATTTTTCAGATTTCTGAAAAAAAAGATTTTAACTCTTTCTTCCTTTTTTTTTAATGTTTCTGTAAAAAGATGAGTGTTTGGAGGTACCTGCTGTATCATAGTGTTGATGTTCCTTGGTGGTCTGTTTTGCCCTAGATTTTAATCTAAGTTCTGTCACTTATTAGCTGAAGGATACTAGATAAAATATTTTAACTTTCTTTGTGCTTCAATTTTCACATTTGAAAGGTGAAAGTAAGGTGTAGTAAGAATTGAAGAAGATAATGCATTGTAAGTCCTATGTCTGACTTATAACATGTGCTTACTATATGGTATTAATTATTATTAATAATGATTAACTTAGTAATGAGTTAGAATGGAGAGTTGGATTAATTTAAGATCACACAGAGCAAATTATAAAAAGAGATACTCTTAGATGTTCCACTGAAATAGCTGATTTTATACCTGACATCATCTTGGATTTCATATTCCTATATTAAACTTTTTATTTGTCATATCCAGATAAAAGCCTAAGACTTCTATTGTTTAACATGTTCAAATCTGAGCCCTCATTTCCATACCTTCCCCCATTAAATCTACTCTTGCTCTAGGCTTTCAGTGTCAGTAATGGTACCTCATTCCATCCAGTTGCTCTGGTCACAAACCTTGGAGTCTTTCTTGCCATTTCTCTTTCTTTGCTATCCAATTTGTCACTATCATGACTCACCTGAACCACTGAGACAGCCACCTAACTCCTCTCTTAGCTTTCATTCTCTTTTTTTTTTTAAAGATTTTATTTATTTATTTGAGAGAGAGAGAGAGACAGCCAGTGAGAGAGGGAACACAGGCAGGAGGAGTGGGAGAGGAAGAAGCAGTTTCCCAGCAGAGGAGCCCAATGCGGGCTCGATCCCAGGACTCCGGGATCATGCCCTGAGCCGAAGGCAGATGCTTAATGACTGAGCCACCCAGGCACCCCTCTTAACCTATATGCCTAAAGCCGATTCTTCTCACAGCAGCCAAGATAATCCTTTTCAAAGATCATGCAATTCCTGTACTTTCAACCATCTAATGATTTCTTATCACACTTAGAATAAAATCCATTCCTCACTATAGCCAATAAGAACCTGTAGGGTTGTTCCCTGCTGCCCTCTGTTCTCATTTTCTACTCTTTCCCTGCCTACTTGGTTCCAGAAGTTCCTGCCTTGCCATTTCTCTGCTATCGGATAGACAGTTCTCTCTCAGGACATTAGCACTTTCTTTTTTCTTTGCCTGGAAAAATCTTCCCTCAGATATAGATCTATCTTTCTCCCTTTTCTTGTCTGCATTCAACTCAATACTATGTCTTTGGAGAGGCCTTTCCTGACCAGGAATAAGAGGCCTTATTTAAAGTAATATTCCAGAGGCGCCTGGGTGGCTCAGTCGTTAAGTGTCTGCCTTTGGCTCAGGGCGTGATCCCGGTGTTATGGGAGCCTGCTTCTTCCTCTCCCACTCCCCCTGCTTGTGTTCCCTCTCTTGCTGTCTGTCTCTCTCCCTCTGTCAAATAAATAAAATATTTCAAAATAAATAAATAAATAAATAAAGTAATATTCCATTAGTCCCATCCCATTTCCTACTTAGCATTTCTTTATAGAGTGACTACTAGAATGTAAGATCCATGTGAGTAGGGACTTTGTTTCATTCACTGCTATAATACCAACATATAGAACTGTGTCTAATACATAATGGGCACTGAGTAATTTCTGAATGAAGGAACAATTGAATGAATTCTCCTCCAGAGAAAGAGAAGCTGAAGTAGAGTAATGACCACAAGTAAAATAGAATTTGGAATGAGGCAGAATTTGATTTTCAGCATCAGTTCTGTAATTTATTGGGAAGTTATTTAATCAGTCTGGACCTCAATTTGGAGGACATAAAATGGACATAGTAATATTTACCTTGCAAAGTTGTGCAAGAGCCTGGCTATTAGACATATGAAGCTCTGGTATAATGATTGGCAAGAGAAAGTACTTAAATAATTGCAGCTGTTGCTATGGAGATTGTTCTTTACCCTCAGTTGGGTTAAAACTCATGAAACTCTTGTTCCTTTAAAGATAGTGTTATATTTTGGCCTCTGGACTCATAGCTGCAGTTTTGAAATTACTTGGTGTCTGACTATAATGAAGACTGGCTTTTCCTAAAATTGCTCAGCTAGTTTAAAGGGGTTATTTTCTTTTGTTTATTGTCATTCCCCCTCCGAGAAGGTGCATTCTGGTTCCTGTGTCTATGAGGAATTTCAAAAACAATACCCCATATATTGATAAACGGAACCAAGCTAGAACACTATTTTGAACTTTCAACTTACGAAACCAATTTCAATGGTGTCATAGTTAATTTCCTCTTGAGGATCACATACTCACAATTTTTTTAGCGAATTGTTGAAAATTTAGTAAAATTGTATAACTAATCTTAAACAGTACTATGGATGACTTCATCACAATGCTGCTAAGAGGAAATAAAACAGATTACATATGCGATACTATCCAGTTAACCGCATTACTTTCTATTCACAGACTAGTCCTTTGCCAGGGATTATATTTTATTGTGTCTAATTCCGGGGTTGGGAAATGGAGTGGCATTGATGATCAGAGGCCTGGTTTGGTACATAGCCAGGTCCAAATGGCTGAAGCTTAGTGTTTGATTCTGCTCAGGTGCTCCTTTTGCTCAGATACTGGAACATCATCCCTACCGTTTCCCTTGACTGCCATCTCTGCTGCAGGCCCTCACATGATGTTAAAGAAGCCTCGGGAATCAGTCTTTTAGACAGACATAAGCTAAAGATTCTGACATAACTGCCCAAGGGATTGGCTTCAAGAGACTAAATTTGTACTGAAAAAAAAAAAAAAGGCAAAGTAAACCAGAATTAAGAAGCCAAAGCACCGAAGGGTGGATGTGTGCCTGAAGGATAAATGTTCTTAATTTTCTTTTTTAAAACAATAATTATGCATTACCTATAATGCCGGGTGGTAAAGATGAAATCTATGCATAACTCTGTGATTTGACAGCTGTACCAAGCTTGCTGATACAGCTTTGCATAGTGCATTATACACAGTTTGTACTCAATAAATATTTTCCCTGCACAATGGCCCTTATACGCTTCTTTGTCCTCTGCGTTTGAATTAGCAGCCATGATACCTAAGGAATCTTCATCTTATTAGCGAGATGCATTATCTTGTTGGCCACCAAGAGACTGAAACAGGGGAGCAGCTGGGAACCAGCAGCGATGGGTGGAGGGGGAAAAAGCTGTTCTGTAATGATTTCATTCCTCTTCTGTGACAGCTTCCTCCTATTCTAAGAAGTGGATTCAACGTGACTGAGTGCTCCCTTCCTATCCTGCAGCAAGACAAGCCTTGTAAACGGGAACTGCAGAAGCTGCTGTACTTCCCTGTCACAGTGAAATAATGTGCTAAAGCCCCCAACCTGACGCAGAGAAAAATCAGATCCTAAATGTCCCTGCAAAAATCCTCACATCTTTATTTTTCTTAGTAACTAAATGGAGATCCAATGTGATCCTTAGCTTTGAGCAGTACTTTCCAGGGACATGGAATTGATTTAAAAAAGAGCTACTTTAAAATTTGGATTCCAGTTTTTCACTGTATTTTAATCAGAGGACTAAAGATATTTTGAAGAAAGTTACTAAGTCTGAGTGAAAACTCAGTTTATGTCCTATATTAATTGTATTTCTTATTGCCTTCTTGTTCCCACACCTAGTTTAGACTGAAAAAAAAATGAAGGGGTCAGACATAAATAAATATGATGACACAATCAAGAGTACTGATTTGGCCAGATGTGGATTCAATAAATTTAGTGTCTGGAAACATAAAAGAAAAAAATTCATGCCCAGACAGTGATAAGGCAAGATTAATTATAATAAACATGTGAACATGTGTTTAATTTCAACTCTGTGCTAATCACTTTGCATATACTATTTCATTTTTTATCCAAAACAACTCTTGAGATAGAAACAGCAAAGTAGAAATATGGTTAATAATGCCTATTTTGCCAAGTTTTAGAAGTGCTTTAATAAGAGAGTTAGGCACATGGGTGGCAAAATGTTTTGTACATAATATAATTTATGCATAATAATAATTTATTTCCTTTTTAATTTGATATTAAAAAAAATTCCAGAGCTTAATGAAGTTGTCACTTTTCCTGGATTTAATTACTGGCAAGTAATGGCACGGCAGTTCTAGAACCCAGGTAGTATGCTATTGCCTTGCTAAAAAAAGGTTTTAAGACCCTGGATTCCTCCAACCTTGTCACTGAAAAGATTTTTCCATCTTACAGAAAGCAGGTGGGACAGACTAGTAAGGTAATAAGGGTTGGTGCATTCCTCTTCAGGAATGCAGTAAGAGAAAAAAATATACAAGATCTGAAAGTTCCCTTTAAATGTCTCCTGTTAACTTTTTTGACTTGATCATTTTTATGTCTATTAATGACATTTAGAGTGAACTGGGATACATATAAAAATATTCTCAGTAGTGTTATTCATAATAGTCCCAATTAGAAAAAAAATCCACACATTCATTGACAGGAATGGACACAATTTAATATTTATTTAAGGGAACACTATACATCAAAGAACATGAGTGAATGTCTGCTATACATTCATTAGGTAAGCACATAGGAATATCTCAAAAAATATAACAATGAGCAAAAGAAGCTAGACCAAAGATGCATACCGTATAATTCCATTTACAGAAAGATGAAAAATATGCAAAACTAAACTACATTGTTTGGAAGCTCACACTAAGTATTAAAACTACAACAAAAAGCAAAAAAAAAATGGTGACCAGTAAAGTTAGATGAGGGTTATTTCAGGTACTGTTGAGAGTTTTGATTAAGAACAGTATATTGAATGCTTTTAGGATGCAAAATGGGTTTTTTGGTTTTGTTTGTTTGTTTTGTCCTTGGAGGTTGTTTTAGGAATGTTTACAAAAATTTATTAAGCTGTTCATTTATATTTTATAAATATTTCTGTATGTATGCTGCATTTTATTTTTCACAATTAAAAAAATTTTAAAAAGAACGGAAAGGTTCTTCCTGTTGGGAAGACATATTTCTTTGATGAGGAAAGTAATAGAAGGGGTTAGAATACTTGACTCCTGTCCTCCTTGTGTGCCTTATCCCCTGTGGGAATGGATCAGGCAGGCCAGCAAGGCCAGCTGTCTGCCCTGTCACCTCATGATCGGAGCAGCATAGGAGGCCTGGGCAACTGGGGAAATGCCTGGATCCTTCCTTCATGCAGAAGATGGGAGAAGAGATGGAAAAGATTTGGATAATGTTTGACACTGTTTTTACAAAGAAATAAAAGGATAGTGAATCATTGTAGCACGTTTGTCTCTTGGGATTCTGCAATTTCTCTCTCAAGGCAATAGAAAGAGCCATTCTCTACTCAGACCATGAAGAAAAAAACATCCTTATTTTCAGCTGGCCTGAAACATCAAGTCAATCTTGCTCCAAAATCGTTACATTATCATTAGTGATCGTTTTGCATGGTTGCTGAGCTTAGTTCAGGGCTTTCTCATCCGTGAAATTAGGTGTGTCTGCCCCCAATCCTCTGAGTGCAAGTGTTCCAGGGAGGACACGGTGCTGAAATAAATTAGCTTGGGGGTGGAGTGTCTGGACAAAAGAAAACCCTGCCCTCAGAGCGGGGAATACCTTGAGTGGAAGCAGACAAGGGGACCTGGGGCGAGAGTAAGGCTCAGGAGCAGAGGCTGGGAAGCTGTCCATGCTGGAGATGTAGGATTGGCTCCAAAGTCAGGGCCAGGGCTGCTTGTCTTGGGGAAAACATGACATTTGCATTGAGGTCCAGGATGAGGATTGAGTGTGAGCAGGGTGCACGGGATTCAAGTGATGCTGACTTTAAAAAGAGAGAAAAACCCAGCTTGAGAGTCCACACAACCTCCTTGGCTTTGCTGGTCAGTCAGTTCATATAGACAGGGCAGGTCCCGACCTCGCTGCATTATTTCAGGTCAAGTCTGTATCCAAACAGGACAGGAAACAAGGTGGGTCCTGGAGGCCAGTAACACTCAGTCCAGGAGGGCTGTGTTCTTACTGCCCGGAGGAACCTGGAACAGAATTCTAAGAAGGTAAATAAGGTTAAAGAATTAGATTTTCCCTCACTCACTCCATCTGTCGAGTTGGGTCTAATTTTTTTTTTTTTTTTTTTTTTTTTTTTAGAAAAAGACGTTATCTCCACTGGCTTATAACCTGTCGGTGGCATTTTGGTGATTAATAGATTATTTTGTTTGTTAAAGATCACATAGAGAATTACAGAGCCACTTGCTCCTTTTAATTTACTGAGCTCCTTACATCAAAGCAGAAAGATTGAGTCCTCTGCCTTTTGTAATTGTGTGCAGATGCTGCACGATCTGACTAGTCGAAATGCACATAATTGCAACCTAAATCTAGTTTAACGGGGGTCGTGGAAAGCACATCCAGCAGCTGTGTGATGTTAAATAATTTCAATACTTCTTGATGCCAGGATTTCCTCATCTCTAAACTGGAGATAACCATTTTTTAAAGACAGTTATGAGAGTTACACACACACACACACACACACACACACAAATATGTATAATCTCTTTAATTTCACTTAATCCTATATGTATATATAATAAGGTGCATCATACCATGCTCAAAAACCAAAGGTATGGTGCCGTGTTTTCCTCCAAATGTTGGTGTTCAATTGAAAGCTTCACTATTGAATAGCAAAGTAATACTAATTGTTAATTAATTTTTGAATATTTTGGAATATCTTATGTTCCATGGTTTATGATATGTAAGTAATTCTGAAAATAATTTAGTGAAATGCATGAAAATAATTTAAACCTTTTAATATCTTTAATCCAGATCTTTCTTTTTTTAGTATTCAATATATTTAAATTAAAAAAACAAAAGACAAAAAACAGTTTACCCATTTCTTCCAACCCTTACCCCCTGCCTCTTGCAACCACTAATCTGTTCTCTGTATCTATGAGTTTGTTTTTTTGGTTTTGTCTTTATTTTTGTTTTTTAGATTCCACACAGAAGAGAGGTCATATGATAGTTGGTATTTGTTTTTCTCTGTCTCGCTTATTTCACTTAGTATAATTGCCCTTGAGGTTCATCCCTGTTGCTGCAAATGGCACGTGTTATTTTTATAATTTATAAAGAGAAAACATTCTTAATTTCAGTGGTCCTGAGAACATAAGCTTGGTCAGACTGAGCAGGTCAGTGCTCTTCTTAAAATCTAGTTTTTATTTTTATCATTTGAAAGATGTCTGTACTTAGGACCCAGTTGAACTGCTGGTCTGTAGGTAAAGCTCACAGCAGCATTCCCCTGCTCTCTCAGCCATCTCTGCTTCCATAGCTCTAAATATCATGCTGAGGTTTCATTTCTTGGTTTTTATTAATGCTTGGGTAGAGCACTGCTTACTGAACTTCTCTGCCCATTCTCATCACACACATGCAAACAGCCTGTTACCCTCTTAGCACAGGCATTGCAATTTTGGTTTGATCAGTGTTTCTCAAACTTGAGCATGCAGAAAATCACCTTAATACCTTGTTAAAATACAGATTTCTTAGGCCCACCTTTTTCTACTTCAGTAAGGGAGGATCCAGAGAAGTTATATTTCAGTTCTCCAAGTGATGTTGATGATGCTGTTTGGCCTGTGGACCATACTTTAGGAGCCATTGGGTAAGATAAACATTTGATCTTCACATTATCACTATGTTGGAGAGCTGAGTCCTCTATGTGTACCAGAGTTGCTTTGTTTTTTTCAACAACTTTTTTTGTTCTCCCCGAAGTTAACTATTGTCTTTTGCCCATTTGATTAGCTTTTGTATACCTATGACTACTTTACAGCGATCATTAATTTATACTTGATCTCTCTCTTAATGGTGTAAATCTCTCAATATGTTCAGATTCATGAGGCACTTTTCAATATCATCTTCTTTAAAAATAAATATCCTAGAGGTTTTTGACATGCTCCCATGTGGACCAGCTCCTTTTTTTTTTCTTTTTTCTTTTCTTTTTTTTTTTTTTTTTTTTAACATACAGTGTTTTATTAGTTTCCAGTACCATATAATACTCAGTGCTCATCAAGACAAGTGTAGTCTTAGGACTAGCTCCTCTTTTTGACTGTCACACAGAGCTGCCAAGTTGTAGCCCCTACTTTCTAGTTCTTGTATCTTTCAATATTTTTGTTTGATAGTACAAGTATCTGTAAATGTCCTTCATACCTGATTTAATGTTGGCTGAATAAAATTCAATCTTGAGAATAATTCATTTTTGAAAGCATTGTTTCATGGTCTTTTGACTTCCCGTGTTGTTATTGGGTAATCTGCCGCCATATGATTCTTGATCTTTCGTAAGTGACCGTTTTCTCTCTGGACATTTTAGAATCTTTTCCTAATCTCTAGTGTTCTGGAATTTTAAGGGGTGCCAACCTAGGTCTGTTTTCCATTGTGCTGAGCATGAAGTGGGCTCTTCCAAAATGGAAACTCACACACTACAATTCTTAGAAACTTTCTCAAGTTATCTCATGGATAATTTCTTATCTTCAAATTTCTATGCCCTGTTTTTCTGGAACTCCCATTATGTGTGTGTTAGGCGTTCTGAAAAGATTGCCCAATTTTCTTCTTTCTCTGTTTTCTGACTCATTATATTTATCTCCTACTTCCTGAAAGATTTCTTCAAGTTTACTTTTTCTATTATTTTTTATTCTTAATTCTTATCTCTTTTTGGTTGTTTGCTTACTAGTTTTTTTTGAAGTATCCTATTTTTGCTTTATAGATATATCTTTGATCTCTTTGAGGTTATTACTATAGATTTTTAAAGGTTTTATCCCCCCATACTATCTCTATGTCCTTCTTGTTGCTTTCTGTGTTCATTTGTTTTGTTTTTTTTCTCTTTCATAGTGAGGTTTCCTCAAATATGGGGTAATCATTGACTGCCAATTTCTATTTAAGAGTGGGTCACTAAAAAGCTGACTGGATGGATGCTTCGTATCAACAAATGGAGTGTTTGTCTCTCACTAAACCCCACACTATCCAGGACCAGGGAGCCCTATCCTCTTCTGTCTTTGCAGAGACAGGGTTAGTGATGTGGTAGGAAGTCCACAGGATTTAATATATGAAGACCTGCATGTAAGGTCCTGAGTCTCCCCCTTGGACGATGTATGAACTGGAGCAGATGTCCTGTTCTCCCAGTGTCAATTTGAATACCTTGAACAGTGCTTGGCACACGTTGAGTGAACAAATATTTTCAACTGAGAAGTGTAGATGGTAACACCCTCCTTCTCACTATATGGAGATACACCATTAAGAGAGTCCCCTCAAATTGTAAAGTTCTACTAAAATTTCAGAGACTATTATTAAAGCAACATTAACACTTACTGCACAAGGCAATATCATAGGGCAGACACAATCTTGGTCAATTTCCCAGCATGGTGCATCCTTCGTTGTACATGTGCTGTTATGGATGCAGTGCTTCTGTAAAATCAGAAGCATCTTTGGAATGTATGAAAGCTATCATGGAGAAGAGCAGGTAGGATTCACTGGAGTGGCAATAGGGTCAGGGAAGGTATGTGATGTATACTTTGGCTTTCTATCAGGAGGAACTTTCTGTCAGTTAGAACTTTGAATCAAAGAGATGAGCTGTCTTGATAGTTGGTGGGTTTCCTGTTCCCAGACAGTTAAAGCAGAATTGTCCAAAAATATTGCAAAGGAAATTTCCTGCTGGAATATTACAAAGGATATTTCCTGCTAGGGATGGATTATGCTGTTAGACTAAATGTTCTCTAAAATTGTTTCTGTCTTTAAGATCTTAGTTATTACAGAATTACAGATTTTAAAGCTGCAATCAATATTCCAGATGCCACAAAACAGACATAAATGTCCCGAATCAGATTTACTCGGGATGTTTTAGAGACATCTTTTGAAATGAGTCAGTGAAGGAACAAAAATTCCCATCACAGGAGCGCCTGTTCAGCTTAGGTCATGGTCTCAGGGTCCTGGGAATCAAACCCCACATTAGGCTCTCTGCTCTACAGAGAGTCTGTTTCTCCCTTTTGCTTTCTCTCTGTGCTCTCCCTTTCTCTCTCTCTAATAAATAAATAAAACCTTTTAAAAAAAATTCCCATCACAACTAAATCCTGGGAGCTGATTCTGTCTTTAGAAAATGTAATTGGATAACAACTTCGAAAGGTCGAAGTCCCCCTCTCTAGGATGGTGCCTTCTTCACTGAAGCTAGTCCTTTACTTGATATTCTCTTGAAGAAATGACAGGCATTTGGGAAATGTGGACAAGAAGGATGGTGTGCTTCCAGTAAAGAGCAAGGTTTCTTTCTTGCCTGGGCTCGCTGCCCAGAAGGCAGGCTGATTTGCATTTTATCTGCAGTGCGTCACTCCTTGAAGTGCAACTCCGTAGCACCGCCTCCTCTGCCTGGATACAGCCCTGTCCGAGAGAAGGACTGCTTTCATTCGTTACCATCTGATGCCCGTTTAGTTGACAAGCCAACATTTTCATTCTCTTTTACCAAGACCAACAAAAGAAACTTTACTGTAACATCTTCTTTAGCCTTTCAAGGTCACTTAAGAAGGGAGCAAAAATAAGAAAATATCGCTGTATTTTTGTGTGAGCAAGGACTGAAAGGATAAGGTAAGCAAGAAACAAAAAGGCTGAAGTTTTAAAAACTGAGTTACATTTGCAGGAGGTGTAAATCAAGTGAGATCACGGCACCTTTCCCCATCAACTGTCTTGTTGAAATCCAAGTGGAATTGATGGATTAAAAAATAATGTTACCTAGCTGTGATGGCTTTGCAGTGTTATTTTCTGACTAATCCATTTCAATACCTGGAGAATGGGTATTGCAGTGAAGAGTTGTCTAATGTTTTAAAGTTAAACTTCTGTTGATAACTTCTGCTCAGTCTAGGGTAAAGTGAGAGAGCCCACATAGCTGCAGGTGGCCAAGGAACAGTGCTAGAATTCTCTAAGAGCAAGGGCAATACACCTGTCATTGGGAGGCTGCCTAGAACATGGACTTGGTCCTCATCCACCACCCACCCGGATGATCTCAACCAATACCAGGTTTGAAATGATTATATGATGATTTCCAAACCTCTGTCTCATGCTCAGATGTTTCTTTTGGATTTCTGAAACATGCTTCAACTGTGTAATGAACTCTTATATATGAATAGATTAAATGAACTAAAACTTAATCTCTCTTTTGGGGACTAGGTAGGGGAGTGACCTGTACTAGGATTCCATATACACAAGATATAAATATATTGTACACACGAGGATCATGACCTGAGCTGAAGGCAGACACCCAAACGACTAAGCCATCCAGGAGCCCCTAACATTTGCTATTTTTCTTTTTGTGCCCAGGGCCCAGCACAGTGCCTGGTTTGAAAAGTGTTTCATAAAGAATGGATTATGAATATTGGTCTGAAAATGAATGAGGAGCATGTGCTTAATGGAGCCCCAATCTGGGATGAATGTGTAAAGTGTCTATGAAACTGTTAAAAGAAAAATGTTCACATACTTCTACCAAACAGCAACACTTGCAGAGAAAAAACATACATGTGTGATAGAAAATATGTTAGCTTTCATTAGTCCAACACAGATGAACAGCACAAGACAGAGGGCATCCAACAGAATTTTATAAATATTTCTTAGCACCTTCTCATCTCACTTTCACTTAATATAAAGTTCAGCGTGATTATGTCATGCCAAAGACCTTCCAAACTTCCCCTCTTGTTACCCATAGTCAACTTTCCTAGACAGATTGCTCAATCTGCTTCCAGGTGCCATGAAGGACTTCAGTTTGGGGGTATGTGCTCTGTGTGGATATTCATGGTTATTGCTCGGCAGGTCATCACTTTTATAGATGTTTTTTGACAATATTCTAGAAGTAGAGCTTTGGTTATTTTGTTTCCTTTTTGCAAAGTTGCCAGTGGTTTTGCATTTTTCTTTTTACCAAAAAGTTACAAAGTGGCATTAAAGCTTTCTTTCCCCTCTAGCACTCAAATCTTCTGTCCTCTGCTGGCAGGCCTTTGGATTACTGACAACCCGTCGACACCCTTATGGTCTTTCATGTATATATCTTTGCACTTTAATCCTCTACATCTGACATCAGTTCTGCTTGTCAAAACTCTCTGCACATTTAAAGGCATCGTATTGACCTGGCTACACCTTTGGAACTAGACAGATTTGGGTTTGAACACAGCTTCTACTATTTATTGACTGCACGTGAACTTAAGAAATTCATTAATCTCTTGGAATTTTGGTTTTCTCTTCTGTAAAATGGAGATATCCATACCTACATCAGAGTGTTATTTCTAGCATGAAAAAAGAAAATAGGTGTGATATGCTCATCACACAAATACTTAAAGACCTACAAAGCTGTCCAGTCATCACAACAATGTATTTTAGGATGTTTTAATCACCCATCACCCAAAATAACCTCATATCCATTAGCAGTCATGCCCTATTTTGCTCAATCTCCCCTATCCCTAGGCAAATACTAGTCTACTTTCTATTTCTATGGATTTGCCTATTCTGTACATTTCATATAAATGGAATCCTGCAATATTTGGTCTTTTGTGATTGGCTTCTTTCATTTACCATAATGTTTTCAAGGTTCATTCTTATTATAGCATGTATGAGTATTTTATTTATTTTTGTTGCCAAATAATATGCCATTATATGGATATACCATATTTTGTTTATACATTCATCAATCGACTGAGCTTTGGGGTGTTTCCATCTTTGCCTATCAGGAACAATGCTGCTATGAACATCTGTGTATAAATCTTTGTGTGGACCTGTTTTATCTCTAGGTGGATGCCTAAGGGTGGGATTGCTGTTTCATAGGGTATGTCTGTTTAACATGACGAGAAACATCAAAGTATTTTCCCAAGAGAATGCACCAGTGAATTTTTACTTCCAATATTAATATTGGTCTTTTATTAGTTGTTATCGACTGCACTGTACCATTTTGCATTGATGACTCTTCATTTTACTTATAACTTCCTCTTATTTGGCTTTGTGATGCTTTAACATTCTGATTTCTCCCATGTGGTTTCTGTGACTCTTCCCCACCCCCTACCCCCACACATGCAATTTTTGTTCCTGATTCTTTTCTCTCTCGACGTTGGCAATTTCATTATGCAAAGTGTACCTCACTTCCTAGCTTTGTGTTGATTCAAATCAGTCAACATGATTTAAAGTCTTTCTTGGGGCGCCTGGGTGGCACAGCGGTTAAGCATCTGCCTTCGGCTCAGGGCGTGATCCTGGGCGTTCTGGGATCGAGCCCCACATCAGGCTCCTCCGCTATGAGCCTGTTTCTTCCTCTCCCACTCCCCCTGCTTGTGTTCCCTCTCTCGCTGGCTGTCTCTATCTCTATCGAATAAATAAATAAAATCTTTAAAAAAAAAAATAAAGTCTTCCTTGAGCTGTGGTCACACAAGCTCTCTCTTGGCAACTTTGTGAGGCTGTTTGGTTTCAAGCACAGTATGTCCACAAGAGGGCTCATCTCCTGCTCTGCAAAGCTGGTCTTTCCAATTGCTCTCTTTTTAGTGCTTCTACTGTCCTCTGAACACACTTGCAATTTCAGGCATTTTTTTTCCTTTCCTCTCCCTTGTCTTTTTGCCCAATTAGTTTGTCAGCTCCTGTCCACTGTATGTGTCAATCATCCTCAGAGACAGCGACTTTCTCTGTGTCACCCTCCCATTCTGCTCAAGCAACATGATTGCACATTTTGATTTCCATACAATCTCTTTGCAGTTAAAGACATGATTATTATTTTTCCTTTTCATTTTTTCTTGCATTTTACATTTATCTCTTACTTACCTAGTTCAAGTCACACTCCTGTGACTCCTCTCTTCAAAATCTTCAGAGGTTCTAGATTCCTTAGTGGTACATTCAAGTCTCTGATCTGCTTTCCTAGTCCTGTCTCCCATCTACTCCTATACAGAGCATATGTTTAAATCAATCTCAGTCCTCTTTGTTTATTT
This sequence comes from Ursus americanus, assembly GCF_024610735.1. Taxonomy (NCBI): domain Eukaryota; kingdom Metazoa; phylum Chordata; class Mammalia; order Carnivora; family Ursidae; genus Ursus; species Ursus americanus. The sequence goes on from NC_142139.1 coordinate 68,090,656, forward strand.
TTCTGCCTCCAGCTTTGTTCATGCCTCTCCTTGGGATGCCCTGTCACTGCATCTGCATAAGGCAATTCCTCAAGGCCTTAATAAAATGTGTCCTCCTCCACACTGATACCCATGATCTCCCTAGACTGAATTTATCACTCTTTCCTCTCAACAATGTCATTTTCAATTATGTATTACAGTCACTTGGTGCATATCGAATCTTCCCTCCTTAAATGTACAGTCCTTGAAGGCAGAGGCCATGGCATATTTATCACAATTATAGCAGCTACCATTTCCTGAATTCTTACTATGACCTAGGCACTGAACTAAGTATTTTGTATTGTGATATCTTCTCTAATTATCAAAACAATCCTCTGAAGTAGGTGTATTTTGAATCCTCATTTTATAGATGAGGCAATTAGCACTTAGAGAAGATAGGTAACTTCCCCAAGGCTAAACAGCTTCTAAAAGGCAAAGCTGGAATTTTATCCTTGATTCACTCTAAACACCATGCAAATAACTATGTCCTTATCACTTTCTCTACAACACCTAATTTAATAAATGACAGTTAAATGAATTTAAAAAAATAGTCAGTGTGTGCTGCTGAAAAGATACATAAGGTTTGGTTCAAATTGAAGTTGTAACACTTTCTTGGAATGAATTATTTACCATGCCTGAACTGTTTACTCATTCATAAAGTGTTGGACAGAGATAATACCCCCGCCTCAGAAGGCTGTTGTGAAGAGAAAATGAAACGGTGCACATGATGGCATCTACTAGTATGCTCTCAGTTAATATTAGTTGATAATAAGAGAAATAAACTTCCATTTTTACTATTCCTCCTTGATGATGTTGACTGTCCTTGGAGATAGCCACATGATAGGAAAAGTATGCAACCAAGATAGCCATAACAACTTCACAAACTCCATCCCAACAGGACATACACTTTATGTACTATGAAAAGTCACTCAATAGTCTTTGACCTAAAATAGAACTAAACAGACTTTAAAAACTCTAGGGTACTTCATAATTAAGTGCTGTTTTTACTTCATATATCTATTTATCGTGTATGTATGTATGTATGTATGTATTATCTATCTATATCTATCCAGCTATCTATTTATCTATCATATATCCATCCATCCATCAATCCATCGATCCATTCGTCCATCCAACCATTCATCTCTCTGCCTCTCATCTACATGTTTAATTATAATATCCTTTAATTGACCAGGTTAACACTGTCACTGTGTTTCTAGGAGTAACATGTGCATAGTTCTTTGCCCTTCTTACTTGAGCTTCAACTCTGTTCTTCTTTATATCCCTCAGGTAGGCTCAAATTTGCAAGTAAAACTTGGGCCTCTTCTTTCTCATCTTTTTTCTCAAGGTAGGTTCCTCATCTTTCTCTTGCTAACCACAGGGATTCATCATGGCATTTCAAATATTTCCAAACATTGGTGTCCATAATAATTTTGTTCCTTCTAACAAAGACTTCTATTAAATTAAAATTTTAAATTACAGCAGTATATGAGTATATACACTTTCACTAAATTGTACTACTCTTTACTGCTGTTCTTATTTTCATTTCATTTCATAAATGCTCTTTGACATTTTATAAGATCCCATCAATAATCAGTGGTTGAAGAAATATTAGCTTTGGAATTTAAGAAACAAGACAGGGAATCATAGGGGAAGGGAGGGTAAAAGAAAATAAGACAAAAACAGAGAGGGAGACAAACCATAAGAGACTCTTAACTATGCGAAATAAACAGAGTTGCTGGAGGGGAGGTGTATGGGAGGATGGGGTAACTGGGTGATGGGCATTAAGGAGGGCACTTGATGTAATGAGCACTGGGTGTTATATGCAACTGATGAATCATTAATGCTACCTCTGAAACTAATATACACTATATGTTAATTAATGGAATTTAAATTAACAAAAAGAAATACTAGCTTCATTTGTTGGATGAATTCTTTTTTTTTTTTTAAGATCTTAATTTATTTGACAGAGATAGAGACAGCCAGCGAGAGAGGGAACACAAGCAGGGGAAGTGGGAGAGGAAGAAGCAGGCTCCCAGTGGAGCAGGGAGCCTCACACGGGGCTGATCCGATCCCAGAACCCTGGGATCACGCCCTGAGCCTAAGGCAGATGCTTAACGATTGAGCCACCCAGGTGCCCTTGTTGGATGAATTCTATCTCGGTCTTTTTTTCTCCATAAACAAACCCAAAAAAAGTTGTGTGAGAGAACTGGGGAAAGATAGACAGTTCTCAAGCAGGGGGTGAGCAGGAAAAAAAGGGAGTGAATGTGACATGGAAATAGAGTTAATTTTCTGGTCACTCTGAACCATTCAACTATGGGTAAGGTACAGCAAGATGTCATAATAAAGATGAACTTACCAATACGTTCCCAAGTCTATGGTTGGGGAATTGTAGCTGAAGACTTTTCTAATGCAATTCGTATTCAGTTGACATTCAGGAAAAATATATAGTTCTTTAAAGTTACAGTGGCATATGAAACTTGTGTGCTGCTTTATTTATTTGTTTTGGGTTTTCTCTAATAGGAGGTCTGAAATTCAATCTTCATAACCTGGAGGGATTTCATAAATGCAGGGTGCAGTTTGGAAAGCTGAATAATTTTTGAGAGCTCTGTGTTTTAAATGCCTTTAAAAAAAATCTACAACAAACATCCAAATCATCTCTATTTCAATATTAGTAACAAAGACATATAAAGATTACATCTCATATTAATGATATTAATTACATTAAATGTAATACAATTTCAAGGAAGTCTTTGATACTACAAGGTGACATTTTCTGTGCTTGTGACTGCCTATGGAAACAGTGCTTCATCGATCGAGAAACAGTAACTTTTTGTAAGAAACAATAGTGCAGAATTGCTTGCTCTGTCCTTGCTAGTCTTTGTAAAGTGTCTATTGAAAGATCTTTCTGCTGATTGTGTTGTAGGTAGGAAAAGGATGGACAGGAGAACACTAATAATGCTGCTGGTGTCCACAATTTTTTTTGTCCTGATATTAAGGAACACTTTCCCATCCATGTCATTAACTTCCTCCAAGCTAAACAGAAAATATGAGCTTCAGTAGCACTCACTAAAATAACATAAGCCAGATGCAAACTGAAGACCCTGGAAGAAGACTCAACCAACTCAACTACTTATTTTTACGTTATAAAAATTTTAGCTACTATAAAGCTTATTGTTTCATCTAATGTCTGTCCATGGAGAACAATTTCTCTCCATATCATTAATTTGGATAAAATTTCATAAAAAAGTAAATATTTTGAAAATTTCCCCTAAAGTTTGAGATGAAATGAGATTTCACTTATATTTATATTTTTATTAGTAGCAAAAAAGGCAGAAGGTGATATTAAGATAGTAGATGCCATGCATATGAGCAAACTCTGAACAAATAATAATAACTAGGACTAACCCAATATTTAACAGCTGACCAAGCACTTTGACAAGCATTGCCTAGTTGATTTGCACTATTTTTCCAGGAACTAGGCTGAGAAGATATTCTTATTCCCATTTTACTGTGCTCAAATGTTGTGGATTTATACATATTCATTTAGGAAGCAAATGGAAGATTTAGAGCTTGAAACAAAGTTTTCTGAATATAGATCTTGTTCTTCTCCCATTATTTAACGTGGGGAGGAGTAGAAGCCTACATGACAAACAATGCAGAAGAAGAACCTCTGTACCTGGGGTAGACTGAGCATTTTTGGCCCAGAAGCACATTCCTAATCATGTGTGCACTACTAGGAATAGTGCGTAAGACTGCAAAGGGATGTTTCCTTCTAAGAAATTTGGAATATTGGTGGGCCTTATAAATAATAATTTGAAGAAAAAATTGCATTTTTATTGAGAATAAGTCTATATTTTGATTTTTATGGCTCAAATAGACATGGAAAGATATATATTTTAATAAATACTTGATTAAAAACAATGGATAATATGATTTCTTTAAAGTTCTATTTGATTGTATTTGGATAAAACTTAGAAAGCTATGTTAATCATAGTTTTCTCAAGAAAATGGAAATTTAGAAAATTCAATTCCAGAAATATTTATTGCTTGCTATATGCCTTTTTTATACACTATTTTTATACCTATTTTTTATACAAGGTATGGAGATGAATGATATGCTGATTGCTCTCAAGAAGCTCAATATTAAAGGAGATAAAGACATGTGATTTATAAATTGCAGTATTGTTTAGATGACATGATAAGGCAATAATAGATGTATGTAGGAAGGAGGGCGTAACAGTATCCTGAAATATCAAGAACAGCTTTCCAAAGGAGATGACAACTACCTGGATTATTTTTAAGATTTTATTTATTTATTTGAGAGAGAGAGAGATAGAGAGCATAGAGGGAGATTGAGAGGGAGAAGCAGACTCCCTGCCAAGCAGAGAGCCTGACACTGGGCTGGATCCCAGGACCTTGAGATCGCAACCCCAGCCGAAGGGAGACACTTGACCAACTATGCCACCCAGGTGCCCTGACAACTATATGGATTTTAAAGAAATTTAGGGCATTCATTAGAAGGCCATGGTCATTCCAGCAAAGGAATAAAAGCGCCTGGGACAACTGTTTGTTCTTCCCAGAACTTTATATTACAGCAATAAATGACCTTTGCATATTGTAGTAGAAAGACCGTGGAGCTTGGCATTAGTACATTGGATTTTTAGTCCAAACTCTGCCCTTGACTTTGCGTCACTGGAAAAATAACTCAATTTCTTTGGGCCTCAGAGTAGACTACATTAAGTCTAAGGTTTCTTTCATGTCTGATTACAATCAACTTTATTGACAAAGCATGACACTTAGGAGCAAGGCTCTAGGGCAAGCTAGAGCTGTATATAAATTCTAATTTGACCACTTTCTTGCCACGTTAATTTAGAGAAATTCCTTAATCTCTCTGAGCCTCTGTGTCCTTATCAATAAAAAGAAAAATATATCAACCTCAGAGAGTAGTTGTAAGGATTATGGAAGATAATGTATATAAAGTGAAGTAATAAAGATCTCGACTCACATTTATTGGAGCCATTACACTTTCAGCTATAGCATTTAGGGGAGAATTGGATACTTTGGGGACAGGTGATGAATAATTAAATAGATAATACTAAAATAAACTTTTATGCTTCATCAAATATGCACTTATTGGTTCTACCCAATTCACAGATAAAATAGCCTTAACACAATGCCGAGGCTACTGTAGAGCTAGTCTCTTGGACATTGATGGCGGGTGAGCTCTGTTAACACAGGGAAGAGGTGAGGGCAAGGTTGTGGGTTTGATCCTCGTTGGAGAACTTAAGTTCACACTGTTCCATTTTCAACCATTGGCTGCTGGGTGCTGGTTGTTAGTCGGGTGCTGACGTGTAACTAGGTCTGCTCAAATTTACCTCAAATCAAATACCTCCCTCCTTCCAGGTCATAAGTCCCCTAAGTTAGATCTTCCTGGCTAGAGGTCTATAAAATCCTATTTCATACAAGTCAGACAATATATCTTTATAAAAGCATATGCAAGTTCTAAAAACAAAAGGATCTGTAGAGAAAAAAGCCATGGCAAAACTCATGACTTTTGAATTCAGTCACTTGCATGGATCTGTGAAAATTGCTAAAGACAGAAAAAAATAAAACCATATAAGTAGCATTGATAATGCCTGGTTTGACCTGCCCTTGTGGTTCTTATTTTGATCACAAGATACTCTTCGGCAAAAACCATCAAGAAACTTTGAAAAAATAAAGGTTTTTACTTATAGGACCTGGAAATTAAACAATACACCTGGGGTTATATAACAAGGTCACAGGTAATGGGTGAGAGAATGAGAATGCACAGACCTAAGGTTCTGCTTTGTTAGGGTCAAGGATGGGAAACTAGTTCACTTTTTATTAGTGAATTTAAAACATAAGTGTGGGAATTTAAAACACAGCAAAAGAAAACAAAAACAAAAAACCCCGCAGTGGTCCAAATGGTCTGTTATAGAAATCAAACAAGATCTTTAAAACAAAGGATCCTTAAGGGAGGGCAGGAGGGGCGTGGCCTGGCCTTTCCTCTAATCATGTGGCTGGCAATGTGTTTATTTGAGAGAGTTTTCCTTAAAGTGGAGGCCTGGAAAATCAAAGCTGAAATCAGCCTCTTGCATTACAAAAAGAAAAGGCAGCTGTCAGGACTTACATTACAACAATGATGCCTATAATTATAAAATTTATAGGTGAATAAACAGATTATCTAGACAGGCATAGAACAGTAGGGGTCACAGAAGACTTAGAAATCTTTATATTTTTTATATTTAATGATAATTTTAATTTTTCACTCTAACATTTTATAAATTTGATCTTGCAAGAATTATTTTCAGTTTGTCCATTTAAACATCCCTCTTATTTATCAAGTTTTAATCTTATGTAGCTTGATATGGCTTGGCTCCTTTTTTTAAAGGACTTTTTTAGAGAAGTTATAGGTTTATAGTTGAAGGTACAGAGATTTCTCATATACTCATACTTCCACACATGCATAGAGTTTCCCCATACTGATACATCATAATCACCCAAGTCGGTATTGTGCTCCATCTATTCATCTGTCCTCCACCCTCAAACCTCTGGCAATCAATGATCCTTATATTGTCTCCATAGTTTTACCTTTTCCAGAATGTCATATAGTTGGAATCATACAGTACATAGCCATTTCAGATTGGTTTCTTTCATTAAGTAATATGCAGTTAATTTCCTCTATACCTTTCATGCTTGATAGTTCATTAATTTTGAGAACTGAATAGTATTCCATTGTCTGGATGTACCACAGTTCATTCATCCACTCATCTCTTGAAGAACATCTAGGCTGCTTCCAAGTTTTGGGGAACTACAAATAAAGCTGCTATAAACATCTTTGTGCAAATTTTTGTATGGATATGATTTCAGCTTTGGATATGCACCAAGGAGTGTGATTTGCTGGATTGTACAGTACAAGTATGTTTAATTTTATAAGAAACTGCCAAGCTGTCTTCCAGAGTGGCTGTAACAATTTACATTCCCACCAGCAGTGAATGAAAGCTCCTGTTGCTCCACATCCTTGCCAGCATTTGGTGCTATCAGTGTTCTGGATTTTGTCCATTCTAATAGGTGTGTAGTGGTATTTCATTGTTATTTTAATTTGCATTTCCCTGATGACATATAATGTGGGGTGTCTTTTTATATGTTTATTTTCCATCTGAGTATCTAGTTTAGTGAAATATCTATTAAGGTGGTTGGCCCATTTTTCAACTGGGTCTTCTTATTGTTGGGCTTTAATGTTCTTTGTGTACTTTAGATAACAGTTCTTTATCAGACATGTCTTTTGCAAATATTTTCTCCGTCTGTGACTTATCTTCTCATTCTTTTGACATTGTCTTTCAGAGAGCAGAAATTTTTAATTTTAATGAAGTTATTAGTCATATTTCTTTCATAGATTGTGCTTTAGTTTTGTATGTAAAAAGTTATTGTCATACCCAAGGTCATGTAGATTTTTCTCTTGTTATCTTTTAGGAGTTTTATAGTTTTGTGTTTTACATTTAGGTCTATAATCCATTTTGAGTTAATTTTTGTGAAGGATGTTAAGGGGTATATTTAGATTATTATTATTTTGCATATGGATATCCAGTTGTTCTAGAACCATTTGTTAGGAAGATCATCCTTGCTCTATTGTACTGCCTTGATCTTTGTGAGTAATCAGCTGAGTATATTTGTGTGGGTCTGTTTCTGGATTCTATTCTGTTTCATTGATTTGTCTATTTCTCACAATACTGTCTTGATTACTGTAGCTTTATGGCAAGTATTGCAGTCAAGTAGCATTAGTTTTTCAACTTTCTTCTCCTTCTTCAATTAGCATTCAGAGTCTTTTGCCTCTTCATACAAATTTCAGATTCAGTTTGTCAATATCCACAAAATAACTTGCTGGGGTTTTGACTGGGATTACACCGAACCTATAGGTTCAATTGGTTCAATTGTGGAAGAACCGACATCCTGACAATATTGAGTCTTCATATTTATAAACACGGAATATCTCTCCATTTGTTTAGTTCTCCTTTGATTTCATTCATCAGAGTTTTGCAGTTTTCCTTGTACAGATCTTATACACGTTTTGTTAGATCTATACCTAAGTACTTATTTATTTTTTGTTGCTAAAATAAATGGCACTGTGTTTCTAATTTCAAGTTTCACTGGTTCATTGCCTGTATATAGGAAATCAATTGAATTCTGTATCTTGATCTTGTATCCTGCAACCTTGTTATAATCGCTTAACAGTTCCAGGGGTTTTGTTGTTATTGTTGATTCTTTTGGATTTTCTACATAGACAATCATGTCATCTGCAGACAAAGATAGTTTTATTTCTTCCTAACCAATCTGTATACCTTGATACCTTTTATTTCCTTTTCTTATTTTTATTAGCTATAAATTCCAGTATGATGATGAAAAGGAGTGGTGAAAAGGGATATTGTTGACTTAGACCTGATTTTTGTGGAAAAGCTTTACGTTTCCCGCTATTAATACAATGTTAGTGGTAGGGTTGGTTTTTTTTGGTTTTTGTTTTTTGTTTGTTTGTTTGGTAGATATTCTCTATCAAATTGAGAAAGTTTTCTTCTACTCCTAATTTACTGAGAGGTTTTTTTATCGTGAATGGGTGTTGAATTTTGTCAAATGCTGTCTTTGCCTCTTTGTTATGAGCACGTTATTTTCTCTTTTGGCCTGTTGATGTGATGGAGTATGTTAACTGATTTTCAAATATTGAACCAGCCTTGCATATCTGGGACAAAGCCCACGTGATTATGGTGTATAATTCCTTTTATGCGTTGTTCAATTCTATTTGCTGAGATTGTGTTGAGGATTTTTGCAACTATGTTCAGGAGAGTTATTGGTCTATAGATTAATTTTCTTTTAATATCTTTGTCCTGTTTTGGTATAAGGGTAATGCTGGCCTCATAGAACAAGTTAGAAAGTATACCCTCTGCTTCTATCCTTTGAAATAAATTATAGAGAATTAATATAATTTATTTGTAAATGTTTGATAGAATTTATCAGGGAACCCATCTGAGCCTGGTGCTTTCTGTTTTGGGGAATTATTAATTCTTATTTCAATTTCTTTAATACACACAGGCCTATTTAAGTTGTTTATGTCTTCTTGGGTGATTTTTTTTCAGTTTGTGTCTTTCAAGGAGTTGGTCTCTTTCATGGAGGGTTCCTTGCCTTGTTTCTGATCTTAGTGGGAGAGCTTCTAGTTTCTCACCATTAAGTATGATCCTAGCTGTAGAAATCTTCATTTGCTAACTTGATAGGAATTCATGGGCATATACATTAGAAGCACCAGGCTTCCTTTGGAATGGATTCTAGCTCTGTCATTCAATAGCTAAGTGACACTGCAAGTTATTGAGGCTTTCTGAGTGTCAGTTTCTCCCCCAGTTAAAAGGAGAAGTAGAATTCCTGCCTTACATAGAGATTATAAGCACAAAATGAGACAACATATATGTGGATTTGCAGCGCACGTTGCTAACATATATTAAGTACTTAACAAATGTGAGTCAAATAATGGAATGTGTACAAAAATAACAATGTCAAATATTTTCACCTATTAGACAAACACATATAAAAGAAAACTTAACTTGTTGGTGATGATTCCAATATTACAAATATATTTGTTTGTTTAACTGATAAAAATTAGATCCAAATAAGAGTCTCTTTTCACAGTCTTTTGGGGAAAGGGCAATAGAATCAAAATGTAACCCTCTATTATTTCTCTTTTACATTTTCCGTCCTGTTAGATTAAAATACTTCACATTACCCTTCAGAGGGTAAATGAATTGGATGTATCTTCAAAGGGTTTTTGAGAAAATGGAATGGGTGAATAAATGAGAAAAGATAACTATCAGCTAATCTCTCACTTATAAATCAGAATTTTACATATTCTAGCACACAAGAGAACAGAAAATGTCATGTGCCCAATAATGTGTTCAAAATCAGAGGGACAGCTTATGATTCACCTTTTACAACACAGAAGAAGACTTGAGTAATTCTGTACATTGGTGGGGTCATAAGATAGAAATGGTTAATATAAAGAGTGTAAAAAATGTCTATATTTTTATTAATTGGTGAAAGTTTTACTAACCAGAGTCAATATATACATGAGTCTGTGTATTCCACATGGTTCACATGGGACCTTTGCAGTGTTGATAAAGCTCATGTTGATGAAAAAAATTCTCAGAAGAAATGGAAAAATAAAGAAAGAACCATTTCTACCTCTGTTTTCTATCTGGGAACAATATAATTGGAAATAGTCAAACCGCTATGGATGTATTTCCCAAAGCCTTGGCTTAAATCAGCAATTTAAAATTCTATTTTTTAAATTAATCAAATATACAGAGAAATATAAAGTTTTATCTCTTGGAATGGAAGGGGAACCGTAAAGGGAAGTACCAAAATAGTTGTAAACCTCTGTGCAGGGGAATTGTAGTTAAGTAGTGTCAGTCTTAATTCTGGCAGCAAGAATTATTTTCTAGCATACCTGATGGCCTTTGATAATATGATGAAAAATGCAGAGTAAAACAGAAATACCATATTTAATAAAATTGTATTTTAATGAGTTCTGATCAGCTTGACAGCATATTGCTCATGTCCTCTGATTAAAAAGCATTGATTTAGAGACTACTAATTTAAAATGGCATCTGGCTATAAGCCTCTAGTGAATCTTCTCTGATTTCCCACTAAATACCTATGAAGCCAATATATGAAACCCTAGAAGAATATAAACTTAAGACTGACAGGTAATCTACCAGAATCTGTAAGGAATTAACTGGAAGCAAACTAAACTAATATAATGAAAATATTCATGCAAAAGAAAGAACATTAACACTTTCTTATAAAAGCACTTCCCCATCTCTGTATCCCCCCCCCCAAGGTTACTTTTGTCTCTTCCCCTTTAAATAAATATATTTATTTGGGGCACGTAGAAAACAACTTGCATTTAGGATGGCAATCTAGGCTGATAGCATCTCAGATGATACAGTTCCCACAAGTAAGTCAGTAATGCACTCTACTAATGATGTATTTAAGAATTTAACTTTACATGAGTATACTACCCTGGCTTAAAATAATGAGAATCAAGAAGCAAAAAGAAGAGGAAGTCAGCTGAGGGTTTTGCCTGTCATTTTGCCCTCCAACTGTTTAAACAGAAAAGAGAATTTGTCCAGTAAGCCTGTGGCAAGTGAACAGGGAGAAAGACAATCAACAAATCCCATCTTGTCTATTAGTAAGTAAGCAAGCTGAAAAAGAAATCCCACTTTTTTTTTTTTTTTTAATTGGGGCAAGATTGGTGTGACCATATGACCTAGTTTTTCTGGGAAAGTCCCAATTTACCACTGTTATTCTAATATCTTGTCTGGTTACCTATTTGTCCTAGACTTTTTTTTTTTTTTTTTAAGATTTATTTATTTGAGAGAGAGGGAGAGAGAGAGCATAAGCAGGGGGAGGGGAGAGGGAGAATCAGACTCCCTGCTGAACAGGAAGCCCAATGCAGGGCTCAATCCCAGGACCCCAAGATAAAGCCCGGAGCTGAAGGCAGATGCTTAACTGACTGAGCCACCCAGGTGCCCTGACTTTTTCATTTTTAATGAAGTATTGTTACCAATAGTAGCATAATAAGCTTTGTGAATTGTGCTTTTATATTCTGGTCATAGTCTTGTATACTAGGGTGAAAGAGAAATATGCAGTGAGAAGAGATCTCACTTGAACATATGAATAAATATAAAGGGCCATTGGCAATAATACTTTTCTCTTGTCTTTACCTACTCCAGATCCAATGTAACTGGCATCTTCCTTTCAAAGAGTATGCAGAGAATTCACTGATAAAATACATGAGCTTGGTTTGAAGGAGCTAGGGACAACTAACTCTTTCTGGTCTGGGAGGTGGCATGAGAATTCAAGACGATGCCACTGTTGGCTAATTGGTGCACTAGCCAGTTGTGCCATGGTAACTGCTCTTTACCTTTTAAAGAGATTCTTTGTTAACCTTTTTTTAATGGCTTAACATTTATTCAGTGCTACATCTGCTTCCAAAATATATATAAAATTTTAAGTTATTTGGTATAATGTTTTATATATGTCAATTAGTTCATTTTTAACTTTGTTGTTTGGATTTCAATATACTTACTGTTTACTGGGTTTTTGTATTTTCTATCATTATTAAGAGAGTTCTGCTACTATTATTGTGGATTTGTCTCTTTTCCATTTATTTCAATCCATTTTTGCTTAATGTATTTTGAAGCTATTTGGTTCATAGAAATTTAGACTGTGATATCTTTTTGTAGTTTTATCTTTTTATCATTACACAATATCCTTCTTTCTTTGAATTAATCTTTTTTCCTTAAAGTCTACATTGTCTGATATTTGTGCAGGTAAAATAACTCCGTTTTTATTTATATACATATATATCAACCTGTTAATATATAACAACGTATAACATATATAAATTCTGTGTATAAGTTTATATATACTATACATAATAGAAACAGATATGCACAGAACACTTCAACTGCATTTACCTATGTGCTATTAATGCCATACCTTTTAATTAGATGTACTTCAAACTCAAAAGGCATTATTCTACTGTTTTTGTGAATTTGGTATTTATTTACATTTACTCTTCCTGGTGCTTTTCACTCATTTCTAAATATATAAGATAAAGAATAAAACAATGAATATTGATAAACTCACTTCTCAGAAATAATTACATTAATATTTGTCATACCTATTTGCAAACATGTATGTGTATGTGTATATATGCTGAACCATTTCAAAGAAGTTACAGACTTTACTACCTAGAGCATCTGCATGCATATTTTTAAGAAAATTACTATTTTGTACATTACTATGATACAATGATCTCCATTTAAAAATCAGTAATATTTACATAATGAGAACTCATAACTGATTCATCTTCAAAGTTCTCTAGTTGTTCCAGAAATAACTTCTATTGTTATATTTTTCAAACCAAATGTAGGATTTATAAATTATAGTTGATTTTATGGCCTTGTATTCTAAAATAGTTCTCATGCTAATTTAATGGCATTTATTTTGAAGCGATAAGATCTGTTGCATTTGTAGACTTGTCTATATTCTGCATCAGTCTGATTGTGATATTATTTATCTTGTTTTGCTTTCCCATATTTCCCAGATAAACTGGAAGTTAGGTCCAAAGTCTTGATTAGATTCAGGTTCAACATTTTTTCTAAGAATTATTCTTAGATAGTATTATGTTCTTTATATTGCCTCTCCTCACGAAGCACATAACTCCGTGCCGTCACACAATTAGTGAAGCTAAGTTGGATTGCTTAATTATAGTGGTGATCTTTTAAAAAAAGGATTTTGTCTAACATTCTTTAATCATATTATCTTAATTGAAAGCAACCAAGATTTTGTTCAAAAACATGTACTTCTATTGTGTTTTTTCTTGTTACTTTTCTTTGATACACTCTTTTCTTTAGAGGATAGCATGGGTTTTAGATCTCTACTATCTTTCCTCATCTAGCATTTTCATTTTCATCTATTATTTTGCCTCCTGAGATCATTGCTTGTGTTTATCTTATGTATAACTGATCTCTTTTCTGGAGTGCCCCTTCTGCACTTAACTGTTCCTATTGTCATTTTTAGTTCTGCTTTACAATTATCAATTACCCCATTGGGTGTAGAGATCACTTAAAAATACAATTTTTAAAAATAAAGTATATGTATATATATATTTTGATATGTATCAATTACTCTCTTAGTCTGTTTGGGTTGCTGTAGCAAAATATCATAGTGGCTTATGAACAGCAAACATTTATCTTTCACAGTCCTGGACATGAAAGCCTAAGATCAGGTGAAGGCCCTCTTCTGAGTTTCAGACTTCCCATTGTATCCTTAAGTAACCAAAGGGGCTAAGGAAACTGTCTGAAGCCTCCTTTAAAAGGCACTAATCCCATTCATGAGACTTCCACGCTCATGACTTAAGCATGTCACAAAGGCCCCACCTCTTAATACCATAACCTTTGGGGGTTAGGATTTCAGCATATAGATTTTGGGAGCGGGGCACAACCATTCAGATCACGGTAATTAATTTTTTTTCTTTTCTCTGTTGATCCCTTCCTTCTGTTTTCCTCTTATAGTTTCATATTTATTTCCACATTTTTTCCAAGTATTTTTGAATTTTGCTTATACCACAGAGAGGATTCTTTTTTCCACTTTTTTTGCATTAATCCTTTTTCCAAGAATGTTCTTCTTATATGTTTTTAAAGTGTTACATTATAACCTTGTCTTTTCTTGAAGAGTAATGTCAAAGACGTTTTTAGTTTCCTATTGCTGTTGTAACAAATTACCACAAAATTAGTATCTTAAAACAACACAAATTTATTATCTTACAGTTCTGGAATTCAGAAAAAAATTGTTTCCTTGCCTTTTCCAGCTTCTAGAGGGTGCTTGCTGTCCTTGGCTGGTGACACTCTCTGTGCACCATTCTAACCTCTTGCTTCCATTGTCGTATCTCTTACTCTGACTTAACTCTGTCTTGCCTGCCTCTTAAAAGAGCCCTTGTGATTACATTGGGCTCACTTGGATAATCCAGGATAATTTCCCCATCTGAAGATTCTTAATTAAATCACACCTGCAAGTTCCCTTTTACCATATAAGATGATATATTCAGAAGCTCTGAGGATTAGGATGTGGACATCTTGGTGGGGGTGGGGGCGTGCATTGTTCGGCCTACCACAGGTTCCGTATTGATTTTATATTTTTGTTCTTTGATATTTAGATAGGATGAGAATTCACTTCTGGACGTATGTTCTAAAACAGCTTCCTTACCTGAGTGCTTTTAATCCATTTTTCAGATTTAAGTTGAAGGGCTGGTTGATACATATTTATATCACCAGCTCTTTGATCTCAACATTCTGAGAAAAATGGTGAGGGACCCAAGGTATAGTTATAGCATGGGGAACTTAGTCTCCATGCTATTTTGTTGCATAAATCTACCACCAAGAACAAGCTTTCTGGTGCTAATTTTCTGTTCTGTTCTGTTTCCACATAGGAGAACTTGCCCAGCTTTTTTCCTTGCAGCTGCTATAAAAAGGGAAGGTCCATGCCTCTCCAGGTGGTGAAGATCACGATTATGATAATCATATCATAATTATGATGGTAATGCTAATAGTAATAGTGGCTGCCACATATTGAGTGCTTATTTTAAGCTAATCGCCATGATTAAAACTTTGCACATATTGTTTCACCTACCCCTTTCCACAAACCTATGAGAAAAGTATCATTGTTTTACATTTGAGGAAATGAAAGTGACGAAAGAGTAATTAACGAACTGAGGACACATGGAGTGGAAACGGTAGAGCTGGGACAGAGGTTTCATTTTCACAGTTTGCCGTAGCAAAACTCTCTCTAGGGTTTTCTAGCACAGTTGGTTCAGAATCTTACCTCTGCCCTTGCAATTTGGGATTTGTTAGCAGTGTTCTCCTCACATATCTTTTGTTATATTTGAAATTGTTTTGTGTTCCAGAGGGGAGGGGTCGTGGGTTGGTTCTTACTGTTACTACTCAGTATATTCTTATTTGTAGCAGAATGTGACTTCATGCTTTACGGGATATGGACAGCATTATATTTTAGTTTCCAGGGATGAAACATATTTTCTTCCAACTTTATATGCCTCTGGTCATTTCAGTAAATTTTAAGTAAGAAAGTGGCTGAAATATTTTTATTCAAGGAGCCATCATTCTAGGAAGTGCCCTGATCTCTCATTTAAAACAATTATTTTTAGATAATTAATGAACTGTTCACCATGTCCATCATTTATTTCAAACTCTCAAGTTAATGATGATTTATTGTTTGGAATCATTTTAGATCTTTTCTTTTCTGTCATAATTTACTTCATTATCCTGCTGCTCTCAGATGGATTCATTTTATCTTATTTTGGCTTAGTGGGTACCCAGTTTTGATTTGATTTGACACATTACTTAGTGAGAGATTTTTTAATCAAATAAGCAAAACACTTTCTTTGTTAGCCTTCTGAATGTAATCTTCTCAACCTTCTTTTCTTTCTTTTAAGACCCCATGGTAATTTAAATAGGCAAGTAGGCTCTCTACTTATATTTCAGCACTTAAGGAAGATCAAATGTATCTCTGTGTGTTATTTTGAAAGGTACTTGGGAGACCCGCACTTTAGCTGCTGCTCTGTCATTATCTGGTTGTGTGGCATTAACTTCCCTTTGTTTAATCTGTAAAATGAGGTTGTTCAAACAGTCTCTTCCTCCTTTAAAATTACCTACTTTTTTAGTGGCAAGAGATGAAATATGCTACATCTTGCCTCCAGCAGATGGAAATAAGATGAACATAGTCTTTGCTTGGAATACTAGAATTCATATGTAATAATCATAGACTAATCTTACTATTTAAGAAGGTAATTTTATAACCCAACATTTCATTTGAATGTCATGGAATTTGCTCATAGGGAAAACCTCTGTTCGAAAGCCTGTGACCTTTCAAGGATAAGGGAGAAAAAAAGTGGCATTCAGACAAACAAAATTCATTAGCACTTCACAAGTTCTTATTAATACAGGTTTTCATTTTCCCTAAGAGCCCTTAAAATCTTTGCAGCAGAAGATATTTGATTAGTCATAAAAGCATTTCACAGCACACAGAGCTAATATAAGGGGACAGAGTCTAGGTGGAATTAAACCTAGGTTGGAAAGTTGAAATTTGTCGTCAGCTGTTCTTGAAGCTTAACATATTATAAATTTATGCACTGCATATGGCAAGTGATGGTGAATTGGAGATTCTAGCAAGCCAGACTTTCTGTATATAAGCATATTTTTCCTTGCAGAAGAGAGGGAAATGTAAAGCAATAGCACTGAAGAGAGGTTCTCATGGTGAGAAAAAAAATGTATGGTTATTAAAGAGTTTTTTTAGTGTGTGATGAAAAGAACATGAATTAAGGTATACAATGTCTCTCTTCAGTTATTACAGTTTTCTTTGTATTAAATTCCTGAAGTATTTTAAGGGCCAATATGGTAACTTCATGAGTCAGATTAAAAACAAGGTTTGCTTGAATATATTCAAATCTCTGCCAAAATCTAAGAGTATAAGGCCTGAATCTGGAAATCATAAAAGTTGTGCATTAATTTAGACAAAGATATATAAAGGAGAAAAAAAAAAATCCGTGGGCTGGAAATAACGTTCAGGTAAAGAAAAAGGTATTTGTCATTAGTGCCTTGTGTTAATGAAAATGGGTAGTTGAGAGCCCCTGGGTGCATTTGATACCTTAGGTCTTGCTGAGAATGCAGCTGCTGGCTCTATATATAGACTTAATTCTGATGGTGAGGGAATAAAAGCATACATACCATAGTAATGAGATTACTGGGACAGCTCCCAAATCGAGACAGCTGAGCCAAATCAATAAATGCATTTTTCTTTCCCTTAAAATTGCCAAGCTCATTAGAAAGGCCAATACACTTCATGGCTAGACCTCTGGAACTTAGAGACTGTATGTCCAGCTCCCTCCAGCATTTTGCAGATTAAAAATTTAAATGCAAGGACGATTCCAAAATATGACCACACCATCAAAATTACAATTTCCCTGGGATAAGCATTCTTATTTCTCTTTCTAAAATTCCCTTATGCATTTTGGGTATGTGGCTTGTACGTAGACTAGTATGCTGTGACAGGGGACCATATGGTACAATGGAACTGGTTGAGAATTTTAAATCATATATAATGAAAATTAGAATCCAAGCCTCTCTGTGCGTTAGCTATATGGCCTTTCTATAGATAGTTTACACAGATTAAAACAAACTCTTTCCCCTCTGCGTAAAACTACAAATTTGGAGATGACAAAGATCTAGAAGTGATTTTAAGGACATCATGAATGATATGAATAAATATTCAGCTACATGATAAGACTTACAACTTTGTGTTTACAGTAGAAAATAAAGTATTTAATTGTAGAGGATTGCTTAAATTACATGTGATATGTTTATATGAGGCATTACTATGTAAGCACCTAAATAATAATTTGAAAGACTATTTTATGTAATGGAAAGAGGTTCAAGAAATATTATTAAGTTAGAAAACAGAATTCACCTACCTAATGGGTATGGTTTGTGTGGTATGATACCATTGTGTGTATGGTTATGTACATACACACACTCACTATTTATACAAGCATGCACATACATAGCAAACATAGAACAGAGAAATATCATAGCACACACATTGGTAAGCATCATAGGCTACTACCACAGAAAGTCAGCCTGTGAGAAATGCACATATGACGAAGGCCGAATGAGCAGGGTGCAATGGGGAGACAACAGTCTGAAATGGGACCTGATTAAGGAGACACACAATGAGTTGTCCAAAGTATTCACAGACTCTTTCAAGGGATTGTCAAACCATAGAGAAGGATAGGTCATTTTGTAATAAGAGATAAGCATGGCACTTATGTCTGGGGCAACATTTCAGTATCCCACCCACCTCTTGCATGGAAAAGCAGTAGCATAAAATGGCTACATATGAGGTTTGCCATCAAATAGATGTGTGTGCAAGTCTTTGCTTTATAATCTGTTGACCATGTGACCTTGGTCAACTTCACATTTCTGAAACTCATCCATTAAAGGGGAGTAAGAAGAATGATCATTAACTCAATCACAGTTAGCACTTACTAAGGGTTTACCATGATCTAAGCTTTGTTTATAACATCCCCTCAGAAATTGACACTTGCCTGTAACATAGTGACCAAGCACATTGTCCGAGCTCAGTAAATGCTAGTTAGCTAAACAGCTACACACCTAGAAATGGTAATTATTTATTTAACAAACTATCATTTGTGCCTACAATTCACACAACTCTATCTTATAAAAGAGGGAGGGGTAATAAGATAAGATAATAAGATAATAAGATGAATAAGATAGTTTCTCTGCTCCCAAGGAATCTACAATTTCGGGAGGAAGCAGGGTTCAGTATGAAAGTGGGCAACCTCATGGTGTCAAATTGAACCTATCCTGTTATTTTAGAATTCTATCCCGGGAAGTTGTTAATAATGTCATTCTCCCAGGGATCTGGGGTCAGGTGCCTATGTAGACTGGGAGGGGTCACCTTCCAGACACTGTTAATCTCATTTTGTTGGTGATGGAAACGAGATACCCAAAGGTCAAATGTTGTATGTGGCAGAACTGCACTCAGCCAGGGCTCTTGATTCTCAGCCTTAAATTGTTTTATCTCTACCATACTCAAAATATGTTTTAAGACATTTTATAAGGATGATTTATATAATTACCTATTTGAAGATATAGCATTAAAAGAGTGACTCTGATTTTCAGGCTGGTTGACAGAGGTTTTGTGCAAAAGCCATTCGGATATTTCCCAAGCCTGCATTGCAGTCCACTCCTGACACTGACTGTCTGTTGGACTGCATACACCACTGGACCATTCATCTCCCGAGGCATTATGCAATGCACAGAGGAGAATTTGAAAAATCCATAATCTCGCCAGACCAAAGATTCAGAACCAGAAGCTCCTGGTTCCAATAATACACCATTGCACTCCTCTAGCACAGGGGTGAAGGATGGTACTGTAATTTGGTATTTATTAAAATATCCTCTCTTCTTTAACATTTATGCATAGGGTTTATGAATAAAACTAAAGTTGCTTCTCAAAAGAAGGGGTGCAAAGCACATGTTGAAAGACCTTGCATAGTTAATAATGAATAAAACTGTGGAACATTTGGCACCTCTATTTGGATTCAGAAAGACTTAAGTATTATTTCTCAGATATTTGCCACATGGGGCAAAATATAGTTTTCAGTTGCAGGATTTAATATATATATATATATATATATATATATATATATATATATATATATATATATATATAAAACAGAATAATAAACTTTTCCATTCCCCAAATTTCAACTACTTCAGGAAAGTTAAATAATTTATTCCAGGGGAACCCTGTTAATAACCCAAGAAACTTCATATAATCTAATGTTACTTTTTTATTATTTAATATAGCCATGTTATCACTTTATTAAATTTCAAATTAGTCTCTCTCCCTTTCTCCCCACCCCCACAGTAAGAAAGAGAAATGAACGAGCATTGTGTACTTGCCTTAATGCCAGGCATTTTATATGGATGACTTTAATTTAATTCTCACATTGGCCCTGTAAGCAGATAACTTGTTGTCCTTTGTAAATGAGGAAACTGAAAACATGAAAGATTGTAAACCGGCTCAGAGCTCTGAGCTCATCTGTCTGACTTGAAAGCTTGTTCTTCCCACTACAGTGGTGCTATTTTGTTGCTGTTGATCTTTAAAATAGAAAAAAACCCAGTTGTAGCAGCATAATCCGCTTCACCACTGTTGCGGTACTCAGCAAGGAGTAGAATGCTGTAGACAAAAAGCCTGTTGAGAAATCCAGAGAGAAATTTAAAGTATCAGTACGGTCACTCAGAGCCTGTGACTCTGGGACAAGTCATTTTATTTTATTTTTGTGCGTCAGTTCCCTTTTATTTAGAATTAGGCAGAGAGTTAGAAGATTCATTAGGTCTTATTTTAATTATAACACTCTGCTTCTAATATTCTTCTTAGAGAAACACTGAACATTTATTTCATACAAAAAAGTCTTTTAAAGCAGTAAGCAGACGTTCCCAACCCCAGAGTAGTAGAATTGAAAAATGTTGGCTGCCCTTTAGAGATAAAAGACTGATTGCATTTTGTCCCAAATTATGTTAGAACAGCATTTTATCATTGGCATCTTGCTTTGATGGATCTGAGGCAGCTGTCAGCATGAACAAGTGGTATTTTTCCTTGACTGAAAGCAGACCACATGAGTGTATAATTTAAAACATTCAAAGAGGAAGGAATTGTGGTTTTCACTATGGATGGTCAAAAGGTCAGGATGGTGATGGGGCTGTGCCTTCTGAGGATTATCACCATGGTTACTAGGGCTTCACAGGACACGTTTAATGGAGAGCCAAGTGCCTCCTGGTGTGGAGCAGCTGGGGTGCCCTGACAAGGGCATGACCTGAGGCTGGAAACCAAGCCTAAAATGATCAGCCAGTTTTGAAATAAGGGGTTGCCTCCGAAGCTGCAGAGTCAAATGCTGCCTCTTAGAATTCTGCAAGGATCAATTAATCAAAGAAGCAGGACAGCTCACCAAGGGTGAGAGCAGCAACCAGAGATTCTGCTGCAGGTCGTTAATACTAACTGTAATAGAAAACTGTGCTCTGTAAACTATTTTTTATCTGTGTCAAAGGAATTATATTTTCTTCCAGTCATTGAATCGTGGATTCTCACCAAGTACAGTGTGTTAATCGCTTCTGTGGCATCCCGATACAATGCCCAGTCAGAAGATTCAGAGATATTCTTAAGTTTTTACCCATCCTATATGCAGTTAAATTTATGCATTTTTAACTTTGTACTTGGCAGTGCTCTGTGTGCTTTGTACGTATTAATTTTTGTCTTCGTAACAAGCTTACTAGCTATTTATTATTTTCTCTACTTTTCCGATGAGGAAATTGAGACACAGAGTTCAAGGGACATGTCCAAGGAGTCTTGGGCAGTGAGTGGTAGAACGAGTATTTCTACCCACATCTGCCTGACTCCCTGGCATGTGCTCTCTTCCAGTGTCCCAATCCGTGACCAAATACTATTACTTCCACCTGCATATTATTTTTTGGTTCATTCATTTCTCCATTTTTCCATGGTCATTGCTTTAGCAGAGACCTTCATCAACGCACACCTAGATTATTGCAAAAAGTCTGCCAAAGGTGTATTATACCCACAGATTACCCTGCCATTAGAGTGCTCATTATAAATGCATAAAGTCCTTCAATCCAGGACTACTACAGATACCATAAAGGCCAAATTCCTTAGCCCACCAATAGTATTCATTACTATCTAACTATAACTTGTCTTTGTGGCCTTTCTTGCCACCTTTCCTAAGAACATGCCTCGTGTTCACTAACGTCTCACCCGTTCCAGAACAGAGTGTACACATCTACTGCTTCATGTGTTTGGGAACCTATGCTTAAGGGATTATGAAGGTAAGCAATCCCAGGGTGCCTTACCTTGTTAAAGGCCCCGCGAAAAGGGCAATATTTATAGTGGAACATATGAAAAAAAAAAAAACATAGGAAAAAAACTACTTTGTTGTTATTTGTTCATGTGTCTAAAATTAAAGGAAAGCTTTTGAGTTATTATTATCTCCTGCCAAAGGTCACAGCTGGCTATAAAGTCCACCCCTTGTAGCACTAACAATCAGATGCTGCGTGCACGTTAGAGGGGAGCCGAGGCAAGCACTCTGCAGACCACACATGGGAGGGATGCGCAGTGGTGAACCTTAAGCTCAGCAGTAGCGGATCCGTTAAGAAGCATTCAAGAATCAATGGCTTAAAAAAAAAAAAAAAGAATCAATGGCTAAATTCATACAGTTACAAACATGTGTTTATAAAACATCACCTAAAGCTATCCACTAACCCATTTCTATTTTCAGTAAAATAAAAAGCTTTATCATAACACCTAGTCAAATTCAAATGTAAGTGTAAGCCAAAATGCTTGAATTTATTTCTAGAAATTTTATGTTTCTCAAGTTGTATAATTCCTATAGGAAAACATAACTTTGGGTATTACTTGAAGTATTTGCTCAATAATATTTCTTTAAAATATATTTTTATGAACATTAGGGTACAGGTGCCCCTTCGGATCACTACATCTGTATCTTTGGGGTAAATACCTACCTAGTAGTGCAATTCCCCTGATAAATTATTGAACACTACATATGAAACTAATGTTGGACTATATGTTGGCTAATTGAATTGGAATAAAAAATAAAAGAAAATAAAACATATTTTTAACTTATGGTTAATTCATTATTATATTATTATATACCAGTAAACTCTATATTATTCATTAATATACTAAACAATATTAAATTATGTATTATTATTATACCAGTAAACTTCTTTATAGTTAACAATAAAAACATCAATACTGCCAAGGTATCCTAACCCTGCACTCTGTTATATCAATCTTTTCAGATAGCAGATAGCATCTACAGATGTGCTAATATGTTTAAATTGGATGAGCTATTAATATATTCCAGATAAAATTATGTAGATTTCTTTCCCTTAATGACTTGTAGAGAAGCATATTATCTACATGATCATTTTCTGCAAGCACAAGTAATTATTATGTTAATATTGTCCTAAATGAAGGTGTCTGAATCTAATAGAAGATGATACAGTGTATATTAATTTATTTATTCACTGATCCTGCCACCTCCGCATCTTTAAAAAAAAAAACACACAAAACCTTAAAGCCTTGATGATAGTTTGAAGTAAATCCATTCTACCCTTTGCTCTCCAAAAGTGAGAAGGACACAGACTAAATTCATTCTGTGGACATTTTGATTGTTTCTATGTGATTGCCCTGCCTGTTAAAAGAGCAAATAGAGACCCTGCTGTTCTCCCATGCCTTCAGTTCATCAGAGAAGCTAGTTCAGTTTCAGGTGCCCTGTCAAAACCTAGGGAAGATGATCACACATTATTTTGCTAAATATATCAGTTAAAAATAGTTTCGAAAGCAACCAAGGCCAAAACATTTATATGCAATGGAAACCTTTTATACAGTCGGTGTTGAGAGTAGAAATAGCATCACTGCTGTTGATACGTAAATCGTCCCTGCCTGGTTTTCTCTTTCTATTTTGAGATACGATTCCAACATTGGTGCATCTAAATCAGCAGGATTCAGCAGTAGGACTCCCCCAACTGTGAGTTTTGTATATTGCAAGAGCATGAATATTTTTAATCTGGAAGTGGGCAATTCTTGAGTTTATTGAACTTAAAAATTTGGCAGTTCTTAGGACCGAAGCACTTTTTCCAAATCAGTGTTTCTAGTTGTATGTCTTTTTTTTTCTTCCAATACAGAAAGATGATTCTACCAACGTGCTCCCTGGAGACATTTTGGAATTCTTGATTCTGATACAAATAGATTACTCCTTAAGAGGGAATTCAGTACTTAGTAGGAAATATGAATTTCCTTACCAAACATTTTTCTGGGGTGTTTTTAAGATGGACATATTTTTTGCTTTCATTGGTTCCAGTCCCACCCACCTGACCCCAGTTGGCCACTTGATTGCTGGGTGAGAGAACAGCTCTGAGACTACAATAACTTGCTGATTTCACTGTAATTTGTCACACTCGATTTACAAATACCAGATCTCAGTTCTGAGCTATTTTTTTCAGCAACATTCTTCAAGAGGATTTGATCCCAGTGCCAACTCTATACATAGGGAACGGAGATAACTGTTTGCATTATGTAGTATTAAAAGGTTTACCTACTCTTAAATGAATTTGTTATTATTCATGAAAATACAAAGAATAAGAGTTAACACTCCATTAGCACTTATGATATGGCATAAGTGCTAATGGATATTCACAGATATTAACTCATTTAATCCCTACAACAACCTCATGAGGCAGGTACGTCATTATTATTCTACTTACCCAACAGGAAACGGCAGCACAGAGAGGTTAAGAGTTATGCTGAGGTTCACACAGCTCGTATTAGGAAGTGATAGAGCAGGATTTGAACTTGGGCAATATGGTTTCAAGCAAAATTTTAAACCTGTGTTCTACTGCCTCTCTTCATTTGAGAAATATGTATTGAGTGCTTACTATATGCTCAACTCAGTGCTAAATCCTGAAGTGAACAAAATAGCGTATCTAATTTTACATGGACCAAAGATTACCAGAAGTTGTAAATGAATAAAGGAGCCACTAAAAGCCTGGTATACTGAGCTACTGTGAAAACATCTTTTCTGAATCAATCATATATGATCACTAGATAAAATATAATGATTTTTGATCCATAGCCATTTAAAAAAGAGAAAGAAAACTCTAAAAGCTAGCCATGATGGGGGCGCGTGGGTTGCTCAGTTTGTTAAGTGTCTGACTCTTGATTTTGGCTCAGGTCATGATCTCAGGTCGTGAGATAGAGCCCGGTGTCAGGCTCCATGCTGAGCATGGAGTCTGCTTGAGATTCTGTCTCTCCCTCTCCCTCTGTTCCTCCCTCTGTTTGTACTCTCTCTCTCTAAAATAAACAAATAAAACCTTCTTTAAATAAGATTTTATGTATTTATTTGATAGAGAGAGCAAGCACAAGCAAGGAGGAGTGGCAGGGGGCAGAGGGAGAGAGAGAAGCAGGCTTCCCACCCAGCAGGGAGCCTGACATGGGGCTCTATCCCAGGACCCTGGGATCATGACCTGAGCTGAAGGCAGACACTTAACCAACTGAGGCACCCAGGTGCCCCTAAATAAATAAAATCTTTTTAAAAAGTCAGCTATGATGAATAATCTCTAAGAGCAATAATCAAGAATCATGGCTGAAGGATACATGTGGATATATGAATTTGATCTGGACTTTAATGTCTAGGGCATGAGGTTCTGGCATCCATGCAGTGGGTGGTACCCAGGCTTCAGGCTCTGTGTATTGGGGAGCTGATATTGAGTCATCTGTGTAAAGTTTAGAGTACTTAATTCCACCCTATCATAAGATACATGGGAACTCAACGAATTTCTCCCCCTGGCCTACAGAAATGGTAAGGAAGATTGCTATGGTTGGGAAAAATGAGGCTCTTGCAAGAAATAAGCATCTTTGGCCTGTTCCACACTCAGGTTGTGTCCTAATTCATATTTAATCACATAAATTAGCCCTCCCTCACCCCAGCCCATAAATAGCCTGAAATCAGTGAATTCCCTGTGGTCTCAGAAGAGAGAATATATGATATAGAGAAATTAAAATTAAATATTCAATGGGAGTTTGAAACCTGACTAGTCAGAGCTAAAGATGATATTCTTGCTGAGAAGATATGATGTAAGTTATCTTGCTGATATGAGGAAAGAATGGGTGGAGAAGGGGCCAATGAGAACGAAAAGCAGAACCAGGGAGTAGGGAGTAAACTACAAAGTCTTGAAGACATCTGGGGACATCCAGAATACCACCAATTCTGGACTTTTTAGTATGTAAACCAATAATTCCTTTAAAAAACACCTGAAGCCACTTTGATTTGGGTTTCTGCCATTTGCCACCAGAAGATCTCACTAATACTTAGCATATTAAGTACCAAAATCCTATCTTTCAGAAAACTGGTAATAACGCTAGAATTTGGTCAAATTCCCTTTATCAAATGAACAAAGGGATTATAACTGGTAAGACCTCCTATTTTGGTTCAAGTAAGTTGAGGTGTGTAACAAGCAGCCCCCAAAATCTTACTGGCTTTGAACAACAAAATTCTAATTCTCTTTCACATTCCTGTTCATCAGGAGTTGGGTCTGATGTAGCTCTGTTCTGTCTTCATTCTGGGACTAGGTTGAAAAAACAGCTTCTCTCTAGAACAATTCTTGTCCTCTGGCAAAAGGCAAAGAAAAAATGGCAGAGCCAGAAGATAATCGATGCTTCTACCTGCAAGTGGCGTGCATTACTCATATTTCATTGGCCAAAGCGAGTGGTATGGTCAAACCTGATATCAAAATGGTAGGGAAGTATAATCCTCCTCTAAGGAGGGAAATATCAGGAACAATAATAAAATCTGTTAGCACTCATATGCTATATATGTAAAGTCACATGTTTGAAAATAGCTACATTATTCTCATGACCTACAAGAATTACTGTGATATCCAGATCTGTTCCAGGAATCCCACAACTCTCTGCAACCCTGGGCACCTTTTTCTGATTTTCCTAGAGATGTAGCCGAATGACTATTGCCAAAGGGACCACTTCTACTTGCAAACAATGGGTGAAAAGTGAATGGTGGGCCTTGGATTTCATCTGCCATTATTCAGATCACAGCTGCACTGTTCAGGGAATTCCTATCCAATACTGTGACAAATGTCTTGCTAGCCCAGTGCCCTGGGCAGCTCTCGGTGACCTTTTAGCAAAGACAACGTCTTCTGTGTTATGTAGGACAACAGTCACTCTACTTTTGGTCTCCTAAGACTTCTGCTCTTTGGATTTATACTCACAGGCGCTGCCATGCCTCTGTGACAAGACACAGAGGTTTGACATGGACTTACAATATACCTGAATGAAACTTTTTCCCAGTAACTTCCTATGTTGTTAAAACAGTTCCCTGGTTCAAACAACTCCTACCATTACTGAAAGTTCTTCTTGAGGACCACCAGTAATTTCAGTGCTGATGAGCCTCAGAGGGGAGTGTCTTAGTCCATTAGAGACTCCACAAAATAAAGGAACTGGGTTCTCAATCACTTTCCTTATAGGATGCTCTGCCATTATTTTGCCAATATTTCTCTGCAGTCAAGGTCCACTTACAAGGTTATTAAAAGAGTTGTCTTTGTTGAACTAATCAGTGAAGGCCCTGTCACATTTTATCCTCAAGGTAATAACTGTCAGCTTACTGCACAGTAATAAAACTAGAAAGAGCCTCACAAGTGACTCTTTTCTGAAAATCAAAATGTGGTCCAAGGTGACTTGTCTCCACTCACAGAGGAAGATGACCAGGAGCTTAGTACACTTCTGCTCAGTCAGGTTCTCCTCTGCAGGTACCAATTTCTGCTGGAAAAAAGTTTGTGAAAAGTACAGGGAAAGATTATTTTTAGCAAATAATAGATACCTATTATGAGTTGAATTTTATCCCCAGCCCCATGTCTGTGTGTCTAAGTCCTAATGCCCAGTAGCTCAGAACGTGAACTTATTTGGAAATAATATTTTTTTAGATTAAATTAGTTAAGATGGGGCTGTACTGGAGTAGAGTGGGCCAATACAATTGGTGTCCTTATGAAAGGGGGAAATTTGACCACAGCACGCACCCAGGCAGACTGCCACATACCCAGGAAAATAGCTATTCACAAGCCAAGGAGAGAGGTCTGGAACAGAATCTCCTCTCAAAGCTATCAGAGGGAATCAACCATGTTGGGGGCTTGATCTTAGACTTCCAGACTCCAGAACTATGAGACAATAAATTTCTGCAATTTAAGCCACTCAATTTGTGGTGCTTTAATTTGACAACATTAAAAAGCTAATATAAACTCTTAGCACAGAAAAGGGTTCTTAGACCTTCTTACATTTGTATTGGATATTTATCCTAGGTTTTATGCAATAATTCTAAAATTCTTCTTTTTATTACATACCATAAAAATACTTGAAGATTCACAATATTTCTCATCTAACTTACATATACCAAGTTGTCCTACCTAGCTGAATATGGTATGAAATTCCTTTGTGTACACGAGCTCACTTGTCTGGGGAAAAAATTGTTCAAATGTTTATTTAGTGGCTCAGATGGTTCCTAGGCTCCTGGGTTGGAGTAACTGTGGAGTTTGTGATCTGTCCCAAGATACAGGGTTGCAGCAGAAGAGAAAGTTTTTAAAATGAGCCTCTGGTCTTTATACATTCCTGCTAATAATTTAATTGACTCTGGTACTCCTGTAATCAGACAGGGTTATAGGTGTTCTCCTCAGGGTTTCTATTTTAATTTCAAC
Source organism: Ursus americanus (assembly GCF_024610735.1). Taxonomy (NCBI): domain Eukaryota; kingdom Metazoa; phylum Chordata; class Mammalia; order Carnivora; family Ursidae; genus Ursus; species Ursus americanus. The sequence goes on from NC_142139.1 coordinate 68,119,191, forward strand.
TTTTCCCACATGGATAATAGTTTGCTGAATTCTGTTGAGTTTCCTCCAATTTTTAAAAGCAAAGTGGGTGGAATATATTCTCTTCCAAAATAAGCCCTGTCAAGTTCATAAATGTTAAGGTTGTATTAGTAACTTGAAGCTCATTTGCCTGAAAGTACGAATATTGAAAGCAAGAGGTAGCATATTTAGAAGTCTCTGTAGTTGGATCTGTGCAGTTGTTTTCTGTGGGAAATGAAACCACACTCCACAGGAATTACCTTCTTTCGAAAATAATTTCATTAGTCTTTTGTTTTAGACACTGCTCAGTTTCTTGAAAGTCATTTCTGAACTTTAAGTAAAGCCGTATTTTAAAATGACAAACACTTTATATTCAAGTTGTTTTTATATCCAGACACTGAAATTGTTGTTCTAAATATCATCCCCTTTAAACAATGCTATACTTCACTATGAAATGTGCAAAACATTGTTAAAACATTGTTGCTTTTTTTTAATATTCAGGAAGACTGTTTTTTTTCCACTAAGAAAAGACTATTTCAAAAGGATACATCCTACATGTTTCATGTGTGTAACAGTTGTGAGATAACATAATTATAAAGATAGAGAACAGATTAGGGGTTGCCAGGAACTAGGGATGGGAGAAGAGATAGATTGGTTTTGAAGGGGTAACATACAGAAATCTTGCAGTAAGGGGACAGTTGAGTATCTTGATTTTGGTGGTTGTTAAGAAGGCATGTATGAGATAAAATTGTGAAGATACACACATGCATACAAACACACAAATGAATGCATGTATAACTGGTGACATATGAATAAATTCTATGGATTCTACCAATGTCCAGATTTTGATATCATACTATAGTTGTGTTAGAAGTTAATTTTGGCTGGGGAAGGGTGCACAGGGTCTCCTTATACATTTCTTTGCAACCTCTTATGAATCTACAAATTTTCAAAATCAAAAATTAAAAATGTTGAACCAATAAGAGGAAAAAAAATACCATGTCTGTCCTGAGAACTAATTAATTTCCTATCTTGGGTCTAGGATTGTGTATAAAGAAGACTCCAATTCCTCACTACACTTTGGGTTCTCTCTACTGCCTCCATATTCACATTCCACTAGAAATGGTTGCTATTTCTAATTTGTATAAGATTATTAGGAATCACGACATTTCTTTTAATGGGCCAAAAGACCATTTAGATCACAATTAAGGCTCAAGTGGATTCTTTCCGAAGAAAGGGTAGCCTTCTCTTTCAAGAAGATGTGCTCAGTTTTGAACACATAATGAAGACCTTTGGAGATGACTATTCTTGCTGACCTTCAGTCATGGTTATAGGATATAGAAACGTATGGACCTTTTAGTTTTTCCAAAAAGATTGCATTTAATGCAGGAAACTGGATACATACAAAATCATTTGAAGGGCAGAAGCAGCAGAAATAAGGGGATATTACTGAATGTATAGATCCAAATACCAGAAAACTGTTGATGTTACTTCCATTGCTGCCACCGCCACTGCCAGTAGAGTGTGACTGGGCAGTAGAACGTGTGACCCAACACTTACAAACATCAACGTCTATGGGAAATTTCTGTTCCCCACCACAGATGCAGGTATGTGGTCTCTGGCTCCCCTCTGCCTTCCAAACTTCCTGAAGTGCATCTCATTATTGGTACCTAGTTCCCATTCAGAATCCAAGCTTCTAGGGACTCAGACAGATAGTGTTTGGGCTTCCTGTGAAACAAGCACAAACACAGAAGCAGATGGAAATGGGTGTCTAAGGCAGTAATAATGTCTCAACCTTAGGACAACTTTTCTTCAAGAGCACAGTCTATCTAAATAAGACTCTTGGGAATATTGCCTAGGAAACCTAGTGTTTTAGTAGTTTTTGGTCATTATGCAAACAAAAGTCCTCCATTATCCATCCTATCTTTAATTTCACACATTGCTCTGTGTTCTCTTTTCTCGCTCAAGTCACATTTTTCTCCTTTCTCCCTAAATTATTCGTTCTGCCTCCTGCAATTAAACTTTACCCCATTCCATTGTAATTAAATTGCATTATAATTTTACCTTCTCCTGCTAATCTGAACTTTGAGCCTTATTCATGTTGGTTCTTCTAATTTGTACTCATACTCATGACCATCACTGACTTCCTGAATACCTCCTATTGGTTGAAAACTTTGTTACAGGTACCAAATTTCTATTCTTCCTATATCCTTCCTAATTATTGGAGATTCATAGTTCCTTCTACATTGACCACTCCACTTAGTTATCCAGCATCCTGATTATACCCCTTACCGATTCAACTTAAAATCTTTTTTTAAAAAAGATTTTATTTATTTATTAGAAAGAGAGAGAGCAGGAGAAAGGGGGAGGGACAGAGGCAGAGGGAGAAGCAGATTCCCCACTGAAAAGGGCCCAATGCGGGGCTCAATCCCAGGACCCTGAGATCATGACCTGAGCCAAAGGCAGATGCTTAACCAACTGAGCCACCCAGGCGCCCCCTCAACTTAAAATCTTGAATTCAACATTGGGCTTAAATATGATAACATCTAAGTTAAGTTCCTTTACTTAGGAATGTTTAGTAATTTTTTCCCCTGTGATGTTTATTTCTCTGGTTCCTAGACCTTATCTTCTTTACCTATTAGTCCCTTTTTGTCTTTATCTTGCACTCTATTCCACTTAGAACTCATGGCCCATCATGAAAATAAGTTTATAACAAAAATCCCCAACTCATTTGTCTTGTTCTTCTTCTGTTGTATTCATTTAACAAAGTCCAAACTGAGAATTACTCTGCAGGTCCATACGTTTGGGATTGGGATTGTTCAGCACTGAAACATGCTAATTGGTGCCTTTAGGAAATCATTGTCTACAGCTTCAAATGCCTCCCCATTGCTTAGCAATTACTCATGCTTTCCAAGCCTGCCTTCGTTTCCAGTTTTCTCAGAAGCTATTTCAAGCATTCTTTGCTATTCTCAAGCCTCCTGCACCATTCTATTGTGTAGCTTCACTTTATTTTTAGAATAAGTATAAAAATCATTAGATGGGAGGTTCTTAACTTTATAACCTCTATCTTCATACTTACCTATCTCCTCATTCTTTCTTGTTTGCAATATTCCTGAAATTCAGATTCTATTTTTTTTCCCCAGCTGATTCAGGGGCATCAATTTAATCATTTCCCTCTCTGAAAATGTATTTTCAGCTTCTACTTTTATTCCAGAACCTCTGTCTGATCAAGTCTATTCAGCGTTTAAAGAAAAAAAAAAAAAAAAAAAAAAAAGAACAAACAAATCTTTTCTTATCCCACTTTCTTCTCCAAACATTGTTTTCTTCTCTCTTTTACAGCCCTCTTCTTTAAAATCTATGTAGACATATAATCGTAAGTTGTACTAAATAAATATCTTAATTGGGAAATGTATTTCTCAGAGAATCTCTAAAGGGACTAAGTAGAGTTTATTTATTTCTGGATTCCCAACAGTTTGCTCTGCTAGCTGCTTTGGAAACTTGGTGCTAATTATTGTCTCAGAGACAATACAGCTCAATGACTTTTGTCCACTTTGAGTCTCCTCGTAGCCAGGTCAGCTCCCCCAAAGTCTACTGCGGTCTAATATGGGAAGCTCAACCCGAACTTCCTTCTATCTTAATCTCTTCAAACATAAATCATCAAAAAAAGACCTAACTCAAGTTCTTATTTACAAAATATTTATTATTACCACAGTTCATAATATTTTTAAAACGCCTAGCTATAACATGACATTGACAAAAACTTTTTTTTTTCTATTGGGAAAAAATAATCAAACCATTAAAAAAAAGATGAGTGGCAGCAAGGGAGTACCTAAATAAGAAAAGAGAATGTGACCCCAGATGGAATCTGTTTAATTGTAAATGTGCTATTTTCCTATAATTTATGACATAGCAGCTGATTCTCAGAGAGTCAACAATTTTATGAAAATTGGAAAACCACTTCTACTCAAAAAGAAAAATAAATAAAAACTATCTCAAAGGCAATTGGTAAGTTTATCTGGGAGAACAAAACCACTTCTACTCAAAAAGAAAAATAAATAAATAAAAACTATCTCAAAGGCAATTGGTAAGTTTATCTGGGAGAACAAAACATGTCTGTAATCAAAAAGGGATGCTCTCAACCAATTAGTTTTATTTTATTTATTTGAGAAAGAGAGTAAGAGAAGAGACAGAGAGAGATTGCACAAGCAGGGGTGGGGGAGAGGCAGAAGGATAGGGAGAGGCAGGCTTCCCACTGAGCAGGGAGCCCAAGGTCAGCTCAATCCCAGGACCCTGAGATCATGACCTGAGCTGAAGGCAGACACTAAAAAGACTGTGGCTGGGGCGCCTGGGTGGCACAGCGGTTAAGCGTCTGCCTTTGGCTCAGGGCGTGATCCCGGCGTTCTGGGATCGAGCCCCACATCAGGCTCTTCCGCTATGAGCCTGCTTCTTCCTCTCCCACTCCCCCTGCTTGTGTTCCCTCTCTCGCTGGCTGTCTCTATCTCTGTCGAATAAATAAATAAAATCTTTAGGAAAAAAAAAAAAAAGACTGTGGCACCCAGGCACCCCTCAACCAGTTAGTTTTATTAAAAATGCTTTTGTAGTGTTTCTTTAAACTCTGTACATGTTTTCATTGTATATGGAACCATCTTTATGTTTTATCTCTGCACAGCAACAATTATTGCTGGTCAGAACCACCTTTCGCATCTACAATACTGTACTTTCCTCTAGTGTTGAATTTTTGCAAGTTGAGAATTACTGAAATTATTATAAAAAACATATGTTTCTTTTCTTTTTGCCTTGAGGTATTTATTAATTAATTTATTTATTTTTTATGATAATTTTTTATTATGTTATGTTAGTCACCAAACAGTACATCCTTAGTTTTTGATATTGTGTTCCATGATTCATTACCTGCGTATAACACCCAGTGCACCATGCAATACGTGCCCTCCTTACTACCCATCACCAGCCTATCCCATTCCCCCATCCCCACCTCTCTGAAGCCCTCAGTTTGTTTCCCAGAGTCCACAGTCTCTCATGGTTCATTCCCCCTTCTTTTTACCACCCCTTCCTTCTTCCTTTTCTTCTCCTAAGAAGTAGGAAGATTGGTAGGAGAAAACATATCTGTTTCTTAAAGACATGCTATATTTTGTTGATTATTCCTGTTCAGGGGTTGATATTTGATCATCTTTAAACCTGGAGCCTCTGACCCAGAGCACAGAACTAAGTGGACAGTTTTCACATATCCATCAAATTCAATTAAATTGCTCAATACCTAATTCCCATTCATTTGGGAATTACTACTCACATAGCTTTCAGGTTCTTTTCATACAACCTACTTCCATCTAAACTACTCTTGCCCAACAAAGATTTGTGAGGAATATTTTCATTTAAACTTTTAAACTAACTGAATATTCAAGAATTTTCAGAGTGTACCTTGAAATATTTTGGGTAGGGTGACCAACTCATTTTGGTTTACCCAGGACTTTCCTAGTTTTAAAGGTTTTATTTATTTATTTTGTCAGGGAGAGAGATCGAGAGAGATTGAGAGAGAGAGAGAGAGAGAGCGAGAGTGCACAAACAGGAGGAACAGCAAGCAGAGGGAGAAACTGTCTCTCTGCCAAGCAAGAAGTCCCATGCTGTACTCAGTACTCAATCCTGGGACTCTGAGATGATGACCTGAGTCCAAGGCAGATGCTTAACTGACTGAGTTGCCCAGGCACCCCACTTTCCTGGTTTTAAAACTGAAAGTCCCATACACCAGGAACCCACTCGGTCCTGGGTAAACTTAAATTTGGTCACCCTAACCTTGGAACATCCTACATTTTTTAAAAACTATTGAAAAATCCATGTTCCATATATTTATTTCATATGTGCATGTGGAAATGATCAAATCTTAATAAAACTACACTGATTATTTTATCATCACAGTTGACTATTGTCATTTATCATAAAACCATTCAGTGAAATCTGGTAAGATGTTACATAGTCCAGAAAACAGGCTTATTATGGATGGCTCCTTGGTTTTTCCCTCAGTCAAGATATTTTCAGTTGTTTAGCCTTGGTTAATTATGCCACATAGGTGATGGATAGCGCTTCTAGTATCAGTGAAGTAATGAGATATTCACTGCTTGTTTTTGTGAGTCAGGAGGAAATATAATATGATCATAGTGATGTGACTACTTTACATCTAGCTCCATATTCATGCTATCCTTCATTTTTCTCTAAGTAAATTTGCGTTGTATTAGTGCCTTTGGGGTGAATAAAATTGCTACAAAGAAATGCAGCATTCTTTGTTCATTCATTAAAAAGGTGATTTGATTAGTCATTTTGGTCAAATTGGTTGAACTGGTTGTGTGTAAAAATATAGGCAGCTTTGATAAAAATTACTGTTATGTGTAAACAAATTAAGCATGACTAAAATATGAGATCTCTTCAATGCCATGATGTGCATTAAGCCTTGGTGTAAATAATTGGACAGGTAATTTTAGGTTCCAGCTGCTCTAACAGATGCCTGTTGCAAATTGGAATGACTGCTCACAATTGCTTCTGATTCAATATGTCCAACTCTTTGCTTTTGAAATATTTTTAATAAGTACCACATTGCCCTAAGACCTCAAGAAAACTACTGCAATTAGTAGCCCTAGTAAGACCTTTCTTTGTTGGAGACTTTCTTTAATTGACCCAATTTAATTCTGATAGTTCCTTTATTTCTTCTACTGTTTTAGAGTTACATCATGCATGAATTTGACAAGCAACTTTATGTTCTTTTCCAGGTATTCTACTTTCTCTTTCATTAGTATACATCGTATATGATATCCAGCCTGAATTAAATCAGAAAATAGTTACTGAATGTTCATTAAATGTATGCTAATATTGGATTCCAAACAATTGGATACCTGCCTTGCCATCAAATAATTTATAATCTAGTTGGAGAGAGAAAATAGACACCTGAATAGATATATAATAAAGTAGTATCTGTATGGTAAAATCTAGATTTCAGAAAATCATATTTTGGCCTGAGTCTGTGATTAATTTACCATGTAACACTGAGAAAGCCTGTAGCCTGTCTGGACTCTTTTGCAAACAAGGCAGAAATGGAGGCTTGTTAAACTAAAGCAATCTTTTTGTTTAATTAGAGTTCTGAGGATAAAGAGATCGATGTGTACTAGTTAATCCGAGATGACTACAATAAAAAGATTTTTATTTGGATCCTGAAGTGGAAGGAAGAATAAAGAAGGAGAGAAGGAAACTAGCATCTACTAAGTACAATATTAAGTTGGCTTCTTTGTATACATTATCCATCAATCTTTACAGTAATTCTGTGAGTTTGGTATTAGATTGAACCATATAAATATGGTTTTTGTAAATTACTAATAGTCAAAATGGGCAATTTCATATGGTCTAAGCAAATGTTGTTATACTTATTAAATAGAGACATTTAGTCTCAGAAAAGTTAAAGTTTGCTCAGGGTCAGATAATTGCATCTGACTCCAAAGTCCCTACTGAATCACGTCTTTCCATGTTTCCTATGTGTAGTGCATGAGCCAAGTCCTGAAAGCTCTACTCATAAGATATCCAGAATCTACTGACTTCTCTCAATCTCCACCAATGTCATCTTAGTCCAAGTACATTAATTTCTCCCAAATAATATAGTAGCTGCCCTACTTCTGTGCGGCTTCCTGAGAATCCACTCTCCACAGTGTCCAGAGTGAAACTTTAAAGACTCAACGCAGAAGTAGATCATGTCAGTCCCTATTTAAGAATAAAATTAAACAAGACTAAAAACAAACCAAAACCTCTGATGGTTTCTTACCATGCTCTGAAAAAAATTCAATTATTTTTAACATAGTTTTTTTTTTTTTCTTTTCCTTACCATGGCTCCAACATACAACCAAATAGTACTTGGGACGTGAGCTTTCATATTTTTTGTTCAATGAGTGAAAAGTAGGGTTATTTGTTAAAGAGAGTTTTGGAAACTGAAGTAGGAGTGATAGGTTTGGAAACAACAGCAATAGTTTTTGAACTTTATTCTCTTGTTCACTGGACCCGTTACAAGTCTATAACTAGGGTGGTAAAGAAAAAAAAAAGTAGTGTCATAAAAAGATTAGTTTGAAAGCAGAGAATAAAGAGAGAGTCAGAGAGAAGAATGAGAAGAGGCAAGAAAACCAAAGGAGAAGTTATTTCAGTAGTCTTCACTGGTTAATGATGGTTTGAACAGAAGAGAAAGTTGCTCGGAAAGAATAAGTAAAATATGGCTTTGAGTTTCTAGGCAGCTGATAAAGAAGAAAGGGCAACGGACACTGTGGACTCAAGATTATAATTATTTTTTTGCCTCTGAGTGACCAGATGATGCTCCTACTAGTGATGAATCAAGTCAGGAAGGGAAAAGATATTTTTCTGAGAAAAAATACTTTAGTTTTAGATGCTTTATGCAGTAAAGTGTGAAAGTAAAAAACAAAAAATAGAGATATGGAATCAAATCCACTATCTCTTAAAAAGAGCTAGAATACACCCCATCCTCCTCTCCATCCTCCATGCTGGTGTTAGGATAGTCCACACTTTCATTGCTTTCATTCTCTTGCCTGGGCTAAAGGAATGATCTCCACTGTCTCTGGATCTTTACATTGCCTCCACAGTGCTTTCTTAAATGCACATATGTTCCTGCATTTCCTGACTTAAAACTTCCAGTGGCCTCTCTTGTGACCCCTACCCCTTAGTCTACGTTTCCCATAACTTTATGTCCAAAATCCTTAGCATGACCTCTTTCTCTGTCTCTAGTTTAATTCTCTAGGCTGTTCCATCTTTCAACGCTCCATGCCACACCCTCTCCCATGCCCATGAGAAGCCGTCAGTAATTGGTGTGAGTAGGTTTTCCACTCTACTCTCCAGCCCCTACTCTCTAAGAGACACCGGACAGTACCTTTCCCCCAACGAGAGATGTCATGGCCACTCTCTCTGTATCAACTGTATTGTCAGAAACTTTAAGTTATTAAAAAAAAAATTCAAACAGAGCCTCCAAGAAGGAGTGCAAATGTAAGAGTCCAGAAATGAGGTTTTAAGGAAGTTAGAATATTTTAGAACATGAATGCTTCATCCCTGTTACATGTTCCATTTCTATCCAGAAAGCTGCACAATGTCCGAACTCTTCTTGCCCCACAGGGGCAAGGTGGGGGTGGGATTGGGAAAGACGTGAGTCACCCTACAACAGTGGCTTTCATTTTTTTTAATCTTGATTTAGGGAAAAAAGAATATGAGCCCAATATATATGTTATATATGCATATACAAATACATGCTGTATATATACATAGATAAATACACATATATATATGCATATATAAAACTAAAAGTGGAGTTTCACAGAATAATACTTATTCTTAAGTTTGTAACATACACATATTTTCCTTTCTATTTTAGTCCCTTCTATTTAAAACATAATTATTGAGACCCACAACTCACTAATGGATTGAGACCAGCATAGTGAAAACCATTACTTAGAGCTTGTTTAACCAATAAATGACTAGGTAATTTACACCCTTTGGGCAATGCTAACTGTGAAATGATGGCTGCCCTTATTTTCAGCATCGTCCGTACAAACATATTTTCCATCATTGTGTGTAAAATAGCCAATACAAGGAAATTATTTTGCCACTTCTAGGCTATTTGTACTCAATTCACAAGGATTACATGGTAAAAGGGTGTTTTAGTTATAAAGCACTGTGTTGCTTTTGCGATACAGAGGTCTAGCTTACATTTAAAAATCACATTTTTGGTAGTAGAGCTTTAATCCAGAGTTCTTCCATTATTCTCCAGTATCCCTTCTTCTAATTTAATTTAATTTAATTTAATTTAATTTAATTTAATTTATTTGACAAAGAGAGAGAGACAGCCAGCGAGAGAGGGACCACAAGCAGGGGGAGTGGGAGAGGAAGAAGCAGGCTCCCAGCAGAGGAGCCTGATGTGGGGCTCGATCCCATAACGCCAGGATCACGCCCTGAGCTGAAGGCAGATGCTTAATCACTGAGCCACCCAGGGACCCCTGCAGTATCTGTTCTTTTACTGCTTTAAAAGAAGTGGGGATCTTAGAGGTTATTTCATCCAATCCATCATTTTATAGATGTTGAAATAGAAACATTAAAGGTTAAATGACTTGCCCCAAGTTACAGATTGTTGGTATCAAGGGCAGTCTTGGATCCCAGTCTTTTGCTGGGAGTTTCTTGCTGCACTGTTTTCATCGTGTGATATTGCCTTTCCTTGGGTTATCAAAATATATGAGTTAACTGAATTGCCAATGAGCAGGAAAGGAGCACATAAAGGGAAATATTTCCACTCTCATGTATCATGTTTTTCTCTAAGGAACTCAAGGTACTAAATGACTGGCAGGTTTTGTTTAAACATACTTATTTGGGGCGGCTGGGTGGCTCAGCTGGTTAAGTTTTTGCCTTCGGCTCAGGTCATAACCCCAGGGTCCTGGGATCCAGCTCTGCTCAGTAGGGAGCCTGCTTCTCCCGCTCTTCCTGCTGTTCCCCCCACTTGTGCTCTTTGGCTCTCTCTCTGTCAAATAAATATATAAAATCCTTTAAAAAAACAAAAATATATATTTATTACTTGTATAAATAAGGTAAACTGATGCAGGTTGCCTGGAAAACATTTACATATTAAGTCTCCAGTGAAGGTTTTATCTTCTTTGAGCTTCCATGATTACTCCATATCTTTGGGCTTCCTTATTTTAAGGCTTGAATCTCTGATTTCTCCTACTAGCCAGTTTACCCAGGACACAAGGCTAATTGGATGGTGGAGATTTCTAGGCTGGAGGCAGTGGTCACTGGCCACTTCCCCACCCCATCAAGGGACTAATCACTGGAACAGAGGAACAGATCAATGAGAGGGATGGAGAATGTCTCCTGGTGGCAAAGGGTATAGGGAAGGAAAAGAGCCCTATCTCTATAGAAACCCTGAACTCAAGGGCTGATGGAGAACCCTGTAGTGCCATGATGGTAAAGAGTCACCATTTAGATGCCAGGCACACAGTGTGAACAAGAAGCTTCTACTCTTCACCGGTGCTGTCATGGATGAAGAGAAAGAACACCTGTCACCACTGAGGTATTACTGAAGTAAACAGAAACTCTTCCAGCCTGCCTTCAGTGAAAGCACAGGACAGGGAGAGTGAGGGAAACAAGACGGGGAGAGAAAGATAGAGAGAGAGAGAGAGAAAGAGAGAGAGAGAGAGAGAGAGGGAGAGAACAGTCCTCACACCTCTTAACTACAAACTGTTTTCTACACACTTCCACTAAGGTTAGTGTTAGGGAATAAATTATATCCTCCCTTCCCCAAAAAATGTTACGTTTAAAAGTTCTAAACTGCCAGTACATCAGAATTTGACTATATTTAGAGACAGAGTCTTTAAAGAAGTAATTAAGTTAAAATGCAGTCATTCGGATGGCCCCTAATTCAGCAAGAATGGTGTCCTAATTTGGGCACAGATATGACCAGAGGGAAGATCATGTGAACACAGGAGAACATGACCATCTACAAGCCATGGAGAGAGGCTTCAGAAGAAACTGATCCTGTCAATACCTTGATCCAGCTTCCAGAACTGAGCGAAAATAAAATTCTGTTTTTTAAGGCAGTGGGTCTGTAGTGCTTTGTTATGGCAGCCTGAGCTGAATAATATAAATGGCCTGACCTGAGACGGGTCGACTGCTATCTGGCCTATGTCAATATGGTCATGCATAGTATTTTGGGGAGATATTTGGGACAGTTGAGCTAGGTGAAGACTTTAGGACCCCTCTATCACATCCTCCTTACTAAGTTACAAGGAAAGTAAACCTCAGACCAAAGTCTCCCACTGTTCAAGAACTCATTAAAAAATAGCACGAAACAATCCTTCAACTTTGTTTTATGATTTCTCTGTCTTTTAGGAAACTCATCACTATTGTGTATGGACAGGTCACTCAGGGATGCACTATTCTAGACAGTATTTAGTGAGCTTATACTCCTCAACAGGCAACTGGAATCTTCTGGTTCAAGGTCTATTCCAAGGAGAGATAGTAAAAAGCTCAAACAATATTACATGCTGTTCACTTAAGGTCAGGGACCATTTCTACAAATTTTAGCAAATATATTTACATATCTTGAATATTAGTAATTTCTCCAATGACCACGCAATTCTAAAAAATAGAGAAAATAATTTTCTTACGGATCCAGATCTAACAACTTTTCTCTGTCAACATTAGCTCTCCATAAAAAACAAAAGACAAAAGTGGGGGAGGAGTCTTTATTCAGAGATTCATAGAAAAAAGTCTTTCTATAACCATAGACATACTGCAACAATGGATTTCGAATTTAGAATGTAAAAGCGGTTGTAAATGATAATGGCTTCTCAATTTCCCTGACAGTCACCAACATACTTTAACACATTGATTTTTCAATGTGATTTCATAGGCCATCAATATCAAGGGCATTAAACCAAACCTTAATGTGTTTTTCTTCTGATAGAATTAATGCCAAATATATAATTGCTAATGCAAAATGTGTAAATCATCACTTTTGGCATCCTACCATTTTCCCTTTAGCATATTTTCAAAAGGAAAATCTGGAGAAAATAAATCCATGGTTCACTTGGAAACGGACTCTTCTTTAAATCAATATTATCAGTGGATGCAGTTAATTTTATGTCTCTTGTCCCCCTATGGATGGGACAGATCCAGACATTATGTGAATTTTATTTTTTAAACTTCTTTATTTCCTAGTGTAAATTTGTGAAGCTTACTTTTGCCAAGTGGTGAAGCTGAGCATTGTCATCTAATGGCTGAAAAATGGAAGTGCCTGTGTTCTGCCATGGCCCTTTTGCCTGATTTTACAAGTTACCAACACAGCAGACAGGAAAGTAGGTGATACATACACCCTGCACTCACTCAGCACCTTTTCTTCAACAGAGAAATGTCTTATAATGGAAGTGTTTACATGATTGTGTGATTACAAATATAGATATTTGAATTGAATTTTATTAGGAAGATAATCATGTTGAGCCAGGTTATTTGGTGCCTCCGTGTTTCTATCCACCAATATGGATGATAACATCTTTATTTACTTCAACATTATATTCAGAGCCTGGAGACTTCTTAAATTTGATTTATGTCTCATAGCTTGCTCTGTATCTGTCTAGAGGCAAGGTATTGCAAAGTAATCTTAGAAGGCCAAAGTGTCGTAGGAACTTTTTTGTATAAAAGTATGACTAAAATGTTATTAGTTCTCTAAATTTGAAATTAACAAGCAAGCATTTATATAAAAGCACAAATAAAAGAAATTGTTAGTGATTCAAAATACAAATTGAGTCAAATTACTTCTTACTTGGCACATCCTTCCCAACTTTTCACTTGCATGCTGTTTTATTTTGTCTATTAAGACCCAACTCCAGAAATGCCATCTACTCTATGAAGTCTCCTTTTCCTCTCTGCCAACTACCTCAGGCAGAACTGACAGCTGAGTTTTCTGGTTTTCTTCAGTATCTTGTCATTCCTCGTTTACAACATATGCAATGTATATTTTAATTTTTCTATTTATCATATACCATCTGTCCATCAATATTCTATGAAGTCCTTGAAGGCAGCAGTTGCATTGTAATTCTTTTTTTGGACAAGAATTGACCAAGAATCTTGGTCTGCAGTAAAGTCTCCATAAGGGAATGAAAGTTTAATGTAGCACTTGGAAGGTTAAATAATAATACCAGAGAAGTTCTACAAGTTCACAAAGGGTTGGCTTAGAAAGATCAGAGAAAGCTTTATTGAGAAACTGGGGAGTGGTGAATGACATGGGATTAGAATACTAGAGAAGAAAGGAAATTGTTCCAATCCAGAATTATTGAGATTTTCACAGTAACACATTTCTTAAGCCAAATAAAATATCTTTCCCAGAATAAGTTGAAAATTACAGAGTACTTCTTAACTTTTACAAAATTGACATATCTTAATCATGGGGACATTTTGGAACTTTCAAAACCAGGAATTCAATCTAAAGAATTTTAAAAAAATGGAAGGCGACATTCACTGATTTTCTGATATATATTTTGAACATCTTTTATTTCAGCTTTTCCTTTGCAGAATGGGGCAAGAACCACATTTTTTCCCATCATTGAATTGTTATGGTGGTCATCAATGTGTGGGTTTTACTGGGTGAGGGTTTCGGGCATTTACATTGTACTCCATATACATATACATAGTACAATGTGAGTTGTGCCGAACTTTTGCAATATTGTCAGTTTTGGGTCCCTGCCTCACCTGGTGCTGACAAATTTGGTAGATCTTCACTTAATTTCCTTTGCCAATCTTCTCCTTTCCCCTTAAAAGCAAGCACGTGGTGATATATAAGAGGCACAAATCAACAAGCTAATTAGGTAAACATGTTGAATGCGAAGAAGGAAAACGATAATTTGGAAAATGAAAAGAATACAGATAACTACAAAAACTGTTTTCATGCTTCAGTGTGATGGTAGACCTACTAAAGTAGTCAGGAATAAGTGGTTCCTTGGAAGCTTTCATTAATGCTTGGAGCCAGAGGTTAAGGAATGATTAATTTATCCTATTATGTGTTGATATTGACATTGATATTGACATCGATCTATGGCAGGAGTGTCCATTTGCCTTGGGCACCACACTGCTAAGAATGTAAGATTCCTGAGTCCTACTGAATGAAGAAAATCTTGAAAAGCTAGCATATTTTTTATTTGCTGTTAGCCAATATTTCAGCCTTGGCTGGCTCATAAAGTTGAAAAGTAGTCAAGCTTTTTAATTTAAAATTTTTTTTGAATTTATCTTTTCCCCTGTTGGTAGTACTTCTTATACATCCCAACGAAAAGCCTCCATAGAAAAATATGCTCTAATGTTCTAATAATTGCCAATATTTATTGAGCCCTTATTATGTGCCTGCCATAAGTATATATTTAGTATATATTTATAAAATAAGTATATATATTTTCCACAATAATGCTCATAATGCTCATAATCACTCTTATCATCTCTTTAGATAAGTAAGAGAAATTAAGATGAAGGGAAGTAAACTAACTAGTTGGGATTACGGTTGACCCTTGAATTTATATCCAAATATTTTTTGGTGAATACAGAATAGTACTGTAAATGTATTTTCCCTTCCTTATGATTTTCTTAATCATGTTTTCTTTTCTCTAACTTACTTTATTATAAGAATACAGTATTTAATACATATGTAAAATATGCATTAACTGACCTTGCATGTTATTGGTAAATATTCCTTCCATTCAACAGTAGTCTATCAATAGTTATGTTTTTGGGGAGTCAAAAGTTATACATGGCTTTCTAGCTGCATGGGGGTCCAATGCCCTTAACTTTCATGTTGTTCAAGGGTCGACTGTAGTCTGTAATGGAATACCCCACATGAATACTCCTGCCTGAGCTCCGTGATAAAATATCTTCAGAGAAAATAATTTATATAATAGGCTCTGTAAAACAATAATTCTACATTGGTTGGTATTGGAGGATTCAAGGGGATATTTTTTATTTTCTTTTTGATTTCTTCTTTCATCTATTAGCTGTTTAGGAGTATGTTGCTTAATTTCTATGTATTTTGCTTACCTCTTGTTATTGATTTCCAGTTTCATACCACTGTAGTTTAAAAAGATACTTGATATGATCTCAATTTTCTTAAATTTGCTAAGACACGTTTTGTAGCCTAATATATGACTTATCCTAGGGAACGTTCAAATGAGCCTGAGAAGAATGCCTATCCTGCTGCTGTGGGATGGAATGTCCTGCAGATGTCTGTTAATTCCACTGGGTCTAAAGTGAGTTCCAGTTCAATGTTTTTTTATTTATCTTCTGTTTGGGTGGTCTATTCATTGTTGAAAGTGGGGTATGAAGTCCTTTGCTATTATTATATCGCTGTCTCTTCCTTCAGGTCAGTTAATATTTGCTTTGTATATTTAGGTGCTCTAATGTTAGGTGTATGTATATTTACAATTTTTATATCCTTTTATGAATTGACCCCTTTGTCATTATATAAAGACCTTCTTTGTCTTTTGTTACAGTGTCTGACTTAAAGTCTATTTTTTCTGATATAGGTATAGCTAGTCTTTCTCTCTGATTTCCATTTGCATGCACTATCTTTTTCTATCCCTTCACTTTTAGCCTACGTGTATTCTTAAATTTGTGGTGGGTCTCTTGTAGGTAGCATGTAGTTGGGTCTTATTTTTTTAATCCATTCAATTACTCTATGTCTTTGTAGAATTTAATCCATTTACATTTAAAGTATGTCTTTCTAAGATCCACACCCCTTGTGGGGTTTTTGGAGGAAAAGCCTAGGAAAGTGTGCCCCCCCCCCGATTGTGGCCCCAGGAGTTTCTCACTTTCATGCTAGTTTAAACTCAGCTTTCAATAATTCATCAAAATTATGAATTTTCCTGCCAGTTAATGGCTCCAGTTTCTCCTCTTCTAGTAAGAAAATCTCAGCTGCTGCATCTGGGTCTGAATACTCTTTTCTTTTCTGATTAGGGATTGGCGGTTTGTCCTTTGTCTTCAGTTCTCTGATATATCCAAAAAAAGTCATTGCTTTTTAGGTTGCCTAGCTTTTTCTGTTGTAAGGATAGTATTGAAAACTCTGAGCTCTCTATGTGTGACAGCTGAAACAAGAAGTTTGTGGACTTCAGGTTTAAATAGAAGGAATTTGAATAGGAGTTTGAGGTTAGGTATGACTAAGACCTACGGAAGTCATGATACTGTCTAACCTGACATATGCGTTTGTGCTATAGCCCATGGAATAGGACATAGCCATATTCCACTCCTTGCTCAAGAATCTCTTCAAAGGATGTTTTATGAATCTCATCCAAAAGGAAGAATTGTTCTGGATCAATAATCTTTCTATGAAAACCAATATTAGTCATTTGTGGAAAAAAATCCTAAAATGAAATCTTTCCTTGTTAGACAATTTCCTAACTCATGCCCTAAATTTCTGCTCAAAGCCTATAGTGATGTGGTTGTAGTAAAGAGTGCTTGGGAGTTTAAAAGTGCTATTTCATTAATAGCTCTGTTGAGCCTGGTAACACAGGATATCCCTTCTTTGGGTCAGTATAACTGAAAGGAGAGGTGGGCCCAGATACAAAAGGACATTGAAAACCAATGGAATAATGTAGAGGTAAGGTAGGGATAAAAAACAAACATGCCACTGGACACTTTTGAGTCAGAGACTGATAAGATATTCACATTTGGTTAGTATCAACTTCTGAGTCTGGTTGCATAACAGGTCATAAGGATGTCTTTGTTCAAAGGTTATGCAGCATAATGGAGAGATCCTGTCCTTGGAGCCAGACATTAAAGAGGTTGAATTTTGGTTCTAATACTTAATATCTGAGCCATTTGGCAAATTTCTTTGCAGACAATTTTGTAAATTACCTTTCTTGACCATATTTTCCTCTCCTGTAAAATGAGGATAATGATATCTATTCAAAGAGTTTTCAAGATTATATCAGATAACACAGAGATATAGAACAAGCATATAGGACAAGGGTATAGAACATTCTCAATAAATAATTGTTATCTTAATGTTATGTTAATATTATTATGTTAATGTGTTTGACCTTCATTTTAATAAGCTAGTGCTAGTGGATAACAAAGGGGGGATCTGGGGCGCCTGGGTGGCTCAGTTGTTAAGCGTGTGCCTTCGGCTCAGGGCGTCATCCCAGAGTCCCTGTATCGAGCCCCACATTAGGCTCCTCCACTGGGAGCTTGCTTCTTCCTCTCCCACTCCCCCTGCTTGTGTTCCCTCTCTCGCTGGCTGTCTCTCTCTCTCTGTCAAATAAATAAATAAATAAAATCTTTAAAAAACAAAAAACAAGACAAAACAAAACAAAACAAAACAAAAAACAAAGGGGAGGATCTCTTTGGTTTCATAGGTTAACAAAATAAGTATCAGTCTCTTTGAATGTATTGAAAATGGGCCCCCAACCTCTGCATGGGAAACAGACAAAGGTTAGGAAAAAGAGAAGTCCATTTCCATATTAAAGAAAAGCTGGGGAATGAGAGAGAAAGGCAAACTGGAGAAGTCAGAGAACTACAGCCATGCTCAATCCATGAAGACTCCAGAATTTTCCAGGAGGAATGTAAAACTCTCAAAAGTCATGAGATGGTAGTTTCTCTAGAACCATCTTTAGATATATCCTGGGGTTGGGAAAGAAAAAGCAAGATTTATCATGAGGAAAAGAGAGTGGAAGATGTGGAGTATAAAGCAATTTGAATAAAGCAATTTATCAAGTTTTCTCAAGATTCTATTTCTTTAAAGTCTAAGTTAAAATTATTTAAAATTTAAAATTAAATTACCCTTGCCCTTCAATTTTGGAGTCACAGACAAACCAGGCAGGGGATATCCAAGGCAGTAGGAAGTAAAGGAGAGGGCTTTGGAATTAGACAGGTTAAGTTTCAATTTCCAACTTTTGCTTGGATTGTGTGTGACTTTTGGCAAGCGATTTGGTCCCAAGGAAGCTCCTCTTCAAAAGCATTTCTTATTCCACAACCAAACGAAGCAAACACTGTGTCTTAAAATAATCAAAATTAACAGGATCATCCTGTCTGATTCTGTGATCCTAGTACCCTAAATATAAAACTTTGACTATTTCCCAGAATCCTGAACTTTCTAACAGGCACAATGTTATCCTGGATTTTTGCCATTGCTCTCTTAAGCTAGGTCATGACCTTTAGGAATATGATAAACATGTGAAAAATGATGTCTTTCTTTCCTACTTATAAACATATTAGCATAAACCTGGTATTTTGCATTTATTTTCTAACAGCTCTGTTGAGATATAATTGACAAAGATTAAAGAATACAATTTAATAAATTTTGACATATTTATACACCTGCGAAACCATCACCACAATCAATCCAGTGAACATATCCATCATCAAGTATGTTTCCTCATACTTGTTTGTATTTCCTCACCTACCTCCACCCATGACACCTCTCCCATCACCACCGCTGATCTGCTGTTGAGATTGGTTTGTACTTTCTAGAATCTACCTGAATGAAATTATATAGTATATATTCCTTTTTCTTCTGGCTTTCTTTCAGTTAGCATAATTGTTCTGAGATTTAGCCATACTGTTACCTAGATCAATTGTTCATTCTTTTAAATTGTTACGTAACATTCCAGCATATGGGTATACCAGATTGGTTTATGTATTCATTCGTTGATACACATTTTGGTTGTTTGTTTCCTTTTTTTTTTTTTTTCTATTTCAAATAAAGTCTTTGTATAGATGTGCGCTTTCATTTCTTTGGGGTAAATACCTATGAGTGGAATAGAAGAATCATATAGTAAGTTTATGTAACTTTTAAAGAAAATACCAAAGTGTCTTCCAAAGTGTTTGTGCTATATCATAGCTGTCTAACACTGCTGTAACAAAGTACCACAGTCTTAGCCGCTGAAAATGACACAAATATATTAACATTTAATTAATCAACTAGAGCCACTTAGTCTTGTTTTCCACAGTTTATTTCTGCTTTTAGGTTACACTTACCTAAAGGGTTCTGATATGAGCTAAAGATCCAAATGTAATTTGGTGAGGGGGTGGATTTTAATAAAATTCAATAAAGAACATTTTACATTGTCCTGACTATTAATACTGCAGGAAATATTTTCATGGGTAGAGTTTACATCAACATCATGGACATACCTTTTATACTAAATCAAGAAATGAAGTGAGAATTTTCAAAGCTATTTCTGTTCAGAAGATGACTTTTTAGATGTCAATTACTTAATACAAGTTCAACAAGTTCAACACTTTGGACTACAACAATTAATTTGAAGCTTACATGGCAAGATTCTGGATTCTCTAACAAAAGCAATTTTATCCTTGAGTTTGACCATACTGATATTCGAATTTTGAATTTGTGAATATGATGAAAATTTCTGTTTGTCTACCACGAAAAGACTAATGCAAACATGGTAACCTTAGTTATTGAGTGTGTGTGTGTGTGTGTGTGTGTGTGTGTGTGTGCATGTGTGTTCTTTCCCTTAGATATTTATTGAATGTATTTATTTATTTAGGCAGCTAGACCTTCAAAAATCATTTCCTTTACACTCTTTGCAAGTAAACTTCTCTTCTCTTCTAAATATTTTTGGCCCTGAGTTTTTCTTTATGCCTCTTCCCTGAGCCTATTTTGGTTTTTTGTTTGGTTGGTTTGTTTTTTTTTTGTTTTTTGTTTTTGTTTTTTACTGTTAAATGAGGATGAAAATACCCAGAATAGGCAGCATTGTTCTGAGGAAAAAACAATTATATTTATACAATTTGGTAGTTGTGTAAAATGGCATCATGCAGCGAAGATCAAACAAGCTTTATTCAGCTTTGTCCTCCTCAGCACCTAACACAGAGCCTAGTACATAGGAGCTCAACCACTTGGTGGAATCAAAGAGATACTATACATTTAATCTCATAAAATAGGATTGCTGGACTTCAGCCATACTGCATTAGAATTAAAATTAAAAACCATGAGGACTGGAGAGAACTTTGTAAAGAAGCCTATCATGCTAAAAAAAGAAAGTGAAGCCAAAAGACATACTCATGGGTGCTGCTATTTGCTCAAGCCAGCTAGTAACTCCCTATGAATGTAAAACATACTTTCCACGTTAGCCCTTATCATTAACATAAGATAGTAATTTCAACCCAGCCCAGCCTGTCACATAAAGTTTTTCTTAAAAACCAAGTTAGAAAACACTTGAAGGGATTTGCAAATTATGTAATGGCTTACATACATGAAATGATATTTTCCAGTCCAACCTTCTTTTACAGATGAAGAATTTGTAGTTCTAACAAGTTAACTGATTTATCTAAGGCTATAATCTGTCAGTGGTGTCTGAATGGGTGGTCATCTTCTATTTCCTCTGTCCCTGATTCAAGCACTAATTTTTAACCCTCAAGAAGCCTGGGCTCCACATTGAGTATCTGAAATTAAGAGTGTGGTCTTACTTAGAACCCACCTGGGGAGTTGGAAGAAAGGCTGTATGTGGGAGAATCCAAGCAGGTCCAGACGAATGCCTCCTCAAGACTGCGCCCAAGGGACTTGGAAGGGATTTGGGTTATCCCAGTACTTGCATGAGGAACAACACTATTCACACAATGGTGATTTTTGCTTAAAAGGTGAATTACAATCTATTCTGTCTTCCTAAAATAAAATATAAAATCCATTAAATAGGACAGGCATCAAATATATCTATATTTTTTTGTTCGCTTATTGCTTTTGCAATTTATGTAACGTACTCCCAGGTGATCTGATTCAGCAAGAAAACTAACTTACATTTCCTTTTATCAAGAGCTTTCTGGATCACCAGTGCTTGGTCGATATCTAAATCTTAAGTGTTGCTGCTTTGGTCTTTAAGGGATGCTAGTAGACCTTGAAACAGCATTGAGTTCCTTCAGACCCTTTCCATGAAGTTACTGACAGGAAAATTGGTCATCTGAGTTGTCATGGTGGTTCTCCCAAACTGTGGGAGTTCCTAAGAATCTATATTTAGAGTTCAGGAAATTTAATGTGTGGGGATAGAAAGCCAAATTGCCATTTTTTAAATTGCTCTGTCCACAAATATGGGTGTGTCAGTTGAAGATTACTTCACACTACTGAAGATGAAAGTGTTTGCTATGTATTTATAAAATCTAAAGAAAGTAAAGATTAAACTTAATATAGAAAGAAGGGGGAGGGGCGCCTGGGTGGCACAGCGGTTGAGCGTCTGCCTTCGGCTCAGGGCGTGATCCTGGCGTTGCAGGATCGAGCCCCACATCAGGCTCTTCCGCTATGAGCCTGCTTCTTCCTCTCCCACTCCCCCTGCTTGTGTTCCCTCTCTCACTGGCTGTCTCTCTCTGTTGAATAAATAAATGAAATCTTAAAAAAAAAAAAAAAGAAAGAAAGAAAGAAGGGGGAATAATTTGAAAGAGTTGAGAAATCTGGGATCAGGAAAAATCTGTGGAAAAGTGAAACAAGTCAAGTAGCTATTATTTGCTGTTCTATTTGGTTATTCATGACCTAATGAACCCCTGTTTTCTTACTCATGGGCCTGTCTAATTTTCCTCAGAGATTCAGCACCCACATTAAGGTAAATGAATTACTACACCTGTATGATGTAAGGAGCAGCCCTGGAAAATAACACTTTGAGGGTGAACCAGAGCCATGAATTTGGAAGGGAGTCTCAGAAATGGAGTTTCTGCTCATGGAGAAGGGAGGATTTTGTTACAAGTTAACCCCTCTTTCTCCTTTCAAGAATGTAACAAATACACCCACAGAGTATTGGGAACTATATTAAATGTTCAACAGGGAAACTAGTAAAAACACAAGGATGTAATCTGGGACTCACAGCCTTTGTTAGGTCATAGTTCTTAGTCAGCTCCTGACTTTTCTGTCAGAGTAAGGGACAGAGCAGGGCTGTACATAGGTAATACTCCAGCATTTTGCTCAGTTGCCTGAGAAACTTAGATGGGCATGAATTTTAAAAGGCCAAAGAGATACACATAAACAATTATAATAAGTGAGTGTGAAATAGTGATAAGTAGGTGATAAGAACACAGTTGCTCTGGGAGCCTGTTAGAGAGGGACATAAAAGACATCACAGGTGAGGGTACCATTGAGATGAGAGTTAAAGGACACAAAAGGGGTAGGCCCTCTGAGTAATGGACCCTAATGTTATTCCTAGTGAAGGAACAGGCAAGAAAACACAGAGAAGAAAGTGTGTGGTATGTTTGTGGCATCTAGGGGACTCCAGCTACTAGGTGGCAAAGGGTGCACTAGGTAAGGGGAAGGAGTTAGGAGGGGACCATCAGGAAAACTGGATCAAAAGAGGGCTTAAAAAAAAAAAAAAAAAAAAAAAAGAGGGAGCCTTTTAAGTTTTGCCAAAATGATACTTGTTTTTCTTCAAGGGAAAAGATTTTTTAGAAAGCTAGTGTAAGTTATTCAATTTGAATTCAGGAATATGATCCCAATAGGATTGTTGTGTATTGATTCTTCACAAAAATGCTAGAGGCAAGGAGGAGTCAGGCCCCTGTTGTAGTAATGCAGAGGATAATCAGGGCCCCACGATGGAATCAGTAAGAGTGGAGAGGAAAAGTGGTTTGAATTGTATCTGGTAGATAGAATTGCTTGCACTTGAGGATGGAGGGGAAAGGAAGAAAAGGAGTGGGTGAGTTGGGGCTGGGGTTGGGGATGTAAGTTCTGTTTAGAATGAACATAGTGAAATGCATATCACACACTTTTATTTCCAGTGAACATTCTGGAGCTTTGGTCTGATTCAGTATTCCCTGGGTAAATTTCCTCATTCACAATATAGGTAACCCCCACCATTATTTCAAGCAATTTTAGGGGCCCTGGGAACATTCTAGAATATTTATCATTTTTCAAAAATGTCCAAGTACATGTTGAATGTGTACACATAAATCCTGTATCGGTCGACATGCCTTATCTCTTTCCCCAATTTTACTTTTTGTTTTACCACATATACTACAGCAAACGTTGTTGTTGGCTAACCCAGTCCCTGTTGCCAACCTCCTACCTCCTTTGCTGACTCCACAGAGGATGAAAAAGCTACCTGCACAGTTTATTGTGTTCTGGACAGTGGTTACCATGTGGTACAATCTTAGTCAACTGCGCAAAACAAAATTTTCTGGGGGCTTATTTTTAATTAAAAAAAATAACTCTGGTGTTATCTTTCCACCTCTTCTTCCTGCCCTGATAAAACACTTGGAGCTGAGATAGTTATCTTAGGTTCACAAGAATCCCAGACACTCTGGGACTGATACTGTTGATCTGTGAAGCCAGTTCCAGTGACTCCAGAATTTTCACTGTATGAGGGGGATAAAAGTCTCCTTTGTTGAAGTCATGGTAATTAGATGTCCTGTTGATTGTAGCTGCATGCTTTCCTAATTGATACACAGCGCCACACAAAGCCTTAGATACAACATATAATCATTTCTACAATTGAAATATAGATCCCCTAAAAGTACCAAATTTACCAATAAGAAATCCCCACACCTCAGAAATCGTCCTTGAAACTGAGGAGCTAGGCAATAAAATATGTTCCAAATGCATTGATCAAATTCTCTAATTGTACTAAAAATATAGGTAGACTAAAAATATAATGGAATTAGGAAAAAATCAGTCCTAATATCTTAACTGGAAATGTTCTGAAATAGAATAAACAGGAAAACAACAGTAGGAGAGGGGACATATAGTACAGATGTCACTGAGTATTGAGGTCCACGATAAACAATAGCCGTATCATCTGATTTTATTTTCACCTTAAGAAACAAGAAGAAAATTAAATCTTATCAACTTCCGATCAATTATTTAACTCCCGGTCACTGGTATAATCCAAGCAGAAGGTGGGTGGGTGCTCAATTACAAAGGTAATCGCGGAAGATGAGTGTATCTTTATCATGATGATGTTGCATAATAAACCATCCCAAAACTCACTGGCTTAAAAAAATGTTTATTCTTGCTCCTGAGTCTCCAGGTCAGGTTGATAGTTTGTTTAGGACCAGGGAGGCCTCTTAGCTGTAGATCAGCCATACTCATCCTGGCTGGGCTTTTTCACAGTTCTGAGACCTTTGCTGGGCAACTAGAGTGACGTCGTTCTGTCTCATGTGATCTCTCATTTTCTGGCGGATGACCTTAATCTTGTTCTCTTGTAGAGGCAGAAGACCAAGAGAAAAAGTAGAAATATACGAGGTTTCTTAGGGTCTAAGCTTGGAACTGGCTCCGTGTCCTTTCCATCACATTCTGTTGTCCAAAGCAAGTTGCGAGGCCAGTCTAAGTACACAGGGTAGGGATTGGATAGTTTTCACCTCCTGACTGGAGGAGCTGCAAAGTTACACTGCAAAAGATGTGTATTCAGGGAGGGGTGGAGAATGAGACCTTTTTTTTTTTGTAACCAATCTACTTCAGTAATCACACATCAGGATATGAGGTTGAATTGATGACCTTTAAAATCCTCTTCAACCCTGGAACAGAAACCTAATTAAACTTGAAAGGAATCCTTGATTCTTTTGTCTCAGAATAGTGTTCCCCGAAAGATTTTTATCCTCCAATGACCCTGATAGGAAAAACTGGTGATTTTAATTCCTACGGAGACATGTCTAGGTGTATGAATGTGGTCCTCTGAGAAGGAGACAGCAAGAGACAGCAAGGTGGAGTTAGGTATACAAGAGATTCACAGGAAATGCCTGGGAAGGCAGGGGCAGCTTTCCAGCTGTTATGCTGATTATATACCTGTGCAAATGAAGTGCGAAGGAGGAGTCCAGAAGGAAGAGACTCAGACCTCAGCGCAGTTCGGAGAAGTTGGGGCCGTTCCAATATGCAAAAATAATTATCAAGTTCAAGTATCTTTGCTGTGCTCAGTTATCGGCTGGGAGCAGCCTAGGCAAAGTGTGCCCTGGTGTGAAGAAGATGTATCTCAAAGTGTGGCAGCTGGAGGTTGTCAATCACCTATGCTCCAGACCTCAGGTTCCTTTGAAGGGAGATCTGAGTGCATCAGCTCCATCCTGCCACAAAAAGAGAGTATAAAATAGAGTGTTCAAAAATTGGGGGTGACAAGTGGTTTCTGGGTCAGCTGTATTAATATAATCAGAGCCAGGGCTAGCTGTAGGAAGAACCACTGCACTAGGATCCTGGGGATGTATGTCCAAATTGTGAATGAAGGGCACTACTCAAAACCAAAAAGCATTCTTATTTGTTATGGATGGTACTAAACATCTCCTCAGCCAGGCTCTTCTACTCTCTGTGTACCAAACACGAAAATCAGGTCTTCCCTATTTTTTATGCTGTGCTCTCTGCAATGCCTCTCATGTACTCACCACCGACAAAACACCCATACTTCAAGGTCCTGTCCAAGTCCCCACTTCCACGGCCACTCTAACGGCAAACTCTCTCTCCAAACACCTAAGGAATATGATCATACCACCATCTACCACTGGATGGATTTATACTCTTATAATATTAGTTAGATTGCCGTGTCATTTAGAATTTAGGTTGAGGGCAAGACTGTGAACTACTGTTTAGATCACCAACTTTTGTGATTTCTCTTTCCTTATTCTGTTGGGTAATGTGGAAAGGGAAAGGGAAATGGGTGGAAAGCGACCCTGTGATAAAGATACGTTTAGCCAAGAGTATATGTATGTGATGTAGGGATAGAAAAGTAAAGGTTACTTGGCGTCCTGAGAAGAATTCCAAATCTCCAGACCATGTGTACCTGCAGATACAGTCTGTGGACCACTTCTCATCGAAATGACACTATAGAAGGAGGACCTATGGGGGCGCCTGGGTGGCGCAGTCGTTAAGCGTCTGCCTTCGTCTCAGGGCGTGATCCCAGCGTTCTGGGATGGAGCGCCACATCAGGCTTCTCTGGAGTGAGCCTGCTTCTTCCTCTCCCACTCCCCCTGCTTGTGTTCCCTCTCTCGCTGGCTGTCTCTGTCAAATAAATAAATAAAATCTTTAAAAAAAAAAAAAAAAAGGAGGATCTATGGATTTTGGCAACTGGTAAGTCTCCCTCCCCTCAAATTCCTTACTTTCACATTCCTTTTGATTCTATCTCGGATTTATGACAACTCTCCATCCTCCTCTTCATTATATTGGTTGGATGGTTGTGAGAGCCTCTTAACTGGCCTCCCTGCTTTCACTTCTTTCAATGCATTCTTTATGAGATACAGTCATTTTATAAAATCATAAATACGATGATGCCATTTCTCTGTGTGACACGATAGTTGGTTGGAAGTCTGAAAGCATTCTAATCCCATATATTCTGCGTATGATTTTATTTCTCTTGGAAGCTATCAGAATTTTCTTCATGTGTTGTGTAGTAACTCAGCAGTTCTTTTAAGTCTGGAAGCTCATTACTTCAGATCCGGAAATTGTATTGTTTTTATAAGATTCTTTTCCCTTTTCTTTGTTCTTAAATTCTTCCAGATTGAGCCTCTAGGTTTGTTTGTTTGTTTATTTAATCCTGATTTCTATCTTGCAATATCTTCACCAGGAGATAGAAATAATTCATTAGAATGTGACTCCTCAAACTTGCTTATGAGGATTATGGTCTATTTCGATATACTTAACCTTTCAGTTAAGTGACAAACTATTGTAAGTTGTAACTTTTTTTCTCTTGCTATCTTTTTAGTGGTTTCACATGTCTCATCTTGAAGTGATGGGCTTGCTAAGAGTTTAACTTAAAAATTCACCAAGAAATATGTTCACATCATTTTTCTTTTCTTCAAAGCAGGGAGATAAATTGGGTTGTTGGAAGTAAGGGTAAAGTGCAATGTAATATAAATTTAGAAAGTAGGTCAGGTCCTACTTCTGTGTCAGGGATAAGAAATGAAGCTAAGATTCAGAAAGGGAATATTCAGTAATTGACATGAAGAGAGAGAGCTCCCTGAAGTCAAAGTCATTTGTCATTTGGTTATGGAATTCAGGAACCCTAATCAACAGCATAAACTCCAGGGAAGGTAACACCTCTTTCACTGTGGAATTTACCAAGTATAATAAGATTTTGGAGTATATTCAGTAACAGGAAGAAAGAGAGAGAGAGGAAGTGAGGGAGACCAGTGAGTCAGGCAGCATGGGGTAATGGGAAAATCACTGGATTAGAAACGGATTTTAATTCTGGTTCAGCACTTATGACCAAGAGCCAGGAAGACACAGTGTCTGTCTGTGGTTCAGGATCTGTCATAAAATGTAAGAATAAAATAAACCATGTGACATCTTTGAGAAGTACACATTTTTATAAAAGCTTAACAATTCTTATGACTGAAAAACTATTTCAATTTACAGTTGGATCTGTAAGATAGAAATGACAATTATATTATTTTACTTATCTTTTTTTTCAGGTTAGGCAGCTGTCACTAAATGAAAGTACAAGAAGATAAAATAAAAGCTTGTACATTTTGTTCTAATAAATATAACACACATTTAGCCGAAAATTTATGATGACCTGCTCCAAGTGGAGAGAAATCAATGTCCTCAAAGATTGCAGTGACTTTTTCAGGAATAGTTGGTAAAATATATGATGAATTTAACAAACTGAAACATTGGTATGTTATTCTTTGTGCTCTCACTTGTCTATGATGGGATAATCTTACCCAAGGGAGTATATGAGCTCTGAAGCTCATTCCTTGAAATAATTCAGAAATAAAAGAAGTGTTAGCAAATGGAAAATATTATTAAAGAGGTTGTAAAGGTTTCTTTTATGGAATGATGCCCACTTGGCTGCTATCATAAAGATGCTGTGTGGCTGCTTAACAAGTAGATTGGCTAGGCAGACTCTGGGGAACAATTCTAGCTCTAAGAATCTTTAATAGACTACAGGTTAATCATTACCTTCTGAACCATTCCCCAAGTGAAATAGTGTATTTAGAATATTAGAACATTTCTGATTTACACCTCTGCATCTTTCCACTTACTGTTGCCTCTGAAACACGTTCTTTATTCTTCACCCAGTATTTGCACCTTGAAAACCCAGCACAAATGTCATTTCTCAGATAAGCCTTTAACTAATCTGTTCTTTTCTATTTCAGTGGAAGACTGTATGTCCCCATGCTATCATCTGGATAGTACAATATATATTATACTGTCTGACAGTTGTGGGTTATTAGTCTACATCCTCCCATGGATTGTGTAGACATCCGGGCAAGACATGATATGATCATATTTTCCCAGTTCCTAGCACAATACTTGTTATGCTCGCTAAAACAATAAAGTAAAGGGATGCAGTATGGATATCATAATTGAAAGACCTATATTTCAGCTCCAGTTCAGCTCATTTCTAGCGATCTTAGTTTGGGGAATCAATCACTCTCTCAGATTTTTAGTTTTCTCAGTTTTCAGATGGAAATGATAATAACTTTGTTACATGCTTATTGAGATGTAAATGTGATATTATGGAAAGCTATCTTACAAGCAGAAAATGTTATACTAATATTGCCACTGTTATTGTCCTACAGAAGCAAAGAGGTATCAGAACTTCTTGATTGCACAATACCAGGCAAATGCTGATACCAAATGCCTGTATATTTTTGAAGATTCAAATCCTTCCACAAATATGTTTCCCAACTAAAATTACATTACAAAGCACAAAAGTGGACTCCTTATGAACAACACTGAGGAACAAGGAAAGACATGTTTAGATATTTGGAGTAGAGGCATGGCACACTAGCAGTTAATCTGCAACCAGTGTCACTGAAGGGAGGACAGGAGACAGAAAAGACATGAGTGTGTAGCCAGATTTTACCAATCCATGGGTGAGTAATTAGAAAATGTTCTTCTATAGAACTTTTGAGTAAAGAAATTCCTATTCAGAAATCATAAATACAGATATCATGTTGTCTAAAAGCTGGCATTTGTAGAAAAACTGGTTTTGATGGCTTCTCTTACTTTAGGTTATAGGTTAAAACCAACCAGCAACTTTTGGAAAAGATGAAATAAATTATGGTATATGGATTTTCCTTTGCTTTGACATAAAATTATTTTGTCAGCCTTCATTTATGTGCTGAGAAGTTCTGAATAAAAGCTACTGGATATGTATTCCGATGGCCTGAAAGCAACTCCCATGTAGAAGGAAAAAGATGAAGAATGACATTTATTTTATTTATTTAAAAAATCAACTCAGGACTTCTGTTTTGGGGTACGGTGGAGAATTTCATAGCAGACCAACTCTCCTACTGAAATCAACTAGAAAAGTCATAATTTTTGGAAGTTTAATAACAAGTGTCAGAGAACCATAAAACTATTAGGACTACAGAGTAGGGAAAACAAAACTTTTAAATAAAAAGGTGTGGGGTGCTTGGATGGCTCAGTTGGTTGAATGACCAACTCTTGATTTCGGGTCAGGTCATGATCTGAGGGTCCTGAGATTGAGCCCAGTGTGTTGGGTTCCAAGCTTAGCAGGGAGTCTGAGATTCTCTCCCTCTCTTTCTACTCCCCCCCCACACACACTCTCTCTCTCTCTGAAATAAATAAATCTTTAAATAAATAAATAGATGGATAAATAAAAAGGTGAAATCAGGCTTTCAGCTCTCCCTGTGGACATTATGTGATTCTGGGCACAGGCTGAGAGTCTGGGCTCAGCCCAGGCTTGCACTACTTCTGGGATGAAGAATGAGCAGTGGTGATTGCAGCAGTCATGAAGGGTTTGAGTGACAGACTGAGAGATGGGAATGGCCTCAAACGATGGCCAATTCACCCTTTAATACGTTTCCTGAACTCTAAACCTGCATAGGATAGGAGACAAAGCCCCAATCTCGGCAAAGCTGAGTGGAATTTTCCACAGCTTCCTGCTACTTAGAAAATAAATACTTACCAGAGACGGGAAACCTAAAAGCGAGAGATGAGAATTGAAATTTCCCCCAAGCATTGGTGAATCAACATGGCTGCAGAGTTCCTGTCTCCTTTATCCTGGAGGCACTTGCAGATCTGGGAACAGCTACAATCTAAGAGTGCCATTGCTGTAGACAGAGACACCAGCAGAGCTTTTGTCACTTTCTCAGGATTGGAGTGATAAAATCGGAAACTTGAGGGACTTTAAACACTGTTTAAAGTCCCTCCTCAAGACTATTGTCAAACTGTGATGTTGTGTGGGATGAGAACCTAAAGACTTAGGCTGAAAACTCAAAATCAGAGCAGAAATTCGTGTGGTTTTTCATTTCTGAGAACACAGAGACTCACAATGATTTCAACTGGGAGCCCTGAAGGGCCATACCTCCACTCTAGGAACCAGTACAAAAAAGTGGACAGTCTTAACATAACCGCCACACAGTGTGGGCGCAGAGCAGTCTTGACTGGATTAAAGTGATCAGTCTCCCAACCATTTGGCAAAAAAGGGGGAACCCTCCTAATCCGAATATAAAACAACTCAAACCACCTATAATTTTTCCCCCAATAGGTGTCATTCAATAAAAATGACTAGGCATGTAAAGAGAGAATCATGGGGCCATACCCTAAAACACAACATAGACACTAGAAGTTGACTGGCAAGTTGTCCAGATATCAGAGTTGCCAGACAAGTTCTTAAGAATGAGTCCAATTAGGATATGCAAGAAAATAGAGGAAAAGAGGAAAATTAGGAAGCATGCAGAATTTAACATGGAACTGAAATTTATATTCTAAGGAAATCAAATGAATATTATTGAACTAAAATACATAATTTCTGAATTAGTGATTTTTAACAGCAAATTGTTCACAGACAGAACAGTGAATAGGAAGAACAGTCAGTAGAAAATATCCAAAATAAAGCACAGAGAGAAAAGCGAGTTTATAAAAACAGAATAGAGTATAACAGACATGCAGGTCATGCTCAAACAGTGTAATGTATATGCAACTGGAGATCAAGAGGGAGAGGAAAGGAAATCACAATGAGGCTTTTTTTTTTTTTTGATTTTTTTTTTTTTTTTTTTTTTATGTGACAGAGAGACAGCCAGCGAGAGAGGGAACACAGCAGGGGAGAGGGAGAGGAAGAAGCAGGCTCCCAGCCGAGGAGCCCGATGTGGGACTCGATTCCGGAATGCCGGGATCATGCCCTGAGCCGAAGGCAGACGCTTAAGGACTGCGCCACCCAGGCGCCCCAACACAATTAGGCATTTTTAGAAGAGATGACGGCTGAACATTTTCCTAAAGTGATGAGAAACAGCCCATGGTTTCAGATAACTCAAGAAAAGCTAGATTAATAAGCATAAATTTAGAAATATCTAGGCACCTCATGGTCAAATTGCAGAAAACCAAAGAGAAAAAGAAAATCTTAAAAGAAGTTAGAGAAAAAGAGACATATTACCTTTACAGAATCAACTGGCAGCTCAGTTTTCTACAGAACTTGTGGAAGTCCGAAGAAATCCTAATGATACCTTCAAAGTGCTGACACACACATAGAATTCTATATCCAGCAGATACCTCCTTCAAAGATGAAGGTAAAAATAAAAGCACATTTGGAATAAAACTGAGTGGATTCATTACCAGCAGTCTTATATTTTTAAGAAATACAAAAGAGTTCTATAGGAAGAATTATTGATTCCAGTGAAATCATGGATGTGCATGAAAAAATAAAAATCACTGGAAAGGGTAAATATGTGGATAAATGTGAAAGCAGATTGACTGCAGAAAAGACTATCTGTAATGTCTTACGGACTTAAAAATATATGTAGAATTGAAATGTGTGACAAAAATAACCGGAAAGGCATGAGGGATAAATGGAGTTAAAGTGTTGTAAGTTCTAGTGTTATTGGGAAATGATAAAAGTGATATTTATGCTGTATTGTACTAATTCAGGAATGCCTGCTACAGTGTATGTAGTAACCATTAAAAGTAATAAAAACTGTGAACAATGAATAAGTAAATAGGGTGAAAGTGAATAGTAAAAATCACATTTGAAAAATGAAAGGTATAAAAATTTAAAAAAAGAAAAGAAAATGTGTCAAATAGAAAACCAAGTGGTCAATATAAGGACAGGTAAATAATAATTAAATTAAATGTTAAAAAAACACTTACATTTAAATACATAAAACATAAAGGTAATGAATGAATGAAACAACCATATTCCGTGCAAATATTTAGTAAAAAAAGTTGTCATAGTTTTGTTATTATGAAAAAAATAAAGACTGCAAGGTAAATATTACTAAAAATAGAGAGGTGCATCTTATAATGATAAAGGGGAAAAATCTGTCAGAAAGATATAAAAAGGTTTGTATGCCCCAATCACATATCTTTCTAACATATAAAGCAAAACAAAAATTAACATAATTTAAAGGCAAAATAGACAAATTCAAAGTACTAGATGGAGACCTCAGCAAACCCCTCTCTATAGCTTATGGAACAATTAGAACCCAATCAGGTTATAGAAGGTCTGAACAACACAATGAATACACTGTTCTGACTGACCTATGTAGAATACACCACCCATTAATAGCGGACTTCACATGACTTTCCAGTGCACACAAGACATTTACTAAAATGATCAAATGCTGGGCCATGGAAAAAGCTTTAATAGATCTCAAAGGACTAATATCATTGACAGTACAATGTCTGATCCCCAATGGAATTAAGCTAGAAATAAATTAAAAAAAAGATAATTTGAAAATATTCAACTTTTGAAAATTCAGGAATGCACTCCCAAGGAATGTGTAAGTCAAAGAAGAAATTATAACTGAAATAGAATATTTTGAACTGAATTACAGCAAAGCTACGTTTTTTCCTTTTTCTTTCTTTTTTCTTTTTTTAAAGTTAACATACAGTGCAAAATTGGTTGGTTTCAGGAGTAGAAATCAGAGATTCATCACTTATATACAACACCCCGTGCTCATCATAACAAGTGCCCTCCTGAATACCCACACCCATTCAGCCCATCCCACACACACCTCCCCTCCATCAACCCTTAGTTTCTTCTCTATCCTTAAGAGTCTCTTGTGGTTTGCTCCCTTTCATGGACCCCGGCTAAAGTAGAACTCAGAGGTAAATGCTCAGTTTTACGGTCAGATACTGACAAAAAAGAAGCTAGCCCAAAACACCAGCAAAACTAAATTAAATAAAATGGAATAAAATAGTAAACAGTGGATAGTAATAAAAATATATGTGAGAGTTCAATAGAGAGAAGCAACAAAGATGACAGTTGGTTCTTTTAAAAAATTGTCATTGATGGGGTGCCTGGGTGGCTCAGTCAGTTAAGCACCCAGCTCATGGTTTCAGTTCAGGTCATGATATCAGGGCTGTGAGATGGAGCCTGACCTCAGACTCCATGCTCAACGGGGAGTCGGCTTGAAGATTCTCTCCCTCTGTCTCCCCCCACACATGATCTTTCTCTCAAATAAATATATAAATCGTTGAAAAATTTTATCATTGATAAAAACCTAGAAAGAGTGATCAGCAAAATGGAAGGAGGAAGGAAGGAAAGAAGAAAAGAAGAAAGGAGGGAAGGAAGGGAGAGGAAAGAAAAATTACCCACAGAAAGAATGAACATCACCACATATCCTACACACATAAAAGTGACAAGAAAATATTAGGGATAATTTTTTGCTGAAAAAATTAGACAGTTTGGACAAAATAGATCGGTTCCTTATGAAAAAACTTACTCAGGGTACCTGGGTGGCTCAGTCAGTTAATTGTCTGACTCTTGATTTCAGCTCAGGTCATGATCTCATGGTCGTGGGATCGAGCCCCATGTTGGGCTCTGCGCTCAGCATGGAGTCCGCTTGAGATTTCTCTCTCCCTCCCTCTTTGCCCCTCCCTCAGCTTTTCTCTCTCTCTCTTTCTCTGAAATAAATACATAAATAATAAATAAATAAATAAATAAATAAATAAATAAATAAATAAAATCTTAAAAAAAAAAGAAAAAACTTACTCAAACTGAAACAGAAAAAAAACTCTAGCATAGTAGTTAGTAAAGAAATTAAATCTGCTGCTAAATAACTTGCAAATACAAAACAAAAATAACCACGACAAGAAAACACAAAAACACACTTATATAACTTCACCAATAAATTTTTTCCGAATATTTAAGGAAAAAAGGTAGCACAAATCTTACAAAATTCTTCCAAGGAATAGAAACAAAGAGAAAACTATCCTATTCTTTTTATGAGGCCAGTATAACCTTGATCACAAAACCTGCTAAGCAAAGGGAATTTTGAACAAAATTTTAGCTCAGTAAGTCCAGCAAAATATATATAAAAGATAATACATCTTGGCTAAACTAATATTACTCCAGAAATGTAAGAGTAAGCTAATATTTGAAAATCAATCAATGTAATTCTCATAGGAGGAAGAAAGTGGGAAGTGAGGACAATGGGGAAAAATTGTATTATCTTTTTCCTAGATGCAGAAAAACGTTTGAGAAAATTCAACACCGTTCATGGTAAAAGAAAAAAAAACTCTCAGCAAACTGGAAATAGAAAAAACATTTTTTTATTCTAGTAAATATGGATGAATTTCTCATTATATTGAAGTAGAGAAGCCAAAGAACACACACAGTGTAATTCTGGTTATATAAAATTCAGAACCAAGGGAAAGTAATCTGTGCTGTTTGAAGTCAGAACAATGCTTACCATTTGTCTTAGTCGGCCTAGGCTGTCATAACAAATACTGTAAATTGGGTGGCTTGAATGATAGCAATGCATTCTGTTCTGGATGCTGGGAGGTCCAAGATCAAGGTATCATCAAAATTGTCTCATCTGAAGGTTCTTCTCATAGTTTGTAGGTGGCCAGCATCTCACTGTGTGCTCACATGACTTCTTCTTTATGCACGTACGGGGAGAGAGAGAAAGGTCTCTGGTGTCTCTTCTTCCAAGGACACTAATCATGAGAGCTCCACACTCACCATCTCATTGAACACTGATTACATCTCAAGGCCCTCTCCAAATACCATCACATTGGAGGTTAGAATTTCAATATATGAATTTTGAGAGGACCCAACATTCAGTCCAATAACATCATTGTTCAGAAGCAAGTAGTGGCTAGAAGTGGGCACAAAAGAGCTTCCAGAATGCTTGCCAAGTTCTGATTCTTGAACTGGTCACTAGTTACATGGAAGAAAACACTGTAAAAAAAAAAAAATCAGCTTATACACTTAAAATCTGTGCACGTTTTGGTATATATGTTATGTTTAAAAATAACCCACAAATTCCTCAGAAAACTCCGTATGATGTGCTTCTTATGTATATTATAACTTCATGACTTCTTGCTTCTTTATAGATTTAAGAAATATGCCAAGACAATCTACATGAGCTTTGATCACTTCCCATTCTAAGAAGGTTTGTTTTGGGTTTCTCAAAAACTTATTCAGCCTTTCAAATAGGAAGGTTTCATCTGAACATGACTGATGAAAATTCAACACAAGCTATAAATCTATTTACAGGTTATAATAAAAACAAATAACAAAAAAGAAGACTTAGCAGAACTTTCTAGTAGCCCTTCCGCAAAATACTGCATCATTCTGTTTCATGCCCTGAATCCTGACAATGTTGCTCATATTATTAGGGGGAAAAGTACTCTGGAGTCAGGTGATCTGAGTTCAAGTTCTGGCACTTCTCTGGTCCTGCCCTGTCTGGAAAATTGGAAGTAGCCACTGCTTCCTTTTCCTTTCCGAGGGAAAGCCATGACCAGTATAAATTGTCCTTGACCAGTTTTCATGGACATATGAGAGAGAGAGAGGGAAACTGTATCTGGGGCTGCTGACCAAATGTTTTTTAAAACTGAACTCCCCATAGCAATGTGTTTGTCACTTTTATTCTCTCCTAAACGCATGAGACAAGAGGTGGAGATAGAGACTAGGCCTTCATCTGTAGAAGCTGTTGGTCCAGGACTTGTAGAAATTTGTCTTATTTTGTGGAGGCTGACTCATGCAGTGTCAGAGAGATATTCTGCTTATATTGTCCCATTTTTCAAACTGTTGTTTATAAGCTTTGAAACAAAGGCTGCTAAATAAATCTTCCTGTTTGGAATTAAAATATAATGCAACAAGTGAGACAATTTTCTTTTTCTTAATGACTGTGGCCCATGAGTTTAAAATAACTTGGTCTATTAATCACGAATCAGATTTTCCAGATTTCCAAGTAAATATTTACCATGGTATAAATACTATGTAATTGTGATGAAATACTTTCATCATCCTTTGGGGAATGTGAAATAATAAGACATTTTCAGTGTCTGCTTTAGTTCATTGCTTTAACTCTTGAACTGCCTGTGATGGTCCACTGTGCTTCGTTTACACCTGTCAGGTGGAGTTTCTCACCAGCTGCTCATCTTGTGCCTCAATATTTACCCCCGATATTGGCTAAAACTTTCTAATTGGTCCTAGATTGCTTTCCTGTGCCTGTGGTCCCCCCTTTCCTCCTCCACCCCCAGCTCCAGGTCTATCTTTACAAAATACAGATGTAATCATGCCACTCTTTTAGTTAAAATCCATCCACATTTCTTCATTGATTTCAGGGGGAAATTCAAAGTCTGGCTTGTAATATAAGACCCTTCATTGCTTGGCCTTTGCCCTGTTACTGAACTGAACGAGTCTGTCCAATCCATTGTAATCCTTGCATCTTGGTTCCCTCCTTTACAAAACTGGGATGATAAATTTCCTACCTCATGAGGACCTGATGAAGATTAAAGGACATAAGGCTTAACTCAGTGCCCAGCTTGGAATTAGTGAACAGAACACTGGCTTTATGATTATTATTCTCATCTCCTGCCACCTCCACCACATACTGTCCCTGCAATCTCACTGAGCCTTACTGTGTGCCATGTCAAGGTGACTTTCATTCTCCCATACCCACTCTCCAATAGCCTATTTGCCAGGGACCATTCTGACACTAATTCCAGTGTATGTTTTTTTCTTTAACACACCAAGCAATTAACTCAATTCCCTGAGGACACTGACAAGATGTCCCACAAATTTAACTCAATCTTGACATATCTACCTGGAGATAGCATCAGGTTCCACAGGTTAAGGGCTCAGTCCCACAAGACTGCCCCACTTCAGATGCCAATCACAACTCCAACTTGTTACTTGTGCTTCTGACTGACTGACTATAAATCAGAGGTTTCTATGACTTTTTCTTTTGGTTCAATTAATGTGCTAGAATGACTCACAGAATTTCAAAGGAAATCTGTTTCCTCACTAGATTACCAGTTTATTACAAAGGATATTAAAGGCGACAGCCAGATGAAAAGCCACATAGGCCTGGGTCTGGGAGGGTCCTGAGGGCAGGAGTTTCTGTCTCTGTGGAGTTAGGGTGCATAGCACTCCAAACCTTGTCCTTTCGGGTGTTTTTACTGAGCCTTCATTACATCGGCCTGACTCATTAAATCATTGGTCACTGGTGATTGGTTAAGACCCTCTCTCCTCTCCAGAGGTCAGAAAGTTCCAACCCTCTAATTACACATGGTTGGCTACAGACAACCAACTCCCATCCTTAAGTGCTTTCCTAAAGCAAACTCATTTAACATAACAAAAGGCAGCTTTATCTCTAGCTCTCATTACAGGAAATTCCAAGGGTTCTTAGAAGCTTTGTTCTGGGGACAACAGGACAAAGACCAAATGTATGTTTCCTATTATAAACCTCAGTATCACACCTGGCTAACTCCTTTGAGTTTTATGTGAAGAATGCTCTGCTCCAGCAACATTGGGCAAAGCCTGGCTGTACTGCCTGTGTCTTTCATTTGACTTCCTTTGTCTTTCTGCACGGTTCCTGTGTGTCTGCAGTCTTCAATGAAACAAAGTATTATCTTAAATTAAAAGTCTGTGGATTTCTTCAGCGGAATTCTGGCATTATTGCCTTCTTTTTGTGTGTGTTTAAGAAGTTTATTTTTTTGGTTTGTATTCTCTGTATTTTGCATCCTTTAGGTGCATAAAATATTCCAAGATGATTCTTTTCTCCAGTGGCTGACAGAGCTGTGCTTCACTGTTACTCCTCTGGGGCACAGAGATTAACAAGAACACCCTAAAATGGAGTCATCATTCTGTCTGGCTACAAAGACAGGGGTGAAGGTACGATCTGGTTTTGATTCTAATGGATGGATGTAAGCTGCACCTCGCTGTTACAGCTGAGGAGCTTTTTCCCATAGCTGGCAGGTGAAAATCTGAAATGGCCACAGCAGGGGTTGGGATGTCCCTGGGTAACCCAACAGTGACAATATCTTCCATGGGCCCCAGAGCACCTGACATTTTAAGTCATTGCTGCAAGGAAAGGCAAGTTTAATTACTGCAGATGAAATAAATCAGAATGATCTCATTGGAAATGCAGGCATGCCAGACGGCCTTAGCCGCAGTAGTCGCAGCCATCTGCCAATAAGGGTAATTTGCTTTAGCTTCTGAAGGAATAGACTGCACAGTCTAAGGGGAAGCAGGAGCTAATGGCAGAGACTCCAAATGCCTGCACACCCTCCACCTTTAAGAAAGGAATTGAGAAAGTGCAGATGAGCACATGGGGAAACATATTCAGTTCTAGTACCTGGCTGTCCATTCTGACCCTCCTCATCTCCACTCACAGTTTAGTTTCCAGCCACTGGAAACTTCAGTTTTCACTGGGCCTAAATATGCTCATCACACCTTCACACAAACTGCGCAAAATATGACTGATTCTACCCTCCACCTGGAATGCCGCTCCCCAACTTACTTGCCACCTCTGTAGTCTCCTCTGCGCAGGATAAGGTCTTGCTGTATCATTATATATGTCGGTCTCCTTAGTGAACTATCAGCAATCGGACACACAGTTATTTTAATTTTCATTCTTACGTACCTACATTTAACCATATCTAAAAATTTTTAAATCCTTATATCTCTACACTTAGCACAGTGTAGAATGAAAACAAATATTAACAACAGACTTTTGGAGTATCTACTACTCCCTATGCATTTTCTCATTTAATCCTCCCAATATCCAAACGATATTGATATTTTCATCACTGGAATTCTAGAGAGGAGGTGAGTAATGCCCAGGAACTTAGGTGACAAGTTCCATGTCACAGAGCTTGTAGGTGAATCCAAATCAAATAATTCCAGGACCGTAAAGCTTAACTGTTGTACATTCTGCTTAGCTGGCATTGAATTGTCATGTGTAACTTGTTATAAAACCATATGGCGGGGGTACCTGGGTGGCTGGGTCGTTAAGCGTCTGCCTTTGGCTCAGGGCGTGATCCCAGAGTCCTGGGATCGAGCCCCACATCGGGCTCCCTGCTCCACTGGGAGCCTGCTTCTTCCTCTCCCACTCCCCCTGCTTATGTTCCCTCTCTCACTGGCTGTCTCTCTCTCTGTCAAATAAACAAATCTTTTAAAAAAATTAAAAAAATAAAACCATATGGCTATAAATAGCACAATCATAAAAGCGTTAACATCCTTTATAACAGTAATCTTAACCCTTGGCAATATAGCTGACGGGAATAATTTTAGAGGAAAGAAGCCACATGATAAATAACAAAAATTCAACTGAGTGAAGTTTTAAGATCTGATGTCTTTATTTGTAACAATTCATGAATTGGGCAGCATCCTATCTAGCAAAGAGGTCCAAAGGAATATGGAAAGGGAAAGGGTTTTAAAGGCAGAACAAAGGGGTGCCTGGACGGCTCAGCTGGTTAGGCATCCAAACCTTGATTTCAGTTCAGGTCATGACTTCAGGGTTGTGAGACTGAGCCCCACGTGTAGCTCCACATTGAGCATGGAGCCTGCTTAAGATTCTCTCTCTTCCCCTCTCCCTCTCCTTTTGCCCCTCCCATGCCCACCCTCTAAAAAAAAAAAAAAAAAAGACAGATTAAGGAAGTCATAAATGAAAAAAAGGATTGTTTAGATGAAGTCACCTTCCTTTGGGGGGCAAACAGGTCTATTAGGGGATTACCTCATCTTTCTTTAGGGAATTCAAAGGGCCTATGTGGGCAGATTACCTCATTGGTGCTGACCAGAAAATTCTAGACTCAATAGTTAGGATTACATTCCTGGGCAAGGTTGAGACTTCAGTGAGGTTAAGTCTGTGGGCTTAGCACAGTGACTTCATTTTGGCAATTTGTCTCTTTTTAACACAATATGCATATATAAGGACAAATCTTGAATGTCAACATCCAAAAGAAAGACAGATAAGGCTTGTGACATCAAGATTTATATCTCTTTATCTTATTATTGCTGATGGTTACTTTTTAAACTTTTCTACAAATTTTCATATATTTATTTAGAAATTTTATTTTGATGTTTATTTTAATGTTCTACAAGACTAGGCTATCTTTGCTAGCCACGGAGGAACTTCACTTTCCTAAATGAGCTAAATAATTTCACCTTCAATTCTGTGATATGTTCCTTGGAATTTTAGCCTTCAAATAATATAATCATAATAATAATAGCTAACATTTGTTGCACTCTCAGTTCTATACTATTTTAAGCTATTTTTATGTATTAAACCAATATTCAACCAACCTACTATTATCCCTATCTTCCAGGTGAGAGATAGAGGCAGGGAAATGAACTTGCCCACTTCAACAGAGATAAGAAGTAGTAGGTATAAACTCAAATATCTTGCTCAAAGCTATACTCTCAACTTCCCTGATGGGCTGCTCTGAATTTTTCTGGGTCAATCCACAGTTGGATGGGGTCTGTTTCTTGGGTATAATGATTTCGGCATTCAGCTTCCACTCTAAGTATAGAGTAATAGATGTGAAATCCAGAATTCAAGGTATTCCTCTAGCTATACCTCAGACTTCCTTTGTAACCTTTTCCAAACTTTAAGTTTAAGTAACCCTAAAAGCACTCAGCAAGCATTTATTAAAGGTTTTTGATGTTCTCAATAATTGTGTCAGGGATCCCATGAATATCTTCAGGTTCAATGATTTGCTAGAAGGATTCACAGAACTCAGGAAAGTTGTCATACTCATGGGTTATTACAAAATGAATGGTTCAGATTAAAATGATCAAAGGGAAAAGTACATAGGGCAGTGTCCAGGAGAAACCAGGCATAAGTTTCCAATTGTGCTCTACCAGTGGAATCATTGAACAGCACTTAATTTCTCCCAGCAATGATATGGGACAATACATCAGAAGCATTGACAATGGGGAAGTTCTCCTGTGCTTTTGGAGTCCAGGGTTCTTGTTGGAAGTCAGTCACTTAAGCATAGCATGCCTGCATAACTCACCTTAACTGTTTGGCCTTTAGCCCTCTTGCCCCTGTGCAGAGTTCAAACTGATACAGTGTGGCCCAGGTACCCAAGGGAACAAAAAAGGCTTCATCATAAATCACATTGTTAACATAAATCTGGCTTTTCTCAAGTTCTCAGGTATACAAAGATACTCTTATTAGGAAGATTTTTACAGGGGCTTAGAGGTTATTTTGCAGAAGCTGTTAAGTGCTTCTTACTGCAATCCTTTGGAATATGCAGGGTTTGAGAATCGAAAACCACTGGAGTAACCATCATTGCATAGCAGTAAAATTGCATCTACCTCAAACAACAGAAAAATCTCATAGTTCTAGCACTTACAAATGTGCTCTACAAAAGCACGTGTTGGGGGCACCTGGGTGGCTCAGTCCTTAAGCGTCTGCCTTCGGCTCAGGGCGTCATCCCAGAGTCCTGGGATCGAGCCCCACATCACGCTCCTCTGCTGGGAGCGTATGTCTCATCATGAATGCCCTGAAAACCAATTTTTACATTTTGAAAGTGAGTAAAATTATTTGCCACTTAGACTAGTGCATTCTTTATTTCTCCTGCCTGTGTTTTGCCCTACTTCTCCCTTTCTTTTTATTATCAGAGTTTAGAATCATTTCTTACTACTCTCTATGAGACTTCTACATTCAATGCCCTTCCTACTTTCTAATCTTAGTGAATCAGGAACTCTGTGACCTAGGTCACGGGAATATGTAAGTTCTAAGTGAGAGGCTGAGATTTGATGTATGCTCTTTGTTTTGTGCAAAGTGGGTGCTTAGAGGCCTCTTCTCCTGCAGCAGTTCCTTGGCTGTATTCTAGAGACTGACATCATTACATAGATGCTACTAAACAATCTAAATTATTGAAGGAGATATAACTGTTCATCTGTAGTCTTAAGCATGTTCTTCTCATCTCTGAAGGGTATGTAAGCACGGTGTACAACTCATTTTGTAAAACGTTGGGATCGTAGACATCTCCTGTGCAGGTACATTTCGGGATGGCTTTCCAAATCAGTAAGTAAAGAACTGATTGATCAATAAATTATATTTGGGCAAATGGTTAGGCATCTCAACAAAATAAAGTTGATTTCCTCATTCTCAACTTAAAATAAATCCAAGATTGATTAAAAATGTCCTTAAAAACCTAAGGATGAAATAGTAGCAAATATTAAGTGACTATCACAATTTCTCAGTGTGATAGTACGGGAAAAGCGCTGCAGAAAAATGATAGTTTTGACCATAGGAAAAAAGTAATCACCATTTTAGCAAATAAATGATAAATGAAATGAAAAAGCATAAACTGGAGAAGTCATTCTCAAATTACATGATAGGGAAAGAGTCAATATCCTTGACATATGAAATATTTTACAGATGAAGGATTTCAATGGTACAGTAAATGTGTTATATGTTGTAAACTCTTAGAATAGCATCTGTCTTAAAAATGTGTTATATGTTGTAAGCTCTTAGAATGTAGCAGGTTCTACTTTTTATTTTTAAGTAAATGAATAGTGCACAGAAGTTTTCAGTAGGTAAGTTAAGAAATTCAGGGCACCTGACTGGCTCAGTCAGTAGAGCGTTTGACTCCTGATCTTGGGGTTATGAGTTTGAGCCCCATGTTGAGTGTAGAGATTACTTAAAAATAAATTCTTAAAAATAAAAATAAAAATACATTCATACAGGGGCACCTGGCTGGCTCAGTTGATGAGAGCATGTGACTCTGTATCTCAGGGTTGTGAGTTCAAGACTCATCTTGGGTATAATGATTAGTTAAAAAAAATTTTAAGAAATTCAAATAGAAAATTATTGTATGAATATGTTCAACTGTCTAATGAATAAAAACATAAAGTAAAACAGAAAGAACTTGGCTTTTGTCTCCCAGATGATCAGTGATTAAAAGAATTACCAACAGTCAACACAGCAATCTTATCACCATTGTCGGGGTTCCAAATTAGTACAGTTTTTTAGAGGGAAGTTTGTTGATATTTATTAAATCATGTTAGGTCAGTTGTAGAAGAGTGTTCATCACAGCACTGTTTGTAAAGTGCAAAATTGGAAATAAAAAACTAAATACCTCCAATAGAGTATCAGTTAAATTATAGTACATCTCCACAATGAAATATGCAGTTATTTAAAATGATACCGTAAAGGTATACTTGTTGACATAA
This sequence comes from Ursus americanus, assembly GCF_024610735.1. Classification (NCBI taxonomy): domain Eukaryota; kingdom Metazoa; phylum Chordata; class Mammalia; order Carnivora; family Ursidae; genus Ursus; species Ursus americanus. The sequence goes on from NC_142139.1 coordinate 68,162,987, forward strand.
AATTTTGATAAGAGATTATTAGCTGTAAAAAGTTCACTAAACATAGATAATATTCTTTTTAGATAAAATATATGTATTGTGTGTGTTTAGAAAATAAATCTAGATATCCATAGACCAAAATTTTATTAGTGGGTATTTCTTTGTGGCCAGATTAGGGGGAATTGTAGTTCCTTTGTATCATGATATATTTATGTATTGTTTGAAAATATTATAATAAAGAAATATTTTGTAACCATAAAATCTATAGGGCTATTGGTGTGTTGAAAATAAACAAAAACTTTCTTCCCTTTTTTCTGCCTCCTTTCATGGTATCTAAAATGATCAATGAAATATAAAGAGCAAAAATCATCATCAATGCTTTAGTCAGAGATAGGAGTCATCCATAGTCCATAAAAATTAAGGAATCTACAATATAGAGCACAAAAGGGGCTGAGCTTAAGGGAAGACAAAGCTAACTCTCAATATTCACTCCTGAGAATATCCTTTTATAGGCAATACATAGAGCCCACAACAGGAACTCACCGTCAGTCTCTTACCTGGAGCCATCAAACCTGGCAGCAAAGATGGGTCACAGGTTAAATAGTGGACACACTACTATTAACTAACACAAATCAGTTTTATTTGAAAGCTGGCTGCCAGGAGGTGACTTTGTTCATATAGTGTTTATAAATGGAAAGACGCAGGATAATAGTTTTTTTGGTCACCCACCAAAAACATGGATAAGACCTTAATATCTCTTATTATCTCCTGCTCAATTTGGGAGCAAAAGTTAGAGTTAATGGAAGGTTTTGCAGAAGACTGGAACCATTTGACTTCATTTCACATCTATAAATCCAAAGCACTAAAAAGCAGGTTATGAGGACCCTGCTAGTCAAATATGGGGGCTGTAGGTCAGCAATAGCAGCATTATGAGAGCTCATTAGACATGCAGAATCTCAGGTTCCACCTACTCCACTGAATTATAATCTGCCTTTTAACAAGATCCCTAGTGATTCATACACATGGTAAAGTTTAAGCAACACTGAACAAGAAGTCCCTAAATTAAAGAATAGGAGTTAAGTAGCACCCAGGTAAGCTGAGAGAAGAACCAAGGATTTCTTACCCACTCTCTTACAGACAAACACATTTGGATAGAACTTTACTCATCTGGGAATAAGCAAACAAAACCAAAACAGATCAAAACAAACACAACCCCAAAGTTGAACGATTCTGCAATAATTCTGTGCCTTTAAAAAAAGAATATATTTTTGAGGGGCGCCTGGGTGGCTTAGCCAGTTAAGCATCTGCCTTCGGCTCAGGTCATGATCCCAGGGTTCTGGGATCAAGTCCTGCATTGGGCTCCTTTCCTAGTGGGGAATCTGCTTCCTCCACTGTCCCTCCTCCTGCTTGTTCTCTCTCTCACTCTCTCTCTCCCTCGCAAAAATAATCTTAAAAAAAAGAAGAATATATTTTTGAGAATAGCCTATTATTGAAAACAGGACATAAAACAAAGCAAAATAAAATAAACACATCTCAATAAATTCTAAAAAAAAGTGTAAGCAAATCAAAAAGAAAAAAGGAAGTGAATTATGAATTAAAATCATCAGATTCAGAAGAACAAATCATGAGGCAGAAATTCAAATCACTAATTTGTGGCCATGGTGGATGAAAACTTTCACAGTTAAAAGTGAAAACATTCAAAATGGCTAAAAGGTGAAAGTTTTGACACAAAACTGAGTATGCAATCTACAAATGAATAGCATACATACCGAAGAATGCAAAGAAAAGCAAATGTAGCAGTAATAATAGATACATAACATAGGAAAGACTCTTGAATTGAACAAAATTGCAGTTTGCAGAGAAAAGGATCCATTAAGTAAAAACAATGAAAATAAGCTCCTAACTCCTTTAAAAAAAAAAGTAACTCAAAGGCACCCCTCAAGTACGTTTTGAAAATACGAATTCCCAGGTCCACTCCTGGATAATATGATTCAGTAAGTTTGGATGGAACCAAGAAATCCAGGTTTGTAGCAAAACCCCAAGTGATTGCTACCGTGAGGTAAGCTTGGGAAACCCTAATCCAGTAGCAAAGAGAAGGCCAGCAAACAACCAGCAAATGCAGTAGGTCTAAAAACCAAAACAGCAAAATAAGCAGCAAGTATAGGAAATAGAAAATAATTTATTCTCCTTTTCATAGAAGACAGTTAAGATTTTCCTAGTCCTTATACTACTTATTAAAGACATAAATTTCTAGTATAGTTTTAAAACAGAGCTAACCACACATGAAATGTAAAAATGGACATAAGTTCTCCAAATTGGAGAAAACCAAAGCTGAATAAAAAACCTTAGCTCAAAGAGCAAAGAGGAAACTACAAATCACTCTTGAAAGACATTGAGGAAGACACAAAAAGATGGAAAAATATTCCATGCTCATGGATCGAAAGAATAAACATAGTTAAAATGTCCATGCTATCCAGAGCAATCTACACTTTCAATGCCATCCCGATCAAAATACCAATGATATTTTTCAAAGAACTGGAACAAACAGCCCTTAAATTTGTGTGGAATCAGAAAAGGCCCCAAATCGCCAAGGAATTGTTGAAAAGGAAAAACAAAGCTGGGGGCATCACAATGCTGGATTTCAAGCTATACTACAAAGCTGTGATCACAAAGACAGCATGGTACTGGCACAAAAACAGACACATAGACCAATGGAAGAGAAGAAAGAACCCAGAAATGGACCCTCGGCTCTTTGGGCAACTAATCTTTGACAAAGCAGGAAAAACATCCAGTGGAAAAAAGACAGTCTCTTCAATAAATGGTGCTGGGAAAATTGGACAGCTACATGCAAAAGAATGAAACTTGACCACTCTCTCACACCATACACAAAGATAAACTCCAAATGGGTGAACGACCTCGATGTGAGACAGGAATCCATCAAAATCCTAGGGGAGAACATAGGCAGCAACCTCTATGACATTGGCCACAGCAACTTTTTTCATGACACGTCTCCAAAGGCAAGAGAAACAAAAGAAAAAATGAACTTGTGGGACTTCATCAAGATAAAGAGCTTCTGCACAGCCAAGGAAACAGTCAAAAAAACTAAGAGGCAGACCACGGAATGGGAGAATATATTTGCAAATGACACTACAGATAAAAGACTAGTATCCAAGATCTAGAAAGAACTTCTCAAACTCAATATGCGAGAAACAAATAAACAAATCAAAAAATGGGCAGAAGATATGAACAGACACTTTTCCAATGAAGACATACAAATGGCTAACAGACACATGAAAAAATGTTCAAAATCATTAGCCAGCAGGGAAATTCAAATCAAAACCACACTAAGATACCACCTTACGCCAGTTAGAATGGCAAAAATTGACAAGGCAAGAAACTACAATTGCTGGAGAGGATGTGGAGAAAGGGGATCCCTTTTACACTGTTGGTGGGAATGCAAGTTGGTACAGCCACTCTGGAAAACAGTGTGGAGGTCCCTTAAAAAGTTAAAAATTGAGGGGTGCCTGGGTGGCTCAGTCATTAAGCTTCTGCCTTTGGCTCAGGGTCCTGGGATCAAGCCCCACATCAGGCTCCTCTGCTGGGAGCCTGCTTCTTCCTCTCCCACTGCCCCTGCTTGTGTTCCCTCTCTCACTGGCTGTCTCTCTCTCTGTCAAATAAATAAATAAAATCTTAAAAAAAAAAAAAGAAAAAAAAGTTAAAAATTGAGCTACCCTATGATCCAGCAATTGCACTACTGGGTATTTACCCCAAAGATACAGATGTAGTGAAGAGAAGGGCCATATGCACCCCAATGTTCATAGCAGCATTGTCCACAATAGCTAAATTGTGGATGGAGCCGAGATGCCCTTCAATAGACAAATGGATAAAGAAGATGTGGTCCATATATACAATGGAATATTACTCAGCCATCGGAAAGAACGATTACACAGCATTTGCAGTGGCATGGAAGGGACTGGAGGAGATTATGCGAAGTGAAATATGTCAAGCAGAGAAAGATAATTATCATATGGTTTCACTCATTTGTGGAACATAAGAAATAGGAAGATCAGTAGGAGAAGGAAGGGAAGAATGAAGGGGGCGTAAACAGAAGGGGGAATGAACCATGAGAGACTGTGGACTCTGGGAAACAAACTGAGGGCTTCAGAGGGGAGGGGGGTGGGGGACTGGGATAGGCTGGTGATGGGTATTAAGGAGGGCACATATTGCATGGAGCACTGGGTGTTATACGCAAATAATGAATCATGGAACATTGCATCAAAAACTGGGGATGTACTGTATGGTGACTAATATAACAAAATAAAAATTATAAAAAAAAAAAAAGAGCGAAGAGGAAAAACAAATGAAAAAAAAATGGACCAAACTCTAGTGATGGTAAAACTTTTCATCAAGATCAATACTCTGATTACCCCTGTATCCTAGATAACAAAAGCCAAGAGCAGCTCCATTATCCAGTATGCTTTTCTAAAACAAGGTGAGAAAAAATTTTTATCAGTAAAATGATGGAATATTTTAGACCAATAATAATTTACAAAATCCTAAAGCAAAATATACACAACATCAGCTAACAGATAAAGGAGTCCAGAACAAAAACTTTAAATGGAAAAAAGAAGACTATTTATAAATTAAGGAAATTACAACTACCCAGAAAACGAAGTACAGGTCTTTTGGAAAGACTACTTAACTAGATCAAACTTTTATTATCTATTTTAAAAAGAGATTGAAAAAAAATCTGCAAAGTTATGAATAAAAAAGTATATGTATCTAATGAAACAAAAGGAATTTTTAATAAATAGTCTAATATGTAGAACTCTGACAATAAATTTTATTTCCTTTGAAATCTTGAAAGAAGTGTCCAATTGTCTCGAATAATTTTATGACTTCAACTGGCTTATGAAAAACTAAAGTATGTGGGTTGACCATGGATAGGACAGAAATGGAATTTTAAAAAATATATCTGAAGGGGCGCCTGGGTGGCTCAGCCATTAAGCGTCCACCTTCGGCTCAAAGCGTGATCCCAGGTCCGTGGGATCGAGCCCCGCATCGGGCTCCATGCTCCGCTGGAAGCCTGCTTCCTCCTCTCCCACTTCCCCTGCTTGCGTTCCCTCTCTCACTGGCTGTCTCTCTCTCTGTCGAATAAATAAATAAATAAAATCTTTAAAAAATATATATATATATATCTACATATATACATATATATATGTAGATATATATATATGAAAAGTGCTGTAGTCCCAACTAATACTTCTAAGTCCACTTCTACTTTGTACTTCCAAGAAGATTGAACATACATAAAAAAAAAAAGTCAGTTTATAAGAAAAAAAGATGAAAAGTTTTCCATTTCATTTAACAAAATTTGCATATTTCTAGAACCTATCTTTTAATAAGGTGAGTGGGAAGCAGAGCTAGAGCGAGAGAGAGACTTATTTAAGAATACAGACCCCAAAATTCTAAATACTATAAAAACTGCTTTAGCACTATTAAAAGGCCAATGATATAATATGACCATTACCAAAATATAGAAAAAGAAAAAGAAGAAAGGAAGAAAGGAAGGAAAGGGGAGGAAATAATCATTAAAAAAATGTCTGCCTTCCTTAGTAATTAGAAAATGAAGATTAAAGGTTTTTTTGCTATCATGGCCATGATCATAATCATCATCATTAGTGCCACTGAGTATGTGGGGAAATAAATACCCATTTATGACCAAAAATTCTGATAAATTTTCCAAAATTTTGTGAATGTTCTCCTGGCTAATTCTAATCAAGAACTTTATTCATGGGAAACCATCAAAGATGGTCACAAAGACATATGCAAGGGTGTTCATTATATTTTTATTTACGATGGCAAAAATTGGAAACTATTTAATATCCAATGATTAAAATTTGCTTAAATATATGTTAGTATATTGATAATGTGGAATTTCGAGATCCTGCCTAAGGATTTGGTAAAATGATCTTTGTATACCATGAAAAGAAATAATGGTATATAGTAAGATACTAAAGTTTTTAAATATATACATTTGAAAATATTGTGCTGGGAGAGCTCACCCAATATTGAGAGAGAGGAACAAAGTTGGAGGACTGATGCTGCCTGATTTCAAGACTTACTATAAGCCTACTGTAATCAAGACAGTGTGATATTGGCAAAAGACTGAACAAATAGATCAATGGAGCACAATAGAGAGCCCAGAAATAGAACCACAGAAATATACTCAACCTATCTGACAAAGGAGCATAGGTCATATAACAGGACAAAGAATGGTCTGCAAATGGTAGCAAAACAACTGTATTCCACCTATAGAAGAATGAGTCTAGACACAGAACTTACACTCTTCACAAAAGTTGACTCAAAAAGTGTCGAGGAAGGGATGTGATAGCCATTCTGTAAGGCACATAGAGAAGTGTTTAAAGACACATGGAATAAAGTTGGCTATAAAAGTGCAAGAAATTAAATAATTTAAAATGGAGCACAAAACTAACCGTAAAATGTAAAAGTACAAAACTCCTAGAATATAACATAGGAGATGACTGACCTTGGGTATGTGGAGATTTTTCAGGTGCAACACCAAAGAAAGAATCCATATAAGAAATAATTAATAAGCTGGACTTCGTTAAAATTAAAAACTTCCACTATGGCAAAGACAAGGTTAGAACGATAAGAAAAGTCACAGACTAGGAAGAAATACTTGCCGGAAACACATCTGATAGAGGGCTATTATCCAAAATTTGCAAAGAGCTCTTTAAATAAGAAAACCCAATTTAAAAATTGGCCAACAATCTCAACAGACACCTCACAAAAGAAGATGTACAGATGGAAAATGATCATATGAGATGTTCCGCGTCATATCTTATTAGGGAAATGCAGATTAAAACAACGAGATACCACCACACATCTATTAGAATAGCCAAAATCTGGAACGCTGACACCACCAAACGCCGGTGAGGATGTGGAGCAATAGGAACTCTTATTCATTGCTGGTGGGAATGCAAATGGTACAGCCATTCTATAAAACGGTTCGGTCGTTTTCATAAAACTAAGCATACTCTCACCATATGATCCAGCGAATCGCACTCCTTGGTATTTACCCAAGAAGTTGAAACTTATGTCCACACAAAACCTACACACAGATGTTTATAGCAGCTTTATTCACAATTGCCAGAACTTAGTGGCAACGAAAATGTTCTTCAGGAGGTAAATGGATAAAAGAACAATCCAGACAATGGAATATTATTTAGTACTAAAAAGAAATTAGGTATCAACGATGAAGAGATGCAAAGTAACCTTAGATGCATATTACTAAGTGAACAAGCCGGTCTGTAAAGGCTACGTACCATATGATTCCAACTATATGGCATTCAGGACAAAGTGCAATTTTGTAGATGTAAAAAGATCAGTGTTGTCAAGTGGTGGGAGGAGAAAGGATGTTTTAGGTCAGTGAAAATACTCTGTATGATACCATAATGAGGGATGCATGTCATTCATTAAGCAGTTATCCAAACCCATAGAATGTAGAACACCAGGAATGAACCCCAATGTAAATTTTGATGTATCAAGATAGGTTCATCAATTTTAACAAATGTAGCACTTGGTTGTGCAATGTGGATGTTGGGGGAGGCTATTCATGAGTAAGAGCAGGACATGTAAGTGAAATCTCTCTACCTTTCTCTGAATTTTGCTGTGAATCTAAAACTGCTCTAAAAAAGAGTTTTAAAAATATTGTGAATACATTCCTGTGTATGTACATTAGATAAAGTAGATAGATGGTTAGGTAGATAAATTTGCATTTTGGAATTTATCTATGATAAATAAATAATAGTCTATTGTAGTAACAGTATTTATAAATTTGGGCATTTAAAGCTTTTTGCCTTTCTTTACACAGCTTTGTATTTTTTCCAATTTGTACAAAGATCAACTCATGATTAGGGAAAAAAAAATGACACGTTTAGGTCAAAATAAATACTATGTAAAATATGTTTGAGACTATCTGAGTTTTGGAACTCTTCCTAGGGATCTAGAAATATCCAATTACAGACACTATTTTAAGAAAAAAATGTGATTCTATTATTTTGTAGCTGTCTGAATTGTGCTTCTTACTTCTTACCAATTCGTTTCAAGTCACATGCCCCCATAATTCAGAGGAGGCTGATCAAAGGACTTGCTCTGTGGTCAACAACACTTTGGAGTGAGGTTCTGTATGCTTTATTTTCAAAGAAGTCAGCATCCTTCCTTAACTGATTGTATCTGGTAAGCTCAAAATTTACTGTTGCTATTTTAACTGTTCCGAGAAAACCATTAGAAGGTTTTAGCTAGAGTGTGTCTATGAATATTCATAGAGAGTCAGCTTCTGTATTAGAAACCACACCCACATCTCTGCAGTATCTGCAGCATGAATAAGGGCTCTCACAGAGCAACATGAAAACTTGACACCAAGCTGCCTACAGAATGCACAGAAGGTCTGCTTTGCTGTTCTGACTTTTATATTTTATAGAAAAGCCTTTCTGCTTTATCTTTTTATATATGGAAATGTTTTTAAGCTTCTTTTATCTGTTTTGCATGATTTGCCTAATCGCAAAACTTTCATAAAATTAAAATTGTCATTTTCTAAAATCAGAGATTGATATGTAGCTTTAAAAAGAGTACATATACTATTCTTGTATTATTTTGGGATGTACAATGAAGCAACATTTTGCATATATACATAGTAATGAATGTAGAAACGCTGTTAAGTATATAGACAAATATAATGGTTCAAGCTAAGCATCTCAATAAGACTATCATTTTGAATTTGAATTTGATATGTGAATATAGGGGCATATATAAATGAGTTGCTATATGGGTAAATATTAGTAACTTGCCTAAGATCACATAGCCAGCTAGCTAAATCTATTAAAATACATTTCATTCATATGCATAATTTATGTAAGTCTATACTGTATGACACAAAGGTCTCCTGGAAACTTCCTGTCTCTGTGGGAAGCAGGGAGCCCTTCACACAATTTTTGGTTTTCAGTTCTTATGGTCTAGTCTCCCATGGCCTCCTCTATCTTGTACATTGTCTTTTAATTGCACTAAGCAGGCAAAGTGGAAATCAATAGCTCTTTGAGAACTTACACCCCCTCTCCCCCAGCCCCCCCGCCCCCATGGCCGCGGAAGCACAGGTATAAAGACATCAGTGAACTGTGGACTTACGAAGTTTTCATTTGCGAACAGGGATTTAAAGCTGAGCATAGAAGTTCAAATCTCTTTATGGTGCGTTTCTCTGCTAATGTTCCTGCCAGGGTGTCTCTGATCTCATTAAGCATTTAGCCTTTCTTTTTTGTTCTCTTTCTCCCTATTTTTCTGTAAAGAATTCCAGTTCTTCTCCTTTCAATTTGCCGAGTAATTCAGCAAATTTACATATCCCAGATTTGCTTGTCCAAACCTATCAATGCATTCTCAACATAAGGCTTTTCTCATTAACAAGACACACATAAGAATAGTTGGGATTATATAATATAAACCTTGGTTGGTTTTTTTTCTTATTGGACACATAATGTTTTTTCTTCGACATTAGTGCATCCAGGATTACATTTTTGATTGCCCCCTCACAGCGCTCTTCCTATATACCCTTTCCTTCTCCAGTGTTTCAAACGCCCATTCCTGCTATAGCGATCTGCAAATTCCTGTCTCAATTTCTCCCTCCTCCTGTGCTGCAGACCCACACACAGATCTGCACACTGGAAGTCTAGATATGAAAGTCCCTCAAGCACCTGGAGTCCAACACAGTCAAAGCAAATCTCACTATATCCCTCCCACAAAACTCCTGCTATTTCTTTTTGCGCTCCTTATATTTGTTAATACCGTTGCTATCTTCACAAACACCAGAGCCAGAAATCTAGGAGCCATTATTGAATCCTACCTTTTCCTTGTAATTAACATTGCATTCCTAATGGAACTCTGTCTCCTCTAAAAGCTATCGTTTCCTTTCCAGACCCATTAGACCACCGTGGGATCTTCATCATTTTTTTTCCTCCTCAACTGTGGAAACAACCAAATTAATTGACTTGCATTTGGTCTGTTCCGATTCCAATCCATACTCTTCTACCCGTGCCAGAGAGATTTTTCTAAACTACAAATCTGACTCTCATTCCTCCCCCTCACTCAAAGGTCAAGCCCAAGTACATGGAGTATTAAATATTAAAGCACAATGCCCTTCACAATCTGGCTCTAGGTGACTACTGGTCTCGTGTATTTCCGTTTCCCTCCAGGCTGCTGGGGCTGGGTCCAGGCTGTGCTATGTTTCTCAGGGAGCCATCACATTTGATGTTTTGTTTCCGTACCCGCGCAAGTGTTGCTTTTGCATTGAAAGACCTTCCCTGATCTTTCTTTTTTTTTTTTAAACTGGTAAATGCTTTCTCTTCCTTCAAAACCAAACCAAAAAAAATCTTCCTTCTGAGAAGCCCTACTTACTCCTGCTCTTTTCTCTCTTGCTTAGCATGAATTCCACCTCTACTCTTGTGTTCCATAGCACGTTTGTCATCACTTTATGACAGCATTTGTTGTTTTACATTTTATTTTTATTTTTTTTTAAATTTTATTTATTTATTTGACACAGAGGGAGACAGCCAGCGAGAGGGGAACACAAGCAGGGGGAGTGAGAGAGGAAGAAGCAGGCTCCCAGAGGAGGAGCCTGATGTGGGGCTCCATCCCAAGACCCTGGGATCATGACCTGAGCCAAAGGCAGACGCTTAAAGGCTGAGCCACCCAGGCGCCCCTTACATTTTAATTATTAACTTAACACCTTGGTCTCCCATTAGAGTGGTAACTCCCAAGTCAGGCTGGAATCATATTCAAATTGATTTCCTCCGTATTTAGCACAGTGCCTACAGCAAGGTCAGTGGGTATGTATTGTCGAATTAAATAATGGGTGATTCTTACTGAACTATTGATATGTGTACACAAAGGGACTTCAGATGGGTTCTTAAGGTGACCTTTTATATGACAAAACTGTCTCCTTGACCAAACTTTAGCCAGGCTCCTCTGAAGGTCCCCCCCCCCCTTTTTTCCCACTAGAACTTGTCCTTGGGCCTTGTCCTTGGCCGGCCTACTTCAGTTTTAGCAAGGATCTTGCTAGGTCAGTTTAGCAATAATCTCCCTAGCCTTGATATTTTATCACCCACAGTATCTGATCAAATTCCGTATCCACGTTTGATGTACAAGCCCTTGGCCTGTCTTCAACGGGAATCCTGTTAAGTCAGTATAGCAATGGTCTCGCTCCCCTTTATGTCTCCTTTTAGTACTTTGTCAACCCTGACTGGCTCACTCTGCTCCTGGGCTGTAAGTGCCTAGTTGTCTTTTCTGTATTCAGAACTGAGCGTGATCTCTCTCCCCTATTGCCATAGTCTGGACACCTTTTGCAGCAGTCCTGAATAAAGTCTTCTTTCTCTTTGACATATGCCATGTTGACCCCGAGGATGCTACTACTCTCTACACATAAATGAGGATCTCTGTGAGGTATGCTGATCCTTCCAGACCACTTTTTTTCTACATAACTGAGTTTAATTAAATATGTTCTTCTCAGCCTACCTGATGCTTAACTTATGTCCAGAGAGTAACTTACTCATATGTCAGAATTTGTCCATATTTAGAATAATGGATACATTTTTAATTATCTCATTAGCACATATATGTGTTCATAATTAAACATGTGAAGGACTGGTTTTATAAAGAATTCAGAAGAATAAGTATGTCTAAATGATTATTGACCACTGGGATTCTCTAAATGAGACACAAATGCTAAAGAAAAAAAATCACCCATGTCCAAGTAATTGTAAGCATTCATTGTATGCTGCTTTCTCTTATTTCCCTAAACAACATAATATCCTTAAGCAACTGTATACTTATTTTAATGATTTTGACACTGATTGAATGCCAGAAGTCTCTTCTGGGGACATATAAATTACAATATTTTTAGAATCAATCTTAATACTTCATAATTATACTTTGGTTTTCTTTAAATATTAAAATACTTCATGCCCATCTCAGATCAGATATTAAAACAGCACCTTTCATAGATACTTGGTTAAATATTTTTTTAACACCTATGGCTAGATGCTGAGGATACAGGAGACAAATTCAGACCAGGTTTTTGTCCTCATGGAGTTTATTATATAGTGCAAGAGAATGACAGACAATAAGTAAGAAAATACAGAGTCCACCGGATAATGATAAGAAACATGGAGAAAAATAGAGCAATTAAAAGAGAAAGGGTTTGTTCAGAAGATGCTATTTTATATGGAGGAGTCTAAGACAACTCCTCAAAAGGTAATCATAAGGGAAAAATCTCGAGAAAGACAAACACACTAAGAGAGAGAGAGACAGAGACAGAGAGGAAGGGTTGGTTGGAGGGGAATCCCATATAGAAGAAACCCCCAGTGAAAAGGTGAGGTGGGAGGGCTGAATATACTCAAACAGTGGAAGCAGGCAATAGTAAAAGAAAAGGTAGGTAGATAGGCGGTGGTGGTTCTAGCTCATTGTAAAGCCTCTAGATTTTATTTCATTGAGATGGGACCACTGGAGGGTTTGGAGTGGAATGACAATCCTTCAGGTTGTGTGTGGACAATATACTGTATGAGGGCAAAGGTATGAGCAGGGAGAGTAGTCAAGAGTTTCTTGTTATTACTTGGGAGAAGATGACAGCAATTCCAACTGGAGTTGTAGCAAAAAGAAGCAGTAAAAGAGGGCTGAGGTGTTGACATATTTTGAAGGTTGGCCTACAGGGTTTGTTGATAGACCCATGACTGAGTGGAAAGAAAAAAAAGGAAACAAGGATGACTAGTGTTTTGTCTGAGCAACACAAAGAATGAGATTGCCATTAACTAAGATGGTAGCAGTGATGAGTTTAGAAGGTGGGAATTGGGTGGTAAGGACATCAAGAGCTCTGCCTTTCAATGTGCTACCTATAACTAGCACTATCTCCTAGGAAAGGAATGTGTTGCATTTTTTTCTTTCCAAGATAGCAAGGGACTGAAAGGTGTAGGTGTGCCTATGGAGGGGGTTGTATGCCTGAATGGTTCTACCTTGCAACATAAAATGGGGTGCTGTCATCAAAGCCTAGTGGGTTTGGAGAGGGAAATTACATCTCCTGATGTCATGATGACCTATATTTCACAAAGATAAGAACAATATTCTAATTAATTAGGCCTCATGGCAGTTTGGCTTAGATAGAACTGTGCCCAAAGAAAGCCTGCATCTTTCTGCCTAGCATTAAAGCACAGACTGCTTTCGTAGCCTCTGAGATCCTTCAACATATGGAAGTACACTTCTAGCCAAGGGGCTTTCTGTGCTTGCTTATAAAGGGTGCTAACATAGCCTCAAAATGAACTCGTCAATGTTGTCTTTCTTGAAATAATAGGCAACTCTGGAGGTTGAGGTACACATTAACATCTCTCAGAACGTTGCACATACAGTATTTCATCAGATGCTCTTGCACGCAAAAATTCTACGAAATAGGTTGGACTACCACAATTATCACTGCTGGTTAAGAAATCCAAAAGTTAAAAAAAAAAAAAAGAAGAAGAAGAAACTAAAGTCTAGAAGTAGTAAGTAGCAGCACAGAGTTGCAAAGGTGATTGCACAGGAGCCAGGATGAAGAACTATCTAAACTTCTAGTGCAGTATTCTTCACACAAGAGCACACAGACATAGCACTGAGCATTTAACTCTGTATTTATTAACCTCTTATGTAGGTTTTCTTTTGGAACCAGCAGCAACTCCTGCAGTCTACTTTATGTATGAGTGTTGTTGGGAAATAAGTCAGAGGAGGCTATTGGCAAGTTGAGGAGGGACCTGCTTTTATTGAGTGATCATAAAATATCTTACATAAGCAACTGGAGACTATCCAGTTCTTTCTGGTTGCAGAGAAACTTGTCCTCCAACTCCTGGAAACAGGAATTTTAGATTCAACCAATGAAGCTCAAGCAAATAGCATTACCTCATCAAAAGAGTATTTCATTGGCTCTTCACTTTCCAAGTAGCTTTAGAATAGTTTGCAATACTTTAACCCTTGTGTTTATAAATCTGACATAGTGCAGTGTTGGAGCTAACTCTTATACTAAAGACATTCTATGGGATATAAAATATGGTTAAATTAAAGAAGCAAATGCTGCTTATTTCCATTCAAAATGTATAACTATACTAACGGTTAATTTGATATAAAAAAAGAAATTGTAATTTTGTTTTTGCTGAATCATAATATCTCTATTTGCATGCTAGAAAAATATCAGTCTTTTAAAAAAAAGAGCAAAGAGAACCATAAACTGATGCTCTGCTGTATGAGCTGTGGCTTCTGAAATACCCAGTATTTTCCATGGACCTCCTCACCCATTCATCTTTGTCAAATTGGGAGTTAGTGTTGGATTTAAGTGCTGGAGGAGGGGGTCGAAACACAAGTATGTGGAAAAAAATGATGAGAGCAGCTAAGGAATTAGAACAGCGTTAAAGGAATTGAGGGATACAGGATTCATATAGTTTCTCACGAGCATATACTTGCTCTTCTTCTTACAGGAATACCTTCCCCATCACCTCTCTTCCTAATCTCATGGATCCTTTAGGCAGAAGTAAAATCTCATTTCTTCTATTTAAAGCAGTTCTAGTTGGTCTGACCCCTCACATTTGTTCTTCTGTCCTGTTCCATGACAGTTCTCTACTAGGACCTAGTATATTGTTATCTAATAATTATTTGTTTTCAATTAGATCGTAAATTCTATGAGGTGAAGATTTAGGAGTTTTAGTGTTCTACACCTCCCTCAGATCCTAGAACAATATATATCTGAAATTAGTTAATATGGTGATGATTTGAGTTAGAACTTGAGAGTAAGAATCCAAAAATAACCATTTGTCTTAATAGTTAACAGAATGAGGACATTTCACTCCAGAAAAGAAGACCTGCATCTCCTCCTCCCCCTCCTTCTTTTCTTCTTCTTCTTCTTCTTCTTCTTCTTCTTCTTCTTCTTCTTCTTCTTCTTCTTCTTCTTCTTCCTTCTTCTTCTTCCTTCTTCCTTCTTCCTTCTTCTCCTCCTCCTCCTCCTCCTCCTCCTCCTCCTCCTCCTCCTTCTTCTCCTTCTCCTTCTCCTTCTCCTTCTCCTTCTCCTTCTCCTTCTCCTTCTCCTTCTCCTTCTCCTTCTTCTTCTTCTTCTTCTTCTTCTTCTTCTTCTTCTTCTCCTTTTTCCAGTTCACAGACCTATTTGCTCAGTCTTAAGGTTGCCGAAGGTGTAATGAGCTTAGAAAAGATCCAGATTTGACACCCAGCTCTGTCACTTTCTGTATTGTAATTTGGGAAAAGCTATTTAAATACCATGAGCTTCAGCTTCCTTATCTGTAAAACTGGGAGAAATGGAGCCTAGTTCACAAAATAGTTGTAGGGATTAAAGGAAGGTGCATAGATCCACCCACTTTGTCATCTTCTTTACCATCTCTCCTTTACTCTGGGTGAGATTTATTCATTCTGGATGGTGAGAAAGAAAATTTTGTACTTAACAGGAGCTTTCTGGGATCACTTCCTACTTTACTCATTCCTGATTAGCTATGAGATTCTAAAGCTCTTAACTTGAGGCTTAACTTCCTTCTAAGTCTCTAGCCAATCCCCATTAAGACAGAAAGAAGTACATTGGTGGTATCTGACTTGTGAATTAATGGATTTTGAATGACATTTGTTGTCACTGATCTGCTTTACCTCTGATGAACCTTGAGCATCTGAATGTCATGGGGGTACAGCCTTCAGCTTTACTTCTGAAGTGTAGACCTTTTTGTTCCAAATAGCTGTGTCTTGTCTTCCTACTCAACTTCTCAGCTTCATGATGAGATGAGGGTCTTGACCTCAGGTGTAGTTCACTTTATTAGGACCTAGACATTGTTGTTGACACCTGCCTTTCCTTTAGACTGAACTGTGCTATCTTCTCAGACTATGGGAACTATGCCATAAGTCACAGGTTTGATCTAGATTCTGTGTTACCACTAATCAGAACTGTTTGTCATGATCTTCTTGGGCATTACATTGGATTTCTGGGCAACCAGTAGGCAAATACATTCTACAAGATCAGTTAATTCTTTCACTTTTTATTTTTCCATCCATTCTTCCAATCATTTTCTGAGCATATTAACTCTATTTCACCCTTGCCTAGGCACTAAGATGCAGAGTTAAACATACTAGAGTTAGTTCCACTGGTTTTCATCTGACCGTGTCTCAGCTTTGCTGCATACTGCACTTATCCCAACATGACTCATAGCAGAGCCTGAATTATCCTTAAATGCTACCTTATACTGTTTATAGGAAATGATGTTCAAATGGGAAATGAAGTAAATGTCATTAACAGATCTGATGCATATTGAATAATTTGGAAATTTCCCGAAATATAACTCACCCCTAAGCAACAGTGAATGGTCTTTTCTAAGTAGAACCACTTACATTAAAAACAAAGAGATAAACAAAAGTAATAGGCTAGAAGAGACAAACCTTTAGAAACATAGTTAAGTAGCATACTGCACTTGCCTAGTGAAAGGCAGACCAGGGACGAAAGCAAATTTAATGCAGGACTCTATCTTCTCTACACAACTGTTCTAGCTTTAATAGATGGCTGATTTGTTATAGTCTTAATAAAGTTAATGGAAATGATCAAAATCTTTCCAAGTATTTTTTGCTTTTATTTTCAAAATCAATACCCTGCTTTCCATCAAATTCAATAAAGAATGAAGCCAATATGTAGACTTTCCAGAGACTGCCAGGGGTGTCTATTGAAAGTGACCTAATGTAAGGACAAATACCCTAGAGTCTTGGTGACTCTCCAGTGCTTGACCCACTGGCAACCAGACTGTGTTCCCTGAGCCAGCTCTAATAAGAACTAGGGCCATAAATGGCAGTTGCTCCCCTCCGGTTCGACTTGAGATTAAGTCATTTGCTCCAGCCCACATTTCAGTGGTCCCATGGAATCTCTTTTTCTGCCAGGTAGACCGTGGATCTTGTAAGAGGAAGTGAGTCCACACCACAGCCAAATTTCAGTCTGGCCCATAGGACCCCAACTTGATTTCCATTTTAGAGATTTCTCTGCCTGATTCATTAGCTCCCTCCACAAGTGTTTTCTTCTTTTTTCTTATATCCTACCTAGCCGCCATGATTAGGATCCCATTTCTGTGTAGGTTGTTCACTCATTTATTTTTGCAACAAATATTTATTGAACAAATACAATGTGCCAGCTAGGTACCAGATCAGAGCAGGAACAAAATGAGATCCCCCTTCCTTCATGGAGTTTACAGTCTATTGAGGTGACAGATCTTTAACAAGACATTACTACAAGTATAACTAGTGTTACAAGAAGGATAACTCCAATCTCCTGTGGGGATTCAACCTTGAATTCTGTTCAAAGAGGAAATTTCCTAGAATCGTAATTGTGCAATCAGGATTTCCTTCCTCTTTGATTTCCCCACACTTTGCCATCCTTTCTTTAGTCTATTCCTCAGCACGACCACTCTGAAACTCATCATTGAGGCCCGTTTCCCTATTTCACTGCACTTGGAGCTGCTTGGCCATGTCTTCGGCTGACCTCTGTAGCAAGGTCAGTTACTTCCAGCAGGGCTCTGACGTGTGTGCCTCAAGCTACCACTGTGCTTTATTCTTCTTCAGTCCATGTGGCAAAAGTCCTAGGATTCTGCACCTATCAGTCTATTAGGCTACAAAGATCTCTGCAAATATATTTTCATGCAAACTTTGACTTGGAACGGACTTTCCCTGTGGCTAAACCATGTGGGTGCCTTCTTAAGATGCAATGCAATGTTTCTTTAAGGAACCGGATTCACCTGAAGTCCCCTGGTCTATGACAACCTTCCTGAATGAGGTATGCATTATTTTCTCATGCACAAAATGAGAATAGTGAGTGTTGATTTGAAGTATGTGTTGATAAGAGATAACGCGTAGGAAAATGCTTCTGACTGCAATGCATCATACACTTGTGTCAAATATTTTTACAATTACTCGCTAAGAGATACCCTATTGAGATGAAAGAAGTATTATGACCATCAAGATTGGCGTGCTTATGTCCAAGAGAGTAAAATTTGTTCTTCCTTGACTGTTGATTTTCTCTCCTATGAAATGAAGGGATTGAGTTGGGTGCCTTTCAAGAATTAACATGGATGATACTATTGGGTTTTGTGGATGCTTGTATTTCAGTAAGATCAAATAATAGACAAATCTACCATCAATAAATATTTATTACACAAAGAGCAAGTATAAGGAAGCACATCGAGTGCTTGGGACATCCAGTGATTTCACATCTCATCATGACCAGTAAGGGACTTTCCTAATTTGGAAGAGAAGCAGCATATATAGAAAGGTATAACTGTCAGCACACAGTTCAGTATTAAATAAGTGATACTAGAAAGGGAGATACAGGCCTCCAGTTAGGGAAAGAGTAAGTCACAGGACTAAAAGGCAAGCATAAGGAATATAGTCAACGATATTGTAATAGTGATGTAATGGGACAGATGGTAGCTACCCTTGTGGTGAGCACAGCATAAGGCATAAACTTGTCAAATCACTAAGCTGTATATCTGAAACTAATGCAACATTGCGTGTCAACTATACTCAAATTAAAAAAAAAAAGTTATACAAGAAGTGAAGAATGGGAACAAAGTTTTACCGAGAGTCAATGCTTTTATGTCACTTCATCCTCTTAATAAATGTGTAGGATTTATTTTGGTATCTCTGTTTTGCAAATGAAAGGTAAGACCCGGAAATGACTTCCATAATTTAAGCAAACTAAGACAGCTGATAACAGACCACACTCATGTCAATTTTATAACAGATATATAGAATTTTTCCACTAAGTCACAGATTTTGGTAGTTCACAAACTATGAGTTCCTTAAGACATAATCTACTACCCAGATGGGGAAGATTTGAGAGTGGAAAGTGGTACTGTTAATAATGACTCTGAAACAACAGACATAACACATCAATGACCTGGGAAAACCTGGGTGTGTGATCACCCTACTTGCCATGTTTTATTTAAACAGGCACTAGAAGAGAAAAGGCTGTAGGAATAAGTTAGAGCGGGATGGAAGACCAGTGTTTCACTCAACAGCTTGGTGCAAGAGTCCTCTCTCTGCTCTCCCACCACCAGCAGCTCTGTTCTCAGACCTCCAGTCTTGCATCTCATACTCTTTAGCTTCCTGGTCTTGGTAGCTTCCAATGTTGCTTCTTGCACAGACCCAGAAGTTCTTTGAAACTTGCAGTGAGTTAATACTGTGGTAATGAACTTGGGAATCACAGGATGGGTCCCCAAATGAACCTGTGAGTTTTCAGAGTTACCACTGTATCTTACTTCTAGATAGTTGCCTTATACTCGTTACATCAAACTCAGGGGTGTTCCGAAGTCACCAACCGGCCTTGGTTTGAATGTTCCCTTCCCCTCTCAAGTGTGATATTTGGCAAGTCCCTTAACTTATCTGTGCCTGAGTTCTCTCATCAGTAAAAAGGGGATGATTGTAGTGCCCATGGGATAGAACATTGCTTCTGAAAGCATTAGCTACTTTTGGTATTAGTATCAGATAATTAGAATTATTATTTCTTTCTACCAAGTACAGGATGGGATAAATAGCTCAATAAGCATGATTTCTGAGCACTTGACAAAGAGTGTTATTGGTAGCAGAGTAGTAGAGTTGAGGTTACAAGTCTTGAGTTCAGGTCCTGGCTTTTCCACGGAATGCTTTTGGGAAGTCATGTTACCTCTCTGAGTCTCAGTTCCTCAACTGCATAAAAACTGGAGCAATGCTGACCTTCACACAGTGATGGCCATCTCACAGGGGCATTATAAACATCAAAATCAAGCATTTTAAAAAAAGATTTTATTTATTTACTTGACAGAGAAAGACACAGTGAGAGAGGGAACACAAGCAGGGGGAATGCATGAGGGAGAAGCAGGCTTCCCACTGAGCGTGGAGACCAATGTGGGGCTCAATCCCAGGACCCTGGGATCATGACCTGAGCCGAAGGCAGACAATTAATGACTAAGCCACCCAGGCGCCCCAAAATCAAGCATTTTACATTCTGAAAAGTACTACATTAAAACAAATGATTATAAGTTGTAATTCTAACATGTTTTATTACAAATGATTTAATAATTACTCTCAGTAAAATGTATATGGCACTTGGCAACACTGAAATATTTAGAAGTCCAACAATACTCACAGCTCATGTATCACCTGTGATTTAACAGGTGAATTATTCATAAGATTGGATTAAGATCTTAAAAAGACCAATAACTATCAGTTTTTAGTGAGGTAAACTGTATCTGAAATTTGCTTATGAGACAAAAGAGTTGTCAGGAGAGCAATTGGATACAATCTGCTCATCATATCAGGCCTTCTTAAATACGTGCTCCATATTCCAGAATTGAAATATATCAGACCTTAAGAAATACAGGCATGAAAGCATTACCAGGATTAGGGCTAGCTCTGCTTGGAAAAGGTTTGTGGTGCATTGCAGAGAAATACAATGTTGAATCCAGTTATAGAAGTAAGCTTCGGTTCCCATTTGCAACTTCCGTCAAGCCGCCAAAGAAATCAAGAGAAACAGAGTTCAGCAGTTGGTCAGAAAGAGCTCCCGAGGCAATTTTTTCAGGGAGAAGTGACAGATCAGGTGAGAGAGAAAGGCCTCTATGCTACTTTAAGTTACTATAAAAATCAGATTAAATGCAGAAGTTCCCAAGTGAAAAACCTGATAAAGCAAACAATCAAAAAAATGCTATTTTGTGTAAAATCAGTATTGTAAAAGGACATACTGAGATTAATATTCACTGCCCTTGAAAGACGTGTGAGCGTTTCAATCATCATTCCCAGGGCTTGTGTGGGCTCTGCTTCCTTGATGCCATAGTGGCATTATCCTGCTCATTATTCCCAGCAGGCAGGACATTACCATTTTCCAGTTGGAGAAATGGATTGAGTTAGCTGCCCCAAGCTCACAACTGGCCATTTTCAGGCTTGTTCTTTCTTGCTGGCAAACCCACCATCATTCAAGTATGTCAAGCAGAGAAATTTTATAAAATGCTTTTAAACTTAAGTGGTTGAAAGAGCTCATGGTTGCCTAGCAACAGAGCCTCCTGACGTCCCCGATGTGACACACTGAAGAGGTCTCTAGAGAAGAGAGGAAACCTTCCTTCTAGCTGTATCTTTCTCACCATATTAAGTGGGAAAAGCATGTCAGCACTGGGGAGTGTTCACCCATAAAATGATGAGCTTGAACTAGAAGATAAGCAGAACTCCATTCTCCATTTTATCTGTGATCAGATGAACCCTCAAGCTATTATTGTCTTAGCCTCTAAGACATGACACTTGGGTTTAGAACCTGCAAATTACAGCATCTTTGGTTATTCTTAATCAAATTCCTTAGTCACTGGCCACTATGTAAGATACCACACTGTCAATATATGGTTCTTTTGCATGATTTTCTTACAGAACAAATATTTCCTGAGCAAGCATAGCATGTCAGGACTGTCCTTATGCAAAAGGAGTAAACATGAGTAAATCACTATCTCCATTTTCCAGGAGACTGTTGTCCTGCAGAGGGTGGACAAATCGTGCGTAAATATCTTTAAAACATGGAGACATTCATGAAACTTGAAGTGGTGTTAGACTCTTTTGTTTGGCTCCCAAAGCTCCCTCAAAACCTGGAAGGGTTCTTATTTTAAGATGAGGTTTATATTGCCATGAGTCTTAGAAAGTCTTATGCCTCTCTCATATTTTGACAAAAGAAAAAATCGAGGGTCAAATTAAATGACTTGCCCCAAATCACTCAGAGGTAAGGGGCAAAGGTGGGATCTAAAGTCATTCTTTGGGGGCACCGGGGTGGCTCAGTAGTTTAAGCCATCTGCCTTCAGCTCAGGTCATGATCCCGGGGTTTTGGGATTGAGCTCAGTGGGGAGCCTGCTTCTCCCTCTCCCTCTGCTTGCCCCTCCCCCTGCTTGTACCCTCTCTCTCTCTGTGTCAAATAAAATCAATAAATCCAATCTTTAAAAAGTAAACTCATTCTTTGATTACACATTTAATATTTTGATGTAAATTAGGCCCTTGATATAAGGTGAAAATTGATAGATGCATGCAAGAGATATAAAAGTAAAGTGATGGTCTTTGAAAGGAGGGAAGAGTTCCATCAGGAAAGAAATAGAAAAAAAAAATTGTCGAAGAAGTGGTGTTTGATTTAGACAATATAGGACACATAGACTTAGGTCTCTGAAAATGGTAGGAAAGAAATTTTTGGCCGAAGGAATATTATGAGCAAAGGAAGCAAAATATGCATATGGAGACCATACGGTTCACGGACTTTGATTTCATTCAGCAGGCAATTAAGAGATAGCTTTTTTTAAAATTATGTTTTGTTAGTCACCATACAGTACTTTATTAGTTTTTCATGTAGAGTTTCATGATTCATTATTTGCGTATAACACCCAGTGCTCAATGCAATACGTGCCAAGCAAAAGAGTGGTACCATTATATGTATGGTCTTGAAGATTTACAATAGGTATAAAATGCCTATGTAAAGACCAATGAAGGGGCTGCTGCAATTGTCCAGGAGAAGGCACGAGGGTGTCAAGCAGAATGAGAATGGTCAGGGCTGGGAGAGAGAATGGACTCAAGTGAATGTAGAGGCACAGAGAATGGTATTGTGGGATGAGGTGAGAAAATGCTCAAGTGATCACATTGGAGGAGTCTGGTTGACAGGAGGGTAGCAATGTTGGGGCTACAGCTATAGATACTGGCATCATCTGCCCATGGGAAAATATTACTAGAATGAAGGTGGGTAAGTGGGCCAGGGAAAAATCTTGTAGTATTTATAAATCTGTAGTCTCCACATTAAGTAGCAGGGACCTCAATTGTAGGGACCATGTTTTTATGTTTTAATAATACTTAATTACAATATAGTATACATTCAGAAAAGTGAAAACGTCTTTTCAGAGAGCAATTGTAAGAGAACATGATCCACATCCCAAAAGGCACCCACATGTGCCCTTGGTCCTCCTCTTCTCCCCAGAGATAACCACTCCTCCTTCTTAGTTTTCCCTGGTTTTGCCCTTTACATAAAGACACCATTTAGTGTATGTTCTCTTATGTTTGGCTTCGTTTACTCAGAATTATGCCTGAAAATTCATCTATAATATTGCATGCAGCAGTAATTGATAATTTTTCATTCCTGTGTGGTATTCTATTATATAGATATACCACAATTTATTTATACAGTCTTTTGTTTAATGACTTGCAATTAAAAAGACACTCTTGTGCCTGTTATTCTTGCACATTCTTGACATTCTTGTGCATCTCTTCATATGTGTGTATGCATGGGCAAAAACCTGGGAGCGTTATTTCTGTGTCTTCAAATAAGCACGCACACACACACACACACACACACACACACACACGGTTACATCTTTAGCACACTGCCAAAGAGTTTTGCAGAGCAATTACACCAATTTGCAGTCTCACCAGGAGTATATGTGAGAGCTCTGCTCTACCTCTTTGCCAGCATTTTATTTTATCAGTCTTTCAATATCAGTCATTCTGGAGAGTAAGTGGTATTTCCTTGTGGTTTCAGTCCATATTTCTCTGATGAAATGAAGTTGAACACTTTTGTGTGTGTTTGTTGTCCTTTGGTAATTTGGTTATCTCATTTTTGAATACCTGTTTAGCATTCTTGCCAAATACTCCATTGAGTTATCTGTTTTATAGTTCTTCATAAATAGGAGTACTTTGTATATTTATGATGCAAACACTCATAAATTTTTTTCAATACTATAAAGAGATTTCTATACATTATTTTTTCTATTATTTCAAAATTAGGTCTACAAATCACCTGCAGTTGATTTCTGTATATCTTTTCCCAGATGGATATCAAAGGGCTCGGAAACGTGTGATGAAAGACTGCGATTGTCCCACTGCCCTAGCATGTGTCAACATATGTGCAACTCTGCTTGTGAACCCTTTTTTGTTTGTATTGCTCTTTTTCCCTATACCTCCATATTTATAGACTGTCTTAATTACTGTAGCTTCACAAAAAGCTTAATGTCTGCTAACACCATCTTAATTACTATAGATTCACAAAATTCTTAATATTGGGAAGTGTAAATTCTCTAATTCTGATCTTTAAGTTTATCTGGGCCATTTCCAGCTCTTTACATTTCCAGGTGCAAAGTAATTTTTAAAAATCAGCTTGCTATTTTACATACACACACACATTCAAGCATTTTGTGTTGTATCAAATCCAGACCAGTTTAGAAAGAATGCAGATCTTTAAAAAATTGAGTCTTTAAGACCATAAATGTGATGTATCTCTTCATTTATCAGGTCTTTTATATTTCCGTCAAAAATGTTGTATGGTTTTCTGGGTAGAGGGTTTTATACATTTTTGTTTGATGTAGTCTTAATTATACAATTTTTGGTGGTTTGATAAATGGTATGTTTTCTTTTTTAACTTTCATTTCAGAGTAGTTATTGTAAGTATAATGAGATGCAATTTATATTTGCATATTGATGCAGTGTCTTGTGGCTTTATTAAAATAAATTTTTAACAATCTGTAGATTTTGTTGTTTATTCAACAATGAAAAGCCACATTATCAATGAAAATTACTGCCTCCTCTCCATCTTCATGCTGCTTTTCCTTTTACAAGCCTTAATGTACCAGCTAAGACATCTGATACAATGTTGAATAGAAGTAGCAGTTGGGTGGGTGCGTGTCTCATTTCTCATTGCAGAGGCATAGTTTCATATTTTTAACCATTAACTATAAATTTTGCTGTAGGTGTTTTTAGCTGCTTTACACCAGGTTAAGTAAGCATCCTTCTATTTACTAAGTTACTAAGAATTTTTGTCATAGATGGATGTTACATTTATCTAATGATGTTCTGTATATATCAAGATGGTTGTATAATTTTTCTTCTTTAGTCTGTTAGTATGGTGATTTATATTGATTAAATTTTAATGTAAAACCAACCTTTTCTTTCTGGAATAAACCCAAGTCGATTGTGATGTATTATCCTCTTTATTTTATTTGAACCTGTTTTGCTTTTGACCTTTTCAACCATATTCTTGATTGACCTGTAATTTTCCACTTGGAAATGTTCTTTTTCTGGTTTTGGCATCAGGGTCATTCTCATTTCACAAAATAAAATGGGGGAAAGTCTTCATCTTGCTACTTACTGGAAGAATTTGAGTAGAATTGAAACAGTTAATTACTTAAACGTGGTAGAATTCATTGGTTTGGCAGTTGGGCCTAGGGGTTACTTTGTGGGAACTTTTAAATTTTCATAAACTATGACTTTGATATTTTAAGACACATAAAATTATTCAAAATTTCCATTTCTTCTTGTATTGGACCATGTCTCCTTAATCTTTTATTCTTCCCCTGTTTTCCAATGCTTGGCATATTGTAGTTGCTCAAATAATTTTTGCTGAATGAGTAAATGAACAAATGAGTTAGAAGTGGATTGAGCAGATGAATACATGAGAAAATATCTCCTAGTAACCCAGATTGTATATGTGTATACCGACATCTACCTGTACCTACATATAGATGTGTGTGTGTGTAATTCTAATTTGTGTGTGTGTGTGAAAATTCTAATTTTTTAAAAAAAGATTTTATTAGTTTTTGTGACAGAGAGAGACAGCCAGCGAGAGAGGGAACACAGCAAGGGGAGTGGAGATGAAGAAGGAGGCTCATAGCGGAGGAGCCTGATGTGGGGCTCGATCCCATAACGCCGGGATCACGCCCAGAGCTGAAGGCAGACGCTTAATGACTGCGCCACCCAGCCACCCCTAAAAATTCTAATTTTTAAGGAAGCATGGTACAAGAGGCCCTGCTATGGGGTGTGATAAAGCATCTGTAGCTTCTCAGGGAGGGAGCTGCAGAGCAAGTAGACATAGGCTAGGTCAGAACTAACAAACCCAAATGCAGTCCTAATCTCTGAGAACATAAACAAACCTTAATGAGATTATCCACAAGCAGCATTAAAATGAGATTATCCACAAGTAAAATTAATTATTTCTTGATCTGAGCTGTCATTTATACACAAAGGAGTCTGCTCTCATGGGTGGTGCAAATAAGGAGAACTTCTTGGTAATGGATATACACCTAATCAAACAAAATCAACGTCATGCTTGCAGGTGGTCTATTCAGTGTAAACAAAATAGAAACCAACAAACACAGTAGAGAAGACAGTTCCAGTCCCCAGATTAAATACCAATGATGCTTGAATTGTATGTCAGAGTCCTATCTAGTTCGGTTGGGCTTCACCCACAATTTCCAATGCCGTCAGGACCTGGAATGCCAATCAGGAAGTAGAGACAGAAGCCCACGCCAAGGTCTGGAAACTGATGGTTGAGGTTAGTGCAAAAGTGCCGCTCAGTTGCCAATTGAATGTGAATAACTACAGATAGAACCGTCCATGGACTTGGTGAAGTAAGACCAACTCTTGATCCTATCTGAGGGAGGCAGTCATTTTCCTTCTAGACTTCTTTGGTTTTGTCTAATTTGGTTCAGAGATGAGTCTTCACCTGATAGGTGAAGAGCTATAGCAAAGCCTGATGGCTAGGGCAGGAAATGGGCTCATAATCATGATATTGGAAAGTGTTGCAACCATATGTATTCAAGGAGGTTTAATTCTAAGTAAATTACCTGTTTCAAAGACAAAATTAGGAATTTTATTGCCTTATTCCTTTGGAAACAATTTTCTTTTCTCAGTGGAATGTGAAATTAAGACAGGTAAACCTCTAAGTTATACGTAAGATATGGAATCAGAAGTAGTGCTTCCCCAGCGGGACTCTAATGAGTGTGCATGAGGAAGAAGTGCGAGCAAATTAATTGCAGTGGGTACGCACAGGGAGGAAGTACCAGCGAATTAATGGCATCAAAAACAAAGCTTATAATAAACATCTTATGATCAGGGTATTCTACTCAAAAAAGAATGCAAACTGCAATATGAATTCAAACAAGAGAATTAGGTAGCATACCTGCCCTCTAGTTCTCTTTCACAGTTATGAGAAGATGCCTTTCATTTTCAAATTTCTGAGTTAATGAATAAAGTCTTGTATCTTATGAAAGAGCTTCCTTAAAATGCTTTGATTTGTTTGTACTCTGGGACATGAGAGCAACCTGGGGGATCTGGGGATGTGTCACATATTTATTCCTGCTCTTTCATTATTAATCTTTGCCTTCAGTTTTCCCTGCTCTTCACTGGGCATTTCAGTATTCATAAATATATCTAATAGAATATTGTGGAAGAGAGTGAAAATAGGGAATCATACAGTTCATGAGCTCTTTTTAACATTGTAGTATTTGCTGACATGTAGTAGTGTTTTCTATGGGCAGTCTTAATTGCTTTATTTATAGTAACTCAATTATTAGAATAACCTTATGGGATGGGTACTATTATTACATTTACATTTGAGGAAAATGAGGCACAGACAGGCAATGACACTGGACCAGGTTAACACGTGTAAGTGGTGTAGTTAAGGTTCAAACACAGGCTTTCTAGCCCAGTCTATACATTTAACCACCATATATCCTGCCTCTTAATGGTGTCTCAGTGCCACAGGCAATAAGTAGATCAAATTCTAATTTATTCAATAAACCTAACTTTACTATCTTCTATGACACTGAACTGTGCTCCAGATGTGATAAATATATAAGCAAGACAAGTTGTTAGTAGGATATAGAGATATATACCCCAAGTTCAGATTTTGATTCTAAGGTTGCTCAAAAAAGTCAGTGCTCAACTAGGGGCAAATTCAGATTTTTCTAAGCCCCTGGTTTAGACTTTAGTTGTAACCCAGTAGATTTTAGCCACAGTGTTTCATAGAAGAATTTGTTCCTGCAACTCGTTCCAACCTGCTGGTGGAAGTCTTTTATCACTTTTCCATTTCTTGTTTTGTTTTCTGCTTCTGATCTAAGTAGACTTTTGCAGTCTATCTATTTCTATAGCTGGAGGGAGCTGAGAAGAAAAACTCCCACATCTTAGTTCAACCTGGCAGCACCTCTGTTGCTTAAATATACCATTTGCAAGTATTCCGTTCTGGGAAAGAAGAGACTAGAGTCTCTGGAGAATTGGTGTTGCTAACCAGAAGCCCCTGCAATATAAACCAGACTTGCGTCTATGCTACGTGTGAGCAAATTCACACAGCATAATCAAGACAGCCAAAGGAAAAGGATGTGAAAGCTGTCAGTGTGTTGGCCATTGTATAGAAAGGTTGTAACACAGTAACACCATCTCCTGCGCTCCCACCCCAGTGGATTTTTATTACATTTTACAATGTTAGGTGGTTTATGGCTGATGGCTATTAGGTTGCATAGAATCATTGAGATTTCAGTGGTGGTAATGAGACTTCCACAAATCACAAACATTGATTCCTGTGACTCCCAGATTTATATTTGTAACATTTTTCATCTTGCTTTTCAGCAGAGAGACCTGGTATTTTAGACACTAGTTCTCAATGCCTTGGAAATTCTATGTCAATTTTATACTTGAGACTGATAGGACACTGACAAAATCTGGGAAACTTTAAACATTGTAATCCTTTCCTGCCTCTGAGGCCATACAATGCCAGAGCCATCATTCCTCAGGGCCCCTGTGCCTTGCCTTTTTTTTTTTTTTTTTAAACCACTATGACTTGCAAAAATTGCTTATAAAGATTTTCTTCATCCACCAAGTAATAAAAAAGGAGGCGATACATTCGGGAAATGCAAAATGCTAGATAAATTTAAGCACGGTTCTGTTCATCCTAAACCCAGAACTATACACTGAGATCACCTGGCATGAAAGCAAGGAATTGTTTCTGTTTAATTTAAGAGCAGAGTTGATGCATTCAATGCATAAATTGGTGCAGTGTAAAGAGCTTGGATTTGGGTTCAGAAGGATCTGAATTTATTTTTCAGCTTTGCCATTTACTAATGTAAGACCTGGACAGATCATCTCTCAGAGCTCAGTTTTCTAATCTACATAATAAGGATATTCACACACACACACACACACACACACTTCACACCCCTCAGAGATTTGTCTAGCAGCATTTCCATCTAGTTTTCCTTTAGTTTTAAATGCTAAATCATTAAAGTGGGCAGTGCTCAGTATAAGACACAGGCTAATAAGAGGTGCATCCCAGCAAAGTTGTCACAAAGGAAAGAGGAAACTCTGTTAATGTCATTCTTTCCCATCCTAGCTATTTCACTTGGAATAAAAATCCATGTGGCCCCAGAATAGTGTTGAATGAATAGATGCAACTCTTCTTGACACTGCTCCGTAATGGATCATTGTAAGTTCATTCATAATGGGAAAATTACATTGGAGAAGATATCAAAGAAACATGGTGCAGTGGATGCAATGCTGGACTAGCCCTGGATGCCCAGGGACCTGGCTGCGTCTGCTTGTAGCTAGCACATCACTGAGCCCTTGGGGGTGTCATTTTTCTCTCCTGAAAAAATGAGGGAAATGGTCCAATGACCTTGATAGCCTTGAACCACTCCTTGAATTTGTGAAATGAAGTTCTGTCATGAAAGAGAGATTTTCTGCAGCTCAGCAAATAGGCCAGCTGCTAAGGAAGAGCTCTGAGCTTTCAGAGTGGGCAAGAAACCGGGCTCTGTCATTTCCTGAATGCGAGTTTAGCTGAAGCCATCCCTGGAGTCCTGGCTGTGGGCAAAACAGGGGCCTCCGTCCCTGAGTAGTAAAGCACACACGACCTTCTTCCAGATGGGAATGTTGCCTGGCCCTTTCATTAATAGTTGTTCTAGACCTTGAGGATTTTACAACAAAGTCATCTGTATTTATAGGCATTTCACATGGAATGTTTTTATGAAATATCCATGCATTTTGAAAAGCCTGCTGGGTATTAAGATACCACAGTACATTTTTGTGCTCTCCCAATACCCTGTGAATCCAAATGTATCAGCAAATGCCTTCCTTGGCATTTCAGCCTCCTCCATCTTAACGAAGTTCTTCTGGGGCAGGGCCCTGCTATTGCTTTCTCATTATGCACGGAACACAGCGTGGGTACTCCACTGTTTACTTAGCCAATATGATAATGAATCAGTGGTCACAAAGATCCTGTGAAATACTGATTTGTGAGTTAAGTAAGTGGACATTCAGTTCAATGACAATCTACTAAGAGATTTAAATTTAGAAAGAAACCCTACACAGACCGTCTCAGACTCAGGTAAGTAATTTTCACCTCCTTGAACTGGAACATCCTCCTTGACAAATGACAGAGTGGAACAAGGTGATTTTCAAAGTTTATTCCAGCTCTAAATTCAGTGTTTTTACTCTATGCATATATTGGAATTTTTGATAATCCCACAATTGTATTTGGAAAAGACACAGATTTAAGGGATACTAAAAACTCTAAAATGACTCCCCAGTGCTCAGTAAATTTCAAGTACCTTACACCTGGCATTCAAATCCTTTACAACATACAATTTATCACCTCAATATGATACATTTTCCAGGGTTATTTTGAACGTACAATATTCAATATACATACAATATTAGAGGTAGAGGTTGCAACGTAATTGTCTATTCCTTACCTTTTTAAAAACTCCTCGAGTAAAAGATTGCAATTTTATTTTTCTTTTAGTTCTTGCTAACACCTTACATATAGGAGGTGCTAAGATATACAAAAATATAAATGAATAAATGACATCAAATCTCGTTTTCTTTCAAACACACACAAATGACGGAACATACATACATACACACACACATACATACATACATACATACATACATACATACATAAGGAAACTACATGAAAGTGTTAGGAAAGAAATAGGGAGTGGATCTTCTTTAATAGAGGCTTGATTTAGATCGGAGAGGTAGAGGATGATTGCAAGCAGGCAGGAGCTTAGCTCTGTAGCACACTTGTTGAAAATTCTTGGCAGAAAACTCAGATCTATAGGGTTGAGCATATCCATATTCAGACTCTTTCTGCACACTTATGCCAGGTGAGTAGCATACAATTGTTGAAGATTGGAGCACCCTACTTTAAAACCTTTTGCTGTATGATCCTGAACAAACCGGCTAACACCCCTGTTATTAATAAAACGGTTAATAAATGAGGAAATGTAAAGAATATAGCACAGAGTTTAGCCCCTCTTAAATGTCCAAAAGTATATTATTTTTTCCCCTCCACTAATTCTGTATTTCTATGAAATAAAAAGAAAAAAGGTCATATGCAGATAGTTTAGATGACCAAGAACTTTGGACCACTTTATGACCTGTGATCTTGGAGTCCATGCCAACTGCACTTTGCACCAATTCTGGTTATTTCCATCTCTTTGCCCTTTTCTACATTAGCAGTTCTTCTAGACTGCAAATCAAGCAATGTGTCATAATAGATGTAGCATGGGCCTGAAGAATTATTATAGACTCATTTTTCAAGAAATGGAATTAAAGACTTTTCTAGTGTGGCAACTGCTTCTGCATAAGTTTCTGGACACTTTGACAGCTTTGCAGTTTCCAAGTGCAGAATTGTGTTAAAGGCCTATTTATCTGTCATCTCTCCTTTGCTGAACAAAGATTTAGAAAAGCACCATAACTCTCTGTAAGATCCCTTAACTAAAATTTCAGTATTTCCTCATGAGCCCTACTGGAAAAATTAGCTTGGGTTCTACTGGTTTCCACATATTCCTGGAGGTCTATTAAGGTCATTCTGAGGTTAGCACCATCACAGCTCCAAAATCCAGTTAAATCAATTGAAACTGTTAAATCAGAATTTCTCCCATGGTCTAGCCATGTTTAGCTTATAACCTCAATGTTTTCCCATTGCTGGCTACATCTTATTTAAATATTTATACATAGGTCTTCTATCAGATGGCTTTATTCATAACCCATCGTGCCTTGTTCCCCAGCACATGGTACCCACAATCTATTAATATTGGAGTAATCTTGTTACCCTTATGTAAATGTTACCTTTCTCTGAAATATACTCTAAGCTTCTTAATGTATCCCCATTTTTCTCCTCTATCAAGGTCAAACTGGTCTCACCTTGTTCATAAAAACTTTTCTGATCAGTCCAACCTTTGTGATTCTGAGTTTCTTGCCCTACCTCCACACCTCCCACCTCCTGCAAAGACCCTCATTTTTATGACTGGAACCGAGAATGTTCTGCTTGAATAAATCAGTGCCCTCTAAGCCAAGCCTTCTCTTCTTCTTCTGGGTCTAACCATGTGTCTTTGTATTCATATTTTATGCCTAGAAAGGGTGTTGTGAATAGGAGTAGGACCTAATGAGAAAGATGGAAGGAATGCTTTTCCTTCCTTCCTTCCTTCCTTCCTTCCTTCCTTCCTTCCTTCCTTCCTTCCTTCCCACTTGTTTTCTAAAATTGTGGGGAACTGGATTTCATGAGATGTGTTGTAACTATTTGACTTAACTGGGTATAAGCTGATCTGCTTTAGGGCCCATGTAATTGCATTGGGAAAAGAGGGGGCAGGGAGGATGAATATTCCACAACTTCTGCGTGAAACTAAGTGGAATTATGACATGGTAGCCATCAGGGTCTGGGCAGATCACAGATGCCATATGTGGGGTAATTGGTGAGTGTTAATGAAAGGTGTAGCAAGGGGAGAAATTGCTATTTTGTAAAAAGGTGTGATTAGGGCTTCAGGGGGCTCAAAAAGGAGGGGGAAGCATCCCAAGACTATCAAGAGCAGCTGGCCCTTACCACCCTTAGTCCGAAGGGGCACAGGGCAGGCGGATTGCTGTAGGAGACGGCTGCTCTTTGGTAGAGGAGCACAGCAACTCTCACGCCACAGTCCAACATAGAAGGATTGGGGAAATAAAAGGATTGCTGCACTCTTCTGTCCCTAAATTCCTGCTTGCTGCCTCCAATCAGACAAACCCAAAAGGAAGGCAGGGGTAGAAAGTGAATCTGAGGGGCAAATGGAGAGCCCGTGGTGCAAGCACGCTGATTGTTGGAAGTCTTGAATGACCTAGAAAAGAGGTGTGGACAGTGCAGGTAACAGGGATGAGACAGCAGACACGGGCAAGCATGCACCTGAGTAGGCAAATGCACGTGGCCAAAGCCTGTGGTTTGTTGACCTCATGTGAAAAACCCCTGTGGGACCTCCCAGAAGTGGCTGGAGGACATTTTTGAGGTGAGGATAATATCTTCAAGGAAAGCTTAAGGGGAGCACAGAGAGGTCCATTCATGCCCAAGAATATACCACTACTAGGTGTCAGAACCCAGAAGTCCTATCAGCTCGTGTTTCTGCAGAGTCCACGGTCAGGGTGACTTCACTTTCTGCTTCTAATTGAAGTCACAGTATGGAAAGACTTGGGATATTTGGGTTATATAACACTTCCTATTCTGTGCCCAATCATCCAGGTTTGAATGACATACTCTTTTGTATTATTTAATGGTAGATATTTTCACAATCTAAGTAGAAGGGTAGGAACTATCTTTTCCCACATTTATCATATATATTTAATACTATCTTTAAGGGCTGGGCACACAGTAGGTCCTATATTTGCTGATGACTTAACAGCCTTTGAAAGTGAGACTTTAATAAAATCAGCTGATGATTAGATAGATAGATAGATATAGATAGATAGATGGATAGATTAGATAGATGGATAGATTAGATAGATAAAAGCAACTGGCTGATTCTGGCTCTCTTAACCAAAAAAACTTTCTAGTGAATGACACATAAAGATGCAAATAAGTATCTGTAAATGAGTTGCTGTAAGCTGCTTTCTGCGTATCTCCATTCCCAAGGGTTCATACATAACAGGAGAAGAAAAGCTATTATGTTTTCTATATCTGGTGTATATTGTGGCTGGTAAGAACAAAGGATGTTAGGATATCACGAACAGGACTTAGTGAGAATGATTTTGGTACTTTCTATGGAAAATTAATTAGAGAGAAATATCATCCAAAGCTAGAGTCAACGCTTTGCTGTATGAATAAATCAGGTCAACTACTGTGTTCTACAAATGACTGTTGCTATGTGGTTCATTGGTATGGCAGGGGAATTGGCTATTCTCATTTAAAATCAAATAATGAAAAACTGAGAAAATAAGACAGGCCAAACATTTCACATCAACCGGATACAAAAACCTCCCTATTTGGTCTACTTAATGTCCTTCCAAGGTTTTTTGTTTGTCTGTGTTTCTAACTAGGACTTCTCTCTCATGCTATTCATTAAGAAGCCACATTTAACTAAACAGTCACCAAGTATCTTCATCCTCAGTGCTTTTTCTCCAATAACATGCAGGGCAGAACTCAGTAGCTGTCTGCTTAGGAGAAAGGTGGGCAGTGGGGCTAAAAATGCACTGATCTACCTTCCATGCTAGCGGAGAATGAGGAGGTGATGACTTTGTTATGGGAGAAGATAATTTGTTCTGGTTCTGGCTGTTCTAGGACATCAGACAGCCATTTGCTACGCTGAGAATGGAGGAGGCAAATCAGACATCACTCCTTTTTCTATCTAAAACACACATTATTTCTTTTTAAATTACAAAACGTAATCTCCATCGGTTTTAACTAGTAAATTATGCAAAATAATAAAGAGGAATTTAATTGTCGCCTTGCTTCATTTATTTCCTCTTCCCCATAATAATTAATGTGTTTCTTTTTAAAGATTAATTTATATATTTTGGAGTGAGGGTCGGGGGAGAAGGACAGCAGACGGGGAAGAGAGTCTTAAGCAGACCCCCGCTGAGCAAGGAGCCCAAAGATCATGACTTGAGCTGAAATCAAGAGCCAGTTGCTCAACCGACTGAGCCACGCAGACACCCCCACAATGATTAATGTTTAGAGCCTGAAAGATAGTCTTTCTCAAGGTCCTTCAGGTTCAAACCCCTATATGCTCACACTCGGAGTAGTTCACTCTGTGCTCCTAATCTATTTAAGATTAGTGCTTGCACTTCACATGGGATTTTTTGTCTTTATGTATTAATCCTAATTCTCAAGCTGGTATAAGTGCTTTGAGGACCAGGATGATATAAAATATTTTCTGTGCTTCCTATCAAATACATTCCCACTTCCCAAACCCACCCTGGTCACCCAGCACCAAAATGCATTGCTGATCCTTCTTGTCCTTTCCAACCATATTCCCGTTACCATTAGAAATTCTGAAATTTCCTTGGCTATCGTGGGCTTTATAAAAAACAAGATAACTAAAACAAAACTTGTATTTCTTCTGTTTCTAATATCTTGCCAAAATGCAACTGCCCTGAAGAACAACTTTGTACTGCTACTGACCACAGGAAAAAATATATATACTTAACATATACATAGAAGAAAAATTTGACTGTGAAAAAGGGAAGGGTTTTCACCACATGAATGCAAATATTAACATCATTAGCTTATAAGATTTAAAATTTTTCCATGTGATACAGCTATTCCTCCTCTAAAAACCAACGCAACTTGTCTTACATATGGTGTATATTCTCTGAATGTACTAATACAAATTATTCTTAGTGATAAGAGGAAAATTGCACTGTCATCTTCAAAATATTATGAAGCAATGCAGAAGATTTTAATCATGACCACATCTAATTAAAATAGTAAATCGCTTTTAAAAATCCTCATGTTATTATTAAAGCCTTGATTATAAACAGTTCTATATTAGCAGTGCTCCTTAAAGCAAAGAGGTAAGCAAGCCCATAACCCAGAAGCAGCAAGCCCTCAGTGCTGGACTTCTTGGTTGAAAACAGGGTCCTTGGTCAAGTCAGACTTCCAGTGATGCTGTCATACAACGATGCTGTTTAAGCACAGCAGCAAAGCAGGGTTTTATCCCGATCACTTAAAGACTGATAATCTCATCTATTTCATTGATTTGAGTGGCTCACGGAGGCTGTGCCCTGAATTTCAAAATCAGAGACTAGGGACACCTGGGTGGCTCATCTGGTCAAGCATCCATTTCTTGGTTTCAGCTCAGGTCATGATCTCATGGATCCTGAGATGGTGCCCTGTGTCTGGCTCTGTGCTCAGCGGGGAGTCTGCTTGAAGACTCTCCCCTCACCCCCTCATGCTCTCTCTCTCTCTCTCAAATAAAAAAATCTTTGGAAAAAAGATGAAAATAATTTACGTGTGTGTGTGTGTGCATGCATATTTGTTTAATTTTTGAGTCTTCCCTTCACGTGATCATCTGATGTTTTTTACATCCCATCCGCTTTAGTGGGTGACCTTTCAAATGCCAATGTATGGAGAATTCATTCGAGCCTAGTGGTGGGACAAGGGCTCCCATCTCTGGAATTATTCTAGACACTTCCTATATCCCTCATTCCAGCTAATTCTCCCCAAATTACTGCACTTTTCAATTCCATTTGATTCCAATAGGCGGGCTCTCGATGCTTCCTCTATTACAGTGTGAAGGACCTGCTTTGCCCAGGTCTCTTTGGATCAGCCTCAGTTTTGTCCCCCAGTTGCAATTTTACATTGTCCTTCTACCATCATGTTAGATGATGATGGGACCATCTTGCTGCTTGCTGGATCAACCCCAGAACACACAGCTTCAGCCTCCCTGCCTGAGCTCTCCACTAGAGGAAACCAATTTGAAATAATGGGGACAATTTACAGTGAAGGTCAGAAAAAATGCATCTCTTGGCATATCCATCTGAAAATAAAGATATTAAATTGTCATCAAAATTGTCTAAGTAGCTTACTCATTTATATGAACCAGAACTCTAATTTCTTGATTAGATTACTGAATGTCATGATGGATGGTTGTTTACCCGCTTTAAAAATTTTTTTCATTACAACATGGTTTCAAATATCAAATAATATTTAAAGATTTATAATGAAAGACAGGGGCCTCTGCCCCATACTTTCCCATTCTTGGTTTCCACTGTTACATAGTAAACATT
Organism: Ursus americanus; assembly: GCF_024610735.1. NCBI lineage: Eukaryota > Metazoa > Chordata > Mammalia > Carnivora > Ursidae > Ursus > Ursus americanus. Next base: position 68,199,851 of record NC_142139.1, read on the forward strand.
AGATTCTATAGGTTATTTCCACTCTCAGCTACCTCCATGTTTCTTTCTTTTTTTTTTTCTTAAAGATTTTATTTATTTATTTGACAGAGAGAGAGACAGCCAGCAAGAGAGGGAGCACAAGCTTGGGGAGTGGGAGAGGAAGAAGCAGGATCCCAGTGGAGCAGGGAGCCTGATGCGGGGCTCAATCCCAGGACCCTGGGATCATGCCCTGAGCCGAAGGCAGACGCTTAATGACTGAGCCACCCAGGGGCCCCTACCTCCATGTTTCTAAATAAGTTACTTATACTTCCATTTATATATATGATAGTTTCAGGAATTATCTGCTGTCTTCCAACTAAGAGAGATAAAGATTCATCTTTTACCTGTTTTCTCTCACCACTTCTGTTTCTTAATCTGTTCAAAATAGTTATAACACAGTTGTCTTAAATATTGCTCATATTTGACCAGCATAGTACATGTGATTACATTGTTTTTTCTTGTCCTTCTCCCCCATCACCATGGAATCAAAATAGCCTCCTTTAAAATTTTTGTCTTAAACTTTTCAGGACAGGGTTTTTTGACCTTGGAACTACTGACATTTTGGTCTTAGAATTCTTTGATGGGATGGTGAAGGGCAGGAGGCTGTTCTGTGCATCGTAGGGTGTTCAGTCTCATCCCTGGCCTCATCCTACTTGATACCAGAAGCACCCCCATCTCACTGCAACAACCAAAAATGTCTCCAGACATTATCCAAGTCTCCTAAGGAAAAGAAAATCACCCTCATCTAGACCCACTGCCCCAGAAGAACCAGAAACCACATCTCAGAATGATAAAGACACCTTGTTCTCAACCAGGTCCTCTTTTGTTGATTTCCTCTTGGAGACATCTCTCTGGAGCTGTTCGTGGTCTCGTTGCCATCTGAGAGCTGCTCCCTAGGGCTCCCTAGCACAGTGGACTTCCCTCCACCCGCTTCTGGGAAACTCCCTTCGCTTTTCCACTGTGTTGACTCATCTGTTTACCAAATCTTTGGTTGCCTTTATTCCTTTACTCTCTAAAACTTTGAAGCACATCCTCTGCTACCTTCCTGTAAATGAACAACAGGGAGAATTTGGAGAATTTGTATGGGGAAAATATCTACTCTATGTTCATCTTTATTATTAAGTTTGGCTGAATTTAGACTTCTAGGTTTGAAAAACATCTTCCCTCAACATGTGAAGATCTTGATCATTTTTTCTCCTAACCTCCTGCACTGCACTCAGAAATATAATGCTTCCTTGATTCTTTCATCTTTCTTGATAGCCTGTATTTTCCTTCTGAAGGTTTTGAGTTCTTCCCTTTACATCTGATGATATGAAACTTCACTCTAACTTCTAAGATGGGTACTTCACATCTGGGCAGTCACACACTCTAGTTTTGATTTTTTCCCCCTTTTTCCTTCCCATCTCCTTCTTTCTCCCCCTACCAGAAAATATTCAGCCACAATTTTATAAATAATGTCCCTCTGTTTTCTCAGTTGTCTACTTTGAGACTATAGCTAGGTATAGGTTAAATCTTTTCACTTCCTCCTATGTCTTCAAACTATTCTTTCATTTTTTCCCCCAATCCTATCTCATTATGCTGCATTCTGTCTGGATAATTTCTTTGGAACTGTCATAAAGCTCACTAACTCTCTCTTCGGTTATATCCAATATACTGCTGAATACAACCATTGAATTTTTAATTTTAATTACTTTATGTATATATTTAAACAATGGGTTATTTTTGTTTCTTATTTCTTATTTTGTTTCTTGTTTTCTGCTCTTTTAACTCTTTAAGTACATGTGCCTATTTTATATTTTGAGTCAGTTAATTCCAACATCTATTATATTTGGATATTTTAATCGGCTGTTTTTTTCTACTGATTCTTGGTCCTGATGACCTAATTCCAACTCTGCTTTGTAATTTTCTAAAATGTCATGTCCTGTTCATTGGACCCTGACTGTGAGATAAAAATTGAGTTTGTCATTAAAGTGGCTTTTCTCTAGCTTACATCTCTGAATTCACATTTTTCATTGTTCCTGGACTCTGAAAATTTCCTTTGCTTTCATATCAATGCAGCAATGAATTAGGAAAAAAACAAAGTTTTCTGCAAAACTTTTTGGTATTCTGTTCCAAGTACATTTCTTTAGCTTTCTAGTTGACCATATTGCCAGAAAGAAAAGTTGCCATTCTACTTCATTCTTCTTTTATATTCAACCAAGGATTAACTGGAACAGGCGCCATATTCACCCTCCCACCTGGAATATCCACTAAAACATAAAGTTTAAAATATATGAAACAACAGTTTTCAAGACACAAGATGGCAAACAATGAAGGATGGTTGAGAAACTGGAAGCAAAATAGTGGAACTACATGGTTTCCAGGCTCACTGTCTTAAGAGTTTATAGGCTGCATCACAAAGGAAGGGGAGCCCAAAGGCACCTGGGTGGCTCAGTCAGTTAAGTGGCTTCCTTCAGCTCAGGTCATGATCCCTGGGTCCTGGGATAGAGGCTTGCATTGGGCTCCTTGCTCAGTGGGGAGGCTGGTACTCCCTCTGCCTCTCCCCTCTCTGGCTTGTGTTCTCTCTCTCTCTCTCAAATAAATAAATAAATAAAATCTTAAAAAAAAAAAAAAAAAAAAGAAAGAAAGGGGAGCCCAGCAGAGCTGAGGAGATGGAGTGATGGTAGGGCTACTGCGTAGGAGAAAGTATCAGAGGGGAGAGGGCTGCACAGAAACAGAACTCTGCAGATCCAGTTTCCCTAGGGTGTCTAACAGGGCACTGAGCAGCACATATATGACAGGAAACAACCTAAGGTTGTATTAGCTTGCTGGGCTGTGGTCCCAAATACCACAAACCGAGTAGCTTAAGAAGTAGAAATTTATTTTCTAACAGGTCTGGAGGCAGGAAGTCCAAGATTAAGGTGTCTTCAGGGTTAGTTTCCTCTGAGGCCTTTCTCCTTCTCTTGTAGATGACTGCCTTCTCCTGATTTCTTCACATGGTCATCCCTGTGTGCCTATCTGTGTCCTCATCTCCCCTTTTCCTGTTATATTAGATTAGAACCTACCCTAATGACTTCATTTTCAGTTAATTGCTACTTTAGAAGGCTTATCTCTAAATACAGTCAAATTCTACGGCACTATGGATTAAGACTTCAATATATGAATTTTGGGGGGACTCTGCCTATAACACTCCACCCTCTGCCCAACCCCCCCAAATTCATGTTCTTCTTTCATACAGAATACAATCACTCCATCCCAACAGCCCCAAATGTCTTAACTCATTCCCACATATACTCTAAATTCAAAATTTCGTCTAAATATCATCTAAATCTGGTATGGGTGAAACTCAAGGTATGATTCATCCTGACACAAAATTCCTCTCCAGCTGTGAATCTTGCAACCAGAAAAGTTAACTGCTCCTCAAATACAATGATAAGACAGGCATAAGATAGACCTTCCAACTCTAAAAGGGAGAAATTAGAAAAAAGAAAAGGATGATGGGTTCCAAGCAAGTCTGAAACCTAGCAGAGAAAATTCCATATGATGTTAAGATTCAAGAATAATCCTTTTTGGCTCCACGTTCCATCCTCTGGGCCTACCTGGTTAGTAGCCCTGCCTTGTATAACCACCAGTCCAAGTGTGGTGGCCCCATTCCTTTGACTGTGGATAGTGACTCTGACCCCTCAGGCCTTGGCTTTCTGGCCCTTGGTGAAATGACTATCCCTGCCAACTTCTGAACACCTTTAGGGTCATTCTTCCTTTTTCTAGAAGGATAGCATTTTGCATCAGGATAGCTCTATTGACCCGTCCTGTAGAATCTCTGAAGTCCAACAGCCTTCCTTCATTTCATCCCATCTCCATCTCCTTCAGTGTTTCTGAATGTATGACCCATGCCTATTCCTGGCTTCTGCTGAGATGGGTGGTTGGATCCATAAGTCACACACAGGTAATCTTTTAACAAATTATTGCATAGTCATGTTCTTGGTGTTCTCTCTGGAATATTCTTTCCTAGTTTTGCAATATGGATAGGCTCAGAATTTTCCAAATCTTCAAGTTCTGGTTATGCTTAACAATTCCATCTTCAATTTCTCTTTCTCTCTTCTTGGATTTCACTATAAGCAGCAAGGAGAAACTAGGTGCCTCCTTCAACACTTTGTGTAGTTAAATAACCAAGTCCATCACTGGCAAATCCTCCCTCCCATAAAGCACTATGACACAATTCAGCCAAGGTCTATAACGTTATAGCAAGAATTGCCTTTCATCTAGTTTCCAATCACATGTTCGTCATTTCCCTCCAAGACCTCACCAGAAGCACCTTTAACATTTGTACTTCTAACAACATCCTATTGGTGATCATATCTGTGTCCCTGATAGAAACTTGCTCCACAGCTCTCCTCTTCTTTCTCAGCCTTCACCAGAATAGTCTGTACCAGTCATATTTGTGCCAATAGTCTCTCAAAGGGAATCTATGCCTCTTCTAACATGCGTCTCAAGACTTCCAGCTTCCCCCCATTGTCCTTGCATTAAAATCTGTATTACTTTCCTTGAACCACAATAACACGTACTGTTTAAACAACAGAAATTTATTTCTTTGCAATTCTGGAGGCTTGGAGTGAAGATATTTGTGGGGACATGATTCAGCCCATAACACAAATCAAAGGGAAAGTTACATGGTACACTTATGAGGCTGGGCATAGTGCCTGCTCCTGCTGGCTCCATTGGATGCCTCATAATTCATGGGGCATCTGGTACAGTACTCAGTATTTCTCAGGAGTGAGGAATTAGTAGCCCTAGACTAAACACTGCTCTGGGCCTGCCTAACAATCTAAAAATCAAGACCTGAAAGGATCAACTTGTCTCCAAAGAATTAACAGCTTTTCAGAGCAAAGTTCAAGAATATGTAGAAGAATCCAAAATAAATAAATAAATAAATAAATAAATAAATAAATAAATAAATATCTAGTATCAGTAATGGTGGCATTCATAGTGGGAGGCATCTAATCAACAATGACCAGGAATTAAAGAAGCAGGAGAATATGACCCTTATGAGTAGAAAACTCAATCAAAACCAAACCAGAACTGACACAGATTTTCGAAGGACCAGACAAGGTCATTGAGACAGTTATATCTCATATATCCAAAGACTTAAGGGGAAACATAGAGTATACAAAATGTATTAAATGTTTGCATTGTTTCAAGGCAGAGATAAGAATGATTTTGTTGAATAGAAATGGTTTAAAGAATCTTTCAAGGAGAATGCCTCTTCTCCCTTGTCTGTTCTTGCTCGAAGGGCTTTTACTGGGGCTCAGAGTAAGTTGTGTCCTGAGCTCAGCAGGGAGAGTCACAGAATCTGTGGAGTTTGGGGGAGAACTCTGATGCATCAATGCGTCTGAGGATGGACAGGGACCAGGTGCTGCATGAGCAGCTAGGGGAATCTGGAGTCCTACTCCCAGAATTACTGACATCGTCATTGTTTTCCACTAGTTACCTAACCCCATTGTGCTTTCTTTACATTACTTAAAAATGTAACATTTCTTTGAAATCTAAACCACTATTCGATGCACTTATTTTCTAATCTACTCTGTGCTACTGATCCTGGATTCTGCTATAGACAGTCAGCTTCTAGCACAATAGTTTAATAAATTGAATAGATAGTTTTAAATCGCTTCTTTTTTTTAAGGACATTTATTTATTTGAGAGAGAGTGAGAGACACCACGTGTGACCACACCTGTGGGGGCATGAGAGTGAGGGAGGGGCAGAGAGGGAGAGATCCTCAAGCAGACTCCTGCTGAACGTGGAGCCCAACGCAGAGCTCCATCCCAGGACTCTGAGATCATGACGTGAGTGGAAGTCAAGAGTCAGACATTCAACTAACGGAGCCACCCAGGTGTCTCCAAATCATTTTTTTTTTTAAGGAAAACTTTTCTGAGTAATTTTTCCCAGTTTGCTCTTATTATCATATTAATTCACTATACTTATTTATGTAAGAGTCAGTTACAATACCTCCAATGTAACTCATTATCACCCTCAGGGTGACCTGCTTCTTACATTCTTTCTGGGTGAAGGAACCGGTGAAGCCTCATCTACATGAAACAGAAACTGACCAGCCAATATCAACTTTTCCATCTACTTCAGCCCTGGTCCCTCACTCAGTAAGAAAGAAGCTGTGTGAAGCCAGCCTCTTCCCTCTGTTTCTACTTTCCCTGGTCTCTACGAAGTTTGGTGTCTTCTAATTTGGACAGCCCACTGGTTTCTCTTTGATCCACCTTTCATAATTATGGCTGTCTTTTTCCCACTTAAATACAAGTTTGATCATGCCTCTCTCATTTAAATCCCTCAAACAATCCCCACTGCCTTTAAGATAAACACAGCACAGTATGTCCTGCACAGCCTACCTTCAACCTGCCCTCATATCATCATTGCTGTACACCTTATCATTCTAACTACTCACCACGAATGGACCCATCAAACTGGTGTGCATAGACTTGCTGATTCTCCCTGGAATGCTAATTTTCTACTTGGCAAACCTATAATTTGTTAAGTTCTTGATAAATATTTGCCTTTCTGAAGGAGTCTCCATTCTACCAAATAGGATACACCTCCTCTTCCTTCCTCTTCCTTCTTCCTCTATGTCCTCATCCTGTTATTTTAGGGCCATCCATTTAGGAGCCTGTGTGCTTTCCCATGAGGCATGGGCTTCTTAGGGCAGAGCTTTCTACATCATACATCTTCCTGTACCTAGAACAGTACCTCCAATACAGCAAATGTGCTGTGAGTACATGTTGAGGGATGGAGTAAATGAATAATTAAACAAGCAGAGCCTAAACCGTATCAATCTATATTTGTTACTTATTTTGTTATTTTTATGCCATTTTTTCCCCTCTGAAATCTGCAAGGACTATTGGTCTCTGTTTCTACTTTTAGCTTGTTTCCTTTTGGAAGAGTCACTGAGGGGTCCTATTGAAGAAGATTATAGCTCTGGCTGGAAATGATGTGCGGATCTACCACTTTATCATGCTTCTTCCTGAGTGTTCGCTCACTTGAAAATGTAAGTGATCTCAAGGAGCCATATGACACTGGATTGGGCTCGTGTCTGATTATTCATTTCTGAAGGTGGCATATTGAATGGCACAGTGTCCAGCTGGTGCTATTTTCAGCATAGAAACCTGTTAAACTACCAAGCAGCTTGAACAAGATGGAAGGGATTGATTTCTTTCTCTTCTGAGTGGTTGGCAGTGCCTCAATATTGAGGTATCAAATCTGCTCAATGTGCTATTTGGAAGATTATTTCTTTCTTCCCTCCACCAGCCTAAAGATTGCAGTAGATAATGATATATTAAACGCCGTCCTTCTTCAGAGAGAGCATCAGACACATTTCTAAGATCAAATTAATATCCAGCTACTTTCCCTGGTAGACCTGAAGAGGCATGCCCCTGAGCCAGAACTTCAGTTTTCTGTTTTTTGTTTTTAAATTTCATCATCGCTGGGTAATGAACATCAACTTTTATATCCAGAGGCTGATGTTGATAATATGAGAGAAAGGAATAGTTTAAATATGGGATGGGAATGACTTTAAATGCCAGAAGGTTTATTTAAAAGCCTTTGTATTTTTCTATCCAGTGAATCCTCTCTGCTGGAATGACAGTAGACCTTTGAACATTTTTTCCCCTCTAATCATCACTTTGAAAACCTGGAGACGATAGGAAAATGAAATTGACACCTTGCTTTTTATGACAAAAACCTAGGCCTGCCCACTGCATTTTTCAGCCAGCTCCTTCTCTAGATCAAAGTTGCCTTTCCCCGAAATAGACCGCTGGGTCATTCATTCAGTGGCCACCTGTGATGTCACTGTCACGTAGGTGTGTGATAGGTCAGTTTTGAAACGAGTGAGTTCAGACTGTGACTTTGGTCTGAGGCTTACTTTCAGATTTCTGTTTTACCATTTACAGGTGTGTGTCTGGAAACCTCTTATCCTTAGTTTCCTTGTCTGTAAAATAAAAAAAAGTATTACTTTTCTGTGAAAAGTACACAGAGCTTTGCAGTGGGCATCAGATGAGAAATGTGTAAAGGTCTAGCAGGTGCCTGGAGTCTGACAGGTGTAGTGTAGCTGCTCTCTCTTTCTCTATGTGTCAAAGGTGCCCATTCTTCAATTTCTTAAAGCAAGGAAGAAGGCTTCATCAGAGAGCTCTGCCTCTTCATTGACTCTTGCCATCCCCCGATCCACCAGCTGCTGCCTAGAGTCAATGATTCTGTTGGTTTTCTTTCCCTGCGTACAGACATTGGAGGCAGCAACAGACATCTTTCCTAGGCGTGCTAAACTGAACTAAAACATTACCCCAGTTGAGAAAGATCTTCCAGAACCTGAATTAGTAAAACACAGAAACATTCCAGTATCACAAGCACCCCCGTGGGAGTGGCCAGGAGATTGATGAAAGGTGGTAACGTCTTGAGTGCATCCCCAAATACAGTTCTACCACAGACAACAGCACTGCAACCAGGGTCTGCTAAACCGGGAGGTGCCTGCTGCCTGGCGTCCCTTGCTGTGTAAATCTGCGCATCGTTGTTGCTGTAGCTGAAAAGGTTGGGAAGTTTGTGGATGGAAAATGTGAATGGGAGCGAGATATATTAATTTCCCTTACACACTGACTGTTGGAGGGGCTTGTGCTTTTTCCCTATCAAAATTATACTTTCACCAAACAACATGGTAGTGATTGAAAGCATACTCTCTCGGGAGATAGAATTCCTGGGTTGATATCCTGGCTGTGCTCTTTCTGCAGCTGTCTCTCTTTTGGCAAATTATTTTACTTTGGACCTCAATTTTCTCAAAGTGTAAAATGATGATACTAATAGTGAACACATAGAGTTATTTTAAGTCAAAAAAAAATAATGCATATGGAGTGCTTAGAATAATGCCTGACAAACAGTATGTACTCAGTAAATGCTCTGTTTGCTTTCCTTGCAGCGAATCACTAATATACTTGAGCAAGAAGCACTGGCTTTTGAACTGACTTACTTAAGCTCTAAGACAGCTCTGGTACTGTTTCTTTCCAGCTTGTACGCCTACGATCCTATGAAGGCCCCTTTTTCCATATCTTTTGTTCCTGGAGACCCCTGAGGTTTAGGATTATATGTATCTTCTTTTCTTAGCAATCAATACCCATTACATACAGTTCACAATTACAGCTTTTCCTGAAGAAAGATATTAATGGATTCTGTCAAGGCCAGGAGACAGCTACTTCCTTACGTAATGGCTCTTGAGTTTCCTAAAAGCCTGAGCTTCCGTTAGAAAGTGATCAGGAAGTTTCCAATAAGCTCAGAGTCTAATCAATATTTCTCACTACTCAGTGGTGATTAGTAGGGGAACATCAATTGTCATGAATGGCCCACCACAAAGTCATCTAAGTCTCAGGGGCTGCAACTTGTCCTGACATTTAGTATCCATTACCTATCCCTGGGGAAAGGGAGAGCTCTGCGGGCTTCCATGGCAGCAGTGGCTAATTTGCTGGCCTTCAAAAAACTAAATAAATGAACAGATCATATAAAATTAAAAAACAAAAACAAAAGTCAACCCTCACAGTAGTTTTCAGGAGGCTGGGTTTTGGGGGGCTATCGAAATGTCAGCTTCAAGATGACTGGACTTCAGAACTGAGAGCAAACAGGATTTATCTTCCCAATTTAAAATCCCCATTCAAACTTTTCAGGCTTTCAGACCAGCTTCCCTTTGTTCAGAGGCTCTGTCTCTGTTTTCCTACCTCAACCCACAACCCTGGAGAGGAAAAAGTGGCATCTGGCAACATTTTCCCAATGTTACATCTTTAATAACCAGGAACAGAGTTTAACAGACTTCTAAGTAAGTTTATTACAAGTCAGGATTTTTGCCTGTCTAGTTGTGAAATCCTTGAGCCCGTTTCCAGCTCACAGGAGATTTAGTTTGCTCTGTGGCCACCTAGTGGTCATTCTAGGAACTTCATCGATGGATTGTTGGGTGCTGGCTGCCGGGCACACATTAGCGCCCGGATAGGGAAGTTATCACCGGTTTTTTTAGAATATGACTTCCCAATTTCAGCACATCCCAAGAGCACTTTTAAATTCTATAATCATTGACAGCACAGATGCCTTAAGAAAAAGGCAAAGTGGTTGTGCGGAGCTGATTGATATTTAGAATAATGGCAGCTGTATGGGGGATGCTGGTTAGGTTTGGTTTGGTTTTGGATCACCATCGCTGCATTCCTGGCAGAACTGACGTAAACGTATACTTGAGATTCCTTCACATAGTCGTATTTAGATAATATATTGCAACAAATATGAATTCTGATTTATTTTTCTGAGTGTTTTTTTAAAAGGACTTGCCCAAAGTTAAACTGCAGAATCTATTGTCCACCCTCTGCCCCCTGTGATGTACAGATGCTAATACCTCTGCTCAGGTTTTAATTCTTATTTCTGTATTTTATACTATTTTTCTATGGGTTGCACTAGGTTTGCATCACTCAGTGGTCAGTGATTTGGTTTTGCTCAAACTCTGCTAACCTGTAAAGCTTGGGCCCTCAGCCATGATCTGTGGGTGGGTTGGGGAACATAGTCAAAGTGCAGTCCGTTTTCACTCCTTTCTTGGATTTTCCTCTTAGTGGTGCTCTCTGGGGACTCACCCCCATGGCAGCCTTTCTCCAGTCAGCCAGGGGTTTGTGGAGAGCTCCTCACACCTACCATGCTGTTCTCATTCCCAAGTGCCTCCATCCCATACCTGGCTGGTCCTCTCTTTGCACTTGCTGGGACCACCATCTCAGCCCAGCACAGGGGCATCTTTTTCCTAATTGTCTTTTATGTATAGTCACTATTGCTGATAAATTCATCTGAGTTCTTGTTTCTCAACCCAAACCAGCCCACTATCATTAAAATATGTAAATACAAAATTAGATAAAAGGTCTTAGAAGGGGTAGTACATGTGATAGACCCCGAAGCTCAGGCTTCATTACTTCCAGATAAACCCACCTCTGTCCAGGGCAGAGGGTAGAGTGAGCCAGCTGCGGAGAGTAACTCACTACCCCCAAGCATAGCATCCAAGAGCTCTAACAAGGTCAGTCTTAACTGAGGTAAGTTCCAGCATCACGAAGGGTTCTGTCTGTGTATGGGGTGGGGCAGCAAGAAGCTCACGGGGCTGAGGAGGAAGACAGAGGTCCTTAGACTGCAGGTCGAGTGGGTCTGTCCATTCAAACAGGAGTTCTGTCTACAACTGTTCCTTAAGGGAAAAGACTTGAACTCTCAGAGGTGGCAAGAGCCAGAAATATTAGGGCTATGAAATCATAACTGGCTCCATAACCAGGGATTGAACTGGGCCTACAAGGGAACCACTAGTGAGGAGAAGCCATGAAGATGCTTCCCAATCTGCACACAGTATTGAAAGGAGAAGATCCCTAAGAAATAGAGCACAGAGTAGTAGCATCTAAAAGAAGTGTAGGTCAAGTCTCTAGGAGCTCGGAGAAGCAATAGGGGCAAGCATGGAGAATACTCCCTAAAATAAAAAAGGAGCTTAACTGTCAGAAGGCTTCTGGGGTTATCTGAAGGGCAGGGGACAAGACTGGAAATCCAGAGTGATTAACTAGGCAGGAAGCAATGAAACAGGAGGACTCAGGTGATCAGACATAATTGGAGAGAGAGAAGATATTTGGGAAAAAAAAATCAAATCAGTAGAAATTAGTAGTTGGCTGAATGTGGAACCAAGGCAAATGGGATGGTGAGTCTTTTGGAAGAAATATGAGAACAATAAGAAAAATAATGAATCAAGAAGGTGATCCTTTTATAGGGGGAATAACATATTACAAAAATATATATTGTTCATCAACATATGTATTGTTCAAGCAAATACAAATATGTGACTGTCCCCTCATTTGGGACATTGGAGGACTATTGTTTGCTTTAATGAGCCCTGTATATGTGACACGGAATTTCTTTTTTTCACAAATTTGCATAAAACATTTAAATTAGCTTCTTTTGCTTTCAGTATGCAATCACCAATATTCTTTCTTAAATGGATGGTTTTAATTAGAACAACAAATGTTTATTAAAAGCTCACTAGGGGCACCTGGGTGGCTCAGTGCGTTAAGAATTCAACTCCTGATTTCGGCTCAGGTCATGATCTCAGGGTTCTGAGATTCAGGCCCTTGTTAGGCTCCATGCTGGGCATAGAGCCTACTGGAGATTCTCTCTCTCCTTCTCCCTCTGCCCCTCCCTGTTCGTGCACACACACACACACACACACACACACACACACACTCTCTCTCTCTCTCTCTCTCAAATAAATAAATAAATCCTCACTAGGTATAAAGTTCTGAGTCCCTGCTGTCCTTTGCTGATCTCACTCTGTCCTCCCATCGACTCGTCGATATAGCAAGAGTTTCATCAAGAACAACCAGCTTTCTTCCTTGATTTGCAGCCTTTATTTATTGAATCAGAAAATTCCCATTTCACTGTCGAAAACTTCATTTTAGTAAATGAAAAAACGATTGCATAGAGCTTTAACAGGTAACAAAAAGAAAATAAAGAACACAAGAGAACATGTTGGGAAACATTGGTATAAGAAACAGCTGAAATCATTCCTGGGATAGCCCCACACACCGTCATCAGGGAGGGGTAGAGACAGCACAGAAATTACACAGTAAGTGCATGAATCTGTGTATTCTAAAGATCTCACAAGCACTTCACGGGAATGGTGAGTATTTCTTCTCTGATGGAGTTAATTTTCTGAAATTCTTATAACTCCCTGACTTCTGTCAGGTTCATAAGGAATTCTAGAAATTTGAGAGTTTAGAATTAGATTCCAGGAATTTAACCAGGAGCACTTCATGTCTTCCTTTGCTGCCACCACAATTTTAAAGAACGACGCTGTAGTTAAGGTGACTATTCTGCCTCCTTCACTGATAAGACATAAGCCAGACAGCCATCTACCTTTTAATTATTTAGTAGAATCAGATGACTTCCTGCACTGGATTTCTTGGCATTTCTGCAGGAGAGAATTTCTTTTAAATCAGAATTAGTGATAATCATGTCAGATTTCAACTAAAGTAAGTAGTTTTATGCTCCCAAAGAAATAACCCTTTATAAGCACTGTTTTGCTTCTTAGACTCAGGGGTGTAATTTAATATCCTCGAGGTTCTGAGTCTTTTTAAAGTAACTAGATTGACTTTTTAAAGTAACTAGATTTTTTAGGAAAACATTAGAGCAAGGAAACTATTTTTGTGTTAGGCCGAAAAGCATTGGAAAAACTTTAAGAATTTTTTTGTAGCATGTGTCTACACTACAGGTTGTAAATTCTATAGGCAAATATTACTGAAAGAGGTTGTTTCTTGTTAACATTTTCTGTCTTGATAAAGAAATTTTGAAAAACAGCCAGAAGTTTGTGTAGCAAATACCTAGGGAAGATTGTGAAGATCTTTCAGCCAGAAATCTCAACCTAGGCTTGCACAGCCATTTTGGATATCCAATTTCAAGCTCTAAATAGAAACAGATGGTTAAAAAGAAGTTATTTTCTCCAAAGTCTATAAGCATGTTATGTTTCAGTTACTCATTTTTATTTGCTAATTACAGTAACTTTCTGGATTCTGTTGTACTACATTTATTCACATTTTCCCAGATCTCCTTAGCCATGGCTAATTAAACAGTCATTATAAAATGAACAAGCCTATCAAAAGAAAGAAAATCATTTTGTGTTCATTACAGGGAGTCAAACAATTTACTTTCACTAAAGAGCATCTCTCTCCACTCTTTAGTATTAAACAGCTCCATCATTTTGAGGTGGAAGGACCATTAGAAATATCCTTCCTTCCCCATCCCGACAGAGGAAGCATATTGGGCAAGATCCCCTGTAAGAATGTTTTGTGGAGGAAAGCTTTGTATTAACCCAGTACATTGTAGGAATTCAACAGAAATCAATGAATGGATGAATGAACTCTGAAATGCAGCCAAACAATGCTCATTTTGTCTCCTTTGACAAAAATCGCGATTTTTGGATAAATTTTCTAACATAGCCATAGCAATTCAGAAGTGAAATCGTCCCTCAGATATAGTAGTTATGGATTGGGTAAGTGAAACTTTGATGAAACCATCATGAAATAACTGTTCATGAGGAATGTACCTTCTCTTTAATTACCAGTGCTATTATGTCCTTGAGAATCCTTAATGAAAACCCATAAGGGCGATTCCCTTGGGCAAGAAAAGTTTGAGAAAGAAGTCTTGTTTTTGTTGTGTCTAAAATGTATTGAGATTGTGACACTCTCAAATTCTAGCTTGCTCCTGTGGTGAGGTCGGAAATTCCTGGACTGAAACATGCTCTGCTGAATTATCTTTTAGAAATGCTAGCATATCAGAGAAAACAATTCCAACCATCCTGTTCTTCTGATAAGGACAGAAGGTGTGCCTACTCAATCAATAAGTAGATAAAGAACACAAAGAATGCTAACAGTTGAAAAGTTAAAAAGGGGGGGCATGGTACCATCTGTCACAGGAACCTACCATTTTGGCACTTTGATTTGGATCGGTGATTCCTCTTGGAGCTTTATTTGCAGGTTTCTGTAATAAATAAATTTTGTTGTGTCAGGAACTACACCAGATATCACACATAGACACATAAACATGAGCACACACACGTGTAGACCATCTCTTCTTGATCTATGAAAAATCTAAGAAAGTTTGTAAATTGCTATGGGAGAGGATGGGGGGATGGTTCTGGCCGGGGAAGTCTTATCAGAAACCACTTTTCCTCGTAAACTTTGTGGTGGATCTCTCCAACAGTGCATTTAGTAAGAGATTTCCAAACATTTTTCAAGCACTAGGACTTTCATTGAGAAAACATTTCTGTTGAAATCCCATTAAAAACAATATAGAAATAGACTGTACTGGTTGAGTGAGGACTGGGGAGAAATGCTCATTTGGCTCCATCCCAACTGTAGGGCATGCTCGGAGATCCTGTCGTGTGATGGGAAATTTCTGTGGAAACACAGGCTGAAAGGGTGTGATCCATTTTATTAATGGAAAGCATAATGAGAATTGTTGATTTGAAAAAAATACATAGTTGAGAATCTTGGTGATGTCAGTACCCAACTCTGAATAATGGTTCTACTATGGCCCTTGAGGATACAGATGCAGATACAGACACTCCAGCAGTTCAGAAGATCCTAGAGATCCTGTAATAACTCCTTTTTGACTCAGTCTCTAAGGCATATGCATGCTAATTTGGCTAATGTATTCCTCTTTCATTAATATTAATAAGGGAATACACCTCAGTCAGTGGAAAGCCCTAAGGACGATAAGGCACCATTGGAAGCCATTACTGGGTTTTGACCCCTGAGAACCAGGGCTGGGGGTAGGGTAGGATTAGTGAGGCATTCATCTCAAAAGCACCATTTGAGGGGAACAAACAAACTCAGTAATTGCGAGAAATAATGTGGTAATGCACTGTTTTAAAAAGTCAAAATTAATTCCCAAGTGTTCATGATGAACACAATGTCAGTATTTTACTGGTGGTATCTGACCGTGCATGACCAAGCATGACTTCTCATGCTCTTCTCAAACTAATCCCAGCCCTGCTGATAAGTGGGACCTGTCCTATTTCTGCCTCAAATCAGAGAACTATGTTATATTATTGGACTTATTCAAGGAACCAGAACATGGCTAAGTGGTACCAAAATTATTGAAATGGCCACAGATCAGTACAACCAACAGAAAGGAGATAATGGACCATACCAGTGTGATGTAGTGTGGACTTGAAAAACTGGTTGGATGCCTCTCCAAGGACTCTGCAGTTCTTTGCTAGTGAAAAGAGATACTATTAACCTGCAATTAGTATTCAAGCAAGTATGACTATTTCCTAAGTGCACAATATAAATTTTCTAGCTATCTCCGGAATACAACCTAGTAAATGTTCAAATATTAAAACACATGGGAACAATGCTCTTCCCTAGGTTATTCTGTTATAATGATGGAGTCTAAGAACTTATAAAATAAACTTACATTCGAGAAGAGTGAGAGTTTCTTTATGAGTTATGATGAAAATTGCACAAGGCAAGTCTTTCAGCCTCCAAATCTTTTTTTTTTTTTTTAAAGATTTTATTTATTTATTTGACAGAGATAGAGACAGCCAGCGAGAGAGGGAACACAAGCTGGGGGAGTGGGAGAGGAAGAAGCAGGCTCATAGCAAATGAGCCTGATGTGGGGCTCGATCCCATAACGCCAGGATCACGCCCTGAGCTGAAGGCAGACGCTTAACCACTGTGCCACCCAGGCGCCCCTCAGCCTCCAAATCTTAATCGAATTGTCCAAATGTCTGAAATGCCATAACCAGCCATATCGTTCCTGGACCTTGAAGGCTTTGAGGACCTCCAGAACTTTCTGTTGTAATACAGATATGCCTGGATAAGGTTATCCTTTTTAAAGTATTTTCTGTTAACTCCCAGTGGACATTGATACAACGAGAAAGCATGATCTAGTGGAAACAGGACCTACCTAGGGGAGGTACTGGGTGCCAGAGGAAAAATATAACTAAGCATCATTAATGTAACAGGAAAAGGACATCAAAAGACCTTTCCCAAACCACAATGCTGAAAACTGGCCTCTGATGGGTAACTAATGTGTCAAACAAGTATCAGCTAAATCACTGTTATTTATATACTTTTATAACAAATAATACAAAAAGCCTAAATGTGAGATTTGACACCACAACTCTCCTATACAATCTGTGTTTATAACATATTATGGCATATATACCATTAATAGTGAATTTAACCTATTCATATACCTAAAAAATATTTATTAAGCTCCTCTTCTACATTCCCTCATTTAACCAACAAGTCAAAGCATTTAAGGAACTTGCATTCTAGAAATGAAACAAATATGCCCCAAGCTCTATGTGAACCCCTGGTTGACTTCTGTGAATATTCATTGATCACATAGGCCACTTTTCACCTGACTCTCTTCTCCAGGAGCACAACTGTTTTTCATATTAATTCATGAAGCGTGTTAACACATGTTAAGTGCTAAATATTTAGCAAACAGTGTGATAAGTACCTTTACATAATTTCTTATTTAAACCTCAAGGCAAATATACAAGATTGATATCAGTATCACGTTGTTCATGTCATGAAATCTATGTGTAAGCTTAAAAAATTATCACACAATACTTTCCATCCATTCCAGTGGACAATTAAGGCTTGCTTTATCATCTTGGGGTCATCATTAGCATAATAAAAAATATAAACAAATCAAAATAATAAACCATCATACAACCAGAGAAAGATTAACTAACCATCCTTAAATACGAGAGTGAAGTTCAGTAGAAGCATTTCCAGTATATATGTATTTCTGGGGGACGAGTGGGAACATGTTCTGAAATATTGTGAAGTAAGAAACACAGGGCTTATGGGACATGTAGAGTTGGGCAAAGCATTCAAAACCTGTGGAGCTCTGTTATCAGACCACCACTAACCAAAAAACATCCTACCTTAAAAATGCTAATATTATATTTTCTTTGGCATTTGCATCTAATAATAGTCAGGTAATACTTAGTCTCTGAATTGAAGGCTTGTATTCCTTCCTTCGAGACAGTCCTATTGGGTAATTTCATCAGTATTGTCCTACCTATAATGCTTTCTTCAGTGGTTAATTTTTTTTTTTAAGGCAATGACTTTGTAGCTTCTCAATGTGGACACTTACAGTTTTTTTCAACGAGCTGAATGCACTGGAAATCATAGCTGTTGTTAAAGGCAGTTAACAAATCACTAAATGTAGGGACTTCTGCAAGATTGTTGGTTTTTCTCTTACGTCTTCATATATTGCTAAAGCTGTTATTTCAGGCAACTTTTTCCTTTAGTGTCAAGTATACACAAAGAAATGCACAAGTACTAAGTATAGAGGATGGATTTTCACAAACGAGCAATGAAAGTTGCTGAAAGTTGCCCAGAATCAAAAAACAAAACTTTATCTCCTTCCCAGAAGATTCTCTCTTCCCTGTGGTAATCACTACCCTGTCTTCCAATACCATAGATTAGCTTTGCCAGTTCTTGAACTTGATATAAACGAGTCATACAGTATGCCTTTTGGATCTGACATCTTCTTAACATTGTGTTTGTGAGATTTATTCATATGGTAGATATCATTTACTACTCTTTCTCTGTAATATTCCATTGTATGAGTATATAGCATTTTGTTCATCCCTTTTACTCTTATTAGACATTTTTATTGATTTCACTTTTTGCAAATAATGCTATTGGAACATAATTGTAAATGTTTTTCCCATGTACACATACATGGGATTTCTGTTGGATATATTCATATGACAGGAACTGCTGGATCATAAGATATATGTATGATCAATTTTAATACTTAGTACCAATTTCCCACATGGTTGTACCATTTAAACTCTTATTAACTGTGTATGAGAGTTTTCATTGTCCGTATTCCCACTAGTAATTGGTATTGTTGTTCTTCATTTTTAATCATTTCATAGGAAAAAATAATACAGATAAAACACATACATAAAACAGGTTCATGGCTTAATGAACCATTTAAGGTAAATATCCTTGAAATCACTGCCTTGGTTAAGAAATGAAACTTTGCCATTTCAAATTTCCTATCACTATTCCCACAAACCCCCTCCCCTCAAATTAGCCACTTTTCTTGACTTAAAATAATGACCTCGCTCTTGCATGTCATTGTACATTTACCCCCCAAATATTTACCTCTCAACACTATCACTTAATTTGTACATTTTTAATTTAAATTTTTTACTAGGAAAAAATACATATATTCTGTATATATTGCAGTTGGAGTTAATTTAGTTATTGGTTTGAGGAATGGATCACGGTTAGTCTTTGTACATATGGATACCCAGTTGTTCCATCACCAATTGTGAAAAGACTGTTCTTTCTCCACTGAATTGCCTTTGCACCTTTGTAAAAAATCAACTGGCAAATCAACTAGCAATCAATCAATATATTAATATACATGTGACTCTATATACCCCTCTTTACTTAGGTCTTTTAAAATTTTTCTCAGCAGTGTATTATCATTTTCCATATAAAGTTCTGGTTCGTAGTTTGTCAGAAGTGTCCTTAAATATTTCACATCTTTGGTGCTATTTCAAATTTTATTTTTGATTTTGTTTCCACATTATTTGTTAGTAGTATATGGGAATAAAATTAATTTTTGTTTATTGTTCTTATATCCTTGTTAAATTTATTTATCTTATAAAAATTCCTGCCAATACTGTGATTAATATTGTTTTGAATTTATAGGTCCATTTGCCGAGAACTGAGCCAACAACAGTGTATTTCCATTTATTTTGGTCTTTTAAAATTTTTCTCATCAATGCTTTGTATTTTTCTATCTACATATTTTGTACATTTCTTGTACATATTTTGTCAGCTTTATCCCTAAGTATTTCCTATTTTTGATGCTGCTGTAAATGTTATTTTGTGGTTTCATTTTATTTTTTGGATTGTTCATTGTGTGTGTATGGAAACACAACAGGTTTTTGCATATGAATTTGTAATCTAAAATCTTACTAAATTCCTTTTTATTTACTATAGGATTTTTGATAGATGATTGTGTCTTCAGCAAATCAAAACAGTTTACTTTTTCTTTCTTTTTTTTTTTGGCTTTATTGTAATGGCTATAATCTCAAATAAAATGGTTAATAGAAGTGGTGGCAGTGGACATCATTGCTTTGTTCCTGATATTTAGGAAAGATATTCAGTTTTTTAAACCACAAACGTGATATTAGGTGTAGGTTTTTTGATAGACACTTTCATCAGGTTCAGAAAGTTTCCTTATGTTCCTAGCTTACTGAGTTTTATCAGGAATATATATTAGATTTTTTTCAAATACTTTTCCTGCATCTATCGAGATGATCATATGGTTTTTCTTTTTTGTAAAATAATATAGTGGATTAGCTTGATTGATTTTTTAATGTTAAATTTGCCTTACATTCCTACGATAAACCTCGTTTGGTCACAGCGAATTATCGTTTTTAAGCATTGTGAAATACAATTGGTTAAAATTTAATATTTATATACTTATATTTATTAGAAGTATTTGCAAATAATTTTCTTTGTTGTAGTGCTTTTCTCTATGTGTATAGTAGAAAAATACTGTCTTTATAAAAGGAGTTGGGAAGTGTCAATTCTCTCACATTTTTCAGAAAAGTTTATGTAGAACTGGTATTATTTCATCATTATATGTTTGGTAGAATTCATTTTTTTTTTTGTAGAAAGGTTTTTACTACAAATTCAGTTTTCTCTGTTACATACAGAGGTATTCAGTTTATCTATTCATGAATAAGCTTTGGTGATTTGCAACTTTCAAAACGTTTACTATTTAATTACACTGCCAAATATATTAAAATAATAATTTTCCAAATTAATCTCCATATTCAAAATATTGTCAATTTAATAAGGGTATGCTCTCCTGTGATGTTACCTTTATGATTTCTGATAGTCATGCTAACTCTCTTGCTTTTTTTCTGCTCAGTCTGACTGGAAGTTTATAAGATTAATTATTTTCTAGAAAACAGCCTTTTCTTTCATTGTTTTCATATGTGATTTTTGTTTTGTTTTGTTTTCAATTTCATTGGTGCCCAGTACTTACTATTTTCCTGTTCTCTACTTGCATGGAGCTTTATTTGCTTTTCTTTTTTCTTTCTTTTTTTTTTTTTTTTTTTTTTTGGTTTCTTAAAATGAAAGCTGATATCATTGAACTGATACCTTTCTTCTTTTCTAACATAAGCATTTAGTGCTATAAACTTTCCTTTAATTACTAATTTCACTACTTCCCACAAATTTTGGTATGTTTTGTTTCATTTTCCTTTAAAGTATTTTCTGTTCTCTCTTTGAGTTTTTATTTGACCCAAGTGTTCTTTAGAATTTGTTATCTAATTTCAATTGGGGATTTTTCCAATATTTTTCTGTTACTGATTTTTAATAACATTTTATTTTGAGAACATATTTTGTATGACTCCAACTCTTGTAAATTTGTTAAGACTTGTTTTATGTCCCAGGGTGTCTGGGTGGCTCAGTCAGTTAAGCACCTGCTCTCAGCTCAGGTCATGATTTCAGGATCCTGGGATGGAGCCCGGCATCTGGCTCCCTGCTCAGCGGGGAGTCTTCTTCTCCCTCTGCCCCTTCTCCCTGCTCATGCTCTCTCTCAAATAAATAAATAAAATCTTTTTAAAAAGACTAGTTTTATGTCTCAAAATATAGTTTATGTTTGTGAATTTTTCCAATAGTGCACAAATCCGTATTTTGTTTAACTAATCCATGCTGTTCGGAAATACAGTCTTGGTTTGCTTGTGTCCTGCCATCCTTTCCTTCCCCACATGTAGACTGAAGGCTCCATTGGTGTGGAATTATGTTAAACTGCTCTCTTGCCTCTTCCATATCACTTAGCTCGGGGCTAGTTCCACTTCAAATACATGTGCAACTACTTTTTAAATCAATTAATTAACTATTGCAAATGACATTTTCTTACATGGAGGGGATGAAAATCAGGTAAAATTGGCTCAGTCCTTGTCTGCTGCTCATCGCCAAAGTATCCTTTATTCTCCACTCCCAGTGTGTCTCTAGGTGGGCTGTCAAGAAGGAAATTGAATATCGACGTAAGTGATAGGATAAGTCTGTGGTTAACATTTAATCATCTAGGAGATTTCTAGAAGATTGATACTCAGGTTATACCCTGTAACAATGAAAATCTGAGGTAGGAACTAAAATTAGCATTCTTTTAAAAATCCCTATGATTCTAATGTGTGAAGAAGTTTGGAAACCATTGGGATAAGCATTTGGAGATGAGAACATAAATATGTAAAAGCTCGATTCACTGTTACTCTTACTTTGTCCTCAGTAAGGGCTTATACTTCTCTTCCATGGAGTATCATCAACAGTGACAAAGCTTGTATATTCCCAGTAATGGTCCCATTTCAGTACATAGAAAATACATACCTCTGAATTTGCTTCAACTTAATACATTTTTGGTAATGAATTAATAATACGACTACCCCAACACCAATAATAACCAGGACAAGCACAACAACCAGGATGGATATATCTGCAACATTAAAAAACATAAGCTTTAGCCAGGACATCAAATTTAGGACAGTGGAATATTAACTGAGCTGTTATGATCCAGCTTCTCCCTTCCTTAAAGGACTTTAATTCCCCCTTCCTCCAATTTTTTAAAAAATATAAAGTAGAAGACCAAGACATAACAGAAATTATCATCTGTATTATCCATTGACACTCCACCCAAGAAGTCCATTTTGTTTAAGAACCACAATCAGCAAGAAATGTTTTGACTGTCAGTTAATAACTGACTATAGAAAAGACCTTGTGTTATGGGTTCTTAGAAGATCTAATCCAAATTTAACTAAAAGAAGATACATTCATTCTAAAAGGTACTTGTTGTAAATTCAAATTTGGGTATTTAAATATGCAACATAATTAAAATACCATGCAAATCCACACAGAAACACAACATCTATGTCTTAGATTTCAGAAATGGGGCAAAAAAGCTTTCTCATTGTCTAAGCTGTGATATATGCAAGATATTATATTCTAGGATGCTCACTGGTAACATTTAAGTTTTCTCCCCAGTCCACATGTTCCTGTTCTTCCTCACACTGGCACTCAAGTTCATGGCCATCCACCTGGAAGAGCAGTCATAATTTTATCAGATTATGTGTGTGTTTTCCACCTCACTTTGCTTAGTTCTACATCACACACACACACACACACACACACACACACACACACACACTTTTTTTACTGATAAATTAGCTAAACTGCATATCAGAATCTTCCTTTGAAAAAAATAAGCAAAAATTACAAGAAGCAACCACTTTTGAAGATGGCCTTTGGACAAGAGAATGATTCTAACAAATTCAAAACCAGAAGAACAAGATGGCTTGACTTATCTTTCTAGAAGGAGTCAATCTTATTAAAGGAACAGCCCTGCTAGAGTTAGACATGTTATAGCCAGATCTCAGGTTCTAACTAGGCTTAGTAGTAATGAAATATTAACATGAGAAAAAGTGGTGGCACAATGTTTTAGTTCATCAAAGAGCATTGTGTAATGATTAAGAATATGCATTCTTTCTGTATTTAAATCTCAGCTTTTCCTTTCACATAACATCATGTAATTTATTCTCCATCTATAAAAGTGGATATAGGAATGGTACCCACCTGTTAAGGCTGTTAATGAAACTTTTAAAATTTAATATATATATAAAGTACTTGAAAAAGTACCTGATACGTATACAACATTAAGTGTTACTGATTAATTGGGTTAAGGAGAGATGTTACACACAAATGCAAACACTGGGTACTGCTAGTACTGGGCACTATTTATTTATTTGAGGATATATATGTGTGTGTGTGTATATATATATATATATAAATTTTGTTGTTTTGTCAAAAGTTTTAGGTTAATGTTGACATTGATATAATTTAACTATAAGTGACATTACGATAGATCTAACTTTAAACATTAGGTTTAAACTTCATATGTACATAAATTATTGGGTTTGTAGATTACTAGTCCAATGATAAAATATATACTTGCAATATTGGCAATATCTATGTGTAATACTGGTTTGGATCTTTAGATCAATTTTATGGCTGACACATGAAAAAGTGGATCCCAAATATGTGCTTGATTTAAAAAATCACCATACACACACACACACACACACACACACACACACACACACACACCATGCCCAAGAATGAAGTCCTATGTAAATAAGGCAAGACATTAATTTAAAAAGGAGTCAAATCTTACAGCATTTTCATTGCATTGAGAAGAGCAATTGGTTGAATTGTAGACCTTTTCAAGTTTCACACATTCACCATTGCTGCACACCTGGAAATGAAGTTACCCATATGAATTAATAACTTGCTCTTAGAATTTACGTGATTTTTTCTATGTAGAATCTACTGTGAAAGAAGAAATCCTCCATAAATGTTTGATAGATATTTGAAATGAATATAGTGTACATTAAAATATTGTTATATGCAAACTCTTTATTAAAATGTCTATATTCTTAACAATTTTTCAAATGTTAATCTACCAAAGATTCTATAATTGTAGGTACAATGATTTCTTCTATTAAGTTTTACTTTGATTTGATAAGGATCTGTGCTTGCTATGTCACAATTGGTGGTTAGGCATTTTGTTATTGTCAATATCAATTAATCTTATTTATGCTTATTAACTTTGTTTTACATTTTGCTTGTTATTTTTATACATTTTATAACCAAATTATTGTTGTTTTTGTTACTTATGATTATTGACTGGCGTATCTTCACCCATTTATTTTTTACCTGTTATTTTTATTTTTACCCATTTCTTTTAAAAAGCATATATCAGGAGATGCTTTTCCAACCTTATTGAGGTATAATAGACAAATAAAAATTGCATATATTTAAAGTACATGTTATGATGACTTGATATACTTATACATAGTGAAATGATTACCACAAAAAACCTAATGAACACATCCATTACCTTAAATACTTTTTTTTTTTGTGGTGGGAACATTTAAAATTTACTTTCTCAGAAAAATTTAAGTATATATTATAGTATCTAACTATAGCCACCGAGATCTGCATTAGATCTTCAGAATTTACTCATAACAGAAAGTTTGTACTCTTTGACCAACATCTCCCCATTTCCCCCACCTGGCAACCATCATTCTATTCTCTGCTTTTGGGGCTTTGACTTTTTTTAGCTTCCACATATAAGTGAGATCATACCGTATTTGTCTTTTTGTGACTGGTTTATTTTGCTTAGCATACATGAAATGTCCTCCAAGTTCATCAATGTTGTTGCGACTGACAGAGTTTCCTTCTTTTTTTAAAGCTAAATAATATTATATATTATAATGTAATATATATATTACATTTTCATTATCCATTTACCTGTCAAAGGACATTTATATTGTTTCCATATCTTGGCTCTTGTAAATATTGTAAATAATGGTGCAATGAACATGGGCAGGCAGATATCTCTTCAAGTTCCTGATTTCAACTTCTTTAGGTAATGTGCCCAAAAGTGAGATTCCTGGATCGTAGGGTAGTTCTATCATTAATTTTTTTAAGGAACCACCATACAGTTTCTATAATGACTATACCAATTTACATTCCCACCAACAGTTCACAGGAGTACCCTTTTTTCCACATCCTCACCAACATCTTTTATTTGTTGTCTTTTTGATAATAACCATCCTAACAGGTGTGAGTGATATCTCATAGTGGCTTTGATTTGCATTCCTTTGAATATTAATGATGTTGAACTCCTTTTCATTTACTTGTTGGTCATTTGTGTATCTTCTTTGGGGAAAAAATATCCATTCAGGTCCTTTGCTCATTTTTTTTCTAATTGGACTATTTGGGTTTTTTTTGCTATTGGTTGCATGAATTACTTATAACTTTCATCTATTAACCCTTTATCAGATATGTGGCTTGCAAGTATTTTTTCCCATTTCATTGATTATTTTTTCATTTTCTTGATTGCAGTCTTTGTGGAAGAAATCTTTACTTTGATATAATCTCACTTATTTATTTTTGCCTTTTTGCCTGTGCTTTTATTATCACATACAAAAACATCCGTTCCTGGGCTTTCTTTGTTGGGAGATTACTAATTATTGTTTTGATCTCCTATTTGTTCAGATGTTCTATTTCTTCATCACTTAGTCTTGGTATGTTGTATGTTTCTCAGAATTATCCATTTCTTTTAAATATTCAACTTGTATAATTATTCATATTATTTTCTTATGATCCTTTGTATTTCTGTGATATCAGTTGTAATGTCTCCTTGTCATTTATAATCTTATTATTTGATTCCTCTCCCTTCGTTTCTTGGGTCAGCCTACTTAAAGGTTTGTCAATTCTGTTTACCTTCTAAAAACCAAAACAATTAATTTTTTAAATCTTTTCTACTGTCTTTCTTGTTTCATTTATTTCTGCTCTAAAAATCTTTGTTATTTCCTTACTTCTGCTAACTTTGGGCTTAGTTTTTTTCTTCCTTTTCTAGTTCCTTGAAATATAACATTAGGTTGCTTATTTGAAATTTTTCTTTTTTCTTAATGTAGGCTTTATTGCTATATACTTCCTTCTTTCAACTGGTTTTGCTGCATTTCATAAGTTTGCTATGTTGGTTTCCATTTTCCTTTGTCTCAGGTATTTTTTGGCTGCCCTTTCAATTTCTTCTTTACTCATTTGTATTTCAGGAGTGTATTGTTCAATTTCCCAATATTTGTGAATTTTCCAAATTTCCTTCTGTTACTGATTTCTAGTTTCTAGTTACCATTGTGGTCAGAAAACTGATTTCTAGTTACCATTGTGGTCAGAAAACATATTTGATATTATTTCAGTCTTCTTAAATGTGTTAAGACTTGTTTTGTAGCCCAACATATGATCTATCCTGGAGAATATTCCAAGTACACTTGAGAAAAATGTGTATTCTGTGGCCACTGGATGGAATATTCTGTACATATCTGTTAGGTCCAGTTGGTCTATAGAGTTATTCAAGCCTATTGTATTCTTTTTGGTTTTATGTGTAGATTATTTCTCCATTGTTGAAAGTGGGGTATTAAAGTCCCATACTATTATTATATTGTATTTCTCCTTTCTGTTTAGTGTAAATTTACTTTATATATTTAGGTCCTCCAATGTTAGGTAAATATCATATATACTTCTAATTGTTACATCCTCTTGATGAATTGACCTCATTATCATCACAGAGTGATCACCTTTGTTTCTTGTGACAGATTATGATTGAAAATGTATTTTCCCTGATATAAATATGGCCACACTGTTCCCTTTTTGTTGCCTTTTACATGCAATGTTTTTTCATCCTTTCACTTTAAGCCTGTGTCCTTAAACATAACATGAATGTTTTGTAGGCCGTATAATGTTGGATCCTGGTGGTTGTTGTTTTCTAGCCAACAGCCAATTTGTGTCTTTTGAATAGATAAATCTAGATTTAATGTAATTATTGATAGTTAAGTTCTTACTATTTTCATTGTTAATTGTTTCTTGAATGCTTTATAACTTCTTTGATCTTTCCTTCCTCTCCTCCTGTCTTCCTTTGCGCTTTGTTAATTTTTTGCAGTGGTATGTTTGGATGTTTTTTCTCTTTATCTTTTGTGTACCTACTAGAGGTTTTATAAAATCATTGGCATACTTTTACTTCTGTTCTCTCCATATTGCATGCTGTTGATATCACACTTTACAGCTCTTTATATTGTGTATCCAGTATCAAATTATTGTAGCTACAGTTATTTTTAATATTCTTGTTTTTTAACTTTTATATTAGAGTTAAAATATATTTATATACCATCTTCACAGTATTAAAGCATTTTGAATTTGACTATATGTTCACCTTTATCAATGAAAATTATCTTACGAATGTTTTCATGTTGTTACTTAGCATCCTCTGTTTCAACTTGAAGCGTTCCCTTTAACACTACTTGTAAGGCAGGTCTAGTGGTGTTGAACTCCTTCAGCTTTTGTTTGATAATGTCTTTAATTCTCTTTCATTTCTGAACCATAGCTTTGCCGGATATAGTACTATTGGTTAGCAGGGGTTTTTTGTTTGTTTGTTTTTATTTTTATTTTGTTTTGTTTAGTACTTTGAGTACATCATCCCACTCTCTCTTGGCCTATGAGACTTCTGCTGGGAAATTTATTGATAGTTTTATGGTTATTCCCTTTTATATAATGAGTTGCTCTTCTCTTGTTGTTTTCAAAATTCTCTTTCTGTCTTTGACTTTTGACAGTTTAGGTTTTTTTTTTTTTAATTTTAATTCCAGTATTGTTAACATACAGTGTTATATTAGTTTTAGGTGTACAATATAGTGCTTCAATAATTCTATATGTTACTCAGTGCTCATCAAGATAAGTATATTCTTAATCTCTTTCACCTATTGTTCCCATCCCCCTTTGGTAGCCATCAGTTTGTTCTCTATGGTTAAGAGTCTACTTTTTAGTTTGCCTCTTTTTCTTTTTTACTTTATTTGTTTTATTAAATTCCACATATGAGTGAGATCATATGGTATTTGTCTTTTTCAGACTTATATTGCTCAGCATTATACTCTCTAGGTTCATCCATGTTGTTGACAGTTTGGTTATAATGTATCTCTGGATAATCTTTGGATTGGTCTCACTTGGGGTCTTTTGAGCTTTCAGAATCTGAATGTCAATATCCTTTCCAACATTTGGCAAATTTTCAGCCATTATCTTTAAAAATAATCTTTATTCCCCTTTCTCTCTTTCCCTTTCTTCTCCTTCTGGGACTCACATAATGCATATATTCATTTTTTTGTCATTGGTGTTATATAGGTTCCATACACTTTCTTCTCTAGTTTTTATTCTTTTTTCTTTTGTTCTTCCAACTTTCTCATTTCAAATGACTTATATTCAGGTTTGCTGACTTTTTTTTTTTTTTTCTGAATGATCCAGTCTGCTGTTGAAGCTTTCCATTGATTTCTTCATTTCTGTAATGTATTTTTCAGCTCCGGAATTTGTTTGGCTCTTTTTTATGATTTCTATTTCTTTGTTAAACTTATGCTGTTCATGCATTGCTTTCCTGATTTCATTTAGTCATCTGTCTGTGTTCCCTTATATTGTTTTGAGCTTCTTTAAAATGATTAATTTGAATTCTTTGTCAGGCAAATCTTAGATCTCCATTTCTTCCAGATCATTTGCTAGAGCTTCATGAGTACTTTCTTGACTATTTGTCTTTTCAGAAATAAATGCTACCTAATTTGCTGTAGTTCTTTTAGTCATAAAGTGTGTGAGAATGTCCTTCTATTGCTTTACTATCTGGATAATAGTTTGGCTGTATGTATGGTTTTAGGGTCCCAAAATTTCGTTCTCCAAAGCTCCATAGATTTTGCTGCATTATCTTATGGCATTTCTTTTTTGAAGTTAAATATAATGATAACCTGATAATTTTGTTGTTGTTGTTGTTGTTGAAAAATGATACTTGCCTTCTTTGGAACATTTTCTTTATTGTTGACTTCATGCTGTGAAGGTTAGTCTACATGCTCACCTCTTTCTATGAATTTTTCCTGGTATTAAGTTGAGTTTTTATTTTATATATTCTTCAGCTCAGGGACATTTTTTATTATTATATCTTTAATTACACTTTTACCTATATTATGTTTTCTTTATCTAGGATTCCTATTAAAACGGTATCAGATTTATTACGACTATTTTTCCTGTTTTTATTCAATTTCTCCTTTAGAATTCCTTACCTCAGTCTCATGTGTTAAGTTTAGCTTCTAATTCACTATTTTTTTGTGGTTTACTACATTTCATGGTTTACTGCTCAAATTATATGTAAATCAGTAATTATGATTTATTTTGTAATTTGAAGGCAGTGTTTGTTATTTTCAAATAATACCATTTTTATAGATTTAATATCCTTTTAAATCTGATTAAAGTATAAATTTAACTTTTTTTCTAAAGGATTTCTCTCTTTTTTAATGTATATCTGTTTCATAGGGGACTATCATCTATGAGTCCTCAAATTAATCTTCATTGTTCACACTGTTGAATTCTTTTGTCTGTTGGTATTCGTCCTCTTTGCTTATTCTTAAAGAATGGATTTTCAAATATATGTGATCAAGTGA
Organism: Ursus americanus; assembly: GCF_024610735.1. Lineage (NCBI taxonomy): Eukaryota > Metazoa > Chordata > Mammalia > Carnivora > Ursidae > Ursus > Ursus americanus. The sequence continues at coordinate 68,229,520 of NC_142139.1, forward strand.
ACACTGGAAAAATGCTCCTTAAGCCATGTAAATCTCTTTTCACATACTTCAGGCTCAACTAAAGGAAACATCGAAATGTTTCTTATTTTAATTTTGGCATTTTTTTATGTTTAATAAAGAGAAAACTACAGACAGGTTTGCAGCAAATCTTTTGTGCCAGAGAAGACTAACTAGTATTCTCCCTACCTTCCCTCCCTCTTCTCTATTCTTCTTCTTTTTCCAATGTATTATCCTTCCTTTTTCATCTCTTCTCACTGTTTTCCTTTTGTTTTATTTTTCTTATCTATGTTACTAAGGAAAAAGGCATTCAAGGGCAATGGGATATGTTTGCCCTCATTTTCTATGCCAAAATTTACCCAGAAAGAAAATTATGAGAAACTAGAATGTTTTTATTCATTTTAATTTACTCATATCTAAAAGTAGTATCTCAATGTAAAAATGAGATGAAAAGTCTATAAGTAATACCTTTGTGATACCTCTATAAACTGGCATTTGCTATTCATGAATTCCTTCATTATCAATTGACCCAATAACTGGCACATTGTAATTGGTACACATCTATATTAAGACTTCTCTTGAAAGAATAGGCATTCTATGTGATGGCATGTGGCCACAACATGCTTATAAGATCAAGATGAAGTAACAACTGCTTCCCTATAAATTCCTTTGTTCAAGCCCTGTCACTCATTATGGCGTTCAATGAGGGGTAAGTCATACTTCTGCTTAGTATTTCTGGATGATTTTTCTTACCTGGAGTGAATAGAAAATTGTTTGATATTTTCTTTAACCTGATGGCTCATACACTCTATCACTGAAAGTCCTTGAACTTTCTAGTATGTAGTTGGTACACAAACCTAAAATTTCACCAATATAGATACCTCATCATTTTGATATTTTGTTATTTTAATGGGAAACTAATAGTTAGTGTATGGATTTGAAATATAGATCTCCCTTAAATTATTAAATTCTAATTCCCTTTTTTACATTCTGAATTTTATTTTTCAGTTCATTTCTCTATCACATTATATGAATGAAACTGTAATGTTTGTGGATGGTGGTATGGTAGGAGAGGAGCTATATCACAGAAGCTATACTATTTCAAAATAACTGATTTTAAAAAAGTATTAGATTTTCCATATATTCTTGTGTTTATAAACCTTGATGAGTTGGCTGTTGTTTTTAGTACATGTCCAAAAGTTTTCATCTTAGAATGATAAACCTCTTCTGATCTGGCCTTATTTTAGCTGCTCAACTTCATTTTCTGGCATTTTACCCAAAGCTCCGGTCACCCTGAAATTGTCAGTTACCTGACTATGCCATATATTTTGTACCTTTGCATGTTATGTAGGTATTTCTTTTTAAAACATCTTTTCTCATTTTGTCTGCATTGAAAAATGTTCATCATGTCAAAGCTGAAATGTCACTCATTTAAAGGCATCATAACACGCCATTCATGTTCTCCAAGTACAGGCAATCACTTCTTCTTTGGACTTAAATATTCATCGGTCACCACTATGAAAGCACTTGTGTTAGACTGTAATATATATAATATAATTCAATTTATGAAATTCTCAAGTACCCTCATATTTACATCATTTGTTTCCAGTATGGCCACTGGCACCATAGTATGTGTCCAATAAATATGGCTGAATGAATAAAATAATTGAACATATGGCTATTTTTTAGTCAAATTAATTTAAAAATTATGCCTACAATTTTACTAATTAAGTGCACTTATAACATTTACATATCATTTTGTATAACAGAGATTGGACAAAATGATTATTTATTATAGTGTTATTACTACTTTGCTCAATCAAATGAAAACAAAAGCTGCCCATTTGTTTCTGCTTTCCCATATATAGGTCCTCAGGAACCAATTATAGAAAATAATGTTTTAAAAGTGGCTGAACCAAGAAGTTTTAATAAAACAAAGGACTTTCATCTTACCATTCCATCTCCACATTTTGTTCCAGGAGCAACCAGGCCCAAATCTTTAGAATTGTGGTATAAAATAAAAGTTTTGCACTCAGTGGTGACATTCTGCTTTGAAATCTTCTTAAGGTGATTAATCTTTTCTTTTCCAGGAAGAAATGAGTGCTGCCCTCTGCTGCAGTGTATCTTTCCACATTTGACATCTCTGAAGGAAAGGGAGAATATTCTCAGACTTGGGACCAGGAAACAGAACTTTATAGAGATGAGGCTGGCAATAAAGTGGCCTGGTCACTTTTCTCTAGACCCACCCAGCCTTATCAATAGGTTGCAGAAGCACCAAGAGAAGCAGGGTGAAAGGTTAGACAAAGTCCTGACTCTGGGAACTCTGATGAGTAGGTGAAGATGTAAAATGATTGTATTTCTTTGTAGTGCTGTGATTCTGACAAATCAGTATTAGCTCAAGTTTACAGAAGAATATTTCCTATTATTAATTTGAGTTATCTAACTTTCATCAAGATGTTAAGATTTTTTTCTTATTCTTTCTTGCACAGAGCACATCAGTTAATTCTCACAACAAACCTGTGAGTTTGATATTATTATAATACCCATTTACAGATTAGAAAGTAAGGGGAAGTTAAGTGACTGCCCAGTTTCACCTAGAATATTTAAGAGCAAAGTTGAACTTGACCAAAGGTTTCTGTTATTGTTTTCAGTCCAAATCCTGTTTTGTGAATGTAACAAATCTGGAAGAATGACGCAGCTAATACTTTTTAAAATCAGATCTAACTTTCACTTCTCCTCTTCTTTCCAATTTCAAGTTCTACTTTTCTTTTTTGTTGTGGCTTCACTTGTTTCCTTCTCTCTGCTTCTTTTCCCTCTTTCCACTTTATTTTCCTCCTCCTGTTTGCTCTTTCCTATTTTCTTGTAGCTTCTCTTCGTCCCTTTCTTTCCTAAGAATTTTAACTCTTTCCCATCTTTCCTCCTTCTATCTCACAACCTTCAACTCATAAATACAGTATGTAAGTGCCAGTTACACAGTCAGGGATGTGTGCTCCCTCCCTTACTCCCTCTCCTCCCAATCTCCTCAGTAAAAAGAGGTTAACAGCTGCCAGAACAAAAGCAGTTCTGATTTTGCAAAAACACTCTTAGTAGGCACTTACTTTTCTTTACATGGTACTTACTTCTCTTCACAGGGAATTAATCTGTTTTCCTTGTTTTTGCAGTATCCAAATCTATTTCCTTTTTTATTCATCTCATAGCAGAGATCAGAACTATCTTTCACCTCTAGGATCCAAAATGGAATGATTAAAGTAAAATAATAAAAGCATGAATGTTATAAATAATAAAATATCTTATTTTTCTAATGTAATTGAAATTTTAGTATCATGTAGTGGTAAGGCAGAATGGGATAAATAAATCAATTTAAAGCTATCCTATTGCATCAGGAAACTATTTTACAGAGGAGTATGGATATAAACCCACAAACTGAGCTGGTTAATTAATATTAGAGGTAATATCAAGTAATATTAAAGGTAATTTCCAGAAAGATTCTAGGTAAGATCTGGGAAGAATGCCACAAATGGCATTATCTTCAATCTTGCCCCTAAATTTTTACAGGATAATAGCAGAAATAGTAGCTATTATGTTTATCAGCCATTCACTGTAATTATTTCTCACCATTATCAAAGAATTGAGAGCACTGATCATCCCGGGTGGGACATTTCCCCATGAAGCAGTAGCCTTTTGCATTTTTGCAAGGAAATCCATTTACTTGGAATTTGTCCTTAGGACATGCAGAAGAGTAGCCAGTACACACTTCAGGAAAATCACATTCATCTTTTGCTGGTCTGCATATGGACCCTGATGTTTTCATCTGTTGAAGAAAAACAAAAAGACAAAAAATCTTGGACACATTTAGGTAGGTTAAGTTTCAGTAAAGAGGAGGGAGTTTGACCCATTTAACTTATCTTTAAAAAAAGGGTTTTAAGGTTGGATCATGACTTTCTTCTCCATTCCACTGAGAATTATTATCATTTGTAAATGTGTTGGCTTTTATGTAATTTCAGGAATGACATGATGGTGTTTTTGAAAATCTGTATTAGAACAGCATTGGGAAGAGTTGGAAAGGACATAAAATGGAGAAATGAACAAGAATTCTGTTCGTCTTGCTCCAATGCATACCATCTCCAGCACACACATATAACTGGGATAACTGCCTATCTGTAATGAGGAATCTCCACTCCCAAGAAATCACATCTCTCCAAATGAACTGGAAAAATTCCCTGACTCATTGCTGGGAGAAAGTGCATTCTCTTATTCAGCCACTCGATATACATTTAATTATAATGAGTCCTAGAAAGATTTGAAAATTAATAAGACACACTTCCTTTCCTTTGTGAGTTCACAATATAGTGTGTTAAAGGAAATGTCATTTAAACTTTGGACAGTCATTTGGATTTCTGATTGCCTTTCCTAGGAATATATCTCCATGTACTAGTCACACTCACTTTCCAATTCCAGTATAATCCTTTTTCCTTCACTGTTTTTGGAATGCCACCCCTTCCACCACCACCACACATGAGCTGAGGTTAAATAGGTTGACAATGATTTACAAAGGAACAAGAATAATATGTTTATCATATAACTCTACTCCTAAAAGACCAAGTGATACTTGCTTCTCCACTCCCCAGGCCATAGCATTGCCCAGGACTTAGAAGTCAGAACAACTCAGAAGAGGCTTTATTGGGTACAAGCAAGACTAACCCTAATCTGGGATTAGGAGTGTGGGGTCATTCTGTGGACAGCCAATTCTTCCATTCTATGTACACTTAATAAACTGAAAATGAAGAACCCAGTCCTAGCACAGGTCCTTACCTGACAAGATTCACAGCATTCTCCTTCCGCACAACTAAATCCCGGCTTCAACACACATTTGTTTGCATCACAGCAAGGATTGGTGCACTCCTGGCAATAATAAAAAATTAAAGATCGGAAATTGGTTTGTAGTTAAGGTCTTGTTTAATAAGTTGTGGTTCTGTGTAATTTATCATTACTTGTCTTTCAGAGTTAAATCCAAATGCGTGATCCTTGGCTATGACGTGTATATGAAGACTACTGCTTGTAACTGGTTGTTGGGAATTTACTTTGTTTGTTTTTTTAAGATTTATTTACTTGAGAGAGAAAGCACGTGCATGTGTGAGCAGGGGAAAGGGCAGAGGGAGAGGGAGAGAATCTCATGCAGACTCCCTGCTGAACACTGAACCCAATGCAGGGCTTGATTCCAGAACCCTGAGATCATGATTTGAGTCAAAATCAAGAGTTGGAGGTTTAACCAACTGAGCCACCCAGTTGCCCCTATTTTGTTTTCTTCCCAATTGTTCAGTTCTCTACACTAATGAATTTTCATCAGCAGCTTACAAAGTCCAAAGTTTCTGACCTTTCATTTTCCTGATGACTTCCATTCTTTGGAAGGGCCCTGCTACTTCTCTATACTAAAGGTTTAATGTGAGATAATAGAACTTCTGAAGATCTAATTTTACATTTTCTTCAAGATGTTGAATATTTCAAGCTGAACTTTGTTGTTTTAACGCATCATTCAATAATAAGAGCAGGATGGACACATAGGCCTCATCTGCTGGAAACAAAATTAAAATTGCAAAAGAAATTGTCTGCAAATTGTAATGTAAGGTACTTCATGTGTTAGAATGAAACTGTAGAACCATTCTAAAAAATGCGCACAGGCAAAAGCCTTGATTTCCAAAGTTAAGAGCCTCTTTGCATTTAATCTGAGACATTCGAAAACTAAGTGTTGCAAACTCTTTACATGTCACTGTCCCCACTCTGATCATGGAGTCTCTGATTCACTATTAGATTTATTTTGAATTTTGTAGTGCTTACAGTGTACACACTACATATGTGGTCTTCAGACCAGCAGTATCAACATAACCTTGCAGGTTGCTAGGAATAAAGGATCTCAGCCTCACTTCAGGCCTACAGAATCAGAATCCACATTTTAACAACATTCCCGGGTGATGTGTATACATACAATTTGAGAAGTGGTTGTCTAGGACTCCTACCTATATGATAAGCGCTTAACAGAAATAGCTTCTATGTTGGAGGAAAGCAGATTAAGAATTACTCTAAAATTTGTCTTAAAAGGCATATGCTAAATGTTCCAGAGACCAAGGCTCCAACAAATATGTGGAAGGTTAGAAGGGTTCTGCTCAATTAAGACAGTTTTCTAATAACATGAACTGTCCAGCTGGTATATAAACCAGCCTCATAAGGCCCTGAGTAAAGCTCAATTGACTAACTGTGGAGAACAAATTCCTACTGTGCATGAGATCAGACTTAAAGGCACCTATGGGCCTTTCTTACAAGAAGAGCCAATTACTATCTAAACCAGGCAAATGTAATACCGTGGGTCTCCAGCAAGATCATTATACATAATTCATGACTTGGTAAGATGCCTTGCAATGAGGCTACACCAATGACTTTTTTTGAAACGAGACAAAAAAACACATTATTTAAAACTTTACAAGGAATATCATGGTTGATTAATGGCTACCTCCCTGCTTAGGTTCTAGCTGAGAGTAAACATTGTAATTGAAAGACATTATTTGCAAATACCTGAACGGGGCCACAATCACACTCTTCTCCTTCATCCAACTGCTTGTTTCCACAATATGGGTAATTACTTAATTTATCAGAAAATGGAATATTGGACATGCATGTTGGATTATAATCCTTCAGGTGTTGCAGGTACTGAATTCTGTTGCATTTACTGAATTTTAGTGCAGGAATGCTAGAGTTCAGATAAATTAAAAATAAAGATAAATTTTATCAGTGTATCGTGGTGGAACAGCTATAAACTTTTATGAAGGATTTAGGAAGAATAAATATAAATGATGGACTCTAAAAGTCCATTTACTTATCCTACTTTACAGTTATAGGAGAGTAGCAGTGAGCTTTTATTATAGAAAATGTCTTACTGAAACAGCCAACACATGATATTTTAATGAACATACTCTGATTATATATCCTCCAGAAAGTCCTTCCTGAAGCCCATAGTTTAGACTGAATGTGATTGCTGCTCCTAGATCACATTTTACTTGTTCCTCTTGACATAATCTATATATTCGTTTATCATTTATGCAAGAATACAAGATTCTCAATGCAGGGACTGTAATTTTTTTTTTAAATAAGCACTAATTAGCAGAGTGCCTAGTACAAAGCAGTTCTCTAAACCATTGTTGAAACAAATGATTTATTTAGTAATATCTTACACATCCTAGGAATGCACTATCCTTCTGAAAAGTTCAAAGATTAAAAAGACTGAAATTCACCTCCCTTCTGTCTTCCTTTTGTTTTGACTCCCTTGCCATTATTGACACATGATGGGCACGGATGGGTTTTTAGAGGCTTAAAAACATTACTTTGGAATGGTGGGGCCCTGAAAAATACTACTAATTATGTAGATAATGATATAAAATAGTTCTTACTCTATGCCAGTCACTGTACTTGGGTGCTTTCACTACTTTACTTCATTTAATCAGTATATAGACACATTGATCATCATCATTAACACCTTTCTTATGTGAAATGCACCATGTACTCTCTGTGAAGGAGCTCAAAAATATGTAAAGTTTAGGACCTGGCTGCAGGTAATTCACAGCATGATGGGGGGATGTAGGACATTCATTCATTCTGTAATTATTTATAGAGTCCCTAGTATGTATCTGGGACTTTTCTAGACGGTGTGATAAAACAGTGAAGAAGGCAGACAAAACCTTCTGACCTCCTGAAATTTATATTTTGTTGGAGGAATAAAATAATAAGCAAGCTAAATAGGTAATGTGTAGACTATATTAGATAGTGATTGATACTAAGAATGGAAAGAAAACAAGGAAGGGATGGATAATGCCATAGCATATATGAGGAGACAGGATCGAAAAATTAGATCAGGTGGCTGGGGAAAGCTTGGCTGAGAATGACATTTGAGTAAAGATTTGAAGGAGGTAATTAGAGTTTATAGCAAAGATGATAAAACAAGGTACATAGAGTGTATTCCTCTCCTAGGCACCTTAGTATAATTTACTAATTAATCATTTTATATTTTTGCAATATGTTCAGACAGAGTTTTAGCATTTCTCTCACCATGTCACTAGAACAGACACTACCAACTGATAAGATTTAGTCCCAAAGAGAAACAGCCTATGATGGCTGGTTTCATAATAGACCTTATGGAATATATTAGGAAAATGTTCACATAATAACAACATATCACTACAATATGGAGTTCTAACCAAGAGCCACACCCAAAATATTTAAATGTCTTCTCTACATTGTTTGAACCTTACCTTCCACCACGATCCATCACACATCTCTGAAAATTACAGGTACATGGGTAATCATCATGCTTCATCCCAAGGTTATGACCCAGCTGATGTGCAATTCTGCTTGCAACTACATTTAGATCAGGCAAAAGATCCTGAGGCCAAGAAAAGGTATGCATTGGAAATTTCTATAAGATAATGCACTTTAGTATGTAGTGTTTTGAACTATTGGTTGATACCTGGTTTCTAGCTTCTGGTTAACTAGTACTTATTTGAGAGTCCATGGACTTCATTACCTCCCTGTCCTGCCCTCAGTTCCTTTAATTATATAATGAGGTTAGACAAATGACCTTTTGAGTGTCTCTAACTCTAACATTTCAAAATTATTTTTTGTGGCACAGTAATAGTCATTGTTGGATTTCTATAAACTCATTCTTACAAGTAGCTAAAATTTATAAACTAATGTCCTACACAATAAAATAAACACTTTTGATTTTAAAATAAAAAATATGCGAGGTTCATGTTTTCAATGTACAGTCTCACATTGCATTACATAACAGTGGTATGTGATCATGAAGAGGAAGTTTTTACTATGAAGAAAACCAGAAGTTCAGTGATTTGAAATCCAAGGCAGAGTTGATTGTTAACTCTGTAGCTCTATTTCATGTTTCAATCTCTATATTAAGTACAAAAAAAATAATTTCCTAAAAGGGGTGGGATATCAAGTTACTGTAAAGGTAAAATTCCCCTAATTTGGTTATTTCATTTTATTCATTTGAACTTTAAAATGTGTTCTGGATGGGTTGTAATGTCATAATTGGAGTGGCTACAGCCTATATATTAGATTAGATGGATTCTACAATGCAAAATTTGTGTTATTAAAATACCATAATCAAGGGCATAATCATAAAAAGAACCATGTAATAAATAGATCATGTATAAATTTTTAATTTCAAGGTCTTAATAAGACTTAAATAAGACTACTTGGACAGCATCTACTAGAAGCTTAGTGACTTGGGAAAGATACCAGAGAAAATAGATAAGTCAGCAGTTTGAACATCTTAGTCTTTCTGAAAATGAATCACAAGGTTGTCTTGATATATTTTAAATGATTTATAAACTATACACTCAGCACAAAAGCAATTATCCTCCCTTGCTAACTCATGTCTTTACATGTTTACTTTACATGTGTACATTACATGTCCTTATAAATAGCTATATATAATATGCAAAAAAGCTTTTTTAATCTTTGTATGTTAATTTGTATATGATTTTTAAAGCTCTGAACAACACTGATTTACATTCATTGTTCATCAGTAGTTTTTATAAAACATTATTTTCCTATTTAATAGAGGAAACATAACAGTTTCATCATGATATATATTGGTGAGAATATATGGCAGAATTCATACATGGTTTCTTTTCTTTTTTCTTTTCTTTTCTTTTCTTTTCTTTTCTTTTCTTTTCTTTTCTTTCTTTTCTTTTCTTCTTTTCTCTTCTTCTTCTTCTTCTTCTTCTTCTTCTTCTTCTTCTTCTTTCTCCTTTTCTTCTTTTCTTTCTTCTTTCTTTCTTTCTTTCTTTCTTTCTTTCTTTCTTTCTTTCTTTCTTTCTTTCCTTTTCTTTCTTCTTTTGTAGGCTCCACCCCCAGAACAGAGCCCAACGCAGGGCTTGAACTCATGACCCTGAGATCAAGACCTGAGCTGAGATCAAGAGTTGGATGCTGAACTGACTAAGCCACCCAGGTGCCCCTAGTCCCTTTCAACAGGACACAGAAAATTTATAAAAATTAAATTCAAACTTTGTGATTAAGTTACATAACAAATAAAACACAGCCTACCTTAACAATGCTGGTGGAATAATAGGGCAGGCATATACCCTCTGAATAAGAAATTCCCTGTGCATGTTTGTAGAGCCACTTCCCACTATAAACAAGAGGCAAATACACTCTTCAGTCTGAGGTAGTGGTTTAATTAACACAAACATTGAATTGCAGTGAATCCTCACAATGCTAGTGCCTTTGCACATAGAAGTGCCTTTTTTTCATGGAGTTCTAGAATTGAGGATGATCTTAGTTGTTATTAAGCTCATTTAAAACTTGGGGTACAGTAGAGGTATTGAAAAAAATCAGTACAATCTGAAGTTGAAATCCTAAAAAAAGTACTTTCAGAAAAATAATAAGGTTAGAGTCCAATTTTACATGGCTTACCCTACACTCAGCTTTGGATAAAACCACTTAAAAGACCAAAAACTTAAGTTAAAAAGTGTTTGGAGGGAAAAATACAACATAGTCAATAGACTCAATACCGTGATTAATTAATTAGCTATGGCTGAAAATTTTTAGAAAATTTAAATCAACCATAGAAAATCATAGAGGATTAGATAACTATAATCAAACATTTAAAAGAGTTGTCATGTGAACTACCGTTGGGTTACCTAAAAAGACAGATGTAGATGTGTATATTCAGGGAATCCAGACTTGATATGCTTTCAAGAACATTTAGAATTGGACCACTTGAAAGAGCAATCATGAGCTGGAAGACCACACTTGGAATATAATTAAGAAGATTCAAATATGAGGAAGGTGGTCAGGTTACATGACCCCTTTCAATCTTTAACTTTTTTGATCAAGAAGATATGCTCTATTTCTTTCTTTACTATTGAAATGTCCTACATTTTATTCTCAGTGTTTGGCTATGTATCTTGGAGGAATTTAGAACTCTGGTCTTCCTAGACTCTGGAGATCTTGGAAGAATACCACTTATGGAGATGAAGCATCAGAGAAAACACAATGTGGATTCTGAATTTGCTCATGGTTACTTAAAAACAAAAATCACAACATGAAAATGCCATATATATTGTCTTATCACTTCTAGTGCTATGCGAATAGATAGATGAGAAGACATACAAGAAACTCAACACTTAAGAAGTCCCAAATACGATGTCCAATTAGATATTTAGGAGCACTTTTCTCATTTCCTTATTTGCAGACATACTATTGTTGTGAGAAGCTACTGCTCAGAATAATAGACATTGTGAGAGTAAAAAGGTTTTCGTTTATAGCCGTGTAATATTACTAGACTAATTTATTAAGTATTTTAAAACACATGTTCAAGAAATAGGCAAAGAGGCTAATCTTGTGCACGGTGAAGGTTATAGTGATATTTTACATTAACCTCTATAATTTTGGTGCATACTAGTGTATGAATCTCCCAAGTCAGGTAAAACTATCCCCCTGGAGATATGTGCTGTGGGCCATCCCAGATATGAAAATCAGAAGTGATATTACTTTGGAGGTGTGGTTCACTCTCATCAATCTGCCAAAGAGCTGGACCTGACCTCCAACTATAAAGGCTCCATTGCTCCAAAGTTATGCTTTCATACTTTAACTAAGATAACAGGACTACAGTTAACACAAGGTTAAAGTCAGTTCAGCTCCACAATTATTTATCATTTCCCAATAGGTTGAGTAGTGTGGTAGTTATTTTGAATTACAAAAATGATTTTTAAAAAAGGCCCCCCTGTCTTAGGAATGACCTAATATTGTAGATAAATCCAAACCTTTATTTACTTAGGAATATTAAAGCTGTGGCAGATTAGTTATCCATCATGAATAGTAGAGTAGATGCTCTTAAAGTGCTATTCATTGGATAGGGACACTTTATTGAGGGAAATTTTCCAGAGAATGAGGTGCTTTCCCAAATAGGTAGGTTTTTGGGGAGTATTGGAATGGTATAGTGTAGAAGAATTAAGGGAGTTAGTGCTGGATGCTGATAAGTAAATTGATTCTAAAAGTACATTGCAACTAATGAATCATCAAACTTTACATCAAAAACCAGGGATGTACTGTATGGTGACTAGCATAATATAATAAAAAATATTATTAAAAATAAATAAAATAAATAAAATAAAGGGAAGCACACAATACAATCCCTTATAGAAAGACCCAATATTTTCTATTGTAAATGTCACTCCAAATTATTCAATAAGAGAGCTTGACAAGATAATTTTATATTTTATTTAGAAAAATAAATGAACAAAAATGGCAAAAAAAAAGAATAAAAGTACATTGCTTTTCTAATGACATTTTCAACTCTGACCGGAAATGTAAATATGTCGTACGTTTACTTTCTAGTATTAATCAATATCAGAAAGAAAGATTATTAAAAATTCATTTGGAAATTTTATGTATAGCTAGACATAACATTTTGTCACCATGTACTATGCAAAAGTCAATTGTTTTAAAAAGTATTGTGTTGTTCATTTGTTTTATTTTCTTTTTTTATAATCCACCTAAAGTATGCAGGAAAATAGAGCACTTACATACCTGAGTAATAGAACATGATCAAAATTATTCCTTTTTCTAAGGATCATTTCTTGCCAAGTTGAAAAGCGCAACAAGGTATTTTCTATATTTGAATCTATGTCTATTTTATCTCCATTTGTCCACATTTCAAGGCCAACCAATGTCACATGAATGTCCAAGGTTTTGTAAATCTGTTCAAAGGAGAAATAAATTTTCATAGAGTCAAGTTACAGAAGGAACCTTCATCATTACTATATTCCTCTACAATAAAAAAAAGGTAATTTTAACATGTGAGGTACATAAACAAAAAGCACAGGCCTTATTTTACAAATGGTTATATTGAAACAGAATATAGTGTAAATTGCCCAGAATACTGGGTGAATTACCATGACCAACAAAAAACTTAACTAAAAAAAAAAAAATCTGATTCCCTTTGAATATGATAAACCTTACAGACACTGGGCTCAAGATGTGTCTAGCATAAATAATTTAGCAAAGCTCTGAGATTATAACTGACCTGAAGATGTGAAGTTACTAATAGTGGCACACAGAGGGATGAGTGTTCTTTATTCATCTCTCTATTTAAGTCATTAGTTGGTTCTATGGCAGATTAGAATGTTGATAATTGTTTTCAAAAACCAATAATGTAGGTGTCATATTTTGTTTAATTTTTTGGAACTAATTTGTTGTCTAAGAAATCTTTTTGGTGATTGCTCAAAACTGGTACAAATAGCTTTAGCCCATAAGCCTTCTCAACTCATTCCCATTTGCTTTTGTAAACACTAAGTTGGTAGATACTTTAATGCCAGCACAAAAGAAGACAGTTGAAGCAAATATGAGGATTTTGAGACAAAAAGAGTTATATAAATTTTACATTTCATAACAGCCAGTACAAAGTGGGTTGAAAGAATGAATGAAGAACTACGAACACTGAGTTAAGAGTGAAAATGATAAGGCCACTCACACAATATTAGTAGAGTATGCAATCAGTTATCAAGAAGTGTGATACATCATGGCTATAATAACATTGTGTTAATTTTCTACTTTTCTTAAGCTGCATAATATGAATATATTGAATTTCATGTGTCAACATAATAACCCAACAAAGGCATTTCAGAAGTCTGAGAACTAGGCTTCCTTTAAACTCTCATGAAGTTAGACCTTTAGTCAAATCATGATCTCAAATCCATACTGGAGCCTGTGATGTCCATTCCTTTTGACCCTGACCTTATTGTGGAATAAACCTTATGAGTCAGGTCCCATAGAACAATATTCTTTTTTTAACCTGGGCTCATTGGAGTCTCTGCAATTCATGGGTGGGCTTTAGGTCCATAAAACTGGAGAAAGTACAAATGGAAACAATATTAATCATTTGTCATCCTATGAATGCACTCTCTTCTAGTGAGAACATATCCTATAAAATAAAACTGTGTTGCCTCAATGGAATGCTTGGATAGGTTTGGATATACATATTTAGGAGGTTGTGAAGAGTTAATTCACTCTTCATAGTAGAGAAAAAAACTGAAATTTCTGAGATAAAGGGGAAAAGGCATTATAATAGTAAATGAGAGAAGACTCTGTAAAATTATGAATATGGGCACTGTGGAGGTTAAAGGATCAGTATGACTTCCCAATCTAAACTGAAAATTTTTAGTAAAAGTTCAGTAATATGTACCAGTGTTGTATTTATGTTTACTTTGGTGATGGGGACCCAAACAGAAAGACTGAGTCTTATATTTGGACCAGTGTTAGCGTAGTGATAAAGACAATTGCAAAATATAAGAAACAGGGCAAGAGGAGCCCGAGCTGAGAGGCAGAGGACCAGAACACATCACCCTCAGAGAAAAGCTAGTACTAGGCATGAGCCCTTCCATGCTACACACAGGCAGGGGGGATTAATCCACACACAAAGCCAAAAGTAGCTCCTGGCTCTTCCTGATTGAAGACTGGGAAATTGAGAGTAACCCAGGCAAGAGAACTGAGACAAAGTCCCACCCAGTCTAGGGAGAGTCATCTGGTTCCACCTGACCAGAAGAGCTAGTGACATTCCTGAAAGATGTGTGAACCAGTGGTGGCTTGAGCCAAGAGGTGGGTGGATAGAGCTGATTACTCTCAGAAAAAAGCCAATACAGGTATTCCTTGATTTTTGAGTTTGTGTTATGCCATTTTGCTTTCACAAAAGACCTACATTAGAATCTGTTTTCACCGAACAAAAGAAATCTGAAGAGGAATTTTTCTTTTATGAGAAAGGGCAAAAAGCAAAAATAATGCTCCATGTTTGTTGTGTGGTAAGCCATTATAGAGGCAAATTTGTGGCACTGCCAAGCTCTTTCTCCAGGAGCCATACTCAGAAACTCAGCATCAAGCCACCATAACTTCGAACTGTGTCTGTGAGCATCAGTTCTTTATCTCAATTTATTTTGTACATTCATTAGCAAGATGTGTCATAAGGTACTAGAAAAGTCTAAGAGAAGTTGTTTTTTGTCTCAAAAATATTCCCATATAAATTAATAGTAATTGCTTCTTAGTTTTATGCTATTTTGGCTTATGAAATATTTAACAGGAATACTCTACTTCCAGATAGTGGGAGAAAGTTATACCAGGTGTGAAGGCTTCTAGAGCTACACACAGGCAGGGGGATTAATTTTTAGTCAAGGCTGAGGGTAGCTTCTGGCCCCTTCTAACTGGAGAGCATGTTTAGGAAATTGGGAGTTGCCTGGAGTAGCCACCCAGGCAAGGAAGATGAGACATAACCCACCCACTGTGAAGAGTGCCTTCTGTCTTATCTGACTGAAGGTTGATAAAACACCTGAAAGCTGTGGAGCCCAGAAAACTCAAGAAAGGTGCAAGAGAAAGGCAGACATAGCCCATAGTGTGCAGAGCCAAGCCAGTGGTGCTGTTTGGCTGGGGACGTTGGGGTGCAGTCCAGCTTAAGTTAAGACAACAAAGATATATTCCAGTTTTAGAGCTGCTTTTCGCACTGCATGAGGGCAGGGAATCTAATTCGTAACCCTGCTCCTCACTGAATATAGTCTTCAGTCTGTCCAACCAGGCAGTCTAACCAGAGCACATGGGAAACTGTGTAGCCCATACAACATTACATATAAGGCAGCTCCCATATGACTATGGACAGATTTCTCAACAGAAACTTTTTAGGCAAAGAGATAATGAAATATCAAAACAACTGTCAACCAAGAATGCAATGGCTGGTAAAGTTGTCCTTCAGAAATGAAGGAGAGATAAAGACTTTCTTGAACAAATGAACAAACAAAAGCTGAGGAAAGGAGTTCATTACCACCAGAACTGTCTTAGAAGAAATGCTAAAGGCAATTCTTTGAGTAGAAGTAAAAAAATGTTAATTAACATCATAAAAAACACAAAATGATAACATATATCTCACTTGTAATGGTAAATATATAGTCATTGTTAGATTCTGCAATTTGTTAATAACGATGTATAATTCACAACACTAGTTTAAAAGTTAAAAATATGAACATAGCAAAAAACCCCATAAATACAATATGTACAATGTTATTACTTACAAAATATTTTAAAAAATGTAAATTGTAACAGCAATAATGTAAAAGGTAAGGAGGAGAAAAAGGAGAATTGTAAAGTATATGAATTCTATTAAATTGTTATCAGTTTAAATTAGGATCTGATAAGTTTGATATTTCATGTAAACCTCATAATAACCTCTAGGGAAAATTTTTTAGTAAGTAGATGAAGGAATACAATAAAGATGTCAAAGCATACCAATACCAAAGACCTCAAAATACAAACAAAGGACAGTAGAATAAGAAATAGGGAACAATGGATCTGCAAAACAACAAGAAACAATTCACAAAATGGCAATAGTAAGTCTTTACTTATCAATAATTACTTTAAATGTGAACAAATTAAATTATTCAATCAAAAGACATAGGGTGGCTGAAGGTATTAAAAAAGCAAAATCCAACAATATACAACATAAAAAAGACATGTTAGCCCTAAAGACATACATAGACCGAAAGTGAAGGGATGGAAAAAGACATTTCAAGCAAACGATAACCCCTTTCTTCCCCCAAAAAGCAAGGGTAATTATACATATATCAAAGTAGATTTTTAAGTAAAAATAATAAAGAGACAAAGGCCATTACATAATGATAGAAGGGTCAATACATCAAGAAGTCATAAGTGTAAATATTTATGTGTCCGATATTGGAAAACCTAAGTTTACAAAGCAAAAACTAACAGAACTGAAAGGAGAAATAAAAAATAATAATACTCCACACTGAACAATGGATAGATCATCCAGACAGAGACTCAATAAGTAAACAGTTGAACAATACTCTTGTCCTAATGGACCTAACAGATGTATACAGAACATTCTACCCAACAATAGCAGAATACATAATCTTATGTGCACATAGAATATTTTTTTAAAGTAGGCCATATGTTAGGTTTTAAAACCAGTCTTAGCAAATTCAAAAATCACAAAAAATCAAGTATCTTTTCTGAACATAATGACATGGAACTAGAAACCAATAACAAGAGGAAAACTGGAAAATTCATGAACTCATGGAAACTAAACAACACTCAACTGAACAGTCAGTGGATCAAAGAAGAAATTAAAGGGGAAATAAAAGACCCTAAAAGAAATGAGAATGGAAACACAACATGAAGAACTTATGGGATGCAGCAAAAACAGTTCTAAGGGAAAAGAAAGTTCATTACCATAATTGCCTACATTGAGTAAGAAAGATCCTAGATGAACAACTTAATTCTACACCTTGAGGGACTATATATACAAACAACAACAACAACAATAGCAACAGAGCCCAAACTCAACCAAAGAAAGGAAATAATAAAAATTATAGGAGAAAGACATGAAGTAGAGAACAGATTAACCAAACTAGGATTTGGTTCTTTAAAAAGATGAAGAAAATGGACACACCCTAGCTAGACTAAGGAAAAAGATAAAGGACTAAATTCAACAAAATTATAAATGAAAAAAGAGACATTGTAATGGACACCACAGAAATTTAAAGGATAAGAAGCTGCTATGAACAGCTATATGACAAAACCTGGATGCCTAGAAGAAATGCAAAAATTCTTGGAACTAAAGAACTTACCAATATCAAATCAATTAGAAACTCTGAATAGACCAATTACTAGTAAGGAGATGGAATCAGTGATCAATAATATCCTAATGAAGGTAAGTCCAGTTCCAGATAGCTTTGCTGATGAATTATACCAAACATTTAAAGAATTAATATCAATAATTCTCAAACTTTTCCAAAAAACTCAAAAAGAAGGAAACACTCCCAAACTCATTTTACAAGGCCAGCATTACCCTGATACCAAAGCCAGAAAAGGATATTATTAGAAAAGAACACTGCAGGCTAGTACCATTGGTGAGTATAAATGAAAAATTCTCAATAAAATACTACCAAACTGATTTCAACAGCAGGTTAAAAGAATTATTCACATGATCAAGTGGAATTTATCCCTGGGATGTGAAGACCATTCAACATAAGCCAACCAATGAATGTGATATATTACATTAATAGAATGAAAGAAATGAATCATAAGAATCATACCTCAACTTGACAAAATTCATTTCATTTGTTATTAAAAAAATAACTCTTAACAAATCAGGCATAGAAGGAACATATCTCAATATATTCAAGGCCAGATATGACAAATCCACAACTAACCTCATGCCCAATGGTGAAAGGTTGAACGCTTTTCCTCTAAGATTAAGAACAGGGGCATCCAAATCTTGCTTTCAGCTCAGGTCATGATCTCAGGGTCATGAGATCAAGCCCCGTGTTAGGCTCTGCACTGGGCATGGAACCTGCCTAAGATTCTCTCTCTTCCTCTCCCTCTATGCACTTCTCTCTCTTTAAAACAACAACAACAACAACAAACAACAAAAAAACCCGAGTGTCCACTGTTACCACGTCTATTCAACGTAGTGGTGGAAGTCCTAGCTAGAACAATAAGGCAAGAAAAAGAACTAAAGGTATCCGAATTGGTATGGAACCAGTAAAACTGTCTCTATTTGCAGCCATTATTTTAAATATAGAATATCCTAAAGACAACCAACAATTGTTAGATTTAATCAATGAATTCAGTAAAGTTGCAGGATGTAAAATTAACATGCAAACATTTAGTAGCATTTCTGTATAATAACAAAGAAATTTCTGAAAAAGAAATAAAGAGATTGATCCCATATACATGAACATAAAAAACAATACAATATTTAGGAATAAAGTTAACTAAGGAGGTGAAAGATATCTATGCTAAAAATGATAAGTTGATAAGAGAAATCAAAGAAGACACAAATAAATGCAAAACTGTCCCATGTTCATAGATTGAAAGAATTAATATTGTTAAAATATCAATACTACTGAAAGCCATTTATTTTATTATTTTTTTGAAAACCATTTGTATAGTCAATGCAATCCTTATCGAGATTCCAATGACATTTTTTACAGAGGTAGAAAAACCACTCCCAAAGTTTATATGGAACCACAAAACACCTCAAATAGTCAAAGAAATCCTGATAAAAACAAACAAAGCAGGAGCATCACACTCCCTGATCTTAAGTTATACTATAAATCTAAAGTCATCAAAACAGTATACTGGCATATAAACAGACAAATAGTCTAATGGAAAAGAATCAAGAGCCCAGAAATAAACCAAAGTATATACAGTCAACTAATATTTTTTAAATATTCATTATTTATTTTAAAGAGAGAGAGAATGTGTGAGTGGGGGAAGCGGCAGAGGGAGAAGGAGAGGGGAAGTACGCTCCCTGCTGAGTGCAGAGGCCCATGTGGGGATCAATCCCATGACCCCAAAATCATGACCTGAGCTGAAACCAAGAGTCGGAAGCTCAACTGACTGAGCCACCCAAGCACCCCAATGGTCAACTAATATTTGGCAAGAAAGTCAAGAATGCTCAATGGAAATCACAGTCCCTTCATAAATTGCACTGTGCCAGTTGTGTATTTACATGTGAAAGAGTGAAACTGGACCCCTAACTTATACTACTCACAAAAATTAACTCAAAATGGATTAAAGACTTCAATTGAGTTTTACCATGAATATCCTAGAAGAAAACATAGAAATAAAGCTCCTTGACTTGGGCCTTGGTAATGATTGTTTGGATATGATGCCTAAAGCACAAGCAATAAAATAAGAAACAATCAAGTGGGACTACATCAAACGGAAAAGGTTCTGCACAGCAAAACAAACCAGTAAAAAAAGTGAAAAGACAACTTACGGAATGGGAAGAAATATTTACAGACCATATATTTGATAAGGGGTTAATATCCAACACACATAAACTCATTAACAAAAAAACAAATATCCAATTCAAAACTGGGCAAAGTAACTGAATAGACATTTCTTCAAAAAAGATACATGAAAGGCCAACAAGTTCATGAAAAGATTTTCAACATCCTAGTGAATTAAAATCACAATGAGATATCATCTCATGCTTGTTAGAATGGCCATCATCAAAAAAGACAAGAGACAACAAATGCTGGTACAGAAGTAGAGAAAAGAGAACCCCTGTGTACTATCGGTAGGATTGTAAATTGGTATAGCCACTATAGAAAACAGTATGGAAGATCCTCAAAAATTTAAAAAAAAGAGCTGTTATATGATCCAGCAATTCTACTTCTGGGAACATATCAAAGGAAACAAAAGCACTAATTCAAAAAGATATCTGCACTCCTATGTTTATACAAGCATTATTATATAATCAAAACATGAAAATGGCCTAGGGATCCATTAATGGATGAATGGAAGAAGTTGTAGTAGATATATACAATGAAATATTATTTGGCCATAAAAAATCAAGGATATCCTACCATTTTTGATAACATAAATTACCGTAGAAGGTATTACGCTAAGTGAAATAAGTCAGACAGAGAAAGGCAAACACTATATGATCTCACTTACCTATGAAATTTTTATATTTTTTATTTTTTTTTAAAGATTTTTTTAAATTTATTTATTCGACAGGATAGAGACAGCCAGCGAGAGAGGGAACACAAGCAGGGGGAGTGGGAGAGGAAGAAGCAGGCTTATAGCGGAGGAGCCTGATGTGGGGCTAGATCCCGTAACGCCAGGATCACGCCCTGAGCCGAAGGCAGACGCTTAACTGCTGTGCCACCCAGGCTCCCCTACCTATGAAATTTTTAAAAAACAAAAAAAATTCATAGGAAGTTATCAGACTTGTGGTTACCACAGGTGGGGTGTGGAGAGAGGAGGAAATTGGAGGAAGGTGGTCAAAAGGTGCAAACTTCCAGTGATAAAATAAATAAGTCCTAGAGATGTACAACATGACTAAAGCTAACACTGACGTGTATAACGGGTAGGAAAGTTGTTTAAGGAGTAGATACTTAGAGTTCTCATCACAAGGAGAATTTTTTTCCCTTTATTCTTTTGGGTTTTTCTTTTCTTTTCATTGTATCTGTTAGCTAAACCTACAGTGGTAGTCATTTCACAATTTATGTAAATCAAACTATTATGCTGTATGCCTTATACTTATACAGCAGTGTATGTCCGTTATTTCTAAATAAAACTGGGAAAAAAGTGCCTAAAAACCTTGATAGGAGAAAAGATGGTTACAAAAACTGAAAGAATTATTGGAAAAATAGGATCAGACCCAAGTCATGAATAAACTTATAAAAACCCTGATCAATCAATCAATCAATAAAAAGAAACAGGAGAAAATGGAGGTGACTATGAGATATAACCATCTCACTCCACATTGTTTCTACCTTTTATAACAACATGGGGAGGATTTTTAATTTCCATAGACATAGATTTAAAGTCTGGAGAAATTTTGCTTCTGGCTAAGATGTATAAAGTTGAAAAGAATGTTGCTTACACCCTGACAAAAAGAAAAAGCCAGAAAATCTACAGAGTCGCTATCATGTCAGACCCTAAGTTAGCTGAAGTCACGGGGCAAATTGTAGCCTGAAATCTAAGATTGCCTCCTTTGAGAGATGGTACTAGAGCATCTCCCCGTGGCAGAGCATGAGCAAAAGAGACGCTGAGCACCACATAAGACATAAGAAGAATTAACCAGACATTTGTAAGGAATTGTTAAAGGGTAAGTGTGGGATAAGATGAGAGTGCAGGACCTTCTGAAAGATACGGACATAAGGAATTTCACACCTACACTCAGAATCTTCTCCTTTAGCCTCCTCTGGATGCCCACGAAATCACAGAGAGCAGAGTGAGAGACTGGAGATAATCTCCTTTTGTGGTATAGGCCTGAAGGATGGGAGAAACTGTTGCTTCAGGAACATTTTTAACCTACCAGGCTCTTGTTCTCCAGGGACATGAAAGCATTAAGCTTCTGTATGACCTTCCACAAATATTTTTTTTTCTATTCTAATCTCATTACTACTTCTTTCCTTGTGCTAACTGTGGGCTTAGTTTGTTCTTCTTTTTGTATTTCCTTAAGGTATAACATTACTTGTTCATTTGCTATTTTCTTTTTAAATTGATGTATGTATGCATTTACAACTATGAACTTTCCTCCTGGAATTCTTTTGCTGCATCTCAAGTTTTGATATGTTTTGTTTCCATTTTTGTTAGTATCAAGAATTTTTTTTGATTTTACCTTTCATTTATTCTTTGATCCATTTATTGTTCAGGAATGTGTTCTTTAATTTCCACATATTTATAAATTTTCCAGTAATCTTGCTGTCATTGTACTTAATATAATTTCCATCTTTCAGAATTTGTTGAGATTTGCTTTGTGGCCTACTATATAATATATACTATGAAATATTCCCTCTGCTCTTGAGAAGAAAAGAAATGGTGTATTCTGTTGCTCTTGGATGGAATATTCTGTATATACCTGTTGGCTTCATTTGGTTTATAGTATTGCTCAAAACCACTATTTATTGATTATCTGTCTGGTTTGATTATTATTGATAACAATTGATTATCAATTGTTGAGTGTGGGGCATTTTTTTTTATACTCCCAGAACTCAAGTGAAAACTGATTGTTGCTGAAAGAAGGGGAATGAAAAAAAAAAATCTTCTGCCCCTGGAGGAGATGCCAGAAGCTGTTCTAAGGCCAGAGCATTCAATGTCTCCTACCTTCACTCCAGTGAAGGAAGAACACAGTGAGAATAATCTACCCAAATACCCATGGATGACAGCTTTCCTAAGACAGGATAGATCAGGGGAACAAAACACTCTGGGTCCCATGACTAGGCTAGCAATCACTGAGTAACAAAGAACAGATTACTACTGAAGAAGAGATAAGAATGTGAGTGGACACCATTGGGCACTGGCCCATGATGAAGTCCTGAAGTTGAGGGCGAAGCAAAAAGAAGCTCTCCAACAATGCTAGGTTATGGAACAGTAATTTTAAATGTATTAGTGGATTTGATTAATGCATGGTGAATATTCAAGTCTTTATACAGTGCTTTATAAATTTTGTGATTAGTAACCAATATTTGAAACCTCCTTAAGTATTAAAAATCATTTACTTAGAAAACCAAAACCTCAGTGCTGTGGTTCATTTATTGCTGTGAATTTTTCATTGGATATTGGCTAATTAGTCCACATGGTGAATTTTTGTATTTTGGGTTGTCTCAATATCAAGATTACCACAAAATCCAGCATCTATCTATCTTAAAAGTTTTCTTCCATTTTCATTTTTAGCTTGATTCAAACTATGTCAGATCTTACCATGTTGACAAAATTGACCATTCCCCAAATTCTGTTCCTCAGTTTGCTGTGAGGATGATTATTCCTGTGATACTGGAAATAAAACATCAGATCAATATTCATTAATAATAGGAGATGAATAAAAACTCAACAAAATACTTCACTATGAGATATTTACAAGGGGGAAAACTTATTGGCATTCTTTCTGGTCAGCTAAAAATCTGGATAAATTATACAGAATTATATTTTTGATATAAAATAACCAGATACAGCAATTTCTAAGACATGCTTCCGGTTAGCACTACTTTAAGGTTTTCTTCCTAACCTTATCCCCTTTTCATATAACAATATATTCTAGTACATAGATTTATTAAAGCAACTTATCAGTGTTCTTTAGAGTCCATATTTATCATGCTGATGAAACAAAACTTATTAAAGTTCCACAGAAATCATTATATTGCAAATAAAGCAGACACTTTATCAACCCGTCTATGTCCATGGTTGTCAAAAACTAAGGAATGTAATCAAGGACTACCCTAGAGCCAGAGATGTGATGGAGAAGGACAGGAAAACTTGCCTCCCCCTTCTCTACAGGGAAAGGTGGAGAAGACAAAGTAGACTTCCCTGCTCCAGCCTGTTTTGTCTTTTTTCCCCCTTCTAACAAACGGATTTTCCATTTGTGGCATCAGGACCTTGTTCTTAGCATGATCAATTTAGCCCTGATAAAATATACTTTATAAAAATAACAAAAGTATCATGTAGGGATAAATGCAAATGATCAAGCTTGTTTCATAATAAAAAGTAAAAGAAACATGGCTTTTCTGAATCCTGCAAGTATCCTCCAGTTACTTGCTCCATTGCTGTCCTGTTATCTCATATATCT
Organism: Ursus americanus; assembly: GCF_024610735.1. NCBI lineage: Eukaryota > Metazoa > Chordata > Mammalia > Carnivora > Ursidae > Ursus > Ursus americanus. Next base: position 68,253,668 of record NC_142139.1, read on the forward strand.
AAATACCTCAAAGATATAACATTAGACTCTCTTCACTTCTCATTTCCAGTTCACTCCTCCACCTGATATCCATTGGCTTAACTGCCTCTATTACATTAAAACTATTCTTGACAGGAAGATAAATGTCCTACTAGTTATCCAATCTGTTGAACACCTTTTCCTCATCTTCTTGGTCATCTTGTTTACCTTTAATATCGAACATTTTGTCTTTCAAGAAATTTCTTATCACCTTGGTTGCTAATACCCTATCACCCCTAGTGTTTTATTGTACAGAGCTTTCTTTTTTTCCACATTCCCTTAAATTCTGGTTGGCAAATATAGTTTCACACCAGGATTCTTGGTGACTAATTGGTAGTGCTTGCCTAAAATACACAGTTGAGAAAGATTCTGAGCCTATCTTAGAGATCACAGGGATAGGGTACTTTATCAGTCAGTGATATCCACCCATGGGGATAAGGGAGAGAAAGGGGTGTGAGATCTTTGCATTCTTATTGACAAGTCTTTATTATATGGCTTGTCTTCCCCAGTATATAGAAACTTGTGTTCTGCTTAGTCTTTCAAATTGCTAGGTCTGGGTGTATACAGCCATATCCTTACTCTACTTAGATGCTGAAAATTCATCATACTGTCTTCAAGATATATAAATATCTTGAAATATTTTCCAGAAGTTGCCTTTGTTTTTCTATCCTATCTTACCAGAATACACTAACTCTGAATTGTTCTTGCTGTTGCCCTTTATACTCAGCTAACATACACATGTAGGCATGTGTGCATATATTACTCAGATAAATATAAATATGTATATCTAATACTCAGAATCTAGCATGTTAGACACTCATTAACTATTTGTTAAATGACAATAGGTGATTTCCTGTAGGAATTTCTCTAAAAAACACCCCTTAAATATTTAAAGACAATATTAAGGCAGCATATGTGAGAGCTATGCATGTAAAAGTTTAATGTCCCTAAACTCGTATCAAGCAAACCTTTACCTGGTATCTGGAGTAAATATTAAATTTAATACATCATCCTTACTTTGTACTAATAAATTATTATAAAGAAAGCTTGTTTTAGCACTTTTTAAAAAGTGAGTTAACATGTTGTCATAAACACCTTAATGTAAGCCTATCTAGTGCCTAAATTTTACCAATTACTTTTTTAAAAAAATTGTTAACTGTAGTTTCTCCTTTTTTTAAAAAAAATGCAACAATGTTGTGTCTTTCTTTTAAATTAACATAGATCTCATTTATTTTGTCTTATTGCGATGACTAAAAATTTCAGTTAATCTGTCAAAAGAAAATTTATTGGCAGTGAAAACAGATGTACCTTATTCTCACTTTTGGAGAAAAAAACTCTAACATTCCTGCTAGAGGGCAACTAAAAAAACCCTACTCTTCCTGTAACTCTGTTATTTCCTGTTGCATATCTTTTCCTGCTCTACTTTTAGGTGTATAATCTGAAATATCAGTGGATAATTTTCAGCTCTTGGAGTGCTTATTCTACTTCCCATTATGTTAGTTGACTCTTCCTCATGTGATTAGTTTTATCTTGGATTATGAAAATGTCTTTATAGGGCAGTTTTGACCTGAGCGTTAACAGTTTATCAAGTTTTCAATCAGTTTTTCCGTTGAAAGCTTTGCTTGGCATTTCTGCATCTAAAGAAAATTATATCATGCTCCACATCATTGCATGACACAAGTTTAGGATTTCTGCTTTCTCATGCGTAATATGTTCCCTGCCTGTTGTTACAGACAGGCAGAACATTCCTTCTCTTTGCAGTATCAGTGAAGAGAGATTCTCCAGTTCTCTTTTCAGAGATTGGGGAAGCTCTTTATGGCTCTGGGCATTATGCAATATGTTCTATATATTGCATGTCACCATGCCCTTGAATTTTACTTACTATTCTGACAGAGGTTCTCTTCTCATTTTTAGGACTTGGAGATTTCCTGTGTTTTTTCCTGAGCTAAACTATAGATTGTGCACATATTTTCAGTTTTGTATACATTGTTCATCATTTGCATATGTTCATAATAGGGAGGAGAATTCTATATTGGCTTAGTCTGCTATACTGCCAAAGGACCTTATCATATCTTATATAAATCTGTTTGGGGAAGCTAAAAAATAACATTGAGCTCAAATGGAATTCTGATTGAAACACTTTTTCCCCTCTTTTTTAGGATCACAACTATAGTTTTGTAAGCATGAATGAAGAGCAAATGTTCATCTGAAAACTTACCACGTTATCATCAGCAACAATGAACAGTTCAACATACTTTTCTTTATGGATGTTCTGGAAATTTATGAAAAATTTAATGAAGTATGGTTAATGTTCCTCATTTTAATGTTTTAAGTTCAAACCATTTCATGACTTATCATGTTAATATTATTGTTACAGGAATGTGAGGTACAGGAGTATAACAAATAATTCCAGGAATTTATCTAAATAAAACTCAATATATTGTTAAAACATGTGCCCCTCTATATCAGATTTTAATAAACTTGAAATGATATTCTATATTTGAATATCCTTCCTTTCCTTGTTAAGTCTTTCAGGTAATAAGAGTTATACTTATTGCAGTATTATTTACAATAGCCAAGATAAGGAAGCAACCTAAGTGCCTATCGGTACATGAAAGGATAAAGAAAATGTAGTACACACACACACACACACACACACACACACACACACACACACATTGTGCAGCCATAAAAAAGGATGGAATTTTGCCATTTGCAATAGTATGAGTGGATCTAGAGGGTATTATGCTAAGTGAAATAAGTCAGAACGAGGAAGACAAATAGTATATGATTTCATGCATATGTGGAATCTAAAATTCAAAACAAATGAATAAACAAACAAACAAAAACCAGAATCAGGCCTATAAATACAGAGAACAAACTGATGGTTGCCAGAGGGAAGGGCAGGTGTAGGGATGGGCAAAATGGGTGAAGGGGAGTGGGAGACACAGGCTTCCAGTTATGGAATAAATAACTCATGGAATAAAAGACACAGCATAAGAAACACAGTCAATGGTATTGTAGTAGCATTGTATGGTGACAGAGGGTAGCTACACTTGTGGTGAGTGTAGCATGAATATGGAGATGTTGAATCATTATGTTGTATACCGAGACTAATGTAACATTGTGTGTTAGTTATACTCTAAATAAATAAAGAGTTATAAATAAAGAATAATGAATACAGTTTTTAATGTTTAGTTGGGTTTTTTTGGTTGTTTGTTTATAAAGTAAATGCTTACTAACTAAGCTCATATAAAAAGGACTTATCAATAGAGGAAAGCAAAACATAAGACTGACTGGCTAATAGGACTGACTGTATTCCTTCTACTCTTCTCCTGTCTCCCAGTCTCCTACTTTGCAGTAGCCTCAATTCCAAGGAAATGTACAAAAGTTGTTAATTATAGATCTTTTATTTTATAAATCACCAATATCAGAAAATTCTGTTTTCAGCTCTCAGTATTATGCATTGAGGGGTGTGCATATCATCTGAGTATAAACCAGAGTCATATTATACAAAAACTTAACGAAGTCATTTTGTGTATGAACTAAATAGTTATGTATTAGTTGACTGAGTCAATCAGAAACATCTGTTAGGCACCTAGTAAGTTTCCAACACAATCTGGACCATGGATATGTGAAGAAGATGGGCACTCATGGATCTTAAAGGCTAACACCTAGTCAGATTTGAGGTGATATGAACTAGTTGTACAGGAAAGTCTAAAACACAGAGGACTCTCATTGTGCAGTCATCCCACCAGATATTGAAGTTGCTATTACTTACTTATCTTTAATAATTAATAATTAGAATATTTGGACTGATGAAAGGGGAGACCCTAACTCCCCCCAAGCAAAAAAAAAAATGGCAGTGAAGATGAAGGAAGACAATATCTAGGAGAGTTTTCGAGACATTGCAAATTTCATTCTTTCCAACCACTTATAGTCCTAATGCTATAAATCTATATGTATGGTTGTAAATATTCCCTTTTCTTAAAATTAATGGGACAAACTGATATTTACAGTAGGGAATTCTTTCTCTTCTTTTAAAAAAGATTTTATTTTTTTATTTGAGAGAGAGAGAGAGAGCACGAGCACAAGCAGGGGAAGGGAGGGACAGAAGGAGAGGGAGAAGCAGACTCCCTGCTAAGCAGGGAGCCTGATTCAGAGCTTCATCCCAGGACCCTGGGATTATGACCTGAGCTGAAGGCAGATGCTTAACCAACCAAGCCACCCAGGTGCCCTGGGAATGAACATTTTCTATGTTGATAAAAAAAGTTTGACATTTTAGATTTCACACAATGAAAAGCAGACTCAGGTAGCACATACACTTCATTAGTTGGGCTCATCTCTCTGTTTTGAATTACAAAAGGAAATAAGATACATTTTTCCTGGCATTAAGATGATTTAAAAATAAAGCACTTACTTCTATTTTGAGGTCTTCCATAATTTTAATATCATCCTTTAAATCATTTGTCCTGGTAAAATTGAGTTCTGTACAAGAATAATTAGCAGCATACTGCATCCTTGGATTATATCTGAACACCAAATGTTGTCCCTCATCTGAATATTTCATTGGTTCAATGAGATACCTTTGGTCATATACCCTGAAGAATCCCCTGTGGAAAATGGGAATGTGATGTATGTTCAAGATCTATTCCATTTTACCTCTATATTTCTCACAATATTCTTCTATTCCATTTTATTGCCTTTGCCTATTTAAGAACGGAAACTATAAGACCAAGGCCTTATGAGCAAGTAGTGAGGTATTCTGAGTGATAAAAAGATAAGGTGACATGTGGCCTTTGAATTAATAACTTTTGTAAGAGTCAACTCATCTAGATTTTCAGAAACTTGACAGTTCAACCTCTACTTTGAAGTCTCAGTGTTCTAGTAAAACTCACATTTTGTGAATTTTTTATGTCCATCGTACATTAATTGTAGAGTAAATATATGACAGTAAAATAACTATTATCTAGAAATGTTGTCATGAAAGGTGTTCTTATTCTTGAATATATTGGGATCTACTCAAGTAAAGCACACATACATGAAGGTGGAAGTTTCTTGTTCTTCTACGATCTAACACGTTTCCTCCTTTACCTTTAAGCCCAAGATCTACAGAGAACTGAAATAGGGTTTACTTCTAACTTTAATTTCTAAAATCTCTAAACTCCTGATTATTAAAAAGGTGTGAAGTAGTGTGTGGTGAGAATTCACAGGATTTGAAGTCAGGAAGCCTGATTTTTGGATTGAGTTCTGTGCATTAGACATCTTTTTGTCAAAATGGATACTCATGGTGAAAATATACAGTAGCTTTTTCCCATTAATTTTTCTATGTATAGGGTTGTTAGAAAGATGAGAAGCAAATGTCTCTGAAAATCCATTAAGCAAACTTATAAACAAAATAGACACTTGTGCAATACCTCAGACCATTACATGTGCTGATACTGGCAGCAGAATCGAATTCATGTATGATGGATCCTTGGTAAAAACAGTGATCCTAAAATAGTGAAGAAGCTATTGATATAAATACATATATTCATATTACATAAATATTAACATATGCATATTTTATGTTTACAATTTATCAGCATTTCATTCTCACAAATTATACACATACTCATTCATATATTCATTTATTGCATCCTGTCATTTGGAAAATTGAAACTCCTTTAGAATCCTTTTAATTGCATGATTACATTGTGTTAAACAATATATGGATTCTTCCATATATTAGAACCTGTATCCACTGGAATAATATTAATGATCAATGAACAAAAATTCATTTGGAAAGTGGAAAAGGCTTCAATGTTGGTGCATCAGCAGTCCTAGGCCAGGGAATATGACTCACATAAGGGTCAATCAGATGGAGGTTTTAAAACTGTTTCATATCTTTAGGTTTTATCAATCTAGCTTGATGACAATTTCATCAGGGTGTCTTATACTGCTTTTGCATAATGCTTTGCCCTTCCTCCAGACTAAACACCATTTTGGGTACATAGAAGTCAGTTTAGTAAAGAAAAATACATTAACAGATATTGATTTGCTTGTTAGGCAGTAATCAGATTCCTTTAGAGTTTGGAGGGTCATGTTTTCTATTCCAGGATAATTCAGTGCCAGTATTCTATGCAAGATTCATTTCTGACATAACATTTTCTGGAGCTTCTTATAGAGCTAGATTGGATTTTAAAATCACATGAGGAAATTTGAGAAAAGAGACATAGGAAGTTTCCATAAGATACCATGGTAGAAGGATAGCTGGTGATCACCTCTCCTTTTGTGGAATAGTAGGTTTCACTGTAATTTGAGGCTAGGAACTCCCTAGAAAAGATGGCAGAGGGGGAAGTGAGATTTACTCATTCTCTAAAGTCAACAGATAAAACCAATTATGGGGGAGAGAAGTCTCTGAGCTACTTTAAAATCTCAGCAAGTTCCTCTCATGCTAAAAACACATAAGTAAAATCAATTCCACTCACATGAAAAGGGATTCTACCCAGATTTCATGGTTTGGTAAACACTAGAGGAGACTGAAAAAGATTCTGGCAGTTTTAGGCAAGGCAGTAACTTGAGAAGAACCTAGAGAAAATATTGGCTAAGTAAAAATTATATATAAATACATTTGATACAAAATATACTTGACGTATATGGCGTGTATACATACACTACATATATCTTAAAATACTTTAACGCAACAGTTATATATTTAGATAAAAGCAATATATATTAATAATAATTTAGAAAACATGGAAAAAAACAAATGAAATTTTCCTGAACTCTCACCATAGACAGACAACTATGGTTAATATTTTCATGTAATTCTTTATAGTTTTTTTCTCCGTGCAAGTAAAGGGATGGCATTCTGAGTAATCAGTCATCAGTGCTCTCCCACAGCTCACGTATCAAACCCACAGGTATCCTCAGACTGAGAACTACGATTATATATCTCAACTCCCTCAGTACATGGATGCTATAGTGGAACAGAAGAACAAAAGAGGAAATTATTGGATTTTATTTTATCCTGAAAAACAGGCTTTTGAAACTCATAACAGAAACATTTGTCTTGAAACTCAAGGCTTTTGAAATATAAGAGCTAAGCTTTATGTTTCCAAAGTATAAAAATGAAGAGCTCCGGGCAGTCTTCCTATAAATAAGAGACCAACAATAGTAAAAGAGAAACCAGGATACCCCACTGTCAGGATAGACCAGGAAAAAAGCCTAGTGGAAGGGAAAGGATGGGGGACTTATGATGAAGGAAGGAGATTGTAGAGATAGAGATAACATATAAGCAGGAAGGTCCACATCAAAGACTTCCTGATGTGCCCCAAACCTGCTCCTAGACCCAGGAAAAGGATGGATATGGAGTTATCCCCCCCCCCAAAAAACTGTCAACTTTTCATTCCATGGCAAACTGTAAGTTGCTAAGGAACAGAAGTTTGTTTATAGTCCTGCTATCTGGTGAGATCCCTTGGCAATAGTCAATAGTTTGCCTATTTCTTGCTCAGTAAGAAGACAGTGTTCTGTGCTCTGAAATTCACTTAGTTCTATCTGAATTACCCAATGTGGATAATAGCCTTTCCATTTTAACATTCATGAGTCCACAAGAAGAAAAGTGGAATATTAACTCAATTAGAGATGAAATGGTGATAGAGTAGAGAAAGCCCCAGTATCATACGATTACTTGGGTTTGACTGAATGGAATGAGCTCAAAATAACTTTTGAGAGGTAAAACATATACTATGTTATATGAACATGAAAAACAAACAGATGTTTATGTAGTTAAAAATACTAAACATGTTAATTATTAAAATTGACATGATTCTCTCTACATAACTGTTTATCCAACAGTCTTCCTTTAACTATCTCATAAATATGCATTTAAAAATAGATTTTATAAAACAAAATCAAGGAAATATTTAAACTGAATTAAAAATATCCACCTGTGCCTTCTTATTCCTCTTTCCAAAAACAGCTGGCAGAACAACCAGAATTTGCTCTACTAGAGCAGAACTGGTAGATTTCCCTTCGTGCCCATGTTCCATGAACATAACTTCCCTCATTCCCAGTAAGTCCCAATAGGCAGGATTATGTGTTCAGCATACAACCAGGATGTACATTTTAGCTCAAGGACTGAATCAAAGTGGGTATCACTCCCGTTTCCCCCAAAATATTATATTTTAAAACATTATTTTCTTATAAAACAAAGGATCCTGCATTTTTCAATTCATGAATACAAAGTATTAGTATCTCATTTTTAAACTTTTATTTTGAAAAAATTATAGACTCATAAGTAGTTACAGAGATAGCATAGCAGAGTCTGATGTCTGTGTACCCTTCCCTCAGTTTCCCCAGTAGCTATATATTACATAATTATAAAACAATAACAAAACCAGAAATACACACTAGTACAATGCGTGTGTGTGTGTTTACATGCCATTTTATCATATGTGTGGATTTGTGTTACACTACTACAATCAGGATACAGAACTATTCCACCAGAAAACTCTCCCTCATGCTATCTTTTTATAATCCCCCCCAGCATCCTTAATTCCTGACAACAACTCAAAACAACCAACCTGTTTTCCCAATTTATAATTTTTCATTTTGAGAATGTTTTGGCAGTGGAATTATATGGTATGTGATCTTTTGAGATGGGATTTTTTTTTCCATTCAGCATAAGGCCCTAGTGATCTGCCCAAGTTGTTCCATTTCATTGCAAAGTAGTATTCCATGATACGGATGGACTGCAGTGTGTTTTACCATTTATTTGTTGAAGGATATCTGAGTTGTTTCCAATTTAAGGCTATCATGAATAAAGCTGTAAATATTTGTATATAGCTCTCTGTGTGAATGTAAGTTTTTATTTTTCTGAGAGAATACCTAGAAATACAATTGCTTTACCTCACGAAGTTTGCATGTTTGGTCTTTAAAAAATTGTCAAATTGTTTTCCAGAGTGCTATATTTTATAGTCCCATCAGCAATGTATTAACGATCCAATTTCTTTACATCCCTTGGCCAGCATTTGGTGATGTAATTATTTTTTTTAGTTTTAGCCGTTCTGATTGAATGGAATGATATTTCATTACAGTTTAATTAGCATTTCTTGAATGATTAATGATGCCATACATCTTTTCAAGTGCTTATTTTTCATCTGCGTATTCTCTTTGGTGAGATGTATCTTTGTATCTTTTGCCTATTTTCCAGTTGAATTGTTTGCTTTATTATGGTTGAGTTTTGAAACCTGTTTATTTTCCAGACTAGTATTCCTTGGTTGTGGTTTGCAAATGTCTCCTCCCAATCCTCAGCTTGACTTTCATCCTCATAACAGGACTTCTGTAGAGTAAGGACTTTCAATTTTAATGAAGTCCAGTTTATCAACTTTATCTTTTATTACTCTTGTCAAATGATTTGGTGTCAAATCTAAGAATTTTTTGCCTTAGCCCTAGATCCTGAATATATTATCTTGTTTTATCTAAAAGTATTATAGTTTTGTGTTGTATGTTGAAACCCATGGTCTATTTTAAGTTAATTTTGGTATAAATTTGGCATAAGCTTTGAGATTTAGTTTGAGGCTCTTTCTTTCTTTCTTTCTTTCTTTCTTTCTTTCTTTCTTTCTTTCTTTCTTTCTTCTTTCTTTCTTTCTTTCTTTCTTTCTTTCTTTCTTTCTTTCTTCTTCCCTCCCTCCCTCCTTCCCTCTCTCCCTCCTTTCCTTCCTTCCTTCCTTCTTTCCTTCCTTCCTTCCTTCCTTCCTTCCTTCCTTCCTTCCTTCCTTCCTTCCTTCCTTCCTTTGTTATGGATACATAATAGTTTCAGCACCATTTGGTGAAGAGACTATATACTGTCTCCATTGATTTGCTTTACAAACCTTGACAAAAATCAGTTGGCTCTACTTGCATGGAGCTATTTCTGAGTTTTCTATTTGATTCCATTGATCTATGTGTCTATTCCCCTGACAGTAAGACTCTGTATATACATAATAGTTCTCGAAATGATTACTCCTGTTTTTTTTTTCTTTTGTCATATTTCTTTTGTTCCTTTGTCTTTCCCTATAAATTCTGGAATCATCTTGTCGATATTTATAAAAAATCTTACAGTAATTTTGATAAGAATTGTGATAACCCTATATATATCAACTGGAAAATCAACACCTTTACCAAGTTGAATCTTCTACTTCTAGTACATTAACATAAAATAAGGTCTCATCTGTTTATATCTTTTTGATGATTTTCCTCAGAATTTTGTAGTTTTCATTGAACAAGCTTTGTATATATTTCTCAGGTTTATAACTGATTGTTTTATTTCTTTTTGAACAATTGCAAGTGGCATTATATTTTAAGCTTTAGTTTCCACATATTCATTGTGATACAGAAATACAGTTGATTTTTTATGATGAAATATTCTGTGACTTTGCTGAACCCATTTATTCCTTCTAGTAGGTGTTTGTGTGCTTATTTGTTTGTTAGCTTGTTTTTAGATTCCATAGAATTTTTTATGCAAACCACTATTATGTCGTCTGAAAATAAGGACTTTCTTCTTCTACCTTTCCAATCTATATGCCTTTCATTTCCTTTTCTTCCTGAGTTGCACTGAGTAGACCTTCTGGGAATATATTGAATAGCCATGATAAGAGTGCACATATTTGCCTGGTTTCAGATTTTAGGAGGAACACATTCAGTCTTTCACCAGTAAGTATGATATTTGCTATAGGGTTTTGTAAATACTCTTTATCAAGTCAAGGACATTCCCCTATGGTCCCAATTTTCTAAAAATTTTTTTTTAAGATTTTATTTATTCCTTCAACAGAGAGACAGACAGCCAGCGAGAGAGGGAACACAAGCAAGGGGCATGGGAAAGGAAGAAGCAGGCTCCCAGCAGAAAAGCCTGACGTGGGGCTGGATCCCAGAACACCAGGATCATGCCCTGAGCCGAAGGCAGACGCTTAATGACTGAGCCACCCAGGCGACCCCCAATTTTCTAAAATTTTTAATCATAAATGGGTATTGAATTTTATCGAAAGTTTTTTCCTGCATCAATCAAGAGGATCATGTGATATTTTTCTTTACACTGTTAAATAGGTAAATTGGTAAATTTACATTGGTAAATTACATTGATTAATTTTAGAGTATTGAACCAGTCTTGTGGATATTGAATTGGTTATGGTGTATAACTTTTGTGCATTGTTGAATTCTATTTGCTAACATTTTGTTAAGAAGTTTTGCATCTACATTCACAATGGATATTCTCTGTAGTTCAATTTTATTTGTACTACCTTTTTTGGTTTAGATATCAGAGTAATGTTGGCTTCATAGAATGAGAAGGGAAGTGTTCCCTCTTCCATTTTTTGGAAGACATTGTATAAATAGCATTTTTCATCCACTGTGCCATTCTCAGAGTACTCAGACCAATTAGATTTAAAGTAATTATTAATATATTAAGACTTAAGTCTGCTAGTTTATTTTTTGTTCCTGTTTCTTCTTTTTTCATGTTTTAATTTCTTTTTCCTTCCTTCTTGTGGGTTGCTTAAATATATTTTCAAATTTCATTTTGATTTATCTGTAACACTTTTCTGTGTACCTCTCTGTATAGATTTCTTAGTGGTTGCTCTATGTAATATATTTCGTATGTATGTATGTATGTATATATAAAATCAACTATGTGAGTCTTAGAATGGGATTGTTTGAGTTTATCCTGTTTTAAAGTTGTTCAGCTTCTTGAACCTGTAGGCATGTGGTATTTTCCTTGTCAAATTTAGAAATTTTCAGTATCAAAATACTCATTTGAATACTTTTTCAGCTCCATACTCTCTCCTCTCCTTCTGGGTCTCTAATGGCATCCATTTTACATCTTTTTTTTTTATTCTCACATATTCCTGAGAGTGTTTTTTTTTTTCAAAAAATTTTCCTTGTTTTTCAGATGGTGTAATTTCTATTATTCTATCTGCACTGATTATTTCTACTCTCCTCTCCATTCTGATCTTAATCCCATCTATTGAGAGTTTTATTTTTTCCATGTATTTTACTTCCAGTTCTAAAATTTCCTTTAGATTCTTATTTATATCTTCTATTTTCTTTTTTCTGAGATTTTTTATTCATTTCCTGAGACATTCTGGTTTTTTTCATTTGTTTCAAGTATGTTTGTAATTTTTCATCGAAGTATTTTTATGATGGCTGCTTTAAAGTTGTGTCAGATAATTCAAACATCTGTTTCATTTTGGTATTGGCAGCCACTAATTTTTTTTTCTCTTTTAGATTGAAATATTTCTGGCTTTTGGATGGACAAATGATTTTCAATGAAAACTTGGGTATTATGATATTATATTATAACCCCCTAGATCTTATTTAAATCTTGTGGTTTTGTAGATCTCCTATGATACCATTTTAATGTGAGGTACCTCATTATTGCCATGTAGGAATGGAAATCCAGGCTCTCCACTTGTCCTACATGAGTTCCTTGCTATTGCTGGGTTAGGGTCAAAATTCTATCTTTTCACTCCTGCTGAAATCTCCTGATTAGGAAGGGAAGGGATGTTTCATCCATGCTCTTCATGTGGCTTCCACTGTCACTGTGAGGGGTATTCCTGCTAATTCTCCACTAGGCCTCTTCTCACATTAACCCAGCAGGAAAGGTGAGAGATACCTCATTTTGCTGGGTGGGCATGGCATCAGGCTCCACAAATAGTCTTCAGCCACACTACAGTGGGGAAAATGGGTCTTCATTACCAATGGGCCAAGATGAAAGTCTTATCTCCCCATTTAGCTATCTCTGATATCACTACACAGGACAGGAGAGGGTGGTTGGGTTGTCTTTTTATAGCCTGAGAAGGGCAGAAGCTTAGTCTCTTGATTTTGCCTTTTCTGGCTGGGTTGGGAGTGGGGATGCTGTTCTTTGTGTGTGTGTGTGTGTGTGATGTCTGCTAGGGTAGAATAGTTATTGTCTAAAAACTTTCTGTCTTTCTAAGCCGCTCCTTTCTTTCTTAGCCCTTTGGCTAAATAGAGTATGATTTTTGCCTGTTTTTGGTTTGGTTGTTTGTTTTTATTTGTGCTCATGGGCATTTTCAGGTTATGATTTCTCCAGTATCTAGTCTGGGATATATGAAGCAAAATGACAACCCAAGAAACTCACCACTGTGTCTGTCATTCCTTGGATAACAAAATCCCTAGCTGGTCTACCTTTCTCTTCAGATCTGTCAGTCTTCTTATATTTACTTTATATATGTAATGCCCAGAAGTTTTAGTTGTACTTAGTGGAAAGAATAGAAAAAAATATGTCTGCTCCATTTCTCTGGAAGTGAAAATTCATAGCCTCATTGTCTTTTATAAATCAAAATACATCAATTTTAAGAAATTTTATAGACCATTGTATCATTTGGAATTCTATTCTACATATTCTTTAATATCACTATGCTGTGCTAGTAGACAACCACAAGTTATGCTTACTGTTATTCTAAATCTCAAAATACATACACATTACATAATCATAACACATTTATCATCGCATAATATTTTTGTCATTGCTAAGATCTTTTCAATCTAAGGTCTAACCAAGATGATGAACAGACATCAGCATTTAACTCAAATTAAAAATTGAAACATATGATAAAAAACCAATAATATACAAATAGCCATAAAAAATGATTTAGAACTGACAAATCATAAAAGTATAGTTTCAAAAGTACTGTTTTATCATGGTATTCCTGATCTAAGAGTGACAACATTTCACTGACTACTTGGATGATGTAGGAGTAAACATACTAAAGGATTTTAATAAATTAGAGGGTAACAGTTATTAAAACCCACAGAGATCAAGATACCTCAGAAATAGATATATAGATAAGTAACAAACTATTTGTAAAGTTATTGAACCTAAAATTATTTCTTTCATGCCTTTGAACTACCCCTGGTGACTTTTTGGTCCCACCTCCAACAAGATAAACTTCTAGAACTTCAAAAAAGGGCTCAAAACACACTTCCTGGGATATAGAGTTAAGATGGCAGAGGAGTAGGGGACCCCTTTTTCAGCTGATCCCCTGAGTCGAGCTGGATAGGTACCAGACCAGCCTGAACACCCACAGAATCAGCCTGAGACGCAGGAAGATACATCTGGATCTCTACAAATGAACATCTCCAGCGCTGAGTATTGAGGTACGCAGCGGGGAGCCGTGAAACCGCGCACAGATATCGGACTCGCAGACGGCACCCGCGAGAGAACAGACTGAGACCGTGAGCCAGGGAGCGTGAGCCACCAGACTTCTCACAGAACTCCGGTGCACTCACTGGAAACAGACTGAGACTGGGGGCTCTGGGAGTGCGCAGGGGTAGCTAGCTGGCTGTGAGAGGTATTAGAAACACAAAGGACAGAGACGTGCCAGCCCTGGAAGTGAGGGCTGGGATGCCGGGTGTGGGGCGCACATCCCGGGATGCTGCAGGGTTGAGCAGCACCAACAGAAACAGAGTTAAAGTGGCAAGAATATCAGTGGAGAACGGTCCGTGATCCCTCTGTTCTGAGGCAGAGGCTGAGATTCGGCCACTGCTGCTCTGACTCTCAGAAGAGCCACAGCAAACCACCAGGGAAAGCCCCCAGAGAACAAAAGCCTGGAAATACTGACTCACAGTGGGCCCATCCCCATCCCCCCTCGCAGGGGACACGGAGACTCTACCCAAACAGGGTTGCCTGAGTATCGGGGTGGAAGGCCCCCCCCCCAGAAGGCAGGCTAAAAAATTAAGAAGCCCACATCCCTAAGATCCTTATAAAACAAGGGCGCATGGCCTGGGTCCTGGTCAATAATTTGGGCTCTGGACAACCCCACAACCTCTCCTCATCAGAATGATGAGAAGGAGAAATCCCCCCCAACAAAGAAAAGACAATGAGTCTTTGGCCTCTGCCACAGAACTAATGGATATGGATATAACCAAATTATCAGAAATGGAATTCAGAGCAACAATAGTCAAGATGATGTGTAGACTTGAAAAAAGTATTAACGAAAATGTTAATGAGAAAATAGAATCTCTCAGGGTGGAAATGAGAGCGAATCTGGCAGAAATTAAAAATTCTATGAGCCAAATGCAGTCAAAACTAGAGGCTCTGATGGCCAGGGTGAATGAGGCAGAAGAACGTATCAGCGAATTGGAGGATGGGTTAGTAGAAGAGAAAGCTAAAATAGAATCTGGACTCAAAAAAATCCACACTCAGGAATGTAGGTTATTGGAGATTACTGATTCAATGAAACATTCCAATGTCAGAATCATCGGCATCCCCGATGGGGTGGAGAAAAACAGAGGTCTAGAAGAGATATTTGAACAAATTGTAGCTGAAAACTTCCCTAATCTAGCAAGGGAAACAAACATTCATGTCCAAGAGGCAGAGAGGACCCCTCCCAAGCTCAATCATGACAAACCTACACCACATCACGTCATAGTGCATTTCGCAAATATTAGATCCAAGGATACAGTATGGAAAGTGGCCAGGGCAAAGAAATTTCTCACATACCAAGGCAAAGGTATCAGAATTACGTCAGACCTATCGACACAGACCTGGAATGAGAGAAAGGGTTGGGGGGACATTTCTAAAGCTCTTTCAGAGAAAAACATGCAGCCAAGGATCCTTTATCCAGCAAGGCTGTCATTCACAATTGATGGAGAAATAAAGATCTTCCAGAATCACCAGTCATTAGCCAATTTCGTAACCATGAAACCAGCCCTACAGGAGATATTAAGGGGGCGTTCTAGAAAAGTAAAAAGGCCCCAAGAGTGATACAGAACAGAAAGTCACAATCTATACAAACAAAGACTTTACTGGCAACATGGCATCATTAAAATCATATCTCTCAATAATCAGTCTCAATGTAAATGGCCTAAATGCTCCCATAAATGCCAAAGGGTTTTAAAAAGACATGACCCATCCATTTGCTGTTTACAAGAGACTCATTTTGAACCCAAAGATACATTCAGACTGAAAGTAAAGGAATGGAATACCATCTTTCATGACAATGGACCTCAAAAGAAAGCTGGGGTAGCAATTCTCATATCAGACAGATTGGATTTTAAACTGAAGACTATAGTTAGAGACACAGAAGGGCACTATATTATTCTTAAAGGATGTATCCAACCAGTGGATATGACAATTATAAATATATATGCCCCCAACAGGGGAGCAGCAAGATACACAAGCCAACTCTTAACCACAAAAAAGAGACATATAGATAAAAACACACTAATAGTAGGAGACCCCAACACTCCACTATCAGCAATAGAGAGATCACCTAAGCAAGAAATCAGCAAAGAAAACAAGAGCTTTGAGTGCCATACTCGATGAGTTGGACTTCATAGATATATATAGAACACTACACCCCAGAACCAAAGAAAACTCATTCTATTCTAATGTCCATGGAACATTCTCAAGAATAGACCATGTTCTGGGTCACAAAACAGGTTTCTACCAATACCAAAAGACTGAAATTATTCCCTGCATATTCTCAGACCACAACGCTTTGAAATTGGAACTCAACCACAAGTAAAATTTGGAAGAAACTGAAACATTTGGACACTAAGAACCATCCTGCTCAGGAATGATTCCATAAACCAGGAAATCAAAAATCAATTTAAACAATTTATGGAGACCAATGAGAATGAAAACACAATGGTCCAAAACCTATAGATACTGCAAAGGCAGTCCTAAGGGGGAAAAACATAGCCATCCAAGCCTTGCTCAAAAGAATAGAAAAATCTAAAATGCAGTTTTTATATTCTCACCTCAAGAAGCTGGAACAGCAACAGAGGGACAGACCTAATCCACGCACGAGGAAGCAGTTGACCAAGATTAGAGCAGAAATCAATGAATTAGAAACCAGGAGTACAGTAGAGCAGATCAACAGAACTAGAAGCTGGTTCTTTGAGAGAATCAACAAAATTGACAGACCACTGGCAAGATTTATCCAAAAGAATAAAGAAAGGACCCAAATTAATAAAATTATGAATGAAAAAGGAGAGGTCACAACCAACACCAATGAAATTGGAAAAATTATTAGAAACTTTTATCAACAGCTATATGCCAATAAATTAAGCAATCTGGAAGAGATGGAGGCCTTCCTGGAAACCTATAAACTACCAAGACTGAAACAGGAAGAAATTGATTCCTTAAACTGGCCAATTAATTATGAAGACATTGAGTCAGTGATAAACAACCTTCCAAATAACAAAGCCCCAGGCCCGATTGGTATTCCTGGGGAATTCTACCAAACATTCAAAGAAGAAATAATACCTATTCTCCTAAAGCTATTTCAAAAAATAGAAACAGAAGGAAAGCTACGAAACTCATTCTATGAGGCCACTATTACCTTGATACCCAAACCAGGCAAAGACCCCATCAAAAAGGAGAATTACAGACCAATTTCCCTAATGAATATGGATGCCAAAATCCTCAACAAGATCCTGGCTAATAGAATCCAACAGTACATTAAAAGGATTATCCATCACGACCAAGTAGGATTCATACCTGGGATGCAAGTGTGGTTCAACATCTGCAAATCGATCAGTGTGATACATCATATCAACAAGAAAAGACTCAGGAACCATATGATCCTCTCAACTGATGCAGAAAAAGCATTTGACAAAATACAGCATCCTTTCCTGATTAAAACCCATCAGAGTGTAGTGATAGAGGCTACATTCCTCAATCTCATAAAAACCATCTATGAAAAGCCTACAGCAAATATCTTTCTCAATGGGGAAAAGCTGGAAGCCTTTACCCTAAGATCAGGAACACGACAAGGATGCCCACTCTCGCCACTATTATTCAACATAGTACTAGAAGTCCTTGCAACAGCAATCAGACAACAAAAAGGGATAAAAGGTATCCAAATCGGCAAAGAAGAAGTCAAAATGTCTCTCTTCGCAGATGACATGATACTGTATATGGAAAACCCAAAAGAATCCATGCCCAAACTATTAGAAGTTATAGAGCAAATCAGTAATGTGGCGGGGTACAAAATCAATGCTCAGAAATCAGTTGCATTTCTATACACAAATAATGAGACTGAAGAAAGAGAAATTAGGGAATCCATCCCATTTACAATAGCACCAAAAACCATACGTTACCTTGGAATTAACTTAACCAGAGACATAAAGGACCTATATTCTAGAAACTATAAATCACTCTTGAAAGACATTGAGGAAGACACAAAAAGATGGAAAAATATTCCATGCTCATGGATAGGAAGAATTAACATAGTTAAAATGTCCATGCTATGCAGAGCAATCTACACTTTCAATGCTATCCCGATCAAAATACCAATGATATTTTTCAAAGAACTGGAACAAATAGTCCTTAAATTTGTATGGAACCAGAAAAGGCCCTGAATCACCAAGGAACTGTTGAAAAGGAAAAACAAAGCTGGGGGCATCACAATGCCAGATTTCAAGCTGTACTACAAAGCTATGATCAGAAAGACAGCATGGTACTGGCACAAAAACAGACACACAGACCAATGGAAGAGAAGAACCCAGAAATGGACCCTCGGCTCTTTGGGCAATTAATCTTTGATAAAGCAGGAAAAAACACCCGGTGGAAAAAAGACAGTCTCTTCAACAAATGGTGCTGGGAAAATTGGACGGCTACATGCAAAAGAATGAAACTTGACCACTCTCTCACACCATACACAAAGATAAACTCCAAATGGTTGAAAGACCTCAATGTGAGACAGGAATCCATCAAAATCCTAGAGAAGAACATAGGCAGCAACCTCTATGACATCGGCCAAAGCAACCTTTTTCATGAAACATCTCCAAAGGCAAGAGAAACAAAAGAAAAAATGAACTTGTGGGACTTCATCAAGATAAAAAGCTTCTGCACAGCCAAGGAAACAGTCAAAAAAACTAAGAGGCAGCCCACGGAATGGGTGAATATATTTGCAAATGATGCTACAGATAAAAGACTGGTGTCCAAGATCTACAAAGAACTTCTCAAACTCAATACATGAGAAACAAATAAACAAATCATAAAATGGGCAGAAGATATGAATAGACACTTTTCCAATGATGACATACAAATGGCTAACAGACACATGAAAAAATGTTCAAAATCATTAGCCATCAGGGAAATTCAAATCAAAACCACACTAAGATACCACCTTACGCCAGTTAGAGTGGCAAAAATTGACAAGGCAAGAAACAATTGCTGGAGAGTATGTGGAGAAAGGGGATCCCTCCTACATTGTTCGTGGGAATGCAAGTCAGTACAGCCACCCTGGAAAACAGTGTGGAGGTCCCTTAAAAAGTTAAAAATTGAGCTACCCTATGACCCAGCCATTGCACTACTGGGTATTTACCCCAAAGATACAAATGTAGTGAAGAGAAGGGCCATATGCACCCCAAAGTTCATAGCAGCATTATCCACAATAGCCAAATCATGGAAGGAATCGAGATGGCCTTCTACAGATGAATGGATTAAGAAGATGTGGTCCATATATACAATGGAATATTACTGAGCTATCAGAAAGAATGAGTTCTCAACATTTGCTGCAACATGGACGGCACTGGAGTAGTTAAATCTAAGTTAAATAAGTCAAGCAGAGAAAGACAATTATCATATGATTTCTCTCATCTATGGAACATAAGAACTAGGATGATCGGTAGGGGAAGAAAGGGATAAAGAAAGGGGGGTAATCAGAAGGGGGAATGAATCATGAGAGACTATGTACTATGAGATACAAACTGAGGGCTTCAGAGGGGAGGGGGTTGGGGGAATGGGATAGACTGGTGATGGGTAGTAAGGAGGGCATGTATTGCATGGTGCACTGGGTGTTATACGCAACTAACGAATCATCGAACTTTACATCAGAAACCAGGGATGTACTGTATGGTGACTAACATAATAAAAAAAAATTAAAATTAAAAAAAAAGAAACACACTTCCTAACTCCAAGTAGACTTTGAAATTCTTTCCTATATGTGTATTTTATGCTTCCAAAACTTCCATTTTTATATTGTACTACATTCTTATCCTATATTATAGAAGTCAGCAAACTTTTTCTGTAAACATCAAAATGGTAAACATTTTGGGTTGTGGGTCACATATAATCTTTGTTACATGTTCTTTGCTGAGTTTTGTTTTATTTTGTTTTTATTCCAAATATTTTAACTTTAAAAATTACTCTTAGCTCCAGGGACATACATACAGTAAAAACCCAGCTTGGTCCACCAGCTTTTATTTGCCTTGCCTTAATATGTTATCATATCTGTGTTTGAGGCTACCTGTGAACTACTTTTATAAAGGGACTGATTTCCTTTTTACTTGTGTCTTTTTGGTTCCCAAGATCATATATGACATATTAATGTGTTCAGTAAACATGTGCTGCTAAGAATAAAATAACTAAATTGAAATTTGAGCTGCCACCCAAAGGATGAAATTTGCAGTTTGAGTTCAACAAAGTTAATTCCCTAATAAAATAAAAGTATCAAACCTCTTCAGAGGAACAACAGAATCTAAAGTCACTACCACATTTCACTCAAATTATTCAGTACACAATCTAAATTTACCAGACATATGAAGAAACAGGAAAATTTGAACTACTGTCAAGAAATAAGACAATCAATAAAGATCTACCTCATGATTATTCAGAGGATGAAATAGATGAGGTTATTAAAGCAGGTATTATAACTATTCTCAAGAAAGTGAAAGAAAATATGCTTGAAATGCATGAAAAGATGTGAAATATCAGCACAAAAAATTGGAAATTACTTTTTAAAAAGCAAATTAAAAATTTTATAATTGAAAATACTGTGAATAAAATGTTTCATTAAATGGGCATAAAATAAAAATGGAATTGATAAAGGAAAGAGGTAATAAACTTAATGAATCATCAGTAGAAATTATCCAACCTAAAGAAGAGAAAAAAAGAAAAAAGAACAAAGCTTCAGGTACATATAGGATAATATCAAAAGGGCTAAAATACTGATAATTTGACTGCTAGGAAGAGGAGAAAGAGTATGGCAGAAAAAAAAATCGGTAGTGACTGAAATTTTATCCAATTTGGAAGAAGACACAAATTATAATTTAAAGAAGTTTAGTAAAACACAGGCAAGATACATATGAAGAAAATCACACCTGCACATATCATTGCCAAATTGAGGAGTATCAATAACTGAGACAAATCTTGAAAGCAGCAAGAGAACAACATAACACGTACAGGGGAACAGAAATTCAAATTGCCACTAACATCTCATTAGAAACTACAGGGGTCAGAGGAAAGAACAATGTCAATATTTTTTGCCAAAAGAAAAATCCTATCAATCCATAACTTTATATCCAGCAAAAATAACCTTCACAAATGAACAAAAAATGTAAAGACCATTTCAGATAAAAGAACACCAAGGTAAATTTCTGCCAGCAGACCCATACTACCAAAATGGGTAAAGTAAGTCCTTCAGGCTGAAGGGATTGGCAGCAGATAGAAAATTGAATCTCTAAGAATAGAAAGATAGGAAATGGTAAAGCATTCAGTAAATTAAAAAAAATTTTTTTCACTGAATTTCTTTAAGATACATATGAACATTTAAAGCCAAAATTATAGCCATGCATTATGGAATTACTAATGTATATAGAGGTATATATATGACAAGGTAAAATAAAAGAGTTGTGGTTATAAATAGACTTACATGATGGTTAAGCTTTTATATTTTACATAAAATGATACAATATTAACTGTAAACAAATATTGTAATCTCTAAGACAAAAGCTTAAACCTAAAGCAGAAAGATATTGTTAAAAAACCATAAATAAATAAAAATCCAATAGATAAAGTAAAAACAAAACAAAACAAAAAACCAAATAATTCAAAGATCCAAAGAAGAAAGGAAAAGAAGACCAGAGAAATGAACAAACAAAAAAACCAGACAAACAGAAATCAAATATTAAATAAAACATATCATTCATAACATTAAATGTTAATGTCTTAAACATTACAATTAGTGATTAGAATGTCTGAATTTATTAAAAAGCAGGACCCAACTACTTGCCAACTTATAAGAGACACATTTTAAATGGAAAGATACAGTTATATTAAAGAAAATGGGAACTTTAGAAATCTGCTCTACTGAGAGATGTCACTGCCTGAAAGGTGCTCAGATGGCAAAGCAGGGCAGAATCCTAGGTGGGACAAGTGTGGTCTCAGTATTCCTAGTGTACAGAAATAATGGGGATGACTGAGCCAGCAGAGTTCCCAAGCACTGGAGTGGGAAAACTGATTATAGTCAGCAAGCCCAGGAGCAGGATCTCAGCTTGTTTCACCATAAACCATGAACTACATACAATCGAGTGACTGCTCTCCCTGCAGGGTCCTGCAAAAGACAGAAACACAGTAACCCTCCACCTTTCCCTGGAAGGATCAGTGAGGGGTCGCACTGCAGGAGTCTGCAGTTTGGCACAACAAAAGTGAAAACTGCTTATCCCTGAAGGTTTACTGAAGAGAGGGGGCTGTGATCTTTCACCTCCAGGGCTGGAGATTGGTCATGGCCATTTTTATTTTCATCCTCTAAAGAGGCATGGAAAACCTTCAGGGCTTTTGTTCCCTGAGCAACCAGAAGCAGCTTACACTGTGCCCAGCCTCTTAGCAAGGGGTGGGGCAACTCGGCCCAGGCAAAGACACTTGAGAATCAGCACAGCAGGCCCCACTCCCAGAAGACCAGCTGAAACAACAGGGGAACACCAAGTTTATGGAGCACACAGGACCGAAAAACTCCAGGGCTAGGAAAAAAAGAGTTATAGAATTTGAGATTTTTTCTCATGATTCATTTATCTTTCAGTTTAAAATTTTCCTTTGCTTTTTCTTCTTTTTTTTCTTTTAAACTAGTTCCTTGTTTTATCAATGCCTTGTTTTTAAGTTTTTTTAACTTTTATTTTTACAGTTATATTTTATAGATTTTTTCTTCATTTTTGGTTTACTTTCACTGTATTCAATTTTATTTTTGTGTATATATATACATTTTGCTTTCTTTACAATTTTGGGATTTAGTGTCTTCTAACAGACCAAAATATACCCAGGACCAAGTGGATCACCCTGTTTTGTCCACATATTCTCTCTTTACCTCCCCCCCTTTTTTTTCTTTTTTCTTCTTTTTTTCTTTTTCCTTTCTTTTTTGGTTTCTGACCTCTTCGGGTTTGTCTAGTATGTATTTCACTTGGGACATGGTTGATATTTTTTATTTTTTTCTCTTATTCGTCCATTCTTCTCTGGGAAAAATGACTAGAAGGAGGAATTCACAACAAAAGAAAGAAACAGAGGTAATCCTCTCTGCCACAGATCTAATCAATATGGATATAAGTAAAATGTCAGAGCTGGAATTCAGGATAATGATTATAAAGTTACTAACTGGGCTTGAGAAAAACATGAAAGACACTAGAGAATCTCTTAGTGAAGAAATAAAATCGAATCAGGCCAAAATTAAAAATGCTTTAACTGAGATGTAGTCTAAATTAGATGCTCTGACACCAGGTAAATGAGGCAGAAGAGAGAGTCAATGACATGGAGGACAAGTTGATGGAAAGGAAGGAAGCTGAGGAAAAGAGATAAAAACAACTAATGTACCATGAGGGGAGGTTTCAAGATTTCAGCGATGCCATAAAGTGAAACAATATTAGAATTATTGGAGTCCCAGAAGAAGAAGAAAGAGAAAGGGAAAGAAGGTATATTTGAGCAAATCATAGCTGAGAACTTCCCTAATCTGGGAAAGGAAACAGGCATTCAATTCTAAGAAGTAGAGAGAACTGTTGTCAAAATCAATAAGAATAGATCAACACCCTAACATATAATAGTGAAGCTTGCAAATTTCAGAGATAAAGATAAAATCTTGAAAGCGGCTTGAGACAAGAGGTTTTTAACTGACAGGGGTAGAAACATTAGACTGGCAGCAGAGACCCAGCAGGACAGTAAGGGCGGGCATGATGTATTCAGGGTACTAAATGAGAAAAACGTGCAGCCCAGAATACTTAATCCAGCAAGGCTGTCATCCAGAATGGAAGGAGAGATAAAGAGCTTCCAGAACAAACAGAAATTAATGAATTTGTGGACACTAAACCAACCCTGCAAGAAATATCAGAGGGGATCCTGTAAGTGAAGAGAGCACCCCAAAGTAACACAGACCAGAAAGAAACAGAAAATTTACAGAAACAGGGACTTTACAGGTAATACAATGGCACTAAATTCATATTTTTCAATAGTTACTCTGAACGTAAATAGGCTAAGTGCTCCAATCAAAAGACACAGGGTATCAGATTAGATGAAAAAAGCAAGACCCATCCATATGCTGCCTACAAGAGACTTATCTTTCACCTAAAGACATGTCCAGATTGAAAGTTAGGGGGTGGAGAACCATCTGTTATGCTAATGGACAAAAAAGAGAGCTAGGATAGCAATCCTTATATCAGACAAATTAGATATTAAACCAAAGACTACAGTAAGGGATGAAAAGGGACACTATATCATACTTAAAGATCTATTCAACAAGAAGATCTAACAATTGTAAATATATATGCTCCTAACTTAGGAGCAGCAAATTATATAAACAAACTAATAATCAAATTAATATCAATAACATTGATAATAATACAATACTAGTAGGCGACTTCAACACCCCACTCATAGCAATGGACAGATCATCTAAGCAGAAGATCAACAAGGAAACAAGGGCTTTGAATGACCAGATGGCCTTCACAGTTATATACAGGACATTCCACCTAAAGTAACAGAATACACATTCTTCTCTAGTGCACCTGGAATGTTCTCCAGCATAGATCACATACCGGGTCACAAATCAGGTCTCAAACAGTACCAAAAGATTTGGATTATTCCATGTATATTTTCAGACCACAATGCTTTGAAACTGGAACTCAATCACAGGAAGAAATTTGGAAAGAACTCAAACATGTGGAGGTTAAAGAGAATCCTACTAAAGAAGGAATGGTCAACCAGGAAATTAAAGAATTTTAAAAAAATTCATGGAAACAAATGAAAATGAAAACACAACTGTTCAAAACTTTGGGATACAGCAAAGGCAGTCCTAAGAGGGAAATACATAGCAATGCAAGTCTTTCTCAAAAAAATTAGAAAGTCTCAAATATGCAAGCTAACCTTACACCTAAAGAAGCTGGAGAAAGAACAGCAAATAAATCCTAAACCAAGCAGGAGAAGAGAAATAATAAAGATAAGAGCAGAAATCAATGAAATGGAAACAAAGAGTAGAACAGATCAGTGAAACTAGAAGCTGGTTCTTTGAAAGAATAATAAGATTGATAAACCCCTAGCCAAACTTATCAAAAAGAAAAGAGAAAGGACTCAAATTAATAAAATCACGAAGGAAAAAGGAAAGATCAAGATCAACACCAAGGAATTACAAATAATTTTAAGAACGTACTATGAGCAACTATAGGCCAACAAATTAGGCAATCTTGAAGAAATGGATGCATTTCTGGAAATTTATAAATTACCAAAACTGAAACAGGAAGAAATAGAAAACCTGAACAGACCCATAACCAGCGAGGAAATTAAAGCAGTAATCAAAAATCTCCCAACAAACAAGAGTCCAGGGCCAAATGGCTTCCCAGGGGAATTCTACCACACATTTAAAGAAGAATTAATACCTATTCTTAAGCTCTTTCAAAAAATAGAAATGGAAGGAAAACTTCTAAACTCGTTCTGTGAGGCCAGTATTACCTTGATCCCAAAACCAGGCAGACCCCATCAAAAAGGAATATTACAGACCAATATCCCTGATAAACATGGATGCCAAAATTCTCACCAAGATACTAGCCGATAGGATCCAACAGTTCATTAAAAAGATTACTCACCACAACCAAGTGGGATTTATTCATGGGATGCAAGGGTGGTTTGACATTCACAAATCAATCAATGTGATGCATCACATTAATAAAAGAAAGGACAAGAACCATATGATCCTCTCAATTGATGCAGAAAAAGCATTTGACAAAATATAGCATCCTTTCTTGATTAAAATTCCACAGTGTAGATATAGAGGGAACATACCTTAATATCACAGAAGTTATCTAAGAAAAGCCCACAAGGAATATCATTCTCAATGGGGAAAAACTGAGAGCTTTTCCTCTAAAGTCAAGAGCACTACAGGGATACTCACTCTCACTGCTGTTATTCAACATAGTACTGGAAGTCCTAGCCTCAGCAATCAGACAACTAAAAGAAATTAAAAGCATTCAAATTGACAAAGAAGTGCAGCAGCCTCTGGCTGAGAGCTTATGCTAAGGATATAATAGGAAAACATGTTTGTGACCTTTAGGGCTTTAGCATAAACATCAGAGCACAGCAGTCGGGAACGCCTGGCTTGTATAGAGGTCAGGAATGCCCAGGTTACACAGCAACTGGGAACACCCAGCTCACTCAGGGTGGAACGCTGCCCTCAGATAATAAGTGGAATGCCTGGTCCACTAAGGGGAAGAACGCTGCCCCAGCCAAAACTTGATTGCTTTTGACAATGGCCCATGGGGTCCATAGGAAGATGTTTAAGAATAGGCCTCACTTGCTGAACGTTACATCATCTAATCCCGTGACCTTCCCCGTGATGTACTACTATTCACTAGGATGTGATACAGATCATCCCCTTGATTGTCTTTGATTGTTTATTGCCAATAAATACGTGAGGTTGCAGCTGTTCAGGGAGATCGCACTCTTGGCGGTGGCGCGCCTGGCAGTCGTCCCCTGCACCCATGCTCTCTTTCACAAGCTAACCTGTCTATGCCTCATCCTTCTCCCAAATCATGCTGTGGCTCCACAGGCGGTGTTGCAGCAAAGAAGAAGTAAAACTCTTACTCTTTGCAGATGACGTGATACTCTATGTGGAAAACCCAAAAGACTCCACCCCAAAATCTAGAATTCATAAAGGAATTCAGCAACATGACAGGATATAAAATCAATGCACAGAAATCAGTTGGATTTCTATACAATGAGACAGAAGAAAGAGAAATTAAGGAATTAATTCCATTCACAATTGCACCAAAAACCATAAGACACGGAGGAATAAACCTAACCAGAAACGTAAAGGACTATGAAGGTAAAGGACTCTAAAAACTACAGAACACTTATTAAAGAAATTGAGGAAGACACAAAGAAATGGAAAAACACTCCATGCTCATGTATTGGAAGAATAAATATTGTTAAAATGTCTATTCTACCCTGAGCAATCTACACATTCAATGCAATCTCTATCAAAATACCATTGACATTTTTCACAGAGCTGGAACAAATAAGCCTAAAATTTGATTGGAACCAGAAAAGACCCCAAATAGCCAGAGGAATGTTGAAAAAGAAAACCAAAGCTGGTGGCATCACAATACTGGACTTCAAGCTCTATTACAAAGCCGTAATCATCAAGACAGTATGGTACTGCTACAAAAACAGACACATAGATCAGTGGGATAGAATAGAGAACACAGAAATGGACCCTCAACTCTATGGTCAACTAATCTTTGACAAAGCAGGAAAGAATATCCAATGGAAAAAGGACAGTCTCTTCAATAAATGGTGCTGGCAAAAATGGACAACCACATGTAGAAGGGTGAAACTAGACCATTTCCTTACACCATGCACAAAGATAAACTCAAAATGGATGAAAGACCTCAGTGTGAGACAGGAATCCATTAAAATCCTAGAGGAGAACACAGACAGCAACCTCTTTTACCTCGCTGCAGCAACTTTTTGCTAGACACGTCTCCAAAGACAAGGGAAACAAAAGCAAAATTGAAGTATTGGGACTTCATCTAGATGAAAAGCTTCTGCACAGCAAAGAAAACAGTCAACAAAACTGAAAGACAACCTACAGAAACGGAGAAGATATTTGCAAATGACATATTAGTTAAAGGGCTAGTATCCAAGATCTATAAAGAACTTATCCTAATTCAACACCCAAAAAAACAAATAACCCAGTCAAGAAATGGGCAGAAGAAATGAACAGACATTTCTCCAAAGAAGACATACAAATGGCCAACAGACACATGAAAAATACTCTGCATCACTTGGCATCAGGGAAATACAAATCAAAACCACAATGAGCTACTGCCTCGCACCAGTCGGAAAGTCTACAATTAACAAGACAGAAGACAACAAATGTTGGTGAGGTTGAGGAGAAAGGGAAACCTTCTTACACAATTGGTGGGAATGCAAGCTGGTACAGCCACTCTGGAAAACAGTGTGGAAGTTCCTCAGGAAGTAAAAAATAGAGCTACCCTACCACTCAGCAATTGTGCTACTAGGAATTTACCCCAAAGATACAAATGTAGTGATCCAAAGGGGCACCTGCACCCCAATATTCATGGCAGCCATGTCCACAATAGCCAAACTGTGGAAAGAGCCGAGATGTCCATTGATAGATGAATGGGTAAAGAAGATTGGTATATATACACAATGCAATATTACTCAGCCTTCAGAAAGGATGAATACCCACCGTTTACATCAATGTGGATGGAACTGGAGGGTATTACGCTGAGTGAAATAAGTCAATCAGAGTAAGATAATTATCATATGGTTTCACTCATATGCAGAACATAAGGAATAGTGCAGAGGACAATAGGGGTGGGGGGGAAACTGAATGGAAAGAAATCAGAGAGGGAGACAAAACACACGAGACTCTTGACTTGGAAACAAACTGAAGGTTGCAGAAGTGGAAGTGGGTGGGGGAGATGGGTTAACTTGTTGATGGGCATTAAAGAGGACATGTGATATGATGAGCACTTGGTGATATGCTTACTAATGAATCATTGAAAGTTTCTGTTTGTTAACCATAAGATATGAAAACATCTGAATAAATAATATTCACAATGGGAGGCTCCATTGTATGTGCTAAATTCACTTTCTTCGTGTTGCTGAGGGGACAAGGGTAATGTTGCCCATCAGAGGTATCAATATCAGATCAAACTGCTTTGTATGTCTACAATTTTATAATATACCACACCAGGCTGATTAACAGAATTAAACGATAGCTAATATAATAAGATTGGCTACTTGAGGTATAGGCAGCATGGGGTAATTTTGTAAGCAGGCAGATCTGAGTTAGAGAATCAGCACCATCATCTGCACTGTGACCCTGACAAGTTTTTACTTCAGTGAATCTATGATTCTTCCTCAGTAAAATAGAAGTAAAACAACATCTGCTTCGTATGATATTGTGG
The DNA here is from genome assembly GCF_024610735.1 of Ursus americanus. NCBI lineage: Eukaryota > Metazoa > Chordata > Mammalia > Carnivora > Ursidae > Ursus > Ursus americanus. The sequence continues at coordinate 68,282,861 of NC_142139.1, forward strand.
GAACTAAGAGAGAACTTTGAGAAAAGGCACATGGAAATTGCTCAATAGATGTTATCCCTCTTCCATTCTGAGAATGTATGCAGAGTCTGAATAAATTATAAATATAATTATGTTATTTGATTAATTATATTTCTGCACATTTGTCCAACAGGCAACTCGAGAGTAGAAGAAAGGATGTTTGTTTTATATTTTTTGTTGCTGTTTTTAGCTAATAGGCCAGAGTCTCAATTCTTCAATAGAGTTATCCTTCCACTTTTCTTAACATTTGACAATTCTTTATGATTTTAGGAATGGTCAAAGGAAAATTATAGAAATTCAGCAATAACAGCACAGAGATTGTGGAGAAAGCTAATTGAAGAAATTAAAGGAGTTAGAATTATTCAGCTGACACAAGGTAGCTTGATGAAGTAAATTCTTCCCCGTTCTTAGTTTATTCTCCAGAAGAACTTGGTTTGATACCTATTTTAAATAACTTAGCAGTCACTCTAAAAACCACGTTTTTTCAAATTTCCTTTGTTCTACTGACTCACAAAGAAGTAATGTATTAACTCTCTTTTTAGAGTGAGTATATGAAACTCAAAGGCTCCAAGTACCCCAAATAGAGGGTAACTCAGGACCTGAACAGCAGCATCTCTAATTGTTGTTCAAATGTTGAAATGTGATGGGCTTATATTAGAAGAGTAGGAATTCAGTCTATATATAGGTAACAGTAACTTGATGAATTCACTTCACTGGCAGTTTTTACAAAAACTGGGATACTACAGACCAATAAATCTATAAGGTATTGAATTATAATAGAACTTACCTTGATCTTAAAAGGTGAAGTATTAAGGTTTTTCTAGTTAGCTTTAGTTCATACAACAATTCTTCTTCATATGTTTCCTGCAAAACAATATCCATCATGTGACTTAAATGTGTGCTCATTTAGTGTGTGTTAGGGTGGGGAGTGGGGTGGGTGCAGGGAGAAATTAGACTTTATCAGTATACCCAGCGGTCCAGCAGTCCAGCCAGGCAAAATGATAAATATAGATTAGGCTGAATTTATGAGAGCCAATATATGAAGGATTTTGCTTGTAAGTTATTTTTTAATTACATTTTTTGATGGGCATTTTTTCTAGTTATAAAATGAAATGAAATGAAAATATATATATTCTCTCCTCAACCAGAGATAACAAGTTGTTGTGTCCTTGCAGTTCTGCCCCTCACCCACAGATCTTTTGTTTATGTATCGCTAACAGTTTGGGGTGTACTGTTTTATAGTCTACTTTCTCACATAAAAATAAATCATGACCATGACCACTTTCCTATTCCAATAAATGTTCTTTTATAGTATGTATTTTATGGCTGAAAATCACAATGTGAATTTATTTAACCTATACCCAGACCAGAAATTTGACTTGGGTATTCACTATAGTTAGACATCATTCCTATGTTGGCAACATGGAAAAAAATGTTTGATAAATGCTGCAAGATAACCCTGAAGAAAGGAAGCACAAAATTAGAATTTCACTAAAAATTTATAGTGGTTCTTATTTTCTTGCCTTAGATATTAACATTAATGAAATGATAACTTATTGTGACAAACTTTTCTTTAATAACCTTTGGAAGTGATATTTTTCTTTTGTTTAGTTTATTTTGTTATTTACATATTTGTATACGAATTCCTAACTTATGTCCTTTAAATATTTTCTTTTGTGGTATTTTATTTCCTTGTGATTTATAAGATTATTTATAATTTAAGGATTCATAGTTACTGGTCATTTATCTAGCACATTTCTTTAGTTTATTATTCACTCATGTATTCAATAGCTATTATTTCAGGCACAGTGATACTTTGGAAAATACAATGGTGCACATGATAGAGGTCACTGCCCCTATGGAAACCACAGCTTGGCAAAGAAGAAAATCAAGTAAATGTAATTGAGTATTATAAGCATCATAATAGGAGAAATGCAGTGACTGTGTGAGGGAGGAATCAGAGGCAGAGAATAGGGCATGCAAGGGCCCTGAGGTAAGAAGGAGCTTGACATGTTTGAGAAACCCAGAAAAGTTCAAGGTAGCTGGAGAATCAAGGGTAAGTTGAATAAATATGAGAAATGAAAAGGCAAGAAGGAGCCAAATCATGTACAGACTAGTTAGCCACTTAAGAAGATTTGGATCTCGGGGCGCCTGGGTGGTATAGCGGTTAAGCGTCTGCCTTCGGCTCAGGGCGTGATCCCGGCGTTCTGGGATCGAGCCCCACATCAGGCTCCTCCACTATGAGCCTGCTTCTTCCTCTCCCACTCCCCCTGCTTGTGTTCCCTCTCTCCCTGGCTGTCTCTATCTCTGTCGAATAAATAAATAAAATCTTAAAAAAAAAAAAAAAAAAAAAGAAGATTTGGATCTTATCCTAAGACCAAAGAGAAGAAAAAGATTTAGGCAAAAAAATGCAGAAGTAGGTATGGTATTTTAAATGGCTTACTTATTACAGATAATGGATTAGCAAAAATCACAACTGTAGGCAGGAAAAGCATTTAAAGGCTGTTGATGGGATATAGGTCACTTGGGCAGGGGAGTGGCAGCAGGAAAAAGGGAGAGTAGATAATTTCAAAGGATATTTACATGTTAGAATGCACAAAGTTTGTGATTTTTTTTGGTGGGGGAGGCAAAAGAGAGGAATAAAGAATTCCCTTAGGAGGCACCTGGGTGGCTCAGTCAGTTCAGCATCCCACTCTTGACTTCGGCTCAGGTCATGATCTAGAGTTGTGAGATTGAGCCCCATGTTTGGCTCTGCACTAGGCATGGAGCCTGCTTAGAATTCTCTCTCTCGCCCCCCCTCTACATCTCTCTCTCAAAAAAAAAAATACCCTCAGTCTTCTGGTTTGTTTAAACTATGCTATTGAAAGGAGGGTCTTCTGAAGAGAGACAACTTTGAGGGAGGGAGAGGGGAGTTTTGTGTTTGCTGAATGTGAGCTGTGTATTAGGGCATTTTTTTTTATTGCAAGTTTAACATAAAATTGGGACTTCATTATAAATACAGTTGGCAGGCAAGAACCAGGTACTTACTCAGATAAGAAAGGTTGAATCCCGTTTACAACATGATGAACATGCAGGTGTGTGTGAATAACAAAGTGGTATAATGGGACTTTGTAAAATTTGAATGTGTGATTATGGGTTTCATATTAGCTAATATTCAGACACTATTGTTAATATTGTCAAATATGACATTCTTGTTAATCTTGTCATTAATATTGTTCTTATATAAACAGAATTTTTAACTTTGTGTTTTATTTTAGAATTTTATTTTATTTTATTTTAAAATTTGAGCTTATTTAGAATCATTTTAGATTTAGAGAAAAGTTGGAAAGATAATGCAGAGCATTCCTGTGTATGCCACAACCCAGGGTTCCACATTGTTAACATCTTACGGTGTACTCGTCACAGCTCATGAACCAAGATTGACATTATCAATTAAAGTGTGCACTTATCCAGATTTCCTTAGTTTTTGTCTACTGTCCTTTCACTGTCTTAGGATCCCATCCGGGACACCACATTACGTTACCATAGTTGTCATGCCTCCTTAGACTCTTCTACTCTATGACGGTTTCTCAGACTTCCCTTATTTTTTGACAGCCTTGACAGTTTTGAGGAGTACTGATCAAGTATTTTATAGGTTGCTCCTTAATTAAGGTTTTTCCAATATTTTTCTCATTCCTACCCTGGAATTGTGGAGATTTGAGAGAAAACAACAAAATAAAGTGCCGTTTTTATCACATCATATTAAGAGTACATACTATCAACATGATTTATTACTGATGATGATTATTGATTACCTTTATCACCTGGCTGAGGTAGCATTTGTCAGCCTTTCTCCACTCTAAGTTTATACTGTGTCCCCCCGTTCCACACTCTATTCTTTGGAAGGGTCTATGCACAGGCCATACTTAAAGGGTATGGAGTTATGCTCCACCTCCTGGGAAGGGGAGTGTCTACATCAATTTTTTAATTCTTATATATGGGAGATTTATCTATTCTCCCCATTTATTTATTTATTCAATTATTTATTTATACAAGTATGAGTTCACAGATATTAATTTATACTTTATTAAAGTCCAAAACTACATTATTAATTTTGTTGCTCAAATTGTCCCTTCTTTGACTATCGGGAGCTCCTTCATTTGGCTCCTATGTTCTTTTGTCATACTCCCATCAATGCAAGTTTGGGTTGTTTGTTTGCTTGAGAATTTCCTTACTTTCCGGCTTCAAACTCATCTTGTGTATCTCCTGCCCCAGTCCAGGCCTATCTTGTATATTTATAATGGGATTGTTGTCTTGATTTGCACAATGGTGATAGAGGGCTTGTTCTGCCCTCTTAGATGAGTACCAAACTTCAACCAATAAAAGCTTTTTAAAATTGAAGTATAGTTGACATGCAATGTTATAATAATAAAAGGTTTAAGAAGGAATAAAGGATAAAGGAATTGGAGATCAAGAGAAAACATTATTTATAAGGAGATTATTACAGAAAAATGGTTAGACATTATCTCCAAATGGCAACAGATGAAGAGCTGCTTTTTCATTATCTTAAACCATGGGAAAGACATCTTAGTGGGTTCATTTGGGAAGCTGAAATGTGTCTTGCTTATGACTGAGGAACCTAACAAATGAAAGCCTGGAAGGCTGTCTCCCCTAGTGGTGGAGGGAAGAAAAGTAGTTGCATTAGGAAAAGTTTGCCCTCTCAAAGAGTGCTGGGGCAAAGTGACAGTCAGTATTCTCCATGGACCAAGTTAGAAAGTTCAGGCCCACAATGCAAGTGCCTGGTAATAAATATGTAAGACCTTGAATGTCTTCTATAGTAGTGGGAATTGAAAATTACTATTTTGAAGCTTATTTCCCATTATATGTATTACATATTGTCTGAATAAACATTTGTTTCTTTTGAAAATAAAATTGTAAATGTTTACATTTTAACACCTGAATAAGCACTATTCTAAGCAGCAGGCCAAATGTGTTCCTGTGAAAGTTGTCCAACTTTGCTGCTGAATCTGTAAAGCAAGTAAACCTGCATATTACATCACTGGGAAAGCAAAATGCTCAGAGGTTATATTCCATAGGCACCAGCTGAGAACAAATGAGGTTGCCTTAAATCAGCCTGGAAAGCTGTTAGTGGAAATCCTCATGTTTTAGAAAATTTTAAATGGCACTCTCTAAAATCCAAATTTTACCCCATTTTGTTTCTTAAGCCATCAAAATGTTGCATCCTCCCCAACATCCCCCCTACCCCAAGTGCATGCTGGAAACTGAGAGGGAGTTCTCAGAAAAATCAAGACTCCTCTCTTGTTCACTTCTGATTGGAGCCAGAGGTTGCTTTCTATATATCCTGTGAAAGTAATAAATCATATTTATTAAATCAAAACATGTACCGGTATGTCATAATCATGGATGTGCCAAACATCTCGCTTCTGCATCAGAGGTAGCCTTTTAGGATAAACCACTTCTTGACCTTCTACTCCGAGGATTATCTTTTCTGAAAGGAAATGTTTAAGGGGGGAAATACATCCAGCATTAGCATTCACACACAGTGACTGGATAAGAATTATTCTCACAGAGTTCACTTGCTCCCAACTAGCAGCCGTGTACAACACCACTATGAAGTAGTACCCCCACTTAACAGGTAAGGAAATTGAGACTGATATTTCCAAATTAGGAAAATATAAGCAAAATTGGAAAACAGGTAAAAAAAATAGATCTTTTAGGTTCTTCCATCTTTTCACTTTGTTCTGCAGTCACCACCTTCTTCATCTTAATCTCATCCTGCCTGTTTCTGGGTTCTGCCACACGTCAAAGCCTTTACTGGAAGGGATTGTTTCAGTGTAAATTACTGATTGATTTTATCTCCCAGGGACATTTGCATTTGAAATCGTAACTCTCCTAGCTAAATACAAGGCTCTCCCTTGTAAAAAGGATTTAGGTACTCCTGAATCAGTGCTAAATAGTCTTCACAAGTGGTGGTCATCCACTTGTGAATTAGCCCTGCTTACCTCCTTGAAGAGTGATAAAGAAGCAAGACCATAAGATTTTCAGAGTCTGCTATTATTTGAGTCAAAGTTTCACCAGTTTATTAGCAGTATGGCCATAAATACTGTATCTATTCTCTCTGATCGGAAGATATTATTCTCAATTTCTTTATCTATAAAGTGGAGATAATAACTTAAGATTGTACAAGGCTAATGTACACAGTGGCTAATGGCTAGTGCAGTGTCTCTATACTGCAGATATTAAAAAATGTCCACTCCTTCCTCCTCCTCACTGTAAATCAGAGTGTGTAAGACCGCTTAAGTAATTCATAGAATCATAGAATCTCAATATTAGCCATAACTAGTCCAAGTCCTATGCTATGTCCTCAGCAAAATCATCAATGCGTTTTAATGTTTTTTATCATTTGTCACTTAAACTCCGTGACTAAAGAGACATTACCTCATAGCCTTGTAAGAAAACCCTGATAAAAAGATTAAGACATACCTTTAATCTGAGACATGAGTACGATCATGAAAAGCAAACTCCTGGGAAACATCCTGAATGATTCTGGTGGAAGAAGGGGCACAGGTGCTTGAGAAAAGATGTGTGTGGCTCCCTGCCCTTGCTTCCACAGCAGGGTGGAAGAACCTAACAGGTGGATAGGCGGTTTTGATCTAGCATAAGGAAGCGTTCCTTGCTTGTGTTGCATCACCTGTGAGGTGCTTGAGGGTAAAGCCTGGAGGGTGGACATCATGTACTAATTGAAGGCACCACTGACGTGCTGTGGTGGAGGTGGGCTGGGCAGAGATCCCTACTTCATGCCTGATATAAATATAATTCTAGGTGTACTAAAAATTCAAAAGTGAAAAAAACCATGTGTGTCTTAGAAAAAATATTGAAGAATGTTTATAGAAACTTAGGTTTAAGGAAGTGCATGTGAAGAACGCCATATGTAGAAACTATAAAGGAAAATTTCATAAAAATTAGAAATATTGAGAACTTATTTTTTTTTCTAGCTAAATAAAAGTCTGTGCCATGTGGGGCATGGGCATCATAGCCTTTCAAAAGCTGTAAAAAAACACAAGATATTCATCCATATTCCACCTCCACCCTCAACCCCCACCCCGATAAAAGAACCCAAAGTCCTGAGGCAAGAGAAAATAACTTGATTTCCCCCAGAAGTTTTATTGAGGTCTGACATATCGCACTGTGTAAGTTTAAGGTACATGGCACGATGACGTACTCATATCGTTAAGTCATATCACAATAAATTTAGTTAAAATCCATCATTTCCTACAGATAAAAAAAAAGAGTGAAAGAAAATGATTTTTTTTATGATGAGAACCCTTAGGATCTACTCTCTTAATTTTCAAATATACCATACAGCAGTGTTCACTATAATTATCATGTTTTAGATTATATCCCTAGTATGTATTTATCTTATCTTTATCTTATAAACAGTAAGTTTGCACTTTTGACCACCTTAATCCAGACTTATTTATGAAATCAAACTGAGGGTTACAGAGCAGAAGGGGGTGGGGAGATGAGGTAACCAGGTGATGGGTATAAGGAGGGCATGGGTTGTGATGAGCACTGGGTGTTACACACAACTAATGAATCATTGAACACTACATCGAAAAATAATTATGTACTATATGCTGGCTAACTGAACACAATAATAAAAAAAGAAAACATATTTATGCCATAAATCACATATAAATTTAAATTAAAAGACAAACTCCAGAAATGTATGCAATATATACAATAAAAGGTAAAGGTAAATATCATAATATAGAACTCTTTCAAATCAATACAAAAAATAAAACATTAATAGGCAAATGTGCAAAGAACCTGTATAAGACTATCTGTATGTCTGTGATCTCTTACTATTTTAGAAGATACCCTTTGCCAATACCATCCCTTCTCTGTGTTTGGTATTCTGTCTTCCCCCCACCTCACATTATTGATTATACCTCTAATCTCATGAACTGAAAAAAATCTATGATAACTAGAAGTTTTCTTTTGACATTTAAATAAGTTCAAGTCTCTCCCTTTCAAAAAATCCTACCCTTAATCCTATATTCCACAGACCCCTGCCATCACCTTATTTTTCATTCCTTTCTCAGTTAAACTTTTCACAAAGTTCATCTTTACTTCTTGTGGCAGTCTTCTCCCCTCCAGCTCATTCTAACACATTGTACTCTGGCATCTGCCTTCATTCTTCTGCTGATATAACTGACTGATCTTGCCAATAATTTCATAATTTCTATATCCAATGGATATTTTGGTTCTTTATGTTATTTTCCCTCTTAACAACATTTGGCACCATAACTCCTCCCTTGAAATATTCTATTTAGCTCCCTTGACACAGTCTTCCTAACATTTTCCTAGCTCTCTGGCTATTTGTGGGCATATATTCTTTTATCCAACCTTTAAATTTTGGAGTTTGAAGGTATTATGCTATACCTTTTTTCCTCCAACTGTATGCTTGCTCCAAAGCCATCTCATCTTCAGTTATAGTTTAATTATCATCTCTCTACTATGCTGCACATTTATACTTCTAGCCACCTGAGTTATAGACCTTTACAGCCAGCTCTCTACTCAACATCTTTATTGGAAGGGCTCAAAGCCCCTGCAAATTTAGAAGGTGCAAAACTTGTTCTCTGCCTTCATTAATGATGTCAATTTTCCATTCCACATTGCAAGTCTGAAACCCAGTAGTCATCATTGATATCTCTCATAATCATCCCATTACAAAGTATGTTTATTTTACCTTCTAAAAAATATCCTGACCTCTTTTCTCCAACTTTTCTGCCTCCGTCATAGTCCAAGTTCCTATAGACTCTCTTTGATTTTACTGCAACATGTGTGATCTTCTCAAAATACAAATCTGATCATGTCATGGACCTGTTGAAAATGCTTCAATAGTTTGTCATTGGTATTAGCATTAAGATTCACTTGGCTTTAAAACCTCAAAAGGTAAATTGCCTGCTACTTTTTAACTCTGTGGCTTTGGAAAAAGTATGAAATATTTCTGTACTTCTGTTTTCTCATCTATAAAATGGTCATTGGGCATAATAGCATGTATCTCATAGGGACAGTATGAATATTAAATGAATCTGTGCTGAAAGGCAATCTTACATTCCATGGTTCATTTACTCGCCAATTTTTTTTAAGATTTTTTATTTATGTGACAGAGAGAGACAGCCAGCGAGAGAGGGAACACAAGCAGGGGGAGTGGGAGAGGAAGAAGCAGGCTCCTAGCGGAGAAGCCCGATGTGGGGCTCGATCCCAGAACACCAGGATCATGCCCTGAGCCGAAGGCAGACACTTAACGACTGCACCAACCAGGCGCCCCTCGCCAATTTTCTTAGTTGACTATTTTATATTCTCTTTCCTCTCCTCAAATCTCAAATCTTCCTTTATTTACTTTAGTTGATCACCATGCTTTCTATTTCATTAAGAAACAGATAAATCACCAGAAGGAAGAAATCTCACCTTCTATGATCACATCTACCACACTTCCAAAATGTGTGCCAATATAGACTAGTTCTAGTCTATGGATAGACTGCCCATGCCTGTAAGGTCCAGCCACCATTAATATGTTGGATTCCATTTCTTCTTCCCCATCCAATGTCATCACTCTGGTGATTGTTCTCTTTTGCTACTCCATCATCTGAATTTGTATATTTGCAAATATGTTGTCATTTTTGTCCATCTTTTAAAAGATGTTTTTATATCACTGTCTTTTAGATCACTGTCTCCTCCTTTTAGATCTTTTAGATCACTGTCTCCTTTTAGATCACTGTCTCCTCCACCCAGCTTCTATCCCATTCTTGACTTCTTTTAATAACACATCTTCTTAAAAGATGAGTGTGCAGTTTGTCTGCAATTCCTCTACCCCCATTTGCTCTTGAAACTGCTTCAAATTTTTTATCCTTCACTCAACAAAATACTTCTCATCAATGCTACTGAGGAGCTGCACCTTGCTAAATCCAGTGGTCATTTCTCAATCCCCACTAACTTGACCTTTTAGCAGTATTTGACACAATAGCTTCTACCTTTTGAAGAGTTTAGCTCATGGTATACCATGGATCAACTTTGTGCTTATTCAGTGCTTCTTAGTTGCTTTTATTGGATCCTTGTTCTCTTTTCAGTGTTTAAATATTCCAGATTCCCAGGGCTCAACTCTTATCACCTGTCTCTATATATAGTCACTAACAAAGCAGTTCTCACCTAACCTCACGGTTTTAAATATCATCTGTGACATGATGGCTGCTAACTTTATTTATCTAATCCAAGCATTTTTGAATTTCAGACTCATAGAAACAACTGTCTTTTCAACATCTTCACTTGAATATTTAATAGATATCTCAAACACAAGTACAAAGCTAGATTTCTGAACTTCTTCGTCAAACCTGGTATTTCCACAGTCTTTCCTGTTTTAAGATATTAAGGAGGGCACATATTGCATGGTGCACTGGGTGTTATACACAAATAATGAATCATGGAACATTACATCAAAAAGTAAGGATGGTGACTAACATAACATAATAAAAAATTACTATAAAAAAAGATATTTCAACTCCATCTTTTCAGTTACTCAGGAGTCATCTTTGATTCCTTTCTTTCCCCCTCTTTGCATCTTATCCATCAACAAATCCAGCTGTCCATTTTCCGAAGACATCAAGAATCTGACCACCTCTAACCACATTTACTGCTGTTTTGCTAATCCAACATGTTATCATCTCTAGCTTAGTTTATTAATATAGCCTCTTGATTGACCTTACTGGTTTTCTCTTAGTCCCTCACAATATATTGTTTACACATCAATGAGAATGATCTCACTAAAACACATCACATTATGTGATTCTTCTGCTAAAAACTTTCCCATGGCTTCCCATCTCAGAATAGCAGTTGAAGACCTGTGATAGCCTCTAGGATCGATATGATCTAGCTTGATGTTCTCTGGATTCATACTTTCTACTCTCCTGTCACCCACTCAGATCCTGTCACATGTGTCCTTGCTCTTTATTGAACAAGCCCTACATATTCTGCTTTGCTTGTTGTTTTTTTCTTCTCCTTTCAGCCACAGGTCTCTCTTCCGCTTTGCCTTCAGATCCGTATTCAAATATCATCATGTTAGTGAGATCTTCTCCAAAATCTCTAGGCAAAGCAGACATGTTAACTTCCATCCTGGTACCTCTGTTGCCTTTTGTTGCCTTGCATTAGATGTCATCTGGAATCTTATTTATTTATTTATTTATTTATTTATTTATTTATTTATTTATATTTCCTTTTTTAAAATTTAAATTCAATTAGCCAACATATAGTACATCATTAGTTTTTGATATAATGTTCAGTGATATATCACTTGTGTATAACACCCAATACTCATCACATCACATGCCCTCCTTAATGCCCATCACCCAGTTACACCATCCTCCCACCCACCTTCCTTTCTGTAACCTTCAGTTTGTTTCCTGGAGTAAAGAGTCTCTCATGGTTTGTCTCCCTCTCTGATTTCTTCCCATTCAGTCTTCTCTCCCTTCCCCTATTGTCCTCTGCTCTGTTCTTTATATTCTACATATGAGTGACCATAGGATAATTGTCTTCCTCTGATTGACTTATTTACTTAACAATATGCTAAGTGAAATATTTATTTATATTTCAATTGCCTGCCTCTCTTCCTTGAAATGTATTCTCCGTGAGGGTTTTTGGCAGTTCTATTCACTGCTGTATCTTCAGAGCCTAGAACAGTAGGTTGCTAAATGATTTTTATTAAATGAATATGCTAATACATTAAAGAAGTTGGACAATGTCTGGTAATAGTAAGCACCTAATAAAACTAAACTATAATTATTTAACTTTTAATTTTGAGGAGTTATAGTAGAGTAAGTAAGGGTATACATTCAAATCCAGATCACCTGGGTTCAGTTCCCAGCATTTACAATTTCTACCTGCACACCTTGGACAATATCTGATCTCTCTGTGCCTCAGTTCTCTCATTTCCCAAAATGAGACTAAACTCATAGCATTTGTAGTGAGGATTAAAAGAGGTAATTTATCTAAGTCATCTAAAAGCAGTGCCTGTTGCATATTAAAAGCTGGGGAAGTACTGATTTTTTAAGAACTATGTAAGTGTTTATTTTTGTTTTTATTACTTTTTCTGTGCCAGTTTCATCCACTTTTCATCTCCCTTTTTTTTTTCTCTGAGCTTCAGGGTCTTTGGCTTACTTTCTTTGCCCCAACACACCCATACTTTCTCCCATCAAAACGCCTCAGGACATGCATGGTTCTCCACTTGGGAGTCCTCTCCTTTCCTCTTTGTAGCCACATCAATTCTTCACTCTTCAGTTTTCAGTTCAAAGGTCACTTTCTAGGGAAAGCCTTCCCTAATCCCACAGTCTAGACCAAGTTTCATTCTGAAACAAGAGTCTCCTCTCTTGTTGAAAATAATTTAATTGACAAAGATGAAAGAAGACAAGTTGATAAAATTAGGAAAAAAGAATATGATAGTTATCTTTTATACCTAAAAGAATATCATGAATAACCATACATCAATAATTTTGAAACCTACATTAAACACATCAGGTTTTGGAAAAAATGTAAAAAGTCCATATTGACACTAGAAGAAACAGAAACCCTGAATGTACCAATCTATTAAAAATAATGAAATTATATGCAGAAGATCCTTTCTCTTCCTTCTAAAATAAAGCTGTACCTCAGATAACTTTATGCCAAAGTTTTTTTTTTCTTCTGAAAACTTGTGTTAGGTTATCACACACTTACTGGTCCAATTATTTGATTATTTGTCTTCTCTAGCAGATTGTAATCTCCAGAAAGCAAAGCTTCTGTTTGCTTTTGCTTACTCTGGTACCACAAACCTAGCAGTGTCTTGCATATAGATACTGCATTTAATATAAATTTGTTGAATGCAAAAAATAATTTGCAACATGATTCTTGCCTGGTTACATTCTCATGTGTTTTCAGAAATTTCTAAGATAATTGAAATAACTTTAATCCAAATGATCATTTACCAGTAGAATCTCCGTCACTCTTTCAGGGCAACAGCAAGAGAGAGTTGAAGAAAGAGTCCTCAAGGTATCTGATCCATTACCAAACCAAACAAATACTCATCCACACATCAAATGAAATTTGCCAACTTTATACATTGTGACAGTTGAAAAGAGCATTTTAAATTGGGTGACAGGAACTATATTGAACTTGCCTTTGTTACAGTCAAAATTGTGGGAAATAGAATAAACAATTTTTTAAACACCAATTATGCAATCTCAATTATTTATGGTGTCATGGTAAATGATAAGGCTTTGAGGCCTTTGTCTGATGTCTTTGTGCATTAGTTACAGCTAAGCTAGCTTTCTAACATGTCTAAAATATTACAGATACAGCATTATCTATGGTTAACCCAGATGAAACAACCAAGCATTTGCAAAGAAGAAAAATTTTTGTAATTCACTCAAGTCACATAATCAATAAATGGAAAGCAGAAATTAAAAGAAAATGTCTGCCTCACTCTATGTTCTTTCTATTATATACTGGTGCCCCTTTCTTTGAGAGGAAGAATAAAAGCTTTATTCTTTTTCATAATTACATTATAATCAATCTTTCAAGCTTGGAGAATGTTGTACTCAATTCCAAACTCTCCAAGTGCAGCCACTTGGTATAGAGCAATATTATGATGTAACTAGTCTATATGTTATTCTCACTTCTTAGTCAGAGTTTTCTGTTTAAATTAACATGATCACTAAAGTAAACAAAACTTTTTTTTTTTCAGGAAACAATGAACCCTGGAACAGATTTCAATATCAAAGGGACTGCATGGAGTCCAAATGTCAGACAAAAGCAGATTTTAAAGAAGATTAGATATGTATGAGAATGTTCTGTTCTCTTCTTATTTCTTTGCTACAAATTAGTGAAGCAACCTCTCATAGGAGGTTCTCTAGTCTACTCTTTTTGTGGTTTCCGTGAGAGGTTTTGAGACTGTAGATTCTTGTGTTCATTCCATATTCACCACTAAGATCAGAAAACAGTCTTGGAGGACCCCAGCTTTGTGCAGAGCTCATCCACTTTCTACTTTTGACAATCCAGACACCCTTTGGGCTTGCCCTCTTGAGCTTCCTGTGTCTCTCTTTTCCTCAATATTTTTCTTGCTCTCCTTCTAGCTAGCAACCTGGAGAGCAATCCCCCAGACCCTCTTAAAAACTTAAAGGAGGGTATTCAATAGTGGATGCCCCAGGAAGGATGACAGATGATGCAGAATGTATTCTAAATCAGAAATGAGAAACAGCCCATCCTGTAGACCCTAAATGCTTATTCTTCTACCACCTCTGTGAAGAGAAACATGGAGATAAGGGGCAATAAATCCAAGTGAACGAAGAGAATAAGGTGAATAAAGAAAAATATTTAAATTATAATGGAAATGGGAAAAGCTTCACACAGAAATACTGGAATAAAAAAAGTATTTTCTGTCTGGCTGTAAAATAAATATCAAGTACTCCAAAACCACATTAATCAAACGAAACTTGTAATTCTCTTTGTAGAAGCTAATTTCAGCCTATTTATCATGTTTTAAGTGCATCAAAAAGAACACTAGATTCAAAGTCAGGAGCTCTATGTTCTCCTGTGACTAATTCCACTACCTTAGGCAACTCACTTATTTTCTGCTCCCCAGTGCCTAATTTATAAATTGAGATTGTTAGATTGTTTGAACTCCAAGATTTTTTTAACATCAAAATGCTGTTTCCATACTTACTAATTTTTCTTTCCTTTTCTAAAAACTTCATTGTAAGTAAGAATTTTGACTTGGCAGAATAATGACAAATTTGGGTTTTTTTAATCACTATCATATTTTTTATTTCTAATTACAGATTTATCAATTAACATGCATAGCAAACATCATGTGATAAATGCAACAAGAGTCATAACAAACTGCCTAGCTCTGTCACCCAAAGGGATAAAGTTATTCTTGGCAAATGGCAAACCCAGGGTGAATAGGGTTTGTAGTCATTTCACTCTTATTCTGATAATCACATTACTTAGCCAGTGACATTGAACAAATTACTTAATATTCCTAGAGTTTTGGTTTCTTCATGATAAACTATAGATGATAGAGTTTTTTTATATAGGATTGCTGTATAGATTGAGATGAATTAATGAATTGTACATAATATATATAACTCAATTTTATTGAGGGGTTGACGTTATTTCTCACCTTCAACTTAACTCTGTTTCATAAAAGCTTTAAGAAATGTACTAAATTTAGCAAGGTCAAAATGGTTTACAGAACATAAACTTAAAAGCTAAATGGTGACATGATATCAAATGAAATGCAATATAATTAGATTTTCTCCTGTTGGATAGGCAGGCCCAAGAAGACAGCACTCCTGACTCTATTCATAAATCCCATATTCGTATAGGACTATGTCATACCTTCTCCTCACTCCTCAACAAGCTGTGATGTTCATCATCTTTAAACAAATTGTAGTAAGTCTCTTGATCTCACATGCCTATCTAGCAGCTTCAAAAAATTTTTTGATCCCTTTACAACAAAATGTTCTCAAAGAATTATCTATAATCACTGTCCCTAGTTCTTCATTCTTTCTTTGAGCCTCTCCAATCATGGACAAAAGACAATCTCCTTTGTCCCCACTACTCCACTGAAATTACTCATCAATGTCACTAATGACTTCCAGATTTTAAATTCAATTGCCAAGTTTCAGTCTTAGTTTCACTTCTTGGTCATATTTGGTTTGTTATTTGGGCTTTCTTTCTTTCTTTCTTTCTTTCTTTCTTTCTCTTTCTTTCTTTCTTTCTTTCTTTCTTTCTTTCTTTCTTTCTTTCTTTCTTTCTCTCTCTCTCTCTCCCTCTCTCTCTTTCTTTCCTTTCTTTCTTTCTTTCTTTCTTTCTTTCTTTCTTTCTTTCTTTCTTTCTTTCTTTCTTTCTTTCTTTCTTTCTCCTTTCCACACTTTCCTTACTTGACTCCTAGCCCTGTGTTTTCTCCCTCAAATAGCCTCTCTGCACTAATTTCTCATCACACCTCAGACCTGTAAACATGGGACAGTCCTAGGGCTCACTCTTTGAGCTTACTTTCTTTTCTGTCTACATGTATTCCCTTGGAAGTCTCAACAAATCACATGTCTTGAAAACTCTTGTTATGCTGTTGATTGCAAATTCATATGTTCCAGAAGTATTTCCTTAGCTTCAGTTGTCTATTTGGCATCTCCATTTTGATATGGGGTGAGCATCAAAAATTTAATTTATAGCAAAACAAAACTCCTGATCTGCATCCCCAGAAGTGTTCCTCCAAATGCCTTGCTCATCTCAGGAAATAACAATGCTATAGATCAATATAGCCACTCAAGCCAAAGACCATGGTGTTGTCCTCAGCACCTCTCTTCTCTCACAATCCATATATAATCTGTCAGGACATCCTGTTGGCTCTTCCTTCAGCACGTAGTCAGAATCTAACCTCTTCTCATCTCCTCTACTGATACCACTCTGAGCAAATCCACAATCATCTCCCTCTCACACGGATGACTGCCAGAACCTTTTAATCAGTGGTTTCACTGTTTCTATCTTTGCCTTTCTCTCATATTCTATTTTCCAGAGTAGTTGGAAATCTTTTTTTAAATGGAAGTGATAGCATGTCATTCCTCTGTGTAAAATCCTTCAATAGTTTACCATCTAACTGAGTAGAAGTTAAATTCCTTGAAATGTTCTTAAAGTCCTTACATGATCTGGTGCCTTGCTACTATTACGTACTCTTCTCCCTGGCTTTCTTCAGCTATTCTGCCCTTCTTGCTCTACCGAGACACAATATGACAACATGTCATTTCAAGGCTCCATCCTTCACTCCTGTTAGTTCTTTTCTCAAATACACCGTTTCAGCAAGTCCTTTGCCTGCTCTATTTTAAATACACACCCTTAAGACAATACAGTTAAGCTCTCCTAATCTGCCTTCCCACTTGGTCATTGAAGACTAAGCACCTGATCAGTGAAGACTTTTAATTATGTACTTGTTTTTCATCTATCTGCCTGTACTAGAATGTAATACAGAACATTTTGTTTGTTGTTCAGTGCTATATCTCCAAGATTTAGAATTGTATCTCACACAGGGTAGACTCTCAATAAATATGTTTAGGGTAAGTTTACTTAAAGATATTGTCCTTAAAGTTTATATTTTCTGTTCAAGAAACTGAGTATTACCAGTGAATGAGTCAGACTCTGTCTCTTTCTGCATTTCTGTTGGGAATTTCCCAGTAGCATGGATGGCCAAATGTAAGGAGACCTATGTTGTCACATCCAGACACTTTTTGCAAAATATTTTAAGACCAACTAAAAGAAGACTAGGGACTTTACTTTTAGCTAATAGCTTGGTTGGCCTGCTCAGATCTTGCTGCCCCTGCTCCTTTTTTTTCAGCACACCTGCTGAGCTCTCCTTTCATCTTCCTACAGGTTCAGCTGAACCATCTTTTTCAGGGTTGATTGAACAGAACTCAGTATACTTACCAGTCTTTGTGGGTTAATCATATTCTTCATTCCATGCCACCCTTCTCTGATTTGACAAATATGATAAATGACTCTGGAGTGAGGGGCCATCCCCTGCCCACCCTTCCTGAATCCACACATCTAGTACTGCATTCTTCATGATACTTCTGTTACCCACCATAGCACACACTGCTCTTTCTTTTTCCTGACTCCTAACACTACCTACTTCTGCTCTACAGTCTGTATGTAGGTGTGTGCGTACCTTTGAGGGAGTTTTGTTTCTTTCCCCTGCTTGTTTTTGTAGACTAAATATAGGGAAGCCTGAGGTATTTAGTAAGTTTGTCTAGATCTGAATAAAGTGATATATTTGAAGTTGCTAGTCCTCTGCCTATAAATGCTCTCAAACATTTGAAAAGTCACTGGTAAAATTTTCATTTTATCTTCTGAAACATGTGTCAGCATTTTGAAGACAGAAACCATGGCCAATATGCTTGTGTCCCCTGCAGGGTCTAACAACTCCAGGCCTTGCTCATTGTTGGGACTCAGTAAATAGTAGTTTAAGAAGTTGATTAATTTATCATAACTTTATTGCTGTACTTAGTTCATAGAATAGATGATAAACATTATAGATTTACTGTGACTGAAAACAAATTCCACAACTCTTATTTTCCTGAAAATCAAGCATTTCTGGGTCTCTGTATAGCTAATCTGTGGCTGTGTAAAAGCTTCAGACTGACCTGTGTCCAAGAGCTCTTCAGGCACCATCAAATACTAGAAGTTGAGGTTACATTAATATTTCTCATAGCTTGGGTATCCGTCATGCTTTTCTTCTGAAAGTAGGAATGAATGTGATAGCATCTCTACAGTCTGTCCATTCAAATTCTGTAGATTGTTTTCACCCACAATTGTACCTTCTGCCTGTACCAGCAGTACTCCATTAATCATGAGGAAGAGGCTCAGTATGGTCCTCAAACCTGTGCCAGAAACTCCCCACATCCGGGTTGTCTTCTCACAAAGAGAAAGTTAAGGGAGGAAATGTTGGTACCCAGATATCCCTTAACTCAGAACACACAATTTGATTCAGGCTTGAAATAAACCCTATGACCTCGTGATGAAGTAAAACTTATACCGTGAGCACTTACTCTGTCTGCACTTACCCTGCTCATTCAGTTTTGACACTATGTGTAATTATTATTTAGCCATTATAGAAGTGAAAAAACTGAGTCTCAAAAGAGAAATTTGTCTGCTCAAAGATAAGTGACTGGTGGAGTTGGGTAAGCCCAGTTATCTTAGCCTATTAATTCATGAGGTTCCTACTATTCCATTCTACTTCTTAGTCCTGAGTATCACAGAGAATTCCTGTATTAGTGATAGTCACACACAGAAGAAAAACGTTTTAATTTCTCAAAGTAACCAGCATCTGCACAAGGTTTGACATTAAGGAATACATTCGCCTTCAATTTAAAATTTCAGTCACAAGTCATGCAAAGTATTTGGAACCTTTGTCTTCCACTGTGCTTTGTGGGTGTTCCTGCTGCCTGTTTGTGCCCTTAGTTAGAAACAGAAATAAAAATTCAAGAGTTTTAAAATTTTATTTCATCAAAGCTTCTTCTTTTAAGAATCATACTCATTTATGCGTAATTGTTAAGGAGGATTCACAAGAAAACTGTCTCTTCTCTCTCCCTCTCTCTCACCCTCTGAGGTCAGGAAGCATGCCTGTGTTGTGTTGCGTTGCTCTCTTTTGTTGTTCATATGGTTTGAGACTCTCCCGCCTTGGCTCTACCATTTACTTTGCTGAAGTTTCTCAGTTACTTCAACTTAGTAATGCATATTTGTAGCCATTCTAGTACTCATTTAAAGAGGGCCAAAAAATATTAAATATTAATGGAATGCTGAGATTTAATCTTTAGTTGAGCATTGCTATAAATTGAAATGAAATTTTTAAAAAACAGTTTAGATGAAGTCAATTCACATCTGAAACCCTGACAGGTTCCTGGAACTGGATGCTCAGTGGAGATGTGTTTAATTATGGGCCAGGTTAAATGGGATTGGGAAGGTGGACTGTGCCATGGGATAAATCTATCCAGTGGGTTAGAGTGGATTGAGAAGAGGTCTGTTTGCCAGATAAGAAGGTGTTAATTTATCCTGAAGGCAATAGTTGCAAAAATTTTAAACAGAAATAATATTGTTAGTCCTATTTTTTTGAATGATAAGGATATTTAGGAAGATGAATTGGAGTAGAGAAAGAAGAAAATCGTTTTGATTGTGCCAGACCTATCCAGGAAGAATAATTTTAGTTTTATTCACATGGGTAAGTGTCATTCTTCTACCTCAGATTGAGGAATTTCATTTCTGGGAGTTTTCCTTAGAGAAAGAATATCCCAGCTGTACTTACTATGAGATACTGATTTCTAACACACTATTGGGAAGATTGCTTTGTGATTTTCTACAAAATTAAGGAATAAAATCATATCCTTTGCATTTTTAAAAAATTTTTTATTTTGTTATGTTAGTCACCATATAGTACATCATTAGTTTTTGATGTAGTGTTCCATGATTCATTATTTGCATATAACACCCAGTGCTCCATGCAATACGTGCCCTTCTTAATACCCATCACCGGCCTTTCCCAATCCCCTACCCACCTCCCCTCTGAAGCTCTCAGTTTGTTTCCCAGAGTCCATAGTCTCTTGTGGTTCATTCCCCCTTCTGTTTACCCCTCCCCTTCATTCTTCCCTTCCTTCTCCTACTGATCTCCCTGCTATTTCTGATGTTCCATTGCATTTTTTAAGCAAGGGGTCAAAATACTATGGTCTTGGGCCACAGCCAGTTTTATAAATATTTATTGGAACACAGCCACACCCATTTGTTTATGTCTCTTCTATGGCTGCTTTCATGCTGCAATGGCTGAGTAGTTGTTGTATCAGAGACCATATGGCCCACGAAGCATTTATATACAATCTAGATCCTTAAAGAAAGTGTATACCAACTCCTGTTTCAAGCAATATTGTTTTTATATGTCAGTGTTTTTTTCTAAGTTTGGAAGACTTTTGAATCACTGAAAAGATAAACATTCAACAGTATTAATGTTGCTGAGATCCTGGGCTAGCATTTGTAAAAACATTTTAGGCCAGGGACATATAGACCATAGTGCAAGGGTGTCATTTGACACTGGATCTCTGATGGAAATAATTATATTTGCTTCTCAATCTCTATTAACTCTATATAGGAGACTGAAAAAATAATTTAAATGGCATTATTCATATAAAATGCACAATGGTTGTGATATAAGAAAAGGTTAATACTTGTTTCTCTGACTTATATTGAATTTTAAATTATAGCCAATTACTTGGTGTAAAAACAAATGTGAATTTATTTCATCCAAAAATCTCCAGCTAACCTCAAATTCAAACGTACATGACAACCGCAGTCACAAAAGACATTCTCTTCTCCAAACTTTTAGGATATGAGGAAAGAACAAAATATTATAATTTTTAAATGACCATGAACCACCACTGAGAGCCTGGCTGTGCTGGAGGGTCATGACAGTGAAATTAGGAGGCCAGTTGAACTTCTGGACACTCATCTGGGATGCTCATTTTTCGATGATTTAATTAAACCACTTCCTTCAGAGCTCTCTGTATTAGGTCACTTGTTTATACCTCCCCTTATATTGAAATCAAAGACTTATATATTAACACATTTCTAGACTAAGACTTTAAAATACCCCAAATACAAGAAGGCAGTTAGAATTCTTGTTTTGGGGGCTAGAGGGGAAAGGTAGTAATACAAATGGTAAAAATCAGCAGCTAAGCAGATGATATAATCAATCCATTATAAAATGGACATGAGAATATGTATAGTTTAAATGAGAGTGAGACCCTCAGAGGCTAAACATACTATAGCAGCAAACGTTGCATAAGATGTCTCTGATATTAAACACACATAGAATATAAGTGTGGATTTCCAGTGCAGTGGGCAGGAGGTAGGGAGAGGTAGTTGCAAAGGCCTGGTGGAATCAAGAAGTTTAAAACCCTGACTTTGATGAAGAATACGATGACTGGTGCCTACTAATCATATAGTCAGGCAATCCATCAGACTAAGAGAGATATCTCAGGCCAGGCAAGAGCAAGTGAGTAGCTCAATATTTTAAGAGACTAATCAAGCTGGGAAGAATTTTGGTCTCTGTGGTAAGATATTCCAAAGTCCACACAGCAAAAACAGAGAGTAATCAATAGATTTTATGAACACAATTTTTTGAAGCTGCTGTTTACTGGTTTTTTGTATATTAGGAACTGCTTCAGCTTTATATGTATCAGTATTTAATCCCAATATCAACACTTGGTGGAAGGTAAAATTGTTTCCCCATTTTGTGGATGAAATTGAAATGTTTGTGTAACATAAAATATTTATGTAACCCTGTCAAGGTCACACAGCTAGTGAGCAACAAGCCAGTATTTATACCTATAACCAGTTTCAAGAGACCATGTTTGGAAACATGGCATGATCTTGGATCCTGGTAGGAGAGCAGTGTTTCTATTTATGGGAGGCCCAGAAAGGCTTTTAGAATTTCTTGCCCTCCAACCCTTCTCGAGACATCGATTTTCTTTTCTTAAAATGTAAGCCACGTCAATTTATTTTATGGCTTAAAACCTTCCCCTTCTAATGGATTTTCAACAAACTGAAAAGAAAAGCCAAATGTTTTACCCTGATTCACAAGGCCTTGCTTCTCTGACCCCTGTTTACTTCCTTGACTTTATCACCCAAAAATAATTTTGTCTGCTTGACTACTGTTCTATTTCCAGTGCTTGACAAATTGTCTGACATACAGTAGTCACTCTCTTTGTTGGTTAAACGAAGATCAGAAATGACTAGGTATAGCAATGCAATTGAAATTAGGGACTGTAGGTATGTATTTTAATCCTAGAGCAGATGCTATGTGATGTATGGACCTTACTCCAGAGAGTCAAGAGAAAGATAAATGTGTTTGATGGTCAGGCAAATGTATAATCCTTCAGGTTAACTCCAGTAAAGGCAGACTTGTGAAGGATTTTAAACTAAGCATGGACTTGAGATTTATCGAAATATCTGCTCTTAGTTACTTCGAAGAGCAATGGTCCACCCCCAGGAGAAAAAAATAACGCCTTGCAAGCTAAATTCGAAGGAAATAAATATCCAACATAAACATATAGCTATGAAATTCTTTGCTTCAGGTTATTTCTTCTAAAATAGATTTTCTACTAATTATGCAGGCATGACCATAACTCATTATTTTATTACATAGAAGGGATAAGGGAGAGAAGGAGGAATCATTTTTCTAAAGATATGTTTTGTTTCAAAGTATTTATTCTACTTAGATGGTCCCTGCATTGCCTTTTGCTCACCAGAGCTTTTAAGAAGAGCTCAAATGGACAACTAAAGAAAAGCCCTCTCAATAGCCAGAGTTAGAGTACTGCACATATGCATACAGATGTGCACACATACATAGAGAAAAAACAGGAAAGACAAGAAAAAAGAAAGCATGGTGAAACCAGCATAGAACAATTTATTTTGTCCACTGGGTCAGCTAATGCTATATATTTTTTGTTAGAAAAAAGCTTGTGTCTTAGAATATCTAGTCTTCTAATAAAGATCCCAGGTATTCTTTCCATGGACTCTGGGGCACCACTTTTTGTTGAATATGTATAAATGATTGTGGCGGCAGAAGTGATGCAGAAGAATGTAGTCCTCAAAAGATGTGCTTAAGGAAACTTTCTAAGTGTGTCCTCTGGATGGGGGAGGTAGTGGTGGTATGGAAAATAAACAATGCTTAGCTATTTCATCTGAGATTGGACAAAGGGGAAAACAATTTTTATTATTGTTATACACTAATATCATCTTTCATCTATTGAATGCTTACTGCTCACACACACTACTAACGCAATTTATACATCTCTATTAAAGTTCCAAGGACTGCATATATAACCAGACTTCCTCTAGCATGTGTACATCTGTGTTCTCATCTGTAAAACGGTGTGTGTGTGTGAGAGAGAGAGAGAGAGAGAGAGAAAGAAAGAGAGAGGGAGAGAGAGAGTGTGGTTTCATAAATGACTAAACCAATTTCACCCTCCAATTCCATACCGGTAGTAACTGGCAGAGTAAGGATTCCAAACCAAGTTTATCTTCTAAGTCAGTACTGCTCAGGATACCACATTGGTTCTAATAAAGGCAAGTAACTGAAAACCAAAATCTCAGTCATCTATCTCCTGTCAAGAATTATGATTCAAGGTTTTAGAAATCTCATTGGGTGACAGAAAAATGGAAAAATAACTGGAAGTACATATTTCTGAAGAAACACAAACTTCATCAGTACTGAGAATCAATATGTGTGTCGACATATCTTTTTCTAAAATTAGCTCTGAATCCATTACGGTTACTAGATATTGAAAGTCTCTCCTAGCTCTAAAATGCTCTGTTCCTAATAAAGAAATCTGACTTCAACCACATGCCCTGGGCAAAAGCACTTAAACTGAAAGAATAAAATCACTAAAAGAACATTTTAAGTCAATCTAATGAGTTTTCCCCAATTTACAATGAAATACTTTGGATCTCTAATTCTGTGAAGCCTATTTTAGTTTCCCAAGTGAAAGTAAAACAAAAACAAAAACAAAACAGTCATATTTTTTGGAATAAAAATAATGGGTTTGTTCTGCTTATTCATTTTGTGTGTGTGTACATGCATAGGACTATACTTATATGTATTTTACTCTAAAGAGAGTCAATTAACTCAGAAACTAGTTGAGATCTCTGCAGTTTACTTAAAAGGGCAGCTTCAAGGACTTTACCTAGCACTATTTTCTTTTATACTTCTTGTTAATATGCATTTTATGACCTTAGCATTATATTTCTGAGGAATGAACTATTTTGTGTTTCTGCAGATCTGTAGTTTTCTGAATAAATTTTGCAGAAATTTCATACTCTGGCCTAAGAGCAAGTCTTGAGAAGTTGATTTACACCACAGATACGAATTTACACTTCAAGGGAAAATGAGGCCTGGGACCTGGGAGATATTCCTACAGGTCATTAAAGGCTGAAAGTTTGGGGACATATCTGGATTTTGGAGTGATGTATTTATATTCCAAAAGATTAGAGTGAGAACCCAGGATCCTTTCTCTTCTATCTTTAAGGAGCAAGGGATTTTCTCCCTTCATTTTGGAGTGAACAGAAAGACAGCTGTATCTTTCTCCTTATATATATAAGAAGAAAAAATCCATTTTTTCTTTGGCCCTTGCATAGGGAGTGTCTGGCTTCCCAAATATGTTTTCCCACTTGGCTCTCACTGTATTGTCTCAGGGTAGGAGTTGGAACAAAGGAAGCAATACAGTTATTATTCTGGAAATAATAATAAATAATCTCTCACTGATCCAGAATGCCTCTTATTCACATTGAGGATAAAATTAAAAATAGGAATATTAAAAAATTCAGAGGTTTACCTTTTTCTTCTTGTCTACTTCAAATTTATATTTTTGTTTTGTACATTATGTATCATGAGTTACCTTAAATATTATTTTAACTATGTAATATAAGAATAAATAAGTTGGTGTAGATAGAGTGATAGATTAGATAAGAGATGGAGGGGCACACAACAAGCACGGATTGATATTTATATTTACTGGTTCATGCCTATCCATGATTATTTTAAATGTAAATGGACTAAATTCTGCAATCAAAAGACAGTGTGGCTGAATGGGTTAAAAAACAAGATCCATCTATATGCTGCCTATAAGAGACACACTCATATGTAAGGACACTTAGAGACTGAAAATGAAGGGATGGGAAAAGATATTCCACACAAATGAAAGCCAACAGAACCTGGGGTAGCTATACTTATATCAGACAAAATAGACTAAAACAAAGACTCTAATTAAAGAGACAAAGAAGGGCATTACTAATGATAAACGGGTCAATTCAAAAAGAACATATAATATTTCCAAATATTTATGTACTCAACATAGGAGGACCTAAATATATAAACCAAATATTAACAGACCTAAAGGGAGAAAAGGACAGTAATACAATACCAGTAGGGAACTTAAATACCCACTTATATCACTTATATCAATGGATAGATCATCCAGACAGAAAATCAATAAAGAAACTGTGACCTTAAATGACACATTAGACCAGATAGTCTTAATAGAGATATGTAGAACATTCCATCCAGAAGCAACATGGTACACATTCTTCTCAAGTGCACATGGAGCATTCTCTAGGATTGATCATGTCATGCCACAAAACAAGTCTTAATAAACCTTAGAGGATCATTCTATTGAGGTGACTCTGGATGGGCTCCAACATGGAGGATGGTTACCAGAAAGACCAAACCATGATGAGAAGCTTGGAATTTTCAGCTCCACTCCTCCCCCACTTCTCCAGAGAGGGGACGGGGGCTGGAAACAGAGCTAATAATAGATTATGCCTACATGAGAGAGCCTCCATAAAATCCCAGTTGAAGGGGGTTTGAAGAGCTTCCAGGTTGGTAAACATACCCACCAGGAGGCTGATGCACCCCAACTGCATGAGAACAGAAGCCCCTGTGCTCAGGACCCTCTCTAAACTTGCTGTCTCCACTGTGCCCTGTTGAAATGAGCACTGTTGAAATGCTGACCCACAGAATCAGGGAACATACTAACATGCTTTATGCCACTAAATTTTGGAGTGAATAGTTATGTATTAATAATGCCTGGAATAATAGATGAATCTTCCAAACAGGCTGAGTGAAAGCTACTGAACATAAAGAATATATACTGTATGATTCCCTTTACTTGAAACTTGAAAACACACATTTAATTTATAGTGGTAGAAAGCAGGTCAGTGATGGCCTGGGACCTGGGGTGGGGTTGAGGTTGACCCGAGAGGGACATAAAGGAATGGGAGTGTTCTGTATCTTGATTGTGGTAGTGGTGACATTGATCAAAACATATTGAACTGTATCCTTAAAGTAAGTACCTTTTATGTAAATCATACTTCAATAAAATTGTACTTTGAAAAATAGAAACAAACATAGAGGGAACTAGAAACTAAAGAACAGTGCTACCTACCTGTGAAAGACAGGGTAGATGTCTGCAAATATTTGTCCATCTAGTGGTTGCTAAATCACTCAGCACCAAATCCTCAGGAAAACATTGGGGAAGGACAAAGACAGGCCTTGGGTTGCTTACAATGTTTCAACACAAATGCTACCTGCTCAAAACTGTAATTTTAATGGTCAGAAATAATTAGTATAGTTTTTTTTAATAATATTTTTTATTATATTATGTTAGTCACCATACAGTACATCCCTAGTTTTTTTATGTAAAGTTCCATGATTCATTACTTGTGTATAACTTATATAGTTTTAATAAATGCAAACATAAAAACCGTTATTTGCCCATTTTCTCCTAGAAGTTTTCCATTCTAGCAGTATTTATATCTGATCCATCAGAAAGGCCAGTTGACAACGGGAGAGTAAGTTCTTTATTTCTGACAGCAGGTGTCACAATTGCCTAGTAAAAGAGAAGGAGTCTGTTTCCTTAATGCAAAACAGAAAGGCACTAATCACTTTAAAATATGCCTTTAAAATATTCAGTTGGTACCATTAGCATGTTAGCATTGACATGGTAATGAGCACATTTCCTCTATTGACAAGTCACATGCTGGTAAGCTACAGCATTGATTTAATAATCGTTATTAAGGGAAAAAAAGAGACTGCTATCTCATCAAATGCATGTAAGCATATATGTGTAAAAACATATATCTAAGTATACTACAAGCAGTATCTCAACTTCATAAATGTCAAAATGTGAAAGAATGTCACCGTTAGCACCAAGGAAATACAGTAATGAACCACATACTATTTTCCACTGCTTCCCAATTTCCCAGATTCAGTTTTCCTTACGCGGATTCTAATTCTGAAGGATGCCAACTGAGTGCCAACAGCCCTGCTGGCTGATGCCTCCAAAAAACAACAAGGAATTTTGAGGCCAGTGGGACCTGGGGTAGTGAAGGTTGGTAGTGGTCCCTGGGAGTTTGCTGAGGGACACAGGAGCTAGTACTCTCCTTCTCATCTGCATTTTTGGTGTGGTCAGGAGAGAAATAAGGAACTCTCCCCGCTTCCTATAATAGGAGCCTACAGCAAGTGCCTGCTGTTTTGGTACTTGGCCCATAGCTCAATAAATGCAAGGAAAATAAACCAGCTAATCATCTCTGGACAATATCCATCCCAACCATGGCGGCAGACCATGAGAAACTTCGCCTCTCAGTTCAGCAGAAGCTGTTATCTTCCTTTGCTCCCATTCTTAGAGAAGCTTTTACTATTGTTTGTATTTGTACTGTGTTAAAAAAAAAAAGTCCTCCAGCAGGTGAGCTGTGAAAAATATCCTAGCATATTCCAGACATAGATACATCATCTTCGAAAATAATATTTCTTCTCTATTTCTATTTATTCCACAAGAATAAGAAATATTACCCTAACTAGTCAAATACATAAACAATAATAAAATAAGACAAAAAGTAAACATCTTTTAAATGACCAATTACCAATGAATATGGGATATTTCCTCCCATGGAGATACAGCCTTCTTCAGGGCAAAGGTTGAAAGATCCAGTCTCTAAACTGAATTACTCAGCTAATGTTATTGTCTAAGCAAAATATGGATGATACCACCGGCTTGGAGGAGGATGGGGAAGAGAGAGTGAGGATCATATCGGCCTGGTTCTGGGTGAGAGGGTGTTGGGTATGGGACAGCGAAGTCATCACATAGCAGGAGTAGGAAAGAGTCAGGTGTCGGGACACGGAACAGCACACACGTGCCAGACCCAGACTAAATAAGAATTGGCAGTCACTGAACTGGCTGCTCAAACTGATTTAGGAATGGCCAACCGGTGTTTAAATAATGTGACAAGCTGATGAAGAACATTGGCATTTGCAGTCCTGTAGGCAACATAAACAAGGAAAGCAGTATAAAATTAGGAGGAAAAAGCTACTGGAACTGAAAGGTAATCAGGTATATAGATCAACGGAACAGAGCAGAGACCAGAATGGCTCTCACATACATACTCGTTGACAGCTGCCTTTGTAATTGCATCCAGATAACTCAATGAGGAAAGGACATGTTTTCCAACAAATGGTGCAAGGACAACAGGCTTTATATACGGTGAAAATGAGCATTAGATCTTACCTGATACCACACATGAAAATTAAAAAAAAAAACTGCTGAGGTAGAAAACTGGTCAAATCTTTAATGAACAAGGAAGAGGGTTATTGTAAACTCTAAGTCCCAAGTTTGTTTTCAAATCAAAAGTAGAACCAAGGAATTGGGGTGAAGACAGAGGT
The DNA here is from genome assembly GCF_024610735.1 of Ursus americanus. Taxonomy (NCBI): domain Eukaryota; kingdom Metazoa; phylum Chordata; class Mammalia; order Carnivora; family Ursidae; genus Ursus; species Ursus americanus. The sequence goes on from NC_142139.1 coordinate 68,311,722, forward strand.
CAGCTACTTACTGATTGAATAGTTAACAAAAGAGCTGCTTGTTGTAGCCGGTATCAGGCTGAACGGGTAAGGCTTGGCTAGGAATGCATCTTCCAGCCAGAGAGGATCAACTTTGTTAAATATCCTGCAGGAAGTGCAGATTGGACTGATGGTAGAGGCTGCAGGTCGGACTTGGTTCAGAAACAGGCCCTAAATAATCTCTCTCTCGAGCTGGGTTTGCCTGAGGGTGGTGTTAGCCCTGAGGATTTCCGAGCTGAACAGATTCAGAAGAGGGCTCTGCTGCTGTGCACTTTACATCCACAGGGGGGCGCCCAAAGCCCAAGATTTTGTCTACAAAGGTTTATGTCCTCTCTGAGTCCACAAAACAAGGGGGCTGGTCTGAGCCCCTCTCTTAAGATTCAAAACTTTAGACTAAAGCCTACTTGCCCCCATGCTGGAATCCTTTACTTTGCTCAGCAACAGCGCACCGGCCACAGCACCTCAAATGGGGGGAAAAAGTAGAGTAGACTGAGATGCAAGAGGTCCTTGCTCTTGGAGGGCCTGGGATTAGCCCGACCTTGGAGAAGCCCCGAAGCCTGCTCTGTGGGCTGCCGGGCCGCTGGGCTGAGGGAATCTGCTTCATGCTTTCGGTCACCACCTAACTGCGTTCCTAGTCAGAAGAATTTTGGGAAAGAGTCTCCAGCAGGGAAGTAAGTGGCTTTCCTATAAACCTCTGGGGAGGAGCCTTGTAGATGGTTCACAAGTGGGATTTTTAGGGATGAACAGGAATCAGAAATTGAGAAAGAAAGGTTAATAGGTAAACAAAAACTGGAATCTTCACATGGAAATGAGTAAGACGATTAAGGGACCTGGGCAAAGCACACAAAAATGTGCCAGTGCTTTGGGCTGGAGCTTATCAAAAGAGCAGAGCTGAACTTCAGGAAGAAGGTTGTATTTATGTTTGCGTTTACATGTTTGTGTTACTTAAATCCTACACAATGGATTTATACTGCTATTTCTTGCTGTTATGAAGCAGACAGTTGCCCCAGCCCCTGGCCGAGAGCTTATGCTAAAGCTGTAATAGGAAAACATGTTTGTGAGCCCCGAGGGCTTTAGCCTGGACGTCAGAGCAGGAGCGGCTGGGAACGCCTGGTCCACTCAGGGCAGAACGGCGCCCTTCCCGAACCCTGATCGCTCCTGACGACAGCCCGCAGGGTCCGCAGGGTCCCCAAAAGCAGGAATAATAGGCTTCACTCCCTCTCAGCTTCTTCCTGTCCACAGAAATCTTACCACCTCACGTTACCCTGATTTCTCACTGCTTTCTCACACCCCATGGACCAAATTCTACCTGAAGAAACAGTACTTCTTTTACCCCAAGATTGATTTGTGCTGGCGGGGGGGGGGGGGGATATCTGTTTATCTGTTTATCTTATGGGTTTGTCTGTTCTTGATTATTGTCATGTGTCTATGAAGATACCAACATCCAAGTTAATGTGGTTTCAGAAATGGAAAGGTCTGTCAATTTTAGGCCGTCACTAGGTGGTGGTGGTTTTGGAGATGGGTGAAGCTGATATGCTGTGACTTCCTCATATTCTGATATTTTGATATTTAATGTCAAGATGAAGAATGATTTTATACTTTCCTGCAACAGTGGGGTATCTGCCTAAAAGGGAGCTTCTCTGATCCCACTATTGAGGAGAACGGGATTTCTTTTCATTCTCCCCTTCTCTCGCCTCCGTTCTCCTGGTGAGATTTTTCTGCTGCCATTCCTTAGACTTTACTAAGTGTGTGATAACAGGGAGGAGAGAGGAGGGCAATGATTCCTATGTTTCAAGCTTCCTGAAGCATTTATTCGAAAAGCAGTCTCCATGGAGAGAAACAGCAGGAAAATCCAGTCCTAGGTGTTGCATTTGAGATGAAAGCCAGACAGCTGGGTGGAGATGTCTGGTAGGGCTGAAGAATCCCCGTGTCCTGCAGCTCAGAAAGCAGGTTCACACACACCCATGCTAAGTTCAACAGGGCTCAACTGGGTCGGGTTCATAGCTGGTACCTTCTTAACTTGGAAGAGTGCAGACAGAATAAAGGGCTGAGAGTGTACTTGTCAGTGTGAAAGCAGGGAAGAAGGAAGGGATGGGGTTACAGCATCATGGAGTTTGAGGGAGAAGAGTTTCAAAGAGGAGATTCAGCTACAAAAGGAAGAGATCAGAGACAGCCAATAGCTTCTGGCAATGAAGCAGCTGTTGGTTTTGCAAAGAGGAGATCCAGTAGTGCAGTGGGGTCAAAAACATGATTGCAAAGAGCTAAGGAAGGACAAAGTGGTAGGAAAATGAGGCAGTGATGGTAGCCTATTCTTTGCAGAAGTTAACTAAAATGGAGAAGACATTCAAGAAGCATTCAGAATGGAGGGCAAAATAGTTTTAGATGAGGGAGAACTTGACATGATGTACATAAAAGTTTGTCTCAAGAGGGGAACAAAATGACAATGCCAGTGGTTTGTCTTTTTTATACAAATTTGCCAATATTAATATAAATATTTTATTTTAAAATTATTGAGAATTTGTAAAATATAATCAGTGAAAGTAAACATTTACTGTATTTCAAATATGCTCATAAATGTTTACATAGCAAATGTTCTTTTGGCCACTACTGCTTCTCTGCTTCCTTCACCTTCAGGGAGCCCTCATTGTTGCCACCTCTGATGTAGATGGTCAGGGAAGACCCCAAGTTCTTCCTGCCACATTTAACTCCTCTCCAGGTAATTTTCAGGACTGCCATCTTGAGGCAGCTCCTTCTCTCTGGGAAGGAGTTTAGAGTTAATAACAATTTAATTTCTTTCCTTGATATTGGTAAGACCTGAAAGGAAGGCTGTGCTCTCTACCGAATTCTTCCTCTTCTCCATGAAAAGCAGTTGCCTGCTGAGAGTGTTCCTCCCCTCAGTTTTTTGTTAAGCCTTTTCTAGGGTGGAGAAGAGGGGAGGAATGGAGACCCAAGGGGCAACTGAAAACAAAAGAGCAGCTTGTGGTGAAGGCATTAGGAATGAATGAGGGGGCAGGAATAGAACAGGGTAGGGGGGAGGAGTAACTGAAGAGGGGGCCAGGAATAGTGAAGAAAGATGCTGATTGCTAAAGTCATTCAAGCAGAAGGAATCAATAAAGAAGTCAACAAGGAAACAATCAAGAAGGATGTGGACAGAAAAACAGGAAATAAAAAGAAGTCATCCTTTCTGAAGCAGCAAATGGCAGCAGAAGAGTGAGTGGCGCAGGTGTCCCGGGTCCTGGCAGAGACCAATGTGGACCCAGAGATGGCCAGAAATGCCAATGAAGGAATATTTGGGGACTGGAATTCCCTTCTGATGGTTCACTTCAGCTCTGTGGGAAAAGCAGTCCTTAAATTGAAAAGAAGGGAGGATGAGTTAACACAGCCAATTCAGGGGAAAGATTCAGGAGTTAATGTGAGGTTGATAAAAGAAATGGTGAATAGCAGCAAGAGTCTTGCTGAATTTCATGCGACTCTGTGGTGCAGCCAACCTGAGAAATGGAAGGTAAGGATACCAAGGTCGTGTGTGATTAACATGATAGGAGCCTGACTGGAAAGGACAGAGTAGAGTAGGGAAGAAAGCACTGAAATGATGAATTATGGGATTCCATCTGGGTCATAAAGTCAAGAGAGGGGAAAGGTATAAATAACTAGAACAAAGTCAGTACTTGGAAGCAGATCCCACCACAAGAATGGGCAGACATGGGAGTTTTTAAGAAAACAAGGCAGAAACAGTCATAGAAGGCAAGTCCCAGTTCCAAAATCTTAGAATAAAAGCCATTTGTAATTGATGGCATTCAAGGCATTCAAGACATGCAGAAGGCTTGCTCCAAGGGCTGGCATAAAGTTGCATCCCACTGGTCTTTTTTTTTTTTTAATTTTATTTATTTATTTTGAGAGAGAGGTAGAGGGTACCTGCGCAAGAGGTGAGTGGGACAGGCACTGAGACACCCAGGTGCCCCAATGCATCCCACTGGACTTTAAGGAAGTCTGAAGTGTTATCAAGTTAAAAATGTCTGAGCAATTATTTGTGTTGCTTTTAAGAAGTATTAACACATTGGGGCGCCCAGGTGGCTCAGTCCCTTAAGTGTCTGACTCTTGATTTCAGCTCAGATCATGATCTCAGGGTTGTGAGATCAAGCCCCACTTCAGGCTCCCCATTGGGCATGGAGTCTGCTTAAGATTCTCTCTCTCCCTCTCCCTCTGCCCCTCCCCATCACCCTGCTCACACACATGTGCGCTCTCTCTCTCTCTCTCTCTCTCGAAGAAGAAGAAGAAGAAGAAGAAGAAAAAGAGCATTAGCATGCAAATGTTAAGGATGTGGACACATAAGGCAATCTCTCATTCCCTGACACAGATGGAAGGGTGTTGAAAATGTTCAGAGAGCACCAAGAGGTATACTGGTTGATGCTGTGAACAACAGAGAAGAGGGAACAGATTTAGAAATAATGAAGAAAGGCTGAGGGATAAGCCACTCTCCTCCCTCCCTTGGGTAGAACATGACAGGAAAAATGAGGCCTTCTTTGAAGAAGGTCATAAGAGATGAGGTAGGGCCAGACCCCTCACTTGGCCATTACCCAAGGTTGGTTTTTTGTTTGTTTGTTTTTACTTGCTGTGATATGTGAGGGAGATTTGGATGCTGAGGCATTAATGGACCCCAAATATGGTATTCTGCAGAAAAACCTCCAGAGAAGAGAAAACCCAGCCTTTTGTCATACTGCTGTGTCCAGAGTTGATGGTGACAGGGTTCCTCAGGGTTCTCTCCCCCTACTGCTCACTGTCTGTCTCTTTCTACCTCTTTTATTTCTGGTTCTTTCTCACCTCTCAGGAATGATTGAACCTTCAGCACTAGTATGACCAGATACAACATGTAGAGTCATGGAGTCTGGTGCTTGCCTTGGCTAATTCCCTGGCTAAGCGCTGGCCTTCCACAGCAGCTCTCTTGCAGATAGGGAATCATACTTCAGTGGAAGTATAAATTAGTTCATTAAATGGACCACTGCACTTTGCAAATTTTCAAAACTACCGAGGTTAAATTAGTTAATACGAGCTTGGTTTTATTGTACTTTGTTCTTACTCTTAAAGGTGGCCTGTATCATCAGATAATTGACCCCCTCTCTCTAAAACAAAATATAGATTTATACTGTACAGAGTTGCATTACATAATCTTGTTCTTACACTTTAACTTTATTTCTTTGAAAATTCTACCCCACTCTGAGTAGAGGTCAAAATCATGTTTCTTGTGTTTTTTACACATTGCTTCAGAGTTTGAAGGACTTATAAACGCCCTTTTAAGCAGTCTTTCTTTTTGAACCATAACTTTTCCTCAGACTTTGTGTGCAACTCTTTCCCATTCTCTCATGACTTTCTCCCTCCCTCCCCTCTCTCCTTTTCTCTTCTTTTCTTTCTCCCTTTCCTTCCCACCCCCTCTCTCTGTTTTTGTGTCTAGTTGGTACCAAGCTATATGCTAGGTATTAAGGTAAGTGCTAGGTGTTAAGGTGCTAGGCTTATGGACACCCTTCTACTCTTTCCTCAAACCCTCGTTCTAAAGAAACTTCTCATAAGAAAGTCCAATCCAGAGATATCTTCTAGTACAAAATTCCAGAATGCCCACTTGCAAATACCTCACTTAAAACGCAGTGTTTGTGCCACATGTTTCCATGATCTATTCCAATATGTCAACAGCATGCTTACTGTTACTTTTACTTTTTTACTGTTACTTTTAAGAGCTACTCTCTTAAAATTGACCCTACAAAATTATCTTCTAAGCCTATTTCTTCTCTTCAAACATGGGCTCCTTAAGATTTGAAAATATTTCAGTCTCCCCTTTTAAGTGTTCACAATCCTGTTTCTCTCTTCCTTTTCCAAAAAATATATCACACAACTTCGCTCACAAAGGCCTTTTGTCTTGTCTCTGTCTTTGTTTCCTCATCTGCCATGCAGTGTCATTTTAAGTCCTCAAGTTGTCTTAAGCTCTCCTGTCTTTGTACTTCAGAGTCTCTTCATTCATCACCATCCAAAGAAAATCATTTTTTTAATTAATAATTTTTTTATTATATTATGTTAGTCAACATACAGTACATCCCCGGTTTCCGAGGTAAAGCTCGATGATTCATTAGTTGCGTATAACACCCAGTGCACCATGCAATACGTGCCCTCCTTACTACCCATCACCGGCCTATCCCATTCCCCCACCTCCCTCCCCTCTGAAGCCCTCAGTTTGTTTCTCAGAGTCCACAGTCTCTCATGCTTCATTCCCCTTTCTGATCACCCCCCCTTTCTTTATCCCTTTCTTTCCCTACCGATCTTCCTAGTTCTTATGTTCCATAGATGAGAGAAATCATATGATAGTTGTCTTTCTCTGCTTGACTTATTTCACTTAGCATTATCTCCTCCAGTGCCGTCCATGTTGTAGCAAATGTTGAGAACTCGTTCTTTCTGATAGCTGAGTAATATTCCATTGTATATATGGACCACAACTTCTTCTTTTTTTTTTTTAATGATTTTTTATTATATTATGTTAGTCACCATACAGTACATCCCCGGTTTCTGATGTAAGGCTCGATGATTCATTAGTTGTGTATAACACCCAGTGCACCATGCAATACGTGCCCTCCTTACTACCCATCACCGGTCTATCCCATTCCCCCACCCCCTCCCCTCTGAAGTCCTCAGTTTGTTTCTCATAGTCCATAGTCTCCCATGTTTCATTCCCCCTTCTGATTACCCCCCCTTTCTTTATCCCTTTCTTCCCCTACCGATCATCCTAGCTCTTATGTTCCATAGATGAGAGAAATCATATGATAGTTGTCTTTCTCTGCTTGACTTATTTCACTTAGCATTATCTCCTCCAGTGCCGTCCATGTTGTAGCAAATCTTGAGAACTCATTCTTTCTGATGGCTGAGTAATATTCCATTGTATATATGGACCACAACTTCTTAATCCAGTCATCTGTTGAAGGGCATCTCGGCTCCTTCCACAATTTAGCTATTGTGGACATTGCTGCTATGAACACTGGGGTGCATATGGCCCTTCTCTTTACTACGTCTGTATCTTTGGTGTAAACACCCAGTAGTGCAATGGCTGGGTCATAGGGTAGCTCAATTTTTAACTTTTTAAGGGACCTCCACACGGTTTTCCAGAGTGGCTGTACCAACTTGCATTCCCACCAACAATGTAGGAGGGATCCCCTTTCTCCACATCCTCCCCAACAATTGTTGTTTCTTGCCTTGTCTATTTTTGCCATTCTAACTGGCGTAAGGTGGTATCTCAGTGTGGTTTTGATTTGAATTTCCCTGATGGCTAATGATTTTGAACATTTTTTCATGTGTCTGTTAGCCATTTGTATGTCTTCATTGGAAAAGTGTCTGTTCATATCTTCTGCCCATTTTTTGATTTGTTTATTTGTTTCTCGTGTATTGAGTTTGAGAAGTTCTTTGTAGATCTTGGATACCAGTCCTTTATCTGTAGTGTCATTTGCAAATATATTCTCCCATTCCATGGGCTGCCTCTTAGTTTTTTTGACTGTTTCCTTGGCTGTGCAGAAGCTTTTAATCTTGATGAAGTCCCATAAGTTCATTTTATCTTTTGTTTCTCTTGCCTTTGGGGATGTGTCATGAAAAAGGTTGCTTTGGCCGACGTCGTAGAGGTTGCTGCCTATGTTCTCCTCTAGGATTTTGATGGATTCCTGTCTCACATCGAGGTCTTTCATCCATTTGGAGTTTATCTTTGTGTATGGTGTGAGAGAGTGGTCAAGTTTCATTCTTTTGCATGTAGTTGTCCAATTTTCCCAGCACCATTTATTGAAGAGACTGTCTTTTTTCCACCAGATGTTTTTTCCTGCTCTATCAAAGATTAGTTGTCCAAAGAGCCGAGGGTCCATTTCTGGGTTCTCTATTCTGTTCCATTGGTCTATGTGTCTGTTATTGTGCCAGTACCATGCTGTCTTTGTGATCACAGCTTTGTAGTACAGCTCGAAATCCGACATTGTGATGCCCCCAGCTTTGTTTTTCCTTTTCAACAGTTCCTTGGAGATTCGGGGCCTTTTTTTTTTCCATACAAATTTAAGGACTATTTGTTCCAGTTCTTTGAAAAATGTCCTCGGTATTTTGATCGGGATAGCATTGAAAGTGTAGATTGCTCTGGGTAGCATGGACATTTTAACTATGTTAATTCTTCCGATCCATGAGCATGGAATATTTTTCCATCTTTTTATGTCTTCCTCAATGTCTTTCAAGAGTGATATACAGTTTCTAGAATATAGGTCCTTTACGTCTCTGGTTTAGTTAATTCCAAGGTAACGTATGGTTTTTGGTGGTATTGTAAATGGGATGGATTCCCTAATTTTTCTTTCTTCAGTCTCGTCATTCGTGTATAGAAATGCAACTGATTCACAGAAAATCATTTTGATCAATAAGATAACACTTGTTATGCTTGTCTCTTAATGCTTTCATTAAGACTCAAACTAGGTAAAAGATATAAAAATACTTTGAAAAACTTATAACACTGAGCAGATAGATGGTAGTCTTTTGATTTTGCTTTGGTTGGAAACAGAATTGTGCTTTTGAAAGAATTTCTTGATGATAAAAACACATCACATTTTACTGTTAGACTATATGCATATTGCCAAACATCAAAAGGAAACTATTCAGATGTTTGGTCTACCAACATGTCAGCCATCTGGAGGTTTCCAAAAAGAGTATTTATATCTTTATTATAGCCATGCTCTTTTTTTTTTCTTTCCTGAATAGTTCTATGACACCTGATAAATTCAGTGGAAAAAGTTTCATTTAAACTGGTTTTTGGTGATATGCTGGGCATACACAGCTTTTAAAGTTGCCCAAATCTCTAGGCCCCTTTTTGGAAGATGCATATCTTTTCATGATAAATGAAGAATCATTAAGAAATTGAAAATTACGTAATAGGTCTTTTTCACTAGACTAAGGTTTAGGACTTAGACACTGAAGCCACTTGGAGTTAGGTGTTGCGCTCCCCCCGCCCCCTGCCATGATATACACCAGTTTTTGAAGCTTGAATGTTACTAGGTAGAGTTTGGAAGGGCCCTCTGCACCTCATTGCCCAGCCCATATATCTATATTTGTCTCAAGTAACTGAGGTAGAACATTCTTTGAAGGTGGAAAAGAACCAGAATCCTGACTGCTTTCCTTTGAGGTTTATAATTCTATGTTGGATAGATTGGAGTAGCCCTGATCAAGGCAAATTTCAGAAAGACACAAGGGATCTTTTAGGTAAAAAAACATAAAACACTGGAAGGTAGAGAAAAAGACCAGATTATATACCCGGATTTACTCAGTAGGGGAGAAGAGTGTGGAGACAGGTTCAGGATCAGATTTCTAGGCTAATAGAATCCATCCTATTCTGAATACAGTGAAATGGTTGCATGTATATGACTTAAAAACTTTACACTTAGTGTGCTCTAGTCAGTGGTATGCTGGTAAAGTTTTAATAATTGACTCTTCAGAAAAACAAATGCATGTATGCACATAAATACATATGTTTATTGTAAATTTTACAGGTAGAAAGTATGTGTGACATATAATTTTAAAATAATAAAATATGTGATATTCTTTATTGTAAATTCCATACAGTCATTAGGTTTTCACAGAATGCTCTCACTGATTTCTGTTGAACATTTATGTCTGAGGCCAAACTATAGTTGCATGTGATGTGTGAGTCTAATTCTGGTATGAATATTAGTTCATATCTTTGTTTATGCAAATGAGTGAAATTGAAACATCAAAGCTATATGTTGGAATTTCACTCATTCGTCAAAGATGTAAATAACTTTTTTGCTGAATTGGATAAGAGTTTTCAAATACTGAAGGAATAGTATCTCAGGGTTTTATGCTATTCACATCATAATTGCTATAAAAACACATTTTTTAAAATTTAATCTGCATTATAACATTTTTTCTATCACTTTCTTAAGTATAGACAATAAGCAAATCAATAAATGATTAATAGTATTTTCTTTTTTCTGTAATATAATTTTCCCACCATGGTCCATTTCAAGCTACCAGTGTGACATCACTGAATGTGCAGTAGAGGTGTACCATTGCTATATGCCCCCCGTGGGTGTACAGCACTGCCAGCACGCAGCTATGGTAGAACTAAACAATCAGAAGAACATAGGTTGAAATGTAGTGTAATAGGAAGTTGTCAGTTTTGAGTATGCCCTTTGCTTTTGTGATGATTAATCGTATGTATCAACTTGCCTGCACCATGAGGTGCCCAGATTAAACATTATTGCTGGTGTGTCTGTATGAGTGTTTCTGGATGAGCTTAACATTTGAATCTGTGGACTGAGTAAAGCAGATTGCCCTCCTCCACGTGGGTGCCTGATATCCAGTCTGTTGAGGCACTGAGTAAAACAAAGGGCAGAAGAAAAAGGAATTCACTCTTTTTATTTTCTGTGTGCCTGCCTAAGCTGGGACATTCCATCTCATTTTCTCCTGCCCTTGGACTAAATTATACCACCAGCTCTTCTGGCTTTCCAGCCTGCAGATGGCAGATTCTGGGACTTCTCAGCATTCATAATCATGTGAGCAAATTCCTCCTAATAAGTAATTCTTCATAATAAATCTCAATCTCTCTATAAATATGTATATTATATGATATATAATAAATAATGTATGTAATAAAATACATAAATATATATCCATGACTAAATACATAAAATACATAAAATAAATATATCTCATTTTATATCTATCATCTATCTATCTACCTATCTATCTATTATCATCTATCTATCTATCTATCTATCTATCATCTATATTCTGTTTCTCTGAAAAACTCTGAAAAGCCTCTGAGAACTCTATGAGATTAAATATAACATATTTAATTATAAATTTATATTTATAAAAATTTATTGGTTTTGAGTAATGGCTGTGTTTCATAACCAACTCATAATATTCCTGAAAATCTAACAATTGACACTCACATACTCACTGCCTATAATTTTTGCAGCTCAGGCAACTTTACTATAAGAAACCTTTACCTGAGCATGAAGTAGGGGAGGGAAATATGCCAAAAGAGAGCTTTTTGCCTTGGAGGAATTGGTGGAAGTCTGTATCCTACCAGTGGACAGTGAAAATATTGACAATTTATGCACGTGGGCTGTAGCATGGCTCTCAGTGACATTGGACATGCAGCTTCACCTGTAGCCCTTGTAGTGCCAAGCCCAACAATAACAGTGAGGCAGTGAAGGGGGAAACAGGTGACACTTGTAAGCAGGGCTTTCTGGAAGGTTGTTCTTTTCAAAGCCCAATCTTTAGATGTATCTCTCATCTCCTGTTCTCCCAGTATAAGCATCAGTGGAATTTTGAGTAATTTTTTTCAATAATTGTTAAAAAATTTGTAAAGAAAGAAACCTCAGAAAGAAATCTAATCTTCTTGTGTGACAGGCCTCAAGTCATTTCATTTTTGACATTAAAAGATGGTGTGGCCTTCTTTTTTCATCTTCACATGGTGATGCCTGGTTGCCTGTGGCAACACTATTAGAGGACCACAGGGGAAATAGTCAAATTAATTATGTGAGACTTTAACACCTAATGCAAACCTACAACAAAGCTGGAAAATATTCATTTTTGAAAATGACCACACACAAGAGGCTCAAAAAGTTGTGGTTTTATTCATTGACATTATAGGGTACATTAAATCAACAGATGGATGAAGCATTCCTTGATGGTTAGGCTAAATTGTGAGCATGAAGATTTCTCAAAATTAACACTATCTGTGATGGTGAGAGGATTATACAAGACAAAATGAAAAATGTTTATGCTTAGTTAATCTTGACATGATACAGACACATGATACAGACAACTATCTCACTTCTAAGAGCAAGGTAAGTGGAATACTGAGGATCGGTACATGACACATGAATTCTGTTCTCCCTTCTCCCACCAAAGGCTTCACTCATCAAGGGGTCTTATTTTGTCATGGGCTATACTAGTAACATGAGAGTGGGGTAAAAACATAAGCCACTTGTCATTTTACAGTTCTGATTGAGCTTGCATAATTTGAGGGGTTTTGGTCAAGGGCTAATTTCTTTCGTTCTCCAAAGAGCAGAGCTAGGCAACAACCTTCATCATCCTTAAAAATACATAAAGATCAGGCTTTAGAAAACAGGAAATTTCACTGAGTACATTTACCTCTTGGCTGGACTGATAACAATGTAAGAAGTACAATGCCAAGTGAAAAGCAAAATATATCTAAATACGAGATTCCTGGGATGTTTAGATTTCTTCATTCTTGTCCTAGCAAAGAGCATCTCAATGAAGTAGATTCTTTGATTCATTGTCTGATTAAAATAAAAAAAAATTGGAAGCCACGGTTATTACAAATTATAAAATATTATGTAACATTGATAACATTTATAAAGTTTAAATAATACTAAGAACCCTACTGGGTGACAACAACAGTAGCTCCATTTTGTAGGTGAGAACACTAATTAAATAACTTGGTTTGAAGTCCCACAGCTAGTTTTGGGCAGAACTAAGAAAAGAAGTGAAGTTTCCTGAGTCCATTTCCTTTCCATGATACTAGATTGCCAATCTTGCCCAGTAATGGGACATGTACACCTATCATTCCAAGCCCCTGAGGGGTTGAATGGGTATCTTTTGAGATGCTAAGTTTTTGTCTCTGTGACCAAATAAGAAGATGGGCATAATTTCCAGAGTTCCCTGCAGAGTGGATCACACGGTCCGGGTCAAATGGGGCTTGCTGAAGGAATGGGTGCTGCTCCTCGTCTTAGGACCTGGCTGGTCCTTTCTTAAGGAAGTGGTAGTCGATGGTTTCTGAGTCAATTATTCCCTTTATAATGTTTCTGCAGGTTCAATTCCAGAAAAGATTCAGGGGAGGGAGTGGGGAGTAATAGCACTTTCCGTGTATTTTATCCTGAATTTTTCCCCATTTATGATTTTTGTTGTTCAGAGACTATTTTTCACTGAAACAAATACCATATTCAGTCAGAGCAGTTGGAGTCTCTAGCCCAACTGATGTAGGATTCTATAAAACCCAAGAGTAATACATAGATTATAGTTTATTGGAACACTTAAAAGGAAGAAAACTGTCAAATCATATAGTATATGTTCTTAAATGTTACTGATTTTCTGACTACCTTTTAAATTACAATTATCAGCTCTTAATCAACAGAGGGTTTTTTTAAATGAACTTTTCTTTCCCTCATCTTAGTTTGTATTAAACTCATTACAACCTCACAGAAATTTATAGTTTTTAGCGTAGATTTAAGCAGTCTTAATCTCACATCTCCCAGATGACCATGTAGCTACTGTTCTCATTAGTATATTAGTAAACACACAACCCTGAGTTGTTTTTGTTCAGTGTGGCGGCTTTCTTTTTTCTTTTCTGAAATTGAATTATTTTAAAAATATGAAGTAAAAAATATTAAAAAATAAACAATAAAAATTTCAAAAAATTAATAAAAATGTGAAGTGAATTTTGTTTTATTGTATTGCAGAACTCAGTGACACATCTTTCTCAAATCTGAAATAAAAGTGAGAAAATATTTGGGAACAAAGAAAGAGAAAAAAATGTCTTACATGATATGGTTCATAGTGTCTCCTCTACAATCAGCTTCAGATTTTAATTTACAGGTCATGGCCTCACAGCAAGGATTGGAACATTCCTTTAAAACACACACACGATGGGAAAGTGGGTTCAGCATTTTTTTCTATAGACCAGGTGCGTACAATTTTAGTACAAGATGGCAAAGAAATTTCACTTTTTTTTTTAAAGATTTTATTTATTTATTTGACAGAGATAGAGACAGCCAGCGAGAGAGGGAACACAAGCAGGGGGAGTGGGAGAGGAAGAAGCAGGCTCATAGTGGAGGAGCCTGATGTGGGGCTCGATCCCGTAACGCCAGGATCACGCCCTGAGCCGAAGGCAGATGCTTTAACCGCTGTGCCACCCAGGCGCCCCAGAAATTTCACTTTTTAAACTAAATTACTCTACTATACAGATTCCAGAAGAAATGACCAAGGAGACAATAATAGAAAATAATGTTAAGTGCAATGAAAACTACTCTTAAAAGGACAAAAATAGAATTATCCAAGAATTACCACAAATAGATTTGACCTAGATGATATTACATGTAAATTAATTTAAAACTTCCAAGAAGAATATTTCTATACTATTCAAACTATTTGAAGGTAGGAAAAAAATTTAAAACTCTCAATTTATTTTACTAAGCCTGCATGATTCTGATAATGACAGCTGGTAATGAATACACACACACACACACACACACACATGCACACACACATTTACACACACACACGTATGCATACACACATACATACATGAACACATACACACACATACACATGTATACATACTCACCCATACATATACACACGCACACATGCATACATACACATACACAATTCTCATTTTTGAATATAAATGCAAAAACTTGAATAAAATATTAACAGAACAACAGATTATTAATATTATAACTCTCCATTACAACTATGCAGGGTTTTTTTTTTCACCAAAAATACAAGGGTGTCTGCACAATACAGAATAAAGTGATATCATCCATCACATTAAGAGACTGAGGGTAAAAAACAACTAATATTATTGTGATAGATGGCAAAGATTAGAAAATAAAGATAATCTATAAAGAAAGAAAGAAAATCTATCTAATAAATAGCAAAAATATAACTAATAAAATAAATAGTAAGACATGGATTATTCATAGTCTATATTTTTATGAAAATTATGACAAATGCTATGAGAGAGAAAAGATATGAAAGTATAATAATAATTGGAAAGTATAAATCACATTTTCATTCTGTATATGTAGTAAAATATTTGACCTGGGAAAAAATAGAGAATCAACTCTAAAAACAATAGATGAGTCACTTTTTAAAATAAAGTCACTTTTTAAGATAATAATAAAATAGCATCAAAAGGAGTAATAAAGTAGAACCTAATATAAAAAAGTAAACATTACACATACTAATAGCAAAAAGAAAAATAGAAAAGAGCTTCATCATATGCAAGAACTACATGAAGAACTTTATATTTATATCGAGGGGCGCCTGGGTGGCTCAGTCGTTAAGCATCTGCCTTTGGGTCAGGTCATGATTCTGGGGTCCTGGAATTGAGCCCCACATCAGGCTCCCCGCTCAGCAAGGCGTCTGCTTCTCCCTTTCCCCTCACCCAGCTTGTGCTCTCTCTGGCTATCTCTGTTGCTGTCTTTCTCTCTCTCTCTCTCTCAAATAAATAAATAAAATCTTTTAAAAAATTAAAACAATAAAACAATCATATCATGAAAATCCCAGTGACCCTCAGAGCAAAATATGAATTTCATGCATTTCAATCAGAATCTCGGTTGTATTTATGAGCAAACTGACCAAAAAAAAATACCAAGTTATATGGGAGAATGAACACTGAAGAATGACAATGCATATTCCACCTCAAAAAATGAACACACTTGGCACTGCAGATATTAAAATGTGTTCTATGACTAAAGTCACTAAAATAGTGTGTGATGCTTGTGTGATAATATCTAGGTAGATCGGTAGAATGGTTGTTTTTAAGATCTAGAAAAAGACCTAAATGGGTACATAAAAATAGTAAAATAGCATATGGGATCATGGAAAATTGGATTTTTCACTAAAAGATACTATATAATGTTTATATACTACTTTTTAGATAGGAAAACAGCTATTTAAAATTCAGCTGTTCGTAAGTCTGACCTCTAGTTTTATTCAACTCCTTAAGAAGAAAATCAACACAAAATGGAAGCCATACAGGAGCTGGCTGATAGAGAATATTAGACCTCACCCATCACATAGACGGTGTTTCTCTCTCTCCCCGTCTCTCTTTGTCAGTGTGCACTGACTACAGGCCCTGGGCCTGCTGAGATCAGAAGTACCCTGGGTTGTGAACAGTTTCAGTGGTCTTCCACCCAAGAAGCCATATGGGAATGCAAGCAAGTAGGAATGAGATAAACTTATATCTAACCTATTATAAAGTTACAAATCATTTCCATTATTTCGCATTTCATTCTAACTGAAAGAGTATTTGTAGTACTCTTTTTACAAATGATTAAGTCACACCATGAAATCTACTAATGTAATTCAACAGCTTAAAATGTCTGAATAAATAACTGAAGGACAGAGAAAATTTATGCCCTCTCCATTGTCATAGAGCCTCTTAAAGTAATGAATTAATCTTGGGTTCCCACAGGCTTCATTCATTACTGGCTTTGGATCTTTGGAACTAGTTACTTAACTTTTCTGAGTCTCACTTCTCTAAATTGGGATAATAACAAAACCCATTCTGTAGGTTTGTTGTGAGTAATAAAGGAGATATGGTGTGCTTAAAAATTTATTTTGCTGATTGACACATAAAAAAAATCTCTTCAAATAGTAACTCATTTTTTTTCAGTCTTAAAGCAAGAGAAGATTACTAGGAACTCAGAATGTTCTCTTAGAAACTAGTGTGGGATTGCTGGCCAATATTTTATCAGAGACATTCTTTACAGTATACTGATACCTTGCAGGTGTCAGATTTTTATAAAGATTAGCAGAATTATAGTAATTATCTTAGATGTTTTATATTAATATCCCATTTTCTCCAGGTTTATGTGATTTTTCTTTTTCTCCTCTGTTTTGTTTGCTTTCTGGTTTATACACTGGCTTGGTGAAGGAAGGCCAGCTCTCTTCATGGAGAGAACTTTCTTCTAGATTTGTAATTGTTTTCATTAAACAAATGATCAACTGTGACTAGGTGATTTAAGAATTTCTGACCAATATGTCTAGGAAAGATTGTAAGTGACATGTTAAAGATTTACTTCTTTACATTGAACTTTATACAATCATCCCATAAGTGTATGCTGGCTTTTGAAATGCCTTTCAAAATATGGCTAAAATCAGTATTAAAAATACTAGTGTGGGGCACCTGGGTGGCTCAGTCAGTTAAGCTTCCAACTCTTGGTTTCAGCTTAGGTCATGAACACAGGGTTGTGAGATCGAGCCCCATGTAGGGTTTTGTGCTCAGTGTGGAGTCTGCTTAGGATTTTCTCCCTGCCCCCTCTCCCTCCCTTTTGCCCCTCCCCTTGTTTGCACTGTCTCTCTCTCTCTCTCAATAAATAGATAAATAAATAAATAAATAAATAAATAAATAAATAAATAAAACCTTAAAAAAAAAAGAAAACCACAAGTGCAACCCTATTTTTTTTACTATGATGCCATGTTTGTCTTTAGAAAGAATTTCCAAAAGAACATTCCCTGAAGAAGGAAAAGAAAAAGAAAACAGCATAATTCTCATGCTGCAATAACTCTCTAATAAATTTTTAAACTGTGGATATTTTCATACCTTAGGAGAGCCACAATCACAGTCTTCTCCTAATTCCAGAAGTTGGTTCCCACACACCGGTTGTGTTATTATGTTTTTAGGAATTGGTGCTTGCAGTAGGCACTTTGGTCTTTGAGATAAAATGTATTTCTCAAAATGTGAACGGCAGGTTGTACTGAAATCCTTTGGGAATTTTGAACTGTAAAGAGAAGAAAAATCATGATATCTAGTGATAAATTAACATGAGAATCTGACTTGTCTAACTCTATCACCTGGTTCAATGGGAACTCCAAATTCAGTATCTGTTTAGGACTGCACTATGTCACATGTGGAGGATGAAAGAGCATACATATTACACTAGGAAAATTGAACTTGTGGAACTGGAAGATTTTAAATTCCTGTGTGGATTCAGTACTGTCCTAAATGGCACGAATGATGAATGAGTCTCACCATTTGTGATCACCATTGAGGGCTGAGAGGTAAGAGATAATAATAATGAATTAGTGAAAGGGAAGAATTGCAGACTTAGGATATATTTGGATATAAGTGGATGTATTTCTCTACCTATTCATGAGAAAGGTATTCTTTTTTTATTTTTCTATCCCAAGTCCTTGCAAAGTGACTGGCTTAGAAGGTAATTAATAATAACATAAAAATGGATTGAGTGATTAGTGATGGAGATATATGACTGTCATCATTATCTTAATTAGATACATATTTTTAGAAAACATATTATTATTTAATAGAAGTTGTACCTCTTAATCCCCTTCACCTATTTTACCCATCCCCTACCCCACTGTTAACCACCAGTTTATTCTCTGTATTTATGAGTATATTTCTGTTTCTGTCTGTTTGTTCATTTGTTTGTTAATTAGTTTTATGTTTTAGATTGCATTTATAAGTAAAATAATGATATATTTGTCTTTTTCTGTTTGATTTATTCCACTTAGCATAATACCCTCTAGGTCTATCCATGTTGACACGAATGGCAAGATTTTGTTCTTCTTTATGGCTGAGTAATATCCCACTGTGTGTGTGTGTGTGTGTGTGTGTGTGTGTGTGTGTGTAGCATTTTCTTAATCCATTCATTTATTGATGGACACTTAGGTTGCTTTCATCTTGGCTATTGTTAAAAAATATGTTATTTAATGCTAAAGTTATTTTAAGTTAAAATAACACAGTTACCATACTCATCATCTCTAACTTGGCATACTTGGAAATCTTAAATAATGAGCCCCGATAAGCTGGTAAAACCTGTGCATCAAGAGACTATAGGGTGAATTAATGTGATTCATAGCCCTTGGCAAAAAATACCCATTCACTATATAGACTGAATCTGAATTCTTTAAGATATAAGAATATATATATTTTTCTCAAGGGTGACAAGGTCTCACCTCAGGTATTGATTCATCACACAACTCCCTGAGGGACACTTGGTATAATATGGAACATCGGGCATACCAAGGACATGACCCAACTCATGTGACATCACTCCTACAAGAGCCACATTATTCTTTGTCTTAGCCTGGAAAAAAAAAAAGAAGAAAGATCTATTACTTATATTCAGTTATTTCCTAGTTTAATAGAATAGTTTGACAGATGAAAAATAATGAGTTATTAACTTTCTTTCCCTGTCATCGGCTATTGTAAAATGCTGAATTAACATTTGAAATGGCTGGCTTCTGTGAATCTAACCGTTGAATCAGTGTTCAATAAATATTTTCTGAGCTAATGAGGAGTTCTTGGTAAACAATGAGTAAATTAAGGTAATTACATTCTACCTAGGAAGTACCACACTAGATGTTCAAAGGCCTCCAAAACCTATTGTCATAATGCTTGACATAGGTAGTACTTGGCCATATGACACCAAAATGCACCTTCTCTGACCTCTCTGACCATTGATACTGAAGATAATTTGAAGTTGGCTCAGGCCACAGAGGGCATCTGGGTTCCCTTTCTGTTCCAGTCTTCCTGTTCTTATTCCCTAATACAACTAAAGAATGAAGACTTCTGGAAGGCTCAATGTAAGGAGATATTCTGTAACACAATCCAAGGTACCTTCAGCGTAATGATTTACCAGTAGGTTCATTTCTACTTTTATTTACTGACTCAGCAAATGTTCTTCAGGCTAACTCTGTATAAGGCATCATTCTGGTCTTCACAGAGGACACAGAACCACAGGGAGCCTTACTGTGAGTTTACAAACCTCAATAACAGCAACCGAAGCTGGGGAACACAAGGAATTCGAGGCTGCCATTCCTACACGTCCATGGTTGAAACCAATTCCACTGTGTGAAAATTAAAGATCTATTGTCAGGATCTGAGTCTTTGGAGCCATTAGCTTTTGTCAATTATGTTTTAGATTTCCTGTGTTGTTCCACCCTTTTTATATTCACTAGGCTCCAGAAATGTTTCTGCTGTTCCATAGCATTATATGATCACAGATGATCACCAGATCCAGGAGTTCGTTTAGTAAACATGGGTCTTCACATTCTTACAGGTGAATTCCTACTGGTAGAATTTCAGGCTCTCTGACAACTGATTGGGGAGATATAACTGAACAGAATTCTCTGCCAAGAACCTTTTGGGTTAACTCTCCACTCTGCCTACATACACCTGGCCCCAGCCAGCATATGCTCACCTGAGTAGCTGTGCATGGTCATGTATCTTCATTTTTCCCAGGTTAGAACGATGCCAATTCAGAAAGTTGTTAAAAGTGTCACCTGCGTTGGCTACCACCTTGATCTTATCACCATCTGACCAGATTTCCATACCTACCAATGCCACTTGAACATCTATGGTATTATAAATCTGTGGGAAGAGCATTTTTCTTCATTAAAATGTTTGAGATTTCTTTATTGTCTTAGATCTTTTGTTGACCATAAGTGATGGATAAGTGTATAATATTTTGAAAATAGAAATCCTGGAAGTTGCCTTTGCTATAGTACATGTGATTTTTACCTTGATGTTGATCCTTGCCTGCTAAATTTCCCAAAACTGCTGACATTAAGCCATTGTGACCCTCCCAACTCCTTATTTGGTGAAACCATAGGGAAGCCCCAAGCTTGTATGTGGAAATACATGTTTACAGGACAAATATCTTACCACATTGAGTAGGTTCATCACATCAAACACAAAGCTTCTTATCAAAGTTAGATTCCCCTTATATGTGTTATACTGTAAAGTACAAAATGCAAACATAATTTTTAAAAAGTTGATGTGGTACAGGATTTAACATTTTAAGAAAAATTATACATTTCAACATAAGTAAATGTGTATTCATTCATGTCTGACTTATATAACACCGTGTTTCAACAAAATCTTTTTAAAGGTCAGAATTTTTTGGTAAGAAAAGAAGTAGAAATTCTTATATTATCAGTGTTTTTCATTTTTAACTCGAGGAAATCAAATTAACAATTTCAATATTTCTAACAATTTCAGTATTATTAAAATTTGATTATAAAACAATATTTGCTACTTTAGGATCACAGGTTATAGTATTTTTATGGCTATAAGTATAATTTGTAAAATACATATAATTTTGTATCTACTTTATACTTACATAATAGAGTTAGAATTTTAAAAATATTTTAATAACCCATTCTTTTTTGTTTTTCATTATTATGGTTGATTTCTTACAGCTATCTTGTATAAGAATACTTCCAATATCTGAATATATTGGCAGCAGGTGGATATTAAAGGGTCAGCGAGTGAATGAGACTAACAGAATATAATAAAAAATTATTATATAAAAAAAAGAACTACAGCCAGCAAGGCAGTTAGAAAAGACATGACAATCAGGTAGCCAGAGTCTGCATTTTCAGCTAGGATAGCTTAATTCCTTTGTTCGTTTGATAAGAAAACTTAAAAGTTGACTTAACTGCCCAAGAAGCATACATATTTCATACTCACAAAGGCATTATCCAGCACCAACAAGAGATCAATGTATTTCTCAGCCTGAAGAAAGTCTTCTTGCTTTACAAAGAGTAAAATAACATCATTAATAATCATCTTTATTCTAAAAGATTGAAAAACTTGCAATGAGATTTTTTTTTTCCAGAGGGAAATTAAGTTAAATAAGTAAATGAATTATTGGCTTTACCTGTACCAGTAACTGTTGAGCACAATGGTATACCATATATCATTGCTGAGATAATTGGAAGAAACAATGACATAGGAAATCTACACTTACCTCTGGGCTTTTGAGTGACCTGGAGGTTCGAATACGGCCCTGTTTCCTGCCAACACTTCTTACACCACAAGTGTGATTAGCCAGGTCCAGCTCCTCCTGGTTATATGTGAGCACAGCGTGTTCTTCTTGGTCTGTGCTTTTCAGAGGCTTTATCATGTATCTTTGGTCATGATGTGTAAAGTATCCCCTGTGAGATACAGAGACTCATTTCAAGATTCTTTGCCACAGAATCACAATACTGATCAGAACAGAGTATACCTCTCCCTAAATCCAAAGCTCACACATACAGTTTTCATTCAGAGGCCTTCCAGCTAACTTTTGCTAATTTAAGTTATAATCAGTACTGGCCAATAGTAGAATGAAGTCTATATTATTTACTAGAAAATTCTGAACAAAAATTGCTAAGATGAAGCTATCCCAAAGATTTTAGAGTTTATATCATAAGCTCAATAAATATTTGTCCATAGTTTATTTATACTCTTAGAAAACATTTTTTGGCAGGTCCTAGGAATATCATGGAGGACAGAGTAAAGAGGTGTTTAGATACTGAGAACCCCAGAGAAGAGAAAGAATCATGAGCAAATCAGCCAGAGGAACAGGTTGTAACTAGTGGTAGCTTAGAGAATTCTTCTTTTTAGTAAGAAAATCAGTTCAGAAATATAAAATGAACTCATATGATGGAGGATTACAAATACAGCATAGATAGTCATTAAAAATTACGTCTGTGAAGGTATTTTATGATATGGGAAAGGCTTATGATATCATGTGGCATGAAATATGTTAGAAGAAAAATTATATATATTTTATTTCATATTTCAACCATGTAAAAGATATATGTCTATATGCATGAAGGCTGCAAACATGACAAAATGTTAATGATAGTAGTCACTCCTAAACACAATTTTTTGGTTGGTATTTTCTTATTTATACTTTTTCTTACTTTCCAAATTTTCCCTAATTGGCAAGAATTATTTTTGTAAACAAAATTATCACACATGTGCATGTATGTGTGAAAGCATACACTGTTAAAAATTATGTTAAACATAATTATAAAATGATTGCAAAGGTGATACTTTAATCTTCATTTTAACAGCATTTTATCTATGCAGAAGATTTTACCAAGATTAATAAGAAGACAGGAAATGTCCAGGAAGACTCAATTCTGTGTAATAGAATGGTACTTAATGTTTAACATTTTTGCAAGTGACTCACCTCAACCCATTACAAGTACTAATGCTGGCAACAGAATCCTTTTCATTTAGTATGTGTCCTTTATAGTAGCAATGTTCCTAAAGATGGGATAAAGAAATATATATTTTTAACTACAAGAATAAACATATCACAGTTGTGGTAAAAGCTGTTATTTTGAATACGTAGGAAGGTTCTTCAAATTATGGTGGCAGCCAGACCAGTTCCCAGAAACAAAAACAGTGATAACTTCAGAGATTTTACGACCTGTTCCACTACTGATCCTGGAAACATATTTGATGATTGATTTTCTTTCTGGCACTAATTGCACGAAAGAAAAGTCCAAGGAGTGTGAACTTAAAAGGGCTCACGGTGAAAGCAATGCCGCATCTGAGAAGTGGCCAGCCCCCCTGGGATTGACAGTACACCTAGAGAGCTCTCAGGTTTGAGCACCCACTTTTGAGAATCTGGCTTTCCTGTGCTGAGTCCTAAGTCACTGTGCATCACATATCAATAAAATGAGGTACCCATTTTTCTAGATTCCAGGGTTCTTTTTTTTTTTTTTTTAAAGATTTTATTTATTTATTTGACAGACATAGAGACAGCCAGTGAGAGAGGGAACACAAGCAGGGGGAGTGGGAGAGGAAGAAGCAGGCTCATAGCAGAGGAGCCTGATGTGGGGCTCGATCCCATAACGCCGGGATCACGCCCTGAGCCGAAGGCAGACGCTTAACCGCTGTACCACCCAGGCGCCCCTAGATTCCAGGGTTCTTAAGAAGTCACACTACCATTCCTAAGCCCGTCATGGGGCTGGTCCAACTCATTTTAATTGGTGTGTTAGTTGAATCCCTTTACCAGCGTCAAAACCACAGAAAATTGTTCACAACTAGAGATTCAGACATAGTTGGTGCTCCATATAAGCAAAGTAAGGGGTCACTTATGTAGAATGATCCAACAAAGCTATTGAATAAACTCTGTTCAGAATAAACTGATTTGTTTTAAGGGTCTGAAATTCTAAGTTTTTCTTGATTTGGAAGAAACCTTGTCATCATAAACATTTTCTTGTAGAGGACTTGGAAAAGATACCAAATTAAGATACCATCAGCCATTCACACTTGAGCATGAATTAATTTAAATGTTAACAAAAATCCAGATATCCATGAAATGAGAAATTTTATGTGAGAAGGGAACAAAGAGCCATTTTGTGACTGAAGTTTTGTCTTTTTATACACACATACATGTTTGGGGGTGCCCAAGGAGAGTGGCTCTGAGAAATTCACTTAGTTTGGTAATACTTCATAATTGTCTTTTTGTGTTCTCTTTCTGTTCTTACCTTGGCATTGATTTTCTATGTCTGGCATCTAGGCCTTGGCATTATCTATGGCATGGCGGTTTAATGAGATATAAAATTAAATTAATTAAATAATTGATATTCCATTTCTCACCTCAGGATATATGCATATATTGTTCAAAAATAATAATTAATTATATGATGTTTCAAGTAGCCAGCGGGCAGAATATTTCTAACCTTTTGATAAGATGGTTTAGGGGAAAGTGGACTTGTTGTTGCTTCTGCAAATGCAATACTTGGAAGCCTCTTACTGTCCTTACCTTTAAAAAATGATGACTATGATTTTTTAATATTTTCATCTGTTGTCTTATTGGTCATAGACAAGCACCTTGTTTCCAAGCCCTTTGATTTCTTTTTTAGCTGTCCTAGGACCTATGCATCTTACAACATAAGTGGCAGATCTCAGAAAGAGTCCCAGAAAGCATTCAGAACCTACCATGTTCTGAGGGCTTGTAGTGATTTCCTCTCCTCTGGGTGAGTAATATGTTTCAGTGTAGTTTGGCCCCAGGAGATGTCTGCAAAGTTCAAAAATTTGCAAGATACACTTAGGGTGATAATAAGGACTATTTATTGTTCCTGACATGACCTTTAGCAGTAAAAGAATGATTACGTCTACAGTGAGAAACAGCAGACATTCTGACCTATTAATCCTTTTCCAACTTTGGAACGTTGCTGAAGCAAATCAAAGCATTAATTATGCCCATTAGGTTCAAGAGAAAAAATGCCCCCAGATACTTTTCAGCTACAAATTCTCTATCCTCAAATGGGTTATTTTGGGACTCTTTGCATCAAAGACCCAGCCTCTAGAGGGTCTCTGAAGGATTCTGGGTCACAAACATTCATAAAAGACCATGTATCAGGAAGAAGTTTATGAACAGATGGAGAATTTGGTGGAGCCCCATCTCCAGGGATGTCTCAAGGCTCTGTGCCCTGAATGACCCTTACATATGTTCTTATAAAAATAATGGGAAGCCACGTCAAAAATTTGAGTTCATATGGGTAGAAAAGATTTTCAGTAAATTGGGAGAAGTATTAAGGAAGAAAAACATTTATCTGTGTTGCTCTCTTTGCTTTATACTTTGCATATAATTTCCTTAGAAAGCAACAACCTTCTTAGCTAACATTAGCACAATCTAGTAACATCTAAACCTCAACATGTTACATGTCTTCTATCTCAAATCACACTAAATAGAGTCTCAAGAAGGTTTACTTTTCCATATTCTGTTAATATTCTAGTGATTAAACTTTCAGGAAGTACAACTTACTTGCTTTTTTGCAGGTGAAGAACAACTTCTTCTCCATTTAACGTAATCTGATACTGAAGTTCAGGTTCATATCTTTCCTAAAAAATATTTAATGATATACTGCTATCAATTTATATTTCTGAGTCTATCTAAAATAATTATAATACAATGATACATGTAGCATATATAGAAGAAAAATTACAAGTACCTAAAATATAAAATAGTTCTTTTATATACTTAAATATATAAAATAAAACACAAATCATACATTAAGATGGATTTCCAAAAAGTACAATAATGCAGTAATAATACTCAGATTAAACTAACTGTACTATGTAAGATAAGAACTTATTAATTTCTCTACTGTACAGTATCCTGTCCTGTATATCTTAATGGATCACTAATGGTATAATAATAAGGCACATATTTTTATTACTTTAAAACCAAACAAAATATACTAAAGAAAACTAAGAACTACTAAGAATTAAGTGAAAATTATAAATATTAGCAACAATGTAATGAAGAGTTAATATCTTTAATAAATTTTGTAAATCTTGCTAATTAATGAAATAATGTTGAATTCTCCATTATAGACAAAATGGCCAAGGAGGAGGCAATTCTGTGGGGCAGGAAGTGAGGGTATGGTTTGGTGAACTTGGCAGGATACCTTTCTTTCTAGAAAATGGCTTTCCTTCCTCTGCTTTCCCCTAGCCTCCAAACTTGGAGAAATGTCTAAGTAGCTTTATTCTTTCTGAACAGGTGAAGCCGTTAACTCTCTTCCTACTGCTTAAATGTAAAAGCATTCTGAGAATCCCGTATTCTTTCCTGGACAAAGAGGAGCTGTGAATATGGGCTTCAAAAGTCAACTATTAAGCATCACCTCTATTAGTGAAAAGTCTCTCTGTTGGCTCTCTGGTTGTGAAATCCCGCTATCATTCACATTACTTACCTCTTTGCCATTCTCTGTCTGGTTGTTCTGTATCTCCCTTTTGTGTAAAATGTGTAGTTTTTTAGGATGAACTACTTCATAAAGCTCTAATTCAGGTGTTTGCTTTAAGGATATTGCTAGAGAAAAAGAGATAATATTAACATAACACAAATTAAAAGTCTTGGGTTTTGTTTTGGTTTGGGTTGGTTGGCTTTGTTGAAATGGCATAGAAGACTGAATTCCCATCCGGAAAGTAAGCATTAAGAAAAGAAAGGTCCTCCTTCCTCCTTCTCCTTATCAGCTTTGATAACAAAGAAATTTTCGTTTGCTCTATCTGTTAATTCTGGAAAGATAGGGAGATGACGAAATAATTCTTCAGATGATTTCTCAGTACATGGGAGATTATCAGAGCCAGGATTCTGCCCTGTAGTCCAGTTCCCTCTTCTTCTGTAGTCCTCTTCAAAATTGTGGATTTTTCTCTCAGTGTTCTCAGAGATCTCTGTTTTTCCTTTCTATGTCTTTTTTTCTTTGTGGTGCAACCCCTGGCTACCCCTTCCAAAAATCAAATTTTTCATAAGCAGGTAATACCTCATTATTAGGGAAGACTCTACTAACCACTATTTTATTTCTAATTATAACAATAAACCATTATGTTCTTCCTCTCATTAGCATTTGCCCTTAAGACTTCAGATTTCATAGGAAGCAAAGTTTTTGTCATCCCCTATTGAAGCAATTTCAAAGCATCAAATAGCAAGTAGGAAAATCAGGTAGCAAGTAGGCTAAATGTCCTTCTTGATACACTTGGTATAATATTACATAGACAATTTTGTAATTTGCTTGCATATAGTAGGAAAAGAACTTATCAGAGCCAAAAGATGTGGTCTTAGGCCCTAGCTAAATGACCTTCTAAAAGTTATTTTGCTTTCCTATCAGTTTACTTATCTAAATTAGAGGTTGGTGTAAAAATTGAATAACATAAAATATGTAAAGTTATGTAGTACCAGTCTAGAAAGATGGCAGGTGCACTTTATCTATTTTTTCTTTTAATTGTTCAATCACTCATGTAAGGTCAGTCATATTTTTTAAAATAAATGTCTGTGCTTAGAGACGATTTTCCACTGAAAGACAGGGTGATCCTGGGAACACAAGTAGTTTTATACCTGGCTGATATGGAGAACCTGAAGGAAAATAATCAAGCAAAAATTTTCTCCTACTCAGCCCCCAGAGTTCTGCTATGATGTTATCCCAAGGAGGATTCATTACACAGGAAAACAGGAAATTTATAAATATATTACTAAAAGTTTTTTTTATCAATGGAGAATATGAATCCAATTAATGTAAAGAGTTGTGGAGTTGAGGTTAGAATAATTTTTTTTTAAAGATGTTATGTATTTGTCAGAGAGAGCACAAGCAGTGGGGGCAGCAGGCAGAAGGAGAAATAGTTCATTGCTGAGCAAGGAGCCCAGTGTGGGACTCCATCGCAGGACCCTGGGATCGCAACCTGAGCTGAAGGCAGATGCTTAACCGACTGAGCCACCCAGGTGCCCTAAGGTTAGAATAAATTTTAATAGATTTTATTCTTACAGTGTTCAGTTGGTCAATTAAGTTTTAATTTTGCTTAATACTGCAATTATGTCCTATTTAATGCTAATTTTACTTAAATGTCTTCCTTGTCATCCATTCTAGCACAGTTTTTGGTCGGATTGTGTCTTGATAGGTGATTGTCTCCTTATGGAGTAGAAAATACCAATGTTATTCAAGATAACATTGGAGATGGTGAGAAAATTCTTGATTTCTGGTCTGGAAGCTAATCCTCTGGTGTTATTTGGACTGTGTGTTTTAGAAAATACAATTATAGATCTAGTAGCATTATTGAATGAAAAGTAAAATTTCAGGTACATCCTAACTAAATTATTACACCAATTCCAACACCTTGACTATGATCATGGAGTTTATGTAAATTGAGTAAATATACCAAAATGCAAACAGTAGTGATCTTTGGGTCACATAAGAATGTTACTTTCTCAAGGATACTTTAAAAATGCATTAAATAATTTGATTTTTGTATAAAATGTCAGTATTTTAGTGCTTACCTTGAGTTTGAATGAAGAGCCAGAGGACAGAAAGCAGTGCCAAAGACATGTTGCCTACTGCAGATAGCTGAGAAGTCCCACACAGCATGAAACTGGTCTCCCCAGTGGTCCAGTTTTATCTTCCCTCCTTCTCTTTACAAATTGGAAAAAAAAAAAACTCCCCAAAACAGAAAACCTCAAGCATTCTTTGTGAAATTAGGGAATGTTTCTTAATAGTGTTGGGAAATTGCCAAGAAATTGCAGTGTCAATATCATGAGAATGTTCCTCATTTAAGAGACGTGTTTATGTCTGTGGTTACAGCTTGTTAAGGAATTTATATCTGGACAGCTGCTTGGCCCTGGTGTTCCTGTAGTGGTGGGAAAGAATCAACTGAGACTGAGATGCCTATGTGCGTATTTGCATACTCACCAAACTGAACCAGCACAATTGCCATTCAGTTACCTTATAGAAATTGATCTACAAATTTAAAAAATATATTAGTAGTCCATGCATATTTTGAGAAATTGGCACAGAGAACACAGAATCTATAAAGGAGGTACTAGGTAAAGTCTTACAAACTGGCATATTGTAATCTGTCTGACCTTTAGTCTCCTTATCTGTAAAAATAGATAATAACAATTTCTACCTCAAGCTTCTTACGAAATTTGTATAAGGTAATACACACACATGCATGACACGTACATATGTAAGACTATAAAGAAATGTGCAGTGTAAATTCTATCTGCAGTATGAGCCTCAATCAAATTATCCTGCATATGAAGCACATTTGAAGCACACTACTGCTGAAAAATTACAGTATTTTTTGGATTACAAAAATAATGCATTTTCACAGTCATAAATATCAAGAGAATATTGAAGAAAAAAAAGTTGATTACCCAACAACCCAACATCAGGAAAGGACTTCCATTAACACTGTGGCATTTTATATCTTTTCTATTTACTAATGAAAAAAAGAAAAGAAATAAAAGAAAATTAAAATTTATAAATTTAAGTTCTTATTGTATAGAGGGTTTTGGGAACCTGTTATTTTTTTGCACAGCATGAAGCATTTTTGTGTTTATGTGTATCTCAGTGTGTGTCTTATTTCTTCAATTGCCACTTCTAGTTACTTCTTGTGGATAAATTACTAGTTACTAGAAATGCTATTAGTTAAAAAATTGATGTGAGATTCTTCATATACATTGACACGATACTTCTCAGAGAATTATCACCAAATTACGTTTCCATTTATAGTTTCCCAATCTAGAAATCTGTGCTCTTTAACTGCTGAGGCTGCTTTTCCCAATACATTTGGGGACTTACTAGGATGTGATTGTAAGTTTTATAGTTACTTGTCTATGTCTAGCTTGCTTTCTGTCCTCTTATATTCTTTTGAGTCATTTAAGTTTTCTTTGTAATTTTATTCTTATTTTGCTGATCCAGAAGATCAACATTCTACATAAATCCTATAGTGGTTGCCATTAAAATTTAACAGAATATAATCTTAATTATCATCTCTACTATCAAATAATACAGGACCTCGGCACAGTTTAACTCTTATCCATAACCCACTGCTTGCCACCTTACATGTTGTCAAGTATTTTAGTTATATCATGACTCTTGTGCTCAAGATAGTCATTATAATTACTTGTGTGTTGTATACAGATGATGCTAATTGAAATCACTCACCTATATACCACCTTCTTTGCTCACAGATTCTTTTAACATCAGTCCTTTTTAAAAAACAGAAATTTCCTAGTGAAACATATAGTTGACCCTTGAACAAACGTGGTGATTAGGGGTGCTGACCCCCTGCACAGTTGAAAATCTGCATATAACTTTCGACCACCAAAAACATAACTAATAGTCAATTGTTGACCAGAAGCCGACCGATAACATACATTGTCTACCTACAATAAAGTAAGATAAAGAAAAGAAAATGTTGTTAAGAAAGTCATAAGGAAGAGAAAATAGATTTACAGTATTGTACTATATTTTTCTCAAAAAAAAAAATCCAGGTATAAGTGGACCTGTGAAGTTTAAACCTCTGTTGTTCTAGGTTAACTGTATTCTTTGATAAACACTTCATTAAAATATTCTTAGGGAAGCACTTTCTTTTTTTTTTTAATTTTTGCTGAGAGTACATTTATTTACCTTATTCTTTAATGGTAATTTAGCTGGAAATACACTTTTAGAATGATAATTGATGTCTTTCAGTATTTGGGAGCTGTTTTTTTGTTTTGTTTTGTTTTGTTTTTTTACCTTTTGGCAACTATTGTTGCATTGAAAATTCTACTTTCACTCTATTAAGAGGAATTTCATTTTGTTTATTAGTTATCCAACAGTATTGCAAGATAAGTTAAATATTTATGGAGGCCATGTTAAGTTTGAGTTTATACTAAGTTAATACTGCATTTCTGGGCATTCCAAGATGACCCTGATATAATCCTTACTATTGAGATATTCCTGCAACAAAGTCTAATTAAGATAAATCTACAAACAGATACAATTTATATAAATGGTAAACATGAAGATTGAAGTTTGTGCATTGGTTGGGGTAGATTTTAGAAGCCCATCATTTGGTGGGTAGAGAGAACTAGATAATAGCTGAAAAACAAATAGGGAGGAGGAGTTAAGATGGTGGAGGAGAAAGGGGGCCCAAAGCTTCCCTCATCTCTTGAACACAGCTAGATAAATATTGAATCATTTTGAACACCCAAAAAAAGATGTGAGGATGGAAAGAGCAAAACTGCACAACTAGAGGTAGAAAAAACTGCCACATCCTGGAAGATGGGATCAGTGGAGAGTTAATTTGGGGGAGAGAAAAGTTGCAGGTGCTATGAAGGGGAGGGAGACTTGATCACGGAAAGAAGAGTGAGAGAGAAAGAGAGAGAGAGAGAGAGTGAAAGCACGTGGAGAGAATGACACAAGAGAAACCTTTCCAAAACCATTGACTGGGAAAGGGAGAGGGGCTGAATACTGCGAGCTCGTTGTTGTTGTTGTTGTTTCTTTAAGATCTATTTGTTTATTTTAGAGTGAGGGAGAGCATGAGTAGGAGTAGGGACAAAGGGAGAAGGAGAGAGTTCCAAACAGGCTCCCTACTGAATGTGGAGCCCAAGGCAGGGCTTGATTCCATGACCCTGAGATCGTGACCTGAACCAAAATCAAGAGTGACATGCCTAACTGACTGAAACAACCAAGCACCCCTGAATGGTGTAAGTTTTATAAACAGAGCCCAGAGTCTGAAGTTTTGGATGTCTGCACCATCGCCAGGGTTGTGCCTGGCAGGATCGGTGGTACACCAGCGGAGACCCAGGAGTGGTCATCATGGTCTAAGGATCCCCTGGGTCACAGGGAAACTGATTAGAGTACATTTGGGAGTAGTGCCAGCCTCTCCGGGGGCAAAAGAACCAGCACCAGCATGTTGCCCTGTGCCCTAGCATAGGAACAAAGACACCAGCTGAGGGCAGCAGACCTTCATGCCAGCTTTTAGCTACACTTTACCATAAACTCTGAATTGCTGCATGGTTGCACAACTGATTTCTGGGACAAGTGGTCACTGGCAATAGCGCAGCAAGACCCTCCCCCAGAGGATCAGCATGGGTCCAGACTGGGTCTCTAAAATTTGAAGTTTTAAAACCCAGACACTTTGCCTGAGATAAAACACAGGAGTGCTATGCTGCCTGGCAGGCGGACAGGTCGGACACAGACAGGGTGAAGGCAGGGATCTGGCAGAAGCCTGGGATACAAGAGAGGTAATTGTTTGCTCTTCTGAGAGGGATTCCTGAAGAGTGGTGAGAGTGAGCTCCCTGCCCTAGGGATGAGAGAGTGGAGCAATGTCATTCTCCACTCCCATCAGCACTGATTGACTTCAGGGAGCAAAACATCACTACCTAGTGGAGGCCAGAACTGAGAATCAGAGCAGCAGGTCCCTCTCCTAGAAGGCCAACACAAATTCCTCACATACACCAAGTCTACTGATCACAGAGTGCCGCAAAGCTTCAACTCTAGGGGAAAGTGGATCTAGTTTCCCCCTCCTTTTTTTTTTTTTTTGAATCTAACTTCCTTTAATGAACAGACCAACATACACCTAAGATCTAGCTTCCTTTTTAAAGGAATTTTTTTTTTAATTTAAATTTATAATTTTTTTTTCTGGATTTACCTTCTTTTAACAAGCAGACCAAAACACACCTAAGATTTAGCTTCTTTTTTTGTTTGTTTTTGTTTTGTTTTATTTTGTTTTGGACCCCTTCTTAACATAGTCATTACTCTCAGGAGCAGGAATACAACAGGATTTTCTAACAGTCCCACACACCAAAAAACAGTGACCCAGACAAAACAATAAGATAGGGGAATTCATCCCAAAAGAAGGATGGGAAGAAGTCATGGCCAGGAATTTAATCAATACAAATACGAGTAAGATGTTTGAGCCAGAATTTAAAACAATAATCATAAGGGTACTAGTTTGACTTGAGAAAAGCGTAGAAGACACTAGAGAATCCCTTACTGCAGAGATAAAAGAACCAAAAACTAGTCAAGCTGAAATTAAAAATGCTTTAACCAAGATGCAAAACCAAATGGATGCAATGACAATGAGGATAGATGAAGCAAAGGAACAAATCAGTGGTATAGGAGATAAAATTATGGAAAATAATGAAGCTGAAGAAAAAGAGGTTAAGAAAGTTATTGGATCATGAATGTAGACTTGGGGAACTCAGCAACTCAAAAAAGCATAATAACATTTGTATGAAAGGAGTCCCAGAAGAAGAGAAAGAAAGAGGAGCAGAAGGTTTATAGGAGCAAATTATACAGAAAACTTCTCTAACCTGGGGTAGGACAGAGATATTGAAAAGAATGTGTATTCCTCTGCTATAGGATGACATGTTCTGAATATATCTGTTAATTCCATCCAGTCTAGTGTGTCATTTGGAGCCATTTTTTCCTTATCGATTTTCTGCTTAGATGATCTATCCATTGCTATAAGTGGAGTGTTAAAGTCCCTTAACATTATTGTATTATTATCAATGTGTTTTTTTATGCTTGTTATTAACTGGTTTATATATTGGGATGCTCCCAAGTTGGGGACATATATATTTACATGGAAGCAAATGAAAATGAAAACAAGACAGTCCAAAATCTTTGAGATACAGCAAAAGTGGTCCTAAAAGGAAAGTATATTGCAATACAGGCCTACCTCAAGAACAAAGAAAAGTCTCAAATATACAACCTAACCTTACACCATAAGGAGCTAAAAAAGTAACACATAATAAAGCCTAAAGCCTGCACAAGAAGGGAAATGATAAAGTTTAGAGCAGAAATAAATGACACAGAAACAAGAAAGAACCAGTAGAACAGATCAATGAAACAAAGAGCTGGTTTATGAAAGGATTACTAAAATTGATAAACCCCTAGCCAGACTTATCAAAAAGAAAAGAGAAAGGAACCAAATAAGTAAAATCACAAATGAAAGAGGAGAGATCACAACCAACATCACAGAAATACAAATAATTATAAGAGAATATTATGAAAAATTATGTCAACAAACTAGGCAATCTGGAAGAAATGGATAAATTCCTAAAACATGCAAACTACCAAAAATGAAACAGGAAGAAATAGAAAATTTGAACAGACCCATAATCAGCAAAGAAATTGAATTGGTAATCAAAAATCTTCCAACAAATAGAAGTCCAGGGCCAGATGGCTTCCCAGGGGAATTCTACCAGACATTAAAAGAGCTAATACCTATTCTTTTCAAACTGTTACAAAAATTAGAAATGGAAGGAAAACTACCAAACTCATTCTGTGAGGCCAGCATTACCATATCACAAAACCAGACAAAAACCCCACTAAAAAGGAGAATTAGAAGCCATTATCCCTGATGAACATGGATGCAAAAATTCTCAAGAAGATAATAGCAAATCAAATACAACAGTACATTAAAGGAATTATTCACCATGATCAAATGGGATTCATTCCTGGGCTGCAGGGGTGGTTCAACATTCACAAATTAATCAACATGATACACCACATTAATAAAAGAAAGGATAAGAACCATATAGTCCTCTCAATAGACGCAGAAAAAAACATTTGACAAAATACAGCATCCATTCTTGTTAAAAACCCTCAACAAAGTAGGAATAGATGGAACCTACTTCAACATCATAAATGCCATGTATGAAAGACCCACAACTAATATCATCCTCAATGGGAAAAAAAAAACTGCCTTTCCCTTATGGTGAGGTATAAAATAGGGATGTCCACTATCACCATTGTTATTTAAAATAGTACTGGAAGTCCTAGCCTCAGCAATCAGACAACAAAAAGAAAGAAAAGGCATTCAAATTGACAAGGAAAAAGTCAAACTTTCTCTATTTGCAGATGACATGATACTCTATGTAGAAATTCCAAAAGACTCCACCAAAAAATTACTAAGGACTCATACATGAATTTAGCAAAGCTTCATGATATAAAATCAGTGTACAGAAATCTGTTACATTTCTATTCACCAATAATGAACCAGCAGAAAGAGAAATCAAGGAATCAATCCCATTTACAATTGCACCAAAGCCATAAGATACCTAGGAGTAAACTTAACCAAGAGGTAAAAGATCCGTACTCTGAAAACTGTAGAAAACTTATGAAAGAAACTGAAGAGGATACAAAGAAATGCGAAAAAATTCTATGCTCATGGATTGGAAGAACAAATATTTTTAAAATGTCTATAATACCCAAAGCAATCTACATACTTAATGCAATCATTATCAAAATACCAACAGCATTTTTCACAGAGCTAGAACAAACAATCCTAAAATTTTTATGGAACCACAGAAGACTGCGACTAGCCAAAGCAATCTTGAAAAAGAAAAACAAAGTGGGAGACATCACAATTCCGGACTTCAAGATATATTACAAAGCTGTAGTAATCAAGACAATATGGTAATGCCACAAAAACAGACACATAGATCAATGGAACAGAATAGAAAACCCAGAAATGGACCCACAACTATATGGTCAACTAATCTTCAACAAAGCAGGAAAGAATATCCAATGGAAAAAAGAGAGTCTCTTCAACAAATGTTCTTGGGAAAACTGGACAACAACATGCAGAAAAATGAAACTGGATCACCTTCTTACACTGTACGCACAAATAAACTCAAAATGGATGAAAGACCTATATGTGAGACAGGAAACCATCAAAATCCTAGAGGAGAACACAGGCTCTTTGACCTTGGCCATAGCAACTTCTTACTAGACACATCACATAAGCAAAAATGAATCATTAGGGCTTCATTAAGATAAAAACATTCTGCACAGAAAAGGAAACAATCAACAAAACTAAAAGGCAGCCTACAGAATGGGAGAAGATATTTGCAAATGACATATCTGATGAAGGGTTAGTATTCACAATCTATAAAGAACTTATCAAACTCAACACTCAAAAAACAATTAATCTAGTTAAGAAATGGGCAGAAGACATGAAAAGACATTTTTCCAAAGAAGAGATCCAGATGGCTAACACACATATGAAAAGATGCTCAACATCACTCATCATCAGAGAAATACAAATCAAAACCATGATGGGATACCAAGACACACCTGTCAGAAAGGCTAAAATTAACAACACAGGAAACAACTAATTTTGGCAAGGATGAGAGAAAGAGGAACCCTCTTGCACTGTTGATCGAATGCAAACTGGTACAGCCACCATGGAAAACAGTACAAAGTTTCCTCAAAAAGTTAAAAATAGAACTACCCTATGACCAGCAATTGCACTACTAGGTATTTACCCAAATAATACAAAAATATGGATTAGAAGGGGTATATGCACCCAGATGTTTATAGCAGCATTATAAACAATAGTCAAACTATGGAAAGAACCCAGGTGTCCATCAACTGATGAATGGATAAAGAAGTGGTATAGATATACCTTGGAATATTACTGAGCCATCCAAAACAATGAAATCTTACAATTTGCAATGATGTAGATGGAGCTAGAATGTATTATGCTAAGAGAAATTAGTCAGTCAGAGAAAGACAGATACCAAATGATTTCACTCATATGTGGAATTTAGGAAACAAAACAGATGAATGTGTGGGAACAGGACAAAAAAGAGAAGGAGAAAGAGAGAAGCCAAGAAACACTTAACAATAGAGAACAAACTGAGGGTTGATGGAGGGAAGTGGGTGGGGGGCGGGGGATGGGTGATGGATATTAAGGAGGGCAGTTGTTATCATGAGCACTGGGTGTTATATGTAAGTAATGAATCACTAAATTCTACTCCTGAAACCAATATTACATTATATGTTAACTAACTAGAATTTAAATAAAAATTTGGAAGGAAAAGAAAAAGAAAAACAAGAGAATGGACATTCTGGTGAGAGAAAACTACATAAGCACAGCCATGGGTATGTAGAAAATCATAATATGTTTGTAGAACTGTAATATGTTCTCCCTGACTTCAATATAACATTAAAGGTCATTGGTATATTACACAAAACTTGTGATATCTGCAGGGTCAAGTTACGGAGAGACAAATGCTAAAGACCTTAAAGAAGAAGGCACACATTTGAGAAATATTTAGCTCATAAAATGTCAGACTTGCTAATTGGATTGGATGTAGCAACTGAGGGCGTTAGAGGAATCTGGAATGAGTTCTAAGGTGCAGCTGGAGCAACTGTATGAATCTTATAGATGGCATCTTCCAATACGGTCAGTTGATGGGTTGCATTTTAGTTATACCTCCTAAAATCAGGAGATTTGTCTCCTGATATATCCTTCACAAGCACAGCTCCTTGAAGATAATGGATGTTCAAACATGTTTGTCAAACAGACACACCATGAAAGAAGTTTTAAACTGAACTATCTGGTTGGGCTATGAATGATATTTATTAGGTAGTTGAATATCAGCCTGTAAATTAAAGCTGTGGAAATAACAGTGAAGAGATTGTTTATTTGCTGCATCTGGAGGCAATGAAGAATGACATATATGTGTACCCTTATGAATGCAATATTCAAGGAATGACTAAACATAGGATTTAATTTATGATCCGAAAACTAAGAAATCATAACCAACATCCTGACCACAGAGAATTTTGTTCCCATAAAACTTACAACTTAACATTCTGGAATTTTTCATAATAAAACATATTTGATGATTGGGGATGCATGTTTAAACACTGTCTAACTAGAAATGAAAACAGTACAGCACCATGGATAAAAATTGCAATAATCCCTTAAGAAGTAAAGATTGTCATATATATATATATATATAACCTTATTTGGTCATCATAATAGATCTAAGTTTCAGTTCAAAGATTTCAATTCTTTGCAGATGACTCAAAGAGATTAAATGACTTATTTCAAATGATCTGCGGGGTCTGCATTATATTCCCTAAGTCACAAGGTAGAAGAGGGTTGGCATGAGAACTAAAGTAATTCATTTATTTTATTGTGGGAGAAATCTATGATGGCTTCAATTGCCTCAAAGAAGAAGCCTATTCTAAGAATATGAGAGGATAAGAATTAGGTACCAACAAAGGGATGCTTCCAGCTTTGGTGGATAAGCATGTTTCAGACCAGTCCTCCACTAGTGATATCTTAGTGAGCTAGAGAGACAGAGGGAAAAAAAAGCCTATTCTAAGAATACGAGAGGAAAGTTTTGAGATGAGAAGGGAGGACTCAGAATAATTACTGAGAACAATGAAAGGAGAGCTAAGGACAGGTTAAGAGATTGGTTAGTATTGATAAAATAACTAAGATTACAAATCACAGAAATAATTAGATGTACAAGAGCTTCATATTAGAGAATGTGTTAGGTTTTCTACTTTTCTGAAATGGAAGTAAAGTTTGTTACCATTACCATGCTGTCTCATGGTAAAGTCCAAGAACTATGATGCTAGTATATTTTTTGGCATTAAATCCAAAAAGTTCTAGAATTATAGCAGAATTTATCAATATGGAGAAGTAGCATGGTGAATTACCAAAGGTAATTCTAAGGGTAGTAACATGTCAATTTCAAATCTCAGTGGTTATACACATAACATAGTTTATTTGAAATCCAATCAGCTGCAAGGGGCTGTCCTCCACACAGCCATTCAAAGACACAAGATGAAGGGGGCCTGCCATTCTCCACATGTAAGTTTCAGTGTTACTAGGGAAACATCCAGCTGAAAGAGGGAGAAAGAGAAAGAGTAGAGCATTTATGAAGCCAAACTGGAAATGAGAACATCACATCCTTGGAACTCCATTGGTCAAATTCAGTCACATGGTCACATGTAGCAGTAAGGGAGGCTGGGAAAACAGTCTAGCTATATGCCCCAGAGAAAAGGAAAATGGGTGTGATGAAGAACTATGCCTCACAGTTTTGATGTGTGTTTGTTAGATTAAAAGTCATTAGATATCAAAGATGAGTAAGACTAAAAGGTGGTAGCTGAGCTACAAGGAACTCAAAAGAAATAGAAATGAAAAAAGCAATAGTTTTAAAACCACCTTTGGTGAACTAGTAGTTTTCCTGCTTATGTGTGAAATATGTGGAGTATATGAAACATATCTCTGAAATAGGTGGAAGGTAACAAGGTCATTGCATGGAGAGTGAGATTTCAGATACTACGGATGGTTAAGGGATTGAAGATGCAGGGTAAGTTTGTAGTGAACAAAGGTCTCTAGATATTTCAGTAAAGGGAGTGAGAGAGAGTTCAGTAGATTTTGCCATTTATTCAACAAATATTTAGAATTGTTTATGCTCCAGGCTTTGTACAAGTTTTCTGGGGATGTGAGAATGAATAGTAGAATTATGGAGAAAATTGCTCTGAACATTAAGTGGATCAATGCAAAAGGGGAGAATATAGAGTTGGGTATATATAATACATGCTGTTCTATTTTCATCATATCAATCTATATCTACCTATCTATCATCTATTATCTATATCTATCTATCACCTATCATCTATCTATCATCTATCATCTATCTATTTATTTATCATCTATCATCTATCTATATCTATCTATCTATCTATCTATCTATCTATCTATCTATCTATCTATCTAAATATATGTGATCTGTTAAAGGGATTTGAGAAAAGCTGAGGCAACAAGAGCTAAAGTAGAGGTCCAACATCCCAGAGAGAAAGGAAGTACACAGAGGTGAGCTTGACATTCCCCTTAACATTCTCCTCCAGGCACTTGTCAATTCTTAGGTTTCAACTAAGACATTAGGAAGCTGAGCAGAGTTCTCAGTAGTTTCACAAGTACTATAAAGGCAAAAATTGGAATTAAGTGTCCCCCAAGAAGGAGAGGAGTCTAATAAACTCCCCAGGATTAGTCGGGATCTGTGAAAAAATGCACTGTGTTAGTAGAGGCAAACAAAAAATACTTCAGCCTTAACAGAGATTGAAAACTACCTTCTGATCAAATTAGTCCCAGATTGTACTTAGGTGACCTACCTTGATGCTAACTGACTGCCAGAAGGAAAGTACAGTTTGATATATCCACTCAGTGAAATACTAGATGGCAATGAAAGTGTGCCATCTGCCACATGCAGAATCATGGACAAATATCTCCCACATATTTTGAAAAAAGTCAGGCTCTATGATTCTACTGAAACGCATTCCCAAACAGTCAAAACTCAGCTATGCTTTTAGATATTATATAATGGTTTCCTTTGGGAAGGAGGAAATTTGATGACTGCAAAGATGTATGACTGAGTCTTCCAGGATAATGTTAGTGTTACATTTTTAATGGAGATGATATTATATGGGATATATGCCTTGTGAAAATTCATTGAGCTGCACCATTATAAATTTTGTGTACTTTTCTGAATATGCGTAAACATATTATACCCCTATAAAACTTTTAAAGTTCGTATTTTAAAAATACATAAAAATATCAACAATTTAAAACAGTTGGTTTGTTGGGAGCTTTCTTAAAATTTTTTTAAACTGTTACTGCTACAGTCTTATTTATGCAATAAAAGCTGCATTTTTAAAATTAGCTGTTATGAAATCTGCATTCTTTAAAAAAAAGCATTTCTAGGAGCCACTACACAGTTTAGACTGTTATTATAAAGGCTTTTGCTACAGCAAATTATTATAAGTATATGCCATTGCAAATTTGTATACTTTGTCTAGATTTATTCCTGAAAGGAACATAATCATTTAACCTGTCCTTAAGATTAGCATCTCTATAAAACAAATAATAATTACAAGAAAGAGTTATATTAAATTCTGCCAACATTTTCCATCTCTTGAAATTCCTATAAATCATTCTGCAATTGCAATATAAGGAAGTTAAATGTGTATTTTTTTTTCTTGGAAAAGCACTTTTAACCTTGAAGCAAGGCAATAAAGACAAAGAGTAGGAAAAAAAAAAGACTAGAAATTCTAGTTGCTCCCAATAATATTTGAGACTTGAAATTTTGTAGAATCTACTATACTATTTCCATAGATAGTGATTTTTTTATTGGATATCATGGAATGAAAATTAGATTAATTACAATAATTAGTTTATAACACACTTATCAGTCTACACATAACACAATTAAAATAAATGAAGATTAAGATTTAGTTAATTATTCATTTTTAATAATTTGTCAGTATCCAAAAAACCACCACCCAAAACAAAATCTACAACCTTTGACAATAACGTACATCTCACTAGTAACCATCTAATTGACACATCTGCCTTGCTGCCCTGTCTGAATTGAGCACTGTCTTGAATTCTGCATTCATCATTACTTATCTTTTCTTTTTGTAATAATCTTACTGTATCTTCATATGGTTCTACGTACCTGTTGCTATATAGCAAACTACCCCAAAACCTTAGTGGTTTAAAACAGCAATTATTATTATTATTGTTATTGTTATTATTTCTCACTACTCTGGAAGTCAGAAATTTAGACAGGGTACATTTTGCCTCTATGCCAATGTCTGTGGGGTTTCTGCTGAGCTAATTCAAGTGGTTAGGGGCTGACCAGAAGTAATCGAGTAACATCTGTCTGTCTCTCTAGTTAGTTTTGCCTTCTTCACAGCATGGGAGACTTAGAGTACACAGACTTCTATCATGGTGGCTCAGAACTCCAGGGACAACCCAAAAGCTGTGAGTTCTTAAAGGCTAGGCCTACAAATGGCTTAACAACAAAGTCCTTTGGCCAGGTCACCAACATACAAGAGAAAGGGAAACAGGCCTACCTCTTGATCAGAAGAGTGTACAAATTTTTGTATCACTTTTCTTTGCTGTACATTTCCACACACATTTTAGAATTATTTTGAAATTAAAAAAAAATTCTGGGGATTTTATTGCAATTTATAGATCAATTTTTGGATAACTGATATAGTTAAAATATTGTTTTCCTACCTAACGTTTGATCTATCTCTTAATTTGTTTAGTAATTATTTTATTATATCTAAAAATTATACTTTTTTTCTGTAGATAGTTACTTCTCTCAATATTTCTTGCTTTGTTTTTGTATATGTTTATGCAGTTGTTTCAGCAACATTAAACATATTTTTAATATCTGGCTTTTGGATGGTATTGTAATGAATTTTTTTTCATTTTCTCTTTATTTGTTACTTTTTCATCTCTGTCCTCTCCTCACTTTCTGGAACTCCATTGAAATGGATGTTGTTATTATTATTATTATTATTATTATTTATTATTATTATTATTATTTTGTTACATCCCTACAAGGGCTGAGGTTCTGTGTGTTAGTCTATTTTCTCAGGATTATTTTGCCTGAATAATTCCAATGGTTTATATTCAAATGTATGGGCTCTTGCCTCTGTTTTCTTCATTCTGCTCTTCCATTCATCTTTTGAGGGTTTTTTTTTTTTCAGTTACTATATTTTTCAGTTCTAAAATTGCCATTTGATTCTTTCTGTCTTCTATTTCTTTACTGGGACTTGTTTTTATTGCTGGGAATCTCTATTTTTTTTCGTTTGTTTCAAGCTTGTTAGTATTGCTTGTTTATGCATCTTTATAATGACTGTTTTAAGACTTTTATCAGACATATCTGATATATATCTGATTTATCAGATATAATCTCTGTTATCTCAATGCTGTCATCAATATTGTGGTTTGTTTTTTGTTTTTTGTTTTTTTTGGTTTTTTGTTTTTTGGGGGTTTTTTGTTCATTTATTCAGCCCCAGATATCCCTCATTCTTGGTATGATAGGTGATTTCTTATTAGAACATGGGCTTTAGGATATCATGTTTTGAAACTAGGTATTACTTAAGCTTTCTGTATTAGCTGGCTGCTTCTGACACCACCCTCACAGGAGAAAGGGGGCATTGCCTCATTACCTCTCAGGGCAGGTAGAAATCCACATTCTCTACTTGGTCTTCATTGACACCTAAAGGTGGGCATGTTTCTCATTACTGTTGGGTGGTAAGTGGGGTTCTAGCTTTCCACTAGCTCTCACTGACACTTCCTTCTTTGGAGGGGTAGGAGC
The DNA here is from genome assembly GCF_024610735.1 of Ursus americanus. Taxonomy (NCBI): domain Eukaryota; kingdom Metazoa; phylum Chordata; class Mammalia; order Carnivora; family Ursidae; genus Ursus; species Ursus americanus. The sequence continues at coordinate 68,354,510 of NC_142139.1, forward strand.
ACCTTGTTAGTGCATGGCCTCAATTGACATGTTGGTTGGGGAAGGTGGCCTTGTTGTACCTGAGAGGCAGTAAAAGACTTGCCTCACCACTAAGTGTCCTCTGTCAACCCCCCTACAGTGAGTAGGGAGGGAGTGCCTCATTACTGGCAGGTAGGAGTAGAATCTAGGCTCTCTACCTCATCCCCACTGACACCAAGGAGAGGGGGCTGTCATGCTCGTTGCTGTCCAGTGAGAATGAAAAGCCCAGGCTTCCACTAAGCCCTGTCTGACATCACCCTGGTATTGGGTTCAGGGGGTCGGGGGCAGCCTAGCAAGTACGTGTAGACTCACCAGTCAGCCTGTGCTGGTACAATAGGAGTGCAGCCACAAATATTTCTCTGGTGTGTGAATGGAGCAGAGTATTTATTGTTTAGAATTTTATGTGTTGCTAGCTTGTCTTGTTCCTGGTCCTCTGGCTAAAATAAAGAGATTGGGGTGGGGGTGGGGTGTTCTTCTAATCTGTATCCACTGACATTTCCAGGTTAATGGCTTCTATAGATCCCATCTGGGCAAAATAGAAAACCTAGGGAACTCACCACTATATCTTTTCTTGCATCCTGAGGTCCTAGAAGTTCTGTTTTCTTTCCACCTTTCAGACTTTTATTATATTTATTATATATATTCCATATGGAGTTTTTAGTTGTATTTCATGAGGGAAATTGGGAAAAGTACATCTATTCTATCTTCCTGATTAAATGTTTTTAAAAGATTTTTTCTTTTATCTAAGCTGTTGATATATATTTTTTTAAGATTTTATTTATTTATTTGACACAGAGAGAGAGCACAGCAGGGGGAGCAGCAAGCAGAAGGAGAGGGAGAAGCAGGCTCCCCCATGAGCAGGGAGACCCATGCAGGGCTCCATCCCAGGACCTGGGAAAGCTGCTGAATTTTTTGAAATAATGTTTTGATACTACTTCTCTGTTATCCTTTTAATAGCTAAAGAATCTTTTGTGATGTCATTTCTCTCATTCCTAATATTGTCAGTTTCTACTTTCTTTTTTTACTTGATGTGTTTTGGTGAACTTTTGTCAATTTACTTTTTCCTTTCAAATAATCAAATTATGGATTTGTTAATTATGTTATTGGTTTTCTGTGTGTCACTTCATTTTTCCTTATTTTTACAAATTTAAATTTAATTTTCTTTAATTTTTTATTTAAATCATTAATTTTTTATTACTCAAATAAGTCATTGATTCTAAACTTCTTACTATACATTTCCTAGCCCTGTCCAACAAATTTTTATCTCATATTTATTTACCCTTCAGCTAAAGATATCTCCAAAATTTCAGGGTTTTTCTTCATTAATTCATGAGATTTTGAATTTTGCTACTTAATTTCCAAATATTTGTAGCTTTCCAAGATGTCACATTTTTTAAAAAGATTTCATTTATTTATTTGAGAGAGAGAGAGGAGCAGAAACAGGGGAAGACAGAAAGGGAAAAGCAGACTCCCCGCTGAGCATGGAGCTGCATGCGGGATTCCATTCCAGGATCCTGAGATCATGACCTGGGCTGAAGGCAGACGCTTAACTGTCTGAGTCACCCAGGTGCCCCAACATATCACATTTCAATGCAATTTTAACATATTTCTGTTGTGTAAATACTTTGTAATATTTCAACCTTTTGCAATATATGAAATACATTGATCAGCATATTATCTACCTTAGTGAAAGATCTAAGTACTCTTAAAAATTATATCTCTTCTGTGGTTATGAACATAGTATTCTTTATTAATTAGACCATACTAGCTGCCTTGTTGATAGTGTTAAATCTTCTGTAACTGCACTGTTAACATTTTTCTTGGTTATTCTATCAATGATTGTGGATTTACCTATGTCTCCCTTAATGTTTATCAGTTTCTGTTTCAAGTTTTATTATTAGGTGCATAACACCTGAGATGATTATGTCTTCACTAGGAATATCCTTCTTTATTTCCAGCTGAATTTCCAGCTGTAAAAAACTACTTTTCTCTGATATTTATAAAGCCATACTAACTTTTTAAATAAAAAGTATTTGTGTGGTATGTCTTTTTACATTCAATTTTGTCTCTATAGTAACATTTAACATATGTTTCTAAAGATATAAACTGGACTTTTCAGAATCTTTCTGGAGTTTTCCCTATATGATCTTAGCAAATTATGAATTTGTTTTTCAGTTCATTCTTCATGGGGCACGTAGGTGGCTCAGTCAATTAAGCGTCTGGTTAGGTCATGATCCCAGGGTCCTGGGATCGAGCCCCACATTGGGCTCCCTGTTCAGCGGGGAGTCTGCTTCTCCCTCTCCTGCCTGCTGCTCCTCATGCTTGTGCTCACTCTCTTTCTCTGTCAAGTAAATAAATAAAATCTTTAAAAAAAATTTGTTCCTCAATACTATTCATTGTATTTTATTCTGTATTTCAACTATCACATTTTTTACACTTAATATATTTTCTTGGTTCCTATTTTTAAACGTTTTCTTGTTCTGGTTTCATATTTGGAATATCTTCCCTTATACCTATTAGTTTATTTATACCTATTAATATTATTGTGTTTAGCTCCTCTTTTCTAATATTTCTGCTTAGGTTGGAATCTGTAATCCAACATATTGGTTTTGTTTGGAAATGTTTGTGTTCCCTAGTGTGTTGTTTTTGGTCTCATTTTTACATGACAAAATTTCTTATTCTATTAAACAATGCATATGGAGAAAGACAGTGCTATGTTGTCAGCTGGAAAAAGTTAGGGGGTGGGGAGTTGACGAATCTCTTCCACCAGGTGGGAAATGGAAGATACCAGAAAACCAGTCAATTACTTCTCACCCACAGACAGCTCTCGGGTCAGACCTTCACCTTTTGTCCCCAGAGAAGTTGTATTAGAAAGATAAACTCCTTAGATGCTACTTCCCTTCTGGGTTTCAAGGGGATAGCATGAGACAACCACAGCCAGAGATTAGTCTCATTTCCCTTGGCTTTACACTGTCCAGGAGTTCTCTCCTGTCCTGATTTTATTGCCGAGTCCACCAGGACTGTCCCCCCTTCCTGCAGGTACACCGACAGCACTGTGTGTTCGAGAGATGAGCAGCCAGAGAAGCAAAATAACACATTCCACATTTCTTTCACCCTCTCACAGACTAACCAAACTGCCTACTCTCTGTTCCAAACAAGAGCCCTACACAGAAGTGTGGAAGTGAACCCACCCCCACTTGTACATTCTTCAGGGGATCCTGCCAGTTCTCTGAAGTTCTTCTGGGACTAAGGAAAAACACAGCTGTGCCGCATCAGCAATTTGCTTGAAATCACCGGATTTTGTTTTAATGTAATTAAGATACATATATGTATTCTTTTCTCATTAAATTTACTTGGAATTAGATCATTTAGTTGAGTGGGTCCTTTAAAACCTCTTTTTAGTGTAAAAACTATTTGTATCATCCTAGCTTCATTTCTTCCTCTTTGCTTTTCCATTTCGTGTTTTAAGAAGAAAGCAGAGGTGTAAACCAAGTGCTTTTATTTGTGAGACACTGTTGCACGAAGTTGCTGATGGAGGGGTTATCTGAAGTCAGCTGAGACAAAGGGTGGGAAATTTGCCATATGAACTTAGGGGACTCAAATGTAAGTTCTACTGTGGTATTACCTCCAGTAGTAACAAAAGAAAAGGGTGCCTGGATCAGTTCAAAAGCTATGTCTGCCAAATAACCATATAAAAATGTTTATCATATATCATTAGGAACTGCAAATTAAAACAGTGAGAATAGCCAGAATGCTGACAACACCAAAATATTGGCAAGGATGTGGAACAACAGAAATTGTCATTCATTGCTGGTGGGAAAGCAAAATGGTATAGCCACTTTGAAAGAAAGTTTGACATAACATACTGCTAACATATGATCCAGCAATTGTATTACTTGATATTTACCCAAAGGAGTGAAAACTTATGTTCACACAAAAACCTGAATATGGGTGTTTATGGCAATTTTATTCATAATTGCCAAAACTTCAACTCAACCAAGAAATACTTTAGTGAGTGGATGGATAAATAAACTGTGGTACATTCAGAAAATGGAATTTTATTTAGTGCTAAAAAGAAATACACTATCAAGCATGAAAAGACATGGAAGACCCTTAAATGCATATTGTCAAGTGAAAAAAGCCTATATGAGAAATGTTATATACTATAAGATTCTAACTAAATGACATTCTGGGAAGGGGAAAACTTTGGAGACAGTAAAAGGATCACTGATTGCCAGGGACTGAATCCATGGTGCAAAGAGGATTCTTAGGGCAATGAAATACACTGTACAGTACTATAATGGTGGGTACATGCCATGATACATTTGTCCAACCTAGAGAACGGGTAACACTAAGCATGAACCCTAAGATGAACTATGGACTTTGAGTGATAATGATGCAAAAATGTAGGTTCACGGAGTATACAAATGCACCACTCTGGTGGAGGATGTTGAGAGTGGGGAGACTGTGCATGTGAGGGGTAGGGCATATATGGGAAATCTCTGTACCTTCTGAACTCAAATTCTCTGTGAACCTAAAACTGCTATAGGTAATACAAACTATAAAAAAAAAGTTATGTTTTTTCTGTTTGACCATGGGAGTGGGCCACAAAGGACCAAGTGAATGACGGGTGTTCATTGAAGCTGATCAGATTATCCCAAAATCCTTTGGCTACCCCTCTAATTTCATGTATTTTCTTGTGTCTGCTTGATATCTTTATACAATGTTTTTTGGTTTTTTTATCAACGACTGAGAAAAAGATAGTCTCAAGTCTAAATATTGCTTGTTCTTTATTTTTTACAAGCTGATTTTTCAATATTGTCTATAAGTTTAGTTTCTAATACTTTGTTTTCCTTCTAGTCCAGTTAAAGCCCTGAAGTTTTAGCACCGATGAAATATCCTATGTTTAGAATTTAATTATAATACTTTGGATAAGAAGTTGAGATTACTGAAAAACATATTTATAAAGGTTTTTAATCCAATTACTTTTACTATTCTTGACACTAATTTGCATGAGTAATCAAGATCAATAATAGTAATAAGATACAGGTAGCAAAGAGTGGCTAAAATATTCCCATTAAACCTCTGCTTTTTAACCAGGAGCACACAGGAGTATTTTTCAAAGCAATATAGATGATTTCATAGCTCACTTTTGGTCAAGAATCATTATTACATGGTGTTGGGAAAACTGGACAGATATATGCAAAAAAAATGAAACTGGACTTCTTTGTTACACCATACACATGTGCACCTGTGCATGCACACACACACACACACACACACACACACACACACACACTCTAAATGTATTAAAGACTTAAAGGTAAGACCTGAAACCATAAAATTGCTAGGAAAAAAACATAGGCAGTAAGCTCTTTGACATCAGTCTTAGCAACATTTTTTTTGGATATGTCTCCTCCTGCAATGGTAACAAAAATAAACAAATGAGACAATATTAAGCTAAAAAGATTTTGCACAGTGAAGGAAACCATCAACAAAATGGAAAGGCAATCTACTGAATAGAAGATATTTGCCAATGATGTAATGATAAGGAATTAATATCCAAAATTAAAGAATTCATACAACTCAAGAAAAAACAAACCGCTCCATTAAAAAATGGGCAGAGGATCTGAATAGACATTTATTCAAAGAAAACATACAGATGACCAACAGACATCTAAAAAGATGCTAAACATCACTGATCTTCAGGGAAATGCAAATCAAAATAACAATGAGACAAAACCTCACAGCTGTCAGAATGCCTATTATCAAAAAGAAAAGAAATAACAAGTGTCTGCAAGGATGTGGAGAATAGTGCACTGTTTCTGGGAATGCAACCTGGTGCAGCTGCTATGGAAACAGTATGGAGCATCCTCAAAAAATTAAAAATAGAACTACCCAATGACTCAGCAATTCCACTTTGGGATATTTCTCTGATGAAATGAAAACACAAATTTGAAAATAAATGTGCATCCTTATGTTCATTACAGGATTCTTTACCACTGCCAAGATATGGAAGAAACCTAAATGTTCACCCATAAATGGGTAAATAAAGAAGATGTGGTATATATAAATGTTACTTAGCCATTAGAAAAAAAAGAAGAATGCAATCTAACCATTTGTGTCAACACGGATGACCTGAAGGGTAAGTCAGACAGACAAATACTGGTTTCACTTATACGTGGAATCTAAAAAACACAACAAATGAACAAACAGAACAAAAAAAAAAACACAAACAGACTCATAGATAACAGAGGATGAACTGGCAGTTGCCGTAGGAGAGACGAGGTTGGGGGATGGGGGAAATAGGTAAAGGAGATTAAGAGGTACAAGCTCCTACTTATAAAATAAAAAGTCATGGGAATTGATGGACAGCATAGGGAGTATAGTCAATAATAATCACTTTGTATTGTGACAAGTGGTAACTAGACCTTATCAAGGTGATCATATCATAATGTATAAAAATTTTGTATCACTATGTTGTATCCCTGAAACTAATATTACATGTCAATTATAATTCATTTGAGAACATTATACGTGAAAAACACTCTCATTATTGATATTTAGGAAATGAAAAAATGTTATATATAACTTTGTTGTTATTTATTTTACTCCAAGCAGACTTGATTACAAATAAAATCATTATAGGGGTAAGAGAGCAAACATTGTGATACTCTCTATATACCATAGTGAACATAAAAGATCAATTCAATGAGCCTAGGAATGATTCTATAGGGGAAAAAATAGATTCAGATTCTCAAATAATCAATTGAGATAGAAACATTTATAAATAATGGATCTGCCGTGATATAAAATGTAAGCAATATCACTTAGTGTAAAAGCATCGTTGTTTTCAGATTTAAGTTCCCTTGGTAGAAAATTTAAATATGCTATGATGTACATTTTTTTAAAAAAAATCCTTTAAGTACTCTTAAAACAGGTGAAAATACCTATTTTGTTTGTTCAGTGTTGATATGAGATCATAGCTTGAGAAGGAGCTATTACTTGGTTTCTCAAATCGTGATGGGCAGCTAACTTAAAAATAACTGCTCCATTACCGTGACACGTGATAAAAGTTACTAACAAAAAGGTTGGATAGATGCCCTGATTTGAACCTATGCATTGTTCTCTGCTGGGGTTCATTTCTTACTGGGTGTGACCAAAGTGTGGATTAGGCCAAGGAGCCAAGAGTCTGTATATGTGAAATACCTAGGGCCTAGCAGCATGAGAGCCCAGGAAAAAGGCAGAGACACATTCCCAGATTTAATCTGAGAGCAATACCATCATGAAAACTTCTTTCAAGACCTCAGAGGCAGAAGAGCTGTACTCCTTCTGAGCCACTGACTTTTATTTATTTGGTTGGTTGGTTGGTTTTGCTCTGTTTATGTGGTTTTATTATCGTTCTTGATGGTATGTGTGTTCTTATTTTATGGACACTACAAATCTAGGATCAATCCTGTTTACTTCTCATTTGTTTACTTTTTTGGTTGTTTGTAGTTTGGAATGAAACTTGGAGTTCATACTTATCATACGTTTATAACTCACTGGTCTCATCTGACCCATGGCTTTACAACTTTAGAACTTGCTTGCTTTTGTGTTTTTTGTTCTTAACCGTTTCTTTTTCTTTTGTCATACGTTTCTTTTTTTTTTTTTTAAAGATTTTATTTATTTATTTGACAGAGATAGAGACAGCCAGAGAGAGAGAGAACACAAGCAGGGGGAGTGGGAGAGGAAGAAACAGGCTCATAGCAGAGGAGCCCGATGTGGGGCTCAATCCCATAACGCCGGGATCACGCCCTGAGCCGAAGGCAGACGCTTTAACCGCTGCGCCACCCAGGTGCCCCTGTCATACGTTTCTAAATCTCCTTAATTTGTGTATGCACACATGTGTGTGCATGTTTAATGAAGGGTGCTACATATAAACATATAAATGGGCTCATTATCAGTCTAGCCTTGATAAACCTGATGAATCATGACTTCATAAATGCTGTTGTTGAACTTCATTCTCTCCCTACAATGCTCTTGTCCCCTTTTTCTTTTATAGTCTTGATAAACCACCTATAATTTAAGATTTAAATGGCACATTCTTGAGAAACTTCTCATGCCCTCCCTTGATAAACATTTCCTCTTCTCCCTTGTGCTGGCATTTTAGCAATGTACCTCTATTTTAGCAATTATTTTATTTCTGTATTTATTGATGTCAGTCTTTAAGAGGAGGCTGTGAGGCCTTGGACAGCAGGAAAAGAGTTTGATCTTTCCATTCCCAGTGGCGACATAGTAAATGAGGGTTTCGTAAATGTTTGAATTAAAGAACAGAAGAAAATAGCCAGGTAAGTGTAGACTGTACAATGCATAAATCCAGAATTTTGATGGAAGGCCTTAGTTAAACAAAGACTTTTTGAGGACTTCCACTTTCTAGGCTTTATGGCGATCACTAGTCACAAGAATGGGGACAAAAATCCAAACTGATTTTCAGAAGGAGTGGGCAGTCAGGGGGCCTAGTTCTGTGACTACAACATCAGATAAATTTTCACTAGAAACTGTATAAAAGAAATTGTCGGCCAGTGATGGGTATTAAGGAGGACACATATTGCATGGTGCACTGGGTGTTATATGCAAGTAATGAATCATGGAACATTGCATCAAGAACTGGGGATGTACTATATGGTGACTAATATAACAAAATAAATACTATTAAAAAATTAAAAAAATAAAAGAAATTGTCAATTATACTCAAACAAATTATTATAAAAATAAACAGTAAACTAAAAACAAACAAAAAATTAATTGTAGCTGGAAATAAAATGGAATTTCTATACTTGTACTATAATCTTAAATATACCTTTTTGTGCAAAATAGTTTTGCTGCAAGCAGTGTGGTTGTGTAGAAAGAATTAAAAATTGGATTCAGAATAGTTGAGTGAGTATTCCAACACTTACTAGCTGTATGAAGTAGAGAAAAATCACCTATTTTCATTTTTATCTTGGTTTTTCATCTGTTAAATGAGGAAAATGATTTTTCACATGGATTTGTTATAAGGATTAAGTGAAAGTGAAGTCATGTATACACACATACACACATACCTGTATAAATCATACTGAGCGCTATAGATGTAAACTTCTATTCTTATCCTATGATATTCTCATTTTAAAAATCACCAAATGGACAGTCAGCTGTAATTTCATAGTTTCTTTTTTTTTCTGGCATGTTTCTTTTTTTATCGTTTTGTTTTGTTTTTGTAATTTCATATTTTCTAAGAGTTTTGTGGATTCAGTACCTATTGATTTCCCTAAATCATTAATTCAGGCTCATTGCACAGGGCAGCCTCAGATCGAAGACAGTGTGTGATCCAACCCAGAAGTTCTGCTTGAGATTTAGACTTAATGTAACAGGAGAAATCTGAATGGAAATATGGAGACACATTCTGAAAACATTTGCAGGGACTGAGGGAAGGCCACCCCAAGATGGGCCACTTCAGCATGAAGTTTATTCTGTGCTGAAGGCAATTGACAGCCCCATGAAGCTTGAGAGAAACTTTAGTTTCTCCCTTAACTACACAGAAAAATTTAAATTGGGGGACTTTCCCAGAATAAGGGTTATTAGCAGAGGTAAATTTTATCTGAGTCACCCATCTGTATGGCAGGGCAAACATCTAGTTAGCAAACATCTGCTCTTTTTCTTAATGCCCTGTGAAGTGCATTCCTTTTCTCTGAAGTTCCAGATACCTTCTCCTTGTTTCAGACTGACATTTGTACCTCATTTTGCCTGTCTTTGCAGTTTCCCTGTGTGTTGGATTCCCCGTGCACACGTTATTAAATTTGATTATTTCTCATGTTAATCTGTCTCATATCAATTTGATTCTTAGTCCAGCTTGAAGAACCCTTGAATGGGACAGGAGTTCTTGCTCCCTGACACATTTCAGAGGAAGAATAAAACACCAAGAAAAATGCAGTCTCATCAATGAAATATGTACAAATAATTAGTAAGTTTGCTCAGATTCCTTCTCAAAGCTGTGTGAAACTGTAGCCCACACAAAGAGGGCCTCACCTCTGACAAATCCAAGGACAGAGTCATCCTTTTAGACAATGGACATCTCTTTTCTTTTTTATTTTATATTTTCATACTGCCTTTACATATTTCTTAGAAAACTCTCTTTGGAAATTGGTAAGTCATGAATTGTTAATTCCATTTCATGGATGAGGAAATTTGAAGATGCCCAAATAGTTGAAATTATTTGCTAAGTCTAAAAAGCCAGCTATTGGTAGAGTTAGGGGTCTGTCTCTGCTTTTATTCCTGTATGTTTTCTACTTCCCTCATATAACATTATTTTAGAAAAAAAAATCTTATTCTTTCCTATACATTTCTACTGAGTTTTCTCTTGACTTTCCCCGTTTTCCCATCTCATACTTCAGTTCTCCGCTGGATCTGCTCAGCTCCCCCCTGGATCTGCTGGGCTCCCTCATTGGCAAGTAGAGCTAAAGGAGTCTCTGCCTAGAAATGACTTCTGTAGACTGCATTCCAATTATAGTTACGACATGTCCCAAAAGACACACAAATCTCTGTGAGCTATTTCACAAAGTTTAGAAAGCCAAATTGGTGATACCCATTGACTTACAAGGGAAAAGGCTATGTGCTGAGTCACAACAGTTGGCCTGTGATTCAGGGGTCTTTGCTGTGAGAAATATAGTAATTTTTGCAGTTTAGAGGCTGAGACTCTTTTTCCTCAGAAGTTCCTAGGACATCAAGAGGAGACCATTATCTACAGTCATAGTGTCATTACCACGTTTTTCACTTAGATATATTCCTGAACTTGCTTGTTACTTCCCCTGCCAGGGTTTTACACCATGGACTTCAACAGTGAACTGATGCAGAGGGTTGATAAGGCTAAGATATGGTTCTTTGCTAAGACAAGGATAAAAATAACCCTGATTTAAAACAAGGTTCTAAAATGCTGGGAATAAAGTAGATAAAATTATCAACTTAAAAATATGTTCACCATCAAAGAAGTACAGTAAAACAAAATGTCAAAAGCATTATTTGTCTGGAAAATGAGCAAGGATAAAAGTAATCAATGTGAATGAATGTGTGGAGTGCCAGAAATTATCCCCACCTGCTTCAAACAGAAAATAAATATAGTAAAATGATAATAGGCTATTCAACCCTAAAAAGAGTGAAATTCTGATCCATTCTACAACATGAATGAAGCTTGACACAGTATTTCATATATGAAATAAACCAATTACCCAAAAGAAAAAAATATTGCATGATCTCACATCAAGTACCAAGAATAGGCAAATTTGTATGGACGGAATATTAAATAGATGTTTTCAGGGGCTGGGGCAAGGAGTAATGAGAAGATATTTAATGGGGACAAAGTTTCTGGTTAGGGTGATAAACAAGTTCTGAAAATGAATAGTAATGATGGTTGTACAGCATTATGAATGTACTTAATGCCACTGAACTTTAAACTTGAAAATGGTTAAGATGGTGGTTTTTTTGTTATGTTTATTTAAAAACACATGCACACACACACACACACACACACACAAATAAACAGATTTTTTTTAAAAGATTTATTTATTTGTCAGAGAGAGAGAGCACAAGCAGAGGGAATGGCAGGCAGAGGGAGAAGCAGCGACTTTGCTGAGCAGGGACCCTGATGTGGGACGTGGTCCCAGGACCCTGGGATCATGACCTGAGTCGAAGGCAGATGCCTGAACCACTCAGACATCCCAACCAGATTTTAAAAATAGGCAAAGGGCCTGAATAGACATATTTTCCAAAGAAGATATATAAATGCCTATACCTGTTGGTATATGAAAAAGCACTCAACTTCACCAATCATCAGGGAAACACAAATCAAAACCACAATGAAATATCACTTCACACTTGTTAAGATGGTTATTATCAAAAAGACAAGAGATAACAAGAGTTTAGGGAGGTTGTTGAGAAAGGGAACAGTTGTGCGCTGTTGGTAACAATTTTAAATGATTCTATGGAAAACAGCATGGACATTCTTCAAAAAATTAAATATTGAATTACCATCTGACCCAGCAATTCCACTTCTGGATATTTACCCAAAATAATTGAAATCAGAATCTGGAAGAACTACCTGTAATCCCACGTACGTTGCAGCACTATTCACAATACCAAAAATGTAGAAACAATATAAATGTCTATTAGTGGATGACAGATTTTTTTAAGATTTACTTATTTATTTTAGAGAAAGATTGTGAGAGAGAGTGTGTGTGTGTGTGTGCGTGTGCGCGCAACTGTGGGGGGTGGGCAGAAGGAGAGAATCTTCAAGCAGGCTCTCTACTGAGCACAGAGCACTACATGGGGCTGATCTCAAGACCTTGGGATGGTGACCTGAACCAAAATCAAGGATCAGACACTTAACTGACTGAGCCATCCAGGCACCCCTGGATGACGGATTTTTAAAAATGTGATATATACATATAATGAAGTACTATTCAATCTTAAAGAAGGAAGAATATCCTGTCATATGTAGCAACATAGGTGAACTTGGAGGACATTATGCTAAATGAAATAAGCCAGTCACAGCAGGACAAATATTGCATGAATCCATTTATATGAAGCATTTAAAGTAGTCAAATCATAGAAGCAAAGCATAGAATTGTGGTTTCCAGGGGCTAGGAGGAAGAAGTGGGGAGTTGCTAATCAATGGACATAAAATTTCAATCATGCAAGATAAACAAACTCTAGAGATCTGCTGTATAATGTTGTGCTTATAGATAACAATGTTGCATTGCATACTTAAAAATCTGTTAGGAGGGTTCATTTCATATCAAGTGTTCTCATCACAATATTTTTTAACATTTATTTTAAAAAAGAGTTTGGATTTCAACACTAGGTGTGAGAGAGAAAAGAGTTAAATTTTACCAAGAAGATGCTTTCAGAATAAATTACATACCATAATTTTCTTCTGCTTAGGGATTAGCTTCTATAACGATCTTACTTACTTAGCGTGATAATAATAGTAATATTATACTACTCATGAGCAGCAGAGCAGACAGCCCGGGGCTAGTTGCTAAGCAATGTCTAAAGTTGTCATTGGCAAGGGAAGGTCTTTTTCTGGTAGCAGCAGAAAAGATGAGGCAAATTCAAGAGCAGATATGCCAAGATGGTTGCAGATTTTGTTGGTGGAGGCCTTTTCATAATGAGTCAGGAAGGCCTGATGAGGTAGATCTCAGTATCACCAACAAGATGTGCCACTCCTGCTGTGGCCCTGGTAGATAGCTTTAGCTAAAAAGAAGAGAATCTTGGGCAAAGGAGAACATGCAAGATTTACTCATAGCCCCAGATACTTTCAAATTACACTCAGAATGTTAGCTGTACTGAAGTTCTTTAGCTGAAGAGATAGATTCTATCATCAAAGATGTAAAATGTAAGAATACTACAGTTCAGGATAGAACTTTTAAAACAGGAGTGTGAGCCAACTGGAAAATAGCAATGCATCACGTATGAAAATAATTGTGTCTGTGAAAGATGAGGAGCGTAGTACTCAAGTGACTGAGGAAGGATACATTTTTGAAAAATAGTTACTTTGAAAGCACTAATAAAGTTTAGACAGAAGTTGCTTTGCTAACTGAATTTTAAAAGTAAAATTCTGGAAACAAAAGGCAAAAATAGTGCATTAGCAGGAACTTTATAAAATTGAAGGGAGATAAGAAAGAAGAGATAGTTATTAAGCAAATATGAGAAATAATTATAAAATGCCTTAAAATTAGCAAAAAGCATTTACAGTATAAAAGATAAAATAAGAAGTTTAAAAGATAAACTTCAGGAATTCTTCAAAAAGACCAAGGAACCAGGCAAACGGATGTGAGAGAAAATATGATATATGAGAAGACTGGATATCAGAAATCTCAAATGGATAACTGATACTTTTTAAAAAGAGAGTATAAATGATAGATAATATAAAGAGAGAAAGAAAGGAAAAAAGTTTTAAGATGATGGAATTCCTGTTAAAGATAGTGGTTAATTCTACCTAAACCTGTCTGGAATATTCAAAACATTTGATATCTACTCCTTTGTAGTAATCAATTGCTGCATAAAAAATTTCCCCAAACCATAGCAACTTAAAACAACACATATTTATTTTCTCATACTTTCTGTTTTTGTAGAATCTGGGCAAATCTTAGCTGAAACTTCTGCTTCAGTGTCTCTCATGAGGTAGCAGTTGAGGCCCAACTGGGTTGGAAGCTGCTCTCATGCTCGTTCAGTGGTTTTTGGCAGAATTCGTCCCTTGACTGTTGTTGGACTGACAGGCTCAGTTCCCTGCTGGCTGTCACTCAGAGACCACCCTGGATTCCTTAGGTGTCATTATTACTCGCCTAAATAATATAGCTCCACTCTTTGCATAATTTCTCATGACAGCTAAAACTTGCTTTCTTTTTCACTCATACTTCACACAACTTTGTCATTTCATGCAAAGTTAAAAGCATTTTCAGATATTATAAAAAGCAATAACTTGGTGAGGTGCTAGGGAATGTTTAGAGAAACCATATGGTATACCAGCCATAGAGTACCTGAAAAAAGGCCACAATTTAATCTATTATTTTAAAGCAGAGAAATTAAAATTAACTAATTATAAAAGCAAGCTTGGTGGCATACCTGAAGTGGTTAAATTGTCATATTGTGGAATTCCTTCAAAGCTGGTAAGTGGCAGATCTAATTTGGAAACAGGACTGGGAAATCAAAGTGTTTGCTTTAAATTGTCTAAATTGTTCTACAGTTCAGCTCAGTAGGAAACTCTGTAGGGTTTGGGTTCAAAGTCTTAGGATAATAGAATCATTTTCCTATCATTGTCCTTCAGTTATCTGTCTTCATAAGGAGCTGTGGGGCTTCCACATCAGAGACCTAGTGCCATCATTTCAGAATTTACAGGAAGGTTCTTCTTGATATATGTTTTATTTCTAGTTCTGGTCATGTGGTGGTTAGGTGAAGATTCATAGGTTAAAAGATTTCCATTTTATCAATATTAAGAATGAGACAGGGACAGGAATTAAAAGCCAAAAAACAAAGAAAGAAAACAAACAATATGGCAAAGATCTATAGGTTTGTCATAAGTGAGATAGTGGCCTCATGGGAAATAGGGATTTATTTCTGGGTTACAGCAAGGTCCTCTGAAACCTAACTCCACAGATAAAGCTATAGTTTTAAATGTGTTCTTGAGTAAATTCCCACATGGAAAGTAAGGCTGCTATAATAGGAGAGATTTGACAGATGGACTCTGGGTGTGCTGGGGATTGAGTTTATATAGAAACTCACACTGCAAGGGGAAATGAACTTCTTGAGGATAAAGTTCCCCATGGAAAAGGAGTATGGGACCAGGTCCATGGTGGAAATGGGTTAAGCAGGCCAAGTATAAAAAACAAAAATCATGGTGATGATGAAGGAGCCCTAACTGTGCACATGGAAAGCATGTGCCCTAATAATGGAAGCAGCAACTTTATTAGTTAGGATGATTTCTGTAGCAAATAAGAAAATGCAACTTGAAATGGCTTAAACAATAAGGAAATTTTATTGATAGCATAATAGGAAATCCCAGAAAACTTTAGGGTAACTCCAGCAGTTATTACTCTACCAATTCAGTGACATCATTAAAAGACCAGGATTTATTCTTTTTGTCTTTCTGCTCTATTTTATTCAGTATATCAGCCTTGACCTCATAATCACAACATGGTTGCAACACTACCAGATAGGCTATTCAGATCCCAACATCCAGAAGAAGGGAAAGGATATCTTTTGTGAAAATTTCCCAACATAGCTCTTCTCTTGTCTATTGGCAAAAAAGTTGGGGGGAGTCATACGCTTACTAAATCAAGCACCAGTAAGGGAAATAAGATTATTATGACTGATTTAGAATGATAGAGATTTATCCTGGAGATGGAATTAGGATTGCCTTTTCTAAAATATGGACAACTGAATAAAACTGGTGTTCTGAAAACAAGGAGAAAGAAGATTATTTGGAAGGCAACCAACAATGTTTATTCCAACATCAGTCAACTAAGCTACTGGTTGCTATGGGCAATGTGATTTCAGTGCTGCCAAATCATTTGATTACTTTTACAAAACTGGAAATCTGGATGTTTATGCAAGATCTCCCAATTTTTAAATATTGACAAGAAATTCAAAACATTTTAAAATACTTTATGACCAAAATCATCCTGGCCAAATAAAATAAATCTGTAGTCCAGATATGTCCTGCAAGCTACCAGTTGACAATGTCTGGTTTATGCTATTAATTTTTGTAATTAAAATTTTCTCTGCTTAGAAAGTGAAGTTCACTTTAAGCTTGCTAGTAACTGAACTATACAAATTTCTGTGAAAAAAATTAATTAATAAAGTTTTACTCACTTGTAGCAAACTTCAAATGACATAGCTAATAAGGATTGCAAAAGATAATGTAGGAAAAAGTTGTTATATAAATCGGAAATTGTTTATATAATTTTGTACGGTTCTAATTTGACAGGTTTAAACAGTCAAGATGCTGCTAAGTCATCTGATGATGAATATACAATTTTCTTCTATCCCTCCTAGTTTCCTGTGGTTTCCTGGGGGGGGGTTGTTTGTTTGTTTTAATTAAACGGTAAATATTTCTTACTAAATGAGAAAATCAAGATGTTCGAAATATTTGAGGAAATATTAGTCAACATCACAATAAGAAAAGGGGGGGAAGTGTCTAAGAAAGTCACCTAATTAGAGATTTCAGACTCATAGCTATTTGTTTAGAGTCCTCTTCCTTTCCCTGAATATGGAGGATAGAAATTGTAAATTCATACAAAAACTCTCAAGAGTATGTCTCTCTTGAAAATTCTTGTTTAATCTCCTCAAAGTACAATATAAATCAAGAAATGTTAACATCCTTGAGTATCAAGAGCAAATAAGAAGAAGAAAGTAAGTATATTTCTCTTCCATCCGGATTATCCAATCTTCCAAGTTGGTCATTACCCCACCCTTCCTTGCTTAGCTGCTGCTTCAGACTTTTGGATTGGAACCCTGAAAAAGACAAAGTTCTTAAACGATCAACTTAATTCTAAAAACTTATATATTTTATAACTTTGAACTATTAAGAAGTTAAAATAAATTATGTGTAGTCACCTTCCTATTTTATAGAGCATTTGATATACCACAGTGAAGGAGTGCAAAAATGGGAAGGCAGGGAAAGAATGTGAGAAAAACACCACACTGGGATCCAAATATCCATCTGACTAATTGGTGTAATATGGAGAAGGTGAGGGATTAAGAGAAGAGTTATGAGACCCTGGGTGATTATCCTATGGGAGATGTCCTCTATCTCACTTCCCTGGGGAATATTTCTGAGAAAATAAAGAATATTGGAATCATCACTTTCTAGCTAAAACCCATCCATCTTCTTCCTCTTGGTTTTGACCACTCTGGGAAGGAAGACATACTTTAGCTCCCATCCTATAATACAGATACTGTTCTTAATGAACATCTTCTAGGAAGACACAATTAGAACTTCTCTCCTTGACAGTAGGCGTGTGACAAAATTACGGTCGTTTGCCTATGGATCTCTTACCTTTGGTGTTGACATTATTTTATCCTTAAAAACAGTAGAGGGAAGTACTTTTGTGGCATTATGCTATATTAGAGACAAAAATACAGTGGGTCATTAGAAACGCTATTCTTTCCCAATCCTAAGCATATTTATTTCCTTATTTAAATCATCCTTTACTTCCCCATCACTCTAGTTCAAATTTCAACCACTTAGTCAATGGATATTTCTCCTATTTTAACTACTCTTAGTCCATTCATTTTCCCCTTTACCACTTACTTTTCATTAGTATTACATGCTTTGGCACAAAAAAATATGTAAGGGATTAAGAGCTCTATACACATATGACTTGTTTTCACACTAAAAATGTAAACATTCTTGAAAAAAATGACTTTAATTTTAGTTCTTTCTCATTTACCTACAACAGACTACCAGGTATGAAGAAACATGTTCTGTAATTACTTGAGTGAATGAATTCTACCTTTTACTTCTCAAATGTCTAATTTTTATTCCAGGTTTGCCTACATACGGTCTATTTTTCATACCCTACCTTCTATAGAAAACTGTAGCTAATATAGGCCTTATTCTATCTATATTAAATTAAAAAGTAAAATATATAATAAAAATTTATATTCTCCAAAATAAGTATCTAGAAATGAGACTGTTTACTTCCTAGAGCAAAACTATTTATCATTTCTTGGCGACTATGTAACAGTAGACCTATTTTTAATAATAAAAATTTAATACCCATACTAATTTATAGATAGTAGGTAGGCCTTCTTTCTCAGGTATACCTATGTGCTACAATATCTGTTTGGCCTAGGGAGCGTGTATCCTGAGACAGAATCTATAGATTCAGAAACACTATCCACATGGGGCACAAAAGACATTTAAAAAATCATTAGTGACTACCTGATACTTACAAGGAAAGAAGATGACACAGATGTAGGAATCGGTGGTGGTGGAAAATCTGGCTTTGTAATTAGCTAATGAAAAGGTAAAAAAAAAAATTCATTCAAAGTGGAGTCTTGAAAACAGATGTGCTTAATGGAAATTGTTAAATCATTTTCAGAAATCGAGAACTCATGATCCTACCCATGAAAATAGTTTAAATCTGTAAGTTCAAGTGTTTTCCATTAGGTATATATATATACAATTCAGAAATACGACCAGTACCAATAGACAGATGATGAAGATACACTCTATGAAGCAGATTGGTACTCTTCTTGTAATAAGTTACCACCTTTTCAGACCCAGTAATTCAGATTAAGGGGTTAAATATAGGAATATAACCTTCTCACATTTCGCATTTTCAAAAAATTTTGCAGGAAAATCTATATATTAATATTCATAATGATTTTAACATTCTTCTGAGGAAATAATTGGGTATTGTGGGTTATGTCTCTTACTAGTATTTCCTTGAGATTAGATTGGAAGTGATATTTAAGAGAAGTTTCTAACTCACAAAAGAAGCCGGGGGCTCATTGCCCTCTACTGGCAGATCAGGTGCATGGAGCTTCATCTGACTCATCTATAAATAAATACATACATACATACATACATACATAAAATAATATTTTTAAGTGAAATGTTCAGCTTCCTAAGTTCAACTTCCAAATAAGCAGTCCTTTCAAGACATGGGAGATCAGAACTGAGATGACACCAAGGGACAGAATGGGACGTCATAATGGTCCAGTTGCTGTATTCTGCTCTATCTGGACCTGTCAGAGAAAGGTACATTTCCACCAAAAACATTATTGCCAATGATATTACCATTAACCAACCTCTGCTAAAATTTCTAAATTTGCAGGACACAGCCAGGGTTTTAAGGGTTATACCTATTACATGTATTGTCATACAAATATACATATTATTGTCTTTATTGGGACATTTGCAAAAGGAAAAAGGAATAAACTTAAACTCAGAGAGAAAGAAAGTGAGAGAAAGAGGAAGAGAGAGAGAAGGTGGGGACAGAGGGGGAAGGGAGGAAGGGCAGGGGAGAGAGAGAGAGAGAAAGAAAGAGAGAGAGAGACATCTGGAGTCTGTTCTCCTTGTTCTTTATTTTCTTTGCATTTGTGAACCTCAACAAAGCAGCCTCTGCATTTTAGGAAGACTCTATTGCACTAAAAAAAGGCAAAGGAGAATTTTCCAAATGTGTAGTTACAGAGCCCCAAATTCTTACCACATACTAACTAGTCGACTGGATTTGTAAAACACTGCTGAGTAAGAATGACAGATAGGTAGGTGATCAGGACAAGACAATGAAAGAATCACAAACTGGCGCCCAAGGCAAGCACACTATAAACTATGGTTCACCTCTTGGGGCTGAACAGCCTTCGCTGTCTGTGGGTTCCTCTTCTTTCTGCGAGGCCTGCTGCCAGTAGTAGACAGTGACCTGTATATGAAAGCATATCACATAAATGGACTTAACAGTTCCTTCACCACGATGAGGACACTCAAAAAAGTTTGCCAATTTTCTTTGCCCATTGTGTCATCTTTGGTCATTGACTGGGATTTCTTCTGCTCTCTAGGACATTCTTAAAGCCTCCTTGTCTTGGAATTCATAATCTCCACCACTAATTTTCTTCTAGATTCTCTACAGAGCCTTGAATCCTAATAATGATGGTCTTGAATCAGTGTTTCTCTAAACTATTAATGTCATTTGATTAATTATTTATTTTATTCATTCAATTTTTAGGAAACCCATTAGATGAGGATAAGTCAGTCGTTTAAAAAGGCTAGAAAGATACTGTAGTGTCAAGACCATGTTTGAAAGACTAACCAATGTAGGTGCAAATCAAGATTCCATCAATTTAGGCTGTGAGACTTTGAACATATTTGCTAACCTCTCTGAGCCTTTGTTTCCACTTAAGAAAAAGTGTGAAGTACCTGATTTTGCAAGACTGTTGTAAGGATTAATATACAGTACCTTTTCATGTATAAAATGGAAATAATAGTTACTACCTCACAACATTCTTGTGAAGATTAGGGATAATGAATGTAAAAAGACTCAGCATAGCAATTCTCATAAAGATAGTGGCCAATAAATGTTACATAGTGTATTCTTAAAATGATGTAAAATCTTTACTAATGAGAGTTATTATAACTTTTTATTAATTATAAATACAGTGATTAACATAAAAAATATGCATATTGCTGTGAAGGTTTTCCCAGTAAAATTGATACCCAGCCTCTGGTCCAAGAAAAATGTATCTGTACTTATTTCTGAGTATTTGAAGTAAACCACTTAAATTTGAGAATTTGGGTCATATCCTTGAATTTAAAATAAATTAGAGGTCAAAAAGTCCCCAAAACAACATAGAAAGCTACCTCTGGACTTCCTTCTGCTTTCCTCTGGTACTTTGGTGCCAGATTACTACAGCAACCACCACAGATATGACAGCCACAGGGAACAGCACCCCAACCACAATGGAGAAGTCTGCAAAAAAGAGAACCCAGACCTGATGAGGGTATGAGAAATTCACAAATATGCATCACTCTGGTCCTTATTTCTTCATTTATCACAAACCCTTTCCTTCGAAGAACACATATTCTCTGGAAAATCTCTTATAGTCAGTAAAATGAAAATGCATTTTGATCGTGAGTGTGGTAGTATTATGTAAATAGAGGAAGTAAAGGGGAAATCCATATAAAACATTACATATGAAGTAGGTAAAGCATCATGTTACTGTGAATCCTTAGAAGGGATGATGTTTGTAACAACTGGAAGTGTTGGGCTCGGAGATTAGAGAGAATAGGAAGTGAGGAGGATGGAAGAAAAGGAGTGAAACATTTTTAAAATTCGACCTTGGCATCAAACAAAGAAAAAGAAACTGAAGTCTTTCTAAAATTTTTTTTTATTATATTATGTTGGTCACCATACAGTACATCCCTGGTTTTTGATGTAAAGTTCGATGTTTCATTAGTTGCATATAACACCCACTGCACCGTGCAATACATGCCCTCCTTACTACCCATCACCAGCCTATCCCATTCCCTCTGAAGCCCTCAGTTTGTTTCTCAGAGTCCATAGTCTCTCATGCTTCATTCCCCCTTTTGATTACCCCCCCCTTTCTTTATCCCTTTCTTCCCCTACCAATCTGCCTAGTTCTTATGTTCCATAGATGAGAAAAATCATATGATAATTGTCTTTCTCTGCTTGACTTATTTCACTTAGCATTATCTCCTCCAGTGCCGTCCATGTTGCAGCAAATGTTGAGAACTCGTTCTTTCTGATAGCTGAGTAATATTCCATTGTATATATGGACCACATCTTCTTAATCCAGTCATCTGTTGAAAGGCATCTCGGCTCCTTCCACAATTTAGCTATTGTGGACAATGTTGCTATGGACACTGGGATGTGATGACCCTTCTCTTCACTACGTCTGTATCTTTGGGGTAAACACCCAGTAGTGCAACGGCTGGGTCATAGGGTAGCTCAATTTTTAACTTTTTAAGGGACCTCCACACTGTTTTCCAGAGTGGCTATACAAACTTGCATTCCCACCAACAATGTAGGAGGGATCCCCTTTCTCCACATCCTCTCCAACAATTGTTGTTTCTTGCCTTGTCTATTTTTGCCATTCTAACTGGAGTAAGGTGGTATCTCAATGTGGTTTTGATTTGAATTTCCCTGATGGCTAATGATTTTGAACATTTTTTCATGTGTCTGTTAGCCATTTGTATGTCTTCATTGGAAAAGTGTCTGTTCATATCTTCTGCCCATTTTCTGATTTGTTTATTTGTTTCTTGTGTATTCAGTTTGAGAAGTTCTTTGTAGATCTTGAATACCAGTGTTTTATCTGTGGTATCATTTGCAAATATATTCTACCATTCCATTGGTTGCCTCTTAGTTTTTTTGACTGTTTCCTTGGCTGTGCAGAAGCTTTTTATCTTGATGAAGTCCCACAAGTTCATTTTTTCTTTTGTTTCTCTTGCCTTTGGAGATGTGTCATGAAAAAAAGTTGCTTTGGCCAATGTCATTGAGGCTGCTGCCTATGTTCTCCTCTAGGATTTTGATGGATTCCTGTCTCACATCGAGGTCTTTCATCCATTTGGAGTTTATCTTTGTGTTTGGTGTGAGATAGTGGTCAAGTTTCATTCTTTTGCATGTAGCAGTCCAATTTTCCCAGCACCATTTATTGAAGAGACTGTCTTTTTTCCACCGGATGTTTTTTCCTGCTTTATCAAAGATTAGTTGCCCAAAGAGCCGACGGTCCATTTCTGGGTTCTCTATTCTGTTCCATTGGTCTATGTGTCTGTTTTTGTGCCAGTACCATGCTGTCTTTGTGATCACAGCTTTGTAGTACAGCTCAAAATCCGGCATTGTGATGCCCTCGGCTTTCTTTTTCCTTTTCAGCAGTTCCTTGGTGATTCAGGGCCTTTTCTGGTTCCATACAAATTTAAGGACTATTTGTTCCAGTTCTTTGAAAAATGTCATTGGTATTTTGATCGGGATAGCATTGAAAGTGTAGATTGCTCTGGGTAGCATGGACATTTTAACTATGTTAATTCTTCCGATCCATGAGCATGGAATATTTTTCCGTCTTTTTGTGTCTTTTTCAATGTCCCTCAAGAAATTAAGAGGACAGGCCTAATCCACACACGAGGAAGCAGTTGACCAAGATTAGAGCAGAAATCAATGAATTAGAAACCAGGAGTACAGTAGAGGAGATCAACAGAACTAGAAGCTGGTTCTTTGAGAGAATTAATAAAATTGACAGACCACTGGCAAGACTTATCCAAAAGAATAGAGAAAGGACCCAAATTAATAAAATTATGAATGAAAAAGGAGAGGTCACAACCAACACCAATGAAATTGGAAAAATTATTAGAAACTTTTATCAACAGGTATATGCCAATAAATTAAGCAATCTGGAAGAGATGGAGGCCTTCCTGGAAACCTATAAACTACCAAGACTGAAACAGGAAGAAATTGATTTTTTAAACAGGCCAATTAATTATGAAGAGATTGAAACAGCGATAAACAACCTTCCAAATAACAAAACTCCAGGCCCGGATGGTTTTCCTGGGGAATTCTACCAAACATTCAAAGAAGAAATAATACCTATTCTCCTAAAGCTATTTCAAAAAAGAAACAGAAGGAAAGCTACCAAACTCATTCTATGAGGCCGATATTACCTTGATCCCCAAAGCAGGCAAAGACCCCATCAAAAAGGAGATTTACAGACCGATTTCCCTAATGAATATGGACGCCAAAATCCTCAACAACGTCCTGGCTAATAGAATCCAACAGTACATCAAAAGGATTATCAATCATGACCAAGTGGGATTCATCCCTGGGATGCAAGGGTGGTTCAACATTTGCAAATCAATCAGTGTCATAGATTTTATCCAGAAAGAAAAATTCAAAAATCACATGATTCTCTCAATAGATGCAGAAAAAGCATTTGACAAAATACAGCATCCTTTCCTGATTAAAACCCTTCAGAGTGTAGGGATAGAGGCTACATTCCTCAATCTCATAAAAATCATCTATGACAAGCCTACAGCAAATATCATTCTCAATGGGGAAAAGCTGGAACTTTCCCTTAAGATCAGGAACACAACAAGGATGCCCACTCTCGCCACTATTATTCAACATAGTACTAGAAGTCCTTGCAACAGCAATCAGACAACAAAAAGAGATAAAATGTATCCAAATTGGCAAAGAAGTCAGAATGTCTCCCTTTGCAGATGACATGATACTCTATATGGAAAACCCAGAAGAATCCACACCCAAACTATTAGAAGTTATAGAGCAATTCAGTAATGTGGCGGGATACAAAATCAATGCTCAGAGATCAGTTGCATTTCTATACACGAACAATGAAACTAAAGAAAGAGAAATTAGGGAATCCATCCCATTTACAATAGCACCAATAACCATACATTACCTTGGAATTAACTTAACCAGAGACGTAAAGGATCTATATTCTAGAAACTATAAATCACTCTTGAAGAAACTGAAGTCTTAAGATAATATCAGCAGCAAATGAGGAGTGGAGATGTGAAGAATAAAATTGATAGAGGCACAGGTGAGCATCTTACTGATGCTTGCTCCATCTTGGAATTATTATGGACAGAAAAGAAATTATGTGACCCTGGAAATTGCAGACCTGTTTGAACAAATTTCCTGGGTCTATATGGTGTTTTCTCTTTTAACTGCTAATTACAGTAATGAGTGGAACTTCAATCTTTTGCTATCTCAAATATTAATTTCTTTTATAATAATCTGAAACTTTCTCATTAGAGATCAACCAGGCAATAATAAGATTAATTTTGGTATAAATGCAAGAAAAGTTCCCAACCATGAAAATGCATACATGCAGATAGAGGCAGATATGTCAGAAGTAGAATTCCACGATAATAACAAATATATAAACTTTCCACCACTCCATAACAATTCCTATCCAAAAGCCAAAGGAAATAAAATTCTGCGGCATTTCGGTTGCATATAGCATAGATAGATTCAGAATGAAAAAAAAAAAAAAGTCCTGACACTAACCTCAGAATTGTAACTATTTTCAGAAGAGTGATATGGTATCAGAAGAAATAAAGAGGAAATTGACGGGACTTAACAAACACCCCTACTTTGAAAGGACAAGGTCTGCAGAGAAGTTGGGGTATAAGACAGATGGAGAACATTATAATAGAAAGGAGGTATGCAATTGAACATGGAAATAATTGAAAAGAAAGTATGCTTTTCTGTTTCTGGTAATGGTGGTCTGGGAAATTCAGATCAACTCTCCCACTAAAAACAAATAAGTCATTTTTGAAAAAAAAAAAAAAAGATAAGGGAAAACTAATTTGGAAAGATTAGTGAGAGGACAGGAACCCAGAAACACAGAAAGGAAAATGATCCTGGATGGAAGTTCAGAAATGCAAGAAGGAATGAAAAATAAATAAACCAAGTAAGAACCCTAATGTAAACTATGGCCTTTTGGTGATAATCATGTGTCAATGTAGGTTCATCATTGGTGACAATGTACCACTCTTTTCCCTCTCACTCTGCTGCTCCCCCTGCTCAGGCTCTCTCATTCTCTCTCTGTCAAATAAATAAAATTAAAAAAAAAAAAGAATAGGCAGAACAAATAAAACCATATAATAGGATTGTAGATTACAGCCAAGTATACCTGTAATTACCTTTAATTTAAATAGACTAAATACCCTGATTTAAAAAAAAGACTAAAATTTTAAGAATATATACATTTCAAAAAAAGAATATGTATGTTTCCATGCTTTTTAAAAATAAGAAACATATATAAAACATGAGGCTTCATGAAAGTAAAAGTATGGGAAAATGTTATACTGATGCAAAGGAGACCAACAGAAATTTGGCACAGCTATATTCATCTCCAGGAACTATAGAAAGAAAAAATGAACTTATGCAATTTCATCAAGATAAAAAGCTTCTGCACAGCCAAGGAAACAGTCAAAAAAACTAAGAGGCAGCCAATGGAATGGGAGAAGATATTTGCAAATGACACTACAGATAAAAGACTGGTATCCAAGATCTACAAAGAACTTCTCAAACTCAATACGCGAGAAAAAAATAAACAAATCATAAAATGGGCAGAAGATATGAACAGACACTTTTCCAATGAAGACATACAAATGGCTAACAGACACATGAAAAAATGTTCAAAATCATTAGCCATCAGGGAAATTCAAATCAAAACCACGTTAAGATACCACCTTATGCCAGTTAGAATAGCAAAAATTGACAAGGCAGGAAACAACAAATGTTGGAGAGGATGTGGAGAAAAGGGATCCCTCCTACATTGTTGGTGGGAATGCAGGTTTGTACAGCCACTTTGGAAAACAGCGTGGAGGTCCCTTAAAAAGTTAATAATTGAGCTACCCTATGACCCAGCCATTGCACTACTGGGTATTTACCCCAAAGATACAGACATAGTGAAGAAAAGGGCCATATGCACCCCAGTGTTCATAGCAGCATTGTCCACAACAGCTAAATTGTGGAAGGAGCTGAGATGCCCTTCAACAGATGACTGGATTAAGGAGATGTGGTCCATATATACAATGGAATATTACTCAGCCATCAAAAAGAATGATTTCTCAACATTTGCTGCAACATGGACAGGACTGGAGGAGATAATGCTAAGTGAAATAAGTCAAGCAGAGAAAGACAATTATCATAAGGCTTCACTCATTTGTGGAACATAAGTAGTAGGAAGATCAGTAGGAGAAGAAAGGGAAAAAGAAAGGGGGGGTAAACAGAAGGGGGAATGAACCATGAGAGACTATGGACTCTGGGAAACAAACTGAGGGCTTCAGAGGGGAGAGGGGTGGGGGAATGGGATAGGCTGGTGATGGATATTAAGGAGGGCACATATTGCATGGTGCACTGGGTGTTGTACACAAGTAATGAATCATGGAACTTTACATCAAAAACTAGGGATGTACTGTATGGTGACTAACAAAATATAATTATAAAATTGAAAAAAAAAAGCAAGAAGACTGGAGCTACATACAACTGCATAATGATTAAAGTGTTAAGTCACTGCAAAGACAAAACAATTCTAAACTTTTATGTAGTAATAGCACAGCCATAAAATATATAAGCACCAGTAGAACCAGAAGGAATTGCCAAATTCACAGTTACAGTGAGGGATTTTAATTTACTGAATTAATTTACTGACCCCAGCTCAGTAATTGATAGCACAAACAAACAAGATATCAGTAGGGATTAATAGATGTACACACAACAAACAAACATGGCATAAAAAAACGTAGAAAACATGCACATAACAACTGTAGAATACATATTTTTGTGTGCACAGACCGAATATTTACAAATATTTACAAATACGAGCAATTCAATATTTTTTATATATGCTCATTCTTCCAAGTAAATCATAGATGTGGTTTATGTTAAATGTAAATCCCAATAGGAATTGTGTGTATAAATTGCGAATCTGATTATAAAATATATGTGAAAGTACAAAAAGCTAATAACCAAGTCGTTCTTAAAGAAGAACAAAGTTAAAGGACAGCCTATATCAAAATTACTTTAAAGACATAGTTATAAAAGAGTGTCATACTGGCACAAAGGACAGTCAAATAGGACCACCAGAAAAGAATAGATATCCCAGAAAGACACATGGGTGAACACTTGCTTTATTAGATAAGTGTCCCTGTAGAGCATTTGGGAAGGATCATCTATCATATGAATGATAATGTGACAACTGGGCATCTATCTGGGATGAAAATGAAATTAAACATTTCCATCATACACAAAAGACTTTCAGATAGATTACAGACTTAAATTTGAAAAGATAATACAATAGTGCTTTTTAGAAGACAATATACGGATATATATTCATAACTTCAGGGTAGAGAATATTTCCTTAGAAAAGGACACACAAAGAAAAAAAAAACTAACCACCAAGAAAATGATTAAGAGAATTGACTACATTGAAATTAAAATCTTCCATTAATCACAGGACACCACAAAAAGAGTGACAAAACACAGGAGGGAAATTCTTTCAACATTGTAACTGAAAATAGCTTATATCAAAAATCTATTAAAACATATATAAGTTAATAAAGGGGTGAGGGGAGACAACTCAATAGAAATTCATACAAAAAGGCTTGAACAAATACTTCTCAGAAAAGAAAATCCAAGTGGCTCCCAAATAAGGAAAGATTCTTGCTATTATTATTATTATTATTATTATTAGTAGTAGTAGTAGTAGTAGTAGTAGTAAGAAAATTAAAACCCCAATGTGCTATCACTACTAAACCACCAGAGGAATAAAATTTGCTATCTGCTAGTGTCAAATGGCTTAAAGGTTGTATAACAATAGGAACTTGTATTCACTGCTACTAGGAGTGTGAATTTGTACAGCCACTCTAGAAACAGTTGAGTATGATCTAGTGAAGTTAGACTTGAATGACAATATTTATAGAAACGTTTTCTCAACATAGTCCTGAAATATCCAAACAAGCAGTAAAAAAGGAAACTGTCATATATATATACAATATCACACCAATAAATGGCAAAATTGTGATATTATGCACAATAGCAAAAATAAACTAATTCCAGCTACATATAAGAACATGGATGATCTTGAAAACATAATATAGAGGAAAGAAAACTATGAGTACCAATAGTTTATATATATATATATATAAAACTAAACAGAACATAGTCCTTAGGAATGTGTATTTGGAAAGGAAGACCATGAAGAAAAGTAACAAACTGTTTATAATATAAGACACATTAATGATTAACCCTTAGAGAGAGAGGACATTAGGACAGGGATGGAGCCAAGGGATAAGATGCCTGGGCTGATAGCAATGCTCTGTTTCTTGGCCCAGACTGTAGCATATGAATGCTCATTTTATAATTCATATTATATATATATATATATATATATATATATATATATATATATATATATATATATATATATGGATATGTATATGGGTATATATGTTATATTATAAATGTATACAAATAATACATGTAATATATTTATATGTTTTTCTGTATAAATTTTACCAAAAATGGTTTTAATTAAGGAAGCTTGAAAGCCCAGGGTGATGTATGCAGTACTAGAGAGCAGCGATCTTAACCTTTTATGTGCCACAGATCATTCTAGAAATCTGATAGAGCCTATAAACTTTTCTGAAGGCTTTTAAATTCATTAATAAAATGCACAGGACTAAAAAGGAAGCTAATTATGTTGGAATACAGTTGTCAAAATATTATAAAGGAATTTGTGATATAGTTACATATATGTTTCTTTTTTAATCCCTAAATTATAAGACCTAACAGTGGATTAATAGCCATCAGAATTTCAAACTGGAAACACATATATAGGATAAACACACATACAGGATATTTAAGGATTTATGTAGCAACTGCAATGTGATGTAAAAGTGTGTAATTTCCATTGGTGACACAGGAGAATTAATACCACTGTGGTTTGTTTCCTTACATCCCTGTAATTGTATTAGTTAGAGTTTAATGAAAATAGAAATATAATTTTTCTTTCAAATTTTGATGAGAAGCCTGATTTCATGAAAAATATCCATTGCAATCTGTCCTTTTGGTGATGGGACACTTTCCTGCGTTAGAGGACCTTCCCCAGTCTGATGGAGGCTTTACTTGATGTTTTGGTAGAAGTAGTGCCAGAATGGAATCAAACTCACCAACAGTGTCCCAAAACAAAAAGAAAGCCTGATGGATGCAGTTGAATCCTGACACTGGTTTTTAACAAGTAGAATAAGTGATTCAGATAAAAACATCCCTTATCTGTATCCTGAACCACTCCAATTGCCTTCTTGATCCCCTTAAAACATAAATCTGTTGTCACATAATGCATATTTCCATCACCAGTCCTTCTATTTAAAGAAATACTTTAACAATGTGTTTTGGAATTGATAAGTAATTAAGGGGGAAAAAGCATAAAAATATAAAAAGGTTAGGCTTAAAATAAAATGTGGAAATAGAATAGATATAGAATATATACTTTCAGAAAAAAATTTATAAAGAATCAAAGTAAATTTAGGGTGGAATCTTCTTGGTACTCTCAATAAAATGAAAATAGATTGTTAAAGAAGATACAAAATAACAGAAGACAATAGAGTGGTATGAAACAGGTTTAAAGAAACACAAAAATGTTACTGACCATTTTAGAATGTCATTATAACTAATAAATAGGACTGGTAACATTGTCAAAAATTCATTCTATGATACAGAAAATAATTTTGAAAAACTTTCCCCAAAATAACAGGAGATAGTGACAAAAAAAAAAATAACAAGAAGGCCACACAGTCAAGATACTTGATACAGATGATTTATATTTCTGAATTAGAAACCAGAGAAGTGGAACAGAATCAATTTTAAAATCTGTAATAATAGGAACATTCCTTGTACTGAAGAATCAAACCCTCAGTTTGAAAGACCTCACTGGCTAACAATCAAAATAATTTAAAGAAAACAACACCCAGGCATGATATGATGATTAGTTTCATTTAGTAGCAACTCTAAAAACACGTAAGGGAAAATAAACCAATGATTTTTAAATGGTTATTTTACAACAACAACAAGCAAAATCAGGGTAGCCTCAGTTTTGAACGCTAAATATCAGTATCTACTTCTTGAGAAAATCATGAAATTAAAACTGTGAGTCAAGAAATCTAATCCAATTCAACCTATTCATGTTTTCTATTTAGCAATGGAAATAAATTCTTATAAATGCAACATAGAAAGTTTCATCCAAGAAGAAAGAAGAAATGACTCATGGAAGTGACTTAGCAAATCAAGAGATTAAACAAAATAGAGTTGAAAAAGAGGGAAGTCATAGTTTTAAAGGAATTTTAGTGAGTGTGGAAACCCTTAAAGAATTTTCTAATTAAAGTATTTGATTGATGTTTATGCGTCTATTCCCCTACCATACCCAAATACCAGATGACACATTCTAAGTAGCATATGTGCATGTGTTTGCATGTCTATATACATGTAATAATACATTTAATATTTAAGAATATATGTAATAAAATCATAGAGCACTAGAAAAATAGTAAAGAACTTTTAGAAATTTCCGAAAGAAAGTAGAGGGATTTAGGTAGACAGAAACAGAGTAAATTATAGTCCAAGCATCAGAAGTAAATGCTGTTCTTTCTTGGGAAGTCTAGAAAAGAACCAAAAAAAATTTTTTTAAATAGCCCAGGGGTATCTGAGTGGCTCAGTCAGTTAGGCGTCAGACTCTTGATTTCGGCTCAGGTCATGATCTCAGGGTTGTAAAATCGAGCCCTGCCTCAGGCTCTGTACTCAACAAGGAGTCTGCTTGAGATTCTCTCTCTCCCTCTCCACCTGCCCCCCCCACACTAAAAAATAATAAATAAAAATAAATCTTAAAAAAAATAGTCCAAACATCAGAAGTAGATGCTATTCTTTCTTGGGAAGCCAACAGAGAATCTGAACTTGAGACAGATGGTTTGTTCAGGTCCATCCCCATCTGCATCCCCTATCTCCATCTCCATCCCCATCCCCATCCCTTGTGTATACAGAACAATAGTGAGGACAAAGACCCAAGAACTGCTCTCTAGAAGCAATGGAGGATGAAGGGCCTGAGAAGCAGAACGGAGGCTAACTGCCGATACCCACAGTAGATGAGACAGAGAAGGGAGGATCAAGGAAAGAGTGCTGAGGGAAAGCAGTTCTCTCAGGAAGTAAATGCAATGAGGAGCTCTTTCCTGGGCAAACTGGAGGCGAGGATCCCCACTCTGGCTGCTTCCCACCTTGATGGCCTGAAAGGAAGTCTCTCTATCTACCGATAGAGCTCACAGCCAGATCTCCCATCTGGAGAAGTATTGGTAGGTACAACAAGCACACAACATGCAAAGAAAACCCATGAAAGCTAATTCAAGTCAACCTATCTCACCTTCAACTAAGGGTCCCACATCCTGAAGAAAAACAGCACAATAAGAGACAGGGTGAAAAACAAATCAAACTCAAAAGAAATAGAGATGATTCAAAGAAGAGAACTGAACCTACAAAAATAATCTAAGCCATATTCTTAGAGAGTTTTATGAGGATATTATATCTATACATTAAGTCAAAGCTGCTACAAAAATAGAACAATCATAAAGCAAGAAAATTTGGGAAATTAAAATTAAGATTACAAATATAAAATTTGAGGAAAGTTTTTTGTATGTAGAATAAAAGCATAAGGATGTAGAAAGTATGATTAAAAAGCTGTTAGAGACCTTGAAGATTAATATTGTAGATTCAATATTTATGGAATGAATAAGAATTTCAAGAGGAAAGAAAAATGGCAATGAAGTCTTATGTAATATGAAATAAAAGCTTAGAAGAGCAAGTTTTTCAAGTTAGATGTATAATGTTACCTACGGAAGACCACTGAGGAGTCATCACAATCAGGAGGGGCCCATCCTTCTTTACACTGACACTGGAGCTCATGGTCACACACCTAGAAAAGAGTGATCCTGTTAGTTTCCACACTAGGCTGACCATCAACCCAAGGGCCCTATTCATCCATTCAGAAAAAGAACTAACCCCTGCTCTGCAGCCTTTCAGCTATCTACATAATGTATGAATCCACTGTAGGAATTTTAATACCAGGAAGAAATTTTTTTCATTGAACCAAACAACTGAGCTGTTAAGGCAAACTTAATCATTGTAATCACTTAATGCTGAAACATTACTTTAGCATCATCAAGATTGACCTAAAATTACAAAAGATTCAGCAAGCTTGGGGAAACATCTTCAAAACTTACAGCATGACCTTTGCACTTGGAGGAGCAATTGGTTGATTTGTAGGCTCTTTCGATATCCACACATTCTGCGTTAATGCAAACCTGAAAGTGATGTGAAAAAGTATCAAGTTGACATCGATATCCAATGGTTTCAGCTCTGCAAATTGCTGACTCTTTGGAATTTAGTCTTCTATTATTAGCCAAGATTATTGTTACTAAACTTACCTTTTTATTAGGGAAGTCGCAGCATTCTTTTGAAAATAAGAAGATGAAGCTAGATAATTTTTATAAAAAATTTTTTTGGAAAATACTCTAAAGGATATTTCCTTACTTCACTTTATTCCTCATGGGTCATTCCCTTAATCCACCTCTTCAGTCCACTCCTGAGAGTAATACTTAGCACTGAGTTAAGCATTTCACATGACACAAGGCATCCATTCCAAACAAAAATACTATGGAAAACATGTTAATATCACATCATCTGCAATATTACAATACCTGTCATTTATGTAAAAATA
The DNA here is from genome assembly GCF_024610735.1 of Ursus americanus. Classification (NCBI taxonomy): domain Eukaryota; kingdom Metazoa; phylum Chordata; class Mammalia; order Carnivora; family Ursidae; genus Ursus; species Ursus americanus. The sequence goes on from NC_142139.1 coordinate 68,387,843, forward strand.
AATAGTAATGTTGTTATTCTCTTTAGTATTATCGGGGTGGCTGTTATTTATTGAGAACCTACTGATTTGGGGACAATAAAATTTACCAGGATTTAATAACCTAGTACTAAGTACATTATAGTTACTTATTAAATAGTATTCAAGGGATGAGTGCATGCATGCATAAATGAATGGTGTAAGTATTGCTTTGAAAATATAAGGAGTCCTTGAGAAACAAACAAACAAAACAAACAAAGAAAACAAGGCAAAAGAACATTTTGATTAAAAGCTACGTTTTCAACTTACCTTCTTGTTGCCACACTTAGTTCCATTGGTTACCATGCCTATTTCGTCACTGCTGTCTTCAGGATCAAATGTTTTACATGTCAGGAAAGTTACTATATGTCCTCTCCAGGGCAAATTATCTGACCCACCTTGACAGAACAACTTCCCACATAAGGCATCACTGAGGAAAAGCCAAATTTTGCAGTTGAAATACCAGGATCCAAACTGAAGTTTTATGCAGTTCTAAATCAGTTCCCTATCAATATTTAACTAATCGTATTTCTCCCTATAGCAGAGACTCCTAGTTCTCCCTTTATGTCAAATTCCCCCTTATTCTTCAGTAATGGAACCACCGAATGTGCAAGGCACATTGTTGCTCAAAAACAAAGCCCACATTTCCCAGATTCCTAGGCGGCTAATTTTGGCCAATTGCCTAAGATCTGGCCAATGAAAAGGATGCAGAATCTTATATGTAAACTCTTGAAGGGGACATTACATGAAGGAGTATGTCTTACTCCTCATTTTTTCTCTTTCTGGCTTATTGAAATGCAATGGCTGTAGCTGCAGAAGCCATGATAGACCAAGAGAAATACCTGGGGATGAAGGTCATGCTCAAGATATAAGGAAGATGGACTTCTAATATCATGGAGGGCACATAGACAGTCAGTTTCTATTTTGTTTCAGCTAAAGTTACTTTTTTATTTTCATGAATTGCAGCAGAATAATTCTCCCAACTATAGCTGTGTCTACGTAAGGCTGAAACTTTGGTGACAGTCCAAGACATTGTGTGGGCTTACTGAAAGAACTGTCTCCCTGCAAATAAAGATGAAACAGGTCAGCACTCTGTAAAGCCATTCACTCACTGCCAAGGTGAATAAAGTCAGGGCCAGTAAAATGGGAGTCAATTGCTATATGCAGAATGCAGAGGAGGGCTGTGAAAAACTACTCTGAGAGGAACAGAATTAGATTCTCCTGATGTTTCTGGTGGCTGTTAGCAAATACTAATGAGGAGTGAAGAAAGGCACACATTCTCTCCAAACTTGAAGAGGCGTTTTTCTTGATTCACTTAGGTAGAGTTTTATAATTCTCTCTAGAGCACAGAGAATTCCAGGCCTACTCTCCACTACAGCCAATGACTATTCAGAAGTGTCTAGGAGGTCACCCTGTGGAAAAAATGACATGTTTGTGCCTCTAGTTGCGGAAATGATACAGTGATCATACAAACAATCATTCAGGATGATGCGTGTGCATGCTACAGAGGGAAGTGGAACCACCTTACTCTCTTCCCCTCTTGCTACCTCTCAAACTACATATTGGCTCCCAGAAACACATGCATTGCTTTTTACATAATTGTTTTCCCTTTCAAATCTGCCCTGATTCTTATGAAGAGGAGACCATGGAATATTATTATCCTTTAGGCTCAGACTCTCCAAGGGATGGCACTATGTCCAAAATGTAGTTTGGTAATATTTATCATCTGGAAAAATCACTGCTTAATAGAAAAATTTTGAGAAATGTTAACCTTGTTCAGTCTCTTGTTATATATGACTTAGTATGTGTGAAATCTGGAGAAGATACTAAGTTTAATCTATTATAATTTGAATTTTAAAAGTCACTGTAAATTTGTAGAATCAAAAAAATCTTATACAAAAATCTCAAGTCCATTCCTCATGATATTTTGGAATAAAAATTTCTGGACTCTTAATACAAAAAGTAAAGCAAATTATCCAGGTGAATTGCCAATCTTTTCTCTTACTGTATTTTTTCTTTCTGTAATGCCATGGCAAGCTTAAACAAAACTATATAAGCATTGCATTAGTTATTCCTCCATTTCTACTCCTAGAATCATAAAGAAACACCTAGATGGAAAAGCACCTAAGTTATATTGAAAAATCCATGGAGAGACTTTGAGCCAGGCCCATTCACTCCTGCATGTTCCAGCCACACATTCACTCTATTTTACAATGACTGTACTTGATGTCATTCAAAGTACCCACCACAAGGGATGGGAAAAAAGAATTTATTTCTTATTTGTCTTTTCACTTAGTGCCTAGCCTAAAACACAGCACATAAGACTCATTCATTGAGAATGCTTATCAAATGAATGATGTCCAAATTAACTTTTGCTTTAATTGGAATAAATCAGAACATGTTTCTGGAAGCAAATGATTTCTCTAGTCTGTGGAGCAGGAAGGTTCAAACAACAAGGCCACTTACGTTGCTTTGCAGGGAATCCGCGTGTCGTCCACTTTGCGACAGTACCCATACTTTGACCCACCTTCATTCCTGCTGTAACATGATTTGTCTGCAACCTTGGTCCCTGGAATCAGGCATGGTCAGTAGGGGCAAATTAGAAAAGAAAAGAGATAAGATATTCAATGCTACAAAGGATTAATGAAATATAAAATTAATGAAATATATAGCATGAGAAGTACTATTCTGGCATAATCCCATTGATCATTGTTAGAAATATAGGCTGCACACAGAATGGGAGAAGATATTTGCAAACGACACTACAGATAAAAGACTGGTATCCAAGATCTACAAAGAACTTCTCAAACTCAATACACAAGAAACAAATAAACAAATCAAAAAATGGGCAGAAGATATGAACAGACACTTTTCCAATGAAGATATACAAATGGCTAACAGACACATGATAAAATGTTCAAAATCATTAGCCATCAGGGAAATTCAAATCAAAACCAAACTGAGATTCCACCTTTCACCAGTTAGAATAGCAAAAATAGACAAGGCAGGAAACAACAATTGTTAGAGAGGATGTGGAGAAAAGGGATCCCTCCTACATGGTTGGTGGGAATGCAAGTTGGTACAGCCACTCTGGAAAACAGTGTGGAGGTCCCTTAAAAAGTAAAAATTGAGCTAACCTATGATCCAGCTATTGCACTACTGGGTATTTACCCCAAAGATACAGATGTAGTGACGAAAAGGGCCATATGCACCCCAATGTTCATAGCGGCATTGTCCACTAATAGCTAAGTCATGGAAGGAGCCGAGATACCCTTCAACAGATGACTAGATTAAGAAGATGTGGTCCATATATACAATGGAATATTACTCAGCTATCAGAAAGAACGATTTCTCAACATTTGCTGCAACATGGATGGGACTGGAGGAGATAATGCTAAGCGAAATAAGTCAAGCAGAGAAAGACAATTACCATATGGTTTCACTCATTTATGGAACATAAGAAGTAGAGAGATCGGTAGGAGAAAAAAGGGAAGAAGAAAGGGAGGGTAAACGGAAGGGGGAATGAACCATGAGAGACTATGGACTCTGGGAAACAAACTGAGGGCTTCAGAGGGGAGGCGGGTGGGGGAATGGGATAGGCTGGTGATGGGTATTAAGGAGGGCATGTATTGCATGGTGCACTGGGTGTTATACGCAAGTAATGAATCATGGAACTTTATATAAAAAACTGGGGATGTACAATATGGTGGCTAACATAATATAATAAAAATATTATTATTAAAAAAAGAAATATAGGCTGCAATAGTTTGTTAATTAGAAAGCTGGCTAGAACTTAGAATAATCCTTTAGGGGCGCCTGGGTGGCTCAGTCAGTTAAGCATGGGATTTTGATTTCTGTTCAGGTCATGATTTCAGGGTAGTGAGATCAAGCCCTCCAACAGGCTCCCCACTCACCTTGGAGTCTGCGTAAGATTCTTTCCCTCTCTCTCTGCCCCTCTCCTCCTCACACACTTTCTCTCTAAATAAATAAAATCTTTTAAAAAATGAATAAAATAAAATAATCCTTTAAATATTTAACTTTTGAATAATGGCTATCTAAATATTTGGAAATGTGGTTGATTGGCTGAAGATTAAAAACAAATCCATCTAAATATGAAGACTTAACTAGGAGAGCCACAATCATTATATAAATAGCCCATAGGCAGACATTGGGAAGCTCTTCTGCTAATACTTGCTACTGTCAAAATTACTTGCTATGCTTAGTAAAACTTTGCTTTGTTCAGGCACACCAATAAGCATCACATATTTAATTTCTCATGCAATCTTCCTTAGATCCCCAACAGATGAGCAAAGGAACACAGTGGTTAAGAGCTCAGGAGCTAAGACATGCCTTCACCTCTTGGTTTATCTGTAAAGTTGAATCATTTTAAATGAATTTCACGTTCTGATGGCCAAGATGATAAAATAAGTTTTATTATCATATTTTCTTAATTATTTGACCTTAGTAACTTTTATAGTCCCCTTACTATTATAATAAAAGATCTACACTGAAAAAATTAAATAGTTAGTCATGAATAATAAGGAAAAAGCATATTCCTAATCCCAAACTTCAGTTATTGCTGTTAGTATTGTGGAAAGTATCATTCATACACCCAGTACCATGTTATTTCCCAAATAACAAGTATACTTGTCCTTTCGCTAGGCCCTAAATATTCAGCAGTATCATAGTTGTAAAAATTGCATTGGATAAATACTCTATCATTTATTTGACTAATGCTTATTCTTTGACTTTGAGATGTTTCCCAATTATCCATTATTAATTTTAAAAGTGTTGGTTGAAAAGACTTTGTGAAAAAGTATTCCGGAATACACTTGCTGGGGAAAGCAGTACATTTTCTTTTTAGGTTGTACATACGTTTTCCCAGTTCGTCCTGGAAAGACTGTGCTAATTCATGCTTTTACCAGAACGTGTAAAAATAGGTGTTTTGGGGGCACCTGGGTGGCTCAGTCGTTAAGCGTCTGCCTTTGGCTCAGGGCGTGATCCCGGCGTTCTGGGATCAAGCCCCGCATCAGGCTTCTCCGCTGGGAGCCTGCTTCTTCCTCTCCCACTCCCCCTGCTTGTGTTCCCTCTCTCGCTGGCTGTCTCTCTCTGTTAAATAAATGGATAAAATCTTTAAAAAAAATAGGTGTTTTGCTACATCTTCACCAACAGTGAGCATTAATTTTAATAAAGTGTTGCCAATTTGACAAATGCTGAAGGAATCAACTTTTCATTTGTATTTCTTACTATATTTGCATTTCCTGACACATCAGTGTCAGTACTTCATACTTCTTGCTAGTGAGTTAAAATGATTTTAATGTCTTTTAGACATTTGTACTTCTTTATGACAAATTGTCTGTTAATGCCTTTGTCACATTTTCAATATTTGGAACTGCAAGTGATTCACAGAAATGATTTGATATCGGAGAGGGTGATCTTCCTCCTTATATAAGTTATTAGACTTTTCAAACTTTGAAAATTAATTTGAAATAAATTTGTGATCCCTTAGGAATTACAAAATTTAGACTTTTATTTAGACCAATCTGCTTCTCTGATCTTTTATATGCACTACCTTTAAATGTGTGTTTTAAAAGATCTTCCCTATTCCAGTATCAGATAAATATGTTCAACATTAATTCAATAATTTTGAACATGTACGAAAGTCAGGCAATGTGCTGGGACACACAGGGAATGCATTAGTGAACAAAATACAGTGTCTAGGTACTGGGAAATTTACAGATTTGCAGGGGAGGCAGATAGTGAAGGGTCAGGCAAAAGGAGAAGGTAATAGTATTAACTGCAGTGATTTATTACTAGATAATAAAGGGGATGCTCAGAGCTTCAACTCTGTGCAGAAGATTTTCTTTCCCTAGATTTCTGCTATATACCGAAGTTAGTCAAGGAAGCACAGAGTCTTTCTTTAACCCACAAAACCATCTTTGTTTCCACCTGTAACTTACATGTGAGTCTGCATGACCTTTAGAGGGAGGGTTGCTGAGGCCAGATTCCAGCACACCAGTGCACCTTCCCAAGCACCAATGGTATCAAGCTTTACTCCTCAACTTGTGTCTCAGCCCACCATTGCCTGATATGAAAGATTTTTTTTTATTTTAGAAATTTTTCTAAGTTCTAATCCATGTATTTCTCAGGTTTCCTTTTTACTGGGTATCTTGTGAAACTGATTTTTGTTCTTTCCTTTATCTTGTTGTATGTATATTTTCAGGAATTATGAAAACTTGCTGGCATGTGATAACCCTCTTCAAGTATTTTTAGGAATATGTATTTTCCCTATTAAAACATTCCTTCAGTCATTTAAGGAAGAATCTGGAAGTGTAGCGGAGGAGGGTGTGAAAATTAAAGATATGTGCACAATGGAAATCATATCCAGAAAGTTCAGAGAACTGGTATTTTTTAAATATGCAACTAATGAATCATCGAACTTTACATCAAAAACCAGGGATGTACTGTATGGTGACTAACATAATATAATAAAAAAAAACATTAAAAATAAATAAATAAGTTGCCTTTCCAATCAAGGTTTTTCAGTACAATTTAAGTTTTAGTTTACAGTTTTGGAGGTTGTTAAGTTTTGTTTTTAATTTCTTTTTTATGGTGTAATCAGAGAATATGACTTCTAAAATTCTAGTATTAGGAGCAAAATGAGCATTTAAGAGATTTCACTTTTCCAAATTACTCGTCTGCATTCCTACAGTCCTTTTCTTCCTCCCCCTTCCTTTATGCTCTGCCCATCTCCCACCACTCCTGCCACCCCTACACACCCACACATGGACATACACACACACACACACACACACACACACACACACACACACACAGACTTCTAAAGGTGTAGTTATATGGGGACACCCAGTTAAATTTGTTCTTTTGTAAGTTTTTATTTAAATTTCAGTAGTTAACATACAGTGTAATATTAGTTTCAGGTGTTCAATATAGTGATTCAACACCTCCATACAACACCCGGTGCTCATCACAACAAGTGTACTCATTAACCCCCATCCCCTACTTCACCCATGCCCCTACCCACCTTCCCTGGTAACCATCAGTTTGTTCTCGATAGTTAAGAGTCTGTTTTTTGGCTTGCCTCTCTCTTTTCTTCCCCTTTTGTTTGTTTGTTTTGTTTCTTAAATTCCATATATAAGTGAAATCATGTGATATGTCTTTCTCTGACTGACTTATTTCGCTTAGCGTAATACACTCTAGCATCATCCATGTCATTGTAAATAACAAGATTCATTCTTTTTATGGCTGAGTAATATTTCATTTTATATATATATATATATTTATATTTATATCATATCTTCTTCACCCGTTCATCAGTCGATGGACAGACAGCTGGGCTACTTTCAAAACTTGGCTATTGTAAATAATAGCACTATAAACATTAGAGTGCATGTATCCCTTTTTGAATTAGTATTTTTGTATTCTATGGGTAAATACCTAGTAGTGCAACTGTTGGATCACAGGGTAGTTCTATTTGTTACTTTTTGAGGAACCTCCATACTGTTTTCCACAGTGGCTGCACCAGTTTGCGTTCCCACCAATAGTGCAAGAGGCTTCCCCTTTCTCTATATCTTCGCCAGCACTTGTCCTTTCTTATGTTGCTAAGTTTAGCCATTCTGACAGGTGTGACGTAATATCTAATTGTAGTTTTGATTTGTACTTCCCTGATGATGACTGATGTTGAGCATCTTTTCATGTGTCTGTTGGCCACATGGATGTTTTCTTTGAAAAAATGTCTGTTCATGTCTTCTGCTTATTTTACAACTGGATGATTTGTTTTTGAGATGTTAAGTTTTATAAATTCTTTATATATTTTGGATATTAACCCTTTATCAGATATATCATTTGCAAATATCTTCTCCCATTCCATAGGTTGCCTTTTAGTTTTGTTGATTGTTTCCCTCACTGTGTGGAATGAAATTCCAATAGTTTATCTTTGCTTTTGTTTCCCTTGTCTCCGGAGGTATGTTTAGAAAGAAGTTTCTCTGGCTGATGTCAAAGAGGTTACTGCCCTCATTCTTCTCTGGGATTTTTATGGTTTCAAGTCTCACATTTAGGTCTTTAATCCATACTGAATTTATTTTTGCATATGGTGTAAGAAAGTGGTCCAGTTTCATTCTTCTGCATGTTGCTGTCCAGTTTTCCCAACATTATTTGTTGAAGAGAATTTTTCCTATTGGATATTCTTCCCTGATTTACCCAGTTAAATTTGAATTTCAAGTAAACAAAGTTTTCTTAGTATAAGCTTACCTCAAATATTTCATGAGACATACTGATATTTTTAAAAAATTGCTAATCTGGAATTCAAATTCAAATTAACTGGGCCATCCTTATTTTTATTTGTTGAATCTAGCAATCCCTAAATTGACCTATGTCATAAAATGCACTTATCCAGGATTTTGAGCTGTAGCACAGTTTCCAAGAAAGAAGACTGGAACAGATTATTACTTTGGCTATGATTAAACACTGTCACCTGTTATAACATGGTTTTTCCTTGCATGTTCATAGAGAGAGGCAGAAATGCCCACAACATTGGGGCTTGTCCTCCTACCTGGTCCCCACAGCTCGGTGCACTGCTGCTGCAGCGTGGGGCACATCCCCATCAAGCAGTAGCCCTTCCCGTTTTGGCAGGGAAAGCCATTGACTCGGAATCTATCATCAGGGCAAATACCAGATTTACCATCACACATTTCTGGCAGGTCACACTCATCTTTTGCTCGTCTGCACACTGCACCAGCCTTTTTAAACTGCAGAGAAATAAAAGTGAAGAGAAAGCTTTTTCCCACCTGACTTACTCTAATATCTCAAATTAATGCAAATAATATTTTCCCCTTGGTCTTTTTTTGGAAAGGTAGTTAGAGACATCATTCTATTCCAACTTACAACTGCATTGCATAAACTAAAGACATCTACTATTACATCACTTCTATTGACTTATGCCAATGGCCTGAGTCTTTAAGTATCAATATTTCTGAATTTATAGTGCAAGCACTATAGAAATATCAATGAGAAAAGTACAGAAGAAAACCAAGCCTCATCTTAGATGCAAAGAAGGGATTTATTTTTTCCTTTGTTGAATGCATCTTTGTCAAGATTTTCAAGGAGATTTACATCTGCAACTTTAGAGATTTATTGGCGAAGTGAATCTTCCATATTAAGGAAGGTAAGTTTACAAGCACCAGATCAGCATGCTCTGAAACTTTCCCAGGCATTGTGTTTCCTAATCCTTAATTCCTTTTATTGTATGCTCAAATATTTCTTTTTAACTCACTTAAGTTCTCAAATTTTCTTCCTTTTGGCCTCTTTTATTTCTTTCTTCTCCCTCTGACATTAAAAAAAAAAATTCCCAAATACTACCTATAACCTGGTATGCCGTATATCTACACATTCCTTCTGCAAACAGTTCTTGAACATTTAAAATGTATGAAACTTTGTGCTAGGTGCCCTCAGAAGTTAGTCTAACTAAGGAAACAGACATATAAACAAATAATCATAATAGAGAATTCTATGCAACGATAGAATGTAAAATCCTAAACTTGAACCTGAAAGGAAAGTCAACAAGCCCCACAAAGAAAATGACAGAGAATCCTCACTTTACATCTGTTTTCTAAGAATTTCACCCTGAAGTGACTTCAAAGTTTGAAGACAAGGGAGAGTCCACATTATTTAAAACAAAAGCTTTTCCACCGAACCCATTATTGAAGGAATATGCAACAATTATGAGGTTTGGTGCAAGAAGGCTCTGTGGCATCTGAAGCAGCAGCAGGTAGGAGTCCCCAGCATTGGCTTTGGAACAGGTCATATGTGGAGTTTGCCATTCAGTGGCTCTATTATTTTGCACATTTTCTATTCTGAGCTTCTGTTCCTTCAAGAGCAAAATGAGATCATAATATCTAAGTCAAAGATTTGTTGGGGGATCAAATAGCCCATGTTTGTAAACACTCATATATAAATGGTAGGCAACATTATTTTATAGACAGAAATCTAGTGTTTTGCTATTTCATTTAACATAATCGCTGAGATTTTTAATATAGAATAATAAACAGTAATCATAATTATTAAAATAGAACAAAATAATAATCTTACCTGGCATTTTTCACAGCATTCTCCTAATGCACATTGAAAACTTGCTTTGATTTTACAAGTTTTAGCGTCACAGCAAATGTTGGTACATTCCTAAGAAATACCAGAAACAAATGCAAATGCCAGATTGGGTCTCAATTTTTTGCTCCTGTTTCACCGCAATTCATAATATAATTTTTTCATCACACAGACCCTACTGTGATATAGTTTGAAAATAATTTTCAGGAAAATAAAAGACAGAACAAAGTTCAACATTAGAAAAACAGATTTTGGAGCCACTGCTGATTTGTCACATATCTGAATTCTACAGACATCTTTTAAAATTTGAGTGTCTCCTCTAGTTCACTCAGTCTCTCATGGCAGTACTGAAAATGATCTATTTTTGGTAAAACATAAAAGAAAACAAAAGGAAAAAGGATAGTTTTTTAAAAATAAAATTTATCTAAATAGTTAAATACATGATTAGTTGAGCTCATCAGTTTTGTACCTATCCATCAGTAAATTTAATCTCTAGGACATGTACTAAAAATCTAAAAGTATAGTTCTTTATGCAATTTTCACATTTAATTCAACTCTGCATAAATCAACAAATAGACTTTGTCTTGCTCTCCCACCTTGTTTCTGAGAAAGGCATCTGCATGAAGCTTTGGAGAAGCTCCTACCTCAGAAACTTCCTCTTATAGCTGTTCAGGTTCCCTAAGAGAGTTACAACTTTTTAGGGTTAAAACTCTTGCCCTTATTTCAAATATAAACATCATCCTGGAAAGATTCCTCTTTCTCATAGAATGAATACATTTGTGGTAATATTTTGAAATTCCTGAAGAGCTGACCCCTTGAGGCCTTGACATGTCACTCATGTAAGTGTTGATAAAATGGGGACAAAGGTCCCATTCAGAACCCTTGCATCCCTGTCAGTAGGGTGGGATCGGGCTAGGACTCCTGATGGTAAAAACTCTTAAAGTCACAAAGAGAAGAACTAAATCTCAGTGCAAGGTGGTTCTGGGACTGCCAAAACAAACACCTGAGTCTACATCTTGGCCTCTCCCTCTACCAGCTCTGTGACCTTGGGCAAGCTATTTAAACTCTCTGAGCGCTATTGAGGTGCTGTGCCTAAAGTAACTACTCAGTAGGTCGTAGGCACATAAGAAAACTGAAGCTATAGCTCCCTGAAAGAGAGGGACAAGAATACAAAGCCCATTGTTGAGTGGTTCTTAAAAATCAGGAAATGGGGAAAGAACCCCAAGAAGGAAGTGAAGAAGGTCTGTTAAGCAATGCAGTAGTCATTGTTAGAAAGGCTGGCCTGACAAATGTCTACACATGAACATATGCAAAATTACAAGAAATGCACAATTTCAGAGTAATAATGTAGTTTTATAGTTTATCTTCTTAGCAATTGAAAAACAAATTAGACCATTTTAGAAAGTATTTGGTGGTACCTCGGGAGTCCCACAATCACAGTCCTCTCCCATTTCTACCAACTGGTTCCCACAGATTGGGATGGATATGATATCTGTAGGCAATGGAACATTGAAAAGGCAATTTGATAATTTATCTTCAAAGAACTTGTCATAGCTGATGCGGCTGCAGGAACTGAAGTCTGTAGGTATATAGAAGCTATGAAGATAAGGAAAGAGAAAATGGAACACAGTCATGCTGAGTATGAAGGGAGCAATATCACACATTGGGGATGATACACCCAAAACCTGCCCTAAAAGATTAAACCCAATCCACTACCCAACTGCTAAATCATGAACTCATTTGTGTGCCTGAATTAGCCCTCCTGGGTGGACACGTCGGAGCTTAAAGTGTAGCATCTGGGCTGCTGTTTAAAAAAAAGCAAAGACTCATCTGACTTATCCAGGTAATCTTCTTCAGCCTTAGGTCATTTTGGTTGTGAAGTCCTAAAGGTAGTAAAGTCATATTTATTTATGTGTCTAAGAACTCACTCTCCTTCAGAGAATTACTTTTGACAGAATTTCTTCACTTCACAAATAAAGATGAGGTTTAAAAATGCAGTAGTGTCTGGGAGAGATAACAAAGGTATGTGACTGGCATGCCACCATAACAGTATTTTGGGAAAGGGCCTGGGAGACTTACCTTAGATTGAGTGAGCTGGGACACGGAAATAGAAGAGAGGAAATACATATATAAAAAAGGATTGTGGGATTTTTAAAGAAAATTCCCTGGCACTTTGCTTAGGCAAGGCCAGAATGTATAGTCTCGTTATCCTCCTGTGAGGACATTCTTCTTTAATTAGATTTTTCTCCTAGAACTACCCAATCTGAATTCATTGATAAATACTAATGATTTTCTGAAACCAGGTCTTGTATAGATAAGATGAAGTTAAAAAAGTCAATCATGCCAACAGCAAAGACACAATATGTTTAAATGTGTCTTAGTTAATGAAAACTACTGCATATAGATGAGGGATAAAGTGATTTGGTATATATATGCATTCATAATTATAGTATTTAATATTTAAAAGCTTGCATGTGTTACCAAAGATGACATGAAAGATATAGCACAGCCCAGAGTGAACCAAAAACAGGGACAGAGAGCATCTTCCCAGAGAGCCTCACCTTAGTGCTCTGTCCATCACACATATTGTAGAAGGGCACTTGCAAACATAGGAGTCATGAAACATTCCAAAGTTATGACCCATTTCATGGGCCATGGTCCCTGCTACTCTAAGCATGTTGTCACTGTGGTCCTAAGGGCGAGAATAAGGAAACAGAGCCTCTGGTTTTCAAACTAAATTATCACTCAGGGTATAATTTACTAACCAGGGCAGAAAGAGTGATTTTACCTTCAGCTTTCTTACTACTCACCATCTGTCTTTGTCTCCCTCCCCTTCTCCCTCTCTCCTTTCCTCTCTTCCTGTCTCTATCTGTCTCTCTCTCTCTCTCTCTCTCTCTCTCTCTCTCACACACACACACACACACACACACACACACACACACACACACAACTTTTGTACTGAATGCACATCACAGGGCACAGTGCTTGTTCTTTACTCCTGTAAATGGGGAATATTTATACTGAGAAATGTTTCTGTGGTTTCCTGTCATGAGACACAGTGGCAAAATATCTTCAACAGTGATACGGAATCAGAATTTTTCAAAACTAATCTACCTCCCACCTTCCCTGGCTTGCTTTTAATACCTTCTAATTTGACTGAAGCCCTTTGATATGTTTAGCTAGTGGGGATCTGAAAGTGTTTGTTAACCCAGGACCTTAGTACCATTAGTATCTTTTTCAATTCTGTTACCACCAAGACTAGACATCAGTCACTTCCAGACTTGCCCCATTGCATGACGTCCAGCTAATAGCCAACTTCATTACCAGATTATTTCTGCTTAGAAGTGTTGAAGTGGGGGATCCAGGTTTTTCAGGAGCAATAAAACATCCCTAGAGAAACACTTCAGGCTATAATTTCCCAGTGGGGAGACAGGAATCTGCCAATTACACACACCCACAGAAACATGATTTCCTTATCTACTTCATTCCAAAGAATTAAATAAAGAGATCCACACAACATGGTACAAGAATGGTAAATAAAGAACACCTGTGTAAGATAGGAAGTTAATATTTACAATTCATGGTATTTTATCATTGTGTCAAGATGAACCTGGTAAACCTTGCTATTTAGTAAGATGGAGTTACTCAAATGGGGACAAAAGCAAACAAAAAAAAAAATAAGAAAAATGGAAATATGTTTAGACTTTCCACATTGCCTTATTTGAGGTTCCTTAAATTTACAGTATCTTCCTTTAAATAATTATTTTCATAACTTAAGTGTTTCTTTCCTTTGGAATGAACTCCATTCTGTCTTTCCCCTCTCTAAACCATACCTACCCTTTGAAGTTTATTTTAAAGCAACTTTCCTGACCACATTAATCTTCATCAATAATCCTCTTCTCTGGATTCCTACTGCAGTTTTCAATTCTATTATCATATATTATTAAGTATTGCTTTAAGTAGTCTAATTTCTCTTCCAATTTTATGGTAAGCTCTTTCAATTTAGAAAATATATGTTTTACTTCATCTGTTCACCTTATGAAGCTTATCACAAACCCAGACTCATAGGAAATATTGGAGATACATATCTATCTATCTATCTATCTATCTATCTATCTATCTATCTATCATCTATCTATCTATCATCTATCTATCTATATCTATCTATCTATCTATCTATCTATCTATCTATCTATCTATCTATCTATAGAGAGAGATCATACTTTCGCCTAGGATGCAGAAAGTTGTAAAGAACATTATTCTTGCACTAACAACAAGGACTAGGCAGATAAATTTAATTATAATTTTCCTTGAATCTATCAGTCAATTGTGGTTGCATAACATCCACAGATCCTAGAAACTAAGAAGAGACAGGCCCTCCCAAGTAAAGATTGGACATAAGAGCTGGTTTGTCTTCAGCAAGGCTTGGGAGAGGAGATGCCAGGTACTGGCAAGTGGGGAAGTAATTCATTTGAGTTCTTAAATGAATTGCTAAAGGCCTAGCATGGGCCGATGCAAGAGTATAGAATCTGCAGGACCTCAGAAACAAGGGTGCTTTGCACACACTTACAGATATTTCTCCAGAAACCTCCTCTAGGGGCTCATGGTAAACATTGGGGGCCAGGTAATACAAGAGAAAGAACTTCTCTTGGTGGTGTGGGCCAGAAGGAATGAAGTAGAAGTTGCTGCAGAAAAAGAGCATAAGCCATATCCAGATCCGTATCCTTTAAGGAACAGAAGCCTGAAGCCACTGGAGAGAGAAATGGCAATCTCTGACAACCTAAGGCAGAACTGAAGACCCAATATAGCTAGGGTATGGGTTTAATCACACACACACACACACACACACACACACACACACACACCCTCTACTCCTGAAACAGGAAGACAAAAATCTTGAGCCCAGGATCCTATATTGGTATTAATTGAGGTTTTCTCCCACTAAAGGAGAATCAGGAGACTTTTCCTCAAAAGACCTGCAAAAGATAGAAAGGAGAGCTTTGCTACCATGGGAAGGATGAGCAGGATCCCTAAGAAAACTTTACCTCTAATACCCAGAGCCTACCTAAGACTAAAACCAGAATAAATCAAAAGACAAACCCCTACCCCTGCTCCTTGCCACCAGATTATAGAAGGCTGGAAAGAGTGTCACTCCCAAACTTACAATAAATAAAGCACTGGACATAGTAAGATTCATAATTTATAGAACTCAACCAGAGCTGAGGTCACAAACAACAAACAAACCTGAAATCTAAGGAAAGGTAGGCTTACATCTACAGGGAAAGTCGGGGCATGAATATTTGTTTACATTACCGGATGCCAGACACCACCAGATGCCAGCAATAACTCATGTAAAAAAAAAAAACTTAAAATTGATAAAAGCAGAGTGTGTGTGGTACAGCAAGATAATATACAAAACGTGGGAGCTTCAAACATAGGGGAATTCCCACCTACTCATGGGTTTTTCTCTGCATGGACCTCACCAAGTGAAAGCTCTGAGAAAGTTTCCCCCATAGTGTGGGCCTGGAGGAGGGTAACAGCAGCAGAAAAGGCATGAAACCCCTCCAGGATCATTCTCCTCTATCTCTGCTATAGGACAAACATAACCAGGTTCAGGGTGAAATGATTGTCTCCCTTGCCTTACTCTAGTCTTAGCACTAAACCTAGCTAAAGGGCTTAAGCTTCTGAGAGAAAGGACAACAAATGAAGCACTGATGAAGTCTCAAAGCAACTCTAAAAGAGGAACATGAAGGAAACACACACACACACACACACACACACACACAACCTCTACCCCTGGAAGGAAGGGGAAAGAAGGGCAAGGATACATGCTGGGCTATGTCATTATCTCCATCACCTTGCAGTTGAGAAGGAGCACTATAAGGACCTACCCCAGACACTAAGGGACACCAAACTGAGGCTTAATAAGAACAAAAAAGAATGCTCTCCTCCCACCAAAAGTCTAATGATCATCTAGTAACAAGTAACAACTACCTATTGAGGGGGGGAGCCAACAGCATGAAGAAACTCTGGAGAATCCAGTAAAGACCTAAAGATGAGTGTGCAGCATGCACTAAGAAAAAACCTCTGGAAAACCAGCCTTCATCCTAAACACAAAATAATGTGAGAGGAATTTAAAACCTGTGATGTACTGAGGGCAGTCATAGCAACACCAACAAAATCCCAAACCCAACTCAATTCCTGCTATATTGATTCAAATCCTCACACAAGATGCCTAGCAGAAGGAAATAACTGATCATTTCCAGGCCAAAATATACACACACACATACACACACACACACACCTCAGACTAATGTGTTTCACAGAATGTCTGACTTTCAACAAAAAATAATAAGGCATCCAAGAAAATGAAAAAGAAAAAAAGAAAGAAAAGCAATACCTTGCCAATCAACAGATCCACAGTCATATCTGACACAGATGTTAGAACTATCAGATGACACTTTAAAATAACTATGATTAATATGTTAAAAGTTTCAGTGGAAAAGATGAATAGCATACAAATTTGGATGAGAAATTTCAGCAGAGCTGGACACCATAAGAAAGACTCCAGTGGAAATGCTAGAAATGAAAAAGGCAATAACAGAGATGAATGATGTCTTCAACAGGCTTAACAGATTTGGAATAGCTGAGGAAATAATCACTGGTCATAATAGTTCAACAAAAATTACTCAAATGGAAACCAAAGAGCAAAAAGAATAAAAAAGAGAAAAAAAACAGCAGAACAGAGCATACAAGTTTTGAGGGGCAAAAGAATGGTCACAGATATATGTAATTGGTATCACTGGAAGAAAAAAAAGAATGAAAAAAGAATGAAATAGAAGAAATATTTGAAGAAATATTTGAAGAAATAATAGCCCAGAATTTTCCAAATTCATCACAGACACAAGCCTCAGGCCCAAGAAGTTCAGAGAACACTTAGTGGGATAAATTACCCATTTCTCCCCCCCCAAAACCCCACTTAGTTATACCATAATTATAATCAAACAGAAGAAAATTAAAAAGAAAAGGGAAATCTTGAAATAGAAAAAAAGACACATTTCAGAGCAACAACGATAAAGTTTACAGCAGACTTCTCATCAGGAATTCTGCAATCAAGTAGACAGTGAAGCAAAATCATTAGAAGTGCTGAAAGTAAAATATTATTAACTTAGAATTACAAGCCCAGTGAAAATACATGCAAAAAAGAAAGAGAGATAAAGTTTCTGAAGCAACTAAAAGAATTCATTGATGGCAAATATTTCTGTATTATAGAAAATATATTTTTTAAATCTTCTGGAAGAAATATATATACCAGATAGAAACTTGTAGCTATACAAAGAAATGGAGAGTGTTGGGAATGTGATAAAGGTGAGTGTAGGTAATGAGAAGATAAGCATAATACTATTTTTTTCTTATCTTAAATTGCACTGAGAGATGACAAAGAAAAATTAGTAACAATATATTGTGTATTTTTAATCAAGTTAAGCATATGATAACAATAGCACAAAAAAATGGAAGGGAGTAATTAGAGGTATACTCGTATAACATCCTTATACTACATGTGAAGCAGCTCAAGAATATTTCTTTTTTTTTAAGAATTTATTTAATTTTTTAGAGAGAGAGAGTACAGGGAGGAGGGGCAGAGGGAGAGAGAATCTTAAGTAGACTCCATGCTGAGCATGGAGCCCAACGCAGAGCTCAATCTCACAACCCTTAGATCACGACCTGTGCTGAAATCAAGTGTCCAATGCTTAATTGACTACTGCACCACTCGGGCACCCTGAGGATAAGAGTATTTCAAGGTAAAAACAGACAAAGGGAGGTGTATAATAAACCAGGGAATCCATTAAAAATAAACAGAGAAAACAATGAAAAGCTAATAATTTAAATAAATGAAATTATTTTCAAAAATCCTCAATCCTAAAGAGGGCAGAAAAAAATAGAATAGATGGAATAGCAAACATCTAGCAAGATGGAAGCTTTTAGTTTGACAATATAAATAATTACATTACATATAAGTGATTTAAATATGCCAAATAAAAGAGAGAGATTGTCAGATTAGATAAAAAGTAAAACCAGAGTATATACTGTCTACCAGAAACCTTTAAATGTAGAGAAATATATATGCTAAAAATAAAGGTAAGGAAAAGTTTGTATCAAGCAAACTTTAGCCACAAAATGTCAGACTAACTATAATGATATCAGACAAGGTAGGCTTCAGAATAGGAATATTTAAGGAAAAAAGAGGAACATAAAATAATATATGGATTAATTCTCCAAAAAGACATGACAACTCTATTTGTGTATTTGCTTAATAACAGAGCTTCAAAATATATGAAGTGAAAACTTACAGGATTGAAAAAATAGGTAAATTTAATATTATACTTGGATACTTAAGCACTCTATATAAATGATTCAAAAGAACGGAACAGCACTATAAATTAACTTGACATAATTGACAATTACGGCAATAACAGCAGAAGACATTCTTTTTCAAGTTCATATGTGGTATGGACCCAGAACAAACCTAAAAAAGTTTAAAAATCAAAATTCTACTATGCTCCTAGACTATTATGGATGGAATTGCTCCCCCATCCCCCACATACACACACACACTCCAATGCATATGTTGAAACCTTAACCACCAATGTGACTGTATTTGGAGATAGGGCTTCTAAGGAGGTAATTAAGGTTAAATGAGACTATACTCCTGGGTCCCTAATCCAACAGGACTAAAGAGGAAGGGTTGTGTTCACAGAGGAAAAGCCATGTGAGAACACAGCAAGAAGGTGGCCATCTGCAAGCCAACAGGAGAGACCTCAGGAGAAACCAAACCTACCAACATCTGGATCTTGGATTTTTAACCTCCAGAACTCTCTGAAAATACATTTCTGTTGTTTAAGCCATATACTCTGGAGTATTTTGTTATGGAAGCCCTAGCAAATGAATACACAGATCATAACAAAATGAAACTAAAAAAATCCACAACAGAAATTATTACAATATATGTCTAAATAATACATGAATCAAAAAGGAGATCAAAAAAGAAATTAGAAAATAATTTAACTGAATGAAAATGAAAACACACATATCAAAATATGATGGGTTCAGCTAAAGCAGTGCATGCATGGCAGGAAATTTATGCATTAAATGTTTACATTTGAAAAGAAGAAGTCTCAAATGATCTAAATTCTTCTTAAGTAATAGGAAAAAAAGAATAAATTAAATGCAGAGAAAGCAAAAGAAATTGAATAATTAAGACAAGAGGAGGGGGACAAGATGGCAGAAGAGTAGAGGACTCTGTTTCAACCAGTCCAATTAGCTGGATATCTACCAAACCATTCTGAACACCCAAAGACTGTATTAAGAGATTCAGAGGGACACTATATCATTCTTAAAGGGTCTATCCAACAAGAAAATCTAACAATTGTAAATATCAATGCCTCCAACATGGGAGCAGCCAACTACACAAGCCAGCTGTTAACCAAAATAAAGAATTAGATCGACAATAATACATTAATAGTAGGAGATTTTAACACTCCACTCTCAGCATTGGACGGATCATCTAAGCAGAAGATCAACAAAGAAATAAGAACTTTGAATGACACATTGGGCCAGATGGACTTCGTAGATATATACAGAACATTCCAAACTAAAACAACAGAATACTCATTCTTCTTGAATGCACATGGAACTTTCTCCAAAACAGACCACATACTGGGTCACAAATCAGGTCTCAGCTAATACCAAAAGACTGAAATTATTCCCTGCATATTATCAGACCACAACACCTTGAAACTGGAACTCAATCGCAAGAAAAAAATTGGAAGTAATTCAAACACTTGGAAGTTAAAGAGCATCCTGCTAAAGAATGATTGGGTCAACCAGGAAATCAAAGAAGAACTTGAACATTCATGGAAACCAATGAGAAGGAAAACACATCAGTCCAAAACCTATGGGATACTGCAAAGGCGGTCCTAAAAGGGAAATACATAGCCATCCAAGCCTCTCTCAGAAAATTAGAAAAATCCGAAATGCACAAGCTAACCTTACTCCTAAAGGAGCTGGAGAAAAAACAGCAAATAAAACCAGTTTAAACCAAGCAGGAGAAGAGAAATATTATAGATTAGGGCAGTGATCGATGAAATAGAAACCAGAAAAACAGTAGAACAGTTGAAGAAAACTAGAAGCTGGCTCCTTGAAAGAATGAATAAGAAGAGAAAGGACCCAAATTAATAAAATCATGAATGAAAGGGGAGAGATCGTGACTAACAACAAGGAAACAGAAACAATTATTAGAAATTATTACCAGCAACCATATGCCAAGAAATTAAGCAACCTGGAAGAAATGGATGCCTTCTTGGAAACTTATAAGCTATCAAGACTGAAACAGGAAGAAATAGACAATCTGAATAGACCAATAGCCAGTAACAAAATTTAAGCAGTAATCAAAAACCTCCCAAAAACCAAAAGTCCAGGGCCAGATGGCTTCCCACGGGAATTCTACCAAACATTTAAAGAAGAAATAATACCTATTCTACTGAAGCTGTTTCAAAAAATAGAAACAGAAGGAAAACTTCCAAACACTTTCTATGAGGCCAGCATTACCCTGATCCCCAAAACAGGCAAAGACCCCATCAAAAAGAATTACGGACCAATATCCCTGATGAATATGTATGCAAAAATTCTCAACAAGATCCTAGCCAATAGGATCCAATAGTACATTAAAAGGATTATTCACCACGACCAAATAGGATTTACTCCTGGGATGCAAGTGTGGTTCAACATTTGCAAATCAATCAGTGTGATAGAGCACATTAATAAAAGAAAAGACAAGAGCCATATGATCCTCTAAATTGATGCAGAAAAAGATTTGACAAAATACAACATCCATTCCTGATTAAAATTCTTCAGAGTATAGGGATAGAGGGAACATTCCTCAATATCATAAAAACCATCTATGAAAAGCCCACAGTGAATATCATTATCAATGGAGAAAAGCTGAGAGCTTTTCCCTGAAGGTCAGGTGCATGACAGGGATGCCCACTCTCACCACTATTGTTCAACATAGTGCTTGAAGTCCTAGCCTCAGCAATCAGACAACAAAAAGAAATAAAAAGCATCCAAATTGGCAAAGAAGTCAAGCTCTCTCTCTTCGCGGACGACAGGATACTTTATGTGGAAAACCCAAAAGACCACTCCCAAATTACTAGAACTCATAGAGCAATTCAGCAATGGGTAGAATACAAAATCAATGCACAGAAATCAGTTGCTTTCCTATACACTAACAGTGTAACTGTAGAAAGAGAAATTAAGGAATTGATTCCATTCACAATAGCAACAAAACCCATAAGATACCTAGGAATAAACCTAACCAAAGAGGTAAAGGATCTATACTTTAGAACACTTATGAAAGAAATTGAAGACACAAAAAGATGTAAAAACATTCCATGCTCATGGATTAGAAGAATAAACATTGTTCAAATGTCTATCTTGCACAGAGCAATTTACACTTTCAATGCCATCCCTATTAAAATACTATTGACGTTTTTCAAGGAGCTAGAACAAACAATCCTAAAATTTGTATGGAACCAGAAACAACCCTGAATCACCAAGGGAATGATGAAAAAGAGAAACAAAGCTGGAGACATCATGTTGCCTCACTTCAAGCTATATTACAAAACTGTGATCACCAAGACAGCATGGTACTGGCGCAAAAACAGACACATAGACCAATAGAACAGAATAGAGACTCCAGAAATGGACCCTCAACTCTATGGACACCTAATCTTTGACAAATCAGGAAAAAATATCCAATGGAGAAAAAACAGTCTCTTCAATAAGTGGTGCCAAGAAAATTGGACAGCTTACATATAAAGAACGAAAATGGACCATTCCCTTACACCATACACAAAGATAAACTCAAAATGGATGAAAAACCTCAATGTGAGATAGGAATCCATCAAAATCCAGAGGAGAACATAGGCAATAACCTCTTTGACATCGGCCACAGCAACCTCTTTCAAGACATGTCTTCAAAGGCAAGGGAAACAAAAGCGAAAATGAACTTTTGGGACTTCATCAAGATAAAAAGCTTCTGCACAACAAAGGAAACAGTCAACAAAGCTAAGAGACAACCCAGGGAATGGGAGAAGATATTTGCAAATGACATTACAGATAAAGGGCTGATATCCAAGATCTATAAAGAACTTCTCAAACTCAACACTCAAAAAACAAATTACCCAGTCAAAAAATGGGCAGAAGACATGAATAGACACTTCTCCAAAGAAGACATACAAATGGCTAACAGACACATGAAAAAATGCAACATCACTAGCCATCAGGGAAATACAAATCAAAACCAAAATGAGATACCACCTTACACCAGTTAGAATGGCAAAAATTAACAAAACAGGAAATAACAAATGTTGGAGAGGATGTGGAGAAAGGGGAACCCTCTTACACTGTTTGTGGGGATGCAAGCTGGTATAGACACTCTGGAAAACAATATGGAGGTTCCTCAAGATTTAAAAATAGAGCTACCCTACAACCCAGCAATCACACTACTAGGTATTTATCCCAAAGATATAGATGTAGTGAAAAGAAGGGGCACATGAACCCCAATGTTCATAGCAACAATGTCCACAATAGCCAAACTGTGGAAGGAGGCGAGAGGCCCTTCAACAGATGAATAGATAAAGAAGATGTGGTCTATATATACAATGGAATATTATTCAGCCATCAGAAGGGATGAAAAGACCCCAAATCACCAAGGAAATGATGAAAAAGAGAAACAAAGCTGGAGGCATCATGTTGCCTGACTTCAAGCTATATTACAAAACTGTGATCACCAAGACAGCATGGTACTGGCACAAAAACAGACACATAGACCAATGGAACAGAATAGAGACTCCAGAAATGGACCCTCAACTCTATGGGCAACTAATCTTTGACAAATCAGGAAATCACCATTTGCATCAACATGGATGGAACTGGAGGGGATTATGTTAAGTGAAGTAAGTCAAGCAGAGAAAGACAATTATCATATGGTTTCACTCATGTATGGAACATAAGTAATAGCACAAAGGACCATAGGGGAAGGGAGGGAAATCTGAAGTGGGAGAAATCAGAGAGGGAGACAAACCATGAGCAACTATGGACCCCCAGGAAACAAACTGAGGGTTTCAGAGGGGAGGGGGGGAGGGGGAGGGGTAACAGGGTAATGGGTATTAAGGAGGGCATGTGTTGTGATGAGCACTGGGTGTTATACATATCTAATGAATCACTGAACACTACATCAAAACATAATTAAAAAAAAAGAAAAATAGTTCCAAAACTAAAGCTAAAAAAAGAAAGCACGATAACGAAAAAAATGATTGAAACTTAGAAGTTATGAAAACAATAAATATGAAGCAAAATAGATATATTTATACAAATACATAACTTCTTAATTTTTCTTTCTTCATTATAAGTATATCAAATGTCATTACCTGGTTTAAGATTAGTATACCCACGAGTCTACACCAACATTAATTATTGTGTGTTTATATTATTCCCTTAATATTTGAAATATTGAAAATAATAATAAATAGGACACATTTGGTAGACACAGATAATGAAAATCTGCTTTCAGTTTTTAATTAAAATATTAATAAATGATTAATATAAAAATAATCAAGGCAAGAACAGAAATCAATGAAACCGAAAGCAGGAAAACCACAAAGCATCAATAAAGCAAAAGTGGTTTCTCAGAAATGAATGAAATTAATAAATTCTTAGTGAAACTGATCACAAGAAAAAGAAGTAAATTACTAATATCATGAATGAGAGAGGACATTACTACAAATATAAAAAATTCTACAGATATTAAAAAAAGATATTACAGGAATATTGTCAACAAATTTATGTCAGTGTAAGTGAAATGGACACTTTCCTCAAAGACACAAATTACCAAAGCTCACTGAAGAAAAAGATAAATAACCTGAATAGTCCTGTATCTATGGAAGAAACTGTATTTGTAGTTAAAAACCTTTCCATAAGGACATTGCCAGACGCATACGGTTTTAGTGATGAATTGTACCAAATATTTTAGGGAGGAATAATGCCAATTTTACTAAGACATTCCAGAAAATTGAAGAATTGGGAACATATCATTTTGTGTGGCCAGATTTACCCTAAAAACAAAACCTGAAAAACGCAGGAAAAGACAATTACAGACTAATATCCCTCACGATTATATAGAATATAGAAATCCTTAAGATAAGGATTGAATCCAGCAAGATATAAAAAAGATAATGCATTATGACCATGCTGGGTTTATACTGGATATGCAAGATTGTTTCAACATTTGAAATTCAATCCATGTTATTTACCATATCAACACCAACAGCAAAAAAACTACATGATTCAGAAAAAAAGAGCTTTTGACACACTTGAACTGTAGAACCAACTATTTATCTTCAAACAAACCTGAACAATGCCAACAGAATGATAAGGAGAGCACATTGTAGACATGAAAGCAAGGCCCACGGTTGTTCCAGAAAGTTCTGTTGCTCTGCAAGACAGAAAAAAAATAATATAACAACTATGATTCTCAACTATATGTTCTATAGATAATCCAGAACTCAGAAACTCATATTGTGAATAATAACTTAAATATTTCCTTCAGTTTTTGAATTTGCATTAGGCTTTTTTAAATATGCAATGGTTGTCATATCACCTAAGTATAAAGCACCTGGATATAATAATTTTTAATATTTTATACATATATTTTATTTGTATATTAGTATTATTACATATGCTTTGTTTTAATTTATATTTTTCTCTCATAGATTTTTATACCATTTACTTTTGTTCTCTTTTAGCACTGTTTTAGATAGTGGGATTTGGAATTTGGGCCCATTCTGAACATATTTGTGTTACTGAAGCATTTATGTTATTGAAGTATTTGTTACTAAAAAGGAATTTGAACCACTTGCATTTATTTGCATAGATGATTGGTTTGGTTTTCATAATTTTAATTTTATTTTTTCATTTTATTCATTTTGTTTTTCTTTCAATTTGTAATGACTCCATGTGCTACCTTTGCTATTATTCTGCTATCTGTTCGAGATCCTAGCCCTGGTTTGTCTTTAGTAATTTGCAAAGAATAAATAAAAAGTTGAACTTCTAGTTTCCCAGTTATCATCCTCATTTTTGCCATGAAAAATAAGGAAAATTAGAGAACTTTTTCCCACTTTATATTTCCCTTGGAAAATTTTCAGATATCTGTTATTTTGAAATGGTATTTTGTATTATACATGATATTTCAAAGATACATGGCATTTATATCCTCTTTAAAAATTATATTATAAAATTACTTATACTTAAGTCCACATATGTGTGGGTTTAATACTCACTACCAGTTCATTTATAATAAATAAAAGCTTCTCCCATTATGGAGTTAGCTATTTTGGCTCCTGTTTTCAGTGGGTAGAGTATAGTTGTACTACAAGGTTCTTATCTGGTTATGCCTAGGTATAGACATATACCTTTTGTTAATTTGTCAGGTAAAGGCCATGGCTTTTGTTTACAAGTGAAAGAACAGTTATTTCCTTCCATCATATCTTTTTAGTACTTTTATCTTGTTTATTCTAGTCTAGTCAAGAAATCTACTCTTGGCGTTGGATTGCCATTTTGTGCCCTCTTTAATGACCATCACCCAATTACCCTATCCCCCACCTACCTCCCCTCCAGCAACCCTCAGTTTGTTCCCTATACTTAAGAGTCTCTTATGGTGTGCCTCCCTCTCTGTTTTCATCTTATTTTACTTTTCTTTCCCTTCCCCTATGTTCATCTATTTTGTTTCTTAAATTCCACATATGACTGAAATCATATGGTATTTGTCTTTCTCTAAATGACTTATTTCACTTAGCATAATACACTCTAATTCTATCCACGTCATTGCAAATGGCAAGATTTCATTCTTTTCAATGGCCGAGTAATATTCCATTGTGTATATATATACTACATCTTC
This sequence comes from Ursus americanus, assembly GCF_024610735.1. Taxonomy (NCBI): domain Eukaryota; kingdom Metazoa; phylum Chordata; class Mammalia; order Carnivora; family Ursidae; genus Ursus; species Ursus americanus. The sequence goes on from NC_142139.1 coordinate 68,413,995, forward strand.
TTTATCCATTCATTTGTCGATGGACATCTGGACTCTTTCAATATTTTGGCTGTTGTGGACCTTGCTGGTATAACCATTCGGGTGCAAATGCCCCACTGAATCACTATTTTTGTATTCCGTGGATAAATACCTAGTAGACACTGTGCAATTTCTAAGCTTCAGTCATGGAAGTCTTGAAGGTTTCTCTTGGTCCTCTTAGAATGCTTCTTCTGGGGGAAAACTAGTCACCTTGCAAGATCTCCAGAACCCTGAGACTGCCATGCTGGAGGCAGTCCAAGTTAGCCACATGAAAGCCGTATATGCAGAGATGACCAACCAGTGCCCATGCTCCAGCCATACCTGGCAAGGAACCAGACACTTAAGATAAGAAGACTTATTTAAGTCAGGAAGTTGTGGGCTGATATGTTACGTGTGGTAGATAACCAACACAATATTAATTAATTCTTATTTCCTATAACAACTCCTGTTTTCTTAAGAAGTAAAACTTGAATAATTTTAAGTCACTTCTTGCTGATTCTTTCTGATTCCAGCTGCACAGTATCCAGCAGAATTTTCTTGATTTCTTTTGAGGCATGTGCTCAGCAGTCTTGTCTAATTTATAGTCATCAGATTTACTTCCTGTTTCTTTTTAATTAGTCATTTCAGCAGGATGGTAAAGGTGTGGGATTAGAATATAATATGCAATTTTCTTTCAATCCTTGAAATTTGTCCTGACTAGTGCTTAAGGCTAATCAAGTCTTTTAAAACATTGAATCGAAATTTCTCTTGCCATTATCTAAACCTGTCTTTCCTTTCTGTATGCCTAATCAAAACAGACAAAATTCTGATGAACCATTGCTAAATTGTTAGCTTTTCTTCAAAAGCAAAAGAAAAAGAAATACATGTAACAAAGGTAAGAGCATATTCACAAGATTCAAATGAATACTTTTTAAACTTTTAACCCCCTTGCGTAAACCACTTCCTCTTACCCTATCCCCTGAGATACCACTTGCTTTGCCAAGGCTTTGGAAAGTTTCTATGCTAAATACCATTTAACATACAAAGGGGAAAATCTATACATACGTGATTAACTGAGCGATATCATGACGTTTTCTTCTTCGGAGGATACTTCCCCTCCATTTAGAAAAATTTTCCAAGGTGAAGCTTGCATTTGGGGTTATCTTTATTTTATCCTCATCATTCCAGATTTCCATACCGACTAAGACCACGTGAGTGTTGAGCTTTTTATAAAGCTGTCCAAAAAGAATACATGTCAAAAGAACAACATAATGGGGATATTATCTTTCAATATTTTCAATGTAATTTAGATTTTCGAACTTATTAATAGCAGCACTGTAAAAACTTCCTTTCCAAACTTCCTTTCCAAACATACTTGTGAGATAGAAGTTACTACCTCTTTTCACAGATGCTAGCATCTCTACTTGGGCAAGGCAGACACACTTAGATATTTCAGGTCTGAAAACTCCTTTTTTTTTTTTTTCGAGAAAAGGTCCTATTGAAACAAACTTTTCTTGCTTGCAACCTCAAGAAACATTATAACTTTCTGTTAATAGTTCATTACTATGACTTCAACTTAAGTGTATTTACTCAAATGCTTTGCGATGTTCTCAGAGTCATAACATTTCAGAATTAGCAAGGTTGACCCAGTGCTGGTTTGGACACTGGGAGAGGAACATGCTATATGAAAAAGTCCTGCATCTGTGAGTCACAATAAAGAAAGTGATCCTCTAATTCTTAAACCTGGACTGAACCAAATAATCTATAATGAACATAGGATAATCTTTAGAAATAATGAGTTAATCTTATAAGAATATGTTTACTTTAAAAACAAGGTTTAAATTGCTACTATAGTTCACAAAACTGCACAGTGTTGGTCAGATAAATCCACTTATTAGATGAATGAGTTCTGGGGCTCTAATGTGCAGTTTGGTAGTGATAGTTAATAATATCATCTTAATTACTTTAACACCGGTGAAAGTAATTTTTAAAATCACCCCAAAAAAAGCAACGGCAACTATGTGATGCGATGGAGGTGGCAAAAATCATTTTGCAAGTAAGTATATCAAATCAACACACTGGACTCCTTGAATTCACGCAATGTTACATGCCAATTATATCGCAATAAAGCTGGAAAAAAAAAAAACCTGCACAGTTACAGGTTTTCTTGTGGGGCAGCTTCCTGCTGAGAAACCTGAAGAAATCATTTTAAGTAGTTTGGAAAACAACACAAGCATTGAGGAATGCAATTATCATCAAAAGAAAAGTCAAAATCTAACTAGATTAAAACCCTCCCCTTAATGATTCCCTCAACTTCCCACTTCCATTCTTGCTTTATTTGACCCACCTGGTTAAAACAATTCCTCCCTATGTCTCTCCTGCACCATGCCCCAGAACACGGAAGAGAGCACACTATGCCGATCGCTTTCACCTGGAAGCTACAACTACTAACCTCAAGTGGTCTTCACCAGTCTCAGCAAACCTGCTGCATTTCCAAAATCCATTTATTCCCAGAGGCTTCTGCACATTTTTTCGTGTTCACTCTTATCTTTTAGTAATTGTGACACTTTCTATTAAAACCTCACTTTGAGCAGATACTCCTGCTTCCAAATTTACTCAGTGTATAGAAGCAACCAGAAGAGAACTTCCACAAGTTCCCACCACTGTCTACCTCCTGGCTTACTTCAAACAACCTATGCCTCCCCTTCTTTACTATATGAATGAATGCTGTGCCCCTAAGCCCAATTTCTCCACTCATGCACTAGATCGCCCACCTCTTCCCAGGTCAAGGAGATTATTCCAGCAATTCTTCCATCTTCCTTGCAATTCTGTACTTAGCCTTCCACAGAATCATTCCCATCAGCATAAAAAGGATGACCCATCATGGCAGGGGGACAATTTTTATAACCCCTCTCCTTATCACTTATTCCCCATTTCTCTGTTCCCACTTATAGCAAAACTTCTGAAGAGAATTTTCTGTATCTGTTGTCTCTAATTCTACTTTCTATTCTCATTGGAATCACTCTAATCATGCCTGTACTCTTACACTCCAAAGAAACTTGCATCATCCAGGTGACCAATAACTTCTATTTTGTTAAATCCAGTGGCCAATCCTCAGTCCTCAGAAGCATCTAACATCATTGATCATTTCTTCCTTTGATAGATTTTTGTTTCAAGTAGCTTCCAGAACAACACTATCCCTGGTTTTCCTCAAAGCTCATTGTCTACTCTATTGATCTCTGTCAGTTTCTCCTGCACGCTGATCTCTCCTCAAAGAAGCACTTCAAGGATCTGTTCTCAGTCTCTTTTCTACTTATCTACACCCACTCCTTTGGTTATCTTATACCAGGGTTGGTAAGCTTCTTCTGTAAAGGTCCACAGAAAATGCTTCAGACTTTGAGGCTGTGTGGTCTCTGCGGTAACTACTCACCACCACTGGCACTATAACAGGAAAACAGCCATAAACAATGTGTGAACAAATGGGTGTGGCTATGTTTCATTAAAACTGCTTTTAAAAATGCAGCAGGCCAGATCTGGCCCACAGGTTACAGTTTGCTGATCCATGTCTTATGCCATCTGTATGTGTTAAAGACTTATGGATTTATATCTCCACCCAGACCTTGCTCCTGAGCTCCAATCAGTCTTGTATATCCAGCAGTTTCACCTCAGAATCTTTTTTTTATGCATCCATGAATCTTCTCTTTAATCTTTAATGATTCAAAATTTTACAATGATATAACCTGACACATGTTACTAGGTGCTGGACATGTGGAGGGCATTGTCAATATGGACATGTCTACCCTTCATCTCAGGGAAATTTCCTAGTATTATTACTCTAGTTTTTGAAATGTAAAGTCTCTAATATTTTCATTTCTTAAATATAAAAATGTAACATGAAACATGTACACATTCAGAAAAATTACTTAGTCATAGAACACTTTACTAAAAATTAGCAATCCACTGCCATTGCCACCCCCACTAAGAAACAATATTTTTGTTGAGATATAATTGACATAGAACATTATATTAGTTTTAGTATGCAACATAATGATGTGCACCTGGAAATCTTTATACAAAAAGATATCTTAAAGCGAATGTGTTCTAAATGGAAATCCTCATCTGTCTTCTGAGTCACTATCCCCCTCCATGTTACCCATTCTTAAAGTTGCTCAGGTCCAACCCTTGATGTCACTTGACTCTTCTCCTTTCCTTATACTTCTCATCTCTCATCTACCTCATCTACCCTGTGGACTCTCTCCAGAGATCAGCTATTCTCAATTGCTCCACTACCATTGCTTTTTCTCAAGCCACCATCATCTTGTGAGCCAAATTAGGGAATAATTCCCCTATCCGGTCTTATATCTGCCAATTGCTTTACTTCAGTTTATTTCCAACATAATGGCCAAGATAATCTTTTAAGAACACACATCTGAACATGTTACACCTCAGCTCCGGCTCTCCAGTCTTCCTTGCCTGTGAAGAATACCAAAAAGTCCTTACCCAGGCCTACCAGGAGCTGCAGGTTCAGGCCATGGCTACCCATCAGATGTCATCTGCTTCCACCCTTGCCCTGGCTTACTGCATGCCAGCCACAATGGCCGTCCCACTGTTCCTCAAATATGACAATCTAGCTTCTGTCCTCAGAACTTCACTCTGCCTTGCACACCCTCCCCTAGGGTCAGACACTTATCTCCCTTCCTTTCCCTGCCCAAATGTCACTTTGGACACCTTGGACTTGGGCTTCCCTATTTAACATAGCACCCAAGATGAACCTCTCTATCACTCTTTTTTATACACTTTTTTTTATAGCACTTATAATCACCATCCTACATACTCTTTATTTGGTGTATTTATGCTCATCTTGAACAAATATGTAAACTCCTTGAAGGGATATTTGTCAGTTTTGTTCCCCACTTTATTTCTGTCATCTAGAAAAGTTCCTGTCACAAAGGAGATGTTCAATAAATAGGGCCAGTTCTTGGGGTTCCTTAAGAGGAGTCAGCATGATCTTTGTGGTGAGAAGACAAGATATGGATGATGTTGGTCATTGAATCCACCTTCATTTTCTCTCTATCCTTAGAGAATTTGCAGGCTACCCCAAAGTGACTCACCCATGTAAGTAGGCAGACTCACTGTATGTTCAACTAACAAGACACTAACAATTAAGATTTAAGCAGGGGGCATACAGAAATCATTTTTAAAAGATTTTGTTAATTAGATGATAAAATCCTGTTTACAAACCAAAATCAACATCTTTCCCAATTGAAATGGGCTTTGAAATCCAACCAATCCAAGTTCAAATCTTATCTCTACCATTTCCTAACTTTGTGATTTTAGGCAAGTAGCTTTGCTTCCCAGAATCTAATTCTTTAGCTATATATTAGGTTTAGGAATATCTCAAAATTTCGAAGATTCAATGAGATGATGTATTAAAAAATACTACTGTGCCAGAGTTTGGCTGATTTTGCTTGTTTTCTCATGTTCTCCCATAGATTGGCTTTCTGTTGGGATTTGCTGGTCAGTGATGTCTTCCCAGGCTTTAGAAAAACAAAAAAGCAATTCAAACAAAATCATCTCTTATACCTTCATCAACCTGAGAATAGTGTGGCATGTAGGTGAGGAACATCTCTATCATGTAATATTGATATTCAATTAAGTAGCAAAATTTCAAGAATTAATCAGCAGTATTAATCTCAGGAGTATTGACTTTCTTTCCCTGCTTCACAAGCATTCATAGATACACCCAATGACACTGCCTCACAAATTGTTAAAATTGCACTTGAAATATACCATACCATGTTGACATAATTGGCCATTTCAAACACCCTCTTTCTTATTTCCTCTGGGTCTTGATTGTACTTTTTAAACTGAAAAAAAAAAAAAAACACAAACAACAACAACAACAACAAAAAACCAACCATGACAAAATACGGGCACTGACAGAAATGAATATAATTAAAAGGCAAAAAAAAAAAAAAAGCAACTTCAGTTTATTTTACTTATCAGTGGTTATAATTAACAATCAGTTATAAAAGTTAACAGTTAATAGATAGAAGCATAATGTTTCCTTATTTCTTTAGCTAAGTTAAAGTACTTTCAGAGTAGAGATGATGTATTACCCCTGAAGTAGTAGCTCAGTGTAAAGTTCTAAGGAATTACTCCAAATGTTTTTCCATTTAAATACCATGGTTTCATAAACTGTGCAGAATTGGTGCAAGGAATAGATTATTTGTGTGTGTGTGTGTGTATATATACAAATAATCTATTCCTTGCAACAATTCTGCACAGCTTATGAAACCATGGTATTATATACTTATTCATATATATATATATATATATATATATATATATATATATATATATATATATGATAAATGGTAAATGAATGTAGTATAATGAGAGGCCAAGCTTTAGGGCATGAACAAACTAACTTACTCATATTATCATAGTGCAAAGATTTCCCTTTTGAGATTATGTGAATCTTCATTCATTCATTATGTGAACCTTAGGTTTCCAATATTTGATAATGTGTTCTTTTAAAATAATATAAACAATGAATATTACCCAAAAATGCCTTTTTCAGAAGATTCCATTCATCAGTCTTGTACATTTGCCACTCCCTGATGAGGATAAATTCTAACTTACCAGTGATTTAACTGCTTAATGAGAGACAAAATGTCAAAAGAATTTAATTGAAAACTAAGTTTGGAGACAATAATAAAAGATAAAATGCAAAAAGTCCACTTTGTGCATATCATATCAGGTGCACATTCCTGAGAAGGAAAAATCATATCAGTCTAATTATATGTCAAATTTCCTAGGATCAGAACAATTCATAAAAAAGAATAGCTCATAGTCATGATTCTTCAAAACCGATCTATATATTTAATATTTCCCATAATAAATTTATATAGAAGAGGATTTTTGAAAGACACATTTTTATCTGTTACAATTACCTCACCATTATCCAGGACCAAATAATATTCTATGTATTTCTTATGTTCTGGCCCCTTCTGGTCTTTTGATTTCTGTAATAAATATAAAAACAAAAATTACTGAGACAATATCATTCTCTGCAAGAGTCATTCTTTTATTTGAAATGTGTAATTTTAGAAAAGATTGGTTGATATCTGGCAACAAAGGAAAACAACATTACCATTTTAACTCTAACTAACCAAGCACAATTATCTATAGACAAGACTCAGAATATCAGAGCTAGAAGGGACATCAGTGACATTCTAGTCTGACCCCTTCATTTTGCCAGAATTTAAATGATTGCGCATCTAACTAATACGTGTGCTGGAAGTAAAACCAGTGTCTTTGGAGTTTTTGAACAATGGGTTTTCTCTACTATCATGTCCTGAAATAGAGAAACAGTGACTTCAGCATCCTCCTAGTGTTTCTTGTTATTGTTGTTGGTTTTAAGTAGCCTTTTCTCTGTCTCCCAGCCAGCACCCCCTTCCTTAGCTATGGTACAATGCCCAGAGCCAGCACACCATGGCATCTAGTCTGCTCCCTTCTCCTCAGATAGAGCTGGATCTCTTTCCCACGTTCCAAGCTTCCCTATTTTCTGTTCCTTTTTCTCCACAAAACAAAACAAAACAACAACAAAAGATACATTTCATAATGGATTGTTCTTTTGAATAGTAGCAGATACATTATTCATACTAAATAATAAACTCTCAAAGTTTATTATGTTGCATTTCTGGAAGTGCTTGTCTTTTTTTTAAAGATTTTATTTATTTATTTGAGAGAGAGATTAATGGAGCACAGGTGGTGGGAAGGGCAGAGGGAGAGGGAGAGAGAATGTCAAGCAGACTCCGTCCTAAGCATGGAGTCTGACTCGCCGCTGGACCGCACGACCCTGAGATCATAACCTCAGCCGAAACCAAGAATCCGACGCTTAACAGACTGAGCCACCCAGGTGCCCCAGAAGTGTTTGTCTTTTAACAGGCAAATGAGCTTCGATTAGCAAGAACACATTACTGAAAGTAGACTTTTATGTGTAATCCAATGAGCTACACACTTCCGTCCCAGCCTCCAAAGGAGCAGGTATTCATTAGCACTTTCACTCTGCACCACTGGTGCTGTGGGCACTAGGAGTAAAGCAGTGAAACATACGTGGTCTGTGGGCTTACAGAGCTCCCACTAGGCAAACAGGCATAGGTAAATCAGGTGGTGATTAGTGCTATGCGGAGGATTAAATGGAGTCACGTGATACTGTGTGCCAGGTAGTTCTTTCAAGAAGAGATGTTAGGGAAAGCTCTAAAGAGCTGGTCATGCAGCAGACATATTAATGAAAATAAGAAACCAGGCAAGGGAAGATAAATTGGAAGATAATTCCAGCAGAGAAAAAAAAAATGAACAAAAAGACTCTGAATGAATTGATATTGGCATGTTTAAAGCACAGAAAAAAAATGTGTTTTTCAGAACGGAATGGAGGAGGTTGTCAGTGGGCGGGAACTACAAGGTAGCGAGATTACAGTAGGAAGTGGGGCCCTAAGCATACAGGGATTTGTAACTCACTCTCATCTCTCCTCCGTTTGATCTCTATATATTAGACGCCCTCGTAAAAGCTCAACCCTGGGTCCCATTCTTTATCTACACATCTTCCTAGGTAATCCCATCCTGTGTTATGCCTCCTATAAATAGAAACTCTGCACTAATTACTATCAAATGTGTATCTCCAGCCTTGGCCTCTCCTCTAAAGGCCAGACTGTTATAATTACCTATTTCATGCATCCATTCAAATGTCCAATACCACAAATCTAACGTGGTCAAAATAAAACTGATTCCCAAACCTCAAACAAAACCTGCTTCTACCTCATTCTCCCCAGCTCAGTTAACAGTACCACCATTCATCATTTGCTTAGGTCCAAATCTAGAAATTATCCTTGATTCTTTTATCCTTCATCTCTAGGGGTAGTTCTTCTGGATTCCTAGTATCATATCACTGGTAGAATTTAAACCTGCAGCAGATTGAACCCCAAAGAGATTTTCTTCTGTTAAGACCAATTCTGCCCCGTGCTTATGGATTCTGAGAACATTTAGAAGAGATGATTGGATATAAAGCATCCCCTGAAGGAAATTAAAGTAATTATGGCAATGACTTTTTATATACTCCCTATGGTTTCAAACGAGCCATATTCATTTTTCTTCTGTGACTGGAAGCTGAATTCATATATATATAAGTATATTCTAAGTTCCTCTGGGCATATCCTATATTTATTTTTGCTCACTGCTACATCGCCAGAACCAATGGCAGTACTTTAAGAAGGAAAACTATTAAATGAGTTCATTCATAAAGACAGCAGGATATTTTATGTCAAAGTAATAATACTTTATACCTTTGTTGTATGTTATAGTATTGTCAAAGTTGCCTGTTCCTAGAGGGCAAGCATTATATTTATACTTCTTTTTAGCCCTGGCACATTGTTGTTAATAATGGTTAATCCACAGATACTTATTAAATAAATCATCAATATACAATGAGGTTTTAGTGCCTTTACATGCTAGTTAGTACTAGTAGTTCAACAAAGACTATAAAGTTTCTGTTAATTGCAACTACTAAGACTGGAATCCGGGGCAGCTAGGACAGGAAACATGAAAGCACTGCAAATAAAAAATGACAGTATGCATACCACCAGACTGGTGGCAGGTAGAACCACACTCTGCTGAGATCCATGTGCCCATAATATGTCATCCATCCCACAGGTGCTGTTAGTCTTTTCATCGGGATCATACTTGAAGAGTGCATGTTCCTGTCCATCCTGATTTGTGGGGCTTAAAGGTTCAATGAAGTACTTTTGATCTCCCTGACTGAAGTAACCCCTGAAAAACATGAAAATCCAGGTTTAAAAAATATTCCTGCTTTTGGGTGCTATAGACTTATAGACTCCAAAAAATTTCCAATACCACCTAATTTTAAGCTCATGGCAGTAGAAAATAGTGTAACATTGCAGCTGAAGATACACTTACAGATGGCCTAAACTTATTTTTTCTATGAGGAAATGGGACCTGTTGGGAAGAAATGACTACTGTAATGCCACATAGCTAATTTATGTCAGTGCTGACACTAGAATGGAAATTTCCTGATTGGCACCCAATACTCTTCTAATCTAATACTTTGTCTGCTCTAAAGGTGCGCTGAAAATGAAGACTTTGAAGTCTTATAAATAAGAGTTAAGATTCTGGGTCTATAACTTCTTAGATGTGATACCATGGAAAAGTTACCTAATCTCATACGGTCTCAGTTTCTCCATCTATAATATGAGAATAATACCTACCTAATAGAATGATTATAAAGATTGAAGGACATAATATGTAAAGCACAAGATCAACAAATATTACCAATTTCTTCTCTATTATCTCTGCTGAAGCCGCAGGCTAAGATTCATTTAACCAATATTTAGGGAGCACCCATTATTCATTAGTCATTGGATTAAGGGCAGACAATAAGAAAAAAGAGTCACGATTTCTCCTCTCATGGAGCTTATAGTCAAGTGAGGAAGATGGATGTGGATCAAATAATACATTTGACCCACAAATAATATAATTATATGACATATGAAATATTCATATAACTGCTAGGACAAAAATGTATAAGAATATATAATAGGAGATTGGATTAAGTGTACACGGAACTAGAAGACTAGAAGACAAAGAGATAAGTAGGTGGTTTGTTGCAATGGTCTACATAAAAGATCACAGTAGTTTGGACTAGGATGTGGCAGTAGAGAGAGAATGTAGTGAATAATCTCAGCGAATATTTAGAATATCTAATCAATAGGGCTTGATAATGGATTGAAATGGGTAATTGAGGGGTGTCTGGGTGGCTCAGTCATTAAGCGTCTGCCTTTGGCTCAGGGCGTGATCCTGGCATTCTGGGATCAAACCCTGCATCAGGCTCCTCTGCTGAGAGTCTGCTTCTTCCTCTCCCACTCCCCCTGCTTGTGTTCCCTCTCTCGCTGGCTGTCTCTCTCTGTCAAATAAATAAAATCTTTTTTAAAAAATGGGTAGTTGAGAGGCTAGAAATCATCAAGGAACCTAGGTTTCTGGATTGGGCAAGTGGTTGATTGATTATATCATTCACTGAGACGAGGAACACTGGAAAAACACCGGATTTGGGAGAAAAACGTTAGTTTGATTTGGGGTTTATTAAGATTGAGAGTTCATTAATCTATCCAGATATGGAAGAGTTATGGCTATATGGAAGACAAAATCAGATAATCAAGTCTGGGCATCAGAAGAAATATCTCACTGTAAAAAGATGTCTAGGGAGTCATTAATATACAGAAGAAAAGAATGTCATGAGCATGAATAGGACAAGCTGAAGAGAGAGTTTAAAGAGGAAAGGTGGAGAAGGGCTTCCATTCCCTAAAGAGTCAGACACAAAAACCTGTATTTTGAAAACAAGCAGACAAACAAACCCACCTCTGCAAGCAATTCAAATGTGTAAATGTACAAACGACCATTAAGAGAAGCCCTGTTTCCTAGGATTCATATTTAACTACAGTATAATTCATTCTATTTGAGATTCTTCAGGTTTTTAAAAACACACACCCTCAACGCCAATACCACAGGTATACATAAACCATTCATGAAGGCTTACCTTAGACCCCTGCATGTGCTGATGCTAGCATCTGAAACTTTTTCATTAATGATGTGTCCTTGGTAATAACAGTCATCCTAAAGAAACAAAAAAGGGTTTTTTTTGTAAAGGAAAGTGCGTGTTTCTTAGATCCACTGCTAAATTTGAATTTGAAAGCTTGAAACAAGATCTATAGTGTTTTCAAATAATTTTATGCTGAGCAACAGTCAACTTAGAGATGTAAAAAAAATGGTTAAGAAGCTCTTTATGATTAAAATCTGTAATATTTAGTTAATTAATCCATTGCTTAAAGAACATTTACTAAATAAATACTGGTATTGCAGAAAAAGGATAACAGGGGTGGATGCAGTCTGGAAGAAACAAACTTATAGATAGAGGTTTAAAATCTGAGTTCCCAAAACATCAGACATTCATTCTTCCCCTTGGCTAATTGCTTATTTTTTTTCTAACACCTACAAGCTTTTTCCAAAGAATAGATTACCAGGATTATATTGTTATTTCTTGATTTATTCAGAGTTTCAGCAGACTGAGTTAGTGTGACATCCCCTTCTCCATCTGAAGCAAAATGTCCAATTCTAGCACTTTTCCATGTGGATGTACTTTAATCAAGCATACCTTTCTGCTTTGAGACAGGTGATGTATTGGCCCACATAAATGTCTGTGCCATAGCTATGAAGAGAATACCTGAAAGCCTTCCAATAGAAAAATGGAGCTCAAAAAAGATGGCAATGATAAAATACTCCTCGCACTACTTCCCACAGCCATCTTCTCTAAATAAGAGTCAAGAGTAAAAAAAATATTTAAGGAAAACAGAATTTTATAATTCTGTCATTGAGGAAATAGTCTTGAGTTGGAGACATTATATGATCTAGAGAGGTGATCAGCATTGACTAAGAACACAAGATGTATTTAATTTTCACTCTTCTAATGAAAATGAGAAGCTCCTGCCCATTCTCTCATAGGGAGCGCCTGAAGGCTGGAAAGGGTTACCATGGTTGTCAAGGAATGCCTTTGTTCTTGTCAAACTGCACAAATATTAGAGGATCTAATGAGAAATTACCACTGCTAGAAAAAGCACCAATGTTGTAAATGCTGTTTCACTTTCACTATTTGTCTGGCAATGACACTGCCTTTGGGTATGGGGTCACACCCCAACTGACAATGATTCTAGGATGTTCTTTTACCATGATTTGTGGGCTTGTGGTGACCTCCTCTCCAGTGGAATTATAATGTGTTTCCACGTAACCTGGTGCAAGGAGACCCCTAGAGAAAAAAGGGAAAAAATTCATGTTTACTCACTCTGATTGAAAAGTGCAGTGATCAAAGTGAAAGCTTCCACTGGATGTGCAGGAAAGTTTTAACTCCTGAGCTCCTTCTCCTAAGCCCTCAAGATGAGTCCAAGCATGAAGAAGATGCTTACAATGCAAAGATTGAGGGAGCTGAGTCTTTGACGTTCCTGAGTAGTGTGGACGTTCCTGAGTAGTATGGAACTGTGTCTGCTATCTCACCAGACTTTGATACTTCTCTGACCCCTCAGAGCACTCCTCACCAGTTTATGATAACTACATTTTCACCCAGTCCTTTTCAGTTCCTAGTTACTGCTAACAACTGTAGCAGTGGAAAGTGTATTGGGAATTGACTTGCTTTTTGTAGTTAGGGCCCTTCTGGCATTTTCGCTGAGCTTCTCAGAATTCTTTCAATTACCCAGCAGCACATAGAAGTCTGGATATATTTTTAAAGAGGCAGGGCAAGGAGAAAAGGAAGTAACTAGTATATGTTAAATGCCATCTCTATGCCAGCCACTGAGTTAGACACTTTCCATGGATCATTCATTTAATCCTTTCTGAAATCTGATAAGGTAAATACGACTTGCTTCATTTTTCAGATGAGATTACACAGTTCGAGTAGCAAGGGATCATATCTAGGTCTGCCTAAAATTCACACCTGTACTATTTCCATCCTACCCCACCATTTCTAACATCCAGGCAGTTGTGATTTGTTGCAAAAGGCAATAGTCCATTTGAGGGAAAAAAATCTTGCTGTACTATATAGAATGGCTTAGGGATTGAAAGAGAGCTTGAAAGCACAGAATTAGGGGCAAAAACTACTTTTGAAATAGTCAAGATATAGGATCATCAAGATTTAAGCCAGAGCTGAGGAAGTGAAATTTGAAAGAAATGTTGAATGTAGCTGATCTGAACGCAGAGAATGAAGGTACAAGAGGACAATGTAATGCATGAGAAAGTGGGTGGGTTAGTGTTAGCTGGGTGGAAGGAGCACTGGCGTGGGCATCAGGAGAGCCCAATTCCAGTTTTACCACTGACTTGTTCTTTGGTCCTAGAGTTTATTTAATTATATATGTCTCTTTTGTTTTTCCTGTTGGGAATGGTTACAATTTGTTTTAAAATCTAATCTTTCAGTATTATAATAATAAACTACAATAATATAGGGGAAGATTTAAAAATCTATCTGCTTTTTTCACAGAATTTGATAAAATGTGTATCTGCTTGTATCTCATGCATTGTGCTTTATTCTAGAAGGATCCAAACACTAGTAAACTGTTATTTTATTGAGTGTGTTTCCACTATTTCGATAGGAACAAACATTCACCAAACTCCTTGGGCCGGTTGAGAGAAAAAACTTAGCAGAGGTTTTTGAGAGCCTCAATGAGTACACTTTCCACATGCTAACTTGTTGTTGGTAAGGATGATATCAGAAGTAAAAACACTTACTTGTTTTTTTTCAAATAAAGCACTGCAATTTTCCCATTAACTGTCATTTTATACTTCAATTCGGTTTCAAATTTTTCCTGCAAAAATGCACAAACATTTACTGGCGATTGCAAACACACGCAAATATTCATTTGACTGTGTTTATCTTTTTAATCATTAGCAAACAATGCCTGCTTTCTTTAATGGTTGTCTATATAGTTTATATAGCAAATGTCTGCTTCCGGCCTCTTTTAACAAATCAAACTCTGCCAACCGAATAGACAAATTATCTGAGACCTTTCTATCCATCCATCTACCCATCCGCCCACCCACCCATGCATTTTACAAATATTATTTGAGTGTTAATTATATGCATGATTCTACTCAGTTCTGGAAATTCAACTCTGAGCAAGAAAAATTGATACCTACTGTCAGAAAGCTTATAATCCTGTGGAAAGACAAACAATAAAAGTGATTTATGTTATATGATAAGGGACATAAATATGAGTGCAATGTAGGATGTCTAACATCTTAAGGTCAGAAAAGGCTTTCTTGAGGAAGTAACATGTAAGCTGAGATACGAATTAGCCAGGTGAAGCAGGGTGGGGAATTTATTTGAGAAGAAGTAATAATATGCCCACAAACCAAAAGACCTCAAAGACTCCTACTGATGATTTTTGGTCTGGAGGTCTTCTCACGGCTAACCGGAGGTCAGAATATGGACAAAACAACAGAAATATGTACTCAAAAGCAGAGAAGTCATCAGGAAGAAAATAAAGTCTCAGGAGTTCAGAATGAGAACATATCACCTCAAGCAAACGTCATGAACAGTTTTGAGATTTATATACACAAAAAGAGACACAAAGGACTGTTCATTAAAGAAGATGAAATTGGGTACTGAATTCTGATTTTGTTCTATAGAACAGAGTTATTAACCATGGTTACACTCAATATCTAAAAATTCACTGGGGAGTGCCATGGCATTATTATTAAAGAGATCTCAATATGGCAGACAAAATATGACTGAGTGCTGTTTTGCTCTGCTGGGCCTCACCCAAGGCCAAGCTTTTCTTCTCTCCCCCCTCTTCTGGCTAGAGCAGTACCTGAGGCCAGCAAGGGACAATAGAGAGTTAGGGACTTCAGGTCAGGGGGATTGTGCAGGGATTTGCCATCTCCAAGGTCAGTTGGTATGGCCTGCATTCCCCTTAAATGATTAGTTATTGGAGTCCTCTCTGATGTCAAAAACTCCTGTATATAAATATCCCATACTGTATGTCTAGATGAGGAGAGTCTGCTGTAATTCACTTCATGTTGATGAATAGCAAGAGGTGGGGGGGGGGGAAGCCTGAGGGTTGAAAATAGAAGTTATGGGGAATCATTGTAACGACTTATCATTTAGACTTAAGAAAGGCCAGATGGAATTAAAATATTAGAAGGATACTAGATACAATCTTCTGCCCAGAAGAGCCTTCCAGATATCTATTTCCTGTCAGTAATGGATTTTAATGGATCTTCACCTATAATATTATTTGGAGATTGTTTTAGAAAAGATTATTGCTTTTGGACTGAAAGTTTTAGCCGATACTGGCACAGAGATTATAGATGAAAGGAAACAACAAGGAGGGAAACAAATATTTATGAAAGAGGGTGCACTGGGTGATGTGATAACTGTACGTCCCAAGTAAAAATATGTGGTGGAGAGAAATGCCTGCTAATAAAAAATCTATCCTACTTGTATGCAACCTGGGTCCTGAACTATGGGTTAGGGGAGGAAATATACATCTTGATTTTGAGAGTATCCACTAGAAGGAAATGATTTAGAGCCCAAAGATTAAGGTTAGCTGGTCACAGGGACATATAAATAAACACTTCCTCCAGGAAAAATGCCATGAGTAAGTTTGAATGGGTGGACTGGGAAGGCCACCATCCTGGATGTTCCTGGGATGGGAGCAAGAGTGTAAAGTAAAGATGATACCCATGGGCACACAGCAAACAGCAAAGCTCACCGTAGAAGTCCCAGGGAGGTTTGATGCCAGTAGTACAACTGTTGTCATAACATAGAGTAAGTTGAGGCCTCCAGGAACCATGGCAGACCTATCTAAGGCCTGAAGTTGTTCCCAATATAAGGGAGGTGTTGTGCTGCCAGATATTCTATTTTGGGGCATGAGCCAACAGCATGGCAGTTTTGACCTCCAAGGAAAAGTGTGTGCTCTGGAGGCAAAATCCTGGGAATAAAGGGATTAGCTTTGAATGCTAAGTTCCCAACATCAGGGACCTTGATTAAGAACTTGTCAAATATTTATCTATGCAGATGTATGGACAATGTACTCCAGTTTTATCTATACAGTTATATGGACAACGTACTAATTCATTCATTTGCTCGTTTGTTCATTTGCTTATTTATTCAACAAATACTTAGTTTTCCTTATGCCATGCATATAAAACATAATTAAAAATACAATAATGAATATAGCTTTCAAGTTTATACGCTGGCCTTGAGTGACCCCTCCAGAAAATTTTTCAAAGGATAATTAATTCTAGCTCAAATCTTAAGTAACTGAGCCAGGGGTGATGAAGTCGGAAGGATGGGGCCATGCTCTTGGCACAGCTGACAGGTAAAGCCAGTGCCTCAGTTCTCTGGACCAGTAGAGGGCACGTTTGCTTAATAAGAAGTACACAAGTCCTCTTCTTCACTGCCTTGATGAATGAGTAATCTAGACTGAGATCTATGTAACATCTATGGGATACAGAGATCCCTTCAGTCACATGCATTCCAAATTCTGGATGTTTCAAGTAATTGCTAATCAATTCTTTGCACAAGGAAGACTGATAGTCTCGACCCTAACGCCATGAAGATAACTTCTAAGAACTTGGCTTCTATCTATAAGACAGTGTTCTCATTGCTTACAAGCTGTACCTGAACAAAAAGAGAAGATTCTATGCCAAAAGAATGTGCCTGCAGTGTGGCAGACAAGGGTGTCCAGGCTTCTCTAGTCTATGCTTGTGAGACAGGTGTGAGGTGGCAGAACTCAGTAACCCTGACAGGGCAGGACTGAAATATCAGACATGCAGCAGCATGGGACCTTACATTCATAACAGAACAATGGCTGGTATCCCAGAGAGACTGCTAGGGCTTAGCCCTAGATGTTCAAAGGGAAGTGACAAAAGCCACATGGTATGACTGTCGCCTAAAATGCAGGACATCAGTTAAATCTGAATTCCACATAAAGTGAACAATTTCCTAAATATAACCATGTCCCATACAATATTTGAGATTACTTACACTAAAAAAAAAGCATTCATTATTTATCTGACATTCAAATTTAACTAGGTATCTTTATTTTTATTTGCTAAATCTGGTGATTCTATACACAGTAGAATCTACAGCAAGAGCTGTAAGAATGGAAACTAGACATTTGTGACCAGGGTAAGGAGGTAAAATTCTGAAACACAAGAACATGGAAAACACTGGCTTGGAAAAGCAGATTAATGCTCTTGTAATGTTTCTTTAACCAGGAATTACTTTTAATGGTTCGATCACATTCTTGCTGTGGGGTACTTCAAAGGCATCAAGCAGCACCTGAGAACATCATTGCCACTTGAACACTAAAAGGTAAACATGTCTGAGTTACACATATCTGTGAGATGGCTGGAAGCATTCAGTACTCCCCCCCCTTAAGTTATTCATGGCTAACATATTACCTTCTACTGCCTAAAATGAAGGCAACAAGGAGAAAACTACACAAAACTCCAAAAGAAAAATAAAATTAAAGCATTTGAGTCATTTAGATATATTTTCCTTCCATTCTCTATGGAATTTGGTGTAATGTTTTTATTTCCTTCAAAAGATAAAATTGACATGTTTTATAGGATTTCTTGGAACCAATGGGCATTTGTGGAATGTCCCTTTTCATAGGACAGGTGTTGAGAGACCAAAATGAAGGAGGGGTAGAAGCATGTTAAAGACGTAGAAAATACTTTTTTTTTTAATTGACCTGGGCCATTTTAAACCAGAAGAGAAGATTAAACTTACTCTTACAGACATGCGGACACACACACATACACACACACACACACACACACACACACCATAGCTATAGTAAAATCAATATTAAAAGAAAATCAAGAGCCAAATGGTGTAATACTGACTATTCTTGAAGCATGAACTATTCCATGGTGATTTCACAAAGGATATAAAATGGACTGGGCAATACATCTATGGAGAACATGTTAGGTAGGAAAAAAATCCTTAAGAAAGGGCAGAGAGGTGGAAACAAGTGTATTATTAAGAAAGGCCTTGAGAATAACAAAGCTGACTAAGAAGGAGGTTGTGTCAAGAAGCAGAAAGAAGAAAAATGGCTTAGTAAACCATAGCATCAAGCAAAAGAGCCATGATGATTAGTCATAAGAAGTGGAAGGTGATGAGTTACATAGGACAGTGTTGTAACATAATCTTGAGCAGGGACTTAATAATTGCATGCTGCTTTGCTTTTCACATAAGTTTTCTCAAAATAGCCATATAAGACAAGTATTACTATTATTATCTCAATTTAAAGATGCAGAATTTGAAGTTCATTTGTATATAAATTTATACAGAGAAAATTAACAAACTTAAGACGTGAATATAAACAAGCCTTTCAATTCAGATCCTTTACCCTTTCACTATGGATTAGGAAAATATAAGGTTCATACAACCAGTTAATCAAGTTGTGGACTAGATAAACAATGTATTTGCAATAAATATCAAGCACATTGCATCAACTACATCCATCTACTCAACTATTCTAAAAATTAAGATCGATCATCTATCAGGTACCAGTAACTACTCCACAGCTTTTCATCAAAATAAATTATTCAAAAGCTTACATTTGTTTTCTAAGGAAATCACTTTATAACTACTATAAAAGATACTGGATGTGTATTCAAATTTTCCTCAGAATATTCAGCAACAAAATGAATCTGGTATTTAAAATTTTTTTTTATTTACTTATTTCTCAGAGAGAGAGAACACAAGCAGGGGAAGCTACCAGCAGAGGGAGAGGGAGAAGCAGGCTCCCTGCTGAGCAAGGAATCCAACATGGGGCTCCATTCCAGGACCCTGGGATCATGACCTGAGCCAAAGGCAGACACTTAACCAACTGAGCCACCCAGGTGTCCTGCTATCTGGCATTTTTAAGAGAATGCTAGAAAACATTTAAGGAAGCCATACAGATGAGGAATCCAATGCATGTAGGTCTCTTTTAAATTTAACAGAAATGTTTTGTTGAAAGAGAATTATTTTGACAAACAGGGTCTACTATGGTTCTGCTATCATAAACATTTGACTTAGAAGAAATCATCTGTCAGGAACCTTATCCAGTGCGGGAGTAGGTACTCCCAGGAAGTGGCATCTTACAATATTTCTGCAAGTTATTATTTATGTCTCATTTATCTATATTTTTCCTGGCTCCCAGCAGAAGACTTCTGGGTGCAGGTTCTTAGAAAATTATTGAATGAACCATCATGTTTTAGCTTTTATCTTTTGGCTGAGAATGTTTTTTCATTAAGTAATAAGAACTATACAAAGTTTAATAACTTTCTCTTTAGAAAAGACAAAGGTAAATTTCATGTTTTACTATAGTAATTCATTCTAACTTGATATTCACCCACAATATTTTATTTTCTACTTCAGTTTTAATGTTCATGGTTTTGTTTGTATGTGTGTACATAGATACATAGTTGATCGATAGATAATAGATAAAATAAGTTGTATTGAATGTCTTTGGAAGTATACAGTATTATAAATTACCATAAAAGTATTAAAGTTTACTTTCTGTGTGACCTTGGGCAGTTTATTTCAACTGTCAGAATCTTTATCTTCAAAATGAGGTTGATAATAGTTAATAAAAATATGATAGGTCAAACAAAACATGCAAATGTCTATATATAAATATGTATATATATGTTTTATATCTATACATATATCATATGTAAATATATCTATGCATATTTTTTCAAGATACTTTGTTAAGTCAAAAGCTGTACCTGTTGCTCTGGCTCCTTGACCTCTCTTTTATGTAGTGGATGAAGTCTTCTGGGATAAACCACTTCATAGTTCTTTACTCCAGGGAATTCTTTGATAGCATTTACTGAGGGGGAAAAAAGGCAGGAGAAGTTAATTCTGAGATTAACTTAACCAGAGACATAAAGGATCTATATTCTAGAAACTACAAATCACTCTTGAAAGACATTGAAGAAGACACAAAAAGATGGAAAAATATTCCATACTCATGGATCGGAAGAATTAACATAGTTAAAATGTCTATGCTACCCAGAGCAATCTGCACTTTCAATGCCATCCCGATCAAAATACCAATGACATTTTTCAAAGAAATGGAACAAACAGCCCTTAGATTTGTGTGGAACCAGAAAAGGCCCTGAATCGCCAAGGAATTGTTGAAAAGGAATAAAAAAGCTGGGGGCATCACAATGCCGGACTTCAAGCAATTCTACAAAGCTGTGATCACAAAGACAGCATGGTACTGGCACAAAAACAGACACATAGACCAATGGAACAGAATAGAGAACCCAGAAATGGACCCTCGGCTCTTTGGGCAAATAATTTTTGACAAAGCAGGAAAAAACATCCGGTGGAAAAAAAGACAGTCTCTTCAATAAATGGTGCTGGGAAAATTGGACAGCTACATGCAAAAGAATGAAACTTGATCACTCTCTCACACCATACACAAAGATAAACTCCAAATGGATGAACGACCTCGATGTGAGACAGGAATCCATCAAAATCCTAGAGGAGAACATAGGCAGCAACCTCTACAACATTGGCCAAAGCAACCTTTTTCATGACACATCTCCAAAGGCAAAAGAAACAAAAGAAAAAATGAACTTGTGGGACTTCATCAAGATAAAAAGCTTCTGCACAGCCAAGGAAATAGTCAAAAAAAACTAAGAGGCAGCCCACGGAATGGGAGAAGATATTTGTGAATGATACTACAGATAAAAGACTGGTGTCCAAGATCTACAAAGAACTTCTCAAACTCAATACACAAGAAACAAATAAACAAATCAGAAAATGGGCAGAAGATATGAACAGACACTTTTCCAATGAAGACATACAAATGGCTAACAGACACATGAAAAAATGTTCAAAATCATTAGCCATCACGGAAATTCAAATCAAAACCACATTGAGATACCACCTTTCACCAGTTAGAATAGCAAAAATTGACAAGGCAGGAAACAACAAAGGTTGGAGAGGATGTGGAGAAAGGGGATCCCTCTTACATTGTTGGTGGGAATGCAAGTTTGTACAGCCACTTTGGAAAACAGTGTGGAGGTCCCTTAAAAAGTTAAAAATTGAGCTACCCTATGACCCAACCATTGCACTACTGGGTATTTACCCCAAAGATACAGACATAGTGAAGAGAAGGGCCTTATGCACCCCAATGTTCATAGCAGCATTGTCCACAATAGCTAAATAGTGGAAGGAGCCGAGATGCCCTTCAACAGATGACTGGATTAAGAAGACATGGTCCATACATACAATGGAATATTACTCAGCCATCAAAAAGAATGATTTCTCAACATTTGTGGCAACATGGACGGGACTGGAGGAGATAATGCTAAGTGAAATAAGTCAAGCAGAGAAAGACAATTATCATATGGTTTCACTCATATATGGAACATACAAGTAGGAGGATTGGTGGGAGAAGAAGGGGAAGAAGAAAGGGGCGGTAAACAGAAGGGGGAACGAACCATGAGAGACTATGGACTCTGGGAAACAAACTGAGGGCTTCAGGGGTGGGGGAATGGGATAGGCTGGTGATGGGTATTAAGGAGGGCACATATTGCATGGTGCACTGGGTGTTGTACGCAAGTAATGAATCATAGAACTTTACATCAAAAACTAGGGATGTACTGTATGGTGACTAAAATAATATAATAAATATTATTATTAAAAGAAAAGGTAGAAGAAGATTTAGTGGAGCAGAACAAATAAGCAAGCTGGTTGGTAATAATCAGACTTATTGCACTTCTGATGAATAATGGATAATGCTACACACAGAAGCTTAACTGAGTTATGTCACAGAGTTATTTATTTAAGTGTAGAGATAGACAAAATCAGAAGTCCACACTTCCTCCCAAATCTTGAACCTATATCTTCAAACAGTTCCCCAATGAAAGTTTATAAGTGTTTCTCTATTTGGTGAAAATATTTCTTTTGGATTTTTCCATCTCCTTTGCTACCTTGGATCCTCTATAGAGGAATGTAGCAAGCAGTACAGGCAAAAGCTAGTACAGGAAGGCAAAAGCCAAACTAATCTAAGATGCTAATCAATGTCAGCATAAATGAGTAGAAGTAGTCTGAAAACTACAGTGTTACAAAAATGAAATAACTAATGTATGCCACTTCTGACTGTAATATTTTTTTCTTATATTTTCCAATTGTAATGAATAAAACTAAGACACAGTAAGAAAAGCTCCAATATCAGCTCCATTGGCTTTTGCAATGCAGATAAACTTTCATTTTTGCATATGAAGCATGAAAATAATGAAAATTAGAGAAGCAAACAATTAGAACACTTTTACTGGTATGGAAGGAAAATTTTTGAGCCTGCAGTCATATTGAAAGAGAACTGAATAGTTATCTCATTCCAACCTTCTATATGTATTTTGAATTCTCACGTCAACATTGTTTCTACAAGTTATTGTTTTAATTTTCTTTTATTTTTTAAGAGAGAGAGAGAGAGCACATGCATGCATGCATGAGCAAACAAGGAGGGGCAGAAGGAGAAGGGGATAGAGAATCCCAAGCAGACTCCATGCCCAGTGCAAACCCAACTCAGGGATCCATCTCAAGACCCTGAGGTCATGTCCTGAGCCAAAATCAAGAGTCAGATGCTTAACCGACTAAACCACCCAGGTGCCCCCCTACAAATTATTATTATTATTTTTAAAGATTTTATTTATTTATTCGACAGAGATAGAGACAGCCAGCGAGAGAGGGAACACAAGCAGGGGGAGTGGGGGAGGAAGAAGCAGGCTCATAGCGGAGGAGCCTGATGTGGGGCTCGATCCCATAATGCCGGGATCACGCCCTGAGCTGAAGGCAGACGCTTAACTGCTGTGCCACCCAGGTGCCCCTACAAATTATTTTTAAGAGGAATTCAGAGTCTCTGCAAAGCTAACACTTGATTTTTTATTTTCTCTTTTATTTGCCCACTTGATGGAGTCCTTCCTCTGGGTAGAGCAGTGTTTAAGGAAACATCAATAGACCAGCTCTTTGGTTTTTCAGGGGGCTACTGGTCTACCCACAATATAGACGCAGTAGGAACCAAAGTATGGGCCCAGCCTAGCGGTTTACTAACACTATGGACTGGAAAGGCTTTAGTTCTCTGTGTCATGACTAGAGTGATCTCTAAAGATAATCCCAGCTCATTAAATTACTCAAAGCTAAATTCTATGGTAATATAAATTTATGTTATTACTCTGATCTTTTAACAAATAAAAATGACTATTTTGTTGTTAGCCATCTTGGATGACTTGTATACTTATCCCAATGATACTCCAGAGAATATTTATTTTTAAAAATTTTCTTTAGAAACTGAAACAGAATCTTTAAAAAATTCCTAGTTATGTCAATTTTTTTAATATCATTTTAGGATGGCTGACTTAACCACTCAAGAGCCATTTACTTCTAACTCGAAGAATAGGAAAAGTAATTAAATTGGTTAAAAACTCATTAGGTCAAAAATGAACAATTAAAGGGATGCTATAACTTCTCTTTCACTGGCTTGAGATTTACTCTTTTTTTTTTTTACATTTTAATTCAATTTAATTGACATATACTGCATTATTAGGTTCAGAGGTAGAATTTAGTGATTCATCAGGTGCATATAATACCCAGTGCTCACTTCATCAAGTGCCCTCCTTAATGCCCATCACCCAGTTACCCCATCCCCCACTCCCCCCTCCAGCAACCCTCAGTTTGTTTCCTATAGTAAGAGTCTTTTATGGTTGTGATACCTGGGTGGCTCAGTCAGTTAAGCATCTGCCTTTGGCTCAGGTCATGATCCCAGGGTCCTGGGATCAAGTCCTGCATTGGGCTCCCTGCTCAGCAGTGAGCCTGCTTCTCCCTCTGCCTGCCATTCCCCTTGCTTGTGCTCTCTCTCTCTCTCAAATAAATAAATAAATAAATAAATAAATAAATAAATAAATAAAGGTTTTTATGGTTTGTCTCCCTCTCTGTTTTCATCTTATTTTTCCTTTACTTCCCCTATGTTCATGTTTTGTTTCTTAAATTCCACATATGACTGAAATCATATGATATTTGTCTTTCTCTGATTGCCTTATTTCACTTAGCAGAATACCCTCTAGTTCCATCCATGTGGCTGCAAATGGCAAGATTTCACACTTTTTTGATGGCTGAGTAATATTCCATTGTGTATATATACCACATCCTCCTTATTCATTCATCTGTTGATGGACATCTGAGCTCTTTCCACATTTTGGCTATTGTGGACATTGTTGCTATAAACGCTGGGGGTGCATGTGCCTCAAGATTTACTCTTAAAAACATTTCAAACCCCTTTAAAACTATGGAGTCAACCCTAGAATACTTGAACTTTGGGTTTGGTTCTAATTTTTTAATTGTTTGAACAGACAGGGCAGATTAAATGATCTTTAAGGACAGTTAAAGTAGTCTATAATTTTATGCAAATAAATACAGACCTCCCCATAATCTCTTTGAAGAGGTGATGATCATTTGGCTAAGGTTTTAATTGGTTGTGATAAAATAAGTCTCATTACATAGTCAAGACTTCAAGAACTACATAAGGTACCTCAATGACTTCTTGCTATTACAGAGATAATCACTGGGCATTTTTACTTCTATTTAATTAATTTTTGGTAAAGGAAAATAATAACATTGCTTTATAAAAAATTATAACAGAAATTCAAAAGCCTAGAGGAATATTATCAATTATTTTCTTTACATCGCATTGAAATTTTTATAATTACCATAATTATTTCAAAATAATAAGATGCCGCAAGGTAAGAAAATTACTCTTGCCAAAAAAGAACTGATGGTATTGACACAATTCCCTTGAGCTTCTTGTAAACCCATAAACCAAACAATCATACCATAAGGCAACCACATGCTGTTTAGTGGATTGTGTCTAATCAATGCAATTAGTCCCATTAATATGGAGTTCATGAAGCCATATATTCACCAATGTTGCAACCACAGTAATTCTTCTAAAAATGTTCTATGAAAAATGGTTTCATCCTTACACACATTATTCTGGGAGTAAATATTAGTCCAAGTTGTCCTGGGGTCATATAATAATAGCTAATCATAACTGATTCTTTTATAAAAGCAAAAAATGATAGCCCACACACATTTCCCATTCAGAAGTGTTGAAGGAAACAGGCCAATACAACCACAGCAAGTTTTCTTAATATACACACTCATCTCCACCCTTCTAGTTAGTATCTAAATCTTAATGTTTCATGAAATCAGAAATTACCAATTGACTTAAATATGGAGTCAAATACATAAATTAGTGGAGAAATTTATTCCCAAGTCTTTGATAGCTGAGCGCTTCCGCATGACAAACAAAATAAATCAACAAATGAACCAGAGTATTTTTTTAAAAAGCCTCCAGCACCCTCTCATTTTCTTCAGTTTGAAATCATCAGGTTTTCAGCTCTTCCCAAACTCTTGCAACAGAGTACATTCTCTAAAAGAAACAGATAGAATTTCTTTTAATGGCTCTTATTTTTATGAAACCAAGAAGGACCCTGAAAGAATGAGACTTGAATTATAACAAATTAGACAGCAGTTAGAGAAACGCAACAGACCTAAATATTGTTTGGCTCATTCATCCTTAAGGTTGATGGAAATGACGCAGCCTCGTCCCAGCTGAATATCAGGCTAATTATTTTGAAGCCTGTGGAATAAACACAACTAACTGCCATCCAGGGATTATACAAATCTGAGATGTAACACAATACGTTTCTACTAATTCATTTTAATACTTGCTTTCTCTCTCCCACAGAACTCACATGTTGGATTACTTCTGACAAGCAAAACTAGATCAAGAAAAAATAAAACTATTATTTTGGATTGGGTTAGATAATTATTTTACTATTTATAAGTTTTAGAAAAGTTAAAACTCATTGACAAGGTTAGTATAACAGGCCCTGGTCTGGGTTGCTACTTTATTTTTTAATGAGTTTGGGGCAATTTTGGAGGTTAGCCCATAATACATAATATTGGCATTTTCATTTTTGTTGAGATCTGTTCCAAATTGTTTAAAGAATGTCTTTCCAAACTAAACACATGACATTAAGACCTGGATTGGAGTTTATTCAATACTGACTTCAGATCTGGGCTTCTCTGTCCCCCCTCAACTATCTGGTGATTTTAAATATAGTGTAGTAAAAGTGAGTACAAACATTGAGGGAAAACACATCCTCATTAAGTCTATAATTTTGGCTAGTAAGATTAAATTATAAATACGTTTGAGGGTCTCTAGTCACCTTATGAAGACAAGAAAGAATTGCTAATTTGAAATAAAATAATTAAAAAGTACTGTACCCCTTAGACATCCTGCTAGAATATATTAAAGACTTTTCTCTTTTGTCATTGCGCTTACATTCTCACCCCAAGCAACTGTCACGTTCTTCTAAGTATTTGGGTTTTTTTTTTCCTATGATGAAATCCTATAAGTTATTTCTCTCAGGGGATGGCGAAGGGCATGCAAACAGCTGGCCTAATTATGTTTCATTCTTTCATTTCATGTATATGGAAACTGAGCACAAGTCATTAGTCTGAGGTGAATATTTTTTTCTTTAGATGATGGGGACAGATAAGCAAAAAGGAAGAGATGGGAAAATGCAAATTGCTTTATTGTTTACATTCTGGCTGGGAAATAAATCCATGTGGTAATAATATCAGTGGGAATAATACCAAGGAGATATTTGAAAATACAAGATGGAAGGTAAAGAGAAGGAGTGGCTGTCTGTTCAAGATGGAAGATAAGGGACACCTGTCTGTATGTCCCTCTGTTCTCACAAAAGACACTGCAGAACCTCTGTCCCATCCACCAAGTACTTGAAGATCTATGGTTTGAGGCATGATTTCTAAGGAAGTTGTCTCTTGGTGCCATGTTGTGAATGCAAAGACAGGGGAACAATCAGCTCATATGCCCAAATTCTTTTTAAGATTTTCTTTATTTTTTGACAGAGAGAGAGTGCACAAGAGCCCAAGCAGGGGGAGTGGGAGAGGGAGAAGGAGAAGCAGGCTCCCTGCCAAGCAGGGAGCCCAAAGCAGGATTCGATCCCAAGATCCTTAGATCATGACCTGAGCTGAAGGCAGATGCTTAACCAACTGAGCCACCCAAGCGCCCCATCATATGCCCAATTTTACTGAAAAGGCTGTCATGTGGGTGAACTCCAGGGTTAGCTATGTGATTCTGTTACTGATCCTGCTTTATCTTTATGCTGTTGGATAAAACTAGTTCCCAAGCAATTCTATGTACCGACTAAATAAAGGATCCCAAAGAATTTTTAGGGATAGCACTTTTGGAGAGTGTAGAGAAAGATTTCTTTTAAGTTTGACTCACAAAGTAGAAATTTTGAGTCAATAACTTAAACACCTAGTACAGTTATATATTTAATGATATTAAGTAAACTTTCACAGGTCTGGAAAACAAATCAGAAACCAGGGGTGGGGAAATCTCTTTTGATGACAAAGTGCTGAGTGAGTGCAGGGGGAGGAGAATCTTTCCTTCCCTAACCTTATACTTCTTGTTGATAATCTGTTCCCATTACTAGGTCCCGGCAAGCATCCTAAAACCCAAGAAAAGGTTTGCTATTTCCAGGCACTAAAGCTAATGTGGTGACTTAAATAAATTCTAGAAATAGAAATAAGCTAAGGAAATATGTTACCCAATCTAATTTAACCAAAATCTAATTAGTAAATTTCTCAGAAACGGAGAGACATTCTAGAAGTGATTTATTATTGAGAAATAAAATTCCTCTACTTTTGAATTCTTGAATTCAAAATGGAAGTGAATTATCAGTTTAAGCTTAGCAGCAAAATTGTTTTAACCAAGTAATACAACAATGCTTTATAAGTATGGAATCAGTCAACTGTTTATTTCTAATTAGACACATTTATTATCACCAGTTATGGAAGGGCTAAACATAAAAATGTGCGCTCAAAAGGAATAGGACCAGCCAAACTGGTCCGGGTAATAACAGCAGATACTTTTGAAAGCCTTCTCCACAGCGATAGCTAGTCAAATCCGCTGCATCTTTACTGCTCTAAAAATAGGGTGGGATTTGATGATTTTCACTTTTTGACTCGAAGATCATATTCACTACTTAAATTAAGCTGTATGACGTTTTCCCTTTGATTTCTGTATTTTCTCAGATCGGACATATCAATTCAAGACGTCTCCTTGCCTTCCCTTTACATTGAGAGTTTACATCAGTCACAGTCTCCCCAAAACAACAGATCAAAACCAGCCCAACTGGTTAGTAAAATTGGTTAAAAAAAAAACAAAAACAAACAAACAAACAAAAAAACCCTATGGAGAGAAGATGAAAGGCACACAGTTCACTGACATAGTTACCAGAACCTGAAAAGGAATTAGACACCGACCTGCTGGAACTGGCGAAATGAGGAAAGCGGCTGTCAGAAGAAGCCCCTGCAACATGCTGGAGGAGCCCAGGGGCGCAGCGCCTGCCCTTCGCGCTTGGAGAGCACTGCTGGTCTGTCCCTTCCTCCTCTCAAGCGAGACAGAATGAAACTCCCGGCTTCATTCTTGTCTCTGCTTCAGGAAGTGTTTACTAAAGGTGTTGCACAACCTTGGAGCTGTGGTGCTGTGACAATGGCACAGCGGGCGGAAGTTCTGACCGCCTCCTGGCTCTAGGACTCCTTTAACATAAGCCATTGTTTCTCTTTCCTGCTTTCCCATATTCCCCACTCAGAAGGAGTACGTTTTCAGTATGTTACTATGACTCAGTAAGCTACCTTGGCATAACTGGCTTTGATGAACCTTGGCAAGTGTGTGTATTTATTATGTATATTATAAACATATATAAATACTTATATATGTATTTGCTATGTTGTCAACAAGTTGTTGTGAATGTTATTCTTCCCTCACATACACGTCAGTGAAGCAATTTCTAATCCAATCCAATTATTACATAAAATTATTTTTTCCAGTTATCTCGTATTCTATTCTCACATGCTGGTGCTCCAGGGAGCTTGAAGTATCCTGAAAAAATATATAACAATACAAGCTCAAGGTTTTTCAGATTTCCAAGGGCATTTGTATCATCACTAACAACCAGGAGTTGGGGAAAGCCTTCAAGACCCAAACGTGTAATTTCCAGAAAAACTTTAGGAGCTGTCATTGGTGGTAATGAGGCTAAGCCGGCATGTCCAGATATCACACTGTGCAATGAATTAAATAGCTAAGGTTGAGCTGCTTTACTAAGTTCCAGGTCCTTTATACCTATTATCGTATTAATTCTTACAACACTTCTGTATGATAAATGCCATCTTACCCCTATTTTGTGGATTAAAAAACTGAGATATAAAAGATAAAGTATTCAAAAGATTAAGACTCAGTTGTCTTCCTTTTCTATAGTAAGTAAGGTTAAGCAGTTTGCCCAAGGTCATTTATCTAGTAAGTGACAGGAGTGGAGTTTAAACTCAGTGTTGTCTGAGCTCTTAGTCACACATTCTAATAGCTGATTTATACACCCAGTCTTATTTCTACTGAGAAATTACATATATATTCCTACAAAATACAAATTCTATGAGATAATCCTGAGGTTATGACTACAACACCAATTCTTGGTCCATTAAAATTATGTGTTATTCTATGGATTCTGAAGCATATTTTTGTAATAGAGTGATTTTGATGAAAAGGGGTTTCTCAAAATGTCATACAGGCATCAACTAAACCACCACAAGGGAATGTTTAAATCTAGTTACTGAACATCTCAGCCACAGGATTAGGAATATCACAGGTTTCTTTTCTTTCAATCCAAATTCTACCACTTTGTCTTTTTCAGAGAACAGAAAGCTTATGCCCACTTTTTGCCACATGATTTTCCCCCCTTAGCTCTATGCATGTTCATTAGTACCTATTACGTGTAAGACACTGAGATCACAGTTGAAAATGTAGTCATTCCCTTTGAGATGCTTACAGGCTGGTAAGGGATATGGGCAAGAGCAGTTACCATGAAGATGGGCAAAGTGAGTGTTGCCTGTATATTAGGAGACACTGTGCATAGGTCTAGGAAAGATTTAGGCACGGAGGTCAGAGGCTACCCCTAGGAGGGCAAGGAAGGCTTCCTGGAGGCAGGAACAATGAGGTCAATGAAAAATTAACTATGAGAAAAAGTGAGGACTTTATGTAATAACATACTAGTTTATGGTAATACTTCAGTACTGTCGGAGCGAAAAGAGTCTGGAGGAATGCGAAGAGATTTTATGTCTGGTTTTGCCCCTGTGTAAGTGCTGACAATAGTGATTCCATATTTAGCCCTCCATCTTGTTCATGTTCATGAGATGACCTCCCCCCGTGCTACATGTTCCAGGCCCCTTGGAGGTTAATGTGTTCCCTGACTGAAATTTGTGAAGGCTTGTTCTGGTCTTCCCTAAAGTTGTTTAGATAACCAGTAGAGATAATATCTTTCCCCCCCTACTCCTTTGCACAAATGGCACCACAAGGTCTGTTAAGTGTTAGCGATCAAGTAAGTGCATGTAGACTTATTGACCTCACCACATGTCTTCTGCATATCTCCTCACTTTATAAAATCTGTAGACAAAGGTTTGGACTTTGTGGGAAATAGCTGTGTCTCTGTCTGGATTGTTGACCACAAGATTTCCCCATCAGTAAGTTACTCTGAATAGAACTCTGTAAACTGTATGGAGTGTCCTGCTTTGTTTTTGGTCTCCAAATGTCTTATCAGTTTGGAGAATACTCTACTGCCCCTCCTCCATCTTCTCACAATTGGCAAGCCAGCCAGGAGATGGAAAAATAAAACAAGCATGGGTGAAGGGGTCCTGCTCGGGAAAGCTCATTGTCTATGGAAGAAACCCCAAGCTGGCCAACCACCTCTATGTGGGGAGACTTGGCCAGGTTTTTTGAGCACCTTAGACAAGCACATGAGTACAAGGATTCCTTGGAAAAAAAAATGCCCAAGGTATTATTAGATATCCTATCAGAAATGGTGGGGGAAAGGAAATGGAAGAGGGAAAGTGAACAAACTATTTCAGAAGTAGTTCGGCCATTGTTCTGTGCATTACAAGACACCACGGAAATGGGATCATAAGAGACAGCACTTTGAGGGGTGCCTGGGTGGCTCAGTTGGTTAAGAGTCTGCCTTTGACTCAGGTCATAATCTCAGGGTCCTGGAATCAAGTCCCAGAGTAGGCTCTCTGCTCAACAGGGAGTCTGCTTCTCCTTCTCACTCTCCCTTTACACTCTTTCTCTCTCTCTCTCTCTCTCTCTCAAATAAATAAATAAATAAATCTTTTTTTTTTAAAGAGCACTTTGAGAGCTATCTCCCTATCTCTTTGCTTGTAACATGTAGTATAAGGTTCTTTGCTTTCAACACTCCCTCAGGTAATGTTCAATTTAATGCACTCCAAGCAGTGAATCTTTTGAGTTCGGTTACAGATTTGGAGACTCAGGTGGGACCTCTGGCCTGACCCTTTTAAGTTCTCCCAGCTCCTAGCAGGCGATGCAGTGGACAGAAGCAGCTCACCTGATCCAGCTCATCTGTGTTGCTGGAGAACCTATGGTAGAGGTGCATAGGAGAATCCCTCCTGGCACCTTATCGGGTCTGCGCACCTCAACTAGTTGAACAGGCTCAGTGGCCACTCTGGATATTTAATCAGAGAGTCCCTTCAGAGAGGTGAGTGACAATTACTCTACAAATCAACTTTAGGGCTTTGCCCATATCTCAAGCAGCAGAAAAAACGAACTGTCTGGAGAAGTATTTTAAGAGATAGACCCCTTTGAAAAAAGAGAGAGAGAAAGAGAGCCCCCTTGGTAAATGCACTGGCAGACTGAATACTTCTGTTCACGTAGAGCCTAGAAATTCCCAGATGAAGGAGATCAAAAGAAAAATTTAATATTACACCAAGGATGATTTTAACACTCAAATGGCCTAAATGAGGTTCTTCTAAAAAATATCTAATGTACACCCAACTTGAGAAAGCCAGCTAGTAGACTAAACAAGCTGAGTGAGATGCATACTTTGACTGGAACTTGGAAGCTTCTAAAAACACTGACAGGATAAAATGGAGCCAGATGGGTAGACCAACCTATAATGTCATTTGGGTTGCAACCCAATTCCTTGAGGGATTGAAAGCAACTGTCCTTATCTTGCAAATCTTTGCAAAAACTAGAAATGAGGCCCCAGAAACAAGCCAAGGCTTTTCAACATTTCTGGGAACTCTTATTTAGATCATTCTCCAGTCCTAAGACTGAAAATTTTTAAAAGGGGAAAGAGAAGTCTTTTAACAAAAATACTTCAAAATCTAGCCACAGCCTCCATAAGGTTAATTACCAAGGAGAATTACAAATCTTCACTATAAGGTTTTTCATTGAGTCTGTCTATATGTGATATTTTCTCCCTCCAGATGGTATTGCTAAAATTAATTTCATTAAAAGGCAAGCACTTGTAAAAATTAGGTATTCTAAAACTCAAAATATTAAGTCAAATGTTTTTCATGTTCATGTGATCATGTGAAAAATATTCAGTATTAAAGCTAGTTTAAGTTTGTTGGTTTAATTAATATAGGTATGCTTTTTAGAGTTATAAGCATCAAGTACAATACAGATAATCAACTTTTTTTTTGTTTTCACCAATATCTGTTTTATATACTTTCTTTTTTTTTAATGTTTTTTTATTGCATTATGTTAGTCACCATACAGTACATCCCTGGTTTCTGATACAAGTTTCGATGATTCATTAGTTGCGTATAACACCCAGTGCACCATGCGATATGTGCCCTCCTTACTACCCATCACCAGTCTATCCTATTCCCCCACCCCCCTCCCCTCTGAAGCCCTCAGTTTGTTTCTCAGAGTCCATAGTCTCCCATGCTTCACTCCCCCTTCTGATTACCCCCCTTTCTTTATCCCTTTCTTCCCCTACCGATCTTCCTAGTTCTTATGTTCCATAGATGAGAGAAATCATATGATAATTGTCTTTCTCTGCTTGATTTATTTCACTTAGCATTATCTCCTCCAGTGCCATCCATGTTGAAGCAAATGTTGAGAACTCGTTCTTACTGATATATGAGTAATATTCTACTGTATATATGGACCACAGCTTCTTAACCCAGTCATCTGTTGAAGGGCATCTCGGCTCCTTCCACGATTTAGCTATTGTGGACAATGCTGCTATGAACATTGGGGTGCATATGGCCCTTCTCCTCACTACGTCTGTATCTTTGGGGTAAATACCCAGTAGTGCAATGGCTGGGTCATAGGGTAGCTCAATTTTTAACTTTTTAAGGGACCTCCACACTGTTTTCCAAAGTGGCTGTACCAACTTGCATTCCCACCACAATGTAGGAGGGATCCCCTTTCTCCACATCCTCCCAGGAATTGTTGTTCCTTACCTTGTCGATTTTAGCCATTCTAACTGGAATAAGGTGGTATCTTAGTGTGGTTTTGATTTGAATTTCCCTGATGGCTAATGGTTTTGAACATTTTTCATGTGTCTGTTAGCCATTTGTATGTCATCATTGGAAAAGTGTCTGTTCATATCTTCTGCCCATTTTATGAGTTGTTTATTTGTTTCTCGTGTATTGAGTTTGAGAAGTTCCTTGTAGATCTTGGATACCACTTTTTTATCTGTAGTTCATTTGCAAATATATTCTCCCATTCCATGGGCTGCCTTTTAGTTTTTTTTACTGTTTCCTTGGCTGTGCAGAAGCTTTTTATCTTGATGAAGTCCCACGAGTTCATTTTATCTTTTGTCTCTCTTGCCTTTGGAGATGTGTCATGAAAAAGGTTGCTTTGGCCAATGTCGTAGAGGTTGCTGCCTATGTTCTCCTCTAGGATTTTGATGGATTCCTGTCTCACATTGAGGTCTTTCATCCATTTGGAGTTTATCTTTGTGTATGGTGTGAGAGAGTGGCCAAGTTTCATTCTTTTGCATGTAGCTGTACAATTTTCCCAGCACCATTTATTGAAGAGACTTTCTCTTTTCCACT
Organism: Ursus americanus; assembly: GCF_024610735.1. Classification (NCBI taxonomy): domain Eukaryota; kingdom Metazoa; phylum Chordata; class Mammalia; order Carnivora; family Ursidae; genus Ursus; species Ursus americanus. The sequence goes on from NC_142139.1 coordinate 68,448,571, forward strand.
GCATGTTTTTTCCTGCTTTATCAAAGATTAGTTGCCCAAAGAGCCAAGGGTCTGTTTCTGGGTTCTCTACTCTGTTCCATTGGTCTATGTGTCTGTTTTTGTGCCAGTACCATGCTGTCTTTGTGATCACAGCTTTGTAGTACAGCTCGAAATCCGGCATTGTGATGCCCCCAGCTTTTTTATTCCTTTTCAACAGTTCCTTGGAGATTCGGGGCCTTTTCTGGTTCCATACAAATTTAAGGACTATTTGTTCCAGTTCTTTGAAAAATATCATTGGTATTTTGATCGGGATGGCATTGAAAGTGTAGATTGCTCTGGGTAGCATGGATATTTTAACTATGTTAATTCTTCCAATCCATGAGTATGGAATATTTTTCCATCTTTTTGTGTCTTCCTCAATGTCTTTCAAGAGTGATTTATAGTTTCTAGAATATAGGTCCTTTACGTCTCCGGTTAAGTTAATTCCAAGGTAATGTATGGTTTTTGGTGCCATTGTAAATGGGATGGATTCCCTAATTTCTCTTTCTTCAGTCTCATTATTCGTGTATAGAAATGTAACTGATCTCTGAGCATTGATTTTGTATCTTGCCACATTACTGAATTGCTCTATAACTTCTAATAGTTTGGGTGTGGATTCTTTTGGGTTTTCCATATAGAGTATTATGTCATCTGTGAAGAGAGACAGTTTGAATTCTTTGCCGATTTGGATACCTTTTATCTCTTTCTGTTGTCTGATTGCTGTTGCAAGGACTTCTAGTACTATGTTGAATAATAGTGACGAGAGTGGGCATCCTTGTCGTGTTCCTGATCTTAAGGGAAAGGCTTCCAGCTTTTCCCCCATTGAGAATGATATTTGCTGTAGGCTTTTCATAGATGATTTTTATGAGATTGAGGAATGTAGCCTCTATCCCTACACTCTGAAGGGTTTTAATCAGGAAAGGATGCTGTATTTTGTCAAATGCTTTTTCTGCATCTATTGAGAGAATCATATGATTTTGGAATATTTCCTTCTGGATAAAATCTATGACACTGACTGATTTGCAAATGTTGAACCACCTTTGCATCCCAGGGATGAATCCCACTTGGTCATGATGGATAATCCTTTTGATGTACTGTTGGATTCTATTAGCCAGGATCTTGTTGAGGATTTTGGCACCCATATTCATTAGGGAAATCAGTCTGTAATTCTCCTTTTTGATGGGGTCTTTGCCTGGTTTGGGGATCAAGGTAATATTGACCTCATAGAATGAATTTGGTAGCTTTCCTTATGTTTCTATTTTTTGAAATAGCTTTAGGAGAATAGGTATTATTTCTTCTTTGAATGTTTGGTAGAATTCCCCAGGAAAACCGTCTGGGCCTGGAGTTTTGTTATTTGGAAGATTGTTTATCACTGACTCAATCTCTTCATAATTAATTGGCCTGTTTAAAAAATCAATTTCTTCCTGTTTCAGTCTTGGTAGTTTATAGGTTTCCAGGAAGGCCTCCATCTCTTCCAGAGTGCTTAATTTATTGGCATATAGCTGTTGATAAAGTTTCTAATAATTTTTCCAATTTCATTGGTGTTGGTTGTGACCTCTCCTTTTTCATTCATAATTTTATTAATTTGGGTCCTTTCTCTATTCTTTTGGATAAGCCTTGCCAGCGGTCTGTCCACTTTATTGATTCTCTCAAAGAATCAGTTTCTAGTTCTATTGATCTGCTCTACCGTTCTCCTGGTTTCTAATTCATTGGTTTCTGCTCTCATCTTGGTCAACTGCTTCCTCGTGTATGGATTAGGTCTGTCCCTCTGTTGCTGTTCCAGCTTCTTGAGGTGAGAATATAAAAACTGTGGTTTAGATTTTACTATTCTTTTGAGTGAGGCTTGGATGGCTATGTATTTCCCCCTTAGGACTGCCTTTGCAGTATCTCATAGGTTTTGGACCGTTGTGTTTTCATTCTCGTTGGTCTCCATAAATTGTTTAAATTGATTTTTGATTTCCTGGTTTATCAAATCATTCCTGAGCAGGATGGTTCTTAGTCTCCAAGTGTTTGAGTTTCTTCCAAATTTTACCTTGTGGTTGAGTTCCAATTTCAAAGCCTTGTGATCTGAGAATATGCAGGGAATAATTTCAGTCTTTTGGTATCAGTTGAGACCTGTTTTATGACCCAGAACATGGTCTATTCTTGAGAATGTTCCATGGGCATTAGAATAGAATGAGTATTCTTTGGTTCTGGGGTGTAGTGTTCTATATATATCTATGAGGTCCAACTCGTCGAGTATGGCATTCAAAGCTCTTGTTTCTATGTTGGTTTTCTGCTCTGGTGCTCTATTACTGATAGTGGAGTGTTGAGGTCCCCTACTATTAACATATTTTTATCTATATGTCTCTTTATTCTGGTTAAGAGTTGGCTTGTGTATCTTGCTGCTCCCCTTTTGGGGGCATATATATTTATAATTGTCCTATCACTTGATGGATACATCCTTTAAGAATAATATAGTGCCCTTCTGTGTCTCTAACTATAATCTTTAGTTTAAAATCCAATCTGTGTGATATGAGAATTGCTACCCCAGCTTTCTTTTGAGGTCCATTGGCATGAAAGATGCTATTCCATCCCTTTATTTTCAGTTTGAATGTATCTTTAGGTTCAAAATGAGTCTCTTGTAGACAGCAAATGGATGGGTCATGTGTTTTTATCCAATCTGCAACCCTGTGTCATATTATGGGAAGGTTCAAACCATTCACATTAAGACTGAGTACTGAGAGATATGATTTTAATGATGCCATGTTGCCAGTAAAGTCTTTGTTTCTATAGATTGTGACTTTCTGTTCTGTATCACTCTTGGGGCCTTTTTACTTTTGTAGAACCCCCCTTAATATCTCCTGTAGGGCTGGTTTCATGGTTATGAAATTGGCTAATGACTGGCAATTCTGGAAGGTCTTTATTTCTCCATCAATTCTGAATGACAGCCTTGCTGGATAAAGGATCCTTGGCTGCATGTTTTTCTCTGAAAAAGCTTTAAAAATGCACCTCCAACCCTTTCTCTCATTCCAGGTCTGTGTAGATAGGTCTGACGTAATTCTGATACCTTTGCCTTGGTACGTGAGAAATTTCTTTGCCCTGACCGCTTTCAATACTGTATCCTTGGATCTAATATTTGCGAACAGCACTATGACGTGACGTGGTGTAGGTTTGTCATGGTTGAGCTTGGGAGGGGTCCTCTCTGCCTCTTGGACATGAATGTTTGTTTCCCTTGCTAGATTAGGGAAGTTTTCAGCTACAATTTGTTCAAATATCTCTTCTAGACCTCTGTTTTTCTCCACCCCATCGGGGATGCCGATGATTCTGACATTGGAACGTTTCATTGAGTCAGTAATCTCCCGTAACCTACATTTGTGGGCGTGGACTTTTTTAAGTCCAGCTTCTATTTTAGCTTTCTCTTCTACTAACCCATTCTCCAATTCACTGATACGTTCCTCTGCCTCATTCACCCTGGCCATCAGAGCCTCTAGTTTTGACTGCATTTGGTTCATAGAATTTTTAATTTCTGCAGGATTCGCTCTCATTTCTGCCCTTAGAGATTCTATATTCTCATTAACATTTTTGTTAATACTTTTTTCAAGTCTACACATCATCTTGACCTTTGTTACTCTGAATTCCATTTCTGATAATTTGGTTACATCCATATCCATTAGTTCTGTGGCAGAGGCCACAGACTCATTGTCTTTTCTTTGCTGGGGGGGATTTCTTCTTCTCATCATTCTGATGAGAAGAGCTTGCGGGGTTGTCCAGAGCCCAAATTATTGACCAGGATCCAGGCCGTGCACCCTTGTTTTATAGGGATCTTAGGGATGTGGGCTTCTTGATTTTTCATCCTGCCTTCTGGGGGAGGGGCCTGCTGCTCCGATACTCAGGCAACCCTGTTTGGGTAGAGTCTCCATGTCCCCTGAGAGGGGGGATGGGGATGGGCACACTGTGAGCTGGTATTTCCAGGCTTTTGTTCTCTGGCGGCTTTCCCTGGCAGTTTGCTGTGCCTCTTCTGAGAGTCAGAGCAGCAGTGGCCAAATCTCAGCCTCTGTCTCAGAACAGAAGGATCGTGGACCACTCTCCACTGATGTTCTGGCCACTTTAACTCTGTTTCTGTTGGTGCTGCTCAACCCTGCAGTGTCCCGGGATGTGCGCCCCACACCGGCATCCCAGCTCTCACTACAGGGCTGGCGCATCTCTGTCCTTTGTGTTTCTAACACCGCCAGCCACCAGCCGCCCCCGCGCACTCTGTAGCTCCCGGTCTCAGTCTGGTTCCAATGAGCACACGGAAGCTCCATTTCAGTCTGGTCGTGCGCGTTCCCTGGCTCACGGTCTCAGTCTGCTCTCTTGCAGGTGCTGGTCTGCGATCCGCCTGCTCCCCCGTGCAGGTGGCTACCGCTTCCCGGCACCCAAACGCGGCGGCTCCCTCCCCCTTCCATTTATCTTCTGATATCTATGCACAGTTTCACGGCTCACCACTTTGTACCTCAATACTCAGCGCTGGAGATGTTCATTTGTAGAGACCCAGATGTATCTTCCTGTGTCTCTTGCTGATTTTCAGGATGGTCTGGTACCTATCCAACTCGACTCAGGGGACCGGCTGAAAAAGGGGTCCCCACTCCTCCGCCATCTTAACTCCTCCCGAAAAACACATTTCTAAAGTTTATGAAATGTATTCATTAAATTGCCAATCCAGAGAATTCTGATGAAATGGAAAATTCACACTTGCTTAGTATTCATTCAAATGTGACTTTTCTAAACATGAAGAATTATAATAAATATCATTAAGACTACTGGAAACAATAAGAAAAACAACTCTGTATGCAAGGACAGAAAGGTATGTGTTTTTGTTAAGAAATGTATGAGGAATGGGAATACATTTTTGTTGAGGGAAAAGAAAGTAATTTGTCCTAAAATGAGATTGCTTATTTAGATAAAGAAAGCAGGACAAAATCTTAATGAAAAAGAAAGTTGTACAAAGTTTATGAGAAGAGACTCTTTGGAAAAGAATTTTATGCATAATCAGAACTAAGATTGGAATGAATGTGTTTTAATATCAGAAGTACAATGGCATAAGATTGAAATTTATTTTTTTCTCTCTGTAAGGTGACAAAGGTTTTTTGTTTTGTTTTGTTTTCTGTTTCTTATTTTATTGTTGGTCTGCTCTTGGTAGAAAATTATAAATAAAAGTGTTTAACTTCTCAGAAAAAAAAAAGTTTCCTATGTTTTGTCTTTATTGGGTCTTTAATTACTTAGGAAAGCTAAATTTTCTCAACATTAAAAGAGCCAAATTATTCTGACAACTATGTAAACGTCTGTATTTGCCTTTAGTATCTCTAATTGCCACCTTGGTTAAATAGATAATTAAGTTCTAAGTTTTGTAATGACGTATTGTCATTGTAATGACCTTTCCTATTTAGGCATGTGCTTTAAAACCTTCTGATATTTTTAACAAAATTCTCAAAGTTCAAATTCTAAATGAAGTCTTTTTGACTAATTAGGCTTATTTATTTTGTATGTTAAATTATATCGGAAGCATTGCCAGAAAAGGGAGGATAAACCTTTTTAGGTTCTATTGCCTGAGTGAATGCTACAATTGTTCTAGAAATTAATGAAATTTCTGAAGTTTCATATGTCTATGTATACATTTCTTACTTATAACTTCGTTACATGTAATATTCTAATTATTGCTACTGAACTCTCATCAGATCTTTAACCATGGTCATTTTTGAGTCTTGTTGTTTACAGCTATTGTTCTAATGTTCTTACAAGTGTGTTTTATCTTCAAAAAGATTTATGGGGAGGACTTTTGCTGAACAAAGGTTTCTCTACCCTTAAGATCACAAAACTGAGCTGAATAAGAATTTCCAGAACTAAAGGAAAAACTCCATTCAAACAGAACAAGAATTACTAACATGGAACTGAATGAATCAAAGAAGATAATTATAGTTTTTCTGACTCCTGTTTAAAACATTGCTGACTCAGTTTGCCTGGGTGGCTCAATGGGTTAGCCGTCTGCCTTTGGCTGAAGTCATGATCCCAGGGTCCTGGGATTGAGTCCTGCATCCGCCTCCCTGCTCAGTGGGGAGCCTGCTTCTCTCTCTGCTTCTGCCTGTCAATCCCCCTGCTTGTGCTCTCTCTCTTTCTCTAACAGATAAATAAATAAAATCTTTAAAAAAATTGCCGACTCTTATATTTGCTCTACCAGATTTAAAAAAAAAATTATCATTTTCTCCCTACCTGATCCCTCCAGAATTCAGAAACTCTCAGTGACTATTCTTTCTTTCATGACAATTACAGTTGTTGTGAAAGTTCAACAAGAATCTGTTCTTCTTTTAACAGGACACCATAGGAAACTCTGGTTATATTACCAAGGCTTTAAGTGGAATGTCATATTTGAGAAAGACACACATAGACTCAGATGTGACCCGACAGCATTAACGAACTAAGGTTGACTTCATGCAGCCAATGAAGCCCCTTGGAAAAATTGGCCTGGTACCTTTAAAACAGCATCCCTGGGAGACTTCACAACCAAGTACTGAAGGTCACTTTGTGACAGGCTTAGGAATCTCAAGATATTTTGGGGACCACAAAAAAAAAGACAAAGTAACCCAAATCTATAGGTACTGCAAGCAAATCCGATGACAAGTACTTGGCTTAGAAACCTTTGCCTTGATGTAATAACATTGTATTATAGAAATCCCAGAAGGAGAAGAGAGGGAAAAAAGGGCAGAAGATTTATTTGAACAAATTATAGCTGAAAACTTCCTTAATCTGCAGAAGGAAACAGACATCGAAACCAAGAGTCACAGAGAATTCCCACCAAAATCAACAAAAGTCCATAAACACCAAGACATATCATAGTCAAATTTGCAAAATACACAGACAAGGAAAGAATTCTAAAAGCAACACAGGAAAAAAGTCTTCAGCCTGCAAGGGAAGACAAAGAAGGTTTGCAGCAGATCTATCTACAAAAATCTGGCAGGTGAGAAGAAAGTGGCATGATAAATTCAGTGTGCTGAATGGGAAAAATATGCAGCCAAGAATACTTTATCCAGAAAGTCTGTCATTCAGAATAGAAGGAAAGATAAAGGGTTTCCCAGACAAACAAAAACTAAAGGAGTCATGACCACTAAACTAGCCCTATGAGAAATATTACAGACTCTTGGAGTGGGAAAGAAAGACCAAAAGCAACAAAGACTAGAAAGGAAGAGAAAAAAGTCTCCAGAAACACCAACTTTACAGGTAACACAATGGCACCAAATTCATATCTATCAATAATCACTCTGAATGTAAATGGACTAAATGCACCAATCAAAGACATAGGATTACAATGGATTAAAAAAAAAAACATTTATATGCAGCCTACAAAAGACTCATTTTAGACCTAAAGACACCTGCAGATTGAAAGTTAGGGGGATACAGAGCCATTTATCATGTTAATGGATGTCAAAAGAAAGCTGGAGTAGCCTTGACAAACTAGATTTTAAACCACAGACTGTAAAAAGAGATGAACAAGGGCACTATATCATAATTAAGGGGCCTATCCAACAAGAATATCTAACAATTTTAAATAATTATGCCCCCAACTTGGGAGCACCCAAATATATAAATCAATTAATAACAAACATAAAGAAACTCATTGATAATAATACAGTAATAGTAGGGGACTTTAACACCCCATTTACAGCAATGGACAGATCATCTAAGCAGAAAACCAACAAGGAAACAATGGCTTTGAATGACGCACTGGACTGCATTGACTTACAGATAAATGCAGAACATTTCATCCTAAAGCAGAATAGTTATTCTTTTCAAGTGCACATGGAACATTCTCCAGAATAGATCACATACTGGTTCGCAAATCAGCCCTCAAGAGGTACAAAAAGATTGCGTTCATACCATGTGAATTTTCAGACCACAACACTATGAAACTTGGAGTCAACCACAAGAACAAATTTGGAAAGACCACAAATACATGGAGGTTAAAGAACATCCTATTAAAGAATGTATGGACTAACCAGGAAATTAAAGAAGCAAGAGGGAAAAAAATACATGGAAGCAAATGAAAATGAAAACACAACAGTCCAAAATCTTTGGGATATAGCAAAGATGGTCCTAAAAGGGTATAAAGTATAAAGTCTGAAGCCAGTAGAAAAGGGGATTACAGCAAAATTAAATGATATAGAAACAAACAAATAAACAAACCAAAAAACAGTAGAATAGATCAATGAAACTAAGAGCTGGTTCTTTAAAAGAACAAATAAAATTGATACACCCCTGGTCAGACTTATCAAAAAGAAAAGAAAAACAATCCAAATAAATAAAATAAAGGATGAAAGAGAAGAGATCATAACCAAAACCAGAGAAACACAAAAAATTATGAGAGAACATTATGAAAAATTACATGCTGACACGATGGGTAATCTGGAAGAAATGGGTAAATTCCTAGAAACATACAAACTGCCAAAACTGAAATAGGAAGAAATAGAATATTAAACAGACCCAATAATGAGCAAAGAAATTGAATCAGTAATCAAAAATCTCCCAAAAAACAGAAGTCCAGGGCCAGATGGCTTCCCAGGGGAATTCTACCAGACATTTAAATAAGAGCTAATACCATGGCACCTGGGTAGCTCAGTCAGTTAAGCATCTGCTTTCAACTCAGGTCATGGTCCTGGTGTCCTGGGATTGAGCCCCACATCTGGGTCAGGCTCCCTGCTCTGGGGTGAGTCTGTTTCTCTGTCTGCTCCTCCTCCCTACTCATGCTCTTTCTCACTCTCTCACTCGCATGCTCTCTCTCTCTCATAAATAAATACAATCTTTAAAATAAATTGTTTAAATGAGAGCTAATACCTATTCTTCTCAAACTGTTAAAAAAAAGGAAAACTTCCAAACTCATTCTACGAGGTCAGCACTACCTTGATTCCAAAACCAAATACCCTGCTAAAAAGAATTACAGGTCAATGTCCCTGATGAACATGGATGCAAAATTCTCAACTAAATACTAGCAAATCTAATCCAACAGTACATTTAGAGAAATATTCACCACAGTCAAGTGGGATTTATTACTGGGCTACAGGGCTCATTCAATATTTGCAAATCAGTCAACTGATACACCACATTAATGAAAGAAAGGATAAGAACCATATGATCTCAATAGATGCAGAAAAAGCATTTGGCAAAATACAGCATCCATTCTTGATAAAAACCCTCAAAAAATTAGAGATAGATGGAACATACCTCAACACTATATATAAAGGCTATATAGGAAAGACCCACAGCTAATACCATTCTCAATGGGAAAAAAAAACAGGTCAAATATAAGACAAGGATGTCCACTCTCACCATTGTTATTTAAAATAATACTAGAAGTACTAACCTCAGCAGTCAGACAATAAAAAGAAATAAATGGCATCCAAATTAGCAAGGAAGAAATCAAGCTTTTACTATTTGCAGTCGACATGATACTCTATGTAGAAAACCTGGCAGACTCCACTAAAAAATTATAGGACTAATACACAAATTCAGCAAAGTTGCAGGATATAAAATCAGAAATGTAAAAACATTCCATGCTCATGGATTAGAAGAACAAACATTGTTAAAATGTCTATACTATCCAAAACAATCTACACATTTAATGCAATCCTTATCAAATTGCCACCAGTATTTTTCAGAGCTAGAACAAACAATCCTAAAATTGGTATGGAACCATAAAAGACCCCAAATAGCCAAAGCAATCTTTTTTTTAAGATTTTATTTATTTATTTGAGAGACAGAGAGCATGAGATAGGGGGAGAGTCAGAGAGATAAGTGGACTCCCTACTGAGCAGGGAGCCCAATGCAGAGCTCAATCCTGAGACTCCGGGATCATGACCTGAGCTGAAGGCAGATGCTTAACAAACTGAGCCACCCAGGCTCCCCTAGCCAAAGCAATCTTGAAAAAGAAAAGCAGTGTGGGAGGCATCACAATTTCAGACATCAACCTATATTATAAAGCTGTAGTCATCAAGACAGTATGGTACTGGGATAAAAACAGACACATAGATTAATGGAACAGAATAGAAAACCCAGAAATGGACCCACAACAATATGGTCAAATAATCTTTGACAAAGCAGGAAATAATATCCAATGGAAAAAAAAAGTCTCTTCAAAAAATGGTGTTGGGAAAACTGGACAGCAACATGTGGAAGAATGAAACTGGACCATTCTCTTACACCATACACAAAGATAAACTCAAATGGGATGAAAGACCTAAATGTGAGACAGGAAACAATCAAAATCCTAGAGGTAAACTCAGGCAGCAACCTCCTCGATGTCAGCTGTAGCAACTTTTTACTAGACATATCTCTGGAGGCAAGGGAAACACAAGCAAAAATTAACTATTGGGACTTCATCAAGATAAAAAGCTTTTGCACTGCGAAGGAAACAATCAACAAAACTAAAAGGCACCACAGAATGGGAGAAGATATTTGCAATGGGAGAAGATATTTGCAAATGACATATTTCATAAAAGATTAGTATCCAAAATCTATAAAGAGCTTACCAAACTCAATACCCAAAAAACAAATAATCCAGTTAAGAGATGGGCAGAAGACATGAATAGACACTTTCCAAAGAAGATATCCAGATGGCTAAGAGACACATGAAAAGATGCTCAACATCACTCATCATCAGGGAAATACAAATCAAAACACAGTGAGATACCACTTCACACCTGTCAGGTGGCTAAAAGTAACACAAAAAGCAACAGATGTTGGTAAGGATGTAGAGAAAGTGGAACCCTCTTGCACTGTTGGTGGGAATGCAAACTGGTGAAGCCACTCTGGAAAACAGTATGGAGCTTCCTCCAAAAGTTAAAAATAGAACTATCCTACAATCCAGCAATTGCCTTATTAAGTATTTACATGAAGTATATAAAAATACAGATTCAAAGGGGTATATGCATCCCAATGTAATAGCAGCATTATTGACAATGCCAAACATGGAACAAGCCCAAATATCCACCGACTGATGAATGGGTAAATAAGTGGTGGTATATTTATACAATGGAATATTACTCAGCCATCAAAAAGAATGAAATCTTGCCATTTGCAAAGACGTGGATGGACCACCTCCTGACATGAGAAGACTATTGAATTGAACTGACCTAACTTACCTTGTGATAAAATATGGAGTAAGAGGTTTCTATATCTGTACATGAGAGTTCCAAAATAATGGCTCTATGAAGGATGAGGGCTCAACCTAGTGCTAGAGAGTATCTGCAGTTGGATGCAAGGCAGTTTCACTACTCCAATCCTGATCCAGTTTCCTTCAGCTTCACACAACTGATGTCCCTCTCTGCTGCCTCAGGAAGACTTTTCTCTGTCATGGGTCACCACCTGTGCTGAAATTCACAATTTCTCCACTGCTGCATCTGCAGAAAGCTAAACTGAATGCTTCATATGCAGAAGCTTATTAATCATGTAGAAAAGATCTCTTTTGCTGATGCCTTCACTAGGTAGCTCATCTCTTAACCAGGTCATTGGGAGAACTCTTGCTCAAAGTATTTTCTTTTGTCTTATATGTACAATAATCTCATGTTGATGTTTATATTGCTGCTTTGGCATAAGGATGCAAGCACCTCCCAGTACCTGGCTGTAGGGTCATCATGGAAGAATGGTGTGAAATTCACCCAATCCCCCCTGTCGTCAATAAGTTATATGAATAAAACTCTCTATAAACTGTATGAAGTCTCCTGCTTCATTTTTTTGGTCTTTTGAAGGATGCATTATGTCCCTGCTTTCCAACACATCTGTAAAATGTCTATTTTGTTTCCTATTCCACACAAACTTCTTTTAGTTAAATATCACCTAAAAAAGAGGATTCTAGCAAGGTGATCCATTTTTTTTAAGATTTACTTACTTACTTATTTACTTATTTATAGCATGCACGAGCAGGGAGGGGGGGAGCAGAAGGAGAACAGACTCCCAGTTGAGTGTGAAGCCCCCTCGGGGCTGGATCTCATGACCCTATGATCATGACCTGAGCTGAAACCAAGAGCCAAAGACCTGACTGACTGAGCCACCCAGGCACCCCAACAAGGTGATCCACTTTTAACCATCTGATTAAAAATAATGGGCTATGAAATCTGATTTTGATTCAGTAAGAGCATTACTGCTTTGTACCAGTGTTCCAAATTGTGTAGTTCCTTTATATTGTATTTTATGGATCTCAGGAAAGCCCCTTTCCTTTAATATATGTCTGATACCATTTGAAGTATCAGTACTCAGTGTCCCTAATTCTTATAAAAACTTTTCAATGTAATATCATCAACTCCAAGTTCCATCTGAAGAAACTGAGGCCCAGATGTATTAGGCAGTTGTCTCAGGGACATCAGCAGTGTGTAGTTTTTGATGATTGTTTGGTAGTGGCATTCACCAACAGGGTTTGCCCAGATCCTAGCTCCATCCCTCAGGGGATACAGCTCAGTGGGTAATGATTGTTAGAAAGAGAAAATCCTTCAAGGGTGCTGACTGGGGAGAGACTGATAGTAAAGGAATCTTCCAGCACCAAGCAGAAAACGTAATGAGGATTACTGTCTCAAAGAGGATCTGGTCTTGAGCACTGCCTTTTTATTGGTTCTTTGTGAGGTGATTTTTAGAGCGGAGTATCTACATCAAGGTATAATATAGATACCTATATCATACCTTCTCCTATCTCCTTTCTGGTGCATATCTCAAGAAAGTGCTGGAAAAAACAAATACAGATAAATGGAGAGGGAAGGTGTTCAAGGTTTAAAACACCTTATCTTATGGTAGATGGCCTCTCAGGAGGGATGGGCCTAAAACTTGGGAGTAGGAGGATTAGAAAAAAGGACCCAATTATGGATAGTTTCCTGAGACTCATAGATGGGATCTGATTAAATAAGCAAACATAATTATTTTGCTCTGTTCTCTGTAAATATATTTCATTCAAGGTCTTCAAAATATCTTCAGAAATAATTACTTAGAACCACCAAATTCTATGAATGAGAGATCATTCTATCCAAGGTGGGTTATTACTGAAGCACCAGGAAGACCTCACTGTAACTCTTTCACCCCCAGGACAATAATGACTCTAATCCCATTTATTCTATTTACTAAGGGCAGAAAAGGAATTGCACATGTGGAAGATTATATCTTTCCTCACTTTTCACCCCTCACTGTCTTTCTGCTTTCCAATTTAATTATTTAATTATTTCAAAGACTGTCATGTAGAAAGAACAAATGGTGTTAGTACTGGAACTGAGAGAAAAAGATAATTCAGTTACCACCTACTTGGTCCCACTTAGGCCAAGGATGCAAAGTCTTCTTAAGAGGAAGAAAGAAGGGAGCAAAGCCTTACAGGGTGATTAGAATGTGCCAGGCTCTTTTTACATGAGCAGGGACCCGTCTCTACTACCACCTTGAGAAAGAAGCAGCATTGAAATATCAAAAACAGTTGATCTTTTCTAAGCATGTGTGACAAATCTTGGTACCATTGAGGATAGGATCTTTAATATAAATTTTGATTTAATTAAAACATTTTTAAGCCGCTGTGCTGTTACAATTGCTTCTGGAACAGACACAGACATACCACTCCTTCAACACAAAGATAGACTATAAGGTGACTAAATACTGAGGCACTGCCTCTACTGTTTACCCTGAACCCAGAAATGAACTGCAGAGTTGGCACTGAGTCAGTGCTTCCAGTGATTAAAGGGTGTGCGGAAGAGCATGAGAGGAGCTCAGGTTTAACATGGCTGGATACATTCCTTCTCTCTGCTCTGTACACACATTGTACACACATTGACATTTTATCTAATCACATCTCTACCTTTACTTACGGTAACAGAGCAAACAAAAACACAAATTTAGAGTTTGAAAATAATCTCCAAGAGAAGACAGACTAGTTGTCAAATTCAACATTTTTGAATATTTGCTTATATTTTAAAAGAAGAATTCCACCACTGAGAATTACTCTATGAAAATTGTCTAAAATATAAAATGGGTTTTATACATCAAGATGTTAATTACATTATTTATAAAGGAAAAAGCTATAACACCCAGTGCACCATGCAATACCTATATATGGACCACAACTTCTTAATCCAGTCATCTGTTGAAGGGCATCTCAGTTCCTTCCACAATTTAGCTATTGTGGACAATGCTGCTATGAATCATTGAACTTTACATCAGAAACCAGGGATGTACTGTATGGTGACTAACATAATATAATTAAAAATTTTTTTTTAATTTAAAAAATAAAAAAAATTTATTTTAGAGTGAAAGTGAGTGGGGGAGGAGCAGAGGGAGAGGGAGAGAAGCAGGCTCCCCACTGAGTAGGGAGCGAGACACAGGGATTGATCTAGGGACCCTGGGATCATGATCTGAGCGGAAGGCAGATGCTCAACTGAGCCACCCAGGCACCCCAATTCAGTATTGTTTTAAATTGCACTATTCAATAAGCTGGGAAGCTGAGTATCTGTTGTTTATTGGTAACTCGTATTTCCTCTAAAAATTGCTTATATTCACTGCCCATTTTTAATGAGGATTTTAATCCTTTAAAATGTTCTTAAAAGCCAATTTATTGCATGTCTTTTAATTTCCTCTATGATGGATTTTCCCACCATATTAAATAATACATGCTCATTGTAAAATACATTAATATATAAGAAAGAAAAAAAAGGAGATGACTCTGAGATCAATTACATACTTATTGAATGAAATATTAAACCGTTGTTTAAAATTATCTGTGCAATGAATTTTAATATTATGGGAAATCTCTACATTATAATATTAGAGCAAAAGGAAAGCAATAGCTAAATAAAACATAAACCTATTCAGAATGAAAACCAAAAAAACAGAAAAAAATCAAATATTTGGAGAAGATTTTCTGTATGTGCTGGGAAGTTGAGGGTTTTTATCTCTTTTCTTTCTACATTTCTTGATTTTTAAGTAGTGGTTACTATAATTTTTTATAACTTAAACATTATGTAATAAATAGCAAAAAATAAAAATATTTTCCAAAATTATTGACAGACCTTCCCTCCCTTAAACTGAGCTGTCCTTTAGGATATGTTTTAGTCAGAATTGTATCCCCAAGACCCCAAATAGTGCTTTGAAAATAGTAGCTACTAAATATGGGTTTGCATGCTGAATTAATGGTTGGAAGGGATCACTCATGAAAAATCAAGTGGAGTCTCTCAACCACAAGCCATGAACAGCTGAGTTTTAGAATAAAAGGGAGAGAAATAGCTATTAGTCTTTTAAAACGAAAACCACTCTAAAGCCTTAGGTTTCCCTATTCTAACTTATCATATTCCTACCTGTGGTAAGTAGCTAGTCTGACACAAATGAAAGAAAGCTATTTGCTTTTAAGCTTAGTAAATACATTTTTACATAAGAAAGCCAAGAGATTTTGTTATCACCTTTCAGGTTCTGTATTTACCTAAGAGTCTAGTTTCTTGCTTAGATCTTAGTATTATAATCAGCCAATAACCCAATGGCACTGAATTATTAGCTATGTGTTTAAGGGTTGCTACATTCCATTAGGTTCTTTGTACAGGCGTATCTCCTTTTGCAGATATGTTTATTCACATTTATTGCACTTCACAAATTGAAGGTTTGTGCCAACCTTGCATCCAGCAGACCTATTGATGCCATTTTTCCAACACCACCTGCTTCTCTTGTCTCTGTTACATTTTGGTAATTCATTCAGTATTTCAAACTTCTTCATTATTATTATATTTGTTATGGTGATCTGTGATCAGTGATTATGCCTGGCTGAAAGCTCAAATGATGGTTAGCATTTTTTAGCAATAAAGTATTTTTAAATGAAAGTCTGTACCTTGTTTTTTTAGACATACAGCTATTGCACACTTAATAGACTACAGTACGGCGTAAACATCATTTTTGTATTCACTGAAAAACCAACAAATTTATTTGACTCATTTTTAGTGCAATATTCACTGCATTGCAATATTCTGGAACTGAACCCACAATATCTCCAAGGTATGCTTACAATACAAAGTGGTCTTTCCTCTCATCATGCAAAATCTAAATCAAAAGGCAGTAGGTAATCCGCAGAGATTTATTAGGTCCAAACAAACTGATTCACCATTTGCATAATCAACTTACTTAACAAGCAGACAAGGGCTTACTCAGTACAAAGGACTTAGAAGAGCACTTCATCATCCAGAGAGAACAAGGACAGACATTGTCCATCTTTATGTCTAATCCTTTAATTTCTGTGTTCCATTGCTGACCCACACTCTCCCCAACCCTCCATCTAGTGTAAGAAAATAAAATTAAGATCCAATATTATGTATTCCTTGACATCTGGGAAAAAACAAGAGGGCCTAGATTAGTCTAAACACGAGTTTCCCTTTCCATGTTTCCATGGACCAGGGCCCCTAGTTAAATACCAGTCTTAATTACAGGCCCAGGCCCAGTTCCTGCTTACCTCCTGAATAGCAGGCTTCAATTCCTTGACAACTCACAAGAATTACTCAAGCCATCGACATGTTTCCATGGGAACCGAGGAGTACCTCATCTCCTTGATACTACAGGCCTACCTCTCACAGTCCCTGGTTCACTCTGTTCCCAGTTGCAATCCTCAGATGTTTGGGTGTAACATGCATGGCATGGGCATCAACCAACCCTGGGCTGTGAGTATATGTGATACAAACTGTTGTTGATCTCATCTGTCTGGCGTAGGGGGATGTGTGTTCAGCCAGCCCCGTAACTAGGGCAGGAATTGCTCCTTCGTGGGTGGGGTAAATAGTAAGCATTAAGCACCCCAACACAGATACCTCCAGTAACATTTACGTGTCCTCGGCCTTGAGAAGTATTCTGTTTATATCTGCTTTGATTAATTATGTTTTTATTTTACAGTTAAACTCCCTTAGGGAAATCTTATTCATTCCTCTTATTTATAATCAGGGATAGAGGAGGTTTCTTATGTTTACTCATGGTCTGCCTACACATGAAAATCCAGAGTGATTAAAAAATCTTCACCATCTCTATTAAACTCAACTCCATCCATTGCAATGACTTTCAGACTGAGTAGGATCCGGAGTCCGATGCTCTGCATTCATTCTTCTGTCCCTTCTGATCTTTGACCTTATCTTCTTGCTTGTTCTAATCTAGCCACACTGGATTATTTCATATTCCTTGAATATGTCAGAATATTCCTTGAATATGCCTACCTCAGCATTTACTTTGACTGTCACTTTTTCCTAAAATGTGCTTCCCTCAGATATCTGCCTGAATGATCACCTAGTTCAAATATTTGGTCTAATGTCGCCTTCTCAGTGAAAGGTAACCTGACCGTAATTTCCATTTTTCTCTTCTTTAGCACAACCTATCCCCTTGCTGTTTTATTTTCTTCCATTGCAATTATCAAACACTAGCATTCTACAGTATGCATTTGTTTAATTATTTATTCATTTTTACAGTCTGTCTCTCGCCCACTTGAACCTTAAGTTCCATAAGGGCATGCAATTGTTCAGAAAGTTAGCCCGAGCACTTATAACTGTGTAAATATTTGTGAATTTTTGTTAAATGAGTACATTTAGATTAAGGATTTCAAAAAGTTTTTGTAGTAAGAATTTTTTCATTTATTAACATAGAATTCTGATATATATTTTTAACTTTAGAAAAGTTTTCAGTAATTCATTTGAGCCTCATTACACACTATTAGCAGGAAATCCATCATATTCCTCTCATATCCTAAAAATCATTCAATAACTCTTACAGTTTTACACAGTTGAAAGAATGGCATACCCTTCCAAAATATTAGGCATAGAATGAGGATTGGATTCTGATTGGTCTGTTATTGCAATTTTATTGTTACTGAACTGAAACTGGTCCATACTGTGGAAGTACTTTTAGAGGCCTTGCACCCTCCCTAGGCTATGATGGTATCCCAAATAGGGTACTAAGGTTCTTAAATCATGTTGACTTTGCTGCTGTTGACACTGGCTCATTTATTCCAGAGAGGCTTAGATCTAAAGGGATAACAGCTCTCTACTGCTTTATACCTAGTCTTTTCAATCAAACTTATATCTTTGTCTAAAGCCCAGTAGTCCAGCTTAAATTTTCTTTTCCCATTTGTTATTTCATTCAGAGGCCTGGAACCTTCCCGAAGTTGCCTCACCCAATTGTAGAGGCTGGCAAGTCCACAATCTTCAGGGTATGCCAGCCAGCTGGAGATCCAGAAAAGCTGATGTTAGCTCAAGTCTGAAAGTCTGAAAGCAGTCTACTGGTAAAATGCCCTCTCTCTCAGCCCTCTGTTGTTCTTTTTTTTTTTCTAGGAAGGCCTTTAACAAATTGGACGAGGCCCACACATATTATGGTGAGTAATCTGCTTTATTAAAGTCTATTGATTTAAGTGTTAATCTCATCTAAATATTTAATGTCTTCACAGAAACAGAATATTGTTTGACCAATATCTGGGTACTATGGCCTAGCCAGGTTGACACATACAATTAATCATCACAGGACATATAGATTGGGATTTGACTCTTTCTTCCTAGGAAATCCAGGGCTCTTTATTTAAATTATCACTTTCTCCACAGAGATCTACTGCATACCAAATGAGTATTGCAACTTTTTGACCATCAAAAAAAGAGAGAGAGAAAAAAAGACCTTGTTATATATGAATCCGCTAATACTAGAAAAATGTGTGCCCTGCATTTGCATACCAAAGAAGGACCCCCAAGTGATCCTTTGTAGGACAAAGAGGAACAGTTTCTCTGGATTAGAAATCCTGAACCCATTCTACAAAGGGCAATAATGCCTGAAGATGTGGCAGGGTAATAAAAATGAACTATAAACACCTAGAATTAAAATCAAAATGCTGATTGCAATTCCTGAGTCAATGCTTTTTGGGTAGTCTCTCAGACCCATATTTTCATCTTTTCACCAGGTGGGATCACGTAAGCCAGGAGGAACAAAAACCCTGAGGCTAATGGTTGTGTTCTTACTTTCAGACAAACTAGATGGAAGAACATTGTTTGACAAGAGTAACATTTAACCAACTTACTATGTATAACTAAGTCATTTTACAAATTCTGTTCTGTGTCACATGCCTCCGGGTTTATAAGAAGTGCTCAGTATGGTTGATAGGATTAAAAAATAGGACAAGCTTGGCAATCTTACTGATTTCTGTCACAACTTAACCAAGCAAAGTTGTTAACCCATGCTCTTATCAATATGTGCTCAGTTATACACTACATATATGAATGAAAACCATCTAATTATTCATATATTCAATTAATTTTGGATTGAGTAGATGGAGATCTGCTTAACAGGTCAAGAACGAAACCATATCTGAGAGTGGCTTAAGAAGAGAGAAAGTAAATGTAACTAAATGTCAAGGAACTGAGAGAAAAGTGTTTGAAGAAAGTAAAATTTAGAATATAACATGTATGTTGTTGGTTAATTTTTTGTGTCAACTTGGCTGCCATAATGCCCACATATTTGGTCAAATATTCTGGATGTTTCTATGAAGGTGATTTGATGAGGCTTACATTTAAATCAGCAGACTTTTTAATTTTATTTATTTATTTGACAGAGAGAGAAAGAGAGCACAAGTAGGCAGAGCTTCAGGCAGAGGGAGAGGGAGAATCAGGCTCCCCACTGAGCAGAAAGCTTGATGTGGGCCTCTCGATCCCGGGACCCGCAGATCATGACCTGAGCTGAAGGCAGACACTTAACCAACGGAGCCACCCAGGCGCCTCTAAATCAGCAGACTTTTTTTAAAAGCACTTAATTGAGGCATGAGTGACTTGAGAAAAGATATACATATTTAATGTACACAAGTTGATGAATTTGGATATAAGTATACACCTGTGAAATCATCACCACTATCCAGGCCCTAGACATACCTAACTCCTCCTAAAATTTCCTCCCACCCTCTTTATTATTATTACTACTGTTTTTTGGTTTGGTTTGGTTTTTCCCCCGAGGAGTTTATTTGAACAAGGATGCTCATGTAAAAGAAGGTGTTGGGACTCGTGGTGGTGAAGCGTGGCTGGTGCTGACAATGCGGGATTCAGGGGCGCAGAGGAACTTGATCTCGGAGTCGTGGAACCTCTTGACGGCTGATCTGCGGCACTTGGTGTCTGCAATCGCCTCCACCTTGATGATCTGGATCTAGTGGGTCCCTGGTGCGGTGCAGGATGCCCATGTTTCAGTAGCACCAGGTGACAGCGCCTGCAGTGGTCAGGTCCGGGCTCTCCCAGTAGATGTGTGGGTGCCCCTGGGGGAGTCAGAGCGTAGCCACGTGAAGTTCTTCACCCGCAAGGGGGACTTCTTGAAAACCTGTCCACAGTAGACAATTCCCCCTGCAGACTTCATCTTCTTCAGCAGAGACACAAAGTACCAGAACCAGGACTTGGTGACAACACGACGAGGTACAAAGATTCGCCTGCAATAGAGGACGGAGTGCCATATCTGGGGGTGGGCAGGCAGCACCCCACCACTTTGTACTCTTGCAGTGTGTTCCAGGCCTTCAGGGCTCACTCTCCACTCTCACCACCACCCACGAAAGGTCCCCCTTTTATTATTAGCATCATTAATGTTATTATTATTTTATGTAAGAAGACTTAAGATCTATTCTCTTAGTAAATTTTAAGTATATAATACTGTATTGTTGGTTGTGGGCACTGGTCTTTATAGATTTTTTATAATTTATTTACCTTGTATAATTTTATAATTTATTTACCTTATATAATTGAAATTTTGTACCCTTTGACTATCAACTCCCTGTTTCCCCTCCCTCCCACCCCAGTACCAACATTCTACTCTCTGCTTCTATAAGTTTGACTATTTTAGATTCTACATGTAAATGAGATTATACTGTATTTGTATTTCTGTGTCTAACTTATTTTACTTAACCTTCTCCAGGTCCATCCATGTTGTCATAAATAGCAGGATTTCCTTCTTTTTTAAGGCTGAAAATTACTATATCGTATGAATATACAAAATTTTCTTTGTCCATTCATCCATCGGGGACATTTAGGTTGTTTCCACACATTGGCTATTGTGAATAAGGTTTCAATAAACACGGGAGTGCAGGTGTCTCAAGATTCTGATTTTGATTCCTTTGGATAAATACCTAGAAGTAGGATTGCTAGGATTGCCTAAGAGTTCTATTTTTAATTTTCTGAGGAACCTTCATTCTGTTTTCCTTAGTGGCTACACCAATTCACATTTCCACGACTGTTGTACAAGGGCTCCCTTTTCTCCACGTTTTCACCAGTACTTATTATCTCTTGTTTTTTGATGATAGTCATTCTAACAAATGTGAGGTGATATCTTCTTGTCCTTTTGATTTACATTTCCCTGATGATTAGTGATGCAGAGTACATTTTCATGTACTTTTTGGCCATTTGTATTCTTTGAAAAATGTCTATTCAGGTCCTTTGCCCATTTTAATTATATTGTGTGGTTTTTGCTACTGAGTTGTATGAGTCCCTTATGTTTTGGCTATTACCCCTTATATGATTTGTAATTATTTTCTCCCATTCTTAAGTTGTCTTTTTTTTTTTTAAGAGAGGTAGAGAGAGAGAGAGAGAATGGAGGGGCAGAGGGGGAAAATCTTAAGCAGACTCCATGCCCAGCGTGAAGCCCAATTGGGGCTTAATCTCACAAACCTGGGATTATGACCTGAGCCAAAAATCAAGTCAGATGCTTAATCAACTGAGCCACCCGGGTGCCTCCTATAGGTTGCCTTTTTATTTTTGTTGAGGGGAGTCATCAAAATGATGCTGATGAAAGTTGGAAGTTTTGGGTTTGTGAGAGAATGGCTAAGAAAGAATTATTGAGACGTTTTTGGTGCAAAAAGGTGATTTTATTATACCACAGGTACAGCACCTGTGGGCAGAAAGAGCTGTACTGGATTGTGAGGAGTGACTGATTACATACATTTTAATTAGTGGGGGTTAGGGATAGCAAGTCTCTAAGGAATTTGGAAGCAATGCTTTCAGGACCTCGAGGGCCTAGCTGCTAAGATAAGGTTACTTTTAATCTTTAATAAAACATAAACTTTAAGGCACTAAGGCAGCCATAAGTTCCTTGAGGAAAGTCACATTCTGCATGTTTCAGCTATCTATCTATGGACTATAAGTTGTAGGGAGACTTAATTTAAGCTATATTTCTCTTGCCTTTGTTTCCCTCATCATTGTGGCCACTTGATCTGTGAACTGAACCCAGGCTTTTGGAGGCTCCTAACCCCCTCCCTTGTCCTTGGAATATGGGTTACACTTGCCTTTCCTGATCCCATAGACTGATCCAAGGACATATAGCCTTGAGATAGTGATATGGTGTGGAAAACACCTGCATGGTACACATGACTGAACCCAGTTAAGGCCTCTTCATGAACCTTAAGATTTGGTAGGCAGGTGCATCCTTTTGTCTTGCTGTCACCCAAGACAAACCTCCTATGCTTCTTAAAACTGCCACCAACCAACACAGAGTGGCCTGCCTCTTTCTCTGGCCTCTCCCTGCCCTCTTCATTTAGGATCCAGTTTCAGATTCTACCAGAAGCTCCCAAAGAGATTATGAACCAATAACTGCCATGTCTGCCAGGAGACGAAAGAAATGGGAATAAGGCATCCTCAGGGGCAATCCCAAATTGGCCATTGATCTCTATGTGGGGAGGGGTGACCTGTACATTAGATGCTTGTGGATTACCATATGAGTACAGGGGCACTTCCCCAAACACCAGCTGGCCTCGTGCATTTGTTGGAGGAACTACACGTACATAGCACACTGCGGCAGGAGAGGGAAGCACATGGTAGCTGCAGTGGGTTGACCTCAACTGTGGGCAGTTCAGCCGGCCACCAATGCCCAACTGGGGGCTGAAGCTCAGGTCAGAAAGTTAGAAGATGAGCTAATGTTAGAGAAGGATGTATAAGTGTCCACAAGCCTGCCAGTTTGGAGGCTGACAGACAAGGTGGGAGGGCAGGATAATGAATTAGAGCTCTTAACGTACTGTTTTGTAAAGCTAGGAGGGGCCAAAATGCCTGGATTTAAATTCCAGGCACTTGTGATGACGCTGGATTAAAATGCTAAAAGGTGGAACCTCTGAGAAAGTGAAGAAAATGAAGAAGAGGGTATTGTAATTGATGAGGAAACAGCTGAAATGGCCCAGGCTTTCTGAACCCTCATACAAAGGAAAACATTAAAATACTAATTACCCCCAAATTCATAAGAGAAAACTTGCATTCTTTCTCTGTCTTTTAAGGTTGTAAATCTTTTCTTGTCTTTGAAATGTAAACACCCCAGAATATAACAAAAACATTGCCCACAGAGATTTAAGAAAACGAAGGGGGGAGAGAGGCCTCTTACAATACAGACTGCTATAGAAGTGCCTTTGCCAATTCATTGTAAAGCACTCTGCTACAACAGCTAACTAAATACCAAATGCACATACGTGGTCCAAAAGAGACTTGGATGGCTAGAAGCTGTGTTTTTAATCCTTTTGTTTTTTAGCGAGTGCTGGAAGAGGTCATTGAGAAGACATGACCACAAATTGACCCTCGAGCTGGACCCATTCCATTTCATTTTTCCTAGTATAATGTCAGTCATAATTTTAAAATGTATGTATGTATGTCGCAGAAATAATCAAATTCCTTTGTCAATTGTATTATAACAAACTCACACCACATCTTCAATTGTGGCCATTTTTAAGTCTTTGGTCATTTGCAGACTATTATGGTTTTACTCTGGTGCTTTGGTAAAAAAATGTGTTCCTCCAACAGTGCTTCATCTTCAGACATTCATGAAAACAACTTTGACAAGTACAGGTTTCTGATAACTAAGATCAATTTGCCTTCATGTGGGAGAGACAGTGATAAATCTTTGAAGTGCTCCCTCAAGGCTACCTGCAGAGCTCCACAATATGTCATGGGATGGCAGCTAGCAGCCCATCCTTGTTCTCCTTTCCCACATCAGTAAAATGGGCGCATTACATTGATAGTATAAAGTTAACAAGTGAAGACTTGCCTCTGTTGCAGGACACCCTGAAGGCTTTACTGGAACATCTGTGAGGGAGAAGCCAGGCAATAAACCTGTGAAAAATTCAAGGCCCAGGCACCACTGTAAAGTTTTGGGAGTCATCTGGTCAGGTAAGATGGGTGTTGTCCCAGAAGTTGTGATTGATCAGGTACAAGCCCATCCAACCCTTAAGAATGTGAAAGAGGTGCAAGCCTCTGTAGGGATTTGGGGGTTTCAGAAGACTTTTAATCCCTACCTGGCACAGTGCCCCCATCCCTTGTGCTGCCTGATAAAGAAAGGGCATGTGTGGGACTGAGGATCAGAGCAACAAGCTGCCTTTGAGAAGGCAAAAAATACTAGTAAAGTAGATTAAAGTTCTGGACATCTCCTAAGTGTGGGCCACTATTTGAGTGAATTGTGTCTATGAATTTAGAAGGTATGGGTCAGATCCTGTGGTAGACACTATAAGGGAAAAATGTCCCTAGAATTGTGGTCCAAGCTCTAGAAGGGGGAAGAAACCCTGGCAGTATACGTGGAACTCCCCCAGCTAAAAGCTTTCACACAGCAGTCAGTGGGCTGAGCTCAGAGCTGTCTGGCTGGAGACTGATCACTCATGAGCCCTTTATCCTTTGCACTGGTAGTTGGGCTATTCTAAAGGGATTAACCCTATTTATGGCTTGGACAATAGAAAATGGGAGTGGATGATCATAAATAAGCCCTTGTGGGGGCCAGATATGTGGAAAAACATTGGTGTCCATCTGTAAGAGCCTAAGGCAGCCAGACCTCAATATTCCTCATGTCCCAGCTCATAAGACACTGACAGCCTCTGGTAATCAGGAAGCGGATGCTTCACATGGGTATGAGCCCTAGCTATTGACCCTTCAGTAGATACAGTAGATTAGGTACATAAAAGGAGCAACTACCATGGTGTCTAAATAAGATGACATATTGCCAAGGATGCCAGTTGCCCTTGGTTAATGCAGTAGCAGCATGTCTTGTGTGTTTTAAACAGTGCCCAAAGAAACTACCAAAAGAATCTCGAATTCCCAACCAATGAGGGGTTGGCAAATTGATTATATTGGCCCCCTCCCTCTGAGTAAGGTTTCTAAATATGCCTTGGTTTGTGTGGACACTGCATCTGGACTAACCTAAGCTTTCCTTATTACTGTGCAAACCAGACTGCTACCATTAGGTGGTTAAAAAAATGAAATAAAATCTATGGATACCGTCACTGACAAGACAGTCCTTAGGGAACACATTTCAAAAGCCATGGCATGCAAGTCTGAGCAAAAGAACATGACATTGAATGTTGGTTTCATCTCCCCTATTAGCCCACGAGCTAAAGGGTTGGTAGAAAAGAAAAATGGAAAATTAAGGCAGTAGATTAAATTATTAACACGTAAAACCACCTTGGCCAGATAGACTGAAGTATTGTCCCAAGTTTTAATACATTTGAATGATCAACTAGTAGATCCTGTTTCCCCATATGACAGACAGGGGACCCCTGCCAAGGCACCCAATACTGTGAAAGTATGGAAGTTGTGGGAGACAGCCATTCCCCTTATTCTCACCATGGATCTACATATTATGCTACTGAGAGTGCACTGGAATTTACAATGGGATGTCCTGGTGAGACAGGTGAGTTACTTCACATCTCTGGCTGAAGGGGAGCTACTCAATCTCCACTAGGATCCCATTGTCCTTCTTCAAGATGGACCTGTTAAAATGTGTTATACTTGAAATGGAGCATGCACCATTGTAAGAGGGGGGAAAAGGTGGGGGTCCTGGTCTGGCATAGCCTACCCCCCCCCGGCCGATTGATCTCTTTATGCCTGAAAATGGTGCCTCCCCCAGCTAACATGTATGGTATGTAAAACCAGGTCAGGTTCCTAAAACTACCTCCCTCCCTCTTTTCCAGGCCAGGTGGATACTACTTTCCACTAGTACAATCATTTGGCAGCCATCTTTGTCTCCTCGATTGGCCTGGAGGACATTATAGCACACGTGGAAGCCTTTACTAAATTCACTGAACAAGCCTTAGCTGATAGCCAATAAAACCGATCCTTAAAGAACAACAAAATACCTCTCACAAGAAAAGCTATCTTCCATAAGAGCCTAAGACTTTATTATTCCCTCTCAAAGAGGCATCTGTGCCATTATCCATGTGCCATTATCCATGTGTTCATGCCTGATGAATCTGCTAATGTATCTTTTTATTAAATCACATGAGGACACAAGTAAACACCCTGAATGATCTGACCTTCAATTTGGGGGACTTGATAAATCAGTGGTTCAGATCATGGGGCTCTGAATGGAAAAAGTTGTCACTGATTTTGGGAATCATGGTCTAATCTATGTTTTCTTTTATATGTGCCTGATTTGTGGCTGTAGCAGCTGCTTCCAGTGCAACCAGGTGGCCATCAAAAGAGCCACTTCCGTGCTAGTGAAACCCATTGCTGACCACGCAGGGCCCATTGAGGATGAGGGGAGCATGTGAGATTGTAGGAGCTGGTCGCAAGAGGTGGAATGTTGGGGGAGATCATTGGAAAGGTGACTTTTAAGATTTGGAGGGGACTGGTGCAAGGATCCATTTGTCTTGCTGCTGCCCCAGACAAGTCTTGCATGCAAGTTTCCTTTACTTCTTAAAACTGCCACCACCTACCCACATGGACAGGCCTGCCTCTTTCTTTGATCTCTCCCTGCCCTCCATGTTCAGGGGCCAGTTTTCTTTCTTTTTTTTTTTTTTAAAGATTTTATTTATTTATTTGACAGAGATAGAGACAGCCAGTGAGAGAGGGAACACAAGCAGGGGGAGTGGGAGAGGAAGAAGCAGGCTCATAGCGGAGGAGCCTGATGTGGGGCTCGATCCCATAACGCCGGAGGCAGATGCTTTAACCACTGTGCCACCCAGGCGCCCCAGGGGGCCAGTTTTCTGATTAGACCCAGGAAGCTCCTGAGGAGGTTACAAACCAACAATGTTGATTGTTTATTTTGCTATGCAGAAGGTTTTTTTTTTTTTTTAGTTTGCTGTAGTCCAACTTATTTATTTTTGCTTTTGTTGAAGGTGCTTTTGGTGTCACATCCAAAAAGTCATCACCAGGACCAATGTTAATGAGCTTGCTCCCTATGTTTTCTTCTAGGAGTTTAATGGTTTCAGGTCTTATACATGTCTTTAATCCTTTTTGAGTTAACTTTTTTGTGTCTGGTATAAGATAAGGGTCCAACTTCATTCTTCTGCATGTAATTATCGAGTTTTCACAACACTCGTTATTGAAGAAGATAAGCTTTCCCCAATGAGTATTCTTGATTCCTTTGCCAAATAGTAGTTGACCACTTATGTGAGGATTTATAAGTGGATTACACTGGAATTACTGATTATAAGGGGTTACACGTATGGAAACATCTAAAGAGGGGTCCCTGGGTGGCTCAGTTGGTTAGGTGTCAGTCTCCTGATTTCAGTTCAGGTTGTGATCTCAGAGTCATGAGATCAAGCCCCACATCAAGCTCCACACTCAGCACAGTGTCTGATTGAGATTCTCTCTCCTTCTCCCTCTGCTCCTTCTTCCACTCTCTAAATAAATTAACTAATTAACTAATTAATAAAAATAAAAATAATTTTAAAAAAGAAACGTCTAAAAAATATTGGCAGCTAGTAAATAAATACACACATTATGAAAAGGATCTTCTCCAAGAAAAAAACAGCAAAGTAACCTGCTCTAGGTGAGGGACTTGAGGAACATGCTGGTTGTTGGGATCCGTCAATCTGCAGTGCAGTTCCGTCAACATGCATATTAGGAAACACCAGAATTGGAAGGATATCTTTCCATCCAAGCTGAATATAGATAAAATAACCAACTAGGAATTGATGAAAATATGTGCAGAATTAAGGCAATGGAACATTACTCTCAAATTTAATAAAAAAGCATGAATGTTAAAATAGTTTTATGGAAGGTATATAAAACAATTTAGGAGGCATCTGTTGCCCTCCAAAATGTATTTCTTTAAAATGTCTGGATAGCAGGAAGAGAAAGGCATAAGAAGGAACCACACTTAAACATTCAAAGAGAGCTGCCTAATGAGACAAATGTGTAAGATGGCAATGTGAGCCTAAGGACCTAATCTTTCTGCTCCAGACACTCCAAGTCCCCTGGAGATACACAGAACGCAGTGTAGTTCGGATGTCCTGCAGGACAGTTGCTGCACCGCTGCTGGTCTCACTGGTGGCAATTATTCAAGAGCTATAGATAAAGAGGTCTTCCATTTAGACTATGAGAGCAATATGTCTAAAGTTTTGTTCTTTTTGCTCAAATTGGCTTGGATCATATCATTACAATTTTGAAAATTCATCTACACAGTCATTTTCCAGAGCACATGCTTATTCCTGGCAGGTTGGGTCAGAATGGGTTCTACGCCGCTTCACATAGACAAAGACAAAATTATGTATATATACCTATATATTAGTATACATGTGCTAGTGTGTGGCTGTGGTGTGAAGAGGAAGAATTATAGATAATTAGATAGCTAGATCGCTAGATGATAGCTAAATAGCCAGATGTCATACATATGATAGATGATAAATAGACGACGATAGATGGATAGAGAGAGAAATAGATGATGATGATGATGATGATGATGGAGATAGATAGATAGATAGATAGATAGATAGATAGATAGATGATAGATAGATAGAGAGGTCCATATATAATATACAAATTACCAATATCATGAACTTACTGGTAATTTGTATTTTCTTTATATATTTGTGATTTCTCAGAATTTCCAAAGTGAACATTATTTTTATAAAATAAGTAAGAAATCAAAACACTTTTAAATTTTTCAAAGTCAAGGAATTTTAGAGTGATGGAAACAGGTCAAGATTAAAGTTATTTCTGGAAATGGCATAAGAAGAGAGGATAAATGCAACTGAATGTCCAGAAACTGAGAAAAAAGCTAAGGTTTTCTATCAGATGACATGAACATTGTAATCATGTGGGATGATGCCAAAATTAGGGTTTGAAAGAGGAAAGCCTGTGAAATGTGTGCTAAATCCTATGTGAATACAGAGAAGTAGTTTGGGGATCTGCCTGATTACAAGGCAAAAGACATTCTTGCAGCATGTAGAAGAATAAAGCATGTGAACGTCAGCGGGAAACTTACGGAAACTAACCCCTGCTTTCTCCATTCCTAGGAAGTGATAGAATGAGGATTGTTTACAAAGAAGCAACAGATGTGTGCCATCCTTGGAGTAACTGAATGAGGTGAAGAGATGTCAAAATGATACAGGTTTTATAAACAATGAAACTCATTCTGGAAGGCACACTAGAGAGCTTGAGAGACGGAGCAGTGGTGAGGTGACAATTGCCATGGCCTAGGAAGCACAGAGAAATTTTCAGAGGAGAGTAGAGAAAAAAATTTACCAAAGTAGTTTCCATTTGG
This sequence comes from Ursus americanus, assembly GCF_024610735.1. Classification (NCBI taxonomy): domain Eukaryota; kingdom Metazoa; phylum Chordata; class Mammalia; order Carnivora; family Ursidae; genus Ursus; species Ursus americanus. Next base: position 68,478,019 of record NC_142139.1, read on the forward strand.
AAAAATAACCAGGGATGTCAGGACTTGAAAGAAAAGGGTACAATTCTAAGAAAAAATATATAGTTGTAGGAGAAAAATAAGGAGAATGCAGTAATGGGAGATGAGAGTTTTCATGTATATCAATTGTCTTGAACTATCTTCATGTATCACAGAAACTTCCAGAAGCAATCTCAAAAGTCTGAAGCGTGCATTTCCTCATGAATTATTGCCAGAGTTGCTTGACATGCCTTAGCTGCTGGGTGCACACCTTAGAACATGTTTACTGTAGGAAAAGTATTTATCAGGAAGTAGTGATACCTTGTGAATGACACCAGAGCAGAAGAATAAATAGAATGAAACAGGAACCACAGAATCCAAGGAGCTCTATGAGTTTTTACATTGTTATTGCTTGTTCCTAGGAAATAAGCTGAGTGGCAGGGAATAAGGAAATTTATAGCAGAAAAGCAGATGAGGAGGAGCATTGATCTGCAGATGAAAACTCCCTATGTATGTAAACAAGTCCTAATGAAATTACTGACCCAGAGACCTAAGGAAATACATCATCAGTTTACCTATCAAAACTTTGCAAATGGTCCCCAAATGATCTTAATTCATGTTCTTGACCTTCTTGATTAATACTTCTCTATTTATTTTAGTAAACAACCCTCATTAAAGTGAGAACAAGTGAGGGTCAATTTTCAGCAGATGTTAGAATCAATCATGAAGGTACAATATTTCAAAGTCTTGTACAGGAACAGAAACAGTTAAGTGGCAGGCTGAAGACATAAGCAACAGTTCTAGTGATTGCTAATAACCTGGATACAAGATTGAGGGCTGAGAGAGAGAAGACAGTGAGGAAATGAGGAGAGGACATTAGAATTTAGAACTAATGAAAGGTAAAAGGGGCAGAAAGCCTAAGGATACTAGCTGAAGCAAAGTTAGCTGATAATGTGTGTGGTGAGAAGACAATTGGAAATCAGTGGAGAGGGAGAAAATAGAACCAGGAAAGGGAAAAACTGAGCTGTGAAAATCAAACCTGCTTTCTACAACACACCCTTTTTAACCCCAGCAGAGGTGCTGCTGAATGTTATCAGGGATCTGAGTGATTGAATAACTAGTTTGGTGGGAAGAATCCCTAGGAAGCCTTTGAGCCAAACCCACTTATTTTCCTAAGAAAGCTGAGGTCAGTGAGGCCAAATTACTTTAAAAAACAAAAACAAAAACAAAACCACCATCAGTTAATGCCAAAAAAGAAAATAAACTCAGATCTCCTACCTCTCAATCAAGAGCTTTTTTTTTTTTCCTTCAAACTCCTGCTCCAGTTTTAGCATTTTTCATTTGTTAATTTAGGCAGAAATGGACCAGGGCCAGGGCATGAGATTTGTCAGCGTAGAATGAGAGGAGTTGGCATCTCCTAACAGTGTGATAAATAAAGGATTTGAAGGCCTTGTGTTTAGAGAGGTAAGGCTTGTGTAAAAAAAGTACATTAGACAGTTCAGAAGCTCATCTTACAAAACAGATTTCTCCAAAGCCATCTGTTCTCACCAGTTGTGTACGGAAAAGAGGGACAGGGCTTGCTGTATTTCACGTAAGAGGGTGCGGCCTGTACCAGATTACAAAATGAGTCATGACTAATTTATACTTCTCTTTATCATTTCTCGTTAAAGCTTGATATTAGAGGGGCACATGGGTGGCTGTTGGTTAAGCATCTGACCTCAGCTCAGGTCATGATCTCAGGGTCCTGGGATGGAGCCCAGGTGTTCAGCTCCTCACTCAGCAGGGAGCCTGCTTGTTCCTCTGCCCCTCCCCCTGCTTGTGCTCTTTCTCTCTCTCAAATAGATAAATATTTTTTAAATGCTCCATATCAGAGTGAATTGTGTATTGCTCACCGTCTTCTCCAAAGACCCTACATACATATTAATCATGGTTCTGTTCTCATTAATGCTGTTCTAACATTGTTTCAGCCTGCTAATCTTTACTTCTGATAAACTACAGATGGCATTCTGAGATCAGAGCTAGAGACTCAGGAAACATCCAGGTGGATAATTTGAGTTTAGTCTGCCCAGAAACTTGAGTTTTATTCAGTTCCACCTAGTAATCTATGCTATCAACCTTGGATTCTGTCTAGCCCATTTTTAAAAAAGATTTTACTCATTTATTTGTTTGTTTAAGAGAGAGCACCAAGTGGGGGGGGGGGGGGACAGAAGGAGAGAGAAAATCTCAATCAGACTCTGTGCTGAGCTCCGAGCCTGATGCGGGGCTCAGCCCCATGAACATGAGATCATGTCCTGAGGCTAAGCATCCAATCAAGAGTTGGATGCTTAACCAACTGAGCCACCCAGGTGCCCCTACCCCATTCTTGAAATGAAGATCTTTACTGGTCCATTAAGGACATTTGATGAATTGGAGCAAAAGCTTTTATTCAGCTGCACAGTATCTATTTTGGCAAAATTAGAAAGATAGCAATGCACATAAAAGCCTGTGGGCTCTGGGAAAAAAACTGAGGGCTTCAGAGGGGAGGGGGTGGGGGGATTGGGATAGGCTGGTGATGGGTATTAAGGAGGGCACATATTGCATGGTGCACTGAGTGTTATATGCAAGTAATGAATCAGGGAACATTGCATCAAGAACTGGGGATGTACTGTATGGTGACTAATATAACAAAATAAATATTATTTTTAAAAAAGCATAAATTTAGTCCCTAATGAGATATTTCAGTAACAATCTGCAATTCCAAGTAGAAATAGAGAGCTTTTCTAGGATTTTTCAATATTCTCTGTGAAAATATTTTTAAATATTAAGAGCTGTTTCTGCCAAAAATGTGGAATAGAGGTGGTCATTGAATGCACTAGTTATGACATACAGGCTTTCTTTACTGTAAGACTTATCATGAACTTTAATGTTATTATACCTGCTTACATGCCAAGATAATATCTAGAATTTCAGGAAGATATCAGTCGTGGAATTATTTTTGGTGGAAGAATGGTTACCATCTGTTCCAGTGATCTTTGCTATATAACATATCATCTCACACACATCAAAACTTACAAAACAATAATATATGACTATGACTATCCCTTGCATTTCTGGGATTTGCCTGGGTTAGGCAGTTCTTGCTTGGAATCTCTCATACGGTTGCAGTGTGACAGTGCTGAGGAATCATTTTCTCATGTCTGGAGGTTAGCACTGGCTGTGGCCTGGGACCCAAGCCAGGCATCAGCTGAACCACACACACAGTCTCCCCACAGGGCTTAGACATTCCCTCAGAGCACTGCCTTTGAGACCTGGGTGGAAGTTGTATTTATAACCTCACCTGGGTCTGAAAAGTAAGGAAATAACACATACTTAGGTGATTTAACACCTCTGTAATCCCACATCATACAAAGGGTGAGTGAATGCCAAATGCTACTTCCCTGTATGCTGGATTGGAGTTTCCCATGAGCTGAGCCAACCTGAGAATGCTTCTGGTACTTTCATCCCATACCCAGGGTGACCAAATGTCTTAGTTTGCCTGGGACAAGCCCCCATTTACTTCTGTTGTCTTGGCCTAACTAATTAGTATTACCACGTTTCACTCCCAATATGGCTTGATTTGGATGGTAAATTATATAGTAACTCATCTATCCCCAAACTGTCAATTGGATACTTGCAAGACTTTGTATTCATACCTGTAGTTTTTGTTACGTTCATCACCCTCTTCTCAACTTCTGTAATGTTCCAGTGTATAAATTTGGCTCCCCTAAGCCTAAGCTTTCTCTCCTATAGAATACTTTGCATTTCTCATTTAGACTGATCTTTCTAAAACATGACTTCTGTCTTTTTTTGTAGTCTTCACAAATTTCCCCTCCCTTTAGCCACCCCATCTCTTCATAATAATTTTACTGTTGTTACCACCCATAGACTCAATCTCATACCAACATTTGTGTTAATCCTAAATAGTATAGGATCTAAGATGTAAACTATAGTCTATTCCTCTCCAGCAGACCTTATTAGTAGGAATTGTTGCAAATGGTCTGGTCATACCTGTTAGATTTCTATGATATTTTCTGGGTCCCTCTTGCTGTCTAGACTTTTGTATTTCCATAAAACAGTTCTAGATGCAAGTTATACAGCTGATATAACTCCTTCTCCAACTCAGCCAAGTGTTGGCCTAGTTCGGTATTTTTGATTTGAGGTTTCCTAACTTTTTAGTAGGAGAGATGTCCTGATGCCTAGCACAGTCCTACCGTAAGACTCGAGCTCTGGATCTTGCATCCATGGAGAGTTCTCACAAATAGCAATTGCCTCCTTAATCTTGCAGAAATCTGAAAAATAACCTTTGCCTGAATTCTCTACCATTTTGTTCTGAACACCTGATTCATTGGCCACCTAAATTATTTGAGAAATCATGTACTGTCTTCACCCACCTGTATCCCTGGAGTCAGTCTTGTAGCCAAGTCACTTTCTGAGCATCTTTTTTGCCAAAGTCCCCATAAATAGACCATATTCTGTACCTAAATCTGTAGGGATAACACTGTTCAAACTTATTACAGAACAGGAGTCCTTATATAACTTATCTTCCTCTAGGTGCTCAGCCTTCTTTCCGATAATCCCCAGAGCAAATCCCTTTTACCCAGGCTAGTCCAGTAGTCATTTTCTCACTTATATGCAGAACCTAATTTTTTTTTTAAAGAAGTAGAATTCATAGCAACAGTAGAATGGTGGTAACCAGAGACTAGAGGGTGGGAGAAAAGGGGCGATATTGCTCAAAAGGTGCAAACTTTCAGTAATAAGATGAGTAAGTTTTAGAGATTTAATGTATAGCATGGTGACTATAATTAATGTGTTGTAAACTTTCAATCTGCCAAGAGAGTAGATCTCTAGTGTTCTTACCACAAGAAAGAAAAAAGTAACTATGGGAGGTGATTAATTAGTTTCATTGTAGTAATTATTTCATTTTATATATATATATATGTAAATATATATATATATATCAAAACATCATGTTGTGCACCTTAGATATACACTTTTTTGTCAAAAAACTAATAAAATCAAAATAAGCCAAAAAAATAAAAGAAAAGAAAACCTTTATACATTGTTACTCATACCTATCTTTCTACCTCCCCTACTTAGGTACCATCAAAATACTGACTTATAATGGATTCCTGAGTTATAATGGATTGACTTATGATTTTTTACCTACAATGGTGTGAAAGCAATACATATTCCATAGAAACTGTACTTTGAATTTTGAATTTAGATCTTTTCCTGGGCTACTGATATGCAATACAATACTTCCGTATGATGCTGGGCAGTGATAGCAAGACAGCCTCTGATCAGCTACCCACATCACAAGGGCAAACAACTGATATACTTACACCATTCTTCACCCATACAACTCTTCTGTAGTTCACCTTCAGGATAGTATTCAATATATTACATGAGATATTTAATATTTTATTATAAAATAGGCTTTGTGTTAGATGATTTTGCTTAACTGTGGACTCATGTAAGTGTTCTTAAAACATTTAAGGTACACTAGGCTAAGCTATGATGTTAGGTAGGTTAGATGTATTAAATCCATCTTTTTCAACATGGGCTATTTTCAATTTACAATGGGTTTATTGGGACATAACCCCACTGTAAGTCAAGGAAAATCTGTACTGTAAAATTTTCATGGCTTAGTTTTCCTGTGATTCCCAAAGCAATACCTTGTATCTAGTATGGTGCTCACAGCAACTGCACTCTCACCAGCAATGGAATTGTTGGATAATGTGGTAGTTCTATTTTTAATTTTTTTTTTAAATCGTCCATACTGTTTTCCATAGTGGCTGTACTAACTTACAATCTCAACAACAATGGACAAGGGTTCCCCTCTCTCCACATTTATACCAGCTTTTGTTATCTCTTGTCTTTTTGGTGATGACCATTCCAACAGGTGTGAAGGAATATCTCATGGCTTTTTAAATTTGAATTTCCCTTATGACTAGTGATGTTGAGCATCTTTTCCTGTACGCATTGGCTTTTTATAGATCTTCTTTTAAGAAATGTCTATTCAGTCCTTTTCCCATTTTTTAATTGGGTTACCAACTTTTTGTTATTGAGTTATATGAGATTTTTCATGTTTTGGATATTAACCTCTTATTGCATGTATGGTTTGCAAATATTTTTTTCCATTCTGTAGGTTATCTTTTCACTTTGTCGATGGTTTCTTCTGCTGTGCAGAACTTTTTAGTTTGATGTAGTCTCACTTTCTTATTGTTGTTGCTGTTGCTTTGTTTAAGGTGTCATATAAAAAATTACCAAAATCTATATCAAGAAGCTTAATTTTTATATTTTCTTCTAGGAGTTTCATGGATTCAAGTCTTACACTTAAATCTTCAATCTTCTTCAAGTTTGTTTTTGTGAATGGGGTAAGATATGGGTCCAGCTTTTTTCCTTTACATGCAAATATCTAATTCTTATAGCACTATTTACTGAATAGACTCTTTTCTCCATTGGGTATACTTGGCTGTCTTGTAAAATATTAGTTGTCTATATATATTTAGGTTTATTGCTGGACTCTCCATTCTGTTCCATGGTCTGTTTGTCTGTTTTTATGACAGTGCTATACTGTTTTGATGATTATAGCTTTACAGTATAGCTTGAAATCAGGAGGTATGATTCCTTCTGTTTTGTTCTTATTTCTCAGGATTTCCTTGGCTATTTAGGATCTTTCATGGTTCTGTATTAATTTTAGAAATGTTTTCTCTATTTCTATTAAAAATGCCATTTGAATCTTGATAGAGATTGCATTGAATCTATTGGACACTTATGACTGGGAATTTAAAACCAGATTTCTAAACAAACGAAGATCAAACAAATACAAATCTTCAGGGAAATAGAGAATTCTTAGAACTTAATGATAATAGAAATATTACCTAGCTCCCACAGAAAAAACTCAATGTTCTCCAGAATGTTAAATTGATAAACACAGGAAGGGAAACTAAATTCCACCTGGAATCATTAAAGTTGGCTTAAAAGAGAGAACGGCAAAGATCCAAGGATTGTTGAAGACATCCTCTCATTACCAAAGCAGGAAGTAGGTGGACCTTCTTAAACCATTAGCTCGAGTAAACAGAAGAGAATAGATGGATGATTGCCTTATCAGTCTTATACATCTCAGTGGGGCATCCAGAGTTTGGGGCACTTTTTCTTTTCTTTTAAAACAGAGAAAAAGACAATGAGAATACTGAGTACATAAAATGATAGGGGATGATAAAAACAGAGTATTGTTAATGAAAGCAAAATATTACAGAAAGAGGAGGCTTGAAATACCAAACATAAATACCAATATTACAGTTTTTATTTTAGCATTTACCTCCTTTGAAAGTCTAGATCAGTAATTTTTAACTCTTATTTAGTTCACAAAACCCCTCAGAAAATTTGAGGACATCTGTAGATTTTATCCCAAATCAATGCAAAAAAAAAAAAAAGTTCTGCCAAGATTTTTATGCAGGGAATACTGACTCCCTGACATCCATTTATAGATCTGGTTTCAAAATCAGTGTTCTAGAACGTCCACTGATTCCTGATATTAAAGGTAAACTATAATAATGCTGACAAGGAGGTTGTTCCCACACAGCTGTAATTGCCATCATCACCCCCTCGAACTAACCAGCCAGGACGGAGGGAGGCCTTGCCTCTAACAGGCCTCCTACATCTATTTTCTTTGTTCGAAAGACCCACTTCCTGATGAGGAGGGGTGGCGGGTCCTGGAACATTTCATCCATTTCCTAGAACACTTTCATTCTATATTGCATCTATTTGGTCATTTTCAAAGCCTGAGAAGTTCACTAGGGATGGTGAGGAAGCCAGAAAATGAAGTAGACTTTGACTGGAAGTTTTAGGTTCTGGCCTCAGAGCAGCAGACTGCGTCACTTTAGGTAATTCACTTAATCACTCTATGTCTCGGTTTTCTCATGTGGAAAATAACACAGCCAGTAAGATGATTTGTAATTTTCCTTTCTGCACTTTAGATGCCTCTAAGAGAAGGTGAGACAAGACTTGGGTTTGGAAGGTCCGGTAGGATTAATAAAGAGGAGAGAAAGTCAATTCTACATTTTTGGTAAACCTGTATTGTCTCCAAAGTGTTAGGAGTTGGCTTTAAAATTTTCTATAAAACAGACATATAAAGTTAACTTCATCTAAAAAAATGTGGGTGTATTTCTTTGGAGCAGGAATGCCCTCCATTTATAATACACTGTACAACATCTATTGAAAATAGACAAGCCACCAAGATGTTCTTCCATTATCTCTATAAGACTGTATTCTCAGGTAAGCCACATCAAGCCATAGACATTTCTGTTTTGTAGGACTATTTCCAGTGTGTCACACTGGAGAATTTTGGGCTCCTGCTTTGTCTTACTTTTCTGAATTTAACTCTTTCTGTTTCCACAGAACAATAGAAGCACACAGTTGTGACTATTAAGGTGATGAAAATACAAACTTGTTAAGGTGGTACTACTTCTTTGTTAATTTCATATATATTTTATTTACATACATACATATAGTTATATATAAATTATACACATATCAAATTATATATTAATATATTCACATTTATGTCTTCACTTAAAATAGACCAACTTCCTAAATAGATAAAAAGATGAAGTAAAACATCTTTTCCTGGCATTGAGGAGCTTACAATCTGTCATAAAATTCAAACATTTTCTGATCTTTATTGCCTAATATTACCTTAAATGTTATTCCATTTATTTAGCTATTTATAATTTTTAAAATGTTTATACTAGCATGTCTTCATTTAATTTGACTTAAGTTCACAGAATAAATATTTGATAATGAATTATGAACTTTGCTTTGCCTATATAGGCTAAAAAAGGCAATAAAATCAAAGGAAGGATTTTTTTCTTTTTTTTTTTCTCCCCTCCCCCTCCACTTCTTTCCTGGTAAATATTCTATACATCATGTGTTAGTCTAAGAAATCAAATATTGAACTATTAGTTTTAAAACTCTTCAAGATTTAAATCAAGTCTTCATAGTCTGTTTCTTATAATGTATTTCTAATTTTATGCCCTGCTAGCATAAGCAGTAGCCTATACCAGCACATTCATTTTCAGTAAATGACTGTATTGAAAGATAATTCCTACTGCCACAATGAATAGAGACTATCCATTTACCCGCTAAGCTTTCTATGAGGGCATAAATAACATGCTGGCAAAACAAAACAAAACAAAACAAAAAAAACCTGGATTTTCTTGACATGCCCACATTTTTAGGCATGGTGCTAGAGCCAGCACCAGTAAAACTAATGAAAAGGCAATATGAAATCAACTGTAAAAGTCAGATAAAACCAGTGGCTTGATTCTAAGACAATCCAGTTCCAAAATGAAATGGAAAGTGCTGGAATTTTATGAAATTTTTCAGAAAAATCACCTTGAAAATTTATGAGGAAATTTATAAAGTTGGAAGTTAGTTCCCCTAAGGTTTGTTACCATAATTCTTGGCTCAGACTGCTTTAAAATGTCAACACTCTGTTCCCCGGCTCTTCAGGCACCACCTCCAATCATGTTTCAAACAGTCAATGGTTCCATAGAGCTCTGTTGGTTCTGAATCAATGTTTCTCTTTATTAACTAATTATTGTTATTACTAGTAATAATCATGTAGTAAAATTGCTCAAGTTTCATAAGTGAGCTAATCTCATGATATTTCTGGAAGAATTCCCAGAATGAATAGTTAAGCTAAGTATGTAGGGCTAGCCAATCACAAAGGAAACCAATGGAATATAAGAAACACATGGTGGTAATATAGGGCAGAACTGTATTATGCACTTCTTGTATTAATTTCCTGTTTCTTGCTGAAGATGCATGGCTATGTCTGAGCCTAGGAGAAAATGTATAAGTAAGCAAAGATTGCTTTTTGCAATCTTTACTCTGTTATCAGCAATTTTCCCATCAGCCATTCCATTTGTGGGGTGACTTTTTCCATAATACCTCAAGAACTGAGTGTCTTTGTGAATTTAGTGAATATTCATTGATTACCCATTATATGTGGGCAATGTTCTAGGGACTATAGATAAAATAAAGATAGGGACATTTGGTTGGTCAGTTGGTGGAATATGGGATTCTGGATCTCAGGGTTGTGAGTTCAAGCTCCACGTTGGATATAGAGATTACTTAAAAATAAAATCTTAAGGGTGCCTGGGTGGCTCAGTTATTAAGCATCTGCCTTTTTACTTAAAAATAAAATCTTAAGGGTGCCTGGGTGGCTCAGTTATTAAGCATCTGCCTTTGGCTCAGGTTATGATCCCAGGGTCCTGGGATCGAGCCCCGCATTAGGCTCCCTGCTCAGCGGGAAGCCTGCTTCTCCCTCTCACACTCTGCTTGCTTGCATTCTCTCTCTCGCTGTCTCTTTCTGTCAAATAAATAAATAAAATCTTTAAAAAAATAAAATAAAATCTTAAAAAAAAGCAGAGGTTAATGGGACATAATCCCTACTGTCATTTAACATTACAACCCAAGTTATAAAATAAGACAAATCTGAAAAGACACTAAAGGCAGAATGCAACAATTATTGTAAAAGAGATTCATGCCACACTAGATATCAGATTTGGTTAGTTCCTGGGCAACAGTTGCATGTCAGATTACCATAAATCCATTCCTTTGTTCTATCAATACAGTTTCATCAAAGCAAACTATTTATAATAACCCATTTCATACTAATAATATTTACTAAAAATTCATATTATTCACAAAAATAAATTACAATAAAGAAAACATAAGGATTGTAAATTTAGATTATTTTAACTGCACAGCTAGACTGCATAAATGTTTTTAAATATGAATCTAATTTCATTTAGACTAAATATGGAGAGCTTCCGGTTAAGATGGCAGAGGAGTAGGAGACACCTTTTTCAGCCGGTCCCCTGAGTCGAGCTGGATAGGTACCAGACCAGCCTAAACAACCACGGAACCAGCCTGAGATGCAGGAAGATGCATCTGGATCTCTACAAATGAACATCTCCACCGCTGAGTATTGAGGTACGAAGCGGGGAGCCATGAAACCGTGCACAGATATCGGAAGATAAACAGAAGGGGGAGGGAGCCTCCGCATTCGGGCGCTGGGAAGCGGTAGCCACTTGCACGGGGGATCGGGCGGAGCTCGCGGACGGCACCCGCAAAACAGCAGACTGAGACTGTGTGGCGGGTTCGTGCACCACCAGGCTTCTCACGGAACACCGGAATCCCAGTGCGCTCACTGGATCCAGACTGAGACCGGGAGCTTCCAGAGCACGAGCGGGGCGGCTGGCGGCGTTAGAAACACAAAGGACAGAGACGCGCCGGCCCTGGAAGTGAGGGCTGGGATGCCGGGTGTGGGGCGCACATCCCGGGACGCTGCAGGGTTGAGCAGCACCAACAGTAACAGAGTTAAAGTGGCCAGAACATTAGTAGAGAACGGGCCGCAATTCCTCTGTTCTGTGACAGAGGCTGAAATTCCGCGGCTGCTGCTCTGACTCTCAGAAGAGGCACAGGACCCCGCCAGGGAAAGCTGCCAGAGAACAAAAGCCTGGAAATACCGGCTCAGAGAGTGCCCATCCCCATCCACCCTCGCAGAGGACACAGAGACTCTACCCAAACAGGGTTGCCTGAGTATCGCGCGGCAGGCCCCTCCCACCGAAGGCAGGCTGAAAAATCAAGAAGCCCACAACCTGGGCGCCAGGGTGGCGCAGTCATTGAGCGCCTGTCTCCGGCTTAGGGCCTGATCCCGGCGTTCCGGAAAGGAGTACCTCATCGGGCTCCTCCGCTGGGAGCCTGCTTCTTCCTCTCCCACTCCCCTGCTTCTGTTCCCTCTCTCACTGGTTGGCTGCCACATAAATAAATAAATAAAATCTTTAAAGAAGAAGCCCACATCCCTAAGATCCCTATAAAACAAGGGGCAAGGCCTGGGACCCAGTCAATAATTTGGGCTCTGGACAACCCCGCAACCTCTCCTCATCAGAATGACAAGAAGGGGAAGCCCCCCCCAGCAAAGAAAAGACAGTGAGTCAGTGGCCTCTGCCACAGAAGTAACGGATATGGATGTAACCAAATTATCAGAAATGGAATTCAGAGTAACGATGGTCAAAATGATGAGTAGAATTGAAAAAACTATTAACGAAAAGGTTACTGAGAATATAGAATCCCTAAGGACAGAAATAAGAGCAAATCTGACAGAAATTAAAAATTCTATGAGCCAAATGCAGGCAAAACTAGAGGCTCTGACGGCCAGGGTCACAGAAGCAGAGGAACGGGTTAGTGAACTGGAGGATGGGTTAATAGAGGAAAAAACCAAAATAGAAGCTGCTCTTAAAAAAATCCAAGCCCACGAATGTAGGTTACGGGAGATTACTGACTCAATGAAAGATCCAATGTTAGAATCATCGGCATCCCCGAGGGGGTGGAGAAAAACAGAGGTCTAGAAGAGATATTTGAACAAATTGTAGCTGAAAACTTCCCTAATCTAGTGAGGGAAACAAACATTCATGTCCAAGAGGCAGAGAGGACCCCTCCCAAGCTCAACCAAGACAAACCTACTCCACGACACATCATAGTGCTATTCGCAAATATTAGGTCCAAGGATACAGTATTGAAAGCTGCCAGGGCAAAGAAATTTCTCACGTACCAAGGCAAAGGCATCAGAATTACATCAGACCTGTCTACACAGACCTGGAATGAGAGAAAGGGTTGGGGGAGCATATTTAAAGCTCTTTCAGAGAAAAACATGCAGCCAAGGATCCTTTATCCAGCAAGGCTGTCATTCAGAATTGATGGAGAAATAAAGACATTTCAGAATCGACAGTCACTAACCAATTTCGTAACCACGAAACCAGCCCTACAGGAGATATTACGGGGGGTTCTATAAAAGTAAAAAGGCCCCAAGAGTGATACAGAACAGAAAGTCACAGCCAATACAAACAAAGACTTTACTGACAACATGGCATCATTAAAATCATATCTCTCAGTACTCAGTCTTAATGTGAATGGTTTGAACCTTCCCATAAAACACCACAGGGCTGCAGATTGGATAAAAAGAAATGACCCATCCATTTGCTGTCTACAAGAGACTCATTTCGAACCCAAAGATGCATTCAGACTGAGAGTAAGGGGATGGAGTACCATCTTTCATGCAAATGGACCTCAAAAGAAAGCTGGGGTAGCAATTCTCATATCAGATAAATTGGATTTTAAACTACAGACTATAGTTAGAGATGCAGAAGGGCACTATATTATTCTTAAAGGAAGTATTCAACAAGTGGATATGACAATTATAAATATATATGCCCCCAACAGGGGAGCATCAAGATACACAAGCCAACTCTTAACCAGAATAAAGAGACATATAAATAAAAATACATTAATAGTAGGGGACCTCAACACTCCACTCTCAGAAATAGACAGAACACCCTGGCAAAAACTAAGCAAAGAATCAAAGGCTTTGAATGCCATACTCGACGAGTTGGACCTCATAGATATATATAGAACACTACACCCCAGAATCAAAGAATACTCATTCTATTCTAATGCCCATGGAACATCCTCAAGAATAGACCATGTTCTGGGACACAAAACAGGTCTCAACTGATACCAAAAGATTGAAATTATCCCCTGCATATTCTCAGACCACAACGCTCTGAAATTGGAACTCAACCACAAGGAAAAATTTGGAAGAAACTCAAACACTTGGAGACTAAGAACCATCCTGCTCAGGAATGAATCGATAAACCAGGAAATCAAAAATCAAATTAAACAATTTATGGAGACCAATGAGAATGAAAATACAACAGTCCAAAACCTATGGGATACTGCAAAGGCAGTCCTAAGGGGAAAATACATAGCCATTCAAGCCTCACTCAAAAGAATAGAAAAATCTAAAATGCAGTTTTTATATTCTCACCTCAAGAAGCTGGAACAGCAACAGAGGGACAGGCCTAATCCACGCATGAGGAAGCAATTGACCAAAATGAGAGCTGAAATCATTCAAGCAGAAACCAGAAGTACAGTAGAGCAGATCAACAGGACTAGAAGCTGGTTCTTGGAGAGAATCAATAAAATTGACAGACCATTGGCAAGACTTATCCAAAAGAAAAGAGAAAGGACCCAGATTTTTAAAATTATGAATGAAAAAGGAGAGGTCACGACGAACACCATTGAAAATGGAAGGATTATTAGAAATTTTTATCAACAGCTATATGCCAATAAACTAAGCAATCTAGAAGAGATGGAATCCTTCCTGGAAACCTATAAACTACCAAGATTGAAACAGGAAGAAATTGATTTCTTAAACAGGCCAATTAATTATGAAGAAATTGAGTCAGTGATAAACAACCTTCCAAATAACAAAACTCCAGGCCTAGACGGTTTTCCTGGGGAATTCTACCAAACATTCAAAGAAGAAATAATACCTATTCTCCTAAAGCTATTTCAAAAAATAGAAACAGAAGGAAAGCTACCAAACTCATTCTATGAGGCCAATATTACCTTGATCCCCAAACCAGGCAAAGACCCCCTCAAAAAGGAGAATTACAGACCGATCTCCCTAATCAATATGGACGCCAAAATCCTCAACAAGATACTTGCTAATAGAATCCAACAGTACATTAAAAGGATTATCCATCATGATCAAGTGGGATTCATACCTGGGATGCAAGCGTGGTTCAATATTCGCAAATCAATCAGCGTGATACATCATATCAACATGAAAAGACTCAGGAACCATATGATCCTCTCAATCGATGCCGAAAAAGCATTTGACAAAATACAGCATCCTTTCCTGATTAAAACCCTTCAGAGTGTAGGAACAGAAGGTACATTTCTCAATCTCATAAAAGCCATCTATGAAAAGCCTACAGCAAATATCATTCTCAATGGGGAAAAGCTGGAAGCCTTTCCCTTAAGATCAGGAACTCGACAAGGATGCCCACTCTCGCCACTGTTATTCAACATAGTACTAGAAGTCCTTGCAACAGCCATCAGACGACAAAAAGGGATCAAAGGTATTCGAATCGGCAAAGAAGAAGTCAAAATGTCTCTCTTCGCAGATGACATGATACTCTGTATGGAAAACCCAAAAGAAGCCACTCCCAAACTATTAGAAGTAATAGAGCAATTCAGTAACGTGGCGGGATACAAAATCAATGCTCAGAAATCAGTTGCATTTCTATACACGAATAACGAGACCAGAGAAAGAGAAATTACGGAATCCATCCCATTTACAATAGCACCAAAAACCATACGTTACCTTGGAATTAACTTAACCAGAGACGTAAAGGACCTATATTCTAGAAACTATAAATCACTCTTGAAAGACATTGAGAAAGACACAAAAAGATGGAAAAATATTCCATGCTCATGGATCGGAAGAATTAACATAGTTAAAATGTCCATGCTACCCAGAGCAATCTACACTTTCAATGCTATCCCTATCAAAATACTGAGGACTTTTTTCACAGAACTGGAACAAATAGTCCTTAAATTTGTATAGAAACAAAAAAGGCCCCGAATCTCCAAGGAACTGTTGAAAAGGAAAAACAAAGCTGGGGGCGTCACAATGCTGGATTTCGAGCTGTACTAGTTATTTAAGGCAGTCATCACTTACAAGTAAAATGAGGCCCTGCAGGCATTTAAATGCTCAACAGCATTCAGGGTCTGTTTTTATGTAATTATTCACTTATGCCACAATAGTAGATACATCTCTGAAAACAAATGCTTTTAAATTTTAATTTAAGAAGAAAAGAGCAGGTGCAAGCCACAGAAAAGTTTTAAAGTATGCCCTTTTTACCAGCAATAGTTCATTTTAAAATAAGCCAGATTTTTGCCAAGATCAGTGTTTCTTCAAGATGAAGGTCGAAATAGATTTGTAAGTGTGCTCTTGAACCTCTATATAGGTTCTTAAGTAATTCTGAGCAGTTATGCATTTATCTAGAGGAAATGAATCAACTGTGAATAAATGCATGCTTACCAAAGTGCTTGTTTCCCAGTGCATTTAGTTCTGATATTTATAAAATTGATATGTCATAGAATTTGTAATAGTTTGGAATTCTATTATACAGTTTAGACATCAGTCACATGTGAAATATTTTTTATGTAGGTGAACTAACACAATGTACCTAATTGCAGAATTAATTATCAGATTAATGTGTAATAGATAAATTGTATAACATTTTCATATCTTAAAATGTTTTTTAGATCAATCTTTAGGTGAAATAATTTCAAAATAAAATTCTACAGAAAAAAATTAATACTTCAGTGGGATTGGTATATTTATAATATTTTCCACAGTGATATTTGACAGTAAAAACAAAGAAAGTAAGCAATGGGAATTTTTCTAGGTTGAGCTCTCATAAGGTTGTTTGGCAAAAGTTTATAGTATACTCTTCCATAAGTTAGTATAATTTTTGTTCTAATAAAAACCATAAGACAAGTAATATCACTTTACCCACTGATATTGCCAAGGTCACGTAAGTATTAATTGGTTAAACCAGAATTTTGATGGGATTTTTTTTTTACATAAATCTAAGGATTCGTTTATTTATTTTTGGTAGGGCTTAATGTCGTATATACCTACATCTCAGTAGACATGGCATTTTTCTCAGTAGACATGGCATTTTAATTTTGATGGGATTTTTGGCAGGCACCCTGACAATTGCTGAGAAGAATTTAGGTATGGAAAGAGAGGGAGGAGGGATTACAAACTCAGGTAGCAATAGCAGATCTAAGGAGTAGGAGATTCTTAGGTCCTCTTATGTTAAGCAATCACTGGGAAAGACAGAGTTATGTGGAAAGAACTGGATGTCAATCTCCAGCAAGGCTTCTAATATATTGATGCAAGCAGGGATTTGCCTGGACTCTGCTACCTAGTCAATGCCCCATTCGTATTTAACTCTGACTTCCAAATAACCTCTCGGAGTATGTTAAACTAATAAATTAATAGGACCATCTAATAAAATTAAGTAATAAAAAGTTAATAAAAGGAATATTTGCATGTTTGAGTAGGGAGACCATTCTTCCTTCTCCATGCTGAATCCTGCAGCTCTTTTCCTACCTATCAATTTGTTTCTCAGCGGTGGAGCTTACGGACATAATCTTCAACCACATTCAGCCTCACCACCTCAAACTATGGCAGTTTTCTCAGTGTGGAGGAAATTTTGATGCGAGCTGCATCCCACCCCACATTCCTACCTGCACTCTTCATGTGCTATCCCTTTCACATCCAAGAGAGAGTGTATAAAAGAACACTGGACAGCCCCTTCCAAAGAATTTTCCAATTTATGTGTACATTACTATAGTTAAAAGCTTTGGTTAATGTTTAATCTTAGGAGCACAAACTGTGCAATTCTATTTTTATTAAAGATCAATGATTATTACTGTGATAGTTATTGCCAGTTGGAGATTTTGAGCAATAGTATTTAAAGGCCATAGTAAAGTGGAGCCTGGGTGACTGTTTGTTAAGCATCGAACTTGATTGCAGCTCAGGTCATGATCTCAGGGTCTTGGCATCAAGGCCCACATAGGGTTCTTGGTTCAATGGGGAGTGTGCTTGAGGATTCTATCCCTCTCCCTTAGCCGCTCCCCCCTGTCCTCTCTCTCCCTCTCTCTCTCTCTAAAAATAAATAAATCTTAAAAAAAAAAAAGACCATGTTAAAGACCATGCCTCTCTGTTGCTCCAAAGATCTGACTCAGTATGGTGTCTTATTATGCCTATGTATGTTTAACTTCTATGTTTCCTGAAAATGAAAAAAATTAAAGATCAATTAAGTTTCACCTTTGAATAGAAATACCATTAAAATACACTTTTGAATTGAGACAGTCTCTAGACTAGTGGTTCTCAACACTGGCTGCACATTAGAATCACCTGGAGAGCTTTAAAAATGCCAATGCCCAAATATCACCCCAAGCCAATTAAATCATATACTCCAGGGGTAAGGCCCAGACTTTGATGTTTGTTAAAAGCTCCCTAGATGATTCTAATGCTCAGCCAATCTTGAGGAACCATTGATCTCAGCCATTTGGTCCATAAATCTTCTTGGTTAAAAAAGCAAAGTAGGGTAAGAAGGAGGTTTCCTTTTGGATGGTTGTCTTATTTGTCTGCTTACACCTTTCCCTTTGTAAAAATTTCTTTTTCCTTCAATAAATTGTTCTTATTTTCCTATTTTACCATTATGACTCCCTTCCTGGGTATTGTTAAAGAGTTTTATAATAGGAAGTGATTCGATTTTTTATTTTATTTTATTAAAGATTTTATATATTTATTTATTTATTTTAAAGAGAGAGAGCACAAGAGAGCGGGGGAAGGGGTAGAGGAACAGGGAGAGAAAGAATCTCAGGCAGACTCTGAGCTGAACTTGAAGCCCACTTGCGGCTTGATCCCAGGACCCTGAGATCATGACCCTGAGCTGAAACCAAGAGTTGGACGCTTAACAGACTTAGCCACTCACATGCCCCAGGAGATGATCCAAATTTGATAAATATTCAAATAAAGAAAGAGCCTATCCTTTAAGCCCTTAGGGTTTCTTAAAACACTCCCCTTGGAAACTGAAAAGCAAAATGTAAGAACGTCAGGTTTAAAGTAGAAAAAGCTGTTAAACACTTGAACATAAGACCTGAAACCATAAAACTCCTAGAAGAAAACATAGGCAATAAGCTCCTTTAACATAGGTCTTGGCAATGGTTTTTGGGATTTGACACCAAAAGCAAAAGCAACGAAAGCAAAAATAAACAAGTGGGACTGCATCAAACTAAAAAGCTTCTGCACCTAAAAGGAAACAAACAAAGCAAAAACGCACCCTATTGAAAAGGAGAAAATATTTGCAAATCATATATCTGATAAAGAGTTAATATCTAAAATACATAAAGAACGTATATAACTCAGTAGCGAAAAACAAAAACAATCTTATTAAGAATGGGGAGAGGATTTGAATAGACCTTGTCCTTTCAAACAAGATATACTGCGGGCCAACAGGTACATGTGAAGGTGCTCAACATGACTATAGTCATCAGGGAAATGCAAATCAAAACCACAATGACATATCATCTTATACCTGTTATAATAGCTGTTATCAAAAAGGTACTAAATAATAAATGTTGGTGAGAATGTAGAGAAAAAGGAAAACTGTATGTAGTTTCCATAAAGAATCAAAAATAGAATTACCATGTGATCCAGCAATTTCACTTTGGGGAATTTATCTGACATAAATGAAAACATGGACTCGAAAAGATATCTGCACTTCTATGTTCATTGCATCATTATTTGTAATAGCTAAGACATGGAAACAACCTGTGTCCATCGAAGGGTGAATAGATAAAGAAAATGTGGCACACACACACACACACACACACACACAAAGGAATATCATTAGCCCATATACAACACGGAAAGAAGGAACTCTTGCTGTTTGCGATAACATGGATGGAACTTAAGGGCATTATGCTAAGTGAAATAAGTCAGACAGAGAAAGACAAATACCATGTGATTGCATTTTTATGTGGAATCTAAAAAAAGAAAAAAAAAATAGATACAGAGAACAGATTGCAGGTTGCCAGAAGCAGGGGTTGAGGGGTGGATGAAATGGATGAAAATGGTTAAAACATACAAACCTTTAGTTACAAAGTCAGTAAGTCCTGGGGATGTAACATAAAGCTTGGTGACTGTAATTAGTAGTACCGTATTGTGTACTTGAAAATTAAGAGAGTAGATCTTAAAAGTTCTCATTACAGGAAAATAATTGTAATTACATGTGGTGATGGATGTTAACTAAACTTATGATGATCATTTCACAATATATACATATATTAAATTGCTATGCTGTATACCCGAAACTGATAGAATGTCATACTTCAATTATATCTCAATAAATAAAAACCAAGGTGTCTTATAGGAAAAGTTTACCAACACTTTGAGGAGAAGGATTTGGGAAGATTCAAGTATTCCCTTCTTTAACACTGTCTAACCCACGGCCTTATGGAAGTCTACAATATCAAGATCTAATATTATAGCTCATCCCACTAGATAATAAGTATTTATTTAGCATCTATAATGTACATTCCAGTGTGGACTTAGTCACTTTGCTGTGAGGAGAAATCTCAGGTAATCATATAGGGCACAGGTGAAATTATTTCCGATTTATTTAGAGCCTGCATAGAGCATGAAGGGAAACAAAATTTAACACACCGTGTTCCCATATTCAAACCTACTCTATTTCACCTTGATTTCTGTTTAAGGTTCTGGTGTTTTCTTCCTCAAAATCACAGAACAGAGCAGGGTCTCCAAAAAAAGCAAAATAAATAGGAAGTACCAGCAGTGGCCAGGTGCCCTTGATGCAGGCCCTGCCCATCTTTGAATTCACACCATAAATGAGTGGTTAGGTTAAAAATAATTGAGCTTGACATTGTCTTAATCAACTTCGGTAAATTCACAGTGTACTCAAAAGACATTGTTTTATCTATCGACATCCTGTACTTACCAAGACACATTCCCTGACCATATGAGCCCACACTGATTTCTTCCTCTGATGCATATCTCAACTCCGTACTGCCTCCAACACTCATTCGGCATTTAGAGCGATTTGTTTCTTAAGATCAGTGATCTTTCCACCAGCATGTCTTACTATGGCTCCATCACATACTAGTTAGAGATATAGAACTTCTCTTTTCCTCAGTCTCCTCACAGATGTAATAATGATTCCTGACTCATCAGTGTATTGTAAAAGTAAAGTGAGTTACTGTATGTCGGGCTCTTAGAACAGAGCTTGGCACACAGTGTCTAGCATAAGCCATAGTTGTAGTGATAGTCATAGTAGCAAATTAGACTGAGACTCTTCAAGAGCTCATGTTACCCCATCGTGCTTATCACAGTGTAGATAACTAGTGTGTATTTGCTGATTTACACTGTACATGAATCCTTGGACCTAGCTTCTGGGGAACTGAGAAGGATTAACACATTCGTGTCACTTTAAAAACTGATTTTTATTGCAAAAGAAGCGCATGTTTGAGAGGCCTAGTCTCAAGTGCATGGTTGTTTCTCATCAGAATCCAGTTGTAATTAACATGTCTGATAACACTGAAAATTGTGTATACCTTGACCTCTGGCTAGAATACTTGGGCCCATGCACAAAGTAATTACGCAGACAACACAGCAAAGGACCAGTTAATACAGAACACTAAGGCTAGAGTTCACTTACTGATCCATGACGCTACAGCTACTGCTCTGTCCCCTGTCATGAGCTTAGGATCAGAAACAAGATTAAACTTCTACCAATAGCCCAACATATATTTAGAAAAATCACACAAATAAAACCTTCCTTTTATTATAACTTCTACCTAACATATAGTATAAATGCAAGTTCTTCTTTGCCTGTGCCTAGCACCTCTTTCCCTTTAACTTTCCAGAATACAATTCATGATATAAAAGAGGAAAAGGCAAAATAGGCAAAGCACAGTGTTAAAATGTAAAAATTTAATGAGATATAATTATACGTTAAGAGAAAATCTCGTGTTTTCTACATACAGTATTTATGTGTTAAAGAGCATTAATTAAAAGATTCAGATATCCTTCTTTTCAACTTCTGCAACATTTAAACGGTGGGGTCTCCAAATTTTCTGTGTCAAATGCTATATATACGTATGTACATATACATGTGTTTATAGTTCCCCCCATTCTTCCTGGTGTCCCTGCCCTATTGGAGTTACTCCCTCCCCTCCCATTTTAAGATGAGAAAATAGGCTTAGAGAGATTAAGTAACCTGTCACAAAAGCTGTGATGAGAATTGGAAGGCCTATTTGTAACCTCATGTTTATGTTCAGCAGACTACATTGCCTCTTTAAAAAGTTTTTCCTTCTGTGGGTGGGATACTTAAGCATACAGTGGTTTTGCCATTTATTCAGATCTATTCAGGACAGTGGAGGTAAAAGGAGAAACTGGCTTTTTAGAAAAGTTTTTATTTTAATTCCAGTAAGCATACAGTATTATATTAGTTTCAGGTGTACAATATAGTCATTCAACACTTGCATACAACACCTGGTGCTCGTCACAAGTGACTTCCTTAATCCCCATCACCTATTCCACCCATCACTTCTCCTCGGGTAACACAATCACTTGATTCTCTAGGCTTAAGAGTCCGTTTCTTAATTTGTCTCTTTCTCTCTCTCTCTCTTTTCTCTTTGTTTGCTGGTTTTGTTTCTTAAATTCCACATATGCATGAAATCATATGGTATTTGTCTTTCTCTGACCAACTTATTTCGCTTAGCATTATACTCTCTAGCTCCATCCATGTCCTTGAAAATGGCAAGATTTCATTTTTTATGGCAGAATAATATTCCTCCGTGTGTGTGTGTGTGTGTGTGTGTGTGTGTGTGTGTGTGTATTTCACATTTTCTTTATCCATTCATCAGGTGGTGGAAACTTGGGCTGCTTCCATAGTTTGGCTATTGTAAATAATACTGCTATAAACATAGGGGTGCATGTATCCCTTTGAATTAGTATTTTTGTATTCCTTGGGTAAATACCCAGGTGTGCAAATGCTGGTTCGTATGGTATTTCTATTTTTAATTTTTTGAGGAACCTCCATAGTTTTCCACAGTGGCTGCACCAGTTTGCATTCCTGCCAACAGTGCAGGAGGGTTCCTTTTTTTCCACATCCTTGCCAACACTTGTTATTTCTTGTATTGTTGATTTTAGCCATTCTGACAGGTGTGAGGTGATATCTCATTGTAGTTTTGGTTTGTGTTTCCCTGATGATAAGTGATGATTCAGATACCCTTAAATTGAACTGTGAGAAAAAAGTAGTGTGCTTAAAGCCTACAAAGTCATTAGGAACAGTAATAGAATGGAGCATAAGAGAGTTTGTTCTGTAATTGTGTGTATGCGTGTTTTGAAGAGGTGGCAAAGGAGCATTAGCTAAGAAGTCAAGCTACTGATATTTTAATCCAGGAATTACCACTGACTTGTTGGGTGATTTGGACAAATCACTCCCATTCTCTGGTGTCATTCTTCTTTGTAAAATGGGGATAGTAGTATATTGTTTAGCTACCCCACAGGTAGTAAAGATTTAATAGCACGGTGGAAAGTTACAGTCTAGAAATTAATATATCCAGAAGTAGGATTGCTAGACCACATTCTACTCTTAATTTCTTTTTTCTTTTTTTTATTATTATGTTCAGTTAGCCACTGTATAGTACATAATTAGTTTTTGATGTAGTGTTCAATGATTCATTAGTTAGTATAACACCTAGTGCACATCGCAACCCGTTCCCTCCTTAATACCCATCACCCTGTTACCCCCTTCCCCCAAACTGAAACCTTCAGTTTGTTTCCCGGGGTCCCTAGTCTCTTATGGTTCATCTCCCTCTCTGATTTCTCCCCTTTCAGATTTCCCTCCCTTCCCCTGTAGTCCTCTGTGCTATTGCTTATGTTCCACATATGAGTGAAACCATATGATAATCGTCTTTCTCTGGTCTACTCTTAATTTCTTAAAGAACTTCCATACTGTTTTCCATAGTGGCTGTACCAATTTACATTTTCACCAACAGAGTGTAGGTGTTCACCTTTCTCCATACCCTTGACAATTGTTATCTCCTACATTTTGATGATAGCCATTCTGACAGGCATGAAGTGATATCTCATTGTGGTTTTGATTTGCATTTCCCTGATGAGTGATGTTGATTACTTTTTCAAATACCCATTTGTCATTTTTATGTCTTCTCTTGACTAATGCCTATTCAGGTCGTTTGGCCATTAGTGATTAACTGGACCTCTAGCCCTTCTCTCCACCCCAGAGGTCAGGTAGTGAAACTGAAAGTTCCAAACCTCCAATAACATGGTTGATTATCTGAGCAACCAGACCCCCACACTGAAGGGTTTTCCAAAAGTCACTTCATTAACATAAATTCAGGTGTGGTTTAAAGAGGCTTGTTATGCAAACGAAAAGGTGCTCCTTCCACCTTTGTAGCTCCAAAGCAATTTCAGGCACTGTAGACAAAAAACAAATATTATAACCAAAGATGCTCCTTTTGCTCTTATCACTTAGTATATTACAGGGGTTTTAGGAGCTCCTGGTTGGAAGCTGAGGACAACAATCAAGATATGTTTATTTTATCACAATATTACAGTAAGATAGATAATATAACTTTTTCTCAAATGAGTTTTAATAAAAATAGGAAAGATTTTTGTTTGTTGTTGATAAGCCATAAACTATTACCAGCTATCCAGAGACTGAGCTCTGGATAACAGGCCTCTTCAGTTGTCTGAGTGAACTTGCCTTCCCCCAAAGGTTATAATTCAGTGAGTATTCATTGCTCCATTGTTTTTTTTAAAACTGCTAGCCAAAGTCATTTCTT
Source organism: Ursus americanus (assembly GCF_024610735.1). NCBI lineage: Eukaryota > Metazoa > Chordata > Mammalia > Carnivora > Ursidae > Ursus > Ursus americanus. The sequence continues at coordinate 68,502,346 of NC_142139.1, forward strand.
GTTCTCCTCATTTTTAGATGCTACCATTCCTGATGATTTCAACGTAAAAGTATGTCTCTCATACTAGAGCTTCTCTTAACAACTGCTCCACATCTCTCTCCCTTTTACTCCCTACTATGTGTGTATAAGCACACATGCACTCATTCACTCACACACACATACACGCCCCCCATACACATACAGTCATGGCCCCTCTCCCCTCAAAACAGAAGAAAAACTTCAGAAATATGTAGCTAATGCTAAATAGTCATTAACAGGGATTTTTTTTCCCTCTATGCCTAAAGTTAAAAACAAAACAAAACTGTCTTGAGATTAAAATAAGATGGTCCTGAAACTGGCAAAAAAAAAAAAAAAGAAAAAGAAAAAAAACCCAAAAAAACAAAAACAAATCTCCTAACAAGATAGAATAGATTTCTTACTTTCTTCTATGAGAAGCTTCTGTCCCTTGGAAACCATTTGTGATATTGTATTCATAAGCCATGTTAGTAAAAGACTTCACAAAATTTGCTGGCATAATTAGTAACAGGCATTTTTCCTTTTATTTACCTTAGTGATCATGTCACCAGCTGGACCCCAAGACCTGGCTTTTACTGCCTACCTGCTTGTACTCACTAACCTTTAAGGTCTTAGATTTTCCCTAAGCCCTTCTTTCTGGCTTTCCTCTTGCCTCAGGCAAATGAAACCTGAAACCACCCCCCAGGTGATGGCAGGACTGCCCTGTCAAGACCTCCCACCAGCCCAGATCACCTAGACCCTTTAAGCTAAACCTGTCTCATGCCAGTGCAGATAGACCATTGCGTTACCCTTTGGAATGACCTATAATTACCTTTACTCATTATAATACTGAAATCTCCACCCAAGAAGGAGGTAAAGGCATGTTTCCTTAAGGTTGCATGCCTGACCTTATGCCCGCCTCTACATAGGAGAACAAGGCTTCCCTATCTAAATATTCATCCTAACCCTAAACAAAAGGAACCCCTTCACCCTCTCTTGGGGAGTCATGGCTTTGGAAGCCATACCCCATGATCTCCTTACTTGCTGCAAATAAAAGTTCTCTTTATGGGACAACTCAAGCTGGTGCCATTTCTGACTCACCAAGGAACAAACTCATGTTGGTTCAGTTACAATCTCATGTGTAAATAATCTTAAATCCTGTACATTTTGTAATAAAAACCATTAGTGTCAGAAAACTGTTTGATAGGCAGTGTCCATACCTAAAGAGCATACTTGCCAAATGCTCCAGAAATTATAACATTAAGGGTAGAACTCAGTATGCATTTTGTCACTCAGAAGTAGCATTAAAATATTTTTCAGAGCCCATGTCTCATTGTATGGCTTATTACATGAGATAATTGGGTTGGGGGGGTTGGAATTAGCTACAAATGAAAAGACTGAGCTATTCAAAGAAAGGAATTGAGCTGAGATCAACAAATAGCCCAAGGAAACAGATTTTTGTAAAATGGAAGAAAGTGGGAGCAGACATTTAAATTTTATCAATTTATCTGAGAAAATATTACATCCTAAAATTAGACCAGCCCTAGCTAATAAAGAGGAACAAAGAACTTATCTAGTTGATGCAATATGAATATAACAGGAAGTTAACATAAATGTAGCAACAAACAAACAAACAAAAAGAGACATAGATATTCACTGCAGAAGTATTTATAATATTTACAAGTGGGAGCACAAATATTCATTATTAAAATATTAGTTGGGGCGCCTGGGTGACTCAGTCAGTTAAACATCCAACTCTTGATTTCGGCTCAGGTCATGATCTCAGGGTCATGGGATCCAGCCCTCTGCAGGCTCCACACTCAGCAGGGAGTCTGCTTGAGATTCTCTCCCGCTGCCTATTCTCTGCTCATGCTCTCTCTCTCAAATAAATAAATATATCTTTAAAAATACATTAGTTGAAATATAGAATAGTGAATGAAATACTACAAAGATATTTAAATGGCATTATAGAAGACATAGAATAAATAACATGGTATAATACATTGTATTGTGAAATTAAAAAGAAAATTACAAAATAATATTGGGTGATTCAAATTATATAAAAATATTTTATATGTTCCAAGAAAAAAAATGGAAAAAAAATTAATAGTAGTTCATTATAGATGGATGGAAATATAAGAAACGTTTTTTTCCTTTTCCTTTCTTTATTCTTACCTTTTTTTTCTTCCAAATTATCTATTATAAGTGTGTATTCCATTTTTAATTGAAATCATGTGGGTTTTTTTCTTTTAAGGATAGAATGCAGAGAGTGAAGCAAATAAATGCCAAATTACTCTCTGAAGACTGTGAGTGGGAAAGCCGAGTCTCCTTACTTCTGTCTGGTTCTCTCAGGGTATTTAGGTGAGTACAAACAGTTGGAAAATACCACCTCGGTAATTGTCAGGGTATTAAATTGGAAATGTATGCAATGGTTTCACACTTGTAACTGACTCTGAGGTCAGAATGTGCTAGGGTTAGTGACTCTAAAACAGTACCTTCCTGAACAATCCTGGAAATGTGTAACTTTTTACTTTCCAAATGGTGATGGACTATTACAGAGCAGACGCCTGTTTACTGTGGGAGAAAAGCACATAATTATAGTTAAGTGTAAAGAAATGTAGAATAAATGACTACAATTACACTCTCTGTTCATTCCCTCAGCCCCCTGATTCCTGTCCCATTCATCTGGAAACTTCCAAAAGGCTAAGCAACAGATTTATCCTGTGATCATTTAAATCCATCATTTGATACCCCACTAACTCGCCAAACATATGTTCCTTGGGATTGTTGGTTTCTGGGCAAACAACTTCATTATGCTATAACTTCTTCATAATTCTGGAAATATTTATTGTGCTTCCAACAAGAAGCTCTAGGAAAAACACTGAATTTCTTGTTTCCAAAGTTTAGTACAAAGAACAGAGCCATTTGGTGAGACTATTTTTAGTCAGAATTGCCATTTAATATCTTTAAAAATTGTGCTTTCACATTTAAAGTTAAGGATTATTGAACCACTTGAAAAGAGAAGCTCAGAGGTTATCCAAAGACATTATGAAAATTAAAAAAAGTTTGACTGGAATGAATTTTTTTTTTACGTATTAAAAAAATTGCTAGTATAAATAAGCAGTTAAAAATTCAACGTATGTACACTATATCTGCTTCTGTGGGGGTGCTAATCAATTAAATACATATTCCAGTGTAGTGAGAGAGACACTGGTTGCGTGCTATGGGGGGAATACAGAGAGGAAACCCATATTTCTACACTTAGGGACTTTCACCATAGCTGAGGTAACAAGAGGTAAGCATAAAAATAAAGGTGTCTGACAATGCAGACAGTGTATGTTTAGGGCTGAGAGAATGAAAGGACCTTTAACACTATAGAAATTCTGGGAAAGAACATTTTGGCCTTGGGGGTCAAGAAAGGCTTTTTGGTTCAGGTCCAATGTAAACTGGGTGTGAGATAGTAAGTAGGACTCAGATATATGAAAAAAAGTTTGGTTGCCCTTTCTGAAGAGTGGAAAATCCTGAGCAAAGGTATTTTCCTTGGGAATGAGGTCATTGTGTAGTCTGGGTGAAGCAGAGAGTTCAGAGAACAGATGGTATTAAAATGAGGCTTGAAAGATTAATTCCAGCCAGATCATGAAAGCTACTGAGAATACCAAGCTAAGTAATTATAATTTTTGGTATGGATAATGAGCACTTAGGATGGTATTAGAGCAAGGACAAGATACAATAAATTCAGTAGGTTCCAGGTATTGACCACTATAACAAGTGCCTTACTCCATTCTGGCTGCTGTAACAGACTGGGTGACTAATAAACAGAAACTTTTTCTCCTAGTTCTGGAGGCCGGAGGTCTGCGATTGGGGCAAGAGCATGGTTGGGTAAGGGCTCTATTCCAATTGCAGTCTTCTTATTCAATCCTCACATGGCAGAAGTTGAGTACGCAAGCTCTCTGAGCCCTCTTTCACAAAGTTACTAAGTCCCAAGTATAAAATACGACTGGGAGGAAGTAGTTCAACATCACAGCATAAGACGTTCTTGAACTCACCTCCTCCTGTGAACATACAAAAACCACAATTGCATATAAAACAGTTCCCTCCAAAAAAGACCTGAGAGCTAGCTGAACCAATCCTCCACAACAAAGAACAAAGGCCACATTGAGACAGGTAGGAGAGGCAGAGACACTGTTTCAGCAAAAGCTCTACCTCCAGCACAGTGACCCAAATCAGGAGGGATCTCACAAATACAGAGCTTCTCACTGAGATGTGAGGGGTGTGCCCAACATCAGGTACCCCCAACCCTTAGCACTTGCACAGGAAAGATGAGCATCCAACATATCTGGCTTTGAAAATCTATGGGGCTTACATCCAGGAGATCCATAGGGCTATAGGAAATGTAGATTACACTCTTAAGTGCCTTGTGTACAAACTCACTAGCCCTGGGACACAGTGTAAAAGCAGCAGTTTGAAAAGCACCTAGACTGTGTATAAAGGAGACTCATTTGCTAATCTTAAAGCATCTGCAAAAGGCAAAGGAGCTGTTGGGACTCGCTGGGGAAAAGACTCTCTGGTGGGCACCATTTTTGTATTCTCCCTCTACCTTGTTGGTGCCAGCACTGGTGGCAACATTTTAGCAATTTCTCTCTACCTTGCTAGAGATGATGAGAATGCCTTGCCCCTGTGCCTATGGCCCTGCTAAAGATGGCAGGGGTGCCCTGCCCCTGAGCTCACCTGTTGCCCCACTAAAGCTGGTAGGCACATGCAGTCCTTGCAAGAGATGCCCCTTGAGCATCTTGCTCTGGTGTCCAGAGGGGCTTGTATTTCTGAGTCTGATGGGTCTGAAACAATCAGACAGACAGTTCTTGACAGGCTACCACCCCCAAGGCATTGCAGAGACAGCCGACTAAAACACACCACCATTACTCCTATGAAAAAGGCCTACTTACTTGCCCTGAAGCTTCAGCCTGAGGAACAGTCTTCAGGTTTCCCACATATCTAGAGGCTATAGAAATAGCCTCTGAGGCTCTCAGGGAACATAGGCTGGGGGATACCATCTTTGTATTCTCCCTTGGCCTTGCCATAGCTCACCAGTATCTTCCAGAAGGGAGCTCATACACTCATTTGGAGACTGGAAATTTTTCCAATTGTTGCCAAGGAGACACCCCTGGACACCTGATCTGGAGGCCAGCAGGGTTTATGATTTCAGTCTCACAGGACAGTAAATAGGCTTCCAATCAGCCTAAAAATAGGTGCTGTCTGACATCCTCCTCTAGAACACTGACAGGTCTTCACGCACCCTGAATAACTTATCAAAAACAATAAAAATAAATAAATAAAATGAATAAATAAAAAAAACTTCCTAGAGAAAACGTAGGTGGTGAGCTCCTTGACCTGAGTCTTGGTGATAATTTTTTTGGATCTGCAAAGTCATGGACAACAAAAGCAAATATAAATAGGTGGGATGACATCAAACAAAAAGGTTCTGCACAGTGATGGAAACATCAACAAGTGAAAAGGCAACCCACTGAGTGGGAGAAGATATTTGCAAGTCTTATATCCAATAAGGGGTTAATGTGCAAAATACATAAAGAACCCATACAACTCCGTGACAAACAAACAATCTGATTAAACATGGGCAAAGCACATGAAAAGATCCTCAGCATCACCCATCATCAGGGAGAGGCACATCAAAACCACAGTGTGATATCATTCACACCTCCTAGACTGGCTTTTGTGAAACAGACTAGAAATAATAAGTGTTGGCGAAGATGTGGAGAAAACATTGTGCCCTGTCGGTGAGAATATAAATTCGTGCAGCCACTATGGAAATCAGTTTGGGGTTCCTCAAAAAAAAAAAAAAAAAAAGAATTACCATTTGATCTAGCAATTCCACTCCTTGTTTATCCGAAGAAAATAAAAACAGTAATTTGAAAAGATACATGCACCCCTATTGTCACTGCCACATTATTTATAACAGTCAGGGTATGTTAACAGCTGAAGTGTACACTGGTGGATAAATGGATAAAGAGTGGTAGACAACGGAACAGTGCTCAGACATATAAAGGAATGAAATCTTGCCATTTGTGATGGCACAGATGCACCTCGACGGTATTAAATTAAATGAAATAAACCTGACAAGACAAATACTGTATGATTTCACTTACATGTGGAATCTAAAAACCAACCAAATAAATAAAACAAAACTCATAGATACAGAGAATAAAGTGGTGGCTGTGAATGGTGAAGTGAGGGGGGTGGGAGGATGGGTTAAGTGGGTGAAAGGTGTCAAAAAGTAAAAACTTCCATAATGAAATGAATGTCATGGTACAGCATAGTGATATAGCCAATTTTATTATACTGCATACTGAGAAGTTGCTAAGAGAGTAAATCCTAAAAGTTCTCATCACAAGAAAAAGGAAGAATCTTGTAACTTTGCACGGTGATAGATGGTAACTAGACTTACTGCGGCAATCATTTCACAGTGTACAAATATCACATTATTATGTTTTACACGTGAAACTAATATATGTTGTATGTCAATTATACTTCAATTAAAATTGAAATTCCAAAGAATACTATTGGAACACCTGGATTTCATTGTAATCTCACATAGTCTTCTTTATACCAAACTCAAAAAATATGCATCTGAGATGCTGTGGGAAAACTCATCTTTCTGTTCATTGACTCATGATGAGTATATGAGTGTCATCTCAGAATCAACTTAATGATTCACATTCCAAGCCTGCTTTTTACCATGTTAGCTTTTATCTTTATGTTTTCAAATAATGAGCCTGTGTTTATATATTTAAACACATGTCCACACTACATTAATATACAGCAGGGTTTCAAACTAAGAACACCAAATACACTGAAATCAGAAAAAAACTGTGGGAAGAGTGGTACTTTTAAGTCATACATTCTATAAGAATTGATTTTTTTTTAGTAAAATGGAAAATTTTTAAAATAAGAATGTGTGGTAAATAGAAAAACAAATAAAGATGTTTAAATTTTTAGAAGAAATCATGAATGGAAGAAGACACACTACAAATGGATTGAGGGTAAGATCATTTTTAAATTGTGAGTTCCCATTGTGTGTAATTATGTCAATTTCCTGAAAATCATACCACAAATATTTTAACAGCTTAAAAATCTCCAGCAGCAAGTGGTGAGATGACCTAAACCACTCAAGAGGCAATTCAGTACCCAAAACACACATGCCGATTGTTAGAGGCTTCCCAGGCTTGGACACTATTCCTTCCTTATGGCACAAATTTTATGGAGAAACTACATATGGTATTGTGGCAAGTTTAAAAGATTAATCTCTTCTCTTTTTGTTCCACTAGCATAAGCCAAGGGAAATATAGTAGGGTCCAATCCAAATTGATGAAATCTATATATTAGGTCAGCGCTCTATCTAAAGCCAGGAACACAGGCAATAAGGACCTGGCCCCAGAGTGTAGGGAAGGAGGGCACATGGATAGAGATTTGGCTGGGCCCAAACAGTACTCATGGGTCAACAATACATCCTGCATCTCACAAACTCAGTAAGACTATCCCCAGATATGGCAGGACCCATAAATGTAGTCACCCATGCAGACCAGCTTTTCACCAGAAATCCAGAGTCCAGTTTCTTAAACTCGATTGATCATCAGAATCACCTGGGATGTCTTTTGAAAACACAGATTCTTGGATCCCTATCTGGATGATTTTCTTTCAGTAAGTCTGCAGCGGGGCCATGGCATCTGTATTTTATAAACGTCTACAGGTGATGGGATGACCAGCCAGGTCTGAGAGCATACTGCCTTAAGCTATTCCAACCCAGATTTATTCTTTGGATTGAAATATTTTTGGTCTGCTCTCTTCTAACACTTGTTAGACCTCCATAAGCACACATTTTCCAGGAAGAACTCATCCTCAACTCTACTTTTTAAACCTAGACCAATCCAGAATGTAATTGCCACCTTCTCCCTTATACCAACCACACAAGGCCAGGCAGGACTCTACTTCTATTTTTATCTATGTCTCAAGGAGAAACATGAGCAGCAGCTAGATGAATAACCTAGAAAGTCAGCCATAAAACTAAAGTCAAGAACTATATGAAGATCAGATGAAACACCAGAACAAAGAAGTCATATCCACCTGAAGGGAGAGGCAGAGCATCCAATACTCAAGCAGAAATAAATAAGAGTTTTGCAGGAAATGGAGATTATAAATATATATGGAGATTATATATATATATATATATATATATATATATATATATATATATATATATATAAAATTCATTTCACCTTCATTTTGGGAATCACCATTTCACCCACATTACATCTCCCTCCCTTAAGAAGTACATTGTTCCTGGTCTGAATTATACTAGGAAATGCTTGTGTGGCAAAGCTTCGAGACAGTGTTGTGGTGGTGGGAATCTCCAACTTTTTCTATAAAGGGACTTAAGGAAGACAGTGGCATTGCAAATCCAAATCCTTCCAAATCTCACCCCAGCAATTTACAGATATATTTCTTTTTTTAAGATTTATGTATTTATCTAAGAGAGCAAGAGAGCACAAGTGGGAGGGGCAAAGGGGGAGGGAGAGAGAGAATCCCAAGCAGATTCTGGACTGAGTATAGAGCCTGACACAGGGCTCAATCTCACCACCCTGAGATCTCACAGAAACCAAGAGTTGGACGCTTAACCAACTATGCTACACAGGTGCCCCTACAGATATATTTCTTTTTTCTCCTAATTATTCAGCAAATAACTGTTCATGCAAGTACATGCACGCACACACACACATACACATCCGTCCTGAAGATTACACATCAAATCTCATAGACTATAGAATATAAACTCCTAAGAAAGGAAAACTTATTTTTCTGTCCCATAATCTGCAATGATACTCTTGAGTGGAGATGGAAAATGCCTTGTTGTCAGGGCTTCCCTGAGCATCGTAGAATGTTTAGCAGCACCTGTGGCCTCTACCCCACTCATGCTAATACCACGACCCCTCTTCATTTATGATCATCAAAAATGACTTCAAACATTGCCAAATGTCCCTACTGGGGCAAAATTGTGCCCAACTGAGAATGATTCCGCTAGTTTATATATCAAGATGGTAGGTTAAACTCTATCAATAATTACATTAAATTTAAATAAATTCAGGCGCCTGAGTGGTTCAGTCAGTTAAACATCTGCCTTCGGCTCAGGTCATGATCCCAGGTTCCTAGGATCCAGTCCCACATCGGGCTCCTGCTCAGCAAGGAGTCTGCTTCTCCCTCTCCTTCTGCCTGCCTCTTCCCCTGCTTGTTGCCCTCTTTTTCTCAAATAAATAAAATAATAAAATAAATAAATAAGTTTAAATATACTAAATACTTCATTAAAAGTCAGACTTTCAGACTAGAAGAAAGGCGAAACCTACTCTATGCTGTCTTTAAGAAATTATCTTTTAGTGTAATGAAAAAAGTTTTAAAGTTAAAAAAAATAGAAAAAAGGAGAGGAGTTAAGATGGCGGAGGAGTAGGGGACCCCTTTTTCAGCCGGTCCCCTGAGTCGAGCTGGATAGGTACCAGACCAGCCTAAATAACCACGGAATCAGCCTGAGACGCAGGATGATGCATCTGGATCTCTACAAATGAACATCTCCAGCGCTGAGTATTGAGGTACGAAGAGGGGAGCTGTAAACCGTGCACGGATAGATAAACGGAAGGGGGAGGGAGCCGCCGCGTTTGGGCGCCGGGAAACGGCAGCCACCTGCACGGGGGAGCGGGCGGACTCACAGAGGGCACCCGCGAGAGAGCGGACTGAGACCGGTGAGCTGTGAACGCGCGCGCCACCAGGCATCTCCCGGAACACCGGAATCCCGGTGTGCTCACGGGATCCAGACTGAGACCGGGAATTCCCAGAGCGCGCGCGGGGCGGCTGGCGGCTGGCGGGCCACCTGCACGGGGGAGCGGGCGGACTCGCGGTCGGCACCCGCGAAACAGCAGACTGAGACCCTGAACCGGGTGCGCGCGCCACCAGGCTTCTCACGGAACTCCGGAATCGAGGTGTGCTCACCGGGCATAGACTGAGACCGGGAGACCCGGGAGCCTGCGGGGCGGCCGGTGGCTGGCGGCATTAGAAACACTAAGGACAGAGACATGCCGGCCGGTGGCTGGCGGCATTAGAAACACAAAGGACAGAGACGCGCCGGCCCTGGAAGTGAGGGCAGGGACTCCGGGTGTGGGGCGCACATCCCGGGACGCTGCAGGGTTGAGCAGCACCAACAGTAATAGAGTTAAAATGGCCAGAACATCAGTGGAGAACGGGCGCAATCCCTCTGTTCTGCGACAATGCAGCCTCTGCTGCTCTGACCCTCAGAAGAGGCATAGCCGGCCGCCAGGGAAAGCCGCCAGAGAACAAAAGCCTGGAAATACCGGCTCAGAGAGTGCCCATCCCCATCCTCCCTCGCAGGGGACACGGAGACTCTAACCAAACAGGGTTGCCTGAGTATCCGCGCGGCAGGCCCCTCCCCCAGAACACAGAAGGCAGGCTGAAAAATCAAGAAGCCCACAACCCAGGCGCCTGGGTGGCGCAGTCATTGAGCTCCTGTCTCCGGCTTAGGGCGTGATCCCAGCGTTCCGGAAAGGAGTCCCTCATCGGGCTCCTCCGCTGGGAGCCTGCTTCTTCCTCTCTCACTCCCCTGCTTCTGTTTCGTTCTTGCTGACTGTATGTCTCCCTCTCTCAGATAAGTAAATAAATAAAATCTTTAAAGAAGAAGCCCACATCTCTAAGATCCCTATAAAACAAGGGGCACGGCCTGGGACCCAGTCAATAATTTTGGGCTCTGGAAACCCCGCAACCTCTCTTCATCAGAATGACAAGAAGGAGAAGCCCCCCCCAGCAAAGAAAAGACAGTGAGTCAGTGGCCTCTGCCACAGAAGTAACGGATATGGATGTAACCAAATTATCAGAAATGGAATTCAGAGTAACAATGGTCAAGATAATGAGTAGACTTGAAAAAAGTATTCAGGAAAATATTACTGAGAATATAGAATCCCTAAGGGCGGAAATGAGAGCGAATTTGACAGAAATTAAAAATTCTATGAGCCAAATGCAGGCAAAACTAGAGGCTCTGACGGCCAGGGTCACGGAAGCGGAGGAAAGGGTTAGTGAATTGGAGGATGGGTTAATAGAGGAAAAAATAAAAATAGAAGGTGGTCTTAAAAAAATCCACGCCCACGAATGTTGGCTACGGGAGATTACTGACTCAATGAAACGATCCAATGTTAGAATCATCGGCATCCCCAAGGGGGTGGAGAAAAACAGAGGCCTAGAAGAGATATTTGAACAAATTGTAGCTGAAAACTTCCCTAATCTAGCAAGGGAAACAAAAATTCGTGTCCAAGAGGCAGAGAGGACCCCTCCCAAGCTCAACCATGACAGACCTACACTACGTCACGTCATAGTGCAATTCACAAATATGAGATCCAAGGATACAGTATTGAAAGCGGCCAGGGCAAAGAAATTTCTCACGTACCAAGGCAAAGGCATCAGAATTACGTCAGACCTGTCTACACAGACCTGGAATGAGAGAAAGGGTTGGGGGAGCATTTTTAAATCTCTTTCAGAGAAAAACATGCAGCCAAGGATCCTTTATCCAGCAAGGCTGTCATTCAGAATTGATGGAGAAATAAAGACATTTCAGAATCGACAGTCACTAGCCAATTTCATAACCACGAAACCAGCCCTACAGGAGGTATTACGGGGGGTTCTATAAAAGTAAAAAGGCCCCAAGAGTGATACAGAACAGAAAGTCACAGCCAATACAAACAAAGACTTTACTGACAACATGGCAGAATTAAAAGCATATCTCTCAGTACTCAGCCTGAACATTAATGGTTTAAATTCTTGCTTTAAACTCCACAGGGTTGCAGATTGGATAAAAAGAAATGACCCATCCATTTGCTGTCTACAAGAGACTCATTTCGAACCCAAAGATGCATTCAGACTGAGAGTAAGGGGATGGAGTACCATCTTTCACGCAAATGGACCTCAAAAGAAAGCTGGGGTAGCAATACTCATATCAGATAAATTGGATTTTAAACTACAGACTATAGTTAGAGATGCAGAAGGGCACTATATTATTCTTAAAGGAAGTATTCAACAAGTGGATATGACAATTATAAATATATATGCCCCCAACAGGGGAGCAGCAAGATACACAAGCCAACTCTTAACCAGAATAAAGAGACATATATATAAAAATACATTAATAGTAGGGGACCTCAACACTCCACTCTCAGAAATAGACAGAACACCCTGGCAAAAACTAAGCAAAGAATCAAAGGCTTTGAATGCCATACTCGACGAGTTGGACCTCTTAGATATATATAGAACACTACACCCCAGAACCAAAGAATACTCATTCTATTCTAATGCCCATGGAACATTTTCAAGAATAGACCATGTTCTGGGACACAAAACAGGTCTCAGCCGATACCAAAAGATTGAAATTATCCCCTGCATATTCTTAGACCACAACGCTCTGAAATTGGAACTCAACCACAAGGAAAAATTTGGAAGAAACTCAAACACTTGGAGACTAAGAACCATCCTGCTCAGGAATGACTCGATAAACCAGGAAATCAAAAATCAAATTAAACAATTTATGGAGACCAATGAGAATGAAAATACAACAGTCCAAAACCTATGGGATACTGCAAAGGCAGTCCTAAGGGGAAAATACATAGCCATCCAAGCCTCACTCAAAAGAATAGAAAAATCTAAAATGCAGTTTTTATATTCTCACCTCAAGAAGCTGGAACAGCAACAGAGGGACAGGCCTAATCCACGCATGAGGAAGCAGTTGACCAAAATGAGAGCTGAAATCATTCAAGCAGAAACCAGAAGTACAGTAGAGCAGATCAACAGGACTAGAAGCTGGTTCTTTGAGAGAATCAATAAAATTGACAGACCATTGGCAAGACTTATCCAAAAGAAAAGAGAAAGGACCCAGATTTTTAAAATTATGAATGAAAAAGGAGAGGTCACGACGAACACCATTGAAAATGGAAGGATTATTAGAAATTTTTATCAACAGCTATATGCCAATAAACTAAGCAATCTAGAAGAGATGGAATCCTTCCTGGAAACCTATAAACTACCAAGATTGAAACAGGAAGAAACTGATTTCTTAAACAGGCCAATTAATTATGAAGAAATTGAGTCAGTGATAAACAACCTTCCAAATAACAAAACTCCAGGCCCGGACGGTTTTCCTGGGGAATTCTACCAAACATTCAAAGAAGAAATAATACCTATTCTCCTAAAGCTATTTCAAAAAATAGAAACAGAAGGAAAGCTACCAAACTCATTCTATGAGGCCAATATTACCTTGATCCCCAAACCAGGCAAAGACCCCCTCAAAAAGGAGAATTACAGACCGATTTCCCTAATGAATATGGATGCCAAAATCCTCAACAAGATACTTGCTAATAGAATCCAACAGTTCATTAAAAGGATTATCCACCACGATCAAGTGGGATTCATACCTGGGATGCAAGCGTGGTTCAATATTCGCAAATCAATCAGCGTGATACATCATATCAACAAGAAAAGACTCAAGAACCATATGATCCTCTCAATCGATGCCGAAAAAGCATTTGACAAAATACAGCATCCTTTCCTGATTAAAACCCTTCAGAGTGTAGGAATAGAAGGTACATTTCTCAATCTCATAAAAGCCATCTATGAAAAGCCTACTGCAAATATTATTCTCAATGGGGAAAAGCTGGAAGCCTTTCCCTTAAGATCAGGAACACGACAAGAATGCCCACTCTCGCCACTATTATTCAACATAGTACTAGAAGTCCTTGCAACAGCAATCAGACAACAAAAAGGGATCAAAGGTATTCAAATCGGCAAAGAAGAAGTCAAAATGTCTGTCTTCACAGACGACATGATACTCTATATGGAAAACCCAAAAGAAGCCACTCCCAAACTATTAGAAGTTATAGAGCAATTCAGTAACGTGGCGGGATACAAAATCAATGCTCAGAAATCAGTTGCATTTCTGTACACGAATAACGAGAACGAAGAAAGAGAAATCAGGGAATCCATCCCATTTACAATAGCACCAAAAACCATACGTTACCTTGGAATTAACTTAACCAGAGACGTAAAGGACCTTTATTCTAGAAACTATAAATCACTCTTAAAAGACATTGAGGAAGACATAAAAAGATGGAAAGATATTCCATGCTCATGGATCGGAAGAATTAACATAGTTAAAATGTCCATGCTACCCAGAGCAATCCACACTTTCAATGCCATCCCGATCAAAATACCGAGTACGTTTTTCAAAGAACTGGAACAAATAGTCCTTAAATTTGTATGGAACCAGAAAAGACCCCGAATCTCCAAGGAACTGTTGAAAAGGAAAAACAAAGCTGGGGGCATCACAATGCCAGATTTCGAGCTGTACTACAAAGCTGTGATCACAAAGACAGCATGGTACTGGCACAAAAACAGACACATAGACCAATGGAACAGAAGAGAGAGCCCAGAAATGGACCCTCAGCTCTTTGGGCAACTAATATTTGATAAAGCAGGAAAAAACATCCGGTGGGAAAAAGACAGTCTCTTCAATAAATGGTGCTGGGAAAATTGGACAGCTACATGCAAAAGAATGAAACTTGACCACTCTCTCACACCATACACAAAAATAAACTCCAAATGGATGAAAGACCTCGATGTGAGACAGGAATCCATCAAAATTCTAGAGAAGAACATAGGCAGCAACCTCTACGACATCGGCCAAAGCAACCTTTTTCATGACACATCCCCAAAGGCAAGAGAAACAAAAGATAAAATGAATTTATGGGACTTCATCAAGATTAAAAGTTTCTGCACATCCAAGGAAACAGTCAGAAAAACTAAGAGGCAGCCCACGGAATGGGAGAATATATTTGCAAATGACACTACAGATAAAGGACTGGTATCCAAGATCTACAAAGAACTTCTCAAACTCAATACACGAGAAACAAATAAACAAATCAAAAAATGGGCAGAAGATATGAACAGACACTTTTCCAATGAAGACATACAAATGGCTAACAGACACATGAAAAAATGTTCAAAATCATTAGCCATCAAGGAAATTCAAATCAAAACCACACTGAGATACCACCTTACGCCAGTTAGAATGGCAAAAATAGACAAGGCAAGAAACAACAATTGTTGGAGAGGATGTGGAGAAAGGGGATCCCTCCTACATTGTTGGTGGGAATGCAAGTTGGTACAGCCACTCTGGAAAACCGTGTGGAGGTCCCTTAAAAAGTTAAAAATTGAGCTACCCTATGATCCAGCCATTGCACTACTGGGTGTTTACCCCAAAGATACAGACGTAGTGAAGAGAAGGGCCATATGCACCCCAATGTTCATAGCAGCAATGTCCACAATAGCTAAATCGTGGAAGGAGCCGAGATGCCCTGCAACAGATGACTGGATTAAGAAGTTGTGGTCCATATATACAATGGAATATTACTCAGCAATCAGAAAGAATGAGTTCTCAACATATGCTACAACATGGACGGCACTGGAGGAGATAATGCTTAGTGAAATAAGTCAAGCAGAGAAAGACAACTATCATATGATTTCTCTCATCTATGGAACATAAGAACTAGAATGATCAGTAGGGGAAGAAAGGGATAAAGAAAGGGGGGGTAATCAGAAGGGGGAATGAAACATGAGAGACTATGGACTATGAGAAACAAACTGAGGGCTACAGAGGGGAGGGGGGTGGGGGAATGGGATAGACCGGTGATGGGTAGTAAGGAGGGCACATATTGCATGGTGCACTGGGTGTTATACACAACTAACGAATCATCGAGCCTTACATCGAAAACCGGGGATGTACTGTATGGTGACTAACATAATATAATAAAAAATCATTATTAAAATTAAAAAAAAAATAAAAAAAATAGAAAAAAGATGCCTTATATAAACATAAATAATAAAATAGTTATAGCTTACAGGTCTTTCTATTTCTCCTTTCCTATCAGGGTTTTGTTTTTGTTTTGTTTTTTTTATTTTATCAGTTCAGTCTTGTTCAAAATATTCCAAATTTGGTGTTAATAATTATTGAATCCTTACTCTCTGTCAACTGTATGAGGACTAGTGCTAGTTAATACAGAGGAAGGTTAAATACTTTTACCAGTAGAATGTACAGGAATTCTTTGTACTGTCTTTACAACTTTTCTGTAAACCTGCAATGATTTCAAAATAAAAAAGTTTAAAAAAAACAGCCAGTTCTGTGTTCTGTGTTCTGATTGGTTAAAAAAAATTATGTCCTATAAACAACTATAATTAAATTTGGAGAATGATGATAGTATATGAATTTTTTTAAATGCCAAAGGTATAAAAAAAAAAAAAAAGTCCCCACCAGGAGCTCTCCATAATACAGCTGTAGAAACCGGTAGAAGACAGGCCCATCTGAGCTGGAGCTGAAGAGGTAGCACCAAGTGCAATGGAAGCATTTTGAAGTGTATTAGCTCATTCAGTAATATTTTTCACTAACAGCATTTGAAAATTTCAAATATCATACGAAGAATCTTATTGGAGTGTTTAAGGAGGGAAACTATTGCTTTGCTTCATTAGTTCCAGCCTTAAAGTGCATGCCTAGTGAAAATTAGCAAGTAACTCAGGTCATTACCAGCTACTGGGAGGCTGACAAGCTGGTTGTGTTTCTGTTGAACAGTTAACTTCCTACAAGAGGCAGAATTTGTGTCCTTCCCTATATATTGCTGCCACCTAGTGATCAAATCTGTCCATAAAATGCTGAAAATACATAATTATAAAATTGATAATCTAGATCTCTATCTTAAGAAGCTAGAAAAACAAGTATCAATTATACCCAAAGTAAGTAGGATAAATACTAAATAATAAACAGAAGTCAATAAAATCAAAAATAGATAAACCAATAGAGAAATCCCCTAAGACAAAACCTGGGTTTTTGATCAATAAAAAGATCAATAAAGTTGATAAACTTACAGCTAAACTGATCAAGAAAAAGGAGAGGAGATACAAATTATCAACATCAGGAATCAAATAAATGTCAGCACTACAGATAGTATAAGCACACAAAAGGAATTGGGAAATATTACGAACAATTTTAAGACAACCTGAAAGCTCAGATGAAATGGACAAACTCCATGAAGGATAAAAATGACCAAAGTTGATACAAGAAGAAAAAGGAAATCTCAAATACTCTTATATCTATTAGAGAAATTGAAATCATTTTATATATAAATTGTGTGTGTGTGTGTGTGAGTGTGTGTGTGTGTGTGTGTGTGTACACTTTTCCTCAGACTTTTAGGTGACCCAGATGATATCACTGAAGAATTCTACTAAACACTAAAAGAAGAAATAAGACCAACCCTACACAAACTTCTTCAGAAAATAGATAAGAGGCAAACACTTCCCAACTCATTTTGTGAGAACAGAATTATTTTTGATCTAAAGCCAGACAAAGATACCACAGAAAAAGAAAATTCAGACTAACATCTCTTATGGACACAAATGGAAAAAAAAATTATCAGCAATCTAACCTAGCAATAGTATAATACAACCTAGTATAAAAAGAATAATACATTATGACCCACCCCAGTTTGTTCCAGGAAGGCAATGTTGGTTTAACATTCCAATATCAGTCAGTATAATTCACCACGTTAATGAAGACAAAAACACATGTGATTTTCTGAATAGTGCAGATAAAGAGAATTTGACAAAATGTAATGTCCTTGATTAAGGACATTTATGAAAACCTTATACTTAACATTATACTTCCCTAAAATAAGAACTAAGCCAAGAATATCTGCTTACATTTATTGGCAGCATTGTAAGAGTTTTAAGCAGTGCAATAAGACAAAAAAAAAAAAAAAGGCTTGCAAGTTGAAAAATAAGAAGTAAAATTATCTTTATTTATAGAAGACAATGCAGGTAGAAAACCTTAAATGATCTGCAATAAAAGTAATATGACTAATATTAAGTTTAGCAAAGAAGTAAATATACAGAATGTATACTTATATACTATCAACAAATAATTCAAAATGAAATTTTAAAAACACAGTATACAATAGCAACAAAAATCATGAAATAATTAGTACAAATTTCTAAAAATATGTATGAAATTGAAACACTGGATATTATAAAACTTTGGTAAGAGAAATTAAAGGGAGCTAAATAAATTGAGAAATAAATCATGTTTATGTATTGGAAGTTGCAAAATTGTTACAATATCAATTCCCCTGACATACGGTAAGACTAAGTATTAGCTACTGTTGTTGCTAATAACAGATTTTTATGATTGTCGTGTATATTTATATAACATGTAACAAAAATTAAATGGCTCAGACAAATGCTAAAAATTGTTCTTACAGCAGGGATAGCTATGAGGTTTATACTTTCTTATGACAAATCAACTCTTCCTAAAGTTCTAGAACTGAGTGCCAGGGCCTAAGAGTTTGCCACAACAAACTGACAGTATATTTTACCTTTTCTAGGCAAGGGCAGTGATACTCTGTATCTGTCTGACGTGAAATATACTAGTTAGAGGTAGTTTATAATTTCAACAATGGATTATGCTATGTTCCTTTGATAACATATCTCTGTAAAGATGTTTTTTCAGTGGATGCTGTTTTTAAAACGGTGTGAAAATCACTTTAGAGCAGGAAATGAGAATGATGGTGTCTAATCTCATTTCAGGCTTTAAGAAGTTTATCCATGCCTATCAGTCACACACACATTAATAATTAGGGTTATTTAAAATGAAATGAAAACACCATTTTTCCATTTAATTTACATGTATCATGCTTTTCAAATCGCTATTAAATTGTTAACACATAATATGTATTGTGTTGTTTGTACCTAACTACTCAATAAGCAGAACTTTCAGGTATTTCTTTAGTCATAGGGACACCCACCATGAAAATGATCGGATTACAAAAGATGCAGTGAATCAAGAATATCTGAGAACTTTGGAATTAAGCATTTAAAAAATATACCTATTAGTGATCAGTACAATCCAGTCTGTACGATTTTAGAAGAGAAGTCTGCACATTTTTCCATGAAGGATCACATTAAATACTTAGGCTTTGCAGTCTGTATTTGGTCTCTGTCACATAGTGTTCTTTATGTGCTTGCATATTTGTCTTTGCAGCCCTTCAAACAGTAAAAATAATTCTTACCTCACATGTCATTCAAAACACAGGCTACGGGCTAGTTAGGGACCACAGGTTACAGTTAGCCAGCCCCTGTTTTGGAACTTTGAGAAACACAGCTAATTTTACGACTATGGTTTGGTACAGATTTACTGATTCAACATAATGAAAACACGGATGATGTTTACCAAAAGTTGCAAAGCACTTTTGGTATTACCAAATTCCAAGATACTATTTTTTTACATTTTAACATCTCAGATATTGGTTATTCTCCCAATTGCTTCTGCCTAGGTGGGGGTCACGGGGGAGTTACCATTGCCTGTGACAGCATGAACCTGATCACAGACATCTGTGTTATTTCCACCTCACTTGTGCTCTCTTGCTTGCTCTGCACATGCTAAATTCAATTACTCTTTAAAACATCTTCAAAAAAGAAACAAGAGTGCGGTGTGAACATGGGAAAAAAGAAAGCAAGAAAGTATGTGACCATGAAGAGAATGCTTAGTCTCTGAGATCAGAGGCTTAAAGAGAATGGATTAAAATCTAAAAAGAAAGAAAAGATCCCAGTGCACTCAAGGAAAGAGAAGACCCCCAACATCCTTCCTGTTTATTCTTCCAAGATACACACAGCTGGACCCACCTTACCACATCCTGACTGATACCAGTTTAACAACTTTTCCATTAAGGCCAAACTTGACTTAGTACAGTCAGTGATGGGCGGTCTGTATGCCAATTGTATCCCTTGTATAACTGACTTTGTAATGGCTGAAATTGAGAAATTGGGGCAAAAGTATCCAGTGGCTCTAAGGAATGTCAAGGACCCAAGATTTGAACAATTACCATACGCACACAAAGGAACCTATGCAGATGACTGTTCAGTACAGACAGTAACTCAGCACAAGTGTTAACACTGTGGCCACAGTTAACCTGAACCTTAGAAGAAGGATAGGGAAGATCCCTTGAGTTCCCATCATGTACATTTCTAACCATAGGTACAATATTGAGCAGATGCCAGATGATTATGGGGCCCCTTGGTTCAAATTCTTAAAAGATAAAGTTGATTTCCTCTGCATTCCTTTACCAGCTTTTTCTGTTGCCAGTTCATATAGCAATACTCTATAGTATGAATTATTCCACTTACCCATTTGCTCTGTTATGAGCTGAGTATGGTTAAATACAGTCACTCATTGATGTTGTTATGAAATTGATATTTTATATCATTTTAAATTTAGTTGCATCTTTTTATAAACCAGTTGATGGCTCACATAGAAAAAACTTCAAAAAAGTACATAATAATTTGTCATTTGAAAACAAAGTTTTACTGTATGGAAGTATTTTATTGGCCTCCTCTTCACCCAAGTCACGTGGGAAGGATTTCTACCCTAGGGCTGGGGGACAACCAAACATATGACACACAGCACTGGATAGATGAGGTCAACAGAAGTGTATTAGTCATACATACTCATAGCCTGGAGGAGGAGGATACGTGCCATACAGAGCCACGTACGGGTTGCATTTAGGAACAAAGGGAACAACTAGCTACTATAGGAACTAGACTTCAGTATCAAGAAAATAGGATGCTCCCTGATTCCTGTAGGAAGATGTGATTGGCTTGTTTGGATAACTCCACGGGCTGGCAGGGAACTCAGGGAGAAGAAGGAACTGTGCCTGGTCTCTGTAATAGGAAGGTTGCTTGACTCAGGGTCTATCTGTACAGGAGCAGAATGAGAAGGGAAGCTCGCAGTTGAGCCATTCAAGTTCCTCCCTCTTGTCTCCAAATATCAGGGCACATATAATATTAGGCCTTACTTTTAGGCTTTAAGACACAAGAAGCAAATAATATAACAACATGGTTATGATCATTATGTTTTTCTATGTAAATATAAAATATAAAAAGATATACCTTGGGTGCCTGGGTGGCACAATCAGTTAAGCTTCCAATTCTTGATTTCAGCTCAGGTCATGATCTCTGGATCCTGAGATCAAGCCCTGTGTTGGGCTCCCCACTGAGCATGGAGCCTGCTTAAGATTCTCAATCTCTCTCTCTTTCTCTGTCCCTCCCCACTCCATTCCCAGAAAGAAAGAAAGAAAGAAAAAAAGAAAGAAAGAAAGAAAGAAAGAAAGAAAGAAAGAAAGAAAGAAAGAAAGATTCAAACAAAACATGTCAGTTGTAAAAGTAAAGATAAATAAGTCAAATTCTCTAATAACATAAAGGTGAAAGAAATTAAGAAAGTGAATCTGAAACTTAATTTGCTTTTTAAAATCTAAACTTAAGCCCTGAAAAAAACTACAAAATAATACAGATAACAGTAAACTGCTAGCCAAACTCACAAATGAAAAAAAAAATTTTTTTAATCTCAATAATGTTAGTATGTAACTTTGGTGCAATGCCAAAAGAATATATACCATAATCAAATAGGATATCATCTATCTCAAGAATAAAAGTATGGCTCAATTTTTATGGCAATATAAGTTTATTAAAGTATCAGGTCCAAAGAAAAAATTATTTTACAATAAAATTGGCCATAGTCATATTAAAGTGTCACATTTACATTTCTGTTTTAAAAATCAGGAAACTAGGTCTACAAGAATATTTTCTAAGCAGAAATTTTTTGGTGGAAGAAAATGAAGCTTAAGGTAAAAACATGGAATTTGGTAATAAAATATGACCTCTAAACATTTTCTAATTATTATTATATTTCCATGTCATATTCACATTTTCTAGAATCTCTAGCAATGCAAGAAAACAAGTAAAAGGAAGTGGAAAGAAACCACTGAAACTGAGGCAAGAAGAAATATGAATCAAACCATAGTAAAATCCCCCTGGGCATCCACTACGAGGGCTGTCATCAACAAGACAGATAATCACAAATGTTAGCAAGGATGTGGATAAATTGGAAGACTTGGGGTGATTGGGTGGCTCAGTTGGTTAAATGTCTGACTCATGATTTTAGCTCAGGTCACATTCTCAGGGTCCTGGGATGGATCCTGCATCAGGGTTTGTGGTGGGGGAGTGTGCTTGAGATTCTCTCTCTCCCTCTGCTTCTGCCCCTCCTCCCTCTCTCTCTAAAGTAAAAAAAAAAAAAAAAAAAACCTGAAAGCCTCAGACACTCTGATGGGAACATAAGATTTACAGACATTTAGAAGATCTAAAACGTTAAGCATAGAGTTATCATGTAATCCAGGAATTCCACTCCCAGGTATGTTAAAACCTGAGTGAAATGAAAATATATGTCCACACAAAAACTTGTATAGAAATGTGTACAACAGCACTATCATAATAGCCAGAAAGTGGAAACAAAAACAACCCAATGCCTATCAACTGATGAATGGGTAAATAAATATGGTATATCTGTATATTGAAATATTATCTAGCCCTAAAGTGGAGTGAAGCTCTGATACATACTGCTACATGCCTGATCCTTGAAAACATTCTAAATGAAGAAGTTGAACACAAAAGCCCACATTGTATGATTTCACTCATATAAAATATCTAGAATGGACAAATGTACAGAGACAGAATACAGACTCAAGGGTGCCAAGGGATGGGGTGAGGGTCAGAAACAGTGAGTGATTTATCATGGTTCCTATGGGGGTGATGAAAATATTCTGGAATTAGTGATACTGAATGCATAACTTTACAAATATCTTAAAGCCCATTGAATTGCACACTTTAAAACAGTGAATTTTTCAATATGTGAATTCTCTCTCAATAAAGCTATCGTTATAAAACAACCAGAACTAGAGTGCCTGGGTGGTTCCATCAGTTGAGTGCCTGACTCTTGATTTTGGCTCAGGTCATGATCTCAGGGTCCTGGAATTGATCCTGTGTGGGCTCTATGCTCAGTGGGGAGTCTGCTTGAGGATTCTCTCCCTGTCCCTCTGCCCCTCCCCCAATCTGTGTGCTTTCTCTCTGGAATAAATAAATAAATCTTTAAAAAAAAGACAGGCCAAGATGGAGTGATAGAGACTGAATTTACCCTCATAGCAGACACAAATAACTAGAAAAAAAATCATTAAACAACAGTCTTCAAGATTTTAGATATTTGGCAATTGAGGACAGTGATTCTAGCATAAGAAACATGAAGGTGAGCCCTACATTTTTTCCAACCTGGAGAGAATTTCCATGACTCGGGCATAATCCAGTAGTTTCCCTGAGTTGTAATGATGGTGGGAATTTGAGGAGACCAAAACAGCCAGAGTTCTTAAGGCAGAGTATCTATCCTAAAGCATATGTCTGTACAAAAACTTATACATAATGCTCATAGAAGCTTCATTTATAATAGCCAAAAACTGGAAACAACTCAATGTCCATCAACAGGTGAATGAACGAATATATTGTGATATATACATACAATGAAATACTACCCAACTTTAAAAGAAATTGATTATCGGTACATACAAACAACATGGATATTTCTCAAGATAATAATGCTTAAGGGACGCCTAGGTGGCACAGCGGTTAAGCGTCTGCCTTCGGCTCAGGGTGTGATCCCGGAGTTCTGGGATCGAGCCCCACGTCAGGCTCTTCCGCTATGAGCCTGCTTCTTCCTCTCCCACTCCCCCTGCTTGTGTTCCCTCTCTCGCTGGCTGTCTCTCTCTGTGTCGAATAAATAAATAAAATCTTAAAAAAAAAAAGATAATTATGCTTAAGATTGTGTCTTTGGTATTGGGTTTTGGTAATATTTTGTTTTTTGATTTGGTTGCTGATTATAAGGGTATATTTGATGAAAATTCACATGAGATATATACTTTTCTAAAATATGTACTATATTTCAATAAAACGAATTTACAAATCAATGACTTTTATAGTTTTGGCAATAGCTAGTTTAAAAATAATACAAAGACCTCACTTGAAATAGGAAAAAAAGTTATCCTTGAAAAAAATTTAGTAAATTTATCAACATGTGAAGATAATGCAAACTTTTTTAATAAAGTATAATTGAATATGTGAATCAATTGAGTCATACTACATTCCTAGATGAAAATACTGAGTATCATAAAATGTAACTTCTTTCATATTATCCATTGTCTTATTATCTCATTTAAATCAACTCTAATCAAAATCTGAAATCTACTTAATACTTTTAAAATGTATTAGGTCATCCTAAGTTTCCTTTGGAAACAAAAACCATGAGAAAGAAATGTTGAGAAAAAAATGTTTTTCGGAGAGAAAATAGAGGAGAGAGAACTTGCTCTACTCACTGATATTTGTCGTCATTTTTGCAGCAAAAAACCCCTTCCTATGCTTAGGAACTCTCTCTCCTGAAGACGCCAAGGCTGCCTCCCTAAAGACTTATAAATGCAAAATCTTTGCATTCCCAACCTCCATAGCTCAAGTTTGGGTCAAATGGTTTACATCATGCTGATCAGACACGCCCCTTCTCAGGTTGTAATTGGACATTAATATTGTGTTGACAGGTAGTAGTAAAGGCAGCCGCTACTTCTGGTTTCTAACAGCGGCAGGGGCAGCGATTCTAGTGGGAGTGTCCAGCATCAGGAATATGTCCTACCTGGGTCCCAGCAGTAGTAGAAGAGGCTGGGGAATGAATGGAAGCATTCTGTCTGGGTAAATCTATTCCTATTTCTCCAGCACCTCAAGATATTCTGCCAGTTACCACTATCTTTATTAGTCCTTTCTTGCCTATATAAACCCATCATTCTTTTTGCTTATAATAATGTTTTGTTGGACTCTTAACGTTATATATTAGACTCTCAGGTTTACAACTAAACTAACACAAAGGTTAGCGCTGGGAATGATTGCAATCAACAACCATTCCACCAGGCAAGTTGGTGAAATGTAGGATTTATCTGGCTTTGTTCATGCTGACATCAGTGAAAAATCCTGGTATAATTAAGGGCTGGAACTCTATCAGCTTGGGACATGCATTAGCTGTCTGTGGTCACATGTAATAAAAGACCCATGGAAGGCAAAGCTGGGGAGTCTATGTGGCCTGTACAACAAAGAATATATAGGGTATGAGAATTTCAAGGGATTGGAGTTGAACTGGTTGCTTCTAATTGCGGTGGATAACCTAACCACAGAGTAACAACTTTAAAATCTAAGATCCTGAGCTCAAGGCATAGATTTAAAAGCAGACTTTTAATAACTCTAACACAGTTACAGACTCTCATCCCTTGCACCCCAATGCTGGGATAGTCAAAGAAATGAACCTTGCGAGGTGCCTGGGTGACTCAGTCAGTTAAGCGTCTGCCTTCAGCTCAGGTCATGATCCTGGGGTCCTGGGACGGAGCCCTATGTTGGGCTTCCTGCTCGGTGGGGAGCCTTCTTCTCCCTCTCCCTCTACTCCTCCCCCACTACCGCTCATGCTCTCTCTCTCGAATAAATAAATAAAATCTTGAAAAAAAATAAACCTTTCATGTTTCAGTAAGACAATAGATCATATGCCCATTAAATTGTTTTCTATTATTATATCTTCCAATTTTTTTCTAAAATAGTTGTTGTTCTGTTTTATTCATGATGGTTTCATTTTTCTTGATCTTGTAAATGGAATACTTCACATTCACATTAAAACTTGTTATTACAGGGAATATCTAATAACTTTCATATATAGGTATTATAATCATTCACTTAAATCTCTTGGTTCTAAACAGTTGTCAAATAATGTATTCATTTTCCTGGCAAGTACATCATCTGTATGTAATAATAATTCTCAGTCTTTCTTTCCAATATTTATATATTCTTTCCCCCTAGAAAACATATTGCCTTATTTATTTGTATGCATCTTTTAATCCCAGGTATACTAAAATATTTTCCACTTTTGAATAAATGTTGAGTTTTTATTTTCAAATACCTTTCCAGCATCTTTTGAGTTTACCCTATTTTTCTTTCATTTAGTCTATTAATATGGTGAAATATGTCAACTGATTTTCTATCAATGTTCAGTCTTAGTCTGGGCCACAACATTTTATTATTCTCAGGGGACAAACCTAAGTGATTTAGGAAGATTTCAGGAACTGACCTGAATCCACACCTCCGGGTCCTTAGCACTTCCTAGAGCTGACCTGGCAAGAAACAGATAGGAGAAATGATATTTTCCTGTTTTCACTTCAACCTGCCCCAGGGCCAGAAAACACATGAGCCAGGGTGTGAAATGAAAAAGAAAAATAATAGCAATTTCAGAGAAGAAAAACCTCCAACTTTGTTAGGGAAGGGAGGATTTTTTTTTATTGTTCCTTCACCAAACAGGATCTAGGTAATTTTATAAGGATCAACTAACTTCCATGTTACCTCTTACTTTATCTATCTGCGTTTTGTTCCTTGAAGATAGTACTTGACCTTTTATGTTAGTCATGTTCCAACTCTTCTTTTTTCTTTTGTTACAACTCTTATATTAGATTTCCGATATGACATATTCCACTTCTTGGAACAGCTAATACTTGATGGCTTGCGCTATCTGTGTAGAACAGCACTGACCTTGCTGGTAGAGTTCCCTAGGCATGCCTCCTTGACGGTGAGAAACCTTTTCGTATAACTAAGCGCACTCATGTCTGAAAATTATAGTGATTCTTAAAATCACCAGTCTAAGTGTTAAAAATGAATGATCTGCTTAGAGTAAAGGCTAAAACTTGAATACATTTCAAAGTCTAAATTGTGCTCTCATATCATAAATATGTTGTAATCTTCCAATATTTTCCATAGCAAAAATAGTGTATGTAAGGGAACAGAGTGGGTTAATTTTTTCTTCATATCAAGCTTTAAGAGAGGGGATGGGATCAATGGTTTTTAAGGCTAGATATTGTTTGTGTCTTTACTAATATTCTTTTTTTATTTTTTATTACATGATGTTAGTCGCCATATAGTACATCATTAGTTTTTGATGTAGTGTAACATTCTTTTTTTTATTATAATATTTTTTTATTATATTATGTTAGTCACTATACAGTGCATCCCTGGTTTTTGATGTACAGTTCGATGATTCATTAGTTGCATATAATACCCAGTGCACCATGCAATACGTGCCCTTTCACTGACATGGAGTAATGCCTGGATCAAGCCACAGAGCTACTGACTCCACCTGCTGGTCCTCCTGCAGACTACACAGCCTCACAAAGCTAGGCTCAGTGGATTCAGTTCAGCCCCTGGACTTTTATTAAGACATCATCAACATCTGAACCTTTCTGGCTATCCAATGTCACCTGTTCTTCCAGGTTAACCTCATCTCACTGCCCTTTTTTCTGATTGCAGCAAAATGTACTGTTCTCCCTTTCCTCTAAACAGCAATAAAATTCAGACTATCATATAAATTTTGGCGCTCATATGTTTTTAATATTATGCATTTATATTATGAGACAATACTTCATTGCTTTCAAAGTTTTGTCAATTAGATTTTGCCTCAACCAGCTTCTTTACCCTGACAAAATGCAAAATCAAGTTGAGTAACTGATACCCAAAAGTATAAATGATTAAATAGAATTCTTTATAGAATCATAAAGTCCCAAGAACACGAGGACAGAAAGGAACCTTGGAAATTCATCTTTTCCTACTTCACTGCCTCTGTGCCCATGTTGATGATTGAAGTGAATAAAAGTTTTAATAACAACATAAAAAATTAAATTGTAAGAACCTATAAAGAAGTTAACTAAATGATATTTTTACATTGAAGCCTAAATAAACCATAGTGATGACTAGTACAATGATTTTAATACTGTGTTGCCTGGAGTTCTGGGATTCTCTAAGGTGTACCAGGGACTTTGGGGGAATGAAAAGGAAAGAAGACTAAGTAGGTAAAAGTCAGCCTCCTCAACACAGCCTAGCCAGAATAGTCTTACTATCATTTGTTTTATGTTTTGGGTTGTATGGAATATTTCTTCCATAAAAAGAGACTCAGCTGATTAAACCAATTGATAACTTTAAAAAACACTCATTGGGTTAAATGCTATTCTTTTAGGTATAAAGAAAACAGGTCAGATAGGACAAGTAACTATCTGACCTTACTCAGCTTGATAATGCCAGACCTGAAACAAAAGACAGATTTAGGAAACGTTTATAAAGAATTGGCTGTTTGTTCAGTACCTCTGTATATCCTCATGCATCCATCACGCAGCCTCCAGTTTAGGGGTAGAAAGATTTGCGCTAACAACTGGTCGAGGGATTAGATTATCAAGAAAATTATTTATTGTACCTGTTCTTTTTCATTCAGAAAGATGCTGATGTTATTTTTAAAAATTTAAAAATGTTATTTCTGGGGCGCCTGGGTGGCACAGCGGTTAGGCGTCTGCCTTTGGCTCAGGGCGTGATCCTGGCGTTATGGGATCGAGCCCCACATCAGGCTCCTCTGCTATGAGCCTGCTTCTTCCTCTCCCACTCCCCCTGCTTGTGTTCCCTCTCTCGCTGGCTGTCTCTAGCTCTGTCAAATAAATAAATAAAATCTTTAAAAAAATAAATAAATAAAAATGTTATTTCTTAAAATGTTATTTAAAAATATTAAGAAAAAAACAGTAAAGCCTACTTGGCATTTTATACATATAAATAATTTTTAAAAATATTAATCTAAGAAGCTACATGTGCTTTAGTTGTATATCTTTCCCCCTTTAAACTGACATGTTAAAGGGAATAATTTTTTTTTTTTTTTTGGTCACGGTTTTAAGCTTCATGGTGAAGTTATTTCTACCTAAGGAAACCACTTGAGGGCACCAAAGGCATTTCTCTCAAAGTCTACACCCATTTAGAGGAGGCTGCTTTCCACCTCATTGTAAATTTAGAGGAAGTGGGTGGGGAAGCCCAAGGTCTGGGAAAATGACCATAATAATAGTACCTTGTGTTTATATAGCACCTTTCTTCAATTAGCTCAGCATGTTTGGATATGATTATTCAGCTGGGAGCTTCCAGTTGTGGGAAATGAGGCACAAGGCAAACACGTGGCCTAGGTGGGACAGAGGGTGAGACTAATTCTTATTCATTTCAAATGCTCATTCATTATTTTTACACTAAAAAGCTGATGTGTGACCTTTCCTGGCCATTTCCTTAGAAACAATAAGCTGAGAAGTCAGAGTCCCAAACTCAAACACATTTAATGGAAAGCCTCATGAGTTCTACTAGGAAAAGAAATCACACCCCTCACAGCCAAGAAGGGAACTGTAATAGAATTTTTTCAACTATGTAAGTGTAGTTATAAGGAGACAAGTTGAACATACCAATTCCAAAGCAAGTCGAGAAAATAACATAGCTTAAATAATCCTGTTACATTTTACTTTTATTCCTCAAGCAAATCTACTCAAATTTGTATTCTAAATCATTCATCTTCTATCCATTCTCTGCAAAAAAATGACAAAAATTAAAATGATAAGAAAAAAGTTGAACTTGAATTTAAAAAAAACTAAACTTGTTCCACACAAGAAAAACTATTCCGGAGTTTAACGTGTTAGTGAAATGCTCCAACATGATTTAACAGAGAAACATCTAGATAAAAGACCATTTAATTACCAGACAATTAGGTCTGGTTTAGTCATTGACTGAGATGGTTATAGTGAAAGTTTCCATTAAGAGCAAATTGCAATGACTGATGTGTAATATCATGATTAAGACATTTTCTTCTTGCCGAGTCATTTAGGGTCTCTCCTGCTTATGAAAGGCCTCAAATTTTCTCCAAGTACTAAACATGTGCCTTTAAGCTCTGATTAGGATGTGGGCATTTACTCAGATGTATGTTTGAAGCTTACTGTCCCTTTACAGGTTTGAACCCAAAAGATTCACCCTCCAAGGTCAGTCATGTTTTCACCACATACATATTTTTTCTTTAAATTTCAGATGTTTCACTTTCTTAATAATTCAAATGATGATAACAGAGGTCTGTTATATAAAGGGGTTCTCCAAGGTGTTGGGGGACTAAAATAATTGCAAGTAACTGATTTTCATGTTATAAAAATATCTAACTCAGAGATTCTGCATATCCTGAAATGAAAAGCAATCAAATCATGTTTCTTTCTCTCTCTTATCTCTTTCCCTTCTCCACATTATATCAGTTATTTATTGAATTTTATGGAAAATCTATTTGTTTGTACCTTATTTATTTGAATACCTGCCTAAGATGTTTTCTTTTCTAGGACTGGTGCAGATTGACTTCTATAAACTGCTTGTAACAATTATACATTATATCTCAACATAATATAAATATCCAGGATGTGGCATTGAAAATCAGGGGTTTTAAGGGTGCTTGCCTACATGAATAGCTCAAAAATACATAAATCTAAAGATGCAAAAAATAAAGTAGTACTTCCTTAGACTTGTGCTTATCACCAACAATTCTTATTTTAAGTTATTGATTCCTCAAATTTTAAAGCTGGAAAGCCAAGTCACAGCAAGGTAAGGTACCCTGCACATGCATAGCCAGTAGATTTAAGTCTTTAAAGCTAGAACATCTATAGTAGCCTTTATTGTATTGTTTTAATTAATCTTTATATTCCATATGGATTTTTTAACTTCTAGGTAATAAGTAGGATGGAAAAGCTAAATTTTCTTAAGATAGAGGATAAATCAATTTATTTTATTCCATAAACATGTTTGAGGCACTGCTCTGTGTAGTGTTCTGCTTGACAGAGATGAGGAGGTAGGGTTTGACTTCCAAGATTTCAGTTATTTCTTATATTTTCTAATAAATTTAGAGGAAATAAAGAGAAAATAAACCCTGGTATCTACAGATTTAAATTTCCCAGTTAGAAGATTTTTCACAACCAGGAAAAATCCATATGCAATATTAAATAAAATATGGCATACCTCTTAAAACTTCTTTTTCATGACAGTTTTTCTCCACAGTTCTTTCATATAAACATTCAAATTGCAAATTTTTCCTGGAAGCGATTAAGTACCAGATTTCATTTAAAATTTGAGTTTTAATCATTATTATTCACATATATAAATCTGTGACTTACTGAAGGTAGGGATTTAACTTGATCATCTTACTGTCTTATAGCATGGGTAAGACTGACAATAAATGCCTGGTAAATAAATGATGGAAGATTGGGTCAATATATATGTTCAAATGTTACTATAGGGTCACTTAAGGACAGAGAAAGGAGATAAAATGGAAAATGAACAAGGATCAAGGTTTAAGGATCAAGTACACTTAGGTCATTGCAAAAAGGAAAGAAGTTAGAGAAAAATATGATAAACAATCAGAAGTTTGGGTTGGCAGTAGAGTTAAAGGTTAAAAATGATACGAAATGTGGTAGTTATTAGAGCTCTCCATAACTATTGCAGCTCTCTTTTCTTTGTGGTACGTTAAAGATTGTGTCTCCCTGACTTGTTTTGACTAATGAAATATGGTTGCAAGTGTGTGTGTGTTATTTTCCACTGAATGTTTTGAGACCCACTGAGAACTTCCCCATGCTTCCTTTTGTTTCCTTTTGGTGACTAAAGGTTTAGTCAAAAACTGCTTCATAAGCTTAGGATGAAGCATGAGAACATAATGTGCCTCAGCGTTCCCTGCCAACTCACAAAGAGCATGCAGCATAACTGAGAAATACCTCTTACTTGTTTAAAGACATAGATTGAGGGATTGTTTGTTACTGCAGCTTATCCTAACCTATCCTGACTGATACAGAGAGTAAGAAGTAAGAACTTTATTATTAGATAAGACTAGTTAAAATAGCCAGAATTTTCAGTTTTACAGTTTTAGACAGGAAGTAGATTTAAAAACTTAAAAATGAGTTATTGATTAGAAATTATGGACAAAAGTACCAATTATCTATTTTAATATTTAATATAAAAGGAAGAGAATTATCTCTCATGTATTCCTATCAAAATTTCTTTAAAATATCATAAGAAATATAATAATGACAGAAAATGTGTATTGATACTAGAACCAAGGGAATATTTCAGCAATATGTCAACATTTTGAATAGTATTAAAGAGGAATATCTGAAATACACCCTCAGGAAAGATAGGGTTGAGGGAATCACTGAGTGACCTCCTGTTTACCGCATCGTCAAAATAGTCTGTGTTTGGAGAACACGGATCTCATCTGTGTATAGCAGAACTATAACATCTTCTGGTGTAGAAAACAAGACACTAGAGGAAAGTATATAGCAATACAAGCCTTTCTCAAGAAACAAGAAAAGTCTCAAATACACAACCTAACCCTACACCTAAAGGAGCTGGAGAAAGAACAGCAAAGAAAGCCTAAACCCAGCAGGAGAAGAGAAATAATAGGGGGGCGCCTGGGTGGCACAGCGGTTAAGCGCCTGCCTTCGGCTCAGGGCGTGATCCCGGTGTTATGGGATCGAGCCCCACATCAGGCTCTTCAGCTATGAGCCTGCTTCTTCCTCTCCCACTCCCCCTGCTTGTGTTCCCTCTCTCACTGGCTGTCTCTATCTCTGTCGAATAAATAAATAAAATCTTTAAAAAAAAAAAAAAAAAGAAGAGAAATAATAAATATCAGAGCAGAAATCAATGAAATAGAAGCCAAAAGAACAGTAGAACAGATAAAAAAAACTAGAAGCTGCTTCCTTGAAAGAATTAATAAGATTGATAACCCCCTGGCCAGACTTATCAAAAAGAAAAGAGAAAGGACCTAAATAAATAAAATCATGAATGAAAGAAGAGAGATCACAACCAACACCAAAGAAATACAAATAATTATAAGAACATATTATGAGCAACTATATGCCAACAAATTATACAATCTGGAAGAAATGGATGCATTCCTAGAGACATATAAACTACAAAAATGGAACCAGGAAGAAATAGAAAACCTGAACAGACCCATAACCAGCAAGGAAATTGAAACAGTAATCAAAAATCTCCCAACAAACGAGAGTCCAGTGTCAGATGGCCTCCCAGGGGAATTCTACCAAACATTTAAAGAAGAATTAATACCTATTTTTCTGAAACTGTTCCAAAAAATAGAAATGGAAGGAAAACTTCCAAACTAATTTTATGAGGCCAGCATTACCTCGATCCCAAAACCAGACAAAGACCCCATCAAAAAGGAGAATTACAGATCAATATCCCTGACGAACATGGATGCAAAAATTCTTACCAAAATAGTAGCTAATAGGATCCAACAGTACATTAAAAGGATTATTCACCACGACCAAGTGGGACTTATTCCTGGGTTGCAAGGTTGGTTCAACATCCATAAATCAATCAATGTGATACACTACATTAATAAAGGAAAGACCAAGAACCATATGATACTCTCAATAGAAGAAGAAAAAGCATTTGACAAAGACAGGATCCCTTTCTTGATTAAAACTCTCCACAGTGTTGGGGCGCCTGGGTGGCTCAGTCGTTAAGCGTCTGCCTTCAGTTCAGAGCATGATCCCAGAGTCCTGGGATGGAACCACGCATTGGGCTCCCTGCTCCGCTGGGAGCCTGCTTCTTCCTCTCCCACTCCCCCCGCTTGTGTTCCCTCTCTTGCTGGCTGTCTCTCTCTCTGTCAAGTAAATAAAGAAAATCTTTAAAAAAAGAAAAAAACTCCACAGTGTAGGGATAGAGGGTACATACCTCAATGTCATAAAAGCCATCTATGAAAAACCCACAGCGAATATCATTCTCAATGGTGAAAAACTGAGAGCTTCTTCCCTAAGGTCAGGAACACAGCAGGGATGTCCACTATCACCACTGCTATTTGACATAGTACTAGAAGTCCTAGCTTCAGCAATCAGATAACAAAAAGAAATAAAAGGCATCCCAATCAACAAAGAAGTCAAACTCTCACTCTCTAAAGATGATATGATACTTTATGTGGAAAACCCAAAAGACTCCACCCCAAAACTGTTAGAACTCATACAGGAATTCATTAAAGTGGCAAGATATAAAATCAGCGCACAAAAATCAGTTGCATTTCTATACACCAACAACAAGACAGAAGAAAGAGAAATTAAGGAGTTGATCCCATTTACAATTGCACCCAAAACCATAAGACACCGAGAAATAAATCTAATGAAAGAGGCAAAGAATCTGGACTCCGAAAACTATAGAATACTCATGAAAGAAATTGAGGAAGACACAAAGAAATGGAAAAATGTTCCATGCTCATGGATTGGAAGAAAAATTATTGTGAAAATGTCTATGCTACCTAGAACAATCTACACATTTAATGCAATCCCTATCAAAATACATCAACTTTTTTCACAGAAATGGAACAAATAATCCTAAAATTTGTATGGAACCAGAAAAGACCCCAAATAGCCAGAGGAATGTTGAAAAAGAAAAGCGAAGCTGGTGGCATCACAATTCTGGATTTCAAGCTCTATTACAAAGCTGTAATCATCACGACAGTATGGTACTGGCACAAAAAGAGACACATAGATCAATGGAACACAATAGAGACCCCAGAAATGGACCCTCGACTCTATGGTCAACTAATCTTTGACAAAGCAGGAAAGACTATCCAATGGAAAAAAGACAGTCTCTTCAACAAATAGTGTTGGGAAAATTGGACAACCACATGCAGAAGAATGAAACTGGACCATTTCCTTACACAATACACAAAAATAGACTCAAAATGGTTGAAAGACCTAAATGTGAGACAGGAATCCATCAAAATCTGGCTAAGTTATATTTAGGTTGTCAAAACAGCCTCATAAAAGAAATTTTTTAGAACAGGAGCAAACCTTCCTACATGGGATACAGCCCTCTATTTTCACCAATGGTGTCAGATATATGAGTTGGTAATGTTAAACTCTAATAAATATAAAATTCTCCCATCTCCTGTAGGGTAGCAATGACTTAACTAGGGGCCTAAATGATATCCAAAAGCACCCATTTCACCTCTCCAAAATAGAAAAATATGATCTCTTTCTATAAGATTAGTAAACAAAACACCATTATAAAGAAAAAATCAGTAAGTAAATATATCTTATGAGACACAGATATGGAAAGAAGTGGAAGAAAGCTTTAGGCCATCTCTAATTAAAACGTCAAAGAAATTTGAGAGGATATTGCATCTATGAAATTAAAAAAAGGGAAAAAACTCACAAGAGAAAAAGTTAAAGATGTGATTGCTAAACAACAACAACAAAAAATGTACAATGGAGGCAGTGAACTGGTTAAAATTTAAAAATTAGAGGACATTTTAATAAGTTACTTAGAAAAATTAGAGCAAAACAATAAAGACATAAAAGAGAAATGATCAGGATACAGGTAACAGAATAGGGATGCCAAATGTAGTCATTATAGGAATTTCAGAAGGAATGAATTGAGGACAAGACATAATACAGAAATGGGAAGAAAATTGCATTAGACAAAGAAAACTTTGATATTTAGATGCAGAGGGCTCCTAAGTAAAAACCAGGTAATTTTAATTAAAAAAAAAAAACACCCACTCCAGCAATATTTTGTCACAAGACATAATAGGGGAAATTTTTAAAATTATTTCTAGGGGCGCCTGGGTAGCGCAGTCGTTAAGCGTCTGTCTGCCTTTGGCTCACGGCGTGATCCTGGCGTTGCGGGATCGAGTCCCACATCGGGCTCCTCTGGTGGGAGCCTGCTTCTTCCTCTCCCTCTCCCCTGCTGTGTTCCCTCTCTCGGTGGCTGTCTCTCTCTCACATAAATAAATAAAATCTTTGAAAAAAAATTATTTCTAGAATAAAAAATATTCCATAGGTATTCAGTCAGAAAATGATACAAACATTGTCATAGGAAAACAGGAATTCATATTAATAGTTTATGAAAGAAAAAATATAGCCAATAAACATATGGAGAAATAAGGATTTAAACAAGAGTGACAATTTCTTACTTATCACATTGGAGTGAATTGAAATAGTATAATGCTTGGGGTAATCAAAAGTACTTGGAAATATGTACTCTAGAATATTTTGGGAGTATAAATTAGAATAAACTTTTTGTATGACAATTGAGAATATGTAGTTAATACTTTCTGTTAATTTTTTGACAAAATTTCTATTTCCTAGAATATACCCAAATTTAAAAAATCATTTGTGAAAACCATAAGAATATTGAGCAAAAAATTAACAAAAGCATATCATCAGAAACAAATAAAATAACTAAAATTTGGCCCTTGTATAATCATGAATAATATACCCCAGATGCACATGCTTAAATGAACAGAAAAATATTCACAAAATTACAATAAAAAAGCCAATATATTCACATTTGTTGTTTGGATAAGCTCCACTAGCTGAACAACTTTCTTTATTATGGGGACCAGGCAGGTCTTCTTTATACCTAAGTAACAGGCTTCAAGTTCGCTGCCAGCCCACAGAAGTATTATTCAAACAAACCAATCACACACTTCTTTGGGAACCAAGGTTTGCCTCATCCCCTTGATACTACAAAGCCTATCTCCTACAACCCCTGGTTGTTCACTCTGCTCCAAGGGCAACCCCTGTGTGACCATCCTTCTCCTCTGGGCTGTGAGTGTATGTGACTAGTAAACCATTGTCAGATGCATCTGTACACTGTCATATGTCATGCGTTTGACCATTCCCATAACCCTAGTATGGGGTTAACCAATAGGGTGAAGAGGAGGCAACTAAAACAAAAAGATTAAAGGTTTAGGTGAAACAGATTGATGGAGCAATGTTCTGGAGCAGAGGCAAGCTGGTGGACAGCAACAGATAGGTAAATGAGTTAAATTTCTTAAGAGCACTTCACCCCATTATATAGAAGAAAGGGGGATAGAATGAATGAAGACTCAGCTGTACCTTTGCAAGATAGTTTTGGTATTGTTAAAAAGAAGGAGGCAATGTCATCTGCTAAGATCTAAAAGCAGTAATAAGGATTGGGGCTTAAGAAGTGGATGTATTAGGATATTTTAGCTCTCAAAGTGCATAATTAACAACTAATATTAATTTCAAGATAATTAATTATCTTACATAACAAGAAGCCTGAAAGCACGCAATTCCAGGATGGGTTCAAGAGCTCAGCGAATATCAGGGTACAGGTTTGTCATCTTTTTTTTTTTTTAAGATTTTATTGTTAAGTTATCTCTATGCCCAACATGGGCTTGAACTCACATCCCTGAGATGGAGAATTGCATGCTCTACTGATTGAGCCAGACAGATGCCCCATGGGTTCATCATCCCCTTTCTCTATCTTCTCCTGAAAGTGGTAGGATGGCTTCTGCAGATCCAAGCATCACAATTTCACATGACTTTCCCAAAGAAGGGACATAGGAATTAAAAAAGAAACCACTGGAAGCCACCAACTAATATCCCCTTAATATCATTGGCCTAAACTGGTCAGGGGCTACCCAAAGACCAGCAACTGGTAAAGGAAATGCAGTTAGCATGACTGGCTTTGACCAATCATTATTTTTACTCCAGGACTGAACATTTTGCTTCCTGAATAAAAGTGGGGTTCTGTTAGCAAAAAATCAAAGGGAGACATAATTCAAAGTAGCAACTTACAGACATTATTAAAGAGAGTCTGAACAAGTTTTGTAAGAGCAGCTGTGGATGCCATAATAAATACATAAAACATGAACGAAAGGATTACTGGGCAGCTGTCAATGCAACATTGAAGGTGGAAAATTATGAATTTATAGAGAACATGATATCCTAGGTTTGAGATTTTCCTTTGGAAAACAGAACACTCTAGGAATCAGAAGTAAATCAATATGTGGAATATCGAAAGAAAAAAAATGCTAGCATGTTCATGAAAACAGTGTTGGATGGCTCACCATGGGATCCAGAATGTCAGGAGGTAATGGACCTAGCTATGAGATATCAGAATTCAGAGAAAAATGTATGGCTTTGGGCATTTGGAGATCAGGATGAAAAAATGGAATGAGCAGGTGGGATAAAGGAAATAGATTTTAGTAAGTAAAATAGAATCCAAATTCATTGACATTGGGAACCATTATACTTCAAAGTGTAGACATGCAGATAGGGTTTGAAAATTTTTGATATAAATAAGGTGGGTGTAGAGAGGTAAAGACTATCAGAAGGATGTCTTTGGCACAGTGGAGAGAATAGCAGGAATAATTTTTACATTGTTTACATTATTCTGCATTCCCAGTTAGATTGTGTTTTCTTTCAGGCTGAGGAGCATATCTTACATTTCTATCTTATCCTCTTCTAGGAACAGGGGTGATGAGGGTGGTGGCTGTGGTGGTGTTAGAGACAGTCCCCTAGAATCCTAAGATTTTACAAGGGCTTTAAATACCAGTGATCACATTAGACTTGCACTGTTACTCTTAAATACTTTTGTAAAATCGGAAAATTGTTATAATAATTATTAATTAGGTTAGAGATATTATATCTGGATACAATTCTTACTCTTATGGTTTCCAATCACACTCTCATTTTATCTAGCAAAAATGACTCATTTCCTCCAAATACGATCAATGGTTGTGCCTAGATTGTTAAAGTGCTAGTAGATTCAAGGCACTGAACTCCAGCAACATACTTAATACCAGAAAGGCATTTATGTAATTAGTTTAAAAAAAAGAGGCTAGGAAAAAAAAAGGTCAAACAATAGTCAGGAAATTAAATAAAATGTGATATTTGTACAAAGAAATACTCTATACCCATAAATGGTATTTTTGAAAATCTATATTAACATAAAAAGAAAGCACAATGTAATTTTTAAAATTAATCCTTTTATGCATGTGAAATGGCCAAAAGATTTGTTTATAGTGAGAATATGGGTGATTTCTACAGCATTTTTTATTGCTTTAACATCTTTCCAAAATAAATATGTATCACTTAAGTTATAATTATTGTACAACGAATAACAGTAATAACAGACCTAAGGCAAACTTTGTCCTATAAAAAAAGAGGGTCGACCAGGAGGGAAAGAAAGAATGAGAATTACTGAGTTTTCTCCTTTCAGAACACCAGAGGCTTTTCCTTGTGCAGGAGGAGAGACACTCCCACCCTATCCTCCACCCGCACTAGTTCTAGCTTTCCCTCCCCCTCCCCTCCCCTCTCCCTTCCCCTCTCCCTCTTCCTGCCAGGTAGGTGGTGAGATTAGCTTCTGACTCACCATAATTCATATAGCTTCATTTCCTGTTTGGGACTCAGGCCAGAAGATCTGAGCACAGTGTGATTCACCCACTGTTTTAAATAAATATCACCCAAGGCTTTTCCCAGTCCCTCAGGCAATTTCCCTTTGCCCCTTCAGAACAGTGTGCTTTATTATCCTATTGATGCCTTCTAGATTGCCTAATTAAAAACACTCCACACTTGGTCAAGAAGACTTTGAACTTCCAGAAGGCTGCCCATGAGTCTATCCCAGATGTGAGGGTCATTTGGTTTTAGTTGGGCCTCTGTGGAAAGTAGGCAGGGAAGCCGAAGGGTGCTCCTCAGGCTGATGACCGAACTTCCCCAGGAGAGACATCCGTACCGCTCTCCCCAGTGTTCACCATAACCGCACTACTGGCTCTTAGAAAACAGCAGTATGAGGATGTGAATAATCATAAAACAAACAAGCACAAGCCAACAATGATTACGCCCAGGATATGTCCATGGTCCGCCACTCCTCCAGTTTTTCTGGATGTTTTCTTCAATTTTTCAGGCTGTTCACAGGCTTTTCTCCCTTTGAAAGGTCATTGATTTTCCAGGATCATTTCTTTCTACCTTCTAAGCACTCTGCCTTTAGGACTCTATCCTCCTCTTGCCCTAACTTCCACCAACGGATGAATTTTAAACTTGGATCTTTCTCGGCCCTTCTGTGTTCTGATCAGACTCTCTCAGGTGCCTTTTGTTTGTTGTGTGGCCACACCCATGCTTTGTTTCTGAAGCCCTGCCCCAGCAACCTGCTGTAGAAGACAATTCTTGGGCTTACCAGGGCCACTTTGCAAGGACTTGTCAAGAGCCTTCATTCCTGAAAATGTGTCCCTTGAAGCAGACCATAGCTCATGATCTCTGCAACAGATTAAAAGCCTGGCTCCCTCGTTTGAGCAGAACAAGTTGCATGGTGCAATTTATTCTTCAGAGTTCCCCTTAGACTTGAAGGAGGCTGGGACTTCACCTGAGACAGCACCCTTGACTGACTTCTTCCCCTTCCTTCCCTATAGCTTCCACTACTTCTGGAAGAACTTCTTTAGTAAATCACTCACACATAAATTTTTATCTAAGAATCTATTGGGAAACCTGATCTAAGACGTGGCTGGATTTAAAATTCATCTATCCAACTGCCTATTAAATATGATCACCTGGACGACTCACATGCTCCCTAAACTCTAATTTGCCAATAACCGAACTTACCCCTTCCCTCCTGATCTTGCTTCCCCTTCGCTATTCCTGGATCATAAATACATCCAGTCATCCGAGATACAAACCTAGGAGTTATTCTAGATGTTTCTCTTCTCTTTGACCTCTACATTCACTTAATCACAATTTCCACCCATTTTAACTCATTTAGCATTTCTTAAATAATTCTTCTTGTCTTCTTGTCTGTCGTTATGCTTTCCAACCTTCATTTCTTTCTAGTCTCTCAGCACTCACTTAACACTTAATCCCCCCCCAGGCTGGGCATGCCCAGGATGGTCATCTAACTATCCTTCCCCCAGACCTCAGCTCCTTTCCATCTGTCTTCTTCTGCCACATCCACAAATCCACTACTACTCTGAATCAGTTCCACAGTTGTTCATCTCCTCTTTCACATACTGAGTACTAGTAGAAAAATACACTCAACCTTATATATGGGAGCCACCACAAAATTGTAATTTCCAACCCAAACTTAATTCATTTTAGAATGTAAGATGTCTGTCTTCTACACCATAACCAATCCAGTCCCAGTCCCCAAAACTGTTGCCTATGTTCTTCTTTGTCCCTCCATATATTTTTGTTTTCTCGGTTTTCTCAAATCTCATTTTTTTCTTCCATTTTTTTTTCTTTCAAGAAAAGGTCTATCTTATCCTGAAACGCACAAGTGCATGCATATGCACACTGGTATGCACACAGACAGCAAACACATAAACCAATGATTCTCTTAACTCTTCATTGCACTTTAGCAACTGTCCTATTGCTCTTCACTATGAATCATCTAGTAATTTAAAAAAGCAATTGACTGCCACCACCAGAAAACCTCCGCCACTCTCTGATTATGCTTTGAGGTTTTAGCATAGTTTCGTCTTTTGCGTTTAAATCATTGATCCATTTGAATTTCTTTTGATGTAAAGCTATATCAATAGCCATCCATTTTTTAAAAATATCTATCAGTTATTTCCTCACAATTTATTAAATCCATCTTTTCCATATTCATTCAAACTTTTGCCTAAGTTTTTCCTCTGTAAAATGGGGAAAATAGCACCTACCTTATATAGTTGATTTAAGACTTAAATGACAGTATCTGTAAAGTGCTTAGAAGCATGTCTAACACATAGAAAGTACACAATATATTTAGCAACTATTATATAAAACATAATTTTTATTTTATTTCTGAATTATATTCTTTTTTAACATTTTTTAAAAATTTTATATTTAAGTAATCTCTACAGCCAATGTGGGGCTCAAACTCAACCCCAAGATCAAGAGTCGCATGCTCCACAGACTGCGCCAGCCAGACACCCCTGAATTATATTCTAATCTATAAGTAGACAATATCCCCCTTACTAATACACTTCTGAGAGTTTTCTTAGCTATTCTTGTGTGGTTATTTTCTCATTTTCCTTGGGGTGCCTAGGTGGCTCAATAAATTGAGTATTGGACTCTTGATCTCAGGTCCTGGGATCCAGCCCTGCATAGGGCTTCGCACTCACCGGGAGTCTGCTTGTCCTCCCCCCTGCCCCTTCCTCCATTCGATTTTCTCACTCTCTCCCTCTCTTTCAAATAAATAATCGTAAAAAAAAATCATCTTTCCTTGCTAAAAACCAAACTAAGAAAACTGGGAGTATTTCTAACATATAAATAACCTTAGGAAGATCTGATTTTTAAAATATTTTGAATTTTCTTACAGGAAATATTTAAAATATTTCAACGTTATTAATTCTTTCAAAGATTTAAATTTCATTAATTCTAAGCATTCATTTAAACTGTACTTTATTTCTCTACTCATTTCTTTTCCATTGGTTTATTTGCCTACTTTTATACTAAGACCTTATCATTTTAATTGTGGTTGCTTTGAATCATTTTTATATCTCATAGGGCTAATGCCCCTCTATTTATCTTCATTTAAAAATAATGTGGCCATTTTTAAGCATTTCTTCTTCCAAATAAATAGAAAACTCAGTTTATCAAAATCCATTCAAAATCTCTTTGAAATATTACAAATACTGTATTACATTTATAGATGATCTCTAGTATTCTTATCTTTAAAAATAAGACTACTACATTTATTATGATTAGCTTGCATTCTTCAATTACATTTATTAATCCATCATTAATTTTACATAGTCCTGTTACTTCCATATTTTTAAGGTTTTTTAATTTGCAATTGGGAAATATTTCTTCTATTATATTTTTAGAATTTGTTTTTGCTTCTGGGATATAATAAAGAGTTACTTTTATGTTTCCCTAGTATCCATCTACCTTACTAAACTCTTTTATTAGTTTTAATAATTTTTAGTTGTTTATCAAGAATACTTGAAAAAATGCCTTCTCAATTGCTGGATTTAGCTTTATACATATTCAATTAAACCATATGAAATTGGTTGCCAGTTTTAAGTCTAGAAGGTTTAAATAGTGAAAATTTCATATGGATATGTGTATATCTACCTATATTTGTATATATCTATATATAGATCTATAGGTAAATACCTATGTGTGTGTATATATATACATATGTAGAAAGAGAGAGAGATGTAAGTTTTTCATTGTATGGTTCGAATTTTATATATCCTTGCTAAGTTTTTTCTTCTTGATCAATCAGTTATCTAGTGACTTATTCTAAATCCTGCCACTGTATGATGTATTTATATTTTTCTTCTTTGTTAGTCTATCAAGTTTTGCCTTATTCAGTTTGAAGCTTACACAGTTTGAAGCTTTGTGCAGTTTGAACCATACAAATTTATATCTTCCTGGAAAGTTGTTCTTCCAATGATTATGTAGTGACCACTTTATCTCTGCTCCTACCTTAAAATATTTTTTTCCTTAGAGTGTCATACCTTCATTAACTTTCATTGGTGATTTATCTATTGTAACTTTTATCTTTCTCCTCTCAATCTCGCAGTGCACTTTTCTTATAGATGTGTTTTTATAACTGGATTTTTTTCTTTCTCTTTCTTTCTTTCTTTCCTTTTTATTGAATTTGACAGATTTATAGCTGATAAGCTTTGTCTTATTACTGACACATTTACACTTATATTTACCATGTTATTCTTCTTTCTATTAACCATGTTGTTTCTACAGATTTTTTGTTCCACTGTTTCTTTTATTCACGAATTTTGACATTAATACATTATATTTCTGTTAGCTGGTTATCCCAAATTTGTAGCACATGTATTCACTAATATATAAAGTTAATTATAATCTCCACTCTTCTCCCAAAATATCCAAGAGCCTTAGAACACATTAGTTTCATTTATCCGCCTTTCATGTTATGTCATATTGTTGGCCAATGTGTTTGTTGCACCTGTATATACCCTCCACGAAATTAGTGTTCATGATGATTATTTTATATAGTTAATCTGGTTCCTATTTTTCCTCATGTTTACCAATTTGTTTGCCTACCATCTGCCTTGCATATCCTATCTTCCCTTTGGTTTTCATTGTTTTTCTTCCAGAAATATATTCTTTAGAAGCTCTTTCAGCAAGAGTATATTAATGGAAAGTGTGCTTTTTGTAGAAACTTTGTTTTTATCTCCAATTGTTTAAAGAATCTCTTTTTCCTTGATGTCTTGAGATTCATTGTGCAGTGTCTAGCAAACTCCAGTTTTATTTATACTTCCCTAGACTCCTTAGGCTTCCTGAATCTGAGCCTCTGATTCTTTTGTGCCTTCTTTTACTTTTTAGAAAATTTCACCCATTACCTACTTAAAATCGCTTTTCTCCTCTTTAATATTGCATTCTCTTTATTCTATCCTTTCAGAACTCCAGTTGGCAATACCACTTGAACACCTGGGCAAGAGAAGTTCCAGTCTCAGATCCCATATTTTTAAAGGTCCTTCTTTCATCACTACACAC
Source organism: Ursus americanus (assembly GCF_024610735.1). Lineage (NCBI taxonomy): Eukaryota > Metazoa > Chordata > Mammalia > Carnivora > Ursidae > Ursus > Ursus americanus. The sequence goes on from NC_142139.1 coordinate 68,546,526, forward strand.
ACACACACACACACACACACAATATTTAAAAACAATTGTCACTTGTAATTCAGCACTCAATGCTTGTACAGTGCAACCTAAAACTTTAAATATCTGGTCTTACAATTAACAGCATCGAGACTCCAAGAAACCTTCTCTTTTTGAATTTTTGAGAAAAAAAAACTACTTTGAAATGCCATGAATATCCATAGGTTATGTGACAGCCATTGTCAAAAATAGACAATGCTTCATAGTGAAAAGATTTGAGCAATAGGAAAGTTAGTAGGAGAAGACTACATAATTTGTCAAATTCTTCTTTTCCTAAAGAATGAGTATAAAGGATTCTTCCATAACAATGTATTTCCAAGTAGTGTCTTCGGTCCACTCTGTCATTTCTCTTTTTCTTTTTTCTTTTGTTTTTATTCCGATTTATGATTCCATGATAGCTGGCATTTAGCCTGGTTTACAACAGTTGTACATGGTGATTGAGGAGGACTTTCCAATATTTAACAATTCAGGTTATTCTTAAATCTGTATTCATGTATACATGAATTCTGGGTATACCAATCCTTTACATTACTGTATAGCTCTAGGTATCACTTTATGAGATGGTAAAATTCATTACATGAGAGCAATTAATTTGATTTAATTAGAATATTTTAGTTATCCATGACAATAATTCATCAAAATTAATTTAACAATATTAATTTAATATTAATTTTAACAATAATTTATGCATTTCTATTAAAAAATCTAGATGTGATATAAAGTTCTTAGGTCATTCCCAAATCCAATAATTATTTAAAATGAGATGAATATAAAAAATATAAGAACTATGGTAACTCAAGGACAGTTTTTAATTTGACATAATTGTCACTCAAAAAATTATATAAAAATCTTATTTTTAATAATATGATTATCAGCCTTTTGAAATGAAGAAAAATATAATTTGAAAATTTAATATGATGATTTATAAATTGTGTATGTTTTTGTATATTATTTATCCAAAGATCACTGGTCCATCACCAGAAAAACCAAACAATGTGCAATAATAATTTAAGTTAGTCATCTTTGATAATCTGATCATTTTTAGTCTTATAAAAGTCATAACTTGACATATGTTTATAGTTATGAAGGCATATTTGTCAAGGGAGGAAGATATAAATTATTTAATAATTTGTTAGCTTGAATTATAAATCTCAAATATTTACATATGTTTTATATATATCTGCATTTGTACGGACCTGGGCCCCACAAATGTCTACCAGACAGGATAATCATTTGCATCTCTCCAAATCAATTTTTTAAGCTTCTTTAGTGGACACAGGGAAAAAAATATTTTCTGAACATATGGTAAAAACCTTCATATTCTCCTTTATGACTCTACCTCTTTCATATTTTCCATCTCTCTCTCTCTTTCATTAATTCCAAGAACCATTTTAACAGCTTTATGAGAAATAATTGATATACAAAAACTACACATATTTAATGCACACTATTTGATGGGTTTGAACATATTTATACACCTGTGAAGCCAACACCACAATTAAGGTAATAGATATATCCATTACTTCCAAAAGTTTTCTTGTCTGCCTTTGTTCTTTTCTGTGTGTAGTAACAACCCTTAACATGAGATCTACCCTCTTAAATGTTTAAGTGCACAACACAATGATGTTAACAATAGGCACTATGGTGTACAGCAAATCCCTAGAACTTACTGATTGCCATAACTGAAATTTTACACTGAGATATCTCTTACAGATCTGATGTCAATACATTTGAACATATACTAGGAGTGGGATTGTTGTATTATATGGCAAATCTATTTTTAATCTTTTGAGGAACCTCCACACTGTTTTCCAGCTGCACCATTTTACATTCTTACCAACAGTGTGCAAAGGTTCCCATTTCTTCACATATTCACCAAAACTTGTTGGAAAAGATAGTTGGTATCATTGTAATGTCTTTAATTTGTTAGGATTTTTTTTGTGTCCTAACATATAATGTATTCTGGAGAATGTTTCGTGTGCACTTGAGAAGAATGTGTACTCTGCGGCTGTTGGATGGAACGTTCTGTGTATGTCTGTTTAGTGCATTTGGTCAATAGTGTTGATCACGTCTCTTTTCTTATTGACTTTTTGCCTGCGCGTTCTCTCCATTATTGAAACTGAGATATTGAAGACCCTACTATTATTTTATTTCTGTCTATTTCTCCCTTCGGTTCTATTAATGTCTGTTTTATATAGTTAGGTGCTGTAATGGTCATGCATATCTGTCTATAATTGCTGTATCTTCTCAATGAATTAATTCTTCTATCATTAGATAATGTCTATGTCTCTTGTGATAGTTTTAGACTTAAAGTTTACTCTGTCTGATATTAATATAGCTACACTTGCTCTCTTTGGGTTACCATTTACATGAAATATCACTTTCTATCGTTATACTTTCAGCCTAAGTGTGTTGTTAAATTTAAAGAGTGTCTGGTAGATAGCACAAAGTGGAATCTTGATTTTTAGTCCATTTGGCCACTCTATGTCTTTTGACTGGGGAGCTTAATCCATTTACATTTAAACTAATTGTTGATAGGTCAAGGCTAATAATTGCCATTTTGTTCATTTTTTCTTTCTGTCTCTCTTGTAGTTCTTTTGTTCCTCGTTTCTTTTTTTGCTGTCTTTGTGTTTTCTTAATTTTTATGGTGATATTCTATGAATCTTTTTTCTTTTTTTTTTAACTTTTTTTTTAATTTAAGTTTTACTTAGTTAACATACTGAGCAATATTGGTTTCTGGAGAAGAATTCAGTGCTTCATCACTTACATACAACACTCAGTGCTCATCACAAAAAGTGCCCTCCTTAATACCCTTCACCCATCTATCCCATCCCCCACCCACTTTCCTCTGAATCTTTTTTCTTTTTACTTTGTGTATCTTCTATGGGCATTTCCCTCATAGTTACCATGAGGCTAACTTAAAACACTTCTAGTTATAACAGTCTTTTTAAAGCTGATCACAATTTAATTTCAATCATATACAGAACAAAGTAAATTTTCAGGAACAAACCCTCAAGAAAAGGAGATCTATGAATTGTTTGATTAAAAAATTCAAAATAATTATTCTGAAAAGCTCAGTGAGCTATAAGAGAATATTGATAGATAAAAGAACAATTCATAGATCTCTTTTTCTTGAGGGTTTGTTCCTGGAGATTTACTTTGTTTCTTTTTCTTTTTTAAAAAAAGATTTATTTACCTATTTGAGAGAGGCGGGGGGGGGGGGTGGGCAGAGGGAAAGGAAGAGAGTCTTAAGCAGACCATGCTGAACATGGAGCCCTATGTGAAGCTTGATCTCACACCGAGTTGGATGCTTAACTGACTGCACCACCCAGACCCCCCTTTATTTTGTTTCTTTTCTTGTATTATATGTCCCTGATTTGTTGTGCTTCTTGTAGCTTTGTATTCATGTCACCACATTTGAAGAAGCAGTCATCTCTTCCAGTCTTTACAGATGGTTTTGATGGAGAAAAACCTTCACTAATTAACCAGGGTAGATTCTGGGTCTTTCAAACTTTTCTATGGATATTGATGCACCACACCTCATCCTCTATTTCAGATGCACCTTCTCCTAATTTTGCAGAGCCATGTGGGTTGCCATAAACCACCCACTTTTTTTTTCTAGGTCAGTGCACTGAATGGCCTGGACATTAGTGCAAGCTCCACTTCTTTTCCTCCTTCTTGAAGGGGAAGCTGAAATGTACATACTTTTTCAAAGTTGTAAACCTTTCCCAATCTTGCAGACCCATGCTAGCTGTGAAGAGCCAGCCACCCCTTTTCTTTGTTCATACCTGCCCCTAGGCTTTCAAGCGTTGCTTGTTTCTCCAAAACTCTGAATGAGATGAGAGAGAAGCAGTGTCTCAAAAGCCTAGAGATGTTAAATACATGCTTCACTTTCTATTTTTCCCAAGGGAGATATCTCAGGCCATGTTGATCTCTGTCAGTATTATCCTGTGCCCACTTAGGAGAGGATCTGATGTGGGTAAACTGAAACTGTTCTTCTTACTTATTTCAATGAGTTTGTTCTTGGATGTATGCATTTTTGGGGTGCTGGAACCTCTTAACTGGATTCTGGAAATTTCAGAAAGTTATTTTGGTCTATATGTCAACATTAAAGCAGTGTTTCTGTGGAAGAACAAGAACTGGAACTTCTTATTTTACCATCTTGCTAATTACCCCATGAGCCATATTTATGTCTAGATATTCTGTTTCAGTTATTTTAACTCTGTTACCAACTTTTCTTATATTGTTTTTTGTTTTGAGTCCTTTTTTATGTGTTTACTAGTTTGAAACATTTTTACTTAATAGCTCTGTTGTATGACACTTTTGAAGGCCTAATCTCTCACTCATGGTAATTTGTTTTTTGGTGTGTTTTGTCATTTTTAGGTCATGTTCATTATTTAGGGGAATTATCAGTAGAGTACCTGAGGAGCTTAGGATAAGAATATATACTATTAGGATGGTTTCCATTTGATTCTTCCATGTTTCACATGATATTATCACCCAAAACTTCTTTCTCTTTTACTTTCGTGACATAAGGATTCTTTCTTAAGAAAAATCAGTCCCCAGATGCAAATGAGGACAAATTCTGGTTACAAATTCATAGGGAAAATTTTATTTTCCTATTCCAAGCTTGAGTTAGCACAGATACCATACTACTGATAAGTGCAATCTTTTTAGCCCATGGCTTATTGGAGACCTTTGCACTTTGAGCATTACTGTTATGCGGATGTCTCAATTACATGTGTTTTTGTTGTTCAGTTGTGTCTTGTGTTTTGTGTTTTGGGGGTGTTTTGTTTTGTTTTGCTTCTTGTGGTTTGCAAGGCTCATCTCCTGACCTTGTGTAAATATAAGTTCAACCCTCTTAGAGGAAATGCAATTTCAACTTACGCATTAATTCCCCTAAATTCTTTCTTTTCTTCCTTCCTTCCTTCCTTTATTTCTTACTTCCTCCCACCCTCCCTCCTCCCCTTTCTCTCCTTCCTTGACTAGGTAGTACATTCATTTAGTATAAATTATGATAATACAAAAGAGTATACTATGAAAAATAAGTCACCCCCTCTTCCTAAGCCCTCATTATTCTGGTCCCTCACCAGAAGCAACCCTTATTACCAATTTTTTATGTATTCTTTCAGAAAATATTCTATTCACACTCATGTTTTTTTTTCCCACCCATATATCACAACATGATACATAGTCTTATTTATTACTTTTTTCTTATAAATACACTTTCGGAGGTTATTCCTTCTCTATACATAAAAACTTATAAATGTCCTTTCTAGTGAGGTCATAGTATCCATTACATGTACATATTGTCTGCTATCAATGTTTTTAAACTTTTGCCTTTAGAAACAATATACTTTAGTGAGAACTTTTCACACAACTACTTTTATACATATGTGAGGATATTTTAGGCTAATTCTTAGAAGTGAAATTATGATTCAAAATATATATGGTTTTTTGTGAGAAATCCAAGAAGGTGCCTATTTTCCCACAGTCCAAAATGTAGTGTTAATAGATTTCTGTCTCTATCTACAGGTAAAAATTATCTCATTAACTTTTAACTTTTCATTTATATTATTATGAACAGGATTGAGCTTTAATAAATAAGTTTAAAAGTCATTTCAGGGATGCCTGGGTGGGTCAGTTGGTTAAGCGTCTGCCTTCAGCTCGTTGGGGAGCCTGCTTCTCCCTCTGCCTGCTGCTCCCCCAGCTTGTGTTCTCTCTCAAATAAATAAATAAAATATTTTTAAAATAAATAAATAATAAAAGTCATTTCAATTTTCTTTTCTGTAAATTTTGTATTTATATACTTTGGCCATTTTTCTAATGGTTGTAGGACTTTTGTTGACTTGGAAGACCTAAGCCGCCATCATGTGTCAAGTGAAGTACTGAGATTATCCTACTCAGACACATTCTCAAGCCTGATGCTACAGCGATTGATAGTAAATCTATTTAGGCTACCGACCTATTAAAATCGCTTGTGTGACTCCTTATTAACAAAATAATCTCAAACCTCATAAAATGGTAATGTAAAGCCCTCCAACATCTGGCTCCCATTTATCTCTTAATTCTCAGCTTTAGTCATCAACTACTTCACACTTATTACTCTTGCAACACTGAACTGCTTCACATACCGTGTTGCTTTCCCAATGCTGTAATCTGTTCCTAAAATACATTCCTCTTGGTCCTCATTTCAGCTGCCAACTCTTATCCTCTATTCTATAATCACGGCCTTTTCTGAGTTCATCTCTTTTAATCCTTCGTGATGCATTTAAACCATAACTTCTTCTAATCTGTTAAGATACAGTCTGGTGCCATTCCTCTGCACACTCAAATTTCCTGTTGTAACTATTAAAATTATTTGATTGGGAAACCTGGGTGGCTCAGTCAGTTAAGTGTCTGACTCTTGATTTCAGCTCAGGTCATGATCTCAGGGTTGTGAGATCAAGCCCCATGTCGGGCTCTGCACTGGGCAAGAGCCTGCTTGGGATTCTCTCTCTCCCTCTTCCTTGCCCCTACTCCCCCTCCCTCTCTTAAAAAAATATATCTGATTATGTGATAGTCTTTCCACCGGGCTGAGAACTTATTGTCAAGGACTCTATTCTATTAATCTTTGAATTCCTAGAATGTAGCATGTATACATCAATAGTATTTATTAAATAAATGAATGTACCTACCAAATAAACTAGGATAACCCTCCCCAAGGATAGAGAATTAGAAAAAGTGTGGGATGACAAAATGTATGCAACAGTGTACTCTTCTTCCTAACCACTCCCTGCCTTTCACCAAACACACTTTAGGCAGGTGTATTGGGTTTTAGTGTGGTTATACCAAGAAGCAGTGGAGATACTATGGCTAAAAAGGAAAATGCACACACATGTGTGTGTATGTGTGTACATTTTCAGAAGGTCATTGACATGGTAGAACACACACATAAAATAAATATCTGTAATTAAAAAGTGCATAAAGATGAATTGTTTCAGAATGTGAAAAAGTATTATCAGAGCCTGGGAGGGTTCATGCCTCTCAAGAAATAAAGAATATTTTCATCTGAGATGAACTAATGTAATTAGTATGGGTTAGCAATCAGCATCATCATGGTAACATAATTGATATTTTGAGGAGTATTTTTTTAAGTTTATTCCTACTGTTGAGATGACTCAGCTGTTTCAGAAAACAAAACTGAATAAAAAGTACAAATGAGTGGATGAGTATGCCATGAAGGCCATTCTTAGATGATCAAAGCTCCATCTCAGTTACCCCCGGTATTACACATGTCCCCTTCCTAAATACTACTTTAAACAGTTAACCAGCACAATACTGGAGGTCTGCCTGGGCTCTTTACTTGGGCTGAGGGTCCCAGAAAATTAGCAGAATTCTGAGAATCAGTATGCTCTCTTTTCACCATACTGTTATCGTCATGGTTACCACAAAAGAAGGAAATATTTAATTCAAAATACTGGGCCTGAATTTTTGTTTAGGTTATCTGATCTCACTGAATTCTTGCTGAAAGTAGATCAGAGAAAAAAGGAAGTAGAGGATTCCCAGGCTCATACTAAAGGCTAATTTCCTGCATTGTGGACCAAATACATTTCTAAATCCATCAACCATTTTATGTAGGGCACCAAATTATAAGAGACAAATTAAAATAGACTTAAGGGGAAAAAGAATAGTGGGGAAGAGAGAGAGATGTTTTGTTATATTTGTTTTGTTCTAGACTACTGGGGGCTTCCATACCCAAAGAGTTCAATAACCAGCCTCAGAAAATAAGAACTAAGGCAATTCTGGCCTTCAGACAATGAAAACCAGGGATGCATATTGTCAGCTCTCTCTTTCTTTCTCTCTCATTCTGCTTCTCTTGGCCTGTTGGTTTCACTCTTTTTTATAAGCCAGTGACTTTACATGGTGAGAAATACTGATTCTAACACCAACAGGTTCAGAACCTCACAGCTTCAGAGTAGAGAAAATAGAGATCTTACTCCATAGCTCCTGGAATGAAATATTCCTGGAACAGAATGCAATTAGCCAGGCTCAGCTTGAACCACATGGTCACCACTTAGCTAAGTCACTATGACTTGTGGGGGTTGGGGGTTGGGGTACTATGATGGTTCCAACTTGGATTGTGTCTACTCCTTTGCTTAATTATTGCATTTGACTAGGGCTGGTGTCAAGGGGTGTGGAGGTGGTCTATGAGAACCACAGGGTGGGAGGTAGCGAAAGGGGGATTATCAACAGCAGAAAAAGGGAGGATTTGGGGCAGAAAAAAAAAGACATCAACTTCAGCAACGACCAGAATAACATTGATTTTATGGGACATTATGTTCTGTTTCAACAGTGCTCCTGACAAGTGAACTTTGTGAACTTACAAATTGGGGACCGCCTATATCTGAAAAATTACTCAAGGGAAAAAAGGACAATGGTTGTGGGAGAAAGTGCATCATGTCATTTATCATCTGTTTTCCCCTTGAAGAACAGGCGTGGCTTTCCTTTGGGTTTCTGGTCGTTCCAATGAGGTTGCTTCCTTAGTTGATAGGCCAAAGCCATTGCCCTTTAGGTCAAAGCCCAAAGTCAGTCTGATTGTCAGCAATAAAATCTCCTATTCTCTGAAGACTGAAAAAGGAAATTCTTTAGAGTGTCAAACATATACATTACCTTGTTCACAGGTCAATATTTACTGCATATGATATCAAAGTATAAATTAACACCATACAAATAGGATAGAGTCGCTATAGTTTATTCTAAAATAACTGCCTTAGGGTTCATGTTAGAATGTTCCCTGTGATGAAAGTTTTGTAGTAATTATCCTTATACTATCTAGACACATTTTTGTTAGATAATTACTATATGAAAACAATATGGTGTGTAATGAATTTGTTTTTTATAGAAATGCCAAAATAATATGAATGGATACACCCCAAAAGCCACACTATGCTTTCTTGACCATATAGCCCTGTCCTAGGGCACCTCAGTAACTCATCTGTTCTGAAGAAAAACCTATAGGAATACAATGTAGGAAAGTTACTCAGATTTTTGGCAGATAACTTTGGAAAGATTTTTTAAAAGTCATTTCATGCAATTGTTTTACAAATGTTAAAAAAAAAAAAAAGAACAAGAACAAGAACATGGAACGTTTCCCAAAATGCAAAATGCAAAATCCAACAATCACAACTGAAATACAGTTCATAACAGCTACCAGATTCTCAACAACTTCCTAGGGAAAAGCTCCCAGAAAAAAAGTAACTTTGTTTTTGTTTGCAAAGTTAAAATACTCTCCTCCCATGCTTCATTTTCTTTCTTTCCCTTAAATGTGAAAGAATGTAAGATTTCATAACAGCAGACATTCCGCTTGCTTTTGATTGAGTCACTTTATGCAGATATTTAACCACGTTGAAAAGAGAATTGAGAAAGAAAATATTCCTCCTATCACTGGTATTCTTTAAACACTCACTGGAGCATCTGAGGTGACAGCATGGTCATAGAGGCTATCGCACTCTGTGATTTGGTTGTAACCAACCATTCACTGTCAGAGCCATTGAACTAAAGAGTTTTGCATTGGAAACACTGTACGTACCCAGTGTGAAACAGTTCAGACTTCAAGTAATCCTCAACTTGCATGGGGTCTGATCTTAGTCTGTGGTTTAGAAAAAATGGGTTACAAACCTTGTCCTGTCTTCAACATTTAAAATGTTTCTGTGGGGCACAAATGTTATTACTTTCTTAGGTCATGGTAAGAAACCCACTGACATTTAAATCTGCTCTCTTACAAAGCTAAATTTAGCCTCATTTTGACAGTTTACTTTGGCCCTAAAGTATTTCCTTTAGTCAGATACCTTCAATAGTCTAACTCATCCACTGGCATGGATGGAGTGTTAAATGGAATTAAGGATTCACAAGCTCATGTGATTATCATTTCAAGTCAAAAGAAAATTTGATACCTGGGAACTGAAAATGGACTTATTCCATACAGTGTGTGGTGATTTTTGTGACTTAACTTTGAATAATTGTCTAATGACTCCATCTATCTCCCCCCAACTTTTAGCCAGACCTCCTGAAATTCACAGTTTTAGAAATTCTTTTGGGAATGGCAAGTACCCAAGGCATTGAATGTCTTGAAATACAGTATTTTTTTTAATACAGAGAGGCAGTAAGTGGAATTACTATATATTAAACAGTTCAGTGTTGATTTCTTATGTTTTGATATATGTTTTTCCTTTTGTTATAACTAGCTGAGATTGAACAGTTAAAGAAGTAAAAAGAAAATGTCATAAATTCAAGGTCAACTTTTAATACCAGCCCTGACACAAAATGATATGTCATCTAGAACAAATTATTTCAATTATCTGAAATTCAATTCTCTGTGTATCATTTAATGACAGCTGCTATAGCAAACAACTGCAAGAACTCTTTATTCATTATTAATACATAATAAAATATATATTCTGATCACAAAATCCAATGAGAATTTTCTTATCAGATGACTGTTGGGATAGCACCCTTTCAAGTAGTAATTTAGCGACCAGTCCTGTTTCATATTGCGGCTCTGTTACTTTAGAGTCTTCCGTTTTTGGTTCCAAAGACAGGGAGAGAGAGAGAGCAAGGAAGACCCTGTAGGATGATCCAGGAGCCAGACTTGGAAATTGCTTGTATCATATCATGGCTTATATCATTCCACAGATAAGAACTCCATCATATCCACAAAGTGGATAACCTATATCAGTTTTGAATGTTATCAAATACAGTGAATTCCGTAGATGTAACATCAGCTGAAATGATGGACATTACCTTTGCCACAAAAAGTAAAATGAATGAGGTTAAATGAGCTCTACATCTTCCTCCACAAGTCTGTAGTTTAGTGAATATAGAGAAAATACAGGATAAGATTGAAGGAAGGCAGAACTAGCCAAAGTTGCAAAGAGCAGCATACAGCCCTGGACTGTCAATCTTTAGGGGGCCAGAACCATGTGTGATATTTCTCAGAATTTCCCACATATTTGCATGCAACTTATGGGCACTTATTAATGTTTGTTGTTAAAGATACTTAATGCTGAGAGACTTGAAGGGATGAAACTGGTGAAAAGAGCAAAATAAAGACTGGGTACTCTTGAAGACAAACCTTTTTTTTTTTTTTTAACCTCAGTCTGTGAGCATTAACCAGTCTTGGCATGGAGAAAAAAGTCAATATGGAATTAAACTATCAGCTCTGAAGAGAACCCCACCTACCCCCTTTACAAGAACATCTCCGTTTCTGTTGAAGGACTAGGGTCACATTCCCAGTCATGGCAATACAATCACATATATCATAACAGTGAGGTTCTTTCTAGGGAGAAGGACAGGCCTTCAAAGCTCCTCAAAAACTTTTATTTTAGAGTTTTATATTGGGTTTATTTGTTGTTAGTGGTAGTTTTCTGTTGTTGTTTTGTTGTTGTTGTTATTGGGTTTGTTTTTTGGTTTTTTGTTTTGTTTTGTTTTTTCATGTTTTTTTTTTTTTAAGATGAAAAGCAAACACTTATAGATCAAAGAGTCTTGCTTTTGTAGGAAGTTTTCCAGAATCCATAAACTATCCATGAGGACAATTCTTCAAACGCACAATGATTTCAACAAAATAAAACAAAGCTGTTGGACTTCTGCCTTACATCGTCAGGGACAAAGGCGTGTCTCTCAATTAGAAAACCCTTTGCTATAGTCTAGCCTCATGGCTTGAAGTTGCCTGCTGATTTCTATCAGTTCTAATGCCAATCTGAGCCTGGCCTCTAAATTCTAAGGGGACAGTGGATACACTGTCTTAAAAACATTCCCACTCTCTCACACCAATAGAGAAACAGATAAACTTTGGGGAAATTTAATAATAGCCAATATTTATTAAGTACTTATTTTGTGCCAGGCACTGCTCTAAGATGTTTGTATGTATTAGCACAATTTATCCTTTCTCTGAGAGAAAGCTACTATTTTGGGCCTCATTTCTTTAGACAAAGAAACTAAAGAACAGCAAGGTGAAGTGTCTTTCTCAAAGTAACACACTTGGAAAAGAAGTAGAGCCAGAATTCAATCTCTCATATTTTGGTTTCAGAATCAAGTTCTCAACTGTGTCACATATTGCCTGTGGTGACATAAAATACCACCATCAGTCATCTTCACCCAAAAAAACAAAACAGAACAAAAATCTGTCCTGAGAGGAAAAAAAAAATTTTTTTTTGCATCCACCTTGGAAATTGAGGGTAAGGGATACATTCTAGCAGTCCATGCCCTAAGATATGTCTTCCAGCATCTCTGACACGTGAAGAGCTTGGAAGGCCACACTCCCATCTTTATAACAAGAAAAAACTGAAAGAACTACAGATCAACTCTTCCTGGACCTATCAGAGACCTGAGGTTGTAGGGAATACTGCCAACCCCATATGGATGCAAAGGTGACTCCAGAGAGTCACAGCTGAGGTCTGCTTACCTGAAGAGCAGAAACCACTGGAACTATAAACTGTAGGGACATTTAAGTGGTAATTTTGATTTTCTGGAGACTGAGTTGGATTAGCCTTAGGAGAGAAACTCTTGGTAGTCGCAATCTTATGGGACCCCACACTTTCCTGCGCTTTACTTCCAGGAAACCTGCCATGTTCTCACGGTGAAATGTTGAAAAGATCCCCTCATGGCTCTGCCAGGAAAAGGGAAGAGTAACAATGGTAAAATATGCCTGAAGCATTCTCCATAGCAAAGGCCTAATCTCTGGGGAAAAATAAAACTTTACCAGAGCCTAATCTCTCCTGCCATAAGGGCATTTCTCTCACTGTATCACCCTGCAGCTTTCATGATTCACCTAAAGTGGGTGAGGGGATCTCAGGAACACATGTGAAGGCATGCATTTTTGAGCCCACCCGGTGCCAGGTCATCATGAAATTCAATCCCTTTGTGACCTAGGACTACAGCAAAAACCACAAACGCTGCTTTCGGGCCCTCTTGCATATGCCCAAGAAGATCACGTCTGCCAGCTCTCCAAGCAGCTGCAGCGGAAGGACAATGTCTGCTCCATGCCTGTTCACAAGGATGACGAAGTCCAGGTGGTTCAGGGACACTACAATGATCATCAAGCTGGCATGGTAGTCCAGGTGTAGAGAAAGGAATATATCATCTACATTGAATGAATGAAGCCTGAGAAGGCTGTGGGCACTAACCTGAGCGGTTGGCTATCATCAGGCTAAAACTGGAAAAAGATAGAGAAAAAAATTATTGAGTGCAAAGCCAAATTTTGACAACTTGGAAAAGAGAAAGACAAATATAAAGAAGAACTTCCTGAGAAAATGCAGGATTGAATATAATCTGTTGTGTAACCATAGTTTAACTGTAAATTTTTAGCTACTATAGGCTCCTTTGCAACATTTCAAAATGTCTCTGGAACATTGCATTTCCCTCCTGTTTTCCTACTGACCTGTAGCTCTATAAATCTACTTTTGCAATTTTGATTAATAATTCTATGAATGAAAGTTAAAAATGGCACCACCACCCCACACCCTTGAAGGCAGCGGCTCAAGGACACAGGATTACTAAAAGAAAGATTTAGTCATAAGATTACAGAAAGGTTTTTTGCCCCAACCCTAGATTAGTACTACAGCAACAGAGCTGCAGTTGAGTAACAGTGGATTGCAATTGTTAACTCTGCAAGACACAGACTCCCTCTGAGGAGTAGTATTTAGGAAAGTCCAATGTCAACAGGGGAAACAAAAACAAGAACATTAGATACATTTGAAGCCTCTGGCACCTACAGCTACAATAAACATTAGACACAAACCACGCCTACCCAGATTAACACAAACTTCACACTAAAGGATTATTTCGTTTACTTTCTGTTCCTCAATACATAATGTCGGGCTTTCAACAAAAATGACAAGGGATGCTACAAGGCGAGAAAAAACAGTCTGAAGGGACAACGGAAGAGTCAGAATTAGACTCAGATATGGCAGAGATGTTGGAACTATCATACTGGGAATTTAAAATAAGTATGATTAACATGCTAAAGGCTCTAATGGAAAAAGTGGACAAGATGTAAGAACAAATGAGTAATGTAAGCAGAGAGATGGAAACTCTAAGGATCAAGAGGAAATGCTGGAAATCAAAACCAGAATGCCTTTCATGGGCTCATCAGTGGACTGGACATGGCTGAGGAAAGAAGCAGCGAGCTTAAAGATAGATCAAGAAAAACTTATCAAACCATCAAGAATGTGAAAAGACAAGGTAGATAATGAAAGGGAAGTTTTCCAAATCATGTGTTTGATAAGGGACTAGTATCTAGCAAGGAGTCTGACTCATGGCTAAAAACCTATGTGTGATTTTTCAGGTCTGAGCATGGGCAATAACAAATGATTTGCCAGGCAGGCCCATGGTGGAAAGCTGCACTCTGCACACCAGACCGGGTGCATGGCTGGCATATTGCAGTTTCTGAAGGGAATTGTACTCAAGGACTCAAGCTTCTATGGCTGGTCAAGATCATGCTCTTGGCATATTTAAGTTCCCAGCCCCAATGCTTTTATTCTTAGCTCATTTTATCTGAGGCCTTGGACACACGGGAGAGGAGGACAACTTTAACATACTTTTCCCTGCTCCAACTCATTACCCAGTATTTTCACACTCCTAGTCTTTCCCTCTCTCTCTTTCCCTATCCCCACCATCCATAATACTGCCAGAGAGTTTTATTTGGGCCTCCTCAACCTTGAGACAACCTTACCTCCATGCTGAACCATCTGACCCTCAACCAGCACATCATACCATGAGGAAAAATGGGAAAGGAGAGTGCTTCCTCTGCTTTTAGCCTCTTGCTTATACCATCTCAGTAAGTAATTAAGGACTTAACTCTTTCATTTTTGTCTTGTTGCTTAAAGAGCTACTCTGACACTTGGCAATTATGCTCTTTCTCCCAGCTCAGCTGCACTCCTGACAGCTAAAGTACATTTAAAAAATTGTACAACTCAGGCGCCTGGGTGGCTCAGTCAGTTAAGTGTCTGCGTTTGGATCAGGTCATGATCCCAGGGTCCTGGGATTGAGCCCCATGTCGGGCTCCTTGCTTAGCAAGGAGTCTGTTTGTTCCTTTTCCTCTGCCCCTCCCCCAGCTTGTATTCTCTCTCTCTCTCTCTCAAATACATAAATAAAATATTTTTAAAAATTAACAACCCAGGGTGGGGGAATGGGATAGGCTGGTGATGGGTAGTAAGGAGGGCACATACTGCATGGTGCACTGGGTGTTATACGCAACTAATGAATCATCAAACTTTACATCAGATACTGTATGGTGACTAACATAATATAATAAAAAAAACATAAAAAAATTAACAACCCAATAATAAAAAATAACCCAATTAAAAAATGGGCAAAAGATCTAGACAAATATTTTTCTAAAGATATACGTATGGACAAAAAAAAAATGTGAACAGATGCTCAGCATCACTACGTATCAGAGAAATGCACAAGAAATGAGATAACACTTTGTATCCACTAAAATGGTTGTAATAAAAAAGATGGATAATAATGTGTTGGCAAGGGTATAGAGGAGTTGGAACCCTCATACATTGCCAGGGTGAATGTAATATTGTACAGCTGCTTTAAAAAACAATCTGGCAATTCCTGAAAAGGTTAAAATAGAGTTACCATATGACCTAGAAATTCTACTCCTAGCTATGTATGCAGAAGAGATGAAATGAAATGCAATGAAAGAGAACTGAAAACATGCCCTTATAAGAACATGTACACAAATGATCATAGCAGCTTTATTCATAATAGCCAAAAGTAAGAATAACTCAATGTTTATCAATTGATGAATGTATAAATAAAATGTGGTATATCCCAACAATGGAATATTATTCAGCAATAAAAGGAAATGAAGTACTTGGTACTTGCTGCAACATAGATAAACCTTAAAAACAGTAAGTTAAGTGAAAGAGACAGTCACAAAGCACCACAAATTGTGATTCCATTTATAGGAAATGTCAATAGGCAAATCTGTATAGAGAAACAGGTCAGCGGTTGTCTACACCTGGAGGGGTGACAGAAGAATTGAAGAGTGACGTTTAAGGCATGTAGGGTCTCATTTGGGGGCAATGAAAATATTCTAAAACTGATTGTCATGTTGGATGTCATGATGGATGATGGACTCTGTGAATGTACCAAAAGCCATTGAATTTTATTCTTTAAAGGGGTGAAATGTAAGTTATATGAATTATATCTCAATAGAGCTATAAAAAGATATATTTAAAGTGTTAAACATTATATATAATTTCTGAATGAACAAAGGTGAAATTAATTAGAAATGTACTGACCATATCTCTATACAGTTTAAAATACATTTAATATTTTTTAAATCTCTTTTGAACACAGGTATATTTCTAGTTCATAGGATAATATTTGACATACAATAGTATTCAATAAATATTTGTTTAATCATCAAAAGTTACATATGTGTAGGGCACCTGGGTAGCTCATTTGGTTTAAGTGTCTGACTTCAGCTCAGGTTGTGATCTCAGGGTTCTGGGTTTGAGTCAAACTCCCCACTCAAAGGGTGGTCTACTTGTCCCTCTGTCCCTCCATGCTTGTGCATGCACCCTCACTTTCTCTCTCAAATAAATAAATAAATAAAATCTTTTAAAAAATTACATAAGTGTAATTAGAATACCAGGAGAAGAAAGTAAGGATAGAAAAGAAGAAATATATAAAGTGATAATGCCTGAACTTTCCAAAATGAATGACAGATATAGATCCAGGGAGTTCAGAGAACACCAAACAGGATAAATACCAAAAAAATAAAAAAATAAAAACACACCTTGGTCAACATACCCAAACTGTAGAAAATCAAAGACAGCTGGAGAGTGGGAGGATTAGAATTATAGTATACTTCTTGTCAGAAACCATGCAAGCAAGAAGAAAATGGGGTAAAATATTTAAAGTTTGAAGGAAAAAAAAAACCACCTAAAACTGTTATTCTTTGAAAGTGAAGGAAACAAAGACTTTCAGATAAACAAAAACAGAGAGAATTCAACACAAGCACATATGTCCTTCAAGACACATTAAAATAACTTATTCAAGTAGGAGGCAAATAATACAGATCATTTTATGTATTGAATTGTGTTTACCAAAAAAAAAAAAAATGTTGCAGTCCTAATGTTCATTACCACAGAAAGTGACCTTATTTGAAAATGAATGTAATCAAGTAAAAATGATGTCGTCATGGCATAAACCCGTATTTAAAAGGGGAAGGAGATTTGCACGCAGAGGCAGACATGCCTAAAGACAAGACAAAGCAGAGACATGGAGAGAATGTCATCTACAAGCTGAGAAAAAGCTTGAAGCTACCAGAAGCTGGGAGAGAGGCATGGGACAAACTCACACCCCAAGCCTCATCCATCACTGATTTGGTTGACTTAGATGATGAGGCTTTAGACTCAGAGGTGATGCTGAAATAATTCAGATTTGGGGGATATGGGGATAGAGTGAACAGCTCTCAGAAGGAACTAAGCTGCCAACATTTTGATTTTGGACTTCTAGCCCCTGAAACTGTGAGACAAATTTCTGTTGTTAAATCCACCCAGGATAGAATACTTCATTATGGCTGCCCAGGACGTTAATACAGATCATAGCAACAGTAAGTGGGGTGCTGCTCTGACAAATATCTAAAAATGTGGAAGTGGCTTTGGAATTTGGTAATGTCTGAGTCTAAAAGAATTTTGAGTAGTTTGATGGAAAAAGCCAAGGTTACCTTGAAGAAGAGACCGTTGTAGAAACCTGAATGTTCAACATGCTTCTGGTAAGATCTCAGATAGAAATGAGGGACATGTTATTCATAACTGGAGGAAAGGAGAACCTTATACAGTGGCAGAAAACTTGTCTGAATTGTGTCCTGTTGGGCAGTAAGTAGAATTTGTAAGCGATGAACTCAGATATGTAGTTGAGGCTGTTTCTGACAAAGTGTTGTAGGCAGGTCTGATTTCTCCTTGCTGCTTATAGTAACATGTAAGAGGAAGGAATTGCTAGCCAGAATTTAAGGAGGTGGATTGACCATGTTAGCAGAAACACTTCCAGCTTGGATGTAGGGAGACAGAGACCAGAAAAAATGAAGGAAGACTTTCAGACTTCTAGGATTCTATAGGCAGGAAACAGGTGAATAGAGCAATTCAGCTGTGAGCATGTGTTACTCTTCAAAAAAACAGAAGAATTACCTCACGGGAAGTTCAGAGGCCAATGGGTCTGTCATTGACATTAGGGCTCTGAGGCCAAAAGCTCAGGGCACTGGGCCACAGCCTTCTCCATTCCAAAAGTCAGGGCCACATCATGAGTTCCAACGGGTGGGGTTACTTCCTAGGCAGAGAAGGATGAGCCAACACCCAGGGCTGCCACCCCAGTAGGCCCAGAAGACAAAGCATTGAACCAAAGAGAGTTAGTGTCAAGGCTTAAATTTAATGGAATTGGCCCTTCTAATTTTCTGTCTTGTATAGGACCCATGACTTCCTTTTTCCTTCCTATTTCTTCATCTTAGAATGGGAATGTCTATTCCAGGCCTGCCCCACCACTATATTTTTGAGGCAGGTAACTTGTTGTCTGGTTTAACAGATTCACAGGTGAAGAGGAACTTTGCCCCAGAATGAATCCACCCCAAGCTCTATCCATAACGATCTGAGTGATTTAGATGATGAGATTTTGGAGCTAGAGTTGATACTAAAGTGATAAAGATTTTTGGGATGTTGAAATAGGGCAAACAGATTTTGCATGTAAGGAGCACACAAAGTTAGGAGACTTGGAGACAGACTCTTATGAATTGAATTGTGTCCCCCACACAGTGAGATGTTGAAGTCCTAACCCCAGCACCTGAGACTGTCACTTGATTTGGAAATAGAATCTGTTCAGGGATAATTAAGTTTGAATAAAGTCATTAGGGTGGGCCCTAATCCAATATGAATGGTATCCTTACAAAGAGGGGAAATTTGGACACAGAGTTAAACACAGGGACAATGATGTGAAGATACAAAGAGAATACGATATACAAGCCAAAGAATGCATGAGACTGTCAAAAGCTAGGAGAGGGCATGGGATTGTTTCTCTCTCGCAGCCCTTGGGGGGGAACCAATTTTGCTGACACCTTGATTTCAAACTTCAGGCCTCCAGAATCAAGAGAGAATAAATTTATGTTGTTTAAGCCACCCATTTTGTGGTAATTTATTATGGAATTCTCAAAAATTTGGCTCTACATAAAGAAAGAAACAACAATATCAATAACCACTTTAAATGTGAATGCTCTAGGGGCGCCTGGGTAGCTCAGTCATTAAGCATCTGCCTTTGGCTCAGGGCATGATCCCCATGCTCTGGGATCGAGCCCCGCATCAGGCTTCTCCTCTGGGAGCCTGCTTCTTCCTCTCCCAGTCCCCCTGCTTGTGTTCCCTTTCTTGCTGGCTGTCTCTCTCTGTCAAATAAACAAATAAAATCTTAAAAAAAATAAATGTGAATGCTCTAAATATAGCAATTAAAAAACAAAAATTTCAGAGGAGATTAAAAAACACTACACAACTATATTGTCTATAAAAAACTTACTTTAAATATAAGGATTTAAATATAGATTGAAAATAAAGGGATAGAGAAAGATATGCCAGCTAACTCTAATCAAAAGAAAGTTGAAGTGGCTATATTAATTTCAGACAAAGCAAACTTCATTACAAGGAAGATTATCTGGGATAAAGAGAGAGATTACATAATTATTGATAAAGGGTCAATTCTGCAGGAAGATATAACAATCCTAAACATGTATGCACCTAACATTAGAGTGTCAAACTACTTGAGGCAAAACCTGCTAGATCTGCAAGGAGAAATAGATAAATCCACTATCACTTGGTGGAGGTGGACATTGGGGCCCATGAAGTCACCCCTAAATTGACATTACCATCTCTTTGCCAAGTATTCTTTATTTTTATGACTGTCCTCAATCCACAAAATCATGGGTTATATGCATTAGGATACATTATATCATGACATATTTAACATGCAACACATATATTCACTATATCTAGGCATCTTCCTCAAAAGATCATCACTTTTTTAAATAATTACCCAGCGATCTTTGGTTTTTTTCCTGCATGTTTCCTCCCAAAAGCTATCCTCTATAAGGTGTGATTAATGTTATCAAGTCACCATCACATAGATGGACACCCAATTGAATCCTTCTTTAATTCCCTGGAGCACATCCTGGGACCTTTAGATTCAAACAAAAGAGTTAATTTCCGTAGGCTAATATCTTCACCCTTATGGGGCATCTATAAATCTATCTAAGAGAAAGTATCATTCTCATGTTCTAGCCTTTCCTATTCACCATTATTCATTTTTCTGCCCCTTTTAGATCAGCAAATACCTTTCCTTCTTTTAATTCATTATTGGTTTTCATTCAAATCTTCCTTCCATCCCCAGAGTACAACTGTAATTTTCAGCAGAGGATTAACCCGTACCGGTGGCAGTATGGAGTCTGGCCAAAGCCCTTTGTCCATTTCAGTCAAATAGAGTAAGACTGGATAAGCACAAGCTTATGACTGTCTCATCCAGTGGACAGAAATTCAGAAACGGATCCAGCTTAGACAGGTAGGGAAAAACAGCCCAATATCCCCTTAGGAAATTGTACAGTGACATTCAAGCATATTGTCATGGTGGCATGTTAAGCAATTCTTTTTTTCTGAAATTCTTAAATGAAATCCAATTCCTGGCACTACAGAATTGGGTAGAGATAAAGAACAGAAAATCAGAAGTAGAGAAAAAGTTTATGTAGGTTCCCATGTCTCACTCCTCTTCTTTACCTCTGCAATATCTCAACAACCTATCCAATGGAAAATTCCCTTTACTTTCATGAAATTCAATTTTGACACACATTTATTCAACCATAGAGGTCATCAATTCAGTCCATTATCACTCTCACTTTTGTAAGCAAGTGTTTCTACTGCTCATTCCAATGGTCAGTCAGCTCACTACTTTGTAGAGGTAGACCTTCTTGCATATGATGCTTTTTAGTCCATGTTGCAGTATACCTGCAATAAAACTGGTTCCTTGATTAGGTGATATGTAAGCAAGAGGTCCAAACGGAAATAATATCCTCTATGGTGTTAGGGGAATTTGCTTCAGCTATCAGATATGCAAATGCAAACCCAGAATGTGTATCTATCGCAGTAAAGGCCCATTGGTATCCACCACAGAGCCATGGCTTACCTGCCAGCTATGGGTGGCCCAGATCACCTTGGTATAAGGCCCATGACTCTATTTAGTCTCTGATGTTCCTGTTAACAGGCAGAGCAATTATTAGTTACCTTTCAAGTTTCTGAGTGAGATAGTTAGATACATCTTCTTCCTGCCCATTGTTGCATTGCTCGTATGTCTACAGCCACTATCTCCTTAAGCAAAAGTCCACCCTCTGAGAGCAAATGGGCATTCATTTTTGGGTTCAAGCCACCTTAGAAGTCAGAAGGGGATTTTTGATGGGTATTAGCATGTCCCACTCTAGTTTTCCCCCTCAAATCCAGGTTTTCCATAACAGAACACCCAGAAGGGTGTTCCTTTAATTTTCCAGTCATCTAGAGGATTCTTTTCCAAATCACATTACCAGTCCATTAGTCCTAATCCAAAAATCCTGGCTGTTGCCACAGGGTGGCAGTAACAGACTTTTTGCCAGAAGCTATAGTCAGCACACCTGCCAGTAACAGAAACTTCTACAATCACCATCTTGTTCAGTCCTCTTATCATTTACAGTTAACCATTAGGATCTATCAGCTTTTTTATAGGCCATATTGAACTATGACATAAGAAATTTGTGGGCACTAATATTACAGCTTATCACAGATCCATAATTAAAGCCAAAATCGCTCTCCAGTGTATCTCATACGGTTTTAAATTAACTACTTGAGTGGGCTCAGGTAATTCTAAAGGCTTCCTATTTAGCATGCCTATTTAAAATGGGGGCGGGAGGAGCAGACTTACACAACATCTCTTTCCCAATGATTTGGATAAGGCAAGAGCCTATTCAGACATCACATCCCTTGCAATGATACATTCTGGTAAGAGTGAGGCAGTAACCATGCACAATTTGTATCCATAAATCCCCACTTTGAGCCATACTTTCACTTGCTAGCCTTCTACCCACACATCACCACATTCCCCTAATGTAATTACAGTGCCCATTAATACTACATTAGCACGTCTGGGTACCAGTGTCTAGCAATCCCAATAAAGTTTCTTCAACACCCATAGGCCTCTTGACCCAGACCAATGCAAATGGCTGTGGGTCCCCTACTGGGGTTTTTCTCTAAGAGACTTGGTCGTTCCCATCACTCAGAATCATAATTGTCTCTTTGTTTTGCACTTTTTACATTGACATGGGTTCTGAAGAGATTTTGGACTCTTCTCTTGTGTAATACTCAGATTTTTAATCTGCCAAAACTAGGGTCGATTGAATGAATCTGTCTCAATCATTTTACAGTCTGAGGAGTTGGTGCTGGTGTGTTTATAATCTTTTATAGCGATTCATTAACGTTTAGTGACTACTCCAATTATCTCCCCCCTTTTCGTGCCATTTTCAATCAACCATAAAACATTTCTGCCTGGTTCAGTTGACCCAAGGCTTTTGCCCATTCCTTGTATCCTTTTTGCCCCATTTCTTCTGAATAAACTTACTTTCCCCAGTCATTAAACCCCATTCAGAAGAGCTGAGCGAGGAGATCTGGGGGAGCTTCCTCAAATTATTTTGCCCCCTCCCACACACAGGGTAGGTGCTGAGATGTCCACAGACTTGTAACTCTTTCATCTCAGCATCAATCATCACCTGACTCAGAATCACAGTGTTACGTTATGCATCATCATACAACCAACCCAAAGATGCTAGCATTCCCAGCACTTCAGTAGCCTTGGAGTATTCCATTTACTATCCAGGAGAGGAGATGGGTAATTTCCCTTCCCAGGGCTTGTATCACACACTCTTGCCATTATACAGCTTAACCGAGTGGGAGTTTGCCCCTCTAACCACATCTCTGTGAAAGCCGCAAGCCAGGTTAGGATCCTGAGTACAACTGCACATGGTATCACCTCTAATTCCCCAAATTCAATTTCCATTTCAATAGCAATTCCCAGAAGAGCTGCAAAATGGATCTAAAAGGCAGCTTAACTCTATAATTGACTAAATTCCAATCAAAGCAAGTATCTTCCCAAACTCCTTCCAGATACTCCATTCCTCCCCTTTACAGACAGTCACAGGCCCTAAACGGTGGCCCTAGCAGCTTCAGCGTGCTCATGGTCACTTTACCTAAAATAGGAGCAGCAAGGCTCCAATTCTTGGCTGACTGCCCCTCAGTTTGAATCTCCTTTGCTTTTGCCCCTGGCCCCAGGCCCACAAATGCTTTTCTGCCTACGCGTGAAAGGAGTAATTCTGTGAACTCAGCCTAGAATGGGCAGGGAGAAATCACCTAGAGAAACAATATCGCCATCCCCCTCACCACCTGTATCTCATCTTTCTCCTAAACAGTGCTTTAGCCTTTAATATCTAAATTACAGTGGGGGGGGGGCTTCATTTCAAATGTCCCATCTGGGTCACTAACCTTATGGTATTCAGCTAACAGTATGGCATTTCCCCATTTGGGTACTTTGAACAAAAGTCACCACTGGACTCTACAGTGTGTACTCACACAAGTCTTTCACTTAAAGATAAAGGAATCAAAAGGGGATTAAGAGGTACAAACTTTCAGGTACAAAATAAATAAGTCATGAAGATAAAAAGCACAGTATAAGAAATACAGTAAATTAAGATTGTAATTAACGTTGTTTGGTGACAGATGGTGACTATACTTACCATGGTAAACACTGAGTAATGTACAACATTGTTGCATCATTATGTTGTACACCTGAAACTAATATAACATTATACATAATTATACCTTAATAAAAAAAAATAAAATAAAGGTAAAGGATGCAGGGCAGCAGGAGAAAGAGAATGCAGGCAAGCATCAAGGAGACCCCAGAGACATCACAAGGCCCAAACTCCCCAGGGCCCTTTCTCTGAGCACCATGGACTGACTGAACCTCTTGCTTGAACCAGAGATCTGTGCAAGGAATCTTAGGTAGAAAACCCACCAAAAAGCTCTCAGTGGCTCCTTAAGTAGTCGAGCCAGGTTATCAAACTGGTTAGGCCAGTTGCAAAACAGCAGTAAAGAAATTGACCCTTGAGGTCACTGGTGGTGGGGTTTGGGTCTTAAGCAGCACATCATAAATACCACTGTCACTATCTTGGCCAAAAGTAAAACTGGACATCCAGGAGTCCTCAGAGATGAAGGTTGAGCAGTGCCAGTCTAAAGGTAAATCAACTCTCTCTCTACATATCACCTCACCGGGAAACTTAAAACATTTATTGCCTATATTATTAATTATTACACTACCATTGAATATTAAATAAAAATTGTTTACGTTTTATGTATATATGTTTTATCTCTCCAGCTATATCATAAGTGTTCTGATGAATAAGTCCATTTATTAGTTGTAAATTAACATTTATTGAATAAAGGCATGACAAGTGATATAATGAATACATGAAGAGAATTGATATTGAGATGAATTAGAAATACATTACTACTAACCCAAAGCACTAAAAGGGATTCTGTAATCACCATGAGAGAGATGCCAATAGCCAGTTCCCGTGTGGGGAAATCTAGTATTTCAAAATTTCTATTTGGGTTTCATATCACTGAAATATGGCACTCCAAATTGCTAGTCAATATAATACTCTGGGTTCTATGAGCTCAGCAAAACAAGAAAAAAATGAAAAAATAAGGGGAAAGGAAAAAAAACATAATTTTTGTTATAAACAACTTGATTTTCTTTTTTTCTTTCTCTCTTTTTTTTAAAGATTTTATTTATTTATCTGACAGAGATAGAGACAGCCAGCGAGAGAGGGAACATAAGCAGGGGAAGTGGGAGAGGAAGAAGCAGGCTCATAGCGGAGGAGCCTGATGTGGGACTCGATCCCATAATGCCGGGATCACGCCCTGAGCCGAAGGCAGACGCTTAACCGCTGTGCCACCCAGGCGCCCCTCTTTTTTTCTTTCTCTTATCTTTCTTTTTTTTAAAGGAAATTCTGGAGAATCACATATGACGAGCTTCTGAAATACTGGCAATATATATATATTTTTTACTTGTGTGATAGTTATACAGTTATTTATTTTAGTTTTTCATTGTACTGGACTTTTATGTTTTATTCACTTTTTGAATGTGTGTTGTATTTCACAAATTTGAACACAAAATTTTACAAATTTGTGAGAATTGACAAATTATTGAAAATAAAAAACTTCATAAAATCAATAAACTAAAATAAATAATGATCCTATATAACAGCAATAATGAACAAAAGATATAATTGAAAGAAATAAAATGAATCTTAATTTTTAAGAAAGTATTCCAAATACCGTGAGGGGGTGTTGGAAAGGTCTGGAAGAGATGACTCCTTATGTGTCCAGACAGTAAATTGAGACCCATCTGAGTTGGAAGTCATGTCTAGCTATGTTTTATCTAGGAACATGAAGAATTACTTAAGCCATTTTTTTCCTTCTTATTTCTCACTACCCAGGTCAGACTTCCTGTCTAAAGTATTCCTGACTGTTCTAGGAAAATCCCCTTTCCTTACATTATACAGTGCACTAAATAGCTCTTATTTTATCAAAAGTGAACTTCTCTACACAAATAAGATCAAGAAATACGTTTGTTGAAATATATCACCTCCTTCCCAGTCTTCTTAACAGCCTTACTAACAAATGCATGCGATAGAACTATATTTTGTTTGTTTGCTATTTATATTCTTTTTGATCAAGATATCAAGCCTCAGCCTAATTGCCTTATGTGGAGTTCATTTGAAACATGCTAGTTCAATTTCAGTAAATGTGGTAGCAAAAGTATGAAATCGTATAAAAATGCTCTTTGTGAGAAAGAAATGATGTGATTGTCTAAACTGGGGTTTCCTCTGGATGCTGACATTCATTTTCTACCGTGAATTATATCTAGTTGTACATGTAGCATGACTGATTCTCCCTATGAGGTTTCTTACTCTTTAGAGACAGAGATTCCACTGAATTCATTTTTGGTGTTCCTACCAAATCTAGCTATGTATTTTGACCATTCTAAGCATTGAATAAATGAATAATAAGTTTATTTTTTAGTGATAGCATTCAATTATTCATTTATTGAAAATAAGCATCTCTGATATAAAATAAGTATAATGGAGAAATTTGGTTTTTTTTCCTCCCCACATATTCCAAATGGTTAAATAATTAATAAACACAATACGTTACATTATTCTCATTTTGGGGAATAAGAATAAGACTAGATTTCCTTTGGACTTCATGCTTCCCAAGTCATCTCCATGAAGTGGAAAATAAATACTGCTACTATTTGGCTGAACAGAGACAGAACAATTCATATTGTACTTTCACAAGAACATGTGCAGTAGTGATGACACCATTCTACGTTTACAGCCCTTGGACATTACCAAAGCTCTCTCACATTTAACTTCACAACAACCCTTCGAGTCCATAGGAAGATTTGACCTTCATTTCATGGATAAGAAAGCAGATTTTAGCAGTACTATATTTGCTCAAGTCATGTGCGAGAAGCAGGGAAGTCAAGCTGAATCCAGACTTTGGGGTCCCCTAGGTGTGTTTTCCAGTGTACGTCATTGTCATACATAGGCTTAAGACAGCGTAAGAAAGAACTAATCTACAGATAAGTATTGTTTCAAAATTCAAAGCAGCTAATGCATTTTAAATAATGAACTATAAATCAAAAATCAAATTACAGCTTAAAGAAAAACCAAATGGAAGTGTAAGCAATTTACTTTTTTGTCACTATAATTATTTTTATTTTTTTTCCTTCTCTTAGGTGGCTAATTCACAGTTACATTAATGAAAGAAGATTTTAGATTATTATTTTAGCAACCTCTGTCAATTCAATGCAGTAAGACTGAAAATCTATGCTTACAGTTTCTTAAAATACCATTTGTTGAGTGTCAAGGGCTGTGTTAAGCATTCTATAAACATAATATTCTTAAATCATCATAATGATCTTATGATGGGGTAAATATTACTTTTCTGTTACAAGAAAGCTGAAGTTCAATGAGGTAAAAAAACTTGTCTAAAAACACACGGGCTAAGATTTACGTTAACCTACGCTACAAAGTTTGGGGTCCCAGTCATTCTGCTGTTTGGACCCCCATATGTAAGGGAGAAAATCTGGAAAGAATCTTAGAAATTATGACATGTGATGTTAATTCCTATGTCAGTCACTGCTCAATCCCAGAAGCAGAATCACTAAGGTATATATGGATTTTTTACAAGGACTTGATCTTGTAGCTGTGGGTCTGGTTTAACTGTGGGTCTCTGTAAGGTTATTATCTTTGTGTTCAGTTCTGGAGTCTACAGTCACAGGACAGGCAGATGGGCATGGAAGGAGGGAAAGTAAGATCAATCAGGCACAAGCTAAAGAATGGTGTGAAAACCTGCATCAGTTCTTGTCACCTATGAACTTGTGAGGAGGCTATCCTGCAGAAGCCAGGGACTTTGGTCACAGAGGATCTCAGGCAAGTAAGATAAGTAGGCAGATGAGTGATAGTGCATTTCCTCAACAAAATGGCTGCTGCTTCATCTCTGTCCTCCAAGTCTCCCTCAAGAATTTTTCTTCTGGCCAGTGCTAACTGGAAACATATAGGAAAAGAAATCTAGACAAACAGAGATTGGTAGTGGCTGCTTGAAATATTGGGTTATGAAGGATTCTGAAACAGAGTTCTGTTATTGATTAGTAATGTCTGCTGTGGGCGCAAGAAAGGGAAGTCATGATAAATGCTACATAAATGTGCCACTATATCCTTCACTATTATGCTTCTCTTCAGAAAATAAGATTATAAGGAATGTGGATAAATAAATCAATAATAGAACTGTATACATTTATTAAAAGTATTTAACATTGAGGGAAAGAAGCTCCCCAAATTTATAGAATAGATATCAAGAAAATAATCATGTGTTCTTACAAAATACCCCTGCTGGAGACAAAACACAGAGCAAAATGGACATTTTTAAATTCACTGGGAACATAGGAATGAATGGACTTTTGTAATATTCACTTTCTCACTACGATCTTGCTCAGAAATGCATGTAAATATGCACTTATAAACATTCTTCTTAATATGCAAATTATAAAGCACTTGATATTCATTATCAATTACTCATATTAAGTGAATCAATCATGTTTTACTTGGTGTTGATTTTGAAAATTGGGTTCTCCATTGCAGCAGACTAGAGCAGTGAGTAATTGAGGAAATGTTCCTCACTTGCACACTGGTGTATTTTGATAAGCTTACATAGAACTCTCTGATTTAGAGTCACAAAAACATTTATCTTTTTTATGCATATTCATTATCACACTCTGAAGCAAATAAAATTCCAATTTTCAAAGACAAAGAAATTCAGGCTCGCAGATGTGAAATTGCTTATGACCACGTAAGTGACAATATAATAATTCTAATCTAGTTTTATTGACTGCAAAGCCTGCTATATAAATTTTCCTGATGACTATATCAAATGCATATGTTGGCACCAGCAAGAGGGAAATACTTTCGTTCTGGGATAGACTCAATAAGCATGCACAGGAATTCTGCTTTCTATCCAGGGCCTCCATTCATTGACTACCTCACCATTTGTTCTCGTGAGTGCTTGCTTGAAGCAGGCACACATGAGGGTAATATTGTCCGCTTTTTTTGATAGGGGACATACGCACATGGAAAGGTAGGACCAAGAGTATGGTAGGAGATGCTGTAAATTTTAAGTTTCTAGCAAAATTCCATTCGCAAGTATTTGCCTCTATATATTTGCTTAATTCCACTAGAATAGGTGCTCCATTAAAGCAGAAGTGAGTATAGAGTCTTTTTGTGCTGAATGTGTGGTATCTTGAGGACAGGTGGAAAATTGAGGTTTGTTCCTTTCAGATAGGCCAAAGGAAAAAAAAAATCATGGGGATTTGTAAAGGGAGCAAATATTTTCCGAGCATGGCACTCTGAATCTCATTTGGTCTTTGCAGCCATGCTTAAGATAGGTCTCATCATTCCCATTTTATAAATGACAAAGCTAAGTTTCAAACAGTTTGAGGGGATGGCTGAAGGCTCCAAAACTAGTGAGAATCAATTATTCTTGTCCTCACAGAGTTCTTCCTTATTGTGAAGAAAAATTTCCTTCTTGTTCCATTTTTTGGGGTCATAGAAGAAGTCTAAATTCCTGTGTAACAAATAAATCTTAAAGGACAAATAATGGGTCTAACCTAAAAGGTAAAAATTACTCTTTAAGGTGACCATACAAACAAGCAATGAACAGCAATAAGGGATTTGAGTAGACCCATATATACAATAGACCCATTTCCCCAAGGACATCCAATTCTCCTCTTCAGTGGCAACATCCATATTAACAGTAGGTACCATAAACTGAAAATTGACAGAATGCTTCACAACAACCAAAAGAGGTACTTATTTTTCCCTGAAATTGTATATCTGAGAAGTCTAAGGTATAGAGTAAGTATGTAAATTTCCTAAAGTCATACAACAAGAAAGGCGTGAAGCCTAGAATTGAATGCCATTAGTCTGACACCACCAGGGCACTCGAAAGCACTACATTCTGCAGTCTACAAGTAAAAAAAGTTCAGGCAACAATAACAACAACAGCAACAACAACAACAACAAGAGAGAAAGTAAGAAGAAAGCCTTCACCAAAAACTCAATGGTATTTTTTTTCTTACTCTGGGTTATTTTCAGCAGCTGGCGATAAGAAGCAATTAACTAGTACAGCTACTACTACCACTACTAAAAACATTTTTTTAAAAATCAAAAAGTGTCTTGAAAAAGTACATTGACAATTGACTGTACAGAATTTTAAAATAGACTACTTTTAGAGCAGTTTTAGGTTCCCAGCAAAATTGAGCAGAATATGTAAAAAGTTGCATGCACCGACATGCCATCTGAAATCCCCTCCACTATCAATATTCTGCACCATAGTAGTGCATTTGTTACTACTATGTACTGATAGTTGATTAACCTACATTGACACATCATTATCACCCAAAGTCTATGGTTTATATTAGGGTTCACACTTGGTGTTGTATATTATTTGGGTTTTGACAAATGTAATGACGTGTCTAACACTGCAGTATCAGACGGAATAATTTCACTGACCTAAAAAATCCTGTATGCTTAGCCTATTCATTCCCACCCCCAACCCTTGACAACCACTGATCTTCTCACAGTCTCCATATTTTTGTCTTTTTCAAGTTGGAATCCGTGCAATATGTAGCCTTTTCAGCTTGGCTCCTTTCACTTAGTACTTAATGTTCCTCCATGTCTTTTCATGACTTGATAGTTCATTTCCTTGTAATGCTGGAATTCAATTGTCTGGATGTACCACAGTTTATGTACCCATTTTCCTACTGAAGGATATCTTGACTGCTACCAAGTGTTGACAATAAACCTGCTGTAAACACCTGCATGCATGTTTTTGTGTAGACATAATTTGTCAATTGATTTGGGTAAATACCAAGAAGTATAATCATTGGATGATATGGTTAAGAGTATGTTTTGTTTTTAAGAAACTACCAAATTGACTTCCAAAATGGCTGTACCATTTTGCATTGCTACCAACAATAAGTAAGTGTTACTGTTGCTCCACATCCTCAACAGCATTTGGTGTTAGTGTTTTGTATTTTGATCATTCTAACAGGTTGGCAATAGTATTTCATTGGTGTTTTAATTTGTAATTCCCTAGGAACATAGGATATTGAACATATTTTCATAGGTTTATTTTTCATCTGTATATCTTCTTTGATGAGGTATCTTTTGCCCATTTTTTAATCGGGTAGTTCATTTTCTTATTATTGAGTTTTCAGGGTTTTTAAAATACTTGGATAACAGTTCTTTATCAGAGGTACCTTCTGCAAATATTTACTCCCAGTGTGTGTCTTGTCTTTTCATTCTGTTAATATTGTCTTTCACAGAGCATACGTTTTTAATTTTAATGAAGTCCAGCTTATAAATTAATTTTGTCATGGATTGTGCCTTTGCTGTTGTATCTAAAAAGTCATTTCCATACCAAGGCCAAGCACATTTTCTCCTGTGTTATTTTCTATGAATTTTATAGTTTTGCATCTTATATTTAGGTCCACTATCCATTTTGAGTTAATTTTTGTGAAGAGTGTAAAGTTTGTTTCTAGATGCACTTTTTGTTTGTTTATTTTGGCATATGGAGGTCCACGTGTTGACAAAAGTATCTTTGTTCCTTTGTGTTGCCTTTGCTCCTTTGTAGAAAATTGATAATATTTATGGGGGTATGTTTCTGGGTTGTCTGTTCTGTTCCACTGATCTATTTCTCTATTCTTTTGCCAATAAACACAATGTCTTGATTACTGTAGATTTATACTTAGTCTTGAAGTTGAGTACTCTCAGTCCTCCAACATTGTTCTTCTTCAATAATGAGTTGACTATTCTGAATCTTTTGTCTTTACATATAAAAATTAGAATCAGTTTATTGATGTCCAAGAAATCAGATTTTGACTGGGATTCCAGTGAATCTATAGATCAAGTTGAGAACTGATATCTTGACAATATAGAGTCTCCAATACATAAAAATAGAATATCTCTCTATTTATTTAGTTATTTGATTTCTTTCATCAGAGATTATAGTCTTCCTTATCTAGGACTTGAATATATTTTGTTGGATTTGCCTCTAAGTATTTCATGGGGGGGGCAGGAAATGATAATGTGTTTTTAATTTCAAATTCCACTTGTTCATTGCTGACATATAGGAAGGGAGTCAGCTTTTGTGTATTAAACTTGTGTTCTGCAACTTTGCTATAACTTCTCATTTAGTGCCAAGAGTTTTGTCAATTCTTTTGGATTTTCTACATAGACAATCATGTCATCAGGAAACAAAGGCAATTTTATTTTTTCCTCAAACTGCCTATGTTTTATTTCCTTTTCTTATCTTACTGTATTAGCTAGGGCTTCTAGCACAATCTAGAAAAAGAGTGGTGAGAGAGGATATCCTTGCCTTGCTCCTAATTTCAGCAGGAAACTGAGTTTCTCACCATTAGATACAAAATTAGTTGTAGGGTTTAAGGAGATATTGTTTACAACCTGAAGAAGTCACTCTTTTTTCTAGTTTGCTGAAAGTTTTTATCATGAATGGGTATTGAATTTTGTCAAAAAATTTTTCTTCATTTATTAATATGGTCATGTAAATTTTCATCTTTAGCTTGGTGATGTGATGGATTACATTAATTGCTATCTGAATGTTGAACTACCTTGAATAAATAGGATGAATCCCACTTGGTTAGGTGTGTAATCTTTATATATATTGTTGGATCCAATTTGCTAATATTTTGTTGAGAATTTTTGCATCTATACTCATTAAAAATATTGGTCTCTTGTTTTCTTTGCTTGTAATGCCTTTTTCTTGGTTTGGTATTAGGGTAATGCTGGCCTCATTAAATAAGTTAGGACTAATTGCCTCTGCTTCTATCTTCTGGAAGAGATTTTAGGGAAATGATACAATGTCTTCATTAAATATTTGGTAAAATTCATCAATGAACCCATTTGCACTTGGTACTTTCCATTTTGGAAAGTTATTAATTATTTATTTAATTCCTTTAATAGTTATAATCCTATTCAGATTGTCTATTTCTTCTTGTCTGAGTTTTGGCAGATTGTGTCTTTCAAGAAGTTGTCCATTTCATCTATGTTATCAAATTTGTGGGTATAGAGTTGTTTATATTTATTTCATATCTTATTAATGTCCATGGGATCTGTAGTGATGTCCCCTCTTTCAGTTTTGATATTAGTAATTTGTATCAACCCCCCCCTTTTTTAATGTTACTAAAGGTTTATTGACTTTATTCATCTTTTCAAATAATCAGCTTTTGGCTTTATTGATTTTCTCTATTGATTTTCCATTTTTAATTTTATTGATTTCTGATCTAATAGTCTAGTTATTTTCTCATCCTTACTTTGGATTTAATTTGTTCTTTTTTTTCTGATTTCTTAAAATGGAAGTTTAATTTATTGATTTTAATCTCTTCTTTACTAACATATATATTCAATTCTATGAGTTTCCCTTTAAGCATTGCTTTGCTATATACCACAAATTTTAATAAGTTGTATTTCCATTCTATTTTAGTTCAAAGTATATTTTAATTTTTAAAGTAAAGTTATCTTGAGATTTCTCCTTTAACCATTGTGTTATATAAAGTATGTTATTTAATCTCCAAGTACTTAAGAATTTTCTATCTTTCTGTTATTAGTTTCAAATTTAACTCCATTTAGTCTGAGAGCAGATATTGTATGATTTCTATTCTTTTAAATTCGTTAAGGTGTGTCTTACAGTCCAGAATGTGATCTATATTGATGAATGTTTCATGTGGACTTGAGAAGAATATCTATTCTTCTAACTAACTGTTGTTAGTTGAAGTAATCTCTAATGTCTATTATAGCCATTTGATTGATGGTGTTGCTGAGTTCAACTATATCCTTACTGATTTTCTGTCTAATGAATACGTCCATACTTGATAGAAGAATTTTGAAGTCTCCAACTATAATAGTGGATTCATTTATTTTTCTATGCAGTTTTATCAGTTTTTACCTCACATATTTTGGCACCCTGATGTTGGGTAAATACACATTAAGGGTTGTTATGTCTTCTTGGAGAATTGGCTATTTATTATTATGGAATTCCCCCCTTTATCTCTGATAACTTTCCTTGCTCCAATGTCTGATCTCTCTGATATTAATATAACTACTCCTGCCTACTTTTGATTAGTGTTAGCATGGTATATCTTTCTCCATCCCTTTATTTTATTTTATATGGGTCTTTATATTTAAAGTCTGTTTATTTTAGAAAGCATATAATTGGATCTTATTTTTTGATCCACTCTGGCAATCTCTGTCTTTAATTGGTGTATTTAGATCATTGACATTCAAAGTGGTTATTGCTATAGTCAGAGTGATATCTACCATATTTATTACTGTTTTCTATTTGTGGCCCTTATTCTTTGTTCCTATTTTTTGTTCTCTACTCTTTTTTCTACCTTTTGTTATTTTAATTGAACATTTAGTATTATTCCATTTTCTCTACTTTCATCATATATCAATTATATTTTTTTTTTTACTTTTTTTTTGTGGTTACCCTAGAGTTTGCAAATATAAATTTACAAGTAATCCAAGTCCATGTTCAGATAATACTGTACTACTTTAAGGGCATTGCAGTGACTTATAATAAAAAAAATTCCTATTTCCTCTCTTCTCCCCCTGTATTATTGCTGTTGTTTATTCCGCTTATACATTAGCATACATATACATTAGTTTATACTTATATATATACACACACTTATATGTATACTAATAATATATCTAACATATATTATATATACTAATGCTATACTATATATGCTAATACATATATAATACTACATATATATGTAGTAATATGTATATGTCAATGCTGATTCATATACACTAATACTATATACTAATATATATTAGATAAACTAATACTATACTATATATAAATACATAAATATATGTTATATATAAATACATAAATATATATATTATATAATAACATTTTTGCTATTATTTTGAATAAGCTGTCACTTGTTAGACCAATTAAGAGTTAAAAAATAAAGTTTTTATTTTACATTTATCTATTAATCCTCTGATGCTTTCTTTATGTAGATCTGAGTTTCTGACTTCTATCATTTTCTTTCTCTCTGAAGAACTTTTAATATTTCTTGTATGGTAGATATTCTGGCAACAAATTCACTTAATTTTTGTTTTCTGAAAAAGTTTGATGATGATGATCATGATGATGATGATGATGATGATGATGATGATGTTTTATTTCACCTTCAACTTGAAGGATAATTCCATAGGGTACAGAATTCTAGGTTGATTTTTTTTTTCTTCAACATTTTAAATACTTCAATCTACTCTTTTCCTGCCCTCATGGTTTCAGAGGAGAAGTCAGATTTACTTTTTATCTTTGTTGCTCCAGAGGTAAGGTATTTTTTTTCCTTTGTCTTCTTTCAAAATTTTTTTGTCTTTGATTTTCTGCAGTTTGAATATGATGTGTCTAGATGTAGTTTTGGAGGGACATTTATCCTACTTGGTATTCTCTGAGCTTCCTGGATCTGTGATTTGGTGTCTGGCATTAATTGGGGGAAATTCTCAAACACTATAGCTTCAAATACTGCTTATGTTCCTTTCTTCTTTTTCTACTTTTGGTATTTACATTAATTATACCTTTTGTAGTTGTCCTACGGTTTTTAGATATTCTGTTCCATGTTTTTCTGTCTTTTTTCTCTTTGGCTTTTAATTTTAGAAGTGTCTATTGATATACCCTGAAGCTCAGGGACACTTTCCTCAGTCATATCTAGTCTATTAGTGAATCCATCAAGATAATTTTTCATTTCTATTACTTCTTTCTTTCTTTCTTTCTTTCTTTCCTTCTTTCTTTCTTTCTTTCTTTCTTTCTTTCTTTCTTTCTTTCTTTCTTTCTTTCTTTCTTCTTTCTTAGCTATATTTGTCTTAGTTTTGGTTTCTCAAACTTGATCCTGCATTTGAATATGTGATAGTAGTGGATGGTAGATACTTTACTCACAGGGTCCTAAATGCTATGCTTGAGCAATACATGGTTAAAAATGCAAAACATTGGGGTGCTTAGGTGGTTCAGTTGGTTAAATATCCAACTCTTTATTTCAGCTCAGGTCCTGAACTCAGGGTCCTGGGATCAAGCCCCATATCAAGCTCCCTGCTCAATGGGGAGTCTGCTTCTCTCCACTCTCTCTCTCTCTCTCTCTCTCTCCCTCTGCCCCTCCCCCTGCTCACACACTCTCTAAAATAAATAAATTAATCTTTACCTAAAAAATGCAAAATATTGCCATCTATTAGCTTAATTAATGCATGTAATTCTGTTAAAACATAAGAACTACATGGTAAGCAGTGACCCTAAATTTGGGCAAAGTAATACTTAAGCACTTACATATGATTTGACCCTATTCTAATCAATCTTTTAATGTTATTATCTTGACCTTATCCCCCACCTACATTCTTTACTGCAAAGTAAAACTCATTAGCTCCTATATCAGCATAGTTGGTCTAGTGTCAAAATACACCTCTTTGCCTCTGTGTATCAGCTCAGCCACATAGAGTTCACTTCATAGCTATAAACTATGAGAAATATGCACTGTCATCTCTTTGTAAAGTTGTTACATAGGCATTTGTTTTGTTGTTCTTGATGTTGTTAAAATTGAGGTTCTGGGATTCAATACATTGTAAAAGGACTTGTAATTGAAAATTGTAAAATGCTATAGCCATTTTTAGTTATTCAAATTTGTGTCTTGAATTACTCAAGTATGCCAAACATGTTCAGACCTCAGGCTTTTTCGTCTGCTGTTCTCTCTGCTGAGAACGTTCTTTCTCCAGATATCCACAAAATCATGTCTTCATATTATTTAATCCTCAGAGAGATCTTCCCTGACCAAACTCACAAAGAAGCTGCAATCATTTTCTCTTTCTTTAAATGATACTATTTGCTTGTAGAAACAAATCACACTGTTGAAAACATCAATTGTTTTTTGTGTATTGTCTCTCTATACTGGTGTGTGGTCTTGGCCCCTTTTCTGTAGTGCTGTATGTTCATTGCGTAACAGAATGTGTCTGACAGAGAAGATGCTCAGTAAACTCTACAGAATGAATGGAGGCTGCTTCCAACTGTCTTTTACTGTGTACACTGAGATAATGTCATATCATCTTTCTACTTCAATGAATTCTAGGTAAAATTAAATTATACCTATTCATTTATTCTCAATTCATCATCTGATTGTTGGGGTGCACAACAGCCCAGCTCCAGCTATGGAATCCTGCCAAAATCTGCTGTATGGCCTAGGGCATTCTCTTTGGGAGGCTGAAAGTTTACTCCAGAGTTATTGCTGCTATTTCTGAGTTTGTACATGATCATGAGGCATTGATACCATTATCTGTAATCAGTGTAGTAACTTCAGTATACTATCTAAATATCAATGAAGGTATATATTCCAGATATAACAGGGTGAAGTTTTTCTTATATGCTTTATATTTTAAAAATCTATCAGTTAGTTAAAATATAAATATGTGTATGTATTATTGCAGGAAGAAAATACTTTAATTAATGATTGTGGGGACACTTGGGTGGCTCAGTCAGTTAAGTGTCTGCTTTCAGCTCAGGTCATGATCACTTTTCCTCTGCCTGCCACTCCCCCTGCTTGTTCTCCCTCTCTCTCTTTCTCGCTCTCTTTCTGTCAAATAAATAAACAAAATCTTTAAAAAATTAATGATTATGAAAACTGTTAACTTTATATATAAAAACAATAACTACAAACTTTAAAGTAGTTGAATAAATAGAGTAATATATTTACAGTTAATTTAAGAATACTAGATAACTCATGCAGAAGTACCTAACATTATCAAAAACATGGTTCTACATGGAACAACAACATTTATAAGAAATCTAAATAATAGTAATTGGCAGAAAAATATAGGTAAGTTCTTGTCATAATTCTAATAATTAAGCACTTCTCACATTAATCAAAACAACCCTTAAGAACAGTTTTTAGTTACTTAATTTCACTTAGGCTTTAAAACTTATTTTAAAGACATCCTATTTATGAATTTTCACATCTGTGAAGATGGTTCAAAAGCCAAAACTTCGTGAGCAGGGAAATTTTCAAGATCTTGTACAAAACACATGGGAAATTACTTTGATCCAAAGCAATAAAGAATATAAAGAGCATAAAGAAGAGAAATATTGGAAGAAAATAAGGTTAGCTCAAATACCATTATTTTTCATTAATCAAATTTTAAAACAACAAATATTACAAAATTGATTGAATAAGATATTCTCTTATAGTTCTGATTCTAGGAAAGGGAAAGCTAACAAAATAATCAACAAGACTGAGATAGTTACCATTTTCAAACTAAAAGTTTGATAGCTCATTGAAATAGCAATGAATTTTAGTAGGCCTCTGCTCTGCTTACTTACTGAGAAATTTTTGGATTTCACATAGTTAACAGAGTGATTTTCCTTGAAGAAATATGCAGAGAATAGAAAATAAGTCTTAAACTAATGTCATGAGGTTGATGTTCACAAGAAAACAAAAGGGTGTAAGCTTTAAGTAATTAAGACGTTTCAAGCATGCATTGCTTTGTTACCACCCATTAGCTACATATTCAGGAATCAATTATAGCACAGAATGAAGTAAACAAACAAACAAACAAAAAAAGTGGCTTTAGCAAGAATATCCTGGGGGCGTTTACAGCCTTTTTTTTCCAGCCAAAGACAAACTATATGACACATAATAGATTTGAGCCCTGCTCCATCATGTATCCATGAAAAATAATCAAACAAAATGAACTGTGGCAATTATAGGCCAGAAAGACATCTTGAATAAAAGAAAGAATTAATAATTTATTTACAGATAATTTCAATAACCTAGCAGGACCTATTAAACCAACAGTTTCTTACAGCAAATGTAGTGAGCTTGATGAAAACTGCTAAAGAAGTAACCAAACAGAAGTGTCTGAAAAGTGCATGAATTTTTTACATTCCATCTGCTGCAAATATTGTACTATTATTCTACTCAGGTAACACGCTAAAATTGATATTAAATAAAATCTGAGATACAGGTAATAAGTCAAAGATAATTTTGTGCCTTGAACAACAATTACATTGCTTTCATCTCTGTATTTCTGGATCTATGGTTTAGGGTAGGTTTTTTCCCAGTGATTGTGCAAAACAGCAAGTGAATGCAAAAATATTAGAAATATAATAAATGAGTGATGGTAACAATCTTAAGTCTGCTTTTGAAAATATTCAGAACACATTTTCAAGTATTGTGTAAAGCTTGAGTTTATGAGATTGCTTCAAAGAAATTACATCACACAATGCAACTGAAGCTCAGAAAATAGAGGATGAAAGCCTTAATAATTTGGTGATGGCATCACCATCAGTTAGATACTCTACCAGCAGAGAGAGTAAAAACTAATCTTGCTCACCCAACAGTTTCAGTTAAAAATAAGCATTTATCTAGTATGGCAATTGTGCAGGAGAGTGACATAAGCAACCTTATAGATTAAGATACTGGGAAATAATAGTTCTCTCCACGAATGTGAACCTTATAATATTTGACTTACATATTAATTAAAAAATTGTAAAAATAATCATTAATTTATTGGTAAAATGCTAAATTCTTATACCATGAATTCCCTTCTATTAAAATAATATTTGCCTTTGGTTGAATATTGATTCTTAGCACTGGTGCATTCAGCCCCAAAAGATAGGTTCAGAGCTCTTGTCATATATTAGACTTTCTAGAAACAGTGGATAAAGCTGAGACCATGCCCCTACCCCTATAATGCTTACATTTCAGTGAGAGATAGGAAAGAAACAAAGGTGTGCTATATACCCAAAGTGTAATGACAAAAATAAAGCAAGGTAAGGAGTGGGCAAGAGAAAAGTTATTTTAGAAAGGGTGGCTAGAGAAGGCTACATAAATAACTAGGAAAGGAGTACTCTTAGCAATATGTACAGCCAATGCAGGACCTAAAGGCAAGAGCATGATTAATGTTTTTAGAAAGCAAAGAGGAATATAATACCAAAAGAGAGAGTAAAGAACTAATGGTAGGAGACAGTGAGAGAAAAAATATATAAGGACTTTGAAACTTTTACCAAGTGTGATGAATAATCTTTGGAAGCATTTAGCAGGAAAGTGAAACTAGCTGGCTTATCCTGTCATGTGGAACATAGGCATTCTGGGGGTGGGGTATTGGAGGTGCAAAGGAGAACACTAAGACTACTGCAGTTTTCCAGAAAAAAAAAAAAAAAGATTGTGGTGGCCAGTCCAGAGAGGCAGCTGAACAAGTGATCAGATGTAGAATATATTTTGAACATAATGAAAACATTGCAGTTAAAAAGCATGATTCATGATTTGTAATAAAATGCAATTTCATCTTATCTCCCACCGTCTATTTAAAATGGAGGAAAACTTGGGCATCCCCATAACTTTCCTATAATCCGTCTTACAATTCACTCTGGTGATCTCTATCACTTCAAGGTCTTAGCATACCCTTTATCTTTAATATTGTGTTATATGAACATAAAACAGAGGAGACACGTTGATTGATTTAATATGATAGGGAAGATAAGGAATACAAGATCAAATATTGCTCCTAGGTATTTTTAACTTTTAAAAGTGGGTGAAAACTGCCCCAAATGGAGATGGCTTAGGGAGAAGCAGGTTGGCAGGGAGGTGAGTATAAAGTAAGAGTTTAGGACTTCCACCTTCACTTAAGATGTAAAAACCTGCAAAGAATGTTACTCTCAAACTATCAATGAAAAACGCTGAATACTACCATTTTCTTGAGTCCATCAGTGAACTGAAGTCTCAAGGCAACTGAATAACTTATATTTCAAAAAGAAACCTTCTGATGGAAAGACAAAATATAAGCTGTATCACCTCTAACAGCATGGGGGAAAGAGGTGGCCACCATACAAGTGCGTAAGATGAAATTAGTTAAAGTGTTAACAAATTGTTAAGGTCGAAGTATGGGCTAATGTGTAAGTTTGGAATAACTGGAGGCCCCAGACACAAAAGGAGTTAATATTCATTCTAAGTCCCTTCACACAGACCTCCACTGTGTTCTCATGAGAAAGAACGGTTTGTTTTAGGTTAGATTGTGTCCCCAAGAGA
Source organism: Ursus americanus (assembly GCF_024610735.1). Classification (NCBI taxonomy): domain Eukaryota; kingdom Metazoa; phylum Chordata; class Mammalia; order Carnivora; family Ursidae; genus Ursus; species Ursus americanus. Next base: position 68,587,383 of record NC_142139.1, read on the forward strand.
AATATGTTGAAATCTTCATTCCTAGTACTTTATATTGTGATCCTACTTGGATCTGGGGTTGTTACAGATGTAATTCATTAAGATGGGTGGAATGGATGGGCCCTCAATCCAATGGCTGGTTTCCTTAGGAAAAGGGGAAAGATGCACAGAGAATGCCATGTAACAGCAGAGGCAGAAATTGGAGTGACATAGCTGCAGGTGAAGGAAGGCCGAGGATTGAAAGCCATGACCAGATGTTAGAAAGAGGCAAGGACGGAGTCTAGCTACAGTCTTAGAGGGAGCATGGCTCTGCTACACCTTCACTTATCCTTCTAACCCCCATAATTATGACAAAATGCACTTCTCTTGTTTTAAGCCGCTTGGTTTGAGGTACATTATTACCCTAGGAAACTGATAGAGGAGGCAGGGCAGGGTACCAAAGAATCCCTCTTGGTGACACAGGCATGCGGGGATGATAGGTGGCTGCTGGGGAGGAGGGGACATAGAAATTTCTATCTGCTTCCCCAGACCATCCTCTCCTGTTATAAGTTCAGGGATTTGGGGCTTGATTAAGGAAAAAGACTCAACCATGAGGTGATAGGAGTACAAGTTAGTATGAGGAGGGAACTTCCCTTATAGCATGAGACTTTCCAGAGACAATGGCATGGGGTCACCACCCAGAAGGAGAACTGGGGAGAGTGGATTGGAGAGGGAGCTTGTGTCTAGCTTGATGAGGAATTTCTGAGTCAGAGAACTCCACAGCTTGGGGGATTTTATAGTCCCACGGTCTGTTTTATCTGTGTCTAGCAGATGTTAGTTGCAGTTTCATGGAATATGCAAAGGCAGGTTCTAAATGGCTGAAAATATGCTTATTTGGACTATAGTTAAAGCAATTGGATCAGTAAAAATTTGGGTTTAGCTCTGGCAGGCTTTTGAGATGATGATCCCAGCCTGGTGTGAAGTAAACAAAGGGACAATATATAGAGGCCATTTTCAGCACACTTATATGACAAACTATTCCTGAATACCATGTTGTTTTATAATCTAAGTTATATTTTTTTCCATAAAGCCTGCGTTTGGAGCCAGCCATGAAGTATTATAATGATCCAGAATCCTGTAAGTCCACAAATTAGGATTTCAAAGTCTGTTTGCAGCTGGTTTGCCCACTCAGTGGGGGAAAATCAGAAGAATAGATCAGAAAAAGACAAGACTTTGATTTGTTTAATCATCTAGTAATAGAGTAACATTATGGCCCCTTTGGTACATGTCTCTGGCTCTCTTTAAAACTTGGTAAGTGTTATCTATAGGCAGATATATCAGCAAGTACACAAAAGACTCCCCTCCCTTTATCACTCAATAAGTAGTATAAAGCTGTGTTGTTATTTAACACCAGGGGCCCTAAAGTATGATAAGATTCAGCCATGAGTTCCAGTTCTTGGCTGATTTGTTTAATTTGTGTGGATAACAGCTGGGACATGGCCATCTGAACTTCTCTTCTTCTTTTAAATCCAGGGCATCTATCTCCTCTTAAACTGTTTTAGCATTAGCCATCATTGCCAATAAAAGAACTTATGGTTTTAGAAGCCCCCTTAGAAATGACTGGATGGACACAAGACTCATTTTAGCTTTCTCTGGATGTGCCAAGTCATCATGCTACAATACCATCTGTTGCCTGATGAACTCACTCCGAAATCCTCAACTGGTAAAGGAGATCTTTAGTCTCAACTAACATTTTCCATTGACTATCTGCCCAGGCCATTATGAGACCTAATGTAGGCTGAGTGGATTTCAAAGCCATAAAAATTCACAACAGCAAGGTAGATGGACCTGGGTCCAAAGTCTTCTCTATGGGTCAGCCCACCTTCTGCACTAATTGTGTAAGATTCTTTAGGAAGAGCACCATTTTTTTTGCATCTAATATTATAGCATCTGATTGTTAAAATTCAGTCTGTTAGATGGAGCTCACATTCCATACCAGATACATTCTACATAACCAGGTAGCCCCCTTTTAAAATTTATTTCCTGATTTAACTCCTTAAGGAGAGATTGGGCCCCAAGGTAAGAGACAGAGGCTGTATTTCCTCCTCCAAGTTAGAACATTCCCCTGCAACTTAGCCCTTTACTTTTGTCTTTTCAGTCTTTATTATGCTGTGGGTGGAGTCCTGGGATAGACAAGGATATGAATTTCCTTGTCTTTATTCACTTAAAGTAAACTTTAGCTATCTTAGCCCAAGCGTTAGGGTCAGGTGTCAATATCCTTGTGCAGAGAAGCTATAATGATGATATCACAACAGCATAACTAAATATCACAGAGGCATGTTAGCTGATTGCAAAGGTTACTCTTTCAACTGTACTTAGGAGACTAATTTCAGTCTCATATCTGTACCTTATTGATTTGCTTGCCTACCATACAAGTCCCCAGGAAAGAGAATGTCCTCTCATCTCAGAGTACCCCAAATCTCTGACTTGGCTGTGAGGAATTCCTGCCACCATAGTAGATTATGGGGTAATAGGTTATCCATCTATGCTCTAGTGGCATGCAATCTCCCCTTTTCCTATTCAGTGCCCACAAGTCTTACAACATCTAGTACCTGCTTAGTGGAGAACCTACGCAGGAGCCTGACCACTTTCCCTGGGCAACTCACTGCTTCTGATCCCATCCCCAGTCAGTTTTAATAATGTGGGTTCACTCAAATACTGGTGTTACTGCTTGGCCAGGTTAATAAGGCACAGGGGAGACTGTGAAAAATATAGAGTGTAATACAGCAGAGAGAAACGCCACACTAGACTAAGATGTAAGCATCCTAAATTTGGAGCCCTAATTGCTTAAGGTTCTCCAGGATCAACTTGCCAAATGGTTGTTTTACTGACTGGTCATATACTATATGAATTCCTTGATCATCACTAAAAATGACCTGGTCCTCATTGCCACTTGTAATGAGCTTATCAGGGGCTGATTAAGGAAAAGTATATGATTAATATGTAACTAACAAACAATTAGCTTTATTTCGATAGCTTTTTGACAGATTTTAATGTGGAAAAGTGGGGTAAGTACCTCACAGAATGAGAACTTCCAGAAGAAATGACATAGGACCAACACCTAGAGGGAATTCTTGAGAGAGGGGAAAATTGGTGAGGAAGGTTGTGTGTCTGGGTGATGTCATTTAGCAGCATACTGGAAAGTCTGTAGGTCAAAGAATTTCAAAGGGCAGCCGTGGCTTGGCCTCTTTTATAATCCCAGTGTTTGTCTTATCTATGGCTAGCAGATTTTGAACACAATTTTGTAGGGTGTGCAAAGGTTTAAATCACTAAAAATATGCTGATTTGGACTGCATTTTTGAGTGACTTGTTCAAAAATTTGAGTTCGGTCCTAGCAGGATTTTGAGCTAATGGTGCCAGCCTGATGTGATGAAATAAACAACATAGAAACAATATACAGAGGACATCTTTGGATAATTTATATTACACTCTCTTCAGAAGCAAACCCATGGTTGCTGGAAGAGAGTAGCAAACTTTTTTACTTAGGACATAGATAAAGAATGATTATTTCCAGGGTATGGATAGAAGCAAAGTCTGTCTACTTCTTGAGGAGAAATTGGAAACCTTTCCAACTATAGGACGCATTGGAATCCTTAGAGAAAGATGCTTGGAGAGAGCATTGCTGCTTGGAGAAATATGTAAGATAAATCCTCTACCTCTGAAGGAAGGACAGAAAATCATTCCTGGCTTAGGATTCTACACCAATATTAGGCAGAGGTCTTTTGACAGTGGGGCAGTGACAATAAATTCTCTCCTTTCCAAAATCAACTACAAATAAAGGCAGAGACTTTCTACCATAGAGAAGATTGGCAGAGACACTGAGAAACCCTTAAACCTGAGATCCAATCACAGCAAGACTGAGGTTAAATTAAGATTGACACTGGACCAGGACAACAGAAGACTCTCCATGAACCTAGTACTGAGTAATGAGCAATATATGTCTACTGCTGAGAGAAGGGAAGGAGCTTGAGAAGAACACTCTATGTGGTTCAGACATGCAAGGATGGGTGAAAACTGATGGTGAAGAAGGGGTGTTGATAAAAACTCTCCGGTATTTTAGCCCCCAACCCAACCACAAGACAATAGAAAACTTTGAACTCAGTGGTACATTAGAGATAATAATAGCAACAATAAAACCCAAAGATAGTTCATCTCCTGACTAAAATAAATTATACCTCCACACAAACAGCATGACAGCTAGAGTCATGCCCATTTCCAGTCATGGATAAAATTTACCCCAGTATATACAACATCATATTCAGGAGTCAGCAAAAAATTATGAGACACAAAATAAATCAAAACAAAAACAAAAACCAACCAAACAAACAAATAACCACTTCATAGTCAAGAAGTAAGGCAATCAACACAACTCTCAATCAAATGCTGGGATTATCAATCAGAATTTAAAAATAATTATGATTAATATGCTAGAGGCTTAGTGGAAAGTGTGGAAAACACAAAGAAACATATGGGAAAATTCAAGAGTGAGATGATAGACAAATGAAAATGTTATAAATAAAGACACACACACACAATATCAGAGATAAAGAATTCTTTAGATGAGCTCCTCAGTAGATTTACTACAGGTGATAAAAGAATCAGTGACCTGGGAAATATACATTATTTTTAAATATTCAAACTGAAACACAAAGAGAAAAAGAGTGAAAATAAGACAGACCATCCGAGAGCTCTTGGATAATATTTAATGATCAAATAAATACAAATGGAATTAAAATCCTAGGAGGCAAAGATAAAATGAGAGGAAGAAATATTTGAAGAGACAATGATCAAGGTTTTTTCAAAACTAACAAAATACATTAAACCAGAATCAAGAAGCTCAAAAAAAAAGATAAATATCAAAGAGACACACAAATAGTAAAACTGCTAAAAATCAAAGATAAATGCAAAATAAGCAGTCAGCAGGAAAACATTATATACAAAGGAACAAATATAAGAGCAACAGCAGAAATTTGGCCATTCGAAAAGACAATGGAGTGACATTTTTCAGTATTAAAAAAAATATAGCAATCCAGAATCCTATAAAATATAAATATCCTTCAAAAATGAAAATGAAATAGAAAACCTCTTCAGACAAGCAAAAGTTTATTCTTTGCTAGAGTATCTGAGTTATACAGAATGTTTAAGGAAATTCTTCAGGCAGGGGTATGATAACAGACAGGAATGTATAAGTGTTGGAAACAGTAAAAATGAAGTAAAAATACATTTTTTCTTGTTTTTAATGACTAAGATGCATAATCGTCCTAAGTTTTATTTCATTATGTCAGTTTTGAATTTTACTAGTTGTCCACATGGTTGAATCAAAAAGTTAGTTGGATAAACAAGTCTGAAGTTCAGCGGATAAATCAAAATTGGAAATAATACTGTTAGATAATAGAAAATACATATATTGGTCTCTGTACCCAATCCCTGACACAAAACTCCTAGAACCCTTATCATGTTCTGAGTGATATGAGCTCTAGGAGCATCTCTTTTTCCCTGATATTTGGTCCTTGGCCCCAGTTCCTGATACAGGGCTCTTAAATTTCCTGGTAACAGTGTCTTTTGTTCTAAAGAGATGACTCTGAGTGGGCTCCTGGATGGGGGCTGGTCACCAGAAAGACCAAGCCATGATTAGAAGCTTGAAATTTTCAGCCTCACCCCCATTCCCCAGAGGGGAGAAGGGCTAGAAATGATCAGTCATGCTTAAATGATGAAGCTTCCATAAAAATCCCAAAAAGTGTGGGGTTAGGAGAGCTTCCAGGCTGACGAATATATGATGCTGGGAGAGTGGTGCACTATAGAGACCATGGAAGCTCCATGCCTCTTCCCACATGCCTTATCCTATGCCTCTCTTCCATTTGAATGTTCATCTGCAAACCTTATCATATCCTTTTATAATAAACTGATAAACAATAGGTAAACTGTTTTCCTGAGTTCTTTGGGCCATTCTTTTTTATTTTATCTTATTTATTTATTTGACAGAGAGAGAGCACAAGCAGGGGGAGGAGCAGAGGGAGAGGGAGAGGCAGGCTCTCCATTGAGCAGGGAGCCCAATGTGGGGCTCGATCCCAGTATCCTGGGAGCATGACCTGAACCAAAGGCAGATGCTTAACCATCTGAGTCACCCAGGTGCCCCTCTTTGGGCCATTCTAACAAATTAATCAAACCTGAGGAGCTCGTAGGGACCTCCAATTTATAAACAGTACAGATAACAACATGGATGGCAATTGGCATTTGAAGTGGCCAGGGGTAGAACACAGTCTGTGGCACTGAGCCTTTAACTGGTGGCATCTGACACTATCTCCAGATAGATAATGTCAGAATTGATTTAAGTTGTAGAACACCCAGATGGTGTTATGGAATTGCTTGGTGTGGAAAACCCCATACAACCCACATCTGATGTCAGAAATGTTGTGAGTATGGTAGTCATGTGAGAGTAGAGGGGAAACCCAGGAAGAGAACCAAGTTTTACCTGCACAAATATCATTAGTGTGCAGATGACATTTAAAGCCACGAAACAAATGCAGAGGAAGCATATATGTATATAATGAAATATATTATAATGAAGTGCTACCAACTTGATTCCACACTACATAGAAAGCAATTGGCATGGCCAATTGCAGGAATTCAAAGAAAAAAATTAATAGAAAATTAATTACTATAATTCATTATAATAGGAAGTCAGAGGAGAAAAAGGTATAATTGCTTATAAATGCCTCAAAAAGAAAGACTATAGAATATTATTTCAGATCAGGTATCTGAAACTCAATAACCACTTTCAAACATAGTACTTGAAGGTTTTTTTTAACTTGCAAAATATGATTTCCTAATCTGCATAACCAGGATTGTAATACCTGATTTACAGAGTTGTGGGGATTCAGTGGGATCAGACCTGTGAAGCAATTAGTATAGGGCTCATAGTAAATACTGAATAATAATTTTTAATTATAATTTAATGAGTGAACTCCTATTCCTGATTTTTTAAAAAGACTTTTTTCTTTAACATAATAAAAATGTTTTTTCAGCTTTATTGAGGTATAATTGACAAGTAAAATTATATATGTTTAAAGTATACAAATTGGTGATTTGATATACTTATCCTTTGTTAAGTGATTACCACAATCAGGTTATTAACACATCCGTCACCTCCCATAGTGACTTTTTCTGTTTGTGTATGGTGAGGAGGTCTACTCTCAGAAAATGTCAAGTACATTCTGTATGCACGTAGAAAAATGTTTTAAGAACACTTGCGAAAAAAGATGTTTCTAAGAATGTTACTCACTTGCTACATTGAGAAAAGTGTTATATCAGTGAATGGATATGACTGCCAATTTGTAATGCATGCAGAGAAGTGTTTAAAAAAACACTTATAAGCAATGTTTTGGAGAATATATTATTACCTATAGTCACTGTGTAGCACATTAGATCCCCCGAGTTTATTCAATATCTTATAACTGAAGGCTTGTACACTTTGACAAGCATCTCCCCATTTTCCCCATCCCCCAGCCCTTTGTAACCATTTTACTCTTTGTTTATATGAGCTTGACTTCTTTTTCCCCTGGATCTTATATATAAGTGAGTTCATACAGTATTTGTCTTTATCTCTCTGGCTAATTTCACTTGTCACGTGACTTAATACTTGATCTATCCTGGAGAATGTCCTGCATACACGTGAGAAGAATGTATATTCTGCTGCTGTTGGATGGAATGTTCAAGTCTGTAGAAGACCATACATACGGTCTTAAGTACAGTTCAAGTCCTATGTTTTCTGTCTGGATTATCTATCCATTGTTGAAAGTGGGATATTGAAATATCATATTATTATTTTATTGTTGTCTATTTCTTTATTCAGATCTGTTAGTATTTGCTTTATATATTTAGGTGCTCCAATGTTGGTACATATATATAATTTACAATTTTTATATCCTCTTGATGAATTGGCCCCTTTATCATTATATAATGCCCTGCTTTGTGTCTGTTACAGCTGTTAAGCTAAAGTCTATTTTGGCTAATATAAGTATAACTATCCTTGTTCTCTCTTGGTTTCTATTTGCATAGAATATATTTTTTCCATCCCTTCACTTTGAGCCTATATGTGTTCTTAAAGCAGAAATGAGTCTCTTGTAGGCAGCATATAACTGGGTCTTATTTTTTTGTTTTGTTTTGTTTTACTTTGTTTTTGTTTGTCTTTTTAATCCTTTTAGCCACTCTGCCTTTTGACTGGAGAATTTAATCTATTTAAATTTAAGTTTAAAGTAATTATTGATAGGGGCGCCTGGGTGGCTCAGTCGTTAAATGTCTGCCTTCGGCTCAGGGCGTGATCCCGGCGTTCTGGGATCGAGCCCCACATCAGGCTCCTCCGCTGGAAGCCTGCTTCTTCCTCTCCCACTCCCCCTGCTTGTGTTCCCTCTCTCACTGGCTGTCTCTATATCTGTCAAATAAAGAAATCTTTAAAAAAAATAAAATAATTATTCATAGGTAAGGGCTTGTTAATGCTATCTTATTATTTTTTGGTTTGTTTGCAGTTCCTTTTTCACTTTTTTGCTGTATTCCTTTTGAATTGATAATTTTCAGTACTGATAGGCATTGATTCCCTTCTCTTTATCTTTTCTGTAACCACTGTAAGTTTTTGTTTTGTGGTTACCACGAGGCTTATATAAAACATTCTATGGTTAAACAGGCTACTTTAAGCCAATAACAACTTAACTTTGGCTATATACAAAACCTCTACCCTTCTACTCCCCCCATATTATGTTTTTGATGTCACAATTTACATTTTTCTCTATGTATCCATTAACAAATTACTGTAGCTATAGTAATTTTTTTTAAAGATTTTATTTATTTATTTGACAGAGAGAGACAGAGACAGCCAGTGAGAGAGGGAACACAAGCAGGGGGAGTGGGAGAGGAAGAAGCAAGCTCCCAGCAGAGGAGCCTGATGCGGGGCTCAATCCCAGAACACCAGGATCACGCCCTGAGCTGAAGGCAGATGCTTAAGGACTGAGTCACCCAGGCACCCCTGTAGCTATAATTATTTTTAATACCTTTGTCCTTTAATCTTTATACTAAAGTTAAATGATTAACATAACATGATATTATAGTATTAGAGTGTTCTGAATTTAAATCTATACTTATATTTACCATTGTGTTTTATATTTTCATATGTTTTCATATTACTAAATAATATCCTTTCATTTCTGCTGGAAGAACTCCTTTCACCATTTCTTATAAGGCAAGTCCAGAGGTGATGAGGTCCCTCAGCTTTTGTTTGTCTGGGGTCTTTAGCTCACCTTCATTTCTGAAAGACTGTTTTGCCAGGTAAAGTATTCTTGGTTGACCGTTTTTATTTTTATTTTTTTCTTTCAACACCTAAATGTATCATCCCGCTCTCCCCTGTCCTGCAAGATTTCTGCTGAAAAATCAGCTAATAGCCTTATGGATGTTCCTTTGCATGTGAGGAATTTTTTTTTCTTTTACTGTTTTTGAAATTCTGATTTTAAACAGTTTTATTATAATGTGTTTTAGACATCTTTTTGTGTTGAAACTTTCTGAGGACCTATGAGCTCATGAGCTTGAATGTCCAAGTCTCCTCCCAGATTTGGGAAGTTCTCAGTCATTATTTCCTTGAATAAGCTTTGTGCCTCTTCTTCCCTCTCTTCTCCTTTTGGGACTCCAGTGTTACCTACATCGCTCTCTTGATGGTATCCCATTATTCACATAGGCTTTCTTCACTAGTCTTCATTCTTTTTCTTTGTTCTTTTCTGACTGGATAATTTCAAATGACTTTCTATCTCACAGATTCTTTCTTCTGCTTGAGCAAATCTGCTGCTGATGTTCTTTATTTCATTTATTAAAAATTTTATTCATTTCATTCTTTAGCTCCAGAATTTTGTTTGGTTCTTTTTTATGATTTCTATCTCACAGTTAAACTCATTTTTTTTCTTGTATTGTTTTCCTGAAGCTCACTGAGCCTTTTTAAAGTAACCATTTTGAATTTTTTATTGAGAAAATCACAGATCACCTTTCCTTTGGGCTTGGTTACTGGAAAATTACAGTTTTCCTTTGGTGGAGTCGTGTTTCCTTGATTTTTCATGTTACGTGAAATCTTGCATTGTCTTCACATTTAAAGAAACCGTTGTCACCTCCACTCTTTACTGACTGTTAGGGGAATCTGCAGATGATGCATCCCTAGAGGCTCATGGGTGGACTTCCTGATTAGTAAGATTCAAGTCCCTTTGATGCTCACTGACAGCCCTGGCTGAAGATCTCCCAGCCCCTCCCTGCCCAACTTATGCAGAACATCTCAGTTCCAGATAGAGCAAGAAAATAGTGGGCCTCTTTGAGCAGTGTCATGTACTACTGGGGAAGCTGGCTTCTCAATCACATATTCTCACTTGCCCCCCTGGGACAAGTTATGGCCAAGGACATCTCTCTTGACAGTGCTGTGCTGCCTCGGGGGTGGGGTGATGCAGGGCAAAGTGAAATTGTTCCTCTTATCCCCTTCAATGTGTCCAATCTTGGATTTGAATTTTTTTCAAAGTATGTATTTATTGATTGATTTGCTCCAAGAGTGTGCTAGAACTTCTCGGCTGGATTTCTGGACTTCCACAAAGGCACCCTTGCCTCTAGGTAATTGTCAAATTAGATGTTCTTTGGGAACAAGACAGTAGAAAATTTTTTTCTGTCATTTTGCTAAGAAATGTCTTAAAATAGAGAAAGCAGCAAAACTTTAAGACAAAATAATTTTTACTATAGTTATTTACATTATCTTAAAAGTTCCTGATAAGTGAGTGAAATAGAAAAATAAAACAAAGTACTTTCTAGTGGGAAAGGAAAGAATAGCATCACATGTCTGTAGATAATATGATTATCTGTGAAGATAATGATGTACAACTTAAACTAGGAAAATTTACTAGGATGTTCAGAAGAAAATAAATATCTGACAAACAGTAGTCTTTCTATTTACCAGCAATTCTCTGAAGGAGTATATGAGGAAACAATATTTCATTGACAATTCAAATTTTAAAATTTAAAATATTAAACATCCAAGAATAATAACCATTTTATAGCTATACATTAAATATGCAAAAAAGTACAGTATTTAGTATATAGTGTGATTTTTAGGGACATGAAATAAAATCATATATATTTTTCCCCAGATGGGGAAATGCTATAAACATAGCATTCCTCACCAAATTTATACATATTTTTTTTTAAATAGGAGAAAATCCATGTGGAGTAGTTTGAATTTTTTTCTCTTGAGAATTTCTACAATTCTTTGGGAAAAATAGAGTAGATGTCAGCCAAAAAGATATTAAAGAACAAGAGTCAGAAAGAAGAGACTTAATATTCTCTCAAAGTAAAACATACTATAAACCCATGATAATAAAAATAGTATTTCAATTAGCATAGTAGCAAACAGATCAATTTATGTGTGAATTTAAATATTATAAATATCATCTTCTAAAGGCATCCTGAAATGATGAATTTTAAATTAATGGAACTGGAGAAATTAGTCAATCATTGAAAGTAAATTAAATGAGAACCTTATTTTCCATGAGTGCTAATACACACCAGATGAACTTAAGACAAACATATAAATAATGGAACTATTAATTTTTAAGATAAATATAGTTGTAAATCTTTCTTTCCTCTTGGCTTTAGAAATTACTTTTTTTTTTTGACTGCACTAAAGACTAGTTTTCTAAGTTCCAAAAATGGATCTAGGAGATAATTTTTCCTCCAGATAAGTGGCATTTTATACTGGAAACATAAATTCACAAGATATGAAACAATGGAATCAAGTTTTAATTTTCCCTCCTAGACTCATTCTGTAGGTAATAAAATGAAGGGGGATATTAGCTAAAGGTAGAGAAGAACAGATATTTTCAAGACTCCAGGCTAAGTTGGTACACACTAATGGAGAGGAATTGGACTTTATTCTGGCTGCCTGTGTGTCTCCAACATAATTGGGTCTTGTCTTACTAGGGAGAGAACTGCACTTCCACTTGCAGATCTTAACAAGTCAAACTATTTTGGCTTTGATGAAGTGCCTATCTTGTTTCCTAAAACTAGTCCAGAGATCTGACCAGCTGGAGGCCTCCATTCACACGATCAACTGGGATGGTCCCAAATCTTCTCATCTCTTTCTCTCTCTCTCACTCACACAATCTACTCAAAATATATTACTAAGTATTCTTTTATTTTAAAAAACATTTAATTCTAACTTCAAACCTTTGCTTTATTCTTAACTTGGATCTACAAGCTTTACATTTCATTCCCATAATGTCTATAATTTTCAAGTAATTTATGGACCAGGTTGATGATCACGGGGACTCTCATTATAAAAAAAAGTATTATACCACAATTTCTACCCCCCACAATAGGTGTACATTTGATTACATAAAAATTAGGTCAAACCACATATACAAATTTAGAGGCAAACAACTGAAAGGAGATAATTGCATTATTTAAAGTATAAGAGTTAATGCCAATACATTTTTAAAATTTTGTTAATAAATGAGAAACAAATATCTCAATAGAAATTTTGGAAAACACCTAAACAAGTAATTCAGAAATGAAGAAACATATATATACAGCTATAGAAATACATGTAGCAGTTAACATATGAATTAAAAAGTTTCATTCTTATCATCGAGCCTTACATCGGAAACCGGGGATGTACTGTATGGTGACTAACATAATATAATAAAAAATCATTAAAAAAAAAAAGAAATAGAAATACCAGCTAAAAAAAAAAGTTTCATTCTTGCTAGAAATTTAAATAAATATAAATTAAAATAATACTAATTATAAAATGAGATTTTTAAATAAAATAACAACTTTGTATAAATGGGAATTTTCAATGAAATGTGAAAATTATAAAGAGGCACAATATTTACAAGGACAATTTGGCAGTACAGAATAATTAAAAGCATCTATTGATTGATCGCTATGCACCAAGCCCTCTTTTAAGATACTAACTGTATTAGTTCTACAATCTGCATAATAATTCTGAGGTAGATACTAGTACAGATGATATACAAATGAGAAAAATGAGAGTTTGTGACATAGCAAGGGACAGAGCCAGAGCCAGATCCAGAATTCTAACTGAGACAGCCTTACTTCCCATTCCGATTTAAAATTACTATCTTATTGTCCTGATGAAAGACTTTAAAATAGACATACCCCTGACATACAAACTTATGCCAGAAATAGATCCTAGGGAAATAATCATCAATGTCCACAAAGATTTGATTACTAAGTTATCCTAGCAAAATTATCTGCAATTGCAGGAAATTGAAAATGTAAAAAAAAAAATTATCTGAATAATAAACGAAGGCCAATAAATACAAATCATGGAGTTATAAAAATAAGAAATGGAGTGAAGGACCAGTAGGTTCTGTCAGGTCTTTCTCCAAAATATATTCTCAGTATCTGCGCTTGTCTTCATTTCTAATGTTAGACAGATATTTCTCTGCTTTGTTTCTTTGGAAGCACTTATCCATAACTGGAAAAAAAATATTATTTTGAGGGAGGTGAATTATTTGTTTATTGTCTGTATTTAGCAGAAAGATTGTGTAGTCTAAGGTCTTATTTGTGTTATTTATAGCTATATGCCTATCACCTTGAAATCTGCCTAAAACAGTAGAAGTTGTGTAAAGATTATAGAATTTTTGACTAAATTAGTAAATGAGTTATGAACGGAGGAAAACATGTTGTTAAGTCATTAAAGTGAAATTTAAGAGAAGAAGAAATCAGAATACATCCCCATTTTACTTTACTGACAATTTGTATCTGATCTATTTAAAGGTCATTCCAATGTACTATAACTTTTAAAGTAGTATGAAATATATTTTTGATTTAGTTTTAAGAATCAGAGGTCTAGGGCCACCTGGGTAGCTCAGTCAGTTAAGTGTCTGCCTGCTGCTCAGGTCATGATCTCAGGGTCCTGGGATCAACCCCGTGTCAGGTTCCCTTCTCAGCAGAGAGTCTGCTTCTCCCTCTCCTCCTGCCCCTGCCCCGTTTATGCTTGCTCTCTCTCTCTCAAGTAAATAAATAAAAATCCTTTAAAAAAAAAGAATCAGAGGTCTAAGTCAATCTCACATAATTTTACCCATAACTTTTCTTGTTCATGAGTTAAATGCTAGGGAAAAGTCAATATCAGGCCAATATACCTAATGTGAGTCTAATGGGAACTCTTTACAAGGTAATTGAGGATTTAATATTGATCATTCAAAGAAGTACTCTTGTATGAATTATACTCAGAATTTTTTAGAAAAAAAGTAAGCATCTGTTTTAGATTGTCTCGGAAATTTCTTCTTCAATTTATAGGAAATAAATTTTTTTAAAAAATGAGATACTATTGAAGAGATTTGTACACTCATGTTCAGAGCAACGTTACAATAGCCAAAAAGTGGAAGCAGTTCAAGTGTCAATCAACAGGTGAATAGACAACAGATTGTGGTCTATACATACAATGGCATATTATTCAGCCTTAAAAAAAAAGGAAGGGATTTCTGACACACTCCACAACATGGATAAACTTTGGAGACATGGTGCTAAGTGAAATGAGTCCAACACAAAAAACAGTATTTTATGATTCCACTTATATGAGGTACCTAGAGTAGTCAAATCCATAGAGACAGAGCGCAGAATGGTTGTTGCCGGGGGCTGAGGTGAGAAGGGATGAGGAGTTACTATTTAATGAATATAGTTTCAGTTTTGCAAGACAAAAAGTATTCTGGAGATTGGTTACGCAACAATGTGAAGGTACTTTAACTCTACTGAACTATACATTTAAAAATGGTTAAGATGGGGGCGCCAGGGTGGCACAGCGGTTAAGCGTCTGCCTTCGGCTCAGGGCGTGATCCTGGCGTTGTGGGATCGAGTCCCACATCGGGCTCCTCTGCTGGGAGCCTGCTTCTTCCTCTCCCACTCCCCCTGCTTGTGTTCCCTCTCTCACTGGCTGTCTCTCTCTCTCTGTTGAATAAATAAATAAAATCTTTAAAAAAAATGGTTAAGATGGTAAATTTTGTTATGTGTATTTTACCATAATTAAATTGCTTTTAAATGAGATTGGCTGTACTTCCTATTGAACTAAATAAGTTTCTTCCTAAAGAAGAGATAATAAAAAGTAAACAAATTGTTGAGAATCAAAGTTCACTCTTTAGAGAGATCCTTGGACAATTCTTGGGATATGAACCTTTACAAGATGTTTTATACCTTGAACTACAATGAGGGATGGCTATAAGTTTCCAATCAAAAAGTAATCTGGAACTTTCAAAATACAGAAGTCAATGTCAATTCACAAATCTTGGGAAACAGCCTTCCAGGAGCACCTGTAATCTGAACTTGAAGTCACTCGCAAATTATATGTTGTATATATCAAAGACTATCTTGTGTATATCAAAGACTACCCTAAACACGTATTTTTGTGACAAAACTTAGATCTTCCAAATGAAATTATTACGTTTGAGCTTTTCTTTTAATCAACAAGAAGCGTATTTCAAAAACTAAATTTTAAAAATATGCCAAGTGGCTTCTTTTGACTTTTGGATATAAATACCACCTCACTTATTTTGACTGGCTTTTGCTATTGTTTTTGGTTTGGGTTTTTTGTGTCATGACAGTCTTTGTCAAACTAGAGAGTGGTACGGCAAATTAAACATTTTTGTATTTTACATTTAATTAATCAATTACATTGTGGATGGAACCAGTTTTAAAGTATCAGCAATTCAGTATTAGGAAGTCATATCACACAGATAGAAAAGAGAGCTTTATACACCCAAATGAAATTACAACCCACTATTAACTCAAAATTACTTTTTAAAATTTTTTAAATATTTTATTCATTTATTTACTTATCTATTTTGTTTGTTTGGTTAGATAGCAGGGGGAGGGTCAGAGGACAAAGGTGAGAGAGAGAGAATCTTAAGCAGGCTCCAAGGGGGGCTTGATCTCACCACCCTGAAATCATGACCTGAGCTGAAATCAAGAGTCAGAAGCTTTACCGACTGAGCCACACAGGTGACCCTCAAATTTATTTTTTAAATGGCATTATTTACCACGTGCTCTTTCTCAAAGTACTTTTTAAATGCTTTTTTTTTAATTCAAATCAAATGTGGATTGGGTGATTTGAGGTGTCAATGAAGTCTAGAATATTTTCCAGTTGTGGCCAAATTTGGAAAATAAACCTGCATCACATCTCCACCTCAGGGCTGGCACCCTTTCAGCTTATCCACTAGTTTGTCTGTTTAGTCACTATGTTATCTGGATATATATTGACCCAGGGCTTTACTTTAATACGAAAGCTATTTGTCCTTTCTGTTTATAAAGAATTTTGCATTCCTTCTAGCAAAATACTGAGGTTACACTAAAAATAATCCTTTCACCAGTTTTAGATTAAGACCATCACAAGCAGCATTGTGGAGAATTACTGTAAATGTGTGTGTAATGATTGCTCCAAGTTGTACCAGTAAATTACCATGGACATAATTTGAAGTATTATAGTTAAATGAAAAAATAAGTTGCTTTTGGATGCAAAAACAACAGTATCTACTTCCAAAAAAAAAAAAAGGCAAAGAAAATTAAGGAAATCATCTGGGTGATTTACAATTAAATTTCCAAATAATCAAGGCTGCAGCAATCAGATTGTTCTATCTCCCTTCCCCAGTTCCCAAAGCACGTATGGATCCTACCAGAATGGGTTTTAAAGTTTATGTATTTCCTGAGTCATGGCATTTCACAAGTGAGAATACACAATGAGAATGCTTCCTGTCCCAGTGGCATAGGATGTTCAACAGAGCTTAATCACATCCATAAAAGCCTCTCTTAAAACAAAACGTATTGCTTATGAATGACGTCTATTGCTGTCTGATGTTTCTTACAGGTGGTGACTTCGCAGATGAAAGATGACTAATGCACAACACCCAAAATAAATTATATCTCCTCCATCCCCATTTCCCACAAACACTTGTTTTAAGTGAATGGAAATAAAGCCAAAACAATCTGGACTGCCAAATTCCATTGTGCACATAGTAGTCATTTTCATCCTAAGATGACATCCCAACCTCCTTCCCCTTGTCCCTCGCTAATGCCCCTGTCCTTTTAATTACAGAAAACGTTCTTCTTGGACTTCTGCCCCAAAGAACTCAGAAGCACTTTTAAGTAGTCTCTTCATTACCAACATTTCCTGGCTAGAGATTATTGAAAGATAACACCACATATAAGGATGTTTCCATGTACTTGAGTCCTCTCTGTGCAAAAAGATTAAACAACTCTCATCATGTAGAGCTGAGAAGGATGTAGGAGACCATGTAGTTCACACTTCCTGTGTCAGAGACCAGGAAAGAGGTGTAGACAAGCTAGTAACTTCTCACACCATGTGCTAGCTCTAGCTAACTCTTAATCTAATGTCATTTCCATTCTGCCAATCTACAAAGTTGTTAACATAGCACAGAATCAGGATCAAAGAAGGTGCCCAAAGCCATGTAGTTCTTTAGACCTCAAGTTAAATATTTTAAGCAAGAAGAACTAAGTACTGACTAAAATTGAGTTTTTTTAAGAAATCAGGTAAGCAAAAATACAGGAAAAAAATTAAACTTGAATTTTATTTCCTCTCATGTCATTCTTCTTTCCTTTCCAGGAGATACTAATAAAAAATGGTGGATTAAAAGAGGTTGAAGGAGAAAAGGGACAAGCAAAAACCTTAATGACTCCAAAAAAAAAACCTGGATAAATCATAGACTGTATCATTTCCAGTGTTGCCTGCTAACATTGATAAACATGAGCCTCTTAGCCGCTTCATAGCACCAAATTTTTTATAAATTGTATGAAGTAATTACAAAGGATAAAATAAAAACAGACTAAGATCTCCGGTGTATTTATTTCAAGAGGACTCTTGTCAGGTGGAATAAGATTTATTTCTGTGGATCAAATAGTATATATTTTCCTCCTTGCATTATCTGTTAGGAAGCCCAGAACCAACTTTTTTATGTCTCTGTAGCAACAATATAGCTCCCATTGCATGTATTTTTTATACTAATCTTAACTCTGCCACTAACTTATTTTTCTCTTTTCACCTTCTTTTATTTGTAGGCTATTTCAAATCCTTTTTGGAATGAGTTATATTATAAATCAATCATATAGTCTATACACCATACATATCCCCCATTTTTCTTGACTAAAGGATAAAGTATCAATAGGCATCAACTGAAAAGAAACATTCAAGGTAAAATATATTCTATGTAGTGATGAGAATGCTGCTCATAAAGCTTAACCAAGAAACAAACTTTTCCTTTATTCCCTGTCTATAAATAACTCCATTAGGATCTGATATAAGTTACATGATAATATGCAAAAATAAACAGAACCACCCTCAAGTGAGTAGAATTTGGCAAATCAAAATATGCTTCCTCCTCCAAGCACAAAATTAATTTCCAAGTGATAGCTCATTAAAATGAACACCAAGCACAGCCTTTGGGGCAAGGGAAATGTTTTAGGAAATGGTCACAGAATTTTGGTCTGAGGGGCCTGGGGCAGAAAATATGTGTGCATGCACATACACAGTCTTCTTCTCATAGGTATTACCAAATCCTTCTAGTCCAGCAACTGGACTCCATAGAGCCAGAGGACAAAACCCTGAGGATTGCAGATCTCGTGTATACTTGATATTACTCTGGTCAAAAGTATTACAATAAAAGTCTCTTAGTTTGTTGTCTTTAAAATGATAGTAAAACATCCATAACATAAAATATACCATCTTGATCATTTTTAGGTTTACAGTTTAGTGGCATTCAGTACATTAACACTGTTGTTCAACCATCACAACAATTCATCTCCAGAATTCTTTGCATCTTGCAAAACTGAAACTCTGTACCTATTGAATCTACCATTCCTCATTCTCCCCTTCTTGGTCTGGCAACCACTATTCTACTTTGTCTTCAGGAATTTGACTACTCTAGGTATCTCATGTAAGTGGAATCATACAGTATTTGTCTGTGGCTGGCTTATATCACTTAGCATCTTGTCCTCAGGGTTCATCCATTGTGCACCATGTTTCAGAATTCCCTTCCTCTTTAAGGTTGCATAATATTCTGATGAATGTATACACCACAATCTGTTTATTCATTAATCTGTCAATTGACACTTGAGTTGCTTCCACTTTCTGGCTATTATGAATAATGTTGCTATGAACATGGGTGTACAGATATATCTTCAAGTCCCTGCTTTCACTTCTTTGAGGAATATATCCAAAAGTGGAATTGTTGGATCATATGGTAATTCTGTTTTAAAATTTCTGAGGAACGGCCATACTGTTTTCCATAGTAGCTGCACCATTTTGCATTCCAGCAAACAGTGCGCAAGAGGTCCAATCTCTCTAAATATTTCCCAACCCTTGTTATCTACTTTTGTAAAGTAGCCATCTTAACATGTGTGAGGTAGGATCTCAGTGTAGTTCCATTAGTTTTTGAAACAGGATTTCCAGAAAACTGCTCTGTATTTCAGCCAATATCCTTAAGAGGACAACAAAGAATTCAATCAAAGGTGAGTAGATCACAAATTGTTCATTACAGACAGACCAGATTTTTACCAGGTAGTCTGACTTGGACTCTGCTAATAACATGAAGACAAGACCTATTCTTTCTTAAGCCTCAAATGACAACTATGTAATAGTGTAAATTATCAGGCCTGGCTGGTTGTGGTTGGTCATGACTGTTGAATTTCTTCTGGAACAACAATAGGTGGCATAAATAAGATTGTAAACGGGCCTATTTAAAGACAAGGCAAAGGTTCCCATTTATTCTTTTTGCTCTTTTCCCCCTAAGCATTTTGCATTTGATAAAACCCAAAACACATTTAGCCCTGAGCAACAACTGCCCCCCTCTTTAAACACATGTGTGTCTCAAGAGAATGAATCCATATGTTTCTGATTCATTTACAATTAATTCATCAAAATGTTGTTTTGATCCAAGAAGCTTTATTGAGGCTCTCTCATGAGTCTTTTTTCTTAGAAACAGGAAATTATGCCTTGCCAAGAGCCAAACTCAAAACACACCAAAGGGTTTTGAGCTGAGTTTGAAACATTGGGACTTGAACATCTCTTCATCTCCACATGCAAGCCAAACCCAGATTTAATGTCAGATTAATCTCTGGCTCTTGAGATGCCCAGCATGACTTGAGCCTTTTTATACAAGCACTATAAGATTCCAGGTAAGCAGCAAAGCAGTATGAAGATGGGAAAGAAGATCAACAGATTTTTTTTTTAATTTACACTAGCAAGACACAGTGTGTTTATAAAAATGCCTGTAGACAGCACATCCACTGATAACCCCCTGAATAGTCTCCTTTCATCCACTCTGCCTTGTTTCCTGTTTGTAAGCTATCTCAAACAGGATGGCTTAACACCAGGTGATATTAAATACCACAGAGTTCAGGCTGTCCTTTACTCACATGCTCTCCCCCATACCAAACTTAACTTTTACAGAGATCAATGCCATTCAGTCTTCAGTGTTTCAAGTATTAATTCTTCAACCATCTCTAGGATTTTGCTCCTCTTCCATTGAACTCATATAGGTTTCTATCTTACATGAATCCTTCTCACAAGCTCCAATCTAGCCAAACAGGTCAGCCTTATCCAGATCTCACTTATGCTTTTAGATCTTTAAGTGTGCTCGCACAGCTCAAATTTTCTTCCTCTATAAATGCCACCATCCTTCCTGCTTGCATCTCACTTCCTCTCTAAGGCCATATATCAACCTCAGCCTAATATCATCTCACCTCCATCTGAATGTCTATAGCACTTACCTTCATTATACATGGTCATTAGCATGTATTCCTCTGTAAAATATCTTTTATTATAATTAGATATACATTAAAAGATGAATTACCCTGAATTAAATTATCTGTCAAATATCTTGCTTTCTAACTAGCTGCTACCATTTTGTGCACTAGGGAGAACAAATAGTGGATGAGAATTTTTGAAATGACATAAAACTGATTGCACTTAGAGAATCTCACATGTGATAAAATATATAGAAAAACAGTTTAGTTTATGTATGACTTTAGTTTTATAAGTATAGAAGTTATAGATGATGACATAGGAATTTCTAGAACAAAATTTAACATTGATATAACGAATATGGAGGGGAGGGATCAACTTGAGATCTAATTCTGCTAAAATTGCCTTAAATTTAATTGTAATTATCAGAAAGAAAAGGAAACAAAAATAAAATACTTCTTTCACTTTAGTTCAGATCAATAAAGAATATCTGGTCAATGATATGAGAGTGTGTTATCCAGGGTTCTCCACAGAAACACAGAACCAACATCACATATGTGAGGAGATTTCTTATAGGAATTGACTCACGCAATTATGGAGGGTGACCAGTCCCACGGTCTGCTCCCCAAAAGAGAGGGCAAAGTATTTGAATGATGTTCATTACTCTCCTTATATCCTGTAACTTAAATAGTAATATGTAAAATTAACAATACTTAAATACTGATACAAAATCAATACATCTTATAGTACACAATAAAGGAATAAAAGAGAAGAAAAGAAAACAAAGATATTTGCACAACATATCTATGTACACATACAAACATAGTCATACCAAAATAGGGAGGAAATACAACTACAGTCCTCATTTCTGTAATTGGTCACATGGTCTTTCTACCTACCTTTTTTAAACTACCTATTTTGTATATTCTTTGTCTTCAGCAAACACCTCTGTGGTTTATGATTCTTTAGCTGGTGGGGTAGCCCAAACTTTCATTCCTGAAGGACCTGGGGCATTATTAGTTCTGCCTAGATTCAGTTATAGTTTTCCATTGACCTTCATCACAGGGTTTGGTAATACTGAGAGATGCCCTAAGGGATCTCCTATATTCCAGATATACTCTTCCTTACTTCCATTATAGAGTAGTAATCCAATTTTCCCCTTGTATTTAGGATTAATCACCCCAGCCAGCACCGTAACTCTTTGCTTTGCCTATTGATTCAAAGGCATGAGAAGCTCAAAGTGGCCTGGTGACCATCTTAACTTAAAGTTCAATAGAATCATTGTGTCTCCTGATAAAAACATCCCTCCCTCTGGAACTAAGACCTCTCGGTCAGCAGAGCATAAAGTCATGCAAACAGGAAACATAAATTTTGCTACTTGGTCACTAGAGTAATAGAGAGGGGTGCCACTCCCATTTCCACCTCTTGATCTCTGGACCCATGAATCCCAGCTATGGACAAAATAGTACCATATATTCAGTGCTGACTCAGAACATCTATAGCCTTCTGAAGAACCTTTTTCCTGCCTGCAAAGCATTGTCACCTACCCAGCACTGTAACCAAGTATTCAAAAGGTCATTCCATTGTTCTATCAAGCCAGCTGCTTCAGGATAGTAGGGGACCTGGTAAGACCAGTGAATTTCATCAGCCACACTTTCTGCCCTTCTTTTGCTGTGAAGTAACTTGATCAACAACAACGCTGTGTGGAGTAGTATGACAGTGCATAAGGCATCCTGTAACTCCCCATATGGCCATTTTGCCAGAAGCATTGTGTGTAGGGAAGGCAAATTCATATCCAGAGGCTCTATTACAGTAAGGACAAAACTATGCTCCTTCTTTGTTGGAAGTGGTCCAGTGTAATCAACCTGCTACTCGGTAGCTGGCTATTCACCCCCAAGAATGCTGCCATAAAGGAGGCTCAGTTTTGATCTCTGCTACTTACAAATTGGGTGCTCAGCCATGGCCATGACTAGATCAGCCTTCATGAGTGGAAGTCAATGTTTCTAAGTCTATGCATGACCTCTATTCTTGCCACCATGACCAATATGTTTAAGAGCCCAATGGATGATGACAGGGGTGCTGGAGAAACAGGATGACTGGAGCCCACAGAGTGGGTATCCTCTTGATTATTAAAATCCTTGTCTGGTGAGGTCACCCTTTGTTTTGTTTTGTTTTTTCTAATATAAATGCATAGAAAGCACATATTCAAGTTTTACTTAACTTACAATGAAGAACCCATCAGTATGACAAAGTTGGTTTGAAAGAGAATATGAAAGTTGAAAATTGTAGTCAGTGGATAAAAAGAAATTCTGAATTAAAATTGTTAATTTTAATACAAAACTGGCTAATGGCCTACAAGGTAAAAATATTTTTGAGGTTTTTTTCTATTGGACAGAAGAAATAACCGCCTCCATTGTCAGTTGTAGAGAGTTGTAAAATATGGGGGCTTTAATCAACTGAAAAGTTACATTCCGTACGGTGAGTTTTTGCTAACACTAACAATGCTATAGTATTCTTTTATATTCATTTTTGTGTGAGCATATCTTAAAGATAAATTCCTACAAGTGAAATTTCTGACTATATAAATTTTTATATTAATTTTTACTTTTGAGAAAGGTTACCAAATTGCCCTTCATGGAAATTGTACTAATTAATCTTACTGTGAAGAACATATGAATGGCTGTTTCTTCATATCTCATCTTTTTTTTTTTCTGTATCAAGGTTTTATTTATGGTCTAGTTAGTTAACATACAGTGTAATATTGGTTTCAGATGTAGAGTTTAGTGAGTCATCACTTACACATAACATGAGGTCACCCTTTGATGGGACACAAATATCTTCATGTATTTTGCCAATTCAGAGAGGCCTATTGACATATCTCTTCCCTAAATTTCCTTGTCACCAACTTTCCAATCATGTTCCTTCTAAATTTCTGATCATCCAGCCAAACCATTGGCTGCAGCCCATGAATCAATATATATTTGCACATCTGGTTATCTCTCCTTCTGAGTGCAGTGCACAACCAGTTGTGCTTCCTGAATTTCTGCCCCCTGGGAGGATTTCCATTCACCACTATCCAGGGATGTCCCAGAAAGGGTCTGCAATGTTACAGTTGTCCACTTTTGGATGGTGCCTATATATCATGCAGAACCATCTGTAAATCTAGCCTGAGTCTTCTATTCCTCTGCCAGCTGATTGTAGAGAACTCCTCATGAGACTATAGGTTCAGGCTGGGAGAGAGAAAGCAGTACATCAAGAGTGGGGACAATGAACATTTGGGCCACGTCTTGTAATGTATGCCTTCACAGTCTGCTTTGGACTGATCACATATATGCCACTTCCACTCAATCATAGACTGCTACTCTGCATGCTCAACTTTATGGCTTGGTGGGTCAGATAACTACCAATTCATGAAAGGCAGCTGGGTCATATGGTTACTTAATGGCCCTTGGTCAAGCACTCAGTCCCTACTAAGGCCAGTAGCAGGCCAAAAGGTGTTTCTCAAAAGGAAAGTAATTATCTTTAGATGATGGCAAGGCTTTTCTCCAAAATTCCAAAGGCCTGCTGCAATTCATCTACAAGGGATTACTAAAGCCTCAAGATAGCATCCCTATCTGTCACTGACACTCAAGCACCATTGAGTCTGCTGGATCATATGATCCAAGTGTCAGAGCAGTTTACACAGCAGCCTGGACTTACTGCATAGCCTTCTCTTCTTCTGGGTCCCATTCAAAACCATCAGCTTTTCTGGTCACTAGATAAATACACTGGAGTAACACACCCATATTAGGAATATGTTTCCTCCAAAATCCAAAGAGGACCACTAAATATACAATTTTCTTGGTTGTAAGGGGGGCCAGATGAATGACTTGTCCTTCACCTTCGAAGGTAGATATCTTTACATGTACCACACCACTGGACTCTAGAAATTTCACTGCAGTATAAAGCCCCTAAATTTTAGTCCAATTCATTTCCCACTGTCTGACAAGCAAGTGTCTTTCCAATAACTCTTAAGTAGTTTCCACTTCTCACTTGCTAGTTTCAATCAACATAATGTCATCAATGTAGCAGACCAATGTAACATCTTGTAGAAGAGAAAGGTGACTAAGATCCCTGCAAACTAAATTCTGCTATGGGTCAGAGTTCATATATTCCTGAGGTAGGACAGTGAAGGTACATTCCTGGCCTTTCCAGCCCAGAGCAAACTGCTTCTGTTGGGCCTTATGTGCAGATACAGAAAAAAAGACATTTGCCAGATCAACGGCTATGCAGGTACCAAAGATGTATTGATTTGCTAAAGAAAGAAAAGCACATCTGGTATACCAACTGCAATTGTAGGTACCACCTGGTGAAACTTACAGTAATTCACTCTCACTCTCCAAGACTCATCTGTCTTCTTCACAGGCCAAATAAGATAGTCAAATGGGGATGTGGTGGGAATCAGGACACCTGCCTCTTTCAAGTCCTTCGTGGTGGCACTAATTTCTGTAATCACTCCATGAAGTACTGCTTTTGATTTACTATTTTCCTAGGTAGAGACAGTTCTAATGGCTTCTACTTAGTTTTTTCCATTATGATATTCCTAACTTCACAGGCTAGGAAACCAGTGTGGGGATTCTTCCACCTACTCAGTATGTCTATTATAATTATGCATTCTGGAACTGGGGAAATAACCACAGAATAGGTTCAGAGACCCTACTCATGAGCCCCAACTTTGAATGAAGGACCATGATGACAATTTGGGTCTCCTAGAATCAATGTCAGTTTAGAGCCAGTGTCCAGTTGGTCTGATTATTTCCTCTTCCCCAATGTACAGTGTAACTTGATAAAGGATCATAAGTCCTTTGGGGAAAGCTGAGAGAATGATTAATGGTATAAATTTTTGACATTATACCAGGGTTCTTCCTTAAGGGGACCTGGCCTGCCCTTCATTCAAGGGGTTCTGAGTCTATAAACTGGCTCATTTGGGAATTGACTGAAGAGTCATGACTGTTTTTATAATTCAAGTTGGACTTTTGTTCACTGACCTAGAACTTTTCTGCTTATACAGAGAAAGTAAAAATTTAGTAGGCTTCCCATCTATTTCATTTCTAGGAAAACCATGATTAACTAGCCAAAGCCATAGGTCTGTGAATGTCTGATTATTCCAATTGTTCTTTGACTCTGCTGTCCATTACTGTAACTACACCCACCTTGCCTTTGGTGGTTGAGTGCCCCAACTTCACTTCTGCCAGCATAGATCTGGATCCATCTACTCCTATTGCATTTAGGTTTTCCAGTCTCCTGGTTGTTGGTCCTGCTGTAAGGTCTGGATTACAGAGAAGAGTGATCATAAAGCTTTTCAAGGATGCTTATACTCCCCTCACAAATTTAGTTCTCAAAGTATTAGTGAAACGCATGCCTTCTGGACCCTCTCAGAGTTAGTGTATTCTAAATGACAAATTCACTCTAACATTCCACTCCCTCTCAGCTTCTGAATCCCTTCCTATACATTAAACCAGGGGAGGCTAGGCATTTCCACCTTCCTCAAAGGGCCTGTTGGTTCAGCCAATGAACGAAAATGTTAGAATCCTTTCTAATTCCCTGAGCTGCAATATTAAATGCAGAACCTCTGCTTCTGAGTCCATATCAGTAAACCCTGCCTGATCCAACTTCATATCCCTTTCCACCATCATCCCACACCTTATTATCTATTCCCATACATGTTCCCTGGTTTTTTGTTTATATAAACTAGAAAATTCAAGTAGTTGTTTTGGAGTGTAGCACACTTCCTCATGGGTCAAACATTGTACTTCACCTTTACAGGCTTGCTGGGATTTGAGTCTAGTTATAAGTCTACAAGCAAAGAGGGGTGATGGTGGTAGGTCTTGAGAAGAATAGGCTTTTTTTTTTTTTGCATGGTAACTGCCTCAGGGGAGACCTCAAGCAATGCAGAGTTAATCCTATCGGACAGAAGTAGAAAGGCCGATATTACCGTGGGTGGAGAGTGTAATTTCCTTCTGTATAGAGACTTCCGATAAAGAAGACTCATCAGAAATAAAGGTTCAATGTCCCCAGCTCCATCAGGATTTCCCACACATCCCCGTTCCAATTCATAGGTCCCATTCTTTCTTAGTAAATATCCACTTTAACCACAATCATTCTGTGAGAATGGAAGTTCAACTTTACTTGTAATTCAACCAATCACAGGATGAGGTTCTGAATTTGATTTACAGAAATTTTAACCCTTCAGCAACATGACACAAATCTCTCCTTCAGGGTACACATAGAAATTCTTAGGTCATCTATGGGGCACTTGAGCTTTAGAAATTAGAATCCCAGAGCTTATATTTTTCTTCCATCACTTTGTCCATCAATATTAGGAACAACAAACCAATGCCATTACATTCCTTCGTTTTCCAAAAATGTTTGAATGTCTCATATACAGAGTCACATAGCTCTTTACTTCTTATAAATGGTTGATGCAGAGTATCCAATGCAGAAGTTTTGTATATTTTTACAAACAATTCATGCATGGACTATCAGTTCTCTCTTTACTACTAGAAATCATCAATACGCTGCTAATTATTTAAAAAAATCTTCCCAGTTGATGTCCCTGATGCTGGCCAACAGAATAAAGAAGAAGCTTAAGAATCTGAAACCAAAGGAGCTTAATTTTGAAGCCACAAAGTGTGGGGACACCTGGCTGGCTCAGTCAGAAGAGTATGTGACTCTTGATCTTGGGGTTGTGAGTTTGAGCCCCACATTGGGTGTAGCAGTTACTTAAATAAAAAATAAAAAATAAAAAATAAAAAAAGAATATGAAGCCACAAAGTGTGAAACACAATCAAGAGAAAATCCAATCTCTCGATAACAAATAAATTGCTTAATAGGAAACAGCATATTTCACTGAGGCCAATTCAGGCTAAGTTATGTTCAATTCCATAAAACAATCAGTTTCAATTTGAGTTGGGCAAGGGCAATGTATCTGAGAAAATCTCTGATAACAACTGTTTGAAAGAGTTGCACATAATCAGTTTTCTTTTTTTTTTAAAGATTTTATTTATTTATTTGACAGAGATAGAGACAGCCAGCGAGAGAGGGAACACAAGCAGGGGGAGTGGGAGAGGAAGAAGCAGGCTCCTAGCAGAGGAGCCTGATGTGGGGCTCGATCCCATAACGCCAGGATCACGCCCTGAGCCGAAGGCAGATGCTTAACCGCTGTGCCACCCAGGTGCCCCCACATAATCAGTTTTCATCCCTTAATTGTCAGTAGAACTACGAATTTGTGATCCTAAAAAATAGGTATTTGGTATTTAGATGCATTATGGAGAGAACGTGACTGATCAGTCTTAAGATTCTAAATTTACAATACATAATTTAAAAGCTGATATTTTAAGTTTTAAACTCATAAAATTAATTTGCAATTACAAGTTGAGATCTTTAGAGAAAATTAATTTATTACATTAGAAAATTTTCTTAAGAATTTGGGAATTGTCAAAAAATTAAGGTACTTAAAATACAGTAAAATGATAAAAGCAGTTTAGAATACTTTTTAAAAACTTTAACCAAGTTTATATATGGTACCAAATATTAATCAAATGCTTCTTAAAAGGTGATTCCTAAAACTTGCTAAACTTATAAATAGCAAAAGAAGAGGTGAGGTTATCTAGTAGAATAGGAAGCCCCAGATCCTCCTTCCCCCATGGAGACACCAATTGAACAATACCTGGACCAGTTCCCTTTGTGAGAAATGCAAAAGCAAGTTAAGGCATTTCCTCCCCAGGTAAGTGTGAAACCAGGCACATAAAAGCTGGTAAGAAAATTCATGGCATTTGCTCATCACAGTTCCTCCCACCAGCACATTGCAGTGAGGTTGAGAGGAAATTCCCAGCCCCTGGCTTCTCCTGAGGAGGAGAAAAGAACACTGGTCTGTACATCCAATGTTCACATATTTTGAAGGGCTGCCTCAGAGACTGACTTCTATCTTCCTGAATCTCAGTGCTGAAAGGAAAGAGTTCCAGGTACAAAGGTGACTTTCTGGGCTAGCACACACTCACTCACAATAGTACCCCCTCCTTGTTCAATTCAGAATAAGCAAGAGAAAATGCCTAACTCCCAGCTTCTCTCTGGAATGGGAAAAAGTTGGAGCATGTGTCCAACATTCTGGCTTTTCAGAAGGCTGCCTGAGGAATGAGTTTCTGTCCCACAGATTTGGAGCAGTGATAGAAACTCTTGAAGCCTGGAGGCTGCTGAGAGAAAAGGAGCAGGGAGGCTTTCAGCAGCTCCAGAGAACCTGCAGTACCATAGACAGACATGAGAGGGAGGAACAGATTACAAATTCCTGAAAGGAGGCCCCAGCAAATTATTCAAATTGACAATTTACACACAGACACACACACACACACACACACACACACCCCAAAAGGTGCATCCACAGAAAAGGTTCAAGAGGTCTCCATAATCTCTAGCCAAGCTGATTGGTGAAGGTCTTTCCCTACATGAAGCCAGTCCATAGATTGAGAGGTGGTAATTTTTTTCAAATATGCTGATCCCAACACAATTATAAGACACACGAAGAAACAGGAAAACATGGCTCATTCAAAGGGAGTATATATATATCCAAAAATTAATTCTAAAAAAACTGTATATGAATAATTTGACAGATAATTCAAAATAACCTTCATAAAGATGCTTAACAAACTCAGGAAAACAATGCATAAACAAAATAAGAACATAAGCAAAGAAATAGATAATATAAAAAATAATCAAACGAAAAGCAACTTGTCACCTACAAAGGACCTTCCATAAAATTATCAGCAGATTTCTCAGCAAAAGCATTGCAGGCCAGAAGAGAGTAAGGTGATACATTTAAAATGTTGAGAGAAAAAAACTGCCAACCAAGATTACAATACCTGGCAAAACTGTTCTTCAGAAATGAAGGAGAAATAAAAACTTCCATGGATAAACAAAAGCTAAGGAAATACATTACCACTGGACCTGTTTTTAAAAAGTGGTGTTGGGGAAAATGGATATCCACATGAAAAAAATGAAATTGGATCCTTAAGTTATACCAACACAAAGATCAATTCAGAATTGATTTAAAGCTTAAATGCAAGAATGGAATTCATAAAACTCCTTTAGTAAGACATAGATGAAAAGGGTTTGTTTGTTTGTTTGTTTTAGATTTTATTTATTTGAGAAAGAGAGAGAAAGCACCAGCAGGAGGGAAAGGTAGAGGGAGAAAGGGACTCCCTGCTCAGCGGGGAGCCCAATACAGGACTCTATCCTAGGACCCTGGGATCATAACCTGAACCTCAAGGAGATGTTTAACTGACTGAGACACCCAGGCATCCAGATGAAAAGTTTTATAACATTGGTCTTGGCAATGATTTCTTGAATATGACCCCCAAAATGCAGGCAACAAAAATAGAAATAGACAAGTAGGACTATGAACTGAAAAGCTCTGTACAGCAAAGGACAATCAACAGAGTGAAAAGAAAACCTACAAAGATGATGGAAATATTTTCAAGCTAGACATTTGATAAAGTGTTAATATCCAAAATATATAAGAAACTTACAGAACTACAACTCAATATCAAAACAAAAAAAAAGAAATAATGTCACTTAAAAATGTGAGAAAGTTTTGAACAGACATTTCTCCAAAGAGGGCATGGAAATGACCACGAGTATATGAAAGGTGCTCAACACCACTAATCATCAGGAAAAATGCAAATCAAAATGACAATGAGATCACCTCACACCTGTTAGGATAGCCATTATAAACAAATAAATAAAATAAAAAAAAGAGAAAGAGAAAGAGAAGAAGGGAGAGGAGGGGAGAAGTTGGGGTAGTAGAGAAAGGGAGAGAGTAAGGGAGAAAGAGAGAAAGAAACACCAGATGTTGGTAAGAATGTGGAGTAATTGGAACACCTGTGTGTTGTTGGTGGAAATATTAAATTATGCAACAGTATGAAAAAATTTATGGAGTTTCCTTAAAAAATTAAAATTGTAAACCACCATATGATCCAGCAATCCCACTTCTAGGAGTTCATCCAAAAGTATTGAAAGTAAGATCTCAAGGAGATATTCATACTATTGTGTTCTTTGCAGGATTTTTCATTTTTCTTTGCAGGATGTAAGTGTCCATCAAGGGATGAATAGATAAAGAAAAGGTAGTATACTCACACTTGGAATATCAATCAGTCTTTAAAAAGAAGAAAATATGGTTGTATTCTACAATGTACATGAAACTTGTGAACATTATGCAAGTGAAATAAGCCAGTAACAGGAGGACAAATACTCTGTGATCTCACTTATATGAGGGTCCTAAAGTAACCAGACTCATGGAAGCAGAAAGTAGAATGGGGTTGCTAGGGCCGGGGGGAGGAGAAAGTGGGGAGCTGCTTTCAATGAGTATATGAGATGAAAAATTTTTAGAAATCTCTATAACAATGTACATATAGTCAGCAGTACCTTAGTGTACACTTAAGAATATTTTCAAAGGGTAGCTTTCACACTACATGGTTTTTAACCACAATAAAAAAGACAGAAAAAAAATAAACAAAATAAATGGCAAAATAAGATTGATAAGCTAAATTTAAATGCTTAAGTAAAGACTACTTGTGGAGATTTGTAACATAGTAATTTGGGTTCTAGTTGAAAAAAAAAGTGCACTGATTCAGCAATCATGCTCCTTAGTATTCATCTAAAGGAGTTGAAAACATGTGTCCACACAAAAACTAACACATGCATATTTATAGCAGCTTTTTTCATAATTGCCAAAATTTGGAAGCAACCAAGATGTCCTTCAGTAGGTGAATGGATAAATAAACTTTGATACATCCAAACAATGGAATATTATTCTGCACTAAAAGACAAATGAGGTAATGAGCCATGAACAGACATAGAGAAACCTTAAATGCATATTACTAAGTGAAAGAGGCCAGTCTGAAAGGGCTACATACTATATATTTCCAACTATATGGCATTCTGGAAAGGACAAAACTATGGAGACAGTAAAAATTTCAGTGGTTTCTAAGCAGGCGTGGAGGATGAATAGGCAGAATGCAGAGGATCTTTAGGGCAGAGAAAATACTCTACATGATATTCTAATGATAGATATACATCATTACATGTTTGTCCAAACCCATGGAAAGTACATCACCAAGATTGAAACCTAATATAAACTATGGACTTTGGTGATTATGATGTGTCAGTGTAGGTTCATCCTTCATAACAAACGTGCCCCTCTGGTGGGGGATGCTGAGAGTGGGGGAGGCTGTGCATGTGGGCAGACAGACGGAATATGGAAAATCTCTCTGCCTTCCTCTCAATTTTGTTGTGAATCTAAAACTGATCTAAAAAAATTAAGCCTGTATAAAAAAAAATAGTACATTTCTGAATGTTCTTCACAACAGCCACCTAAAAGACATAAAAAAAAAACCCTCACATTTAACATTCATATTGCATTCACTCTTTCTGCCACCCAATTCAAACTGGTTCCTTCCCTATCACTCTGCCAAAACAGGCCTCACCAAGGTCAACAATGACCTCAGTGTCACTGAATCTAAAGGACATTGCTCAGTTCTCATCTTCCTGGACACCTCAGCACTATTTGCCATGATTGACCACACCCTCCTTCTTGGAACACCTCATGTTTGCTCACTGGCTTCTCCTTCCTTCCTTTTTACAATCATCTTCCTCTACAGGGCCACTGAATGTTGTGGTCCCTGAGCCTCAATTCTAGACTTCTTTGTATCTTATTCTCTCCTTAGAGGTCCTACTAGAAACAATGGCTTCATTTACCCCTTCGCCCATTTATCTCACAAATTCTATCTCCAATTAACTGTCTCTCCTGCAGTCCAGGCATATATATCCAATGTCCTCTCGATACATCTGCATAGAGGTTTCAAGGACACTTTAGATTGAACATAATAGCTGGATCTTATTGAAAACTTACTATGTGCCGACATAAAAATGAGTTCCTTGAAAGATGAACTGGAAGCTGCTCTCAAGGAGAACCTCTAGCAAAACGTTCTAGATTTCTGACTTAGTCCACGAGTCCAGAGAAGGCTTCCTTGGAAGAATGACCTTTATTGAGACCTGAGAGATGAGCTGAGTGAACCAAGTAAAACTGTGGGAGTGAGGAGAACCTGTCATCAGCATGTATAGAGAGTCACAGTTAAGAACTCCTGGTTAATTTGCTCAACTCTTTGATATAGACACAAAAACCTTCCCTGGTTTTCCTCTCTGTCCAGATGCTAACCTAATTCCTTCCTTTCTTTTATCACCCTTCTTTTGAAGACATATTCTGGTTCTCTTTTTCATTCTTGAGTCATTACCAGTTGACTCACCAAGTTTTGAAAATATCTGCACACTTGACGAAGCTGACCTTCATAGCTCAGCAAATGTACCCCACTGACTTGTCATCCCTGATACTATTTCTTCAATTCTCTGCTTGCTTCCCTGCAGTGTCCTTCTCAGTCTTTTACACTGGCTCCTCCTTCCTGACCTACCCTTAAGTATGGGTTTTCCTTGGGTTATTTTCCAGAACATCATCTCTCACTTTATACATGCTCTTGGAGAATCCCATTCTTGTCCATGGTTTGTCATATATATATATATATATAATTGGCTTTCAAATATATAGCCCCAAATTCACTGTTTTACAGAATTTCAGACCTTTCACTCCTACTGGTTTTCTTCATTCTCACCCATGCTCTACAATAAAGCTTAAGGTCAAAATATCCGGAACTCAAGTCATTGTTACCTCCAGAAACATGCTTCTCTTTTGTATAATAATAATGTGATCATTCGTCTTCACATATGCTCAAAGGAGAAGCTTGAGAGCAACTACAACTATTTCTTTTTCTCACTGATAAAATCCAATTATTATGAAATCTCTGGTTATGTTATAAATATTTAATTTCTTTATTTTTTCTTCCCCCCTTTTTTTAACCACAAATCTAACTTTCATTATTTTGGCTCCAGATCTTCTATAAACTTCCTGAAATTTCGTAAACTATATTTAAGTGTGTATGTTTTCTCTCTTTCTAATTTATTATGTTGTATTTCAAACACATAAAAATGCATAAAATGTGCAATATTTTCACAAAGGATTTAGAGATATTATCAGATTCTAAAATGGGTCAACGATTTCAAATAGGGTAAGAACCACTTACCTAGAGCACACTTATCTCCAAACTTCATTTTCTCATAACCCTCAATAAAAAAGAATTTGAGTACACGCTTCAATATGCCTGTTTATTCATAAAGTATGCATATACTACATCTCATTGTACATTCACTATTACAAAAACTTGATTTCTTGGGGCGCCTGGGTGGCTCAATCATTAAGCATCTGCCTTCTGCTCAGGATGTGATCCCAGGGTCCTGGGATCGAGCCCTGCATTGGGTTCCCCGCTCAGCGGAAAGCCTGCTTCTCCCTCTCCCACTCCCTCTGCTTGTGTTTCCTCTCTCCCTCACTCTCTCTCTGTCAAATAAATAAATAAAATCTTTTAAAAAAACTTGATTTCTTAATTTAAAAATAAAACATTGATAAAGATCAGTTCTGATATTTTCTTTTCTTACACCAGTGGACAAGGTTGAGCATACTAAAGTGCAAACTGTAACCTAGATAAAACATTTAAATGCAGTTATCCCACTGCTTTCAGAGTTCTCTTTTTGCTCCCTTCAGTATTTGTTTGAACCATTGTCTACTCACGGTCTCCAAAATAAATTAATACTCCTTATCATAGCATATAAAACTGCCACAACTCTCTCTAAGCCAGCTTCCAACCTTTATCCTCCTTCCATTTTCCCTTTGTCCTTTTTTTCTTTTACCCATCTATTAACTAAATATACCAGGAATTTTCACCCATCTGTAATTTTGCTTATGCTACTCACTTTGCTTAGAAATGTTCTTCTTGCCCTCCCAGTGGGGCCAGTGTAT
The DNA here is from genome assembly GCF_024610735.1 of Ursus americanus. NCBI lineage: Eukaryota > Metazoa > Chordata > Mammalia > Carnivora > Ursidae > Ursus > Ursus americanus. Next base: position 68,622,116 of record NC_142139.1, read on the forward strand.
TAAGGTGTTCAAACACAAAGGCTCTGGGGCCAGACCACAGAAATTCCAACGCAGCTTTACAAATTGCTAGCTAGTGACCTTGGGCAAGTTTTTAACCTCTTGTCTCCTCTATAAAATGGAGACCAAAGCATCACTTTATTAGTAGAATTAATTAGAATAGTGCTTGAAACAGAGTCATTAGCATATTAAAATACTAGGATATTAGAATTTGTACATTATAGCTATGTACATTAGTTAGCAGTTCTCCTTAATGCCAGTTAAATGTGCTTTCTTCTGAGAAGTCTTTCCTGACTGTTCTAGCTGAGTTAGCATCCCTCAGGCCCTCTAATCTTTCATGGGACTTGTTTTCACTTATGCCTTCTATCAGATTACACTCTACTTGCTGTTATTTCATTAATTTCCTTCACTAATCTGTAAGCTTCTTGAGGGCAGCAACCATGTCTTGCATATTAACTTTGTGTTTTGGGATCTATCACAGTGGACATCAGAGAATGTTTATTACCTGCTTCTCATCACCAGCTGAGACTGCCATCCTGAGAGACACAATAGGCACATGGCTTCCCCAGCTCCATAGCTCTGCTATAGTTATATATACTTTCTGGGGTGTGATTATCACTTAACTCAAGGAGACATGTCAGAATTCTCTTGAGAGAAAGTGGTGTTACCGAAAGACAACCCTGAAGTCATTTCAATCTATCGAAAGATCTTAATGCTTAATAAACTGTAAAGAAAGGGAAGGATGGGTAAGAAAGTAAGAAAGAAAGGAGGAAGGAAGGAAGGAAGGAAGGAAGGAAGGAAGGAAGGAAGGAAGGAAGGAAGGAGCTATTTGCATGAGAAGAAACCGAGATTCAGAGAAGTGATATACCCAGGTTTATAGAGAGCTAGAAAGAAATAACCAGGATTCAAACCGAGATCTGATTATACCACTCTGCCCCAGAAGTAAAAGGTGTCTGCTGATGAATCTTAGTGGTTGTTGCCTTTCAATAAGTTCTTATCTAAAGAAGAAAAAAAATATTGTGTGTTTCATGCTTCAATCTATTTATATACATATATTGAATCCTACAACAATGTTATAAATTAGAGATTACTCTCTTCGTTTAATAAATGAAGAGGCTGTGGCTGGCAGAACTTAAGTGACTGTTCTAAAGTTATACAACTGGAGGGTGCAAGTCTGGGTTTGGGGTCCTCTGAGTCTAGTTTTCACTCCTCCACACTGCTGCTGCCTCTAACCCTTCCTATTTAGTTGTTTGACCTGTTTGACACGGTTACCTGCTGTCTTACTCTACTTGGGCTGTTATAACAAAATACAACAGACAGGTGGCTTAAACAACAGACATTTATTTCTCACAGTTCTGGAGTCTGGGAGGCCCAAGATCAAGGTGCTGACAAATTCCCATTCTTGGTGAGGGCAGGCTTCTTGGCCTGTAGACAACCACCTTCTCATCATGTGCTCACATGGCCTTTCCTCCACCTACACATGGAGAGAGGGAGCTGTAGTCTTTCTTCCTCTTCTCATAAGGCCAGGAATCCTAACATGAAGGTCCCACTCTAATGACCTCATCTAAACCTAATTACCTCTCAAGACCCCATCCCCAAATACCATCACATCAATGGATAGGGTTATATATATGAGTGGGGGAGGGCATGGACATTCATTCTATAACATCTGGTCTCTATCGACTTGTCAAACCTTGGCCAGCTATGCTAACCATCTCTGAGTTCCCAGCATCTCCTCAAACCTAGGGAGCAGAAGTGGTGCCAGTTATCAGCCCACAAGCACTTTTCAGTGACTGTCCATCTTCTGCCTCTTCGCCTACACCTAGTATACTAATGATGATTGTATACCTCTCTTAATTTATATATAGTTACGTATTTCACTGACACACATATCCAACAGATTCTGTCACAGGTAAAAGTGCACTTAAAGAACAGGTAGATCAACACTTTCATTTCTACAGAGGAGGAGGCTGAAGCCCAGGGAGATAAAAGAACTTGTTTGACAGCCAAGTTGATTTATTCCACAGCATGTATTACCAAATGAAATCACTTCATTTCTGAATGATTTTATTACTTACTAAGCTCATAAAATAAGCTTAATGAAGACAAAACTTCTTCTCTCTTGTCTTCTCTGCTGAGAAGATTAAATTCATGACAACAAACACTTTGGTCATAGTTATATCTCAGAGTTTACATCTAATATTTATTTTTTTAATTGTACTCTCAATTTAAAGGACAACTTTTTTTGAAGAGAAGAAACACTATATTAAACATATACATATATTTGAGACCAGCAATAACAAACACAAATTCATATAAATAAACAGAACTATTTTCTTTCCATGTCCAAAAGCTTGTGTCTAAACCTTCTTCACATTGAGAGATTAAAGTCTCTTAAAACATTTTGCCTTTGGGTATGTGGATCATAAGACCTATAATCATGACCTTGATGTCTTAATTACTTTTGATTAACAATGTAATTCCATGATATACAAAGAATTCTGGAATTTTTCCCCTGTATTTTCCTTTGTATTTATGTTTTTCTTTTCTATCTCCCCAAATTCATTCAGAAACACCTGACAGAAAGATTGTTACTGTTTTGAATCTCACATCATCCTTTCCTAGTTTTGTTCATTTGCATTTTTTTGCATGTCCCACAGGTCATGCAAGACTAAGAGACTTGGCAGTTTCTCCATGACTCTTCAGTATACATAATAACTTGCTCTAAGATACTGGCACAGTGGGCTATCTTTTCATTAAACATTTTTTGAATGTGTGGATAGAGGCAAAAAGAATCAAGCTGTAACTCCTAACTCAACTTCTATCTCCATCAGATTATGTTGAAGTATATCTGTGAACATAAGCCCATATAACACTAATGGGTCCTATTAAATTGCTCTGTGTTCTCTGCTTTACATACCATAATACCCCAGATAAGACTATAATAAAGATTTTATTAACACCTATAAGGAAACCTAAAGGGTAAGCCCTAATGAATCCAAATGCCAGTTAATGACACTACTGAAAAATCATACACCCTCCCAACAAGTATATCTTCATTCTTTCATTCTGAATACCCATACTAAAATAATGGCATATCTCAGATTCTTATAAGCATCAATATCCCTCCACCACACACACACACACACACACACACACACACACACACACAGAGTGTAGATCCAATAAATGTTTAAAGGAGGGAAGAGGAAAAGAAATGAAGTCAGGAGTGAAATTTGTTTATTAGGCTATCATGTTTATTTTATTGAAATTTATCATTGCCCATAACTGATTACTTCTAAGGTTTCTGGTGTTTGTATGTTTCCAAATCATAAGACTTACAGAAAGGCCACACATTTCAGGATAGTCTGAATAAAGAATATAAGAATAGTGGGAGGCAGAGTGAGACACGTGAACAGGCAAAAGACCAGGAAAATATGATGGCGGACTCATGTGGCATAACAGTACCCATGCCATCTCTCAAAAAGTTTGGCTTAAATCAAGTTGTTTTGGAAACACATTCCTTAGAGATATTTGTCTTCAGTTATTAACTGCCCCATGTGGGCACTGTCAGGCCATCAGTGACTTTTAAAGCTTTAATTTCAGATGAGCAAGCAAGGGGAAAGTATTTCAGTGTCACCCAATTTCGAAATGGAAGGTGGTTTCCCGGATCTTGAATACAAGCACAAGTCTGCCTTCTGTGAACTGGTATCAGACAACGAATATTAAAAGATGCAACATGCTGCAAAACATATATCATATAAGCAGAGATTGTGACAATTTTTAAGTGCATATTATGAAAAATCGTATTCCCCTTTAGAGAGAATTCAAAGTGCAGTGGTGTATTTCCTCTCTTTACATCATTTTGGGGCAAAAATCATCTCTGTCCAAGTAACCAGCCAGTCTGCCAGGACAAAAGTAAATAATACCTAACATCAAAAAATAAAAATATAGCAAATATTGTAAATTAAGTGGAAGGAAGCTATTAGAAAAGAACTCTGAAGGCTATAGCCAGGCTGTGGCAGTAAGAAGACAAATACACCAGCCTCTGTCATTTTGACATCAATTGACTAATTTGCTCCAGGTTTTCTTGAGGTTTCTTTTAGTGTATTTATAACCACAAAAGCATTTATTTTGGTCCCAAGATAAAAAGCCTTTTACGCAATGGTGCATATTTCTAAGGTAACAATGTTTCCATTGTCAAAACTGCCATCAAAGGGGGTGGGGAGGGAATACTACCTACCCCATTTATTTTGTTGGGCATCAGCTTTACCAAAGTACTGGTTTGGAACTTAACCTAATTTCTATGGCTCCGTTGCTAGTTGAAAGAAGGAAAAAATGCTTCTCAAATGATTTCATCTTTCCTGATATCATGAAGAAGGAAAATATCTTAGACACCAATGTCCTAGGACATTCTATTCTCTAACCTGGTACCCAGAACTCGTGCAGCCTGGATTAGACACAAGGGAAGAGGCAGATGTCCAAAAGATAAATTAATCCAGATGTTTTTCATGCTTTTTATTAACGCTGCACTCCAGCTGTTCCATCTTCATACTGGTAAAGTCCCAATCAGCACACGGGATGAAAAAAGCAGAAGGTAGAGGTGTTTCAGAATACTAAAGGGCCAAAATAATATTCTCTACAAAATTGAAGATAACACCCAAAAACTGGGGCCAGAAATTTCTACATATTGGCAGTTGTCAGAAGGAAGCAGTTGCTGAGCCTTATCCTCCTACTAGAAAACAAGACAAGAGTCTCATGACTTAACTGGCCAATGGGCAAATCTCCAATTGTCCTCAATTAAGACTATCCCCAAGAAAATACCAAAAGAGAGATAGAGTGCAAATATGTGGGGTTTTGTTTAAGCCTTTCTCACACACAAATGAAATAGACCACAAGAATGAACACAGTTTAACAATAGCAAAACAAATTAAAAGTAGTACCAGCTTCACTTTGCTGGAAGCTACATGCGGCTCAATGATGACAAGTAAGATGTTCATTCTTAGTCTAAAAAATGTTTCCCTGGGACAGCTGTAGGGCATGGCTCAGTGGTCTGAACATCTGGTTTGATGTACCTAGACTCTTTGGAGCCATGGGCTGGAATCCTGGTGTGATTCAGTTAACTCTTTATCTTTAGCAGAACTAAACAGAATTCCCAACTCTTTACTGTGTGGTTCTCGGGAAGTTTTGGGAAAGATGTACCCACCCTGGCTCTGCTTGGAGATAAAAGAATTCAAAGAATTAAACTTGACACTTTAGCCCCAAGTTACTCGCTTTCTATTGTTTACTGTCACTGGAATACCATCTTTGTTGTTTATGTAGGGTCTTTCATTTAAGAATTTCAAAGTACTCACTGACATGGTCTGATGGCAGAAATGAGCAATGTTCATGTTTTAAGGACAAGAAAAATGAGACATAAGAATCCCACAATATGTCAAAGAAAAGGCAATAATGAAATCTTGTCCTCGCATTGGAGTGCACAGTCATTTTATATGACAGTTTTCCAGGGGGAGAGTGAATGTCAGATGAATGTGCATCTTGGACCATAAATAAAGAATTCAGTCCAAATGATATCCCCTGTAAAGTGACTGATCAATCTGAAACAAAAGAAATTTAATAGCTTCTTTAAGCCTTAGTTGTTTAATCTTCAAACCAATGGAATTAATGTCCACCTATCTGGGTCCATGCAAGGATAAAATGAGATAACATCTGAGAATGTGCGTAACATATAATGGGTGATGCAGAAATGCCACTCTTTCTTTCCCTCTGACCCACAAGGATGGCACTATAAAGCAGCCATTAAGAACTTTCTATTCCCACAACAAGAGGTATGGAAGAGAGTACTCTTTAAGACTCTGATGGCTAAACCAAATAATTTGGAAATGGCAAGCCAGCAGAATTTCCTTCACTTGTGTTGTTGCCTTTAACACAACACCCCCTCTACCGACTTACCCATTCCTGTATGCATTCAATACACATTGAAGTACTTGTTATGTGGTGAGTGCTAGGGATACCAAAAACAAGAAGTCAGACCTTCACAAGTGGTTTAAGAGTCTAGTGGAAAGAGACAGGTATATATACAAATAGTTACAATGCAAGAGGATGAATGACACAACAAACCAGTTCAACAACTATCTAAAAACAGTCAGCATGTGATATAATTCTTTTCATTTCCCAGAGTATTGTGCCTATATCAACTGTTCAAGAGATTTTTTTCTGCAATCAGGTATTAATAAATGATGGCTATTAGCATAATCTTCCCTACCTGCTGCACAGTTATCCCCATCTATCACAGAATGTTGCTAAAAGGATTAAGTACATTATTTTATATAAAGCACTTAGCACCGTGCCTGCACACATAAAGCATTCATTAATGTAGTTGCTATTATTGTAATTATCATGATATCATAACCAGACTATCATGTCATTATTAAGTATAGGAAAAGGTTATGTCCCAATAATCCTAAAAATGGAGCAAGGACACTGGAGATGAGGATGGGGGCCAAGTCTAGTGCCATATATTCAATCAAAAAGAGTCCTTAGCCCATAGAGGCTTGATTTGCTCAACTTCCATCCCAGGCCAAAGAGCCCAAGAGTCTGAACTACAGCTGTTCAAAAAGGTAAATTCAACAGTCACCTTAAAGGCATTCCAAAGGAGCTCCTAACAGGTGCCTTCCTACAATACTTATTGCAGGTTCTTGAAATTCCATTAACAGGAAACACCTTGAATGTCCTTGGAGAAACCAAACATTTCTCTAACTCAGTGGTTTTCAGCTAGGAGGATATTTTGCTTCCTTTCCCCGGGAGACCTTTTTAATGTCTGGAGATATTTTGAAATGTCACAACAGGGTAAGAAGGCATGGGGAGCATAGAAGTGCTGCTGGTGTCTAGTAGGTAAAGGCTAGAGATGGAGCTGAATATCCTACTGTGCACAAGACAGACCCCCACAACATATTTATTGGGTCCAAAATGTCAGTAGTGCCAAAGCTGAGAAATTTTGCCATAAAGAAACACATACTTATTTAGATCTACTTTGGTAGACATTCCCATTCATTATCCTTTTTACTTAATTTCAAACTATGATGTGAATAACTGAGCTATATTTTCCTTAAACGAGATTAAACAAGGCAAAGGGAGCTAGAGAAAGGGTAATGAGCAACAGGGCATTTATTCTGTAAAGAAGCAGAAGAAAGTAATCTAAGAGATGTGAAATTTTTTTATTCCGTATTTTTTACCCAAGGACCATCTTGATGTCTTTCCTTGCTACATTCTTTTTTTTTAAATATAGTATGGAATGCACACATATAAGGTTCTCCATAAATTCCCACTGTATCCCATTGCAAATCTAGATTGCATTTTGCCATGCCCCTGAAGAAGATCAAGCTAGATTTCTGAAGATTCAAGAATTTAGGGAATGATTTAACAGAATTTATTGAATACCTATTCTATGTCAGTCAAGGTTCTAGATGTTTGAGATATATCAATGAGCAAAGCATCCTTGGGGGGCTCATATTCAATGAAATTCTGAGTGAAGTTCAATAAATTCTTGAACTGGAATGCCTCTACATATGGCGTTATAGTTTTCAACCTATTTATCTCTACCAATTCAAAAAGAGAAATTAGTTTTAAGAGAACTTTTACTTACATGAGAAATTAATATACATCCAAGGCAACAAAGCAAAATAGACTGCAGTAGAAATCCAGTCTTTGTAGATTATTGTTTAAGAAATTAAGGCTTGGAGTGTGTAAGTAACCAATTGAGGAAGACATTCAAGTCTGAGTACGTTTCTCTGGTACTAGTAAAAATGGAGATGAAGGATTGAAAGATCTATTTATTCTATGAATTGCTGTGTTTTAGGAAGAAGCTTTCCACAACAAGACAAGATTTTGAAATAGCCTGCATGATTGTGTGAATAATAAATGTCCTTTAGTTTGTGTGTGCATTATACTTGGAAAGCACAGGGCTATTTACCCTGAATTCTCCCTGATTAGTTTCAGCGATAGCATTTAATCACTCCTCCAATTGTCCCAGTCTTGGAAGACTAGCAACAGCTTGGATTTATTCTATATCTGCACTCTACAAGCCTAGAAATTATGCAGGCAGATAAACATTACCTGTTTGACAGCTCTGCTGAAGATGTGTCCCCATACAGGTAACAAATCTCTGGGAAGTTTGTCGGGTCCTCCTTTCCCTATATTTTTTCTTACAGGTTTTTGCTTATTCAAGTACTACTTTGAATAATAAAGTTGTTTTCATGTCTCCTAGACTCTACATTACTTATAGGAAGACACTGTATTCAGAGCATCTTTTCCAGGCAGCATCTAGCACAATATCTAATATCCAAAAATATTAGGCAAATAAAATTAATCAATGGATTCATAAGTATTTGGATGCACTGAGGGGAAGGCAGCTCAGGAAATCTTGAGAACCCCAGGAAAAGAGAAAAGAAGTATTAGTGGTCTTTAGCAGACACTTACATTAGGCAGAAACCTAAGGAAAGCAACTTTCAACACACACCTCACATTTTCCTATTAAACATTAATTAGAATTAAGACCCTTTTCTTTCTTCTGCTTCTAAAAGCTAAATCCTTAATATATTTATAAATCCATATTTATTTGTCGAACTCATAAGGTACATGGAATTCCATGAAAAGAAGCAGAAAGGATTCATACTGGATCATGTTAAAACCCTCACCACTGAGGCATATGACATCTCTGCTTCCTTTTGTGGCTTTCCAAAGAGATGCTACTAATGAGGAGCCCAGTGACCCCAGAAGCCACCACCGCCAGCAAGCCTTTAAATTTCTTTGGTTCTAGAACTTGGTCTGAGACACAAGTTGAGCACAGAATGACACATATTTATAACATTTATACAAGACAATTTCTGTCTTACAGTTCACCTCTATACATATAATATTTACCTGCAAACTAAAGAAACAGAATAGTGAGACCAGGGCTAAAGACTGCTAATAAAGCAAGTCACTAGTTTCTGTTCCACTTTCAGGCCTGTCCATCAATGCAGAGCATTCATCAGGTGTTGTCCAGTTTAAATTCCATGACATCCTCAAGCAAGAGGTCAGAGTGTGCTATGTGGTTTAAGAGCTTGAGATGAGGAATCCACGAAGTTAAAACAAATCCGTTGCCTATACTTGTTTTTTTAACACTATTTATTTATTTATTTATTTATTTATTTATTTATTTATTTATCTATTGGAGTGGGGAGGGGCAGAGGGAGAGAGAATCTCAAGCAGACTCTGCACTGAGCATGAAGCCTCGGTGCAGACCCCAACTCGGGGCTCGATCCCTGGACCCTAAGCTCATGACTTGACCTGAAACCAAGAGTTGGTTTAAGTGACTGAGCCACCCAGGCGCCCTGCCTGTACTTTTTATTAAGAGTTAATATATGGCTCTGAGAGGTCAAGTCCAAAGCTTTGTTTAGGGAAGTCCAAGACTTAACTTCCATTAAGTATACCTATGATGAGCAGTCTGAAGGAAAAAGTAGATTGAGCAGTTAGATCTTGAGAAGTATTGGTAGGATAGAGAAAGTTGGAGGAATAATTTAAAATATCGGATGAGGATAGGCATTGAACTTCTTTTTTTTAATTTTTGGAATGATTTTTTGGATGGCAAAACATCATATAAGTGATCATGAAATCAACCAACCAACATTTTCCAATGAAATAAACAACTTCGAAAAACAGTATGCATGCTTGTAGCTATAGTTACAATATAAAACGTGTTTCTATAAAATATCTGAAGCCCATTGGCCTATAGGAATATTTACTCCGTGCTTTATAAAGTGAGAGACAATTAAAACTTATCTTGAATCGTTTTTGGAACAAGTGAACATTATCATCACCTGGTCTGAATGAGTTCAGCACTTTCTCCTTCCAAAGGAGACAACCGGTTAGATTCACTGTTCTGCGGGGCTCTTCTGCAGTTGCTATAGGCAAAGAGTGCTGCCACGTGGCCTTAGAAAGAACTGTGTCTTAAATTTCTTGAGCCTCAGTTTCTTCATCTATAAAATTGGTAACATGATCACCTACTTTATAGAGCATCACATAACTAATGACAAATAAAAGCATTTAATACAGTTCCAGATAGACAGTAAAAGATAAACATTTCCTTTCCTTCCAGCTTTTGTTCAGGAAAAAAAAAGACACCTTCTTCTATTCCCTGTTCTCCTATAAAGAGACAGGGTCACCTTTCACATACTGCCCAGAGTTGGGACGCTGTGACATTGTCAAGTGCTTTTCTGCTGTCAAGTTAATGAAGGATTACACCCGCCCCCTCTCCCTGGTCAGCACAGCCTGCTTACAAAAAAATTAAAAAATATCTAAGAGCACTCACTAGCAGGAATCATCTCTGTATAAAAGCAATTTTCTCCAGCTTTATGAGTGAGGACAGCTGTAAATCACTCAACCCATTTGCATTTATACTGCTTTATAAAGGGGGGGTCGAGAGGGGGAGATGGGAGGGGTATCTACCCACTGAGAACTGTTACCCTAGGACAGAAGAGAAAATGTTTCCGAGATCACCTCCCTGTTTGGCCAGTGACAGGCTATTTGTGCCAGGAGAGTAGGAGGTGGGGGGTAAGAAGAGGTTACATCAAACTCTGTCTCATGGAGTAAACCTCAAAATTGGAATACCTGTTCTTGGAATTATTAGCTCCATTTGGTTTTTCTTTGCAAATGGGGGGGGGGGGGAGTTTGCTTAAGATAGCTTAATCGTTTTGTAATGCCTGCTACATAAAACCAAATAGAACACTCACAGTGTTACTGATGGACCTCTTGGCTTTTACCATCTCAATGACATTTACTCTATCCCTGAGCAATTTTAGATAAGCTAAGCCAGCAGCTGGGGAGACCCCAGCTGTAACTAAGCCTGATGTCCTTGCTTCATCTAAGAGAAAGCCCATGGGGCTGAATCCAAGCATACAAATAGAGAGAAAATATTTTCCACTACCAAGGACAGATAATCTGAGCTATGTTAAACCCAGTCTCTGTGGAATTCTTACTTGAAATTTCTCACTTGGAGGTAAACCGAGGTCGCTTGAAGAATGTCATAGGAAATTTATTGAGAAGAGTCTTCCATTTTCAGTAACTATTTTACTCTAGAAATGTGGCCGGCAGAAAGAGCAAAGGAGGCCTGTGTCAGCAGTCAGTCCCATGTTACCACTGTAACCGGTGCTCCAGTCAGGAATATTTCCCAAATAGTAGAATTTATACATGGAAAACACAGAAAATTACCAGATAAATACACAATAAAATCATATTTTAAGTTTAGGTCAAGAGAAGGAACAATGGTTTAGAAAAGTAGATAGAGTACAATGTTAGGCCTATTCATATTCCCAGACTCATCTTCTTCATATTGAGGGGAAAAGGACAATCACAGCCACTTCACCATTTGCATGTAAAGGTTAATATTCAACTGTTAGTCTAGACCTCTCTTCCCTTTAAACCAAGGTCCTCAAATAAACATTCTATGACTTTCATGTTCACTGTCTTCTTTGAGTGACCAATTAATTATTGCTAGCCAAATTCAGTTCTTTATCTCTCTATCCTCTATCATCTATCCATCTACCTATCTTTATAAGTTTAAATCTTTTTCACTCTTTTTTTGATCTCTTGGACTGCTTTTTGTGCTTCTCTTTGATCCTGGCTTCTTCTTTATATAATTTTGGCTTCTTCTTATTATTATTTTAAAGATTTTATTTATTTATTTGTCAGAGGGGGAGAGAGAGAGAACAAGCAGGGGGAGCAGCAGGCAGAGGGAGAAGCAAGCTCCCTGCTGAGCAAGGAGCCCGATGCAGGACTCGATTCCAGGACCCTGGGATCATGACCTGAGCTGAAGGCAGACGCTTAACCGACCGAGCCACCCAGGCATCCTGTTGGCTTGTTATTTCCTCAAGTGTAAAATGATATCATAAAATATTACATTTATGGTTTTTCTTCCACTTCCCGAACCACTCCATTTGTTTTCTTCCTTAGCTACATCCTTTTTTCAATATATCCCTTTTCTTCATGCTTCATATCCAAAGACAAAACTAATGAAAATTAGTGTCCTAAAATTTCTCCAAATGTCATTTCCTCTGTCTGGAATGTCCCCTTCTCTCTCCATTGACTTGGGTACTGGAATTCAAACTTGTTCCTCAACACTCAGTGCAAGGATTGTGACATTTAAAAGCTATAAACAGGAAAATTTGATTCTTTCACCATGTGAGGGAAAAATAAAGATATTTTTAGATATATAAAAACTAAAAAGAACATTATCTAAATACATTTCTGGGAAAAATCCTTGAAGAAGTGTACCAAACAAGCAAAACTGAATCTGAGCAAAACTCCAAGAAGAGAGAGAACATGCCATAGCAGAAATAATGATAAGTTACACACAGGCAAAACTTAGAGTAAATCTAAACAAATGTTGATAATACATGCATAGTTAAATGCTCTTATTAGAAAAATACATATATACAAATCGAAGTGGGGCATATAAAACACTATTAATAATGATAATAATAATAATAATAAATAGTAAACTGAAGCTAAAATTTTGCATTATTTCAGCAAAACCCATATTTTTTGAGAAAAGAGTAGTTGATAAGCAAAGAAAGGAAGTTAAAACAAGCTAAGATCTTATCTTGTTCAAAAGAGAAAGGTTATGAATACTACCATTCTTTATTTTGATAATTTAAATGGATCTGTTAAAAATTAAGTACAACTAGTACTAGAATATAATACATGAGATATACAGTTCCTAAACCACTTAAGGAACAAAGAAGAAACAGAAAATGTATTTAACATACTAACAATAAAAGGGTGATGGGAGAGGACATTAAATTTAAAAATTTCAATACACAGAAGTAAAATAAAGTAAAATTACATAATATGCCCTGAAAAGGGCCAAGCAGATCAGAAGTTACAATAAATATGATTAAGTTCAATTTATCTATTAAAAATAAAGAATATTATATTAGGTTAACTAGTTCATTATTTCCAAAGGAAATACATAAAACAGAATGACACAGAAAAGTTAAAAATAAAATGGGGAAAAAATAGATCAGTGAAATGAAATAAAAAGATATTTTGAAAGATAATATTAACACTAGCTCAATATTCAGCTCAAAGAATACTTTAGGCAATCTTTCTTTATACAAATGACCAACAAATTTGAAAACATTCTCAGCCTCTCATGTTTTAAGAAGAAATTCAAAATAAAGTAACAGAGATGCAGCTTTCCATATATCAGACTGGCAAGATGTGATTGAGACTACTGAATGACAACAGGGAAACAGGTCCACTCAAACATTGTCTGGTGACTACAAACTGAAACAAAATTTGCAATTTGACAGTAGCTTCAAATATTTCTTTATGTACACTTTGACCCAGCAGTTTTAATTCTAGGAATTTATCCTGCAGATAAAATTATACAATGGCACAAAGATACATATGCAAGGATATTCTTTGCTGCATTTTCATAAGAACAAAAATCTACAAAAAATTCATGTTAATCAATAGTGGGCAAAAAGATACATTTTTGCATATCACTACAATAAGAACTTAGAAAACACTGTGAAAGAATAGATTAGGGGTGCCTGGGTGGCTCAGTTGGTTAAGTGTCTACCTTTGGCTCAGGTCATGATCCCAGGGTGCTGGGATGGAGTCCCATATTGGGCTCCCTGCTCAGCAGGGAGTCTTCTTTTCCCTCTGCCCCTTCCCCCCAGTCCCACTTTTGTCCCTGCCCTGAGACATTGCTCTTGGACGTCCACCCCTTCAGAGTCTGGTGACCACTGTTCCATTGCCATATTTGTGACCTCACTGATTCAGATGTCTTGAAGGCTGCAGTGCAGCAGCTGCCTTGTTTCCAAGCTTGCCAATCTGTTAGCACCCACTCACATGCTCACCTCTCACCCCCAAATCACAGCACTTCATCAGAGTGGTAGGTCTTGAAGAGGGTTTCAGACCCAGCCACAACTGGTGTGAGAAAGAGCTCCCCACCCCTTTGCCAATCCAGGCTATGCTATGGAGATCCAGCAGCCAATCCAGAGCACCGCCTTGCCCACCCTCCCACCTCCTCACCTGCCTGGCCTACCCAGCCAACAATCTACCTCCTTACTAGTGAGCATCCTCGAAGGTTCTTGGTGTCTCTTGATTCCAACAGATTTGAGTGGCACAATCTCAAGTTATCAGAGGGGTTATAACAACATGTAACTACAAAAAGGAAGGGGTCAGAGATCTGACCTTTCCTCCTATATATTAATTTAACAATATTCTCACCAGTACCTTTGCATACCCTGCCACCAGAGCAATGGTCACTTATATTTACATAATTAATGTAGTTCACCTAAATGATGTTTCCTTTAATTAAAAAAAAAATCTCCAAGGTGTCACGTTGTCCTTGATTCTGGACATAGTAAGGGCTACCACACATGCATATGTATACACACACACCTTTATTATAAACATAAGTCTGTTTCCTAACTCTGTTCAGTTTGTTGGTTGATCTATTACTGTGACAATTCCATATTGCTTTCATTATTATAGTTTTATAATATGCTGTCATTTGATAGTGTATATTCATTCATATTTGGATGTTGTTTTCAAATATACTTACCTTTTTTGTTCATTTTGTCTTTTTGTGGAACTTGATGTTCCATTGGATTTTCAAAACAATTTTGCAGTAATTGGTATCTTTACAGTATTAAATGATTCTATCCAAGAACATGGTTAGGCTCTCTGCCTTCATTCTGTCCTTCAGTACAGTTTTACTGTTCTCTTCATGTAGATCCCGTACTTTTCGCATTAAGTATTTTAGGATTTTGCTACTATTGTGAATGGGACTGTTTACTCCATTATATTTTCCAATAGATTGTGAATGTTGATTAGGAAAGCTATTGATCATTATATGTTGATATTGTAACCAGGCACTTTATTATTCTCTTTGATTCTAATAGTTTTTAATTTGACTTTCTTGATTTTCCTAGGCAGATATGTTGCCTGTTAATGGTAAAAAATTGTCTTACTGCCAATGTCTACAGCTTTTATTTAATTACCCTCATCATCCTACATTGGCTATAAGCTCCAATACACAACTAAATAATACTGGTTATAGTGGGCATTCTTGTCTTATTTTTGGCTGCCTCATAAAGTAATTTGGTCAGCCGTGAATAATTCAACTAACATTTCTCTCTCCCTCAATAGTTAAGAGTTCACAGGTTGCTGGTATAGTACAACTGCTCAAGAAAAGTGCCAACACTGAATCAGGTTCTTTGTGTTTTTCTCTGCATCTTCCTTAGTATGTTGGGTTTTAGTTAGATTGCAAAACGGCTCCTTCCCACAATCGGAAAAAAAAAAAAATATATATATATATAATAAGAGGCAATTAGGGACAGTTTGGTGCCTCCTTCTATCAAGAAAGCAAAAGAAGCTTTGTGGCATATAGAGGAACTTCTAGGTGCAAATGAGTGGACAACACTCAATCCTTTGACAATCTCCAACAGCAAAAGCAGCTTAGAAAATAAGTATGTAACTGGGCATCTTGGTCCCCAGAAAGGATATTGATGTTTTGTTAACAAAGAAGAAAGGAGGAATGGATAATGAGCAGACAACCAACAGTGTCTGCCACACTGACTTTCTAGGGGATGCATCTAATGTTTCAGAAATTATTAGGTTGTGTACTGCAATTTTTTTATAGAACATTTTATCAGCATGGGGAAGCTGTTTTCTACTCGTAGCTTAATGAGGCCTTTTAAAATCAGGAAAGACTGTTGAGAGTTATCAAAACTCTTTGTGGCATCTATTGAGAAGATAATATAATGTGTTTGTTTTTCCAATTAATATGTTAATTTAGAGTAATAGATTCCAACCCTTGAATCATCCTTGCAATCTTGGGATAAACAATGCTTGGAATGTGGTTATTCTGTTATTCCATTACTGTATTTAATTTGAAAATGCCATATTCTACTCATATTTTTTGCATTAATGCTCATAAGTGAAATTGATCTATAGTTTTCTTTATGCTGTCCCTGTCCAGTTACTTTCATGAGGATTCTGTAGCCACATAAAATGAACTTCTTATCTTTTTATATTTGAACTGTTCAAATAGAATTACCTATTGCTTCAAAATTAGATTCTTTGCAAGAATGGAGGCCTGTGCTTTTTTTTCCCCCTTTTTTTTCTTTTTTTGTTTAAATTCAATTTAATTAACATATACTGTATTATTAGTTTCAGAGGTAGAATTTAGTGATTCATCAGTTGCATACAACACCCAGTACTCATTTCTTCAAGTGCCCTCCTTAATGCCCATCACGCAGTTAGCCCATCCCCTCACCCACTTCCCCTCTAGGAACCCTCAGTTTGTTTGCAATAGTTAAGTCTCATGATTTGCATCCCTTTCTGTTTTTGTTTTATTTTTCCTTCCCTTTCCCTATGTTCATCTGTTGTTTCTTAAATTCCACACATGAGTGAAATCATATGGTATTTATCTTTCTCTGACTGACTTATTTTGCTTAGCATAATACCCTCCAATTCCATCCATGTTGTTGCAAATGGTAAGGTTCCATTCATTTTGATGGCTAGGTAATATTCCATTGTTCATTAAGGATTATATTTTCTGTTTTCCTTTGATTATAACAACTTCAAGTTTTTTGTCCTTATTGAAACAGTGGTTATTTTGCTACCTTATTGAATGAAATGCTTTATCCTCAATTTTTTCCTAATATATACGTTACTAAAAACTTGAGTCTATTACTTTGGCAATGTTGATGTTTTGCTCACGTTTTCATTCCTTCCCAAATAGATTATTATTTCTACATTGATTTCTTCCCTTTTTTTTAAATTTTATTTACTTATTTGGGGGGATGAGGGAGAATGAGGGGGCAGAGGAAGAGGAAGAAGCAGGATCCCCCCTGAGCAGGGAGCCAGACAGGGGGTTCTGTCCCAGGACCCCAGATCATGACACGAGCCAAAGGCAGACACTTAACCAACTGAGCTACCCAAGCACCTCTGATTTCTTCGTTAACTTGAGTTATTTTAAAGGTTTCTGAGAAAATTTTAATGTGAATACTAGGAAGCATTTCTTTTTATTTTCCTTTGTTGTTATCCCCAACAGTGGATGCTTGTTGTTCTGTGCTACCTAGCATTCAGCAATCCCTCTAATTTAGTGGTCAGCCCCCATTGGGTGGGTTTTTCAAAGGAGACTTCAGGGATAAGTGTAGCAGCAAGATTCCAGTAGCAGCAAAAAAATCAGTTCACAAGATGGCACCTGAACTAGACCTTCAGCATGATATCTGGGGTCTGTCCTGTCCTTCCTTGCATCTTGCCTGGTTCTCCTGCTTATAGGCAATTTTATCAGTTCCCTATTATCCTTCTAATAGATTTCTTTGCTGCTTAGAGGAACCATAGTAAGTCCTGTTGATTCCAACCAAGAAGTACTTCTACTGATGATTTATGATTTTCCTACTTTAGAACTAGAAAATGTTGTCCATAAAATTTCTGCCTTATGGAAATTTATGGAGGTTTATTTCCTCAGGGCCTAATAGAGAGTCACATTTTATTAATAGTCCATTTTTGCTACTTTCCAGTTTATTAGGTACAACATTTCATATATCAAAGCCGTTTCTTACATAATTCAAGTCTCTCTCTCTCTCTCTCTCTCTCTCTCTTTTTCTATTTGGTTCATAAGCTTCTGAGATAAGCAGGTTTAAGTCTCACATTGTTATAAATCTGGCCAGGTCACGGCCATTGCATTGGTGGACTCCCAAATGTTAGTTTCTGTAGGCGTTTCTCTTGGGCCAGTTTCTCCAGAGAAGAAACTTCTAGGCCTTTGCCAAGAGAGATATAAGGCTAGCTGCCAGGGTGCTAGCTAAAGAGTATCAAAAGAGATCCAAGAATATCCCCACCAGACATCTATTTTCTCTTGAAATATACTCTCCTCAACTGCTTTTTATACAATGCCTAACCTCTGGCTTAATACATTGTATTTCAGCTTCTCCATGGAAATAACCTCCTATCCTCTCAAGTGTTGGGGAAGGTGGGCAAGTAGTTGTTTAGGGCAGTGGGGGCTGCTAGGGTTTAACTAACTTTCATACAGACTTCCAACCCCCTGATTTTAGGTATGTCCCTGGTTCCTTCCTGTCCAGGCAATTTATTGCTTTTCTAAGATTCTATGATCCAAATAACCCTGCTTCTCATTTGCATTTCTTCTACAAGCCTTTAGGTTTCAGCTGTTTCCAATATGCTAAATAGATCCTACCCATCCAGCTGCTTTCCTTTGTTGCAAATCTGTTGACATCTCTGGCCCATAGTCTCTCCCTCAGCTCTTTTTCTTTATGGATATTTTACATATAAATATATTTTATATGTTCATATGTAAATAGGTATCATATATATGTTCATAATATATTTAAATTCATATGTCTGTATATATAATAGGCTTCTTAAAGTAGTTTGTATTACAGAATGGAGATGTTTCTTTGATTTCTTTTATTCTCCTTTCTTATCTTACTTTCTCCATTTTTTAAAAATCTTTTTAAATTTATATAGCATTTTTCCTGAAGGTCAGGTAGGTCAAGGAATAGAATGAGAAAGAGAGGTGCCTGGAGTGCCTAGGTGGCTCAGTTAAGCATTTGTCTTTGGCTCAGGTCATGATTCTGGCGTCCTGGGATTGAGCCCCACATTGGGCCTGGAATCGAGCCCGTCATTGGACTCCCTGCTCGGTGGGAGGTCTGCTTCTCCTTCTCCCTCTTCTCTTCCCCCTGCTCATGCTCTCTCTCATTTACTCTCTTTCTCAAATAAATAAATAAAATCTTCAAAAAAGAAAGAGAGAAAGAGAGGTACCTGGGATAAAAAATGTAAGGAGTCGCTTGATCCCAAGTCCCAACCCTGCCTTTGCATGACCCTGAGGGTGAAAGCCTCCTCTAATATTGTTTCCAACATGCTTCTCTTGGCTTACCCTAGTCCTTACCCTAGTGCTGAAGGCATTCCTTGTCTGCAATGCACTCAAAGAATAGAACTCAAACAAAAAGTCCTATCTAGCTTTATGATCTTGGGAATCAGCAGATAGAATTTGGAGCTGTCAGAGTGACTGGAAATCAATGGAGGAAATTCCAAAAAGAAAAGAATCGCGGAAGGGGAACTACAAAATTTGTATATACACTTCTCTCAAATTTTTTGCTGATTCCTGAACAATCATGCATGAGACTCCAGGGAGCCTAGTACAAGGTTCAACACCCCTCAGAATGATAACAAAATCTAAATTCTCTACAGTGTTCTACAGAATCTAATGCAATTTATAATCTTTAGATAAAATAAAGTATTTTTAGATTTGCAAAAAAGCTTGAAAATATGACCTATAATGAAGAAAAAATTAGTTAATAGGAACAAAAACTACAAATATCCAAATACCTCAGACTGAATAAACAAACAAGAACTTTAAAGTAGAATGATAAATATGTTATAGAATTTATAGGGGAAATGGGTCAATGGAAAATAGGTGGGGAATTTCATGTATTTACACTGTATTTCGTATACTGAAACTATGAATAAGAACCAACGGAAATACTAACACTAAAAAATGCAATAACTAAAATGAAATATTTATTGGATGGTAGTAACAACAACTTGGACACAACAGAAGAGAATACCATTCACCTCGAAAACAAGTCAATAGAGAATACAAATCAAAGCACAATAACTTTAAGAACCAAGAGCATAGTATGTCAATGACAAGTTCACAGAGTTAAGTTATCTAATACATATGTAACTGTAATCTCAGGAGAGGGGAAAGGTAATGGGGAGTTAAAAATACTTGAAGATATGTTGGCTGAAATTTTTCCTAAACTGATCAAAAACAGCATCACACAGATATAAAAAGTTCAAACAAGAAAAACAAACACACACACAAGAAGTCACACTTAGGTACATCACAAACAGCTAAAAACAAAAAGGCGTGGGGGGGATCTTAAAGATTTCCTGAGGGAAGGAGGCACATTACATATAGTGAAACAATGACAGCGTTCAGCTGACTTCTCCTCAGAATCTATGGAAACCATAAAACAGGGGAATAAAGTACTAAAACAAGAGGACTGTCAACCAAGAATCCTATATCCAGGTGACAAATATCTCAAAAATGAAAATAAAATAGTTATTTTCAGATAAACAAAAGCTTAGAAATTTTATCTTCTACAACTCCACACTGTAAAAATGCTAAAGGGAGTTTTTTAGACAAAGGTGAAACAATATCAGATGGAAATTTAGATCTGTAAGAAGGAATAAAAAGAGTAGAAATAGTTGGTATGTGAAAAAACACAAAAGACTCTAGTTTTCTTTTTTCTTAAAATTTTTAAAAAGAAATTGACTTTTTGAAGCAGAAAGTAATAACAATATATCATGGGGTTTATAACAAATAGTAGTAAAATATATGATATTAATAGCACAAAAGATGGGAGGGCTATAAATGAAAAAATATCACTGTAAAATTCATACATTATAAGTGAAAGAATGTTATTAATTCAAGGTAGTAATAAATTAAGATGTATATATAATTTCTAGTACAAACCCTAAAAATTAAATCTGTAGGGGTCTTAGGGTTATCCTAAAATCACCCTGGAACCCAATATGTCAGCAGGAAACAATGGTTTCCTCCCAAACTCCTCACCCAGGATCCTCCTATCAAAGTTGTAGGCTATGGCTTGCACCTTTTTCCCCATGTTAAAGAGACTATCGGAAAAAGTGTGAATACATAAAGAAGTACGTAAATAACTTTTTAATTTTAATCATTCTATGAATAATATCTAGCTTATGTTTTGATGACCCTCTATGATTTACATAATTGTGGTACATCGTGGTGAGCATGTAATTTCCGGAAGCAACTGGAAGAATCAAGGTAGTTTTGGACACTAGTGCAGTGGTATATATAGACTATTCAAGTCTACCCAGAATAAGTTTGCTTAGTGGGACCAGAGTGCATTTCTTGGCCCTCAACCCACTATACACAGCCGTATGCATGGGAGCAGTATCTAATCACAGTCTGCACATATGCTTTGTGTCCCAATACATAGAAGTAAGGTATTATGACAAACTTCTAATAAGCTTTAGTCAACTGGTTCCCAAATAAAGAGGACCAGGGAAGCAAGCAAACACAGTTTTCAGTTTAGGGATTCTAATGCGCACAAAGAGAGTTTACAATAGAAGGAAGCTAAGCTGTGATCCAGGAAAACAATGGTCCTTGTTGTAGAATGAAGTGGCACTAAAAGTAATTACAGGTACCTCAGGCTAACCTTAGGAAGGATTCCAGATGCATGATCTATCAGAGATCCATGAATTAAGGGATACTATTAAGGAAATTTAACAATTGCAAGTCCATGATTATATGTGCAAATTTTAATATGTATGGATTAAAACATAAAAATATGGGTCAAGGAGGGAAAAGAAGTGAACATTTTATCAATTTCAAATTGTTTCCATGGTGACTAAAGCCAGAAAAGAAAAGTGAATTTCTCCCCTCTCCCTCCCACCTACAAAGCATTGTTTGGCCCCAGCTCAGGACGGAGCACTCCTGCGTGCCCATGATGGATTAGAGTAGATACTGGGATACTGGTCGCTTGTAGCTCATTCATAGTTATCGTCCCTAAAAAACAAACCAGTTCCAAAACTGTATTCCTTAACTGGAGGTTCTGATTTAGGCTGCATCGGAACAGTACTAGTTTGTCTGTTAACCAGAACCCTAACTTGAATTTATATGTCATCTTCCTTGAGAAAAAATTTATAGAACCTCCTTTTATATGTGACATCAGACTCAGCAGTGTATCTTAGAGAGAGCATCGAAGTGAGAGACAGAGACTGAAAATGTGGATGGATTATAGCTGTGTTCCACCCTTCTGCCTCTACCTATATGAGTTTGGGCAACTTCCTCCATTTTCCTGAGCATCAGTTTTCTTATCAGTAAAACGATAAATTTCCATTTAAGAAGTGACTCTTAAATCCTTTTATGTCATACATTCTTTTGATAATTGTATTAAAGTGAGAGATAAACCTCCTCAACAGAATAAAACACAGAGCTGGACAAATGGTTCTCGTCTCACATTTTCTGTTTTCCATTTGGCACCTTCCAAGACCAAACTGACAATAAAATATACATGGTTTTCTTATCATTTAATCTCTGGCTGATTAGGAAATCTGGTATCTGATGTTTTTAGAAATTTTACCCAGAGGCCAGTCCCCCTGACATCTTCCCTTTCACACTCCTCTACACACAGCACCTGGAGTTTCCCCCTGCCCTCTCCAGCAGGTGAAATGCCAAAATATACAAGGAGGCAAGAACTTTGCAGAAAAGGCAGTGGTTAAAGGACTGAATGGCTGTGTGAAAGGGGAAATGGAACACAAATAAGGAGATCACTATTGGCAAAGATGTGTCCATATGGGTTTCCCCAAATATCAGACAGAGAGGCTTTTTCTTTCCAGATAAGAAAGAGACTGACCAATTTCTCTCCACTCTTTGGATTCTGTGTTGATTAGACTACATCATTTGAACATGAATGAAAAACTTAGTTTTTAAATGTATGCATCTTTGTGTGTGCATGTATGTGTGTGTGTGTGTGTGTGTGTGAGAGAGAGAGAGAGAGAGAGAGAGACCTAAATCTGCCCTTCTGCTCTCCTAAATTCCTATGTGGAAGATGGAGATTCATAGAGGGCTACCCATGAGAAAAAGCAACCAACCAGTTGCTTTTTATGTCTTTTTCACCACGTCCTCCAACATGGCACACTTTATAAAATTTTACTTTTAATTTCAGGGATTCACAAATCCCAAATGACCATCAATGGCTTCCGAGATGAGAAGCTTTAAATTAGATAACAACGAAGGTTCTTCCTTTTTTTCTTTTTTTTCCCAAATCAAACTTTTATTATTATTATTTTTATTACTATTATTATTACTATTATTTGGCCTTTGAATATTTTCCTTTTTCTTTTTTTTTTAATTTCAAGTTTTTATTTAAACTTCCTTCTCTAATATCTGGAGTCTATACTGATCTTTGCATATATCTCTTCAATGTAGAGAAGTTATGTTTTACATTGAAGAAAATAAATGCACAGACACAAAATAACTGCTCGAATACACAGATGATCAGTGGAGAACCATTCTTACTGGTCAGTCTCTCTCAGGCTTATAAGAGAATCGTATTCACCTTCACTGCTTGAAACAATCCTTTCAGTCCTGGAAGAGAATGAGGAAAATAAATGGGGATTCATACTGGACAGAATTTACCCAACCAGAGTTCAACCAAAGAGAGTAATGAATTAGTGATTCAGTACAAGTCCCAGATGACAGTCAAGGTTTTTTCCAAGTAGATCAACAACTGCAGTCACTAGAGCCCTTGCTAGAGTGCCCAGCCTTTCTCCCTGCACGACCCTGCACATTTAATCGGTGCCCATGTGTTCCAAGGTCAATATTCTCCTCATGAATTGACTAAATTTCATTCTGAAGGATTTCAAATGCAACAAAAGTTGATCCACTACAAAGATGAAAGAGCTGCTTAACAGCTGTGATAAAGGAAATTAAAACAATTGGACACTATTTCTACTGGGAATTAAACTATTTTCACTAAGACCAGCACATACCAGTGAGCTGGAAGAACTGACAACAAACAAATTGAAATGAATGATGACAAAGCAAGTTTACTCTTACATTTGGAACTTATGAAAAGCAAAATACTTTCAAAAAGGAGCTAATTTTTATCTCTAAAAGTCTTACTTCCCTCTTCAAGGAAATCTATCCCTCTAAAAATGCCTATAAAATCCCTCAGTACATTTTTTTGGTAGACAAACACAAGAATTTTGTAATGTCAATGATATCAATTCATACAGGTTTACAGAAAAATTTTTCATAAAATATAATCAAAGTCAAGATAACAATTATGAGATAACTGATTAGTCATCATAGCTCACTGGATTAGATATAAGTATCAGGCCAAGTTCTGGCTCACCAAAAATGGTAATTGAGGAGAGTTTAATAAAGAGATAATTTACAACATACATCATACGTTAGTCAGGGTTCTCCAAAGAAACAGAACCAATAGGATGTATATGTACAGGGGGAGGAGGGGAAGAAATGTATTCAAAGGATTTGGTTCATGCAGTTATGGAGGCTGAGAACTCTCAAAGATCTGTAGTCAGTAAGATGGAGACCTAGGCGAATCAATGTGTACTTTCAGTCCTAATCAAAAATCCCAAGACCCAGAAGAGCCAATGGTATAAGTTCCTGCCTGAAGGCCAAAAGGAACCCAAGAAGAGCTGCTGTTTCAGTATGAGTCTGAAGGCCACAAAGGACTGATGTCCCAGATCAAGTAGTCACGCAGGAGAAGTCCCCTCTTACTCAGCCTTTTTTTTTCTATGCAGGCCTTCAACTGATCAGATGAAGCCCACCCACATTAGAGCGAGCAATCTGCTTTACTTAATCTACTGAATCAAATGTTAATCTCATCCAGAAACATCCTCACAGACACACCCAGAATAATGTTTCTGCCAAATGTCTGGGCACTCCATAGCCTGCTCAAGTTGACACAAAAGATTAACCATCACACAAGGGATCGACAGAGTTTGAGAAAACCAAATGCCTGAGGCCAAAAACAGTACTGCTATTCTGGGCTATCGACAGCCAAAAGCTACAACCTCTAGGTCTGGAAGAAGAAGTCCTTAGCACATCCCACAGAGTATAGAAGTTGCTCAAGGACTGAAACCTTTGGCAGGGAGGGAGTGATAGAATAAATATCCTAAAGATCAGCTTCCTCCATCATAGTTCAGAATAGAAAAGAGTAGATATCAAAAATGGATAAGCAAAAGAAAAGTATCCAGTATAGCATTACCTTTGAAATCAGGGGAAATAACGAAAAATCATGGCCTAAAGCTATAGCTATACATGCATGCTAGAATCCACTTGGTAGCTACTACAGTCTATGAATTTTTTCAACATAGTATCTATATAGCAAAATACAGATACTGATGCCCCAACTGCACCTATCAAATAAGAGCCTCTGAGGTGTGATGTCAGGCATGAATATATTTTTAGGTTTCTACACATGATTCTTTCCCATACCCTTGAAGTAGGACACTACCCCGAAGGATGGTTGTTTTAATCTGTCACCTAGTTATTTTGGAATCACATCTCTGTTTCAAAAATAAGCTATAATAATTGTTTCTTTTTCAAAGATAACGTGTTTATACGATGCCTTTTTTCATTGAGGTGTCTTCATTGATTACTGATGAATTATCCGATACATACACACAGCCTCATTATATCAGCCTAAAACACATGACGGGAAACACAGCATTTCTGCACTCTTTCTCTGTTACAACAATGCTCGCAGAACAACAGGGAAGAACTTCCTTCCCTAAATGAGAAAAACAGGGTCACAAATCAATGGTCAGATTCAGGGAAAATTTCTCAGTCCCATTATTTTAGCCTGGAATAATACCCGTTAATTCTTCCCTTGGTCCCGTTTTCTTTGTTGACTTCATTTGAAGGCCGCAGCTTCACCTTAGACTTTCTGAGAAATGAGACATTTTGAGAACATGCTCTGCACACAGATGT
Organism: Ursus americanus; assembly: GCF_024610735.1. NCBI lineage: Eukaryota > Metazoa > Chordata > Mammalia > Carnivora > Ursidae > Ursus > Ursus americanus. Next base: position 68,647,698 of record NC_142139.1, read on the forward strand.
GACAGTGACAGTCATAATGGAAGGACACAAGGAAGAGTACTTTTACTATATAGACACAGACCTGTGTGCTTTATATGTATTACCCCATTAACATCCTGCAACTGTTCAATAACATTATTAGCATCAGTATGCTAGTGTTAAGGTGATAAGTTCATATGTCAAAGAAATTAAATAATATGCTAAAGTCACATAATTATTGAGTGGCCAGAATCATGGTTTTGCTGCCTCCAAAGACCACAATCTTCTGGATATCTTATATCTCTGCCGTCAACTCAGAAGTCAGGAGAGAAGGTTAAATCAAGCACTGAGACAGACCTTAGGATCTGGAAACCATTTTTAAGGATATACAGAAGTAGATTTGTTTTACAATATGTATAAGGAGTGACATGAAAGTTCTGTGTTTGGCGCACAAGTAATTTCAAAATGGGTTTCATTAATTACTCACACTGGGAAACACAGTGTCATGGCACAGAAAACTCTATCAGGATTATTCCTCAGTGCATCCCTCCAGCTGAAAAGGTCACAGAGATCTTAACTGCCGGAAGGAATGGCAGGTCCTTCCAACATGGCAGGGTCAGTAGGCAACAGGCAAAACTGTGGAGGGGGGAATTAGCAAAAAGCACATCATTTCAGATGTACATATCTATGTTATACCAGTAATCCTTTTAAATGCACCATCATTTGTCATTTTTATCATTAAGAAGTGACCATTTTGAAGAATACATTGTTCATTGCTTCCTTGAGATCCTGCAGCCCATGCTGTTATAATACAAATACAGGTTTGTAGTATTTATCTTGAGGAATAGTAATTGACACAAGAAAGATAAGGAATCTAAAGACAGATAAATTTGGTTTCAGTCTTGGAGCTCCCAAATCTTTGCTGTGTGGCCTTCAAAAATTTTCTTGATATCCTTATATACTATGTATTATGTGCTGGGAGCTCTTTTAGGAGCTTCGTGTGGATTAATTCATATAATTCCATAATAATCTCATAAAGTAGATCCCATTATTATTCTTTTAAGTAACAGAGCCAGGGTTAAAATATAAGCAGTCTCCTCCAAAGTCCAGCTTCTAACTACTCTACTTCACTATCTAAATGCCTATACTATTTGGTTTGTGTAAGTATTAAGATAATATGTTTTAAATGCCTAACAATGATTAATAAATGTGAGTTCTTTCTGGTAAACTAATCTCATGGTTGTCTTTCTTGACCCACTTCCACCTTACCCCATACTCAAAGGGGAGTAGTGTTGCTGCGGCTTGATTAATTTCAAGGATAATCATTGGCTTTGATTTTCCAAAAATAGGACAATAGTGGAGGATGTATAAGTAAATCTATTTTAGAAGAAAAATCACACTTTTTTCTTGCTGGATGATATGTTCTGGGTAGTCTCTTTCTTATCATTAGACTAGTTGAATAAAGAAAACGTCTTTGTGTCTGCGCATCACTGTGGCATACTATGCCTCATGACACAACAAACAACTAAAAGCAAAACCAAAATAATCTGCAGATTTCAAATTCAAAATGGCATCTCTTCAGTAAGCTCTGGTAAGACTTCTGATTCTTCATACTAAGAGCCAGAAAGAAACAAACAGATGAAAAATCACAATAATAACAACACAGAAGAGTAATAATCTTCATAGGAAGCAGAGAAAAGGAGATATTAAATCTCCTGTAGAAAAATTGAACAAATGGTGTGGAGCCAAATTTTCAAAACTCTCAGAGAAGAGACCAAAAGGTGAAAAAAAAAAAAAGGAAAGAAAGAAAGAAAAAAAAAGAAAAGAGAAAAAGAAAGAAAAAGAAGAAAGAAAGAAAGAAAGAAAGAAAGAAAGAAAGAAAGAAAGAAAGAAAGAAAGAAAGAAAGAAAGAAAGAAAGAAAGAAAGAAAGAAAGAAAGAAAGAAAGAAAGAAAGAAAGAAAGAAAGAAAGAAAGAAGAGGTAAAAAGAGAGGGTATGTTCAGTGGTCCAAATATCAATGCCTCTGAAAGATGTGCAAGCAATTCTCATTATTTGTAATAATTAGGTTCTGTAAAATTGTCCCAAACACTGAACTAGTGAATGCTGAACCACTGTTTCTAGGGAAAATATAGGGTCAATTCCTGCAAGACTCTGGTCACATTTCATCAACTAATCAATACATAACTTTTTAAATGTGTATCTGTGTTTAAATATACTTTATCTCATATATATATGAGATAATTATATATATAACTATTTTAATGTTTAATTAACATTGAACTCAAAGTCAACATCACTATGATTCATACCTGAAGGATGCTTATCTATCACACATGTTTTCTTTATAAGGCACATCACAGCCTTGCTGTACTTAGAACACTAGACAGCACTGCAACACTACATTTAGGAGACATTATAAACAGAAAAACCATCAATAAAAAGAATGAAATGTGAAAACACATGATACTAAATATAACATATATATGTGGGTGTACACACACACACACCCCTATATATATATATCAGTATAATCAAATATACTTAAATATAAACATTGTTTCATATAGTGAACATATGCCAGAAATACATATATCAAAATAACAGTGATTGTTGGGCAACAAATGACTTTTATTTTCTTCTTAATGTTTTACTGTATTTCCCAAATGTTCTAAAGTAAATGTGTTTTACTTTTTTTAAAAGATTTATTCCTTTATTTGAAAGAGTGAGACAGAGAGAGCATGAATGGGGTTGGGAGGAGAGGCAGAGGGAGAGGGAGTGAGAGAATCCTCAAGCAGACTCCACACTGAGTGTGGAGCCCAACTCGGGGCTCAATCTCACCACCCTGAGATCACGACCTGAGCAGAAGCCAAGAGTCAGACGCTTAAACAACTGAGCCACCCAGGTGCCCTTGTGTTTTACTTTTGAAATCAAGATTAGATATATTTAAAAAGAGGGTCAGTCATAAATATAAATAATTCAGACGTTTTTTAAAGATTTATCTAAAAGAGAGAGTGCAAGTGCATGGGGGGAGGGGCAGAGGGAGAGAATCTTCAAGGGACTCCTCACTCAGCATGGAGCCCTACATGAGGTCAAAACCTGAGCAGAAACTAACAGTCAGAGGCTAAACCGACTGAACCACCCAAGTGCCCCTAAATAATTCAGATTTTTTTAAATTAAAGATTTTATTTATTTATTTGACACAGAGAGAGAGAGACAGCCAGTGAGAGAAGGAACACAAGCAGGGGGAGTGGGAGAGGAAGAAGCAGGCTCCCAGCGGAGGAGCCTGATGTGGGGCTTGATCCCAGGACTCTGGGATCATGCCCTGAGCCGAAGGCAGACGCTTAACGACTGAGCCACCCAGGCGCCCCATAATTCAGATTTTTAAGAAAAAATTGGACTGAGAGGACACTGATCAAACTTCAGCCTTCTATGTGAGATTGTCAGTTTTGTTTTTATTTCTTCCCTCAACCTCCCTGTGTGCTCTTAAGAATAGTATGAAGCCCAACTCTCCCAAGGCAAAGGCCAAATACTAAACCATTTTCAAATAGTTCAGGTTTGCCTAGGTTCCACAGAAAATAGTCCTACTAGAGCTACTCATGTGTTCATACCTGTTTTTTTTCCTGGATTACTGGTTTATTATAAAAATACTTAATTCAGGAACAGCCAGATGGAAGAGATGGATAGGGCAAGACATGTGGGAAAGGGTGAAGAGCTTCCCTACCCTCTCTGGGTGTGCCACTTTCCCCAAATTTCCATGTCCTCAACCGACCCAGAAACTCCTCTCCTACATTTTTAACTGATTTTAGACTCCAAAATAAGTTGCTCATTTTGATAATTTCATGATGTGTAATAAGCCATATCCTGTAGCATCTATAAACATTGTCAAATCCCAATTGAGTAGCTTCTGCTCAGGTCTGTGTGGAGCCAGGGGTAGGAAGGTATTTCCTTGGAGGTAAGTAGGAAGTTGCACTGGGGAAAAGAGAAGGGTGTACAAAGACATCCTTGGTAGGAAGACTAGATTCACACTCATCAAATTTAAATACACACACACACACACACACACACGGGCACTTTGCCATATGTAGCTGATCAAGATAATGGATGCTTTGAGTAATGAGTCATTATCTCTTCTAAAAGTTGCTTAGAAAATTAAAAAAAAAAATTGAACTCGAATCCTGATCTCCAACCATAAGCAATGAGGAATTAGATGAAAGTGTGTGTGTGTGTGTGTGTGTGTGTGTGTGTGTGTGTGTGTGTGTGCACATGTGTATTAAATCTTAATTTTCCTATAGGGGAGCAATATAGACTATAAGAGTATGGCTGGGCCCTTGTCCCTAAGAAGTCACACAGTGGTGAAAAGCAGCTCTGTTTCTGCTGGAAGAGCAAAGAAGAAAGGGGCTAATAGCCAGGAAAATAGGCCAGATTGTGGATATTAAACCCAAAAAAAGCACAGACACATGTTGCCCTGAAAATAGTACTGGCTGGATAAGTGGAGGACTGGAAGAGGCTGTTGAGAAAAAAGTGCTGAGACCATTTTAATTCTCTTCGACCATTTGACTTTCACCATGATTGTAAAACACACAACAAAGGGAGAAAGGCTTACTCATTGTGAAGGGAGCCTGTGCAAAGGTCATCCCCAGTGAAAGTCATGCTACTGAACATACAGTGGCCTTAATCTATTATCCTTCCATAGGTCTAATGAGGAACCCCTGCCACCTAATTCTATAGTGCAGATTTTCATAAAGACCTCTTGGGTTGTTCAGTTGTGAACATAAACAGATTCCCCAGTCTACTGTCCTGTTGGCAATACCACTATTCTCCCTAATCCAGTGGCACAGAAACTTAAACCATCCCTCAGTTCTGTCTCAGGAGGTCATGGGGTCTGGTCCAAGGAGCCTGTGACTGATTCCATGCGTAACAGTTCTCTGCGCCCATTTTATTCAGCATGGTGTTCTCATTCTTCCCTTTACCTACTTTACTGCAGGCAAATGACTTGTGACATGGAAACCTTGAAAAGGCATGGGCACAGCTGGGAAAGAGGACAGACAAGCCCCATAGAGAGATGCCCTTGATCTGATGGTTCCTGACAAGTGTTTATTAGTAATCTCTAATGTAGGGAAGAAAGACATGCATATTTTACATCACCACCTTTATATAAACGTGTAAAGTGTTTGTCAAGAAGACATAGAGCTTTTAATTCAAAGTAGATGAAAATTTATCTTTAAGGCAACAAAGAGATTAATAAAATGCAAAATTCCTTGATGACTCTAAGCTTTTATTTTTTTCATTCAGATATTTTTAAAGCAACTTTCCCACCAAATCAAATTTTCACATGGGGAGAAAATAGAGTACATAGGGAAGTACTCCTTTTTAAAGGGAGAAAAATTCATTTTAAGTAATCATATAGCATTACAAAGGTAAACGATGCATTTATCAGCAAGAGATAAGTATATCACAGGGAACAAGGTAGAAGGAGCCATTTACCTGGGATTAAGAGCATCAGTTATGCCTATGTGACCCAGGGTGTGGGCTGCCATTTGAATGCATTTTGGAATCAGTCAGGGTGGTTTCATTTCTTATTCAATTCACTCTCCTATTACCCATGCTAGTAAGTTGCAATTTAGCCTTCCATGACTTTTTTTTTTTTTTGGTACACATTTACAGGCATTATGTTCTCACAAAAGATTTTGGATTAGACAGTTTATATTTAAATCCAAAAAAAAAATCTTTGCATTTTTCATGGACACAACATGCACACAGAAGGGGGTTAGTGTTCTCAACTCTACTTCCAATTGCTGGCTGTTTTCCAATGGCTTTCCTGCTATACTGCCTCAGATTTTTAGAAATCATCATATATTAAGCAGTTTTCAGAAAATTGGTCTTTCCAATCAACTTTGGAGAAAATGTATATCTTCAAATTCTTGCCTTACCCAAACCCATACATGCCCTTATTCAAATAGTTATCACTGCCATCATGAATTCACAGCAGCAGATCTCTCTCTGGTTTCAGACTTTCTTTTTCCCAACCAGCATTATTATGACTGCCCTCCAGAAGGCCACTGTGACAAAAGCATGAGCACGTGGCTGTGTATGTTGGAGAAGACAGTGGTAAATCCCTCCATGAGTTTACACGGCTGATTCATGGATAATCATGATTTACTGACCAACATACTCCCCCCAAATTACCATTTCAAAGCATGGAGGGAAATAGGGATTGGAAAGGGGATGCTGGCAAATGAAGAAAGACTATATCTTTACTCTTTCTTATGCAATAATTGTGCTCACTTGTAATTTCTTTAAAACAATTTTATTCATGTGGATTTCTAAACAACAGCCTATAGTATTTCTAATGTTAAATCCAAATTCTTGGAAGTTAGTCTCAATTCCTACTAAGTCCACCACTTCTTAATTTGTTTTGAAAAGATAACTATAATACAGTAGGGGTAAATCAGTTTTTAGGCATCATTCACGGTCTTATCTTCCCAATTAAATTTCTTTATTTTTTCAAACCACCTTCCAGGTTTGCACCAATTTATGATATATATATATATATATATATATATATATATATATATATACACACACACACACACACACACACACACACACACACACCAACATGCACACACACAGGGTATTTTAACAGTGAGTGAAATTATGTAACTATATAATTTATATGCAAATATTATGTGCATATTATGGACATCTACATATATAATTTATATTTCTTGATTACTGGAAACATAAATATTACCCACACATTCATTTAGTATTTGGTGTACATATATTTATCTACCAATTATTCCTCTCATTACTATGACCTCAATGGACACTCATTTTGGCTTCAAATTACCCAAACGTTCTGAGCCTCAATTTCTTCTCTGAGGTGCAAAATTTGAATAATATCTACCCCACTGCTTCACTGGAATATCAGGCAGCCTTTAGAGACTCAGTGTGGAAATGTTCTGTGAGGAGATAAGCCCTTTGAAATGTAAGGTGCTATGGCCATTGCTGTTATGTCTGTCTTTCACCACTCCTCTCCAGGTGAGATGCTTCTGCCCTGTCCTCACTTTCCATCAAGCCACGTCTCTTCCTTAAAGACTCAGGTAACAATTCAAATTCCACCAGGAAGGCTTTTAAAATACATTCTACTCTATACTGTATAAAACTTTTGAGTATGTGTTTGCAGTGCCTCTCTTGGGGAAGAGGCTTAAGGAAAAAGGCTAAATTCTCATCTTTTATAGTGAAAAGCCAAATACAATGCCTAAAACAAAACAAAATTAAATTAAATTAATAAATAACATTATAAACATGCTGTTCAAGACATATATGTTAATATCAAGGGAAAAAAACTAACATAATTTAAAGCTGTTGCCTATGAGGAATGGGAGATGGAAAGAGGTAGGGTACAGGAAACTTGTTTTTGTAATAATCTTTGTAGAGTTAACTCTGTGAGGCATATGCCTAATTTTCACAAAAATACAAACTTTTTAAAAAGTTGAAATAGGAAAAGCTTTTATAAAATGCCTCGCGCAGTGCTTATTACACAGTTCATGCTTAATCAGAATTTTATTATCCCTTTTATATCAGAGAGCTGCTTTAAGAAACGAACAAACAAACAAAAACACAAGAAACAGGAGACTGTGCCTGACTTCTAATTGCTTTATTGCTTAGTGATCAATCTGAACTTGATCATGACCTATGTCCCAGTAACCTGATCTCATCTACTAATCTTAACATACTAGCTCAGAAGGAAGTACCTGTCCACACTTCTTTTAGTGACAGTGCTCTGGAATCCCATCATTCCATGGCTTTCAAGACTATCTATACTCTAATGAATTTCACGACTATATTTTGAATAATATCTATCTCTACTGCAATTTATAAATCCAACTTTGAATTCTGCTGAACTCCCAAATGTATGTAATATGCACTCCACTTGGAAGACTTGGAAGTTCAGATTCCACATGGCCAAAGCCAAGCCGTAGCTCTTTGCTCAAGCCTGCCTCCTTCAGTGTTAATTAACTGAGTTGGCAAATGGCTTCACCATAAACCCAGCTAGTGTTCAAGCTGAAAACCTGAGACTCAACCTTGACCATTCCACCTCCCTGACTCCTCACATTCAATTCAGAGCCAAGTCATGCAGTCCTGACTTTTAAAATACATCTCAAAATTGTACATGCTCTGTCACCAAATTATTCCACCTCAACTACAAGAGCTTTCTAACTATACTCTTTGCTTGTATGGTTTGCTCTTCTTCAGTGGATTTTTATACAACAGGCAAAGTGATTTTCTTAAATATAATCTGATCAGTTTATTCCCTTGATTGAACACTTCAGTGGGTTCCCACTAAGGTCCATGATGGCTATAATATCTGGGAATACCTGGGAACAGACTATTTCTCATCATTTTGTACCTTTCTCCCTCAATTCACTATGCCCTGTCATACTGTCCTCCTTTCAGCTTCTCAAATGCACCAAGCTGTTTCCCTACATCAAAGATTTTGCACATAAGACTGCCACTGACTGAAACACACATCTATGCACTTGACAGTTAGCCAACGTCTACTTTCATTTTAGGGTCCAGTTCAAATGTCCTTTCTTAAAGAGTTTTTCTCTGATGCACTAATATAAGCCATCATTTATCATAGTTTTTACCTTTATGTCAACACTTGTTGATAGACTCCTCTCCCATGTTCTGGCAAGTCAGGGACCATATCTATTTTGCTATTCATTTTACCCCAGGACTGGCACATCATAGGTGCAAAGCACTATTTTAAAGCCTAATCTACGAATGGTTAGTCCATTCCAGAATTATGAAGCTAAATAGATGGCAAGAAACTAGCCAATGGACAATCTGCAGGGTTCTTGCTGGAAAAAAGCCCTTAGATAGCAAGCCCTTTTTATCCAAACTTTCAAACTCCACAGGTCAAAAGTACGGCAGGCTTCTTGACGACTTCTGCAAACTTAGCTCAGGAGGACCAGACCCTCTTCTTCCCTTGGCTCCATTCTCAAATAATATGAACATTTTCTTATTAAAAAGGAAAAGAGCATCTAAGGTATTTTATTATGAGTATTTGTTCAGTGAAGAGAAGTTTACACAGCTTGTGGAGAATTATTCAGCAGGAAATTAAACCTCCGTAATTCTGAATTTTCACTTTGCTTTCAATTGGCAATGCTCCCTGGCAAACGACTCTCCCCTCTAGAACATTCGTAATACCACATCCGCCACCAAAATGTGCTTTCTGAGCCAAATCACAAAACAGGTTAGACAGGATGACTTTCTGGAGGTCTGAGATACTAGGTATAGGTAGATAGGCTGTGAGCATTCATGAGGGCATTCAGATATGACCAGCAAATAATACCTGAGTTCTGCAAGGTAGTTTGAAGCTTACCAAGTACTCACATAAGATAACGGATCACAAAAGAAAGCTCTCTTATATCATCTTTGTGAATATATTTTCTTATTTGAGTTCCCCAACAATGTTATGAGACTGATCTTGTAACTCTGTTTTACTGGTGAGGCAACTGACTAGCTTGAGAAATTTAAATGACTTGCCTAAGGTCACAGAACTAGTGCCCCATATGCAGGGCTCAAAATTAGAGCTTTTGACATTTTTTTTTCTCAGAGACCTTCTCTTCAACAGGGATCTGATCATTTGACTGCTTCATTTAATGAAGAGGATTGACTTCACCCCCCAAAAAAGCTACAATAGATAGTGGATTTATATGTTACACGAACAACTGATCATATACTAAGGAGAACCAAATTGATTTTTTTTTTACTTTGCTCCACTTGACAAAGAAAATGAAACGCTTTTTCTGTTATTATTGCTTGTTCTGTATTGTATTTTTAATCTTGACTAGAAGACTTTAGAGGATGTATGTGGAATAATTGAACAATTATTTACTTTATTTCATTATATGTAAAACAGCATAGACTGTTTCACTCACTGTTATTTCCATGTATTTAGAAAGAAAAGGAAATACTATGCCAATTAAATCAGGATAAACCAAGAGTAAGATAAATCTCAATTTCAAAAATGTTTTTAAACACTCTAAATATGCAATTAGAATCTACGAAGTATACAAGAGAGTGTAGATCAGTATGATAGAGAAAATATTGTCCCTCAGATGTCTCTTAGAAATTCACTTCTCCCTTCTGTTCCTTCTGCTGAAATCCTGACTTAAGCCCTCATCATCTTTTGTCTGGGCTATTACTATGCAAAATCTCTTGTTTTTTCCATCTCACTTCTCCTCCTCCAATCCACCCTCAGTATTTCTATCAGAGTGATCTTTCTGGAAAACAGTTCTGGCAATGGCTTCCACCAATTAAAGCACTCATGGATCTCCTACATGCAGGATTAGATTCAAACCCCTTAAATTGGCATCCGAGGCACTTTACAGCTGGCCCCCAAACTACTTCTGGAGCTTCATGTCTCTCTACATCTCAGTGTGCACTTGACCCACATACTTAGCTTCTTACCATTCTCCAAGCACATCTACCACAGTGTGCACACAGAGGCTAATATTCTGTTTTCTCTCTCAGCAAAGTCATTATTCTTCTTCTTTGTTGGTAAACTCTTCTACTTACATAAAATCTCAGACCAAGCAAAACATCTATAAACATTCTCCATCTACTTCCAGGCAGCCTGGGAGAACTATATAGGAGAACTGGTAATTACTGAGCCCAAATCTCTCCTTTACAGATGAGTAGAGATCCAAACAAGTGAAGTATTTTATCTAACATTATGCAGCAAGATAATGACCATGTTAAGACAAAAATTCATAGTTTCTCACCCCCAGTTCACTTTTTCCTGCACTTACATGGGCATTAAAAAAAAAAGAGAGAGAATAGAATGAAAGTAAAATCTAGGACCATCCCTGGTCAGCAGACCTCTATGGTTCTCCTCTAGCTGGTGAACTTCCATTTGGACTCACCTAGACCCCCAAGAAGCAAAATAATGTTCTGAGAAGTCAATCACAAGTGGATTCAAATCTGTGTCCTCCCTTAGATTGCCCCACTTCTTAGAACAATTATCTCACAAAACATTGTGAGGATTGAGTGAAATGTGCCTATTTCAAATGCCTACCTACCACAATGTTTAGCATAATTAAGGCTCAATAAATGTTAGATCCTTTACTCATTTCTTACTAGATGAGGCCTAAGTGAATATATTTTAGGTTAAATCGTTGTTAAACCACCAATGTAGTTAAGGAACATTTCATTTAATACATCTGAATAAACATATAGCTTTGGCAAAAATTCCCCAGTGAGGGTAATGCTGCCCTATTTATTTAATACACACATGTGTTCACTTACAGAATAGAGTGGGTGGCACTGCCACCAAATGTCATAGCTTTGGGTTATTGATCTCTTAGCTGAAAAATGGATCAACTGGGCAAACAGAAGGAAACAAACAAATCTACAACTATAAATGTCAACACACACACACCCAGAAATAGGGAGAGAGATCAAAGGCAGATTATAGCTACCCAGGAGAGACACCAAGAAGATTCACATTGGGGCAGCAAGATCAAGGCACCCAGAAGACCTTTTCAGGACTTCCAGCCATATCTGGAGAGAAATCAAAGGCTGAATCCTTGGCTATTGCATTTCAAAATAAATAAAGACTGCTCTACTTCCTTCACAAAAGATCAGCCAAGCTAAATTTATGCTCTAGAAAATTACCCTGGGAGCTGTCCCTGGAAGAAATCATTTTAACCCTAATAGTGCTCTTTGTTTTGAATCCAAGTCTTCTGCCTTTGCCCACACAGCCATTAGCAGATGAATTAGAAAAACTCCAATCAAAAAATATTTATTGAGCAAAATGATGCAAAGTGCTGTATTAGGGGAAGTGCCAGTCCCCAGAAATTACTGAAATGTCTCAAAGTAGTCTAAACTTCCTTTATTATTAGTTCTTTCATTAGGGTTAAGCACTGCCTTCTTTCTTCTGAAGGTCTTCCTTTATGTGTCAAAATTATTGATCTGAGAATAAAACATTAGATTGACAACATCTTCCCAATGGAGAAGAACTGCTGACATCTGAGAGCATAAGATTGGGAAACGTAAGAAGTCATAAAATATATTAAAAGAGAGGAGGAAAGAAAAGTAGAAGGAGAATCATGAAGCAAAACTTCCTACTTCTGTGTAGTTATATTTTGCGTGCTATAGAGCCATATTAAAAATAGATGTTATCTATATGCTAATTCCTACCAATTCATAGCAGCTTTCTGGAGCTTTGTGCTAAAGACTGTGAGCTCATTTCTGGATGCAGAAGGAGAGTTAAGTGGTGTTACACAAAATGTGTATTTCTAACCTTGCTGTAGGTGAACGGCACAGCATTTGAAGCCAGTGTATCTAAATCTGAATCTGGGCTCTGCCACTTACAAGTAGTATGATCCTATGTACATCACCCCATCTCTATGACACTCCTCATCTACAAAGCAAAGGACAATAAGATTATTATAATTGTTTGGGAGTACAGTTGCAAAATATTTAGCCTCTGGCTAAATTAAGGAGAAATAATTCATTATCAGGTATTAAGTGACTTACAAAGCCATAGAAAAGCTGGAAGAGCCTGCTCTAGGCTGACTTCCTGGAACACCTCCCAGTCCCTAGCATCACATTGCCTTCACAATGATGGCAGGAGAGCTGTCCCTACCAGGGCAAGAAGGTGCCACATTAGGAAGCCACCAACGGAAGAAACCACCATGCCTTTGCCACACCCCTATTCAGCAAAATGAATTACTGCCTGCTTTTTCCCCTGCTTAACTCAGTTCTGAATCAAAATCCCCCAGGGGTACTTCTATTGCTGGAACTAAAATCACATGCAGCTCTTTAACAGCCAGGGAGTGTAAGACCCTGAAGTTTGGACTTCTGGCATGTCTAGCTTAGAAGGGCACTGTTGACAATGTTGTGTGGGTGAGTCAACCAGATGCCCCTTCAAGATTGGCGCCATGTTACTCCAGAGCTGCTGAGTTGTGCTGAGTTGAGATTATTGGTGGCTGACATCTCTCAGCTAAGTCTTCTCTCAGAATTACCATCCATTGGGGGTGCCTGGGTGGCACAGCGGTTAAGCGTCTGCCTTCAGCTCAGGGCGTGATCCCGGCGTTCTGGGATCGAATCCCACATCAGGCTCCTCCGCTATGAGCCTGCTTCTTCCTCTCCCACTCCCCCTGCTTGTGTTCCCTCTCTCGCTGGCTGTCTCTATCTCTGTCAAATAAATAAATAAAATCTTTAAAAAAAAAAAAAAGAATTACCATCCATTGAAGAGAGCTATGTCGCTCAAAACCAGGCCCACTCCCCAGAGCACACTAAATTTATTTACTGACCTACATGAGAGTATGAAGAACCAGAAGTTTTCCTTCAAGGCAGGATATCTCTGAATGTCATCTCAGTGTCAGAGATCCTCATGGAATTGATTGAGTCCATTGTGACTGCATTACGTTCAACCCCTTTCTTGGCTCAATCCTATATCACAGCTATTCCCACAGCCATTGATCTCATGGTCAACATAGACTTCCTGCAGACAAGTATTCACCTCAGAATCTGTTCCCTGAGAAGCCTGACCTAAACAGACACGTTAGAAGTAGTAGGTAGAATAGAGTTTGAACAAGCCAATCCTTGATATTCAGCACAACTTTTATGAGTATGAAGTGGTATTATTCATACGAAAAAAATCCCCAGGATCTCACACAGTGCCTGACCCAAAGTGAGTCAATAGACATTTACTTGATAATAATAAGATATAGCTAATGTTTTTTCAGTATTTACTGTGTTTCTAGATACTATTTTAAGTTTTGTATAAACTAATTCATTTAATCATAATAAGCCTATGAAGTAGGTACAATCATTATCCATTTTACAAATGAGGTAAATAAGATGCAAAGAGGTTCCTTTCACTGTTAAACAGACAAGCGGTGGCCGGGGGAGGGGGAGGGAGCAGAGGGAGAGAGGGAAACTTAAGCAGGCTCCAAACCCAGCAGGAAGTCCATCATGGGGCTTGATCTCATGATCCTGATATCATGATGGAGCCAAAATTAAGAGTCAGACACTTAACTGACTGAGCCACCCAGGTACCCCATAAGTGTTTAGGATCTTAAACCACACGGTCTAATTCTAGAGTGTGTAGTCTTAACCACTTTTCTGCCTCAGTGTTAAATTTGTAGCCAATAAAATCACACACACACACACACACACACACACACACACACACACACGTCCTTAAAAGAGAATAGAGGGAGATATTACTACAGAAGAGAAGGCAATGTAATGTTGGAAGCAGAAATTGGAGTGTTGCATCCACAAGGCAAGGAATGATGGCACCCACCAAAATCTGGAAAAAGCAAAGATAAGATTCTCTCCTGGAGCCTCCAGAAGCAAACAGCCTTGCTGACACCTTAATTTCAGCCTCATAAGACTCATTTCAGGTTACAGATAATAAACATACTTGTTTTAAGCCAGTAAATCTGTGGCAATTTGTTTCAATAACAAGAACTACTATGGTGCCATAGAAAAGTGTAGTATTTGCAGTGTTATGTAGAAGCATCTCTTGAAGAATTAGGAGTTAAATCGATCTGTTAAATCCAATGATTGCAGGTTAATGAGAAGCATTGAAAGAATGCTGAAAATGCTGGTCTTGACCTTGGACTCCCTACCACCACCTATTTCATCTACATGGGACAGCTGCTAGATGAGGAATGGCATTCAGTCATAATGAATATGTGCTTTCTCATCAGTATTAATAGGGAAGGTTTCTCTTCCCAAAATTTAATATCTTAGAGTTATAAATTGCAAATAGGCCAGATCAACTAGTAAATAATACATAATGAGATTCACACTTAAATCTTCAAGGAGTTTTTCTGTGTTCCACCTGACAAGTGGGCTTACACATAATCAAAACAAGAACCCACAAGAATTGAGACCCACATGGACCCAAACATGAGACAAGCAAGACTAGCTCCCATCTGCTAATCATCTGCAGAGGGTGGGAGAAAAGAAAAGACCCCCCCCCATCCAAACACCATTAGAACCTTTCTTTAAAAACAGAAAATATCTTCCAAATTTAGAGAGACTCAGTCCATGTCAACACCCTTCATTCCTGAGCCAGACTCCTTAAATCCTTTCTGGAACAAAATGGATATATAGAAATAAATATAATCAATAGCTCCCCTTATCTTTCCTGTCTAGTTATAAACCAGCTTGGCCACAGCTATGGTGTGAGTCAGGAATGAGAGAAGTGGTCATTTTCTGGACATTCTTAAATCACGATCTCCAGGAAAACTGTAAATAAGGAGGACCTACAAAAAAGGTGATCTTGACCACTGCTTCTCAAACTACCTGTAGCTAAAGAGCAATTTTTTTACTGGGGTAAATTGGTATATGACATTATATTGGTTTCAGGAATACAACATAATAATTCAGTATTAGTAAACACTTAACGATTGCCATCAGTCTAGTTACCTCCCATCATCATACAATTCACCCATTTCTCCCACTCCCTAACCCCCCTCCCCTCTGAAAATGACTAATCTGTTCTCTGTATCTATGAGTTTCGATTTTTTTGTTGTTGATTTGTTTTGTTTTCTAGATTCCACATATAAGTGAAATCATACAGTATGTCTTTCTCTATCTGACTTATTTCAGTTAGCATAATACCCTAAGGTCTATCCAGGTTGTTGCAAATGGCAAGATTTCCTTCTTTTCTGTGACTGAATTGTATTTAATTGAGTATATACAGACCACATCTTCTTTATCCGTTCATCCCTTGATGGACACTTCGGTTGTTTTCATATCTTGGCTATTGTAATAATGCTGCAATAAACATAAAGGTGCATATATCTTTTCAAATTAGTATTTTTGTTTTCTTTGGATAAATGCCCAGAAGTGGAATAGCTGGATCATATGATAATTCTATTTTAAATTTCTTGAGGAACCTCCATAGAGTTTTCCATAGCAAGCTGCACCAATTCACATTACCATCAACAGTTTATAAGTGTTCCCTTTTCTCCACACCCTCTCCAACACTTGTTGTTTCTTGTTTTTGTTTTTGTTTTTGTTTTAAGATTTACTTATTTATTTGAGGAGGGGACAGAAAGAGAATCTTCAAGCAGACTCCCTCTTGAGAGCAGAGTCTGACTTGGGGCTCCATCTCAGGATCCATGAGATCACGACCTGAGCCTAAACCAGGAGTTGGGCATTCAACCAACTGAGGCACCCAAGTGTCCCGCTTGTCTTTTTTTATAATAACCATTTTAACTGGTGTGAAATGATAGCTCATTGTGGTTTTAATTTGCATGTCCCTGATAATTAGTGATGCTGAACATCTTTTCATGTGCCTTTTGGCCATCTTATATTTCTTTGGAAAAAAGTCCATTCAGATCTTCCCGCATTTTTAATTGGATTATTTGGTTTTTGCTACTGAGTTGAGTTCTTTATATTTTGGATATTAATCCTTTATCAGATCTATCATTTGCAAATATTTTCTCCTAATCAGTAGGATGCCTTTCCATTTTATTGATGGTTCCCTTTGCTGTGCAGAAGCTTTTTAATTTGATGTAGTCCTGCTTTGTGTGTCTGTGTGTGTGTGTGTGTGTGTGTGTGTGTGTGTGTGCTTTTGTTGCCTTAGCTTTTGGAGTTAGATCCAAAAATTCAACACCAAGACTGATGTCAAGAAGCTTACTAATTATGTTTTCTTCTAGGAGTTTCATGGTTTCAGGTCTTATATTCAAGGCTTTAATCCATTTTGAGTTCATTTTGGTGTATGGTTTAAGATGGTGGTCCAGGTTAATTCTTTTGCATGTTACTGTTCAGTTTACCCTACACCATTGACTGAAAATACTATCCTTTCCCCACTGTATTTTTTTGTTTCTTTTGTCATAAATTAATTGACTATAACTGTATGACCTTATTTCTCTTCTATTGATTTATTTGTCTGTTATTATGCCAATAGCATACAGTTTTAATTATGATACCTTTGTAATACAGTTTGATATCAGGAAGCATGTTACTTCCAGCTTTGAAGATCGCTTTGACTATTCAGGGTCTTTGGGGGTTCCATACAAATTTTAAGAATTATTTGTTCTACTTCTATGAAAAATGCCATTAGAATTTTGATGGAGATTGCATTGAATCTGTAGATTGCTCTGGGTAGCATAGACATTTTAATAATATTTAATTCTTCCAAATCATGAACACAGAATATCTTTCCATGTATTTGTGTCTTTTTCTCTTTCTTTCTTTCTTTTTTTTGGGGGGGGGAGGGTCTTCTTCAGTTTCTTTCATAAATGTCATAGTTTTCAGTGTACAGGTTTTTCACTACCTTGGTTAAATTTATTTCTAAGCATTTTTGATGCAATTGAAAAGGTGCTGTTTTCTTAATTTCTCTAATAGTTCTCTTTCCACTAGCATAGAATCACAATATTTTTCTGTAAGTTGATTGTGTATCCTGTAGTTTTACTGAATTCATTTATTAGTTCCAACAGTTTTTTGATGGAGTCTTCAGCATTTTTTTCAATATAGTATCGTTTCATCTGCAAATAGATTTTACAATTTTACGTCTTCTTTTCTAATTCAGATGCCTTTTTATTCCCTGCCTGACTGTTGTGACTAAGACCTCCAATACTATGCTGAATAAAGGTGGCAAGCATGGGCATCCTTGTCTTGTTCCTTATGTTAGAGGAAAACCTGTCAGCTTTTTGCCATCGAGTATGATGTTAGCTGTGGATTTGTCAATAAGGCCTTTATCATGCTGAGGTATGTTTCCTTTGTACCTACTTTGTTGAGAATTTTTATCATAAAAGGATATTGAATTTTGTCTAATGCTTTTTCTGCATCTATTGAGATGATCATATAATTTGTATGTTTCCTTTTGTTAAGATGGTGTATCACACTGATTGATTTTGCAGATGTTGGACCATCCTTCCGTGCCTGAAATAAATCCCACTTAATAGTGGTGTATGATCTTTTTAATGTGTTGTTCAATTTGTTTTTTTCCTAATATTTTGTAGAGAATGTTTGCATCTATGTTCATCAGAGATAATGGACCTGTGATTGTGTGTGAGTGAGTGTGTGGGTGGGTGGGTGTGTGGGTGTGGGTGTGTGGTGTCCTTGTCTGGTTTTGGTATCAGGGTAATGTTAGCCTTGTAAAATAGATTTGGAAGCATTCTCTCTTCTTCCATTTTTTTGAAAGAGTTTTAGAAGAATAGGCATTAAATCTTTGAATGTTTGGTAGAATTTACCAGTGAAATTCTCTGGCCCTGGACTTTGGTTTGTTGGGAAGTTTTTGATTACTAATTCAATACCCTTACTAGTAATCAGTCTATTCAGTTTTTCCATTTCTTCATCATTCACTCATGAAGGATTATAAGTCTCTAGGAATTTATCCATTTCTTCCATGTTGTCTAATTTGTTGGAAAGCAATTGTTCATAGTAGACTCCTACCATCCTCTGCATGTCTGTGGTATCAGTTGTAACTTCTTCTATATCATTTTTTAATTTTATTTATTTGAGTCCTCTCTCTTTTATTCTTGATAAGTCTGGCTAAAGTTTGTTAATTTTGTTTATCTTTTCAAAGAACGGCTCTTAGTTTCATTGATGTTTTCTTTTCTTTTTTTTTTCCCTAGTCTTTATTTCATTTATTTCTGCTCTGATCTTTATTATTTCCTTCCTTTTTATTAACTTTGGGTGTCATTTATTCTACTTTTTTTTAGTTCCTTTAGATGTAAAGTTAGGTTGTTTATTTGATATTTTTCTTGTGTCTTAGGGCAGGGTCAGTATCTCTACAAACCTCCCTCTTAGAACTGCTTTTGCTGCATCCCAAGGTTTTAAATTGTTGTATTTTCATTTTAAATTGTCTCCAAATAATTTTTGATTTTCCCTTTATTTCCTTATTGACCCACTGGTTGTCAGTAATATATTGTTTAACGTCCATATTCTTGTGATTTTTTCCAGTTTCCTTTTTTTAACTGAGTTTTAGGTTTTTACCATTGTGGTTGACAAAGATACTTGATATGACTTCAATCTTAAATTTATCAAGACTTGTTTTGTAGCCTAACATGTGATCTATCCTGGAGAATGTTACATATTCACTTGAGAAGAATATGTGTCCTGATGTTTTTGAATGGAATTTTTTTTATATCTATCTATTAAGTCAATCAGGTCTAATGTGTTATTTAAGGCTGATGTTTCCTTATTAATTTTCTATCTGGGTGATCTCTCCACTGATGTAAGTGGCATATTAAAGACCCCTACTTTGTATTGCTGCCAATTTCTCCCCCTATGTCTATTAATATTTGCTTTACATATTAGGTACTCTTATATTAGGTGCATAAATATTTACAAATGTTGTATTTTTTTGTTGGATTCCTTTATCATTATGTAATGTTCTTGTCCTTTGTTAGTCTTTGTTTAAATGTCTATTTTGTCTGATATAAGTATAACTATACCAACTTTCTTTTTGTTTCCATTTGTATGGAGTATCTCTTTCAGTCTGTGTGTATCCTTAGATCTGAAGCGAGTCTCTTGTAGGCAACATACAGAGGAGTCTTGTATTTTTTATCCATTTGGCCACCCTATGTCTTTTCATTAGAGGATTTAGTCCATTTATATTTAAAGTAATTATTGATAAGTATGTACTTTTTGCCATTTTGTTCGTTGTTTTCTGGCTGGTTATATTTTACATATTTGTGTGTGTGTGTATCCCTTAACTAATTATTTGTCTATAGTTAATTTTATTAGTTTGTCCTTTAACCTTCATACTAGTTTTATGCTGTTTATGTTATGTGGTTTAACTACCTTTACTCACTACCTTTACTATATATTCATCTGTGAAAGTGTAATTTTATTTAAAATTTCCAATTCATTTAGGTCTAATACCCTTGTTAGAAAAGTGAAGTTTGAGTAAAAGACATACAAAATGCAAACCCAATTTATTTTACTTATTAAACACAACAAACATAAATTTACTCTCAAAATGCTATTAAAGTTTCTGAAAGCTTACGCTTAACTTCTATATTGTCACTGGTAACAAAAACAGTTCAAGGATGGCATCAGTCCACAGAACACACTTTGAGAAGTGCTGGTCTATACAACCAGTCTCTAGGTTGAAAATTTAAGCAAAGTAACCATTAAATTCAATACGCAAGATGCCATTTTCTAGTATCAGCTACACTTCTAGGTAATTTTAGTCAAATATTTGTCTCATGCACTCATTTCACTAGTTCTGAGAAGTCTCTACAATCTTGTACACAGTATTTTTAATATAACTGAAACATACACATACCTTAAATAAGGATATTTAGAATTTCTAGAACTTTAAAATTACCTTGGCTTTAATTTTAAGTTCACAGCATCTTGAACTCCTTGGAATATGGGAATTATGGAAGGCTAAAGTAATGATGATTGAAACAATTCAGAATTGTAAGCAAGTGGAACTGGATTTATCAAATACCTCCATATCAATAAAATTCCATTCTCCAATTGTTTCACAAAATATTGTACAAAGAAAATCTGCCTGAGATTCACTTGCATGCTTGCTTGAAGGCATATTGCAGGGACACCACCCAAGCACCACTGATTCAAAATATTTGTCAGTGAAACCTAAGAATTCACATTTAAAATTAAGCAACTCATTTAATGGTTAGACATACAAGTGATTAAGAACTAGTGAATTCGGTTTTTTTTCTAAAGTGCACTTGTAGCACTAAGTTATTCTCTTACCTCTAATAAAATGTAATTAACCAAATTATTTTTACATCATTTTAGAGCTTTTAACTACAACATATTAATGTTAGTGTGTGCTTAGATCAGATGTTTTTATATGTCATCTTCTTTCAATTAAAATAGCTTGAAGTATTTTGAAAATAAACCTTTTTTTCATTTTTTGTAATCTTTATTACAGAAATTGTTTGGCAGGAAAATGTGAAATACACATCAGGGAAGATATGTAATGACTGGCTTTAAGGAAAATGACACTTGTCTTAAAATAGCTGAAAGTCATTTGGGATTCATTTAGTTCTGGCTTATTGGAAGAACTGATCAAATGAATCTAGAAAGTAAATCATTGGCACTAACCATCTATAGAGTGACTGGTTCTGGAAATTCAGTGTGATGGGAGCACAAGCCACAATATAATTTTACCCTATCTTTCTGAGATCCCATGATTCAAAAGGGCATGTCTTTATATTGACATCCAAAACTCTCATTTCACTTGACTGTATTGGAAAACACTGAGGAGTTTTTTATTTTGGTTTTTTACCCTTTCCTAGCTTCAAAACATAATGATTGCATAAGAATTGTATCTTTGGGTAGTAAGGAGGGCACGTATTGCATGGTGCACTGGGTGTTATACACAACTAATGAATCATCGAACTTTACATCAAAAACCAGGGATGTACTGTATGGTGAATAACATAATATAATAAAAATATTACTATGAAAAAAAAAAGAATTGTATCTTTGGGATCATGGTAGCATGATTTTCAGGGAATAAGTAGGACCAAATAGGAGAATAAAGCATCCATTTTGAATCACTGTTATGTGTCAAATATTTTATATACATGATATCATTTAATCTTCACAACTTTGTAAGAAGAATATTAGGATTCCCATTTTATAAACAAGGAAATAGAAGACAAGTGAGGGTGAGGAACAACCCTGAAATCCCACAGCAAGTAAGTGACAGCCAGACTGAATCCAGCTCTACCTTATTCCAAAACCAGTGCAGGGGTCATCACAAAGTGAGGCCTCCTCACCAAGATGGGTTTTACAGGTATGCCTTTGCCTCCATAGTGCTTACTCATTCCTAGGTTCAGAAGTCTATTGTTTACTAACTATGCTTTATCCAGAATTATACTGCCTAGATATAAAAAAGATTGGACATAATCACAAGGGATGAGGCACCAGAGAAATCTGCATAGTGATTTGTACAAGTGATTTGTTGCAGGCACCAGAGAGTCCAATAAACACATCTGACATTCAACCACTTAGCCTGATTCCAAAAGACAATTTCCTATGGTCCTCACTAATTGAAAGAATCCTGGTTTAAAAAAAAAAAAAGACTTTCTAAGTTAATGAGGTTGACTAGATTTTTCCAGTTGAATCCTCTATTACATGAAGCCAGATAAATCCTGAGATAGAGGAGATTAATGGCATTATCCCAAAGCATAGAGCACTAGAGTTGGGCAAGAAGAGATGAACTAATACATCTTATTTTTTTTATTGAATAAATTCAGTGAAAGATTGCAGGAATGAGTTTCTTGGGTACCACATGCATTAGTAACATAGTTCTTAGATATGTAAAACCTGAATCACCCTTAAAACTTTACTCTTAAGAGTCCTGTTCTGGCTACCTTACAAAAATATGCCTCTTGTCTCTCAGGGCAGCCAGCAAGAGAAATGAAATGGATGAGCACAATTCAATTACCTTTAGACAAAACTTGGCCAAAATACTTCTTTAGGCCACAGGTAGTCCTAAATATTTGACTACTACCAAATCTCTTTTCTTATTTTCCCCCGTAGAACACAGATATCTACCAAGCTGCATTTAATAAACTAATTTTCAATTCCTTATGGATAAGATACGACGGCCAATCAGAGTTTCTGAGCAGAATTAAAGTATATTTGGTTGATATAATTTAAACCAGAGTAAAGATCTGTTGCTATGGATACCCTTCACATAGGGAAATAACATTTTTCTATTGGAATCCTTGGAAAAGTGGTGTGGATATCTTCCCTCAACTCCTTTACCACCATCTGTTACCTGCCTCAAGGATGCAGGGGGAACACAGTACCAGATGGTGAATCATTATGTTCCCTATCATCTTTCCCTCTTTTTCTTGGCCAATGGAAAGCCTAGAAAAAGCCCATTTTATGCTCAAATGCCATAGTTTTCCTCAAATATGTTGTTGCTCCTCAATTATGTTGTTCCTCAATTTGTGTTGTTATTATTATTTTTCAATGAGTTTTGGAAGCTTTTTCTTTTTAGAAAAGTAATACAGTATTGCAATGTGGTGTCCTGGCTTAAATCCTGGAATAGAATAAGAACATCAGTTCATAAACTCATGAAATCCAAAAAGCATCTGTAGTTTAGTTAATAGTAATGCACTAATGTTAACATTTTGTTTTAACAAATGCACTAGAGTTATATAATATATTAACATCAAGGGAAACCATATGAACGATATATGGGAACTCTACGCAATTTTTTATAAATCTAAAATTATTCTAAACTGAAAGTTTTTTTCCAAAAAATTACATATTTATTATAGACATTAAAGATAAGCATAAATATGAAGAAGTAATAATTCAAATAATTAAAATGTTGGCACTTCTAGATTTTTCTATAAAGATATCTTTAATTTATATTACACACATTATCCTCACATATGTTTTTTACTGAATGTATGTAGTAAGTATATTTGCATGTCAAATATTAATACAGAGTATTTTTCCTTTCAACATACCATCATATGACCTACAAAATGTTTACATGGTGTTACACTGCTCAGATCAATCTTAAATTATTGGAACATTAAATAGTTGTAGAATTTTTATTTTTTTATTATTTAAAAAATATGCTGCAAAAATATATCAGGGGCCAAGTTTTTGTTTACAGACAAAGATTATTATTTTAATAAAATTTCCCATAAAATTATCATTTGAATTAATGGTATACCCATTTTGAAAAGAAGTATGTGGGAATGCCCATTTTGCTATATCCTTTCCCAGATCAAGTATCACTATTTTAATGAGATAATTTTATAATATTTTTAATTGAAGTCAACAGGCAAAATTGATAAATCATGATTTTAACATAAATTTCTTGAAAATATAGTGATGTTTGACATGTGTCTGCATGTTTACTACCCATTTGCATTTCTTCTTTTAAATTTTTTGGGTTAACTTTCACATTGTATTATTAAAGTGTTTATCATTTTGATTATTAATTTGTACAATATATTATATGTGTGTAATTATATTAACCCTTTGTCTAACACTTATGTAACAAGTATTTCCCACAGAATCTTATTTACATTTTCATTTACTATGGCTGTTTTTGTCTAAGCAAATTTATTTTCTCTTTTATGTTTTCTGCCTATATCATGCTTAAATAAATACTAACCCACATCAAAAACACATTTACACATACATATGCATGATTCTTTTGGTTATATTTTATAGGAATTTTTTTACATATATGTCTTTAATTCTTCTATCTGGAACTTATCCCAATGTATAAGGGATAGACATCCCAAAGGGTAATCCAAACCCCAAATAGCCAAAGCAATCCTGAAAAAGAAAAGCAAAGCTGGAGGCATCACAATTCCAGATTTCAAGCTATATTACAAAGCTATAGTCATCAAGACAATATGGTCCTGGCACAAAAACAGACACATAGATCAATGGAACAGAATGGAAAACACAGAAATGGATCCACAACTATATGGCCAATTAATCTTCAACAAAGCAGGAAAGACTATCCAGTGTATGAAAGACAATCTCCCAAAGAGCAATCCCAAAAGGATTAATTTAAAGTATCACTTTTCTAATATATATACATATATATATCACTTTTCTAAAATATATATATAATATCACTTTTCTAATATATATATCACTTTTCTAAAATATTCAATTCTTATATATATTTATATCTGTACCTCAACTTTCTACTGTATCTCCATTGATATATTTGTTGAAATAACTACTGAAGATTGATAAAGGTTTTAAAAGCTCTCAAACTACGTATTCTATTTCATTCTTTATCAAAATTTAAGTCCCTATTTTCATACTTATTAAGTTTCTAGATGAGTATTAGAAGCATTTTATCAAGTTTCAATAAAATCTTATGGAAGCTTGATGAAAATTGAATTAAATGAATATATCAATGAATTAAGTGAATATATCACTGAGAACAGAATAGACATCTTTAGAATCTGAACTTTCTTAAGAGGATAATATGAATCTCCATTCTATTTTTTCCAAATCTTTATTAATGTCTTCATATAATTTCTAACCAACTTAAAAATCTTGTCCTCATACAGTTGTTTCTTTTTTTTAATTTTTTATTATGTTACATTAGTCACCATACAGTACATCATTAGTTTTTGATGTAGTGTTCCATGATTCACTGTTTGCATATAACACCCAGTGCTCCATGCAATATGTGCCCTCCTTAATACCCATCACCGGCTGCCCTCCTTAATACCCATCACCGGCCTATCCCAATCCCCCACCCCCCTCACCTCTGAAGCCCTCAGTTTGTTTCCCAGAGTCCATAGTCTCTCGTGGTTCATTCCCCCTTCTGTTTACCCCTCCTTCATTCTTCCCTTCCTTCTACCGATCTCCCTGCTATTCCTTATATTCCATAAATGAGTGAAACCATATGATAATTGTCTTTCTCTGCTTGACTTATTTCACTTAGCATACAGTCATTTTTTAACACAGCAGCAAGAATGATCTTTTGTAATGGAAAATCATATTATGTTACTTGGAGGAGCCATGCTCAACACTTACCACACATTAGAATCACTAGGAGAATTTAGAAATGCCAATGCTAAGGTCTTACCCTCAGCCAATTAAATTATAATCTTTTTTTATGGGATTAAGCAATCATTATTTTTTAAAGCCCCGCCCCCCACATTTTACCAATGTACAGCCAATCATTGTCCCTGAGTAAAAGCCAGAGTCTTACATTGGACAATGCTTCTTAGAATTTAACATGTCTAAGAATTGCCTGAAGACCTTGTTAAAATGCAGATTATAACTCACTAGGTCAAGGTGAGACCTCAGATGTTACATGTCTAGCATGCTGTCGGTGGATACTGATGTTGCTGGTCCTGACATCACACCTGAGTTGCACAAAGGCCCCTGAGTTCTAGTTGCCTGTCATTTGTCTAACTTCCCCTTCTACTCTCCCCCTTTCTCTCCACCTCCACAGCTCCTTACCAACCCACAAGCAAGCCATCCTCACACATCTTTAGCATTTGCACTGGTTGTTTCCCCCATCAAAGGAAAAAAAAAATCCCTCTCTCCAGCTGCCGCTGTTCACCAAGCACCACTGAGGAGGAGAATGGATTCCAGGTCCTTTCTACCTTTACTCTCAGTAGTCCGTGCACCAGTTAATTCTGTTACTTATTATGAAACGTTGACTGTATATTCGTTAGTTAATTTCACCTGCATTTCTCTTCATATATACAACTTACTTAGGCCAAAAGGCATTATTTATATTATAATGATTTGGTAAAATAAACAGATTAAATAGCATGGACATTATGTATTACTTAATGTTTTGGAGAAAAATCAAAATCTTCCGGACCCAACACACTTCTTGAACATTTTCAATTTCATCTATAAAGTTCTTTTCCTTGTCTGCTTGTGTAGTGGTTGGATTTTTTATTTGCTTTCCAGTTAAATAATACATTTTAGATAAAATGACCAATAATCTCATCTGTGAATTTTAATCATAATCATAAACACCTGTGGTAACTATCTAACCTTGAACACAAGAAGGCAATTAACTGTCACTTGAGTCTAATAGGGAAAGCTAACTTACCTATGGGTTAACCTAGTGCTCAGAGCTGCTTATTTCTCTAACTTGACTGAGAAATCTGGTTCTCATAAGCTGCATCTGGGTTGTGAGCAGCAAAGCTTCAAAGATAGGTTTTGTGTAAGTCAAACCATACTGATTCTCCTTAGGAGCCCATAGTATAAAATAATTTAGAAATTCTCTTTTTTGCTCTCAAGGTTCACACTGCCCCGAGCCCTGTCTCCTGTGCCAATAGGCCAGGCATTTTTTCTCTCCACCAAAAGATCTGTAAACATTGAGTCATCTGTATGGATAACTTTCCTTACATGTTGTTTTATTTTTTCAACCAGGAGAAAGTAAAACCACAATTTAAACTAGTAGCAGTAGCCCAGAATTAATAAAAAACTAAAGAAGAAAAAAATTAGAATATGAGAAAATCTGCAATGACAAATCACCCCACACAGAGTGGAGATGAAGGGGAAAGGATGTTATGAGGAATTACAAACAGAGGTAAGAATTATTTTTAAAAGAATCTTATGAAACACCTTATAATTCATTTCAATTGCCTCTAATTTTAGATAAGAAGTCAATATGAGGTCTGTGGCATTTGGTCAGAAAATTGTGTGGGAATTAAGTCCAATGAATCTGGACATGTTCCATTCTTAATTTAGGAGATGATTGAAGATACGAACACCCACACACACATTTGATCATACAATTGCCATTTTAATAGCATACCGTAGCCATAAAATAAAAGCATTTATTCTGACCCACTGGGTTTCTGGAGAATAGATATACGTGATAGATGTTGCAGGGACCTGTGGCTCAAGATAAAAATAGAAAGTAGTAAAGAAAGTGTTTCCACCTACTGGCAGTAAGAGAGATCAGTGTCTGATTTGCAACCCACTCCCCCAACAACATACTGAGCTAAGGAATTAGTCTCTTTTCATTCCACAAGACTTTCTTAGAATTTTTCAATCCTAGATACAAATTTACTTTGATGTCAGTGAATATGTCAGGTTGCATCTCATGAAACTGTTTTTGAATTTCAATGTTATTGATTTTTAGATAACAATTCCATAAGATTCAACCTACTAAATTGGGACAGAAGAGGTAGAAGATGAAATACCATATGGTATTTTTGGTCATCATCTCCCCATGCCCACCACCAGAGAAACATATGGTACACCAAACCTGTTTGTGTTGGGTCAACACCCTACTACTTCCTGCAAAAAACAAACAAACAAAACAAAAGCCAGAAACCTGTCAAGCAGCTAATAGGGACCAATTTGATAATATAGAAATTAGGCTTATATTACAATAATGTAATTAAAGCTAGTTCTAAGTAAAGTTTTATAAGTATTCATTATAAGTAAAAAATAAAGGGTCAGAAGGGAAGAGGGAGTGAGAAAGAAAAAAGGAAGGAAGGAAGGAAGGAAGGAAGGAAGGAAGGAAGGAAAGGAGGAAAAGAGGAAGGGAGGGGGGGAATGGGAAACTTCAGAGAGCAAGAAATTTGCTTTCATTTCTCATCAACCAAGAAATCTAAAGCCATAATCTTGGTCATGGAAACTTGCCCTGATTTTGATCACTAGTTGCACGTCTTTTGATACACTGGTAGGTGAATGTAATCTATTCCTCTCTTCCTGTCTTGTATTTTAAAAATTGTATTTTTATTGCTATTCCAATTAATAGAGATAATTAATAGAGACAATTAATCTCCAGAAAATTTTCTCATCTTTAAAATGAAATAGTGATGCTCAAAACAATCCATCTAGCCTTGTAGGGTGGACCTGCTGAATCTCAGCCCTGTTAATACTATAACTTATAAAATTAAGTGAAATTTAAATGAGAGAAAGATACGAGTAAAATTTCTAGGAGAGTAGAATTGTGTAATAAATTAGGACTATTGTTATTGTACTCCTAAAGGTACACGTGAAAGTCTGATATTCTACAAGCCAGGGTACCATAAAAGTAAAATTCTTGTAACCAGAAAGAATACTGCATATTGTTCATGTCTACTGTTGCTGAGCTACCTGATAAGCAGGTAAAACTGCTATACGTTAAAACAGTGCTAATATTACTAATGGTGTTTCCAGAGATGGAGAAGTAAATTACACAGAGCCATATTGGTGGGTCATTTCCCGAGACATGCAGAGGAGGGAGAAATATCGATGCCTGCCAATTGGTTTGGATTTTTATCAAAATTGGCAAGGAATTCTTACTGGAAAAGAAAAAAGAAATAACATCAAGTAAATTTGTGGTTTTAAAGAGACAGAATAAGAGCAAAGACAATCTTGTTCATTTTCCTGGAAGCTTAATAACTAATTTGGCTCTTGGTTTGTATTAGAAAAAAAGTACTAGTTAAACACAAGGTAGTTCGTATCTGTGAGTCATAGGAAGTTTGGTAGTACAGGGAAATTATATCATGTAATTTTATGATCTGCTGGACAGTAATTCCATTTAATAAAGACACAGATGTATGCTTCACCACATAGAAAAAGCTGTCAAGTGTTCCCATCATAACTTTGATCAGTTTTTAGATTTTAGTTTTTCTGGCCTCTTTCTCCTTTATTCCTACAGTACATTTAACTTTTACAGAACAAAAAAAAAATAAACTTTATGAAAAAGCCACTTTACTTAGTTACCAAAATTTGTAGCCACTTCCCAGAACTGTAATTCAAGCCAGAGAAGCATATTAAGGGATAAAGATTTTTGACATCTTGGATATAAGTAGTACTTCAGTTCAAAGAAAGGTAATGGCTGAGCATAGCTTTTGGGAAGGAAGCATTATTCTTTTCACTAAAAATTAGAAAACCAAATAAAACATCTAGAAAAAATATACGCTATATAATGACTCTAATTCCTTAAAAAGAGATAATATAGTGAATAAAAACATGGTTATTCAACATTGCTTTGTAATTTCAAAAACAAAAGCATGAGCAATTAAACCAATGATATCAAAACAACTTCTGGTTTCACCTATGGGATGTAAAGAGCTTGGAAATCATGCCCATCCTTAAAACAGTTAAAAGGTGAACAAACAAAACCAATGCATTTTCTTGGATTCATAAAACAAGTTTCAGTGAACTGCCACCACAAAATCTGGAGAGACAGACAACTGTAGACAATTGTGACTGATATCTGTTTACCCTGAACAGGAGCCTCTGGAGCCATAAACTGGTAGGAACACTGAAATGGCAACTTTGATGAATGCCGGGAAGCTAGACGTAGACTAGAATGAGAGAGAGAGAAACTCTTGGAAGCCACAATCTTATAGGGTTGCCACAATTTCCTGGGCTTTTATTTTTTAGGAAACACACAAGGTTCCTGTTTGCTGTGAACATCCAAGAAAAAGGACTCTGTCGGACTTCAAGAAAGAATAAATATGGTGAAATACACCCAGGGTCTTCTCCATAGCAAAGCCTACTATCCAGAAGAAAAGACTTTATCAGAGTCTGTTCTATATAGAGTAAGGCCATTTCTCTGACTCAAGTCCCCTTTAAATTACTGTCTAACCAAAAGCAAGGGAAGCTAAGAAACAGTCATGAAGGTCACAGCTGAAGGAGACAGGCCCACTAAAAGACTGAGATTAATTGTAATATTATAGTATGCTTCCCCTCCCCCACACTTTATACAACACTCTATCTTACACAATAGTTATCTATTATAAATAGCAGTGGATTATAGCTCAGAGAGCCCTGAGGGAAAAACTCTATTTAAAAGAGTGTTCTTCACTCTTTTAGTGTTCTTCAAGAAACCCAAAGAAAACAAAGAATACATAAACAAAGACGCTATAAGAATTTGAAGCCTCTGGCACAAACAGCTAGAGAAAATATTAAACACAGCCCAATGCCTACATAAATCAATATATCAGACCAGAGGCCAACTTCCTTCAGTTTGTATTACTTTATAAATTGTCTGGCCTTCAACAAAATATTAAAAAGCATGCTGAAAGGCAAGTAAATACACAGTTTGAAGAGACATGCATACATTGGAATCAGATGCAGATACAATTCAGATTTTGGAACTATGTGACAGAGAATTTAAAATAACTATGATATAAATGGACAACATACAAGAACTGATTGGCAATAGAGAGTTGGAAACTCTAAGAAAAAAATCAAAGGAAATACTAGATTTCACAAAAATACTACCTAAATGAATGACTTTGACGAGAACACAGTAGAAAAAAGAATCACTGAACTTAAAGGTAGGTCACTAGAAGCTTCTCAAATTGAAATGTAAAGAGAAAGAAATGAACAACAATAAGAGAATAAAATATCCAAGAAGATCTAAATAAGTGGAGATATATTCCAATTTCATGGACTGACAGACTCAATAGTATTAAGATGTCAATTCTTCTCAACTTGATCTATAGTTTGAACATAATCTCAATCTTAGTGAACTATATTTTAGATACTAACAGACTGATTTTGAAGGCTATGTGGAAAGACAAGATGCACAGAATAGCCAACACCATTCTGAAGAAGAACAAAGGTGAAGGACACACATGACCCTATTTCAAAAGTTACCACAATGCTACAGTAATAAAGACAGTGTCATATTGGGAAAACAAAAACAAAAATGGACAGCTAGATGAATGAATAGAATATAGAGAACAGAAATATGTTCACGTAAATATAGTTAAGTAATCTTGGGCAAAGGTGCAAAGGCAATAAAATGAAGAAAAGTTTTCAACAAATGCTGATAGAATGTTTGGACATCCATATGCAAAAAAAAAAAAAAAGAAAAGAAAAGAAAAAGAAAGAAAGAAAGAAAGAAAGAATGAGGGAGGGAGGAAGGAAGGAAGGAAGAAAAAAGGAAAGAAAGAAAAAAAAAGAAAAAAGAAAAGAAAGAAAAGAAAAACCTTACAACTTTCCCAAAAATTAACCCCAACGGATCATAGACCTAAATGTAAAATTTAGAACTGTAAAATGTCTAGAAGAAAATCTAAGTAGTCTGTGAGTTTTGTGATATTTTTAGGTGCAAAACAAGAAAATATGATCCATGAAAGAAAAAATTGATAAACTGGAGTTTATCAAAATTAAAATCATCTGCTGTGTGAAATACAATTTTAAGAGAATGAAAAGATAAACCACCAACTGGGAGAAAAAATATTTTCAAAACACCAATCTGATAAAGTACTTGTAGCCAAAATATACAAAGAACTGTTAAAATCAACAATAAGAATATAAACAACACAATTATAAAATGGACAAAAGATACAAAGAGGCACCTCACCAAAAAAAATATACAAATGACAAATAAGTATATTAGAGATGTTGAATGTCATTTTTCATTAGGAAATGCAAATTTAAACAACACACATTAGAATGGCTAAGTTTTTAAAAATAATAAAAATATCAATTCTGGCAAAATATGAGCAACAGGAGCTCTCATTCATTGCTGGTGGGAATGCAAAATGACAAAATGGTACAGCCAATTTGGGAGTCATTTTGGTAGTTTCTTACAAAGAAAAACATGGTCTCACCATATAATCCAGCAATTGCACTCAAAGATATTTACCCTACTGATTTAAAAACATGCCTACCACACAAAAACCTCCACATGAATGTTAATAGCAGCTTTAATCATAATTGCCCCAAAATAGAACCAATAATGTGTTCTTCCATAGGTGAACGAATAAATAAACTTCAGTGGATCTATACGATGGAATACTATTCAGTAATAAAATAGAGTGAACTAGGTGTTTTAAACTCAAGTTTTATTATTATTTGGGTATTGCAAGGCCAACAGATTAGGAGATGATGGCCACTAAAAAGATAGCTTGTTATTCAGATCTCAAGAGGAGGGGTCATGGCATGCTATGGGGGACCACATGGGAAAACACCGGAATCAGAGGCAGAAGGAACATGAGGAAAATGTGGGCAAAAGCTTTTAGTGTGGTTTTCACTGGAAGGAATGAACAAGGAAGAGTAAGAAGGCTTAACAGGTTTAGAATTAGCTACTCTGAGTATTTCAGTGAGCTCTGAGGTATAAAGGTTTTCCCTCATTTTCTGGTACTTGTCCCCAAGTCATTACGGCAGGGAGATAGTTCTCACTGAATTATGAGAGCCTGACAAAGATGGTTGGTGGTATCGGCTCTGGATTGGTTAGCTTGTTCAAAGGTATGCTCAAAGGCGATTTGCTATCTCTAGGAATCAGCTAACCCTGGTAGGGGCAATCCCTCCAGGGTCAGCAAGGCCCCACAATGTAAAAGCATCAGAAACTACAAAACATGGTTATTACCCCTGAAGCCCTGCAAAATCATGGATGACTCTTAAATGCATATTGCTAAGTGAAAGAAATCAGTCTGAAAAGCCTCTGTGATTCAATGTGTATGATGTTCTGGAAAAGACAAGCTATAGAGACAGAAGATCGGTGGTTACCAGAAGTTTATGAATAGGTGAAGCACAGGGGAGTTTTTTTCATGGCAATGAAACTGTTCTGTCTGATACCATAATTGTTGATACATGATACTACACATTTGTCAAAATCTGTTGAACTTCACAGCACAAAGAGTAAACCTTGATGTATGTCAATATGTATGTTGAGGAATCCTAAGACAGAATTCAGACTATGACAAAAGAATCTAACTGTATTACCAATGTATGGAGTAAATCCTTCCTTCATTGAAAGAAGTAGGAGAGAAAAGTGCTTAAGAGGACACATATTGCATGGTGCACTGGGTGTTATATGCAAATAATGAATTATGGAACATTGCATCAAAACCTGGGGGTGTACTGTACGGTGACTAATATAACAAAATAAAAATTAGTAAAAAAATAAAATAAAATAAAATAAATCAAAAAAATAAAAATAAAAAGGAATAAAGAACTCTGTACAGAAAAAAAAGTGCTTACCTAAGCAACTGTGATTCTAAAGCAAAGGAAAGTGGATATAAGCATTGCACTTTGGTTGATGAAGTTGGCCCAGTGGAAATATGGGTGACTAACATAATGTAATAAAAAAAACATTAAAAAAAACCCAATTCTGAACCCACTATACATGTATTTGTCTGTTCCAGCTTCCACAACAAAATACCACAGACTGGGTGGCTTCAACAACAGAGAGTTATTTCTTCACAGTTCTGGAAGCTGGAAGTCCAGAATCAAGGTGCCATTAGGGTTGGTTTCCATTGAGATCTCTCTGGCTACCATCTGACTGTACCCTCACCTGGCTCCCTCTCTGTATGTGTGCAGAGACAGAGAGTGATCTTATGTCTCTTCCTCTTCTTACAAGGACAACAATTCTATCAGATTAGGGCCCGGTACTTATAATTTCACTTAACCTTAATTATCTCCTTAAAGGCCGTACCTCCATATACAGTCATATTGGGGATTATAGTTTCCATATGTGACTTTTGGGGAAACAAAAGCATTCAATCCATAACACATGTTTGCTAGAAGAGAATAATTAGGTAAATGTATGACAGCAGGTAGAAATCAGATTTCTCATATTTGCAATGGGTGTTTACAGAAAAACAAGAGAAAGTTAAAAAGATCCATGTGGTAATGAATTAGAGTTCATTAGTATAAATTCATACTTAGCTTAATACAGATGCAGATGGTTATATATAGAAATATTTACAAGTATGCATATATAGACAGTTTAGTATACACACATTTGTTTTCTCTCTCTGTCAGTTGGGAGGGCTTGGAAACAACGGCTCCACAGAAGTACTGAGTACACCTAGCACTCAGATCTTGGTTTCTAATACCATTCACCAGTAAAAGGAACCAAGTCTCCTTGGAGAAATGTCTGATTCCAGGACCAAGTTAGGAACTACACAAGATAAGCCTGGAGCCTCTTGTAGTGGCAGAAAGTAAGGAAGTACTCAGAAAACCCATGATGATTATGGTATAGCAAAGGAACAAAGAGGCCCCTGAAAGGGCTCCTAATGGCCAAAGATGAAACAATATGAACAACAAAATATAGTATTGGATATAACTCAAAGTACAAAATAATCATGAACACATATTAATTTCAATAAAACACTGCAAGTAATAAGTGAGGGAGAAGAGATAAGATTCCCATTCAAGATAATTCCAACTTATATAAATATTCCACCCTCAAAGGGGGTATAACTCTCCACACCTTAAGTGTCAGCTTTGTATAGTGACTTCCTTCCCAAAAGTACAGTATGGAAAGGAGATGAAAGAGTAACTTTATAATGGATGATCAGGCAGATGATCAAAGTTAATGTTGACAGTGATAAGTCATGTTGATAGTATGTATCCTTGAGATGATGTGATGAGAATGGCATTTTACTTCCATGGTCTTGCCCTCCACCAAAATAATCCCAATATATTCATAAAAAAGATATCAGACAAGTTTCGACTGCAGAACATTCTACCAATTACCTAAGCAGTACACCTCAAAATTTTCAAGGTCGTTAAAAACAAACTCTGAGAAAAATCATAACCAAGAAAAGCTTAAGTAGACATAATAATTAAATGTAATGTGGTATATATAATATACATATAGTATATTATATAAAATATTATATATATTCACATCCATGCTGTATAAGGGAATACAAATTACAATTTAAGGAAAAACTGTATAATTTCTTTGGGTACCCAAGAGTATCAGGGGTTATATAAACTACCATATATATTTAATCCACATCTTCTACCTCTTCATACAGTATGCACATTTATCCCATTTACATTTATTGTCTCTTTCTTTGTTCAAAGATTAATTAAACAAATTTATGGAATTGACCACATGCGCAAGGTTTAAGAGAACTGTACAGACCCAACTGCTTTATAAAAATGCATCTTAAAAACACTCTAAGGATTTTAGTCAATAGGAAACTCAAAAAACATAGAAAATAATCTTTAAAAATCCTCTCAAAGTGATCAGAAAAAGCAATATGAGTGTGTCATTGGCAAGGAAAAAGCTGACTAGTTATTTTTCTAAAGACTTCATGGGTATCCATAACCTGCTGAATTTTTAAAATCCAATTTTGTCCATCAGCCTAAATCTCAGAAGATTTTTTTTGTCAGCATACTGAATGGGACACAATTTTTTTTAAAAAGGCTGAGCAGTATGTCCAGGCTGTCAGACAAGCTCTTCTGTCATTCAGATTGTATGGTCCAGCATATATGATAGTGCTTTAAATGCCTGAGGCAGACAGTCATGCTGCATGGGGTCTTTGGCAGGAATCCCTAAGTGAGTCACAGTGCAGATCTCTAGGATTTGGGAGCAGTTATGCCACTGTCAATAACTTTTTCTTTTCTTTTCTTTCTTTTTTCTTTTCTTTTCTTATCTTTTCTTTTTTTTCCTTTCCTTTTTTTTTTTTTCTTTAGAAAAGACTTTTGCCTTTACTACTGGAGCTTGGTTGAGCCTGAATGCTAATCATGGTCCATTAAGTTACCATGTGTCTTGAATTGCCTATTTTTTATTGGGGTTGTTTGACCTATGAAGCCAAAAAGTTAGAACTGCATAGTGGCATTCCATAATCAAATGAAAGTGTCATAAAAGAGTTAATTTAAGCAAATCCTGAAGTCCTAAAAAGAGATGGCCAGAGGTATCTGATTCATGGACAGTGACTAATGACTTAGCTGAATCATCAGACACTTTGAAGGAACAAGATTAGAAAACTGTCCATAGAGATCTTAGGAAGAGGCACATGGCCAGAACATCCCCCCAAATGGGAAGAGTATAGAGATATTTTTGTCCTATATGAATGCTTACCAAAGAATGCCCTCAGCAGAGGAGGACCTTAATAATGAGGTGGCTAAAACTATTCTTTCTTATGGAAGGTAATTACCAACCACCATTTTCCTTGCCCAGGGGGCTGATAAACAAAGTAGTTAAGGCAGCATGATGTTGATTGTGCATGTGCTTAGCAACATGGACTTGCTCCCTGCCCTGTAATAGTTAATTTTGTGTCAACTTGACTGGATCACAGAGTGCCAAGATATTTGGATAAACATTATTTCTGGGTGCGTCTGTGAGGGTATTTCTCACAGATGAAATGAACATTCTAAGTGGTGACTGAGTAAAGTAGATAGCCCTCCCCAGTGTGGGTGGGCATCATTTGATTCATTGAGGGCATGAATAGAACAAAAAAGGTGGAAGAAAGAAGAATTTGACCCCTTCTACCTGACTGCTGAGCTAGGACATCAACCTTCTCCTGTTGTCTTTGCTCCTGTCTCTCAGGTCTTCAGACTCAGACTGAACTACGCCACCAGCTTTCCTGGATCTCCAACTTGTGGATGGCAAACAGTGGGATTTCTCAGTCTCCTCACTGTATGACCAATTCCTTATAATAAAGCTCTTCCTAATAGATATCCTATTGGTTGTGTTTCTCTGGAGAACTCTAATACACTCACCACGGCTGATCTACTGTCAGTGACCAACCTGCCAACAGCAGAGACCAATAATATCCTCCAGTATTGCATTCCCAGAAAGGATTAACCAGCTACCTGGTAGCCAGCTACTAGGCTGATTATATTGGACCACTTCCATCATAGAAGAGCAGCATTTTGTTCTCGCTAGAAAGCAGACACTTATTCTGAATATGGATTTGCCTTCCTGCCTGCAGCACTTCTGCCAAAACCACCATCCGTGAACTTATAAAATGCCTTATTCACAGTCATGATATTCTAGATAGCATAGCTTATGACAAAATAAATCATTTTATAGTAAATAAAGTATGGCAATGGCCCATACACATGTAATTCACCGGATTTACAATGTTCCTGTCACTGTGAAAATCTGATAGAACAATAGAATGGCCTTTTGAAAACTTAGTCATGGTATTAGCTGGATGGCAACACCTTGTAGGGCTGGGTAATGTCACTAGAATATGATACATGCTCTAAATTAGTGGCCAATGTATGGTGCTATTTCTCTTATTGCCAGGATTCATGGATCTGGAAGTCAAGAGGTGGAAATGAGCATAGCTTCTCAAACTATTACCTCTAAGGATCTATACATGAACAAAATATTTGCTTCCCATCCTTATAACTTTGAGTTTTGCTAGACTAGAGGTCTTCATTGCCATAGAAAGAGTGCCTCCATCAGGAGACACAGCAATAATTCTATTAAACAGAAAGTCAAAACTACCCACGTGGCCACTTTGGGTTCCTCATTCCAGTGAGTAGACAGACAAAGAGAAGGTTACTGTACTGGCTGGGATTATTGATTTTAACTCAAGGGGAAATTGAGTCACTACAACATAACAGGAATAATTAGGATTATGTTTGTAAAGCAGGAGATCCCCTGGGATGTCTTGATTGTATCACCATGCTATGATTAAAATCAAATGGAAACAGCAGCAATCTAATAGAGGCAAGACTTCTGACCCAGAAACTTCAACAATAAAGGCTAGGGTCACTGTACCAGTAAGGAACTACAACCAATTGAGTTTCCTCCTGAGAGTAAAACAGCTAGTAGAAAAAGAAAGTTATGGATACTAGCTATAACTACATGATCCATTGCAGAAATGATGACTACAATAATTATAATAGTTCTTTTTTATTTTCACATGAATATAATTGTATGTATAACCAATACTTTTTTTTCCCTCTCTCCCATTTCCCTACCATCTGACATAGGATATGTAAATAGTACTTAATCTATAAATCAGGATGAAAACTATAGAACATCGAAAGGAGAACTCAGAAAAGGAATGAATATCAAAGATGGAGAAGAGAATTTTCTATCCTATCTTGGGGACAGGATTAGTGTGTTTCTAGGTGTACAGGAGATAGTTGCATCATATTAAGTGAAAGCGTGATTTTGATACTGTATTTCAGCGTTAAATACAGATAAATAAGTGTATGTGGGTACCAATTTGACAAGTGGTTAGACTGTTGCGGCTTTATTCTGTCAACTTAGGTAAACTAGAACTACCTTTCCCAGAATTCTCTTTTTATATGGTCCTAAGCAAGCGTTGGTCAATATCTGCACAAGATGTGAAAGTGGAAGTGAAGCCACAGTCATTTTGTTACTACTCTCTGAAGGTCAGTGAGAGGCCAAGTGCTGCTGGCAGTGCATTTACATTATCAATGATACACATTGTCATTGATCACCTTTTTGGTATGTGGCAGCCCCTGAATCCACAGCAACTCTTAATCCTGCCAGATCTTCTGCTGCTGCTCTGAGACTTGCAACAAAACATGCACAGCCTAAGGCACTAGCTGCAAGTCATCCATGGGAACAGCTCCAAGCAATGAGAGACAAACAGCCTTCAGTTTGTACTTATGGGATCATCCTTCCTAGATTTTTCCAGTTTTCCTTGCTCCTATACCACCTTTCAATCTGGTTGAAACATAATGGTTTCAAGATCAACCGAGGCTCATACCAGCATTGTAAAAATTTCCCAACCAGTTCCCACCATTGCGGAAGGTTTAAATCTTATAATAAATCTCTTACCTTTTATCGTTCATAGCTCTACTTCTCTGAATGAACCCTAACCGACACATTATGTCTTACTCTTCAATCTGAAAAGAGGAAGGTAATAATCAAATACCAAAAAAAGAAATTATATATATGTATAGAATAAAAATGAGTTTAACTTTTATAAAATGACATGTTCACCTTCCTTTCATAGCCTAGAAATAAAATTTTACTTTTTTTTTTTAATATAGCTCTTGTTAAAACCACATGGCATGGTGGGCGCTTCTAGCCAAAAGAAGAGAGCAAGCTGGGACTAGTTTTAGGTGAAACCAGGACACATTGAATAGGAAAGAAGAATTGTCCTCATTCAGGAAAAGATCATCTGTCCAAATCAACCAAACATGAACCTTATTTGGAATAAGCATCTACGGGGCTCATTGAAGGAACTAGCCCAGGATTAGGCAACAAAGGCTGCTGGTCATCTGGCAACATTGGTAACATCAGCAGATGCTTTTTTTTTTTTTAAGATTTTATTTATTTATGTGACAGAGAGACAGCCAGCGAGAGAGGGAACACAAGCAGGGAGAGTGGGAGAGGAAGAAGCAGGCTCCCAGCGGAGGAGCCCGATGTGGGACTCGATCCCGGAACACCACGATCACACCCTGAGCGGAAGGCAGCCGCCTAACGACTGTGCTACCCAGGCGCCCCAGCAGATGCTTTAATTATAGATTAAGGAGGCCCATCTGGTCTAGACACGGAGACAAGTCAAACGTTAGTGCCTATTAGTTGTAAGATTTCAATCATGGCCATATCTTATTTCTCTTTGTATTCCAGAGCCTGGTTCTGTGCCAACAATGTAGTAGGTACTTAATCATATTGTTGAGTGAAAAAAATAAATGAATGACCTTGGCCAGCCAGGCTAGAGACAGACAGAAATTGACAATGTTAATGTCTAATACCTGCTATTGAGTAGGGTGACTTAAAATATGTCTTTAAAATAGTTTAAATGTTATCATTCTCTTTCCATATATATTTTCCATATATATAGATTTACATATAAAGATATATAACATATATATGAAACATATTTATGAAATTAATAGATATCAGTAGATCAGTAAGAGCTCTCTTAGTTCTAGATATCTAACTCTAGATCTCTCTCTCTCTCTATATATATATATGTATACATATATATATACATGCATACAAGCATACACTATGACTCTCTTCTCTAACTTTCTATGTATATGCATCTATGGGATGCACATATACAGAGAGAGAGAGAGAGATCCCAGATCATAGATGCTTAGAACTAGAAGACATTGCTGATATTTATTAATTTAACTCTTCTGTAAGACAGATAAAAAGAAATTTTACTTTTCACAGGAAATCGTTGCCAGCAAAATGTAATCTAAGCAGGAAGTAGGAAATACAAAGATTTAAAGGGAATGAAGTTAGTAAATATGACCAAAATCAGATATGCTGGTAGGACCCTCTTTTTTTTTTCCTTTTTTCTTGTGGCATGAGCACTGAGTCAACTTCTGGCTGCCTCACCTCCTCATTTGAAGGCCCAGCCCTGGTTAGTTTCTAAGCCTATCTCACAAAGAGAATATATCAACAGTAGCTACTGAAAGTTGTCTCACTCTCATAAAATAATATCTAATATGTCTGAGGAGTTCTATTTATATTTGGGTACTCTTTCCTTCCCCCAGTCCCACTGTATATACACAAAGAGCCTTCCCCTCTCCCTAGCCCACACTGTGTTGATCCAATCCTGGGTATTTGGCTTTAGGTTTTCTGACTCCCTTGAAAATCTCCCTGAAGGGCTGGTCTTGTTCCTCATACCTTCAGTTGCAGACCATCCGACTTCAGATACTCCCTGCCCCTGTACTTTAATGCTAGTCCCAACCTGCTGAGTTAAGCTTTCTCAAATATGGATGCCTGCTGATACTGTACAAAGTATGCCTGACCACTTAGCATTGGATTTCCTGATTGCCCATGTGGTGCCAGCAGCCTGGTTTGGTCTGTTGTTTCTCTCATTGGTCTGACTATACACTCCCCAGCATGCATACCATCTGAACATGCTGTGAGGAATGACACTACTAGATGCATTTCAGGAGGTTATTAAAGAACAGATGTCAGGGTGGATAAATGAGAAATCTGATTTATCACAGCAATTCATGTGTTCTTTTGGTAAAACAGACTGCATCTCACAAAGCGATTTTTAATTCAGATGTTGTTGTTCTACACCCTACAACTACCACTCTAGAAGAAACATGAGCTTGTTCTTTTGCTCATAAATTTATACTGTAACAGAGTTCCAAAGACATCTGCAAGCATAAGCTTCTTAATGGATTATT
The DNA here is from genome assembly GCF_024610735.1 of Ursus americanus. Lineage (NCBI taxonomy): Eukaryota > Metazoa > Chordata > Mammalia > Carnivora > Ursidae > Ursus > Ursus americanus. Next base: position 68,688,900 of record NC_142139.1, read on the forward strand.
TTCTGTAAGAAACTATTCTCAAGTATCCTAATGTTCTCATATGAATTCTATCATAAGAATCATACAATTAGTTTTCTCATTACTGTGCCTCAGAAGACAGACAAACTTAATCCAATGTGCCCAAAACAAGAAAAAGGAATGGGGGGGGGAGGAAAAGGGTTCACACGAGTTCATCAGTTGACAACAGAAAAAAGTATCTGAAACTAGTCCTGAAATTATCTGGTGATCTTTTCCTACTAAGTCAACATATGTCTGTTTTAGATGATCAGTACTTAAATAGGGGAAATCTCTCTCATGCCACAAAGGTGCTAAAAATGGCAGTTAGTCCTCCATGGCTAAGTATAATTGGAAACATTTTTTCTAACTATCCAAAAAGTAGAATATTAAAATATATATTTAAAAAGTGCTACTTCCAAAATGTACTTAGATCAAAGTCAAGGAAAAAGAAAATAATGATTTACTGCATGATATTAAATAAAAAAAAAAGGAAGAAGAAAATTGGTAGCTCAGGGAAGAAAATAGCACTGTGTTATTTTCTGTTAGTAAAATGTAAATAATGAGTAATCAGTCAAAATAAGAATATTATGGTACAGTGATAAAGACTTCTAGTATTATAGCCAATGTATTCTCTAGGATTGCTAATCGAATTCCTGAGCATTTCATATATACCTCTAGTACTAGAGATAATAAGTAGAGTTAATTATTTACTATATTCCCAATGAGAAACTGACATTCACAAAGATAGTGGATATGTAATATTCATCCCTATATTCTCAAAATTTAATGCAGTGTCTATCGAATAACAAACAGAACATATTGGTTGACTGATTGAAGTGTTTAATTTATATAGCAGCTGAAATATCTCATAATATGTAACCCCATAAGGTTTTGAATTGGCTCAGAATTGCTGGGCCTATTTTTCCCTTGAGGCACAGACCCTACCCACTCTCTTCCTTCCAAGTCATATTTAGGCTAAAATAACCAAAAGGATGAAAAAATAAGGGCAAGGGCATCATACTGTGAACATCAGAAGAGTATAATCCTTACTCACAAATATCAACATCCTACTAGATATAGTATAAATAGGATCAGACTGAAACGAAGAACTCTGTCACAACTTTGTTCTGCTCTCCAGCCAAAGACATCTTGATATTTACCTGCCCACACTCTAATTACTTTCATCCCTGTGTGCAACCCCACATTGCAATGTCAACCTGGTTTGCCTTCTTGTCTCTCTCTTAATTTTTTACCCATTGCCACTCTTTTATTTTAATTTTGAAGTTATATTACAAGATCTAAGCTGTGCCAAAACCCTCCCAACTTCCCTCCGTCTTAGCTTAAAGCTAGGAATTGACATGAAACTACTCCTTGTGAAAATCAGGGAGGATATAACAGGATAGTCTCAGTCAAAATCCATTAATATGAATAGAAAAGGATAAGTATCAAGAGTAGTTTTAGCAGAATAAGCTTTAAGATATGCTTGTAGGAAAAAGTGAGAAGTGAAAACAAGGCAAATTTCCACTTACATTTAAAAGTTTTTATGAGCTTAGAGAAAATAATGTTGGGAGATTAAGAAACTTTAATAAATGCTTTCTGTAGTGCATAATGACTCCCCATATTTCAACTTGTAAGTAAAATGTACATAAAGGAAATAAAATAAGCAAAACCTATTTTATTTTTTTAAAGATTTTATTTACTTATTTTCCAGAGAGAGAGAGGAAGAGAGCACAAGCAGTAGGAGGAGCAGGCAGAGGGAGAAGCAGGCTCCCTGCTGAGCAGGGAGCCCAAGGCGGGGCTCAATCCCAGGACCCAAAGATCATGACCTGAGCCAAAGGCAGACACTTTGAGCCACCCAGGTTAGACACCCAAGGTTAGAATCCTTTCCCTTGGCATCTTATAGAAAGAGAATATGTATAATATTGAGACTTCGTAAGTAAAAAGTACTTAAGGAGCAACTTCTGCTCCCAGTTATGATGGAGTAATAGGGATCAGATGTATACATTTGACTTATAAAACAGACAAAATATAGGAAACAGCAGCTTTTAGACACTGGACAACAAGTGAAATCAAAAAAATTTTTCCCAAAGAGTCAAACTGCTGAATCAAAATAAAGAGTACTCTGATTACCCCAGCTTACACCTGGAAAAAGTTTGCAGCATAACATGGGTAAGCTCAAGCAGAACCTGGCAGTTGCCTGAGTTTGAAGAAGCAGAGGTCAAGATTCAAGGAGTTCATGCATTCTCAAATTCATGAGGCAGACTACCAGAGAGGAGAGAATGAGCATCAGAGATCATCAGAAGTTTTCCCTTAAGACTTGTTTGCTAAATACTGATCTTGCATGCATTTAAAATAATTGCTAGAGCTAGAGAAGAAAGCAGGGAGAATGGTCTGTAGAGCTCACAAAACGATGGGAATAGTTCATGTTCCCAATAGCCATAATAGAAAGATTTCCTGACACACAGCATTAAGTAGAGCAGGAGCCAGTAAAATATGGCCACAAGCCAAATTTGGACTGCCATCTGGTTTGGGGATTGTTGTTTTTGTTGTCGTTGTTGTTCTTTGTTGTTGTAATTGTTGTTTTGTTTTGTTTGGTAAAATTTTATTGGCACACAGCCATACTAACTTACTTACATATTATCTATGGCTATTGCATATTATCTATTCTATAATGATAGCATTATGTATTTAAAACAAAGACCATTTGTTCCATGTGGTATAAAATATTTTTACCCGGCCCTTGAGAAGAAAGTGTTTGCCAGCTTCTGGAGTAGAGTCCTCAAAAGTGTATTGCCTTAGTAGTTGGACAAATTAGCTCTAAACTAATAGCTGTTCTTCATCCACATAAGAAAGTTTAAAAACAAACTCCTAAGTAACTTACCTGTGTCTCAGAATATAGATCAAAAACACTGAAAGAAATAAAAAAAAATCCTAGAATCCAAGAGCATAAAATCTACAATACCAGGAACATAATTATGCTTAGCTAGTTACGAAAAGAAGCAAAAAAATCACTATTGACAAGAAGTGTTAATCAAGAGGAGTAGATCCAGAAAGAACACATGATAGAATCAGTGGATAAGGTTGTTAAAATAGCTGTTATAAATATAACTTAATGTGTTCAAGAAGGTGGAAGAAAGCATGAGCATGATAAAAAGATTAATAGAAAATTTTTAAAAGGCACAAATTGAACTTTTAAAAATTAAAATATAAACTCATGGGGCGCCTGGGTGGCGCAGTCATTAAGCGCCTGCCTTCGGCTCAGGGCGTGATCCTGGTGTTCTGGGACAGAGCCCCACGTCAGGCTCCTCCACTGGGAGCCTGCTTCTTCCTCTCCCATTCCCCCAGCTTGGGTTCCTTCTCTCGCTGGCTGTCTCTCTGTCAAATAAATAAATAAAATCTTTAAATAAATAAATAAATAAATAAATTAATTAATTAATTAATTAAATAAAATATAAACTCTGACATGAAAAGCATCCTGAATGATGAACTAGACATTACAGAAGGAAAAACAAACGAACATTCAACTTAGAGACATAGCAGGAGAAGCTATCCAAAATGAAACAGAGAGACCAAAAAAAAAAAAAAAAGACTTAAAAATAAACAGAACAACAATGAGCTATGGGCAATTTCAAGCAGTGAAATAATTGCTAAAATTTCACAATTTAACCATAGATTCCAAAAACTCAAAAAACTCCAGCCAAAAAGGAACATAAAGAAAACCACAAGAAGACACATCATAACCCAATTGTTGCTAACCAATGACAGTAAGAAAATCTTAAAAGCAGTCATAGAAAGAAGACACATTTCACACAAAACAACAAAGGTAAGAATGATGGCAGACTTCTAAGCAGAAACAACACAAGTAAGTAAACAACACGAGCAAGCAAAGTAAGTAAGGCAACACTGTTAAAGTACTAGAAAACTAGTACAGAACTAATATAAAATTCTATACCCAGCAAAATATCTTATTATCTTATAATATGCATCAAGTGGTATACTATTATTAGAATGTAGGCTGTTATAAGTTAAAGACTATATATATGTAAACCCTAGACAAAGAAAGTAATAAAGGAAATAAAATTCAAGTAATGGACAAATATTCAATTGATCCAAAAGAAAGTAGAAAAGGAGAAAAGCAAAGGACTAAAGAACACACGGAACAAATGGAAAACAAATAACAAGATGACAGATTTAAGCCCACGCATATAAACAATCACATTAATTGCAAAGAGTATAAATATGTTAATTAAAAAGTAGAGTTATATAAGATGAAAATAGATGACCAAACTATATCTATAAGAAACTGGCATTAAATATAAAAACACATACAGGTAAGAAATATACACCATGCATATATACACATACATACACACACAAACAGAAGTAGCTACATTAATATCAAATTATGGTCAGAGAAAAAATATTACAGATTATTGCATAGTGATAAAGGGACCACTTAGTTAATCAAGAAGAAATAAGCATCTTAAAAATATATTCACTTATTAACATGGCTTTGAAATATATCAAACAAAAACTGAAAGTACTAAAACGAAAAAATTTCTTTAAATCCACAATTACTGTTAAAGATTTCAAATTCCTTCTGTTGATAATGGATAGAAAAAAGTGTAGGAAAAGCCAGGAATGTTATAGAAAACTTGAACAATACCATCAAGCAGCTTGACTTAATTGATGTTTATAGATCATTCCACTTCCAAAATCAGAAGACTGCACATTCTTTTAAACACACACACACATACACACACACACAAACACATGAAATAATTTCCAAGGTAGACCACATTACGTGTTATAAAATAAGCCTCAATAAATGTAAAATTTGTTATTAAAATATTACAAGTATAATTGAACACAAATTGGAATCCACAACAAAAAGAAATCTTAAAACTAGTCATATATTTGGAAACTTATTACTCCACTTCTAAACAAATAGATCCAAAAAAATTACACAAGGGAAATTAGAAAATATTGTGAACTGAATGAAAAGAAACACAAAACATTAAAAATCTGTGGGATTAAGGAAAAACAATGGTTAGGGAGAAATCCAAGGCAATAAATGCATATGTTAGAAAAGTTGAGTAGATTAAAACCAATTACATAGGTTTACACATAATAAATTGGAATAAGAATAACAAATTGATACAGTGTGAGCAGAAGGAAAGAAATAAAGATTTAGTGGAAATCAATAAAACTATAAAGGTAAAAGCAACAAAGAAAATTCATGAAGCTAAGAGCTGTTTTTTTTTAATATCAGCAAAATTGCTATACCTGTAATCAGACTAACAGAAGAAAGAGAAAGAAGAAAGAAAGAGAAAAAGAAAAAGAAAGAAAGAAATGAATTATTAATATAAGAAATGGGGAGAAAAAAGCATAGCACTACTGGTCCCACAGATATAAAAACAATAAAGGATTTTACTAACAATTTTACAGCCATAAATTCTACAACATAAGTGAAATGGATTGATTCCTTGAAAGAAAAACTACCAAATCTCACTAAAGAAGAAATAGATAAACTTAAATAGCCCATGAATCTATCAAGTCTATTAAAACCATTGACCATGCATAGTTAAATTCCATGTAAGAAAACTATAGAGCCAAATGTTTTCACTGACAAATTCTACAAAACAATTAAAAGATATAATGCCGATTGTACACAATCTCTCAGAAAATGAAGGAAAAGAACATTTCCCAACTCATTTTATGACCAGAATTACTCTAATGCCAAAACAAGACAAATATTACCAAAAAAGAAGAGAAAAACTACAAATCAATAACCCACATGAAAATATTTGCAAAATATTAGCAAACTGATCCAACAATATATAAACATGAATGATACATCACAACCAAGTGAGGTACATTCCAGGAATACATGACTAATTCAACATTCAAAAATCAACTAATATAATTCACCAAATTAACGGATGAAATAAGTAAAACCATATAACTGGTTCTATAAATGCAGGGAAAAAAATCAACAAATTCAATATCTATCCGTAATAAAAAGTATCAGTAAACTAAAAATAGAAGGAAACTTTCTCAAATTAATGCAGTGGACTTTGAAAACCCTATAATTAAGATGATACTTCACAGTATGACTTGAATGACTTCCTCCTAGGATCATGAACAAAGCAAGTATATCTATTTGTTCTCACATTTCTATCAATCACTGCATTGTAGATTCTAACCAGTGCAAAAGTCAAGAAAAATAAATAAAAGTCATGCAAATTCAAAGAAGTAAAAAATCTTTATTTGCAGCATGACATAATTCCATAGGCAGATATGCATAAGAAATTCATAAGAAAAGCAAAGTTGGAGGGTATAAGGCCATTTTAAAACTCTAATTTATTTCTATATACTAATAACAAAGAACTAGCAATTTAAATTTCAAAAAACGAATATTATTAAAATACAAGTAATAATTAAAATATGAAATACTAATGGGTAAATTAGTTGCCTCGGTCCCAGTGCAGCAGGCCCCCATCCACAGAAGACTGGCCCAACCCCTGCCAACACCACATCTCCCAAGCCTGGACTTCTTCTTAAGGCTGCTACCCTCAAGAACAGAACTAACTGACTTTCCTAACACAAAGAAGCAGGCACAAGACTTAGACAAAATGAGAAGACAGAGAAATTTGTCCCAAATGAAAGAACAGGAAAGGCCAAGGCCAGAGATCTAAATGAAACAGATATAAGTAACATGCCTAATAGAGAATTTAAAATAATAATCATAAAAATACTCACTGGACTTAAGAAAAGAGTGGAAAATATGAGTGAGACTTTAAGACATAGACTTTAAGACATAAGAAATAACATAGCAGAGATAAAGGGCTCAATGAATGAAATAAGAAACACACTTGATGGAATGAACAGAGGGCTGGAAAAAGCAGAGGAACAAATTTATGACCTAGAAAACAGAGTAATGGAAAGTAATCAAAGTGAACAAAAGAGAAAAAAAAGAATTATGCAAAAAGAGAATAGACTTAGGGAACTCAGTGGCTTCATCAAGCATAATAACATTTGCATTACAGGAGACCCAGAAAAAGAAAAGAGAGGGAAAAAAATTATTTGAAGGAATAATAGCTGAAAACTCCCCTAATCTGGGAAAGGAAAAGATATCCAGATCTAGTAGGCACAGAGGACACCCAACAAAATCAACAAAAGTAGATCCATACCAAGACATATTATAATTAGAATGACAAAATATAATAAGAAAGAAAACTTTTTAAAAGCAACAAGATTAAATAAGACAATTACATACAAGGGAAACCCAGAAGGCAATCAGGGGATTTTTCAGCAGAAACTTTCTAAGCCAGAAGGGAGTGGCATGATATACTCACAGTCAAAAATACTCTATCCTGCTAGGCTATCATTAAGAATAGGAGAGATAGAGCGTTTCCCAGACAAACAAAAACTAAAGGAGTTCATGACCCCTAAGCCAGCCCTGCAAGAAATATTAAAGGGGACTCTTTGAGTGGAAAGGAAAGACCAAAAAATGATAGTATGAAGGTAAGAAACACAAAAGCAGTAAAAATAAATATTTTTGTAAAATATCAGCCAAGGAAAATAAAAAAATAAAAGGATGTAAAATATGACACATTCCTAAAACATGGGAAGGAGAGGTGTAAAGAATGGGTTCAAATTTAAATGACCATCAACTTAAGATGTTACATACAAACCTCATGGTAAACACAAATCAAAAATCACTAAGAAATATGCAAAGAATAAACAAAAAGAATCCAAATATGTCAGTAAAGGAAACCAGCAAACCGTGAAAGAGAGAAAGACAAGAAAGGATCAGAGAAAATTTTCAGAAACAACTACAAAACAAGTAATAAAATGGCAATAAATATACATCTATCAATAATTACTTTGAATGTAAGTAAACACTCCAATCAAAAGATAAAGAGTGACACAATGGGTAAAAAAACAAAACTCAATTATATGCTGCCAACAAAAAAACTCAGTTAAGACCTAAAGACACCTGCAGATTGGAAGTGAGGGGATGTAGAATCATTTATCATGCAAAGGATGTCAAACAAAAGCCAGAGTAGCAATACTTACATCAAAAAATACAGACTGTAAAACAAAGACTGTAATAAGAGACTGAGAAGTGCACTATGTAATGATAAAAGGGGCAATGAAACAAGGATATGTAACAATTGTAAATATTTATGCACCCAACATAGGTGCATCCAAATACATACATAATAACAACCATAAAGGAACTAACCAATAACAATACAACAATAGTAGGGGACTTTAACACCCCACTTACATCAATGGACAGATCATCTAAACAGAAAATCAACAAGGAAACAATGGCTTTGAATGACACACTGGACCAGATGGCTTTAACAGATATAGACAGAACATTCCATCCTAAAACAGCAGAATACACATTCTTTTCAATTACACATGGAACATTCTCCAAAATAGATCATGTATTAGACCACAAAACAAGCCTCAACAAATTCAAAAAGATCAAAGTCATACCACACATCTTTTCTGACCACAATGCTGTGAAACTAGAAATCAACCAATAGAAAAAGCCTGGAAAGGTCACAAATACATGGAGATTATACAACATTGCTGCTAACCAATGAATGGGTCAATCAAAAAAATCAAAGAAGAAATTAAAAAGAAATGAAAATAAAAACCTAATGGCCTAAAACCTTTGGGATTCAGCAAAAACAGTTCAAAGAGGGAAGTTTATAGCAATATAGGCCTACCTCAAGAAGCAAGAAAAATCTCAAATAAACAACCTAACCTTACACCTAACAGAGCTACAAAAAAGAACAATAAACAAAACCTAAATATAGTAGAAGGAAGGAAATAATAAAGATTAGAGCAGAAATAAATTACATAAAAACTAAAAAAAAATAAAAAATAAAAAAACACAATAGCACAGACCAATGAAACCAGGAGCTGTTTTCAATAAAATTGATAAACCTCTAGCCAGACTTATCAAGAAAAAAGATTCAAATAAATAAAATCACAAATGAGAAAAGAGAAGTAACAACCAATATTACATAAATATAAACAATTATAGCAGAATATTATGCAAACTATATGCCAACAAATTGGACAACCTAGAAGAAGTGGATAAATTCCTAGAAACATATAACCTTCTGAAACTAAAACAGGAAGAAATGAAAATTTGAACAAACATTACCAGCAAAGAGATTGAATCCATAATCAAAGTATTCCCTCCTCTCCCCCAAAAAAGTTCAGGACCAGGCAAATTCTACCAAACATTTAAAGAAGAGTTAAAATCTATTCTTCTCAAACTATTCAAAAAAATAGAAAAGAAAGGAAAACCCAAATTCAGTCTATGAAGTCAGCATTACCCTGATACCAAAACAAGACACAGACAACACTGAAAAAGAGAACAGGCCAATATCTCTGTGAACATAGATGCAAAAGTCCTCAACAAAATATTAGCAAACCAAATCCAACCATAAAACAGAGAGGGAGGCAAACTATAAGAGACTCTTAACTATAGGAAACAAACTGGGGCTGCTGGAGGGGAGATGGGTGGAGGAATGGGGTAACTGGGTGATGGGCATTAAGGAGGGCACTTGAAGTAATGAGCACTGGATGTTGTATACAACAGATGAATCACTAAATTCTACCTCTGAAACTAATACAGTATATGTTAATTAAATTGAATTTTAATAAATTTTTTTAAAAAATCATCCACCATGAACTAGTGAGATTTATTCCTGTGTTGCAAGGGTAGTTCAATATTTGCAAATCAATCAACATAATACATCACATCAATAAGACAATGGATAAGGGGTACCTGAGTGGCTCAGTTGGTTAAGCCTCCAACTCCTGGTTTCCATTTAGCTCATGATCTCATGGGTTGTGAGACTGAGCCCTGTGTCCGGATCCATGCTCAGTAGGGAGTCTGCTTGAAGATTCTCTCTTGTTGCCCCACCCCCCCCACTCACACTGTCTCTCAAATAAATAAATCTTTAAAAAAATAAGAGAAAGGCTAAGAACCATATGATCATTTCAATAGATGCAGAAAAACCATTTGACAAAGTACAACATCCATTCATGATAAAAACCCTCAACAAAATAGGTTTACAGGGAACAGACCTCAACATAATAAAGGCCATTTGTGAAAAACCTACAGCAAACATCATCCTTAATAGTGAAAAACTGAGAGCTTTCCCCTACAGTCAGGAACAAGACAAGGATGTCCACTCTCACCACTTCTGTTCAACATAGTACTAGAAGTCTTAGCCACAGCTATCAGACAACAAAAAGAAATAAAAGGCAACAAAATTTGTAAGGAAGAAGAAAAATTTCACTATTTGCAGATGATATGATATTATAAATGTAGAAAATCCAAAAGACTCCACCAAAAAGCTACTAGAACAGATAAACAAATCCAGTAAAGTCACAGAATACAAACTCAAGGTACAGAAATTTGTTGCATTTCTATGCATCAATAATGAAGCAATAGAAAGAGAAATTTGAGGGGAAAATCCCATTAATAATTACACCAAAATAACAAAATATAGAAATAAGCCTAACCAAAGAGGTGAAAGACCTATATCTGAAAACTATAAAACACTGATGAAAGAAATTGAAGATGACACAATGAAATGGAAAGACATTCTATGCTCAAGAATTGGAAGAATAAATATTGTTAAAATGTCTATACTACCCAAAGCAATCTACACATTTTATGCACTCTCTATCAAAATACTAACAGCATTTTTCACAGAACCAGAGCAAACAATCCTAAAATTTATATGGAACCACAAAAGATCCCGAAAACCCAAAGAAATCTTTGAACAGAAGAGTAAAGCTGGAGGGATTACAGTACCAGACTTCAAGTTATATTGCAAAGCTGTTGTAATCAAAACAGTATGGTACTGGCACAAAAATAGACACATAGATCAATAGAACACAATAGAAAACCCAGAAATAAACCCACAGTTATATGATCAATTACTCTTCAACAAAGCAGGAAAGAATACCCAATGGGCAAAGGACAGTATATTCAACAAATGGTGCTGGGAAAACTGGACAGCAGCACACAAAAGAATGAAACTGGACAACTTTCTTATACCATACACAAAAAACAAATTCAAAATGGACCTAAATATGAGACCTAAAACCATAAAAATCCTAAAAGAGAACACAGGCAGTAACTTCTTGGACATCAGCCATAGCAACTGTTTTCCTCCATAGGTCCCCTAAGGCAAAGGAAACAAAAGCAAAATAAATTATTGGAACTACATCAAAAACAACAACAACAACAGCAGCAGCAGCAACAACTTCTGATCAGTGAAGGAAACAATCAACAAAGCTAAAAGACAAACTTTGGAATGGGAGAAGATATTTGCAAATGACATATCCAATAAAGAGTTAGTATCCAAAATATACAAAGAACCTATAATACTCAACACCCAAAAAACAATCCAATTAAAAAAGAGGTAGAAGACATGAACAGACATTTCCCCAAAGAAGACATACAGATGACCAAAAGACACATAAAAAGATGGTCATCATCACTTGTCATCAGGGAAATGCAAATCAAAACTACAATGAGCCTATGACCCAGTAACTGCACTACTAGGTATTCACTCCAAAGTACAAATGTAGTGATCCGAAGGGACACCTGAACCCCAATGTTCATAGCAGCAATGTCCAAAATAGCCAAACTGTTGAAAGAGCTGTGATGTCCATTCATAGATGAATCAATAAAGAAGACATGGTATACACAATGGAATATTATTCAACCATCAGAAAGGATGAATACTTACCATTTACATTGATATGGATGGAACTGGAAGATATTATGCTGAGCAAAATAAGTCCATCAGAGACAGACAATTATCATATGGTTTTACTTATACGTGGAACATAAGAAATAGTGCAGAGGATCATGGGGAAAGGGAGGGAAAACTGAATGGGAAATCATCAGAGAGGGAGAGAAACCCTGAGAAACTCTTAACTACAGGAAACAAACTGAGGGTTGCTGTAGGGGCAGTGGATGGGGGGATGGGGTAATTAGGTGATGGGCATTAAGGAGGGCACATGATGTGATGAGCACTGGGTGTTATATGCAACTGATACATTATTGAACACTACATCTGAAACTAATGATGTACTATATGTTGGCTAATTGAATCTAAATTAAAAAGAGAGGGGAAAAAAGTTGAATAAATGCTTGCAATAAAAAAAAAAACCAATACAATGAGATACCACCTTACACCTGTCAGAATGGCTAAAATCAGCAACTCAAGAAACAATAGTATTGGCGAGGATGTGGAGAAAAAGGAACCCTCTTGCCCTGTTGGTGAGAATACAAACTGGTGCAGCCGCTGTGGAAAACAGTATGGAGGTTTCTCAAAAAGTTAAAAATAGAATTAGCCTATGATCCAGCAATCCCACTACTGGATCTGTACCCAAAGAATACAAAAACACTAATTCAAAAGGATACATGCACCCCTGTTTATTGCAGTATTATTTACAACAGCCAAGATACGGAAACAGCCTAAGTGTCCATCAATTAATGAATGGATAAAAAAGACGAGGTATATATACAATGGATTATTATTCAGCCATAAAAAAGAATGAAATCCTGCCATATGCAATGCCATGGATGGAACTAGGGAGTATTATGCTAAGCAAAATAACTCAGTCAGAGAAAGACAAATACCATATGATTTCACTCATGTGTGGAATTTAAGAAAAAAATTTTTTAAAAAAAGACAAGCAATGGGAGAAAAGAGAGAGACAAACCAAGAAACAGACTCCTAACTATAGAGAAGAAATAATGGTTACCAGAGAGGAGGGGAGTGGGGGGCTGCATTAAATAGATGATGAGGATTAGGGAGTGCACTTGTTGTGATACTGTTGAATCACTGTATTGTTCACCTGAAACTAATAAAACACTGTATGTTAACTAACTGGAATTAAAATAAAAGCTTAAAATAATAATAAGAAGAAATTCGCTCTCAGAGTTAAGATGGCAGAGGAGTAGGGGACCCCTTTTTCAGCCGGTCCCCTGAGTCGAGTTGGATAGGTACCAGACCAGCCTGAACATCCACAGAATCAGCCTGAGACGCAGGAAGATACATCTGGATCTCTACAAATGAACATCTCCAGCGCTGAGTATTGAGGTACGAAGCGGGGAGCTGTGAAACTGCACACAGATATCGGAAGATAAATGGAAGGGGGAGGGAGCCGCCGCATTCGGGCGCCAGGAAGCAGTAGCCACCTGCACGGGGAAGCTGGCGGACTCGCGGACCGGCACCTGTGAGAGAGCAGACTGAGACCGTGAGCCAGGGAACATGCACCACCAGACTGAAACGGAGCTCCAGTGTGCTCACTAGAACCAGACTGAGACCGGGAGCTCCAGGAACGCACGGGGGCAGCTGGTGGCTGGCAGTTGGTGGTGTTAGAAACACAAAGGACAGAGACACGCCGGCCCTGGAAGTGAGGGCTGGGACGCCGGGTGTGGGGCGCACATCCCGGGACATTGCAGGGTTGAGCAGCACCAACCAACAGAAACAGAGTTAAAGTGGCCAGAACATCAGTGGAGAGTGGTCCATGATCCCTCTTCTGAGACAAGCTGGGATTCAGCCACTGCTGCTCTGACTCTCAGAAGAGGCACAGCAAACCACCAGGGAAAGCCGCCAGACAACAAAAGCCTGGATACCAGCTCACCGTGTGCCCATCCCCATCCCCCCTTGCAGGGGACACGGAGACTCTACCCAAACAGGGCTGCCTGAGTATCGGCGTGGCAGGCCCCTCCCCCAGAAGGCAGGCTGAAAAATCAAGAAGCCCACATCCCTAAGATCCCTATAAAACAAGGGCGCACGGCCTGGGTCCCGATCAATAATTTGGGCTCTGGACAACCCCGCAACCTCTCCCCATCAGAATGACGAGAAGGAGAAATCCCCCCAGCAAAGAAAAGACAATGAGTCTGTGGTCTCTGCCATAGAACTAATGGATATGGATATAACCAAATAATCAGAAATGGAATTCAGAGTAACAATGGTCAAGATGATGTGTAGACTTGAAAAAAGTATTAACAAAAATGTTAATGAGAATATAGAATCTCTAAGGGCAGAAATGAGAGAGAATCTGGCAGAAATTAAAAATTCTATGAGCCAAATGCAGTCAAAACTAGAGGCTCTGACGGCCACGGTGAATGAGACAGAAGAACGTATCAGCGAATTGGAGGATGGGTTAGTAGAAGAGAAAGCTAAAATAGAATCTGGACTCAAAAAAATCCACACTCAGGAATGTAGGTTATGGGAGATTACTGACTCAATGAAACGTTCTAATGTCAGAATCATCGGCATCCCCAAGGGGGTGGAGAAAAACAGAGGTCTAGAAGAGATATTTGAAAAAATTGTAGCTGAAAACTTCCCTAATCTAGCAAGGGAAACAAACATTCGTGTCCAAGAGGCAGAGAGGACCTCTCCCAAGCTCAACCATGACAAACCTATGCCACGTCACATCATAGTGCATTTCGCAAATATTAGATCCAAGGATACAGGATTGAAAGCGGCCAGGGCAAAGAAATTTCTCATGTACCAAGGCAAAGGTATCAGAATTATGTCAGACCTATCGACACAGACCTGGAATGAGAGAAAGGGTTGGGGGGACATTTTTAAAACTCTTTCAGAGAAAAACATGCAGCCAAGGATCCTTTATCCAGCAAGGCTGTCATTGAGAATTGATGGAGAAATAAAGACTTTCCAGAATCGCCAGTCATTGACCAATTTTGTAACCATGAAACCAGCCCTGCAGGAGATATTAAGGGGGTTTCTATAAAAGTAAAAAGGCCCCAAGAGTGATACCGAACAGAAAGTCACAATGGATAGAAACAAGACTTTACTGGCAACATGGCATCATTAAAATCATATCTCTCAATAATCAGTCTCAATGTAAATGGCCTAAATGCTCCCATAAACGACACAGGGTTGCAGATTGGATAAAAGACATGACCCATCCATTTGCTGTCTACAAGAGACTCATTTTGAACCTAAAGATACATTCAGACTGAAAGTAAAGCGATGGAATAGCATCTTTCATGCCAATGGACCTCAAAAGAAAGCTGGGGTAGCAATTCTCATATCAGACAGATTGGATTTTAAACTAAAGACTATAGTTAGAAACACAGAAGGGCACTATATTATTCTTAAAGGATGTATCCAACAAGTGGATATGACAATTATAAATATATATGCCCCCAACAGGGGAGCAGCAAGATACACAACCAACTCTTAACTAGAATAAAGAGACATATAGATAAAAATACATTAATAGTAGGAGACCTCAACACTCCACTATCAGAAATAGACAGAACACCCCGGCAAAAACTAAGCAAAGAATCAAAGGCTTTGAATGCCATACTTGATGAGTTGGACCTCATAGATATATATAGAAAACTACACCCCAGAACCAAAGAATACTCATTCTATTCTAATGCCCATGGAACATTCTCAAGAATAGACCATGCTCTGGGTCACAAAACAGTTCTCAACCAATATCAAAAGACTGAAATTATTCCCTGCATATTCTCAGACCACAACGCTCTGAAATTGGAAATCAACCACAAGGAAAAATTTGGAGGAGACTCAAACACTTGGAGACTAAGAACCATCCTGCTCAGGAATGATTCCATAAACCAGGAAATCAAAAATCAATTTAAACAATTTATGGAGACCAACAAGAATGAAAACACAACGGTCCAAAACCTATGGGATACTGCAAAGGCAGTCCTAAGGGGGAAATACATAGCCATCTAAGCCTCGCTCAAAAGAATAGAAAAATCTAAAATGCAGTTTTTATATTCTCACCTCAAGAAGCTGGAACAGCAACAGAGGGACAGGCCTAATCCACGCACGAGGAAGCAGTTGACCAAGATTAGAGCAGAAATCAATGAATTAGAAACCAGGAGTACAGTAGAGCAGATCAACAGAAATAGAAGCTGGTTCTTTGAGAGAATTAATAAAATTGACAACCACTGGCAAGACTTATCCAAAAGAATAGAGAAAGGACTCAAATTAATAAAATTATGAATGAAAAAGGAGAGGTCACAACCAACACCAATGAAATTGGAAGGATTATTAGAAACTTTTATCAACACCTTAATGCCAATAAATTAAGCAATCTGGAAGAAATGGAGGCCTTCCTGGAAACCTATAAACTACCAAGACTGAAACAGGAAGAAATTGATTTTTTAAACAGGCCAATTAATTATGAAGAGGTTGAGTCACTGATAAACAAACTTCCAAAAAACAAAACTCCAGGCCCGGATGGTTTTCCTGGGGAATTCTACCAAACATTCAAAGAAGAAATGAGACCTATCTCCTAAAGTTATTTCAAAAAATAGAAACAGAAGGAAAGCTACCAAACTCATTCTATGAGGCCAATATTACCTTGATACCCAAACCAGGCAAAGACCCCATCAAAAAGGAGAATTACAGACCAGTTTCCCTAATGAATATGGATGCCAAAATCCTCAACAAGATCCTGGCTAATAGAATCCAACAGTACATTAAAAGGATTATCCATCATGACCAAGTGGGATTCATCCCTGGGATGCAAGCATGGTTCAACATTCGCAAATCAATCAGCGTGATACATCATATCAACAAGAAAAGACTCAGGAACCATATGATCCTCTCAATTGATGCCGAAAAAGCATTTGACAAAATACAGCTTCCTTTCCTGACTAAAACCCTTCAGAGTGTAAGGATAGAGGGTACATTCCTCAATCTCATAAAAACCATCTATGAAAAGCCTACAGCAAATATCATTCTCAATGGGGAAAAGCTGGAAGCCTTTCCCTTAAGATCAGGAACATGACAAGGATGCCCACTCTTGCCACTATTATTCAACATAGTACTAGAAGTCCTTGCAACAGCAATCAGACGACAAAAAGGGATAAAAGGTATCCAAATCGGCAAAGAAGAAGTCAAAATGTCTCTCTTCGCGGATGACATGATACTCTATATGGAAAACCCAAAAGAATCCACGCCCAAACTACTAGAAGTTATAGAGCAATTCAGTAACGTGGCGGGATACAAAATCAATGCTCAGAAATCAGTTGCATTTCTATACACGAATAATGAGACTGAAGAAAGAGAAATTAGGGAATCCATCCCATTTACAATAGCACGAAAAATCCTACGTATCTCAGAATTAACTTAACCAGAGAGGTAAAGGATCTATATTCTAGAAACTACAGATTACTCTTGAAAGACATTGAGGAAGACACAAAAAGATGGAAAAATATTCCACGCTCATGGATAGGAAGAATAAACATGGTTAAAATGTCTATGCTACCCAGAGCAATTTACACTTTCAATGCCATCCCAATCAAAATACCAATGACATTTTTCAAAGAGCTGAACAAACAGCTCTTAAATTTGTGTGGAACCAGAAAAGGCCCGAATAGCCAAGGAATTGTTGGAAAGGAAAAACAAAGTTGGGGGCATCATGTTGCCTGATTTCAAGCTATACTACAAAGCTGTGATCACAAAGACAGCATGGTACTGGCACAAAAACAGACACATAGACCAAGGGAACAGAATAGAGAACCCAGAAATGGACCCTCGGCTCTTTGGGCAACTAATCCCTGATAAAGCAGGAAAAAACATCAGGTGGAAAAAAAGACAGTCTCTTCAATAAATGGTGCTGGGAAAATTGGACGGCTACATGCAAAAGAATGAAACTTGACCACTCTCTCACAACATGCACAAAGATAAACTCCAAATGGATGAAAGACCTCGATGTGAGACAGGAATCCATCAAAATCCTAGAAGAGAACATAGGCAGCAACCTCTACGACATCGGCCAAAGCAACCTTTTTCATGACACATCTCCAAAGGCAAGAGAAACAAAAGAAAAAATGAACTTGTGGGACTTCATCAAGATAAAAAGCTTCTGCACAGCCAAGGAAAGAGTCAAAAAAACTAAGAGGCAGCCCACGGAATGGGAGAATATATTTGCAAATGATGCTACAGATAAAAGACTGGCATCCAAGATCTACAAAGAACTTCTCAAACTCAATACACGAGAAACAAATAAACAAATCAAAAAATGGGCAGAAGATATGAACAGACACTTTTCCAATGATGACATACAAATGGCTAACAGACACATGAAAAAATGTTCAAAATCATTAGCCATCAGGGAAATTCAAATCAAAACCACACTAAGATACCACCTTATGCCAGTTAGAATGGCAAAATTGACAAGGCAAAAAACAACAATTGCTGGAGAGGATGTGGAGAAAGGGGATCCCTCCTACATTGTTGGTGGGAATACAAGTTGGTACAGCCACTCTGGAAAACAGTGTGGAGGTCCCTTAAAAAGTGAAAAATTGAGCTACCCTATGACCCAGCCATTGCACTACTGGGTATTTACCCCAAAGATACAGACGTAGTGAAGAGAAGGGCCATATGCACCCCAATGTTCATAGCAGCATTGTCCACAATAGCTAAATCGTGGAAGGAACTGAGATGCCCTTCAACAGATGACTGGATTAAGAAGTTGTGGTCCATATATACAATGGAATATTACTCAGCTATCAGAAAGAACGAGTTCTCAACATTTGCTACAACATGGACGGCACTGGAGGAGATAATGCTAAGTGAAATAAGTCAAGCAGAGAAAGACAATTATCATATGGTTTCTCTCATCTATGGAACATAAGAACTAGGAAGATCGGTAGGGGAAGAAAGGGGTAAAGGAAGGTGGGGGTAATCAGAAGGGGGAATGAAGCATGAGAGACTATGGACTCTGAGAAACAAACTGAGGGTTTCAGAGGGGATGGGGGTGGGGAATGGGATAGGCTGGTGATGGGTAGTAAGGAGGGCACGTATTGCATGGTGCACTGGGTGTTATACACAACTGATGAATCATCGAACCTTACATCAGAAACCAGGGATGTACTGTATGGTGACTAACATAATATAATAAAAAAACATTAAAATTAAAAAAAAAGAAGAAGAAGAAACACATCACAATTTTTAAAAAGACAAAATATTTCAACAGGCACTTCACCAAAGAAGATTTACTGATAGCAAATAAACATATCAAATATATTCAACATCATTAGTCAACAGTGAAATGCAAATTTAAAGCACCATAAAATAACCATTTGAATTGCTGAAATTAAAAACATCCACCATATCCAGTTTGTGAGGCTGTGGAACAACTGCTGGCCATAACATAAAATAGTACGACCATTTCGTAAAATTGTCTAGCAGAATCTTGCAAAATTAAGCATAGAACTATGCTGCGATATAGCATTTCCATTTCTAGAGACACGGAACATTAAGGAATTAAAGCCTGTTTCCACACAAAGACTTGTTTATGCATGAATGTCCTCAGGAGATTTATTTGTTTTGAGATGTTTTATTAAAAACTAAAAGCTACAAAACAACCCAGAAGACAGCCAACAAGTGAATTAATAAGCCATAGTATAAATGACACAATAGAATACTACTTAGTAATTTAAAAAAGAAAGCAAATGATTGATACATATAACATGAGAAATTCTCCAAATGGATATGCCAGGGACAGAAGTCAGATCCCTTTCCCCCACAAAAGTGTATATAATGTATGGTTCCATTTAAGTTAAGGTCTAAAAAAACGCCAATTAATACATAATGACTGTAAGTAGGTGAATGTTTGGGGATGAGGGTGATGGAAGAGTTGAACTACAAGGGAGCACTAGGCAACTTTAGGAATTCATGGAAATGCTCTTTTTATTAACTGTGATGATAGTTCTGTGGTTATATAAACGTAGAAATTTGTCAAATTACAATGCAGTTTATTAGATATCAGTTATACCTCAATCAAGCTGTTTTTTAAAAGTACATAAAGGAATCAAAGTAGGTAAAAACCTCTTTTTAAAGTTTGACATTCATTTTTAGGAAATTCAGGTAGAGAGAAAACCAAGTAATGAGAATGTGGCAGAGCTATATGACCCCGCAGGTAGTCGCTTCTTAGTTATTCAGGCTGTTAATGGTGGTTGGAAACAGCATTCTTAAAGTTTGTTCAAGTTGGTCCCTCCCATTAAAGTTTACCTTGCTCCATATTTATCCAATAAAACTAAGAAAAAAAGATGTTTTTTAAAATTAAAGATCCTTATGAACCCTTCCAAAGAATTCTGGCCAGCCTAACCTGAACCATAGTCTCTGACTAGGATCCAGTGTTGTTATGGAATGGAGTTTTCCATTCATGGGGACAATTTCCTGAAGAACTGAAATACCTGACTGTAAATTATCTGAACTCATTTGTCACTTAACATGGCTACAAAATAAGTCTAAGATCTTTCCTACAGGTAACTACCATGGGTCTAAGTCCAACTGGATACATTGCTACTATAGAGATGGTTGCTAACAATTTGTTGCATGTTTGTGAAAATCAGTAAAACATATCAAGCAGAGAAATAGAGTAATGTATACACCATGTATATAGAACCACAGCTCCCTGGACTAGAGGTAATTTGTGGACAAACATTTACTTCCTAAATCTCTAATCCAAAAGTATAGAAACAAGTCAACTAAATGCTAATGTAACTTATCAGCCTTTTCAAAACAATGGAAACTACAACAGAGATAACAACTTCAAGAATCAGCACCTACTCCTAGTGCTGGGGAAACAAAGGGAAAAGCTGGGAACCTAGGGGCCCCCTGAGATGGTGTGCTGACATCAGTGGACTAGGAAGGGTGCAGCCAAAATGCTGGGGGTGCCTCTGGAGGGTTTCACTGATGCCTGTTCTGGAAATTCCTGAAGATGCTGAAGGTTGGAGCCCATGCCTATTGTTGGGTGGATGTGCTGCTGCTAGGGCTACAATCATGAGAACAGCAGAAATATAGAAAGATAGCCCCTTTTCCGTAGTTCTACTTAACATCTTCCTCTACTGTGTCTTATTGGCAGAAAGTAACAAGTTAGCTAAAAAAGGAATAAAGGAAATGTAATTTGCAGCAATAGCAACAATATCAACAGAGCATATTAGAGAAGAGTAAATTTGGAATGAAGAGATAATAGGTAAATAATTACCACAGAAATCTTAAGTATTGACAGGTAAGCATTAAATGAGAAGTATTGCTAATGAGAATCTTGCATTAAAATTTGAAGATATTTCTAAATTAATTAGCACCATGAGATCCTAGAATAGTCACAGAAGCTCCTGATTTGGGGGGTGGCAGGTCTAACTATCACCACCTGCTTTGCACAGTCTTATTCATCTTACTAGTGATTCTCAAACTATGCATGACCTCTGACCCAATGGCAGATGGTAAGGGACAGTCTAGAGGGTCACAAACTAATACAAAAATACAATTTATTCCTTTGGATTTTATATTGAACGATTTACATTTCTACACCTTTTTATCTATCCATAAAATAAGGATAATTTAAATAATTTATTAGGGGAATTATTAAAGATGACCGAGAGATAGCAAACTTCAGCAAGATGGCGAAATAGGTGGTTCTAACATCAGTCCCCCTCCCCAAAAGGACAACTAGCAACTATCCATAGACAAAATGCCTTTATGAAGATCCTAAAACCCAAAGGTGAGGCAGAAGACCTCCATGGAACACAAAAACCAAGAAAACAAACTACAAAGGAAAAGAGGAACAGATTCACTTTGACCATATCACCTTTCCCCCAGACCAGTACAGCACCACACTAAAGAATCTCACTGGGCCTAAACTTTCTCCAGTGAGAAAAGGAGAATTAAGGTGGATACCCAGCTTCACCAGCATTCTGAGACAAGTAGCCCAAATAGATATTGCATCACAGGGATCACTGGGGAATCAGTTAGAGGTGGAGGGGGGATGGGACTCACAACAACCAGCACACACAACTTGGCAGACTGTGTTCCTTCTGGCATCATCATTTGAATAAAGATCACAACAAGCAACTTTGCCCATCTGCAGACCTGAGTCTGTGGCTCAGTCTGACCATGGAGCTTGATTGTTAGTGCTGCTCAATTTGGGTCTCTAGAAGATAGGCCATCCTGGACATGGGCCATTCTAGAGCCCCACCTGGACAGGGAAACAAATCACTGGCTCTGCTCAATGCTGAGCATATCCTCCAACTTTGCCAAACCAGGAAGCCTAGCCAGAGACAATAGATAGCTGCACAGCATGTCCTGCAACGTACCAGGGCAGAAACACAAGTCAGCAACCCCACCCAGCCACTGAAAAAGCCTGGAAGACAAAACACCTTCCTCAAGTGCACAGATAATAAGAATACAAGGATCACAAAGAATCAAGTAAATGTAACACCACTAAAGAAAACTCAAAGCTCTAATAACTGGTTCTAAAGAAATGGAGGTCTATGAACTATCAGACAAAAAAATAATTCTCTTAAAGAAATTCAGTGAAGTACATTGAAAACAGATTGCCAACTAAACAAAATTAAGAAAACAATGTATGAATAGTATGAGTTCAACAAAGAAAGAAAAACTATTAAACTAAAAAAAAAACAAAAACAAAAACAGAAATCCCAGAGCTGAAGGATACAATGATAGAACCAAAGAATTCAATAGAAAACTTCAACAGCAGATTCAAACAAACAAAAGAAAAAAAATCAGTGAATTTAAAGATAAGTTATTTGAAATTATCCAGAGAGAAGAAAAAGAAATTTTAAAAATGTGAAGAAAGCCTACATAAATTATGGATAACATTAAGAGACACAATCTCCACATTATCAGAGTACCAGAGGAAAAGAGAAGGACAAGGCAGGGGTGGGGTGGGGTGAGCTTATTTAAGTATAGAATGGCTGCAAATTTCCCAAAGTGGGGAAGGTTCTAGATATCAAAGTTCATGACTCACTGACTCACAGATCCTCAGAAAGTTTCAACCCCAAAAGATCTTCTCCAAGTCACTTTGTAATTAAAAGTCTAAAATCAAAGATAAAGAAAGAATTTTGAAAGCAGCAAGAGAAAAAAAAAATCAAATACAGGAAACCCCCATAAACTATCAGTAGAATTCTCAACAGAAACCCTGCATCTCAAGAGAGATTGGAATGATATATTCAAAGTGCTTAAAAGAAATAACAACAATCGTACCAACAAAGAATACTTACTCTACCCAGTAAAGCAGTCCTTCAGAAATGAAGGAGAGAGAAGGTTTTCCCAAACAAAAAGTGAGGGAGTTTAGCACCACTGGACCTGCCTTGTAAGAAATGCTAAAAGGAGGTCTTCATGTTGAAATTAAAGGATGCTAATTAGTAACATGAAAGCGTATGAAATTATAAAACATCCTAATAAAGGTAAGTATACAGTCAAATTCAAAATATTCCAATACTGTAATATGGTGGTTTGTTAGTCATTTAACTCTGGTATAAAGGTTAAAAAAACAAAAATGCTAAAAATAGCTATAGCTCTGGGCACCTGGGTGGCTTAGTCAGTTAAGCAACTGACTCTTGGTTTCAGGTCAGGTCATGATCTCACAGTCATGGTTTGAGCCCCATGTCAGGCTCTGTGCTCGGTGCAGAGTCTCCTTCAGATTCTCTCTCCCTCTCCCTCCTGCTCTCTCTCTCTTTCAAATGAATAAATAAAATATTTTAAAAAATAGCTATGGCTCTAATAATTTGTTTATAGATGCACAATATTAAAAGATGTAAATTATTGGGGCGCCTGGGTGGCACAGCGGTTGGGCGTTTGCCTTCGGCTCAGGGCGTGATCCTGGCGTTGTAGGATCGAGCCCCACATCGGGCTCCTCCGCAATAAGCCTGCTTCTTCCTCTCCCACTCCCCCTGCTTGTGTTCCCTCTCTCGCTGGCTGTCTCTGTCTCTGTCGAATAAATAAATAAAAAATCTTTAAAAAAAAAAAAAGATGTAAATTATTACATCAAAATAAAATGTCAGTGGAGGAGTAAAAGGGCAAAGTATTTGTATGCAATTAAATTTAAGTAGTTATCAGTTTAAAATAAACTATATAACTATAAATTGTTTATGTAGGTTCCATGGTAACCACAAAGCAAAAAACCACAGTAGATTTACAAAAGGTAGGAAAAGAAATCAAAGCATATCACTGGGGAAAAACATCAATTCACTAAGAAAGACAGCAAGAGAGAAAGAAAGGAACAAAGAAATTATAAAACAGCCAGAAAACAATCAATAAGAGGGTATTAATAAGTCCTTACTATCAATATTTATTTAAATGTGAATTGATTAAGTTCTCCAACTGAAGGACCTAGAGTGGCTAAATTAAAAAAAGGAGAAAAAAAAAAGACCCAACTATATGCTGCCTACAAGAAACGCACTTCAGCTTTAGGGGTCCACGTAGGCTCAAAGGGAAGGGATGAAAAAAAGATATTCCATGCAAACAGAACAAAAAAGAAAGTAGGGGCAGCTATACTTCTGTTAAACAAAATAGACTTTAGGTAAAAAAAAAAATTGTAATAGACAAGGTTATTACAACATAAACAGGTTAATTCATCATGAAGATATAACAATTGTAAATATATAAGTATCCAACATCAGAGGACCTAAATATATTAAGCAAAGAGTAACAGATCTGAAGGGAGAAATAGACAACAATACAAAAGAGTAGGAAAATTCAAAACCCTACTTTCAACAATAGATAGATCATCCAGACAGAAAATCAATACAGAAATGAAAATCTTGAGCTTTACTTTAGACCAAATGGATCTAACACATATATGCAGAACATTCCATTCAATAGCAGCAAAATACACATTCCTCTTAGGCACACATTTCTCCAGGATAGATGATATGTTAGTTCATGAAACAAGCCTTCACAAATTTAAGAAAATTGAAGTCATGCCAAGTATCTTTTACAATCACAATGGTATGAAACTAAAAATTAATAACAGGAGGAAAGCTGGAAAATTCACAAATATGTAGAGATTATAAGCACACTCCTGAACAAGTAATGAGCCAACAAAGAAATCAAAAAGAAAACAAAAAAATATTACAAAACAAATGAAAATGGAAACACAACATACCAAAACAAATGTGAAGCAACAAGAGCAGTTCTAACAGGGAAGTTGATAACTGTAGATGACTGCATTCAGAAAAGAAAAAAAAAGTAAGAAAAAAAATCCCTAACTTTATATCTCAAAGAAGTGGAGAGGAAAAAAAGAACAAACTGCCCAAAGTTAGCAGAAGAAAGTAAATAATAAAGAGCAGAGCAAAAACAAATGAAATAGAGACAAGAAAAACAATAGAAAACATCAACAAAACTAAGAGCTTGTATTTTTGGTTTTGTTTTTTGGTGGCAGGGAATAACAAACTAGACCAACATTTAGCTAGACTAACAAAATTGAGAGAGAGAGAGGACTCAACATCAGAAATGAAAGAGAAGACATTATGACTAATACCACAGAAAAACAAAGGATCATAGGAGACTACTATGATCAATTTTATGCCAGCGAATTGGATAACCAGGAAGGAATGGGTAAACTCCTAGAACATATAACCTACCAACACTGAATCAGAAAGAAACGTAATGCCTAAACAGAACCATCATGAGACAGGAGATTGAATCAGTGATCAAAAATCTCCCAACAAGGAAAAGCCCAGAAACAGATAATTTCCTCAGTGAATTCTACCAAATATTTAAAGAACTATAAACCTTCTTCTGAAACTCTTCCAAAAAATTGAAAAGGAAGGATACTCTCAAACTTACTTTATGAGACCAGCATTACCTTGATACCAAATCCAGAGAAGGGCACTGCAAAAAAAGAAAACTAAAAGCCAATAACCCTGATAAATACAAATGCAAAAATTTTCAACAAAATACCAGCAAACTGAATTTAATAGCACATTTAAAAGATCATACACTATGATCAGGCTGAATTTATCCCTGGAATGCAAGGATAATTCAACATACACAAATCAATGTGATACATCACATTAATAGAAAGAAGATGAAAAATCATATGATTCACAATAATTTGCCCCTCAAATTTTATAAAATACATTTTTTTCATAATAAAACCTCTCAACAAATTGGGTATAGGAGGAACTACCTCAATATAATAAAGTCTGTATATGGCAAGACCACAGCTAACATTATACTCGATGAAAGGTTGAAAGCTTTTTCTCTAAGAACAAGGGAAGGATGTCCACTCTTGCCATTCCTATTCAACATAGATTGGAAATACTAACCTGGGCAATTAGTCAAGAAAAATAAATAAAAAGGCATCCAAACCAGAAAGAAAGAGGTAAAATCATCTTTGTTTGTTGATGATCTTATTTATAGAAAAATCCTAGAGACTCCACCAAAAAACTAAAAAACTGTTAGAACTACAATAAATTTAATAAACTAGCAGTATGCAAAACCAACATATAGAAATCAGTTGCATTTCTACACACTAACAATAAATTATCTAAAAAATAAAGAAAATAATTCCATTCACAATAACGTCAAAAACAATAAAATAATTAGGAATAAATATAGAGGCCATTCCTATAACCTTATAAATGTCTCTGCCCTTTCTCTACCTAATCTTTTTTTTTTCTTTTCCTTCCATGGGTCAATAGCAAGTTTGCAGATAGCTTGAGTTTAAGATGATTTATGTATGTAACATTCTGTTAACGCCTCCTTTCTCTCATCTCAGATATTCACTATCTTCTGACATCATTATAATTTTGTAATTATGATTGTGATGGGGAAAATGTTCCCTGGCTATAAAGTAGTCATTTAGCTCCCTAGATTAAAAAAAAAAAATCTGTCACAAGGGGGTCTGAATAGCATAATATGTTGAACACACTGCTTCCAGAGTTTAGAAATTATAAAACCAAGTCTTGCAGTTCAGAGACATTTTTTAAAGATCCAACTTACTGCATGACTCTTTTACATTACCACACAGTTCTGGCTCATTATCCTAGTCTTGAGGGAGCTATTTTTCTAAGCAGGGGAAAGGATAAAGACATGTTAGTGTACTGATTGTGTTCCTTTGCTGCTTACTATTAAACACCCCAAATTACTGCTTGGAGGCAAACAACTTCTGATAGAGCTTGAGAATAGAGCTACTAGTGCTCCAGATTTTCCAATGAGTTCTTCCCTCATTGTATGAGTTATTTCATTTTGCAGTATACTTTGTTGCACAGCGGTGTATATTGTAATCTAGCAACTTTCATTCATCAACACAATGCTAGGCATCCTGACAAAATGCTTTTCTGCTCAAGACAAAAAAAATCTACCTAGAAAAAAGGTATTTTGACATTTGTGATATTCAACCCCCTATGTTGGCAGATGGATGAGAAAACCTCAAGATTTTCATAATCTCTCTGTCTTCCAAATGTTTCAATTCTGCTATTCAAGTTTGGGTAATTTTACAAGGGATCAGGCCATAAACTAATCAAAAATTTTGCTCACTGCATAGATTTATTCTAAGGACAACCCAGGTTCATCTCTCAATACTCAATTTTTAGGGTAGACAGAGAATGTAAGGGAGAACTGTGAATTCTCATCCCCAGCCTATGTTAATCTTAACTGTGATCAAGCACATGACCCCATCACTGAGTTCAAACGCTAGCTTTTATAAACCAAACATTTGAGGGTACGGGCACCCTCCCAGGGCCAACACATGTAAAGTGTTTGATCCTGGGGCTAAGGCTAGCATAGCAATAGCTCATTGAACAAAAATCTTCTCTGGCATAGTGTTAAGAAAAAACTACTTCCAGGCATCAGATAGTGATTGGGCTGGATTTTTTTTTTCTAAGAATTCTGGTTACTTATGAAATCTCAGAAAGATAATGACAATGTTCATATCTAAAATGATCAAGTAAAAAGGAAACTGCTGCTTCATCATATTTTCTCATATTACTTTAACATAGCACTTTCTGGCTGAAATCAAGAATCCCAAATTGCACTTTTTTTCATCTGAAAGGATGGGCACAATAGCTTCACCTGTAATTGTTCTGAGGATCAAGCAAAGTAAAATATTCATAAATGTCCTTGCCACTGCATCTAGCATCTATGTAAGCTCCCAAACATTTCCAATTAGGAGTTAGAGAGACACAGTTAACTCTCTGCTGTTGCCCCGGTTTCTCACTTGCTCTAGATGCCACCATAAAGCTCAGCCTCTCCCCGGTTCCCAGAGTATCCTTGGATCCCTCGCCATTTACAATGACTGCACACTCCAGTTCACTTAATTAGGCTTTGGGCTTAGCCTGTTCTGTAAGTCCCTATTCCAATCCCTGTCCTTTCCTATTTGAGGACTCTGGTCCTGCTCTGCCCCATCAGACTCTTCATGCCAACTTGGAGGTCAAGAAGAAAAGAAGCTCAATTTGGACCTGGGTGGGAATGATGATAGAAGGAAACAGATGGCTCAAGAGGAGGGGAATTCCACAGATTAGATGCTTCACTTCTGGAGAGAAGAGATAACTGTTAATGAGAAAGGGAAGGAAAGAGATGATGGGATAGAGAAACACTACCAATTCCCTGTCCAAAATGTCCTCTGTATGGATTGCTAAAGGTAAATTAAGCCATTAAACAAGAATGAAGTATGCCACCCTTCTAGACCCCTTATAGAGATGGATTTCCCTTGAAACCATTGAAAAAAAGCCCCACTTGCACAGTCCTTTCCAAGCCTTGCTTTCTTTTATTTCATGAACATGGGGAGGAAGCAGCAGTCATAGCTTGGCACCAAAGCCTGCAGGGGTCACCCTTCTGTGCCTTGATAGTGTTCCCAGGGGCTAGTACCAATTCCGCATCCTCTATACTTCCACTCACAAGCTGTCTCTGTTAGACATCAGCCCAGTGACCAGACCATCTATATTACCCCTCAGAGAATTGCGGAAGGAATCAATAGGAACCACTAAATTGCAACTTCACACTATCTTGACAACAGAACAGACTTCAAACAGGAAAAGGGAAGGGAAAGAGAACTGAACAGTGTAGACCAGCTTCTGTGGCAGGAATCATGCACAGGGACACAAACAAGCTGGGTTGCTGGAGGGGGAGAGGTAGGGGGATAGGGTAACTGGGTGATGGACGTTAAGGAGGGCATGTGATGTAATGAGCACTGGATAGTATATATAAGACTGATGAATCACTGAACTCTACCTCTGAAACCAATAATACATTATATATTAATTGAATTTAAATAAAACTAAATAATTTTTTTTTAAAGCTGAAGTGCTGCCAGGATTTGTATCTAAGTAAGAAAATGTGAAGGAAGTTGCACAGGTGGCTTTGCCAATGATGAGTTATATAGCTAACGTGAACTTTTCTAAACTACAAATTATAAAAAACGAATTTTGATCAACCATGCCAGAGGAAATACTAAATGACTTTTCTATCTTTCTCTAGAAAAAAATATTACAAAACCATTTTCTTTGTTTTGTTTTAAAGATTTGTATTCATTTTGAGAGAGAGAGAGAGCAGGGGGAAGAGCAGATGCAGAAAGAGAATCTCAGGCACACTCCATGCTAAGCACGGAGCCTGACACTGGGCTCAACCTCATGACCCCGAGACCATGACCTGAGCTGAAATCAAGAGTTGGATGCTTAGCTGACTGAGCCAGCCAGGCACCCCCAAAACCATTTTCTAATAGCCAATGGTATCTGCAGATATGGCTATAGAAGCATATAGTTGAGTACAGATAGTGCTGAAGAAATAATTCTACAGACCCTATGAAAATTAAATTCTAAACCACTGTCATTTTAGAGTTCCCATAATCTTTCTTTAAAAGTACCAAAAGAGTAAAGAGAGAGACAGAGGACAGAAAGAGATGGAGACAGAGACACAAAAAATGAGAGGAAATATAATTGGAATGGATTTAAGGTTAATAATATAAATCCTAGTTTCCCTACAAGCTGTGTAACCTACAGCAAGTCTTTTGACCTCTCTGAGCCTCAATTTTAACAATTTCAAAATCAGATAACAATCATCTCACATACAGCTTGTCATTAAAAAAAAGTAGCCATTATCACTGTTTGGCACAGCCCATGTGATACATTAAACAAAACAATATTTTTCCCAATTTGCTAGCTCACAAGCAGTCTACAAAGAAGGCTTAGATACGGACTTTATAGATGTCATGCTGCCCCCATCCAATAAAACTCTGAGCTCTATTAATAAAGGTGAGGATAGAATTGATATTAGGTCAGAAATTAGCAGCTGCTGCCTCATATACAAACTGAGGGAAATACAAGATAAATAAATCAGTTTTGTTGTATTAGTGGAATGAAAAAGAAAATGTTCATGAAGCTAATGTTTCTCCCTATAATTTTTGTATCCATTAAACTATATGCAAACAAATTTACCCAAACAGACATGTAGAAAACATAGTGGAAAAAATAAATCTGCCCAAGAATGTGGGCATCTGGATTATCTGTCAGTTACTATGTGACCTTGGACATCTAACTTCTGACCTATGGTTCTCTTATATGTAAGATATGAATAGGGCCATTAGCCATACTAATTTTACACACTGGTTATTATATGAAATCAAGTATTTGAAAGTGATTTATAAACTGTGAAATTTGGTAGACATAGTTAAGAATGTCATGGGCATTCAGAATAGGAAGATACTGCCCTTAACTAGAATTACCAGGAAGAGCCAAGTTGTAGTGTTGAGCTGATAAATGCCTGCATTGATGGAAGCCATATTACACCATGTTTCAGAGCAGTTTCAGAGCTCCGTTTCAATCCCAGCTTTGCCATTTATCGGCTGGGATCTTGAGCAAGCTACTTAATCTCTGTAATGTGTCATTTTTTCATCTATAACATTATATAAAACAGAGACTATCTCATCGTGTTCAAATTAAGTGAAACAAGACAGACAAAACTTTTAGCAAAGAGACTGGTATATTGCAGGTGCTTAGAAAATGAAATCAGTGATGATGATGATGATGGTGGTCGTGGTGGTGATGGTGATGATGGTGATGATCATGGTGATAGTGATGGTGATGATGATGGTAGTAATGATGGTAATGACAAAGGGAGGCACATATATGTAAATTCATGCAGAAGAGAAAAGGAGCCACTTCCTGTCCTGTAATTTCCAGAGAAATAACAGTTCTCAG
Source organism: Ursus americanus (assembly GCF_024610735.1). NCBI lineage: Eukaryota > Metazoa > Chordata > Mammalia > Carnivora > Ursidae > Ursus > Ursus americanus. The sequence goes on from NC_142139.1 coordinate 68,719,930, forward strand.
GAGTAAAATATTAATATTTAGCACCACGGACAGAAGAGTATACGCTCTGACTCTCCTGAACCAAAAATCTTGGTAATTTTAATCTATATAAGGAAGTTGCAAAAAAAAAAAATTTTTTTTTTTTTGCTATTAGCTTCTTTAGCCTTTCCTATGTGGCATACATATATACACACATTTATTCCACAAATAGTTTTAGAACAACCTCCGTGGACCAAGCACTGTGCTAGGCGTACATGACTCAAAAAGACAGACACTGTTTCTGCTCCCACAGAGCTTACAGTCTGACTGGAAAGACACAATGAAACAGCTAATTACAATAAAATTCAATAAGCATCAGAACAGAAGTTTATGATGCTATAGGGACATATAAAAGGGGGATTTTAGCAGAGGACATAAAGATCTCCCTAAAGTAATAAAGTTTACACATATTCTTGAAATCAGTTGAGTAAGAAGACAGAGGAAGCATCTCCTGGCAGAGAAAGTAGTATATGTGAAAGTGTCTTGAGTGAGAGAGTCAAGCATCTTGGAATAAATGAAGGGCACGTGGAAAGGTAGCAAAGACGAAGAACATGGGATCATCCCAGGATTGTTAAGAAGTCTTCACTTTTTCCCAAAGATTGTAGAAAACCATTGAAACACAAAAGAAGAGGCATTATCAGAACTATATATCAGTCAGTTGAGTGTATATATATATATATATATATATATATATATATATATATATATATATCAGTCAGTTGAGCATCTGCCTTTGGCTCAGGTCATGATCCCAGGGTTCTGGGATTAAGCCCTGCATCAGGCTCCCAGTTTGTTGGGGAACCTGCTTCTCCCTCTCCCTCTGCCTGCTGTTCTGCCTACTTGTGCTCTCAATCTCTCTCTCTCTCAAATAAATAAAATCTTTAAAAAAAAGAACTATAATTATGATCACTTGGATTGATACCTCTTCCACTTTATAAAAATAAAAAATTCACAAATTACAGCTCCCAACTTGTGATGTTCTCCTAATCAAAATTCTCCAGTAGCTCCCCTCTGTATACTGAATAAAATCTACCTCCTTATTCGATGCTCAAGGCTTTTCACTGTCTGGCCTCAAATACCTTGTGAGAACTATTTCCCTCTACTCCTCTTTATACATTCCATAATTCAACCAATCATTTCCAGAATTCAGCCTGGGCTTTCCTATTTTGCCTTTGATCTTGTTATTTAATGAGACTAAGAGATTCTTCCACTTTGTTTTCACTTGCCTGTATCATTCAGGTCCCATCCCAATGCTTTCTTCCTCTAAAGTCTTTCTTAATTCCCTTAGGCGGTATTACTGATTTTCCACAAAACTTCAATACTTCTTTAGTCTTTTATCTTTTCCTACTAAATACCTGCATTATATATGTTTATGTCATCTATATTTTAATCTCAAATATAAGACACTGGAAAGCAAACAGCTTTGTCAATTTTCATGTCTTCTCCAGGCCTAGAGTCTGTTCCTGAACTATGGAAGAAGCACAATTAATTAGTGAATGATTGAACGGATGATAGCTTTACCACCAGAATGTCTCTGTTTCTAAGCTATAAATGGCATTGTAATTTATGGTTTCAAGTTCTCAGAACCTTGTAATCGAGTTTCTGTCTTATGAAATGTCACAAAATACTTGAATTTATGTCTATTTTTAGAATATTTATGAGTTAATTAAATAATGAGGAAGAATAAGCCTGAGAGCTTGGATTATTCTGAGAAGTAGTTTCCAGTTATAAAATAAATAAGTCATAGAGATGAAAACTACAGCACAGGGAATATAGTCAATAAAAAAGTACTCAGTGCTATATAAATATGAAAATTTGATATAACATTTAAAAATTATTTTAACATCACTTCTTGTATTGATTTTTGGTTGCCTGGTAAGGGTACCTAGAAATAGATTTATGCAGTAAGTCTGTTCCAGTTAAATCACATGTATATCTTTCTGTTGTTATTAATTGGATGACATACAAATTGAGCCTTAGAAAATGAAAAGAACATCAGATCTTGAGTCAGTAAAATTGATTGGAATCTATGAATTGCTTCTTACTTATGTGATGTTGGGCAAGTAATTAAACTCTCTGGACTTCAATTTTCCCATAATAAGGATGATAAACTCACTGCCTCATATGGTAGAAAGAACTAAGTGAGGTAATGACTATAACAGTGTTTTTGTAAACATCAGCATTTTTTGTGAATGTTTCAGTTTATTATTTACATTGATCCAAATAATAATGAAGGTCATAATATAAATAATCTATGTTATAAATACTGTATCAAAAGTAGAAAATATCTCCAAGCTATCTGTTGTATAAAACGAGGTCTTCACATCCTGGCTCTGTTTATTGAAAAGCACTGCTGTCATGCCTGAAATGATTTCTAAGGTTGGGATGGACTGAAATTCCTCTTGATAAGAAAGGTAGAAAGTATGGTTATATCAGAGGCACCAAATAAATACCTCTCATAGTAGATTTCAGTCTAACCATGAAATTTCCACCAATATTACATTAGTCAAACTCTATTGCATATTCCAACTTGTATTTAACATTCTTATTTTACTTTAATAAACCACCAATTTTGCACCAAAAAAAAAAATTCTGATTTTAGAGACCTGACATAAGCAAATTAGCTGTAATATGTTTTATTCTATAAATATTAATTGAAAGCCAACTTGGGTCCTCTCGACTATACTAGATACCTGAGAAACAATGATAAGGTGTAGTTCTTACTCTTAAGAATCTCACAAATACAAAAATGTATAATACATCCTGCCGAGTGTCAAAATAAAGGTCTGCATGGAGCATTATAAGTATGAAGCAAGACCAACTCTGGAGGCAGAATGGGAAAAGTGTCAAAATATGGCAAAATATTTGCTATATCTTAAAAAATAAATAGCAATTTTCTAGGTAAATGGACAAAAAAGTAGGTGGAAAGGATTCCAGGCCAAAGAAATAGCATGTGGAATTAAATTCCAATATATTGAAGGACATGGAAATCCTTTCCAGCTACCTCCTTCTCTAACAAGAGTGGGAAGATACTAGGTCGGTGTTTATGGCATAGTAGACATAGTTCTCTTTCATCTTTCATTTTATTTAACGTCCAGCTCTTAAACCTTCCCACTGCCCTTAAAAGGGAGAATGACTCAGTATGACAGATGTTGACACATCTGATTTTCTTTAATAACAAGATAATTACTACAACCACTTATTAATTAACTATATTACATGTAAACTTTACATGTGCAACAGGCTATCAAATGGGATGTTTTCCCATCATGTTAATTTGGGCTGGTGCTAGAAGACTGAAACCAGATGGTGATGGATACCTAAAATTCTAAAGAGAGAGACCAGATGATCTAACAGGTGGTCCAGCAAACAGGCTCAGCTAACCTTGAGCCACCTAGAGGGCATAAACAACCAGCAATGCTTGATGACTGAAGAGAAGGTGCTAGAAAGTACATGTTTCTTTAACAAGAGTATCTCAAGATGCTGTATTTTCCCTCCGCTGACCCCATTCAAATAAACTAGGTTTCAGAAATCTTGACATGTAGCCTCTAAAGCTTGGGGGAAAATTTGGTCTGGTATCTAACTTACATCCACCACCCCCTAAAAAATCTAAAGGCTATAAGTTGTTTGAAGTAGCATGGCATGACAGAGAAAGGAGGAAGTCATGTTAAGAACATCTTGCAATCTAAGAATTTCTAGAGTTTCAAGGACAAGAAAAAATGTAGACACTAAGGAGAGGATCCAGAGAGGAGTCAACTTGAATGGAATCCTGTCCAAAGGTAGGCTTAGAAAGATAAGGTGCCTGCAAAAAAAGGTGTTTCAGGTAGACAGAAACTGGCTGAGAGAACTTCTAAAAAGCCAGCCATGAAGACTCCGGGAATAGCAGATGGCAAATCCCCAGAACTGAGATCCTCTGAAAAACAAAAAAGAGCCCAAGAAAGAAATGGCCAGTATTTTCTTCTGCCACATCAGCAAGGCACCAATGCCAGATAAACCATGCTAGCAAGAAAGAACTTTTCTTTCACTTTCTTCCCTTGCCCAGGCTCCACCCTGTAAGAGCAGAAGCAGTGTGGTCAACAAGGGGAAACTGAGGAAAAGAGAAACATGGGACAATATTGTGTAAGTTCACCAGAACCTTCTCCCAACCATGGTTTTCTAACCGGAGACAACCTCAAGCTGGGCACAGCAAAAAGCTCAGAATTAAATGAGAAATGTAAGTTTTGAAATTAAAACGGACTGGACTTTTTAATACCTGAATAATAAGACTATATATTAACACTTAAGAATGCTCAGAAAACGTGTGGTTATCTGCTTGAGATTTCATCCAGGGGAAATGAAGGACTCAACGGAACAATTTTAAAGGAATGCTGGAAAAAAAAAGATAAATTAAGTGGCTTTCTGTTCATGTACTACTGAGCCTATAATGTTCAATAAATCAATTACATATAAGGTATTTCATGAAATTGTCATGAAATCCTGTGAGTTTTGCATTATCAATTTGATTTTACAGAGGATGAAACAAAGTCTTGCATAGATAGGGTAAATTGTTGAGAATCACCATCTGTAAGGGTAGATTTAAATACAGATTGGCCTACCTCCAAATCTGGCACTTAACATTGAAGCTATTTTGCCTTCTCATTACATACATTATAAATTTAAGCTAACAATACCAACAAACAGACCTGTCTGTGAAGGTCCTTAAAATTTCACTTAAAACCCACATTTCAGAAAAAGATGTAATAGAGGTGTGGGAAGAAAGGACTGAGAATAGCTAAGGGACAAATAATACCTATAACTGGGCCAGTAATACCCTCACAAACTCTTCCTGTTTATTTTTTAGAATATGGATGAAGTATATTGATTTAACAAAAAATTTATTGAGTTTCTGCTATGTGCAAGGCAATATTTTTGGCAATAGAGACACAAAAATGAACATGTTTCCACTCCCACAGAGATACAGAAACAGCGGATGTTACAGTGCAATCAGCACACTATAAAAGCGCACGCACACACACAAGTTGTGTTTTTCCACAATGTCCACTTTATTTACTCACAAAGCAAAGTTAAACCACAATTACAAAACAGGCTCAGGATTCCAAAATCAATGACATTTCACCATGTGATTAAACTTGGCTTCTTCCACAGCACACAGAGCAGGACAGAAGACAAGCCACACAACAAACAAGATAAAAGAAGGGGGTAGGAAGTTAAGGAACCAAATGCGAAGTCAGTCTGTGGGCACGCAGTTGAGATAAGTAAGGCCTCTGTCTGGTCAGGTCAGCCCTTGCACTTACTGCTTCTGATGTCCCAGCAGGGAAGGATCTTGGTTCTGGTCGGAGATCAATCGGGCAGAGCCTTGGGCAGCAGTTGCCTTTTTAAGTGGTCAGACATAGAGGGGTCAGTCTGAAGAGTCTGACAGTTTGCTGCCAAAATCCTTCCCTTTTTGAAGGGATTTCATCAGTTTTGGGTCTCTCCAGACCTCCTCTGGTTTTGCTTCTTATCATTTCTTGGGTGTCAGTTGATGATGGTCCCGGCGATCTCTCCTAGCTGCAGTACCTTAACTGCTTGTGTCCTTGCCTGACACAGGCACCTGCTTGACACGAGAGACTCCATTTTCCTAGCTACGTACAACCAATAGTAGCCCAGTCTGTTTTATAATGTAAATGTGTGCACACAGAGAAGGGGAGCTGATCTTGACGTGATGGTTAAAGAAAGCTTCCTGGAGGAAGTGACTAGTAAGCTGAGACCAGAAAGATGAGTGGGCAAGGCAAAGCAAAGAGGACGTAGACATGTTTTCCCGACAGAGGGAAGAGCATGTGAAGGCCTGGATGCAGAAGAAGATGTGACAGGTTCAAAGAACTAAAAGAGGTTGAGAAGTGCCAAGTCACATGGCTCAAGGGGAGATGGTGAAAGATTCGGCTACAAACAGAGAAGAGGCCTGATGGGCCACATTAAAAGGACTTGGACTTAAGTCTAAAAGGAGTGTGAATAAAAGGAGGCTGCAGCAAACAGTGCACGGGTTTACACAAATTCCTGAAATCATATAAACAATACAACTTCTGAAAAACCTCTCCCTCTGAACTCAATCCAAACTACAGCTCTGATCCAAAAAATGGAGAAAATGGGTGGAATGCAATGAACCAAATTTAATTACCAGCTTTATAAAAGCTGGTCTTTTTCTTTAGCCTGCACCTCATGCTGGCACGTGCTCAGAAAAAGGCTCAGTTCTATTAAAAGGACCATCCTGTAACTGATGCATGCATTCAGGCACCCACATAGGTAAAGATCCACCCACCACCACAGCAAACACAAAAAACAAAAAGAAATCTGGTCATCAAAATTTCTAAAATCATTGGAATTAAAATTGAGATGCCCTTTGCATTTTGAATCATGGAAATTTATTTTATCATGTTGACTATGATGCAAATTTACTGGTTACTATCATTGAATATTCTGCCATGCTACAAAGCTGTTTCTGTGTATTTTTGTTTATTGGTTTGTTTGCTGTTTTTTGCTTTGTTTTGTGTAGAAACAGAAAATTGCTTAACAGAGACACAGATCCAGGATTCTCTGCCTTTTCATCAGTCTAAAGCTAAAACAGCCAGGCCCTTGTTATGCCTAATTTTTTCCTTTCTTTTCACTTCTTTCTTCTAGTTATATTTTTGGGCACTAAAGGAAAATGGGGTAAGGGAACTTGCATCTACTAATTAATATGATAAATACAATAAAAACTGTCATTTTTTGAGCTACCACTCAGTAAGTAGCCCAATATTGGTCATTTTGCATATATTATTTCATGCAAACGTCTCAAAAATCCTACGACCTAAGTAATATTATCTTTATTTAAGATGAGGAGCTAGAGCTCAGAAAGAGTAGCGCTCTCCCTGACTCCAGAGGCATTATATATCCTTATAGTAGTTGAAAATAACCTTCAGCCCCCCTCACAGTTTCACTCAGGACCAGTCATGGATAGGCTGGACAGAAGTAAAATAAAGGCACTCCTTTTTAAGACATAGAATGTGTTGACTTCAGAGAATATACATATATATATATTTTATATATATATGTATATATAATATATAATATATGCATACTGCACCCTTATCCTTTCCTTTATCTAGATCCTTAATTTTGATCAAGGGGAAAATTCAAATTTTCTTTTGTTTCACAAATCTATTTTTCATTAAAAGCAGACATTCTCTCAAGTAATATTAAGTATTGGGCAGGCAACCAAAATATATTGCCAAATTCCGTTCTTAATTTGGTCTGTGAAGCTATTTCTAATCTTTTTCTGACAATGAGTTTTCCAGGCTGACAATGGCTCAGCTGGAAAAAATATAAAATTTATAATTTCTCTAACCTTAAGAGCTTTTGAAATAGCAAAATTTGAAATTTCAGGTTTATATGTCATGAAAGATTTCATTTTAAGGTGAGATTACATGCAAAGAACTACTATGAAGTTTGATACATGGTGAGCACTCCACAACACCTGCATTTCTAGTCATGATTATCAAACACTCAGGTTCTTCTTCACAGACTGTCTCAGTGTACATAATGGTTGTAAAACACAGAACATTTTGTAAGATACATGTCAATTTGCAAGCAAGAAGGCAGGCAGATGTAGAAAGCTGAAATTCATTGCTTTGCTCTAACTAATATTGATGGGACCGCTTTGCTAATCCCTAAAATTTTGAAATACACTGAAGGTATAATATTCATCAAGTAACTTAAAAAGCCCCAAGCCTGGGATTTAGCTTAGGGACTGGGAGAAAAAAAGAGAAGATTTAAAGATCAAGATGGGAATCCATGCCCACAGGATTAAAAAACATCACCTGCTCTATCCACTTCCTATTTTTTCTACAGTAAAGTGAAATATAATAATGAATAATAAATAATAATGGAAATCTATATGCTTACAGAAAATGAGGAGTGTAGCCCAAATAAAAGCAGAGTTGGAGAGTTAGCCAATCTCAGATTAATCATAGGTGAGGGTTGAACATCCACTGGGAAAATAAATGGAATAATCTACCAGCATAATGTTTTTGCCATCCAAATTTAGAGTGCTAAATTTATAGGGTAGTTGTTTTGGGGAAATGTATTTCTAAGGTCTTAAAGTAGTCTCAGAGAAACTAGAGTTTTGACAAAGCAAATTTCCTATTCTGGGGATTTCTTCTAGTTTATCCTAGAGATGGATGGGCTGCTTGCTGAATATGAGAGGGGGCTGGCAAGGCTATCTCATCACAAGAGCAAACCTGGCACTTAAAGAAGGTTGCCATCACAAACACATTAAAGAAATACTTTTCCCCAAAGACAAAGATTTTTTATTTAGATATTGTTAATCATAACTCCCTCTTTATTCTATAACTATAGTTGAAACTATATTCCAGCAAAGGCAAAGTTTATCTGACAGATTCCAATAATAAATCACATAATCTCTGACAGAACTCTCTCAATATGTAATTAAACCATCTTAGACCCCTTTGTCAGATGGAGTCAAAGAAAAAATGTTGCATTTTTCAACTAAGGGACCACTCTAAAAATTAGAACTACATCTTTTATTAAATGGTTTCTTTAAAATTTACAGAATACCCCTTAATTTTTCTTTTTAATGAAATTCAACGAAGTATTAAAGTTCTCAGTAGAAGGAAACAATGATTAAAATAAAAAATTATGAGATCAAGAAGTATTTTTTGGGGAATTAAAAAAATTAAGAACAATTTTGAAAGTATAATTGGGACAATTAGAAACTAACTATTACAGAAATTATATTATGAACTGAAGGAAAACTTGTGATTATCCTAAAGGAATAGGAAAAGAATAAAGATGAAAATTATATGAGTCACTCAAGAAAAAGGAAATCTCATCCTCCTCCTCAGCTCTGCTAAACAGCAGAAGCATTTGCTCACAGTAAGTATCAATGGTCCAACCTCATTAAAAGTCATCACTACTATTTGTACAATAAGAGCATGTTGGACAAAATGAAAACTGATGACTGTTGCCCACCTGTGCATCAAATAATAGGCAGACAGACCTTGGACTGTCTACCTATGTGCTATGGAACCAGCAGGAACAGCAGAACCTGCCCCAACTCCTCTCAGCCATAGTTAGAGAAAACCTGGAGAGCAATGACTTAAGAAGACAACCGCAATAAGAGAGAATTTACGGAAGTCCAGCCTTCCTGAGGGGAGATTTCACCATGTTTTGTTGGGGGGGGGAGATACACACACACGCACACGCACATAGACATTGGAGACGGTAAGATGAATTTTGCCATCACTGCCTCTCCCCCAAGGTGACAGAGAGAGGCTGAATTGGCCAGCAGCAACCACTCCTAAAGGGGAAAGAATAGTGGTGAGTCAGTGCCTTGCTACCCCAGCTGTGCAGGACACTGCTAAAGAAACCTACTTCTCTGCAGCAACACCCAGAGTACTGAGGTGGGAACTCCATGACTGGGGAGAGACAGGAGATCGGAAAAGAGGTAGATAAGAACATCAAAAGGCATGAAAGGGATGCAGTTCCTGCTGCCAGCACTCAGGAAGGACCTCAGCAGAAGTCATCCCTCAACCCTCTGGGAGAACCTTACCTGAAGATCTCCCCACTGGCCTGCAGATTGTCCCGGCACCCAGAGTGCTAAACCGACACCTCTACCAACTCCTTGGGTACACTCTCTAGTGCAGCAATCAAACACCAGGAAACAGAGTGCTTTCTGAGCCACAGACCAGTTCTGTGGGCAAGGGAAAAACTACAAATGAGCTGTAGTGTCACTTTCTGGCCTGATGAGCTTCAAGAACCAAAATAGATATAAAAGCTTAAGAATTCTGCTACATGAGGGAGTAACAGGTGTGGAGCAGGTGTATCAATACAAAGTCAGAGAAAACCCTAGATATAAGAGTACCAACAAACAATATCCCACCTAGAGGCAACTAGTAAAAATTTAAGAAGTGGTTTACTATTTCAAATGCAAAGTAACAATGAAAACTTACAAGGAATATGAAAAATCAAGGAGATATGCTATCACCAAATATAATAATAATCATCCAATAACCAAAATCAAAGCATGGAATTTTGTGATTTAGCTGAAAAATAATTCAAAATAGCTGTTTTGAACAAGCTCAATGAGCTATAAGAAAAAAAAATGGAAAACCAATTCAACAGAATCAGGAAACTAATACATAAACAAAATGAGAAAATTAACAAAAAGGTAGAAATAAAAATAGAACCAGACAAAATATCTGGAGCTGAAGGATTCAACGAATGTAATGCAGAATGCAAATGAGAATCTTGGTGGTAATCATATTGCATTGCAATATATAAATGCATCAAATCAATATTTTGCACACCTGAAACTTACACAATGATACATATAAATTATATCTCAAAAATAATATATTAATAATTATAATATATTGGGTGATTATAGCATATAGATAGATGATAGATAGATGAAATAAATGACAGTTGTATCACAAAGGATGGAAGGAATTGTGACTACTCTGTTATAAGATACCTACACTACACATGAAGCAGTATAGTATTTTCTAAAAGAGAAGTTAGATTAGTTAAAAATACAGATTGTGAACTCTAAAGGAAAAATATCCTTAGGGTATAGATAATAAAAACATTTTAAGAAGTATAAATGATATACTAAGAAAAGAGATAAAGTGAAATCATATAAAGTATTCAGTTAGCAGAGAAGGCAGAAAGAAACAAGAACAAACAAAGAACAAATGCAGTAAATAGAAATATTACAAACATGGTAGATATTAAGTAAACTACATGAATGTGAATAATCTAAAATACATCAATTAAAACACAGAGACTGTCAGAGTGGATTAAAAAAAGAAGACTCAACTATTTATTGTCTATTAAAAATACTTTTTAGATATTAAAACTCAGATAACTTAAAGGTAATGGGGTTGAGAGAGATATTCCAAGTAACAGTAATGAAAAGAAATCTGGGGTAGCTGTATTAATTTTAGACAAACCATACTTCACCACAAGTAGGATTGTCAGAGATAGACAGAAAATTATATAATGATAAAAGGCCAATTTTCGAAGACATTGTAACAATCCTAAATATGTAAGCACCTAATACTAACAACTTAGCATCAAAATACATTAGGCAAAACCTGATAGAACTGAAAGACCTATCAATCAACTTGATCAAATTTGACATTTGTAGAATATTCTATGCATCAACAACAGAATACACATTTTTATTAGGCCTCACCTGCACAAGACAGACCACATTCTGGGCCAGGAAACATACCTTCACAAAAATTAAAATAAGAATAAATAAAACAAAATCATACAGACTATGTTCTCAAACTACAGTGGTATAAAACTAGAAATAGATAACAAAAAGATAGTTGGAAAATCTCCATTTCCAATTAATTTGGAAATTAAACAACATCCTTCTAAATAACAGATGTGTGAAATAAATCTCAAGAGGAATTTTTAAATTTTAGAGCAAAATTATAACACAACATATCAAAACGTGATGCAGTGAAGCAGCACTTAGAGAGAAATTTATATCATTGAATGCATGTATTAGACATGAAGAAAAATCTAAAATAAATGAAATAAGCTTCTACCATAGGAAACAAGAAAAAAAAGAATACAAGCTAAAGTAAGCAGAATAATACAAATAAAAAAATTAAAGCAGAGACCACTTAAATTAAAAACAGAAAAAAATAGTGAAAATCAATGAAATAAAAAAACCAGTTCTTTAAAAACATCAGTAAAATTGGTAAACTTCTACATTGATTGAAAGTAAAAAAAAAAAAAAAAAAAAAGATATGTCATGAATTAGAATACCAGAAATAAAAGAAAGGGAATGCCTACTGAACTTATATCATTTACAAGATAATGAAGTAATATTTAGAATAACTTTTGGCTATTTGAGTAAGATAAAATGGGAAAATTCCCTGAGACAAGAAATAGAAAACATGAAGAGTCTTATATTTATTAACTAATTTGAATTTTTAATTTAGAACTTTCCTATAATAAAAATGCAGGCCTAAATATCTTCACTATTGAATTATGTTCAAAGATTTGGGGGGGAGGAATTAACACCAATTCATTCCTACACAAACTCTTTAAGAAAATAGTGGAGTAGGAAACATTCCCCAATTATTTTATGAAAAGCATTACCTTAATTTAATAAAATCAAACATGGAACTAGAGGTTATGCTAACCAAAATAAGTCAATCAGAGAAAGACAATTATATGATTTCACTCATATGTGGAATTTAAGAAACAAAACAGAAGATCATGGGGAAGGGAGGAAAAATAAAACAAAACAAAATCAGAGAGGGAGACAAACCATAAAAGACTCTTAATCATAGGAAACAAACTGAGGGCTGCTGAAGGGGAGGAGTGTGGGGAGATGGGGTAACTGAGTGAGGTGCATTAAGGAGGGCATGTGATGTAATGAGCAGTGGGTGTTATATAAGACTGATGAATCACTGAACTCTACCTCTAAAACTAATAATACACTATATGTTAATTAATTGAGTTTAAATTTTTAAAAATAAATAAATAAAAGGATTGCAGATAGCTTTCATAGTTGGAAGACGCTCTTAATGGGCTCAATGTTTATCAACATTAAGATGTGGCATTAATGGTAGATTTCTTGTCCTACACTTGGAGTTAAGTTTTCTACATGTTTGACCTCTTTCTTTTCATTCTATAATACATGAATATTATTTCATAAATAATAATAAATAAATAATAAATAAATAAATAAAACCAGATAAGACAATAGACAATCTAAGAAAAAGTAAGCAACAGACCAATAAAACCACTTGTAAGCATAAACATAATAATCTTTATCAAAACATTAACTAAAGCCATAAATAGAAAGATAATACAATATGAGCAGGTGAGGCCTGTCAAGGAATGCAAAGTTGATTTAACATTCAATGTTTACTCATTATAATTCATCACATTGAATTATAATACACGTATATAATCATATATAAAAGATATATAATCATATGTATCTTAACCATTTTTAAAACACAAAAAGTATGTGATAAAATTCAACAACCATTCATGGCTAAAACTCTCAGCAATACAGCAATAAAGTGAACTTGCTCACCTTGATAAAGGACATATGCAAATAAACAGCTAACTTAATGGTAAAATACTGATTTCTTCCTAAAATCAGAAATAAAGGAGGAATGGTCACTCTTACTATTTTTACTTAGTAATTAACTAAGAGTCTGAACCTTGCAATAAAGCAAGAAAAACTATATGAGAACATACAGATGTCAAGGAAAGAAGCAAAGTGTCTTTATTTGTGGAAGACATAATTGTGCATAGGAAATCCTAAAGAATCTATCTTAAAAAATCTACTAGAACTAATAAATGAATTTAGCAAGATCCCAGGATGTAAGATCAAAGAAAATCCAGTTGTATATGTAAGCCCACAGTGAAAACTGGAAACTGAAAGTTTAAACAATATCATTTACAACAGCATGAAAAGTATGAAACTGATAAATTTAACAAAGTAAGCACAAAACCTATATACTAAAAATTATAAAACGCTTATGAGAGAAACTAAAGACCTAAATAAAAGGAGATACACTATGCCCATGGTTCATAAAACACAGTATCTTTTTTTTTTTTAAGATTTTATTTATTTATTTGACAGAGAGAGAGACAGCAAGAGAAGGAACACAAGCAGGGGGAGTGGTAGAGGAAGAAGCAGGCTCCCAGCAGAGCAGGGAGCCCAATGCGGGGCTCAATCCCAGGACCCTGGGATCACGCCCTAAGCCGAAGGCAGACGCTTAACGACTGAGCCACCCAGGCGCCCCATAAAACATAGTATCTTTAAGACACAGATCTATCCAAATTAATAATCTCAATCAAAATTCCCACAATTTTTTAATAGTGATGAATAGATTCTAGATTTACTTGGAAATGTAATAAACTTAGAATGTATAAATCAATTTTGAAAAAGAACAAGGAAGACTCACACTACCTGATTTTAAGACTTACTATAAAGTTAGGTGATGAAGACAGTGTGATAAAAGAAAATATTGTAGATATATAGATGCTTAAATCGAGGACATAGGTGACACAGATATAGATCCATGTATATATGACCACTTTATTTGTGGCAAAAAAAAGCCAATTCAACATGGAAAGAAAAGTATTTTTAACAAATGGAACAAATGAATAGGTAAATGAAAACAAAATGCACGAAAAACTTTGACCCTCCTTTATCCATATCTAGAAATTAGCTTCAAATGGATCATAGGGTTATATGTAAATGCTAAAATTATAGAACTTCTAGGAGAAAATATAGATGAAAATCTTTGCAACACTAGAGCTAGACAATGATTTTTATATAAGGTACAGAAAGGCCACATTTCAAATGAAAAAAAAATGATTAAATGAACTTACCAAAATTTAAAATATCTGCATTTGCAAACATATTGTTAAGAAAATAAAACAAGCCAGAGACTAGTATAAAATTTGGCAATGCATATATCCGATGAAAAAGAAAAAACTTTATCCAGAAATATAAAAAGCTCTTGCAGCTCAATAAAAAGAAAATAAAGCCCCATTTTTTTAAATGGGCAAAGATGTGAACAGATAGTTTACAAAAGAAGGTATATAAATTGCCAATAATCACACAAAAATTATTAGACATCAGGGAAGCTTAAGTTAAAACCATAATGTGATATAAGACATCCATTAGAAGGGCTAAAATTTTTTTTTCTAAATAACAAAACTAAACATTGGTGAGAATATGAAGTAACTAAAACTCTCATTCACTGCTGATAGGATAGTAAAAGTATAACCACTTTGGGAAACAGTGGTTGGCAATCTTTTATAAAGTTTAACATACACTTTCCATATGACCCAACATGTCTACTCCTAGGTAATCACCCAAGAATAATGAAAACACATATCCACACAAAGACTTCATACATGGCTATCCATCATAGTTTTATTTAAAATGGCCCAAAACTGGAATAACACAAATATCCATGGATAGATGAATGGACAATTGTTGATATACCTATATAGTGAAATGTAACTAAACCAGACACAAAGAGAGTAATACTATATTATTCCATTCATATTAAGCTCTTAGAACAACAAATCAGATCAATATTGGTAGAAACTGGATCATTGGTTGCCTGGAGCCAAAGATGTCAAAGAACTTTCTGGGCTTAGGCACAAGGACTCCTTCTGGCATATGAGAAATGTTCTGTTTTTGATGGTGGTGGTGGTTAAGTGTATCAGACTTTATAAAGTATATCCATTTTTAGTATGTAATTACATATCAACAAAGTTTATTAAAAAGCCAACCAATCAACAAGCATGAAAGGCACTAGTCCATGAATTCAACAGATAAGTATTGCCAAGATTTCAATGAAAGCTAAGACTTCTAATATAAAAGTACTTTGTAAGGATTGATGTGGGAGGAAAAAAGGGGTTATCACCTCATTTGGTGTATGATGGAACATTCTGGACTGTGGAAGCATGCCGTACTTTAATTTGGATGATAGTTACAAGATACACTTAAAATGTCATTGATCTGTACGCTTGAGGTTTGCGTACTTTATACAGGTGTATTGTATGTATTTTAGACTTTAATAAAAAAGTCAATAACAAAATAATACTGCTTATTTTCACTCTAAAATGTACACAATGTAACACTTTTTAGAATCAGAATAAATATTCTTTAGAAAAATAAACAGCACACACAGCTCCAGGAGGCAGTGGATATTACAGAAAGAAGAGCATTTGTGATCCAAAGAGAGAGACTCTACAGCTAGATGTTACTGGCCAAATGACTTTAAGAAAACCACTCACTGTCTTTGTCTCAATTTCTGTGTCTATGCAATGATATAATAAATCTTACCCTGACATTGTGCAAATCAGGCAGGATAATGGGTGTGGTGGTATTTTGTATATTCTAAAACCTTGTCACATATATTTTTGTTGTTGCTTATCTTTTAAATCCATAATTGACCAAGGAAGGAGAACTGGAAAACAGATTTTCATTTTAATCAACAAATATTATCTCAATCTTTCCTTAAATGAATTGCGACAGATGATTTCTAATACTTCTCTGTATTTAAATGTTATAAAGTAGAAAATAAGTCCCATAGAAAGTTATGTTATTACCAGCATAAATTCTGTCTAGATTTCCCATACTAAAGTGTGACCTATTTCAAGAAAGGAACTATATTTTACCGATATTATATTCCCACATAGTACCTAACACAGTGCCTGGAATTCAGTTAGGTCTTAGTAATGGTTTGATGATGAATAAAAGAATGAAAAAATAAATAAAAATAAGGGGTGCCTGGGTGGCTCAGTTGGTTAAGCGTCAGATTCTTGATTTCAGCTCAAGTCATGATTTCAGGGTGCTGAGATGGAGCTGGCTAGGCTCTGCGCAGGGCTTGAAGCCTGCTTGAGATTTTCTCTCTCCCTCTCCCTCTGCCCCTCCCTTCTCTCTTTGTCTCTCTCTCTTTCTCTCTCATAAATAAATAAATCTTTTAAAAAAATAAATGTACCACTTCAATCTGCCTACACGAACTCTACAAGTTCTCAGGTATCTTTCTTATTCCACCTTTTTAAAAATCACTCTTTATTCTGTCCTTTTATTTTAAGTCATTCCTGCCTTTATCATTTTCACAATTAACTTAGATTGACCAGAACTATTTAGGATTTTGTCTGTTTTGATTTTCTTAAGACTGCTTAGTAATATCACTAAGAATTCAAGAGCTTTCAAAATATCTCCAAGAAAATATTGACTTAGAAATTTAGCATCAGTTTGAAAGAAAACTGACATCCTTTTGCCATAAAATATGTTTCATCCACGTAATGAAGTCAAATACTGACCTTATGGACAATAAAGTCTGGTCAAGGCAGATTATGACAAGGATTTGGCACCTGATACGTTTGTTGAGTTCATCAAAGTACACACTTGAGGTTTACTTGCATAAGTAAACACCTATGGAATTCTGACACTTGTTGATGAGCTGGCTTCCTTCCAAGTCACATTGTTGGATTCTGGGTTCCAACAAAACTAGATTTATAGCTTTGATCTCTCATTCATTATTCTACACACACACACTCTCTCCCCATGCATCATTTTATACATATGATGGTAGACACAGGGTGGGTGAATGTTTCTTTACCTTTTTTCTGTGTTCTCATTTAATTCTGTACAGTTCAACTTAATTTTTTATTTACTTACAAAACATCCTCTTTATTTTAAAATTCCTATGACTCTCTTATTTTGGTAAAACATGCCTTGAGATGAAAATCTTTGTGGCTCCCATTGATATTAACAAGAAGGTGGATATTTTCTAATCCCAAATTTTAGATGTATCCATAATTTAAAGTTGGAATTTTGTGGACACCTATTCATGTGCTTGGAAATGGCCCCAAAAACAAGAAACAAAAGTTGCATTTAGATATAGTCACACGTTAAAGGAACAGTATGGCTTACATGATCTCTAAGCAGCAATCTAGCTTCAATCATGCAGCAATCTAGATAGCCCATCTCTGAACTGATGACTTATTTTATTCCGGGAGAGGAAAGGATGGAAGGGAAGGAAATGTTCATTGATGCAAGCAAATCTTTTTACAAGCAAGGGCAATGGAAAGACCAAAGAGTGTCCGTGTTAGATGTTGTGCCAACTCATTGTATATAAAAAATTCAACTTTTCATTGGCTAAAAAGGAGACTTATTTTATAAGAATAGGAAATGCCTTTGAAGTTATATTCCTCACTTTTTTACTAGAAAGTTAAAAATAATCTTTCCAATATTTCATAATTTGGCTGATTTATTCACTTAAGTAATTCAAGACTCATTGTATTAGAAATGAGTAACAGAAAATAAGTGTCAAACACCATTCTCTAAGTAAAAACATAGCTATTCTTCTACAGAAGGTGGAGATTTATGCGATTTTTTAAAAAGCATATCACACAATTTCCAAAATGACTAACTACATCCATAGTTATTTTATCCCATTAACAGTGAGCACCGGCTGCAAAATAAATCAAAAAGATGCTTTTGAGCACCGTGAAACTGTCTAATGATACTGCATGTCACAAATCTTGAAGGTGATTAAACTTAAAAAAACTGCCCTAAACTTCCGGAAGATTAATGGAAAATTAACAGCCACTTTGTTTTCCTGCTTGTGTGCTGGGCAAAATTAAATTCACGGGAGAGTCTAGGATCCCTCTAAACTCCAGCTAGTAATTTTCTAGGAAGGGCTATGGATGCTTGAACCCCACCCCCATCCCCCATCCAGCCTTTGATGTGCTCCCAGCGATAAAGGTTTAGAAGTTCTGCGGCAGCTCCATGCCACCCCTCCCCCACGCATCTGACTTGTTTGTGCCTTTCTCTCCCGGCGTTTTCACTGTGTGTTTAGCCCTCCCCGAGCAGCAGTTTCCTTAGCAACAGGCTTGCCCTTTTAGAGGCTCAAACTATGACAGCAGTTTACCGGCATGGCTCTCCCAGGCCTCCTCGCAGCCTCGCTCCTCTTTCTCCCTCATGAATGCTCAAAGGTCAAAAAGTGAAGTCCGTGTTGTTTCACTCTTTTCAAACAAAGGGCAGGAGGTTATAACAGGTTTGGGAAACGCTTTAACCGGACTAAGGCGTATAAAAGTCCTAATCTAAAGTTTATATGGTAAAGAACTATTTTCCCTGACCACAAAGAAGGAGAGGTAAAAGAGATTACAAAGGATGGAATCTGGAGGACTGGCTAGGTGGGAAAACAGTGGAAACTCAGGATGAGTTTGTGGGAAAACAACATAATCTGGTTTCCCCCTTCACTAGATCTTAGAATCTCGGAAGGGATGCTGGCGACCAGTGCGAACAAGACTGGATATAAGGATGAGCTCTGCAATTTAGGATTCTGTGCTTTATTTATTTTTTTAAAAAGATTTTATTTATTTATTTGACAGAGAGAGAGACAGCCAGCGAGAGGGAACACAAGCAGGGGGAGTGGGAGAGGAAGAAACAGGCTTCCAGCAGAGGAGCCTGATGTGGGGCTCGATCCCGAATGCTGGATCATGCCCTGAGCCAAGGCAGGCGCTTAACGGCTGAGCCACCCAGGTGCCCCAGAATTCTGTGCTTTAGGCTTTGAAACGTTTTATTAAAATTCACTTTCTAGATATAAATTTTAGAAATTTTTAAATTATAATAAAAGAAGCACTCAATAGTCGTTTACTGAATTCTAATAACATTGAAAGCCTGGAGATCATTCTGTGCTGATAGAATATTTTATTTCTTTGGATAGAAATTGGAAACATTCGTTTAGTCATGAAATATTCATTAAGGGCCTACTATCTGCCAGGTAGTCTTCTGGTTTTGGGGAACATCACTGGACAAAACAGATTTTTTTTAATTTTTTTCTTTCCTTAATAATATATTTAAATTCATATTTTTGCAAATATGCCATGGAATAAAAGGACTGCAGTTTTGCACTTGTCTGTTAAAAATTCACGGGTGAAAATGTTCAGGTGGGAATGCTACTAAACTAGCTATGTTTTAGAACCAGACCAACAGTTGGCAAGGCTCAGTTCCATTTGCTCGGGGTCTTTCCTGCCCACCGTAGTAGACATAATCAGATGTACAACAACAAATAATTTCAATTATTTCCATGATGCCATTTCTCCATTTATACACTGTTGATTCCTGAATCTCTACCTAGATCCTTAAGTTCGAGATCTTTACCAGACAGCTCCATTTGGGTGTCCCACTGCCATGTTAGATTTAACCTGCCCAAACTCAGCACCTTCCCAAAACACATTTTCTTCTGGGGTCACCACATCAGTAAACTGCACTATTATTCACTCATTGTCTCAATGCCAAACATAAAATCATCCAAGATTCTTTCCATCTCCATTGTGTCACCATGTCCTATAGATCCTACTCCTTTAAGCTCTTTTGAATCTGTCTACTTCCCTTTATTTGTCCATGCTGAAATCCTAATAAAGCACCTCCTGCCTTCCTGCCTCCCTTCTTGCCTCTCCTCTCTAATCCATCTTTAGCTGAATCTACATGAGGTTGGTACAAAGCAAATCTGATTGTATCTTCCTCTGTGGTTATAACCCTTCAGTGGCTCCCTACTGCCCTCAAGACAACTGTTTTATTTGTCTCCAGGGTTTCAGGCTCATCATCCTCTCTCATCGAACCATTCTCACTACATTTAGGCTCTCTCTCCGAGCTATACTCTCTACTTGAAGTTTTCTCTTAATACCCCAGGGGCTTTCTTATGGGGCCTTTATATGCTATTTTTTTTTTTTTGTCTTAGAATGTGCATATCCCACTCATCATTACCATACCACTCATCATTACTCATCAGATTTCCAGGCAAGCTTCTTCTGAGACATAATTCCCTGTCTTACCAAAACTAGATAAAATGTGCTTTCTATGTGTGTGTAAGTAACAATCACTAATTACTCGCATCACATTGAAAATGTGCTGTTTCTTCCACCAGACTGGAAATTACTTGAAGGCAAGGACCACATATACTTTCTTCACTTTTCAGTTCCTAACACCATCCTGATAATTTTAGCATAAAAGTCATTATTGGTTGATGGAGTGAATTAATGCATTCTAGATGTTTAAAGTTGTTAATTTGATTTGACTGCTACCAAGTTCATGGATTAGTCCCGTATGAGCTTTTTAGCACTGAAATCTTTGTATAAAAGGCAAGCTAAACAAACTTCTACTCACTTACATACTTGCAAAAATAGTCTCTCTCTAAGCTTTCAGAGTATGCCTTATGGTGAAACTGGTATCTTAAAGGACTTATTTACTGCTATTATTTGTGTCCCCCCAGTTTTTTTCATTTGAGGGATGTTTGCAGATAAATCATAAAAACTAAGAGTAACCTGAACCAAGTCTTTCTTAAAGAAACAGAGGGAATATTTTTCTTAGGCTTCTAAAGGGAAGGGCTTAAATATTTAGATGTCAGATAATACAGAGCTAAATATGTTCACTTTCTGGTCAAATGATACACTGTGCTATATGGTTTCTTTATCCTGAGAGAAGAATTAGTTCCAGTCAGTCTCCAGAAGATATGATTAGGTATGTAAACATTTTCAATTACGTTTAAGAAAATATTTATTCATTGAATGTCTTGATAACTACTAATATGATTTATGTATAATAACTTCAGCTAGCCTTCCTAAAGATATAGAAATCATTCCATAAAATATTCTTCAGCTGACCTTTAATAAATGTCAACCTTAGGGAACTTGGATAAAGACATGTGATCCAAATGTTCAGTAGTAGAACAAGAGTAGAGTGATGATAAATAATTTTAACTCACTCTTTGGTGGGGGAGGTTACTCTCGATCTCACTCCGTATAACATAAAATATTCTAGATGTGTCAAGTATTAAACTTTAGAAGAAAGCAAGAAAGAGATAAGGGGAGAGAGAAAGAAAAGAAACAAAAATCTGTTAAGTGAGGATATATAATCTCACTGTTTTTTTAGGTTTGATGACATAAAATAACATGGTTTAATTACATGTTTAAAACTTTTAAAAATTTTAGAAGATCAAAAAATGTGATCAAGGACACAACACCATGAAAAAATATTCGCAACATGTATAATGGGCAAAAGATTAATATCAGGATATCAACATTTAACAAACTCTAGCATATCAATGAGGAAACACTTTGAAAAACCAAAACTAGGCAAAACAACAGAAAGAATTCTTCTTGTATTAAATCCACTCTAAAAAAGTTTTTGCTCCCACATCAAACTGAAACAAGTAAATATTCATGGCTTTTAATTCTACCATAGTCCAATAGGGAAAATAGAAGCCGCCCTAGGTATTTCAGACTGAGAGCATTTAATACAGGGCATTGGTTGCACAGTGATGGAAGAGCTGAAAAGCCAAAGGAGGGATGGTGCAACAGTATGGACGTTTAAGCCCAGTCAGAGGTTATATTACCTCAAGAGCTGGAGGGATCCGGGGCAGAGATAGTATTGTCAGAACCCATAAGCCAAGGCTATCTGGGGAAGCTGCTACCACAAGAGGACTGCCTGGTGGTAGTTCAGACCACAACGACAGAGAAGACATGAACTCCCTCATACTGCAAGTCCTCAGATGTATTACAATCTCTCTTCTCTGGACTAATTTCTATGCCTAAGAACTCTTCTACTCTCTGATTAATTCTGACTAACTCCTAATCAATATCCAAGAGTGTGCTCAAATTTCACTCTTTCCAAGACAATTTCCCTGTTTCTGTAGCCTAAACAAACTCTCTCTATAAATACTCCATGTTAATCCTCTATTATAACACTCACCCAATTTTACTCTAATTATAATTGGAATTGTCTGCCTTCCTGGACAGACTATAAGCTCCATAAGAACACCAATTTAGAGACTGTGATTTGTCTTGTTCCCTGCCGTATGCTTAGTGCATAAAATAATCTGGCACACAGCATGGGGATTAACAAGTAATGGGTGGGTGGCTGAATTTCAAATAACAGAGATTTGATACATCCTCAATTTTCCTTTGAAAACCCATTCATCTCTTCAATCCATTTAGATTCAGGTAGATTTGGCTCCAACATCTCTACTCTGCACCATTGAAGGAGCAAGTACATGTTTCTGGTATGGCCAATAAATTCCATTCATCAATTCCATGACTAATGTAGGAATGGTCAAATAATCACATTGGTCAAATAGACTCAATCTTGGGTCTTTTTCTGAGTTCACCTTAAGATACAGTCCTCTTCTGCTAAGAATGCTGAGGTGAATGATGCAAGCCTGGAGCTTCTGGTAACCATTTTGTCACCAAGAGGGTAGAATCTGCACCAAATAGGAAATTGAGCTTTAATCTGGAGTGAGAAAAGTGGATGACTGAGTTCTAAGAGTGACATCCTTTGAGCCTACAAATCCATTTATGCTTAAAGCCAAATACAGACCTGAATTTTTAGCTATGTGATCCAACAAAATCTTCTCTGGGTTAAGCCTGCTTGGTTTCTGTCATTCAGTGATTTATCAAGCACCACTAATATCTCTGACCCTCTTTTCATGTATCCTGATCTTGATCCTTAACCTGATTACTTAGACCAAAGCTTCATCTCATCTCTATCACTTAGGTAGTATGACCAAGGAACTTATTTCTTCAATATTTACTGGCATCTACAGGTACCATAATAGGCTCTGGTGATGCCCAGGGACTGTAATATACATAGACACTAGCACTCCAGGTGTTGCTGACTAGGGCAGAGGTTTTCCTACTTGCAAGGCATAAGCAGCACCCGGAGAGCGAGCTAAATATGATATTTCATCTTCTCCATTCCCAGAGATTCTGAGAGAGGACTTCTAGAGGTAGGGTTCCAAGATCAGATTTTTTTAATTAAAAATCCCAAATGACCCAGGATCTCTTCAGATTATACCTAATGAAATTCATGAGGGAAAACCAGACGCTAAATATCGATTGCAAAGAAATCACTGGTGTTATGGGAGTCTATTCTGGGAGGGAGCTTACACCAGCCTGGAGAATCACAAACCTCACTCTGAGGAAGGGACATTTAAGCGGGGGCCTGCAGCATGCCTAGGAAGAGAGCTCAGCAGCAAGATGTGGGAAGAGTGCATGGATAGAGGGCGTGGATGTGTAAAGCCACTGAGGAAGAGTGATGAGGGCACATCAATACATAGTTACACTGTCCTATCTTTTGGTCTCAAACACATCACTCCTTTCCTACCTCTTGACCTTTCCATTTGCAGTTTCCTCTGCCAGGAATGCATCTCTTCTAGCTCTTCAGGTGATGGCATCATTCTCATCCTGCATCTTCTAGAAGCTGTGGCAGACTCCATCATTCCCACCTATAGCTCCCTACCTTTGCTCACCCCTTCCCATCTTGCTGGCCTGACTTCCAATTGCTTACACCTGCATTTCTTTACCTGAGGTTTCTTCTCTAGCCACATGTCCAATAGGCAGGAGATGCCAAGGAATGTTCTCCTTAATACCCTCCACCTGCAGCAACTCTCAACCAAAAACTGACCATGTTTTAGAAATATCAGAGCTCCTGCTTCCCTCGGATGAAATAACTCAGAGGCCATGTTCAACACCATTTCCAAGAGTTCCCCAGGAGGATTCATCTGCAGTTGCCCAAGTGACAGCATGGTTGATAAAACACCCTTGATTGGCTCTTCCCCCTCCTTGTCTCACGTACCCACCACTCTTCCTGTGATTCTTGGGATTCCCTTCCAAATAAATTACTGTGCTGGAATCCTTACCTCAGAGTATTTTCCAGAAGAACCAAACTGAGAGAGGGGCTTTTCAGGGCAATCTCTACAGAGGACACCTCAGTTACTCAAATTTATTACCACTTTATTTCCTTCAGGACACTTACCACAATCCCTAAAAGTAGTATTTATTTATTATTCACTTCTTTTCTATTTGTTTTTCTGGGACTTTGTCTATCTTCTTAACTATTGTGCCCCTTACCTATTAACCTGGTGTCTGGAAGATAATAGACACTCAAAAAATAGTTGTTAAATGAATAAAATGAGTGAACCAGGATTACTACATCTTCTCTGTCATGCCATGATTGTGCAGTGACTATATTTTTTGTTAAAAGGGCAAATTGTCTTAATGAGGATTTTTATGCTACTACCAGCTATATAAGGTAATCATGACACTGACATATTCTGGAATGTTCTGGTAGTAGGAAGGAAATAAGTGACAGAAAGAGGATGCAATCCAAGTTTTCTAATCCAGGTGTAGTGGGATTCTTAATGTACTTTACCAGTGCTAGTTCTGTGGAGTATAGGTCCAAGTTTCCTTTTCAGGTGTTGAGAAGTGTCTGCATCAAAACATTCACAGCTCTTGCCGGCCTCACTTTCCTTGTGCCAAAAATTATGTGATTGTTAAATGGTTGCCCAAGGTCAGAGGTGCAGCTGTGTCCAAAAAAACAAGCATTCATTATATAAGACTAACTGGCCTGGACGACAACTGAACCTTTGACCATGGCCTTGTTAACAATATCCTCCAAACAGGCTGCAACCAGAATCTGCAATCTTTATTTTTTTACTTCCTCCTTCTATTTTGCTTAAACATACTTTGTGGTCATAGCCTAAAAAGCCCTTCCCAGAGTATTTTGTCCCTCTTTTTAGTTGTGAAGTTTATTTCCTTTCACAAATTCCTATATTCTTTGTTTCCAGAACTCACAATCCACCATAATAGGTCTGTGTTTCTCATCTCTACTAAAATGGCTCCCCTCAAAGTCACCCATTCATCCCAAATTAAAGTGTCTTTCCACGTTTAATTGCCTGCCTTCCCCTGCTTTCCTTATATTTTTCTTTTTCTATTACACTACCAAGGTGAGCACATTGTAGGCCCTAAGTAAGTACCTTCAGTGTGCATCTCAGGGTGCCCCTGCCTCTGAGGCTACTTCTCTGTCTCCTTCACTTTCCCCATGCTTATGAAACATCGCCCAAGGTTGTGCCCTTGGTCAGAACTTTTAAAGCTCAAAGTGTGACCAATGAACCACCCACATAACATATGCTATATGAAGGGCATTGACAGGAGATGTGGATGAAATGACTGATGAGCTAATAGCCTGAAATACTATGCCAACAAATGTGGTCTTGATTGCATAAGCAAGAGGGACTGCTGATGCTTCTTCATGTATATAATCCTCTACTGATTGTGACAGGGTTTTTTTAAAAGACTTATTTATTTATTATTTATTTATTTATTTGAGAGAGAGAGAGAGAGAATGAGCAGTGGGGAGGGGTAGAGGGGGGGAGAGAGAGAGAGAGAGAGAGAGAGAGAGAGAGAAGTAGTCTCCCTGCTGAGCAGGAAGCCGAATGCGGGGCTCAATCCCAGGACGTGGAGATCATGACCTGAGCCAAAGGCAGATGCTTAATCAACTGAGCCACCCAGGCACCCCTGAATGGAATAGGGGTTTAAAAACAGACATAATCTACCTTTCACACCCCAGGCATGCAGACACCCTTGCCAACATCTAGTTGAAAATCTTTATTATACATTTTTTTAACTTTTTAAATCAAACTTTCATTATCAGTATGGAAAAGAATGTGGAACAGGGAATCTAAATCATATAGGTAGGGAAAATGAAAATCTATGTTCTTTTTTTAAGTAGACCTTATTTATAATTGTATCGATTTCCTTTCATCATTAGCATAATATGTGATAGATATCAAAGGCTCTTTCTAAACCACCCAGTGTTTTGCAACTCTGGATGAAATGATTATTTATCTCCATTAGGTAAGATCTAAGGTAGAGTTAAGAGCACAAATTCCAAGGTTAGGCAGATTTAGTCTCTGGCCTGAATCTGCCACATCCCACATATGGAACATTGCACAAGCCATTTAATTTCACAAAGGCCCACAATACACATAAAAAGAGGAATTGAGATTCTAGGTTATTTTTTTTAAGCTTTATTGAGATATATTTCATATACTGTAAAACTTACCTACTTAAAATGTATAGTTGAGTAGTTTTTACTATACTGACAGAGTTACGCAACCATAACCACATTCTTATACTGGAACTTTTTCAACAGTCCGAAAAGAAACCTCATACACATTAATACTCATACCTTATTCCTGCTCCTGACCCTGCTCCAACCCTAGGCAACCATGAATCTCCTTTCTGTCTCTATGTATTTGCCTATTCTAGACATTTTACATTAATGGAATCATACAATAGATGATCTTTTGTGATTATCTTCATTCGCTTAGAAAGATGCTTTTGAGGTTCGTCATGTTGAAACATATTTTATTTTTTTATTGCTGAAAAAACTCCATTATACAAATACATGTATTTTGTTTTTCCATTCATCTGTGGATGGATATTTAAGTGTTTCTACTTTTTGCTTATCTAGAATAAATCTGCTGTGCATATTCACATACAAGTATTTACGGACATATACTTTCATTCCTTTTGAATGTACATCTAGGAATGGAATGCCTGGATCACATGAAAACTTTCTGTTTAGCATTTTGGAGAACTGTAGAGTTGTTTTCCAAGGTGGCTTCACTATTTTACATTCCCACCAGCAGTGTGTGAGATTCTGATTTCTCCACACTCTTACCAACACATTATTTTCCATCTTTTTTTAAATTTTATTTTGGCAATCATCATAGGTGTGAAATGATATCTCATTGTGACTTGGTTTGTATTTCCCTAACAATTGAGGGTGTGAGTATCTTTGACAATTTGCAAAACTTCTTTGGAGATGTGTTTATTTAAATCCTTTAAATCCTTTGCCCATTTTTTAATTTGGTGATGTTGAGTTATGGGTTCTTTATGTATTTGGATACAAATTCCTTACAAGATATATGATCTATAAATAGTTTCTCCCATTTTGTATATTATCTCTTCACTTTCCCAATAGTGTCTGAATCCCAAAAGTTTCAATTTTGATGAAGTCAAATTTATATTTTTTTTGTCTATGCCTTGAGTACCATATCTATGAAACCACTGTCTAATGGGAAGTCACGAAGATTTATGCCTCGCTTTTCTTTTAGTAGTTTTATAGCCTTAGCACCTACATTTACATTTATGATACATTTTGAGTAATATCTGTGAATACAATGTGACGTGGGGGACCAAATTCATTCCTTTGTATATAGATATCCAGTTGTCTAAGCACCATTTGTTGAAAAGAGTATTCTCCCTCTCAATTTCTTGGCAACCTTGTCAAAAAATAAATTTTCCATAAGTGTAAGGGCTTATTTCTGGACTCTCAGTACTATTCCACTGATAAATATGTCTGTCCTTATGCTAATAC
The DNA here is from genome assembly GCF_024610735.1 of Ursus americanus. Lineage (NCBI taxonomy): Eukaryota > Metazoa > Chordata > Mammalia > Carnivora > Ursidae > Ursus > Ursus americanus. Next base: position 68,747,723 of record NC_142139.1, read on the forward strand.
CACACTGTCTTGATTACTATAAGTTTTTGTAGTAGGTTTTGAAGTAGCAAAGCATGAGTTCTCCAACTTTGTTCTTTTTCAAGACTGCTTTGACTATTCTGGGTCCCTGGCATTTCCATATGAATTTTAGGATCAGTTTGTCAACTTCTGAAAAAATAACAAAATAATAACAAGACAAAACTAAACAACTGGGATTTTGACAAGGTTTTATTGAATCTATAGATCAGGTTAGGCAGTATTGCTGTCTTAACGATGTTAAATATTTAAGTACATGAACACAGAAGTCTACATTAACTTAGATCTTCCTTAATTATTGCAAACAATGTTTGTAGTTTTCAGGGTACAAGTCTTGAACATTTTTTATTAAATTTATTGCTAGACATTTTCTTTTTTTTTTTAAGTTCCTATAAATGGGATTATTTTTTACTTTTGTTTTTAAAGTGTTTTTTATCAGTGTGTAGAAACACAATTAATTTTTGTATATTGATCATGAATCCTGACACATTGCTGAAATAGTTTATTAGTTCAAATATTTTTAGTGGATATTTCTTATGAATTTCTATATGTGAAATTATATACAGAATCATTTGCCCATACAAATCATTGTACTTTCTTTCCAAATTGAATGCTTTTTATTTCTTTTTCTTGCCTTATTGCCCTGCTCAAAACATCCAGTCCATGGTTTAATAGAACTGGCAAGAGCAGCATCTTTGTCTTGTCTCTCTTTTTTTAAAATTATTATTATTTTTTTAAAAGATTTTATTTATTTATTTATTTGACAGAGACAGCCAGCGAGAGAGGGAACACAAGCAGGGGGAGTGGGAGAGGAAGAAGCAGGCTCCTAGTGGAGGAGCCCGATGTGGGGCTCGATCCCACAACGCTGGGATCACGCCCTGAGCCGAAGGCAGGCACTTAACAACTGCGCCACCCAGGCGCCCCTAATTATTATTATTATTATTGAAGAATAAGTGACATACAATATTGAATTCATTTTGGTTGTACAAAATAGCAATTCAATATTTATGTACATTACAAAATGGTGAACACAATAAGTCTTGTTATCATCTATTACCATACAAAATTGTTACAATATTATTAACTATTTTCTCCATGTGGTACACTGCATTCCCATATCTTATTTATTTTGTAACTAGAAGACTGTACATCTTAATCCTATTTTGTCCATTCACCTATTTCATCCACCCCTCCAAACTCTCCCCTCTGGCACCATCATCTTGTTCTCTGTATCTATGAGTCTGTTTCTGTTTTGTTTTGCTTTGTTCTTATTTTTTAGATTGCACAGTAAGTGGAGTCACATGGCATTTGTCTTATTTCTTATGACTTATTTCACTTAGCATAATATCCTGTAGGTCCATCCACATTGTTGCAAATGACAACATTTCATTCTTTTTTATAGCTTATTTATATTCCTCTGTGTATATATACTACATCTTCTTTATCCATTCATCTATCAGTGGACATTTAGGTTGCTTCTATATCTTGACTACATATGCATTTATGTTCTAGTTATCCTTCAGAGGGAATTCTGTATGTAGTTGGAGATTTGTTGTATCTGTAGGAGCAGATGAGCTCAGGATCTTCCTATATCACAATCTTGAACCCTCTCCCTCTAGGCTTCCTTTGTGTCTTGTTCTTGATCTTAGAAGAAAGGTATTCCATTTTTCACCATTAAATATGTTAGTTATGGTTCTTTTATGGATAGCTATCAGGTTGAAGAAGTTCTTCTATTCCTGGCTTTTTTTTTAAAGACTTTATTTATTAGAGAGAAAGAGAGAGGGGGGGAAAGCACAGAGGGAGAGTGAGTGGGAGTAACTGACTCCCCACTAAGCAGACAGCCTGATGTGGGGCTCTATCCAGAACACCAAGATCATGACCTGAGCCGAAGGCAGATACTTAACCAACTGAGCCACCCAGGCATCCCTATTTCTGGTTTTTTGAGTGTTTTTTTTTTAATCATGAAAACGTTTTGGATTTTATCAAATGCTCTTTCTTCATTTATAAAGATGACCTTTGTCCTTTTTTCTATGAATTCAGTTTACTTACTGAACGGTTTTCAAATGTTGAAACTCTCCTGCATTTCTAAGATAAATACTACTTGGTCATGTATATAATTTTTCCATATGTTGCTGGATTTGGTTTGCTAATATTTTGTTTAGGATTTTTCACATTGACATTTGTAATGAATATTGGTATATATTTTTATAGTATTTCTTTGTCTGGTTCTAGTAAAAGAGTAATACTGGTCTTTTAGAATGAGTTGAGACGTATTAACTCCCCTTTATTATTCTTTTTTTTAAATAATTTTTTATGTTATGTTAGTCACCATACAGTATATCCTTAGTTTTTGATGTAGTGTTCCATGATTCATTATTTGCGTATAACACCCAGTGCACCATGCATTACGTGCCCTCCTTAATACCCATCACCAGCCTATCCCAGTCCCCCACCCCCCTCCCCTCTGAAGCCCTCAGTTTGTTTCCCAGAGTCCATAGTTTCTCATGGTTCATTTCCCCTTCTGTTTACCACCCACCCCCTTTATTCTTCTTTTCCTTCTCCTACCGATCCTCCTGCTATTTCTTATGTTCCATAAATGAGTGAAACCATATGATAATTGTCTTTCTCTGCTTGACTTATTTCACTTTGCATAATCTCCTCCAGTCCCGTCCATATTGCTGCAAATGTTGGGTAATTATTCCTTCTGATGGCTGAGTAATATTCCATTGTATATATGGACCACATCTTCTTAATCCAGTCATCTGTTGAAGGGCGTCTTGGCTCCTTCCACAATTTAGCTATTGTGGACAATGCTGCTATGAACTTCGGGGTGCACATGGCCCTTCTCTTCATTACGTCTGTATTTTTGGGGTAAATACCCAGTAGTGCAATTGCTGGATCATAGGGTATCTCAATTTTTAACTTTTTAAGGGACCCCCACACTGTTTTCCAAAGTGGCTGCACCAACTTGCATTCCCACCAACAGTGTAAGAGGGATCCCCTTTCTCCACATCCTCTCCAACATTTGTTGTTTCGTCCCTTGTCAATTTTTGGCATTCTAACTGGCATAAGGTGGTATCTTAGTGTGGTTTTGATTTGAATTTCCCTGATGGCTAATGATTTTGAGCATTTTTTCATGTGTCTGTTAGCCATTTGTATGTCTTCATTGGAAAAGTGTCTATTCATATCTTCTGCCCATTTTTTTATTTGATTATTTGTTTCTCGTGTATTGAGTTTGAGAAGTTCTTTGTAGATCTTAGATACCAGTCTTTTATCTGTAGTGTCATTTGCAAATATATTCTCCCATTCCGTGGGCTGCCTCTTAGGTTGTTTTTTGTTAATGATTTTTTATTATATTATGTTAGTCACCATACAGTACATCCCCGGTTTCTGATGTAAGGCTCGATGATTCATTAGTTGTGTATAACACCCAGTGCACCATGCAATACGTGCCCTCCTTACTACCCATCACCAGCCTATCCCATTCCCCCACCCCCCACCCCTCTGAAGCCCTCAGTTTGTTTCTCATAGTCCATAGTCTCTCATGTTTCATTCCCCCTTCTGATTACCCCCCTTTCTTTATCCCTTTCTTCCCCTACTGATCATCCTAGTTCTTATGTTCCATAGATGAGAGAAATCATATGATAGTTGTCTTTCTCTGCTTGACTTATTTCACTTAGCATTATCTCCTCCAGTGCCGTCCATGTTGTAGCAAATGTTGAGAACTCGTTCTTTCTGATAGCTGAGTAATATACCATTGTATATACGGACCACAACTTCTTAATCCAGTCATCTGTTGAAGGGCATCTCGGTTCCTTCCACGATTTAGCTATTGTGGACATTGCTGCTATGAACATTGGGGTGCATATGGCCCTTCTCTTCACTACATCTGTATCTTTGGGGTAAATACCCAGTAGTGCAATGGTTGGATCATAGGGTAGCTCAATTTTTAACTTTTTAAGGGACCTCCACACTGTTTTCCAGAGTGGCTGTACCAACTTGCATTCCCACCAACAGTGTAAGAGGGATCCCCTTTCTCCACATCCTCTCCAACATTTGTTGTTTCGTCCCTTGTCAATTTTTGGCATTCTAACTGGCATAAGGTGATATCTTAGTGTGGTTTTGATTTGAATTTCCCTGATGGCTAATGATTTTGAGCATTTTTTCATGTGTCTGTTAGCCATTTGTATGTCTTCATTGGAAAAGTGTCTATTCATATCTCTGCCCATTTTTTTATTTGATTATTTGTTTCTCGTGTATTGAGTTTGAGAAGTTCTTTGTAGATCTTGGATACCAGTCTTTTATCTGTAGTGTCATTTGCAAATATATTCTCCCATTCTGTGGGCTGCCTCTTAGGTTTTTTGACTGTTTCCTTGGCTATGCAGAAGCTTTTTATCTTGATGAAGTTCCACAAGTTCATTTTTTCTTTTGTTTCTCTTGCCTTTGGAGATGTGTCATGAAAAAGTTGCTTTGGCTGATGTCATAGAGGTTGCTGCCTATGTTCTCCTCTAGGATTTTGATGGATTCCTGTCTCACATCGAGGTCTTTCATCCATTTGGAGCTTATCTTTGTGTATGGTGTGAGAGAGTGGTCAAGTTTCATTCTTTTGCATGTAGTTGTCCAATTTTCCCAGCACCATTTATTGAAGAGACTGTCTTTTTCCACTGGATGTTTTTTCCTGCTTTGTCAAAGATTAGTTGCCCAAAGTGCTGAGGGTCCATTTCTGGGTTCTCTATTCTGTTCCCTTGGTCTATGTGTCTGTTTTTGTGCCAGTACCATGCTGTCTTTGTGATCACAGCTTTGTAGTATAGCTTGAAATCAGGCAACATGATGCCCCCAGCTTTGTTTTTCCTTTCCAACAATTCCTTGGCTATTTGGGGCCTTTTCTGGTTCCACACAAATTTAAGAGCTGTTTGTTCAGCTCTTTGAAAAATGTCATTGGTATTTTGATCGGGATGGCATTGAAAGTGTAGATTGCTCTGGGTAGCATAGACATTTTAACCATGTTTATTCTTCCTATCCATGAGCGTGGAATATTTTTCCATCTTTTTGTGTCTTCTTCAATGTCTTTCAAGAGTAATCTGTAGTTTCTAGAATATAGATCCTTTACCTCTCTGGGTAAGTTAATTCTGAGATAACGTAGGATTTTTGGTGCTATTGTAAATGGAATGGATTCCCTAATTTCTCTTTCTTCGGTCTCATTGTTCGTGTATAGAAATGCAACTGATTTCTGGGCATCGATTTTGTATCCCGCCACATTACTGAATTGCTCTATAAGTTCTAGTAATTTGGGGGTGGAGTCTTTTGGGTTTTCCGTGTACAGTATCACGTCAGCTGATAAAAGAGACGGTTTGACTTCTTCTTTGCCAAGTTGGATACGTTTTATCCCTTTTTATTGTCTGATTGCTGTTGTAAGGACTTCTAGTAATATGTTGAATAGTAATGGCGAAACTGGGCATCCTTGCCATGTTCTTGATCTTAAGGGAAAGGCTTTCAGCTTTTCCCCTTTGAGAATGATATTTGCTGTAGGCTTTTCATAGCTGGTTTTTATGAAATTGAGGAATGTACCCTCTATCCCTACACTCTGAAGGGTTTTAATCAGGAAATGATGCTGTATTTTGTCAAATGCTTTTTCTGCATCAATTGAGAGGATAATATGGTTCTTGACTCTTTTCTTGTTGATATGATCTATCACACTGATCAATTTGCGAATGTTGAACCACCCTTGCATCCCAGGGATGAATCCCACTTAGACAATCCTTTTAATGTACTGTTGGATTCTATTAGCTAGGATCTTGTCGAGAATTTTAGTGTCTATATTCATCAGGGATATCAGTCTGTAATTCTCCTTTTTGATGGGGTCTTTGCCTGGTTTGGGGCTCAAGGTAATACTGGCCTCATAGAATGAGTTTGGTAGTTTTCCTTCTGTTTCTATTTTTTTGAAACAGCTTCAGGAGAATAGGTATTATTTCTTCTTTGAATGTTTGGTAGAATTCCCCAGGGAATCCATCAGGCCCTGGACTCTTTTTTGGGGGGAGGTTTTTTATCACTATTTCAATCTCTTCATAATTAATCGGTCCATTTAAATAATCAATTTCTTCCTGTTTCAGTCTTGGTATTTTATAGGTTTCCAGGATGGCATCCATTTCTTCCAGGTTGTTTAATTTATTGTCATAAAGTTCTTGATAAAAGTTTCCAATGATCCTTCCTATTTCATTGGCGTTGGTCGTGATCTCTCCCCTTTCATTCATAATTTTATTAATTTGGGTCCTTTCTCTATTCTTTTGAATAAGTCTTGCCAGTGGCTTATCGATCTTATTTATTCTTTCAAAGAACCAGCTTCCAGTTCTGTTGATCTGCTCTACTGTGCTCCTGGTTTCTAATTCATTGATCTCTGCTCTAATCTTGATCAACTGCTTTCTCGTGCGTGGGTTGGGCCAGTTCTTCTGTTCAGCTCCAGCTTCTTGAGGTGAGAATATAAAAACTGCATCTTAGAGTTTTCTATTCTTTTGAGTGAGGCTTGGATGGCTATGTATTTTCCCCTTAAGACTGCCTTTGCAGTGTCCCATAGGTTTTGGACTGATGTGTTTTCATTTTCATTGGTCTCCAAAAATTGTTTAAACTGATTTTTAATTTCCTGGTTTACCCAATCATTCTTGAGCAGGATCGTTCTTAGTTTCCAAGTGTTTGAGTTTCTTCCAAATTTTTCCTTGTGATTGAGTTCCAGTTTCAAAGCATTGTGGTCTGAGAATATGCAGGGAATAATCTCAGTCTTTTGGTATCAGTTGAGACCTGTTTTGTGACCCAGTATATGGTCTATTCTGGAGAAAGTTTCATGTGCATTTGAAAAGAATGAGTATTCTGTCATTTTGGGGTGTAGTGTTCTATAAATATCTATGAGGTGCATCTGGTCCAGTATGGCATTCAAAGCTCTTGTTTCTTTGTTGATTTTCTGCTTAGGTCATCTGTCTATTGCTGAGAGTGGAGTGTTGAGGTTCCCTACTATTAACGTATTATTATCTATGTCTCTTTATTCTGGTTAAGAGTTGGCTTGTGTAGCTAGCTATTCCCCTGTTGGGGACATAGATATTTATAACTGTCATATCCACTTGTTGGATAAATCCTTTAAGAATAACATAGTGTCCTTCTGTATCTCTAACTACAGTCTTTAGTTTAAAATCTAATCTGTCTGATATGAGAATTGTTACCCCAGCTTTCTTCTGAGGTCCATTGGTGTGAAAGATGGTATTCCATCCCTTTACTTTCAGTCTGAATGTATCTTTAGGTTCAAAATGAGTCTCTCGTAGACAGCAAATGGATGGGTCATGTCTTTTTATCCAATCTGCAACCCTGTGGTGTTTTATGGGAGCATTTCAGCCATTCACATTGAGAGTGATTATTGAGAGATATGATTTTAATGATGTCATGTTGCCTGTGAAGTCTGTGTTTCTATAGATTGTAACTTTCTGTTCTGTATCACTCTTGGAGCCTTTTTACTTTTATAGAACCCCCCCTTAATATCTCATGTAGGGCTGGCTTGGTGGTCACAAATTCCTTCAGTTTCTGCCGGTCTTAGATGGTCCTTATCTCTCCATCAATTCTGAATGACAGTCTTGCTGGATAAAGGATCCTTGGCTGCATGTTCTTCTCAGTTAGAGCTTTGAAAATACCTTGCCAACCCTTCCTGGCCTGCCAGGTCCCTGAAGACAGGTCTGACGTTATTCTGATGTTATTCCCTCTGTAGGTTAGGATTCTCTTCCCCCTGGGCACTTTCAAGGTTGCATCCTTGGATCTAATATTTGCGAATTGCACTATAATGTGATGTGGTGTAGATCTGTTCTCATTGATCTTGGGAGGGGTCCTCTCTGCCTCTTGGACACAAATGCTTGTTTCCTTTGTCAGATTAGGGAAGTTCTCAGCTACAATTTTTTCAAATATCTCTTCCAGACCTCTCTCTTTCTCTACCCCCTCGGGGATGCTGGTGATTCTGACATCGGAACGTTTCATTTAGTCAGTAATCTCCCATAATCTACATTCTTGAGATTGGATTTTTTTGAGCCAAGTTTCTGTTTTTTTCTTCTATCATTCCATCTTTCAATTCACTAATTTGTTCTTCTGCCTCTTTTACCCTGGCCATCAGAGCATCCAGTTTAGACTGAATTTGATTCATAGCATTTTTAATTTCTGCCAGATTTGCTCTCGTTTCTGCCCTTAGGGATTCTATATTCTCATTAATATTTTTGTTAATATTTTTTTCAAGCCTACACATCATCTTGACCATTGTTACTCTGAACTCCATTTCTGACAATTTGGTTATATCCATATCCATCAGTTCTGTGGCAGAGGCCACAGTCTCTGTCTCCTTTCTTTGCTGAAGATTCCTCCTCCTTGTCATTCTGATGAAGAGAGGTTGCAGGGATGCACAGAGCCCAAATTATTGACCAGGACCTAGGTAGTGTGCCCTTGTTTTATAGGGACCTTAGGGATGTGGGCTTCTTGATTTTTCAGCCTGCCTTCTGGGGGACGGTCCTGCCACACTGATACTCAGGCAACCCTGTTTGGGTAGAGTTCCCAGCCCCTGTGCGGGCAGGATGGGGATGGGCACAATGTGAGCCAGTATTTCCGGGCTTTTGTTCTCTGGCTGCTTTCCCTGGTGGTTTTCTGTGACTCTTCTGAGAGTCAGAGCAGCAGTGGCCATATCCTAGCCTCTGTTTCAGAGCAGAGATATCACAGTCCACTCTCCACTGAGCTCTCCTGGCCACTTTAACTCTGTTTCTGTCCATGCTGCTAAAAACCCTGCAGCCTCCCAGGTTGTGCACCCCACAGCCGCTCTCCCAGCCCTCACTTCCAGGGCTGGCACATCTCTGTCCTTTGTGCTTCTAACACCTCCAGCCGCCCCCAGTTCCCCCGTGCTCTCCTGAGCTCCCTGTTTCAGTCTATTTCGAGTGTGCGTGCCAGAGCTCCGGTTTTCAGTTTGGACGCACGCATGTTCCCAAGCTCCCGGTTTCAGTCCAGTTCCAGTGAGTGCTCCGGAGCTCCGGTTTTCAGTCTGGTCACAGGCACGTTCCCAGGCTCACAGTCTCAGTCTGCTTTCTCATGGGTGCCCATCTCACGGGTGCTCCCCAGTGCAGTTGGCTACTGCTTCCCAGTGCCCGAGCATGGCAGCTCCCTTCCCCTTCTGTTTATCTTCCAATATCTGTGCACAGATTCACAGCTCCACGCTTCATACCTCAATATTCAGCACTGGAGATGTTCATTTGTAGAGATCCAGATGTACTTTCCTGCGTCTCAGGCTGATTTCGTGGGTGTTCAGGATGGTCTGGTAGATATCCAGCTTGACTCGGGCCAGCTGAAAAAGGGGTCCCCTACTCCTCCGCCATCTTTTTTGATGCCCAACCTCCCCTTTATTATTCTTACCATTTTTTGGAAATGTTTGTAAGTGACTGGTATAAATTCTTTAAATGTTTGGTAAATTTCACAATTTAAATCATTTGGTGCCTGGTCTTTTCTTGTTGGAAGTGCTTTTAATTACCAAGTGAACTTTGTTTGTTATACATGTATTCAGATTTTTATTTATCCTTGAGTCAGTTTTCAATAGTTTGTGTCATTTAAGAAATTTATCTATTTTATCTAAATTCTTCAATTTGTTGGCACACAGTTACTTATGGCATTTTCTTACAGCCTTTTTTCTTTGTGAAAGGTCAATAGTAATGGCTCTCTTTCATTCCTGATTTAATAATTTCAACCTTTTCTCTCTTCTCAAAGTATTTTCTAATATCCATTGGAATTTTTTTTTTTGATTCATTAGTTATTTAGAAGAGTGTTGTTGGATTCCCACATATTTTTTAAATTTCCCAAATGTTTTTCTGTTATTTCCACTTTAATTCTCTTTAGTTGGTAAAGGTATTTTCTATGATTTCAAATCTTTTTAGGCTTGTTTTATGGTCTAGAACAGGATCTATCCTAAAGAATGTCCTGTGCACCCTTGAATGTATATTCTGCCATTATAGGGTGACATTTACTACAGATCTCTGTTAGATCTAGTTGTTCAAATCTTTGATTTCCATGTTGACCTTCTGTCTAGTTTGTTCTACTCATTATTGAAAGTGGAGTATTACAATCTCTAAATATTATTGTTAAATTTTCTATGTTTCCCTTTAATTCTGTCAGCTTTTGTTCCTTGTATTTGGAGGCTTTTGGTGAGGGGAGGGTGCACATTTATAATCATTATCATTACATCTTCCTCAAGGACTACACTCATCATAAAAATGTTCTTTTCTCTTTCTAATAACACTTTTTGTCTTAACATCTATTTTGAATGGTATTGGTATAACCACTCCAACCCCTTTTTGAGTGCTATTTACATGGCATGTCTTTTTCCATCCTTTTTGTTACAACCAATTTCTATCTTTGAATATAAAGTGTGTTGCTTGTAGACAGCATTTTGTTGGATCACATTTTCTTTCTTAAATCCATTCTGCCAGTTTCTATTAACCTTTCTTGGAGTTCAATGTTTCTTTCTTCTGCCAGCTCAAATATATTCCTCCTATAACATTTGTTATACTCCTATAGTAAGAAGTATACTTGTTCCTCTTCTGTTTCTGTAGTTTTCAACTCCAGGATTTCTCTCAGGTTCTTTTTTATACTAACTCTTTAATAACATTGACTATTAAATGAGACATTATTGTCATCATTTCCTTTAATTCTTAGGATGTAGTTTCCTTTAGTTCTTTGACTTTATTTAAAATAGCTCATTCAAAATCTTTGTCTAGTAAGTCCAACATCTAGTTTCCTTGGAGAATTACTAGAAAAAGACTTAATTTTTTGTTTTAAATTCAACTTTCTAAATAATATCCTATAATATCTGTGAAATCAGTGTCCTCCATTCACCCACCCCAAGTTTTCTTGTTATTTTTGTTTTTCTTGCTGCTGATTATTTGTTTAGCAGCTTTCTGTATCCTCTGAAATGTGTGGCCTCTGAATTCTCTGCTAGCTTTTATTAAGTTATTGTTCTTATTTTTAAATCTGACATCCTAAAAGCGATACCTGGTTCAATATGATTTAGTGGTCAGCAAATATTTGGTCTAAAAATTTCATTACATGTTTTGTCTTTAAAACTTCCATCCTTTGCCAAGGGGATCTGTATTAAAAAAAAAAAAGCTTTAAAACTTCAGGCAGTTTATGAAACAGTCTTAGTTTTATCTTCTACTTGTTCAAGGCCTCAGGTTCAGCCAGAGGTAAGCAACTGGTGTCTTCTCCTTTCCCAGGTCTTTCCTGGGCATTTGCACATGTGCAGCCTTTTAGATCCCCAACAGTATGACTGAGTTTGTTATGACTCTCCAGCTCTCCAGAATTTCCCTTTAAATTCGTCAGCCATTTTCTTGCTTGCCCAACTGAGATCGCAGTCTCAGGCAACTGACATTTTGTCAGCAGTTTGCTATTATTGTGTTGGTAATGTCCTGGGGTAGGCTTCCTCTACACACACACACACACACACACACACACACACACACACACACACTGAGCTGGGTTCTAGGCAAATCAAATAGACACTACTTTCTGAGAATAGAGACTTCCCAAAGTATTTCACATTTGGGCAAAATACTGACTGTGCTCTGGGAATGGTACTTTTAACAAATCTCAAAAAGCAGTCAAATCTTTCCAATATCTGTAATGCTGCCAGCTTTAGGCTACCATGCAATTGAAGTAGGGAGGCAGAAGGAAAGAAAATAGGTCCAAGTAAAAATGTCAGAGACCCCACTGTCTTATTGAGTTGCAATAGTTTCTCTTGAATAGATGGTCTTCAGTTTATTCTATGGCTTGGATTATTGATAAATTTTTGCATTTGATGTATTGATTTTAGTTGTTTTGCCCATAATTGTGTTGTTTTAGAGGAAGAGGAAGTTCACCAATATCTTTACTCTGCCATTCCAGAAGTGCAATCTCTAGTTCATTTTTCTGTCAACTGTCAAAAATTTCTGTTTTATTATATTGTTTGGCCAATTAAAACAGATATTCTTTCTGTGCTGTTTCTTTCACCCAAAGTGCAGGCCCAACACATACCATACATCATAAAGGACCACTGCAGAAGTGAGTACAGGAAGATCTAGAGAATTTTTCTGAGTATGTATATAAATATGTACAGATAGGTAAATAGGTAGGTATGTTTCTCTCCCTTTGTTCTAAAAATGATTTAAAAGAATAAAGGCTGGGGGCATCTGAGTGGCAACAGTTAAGTGACTGATTCTTTTTTTTTTTTAATGATTTTTTATTATGTTATGTTAGTCACCATACAGTACATCCCCGGTTTCCGATGTAAGGCTCGATGATTCATTAGTTGCGTATAACACCCAGTGCACCATGCAATACGTGCCCTCCTTACTACCCATCACCAGCCTATCCCATTTCCCCACCCCCCACCCCTCTGAGGCCCTCAGTTTGTTTCTCATAGTCCATAGTCTCTCATGTTTCATTCCCCCTTCTGATTACCCCCCCTTTCTTTATCCCTTTCTTCCCCTACCAATCATCCTAGTTCTTATGTTCCATAGATGAGAAAAATCATATGATAATTGTCTTTCTCTGCTTGACTTATTTCACTTAGCATTATCTCCTCCAGTGCCGTCCAAGTTGCAGCAAATGTTGAGAACTCGTTCTTTCTGATAGCTGAGTAATATTTCATTGTATATATGGACCACATAAGTGACTGATTCTTGATTTCAGCTCAGGTCATGATCTCAGGGTCCTACGATTGAGCCCCACATCAGACTCCATGCTCAGTGTGGAGTCTGCTTGGGAGTCTCTCTCTTTCTCCCTCGGCCCCTCTCGCTGGTGCTCTCTCTCTCTCTTTCTCTCTCAAATAAATAAATAAATCTTTTTTTTAAATAATAAAATAAAAGATTAAAGGCTGCTTTACCATAAGGGCTTCCATTGACAAGATTGAATGGTATAATTTGGCAGCTGATAGCAAACCTGGGCCGAAATGTTAAGTGACTTTTCAAAGACAGAAAACTTATGAAGATAATCATAAAGTAAGTTTATTTTAATATCTCACTGTCTTTTTAATGGTATCCAATAATGTTAGGGGTTTTTCCTGCCACTGGAAGAAAATTCAATTAGCTCCTCTAGATACTTTATGGTAATAAAAAGGGTTTGAGTCACAAACACACTCTCAATCTGGTAATTAAAATTATCCAATCCAATTACCTACATTAATCAAAAATAAGACCTATGTCCACATTCCTAAGCTAAGCTTTACTGAAGACAAAGCATCTGCCTTTAGGAAGGAGAGTGCAGGTAACTTTTCTCTTTTGCCCTCATTTTTATCCCTCACACACTAGCTGCTAATTCTGACCCCCTCTCCTGAGGTTAGAGGAAAAAAGAGAAAAGAAGTAAAGTAAACAAAAACAATGTTACTTGGCTTGCACCATCATAAGCTACCTCTGGCCAGCAGATAATTAAATCTGAATCTTTTTCCTGTGAGACTTCATGTTTGTTTGGGGTTTTTTGTGATAACTTCACTCCAATGCTCATACTCAATTACTAGCTATTCCTAGGACCTATTGCTAAAGACTTCAGATTTTAAAGAAAGCTTCCTGGGCACCTGGGGGGCTCAGTCTTTAAGTGGCTGCCTTCAGTTTGGGTCATGATTTCAGGGTCCTGGGATTGAGACCCACATCGGGCTCCCTGCTCAGCGGGGAGCCTGCTTCTCCCTCTCCCTCTGCCTGCTGCTTCCCCTAGTTGTACTCTCTCTCTCTCTGTCAAATAAATAAATTAAATTAAATTAAATTTTAAAAAGCTTCCTGAGAGGCCCCCTTCACTTCTATAACTGCATCATCCCAAATGCCCCCATTTGCCTAAATTTGCAAGCCAGCTATTATGAACAGACCGCTCATAATACTAACTTTCATTGCTAATTAATTATTCAGGCATCATTCCTTGACTTCTGAATCAGACCATAACCTTCTTACAATCACAAATTATGTCACATAGTCTTTATAACCTTGAATCATCTTTACTGTTATCAACATTTGAGTAAATATGAAATGCTATTTGCTGTAATGATAACTAATAGTAGCTAATATTTACTGAGCACTTACTATGTATTGTCTAAGCATACATTTATTTACTTCACATATATAGATAACTCTACATACATAATGATATATAATCACCTCACATGGTAGATAAGGCATATATTTATTTACTTCACATACATGGATAACTTTATATACATTATGATATGTAATTAGCTTACATGGCAGATAAAGCAAACCCATGCAGTAGGTAATATCTCCATGTTATATATAAAGGATGATGCCCAGGGAGATTAGGCAATTTATTCAAGGACATATAGCTAGTGGGTGGCAGAACCATAGTTTTAGCTCCAAGAGTCCGGCTCCAAAACCAACACATCCACATCCATTAGTATTTGATCTCCTTAATATCCTAGTGACCCTGACACTAATTTTTTATGTGGTCTTAAACAAATTATCGCATCTTTTTCATCTTCAATTTTTTTTTGCCTATAAAAGGAGAAAGACAGCCCACACTCCTGCTCTGTCATCCTGTGGTTCAATGAAGACACCTCCAATAACATCCTCTCTACAAAATTCTGTTCACTCAAACTGTCACACTAATTGCCTTGAACAGCAATAATAAGAACAATCTCTCTCTCCACCCCATCACCTCACCTCATCTTTACAGTATTTCTAGGTGACAACTGAGTATCCAGGAATAGAGCCTCAAACACAGGTGCAACCACAGGTGCAAAACTAACAACAACAACAAAGATAAAAACCCTGCAGTCTGAATCTTAAGAACCTCTACATTTTAGCGTTTCCTTGACCTTGAGATACTTGAATTCAGCACATGAACTTATCTGGCCTCGTAAACTTAACAGCAGGACCAGAATAAATAAGAAAATTTTAAAAGTATAAGACATCTTTATCTGCTAAGACTTAAAAAGACAATTCCTCCCTTTCACTTTGTGCAGGACAAATTTTCATAATAGTTATATCTGTTCTGCCTTTCACTCGCCTTCCATTCTGCTCTCTCTTTCTTGGTTTTCTAAGTCTCCCCTCTCTTGATAAGTGAGCAGGTTTGCATTATCCTTTAAAACACACATCCTATTGTGCTGATCTGAACTTGACATGAAAACTCCTGTTTGGGAGCTGTCTGAAGAGAACGAATGGAGGCCTTGTCAATAAATAATAAAAGCCCAACACATGCAGGTTTGATTTTTATGTGAGGTGTCCAGAATAAAAGTGTGACATAAAAATTTCTCAAGTGTGGCAAGGCAGGCTTACTTCTCTAGAAAACGTAATTTAATCTCATCAAATTATCACTTGACGATAGGTTATAAATCAACTATGGAAAAGCAGGGCATACAGCTTGGATCTGTTGCCATCTTCAAAGTCAGCATTTAACCTAGAAATGGCATGTATTATGAAATTAGCTCTATAGCTCACCATCAATAGCAGATCCATTAATGGCACTTATGCATTTGTTCAGTATCTTGAAATCATCTCAACAGTTGCTGGCATGAATACCCATAACAAGTAGATACACAACAAGGCCACTAAACACAGCTGGTGGAGGTTTAGGGATAACAAGTACAATTCATGTGTCCATATGGGACAAAGAGATTTACTCAGCTCTAGGGATCCATACCATATCTGGATCCTCTGTGATTGTGTATTATTTGCATTGAAAGTCAGGGACCTTTACAATCTATGGTGAGAAAATAATACTGGATTTGCACAATATGGTAGGCAAGACAAGTTTGAATTTACAGTCAACTCTCAGTGATTCTTTACTACCAGAGGATGCTGTGCTTATAACAAACTCAGTTCAATTTGGCTTTGGGTTAGGTCATTTGGAAAATGGATAAAACAAATTTACCTAAGATGTCTACAATTATGCAATTAGTCAACGATGGCCCTAAATCCAGAACCCAGGTCTTCTGACTTCCATTAAGATGATCTTGTATATTTTTATCATATTATTAAACAAAAAGAGGGAAAAGATACAGACCCAGGGTTCTTAGGAAAGTTTGATCTTGAAGACAATACTAGAGAACAAGAAGATAAGCTAGTATATTCCCTACAAAAAGAATAAAGCATGTGTGTTAATGATTTTAGTTATTTACTGAGCTATGATTATTATTTAATATCAGTTTATTTATTTCTTAAAATTTTGTAAGTCAATGCCATATATGCCATTCTTGTTTATTATCTCCAAAATAACTTCAATCTAAATGTGGAATTCTGTCACAAAGTTTTAAATAACCAACTCTTTAACTGTGCCTCTTACAATGACCTCCTTTGGAAAAGCAGATATAGCTAAGTAGATGTGGCTAAGTTGATGTGGCTTATAGTCTAAAGTACTTCATGGAAGAAGAAAACTTTATCACCATGTTTTCCTTCTAGAAATTTCTATACTTATGAGAATAAAGGCCAGAATAATTAGATCACATTCAATAATAATGCATGCATTAGAAACTCAGCATAGTGAGAACAACAACAAAAAGACTGCTGATATTTGATCCTAATTATTATGAAATAATTTTCCCACCTCTTCCTATTTAATGAACCTCTTTCTCACTTATCTATAGGTTTTTCAATCTCTGACAAGTGCTGCTGTGGAAAAAGAAAAAAAGAAAAAAACTGACCACTCAAAGTTTGGTAGCTTATTAACACCAACAAATTTCACACCTGGCACTATTATTATCTCACATAAGTGTTAAAGTTCAGCTTTGGAATTTATTACTCAGTAGCTCAAAAATGTTACTGTGGGGTACTGGTTCTTCCCAAGTTCCAGCATTACATCCTTGATCTGTTTCCTCTCAGCTTTATGCTTGCTCCTCATCATCACAAGATGGCTGCTGCATGCATCACAGAAGTCACCAAAATATTGGGGGATGGAAGAAAAAGGAAGAGTTTCTCTTGTGTGAATATTTACCAATGAAAAAAGCTTGCCAAAAATCCTTCAAAGGCCTCCCCTCGTGTCTCATTAACCAAAATTATATTTAATGTTGATGCTTAAGTCATTCACTGTCAAGGACAATGAAATTATCAATGATTGGTTAAACCTAATCAAGATCTATCCCCTTCCTGCTGGGGTTAAGTCAAGTTTGCAACCCTGACTGTAAAAACCAACAGTATCTGCTTGTTTGATGGAGGCAGAATAAAAATTTCAAGCATAGCAGGACAAGATGGAAATCCAAGGGATTAGAAACCATGGGAAATGAATATTGGTTGAATGTAGGAACTACAGTGGAAAAGCATGGAATAATTAAAGGGAGCAGCTGTAGCAGTCTTGATTTTTTTTAACATTTTGTTTATTTGAGAGAGAGAGAGAGAGCACGTGCGCCTAAGCAGGGGGAGTGGCAGTCAGAGGGAGAGAGAGAAGAAGACTCCCCGCAGAGCAAGGAGCCCAACAGGGACTCGATCCCAGGACCCCGGGATCATGACCTGAGCAGAAGACAGACACTTAACTGACTGAGCCACCCAGGAGTCCCAGCTGCAGCAGTTTTTGTGTTTCATACAGAACACAGATATGGCATAACCTGAGAGCAAATACTATTAGGAATTTGTTGGTTGGGGAATGTTTCTGTGTAACTATATTTAATATAAATTAGCAACTTGTACTGTCATGAACCATCACCACCTCCCTACCTATAAAAAAAAAAGACTCAACTTAGATTTGCCAAATGTCAACTTCTAAGAATATTAAGCTACTTAAGTGCCAAATTTTTATTATGATGATATGATCTCACATTGAAAATGGTGTTAAACAGCACTTAAAAATATTTGGGGGGAGGCACAGAGAGGGAGAATCTCAGGCAGGCTCCACACCCAGTGTGGAGCCCAATGCAGGGCTTGATCTCATGACCCTGAGATCACGACCTGAGCCAAAACCAAGAGTCAGACACTTAACCAACTGAGCCACCTAGACACCCCTAAGGACATTGTGAACATATCAACAATAGGCTTTTAGGCACAGACCTGCGGGTATCCAGTGCAGGCTCTACAAAATGAATTGTTAAACAGAGGGTGCTTGATAGACTGTGATGGTTGAAAAACTTTAGCTTTAGTGTCAGACAAACCTAGATTTAATTCCTGGCTTTACTGATCACTAACTTTGGACCTAAACTTTGTGATAATCAGCATACTCCTGAAGCATAAGGACAATAAGGCAGGAATCTTGGATGATCAGAAATGATGTAGAGATGATGCCTAGCACAGTGCTGAGCATAACAGCCAACAATGATAGCAGTAATGGAGGCACAGCAGTGTTGATGATGGTAGCGCTTTGTGACAGCAGCTGTGTACTGCCAGAAGTGGTGGTAGTGGCAGGAAGTGTCAGAGTGCCATGTTAACAGTCATACAAAAAATTTGTTTACATTTCACTGACTATAAAGAAGTAACATACTACTGACTGAAAAATAGTCCCTATGTATCAATAAGAATGATCCTTTTGATAACATGTTCTCCTTGAGAAGTGTCAAGAGATAGTGAAGGAAGAGTGGAATACCTGCACAGACACTCAGATGACCCCATCAGAGAGGGGACAGAACACCCCCACGTCTGGTTTCAGGCAACAACTATGGAATGTCACTTAGTAGATCACTGAAGTATTAATTAAGGTGTGAGAAGAAGTACAAGTTGTGACATGAGAGAAGAATTAGAGATACACTTAAAAGAGAGGTAAATCTCACTAACACGTAGTAAAGCAGGGGACTGAGGGAAGAGAGGATGAAACTAGGAATTTTCTGTCCTCCCTTTTCAAGCAAATTTTTCTCAAGACTAAAAGTGGTAGTCTCTGCTAGACTCATTATTACCTTCTCCATCATTTCAATTCTATGCCTCTTATTTTTCTTACTTCAGTAACTCATTAAAAAACAGTTATTAGACACAAAGTTTATGAGAGTAAAGCTGCTTTTGGAAAGCTGTATAACAAACTACTGTTACCTAAAAGAGTGGGATGGAATAGCATAAAGGGACAAAGCTATAGAAATACAATTTGTAAAATAATGAAATAACATTCTGCAAGAAATGTTGTGCTTAACTTCACAAAATGCCAACCTCTCCAAATTCATATTCTGTGATTTTTCAGCTTGAATTCCTCACTCCAGTCAAGCTATTTTCACCTGATTACTTTTTCAAAATCCCAGAGTCACCATTTTGTTCATTCTTGTTCAATTAATAAAATTCTTCTTTTTGGCAAATCCTTCTTTTGAGTTCCATCCTCTTGATGGGGCTTTTTTGGCCACCTCAATCCATGCTGATCTTCCCTTAGTTCATTTTGTATTTGGTATCTACTCTGGTCATTAGACTTTTACCACATGTATTTCTTTCCTCCATTATAATTACTTTCCATTTAAATATGTTCCATATTTTCAAGTAAGTGCCTGGCAGATGGAGTCTATGTCTTAGTGTCCCTGGCATTCATCACAGTAGACCTTTCCAACTGGTGTAGTGGAAATGACCCTGAACCAAGGAATAACTCTTGATTTAAACTTTGTTGGTACAAGTCAAAGGAAAGAATGACGAAAATGAAAATATATGTTGAAAGGGTCTCAAATTACACATGAAAAAACAGATAAGGCAAGGATTCATAGTGGTGTAAACCCTAAAAAATCACTCAAAAAATAAAACAAGAAGTAAGACTAAAAAGTCAATATCAGAAAGGAAATAAAATCATACAAAATACTGAATTAGTCCAGGGCATCTGGGTGCCTCAGTTGGTTGAGTGTCCAACTCTTGGTTTCAGCTCAGGTCAGGATCTTAGGGTCATAAGATCAAGCCCTGCATCAGGCTCCATGCTCAACAGGGAGTCTTCTTAAGATTCTCATTCTCTCTCTCCCTCTGCCCCCTCCCCTGGCTCACATGTGCACTCTCTCTCTAGCTAAAATAAACAAATAAACAAACAAATAAATGAAATATATATTTTTAAAATACTGAATTAGTCTGAAAGAAGGGAAGGAAGGAGGAAAATGGGGCAAAGAACAGATGAAACAAATAAAAAAAATTAAGATGCTAAATAGAAATCAAACCATGTCAACAATTACATTAATATAAATGTCCTCAACACTCCAATTAAACAGTGATTTTTCAGACCAAATAAAAAAGGATAATCCAATTTTATTTTGTCTGAAAGAATCTCACTCTTTTAAAAAAGATTTATTTGCCCATTTTAGTGAGAGAGAACATGAGCAGGAGGAGAGGCAGATGGAGAGGGAGAGAATCCCAAGCAGACTTCCCTCTGAGCTCACAGCCCAACTCAGGGCTTGGTCCCAGCACCCTGAGATCATGATCAGAGCTGAAACCAAGAGTTGGATGATCAACCAACTGAGCCACCCACATACCCCAAGATTCTCACTTTAAATTTAAAAATGTGACTAGATTAAGAGTAAAAGGAGAGAAAGGGGGTATGAATACTAATCAAAAGAAAGCTGGAATCACTATATTAATACCAGAAAAAGTAGCTTTCAAACAAGAACTATTACCAGATACCGCAATAATTATCAATCAAATAATTGATATGAATCTTCACAGCTTCCATAATTCCCAATCAAAAATATCAACAGGTTTTGGGAGGTGTTTTTGGTCAAAATTGACAGCTGATTTGAAAATTTAGATGGAAACCATTGGATTATGAGACATCAATCTTAGATTGGAGGAGACACAGGTCTTCAACAAAACAAAAGACAAGATTAGGACAAATGTCTGAAAATACACTGAGGAGCATGAAAAATACTCACAACTCCCACTGGATGGCTGTGTCTCTTTGTTCAATAGGCAATGAGGTCATCGGCTGAATGAGCATTTGGACAGTAGCCTGTAATTTTTAAAGAGGGTAGTAATATTTTTGGAATATTCTCAGTTTAATAGGAGAATGAGCAAGCTAGGGGCACAAAAAAGGATTCTGAGGGGAAGTCTTGAGACTTGAGGTCAAGTTTGAAATCATGTACTTGTAGAGGCACCATTTTGGTGACTCATCTTCAGCAATTCTCAGAGACTAGGGTATCGGATGACTTGGATGATTACATGGCCCCAGTGAACATGCGGTAGTGATCAGGAAATTGGTGGATGATGACAACAAAGATAAGGGAGTGAGGAGGGTATGGCTGAATGAATGTGCATACAAAAGTATTTTCTTTTTCATAATCTTGGAGAAGACAGGAAAATGTTAACTTCTGTATATCACTCTCTCTCTCTCTCTGCTCTTTCTTCCCTCTTTCTCTCTCTTGCACATGCACACACACAGGAGAGTAATTTAAAACTAATATTTGTTAGATATAAGGAAACTAGCTGTGGGTTGAAATCATCCATACAGTCCTGTAGCCAGAAGATGTAAAGCCTCTCTTTATAGGACATACATGAAGATGATATTAAAAATACATGTGAACCTTCACATGAAGATTAACCCTCCACGTTTACAGAAGAGAAAATTACATTTGAAAAAATTTTCCACATTCACATAAACCCAATCCATCAACAATATTGGAAGTTAACTGCACCCATTTTCAGAATCATTTGGATCTATTCAAAACCATTGCTTATATATGGGATTATGTTTTTTAAGTGGGCAAATAGAATTCCAGCTTGGGATTAGTTTTGGCTTGAGATGTGAAAAGCTGCAAAGTTTTGCTTTCACATTTACCCTAACAACAAAAAAAAAGCCAAACAAAATGCAAACTCACAACTTTTCATGAGCCTATCAGAGAGCTGAGGTTTTAGGATAACAAGCCAGAAATTTAAAGAAAGACAGGAACCTGAAAGGCGTTGGCAAGGAGAGAAAGAATTGTAACCCCACTTTCCTGAGGCAGATGCAGCCAGACATATTTAAGATGAATTCAAAATTGTCAATGTTAAGGTCAAGTGTGGGCTAACAAGAAAATATAGTATCGCTGGGAGCTAAAGATGTAAGGACATTTGCATTTACTTCCAGGCTTTTCTCCACTATCTAGCAATCCCACTCAAAATAAGTGAAAATTTATATTTACCCCCAAAACCTGTGTGCAGTTGTTCATAGCAGCTTTATTTACAATTGGCAAAAATGAAAAACAACCTATATGTGTTCCAAATACAATGTTAAGATGGAATACCATTTAGCAGGAAAAAGAAACAAACTGTTGATTCATACAACATGGTGAATCCCAAGTGCATTTTGCTAAGAAAGAAGGAAAGATAAGCCAAAAGGTTACATACTACATGATTCTATTTATATGACATCTGGAAGAGGCACACCTTGAGGAACAGAGAAGAGATCAATAGTTGCCAGGGGTTGAGGGAGAGGAGTCCACTATAAAAGAGCAGTGTTGAGATCGTTCTGTAATTTGATCGGCCTTTTACAGAGAATACTCATCATCAACCCACTGAACTCATGTCCCATGGAATCCTTTCAGAGGAAGCTGATGTAATAAAAAGGAAATTGGCTTTGGGGGTCCAAAATACTCAAGGCAGAATCTCTAGTTCTTGCAGAAGTATGACCTTGAGTGAGTTATTAAACATCACTGAGTCTCAGTTTCCTCATCTGTTAAATAAGACTTGTTGTCAAGATTAACTGAACAATGAATGTGAAATACTTTTTAAAATATTAATTCTTGTCCTTTCTTTCCCTTGCTCATTCGGAAAGGTCACTCTTAATGTCAGCAAATCCTGGCATTATCAGCAGTCTCTCTCCTGTCAGAAATCTAATTTGTTGTTTCCATGTGGTGTGCAAAGCCAGGTGATAACGTGTATTAGAATGTGTCTAAAACATTATCACCTATGTTTTGATTAAAGATCCTATGAATAAATTATGCATTCTTTTCTAGGATTTATGTTTTGTGGAAGCTATCAATGGATTTAGCTGTGAGGAGCTTCTGAAGCAAGAAGCAGGGGAAATGAGCAGGAATGGAAAAATCTTGGATATTAAAAATAACCCCCCCAGAAGGCAAAATGACCTCCATTTGTTTATGCTCTCAAGCCCACGCTGAACAAGCTGCCACAAAGAGCTTTATTATACAACTGCAGAACAAGATGATTTTCCCCACATATTTAATAATGATTTGGGGATTTGAAAATGAGAAAGAAAAAGCTAAGGGGGGGATTTCTTGCAGTCTCCTGGTCTCTCATGCAGAGGGAAAGAAGTGAGAAGGCTATTGCCATAGCCTAGAGGAGAGGTGGGGAAAGGCTAAAATAAGCAAGCAGTGAACAAACATGGGGGCAAAATTGAGAGGGAACTCCCCTGGGGAAGATCCCCAGTGTGGACACTCCTTAATCCTGCCTTCACCTGGATCCTGCAGATTACAGATGAGGCTAACATTTCAAATGTGACTCCGAGAATGATGGCACCCGGAACAGAAATGGAGAAATTGGGAATAAATGTCCGATGTGGAAGAAATTGAGGAGCTGGGTTTGGGCAGGTGAAGTTTAAGGCACAGTGGTATGTCCATGTGGACATTACAGTTAGAAAGGAAGGGTTCGTTCTCTGCTAAAGGCTTGTGTTCTAGAGATACATTTGGGAGAAATTCCCTCAGAAATAATAGTAGTTGGAGCCACAGAGGTGGTTGAAATAACCCAAACAGAGAGAACAGAGGAGAGTCCAGGACAGAAAAGAAGGTTATAAAAGATAATGAGCAGAGGTCAGGGAGGAAGCTAAGAGGGGAAGTTAAAGAGGGGGCATTAACCCACAGGTTCACGTACTGTGATGTGGCCAGGAGGAGAAGCTAAACCAAGCAAGAGTGCTCCTCTCTCTGATTCCACACAAGACCTAGAGACTGAAGAAGGAACTAATAGCTGCCCTGTGATTCTCTTTCTTTTCACCTTGTGTTATTCTGTAGCTTAACAAGCAGAGGGAGCAGCTATCCCCAAACTCGAACCTGGTTCTCACACAGAATAGCAAGTTTAATATAACAGCTGCTGAGGATAAGGAAAAAAGGAAAATCAGGCCAGGCAAGGAAAGGACAAATCTGTGCTTCTTCCACTTTCCACGAGAACCTTATACAGTATCTCACCCTGGGAGCCTTTTACCTCCTCTTGCGTAGATGTGGGGGAAAGCATCAGATATTACTAGCTTGATTCAACAATTGTTATTGATTACCCACTAAATGCAAGTCTCTGTGCTAGGAACCTTCCGGATAGTTCTCAAGCTTCAGTCGATCTCAAAATCACTTAGATGACTTTGAAAACTTGGATGACAGATGGCTGGTCTCCATCTCCACAGCTTCTCTTTCAGTAGGGCTGGGGTAGGACCTGAAAATAAGCATTCCTAACCTATTCCCAGGTGCTGCTGCTGTGCAGGTCCACAGACGGTACTTGGGGAGTGATGGATCTAACGGCTCATCATCAGAGAAGAATAAATGAGTTGGGGCTATGAATTCAGGAAGAAAATGAAGTACAAAATCTTGCAATGTATTATGATGATGAGATGGATCATTTTAACATTCTTCAAATGAAAATCAGAATTAACCTTCTGTCATCACAGGCCACATATTTCTCACCTTCACCAACAATTCTGGAACAAAATTTACTCATCTCACCCATGGATGAAAATCCTTTCGTATAACCTACAGATGAAAAGACACTTGTATCACCTAGAGATAATAAATAAGTAAATGCACCTGAATCTTATCTAATACCTGCCTGATCCTCGGGAAGAGAGGAAAAAACTTCTACTTTGTCAGTTAGTTCTTTCTCTCCCAGTTCTGCATAACCAGACCTCATTTATTGAACCTGCTCCTTACATTTGTATCAGCCTTTTTTCTAACTCACTTTGGATAATGAACTTCTTGAGAACAAGGATCTCATTTTTTAACTTTATGTGCCCAGTACCAGGCATAGAACCTAACCCACTCTTTAACTGAGGAAGGAAAGAAGGGAGGAAGGAGGGAAGAGAAGGAAGAAGGAAGGGAAGGCAAGAAAGAAGTAAAGAACACAGGGAGGAAGGAGTCTGGTTTAATCCTGGACTCTCTGCACCAGTTAACACAGCCCACCAGGCAGCTCGGCCTTGGCACTATTCCTCTGCGGACCAACAGTCCCTGTTATTACGCAGCTCTCCTCCAGACTAGTCTGTTTCTATCCTTCAACTATTACTTGACCCTCCCCATCCTTCTTCCCCCAGTGTGACCCCTGTTTTAGCCATGGGCTCCCTCACAGCCCACCCATTCTAGCTGAATGACCACTTAACAACCTGACTTAAAACCAGTCCCATGGTACCAGAGGCACCCAGGCCAAACCCCAGTTGTCTCTAAGCTCCCCGTTGCCTTGATGGCATGTTCCCAGGCAGTCTCCAAGGCCTCTTACCTCTCCCTGCAGGTGATTTCTCCTGGGCCCCTGCTTTCCCAGCCTCATTAGTACCATTATTTATGCTTACATTCTTAAAACAACCTTGTAACTGGGCTCTCTATTCCACTATTTCCCTCCTCCAACTAATCCCACACACTGTTGCCACATTAATCATCCTTAAACACCACTTACATTATCATAGTAGCAGTTACTCTTTATTAAGCACTTAATATGTGTACAATGTAATGCTAGACATTTTATATGCACTATGTCATCTCATTCTCACCCCATGAGATGTGTATTATTATCCCCATTTTAGAGATGAGGTAACTAAGGCTTACTCATCTATAAAGACTTGCTTACAGCACTATGTTTCAGGCCCTCCACAATTTAACCTGCATTCCAAATACTTGCTCTCACCCTTCTCTTCAAAACCTCTATTCTTGTCAAACTGGCTTACTACGCCTCCAGATATGTCCTCACCTCCCCACGTTTATGGCGGGTGTATCTCTCAGAGCCTACACAGATCGCCAACCACACAAGTACAGGGTCTGCTGAGGAGCTTGCTGGCCTGACCAGCAAGCCCAGTGCTGCTGAGTAAAGCATATTCTGCTTCCAATAAAGCTGTGAGCACAACCGACCCATTGAACTTGACCACTGCAGCCATTCAAGCCACTCCAGCTCAGACTCGGAGAGTAATGCTCCCCTCTTCCTTGGTTGCTGAAACTTCTCAGCCCCTGGTTCCTGCTTCAGATCATTCCTGAGTCTCTGGAGTACGATCTAATAAATCCTAGGAATACACATGCACCATCGTATGGCTCAAGGGTCATCTACGTCACCAGGCATTCAAACAAACAGAAAACAGAAACTTAAACAGGTATGGCAATATACTTTTGATAGATTGATACATGGTAGATAATTAGAGAGACAGATGATAGAATATAGAGGTATGGAGATGATAGATAAATACATAGATACATCTGATAATAGGGAGAGAGAGAGAAGTAGACAGAGAGATGGATAAACTATTAGGATTTTCAGAGAAACAGAACATTTATATATGCATTTATATATGTGAATTTAGTATGTATGTATTATACATATGTATGTACTTATACACACACACATATATATATACACACATACATGTATATATATAAAACAAAAATTTATTATGAGGAACTAGCTCATGCAATTATAAAAACTGAGAAGTCCCAGGATCTGCCTACTGCAATCTGGAGACCCAGGACAGCTGGTGATATACTTCAGTCTGAGTCCAAAGGCCTGAGAACCAGGGGAGTCAATGGTTGTAAATCCCAGTCCAAGGCCTGGAAAAGTTAAAATGTCCCAACTCAACAGTGAAGCAGCAAGTAAAAGGTGCAATTCTTCCTTCTTCCATGTTTTGTTCTATTCAGGCCCTCAGTGGATTGCATGATGTGCACCCACTTTGGGAAGGGCAATCTGGTTTACAGAATCTACCCATTCAAATGCTAATCTCATCTGGAAACACCCTCACAAACACACCCAGAAATAATACGTAATCTGGGCACCCCATGGCCCGTCAGGTTGACAGAGTAAATTAACCACTACAGACAGATATAAAGTATATAATCTCGATACACACTTGTTTATCACTTGTTTTCACTGGGCAACCATATGCATCCACACACAGATGGTAGAGTTTACTTTGTGCAATGTTCTTTCCTTGGGTGGTCTCTTGGTTCAGTCCCTCACAACACCCAGATCTCCCTTAGAAGGTTCCTCTTCTGAGAGGCCACCTCTGACTAACTGAAGTGCCCCCTTCACACGGCTTCACACGGCTTCATAGACCTCATCTCTACCAAGCTCTGTCTCACTCAAATACGAGCTCTATGAATTCAGGTACTTTGCCTGCTATTCTCTGTTGTAATCTCAGAATCTAAAACAATACTTGGCACTTAAAAGGCCAATTAGTGTGCATTTAGCCTGATTCCAGCTCCATTGTTCACCAGGTGGCATATAACCAAAGTGTAGGTATAATTCTTGTAACAGTGAAAAGCTTCTGTAGGATTACCTGGTCATTTGAAACTGAGCCTATAAACTGGAACAGATGTCCAGGCATCAAAGGATGGTGACTAGACATGTACCTGTCCTGTTTTATGCCTGATGGCAGGAGACATTTTTCTAAAGGATTCCAATTTTTTTATAAACCATTAGAAAGGGAAATAGAGAGTTGGATGGGGAAACAGGCTGAAAAGTACACACGAAGGATTCAAATTTCCTCAGAAGACAATGGAGTTTTCTTAAGGATCTGCCTGATTTCAAGATACAGCTGAGATTTGCATGTCTCCCGCTCCCCAGTCCATGACCACTAGTGTGTTTCTATATTTCCTTCATATGCCCAAGTGGCAAAATTTTACCATTTCAGGACATAATGATGACAAAATAATTGGTGATAATCCTCCCTACCCCGGATGTAAGACAGCTGTGCAAACCTTCAGACAGACCCAAGGGAGACCTGGGGCTTCGGTACTTCCGAGAAAGCCAGGACAGTCTTTGATCAGCCCCAGGAAGCCAACCCCCACCTTCTTCAACATCACGCTCCCAGGAAAGCCACAGATATATCGATTTCAGGAATATGCTAGCTAGGGTACATGCTGGATAAATGGGGAAAAGCAAGAGAAAGCCCTGATGAAAGAGCAGTGGGGGGGCCGGTCACCAAATGTAACTGCACCTTTTCTGAAAGGGTGTTTGTGCAGGTGCAGGGCAGCCAATTCTGAAAGGACCTTTGGCCCTTTGGCCTGGCTGGGCCATATACAGTTTGGCCATGATGCACGACGCCTTAGCCAAAGCCAGGCATAGAGGGGAAACCTATTTCTGTCCCTTAAAATTAATGTTTCTCTACAATGTGTAGCATCACTCTATGGTTTCTTTGTTTTTACATTGTGCTACTTGGGGAAAACATCCTGAGTATTTTTGGTTTTGCTTTTTCCCTCACGTTTGTTTTTTATGGAATGAAGCCTCGAAAAATTACCAGGCAACAGAAACACAAGCCAATAGAGAATGGTGAGTAGTAAAACTAAAACAAATTCAATCAATCATTTATTTTGTACCTACTATGCTCAAGACACATAGTAAGTGGACACTTCGAGCAACGGAACAGAGAACAGAAGAAATCAGGACCTTTCATCAGTAATATTTTTTTGAAATTTATTCTGTTGTCGAGGAACAAAATAGTGATGATTTAAAATCTTAAAAGGACATTTCTTCTTTAAAATTAGGGTTCTAATGAAAAGCAGACTAACGATGTTCCAGAAAAAATATGATTCCATACAATATTTCTATCTTCTGTTTGCCCCATCTAGATCCACTTTCTATCCTTCTCCACTCTGTTTTGTACCCTAGGAGGTTGGTCCTTATGGGCTATAATTATAACAAGGAATCTATTGTCTTCTGCTCCTGGTTGTGTTTGGCCAAGGGGAGGCTCTGGCAGGAAACTGGAGAAAGGAGAATAAAGTGGGGGTATTTATTTCTCAGAAATCTTCCTATAATCAATGAAAACCAGCTCTGTCACTTGACCAACTCCTCTTAAGTTGGCCCTACACATGTAACTCTTTTACTGGGCTATAGTTACTGTTCAATTCTCTTGCCCCTCAGCCTTGCATATCTACTGGGCTTGCAATTTCCCTGCAGTATGCTCAGAATTTGCAAATATTCCCTTCATTAAGTACTCTTTTCAATTGTCCTGTCTGCTTCCTGCAAGGACCATGGCTAATGCATATCTCTAGCCTGCTAATGGAGGATATGGACCAGAGTGAGGAGAAAGAGACAGGGAAGATAGGGAGACAGAAAGTACAGAAGAAAGGGCAAGAAATGTGTGTTATGATCCTTATCTTAGACTAGGTGGGAGAGTGTGAGACACAGAGTCCAGACATAAGGATTAGTCTTGAACAGAGGCATTATCTTCTTGGACTGTAGGAAAAGAGACTAGAGTCATTGCAGATATAAAAACCTTGTCAGTGTGTGGGCTGGAAATAAAGGTAGTTTACACCTGAAAGTCATAATTTTCTTAGTAAGGTAGGAATCAAAGTCATTTGCTAAGAGTAAATGAGATGTGAAGAAGGTAAAGGGTGTGAAGATTGTGTTGAAACTTTAGCCACTGCCAGAAGGGAAAGAGTGTTCTCACCTGATGCATGTAAACTGGATTCAAAGAAAAGTGCAGCTGACTCTGGAAACTGATTTGTCATGGTACAAATCCACATAGGGGTGGTGATTTTTCTCCAGCAGCTCTCGGAAGTCCTGATATAAGAATAGAAAAGTGGATAACAAAAGTGACCCAATGGGCAATTTCAAAATGAAACTACTAAGGTACCAGTACAATGATTTAAAACAGTAAGGGTTCTGGAGCTAGACAGAAACTCAGTGCAACTCTTTCCAGCCACATCACCTGAGGCAAGTTATCTAACCTTTCTTGCTCAAGCTTTCTTCGTCTGTGAATTAGCAATAATAATAATATCTAACCACAGAACTTTTTTTTAAAATTAACTGTTATATATGTAAAGTGGTTAATAATATACCAAATGTCTAGAACATGCCTAAAAAAGGTTATCTTTTGTTATTACTCATAAAGTGTTGAGAGTGGTGGGGGAAAGTAATAGTTAAATAATGCAGTGAAGGTCTAGGCTAGTGTGGGGAAGAAGTGAAGCCATGAAGGAGTCTTGTGGACTGAGGGAAAAGAAGGAAATGAGAAACTGGAGATCATAGTGAAGTCCAAGCTGAGAGTACTGGGGACTAAAGGAAGGACTAAAGGCATGGAGAGTTCGTTATTGGAGTTTATGATTTCAGAGGTGATGCAGAGAGCTGGTCCAGGCTAGTATTGTCAGACAGGTGGGATACAGTGCTCTCCTCTGCAGCCAGGAGAAAGTACTCCCCTATCATGGTATGCAGTCCAGTTGAAGATGGAAGAGGACTGAGTCAGATGTGAATACCCTCAGGTAATGAAGGAGAGTGCCTTGAAAGTCAAACAATAACTGGTCAGATTGGCAAAGGGAGGGGAGAAATTGTGGATGGCATCTTTGTGCCCTGTGAGGTGAGAGATCAACTGTCTATACTCAAGCAACTGTGAGAAGATGGCATCCTTAGAAGACCTAGCTTTCAGTTAAAATGCAAAGTGAGGTAATCTCAAACATCAGGTCATAAAGTGCTTTCTTGATGAAGCAATATACAACTAAATTTCAATTTAGTTTCTAAAATATGCGTTTTTATCTACAGTAAAATAAAGAGAACGCTTCATTCTTAAAATGGGAAACATTAAAATGTACATATGATAAAATATTAAAATACATATATGTAAGCATAAATAGTCTTTATCACAGAAAAATATTTTAATTTTTCCCATTTTTGGTTTGAGAATCCAGTATAAAATTATACTTCAATGAAATTTATAATATGAACTTTAATAGTATACTGACACAAGCAAAACGTTTTACTTGAAAGCACTTCTTTATTACATACCACTCAAAAATAATTAAATGAGGGGAGCTGGGTGGCTCAGTTGGTTAAGCATCTGTCTTTGGCGCAGGTCATGATCCCAGGATCAAGTCCCGTATAGGGTCCCTGCAAAGCCCTGCTGCTGCCTCTCCCCCTGTTTGTGCACGCGCGCTCTCTCTCTCTCTCCCTCTCTCTGTCAAATAAGTAAATAAAGTCTTCGAAAAAATAATTAAATGAATACTGAACTCCGAAAAAGGGTCAAAAGAATTACATAGTATTGCAAAGGAGGGTCATAAGTTTAAAAATATGGTCAAGTGAAGTGAAGTAAAGAAAAAGTGTTGGAAATATTCTGTGAAGAGACAAAAGATAAAGAAGAGCTTGTTGCTGGTATTGTGATGTCTGTGACAGGGCTGGTGAGCAAGAGGGCAGCAGGGGAAGAGTGGTAGAGGAGTGAGCTCGAGGTAAGAAGAGGAGGAAGCAGGGTGGTGGGACTGGGGAAGCTGCACTGTAGGAGATGTGGTGACAGATTGAGAAGCACATTGGGACTGGCCGGGCAAGGTTTCACTGGTGGCAGGCAGTCATCCAGGGGACCAGGTGCATAATGAACTTGCAGAGTATGACTTGGCCAATAGACTCCAAATGTTATTTGCTCTAGAATCCAAACAGAACCCTGGTGAGGGGCCCTGTGGGTGACCGTGTGGAGGAGATAGCGATAAGAGTGAGAAACCACCATGTCTGAAAGCAGACTCTGTACAAAGAATAGAGGTTGCTTCAGGGACCATTGCCTTCTGGTAGAATCCCCTGTAGCTGTCATGATATGAGGATCTGAGGTTCACATGGCTCCGGGGAGTGCTAGAGGGGGCTAAGGGCACTGGGCTCCTAGGAAGATCCCCCTGGCCACAGGTTAAATACGGGAGATTAAAAACAGAGGTCAACTTTGAACGCCTGTCACATCTCAGTTGTTAAGAGAGCAAATCCTAAGAGTTCTCATCACAATAATTATTCCCTCTTTTCTTTTTTTTTCTTTCTTTTCTTTTTATTGTACCCATATGGGAAGATAGATGTTAGCTGAACCTATTGTGCTGGTCATTTCACAATAACATAAACAAAACCATCATGCTGGATGCCTTAAACATATACAGTGATGCTTGTCAATTATTTCTCAATAAAACTAGAAAAATTAAAAAAGATAAAGAGTTTTTTTTAAGGCATTAATCTATAAGGAGAAAGAAAATAGAAATACATAATTCTCCCCATTCCCCTCACCCACTAGGAGAAGACGAGATGTTTCCTAAACAGTCTAGTAAGGCTGGCTTCAAGAAACACCAGGCACAGTGGAAGGCCAGAGTCCCACACGGGGATTACAGGAGAGTTTGTACACCAAACAGTGAAACACACAGCTCCATCCTTTTCCTGACTCCTAGAACAGAAACAGCGATACTCATAAGCCCCCAACAGAAAATTAAAAGACCCTTTTCTGGATAAGCTGACCAGCCTAGTGAAACAGCCTGGTCCAGTCACCCTAGAGTGAGCCCTTCAGTCCACAAGCCCTGCACAGAGGTTACCTTTTCCAAATTTCACTCTCAAATATTAAACGCTGCCATAGATCATTGGATATCTGAGGAAAGCCTGAAAAATGATGGACAGAGACCAAAACAAATAAACAAAAAGGCCTTGAAGGAAAGAGAAGGAAAAAAAATGTTTTAATTATCATTAATGTCCTCATAGAGATAAGAAAAGATATTGAATCCATGAAACAGAACATGATGCTATTTTTAAAAAGGAACATTCCAAGAACAAGAAAAATTCTTGGAAATTAAAAATATGAGAGCACAAATAAAACACTCAATACAAGGAAGCTGGAAAAGGAGATAAAATATTTTAAAGAGTAAAACAAGAGATTTAAAAAATAAGAAGAAACTGAAGTCCTATGAAATTTGGAGAAGCAGACTAGTATGTTCAATGTCCAAAGATTTTGAAGCCCAGAAAGAAGAATTAACTAATATAGCAGCAGTACAAAAGATTTCACAAAACTGTAGATCAGTAGTTTCTAGATTGAAAGGGCATTGAATAATTAAATAAAATCTTAAAAATAAATAGATAAAAATTTAAAAAGAATTAAAAAAAAAAAAGAAAGAGCCTACCAAGTCACCAACATAATACCTTTTGAAAAAAGAAGAACCAGAACACTTTCCAAGAGAAAATACAAATCACATCAAGGGATAAAAATCAGAATAACAGTGGCCTTCTCAGTGGCAGCTCTAGAAGTTAATGAGGTAGTGAATTAATTCCTTCAAAATTCTGAGAGAAAATAATTTTTACTTAGAGTTCTATACCTAGCCAAAATATCACACTAGAAACTGAAATAAAGATAGACACACAATGTGTCAGATAACTTAACCTCCCAAGCCACAGAGCAATAAAATTCTCAGCCAAAACAAAAGAAAAACCCTAAAGAGATGATAACTCAGGATCCAGAAAATGTGGTAGGATCAGAAACAAAGAGAAGATTCTAAAGCCATGTAAAGAGTTAAAACTTATCATATACAAAAAAATCAGGAATCACAATAAATCAGCCTTTATTTTTTTTAAGATTTTATTTATTTATTTGAGAGAGTGAGAGAGAGGGAGACAGAAAGCGCATGTGTGCGAGCACGCGCAAGCACAAGTGGGGGAGGGGGCAGAGGGAGAAGCAGACAACCTGCTGAAAGGGAGCCCCCCCAAGGGTCTCCATCCCAGGACCCTGGGGTCATGACCTAAGCTGAAGGCAGATACTAAACTGACTGAGCCACCCAGGCGCCCCTATATCAGCCTTTTAAATAGTAATAATGCAAGCTGGAAGAAAATAGAACACGGCCTTTAAAATTCTTAGAGAAAATAACTTTCAACCTAGAAATCTTTATCCAATCAAACTATCTCTCAAGTGTTGGAGTAAGTAAACATTGGTTTGTGCCCATGCTATATAGGATTAGATCCTGAGACTATCACCTCCTCCTGTGGCTATGGGGAAGCTAATTGCCTCTATCATAAGGCCACAGACCAGGCATCACCTCTACCTGTTATGCCATTTGCAAGCAGCCTTATTATATATGGCACAGGCTGTGCACTGCACAAGTAAAGGAGGTAAAGGGGGGATTTACATAAAGCATATCAGTGCTCTCTGGAGCTGTTGTGTTTTGGAACACATCGCAGTTATGGCAGGCATGAAGTGATAATCTTCTAGCAGTTTAGGTTTGAAGATTACAAACCCGTGAAATAATACTCAGTATCGTGTATTTGGGAAAAAGCCAGACAGCAATCTGCCACTTAATAAATAAGTTCAATGATCATAAAAATAATGCTGTGGAACTGTGCCTGCTAGCTATTTCAACATATATGTACTGACCATATTTTTCCTTTTTTACAGTCTTTCAATTCTAAATAAATGTGGAGAGTGCAAGCAAAGGTTTTAGGTTCTTCAAAGAATTACTCATTCCAGATTCTGAAGCATTACCAAACCTGTTATCTATAATTCATTAGTAAAAGCACAGACTTTGATGGCGTGGGGTGGGGTAGGGATAAAAGAATAAAGCACAATGTGAGAACTCACTGGATTGCATTTCAGAGGAAACCTCTCTGGGCTTCATGTCTGAGTTAGCCAATCTGAAATTTAAAACCACAAAGCAAAGCACGCACCAATTAAATTCAAAAGAAAAGCAAATAAAAAATATCTCATCAGAAAATTTCAGATCCTCAAAAGATATTACAAACTGAATATCAGAATATTTAAAGCCCTGTAAACTAGGTAAGAATTTAGACTATGAAAATTATTTCAGATAACATTAAGTACCACACTTATGCATTTTTCAATTATTAAAATCTTCTTAAATGTATCTTGTATATATCACCCTCTCCACCTTTTTGAAAATCCTACCCTTCACCATAAGTATCTTCCCTACCTTCCAGACCTTACTCAACATTCAGAACCAAGTGAAAACTTCAGTATTTCCTCCTATGCCTTTCCTGACCTTCCTATCCCATTATTTCTGCTCGCATGTGCCACCCCATAGCGCCATTATCTTGGTTCATACCTAATGAAGTAGCAGGTCTTATTTCTTCAATTAGGTTTTAATCTTCTTGAGAGCAAAAACTTTCCCGTGGACTCCATGTATCCAACAGCACTTAGCTGAGTGCTGGAACATAGTAGACACTCAGTAGATTCTCTCCAAGTATGTTTCTATGTCATACAACAAAAAGGAATGTTTCTTTCTTTGCATCAGGACAAAGTGTTTCTTTAATCAGGAGCATGATGTACAATCACACATTCAAAAATTTGCATAAAATAGCCCTTATCAGAAAGGAATGTAGAAACACCATACCATATTTTTACAGACATTTTCATTTTCCAGGCCATCTTTTATCTAAGACGATGATCTCAAATACCATGATAGTTCTAAAATGTATGCCCACAGCCCAGACATCTTTTCTGGGCTCTAGAATTATATATCTACTACCTCCTCTGTTTGAACATCTCACAAGTAACTCAATTTAACTTAACCGTAAATTAAACTCAAGATCTACTCATTTTCTCAAAATAGAAGAAATTCAATGAATGGCCTCACTGTCTACCTTGTCCTATGATCCAGGAACTCTGTGATTATACTTGAATCTCTCCATCATTCATCTCTCCCAACTAATCTGTTGTCAGACCCCCTTTCCCATAACTGACCTACTGTCACTCAAATATATGCACCCCTCTATCTCCTTTGCCATCATCAAGTCCACCCTATTGTTATCTGTTGCCTGGGTCATGCCAGAACCTCATAACTAGTCTCTCTGGAGCCAGTCTTGTCACCCTTCCAATCCACCCTCCATGCAACAACCAATACAATCTTTTTACACAAATATGATATCACTTCCAGGCTGAAAACCTTCCATTGGCTTCTCACTAGACTTAGAATAATATCTATAGTGGGTGCCGTGGTGTGTACTCAGGTCTTCCCCTTCAGAACCAAGGCATACATTCCCCCAGCTGCTGGACATGAAGCTCTCAGCTGAATCTAACCCCATGACTTGGCCTCAGATAAGAGCCACCTCAACCTAGATCACACTCTCTTCCTCAGAGAAGTTCCCATTCAATCAGTAGTCAACTGGCCTTTGAAAAACAAGGCTCAGCTCTTTCACCTAAACTTATGATAACTCTAGAAGGGCCCTCCCAGTTCCTTACAGGATGAAGAGACAAGTTTCTTGAGACTGTCTTCTAGTCCAATTTATCTCTCTGACCAGTCCTACTTTCTCCACTTTCCCATAGGTATTGATCCTTACGGTGCTCACCAATAAACTTTCTGCATGCTAATCTGTGTCTCACAGTCTGCTTCTTGGGGATCCTGACTTGTGATAATATCCTTAACATGATCTAGAAGGTCATACATGATCTGACCTCTGCTGACTCCTATACCATGCTTCCCCAAGCCCTCAGTACTCCAGCCACTTTATCCTTTCAGTTCCTTGAATATGGAATTTTTCTTTCTGCCTCAAGACATATCAGACTTTACCTGGAACATTTAGTGCCACCTCACCTCTACTGCCCAATCCCTGCATCACCATCATTTCATCTCTTTGTCTAATTAATCCTTACTCTATATTCAAATCTTAACTCCAGCTCAAAGAAGTCTTCCCTTGCCCCCAAGACTAGCTAGTTCTCTTTTATCAGTCCTTATGGGCTCTATACTTTTCTTTTGCGGTACTTTAAAAGTACTATTGTGAGATATTTTGAAGTTAATTATAATATTTGCCTCCTTTGATATAACATCTGATCCACGTTTCTCTTATTTGCTACTATAGTTCTAGCACAGAACTTTGCACATAGCAGGCACTCAAAAAATACTAAAACACCTTATATAACATGTTTAATGATCAGTGATCTCACTGGAGCTATATGGTCCAATCCTCTTAGGGTAACAGTCAATAAATAAAAGGATATAAACTACGCCAAAGTCACATGTATCTACAAAGAAAGGATAT
Source organism: Ursus americanus (assembly GCF_024610735.1). Classification (NCBI taxonomy): domain Eukaryota; kingdom Metazoa; phylum Chordata; class Mammalia; order Carnivora; family Ursidae; genus Ursus; species Ursus americanus. Next base: position 68,784,484 of record NC_142139.1, read on the forward strand.
CTTGGTAGCTTAGTTCAACCCCTGGTCCTCCTGATAATGAAATAACCCATTGCTCCCAGCCTTCCAACAAAGAATTCCAGAAGTTACCTAAGAAACTGTAACTACTCTGCAAAATCGCCAAAGCCTATCAGCAAAGAAATCCAATAAGAGAAATCTTCCTAGAAATATGTTTGGGGCAAAAAGAGGAGGGGGTCGGAATTCAGTATGTGTTAGGAGGAAGACTGACTAACCCAAAATAGAACAGACTCTGAATAGAAGGGTATGTTCCAAGTTGAGAACAATTGAGAAAACTAGGGGTAGAGATGCTGACATGCATTGAGGTGATGTGCAAGAAGGCAATGTGGGCACATATAACCCACTTTATGTTTTTATAATATGGTACATGACCAGCTTAAATGTGGCTCTTCACCTTTACCTAGAGTATAGACACAGAAGACAATAATAAATAGGATAATTATAGCAAGCCTGATCTTAAAATTCTTACAATCGCTAAACATACCTGTTTTTAGACTCTTCTAAGATCCAATTTTGGATATTGGGGTTGAAGAGAGAGTGATTTACATGCACAAGTCTTTCATCCAAGTTCTCACACAGCACAGCTCTAGCACATTGTGTGGCTGATTAATTCTGATGGAAGCATAATTATATCTTTGGGACTCCAGGATGAGTCAGCAAATAGATGTGTGTTGGTAACAGCTTCATCACCTGCCCTGTACTCAAGTTTCACAGTGAATAACCTTAAGAGCAAGAGTCAGGAGCCAACTTAGCATAGAAAACCAAGGGGGAATTCTGAATCTAACAAGAATACCTGTGAGATAGTATATAAAAAGCAAGTACAAAGTGGTATGTCCGTATTTAGGGAAAAAAGGTTACAGGTAAGGTTTTGAATGTAATTAGGAAGTCACTAACAAGAGACGGATGGAGAGAAATGTATGAAACCAGAAGCTTCACATTAAGGACTGAAACTAGAAATGAGCTATAGATAATTCCAGAAGAGTCTTCAGAGTTAGAGTTAGAAGTTAGGAATTCAAGAAGTAATTTGCTGGTGCTGTACTTAGAAGCCAGTGGATTGGGGGCCCACAAAGCCTCAGAGGAGTTGCTTTGGAGGCATTGCTATGGGGTGCTCCTGGAACTACCCTTCCAGCCCTTTGCAGTGTTGTGTCCTTTCTTTGCCAGAGAACAATGTGGGCAGCTGATAAAAGCAAATATATGTCTTGAGCATCCATTATACTCATTCATTGAAACAGACATGTTGGCTTATTTACAACCAAAATCACCTTCTTCTTTGAAAGGGAAGTTGAGTACAAGGATTTTGTTTTTTAACCCAAATAACCTGAATAATGGCCTCAGCTATTCTCTCCCTTGGTGCCAAAGGCAGACTGAATGCAAGAAAAGCATCTGTGACTAATCAAAACAGGTTCACCACCACCCCCACTCCTCCAGGCCCAAACACTTAACTGGAGTTTCCTTGGCTGTGATGGAGCCTAAACCTCATTACAGAGAGTTTATCCAAGGCTTCCAGGAACAGGAAAATGACCCATGGCCATTTCAAGAGAGCATAAGTGAACACACAGTAACCCCCCAAAAAACAGCACTCTTTCGAGGCACTCATCTGTAATGCTGTGTACACGTTCCTTGAAAAGGCAGGGAGGTTGATGGCTAAGTACACATACTATTTGGAGAGCAAGTCCCCAGTGCATTTATTTTAAACTTCATGAAGTTAAAGTAGACTGTACAGTGATACAGGCATAGGGATGACAAAGAGAATTAGGAAATCTAGGATTTGAAAGAAAAGACTAGATGGGAAGATAGGAAGAACAACCAATGGCCTTTCTAAGTCTAAGGCCCTATAAACACTCTCATAGACTGTTCTCCATGCATCTTACATTTTTAACAGAGTGCCAAGCAAAGTTTACTCTCCCATCCAAATCCAAAAGCTGAGTCTGAGAGCCAAGCTTCCCCCTCAGTAACTATACCACAAGGATGGGAAGAATACCAGAAGCGGCAAGTTCCTGGCTCCCTGCCAGCTGTTTTATTACTTATTAACTTATTTTATATAGCCTTCAGCATGGCAAGAAAAGCTTCCTTTAATTATCAACAGGAATGAAGAAGCCACAAGGGGAAATCAGAGCCAGAGAACTGCAGCCGCACTGATTACAGCCCAGCTCTTATCAAAGCTGACACAGGGTCCAGGCTGTGCAGATACGGGGCTGGAAGCCTGAGGCGTGCGTGGGAGGGAACCTGGACGGCACCACTCCGTGCCGGGTAATTCTGTTGGAAAGAATTCTCAACGAGGTGGGGCTTTTTCTTCTCTTTTCTCTTCTTCCAGTTCAGGGAAGTAGAACGCCAAGGTTGCCAGAGGAGAAAAACATAACAGACAAGGTACACAACCTTTATATGCACGGTGGCCAGCATGGCAGAACACGGTGGAGCCTGGAGGTGGTGATGAGGGCAAGGGAAGAGATCATTAAGCAGAGGCACTGGCTCAAAGGCAGCCTTCAAGCCTCTGCATAAGTACAAACATTACCATTGGGCCATCTTGTGAGCAAGTACAGAAGGTGAGAACATACTAGGTGGGCTGGAGAACACCTGGGAGCCCCCGCCCCAGCCCAAACATACCTCCCCTTCTGGCTTCCACAGTGTCCAAGAAATCATCATTGGAGGATTAGATCCAGTACGGCTTTCTCCCTAAAGATACTAATACCTTCTCATGACTGCGTTTATCCCAGTTTTACCAGTAAAACCACTTTGGAGAGTGAAGGGGAAGGAGACACAACAGAATCTTGAAAAAAGATACGGGGACAACTGAAACCAACAGCCCACTTCCCTAACTTCCAAGGACTATGGAATTTCCAGAATGCAGCATCTAAGGGATCTTCTGATTCTGTGCTACAGTACTGTTCTGTTGTGGAGAAATGTCTTATATCATGCCTTTGGTTAGCCTCCAAGAACACACACCTATGCTAGGCAACAGGGGTAGGCAAGAATGGGCAAATGCAGGGAGATGTTTCCATGGGCACCTATGGAAAGAAAGTCAGCTCTCTCGTCTTCAGAAAACCCTGGCGCACATGAAAAGGCCACCAGGACCTAAAAAATCCCCACCACACAAAAAAACTAAGATGCTCTAGTGGTAGAAAAAGCACTCTGCCAAAAGTCAAGTCAGCCCATCCTGAACGACGGCTATCACAATGAAAGGCTAAATGGCACAGGGAGTGTCCTGTACGTCAGATGGCTGATGAAAATTTGCAGCACCGTGGAGGAGGAGAAAAGTGCCTGCCTAAAGTACACTTGCAGGGGGGCGCCTGGGTGGCACAGCGGTTGAGCGTCTGCCTTCAGCTCAGGGCGTGATCCCGGCGTTGCCCCACATCAGGCTCCTCCGCTATGAGCCTGCTTCTTCCTCTCCCACTCCCCCTGCCTGTGTTCCCTCTGTCGCTGGCTGTCTCTATCTCTGTCAAAAAAAAAAAAAAGTACACTTGCAGGAAAGAGGTGAACTGTAGAATTTTGACAGTGAAAAGCTTGGTGAAATAGGGCAACATTGTAGGATAGACCAACTTTGTGGACAGGGTCACAAACAAACAAACAAAAAAGAACAAAAGAAAATGGCGGACAGGGTCAGGGGGATGACACTTCATGATCTCTGGCAGGAAATGCTCAAACAAATAGACATGTGTGGAGGGGTGACTATAAGAGGAAAGTGTATTAGGGAAAAGCAAGCAAAAGAAAGAAAGAAGAAAGAAGAAAGAAAGGAAGGAAGGAAGGAAGGAAGGAAGGAAGGAAGGAAGGAAGGAAGGAAGGAAGGAAGGAAGGAAGGAAGAAGAAAGAAAGAAAGAAAGAAAGAAAGAAAGAAAGAAAGAAAGAAAGAAAGAAAGAAAGAAAGAAAGAAAGAAAGAAAGAGAAAGAGAGAGAGAAGGGAGGGTAGGGAGGAAAAAAATTCTACTTTTTTATTTTTATAAGAAGCTAAAATATTCTTGTAAAAATGTCTGGCTTGCTGGACAGAGAAAAATTACTGCAAATTTGTATGGCATGTACATGTTTTTATAATAGGAGAGATAAAGTGAGATAAAGTACTTTGACAAAAAAATGTTATAGCTATTATTAATACACTGCATTTGCCCCCTTATCCAAGACTGACTTCTCTCCCACAATTTAAGGGCAAGCATCTTGGTCAGTGTCCAGGGCAACCCTTATGTTTTCATGTTGTTGTAGTTTGCTTTCATGTTACTAGGATAGATATGGTTTATGATAACCCAGACTATATGCTTACTGTTGAGTGTTCTCTTCTATCTCAACTTTTGTCTCCCAAAATGGTGCGGCTTTGTAGATAGGATAGCAGATGGCTGGGGGGAGGCTTGAGACTGGGTTTTTTTTATTGCCTCCACCCTCTATTCTCTGATTTGGGGGAGAAAACAGACCCTGAAGTTTACTTACCATCATTGGTACCAAATGCATGGCAGCCCTCATACACAAGGATGAAACAAATCAAAACCAATAAGCAAACAAAAAATCTTCCGACAGTAGATGCCTCTATGGAGGAAAATTGGATGGTTTAAAGCAAAGGGGTGGGAGAGAGATTGACTTTTCAGTGGAGACTTTGTACCTTTTCACCTGATGCTATGTGCATTTATTCTATATTCAGAAGTAACTTTTAAATAGGAAATACATAAAATACTTGGTTAGACATTGCTGATGGAAACACTAGAGATTCCTGGTCTTAAGGAGCTTACAGTATCATTCGGGAGACAGGATATTATTCTAAAAGAAAAGAACAGTAGATAGTCTATACTGGCCCCTCCACTAATCAGCTGCCTAATAGTAACTAAGTTATTTAGTTGCTCTGACTTCAGTTTCTTTATTTGTGGAATGAGAAGACTGAATGAAGTAACCACCTAGTTCATTTCATTTGTGTATCATTCATTCATTCAATCATTTTATTTGTCTATTCAAGAAAGTTTTAGTAAGCACTGTATTAGTATCTTTTCCTCTATAACCACCCCAAAACTTAGTACCTTAAAATGCCAACCATGTATTTAGCTCATAATTCAGCAGAGTGGCAATTTGGGCAGGGCTCAGCAGTGCGGTTCTTCTTCTAGTCTCACTTGGGCTCACTTATGTGCTTAGGGCCAGCTAGGTGTCTGTCAGCTAAGGTGTCTCTGCGTCTGGGCCTTGGCTGGTTATCAGCGGGATCCAGCCTATGTTTGTTCACGTGGTGGCTTGGGATTACCAGAGTAGCAAGGGGGCAAAGTCCCAGTGTAAAAGCTCTTTTCTTTTTATTTTTGTTAATTAATTAATTTATTTATTTATTTTGGGGGGGCGAGGGAAAGAGAGAGAAAGAATCTCAAGCAGACTTCCTGCTGAGCATGGAGCCCCACACTGAGCTCGATCTCATGACTCTGAGGTTACAACCTGAGCTGAAATCAAGAGTCAGACACTTAACTGACCGGATACCCAGGGGCCTTAAGAAAAGCACTTTTCAAGTCTCTGCTTGCCTCACATTAGTTAATGTCCAGGCCAGACTGAAGGAGTGGAAAAAGAGACTCCAAACTATACAGTCAATTGCAAGGGGCTGTGGAAAAGGGAGAAGAATCATCTGTGTCCACTTTTCAATCTACTAGAGACATCTTTTTTATGCCAAGTCCTTACCCCATAAAAATGGAGCTTACGTTTTTATTCTTTCTGCCACTGAGTTTCTACTGCTGGCGAATGATAATTATGAAATCTGGGGTGACACGGATTGTAGGGCAAATCTCAGAAAAGAAATGATTAAGTCTATACAGTTACTAACGTTAGTTAAACAAAACCTTCTTAGGAGAGACTATTCTGACCAGATTTTTTGAAATATTTATTCCTTTTGTTAAATTTTTTTATTATAATTTTTATTTTGTTATATTAGTCACCATACAGTACATCCCCAGTTTTTGATGCAATGTTCCATGATTCATTATTTGCATATAACATCCAGTGCACCATGCAATTTTTGCCTTAAAAAAAAATCTATTTGTGGACCCGCATGACAGCATTACTGTGTTTGGATTCCTGAAGAGTTAAGAGAAGCAGTGATTGTTAACTGATTTCCCTTATTGAGTCTCGTGAATTTTTTTTTTTAACTACAGCTTTCAGAGCCATAAGATATATGACCACAGGGAATGGCAGGAATCAATCAATTAACAATGGGTTCCAAACACATACACAGTTCCTAGCACTGGCCAGACATAGAAGGGATAAAATGAGGCAAAATACCATTGCTTCCATCTGGAAGCTTGGCATGTAGTTGGGGGGGGGGGGGGGACTAACACATCCAAAGAGAGATAACAAATAATACCAGGTAGCAAATGAAATGAAGATGTTGCACCCACAGTCCTCTGCAAGTATAACATTTCTCCAGGTGTTCCAGCTGTTCTTACACTATCTACTCCCCCATTTCCTGCTGTGTCAAGTGTCCCATAGTAAATTACCCTGTGGAGAGGAAATGTTCCTCAGTCTGACATCACTGGACTCTATCACACCCTCTCACACACCTGCTCACAACCTCACATCCCTCACACACCTGTCATCACCCACAAAACACTCCCCTCCTCTAACCTATGCATCAGCCTATAAATTCACATCCTAATTTTTCCACTTAGACAAGCCATCCCTCCCAAACACACAAATCCAGAGTGAGGAGATATCACTCTTTAAAAATCGTGGAAAAAATGCACCAGCAAAAAAGTTCCAACTTTTCCTCCTTTATTGTAACTCTGAAAACAAATCAAAGTCCATGTGGATAATGACCCAAAGGGCAGAAGAATCTTGATAAGGGAGGGTTACCTACTGAGAGGGCACCTTCCTGGGCATCAGAGGGCCTGAGTTCGAAAGATGATGTTAATATTTTCTCGTGGTATAATCTGGGGCACGTGCACTGTGACTTTGAGCTTTCTTATCTTTGCAATGAAAGTAAAGAATCTTACATCTCCCCCATCCACCTTATAAGGTTATTATAATTTTCCAATATAATATATGATATTTCAAACCATTCTATAAAATGCAAATAATCAATGGGTTAATAGCTATATAAAGCCAGGGGTGATACTCAAAATACTTACTGATTGATGTGTGTTGGTGTGGACTAATCAAAGAGGACACCTGGCCCCCAAAATAAATACTGTCCAGTGGTACTGGTGCTTACCAGCAGAACGCCAGCCTGTCTCAGCGGATCTCCATATAGAATGGGGGGAGGGCAGTGGTATAACCAGCAAAGTAGGCACACGAAGCCTTCTGTGGGACCTGCCACTGTTCAAAAATAAGTACTTATTAAGGCACCCATAAATTCCTAATGGTAATATGATTTTTTTAAAACTGAAACTTAAAATTTAAAGAAAGCATGATCATAATAAGACATTAATAAAAATGAATTAAAACGTGATTTGAATAGTCCCATTTCCACACACTCTGAAGCATTTAGAAGACTTCTGAGTACTTTCACCTCTAAACTGATTAAATAGCAAACCACTATCAGCCACCACATATGTGCCTTGTCTTTGCTGATGCCAACTGAAGTTTGTTTCCTTATGGCTAATGATCAAAGAGGTTGCAGAAAAGATACTCACACATTGAAAGATACATTTTCTGCATGTTACAATTAATCGGATATACTGCACTCTAAGCCAGCGGACTTCAGTTTAACTAACAGGTCAGATGTGTTCTCATATGAAATTTAAAAAGTGAGTTTAGGTCCTGTAAATGTCTAAAAGCCTCACTGCTAGGACCGATGCATATCTAAACACGTCTGGCAAACCAGTGCACTAGACTTGCCAAATGTCTATTTGAATGAGGGATGAAGAAACCTCCCAGGGGAGAATTCATTCCAAGGAAAGAGAAGGTCAAACAGATAAACATGGCCTATGAGGTCAGGGAAGGGACAATTCTAAGGTCTGCATGGTGTTTGTCACTAAAATTTGAGTCCTGTGGATGTGGTGGGGATAGGTGGCCATAGGAGGGTGAATTTGGAGTTTTCATCTATTAAATATGAGGCCATAAGCTACACTGCTCTGGTAAACCTCTAAACTCCCACGTACCCACCACCATCATTCCACCCACCCCTGGGACCTCAAGCACCCAGGATATCAACAGTTCTGCAGGACACAGGACTGTGGCATCCAGAGGGTGCAGCTATACTCAGGAGAAGCCCCACGAGTGCCCAGCAGATGGCAGTGGTGCCTGGCCCAGGTAGCGGAGTCTGCAAATGTCTTGCAGAAGAAAATTGCTCAGTGCCGAGCAGACACCACATGGCAACTCACTGGACTCTAGAGCCTTGGCTGGAGGTGCCGGGAAGAAAGCAAAGCTCCAGGTTCTGGAGTACGTACTGACTATTGAGAATGTTAGATTGCCTCCTTCGCCCAGGGTTCTGTAGCCGGGGACCTTGCCCGCTCTCCATCTCCTCCCATTTTCTTGGTGGGTTGAAAGGCCATCTCTAAGCCAATGACTTCAATTTTGTGTCACCATCCCAAGCCTTTCTAATCCGTTCCAGACTCATATATCTGTCTACTAGGTTTATCGCCATTTGAATACCAAATGAAAAGTGTCCTAAACTGAACTCCTAATCTTTTCCCCTCAAAAACAGCTTCAACCTGCAGCCTTCCTTATCCCAGTTGATGGGACTTTCATCCTTCCAATTGATCAGGCAAAAATTTTTGCCATCATCTTCACCTCCTTCTCTTTCCTCACCTTCACATCCAATTCATCAGCAAATACTAAACTCCAGTAACTTCTCTACTGTCTCGGCAGTTTCTACTCTGGTCTAAAAAAACCACATCTCTTTTGCCTGGGTCTCTTCAATACATCAAAGCGTGGACTTGGAACTCAAATGCTTATCTTTCTAGTGCCAGACGACAGGGGGGGAATAAGCCAGCAAGTTGGTTTCCATTAAAAACCCGAAATGAGAAAACTCACAAAATGACCTCTATCAGGACATATGTATCAAACATCCCTCAAGTAGAATTAATGTGACACGGAGTTCCTCCTATGAAAATCCTACCATTGCTTCAGGGCTCAGTAGACTTCTTCCTCACATTCAGCCTTTCTCAACAACACAAGCCTGTAGGGGGATCTTCTGGCCCAGAAGCCGTACAGAAGGCTAAACTAAAATATAGTTTATCTACCATTTGATTTCATTCTATCTTGTATTGCACGCTAATCTTTTAATGAGTGTTAATCTTGTTTTTCCAGCTAGATAATGAGGCAGAGGTCTTGGCTTGAGCAAAAGTGGGATTCAGATGTGTCTGAGGTCTGGCTTGTGTGATGACTGATAGGTGTGGCCACCATAAATTATTTGCATATCAATTTTTTGCTTCAGAAGATTTTAAGCACGTGGGTGTGTGCCTTCCAGGGTGGGTGAGGGGAAGATCGGGAACTGCGGAAAGCGTGGTGTCCAACTTCAGTTATTAGTTCCCTGCTGAGCCTATGGATTCAGGTCTGAACCCATTAGAGAGAATTCAGAGGAATTTTTTTCCTGGGCGAGTCTTAAGGCCAGAGAGCTAAGCTGTTCTGCTTTGATGTCTCCGCGCTAAAAAGAAGAAGAGAACGGGTGAATCAAGCACACTGCCTGCTTCTCAGGGTCTCAAGCCTATCAGCGAGGCTCAGGGCAGGTCAGGGCTACCAAAAGCAAATTTGGATCCCATTAAAAAAAAAGTTCCACAGCCCCTTCAATGACAAATGGGCTAAACCACATACTAGCAGTTTATGCTGACAGATTACACAGTCGAGCTGACTCCTTTCCTAATCTCCAAGTACAACCATTTGTACAAACTTCTCCTCCCCCTGCTACTCTGGTAACTCCCAGTTTGGTAAATCAAGGATAGAGTAAGGGCATCGTTGTCAAATATGGCATCTCAGGAGGACACTGAGGGCAGTGGCAGTGGTCTGTGACTGCCCCTGTGTGACATCAAGTACATGGTGGGAAAAAATGTGAAGATTGTTCACGACCACTCTCAGAACATGCCCAGCAAGGAATACCCTGGTGGGGCATTGACGATAGTGGGAAATTGTATGGGATTTTAACTTCCTGCCTTTTTTAGGGAGTTAGCCTGATCTGGAGAAATTCCAAGTATTAGTTTTCCAGTGACCTTACTGAATCCATAGACAAGTGAAGCACTGAGAACCGGAAGCTAATGCAGATGCCACAAGTGGGAGGCCCAGGGTGTTCACTTCTCTGGAGTGTCCCAGACCATCAATATAGTGCATTCTGGTTAATCAGATTTTTTTTTTAATTTTAAAACGTAACAAGTGTCCTTTCGAATCAGAGGTATCAGAAGCCCAAGTGGGGGTCAGATCCAACTTCTATCAGTGGATTTGGGAAAGTCATATAACTTTGCTGAATTTAATTTTCCCTAAAATTTATATATATATATATATTCCTTCTTAGCCTGACCTCTTTGAGGGTTGTCAAATATATATATATTCCTTCTTAGCCTGACCTCTTTGAGGGTTGTCAAATATAAATATATATATATATATATATATATATATATATATATATATATATATATATATATATATATATTCCTTCTTAGCCTGACCTCTTTGAGTGTTGTCAGAGTAGTCTATGTGAAAGTGCTTTAAAAACTATAAAGTACTGTACCATGTGTCAGGATGGCTGAGTGGTCTAAGGCACCAGACTCCAAACTATAATGCACTGTAACCTTAAAATATTGTTATTCATATAATAATGTGTCTATACACATAACCCAAGATTAAGGATTGAGACAACAGTTGGAATAATTTAAATTTTTTCTGAATTTACCTCATTCGCTAAATATTTGTAAAGAAACATGATTGATTTTCCAATTCATCTTGCATCACTTTATGAAATTAAGTTAAATTAAAAGGAAGTCCCCCAAAATAAGCTCTTGGTCTTATTGAGTATTAAAGGCCAGTTACTCATTAGTGAAATGCCCCACACAGCATGAGCGTCTCACCAAACACAGACAGGAGAAAATCACAATCTGTAGATTACCTTATTTCTTATGAAATAAAAGATATCCCAGGTAAATCACCCAGACGATGCTTTGTGTCCTTTAAACCTTGCCATATCACTTGATCTCTTGGTCTGCTCTCATTTGTCACTCTCCCAATTACCAAAGCTAATGGACTTTGCTCATTGCCCTCCTTCCCTGACACTGATGTTTTTCCAGAAGGAGAGACAACATTTCTTAGACTTTGGTTTCTGGGGGAAGAGATGACCCAGTGGCTTTTCCTAATACTGCTATTATCACATTTTCCAACTTAGGGAAATTAACTACATCTCACACTTTGGTCCTAGCAGAACACAAATAACAGACTCAGGCATCTTTCTGTCATTCAGTTTGTGGCCTAATCTCAGAGACATTACAAAGATCTGAAAAAAATCACATTCTACCTTACACTGATTCTTTTATTTTTATTTATTTTTTATTAATATATCATTAGCATACAATAAGACACGTAGATCTTCAGAGTGCTCAGGTTTTTTTTGTTTTTTTTTTTAAGATTTTATTTATTTTATTTATGTGACAGAGAGACAGCCAGAGAGAGAGGGAACATAGCAGGCGAGTGAGAGAGGAAGAAGCAGGCTCCCAGCAGAGGAGCCCGATGTGGGACTCTATCCGGGAATGCCGGGATCACGCCCTGAGCCGAAGGCAGACGCTTTAACGACTGCACTACCCAGGCGCCCCTGGAGTGCTCAGTTTTAACAACTGAATATACCAGCTGAAACAAGCTATAAAAGTATGGACATCAGATGCACCCATCAGCAGCACTGAGGACAAAATAGTAAACCTGGGTTTTATACAGCTTCTCTCTGAGCTAGCTTTAATGCCACACACAGATTTCCTGAGTAAATGAGATTCGAATACAATTTGTAGAGAAAAGAATTTCAGTACGGAGCCTGTCCAAGTCTGATGCCAATATGGATGTCAAATATCTTGTACATTTGTACACATCCTTAGATATTTTCTCCTTACAAAGGTAACTCATGCTTGTTGCAAAAACAAAAAATTCAGAAAATACAAAAAAAATCTTAAAAAGAAAATACAAAAGGCTATTTTACAAATATAAATATATTGTGTCTTTGTAATAAAAGGAAAAGATCATCCATAATCCTATTATGCAGGCAAAATCAATATTAACTTTGTGTCTTACAATTTTCTTCTAAATTCACGTTTGACAGATATAAGTACGTATGTACTTTTTTTTTAAGTGGGATCTTACTATGCATACAGTTTTATGTTGGTAGGTGAAATAAGGAGTGTCTGACTTCAAGTTCAGCACCCACTGAGCAGACTATAGATCTCACCTCGCAGAGACTGTCCCTCGCTGGAGAAGACAGGCTTATGGCGAATCTCAAGGCCACCTGGCCCAGGACCCGGCCCCACCTGAGAAGTCCTCCACTGAAGAACCCCTCGCAAGCCTGTTCAGCATTTTGTAAACTGTCTGGAAAACTGACAGGAACCTTCTGAATGTCGAATTCAAAACTTGTAAAACATTGCAGGAAATTTAGATATCAATATGCATAAGTCCCTGTCTTCTGGCCAATTACTGAGCTCCCTGTGTGAGCAAAAGCTTCGCAGCAGTTCCTGGCATGAGGTGCTTGCTGCTGATGCCATAATCGTCTGCCTGTGAAGATCAGTGTGGAGATGAGCGAGTATTTCTAATCCTGTCATCGAAACTCAGTATGATTCTGAGATTGTGCACGGAGGAATTGGATTTCCAAGACAAATGACTACAGTATAAACCAACAAGATAAATTTCTATCAAGATAAATAAACCATCAAGATAAATTTCTGGGCGAATTTATTCAAAGTCACTATTTTCTCAATTGCTTTGGTAATACTTTCACAGACCTTCAAAACCCCACATTTCCAATTTGATGCACCTTCAGTATGAAATCTCTTTATTTTTTGCAAAGAAACATTAGCTGTTTAATCTTCAAGTAACATCCCCCCAAAAAATACAAAACATATATATATGAAATATATATGTATATATATGTATGTATATATACATATTTCCCCTCTTGAATAGATAGATCCCAAGAAGAATGAAGTAACAAGAGATCCTCTCCAGGCACTCTGTAAGACGGGGACTGTGTTAACAAAGGGAGAGGAGGGGAGAAAAGGAAAAAAAAAAGCAAGAAAAAATTGATTCCCAGTAAATTCAGCCAAAGAAAGCCTGTGATTCAGCAAAAGAAAGCCATGGACGATTTTGTGTGGTTCACAGGCGCGCATATCACTGCCGCTGGGAAAAGGCTGCTCCCTAATCTCAGCCTTCTCAGCCTGCCAGAAGCAAGGAACATTAGTCATAACTATCCTTTCTTTCTTTTTAGGAAATCCAGCTCCAAGGGAAGATCCCAGGCTGTCTAAAAGAAGCTACCTATGAAGAAAAATGAGAACAATTAAGCCCTAAATCTGTACAAGAAACTGTAACAGCTGAGACTCGAAAACGAAAATGGAGATAATGCTAATGATTATGTTTTATAGCCTCAACATGCCTTACATCTGGAAGAGTTCCAAAGCCCTCAGCAGGTTGTCACATTGATAGAAGGGGCCCCTGCTGAGACGCAGCTGCTTCTGGGGAAGAGCCGGCATCTGGAGAACAGCTGCATATCAATCCCTGAAACACAGAGAGCAGGAAGGCAAGAGCAGCCCGCTACAAGGGCGCCCCTTCCACCTGGAGCCTCCCTCCTTGGCTCCAAAGATTCAGAAAGGCTGAGGCGTCACATTTGCTAACTAATGGAAATACAATCAAAGCTTAACTCTCTGTAAACTTTGGGGAAGGAGACGGTCTGGACAGGTCAGCTTTCTACTTAGCTGAAGGGTTTTGAAACACTGAAGCCCCAACTTTTGTTTAACCCTTACAGACGAAACTTACCGAACACGTATCATTGGATTCTCTGACTTTCTCAATTCAGCTCAGTCAGAAATTCCTAATGTTACGCTTTGAATTCATCCAGCATTCATCAACATGAAAAGATTTATGATGTATCAGTGGGCTTTTGTTATAAAGAAGCTTCCAAAGCATTCTTTATGTATACCATTGTGCGTGTGTTTACACACACACACACACACATGTGCACTCACTCACTCATACACAGAGGGAGGGAAAGAGAGAGAAAAATGACATTGTGACAGGAATTAGCAGACTGCATTGCTTCTTCCACCCTTCCATTAACTAGCAGTGTGACCTTGAATTAGTCACCTCAACTCTGTGCTAAAATGAGGGAGGATCATTAGATGTTCTTTAAGGGCAAATATTAATGTCAGTGATTAAGAATTGTATTACTCCAAATTCTTTTCTTCTTCTCCCTCCTTTACTTTCTATTTTTTCTTTCTTTCTTTTCTTCCTTCCCTCCTTTCCCCCTTTCTCTCCCTTACTCTCAATCCCTAGTTGTTCATTATTTTTAGTGTTAAAACACATGAGCCAAGTAAGCCTGAAATGCAATGCAGCCCAAATGAACCCAAGGTGCATAAACTGGCTTGACATGAGGTGTGCATTTGCAATTAGATGGCACAGTACCTGCTTGGATGGATCTTAAATCTTATAATAACATTGTTAGAACACCTTCTAATGATCATCTCCTCAGTAGCCCGCCCCCATATTTGTGAATTACACATCTTGGGAAGAGAGGAAAGAGAGAGTTCACCAGGAATCAAAATAGCCTGAAAAGGCTTCTCGGAGATACGGAGATAATGTAAGATCTGGATTGAAGGTAAATGTAAGGGAAATATGTTAGTGGGGACCGCAGTGTGTACAAAGGCCAGGGCCTGCCATACACATGGTCTGCAAGGGCACAGGAAGACCCAGAGCAGGGGACACACGCTCCGATGGCCCCCTGGGGGCAGCTGAAGCAGCCCCGGGCTCTACAGTAAGGAGCAGTGCAGACTACCGTGAACCAGGGAGCCCGGACCCACCCTAAGGACTTTGCTGGGAATTTTATAAAATATTGACTGAGCAAAACAAAGAGATCTCCAAGCAAGATAAGCCCAGAGGACCACAGTGTGTGACCTGGCATAATTATTTAAATGGCTCGTGGTTTTATTTTTTAAAAAAGAAGTAAAAGGAATCGAAATTGCATGGCCTTCATAAAAAATAAGTCAACCTTAGGTCTTGATGAATAAAACATGATGAGGTTAATTTTAAATCCCTTTTATGCTATCTGTCTCCAGGAGAATTTTCCATTGTCCTTGTACAATAATGTAAGTTATCACATTGGGGAATTTTTGCTCATCTATAAATAGCTCCTTCACCCATAACCCACGGATGACAGCCTACTTTTATTATTTAAACACGTCTCCAACTATGAAAAAGCTATTTCCAGGAAGTCCAAATCTCACAGCAATATTGCTGTCAGTTAGTCTGGGATGCATATGTTGGGCAAATGTTGCAAGAGAGAAGGTTTCTGTACTGAGCCTTATTCTGATTCAGCAGAAGAAGGAAAAATGAGAAAGAAAACTGGCACCATAGGGCTAGGAAGAAATCCTGGCAGCCAGGGCTAAGGGTAATTACCAAAACCAGAAGCCGGAAGAGTTCCTGTTTGTTCTTCAGAGGGTCCCCAGGACTCAAGACAGGCCAAGAGATAAACCAAACCATATTGCAAAGATCCGTATTGATAAACTATGTTTACAGTTAAAGTTATTTGCCTCTGTAAATTCAATTATCCCTTCTTTGAGAAACCTGGTGTAGGAAAGAGGAAGTTCTAGCTGTAAGAATGTTAAGATTTCCATTCTGGAGGGAGGTTATGACTAAGCTGGAGCCGGAAGCAGAGAACTGTAGGCTGAAAGGATTGAGTATTTCCGGTAGTGTTGGCAAGACCCAGCCTACGGCACACTCTGAGGCTGTTACCACCCACCGAGCACCCCAATGCTGGCTATATACCGAGGCACGTTTGACTACCCAAGACCCCAACAGACTTCGTTCAAGGCTGGGCCCAACACTGAGAAAGGCTTGTGACTGATAATAAATGTGGATTTATACAAATCCTGGCTTGGATTGTGCACTTAGGTCAGCCCTGAGAAACCAAGCACCTGACCACCGAGGTCCTATCGGAGACTGCCTTTGACCACAAGACCAGTGCCCTCGCCCTGTCTCAAAAATCTGCTTGCCAGCAGCCTCACACAGCCTCTTCCTGGACCCTGTCCCAAAATAAAAAATAAACTAAAACCAAGAACACGACAATTAATCCAGAATGAAGTCACCACCCTCTAGAGAGACTGGTGTCCCGTCATCCACCAGAGACAAGGAAAAGCTCATAAATGGGATTCTCCCCAGTCTTCACTGGTCCTCTGCCCCAGTTTGGCAGTTGGGACCTCAGGCTCTAGTCACATGGCTAGTGATAAACTCCCTGTTCTGCTGCTAGTTGTGACTTCATTACCTTCTGTCTCAGTTTTCCCATCTACAAAAAGATGCTACAGTACCAACACCTCCTTGCAGAGCTATTGTGAGGGTAAATTGAGATAAGTCCTGGGAAGCACTAGAACAGGATCTGACATATAGGAAAGCACTCAGTAACAATCGGCTATTCTTATTTGCATCAGTTTTCAGGAGACCACCAGAACTTACTCTTTTAGAGAGATCATGGCCCACTGCACTCAGCTCTGTTCGCTGTCACCCTTGATGACAGGTCCACGGACATCGTTGATTACTGTCATCTCCAGCATTTCATCTTCATAGGGCCAAGAGCTTCTGCTCCTCTGATCTCTCTGCCAAGCCTCCCTCCCCTTCCAGACCTTTCTGTCCTGCCCTCTAGAACTTCTCTTCTATGGGATAATTACACTGTCTACCCCTCCTACATCTGCCATCGTCTTGGGCGATTTAAGCATTTACATGAATGATGGTACATAGGAACATCACATCTAGGATTGCAAACTTCAATGTCAACACGAGCAAAGCAGGGAATAGGGGTGAACAAAACAAGCCAACTTTGCAGTGTAATGAGACAGCACACAGCAGCAGTGGCATTGCCATTAACGGAGAGGGGCAGGGAGGGGGCAGGCTAGAGACTGAAGACTCCCCCTCTCAGCACCAGCAGGATATGCCACATGAGAATGCAAATTTCTAAAGAAAATAGAAATCCAAGATTTTTCAATGTTGGCAACTATTTCAGCTTTTAAAATTTAAAAAAAAAATTTTTAAAGCAGATTGCGGACCAAATAAAATAAGTCGATGGGCCAGATTCTGCTCCTGAGCAGCCACGTTGAAAACAATGCCTCAGCTCCCTCTGTCTCCTAGGCAGCATCTTTTTCTCCTGAGCTCCACATCATCTCTGCACTGTCCTCTAGTTTTCTCTTCCAACCCCGCTTTCATCCTGGAGGTTCTTACACATCCCCCAGATCTCATCGTAAACATCACCCCCCGCCGGCTCCCCACTTCCTATTGCTACAGTATTATAATTTCCTCTTTTTAACTTCCTATTTACTTATCTGGATACTCCTCTAGGCTGTAAGCATGAGAAAGGCTGGCAAGTGCTTGTCCTATTCACCACCATATCTCCCTTGCTCGGCAGCATGCCTGGCACACTGGGGATGCCCAAAAAAATATTTTAAAAAGAATCAAAAAACAATTTGTCCATCCCTGCTTTGCCCTCTAATCTCAATGCTGAGATCCATATGCATATTTCCTAAGTTCTGTCTTCACCTGGATAGACTCTCGGAAGCTAAAATTTACCACATCTGTGGTGGTTTTAAAAATAGGTCCATAAATTCTCCCTTCAAAAGAGGTGGAGCTTAATTTTCCTTCCCTTGAGTAAAGGCTGGATTTAGCTACTTCTTCTAACAACAGAATGCAGCAGGAGGGTTGGATGCCACTTCCAAGATTAGATTATGGAAAGACTGCGTTAGCGCATTTTGGCTGCTACAACAGAATCCCACAGACTCGGTAACTTACAAAAAAACAGAAATTACTTGCTCACAGTTCTGGAGGTTCTAAGTTCAAGTTCAAGGTGCCAACATGGTCTGGTGAGGGCCCTCTCTTAGGTCACAGACTTATATCTTCACAGAGTGGAAGCGGTGAGGAAACTCTCTGAAGCCTCTTTTATAAGGGCGTTAACCCCATTCATGAGGGCTTCACCTTCATGTCTTAATCCTACGTCCTAATCTCTTGGAGGTTAGGTTTCAATATGTGAATTTTGAGGGGACACCTTCAGGCCACAGCAAAGACTATGAGTTCTTTTGGGCTCAGGCTCTACCTTCCTCCCTCCTTCCCTCTCCCTCTTTCCTCCTCTTGCCCACCATTCTGCCTCTCTCTGGCACAGCTTGCTTTGGAGGAAGCCATGTTGTGGCAGTTCTGTGGAGAAGTCCATGTGGCAAGCAACGACAGCTCCTGCCAACAGCCACATGAGTGAGTTTGGAAGGGGATCCTCCAGACCCAGTCAAATCTCTAGGTAGCAGCACCCTGCTCTGGCAGCTTGACTGAAACCCATGAGACATCCTGAGTCAGAACTTCCCAGGAAAGCCACTCCCTGATTCCTCACCCTGAGAAACCATGTGATATAATGAAGTTTGTTGTTTTAAGACTAAGGTTTGGGATACTTTATTACACAGCAAGAGATAACTAATAAAACACCTCAAAATTGAAATAATTATTATCCTTCCTTCTCCCTGGCCTCCCTCACTTCCAAACTTAATCCACCCCTAAAATCCCCTGGTTCTATTAATGGCTCAAGCCTTTCAAGTCACTGAGGCTACAAACTCAGGGTCTTCTTTGGATCTCTTCCATGCTTCCTTCATTCCTTATCGAGTTGATAGTCCAGACCTGAGACCAATACCACAACATACACTGCTCGTTCCCCGCTCTACATTCCCTTTGACATCTTCCCACTTCACATCCTGCTTACTCTTTTCCTGGGCCTGCTAACTCAGTCCCCCAGCTCTAATTTTTTTCCTCATAGGCCAGACTTCCAGGTAAATTTTTAATCAAATAGATCATTTTCATAATCAGAAACTTTAATAGTTTTGCATTATTAATGGAAAAAAATCCGAATATCTTAAGATGATACAACCTGGCCTGAATTCTCTTTCCAACCTTACTCCCTACCACCATTTTTCAAATATTCCAAGCTCATGCAACAAATACTTCTGGAATAGTATTATGGTTTGCTGTTACTTGTTCCAGTTATACACTGCCGTGTAAGCACTATGCCCCAAACTTAGTGACTTAAACAACCACTTGGGTTTGATCATGATTGTATGGGTCAGAAATTTCAGCAAGACTTGGTTGGTTTGTCTCTGATCCACAGAGCATCAACTGGGCTGGAGGAATCTACTTCCGAGGTGGCTTTTTCACCTACTCATCTGCCATCTTGGTGCCTTTCTCTCCACATGGCATCTCACCTTCCCGAGATGACTTGGGCATCTTCCTGATGGCCTCAGGATAACCTAGTGCTTATCCTTTTTACATGGTGGCTAGTTTCTCACAGGAAGTTTTCCAAGACTGAGTATTCCAAGTGACTCAAGCTTCTTATGACTTATTCTTGGGAGTCAAGCAGCATCACTTCCCTACTGAATGAATTTCAGGGACAGTCCAGATTCAAGAACAGAAGATTTTACAAGAGTGTGATTAAGGTTAGGTGTCTTTCGGGGCACCTGGGTGGCACAGTTGGTTAAGCATGTGACTCTTGGTTTCAGTGCAGGTCATGATCTCAGGGTGGTGAGATCGAGCCCTGCATTGGGCTCCACGCTCAGCCAGGAGTCGGCTTGAGATTCTCTCCTTCCCCCTCTGTCCCTCCTGCTCATGCTCACTCACATTCTCTCTCTCTCTAAAATAAATAAAGTAAATCTTAAAAAAAATAAAAAAGGTTAGGTGTCATTCTTTGACACCAAGGAATGGGGTGGTGGTGGTCATCTTTGAAGACTAATTATCACTGTACACTTTTCACCTGGGGGAACCCTTAGGATAATTTGAAGATGCTGGGAAGGGGGCTCCAAAAAGAAGAAAGACAAAGGACAGTTATTAATGCATACATAAACTTTTCTTTTCCTTAGAACTCGGGAGCAAGAAGCAGTGAAATGCATAAAAAAATGTGCTGCCACTCCTTTTTTAGGTAAGAGGGCAAGAAAGCAGAACAAGAAATGGAACTAGGTTTTACGACAGAAATATAGCAAATTGATCCAAGGTGCATAGCTAATGAACCCACCCACATACCACCTCTACTGACTAAAATTTCACTCTAGATAGTAACTTCTCAATCCATTTATAGCCTCAGTAGAAATGGACCAAATTCTTCCTTTTTATTGCTAATCTAAACCTAATTATTCTTCAACACCCAAAGAGTCCCCTCTCATCCATCAAGTCTTCCAGGGACATCCTTAGCTCATCATGATTCTTTCTTTTATTGCAACATATACATACAGTCCATGTCTTCATTTCAGGATATGTTACAGTTCATTTAGCATTGTTGTCATATTTTTTAATGGGATTAGAAAAAAAGTAGAGCAGGAATGGCAATGAGATATCATCTATGCCAATTCTTTTGTTTTCAGGTGAGGACATGAAGGCTTAACATGAGGCTGAGTGATTTGAGCAAGGTCACAATAGGGTCAAAGGGCTGAACTGATCTCCAAGCTCCTTCTCCAATGCTCTGTTCCCATTAGAGTCCATGTGTTCATCAGTCTTGTATCCCTGGTGGGGGGAGGGGTAAAAAAAACTCTTTGAAAGTTAAAAATGCTTTCTCTTTTTGTCTCTGACATGTCACCCAGCAGGGTAAACAGTAACCCAGCAGGGTAAACAGTAAGAGCTCAATGTGTACTATGATTTGGGGACTGAAAGAGAAATTCTCCTTTAGTCCAGCTATAATATTGGTCAAAGAGGACGGTGCTAGAGTTAAACCATGTTTTTAGCATTCTCCCAAAGAGTAAAGAAAGAATAAAGATCTCTAAAAATTGAGTAAAATAGAATCTAAACATCCAAATGATTTGTGAGAAGATCTACACCTAAGATGGCAGGTTTATTGCAGATGAAGAGAGAGCAGCAGCAGTCCATAGTGGGGAGAAGTGGGGACAGTCACCAAAATACAGCTGTGCCTAGCAGACCAAGAGTCCAGAAATCAAGACCCCATGGAATTCTCAGAAGTATCTGGGGGACACTTGGGGTAGAACAGGGAGCTAATTTCCCAACTCAATGCCGTGGATGTTTGTTGAATTATAATTGGATTTATAATTGAATTATAAACAAAAGGTTTAACTTACATTCTAGATGTGACCTCGTAACCATGATTCACCTTATCACTCTTTGACTGCTGATAGTGAATACGGCTTTCAAACCATTTATTCAATAATATGAGGACTACTTATCAGCTTGTACTCACTGGTATAGCAGGACGAATTGTTTCATGCCAGACCTGTTCTGATTTATCAGTCACCTATTGTTAGAATCGGGTGGATGTGACCCATTCTTCAGACACCTACCATGTTCAGTCTTATGTTTGGTTATCTGTGTTCTTTGCTTATCCCACTGGATGAAAAATCCATTGAAGGCAGAGAGTAAGACAGCACAACATTTTCAACAGTGCCCAGCAAATTGAGGACTTCTCAACAAATCTTTGTCTACTTGAGACAATACAGTCAACTGTAGACAAACATGGGTTCAAATCCTAGTTCTAACATCTATCTAGTAATGTGTAGCTTTGGGCTAGTTATGTAACCTCTGTCAGCACTAGTTTTCTCCTCTGAAAAAATGGGGTAATAATATCTCCCTCATAAATTTGTTGTGATGATTAACTGAGAAAAGAAATACAGGCAAAAACACAGTGAGTAAAGCACAGAATCCAATGAATAAATGAGGTGAATAAATCAAGCTATTATTATTTTGGGTGTTTTAACTCTTCACCATGAGCCAGTCACCTCCGACCCCATGCCCCAAAAAGTAGGCCTAATCTTAAAGATTTTTAAGAACGGAGAATATTTCTCGCTCTCCCAACACTGAAGCCCAGGCTGGGAACCATTATGAGCTTAAAAACTCATGTTAACATTCATCCTTCAACTGGGCACACTAAGAAAGACATACCTCATAGTCCTAACATAAATCCACCACTATCATGTAATGAAGGAAAACCACTCAAAATGTGTTTCCTACATGAGCCCACATGTTGGCTGAAACCTTTCAAGAGCTCTATTAGCGAGACAAATTCTGCATATCCTGCCAGGAAGGAGATCAAGGAAGAGAGTCAGGGGAGAGACACATTTGATTTTCCATGTCTCCTGCTGGACCCTTCTTGTTCCCGCAGTTCAGGCAGAGACTTGAAAATTCTAACTCTCCAACTCCTCCTACTCATGAAGGATTTTTATTTTTTTTTCCTTTTCCCCACTGCACAGAAAGGCCCTAACCAAGCTTGAGCAAATTAACTTTCTCCTCAGGCTTTTTGGGACTGAACACAGAAAATTTAGTTTCTCCAGCCCCTCTCTCTCGCTGAAAACAGTCGACTTCTCCACGGTGTCTGCAGCAGACCTAGGGGGCAGCAGGCCACAGGGCCCTTCACAAATGCCTTCCTCAGTGGCTTCACGTTCTCAGCCACTCCAACCCTGTAATTTTCCAGATGACTTGAGGTTTTGAAAGCAAATGAAGCAGTGAAACTGCCTCAGCTGCTAAACTCTTCCTGGATCCTTTTGGAAATGGCAAAAAGCTGCCATACGTGGCAATTTCAGTTTTGTGAACACTTTTCTTTACTTTTCCATATGAAGTCATTAGCTGATCCCAATTTCCTTGGAGATTAAGAGCAGCTAGATTCTGAGTATATATAAACAAATGTGAAGCCCATTTTTATTGAGCCATAACCAGATAGTAATACTTATGTGGCCTTTTGTAATTTACAGGGCATCTTTACAGACATAAAACTCATTTGATTATGATAACCAGTCTGTCAGGTAGAACACATATTATTATCCCCATATCTGGTGAGGACATAGAGGCTCAGGTTTTGCCCCATGTCAGAACACTGCTATAACGCAGAGCCGAAACACAACTCAAGATGATTTCCAGTGTAGTGCCCAGCCCAGTAGAATACACTTGCCCAGAAGTTAAGACTGAAACTCATATGCCTGCAGATGACATGACCATTTCACTGATAGCTCTTCATTTGTTTATCTAGAACCCTCCATCTTCTCCACTGGTCCCAATTTTTGATAGTCAGATGCCTTGTTTTATCCAAATTGATTTCTTAAGGAAGATCTTAAAATAGGTGCCCATTTAACCTTAGATATGTTCAGATCCAGCGTGCCTAATAGCACACCAGCCGTATTCTTTCCTTTAAGCACAGAGAGGCGCTAATCATAATTCTTCTTAGATGAGAAGGGAAATAGTACCTTCCCTTGTCAAAAATATGCAAAGAGAGAGGGCAGGAGACTAAACGGCATCTAAAATGGCTGCAGAAAAAAACCTATGTGACTGCTGCAGGGCAGAGAACCTGTCTCTCCCCGAAGGGACAGACCACACAATGAGATGCTGCCATTATTTTAATATAAACTCCTCTTCTCAGTCATCTCTGAGATGCCCCCTGTAAGGAGAGGGCCGTTTGGGGCTGGAGCAACTCAGCCAAGTGTGCAACAAACCTTGAAGAGGAGTATTCACTGCCTCTTCCTACTTCCCCTACACAGTCCTTGCGCTGGGACATCTGAGGCTGGCCAGTTTCCTAAAAGCTTTAAGAGAGTCCAGACTCGTTAATAAGCAAATGAACCAGCCAAAATGTGGCTAAAGGTGACTCAAAAAGTGTTTTATCTCTTAAATAAATTAATAAGCCTAAGGGAGGTTTCTTTCATTTCAGATTTCAGGGTAATCCGGGCTATGCACAAAGGTACACAAATGATCTAGTAATTTAAAAAATAATAAGGATAGTTCCCAGTTATGAAGCACTTGCTCTTTGCCAAGCACTGCTTTATGTATCTTATCGCTAGTCCTCATAATAATCCTGAGAAGCAGATAGATAACGTGATCACCATTTTACAAATGAGGAAACCACGACCAGAGAGATTAGGTGACTTTCCCAGAGTGACACCTCAGACAAGTACTCACGCCCCTCAGAAGCCTGTCCTGTGGTTGAGGTTAGAATGGGCACTTCCGGCTGCTGTGAGATGTTCCTCCTGGTTGGCCTATGCTTCAGCCAGCAGAGTGATATGGATGCTCAGGTTGTAAAACAAAATTTGGTAAGTGGCTGGCCTGGCCTGTTAACAATCCTGGGTTCTTTTTCTAGAACAAATTTCATGATAATTGTGTTTGGGAGAGAGAAGGGAAAGTAAGGATCATTTGGTCCTTTTTTTTTTTTTTTACTAAATTAACCTACTTTTTCTTTCCAAATGATCTACCCAGTAGTCCCCATGGATGAGAAAAATGAATAGATTATATGTTTACCCCTAAATGTGTCCCAGGCGGCTACTGGAGGGACATTCAATCCCCTCAATAATTTCCAAGCTTCCTTGGAAACATTTTTCCCTGTGGATGTGAAACCAAGGTCATAAAATTTTGGAGTGAATGGAGAAACTGAAATACAATCTGCAATTCACCATCTGGCATCTACTTAATAGTGAGGCTGGGGAAAGGAAAGAAGTAGAATTCTTAACATTTTCCTAGATAAGCCAACCTGATAGAGAAATCCTTCTTGCTGGCATCTGTGCCCTGGGCTCTGTGGAGTAACGGCCAGTCCATCCCTGCCTGACACAGCGGGGAGGTGAACAGAAGGATCTTTGGCTCCATCTCAACTCTGGCACTGACCAGTTATGAGATATTGGACAAACCACCAACACTCACCTCAACTTCTATACTAATACAATAAAAAATGTAATTATGTTTAGTTTTCCCAACAAGAACATGCTTACATTTATAAGTACAACCGGAAGCCTACAGGGCTAAAATTCTCATTTATTCACACAGCCATTACCGCCTTACTAAGTTTTGTTAACGAGATGAGGCCAAGGAATCACAGGTGGACCACGAGTTAGCAGGTTTACGTGGTTAGGGACTAGTTAGTGTTATAAGAAACTGAGACTTTTCTAGAAAAGATGTTGGAGCTAGCTCAAGTAGAGAAGGACAGCCGGTAAGAATGGACAGGAAGATTACCACTGCCAAGGGAAATGACTCGTACTGAGGTGTTAAGAACCAGCCAGAACAACCTGATTAGAAGACACCAAAGTATAAGGCAAAGAAGAAGTAACCATGGGAGCTTTCCCACTGCTGACCTATCTCATGACTAGTTCTCCTCTTTATCAGTAGCCCTCAGTTTTCCAATACCAAGAGAAACACCGCATGTGATTTTTAGTAGATTTAAGGACAAAACAAGGGAATGAACAGCACACACTTTCTAGCAAAGCAACCTCGGGCTGCCATGAGAATCCACCACAAACTGGGTACTTTAAAGGAACAGAAATTTATTCTTTCATAATTCTGGAGGCCACAAATCTGAATTCTGGGCTGACTCCTCCTGGCGGCTCGGGGGGAGAATTTGTTCCATGCCTCTCTCTTAGCTTTGGGTAGCTGCTGGCAATCTCTGGTGTCCCTTGGCTTGTGGACACATCATTCCCATCTCTGCTTCCATCTTCACATGGCCTTCTTCCCTGTGTGTCTCTGTGTACTCTTTCCTCTCTCCATGAGGACACCAGGCATTGGATTTAGGGCATACTCTAGTCCCGTGTGACCTCATCTTACCCTAATTACATCTGCAAAGACCCTATTTCCAAGTAATGTCACATTCTGAGATTCTGGGAGAACAGGAATTGGGGGAGGACACTATACAATCCACTACAGCAAGTAAACTGTGAAGTTCTTCTTCTTGTTAAATTGTACTCAGTAGTAGCCTTATGAAGAGCCACAGAGCAAATCAGAGCAGTCAGTCCTTTAGGTTCATTTTTTATAGCATTCCTTACCTGTGTCTTCCCCCATAGACAAAGAGCTCCTTAATGGATAGGGCAATGTCTTATTAGTTTCTGTGTCCCAGTGCTTAACATGGTGCCTGGCATACAGGTAGGCACTCAGTGAACATTTGCTGAGTGAATGAATTTTCACAGGAACAGAATCTCTAAGGCCTGCATTATTTCACCGAAACTTCTGTGTGAACCTAAGACCCATGAATTCCTTCTACTTTAAAGGCTGGGATTGCTCTGTTCATCAGAGTGGTTTTCTTTTCTTTTCTTCAGGAAGGAAACAAGGACCATGAGTCAATTCATGGGAACACCCCTCTTGATGGCAGAAACCAAAAATTCACGTGACTCAATTGTGGCAATAAAAGGTCTTGCAGAGTCCTGCAATTTTAAAGTAAGTTCTTTGTTGCCATTTCCTCTTTTCTTCCCGGATATCTATTTTGGGGCTTCCACTCCATTCCAGGAACCCCCGCACAGCCTGCTAAATTGTCTGAAACCTCGTTGCACTTGGTACGAAAGCTCTTTTCCTTTTCTTGAAGGATGTTTGGGTGGGAGGTGGAAGGAGGAACCGCAGACGTGTCACTGGGAGGAAAACATACTCCTTATTCATGTGGGCTGAGTGTTACAAAGGCAGAGTTAAATTCAGGAAATACAATAACCTGATTCATGCCTGTTTCTTATGCTGCCAGCAAACATGAGATTCAGGTTCAAAACGGTTACCAGAGATGAAAGAAATTCCCACCAGCACAATCCACGGTGAGAGTACGTGCCCTAGTCCTATCATGTACCCATAAGTGCAACCCGAACCCTGTCAGAACTTTGGGCAAAACCAAAAATTCGAGGAAAAATATGCAAGTGAATTTATTGATTCACTCCAGGCTTGAGTTCTTGGGAATCAGCCCTGCTTTCTGTCCCCAGAATATGATCCTTGCTAGTGTGGCAAGGAACTAGCCTCAAGTCAGCAAAGTCTGCAAAACTGGCCTTCAGCTACTCTCTACAGCCACTTTCCACCTCTCACGCGACACTGGGCCAACTCTCCTTCCCTAATTCTCTTCCACACCAATCAAATCTATACTCAAATCCCACAGTCAGCCTACATACTAACTGACCACTTAAAGCAATTGTTCCTCGTCCTGGTGTGCACAAGAATCCTCCAGGGTATTGACTTTTAGCGGGAATTCCCAGGTGCCACCCTCAGATACAGGGCGGGTCTGTGGTGTGCCTGAGCACCTGCACCTTCCCTAGGTAACCCCGTGGGCCCCCCACTGAAGCTCCAGGCTGGGGGAAATAAAGCTTCCCATCATTCCTAAACATAGGACCCCACCTATTTCACAAAATGGGGAGTGGAGGAAACTACACAAAACAACCACAAGAAAATATGACAGAATTTCTATTTTGACAGAGCATTGACCCAGAATTCTCCATACCAGTTTTACTTTTAGACAGGTAAGGGATGTTTTAAAGAGATGTCGGAGCATAGAAGCCCCGGTGAAGGCAACCTCTCCTCAGGAAAGCTACCCTATCGACTTCAAAAATCCTGAAAATTCATATAAAATGGAATGTTACTCAGCTATCAAAAAGAACAAGTTCTCAACATTTGCTGCAACATGGACGGCACTGGAGGAGATAATGCTAAGTGAAATAAGTCAAGCAGAGAAAGACAATTATCATATGGTTTCTCTCATCTATGGAACATAAGAACTAGGAAGATCAGTAGGAGAAGAAAGGGATAAAGAAAGGGGGGGTAATCAGAAGGAGGAATGAAACATGAAAGACTATGGGCTCTGAGAAACAAACTGAGGGCTACAGAGGGGAGAGGGGTGGGGGAATGGGATCGGCTGGTGATGGGTGGTGGGGAGGGCACGTATTGCATGGTGCACTGGGTGTTATACGCAACTAATGAATCATCGAACTTTACATCAAAAACCAGGGATGTACTGTATGGTGACTAACATAATATAATAAAAAAAATTATTATTTAAAAAAATTTTTTTTAAAATAAACATTTGTAAGCTTGGGAAAAAAAAATCCTGAAAGTTCGAATCCCCCACTGTGCGTCAAACGCCGGACTGGAATTTACTCAGACATTACTCTATCTAATCCTCACTAAACACTGAAATGCCAATTCTGTGATATTGTTGTCCACATTTCAGGAAGGAGATAAAGAAACTAAGGTTCAGAGGGGTTCACTGACTTGCCCACGTATACAGCGTTGGGAAGTGGCAGTATCCCATTTTATCCCAGTCTTCTGACTTGAAGTGTCCAATGTGTCATGCTATATTCCAGAGCTGCCTCTAATCTCTGGCCTGAGCATAGCTTGAAGGCAGTGACCTAGGGACCAAATCACTGAAGTGGATTACAGTTGAAACTAAACGGCTAGATGACTGATAGGCTAATCCCCAGAGACTGTGGCTTATTTTCTGAAGTACAGCTCCCAGCACTGCTGCCTTTCACCTCCCTCCCCAGGACATGGGCATGTGACCTCCTCCCCCATACATCCCACCCCACCCTACACACAGTCCAAATTGCTAAGCAAAGATTGCAGGGTTCTAAAAAAGATGGCTGGATTGTGCACATGCAACAAGACGATAAACACTCCCTTATCCATCACTCAGGAACATTCCACCAGAATCCTTCAAGGATAGACTTTGGATAGTCTCTCAGCCTACAACAGCAGTCCTTGGGTCATGCCATCTTCCACCTGTACGAAAGAAAAGAACCAGAGGAGAGAGAAGCACATAATGTGATTTTTCCCTGAACCCCACACCTTCCAGAAATAGCCCTGATCTCAAGCAATAAAAGTAAAGACAACATTTCCAAGGTCTGGGATGGGGAAATAAGCAAAAAATAGAATGTTTAATCAATGCAAACATTCTTGGAATCTGAAACATCTGGGAGAGCTGGGGTGGTGTGTGGGGAGCCCGGAAAAGGGGGAGGGTGGGTAGGGACTTGACATTCTTATCCCATGTTTATCTAAAGCAGGAGCTGAGTAACCTGCTCTTAACTGCCCCCAGCAAGGCCACGCGGTTGCTGTTAACTTTTGTTACTAAATACAAGGATATCTCTCACTTTGAGAAAAGTCAAGACTCAATCATAACTTTACCAGATTAATATAAATAAGGGACTGATTACTTATGTATGTTTGGAACTGCCTAAGCATATATAACCCACAACTGTCCTAGTGGGTTTAATGAGGTCTTCTTCTTCTCCTTCTCCTCCTCCTCCTCCTCCTCCTCCTCCTCCTCCTCCTCCTCCTCCTCCCCCCCTCCTCCTCCTCCTCCTCCTCCCCCCCCCCTCCTCCTCCTCCTCCCCCCCCCCTCCTCCTCCTCCTCCTCCTCCTCCTCCTCCTCCTCCTTCTTCTTCTTCTCAATTTACATGTTACTTCTTAGGAAACCAGTGTTATGCAAAATGAGGCCTCTTGGCACACTGGAACTTTCATGCAGAGATAGAGACTTCCCTGAAAGCTAATGGCATCTTGTAGGAATATCAGGGCCAACTAAACAGATATCTATAAGCTGACATTATTTATTCCCTCCCTCCCTGTTTTATACCACTCGTCCCACGAATACTCTTGATGGTGAAGAAAGATATATGATGATTCCATCACATAAACCAGCTTATGTGATTCGAATAGAGATAATTCTTGTTATGGTCCTTATTTTTAATCCAATAGAGATCTGAGCACAGGGCATCAAGGTAGAAAGTAGCTATAACCCAAGCCCCAGGAGAGCCATATGCCATCCCCATGTATGCAACAGCAGACTGGACTTTCTCTGTGCTGCACAAGGCTGTCCCATGCTCTGCTGAATCCCTGGGCCCTGGCACCTAGCAAGTGAAAAAAGGGAATCACGGAGTAGTTGCTTAATAAACGGATGTAGAATTATCATTATCACTTTCTTTCCTCTCCTTCAGCTTGCTCATATATTACCTCATTAATCCTCACCTCAGTCCAAGGAAGAAGGTACTACCACCTGCATTCTCCAAAGGTAGCTCCAAGAGTGCAGGTAGCTGGTCCAAGGTCACACACTAGTAAGGTACAGAAGCCAGATTTAAACACTGATTGACCAGTTACACTGCTGGGATTACACTACGCTGTGTTTCTTCCATCACACATTCTTTCTCTTTGACCTTTGTCCACAGAGCCATGACCCAAAGTTCTTATGCTCAGTTCTTCCATCTCCAAGCCAACAAGTGGACTCATGAAATGGGTCATCTTCATGGTAAAGAAGGGGCAGCAATAATGTGGAAGTTGCCATATTTTTCTCAGGTCTGTGTTGCTCTATACCTAGCACAATGTTCTTTACAGAATAAGTATGATAATCACTGAGTGAATGAAGAATGAATGAATGGAGCTAGTGAGGTAGGTACTATTTCTATCATCAACTTGGAGATGAGAAGAGAGGTCCAGAGAGGTTAGGGCAATTTCTTACCCCACACTTAGTCACTGCCTCGCTGAGAGGTAGTTCTACCTCTTTATCCTGAGGGTCCTCACAGCCTCTGCTCAGAAGGAGCTCTGCCTCCCCTGATTGTGGCTGCTCACTCAGCCCATCTGATGTCGCCCCAAATTCTCAGCAGCCAGCAGATGGCCACCTGAAGACTCTCCATTTCCATC
Organism: Ursus americanus; assembly: GCF_024610735.1. Classification (NCBI taxonomy): domain Eukaryota; kingdom Metazoa; phylum Chordata; class Mammalia; order Carnivora; family Ursidae; genus Ursus; species Ursus americanus. The sequence goes on from NC_142139.1 coordinate 68,814,943, forward strand.
ATGGTATCTCTCCTGTGTGGTCTTTAACATAAAAAGAAGAGACTGAAAAATAAAGGACTTTGGGGAAGAGAAGATCAGTTGCTTTTCTTTCACTATAGGCATCCTTTATGTGATAGACTCAAACCATAACCAAAAACTGGGCTGGGAAGCATATCTGTGTAAAGGAAATCTTGTATCTATTCTTTCTATTTTTAAAATGTGTTATGACTGTAAAAGTTTCCCATTACGTGAAATTGACAATGTTTGGTGTGGACGGGGTTCGAATTTTACCAGTTCTACAGCACGTTAAGTGTGTATTACAGCAGTAGAGCCACAATGACTAAAACTACAGCACCAGAGAATTGTGGAAACTGGATTCCTGCTCAGCCGTTAACCTTCTTTTGTGCAATTCCTAGCAACTCCCGACTCTTTCCTGACTCCGGACATCTGCAGTTCATCCGCTTTCTCAGCTCCTCAAATTTGTTCCCAGGGTGGGAGATTCCCTGACTCTGTACTCCAAATTCCCAGAATTTCGTTTCCTTCTTTCCTTTGTCTAGATATTTATAATGTTTGATAGAACTTCACTGAGGCCCACTGATTCACATTATGTTTCAAGTTTAAGGTTATGCAAAATGAATAATTTACTAGTCAGCAATACACTAGTCTGACATTTCCTTGGAATGAGGGCTGCCTGTAGGGGTGTTACTATTTTATTTATATTTTTCTTTATATATATTAAGATTCTCTCTGTGATTAAAAGTGTCATTCTATGATTAAAGGTGACAAAACATCTAGATTGTTTTTTCTCACACTGAGGTGTCAATTAAGTCACTCTCAAAGCCTGATAGGTAGTTCCTAACAAATTAACTCACATTCAAAAGAACAAATAAGTAGACCTCAATGTATCGCTAATCCCCAGAGCAAAAAGTCATTTTTAGTTGATCCTATTAAAGACTAAAATTTTATTTAAGACAATATAAATACCAAATGGCTCAAGGCCCATCTCCCACAAAAGAAAGTAAGCAGGTAAGATTAAAGTAGACCAGTAAGGATGTCATGCCTCTCCCAATTCTAAACAACTTTTTTGACTTTAACTACTTGAGAACTACACAACATGTTTTCTGCACATGACCTCATTGAAATTTCCCAGCAATTCAACAAGGTCAGTATTAATTCTTTTGATGATAGTGTGACCCTCAACCTTATTTTAAAATATAGAATAATGTTTTGGGGGTAGAATTTAGTGATAAATAAAGTAAATTTTAAAATTAAAATAAATAAAATATAGAATAATGTGTTTGGTTATGTTTATATACCACCGGATTTCCCAGCAGGATATACAGGTAGGAATATCCTATGAGAAATATGGGCCTGAATGTTGATTTATGTAACAACATGGATAAATATCTCAGATATTGTGTTGAATGAAAGAAGCCAGACCAAAAAAAGAATACAAACTCTACATTCTAGAGAAAGAGAGAGAGTTCAAGGACAGGCAAAATTGATCCATGGTCAAAAATTTTAAAAATGTTTCCCTCTAAAGAACGGAAGTGACTGAGAAGGAGCCTGATGGGATCTTCTAGGGTCCTGGATATGTTCTGTATCTTGACCTGGATAGAGAACATATATATGGAAATCCATTAACTGGACAATTAAGATTAATGCCTGCTATAGACTGAATGTTTGTGTGCCCTCAAAATTCATATGCTGAAACTCAGTCCTCCAAGGTGATTATATCTGGAGGTGGGGCCTTCAGGAGGTGATTAGGTCATGAGGGTGGAGCCCTCGTGATGGGATTAGTACCCTTATAAGAAGAGACCTGTAAGGCTTCGCTCTCCCTCTGTCTTTCTCCCTCTCCGTCTCTCTGTCTCTCTCTCCCCTCTGTTCCCTGCGAGGATACAGACCCACTGCACCATCTGCATACCACCAAATTCAAGTTGGCCAGCACTTTGATCTTGGGCTTTCGAGCTTCCAGAACTGTGAGAAGCAAATTTCTGTTGTTTAAGCCACCCAGTCAACGGTATTTTTGTTACAGCAGCCCAAAAGGACTAAGAGAGCACCTCTGGCACACTTGATTATAGGTATATGTTAACTCAATTAAAAGAAGAAAAAGGGAAGAAAAATAAATCTAGGCCTACGGTTCAAGAGTGAAGCGGGGCCTGGAGATACAGATTCTGGGGTCACTGGCACAGAACTAGAGGAGCCTTCTCAGGGAAAGCAGGACCAACTGCTGTGGAACTCAGCCCCACGTTGGTGTTCCCTGGAGTTGTACAGTTCACAATATTCACAGCCAAGTGCAGCAGCCCTCTGGAGAGCATGAGGAATGTGGAGAACATTCTGTGAGCAAATGAGGAGGAAAGATGCCAGGGGATCATCAGCATGTAAGGGACAGACAGGAAAAAAGGAATCATCAAAAGAAGCACATCTTACCTCAGAAGCCTGGTCCTCTGCCTACCAAGCACACTGACAGATACATAAGAGATCCTGAGTTAATGAACCGATAGATAGAGGAATGAACAAATGAGACAAACCACTATGGCTTTCACATCTGAGAGAAGAATGTGGTAAAGTTTTTACAAGATACCAATTTTGGGAAACCAGTTTTAAAGATGAGAGGGGGTAAAAATGAGTCCAGGATCTCGTTAGATGATGGAATGGCAGGAGGAGATGAGGATCAGAAAAAGGGGCTAGGTGACCAGCCAGATGGCCAGGTCCTCAGGAAGAGCAACAGGCCTTAGAAAGAGAAAATATGTGAGTGCTAAAAATAGACTCTACTGTCCTCACATTCGCCCTGAAGACCAACTCAACTTGACAAAAATGAAAACAAAAACAAACAACAGAAAACTGCAAAGTGAGGCAGGTAGAATAGGAAAATGTTGGGTGACTATGGGAGGAAAAAGGACAGGGAAGGTCAGGGTGAACCTGACACCTGACAGGGTGTTTGTGACAACTGAGTAAATCCTGTGATGGCTCTGGGGTTTCTTATGGCCATAAGCATCCTGTTGTTGCACAAACGCACACCACGCATGTGTACAAAGACACAGTTAGCCAGCAAATGACAGAAAATGATGCTTCCGTCCCTCCACTCAGGGAGCTAGAGGACCAATTGTGCATTTAGAGTCTATTTACAGTATATACAAAAAAAGACAGATGGTGCTTGTCCATATAATTAGCATAGAGCACGCGTAATGATATGCACAGTTCTTGGAAGACCCTGCCCACTCCCAGAACCCTGCAAAAATATTCCACCCCTGTATTATAACTGCCCATAAAGATCTAAGCCCCACATATACCCAGGGCAACTCAGGTCCTCGATGTGAGTGTGCTCACGCTCCCTTCTCTCAAGTGTGTGCTTCTCTTTGCAATAAAGCCTCTTCTGCTATACTTTACTCTGACTTGTCCTTGAATTCTTTCCCTGGGGGAAGTCAAGAACCTGGCACCAGATGGTAATTGAGGTCTCAGGACCTGAGAACTCACCAAGTCTCTGGTATCATATTTTTGGCAACGCAGCCAGGAGATATTTGACTGCTTTCATTCCCCCTACTCTGATACTTACTGTCTCTCTTCCTCTTCTGTTGTCTCTTTTCACCACTGCCATTCAAGAGACCCCAGAAATAGTAAGTGCTTCCAAACTCCACCTGGCCTCCACAGACAGGTTAGTCTACTCAACAAATTGTCCTTAGGGAAGTCTTTGAATCTATGCTAGTGATTGCTCTTCTGGGAGTCCTGCCTATTATTTCCATCCTCTGTAGGACTGGACATTCTCCCTGCCCCTTTCAGAAACACTTCAAACTTCTCTTCCAAGGCCCTGTCACTCTAAAACCTTAAAAATTACACCCTCTCTCTATCTTGACTTTGACTCTCTTATTCTTGACAGTCCTCAGGAATTGACACTCCAAATGGCGGCACAGGTCAAGCAGTTAAAAGCCATTAGGGCAATCACCACCCTCCAGAAGTCCCCCATATGAGGATAAGTTGGTTATGGGATGGCCTAGATGGACTTCAGATCACCCACCAACCATAACCAAATGTCTGTGCATCAAGGCACACTGTGATATCATGCATATCCAACCCTGTGGCAATCCTGAATAGCCATTTCTTTTATTTCGAGGACTACCATTTCACTCTGACTGGGCCTAGCTTCTGGAAAATCTCTGTTTCTATTGTGGTTAAGGGGACTATTGATTGTCTTAACAGTTTCAAGTTTTTTCGTCAGACTGTTGAGTAATGAATAGAGCCCTTGGCCCCAGCTGCATCAGATTGTCGAGGACCACCATGTCACTCTGCCTTCAGTGCTATCTCTGGAGAATCTCTCTCTTTATAACCTCTACCCCACCCCACCCCCATTTTACTTGGTCTATGGAAGCCAATTCCACTGGCTACTAGACAGAGGTTCTCTTGCTTATCTTTTAGCCAACCACTCCAAAACTAGTCTTCTATCTTGCTGGCCTTCACTGTCCCATCATACCTGGACTCACTGTCTCTGTGTTGTTTCCATGATTAGTCAGGGTCCATGGACTGACACCCCATGGACCCATGGGACTCATATTGCCTTTCTCTTTGCTTCCTAAAGCATGCCCTTACTTATAATCCTTCTTTTTACCCTAAGCAGGATCACTTTGCAAAACTGAGCCCATCCTGGCGTTGGTTCTGACAACAGGCCAACTCCTCCTCCAAGGCAAAATCTCTCTGTAGGCTTTTTAGGGGTTACGGAAGGAAATCTCTTCTTACCGATTTTCTTCAAGGCCTAACTTTACAGACCATACCGTGTGGCACTCTGTCTATTGTCCAGCTGGACAGGGCCAGTATGAGGATCATCATTTTGCCCACTCTCATAGAATTCAGCCCACAATATGGACTCCTTGGTTCTGGAAGACTTCCCCTTCTTTCCAAAGTCCCAAGGGCTGTAGATATTTGGACACACAGCTGGTTGAAGATCCACTCCCTGGAGTGGGCAGGGTGGATGCCTGGCTGTGGGCTACGGGTCTTCTGACTACAGTGGACACTATGGGAACCCAGAGGATCCCAGGGATGCCTAGGTGTCAGGAATTAGCCAGAGGCCAGGGATGCCTGATTGCCTCAACAGGCTAAATGTATCCTCTCCCTAGAGTGAACACCAAGTTACTTAGTCTTTTTCCTTCTCCTCTGTTTTCCAGGATGAAGAACAGAATTATGGGTAACTCTCTTTCAGTGCCCTGTGACTATCTCCTGGGCTACATTCCTAAAAAAAGAAAAAAAAAAACCTTTAAACTAGATGGCTTAAAGAAAAGGACACTGATCTTTTTCTTCAATTCCACCTGGCCTCAATATAAATTGGAGGGAAGAGAATTTTGGCCTAAGAATGGGGAACCCTAAATTACAACACTATACTACAATTAGGCTGACTTTTAAACAGCAACAAAAATGGACAGAAATCCCTTATGTACAGACATTTATGGCATTACACCAAAACCCCAACCTCTGGGGGACATGCTGTATCTGTTATGCACACATCCTTCCCGGTCCTCCTAGCCAAGAACCTGACATTGTAGACAACCCCCTATTGGGAGGTTCCCCTCCCCCTAGGGTACCTGCACCTCTGCTACCTGCACCTCTTCCTCCAGAGATAATATCTTCTCAAAAAACTCCTATCCCTTCAGCTCCTCCAACACCAGCTACTCCGCCTCCTTGTCAACCCCAATATCCACCCCTCCCTGGGAAGGGCAGTTCTGCTGGGCTGACATGTAGGGGAACCTCTGACCACCCTGACCCTTCTGAAATATGCCACTGAGGGAAGCAGCAAATGGCAAGACAGCCACTTTCAGGTCCATGTTCCCTTCTCCATGACATATCTGGCCCAATGTAAACAGCAACTGGGCAGATTTTCTGAAAATCCAGACAAGTTCACAGTAGAGTTCTAGCCTCCTGATCTCTCCTTGGCCTTAAGCTGGGGAGATCACATATTATTTTCTCCACATGTTTCACCCCAGAACAAAAACAGCAAATCTGGATAGAGGCTCAAGCTTATGCTAACACCCTGGCCATTAGGGGCGCTGTATAACAACTGTGGGAGCAAATGTTGCACTAGTTCAGGATCCCAATTAAAACTATCAGAAGGGAAGGAAGGAAATGGGCAGAGAAACCCATATGGTGACCTGCCTAACTGAAGGAATAAAAAAGAACATTATCAAATCTGTGAATTATGACAAAATCTAGAAAATTACACAAGGAAAGGATGAAAATTCCACCATTTCAGTGGTGCCTCATAAAAACCCTTAAACAATATACTAATATAGACCCTGAGACCTCTAAAGAACAAGGCATCCTGGGGACTCATTTTATCAGTCAATCCACACCTGACAACAGGAGCAAACTGCAAGAGTTGACTCTGGGTCTTCAAACCTATGACCCAACTTCTGACTGGCATTTTAGTTTTATAACAATCAGGACCAAGCTGAGAAGGAGGCAAAGACTCAATGTGGCAGTAGAGTAAGAAATGGACACAGCTGATAGCTGTGGCAGTTAGCAAGGACTTGCAACCTCAGGGTTACCCTTTGGGGAGTAGCAGCCCTAGGCCAAATACTAGGGTTTGTTATAACTATGGTGAGCCAGGCCAATGGAAATCAGAATGTCCCCACCAGGTGAAGGCTCATGGGGTCAAACCTAAAGGACCTTGCCACCAAGGTGAAGAAAAAAGCCACTAAAATATATATATATATTGTCCTCAGATCCAAAGGGAAAGAAAGGGCTCCCAAATCCATGATGGCCACCCCACTGACAACTGATGGTACCCAAAGACCCTGGCAGCTCTCTTGACCTTGACCATCATAACTGAGGAACCTCAGGTAATTGTTGGCATGGCAGGTAGAAATGTTAATTTCTTAATCGACACAAAGAGCCACTTACTCTTTTTTGACTGACCATTTTGGGCCTTTATCCTTCAAAAGCTGTAAGATTACTGGAGTTGACAGTAACTCAAAAGTTAAATTTTTCATCCCACCACTCAATTGTAGGATTGGCAAACAAATGATTTCACATCAGTGTCTGGTCATGCATGAATGTTCCACCCCACTATTAGGCTGGGACTTTTTGAGCTCCCTGGGAACTATTTTATGTCTCCAGAAGTCAGGGACACACATATTGCTGGTTCTAGTCATGGACGAACATTAATACCCACCAATAAAAGTCCCTGCTGGAATATGGACTCAAGTCAATTTGTGCGTGATCAGAGTTTCTGGAAAGGCCAGAGATGTTAAGCCAGTTTTCTCTTAAAGACAAAACCAAATTTCCTCCTAAGAAACAGTATCTGCTTAAGCTGGAAGCCAAGAAAGGGCTCCAACTCCTTATAGATAAGTTTCTCAAACATAGACTCATAGTGTCCTACCAATCATCCTGCAACCCCCATTGTCCCCCTTAAAAAACCCAATGGAGAATACCATATGGTACAGGATCTCAGAACCATAAACAAGGCAGTGGTTCCTATCCACCATATTGTGGCAAATCCTTGTACCATCCTTACCCAGATCCCTAGTAACAGTTGCTAGTTTACTGTTCTGGACCTAAAGATTCTTTCTTCTGCATACCCCTGCATCCAGACTCACAGTTTCTGTCTGCTTTTGAAAGGACAGATCCCCTCTTCATTGTTGGATGACAATATACCTGGATTGTATCACCTCATAGTTTCAGAAACAGTCCTCATCTGTTTGACAACACCCTGGCAAGGGAACTCAGAGAACTGAAACTAGAGACAGGGGCCCAGCTCCAGTATATAGATAGCTTGCTCATTTGTAGTCCCACCAAGGAAGGCTCTAATAAAAACACCATCCTAATCTTAAACTTCCTTGAGGATAAAGGCTATCAGATTTCACCACCAAAGGTATAAATCTCTCTACAAAGAGTTGAATATATACAATATATTTTAACTCCTGGAAGGAGGACTTTGTCTGTAAAAAGAAAAGAGGCCATCCTCAAGATAGACCATCCAGAGACAGAAAAAGTAAAAAAAAAAAAAAAAAATCTCAGGGCATTCTTAGGATGGCAATATTTTGCCACATCTGGATCCCAGGTTTTGGGCTCCTAGGAAAGCACCTTTATGAGGCCCTTAAAGAAACAGAAAATGAGCTGCTCAAGTGCACAGGGGAACAACAAAAGGCTTTTCAAGCCACCAAAGACCTTTTAGCCACCACTCCTGCCCTCAGGACTCTAGATCTAGAAAAGCCTTTCTCCTTATATGTAGCTGAAGAATGGAATAGCCCTGGGAGTCCTCACCCAAAACTAAGGAAATCCCCAGACCTGCGGCCTACTTCTCTAAACAACTAGACTCTATAGCCAGTGGATGGCCAGGTTGCTTATGGGTGGTATCAGTCATGGCCCTCCTAGTTGAGGAAGCTACTAAACCAAGTCTGGAACAACCCCTGGAAGTCCTAATATCCCATCAGGTACAAGGAATTCTGGAAATAAAGGGACACCAATGGTTGACAGGAAGATGCTTTACTAAGTACCAAGTCTTCCTGTTGGATTTCCCAGATATAACCCTTAAAGACACCAAACCCTAAAAGCAAACAACCCTGTTACTTGTTGCGGCAGAAAAAAATCTGACCCACTCTAGTACAAAAACTATTGAACAAACCTATTCTAGTAGACCTGATCTAAAGGACAAGCCTCCAGAAAATGCAGACGAGGTTTGTTTTACAGATGGGAACAGCTTTGTAGACAATGGAATTAGGAGAGCTGGATATGTCATTGTTAGCCAAACCCCTACCATCTAACACCTCAGCTCAAAAGGGTGAACTTGTGGCTCTTGCTGGAGCTCTCCAACTCGGTAAAGACAAAAGGATTGACATTTATACTGACTCTAAATATCTTTCTGGTTCTACATGCCCATGTGGCCATCTGGAGAGAAGGAGGACTTTTATGTGCAAAAAAAACCTCTCCTATAAAACACAGCCCTGAGATAGAACGGCTCCTGAGGGCAATTCAGAAACCCCTAGAAATGGCTGTACTACACTTCAGAGGCCACAAAAGGGAGACTAGAAACAACTACAGAAACACCCTAGCACCCAAAGCAGCCAAAAAGGCAGCTGCTACAGAGACCATTAAAGCCACTACCTTGGCCTTGTTACCCCAGGCCTCTCTGCCCCTAACTAACCCAAAATATACTCCAACAGAGACAGATTGGTTAAACAAAGAGGATTTAATAAAGACCCGAGTGGATGGTGCATAAGGGAAGACAAAGTACTACTCCCCAGATGATGCTAGTGGGAAGTCATTAACCAAATACTTGACTCCACCCACATGGGGAGAGATTCTCTAACATCACAGGTTACCCACCTCTTCCTTGAAAAGGGTATCCAACAGTTAAGGATATTATTAAGTCCTGTACTCGGGGCCTCTATAATAAACCAGGAGGCAGAATGAAACCACCTCCACTTCTAAAAGCAGCCCAACATTGAGGTACTTATCCTAGTAAAAACTGGCAAATAGACTTTACCCAGATACCACAGACACAAAATTATAAATATCTCCTATACTAACTGATACCTTCACAGGATGGACAGAGGCATTCCCATGTAGGACAGAAAGGGTTTCAGAGGTTTCCAAAGTAATACTTAAGGAAATTATCCCACAGTTTGGTTTTCCCTGACCCCTACAGAGTGACAATGGGTCTTCTTTGACAGCCAAAACCACCCAACAATAGCTCAAGCCCTTGGGATCAATTATCATTCCTTGCTTCCTGGGGACCTCAATCCTCTGGAAAAGGGGAAAAGGCCAACCATTACCATAAAAAGACAATAGCCAAACTATGCCAGAAACTTCTGAATCACAGATAAAACGCTGTCCATTGCTCTCCTTCAGGTCAAAACTGCCCCCAAATCCAATCTTCAACTTAGTCCCTAAGGACCTTTACTTACTTCAACCTTTCTAGTTGATACTGAGGTTCAAGAAATAACTAGACACATCATAAAACTGAGACAAGTTTAAAAAAAAAAATAGAGCCCTTACAGAATATAGAAGTAGAATCTTCCCAGCTCCCAAACCCCAAAATTTAACCTCTTCATTCCTCCCAGGAGACATGGTCCTTCTCAAAACCTGGAAAGAAGGATCCCTCATAGATCAACTCCAATGCAAATGGATGGGCCCAGGTCATCCTGAGGACCCTAACTGCAGTCAGACTCCAGGAAATAGCCACCTGGGTTTACCTACCTAGGATTAAATCCATTCCTTCTCAGTCAACACAGGACCTGAAACAGAAGGACACCTGTGAGCCCCTGGAGGATTTCAAACTACTGTTCCACAAGCAAAGCTAAAAGGTAAGTAATGTGAATATTCCCATTGGGAATCCTAGTCTTCTTATTATTTCCTTCCATGGTACTATGCTATTGCAGACTTGGGGAAAAGAACTCTTCTGTCTTTGCTGGGAGCAGCCAGCCCCAATATGCTTACCGCCTTGTCACACCTTCAGGGTGTCAACTTCCTTGGGTTCTGAATGGGAAAATAATACAATTACTCCAGACCTCATTTGGAACACCTTCTTAAGCAACTGTTGGGTATGTCACCATCAACTCTCCAGTGACATGGAACAAATCCCACTCCTTGGAACAACGCCATGGGAAGCAATTCAAAATCAATCAGTTTACAGAAGACCTAAATGGGGCCCAAATCCTATCTTAAAAATATCAGCCCACCTACTTAATGCATCCGTCCACAAATGTCTGAGCCCCCATTCACTTGTCTGGTACACCAAGTTAGACCCTCAAATGAATGTGCCCAAAATATTTCTTGTCCTCCCTATGGACTGCCCAGATGCAACTTACTGCTAGAGGAGACTGTATCCTAGGCCCTGTCCCATGCAAATGTAGTCCCCCTGATTTCTATCCACCAGGATGTGGTGCTACATCTAGGTCTCAGGGCCCTAGAACTCTCCCAGTCTCCAGGACGTGATCCCAGACATGTAAGATTGGCCTACAATAGATACTCAGATACAGACTGGAGGAAAATTCTGAAGTTAAATCCCAAATTTTGGCAGGGAGATGATTACCCAGGATGTCATCCAGATGACTGGAATGGCCAGGAGGACAATGACTATTGGGATTACAAAGATAGAGGTAAAGTCATATAAGAGGACCTATTGGTCCCCTATAAAAAGTGGATTCCTTCAGCTCATCCAAGCTTCAGCCTCCTAAATCACCAACACCAGGGCTCATATGCCTAGAAAAAGAGCTTATGTTCCTGGGTATGTGCAACAATCAGGGATACGCAGTTCAATGCTCTGATATAAATGTTCAAAGTTTAGACATAAATGACACATCAAACTATTGGACAATTTGATTGGTCTATCACCCACCTGAACACACTCAAATATTTACCAATAACCTGTGGGTCATTAAATCCTCAAAAACATCTAAAACCAGAAAGAAGAGAGGGATAGCATTAATAGTTCTGCAAGCAGCGGCACACATAGGAAGCCCCATTGCTTTGGCACACAATAGTGTGACAGCCAAAAACATCACAAGATCAATGTCATTATTGCCCAAGTCAGGACAAGATTTCAAATTGTTAAGGCAATCAATAGATTTCCTGGCAGCAATGGTGATGAACCACAGAATTGACTCTGATTATTTACTGACTACACGAGGAGGAGTATTAGCCAAAGCACATAGGAGTATGCGCTTTGGCTAATACTTCTTGCTATTTTTACATTAATGTCTCTGGACAGGTGGTCACGGGAGCAGCTAAAATCTTGGAACAAGCTACCTGGCTTCATATCTTCAGCCAAGTCTCCACCATTTCTCAGGAAATCTTAGACACAGCCTAATCTGCTATAAAATACCATCATGCGTTACCTACCCAACATCTTTGCTTACATCTTACCTTTTCTAGGACCCTTGATTATCATACTCCTAATACTGATGCATATGATGCATATTTGCCCATGCATATTCAATCTACTGTCAAAGTTTGTCCCTTCCAGATTGCAACATTTCTACATTAAGATGATGGTCATGCAAGGATTTCAACCCATCTTCACCATGGACTCTCCCGCAGACATACCCATGAAACCCGGAGATCAGATGGCCAGAAAATTCCACTCCCATACCAGGCGGGGCCAATGCCCCTAAGTCAGCAGGAAGCAGCTACAGATGACGGATATGCTCCTTTCTATACTCCTTAAAAAATTAAGGGATGGAATTCTCAGAAGGGGGAAGATGAAGCAGTAGAATAGGGAAATGTTGGGTAACTGCAAGAGGAAAAAGGGCAGGAACAAGGTGAACCTGATATCTGACAGGGTATTTGTGACAACTGAGTAAATCCTGTGATAGCCCTGTGGTTTCTCATGGCTACAAGCATCCTGTTGCTCCAACCCAGGGGCACAAAGACCCAGTTAACCTGCAAATGTCCAAGAATGATGCCTCCGCCCGTCCATTCAGGGATCTAGAGGACCAATTGTGCAATTAGAGTATTTGTGCAAAAAAAGTCAGACTGTGCTTGACAGAGTAACTAGCATAGAGCATACGTAATGACACACACAGTTCTTGGAAGTCCCTCCTGTTCTCACAACCCTGAAAAAAGATTCCACCCCTTTATTATAAGTGCCCGTAAAGATCAGAGCCCCACACCTACCCGGGGCAACTAACATTCTCTGAGTGTGTCCACACTCCCTTCTCTCAAGTGTGTACTTTCACTTTGCAATGAAGCTTCTTCTGCTATACTTTACTCTGACTCATCCTTGAATTCTTTCTCGCAGGGAAGTCAAGAACCTGGCACCAGCTGGTGATTGAGGTCTCAGGGCCCTAGAACTCTCCCAGTCTCCAGTATCAAGTGCAAATGAAATCGCATAGCTATTTCTGACTCATCTACTACCAGAAGTGACTTCAGCTTGAGGAGAGGCGAGCTCAATTAGGCAGCATGTGTACAATTTCAGGGAAGTGGGGTCTGCTTCTTAGAATCTACAGCAACACAAAGCCCCTTGAGCAAAAGTCTGGGGGTGTTTCTTTTTTTAATAAATCACCTGGTGGGGCCTTGACACCCCTATTACATCTTTCCGCAGGTGGAAGAGCTGCTAACTGCAGAAATGACGTCAGTCTGGGCTTGTAATGGTGCTGACTGGGGATGGGCATGATCAAATGTTGCTCCAGGTGATGTTTGGCTCTCACTGGCCACCTTTCATCTGGAGCATCTCATAGCACTTTACAGGAGATAGTTAATTACACTTCCTGAGGCTTCGGGCAGGAACATGCATCATAGACTGCACTTACGTCTGTGACTATGTCAGAAGAAATGCTCAAGGACTAATTACTTTGCATTTGTATGTATCATCTCCTTTCACACGGGATCTTAAAGCGATTTCCCAAGGTAAGTAGAAGAGTTAATTGCCTTGTTCCTTGGAGGTCTATAGCATATCTGGGGCAGAAGGGTCTAGTCACAAATGATTCTTACTGTTCAGGTTGACACTGGAGTCCTCCAGAGATGGGAACCCAAAAGAAGGATGGTTAAGAAAAAGGCAAAGCAGTCCTGGGGTGGCCTGTCATGGAATCATAGAATGTTAGAGCTGCATGGACCTCCAGACATCATCTAAATTCATGCTGTCCAATATAGCAACCCCTGACCATGTGGGACCACCAAGCACTTGACCCATGCTGATCCAATTGCCATCTATTGTAAGTGTAAACTACACACCAGACTTTGAAGAGTTAATACAAAATTGGATGTAAAATATCTCACTAATAATGCTTACATTGATTACCTGTTGAAACAGTAATAATTTGGATATATGGGGTTAAACTGGATATAAATTTACTTGTTTCTTTTCATTTTTAAAATGTGGCTGCTAGAAAACATTTAATTCCATGTTTCTCACCTTGTATTTCTATGTGGCAGTGCTGATTTAGACTACTTCCCTCATTTTAAACATAACTAACCTACCACCTAAAGAGAGGAGTCTGATTTGTCTAAGGTGGGATTGTTAGCAGAGCTAGGACTGAAACTCACATCTCCTAACTTCGTTGATCAATGTACTGTCCATTACACTTCAACAAGCAATTGCCCCTTCTCCAACCCATCATCTTGTAAGAGCTGATACCATGAAGGTGCTGACAGAGCGTGTGTGCCCTCTCCCATAATCAGAAACAACATGATCCTCAAGCCACCCCAGTGAAATACAATCTCTAAAAGCAGTGTATCTGTTAAGCCTAACTCACCCCTGGCCCAACCGAGCAACCTCTGTCGTACCCCAACTTGTGCTTGCAAGAGGGTTGCTACCCCTGGCCTCACCAATGTAGAAATTCTAGAGTCAATACTACAGTCTTCTAGTGACCTCTTGCTCAGCCAAAGTTAAAGTCCAAGAGCTCACCTGCAGTGGTGAAACCAATCACTACTTGAAAAGTCAACTGTGCATCATCTCGGCAATCTAAACTTTTCAGAGTAATGTTATAGAAGACCACAAAACCTTTCCTTCTCGAAAGCTCTGTCCAACAGCCTGATATGAAGGGAATTAGCACTTGGACAATTCTTCTTCCCTACTACTGGATTCTCTTCCTCTGGATGGTCCTAAAGAAGAGAAAGTGACAGCTGAACCAGAAACAGCTGTTGACCTGATATTCCTAGATGTGTCCAAAATTCCACCTGAGCGATCTCAAGGGTGACTGCATTTTGGGACAGTCAGGCTAGTGCACTCTATGGTCTTCCAGGGGCCTGGAAGGAGATCCTAAAATTGCCTGAAAGAAAATGGCATGGTCCTCCTTTCATCATCAGGTGGACTTTGGCAGGGAATCAGTCTTAACCTGATTTTTCACTTGGAAAAATGAAGCATTTCTGTCATTGGACCAATCAGTGTCATCTATAGCCCTCAAGCCCATTCAACTGACAAAAGAACACTAAGGAAACTAGTCCACATTGAGAACCTCCATCTCTCTGAGCCCCTGGGTTTCACCCTTGAAAAATCCACCAAGTAGGTGAGTGGGTCCTCAACTGTGTAGCCTCCCTTTCTGCCACTTCCAACCCACCTTCTGTTCATCAGTGTCTCTGGGTTCTTTGTGCCTGGTACCATACCTAATGCTTTCACACGCTCGATCTTACCTATCTTCTCATTAAATACTATCAGATAGATTCACTTTATTCACCTCTCATTTAAATTACCCCTCCTGAAAGCCAGACCTGACATCTCCATCTCCTGACTTCTGGGCCATAGAGTTCTCTTACACCAAAGCACACCATGACACTTCCTCGGCTCTACACAAACCAAAAGAGTTTGCACATCAGTTATTTTCACTCTAATCTGAGATATTACACTACCAGGATTCTATAAGACGATTGGGGGTTGAGGATTTTTTTTAAGATTTCATTTATTTATTTGAGAGAGAGAGAGAGAGCGCGCTCAAGTGGGGGCAGGAGGGGCCAAGGGTAGAGGGAGAAGCAGCCTCCCTGCTGAGCAGGGAGCCCAACATGGGGCTCGGTCCCAGGACCTCAAGATCATGACCTGAGCTGAAGGCATGCATTTAACCGACTAAGCCACCCAGGCGCCCTTGTAAGATAATTGTTTTTGAAGCAGTGTCCCTTATTTTGAAGTAAAGAGATCCATCCCCCAGGGGAGGGGCATAAGCAGAGCATAAAGAAAATGTTTGGCTCAGAGTGGGGTTGCATTCAGAGTAGTTTAATGTGGTCAAGAGTAGGTTGTGGTGGGGAGAGGGGTATCTCACTGAGGTGACTTTACCAGACAAGGAAGGCCAGCAAAGAGGAGTGAGGCCCCTGCATGCCAATGCTGCTGAGCTCTGCAGCACTGGCTGGAGCACCTCAGCTCAGGCCGCAGGGTGGGCAGACACAGACAAGTTATACAAGTGTGCATAATTTTACTTTGTTTTCATTTTTCACATGGTAAAAAAAAAACTTGCACCTTTTACAAGGTCACCAAAAGACATGACAATTTATGAGCTGAGTTCCTGTGTTATGCATCGTTCTGTCACATTTCCAATAGGTACGGATACTGTTCTCTGTGGGGGAGTGGGCATGCACCCTTCTCCCAGTGCCCTCGCCTCTGCTCATGGATCATCATGAGCTCAAGCCTGGGTCTGGTGTCCCTCTGAAACCCCACGGCCTTGGCAAATGAGTGCTGTGCACCATCCTTGGAGAAAGTTTCTGTTTTCCCCTAGGCAACGGTATAATTGCCTGTCTGCAAGTACTCCTCCTCGCTGGAGAAAGGGTTCTGCTCATTTTTCATTGTCAGCTACTTCCTTTGGCTTCTGTTGGATCTTAGTAATTGTACTGGTTTTGCAATAGTTCATGAACATTAGGAAGATGGTATCACTTATACGCGGAATCTAAAAAGAAGAAGGAGGAGGAGGAGAAGAAGAACAAGAAGAAGAAAGAAAAAGTTCCACTCAGACACAGAGAGTAGAACAGCGGTTGCCAGGCGCTGGTGGGAGCAATAGGGAGAGATTGGTAAAAAGTTACAGATTTCAGTAATAAGATGAATAAGGTCTAAGGATCTAATGTGTAACATGGTGACTGTAATTAATAACACTGTATTGTGTTTTGTACTTGTAATTGAAATTTACTCAGAGGGGTGCCTGGGTGGCTCAGTCAGTTAATGTCCGACTTTCGGTTTTGGTTCAGGTCAGGATCTCAGCATCCTGAGATCAAGCCCCAAGTCAGGCTCCACGCTCAGCAGGGAGTCTGCTTGAGATTCTCTCTCTCCCTCTCCCTTTGTCCCTTCCCTTGCTCAGGCTCACTCTCTCTCTCTCTCTCTAAAATAAATAAATAAATCTCTTTTTAAAAAATTTACTCAGAGAGTAGAACCTAAATATTCTCACCAAAAAAAATAATAAGGTAAATATGTGGGATGACAGACATGTTAAATAACTCGAAAAGGGGGGGGGGGATTCTGTCACAATGTACATGTACCTCAAATCGTCATGTGTGCACTTTAAATATCTTCCAATTTTATTTGTCAATTACACCTAAATATAGCTGGGAGGGCAGAGAACATTAGAAAGGATTTCATCTGACTCTACACTTTGACTTTGCATAAAGAATTTAATTGGCTCAATCTTCAATTTGCTCTTTTGTAAAATGGGAATACCGATGACAATTGTCTTTTTTTTTTTTTTAAGATTTTATTTATTTATTCGACAGAGATAGAGACAGCCAGCAAGAGAGGGAACACAAGCAGGGGGAGTGGGAGAGGAAGAAGCAGGCTCACAGCGGAGGAGCCCGATGTGGGGCTCGATCCCATAACGCTGGGATCACGCCCTGAGCCGAAGGCAGACGCTTAACCGCTGTGCCACCCAGGCGCCCCTCGATGACAATTTTCTAATATTATTTTGGGTGTTCAGTAAGATTATATATGTGAAATCCTCAGACACAAACTTTTCTGTATAATAAGCTTTTAATAAATACCAACTGAACCTTAATCTGAAGTATTCTGAATCTTTCCAAACCCGAATTGGTTTGTCTTATGCAAGATATATGTGTCAGTTATTCTGATTTTTTAAAAGATGTTCCTTATTCACTTTATTTAAAAAACCCTTCCCTCACTATTAAAAATGTGGGATGTTTGTTGGAACTTTTAGACAGCATTATAGTATTTTAAAGTTTTTCTTAAAACTGGTCATATTTTGTCCATTTTCTCCCATTGTCATTTTGGCCCTATCTTCTTGAATTCCATTGTTTAAAAGTATTGAAACGAAGTACTAAGAATTAATTTCCCAAACTCTGGAATGCCTCTCTAAATTTTCTCAGACTCATGTGTCTGCTCTCTCCCTCCCTTTTTCTCTAAGGGATTTGTGAAGCGCACAGATTGTCATGGGCAAATCAGTGAATGTCTCTGAAAAACAGAAGAAAAAATGAAGTTTGCAGTTTCTCAATGCTCAGACACTAGGTGTTTGGAGGAGGGGTGATGGGAATCAGTCATGCATTGCCATGCGCACTTACATTTAGAGCTGCAGGAATCTGATGTGAATAGATTTATTTGTTTGGGAATGTGTCAAACTTGCTCTGCACACCTCCTCATGAGGTCGATTGGAGTCCCCCATTGAGATATCTGGGGATCAGAAAGTGTACAGGACTTCAGTCAATGTTTCTTCATGGAAGGTCAGACTACTCAGTATGTCCCTTCTCATCCTATTATTAGAAAATTAGACCCTGTTTTTGATCCAGAGATCTTCTGCTTTCTGAGCCCTGAGAAACACTGAATGAAAATGCTAACCAACAGAACTCATGTTTGTAAACTGAGGTCGGGTTGGTTTTGTTTGGAGGGAGGGTTGTGGAGAGAGGTACTGAAAGTCTTACCTTTTCTGCAAGAGGGGATTCCAGAGTCCTGCCATCTCTGAGACTACATTAGGGGCAGAACAGAAAGGCGACAGTAACAGAAGAGCCCTGGCATATCAGCAGAGGGCCCAGCAACAGAGCACAGAGGATAGACAATGACTGGAGAGGGAGGCTGGGTGGGAAAGATGGGTCAGGAGGAAAGTCAGGGAAGGAAAAAGCCTCGTGGGGAGAGGGGTGCGGCACATTGGGAACCTGCCAGCAGGGGGCGCTCCAACTGGCAGACCACAGCCCTGATGCAAAGTGTAGCATCAGGCATGGCACCTGATGCTGGGCTGGGGCAGGAGTGGGGGAGAGGAGTGTAATCCCAACAGAGTAGGATCTGAAGAGGAAACAGTGGAGTACGGAACTTGCTTTGGTGGTGTGTGCAGGGTTTTCTTATACTGCTTTCTTCTTTACAGTTAGCACTTTATTTTCCTCTTTAGGGTAATTTAAAGGAATAGTTTAGCCTCTTTCCACTCTCCTTCTAGTCCCCTATTAAAATTCTAAATTTAGTCATTCTAGCATCCAGGTATCCTTTCAATATTTCCTCTGTAATAAGCATTTAAAGGATCAATAATATCAAACTCTCTTAAATTCAATTTAGAATCTTTCTCTTTTTTACTATCTTTGAATTTATTTTTTTATTTTTTTATTTTTTATTATATTATGTTAGGTTAGTCACCATACAGTACATCCCTAGTTTTTGATGTAAAGTTCCATGATTCATTACTTGCATATAACACCCAGTGCACCATGCCATACATGCCCTCCTTAATACCCATCACCAGCCTATCCCATTCCCCCACCTCCCCTCTGAAGCCCTCAGTTTGTTTCCCAGAGTCTATAGTCTCTCATGGTTCATTCCCCCCTTCTGATTACCCCCCCCCCTTTCTCAACATTTGCTGCAACATGGACGGGACTGGAGGAGATAATGCTAAGTGAAATAAGTCAAGCAGAGAAGGACAATTATCATATGGTTTCACTCATTTATGGAACATGAGAAGTAGGGAGATCAGTAGGAGAAGAAAGGGAAGAAGAAAGGGGGGTATCTTTGAATTTAAACTAGATTTTGCTTTATTATCAATGTTGTTTGATCAGTAATGCTATCACATGTTAGGGGGGCCCACCAGCTATGATAAAATTTTAAAGAGACATCTAACACATGAGTCTGAGTATCTACGGATTTTTTATTGCAATCACCAGAAACAAACTTTGACCTAAGGAAGGAAAAAAAGATGTTTATCTTACAAACACAGCAAAATTCAGAGCATATGAAGGAAGAGCAGAGCAGGCCCACATCTGTGAGGCTGGGTGCATAAGTACTATAATTAACTGCTCCTCTTGAAGACGGCAAATGGAGAAGATATTCCCCAACTGAAAGGGGTTCTTTTATTAGAAAATAAAGTAAAAGATGTTGGCAGACCAAAGCAACACATAAACATGACCCAGTCAAATTCAAACTTTTCCTAATAAGTAAGGATTTTGCTCTTTACAAACTGCTATACCCATCCTTCTAGCTTCCTATGCTAGGTGATTTAGAAGGAAAACACAAAGGGCCCATCTCTTATAGGCTATTTTCCAAGACAATGTTAAATAGCCATCCCTCCTTTTCTTCTCCTTTGGGCTTTGTATTACCCTTATTCATTTTCTAGATGGACACAAATCTAGACAAGATATTTAGACAAAAAGAAAGAAAGAAGGAAAGGAAGGAAGGAAGAAGAAAGAGAGAAAGGAATAAAGAGGGAGGGATAGAAGCAGGGAGGGATGGAAGGGGGAAGGAAGGAAGATAAAGCATCCCAGTTAGAAAAGATGTAAAACTATTTTCCATTCACAAAGAGCATGATCTTGTACACTAGGGAATCCACTAAAAACACTGTTTGAATACACAAGTTCAGCAAAGCTGCAGGATACAAAATTAATATGCAAAAATTAATTGTATCTCTGAACTAACAATAAACAATCCAAAAATGAAATTTTTTAAAAATTCCCTATACAATAAACTAAAAAATAGAACACTTGGGAGAAAAGTTAACAAAAGAAATGGAAGTCTTGTACACTGAAAACTACAGGATAATATTGCTGGGGGAAAAAACTTCAAAAGATCTAAATAAGTGGAAAGGCATCCCATGTTCATGGCTCAAAAGACTTAATATTGTTACAATGGCAAAACTCCCCAGACTGTTGTACAGATTCAATATAATTCTATCAAAATTCCAGGTGCTTCTTTGTGGAAAGTGACAAGCTGATCCTAAAATTTATGTGGAAATGCAAGAACCTAGAAGAGCTGAAACCATATTAAAAAATAAGAACAAAGTTGGAGGACTTATACTTCCTTATTTCAAAACTTACTCTAAAGTTATAGTAGTCAAAGGCACCTGGGTGGCTCAGTCAGTTAAGCATCCAACTCTTGATTTCAGCTCAGGTTATGATCTCAGGATTGTGAGATAGAGCCCCATGTTGGGCTCTGCGCTCAGCAGGGAGTCTGCTTGAGATTCTCTCTCCCTCTCTTTCTGCCCCTTCCCTCTGCGTGTGCATGCTCTCTTTCTCCTTCTCTCTAAAAATAAATAAATAAATCTTAAAAATAAAATAAAATTATAGGAATCAAGACAGCATGGTACTGGCATAAAGATAGACACTGGCATAAAGATAGATCAACAGACTAGAAATGAGAACCCAGAAATAAATTTTTACACTAACAGTCCATTCATTTTCAACAAGCATGCCAAAATAATTCAATGGAGAAAGAAAACTCTTTTCAACAAATGATTCTGGGATAGCTAGATATCTAAAAGCAACAGAATGAATTAGAACCCTTTGCCTAAAACCATACAGAAATATTAACCCAAAATAAGTCATAAACCTAAATGTAAGAACTAAAACTATGAAATTCTTAGGAGAAACCATGGGAGTAAATCTTCATGATCTTGGATTAGGCAATGGTTTCTTAGAAGACAGAACACCAAAAGCACAAAAAACAAAAGAAAAATAATAAATAAGTAAATTTAACCTCATTAAAATTGAAAACCTTTGTCTTGCAAGAGATACCATTAAGAAAGTAAGAAGACAATCAATCCACAAGATGGGAAAAAAATATTTGTAAATCGTATATCTGATAAGGTACTTACTCCTGGAATATATAACAAACCTTTACTACTCAACAAGAAAAAGACAAGCCAATTAAAAGATGCATACAAGATCTGAATAGACATTACCCCAAAGAAGATACAGAAATGGCCAATGAACATATGAAAAGATGTTCAAAACAAAACAAAAATTGGCCATTAGACAAATGTAAAGCAAAACCCCAAGAGACATCATTTCATACCCACTAGGATAACTATTATCAAAAAGACCAACCCTAACAAGTATTGCCAGGGACATGGAGAAATTAAAAACCTCATCTGTGGCTAATAACAATGCAAAATAGTACAACCACTTCAAGAAACAATTTGACAGGTTCTCAAAATGTTAAACATAAAGTTACCATATGACCCAGCATTTCTACCCCAAGGTATATTCACAAGAAAAATAAAAACATATGTCCACACAAAAAAATTTGTATATGAATGTTCACTAACAGATTTATTCAGAGCCAAAAAGTGGAAGTAATCCAAATGTCTGTCAGTTGATGAGTGGAGAGATACGCTGTGATACGCACACAGAACGGAATGTCATTCAGCAGCAAGAAGAGATGACTGTAGACACACGCCACAACATAGATGAACAGTGAAACTGTTAGGCTAAGTGAAAGAAGCCAGTTTTTTTAAAAACCACATATTGTGTAGTTTTATTTATATGAAATGTCCAGAATAGACAAACCTATAGGACAGAAAGTAGATAAGTGGTTACCTAGGCCTACAAGAGATAGAGACAAGTGAGGAATGACTACAATGGGTATGTGTTTCCTTTTGGGGGTGATGTAAATGTCCTAAACTTAAATGTGGTTGTATTAGTCTGTTAGGGCCGCCACAACAAAATACACAGACTGGGGGTGCTTAAGCAACAGACATTTATTTTTTTGCCGTTCTGAAGGCTGGAAGTCCAAGATCAAGGTGTCAGCGTGTTTGGTTTATTCTGAGGACTCTCTTTGACCTCTGTGTCTTCTTATGTTGGCCCCTCAGTGTGTGGGTTGTCTGTGTCTAATTTCCTCTTCCTATAAGGGCACCAGTCATATTGGATTAGGGCCCGTTCATACGAACTCATTTTTTCTTAATTAACTATTGAAAGCCCTATCTCCAAATAAATCACTCAGGTTGAGACTTTAACATGAGTTTTCGGGGCACACAGTTCAGTCCATAATGGTGGTGATGGCTGCATCGAATATGCTAAAAACCATTGAACTGTGTAATTTAAATGGGTGAATTTTATGGCATATGAATTACATCTCATTATAGCTTTTGTTTAAAAAGAGAAATGGAGGTGCACCTGGGTGGCACAGTCAGTTAAGCATCCAGCTCTTGGTTTCGGCTCAGGTCCTGATCTCAGGATTGTGCGATAGAGCCCCATGCCTGCTCCACACTCAGCACAGAGTCTGCGTGACTCTCTCTCCCTTTCCCTCTGCCCCTCCCCCACCCTGTGCTCACAATTTCTCTCTCTAAAATGAATAAATAAATCTTTAAAAAAATAAAAAGGGAAATGGGGAGGCATTTAAGATTTTCAAGAAGGAAAGTAAAATGATCCTGTTTTATAATAAATTTTCTGGAAGCCACCTCTAGAATAAAAGTATAAGGAGGCTGGAGACAAAATGCACAATACAGAGATTATTGCAGTAATCCAGACTGGATGTCCTGGGAGTCTTAACTAGACCAGGGACACTAAAACAAGAAAGAAGGGAGAAGACAAGAGTAACTTTTGCGTGGTTAAATGCAGCCTCCTACCAGAAAACATTTCTATAGGCAGGACACAGACTGACTCCACTGACAGGATGCATAGACAATTGGAGGGGTGTGCAGGATTCTGAGAAGTCTCCAGTAGCCTTGAAGACCTATCTGATATCTGCCTGAAATCTCCATATTTCTTTGTTTCAAATTGTGCATAAAGCTTTGAATGAAATAAATTCTTCCCTTCTGTGTTACTCAAAAGGTGCGGCCCATTAAATCATTACCATTCACTAATGCATTTAGCACAAATAATTCTGAAGGATCTTTTGGTCACTTGGCTGGCCCTCATGGCTATGACATTCTCACAGGTACTGCCAAGGGGAAGACAAGAATGAGAAATGCAGAGCGTGTATGATGAGGGGCTTACAACAGGCTCCCCATGTGGACACCTGAAGGGGGAGGACACAGACAGCTCAGGGAGGAGAACAGGAAAGGGCACAGCAAGCATGTTTCCTGGGCCTGGCCCTGTGCTGCACTAGGAAATTGGTGCAGCCTTGATTTAAAATGGAAGGAGCTTTTATCTGTTTACTTTCTATTATTTCTTGTTTGGAACTTGGTTTTCTAGTATATTTCACTGCTGTAGTCAAAGTCCAGTACAACCAAGTTGGATAAAAAGGTATCTATATAAGGTAATGCTTATTCTGTGTTCATGGATGCCTATGTGAATATGCTTCTCCCTCTCATTCTCTCTCCCTCTGTCTCTCTTTCTCTCTCTCTCTCTCTCTCTCTCTCTCTCTCTCACACACACACACACACACACACACACACAAAATCATTCCAAGAACACCTGCAGAAGCACATCTGTCTCTGGGCCCCTAGTCTTCCCTCCTCTATTAAGAGCTTGACCCCCTCCAATCTTCTCTTCTTTCTCCCTCTGACCATCTACTTTTTTAAAAAATTGAATTCTAATCATTTAAAGAGAGAATTCAGCCCAGGGAAGCAGAGATTCAACACTTGAAGATCTCTATTTTGTCCAGCAGCTAATCACTAACCAAGTATATAACCTTGGGACTCTCTTCTATCTCTGACCCTTGGTTTTCTCATCTATAAAACGACTATAACATCACCTGTTTCACAGGGTTGTTACAAAGTTCTAATGAAATCAGAAGTATGTTGGGACAACTATATCAAAATAAAAATCTTCTGCACAGCAAAGGAAACTATCAACAAAACTAAAAAGCAACCTACAGAGTGGGAGAAGATATTTGCCAATGACATATCTGATAAAGGATTAGTATCCAAAATATATAAAGAACTTACACAACTCAACACCCCCCCAAAAAAAAAACCACACAAATAGTCCAATTAAAATGGGCAGAAGACATGAACAGACATGTCTCCAAAGAAGATATACAGATGGCCACAGACACGTGAAAAGATGCTCAACATCACTAGTGATTAGGGAAATGCAAACCAAAACCACAATGAGATGTCACCTCACACCTGTCAGAATGGCTAAAATCAACAACATAAGAAACAAGTGTTGGAGAGGATGGAGAAAAAAGGAATCCTCGTGCACTATTGGTGGGAATGCAAACTGGTACATCCACTGTGGAAAACAGTATGTTGATCCCTCAAAAATTTAAAAATTTGGAATAAAAAAATAAAAAAATTTAGTGGTAATTCCACTACTGGGTATTTACCCAAAGAATATGAAAACACTAATTTGAAAAGATATCTGCACCCCTATGTTTATTGCAGCATCGTTTACAATAACCAAAATATGGAGACAACCCAAATGTCCACTGATAGATGAATGGATACAGAAGATGTGGTAGATATACAATGGAGTATTATTGAGCCATAAAAAAGAATGAAATCTTGCCATTTGAAATAACATGGATGAATCTAGAGGGTATAGTGCTAAGCAAAATAAGTCAGTCAGAGAAAGACAAATAACATATGATTTCACTCATATGTGGAAGTTAAGAAATAAAACAAAGGAAAATGAAAAAAGAGAGAAAAACTAAAAAACAAAACTTTAACTATAGAGATCAAACAGAGGGTTACCAAAGGGAAGGTGGGTGAGGGATGGGTGTTAGGTGATAGGGATTAAGGAGTGCACTCATGATGAAGAGCACAGAGTAATATATAGAATTACCGAATCACTATATTGTATACCTGAAATGAATATAACACTGTATGTTAACAACACTGCAATTAAAATTAAAAATAAAAAAGGAAGGAAGGAAGGAAGGAAGGAAGGAAGGAAGGAAGGAAGGAAAAGAAATCAAAAGTATGAAAGTACATGCAAGGTTCTAAATAAATATAAGACAGTATTATTTCTCCCTAGGGTATTACCACCTGAACACCTTTACGATTTTGTGGCATGGAAGTTTAGCCCCGAGCCAGGAGAGGTAAGAATATTTGGAATGAGGGCAGGGGTTTCCTAGACTCCTCATGTAGGCAAGTACCTCCTTTCTGCCTACATAAGACACACACACACACACACACACACACACACACACACACACACACGAGTTTTTAATCCCTAAAACTACTCTAAACTTTCTATTCAGGTCTCAAGGGTGCATTTTTATACCATTCTGGCTGAACCCAGAAGTGGAAAATTCCCAGTAAGTCCTCTCCACAGCTGTCCAATTTCGGGTTTGATAAGCTGAATAGACCTCACCGACCGCTGTTTCTTTTGTTTTGCACCATCTGGTGGACTGTGCCTGGAGGTACAGGGTCCACTCTGGAATTGCCAAGCAGAGTGACAGAATCTTCCTATCATTGCCCCAGGGCACGAGGGGAAGCAAGGATATGGTCCAGGTGACTGCAGGCTAATCAGCATCAGTGAGAAAAGAGGTTCTACAGAAAACAACACAAGAGACCCCAACTCATCTTTCTTGAACATGTAACAACCTACAAGTAGCTGAATTGGCCCCTCCTACCCTTACACCCCAAAAGGCTGGCTGGCAATTCCTTTATAGATGATGGTGCTCACCCTGGTTCTTCTTACCAAAGAATAAGCCTCTTGAAGGTAGGACTACATCTTAACTGTTTTTGCACCTTCTCCTTGCCCTTCCACTCCCTCCTCTACACACACACACACACACACACACACACACACACACACATACATACACACACACCCCAAACTTGACTGAAGACAGGACTCAGTCAGTGCTTATGCTTATACTGGCTTGAACAGACAATCTAAAGAGAATTAGATTTTTAATGAGACTCCCTAGCTATCTGACACTGTGCAACCCTGGAGTGTGTCTTGATTTCCTTTCCTCCCTTTCTACCTCCAATGAAATGGGGACACCAACACCCAGTGAGGGCCTAATGAGGTCACAGATGTACATCTAAGCAATGGGTTTTATTCAGAATCCAATTGGCCTATCAGCAGACACTGAGTGCACGCTCTATGCCAAGCATTGTGCCAAGCATACGCTTAGGGCAAACGGGTAGAAGGGAAAGGGGAAGCAGAGAGTAAGTCCAGTTGGCTCATGCCTTCAAAGAGCTCACAGCCCCCCTGGGGCCCAAAGACATGCTCACAGTATTTAAGAGCAAGCTAATAACTCTGAATAACGAATGGGTTACTCGACCAGAGAAGAGACCAAGGTGGTCACTGAAGAACTCAGGGAGACTCGGTGTACACTCAGCTCTACAGTCACCCCTATAACTCACCTAAAACTCCTGCTGAGTGTAGCACCTTTCAGAGCGGCCTGAGGCTTCCTGATGGGCTTGGTAATGCTGCCTCTAGACAAATCATGTTTCTTCCAGGCCTTTCCCCTGCATGACTGCCGTCTGCTCTCTCTCATCTCTACCTTTTCAAGTCCTATTCATTCCTCAGGCCCTACTTTCAGCCCCATTAGGAAAGTCTTTCCTAATCACCCCAGGCTCACTGACGTCCTCTTCTTCTCTAAATGCATACAATACCTTAAAATCCGCATCACAGGACTAAGCACACGATCATAATCTGGTATTTTCCGACACCTCATAGGTATACGCCTCATGTCCCCCACTAGATTGTCAGTTTGGTAAGGGAGTGGTGAAGTTGTCTCTTCGGCAGCCCCATGGCACCTAGAAGCGTGCTGAACAGGTAGGACGGACTCAGCACACACAGATTCCAGCTCTCTGAGCCTCCAGCAGAGAAGGGAGGCGCCCCCTCCTGGCTGAGGAAGCGGCTGCAGCCAGGCTCCTGGGCAGTGACTCAGGAAGTCAGCCCAGAAGAAGGGGGGAAGAGGAAGCCCTTCCAGCTCTGCTAATGCAAGTGCAGCCCCTGCCAACAGGCCATTAGTCTGACCTTCCTCATGAATACGCCTCCTCTCCTACTCCACGCTGCGTGCTTTCGGGACTTCTTTCCTCCTTCGAGGCACGCGCTGATATCAGTTGAGCTGGTGGTCACCTGGACACCAACAAGGGAGAGGAGACACCACAATTTGATTTGCCTCAGGCTCCAGAGGCTTATCCTGAGAACCAAGGCCTTCGAACAGAGTTCCTGTGGAACTCTCTTACAGGCGCTCTCCCAAAGTATGTTTCACAAAATAGTGGTCTTGCTGGAATTTAAGACAAAAAAGTAGTTTCAAGTCAAATATGTTCAGAAACACTGAGTTAAAGGAATTGAGACAGAATTTTGTGTTTTGCTTCATTTTCCTGCACAAAGTTCCAGAGCTCTTAATGGGCATTATAAGTCTCCAAGAAGAGCCTGGAGCACATCACTCCAAATGTATTTGGCTGGGGAATGGTTTTTCCAAGATTGCTTCCCACAGAACACTTTAGGAAATGCTGTTTAGGACTTTCCTTTCAATCGTCTTGAAAATTCCCCCACAAAGGCTTCAGAGCTACATCCCCCAAGCATTTTCTCTTTTAAAAATTGTGATATACATATTGATACATGCAGATAAAATCAATTTCTCTGAATACCAAGTAAGACATTCGTGACCGAAAATTTGGAGAATGAAGAAATATACAAATAAGAAAATCTAAAACCACAGCAAAGTGAAGAGCGTTCCAGTCCTGCAAGTTTTTTCTATTGAAAATGAGGTAATCCTGCAGACTTTCTGCTACTTGAAGGGGCCTTCCCAGATAAAATCTTGCCTTTTTGTCCCACGGGTCACAGTACAACTTCCTCTCCATTTCGCCTATTGAATCCTGCTGAGCAGAGATCACTTGCCCCCTGCATGGCGACATCGCTGCGCTCTAGTCCTCACCAAAATCAACACCCTCAGAAATAAAAGCAAATATAAAATCTGAATAGGTGCTGTCGACGTGGAGAAATCACCAACGGGCCGGAGGAGAGCTCCAGAGCTCACGATGAGGGTGGTTACACTTCACCAGGCACTTCCAAGTTACCCATTAGTATTTAATGGCGCCAATTTACAGAAGCCAAAAGATTTCCAGTCTGAGGAGACCAAGGGGATAGAGAAGGGGGATCTGAGTTTTGTTTTCATCTTGGGCAGAATAAAGAGACTGGATTACAATATCTAAAGTCAATTCCAATGTGAGTAGTCAATACAGTTACCATTGCTAAATTATTACACCAAAGCTATTATCTTGATAAATGCCTAAGAAAAAGTAGCACCAGTGGTAAAGGAGGCTGAATCTACCATGTATCTCAAGGCAACTAAATTTTCTCTCCTCTCCACCTTCTTATATGCTTTACCCGGATGAAATAGTATTTCCCAGGAAACCATTTAGAGGATAAAACAGTTACCAAAGGACAACACACAAGCCGGCTGGAGAGCCTGTAAAAGGAAAGCACACATAGCTGCCCCACTTTGCTTGGAACAAGCTCCCTGGCCCCCCCCAAACCCCCACCTTGGCCCATGTTCACCACTATGCCAGGCTGCCTCCCACTAGGATTTTCAACTGATCATGCAATGACATTTAGGCCAACTAGGAATAAAAATATTAAATGAGATAATACGTAAGTGCTAAGAAAAATAGAAATTAGTCATTGTTATTTACAGTATACGTTTTTAAGACACTATAATATTCTAAGGCCTGGAAATCAAGCAAAAGAGAAAATACAGAAGTAGTGTTTGGTTCTAGTAACAGGATAACATTAGCCACCAGGCGGTATCTCCCTGCAAAGACCCTGTAGGATGTCACTCTAGAAAGGCAGCAGCCAGTATTATATACTAGCAGTGTTACTATTCGATTCCTTAAAATATCCACCCCCAAGATCAGTCCGCTTTACTTGGCAATGTCTCTTAAATCAGTTATCTTTTCCTCCCTCGTGGTCAGCACATGCAGTGTGATCACTGGAGCTCCAGCCATCTCCTCCAGCCTGTCCAGTGCCATCAAATTAACTGTCTTAATTTGCCACTTTGATCTACGATCAGCTTCCTCCCCCACCTAAAATCTTTCTCAGTCTCCCAGTAGGTATGGAATTAGATCCAAACTTCGGCCTAGCACGTGCTGCTCTCTGCATTCTACTATTCCAGTCTCCCCTCCTACCTTTCACTGCTGGTCATTGGCTGGCCCCAACCAAAACCCAGAAGGCAAGGCAGCCCTTTATGCAGCCCTTTCCTGCAGCCTCCTGTAAAAGGAGAGAGAGTGGACCTGGAAGGGAAAATAGAGAGGAGACAACACAGCCACTAATGTAAGTTTTTACATGTAGAAAATTGCACCCAATAGCACCTGAAAAAAAAAGGGGGGGTTAATATTGTTATAGTCTTGGTGCCGGCCTTTCTAAAACAGCGGAGCTTGGGCTAGACCCCAGGCAGTTTGTCTCCAGACCCCACGTTTTCTATATGTGTGTGTGTGTGTGTGTGTGTGTAAATATATACAAATTAAAGCAAAGAATTTTAAAAGGTGACAAAAATCAATAAGCACATTGTTAAACTCCAGAAACTATTTAATCTTAGTAAGAAAGAAATTTAAATGCATGTGACACTATTTTGATCCATCAAATTGGCAAAGTTTTAAAATAATCTATCACCCTACTGGTGTCCCAGGTATGATTCAATGGGCAGAGGTGTACGTTGATACGACTTTCTTAGAGTCAGTCGGGCAACAAGTATCAAAACCCTTAGACTTTGACCCTAAAGAATAAATCATGAATGTGCACAAAGGCTTAGCAACAGCAACGTTTAGGGCAGAAGACTTTAAAATAACAAAATGTTGGATATAAATTAATATCCCTAAAGAAGAATTTAGTTAAATAAACTACGATACACCTGTATAACAAGATACCGCGCAACCATGAAATGTGACATTCTAGAAGATTGTTATGATGAGGAAAGATATTCAAATATACGGTTGAAAGAAAAAGAAACTAAAAAAAAATATTGTGAAGGGCGCAATACTACTTATGTTTAAATATGCATTTAAAAAGGCTAAAAAATAACATAAAAAGTTATCAGTGGATCTTTGGGTGACAATATTCAAGTGGCTTTTATGTACTTCTTTGTGGCTTATCTATACTTTTTAAATCTTCTGCATGAAATATTTTTGTAATAAGAAAAGCATAATAAAAACATTGTGAATTAATTGAAAATCACTTCTCTTCTATGCTGAGTGATTTTGTACCTGCTTCTGGGCTGTGAAATGATGCCATCCAGACTGCGTGCTGTATGATTCCGGTAGGCACATTCTCTGGGAAGTTGGGACTGATTTCCAAATAAAATATAAAAATAATAATCTGTTATATTTCAAAATAATTTTTCCAAGGACAGGAAAGGGACAACACGCGGCAGAAGTGACTTTATCGTATCAAAAACTGGCAGCGTGAGGCCAAGGGCACTGACCTCTTCATTCACCTTTCTGGGCTGCAACTTTTAGACCAAGCTGCTTTGTACCACGACTTCCAATGCCTACAAAACCCTTTGTGAAACTAAACCACAGAAAGAAAGAACCCTTGTCTAGCAGCTAAAGGCAATCTGCCAATTTATTTCCATCCTTCATCTAATTGTCAGTTGGCCAGCTAAGTGAAAAAGGTAACCAGAGACGGGGGAGAAGGCTACTTACTGATAACAATGATAGATAAGTAAATAAAACATTCATAAGTCAGTTCTCTATGTCTCAGACCCATTTTTTGTGCCTCTCTCGGCGGTAGCTAAAGAATCAACGTTGCATGAAAAAAAATGGACAATGGGACAAAATAATGACACGGGACGCAGATATGCATATGGTAAAACATGGAATAGGACATGAGGAGAAAACACCTGGAGGAGGGTTGCTCCTTGGCTAGACCTGAGTCTTCCAGTCCTTCTAGAAGAAACATTGTCTACTGCTCTTTGGAAATAGCTCCTGGGTGAAGCTGACCACCCTTGGGTGCAGGATCCTCACATGGGTGTCCCTACTGTGACGTACAGGGGCGAATCAATGTGTATTGGCTTTACTTATGCATTCAGTCCCCTAGTTCATAGGTCGTAGGCACATGGCATACCTATGTGAAATAGATACCTCTCCAAAATGTGAGAAAAGATCATTTGAGGCTAAGAAAATGATTTCTTCTTTTTGATATTCAAGTGCCATATGCTCCAGTAGAGGTCAGTCTCTCACAATTGATTCAAGGACATGAAGAAGCCCCTCCCTCCCGACCTTATCACCCTCAAAATCTTCCCCTTTTAGTTGATGGTACAGTGGAAAGAATCCCACAGATTAAAGTCATTACATGATAACTGAGGGCAAGTTATCTAACCTTTCTAAACTTCAGAGTCTTTATCTATAAAATGGAGAAGCAGATAAGGGGAGTGTTTTATAAGTAAAGTTATGTGACAGGATCCAGCACAATATTGGGCACAAAATGCCAGTGAATGTAGTTTCCTTGCCTTTTTCTTTCTTTCTTTCTTAAAAATCTCTCCATTCCGTCTTCAGAGATAAGACAAATACTTCTGCGAAAGGTCCCGATTGGCTTGAATTCACACTGAGTTATCAATCACCAATCTAGATCCTTTCTTGATGATCGATTCTAAAAGGAAGAGAGAACTGGGTGCCGGCAGGAGACAGAAGACAGGACGGAACTATGGAGGGGCTAGAATGACCTAGAAAGAAAACATTATGCTGAAAGCTAAGGCAACAACGTCACCTACTATTAGCTCTCGGAACACCAAACTCAGGAGAAAAGACTTAAGTTTTTAGGAACTAGACACACGTGCTGAAGTCTAGTGATTTTATAAAATATCCTTAAGGTCAAAATCACAAAAGATATTAGAGGACAGGCCTTGGAAGCCCTGGGCCCTTGGCTCTGACCACCCCCTCCACGTCCTGCAGGAGCTAAGAGTACACTCACTAAAAACATGGGCTCATGGTTTTAATCTCCATCCTGCCATGGGAGCTGCAAGACCAGAGACAAGTTGCCCAATCGCACCAGGCCTCATTTCTCTCCTCAGCAAAATGGGGATAACAATGACTTACTCATGAATTACCGAACAGATAAATAAGGTAATAAATGTAGAACACTTAGCATGATGTCTGGCAGTTAAGGTCCTCAAAAAAATGAGAATGTCTATCAATAATCTGTGCAGTTCTAGAAAGGCACCTCCACCCTGGACATCTGTTTCCTCATCTCTAGAAGGAGGAGCAAGGAGTCGAGAGAGAACTTCTAGGGTCCTTCCAGAACAAAAAACTCGTGTGATTCCCTTGTGGAGGCCCAGCCCCTGTCCAGTCAGCTCTGTCATGAAGCCGGGCAGCTTGAACCCGGGACATGGCGCGCAGGCCACAGCCTGAGCTCTGACAGCTGCTTCCATTGTGCAAAGCAATAGGACAATGTGGCAAAAGAATCCGTGAGAGAAAAAGATTCAATCCAGGCCAATTTGAAGGAAAGACTTTGTCAAGATCATTTTAAAATCGAAACGTGACTTCCTCTTTTTTTTTTGTTTAAGGTCAAGCAGTGAGAAGGGATACCAAGCTGAGCTTAGTCTCCGGAGGCTTTTGCAGGATCACATGTCTCTTCAGAAATGCCATTTTAACTGATGTAAGTGTGAAGGAGTTAGAACCCCAGGGATTAAATTTCTGCTGAAATACACATGTTTCTTGGGGGGAAAAAATGAGCTCTTGACCCAGGGAATGCAAAGCCTTTTGGAAAACTCTTCTAAGCCTGATATGGAGGGTATCAGATGCCGCTGGCCTTTCAGGGCTCCCCCCCCCCGTGTTGTAGGTTAGCATGAGATCACACCTGGCCGTGCTGGCCTCGGGGCCGGGGATGGGGGGAGGGACACCTGTCTTAGCTTGTCTCACATATACACACACACATTCTTAGGCCTGGGAACTTTTTTCCCCCACAAAGACATGTTTTATGACTACACTTGTATTTTTATGACAAAACAATCCCACATTCGTCTGAAAGGAAGTGGGGTCTGAGTAGCCTGGGAGACTGGACACCTGGCCTCTGCCAGGCCAGCCCTGCCACACAGCTCCGCTCACCTACGAGGGTAAGTGCTGCTGGGGGGCAAGACTTCTCCTCTGCAAGCAGGTCTGAGCGAGCGCCCCACCAGCCAGACTTCTTGTGAGAGAGTCAGCTATCGTTAGTCACAAAGAGTATTTGACTCTCACCCCCATCCCCAGGCAATCACATGATTTGTTGTCACTGTGCACGAGTTGGCATTTCCAAGAATTGTATGTAAATGGAGTCCTACAGTATGAATTCTTTTTTGGGGGGTCTGGCTTTTTGCCTTCAGTATGATAATTCTGAGATTTATTCACCCTGTGTGTACCAACAGTCTGCTCATTTTGTTGCAGGGTAAAACTCCATTGTATGGGTATAGCACAACGTGCTTGTCCATTCACCGGGACATAGATGGATATTTTGGTCGCTTCCAGTTTGGGTCTATTACAAATAAAGCTGCTGTGAATATCTGTGTACAAAATAAAAAGAGTGTTTGACTTGCACCAAGAAACTTGCAAGTCCCGCATGCTATCTTACCTCTCTTGGCCTCGATGTCTTCAGCTACCAAAAAGGGGCAACACATACTCCTCCCCAACAGTCGTGAAAATTAAGTGGCATAAAGCATGTGAAGATGTTTTATAAAGTATAAGAACCCTCTACGTGCAATGTTAATATTCCCATCAGTACATATTCATTCATAATCCAGTAGCTCCTGGTGGAGGGTAATGGGAGGATCTCTGTTGTGTGTATGAGTGTGAGTGTGCGTGCAAGTGTGTGTGTACAAGAAGACACTGCACAGAGCAGGGCAAGATGAGCAAGCGTGATTCAGTGCCCCTATCCCCACATTACCCACTGTTTACATGGGGCAAAATTGGTGAGCACGTAAAAAGATGAATAAATGACCCTAGAGAGCAAGGTGCAAAGACGGCCCCCAGAAGCACAGGGATCTGCACCCTGGACAGTTAGAACCAGAAAGCAAGATGGAAGCACACCCTGAAGTAGTTAGGGGGCCTTCCTGGAGGTGGAAGGTCATCCGGTCCTTAAAGCAAGGCAGGGACTTACACGGAGAGTAACTCATACCTGCCCAAGCATCTGCCACAGCCTGCTGTGCTGAGTAGGTGACGAAAGGGGAGCCCGAAGGGTGGCCCTGAAGAGCTTATGGCATAAATCCTTCTCACTGCAACAGGGTCCGTACTTAGCAACCTTCCCATGCTCTTTTCTGATCCAAAAAGGCCTGTGTCTTGTTGCTCTGCCTGATGATTTTCCGTCCTGACCGGACATACAGGCAGTCGGAAAGAGATGAGCTCTCACTGCTCCGGGCTTGAGGGGCAAGGATGCACTGCCGTCTAGCCGCAGGAGCCTCCAGAGGCCGGAGTGAGGGTCGGGGAGGGGGGGGGGGGAAGAAAAGAGCAGGTTGGAGATCTGTGAGAAACAGAGAGACTCTCCCAGCCTGCCAGGCCAATTGCTGGCCATCTCCTCCTCACACAGAAGACGGGAGATGTCTTCTCTCAACAAAGAAGCTCCGGAGACAGGAATCCCAGGCAGAGCTCCAGGCAGGAGCCAGGTGCTGCCCAGACCACTGGTACCCTCGGTGAAAGTCTGCTTGGCAAGCGGTGGGCACCACACCCCCACCTCACCCTCGTTAACTCCCAGAAAGTGGCAGCCAGGCTTACAGCCCGGAACTAAAAAGCTCCTCTCTGAGGAACCTGAAAGGCCCAAGGAGGGGGAGGACCAAAAATACCTATAGATGTGGATGTTTTATAACCAAAGAATTATCCAGATTCTTATTTGGCTATCCTCTAGAAAGACCCAGCAATCAAAGAGCCGAGCTCATACACGGCTCTTCCATTCGGCCTTTGAGTACTTCACCCTTCCTAAGACGGCCAACGGGTACCTGAGACTGGAGGAAAGCCTACCACACAACTGCAGACAAAGAAAGACAATAAATGTAGTAGAAGAAAACATTTTAAAACATATTAAATAAAACATAAGAGGTACAAGTAAGAATGATACAAGACCAAGGCCTCTGAAATAAATCGAGTACTCTTTGTTGCAGAATAGAGTACCTTTTAAGAAAGAAGACCAAAAAGAGAGAGAGAGAGAGAGAGAGACAATTCCTGGAAATTTAAAAATATGCTGGCAGAAATTTAAAAACTTGAAACAGAACAAAAAGTTGAGAAAATCCCCCCATAGAAAGCATCACAAGAAGAAAACGTGTTAAGAAACACAAGGCAAGACCAGAAGAACATTAGACGTCAATCCAAGAGGTAAATGAGACAGACGGCAGGAATTCTAGAAAGATACAGAAAATGGAAGAGTTCAAATTCAGAAGTTGTCCTAAAACTGAACGGTTTTCAGATCTAAAGGACCTGACCGTGCCACACTCCATCACTGAGAGAAAAATCCACCCCCGGTTCTTCCTGTGAAATTTTATAATACCAAGCTCACAGAGGAGATTGTAAAACTTCTAGCAACACCAGGAGTTGGAAGACAACTGTGCCAGTTACTAAGCTATTGCCTCTGAGCCCCAGTCCACCCACAGCGGGGACTCTGCCAGCCCCATTTCTCCGTGGCCAGCCGGCTTCCTCTTACAGTGTGTCAATAGGTGGGCTGCAGGGAGATTAGGGTCTGCACAAGGCCCGAGCATGGGCTCGCCCCCATCGCCTTGTAGGCCTGTCCACATCATCTCTGTCACAGCCCTTCCCCTGGCCGTGGGAGCAGATCAATCTCCAGGTTTTGAGTATTTTATTTTTAGAACACTCCAGCACCAACCTCCCGCTACCCTTCAGAGATCCCAGCACTGGCCGGCAACACTTCTTCCTCTGAGATCTGGGGCTTAGCAGCACACGGCTCCTCCTTGGATCGTCTGGGTTCTAAATGTCCTAACCCGTTCTCTTTCTTGCTCTCTCATGCTTCCTACAGTAACTATCTTTGTGCTACCTCAGTGTCCGCTTCTCGCTTTGTCAGCAGGCAACACCTGGATTTTGGCCCGGCAATATTGGTTGTAGGCTTTTCATCTCCCAAGCTTTGGGAGAATCCATGTCTTCTGTTGGTCACACCACGAAGTCATGGTCATGTGTTACAGCAGCCCCAGGAAACAAACACAGGGGGTGCAACGTGTAATAACAGAGGTGAACTAGGGATAAACCCACACTTTCTAGAGTTGGAAGATTTAGTCTAAAATGGAAGACTTTAGTCTAAAATGGAAAAAATCAGAAATAGATTTAGTCTAAAATGGAAAAATCAGAAACTGTAATAATTGCAGAGGTGACCTTCAGAAGACGGAGTTACTAAACCTGATCTAGAGACTGGTCATGAGAGGCGGAGAGAGGGGTTATTTGTTAGAAGACTTATAGTACTATCTGGCTTTGTAAACTACATGAAATTTAAACTGTATTAACTTACTGAAAAAAGAAAACTTAAGGAGAGGAAACTTGATCAATTCATCCCATTTTCAAGAAGTATTTTGTCAACCCCTCTTTCTGGACAGAGCAGAGAGAAATACTGTGAGGAAAGTAAAAATCAGGGAGTGGAAGAGATAGAAAGCCATTTACCATGGCTCATTCGATGAACCAAGCTCTGCAGAAGGCACCACACAGACTATCGCCTCTACTCTTCACAATGACCTGTGAGACAGGTATGAATTGAGAGATAAAGACACTGAGTCTCCAGGAAATGAAGTAACTTTCCCCAAGAGCACTCTGCTGGGTCTGTCTGCCCCAGGGCCTTTGCTCTGCTCTCTACCTATCTACACTGTGCAGACAGAACAGATCTCTTGGTAAAGAACTCAAGGGAGGAGGAGCCTCTTTCTGCCTAACGGAACATAAAAGGTTTCATGGAAGTTGTGGCTGAGTCTCATAAATACTGAGAGAATATCAGTTTCTTGAGTTTTCATTACTTGGGTCCATAGGAGTCTCTTAAATACTAAAGATCAATGTGTCGGGCGAACATTTTTTTCCTCATCTCCATTTTGCAAAAGAGAAAGTTAAGGCTTTGTGCAATCAAGTTATCCAGGTGATAAAAGCAGTTCTTGAACTCAGGTCTTCGATTACCACATCCTCTGCTCCTTCCATCTCACTGGCACTTAATCAACACTTGCTGAATTGAACTGCACTGAAAATAACCTTGCAGCAATCCCTGCTCTATATGGTTCCGGGGCGGGAGCCTAGGACAGCGCAGAAGACAATAGGTAGAAAGTAAAGTAGGGTTCCAGAGAATTCAGAGTCAAATGAGGAAGGCTGGCTATATTGCCACTGCCTCTCACTTACCCGAGTCCTTACAAAATCAAGAGCTACAAACTGACAAAAAAAAAAAAAAAAAAAAAGAAGGCATTTCAAGGCAAGCAAAGTCCAGCTGGGAGCAAGACAGTCTGGCTATAAGCATTGAACCAAAGCCAAAAGAGAATAGAAAAAGTCCCCATCAGACAATCCACCCATTTAAACTTGAGCTGCCAAGCCAGAGCTCCTTCTCTCTCTCCCATTCCAATTAACAGCTATGCTCCCAGCAACCGACATGCTGAATCACCCTCCAGAGCCACGGCTGACGGCTGAGAAAGCTTTGTGCTCATCTCATCCTCTAATAGCCTGGAGCTGCATTGGTGTCACAGTAGCAAATTCGCTCCCAAATTGGAACTTTATTATTTTACTGTACAAAAGTCAGCAGGGTTCTTGAAGGAACTGCAAACCATCTGTTAACCCTTTCCAATCTCACCTCCCAGAGCTGCCATCAGAAAATACAGCTTCACGTCAAAGAAGTACCTTTTGATCACACGTCCTGAAGCCCTCAGTACCAACGTGAGCGTATATTCAGAGTGGATCCGTTGCGCAGCTGGTAGGATGTCGGGTGCAGCCAAACCCCGTCTAGAACGCCAGCTCTACCACTCACTAGCTGGCTAACCTTGGACAAATCTCCGCATCTCTCTGAGTCTAGTTTATCACTTGTAAAGCAGTCGAAGCACACTTCTCCCTGTGAAGACTTAAGGACACCACGTAGGTGGCCTACCGAGCGCTCTGACCCTCCCAGAGGAGGCACCCCCTGGATACCTGCTTTCTTTCCTCCTTGGCTCACTTTCCCATTCAGATTAAGCATTGCATTTCCTTTTGACTTTGTGCAAATTTTGCCTGAAAAAGGAAGAAGAGAAATTTGTTAACTCCCAGACGTAAATGACCCCACCGCTCAGCTCCTCTCCTTGATCAGGATACCATCGTGAGAAGGTTAGATGAACTTGAGAATACCTGCCAAAATATGTGTGCCATTTTAATGACACTCAGGTGTTAGAACCTGTGGAGGAGAAATGCAGCAAAAGAGAGGAAAATTCAGACAAAGGATCTGGAAAAGGATACATACAAGCTTTATCATCTTCAAAATTTTGCATACAACTAGTTGTAACAACCCTGGGGCAGGTAGTTAAAAGACGAGTCATTCAACAGAGACATGGACTGTTTGATTTTGAAAATGAATAGTTGTTTGTTGACTGAACATAGCATGATGCAGCAAGGAAACCAAATCCCCTACCTCATCCAAATGGGAGTTTGTGACGTGGGACACGGGGCAGGGCGAGGGGGGTGGGGTGGGGTGGCAGGGACAATCAGCGACTTACTGCCGCGTGAGGCTGTGGGGCAGAGTGGGAGAGAAAGGAGCTTTTCCTTTTCCTACTCAACCAGGAAAATGTCTTCTTTCTACCCAAAGTAAGAAGAATAAAAGAATTCTCCTGCTGAGATGCCTAGAATGCAACGCAACATAGAAAGAAGTCTCTCCTGGGTGTAGGCACCCACAGCAGGTGCTTGGCAGAGATTAGAGAAGGAATGAGCCGCCCTGAGCCTGGCATTGCACAGAGCAGTGTGGCTGCCTTAGAGTGGCCGCAGGGTCTACAAGTACTGTTGGCATTATTAGTGTTAAGAGCTAACATTTATTGGGGCACCTGGGTGGCTCAGTCAGTTAAGCATCCGTCTTCGGCTCGGGTCATGATCCCAGAGTCCTGGGATCGAGTTCCACATTGGGCTTCCTGCTCAGCAGGGAGCCTCCTTCTCCATATCCCGTCTTCTCTCATGCTCTCTCTCTCTCTCTGATAAATAAAATCTTTAAAAAAGAGAGAGAGCTAACATTTATTGATATTATATTGAAGATGAACATGGGGCTGTCTCATTGAATCCTCACTCCTAGACCATTCTTATGTCCCTTTCAGAAATGAAGAAACTGAATTATCCAGAGAAACACAACCACACAGGATATTTCTAAATTTACAACACAGTACTGTTAGCTACAGGCACTAGGCTATACAGTTGATCTCCAGGACTTACTCGTTGTCTATCACTAAAATTTGTGCCCTTTGATTAATACCTCCCATTCCCCCCTCCCATCCTCTAGCCCCTGGAAGCCAACATTCTAGATTATATGTTAATGTTGGTTGGAAAACTCAAACTTCTGGGGAGCTTCCCAGGTGAAATGTGAAACCGCCCATACACAAAGGACAAGGAGAGACCAGAGACAGAGGCAGGCCACCTCAGATCTGTAGGTGGCAAGTTTAATAAGCAAGGGAACTCACATACAAGGCTTGTCTTAGGCGGCTACAAGACGAGTAGATTTCCTTACCCCCCACCAGAATCTTAAATGTTTGTATAGAGGCCTTAACTGGGTCAATACCACTTTATACTCTCAAGGCTGCATCCTTGAAACAGCTGCCACTGTGGGAACAGTGGGCAAAGTGTACATTCCAAGGACTGGGGAGGTGGTGAGGAGCCTCCCATTGTCCGGTTCTACCTCAAGGGTCAACAAGTGGTCATGTCCTCTCAATGACTTCATCCAACAGTTAAGTGTTCTTATCACAAAAAAATAAATGGATGATAATAATAGTAAAGTAGGCAGCAAGAAACGTTTGGAAGTAGTGGATATGTTTATAGGATACACTGTGGTGATCGTTTCATGGATATATACTCACCTCAAAACTCATTAAGTAGTGTACATTAAATATGTTTAGTTTTTTGTATGTCAAGTTAGAACATGTCCAAGGTCATGGAGTTTGTATACGATAGAGCCCAAAATTCAGAGTCAGATTGTCTGATTTCAAAGCTGCAATTTAAATTATTTTTGCACTTAAATTCTGAATTTAGAACATTTGCATATCAAGAGGTGATTTGAATAAAAATTCTAATTTGGGGTGCCTGGGTGGCTCAGTCGATTAAGCATCTGCCTTCGGCTCAGGTCATAATCCCTGGGTCCTGGGATGGAGCCCCGCATCAGGCTCCCTGCTCACCAGGAAGTCTGCTTCTCCCTCTGCCCCTCCCCCATGCTCTCTCTCTCTGTCAAATAAAAAATAAAATCTTTTTTTTAAATTCTTATTTAAAGCAACAAATATCCCCAGGTAAACCTAGGACCCAGACTATCATAGGCTCCAGAAAAGGAAAAGAGAATGTTCTAGAAGCAAAGAAAAAAAAAAGAGAATACATATAAAACCAGGATAAAGCCTTTTTTTTGGGGGGGGGGGTCACACTTAAAGAAGTTTCTTCATTTTCATGCAGAACATTATTTGTGGTCATATCTACATCTCTTTATGCTGTGTTAGATAACTATGTATGTAATGTAGGTCCAGTCTGTCTCAATAAATTTTTTTATAATGTCATAATATAGCCATAAGTTAAAAAATAAAAAGCATTCAGGTGTCACTAAGGAAATTATTATCAAACAATATCAAATACTGTTAAAGAAGCAACGTACCTCACCAAGAATTCTGTCCAGATGGCACTGCACTAAGACTGCAGGCCAGATGAACCTCATCCCTTTTCCTACTGGGTGGCAGCTAATCACAAAAACACATTCCGTTAATTACCCATTTTTAAATTA
Organism: Ursus americanus; assembly: GCF_024610735.1. Lineage (NCBI taxonomy): Eukaryota > Metazoa > Chordata > Mammalia > Carnivora > Ursidae > Ursus > Ursus americanus. The sequence continues at coordinate 68,856,205 of NC_142139.1, forward strand.
CTTGCAGGACACATTATATCTCTACCCTCACAAAACACCAGGTTGCTTTGGGCCATGTTCCCAATCAGATGTGATTGGAGGGGTGAGGGTATATGGGACAAAATATGACTATTGCCCCTCAGGCCTGGGATGAATCAGCATCTTTTAGAATGGAGTGCCTGGTGGATAAGCATTACAAAATATGGCTAGAAAACATAAGATTCATGTTTCTGCCCAGCTAGAATCCCCATGAAGAGATTCTTCCTTCCAAAGACAGTGAAACAAAAGGAATGGGGAAGAACACAAATACACACCCCAATACAGAGCACAGAGAATTCAATGTAGAGTGTGTCAGAGAAAAAGGTAAAGGAGTTGTCCCACAGTAATGAAGAAGCGAGCCCAGGTGTACGGAGAGTGTTCTTGAAGGAGTCAATTTAAAAGACTTAGTAGTGAAAGTAAAACTTGATTAATTGTGCATATTAGTTTTTGATCATATTCTTCACATTGATGAGGATTATCAAAATCTTGGCAATGCAAGAAGAGAAATTGGATAGAACTAAAAAAATCTGTATTTCAGCCACTTATGGTTAAAAGTTTCCTAATGAAAAGGAATAGAACCCCATTCCCCTCATTGTTAGTGTGTATACAGTATTGTGATGCTTAAGCTACTTGTATACCAGAGTATTTATTGTTCTCATTTCATGGTGTGGCCTGAATCATCTTAATCACATGGCTTCCTTCACAATCCCCCAAATGAAAACACAAGATACAGACCTAGATGTAGCTGTAGATATAGATATAAATGATACAGATCATACAGGTGTCTGACTCACCTTCTGCGGTCAACACTAACGAGGTAAACTAGGAAAGCAGAGCACCTTGTGCTCTACTGACTTTACAAGGCTTTTGGGGTCCCTGTGTGCTCTGAGTTTCACAGGTATGGATAGTATTAAGTCCCATCACCTAACAGAGGTCTAAGGAAGAGGCAGTGAAGTCTGTAACACTTTAACCAACCCCATAGACCTCACAACAACCCTTTCTCTACCCGTCATGATCCACACCAAACACTCAAAAGTTCTCAAAAAAATATATACACACAAGTATACTCTTGGACTTGGATTGTTGAGTAACTCTAGTCTTCTCCATCTAGTGTCATACCCATATTACTCTCACTTATAATCCCCAAACAGCATATCTAAATCACACTGTCCCAGGCTTTAAATTATGTCATGGAAGTCTTAAGGAATCTATTTTTCACCCTATTTGGGCCCTTTTCTAAGCTCATGGACAATCAGAAGGAAAAAAAAAAACTGGAATTCAATCAATGATGATCTTGGAAAGCTCAGTTAAGGGTAAATACCTCTAGATGGACTCCATATAGCTTACTTACTTACTTACTTATTGTAAGCACAGGTCCAACCCAAATTTATACTGCAAAGAGAACAAAGTAATTTATTCATTCATTCCTTTATAAATGTGTTAATAAAAGCGATTTGGATGCCAAATAGGAAAATAATTCAGTCGATATGTACAAAATGCAAAATTTTAGAACCATGTGCCATGGAATACTAGCTCAGAAAAATGTTCTACATGCAATGCAGACTTTTGAAGATTGACAGTGAATATTAATTAGTATAATAAAGGCTCCAGAATGTCATAATAAAATGAAGACTTCTTTTTTTTTTTTTAAAGATTTTATTTATTTATTCGACAGAGATAGAGACAGCCAGCGAGAGAGGGAACACAAGCAGGGGGAGTGGGAGAGGAAGAAGCAGGCTCATAGCAGAAGAGCCTGACGTGGGGCTCGATCCCAGGTCGCCGGGATCACGCCCTGAGCCGAAGGCAGACGCCCAACCGCTGTGCCACCCAGGCGCCCCAAAATGAAGACTTCTTAATTGTGCTTAGCCCAGTGATTCCTAAACTTATTTGACCACAGAACACAATTTATTTGTTTGTTTATTGCATGGTCTCATCCCCCATGACCAGTGTTCTATACAGTTATCTGGGAAATTCTGATATAATGACCAATATTATAGCCATTGAAATACTGATTATAAAGACTATGCCCCAGCATAGATGTATGAGTCAGCTAGGGCCGCTGTAACAAAATACCACAGATGGGACGGCTTCAGTTCTAGAGGTTAGAAGTCCAGTATCAGTCTTGGTTTATAATGAGGCCTCCCTTAATGGCTTGCAGATGGCCTCATTCTCACTATGTTCTCACATGACCATTCCCCTGAACATGCTGGACAGAGAGAGAAAGGTATCTCTTCCTCTTCTAGAAGGATGCCAGTCTTATTGGATCAAGGCTCACCCGTTATAACCTCATTTAACCTTAATTACTTCCTTAAAGGTCTTATCTCCAAGTACAGTCATATTGGGGATTAGGGCTTCAACATACAAATTTGTGGGGAACACAACTACAACTGAGTTTATATTGAGATGACTTTTGAAAATTTTCTAAAGATGGGGATGCTGATTGCCATGAAAGAGGGTTAGAGCTTTCAGTCCCACCCTCTAACTTCCAGGCAGAGGAAAGGGCCTGGAGATTGAAACAATCACCAAAAACCAACACTTTAATCAATCATGCCTTTATAATGAAGCCTCCATAAAACCCCAAAAGGAGGGGTTCAGAGCTTCCAGGTTGCTGAACCAGAACTCTTCCATGTGCCACTGAGTTGGGTCCCCACACTCTGTGGGGACAGAAGCGCCTTTGTTTGTGACCTAGCTTATGTATTTCTTCATTCAGCTGTTGATTCATATCCTTTAATATCCTTTGTAATAAACCAATTATCTAGTGAGTAAACTGGTCTCCTGAGCTCTGTGAGCCACTCTAGCAAATCAGTCAAACCCAAGGAGGGGTTTGTGGGGAGCTCTGATTTATACCCAGCCTATTAGATGCATAAGTAAAACCTGGACTTGTGGTTGGAATCTGAAGCAGAGGGCAGTCTTGTGGGACTGAGCCCTCAATTTGTAGAATCTGATGCTATCTCCAGGAAGATAGTGTCAGAATTGAGCTGAATGGTAGGACAGCCAGGTGTCTGAGACTTTCTTGGTGGTATAAGGAAAAAAACAACACATCAAAATTGTAACCAGAATTTTACTATGTTATCAGTTACATTAACTACCTTATGCAGTTATATGAAAAACAGAGAGAAAAGGAAGAAGGAAGGTAATACAATGAATATAATGAAAAAGGGGAAATTATAGAGTAAGTTGGCTTGGTATTTTTCTCCTTTTATAATAGAAAGAAATAAAATATCATTTATATCTTTAAAGTATTCTTAAATGATTTCTTTTCTACGGTATACTATACAGGGTGGCAGTTGGTGGTAGATTGTGCGGCTTTTACCCATTAAGACAGCCGTCCAGTTTAACAAATGCAGCTGCAGCACACTTATCTACAAGGCACACGTCTGCATGGCCTAAGGGAAGAGACAGGAAACCCTGCAAGTCTCACAAGCCAGCACTGACCTGAGCAGAGCCAGTTCTCTTCCTTCCACTCCGATTTGATAATAGGCCAGTCACTTACCTGTCCCTGGAAAAAGTCCATCCCATGGAAATAAATGGAGAGTTTTTACTACCAAATGTTCTGATCTTCTATTGGAAGAAAACTACATAAACTTTCTTCCTATTTTCTTAATCTCAACCATAAACTAAGAATTACAGGTATAAGGAATTGTCGGATTTTTCAGGGTGTCCCTTTGTAATTACAAAAACTTGTTGCCATAAGCCTAAGAAATAAAACAGAAACTGAAGAATTCATCAAATGCAAATTACAATGCAAAGCTCATCCTTCCTTCTGTTCCCAATGTCTCCCTAGAATAAACCTAAACAAAAGGCGTGAAAACCAAGTGCAATTTTAGAGCCAAGGTTGATTTGCATGTGAGAAGGACACATATGCAAAATCCAGCTAACTTCAAGAGTCCATTCAAATACAAAAGTCAAAGTGTAAATCTTTATCCCTGCAATGATGTGGATGGAGCTAGAGTGTATTATGCTAAGTGAAATAAGTCAGTCAGAGAAAGACAAATACCATATGATCTCACTCATATGTGGAATTTAGGAAAGAAAACAGATGAACATATGGGAAGGGGGAAAAGAAAAAAAGGAGAGAGGGAAACAAGCCATAAGAGACTCTTAATGATAGAGAACAAACTGAGGGTTGATAGAGGGAGCTGGGTGGGGGATGGGCTAGATGGGTGATGGGTATTTAAGAGGGCACTTGTGATGAGCACTGGGTTTTGTATGTAAGTGATGAATCACCGAATTCTACTCCAGAAAATAATATTGCACTGTACATTAGCTAAGTAATTTTTTTTAAAAAAAGTGTAACTCTTTAACGTCTGAAATCTGAAAAGACAGGCAAATTCAGACTCATGGCCAAGATCTGCCTACCCGGAGCAGAAGCTGCTGGAGCCATAAACTTGTAAGAACACTTACATGGTAATTTCGATGTCTTGTTCAAGGCTGAGTGTGCACTATCTTGAGAGTGAGAAACTCTTGGGAATGTAACTTTAGAGAGACCATATACTTTTGTGGGTTTGACCTCTAGGGATTCCACTACGTTCTTACTGTGAAGAGCCAAGAAAGATCCCCTCCGGGCTCCAACAGGAGGAGAGGAAAAGTAACCATTATGAAATACACCCTGACCAATCTTCATAACAAAGACCTACTCACAGGAGGAAATACTTTTTCATAGCTATATCCCACCTGGGTGAATGGCATTTCTCATACCTAACCACTGCCTCACTTTCCTGTGTCACCTAAGGAGTGAGGAAAAAAAAAAAAGGCTAAGAAACACTAGTGAAGGTCACAGCCCAGAAATACAGGTCCAATAAGAGACTGAAATTTAATCATAAGATTATAGAATGCTTCTCCTCCCCCATATCTTACCTCACCAGTAGGACGCTATTAGAATAACAATGGGATATAGCTGTACGAACCTTGAGATGGAGACTATCTGAGGAGGAGCTCTTAGGGACGCCCACTGACAACAGGGGAGACAAAAATAAGGACATTAGAGGAGCTTAAAGCCTCCAGAACCTACGGCTACAGTAACGTTATATACAGCCCAACTCTTGGTGAAATTAACACAGAATATCACACTAACAGCCAATTTACCTCAGCTTCTATTACCCAATACATCATGTCCAGATTTCAACAAAATAATTAGAAGTCATGCTAAGCAGCAAGAAAAACAGTCTGAAGAGACAAAATAAGCATCAGAATTAAACTCAGATGTGACATCAATCTTGGATTTACCAGGCAGGGAGTTTAAAACAACTATGATTAATACGTTAAGGACTCCAATGAAAAAAATTAAAAAAAAAAAGTACAAGAACAGATGGATAATATAAACAGAGAGATGGAAACTCTAAAGTATCTAAAGAAAAATGCTAGAAATCAAAAATAACTGTAACAGAAATGAAGAATGCCTTCAGTGGACTCATTGGTAGTTGGACATGGCCAAGGAAAGAATCTATGAACCTGAAGGTAGGTCAGATAGAAACTTTCCAAACTTTCTCTTTAACCAAGAGAAAAAAAGAATTAAAAACATAAAACCAGAACATCCTAAAACTGTGGGATAATATCAAATGTGTAATATACAGATAATTAGAATACCAGAGGGAGAAAATGGACTGGAGCAGAAGAAATATTTGAAATAATACTGGCTAAAAGTTTTCCAAAATTAATGATATATATCAAACTGTGGCTTCAGGAAGCTCAAAAAACATCAAGCAGGATAAATATCAATAATATCTGTACCTGGGCGTAGTATATTCAAACTGCAGGAAACTAAAGACAAACCAAAATCTTTAAAGAAGTACAGTGAAGATGAGCACCTTACCTATAAAGTAACAAGGATAGGAATTACAATGGAATTTCATCACAAACCACGCAAGCAAGAAGGTGGGTAAAATACCTAAGTGTTCAAAGAGAAATCCCACCAACCTAACATTCTATATTCAGGAAAATTATCCTTTAAATGTGAAGGAGAAATAAAGACTTTCTCAAATAAAAACTGAAGAAATTTATTGCTAGCAGCCCAGCACTGCAAGAAGTATTAAAGGAAGTTCTCCACATCATTTGTCATGGAGGAAATGTAAATTAAAGCAACAATAAGATATCACCACACACCTATTAGAATGACCAGAACCCAAACACTGACATCGAATACCGGCTAGGATACGTGGCAACACAAATGTGTGGGAATGCAAAATAGTACAAGCCACGTAGGAAGGCGGTTTGGCAGTTTCTTATCAAACTGAACATACTCTTACCATATGATCCAGCAATCACACTCCTTGATATTTATCCAAAGATGCTCGAGAGTTATGGACATACAAAACCTTGTGCACAAATGCTTATAGCAACTTTATTCATGTTTGCCAAAACTTGGAAGCAACCAACACGTCCTCCAGGGCGTGAATGGATAAATAAACTGTGGCACATCCAGACAATGGAGTATTATTAAGCGCTAAAAAGAAATGAACTATTATTTGAAATGAACTATCAGGTGAAAGACATGGAGAAACTTTAAATGCACATTTCTAAGCGAAAGAATCCCATCTGAAAAGGTTACACACTATATGATTCCAACTATATGACATTCTGGGAAAAGCAAAACTATGGAGACAGTAAAAAGATCAGTGGGTGCCAGAGACTAGATGCAGGGGGAAGGATCAACAGAGCACAGAGGATTTTCAAGGCAGTGAAACTATCCTGTATGATACTGTAATAATGGACACATAGCATTATTCATTTGTCCAAACACACAAAATGTCCAGCACCAACAGTAAACCCTAGTAATGTAAACTATGGACCTGGAGTGATAATGGTGTGTCACTGTGGGTTCATCAGTTCCCACAAATGTGCCCCTCTGGTGGGGGTGTTGACGGTGGGGGAGGCTGTGCAGGTGTGGGGGTGACCCTCCTTTTAATTTTGATGTAAACCTAAATCCGCTCTAAAACAAATACAGTCTTAAAAAAAAATTCTTCAGGAAGATGAGATATAACACAGGTGAGAAACTAAGATTTATGTAACTAAAGGAAAAGTGCAGAGAAGAAAGAAAGGAAGAGTCTCACCCTTGTTCGGATAATCTTGCAGTTTCAAGAAGCCTGTATGTCTATACCATACCACAGTCATGGCGGACATTAAACTTACGTGGGGTGTTTCCCTCTGAGTATTTAAAAGTGCAGCCCTTATGGGCAGTGGTCCTGACAGAGGTTCAATTATCTCCCTTCCTGAGGTAAGTATACTGGAGATAGTATAATGAAATCTGTATCTAAAGAGAAGCTAGAAACAGAAAGAATTCCCTGATTTAAAAAAAGAAGAGGGGCGCCTGGGTGGCACAGCGGTTAAGCGTCTGCCTTCGGCTCAGGGCGTGATCCCGGCGTTATGGGATCAAGCCCCACGTCAGGCTCCTCCGCTATGAGCCTGCTTCTTCCTCTCCCACTCCCCCTGCTTGTGTTCCCTCTCTCGCTGGCTGTCTCTATCTCTGTCGAATAAATAAATAAAAATCTTTTAAAAAATAAAAATAAAAAAAGAAGAAAAAGAAACGTAGATAAACTAGAGAACCTGGACCTTAGTAAGCCGAAGAGTAACTACAGGATAAACAGATCATGTGTGACGTCCCATAACACTGACATACTCAAGATTAAAAGCAGAAACCTATGGGGAGAAAAATGAGAAAAGACCAGAGAGATTGACTTCTCTAAGGTCATACAGCTGGCAAATGACAAAACTGCAATTCGGATTCAGATCTTGCCTCACATCACCACGAATTACAAATAAATGATAAGAATCTGTGTTTTTCCCAAGTAACGCAATTAATAAGGGGACCTTTTGTAAAATGCAAAAACTGGGCAGCAGAATGGCACTTTTGTGACCTTAAGGGAATTTTTGCAGCTTCCCAAAGGATCTAATTCATATCCAGGAGAAACTAAAAAAAAAAAAGGACAATCTGTGACAGTTGTGTCAAGCTGCTGGTCATCGAATTACAATAGGGAGTCCACTTGCCAACAATTTTCTAGAAAAGAAGAAGCCAGACTGCTACTTTTTCACTGGAGTCAGTTTCCTTATTCCTGGAATGGCTAAGTCAGCAGTAAAGGCCTCAGAAAACAGACCCAGCTAACAACCCCCTGGGCATCCTCATGCTGATAAATCACAACAGCTGGATCACACCAGCTGGAAAATATCCCTTGCTCCTCTGAATTGGCCTAGTACTTAATATCTATACCATCCATCTGATATTTAACATACACTCTGTTAGATTGGTGGTCATATTTTAAGCACATTATTCTTATTCAAATTCTAAGCTATTCGAGAACAAGGACCTACATGTTATCTTCCAAAGCACCCACATTTTGCAGGGTGACCAATAAATGTTCCATCAAACAGTGGTTAAATGATTTTCTACTGAGGAAAGGAAAGTTGTCCAAGTATTCAGGGGTGAATTTGGTCTAGAGTTAGTAGTTGGAAGCATCTTTCCGAGCTGTAATGAGGTGAGGCTCAGATTACAAAACCCAGAAGCAAAGTTCATTTGTTAAAAGGTCATCCAGTCCCCTATCCAACAAGTATCTCTGCGTCCTCACAGCACTACAGAAGTGGTGGATTCGTGTTTGGTGAATGTGGCCATAAAAAAAGAGCAACATTAAACACTCACCAGTGAGCTCCATCTTTTGTTCATATTAATATAGCATTACTGTTTTATCTAGTTGTCTATGTGTTTATTCCACTATCAATAATGAGAACTTCCTGTTGGCAGAAAGTATTCACTCCAGATCCACATATTTCTCTTTAGTGTATATGTGGTTTATAACTTACACATTTATATCTAACTATATGTAATTTACATTTATAAATTTTGTCTAGTTTTATTTCATAAACAATTAGTGAGCATTGTCTGCCATCTGATAGAAACCATGCCTTTAATGCAGTTCTAAGATTCCTAATCATTGGGGGGCCTGGGTGGCTCAGTCAGTTGAGCGTCTGACTCTTGATTTCAGCTCAGGTTGTGGTCTCGAGGTTGCGGAATTGAGCCCCATGTTGGGCTCTGCGCTCAGTGCAATCTGCTTGTCCTTCTCCCTCTGCTCCTCCCCCACCACCACCACTCACTTGCATGCTCTCTCTCTCTCTCTCTCAAATAAATAAATAAATAAATTTAAATTTTTTAATTTCCTAATCATTTAACAAAGGTGCAGTCACCTGTCCAAGAAAATCCTTAGTGCCCACATTTTACCTGACAAATCTTCTCTAATTTTTGGCTCTGAATTGCTAATTCATCCAGTATCTAACTCCTTAGTCACGGCCCTCGTTATTACCATCCCAAGTGGCTCTAGTGTTCTACAGTCTCTTCCCAATACCCTGATTCATCAACCCACCAACTGGTTTTTGGCTCTACCTCTCACATACTAGCTTCGAATGTGCCCATGAGCCTTATCACCTTGACATGGCCATGATAGGATGAGTGTTTCTTCCCTCCGAAGCAGGGAAAACTCTAGTGATACAAAGATGAGCATCTTTATTGCCACTCACTATCACTAGTACTTTACTAGTACTTAATGTCTATACCATTCATCTGATATTTAATTTATACTCATTTAGTTTGGTGGCAATTTTTTAAGTGCATTATTCTTGTTCAAATTCTAAGCTATTTGAGGACAAAGAACTACACATCCCTCTGCAATGATGCAAATCTATATCTGTGCTATCCAAGAGGGTAACAACATGTGGCTACTAATCCCTGGAATGGCTGGTACAACTAATGAAATGAATTCTCAATTTCATTCCATTTTCGTTAACTTAAATTTAAGTAGACGTTTGTAGCAGCATTATCAGCAATAGCCAAACTACAGAAAAAGCCCAAATGTCCATCAACTGATAAGTGGATAAAGAAGATGTGGCACCCTCCCCTTGCTTGTGCTTTCTCTCTCTTTCTCTGTCAAATAAATAAATAAAATCTTAAAAAAGAAGAAGAAGAAGAAGACGAAGACCAAGAAGAAGAAGATGAAGACGAAGAAGAAGAAGAGGAGGCACATTCATATGATGGAATGTTACTCAGCCATCAAAAAGAATGAAATCTTGCCATTTGCAGTGTCGTGGATGGAGCCGGAGAGTATCATGCTGAGGGAAATAAGTCACTCAGAGAAAGACAAATGCTATATGATTTCACTCATATGTGGAATTTAAGAAACAAAACAGATGAACATAGAAGAAAAGGGGGAAAAAAGAGGGAGGCAAACCATAAGAGACTTGAGACTCTTAACTACAGAGAACAAACAGGGTTTGCTAGAGGGGAGGTGGGTGGGGAATGAGCTAAATGGGTGATGGGCATTATGAGGATACCTGTTTTGATGATCACTGGGTATTATATGTAAGTGATGAATCACTAAATTCTACTCCTGAAACCAATATGACACTATATGTTAACTAACTAAAATTTAAATAAAAACTTGAAACATAAAAAAAATGTAAGTAATCACAAGTAGCCACTAACATCTGAAGTGGACTGTGTGGGAGAGAAACAAACACATTTCAACTGCGAAAAAAGACAACTTGGCAGGTGCTATATTGGTAGCATGAACAAAATACTCTGGGAGGACAGAGTAAAGAACAATTAATTATGTTTCAAAAGGCTGGGGAAATTTAGCAAAATATATGGCATTGAAATTGTCATCTAAGCAACAAATAAAATTTCACCAAACAAAAAAGTTCAGAAAGGCATTTCAGATGGAGGAAACAACATGAATCAATGCTAGAGGAAAGATAAGTTATTGCTATCTATGATTCTAACACCCAATTACAATGTGTGTGTTGGGGAATAGGTTCTCACACCATCAAGCAATTCTGTGACACGAGCTGAGTGTCCTACAACTCAAAACAATTCTGAGACTATTTACCTAGAGACAGCATCAGATCCCATAGGTTAAGATTTCAGTCACTCAAGGCCACCCCCTCCACCACTGTGTTTCTGATCTACTGGCTACAGATTGGAGGTTCCCATGACTTCCTCCTTGGGTCAATTAATATGCTAGAGTGGTTGACAGAACTCAGAAAATCATTTACTTACCAGATTACTGACTTATTATAAAAAGATATGACTCAAGAAAAGCCAGATGGAAAAGATGCATAGGGCAAGGTATGGGGAAAGGGTACAGAGCTTCCATGCCCTCTCTGAGGGCACCACTCTCCCCAAATCTCCATATGTTGACCAACCAGAAGCTTTCCAAACCCAGGCTTTTGGGGTTTTTATGGAAGCGTCATTACATAGCCATGATTGATTAAATCATTGGCCATTGGGGATTGAACTTAATCTCCTGTCCCACCCCTCTCCAGAGGTCAGGGGTAGAGGTTGGGGCTGAAAGTTTCACCCAATCTTTTAATAGCAGGGCTGGCTCTACTGACAGCCAGCCCCATTCCTAGGTGCACTCCTAAAGTCACTTCACTAACATAACAAGACACCTTTATCACTTGGGAAATTCCATGTGTTTTAAGAGCTCTGTGTCAGAAACAGGAATAAAGTCTAAATATGTATTTCTTATTGTTGTTTTTAAAAAATGCAACTGAGTAAATTTGAAGATCTAATTGGCTTTACTCAGCAAGTTATAAATTGGACAGCATTCCATCTAGCACATAGAAAAGACCTCCAAAGAGCTATACAAAGTGGGAGACTTTCATAGGCAGAAGAAGATGAGGGAAAAAGAAAGAGCAGATTACCTTCTCTTACTTTGGGGGATAGAAGGGATCTACAGGTGGATTACCTCACCACTGCTGACCAAGAAATTCCAGACTGACTGGTTTAAGATTACAATCCTGGGAGGGTCTCCTGGGTGGCTCAGTCAGATGAAACATCTGCCTCTTGACTTCCATTCAGGTCATGATGTCAGGGTTATGAGATCAAGCTCTGCATCAGGCTCTGTGCTCAGCAGGAAGTCTGCTTGCAATTCTCTCCTTCCCCCTCTACCCCTTCCTCCATTTGCATTCGTGCTCTCTCTCTCTCTCTCTCAAATAAACTAATTAATTTTTTAAAAAAAGATTACAACCCTGGTTAAGTCAGTTTGAGGACATGAGTCTTAGCACAAGGGACTCTATTTGGGGACTGCTGTTTCTTTTTTTAACATTGTAAATCACAATATCACAGTCTACCCCCTGGTCTTTGAACACAGTTTTTTATAGGAAAATGATCATTAAAGTAAAAAAAATATTGCCACATTATAAGAATCCCATTCAGCCATTAATAACTACTCATTTCATCATATCCTCTAAAAATGTCTCCCAAGACAAGATCACTCAGATTTATAGGCTTCCATTCAATTTTATCAGGTTCCAAAAGCAGAAGTAATGTCAGCAACATATGGCTTCATCCCTTCAGGCACCCGATACACGCAAACTAAGACAATATCATCTCTTGCTCTGAGCCTCTTTCAAGGTATTAATGTAATACTGGATTTCCCTATTACATAAGCCATTTATCCAGCTACTGTTTTTCTTCTCTCCATTTACACCCAAACTTTTCTACCTTTAGAAGGGCCATTAGGTTAGGGCACTGTGCTGGTCTAGATTGCAGGCAGGAATACTAGTCTAGCAAGTCCCTCCCCCTCAGTCCACTCCTGTTCACATCGGGTAAGGTTACACCGGTACAGAACTGGTGGGATATCTTTACTACCAGGCAATACAGCTGCATTCATTTTAACCCCAATTTTGTCAGATGAGGTAAAGACACATCCTGCCCCATCGCACCCTTAGGAATCATCCTTGCTACCAGCCCTTGTAGTTGCATCAATGGTCATATGACCACTACATCTGGTAGGGGGCAGAAAAGTTAATATGGTGTGGGGAAGAAATAATACCAGCACTTTCCTCCGCCCCACTTCAAATCACAATATCACAAAACCTGAGGAGCTTAGAAGTACAGAGATAAGAAATGAAACTGGAAAGATTGGTTGAGGCCCAAGTTTTCTAGAAATGTGCCCTCAAATATGGTAGGCATTCTCTATATGTGGCTATTTAAATTAAATTAAATTAAATTAAATTAAATTAAAATTAAAATATTCAATCAATCAGTTGTGCTAGCCATTTCATGGATTCAATAGACACTGTGGCTAGTGGCTACCATATTGGACAGCACAGATATAGAACATTTCCATCACCGTAGAAAGTTCTAATGAAACTGTGCCTGCTATAGAGTTTTATTGCTGTTTGTTTATATTTTTGTTTTGTTTTTAATTCATCTTAAATCCTCTGATGAAGGAGCACCTGGGTGGCTCAGTTGGTTAAGCAACCTCCCTCAACTCAGGTCATGATCCTGGGGTCATGGGATCGAGCTCCACATTGGACTTGCTGCTCACTGGGGAGTCTGCTTCTCCCTCTTCCCCTGCTCCCCCTGCTTGTACTTGCTTGCCCTCTCTCTCTCTGTCAAATAAATAAATAAAATCTTTTTTAAAAGTCCTCTGATGGAATGAAGAGGGGAAATAAAGAAGTAAAAAGCAGTGGAAACTGTGAATAGGCCAGTTAGAATTTGATGGGGTAAGAATGAATCAAAAGGACACCTGCTCTTTCTAAACAATACCATTCCTTTCTGGACAGTGTCACTGGCACTGAAGACCCAACATTACACCTTGCTTGGTCTGACTGTTGCATGCCCCCCCCAAATTTATATATTGAAATATAATCCCCAAGATGATGGTATTAGGAGGCAGGCCCTAATATGGGATATGATTAGGTCAGAGGGCAGAGCATTCATGATTGGAATTAGTGCCTTTATAAAAGAGACCCTAGTGAGCCAGCTCACCCCTTCAACCATGTAAGGACACAGAGAGAAGACAATCTGCAGCCCAAAAAGGGTTTTCACCAGAACCCAGCCATGCTGGCATCCTGATCTTGAACTGTAGCCTCTTGAACTGTAAGAAATCAATTTTTGCTATTTATAAGCTATCCAGTCCATGGCATTTTGTTACAGCAACCCAAATGGATTAAGACAAAAGCACCAAAATTGGTGCTGAGAAATGGCAGTGCTACTGTGGTAAATAAATATCTAAAATATGGAAGAGTTTGGGAACTGGATAATGGGCGGAGTCTGGAAGAGTCTGGAGATGCATGTTAGAAAAAGCCTGCATTGCCATGAACAGACCATGGAACGCAAATCTGGTGAGGGCTCAGAAGATGAGGAGAGATGTAGAGAGCGCCTCAATCCTCTTAAGGAATGCCTCAGTAGTCATGAACAGAATGTTGGTAGAAGTATGGATGTTAAAGGCTATTCTGAGAGGTCTTGGATGGAAAAGAGGAATGTGTTATTGGAAACTGGAGGAAAGGCGATCCTTACTACAAAGTGGCAAAGAGCTTGGCTGAATTGTGTTTGTGTCCTCCTGTTCTATGGAAAGTAGAACTTTTGAGTGATGAAATCAAGTATTCGGCTGAGGAATTTTCCAAGCAAAGTATTGAAGAAGCAGCTTGACTTCTCATGAACACTTACAGTAAAAAACAAGAACAGAAAAATGACTTAAAGATGTAATTGCTAATCAAAAGGGAAACAGAACTAAAAATTGGAAAAATTCTCAGCTTATCTATATTGTAAAAAATTAGGAAGCTTATTTAGGAGAGAACATAAAGGGTGTGATCAAATTTAATAAAGTAGTACAGATTGACCTCTTCAACTGAAGCTAGAAGTTACTCTTCAAGACAATGGAGACATCTAAACAGAAACCAGGACCTAGTATTCAAGATAATAGAAGAATGGTCCCAAAAGCATTTTAGAGATCTCCCAGGGCTGCTCCTCTCATCACCAGCTCAGAGTGCAAGAGCCCACAGAACAGAACAAATTCAAGGCTCTACTCCCCGCATTCTGGTGCCTTGCTCCCAAGCTGCCTTGGTTCAGTAAGGGCTGAGGTGTCACCCCTCCAGGGGGTACAAGTGGTAAACCGTGGCAACATCCTCAGCAGCATCCTTATGGTGCCATCTCCAATGCACTAAGAGTACAGAAACCAAGGGCCATGAATCCTTCCACCCAGATTTCAAAGGATGGAAATCCAGGAGGCTGGAAGGCACCACCCAGGCAGGGAGTCCCCACTAGGGCAATGACCAGTGGAGCCAGGGGGGCAGACTCCACCTCACCGAGTCTTAAGTTTTTTGGACTTGCTCAGAACCTGTTACTCCTTCCTTCTTTGCATTCTCTTCTTTTTGGAATGGGAATGCCTATCATAAACTTGTTCCACTATTATATTTTGGAAGCACATATAAACACGTTTGATTTCACATGTTCACAGTTGGACAGCAGTTTGCCTCAGGATGAATCATCTCACCCATATCTGATTTAGATGGTATGTAGATGAGACTGTGAACTTCTGCTTTCAAGTTGATGCCAGATCGAGTTAAGACTTTGGGGTCTACTGGGATAGAATGAATGCATTTTACATGTGAAAAGGATATGGATTTGGGGGGACCAGGATGAAATGCTTTGTGCCCCAACCAAATTCATATGTTGAAATCTTAACCCCCAAAGTGATAGTATTAGGAGGTGGGGCCTTTGAGAGGTGATTAGGTCATGAGGGTGGAGCCTCATGGATGGAATTAGTGCCCTTATAAAAAAGAACCCAGAAAGCTAGCTTGCCCCTTCTACCACATGAAGACACAGCAAAATGATGGTTGTCTATAAACCAGGACACCTTAACTAAACACTGAATATGCTGGCTCCACGATCCTGGACTTCCCAGTGTCCAGAACCATGAGAAATGTTGGTTTCTAAGTCACCCAATTTGTGGTATTTTCTTAAAGCAGCCCAAATGGACTAAGATACCCCTTACTGAACTTTGGTTCAGCATGGTTTCTGTACCACTTGCCAATCCGATTCCAAAAGGAAATGGACATGTGAGGATGAGAATCAGAAACTATAATAAAGAGCACTGGTAAAGAAATAAACAGTCAATTTTTTTTTAAAGTGTGACTTCAAAAAGATGAGTCTGAGCTAGAGATTTGAAGGTTCTGGAGGAGGAAGACCATTCTTTCAAATGCAGTTTTTTTCTGTTTCTCCCCTTTTCACCTTTAAAATAGGGCCTCAAGCTAACTGATGACTGTCACGAGTTCCCAACACTCCATGAGACTGGTACCCAGGCCAGCAGTCTTCGACAAAGGCTCAACTTAGAATCACACAACAAAATATATTCCAGCTGAATTATCCTCTATTCCTGATAGGGCCATTGTATCCAAGTTCCTCTCTGCTTGCTGACTCAGGCCAACCATGTAGAAGCCCAAGTCCCCTTAGCTCCCTTAAAGATCACAACAATTGTCCTAAATAGCTAACTTATTCTTTCTTTTCTCTGATCCTTGATGAGTTCCCTTTTATGCAGCAGTTCTCAAACAACCAGCTGCTTTTGTTCTTTCTGGGGGTCCATTAGGTCAACATTCTTTTCATTGTATCATTAATATGTTCTTCACCCTTTTTCCTTTTATTCCATCACAAACATATTGAGGTAATGCCTCAAGCCACATGGCGTGTGATGATGTCACTGCTCTGATGGCTAATGAATCTATCTTTGTGTATTCTAGGAGTTTTCAGAATTTTTTAAAGTTGTAGTTTCAGGATACAAACATGTGAGATTAGCCCAGTTGGTTCTCAAGAGTTCTACTGAGATAGTCCTAACTACCTTCAGTTATGCTACCTAAAATCCATGTTATCTCCTTCCCAGCCAATAAGTCATTGTTTTAAAATTCCCAACTTTTCTTCATACCTATATGGAAGCACAACAAAAAGAAAATAATTTTTGCCTTCCTCTGCATTCACTTTTTTAAAAATTTTTAGCTTTCTAAGTTTTATCAAAATATTATTTGGTAAATTCCCAAATTCATAAAATTTATTCTAAAATAAAAATGTTCCAGAAATACATTTTCCTCATCTTTTAGGATAGATCGTTGGCTCAGAAAGGGAGATTGGAGACCTACTTAACAACCCACAGCTGTGCATACTATCTACTTCAAAAATGCTAAAAAAGATAACACTTCATATCAGAGAGTTCTTTGACTCAAGGAAGAAAAGAAACTACTCCAAAGAAACTGGGGAAAATTGTAAATGAAAAATAAAAATATAATGACAGATACCTTTTCTTCAGTTTAATAGATGATAGTAATTTACCACCTAAATTGTTGTGTCTTACGCAGCAGAACATTGTGGAGTAGCATTCTGGTGTCAGTTAATGGTGATGTCATTTTGAGATTCAGTGTCTAAAGCACTGGTTGGAGAAGGGAACATAATAACTAAGACTTTAATAAAGCTTCTACATTCAACACTTGCTGAATGCCTGATGGATGAAAAGTTGGTTAAAGAAATCATGACACTGTCACTTTCCAAAAATACAGTAACTTGACAAACTGTTTAGCTGTAAACATGAAAACTAAGATAGTATCTCATTTGCAAAATCGCATTTTTGTTTTGTTATTGATGAACCTATAGATATGGCCAGACTTGTAGTTTTGCTTGAATTCTTCTGATATCAGCATCAACTAATGATCAAAGATGTTTTGTATGAGTGCTTGGCAGCAAACACAAGTGGTACTGAACTACTCAAAGTGTTGAATAATTTTTACATGTCTCGTGTTTTATCTCGAACCAACTATGTTGACACTTGCAGTCATGGCACAACAGCAATGGTGAACAGAGCTGCTAAGGACTAGCATAAATCAAGGAAGCGGCACCGCACTCTGCTGTAGTCCTATTCTTCAACCCCAGACACAAAAATGGCAATTTCTCTTTAGGATGTCCTTGATGAAGCATGAGAAAAAGCAGTAATGTTATTGAACTTTGACTTCAGAGTGCATGTCTTTTTTTTTTTTTTTTAAGATTTATCCATTTATTTTAGAGAAAGAGAGAGCTGGGGGAGGGGCAGAAGGAAAGACTCCTCAAGCAGACTCCCTGTTGAGTGCAGAGCCTGACGAGGGACTCAACCCCAGGACCCTCCCCCAAGATCGTGACCTGAGCTGAAACCAAGAGTTGGACCCTCAACCAGTGCGTGTTTGTTTTTTATTATTCAACATGACTAAATCAGGTATGCATGAAGCACTTCCGGCACAGACCAAAGTACAATGGCTGAGCTCGAGCTAAGCTACCTGCTTGTTTCACGGAGCACCATTTTTACTTGAAAGAACGACTAGCCGCAATACTATGGTTATTTAGATTTGCGTGTTTGGCAGACATTTTCTCGAACATGAACAAAGTGAGCCTCTCATTTGAAAAGAAACAGTCATCAGCATTTTTGCCAACGGTAAAATTTAAACTTTCAAGAAAAACTAAGAATATTGGAAAACTTGCATCTGCTACTATCAGCTTGATAGCTTTCCAATACTTAGAGACTTTGCTTCTGAGGTTAGTGATTAATGAATGTGATTTTTTTAAATGAAACCAATCAACATTTGTAAAATTTGTATGACTCAGTGAGCTCATGTCTTCCAAATAACCAATGTAGGAAAATTACAAAATCATGCCTAAATACATACTGAAAGCTCAAGATAGACCATAGATTTCAACTTCACTAAGCACAAAAAGTTCATTGATAAGATTTCACGTTCCACATTGCACTAACCTTTAAGAAACCACTACTTATTAAGCTGTGGTGAAGTATCAAAGAATAGAAACAGTTATCTGAAACAGCTATTAACATATTCTTCTTTTTCCAACTACATATCTGTATGAAGCTCCTATCAAGTGTACTTCATACACTTCAAGTGTGTGGCAACAGACAGAATACAAGAGAAAATATGAGAATGCCACTGTCTTCTAAGCCACACATGAAAGAGATTTGCAAAAAGAAAAGAAAAATGCCACTCTAAAAGAAGCCCCATTATTTTTTTAATATAGTCCTTTTTTATTAATATGTGTTATTTAAATAAGTTAACACATAATAGGTATATTATTGTTACTATTAAATGAGCTAGTAAATAGTGTAAACTTTACTTTAATTTCTGTCTTAGTAAATCTCAATAATGTAACCTGCATAAACAAACCCACTGAGGGTTCCTTCATAATTTTTATGAAGTAAGAGGACCCTGAGACCAAAAGTTTGAGAACCACTATTCTTAAGCTATAAACTGTCAAGTGTCTTTGAAGATGAATGTACCTTGGGCTTAAGTCTTAACGATATAAGATAAAGAAGAGAGAGAAAGAGATCATTCCCTTTTGACCTTCTCCCCAGATTCTCAAGTGTCCTTTAGCTGTCCTTCATTTGTTTTCCTTTTACTTCCTGCCACAGAAGTATCCCCTTCCACCACTGCAATCCACCTCTAATCCTGTGATAATAGACAGAATGGACGGGAAAGGAGTACCTTTTATTGTCCCTGCTCCCAGTGTTGGGCATTGTTTTATTCTTTCCCAACATTTTCACTTCTATTAGGAACTTTTACTGTAACACCAGTGCGGAGAGGTAGTGTGATTTAGTGGAAAGGGCTGGCAAACCTAGGTTCAAATTCTGGCTCCACCCCTCACTACCTTCAGGCAAGTCATTCAGTATGAGAGAGACTCAGTCACCTCTTGTAAGGAACACAGAGAGGAATAATTATTGCTAGGGTTATTGCTAGGTTTTCACAAAGAAAGTATATTGTAGAACACAGAGGGCAACTCGACAGATTTTAGCTCCTCTCCCTCTTTCTCCCACTGTCTATGTTCTTGGATCACATTCCCACTTTTCAGGGCACTGAGAAAGTCAACGAGATCTGGGGAAAGACAGGGGTGTGGTCTACAGAACACCCATAGCCCCCATCTAAAATGGAGAGTGAAATTCTCGCCTCCATCTCTAGCCTCTGTACAAGGGAGCCTGGGAAAACACAAACTCTTTCCCTACATCATAGCCGTCATAATCATCAAGTAATTCTGCTTTTCTTTTTTTGAGGCAGAAGATGATAAAAGTGGTGCCCCAGGAGACCTTCACTCTTCAGGTCAACACTCATGCTTTGGGCAGAAAGCCTCTCTGACTTTTATTCAGCCTGGGGCCCAGAGTTAACTGGTTCCTTGCTGAACAAATGGGCATGTGGTGACTGGCCAACATCCAGATGTCTTTCAAAAGGACATGGATTCTCTACATAGGACACCAAGAGAGATGTGCGCTAATAACTTGTTTTGGTCTCTAAAAGTTATCTGAGTGGCCAACACACGGGTGGGGACATAACCCAATTGTTCGGGTAGGGCAGACCAAATTGGAATTAAAGCTGTGCTGGAGACAGGATTCCAAAGCCAAGCCCATGAAGCTATAGCAATAAATGGTTTTCCAGGAGCGTCTGCTTCAAAGACTTGTGTTTATGATTTCCTCTCTAAGAGCTCCTTGGGGAGAGGGCCATGTTTTCATGTGTCATTTTCCAACCTAACAAAGCAACCCCTTCCTTTTGAGGTCATCCTGACCCTGTACTTGTCTCCAAGATATCAGCAAACTATCCCTTGAGGAAGCCGCTCTTACCACAGCTCTGCTGAAAAGAGTCCAAAGGCCTGAGGACCAGGGAAGCCAAAGGTATAAATGCCAGTCCAAGGGCAGAAGACTGAAATCCCAGCTCAATCAGGCAGGTAAGAAGCAAAAAGGGGGTGAATGCCTCTTTCCTTTCCCTTTGTTCAATTCATCTCCTCAGTGGAGTGGAGGAGGTTTGTCCACACCTAGAAGAGCCATCCACCTTACTGAGTCCACCGACTCCAGTGCTAATCTCATCCAGAGCGGCTCTCACAGACACACCCAAATATAATATTCAATCTGACACCACTTGCCCCACTTAAATTGACTCGTAAAATTAACTCTCACGAGCCCCCCTGGAAGCCATGCATTGTTAGAAGAGAAACACGATCTGTGTAATTCCCCTCCACCATCATGCTAGAAGGAGCAGTATATAAAACATCCTAACTAAGAATATCGTGTTAACAAACCTTTCTCTCATCTAGCACCCCTAACAGGAGAGTATTGAATTTGCAAGGTAATGGAAAGCTGTGTCAAAATTAAAGGTCAGTCTAGGCTTCTGAATGAGGAACCACGGCAGGCACAAGAAGCTTCAGACTATTTGGACAATACTGAAAACACTCTAAGCACCACGGGGCAACAGAGGGGTCAGATCACGTGGCTTCCAATCTGGTGCTCAGAGATGCTCTCCAAACAGAGCCCATTACACTTAGAATGCCTCTCCGAGGAAGGACAGATGGCAAACCCAGGGCAGTGAGGAGTTCAGGGAAAGCAGGAACACCGTGGGGAAGAAGAAAGGTAACTTGCATCTTGCATGCTGTATGTAACGTTAACCTGTTTATGAGGTTAGAGTATGCTGCCTTCTATAAAAGAAATATGGGAAAATAGGAATATATCTACATATTCATTTCCTTTTTATGAACAGGAAAAATAGGTATGAGAAACCAGAAACTAATAAAAATGCTGATCTATAGAAGGTGGTGGGAATGGGGTGGAGGGAAGATAGAATGAGATTTCTTTGAATTTATCTTTCATTATAGCTTTGACTTTTGAACCATATTAAGGTTTACATTGCCAAAAGATAAAATTCACAAGTGATGTAGAAAGCAAACTCTAGAATTGAATACAAACAGTAACAAATGACCTTAACTATATGTCAAATCCAAAACAAATGCGTAGACAGAAAAACAATCATTTCAAGTAATTTAAGCATAAGGGAATCTAGTTTAAGGAGGATTGCAAAGAAATGGTGAAATTTACAATTAGGCTTTCTTTTCTTAGTGGTATTGGCATTATAGTTTTATCCTTTTTAAAGTTTAATTTTTTAGTAATCTCTACACCCAACATAGGGCTTGAACCCACAACCCCAAGATGGAGTTGCACACTTTTCTGACTGAGCCAGCCAGGTGCCTTGCATTGTAATTTTAAAGCTATTTTGTTTGTGATATCATAGAGAGTAAATGTATAAACTAATGGTGTAGGGAGCCAGGGTTTTTACTACAAGGGGAGGAAAATACAAGTATGGAACGGGAGAAGCTGAGGAAGAATTCTGTGATGTTCTATGTGAATCAGGTGTGTAAGTATGAAATGTGTATATATTTCTAAATTACCCCTCCCCCACTAATAGGAACCAGAATTCTTTGAGAAACACTGGTTTCAGGCCTGGACAGGGAAGGAACAAAATGATCCTAAGGAGTATAAGCTAGAAAGAAGGCAAACGTACAAAGATTGATGGAGACAGGTCAAAGGAAAAGAGAAGGCGTCTTGCATGGCACTCATTGTCCAAATTTGGGACAACAGGAAAAAGAGTAACAATAGTAGTAAAATAGTATCGTTGAAAAATACAGAAGTTCATACTGATACCTGAAAAACAGAGAGACAGAAGGAAGGGAGGGAATGAGGAGGGGAAGGAAGAGAAATAGGAACAAAAGTGAAATCTCTTTTTGAACAAGAATGCTATGTAAAAAGACTAATAAAATTAGAAAACCTTCCAATGTAATAACAGATTCAAGAAAAGATCATCAATGTATGTTAAAAACAAAATCCCAGGGGCGCCTGGGTGGCACAGCGGTTAAGCGTCTGCCTTCGGCTCAGGGTGTGATCCCGGCGTTATGGGATCGAGCCCCACATCAGGCTCCTCCGCTATGAGCCTGCTTCTGCCTCTCCCACTCCCCCTGCTTGTGTTCCCTCTCTCGCTGGCTGTCTCTATCTCTGTCGAATAAATAAATAAAAAATCTTAAAAAAAAAAAATCCCAAGTTATCACCCCACAGGTGACTGATTAACTAGGACGGTGGGGTGGAGAGTAAATCTGCTCTTCAATGGAGAAATATGGTGGTCACCACCTTATCCAAATGGTCAAGCTTCACATCCCCAGTAGGGAGACAGCTGACATCTTATGCCTCCTCGTGGGATACAATGAGTACTCACAGCATCATGTGTGTGATGTTCTCACCAGAATTGTTTGACCTGAAGATTCAAGCCTGCGGAAATGGTATAACCAATCTCAGACCCTTCAAAAGCGTCAATGTCATGTAGAACAGAGAAACACTTGGAGGTTGCTCTGGATTAGAAGAAACTAAAGGGACATATCATTCAGCGAATAGTAAAAAATTAGAGAAGGCATTATTGGGACAATTACGGATGTTTTGAGTATGGACTGTTGGGTGATAATATTCAATTTATGTTAATTTCCTTAGGTTTGTTATAATGTGATTGTGCATGAGAGCTATCTTTTTCCTGGGAGACACACGCCGAAGTGTGATGATGTGTGTAGCCTACTTACGGATGGTTTGAATGGTGTGGCACAGAGGCAATGTGTTCCTATAGAGAAAGTGATATGGAGATGGTGTAGCAAGATGAGAGCAGTTGGAAAATCTAGGTAAAAAGTACATCGTGTTCATTACAGTTTTTCAAAATGCTATCATGGTGTTTCCCCCCCTGTGGATTTCAAATTTTTCTAAAAGAAAAATAATAATTAAAAACAAGAGGTTTGCCAAGCCACCACTCAGATCTTCCCGTGACTTCTCTGGACCCCCTTTTGAAAAGGCAGAATTCCTCTACCACAATCTGAGTGTGTACCGGGGGAGGAATCATGAAGGTCATCAAACATCCCACAGCCTAACACCTCCCAGGATACTCTGCTGAGGAAGCAGTCTTTGAGTTATTCGCAGTAAACACGCCAAAACATTTTACTTTACTCTAGTAAAATGTATTTGCTGAAGTGTATACCCATTGCACCCTCGTCAAGCAACACCCCCCAGCTCAATCTTGCACACATGCAGGCTGTTTTCCAATAAAACCCTATTGACTAGAGCACCTGGGGTATTGATTTTTCCAGGCAATGGATGTGGAACCCCTGAAAAACAGTTCTGAAACATTTCTCTCCCTTCCTCTATGCTTCTACAAAGGTTTATTTTCTTGCCTAGGCTAAAGCAGTCCAGGAAAACCAAGTGCCACAAAGCCCTAGTACCATTTCTATCGTATACCAAATTGTTCCAGTTCCTGGGGGAGGAGGGGGGGCAGGATTTGTACTGACCCCAGGCAATGGCACAATTAAATAAATCCCTTCATGAATTCATCCTCCCTGTCACTTCTATCTTTTCCATTAAACAAGATGATAGCAGTTGCAGTTAGCCAGGGACCCAATTAATCCAAGTCTCAGTTTGTTTCTTTAATAACAGACTTGTGAGGAGTGTTCTAGAACATGTTTTGTCAGTTCTCTAGGATCACACAGTCATCTTCTAGACCCTTGTGGATCTCTACTAGTAAGTTTAGGATTTGGGTGTCTCAAATTCTTAGAATGTATGAGGATGATTTAATTAGATAATGGGATTGAGAAATCATTTATCTGAGGTATTTCCTACTATCTTAATATGATTTTGTCAATGCCATAACATTGTTTAAAAGTGTTCAAGGACTTTCATTTCTGAGGCTGGTTGTATTTTCCTCTTTATACTATACTTTACAGCAAGGCATTTTGTCCCCAAACTCAGCAGAGTCCGTGGCAGAAGGCAAACAGTCCAAGTACGGTCATCTCTAGGTGAAGGACACATTCCATTGTACTACCATAACCCGGGGTTTCTCAACTGTGAGGGCTGCCCAGGGCACTGTGGGAGAGTCAACATCCCTGATCTCTAACTGCTAGATGCTAGTAACACCTTTCAGTCCAATCAAAAAGGAGACAAACAAACATGCCTATAGACATTGCCATATATTCCTTGGGAGATAAAATCATCCCCGGTTGAGAAGCCCTGCTGCCATCCAAATAAGGGATCAAATCAGGAACAACGAAATAAAATTAAAACCCACGCCCTCTCTGGTTCTGACATTACAGCCCCCATCATCACAGAGAGAGACAGACAGCACGGTATCACAGAGGAACGCTGCGTTAGACAGTAGAGACATGGGCTGTAATCCTGAATCAGACTCTTTCTTGTAAATGTTGGGCTTCATGCCTTCCCTGAGCCTTCTAGTTCCCCATCCATAAAGTAGGAATTAAGCCGACCCTACCTACTCCCAGAGCTGAAGGTTATACAAATCACATACCATTCATTATGTGTGTGTTCGTCAGCCCGGGCTGCCGTAACAAAATACCACCGACTGAGCGGTTTAAACAAGAGACATTTATTTCTCACAGTTCTGGAGGCTGGGAAGTCCAAGACTGAAGTGCCAGCTGATTCGATTCCTGGTGAGAACTCTTTTCCTGCCTTGCAGATGGCCGCCTTCTTGCTGAATACTCACATGGTAGAGAGAGCTTTGGTATCTATTCTTGTAAGGACACTAATCTCATCATGGAGGCCCAACTCTCAAGACCTCATATAAACCTAATTCTATCCCAAGGCCGCACCTCCAAATTCCATCGCATGAGGACTTAGGGCTTCGACATATGAATTCTGGGGGGACAGAAACATTCAGTCCATAATAATGTGCGAGTGCTTTGGAAACAGACAGGGTTAGAAGATGATGAGGGCACTAACATTTATTGAATGCTGGCCATGTGCCAAGCAATTTAATATTCTATTTTATTCTCACAATCATCTGAGATAACAGCATTTCCCCTGATTTTACAGAGCAGGAAACTGAGGCCCATAGGAAGTAATATTCCCCAAGCTGACAGTGCTGGTAAGCTGAACCCTTGGCTTGAAGCCTTAGCAGGCAACCAGCCTCTCGCACAGGATGCCAGGCTTCTTCCTTGAAGCACCTGATCGTTTAAACAACTTGAAAAACTTTTAGCCTAAATACTCTGGGATCCAGGCCTTCAGAATCCAAATTCAAATAAACTCAGATGCCCAGATCCAACTGTGTAACTTAATTGTTTTAGGGTGTTCACAAATAGAGATTAACACACACACACACACACACTGCTAATATTCTGCACTTGGAGCCAAAAAACAGCCAGGACTTCAGCAAGAAAACACAGGCCCACAACATAAAGTGTTTGTCAAATACTGGGCAAGATAAAATATTATCTTTTCGAGACCAGTGCAGGGGAGTACGGTGAGGCAACAACAAGCTCACAGAGTGAGGGATTCACAGGGTCACACACAGAGCCTGTGCTTCCAAATCTGGTTCTCAGGCCGCACCATTCTCCCCAGCACCCGTGGATGTCCCCGCACTGAGCCAGGGGCTGGGAAGAAGGAAGCAACATTCCATCAGGCAGTGCGAGCTCTGAGATCCCGTACCAGCTGTGACCTTGACATTCATTTCACTTCTTAGGCCTTCTCCTGTAAACTACCAGTAACTCCCCTCCTAGCTTCCCCTGTGAGCAACAGTGATGTCTTCCCAGCGTACTTCCCCGAGCTGAGGAATGGTTCTGACAACAGACAGACAGGGTTCCCCACCCCGCTCCCCAGCAATTCCACTGCCTCTAAAACTAGCATGGTGTTAGGTGAGGTGTGACTGAGAGGACACAGGCGAACTTCCTTGCTCCCCACATATTATCAGTAGTAAATTCCTGAAAGTCTACTATTAGCTACTCTTCATGAGACCTTCTACTGAATGCTATACTCTGAGAGGTTCCAAGATGAAATCATTAACACACCTTGGAGTGCGTGAGAATATCTGATTCCTGGAGACACCCTGAGCACCAAAGCACTGATGGTCCAGGGGAGGGCGAAGAGTCCCGGGAGAGAGTGGGGCCTGGAGGCCTGTGTTGGCCTTGCATGGGCTCTGCGTGCAGGACAGAAGAGTAAGCGGCTCCCCACCAGCACAGTCCAGTGCCTCACCAGAGTACACTAGTCCTTTCCGGAAGATGTATAACATTGGCCAGGAGAAGAACACTTTGCCTGGGAACTGGAAGAAGAGCTCCTCGCCCCACCCCCACCACACTGCGAACCTAGCTGTGGTGGCCTCAGGCAAGTCACCTCACCTCACAGCTGGATGAAGTTCTTTCATCTTTAAAATGAGTGGTAAAACTAGAGAAAATCTAAGGTCCCTTCAACCTTCAATATTTTCCAATATTTTTGTCTTACTCTTCAAATGGCCCTCTGCTCAACACAACAGACCAGTCTCCTCCCTCCTCGCCCCTGCAGAGATGCAAGGTATGGTAGCGTGAGCAGTGGGTGTTCCATCTGTTTACACCGGTGTTGCTCTCCCTCTACGGAGCTGCAAACTCCCTGAGAGTAGGGAGTTTATTTGCTTGCTTGCTCTATTTCTTTGTTCCCCTAGCTCATGGCCTAGAGATGAGGTATGCAATCAATGATTTTTGAGAAGACATTGAAAGTATAAAGCTTAACGTGCCTGTAAGATATTATTTTTATCTTTTTCACCCTAAATAGCCCTTGCCAAGCCCTTTCATAGATAGTGTGGGAAACTCCAGAACTGAAAATCCAGCCCTTGTAAAACCTGTTTTGTTGTTTTCTCTTTTAAAAGAACATATTGCCCTTATTTTTTTAAGCCAAGAATGAATAAAAGCTCTTTCTCAAGTCCTCAACTAGAATTCACTGTAGAGAGGACTAAATTGGGATGTACTAAAATCAAACTACCCAACCAAGGTTAGGTCGGTGATGGGGGAGGTGGGTTGTACCCTATAATCAGCTACCCTACCCCACTGCTGCCCTGGCCATCTACCCCTGTGCTTTGTTTCTTTTTTTTTTTTTTTTTTAAGATTTTATTTATTTATTTGAGAGAGAGAGAGACAGCCAGCGAGAGAGGGAATACAAGCAGGGGGAGTGGGAGAGGAAGAAGCAGGCTCCCAGCGCAGGAGCCTGATGTGGGGCTCGATCCTAGAATGCTGGGATCACGCCCTGAGCCGAAGGCAAATGCTTAACGACTGAGCCACCCAAGTGCCCCTACCCCTGTGCTTTCTAGTCCAGAGGTCTCATGAGACTTTTGAGCCTCAGACTGTACCATAAACAATTGTTAGGGAAAGCTGCTCTTCAGGTGAATTGCATTTGAGTTTATACAAAGCCTACAGATTTGGGCCCTGGTCCAGTGAAGGTTGAGCTGAAAGCTATCAACCTTCTTTGGATCACCCAGCATCAACCAGCCTCTGCCATGCAGCTGGCTTTAAACAATCCAGGGAATTCGTACAAGGTCAGTTCCCAGGCAAAAGGAAAATAGCCAGGTGATTGACCAGCAGTGAACAGGAGCCATGATTAACAATAGCAGAGTCTTCGATCATGAAGGTTTGGATCGAGTTCAGATAATCACCCAAAGGCTGAAAGACATTCTTAAAATTTTGTGAGGTTTCAAATTTAGACCATCACTTGGCTGAGACCAAGTTGAATGAAGTTAGCTTGGATGGAAGCCATAGTTCTTATTCCAGGTTGGACCCAAAGACAGGCAAAAGGTAAAGAAAATAGGATAAACTCCAGCAGGTAGGATTGAATGGATGGATTAAACAAAAGTCTAGAATGAGAGATGGAGAGGCAGATGGGTGGAGGATGGACAGACAGACAGATAGAAACAGATATAACAGAGAGATGTATGTCTTCATTTGTGTGGCCAGCAGCCATTCTGGAGCATTCCTATTTTATGGCAATGAGTAAACTCAGTTTTTACAGCAAAAAGAGGAATTTGGATCAAGAAACTGACATGGTTTAAAAAAAAAAGATTAGACAGACAGACAGATAGATATGGATAGATGAGAGAGAGAAAGATCATTCCGTGGCCAACAGGTATTGCCCCCTTCCCTGCCCCCAGAGCTGAGTCACCGTGCTAGGAGAGGCAGAGGGAACAATCGAACGGCCTAGGAGATCAGCTGCAGTTGAAGACCCGTCGTTGATCATGCCCCTCCTAACCCTGATGCTGGTACAGTTACCCTGGAGCAGCGTCTCCCCAAACGGAGGATTGGAGGCGGCTCAACTTCTTCTCTGGCGGGCAACCCAACATTGGAGCAAACACTGACAGCTATGGTTTTTTTTTTTTTTTTCATTTGGAAGAAAGACTTTAAAACTATTATAATAATCTCTCATATTTTA
This sequence comes from Ursus americanus, assembly GCF_024610735.1. NCBI lineage: Eukaryota > Metazoa > Chordata > Mammalia > Carnivora > Ursidae > Ursus > Ursus americanus. The sequence continues at coordinate 68,885,025 of NC_142139.1, forward strand.
TAGTATTTTATGAGAGACAAAATATCTTAGTATAGGTTATCTGTTTTGACCCAGCTACCCCATGAAGTGAACAAAGAAGGCTTCTGTTATTCTTCGGCCATTCGGTTTGGGGGTATTTCTTATTCAAAAGACAAAAAAAACCAACCCTAAGGAAAGGAAGGGCCTTGAGTAGGATCACACGGCTAGTTAGAGACAGGTGGCGCCAGAGCTCAACCGCCCCGTCTCCGTCCATTGCTTTATCCATCACTATGCATCTGCATCTGATGCTCAGAGGGGGCCACGGAAGGCTTTAGAGATGTCTGACCCGAAGTCATGCACAGGGGAGTTAGAAGCGTGTCTACAGGCATTTTGTTTGCTTGCCTGTTTTGTTTTTTTATATACCATGTCATCTTGATCAAATCATTTTCTCTGCTGTGCAATTTAGGCCAATTTTCCAGAGATTTCCTCAGGACAAATACAATGACACAGCATTGCAAGAGTGAGGCAAGATGTGTATTCTGCCCTCAGATTCTGACTCAAAACCACTCATGTCTAGTAAGTGTCAGCTGTGTGTCAGATATTAGTAGGTAGCTTTTGTTATTTGATCCCTACAGTGAACTTGAAATGGAGATATTATTTCTCCCATTTCACAGAGGAGGAAACAGTGATACAAAGTGGTAAAGTAACTTGCTCGAGGCAACACAGCTACCAGTTGCCTCGTATGGTCAAATACAAGGGTGAAATGAAGGGAATTGGTAATATGTCCTATAGAAATTGAGAAGGAGGTGAAATCACGTCCATTGACATAGTTCAGCAAGTGTGTGCTCAATACTTGAGCATTACAGAGGCATCTCCTAACAGCTTGAAAATAATTGGGACAAGGATTGTGTCGCCATCCTTCCTTTTCGAAGGAGGGTGTGGCGTGCCTGGGCTGCCTCTTGGGCTTTTTTTGTGCAAATGAGGGCAAAGGGCTTGTTCCAGAGCTCAGGAAGTCAGGATTCCAAACGGCTTTATACTGGACATGGCCAAGGAGGAAGAGACCCAGGACAGAGGAGGACAGAATGGGGAAGCAGCTACTCTGTGTGGGCTGGGTTTTAGGAAGAAGTCTGGGGAAATTTTGAGAGTGAAACATGAGATTAAAGACAGCTGCTGAGCTTTGTGAGACAGTTCAAGAGCGAGAAGCAAAGAAATGCCTCAGACTTTGTGAGGTGGTACAGCCTGTTGGTGCCCAGACTCACAGCTGGGGGTTCAAATACTGCCTCTCACCCCACTTAAACTTCAGAAAATCATGAGCTAGTTGCATAACCTCACTCATCCTTGGATTCATGCTCTGTGAATAAGTAAGACGAATACAAAGAAAATGAAGGAGACAATCCATATAAAGTGCCTGGGATTTCAACACTTAAATTGGTGTAAGGGATACTACTATCACCCACCGTTAGGAGCTATTCAAGAGAATTGAGCAATGATTCAAACTATACTTCAATGGGTTTTTAGATTTGGGGCTTGCGTTTACTGAGAATGTGTCATCATGTAGATAAGATCACAGGGGAGTTACTATTTTAAACAGGACGATCTGAGAAGGGTAAAATCAAACAAAGACACAAAGGAGGTGAAGGAGAAAGTTATGCCAATAACTCAGGGGAAAGGGTTCCAAGCAGACAGAACATCAAATTCAATGGTCCTCATTAGATGTTCAAGGAACAGCAAGAAGCCATTGTTGGCAGAGACACGAGCAGAGGCAAAAAGGGGAAGAAATCAGGTTGAGCAATGGCCAAGTACAGGATCAAGGAACACCTTGTCAGCCACGGTCAGACTGTAGACATCATCGTAAGTGCAATAGGGAGCAGACACTAGTAAGCTCCGAGCAAGAGGGGACACCTATTTTATATCTTCAATTCCTCACTCTGGCGTCTCTGCACGTAATAGACAGCAGGGTGAGCAGCATGGCCGCAGGGATAGACTATGGAGTGTTAGGGCAGAGACGGGAGGGCTTTGGACCAAGGGGCAGCCATGGAAGTGAGACATGCATTCATATTTGGAATCATTTTTAAGGGAGAGCAAACAAAGTTTGTTGATGGATTGATGTGGTGGATACATAAAAACTGAAGTAAAGAATGGCTTCAGAGATTTGGGCCTGAGAAATTAATTGGGTATCACTACGTTTGTAATTCATACAATCATCCTCCCATATTGAACATTCAGATTGTTTCCAGAATGTTTGGTATTTAAAGACAATGGTGCAATAAATATCCTTACACTTTCATCTTTAAAAACTAGTAACTATTTCTGAGAAATAGATTCCCAGAATAGGCTTCGGATCAACAGGTAGGCATACTTGGCATTTTTAAGAAACACTGCCAAGTACTCTCTAGAGAGATTGTCATTGTCTATAATCCCAACAACTGTGCGTGAGAGTACTAGTCCCTTCCCTGTCAGCAACGGACGTTTTAATGGTTTAAGTAAGTCTTTGCGAAAGTTTGCCCATCTGATGGATGAGACACAGTGTTTCAATATTGTTTTGTTTTTCCCTGACTCCTAGTAGGGGTATGTATCTTTCTGCTTATCATCGACACATTGTATCTCCTTTTCTCCTGTTTGTTCATAAACTCTACCTATCTTATGATATGGTTTTTTCTTACTCATTTCTGAGAGCCCTTGGCATACGAAGAATAGTAATTCTTTTTTTTCCATATTGCACGTATTTCCTCTTCATTTATCATTTTACTTGTAACTTTATTCTTAGCCTGTGCCCTAATAAACTTTTGAGTTTTATAAAATCAAATCTGTCCATTTTTATTTCATTATTGCTGGGTTTCCTTAAACATTTGAAAGAAGAACATAGTACAATTGTACATACCAAGACCTGTTCTTAGTAATAGTTCTTTAAATGTCCCCCCCCCCAATTATTTTATGGTCACTGTTCTGTTCTGGTTTTGTATTTTTTCTTGAACCAACTTGGTGATGTATATATAGGTATAAGGAAATCATTCATTTATGTAGTATTTTCAGAATGACTAACTTAAAGTAGTCTATAATATTCCTTTGAGGCTTTAAATCACCTCTTTCTTTAGGGTATATATCCCATTTCTTATTTCTCATATTAAATATTTGTATCTCTCCTACTTTTGTAACTTACATTAGCCAGAGTCTGTCCTATCTTATTATATTAAAAGAAATATTATTAGATTTATTAATCCATTATATTACTTTTAGGTATCCTCATTTAATAATATCAAATTCCAATTTTTTTTTTCTTCTTGCTCTCCTCGGTGTGTTTTTCTCTAACTTCTTCATTTCTCAATTTAATCCTTCTTTTTGTTGCTTATTTCTGAAAGTGTTCAGTGTCCTTTGAGAACAATACTGGTGTAAGTTTGATAGATAGTATGCTCCTCGTTAGTTCTTTCCTCAATGATCTATTATTGCAGTTTTGATTTCTCTGTCAACCCAAGATTTATTTAAAAGGTCAT